>NW_025333537.1:0-10000000 GCF_019186645.2 Phyllostomus hastatus
TAGAAATCAGAGCCCCGGGCCCTCATCCCCTCCTCCGCCCCCTCTCCCCGAAGTTTCTGTGCACCCCAGAAACTACACTCTGCCTGCCCCCTGCCTCCCTGGCCCCTTCCAAGGCTACAGAAAGTGGACTCAGGCACACTCGGCCCAGCTCGTCCCCCTCACGGACATGGCGCCAGACCCCGAAGAGGCAGGCATATGGGCTCAGTGGGATCCTGCCTCCCTCTCTGCGTTGGGCATGGTTTTCAACCAATGGGGCAGAACTGGTCCTCCTGGGGGAACCCCTGAGCTCCCCATGCTTTTCTTGGCAGGAGCACCTTTCCCCCGTAACAGAGAACCTGGGGTGCAGCTCAGACAAGACACAGACCCCCTGCCTCCCACAAGCTTAGAGTCGAGAGGGGCCAGTCCGGAGCCGCCAAAGGATCTCTGGCTTTCTTCCTTGTAACTTTCCATATCTGTCCTTCCTCCCCCTCTTCCTCTCTTCCTCTCTTTCTCTTTCTTCTTCTCTCCCTCACCCCCTGCTTTTGCACAACTGGAAAGTGTCAGTTTTACAAAAACAATAGAGCTATTTCCAAAAACAATATCCATCGTCACCACCCTGGGACGTGTTTTGCCAAACTCCCCGTCTCCTGCCAGGGGCGGGCTGTCAGGGCCCCGGGCCCCCTGGCCGGACACCGCGTCAGCGGAACGCCCTGGGCTTGGACTCCGCGCAGTCGCTCTCAACACCTCTCGTCCGCTCAGGCTCTGCTTTGAACTCTGTGCCACCGAGGGGACCGCACCACGGAACCGAGTGCCCAGAACATCCATCGTCCCTCTGTCCTGCCCTCGTCCCAGCAGGGAATAGCCTGTTCTCCTGGCAAAAGAGGCAACGACATCTGAAGGGATTCCTACTTCGATTGGGGCCCACCCTGTCTTTCCATCAGGTCGGCTGAAAAATCAATGTTTCCTTTGGAACCAACCGACAAAGTTACGACTGAAATCCCCAGCAAACCCCACACTCCCAACCACTACCACGTGTCTGCTTTTCCATGGCAAGGACCAGCGGAGAAACCCGATCTCTGTGCTTCATGGGGCCAAGCTAACTCCACATGGGTTGTCAGCGGGAAGGGCTGGGCCCTGCCCGAGCCTCCTGCCCGCTGAGGGGGCTTAATGACTTGTGCAGGCCCGCCGCGCTCCAGCCAGGGGCCAGAGCCCTGCGCACTGATTCCAGGGAGGGGAAGGCCCCGTTCCGTCCCCTGGGTGTTCTTGCATTCTTTGCTCTTACCTGCTCTCCTCTCTCCTGCAATGACATCCGAGAAGCGTGAGAGAGCCCAAGGTAGACCTGATCACTTTCCCAGGCCTTGATGAATTTGGTGTCACTGGCTAATTAGCTGGAGGTGTCCTTCGGTCCATCAGAGACTGTGGGGTTGCTCAAGCTAGAAGGGTCCCCCTCAGTCCACAGGGGGCAGACCCAGCCGAGGCAGAGAGGGAGAAGCCCAGGGGGACCCCACCGGGGGAGGCTGGCCTGGGGTTTGAGTTTGGGGCTCCTGATTTCCAGTCCCGCGGTTCCAGCTCTAAGTTTCACTCATCTAATGTAATTGAATTTAATTACACTGCCCCTCACACTGTATCTGATCCTTGCATCATCCAGCCCCCTCTCTATTCAACATACTCCTGTCGCCCTAACTTTTGAAGTTTTCCACAAACTCCTAACCACCCGGGTCTCTGCACTTGCCGTGTCCCAATGTCTTTGTGTGGTGGTCTCCTTGTGGTTACTTGGGTCCTAGCTTAACTGTCACCCCTTCTGCAAGCCCTTCAACCAACCTCTGTGGCAGACAGGTCCTAGGGAGGCACCAATGGTTCTTGGTGTAAAATTGAGATGTAATCAGCATAGAACATTATATTAGCTTCAGGGGCACAACAGAAGGATTCGATACTTGTGCTTTGTGAAATGATCACCACAGTCGTTTTAGTTAATATCTATCACCACACATAGTTTCAACTCTTTTCTCAAGATGAGAACTTTGGAGATCTACTCTCTTAGCGGACTTCCGAATACGCAATACAGTCTTATTCGCTGTGGTCACTGTGGCGTGCACCGCATCCCCAGGACTTATGTGACCACCAGAAGTTGGTACCTTTTGATCCCTCCACCCGTTTTTCCCACTTCCCCCACTGTGGCAACCACCGATCTGTTCTCTGTATCAAAGAGTTTGAAGGTGTTTGTTGTATCATATGGTATTTGATTTTCTCTGATCTGGCTTACATAGCATACTACACTCAAGGTCCATCCATGTTGCAAACGGCAAAGTTTTCTTCCTTTTTATGGCTGAATAATACTCCACATTCTCTCTCCATCTACCCCTCGATGGACACTTGGGGTACTTCCATACCTTGGCCATTGTAAATAGAGCTGTAATAGACACAGGGACAGAGATGTCTTTTCAAGTTAGTGCTTTTGTTTCTTTTGGATAAATACCCAGAAGTGGAATTGCTGGATAACATGGTAGTTCTGTTTCCAGATTTTGGGGGAGCTTCTGCAGTGTTTTCCATAGTGGCGGCTGCAACGTACAACGCCTGCTGGTGATCCCACCCTTGTGTACTTGCCTCCCCTTGAGTGAGGGCGGAGCCTGGGACTTGCTCCTGACCTACAAATACGGCAAGGGCGATGAGACGTCACTCTTGTGATTAGGTTTACTACAGAACAGAGGGGAGGGTGTCCTGGGTGGGCCTGGCTCAATGAGGTAAAAGCCCTTAAAAGCGGGACCAAGCCTTTCCCGAGGCAAAGATTCTTCTTGCTGCCTTGAGACCTGGGCGCAGTCTTCAGCTGACGGCCAGCAGAACACTCAGACCTCCATCCAGTCAAACAGCCTAGGAAACCGCATCTGCCAATAACCCGAGTTAACTTGGAGGCAACCGCTCCTCATCGGAGCCTTCAGATGAGAACACAGCCTGGCCAACGCCTGGATGCAGCCTCTCGGGAGACCCCGAGCAGAGTGCCCAGTGGGGTCTCGCCCAGACTGACCCTTGACTTACAGAAATGGTTGCGTAACAAACGTGACTGTTTCCCGCTGCTAAATGGTCATCCATTTCTCAGCAGTAAATAACGAATAAAATCTGAAATGGGTCCTCTCCCAGCTTTTCCCTTCATTCACGTCCCCTTTTTTATTTTCATTGTGACACTCGGCACTCCCTGAAAATGTCACCTGCACGTCTGCTTCTCACTTCTCCTCTGTCTCCCTGACTCTGCACCCCATGAGGATGGGGGGGAGGGGGACAAGGGGTCTCGTTTGTCCTGTTTGATCCCATGCTCCCGGTGCCTGGCAAATGCCAGGTGCACAATACATAAGTTTTAATGAGTGAGTAAATGGGTACATTAGGGAGTAAAGCCATGATCCAGGCGCAATAAAAGAAAATACCAGTAAATTCAACTAAATAAAAAAAAAAACCCACCCAGCAAAATCTATGCAAAAGTAAAAACTGGGGGAAAACACTTGAAATTTGTATCACAGAAAAAGGGATATAATTAATTGTACGCCATAAACAAGCAGTACACACGGAGAAGAAAATATTTCTGAGACAAGTAAAAAGATGCTCACCTCAGGTGTGGAAGGAGAAATGTGAATGGGAGCGGCACCGCCGTTTCCACCCGTCCTCTGAGCGGAGACCAGCAGAGTGATGTCACCGCGTTGGCGGAGGTGCTGGGGGCAGAGCCTTAATCACCTGGAGAAGCGGGAGCCCGGAGAAGTCACGAAAAGTGCCGGGAAGCACCCACAGACCCCTCCCACCCCCAGGGCCATCTGTTGCCCGGTTCCTTGTGTCCCACCTTGCTTTTTCGACGCCCCCTCCCTCCTGGCTGGCAGATCTGAATGAAGGTAGTTCCGGCCACCAGGAAGTCAACTGAAAAGAGCAAATCAAGGGGTCAGAGTGGACCCCAGCATCACCACTCCTGAGGTCTGCAAAGGGAAAGGCATTGGCACGTACAGAGGAGAGACGCGGTCTTCCAGTGGGAGAGACAAACAGTTCCTCAAAGGGCGCTAGGAGCTAGGGAGCACGGAGTTGGAACCCAGAACTGAGGTCTAGCAGTGGTTTTGCCACTAACCAGCGAGCCAGGGGCTTGGGTCCCTCCGAGGCTCCTTGTGGCTGGGACAGTGCTGTGGTTATCTGGGGAGCACCGAGAGCTCCCTCCGGGCCCCTCGGTCCCACATGGTTTTGATGAGTTTGAACTGGGCGGCGCAAGTCAGCTGCTGCGGTGACTAAGGGAAGGGGAGCCTGGCCCCGGGGGAGATGAAAGGCTCTGACAGGTCTCGGCGTGGCTGGCTGCAGTAGCGGAGTGACTGACAGATGTCTGAGAAGATGCGACTCGGGCACAGGGGAACAACAGGGAGGAAGCCCCTCTGTGAGCCTGGCATGTGCCAACTTGATCAGTGAGGCAGTGGCGATATTGACCCCCTCTATGGCCACCACCAGCACCTCCTGTCTGGACCACGGCCTCCTAGCCACGTCCCTGTGTCCAGCTGAGCCCCTTTCGTGCGCACTCAACATACGGAAGTGCTCTTTCAGAACATGTCAAATCACATCAGTGCTGTGCTCGAGACCCTCCCAGGGCTCCCATGGCACTTTGAGTGAAGGCCAAAGCCCTGACAATCACCACGAGGACCCGTCTGACCCGCCCCATCACCTCCCTGGCCCCGCCCCGGCCGCTCCTCTCCCCCTCCTTAGCCCGGGAGATGCACCCCAGTACCTTTGCACTGGCCATACCTCTGCCTGGACCACTCTCATCCCAGGTAATTCCATGCCTCGGTTCCTTGTTGCTTTTGGCTCTTTACTCAGACACCATCTGTTCACTGAGGCCTTCCCTGGCCCACCCCCCCCACCAAGATTCCAACCCCCTCAACACCCCTCATCCCTTTGCCTGCCTTGTTTTCTCCCAAAGTCGCTTGCCTTCCTTTAACTTGCTACATAGTTTATTTCATCTTAGCCATGCCTCTCTCTCCCATTTGGCTGTGAGCTCCATACGAGCTGTTCTGTCTCTTGGTCTATCACCGGTACCTAGAAAAGTGACCAGAATTTAGTAAATGACCTAAAGCTCTCATTGACTGCTGACTGCATATTACCTGCCACTTAGAGAGCCCCTGTTCCTTGCTGGGTGCTGGGCAATGTGACTTTGATTTAGTATTTCTTTCAACCTCCCGGCAGACCGAAGATTCTAGTGCAGCTTCCATCGGGCCTCTTTTACAGATGGGGAGACAGAGGCCACAGCCGTGTGACTGGGTGATGTGCCCAGGGGCACGTGGCAGGTCACAAGGAGCCCTGGGTTTGGAGTCACTCCCGAGTCCGGTCCCACTCCTTGATGACACACTCTGCCGCCTTTGATAAAGCTCCTCCAAATGGTACATTTCATCCATCCTCCCAGCGGTTCTGGGAGGTGGCATTTTTATTTCTATTGTCTGCCCAGGGAAACAGAAGACAAAGAGATTACTTCTCAAAGGTCGCATAGCAAGGAATTCAGGTCTGGAGCTGTGGTCTTTGACTCCCCACTGCGGCCCCTCTCCACTGTGCCTCTTGCTCTGTCTGATGCAGCGACATGTATGCGCCTGCAGCGTCCTCTCCTGGGTCCCAGAGGCGGAGGTGGAGACCCTGAGGGGCTGCAGCGGGGCAAGAATCTGTGAACGGAGGATGCGGTTGCGATCTGGAACCGGTGGGGGCTGAGCTGCCATCCAGGCCTTTCCAACTCGGCTTCCACTGCCTGGCCACACACCTGCTGGGTTGTGGCACCGTCGCCTTGATGCCTGGGGTCTCTGCCTTGATGGCATGTGGGCACCTGAGGATCAGGCTGCCGCCTCCGGAAGTGCCCCTGCAAGTCCTAGGACAATGAGCCTTTGGCCCATGAGTCTGGGGACCCGGGAGGTCACCTGGGGCCCACAGGAACTCCAGCCACATCTCACCCCAGACTTCACCCTGGAGTCGCAATTGAAGAGGCATCTGTGGAATTGTCCCTCCCTGTAACCAGACTGCCCACAGAGACGGTATCTGCGTTGGTCACCCCAGTGACCAGCACTCAGTGGATGTTCCGTTTGTGTCTGTTGACTGAAGGTTAAACCGTAAGGACTTTTCCTCTTCTAAAAACAAACACCCCTCCTGAGAGCTTCTTATTTTCCAGATCTGGTACCAGAGCCTTCACGTGGATGAACTCACAAAGACCAGTCCCCTGCGCAGCAATGAGGTCAGTTCCACAACCACCTCCATGGTACTGTTGAAGACACTGAAGCACAGAGAGGCTGAGCAACATGTCCGAGACCACACAGCCAGAGGAACAGGGGTCTGAGTCAGAACCCAGACGTTCAGACTTCATGGTACTTGCCCTTAACCACCACCTCCTGGGACCACTAGACCACCCCACGACACCTTTACCTGGGGACAGGGACCCGAGCGCAGGGTGGCCCCAGAATGGGATCCCCTTGGCAGAGCTTGCAGCCGGGGCAGAGCCTCCGTTCGCGGCAGCAGTGCACGGAGTCTGGCTTCCCCCGGCCACCACAGAGTCATTTCCTTTTCCATAAAGGCCATTTGAGAAATGAATAACCAAATGCAGTGTCAGTTTTATACCAATGGAAGATGTTGCACATAAAGAAATTCACAAATCAGGGAAAGAGCCCTCATCCTTATTTTTCTCTCATAAAATGCGGTCTCCGTAGGCGTGCCTCCTTCCCTCCAGGGCTGTTATCCGCTGCTCATTGCTAGCGAGCGGTCCCCAGACGCAGGGAGACTGTGGTTTGGGGGACGGGCCTTGATGTGTCTGTCCTTCCTGGTGTGACAAGCTGCACCTGTCTCACCATCGTCAGTCCTATGCTTGTGAACTCACTCAACAAACCTCGGAGCACCGACTCGGTGCCAGGCACTGTGTGAGACAACGGCTGATGTGCAGCCGTTCTCCATCTGAGAGATGCTGAAACAAGGCCAGGAGGCGTGAGTGGCTTGTTCGGCCTCACACCACTGGCTGGATGCAACCCCGGGCTGTGCAACTCCAAAATCCAGGCTCGTATCCACTCTCCTCAATCTTGTCGCCTGAGTTCAGAGCAGGCTGATTCCTTTCTTTGTATCAGGCAGCTGTGAGTCCTGAGATAATATAGAACAGATGGGCTGTTTGCTCTCCAAACCTGATTGAACTTCCTGAGCACAAATGGAGATTGCATTTTCCAGACTACTTGTAGCTAGGTTGGGGCCATGTGACGGGCTCCGGCCAATGGACGGTGAGAGGAAGTGATGGATCACTTCCTTGTTGAGGCAGTGGAGAGCCAAGTGCATCTGGCAGCTCTCTGGCTTCCCCCACTTATTGACGGCGGTGGAGTCACAGCAAGGAGGGGGTCTGGTTCCTTGTGTCACCAGTTGCCAGACCAGCCGCCAGCTCACATCGGACGGCGACATGACTGAGAAAGAGATGTTCGTTAGGGCGTTATTAGGATTCAATTTTATTTAAACTTGCAATTACATTCACTTCCCTTGATTAAAAAGAATAATATTTACAAGGAGGCTTGCGGCCTGAGCGGGAACACCTGCTTGTCACTGAGACTTCTCTGCTGATGTAGCAACTTCCAGACACCTTGGCTCATTTACTCACGGACCCATCAGGGTCGGCCATTTTCCTCTTGTGTCCAGATCCTTCTCTTCCCGTCTTTCTCTGCTCTGCTCCTGAGAGGCTGACCTCTGTGGATGGTACGGTCTGGGCTCCCTGAGCCTCCGGCTGCCTGCGGAGCAGGGTCACAGGCAGGTGCCAGCAGGAGATCCGAGCATGGAGGGGAGTGAGAGTCGGCAATCATGATCTCCTCTTTACTCCTGGGCCCTTGTTTCAGCAGCGGCCAAGGCTTCCCGCCTGTAGTCACAGCGCATGTCAGGCCGCAGTGCAGGCTCCGGGCTCCGCTCTCCCTCCCTCTGCTCCTTAAGATGAGGATACTGTCCTCTAGTTGCTAGTCTCTGGTGCCTCAGCATTTCTTTTGGTTCCCCAAACCCTGTGCACAGTCCCTTCATTATTAATACTTCTTCAGTGAAGCCATTTAAGAATATCATTTGTTCCCACTGACCAATATTCCATGCAGGCATGCACCCATTCATCCATCCATCTGTCCATCCATACATCTACACATCTGTCCACCCTCTGACCCACGTGCATGCAGCACCTACGATGTGCTAGGCAATGTGGTAAAAGCTTTATCTAGTTACTTGGTTAAAGTGTAACAACATCTCGAAGGTAGTACTATTATTATCCCTATTTTTCCTAAGTCACCTCTGCAAACAGGCCTCCCAGCTCACTGAATCTAGAGCAGCGTTTCAACCCCCTTACCCTGCTCTGATTTTTTCTTAGCGGCGAGCATCTGGCACTCAGCGTTATTCATCCGCTTACTGGGTGTCTGTCTCACACATTCAGGGGGTGGAGGCTTTGTCCATCCCATTCCCTGCTGTGCCTCCAGGACCCAGGGTGCTTCCCGGCACCAAGAAGGCATTTCACAAGCAAGATAGTGGATAAAGTGAGGACTAAAGAAATGAAAGAGGAATCAAGAGTCTCAGGAAGTGAGGTGATTTGCTCAGTTTCTCCCTCTCAGAGGGGATTGGAATGCGAGTCTGTCTGAGCCCAGAGCATACGGCAGTAACCACCACTCTGGACTACCACCCAGGACCCCTCTCAGGCGTGGACTGACCCCGGGAGGGATGGGGACATGAGCAGATGAAATCATGCTCCATGCACAGCGTGCACAACCCTCGGAGCACAAGGCCAGTCCTGCTTCGGTGAGGAACACTGTCCCTGTCCCTGCTCCACCCGATGGTCATGAGGCTCACCGTGAAGCGTGTGTGTGTGTGTGTGTGTGTGTGTGTGTGTGAGAGAGAGAGAGAGAGAGAGAGAGGGAGAGGGAGAGAGAGAGAGAGAAAGAGAGAGAGAGAGAGAGAGGGAGAGAGAAAGCTCGAACGCAGATGTCTTAAGTAGAAAGAAAAATTCCCGGAGTGGTGCTCTGAGTTCACCAAAATGCTTAACCAAAGTAAGGAAAGTGTAAACGATGTCAGAAAGGTTGTTGGGAGATCAACGCACGGCTAAGGCGGGCGAGGAGGGAGAGACAGGAGGAGCCAGAGGAGTGAGCGCGGGGCAGGGGCAGGGCTCCGGGTGGCTGGCAGTGCAAGCCCGGAAGATGAATGGGGGCTTCTTAAGGCCAAGAAAGGCAGCCACTGGCCCCGTGGCCTCTCAGGAAGAGAAGTCAGTGGCTGCAGGAACCAGGGACAATGAGAGGAGCTGACCACGAGAAAAGAACCAGGAGGAACTTGGGGGCAGCGAACCAGACACACCTGTCCCCATTCTAACCGGCCCTCCCTGTCATCTTTTTCAACCCTCCAGACAAACCTGCAAGATGGAAGTTATGATGCCCATTTTACGGATGCCAATGCTGAAGCCCAGAAAGGGGCAGACACTTGCTTAGGGTGTATCAGCTTGCAAATGGTAGAGGCAGGAATGAACCTGGGTCTGAGCAGCCCCGTGCTTGGGCTCCCACCACCAGGCAGGCAGAGGTGAAAGGGGAGAGGGTTAGAGGTCGAAAGAGTGGGGTAGGAAGACGAGAGGAGAGTCGGACCCCAAGAATAATGGGGAGAAGTTCCCAGAGCAGCGTGTCCTCTCTCCTGGAGCCCCGCACAGACCCGTCCCCTCTCCCCTTCGGGTAGGACAGGGTTAAGGAAATGGCACTGCCCCTCCTGACCTGGACAAGGTGCTGAGTGATCACCTTCTTCTAGGACCTGGCGGGAACAGAGCTGTCTTGGCCCCAGCTGGCTGCCCAGCTAATGAGCCCCGGAGGGAGCTGGTCAGGCCCCATAAAGCCGGGCACAGGGCCGAGGGCAAGAGGCAGCTGGAGACGCTCGGCCGCCTGCCCTTGGACCTGCGAGATGCCTGCTGAGGCCAGAAGTTCCCCAGAACCTCAGCAGATAAGGCAGCCCTGCCGATCCTGGCTCCTGGGGCTTCCTTCACCATGCCCAGGGCCCAGACCTGTGCCCTCTCCACAGAGACCCTATCCTCAGTGCCGTGGGGACCACAGGGTCCAGGGTCAAGGGTTCAGGTGAGATCTGGCAAGACCCTGAGAGCAATAGTTCCCTTGTACAGATGGGACATTGATGGCCCAGAGATAGCAAGGTATTTGAGTAAGGTCACACAGTAAGACGAGGCATGTCTGGGATTCAAGTCCACATGTTTGTCCTCTAAGAGGCTCTTCTGCAGCCCTAGGCATATCCCTCCGGGGGAGGAGGTGACTTCACTTACACAGGAACTAATTGGAACACATGATGTGATTTGCTCTTATAAGGGCAGGAAAGAGAAGTTCGGGAGCGTGGCTGCTGCCAGCGTTTACATAAGGCTAACTCTGTGTCAGGCATTGTTCTAAGAGTTTGAGATGTATTAACGTATTTGATCCTCCCCCAAACCTCACTACAGCACTATTATTATCCCAGTTTTCAACTGCAGAATCTGAAGCCCAGAGAGGTTAAATAACTTGCCCAAGGTCACACAGCCAACGAGTGGCAAATTTGTCACTTACCCCAGAGTTCCCACTGTATTATGCGTGTGACCTCCCCACGGAGGGTGGGGTCGAGCTCCCCACAGCGTGGGCAGAGCCAGGCCCTGAGATGAGCACCTGCAGGGCAGGTGAGACTCTTGGGGAGCTCACAGCCTGGGGCAGCAGCTAGTGGTCACTAAATACACTCTGGACTGATGGTCTGGTGACCATCGAGGCTGGGCATGGGGTCAAGCTCACGGTCTGACTCATGCGATCAGGCCCCGGACTCTTGTCCGCTTGTCACCGAGAGCTTGTCCTGGCCCTCTGGTCTCACAGCGGGTGGTGCTATCAGGAGATCTAGGGCCCACCTGCCCAGATCTGCCTTCTTCCAGATGCGTAACCTTGAGTGTGACCTTGAGTGAGTCGCTTAGGCTCTCTGGCCTTTACCTGCCTCATGTGTGAACTGGGACAGTAACAGCGCTTGCCCCATCGGGTGACAATGGAAGCAGTGGTTACGTGTAAGGTGCTTCGGGCGAGGCCAGCCCATCACAGCACTCAGGTCACATTCCTCTGCCGGCTGCCACTGCTGTCGAGAGCAGGGTGCGCCGCCAACAGGGGCTGTCACCACAGACCCCAGCGGGATGAGTCCTCTGCCACCCACGGCCAACCACCAATACTTACTGAGCTCCCACTCTGTGCCTGGCCCTGTGCTAGGTGTCGAGGGTCTCGGCGAACCAGGGGGCACCACCCCTGCCCCAGCCTGTGGAGAGCAAAGGAGTGGGCAGACTAGCCACCGCAGTGATCAGGGCTGTTGAGGGGAATCGCAAGGAGGCCTCTGCATCAGGCAGGGTGGGATGTGGATGGGCTTCCTGCCGGAGAGACCTGGGGGGTGAGCTGGACTTGATCAGAGGACGGTGAGTGGGGAGAGGGCTGCCGTCAGAGAGGTCAGCAGGGCACAGGTGCATTCGAGGACCATACTGTGTTTTTATGGAACAAAAAGGTGGAGGAGAGTGGGATCGGTGCGTGTGTCCGAGATGAATGGGGGCTGGGAGGGCAAGGAGGAAGGAGGCCAACAGGGGCCAAGGCTTCCAGCCGAAAAGGGAAAGGGCTTGGACTTCACTCGAGGGCAGTGGGGAGCCATAGAAGGCTGCAGGCAGAGGCAGGACATGGTCGGATGAGGACTGGAGAAAGACTGTGCAGCGTGGAGAACATATCTGGGTTGGGGGTGGCCCTCGCTTTCAGAAGACAAGTGGGAGGTTGTCTGGGAATATCTCCTGGCATGGGGGGGGCTCATATTTCTGAGCAGGGGCTCGTCGCCCTGAAGCTCAGGTTGTGCTCCATGAGTAGCCTCCAAGCCCACTCTCTGGGCCCCCTCGCCCTCGCAGCCGGTGGGGGAGGAGTCAGAGCTCCCTGTAACAACGGGTCACTGCTGATTTTGGGGGGTCAGCAGGAGGCCATGGGAGGCAGGGAAGGGTGGAGAAAGGGGGGGACCTACCAAGGCACTCTGCACAGCCGCTTCCCCCACAGCAACATCACCGGCCAGGAATGCAGGGGCAGCCGGAGGCCGGGCTTATCAGCTCCCCGAGCCGTCTGGAGCAGCCTGGTTCCTGTCGGCTGTCCATCCAGATGGGCACTAAATCAGTGAGCTCCTCGCTTCCCCGGCTGCGGTCGGCACAGAGCCTGGAGCCTGGCCAACACTGCAGCCCAGAAGTCCATGCTCCAACGTATCTTCCTCCCAGACGCACAGCCAGCCACCCCAAGGCGCACCCTCTCGGGCCCGCCGGGGTGGGGCTGGGCATCGGGCCTGGCTTGTGTCAGGGCGCCGCAACCCAGGGAACAGCAGGCAGTCAGACAGGCCTGGGGTTGAAGTCAGACCCTGCCTACCTGCGTGCCTTGCCTCAGTTTCATCATCTCTTAAATGGGAATATTAATCAGACCCTCGTCCTCTGGCAGCCACGGGGATTAAACAAGGCAATGGAGGTGACCACACCTAACAGGGTCTGGGGTATTTTCTCTCTTTCATTCAACACACACTCTTAGGCTCTAAAGTGTGTTTGATGGAATCAATGCAATTACCCGTTCATAGCTTTGGACAGAGTGCACTCCTGGGATAATGCCCCCAGATTGTTCCATGAACGGCTCAAATGCCTTCTCCTGATGCATCTGCATTTGTTTCCCAGGTTTATAAGAACCTGGTTATTTAGAAACCAGCTTCTTGGGAAACACGCAGGTGAGGCGGAGGAGCCCCAGTCCTGCCGGTGCAACACCCTGTCTTCCCTTCTTCCCGTCTGAGTTCCCAGACCGCAGAGAATGCACAAGGTATCCATCCGCGAGGACGGAACCTGTCTGAAGGCGGTAAGTGCTGTGGGAAAGAAGCAGGGAGATCCGGCAAGAAAGACTGGGCTTCCAGGGCGGGTGGGGCTGCTAGAATTTTAACAGAACTTCTCTGTGTAGCTTAGCTTCTCTTTTTTAAATTTCCATTTTTGCGTCTGTTTTATAATGTACGTAATCTGTGACTACAGTAGTAATCTGTGACTACAGTAGCAGGGGACCGTCATTTCTAATCATGTATATATGTTGAAATATATATATGTGTGCATATACATGTATGTATTTTTTTGAGGTTGAGTCCAAGCAGTCTGAACATCTTTGAACTACACAGACCCCGTGGCAGGACCCTAGTGGCAGGGGAGCCGCTGTTTCCTCCCCCGGTGGTCTTAGAAGTCAGCCCTTGCCCCCCAAATTCTGGATCACTGCCAAGCCCACTTCAAAGGCACCAGTCACCTCCATTTCACAGGCGGAGAAGCAGAGGCTCAGAGAGGAGCCCTAGCTTGCCCAGGGACCCACAGCCAGTGAGTGGCAGGACAGGAACCAGGATTCCCAGGGGACCGGGGAGGGTCTGCCCCCTGCAATACCTGTGTGGCACTCCCTAGAAACACCGGCCCGAGAGCTAGGCAGTGAAAAGGCAAGACGACAAAGACCCAGACCTGGGATTTTTCTTCTGGTGCCTCGCCCGCCCGAGAGGCCCCTTAAGCAGCACATAACTGCCCCGTGATGTATCGAACCCTCTCTCTCTCCGCACATAAATGCAGCAGGTCAACCACCAGGCAGAAATGCCACATCCATTTCCTCCCGTTGGATGAAATATGCCCCTCATTTGGCTGGGGTTTTGTTTTATTAGACCTATGGCAGCGAGGGGGCCCTGCTGCACAATAACCTCCTGATTGCTTAGTTCTCTCCCGAGAATGCTGAGGGCCCCGTCAAGGGGGAAACGAAACGCCCCGGCCTATTATTTTTCAGCTCTCGTTCTCAAACAAAGATCTTCCCCAGCCAAGGAGATGTCGTGTGTGGCAATTCAAAGAGGCCCCTCCTGGAAGAATGTTCTCAGGGCCGGAGGCTAGGAGACCGGTGTGGCTGTTCCAGTGCTTCTGATCGTGGGGGGCGGCGCGGGGGAGACCCAGGCATGCTGCCTCATCCCCTTCTCCCGCCGGGCCTCAATCTCTCCACCCGTGTGACCCAATGAATAGCAGAACCTCCCTCCTAAGGTTGTTTCGAGGGTTTAGAAAAGTGCAGAGCCCCCGCCTGGCCCAGAGAGGGTATTCAGTATACTTTCACAATCAGCATCCTTGTTCGCAGAGAGAAGGGAGTTTCTTGATCCCTGCAGGAGACCATACTGGTGAATTCTGCTGGGCTAAAAGAGTGATTTTTTTCCCCACAGTCCCTTAGGGGTGGCTTTATGCTAACTAATTAACCCCACACGAGACCAGTGTGCGCACTTGAGGGGCACTTGTTAGTCACAGGCACGGGGGTGGTCTGCTTCAGCGCTGGTGCGTCTTTTCTGGGGTCCCATGCAAGCATCGATGACCGGAGGGCTAAGGGGTTAAGGGGTGTGTGGGCTCAGTGATGGACACGGAGGGTACAGGCTCGGGGTGGGCTTTCTTGTCATTCTGGGGCTTGGGGGACACTGATCACCTTGCTTTTTTGGCTCTGTGGACTTCACATTTGGCTGCACATGACGACCTGACGAACTACAGCAAATATCCATCCCCATCCCAGACCTGCTAAAATTAAGTTAGATTCTAGTTGTGCAAAGGGGTGGGAGCCCCCGTTTTTAAAGCTCCCTGGGTGATTGTCATGAGTGGAGGCAGGGGTTGGGGGAAGGAGAATCACAGCGTGGCCCTTTAATGAGATCAAGGAGACTGAACCCTACGTCTGGTTTTTTTTCCTCCTGCAACCAGTTCGGTGGGAGACATGGGAGTCCCTTTGGACCCCGTTTCAAATCTTGCCATTGTGTGTCCCCCTCTTGTTCCCAGGCTACTCGCTTCCTGAATTTTAGCTTCCACATCTCGAAGGCAGGGGGTGTAGTGTGACTAAAATCACCTGTGTCCCTGGAGAGTGGGGACCATTCAACCCGGAGGTGCATGCTCAGCCCGGTGCACAGTGCCTGCACTTGGGAGGCTGCATCCAGGATGGGCCTTACGAAGACTGCTTGTGATCAGAGCTCAGACTTACTGCCGAAGGGCCAGGCACAGGGAGCATTTCCAGTGCTTCCCGCTGGGCCACCTGGGTCGCAGCTCCTCAGCTCTGTCCCGGCAATCCCAGAGCCACAGTCAATCAGCAAAGGGACGGCCGTGGCTGTATCCTGGGTAAAACCTACTGACCGAAACAGGCAGCGGGAAGGGTTTGGCCCCGGGTCTGCAGACACCTACCTGGCCCAGCAGATGTTCCGTGTTGGGATGGCGGAGCGCAGGCTGGTTTTGTCTGCTCTGCTTCAGGCCGGTGGTCTGTGCTGGAGGTTTGGAGGGGGTCTCGGGGTCTTCACCTCTCTGTATTGCCACACTCCTCTCAGAGCACAGTTCCACCAGGGTCTCTTGAAATAAAATTTTGAAAAGTCTGGCACCTTTGGAAGTGTGGTTTTTCAATTCTTCCCATTTCCTTCCTATCCAACAACTAGACCTTGGGAAAAGGAAAACTGGAACAGACACGGTTGTTTATTTGGCACCATGGTGCACCCGCAATTTTATTTGATTCTTGCAGCAACCCGAGAAGCATACCCCTGTGGACCAGGTGAGAAGTGCACGTCCATACCAGCCCCATGGACCAGGTGAGAAAACAGATGTTTTAAGAGACACAGAGACTTGGCCAAGGTCACACAGAGGTGGGACTCTAACCCAGTCTGTGTAGACCTACTGCCCACGCCTCCTTATAGGTGTGGGGGTGGTGGGAGGGCAGCCAGGATGCAGCATCCGTACCTGATGGCCTTGCACTCCCAGCACTGGAGGACGCAGTAAATGAGCTGGCAACCCAGGACCGAGGCCATTCCTTTCATGCCGAGCATGTGTAAGCCACGCTCTACCCCTGGGTCTCTTCTGCAGGAAACCAGGGATGCTTTGCAGAGAGCATCTCCTCTGGAGGCAGGGGAGGGGGACCCGTGCTTGGAAGTTCCCTCTTTAGCGGCCCAGATCACCCCTCTATCGTAAGAGCCTCGGGAGTCTGCACGGGTCGGGAGACGCCATTCATCAGACGCGAGCTCACTGGCGCGGCCCGCTGTTCTTGCTGGGAGCCGTGACGGAGGGGGGTGGGAGGGGGGCAAACCCAGACAGATATTTTTACTTAACGCAATTCCATTTTTGTCCCGACTTATCTGATCCTCTAATTCTGCCAGGGACTTTATTTCCTTCTGATGTGAAAGCCCCGGAGCTCAAAATCCCTTTTTTCTTTTAAGCTTCCAGTGAAGACCCCGTTCAGGGCTGAGCCAGACACCGCCGGCCGTGGTGGAGGTGAGTTATCGCGCGTGTCATCACACTGGCTTGTAAATCCACCAAGGAGGCTTATGAGGAGCTGGGCGACAGATCGCAACCGAGGAGGGACGATGTGTTCTAGGGGAATGAGCTTTGGAGACAGGGTCCCGGCGTCAGGGTTCACTGCCAATTGCTTCCAGTCACTGTCTGACCTCAGAGACATCTTCTGGACACCCCGGGCCTCAGTTTCCCCAGCTGCGAATCTTTGTTACATGTTGCCCTCTTTCTCTGACGGAAAGTAGACTTCTTAGTCCCATCTTAAGACATGACCTCCTTGAGGCAGAGACTCTACCTGTAGTAGCAGCTCCTCTGGTCCCTCACCCACGCTCATCGCTGCAAGTAGTGTTGCCCTGCATCCCGTTCCTGGAGGCGCCTCTTTGCCACTGTGCCTCACCGTCCACATTCAACCTCTCCTTCTGCAGCGTGGGTAGATTCCTTCTTTATGTGAGGTGTCATTGTATACCTGCCACCCCATCAGGTCCAGGGCCACTGTCATCCTTTCCCCGGACACCCGAGCATCCTCCTGAGGGGTCTCCAGGTTTCCATCATTGCTCCTCCCACCCCCATCCATTCTTTAGTCTGAGGGAATTTTCAAATTTGCTTTTAGCATTCCCCTGCCTGAAGCCTTTTAATAGCTTTCCAATGCACTTAGAACAGGGGTCAGCAAATTACAGCCTGCAGATCAAATCCAGCCAGCCGCCTGTTTTTGTAAATAAACGTTCATTGGAACACAGCCACACTCATTTGTTTACGGTTTTTACACGGCTGCTTTCACGCTACAACGGCAGAGTCGAGTGGTTGCAACAGAGACCGTGTGATCCGTAAAATCTGAAATATTTATCATCTGGCCCTTTATGGAAGAAGTTTTCAGAGCCCTGATTTAGAAGAATATCGAATTCTTCAGTGGGACCTCTTAGGTGATCACGTGTGCCAGGTTATTTTTGTTAAAGGCACTGCCTTTCCAACATGCTGATTCTCTATCACGCCCTTGGCAATGGGACTTTACAGGCTCCTCCTATCAAGAGGTAAGACTGTTTTCCATCCCTTGAGTCTCGACTGGCCATTTGATCAATGGAATGTGGCAGAAGTGATGCCATGTCACTTCCAAGCCTAGAACTCAAGAGGCCTTGCACAGTTTCCCTCTCCTGAGGAACCCTGCTGTTGCCATGACAACAAGCTGAGGGAGGATGCTGGAGGATGGGAGACTCGTGTCCCATGTCCCTCCCATCACCCCAGCCACCCCCTAGAAGTAGAACAGACCTTCTGTCCTGCAGCTGATCACAGGCCAGATCAGCAGACACCCTGCTGAGCCACAGACTCATGAACGAAACAAATGCTTGTCACTTCAAGCCCCTAAACTTAGTAGTGGTTTGTTACACAGCAGTAGTGTACTGAGAAATTGTATGTCACATGTGCATTGGTCTTTTAACACCTCAGTCCCTCTCTTCGGAATTTACCCTGAAGATACAACTCCGCAAGCCCAGAACAACAAATGTACACAGTTACTCATTATGGCTCTGTTTGCAATAACAAAATACTAGGGACACAACATGTTTAGTCACCCACTCATACGTGATTGGTTGAATACACTATGGCCCTTGCACAAAATGGAGTACTATGCAGCTATAGAAAATGAAGATAATTTCTATGAAGAGAGACTATTTGATTTCTAGGTTGTGTTTGGTAAATGGAAAAACAAAGTGCAACATAGTGTCTACAGTGTGCTGATTTTTACCAAAGAAAAATCGGGAGATAGGGAAAATTTATGAATAGAAATTTATGGAAGGAGAACTGATAGGGTCCATTTCTGATTAGAAGTGAATGCAAACGGTCACCTAGAAAGTGGGTGGGGGCAGGGGCACAGCGGGGCCGGGAGCAGGACTTCTCTTGGGGCTTCTTTGTATATAATTTATACTTTTGAGCCACATACCTATTTTATAGATTCAAAGATGAAATTCAATCCAAAATAGTGAGCACAGCAGCAAACTCTAAAACGGAACACAAATAGAAATCAATAAACCTAATTACGTACCAAGTTGAGAGCTCTGGTACCCACGCCTTTGTATGATCATCGGTCCTTGAATGTGGCTGGGCCTGGCGGCTCGTGTCTAATGAATGGAATATGGCAAAGGTGATGGGATGCCACTTTGGAGATTAAGTTGAAAAAGACTGTGACTTCTGTCTTGCTAGCAACTCCCTACTTCTGGCTCTTCTCGGGTGCTTACCTTGATGCAAAAGGCCACCCGGCAAAGAACTGAGTGACATCTGGCCAACAGGCAGAGACCCCAGTGTCTTCAAGGATCTGAGTCTCGCCAACAGCCACATGAGTTAGCGTCAGACCTGCCCAGTCAAATCCCCAGAGGTTCCCAGCTCCAGCTGACACCCTGACTGAAGCCTGGGAGAGGCCCTGAACCGGGGAGCCCAAGTAAGCCACACCTGCACCCGTGGAAACTGTAAGACAACAAACATTGTGGTGTTAAGCCACCGAGTTTTGTGCAGTTCGTTAAGCAGCAACAGATAATGCTAAAATACAACTGCACAGAAAGGGGATCTGTTCAAGTAAACTTTGAACAGAGTTCTTTAATTGCAGTCTCTTAATTGAATATACTCTAGAAGAACTTCTTTGAAGAACTTCAAAGAAACCTCAAACTTTAATGGATAGGTTGTCTTTGATAGCTGGATTGGTATAATTCTGAAATGATTTCATGTGGCTTGTAGGGACAGAACAAATGAGCAAGTGTTTTGATATTTGGGGAACTGGGGTCCTCCCAGGAGGGTCAGAGGCATGGGAAGGAGGGGTGAGGGTATGAAGAAAAGCCTCGTGATGGTGGATGTGAACGGGAGGCGTTGGAATGAACTCGTGTGTAGCTTCTCTTCCCTGACAGGCCCCAGAGACAGCGATGCTCTGGCAGTAACGAGCACACCTCGGGTGCAGATTTTGGCTTCTAAACACCACTGTCCACTGAAAGGAACCGGATGTCTAGAGAAATGATCAGTTCCAGGGTTGCAGCAAAGAAAACACAAAGTGAGCCTTGAACATTCTTTTGTTTTAGAAAGTGAGGAAGTTCTCCAAGAGCGAGGGAGACGTGAGAAAGATGTGAAGACCTGCTTGAAGGAGTTTCCGCTGACCAAATCTGGGACAACCTGAGTGTTAAAAAAATACTAAGGTGTCACATACAAAAAAAAAGAAGGGGCAGTGGGAAACTTCTTTTTTACTAAAGAATATTAACTAGTAAGTATAAAAAATGATACATTTTCAAAAAATCTGCATGTTGCCTCCACCCCTGCAATGTTTGGTTCTGGCAAGGGCCATTAAGGGACACTGAGACTACTGTGTGGAAGTTTCCTGGAGAACAGCACGTTTGCGTGGTCTCCAGATGCCACGCCACAGATTGTGCATTATTCACACAAGGAAAATGGTAGGCCTGGTGGACCCCCACTTTAACCAAGTGACCAACGTAACCCCCCTGATAAGGGGACCAAGTGGCCCTATGTGTCCCCCGAGGTGACAGCATGGGATGCATGCACCCTGGTACCGCGCCTGCCTGAAAGGTTTACTCTGAGCCTGATGGTGAGGACACGACGGGACACGTCCAGAGTGTGCGACACTCTGCAGCACAATTACTCTGGCCCTCTTGAAAAATGTTGATGTTTTCAAATAGAAAGAAAAAAAGGTAAGGGGCCGTTCTAGATAAAAGGAGACGAAAGAGGCAGGAAACCCAAACCCAATGCATGCTCCTGGATTTGAAATAAAATAGCTTAGGAGACACGTTCAGGACAACTGGGTGCACTCTGAAATGAATGATACATTGGGTCAGCGATTTCCAACCTTCTCCATCTCGTGGCACACCTAAACTAATTACTGAAATTTTGCAGCACACCAAAAACATATTTTTTGCCGATCTGACAAAAAAAATAGGTATAATTTCAATTCATTCACACCGGATAGCTGTTGTTGTGCTGGCTGTCATTTTTTTTATTTGACAATCTAAGGGGAAGAGGTCAGTGTCCCTGACTAAATAGCCAGTTATTGCATGTTTTAAAAATTCTAGCGGCACACCAGCTGAAAATCTTTGTGTTAGATAATATCATACCAATATTAAATTTCTTGGGCATGATAATGATGTTGTGATTATAGAAGTTCCTCATTCTTAGGTAATACATATCAAAGTATTTAGTAGATTATCCAGATGTCTGCAATTCACTTTTAAATGGGGCTGGGGAGGGAGGGAGAGAAGGAAGAGAGAGCAAACAGCAGAAGGGTAAATGAGGACTGGCCTTACTTTTCTGTGAGCTAGATATCTGTAGAACTCAGATGCTGAGGAGCAATGGTGTTGCACTCGCCATCACTGGAATCCAAGGGGCTTGATTAAGACAGCTTTGGGAGCACTGCCTGATGGGTTACGGCCGCTTGGACACTCACTCCCACTTACCAGTTAGGTGCCAGTGGCCTGGCAACTCGGCCTCTCTGGACTCCACTTTCTCTCCTGTGATGAGGACTTTACTGAGTACCTAGTATTTATTTCCAGGGGCGAGGGGGGAGGGTGTGAACGAGGCAGGTGCCCTGTGGTGTGTGGAGCTCGGGGCAGGCCCTTTGCTAGTCAAGGGGAAGTAAATCCATCGTCAACACACACAGTAGGTGCCTGGGGAAAGCCAGCTCCTTCTCCTTCTCCCTCAGCATCCCACTGTCCTGCGTGCAGGGTGGGATACCATGTTTGATGCCACATGTTGTCACCCGATGGTCCCAGCAAGGGTCCCACTCCTGGGAGCCACCAGTCTTGCATGGGCTGGTGGAGACCACAGTCCTTCCTCTCAGTGGGCACCGCTGCCCTCTAAGATGCCCTGACTCGAGCCCCAAGCTCACGAACACCACCCCACCTGCACGTCTAGGGTAGCTGGGGGTAGGGAGGAAGGAATCGTAAAGCTATTTGCTCAACTGTCTTTGGATAATCTCTCCCTCTCTCTGGCCACGTCTCCCTGGCTTCCTGGCAAGTGTTCTGGCTGTTATTTCATCTGGAATTACTGGAATCGCACTGTCTCCTGTCAGCTTCCTCTCCCTCCCCCGGCTCTCCTGGGAGAAGGGAGCGATGGATGATGGTCGGAGATGCCAGGGCCATGGTACCACCCAGTGCACACGCATGCACACCCATGCATGGCACACATACACCGTGCACCCAGCACACATGCACTGCACACACACAGGGGCACCACACGCATGCTGGCTCCTCTCCTGGGTCCCTCCACCTCCCTCCGTCTCTTGCTTCATTTTTTCTCCACCTCCCTGCGCTTGTCTGCCTAAACATTTCTCATTCTTAATATTCCTCTAGCTCCCTTGCTGACTTTCTCTGTCATTGCATCTCTGGATATCTTGGTGTCTTTCTCTTCAGGGACAGTTCACCCTGATTTCTCTTTATGGCAGATACAACAAAAGCTCTCCAGGACACACCAGGACTGTTGTCTTTGGGGCCAGTCTGCCTGGCTGCAAATCTTTGCTCCAAGATTCACAAGTGGGTGTGTGACCTTCCTTAACGTCTCTGTTCCTCAGCATCCTCGCTGCTTCTGCACTGGGAATAACAATAGAGCTTCCAGCACGATATTTCTGAGTGATGAGCAAAGTAGCACAGGTAAGCACTCAATCACACCTCCAGTGGGTTGGGTACCTTGGATCGTACCCGGGATCAGACCGTCACCTGCTTTGATCCCGCTTCCTTCCTTCCTGTGTTCCAACCTCCTGCACGCCTTTCATAAGGGGCATGGAAGCTTCCCCCTGCTTTCTCTCGGATCACTCACAGGAGTGGAGCCAGCACCGCGTCATCACGATGCTGCAGCAGCCTTCTGGAGCTGTGCGTGCGGGGAGGAACTGAGGCCTCCTGCCGACGGCCGGCACCAGCTGGCCAGGCATGTTTGCGAGTCACCTTGGAAGGGGACCTTTCAGGCCAGGTTGAGCTTCCAGACCAAACGGCAGCCCCAGCTGATGTCTTAACCAAATCCTTGCTGGACACCCTGTGTCAGAGTCACACAGTGGCACAGAAATGGTGCCACTACATTTTGGGTAGTCCCTGAATGATGCAGCAATAAACAATGACCACAATCTCGATTTCTTTACTCTGAGGCCATGCCACATGTTTGTTGACTGATTTTTCTCTCCCCACCAAGGCAGTAAGTTCCATGAGGACAGCAGCTGTGTCTGCTGGGTGCCACTGGGTGCCCCGGGCCTGGCCCTTGGAGCCCACCAGTTACAGCGGTGTGAGTGAATGGTCAGCGATCTTGTGTCCAGCCCGGGAAACTACCCCTCCCCCTGTGGATTCCTCTCTCCCTAGAGAAGGCAGGAAAGCTTGCCCAATTCTGCCTTTCAGTTTTTCTGCATTTGGTTTCTTGAACTTTCTGTGGCTCTCTGCTTGCTTTTATTCCCGGGTGCCTAATGGGGAGGGCGGGGGGTTTGCACAGTCGAAGAGGTACCCAAGGGAGGAAGGTCTCTGCTTGTTTTCTCCTCTAACAAGACATGTCCAAAAAAAAAAAGCTCCCCTTTGCAGTGGGGACAAAAATAGCCTGCCTGCAGGATCCTGATAGAGGCGCAGGCGGGCGCGGCGCGGCCGAGGACGGCACTGGCTGTGCTGTTTCCATGCCGCCCTAAAGGTACACCCCCCTGATGTCTCCCCACCCGTGACCCATCCTTCCACCCAGTCAGCTGCTGGCTCACTCTCCGTGGATTATTTACATGTGTATTTATATCTGTGTTCATTCATTCACTCATCCTACACCTTCATACTGACGAATGGATCTATTCATTTATCTGTGCATTCATCATCCACTAATGCTGCATCCTTCCATTATTCATCCATGCATTTTTAATTTCATCAAACACCCTAGTGCCCTTACATTAATAAATGAACCTATTCACCTAACCATGTGCCTACTTATTATATTTTTAATTCATTAATTCATTCACTAATTCACTAAACCTTCGATTCAGTCCACCCCGCCACCCCACTCCCCAGCAAGATTTGACTGTGAGCCTCCTCTGTGCCAGGTGCTGTGTCAGACCCTGGGATCATGAAGTGCGCCAGACAGACCTGGTCCTTACTCGTGGATGGTCCACCTGCATAATTCCCTCAGATTCAAGTGAGTTGCGGGCCACGGGGGTTCCTGCGGTGAGGACAGTGTCCCAGCCCTCTGAGGACTCGTGGTATGATGGGGCCCTAGCCAGGTGAACAGGGGACCGGGTCATGGGACCTGCTACTGGTCCCACCACCTGAATCCTAAACGTTGCTGAGCCTCCTTTTCTGGGCAGTGGGGGCGACGTAGGCACCCCCGTCACGCATGGCCTTCGTGTGAACACGAGAATGCAGCAAGGCGGTGCCTTTATGAACTCTAACGTGTGTTGCAGTTAGGAGTGTGCGTGTGCCCAGAGCATCTTTTGGGTTTCCTGTTACCTGCGCATCAGCCCCGCAGGGGGCCGGCTTTCCCTGCAGCCTGGGGCCAGCTCTGGCCTTCCACTGGGACCCCAAACAGCCCCTGGCTTCCCGCCTCTGGAGTTTTGAGGGTGCTCCTTAGGACTCCACGGGTCTATTAAGAGCTGAGAGTCCTTCCTCTTTGGAAAGGAGATTGTTCTTATCTCAGTTGCATCAGGGGGATTATTTAAATGCCTTTAAATACCCCCACCCTCCCGAACTTCAGATTCCCAGGGTTGCGTGCGTTTTCCAAGTTCATTATCCGAGGACCGCTGTGGCTCAGGGGAAGGTGGTGGCTCTGGAATGAGACAGGCTGGCTTCTCACCCCTGCCTGGCTCTTTGTCTGCTGAGTGGCTCCAGGCAGACACTTCCTCTCCCGTGAGGTGGGGTTAGCAGCACGTGCAAAGGCCATCACTAGGAACATTAGCCAAGCAGCATGGGTGCCTGGCCAGGGTGACGGCTCTCGTTCCGGGGTATGATGTGAGCCTGTGTGTGAGGCCTCTGGGGGAGGAAGCCTGGGTCTCTGCCTGGAACCAGTGGAGGGGAATCAGACGTGGCTTCTTTTTCCAGTTTATGAAGTCACAAGCCCCACCGGCTTGGAAGGAGATGGGGGTTCTTCCTCACCACCAACGCCCATACAACGCCCTTTCCGCTCAGCTCTGCAGGTTATAAAGCAGGCTCCAGGCTCTTCACCCCATTTAATCTTTACTCTGTGTGGGTGCATGGGGGTGTCCCTGCACCCCTTTCTCCACTGGAGCCTTAGCGTTAAAGCAGCAGGGTTCTTAGAGCTGGTCTAGTCCAGGGTCTCACACTGGAGACATGCAGTCCGGTGACTCTAGTGTGGTCCACAGCACTTTGGAGGAGCAGAGACTCAGCAGAGACTCAGCAGAGCCTGGTGGAGAAGCTGGTGGCAAAGCTGAGGCCCCAGAGCCCCCTGGACAGAGCTCGAGAAGACTGGCAGGTGCTCGGGACCCTGCAGGGTCAGGCCCCTGTTCCATCCTCCCCTGATCCATCCCTTCCTCACCCCTCTCTCCATTCTCGAGGCCATCCTCAACTGCAGGCCTGCCCCTGGAGGAGTCCTACAGTCCTTTGCACAGGCTGTTCCTTAGTCCTAACATTCCCTTCCCCTCACTTTGTACCCAGATAAACCTTACTCATCTCTCAGGTCTCCATCCCACATGTCATTCTGGGAAAGACCCGTCATCATGGGCTAGAGGGAGAGGGGCATTTCTATTGTCTAGTCCCACAGCCCACTGGACTCCCCACGAACAGTCCTCTGGGTCTGTCTTAGAGCTGTCTGTGCCCGTTTCCTTATTTGCCCCTCCCCCTGGACTGGGAGGTCCTCAGGGACTTGGTTTGGGCCCATTCACTCCTGTCCTTTGGCTCTGGGGTAACAATGGCAAAGAGACATACCCAGGGGCATTTAAGAGGGGGAGAGAGAGGCAAAGAAGGAGAAGGAAAAAGGGAGGGGGGAGGGGAGGCAGACGGCAGGGGGAGGAGGAAGCAGGGAAGAGAGAAAGAATGAATTCTGGCAGAAAAACTGGAGTCTCAGGTGCCTCTCCAGCCAGTGTGTTTTCACAGTGCCATCAGAATACAGCACCTGAGGGACCCCAGCAGGTGAGAGGCGGGACACAGCCTCTGTGCCCTTACGCTGTCAAATAGACAGCGTTTAGGAGGGAAGAGGACTCCGGTGTTAGAGCCCAGAGACCTGCTTGCAGATCCCTGCAGGGCCTGGGAGAAACCCCCTTCTTCTCTCTGGGCCTCAGTTAACTATCTGTGAAGTGGGACTTGCATCCAGACACCCTGGTCTGAGCGTCAGGGTCCCTGCGGAAGCTCAGGGTCACCCTCACAGGGGAGGGAAGCTTGTACAGGGGAGGGGGCACACATTCCTGCAAAGGCAGGGGAGCTGAACCCAGATGGGGTAGTAGAACAGGAGGGAAATCGGGCTGCAGGAAGGAAATCAGGCTGGAGCTCCAGCAGCAAGAAAGAGAGGCTTTTAAAGCTGGGGCTGGGAGGGCCAGCAGCCCAGAGGGAGCCCTGCCTCTCCAGGTGGGCCCGATTCCTCCCCTCGACCTTGGAGTTGACTGCAAGATGTTTCCCGATGAGGGACTGCCCCGTCCACCTCGCTGGATGAGAAAGTGCGATTTCATCCCTCCGGATTTGCGTAGAACCCGGCTCCTGGCCTCTGCTCCATCTCACTTCCCAGCCAAGTCCCAGTTCACACCAGGCGAAACATTTGGACACCAGGAAAGCATTAAGTAATCGGTAGATTTTTTTCCCCTTTTCCACTTGCATTTGTTTGTTTCTTGCAGGGTTGCCTGACACCAGCCAGCCTTGAATTGGGTCCTGTTCCCTCCGCAGCCGGGGAACGGGAAGCTCAACCCAGACGGTGCACAGACACAGCAGCCCCTCTGGCGGCCAATGAACACAGACAGCGATGGGTGCCGGCGTGACCCCGGGGTCCTCGGGGGAAGTGAGACCATGAGAGCTGGTTCTGCAACACACCAGCACACCCTACCTCCTTATGTCCTAATGGAGGAGAGTTCAGTGGATGAAAAGAGCAACTTACTCTGGAAGAACCCCTGTTCTGTGTACCAGCTACACACGGGGGCTGGGGGTGCACCCAGAGGCCCCGGACCTAGGAGCTCTGGCTAGGTCTGCCTCGTCCAGGCCTGGGCAAGTCGTTTCAGCGCTTCCCGTCTCTGCTCCTGCATCGTCTGTGAAACGGGGGTTCCTGGGCTGCCAGACGTCGCAATAGAGAAAAACCCACAGGATACCCAGTTAGATTGGCATTTCAGGGGGAAATTGGTTTTTTTTGTTTGTTTGCTTTTTTAGCATAAGTATCTCCCATGCTATGTTTGGAACATACTTATACTAAAAACTTATTCTTTGTTTCTCCGGAATTTAAATTTAATGGGGCATCCTGTATCGTACCTGGCAACCCCAGCTGCCGTAACAATAAAGTGAAATGATGTGTATGTGCCGTTCACGGTGCGTCTGACTTCACAGAAGCGGATCAGGACTGGGAAGCTGTTTCTAGCAGAGCCAGGCCAGGAACACTGCCTACTAAATACTAATACGAAGTTATAGTAATTTGCTGTTAATTAGTATTAATATTCATTAATACTAAAATTAAAATGCATCCTTTACTGAGTAGCTACTATGTCCCGGGCACGTCCTTGGGGTGCTTACGTCATTTCCATCACAGCGCCCCGTGTGGCAGTGACGTCCCTCTCCCCATCCCACACTGTGAGCTGCATTACTCAGCGAGGTGAAGCAGTGCCGAAGCCGTGACCTGCACTGTGAAGAGTCAGAGGGCTGTTCTGAATGGCTTGCGAAGGTCACTTCCCAGAATGCCCTCGCCAACACTGTGAGTGGAAGGTCACTTCCCAGAATGCCCTCGCCAACGCTGTGAGTGGACAGTGTTGTCTCTGTTTTGCAAACAGGGAAACTGAGACCTAAGACTTGCCCAAGGTGCTGCAGCTCATCAGCAGCTAAACGAAGCATCAGCTCCAGGAGGTCTGGCTCCATCCTGGCCCTGGGCTGCTTCATCAGCCTTGTATACGCACAGAAGGGGGATACTTGGGAAATGCGCCCCCAGAGGGTGGTACACGGGGCTACCAGGCGGAGGCGCACAGTGCACCAGGTAGGTCGTCTGCATTTCATCAGACTCTCCCATCATTCCGTGAGCCAACGTCTCATCGTTCCTGTTGCAGATGGAGCCTTAGACGTCCCTTGCTGTCCACGGTGAGTCACTGACAGGACCAGTGTTCACAGAATCCCAGAGGTGAGCGTTGGAGGGACCTGGGATAACTCAGGGCAGAGGTAAGGGTCAGCGGGTGGAGTCCAAGCACCCATTCTGACCTCCCCTCTGGGGCCTGCTGGGACACGGTGTGGGTCACGCCTCAGAGCTGTCCCACTCTGGTCAAGGTTGCCGGGGTACTCTGTCCGTCATTACTGTTCCCGTGGAAATGAGCTCCCCGACATCCCTGGCCAAACGCATGGCACAGGCCCACCGCAGCCTGTGGGCCTAGGAGAGCTTTGGGGCAAAGGCAGCAGCCAGCTATGGGGTCAGTGGCCTTGGGAATAGTGAGTGACAGGCAGACATGGGGGGGGCACTGACCACATTTATACAGCATCCCTGGAAGATTTAATTTAATTTAAATTCAAAAGCACCCTCCGCCAAAACAGTAACAATGATGGCAACAGCAATAAGAATAATTCAGGCTGAAACTCAGAGACATGATCTGACCCTCCTACGGAACACCCATCTGACAATGGGGTGCCTGGTGTCCAGAGAGGCACCCCAGATCTCTCTCTCTGCTTTAAGGAGAATGTGGGGTGCCTGTCTGGGTTCCAGGAGCTGGTGCCACTGAGAGAAAAGACACCTCCCCGTCCCTCAGGCCTGAACACCCCACTGAGGCCCAGGCGCTAACTGCAGAGGCAGAGGGCCCATAAAGCATGCTGGGCAGCCGCTGGCGGCTGGTGGAAGGCAGGGCCTGTCAGGGACCAGCACTCAGCTTTGATTTAACATCCTAGCAAAGGCTGAAGAGAAACGGCGGGAGGGTGGGGGGGAGGCGACGCCATGGGTTGAGCAAAAATACCCATGCTAAGTGGCTGGGCCACGAGGGTACCATTCACCCTGGAAAAGAAGAGAATTACTATTTAAATGACTATATACAGCACCTCTTAGGTGTATGGCCCTTTACAGAGACCACCTCATTGTGTCTCCCCCACCTGCCTAAAAAAAATATTTTATTGTCATTTTCAAGAAGACACAGTGAAGGCACAGGAAGGGAAAGCAGGTTGCTCGAGGCCACACAGCAAGGAAGCCTCAGAGCTGGGGTGGAGACCCAGCACTGAGTCCAGAGCCTGTGCCGGGCAAGGAGCAGCCCTACCCCAACACAGGCTAGGGGAGTACAATTTGTCTTGGAACATGCTGGGGGCAGGGAAGTTCGCTGGTCAGCCTGAGGCCTCTGGAATCAGATGATCAGCTTCCTTTCCAGGCCGCTGGCTTTCACTGGCTCATGTCATTTTCATCCAGTGATGAATATTCTCTAGGACTCGGTTTCCTTATCTGTAAAATGAGGACACAAATACTACATGCTTTCCCGTGGTGTTGTGAGGCTTGAACGATGTCAAATCTCTAGAATACTTCACTGATGCTCCACAAATGCTCCACCCCTCTTGGGGGGACTTACACTGTGCAGGGGGCTCTTGGAGGCAGAAATGAGAGCTTCCAGCGGCGGAAGCCCAGGCAGCATGAAGGTCAGATGTGAGAGGCAGCTAGTCTGTCTGCAAACCCCCATGCCCTCTCCCACGCCCCTCCTCCCACGACTACTTGGAGGAAATCTCGAGATGAGCCCAGAGTAGGGTGGCAGGCAGCTTCCCCAGCGTCACGTCCTACAGTAGGCTCTCCCCACTCAGCCTGCCGTTTCCACACCAAGCACTGTACACACCTCATCCTATAGAATTGTAACTACGCGCCTGCTCGAGATCCTCCTAGTTTTGCCATTTTACAGATGAGCAAACTGAGACTCAGAGAGACACGACCTCTTGCCCTAGTCACACAGCTAGTAAGCACCCAGAGCCCAAGAGTCTACCCACCACCACTTAAGCTGAGACACGTGAATGTCTTCTGGCAAACGTCCAGTGAAACCAGTGAGGGTGGCCATGTTGCCCTGGGCAGGTGGGGACCTTAGGACCCTACCAAACAGGCATCAACAAGACTCTGGGCACAGCTCATCAGCTGGACTGGATGCCCTGTTGTTGTCGGGCTGGACGATGGCATCTCAGTGGACCTCAAGTCCAGGGGCCACACCGTTCCCAGAGCCTCTGGCCTGGTCAGTCCCCTTCAGCCCCAACACAACTGCAGCTCCGTTTAGAACAGCCTGTCTCCAGGAACACCATTCAGCTGCTCCAGACCTTGTAACATTCAGGAAGCCATCTGTACCTTAAAAAAAAAAAGAAAGAATGAAACCCAGTGATTTCACTCTGGACCTCGAGCCACATTAGCTCATGGCCCCATTTTCTGGGTCAGGGACGGGGGTGCGGGATACTCTTATGCAAGGCGTTTGGTGGCCGAGAGACTCGAGTTCCTAAAGATTATTATTTTAACAAACTCAGCTTTGACGTGTCCAAAGGCAGCGGGAGGCTCTGAAGGGTTTTCCAAGAAAGCGTGTGTTTCTTGAGGTTATTATTTCAGACTCAAGTTCGGGGAGGGGAGACTGTTTTGCTCAACTCGTGTTTCTGGAAAAACAGCCGCTTGGAAAGAGTTGGATGAGGCAGGCAGGATGTGGAGTGGGGCGCTGCTGGCCTGGGGCGTGCGGGGTGGGGGAGGCAGGGAGCCCCTCCACGGCCTCTTCTTGAGCTCGGACTTAAGATTCCAGACCCCCAGTCCAGGGTCCAAGGAAGGAGGCTGCCAGAAGAGAAGAGTTGGTTGAGGTCTCTGTTGCCTCATCCTTGAGGAATATTCCTCATCCAGTCCAGCCAGGCTTTCCTCCCGGGAACTGGGATGATAGGAGGAGAGGAGAGGAGAGTTGACCCAGGCTGCCATCTTGGTTAGCTTTGCAAGGCCTGGTCTAAGGCATCGGGGTATTGCCTAGACATCACTGGCTCACTCGGGGCCTCAGTTTCCCCACTGGAACCAAGAGCCTTGAGCATTTATGTGTCCCTCCCAGGCCTGTCCCTCTAGTTTACCCCCATACCACTTCCTCATGCACTGGGCTCCAACCTTCCAGTCTTCTCCCATCCTCTGAGAGTCACTTTAATATTACCTCCTGGAGGAGCCTTCCTCGGCCTCCCAAACCGAGTCAGGGACCTTTCTTATACATCATTCTAACATCTCATTAATTACTTGGTCAACATCCATCTCCCTCACTACTCTGAGGCCTGGAGGAGGTGAACCATATTCATCTTGTTCATAGCGGTTTCTTTGGCACCTGGCCTGACACATAGTAGGTGCCAGGCACACAGTAGGTGCCCAACGAGCCAATGGGAACATCTCCCAAGGGAAGCTTCCAGCAGCATGGGTCCTGGCCCAAGGGTAGAGCCAGAGCCCAGACTTGGTCTGCCAGCCCCCAGGCCTGTGATCAGTCCATGAACCAGACAGATACCAGAAAAACACCAGACAGACTGATGGACGGACGAAGATGCCTGCTTCCATATCTTCTCCTCAGGATTCTGTGGAAGGCCACACTCCCAGAAAAAAATGCATCCCGCCCCATGATCATTATTGGCGGTCACCAGTCAACCATATGCTTTCCAAGGGAGGGCTTTATCTGGCCGGTGGGGACCAGTTGTTCTATCTCACGGCCCCTTTTCTCCCCCAAGCTTCCTCCATTCCCCCCTGTCCGCTGGCTTCATTCCAGGCACCCCCCGAATCCTCGGGGGGTGGGGACTTCTCTGATAAACTCCCCGCCAGGATCCCACCAGCAGCCAGTGTGTTCTCACCTCTCCCTTGCTCCTGGAGCCGTTTCCCCGCGGGACCCGCCATTCTTTCCAGCCCCGAGGTGAGTCATCAGCATGTCATGTGTCCCAGTGAATATCAAGTGTCTCCCACTTTAGAGCCTCTTGCCCTGGACTTTGTTTTATGGGGTTGGGCTGTCTGGGGCCGCCGCCGATTTCATCCATCAACTCGGGACGGCTCCAACACTAATGCTGAATTTATAGAAGTGGTTAAACAAAGTGTTGACAATATGGACAGCGTGTTTCTGATTAACACGGCGATTCCAAGGGAAACTGCCAACTGTGGGGAAGTCAGTAAAACACAGCAGCGATTTCCCAGGCTCAGTAATTTCGGGCCCTGACATCACAGGATTAACAGATGTTGCGCAAGAAACTTGCAAAGCATTTGGAGGTGTAACTTGACAGAGACGTGCAGGCTCATACACACACCAGAGCTGTGTCTTTCTTTCTTTCTGTCTGTCTTTTTTTTTTCCTGGAGGGATTAAATCTGAATAGTCTTTCAGCCTTAAGAGTTTCCATCAGAAAATTCTGTCAGCTTCAGAGAAGCTCCCAGAACCCTGTCCCCATCTTGCCCTCTTTCTGAAGATGAATAGCAACGCTGGTGAACGTGTACAGAATATTTACTGGGTGTCAAGTACTTTTTATAAATCATCTCGTCCTCCACAGTGCAAGGTAGGGACTGTGATTATCTGCATTATTAAAATATCTGTGTAGTTTGAGATAGGTTAAGACTCCCAAGAAATTGACAGAATCGTGTAGACTCTACAGGATTCTGCCTGCGGCCCAGGATGGCTATGAATGCGGCCCAACACAAAATTATAAATGTACTTAAAACCTTTTTTTTTTGGCTCATCAGTTTTCGTTAGTGTTTGTGTGTTTAATGTGTGGCCCAAGACAACTCCTCTTCTTCCAGTGTGGCCCAGAGACGCCAAAAGTTGGATGCCCTTGGTGTAGAGAGTGCCCATGCCTCCTTCCTCCAGGGAAGATTCCCTGCCCACCCCCATGACAATCATATCTTATACGGCTTTAGTACAGTGCAAAACCAGGAACTTGACTTTGGTCCAATGCCATACAACATACTTGGATATTATCGGTATGTACATGCACCCTTGATATATACATGCACACACAACTCTACAACATTTTCTCTCAGATACAGATGAAGAGCGGCCATCACACTAGGAGTACACAATGGTTCTGTCCTGCAAAGAAACCCCCTTGGGTTACCCTCTGACCGTTGCATACTCCCTTTGACCTCAGCCCCCAGAAACCACTGATCTATCCTCCATCACTGTAATTTTGTCACTTTAAAAATGTTATGTCAGTGGCGTCATACAGCATGTAATCTTTTTCGCTCAGTATAATGCCTTTGAATTCATCCCAGCTGTTGTGTGTGTCTCTGCTGCTGAGTAGCATTCCACTGTATGGATATACCGCAGTGCATCCATTCACCCATTGTAGGATGTCCGACTTGCTGCCAGGTTGGTATTATTGTGAATAAAGTGCTACGAATGCACGTGGACAGTTTTTTTTTAAGATTTTATTTATTTATTTTTAGAAAGATGGGAAGAGAAGAAGAAAGAGGAGAGAAACATCAATATGTTGTTGCCTCTGGTGTGCCCCCCCACCAGCCTGAAACCCAGGCATGTGCCCTGACTGGGAATTGAACCAGCGACCCTTTGGTTTGCAGCCTGCTCTTAATCCATTGAGCCACACCAGCCAGGGCCAATGGACTGGTTTTTATGGGGCTATTTACACTTAATAGCTGAGGTAACTGAGATGTGAAGAAGTGCAATGACTTGCCCAAGGTCGCACAGCCAGCAATTTGAATCAAGATTTGGTATCAGTAGCTCCAGAGACTTCGGACCTAACCATCTGCAAGACAGCAAATGGTGTAGTTCAAAATAATTAATCCTCAAAAGTTCATTAACACTCCAGGAAGAGACACCACATTTACCCAGTGGTTTTGTGGTCCCAAAGAACATGGCACATGTCCCTTGAGGCCCTACAGGACACGCTTGAGGATCAAACTCCACAAAGTCAAAATCAACCCGTTGGTTTGGTATCTAGGGGCTCCCCCATATGGCCTCTGCCTCCCTCTGGTTTTCATTTCTTGCCACTTTTTCTGGCCAATCAAAAGCCACGGCTACTTTCCCTGGAACAGCCACCTGGGTTCTGCTCGCACAGTCCCTCTTCCTGGGACGCCTCTCCCTCACTGCCCACCATGCTGGCTGCGGCTCACACCTCTCTTTTCTGTTAGTGAGTGCCTCCGTGGAGAGCCTGCTCTATCCCCATACTCCTCCACCCAGCAAGGTGCTCAGCTCCATGAATATTCATCCATTTCTATAAACATGCATCTATTCATTAAGCAAAGCTCCCTGAGGACCAGAGCCTTGCCAGGCACTGAGCTGAGCCCTAAGAAGCAGAAATAAATAATCTATAACCTCTGCGCTCTGCCTTTGAGCAAGTCAGTCTGCAGACATAGAAACGCAAGCCACACGGAGGGACGAACGGGTAAACATGGAGAGGGAAAAGCACTGGCCTTAGCTATTTGGAACCCTGAGTCTGAGTCCCAGATGGGCTGTATTTTAGTCTGCTCAGGCTGCTTTAACCGAATGCCGTAGACTGGGTGTCCTAAATAGTAGAAATTTATTTCCCCGCAGTTCTGGAGGTTAGAAGTCCAAAATCAGGGCTTCAGTTGATTCGGTTTCTGGTGTGGACTCTAGTTCTGGCTTGCAGATGGTCACCTTCTGACTCTGTGCTCAACGGCCTTTCCTCATGAGAGTGCACAGGGAGGGAGAGAAAAAGAGAGATCTTCCGCATCTCTTCTTAAAAGGACACTAATCCTATCTGATCAGGGCCCCACCCTTACGGCCTCATTTGACCTTAGTCACCTCCCTATAGGCCTTATCTCCAAACAGAGTTACATTGAGGGTTAAAGCTTCAACATGTGAATCTGGGTGGTACACAGTTCAGTCCACAGGAGGTGTTCTCTGGCGGTAGGACTTGTGTGGGACGGTTTCCCACCCTCTGTCCTGCCTTCTTGCAAAGAAGAGGTGTGGAGATGACTGATAATTCAGACATTCATTCTCCCTGAATCAGGCCCCTAACTGAGGGACTGGCCTCCTCGCTCACCTGGGGCAGAGCCACCCAAGACCCCAGAGTCACCAGGAGCCAGAGCCCACTTCAGCTGGCTGCACAGGCGTCCAGGTGCCTCACAGCGTCTGCGGCGTGTGCCCTGGGAGAGGACGGCGTCAGGCCGGAGCTCGGGGAGCCGCGCGCACAGGGCCCAGGGGAGGGACTGACCTTCAGCGCAGCGGCTTCATAAACAGCCGAGGGAACCCACACTCCCACCTGCAGCCCGAATTCCGAGAAGCTTTCACGCTTGTTCTGCATTTGATTTCCTCCCTCCAGTGGCCTCCCACCCTCATAAAACTCAATCTCCTTTTGTTTTCAATTCAATTAAGGGCCAATAATTCCACCCACAAGGCCACACATTGAAAGTGCTGTCAATAATCCAGCGGTGGCCAAAGACAAGGCAGCCCGGAGGGAGGGAGGGGCAGGAACGATCTCTGGGGCCCGGGCTCAGGTGCACAGAGGGTCGGGAGTCAGGGGGAAAGGTGTCCCAGTGGGAGTTCATCCTGGCTTCTGCACTTGGCTGTGGCTCTCATTCTCCATGTGGCCTTGGCCAGGAGTGGCCCTCCCTGGGCCTCACTTCCTCCACCTGTAAAATGGGACCGAGAAGTACTCACGTGAGTTTTTAGCTCTGTTCTGCAAGCTCACACCGCCTGCATGATTATTTTAGAATTAATTGAATATCGGATTAAACATAGACCACACCCACTGACCCAGCCGGGAGGCCCGTTGGCAGAACTCCGTCCTCTAACGTGTTTGTCCAGGGTCACAAAGGCATTGGGCTCAGGAGGCCACCGCTAGGAGGTGGATTAACCAACTCGGGCTGCAGCCGCCCTTTGTAACCTCTCTGCTGTTACCGGGAATGGGGGTAGAGCTACCTGTACTATTACGAGAAGGGACCAAAATGTCTCGTCAGGGGAAAGTTGCAGAAATTGTATGTATATATCTGTCCATACATATTTATGTAATTATGTGTTCTTTAATTAAGAAATAAACCATATTATAAATAGAAAGCAAATCAAAACAGAAACAAAAGTGGTATTTTGAGAACGTAGTGTGTGCATGCGTGTGTGTGTGCGTGCGTGTGTGTGTGTGTGTGCGCGTGTGTGTGCGCGCGCGCTCGCACACGTGCTCTGAAAGATGCACGTCAGGCATGAAAATAATGGGGCTTCGAGTCGGGAGAGGGAGTTAGGGACTCTCGAGGTTTCCAATGAGTATAAATTACTTTATAATTAAAATGTATATAAACCTAATAAAGTGAAATGAATACCTACTTGTGGTTGGGAATCAGAGCCTCGTCTGAAGGTAAAAGGAAGAATATTTAATTCTCACAACTCAGCGATAACCACTGTTGACATTTTTATGCTTTTCCTTATGAGTCTTTTTCCTGATTCACCTACACATATATTTTTATAATAAAGTTGGAATTATGCTCCGTGAGAAACTGTGCAGCCTGCTTTTTCACTTAACATTTTAGCGCAAGGATTTTCCCAGGTCATTAAATTTCCCCTGTAATTGGGCTAGGAGGCACAGTCACCTGGCCTTTCTCTAACCCTGGGTGGCGTGTCGGGGTTGCCCACCCATCGCTGGACTGGTGTGATAGACTGGCCACTCCCCCAGGCCAGGGACCCTGCCACCGGGTTCCCTGCTTCACCACCAGGATCTTGCCTCCTGACCCCACCCACAGCCCCAGTAGTGTGTGTGTGTGGGGGGGGGGACGGGGGGGCAGTCAATAAATATTTGCTGAATAAATGAGTGAACAGAAGAGAAAATAAATAACTGCAACTATTTTTAAATAAGTGCAAAATAGCAGCTGACATGAAAACACTTCCTCGTTGTCAAGCCCCTAGGCTGGCTCTTCTTGCTCACCCTAAAAAACAGGGCGGCGATGACTATCCCCGCACCGCACCTCTGCACGGAGGCGGGGCTCCATCTCCTCTCCTTCGAAGACTTTCATTCCGTCTCCGATGCTCTGAGTCAGTCCAGGGTGGGAAATCGAGCCCTCGCCGCCGAGCTTGGCTTCGAGTGCAGCCAAAACAAATTGCTGTGTCGGTCCCTGGTGAGGAGTATCATTACATCCACACGAGAGGCTCGTGATGGAAGCCAGGGGGTGGTTGCACGGCTGGGAAGCCAGCGCTCCCCCAGGCAGCCCGCGGCGCAGAGAGAGCCCCAGGGAGCGGCTGTGGGTGAGTCCTGAGGTGGCATTCTACACGCCCCCTCGTGCCATCCTTCAAGCCCCAGATTCCGTGACTCCCACAGACCCGCGGACGGTAGCCAACGTCTAACAAAAGCCTTTCAGTCAGACGTGATCTAAGTCTTGGGTGAAAAGCATCAGTTAAACATAACCGTATGCAGGCCCCTCTTCGCCACCTCCTGTGTGACTCTGGGCTCCGCGAAGCCTCAGGATCTTATCCTTAAAGTGGGGGCGATAATGCGAGTCCTCTCACAGGTCCTCGTGAGGATTAAACAAGATAAAGCGTGTGAAATCCTGAGTCTGACATGCAGATGGACGCGATCAACGCTGACTAGTATTCAAGCCTTCCTGGGACTTTTTGGATCAAATCTCTTCTCCTTTTTTGCCTGGTAAGTGAGGCCAATTACATTTCATCATACTTGTTCATCACCCCTGCTTTCGCCTTTGTGGAAATGTCGCTACTTCATCGGAGGGACCCACGTGGTTCTGCCTTGTTCATGGATTTCTGAACAGCTTTTTTTTTTCCAATGGTTTAGAAAGGGACATCAGATACCTGGGACCAAATGTCTAAATGGTGGGAGGCTGGGCTCACGCCCGGCTACAGCCTCAGGACCTTCAAGGATCTCCAGTGGTTGCCAGGGGAAATTTAGCAGAGAACTATGAAAATCCTAGCGCTGGGTCCAACATTTCAACTCCACGAACAATAACATCTGTAACAGTAACTTATAATGCCACATTCTGCACCAAGAACTGTGCTAAGGACTTTGCGTACGTATCTTACTCAGCGTTCACAGTTCCCCGCTTCCCTTAAGTTTAATTATCATCTGCATTTGCAGAGGGGGAAGCTGAGGCTTGGTGTCCGTGCCCGAGGTCTTCCAGCTGGTAGACTGATAGACAGAGACTTAAAAACCAGAGGAAGCCATGTGCCATCTCGGATGGCAGGGCTGCCATGTCGTGAGCCAACTGCATGATCCAGGGTTGGCCTGGGGATGGCAGAGGTTAACATGCCACTTGAGTTCTGCGTGTCTGCTGTGACGCTGGCTCTCCTCCATCCTCGCATTTGTTCAGATGAACCCAGAAGGCCCCGTGCCCGGTGCTGTGCTAAGCGACAATTCGGGGCGTCTCAGCCAGAGACAGCCCCTGCCCCCATGAGGCTCAGAGTCTAGCAGGGGAGACAGACCGTAAACAGGCAACTCCAGGTGCATCCGGGTCTCTAACCAGTGTTACAGGGGGGTCACTCTTCACCCAGAATTCCCCAGAACCCCTGGTGCTTCACCTGGCTGGTCTCAGCCTCTGGCTGGAAAATCCACTGCCTCCTTGGAGTGAAATAATACACAGAGAGTCTTGGCACTGTGGCTGGCACTTAGCATATGTCCAATGTAATAATAATAATGGCACTACTACAATTTGCATCATAAACTTTTTGGCCCCAGTAGGACAATTTCAGGCCTATTCCTGTTCAACTGGACCTTCCTAGACTCAGCTCCAGTTCTGCACCTTCATAACCCCTCCAGAACAAGCACCCTATGCCTTCACCTTGAGGATTAGTGGGAAAGATTTGTTCGGGACCCTATTCCTCATGATTCCACTGGCCCAAGTCTCCTTCACCTCTGTGCTGGTTTAAGGGCACCTCTGTGCTGGTTAAAATTTATCTGCACTCAGTCACCTGCTAGTCCCAGACTTTGCTCCAATTCATGGAATGTGCCTGGGGCCCCAGGTATGTCAGGCCTGGAAATGTCATTTGCAACCAAAAGGTTAAAGTAAATATCCCTTTGCGAGGGAGAGAAATGCCTTAAGCTAAGTGAACTCTAATATGACCCCTCACCCTGCTTAGATATCTCTCATGTGAACGTGGGTTTAACCCGCAAACAGCCCTTTGATGCTGTCCCCGCGGTCCCATTTCACAGATGAAGAGACTGGCCCATTGAGGAACGTGACTTGGCCAGGGGTAGAAGGAACCTAAGTCCTGGCCGGATGGGTGACAAATTTGTTCTGGACGCAGCAGCTCCACCTGCCTGGAGCTGGAAACCTCATCAGGCAGGTTTCCCCGGGAGCCCCTGCCTTTCCCGGGGCCGGTCCTTGCAGGGGACACTATAAAAACATCTCTCACAAGGTGTTTCAGAGTTTCTGCTTCCCGGCCTCGCTCTGGGCCAGGAAATGCTGAGAAGACAAATGCCTTTGGGCCTTGTCTTCAGTGGGAAAGTTTTTCAAAACCTCGAGAAAGCATGTCCTTTCTTCTCCACCCTCACTCCAAGCCAAAGCCCAGGCTTCCCGGCTACGGTTCTTCTCACCTGCTAATGAGAATTCCTGATTCTCCCACTTTCCTCCTCTCCAGCGAGGGAGGCTGTGGGGGAGGGGTCCTGGCCACAGCTGCGGGCCAGGCCCAGGCCCGGCCTCTCTCAAACTCAAATCGTGGATGGGCCTCTTCTCAGAAGCAACAGTAAAGAGACACGAATATTTCCTTAAATCTGCTTATTTTTAAATGTATACAAATGCAATACTTTAAATTTATACAAAGGCAATTACTTTAGATGTGTACAAATGCAAGTCAACACATACCCTCCTTATATTTTAGTTTTGTAAGAAGCCCCTTCACCTGATAATTATAATTAAACTTAACTATGAAATTATAAAAGTTAAATGATCAACGTTATTTAATCTGACAGAAAATGTTGTTTGTTTGACTCTAAATGACCCATCCAGGTTTGATATAGAAAGATGGTATTCTAGATCTGTTTCTATAGGTAAACTCTATGTCCATTAGAAAAGACCAAGAGGACTAATAAAAGAGACCCAGAATGACAATGGTTTAAATAACTTGAGGTTTTATTTTTCTCTTGGTCAAAAAACTCAGTTAACACAGAACTCAGTTTTTTCTGTATTAATATCCTTGGCATGTAGCCACAAAGAGCAAGATGCCTCACGGTCACAAATGGTTGCTGTAGCTCCAGCTGTTACATCTGTGCTCTCTGCAAGAAGAAAATGGAAGGGAGAAAGCATGCCTCCCAGGCATCTCTCCTCCTTTTAAAGAACCTGCTCAGAAATTCTAACAACTTCAGCTTACGTTGTATTGGCAACTCTATATATAAGCCAAGGAGGCAATAAAACCTTTTAGCTGAGCATATCAGCACTTCAAATAAAATAAGTGGCCTGTCACTATGGAAGAAAGAGAGAATGGACTGTGGGTAGAAGAGTAGCACTGGCTGCCACACTATAGATCTATTTCCTAACTCATATGGCCCCCAAGCAGAGAATGCATTTTCAGGTAGGGGTGTTGTTCAAAATGGCCTGTGCAATGGCAAGACTTAGCCTGTTAGCTTGGGATAATCAGCCCTCCTATTTAAGTCAATCTGCTGAACTCAGTGATGCATCCCCTGAGTATGCAAAAAGGTAGTCTACTTTGCATAAAGCAGACTTTGAAATCATCCTTAAATGAACACGTAGTGGAACTACTGCTGGCAGCAGGAACGGGAAAGGTCTCCGCTGCATGTTTCTTATCACCATCAAGCCCACGAATAACTGCACGTCAGCCTGTGCAGAACCAGGGTATAGTGACATGTCCACTCACTTGTGAGTCTGGAGCAGACGCTGTGGGGCTTACCCCTCTGCCCAGCCTGTGCTCCCTGAGCACCCAGTGCTTTTGTGGGTCACATGATGAGTTAGCTCCTCCACTGTATCCTGCTCTTCGACTGCCTGCAAAATCTTCACTGGAATGACACCACGAGGCTGTGTGCTCTTGACTCAGCAACTGTGAATGCTCTTAGCCAGCCCAGACACGGAGCCACAAGAAGCCTGGAGCTATGAGGTGGTCACTCAGGCTATAGGTGGTTTTTCCAGGCTACAGTAGAGATTAGAAAACAAAAACAAGTAGAGATGTGGGTATTTAGGGATATTGTTGTGGATCCAAGTGTGGGAAACAGCGGTTTCTGCCACCAGGGAGACAATTTTAAAAGGGCCCTAGTGTCCATGAGTCTGTGCAGAGCTCACAGCAGCCCTGGCACCGGATAGAACAGTCACCTTGCTAGGGAAGCTTATGTCAGAGAGGGCAAGCCACTTGGTAAAGGTCACACAGCTTATGGATATCAATGCTGAGACTCAGTCTTCCTCCGGTTCAGAGCTTTGCAGAGCTGGGCTCTGGAGCCATCTGTGACATTGCACCTGAAAGTCAAGGCCCTCTAATTGCCACTGTCATTCTTGTGTCTCCCCACAACAGAGGAGACACTCTGGGCTCCAAAAATCCTCAAGCAACAGGTGGGGACTGAGAGGTGATCTAGACCACACTCTCCCTTACACAGATGGGGAAAGTGAGTCACTGGGGGGTGAGAAACCACTGAGTCGAGAAGACGGGGACAAAGAGGGGGACGTTTCTGAAGGCCAACGCAATGGACATAAACCCAGCAGGGTTCCAGGGCACGAACGACCAGGACAAAATCAGGCAGGTGACAACTAGGAGTCGTCATGGAACTCACTGTCCATCACAATAGGGGCATACGACCATGAACTAGATAATACAGATTTACAGAATGTAGACAGTGGTAAGGACTAAGAGGCAAATAAAGGAGTTCTTTACGCTGTGCGACCTTGGGCAAGTTCACCTCCCCAGGTCCCCTTCCCCTCGTGCATCATGCACCCAGCCACAATTATAGTATCTCTCCACTGGGTGGTTGCAAGGATTCAATGAGCCAACACGACCTAAGCCGTTGGGCAGTACAGCAGTGGGGTGAGAGCTCACCATCTGAAGCCCGACCCAGCTTGACTACTCACTAGCCAGCCTACGGAACATGGGCGTGCCTCAGTGGCCCCCTCTGCAAAATGGGAACGGTGCCCAGCCATAGCACGTCAGAAGGCCGTGGACAGAACCCAATGCATTCCTGATGTGTAAAGCATTTGGAGTCACGCCTGGCAGGTGCTATGCAAGGGTTTACTGCTATGATGATGATGATGATGATTGTTATTAATATTATTATTATTTGCTGCAGCGACTTGGTGCCTACTTAGCTACCCGGTCCTATTTCTGTAATGCTCTTCACCAGACTCATTAGCACCATGCCCGCCACTATTATTACTGACAATATTCGCTCTACACCCTGGCTCCTAGACGTGCTCCGAGAATACACTGAATGAGCGAATGAATGAATGATTCTATCACAGCCGCCAGCGCCCCTGCTCTGATCCCCAGTCTGGATCATCGTCTGTGTCTCCTGTTATAAAGGCGCCTTTCACGCTACCAGCACGAACCGGACTCCTAATCCACCCTTCTTTGGTTTAAGAGTCATTACAAAGTGCTTAATTAAGTAAGCCTCGCTTAATCACCAAATGTTTGCATGTGAAACCAGTTCCCGGGGAGCGGGGCACTTGACATGTTCTGAACAGAAGTAATTACGCGGAGCAGAGTGGTGGTGGGGAGACAGCGGCTTGGGTCGCAGAGTCTGGGCGTTTCATTTGAAGGCCTCGCCCATTCATCACGGAGGGGAAGCGAATTAAAAGGCTTTAGCTAGAGTGATGTGAGAACTCCTGCATTCCAGCCGGATGAGTCACTGGAGGGGCCCCCTGTCTGGGCCTCCGCAGGAACAGAGCAAGGGGAGGGGGGATCGGTGGGGCCAGTTGAAGGGCTGGAGGGGCCAGGAGGAGGGGTGCAGGAGACACTGGGATCTGCCCCGTGAGGTCTTCGGCCTGTGTGGCCATGTGGCACCCTGGATAGGGTCACAATGGCCCTCCCTCTCGCATCAAGAGGTTTGCCAATTGTACATTGATTTGCAAAGTTAAGTTGCTGGTGGGGATGCGTGTGTAGGCGAGAGTGGGTGCATGAGTTCGGGCTATCATTTAATTTCCTCCTCAATCCCTTCCTAATCCAGGGCTTCCCGCAGAGCTCTGGATTAGTCGGTACAAGGATGAACTTCCTTTTCTAGCACAGTGGCTCTATGCCCATTTTCATATGGATTAGCAAAAACTTACAGAGAACCAGCACCTCATTCTGTGATTTGGTGGGTATGGTCCAATCAAAATGGTTGTAAAAGAAATAGTAGCTCTTTTAAGAGAAGATGTGACCAAATTCAGGAAGGAAGGACGCACACATGACCTAACTCTGAGAAACCCTCTCCTGTCGTGCCTGTCACCACTGGGGCTCCTGTCCCTGGGCTGTCAGGGCTCTTATTGCACCCGTTTTGCAGATTAAGAAACTGAGGCTCAGGACACACAACACAGCCTCTCTCCTCTTTTCAGGGATGGGGGTGGCAGTATTGCGCTGTCAGAAGGAAATCGTGAACTCTGTGGATATGGCACAGGCAAAAAAAAAACAACAGTAAATAAAAGATCGCTGGATGTTCAGGGTAGTGCATTCCTCTGGGTTCCTGTGCCTTTCATTGTCTTTGACCTACTTTATAACTCTAAGATTAAAAAAAAAAAATGGATAGTAATACAAATGATTCATGCCATAGAAATGCAAATGAATTTTATCCAGTGGAATGCAATCGATTATTGCCCTAAAGTTATTGACCAATTTCACATCTACTTGTAAATGAGCCTCAGCATTTCTGATGGCCTGCGTGGGCGTGTGCAGCTTGAAATCTCTTCTGAACCAGCCACGCCGCCATCTTCCTGGCCTTCTCATTAATGGGTGAGTTACACGCCGTCTCTGACACGCGTTCATTTTGTACAGTAACTGCACTGGCGCCGTGATTCCGCCTCTCTGGAGAAATGATCCCGTAACCGCCTCCGCCCAACAAAACCCTCCCATGCGGTGTGTAAGAAGAGGCCAAATAATAGGGGCGGCGTGAGATGGGGGAGCAGGGGGAGTGCGTCGGGATCCCTCCGAGTCTGCACGGTTGGGTGTAGACAGGAGTGATTTCTACAGCAAGCACCTCCTCTGTGCTGTCCCCCATCTCATTGGAGCGTGCCGCCAGCTCTGCTGCTGTCGCTTGGGGATGGGTGACGGCCAGCGAGGCTGAACAGGGTCCACAGTTTCCTTGCCAGCGTTCAAAAACTGAGATCTTGGCTGGGACACCACCACCCTGGGGGACCCGAGGGGACTGAGCTTTCAGGATACCTATCCACGGTGATGCTTTGCTCCTGCCCAAGGGGATGGCGTCTGGAAATAGAAATTAAACTGGTTTATAGAAAATAAACAGCTGTGGCATCTTGAGGACTCCCGAGCTGGCAGGCAGGACTTGGGCATGCCATAAGTATGGTGAGTGTGGCTGGAATTTGCAGATGGCTTTACTCACAGTGTCTCAGGTAAGCCTCTCCCTGCCATAAGGTGGGGTCTCTGAAACAGCTAGTGCTGTTTTTATAGTAGAGACAGACAGGGATCAGAGAGGGTAGCTGATTTCCCCCAAACCACACAGCACGTCAAGCAGAGCCCAGAGCCATTGCACTGCCTGACGACCACCGGGTTCCCGCCAGGAGATCTTGCTACAGTGCAAGTGCCAGGGCCTTCCTGCCCGGAGATTCTCACTCAGTAGGTCTTCAGGTGAGGCCCGGGACTCTGCATTTAACCAGCAACCAGGTTAACATTGATACATAATCAGACTTAGAAACACTCCACTCCACTGGGTTAATACTAACAAACAAAAGGAAAACAAATTCCAGATAAGGTATGCCCGAAAACACATCGTGAGCATCACGAGAGAAAAAATAAAAACATCCGTCCAGGTCCCAGAGGGCGCACGAGACACGCCGAGGTCATCGGAATCAGCCTAGGACCGGCTGGGAAGAGGCCAGCAAGTCCTCAATTATCAGAACTGGAGAGACTCCTGGAGCCTTTCCATTGCACAGACCAGGAAACTGAGGCCCAATGAGGAAAGGGGACTTGCTGAAGCCCCCCCCCCAAGCTGGAAGCGGGCAGAGCGAAGGCTCGCACTCAGGAACCCCAGCACTCGCTCTATCTCAACCGATTCTCTCTACACCCTCCCACTGACTCACTGATGACGCCTTCCATTTGCTTGTCCATCCATCCACTGATTTAATGAGCATGTATTCACCCCCCACCTACCTGGCATAACTGTTTATTAAACAAACACTTACGGAAGACCCACTATGGGGCAAGTACTGGGCTCTCGGGATATAACAGCGTGCTACCTTGAGGGGGAAATCCCATGGGAACAAAAAGCAAATTACACGGCCGTATAGTTGACAACCCACACTGAACACACATCACCACACTCAGTCCTCACACCTGCCAATGCCATGGGCAGGAAAGACCAGATCTTCGAGTCCTGCCTTAGTCGACGAGGAAACCAAGGCCAGAGGGGTGGAGCGGATTCCTCACATGACACAGGGCATGTTGGTTCTGTGGCTTTAGCCCACATTTCCTCCAAATCCAAATTTGGAAATTCTTACAAATATCTTAGCTCATCTAGGGGGATGCTTTGGGGGGCAGAGGAGGATCTAGGGAACATGGGCTATGGCTTTGTGGCATCCAGTTTGTAATAACCATGCTAACTGTCCTGTTGAATCCTCAAGAGAGGAAGGCACTGTTGCTTCTTTTTATAGAAGAAGAAGAAGAAGAAGAAACTGAGGCTTAGAAATGTGTGAGGCTTGGCCCCAGGTCCCATGATCAGTACCTCGTGGAGGAGAAGGCCTGCTTCCTTGGGATGTGCTAAGCGATTCCTCAGGATATTGTAGATGTTTCATAAACACCTGTGAGATCCAGGAGGGCAAACGGCCGGCCTTTCCCTCCTCCCCCCACCAATCTCCCAAAGCTATTCTCTAAGGCAGGCCCATCAGATGTCGGAGAAAACCGGCCTCCAGGACCAAAGTCCATGGGCAGGTTCCTTGTCCTGGGTGCGGGGCACAGGACACTCCTGCCGGGGTCGGCATCCTATCGGTTTCCTCGGGCTGTGGGCCTGCTCTTCTCCCCCAAGGGGGAGGATGGCAGTGCTGGAGACTGACACTGCCTTGGGACAGCACTCCACCAACGCCAGGTGCTCCCTGGGGTAAAAACACCCCGGCTCCCTCCCCCGTCACAGGTGTGCGGTCCATGCTGCTCCCCGAGGCCCGCAGTGAGCAGAAGCTCCAAACGCCCACAGTGGTACCTGCTCGTCATGCCCCTTTCTAAGGCCACCTCCCTTCCTTGCCTCACTTCCTCTCTTCCCTCGTGGTGCTTCCTAAAATCAGTCCCCAAATACACTCCTTGCATGGATTCGGCATCTCAAGGTTGGCTCCTGGGGAGCCCTGCCGGAAACCGAGAGTGCTTACCGACCCACACCCATCCAGGTGACCCAGGAGGGCCCGTTGACTCTACCTGTCCGTGACGCCTACAGTTCCTGGAACACAGAATCCACCTTCCCGAAATGCAGAGTGCCTCATCATGACACTCCTGCGCATCAACCTCCAGTTCTCTCTCTCCCACGGGGACCAGCAAAGTTTATCTCTAATGGGCCAGAGATTAAATATTTCTGGCTCTGCGGGCCATATGGTTGCTCTCCCAGGGACTCGGCTCTGCAGGTGTTGTGCGAAATCAGCCATTAGCAATATGAGCGTGGCTGGGTTACAATAAAACTTTATTTACAAACACAGATGGCCAGCCTGAGGGTTATAGTTTGTGTTGAGTTATAGGATCAAGGCCTCTCGTTGTATCATTCAAGGCCTTTCATACTCTGCTCTCGTCAACCCCTCCGGCCTCAGACTGCCTGAAATATGTGTTGACTGACGGCCCATTAGGTGCATTCATAACCCAAGATAAACTCTGACTGTAAGAACTTTCAGAATGTCTCCTCTGGGGAAAACCACCAGCGACCCCAGAAAACAATGAGGTGGTTTGGTTAAACAAACATCTCCCCAGGGTTGAGCCATATGGCTCATGGTAGAGATCTGTTATCATTCTTGGTCCCAAACCCCTGCGGGAACTAGTCACAGAACCCCTCCCTCCTGTGGGAAACTCCTGTCGCCTGTGGTCCTGATGTGGCTGACCCCACTTCCAGCCACAGGAGCCACAGCTAACCCAGGCCTGGCCAATCACAGCCGTCCTTCCCCCAGGCCATGTGATGGTACAGGAAGCACAAGGTCCAATCAGGACCAATGAGACTCTTCCCTAGGACTTTACCCCCTGTGGGTAGCTAGGCATAGAGGATGTGAGTTGCGGGAGGCTGATGGGCACTCTAGCCACTGTTTGGGGCCTACTTGAAGAATGAAGCCAAGAGATGAGGAGAGATGGGTCCGCCCTCATGGAATTGGGCAAGGCCGAAGCATCTAGTAAGCTCCAGGCTCCAAGCTAACTGTTGGTGATTGCAGGACAAGTAAAACCTGATGGTCCCGGCTTTCGAATAGCTCAAAGGCGGTGAGGGAGGAAGACAGCTCCACCCACAATTATAATTCCGTGCGACCTGCTCTCCGAGATAAAGAAAGGTCTATGGGAGGGGCACCAAGACCCTGGAAATGCTTCTTGGAGGAAACGCCATTTGCACTAAGACCGGAAGAATGAGTAGAATGAGCTGGTGCCAGCCCAGGGCAGGGGCAGCCTTTCAGACAGAAGAAACGGTGGAGAGGGACTTGGCAGCAGGCTAGGATGCCCACGTGGGGTGGCTGCAGGGCTAGGCAGGGGCCAGGCCTTCGGGCAGTTGTTTAAGGCAGATGTGGCTCTGGAGGTGAGGCCGCTCTTTCCTCTGTACCTGCCACTGCACGCGGGTGGCTCTGAAGGTCCTCGCTCTCGCTCCCTGCCATCACCACCAAGCCTGACTTTTTCCAGGAATCCAGTAGCAGCCACTGAGCCACGATCCTCACAGACTGGTCCCCAGGCTGGGAAAGCTCCTTGGAGCTGCCAGGGAAAAGATCTGGGTGGGCGTCTGAGCAGAGGACACAGTTGCTGTGCAGCTTCAGCCCGCGAGAGAGAGGAAGATGACCGGGAAAGAGGGAGTTGGCTCTGGCTCCCGGGCAGAGAAGCTGACCGCTCACCAGGAGACACTCGGAGGGAAGAGAGGACTGGAAGTCTCTTCCAAACCTGGTCATCTTGCTCCTTGGTTTGCTCAGCTTTGGATTCCTGGAGGAGAAACTGGGGGCAAAGGATTCGGGCTCCTTGGTTACAGAGAGGATGGGGAGCTGAGGGGGCTTTTGGCCAGCTCTTGAGCACAGAGCTGGGGAGAAGCCAAGGAGCAGCTGAGAATCCAGCTTCTCCAGTCTAGCTCCCTTGACACAAAGCACAGGTGGCAAACACAAGGCCCGCGGGCCGAATCGAGCCCTCCACCTTGTTTTATCCGGCCTGGCACCTGGTACCTTATTTCTACCTGGCAGCAGCACCGAGCTCTCGCTTAACTGTTAAGGGGTAGTTACATGTATACAGTCCTAAAGTTATACTCGGCCCTTTGAAGGCAACTGCAAGGTTGATGTGGCCCCCAGTGAAAATGAGTCTGACACCCCTGAAAAGGTTACTCAGGCAGCTGCTGGTACAAACGTGAAGATTTGAGTTTCAATCTTGCTCCGAGACACATCCCAACTGCCTTAGGATCCCTCAATACAACCCTCATGTCACACCCTGTCTCGTCGGTCATCACCCATCTCAGACATTCGTCATTGCCTTTGCTTGGCTCATTGCAGGTCTCCCTCCTCTGCTCTGTGCTTTGAGTGGGACCCCAGAGCCCAGAACTCATTTCCCAAATGGACAAATAAATGATCACAGGGCATGCTCTGTCCCGTCGTAGATACATTACGTAGTTTCTCTCCACCTCGGCCTTCACCTCTGTCAAATGGGATGGTGATCACTTTGGCTGGCAGTACATGCCCAGTGCGTACTGGGCTGCAGTACATGATGACAAAGAGTAGAGCAGATGTCCCTGCCGACAATGGTGCCGTTGAAGGGGACATGCATTCTGTTGACTCACTTTGTTCTTTGTCTTTGAAATCAAAAGGAACTTGGATACATTGAAGCAGGTCCGTCCTGTAGTTCTCATCTTCCCTTGGCTTGTCTGCATGTACCGAATCCCTGGGTACCACAGAAGCTTTCCAGATGTACCTCGAGCACAGAGTCCCAAGTCAGCTGCCTGGGGGCGGAGATGCATAAAGAGTCTCTGAGATGACACATGTGTTCGGGAAGAAAGAGGGAAAATGGGGAGAGGAGAGAGCTGGACCTGGAAGCAGGCAGGACGATGGAGCTAGGCTGGCCCTCAGAGTCATCCTGGCCTTTTAATCCTGCAACGACAAGTCTCTGGATGCCACCCTGGGGGAACGGGTCTCTAGACCAGGGACATCCCTGAAGGGACTGATGGCTGCAGCCATCTGCTGATGACAGCACTCCCAGCCACTGGACCGAGGAGACCTTTCTTGAAGGGGTGTCTGGGCAGCACCCCATAGAGTTCACCACACAACTGTCCCCAAAGGCTGGTGCCCTTTTCTCCACTTAGGGATGATAACGCTGAGGCTCAGATGGGTGACAAGTCTCAGCTAAAGGAGCATCGACAGGAAGTGCCCGACTCTCCGCCTCCCCAGCCACCGCCCCGTGTTGCGCCAAGCAGCCAAAAGCACAAGCCGCAAACCTCGCACCCAAGTCACTTCCATCGGCCGGCAGACCCGCCACCCAGGGCTTCTCGCTTTCGCCTGAAGGCTGTGAGGAGGCCAGGTGGCCCCCCGGCCTGTCCCCTCAGCTGCTGGGGCCGGAGCTGCCTGCGCTGCCTGGCTCCCCACCATTCAGAGAGTTCCCCTCTGTGGCTTTTTCTGGGAAGCCTAGCTTTCCTCCCCCTCCTCCCTTCCCCACGGCATGGCTGGATTTCAGAGGAGCCTGGGATGGGAGAAGGCACCGGATAGAACAACTTCCAGGAAGCGGCAGGGGGCAGGGGGCAGTGCTGCAAAAACCCTACTTTGGAAGCTAACCTAGTTTCATTTTTAGTATTTTTATTTCCTCTAATCAACGATTAGCTTTATAATACTGTGGAATATGAGCAGTCAAACGCCTGGGCTTGCTAGTGTGTGTTGAGAGCGTGGATTTGAGAGTTCGGCAGCCCGGGGTTCCAACCTGTGTTGTGCTGTGTGACCCTAACCAGGTGTCTTCCCTCTCTGGGCTCCTCATCCCTCGGATCCACGTGGTGACTGAATGTGAGATGTTCAGGGGAGCTGATAGGTGACTAGTAAATGAGAGCCACTAGCATTATTACCCCTTTATGCCCTCTCTCTAACCAGACTGCCGGTGGCCTGTCCGACACGGTGCCAGACACTCGGGTTGGCAGGGTGCTTTGCAGGGTACCCTGTGGTACTTGCACCATCCTTGGAGATGCCAGGGTTTTGTTCAACCTGCAAAACAAACCTCTCCTGGCCCCTTCCGTCCACTCCCAGCCGAGCAGCTCTGCCTGTCCTGCTGCTCTCGGCTCCCAGGTCCCCTCGGGACGGTGGTTGGCAAATTCATTCTGTAAAGAAACAGTCAACATTTTAGGTTGTAGGGGGACACGTGGTCTCTGTTGGGGCAGCTCAGCTTGGCGTTAAAGTGGCGGCAGGCTTTAGCGACAAAGCTTTATCTCTGGACGTGGAAATTTGAATTTCACACAATGTTCCAATGACATGAAATATTATTTTGACTTAAAAATCATTAAAAAATAGAAAAACCATGTTTCACTTGGGAACTGCACACAAAATAGGCTGTGGGCCAGATTTGGTCCGTGGGCTGCAGTTTGCTGACCGCTGATGTGGGGATTTTTTGTCCCTGCCCCCCCCCACACCCCCCCCCGCTGGGCTACGTTAAGTGCCCTTCACCGAGGCTCCCAGCCTGTTCCTGCGCTGCCCAGTCACAGCCCTGGCCGCAGGCCATCGCATTTACTCTTCACTCCCCAGGGAACCAGGAGCAATTCGAGGGGGGCACTGGGCCCCATTTACCACCAGACCCTCAGACCCAGCCCCCAGTAGGTGCTCAACAGCTGTACACCCGACAAGCCCGTGTGTGGGCGAACAGTCTTTCCACAGCTCCGTGTTGCAGACGTAATGGCTAGCCTCACTTGACAGACGCAGAATCTGAGGCCCAGAGAGGAAGGGCAAGGGATTAATCCAACGTCACACAGCCACAGCAATGACTAAACTGGGAATCAAGCTGCTGAAGAGAGAATAGAAGAGAGAGTTAGCATTGGCTGAGCTGTTGCTATGTCCACAGGCAGTGTTGGGGCTCTGCATGCACCTCCTCACGCCTGGATTACGGAGAACCCCCTGTGGGTCGGGACCTGCCCTGCCCTCCCTACGGTCACAGCCCAGGAGGCCCAGGGCTTGGATCCCACACGGCCAGAGCACCCGACTGTGGACCCTGCCAGGCAGGGAGCGCACCTGCGTTACTAGCAGCCGAGTCCCCGGTGCCCAGACCAGCACTCAGCGCAGAGTAGGGTGTTCAAAAACCACTTGGCACAGATTGAGCATCTACCCACCCTGGGCCAGGAGCTGCGTCTTGAGTTTCCATATTTAAGCTCTCCGTCTCCTACCCCCATATCCCAGGAGTACAACCTGCAAATCAGCTTAAAAATAAATTAATTAATTTGTAAAAAAAAAAAAAAACAACAACAACAGACAGCGGAAGAAGAGCCAAAAGCAGCGACCTTGGCGCGGGCAGCACCAGCCGCGGCATCTGCTGAGTCAGATAGGTCATCCATCCACAATAATCGATGGCTCCTCATTGAGCCATCTCCCTCGTCCAGATACATGAATTAATAAAGAGAGGGTCTGGGGGTTGCTGACGAAAGGACAGCAAAGGTGCCTCGGAGTGGGGGGGGGGGGGCAGGAAAAAGCCGGGCTGCCCGTATCTGCGGAGGCTGGAGGGCCAGCCCCAGCCTCGGCCGAGCTGGCTGCGGCCCCCGAAGCCCCCGCTGCAGATGAAGTGGGCTCCGCGTGAGTGCCAGCTGTCCGAGGCAGGCCCTCGCTCCAAGTGGCTCCCGACTGTGTGTTTGATCCTTCGCCCAAATGGCGCCCCGGCGGCTGGTTCCATTAAGCAGACCTGAGTGGCGGGAGGCCTCGGTGGGCGAAGGAGGGGCTTTATCGCTGGAGCTGGCTTCTTGGCGGAGCCCCTTGGCCGCACATCACAGGCGCCCGAGGCGCCCCCCTTGCGAATCCCACTTGTTGATGGTGGCCTCGGTGCAGGATTTAGTGATGGAATAATATTTACACAGCACACTCCTCTGGAGGTGTCCTAAACACCGTAAAAGGGATTTTCAGAGCTTAATGAGCCTTGGTGAAGTCAAGGCAGGAGAATGTGGCCGCTGGTGGCTCTAATCTGATCTGGCACCTTCTATGGGGTCAGACTTAGTGGGCGGCACTGTTTGGAAAGTTGGCGCAAGTTGCTTTTTCCTTCTGCCTGCCCTCCTTGCCCTCCCCCATGAACTCTGTGATGGCATCGGCACCACCTGGCCTCCAAGGCCCACGTCTTTGCTGTTGTAGAAGCCAATGGACCCCGGGCTCAGGTCTCCAGGTTTATCGATGGAATTTCTAACAGGTGTGTTAGAACAGGGGCGGGCAGGGGGAGATAGACCTCGCCACCTCTCATTCCTGTTTTCTGAAAGCAGTACAGAGCTTCTAAGCCTTTTAGTAAAAAAAAAAATCTTCGATTTTAAGATGTCTACAACAGAGTCGATTTCACGCACAGTGGTTCCCCGGGGCCTCAGCCACCATCTGTTCCTGCATTGGAACCAGCAGAGACGCCCTTGGAAAGGTGAGCATGGCATCAACTGCATAAGCTCTAGAGTTACGGGTTCAAATCCTGGCTCTGCTGCCTCCTAACTGAGCCACTTGCTTCTCTAAACCTCAGTTTTGACATCTGTCTGATAGGAATGACAGGCTGCTGTGGCAAGTATCTGCATAAATACTTTGTAAACAGTGCTTTAAAAAGTCTTTCTGACCTCAGTTTACTCAGCTGTAAAATGGGGTTCCTGTTATCTACCTCTGAAGAGGAAATAAGATAAACTGGAACCTTCTAGCTTAGGTTAGAATGTAGGTATTCAGTCCCCAAGCCAATCCCTGTCATTATCTTTCTTTCTTTTTCTTTTTCTTTTCTTTTTTCTTTTTTTTTGGCCTTCAGTTCACTATCATTGCTTGACATCTGAGAGGCTGCCATGGGGGAGGGGGGAATGCCCCCAGAACTGAGAACCTCAAAGGCCAGAGAACTCATTCCTTCATTTCCCCACAACCAAGGTCAGACCTGGAGCTCTGTATCCTGTTTATACAGGGAAGGGTCTGTGCAGAAATGATGAAGACGGCGGGGGGGGAGCTGTTATCTAGGACCTGAGACCCAGGTGGCTCCTGCAGGTCTCTGGCTGGAACACCCTGGTTACCGGGAGAAAAGCAGTGGCTTGGCAGTGTGAATTTGGGGGTCCCGGTTGGGGGCAGGTACCTAGTTCTGACCAGTGCCATTCCAGGTGGGAGGGAGGGAGCCCTTTGAGCTATACGGACCTCATCAGCCCACCGTGGAATCCCCTAGGCATATCATATGGTCACTAAACTTGGTTTTGAACCTTCACCGCCTAGGCTATATTCCCTTAGGAAACTGAGTTAGCTCCTCTGACCTTCAGTCTGCTCATCTGTAAAACAGAGAAAGAAAAGATCTCTTCTTGTGGGGTTGCTGTGAGGTTTAGATGGGATGGTCCATATAAAACTCCTGACGTAGGATACTCTTTTCATGAAGGACTCATGATGCCCAGTACTCTTTAGTCTATGAGCTTAAAGCCTGAGATTTATAAGAGCAAAATGTTCTTTTTCTACCTCCAACTTAGAAAATTCCAGAGGAGGCCTCTGATTGGTCTGTGCCAGTCATGTGACCATTCTATAGACTAATCACTGTGTCCAAAGAGCTGGCTGCAGTCACATCATAGAGTTTTTATACATCGTACATTCTTATCACCAAGGTATTGTGCAAATGACTTTTCCTTGACAGCAGTGTGAGGGATAGAAAGCTTGCCAGTTATCTTCATTGTGACCTATAGAATTACTTCTAAAAATTGTAATGATTTTGCCCTGGCCTGTGTGGCTCAGTCAGTTGGGCGTCATCCTGCAAACCAAAAGGTCACCGGTTCAATTCTTGGTCAGGGCGCATGCCCAGATTGCAGGTTCAGTCCCCAGTTGGTGCATGTGTGAAAGGCAGCCAATCAGTGTTTCTCTCTCACATCCATGTTTCTCTCTCTCTCTTTCTCCCTTCCTTTCTGTCTCTCTAGAATCAATAAAAAAATTATCGTTATGATTATAAATGTTAGATTATGTGTTTTACCACTTTTTTAATAAAAGGGATGAAGGATTGGTTCATGGTATAACATGGGTGATTTTTGGGGAAACATCATGCTAGGGAAAGAAGTCCTTCACAAAACATCATGTGATTCCATTTATATGAAATGCCTACGTCAGGCCAACTCCTAGAACCAGGAAGGAGATTAGTGGTTTCTAGGGGCTGGGGCTAGAAGGGATCGGGGAAGGCCTGCTAACAGGGAAAGGGGTTCTCTTGGGGGTGATGAAAATAAGCAAGTAAAATTCCCAAGGACCCCGATCAATGTTGTCGACTCTGGAGGCGCCACATTTCCAAACAATGAGGGTGAAACTTGTTCCTGGAGCCTCTCGTCGTGACCTGCCATGGGACAGAAAGACAGGGCCGTGCAGCGCACGCCGGCAGCTTCTCTTGCGCTGGCAGGTGAGGTGGCCCAGGGGGTGTCATTACAGGCGAGGGAGTGCATCAGCGGAAACGAGTTGCAGGCCAGCCACACCCCCTCCCCCGGCACCCCACCCCAGCTGCCCTCCAAGTCCTCAGCGACCTGACCAGGTACCTGGTGCTGTAATGGGTCTGACAGTATAGGTTGTGTGTGTGTGTGTGTGTTTGCAGGGGGAGGTTATTTCCTGGAAAAACCATGTCCCACATTGTCTATCTATTAGAGAGAATACATGTTAATGAAACTATACTTTCTGTAGAACATTTTTTAATGGGAAAGCCCTTCTGCATTCACTTCTTCCTTACAGTCCTTGGGTGACTCTGTACATTTACAGATGAGGACCACGAGGGCCGAGACCCAGGCGACGTGTCCCTGATGTCACGCAGCTTGCCCGCTCAGGTTCTATGTAGGAAGCAAAATCCAGTCTAGGTTTTTTAAGCAGGATGGGGTTTAATATGGGAACTTAGGTGCACGCAGAACCATGGGATGGATAGGAGGAACAAGTTCGAGGCTGAGCCTCTTTGAATAACTCCCAGACATTACTGGACAGAGAAACCTGGACTCCAGAGTAGCCGGAGAATCCCAGCTCCTGCTGGAAGTATGCTGAAAGCAAGAACCTGCCCCATGTTCGACGCCACTGCCTCTGAAGACTTGGGGTACAGGAATATGAAGTGAAGTCTCTGCTGTGGAAAAGTCTCAAGTTTATGTGATTATACTTGATAACAGCAGCAACTACAAGTCACCAGTGTGTGGCTTCATATCAGCCTCCCAAATCCCCCAGCAGTGCCTCCCAGTGGTAGGGATGGATCTGCATCCAGACCTTTAGCTGCAAGGGAGTCCAGAAAGGTCATTCTGGGCTTTCCTGCCTCACCAAGCTGAAGGAGGTACAGTGGAAGTTCAGGGAAGCCACCCAAAGAAACCAGTGCATAATCAAGAAACCTGGGGCTGAATGCCACCTCTGCCACTTTCTAAATGTGTGCCTTATTGTTACTATGACATGGTAATGTAGGCAGCCATCTCATAGAGGTGCTCAGAGGGGATTAAAGGGTGTGTGTGTACAAGGCTTAGAGTAGAGCCTGGAATACCCTGAATCCTCACTAAAGGGTAAGCAGGGAGACTTTTATCATTACTGTTTTAGAAAGAAATAGCTCTCCCTGCCCCACAAACACACACACACACACACACACACACACACACAAATATTCTCATGCCACTTCTGGGAGCAAGGAATTCTTGGAGAAATGTGATTTGAGTGTAGAATTCTTGAATCACCAGGACTTCTTTTTATTAATTTTTTAACCTTTTGGGAGACACTGGCAAAAATACTTGGAGTCAGGTCTGTCCGCAGGTCTTTTATATGGTTAATGATCACTCTCTGTGGGTTGGCTCAGGGAGGGGGACACCCTATCAGGGGAAGAAAGACAGCTTCTTGCTCCTGGTTCTCTGGCAACAAAGGGACACCCCACTTTGCTTCTGACCACAGAGAAGGTGTGGGAAAGAGGGAGATGCCTCCTCTCCACACAGTGTGGTCAGAACTCTGGCAATACGGGGGAGTCTTGTTAGTCCATTCCTAGGAAGCCAGGAGGGTGGGCAGAAAGAAGAGGGAAATCAGAGGCAGGCAACCCAGCGCCGGTTCCCCTGAGCTGTCTGACCTGAGCAGGTCGCGTCCCCTCCTGCACCTCCACTTTCTCACCCTCCAAATGGGGGTGATCCCTTCTTCCCCACAGGGTCGGCTATGAGACCATCCGCTGAGTGTGTTCTTTTTCTGCCTCTGCCCATGGGCCACATTTTTCTGGCCCAAATCAGCAGAATGTGTGAGCTCAGGGCAAGGGAGGGGCTGTGGAGGTGTCGGTCCTGGGGGACAAAAGTCTGCTGTGGGCATCTCTGCCTCTCTGATCCTGGACCTGCACCTGCAGCAGGCAAGCCTTTTTTTTTTTTTTATAAATAAGCCAACGTTTGTTTTCTCTCATCAGAGCAGGGCAGGGAGAGGGACACCGACTCTCAATGGGCAGGAAAGGCAGCAAGGACACCCCTTTTCATCAGTTTCACAGGGTCGTGTCGCAAGGCAGCTGCTTGTAGGTGACAAGCACCATCAGAGAGGGAGGCCAGTGTGAGGAAGAGAAAAGCCACGCTTTGAAGGCGTCTGGGTCTGAGCCAGAAGATGCTTCCCCCAGCCCTGCTGCTCTCTACACAACCTGCTGCGGCTCCCAAGACGAGGGTGGCCAGCCCGCTGCAGGGTCTGAAGTTAATAGGGAGTGGCCACTGGCATCGCAGGCCTGTTTCTGGCCGGGAAAATAGCTGGCTGCCCACGTGGGACCCGGAGGACGGTGGCTGGTAAGGACAAGCAGGGCGCAGTGGGGCGGACCGATCAGCCGGCCTGGCAGCCGGACCCAGACCCGGCTGCCGGCACCATATTGCTCCCCGTCTGGCAAATAGACAAATTCTTCACAACCCAGATTCCTCTTCTCATGCCTGGCCCTTCCTGCCCAACTGTTCCAGCATCTGTTTCTCTTAAAACGTATTTATTACACCGAGAGGAATAATAATGGGGCCGGGTCTGAGGCCTCGAGGGCCCAGGCAATCGCTCCTGTGAAAGCAACTGCATTGGGAAAAGCAGTGCGGTGTTCCACCGGGCAACAGCCTGCCCCGGTCACCGGTCAGGGAGCACTGGACGTTGGCCTCCGGTATGAGTCTGTAGGGGAAGAACTGCAGACGGTTTTCAGGGCCCAGGGCTGGAGTCTGTTGGTGAGCACTGTGGCCTTGGGCAACTTTCTGAACCTCTGGGGAGCTCAGCTTCGGCCACTGGGAAATGGAAGTGGAGCTACAGGATCTCCATAGCCCTTTGTTTCTCATTTTGCCTCTGAGGGGTTCAAAAAGCTTATGCTTATGGATCTCAGGCTCATTTGCACACCCCAGAACATATAGGCATGCATGCATGCAAGCATGTATGCATTCATTCATTCATCAGATCGTCAATGAGCAAGCTATCTGCAAAGCACCGGGGATATATAATGGTGCTTTAAGGAAACAAGAGAGGAAGGCCACCAAAAGCATGTTTCTTACCACTCTGATCATCCAAACACTCGTGGCAGGTAGGATACATGGGCCTGGGTTACCGCGTGTCAGGCATCACGCTAAGCACCTTACAAATGTTGCCTCCGGTAATTCTCCCAGCAGCCCTGTATCTCTGTCTCTACAGAGGAGCAGAGACAACTGAGGCTCAGGAGGGCGGAGCCACTTGTCCAACGACACACAGCAACTGTGCTGACCACAGGTACACTGGACAAACGTGTCACTGCTGGTTGGCCACCTCAGGTTCCTATTTAAACATCTTTGCAACTTGCAGAGAGTTGCATTGCCCTGATCCTATTTCATTTCTACAGGAGCTCTAATGGGGAGCTGGGGAGGAGGGCGAGTCCTGCGTAGTGATGAGGAGCCCGAGGCCCAGGGGCAGGAAGGGATTTTCCCAAGGTTACAAAGCAAGTCGGTGGCTGCACCAACTGTTAATACATAAAAACAAACAAAGTGATAAGCTTAAGCCTTCCACCACGTGCTCATTGGTTCTCTTAGTTAATAGGTACCCAATGGAGTCAATCTCAGGATGGACTTGTTTATATTTTGATGTCTTTAAAAGGGAGATTCATCTTACAATCAATGGTACACTCCATTTTTATTGTTTTTTTTTTTGCTGTTTTGTTGTTGGCCATTTGTAAACCAATGGTGCATATTATAATTAATGGCATATTTGATGGAAGGAAATGTGGTGTTTATTGAGCACCTAGTATGTGCAAGGCCTACACTGAGCACTCTTCCCGCTTGCCTTCCTTACCCGGGGAGGAGGCGCCAGGCTGAGGCACCTTGGGGGACTCGTGTGGAGATGGACTTTAGGTATCAGTGTTTGGTTCTGTTCCATCCGCAAGCTCTGTTCACGTCATGGTTATTGCAGACATCCCGGGCTGAGGCATGATGGTGGGGGTGGTAACGTCTGTCTCCACTCTCTCAGGAGCCCTCAATGAAGGGGGCGGGGAGTCTTTGAGCCTCCGTCCAGGTGCCAGGCCCTCGGCCTCATCTCACAGACCCTTCCTGAGTTCCCCAGGCCCAGAGAGACTCGGCTGAGCCCCCAGCAGTCCTCACTGGGGGCACATCCTAGTGCTGCTGCTGTGGGGTTTTGGAACAGCTGGGATGGAACTATTCTGCTGGCTCCGCCACCGCCACTGAGTCTGGAGAGGCAGAGGAAGCAGAGCAGGAGGAGCAAGTGCTGCAGTCAAAACACAGGGACGGGTCAGTTTGTTCTGGGTGGGCGCCGAGCCGAGAGCAGAGCAGTGGTGCGGGGGGGTGGGGGGGAGGGCTGCCTGCCCCTGGCAAGGCTGGGCCATGGTAGGAAAACAGATGCTTCCCCACCCTGCCGGGACCCGGGGCAAGCATGGAAAATTAAGTCACTGCATCACCGTATCTAAATATTTGAAGTAAATGTGGGTAATTTACCCTTTCATGACTTGCCTGTCCCTTAGACAAATGAAGTAGTTAGGCATCTTGAGAGGGAAGAAGAACCAGCCAGGGCACCCAGTAGGTGAGCCATTCACAGACACACCCCTTGGGAAGCATGCAGAATCACAGAATAGGGCCAGGTTGGAACTGGAAGGGAACTTAGAGGCCAAGTCCATCATGTCCTTCCTTTCACAGATGCTGGATGGGAGGAAAAGGCGGGACGAATCACCCTGGCCGCATGGCAAGTTCCATCGCCGGCAAGGTGGGCGTGCAACGTCTAGGGTAGTGTTTTTAAATCTGCACCATCAGAATACACATATTCTAGAAGCACTTCCAGCAAGGGATTGCCAAGTTAAAAAAAATCTGAAGGTGTTTTATACTTTTATTCATCAGGTGATGCCATAGAGGAGTAGATCCAGGTATGTTAAGTGGTGCTTATGGAAAATGAAATCTGTCATTGACTATAATTGGTAAGCTCTGGGCAAAAGGAAGTCAAATATTTCCTTATTGCAGGACTTATCCGAGCATTTAAAATGACATTGTCATTCCCAAGCCATGAATGGGGAGGAGGAAATATGGATGAAAGGGGGCACAAAAGTTTTAGATCTGAGAGCCCAGTATGTTATTTTAACTCCATTGGCAATTTTCTTAGCATTATTGAAAAATATTGATTTGTAATGCTGAAATAAATAAACAAAAACATAGAATCCTCCCATCTGCCCATCGATCCAACCACATATCCATCCATCAATACAATCAGCCATTAATTGATCAGTTCATCTACTCATCCATTCATCTTTCCATCCACTCAACTGTCTTCCCATCCATCCACCCACCCATCCATCCATCCTTCCATCTACCCACCCATTCATCCATCTTTACACCCCAAATCCCACATACCGATCTACCTAACCATCTGACTTTCATCCATCCATTTGTTCCTTGTCCAAGTACTCACTGACCACCTACTGTGTGCAAGGTATTGCACTAATACTGGCAGCTGGCCATGAGAAAGGAGTGCAGATACAAAATAGATACTCTTCTCATTTAAGAAGGTACTTACAGTTTGTGAAGGAGAGGAGAGGAGAGGAGAGGAGAGGAGAGGGAGAGGAGAGGAGAGGAGAGGGAGAGGAGAGGAGAGGAGAGGAGAGGAGAGGGAGAGGAGAGGAGAGGAGAGGAGAGGAGAGGGAGAGGAGAGGAGAGGAGAGGAGAGGAGAGGAGAGGAGAGGAGAGGAGAGGAGAGGAGAGGAGAGGAGAGGAGGAAACACACCAGGCACGTGTTAAACCCTCTCTGTGGCTTAGTTAGTCTGGACACAACCCTAGGGGGTAGGTGTCCTTATTAGCCTCATTTCACAGATCAAAGACCTGGGACTCAGAAGGGAAACAACTAGCCAAAGGGCTAGAGCTACTGAACTGTGCAATCAGAATGCAGGCCTTGTTCTTTTTGATTCCAAAGTCCATGTTCTCATTCTGCTTATCATTAAAGAGGGTAGAACTGATGACCCATAAATGAATTCATTAAGTGGAAGATGACTCAGGGCACATTTGACCTACTTTCACTATTTTGTCTACATGTTTAATTAGTGGCTACTGTGTACCTACTATGCGTGAGATACCGTGGGAGTGCTAGGGCTTACAATAGTGACCATGACACTATTTTCTGCTTGGAGGACAATTCTAACAGTGTCATACAAGTTATGCTGGGGGTGGGGACACAAGGTGAAGAATCCTTCGGCCCAGCCCAGGGGTCCAAGTTTGTTCTTAGAGACAGAATCTCCAGCAAGCATAGGATGAAGCAGATCAGTCAGCTGGCACCTGGAGAGGCAGTGAAGGAGGAGGAGCATTCCAGGGAAATGCAACAGCCTGTGCAAAGGCCCAGAGGCAGGAGAAAGAAGACATGAGAGATAGGCCGGTAGCTCCCAGCAGCTGAGGAGTGGGGTGTAGGAGTAGGGGTTGGAGCATCCTAAGGACAGCTCATGCAATAAGAGATCTTCTCAGCTCCCCCAAAGAGTGTCATCTTTCAAGCCCATTGCTTATGGTGAAAAATCCTGTTTTCTCATCTGTGAAATGGGGGTTGTAACCATAATTATGGACCTAGAGAACGTATTTCTGTATTTATCTATATGTACGAGGTCTGTCCAGAAAGTGTCCAGCCATGTGCTATGAAAAATAGAGACATTTATTGAAGAAGATACAAGAAACATTGCACACAGGGCAGTGACACCTCAGTCCCCTTTGAAGTAGGCACCTTGGGACCTTGCACAGTTCTCCCAGTGGCCATCAGCTGCCCAGTCATATTTTCCTGGATCTCATCGATAATCTGAAATCTTTACCCTTTCAAAGGTGATTTTAGTCTGGGGAAAAGCCAGAAATCACAGGGTGCCACATCTGGGCTGTAGGGAGGCTGAGTCACCTGGGTTGTCGGTCTTTGTTGATCGTGGCCCGTACCTGTTCAACATTCTCAGGTGTTCTGCTTGTTGCAGGCCTTCTTGCAGAATGGGGGCCACTTTCAACAAGTTCTCAACCACATTTGAAGTGTTTGTTCCACACTCTTATTGGCGCTACACTCCTTGCATCATCCCTGAAAGCATTCTGAATCATCTGAATAGTTTCCGTGGAGGAAAGTTGCAGTTTAACGTAAAATTTGATGCAGATTCACTGCTCTGTTCACTCAGTCACTTTGAATGTGATGGTCGCACAGGACACATGCTCACTCAATGGCATCTACTGCCCTCAATGCCTGGTACAGTGAAGTCATCATTGTTCATGCATGTGCATTCCAGTCCACTCTCCTTGGCTGCCAGGTTACATAGATGTCATGCAAACCATTCTTGTTATATTAACAATGGCTGGACTTTTTCTGGACAAACCTTGTATGTCTGTCTATATCTCTGCCTATCTATATGCATGTATTACGTAAGCAAGGGATCTATAAGAGACAGAAGAGGGGGACCATGAAAGATTGATAAAAATCCTACACCCGGGTGGCTTTCCAAATGTTTTAAATTCTTGCTTTACTGAAAAGAAATCAAACCCAGACATGGTAATGAGAGATGATACATTACAACTGTGGGTTTAGTCAAGAAAGAGGTTGAACGTGACCTCCAGGCAGAGGAGCTAAATTCAAAGGTACAGCCTTGGCCCAGTATCAAAAGTTTGGTGGATAAGTGTACATTTACACGCTTTCAGTAAAAATATAATGTGTTTTCTTTACCCATAACCATAAAATCCCAAAGACAAACAGAAAACTGGACAAAAGTACTATTATTTCATTTCATAGACAAAAAGCTAGTGGCTTAGTCTTTAAAGTGCTCTGGTAATCAATAAAAGAGAAAAACTAATAACCTAATGGAAAAGTAGGAAAAGGAATGAACAGAGTTAACAGTCAGAAATAATACAAATAGCTTTGAATCACATGAAAAAAAAAGCTCAGCTTCCCTTTTGAGAAAAGAAATGCAAATGGAACCTCCAGGAGACACCCTTTTTCACTACTGGACTGGCAAAGACTCAAAAATTCCCCAGCCGGCTGTGGCGGCGAGGCGGTGGGCAAGGGGTCCTCCCAGTACTCAGTGGGGACCGCAGCCGGTGCGACCTCGCTGCAGAGCCACCACACCTACCTGTGGGCCGACCGCTGGACCCAGCACCTCCGCCTCCAGGCGTCTCCCACCTGGGCAATCTCCCACACATTCAGAATGTCACATGGACAAGGGCTTTTAATGTGCTATTGGTTGAAAGAGCCAAATAAATACAAAGCCACCTACATGGCCATCAGTAGGGCGCTGGGGGAAGGCATAATGGCCCTTCCACGTGTGCCGACAGGACGAGGGGGGTCTTCATGGACCATCTCTGTGATGCTCTGTTAAGTGAGTGAAGCAAGATGCACCATGTACCTCGTGATCCCAGTTTGAGAAAGGGAGAAAAACACGCAAATATCATTGCTCGTGTGTGCGTAGAATATATAAGGGGGCATTCTAGGAGCCGTTCCATTGTCGGCTCTGGGAAGGCAGCCGGGTGATGGACTCAGAGGAGGAGTGAGGACAAACGGGTGACTTTCTCCTGTAGTTTTGGTTTTTTAACTACTAGAATGTTGGCATCCGTGACTGTCTCCCCGATGAAAGAATGAATGAATTGAAGACAAATCAGACATTTCATGTACGATCACATCACTGAAAAAAAATGATTTCTTGTGTTAATTGACTTTTGCAATTTGACTTCACTTTGAGTTCTGATCTGGTTCTAAACTTAGCAAACCAAGCTTCTACTCTGCTTCCTAAAGCTTCTATAATGAACACATACAGCAAATGTAGTAAATATGTCTACATATGTATTTATACAAACCATTGCATATATATAAATGTCCAAATATATACATACTGAAATAAGACTTAAGCACACACAAATAAAAATCTGAACCAGCCTCACCCACCCAGATCTGGAGGCTGCCAGGGACCGGCTCCCGGGTAAGCAGCAGAGCTTGCCCGGGGAGCCCAGGCCCCCTGCGCTGCCCCATGCACTCCACCGCGTGTTTGCGGGCTGATAAAGGTGCGTGGGGTCCCGGCCACTGCTCTTCATTAATTTCCAACGTGAAAGCTCCCAGCCCCTCTCCTGCCCTTAAAAACAGGCAAGACTTGCCTCTCCCTTATACAGGAAGCAGCTGCCCAAGTGTAGCTGAGTTTCAAAAAAAAAAAAAAAAAGAGGGGGGGATGTCACACTTCTTTTTTTTTAATTTGCACTGATTTGCATATTAATAGTTTGCATATTAACCAGCCACTTCAGAGGGTGGGCGGGCTAATGAATGCAGCAATCTCCTCAATTTTAACTCAATTTGCCTCATCCATATTCCAATGACTTTGGGGATTGGTGTTCAGCGTTCATTGAAATTATCTGAGCCAGACCCAGTGTGGGCTGCTCTACCATTAATCCAATTAATTAGCCCCGTGGATATGGCCGCTTGGGCGAGGGCCCTTTGTTCAGCGCTGGGGGCTAATGACAGCCCCAATCTGATCTGATGGGATAATGAGGGAAGCTAAGGAGGGTTTGACCCCCAGACTGGGTCTTGGGTGGCACTTGGAGCAGGGAGGATGGCTTTTGGGGAGGAAGGGGGGTTGGATCACAGGGAGACAGCTGCTTTCTGGCACCACTCTCTCTCAATCACCCATGTCTTTCACCAGCTACTCCATAGCATGAGATGTCTCCTACTGGCGCCTCCACACTCACCCCCCTGCTCTGTGCCCGGGGAGGCGGGGCTGCACCGAGGAGCCCCTGTCCTGTGCCCTCCTGCCTGCAGGTAGGTCCAGCCAATGGCAGGTGGTGGTGAGAACCGGGAGAGAGAAGGAGAAAGGGGATGGGAGCGTGAACGTCTGGGCTTCCTCTGCGTTGGACTGCAGGCTGACACTGTCCCTCCACCAAGGTCATCGCCCTTTCTGGCAGCTTACTCCCCCGATTCCCTGCATTAGCCCCCTGGTCTTGCCCTCTTAGACCTAGGGATGGAAACCACTCCTTCTTTCAAGCCCTCAAGCGACTCACCACCCTCCGTCGTTAGTTTTGGCCCTTTCTACCTTCCCAGGCCCTTTGAATGAGCCTCTGCTCTCTGCTGGGACCCTGAATGGTGCCCAGCCCTCACCCCTCCACAATGCAGTCACTCACGGGTTCAGAGACGGTCACAGGATTAAACACTGTGCTGCATTTATGGAGTGCTGAGCACAATTCCTGGCACATGCTAAGAGTTCAATAAATGTTGAGGATAGTTATGTATGGGCTTAGGTACCCAGCTATTTAAGGTGGCTCTTACATGAATTCCGGGAAACAGCAGCCTCATGAGATGCTTTCTGATAAAAAGGACTCCCAGGTGAAAAACATCGAGGAGCTCAGAAAATCCCTTTCTTAGAGACCCATAATATGTATTATGATAATGAAGATTATAAAGAGTTACAAAGAAAAGCTTGAACTTCATGTAAAGTCAAATATCCCTTGAATATATAACTCGTGTATATTTACCATTTGACATTCGAGGAAACTGAGGCCCCGAGAGATTGTGTGTGAGCTCAAAGCCAACCCTGGTTCCTGAATGGAGCCTATATGTGTGTTGGGGGGGAGGGGAGGGAGGGGGAGTATTCTGACACATCCTGGAAAGAGCCTGGGGTGCACACTCCAGATCCTTATTAGCCGTAAGGCCCAAGAGAAGCAGCGCCACCTCTGGGAACCTCAGTGTTCTCTTCAGCAAAATGGGAAGAAAAATTCCCACCATACCCAACGATGGGAGACTTCAGTACAACAAGCTGGTTAAGTGCTAAGCATGTAAATGGACATCTCTGTGACACCGACCCAAGGGTGTGCAAGAGGAGGCCCCAGTGCCCTGCCTCACGGAAGAAAATACCTGCTTCTGTCTTAATCAGGTCTTCCTGACTTACTTACAATTCCTTAAGAGTGTAAGGAACTATTTAGAGAGGTACACAAGAACAGATACACAAATATGTTCATTGTAGGATTGTTTATATTAATTAAAAAAGCAACCTAAATGCCCAACACTAGAGATTGACTAAGTAAAGAATTGCAGGCACCAGAATTCTATACACCCATTGGAGTTCTGTGCACCCATCTGAGGAAAACTCCTTCTTTTCAAAAACCCTGGACTCCTTCCTTTCCTTAAAACCAAGTCTTATATGTAAAATTCATTGAGTAGATTTTTAAAAACACAATTGCTTTGATTATGGGAAGTAGAGAATCAAAGACCCTACTTTCTTAGCCCCTCCCCAAGCCCAGCACCTAGCTTGCCTCAGGCATCATCCCAGATCTCTGGGACACGAAAGGGCAACACAGAGACAGAATTCCACAGGGACAGGTGGTATCTCCAAGCATTTCAAGTGGGTCACACCTGGTATATTGTATCAGTTAATGTTCACAAGATGAGTGCTCGACTTATCAACCCATTTCACAGATGGGAAACCCAGGTCTCTAGATCCAGATCCCACGGGCAGGAAATAGTCTGCAGAATCGGGATTTCACTGCTACAGTGAACCCCAAGCCTTTATTCCTAGTGGGAAAGTGTTCGTGGGTAAGGCAGGTAATACAACGGCGTGCAGCATGCCAGTTCCCCGGTTGTGATAATGTACTGTGGTTACATAAATGTCACCGTGGGGAGACGGGCGCATCGAACCCTCCGTAAGGCTCTTGCAAAATCTTGCGAGTCTAAAGTTACCTCGTGACAAACTAAAATGAAACACAGCATGGAGAGTGGGATCCCGTGTGGTTGTACGTGTGTGTGCGGTGTTTATAAAGCACATTAAAAAGACACACAAGAATATTTCCACAGCGTTCATCTTCGTCTCTAGGTGACAGGTTGCAGGTGATTTTTTTTTCCTTATTATTACCGTTACTTAAATGTTTTTAGAGGCTAGCAGTGATGGTTTGTGCGGTCTTTTTTAAAAGTCGGAAACAGCATCATCCTCACCAGCAATGCCGCCTTGGGTCCTGCTTCCTTCACCCTGGCGGCACGGGCAGCCCCGGGTCTGCTGGTGCTCCCCAAACTCTCTCTTCCTGGAGCTTCGGAAAGACAGATACCCATCAGGTCCCCCCGCTGCCGCCTGACACGGCAGAGATCCTCCTTTCCCGGCCCTTCTTCCCAGAAGATGCCGCAAAAGCCCCCGGACCTCGCAGGGGCCGGCGGGCACTTACAAATTACCGCGGCAAAATGGATTGCCTTGACAAAATGTAATGTTTTGTGACAGAGCCCAAATATGCATTTCATTCTTGAGGAGCAGCTCGAGGAACTCGTTGGAAATATTAAATTAAGCAGTGTAACAGCTGAGAATAATTGGGTTTTCTGCCCTGTTGCCTGCGATTTTGTGTGGTGTCTGAGGCTGCTGGGCAGTTCTCTGACTGGGGGATGGCCGCGTCTGGGGTCTCTGTGGGGCGTGGGAGGGTCACCTGGAAGGTTGCTTGAGGCTGGAGAACGGGTGTGGCTCAACCCCGTGTTGTGATGCGAGAGGCCCCTGGAGCCAACTTCTGGAGTCCTGGAATCGGAGCTGCCCAGCCAAAAGTGATGCCTCCCTGCTCCAGGGTCATGGATGGGGAAACCAACTCCTAGGGAGACATCTTAGCAAGCAGGTGATAGAGCGGAGACTTAAACTGCTGACACTTACAAGGCTGTTTATATGGTTCCTTTTCCTTATCGTCCTGACACCACAGAATTCTGAGCCATTTTGCCGGCGAGGTAACCCACACAGGTCACAGGTTCTGGGGTCAGATAAGCCACATACAGAGGAAAGTACGGACCCTTCTTCCCGGGGAGACCTGTGGCAAGTCTTCCAGTCCTGAGCCTCAGTTTCCATCTGCAAAACGGGGTTTGGCAAGTTGGCATCAAAAAGGAACCAATGAGGACTTTTAACAGTGCTGATGGGCACAGGGATCACCGGGGGCTGAGTTCAGCAATCGTTGAAATGAAGATTGTGATTCAGCAGGCCTATGAGAGGACCTGAAGTGCTGCATTTGTAACCATCTCTGCAGGGAGGTCCACGCTCCTGGGATCGGCCTTTGAGGAGGACGAGTTTATAATGGGCCAATTACTCAGCCAGGGCGTGGCGTGCCGTTGGCACTCTATCGATGCTCCTCTCTCCTTGTTCTGCCATTATTCCTTCCAGGACCCTGCTTTATCTGGTTCTGAAAACTCAGTCGGAGAGAAGATGGAGTCGAGGAGGAGGTGTTTCGGTGGCAGACCCGACGGGTCCTTTGGGAGGCAGAAACTTCAAACTCAGCCCAGTTCACTCCTGATGCCCATGGAAATGACCGAGCCGGCTTTGCGGAGGGAGTGAGTCACAGCTGCTGAGCCCTGCAGGACTCCCCAGCTGCACACCTCCCATCTGCACACCACCCAGCTCTGCGGGGGGACTATGTCTGTGTCTGCACATTTTCCTGCGGTGGGTCCAGGAACGGATGTCTAGTTAGCCTCAGCGCACACTGGTCCTTCACTGGACTGACTCCCTGATGCCAGCGGAGAAGCCAACCTCCAAAATAGATCCTTAGGCATCCAGGATGTGGATGAAAAATAGAGACCCTCCCTCTGTCTTCGGTCACCCCCTGAGATTTCCTATCAACTCACGGAGCTGATAATGTCATATGGAGGCTGACTCTGCCGTTTACCAGCTGTGGGACCTCAGGCATCTCCCTCCCTCTGCACCTCAGTTTTCTCATCTACAAAGTATGTGGAAGTTGTTAGCCTTGGAGCATGGAGTTTATGGATGTGGCATCTGGAGTTTTCATCACATTGAATCCCAGCTCCATCACTTCCTAGCTAGGTAAATTAGCTCTCTGAACCTCAGTCTCTTTTTCTGTAAGTGGGATCCGCAGTGGTGCCTACTTCACAGACCATTTCTGAGGCTTCAGCAAGATAATAACTCATATGGTCTTTGGCTCATTGCTGGACATAGAGATAAACACAGTACATGCAATTACTATTGTATTTGAAAAAGCAAAGAAAGCACATCCCCTTCAACTGGTGTATTAATAGGCTTTGATTATGACTGAAATCTACCCAAAATTCCTCTTTCCATGTAAGTACCAGTTTTCATGGCATTCATAGGATGATGATGATGATGATGATACTGAGTTGCCCAAAATTACCAACCTTACTGAATGTGAGGCACTGTTCTAATTTTTTTAACTTGTGTTACTGCATACAATTTTCACAAGAACTCTGGAAAATGGATCATAGCAGAGAGTATGTTATTTTCTATTTTACTAATGAGAACACTGAGACATAAGAGGATTATGTAACTTGCCAAAGGTCACACACTTGGTGTATCAGTCAGCTATGGCCCTAATGATGCTGCATAACAAACAAACACAGGCAAACAACAGGTGTTGATTTCTCACTCGTGCATCTAAGGGTTGGTTGTGGTACCCTAGGCTGACCTGGATGAGGCTCGGCTCCAGCTCTGCTCCACATGTCTCCCATCCTTTCTGAACCAGCAACTACTCATTGCAAAAGACAAGTGTCACATGTGCCCATATCCCATGGGAAGAAGCAAATCAAAAGGTCAACTCTAGAGTCAAGGGTTGGAGGAATACTCTTCTCCCCTATGAGCCCTGGCAAAAGTATGAACACACCACACTACTGCAAGAAACCAAGAATTGAGACCAGTGATTCTATATTCTGCATTGAATGGCAGGATGCACTGAGTTGATGAGGGAGAAGTGGGGCAATGAACCCAGTGGACCTACTGGAGAACTTTGTCATTTTAATTGCTTCACCAAAAGTCTATATCACTCCTCAGAGTGTTGAATAAAATGCGTAAAATGCTAGACTCTATAAATAGCCCTATTTGGGCCAATGTGAAACTCACGTAAGGCCATTTGACACATTTTAGAAGAAGATAAAATATCAGAACAATGTTCAATGCACTTTGTTTTGAGGAAATCCAGGGAGGCAACATATTTTTATCTTCCTACCCATCCAATGCAGCCAGTCAATCACCTACCCTGCCATCCATCCACCCATCCATCCACCCATCCATCCACCCATCCATCCACCCACTCATCCATCACCTCTCCTAAAATCCATCCATCCATCCATTCATTCATTCACCACTCCTAAATTGCATTCATTACCTACCTTACCACTCATCCAACAAAGATTTTGTGAGCTCCTATTGTGGGTGGGTCACTGTGCTGCAAACACAGACTTGGTCTCTGCCCTCCAGGTGCTCACAGTGCAGTGGAGGAGACAGATTGATCAGATAATCAGTAAGTTCAGCATCACAACGGAGACAAACGATGTGGAGGAGAGGAGTGCAATGTGGTGAGAGAGTAGAAAAGGAGTTCTGATGAACGTGACGTCAGGGGAGTGGCGTCTGCAGAAAGATCAGAGGGATGAATAGGAGCTAAGTAGATAGAGAAATACAAAGGAAAGACTCTCCCACATGGTGGGACACAGGCTGAGCGAGGGGAGGAAGACAGCTTTCTCCCAGAACCGCTCAGGGGCTGCACCTGGCACTCAGTGAACAGGAGGGGCTGTGCTGTGACTCGATGCTGGGAGGGCAGCAGGGCCAGGCTTGGCAGGACCCCGTCGGCTGGGGAAAGGTATGAGTCCACATCGGATAGAAAGACCAAAGGTCCTGGCAATGAGGAGGTCTAGGATTCCAGAGGCCCAGGGACTGGAACGATCTGGAAGGCCATATGGCCCTGGAAACCTGGAGACCAGAGCAGGAAGAACAGCTGGTGGGACTCCACGTGACCCCCACATGTGTGATTCTGCTCAGGGCCTCATCCTTCATGGTGTTAACCACTGTCTGCCAGCTCCTGAACCCCACAATGCGGCTTACCCCGAAGAGTTCAGGTCTGCAACCAGATGGCTGTGGGGTTGATTTCTGGCTCTTTCAGCCCCTCAGCATGTGACACTGGGCAGCCAATGTAACTGCTGTGGGCCTCAGTTTCCCCATCTGCAAAATGGTGGTAATTATTGCAGGAAAAGAGTCTACTTACTCTCTTCTTGCTCATCCCAGTGCTCCCACTCCCTCTTCTGCATCCCCTCCCCCAGGAGGGAATAAGGAGGCCCTGGCCTCTTGAACTGAGGTCTGTGTTGTCCCCTGGGCCACATTCCATGGGCTACATTTCAGAAGAGGCCAGGACATGGCACTAGAAGATGCTGGGCAATGGTGTGAGCCCTATAACCCTCTCTGTGCCATGGCTCGGACCGCTGTCCTGGTCCTACCGCCAGTGATGGTGTCACCTCCACTGATCGTTTCTCCTTTCTAGGTCTTCCTTTGCCCACCTGGACAGCGATGCCCTCCCAAGGCCCTTCTTGCTCTGCTAGGAAGAATTCTCTCCTTCACTTCTACTTCTCCATCAGCAACTCATTTTAACAATGAGACTATCCCGGTACTGAAACCAACACTCGGAACCAGAAGTAGAGTCCTTTCTCAGCTCCTGCGCTAGGACAGCTGCCTTCAGACTGTCCTTGAAATATGTTATCCATCATTCATTCATTCAGTCATTCATTCATTCAGCCAGTCATCACTCACCGAACACTCTTATAAGCAGGGTACCAGGCTCACACCCAATGTGGATCCCCTGTGTTTCTTTCTCTTAACATTTCTTATCTTCCAGCTCAAAGTATGATTTTCTCCCTCTTCATTGTGTTATATATTTATTTATTGTCTGTGTGTTTGTTTGTTTGTTTTCAAACCCCAGAGCCTTTCAATTTAGCGGATGTGCCCGCACACTTCTCCATACACGGCTGTGTGTGACATTGACAGAAACAGTTTATGATCAATTCCAAGGGCCCCACTGATCTTTTTTTAATAAGGTGCTGCTGTGGTTCTGCAGCAAAGCACGCCAGTGTGATTTCACAAAGCGCTTGCTGTGAATTCGAGAGCCGCCCCCTGCCTGCTGCCTCTCTTCTCCCTGCTTGAAATGACTGTGCCTCCTTTGGGGACTGTCTATTAGTGGCTTCAAATCCCTGGTGTGGCAGCTGCGGCATAAAGAATTCTGTCTCCCTGGGGCCCTTGCTCAGGTTCTGTGGGAGGTGGCGTTTCTCCAGGTGTGGTCCGAGAGTGACCAGGATCCGCATCTCTGGGCTGGGGCCAGACATCAGCATTTCTTTCCACAAGTGCCCGGGGAATTCTGATGCCCACTGAAGTATACAGACACTCTCTATCACTGGAAGAAAAGGAGGTTTTGACAGGGAAGAAAATAATCATCTCAGTCCCCCATGCATTTACATCTCAGTTAATTAGCTTCAGGTTTGGAAAATGCAGTCTTTGATGCATGGTTTTTGGGCTCTGTCTTCACTGTCACCCATGGGTGGCGTTGGCTTGGTACGTAACCTGAGAGGGCTTTATATATAATACATCTCTCATCTTTCCTCCACCTCCAGCTGACCAGGGAACATGCCCTTCCAAACACGCCATCTCTCCCTGCATCTGTGCCCATTAACCTCTTTTCCTGGAGGGTCTTTATCTCTAGCAGGTTTGCCTGCCACCAAACTCCTACACATGCCGCGCAACCCAACTTTAATCTCACTGCTTCCTTTCAGTTAAGTGCTCTCTCCTTTGTGCTTCTATCATTGAATGTTCCACCCAGAAGCAATAATCTGAGCTCCCAATGATTGAATCCCATTATGAGCCTGGTACTGTATTCAGCACTTGAGATATTAGAGCATGTTTGCAAATAAATGAAAGCCTATTCTACTTTTCTGGTTACGTGTATTCTCCCCTAGTGCATGCACAGTCCCTAGTGCGGGGACTGAGTCCAATTCCCCTTGACAGAGTAGGTGCTCAGGTTGTGTTGGAGGAAGGGAAATTCACAAGCCCCTCTCAGCAGCTTGAACCAGCCAGAACAAAAGGCCATGTGACTAGGAGAGAGGAGCCAGAAGCCACTTAGACATGACAGAGACAGGACCGGGCAAGGCAGAGCAGAGCCCTGTGATTGACAGCCACCTCTGTCTTCCTCCAAGCTTCCGTGCCTGAGCAGAGCTGGAGTCCCAGCTGGGAAAAGAAGTGGGGAAGGGCTTGCCAGCCTTGAATCCTGCCCTTGGTAGGGACCCCTACTCAGCACCCATTGAAATAGCAGCTACAGATAGGATCCTCAGGCTTCCCAGGATGGGGGCAATTGCCCTTCCTGGAACAAACACAGCCCAGGTACCATATTTACCAACCCAGAGAACCATAGGAGTGGAAGGTGCATTCAGACCAGGCATCCCTCCTTGATAAGAATGTGACATCCGTGTGGTCTGGCACTCCCAGTAAGCTTCCCAGGCCTTTCAGAAAGCCGAGTGCATTTCTTTTTTTTTAAATACAATGTTTTTTAAGATTTTATTTATTTATTTTTAGAGATGGAAGGGAGGGAGAGAGAGACAGAGAGAGAGAGACAGAGAGAGAGAGAGAGAGAAACATCAATGTGCGGTTGCTGGGGGTCATGGCCTGCAACCTAGGCATGTGCCCTGACTGGGAATCGAACCTGCAATGCCTGATTCGCAGCCCGCACTCAATCTACTGAGCTACGCCAGCCAGGGCCTGAGTGCATTTCTTATACCTGATTAGGAAAGCACACTCGGTTCGTCCATGTACCTTGGTGCTCCTGGTTCCAGCACCAGCAGATCCCACTCTGCTGCGTAATGGCCATGTGGCTTCAGAAAGCTCATCTAGCCTCTCTGAGCCTCAATTTCCTTATCATAAAACCGGAGCAATAAAAGAGTGTGCTGTGTCTCTGTAGAGGGAACACTTGTGACAGTTTCGTCCTCCCTTTCTTCTAATTATTAATGTGTTTATTTCTTTGTATGGTTATATCCCGCTCCTGCTGTGATTTTCCTGGGCGCTATGGAGCTTTCTAAATCCCATCTCTGATTACGAAAACTCCCTCGAAGCTTTTCCTTTCTTGGCTTTATGTATTTTCTCAAGTGAGATCTCTCCGCTAAAATTCATTTCCCTGCCAATCTCCAATTTGATGCATCATCCCGATCATGCTGTATTATGTTTGGCAACATAATGTGATGTGACTCTGGCTGCCGGTGACGGATGGGGTACCCGTCAGCAAATGGAACAGCACCCAATTTTCTAAAGAGCATTGTTACAGAAACAAACAGGATGGCCTTTTAACTTGTATTGATTTATTTCTGAAGAATGAGCCCCTCTCTTACTTTTACAAGTGCTGTAATTAGAGGGCAGAATTACCTTTCGGGGGGCGAGGGCTCGGGGAGCTGCGCCACGAGGGGGCTGTGAGGGAGGAGTGCAGGGAGAGGGCGGGGGGGGGGGCGCGCAGGCAGTGGCAGGAGGAGTCTGGCACTGGAAGCTTTGAGGTTAACCACGTTAAAGATCCTTTCTCTCTTCACTCATTCTTTCCTCTTTCTTTTTCCGTCCTGCTGTCCATTCATCCATCAATGTCCATTCATCCATCCATCTGACTATGTTTTCTTTTTTCTTTCTTTCTTTCTTTCCTTCCTTCTTTCTTTTTCTTTCTTTCTTTCTTTCCTTCCTTCCTTCCTTCCTTCCTTCCTTCTTTCTTTCTTTCTTTCTTTCTTTCTTTCTTTCCTTCCTTCCTTCCTCCCTCTCTTTCTTCCTTTCCTCCTACTATCCATCCATCCATTTATCCATTAACTCACCTCTTTCTGTTTTTACTACTGTATTTCTTGCCATCCTTCATTTATTCATTCATCCATTCATAATGCATTCTTCCTTACTCCTTCCTTTCTTCCTTTCTTCCTTCCTTCTTTCATTTCTTTATTCTCTCTTCTTTTCTTCCTGCTACCCATCTATCCATCCATCCATCCATCTTGCCTTTCTTCCTACCATCCATCCATCCATCCATCATCTTCCCTTTTTTCTTCTTTATTTCTTCCAGTCCCTCCACCTATCCATCCATGTATTCATCGTGCAGCCCTACATGCATGCATCCCTTCCCCGGTCCATATATCCATTCCTCTATGTTGCCTGACTACCTGACCGCTTCCCTCCATTCCTCTCCTCTCGCCTTTCTTCTGTTTTCCACTCAGCATTTTTGGAGGGAGGACCATGCCTGGTGTGCTGTAGGAAAGTAATTCAGGAAGACCAAGGTGCAAAGCCTAGACCGCTGTGTGGCCCTGATGAAATCAGCTCACCTCCCTGACACTAGATTTCCTCACCTCTCTCATCTCTCCGTCCCTTGCTCGTCCCCTGCCAGCTGCTCTGATGACCACATGGCTCTTTTCCTCACAGTCCAGGCGTCCTCCCACTTCGGGGTGTTCGCAGGCATTTCCCCTTTGGGTTGGAACCTTATTCCTCCGGGTAACGGCGGAGGTCCTCTCCTCCCTCCTCTCAGGCCTCCGTTCCAGCGCCTTCTCATCAGTGGTCTTCCCTGACCGTCCTTTCTGAAACAGCAGCAGTTCCCGTCACTGTCCGCCCCCTAAACTCCGCTTCATTTTACCCTCAGCTGGTAGCACCGCCCAGCCTCCTACGCATGGTACTTATTTAAATGGTATCTACAGTATTTAAACAGTATCACGTCTGTTCAGCAAGTTGGGGACAAAGAAGGGCCAACCTGAGTGAGGGCGATCAATCCCCCTGGAGCCCGTCAGAATTTCTGGTCCAAGGAGCAGAGTCCCAGCTCCGATAATCACTGCTGGGGTCGACCTTGGGTGACGAGTGCACCAGGGTCCAGATGGCTGCCCCCGGCACAAGGCCAAAAGCCTCCCCACCTGTGGCTGACGTGAGTGCCGTGGCCTGAGTCTAAGTGGCCTGGGCTGCCTTCCGAGGTGAGCCAAGGGCTGTGACGACACAGACCCTAAGAGCCACTGCTCGGGCATTGCCTGGCCCCACAATGTTTCTACGAGGTGGGGGGGGGTTCCTCCCTGGGGATCCGTTTGTGGGGAAAGCGGGCTGCATAGGCACTCAGTCTCGGCTCTGTCCCCCTCACATTGTAGCCTTGGGCAAGCCACCCACCCTCCCTGGGCTTCAGTGACCCTATCGGTCAGATGAGCAGGTTGAACCAGACCAAGATCTCCCATCTTTCAAGTCCAAAATGCCTTTATTTAAAAAAACTAATTAAACAAGTTGTATGGGCTCCATGTTGAAAAGAAAAAAACGACAATGTAATGAAAAAGGAAGGAAATAGCTCAAGAAAAAGGAAACCTCTACTCCTATTTTGTCATTTTTGATATTCTGAGACATTTCTATGAACAAATTCTCCTGCCCTTCCTTCTCTCTCTGTCTCCATTCCTCCTTCTTCCTCTCCTCCCCACCATCCCCTCCCTTCTCCTCATTATAATCCTTGCACTAAAACGTAAGTTCCAAAAATGCAGGGACTTCGGTCCCTTTTGGTCACTGTTGTATCCATCTAACACAGTGCCTAGCACATAGTAGGTGCCCAATAAATACCTGTGGTAGGAATGAATGAACAGTAATCTTAATGAGTGGAGTCCGCTTAATGGTGGAATCCAACAAATAAGCATTAATGTAGAAGCTATACACAAAACAAAATATGAAGGTATACGAGTCATAAAAACATGAAGATGACACAGAGGCAAAAAGCAAGGGGAGGGTGGTGCTGAATTCTTGCAGGTCTCTCGCCAGACATGGGTCTGAAAGGACCCTGCAGCCCAGGGATGTCACTTCCCCATGAAGTCATGGAGGCAGAGGCAGCAAAAGCAGAAGCCAGGGCCAGCCAGGGCTCAGACACTGAGAAAGAGAATAGATACTTGAAAAATGACCCTAGCATCAATGGGACGGTGATGGACAATTCAGGGCCAAGTGAGACCAAAAGAACAGGAGGCCCCCGCCTGCGCGGGGTTGGCATGGGGGGCTGGGCAGAGCACTGGGGGCAGCCAGTGCAGCCCAGCAGTCTGGTACATGGGACTTAGAGTCAGACACGCCCTGTGTTTAACTAATGGTTTTGCTCCACCACTGTCCCTGTGTGACCTTCAGCATGCTGCTGTGCCTCTCTGAACCTCAGTCTCCTCCTCTGAAACACGTGGGTCCTTGCCTCTCTCTGTTGGCTGGTAGGAGGGTGACATGCTCTGATGATCCTAAGGACTTAGCATAGGGGTCCCCAGCAGGCCTCTCAGGACTAGGACAAAGCAGAAACAAATCTCTGCTCAGACGCTGGAACCTGACCTCCTGCTCGGGCAAAGAATGTCCGGTCCCCGTGGTGGTGGCCTGGAAAGGAAAACAGCCCAGCCATGGAGGCTGACGGTGGGGTGAAGGGCGGGGAGACACATCTGGAAGGGGCGTTTCTCCATCCGGCCTCTGACATTTTCCCAAACAAGGGGTCTGGACAGTTTTCGCACCCAAGATCGTGTGAAGCCCCAAGGAGCCTGTGTAAGTTCCAATGGGTTTAAATCTTAATCAGCCACTTAGGGTTTTCCCACTTCCGGTACGGACAAGAGCAGTCCGGTCCACAGGGCCGGTGGAGGGATTAACTGAGGAAGTCCTTGTCCCAGCACCAGCTGGAGGCTCCAGGAGTGGTCGTTTCTGTCATTACTGTTGCTGAGCACCTTTATGGGTTGTGGCCAGAAACTCGGTGACTCACTGTCCCTGCACCAGGTGGTGATTCGAAGGGCAAGGTGGCTTTATCTCCTCTGTTTACAGGTAGGGCAACCAAGCCACAGAGAGGCAACATGAGCTGCCCTTGGTCACCCAGTGTATGAGTATGCTGAAGCTGCTGTAACAAAACACCATAGGCGTTTTGTTACACTGGGCAGCTGAAGCAGAGACATTTATTTTCACCCAGTTCTAGAAGCCGAAAGTTCAACATTGGGGTGCCGGCAGGACTCCTCCTGGGGCCTCTCACCTTGGCTTGCAGATGGCCAACTTCCAGCTCCGTCCTCGCACGGTCTTCCCCCTGTGCACGTGATCTCTTCAGTCTCTGTGTCTATATCTTCACTTCGTATAAGGACAACAGGTCACACTGGATCAGGCGTTTCTCCATCCAGCCTCTGACACCCTAATTTCTTCATTTGAATGTGAGCACCCCTTTCAAGGTAGTGTGCCTAAATGCAGTCTCATTCTGAGGTTATGAGGTGAGACCGTCCACAAAGAAACTTTGGGGATGGGGACACAAGTCTGTGCATACACCTAGCATGTAAGTGGTGAGATTAGGGGACACCCCAGGCCGGGGTCCTTTATCTGCAACTCTGCCCACACCCTCAGCCTTTTGCAAATCCCGCTCCAAAACACATACGGCTCGGCTCGCCCAAAGCTTCCAGAGGTGCTCTGTGGGGTTGACCTTCAGCGCCTTCCAGCCTCCAGAGTCACAGGCAGTAACCTCCTCTGGCCTCTGCATGCAAATGTCAGCCGAGCCGCCTAAGGCCTTTCATCTCGTGCACGGAAGGGGTCTGCGCTCAAGGAAAGGTCTTCAGGAGGAAGCGGACCTCCGCACACGGGCCCTTTGAAGCTGTTGTTTTGGTTACTTATTTATCATTTGGTTCAGAGTCGTCTCCCTTCAGACCAGAGGGGCTCCGAGGCTGCTGGCAGACATGCCGCTGGGTTTTTGTAAGCTTGGGAGACTCTCTCTCCCCCTCCCGATCACCCTCTCTCTTTCTTTCTCTCTTTTCTTTTCCGCCAGGAGCCTGGAATCACAAATCCATCAGGGGAGGACAATGTCTTCAGCTAAGGGGGGTATATTGGGGTCATCTTTTATTAAGAAGGAAGCTATTGAAATGACGCACTTGAACATATTGTTATCAGAGACTTGAAAAGTATTTGGCTCATTAGTGTAAAAGGGAAGAAGGGAGCTAGCAATCTTGTTGATCAGCGGTGGCAATTTATTTTAAACTGTCCATTTTCTGGGTGTCAGAGGACGACTTTTATGTATAATCTTATTTCTAATTTCAACAAAGAACACTTCACTCATGTGCGGTGTGGATTTTTTTTTTCATAGACAATAACCAATTATAAAAGCGGTTCTCAGCCACCCCCCCCCATCTCATCGTGGTGTTGACATATGGAAATGAATCAAAATGTAATACGCATAATTACAAGCATTGTAAGCAGGGTACAATTAGTGTCTCTTCAAACCAATGTTGTAATCAAAAGACACCACTAGAACAGCCCCAAAAGTGAGAAGACTATCCATGGAATTAGACACGGATTGGAAGGAAGTTTCTTTTTTTTTTTTCCTTCCATTTTTCTCCTGTGTATAGAGACACACGTTGCCTCTTTTTCTATTCCTTAGTGGGTGCAGAGAAATCAATTCTAATTATTTTCTCCACCCATCGAGTTGAACACAGGCAAGGAAACCTCGCTTTAAAAATAAACCCAGCCTCGCGGAAGGGGGTTATCTCTTCCGAAGCGTGTACTTGGAGGGTGTCTTCTAAGGTCGCAGATCCCTGGGGAGGTGTCAAGTAACCCGCTGGCCCACTATGGAGCCATCGGGCTGGATTTGGGTCACAGGATCACTTCTGTTTAGTCTACAAAGCATTTCGGGGAGTTGTGTGTTTTTTTCAGTCAGGTTGTTTTTACGGTGGCTGATATTTCATTTGGTTTTTATGTTGAATCCCTTGCTAACATTTAAAAATCAAAGGGGGGTTCGTGTCAAAGATACGATTTTCACCTCCTTTTGACAAATGCTATGAGCTGTCCATGCGACTTTTTACACCCGCACAGGACACTGTCCCCTGGTGCCCTAGACCAGCAGGGCCTAGGGACAGAGGGGCATCTCCTGTTCCTGGCCCAGACCCTGCAGGGACCTACCACCCCCATTACTGAATGCAGTGAGTGCAAGCGGCTGCATGCACCCACCACCGGTGAGAAAATCGCCGTGCCCAGTAAGTTTGGGTTTGCCTCGGGCCGCTGCTTTTTCCCACCCTCTTTCAGCTCTCTGCAGTGCACTCCCCACCTGAAAATCCCCATCCCCTCCCCAGCCCAGTTTTGGGGTGTCCTTTGCCAGAAAGTGTCCACTGACCACACCCACCCACGTCTACTCCGAAGGACGCTGATCACCCTTGACCTTGTCCACGCTTCTTTGCATAAGTTCCTCACACTGCCCAGTTCATCCGGGTGTCTCTCCCTCATCAGGGGCGGTGGGGGGGGGCCCTGGAAAGTTAGGTCCCTGCCTTTTCCATGGCTGCGTCCCAAATGCCTAGCATAGAATCTGGCACTTGGGAGGTGTGAAGTCCTTGTTTGGATGTCTGAATGAATTATTCAGTGAGTGCTGCCTCTTTGTTGCCTCCTAAGTGAGGTTCGCATGAGGGGGGAGACAAGAGGGATGATTATGGAGAACCTACTACGTGTCCACCATGTGGCTCATGTCGCCTTTCAAGAAGAAGAGAGAGACTCAGGCTCTCCCTCCCACCTCAAAATTGATCAGCTAGTGAGGTATTAATCCCTTCTTCCAGAAAAAAAACAAGTCCTCATTATTAAGACATTTACCACCCCTTGAAAGCAAGTCCTCATTGTAAGGTAGACTCTGACACCAGTGGTTAAATTCTCTCTACCTACGGACAGCAATACCTGCCGCTACACCTACCCCCACAGCTGTCTCTACATCTGGATCAATCTATGATGCCTTTCACCTAGATCTCAGTTCAGCTTTGGGTTGCTCGCACTAGCAAACACTTGGAAACCACTTAAAGCTCTATCGAGAAGGTACTGGTTCAATGAACTGCAGCATACTCAAACACTGGCACATTCCGAGCACATGAATGCCTGGACGGTCAATGCCTGGCACGGAAAGGGTATCCAGCTTGCCATGGATCACCCACGACCAGGCCCGGGGGGTGACGCTGCACATGCAAACTGTGGCTCTTCACCTAGAAGTGCCGACGTGCAGAGAGAGGCTTAGAACCGTTTCAGCCAAACGTTAACAGTGGCTTCCTAGGCAGTCGGTTTGCTGCTGATTTTTCCTTAGAAGCTTCCATGCTCCTAGCCTTTCTTAATGTTTGTTAAGATTTTTTTTTTTTTACCCAAAGCAATGAATTGATTGTGAACGCTTTGCCCTGGCTCCCACCTCGTCCTTTCTCTCCTGTTTGATTGCCGAAGCTTTCCACCAGGTGCCGCCGTCCCCTGCCACCCACCCCCCGGCATGCGACCGACTGGGTCTGAGCCAGTCTCTCCTATTTGGACAAGTTCACACTTAATTATGTCCCTGTTTTCAGTTCCAGGAGTCGGGGCCCTTTATTGACTGGATTTTGCATATGTTTGACCCTGAACCAGAGTCATCACAACTTTGAATGAGAAGGAGCCACAGGGAGGATCTAGACTGAACTTCCTTCTGTGCACATGGGGAAACTGAGACCAGGTGGGAGGGGAGATGTTGGAAATGGCAAGAGTCAGAGGCAGGCGCGCCCGGGTCAGACTCCGAGAGCTGCCACTTCCCGGCTGTGCGACCGTGAGCCAGTCCCTCGGGCTCTCTGTGCCGACCTTCACTTCCTCATCTAGAGAAACCTGGAAAAACAACAGCAGCCTTCGCTAAGTGTCATTGTGACGATTAAACCTGACAGCGACCAAGCCTGAGCTCTCGAAAATGCAAAAACACTAACAGATTAGAATTATCACCATGAACTTGAACCAATCCCTGCAGTTACGGGAAAACATATGTAAAGAAAATCATAGTCATCAGAATGTGGGGGCCGTCATTACATCTTCCAGATTTGAAGTCTCTACCGCCAGGTCTCAGAGGGCACAGCGGGTTCTCGTTTCCCCTGGAGTCCCCGCTCCCTTCAGCCGATGACCTCAACTTTTCCCCAAGGCCTCCCGCGGGGCCCAGGGCCTTCTGCAGAGATCTGGGGACAATCTCAGAGGGTGTCTCTCTGGGGCTCAGCGCACTCACTGGCGGGTCATTTCTATTCAGCCCAGAGCCTCCTTTAAGCAAGGGACGGTGGGAGGGAGGGAAAGGCTGCCAGGAGAAGCAAAAACCACGTCCAGGTCAGCAGGGCGGCTGGCCAGGGGCCCAGTGGTGGGGAACCTCTCTGGAAAGGGCTCCCACCCAGCCGGCTCTCCCACAATGCACCAGCTGCCTTCTGCTGATAAGGACGGGCTGTGCAGCCTTGAGGCGCGTGACAGGAATAGACGAGAAACGTGTCTATTCTTGAGGGCTGCAAGAGGAAACTCCTGCTCCGTGAAGAGCAGGCCGATAAGAGAGAAGCAGTCAAGGCCCAGGGCAGACTTTCCCCTCGGATGCTGAAATTTTTGTGTTGTTTTGTTTCATGTTCCCTTCTTACTAAAGGAAAGACACAGAGTGGCATCCACCTAGGGCAACTTGTAGGCACTTCAAGAAGCCAGGGGGGATGAACCCTGAATTCCAGCGCTGAAATCCAAAGGGCGTGAGGCTGTGGGAGGTTTCTGCTCCTCCTATACCCTCTGCTGGCTTTTCTGAAGGTGTTTGCCGTGACCGAGCACTGAGTTCCCGGTGGGAAAGTTAAAGTGGTTTTTGAGTGAGAGTTTTGGCTCTCATTTCATGTTGGCTCTTTCACACCCTCACTGAAGGGGGGACATGTGTTTTCTGTGGTCTGGGGACAGTCTCCAAACATGGGGTTGTTCATCAGGACAAGATGGGCCAGAAGGTCATAGGCCCCACAATCCACTGCTGGGAGAGTGTTCTGGAAAACAATACAGAGGTTTCTTGTAAAGTTAAAATACACTTACCGTATGATCTGGCAAATGTAATCGTGGGTGTATACTAAGAAATGAAAACTTATCTTCACATTAAAACCAGTATGTGGATATTCATAGATCCTTACTCATAATAGCCCCAAACAGGCAAAAAAAAGTGTCTTTTAGTGTTTAAACGGTTCAACACACGGTGACAGGTCCATTCAGTAAAATACTCCTCAGCAATGAAAAGGAGCGAATTATTGCTACACGCAGCACCTTGGGTGAACCTCAAGGGGATTCTGCCAAAGAAAAAAAAAGCTACTCTTGAAAGGTTATGTGCTGTCTGCTGTCTGGTCCATCTCCAAGATGCAAATGTTCAAAGATGAAGAAGACGTTACAATGAACATTCCTCGGGGACGCTGTGCGGTTATGTAGAGCAGGCCGGTGGTCACCGGGCTCCGGGACGGGGGTGGGTGTGACTGTCCAGGGTTTGCACTGGGCAGTTAGTTCCTTCATGGTCACGGGAAAGTGCAGTATTTTGTTCAGGGTGACAATTACTAAAATCTACCCGTGTCATAGGAGTTCCTAGAACCATACAGCTCATCTCCCCAGCCCAAAAGCTCACATTAAACTAAGGAAATCCCAATTAGGCCATGTTCAACTTAATAGTATTGTACTAATGTCAAGTTCCTGGCTTTGATGTGTCATTTTGGTGACACAAGGCAGCGTTGTTGGGGAAAGCTGGGGGAAGGGCATACAAGATCCCTCGTTCCTATTTTTACAACTCCTTGTAAACTGTAAACTATGTTAAAATAAAACAGTATTAAAGACATAAAAATGAAAAATGTTTTCCAAAATCTGTGCCCTGGCAGCCCTAGAGAGGGTGAGGAGGCAGGTGGGGGTTATTCAGAACTGCGAGACAGGGCCACCTGCCCCCACTGATGTGTCCACAAGGCCATAACTGGCCGTCGTCATCCCTGCAGCCAGAGGCACCTGCCATTGGCATAAGCTACAATAATCACAGCAGACACGATGGCCGGCCCATGTCCCTCTGTTTGAGCAATTGCTACCCTGCCCTAAACCTTCACGTAAGACATTTTCATCTCTCGACAGCGAATCAGCAGCAGGATGGCCTAGTGACTGAGAACGTGGAGTCAGGATCCAGGAACCTTGGGGTTGGTGCCGATTCTTCTGCCTGAACAGCAGCGTGGCCTCGGGAAGACCTGTGCTCCTCGCTTCTCCCAGGGATGCACTCTCAATATAAAAGTGGGGTGCCTCAGGATAGTTTCAGGTCCAGCGACAGAAACCCAGCTCACATCACTGGAGAAATAAGAAGAGTATGAGTTCATGTAACTATAAAGTCCAAGGACGTTAACTTCAGGCATGGCTGGATCTAGGTATTCATCAAAGAATGCTCTCAGGACTCTGTCTAATCTCCACTCTGATTTCTTGGTGTTGGTTTTATTTTTAGGTAAGACCTTACCTCATGGTGACAAAAAGGGTGCCAATAGCCCCAAGCCTACATCTTCCTACAATTGTGATTCTAGCCTCACAACAATTGTGATTGAAAAAAGCATCCCTTTCCCAGTGATTACAGCTAGCATCCCACAGGTGAGTCTCGATTCTGGCGTATATCGCATGCCCATCCCCATGAATGACAGAGGCCAGAGGAATGGAACACACTGTTGGTCAGGCCCACGCCATGGTCAGACTCCAGCTCTTCCATGGCAGGCAGAGAACAGCCCTGTACAAAGCACATGAGGATTTTTCTCCGGAAGAAAATCAATGTGTCTTTAGCGAAAAGAAGGAGGATTGGAAACCAGGCTGGTAAAACCAACATATGTCAGCAGAGAGGAAAATAGCATCATTACGAGGAGAAAATATTACCTGAGACAGCGCATGGAGAGCACATGGAAGGTGATAGGTGCTTATTAGGGTATTAACAAAGAGCGTTTCCCTGCCTCCCACTGGGCACCGTGGCTGATGAGAGGAATCAGGGATGTTGCAGAATGCAGCCTGGTTTTCCATCTGCACAGCTGCATCCCAGACGAGAGTCCCTTGGCTGCACCTGGCTGCTTTTCTTCCAGGGCGCTCCGCAGCCCCGAGCCCCTTTCTATGGGTTCTGGTTTCAGGTTGCCTCTTCCCTACCAGACTGACTGCATTCAGGGAGTCTGATTCCCTCTTTCCCCTAAAAACGGGACACAGTCAGCACAAATGGAGATGTGCCAGGCACGATGCCAGACAGTCTTCAAGGTCACTGTTGCCCTAACCCGGGGCGGAGAGCATTGTTCCATTTTGCAGATGAGCAGAATGTGGAAGGGAGCCAGCGCATGGTTTGGAAGTGGCGGGACCGGATCTCAGAGTGCCGGAGACTCCAAGTGTCATTTGCTTTAGAAGAAACCCCTCTCCGTGTCCCCAAGATTGCACCAGTGAAATTCAGCTGGCAAAGCAAACCCAAGCGTGGCTCTCCCCAGCATTCCTCACGCCTGGCCCTAATGAGCTGCTATTTCTCTCCCTTTTTATGATGCTGATCTACTGGAGACCAGGGCATTAATATCACTGTAAACCAACCCCGAGATGGAGCAATTAGCGGCACAATTACTTCCTCTGCTCCGTTTTCACCAGAGCCCAGAAATAGCGTTCCATCTGCATGCCAGCCTAGGGCAGGGGCACCCATTTACCAGGACTAAGGGACGCTCGCTGTTGCCGAAGACGTCATTAAAATAAAATCCATGTTTATTCTGATCAGCTGGCTCTTGCAATGCAAATCGAGGAGCAATTTTTGTGGTGGTCGGATGGAAGGTTGAGGCCGCCGAGGTCCCCTCCTCTCCCAAGCTGAGCAGACTCGTCTCGTCTCCACTCAATTTCTCTCCTTTCAACTCACGCACACAGGCACACTCACATGCACGCACACACACACGCCTGCGGGCTATTTCCTTCCTCTTAATTGAAGTGATACAGAAAAGCTCTTTTTGTTTATCTTCATCTTTTCCATTTTCTTCCTGGGATGGTTGTTTGCTGGTGGATTATTTTCTGAGTGTGTGTGTGTGTGTGTGTGTGTGTGTGTGTGTTTCCTGGTCATTATTTTTCCCAACTACATCTCCACAATGAGTGGAAATCCAACCCTGTTTGGAAAATAAATAGTGCCAGCAGCACATTTGTTAGAACCGGAGTCTGTTGTCAAAAGCAGCCTGGCTGTTGGGCACCCCGTGCGGGTCTCCAGAGAAACAGAATAATTCACCGGGCCCCGTTCCCCGGCTAAGCCAGGAGCCTGCCTGCCTGCCTTCGCTCCTTTCAATACACAGATGTCCCAGCGTCTTTGTTTCCTGGTGTGATGAGAGTTGGACCCCAGCAGGGTTGACAGGTCTAGTTAAAACCACTGCGCTTGGTGACTTCCCATCACGTTAAGAAAAATTCAAGATGTAGGATGTGCTGAGGGTCATCTGTGTGCCGGCAACTGTGTGAGCTCCGGGTCCCCATTGGTCCCGGGTCTCCAGGTAGGATTCACCCAATACTCAGCATCAAATCAGATGTAAAAGGGGGTCTTAGTATTAGTAATAATAGCTAACATTGATTTGCATACTATATATCCTAGGCAATATGTGAGCCATTTATAGAGTATTTATATTTTTAGATTAATATTACAAAATCAGTAAGAGTTGTTTTTGTTTTCATGAAAGTATTTTGAATACACAGACAAGAATAGAGAACATATAATTGACACCAGCTTTGGAAAATCTTAGCCTCATGCTGCATTGGCTTGAGATCTCCGTCTCCTCAAACACGACACCCCAGCTTGTGCCGAGGCCCCTGTACACCTTTTCCAGGCCCAGATTTTTCTCCTCCCATGAGCCTAATGGGGAGTTTATTGTGCCAATTGATGTTTTTAAATGTGTGTTACACAATAATGCGCCCATAAACCTGTTTTGTTATTTACGTGTGTTTTTAAATTTTACACAAAGGGTCTCCAGTGGCACCCATCATTCTGGATCTTGCTGTTTTCTTCCCACCTTGCACAGATTACCACACCTGACCCTCACCGCGGTCTGAGGTGGCCAGCACCATTTCACAGAGGAGGAAGCTGAGGCACGGAGGGGATAAAACACTTACACTGCCGTATGCTGAAGCTAAACACGTCTAGCCTGTGACTCGGCACATCTACGTCTAAACGATGACTCAGCAGTTCTGTTCTGAAGTCTATACCCCCAAGAAATGAGTGTGTAGGGACACCAAAGATCTGCACGAAAGTGTTCATTGGATCTTTATTCCCAAAAGCTAAAAATGTAGAAATAACCCAAGTGTCCATCAACAGGAGAATGGATAAACACACTGGGGTGAAATCACACTGTGGAATATTATACACCCATGAAAAAGAAAAGGGCTCGTGAGAGCCACAACAGCATGGGTGCACTTCACAGCTATCATGCTGAGTGAGGGAAGCTGGACACAAACGGAGCACTCCATGTGCTTCCGTGTATATGAGACTGACAAACAGAACTCACTGATGACAACACGGGTCAGATCAAAGCGGTGACCACTTCTGGGGGTGGAGGGCAGGGTTGACGAGGACGGCCATGGGAAAGCACTGCTAGGCTGTTGGAAAAATGCTGTATCCTGACTTTGGTGGTGGTGACACAAGGCTATGCATGTGTAAAAATTCCTCAGGCTTTGCAGTTAGAGTTTTGCACTGTGTTCTGTGTGTGCCACACCTCCAGGATGACAGTGATGAGTATAAATCACGTGTGTGGAGTCGCACAGGCCATCTGTGGCAGAGCCCATTTGAACCCAGATGGCTTGACCACACTGGGCCACTGCTCTGTGAATATTTACAAAAGGGAAGTGGAGGGGCAGGTCGAGCTACTGGGCCAAGTTCATGAAAAGGAAGGATTACACCTAGTGCTGCCTGACTCTCACATCCTCACTTCTTTTCTCTTCCTCTGACCACTCCCAGGGCTCTCTGGGCATCCCGTTCTCCACCAGGGGGCTGGGTCTTCCACTCCTCGTGTGACTTATTCCATTTCCAGGACGCGTTTCACATCCATCTGCATAGCTTCTCATGGCCAGAAGCCTGCTGGGCAGATACAGTGGAGATGTTGCTCCATTTCACAGATGGAGAAATGGAGGCCAGGCCCAGCCTTGCATCTCCAGATGACTAGACCCCCAGCTTGCTGAGAGGTCCTGTGGATAGACCACAAAGCCTGGGGCAGGGCAGGTCAGACCCATCCAAGAAGCCCAGCTGGGGAGCCCAGGCCAGCCATGACTCTGTGTCTCTGTGTCTTGCTTTTCTCATCTGTCAAGTGGGAGCCGCCACCCTGGCTGTGCAGAGTGACCTGAATATCAATGAGCAGCGCCTGACGAGGACGCAGCACCGTGCCTAGCACTCAGTCAGGCGCCGTCTCCTCTCTGCCTGCCTCCTTTGCTTCCCTCGCGGTTCGGGCTTCCCTGTTCACTGCTTAGAGAACTGGTTGACCTCTGAGCCTTCTTGCAGCTTTAAGATCCTATGATTTATGGCATTTTATGCAAATGTCGATTAAGCACTCAGCTCTACACACTGCAGAGAAAAAGGAGGGGGGATAGGCTGGCATGGCCCCTGATTTCAAATGAGTAACAATAATGTTGGCGGGGGAAGTGACAAGTGTCAGATCAGCGTCCCCTGCTTTTCCCAAATGCACTCGGTATGTGATTGGCTCCTACATCTGGGCTCGTGTGGGATGTGGAAGGGAGGATGCAGTTTAGAATGAGTGGCCCCCTAAGATGAGGGGCCCTGGGGAACTGTCCCCTGGGATGGCCACCCCTCTCTAGGTGGCCTTTACTGCACATTCTACTCCATCTTGGCCTATAAAACCAAGAGGGAAAACAAAAACCTTCCCCTCTCACAGCTACATAAAAATAACCTTAAAAGGGGGCTGTAAATGCGGAGCTAGTAATTATTTTGGATCTAGTTAACCATGCAACAAAATGGAATAAACGCAGCTCCATTAACCTTATTTTAAAAGCACTCTTTGGTGATTCATGTTTATTACACTGTTCACATTTAAGAGTGGACACCCACCACCATTTCTGCTCTGGGACCTGGTACAGAGGAAATCACAAGCATCTGAGAGGAAGGGGCGTAGATCCAACAGAATGCATTTTTCTCTAGCCAGCCCCTGCTGCCACGACACCTCCCTGTCCATTCACTCATTCTGTTTGCAGGTGTTTGCTGAACAGCTGCCATGTCTGGGGGACTTGGTGAGGTGCTGGGGCTACAGCAATGAGCAACACAGCAACCTGCTCCCCAAGGAGCTGAGGTTCCCATGGTGCAAAACCAGGAAAAGCAAATCACTTCCAATGTGGCCCAGGCTCCCAACCAAAACCTCCGCCCAGTCGACTTCAAAGCGTTTAGTCCTAATCCTGACTTTTGGCATTTATGAAAGACAGCTGCCTGAATCTACTGATGTCGCAATGGCTTCCAAATGCTCTGTTCTAACGCCATTATTTCTCCACATGTATCAGCAACTGCCCAGGGCTGAGAATCGCTGCATCTTCTCTTCTACGTGTCTGTTTGTTGAGTGCAAAGGACAGATTCTTATCTGGCCAGTGGTCTGTAATCCGTTACTAAGGTCATAAGAAAAGACAGACTGAAAAAGTGTTCTGAAAGAGCCTCAAGAGGCATGACAGCTACACGCAAGGTATGAACCTGCATTGGGTCTAGCCTGGGAGAAGGGGATGCAGAAGTAGCTACACAGCACGTTACTGGGTCAATGGATAGAATTTGCATCAGATATGTGGTACCAGCTAGCCTGTGGTATCGATGGTGAATTTCCCGATTTTGATCATTGTACTGCGGTATGTGCAAGAATGTCCTTGTACACAGGATATACATACTGAAATATTTAATAGTTGAGTGACCCACCATCTCAGGCTGACACGACACTGAGGGCTTTCCCAACGCTAGAGCTAGGGACATTCCAGGCCCCCAGGACAACTGGCCACTCCACAGAGATGTGCATCAGTACAGCACCTTCGGTCCAATGGCTCAGGAAAACATATCCATTCACATCACACAGCTCTGGAGGCTAGAAGTCTGAGAGCAGGGCATCAGCAAAGCCGTGCTCCCTCTGCAACCTGTGGAGAGGAACCTTCTTTGCCTCTTCCAGCAGGAGACGACCTAGAAATGCAGACCCCAGGACGCCTAGATACAGAGAATCAGCATCTACACTCTACTGGGCTCCGGATGATTCGCCCATGCACTGCAGTGTGAGAAGGGCTAGTCTATAGGACATCTTCATTGGCCAACAGAGTCTTTACATGACCTTTAGAGGTCCTGAGATCTCTGGTTCTGCGCTGCCATCACTCCTTGTTTAGATCCTGCCTGGAGCAGCTGCCTGCAAAATCACCACAAGAACCCTACGAGGAAGCCCCACTCCCAGGCACATGCAAACGCTTCAGGTTACATAACACAGCACAGGTGGCTGAAATGAGATCACTTAAAGTGGATAAGAGGCAGGCAGTTCAGACTGTGTTTTAGAATAGCCACTAGCCCAGGGGAGGAGGGAAGACCCACTCCCCTGGAGGATGCCAGTTGATAACGAGGAAGGAATGGTACAGAATTAGGAAACCAGTCTTCAGCCAGCCCCCGATAAGATCACTGTTTCAGGCAAAATTATTTGGTGTTAAAGTCATTAGGTTATGGTTGAGGGGGATTTGGACCTTTGTATGCACGTCATTTCATCCTCTCAAGGGGAACTACAGAGTCCATGACAGGGATGACGCACTCATCACCCTAACACATGGCCGGTCTCACTAAACACCATTAAAGGGGATCATGCAGAAATCCCGCGTCTCCTGATGAGATGTGACAGGAAGAAGACGATGCTCTCCTGACGGGCTCTAGTCACAGGAGGCTACCTTGAATCCACTCAGCCTCTAGAACCAATGTCCGGTCTCCAAAATGCAGGGGCAAGGGGAACAGGCAAAATGACACAGCGAGGAGGCCACCAGGCTAACCCAGCAGGAGGGGCACTCTGCAGAACCAGCTCAAAGGGGTGAAAGGCAGGGGAGGGGAGCTTAAATGGAGACTAGCTGTTAGACAAGAGGACGTGGAAATGTGGAGCTGGGTAACTGAAAATGCATGCTACAAAGCCTGGTGGGTAGGAATATTTCATTCTGGTAAAAAAACAAACAAACACCTGAGTGGTGTAGCTCAGTGGATTGAGCGCGGGCTGCGAACCAAAGCATCACAGGTTCGATTCCCAGTCAGGGCACATGCCTGGGTTGCAGGTCATGGCCCCCAGCAACCGCACATTGATGTTTCTCTCTCTCTCTCTTTGTCCCTCCCTTCCCTCTCTAAAAATATATAAATAAAATCTTTTAAAAAACAACCATAAATAGATACACAGATGGGAGAAGAAACACTAAGGTATTAACAATGCAATCTCTGGAAAATAGGAACATGATGTTTTTATTTTCTTATTTTTTTCTTAGCTCTATCTTTAATCCCTATGATGTCCATTTACCGTTTTTATAATAGAAGGTATGTGCAGATGTGCTGATGACATTTAATCCCAGGTATCTGCAAGAGGCCATTTAGGCTTTCATTCCTTTATTCACTCACTCATTCCCCCAAACTTTTAATTAGCTATGATGACATTGACCTAGGGATGGAGTTTAATTCATGAAGATACACGACTTCCATCTCTGTCCTTAAGTTGGTCCCATCCTGGCCAGGGACACAGATACATGGTTATGAAGCTGATACTGACCTGCAGACAGCACCAGCAGGGAGGCAGAGAGATGCCCTGGGTATGGGAGGATGGAGACCCACTCCATGGATGCCAGAAAGAGAGGTTTGGGGTGGGGGGAGGGGTGGGAGCTGACACTGAAGGGTTTAATCCTTATCTACCTTTCAGCTTTCGTACTTCAATTCTTCTGACCTTCCTTGAATGACTGCCTCAGCACCTTTGCACATGCTGTTCCTCAGCCTGGAATGCTGAGACCTACCCCCAATCACACACGCACAGTTATACACACACTTGATTTTTATGAATGTTACCCCTACTCACCCTCTGGGTCTCAAGGATGCCACTTCCTCTGAGATGCACTCCTTAACTCTCTGAAGCCAAGATTCCTGTCATTTACCCCACAGCACCTGTTCTGTGCCAGCCTAGTACTCCATCCACCAGTTCATTAATCTATTTTGCAATTCATTGCTCAAACTCACTAAGGCCATTTTATGCCTTGTTCATTTTTGCAAACCTACATCTTAGGACAGAATCTAGCCCAGAGCTATTGCTCAATAAATATTTGCTGCCTAAATGAGTGAACAAATTGTATTCACGATTTGGTTCTGGAAGAGCCCTTCCTCGTGTTTGTGTTTCTTTAGTCACAGCTGATGAAAACAGGAATGATAACAACTGCTGGCGTTTGCCGAGGACTCGCTGTATGCCTGGAGCATTGCTAACTGTTATACATGCACTATCTTGGTGAACACCATCAGCAAACCGTGAGCATTAGTAATATACCCATTTGGCAGAGGGAAAATGGAGGCATCTAGGCAAAACAATTTCCCACCGACTGGCTGGCTCTTTGCAACTCAGTTCACCTCTTTGAATTTGAGTGCGGGAGGATTGTGGAGCCCGAGCGTGCAACACGAAACCCCAGCCCATGTCTGAGACATCCGTGTCTGCGAAGCAGAATAACACCAGCAACACCTCCGTTGCTGTGAGGTTGGCTGTTTGTGCCTGGTACCTGGCGAGCACTGTACACACTTGGACTGGGGGCTCCCCTGGGCTTGTAACTTCCAGAGCAGAATCGCTGGCAGATGGCCATTCTTTGAGATTGCAGTAACCACCAATCACCCCCCAAAGATTCCTGGACACAAGCACCAACTGTATGTGTTGTTTGCCCCTCCCCAGTCCTGTCTTGCAGGGAGACGCTGGACACGGCCACCAACTCAGTGACCTTGGCTGCCAACAGAGGCCAGGTGCAGAAGGGCCCTCCTGCCAACCTTCTGAAAAGATGAGTAAATTCAGCAGCCAGTGTGTCTGGCTCTCCCCTTGCCACCCCTGCATCTCCCTCCGAGTGCCTGGGCTCTGGCCCGGCAGCCCTTCCCGGGCATGTTTGCTCCATCTCAGAGGACAGCCGTGCCAGGGACCGCCAAGTGGCTGGTGGGGACTTAGTGTCTCCCACACCTCAGCTGTCTCTGGAGCGGCTTCTCCTTTGCTGCCTGACTCAGCGTTGCTCAAACACGAGCTGCGAACACCAGAGGCCTGGAGGGGACCCCGACGTTTTTCATTCACTAAGTTACTTTGGCTGGCTTAACTCAGAGTTCCAGGACAGCCCGGGGGGATCACGTTCCAGGTGCCCCACTTTCCTTGGGGCCTCAAGGCACTGGCTTCTGAAAGTGCAGACTGAGGACCCAGGGGGCCCAGGGTCAAGTCCAGGGCCAGCGTGCCTCGCACAAGCCCTTCCAACCCTCTAGCCTCAGTTTCCTGCCCTCGTGTTGAGACAGCAACAGTGTCAGCCTGGCCGGGGTGTAGTAAGGATCCATTAATTCATTGAGTTCTTGTCCTGGTGAGTGGTGAGTGCTTACTGTATACCCCACACCATGGTTACCTGACATAGATCATTTTGTGGAAAGTCAGGTTTTTTACCCCCATTATTGAAAAGTCATACTTAAAGTTCAGAGAGGTCGAGTAACCTGGCTGACATCACACAACAGAGGTGGGGCTCAAATTCGAGCCAGTCTGACACCAGGGGCTGAGCGTTTCACGTGCTGTGTCCTTCCCTGCTCTCAGCTACCCCCGGCTGCGTCCTTCCCGGGGCGTGCCGCGGGCTGCGCGCCGCTGTGCGCCCGATCAGAATCGCCATGGCTATAGTTTGCGTTTACTGAGACCTGACCACGTGTCACATGCTGTTACATGGATTACTCCCTGTACATGCTTTAGTTACGGTCCTCATGCTGATTATTTTAGATTGGCCTGGATCCGAATATGAAGCATCTCCAAAACAGAGGGGGGACTCTGAACTTTGGTCCACAGGGAACCAGAGAAGGTTTGTCCAGGAGACCCTGCCGCGATCAGGTTGGCCTATCTCCATCTGGCTCTGGCTGCTGAGATAAAGGCAGATAAGAGGGAGAGAGGCTAGAGGCAGGGAGGCCAGTGTGGAGGCTGAAGCAATAGGAAAGAATGGAGGCCAAAGGCCACCCTTTAGTCCTTCTCTCTTCCCAGGACATGGTGTATCCCAGAGAGCCCTGCCCCTCCCCCACCCCCCACTGCAGCACCTCAGCTCCCAGCGCCTTCTCTGCCAGCAGCCGGCTTGAGCTTGCTCAGATCGCAGCTCTCAGGTCCCCAGGCTCAGAGCACTCTGCCTGAGGGAGGCCAGGAGAAACTCATCCATACATTCACTCATTCAAAACCTAATTATTGAGATCCCACTGTATACAAGGCACTGAGTGGACAGCCTAGAGCAAGACACCCCCAAAACCAAGCTGGGAATCACAGACATGGGGTTCAAATCCTCCTGGCACCTTGCACCTTTGTCAATTCCACCTTCGGAGTCTCCATGTCCTCTTCGGTGAGAGGAAGCCGTGTTCCTACCCCGTCTCGGTGTTGGTGGGGGGCATGAGGAGCTGTAGAGGGAGAGGCGGGGTTTTAGTCTGCCTGGGGGGACTCGCAGGGTTTACCATCCTGAAGAATCACAAAGCAGGGCAGTCGGGGCGGTGGGGTGGGGTGCGGACAGGGGCCCAAGGGCAGAGAGCTGCTCTTAACCAGGAGTGGCTTTGCCCCCTGGGAACACTAGGAGACATTTTTGGTTTTCACAACTCTGGGGGTGGGGGTGAGGGGCTGCTGGCATACAATGGGCAGAGGCCAGAGAGGCCACTAAACATTTTTTAAAAGATTTTATTTATTTATTTTTAGAGAGAGAGGAAGGAAGGGAGTGAGAGAAGGAAAGAAACATCAGTGTGTGAGAGAAGCATCGGGAACTAGGGCCCACAACCCAGGCACATGCCCTGAGCGGGCATCGAACTGGCAACCTTTCACTTTGTAGGGTGATGCTCAACCGAGCCATGCCCGTCAGGGTACCACTAAACATTCCATAATGTACAAGACAGCCCCCACCACAGAGAATGATGTAGCCCCAAATGTCACTGGTACTGGGGTCCAGAAGCTCACATCTAAGGGGATGCTTCCCTCACTGTGCTGAGGAGGGACCTGGGGACCTCAAATTCAGCCTGTCCATGCAGGGAGCACCCAGCCACTAGCAGCCTGAGACACTGACAGCCAAGCCCACCCACCTGACCCACCAGATGGCTTTCACACCCTGGGCAGAGGGCAGAGGGGCCCCCATCTCCCAACAGACTCCTTCCCTCCCCTCCCCCCCAACTGTATGATCCCTGGGTGTTTACTCCCCCAGCCCACCAGCCCCACCGGCAGCAATCAGCTCCCAGAATCAACTGCTCCGCCCTGGGCTGGGTGTCCAACCTGTCACCGTGCGGCTGTGACTGCAGCCATCCCAGCTCCTGCCCCTCCCCGCTCTGCCTTGCTGGGATCTTTCATGTTGGCTGAGCTGGTGAAATTGTTCCACCCGCCTGCTGGGAAGCTGCCAGCAGCAGCAATGTGATGGCCGTCCCTGTGTCCCCAGCAAAGGGTGCTGTGGCAACAGCTCTCCGGGGCTGGGAAGCATGGGGGGGTGGTCACCTGAGTGGAGGTGGGGGACCTGGCTGTTCTGGGCTGGGAGGGCTCCCAGGCTGAGTTTCTTTGTCCAGCCCTGAGTTTCTTTGTCCAACCCTGAGTTAGCACACCCAGGCTTTGCCAGCCCCTGGGGAAGCATGGCAGAGCCTGCGGGTCTGATGAATTCTTTCCCCCGGGTAAGGAGCCTTTTTCTCCTGCCACTGGAACATAGCCAGGGACATACGACTGGTCCTGGAGTTGGAGCACATCTGTCCCCATGTGCCTCACAAGTCAAGCTGGCCTGAGGCTGGGCCATTGGGAGAGCAGCTAATACAGAGCCAGCACATAGCAGGTATTCAGTAAATACCTCCTCAGTGAATGAAGGCACGCACGAACGCACGTGAGGACACCTGATTTTTACACTCAGCTTTGCATGCGACCTGCCACATGACTTTGAGTGGGCCATTTTACGTGGCCGGGCCTCGGTGTGCTGGTCTGTCAAATGGAACTTAGCATTCACTGCTGAGCAAATCCCAGAAACAAGACAAAGGCCTTCAGGGTCGAGTAGGGAGGCGACTGTAACTGACATCATCTTTGTGAAATAAACCATGAAATCACATTTGTCATCCGTAGGACGGTGGTTTTATTAACATCTACTCCAGAAAGGCTGATCTTAAGCCAGCCACGTCACCTGTATTCATTATCCCCTGCCGCAGAGCAAGTTACCCCAACACTTAGCAATGGAGAACCAGCAGCCTGCGTTGTCGCAGTTTCTGTGGGTCGGGATTCTGGGAGGGGCTTAGCTGGGCAGTTCTGGCTCGGAGTTTCCCAGGAGGTTGTCGTCCAGCTGTCGGCCAGGGCTGCAATCTCCGAAGGCTTGACAAGGGCTGGCGGGGTCCAAGTTCATCCCTGAGGGCCTCGGCTGGAGGCTTCTGTCCCTCACCTGGGGGTCTCTCCACAGAGCTGCTCATCCTATAGCTTTTCCCAGAATGAGGGAGAGAGAGGGAGCAGCTAAGGTGGGAACTGCAGTCTTTTCATCACCGAATCTCAGAAGTGAGATGCCTCATACCCACCACAGTCTATTGGCCACACCGTCCACTCCTGGTATGGCCTGAGGGGGTGTGAGTACCAGGAGGTGGGTGACTTTGGGGGCCATCTGGGCAGCTGGCTGCCACACTGTCCGCTCTGGAGGCTGAGTCCAATGCAGAAGGCATAGGTGAGCAAGCAAAGGCCTTTCAATAATATCAGAATAAGGTTAAAAAGTAGGGAGGGGTCGATTTTTTTTATGTGCCCGTAGGCCAAGCCCCATCCTTGGCTATGCACCCGTATTCTTTTCCATCCCCTCATAGCTAACCCATGAGACGGCCAAATCACCGCCACTTTCCAGAAGAGGACATGGAGATCACGCCGCTGGTAAAGGACAAAGTCAGACTTGGACCTGAGCTGTGACTGCCCGGCACCCTGGGGGCGGCCACACCACCTGTGTCAGAGCCGGCTGCCGACGGAGGAGGCACACTCAGTCCAGGTTTCTGTTTGTTGTCCTAGAGCAGCACGGAAGCCCAGAATCTCCCAGGGAGGGCACGGGGAAGCACTTCGCCATGCCATCCCCACAATTCCTTCGCCGAGGGCTTTCCCATCCATCATGTCTTTCGGCCCTGTGTGTATGTGGGGGACAGGCCCTTGTCCCCACTTTACAGATGAAAAAGTTGAGGCTCTGAGAGCAGGTTGACAACACCAGGACCTCTCCATTCTTAAGCAACCCCCTACCTGCCATGTGCCCCGGCTCCCGTATGATGTCCGATGCACAGACGCCTCCCACCGGTGTCTCCACCCGGGAGTCCTGTGCCCAGCAGCGCAACCTGGCTCACCAGGCCTGACCCAAACTCAGGCCCTCCAGGCATACCTTAACCTGCCCGACATCCCCAGGAAGAACCCCAGTCATTTGACTTTGTGTGTGTGTGTGTGTGTGTGTGTGTGTGTGTGTGTGTTCATGGGCTCCGCATCTACAGATCCAACCAACCCTAGACCGGACATATTCCAAAGAAATGTTGCATTTCTGCTGAAGTGCACTCTACACTCGGGCCTGCGGCGGCTGCACCTGCACTGCACACGCGCAGACTTTTCCTTGTCATTATTCCCTAAGCAGCCCAGTGTGACAACTGTTTACCTAGCACTTATAAATACATTGTACTAGGTACTGTGAGTAATCTAGAGGTGATTTAAAGTGTACGGGAGGGCGCGCATGGGTTTACACAAACACTGTGCCGTGAGCAGCCGAGGAATTGGGTATCTGCAGAGGTCCCGGAATTAATCCCCCACAGAGACTGAGAGACAACTGTACTCACATATATATTGGGAAAGGGGACACAGGGGACCGTTCCCAATGTCTAAAATGAGCCGCAGCCAGGATCACGTCTGAGCATCCGCTGAGAGCATTTTGTTAGCTGGCTGCGTGACCGCGGACTCACAAATCAAGGAGAGGGGCTGAGTACACAGGGTGAAGGAGGATTTTCCCATTGGCGGTCCCTTCACTATCTCTTTTGAGAAGTTTTAATCCCTTAATCACTTTTATTAATCTCATAATAATCTTCCCAACATCGGTTTCATCCGTCTTATCTTGGTTAAGCGTTTTGGTGAACTCAGAGCCTCTTGTCACTCAGGGAATTTTTCCTTCCACTTAAGGCATCTGCTCTCACATTCTCTCTCTCTCTTTCTCTCTCTCTCATTCTCCTTCCCTCCCTCCAGCTACGCTGCTAGAATCCAAAAATCCTTGAGATTCAGAGCTAGGAAGAACTTCCAAGACCACGCAGCAGACAGTTCTCATTTTACAGCTGGGAAAAGCAGGGCTCTGAGATGGTGGCGCACTCATTCACGGTCACACCACAGGTACCGGTGAGCGCCTGTGCGCCCACTGGGAACAACAAGTCACCTTGTGGCCGTGAGCATGTTCCCAGCCTCATCTCCTCTGATCTGCACCTCTCAGGCCGATTCTGCCATTGGCCCCATTTTAGAGATGAGGAAACTGAGGCAGGGCAATCACTTACTCCGAGACCCATTGTGGGAGAAGCAGAGCTGGGAGACTGGAACCCAAGCAGCCGGACTTAAGGGCCCCAGTCTCCAGCCGCCACCGTGTTTAGGCACGGCTCTCTCCTGACAATGCGAGTGGGCCCCTCATCAAATGAAACACACGTACTGAGCGCTCCCAACGTGGCCACTGCTTCTCAATCAGGTTGGGAGCTCTGAACGCTTCAGATGGGGTCCCCACAGCCCAGCACAGGGTCTTCTTGTCTACAGAGCCCATGCCAAAGGTCTCTCTACTGACGTTCAGAAGGGTGCAGTGGTACAAGGCAGGCATCCCAGAGCTGGGGGGCTAGCCCTGGCCACACCCCTAAAACGTTCCCAGCAGAGGCCGCAGCCAATTCATTCTTCCCTAGGTGTCACTTCCTCATCTCCCAGCTGGAAAGAGGAGTCTGCAAACAGCCATCAGCTGCAGGGGCCGCTCTGGAAATGAAATACAATGTGGGTAGCCAAGAGGAAAAGCTCACAAGAGGAAGCCACCAGCGGGAATAGAGGTTTTGAATGGATGGGATAGGTACACTCCCATCTCTGCAAGTCCCCACGGGGCCCCGGAAGCAGGTAGGGCCTCAGACACACAGTGCTAAGGCTACCAAAAGGGATACCTCTGAGTGTATCCCATGGCCGATCTTCGGTGAGCTTAGCAACACCCCCGTTCTGCAAGCCCCGTGTCAGAAGAGAGGCTGGCTATCCGAGGGGCGGAGCCGTTCCAGAACCAACAGAGACACACACTCGGGGACCCTTAGGCACGCTACTCCCCGGTCCCTCCTGACCCCACGCGCCTCTCTGTCCCTCCCCATCACCTCCGTTCTCTCCTGCTCACCCCCTTCCCTCCGTGTCCGCCTGACAAGTAGCTGAGGAGGACGAAGATGGAAAACCCGCCGCCGAACTTAGAACATAAAAACGCCCCAGTCGGCTTTATTAATCTCCTGAAATATGCTGCCCATTGCTGCCCAGCCGAGAGGGCTTGTGCTTTCCCCTAGAACATTGGAAAAAAAAATGTTTACAGGGTGGCTGGGAAAAAGTGCAGTAGATTTTCCCGGTAATGTACAAGGTGATGCAGTAATTGCTATGGAAACTAGTCATTATAATTCAATAAAAAGGAAGAAAAGAAGTTAAGTTCATTGTGTTACCTATGACTCCATAGTCACGTTCTTTACATATATTAGCATAAAATCAAGTCCCACTTTTATTCTCAGGGTTTTCACGGGCTCTGCCTCCACAAAAGGGAGTGGAGGGCTCGGCGAAGCCCTACAGAGGAGAAGAAAACTTACTTTGCAAGAAATCTCTATTTTCCCCCCTGGGTGAAATATTTAATGTTTCTGCATAATGTGCGTGCAGGTTCCGAGGAGTTTTGCCCAGTGCCTGTGCGGAATGGCCTGATTTCTCCACGGCCCCTGAGATGGGACAGAAAGAGAAGGCTTCTTCCTTCGGGAGAGACGTGCCGCTTGCCAACAGAAAGAGGCACAGTCACGTGATCCAGGACACCCCCGAGGTCTGAGCAGCCTGGGAAGATGATCAGAAGAAGCAGGATCTCCTGATCCTTCCAGAGAGGCTGGGGTGGGGTTACTTCCCTTCATGAATTCCCCCCGTTCCAACCCCTACACTTCTCATTAGGTCCTTCAAGCCACTTGAAAAGTATGGCTACATCTCGACCCAAGGCGGTGGCGATCCCAGGAGTGGTGGGAAAAGCCCTGCGCATGAGGCAGGAAGAAGCTAGCTCAGACACCTCTTTCTGGCAAACGGAGATAAAGGAGTGATTCTAAGGGACAGGGAAGCGTGCTGGGGATACTGAGTGTTCGTTACGACGAAAACCATCAGAGGCAGGGGACCAGGACTAGAAGGCGGGAGGACCCTTGTCCAGCTCTGGACATGTCGCTTAGTGAGTCTGTTCACGTCTGACCGATTGTACCAGCTTGTAAACTCGAGTCTCGCGGCTCCAGACCTGCCCTCCCACCCTCTCCCTTCCTGCGATGCTGCTGCGGCTGGGATGTTTCTGCACGCTGCATTTCTGTTTTGCCCTTTGGGCCTATGTTAGCCTCTGCCCATAGAGGGCGCTAGCGGGAGACAAAGAGGGAGGTCAGGGGAGGGGATGCTTCTCCTCTTTTGCTGACAGTTTTTGTCAGCATGTTGGGAGCAGCCGTTCTTCATCCCAGCAGTGGCGGTTGGTTTCACACAATAATAACCAACTTTTTCGTACGCTCCCAGGCAACTCCCCTCCAAAAGTCGGCACCCAAGCTCCAAATGGTCCCTCCCAGAGCTCCTGAGAACCGGCAGGGTTCTGGTCCCTTGTCCAAGTTTTTCTTTTTCTTCCCTCCAACTTTCCCCTTTGCTCCCTGAGTCCAAAGCTGATAGACGTTTCCTCGGTACCCCCCACCCCCAACCACTTTGCCTTTCCCCCCTGTCAATAATCACCTAATTCCCTAGAGTAAATTCTCTGTTAGAAAACCTGGTATGGAGTCTGTTTCTTACCTTGGTTCTCGTTCTTTCTAATCCACGTGATAGCTGGAATGATCTTTCTGACTTCCTGTTGGTCAGGAAGGGGTGAAGTCCTGGCCTCTAGGTTGTCCAGAGCCCCTCCCCCTCCCAAAGCAGATATCCCCAGCCAAGGGCATTTCTCCTGAGCATGAATTTGCCCTCAGAATACTTCTTAACACCTCCCTTCAGGACAGCACTATTCGTGGCCCACAACTGGCAGGTAAAGTGGTATCTGTTTTCTAACCTTGCCTTGGAGGGTAAATCCCATCACCGAGATGTGATCCATGAAAATGAGTTATTAATGTGCCCCATGCCTGTCCAGCTCGGAATGTTAATTATAGCTCAGGCATTCTGCTCACTGTCTTGCCACGTAGAATCTTCAGGGAGAACGCCATCCAGCTAATGCAGTCTCCCATACAGGTAACCTTATATTTCTTTTCGCCAAAAGAGCCCACCTTGCTTACTCGAATCTGCTGTAACACCAAGAGGAATCTCTTAACTGAGACTTAACGAAGTCACCACAAAGACTTCTTTGAGAGTGGCTGAATCTGCTCCCTGGGAGGAAAACGTTACTGATCATTTCAGCCTAATTACACCCAACAAACTTCAAGGGGCACACAGTGCAATTCTGACTTGAATGGCTAATCACGTCCACGTGAAGGCATGGATGGAAGTCCGGATGTGGCTCAGAGTCACGGGCAATCTTCTGGAGTAATCTGGACTCTTTCCCCCGAGTTCCACATGTGGCAATGACTGAAGACACTTTTGGTTGCCAAGACTGAGGGTTGGAGCGCCACGAGCATCTCGTGGTTGACAAGGGATTCAGGGAGTTTGCTCAGTGCCCAACAATGCACAGGGCAGTGCTCTACAGCAAAGGATTACCGGGACCTCCGGTCCTGACTCGGGTTTTCCATGTCGGCTGTGGCATTCTAGTGTCAGAATCCCTTTTTTTTCTTTCTTTTTTTTTTTTTTGCAGAGAAATGTCCCTGTTTATAGCTGTAATTGCCTTGAGTTGGCACAGAGTATTGAGATTTCTGCAGTGACATAGCTGATGAGATTTGTTCCTTCCAATGCATTGTGCAGAATATCTTTCTCCCAGCACCCTGCAATGGTTGCTTTTATGCTCACTCTGGCCCTGTCGTTGTCTCTCTTTCCAGCCTGGCACGCTGCTCCTAGCCAGCTGCCTCTGCGGCGTGGCCACGCCAGGTCTACAGGCATTGGGAAGAGTCTCTGGGTTCAGACTGACCTGAACACAGAGCCCCCGTTGGTCTGACTCACCGGTGCCATGACATTTCCAGGGTTGCGCTAATAAGCTTCTTTCTCGAAGTTGAAGCAGCTCAAGTTTGTTCTATCTAATCCTGTCGCCTAAAACCATTCCACCACGTTCCTCATCCCGAGGTCAAACTGCCTTTAATCTCCTCCGCATGTCCATTCATCCCAGGGTTGTCACTCATTCAGTACAACCTGGCGATGTATACGTGGATGGAACTGGGTGGACCCACCACACTTGCCTAACAAACACACACCCCTAAAGTGTGTTTCTTAGCTCTGGGTGTTTACATACGGGCTTTTTTGAAAGTGAGACACAGACTTACATGTGTCCATTTTGGTGACACTGGATTTTGGGGGGGAAATGAAGAAACAGTCACATCAGACTAAGTGGTCAAGGGCAAATTCCAGCCCCCATCCCCATATAAAGGGACTGCAACCAGAAGGCCTTGTCTCTATCATTCAGTAAACTGTTGACTAGCTTCTCTCTGATCTTACTGAGCTGGTAATTACCAAGTCATGAGATCTTAGCACCAGAGAGCCAGAGAATTTTAGCAATCTTCCTTTGTGGTATTATATTTCTAGGAAATGAGTAAACTTAAATCATGAGATTCTTAGGATCACAGAGTCCTTGGCAATAAAGCTTTTGAATTTTGGAGGCATGGAATGCTAGAATTTGGAGGTCTTAGAATTTAAAAATACTGGGATTATAAAATCTCAGAATCTCAGAATTATACTTGTTTTTTTCCAAATTTGGTACCCTTCGATCTCAGTTTCACAGAATTACTAAAACTGAGGACCATCGAATCCCAAAGCTTAAAGGAACCTCAGGGCACCGGGCGTACTTCCGGGGCTCGACCCACCTCTGACTCCCTTGTCCCACTGCCTCCACCAACCAAAGTAATTGTTCCTTCTACTTCCGGTGCCACCCACAGAGCGGGCATTAGCTATAAAGTCACACGAGTGGAGCTTCTGGCCTCCACACACAGACCCTTACAACCCAAGGGAGGAGCCAAACACTGGGTTTCCCCAGGGGCTAGGCAGGTGGTGTGGGCAACAGATACACACACTAAAATAATGGGGAAATAGACTCCAAGCATTAGGGTCAAGGGGACAATAGGGGAGTGGCGGGGATTGTGGCAGATGGAAGATTTGGGCCATGTAGATAGCCCAGCACTACCACAGCACCTAAGAGATGCTGAAAAGCTACATTTTCATGCAAAAATCTTGAGATTTTTTTGTCAGTATTGGCAAATTATTCAAATGCAGTACAGGCCAGCACTGTGTAGAAATATTGATCAAGAATGCTCTGTGGGCCACTTTGGGCCTGCAGGCCTCCCCCGTCGGCCCTTCCTGCAGTAGGAAGGAAGCATTGAAAGGACCAGACCGCCCTGCGCAGAGCTTAGGAGCAAGGACTCTGCAGCCGGAGTGCACGGTTCAAACTCCTGCTCGGCCATCCACTGGCTGTGCACCTCAGACAACTTATTTAACCTCTCCGTACCTGAATGTCCCCATCTGTCAACTGGGAATCATCATAATAGTACCTGCCTCGTGCTGTTATTGTAAGGTTTACATGAATTAGAAGATGCAAGGTTTTTGGTAAGCATGCGTGCGTTAGCATCTGTAAAGAACTTACTTCAAGTGCCTGATACACGCAAGACATAGGTGAGCGTTAGCCATCGTTCTCAGTACTTTGCAGATCCTCCTCTTGCTGGGAGAGGGGATGCAGGCAAAGGCGCCAGAATGAATACTTCTATTTCGCAGATGAGAAAACTGAGGCAAAGGAGGGTTTTTCGCTTGCCCAAGGCCGTGCAGCAAACTCACAGCAGGATCCAGCTCTCTGGACGTGTCTCTCTCCTCTCGGCCTCTGTCAGCCATGGGGGCCCATGGCCCGGCTTGGCTGTGGATACCACCCCCATCCCAGCCAGCCAGCCACTCAGCCAGAAACCCTGCCACATTGCCAGATGTCCCACACCGCACTCCAGACACAAAATGACAATGAAGTGTGCTTTTTTTTTTTGAGAGAGAGAGAGAGAGAAGGAAGCAGAGAATGGGGGAAGAATTGTTCTCGTCACAAATTCCTCTCTGGCCCTCTTCCCAGATCTGAGGTTGCTGGCACGCCTGGTAAGATTCGGGGCAGGAGAAGAAGACCGTGTGCTGGGCAGCGGCGGGGCTGCCGAGAGTCCAGAACTGGTCGCCCCAGTTTCTCACCTGGACTAGCCTCCGGCACTAGCTCCGTAATGGCAGGGCCAGTACAAAATGACCCCCTTGGGCAGAAACATTAAAATATTTCAAGGGAAGATCAGTAGAGGATTAAACCCAATCCAGGGCCCTTCTGGACGCAGCAGGGCCTTGTGTGACTGCAGAGGTCACATGCCCATGGAGCCAACCCTGACAACCCCCCTCATCTAAGGGACAGCCCCTCATCTAAGGGACACCGTGTTACCCAATGCCATGGGGGTGCTGAGGGTTAACAGGCACCCTCCCCTCTCCCCATGTCCCGGTGAGATAAAACCACCATCGGGAGACCCAGAACAATTTTTATATAGGATTAGAAAACAAAAATCAATATTTAATTATCTGTAAGCTTTTTGTGTCTCTGAATCTTTAGCGCCCTAACAGGGAGCACAGGCTGCCAAGGCAAAAGTGAGTCATTAAAGCCACGGCACCGTCGGCCATCCCTTTTTCGAGCCAGGCCATAAATAGAGTACATTATCAGTGCTCACATGTGGGTATTGTTATTTATCTTTACAATCTCTATTTACCTCTATTTATAGCAGATTTCCTCCATATATTACGAGGCCAGGTTAACTTTAACGGACTCCATGAAAAGAGGTGCTTAAAACTTTGGAACATGCTTATGTGGACAGATGGCGAGGTTTTCAGAAGCTATGGGGCCCAGAAGGCCGATTTGAAGGGTGTTGATTTTTTTTTTCATCTCCTCTTATTGCCTGTACGCTCTCCCATAAAGACTGTCCAGGGCCCTTCATCCTTGGCGTGGTAGCCGCCTCCGAAGTGCCCATGGATGGGAGACAGGTCCTGAGGATCCTGGCTCTGGGCCTTCAGATCTCACCTGTAAACAGGCTTTTGCATTCACCAGGCAGATAACAACGTCGTCTTTCCAGAACTGGAAGCCTTTGCTTTGCAAGGGAAACCCTCCCCAAGGTTTGCACTCAACCATCCTCTTTTAGCCTTGGTCCTACTGGGCAGCCATCATCTGTTCTGTGACCTGCCTCCACCATCAGACCGCCACCGCCTTTGGGACCCAGAGGCAGACACTGTCTGGATTCACCCCGTAGAACGATGATTTCTAGCACAGAGTAGATGCTCAATGAATGTGAGCAATTATCATACAAAGGGAGTTAGAGTTAAAACCGGCATTAAGCTGACATGGCATTGAATGAATCCTCTGGAGCTTACTGCCTGGGGGACTTTGGGCAAGCAGTTAGCCTCACTAAGCCTCAGTTTCCTCATTGTAACCCCCGGGGCTACAACTAGTTCCTGTTTCACAGTGTTAGTGGGCAAAGTCAACGAAATGGAGCAAATGATCTGCACAGCCCAGTGCTTCGTGCGGAAAACACACCTGAGCTGATTGTGTGGTGTTAATCCTACAAGACACAAACAGCACTGTTTGGAACAAATGTATAGGAGTAAAAACGAACAAACAAGCGTGTGAATGAATGAATGAATGAATGTCCAGATGGATGGACAGACGGACAGACGGACGGACGGATGGTTGAAACATGAGGAAGACCTCAGCAGAGCAGAGACCAAGAAAATGTAATCCAAAGAAGGTCTAAAGGTGTTTCTGCTTATTAATTTTTAAAATCAGGCAGTCTAGAAACAGGCCTGAGGATTTATAAAAATCTGCTTGTAATAAAGGTAGCATTTCAACTCACTCGGGAAAAGATTATTCCACAAATAGCACTGGGACAATTGCTTAACCACGAGAAAACAAAATAGAGTTAAATCGTCCCTTCACAGCCATTCAGCAGGAACAATTCCCCGTGGACTGGAGTTCATGGCAAAACAGAAAACTCTATGACCCCCCAGATTTAAAAAGGTGAGCTGGCAATTTATCACTCCAAGCAGTAGAGATGCTTCTAAGTATGCAAACAAAATAAGAAGCTATAAAATAAAACACGGATTGATTAAAGTCTATAAAATGAAAATATTTACAGGTTTACAAAAAATAAAACACATGAGACATTGGGAAAAATTATTTGCTTCACACACGCCAGGCAAAAGGTTAATAGACGTGTTATGTAAAGAGTTCTTGGATGTTATTAAGAAGACAAAGAACAAAAGCAATGTTTTTTAAAAAGTACACGAATGTGAAATTAATCAAGGAAGGCATAGCAGTGGCCAAATAAGCCCACAACAGAAGCTAACCTTCACTCGCAATAAGAGAAATGCAATTTACGGGAACAAAACCAGGTTTAAATGGTCAAATCAGCACATTTTTCTTTAATGATAACGCACACTGCTTGCAAGGATGCTGCGAAAATAGGCACTCTCAAACACCGTGGGTGTAATCTTTCTAGTGCACAAGAATAAATATGTTCTGCTGTTCGCCTTGAGATTTTGTGGATGTTTATTATGTAGCATCCTCAGTGAGTGTCGAGAGAGACAGTTTGAACAGGCTGCTTGGATCAGTTCTCTCTCCCTGGGGTTGCAAACGGGTGATAGGTTGCTTTCTTCAAGAACACCTAGCAGTACCCGTCACGATGTTAAGTACATCCAGCCTTTGACCCAGTCATTCTATTTCCAGGGTTCTCCCTCAGAGCGACGCAGGGGCTGAGAGATACATGGTCGAGGAGGACCCCTGGGACGCTGCTCCAACTAGCAGGGAAGAAAACTGGAAACAACATAATCTTACCCATCCAGAAGGAAAGAGGTCAAGAAAACTGAAATGGCTCTTTTTGTAAGTAAAAAATGGCGACATCTATACAGTTTCAACCTAACAAATCCATATCACAGAATGCTATGCAGCCCTTAAAAAGAATGAGACTGTTTCATACACACAGTATTATGGGACTATCCCGTTTCCATTGTTAAGAGGAACAAGGAATTTCTCCATCATGGTCTCACTTAGGGAACTAAGGTAAATATGTCTACTACAAAGGCCTCAGAAAGCCTGTGGTTTAGGGAGGTGTTCTCGCCTTACTCTGATGTGGACCTCCGCATCAACGTGTGACTCTCTGTTCCACTAGAGTTGGCTTCTATGCCTTGCACGTCTGCCCACCCCATCCAGGCCCCGTGAGTCAGCCTGGGATCATGTCCAAGTACAACCCCATCAAACACACTTCAGGGACTGGCAAGGGCATCATGGGGGCCAGCGGGGTCTCGGCCTGGTCAGCGAGGCCTCCATGTCCTGGCCCTTCCTTCTCCCCCCTCCAGTTGCCACGGGTCTCCACATTTCCACACTGTCTCTCGCTCTGAACTTTTCCCATGCTGTTCCCCACGCCTGGAATGCCCTTCCCTGCCTCTCCCTTCTGGAAATCTCCAAGAAGCTTCAGGTAGGCCCTTCCACTCTGATCTGTGGCACCTGATTCACTGGGCCTAGATTTTTTTTTTAATGGAGGTGAAATTTGCATAGCATAAAATTAACCTGGTGTAAAGTACGCAGTTCGGTGGCTTTTTTAACATCTAGATTCCCGGGGCTCGACCTAGACCTGCTGTATCGAAAGCTCTGGGGTTGGGACCGGCAATCTCCATTTTTCATAAGGTTCCCAGGTCATTCTTGCATGCACCCAAGTTTAATCACCGCTGTCCTAGTACCTTGTCCTTCTCCCTGTTAGCCCATGCCTGCTGGTTTTCGGGCTTGCTAATTTATAAACCAGAGAGAAGGAGACTCTGCCTGAAGCTGGGCAGATACAGCAGCCAGTACATAACTGTGTACACGTCTGTGAAGAAGACACCTATGCACATGTGTGACTGTTGTTATGACCACACTGAATAAATCATATTGCATCCCATAAGAAGTTGTGCAAACCATAAAGCACCATCCAGAGGAGGAGGGGGAAATGGCCCCCCATCCCTCCCCACTGTCAGCATGAACGGATAGCCAGAAACCGAGAACTCAGCCTGTGCTGGAACCTGACAACGCTCTCAGCTGGCGATCTGTTCCTTCCACTTTCTGGCATCGCTGATGTTGACCGTTGCCAGGAAGAAAGCGTCTTGGGCATCCCTGCCGCCGTGGGCTCAGAAAATCAGAGAGACGGTTTCGCTGCAGGGATGTCTCTCCCGTGCTTTCCAAAACCCCACGCAGGGATGTTGCCGAGCAGAGCCCGAAAGCCCAGGATGTTGGCAGCTTCAGCGTGGCTCCCTGGGCTAGTGCGTGGGGACCGTCTCTGATGTGGAGGTTCGGTCTCCGTCCCAGGAGCCTGGTGCATCAGGCTGTTTTCCATCCTTAGCCAAGGACCCGCCGCCTTCTGGGAGCCTGCAGGGTGGAAGGAAGAGAAGGAGAGGAAGAAGGAGACAGCTGGGGCTGGGGCTGGGGACAGGGGGAGGGTGGGAAGGGCCCCTCTCCAAAAGCCACTTTTATCTTGAAATGAAAGCGGGCTGCTTTCATTCCTTGCAAACTGGAGTAGTGCGTGGTGAAGATCACAGTGCGCTGGCCGTGGGCAGGGAGAGCACAGCAGGTGAGAGCATCGGACTTGAACTGCACCTGGTTCAAATCCCGACTGTACCACTTCCTGGCTGTGTTACCTAGGGTGCCTTTCCCACCCTTTCTGAGTCCTTTCTTCATCCATAAAATATGCCTCATTGAATTTCTTTGGAAGGTTGAAGTAAACGTAATATCTATGAAAGACTTCACGCAGTGCTCAGGAAGGGGAAAAAGAAAACATCTGATCAATACTTGCTAATTATCTGCGGGAACATCTCTCTCCTTGAAAGGACAACTTGTTTTTCACGATAGCAAGGTGCCAGAGCAAAGCCAGGTGCAAAGGGCTTGAAAACCAGAATTAGAAACCTGGGACCCCTCTCCGTAACTTCCGCTATAACTTAGGGCAGGTCCCTTCTCTTTCTTCTTCTTCAAATGCCAAGGAAGAACCAGATGGGGTTGGCGGGGGCGGGGGGCGGGGGCCACAGGCCGAGGCCAGGTGTGAGGCCCACTTGACCTTAAGACTCCTTCTGGTATTATTAGTCCCATTTTTCAGATGAGCACGCTGAGGCTCCGGGCGGTAAAGTTAGTTGCATCCAGCCATGAAATGCCCGGGAGACCTGGGATTCCACCCAGGTATGTCTGACTCCTCTGTCTGCGCTCCTTCTACCTGCGTGCATCAGCCTTTCCACAAATACTACCACAAAGTTAACATTTTCCCCATGTCACAGCATCTGTAATTCTCCAGCTCCCAGTTGAGGAAATTTCGTCTCAGCCACTGAGTGGGAGTAGGATTTGAACCCAGGACTGAATCTGAGTCCCAAGGAGATAGATAACCCCACTCCCTTTACTCACTTCTCTCCTTTCTTCTCTCCCTCGGTGACTCGCACCACTGTTACAGCGGCCCCAAACAGGCTAAGTGAATGAGTCGAGACGAGAAACAGCTGTACCTCCCATCTTTCTGCGCACAGGAAGGGAGGGACTGAAAACGGCCGGCAGAGAACGCACAGTGCATCGAGTCTTTCCTCCAGCGCTGACTTTCCACGCGCTTAACCAGCCGCCCCTCGCTTCCCCAGTCATCCCGGTTGGCACCGCGGACCAGAAGTTAACGCCATAAATAAGTGACACAAACGTCACAGTTGCCCCCAGGAAACTCAAGCCGGGAAATGGCTCAGCATATGTCTAAATAGTTAATTGACTTAATTGCGGGAGTTGGGCGATTAGCTCACTTGATCCACCCCAGTGGCCACAAAATGTCCTTAATGGTGTTTAGTTTATTTGTCTGTTAAGCTCCAGTTACTATTACAGGGAACTTTTCAATTGCTCATAAATAGATAATTGTAGTCACAGGATTAAGGAGGCCTGGCATGGTGCCTTGAAAGGCTTTGCAAGGCACCATGGAAGACACTGTTCACTCGCTTGGCAATTGTTTATTGAGCACCTACTACATGCCCAGTCTTCTGTGAGGCCCTAGAGACGAGTCTGGGACACACGAGAGTCCCTGCCCTCATGGGGTGCACATTCCATCAGCAGAAGACAGGTGGTGAGCAGCTCAGTACATGCACGTGTACACTGATTTCAGTGCCGATGGACTACTAAGGAACCAAAGTGAAGTGACAGGGTGGGATGGCTGGGGACAGCTTCACTTGGGCAAGGGCAGTCAAAGAAGGTCGCGCCGGGGACTGACGTCTGGGCACAGGCACAAACGAGAAGCAGGAGTTGCCTCCGCCAGGACGCACAGGAGCAGCGCTGGAGGCCGAAGGGCCAGCAGCAGCAAAGACCCTGAGGCAGGACTGAGTTTATCCCGCCTGAGACACTTGAGGGGGACCGGCGGGCCTGGAGTGTGTGCGACGAGTGAAGACAAGGCTGGTCCAGGCACCAGAGGTGGAGATGGAGGCCGCGGCCAGGACATGCGGCATCATGGCAAAGAATTTGGATGTTTTTCCCAAGTGCAATGGCAAGGCATTGCGTGACTTGTTTCCTGATTAAAGAGCACTCTGGCCTCTGGGTGGAGCGTGGGTGGTCGGTTGGGAGCAGAGAAGGCAAGAGACCAAGAAGTGGGCGGTTGCCCAGGTGGGAGAAGGTGGCTCAGAACCAGGTTGCAGCGGAGCAGATGGAGACTGTGGCTATTACCGGGGATAGCTGGGCCACAGATGGGACAAGACTTAGTTTGGAATACACAGCAACTCCCAGGGTGGCCTTGGACGATAGTGGTGCCATTCAGCAAGACTGGGCACCGGGGGAGGAGCAATTAGGCAGAAAGGTTCACGATTTTGAAACGTGCAACTTCGGCTCGGCCAAAAGGATGACACCAGGTGACCAGGGAGAAACCCGGACAAGACGTGAGGGCGGCCTGGGCTGGGGCGCTGCCTGGGGACGGTGGGTTCTCACCACCTGGACATCCAGCCGAACGTGGGGTGAAGCATCAGCCGTGAACCGAAGTCAGTCCGGTCCCTGAAGTACAATGTGAGACCTGACATAGAGGCCCCGGTCCTGTCACAGCCCGAACCATCGCCCGTGGCCCCACCGTAATCCTCCCGAAGTTGGGTGGAGGGGAGAGAAGGATGGATCCAAATTAGAATTTTATCAAGCAGAAAATAATCTTGGGTCTGGGTTGCACTGATAAAAAAAATAGGCAGAATTCATAATTACCATATAAAACTGTTTATATTTGTGATTATATGTTACTGCCACCTCCAGGTACCGGCCGCAAATAACCGAATTACTTCAGCCTGGAGCCGGGGCGTGAGGAGCAGAGAAGGGTCTTGCTGCCGCCCCCCGCTGGGCTCTGGGTGTCGCCCAGTTTCTGTGCCAGCTTCTATCAGTTGTGGGGACGACTGCCTTTGTCCCGGTAAAGTTGACAGAAGCCAGAGGTGAGGCCGCCCGGGGGAAGCTCGGAGTTCCTAGGGATCGGTTAGGTTTAGGCGACGTGGGCCGGGAAGAGGAGGAGCCGGAAGACGCTGGTTTCAGGACAGCAGGGCCTCAGGCGCTGCGTCGGGTTGGGGAAGGTGTGTGAACTGGCCATCACGTGTTCGGATTGTCCCTCCAGGAGCCGGGGAGCCCAAAGGGGACCGAACCTCACCAACTTGCTCCACAACCTGCCTGCTGGCGCCTGGCATGGAGGAAGTGCCCGTCTGAGTTTGGGATCCCCCAGAAACAGCCAGAGAAGAGGACTACTAGGACAGTAGTTCCAGGCACTGTGTGGGACCAGGGAAGTGAGACAGGCTGGAAGGACACCACTATGGGGTTACACCGTGGGTCGCTGGAACCTAACCCCCACCCAGGGACCTCCGGGACACAGTGGGGAGCTGACTGGGGGAGGGAGAGATGGGGCACGTGTGTGCCAGCTCCCAGGGTGTGGGTTGGAGGCTGCTCCTAGGTGGTGGGGAAGCAGTGGCACCAGGCATGCCCAGAAAGTTCCACTCTGTAACATTCACGGCTGCAGAGAGCTCCAGTGCCCTTGGGCAAAGAGACACACACACGCTGGCAGTTGGCAGTGGGGCTGGAATGTCCTGGGTAGGGAAAGCCAAGAAGGGATGGGCAGGGCACCAAGAGCATCTCCGACTTTAAATGGCATTAAACTAAGTGACTCAATGGATAATGAGTGAACGGTCTATGAGTTTGGGACCCGGACCAAGAATCCAGCCCATAGCCAACTTGCCTTTGGCAGTCCTGACTTCCAAAGTCACCACCTTCAAGCCCTCGGGAAGGTCATCGAACCTCTTTATGCCTCAGTTTCTTCATTGCCAAAATTGTGGTTATTGTATTCACTTTATATATTGTTGAGGACATTCAACATGGCATGCTGTTCTACTCACCCACTAGAGCAAGGCACACTTACTGAGCACCTGCTGCCTGCCCCGCTCAGGGAAGGCTGCCATGGGAAGCAAAGTGTAACACCAGCCCAGCAGGGCACACCTGGCCCATAGGTCCCAGTAAATGCTAGTTTCCAGCCTCTTTCTCCAATTGCAAGGGGAGTGAAGGATAAGGCTGGGGGATGCTGATGGGATCGAGACCTTGAACCTGATACTATTTTAGGAAGGTTTCTCAGGAATGTACTCAAGATCTAGAACCATGGGGAGATCCACAAGGAGCCGCATCCATCCATTCATTTCTGCTGCAGGAGGTTAATGAGGATCTGTGCCGTGCAGGTTCCCTTCCTCACCCCTCCTCCATTCAGTCCGAGACCGAGTCCTGTCCATTACGACAGCTACCGCTCACTCGAACCTGCTCACTGCCTCTGCCCCCGCCTCCCACACCATCCTCATTCAGGTGCGGGCATCTGCCCCAGGTTTCTGCAGCAGCCTCTTCCCTGGTCCCTAATCTTGTGTCTTCTTGACAAAAAGCTGCGATAGCTCCCCAGGGCCCTCCGTAGCAAACTCCGGGCTCCCGAATTCTGGCTCCTGCCTCCTTCCACACCTGCAGGTCCAGCCACCTCACCACCCCAACACACACTTCTTATTTTCAGAGAACTGTATTGAGGTACAGTGAAAAATCCCACAAAATGCACCCATGCAAAGTGTACAACTCAGTGGTTTAGCATATTCTCGGGGAGGTGCAACCAGCACCCACATCTAACTGCAGAGCATCGCACTACCCACAAATAAACCTCACACCCGTGATCCGTCACTCCCCACTTACCCCGACACCGGCCCCTGGCAAATACCAACCCGTGTTCTGTTTCTGTAGATGCCCCCCCACCGCCCTACATTCCGGACATTTCATAGAAGCGGAATCATGCCGTATGCGGCCTTCTGTGACTCGCTGCTTTCACCCAGCGCAATGGAAGTTCATCCACGTGGTAACATCCGTCCACACCTCTTCCTTTTAATCATTGAATAACCTCCCACTGTAGAGACAGAGACCACCTATCGTTTATCAGTTCATCAGTGGAGGGCCATTTAAATCGTCCTTGTGTTCTGGCTCTTATCGAAGTGCTGCCATGAACGTTCATGTACAAGTTTTTGTGTGGACACACGTTTCCGTTTCCATTGGGCATACAGCTGGGAGTGGAATTGTGGGTCATGTTGGCAACTCCAGACTTGACATTCTGAGAAACTTCCAGACCGCTTCGCAACGGACTGTGTCTTTGAGTCCTTTTGTATCCCACCCCTCCGCAAGCAATATGTGAGGGCTCCAACCTCTCCCCATCTCCACCAACACTTGCCATGGTCTTTTCTATTGTAGCCGCCTTAGTGGTTTGACTTGTATTTTCTTAATGACTCATAATGCTGAGTCTCTTCTCGTGTTCTTCCTGGCCATTTGCATATATCATTTGGGGAAATGCCTATTCAAACCCTTTGCTCATTTTTAATTGGCTGACTTGTCTTCTCATTATTGAGTTTTAAGCATTTTTATATATTCTAGATACATGTTCCTTACTAGGCATACAATTTGCAAATAATGTCTTCCATTTGGTGGGCTACCTTTTTACTTTTTTGTGTTGCATTTCTTTTTCATTAAAGTATAGCTGACATAGAACATCATATTAGTCTCGGGTACACAACAATTACTGAGTCATTATTCAGTATTTGTACATGTTGTGAAGTGATCCCCTCAGCAAGTCTAGTTAACCTTCATCCTCATCTTTTAACATTCTTTATGGTGTCACGTACAGCATAAAAGTTTCTAATTTTGCTGAGGTTGAGCCTGTCCATTTTTTTTCTTTGTCTCTTGGGCTTTCATCTTATCTAAGAAACCATTGCCTAATCCAGGGACATGAAGACTCATTCCTATATTTTCTTCTACAAGTTGTATGTCTTCCATTTAGACCAATGACCCACTTGGAGTTAAGTTTTGCTCTTTTGCTTATGGATACCCTTTTGTCCCCAGCACCGTTTGTTAAAAAAAATATTTTCCCCATTTCACAGTCTTGGCATTTTTCTCGCAGATCAATGGACCATAGATTAGTTTTGCTGGACTCTCAGTTCTGCTTCACTGATCTATGTGTCTATCCCTGTGCCAGGAACACACTGTCCATGCCCTCTGGAAGTGGTAAAATATGCTCTATTTACATGCCAGGGTTTGAGTTCTCAGGCCATGCACAGTGGTGTAGGAAATTGTCTTGGTGGTGAGTCATGATCTAACTTCTTTTATGCTGTGTGACTCTGGATCATTTACTTAACCTCTCTGATCCTGTGTTCCTCAGAGCTTTATCTGTAAAACCAAGACCAGTGCCATCTTCCTTCCTGCTTCTCATCCACTCTCTCCTCTTCCCTCTCCTACCACTGAAGACAGGGACTGCGCCTCATTCATCACTGATCAGCACAATGTCTGACACACGGGAAGCACTGAACGTGCTGTTTGCCGAGTGAATGAATGGCCCGTCTTGCTGCCGAACTAGGAAGACAAGGTTTCCAATGTACTCACACCAAGGGCTCTAAATAAACAATGACTCAGCAGCACCCAAGAGACTGGGCTTCCTGCCCCCCGCTGTGTCTTGTTTGCGGGGCTTAACCCCTCGTCCTCATGCCTCAGCCCTGCCTGGAGGCTCCGAGCCGCCTGCCCACTTTCCTGCGAGCAGGGACCCCATGTCACGGAGCAGAGCTCTCAGACTTTCTGGGTTCACAGCGCCCTTCCTGTTCCAGAATTGTTTCACCAAGAGAAATCCCTCACGGTTCCATTTATTAGGTATTTAGGTGCAAACATATTGAGCATTTATGTCCAACCAACTGAGTAGGTGTTGGCAAAAAAAATCCACATGTGTTGAGAGAAGAATATTTTTATTCAGCTTTAAACAGGCACAGCTACTTACTATTGAAACGCGTGCCCCTGTTGGGCTCTGAGTAGCTTCCAAAACCTCCGAGTTTGATTGGACTCTGTCACCCTCGTGTCCTGTTCCACATTGTTCTTGGCACAGACCTTGCTTTTTTATCACAGCCACCACCGAAAACCCAGGGTCATGGCAATATGACGTCATCCAGAGGAAGGCAGTGTGCTCTGACAATGGAACGGTGAATGGCCTCGAGCTAGCCGTTCACGTAATGCTCGAGAGATGTCAAGTGTCACTTTGATTACCTTGATGACAAAAATATCTTGTGAAAAAATAAAAATAATAATAGATTATCTTGCAGTGGTCCTGTGAGCCTGCCCCGGCACCCCTGGGGTGCCTTGGCACACAGTTTGAGAACTGCAGCCCAAGAAGGAAAAAGCACGTGAATCAGCTCTCGAGATTTTTCCTGGGATTCCAGCTCTGCTAAGGGTTCCCAGTGTGACCCTGAGCCAATCACTTCCAGTCCTGATCCTCACTTTCCCTCCTCCCCTGCAAACCTGGGTCTGTGCCGGCTCTAATAGCATCATCATCATCATCATCATCATCATCATCATCATGGTAACTTTTGATAACAAGGGCTCAGGGTGTGTCAGACACCCTTCTCTTCACGACCGCTCTGGGGAGGTCATTATTACTGAGCCCACTTTCCAGAGGAGGACCCCGAGGCTTCCAGGGTTTCATGCACCCGAGCACCACAGGCAGGAAGCGGCCCTTTCCACTCGGCCGTCCGCCGCCCGCCTTGGAAACTCTTCTCCACCCCCGTGTGCAGCAAACACTTTAAGAAGAGTCATCAAGGTGACCCCACGGATTAAGGACAAAGCGCGTGCTCCACATGGACGCTGCAGGAGGGCGGACCCCAGCATCCCTGGGCGCAGTCCACGTGGCCAGTTCCTATGCTTCCAGCCAAAGCTCGCGAGACCACAGCCTGCGCGGGAACTGAGAAGGAGGAAGTCCTGTTCAGAACTGGGCGGCGGAAAACTGCGTGCCTGGCCAGGTGGTTTGTGGTTGGGTTTCTCCACAAAGCCTATGCGGTTTGCTTTGTGACATCGAAAGCCTTCAGCAGCTCCCTCTCTAGCCCCAGGACAAAGCCGAAGTGCACAAGCCTCACGGCCACCTTCATCTCTTCTAGGTCTGACCCCCCAGGCCCACCCTCCGGCTTCTCAGGGAGGCCGGAGTGGACCTGCCTCTCTACCGATGCTGAGTGAACACGTGCCCTAAGTCAGCCACTGTCCCAGGCCCTGGGATGTGGCCAAAAACAAACACTGCAGATTTAGCGCTCCGTCTAGAAATACCGACAGCGTTGTAACTGCAATAAGCATCATGGAGAGGCGCATGCTGAGACCTGATCTGCGAATGCTCCCTTGGTCCCTGTCCCTGCCTTATCACGTTGGGCTGTAATGACCTTTTCAGTTAGGCTATGACATATTTGCCTGGATTACCGCTGGGATCCTAACTCAGGCCTGGCCCATAGTAAGTGCTCAGTAAACACATGCATCAAAGAAGTGGATATGCAGCATAGAAGAAACGCAACAGAGACCGAGAGCATTATAACCCCATCACACTCTCACACACACGCACCCCTGGGAGATGTCATTGTCATCGGTGTGGGCTTGCTTTGATTCTCCTTTGAAGAGCTCATTCATGCTGTCCTTACCCTTGTGCTTCCTTTCACTCAGCTTTGTATCATGCCCGTTCCCCCATACAATGCATTTAATCTCGAGGGCCACGTCCCATCCATGGACAGAGAGTGCCTGCCTGGAGTGCTTTATGGGCAAATATGCAAAGAGAAAGTTGGGCTGTGATTGATTGATGATGTCTGCCCTGGGAGGGGAAATAGGGAATTTCAGGATTGAAATCTATTTGGGGAGCAAGGCTAAGAGCTTAGCTATCAGAACCTCATGCAGACGCACAAGGAATGGAATTCGGCCACATCAGGTGGTGACCAGGTGCCCTGATCAGAGCCTCCCTGTCTTGGGAAGCACATGTGTGAGACGCGCAGGGAGAAATAAATGGTCATGGGAGCTGCTGCAGCGTTCCAACGGGATGAGTCATGGATTCAGTCCCCTTAAAACGTCCAGCATGTTCTAGACTTAGAAGAGCTGAGGGCCAAACGGAAAGGACAGTGTCTTAGTCTGGTTCTCCCTGAAGCAGATTCTGAGACCAGGACCACTAGGAGCGGGAGCAAGAAGGTGAAACAGGAAGGGATTTTATTGTGCATGGCGAGGACCTGGAGCTCAGTTCTCCGGGGAGGCAGTGTGGTCACCCTGCGGTTATCCCATGTCAACCCTGCCTCAATTCAGAGCTGCTTCCGGGAGGATTAATTTGCTGGCACCTCTGGCCTGCCCTCTACACGTGCCCTTGTAGTGCAAAACCAGTCATAGATAATAGGGGAAATAAATGTGTATGTTTGTGTTCTAATAAAACTTTATTTACAAAAACAAGTGGAGGGCCAGACCGAGCCCACATAATTGGATATAGCTGACCCTGAATCTAAGGCTGGGATGATGTTTGTTTACAGTTGGGTGGCAGTTCCAATTAACTGTCTGTGACTGCCGGGAGCAGGGAATCTTTCTAGAGTCTGAGACCTTTCTCAGAAGCAACACAAAAGAGAACAGTGTTCAATTATCGATGTCTGCTTTGGCCCAGGACAAGAGACAACAGCACACCACGTACTGCGCATTTTACACCCCCGGCCTCGGGAAACCTCAGCAGTCAGAAAGCGCTCCGGCAATACGCTTACAAATTGCCTCTGTTATTATGGGGAGGGCTCACCTGGGAAGCCTGGCCTCTTCCCAAACAGATGGTAAACCTCTGGGACCTTTGCCCTCTATACCGTGAGTGACTCCAAGGCAGAAATCGTGTGTTTTGTTCTTTGTTTCTCCATGCCCGAGTCTGGCACAGGGTTTAATGAATGTCTCTTGTATGAATTAAAGAATGAGTGAACGAATGAATGAATTAGAGATTCAGAGAAGCAGCCAACATTTCCTGAATGCCTACTACGTGCTAGGTTAGCACGTTTGCATACCAACTATCATACCTCCAACACAAAAATCATACGAAGCAGGAATCATGAAGTCCAAGTTGCAGGATAAATGACTTTCAAAACTATGACCGCACGAATGTAATGATGATGGCGATGACGATGATGGTGGCTACCACTTAGATCCACGGACCAGATGGGGCACCATGCATTTTGCTTCCACCCTTGCACAAAATCTGTGAGAGAGGGGGTGCCCTTAACCCCCACTTTATAGATGGGGAAGTCAAGGGTCTGATGGGGAAGCCACTGGCTTGGGAGTAAGCAGTGTAATGTCACTGAGCCAAAATATGGCAGCAGCTCCAACTGTCTGCCTCTGAGTCACGGTGCTGCCTGTGTGCTGGGTACGGCATGAATAGATGCAGGGGCTCAGCAGGAATGGCCCTGGTCTGTTTCAGCTGGAACAGGTCACAGGCTGAGCAGGACAGAGCAGCGGGGGCAGGCGAGTGTGGGCAAGGGCGGCCGCATCTCCGCCCGCCGAGGTCCCACCCTGACTCCTTCACCGCGGCAGGCTGGGAGCCCTGGGGTGCCTGGCGCCCCTGTGATTGGCAGGCTGCAGATGGCGGGGGTGCCTTGGAATTTATTAGCCAAGCATGCCTTTCTGAGGGGGCCTCACCGCCTGACACTGCTTTATCGGAAAGCTGGGAATGGTTAGCCGAGCCCATCTGTTAGCCAAAGAGGGGAACTCAGTGGGTGGGGAAGTCTGCAGAGTCATTTCAAAGGAATTTCTCTGATGCTGAGGCCAGAGTAGAAGGTTATCTGCTCATGGGCCCATGTGCTGCCTGGTTTGGGGGTTTGGGGGCTCAGAGGATGTGTGCCTGGGTTTAGCAGGGGGGGGGCTTGCTTTCCTTATTCTAAACCAAAAAATCACTGGGGTCCTTCCCCCTTCTGAGCAAGAACTCAAACTCTGCAGTGATCTTCGGAGCTCAAACCCACCACATTAGCATCATCAGTGTCTCGATGACGAATCTGGGACAGATGGGGATAAATGTAGCAATCTGAATTAATACTGGGGTCGCTAATGAATCCAGGAGCTGAGAAATAATTAGGAGAAGTTACTGCTCGTGCCATGGCAACGCTGTGCTGGGTACTTTCTCCCCTCTCCCCTGCCACCAGCCAGGGTGGCCAGGGGAGAGTCACACAGCCATCCAGGCACATGGGTGTTGGGACACAATCTTGGATTTGCTTTCTGATGTGTTTACGATGACAGGCTGGTACACGGCAGGCGGAGACTGGAGAAGGGCGGCTCCTTCTTCGGGTGTACAAGGGTCATCTGTACTTGGACAAAGCACTGGGCAGGGAGTTTGGAGGCCTGGGTTCAAGTGCAGGCTCTTAGTGGGTGGTCCTCCTGATTACGTAGTTCCCCTCCGATGCTGAACAGAGATAAACCATCACAGAGGGTGACACTAATGTCTTACGGCTCTGGGGCAGACCCGTGCTAAGTGGTTCTCAGGCAGCATCTCATTTAACCCGGCCCTATAGTCCTAGCACCCTCATTCTTTCCTCATTCTTTCGAGGACAGTCGCTTTGGTGGCTTGTACAAAGGTCTACCATTCACAGTACAGCTCGTTTCAAACCCAGAAATCCAGCTCAAAAGTCCAAGCCCTTGACCTCACCACTCCACGGCCTTTTGCCCCAAGAATCAAGGCCATCTTTGATGTTGCTGCTGTTGTCAGGCCTGTAGAATTCTAAGGACTTGCAGATGTCTGCTTTGCCACACGGGGAGTGGGCACGTCCGCGTTTCGTGATTGGCCGTCCGACAAGGCTGGGCCTCTATTCTACGGGATCATATGCTTCACTCCTCCTTTCCGAAATGTATCACGCTTACCATCGAATAATTAATTGAGTATTTAATTGCTTAATGGCTATCTACCCCGCTAGACTAGAGGTTCCATACGGGTATCATCTATTTTGCTCACTGCTGCATCCCAGGTGGCAGGCACATTATATTTACTCAATAAATACGGAAGGAGGGAAGGAAGGAAGGAAGGAAGGAAGGAAGAAAGGAAGGGAGGGAGGGAGGGTGGGAGGAGCTGGGAAATCAGGCTCAGCCCACGGCTGTACTGCCTGACAGAGGCCATTTCATCTCGCCAGAGCTGCTGCTTCCCGGGCAGGGGGCACAGAAGTGGGCTAGCATTTGGCATCCTTGCCTGGGGAGCAGACACTGGTGGGGGCAAGGGGCCGAGTCCAAGGCTCGCTCCCGCCCCGGCCCGCCCCCCTCGTGGGAGCCGGGCTGCCGGAGCCGCTTCATACGGACACGCTTGAATAGCAACCAGGGCTGTCTGGGCGTCATGTGACCAGCCGGCTGCCGGGAGGGCTCCAGGCAGCCGGGGGTGTCGGGGGTCACCTCCACAGTTAAGTCATGTACCTGGCAGAGACAGTGTTTATGGAGAATGGTTCAAGGAACAAAGCATTCCTCATTTTCCTTTTCTTCCCGTTTTCTTATTTCTCTTTTCCTGGCCGTCTGGGTTCAGAACATTTCCATGCCGGGTGGCCAAGGTGAGGGGGGACTCGCAGGCGGGGGGGAGGAAGAGCTGCTTTCTGACCTGCAGGGCAGGCTGTCTGGTGGCCCGGAGCCAAGGTGCTGGACTGGGAGTTCCCGGGTTCAAACTGTGGCTTCTCCTCAACCTGGCACTAACCATGACCTTGAGCTACTTAATCAACCCCTCTGAGCTTTACATGCCTTATCTGTGAAATGAAAGGCATCAGGTTATTTTGAGGGTTCCGCCAGAGACTGCATATAAAATACTGCGCACGTACTTCTCATTGAGCTCAGTTTACGCAGCTGATGCTAACCACGAGAACGAGAACGACGCCACGGATTGTGGAAACAGAAAACTGGTCCCGAGGCTTCTTTCTGCCGGGGATGGGTACACGTTAGGCAGCAGCGACGGCATTTTGGCCACTAGCCTTTCCAGATGGGGAAGCAGAGAGGAAGATGCTTCAGGGTCTTTGCCATTTGCCGTCAACTGCTTGAGCCTGAAAAGGTTCCCGGAGGCCACGGAGTTCCAGCCCCTGGAGAGTCCAAGGACCAGAGAGGACAAGAGACCTGCCTCAGGTTGCAGAGCGGCGGAGGAGCAAAGCCTGGTGTTCCCGTCTCTCTTGCAGACTGAATGAATGCGGCCCAGCTCTTCTGACATAACAGCAGCCTTGGCCAGGGTGAGGGGCTGGCTGGCGGGCCTTGAGGCTGAGCTGAGCTCTGAGCACAGCCTGGTGGAGACCAGGAATGGTGGTATCAAGGCCTCCTTCTCTCTACCCAGCACGCCACTGTGCACAAGCAGGTTTATGCGCAGTTGGGTGCTCTGGTCCCCATTCCTCTGGTTGGTGACTGCTAGCATATTGAGCTGCAGTTTTTCAAGTGGCACAGCCAGGATTCGAACCCAGGCAATATGAAACTAGAGGCTGAGCTTATTACAATCACCAAAACCCTCCTGAGCCGAAAGAGGGGAAAAAAGAGAGTGGCATAGACACTGAGAAATCAATACATATCTGTATAATCAACGCATTAATTAAAAGCAGAGAAAGCACTCAGCATTTGTCCTATTTACCTACTCCGCAGGGTCTCCTGGGCACAGAGCTGCACAGGAGGGACCCCTGTCCAAGGGAACACAGAGACCCACAAGGTGCCCAGGGTTGCTGACTCTGAGACGTTCGGGGTTTTCTGGCCCAGGCCGGCACTTCGCAGGTCGGTACGGCCTGCACAGCGTCGTTGGAAGTATCTGAATCGGCCTCCAGAGTTTGAAAATGAGAAGATCGCACATAAAAATCCAGATTCCTTGTGTAGAAAGTGATTTTCGTCTTGCCAGCGGCTGGCCTTGCTCTGCGTTGCATGTTTCTGGCCGGCCCCTGGAGCCTGAGACCTCCTGGTGTGCGGGGCTGTGGGATGGCTGGAGGGAGGGGCGCTGCGGCACTGGCCCGAGGCTCGGAGAGAGTGCCAGATTTCGGAGGGTTTTCTCAGCCAGCTTGGATAAAGATGACTCGCGGGGGCCCACGGGGGTCTCTGGCAGGGCCAGCTTTCCCTTTCTGCGTTGTTTTCATGGAGCAGAAATAGAAGTTTCCATAACGTGGCGCAACTCCACCCGGCGCTGGTAGGACCTGGGGAGCCTCCGCTGTTGGTGAGTGTCCGAGGGAGAACTGTGGTTGGGAGCCCGCTGTTGCTCAGGGGCTCACGGTGCCGCCCAGCAGGGCAGCAAGTATACACCGACACCGAGGGCTCTGCCTGAAGACAGGGACCCCCCACTGGGTCTTTCCTGGGGGTGATGGTCAGAGGCCGCGTCCCTCAGGCCACGGGAGCGGGGCAGGAGAACCAGGAACCTAGTCCAGGTTCTATGACTAACTCATCTTTCCATTCATCTATCCTTCATTTCACCCATCCTTCCCTCCTGCCACCTTCCTTCCTTCTTTCTGTTCCTTCAAGGCTAGTTTGTTGAGAACATTCTATATGTCCAAGTCCGCACGCTATACTCTAAAGATGCAGGCATGGACCAACAGACACAAACCGCTCGGTTCTCCCAAAGTCTGCAGCCAAGCTGAGAAGCCAGGCATCGAAAAGGTGGTTATAGATGAAGATGAGGGAACAACCCAAGAGCCACTGCTAGGTCAATTAAATGCAGCTCGGCTCATCCTACGATGACAAACCACGTGGCCCTTCGATAAAGCACGTCGTCTCTGTGTGGTGACATAGAACCCCCTCTAGGTGAAAACAATAAAGCGGAGGCACAGAGAGTGACTGCAGCGTGTGTCCATTTGTAAAGAGCCTTGGCCGGGCTCTCATGTGGTTGCGCTCACAGAGAAGCCCCCCCCCCCCGCCCACCCCGGAGAGTCCAGGGGGATCTGGGAGCAGCAGACACCCCGGGGAGAAAGCCCCCGGGCTGCAAGGAGATGACAGCTTTCGTGCTGTTAAGCAGTTTCTTTTTAAAACATACAATGTTTTCTCAAAATGAGAAGGAAATTTAAGATAGAAAGATACACCCATGCAGAGAGGAGAGAGAGGGAGAGATAGGAGAAAGCATAGAGGAAGCGTAGGGAGAGAAAAAACGCCTGTAAGGTGGGTGGTTTGGTGAGCGTTCTCAAGGGAAACCCGAGCTGTCTGCGGCACCCAGAGAAAGCTCCCCTGAAAACGGGCCAGCTGGGCGGGCCCGCTGCGAATGAATAGGAGTTGCCCGGAGACAGGTGAAGGGGCAGACGCACAGAATTCCTTTTCCTTGCTGGGCCTCGAGCGGTCCGTCTGTAAGGGGCAAAGAAGACACCTCTCAGCCCAACGTCTAGAAAACTCGAGGCAACAGCAGTGGCCACGTTCAAATCCAGGCTGTCTCAGCCTCTGCACGGAGTCAGCTGCCTCCCTGGGGCTCCCTCCCCTGTCTCCTCCTTCTTGTCCCTCCTTACTGCAATGGACAGAACTGAGCAACACCATGATAATCAAGGAAAAGAAAGGAGGAACATTTGACTGTATATCCAAGCTCAGGGTCATTAAACTCCAAAGATACGCTCTGCATGTCTCTGGGGGAGGACGACCGCTTGCACCTTTCTCCCCCTGCCCCCCACGAAATAAAGCGCGGAGGCCGGGAAGGGTCACTTATCCACATGGATGGATGCCAGCTCTTCTGCTTTACTGGTGCATTACAACAAGAACAGCAGCTACTTAGTGAGTGCTAACTCCTCACCAGTGTGCAAGACCTCACTCCCTCCGCAAAACAAGCCCAGGAGATAGGTGTCCACATGTCTATCGATCCCTGTTCACAAGACGAAGGTGCTGGTGCTCAGAGAAGTTTAGTGATTTGCTCAAGGTTGCACAGCCCCCCGGTGCTGGAGTGGGGATCTGAATGCAGGTGCCGACAACTCTGGTCTTTCCTCTGAACCCCCAACCTACATTTCTACCTGTCACACGGGTCCCTGTCCGTGCACTGAGGTCGGGGAAGGCTGCCTGGAGGAGGTGCCATGTAGCCGGTGCCTGGGACGGCCAGAGAGCTTTAAAGCCCCCTCTGAAAGATTTTGCTGTCTTTCACAAGGAGATTTCCTCAAGAATAAAGTGCCCTGGAGACATTAAAAAGAAACTCATAAAAAATTCATCTCTGAGTAGTAATTGCATCATAAAAAGTATTGAGTCGGCATGCAAATGCAAATTGGGCCGTATGAATTAATGATGTAAACAGTGGGGATGAGGACCCACAGCGAGACACACCAGGCAGAATGTCCTGCTCCACCCTCTCCCACGTGCCGGGCAAAGGCGGACTGGGCGGCGGTATGCCCCGAGGTTGGAGGGCCCCAGCGTCCACTCTCTCACACCCCGAAGCCCCACTCAGGATGACTCCTTAGCACCTCCTGGGGAGACAGGGTGTGCTTGCCGTTTTCTCCCAATCAGCATTTTTCTGAGCACCTGCTGTGTGCAAGGGAGGGTGCCCCCTTCCTTCCTGTCCCTTCCCGGCTCACCCCACATGAACTTGCTCATCTTGGAAGGCCAAGGTGAGTGCTTCTGTGCGTGTCCACACTGCCACTTATGTCTTGGTTGGTTTGCTGGCAGGTACATCCAGCAAGCACGGACCAAGCACCGACCACAGGCAGGGTGGAGCTGGACCTCAGCTGTCAGAGCCAGTCCCGGGAGGCCAGAGAAGCCAGGCCACGTGCCAACGGGAAGGAGACCAGCAGGGGGCTTGGCCGGGGGAGGCTCCAAGCCAAGGCCTGGGATGTGGGCAGCAGCTCCGGCAAACACACGGGGGACGCGCAGCTCCGGCCAGAGGCAAACTCCACTATGCACATTGGAGAAACCGTGTCAATTGAGTATGGCTGGAAGGTGGGGGGCTGAGAGTGGTAGAGATGAACATTCTGGAAGACCTTGTACCTCACCCTAAGCAGCTGGGACTTGACCCCCAAGTTGGAATAAAAGCAGCCTTTGCTCTGTCCCGGACCCTGACCCTTTACCGTTCAGGAGGTGGGATCTGCAGCATGGGGCTCTCATCGACGTCCAGAGGAAGGTCCCCATAACCGTCCTGTGGTTCTCAAACTGTGTTCTGTGGAAGTCCGAGGTTCTGCCCCTGTGATTTTGGTCTTATGGTGGGGACAAGGTGAGATTTAAGTGGGAAATGATCTGGAACCTCCCCTGCTTTAGCCAAACCAGCAAAAGGGTTTTTTTTCCATAGTTTGAAATTCCACATAAGATTTCATGTAGTAAAGAACTTCCTGCTTAAGTATAAACAACCCCCACTTGAGTCCAAATATTTTGAGATCTGTGGTAATCTAGACCCAACCCATTTCTCCACACCCAGCTAAACAGTGTCCCATCCCCTGCCTCTCACTGCCCTGCACCAGCTCCGGCCAGGCTGACACTGACCAAGCCACAGACCCTCTCTGCTCCTCCGTGCCTCTGTCTCTTTCCTCACCCTGCTTCCTATTTGAGGCAGACCTCCCATTGCTCCTCCTCCAGGAAGCCCTCTCTGATCCCCTCAAGTATCTCCAACATTGCCAGTACACCCTGAGTGTTCCCCTTGAAGAGCTCTGACCCAGCAAGAGTGAGAACCTCCTCTGCTGACCCATCTGCTCCCCTGTCAGGCTGTGAAACCCACGAGGGTAGAATCTGGGATGTGGCCACCAACAGTGCCCAGAACCAGGCCAGGCACGTCACGTGGTCCCCAAGGAATGTGTGCTGAGCCAACATGGGTGCCAGGGAAGGGTGAAGAGTGAAGAACGGGTGGGTTTGGGGAGTGCATGAAGTGAAAGGGCGAGTGGGTACATGAATGGAGGGGAAGGACAAAAGGCAGGAAGGAAAGAAGGCAGGAGGGAGGGAAGGAGGAAGGATGGAATGATCAGAAGATGAAGGAAGGGTGGGTGGAAGGGAGGAAAGGTGGATGGTGGCAGTGCCGGCCTGCAGACAGATGGGACAGCCCCTTTCCCTGAGAGGCCACGGCCGGCAGCCTCCCCAGAGCCCTCTCTGCCCCGACTGCCCTCCCCTCTCTCCCTCCATCACAGAGCCAGCCCCAGACATGCCCTCGCCCGCACAGTGATTACTCCTTGAGCAGCCTCCCGTATCCTGTTCCTGCTCTTCCTACAAGCAGAGAAGCAGAAAAATCCATCCTGATGAGGAGGCAGCAGCCCCCCTCGCCCCCCTCCTCCCCCCACCCTACCCCTGCAGCCTGTAACTCTCAGGCAGTCAGGCAGAAACAGGCAGTCAATTTTTTCCAGGGTCGAGCGCAGGCTGTAAGGCACAGCCTCGCAGGGTGACAGGGGAGGCGGGGGGCTGCTCAGGTGGCACGGCCATTTCTCTTCCATCCTGGAACCGGCACCCCCTGCCTCGCTCTCCCCGATGCTGCCAGCTGTGTGATTCAGGAGACACACCACCCCCTGCCACCCCCACCCCCCGCCCTCCACCGTGAAAGGGGCTCACCTGAGACCACAGCCCCAGGAAACATCACAGGCAGGGCAGAATTCCCCAGGCCATCCATCACACCTTCCCCCTGCTTGCCCGGAAACCAGCCTCCTTTCACCCCAGGTGCCCTGGGTGGCTTAACAGCAGGCTCCCTGGCAGAGGCACAGGCAACTGACGTGCACATACCCAGCCGGGTGTCAAGGGGCCCTTCGCTGGGTGCTGCGGTGTGCCGCCCAGCTCTCGCCCCAGCTGCTGAGAGTGCTGACAGCTCCCAGCTGAGCCCCTGCTCCCAGCACCTGTCCTTAGCCGGAGAGAGCTGCCTTGTCCAAGGTCAGGCCTGCTTCCAGTGGCTGGTCAATGAGGGGGGTGCAGCGTCCTGGCCTCCTTGCCTCCGGGCTGGATGACTTTGAAGAGTCATCTCAGCTTTAGAGCTCCCCAGGGGACCAGCTGAGGTCTTCGGTGAGCCCGGATCACACCTCAATTGCTCTCTGCCTTGGCCTGCTTCCTTCCCTTCCCTTGCAGCTGTTGCCCTCCCCCACGGCCCCCCAGTAAGCCCCTAGCACTCAGTGTCGGAGCCTTGGGGTCTGTGTCCAAAGGAACTAGTCTGTGACAGCCCTTTCTGCTTTTGCTTATTTAATCACTCTGGCAACTCTGCATAGCCTGCCTCTCGTTCCACGTGTCAGGAACCCGAGGCTCGGGGAGGTGCCAGGCCTCTCCCCGGGCCACCCTGAGCGTGTCAGAGCTGGCATTCCGCCCTAGTCTAGCCTGATTCCAGTTAGTCGAGACCCCAGTTCCCACAGAAGACAACCCCAGCGAGGTTCACAATTCCTTTCTGACTTTGGGGAGCCCCCCGAGACCGGGGCTCCCTGCCTCAGCAGTTGAGGAGCCCAGGCGCGGACACACCGCCCCTGCGCCAGGACCAGGCTCCTCTTCCGGGTCTCCAGACCTCAGGGTCCCCTCGAACCATAGGCTCTGGACACTGCCACCCCCTCTCCACCAGCCACGCCCACCCATGCCCCAGGGGCTCACACGATAGAACTGGAAGGGCCCAACACATCTGGCTTCCCTCCTGGGCTCCTGATAGAATGAGTCACTTCACCCTTCCCTGAGCCTCCATGTCTTCATCTTTTAAATGGGCCCTTGCGAGGACTGTGTGAGACAATATATCAAAGACCTGGCCCAGCGCCTGGCACGGGGCAGCTGCCGAGGAGTTCTCGTTTCCTCCCTTTGTGGCTGGAAATAATGTCTAATCTGATAAGGACCATCCGCGCTGAGCGCCGTGGAAAGCACTTGAATGGCATCATCTCATTCAGTCCGAGCAACAACTCCACAGCACAGGTACCGTTTTCGCCCCATTCGCAGGTGAGAAGACGGAGGCTTAGAGGTAAAGTGAAGAATCCACAGTTCTCAGGTGAGGAAGTGGACCTGTTGGGGCTCACACCCCTCTGTCCAGCCCCAAGACCCCTACTCTTCTCCCCTTGGACTCCTTGCTCCTCCTCCCTCTGTTAGCCTCTCGGACCCCCAGCTCTTCCGCGTCCCCTGATCCCGGGTAGCCCGTGCCCCCAAGGATCCCCTGACTCTGCCCAGGGGCGTCGCTACAATTTGGGACCATGCCCCCAGGTGCCCCGATGAGAAAAGCAAAGGAAAGCACGTGTTCTGGGTGTCGCGTTGCTCTCACTGGCGCCTCTCCGTTTTCCAGGCTGAAACTGCCCCTCCCACGACGAGAAAAGCCTGCCCCTCGGCTGGGACCCGCCTTGTAAAGGGAGCCCAGGCTCTCGCAGAGCCTCCGTCTCCAGGAAAGCCATTTGCATTCCTCTGCCGCTCTGATGCCTTCCAGCCTCGGAGGAGAGGGGCTCTCTGGCCCAGGCGGCGGCCGTATACCCGTAATTGAACAACATCTGGGACCATCAGTCTTCATAAACAGAAACCAGAGGAATGTGGAAAATTGTTCACAAGGCCACAGAGACTTCCTCTGTGGCTGGGCCAGGGGTCCAGGCTGCTGCTCACAAGCCCCTTTCCCTGGCTGCCCCTGAGCCCCTTCAGTGTGGGAAGAGCCCTGGACCAGGGGTCAGCTAGCCCTGGGTTCGAATCTTGGCTCTGCCTGCTAGAGCCTCAGCAATGCCACAGAGCATGTGCTCGCCTCGGTCTCCTCCTCTGTGGACTCAGCACGCTACTCCCAGGGTAGCGTTCCGGTGACGTTTCATGAGAGTAGGTCTTTCTTACACCAATGGAGACATTCTAACTACCTAAGCTGTGAAGATGGGCTTCTACCGACGGCAGACAGAGTGGAAGGAGAAGGGACAGAGACCACGGGGCACCCGACACACCCAGACCAAACCTTAACAGGGGTCTCCAAACAGTTCTTCCCGGTTCCGTGAGGGTGGCAGACAGATTTAGGGCTTTGGCCGGCCGTCATCTTCACCTGTCTCCGGCCAGCTCAGAAAAGAGGTTATGGGATTTACGGAGTAGATTACATGGCACTTAGCTAATGAAATGACACCCCGGCCCCCACCCTCCGCCAAGATATTGATCAGCCCCTGGCAACCGCAGGAGCTCGCAGCAGCCTCCAGACAGTTTACAAAGAAAATCAACCATTAATAAAATTGAATGGTTGGGAGAGAGCGAGGGGGGACCAGGTGGGGAGGAGCCGGCCGGAGGGGGTTGGGAACAGACAAGGAAGAAAACAGGGAGGAAAGATGCCCTTCTGATTCAAAACCCGCCAGCAGATGCGTGGGAGGTGGCGCAACTGCCCGGTCCCAGGACAACATGCCAACCACGTAAGCACGCTAAACAGAGCCTGAGGGGCAGGCGCCCTCGGGCCCCAGCGGTCAGAGTCGGCAAACTCAGGGCGGCCCCGCGGTGCATCTTCTCCGGTCCGCACAGCCTTGACTGCAACGGAATCTGCGGCCAGTCTATACTTTAATGGGAGTTTTCACAGAAGAGTCGAGATTTCTGGAGTTTTGTGGAAAATTGGAGCACGTCGTCACCCTTGGCTTGCATTCCTGAGGGCAGCGGCTGGACAGAGTGATCACAGCTGTCCCTGTGGGTGGGGCACCTGGGGACCGGCCTCCTCGACCCCCACCTGGCCCCTGCACTCACTCCCGGGGGTTGCCAGGGCCTTCACGTTGGAGACCCTAACTCAAAATGGAAACTGAATTATGTCAGAAACATATATCTGGGGGTGCACGTGTGAGAGTGATACACATGGACATAGACGAGGACCTGCCAAAATGTTCACGGGGTACAGCTCCCCGAGTAGGACGTTATCTCCTCATTCTTTTGTACTTACTGGTCTCATCAATGGGAAACAATAGACTTGGCTTCAGGGGGAAAAAATCAATATATGCAAAGCCGAGTAATCTGTCTGCTCCTAATGACGGCGATTGTACCAAGCAGGAAAAATAAAATACCAAACTGTAGTCTTGTCCAAACAGGAAAACTGTGGGCCATTGGAGTTGTCTTCGTTCCCTCTTTTCCTCAGCAAATCTCTTTCATATTTCTGATCGGAAAACTAAACACCGGGCATGTGTAAACTGAATCATCATTAACCCGTGTTAGCAGCGATTCCGCGGGAAGAAGTCTTGTTGGGGGAGGGGCCTTGAGCACTCCTGAGCCCCCTTGTCTAGGTGCGGGAGCAACGGTGGCCAGGCGGCAGAGTCACGTCACTCTGTCCTTGACCTCAGAGCCCCCTCTGTGAGAGCAGAAAAACAAAGCAAATTCCCGATAGAGGAAAAAAACAGGAGGCTAGCATTTTTTTAAGTGCCTACGTGCCAGGCACAGATTGGCAGGTTTTCACACACGTGTCTCAGCCTAAAGTCCTAGGGGCGCACACACGGGTCTCTCGGACCAGCTCACTTCCTAGCTGCGTGACCTGTTACAAAGCACGCACCTTCTCAGAGCTCCCTTGTTCTCTCTGTGACACAGGTATCCAACGGACCTCGTAGGGAGGAGGATGGAGTGGAAACAAAAAAATCATATGAGGAGCTCTGTGCCTGGCACAGACAGTCAGAAAAGGTTAGCCATCATTTATATTATCACGACTGATGTTATTAAAACCCACCTACTGAGTGCCTGCCCGTGACGGGCAAGTGTTCCCACGCATCCTCCTGCCAGCCTCCCACAAAAACCCAGAGGTTGGGGCCCTGGAGCCGCAGCTTTAGAAAACTCTGAGGCTTGGGAAGGGGAGGTCACTCATCAGGGGTGTCTGCCTCCCTGGAGATGGCAGCTGCGAGGCTCACAGAGAACTCACTGGCCCCTAGCACCGACCCCTGCCCCTAGGAGGTGCTCTTCAGTGCATCTCTGAAACAGATCCACTGAACACCCTCAGTGTCCTCTCTCCATCACGGCTTTACGCTTAGGCCGGGGCCTTCATCTCTGTGCCTCGGTTTTATTACCTGTTCAGTGGGTGTGCCAACTGAATCCTTTGGACAGTGTAAGGAAGGAGTGATCAGTCAAGACCCTGGTGTAAATATCCCCACTTTACAGCTGAGAAAAGTTGCACCCTGAACCATCCATTCATGCAAGCATCCATCCATCCATTCGTTCACTCATTCACTCCTTAGCCAGTACACCAGAGTGACACATGCTTCATCCCTCCGCCCAGGTCTCTAGCAGTGTCGGCGCCCCTGAAATGCGTGTGCGGAGGAGAAGTGGGGAGCAGGTCTCCCCCATCCCCAGGCCTCCTTGTCTCTCCCTGCCAAGGAGGCAGCTGCAGCCAGACATTTGGAAGCCATTACAAACATCCCTGTCTGATTCTGATCTCCCCTGTGCGTAGCTTAAAGCAACAAATTCCAGGGAATTTTGGCTGAGTTCCTTGGCAGAGGGAGGCTCGGAGGAATGGTGGGGAGCTCTCTCCTCTCCACCCAGCCGCAGACGGGCCTCCTCACCTCAGAGAGTGGGGGTGGGCAGCGGGCCACCGACCCAGGGGGGTGCGGGGTAGAGCCGACACCAAGGGTTGTGAGTCTAAGCCCAGATGCATCTACTCCCTGGTGGAGTCACTTCTCCTGGCCTCAGTGTCCCTACCTGAAAAATGGGGGTAGTAACAGTACACACGCACACACTACCCTTGTGAGGAACCCATGAGTCAATGTGAATGAAACGCCTAACACATAGTAGGTGTTTAAGGAATTCTTTTTCTCTCTAGTTCTGATTTTAAGTTTGCTTTTCGATATAACCAAGAAAGCAAGAGGTAAACTGAGTGAGATCTGGAAACAGAAGTTAAGCCCCTGGCCTGCCGGATGCCCTTATTAGAATCACTTCCCATCCTTCTGCCTCCGTTTCCCCCACCTTCCCCCTCTCGCTGCCTGCCGCAGGGGCTCCCAGCATGACCTCAGCCCAGGCAGCCTTCCAGCCCCTCCCCACCAGGACTCCTGCCGTTGGGTGCTGTGTCCACCAGCGTCTCCGTCACGAGCTCGGCGGGGGCCCCGCCTGTCTCACGGCTCCTCTCTCACCAGTGTTTTTTCTCTTTCTCGGCTCACACTCCCTGTTTTCTTCTGCACTGGGTCGGTGGAGGCTCCTGGGTCCCACTCTGGCTCCTTGGAGTGGGGGGCACGGGGAGGCTGGCTCAAGGAACGTCAGTCAGGGGGCACCTTCCAGCAGAGACCCGTAGTTGTCTGCCACCCCCCACCGGCTGTCCGGGCTCAGCCCGCTTCCCTCCACGCTTGTCTGCCGCCTCCCTGCAAGCTGAAGCTGGGCTGGAGGAGCCGCTGGGCGCTGTGGTGGCTGTGGTGGCTGTGTGTGTGTGTGCGTGCATGCGTGTGGTACACACATGTGTGTATGATGTGTGTGTATATAGTGTATGTTATGTATATATGTGTGGTGTGTGTATTTGGGGTGAGGACAATGTGTGTGCATGTGGTGTATGTGTGTATTCTGTTGTGTGTGCTGGGTGGTGTATGGTGTGTGTGGTTGGGGTGTGTATGGTATATACGTGTGTGTTATGTTATGTGTGTGCTATGTGCTATGTGGGGGGGGATGTGCATGGTATATATGTGAGTGTTGTATGATGTGTGTTGTGTGTGTGTGTCTCTGTCAGGAAGTGGCCCTCACGGCTCCGAGAGCAGGACGGAGGGGCGAGACACAGCTGTGAGGGAGGGTCTCCTGGACCTGACCTCCCACCACTTCCCACGTGTGTGTGCACGTCCACAGGTCTTTCTGCGGGCAGTGTTTGCTGCTGTTTTATTGAGAGACCAGCGGGACCAACCAAGTGCTTCCCGTGCACAGCTCAGTTCACCCACACGCCTGCCCGCCACGGCCTCCTCTTCACAGGCTGGAAAGGCGTGGGTCCTGCAGACCCGGAGCCCAGGAGCCCAGCCTGGTGCTGGCACTCCCGAGTCCCCAGAGAACCAGCCCAGCGGCTCCAGCCCTGCCCCTGGCCACTGCTGGGCTCCTGAAATCTCCTCAATTGCATCTGCCTTTTCCTGTTGGCCTTTGCTTCCAGAGGCTGCACTCTGGATCTCCATCCCTCCCTCTCGTCCATGTCTCTCTCTGTTTCCTTGTTCTCCCTCTTTCTCTCTTCTCTCTCTTTTCTTTTCTGTCCCTTTAGTTACATTGTATCCCCCTGACCTCTCTCTCTCTCTCTCCTTCCTGTGTCATTTTGTCTGTATGTTCATCTCTCTGTGTCATTCCATCTCTTTTCCTCTCTGTCCCCTCCCCCCACTGGTGCCTCTCTCCCTGTCTCTCTCCCTCTCCCTCCCTCCACCCCCCACTCTGTGCCTCCAACCACGTGTCTCTGCCTCTCCGTCCCTCTCTCTCCACCTCCCGCCTGTTCCTGTCCACCCATTTTATCCGGCCTCTCCCAGTCAGGCGCCACAAACCCATGGATCCCAGCCACAGCCAGGGCCCTGTAGGAAGCCGCGAAGTTCCCTGATGAGGCTGGGAAGAGCGATTCCTCCCCCCACTGAGTCATCAGGGCCCTTCCAGACCGCTCTCCGCAGCTCTCACTGTACACTCTCCGTCTGCCCCTCTGGCTTCTCCCCCACCGAACCCCAGGCCCTGCACCCTGCGGATGTCGCTTCTACAGACCGCATCACCTGGCTCCCTCCCCCCTGGCTTCCTGGTGCAGGACCCAAAAAGGCTCAAGGTGTGGAAGGCAAGGTAGATCAGCTATTGGTTCTCTTCAACCCCACGCCCCACGCCTTCCTCCGGTCAGCCTTAAGTTGGCAGCAGCACATTGTCTACTGCAGGCCAAGCCCATGTGGGCAGCCCCCTCCTGCAGCCACTCCCATCCCCAGGTTCCAGGAACGCCCCCTGTGCTCCCTTCTGGTGTAGGGTCTCTAACCCATCCCCTCTGTTACTAGCCCAGAGATGCTGCACCAGTCCTTTAGGCTCCCCAGAACCCTGTCCATACCTGCTGCTTAGAACGTGCTCCCTTAGTTACCCCTCTGCGATTGTAGTGTTACCTGTTTCCTGCCCCGGCGCTGATGGATGCCAGTGCTCCCTTCTGCTGAACCCCTAAGGCCAGCCTCTCCCTTCTTCTCTGATAGCTCCCCACCCGTCTGCCCACACCCACCCTCCTGCCCTGGGCCCGGGTCTGCTCCCCAGCCACACGCGGAGCTCAGCCAGGCAGAGGCTGTGCCCAGACCCCAGGCCCCCTGACCCAGTGCAGTGCACCGAGCCAGCCCTCAGGGGCTGTTAAAATAGGAATTAAGGAGTCGGTGCAGCGGGAGCAGGGAGGTCATGGCCGGCGTGCCAGCCAGTCAGCTGTGTCAGCAGCACTGCCTGGGATGCTCAAGAGTCCACGCTGGGCCCGTTGCCACCCCTCCCAGGCCCTTCTGTCAGAGCTCCAGCAGCCCTGCCTCGGGGGGCCCCCACAGTGGGGTGCTGCCACTCTGCGGCTCCACGAAACCCACAGCACCTCTCTGCGTGCCCCAAACTCACGGACGAGAGGGTTTTCCTGCTCCTGGCGCCCATTCAAGCTGCCTGGTGAACTAAATTGATTTTTTATCGTTGCTCTGGAGCGAGCTTAATGAATCTGTTAGTGACGGCTGCCTGCCCCAAACGCCTCTCGTGCCTGCGCCACCAGAACGGCTCTTCCCGAGGAGGAGGCACTATTTAAGGCTCAGCCGGTGCCCCTGAGAGCAGCTGGGCATCAGCTGTGCCGCGCCTTGCTCCTCCCGGCCGTTTCTGTGCAGGGGAGGGCTCTAACGTGGGTCAGGAAACGGAGAGGCAATGCCGACAATGACCAGCAGAGGTTTAATCCAGTGCAGGTGCTCCTGGGGCCCAACAGTGCAGCCGTCTGTCCGTCCGTGCATCCACTCTTCCATCTATCCACAAGTCCCTCTGTCTGTTCATCCTTTTGTCAGTCCCTTCCTCCCCCCATCCATCCATTCATCCAGTCATCTCTCCATTTTTTCATTTATTTATTCACTCATGTAACATCATATACAAGTTATTATGAAATTTAACATCCTAGGGGGCACCACATAGCTGTCCTCTCAACCAACGGTGTGAGAGCAATATGCATTCGGTGGAAACTGTATTTGGAGTTTTGGGTTTTTATGTTTTCCTGGGGTGGTAATAGGTGGCACTGTCTTGTGATGTTGGGAAGTGGTAGCGAGAGACTTTGCCCCACTGCTGACCGGCGTAAGTGCTCTGAGCACGTTCAAGGTAGGCGGGGCTAAACTGTGACATTCAGTCTGTTACAGGTATTAAACGCATTTCTGACTTACAATACTTCCAACTCACAATGGGTTTCGTGGGATGTAACCCCATGGCAAGTCGAGAGGCATCTGCCTTCACTTGTTTAATCTTAAAACCTACCCCAGATGTCCTATTACTATCCCCACTTTATAGGCCAGAACAAAGGCACAAAGAGGAAGAAGTACTTGCCCACGGCCACAACGTAAGTGGCGGAAGTGGGGTTTGACACCAGGCAGTCTGGCCCCAGAGTTCTTCCCCTTAGCAACTGGGTGAGGTGTGCATCCTGAGGGCAGGGTGGGGGTGTGGGGTCGGCCATGGCCGGGGAGGGCAGCTCAGTGCTTGCAGGTGTGCTATCTTGCTGTCTCTTGTGATCCAACCTGAAGGTCTTTCCAGTTCTATAAGGTGGGACTTCGCTGTTGAATTCCAGTAAATAAATGGCCATGGCTAGTTATCTAGAGATGGGTGGATGGATGGTCGGATGGGTAGATAACTAGGTACATACACAGTTACTCGCATACATAGACAGACAGATAGATCATGCAGCTGGATTGGGTTTTTTTATGTTTGTTTGGGGTTTTTTTGCATGTCAGAGTTAAGGGCTAATGACAATGTCTTCTGTGTAGGGTCTGAAAGACAACCAGACAGGCAGCCCCAGCTCTGTGTTTCACCAACTCTCTCGAAGACCCTGCTTCCTCATCTGTGGAATGACCATGACCCTGCCCAGCTCAGGGGGCGCCCGAGGTCCACCGAGATAACACCTGTAAAGCCTGTACCGTGGTGCCGGCACCCGTGAGCACTAGACTCCTTCTCGGGCCCTGTCCTCATGCCCGTGCCCTTTCCTTGTCCTTCCTCCACCTCCCCGAGCCCCACCCACAGCTGGTCTGTGACTCCCCAGAGCTGTCTCAGACAGCAGGGGTCCCCCAAGCCCCCGCTGCCCCCGAGCTGGGGGTCAGAGAAGTGTGTCTCCCTGTAACACACGACGCCACGCTGGCTGGCAGCCTCCAGCGCCGAGCACAGCTGCCAGGCCGGCACGCCTCCTCCCTCACAGCTGCTGGGATGCGACCTTGTCTATCAGGCGGCCCCGGGAAGCCTGCTGAGTGTGCTCCCAGCTTGGTAGGTGACATAAATATTTTCCAACATGCAGGCAACAATCTGATTGGTGCCTTCCCCAGAGTGCCAAGCTCCAGGCTGGGGACTGCAGAAGCAAAAAGGAAAAAAAAATTCCTTTTTGCCAGTGAAGTCTGGCTCTTTCCTTCACCGAAGAGTTTAACTCTTCCTGTCTCCTTGTTTACTGCGCGCTCTAACCCAAACTGCTGGCATTCAGCAGGAGTTTGGCAAATGCCTACGGTGACTAGGACAGCCGTGGTCCGCCCTCACAGAGCCAGCAGACCCCCTAGGGCAGCCACGATGACCTGAGTGCATGTTCCAACACCCCTTCCCATGGTGATAAAAACGCAGTGCTTATAATTTAAAATTTCTTTCCACAAGGGTCTATATCTCTTAGAGACAGGCACAGAAATATCCAAGGGTGAAATGACAGGGTGTCTAGACTTGCTCTGCAGTAGTGCAGGAGGCAGCAGGTCGGGAGAGGAGGCAAACAGGCTGAGCAAGATAAGCAGTGGATCAGCCACGGCTGACGCTGGCCGTGGGTGCACCGTGGGTCCTTCTGCTCGTGGAGCTGCGGCACAAGCGAATATCAGAGCCTTCTGGAGGGCTTGTGTGGCCGTGGGCACCACCCCCAAGATTCCCAGGCAGCAGATCTGCGGGGGCCCAGGTGTTGCAAGCCTAACAAGCCCCCAGAACATTCTGCCGCTGCCACCACTAAACGGCACCTAGACTAGCACTGCTTTATATTGTGCTCTACATCGGTCTGTTTGAACATTTTGATAATAAAATATTAAAACATAATATTGTAAAGACTCTACCTTTCAAGAGATGCTCACTCAGGAGACCTGGCGTGGGGCTCAAGCATCTGTATTGTAACAGAAATCGGGGTGACTCTGATATAGTTGTTCCAGGGCACACACTCTGAGAAACAGGGGCCAGGGCAACCAGACAGTTGCCTTGCAGTAGAATATGCACCATAACGAGGGCAGCCCCAGAGGTTAGGTGCATGTTACAGCCACCAAGTTGAACCTAGGCTTGGCAGTCAGGGATGGCTTCATGGAGGAGGTGAATCCTAAACTGAAACTCCAAGGAGAAGCTGGAAGTAGATGGGTGATGATGGAAGAGGGAAGGGTGCAGAGGGAACTGCATAGGCTAAGGCTCAGAGGCAAAAGTGAGAGGGATGCCTTTGGAAAATGCAAATTGGGATTCACCTCAAGGGAGTGAGGTGAGGAGAGAGGGGTGTCCAGAGACAGGCCCGGAGAGCTGAGCAGAAGTTGGGTTCTTGTGGGCCAAGAGTTTAGACTTCACCCTGGGGACAGAGGGAGACATGCAGGGTGTGAGAGGCGATGTGGTCACCTCTGTGCTCTGGAATCATCTCTCTGGCTATCCTCTAGACCACGAAGGGGCAGGAGGGGAAGCCAGGAGACCCAGTGAGGGGCCGCTGCTACAGCCAGACTTGACATGAGTGGGAGTGAAGAGAAGGAGAGCTCATTCGGGAGCTGGTTAGGAGGGTGAAGGCACAGGACTTTCCGGTGGGATCCTTTCTCAAACGAGTTCAAGTTGTTAGTGTGAATGCCTAAATCAGAGATGGTTCTAAGAGAGAATAGAAGCCTGTGTGATTCGGGGGAAAGGACCAGAGTCTGAGGTGTATTTTCTGCATTTGTAGCTTAAAATCCACCCACCCCAAACTTGGCTTCTATCTGAAGTTCAAGGTGGCTCCTAAGACATTGGGTCTAAATGTCCGATAGCTGCGCTTGGTCTCGGCCACCTCCGTACATACATGACCAAAGAAACTTTACATAACCTCCCAGGACCTCGAGCTTCCTGGCTATGAAATGGGAAGGTAATGACTTCTCATCTCTCAAGGTTGATGCCAGGCTCAGAACTGTGGAACTTCAAGTAGATGCTCAGAACATGCTTCCCCGTCCAGCACCCTCCTAGCCTGGCTTCAGAGTCTACTTTACACATTATCTTCTCCTACCAGCTCTCCTCAGACGGGATCAGTACCCCCTTGCAGTCCTTCCAAGTCATAGGCGTGTCTCTTTCGTGACGCTACTAACCCTAAAATGATTAACTAAATGCCTGTCTGTTCTAGATGCAGAGCTCCTGAATACCCGCAGAGACTAGCTTAGACCTCGACACATCATAAATGCTCAACAAACTCATTCATTCATTCAAGCCTTATTTCACTGAGCCCCAAACATACACCAGGCACTGGAAATACAGAAGTGAAAACAAATGAATGAATGAATGAATGAATGAATGAATACTTTAAAACTCTATGGAATGAATTACTTTGTAGGTGCCAGCTACTAGAAACACACTTTTTTAATGGATTATTTCACTTAATCCTTGACACTCTTGGTTGTACTGTTGCTTGTAATTTCCAAATGACAAAGGCTTGGAGGGACTGGGCAGGACAAGGCGCCTCAGCCAGGGGAGCGCTGGCAGGGGGACGTGACCCAAGGGACTGTAACTTCAGGGCCTCTGCCCTCAGCCTCTTCCCTGACCGCTTCCCCAGGTGGCCTGGTCCTGGAACCCGATCCAGAAAGTCACGTGCAGGAAGTCCTGCAATTCTCTCTCTGCCACAAACAGAAGCAAGTCAGGGGCTTGGGTGAGACGGGGATTTTCCTGCCTTGAAGTGGAAAGCAGTGGCGTGATTTCTGCGGCTGCCATGGCTTAAGCAGGTGCCCCTGTGTAGCAGCCACCACCCTGGAAAGCAGACCACGAACCGTAGTCCATCGAAGGCTCACAACTCCTTCGAGGAGATGGACGATTCCTGTGCAACTTATAAAACACACAATGCTCAGCAAGGTGCAGAGGGAGCCATGAGGTCACACAGCAGGTATTCTGCGGGGAGTCTGCCTGACACCAAAGCTCAGTCTGTTTCCCCCCATTCATCGGGCTGCTGTAGGAACACGGGCTATAATAAAGAATAGGTAACATCTCGTTGTGGTTTTAATTGGCAATAAACTAATGAACAAAACAGAACCAGAAGCATGGAAACATGGAACAGACTGACAGGCACCAGAGGGGAGTGGGTAGGGGGATAATAGTGGAAAAAAGGGGAAGGGACTAGTCACAGAACACGTATGAATGACCCGTGGACATGGACAGCAGTGTGGGGATTGACTATGGGGGCAGGGGGCGGGATGGGCGGAAGAGAGCAAAGGGGGAACATGGGGACAACTGTAATAGAATAACAATTTAAAAAGAAGAAAGAAAGAAAGGAAGGAAGGAAGGAAGGAAAGGAAGGAAGGGGGGGAGAGAGAGAGAAAGAAAGAAAGAAAGAAAGAAAGAAAGAAAGAAAGAAAGAAAGAAAGAAAGAAAGAAAGAAAGAAAGAAAGAAAGAAAGCAAGAAAGAAAGAAAGAAAGAAAGAAAGAATAGGGTCAGGGAAGTTTCTGTGGAAAAAGCTGAAGTTTCACTAAGACGGCTTCTTGTACCCAGTCTGAGTGAACCTCAATGGCAGAACAACCAAACGTGAATGGATAAAGGCAGGGCTGTAACAGGTGGGTCCGGCGGGTGAGTACCAAGCCCACAGGCCTTGGGACGGTCTGATTTGCTATGAGGTGGGGCTCTGCACCCCTGGAGAAGGGATGCCAGGGTGCCCCTCATTTCCTGGGGGATGCCAGGATGCTGGGCCCTTCTTGGCCTCTGAGAGACCCAGGGAGGGGTCTGAGATGGGGCCCTGGGAAGAGACCTCACTGCGCTAACGCCCTTCCTGAGCTTTAGCAGGTGAAGCGACCTGTTAGGTGTCACATTGCCAACGCTCCCCCAAGAACAGCGCCCTTTATTTGGGGAGGGAGGGGATATCCACCTAGATTCCCACTGTATACAACAAATTAAATTCCAGGGCAATTTTGCAAACCCGGAGTCAAATGTAAAAATAAATAAAATTTGAAGACAAAAATGAGACGTTAATGATGCCAGGGAGGGAAACACATTTCTTAAGCATGAACAACAAAGAAATGAATCACTGAGGAAGGGAAAATTGGATAGATTTGTGTACCGGAAATGAAACTGAAGAAAAAAAAGAAACAACGGTGTGACTAAAGACGTTATAAATGAAATTAAAATCCAGCTGACAAGCTGAGGGAAAATATTTGCTTATAATAAACAAATGGTTAGTGTGCTCCATAGTTTCTACTAGACTCTTGTTTATCAGGTAGAAACCACTAAATTCGAAGAGTGTAAGGAAAGGAGCAGACAGTTCTCAGAAGAAGAAATGCAGACGGCTGATCATCTCATGGAAAAACACATGTAGCCGATCTTCTTAGGAGAAAGTGACCAGTTTGGCACAGATTTTAATGAGTCGGTTCGGTGTTGGCAAGGGGAAGTTGAGGCAGGGTTTCCCTCTTACTGGGTGAGGACTCGCTTTTCTGTAAGATACTTAAAAAGTGAACCTCGCCCTGGCTGGCGTAGCTCAGTGGATTGAGCGCCGGCTGCAAACCAAAGTGTCGCAGGTTCGATTCCCAGTCAGGGCACATGCCCAGGTTGCAGGCCACGGCCCCCAGCAACCACGCATTGATGTTTCTCTCTCTCTATCTCCCTCCCTTCCCTCTCTAAAAATAAATGAATAAAATCTTTTTTAAAAAGTGAACCTCAAGAACGGAACCTTAAGAAAGGGTTTCTGACCCAACAATCCCAATTCCAGAAACCTGCTCTCAGGGAGATCGTAGAGGCAGACAAAGCCCGGGACCATCCGAAGTAGTCACAGGATATTACGGATCACACACGAGATGAACTCCATACCGTCCTTAAGAAACGTCATTCAAGCCCTGGCTGGCATAGCTCAGTGGATTGAGCGCGGGCTGCAAACCAAAGTGTCGCTGGTTCAATTCCCAGTCAGGGTACATGCCTGGGTTGCAGGCCATGACCCCCAGCAACCGCACATTGGTGCTTCTCTCTCTCTCTCTATCTCCCTCCCTTCCCTCTCTAAAAATAAATAAATAAAATCTTAAAAAAAAAGAAAAAGAAACGTCATTCAGCCCTAATGAGTAGACATCCTGTGACCAAACTGTCGCACACAAACTGCATTTTGAAAGTGACCATGATGGGTGTGTGAGCCCACCGAAAGGCGGAAATATTAGTAGAATGAATATTCACCATGAAATTCACCGTGGGTTTGGGAATTGGGGACCATGTTTCATTTCCTTCCTTGTATTTTTGTATGTTAGAAATTTTATGATAAAAACATATTATTTTTATAATGAGAAAAACGCGTAAGCCAGCCCAGTGAGATGAGAAAGGCCGCCCTAACCTGGGGGGCATGAGGGCAGGTAGGAGTGACTGTGGAGGTAGTAAGGCACAGTTCCTCAACCTAGGCACTGGTGACATTCTGGGTCGAATAATTGTGGTGGGGCCATCCTGTGCATTGTAGGATGTTTAGCAGCATTCCCATCCCAACAACCAAAAATGTCTCCAGACTTTGAAATTGCCTCCTGGGGTGCGGGTTAGGCTGGATTGCTCCAAGTAAGAACCACTGCAGCCAGGGGGAAGGAAGGTGCACTTTTAATCTGCTCGCTCTGGGGATACCATTCATCTGAGTTCTCCTCAACTCGCTCATTCATTCAACAGACATTTTCAGGTCCTTGGGCTGGTAACCTGGAGACTCAGATACTGGTGCCCTATCAGACTCATGCTATGTGAGCTCAGAAAAGCCATCTAAGGCTCCTGCACTTATTCGTAAAGTTTGCCGAGCCCTCCCTCACGCCCTGGCTCCGCCTTGGGAAGTGTACGTCTAGGGCCAGAGCTGCACAGCTCCAGGCTCTGGCCTCAGGAGCTCGCAGTCTGGCGGGGATGGCCGCTGAGCAAGCAGCTGCCCCTGTTCAGGGGGATGGGTGGGTGTTAACAGCGGGGTATGAGAGGTGATGGATGGATGGAGGAGAGAGACTCTGTCAGAGATAATGATGGCAATGACCTTCAGGATAGCCCTTTCCATGTGTACCACACTTACAGTTTTTAAAGTGGGTCATCAGGGTCTTGGCAGGAAATAGTGCATTTGGTGGGGTAGCCTAGGGGAGTTTAAGAAGTGGACACTTACTTGGGGAAGGGGGCACGCATCAGGGACAGTGTAGCCCCTGGGTGCAGCAAGAGCAGGAACCCCTTCTATCCCAGGGCTAATGGGCCGGCAGAGGGACTGGTGCTGGATGCTGGATGCTGGATGCTAGAGAGAGCCGCAGCTGCCACTATGGGTCAGTGGCCCAGCAGCAGGCTTGGCTAGGGCAGCGCAGCCTCTACAGACCCAGAGCCAGGCAGAGAGAGAGCAAAGGCGTGGCACACCTCAGCCTTACTCTCTTCTCGACCTCCTGGAGATGGCACCCAAGGAAGGCAGGCTGCAGACACGACTCCTGTGGGTCAGCGGCCTGAGTCCACTACAGGTGGAAGAGAATGAAGAGGTTAAAGAGGGGCACACAGACGGTGTCCAGTACAGGACATCTTCTCAGTTCACCCTCCAGTAGCCCTGCAGGGTGCATTCTATTATCCACCTTTTCTACAAGGGGAAGCAGAGGTTTAGAGAAGCAGAGTGATTTTTCTGAAGTCACACAGCTAGAAGGGATGGAGCCAGGATTGTAGCCATGGTTCGCCTGAGTCTCTGAGCTCCTGGCTTTGCAGTTGGAGAAGATCTGGGTGAAAATTCCAGCTCCCATACTCGTTAGCTTTTGACCTTGGGCAGCAGCTGTGTGTCTCTGAATGGGCCCGTCTGTGAAATGGGGTCAGTGACTCGTGTGCAGTGGGGCTGCTGAGGGCTGAATCACGCGTGTGAAATGTGAAGCTCGTGCCAGGTGGGGAGACAGCAGAGTCAGGAGAGGCCCATCCCGGCTCCCCGCCGAGCCGCTATTAACCAGCGCACCAGCCTCTGCGTGAAGCATGGGGCGATCTGTCTGCCGCCCCTGCCACCTGCAGAATCGATCTCTGTGCTCGGCTGCCTCATTGAGATGCAGGTCCTCAGCTCCGGGACTCCATCCCAGTGTCTGGTCAATAGCTTATATTTTTAATTTGTCAATAATCAGTCAGGACCTTGGCCAGTGCCCCCTCACAGGGCCAGAGCAAGATCACTCAGCCAGCCGGGGAAGGAGGGCAATGTGCAGGGAGGCGAACGGACTCTGAGCCGGGCTCGGAACCGGGGGCGGGGACGGGGGACTGAGTGGGTACCCGCGGCACCTGACTCCCAGGCCGTGGCCGTGTGTCCGGAGGGCTAGAGAGTCACAGATAAGCACACAAGCCTAAAGTCAACAAAACCAGGGTGCACTCCCAATGCTGCTGCTTTAGGGATAGGTGACCTTGACCGAGAGACTGAACCTCTCAGAGCCTCCACTGCCCCATTGTCAGTCGGCCGCGATAAAAACACATCGCTTACACGGTTGTAGGACAACCAAGCGAACCAATACACGAAAAGTGCTTAAAACAGCGCCCGGCACACGGTGAGCCCATGGTACACACTAGCTATTGTAAGTGTCTTTTCAAGGTCAAACAGAAGAGGTGATTGTAAGTCAAACATTGATCATCAGTTACTGGTTCCCAATACGGATAGACGGCCTGACACTCACAGAGGGGACGTGGTCATCCCCACTTTACAGATAAGGAAGCTGAGACTCCGAGAAATCAACTCACCTGTCCAAGGTCACACAGCTGGGGTATAGAGGGGCCCTGACTGCAACCCCTGGGAGTCGATCCCCAGCACTTGTGCTTCTGCCTTGTGAACCAGAGACGCTGCAACCTAAGTATCCAGCACAAACGGGGAAAACGTGCCACCTCACCTCTCCCCCTTCATTCTCAACATCTGTGTGTGTGTGTGTGTGTGTGTGTGTGTGCGTGTGTGTGTGAATAAGTGCGTTGCTTTCTTTTCTCCTTCCTCTTTGACAAGCGAGCACCGTGTGCCCACATGAGGGCAAGGAAGTGAGAACAGCAAGGAAAATCTGTTTACCTCCTGAGCCCTTACCCACCTTGTCACTGAAATATTCCCAGTCCTTTCCCGTCCCGTGCCCTTCCCAATGAAAGAGCCACGGAGAGCCGTGAGAGCGGGAACGGGGGTGGCCGAGGAAGCTTGAGTTGCCCCAGGAGGGAGAAGGGCCTTTTCCGAGGTCAAAGGAGAGTTAGAGTTAGAGCTGGGACAGGAACGCAGGCCCCCCATGGCCGGTCCAGGACTGTTGGGGGCCATCCCTGTCCGCTAGGCCTGTACTCCGCCTCTGATGTCATGAGAGCCCGGTTCTTGCTCCCGCGGTGTCTGTGTGTCCCCACACACCCCTTCCGGTAGACGTCACCGTCAGCCTCCGCAGGAGAGGGCCAGCCCTGCCCGGAGAACCTGGCATGAGCCCAGGCCGCACCCCTGGGTAAGAGCAACGGCACCGGCAAGGCACACTGACCCCTGAGTCCGAACACCTGGCCTTCCCACCTCCTAGAGACGCCATCGGGATGCGTCTCCCCACGGCTGAGGGCCCTGGTGTGCTCACCTACATGCCGAGAAGGGTGACGGCACTGGCGCCATCTCATGGGCTGGAAAATTCTCGGAGACAACCCAGGAGAATGCTCCGACGCTAAGCGGGCTCCTGGGACACGCGCGTTCCGGGCTCTCCCCCTCGCGGCCCTGGAGAGTTCCTCCCGTCTCCATCCCGCCAGGCTCCTCTGTCCCCAGGGGACCTACCTGCCCCCCCCCACCCAGTCTGCATCTATTGAGAGAGACTTTCCCACCAGAAAAGTCCCCAGACATCAGTGGAATCCCCCACAGGTAGACTTCGGAAGCTGTTAACTGCCCCCAGAGAATCCTGAGCTCCGGGGACCGCCTGTGAAGAGCAGATCACAGGCGGAATCTCAGGGAGCCCTGGCGTATCCACACTTGGAGGAGCCACAGTGTCGCCTAGCCCAGTCTCTGCATTGGAGTGTCTCCTTCCTGACGAGCAGTGGGAAACTGAGGTTTGCAAATGTGGGCGGGGGGGGGGGGTGGTGACTTGCTCAAGGGCACAGAGCCGGCTGGTGCAGAGCTGGGACTCTGTTCTTTGTGCCGGCACCCATCCCCTCCTCCCAGATGCTGGGGGCAGTGGGAGGGTCAGAGTAAGCCCATCCTCAGGGCTGCAGAAGGCTCCAAGGGTTCAAGTGCTCTTGTGAACCTCTTAGGGAGGTTCTTGTCTCAGACTGTGGTAGGTGGAAGGAGGGAGGGAAGGAGGGAGGTCAGTGTCCTGCGCTTTGCTCCGAGCTGGCTGTGTGGACCCCGGCAAGTCACTTTCACTCTCGAAACCTCCGTTACTTCATCTCTAATGGGTCCTAAGGAGTCGGGGAAGTCATCAGGAGTAATCATCATCATCATCACCTTCTCTCCCCTCTCCTCCTCCTTCTCTCCACCGCTCTCATCTATTAAACATTTGCACCGCACTCAAGACATACTTCAAAAAAAGATAATGGGAAGCTTAGAAGGAAGGTCTAAATTTTACCCCATTTTCCAGACGGGGGAACTTGGGGCTGGAGGGATTTATTTGCTTGTCCCGAGTCACCATGAGATCCCCAGAGAGGCAACCTGGGTAGTCGGAGAGTAGAGTCTGTCTGCATCTTTGAACCTCTGCCCGCCCCCCTCCCGCATGGAAGGCTGTAACGAGGCCCGGCAAGGTTGGCGCTGATTCTGCCCACGGATGATCTTACGGGTCTTGCAATCCAAAGACGTCACGTCTGAACACTAGCGTGCAGGGTTCGGCCGGTAGGGTGGGAGGGCCAGCTTTGACTCTGCCTGCGCTCCCTCTCTGGGAACAAGGACAGCAGGTGGGTTTGCTGAGGACCCCTCGGATGCGAAATGAGTCCGAGAACAAATGAGAAAGGGGAGCTGAGGGGGTCTGGGTCCCTCCGTGGCTGGGGGTCATCCGTGCAGGAAGTGAGTTGAGTCTACAGATTCCCCACAGGGCGGGGGGTGGCAGCGAGCTTGGGCGGGGAGAGGGGGAGGCATTGTGCCCGCACAGGGTCCCTCCCAGGTTTTCCTTCCACCCAAGGTGTCCGTCTGCTGACTGTGCAGCCCAGGGCAAGCCGCCTTCCTTTCCAGGCCCCTGTTTCCCTACCACCATAACAAATACACTGGAGCCAAGAGAAGACAGTGCTGACTTTCTTCATAATTTTCTACCCACAAAGCCCTGACGTTGGCCAGCGCCTGTTACTACTGTCGACACACTAGAATTACGTGCCCTCAAGTAATTTTCTTAACTGTGTTAATGCCCAGGCACTCTCCCAAACCAACCGAATAAAAATACTTGGAGAAGGGGCTCAGGCATCAATATCGAGGCTCCCCATGTGCCTCTCATGGGCGATTGCTCTGTGCCGTCTCTTGAGCATGCCTCTGACGGCAGACGTAAGCAGCCCCATTTGACTGCTAAGGAACTGAGGCCCAGACAGGGGAATGATCTGCCCGAAGTCACAGGTCGGTTAGTGGCAGGGCCAGGGGTTAGACAGGGGAGGGCGGCCGGGGTGGGAGGGCAGGGCTCTCTGTCCAGAGTGCTGAAATGGGTAGTCTCTGGACTCTGGCCTGAGGCTCGGCCTGTGCCCTCTCTCACCTTCACTTGGATTGTTTTTTCCACAAAAGATGTTTTTTTCTCCTGTTTCCTTTCTACCTGTCTCTCCCCATAATTTCTTCCTCTTCTTGCTCCCCCAACTCACTCTTTTCACCTCTCTTTGTCTTTTCACCTCTCCCTTGCTTTGTTTTTCTCCCCAATTCTCTTGTTCCCTCTTCGTTCTCTCTACATTTCTCTTTCTCTTTGAGTGTCTCTCCATTTAACTCTCAGCTTCTCCTTTCTCTCCTTGACTCAGTTTTCTTCTTCCCAGCTGCTGCTCTCCGAGGACCCTTAATGGGCATCTCTTCCTCCCCACCTCCTTATCCCTCTGGCTTCTCCCCAAAGGCGAACACTGATCTCCAACCCAAGTTTTTCTTTCCTCTCTCTGACCAGTTCTCTGGAGAAGCCCGTTTTCTCCCTGTGCCCCTACATGGAGATTCAGAACAAGTGACATCCCTCCCCTTCCATCTCCCGTTGTAGAGTGACTGCCAGTCCCCACCACTGGGGGAGATGACTCTCCATAATCCAGTGGGCCAGTGGCTCCATAACATCTCCCCCAAACTGGGGACACATTCCTTCAGCAAAAAAGCCTCAGAGTAAACACCTCCTGTATGCTAGATTCTGGAAACCCGGCATTAATAAAGGTGGCCCAAATCCTTCTCTCTCTTTTGTCCAGTGCGCAAGACAGAAAACAAAGAATTTAGATGCTGGTTTAATTCCATATCGTGAAGATAATGGCAATGGCATTGGTCTAGATGGTGACTTGGGGAGAGTTGGGCTGCTTTAGGTTGAAAGATTAAGGAAAGTATCTGAAGAACTGACATTTAATCTCAGGCCTGAGACGTGAGAAGGAATCCGCCGTGCAAAGGGCCAGTGGAAGACGATCTGAGGCGAGGGGCACAGCAAGTGCAAAGGCCCTGCAGCTAGAAAAAATCCAGTATCATCAAGTGACAGGCTCATGCAGCTGGAATGGGAAGAGCAAGCGTGAGCCAATAAGAAGACGAGGTCATGAAAAGCAGGGTCTAGACTCAGAATGCCCTTGGAGGCTGCGGAACAGCGCTTGTGTTTTATTTTCAGTTGCATGATTTGGGGCTGGGATGTGCCTGTTATCTGATCTGGGTTGGCCATTTGTCCCTGAGTATAGTGGGGTGGGGAAGAGTGGACTTGAGAACATAGATGTGGTTTAGATTTAGGGGCTCCTTAAAAGGTGGGCTCCTTCTTCCTCCTCCTTTCCACTCCACCAGCAATTCCACTCCACGGTGGCTTCAGCAAGTCTAACTCTCCTCCCCCTGCCCCCCACCCATAGAATCCAAATCTAAGGCCTTGCTTAGGGGCTGGTGGCCGTTCTCACCACCACCATAATCAGCATCATCACCACCACCACAGACACCATCACCATTATTTTCAGTTGCTCTAACTGACAGAGAGATGATAGCAAAGCAAGGATTAAAGTATCCTTATTGGTCTAGTTCAAAAATTTTACCAAAGAAGTCAGGACAAATGGATTAATTCCACCAGCATTAAAAGAATGTCTACTGTATGCAATACAGAGGTAAACAGGCCCCTGAAGTGGCTAATATGAATATTGATATTAAGAACTGCTACCATTTGTTGGTCATTTGCTAAGGACTTTACGTGATTATCTCCTTAAATCCTTACAATAATCCCATGAGTCTTTCCAGTTTTCAGATAAGGAAATTGAGGCACAAGGAGTTGAAGTGATCAACTAGGCAAATTAAAATCAATCTACTCCATCCCTATCTTTCAGGCAATTGTCGTTTGCCCTGCCTCCCCCCAGCCCTGTTAATAGGTTAGTGTGTTACCTTACAGGAAGCTTGTAGTTCAGTCTGGGGACCCAGAGATCAGAGTCTGTCCCAGTGGGTTCTAATCCTAACCCTTCTGGTCTATTGATACTTTGTTTCTCTCTGAAATTGTTTCTCTATGTGTAAAAAGAAGAGGATAATTGTTCAATAAATAATAACAAAGTGTGGCTGTAATAGTCATTTTAGAATTCATATCCGTGTTAGCAACAGCTTTAATGGGTAACATTTCAATCCCAAGAAATGGCCTCATTAATGTCAGGCACGTGGTCAAGAAGAGAGGGTGGTATGTTTTTGAGTGAAAGTCTAGGAGTGGTGACTGATCCAGGAGTGGGAAGTTTTAATACAGACAACCTGTCCCTCTGGCCTGAGATAAGTTTCTGTCCTTCTCTTAGGGAGACCAAAAGGGAACTACCCATCCCATCCCCCAAACACTATCAGCACCCCCATCCCAAAAGCTATAAACTATTTCACTTCTTGAGTGCATGACTAACAAAGCTTCATGGAAGGCAATATTTAATCATGCCTTGGAATTTAAAGAGTGGATTCACGCACCATATATCACCCCAGCTGCAGGAGATCAATAGTCTAGCAATAGACATTTCATAATTAAAAGAAGATGAAGAAGAGGAGGAGGAGGAGAAAAGGCATGGACCCTGCCAATGGTCTTGGCTTTTCCTTAGCTTTTTGGTTCCCAAGGTTTTGGAGGATTTTCCAGAGCAATAAATCCTGGTTGGAGTTGTCCCAATAGGCTGGCTGGGAAGGCACTTCAGTGAAGACATGTGGTCTGTCCCCTTGCCTTGGGGCTGACTGGGAATACGTGCTGCCATTTAGACATGCTAAAATGCCTTTTACGGTCCCTCTGTTACCTTTCTGCACAATCCAAAGCTGGCGGGAATAGCCACGGGTTCCTGTTTTCCTCCCAGTAGCCGCCTCTGCATTTCCAAGTGAGGTATCCAGATTGTCCTCTGGGAAAATCTCTGCCTCAGGGGCACTTGGTTCAGCCTGGACTGAATTTGACCTGCACAATCCTGAGGTGGTCATGTGTATAAGGTCTGGCCAATATGATTATCCCATTCACTCTCAAGGCTGTAACGACTGGCTAATAGATGCACACGTAACCCAAATGAAGACAATCAGCACCAGTTCTGGGACTTTCTCTTAGTTGAGGCTGCCAGGCTTGGAGGGCAGAAACCTGGAGCTGCTAAGGACCATCTTTTCATCATGGAGAAAATGTGTGCTTTAAGAATGAAGCTAGCGCCCTGGCTGGTGTCGCTCAGTGGATTGAGCATGGGCTTCGAACCAAAGCATCGCAGGTTCAATTCCCAGCCAGGCCACATGCCTGGGTTGCAGGCCATGGCCTCCAGCAACCACACATTGATGTTTCTCTCTCTGTCTCTCTCTTTCTCCCTCCCTTTCCTCTCTAAAAATAAATAAATAAAATCTTTTAAAAAACAGGCTTAAAAAAAAGAATGAAGCTAGCACATCAGAAAAGCAAACCCTAGAAATGGAGGGAGAGAGAGGGAGAGTGAGTGCAGAACCTATTGGACCTCTGAATTCAGCCATGCATGAATCCATGTTACACTTTTAGTTATGAGAACTTATAAATTCCCTTTATACCTAAACTATTTTAAAGGGCTTTTAAAAAAGATTTTATTTATTAACTTTTAGAGAGAAGGGAAGGGAGAGAGAAAGAGAGGGAGAGAAACATTGATGCAGGAGAGAAATATTGATCGGTTGCCTCCTGTATGCGCCCTCACTAGGGACTGAACCCGCAACCCGGGCACGTGGTCTGACCGAGAATCAGAGCAGCAACCCTTGGTTAGGACAATGCCTAACCAACAGAGCCACACCACTCAGGGCTGCCTAAACCATTTTGAAAGGGGTTTCCATCTCCTGTAAATTAAAGAGTCTTGATGAATTCATTAGTTTTTCTAGGATCACTCATCCAATAAATGAGTTCCTTAATGCAAAGGAAAAAGCACAGATGTAGTTAGATCCAAAGTCTAATTATCTAAATACAAGCTATGTGGTCTTGGGCAAATTGCCTGAGCTTTTCAAAACTCAGTTTCTTCATTTATAAAATGGGCATGGTGTTGTCTTTAAAGAGTTGCTGTCAGACAGTGTCTCGTTCCTAGGGAGCATGAAATCCGACAGTGCTTCCTGTCTCCCTGGAGTCTCCCTCTGCCGTGAGAGAGGAATGAAACTGTCATCGCAAAGGCCACCACTGCCACTGCCACCACTTGCAGGGACGACCTGGATCTGCTAGAATGCCCCAGTGTATAGGAGACCTATCTGGCGGCGGCAGCCCCTGGACCGAAGCTGCAAAGCAGAAACTCATAAAGCATCACTGAGGTAACAGTTTTTTTTTTCATGAACAGAATTAGCAGAAGGTAATAATATTGAAGCTAATAAAGATGGCATATCTTTTCTTGCTCATCCAATGGCACCATCCACCTTCTGGGTATGATGTAATTTTTAAAATCCTAAGAGGAAACTGAGGATCAGAGAGGTGTAGTGGCCACCCGGCAGTCACACAGCCCGCAAGCCCGAGTCCAGAGTCTGGCTTCTCAGTACCGAGCCATGCCAGTGCCCAGTAATAATGCCTGGGTCTTGGGTGCCGACCAGGTACCAGGTCCTAATCGAACCTCTTTCTGCATCTTCCCATTGAATCCTCTTACCATCCTTTTGAGAAATGCTCGGGACCCTTTTATAGGTGAAAGGTGGCGATGCTGGGCACCAAAAGCACTTAAAGAACTCACTGCTCAGCCCTGGCTGGCGTAGCTCAGTGGATTGATCACAGGCTGTGAACCAAAGTGTCGTAGGTTCAATTCCCAGTCAGGCCACATACCTGGGTTTCAGGCCATGACCCCCAGCAACCACACATTGATGTTTCTCTCTCTCTTTCTCCCTCCCTTCCCTCTCTAAAAATAAATAAATAAAATCTAAAAATAAAAAGAATTCACTGCTCAATTTGGTGTAAACTTCAATTCTTATTTTATACCTATATATAAACACAATTTAAAAATAGCAAAAAATAACTTTGAAAAAGCACATAGGCACACGCCCTTTGACCCACTGCGAGGAAGAAGCCCCGGGAAAGTCACACTAGTCACCTCACACTGGACACAAGTCGCAGGTCTGTTGGTGTGGTCCTGATGTAAAATCGGGTGCGTGTGTGTGCGTATGAAGTCATTTACTTGTTTAAAAGAACGAAGCACAGCTGGGTGTGGTCATGACAGAAGACATCCAAATGTATTTCTAAGTGAAATGAATGCAGAGCAACAATAAAACAGAAAAGCCAAAAAGCAAAAACCCTTTCCATATCCCATCTCCTCCTCCTTTCCAGCTTCGCCCCGCCCCCCTCCTCCAGGCTCCTGGCCTTGGGAGCCTCCCCCGACCTCAGCTTTGAAGACTTTGCTTATCCATCCCCTCTTTGGAGAATGCCCTTTGTTTCCATATTTTTAAGAGTTTATTTTTAGAGAGAGGGGAAGGGAGGGAGAAAAGGGGGAGAGAAACATCAATCAGTTGCCTTTCTCACACTCCCAACCAGAGACCCAGCCTGCAATCCAGGCAGGTACCCTGACCGGGAATTGAACCGGTGAACTTTCAGTTTGCAGGATGATGCCTAATCCACTGAGCCACACTGTTTCCATGTTCTTGGGTGAGACCCTAGCCAGCCCCATGACAACACTTGTCTCGTCTTGTCATGATGAATCCTCTGATGGCAGCGCCCTGTGTGCCCAGGACGCAGCCCCAGCCTCGCATGGAGGAAGGACAGAGCGGGCATGCGTTAGACATCCAGTGCTATGACCGGTGGGGACTGTGACCAGAGTCAGCCCCCGACCTTGAGCTCTTTCCTTGGTCACCTCCTCCTGACCCGTGTGAGTTCTTGTGAAGTGGATGGCTTGGGGGCCACCCACATAAATGTGACATTGTTCAGGCATCTCCTTGTTTCCAGGTGCCATGCTGGGCATTTCACTGAGATACGATTCCTGATCATCTTTAGTTTTGACCTTTTAGCATCCCTTTTTAGACATAAGGCCACGGGGAAGGGGGGTTGACTCAGTCAAGGTTACCCGCTGCTTGTTGCCGGGAGTAGGGCGCCAACTCAGGTGGGAAGAAGGGTGGGAGGGAGCGGCCGGTGCGCCCGGCGCCACGTCACGCGCCGTGGCTTTCGCACTTAGTGCCCTGGTGGAGTTCTTACGTCTGATCTATAATGTGTCACTCAAGCTCCCCCTATAAACAAGGACTGGCCGCTGGCGAATTGACCCATGGACGACTCCTCAGTCACTGTGGGAAGGGATGTTCGCTTGTTAGGAAGCCTGTGGGCCGTCCCGAGAGCTGTCACCTGTGACAATATTGACAGAGCCCGGGCCCGCACCTCGCAAAGCCCCAGCGTCCCTGCGTGGGCAAGCAAGCCCACCCTCTCTCACGGGAAGAACAAGTGCAAGGAATTAAGGAGACTCTGATTAAACAAACAGATGTTTTTCGTCCGCAATAGAAGTGTCAACATGATCCTAATTAATGAATGTGTTAATGGCTGTTCTCTGTTTGAAGACAATAGTCACTGCTTTCTAGACGTAGCCACAGTGACTCACAGGACACACACACTGATGCACGCACACACAGCCCGCGTGGGGCAGATGTGCAAACTGATACACACCCACAGGGAGCATGCCCTGTGCTCACCAAAGGGACACACAATGGCATAGAGTCAGCCACAAGGAACATGCATGGGTTTTGCAGCGAACATGCAGGAAGGACACTTTGGACACAGGGTATTGAGCACACATGTAAGTACACACACACAGAGCACAGGCACTGTATACACAATGCACACACAACACATCCAGCACACTGCAACGCCCGTTCAACAAATACAATACTAACACCACACGTGCCACCCCCCAGCAACACGCAATGCACACAGAGCACCCACGTCCCCCACACAGCGCCCATGCAAAGCACACACTGCACATGCAGCACTCACAGGATACATCCACACCATCCACAAAACACACAATGTACACACCAAGTACATGCATGCAACACACTCACTACTCAGCACACCTACTCTGCACGCACACAGCACACACACAGCGTGCGCACACATGACACATGCAATCCCAGAAGAGCTCCTGGTTCACAGTGTGCTAGCCTGATCCACTTCACACTCACCCACATATTTAGTGCCAATAGTAATATGCTTGCTGTGTGTTCCCGCTGTGTACAAGACTCAAAACAAAAAGACATAAAAGCAATAAAAACACAGAAATGAAGAGGGTAGACATTCCTCCCTCCAGGGTATTCCAGGCCTAATGAGAAGCCTGGGTACCTCCTTACGTGAGGCTTCAAGAGAACTTCTCAACATTGTGTATGTGTTTGTGCTCACCCACATTTTCGTGCATTTCAACAAGTCTCGGGAAGAGTCTGGCTGTGCAGAAGAAGTGCTGGACAACATCGCTGTACCCACTCGGCGGTCTTTTTAATGACGATGTCAAGGGAAAAAACATTCTGTAACTCTCCCTGCATTTATCTTTAGCAACAGCATTTTTATTATCTCAAAGACTGGGAAGTGTGTAATTGAATGTGTCTTCCTTTTTACCTTGGCTGCTAGGAAGCTCAGAGCTAAATTTTTAACCTATGCATCGTAGGAGTGTTTGTTTTTGTAGTAAAAACTTCTGACTGCGATATCTGATGCTAGTTTATGGTCCTACATGTATTTGGTATTCTAATTTTAAAATATACTTTTAAATGACTAAGTTGTTCCTGGAATAATATGAGGATAGAAAGATATGTTTTAGTTGTATTTATGTGGGCAGGATAGCCCCTGTAACAAAGAGCCTCCAGTTCTCAATGGCTCAGCCCATCAAAGGTTTATTTCTTGCTCATGGCCCACTCCACTGGGGGTCAGCAGGAGGTGGGCCATTGCTGCACGGAGTGGTTCAGGGACCCAGAGTCCCTTCCATCCAGTGACATTTGAAACATAAGGGGAAAAAGTGGAATTGTATCCTATGAGTGTAGCTATGTCTTTCTCTTGACACACAGTAGGACTTCAGGACTGACACACAGTAGGACCCAGGGTCACGTCCAGAGGAGGGAGTGCTGGCCCCCAATGGGCAGGAAAGAGAACATGCCAGGTGGAAGGCAGCCTCCGAGCTGGGCGTTGAGAACGAACCAGCCCTGGATCCGTGGAGGCGGTGAAAGGCCAACGGACGGGCAGACCCCTCTGAACAAAGTCACAGAGGAGAGAAATGGTGGGTAGTTTGTGGAGACCGTCGGGGTGGGGGGGCTCCTTCTAGCAGAAGAGTGTCCTTCGATGGTGGTGGTGGGCTCTGATGGTGGGAAGAATGGCAGAGCCTGACCCCAGAGAGCCTTGAGCATCAGACCCCCCAGTGATCTCTGAAGGCCACGCTCTCTTAACTACCCAGGAGGTACTGAGTGCCGAGAACCCTGGGGAGCGCTTCCCTTGGGACTGTCTTATCAGTTTCCACAGCAACACTCGATGGCCAAGTACCACAGGGACATGCATTTTGCAGGAGTGGACAAAGAGACTCAGAGAGGTTAAGGGACTTTCCCAAGTTCACACAGACAGAAAACGGCAAGGTCCAAGGTTGAAAAGACACTTTTTCTAAGATGCTACTACCCCTGGGGCCTCCTACACAAGGACTTTCCCCGGTGTCGTGGTCAGACCGGGCTAGACAAGGTTATCTGAGGACAGCTGGACAGGGGTTATCAGCGCAAGACTCAGAGCTGATAGCGACTCGAAAGCTAATCCCCAGCCCTGTGTGATGCACTTAAACTTGAAGCCTCAGTGTCCTCACCTGTAAAATGGGGCTAATGATGCTTCCATTGCACTGCTGTTGAAAGAACCCCACAAGATACGACATGCATGTCCCCTGTCCCGATGCCTAGCACGTGGTCAGGGTTGCGTAGACAGCAGCCGCCATCCTCGCTGCAGCGGCGGTTGTGTTCAAAGAGGTGGAGGCGTCCTGGGATGGGCTGCCGAACCCGCCAGGAGACGAATCATTTGGGAGCACTCTCGCGGGGGCTGCAGAGAGGGACAGCTGTGAGGGAGATTAAGGAAATTCACGCGGAATATATGTGCGTCTGCTGCGTATGGCGCTTTGGCAGAGACAGAGTGGGGACGGGTGCAGCTCCCCCAGACGGATGTGAGCGGCATTTGGCGTCCCTCGCACTTCCAGCCAGGAGCAGCCCTGTGTGTGTCTGTGTGTCTCATGCAAATGTGGGCGCGTGTGGATGTGAACGGCACACGGCTCGGAGACGCGGGGTGCTTGGAGAACAAAGAGGAAGCAGACGCCCCCGTGGAAGAAACCGGGGCACCGGGGGTCCACAGGGCCTGGAGCTTGCATCTGAGTCCTCTCTTCTTCCACTTTGGGCCAAAAGTGGGCCCTTGACTCAGTGCACTTGTCTGTAAAGTGGGGCTGGGGTCACTTTTCCTGCATTGACATGAGGACTGGACTGGATCTTCTTTTGAGGTCCCTTGTGGCTCCAAGACCCCAGGACAATGAGAGGGGGTGGCGTTCAAACAGGACAGGAAGGACAGCCCTGAAGTTCTGAAAAGGGACTGTGTCCCTCTCCACCGCTTCTGTGAGAGCATTCCCAAGTGACTCGTCCCCGGCTGGTATGGCAGCCTGTCCATGGATCCTCCATCCCTTTGAAAACAATCACAATAATGATGGCGGCTGTTTATGCAGCCCCTGCTCCGTGTCAGACACTGGGCTCCTCGGAGTCGGGGAGGTGAGGGAGGAGGAGGGGGAAAGATCCCCGGGATCCCAAGGACACCAGCAAAGCGAGGAGATGAACTCTGAGAGATGCTCAGAAAAAAAAATTCAGAGCTTTTTCCTTCTCCTCTTACATCACAACCAGCATCCTCTGTCACCGTGTCCCTCCCGAAGGTGTCCTGGCCAGGTCTCCTTTGTCCCAGTGGCCGTCCCACTTTATTAGTCACTTGCAATAGAAGTGATCGGTGCAGGACAATGGGAGGGGAAGAGGAGACAGCGCCGCCACCCAAGATTCTCCCACCGAAAGATGAGCCCTTGTCGTAAGCCCCTTAATGGTTCCAGAACAAATAGCCAGCATCAGCACTCAGAGGAATTAATCTGAAAGCTGAACCATGAGCTGGAAAAAAAAATCCTGGACTCCAGCAGCAACCTGGCATGGGAGGCTAGTCCTGGGTTCAGCATGTCCGGGTCAGTCTCCTTGGACGGGAGACTCCATCTTGTGGGGCCTCGGTGTCCCCACCTGTGAAACAGGCTGATGAAAGAACACACTTCGAGGATGGACAGGAGAGTCCACAGCCACAGCTCTTGGCAAGCGTCTGCCTCACTGTCTGGCATAGAGTAAGGGTCCTGTGGCTGTCATTCACTGCCCCCTCCTTTTCTCAGGGGGGACGTGTTCCCATTCCACCTTCTATGACCACACCCTTGTGATTGCACGGAGTCCTTTCTTCCTTTAGCCAAACGCACCTAAACATTTCATGTGTCCAGCTGTCTCTCCATTTATGTACTAATTTAGAAGAAGATCAAAAGAAAGTATGGGGCCCTGGCTGGCGTAGCTCAGTGGATTGAGCTCGGGCTGCGAACCAAAGTGTCGCAGGTTCGATTCCCAGCCAGGGCACATGCCTGGGTTGCAGGCCATAACCCCCAGCAACCACACATTGATGTTTCTCTCTCTCTATATCTCCCTCCCTTCCCTCTCTAAAAATAAATAAATAAAATCTAAAAAAAAAGAAAGCATGGGAAGCTGTAAGCTGAGACACTATTTTTCCCCCTTGGTGCACTCTGATCATGTGTAAACAGCAAATTGCAAATTATTTCCTCTTTATTGGTCAACTCCTCAAGCCACCTCGGAGTTATTGGCCCTGGGACATGGCGTGACAGTCGGCTTTGCATAGATATTCATCTCTGGGGAGTCCTTTTCCAGATGGGGAGAATTCCAGCAGAGAGGGTTTGGTCGGGGCAGGTCAGGCCTACACAATCCAGGGGACTTCCTCCCCACCACGGGATCACGACGGGGAAGAGCACAGAGAGACAGGGTGGAAAAGCCCAGCCGGACTGACTCTTGAGTGCCATTTACTGTCTCAGAATCTCTCCTGATTCCAGTGACATGGGGTTGAGAACAGCTCTACCCTGGCACCCCCAAGCCTTGCACCCCAGATTCCATCCTTAGAACTTGGGAAGCTCAGTGGTCTTCGGGGTGGCAGGCAGTCAAGGCAGGTATAGCTGCAATTTCTTACGTCTGGGATTCAAAATTCTGAGTTCAAATTTTGGTTCTGTTATTGAAAGAGTTTCCAGAATGCTGACCGAGAAATCTTACATCTCTAATGCCTCTGCTTCTTCATCTTTAAAATGGGTGTGGTCATGAAGACACCCCGGAGGCTGTGGGAGTAAGAGATCCTGCGTGCAAATGGGGCGGCGACTGGCACAGGGCGCCTTGGTGAGAATTAGGAAGAGGCAGCCACACTGGGCAGAGCGATGAGAAAAAAGTCCCTGCCCTTCCTCCGGGTGGAAGCAAACTTACCCCCATGGTCTGGGGAGCAGCTTAAACACTGGATTCTCTCTCCCTTGCCCCTTCAGCCATGAGTCAGTGCAGACCCTGCTCAATGTGCCCGACAGCCCTGCGTGTAAAGCACTCAGCAGGCACCAGGCTCAGGGTAGACAGCCAATACCTGGTAGGGACTATGGTCATTGTCACCATTTGAATGGTTCAGACTCTTAAGATCTGTGAAGAGCTAAGCACTTTGACACTGTTACCTCTGTGACATGAAGCAAACCCAGGTTTACATCCCATGGTCTCTACGTCCTGGCCATGTGTCCTCCAAGAAGCCGCTTACCCAGCTGAACCTCGGTGTCTTCTTCTGTAGCAAAGCAAACCCACTTCTTACCTGGTGATGAGGCTCTGGTGTGATAACAAGTATCTACAGTGCTTGCAGCCCAGTGCCTGGCACGTGCTGGGTACTCAGTTCTTGTTAGTGTTTTTCTCACTAGGAATGAGGAGACCTCCTCAACATCACCCTTTCCCTGCAGCACAAGCTTCCATGGCCAATGTGCTCAGGACATGGAAAAAAATACATCAGAAGCCCTGGCTGGCGTAGCTCAGTGGATTGAGCACAGGCTTCAAACCAAAGTGTCGCAGGTTCGATTCCCAGTCAGGGTACATGCCTGGGTTGCAGGCCATGACCCCCCGCAACCACACATTGATGTTTCTCTCTCTCTCTCTTTCTCCCTCCCTTCCCTCTTGAAAAATAAATAAATAAAATCTTAAAAAAAAGAAATAGTCATTTAAAAAAATACATCACACCATTTTAGTGAAGATGCTCAGATCTCAAGGTCTGACCTGTGTGCAGGCAAAGACCGTCACATTTGGAATGGGGAGACTGGGGGCCCAGTCCCCAAGTGCCTGCACCCTGACTCATCTTGTGAGTTTGGAGAAGTCACAGGCTCTCCGAGATTTGCTTCTGCCTTTCTGGGGAAACCAGGGCTAGAGGAAACAGGGCTTATTAAATATTTTGGACAGCAGTGGCACCCCTAATTTTTAACAGGACTGTGCATAAACACAGCGTACTAACAGACACTCTGACTGAAGCATGGTCCAGGGACGGCTGCCACTCCCTGCTTCTTCTCAGCCCCAGCACCCTCTGGTGCTATTCCGAGGGCTCCCGAGGCTCTGGGAGCGCCACGTGGCAGCCATTGGGCTCAGACCCCTTCCTGCTGCAATCGTTCAGGTCTTGTGTGATGCCCACTGCATTGCCACTTAGTTCATTCTGACGGGGAGAGAGAGAGAGAGAGTGTGTGTGTGTGTGTGTGTGTGTATACACGTGCGTGTGTGCTGTAAGCAAATGCTCAGAAAGAAAGCAAAAAGAGGTTCCAGCAGCCATTAAGAGGAAATTACAAATGCATTTTTCTCTGCCTCCGGCACATTAATAAAAGAGATTACAAAGCTGGAAAGGAGTCGGAGCAGGGCAGCCTTACAACAATTGGAAGGTGGGGGGTGGGGGAGGCTGCTTCCTGTGCAGACATCTGACTTCACGGCTGTTCCCATGCTGAGAGGATCTGGCTGCTGGGAGGACCTGGAGCTCACGCACTAAACATCAGGGGGACCCTCGCCACATGCGCTGTGGGACAGGACAGACATGCACTGGGACATGTCCCAGCACAGCAGCGCCTGTGGACAGAGGGCTGGAGACTGATTAACACTGGCCCTGGAAAAGCACCTAAAATTGCAGGGTGTGAGATAAAGGAGGGTGTGAAGTGCAAAAAGTGCAAAGGTGTCCTATGGTCTTGAACACGGGAGGGCTACCATGGTCACTTTGTCTCAGTGGTTATAGCAAGCGGTTGCTGTGTGTGTGTCATGAGCTCTGGGCTAGAGAATGGGGCTGGTTACTGAGTGACTGGGTCATTGGCTCTGACCCTTCGCCTTCCCCTCTTGTGTATCCATAACTTTTGCCACGTGACTCTGCAGCCTCTCCTCAGACAGGGTACACCCATGTGCTTTGACTTTGAGTTTGACTTTGGTTTTGGCCAATGATATATGAATGGAAGGACCAGGGTTCCAGTTTTGGGATGAGGCCTTAAGAAACCGCGTAAGCTTCTATGCTTCTCTCGTCTGTCTGCCTTGGTAGTAGAACAGGTTCTGGCTAGCCTGCTGGCCTGCAGGGAATGACTGACATGCAGAACTGAGCCAGACGCAGCTTGCAGCTCAGAGCTGCCCCAGCTGACTCACAGAACAAAGCCGGATGAGGAATACACAAATGCCTATTCTTGCACACAACTGAGATTTAGTGGCTGTTTGTTATACAGCAATAGCTAACTGAGGCACTCATATATGAAGTCTTTCATTTTACTCATGTATTTGTTAATTCAGTAACTATTTCCTGAACACTTTCATGATGGACAGTTTGGCAGGCAGCAAAGATATAATAAGTAAAAAAGAAATCTGTGAAAATGGGCAAGGATTTCGGATTTGTTAATTCAAGAACTAAGCATCTACCATACACCAGGCATGGAGGTCAGTATTGTAATTGCAGTGGGGAACAAAGTCAATAGGGCCCCTGCCCTCAAGATGCTTACAGACAGCAGAGAAAACAAGCAACGAAACAGAAAATGTCCAAAAGTCTGATAGAGAAGGTGGTTTCTTCCTTTAAACCAGTCCCTGTTCAGAACCACAGATGAGAAAGTCAATAGACCATCGCAACACAAAGTGGTAAGTGGTGGCGTGAGACACCTGCAGCCAGCTCAGAGGAAGTACCTCATGCAGCTTGGGGCTGGAGGTAGGAACAAGGTAGGTGAGGAACGGCTTCTCGGGGCCCACAATGTCAAGGTAGCACCGAAGGTCAAACAGTCTACAGACCTAGAGAGGAAGAACTGGGAAGGAGCACCAAGATGAAGGCGTAGCAAGGGCAATGGCAGGATGACGGGAACATCCGTGGTGCCCGAGGGCCAACACCTACTTCTGCTGATTGTTGGGAAACAGAGAGGAAGAGGGAGAGGCAGGAGATGAGCAGCTGAGAGGGACCAGAGCATGGAGGAGTCTGGGTGCCAAGTTCAGATGCTTGGACTTGATCCAAGGAGGGAAATAGAGAGCCAACAGAAGGGTTTGAGCAGAAAGCTGTATCAGGTTGCCATCTGAGAACCTCAGAAAGGGGCAGTGGCTGGAGCGAGATCAGAGGCAAGGAGGCAGGGTAACCCTCCAGGAGAGGAGAAATGACACCCATGCCAGGCAACACCGGCAGGAGAAGTGGCCCCACCCTTGGAACTGTGGAATCAGAGATCGTGCAGCTGGGTGCGTCCTGGGGCCACCAAGCTCCATCCTGTCCTTTTGCAAAAACTGGGTCTCAGAGAGGGTGGTGCCGTGGCCCTGAGTCTCACAGCAGGGAGCTCAGGGCTCGGGCCTGGAACGGAGATCCTCCTGTTCCAAACCCCACGCTCACTCCACAGCCTCCCTCTGTCTCCCAGTCCCCGCAATTTGATTAATCATATTAATTACAAGAATAATTCTAATTACCATGCTCTAGTAACCAAGCCCCTGCTCCGTGCTAGGCTGTGTGCTTAGCACATTATGTGTAAAATCTCCCTGGATCCTGCCCACATTCTGAAGAGGCAGAATTTCTCATTTTACAGACGACAGACCTGAAGATCAGAAGGTGACGCAACTTCAAGTTGAGCCTCAGTGCTCGCGTTAGTCAGCTCAGGTGGCTGCAACGCAACACCAAAACCTGGGTGGCCTAAACAGCAGAAATTTATTTCTCACAGTTCTGGAGGCCAGGAAGTCCAAGGTCAAGGTGCCAGAAGCATAGGGGTTTGGTGAGGGCTCTCTTCCTGGCTTGCAGGTGGCCGCCGTCACATTGTGGGTTCACAGGCTCTCGTGTGTGTGTGTGTGTGTGTGTGTGTGTGTGTGTGTATGTGTGTGTCTTTCCAATGAGGACGGCAGTCTAGGGCAGTGGTTCTCAGGGTGTGTCCCCCCCTTGGCCAGCAGCAGCAGCCATCGCCTGTGAGCTTGTTAAACATGTGAATTCCTGAGCCCCCTCCAGACGGACTCAATCTGAAACTCTGGGGTAACACCCAGCAATCTGTGCTTAACAAGCCCTCCTGGTAAGTCTGATGCTTGTTCAAGTCTGATTTGGTCTAGATGAATGATTTTTTCCATTTTTAAAAAATGACGTAAGTGCTTTCCTCTAACAAAATCCTGAGAAGACAGGTACCCAGAGCAGATGAAAGCGGCAGTGCAACGTTGAAGCAGAAACCAGGGCCCCGAGCTCTGTCCCCTCTCCCTTCCTTGCCCATGCGAAGGCCAAGGTGATGTCCAAGCTGGCTGCCCTGTGTCAGCTCCTCCTGCCAACCGGAGCCCACAGCTCCACCTCCCTGCTGCCTCCCTCCCCCACAGCCTCCATTCCTGTTTACTCGGTCCATAAAGTATGGATTCGTTGTGGCCTCGAGAAACCTGGTCTTCTTCTTTCCTTCTTGAGGTTTTTTTAGAATAGGTCTGAGCCTGTAATTCAGCTAATTATTTCCCAGAGCACTGATTTGGTGGCTACAGCACAGCACGAGGCAGGGAAATGGAGACAGGTCCTCGGAAGCCTCTTTCCAGAAAATCTAATTACATCATTGAGAAATCTTCTGTCTTAAGCAGCCTCCTCCACCACCATAAATTTACATATTCTATACGCCTTCCGCTGGAACACTGTGGGCCCTATTTGCATAATGTTGCTGGAGGGGCTTGCGCTTCTCTTGAACCTGAATGCAATGGGAGCGAGGAAGCAATTATTAAGCTGTAGACATTGGCAGGGAGAGAGGCCTCAGATGGATTTCAACTCCAAACCTCTCTCACTGCCCGGGCTGCTCATTACCCACGGCCTGGATCCCAGGCGGATGGAGGATCCGAGGGCCAGGAAAGTCGGGCATGGCTTTCTTCGGGTTACGTCTCATGCCGGGCCCGGGCCCAATGTGGGTGAGCAGCTGTGGTTTTCTAGTGCTGATTGTGGGAGCAATCCTGTCCCACTTCCCACAGGTAAATGCACTTCTTGGACGCTTTTGTCACGTTGCCTTGGCCAACACATCCCTGCCCCTCACTGTCACACACCTCCACACACCTACAGGCAGGTCGGCAAGGGTTTGCCTACCTTCTTGCCAGCAACCTACCAGAAATACTTAATTTTTAAAAAATGGTGTTGAGCAAAGTCCCAGCTGGAAAAGGCCAGTGGAAACAAGAATTCTCTCATGCCTCAGTGGCCTTGCTTAAAATCTACCCATCTCCATACTCCAGGCTGCTGGGATGGTGTGATATTCCTTACTTCGGGCTTCTGGTGGGATAATCCTATCTATATACTTGGGCTTAGAGTCTCAGACCAGGAGTTTATGATGTTCCAGAATCTGCGGGTCGCTCTGTAGTCTTTGGACTTTCCAGAGCTGTGAACTTGACCTCTGAGTCCTTCCATGACCTGCCACTCCCAACCTCAGGAGCTCATCAATGACTGCTTTGAGCTCTGGGGGCACCATCTTGGTTTCACTCGTGTCCATCTGAAAGATCTACTCCATCCCTGGTCGAATGGCTTAGCTGGTTGGAGCTCTGTCCCATCCACCGAAAGTTTGTGGGTTTGATCCCCGGTCGGGGCACACATTTAGGTTGTATGTCCCATCCCCAGTCAGGGTGTATATGAGAAGCAACCGATCAATGTTTCTCTCTCACATCAATGCTTCTCTGTCTCTGCCTCTAATCAGTAAGTGTATCCTCGGGTGAGGACTAAAAATTAAGTAAAAAAATAAAAGATCTCCTCCAATACACTGTGCTCAGAGAACAAGTCTTAAGTATGGGGATGTCTCCTGTTGAGACTTTGAATGAGAAACCTTGAACGCAGCCCTTCCTGACAGTTTTCAACCCAGGTTCATTCATGGAACGCCCAGCCAGAAACCCACCTGTCCAGTTCTATAGGTACATACTATAGTATTTATACTATTTGAAATACCTCTCATTCCAAATGAAGTGTTCGCCACACCTGATAAATTTATTGACAGAACGAGACATGATCATACAAGTCACGGAAAGCTGGCTGAGGATGGCCTGTGCTTTACTCCTTATATTTCATAATAGTCTGTGCAATGCTAACTTTCTCAAACTGGCATCTTTGGTTTCTGAGGAAATGGAAATATATTGAAAAATATCAGTTTCGTGTACAGCTGCCTCAATACCCAAAATGGGTAGAATTCGTCAGCTCAGAGATGACCCGGGGCACTGAAAGTCCACTCCATCCCAGTATTTGAACATTGAGCCAGTTGTTGGAAATTTGAAACAGCAGGTTCTTTACTGGGGAAAAAAATAACATATCTTCACTTGCTAGGAGGTACAGTCTCCTCAAAAGACCTCAACATTTTGTCCTCGGCGCTGACTGTCTCATTACAGGAATTTGGAGGGAATTCACTTTTTCCATAATTGCATCCAATGTTGACTTGCTTCTCCAAGAAAAGGAGATTGTTCCTGATTAGCCAAACTCAGGGCGCAAAGAGCACGAATGCTGACTTTTCCAGAGGAAATTCTTTTGGTGAACAACTGAGGCTAGAGCTTCTGAGCCACAGATGGCCTTTTTGATTCGAGATCAGGGTTTGGATGTGGGTGTGTCCTCAAGTGAGTCCTCAGCACATCTGTTTCTTGGTCTGTCAAGGGAGTAATAATAGCACCCACGTTATTGTTGACATTGGGGGAATTAGATGAGATACAGTGGTTGAGTCACAGGAAGGTTCAATAACCTGACCAAAGTCACAGACAGCGGATGGCTGGGGAGGGACTGGAGCTCAGGTGTGTTGGTTCAGCCGTCACCTCTCATGCTGGCCCCTGTCACGACACAGGAATGCCGATGGCTGGTGTTTACAATGACCCAGTCACATGTTGGTTGGCTTTCTGGTCTGGACTGCTGGGAGGGGTGGGAGTGGGCGGTTTGCAAAGAGAGACACTCAAGGGAGCATGAGGCTCACCAAACAGGCCTCTTTTAGGGGTCAGTGCTATTTCTAATCAGCCTTAGCAAAGATGCAACCTCTCCCCCATCTTCTAGGTAAGGCCCCCTTTGCCATGGGATGTGGGTCATTATGGTAGAAAAAAAAAGGAGGAGAGATGAAATGGCAAGAAAAGTAAATGTCATTGTGTCCCTGGCCCCTCGATCCCCAGGGGCAGTATGGATCCGCCATGTTCCAGGGGGGCTGGTGGCTCTCTTCCCTGCATTCCTGCAGTGATGTCACAGCCACCCAGGCAGGTCTTTCGAGGCAGTGATGAAACACATGGTGTCTGTGCAAGGCACAGCAGGCAGAAGGGAAGAAAGCAGTCGCACACTGTGAAAACACGAGAGCCAGCGGCGCCACACTCATTCATCTGGCAGTACCTCCTATAACCGAACACCTACCGACGCTAAGACTCAGCGATCCCAGGCCTAGGTAGACGCCCAGCAAAAAAGGAGGCGCATCACCAAAGGACGCACGCAAGCACCTTCACAGTAAGTAGCACTCATGGTAGCAGCCTACGACAGATAGACAGATACCAACATCCTTCACCACAGAAGCCGATGAATTGTGCTGAATCCCCAGAAAGGCGTACCATCCACAGTGTTGGCGAATCCACAGTCGTACCCAGCCACGTCCTGTTTTGGAAATAAAGGTTTATTGGGACACAGCCATGTCCGTTCGTTCCGTACCGTCTATGGCAGCTTTTGCGCTGCACACGGGCAAAGATGACAGCGACAACAGAGATGGTAGAAGCCGTGGACCCTAGAGTATTTCCCATCTGGCCCTTTCCAGGACGAACTTGCCAATCCTTGCTATATAAAAATGAAAATATACAGTCTAGGACCTTCCTGGGAAGTGGGGTGATAGTCACAAGCGTGACACTGAGAACCCATTGCACAACTGCATTCACACAAAGGGCAGAGACAGGCAGAGCCGGTCTGTGCCACCAGCAGACGAGGTGACAGTTACCCACCGAGGAGAGCGACAGAACGGGGCACGGGGAAGCTTCACAGGCTCTGAAAACGTGCCGCTGATTCTTGATCTAGGTGGCATTTTCACGAAGACATACACGGACGATGTGTACACTTCCCCGTGTGTATGTTGTTTGCAGACAAAAATTGTAAAAATAAATAAAAAAGGAGGAGGGGATGTGCAGAATGGTGCCAAGTATTGTATCAACGTATTTCCTGGACAGAAAGCTCGAATAACAGATTGTCAAGTCTAGAAAACAGATAACTTTAACTTTTACACATGAACACACATTTATTCACTCGCTCCACAAATGTTTATTGATCACTGACATGAGCCAGGTGCTGAAAATGCAGCAGTGAGCGAGGCAGACCCAGCTTCTGCCTCCTCAGCATTTGTATTCACACTCACATGTGCCACTGGGGTCTCACCCGGGTGTGCACGAATGCTTGTGCACACAGACCTGCCCAGTGTGCACCCAGAACCTGCATCTGTGGGTTGTGTCCCTCTCGTGAGGGCACTTTTCTGAATTTTGCTCTCCTGCCCCTCGCTACCACAACACAGCTGCCCTCCTCCCTCCAACACAGAGATCGACAATGGGGCTCAGTTCCCCTGGGGGGTCTGCACCCTCAGAGGGCCGTTGACCTGTGCTGGCCACCACTCCACTGTTTATCCTCCCATAGCAGGATCGGTCAGACCGGCTGGTTTCCCCAAGTCATATCTGGCATCTGAGACAATGGGATGGATGACCTTGAACCCAAGGATGCCCTCTGATATCCCCTGGACGTCCTGCCTGGCCCCCTGCCCTCAGTGTGGTCACCTGCCACCCCCACACTGTGGTCACCAGAGCCTAATGGCCCAGTGGCCAGGGATTTCCCATATGCAAATGAGTGATACCTGCCAAGGCCGCATGTTTATATTCTGTGTCCTTGAAAGAGTGGCAAGGTGACAGAGTTGTAAAGTCATGAGCCCAAGTCCCCCAGGTTTTGAATAAGGAAATGGAAGACCCATGATGGGAGGGGCTGGCCAGGGTCTCATGCTCAGACCAGGCTGCACCTGCCAGACCCCAGGCAACAACCTGCCCTTCACCCAGGTGAAGGCCTCATTGCTAAAGTGTCTGTGCTAAAAGGAGACGGCAGACCCTCTTCTAGTGGCCTCATCACTTACAACAAGCCCAGCTTCTTACTCTGGAAAAATCTGCCCCCAGTCTTGCCCCTGCTCACCTCTCCGACCTTGTCCCCTCCCATGCTCCCCTGGTGTCCTTTCTGTTCTCCAACATCCCAAGCTCATTTCCATCTGAGGGCTTTTGCACAGGCTGTTCCCTATACCTGGCCCGCCCCTCCCCCTGTGTTCATGTGGCTGGCTCTTTCTGTTCATCAGGATGCTAGCAAAGCTGTCACCTTCTCAGAGAGATGTTCTCCAACTGTCCACTTTAGGGAGATGCCACCCTCCTCCACCCATTCTCCATTGGCTTCCCTTTCGTGACTTTCTTGACAGTGCTTGTCACTGTCTGAAATCATCTCATTTATTTATTTGTTCATTCTGTGAGCCACATCAGATCAAGGTTTGCCTCTTATCAATATTCCTTTCCAGTGCCTCCAGGATGTTTGACATGTAGGAAGCATTTAGAATATGTTGAGTGAATGAATGAATGAATGAGTGAATGAGTGAATGAATGAATGAAGCATCTACACTAGACTAGCTCACAATGCAGTTACATCTCCAAGAGGTATGAGCTCTTTCGGCCGCCCTGATTAAGACATCTCCAATATCAGCAATGGCTCGTGGCCTCTTTGTATATGGAAGCATATTGACCCAGGGCCAGAGGGACACTTGGCAGCAATTTGTGTTTACTTTCTCTGATCAATAGGCATCTCAATGCTCACCCAACATAATCCATTGTTGATGGTTATTAATTACAGTCCTTCCCTTTTCTCGCATCTTTTGACCTCTCCTGTGGTTCGTCCTTGTCCATCCTCTGCTGTGGGGAGTTCCCAGGCTTCTAGCTGATGTCTGAAGAGCCCTCAGAGATTTGGCTCTTGTCTTCTTCTCCTTCTGAGCCCAGTGGTTGAACTACAGGTCTGGACTCTGCCCCATTCTCCCCGGTACATTTAGGGAAGGGCACCTGTGGAGAGCTTGGGGTGGGAACATTGTGGTGGGGAGGGCACCTTGGTTCTAACCTCAGCCCTTCAGTTCCTGTGTGTCCTTGACCCCATTACTCTCCTTCTCTGGGCCTTCAGAATGAGAAAGCTCTCAAAGACCTCCTCAATCCCTGATACTATAGGATTGTTAAAATTTAGACTCCTTCATGAAGAGCCCCCACACTTTGAATGTCCAAGGATCAAGCACCCTGAGTCCTGCCATTTTTCTTTTTTGGGTACACTATCCACCCCTGCACCCTTTAAATTGCATCCATTCATTTAGTCATTCAACAATCACTCATGCATTTGGATACACATCTAACAGACACTTTTGTGGAATCTGCAAATATCCGCTACATCACAGCATGAAGTGCCTGTCACAGTCCCTGTCAAATAAGCCACTCCAGCCTCCTTCCACTGGCCATTCCACTGAAGTCCCCCAAAACACTCTAGAAATAACACTCTATCATCCTTATTACACAGATGAGGAGACTGAGGCCCAGCATGGCCAGAGACGTACAGCTAGTGAGTGGGCAAGTCAGAATTTGCACCCAGAGTTGTATTGCCTAAGGTTTGTCATTTGACCATTCCAACAGGAGAGCTCAACCCTGGAATACTCACCTCCTCTGGCCCTCTTGAGGAGAGATCAGTGGAGGCACATTTGGCCATGTACTACTCACTGCTTCTCATTGAAGATGGAAACACATTAGAAAAAGACAGCGGTTATAACCACACTAAGGCACAGTGTGGACAGCTTGTGGCCTGGGAGAGTTCACAAACTAGACCCAATGAGCTTCCACCAATTAATATTGCACCATAGACCCCTCCCTTTTAGCACCAAAGTCCTCTGGGGATCAAAAACACAGGTGACCCAGGTTGTGTAGGAAGAAAGAGGCTAACCACCAAATACCATTTACTATGCAAAGCGGATTCCATCTCCCTACAATATGCTGATTTTGAGATACAGAAATGCATTCAAATTAACCCCTGAGCTATTCCTCTTCCAAATTCTCCATTTAGGGTTGACTCCATGGTGCAGGATGTTACCAATTCAGAGCTCCAGGAAAGCACAGTGATTACCTCAGCCATGCGTAAGGGCTCCACAAACACACTGCTTGATTCTAGCTGAAAAACAGAGCTCAGCCTACAAGCTGAAGCCCCTAGTGCAGCATCAAAGGCCCCCCAGGACCTAACTCCAACCAAAAGCCTTCATGAATTCATTCAACAAATATTAATTGAGCACTTACTATATGCTAGACTATTCTCAGTGCTGGAGATACAGCAGTGAATAAAATGATTTAAGTCCCTGCCCTCAAAGAATTTGCATTCTAGAAGGAGAGGCAGATAACAATAATAATAAATTATAGAGCATATTGGATGGAGAGAGTTGCTATAAAAAAAAAAAGCAGGATCGGGCACAGCGAATGGTGCTGTGAGGTGGGATTGTGGTTTAAAAATAAGGTTACAGGGAGATCTTGCGAGAAGGAGACAGTTAAGCCAAAAGTTTATTCCAAGGCCACCAGAATGACCCATGGAGAGCTGACGTTGGTTCCAGGCATGGTAGGCACAGTGCAGGTGCAAGAGGAGCTCAGAGTCTCAAAAGATTTGGCAAGTAGAGCCTGAGTTGGGGATGGAATAAAAGGAAGAATTGAAGACAGCCCCGAGGTGTCCTCAGCCCCTGGAAGGGAGAGCTTGTCAATTCCTGCAGTGGACACATCTGCAAATACGATGGGAGGTGTCAGTTCAGTTTGGGACACACTGAGGTCGAGTGTCTATCCCCCATTCAAATGGAGTTGGCAAGCAGGCAACATACTTGCCTTGCAAAGTCCACTCTTCGTCTCCCACGACTCCTGCTGCACATCTGTGTTCACACACAACCCCTATCTGGAGGGCCCTCCCCCATCTCTGCAGAGGCAGTCCCTACCTTCAGTGCTGACTTATCCACCAGCCTGGAGCACTGCCCCTCTTTCAAAACCTCCCAGCCTTTCTCCCTGTATCTTTTTCTACCAGGAGCCTAACAGGTTGATGAAGAAATGGGAAATGTTTGAGAGTTGGGCAGGGGGTGGAGGGAGGTGCTGCCCTCATATCTCATCAGTGACCCACTCTGCCCTCTGGAGTATGTTGACCTGCCTTCTCCCCCTGCCTCCTGAGGACACTGGTCTCTCCTTAAGCACCTCAGGCCTCTCACAATATGCCTTTATCAATATGATTCCAATAAACATTTCAGTTCCTCATATAAATTCCTGGGCCCAGCTGCCCAGCGAAGACCTGCTCAATCAGCAGACCATAAAGATGTAATAATGCAATTAAAAGGTATGCCCTGTCACCCTCATAAAACCAGAGATCAATGTGGGGGTTGCTGATGGCATCAGGGGGAGGAATCCAGCTTCTCTGCAGTGTCGAAGGGTGAGGATGCTGGATGATTCAATGGGACCAGGGAACAAGCTATCGGACCCGGGAGGCATTACAGCTCCAGCTTAGGGTCCTACCTTGGGCGTCCCTCAGTGGGTTGGATGTCAAGGGACCTAGGTTATGTCTCCAGGTCAGATTTAGGGGCTCTGAGGTCTTAAACAAGTCCCCTCAACTTCTTTAGCCTCTGTCTCCTTACCACCAAGATAGATATAATGATAATGCTACCTTTTGCATGAGACTTGGGACAGAACAGACCCAGTGAATTTTAATGCTGGAGGAGTTTTGAGACCAGAGGCTGCCAAATCAAATACCTAGGTCATGGCAGATCTGTCATATAGACCTAGATCTACAAGCACCTGCGGCCAAACTCTTTGCCACATCCTGACAGAGTTTCTTCACTCTCAGCCTTTTACTCATAGGGTTAAATACAATGGGCACCAGAATAACAAGCAGGAGAAATAGGGTCTGGCCTGATGAGTTATCTTGGACTGAGTTGAGGACCATAGGACAAGAGACCAACCCCAGCTCTGCTGCGGACACTCTATGTTGTCTGGGACAAGTCACATCCTCTCTTTGAGTCTCCATTTCTTCATCTGTAACTGGTATAAAAATGTTCACCTGTCTTGTATCATAACCTCCAATGCACAGAAAAGAGAGGTCTACAGTGGCACTGACAACCATGATTTTTGTACTTAATATTTGTTAAGCCTCTACTATGTGCTGTTTCATCACCCAATCACCTTGTGAGCAGGTGAGGAAAAACGAGACCCAGAGAGTATGGCAGGAGAGTTTCTGTGCCAGCTCCCAGCCTGGCTCTCCAGTGGCCTCAAGAAACTCTGCTCCATCTCTTGGAACCTACGCATCCCTCATGAGTATAAGCCTAGGCTAGCCTGATGGTGGAAAGGGAGAGTGACTTACTACAGGCCACATCTCAGCCCATTTGGGCTTCTGCAATGAAAATACCATGCACTGGGTGGCTTAAACAACATGAATCTGTTTCTCATCGTTCTGGGTGCTGGAAAGTCCAAGATCAGGATGCCAGCATGGACGGGCTTCCTGGTTCACAGACAGTTGTCCTCTTGCTGTGCGCCCACTTGGCCAAAAAAAAAAAGAGCTCTTATGTCTCTTCTTGTTGATTCCAGACACTCCTACAGCCTAATTACCTCCTAAAGGCCTTACCTCCAAATACCCATCACTCTGGGTTTTAGAATTTCAATACATGATTTGAGAGGACACAAATGTTTAGTCTACAGCAGGCACACAGCCAGTGGAACAGAGCTTAACTGAGAACCAAGTGAGGCATGTCTGATTCCAAAACTGAAGTTTGCAACAGTCTATTGACTCTCAACTATAAAGCTTTATACACGTACATCGTTGTCTAGGAACCTCTGGAGAGCACGTATTTCCCTGAAGTAGTGACTAGGATGGCGGGAACTCCAGAACAGGTACAAAATATAAGCTGCACCCCTGGTATCAGAGAATCTCTCACCGTTTATAGAATCATAAAGAATGTGACTGACAGGAATCTCAAACCAAATCTTCACATGTTTTATTACACAGACATAGACATGATACTGAGACCCAGGAAGAATGAGGGATTGCATGAGGCCCAAAAAAGAGCATAATTGATGGATGTGGAACCAGAACTCAAATATGCTGACTCCCAATTTAGTGCCGGAAGCTCTGTTCTGCTCAGACATCCAAGGAATGAAGGCTGAGGGTGAGCATGAGAATCACTGGGAGAAAGAAAAGATGAACCAAAATTTACCTGACGACAGGAAAAATTCCAGTCAGATGGACCAAAAAAAGCCAAGTTCCCTCTGGAGTGATGGGCTCCCATGGGTGGCCTTAGAAATTAAGGGCTTGGGACCAGAGAACTCTAAGAGCAAGTTTTATGTGCTATATCGCCTACAAAACTGGCCCTATTGTCTATCCCTCTCTGTGTGTTTGCCATTTGCAATGTGTACTTATAGTTTCTTCCATTGAAAAGTAAAGTCTATTTCTCTATCTCTTCAGTTTGGATGGGCCATGTGACTTGCTTTAACCACAGAATGTGGCAGAGAAGATAGTGGGTCTTTTCTAAGCATCAGCCCCCAAGAGGCCTTATGAACTCTGTTTTCTTGTTCCCTTAGAACTTGCCCATGAGTCTGATGGAGAGTGAGAGACACATGGCTCTTAACTACCACCATACATGCCCAACAGTCAGCCAATCACTAGACTTAGGTGAGGCCATTGTAGACTACCTAGATGCATGAGGAGCCCATTCATAATTAGCTGAGCCCAGGCAAGACCAAAAGAATCACCCAGTTGACCTGTAGATAAACGAGCTATAATAAATGCTTATTATTTGAAGTCACTGTGCTGTGGCCATTTTTTTTGTTGTTACTCAGTGATAGCTAACTGATACATCTTGGTCCCCTTACTTCCTAGCCTTCTGATCTTAGGAAAATCACTTCACCTCTCCAAGCCTCCATTTCTCCATTTGCAAAATAGTGGTGATGATGATGATGATGGCAATGCCAACCCACCAAGGTCTTTATGGAGATTAAGCAAGAGAATGCATTTGAAGCTCACAGCACAGTATCTGTCATACAGTGAGTACTCACTGTATGTTGACTTCTTCCTTCCAGAAGTCATGCTGTAGGTCGGTCCACTAAGCTACAAGAGGGTGTGTGGTTTGCTCCCGGGGACAATTTCAGAAAGACCTGTAATTAAACTGAGGCTAGGCTAATAGGTCTTGGATTCCCATCCCAAATCCTAAGGTACCCTAGGACTCGTGTTGAATCCCTGGCCTGCAGGCTAGTCAGGGCAGGGGCAGTGCCAGGGCAGGCGGCCTCGATGCAGGCTGGGTTCAGCAGTACAGTTTGCTCTGCTTGCCAGAGCTTGCATGTTTACATACATCCCATAATTACCATCTGCACAGCCAGCGGCATTTGTTGCAAATGGGCCGTTTCCATCTGTTGAAGCAATTTCCTCAGAGGAATTTGCATTGATCACTTTTTTATGCAAAGCTTTTGTATAGATCATTTTTCCCCCCAATGGTTTTTAATAGGTCTAAATATTTGAGGGGCAGGGAGGGGCCTCAGAAGGAAGGAAGTTGGGGGCGGGGGAGAGCTGTGGTGGGGGGAGGATGAGGGAGGTCACTCTTGCGCAAACCTCCACCTGTATTTCTCATCTGCAGGGACCCAACTCAGCCGCTGCTCAGGACCCCAGCCCAGGCAGTGCCATTTCAAATATTTATTGTTTGCCTTTATACTTGAGCTGGTAGCTCCTGGTTAATGGAGAGGCCTCAAATGAGGGAAAATGGGGCGTGGTAATTAGCCAAGCAACTGGTGACTCCGGCTCAGAGCTTCGTACCTGAGAGGACCAGATGGACGATTTTGCATATTTTTGACAGCTGTAATGAACAGGGCAGCTCCGTATTGATTAAATGTCTGGGAAATTAGTGTAACCCTCTGGAGCTTCATTATTTACTATTTCTGCTCAAATTCGCAGCAAAGTTTACACAAGCAGAAGTCAGCAGTAAGAGAAGGGAAGAAGTAGGAGACAGTTGAATGAGATGATAAATGCTTCTTACGGCCCCAGTCCAACAGATGCAGAATGGAAGGGCACCTGTAGTTTTGACATTGAGCTCCTAGAGGGTAAACTCCTTGGTTGATGTAGGTCTGCATCCCCAATGTCCAACATGGTACCTGGCAGAGAGAAGGCTCTTGGAAACCACTGGGACCTAGACAGAACATTGGACTAGAAGTTAAAATCTGGGTTCTGGACTCCTGCAAAAAAATGGGACTCAATAGGCAGATGACAGATTCTGCCTTTCAAGCAGATGAAGAGCATCCTTGAAAGTATAACTTAAAATCTTCAGTAAACAAAAAAATTTATATGCAAGTAATGGATGTCGCTGCCACCACCTCAGCCCCCTGTTGATTCTCTTTTGGGCATTATGACCTTGAGTGGCTAACAGATATTTTCTAAATAGCACGAGACTCCTCTAAACATACCCTGAGAAGATTCAAGGGGAGTTTTTCAAAGTATGGTCTACAAAATACCTGCATCAGCATCCCTCAGGAAGCCGAGCACAAATGCAGATTCTTGGGCTCATGTTAAAAAAATTATTCAGACACTTGTCAAAGATGGTGAGGAAGACTTTATTCAAGGAGAGGCTGCTACAATGGAGATTTTACAACAGGTGAGAGAGATTAGGTTCAAATCCGAAAGAATACAACAAAGAAAAGGGGGGCTATGTAGCCAAGGAGCAGGGATGAGGGATGGGGTACCTGCGGGTGGGAAGTTGCTGAGAGGTAAGGTAATTCTTGGCTAAACAACCCTAACAGAATTCTTGCTGAAGGGTGACCAGAGGGAAGGGTGGGGGATGACAAATTTGATCAGATATGGGGTGATCAGAGGGAGATTTTTGCTAAAACGATCCAACAAGATTCTTGCTAGAGCTAAGTGGGTCAAGAAGAGACCCCAAGGTTAGACAGAGCCTAATCAGAAAGAGGACTCAGTGGAGCCAGACTCAAGTTTGGTCAAAGGAGAGAGTCTTCATCATCCCCAAGAACAGCAGGCTCAATAGACTCCCAAGGGGATTATCATATGCTAGACTTGGAGGATTACTGAGGGCACTAGAATCCAGGGTTAGAACCTTAGTCTTATCTGTTACCAGTCATGGGACCTGGACAGGTCAGAGCTCCCTAAATGAAAGGCCTTGGAGCTGTCCCTGGTGCTGCCTCGGACTACTGCAGTAGCCTGCTTTTCCTGCCCTAGCTCATGACTCTCTCTCTATTCAGTAGTAAGCCATGTTCTGTTTCTTCAGCTGGTGTCTGCTCTCCTGTACACGAGTCATGCTAGGAAAACTTTCTGAAACCCCTGTATATGCTCAGACCCTTCTCCTCAGCCCTTTTAGAGACCCCCTTTACTTCACATCCCCTGAGTCTGATCATGCCTCACCCACTACCTATTGGTTCTAGTCTTTGGCAGGTGCATTTATGGCAACAGAATTCAATGACTCCATTGGAAGAGAGAGGAACGTCTGGGTAGAAGACTGGACATCAGACGGATGCCTATACTAGTGTAAGTGGTCTCTTCAGCTACACTGTTCTCTTTTATTGTATTCGGAGGGGTGAGTCAGGTCTTGGCTAGCATACTACACCTTCAGTAAATGTTGAAAGAATGGAGTAAGATACACAGATTGAATAAATATATATGTACACACACACACAAACACACACAGAGGTGAGCAAAAGTAGGTTTACAGTTGTGAGTAGGCAAAACACAGAGTTTATTCTTGTATTATTATTTATTATGTATTATATTATTTATTTGTATTACAACTGTAAACCTACTTTATCCCACCCTTCTGTGTGTGTCTGTTTGTATAATGACAATGATGAAGGTGACAATGATGGGGATAGTGATGATAATGATGCCACAGGACCCACAAAGGTTTACTGACTCCTGAAGAAATTAGTGTTTGAGACTCTGGTTTATTAGGAGGATGAAGAAATGGATGGATGGATGGAGGGATGGATGGATGGATGATGCATGGATGGATAAAGGATGAAAGAATGGATAGCTCATGGAGGCATGGAGGGACAGATCAGTGAAAAGAAGGACAAAAAGGAAGATATGAGGGCTAAAGCAAGGAAAGAAAAGAAAAACAGGGACAGGAAGAAAACCATAAATTCTATTGTGCTGTAAATATTCAACAAGGATAAGAGCAAATGAAGTAAATTCTTCCAATACATCACGGAATATGACTGTACTTCATTTACTTTCCCTCCAATTAGGTAAAAAGCCTATTCTATTAACAGTTACCCTTGCAGATCCAGACAAAATTAACTCCTGGTGCCTCATCCTGGCAGCAGGGCAATTGATTCTCCCCCCTAATCCGTTTATTTCATTAGTGATACATTTATTTGGTACATGCATTTTGCCACGCTGCAGCAATGAAATGGCCCTGCAAGGTGTGGGGCATGGGGGAACGCTTGGAATATTAACCAAATCGCTATTACCGCCATGGCAGTGCTTAAAGATCATATGTAAATCAAATGTCAGGGGAGAAAATTGTAGCAAGGGCTGTCAGGAAACAATTTAGCAGTGGTTAAAGGCACAGCTCATGGCTGGGTGAATCGCGAACTTCGCAAATGGAAAACCAAGCCGGCTTCCACTGAGGGAGCTGATGAGACCCGGAGGAAAAGAGTGGAAGGACTGGGAAGATGTTGGATAGCTGTACCCCCACAAACATGAAAAAATTTTTAAAAAACATATTCCCTTGTAAATATTCACAGCCAGCTGTTATGCTGAGTTCCCGTTGAAAGTGAATTTGGCCTGGTGAAGGATTTCACCACCGTCTCTGCCCTGCTCATCTAGAAGGAGAGTTGACTTACATGAAAAAACAACAACAACAACAACAACAACAACAACAAAAACAACAGTCGTTTAACAAAAGGTGGTGTGGACTCTTTATTCCCAGGCTTCTAGAAAATCGGTTTCCATGTTGCAAAACAGATAATGATGATGACGAGTTTAGTATCACAGGCCCCAACAATAGGTGACCTGTAATTCTTTTCTCAGAAATTTATCCTTGTGAGCCAAGTGCATGTTTGTGTATAATGATTAGCTGGGCACTTGGTCAAAATTCAGTCGCTGATCAAGGCATTTGAAGCACCAAGGGGTTTAAGACAGGGCGTTAGAAGACTCCTTAGTTGTTGGAAAGACAGAGAGAACAAAGCTCAAGAAACCTTCCAGGAAATCCTGACTCACAGGAAACACAAGGAGCATCCACCGGAAACGCTGGCTGCCTGTCTCCCGGAAGTAGACAACGCCCACAGTAAACACTGAGGACACCTGCGGAACATCTGCCTTCCCTCTGCACCTGGCACCCCACCTGGCACCTCCCTGCAGCTACCTGTGTGAAGTTATGGCTCCTCCTCTTCCACCTTTCAGAGCTCAGGCAGGGGCTCCTCCTTCTTCCAGACAAACGCCCTCTGTAAATTGCATTTTGGGCAAAAATTGCTTTAGAACTCAAACCACAACTCCAGCACCAGAAATGAGACCTTGAGCAAACCACCTCCCCTCCCCGAGCCTCTGATTTCCCGGTCCTGAAATAGTACCTGGTCGGAGCAAAGACGTTGCCAGGACAGAGTACAGAATGTCCAGGTACTAGGCACAGGGTAGGTGCCCAGTCAATGTCAACTGCTCATTGTCCCTTTCCTTTCACCCTTATGTCTCCCTTAGAGGTTCATTTGAAGCCAATTTCCTCCGCGGGGACATTGCCAGGGCACACGGAGCACATATATTCCCAGGGTTCCGGGTTCCCCTGGGAAAATCCTCCCTTACAGAAAGCCATTAAGGGTTTAATTTCTTATCATCTCCCATTCCAACTAGCCAGGGCGTTATGAATAATATCCTATTAGCTGGAGACATTCAAACAATCACCCGCTAACATGTTCGTGCGGCGGAATGATGAAGCGTCCTCCGAAATCACGGCGCTTATCTGTGGCCCACTCAGCAGGCACTCCATCACGCCCACCGACGACACTTCTTGTATTGCTGTCTTAGATTCCAACTAATCACTCCCGGGCAGCGGGTGGAGGGCGAGCTGGGAGGCTCCCCGGCTGCAGACTCCTGGGGCAGAGCCCTGCCTTCCCCGTGGCCTGTGGCAAGGGGCTTGGCAAAGCGCCTGCCCCAGAGGGGACTGGAGCCGCTTCTTGAAAGATAACCCTAAAGCACCTCCCAACCGTGTAGTGATTTTGGTCACAGGGAAACCAGGTCAGTAGTGCCCTGATTTTGAACTACATCAAGCCAGGAAGGGGCAAGAATAGAAAAGAGTTACATGGAAAAGTTATTTCAAGAAAAAAAAATAAATGAAACCACTAAAACAGAGGCATCGACTTTCAAGTTAGAAAAAGCCCTAGAAATTGACTATTGCCATTTTTATTCATCCCCCTCCACCTCCATACCTGGAATCATAGATAGCCTTAATCCTGGGCCTTCTCAAGTTTACAAATCCTCTCCAGATAAACACCCAGACTCATCATATCCTGAAAGGGGGGCGCCCAGGACCCCCCCAAACTAAGGAGTTTGGTGTCACAGGCAAAGGTGCTTTGTGGACCACGGGCCCTCGCTGGCTCAGGGAACTCCGTGCCCCACACAGGTTTAGCCCAGCACAGCATTCTCTGGGTGGGTGATCTGGGGCAGCCCAAAATACTCAGGGCCCATCTGCCGCTTCAAAGTACACGTCACGTTCTAGGGCCCCCGACCCACCCTGCGAGAAAGACACCCGTGGAACTGGATCCGCGCGATTATCGCCACATTTATCTCACCACGGAATTCCTCTTTTTGTTCCTTCACGCACCAAAAAATGTCTTGGTAGTGAAGGGCTTTCTAGCAGGCAGCCAGCATACGTTTTCTTTGTTTTTATAGTCTCTTCTGATGAAAAGGGATTTTTTTTTTTTTGGTTTGTATGTGTTTACGCTGGTCTGTGAGTAAATGGAAGCGTGATGCATATTTTATAACGTGGTTCCTTGTGAGAACTTCGGAAGGTGGTCACGACCCCTTGGAGCGTTGCCGGAAGAAAATGGCTAAAATGCACTGTTCCTACTATGTGCTGAGTACTTCAGAACCGTGTGCCATTAACCTCACAACGATCCGGCGAAGTGCGTCCCCTCGCTTTCCACTTTCACACGTGGGAAAACTGGGGCCCACATGGCTGTTCGAACAGCCAGGGCTCCCTGAGCCAGTGGAAGCCCATGGCTGGAAGCGCCTTTACCTGTGACAACACACCCCTTAGCCCTTTGGGGTCCTGGGACACCCCCTTTTAAGGACACGAGGAGTCGGGTGTCCATTTGGAGAGCATTCGTGGACCTGCAAAGGCCCAGGACTAAGGCTACCTGTGATTCTCACTGCTGAGAATACTACACGGAGGGAAGCCGATGACGAAGGAGTCTACCTGGGTCCCCACTGCCACCCTCATGTCGTGAAAAGTCACAAAGCGTCAGGACAAGTGAGACCCCGTCTCCCTGATCTCAGCGTGTGACCGCTCTCGCTAACCCCCACAATCATCCTGGCAGTCCACACGGTTCGTGCCCCCACCGGGCAGGTAAGCCAGCTGAGGCTCGGGGAGGTGGCTTAACACGCCAAGAAGTGAAGTCCTTAGAGTTTAAGAGAGAGAGAAAATATCAGGAGAAGAAGGAAGGAAGCTCCAAGAAGGAGCAAGTGATCGTTTCTGAGCACTTTCTCTGTGGCGGGACAGGCTGGAGCCTCTCAGCCCTCACGGGAATTAAGACTCAGACAGGCAGCCCACTTCCCATTGTGCAGATGACCGTGCCTCAGGGTCAGAGGTTTGCGGTGAGCCCTCCAAGGCCACAGCAGGCGGAGACCTGGGCAGGCTCCTGTTCCCAGCCCAAGCCTGTCCTCTGTCCTCTCTCCTTCCCTTACCCCCTGAGGACTGTTCTTATTCCTGGAGAAGCCACAGATCAGGGGCCTGGCAGGTCCAGAAAGAGACGGCTCAAAGAAGGGCGCTCCCGCTTAGGGGCACTTCCATGCTAAGTGCTCCGATCCCCGTTCCCTGTGACCTTGGGCGGCTGCCATCACCGTGAGTGCACGGTAATACACTCCCGGTCACTGTTCAGTGCCCAGGGGAATGGTTTGAGGCCCTCCACTGGAGTGAATATTTTTATGCAGGCTATAATTCCTTTGAAGACCTTCACAGCGTGCCTGCCGCCTCCACTGTGCCCTCTCCTCCTGGAAGCACAGCGGAAAGAACGGCCACTTTCTAATGAGGGAGCAGCGAGCCTCGGGCAGAGGAGCCCAGGCTGAGCCGCCCCGGGGTGGAGGGCAGGGGCTGCTTTCTCATTATCTCCTGTTTTGCCCCCTGAAGTCTGTTCTCCATGATAATAATTACGGGCAATATGTACACAGTGCTTTTTATGTGTCGGGCCTGTTGTAGACACCAGCACTTACCTCGCTGAATTTTCTTACTACACTGAGGGGGGGGTAACCCATTTTACAGATGAGTGACTGAAGCATAGAGAAGGCAAGTGTTCTGTGACTTGCCCAAGGTCACACAGCAAGAAATGAAGAAGCCAGGCTAGAAACCTGGGGAGTCTGGGTTCTATGCATAGTGTAAAGAACCCTCCACCCAGCAAACACAGGGATCACGCCCAAGGATAAACCTGATCCTGTCACTGCCCACCTCCAAACCCTTCCATGGCTCCCCATCACCCTTAGGCTAGAGATCAGATCCTCCCCCACTGTGTCCTCAGGCCCTGCCTACTCCATATCCCTTTTGTCCCACACTCTCCGGGGCTCTCAGCAAGCACTTGCCCTGGTCTCTTGTGTTCCCAAAACACTCCACACTCTTGATCTTGTCAGAGGGCCTTTGTACCTGCCATTTCCTCTGCCTGGAGCACCCCCTTAGCCACCCTCCTTCAATCCACCCCTACTTGGTTAACTCTATTGTTTCCAAATACCACCTCCTCCAGGAAGTCTGCCCTGACTGCCAGTCCTGGTCAACCCCTCTATTTGTTTCCCTTTGCTGCACTGGCCACAGTTTTACTCTTACATTTATTTATGTTACTATATGACTCAGATCCATCCCTTCAATGAGACTGCCCATGCTGGGAAGGCGGAAACCATAAGTACCTTCTTCACTGCTATTTTCCCGGCTCCTGGGACCATGGGCATTCTGAAAATATTTGCTGAATAACTGAATGAATGAATGAATGAGTAAGAGAATAGAAAGCATGAGGGTCAGCAGGGTGAGTCTTATAGGGCTGGTACTAGGGTAAGGCAAGGGGCTCACTCAGCTCCAGCACAGAATCTAAGGAGCCCTAAAAAAAATCCAGTAATTACAATCAATGTTTTAATTCAGTATTTTTAAATTTTAAATGTAATGCAAAAAAAAAAATCCGTGATAAACAGAGTCTAAAAATGTCCAAGGAGGCACCATGCAGAGTTGCCCTGGAGCCTGAGGCGAAGGGAAAGTCAGTCCTACTGCTTCTGTCTTTGTTTAAACTTTTGATGTCTTGCTCATCAGAGATGTGTTTGCGTCACCTTTTATTTTTAAAAAAGTATTTCATAGAAGTGTTTTTTAATCTAGACTGCTGGGCCTGGGGGCCTCCCTCCAGTCCCGGCCGGGCCGCATCCGTCCTTTGCCCTCAGAGAGCTACACAACCTCAAGCCGGTCCGTCGGCCACCCCGGTCCTCTCCTTCCTCGCCAGCAAGGATGGAGAGATCTACGCGGGCTGGCCTGCAGCCCCTGCCTTCACATCCGAGATGAGCGACCCCCCTGCGCACGGGGCCTTGCTAAGACTTTTGAAGGCCCTTTGCCGTGCCGAGCCATGAGACCAGATAACTACGGGGGGGTGTGCCAAAAAACAGAATTTATTTATAAAAAATCGTGCATTGATTCGTACATGTTTAAATTTCAATCACCTTCAAAGGGCTCTCCATTTGATGCAACACACCTGTGGAGACGTTTTTCCCACTGCTCAAAACAGTTTTTGAACGTGTTGATTTTGATGCCTTTTAGTGCTTCCGCTGTTTTTTTGTTTCACCTCTTCCACATTGGCAAAACGTTTCTCTTTGAGGACTTTTGTCACCCAGGAAACCAAGAAAAGACACTCAGGGAGAGAAAGAGGGAATAGGGAGGGTGGGGTATGGGGGTCATGCTGTTTTGGGTCAAAAACCGCTGAACACTCAGCACTGTGTGGGCAGGTGCGCTTGTAAATCACCCACCATGAAATGGGCCAACATGCTAAAAGAGTCTTCAAAAAAATTTACTGAAGCCTAATGCAGCCTCTCACAACAACACCAGCTGGCACACTGATACAGATGGGTTCCTAAAACACTCACCTAGCCGGGGAAGCCCGTACTACAAGGGGCCCATCCTCCAGAAGATCATTACAGGGGTTTTTGTTCCCCCTCCTACGTAGCTCACCAAAGGGGACATCTGAGGCACCATCCAGTGACCAGCCACTGGAAGGGTCCTCCCTTCACGGTGGTCCCACACTTCATGCAGCCCAGAATTTTCTTTTCTCTGATCTTGTGCAGCTTCACAGCCCTTCAAGAAGCAGAGTGCAGTGAAAAGGGGGTCCCTTAGAGGGGCAGGTATTCTCCCCGGAAGATGCGGTAAAAAAAAGTAATAAATGGAACCACTTTAAAATGGAGCCGGAGCTGCCATCCCAGAGGCTCCGCCTTGCATGCCAGATGCCTCCCACCTTTGCAATATTCAAACAGGGCGAAGCAGTCTTTGAACGGGGCCTAGGGTAACACTGTGTCCCAAAGAACCATTTGCAAGGAAAACAAGTAAGCAGATATTATGATTACGGACGGATGACTACTAGACTGAAAATTAAAAGCATTGTTTTTTTCAGAATCAGCGTCCCTGTGTTATGTTGTCTGCGCCAGTAGAAATGCCTTCCTTCTATTGATGTCATTGTTCCCCTTCCCTTTCTCAGAAACACCCCTCGCTTTTGTCTCCGAATCAGAACACTATTTGGGCTTCTGCCTGGATCAGTGCCTCCTGAATAGCTGCTCTTTGATTCCAAATAAATGCGTGTTGCCCCTCACTTGGCCTTTTATTTTTAGGTTCGCAATGTACTTTGGGCAAGCTCTTTGAAAACAATTCCTTCCGACTCCCTGGCTCCCTCTGTTATCAGCAGAGGAAAAGTGTCATGAAAACAGCACGAACCTGCAGTTGGACAGAGGTGGACTTGGGCCCAGCTGCCCGACCGTAGAAAGTCACTGAGCCTCTAGGCTACACACTCACGTGTCCAAAGTGCACACAGAATATCGCGACACAGACAGAAGGCCATGCATTCATTTATGCACCTACACATACGTGTAAATGGGATCGTGTTCTATTCAGCCTTCTGCAAAGATATATTTTTTCAACTATTTCTTCTTGGGTATCTTTGTATGGGGCTTAAGAAGGCAGACTTTACAGGCGCCTGGTTTGAATCTCAGATCTGTGACATGCTGGCTGGACAAATGTCCTAACATCTTACTCCCATTTGTCCTCAATGGTCCAATCTGTAAAGTGGGGGTGGTGATAATGCTCATGGGGTAGATGAGAAGAGCAAGTGATGGGCTGCAGAGAGAGTGCCTGGCCGCTGTGTGGGCTGGCCTAGACACTGGCTAATCTCATTTCAAAGCCTGCCTTTGGTTCTCTTTGGCTATTGCGTGGCATTCCAGAATGTGCTTAATCTTTATCCTGTGGATGGACATGTAGGCTCTTTTCTAGGCCTACTGTGGGCCTACATGACCAAGTGGTGCTGCAGGATCCACCTGACCTTGATCACAGCCATTATTGCTGAGAAACTGAGTGGTTACGAGGCAGAAAATAGAACGGGGAAGGTTTGTTTTGTCAGAACCATGTTGATGTTTTACAATGAGAAAGTACTTGTGGATAGCTCATAAGAGGAAAAACATGAAAAGAAAGAAAACAAAGCATAGAGAAAAAAACTAAGAAAGAGGGAAGGGAGAAGGAAAAGGTAAAGGAATGTAAATAGGATGTAAAATACCAGGCATGAGATATGAAACATACCAGGTGCCTCCCAAATAGGAGCAGCTGCCTTGTACCCCCGATCCCATCCTGGTCACCATGATCCTGGAATTATCTGGCGTTTGATCCATCCGAGACCGTGGAAAAGTCTTCCAGGCTCATTGTGCTGTGGAGGTAAAGGGCTGGCAGTGTGTGTGCATAGCTGTGTTACAGGTGTGTGCGTGTCTGCAGGTATGTGAGCCTTGTGCCTGCGTGTGCATGCCTGCATGTGTCTGTGCATTTGTATATGTGCATGTCTCTGTGTAACTGTATGTAAATGCATGCATGCATGTTTGTGGGGGGTGCACGTCTGACTGTGTGTGTGCGTGCATGTCTGTATGTGCGTGGGGGGGGTGAGGGTGTGTCCTGATGTACGGGTGCACATTCTGTGTGTGTATGCATACATGTATACATGTATGTGTTTCCTCTTCGGCAGACAAGAAGCCCAGTAAATGAGTTGATGGATGAAGAATGGGACAGAGTTTCGAACATTGCCCACCCCCGCACACGTGTAGCAAAAGAGGGTTAACATTCACATCCAGAATGAAAGGCCATCGCGATCTTTCCCCCGCCTTCCCCTCTCCCTTTGTTTTCCTTAAACTCTCTAATTGTCACCTCTGTCCCCACAAAGAGCAGTGGATCCGGCAGCACTTAACCTCCCCTGACTGAGTCATTTAAAAATGCCAAGCTTTCTGGTTGATGGAAGACCACCTCTGTTTAATTACCATTTCAGAAATTACATTTCGGATGGAAATCTCTGCAAAACGCACTCCTTTCTTGGAGAGTTTGCACGGAGGCCCTGGAACCAAGTGTCAGGTCTGTGGTTATGAGCGTCACTTCTCTCCCAGGGAGAGAGGAAGCCTCCGCGCACGTGGGGGTGTCCGCCCTGCACGAAAGGGCCTCGGACCATTCGGATTTGGACATCAGTGAGACTTTTCTCCAACAGCCCTTCCTCTTCCAGTGCACTAAGGCGTCCTCAGCACCTCTATTTTCTTCCTGCAAGTGTGTGCTGCCTTCTTCATTTGTTCATTTCCTTCCTCATTTGTCGCATCCAACCTGCAACCAGGTCAGCTAGCCACCTTGTTAGCACTGTGCACAAAGTCAGGGCAGCTAGGCTCCGAATGAGAATCAAGAGTTGCTGGTTAGGATGAAGGATTTAGAACATTAGGATTCTTGCTTTTATTGGTTGCTGGGTACACAGTGAGAGTACTGGTCCGCCAAATTAAAAGAGCTGAACCGGGATGAACAAAGGCTCTATCTGTTTCATTCATCCATTCACTCGTCATTCAGCTGCGCAGCAGGTGCAGCTCTCAGCACAAGGGCTCGGGGATGTCAAGGCCTTTCTGGATACCTGAGGCTTCCAGAGAGGTGAGCTATGGACGGGTGAGATGTTTCTGATTAACATGCAGAGCCTGCCCTTCAAAGTTTGGTCTATTTTGGGAGGCAGGACAATTAAGCCCACCTAAGTGTATGAGGACTTGCCAGTGCTCAAGGAGAAGCACACATACACTCGTGTGTGCGTGTGTGTGTTTGCAAACACAAGTGCCCTCTGAGGGCTAAGTGTCCACTGTGCCAGCTGAGCCCCTGGGGCGTCTGGATGGATTGGAGCAAAACGGGAGGCTCCTTCCTACCGTGCCCTCACCTCCTTTAACTCAGGTGAGCCTTTCATGACCAAGGACCAGGACCAGGTGACCTGAAGCACCCCAAATGGCTCTATGTGCAACTGTGACTTTTTCATTGAGGACTAACCGGCGAATAATACTGCATTAGTTTCAGGTGTACGACGTAACGATTAGGTCCGTGCACACATTGGAAAGGGTTAGCACAGTAAATTCACTTAACATCCAACACCACACGTACTTACAAATTTTGGAGCTGTGATGAGACCTTTTAAGATCTAGTCTCTTAGTGACTTTCAGATATGCAATGCAGCGTTGTTAACTACAGTCACCAGGCTATATATTGAATTCCCAGGGCTTCTTTATTTCATATTCTGTAATTTTGGACAATCTTCACGCATTTCACCCACCCTCCGCCCTCTGCCTCTGGCAACCACCAATCTGTTTTCTAGTAGTACTTTTTTTAATAAAGATTTCACACGTAAGTGAGATCATACAGTATTTGTCTTTGACTTATTTTGCTTAGCATAACGCCTCAAGATTCATCCATGTTGCTGCAAGTGGCAGGGTTCCGTTTTTAAAGCTGGGTGCTGTTTCATCATGTGTGTGCGTGTGCGTATGATGCTACATTTTCTTGCCCCACGTATTGTCCTTGGACGCTAGGTTGCTTCCATGTCCTGACTATTGTAAATAATGTCACCGTGAACACAGAGGTGCAAATATCCTTCCAAGATAGCGATGCCATTGTCTTCGGATAAATACCCAGAAGTGGAGTTGCTGGATGATAGGGTAGTCTGATTTTTTATTATTCGAGGAATCTCCGTCCTGTTTCCCGTTGTGGCTGCCCCCATCCGCATCTCCACCAACAGTGAGTCCACAAGGGTCCTCTTTCCTCTGCACGCTCACCAACACCGGCTATCTCTTGTCTCGTCGACAGAAGCCATCCTGACCGCTGCCGTGAGGCGCCCCTCCCTGGGGTTGCAGTTTGTATCTGCTTGATGACTGGCGATGCTGAGCTTGTTGGCCTTTGGTGTTTTCTTCAGAAAAATGTTCGTGCCGATCCTTGGCCCCTATTTTTCATTTGCTGCATTTATTGTATTTATTCGAATGAATAGCTGTCCTTCAAACATTTGACTTTTCAAGTCAAAGTATTCATGTTCCTCCAGTTCTACTGAGACATAATTGACATCCATCACTATCTAAGCTAAAGTGTGCGGTATAGTTGTTTGATGTACATGTATTGTGAGATGATTAACACGAGAGGTTTAGCCAGCATCCATCATCTCATGGAGATACAATAAAAAGATAAAACTACAACAATTTTTCCTTGTGCCGAGAACTCTTAGGACTGAATTTCCTAACAACTTTCCTGGACGTCACACGGCCACAGTAACGCTGCACATCTCATCCCTGGGACCCTCTGCCTCCCGCTCCCCCTCCCCCAGACTCTCTGCCAATTTTTAAAATCAGATTGTTCACCTGTGACCTGAATAAGGCCCTTCCCCAACCCACGTCTTGGTTCCCCAACTTAAAGACGATAAAATTGAGCCCATAACATCTGAAGCTCATTGCAGCTAAAACACGTGAATCTTCTGATTCTAATACTATAATGATGCCAATAATCATTACCTCGTATGGAGTGTATACCACACTCTCAGGGTCACATATGTATCTCATTTAATCCTTACTTTAGGCCAATGAAGCAGCTGCTACTTGCCCATTTTCTGGATAAGAACACTGAAGCTGTAGGAAGTTACATGGCCTGCCCAACGTCATGAAGCTAATTGGTGCTGGATCCGGGATTCAGACCCACGCAGCCTGACCCCAGAGTCCAGACTCTCACCACTGATACGCTGCACTCCTGATGGCCTGTGACGTCACAGTCCTGGAGTCGCATATTCCTGAACATTCGTGCCCCTCCGCTCCTCTCCAGGCCTTTGCTTAGGTGCTTTGGTAGCAACGTCTCAGAACGCATGGGCGGTGTGAGAGAGAAGGAAGAAGAGAACTCCAGGCAGACTGGCACCCCAAGGCCCCCAGGCCCAGTTCTCCTGTGCATTCACCTGGCACTGGCTGGCAGATGGGCATGCTGGCCAAGCCTGCCAGCTTGCCAGCTGGCCCAGAGCACCCAGTGGCTGGCACCTTGGCCACTTGGATGGGCTGCAGGCCCGCCTCCCACAGGCATGCAGCTGGCAGCACGGAGCAGATGGGCCAGCCGGCCGGGCCATTGGCTCACCGTTAAGCTGCCAGCTGGCTTTGCTATGCCTGGTGCCTTGGCACCTCTGGGCTGGCACCGGTGGGCAGCAGGGCTTACATGTAGGCTTCCTATGGATGGGCAGCTGGCACAGGCAGTGGAGAGGAAGGTTCCTTGGCCCCCTCCTGGCTGCCCCCCGAAATGTCCGGGGGCCTTGGCCAATGGAAACTGAAGCCAGAATCCAGCCTGTCGTCACTCTGAAGAGTTTGCCGTGAAAGCGAGCTTCCTCTCCCACGCTTCCTGTGCTCTGCGCTGATTTCACAAGCTCCGGTCTCCCCGGACAAGCCACACACCTGCCCTCAGACTCCCAACACTCTAGGGAAGGGGCGTCTCCTGGCAAGCCCCCCAGCCTCTGCCAACTCCTTGACGTCTGGCTGCGGGTACCTTCTCAGCTTGGCTACTTCAGAGGCTCAGCTCCTGTGGCTGCCAGACGGCTGGGCCCGGTGAGGGCTGGGATCCTGGGGAGATGCTACAAGAAAACCCAGGAGACGTGGGCTCCAGTCCTGGCCCACTCTTCCATGCGCTGTGAGAACTAGACCGACACCCTGGCCTCCCTGGCCCTGGTGTGCCCACGTCTTCTTTCCCAGCTCCGGCTCTAAAGTAAAGAGGTCAGCATAGAAGAGCATCACCTCCAGAACCCTAAGTGAACTTGAACACGTTCATGACCCCTGACACTCTATGCACAATCTCATGTGTTGGGTGGTGTTCTGGACTGAATCATTTCCCAGCAAAGATGTGGAAGTCCTAACCCCCAGGACCTGTGAGGGAGAAATAGAGTCTCTGCAGATGATCAAGATGAGGTCGTGAGGGCGAGTGTTAGTCCAATGTGACTATGTCCTTATAAAACAGGAAATTTGGACACAAAGGGGGTGCACAGCAGCAAGACAAGAAGAAGACACAGGGACACGGGCACCCATGAGCCAGGGACCTTTGGAGGCCACCAGAAGCTAGGAGAGAGCCGTAGCACCAACTCTCCCTCACCGCCCTCAGAAGGGACCGCCCAACCTCCATGTCAGCCTTCCAGCCTCCGGGACTGTGAGACCGTGAGCCGCTGCTGCTGCTGGAAGGGCCCGGATCGTCCTACTTTGTAACAACAGCCTTGGTAACCAATACAGGCGGACAGGAAACTTTCTGGAAGGCGGTGCAGGCATTTCATTGGGTTATCGATGGGGCTCTTGATCCACCACACCCCAGGGCAGCCCACTGAAGTGTCTCCCGATCCCAACACTCTGGAACTCTGCACAATGGAGGGCGAGGCGCGGACAGGCATGGTGGCCAGGTTAAGCTGTCCAGGGGACGCTTGATCCAGGCAAACCGAATTTGTTCCCCGTGATTTCAGATTTAAAGGAACGTAATCAAGACTAACGGCCAACTTCCTTCTCACATCTCACTTCGGATGCAACATCAGAAGACATCGGGTCAAACCCCTGCTTCCTATTTTATAGCCAAGAGGCTGACTAAGCCTGTAGAGTCGCCAACTGGAAAACAAATAAAAATACGAATTAAGCAATATTAAAAATTAATACCATCTCATCCTATAATTCCACTTCTGGGAATCTATCTGAGGATATGTGTCGATGTATAGGAAATGTCTTATTTTAAAAAGTGTTTCTTGAAGTGGTTTTTAAACACAAAAGAAAGGAAATAGCTTCCCTGGATTGAGTTTGGTGGTTTGAAGATCCTCAGCTAAGGGTACTAAGCACCTGACTTGGATACCTGAAAGGCACAGTTTGTCTGTTATCTCACCTTGTGAAAAAACATTGGAAGAGTACCATGCTGAGATGCCTTCAGAGACCTGGATCTGCTTCTCTGTGTTCTTTTCTGCATGTTGACTTTCTACCTGGGCTGGCGCTCCTCATGGACACAAAGTGGCTGCAGAGGCCCTGACATCACTCTTAGATCCAGCCACCTCCAGAGACAAAACAGGGGCCTTGTTTTAAGAATGCCTCTTTGTCAGAGCCAAGCAACCTTTCCCAGAGGCCTCCAGCAAACTTGCCTTTTTTATCTTAACACTTGTGATTACGTTGTATGCATTTTCCACATGACCCTGTTTTCATTCATTTTTTTTACACTACATGCCACATTTGCTACTTAAGGAGCTACTACTATGTGTCAGGCATTGTTCTCGGTGCTAAATATAAAGCAGTGATTTAAATAGACAAAAATTCCTGACCTCAGGTAGGTTCCTCCATTCTAGCATGTAAGTTTGGCACAGAGGGTAAGTAGGATGTGGGGGGTCCCATGGAGCAAGGCAGCATGTGTGTTGAGAGTCTGGATGTATAAACAGAAAAAAGTCAGGGTGGTGGGCTACAAGAAATCTTTCTTTCATTTCTATGCCTGTAATATCCACCTTTTTTTTCAATAAACCTGTGTGTTACCTCTATAATCAGGAAAAAGAGCACTAACTTGAAAGTGGTGGGCTTACTAAGAAGAAGCTACATAACACCCCAATGAATAAAACAAAAACTTAAATGTAATTGCAAAATTCAGCCTGGCTGGTGTAGCTCAGTGGATTGAGCTCAGGCTGCGAACCAAAGTGTCTCAGGTTCAATTCCCAGTCAGGGCACATGCCTGGGTTGCAGGCCACGGCCCCCAGCAACCACACATTGATGTTTCTCTCTCTCTCTCTCTCTTTCTCCCTCCCTTCCCTCTCTAAAAATAAATAAATAAAATCTTTTTAAAAAAATGTAATTGCAAAATTCAAATTTTATACCATATATGCTTACAAATATTTATACGTAAAAGCTGAGTAGAAACCCAGTTTCTTTGTATAGTGATACTCACAACATGGCTGTTCAATGGATGCCTGTTGGATGAATAGTTTATTTTTTCTTTTATTCTTTTTGTGAATTTTCATGTTTTCCTCGAGAGCATGAGGTTCCTCTTTTGTAAAAAAAAATTATGATTTGTTTCTTTACATTTTAGGCACGTAATACATTTGCAAAATAAACCTGAGCGTACAGAGCTAAATGAAATCAGGTTTGCGCAAAGTGGCTCCTGCCTCATAGTAGGCCTTCTAGAAATGTTTGTTCTCCCTTTTCTCCCTGGAGTGCTTTAAAAAGGATCCTATTTACAAGAGGAAATTGATTCCCACACAACTGTTTTCCTCCCGCACATCTGTGGTATAAATCATCGCCTTCCTGGAGAGCGTCTTCAGACCTCGGAAAGTCGCGGAATTGGAAGGCACCTTGAACATGTTTCCTCCTGACCTTCATTGCCCCAACCCCAATTTACAGATGAGGAAACTGAAGCACAGAGAGGGGCCGTGACCTGTCCAAGGTCACGCAGGAGGCCAACGACGGCTGTCTCAGTCTTCTCGGGCTACCATGATAAACTACCACCAACCACAGCTTAAACAACAGAAGTTTATTTCTTCCCAGTTAGGAAGGTTCAAGGTCCAAGATCAAGGCGTCTGTAGGGTTGGTTCCTTCCTGGTTTGCAGACGCCTGCCTTCTCACTGTGTCCTCACGTGGCCCTTCCCCCGTGTGGGCAGGGAGATAGAGACACCTCTAGTGTTTCTTCCTCTGATTATAAGGACAGCAGTCTTCCTGGATCAGCCGCCCCGACCCCACCATGACTTCGTGTAACCGTAATGACCTCCTTAAAGGCTCCACCTCCAAACAGACACGGTGGGGACTGGGGCTTCAACATAAAACTTTGAGAGGGCTCGATTCAGCCCACAGCATGAACTCACGTTTCTCTTCTCACCGTCCAGTTTCTTCTACCATGTCCAGCGTCCCCTGCAGAAAGAAGCTCGCAATCTCACAAAGCTTGACGCTCCTTGGGAAAGAGTGTGTCTCTTTGGAGCCTTTGCCTTTCCTGCTCAAGCCCACCCTCCTGCTGGAGGCAGCCTTCATCCTTGCAAAGAGACAAGGAAGGTCAAGCTTCCAGAAGAAAAGCTCTGAACGGCTCCTCTCTGTCTCTGCAGCTACAGTGACACACTGACCGTGGACCTGCTGGAAAGACAGACACACCCAGTAAATACATTCAGCATCTCCTGAGCCCTCCCTGCCCTGCACGGGACTCTAGGGCACAGACACAAGCACATCTCCTCCTTCCTGGATCCAGACAGTGACAGAGGAAGTTCCACAAGCAGATGACATACAGACAAGATGAAACAAAGACCTGAGTCCCGGGGAGGCCAGTCTCAGGAGAGGGGCTGATGTTGTCTGGAGCAAAGACAACCTTGCACAAAGGCAGCGACCTTTGGCCTCAGTTTTTGACACTCCTAAATGGGAATCTGGGGATGGAACTCGCCGAGACCCCGAAACCAGTGAGGCTGTGTGCCAAGTGCATCTGTTGCCTAGGGGAGCGTGTGAGTGTCCATCCGATTGCCCACAGGGGTTTCAAGTCCCTCGCCCCTGAACAAGTTCAAGAGCACTGTCTTATTGGATGAGGAGGCATTTCTGGTTGCAGAAGGTGGAGAAAGGCTTTTTAAGTGAAGGAAACCGCATGTGCAAATGCCAAGGGGTATAAAGGTGTGTGCCATGCTGGAAAAATAGAATCTTTGAAGGTGGAGCATGGGGGTTGGGGCAAAACAGGGGACCAACAGGCTCACATCACAAACACCCAGCGCCCCTCAGTCTGGGTAAGAAACTTTTCTGGTAGAAGCATCAAGAACTACTGATAATCAGGTTTGCATGCTTCTCCGGTCCTCGGTTACCTCCACAGTCTCCCTTTCATTTTTCATGTTCTGCTTCAAACCATGGATGGCCCAAATGTTCCCAGTTCCCAGTGAGCTTGGGACCAGCGGCCTTCCCAGAAATCTGCTGGGAAGCGCAGAATCCCAGATCCCTCCCCAGCCCTGCTGAATCCAAATCTGCTCATTGCCAAGGTGACCAGGGGACATGGCCAAATGTGATGAGTGCATTCCCAGAGAGTCTCTGACACTCAGGAAGTTCACCCTGATGGCTTGCCCTGGCCCGGGTCAGATCAGCACCCCCAGCACCCCTAAGCCAGGACTACCAGCACAGGCCAGGCTGCAGAGGAGGAAGCGGAGTGGGGGGTGGGCTTGGAGGCGGGGACACAGACTCCCCAAAGTCTCAGGGCTGGTGGATTCTGGCCACACCAACCTGTCTGCCACCCTGGGTGGCCATTCATGTAAACTCCAGTCCTCAGCTGTCAGCTCTGACCACCTGCTCACTGCCCACACCGGAGCCGCACTAGGGAGGCCAGGGGAGGGCGCGGCCCACGCCCCCTCTCTCCCGCCCACCCCTGCATCCTCCCGGCTCCCTGGTCATGTATAAAACATTCCCAGAAACCACTTACTCCTCATGCATTTTCCATGAAGCCAGACCCAAGTTAAAACGTACAAACATAAAAATATCAAGAAGCACTTTTTTTTAAAAAAAAGGACATGTTTCATAAAAGACCCTGAGACCCATTTGCTCCCTCCCGCTCCTCTCAGAGTGGTCTCTCCTTCCTGCTTTGCTCTGCTCCGTGAAGTGCGCCCCTCTCCTGCTCAAATTCTGCATTTTTCTCCTCATTTTCCTTGTCATCTTTCTCTTGTCTCTTCTTTCTCTCTCTTCTCCGCTGTGTTCCCGGACCTCTTCCCTCCCTCCATTTACATCTTCTCAGAATTTCTCTCTCTCTCTGCGTTTCCACCTGCATGTCTCTGCTTCTTCCGCCTCGATTTCCCTCTCTCTCTCTCTCTCGTTATTTCTCTGATTCTCTTTCTCTGTGGCCCTCTGGGTTGGCATCTCCTGGTTTCTCCCTGCTGAGTGCCTGCCAGGCCTCCTCTCATCCCACCCCCATGGGAATGACCGGAATTAAAGGGAATGACAAATGCGTTGGTGGAAATACGGAGCAACTAGAACTTCAGGCGCTCTCAGCGGGCATCAGCGCAAGCAGTTTGAAAATGGCTTGGCCATTTTTACTAAAGACACACTTAGGCCGGGACCCTGTATTCCGTGTCCGAGTGTGTTCCCAGAAGAAAGGAGGGCTTATATACCCCAGTGGGTCTGTGGAAGAGTGTGCACGCCAGCTTCATTCGCAACAGCCCAGACTGGACACAGCCCAAATGACCACCGACAGGAGGGTGGATAATTAAATGCTGGTTTATTTATATACCAGAAATGCCGCTCGGCCATAAAAGGACAAACTACCGCTCGCCATAACAACATGACTCATCTCCAAACGTTATGCTTTGAAAAAAGCCTAGACTCAAAAGACTGTATGGTCCCATCTATGGGAAGTTCAAGGGCAGGCAACCCTTGTCTGCAGTCCGAGAGGTCAGGAGAGTGGCTGTCCGCGGGGAAGGGTGTGGTGGCTGGAGAGGGCGCAGGAGGGGTTCAGAGGGCCCTGTGTCTTGATCTAGTGAAGCCCGAATATGGGTAAAATAGTCACCAGTATTACACCTAACATTCATGCTTATAGTATGTGAGTTTGACCTCAGTTAAAACTTGTTAAGAAAGGGAATGCACGGCATTGCTTGTTATAATAATTATTATTGTAACTTCAATGGGCAAATTCCTTGGACTCAGGGATCACAGACTCAGACATGCCCCCAGCCCTGTTGACTGCCATGGGGACAGGCGTCTCTGTCCCAGCCTCGGATGTCCCCGTGGCTGAGAGCCCATCCTCCTGTTAGATGGGCTCAAGTCCCGGGACACCACGAATCCCACCGTCTCTGGGAGAGCCGACCCCCGAGAGCCTTTGGGAAGACCTGCCTCAGTGAGAGGCGCGGTGCCCACCTGGTTCTCACGCTCCAGTCGTCTTTCCGATGCTTCGGCTTGTTTCTCCTCTGCTCCCTTTCCATTAGGATCCCGATAGGACTCTACACTGACTCTGGTAACCAGGTAGTCAATTAACAGCACAAAGCCTGGGCCCGAGTTAATGGGAGGAGGTTGGCCTCCTGGAAACCTGGGGGGAAATCTTCCTGCCCATGGAGCCATCTGAATGCTGTTGCAGGCAGCAGAGGAGACGGGAGGGAATCAAAACTCCAGCTTAGGGACTCTGAAAAGGCCTTTATTTATGTTTTTCTCCTTTCTCCAAGTCCTCCCGGGAGGGGAGGCAAACACAGAACCCAGTTTTTTCTGTTGCAGCAGCGTGGGTGTGAACCCACACACATAACCCTCGGAGGCAAACTGAAACCCACTTATTTTGATTGAAGGGGATGAACCAAGACACAGAGGGACTCGAGCACTATTAGGTAAATAATGGTGCTTAAAAATGCATTGAATTTTGCTGCCTCCCTCCCCCCTAAAAAAATCTGGAATTTTCCTATTGAGTATACTTTTTTTCCCCCTCGCCCATGAATATTAATGCTCCTCTCAGAGAGATCTACTTGAAAAAAACAAGAATAAATTAAATACCTACAGATTTTTCTAATTCCTCTTTTTGGTGACATGCCGTCATTACATCAAATTACTGAGATGGGCCTGCTCCCTTCTTTTTTTCTTTTTGGGTGAAAATTATGGAATATAAAGTATATGTAAATGGAGCAAAGGAGGAAAAAAAAACCTGTGAAGAAAGAATAGAGGGAAGGAGAGGCATTAGGTATTCCGCCGGCGTAGTAGTCAGCCAATTAATCAAGCAGTGGCGAGAAAAAGATGCAGAGAGGATGAGTTCGCCCTTCACGTTGATGGGGCCGGCGCAGGGCAAACGCTCCGGCACCTGAGCTCACGGTTAGGCATGCAGAAAGGGATCATGGGAATATCTTCTCGTCTTTGTCTTTCTCGTGAAGGATGGAAAATGTCAAGCTGTTGTTTGGCTGGATGGAGGGGGGTGGGGAGAGTCTAGGAGAATTCACAGTCTGGCAAGGCAAGGTTTTAACTCTTTGAGGCTCTCTCTGCTCCCTTACCTCCCCAGCCCCCAGCTCCACCTTCTCCTCCTCCCAGCCCCCCAGCACATCTGTAGGGAACTCTGCCTGCAAACAGCAAGTGGGAGGGAGCTGACTGATGGTGACACGCGGGCTAGGGCAGCCGGTGAATGTGTGTGTTTGTGTGTGCACGCGTGTGTGTGTGGTCCTGTGTGCACGTCAGGGTGGGAGCAAGCCAAAGGCACTTTCCTCTCCCCCAGAAGTCTTCTTTGTTCACTCTGGAAATGAGTGTGCCTTACCCCGTCCCTCTCCAGCCCTGCCACTTCCCCTTGGAAGTGAGCAGTGTCTCAAAATCTGCAAATGGCTGTAAAAAGGATAATGACAATAAGGAGGCTTGGAGGCTCCGGGGCTCGGTCCGCATGGCCTTGGTGTGCTGAGTCCACCCAGGATGGTCACCTGACAGGGTCTCCTGGAGCAGCCAGAGCTCCTATGGGACTGCAGAGCTCACCATCCCTGGAGTGAGTGCTAGAGTCCCAGCACAGGGCTTATCACCTGCTCCAATAACTCCGAGGAGGATGATAATACAGGGGTACTCCAGGACTGTACTCATTGCTAATTAGTTCCAGAACTCGTGACGAGAGCTGAAACCAATAAGTACAGAAAGATGAAGTATTCTCTCTTGCAGGGCAGCGCCGTGACTTGTGCAAGTTCTAGCACGTGTGACAAGTCCCGAGCAAGCGCTGAGTGCTAAAACCTGGTTTCCTCGCCAAAATGCAATGAGTACGGGTCTGGCGAGTTCTGAAGCCGACGAGGACCGACATATGACTGTAGAGTCATAATAATAGTAGTAGTAAGCTACCGTCCTCCCTCCAAAATGCCCATCTTAATCCCTTTAAGTTCCCCTGTCATTTCACTATTTTTAAACTCCGGAAAATTCGTCATCTCAAGAAAAATTGTCATCCACTCACGCGTCAGGGAAATGTGTGTTTGATTCTCTTCGGCCGTTCCGGGAAGGGGCATTGAATGGCCTACACGGCATATGCGATGCTGAGGGTGAGAGGAAAAAGCACTCAATCTAGACCTGGAAGTGGGCACCAAAGGGCCTCAAGTCCGAGTCTCCAGTGCGCACTCCCAAAGCTGCTGTGGTTTTAACCCCAGGTGGATGGGCACCATGTCCTACACCCTGCTCCGCCACCCTCACCCAGGATCAGACCATAACCGTTGACTGCCAGCTCCTCATGTGAGCCCAGGCGCCAGGGGTAATCCACGTTCAAAGTGCAGCCCGAGGGCCAGCAGCTTCCTCCCACCGGAGAGGTTGCTGGAAGTGCAGGGCTAAGGGTGCCTGCCCTGTCACATCAGAATCGACACTCCCACAACATCCCCCATGGTGTGTGTACACGTTGAAGTTCGAGACACATTGTTCTAAGAGAAACTTTCCCCCCACACTTACTATCCAAAATCTGGATGAGCCTGACAATGGAAGGCAGCTTCTACTCCATGAAATACAGCAACTGAGGAAATACGGTAACAAGTAGCTCTTGCTTGGACTCAGTGTCCGTGCTGTTCTAATGCACTACCGACATTATCTCAGCCCATCCTCTCAGCCTATGGGATGGGCACTGTATACATCTCCTATGACAGATGAGGTCACAGAGGCCCAGAAAGGTAAAGGGACTTGCCCAAGACCACACAGCCAGTAAGTGGCATTTCCAGAATTCAAGCCGAAGCCCCAGAAGCCACAGGCTTAACCTCTGTACCCGTGACTCTCAAACTTGAACATGCATGGGAGTCACCCAGAGGACTGGTTGACACACAGATTTCCAGGTCTCACCCCAAAGTCTGTGAGTCAGGAGCCCGGGGTGGAGCTCACGGATTTGCAGCCCTGACAAGTTCCCGGGCAGCGATGCCGGTGTCACAAACCTGGTGACCACGCCTGGAGGGCCGCTTCTAGTAAGACACCAATTATGAACATCACAATTATGATGTTCTTAATTATAAACATCAACCAAATACGATCAAGATGTGAATCAGTGCCGCTGCCCTTAAAAGTAACAAACAAACAAATGATGGAGGGGCGCATGGAAAATCCGAAACAACTAAAAAACAAATGCAGCGGAAAGTGCTCCAGAGAGGGTCCAGCTGCCTCGTGACATACCCTGAGTTGGCGGCATTAGCTTTCCTGGAGCTCCTGGTCGCCGTGGCTAATTGAGGGTGCATCGCAACATCATTGCTATAATAACACTTCCTGTTATTTAACCAGGACAATACATGGTGTTATAATGAGTCTCCTTCCTCTGTTCATTAAACAGGCATTTGCAAGGCCCCTGCTGCCCTGGCGGGTTCTGCGCAGGTCACTGGAGACCCCGACCGATGAGACGTTGGTTCGGTCCTCTCACAGCCCCCAGCTAGCTGGCCACACCCCTCTGTCTCAGGGGAAGGTGTGCATAGTTCTGAGGAAGGGGGTCCCGAAAGGCGGTCACAGCTGACGCTTGACACCTTATAGTTGTACGCTTTTTGGAAAAGTTATATGCATTCATGGACTAAAGGCAATGATAATTTTAAAATACAAAATTGAAAGTTAAACCGCCAAAGTCCACTCCTCAAAACAGAATCACTTTTAAAAAATGTTGTCATTCTTTTAGATCTTTCTCTCTCTTTCTCTCTCCCTCCCTCCCTTCTCATCCTCCCATCCCTTCTCCTCTCCCTTCATCTTCTCCGCCCTTCCCCCTCCCTCATGTCTCCATCTCGCTCTCCCTCTCTCTCTCCCTCTCTCTTGCCACTGCATATAACTAAGCACAGATCTCCACATTCGAGAACAGCAGTGGGGAAATTCTAGAAGTCCATCATCCAGGTAAGGGTATATGCCGAGACCCAGAAGTGTCAAAGGACAGGCAGCCACCTGGGGTCAAGCAGCAGGTGCAGCTGGGCTCCCCCAGGGCCTCGACCACGGAGGACTCTCAGGCCTTGGTGTGCAGTTTGGACTTGACCCTAAATGGAAAGGGGAGCCATGAAAAGTCCTAGGCATGAAAACCAGTTCAGTTTTGCCTTTCAGGGAGAACTCTCTGGTGGCTGGTGTGGGGGATGGACTGGAGGGAGAGATGCAGAAGCAGGGAAATTGGTTGCATCAGATTCACCAGAGCTAAAAAATATTGGAAAAAACAGTAATGACAAAATGCCACTGAGAGGGAATGTTTGGCTGCTGGGCATTTCCTGATCAAAGGAAAAGGGAACCCTGTCTCTGATACCTCCCTTCTGCAAACTCCAGGGGGAGGGTGCAGCAAAAAAAAAAAAAAGCCCCAGACTTCCCCTGTATACATCGTGTTCCCTCTCTGAGCCTCAGCTTTGATATCTGTAGAATCAGATTCAAATTCCTGCTTAGCACAGTGCTCAGGCAGCAGATGGAGAGAGCTGGATCTTGCAGATTAGAAAGCGCTTTAGCAACAAGTGATGGTGGTTGCTGTGATTGTCCTTATGTTGGTTGTGTTTGCAGTTCTTTACTTATTTCATAAAACTTTTCTCAGAGCACCTTATGTCTCTGTGCTTGCATCTCATTCCTTTCCTGCCTCCAGCTCAGCGCCATCAAATAGAACTTTCTGGATGCTGGAAAGGTTGTAGATCTCTCCTCATCCACTTGATATGTGGCTGGTGGGATTGAGAAACTACATTTCAAATATCACTTTGTTATAATTAATTTATATTTATATATTTGAATAGCCAGGTGTGTACCATATTGGACAGCATAAACCTAGAGTGGGAGATCCTTGAAAACATGGCCTATGTCTCACTCACCCTGCATTCACCTCTTTGTAAAGAATGGATGGATGGGTGGATGGGTGGGTGGATGGACAGATGGATTAATGGGTGGGTGAATGTATGGATGGGTGGATGAATGAATAAATGGATGGGTGGATGGGTGGATGGACAGGTGAGTGGGTAGGTGGGTGGATGGGTGGTTGGATGAGTGGATGGGTAGTTGGATAGATGTAACAGATGCTGACTTAGTACATTTGAAAAGGTTTCCAAATCAAAGCCAAAAACATCAGGTTGACAAGCTGAATGAACCAAAGCAAATCATTTCATCTCTGAGTCTAGGTTTCCTCATCTGTAAAATGGAAATAATAAGAATCCCAATAACAGAGAGCTGTTATGAGGGTTGCAATAGACACAATGTATACCGAACTATACAAATGTGAGGCATCACTATTATTTTTTATGCTCATTGAGCAATTAAATAAACGAAGCCTTTTTCCCTCCAGGTAAAGTCTATTACTCTCTTCATTTCGAAGGTAAGGGGACAAAAGCCCAGTGGGGTTAGCTGATGTGTCCAGGGTCACACAGGAGCTAGGAACTTAGAGCACCTGACATTCCCATAGTGCATTCTTAGAAAGCAGGAAGATAAGATGTATGACCTCTTAGCGCTTAGCTCTATCACACGTAATTTTAATTGAGTCCCTCCCACATATGAAGCATTTAGCACACTTACGTACAAGTTTCCCCTTGTGGGGAAAGCACTGCCAGCCCCATTGGATAGATGGTAAAACTGAGGCTCCGAGAGGCGAAGCCACTTGCCTGAGATCACACAGCCAGGAAGCATGAGACCCCACTCTGCAGCCCGGATGCAGATTCCAGGGTGGAGGCTTGACTGCAATGTCTGTGTGTGGAGGGTGGAGGAGAGGAGAGCAATCTGCAGGTGCCTTTCCCTGAGGGGCACACGCTTCCTTCCCCCTGCAGTCCTCCAGTCCGGGAGAGGGCACCCCTGAGCTGCAGGGCTTTGAATGGACACAACCACTCATTCTCTGCTCAGCCCCCTTTCCTAACTCTTGTCTTCCAGCAATTTATTCTTCCTGGAATGTGCCTGTCCTGAGCTTCTATGTATGCTGTGAATCTCTAAAATGCTGATGTAAAGATGACATGTCCCCAACTTTGGAGGAGAAACGGCCCTACACGAATTGCTCTGGGAAACAGTATGAGCTGAGGGCTCACGACCTGATTCTGGTCTTGGTAGAGGCATTGCAGGGGCCTCCCTGGGCCTCAGGGGCCCCATCTGTAAAATGTTTGTCCCTGAGCTCTGTAAGTGTCCTTCCACTTTGACCTTCATTAGCTCCACTTCTCAGATCTCTGAGGTCTGCCTGGGTGTTAGATTCCCGAGGACCCAGTAGGTAACCTAGGCAGCTGACTACTTGGGGTGTGTTCCCCTTCTCAGGGGTACTTGTGGTCCCTTATGCAAAGTCCCTGTGGAGAGGAACAGCTCCTGCCTTGAAGGAGTGGATCTCGCACACTTGGGCGGGCTGGAAGGCAGGTGGTCCCGGACAGGAGGGGCTGAGTCTGGGGGCTTTCCCACTGTTCCCACCCATGACCACACCCCTCCTCCTCATTCAGAAATAACGAGCCGGGAATGGCCGAGTCCTGGGAAAACTTCTTCCCCTTCCTCGTAATATTTTGTGAGTCGTACAGGAGATGTGTGGACATGATGTGACGCTCACAACCCACTACGAAGTGGAAAAGAATTGTTAAGTAAAAAGAGCACGTTACAGAGTAGTATGTGGGGTATGATACTATATTTTAAAAATAAATACTATTTAAGCACATATTTATATGTATAAGTATAAACTTTATGGGGGAACGAACCTGGAGGCAAGAATATAGCAGAATGCAAATGGTCGTTTTCTCTGACAAGTAGAAAAAAGGGGAGGGGCTTATTTTATTTTCTTCCCACACTTCCATGACCTGCAAGTCACTGAGGCAAGGATGACCTGGTTTACTCACCTGTATGTATTCAGCACCCAGCATAGCCCTGACACACAGTAGGTACACAACACATATTTGCTAAATGGATGGAGAGGATCTTTCCTGCATTTTCTGTAAGGCACATGCCTTACCCTAATAAACAGAAGCCATTAATAAGTGCTTCACTGTTAAGTCAATACTTGTAAAATGGGTAGGCCACTGGCCACGAGGAAGTGCCATTATGGGGTCGTGGATGGAAAAGGGCAGGGCTGTTCCGGGGAGGGTGGAGTCAGGAGACAATGGTCTGTGGGGTGGAGACCAGAGCCTGGCACGTGGTCTTAGGCTGCAGGGGCATTGAGAGGGCCCCTGAGCTCAGCCTCGGTTGCAAAGGTAGCCACAGATGGCACCCCAGGGTGCTGACGTTCACGATACACCAATAGCAAACCTGTCCTCCCTGGGCAGGGGCAAGACAGCAGCCTCCACACTTCCAGAAGATGAGGATGGTGGGAAGCCAGTCGCTAACCTGACTTGTATATCTCTGCTGCTGCTGAGAAAGCCCCTCAGAGCAGACCCACCAGCCCCTCCTGTGGCTGCCCCTTCAGAGGCCTCCCTCCTAACTCTGGCTCTCACCAGCCTGGCAGCCTCAGCCAGAAGCCCACGACATCCAGGGGTGAGGCCACACCCTGGCCCCCTTGTCTAGCTCTTGTCAGAGCCCTAGACCAAGGAGGCACAAATGTGCAGGTCTGAGGCAGCCCCACCCCGAGACTGGAGTTGAGCCAGGTGACGGGGGAGGCTGGCCAGGTGTACGTGGACTGCCACGCCTTGCTGGGATTGGCAGGGCAGGTGGAGACCGTGAGGCCAGCCAGAGGGAGATGGACACACCTGGGGCCTGGTAGGAGAGATAGTCTGGGTCCCGCGGGTCTGAGAAGCTGAGGGAGACGATGCCACCCAGGGTGGAATCGCCATCCTCAAGCTGGGCATGGCTCCCACAGCCAAGCTGGGTGCCTCAGCCAGAGGAAAGCTTCCTTGCTCTTCCCCACCCCGAAAGGGGTGAAATGAGGAGTCGCAGGGCAGATGGGCCAAAGTGTCACCCAGCCTCCATGGTCCCTCACCAGGGTCATTGAAGTGACCTCCTAACCAATGTCCCTGCTTCTGACCTCCCCCTGTGATGCATTCTCCACCCAGCAGCTGGAGTGACCTTCTCAAAACAGAAGTCCAGTCTTGTCACTGCTCCACTCAAGAGACCCTCACGGCTTCCACCACACTTGGATGAAAAGCCAACATCCTTATGATTTCCCACAAGGTTCGGAATGATCCAGACCCCTGTTAACCCACCGACCTCATCTCCCCTCCACTCACTCCAGACACACTGAGGGTCTTGCTATTTTTTGAACAGCCACCCATCTGCCGCAGGGCCTTTGCATGTGCCTTTCCCACAGAGACTAAGAAATAGCACACCCTCGCTTTCTTCAAGTCGTTGCTCAAACGGCACCTTTCTGAATGAGAGCTCACTCGACCACCCTACACACGTGTGTAACCCCCTACGCCATCCCTTCCAGTCTCCCCATCTGACTCTTTTGTCCATGGGCAGCTGTACCTCCTGACTTTCTGTATCACCTTGTTATGTTTCGTGACTCTTGCCTCTCACAGGAATGAGGGCTCTCACAGGCAAGATTTTGGTCATTGACGTGTCCTCAGTTCCTAGCCTTCCTAGCCTGGGACATGGCAACACCCAGTGAAGACTGTTGATTGAACTAATACTCAAACCCTAATGTATCAGATGCTCCTTGCGTACCAGAGCCCAGGCTGAGAGCTCCGCATCGGCCCTTCACACTCCAGGAGGGAGACGTGAAGTCATCCCGCCTTCATCAGCCAGAGCCAAGGAGACCAAGGATCAGAGAGAGCAGGTGAGGCTGGCCCCTTCCGTACACGTGGCTACGTGCTGTGCCTGATTCTGGGCCCAAATCCGTCTATCTTGTTGAATTAACAGATATTGGTTGAGCTCCTACTAAGTGTTGGGGACTCAGTAATGAGTGAGAGATCAAGTCCCTTCTCTCTGGAGCTAGTAGCCTTGTGGAAAGGAGTGTCATTCCTTAGATCTCTTGCGTGGGATGATGCTGGTGACCATGACAATGGTGGTGGCAGCAGTTAACTTTTATTGAGCACTTATTATGTGCCCAGCCCCACATGCGCACTCTACCCCCACCTTTGATCCTTCCAACCCCCTCTGAGGGGAGCACTATTACTATCCCTGGTGCACAGATGAGGAAATCGAGGCACAGAGAGGGAGAGGGTCCCCCCCCCCCCAGAACACACAGCTGGCTCCAAGGAGAGGGAGATAGGAATCCCACCTGGCCAGTCTGATGGCAGGAACCGTCTCAGCCCAAGCCTTTACCTGAGGTGTGTGTGTGTGTAAGTGAACAAAGCGCGCAGTCCAACCCTCTGCAGGGTTATTTGCAGTGATAAATAACATGTGTAACAGAAGTTTATACAAATCGTTAGTGGAGGATTTACGTGGTGAAGGCTGGGGGCAATGGCCTGTGACCAGTACCTGTAGCTGTTAGCACTCCACAAATGACAGCACCGCTGCCTGCTGCAGCCTGCAGGTCTCCCCGTGGGAGCTGCAGCCCAGTGTGGCAGGAGGCACACAGGCACTCACCCTGAGGCTCAGGAGACCAGAAGGGCTATCATGGGCCTGGCCAAAGGGTAGGAGGAGGGGAGGTAAATTCCCTCAGGGCAATGCCGAGTAAATGTTGAGGTGGTGGGTGCAGAAAACAGAGCATGGATGCTCATTCATTCATTCGTTCATTCATTCACTGATCAAACTTTTTTAGCACCTACTATGTGCTATGCACTAAGCTAAGGGATGGAATCTGATATGAGCAAAGCAAGCTGAGTTGTTGGCTTCTTGGGTTTCACTTCCTAGCTGGTGTGGGGGGGGACTAGATTTAAATCTAACCATGCAAAGAGGATGGGAACAGTGTGGCATGAGAGCGTATAATGATTGGACCTGACCCAAACTAGAGGAGACATTCAGGGGACGGGAGAGACTTGCATGAGGAAGAGAGGCTCAATCCGAGGTGTGAGAGAGCAGAAAGTGAAAAGTACCTGAAGGAGGCCAAGGGAACAGCACGTGCAAAGGCACTGCGGCAGGATCAAGTTGCCAAGAGATGGCTTATGTGCTTGAAGCTCAGAGACTGAGGGAGGAGAGGGCGGAGAGATGGGTCTGGAGAGGTGAGCAAGGGGAAATCTCCTGGGGGTCCGTGGGTCATGCTACAGGGTTAACCGCACAGCAGTAGAAAGAGTGGAATATGCACTCACTTGGTCAGATCTGCACTTTTTAAAACCCCTCTGCTGGAGTGGAGAGTCGGTGGGTGGGAGGGCCAAAAGGGGCTTAAGGAGGCCATTAACGAGACTTTCCTGGTCATCCTGTGAGAGGCAATGGTAGTTGGCTAAATCCCGGGAGGGAATGGTTCAGACTCCAGCTCTGTCACCAGTTCCGAGGCCTTGGACAATCGGCTTTCTCCCCCTGTGAGACTCAGTGTCATCATCTATGAAATGGGGATACTACGGCTCACCATAAGAAGATGCTGCAAGAGGTTAAAGCTTAATGCCCCGCAGAGGGAAGGAAACCAGAAGCTGCCTGGGACCTTGGTTAAGCTCTGCCCCCTTCCTCTGCCTCTCTCCTCTCTGACTTGCTCTTAAAGTTATGTAAGTCCCACCCTTTTTTTTTCTTTTTTGAAAGATCTGCAGGAGACAACACCCCTTCAGAAGAAGATTCATCCTTGGTGGACATGGCCATTGGAGACCAGGTGCTCTGTAAGGGTCATCCAGCCGAGGTCTGACCATGCCTTTGCTTGGCATTCAAGGCTCTCCACAGTCCAGCCCCAGCTCACAACCCACCAGGCAGAGGAAAGTGGGAGGTGGGAGGGTGGGACCATGGGCTTGTGGACCATGGTGGGAACATTGTCTCTGTTTTCTCCCAAACGCAGCAAGAAGTTGGTGCTGAGTTCCAAACAGAAGAGTGACAGAATCCAGTTTCTGAGTCTGTCAGTTATCATGACTACTCGAGCCACAGAGTGGCGGAGAGATGGGAGAGAAGCAAGACTCGAAAGAGGAAATGGAAGTGGAGAGAAGCAGACACATGTGAGGAGATCTGTGGTGAGAATGACTGGAGTGAGAGGTGGCCAGGGAGTCAAGGGTGGGGTAGGAGGCACGGAGAGGAGCTAGGGACAGCTTCAAGGTAGAGACTTAGGCAACTAGAACTCCTAGAGTTAAAGGACTGTCACATTCACCACTGTATCATAACACCTGGCACATAGGAAGGGCTCAGTGTCTGTTCTTAGAATAAGATGACAATGAACTCCAGGGCTGCCTGTATAAGTGTGTTTTAATGGAGGGAGTACCATCTCCAAAGGGAATTTGGATGATGGGTGGGGGGACATTCTATTATCCTGGACCAGTGGTTCCCAACAGGGGCACATTTTGCACCCCCAGGGGACACTTGGCAATATCTGAAGATATTTTTGCTTGTTACCACTTTAGGGTTGGTGTTCCTGGCACCCAGCGGGTAGAGGCTAGGGATGATGCTAAAAACCCTACCAAGCACAGAATGACTCCCTCAGCAAAGAGCTATCCAATCCCAAATGTCAACTGGGCTGAAGTTGAGAAACTTTGTTCTTGACATTGGAAAGGATTGAATGCTGAACATTCCAAGGACAGGACAATCCCATACCAGGGCATTTATGAAGGCAACACCCTTGTTTATAATCATCTGAATCTAGGTACTTTATGAGGCAGCTTTTGCCGTGTAACAAACATGGCCCACAATCTCAGTAGCTAATAACAAACATTCATTTCACTTACACACAGATCTACAGGTTGGCTGAATTTGACTCTAGGCTGCTCCACCTACTCTGTTCCCCACAGACGAGCATCTCCCTGATGTCATTGTCAAGCACATAGCAGGAGTACAAGATGCCACACCAAACCACACAATATATTCAAAGCCACTGCTTGCATCATGTCTGCTCACAGGCCATTGGTTAAAGTAAGTCACGTGGCCAAGCCCAATAACAAAAGGATGAGAAAATAAGCCCCACCTCCCCTGGGAGGAGCTTCAAAGTCACATGACAAAAAGCATGGAAGGGTAAAAAAAATTGGGAACAATCATCCATAGTTCACCCTCATTTCATATTTAAACACAAATTATTGTCACAGTTTTCTTCTTTTCCCTGCTTAAGAAAAGGTTATTGGATACATGTTCTCAGCACAGGGTAGAAAAGGGCGCAACAACTTTGAAAGAGGAAAGAGAGGGGTGCGTAACCCACCTGCCTCAGCCTCATCATCCCTGCACTGAAAACGTTCTATGTGCCAGACACTATGTGTGAGATATTTTTGCCTTCAACCGATGGTCGTCTTCATGCTATGGATGATAAAACAGAGACCCACAGAGGTTCAGACACTCACTCGATGTCACACAGCTCACTAGTGTTGGAACCAGCCCTCGAACTTGCACACACAACTCCAAAGCCCACACGTCCCATCTCTCTCCAGAGCATCCCTCTGGGCTGCGAGAGGCAGCCCTCGCCCAGTCACTCTCAGGCATCCTCAGACAGCACACTGGGGCTCTAACACTGGCTTCAGTCATTTCGAGTTGTGGAAGGCAAGCTGAGTAACTGGGACATGTGACATTTATTTAGTTACATATCTCCGGTGGGAGGTTTCGGGGGCCATTAATGTAGTGTGTCTGCATGGCTAGTTTACATGCTACTTCTCGTTATTGCTGTCTCTATTCCAGGGCCCTCACACTCAATTTCAATTCAAAGTTTGGCAGTCAAGGTGTCAGAGCTAAAAAATGGAATGGCCTCCCTCCGAAATGAAATAATTTTGTTGTTCAGTTCCGAGCGATTTTGTAATTTCATGCTTGTGTATGATAATTTTATGCTGTCCTGCCTCACGTAACTCAGTTCTGGCAGATCCTGACAGGTGATAAATACAATCTTTTCCGCCCCGCATGCGACAGGCCGGAGCGAAGTGGGGGGGGAGGGAGAAAACGGCAATTTCACATCTGAGGCCAGAGCACAACTGGAGGCAGCAGCAGCCCCATTCTTTCATAATTTCACGCCTGGATTCCAGCCGGCGCCACCTCTGTTGTGGCTGAAGGACCCACGGGTCAAGGGAGCCTTCCTGAAAATAGAATGGTGCTGGGCAGGGGCCAGGACATTGGCAGGCGGGGAGGGGACGGGGAGAAAGTTACGGCTCTGGGCCCGCCCTGGGCTGGCGCGCCGTGGGTTGGCAATGTTCGATTTATGGTGCTGCTCCCCGCCAGGTGCTCTCCTCTGTGTGTTCCTATGGAATGAGTGCCTCTTGGGGGGATTATTTTCACGAATCTCTTCAACGTCGGTGAGAGAGCCATTTCCATGAAAAGAGGGAGGGGTAAGGAAAGAGGGAGAAAGGGTTGGAGAGATAGAGACAGAGAATAAGAAAAAATAGGAGTCCTTGACATGTATCACGAAGTTCTGTGTTTATAACTGCTTCCTGGTATTGTTCCTTAAAAATAAAAAAAGCCTTTCCCCCCGAGAATGAATGAATCAAACGCACATTAAGGAAACGCTGACATAGAGAGGGGCGTGATGGTGGTGGATGAAATGGAAGTGGAGGCGGGAGTGTTGGGGTCATCGGTGACAGAGAGGGGTGCCTCGGTCTTGGTCTCGAAGGAGGCTCTCTTCTCACTAAGGGGAGGACAAGAAGCTGCCTTGGCGTAAGCTGGGAGAAGTCCAAGAAATGGCTCATCTAAAAGAGTAACCATTAATAATAATTACAGTTTATTGAGTGCCAACTGTGTGTCAGGCCATGTCCCAAGCACTTTGAACATCGGTTTTCACTCCATTTGGCAAGGGCTCTGCAGAATAGAGGCCAGGAAGACACCCACTTTACAGATGAGCATACTGGTGCTCAAAAGTCTTACCAAGTGAGTCAAGGTCATTGCATTAGTGTCCTAAGGCTGCCATAATAAATCACAACAAACCAGGTGACCTAGATCAACAGATATTTATTCTCTCACGGTTCTGGAGGGTAGACAGATCTAAAATCCAGGTGTCCTTCTGGTGGCTCTGAGAGCGAACCTGTTCCATGCCGTCCTGCTAGCTTCTTGCGGTTGGCAGCAACCCTTGGCTTATAGACACATCACTCCAATACCTGCGTCTATCTTTGTATGACATTCATCTTCACATATTTTCTCCCCTTTTCTTCTCTTATAAGGAACTTCTCATTAAATTTAGGGCTCATCCTAACCCAGGAAGATCTCGCCTCAAGATCCTTACCTTAATTATATCTGTAGACCTTTATTCCTAATAAGGTCACGTCCTAAGGTTCCAGGTAGACATATATTTTGGAGCAGCCACTATCCAACTCTCTATGGTCACATGGCTCTGAAAGTGGTGGGACTGGCATGCTTCACCAGTGACACAACTTCCTTCTGCCCTGAGCTTCTCACACAGGAGGGCATGGCAGGTTGATGGTCCCACTGCTGGGAGGGAACAGCTTGGAGCGGGGACAGGTAAAGAAGAACATGGCTGACTTCAAGGTTCCTCATCCACTCTTGAGAAGACACAGTACATTTCATCCCTTTATGAGACTTCTGTGTTGGACTTGGGGGGTCATTAGAAATCAGTTTATTAGTATGGTTTCCAAATATCTTAAAGGTGAAGAGATCTTTAATGTCTCATAGATGCTAGACCATGTTCACTGAATCATGTATTGGGCTATCGTGAGGACAAGAACACTAATGCCTACTGCGACTGTTCTCTGGCCCATTAGGAACCTCCATTAGCTAATCTGAGCCAGAGAGGTAGGCACCATAATTCCCATGCAGGCAAAGGAGAAAACTGAGGCCCAGTGATGTGAACCTTTTGCCCAGGGGCACTCCAGTGGTAAGAAGGAAAACACAGACTTGACACAGGCCTGTCTAATTCCAAGGGGCTCTTTTCAGCCCCACTAGAATGAGGTCACTTTCTTGAGCTCAGAGCTTCCCAGGCAAATAGAAGTCACAGGGTCACTGTGCTCTCAGAAAGTCTTCCTGGGTCTCCCCCTCTTCCCACGCACCACTCTCCCATCTGTGAAGACGTTTCCACATCCACGGTTTCACCTGGGTCCTGGGGACCTTAGCCCTCTTTATAATCATGCACAAGATTACGGCATCATTGTTCCACTGCTAATGATGAAAAATGAAGGCATGGAGACTGGAGTTGGGGAGATAGCAGTGGGCAGAAGTAAAGCAATCCCTGCCTCATGGAACTTATACTCTAGTGGGGAAGAAAGAAGATAAAGAAGTAAAACAAAAAAAGTTCTAAATTTGGATAAGCCCCATAAAAGATTTGTGAATTGGGTGCTGAAATGGGGAATATACTTTAGGAGGTGTTTAGGAGGAGCCGCTCCAAGGTGTGATGGTTAAGCTGAGACCTGAAAGATTAGTGGCAGCCAAAAGCTGGGAAAGAGGGTGTCCCCTCCCAGGGCCAGCAGCATTTGAGAGGATCCAGGGGTAGGAAAGGGCTTATATTCAAAGCAATAAAAGGAGGCCCATGAGCTGGGGGGGTAGTGTAAGGATGGGCAGGATGATGGCAGAATCCGCGAAGGGCAGACCTCACCTTTGGGTCAGGGCAGCAGCTGGAACTCCATCCATGAGAAGCCATTGAAGCATTCCAGCAGAGAAAGACAGGATTCCACTTAGGTTTTTTAGAAGAGTGCTTCATTGTGCTATTGGAAAAAAGATTAGGGCGGGAACAGGAGTGGGATAAGCATGGGACCAGCTGGGATCTCGCTGCCTCCCAGCAGTGAGATGATGGCAGCTTGGACCACAGTGGAGCCCCAGAGGTAGCCAGGCACGGTCAGAGTCGAGAGAGATACATAGATATATCTGGAGGCAGAAGTGGCTGAAGCTGTGATAGATTCATCAGATGTTAAGAGAGGGAGCAATTCAGAGGAAAACCCTCTTCTTAAAACCCTGGGTTTCTTATCTATGTTTTTCCCCAGCTAGTGGAATTTCCATAAGGAGACCTGCCCTCCAGGTCAACTTGTTGATATACAAAGACAGCTTTTTAAGTCACGTGCAGCAGCCATAGGAAGGTCTCTGGTAACTCCTGTCTGAGTGTTATGTGGACCTTCAGACATGGACAGAGAAGGGTGCCACCCTGGCCAGAGGGACAGCCCCAAATTTCCCAGAGACTCTGGAAAAGCAGCATCTCGGGGGTGGACTATTTAAAAGCTTGTCTTGGAAATGGGCTTTTGTATGTCTGGGCATGTTGTTTATAAAATAGTTTTATTCCCTCTTTTGGGGCAGTCACAAATACTTCCCTCTTTGTCAGCTGTCTTTTGGGACGTTCAGCCCCTGCAAGATTAAAACTTTGTGCAGGAAGCTCCCAGACCAATTTTTTTTTATCATAAGTAGGTTTGCCCCTCCCCCAGAGATGCAGATATTTGTAGACAGGTAAGCCACAAGATCCTACATCATCATGAGAATTAGGCAGTCTCCAGTGTCTGATTTGGAGAGATCATTAAGACCATGAAGAAACTGAGGTCCAGAGTGGCCCGTTGATTTGTGCAAAGTTACACAATAATCACAGACTCCCACATGGAAAAACCTAGGAGACATCTGCCGTGGGAACCAACAGGGAGAGGGATGTGCCAGGGAGCCCTCCAGTGTATAAACAACGATGCCTGGTCTTATTCGCCACTACATGCCCACATCCCATACTACATCCCATAGTACAGAGCCGCACAGAGTGGATTTCACCAGTACTTGTCAAAGGAAATGCTGCGTTTACTGAGGACTTACTCATCAGCTTCAGGTCTCCATTCCACCTTCCCAGTGTATGCACCTGAGCGTTAAAAGAGAAAGGGGTGGGGCTGGGATATGAACCCCCTCCATCTGGCCTCAGGGTCTGCAGTCACCCCCTCACCTAGAAGCAGAGATCACTCATCAATCCACAGACATCTGATGGTTACTTCAACTAATCTGAGAGGTTCAATCACTACTTTCTCTGAGCTACACAGAATCTCAGCCCAATGACCATGATGCCGAGTGGCAGGGCCATGTGGCCGGGCCATGTGGCCCACCATCCTTCCGGTCAAAACAGGAGCCTTCACTCTGACACTTCCTGGCCATGTGACTTTCCCAGGGACTCGGTTTCTACATCTGGAAATCTGAAGGGAAAAGATGGCTGCCTTGCCTTGCCCTGTGAATGTGCTGAGAATATCAAAGGATATCGTAGAGGAGTAGAGTATTTCACCAGCTGGAGAGTGATCTGGCCTGCCCAGACTGAGTAAAATTCCCCTTCTTACTCTTGTTACACACTGTATGTCTCTTCCAAACTCATGCCACATTTCTAACTCCCCGAGGCACAATAAGCTTGTGAGGCCAAGATCACAGCAACCTCAATCCACCCCACATGGTTATTTATTCATTTATTGAAGAACTGTGCATTGAGCAGATACTCATCTAGAATGAGAGAGGCAGTGGTCACAGAACAAAATAAGCTAGCATGAGAGGTGACACAATAGGAACAGTAAATGTAACAGTATCCTGGCAGGCCGTGATAACCACTATGAAGTGAAGATAAAGAAAGATCACATAAATCTTTATTGACCATAAAAGAGCGCAATGATTTGCTTACTCATTTATTGGGTCTACTTGTCTTTGTTCTCCTTCAATGTAGAGACTGTGTCTGATTCGTTCATCTCTCTGACCCTGGTATCTACCACAATATTTTGTATATAAGAGGTAGTCACTAAATATTTGATGATTTAATGAATGAATCAAACATTCAATGAATCAATGGAGTAGATGAACAAGTATAAGTAAAAATGAGTGGATGAATGAATAGTTGGATGGATGGATGGATGGATGGATGGATGGATGATGGATGATGGATGATGGATGGATGGATGGATGGATGAATGTGTAGATGAATAGTTGGATCAATAGATTGGTAGATAAATGGATGAATAGGAGGATGAGCAGGTAGATGTGTAGATGGATTGTTGGATTGATGGGTACATAATGAATGGGTGAGTCAAAGGATGAGTAGGTGACTGGGTGAACATTCATGGATGTTCAAATGAATGGAGGAAGCATAGAGAAGAAATATAAGCCTGGTCCTGGGTCATCAGAATCTTAGAGCTTAGAAATTAGCATTGGAATATCCAGAAGGTGAAATTATCCCACAAAGGAATAACCAAAGAAAGGTGGTCCAGAGCAAGGGAAAATTCATAAACACACAAAGGTAAAGCTCTACATCAAGCCACAGATGGCGGCTCTGTACAAAGCCACACAAAGGCAGCCACGTGTTCTCACGATCTCATGTCCTATGTTTCACAGCTGACTCCATGCACAGCAGCCATCAGTGTGCCCTTTTCCCTCTGAGTTACCTTCTTGACAGCAACAGGAGGAGTGCAGTGAGGTAAACAAGAAGCCAGGTTTGGTATCCGATGGCCAGGTGACTCCCAGCTCTGCCATCTGCCAGCTGTGCAGGTTTGGGAGACTTGCTTTTCTCCAAGCTTGGTTCCCCTGTGGCCAAACTGGAGGAAGTAATTGCAACCGAGCAGGGTGACTGGGGAATTAGATGTGATGCATGGTCCCTCCTGGGCTAGGCATACAGTAAGTGCTCAATTAGCCACTGATATTCTACTGTTACAGCACGTTGGTTTATCCTACCCCCTCTTGCTTCCGTTTGTGTCACTTCCAATTCTCCCTCTATTTTAAACACCACAACAGAAATGCTGGTAGTTACTGTTTGGCAAACACCATGATTAATCCCTGAAGGTGAAAGCCCCAGAAGAGGTTGCTGAGCCAAAGGAAAAGAACATTTCTATGGCTTTTGACGCATAGATCAGAATGTGGACAGGATCGCCTGTAAATACCACTCCCCAAGCATTGTGAAGGCTGGGGTTGCCATATTAAAGGGTTTCTCCCCTTAAAACCCAAGGCACCGTCCAGATAACGTTAGACCATCTATGTTAAGTTCACTTATCGTACAGATGGAAAACTGAGGCCCAGAGGGGGGTAAGGGCTCGCCCACAGTGAGGCAGGTGGAATAACAGCAGTGATAACCATGACATTGGTTAAGGCTGGGGCGCTGTGGCAAACTCCTGCCACACGTTGGCTCATCCTCTGCTCACAACACTTCTTCAAGTGTCATCATCCCCTTTACACATACGGGGAGATGAGGTCCCCGGAGAAGTGGAGCAGTTAACACAACTTCCCAGAACTCCTGAGTGGTGAGGCTGGGATTAGAACCCAGGCTATCAGGTGCCAAAGCCTGTGCTCTAACCATTCATCCACAGTTATTCCCTGGAGTCCCTGACTCAGAAATCAGAGCTGAAATAGATAGCACACTTGGAGGACAGAGGTCAGGCAGCTGATCAGGGGATGAGTTGAAGCACTCTAATAGACAGAGACTGTTTCAGTATGATTGCTCGGAATCCCTCCACCCACCAGGCTCTTAATAAGCCATCATCCCCAGCCCAGTGCCATATGTAAATTCATGTCTATCTAGACCATAAAGCAGGCAGCACTGCCTGCTTTCAGGTCCCTGGTCCCCGGAGTGGACTCCCTGAGCCACACGTGTGAACATCAACCCCAGTGGAGTTTTTGCACAAGCCATTTCCTCTCTGCCCTGGCCTGCCTTTGCCCACTTCAGAGTTATCCCATGTCTTCCCACAATGCGGAGGCTGCAAGGAAGGTCATGAAACCTGCGACAGATTCTTAAGCAGCTGTGTGACAGCCTAAGGAGGAGCCACAGAAGGATGTCTAATCTGAACTCTGCTACGTGCTTGCTGTGTGACTTTAGAAAATGAACTTACCCTCTCTGGGCACTTCCTTCCCCACCTGTAACAACAAATATTCCTAACATCCCCACTGACTCTCCATCACTTCCTTAAAAGCCCCAGCCCCATGAGCAACCTTATGACACAGTTGCCACCAAATCCAACTTTTTGCCACAATTAATACACCCCTTGCCACTACTGCAGGCCACAGCTCCGCCCCCATCTCCCCGCATCTAGAAATTAACTACATAACTTTCCGTTTTGCTGTCACTCTGTGCACGCCATAAATCACCGTCAGTTTGGGTTGCATGTTTTTTACACTGCACCCCTTTAATGTCTCTCAAAAAATATAAATAAAGCATACATAACCATTAGAACACTCCGAACCCTGAAAAGTACATAAGAATTTATTTGTCTCCATGTGGATCATACATATTGTATTAAAACCGCATAAAGGGGTTTAATAAAATGGCAAAAAGAGAGGCAGGAGAGCAGCGTCTCAGCAGCGGGGAGAGGTGAAAGTGATCTTTCTTTGATGCCTGTTAAATGTTCCAGCAGATGAACCCTATATTCTGCCAGGAAATGAGTTTGCCACCGGCCTATTGGGCCTGTCGGAAGAGGTTGGTCTCACCACGGTCATCCCTCTTCCGCGAGCGGCAATACATTATGCCGCCTCAATTTTTCATTCCTTGCTGCCCGAAATGCAAATTTCTTCTCTGTTGTTTATATTAGGTTTTCAAATATATGGAAATCCAGAGATCTGGAGGGAAATGCCAGGGCCACGGAGGCACTCAATCTGTCTTTTTCCTCTGACTGACTTCTTTCCATCACTTACATGCCGTGTGACGGGGGCTGAGCGTGGGGTACAGAGTACCAGGACAGGAAAGTGCCCCCCGGGGGGAAGAGCAGCCGAGGGCGGCTTCGGCATTTGGAGCTGTGCTTTGAGCCACCAGGATCGGGAGTGGCCTCCTAAATTGCCCACAGTGGACCCGCAGTTACTCCAGAGTGGGCAGAGATGACACCCCCTCCCCTGCGTAAACGGAGACATCGGGGGAAATTCCTGTGTTTGGCAATAATTTATGGAGCACCTACCACACACTGGGGACCATGATACGTTAATACTGATGGTCCAGAGGTTCTTTGAGTTCTCCTTCAACACATGACAAAGCATCTCATCTCATTGTCCCACTCATCCTATTAAGTAAGTTTATCCCTTCAATTTTGCAAGTGAAGAATAGTGATGTCACATAACACATCTGACATCACACAGCAACGACAGGCAGAGGTTGAGTTTTAAACTCTGGTCTTATAAGTGCCAAGGCCCATGTTCTTTCACACTGGGGGTCAGCAAACTTCCTGTAAAAGGCTGGATAGTAAATATTTTAGCCTTTGCATGTACCTGGTCTCTGTTGCAATGACTCAGCTCTGCTATTGTACTGCAAAAAGAGGCCCAGCCAATATGTAAATCAATGGGCGTGGCCATGTTCCCATAAAACTTTATTTACAGAAACAGCAGAATATGCCAAGGTTGCCCCTGACACAATCAGGGAACTTGATATTTCATGGTAAGTTACCCAGATCACATGTTGCAGATGCCTGTCTTCTAGGAACTGACTAGGTCTTCCAGGAAAGTTTGTCACTGTCATCATGACGTGCAGTCTTGTTTCAACTTCACAGCAACTCAGCTGACAAGATAAGGATTTAATCGCCTTTATTTATGAGGGAGGACAAAGAAGCTCAGAGATCACTCATGCCAAAGTTCACACTCCAGGCCGCGGCAGAGCTGGGATTCGAGCCTGCTGGGTCAAGAACTTTGCCTCCTCAGGGAGGTTCGGGGACCGTGTGACCAATCAGAGTCTGCTCCTAGTGGGATCCAGGACAGCTCTGGGAGGTGTCACCAAGGCAGACATCAGAGCCAGATGGACCTCAGCTGAGAATCTAGGTGTCCATCATAAGAATGGAGCCCACCCTTCTCACAAAGACCACACTCACGGAGAACACCACGTGGGTGAAGCTGGAGGCAGGGAAGGGAGGGGAGTGATGTCCCCACAAGCCAACGAGTGCCCGAGTGCCCGCACACTACCAGAAGCTCGGGCAGAGGCATGGAACAGATTCTTTCTCACAGCCCTCGGAAGAAACCAACCCCGCCGACACCTTGATCTTGGACTTCTAACTTCCAGAACTACTAGAGAATAAATGTATTTTTTAAGCAACCCAGTTTGCAGTACTTTTGTTATGGCATCCTTGGAAAACTAACACAGCTTTGTGTGTGGCCAGCATCCTGAGGGCCAACTCTGAAATATCCCTGAGTTGTCCAACCAGGACCCTAGCTCCAGAGGGCTGGAGCACCTTCCTTCCTCACACTACCAGGTCCATCCATAGACTGAACCCGTAACTGACCTTGGCTGTCTTGGATTATGCCTTCACCAACCTTCCACTGAGAAAACATGCACTGTGTGCTCACTAGGGGCCATGCCTTCCACTCAACAAAAATTAGTTAGCACCTACTATGTGCCAGTCCATGGACACAGAGCTGAGAACCAGGCATGCAAGGTCCCTGACCTCATTGAGCTCGGGGACATGGAGGAATTAGTCAGGAGAATGTTAACCGTTACAAAGCCCACAGTCTTAGCGACTTCAGCCCGCAGAAATGGGTTCGTTGCTGTCCTGGATTGCAGTTGGCCACAGGATGAGAACGGGGCAACCCTGTGACCACAGGTGATATTTAAGGACCAAGATAAAGGCGCCACCTTCTCCTTCAGCAAGCAATCATCGGGTAATGATGGATATCAGCAGGTGAGGGGAGATGTCACGGGACTCCACAGCCAGGAAGTGGTGAACGCCAATCCTCTTCATCCCATTGGCCAGACAAAGGGGCAGGACCCCACCCCAAAGCAGCAGAGTCTTATGGAAAAGCAGCCCCATGGCCAGCAGGAACGCAGATGGGTTTGCTTAACAACTATCTAGTCTCTACTTTATCTCCATGTTAGGCATCACTGGATGAGGGAGAAGGATAAACAGGGTGTGACCCCCCCAAGCCTCAAAGACCCCCACATTCTGGGTGCTGAGGTACAAGCACAAAATCCCAGAGTGGCAAGCCCGGAGGGAGAGTGAGCCTTGCGCCCGCAGTCAGGAGAGCAAATGCACGGGTCAGAATCGCCACTTTCCTGAATGCCCACCTGGGCCTCCAGCTGCTCACGGAGGCCAGAGATCCTGCGACCCCATTCTGGGTCACCAGCATCCCAAATTCAGTAGAGGATGATGAGCCACAGAGGGTGGAGGGAGCAGAGGGCAGCGGGGCATGAGCAAGCACTGGTAAGGGCAGCTTGTGATTAGGACCTAGAGTCCTAAACACTCCTCAGATCTCCTATCGGCCCCATGGGTCCAAATGATTTCCTCCATTCCATCAGTGAGGAAATAAAAGCCCAGAGAGGTGAAGCCACTTGCCCAAAGTCACACAGTAAAGAAATTAGAGTTCGAAGCATGACTAGCCCCAGGCCTGTTAAACTCCAAATAACCAAGGCTCTTTTCTGTGCATGGCCTGGAAAGAGATGGACAAATGGCCAATAAGCATCTGAAAAGATGCTCAACATCACTAGGGAAATGCAAATAAAACCACAATGAAATGCCACCTCACACCCATTAGGATGGTGAAAAAAAAGAAAGAAAGAAAGAAAGGAAGGAAGGAAGGAAGGAAGGAAGGAAGGAAGGAAGGAAGAAAGAAAGAAAGAAAGAAAGAAAGAAAGAAAGAAAAAAAGAAAGAAAGAAAGAAAGTAAGAAAGAAAGAAATGCTGGTGAGGAAGCAGAGAAACTGCACCCGTGCCATGTTGCTGGTGGGACAGGAAACGGTGCAGCCACTGTGGAAAACAGTGCGGTCATTCTCTGAACGATTAAAAGGAGCACTACCGTATGATCCAGCAATTCTGCTCCTGGGCACCTACTCAAAACAGTGGAGTGCAGGGTCTCGAAGAGGTATTTGCACCCCACGTTCCCAGCAGCATTTTATTCACAATTGCTAAAATGTGGAAGCCACTCAGATGGCCACAGCTGGAGGAATGGGTAAATAATTTGCGGTCTATCCATACAATAGAACAGTCAGCCTTTAAAAGGAAGGAAGCTCTGACACGCGCTAAGACACGGATGAAACTTGGGGACACTGTTGAGTAAAATCAGCCGGTTACAAAACGAATGCTGTACGATCCCACCCACAGGAGCTACCGACGGTCGTCACAGCCACCGAGACCGAAGATGAAATGGTGGTTGCCATGGTTTGGGGGTGGGGAGTGGGAAGCTGGTGTTTAGTGGGGATAGGATTTCGATTTGGGAAGATAAAACAAACGTTCCGAAGAGCGATGGTGCTGGCGGTTGCACGACAACTTGAAAGGACTTAATGCCACTGAGGTGTACATTTGAAACGGCCAAACGGTCGATTTTGTGACCTGTGCATTTTACCACAAATAGCGTGAAGGAGATAGGACATCTCTCCAGAGCCTGCAGGTTCTGAAAGGGCCCGGAGGGGGCCAGTGGCCAAGGACAGGGGTTGGCCCGGAAGCAGGGGTGAGAATTTGAAGGCTGGGCCCTGCCCAGCTCGGGGCCCGGGGCTAGTGCTTCTGCTCCCCAAACAGCAGTCAGCACCTTCCTCAAGCAGCAGCATTAATCTTCTCTTCCTTCTTCTCAATCCTGGGTCTGAGAATGCTCTAGAAACGCTACAGAGCAGTTTTCTGCAGTATCGTGGGCCCTTTTCCACGCATCTCCCGGTCAGCAGAGGTTCACACTTCTTTCTGTTTGTCTGTTGGCAGAGCCGCCTGAGGCTTTATTTTGGGGGGGGGGGGGAACACTTGATTTGGCTTTTAGTGGTTGGGGGGGGCATGGGTAAGAGGTGGTGCCCCAGGCAGTAAGCGCCCCCACCCCAGGGGTGAGCTGAGACCCGGGGCTGCGCCTCAGGTGGCTCTCCTGTGCCTCCCGCTCTGCTCCCCAGCTCCTTTCCTGCCGGCATGGAGGACGGGAGGGACCACGGTCGTCATTCACTTGGACAGGACAGCAGATGACTCAGACACTGGCCTCCCATCACGGGTCTCAATCTTCTTCACAACCACCGTCTGGGAGGAGCTGGCGCTGGGGCGGCTGAAGGAGCCAGCGTTCCCTGTGGCAGGAGCCAAAGGGCTTCCCTCCCTCCCTCCTAAGACCCCTACCCCGCCTCCTCACCCTCCAGGAGGCTTGTCCTCTGAACTGCATTTCTGCCCTTCCTGCCCTTGGCGACTCTGATGTGTCCGTGAACGCATGGAAGCCACTGCGTTCCTCTCTGCACCCAGGCATTGCTCAGCACAAGTATGGGGACACCGTGGTCCTGAAGCCCACCCGCCCTGCCCCACTGCTGGAGCTAGAAGTTACAGCGGCATCCTCCCTAAATAGAACTCTCTCCCCCTTAGGAAGGAAATAAGGAGGCTGTACCTTTGGGGGATAAGACAGTGGGGCCAGGAGACTGGAGGAGGTGACCCCAGACTGGGGTTAGCCACATAGAGCTCCTCCTCACCCCCAAAACTTGGCCTGAACCGAAAGGCAGGAATGAAGGCGGACAGCCCCCATCTGACCCGACTCCCCTGCACAACACCCCACACTTCGCAAGGCCCTCCTCCCATGCTGTTTCCCTCCAGGGTGCCCCTTGAGTCTGGGTATCCATCGTTTGTCAAAAATGGTGAAAAAAAGCAACACGACCGCCATTCTGAGGCTCCCTGCAAAGCGCTCACCGGGACCTGGCAGGTGGTCAGCACCCTCAACTCTACTCATCTTTCCAGGGAAATGGCCTCAGCAGGATTTCCCGGAGCCCCCACACCCTCACCTTCTGGGATCACCGGCCAGGCAGCTCTTCCCCTCCCTCCCACCTGGGCTCTCTGGACAGATGCTCCAGCCCCTGGGTCTCTGGCTCCTGATCTCCGTCCACCCGGGTCTATCCATCATTTAGCCAAGGTCAAGTCTCAGGTACCTCCTATCGTTTCTCAATTATGGGTGGCCCCTGGGCCAGCACCATAAAGTGGTCTCTGCTTGGTTCATATTAATTAAATATCAGAGGCTGCAGGGGAGCAGGCAGGGAGGGAGGCTTGGCAGCTGGCCTCGCTGGAGTAGCAGCTCCTTCTCGAGGTAAAAACATCCTCATTCATTCCTTTGACAGATGTTTAGTAAGCCCCCACTCATGGGTGCCAGGCACCTCGCCGGTCTCTGGACTCCCAGCAGCAAAGAGGACCGACGTGGATGATACCCCACGGGGCACACACAGCATTGGCAGAGTCCCCAAACCTCAGGACACCTCTATGAACTGGAGGCGCAGCCCAGGAAGGAGAGCCTCCAGGCTCAGTGGCCAGGACGAGAGGACCCAGGTGAAGGGCCAGTTGAGAATTACCTTCATGCGGGAATCAGTAAGCACTGGTGAGGGAGACCCAAGGCAGCACGGCTCAGAGCAGGGAGTCTAACATCAGAGTGAGCGCGCCGCATCTCTGAGGCTCTCTTCAGTCCTATCACTCGGAGCTATTTTTTAGCATTTCCCTTGCCACTTTCAAGGGGGAAAAAAACATGAATTAACTCATGGTGAGCACTCGCCATGTGTCAGCAGCTGTGAAAGGGTGTCGTTTCGTGAAACTATCACCACCAACCTGCAAGATTCTTTCTCCACCTCCTTGATGCTAAAGAGAGAAAGTCTCAGGGAAGTGCAGTCATTGCCCCAGACCTCGCAGTGAGATGGGAACACTTCGGGGCTGCTGCCCACGAAGAGGAAAGGGGCTGCTCTGCATCCTTGAGTTCCCATCATTGAAATCTACCTGCTTCTCTGCCCCCTTTCTTTCTTCCTTTCTTCACTCATTCTGTGAGATACGGCACGGCAATCCCCTGACACGTGGTCCACCCGGCACATGGCGCGTAGCACACATTGTGCAAGTTACCCCAGAAAGAGCATCCATGCACAGACACACGCTCACTCATCTGATTCTCCTGGAGACCGGAGAGCTAGGAGGACCTGTCCCCATTTACAGATGACACCCAGGCCGGGACACAGGAAACCACTTTTCTGAGGTCTCCCAGGGGGCAAGGGACAGAGTGTCAGTCCCATCCCAGGCCTCCCTGACTCCAAAGCTGTGCTATTTTCTACCACATTGTTCAGAACACAGAGATCTGAGGTTGAGACCAGAGTAGAGACAGGAAAACACAGTGCGGGGTTGCTGGCCAATGTGCTTTGGAGAAAGACCTCCCCAAAGTGTGAGTTCATGATGGAAGAGAAGGGGTTTCACCGTCTACCCTGGTCATCCCAAAGGCTATAACTCCAGCAGCGCCCTGGCTCTCCCAAGAGAATCATCAGAGAAACAGAGGGAGCATCACCCTCTCAGACGTCCCTCACTGAGTCATGGCCGGGTGACACCCAGAAATACCAACATTTACTGGATGTCACATACGGTTCTATACACTTTACTTGTATTGATTTCTCCATTAACTCCTTGGGTTATCATCCTTGTTTTGCAGATAAGGAAACTGAGACACATAGAGATAATATAACTTGTCCTTAACTGTGGGGTCCCACTGCTGAGATGGTGGCGTGGGTGCGTGGGAACTCTGGTGCTCAGGGCTGGAGGCCAAAGAGTTCACTTGCAGAAAGTGCCACCTCCCCGAATGTACCCCAGTAGAAAATTAACCGAATAACTTAGAGAGCATCAATGTAATGGAATACTACACAGCCATCAAAAATGCTTACCATTGTTAACATAGAGAAAGATACAGAATGAAAAAGACAGATACAAGTTACATGTCATTATTTCAATAGTATCTAAAATGCCAAGGAAAGATCAGAGAAGAATATCCCAAAATAAATCCAGCCATTTAATTATCCAAGTTTCTATCTACCCACCCATCTAACCATCCATCTAATCATCCACCCATCCATCCATCCATTCACCTATCCATCCATCCACCCACCACTGCTTCATCCATCATTCATTCATTCAACAAGTCCCTACCGATGTCTCTTCATATCTGCTTCCCTGAGATAGCCATTGGGACTACAGAGTTAATAAATCACATAAGGGTGTTCCCTGCCCACCTGGAGTGATATGCCTTATTGAGGATGCAATCACACTATTAATGTCACCTACAGGTAACCAATGATGATTGTGACATGCATGATATAGGACACGGGCAATGGCATCAAATGGCAGAGCTACGATCCTGAGCTTGAATTGGGAGGAGGTCAGGGTGGGCTTCCAGGAGGAAGTGGTGTTTCAGCTGTACCCTGAAGAGCAAGTAAAAGTCATTCAATAGCAGGAGAGAGAAAGCCCCCGAGGCAGAGAGAACAGCAACCATCAAAGGCCTGAGAGGGGGAGGGGGTGAGCAAGAAGTAGGGAGGGGATCATTTTGCCTGAGGTCTGAGATGAATGGTGATTTTTTTTCTTTTTGTAATGAGCATGTATTTCTTTAATAAGAGGAACAGGGTTTAAAAAGGGTGAAAAGGAAAAGAGTGAAGCTTCCTGAGGAAGACAGAAAAGTCAGGAAAAGGTTGTCATCCCAGAAAAGAGACTGGGGTCAGAAATCGAGCTGGAGCTGGCGAGGGAGGAGAAAGCCCTGTGAACCCCGGGCTCCAGCCTTCCTCCCTTGCCGGGCCCTCCTCTGGGGGCTCTGGCAGGGAAAACGAGGAGGGGGAAAGTTGGAAGAATCTGGCATGTGGACTAGATATTAATGTCACAGAAGGGGAGCTGGGCGGGGAGCAGGGAGGGCGGACTATTAAAATTCTGTAGTCCTGAAAAATACATAAGTCTAAAATAAGACTAATGAGACATTTACTGGTGTGGTTGCCTTGCATTAATGACCCTGCTGAGGATAAGATCGCAGAAGGCTTTCAATGTAATTACCAGGCTAATGATTAGCTGTGACATCACTGCAGACGAGAACGCAGACCTTGTTTTGGATTGCTTTCAAAGTCAGGACACCGCTGAGTGCTTTGCTGCCTGAGCAACCTCGGGGTGCCTGCACCCCCCACCCCTGCATCCTCCTCAGGCTGCTGAGGCTTGTGGCTTCCAGCCAAAACCCTCCCATAGTCCATCCTCACCCCAGCCAGCATTTCTGGACTTTTAAAGAAGGCCTTTGGGACCATGAACTTCAAGCAGCAATTTGTCAGCACCAGTGGGGACTGAGGGTCGCATGCTTAGAAAAGTAGGAGCTGCAAGGATGTCCAGAAAGAACCTTTAATGAACAAATGATGCATTCACTGATAAATGCTTTCAAAGCCCTTCTGCCCCAGGAGACCCGAGCAAGACACAGCAGGTACCATCAAATGCTTCATCTCAGAGAATCACTGGCTCTGAGCCCACCCGACCCACCCATTTGAACAGATGGGATTGCCGAGGCTCAGAGAGGAGAAGCAGCTTCCTGAACATCATCCAGCAAGCTTTGTATTATCCATGTGGATTAGAGGAAAATAAAAGCGGAGAATGACAATCTTACCCCCACTTCCCCCTCTGGAAGCCATAGCTTTTTAAACTCCTAATTGCAACCCCTGCCATCAAAACTCGGAAGGAGTTCTAGCTAGTGGTTGACCTTTGATTAGGACTCACGTCTTCCAATGTGGGGTTAGAGAGAGCAGCAGGGACAGTGGTGTGGAGGTGGGAAAGATTTTACTGAGGCTAGTTGTAGAGTGGCTGAGAAACAAAAACAAAACAGAAACAGACTCACAGACACAGAGAACACACCAATGGTTGCCAGAGGGAAGGGCAGTTGGGTGAAAAGGTGAAGGACAAAGAGAGGGAAAAACTCTTAGTTGTAAATTAAATAAACCACAAGGATGTCGTGCACAACACAGAGAACAGAGTCAATGATATCGTAAAAAATTTGTACGGTGATAGACAGTTAATAGACTTGTTGTGATCTCATCACAAGGTATATAAATGTCGAATCACTAAGTTGTACACCTGAAGCTAATACAATATTGCATGCCAACTATACTTTAATAAATAATTTTTTAAAGCAATTAGGCGCATTTATATAATGCACATCCCAGACCTGAGATAATCAGATTTATAGGTAGGCTTGGATTTCTGGTATGTGGAATTGAGGACCGGGGACAGAACTCACAGGATTCCATTACTAAATCTAATTTGGATACTTGAGTAACTATGCTTTGAAAGGATAGTCTTCATTATATCAGTGGGGATATTAGTAATGGAGGACTTGGACCTCCCTCCAAACATGTCTTGGTTGGGTGCTTTAAAGTTAATCACATTTTTTAAAATAGGGAGCCTTCTGCAAGATGCAAAAAAAAAAATGCTCAGGCTTTTATTTTATAGTTGCTAGGGAGCCAGGCAAAGGGTAAAGCATATGAATATGGCTCCTGGTCTTCAGCTAGCTGACAACGCTCAAGACCCACAGGTCTTTGTAGAGGGGACACACCCTCTTTCTCAAGAATCCATGGAGGATCAAGCTTCAGGAAGCAACCTAAAGTGGGAATCCTGAAGGAGGAAGGAGAGGGTCTTGGGCAACATGAGGAAAGGATTGGAGTAAGTGGTTCTGAACCAAGACTCTAAAGAATTGGGTACTGCCCTGGCTGGCATGGCTCATTTGGTTGGAGTATCATCCCATAACCAAAAGGTTTCAGGTTCAATTCCTGGTCAGAACACATACCTAGGTTGCGGGTTTGATCCCCGGTCTGGGCGTGTACGGGAAGCAACCAATTGATGCTTCTCTCTTGCATGGATGTTTCTCTCTCCCTCCCTCTCTCTCTAAAAGCAATGAAAAAATGTCCTCAAGTGAGGACAAAAAAATGGATACTTCTGGAGCTCTTCTTTTGCATGAGTTTGGCACAGGGCCACGGACGGGGCCTTAAAAAGAACCATGTTGACCTAGATAGAGAGTTTGCAAGGAAACAGTTTCGAGAGTACACAGAAGGCTGCGGCAACGGGGGGTCAGACTGGAGGGAAGCAGAGGATGGGAAGCGGGGGTGCAGAGAAATTCATTCAGAGAAACCTCCTTCAGCCACACTGAAATATCCCCTGGTAGTGGGGTGCATAATGGTACGCAATCAATACCTGTTTTATTTTGGGGTTCCCAGAAGCTCACAGTCAGAGTCTGCCCCTCCTCAACCTGACACACTGTGCGTGCACACTTTGTGATATCCAGGAGACCATAGTTTGGGGAAGTGGGGTCACCCTGGGGGACGGACAGAGGGAATAGAATTGAACAGAGCCATCCTCCCACCAGTTCACCCAGGAAGAAGCCGCAGTCTGAGCTGGGCCATGACTAGCCCAGGTTCACATGCATCCAGAGCCTCTAGGCCACATCTCGATTCCTTCCTTCCTGCACTTCAGTCTTAGTCATTTCAAGATGGCGGGCGTCATGAGTGCCTCAACTCAGAAGCAAGACTGGAAAGGAAGAAAATGTCTTAAGCAGCTGTTACAATAGCACAATCCACTGCTCTCTTTGGGAAAACAGACAATAATAAGATTGTAAGGAGGGTAAAGGAGAGCTGGTTTTCCTCGAGACTTGAATGCATTAGAACTCAACAGAAAGGCAGCTATGAGATCATGAATGGGCGCCAGGCAGACACTCAGCCCCACCTGAAGACACACCCTCACACATCCAGGCTCACAGATACGGAGTGCAGCCCCCAGCCCTCTGGAACCTGGTTCAGATCCAGTGTGGCCCTCTTTGGATAATGCCAATCATGCCTGGTGGCGCCGCCTGCCTCCACCATCCCCACCCGCCACCTCCCAGGCCCCATTCAGACTTCAAGACCATCTCAGGGTGTCAAGGCCAGTGAGACTTTTAGACTTCAAGTCATGATTGCCTGAACAAGAGTGAGGAAGTACTCAAAGTGGCTTCAGTCTGGACGTTTGGCCACCTTCATCTCATTTGTCACATCCTTAAAATGGTCATAGCAACCATCTGAGACGCTGGAAGGCAGGGGATGCTGAGACGCAGGGGCGGCTCCAGATGAAGCGGGAGGTCTCTCCCAGGATCTGATTTCTTTCTCAGTTTGTCTCGCCTTTGAGTCTCTGCTCCCCAGATCACTTGGCACATTGCCCCTAAGGCAATAAGATCACAGGAAAAATATATACAATTTTGGGTTTCAAACAGTCTGACCTCTACCACTTATAAGCTGTTGGATTTTGGAATCATTTGTTAGTCTGCCCAACGTCATGTGTCCAACTGTGGACTCGGTGCGACACAGACACTGTGGGCAGAGGGGCTCCCTGGAAGAAGAACCTAAGAGTGTGGCAAAGGCCAGGGTGGTGAGGATGAGGCGATCCACATGCCCAGGTGTAAGCCTAAGAAAACCCTCATTCTTGGGCTCAGGCAAGCACAAAGTCAGCCCCTGGGAGTGAGCACCTCCTTGAATTTCATGCCCTGGGTGCCATGCTTGCTTCACCCTAGTCACATCCCTGAGGCCTGAGGATGGGCTTTTAGGCGAGAGATTAAGTGTGGGAGAGCTCTAGAGAAAAACCGGTAAGGACAGGGGAGTTAGACCGCAAAGAAGAGCCGAGGAAAGATGTGGTTCCAGCTGAGGTTCAGAGGTTGCCTGATCCCACTGGGGCTCTGGAGCATAAATAGCACCATGATGTGGCACCACAGGAAGCCAAGGGAGCTCTTGCAAGAGTTGCCCATTGACTACATACTGTCCCTGGGTGTGCCTAACACCCCAGGCATTTCTGAGCAAGGTGGTTCTAGGGTGAGTCTCCAGAAGGAGTGATGCTGTGAGCTGTCAGCAGCCAACACTGACAGTAGCTGGGGACTGGGTACACTGGTGGGGTAAACAGGACCCACAGTGTCTACTATGAGTACCTACCCAATAGAATGGCTGCAAGGTTCAGAGAAGGGGGCATGTATATGACACATTTCATGTCTGTGGTACACAGTAGGTTTTCAACAAAGCAAAGCTAATACCCTGGATGAGACAAGACTGTAAGCTCCAGGGGAGGAGCAGGGCAAGCTCCATCTCTGCCTTCTTCTCTGCTCTATCCTCAGTGCCTAGCTCAGGGTTAGGCTCACAGTAGGTGCCCATTCATCTGGGCTCCTTTATTACCATTCTTTGGGCTGAGTCTGAGCCAGCAAAGATATGGCAGATGAATTGAATCACTCCTTCCAAACTTGAGCTGGCAAGATGCTTCCAGAGGAGAGAACCTTACATTTTACTTTTTTTTAACTAACTCATTCTGTATTTTTTGTCCAGCTTTTTATTATTTTTCTTCTGAATTCCAAGTGGACAGATACTCAACCTCCCAAGCCCTGTGGAGAGCAGCTTATTCGGGTACCTTCGCTGCTCTGTCTGATTATGGTGTCTGGCTGTCTGACGACCTCTGCACTGGCATCCTCACATTGTCCTCGCAGCCATTCCCAAGCCAGACTCCTGTGCAGGTCATGGTGACACCGGGCTTTTTCCCTAGGACATGATTGTCCATGGTCTTACATTCTAATCTAAGCCTCTTCACCTTTGTCAAATTCCCACCAAACCTAATTTCAGGGATGGAAGTTCTCCTTTCACATTTTGGAATCTGAACCTTCCTTTTTTTTTAACAGTAAGTTCAGAACTTTGGGCTAAGGAATCTGCATTCAGTCGCTTACTGCCTTTCGGATGCAACAGGCCCAGCATTCCACTCTTGCTGTGTGACTTTAGGCAAATCACTTTACCTCTCTGAGCTTCAGTTCCCTCACACAAATAATGAAGAATGGTTATATTTATCTCACCAGGTTGCAGTGAGGATTTTATGATATCTTGGAAAAAGAGAATTTGGTCAGGACCTCCCCAGTTTTAGAACCTTCAGTAGCTCCCCATTGCTTTATGATGAATCCAATCATTTAAAATGCCCACAAGGCCATGCCTGCTCTGGCTTCTGCCTGAATCTCAGATCTGCCTGAACCCTGACTCTCTATGCATCAGCCATTCCTTTCTGTTGTTCACAATATGAAACAAACACCCTGCTGCCACCGAGCTTCCATGCATATTTCTTCTCTGCCCCCTACCCCCTGCTAAATGCATAGGCATACTCTACCAAGTTAACCACAATTCATCTTTCAGCCCTCATTTCAAACATCCCCTCTTCCAGGCAGTCCTCCATGGCCTCTTCCTAAGCCTTATAGGCCCTCACCACTTCCTGCTCTTCTCCTCAGTGCACTCCTTATGCCATCGGCACGAAGGCCTGCTCAGTTCTGGCTGCCCCACCAGACTGTGAGCCCCATGAGGGCAGCTCTCTGTGTGGATTTTCAGTCCTGTGCCCCCAGTGCCTGACACCAAGTAGGTGCTCAGTAAACAAAGAATGAAGGACGGAGAGGACTCCTGCAGCTCACCCAGAGTAGGCACCCTAGGCGTCCTTTCCCAGAGTCTTGTTCCATGGGTTCTGGTCATTGTAATTGCAAACAGATGCCGCTCCCCCTCCGCCACCCCCCTCCACCCCACCTTCGTCTGTCTGCCTGCTTGGATGCTATATATTTTCAAGGCATTACCCTGTGTGATATGCATTCACGCCACCCCAGCAGCTCAATCTTCCCCTCCCTGACGTCCATTGGCATAATCAACCAGGGGCCTGCCCAGAACCTGCCAAGCTTGTATTAATGTTGGCTCATGAAGAGATTTATTTCTTCCCAGCACAGCTCAGGCTGGACCCGGCTCAGCGAGATCTCCCCCCACCCTACACCCCTCAACACAAACACACACACACACACACACACACACACACACACACACACACAAGCTTGGCCGTTGAGCTAGCTCTGATTGCCTCTTGGGAGGGCAAGCTGCCCCAGCCTTTGCCAAATGCAGTCAACTAACCCCAGGGAGTCTCGGGGTGTCTGCATCACTGGACCCGGTGAAGGCCACGGACACATGGGGAGTGTGGTCTCACTTGGAAAATTAAATGCCAACCCTGGGGCTCAGACAGCTGTGTGATGTGAGTGGTAGTTTACTTCTCTGGTCTTCAGCTTGCTCATTCATAAAATGGGGATAATATTAGTGAGAAAATGTCATACAGTTGCACTCACACAAATGTATAATTTAAAAAGGAGGAACAAAAAAGAAAAGAAAGAAAAGGAGGAACAAAATAGTCCCTGTCCATGGAGGTAGAATTGGCATAAGACAGAATGTCTACTCACACCTCCATCCAAGATGGCGTTATTTTGCCGTCTCTAACCCCTCCTGACTCCACTCACCCTGCAGGTAGAGAGACAAGAGCATCTGCCCCAAATTCAGGCTGCAGCCCTGCTCACCTGATTCTGTCCTTGCCACATACACCTGAGCTCCAGGCACACCATACTTTTCACTAATCCCAGGATGCACCCCCTTTGCACACGCTGTTCCCTCTGCCTGATTTCCCTTCCACCTATTCTCTGCCTAGAAAACTTATATTCATCTATCAATGCCCAGATCAAACCCCCCAGTTGTTTGTAGTTTTCCTTGCTCTCTCATCTATAAGCAGGGTCCATTTCCTGTGTCCCTGTGGAATCTCATAAAAAAATCTATTTTAACACCTTTCATACTGCACCACTACGACCAGGTTCTTCCACCAAATGGTGAAACTTCTGAAGATAGGGACCCTATTCATCTCCAATCTCCAGTTGCCTAACTCAGTGCCCAGCACATGATAAAAAACCTAATTCCTGTTTGAATGCATTATTTGTGGTGTCCCAAAGCTTAACACTAAGCCTGAGCATATTAATTACCTAATGAATGTTTGTGATGATATTAATTAATTATTATTCATTTATCATTCATCTCCATAACCTCAGAGCCTAGGACTGAAATGAATGAGCTGTCCTCCACATTTCTGGCACTCAGTATGCTGCCTGGGCCATAGTAAATGCCAAGAAAGGTCTTGAATTAATGTCTATGCCCCCAATGCCTGGTATAGTGTCTACCTAACTACTATAACCAACAAAGTCCATATTTCTGCAGCTCAAAGAGTATAGGTGCGTCTTCTCCTTAATGCACCTCTTATGCACTTGGCATGATGGTGAGTGTATCTTGGTACAAAGCAGGTTCAAGTCAGCAGAGGACTGGCATGGGGAGGGGTTCTGCCCCCCTTGTTTATTCAGGGACACAATATGCTGACAGCTCTTCCAGACACAACAGTAGCCTCCTAAGATCACCTCGGTGTTACCACCCGGCTGGCAGGCTGAGAAGAGAGCGTGAAGGATCACATGCAGAATGATTTTATGTGCCAGGCCAGGGAGTGACCCACATCACTTCTGTTCACATGCCATTGGCTAGAATCCAGTCGTGTGGCCACATCTAACTGTAAGAGAAGCTGGGAAGTGTAGCCTGGCTGTGTGTCAGGAAGAAGAGGAAATGGGTTTGATGAGAAGTTTAGCATTTCTACAAACCAGTCAACCATCAATAGGTATTTGAATGAATAATGTTAGTAATTAAGTTTTTCTCTATCTGGATTCCAACACAATGTTTGCAAGCAGTATATGCTCACTAAACAGTTGAAGTAATTTATCTCTATCCCTTCAAAGCTTTACATAGTATCTGGAACGAAGATGATACTTAAGAAACAGATGGAAGGAAGGATAGAAGGAAGGGAAGGAAGAAGGGAGGGAGGGAGGGAGAAGGAGGGAGGGAGGGAGGGAGGGAGGGAGGGAGGGAGGGAGGAAGGAAGGAAGGAAGGAAGGAAGGAAGGAAGGAAGGAAGGAAGGAAGGAAGGAAGGATCTCCATAATCCTAGAATCAGATATGATTCTTGGACTATATTAAGTGCTTAGAAAATTATTACCTCCATAAACCAAAAAAAAAAAAAAATGGGCAATGCTTGCCATCCTGGCCTTTAGATCCTGAATGCCATGACCTGTAGGGTCTGTCCTTGGTCTCAATCCTTTGGTCTATGCTGGCCCCTTAGTTCATTAACCCCTACACGGTGACCTGGCCAACTTCCAGCTTCTGAGCAGCAGCAAGGTGGCCCCCATGTTTCCCAGATCTCGTGTTTTCTACAGCCCCGAGAGGGGGTGGGGAGACAGAGCAGGGTTTTCGATTCAAGGTCTGCTCCCTGCTTGAGTGATCAACATCATTTCCATACTATAATTACATTGCCCAATCCTCTCCTGATTTTACTGCTATCTTGTAAGCCGTCCCGGTTGTGAGTAATTTAAAGCTATATGAGATGTCAGACTCCGTGAAACAATCACCCCTCAAAGAAATATGGCCCTAGATCATAATTGATAAGTCCCATTAGGCAATGGGGCCTCTTATTTCCTATTTGGTCTCTTCTGAGATGGCCTTGTTGATTCGCCTAATGTAGACTGTGTCCCCAGCATTGTTAGCAGAGAAAGATTCCTCCCACGTTGGGGGATGAGATCTCAGAGGCCCCAGGCCAGGCAGAGGAAGGAGGATGAGGCTCAAGTTGAGGAGGGGTTGGGGCTCCTGGGTAGACCAGATACACCCTGGTTTTTCTCCCTGGTCTGTTTGATTCGGCTGGTACAGAGAATTCCTACAAGGACAGTTTGCCACTACTGGGATGCTGGTCAGGGCTCAGAGGATCTGTTCTCCTAAAGCTTGTTTAACATTAAAAAAAAAAAGAAAGAGGAGAAGCATCTCATTGGGAACCACGGAAGTACTTCCCAGAGGATGTCCCAGACCCTGCAGGTGGTCCAAAGGGGCACACACTTTTGCAAATGCACTCCAGCCCCTCCATCCTTACTGTCTCCTTTCTTCAGCCTCTCTCCCCTTAGCCTAACACTTCAGCTGAGTAGGGATGTGTTGACACAATGTGACTATACTGTGTTCTTCCAATATTCAGGACTGGTTTGCTCAAACATCTTCCCCCATATACTATCCCTTCAACTGTCTTTCCTAGGTCCAGGGCTCAGAGAGAAGAGGTTGCTTCTGTCAAACAGGAAAGGAGGCTGGAGAGAAGGGGAAAGAACACCAAACTGGGAGTCGGGAGGTGGGTGCTTAGGTTCTAGTCCCTACCCTGCAGCCCACTTCCTGAGCTGCTTTGAGCAAGTTTCCTCCCCTCTCTGGGCTTCAGTCTCCCCATCTTAAAATGAGAAGGTAGCTTAAAACAAGGTTAGTTCCGGTATTTAAATATCAAGATTATTTTACATATAATAGGTTTATTCCTTCTCTTATAAATTCTGATTGGAGTCTCTGCTCTCAAACTCCCACATGGTGTCAACCAACTGGAACCATGTGGCAGCTGCCTTAGGTAGGTGGGGCATGTGCCCTGTAGTTAGCCGCAATCCGCACCACTCTCTATTGTTACAGCTTGCTTCTCCTGTTCATGGTATCAACTGGCCCTTGTAGGCTTGTGAGATTGGATTTATGAATAACTATCCTCCATTCCACCTTCATTAATTAACAATAAACTCACTCTCCCACAGGAGCAAACGGCTGATAACTGTGACCACTGTGACCACTTCTCTCCCACACTAATTAATTAACCCTAAGTAGTGGTGATTCAGCACCATGGACAGACCATACACAGGTCCCACCAAGTCTCACTTGCTGGGCAGTCACCCATTTGCCCATTATTGACAATACACGGATACCTAGTACACTGGAATTCCGTGTTGCTATCAGCACCCAAGCCCTGAATCTCTGCTGCTTCTGTTCTCTGCCTGATTGATTTGTTTGTAATTCTGTCATTCTTCGTGATCAGGCCGGGAGGGGTGGGGGCAGGGGGAATGAGGGTGGGTTGGGTGATTCTTCTCTGGCAAGACATGTCAAAACTGCCAGTCTATCTTTTGGGTGCAACTGCTGTTTCCCAAACGCCATCGTCCATTTTTCTGTAAAGAATGACGGATCTGATATCATACATTACTATTGTGTGCTTTCGATTTTGATATCTGTTTTTCCTTCCAAAATTTGCTGAGTGATTGAGAGGCTGTGGTTGCGTCTTTGAGATGCATCATAAGGCCTCCTTCCTGAACAACTTGGCCAGACAACGTGGATCATTGGAGATAAGGGAAAATTGTCAAGTACCTCCAAGCTGTTTTTCACTGGTGTCTCTTTTCGAGTCCCCCCTCCTCTCCCCCCACCCTGCACTGTCTCTCTGGGAGTCCATGGCTATCAGGAGGAGATTGGTGGCTGAAGCTGATTTAAACTCCTTATAACCACTTGGCACAACACTAGAAACCCACCATGATATGAAGCCCACTGACTGCCCTCTCCATGTAAGCACTGTGCTGGGAACTAGGAAACTGGAGAGAAAAAGTGATGTCTCCAGTCTTGGGGAGCTTGTATTCCGGTGGGCAAGGTAGACAATTGAAGCAAATATATAAAATAGCTAGTGGTGGTAAGCATTGGGCAAAAGTTTAATCTGAGTAAAGAAGGAGAACGGCAAGAGCTACTGTAGATTAGAATGGTCAGGAAAGTTCTCCCCAGGAAGTAACATTTAAGGAGAGATCTGGACAAAGGGGCAGTGCAAGTCACACATGGACCTGGGGGAGGAGCTTTCTGGGCAGAGGGGACAGCAAATGCCCAGGTCTGGCAGACAGAACATGCTTGGTGTATGGGACGACTAGAAAGGTCTTTGTGGCTGGAACAGTGAGGGAAAGGAAGGAAGAAGTCGTTCCTCAGCTCCTGCTGCTCAAACCCCTCCCTCCCCTGGAAAAGGCCACTGTCTGCATCCACATACACTTGAGAAAATTCTATCCTGCTGAAAGAAAAACAGATAAATAACATGTCCTATCTATTAAATGTAAGAACATCTGTCCATCAAACGTCACCATCCAGAGAGGGAGAAGGCCACCCTCCCCACAGAGTGGGAGAGTCTTCTCAAGGGTAAATTCAATCAAGGACTCACCCCCAGAATATATAAAGAGCACCTTCTAACCAATAAGGAAAAGGTGAACAACCCGATAGGAAGAAAGAATAGGCGGACAGCTTGAACAAAGCCCTTCCACCGAAAGAGGAGGAGCAAACGGGCAACAAGCACACGAAAACATGCCCACCCACCCACCTTAGTCATCGAGGCACGGCAAATTCAAACCACAGTGTAATGCCACCTCACCCCCCTAGCAATAAAAATAAAAAGAAATGAAGCAAGACGAAAATGACAGAAAATACCAAGTGTTAGCCAGGATACGTTGCTCAAACGCTCATATGCTTCCGGTGGAAGTGTTAATTGGTGCAACCATTTTGGAAACCCATTTGGCAGTGTCTACGAGAGCTCAACATATGCACACCCCTTGACCCAGCAAGTTTACTCCTTGATTGTACCCAACAGAAATGTGCACATATGTTCACCAAAAGACATGTACTAGAATGTCATAGCAGCACCACCCATGCTGGCCAAAAATGGAAACAACTTAAGTCTCCAGAAACAGCAGAAGAGGCAAAAAAAAAAAAAAAATCATGGTGTATTCACACATTGAGATTCTGCATAGCAATGGGAGTAAATGAGATACAATTACACACAACATGGATGAATCTCACAAACATAATCTTAAGCGAGAGAAGCCAGACACAAAAGAGGACATGCTGTATATAAAAACAGACGAAATGAACGGATGCTGCTCGAAAGTAGGTTAGGAGTTGCCTGGGAGAGGCTGCGAGGAGCCTTAAGGGACTTCTGGGCAGCTGGCCATACTCTGTCTCTTTATCAGGCTGCTGGTTACAGCCAGAGCATTCGTCTTGTGAAAACTTATCAAGCCGTGCACTTGTATAATATATTTACACTACTGAAACAAGGAGTTTAAAGGAATTTCACCTGCCTTCAAAATCTAGGACAAGGACTTCCCTGACCAGAGAGGCCACTCCCCAAATCTTATTTTGCCTATATGTCACCCTTTCTGCATCTACCTGGGACTATCAGGACGTGCCTGGTGTTTCCGGTGTTTGTCTATCTCTCCTGCAAGTCTGTGAGCACCCTGAGGAGCAGGGTTTGAGTCTGTAGACCCCATTATCTCTCCCATCCTCTGGCCCGTGCTCCCACATACTAGGTGCTCAAAAAAAGTACATGTTGAATTGAATAAGTATAACATAATGGGAATAGAGAGTGTTAAACACAGGCAGACCTGAGTTTCAATATCACCCCAGGGCCTTTGCACTTGCTGCTTCCATTGCCTGAACTATCTCCCCCCTCCTCCAATGTACAGGTGGCTTGTCCCTGCCTCACTGCATCCAGACCTTTGCTCAAAGTCACTTTATCAAGAGTCCTTCCCAGAACCATCCTCTGTACAGTAACACTATCCCCTTCTCTGTCCAGCCCCTTTCCTTGTTTTTCGTTGTTGTTCCTTTTAGACCGTGATGCCATCTGACACATTATGTATTTATCTATTTACTTCCTTTTCCCCCCACCACTAGATTCAACAATTCAACTGTCATTATAGCAAGAAAGCAGCCACAGACAATACCTAAATACATAAGTGTGGTTGTATCCCAGTCAGACTTTCTTTACAAACACAGATGGCCGGGCAGCACTGGTTCACAGGCGGACTTTGTTAATCACAGTCTAGAGTGTGGTCCCTGTCACTGTGACTGAGGTGGTATGCCCGTCATCACGACTACACTCAAGACAAGGGGAAGAGAGGAAAAAGGGGGAATCAGCTTCCTCCTAAGGAGGTAGTATGAAAGACACACCTATCACAGCCACCCACATTTCACTGGCTAGAACCTAGTCACATGGCCATAACTAGCTGCAAAGAAGGCTGGGAAGTGTAGTCACTAGCTAGGCAGCCCTAAGCTCTGCTCAGCTTCAGGGGATTCTCTTATCAAAGTAAGAAGAGGAAATTGGATGGTGAGGGACCATTAACAGCCTTGACCACAGCCTCTAAGCCTCGAGTTCTCCAACTTCTCTCTTCCTCCTCCAAACCAGGTTCACTCATCATTCATCCAGAAGGATCCTCCTAGAGTGCAAATATGACCATGTTGCTCCTGTGCTCAAGATGCTTCAGTGACTCCCCAGTGACTTCTGGAATCATAAAGTCAGTCAATAAATACTTGCTGGGTCCTGTTGTGTGACCAACAATGGGCTAAGAAAATGAGGCCTCTCTAGTAAAAGAATAAAAAAGGAAGTCCCTCCAAGGAACTTTCAATCTAGTGGAAACCGAGTACTAGCTCCCTCATTCAACTCACAAGGTCCTCAACGACCTGAGCCCTGCGTCATGCTCACCACACCTCCACCCATCGGGTCTGCACCCTGTGCAAAAACACACCATGCTCCGTTACACCTCTGAGCCTTTGCACATGTTCACAACAGTGTGGGAATTAACTGTGGGAGTGGGGGGTGGAATGGGCAGGGGAGGGCAGAGGGAGGAATATTGGGACAACTGTAGTAGAATAACAATAAAAAATGATTTTAAAGAAAAGAACCAACTGAAAACTTACTTTTTCTTTGAAGCTTCATTGGCCATTCCCTGGCTGAATGATGTGCCCCTTCTGGGCACCCCCACAGCTCTCTCTCTCTGCTTCCACCATCACCGTATTGGTCAATCTGGGTTGTAATATTCTCTACTCCAAGTAGCCCATAGGTCCCTCTCAACATAGAATTCTGGTTGATTTACTTTATATGCCAAGGGCTTTGCAGTGTGGTTTATAAGCAGTAGGGGCTTAAATAAAATTTCAGAAGAGAAGAAAGGAAGGAAAGAATGGTGGGAAGGAGAGAGGAAGGAAGGAAGGAAAAAAGAAAGGAAGGAAGGAAGGAAGGAAGGAAGGAAGGAAGGAAGGAAGGAAGGAAGGGAGAGAGGGAGCAAGGAGGGAGGGAGGGAGGGGAAAGAGGGAGGGAGTGAAGGAGGACGGGAGGATGGACTAGAATACTCTCAGCACCACAAAGCCTTAGTCCCTGAATAGGGACCATTAGAAAGAAGAAATTAATAAAGTTTCTATTGCCATTCTTAAGTCTGAGACATGACAAGTTACCAGAAAGGTTTATTTTTTTTCTCACTGTCTCCCTTTTTTTTTCAAGTTTCCTCTCTCAGTGCTTTATTTATCTCTGTCTATTTAATGATGATACAACTCACATCCTCCTTTCTTCATGCCCTTAAACTTCTGAATTTTTAATTGAGCAATGTAAACTTAATTTTTTGTCTACCAGAGACTAAAGGTCTTGGGCCCTGACAGGAAAATGAGTGATTTATTATGCAGGCAGCAAGTGCCAGTCTGACTTCTGTGATATGTTGGGTTGTAATTGCACAAACTATTGCATCCCCGGATCTGGGAAATGTGGTTTTTACTTTCTCAGACATCTTTACAAAAGGGTGACAGCAGATTTCACAAGGAGAGAAAAATAAGAAAACTGGGCTGTTTTTCCAGAAACAGCATGGACCAGGACACCCGCCTTCTCCTGGCCCTTCCGAGTTTGGACACCACTCCCTCACCCGCACTTGGCTGGAGACACTGGTGTCAGCTCCAGCCGAGAAATAAGGTCTGGTGCCTTCCAATAATGACGGCCATTTATCAGGCATGACACTTGGTGACTCAGGGGACTGGAAATGGGATGTGGCATCTCCTGTCTGAGATTGAGAGGGTCGGTGTCCATCCACAACACGGCATCCCCAAGTAGCATGGGATAGGATTCATTTATTCAGTGCTTTATTTCACTAATACTTATTAATGTCTGTTTTTGTCAGTCACTTACTCAGACATTTTTTTCAGACATGTGGGGATACCCCAATAATCAAGACAGACACAGCCCAGCTTTCGTGGGGCATATGTTTTCATGCCAGAGACAGAGAATAGAGAAAATGGACAGGGCAGTTCCAGCTGATTCGATGGATGCTGGAAAGACGATAGAACCACGGAGAGTGGAGATGGGGATGGGGTAGATGGTGCTTCTTCATACGATACAGCCATGAAGGCTTATCAGTGATGTCTGAGCTGACACCCCAGCAACTGGAGGGGAAACCGGCATAAAGCTCTGGTGCAAAGGCACTGAGATGGGCCTGGAAATGGAATATTTACTGCAGAGAAACATAAGCCCAATGACGAGACTGTATGGAGTTAGGAGCTTTTGCTTATCAATCTTGCCCTCATTAAAGTCCAGCGTTCAGGCATCATGTCTTTTTTTTTTCCCCCAGTGTTTGAAGAAAGCAGTTTATGTTGTTGTTTGGGAGCCATTGGAGGTAAGAGCCAAAGGACTTAGAGGCGATCCATTTAAACAGTGAAACGGACCACACGAAGATTTTACTGGACTGCCAAAAGCATAAGAGATACTGACTTATCGAGGCATTGGATTGGCAGTATCCAACAACACAGAGCTCTATGGTGCATAAATCACTTCCACACATATGACTACAGAAACCCTCACTCCTGCCCAGTGAGGTAAGCATTGTCACTCCCATTTTACCTACAAGAAAACTGAGTTTCAGTGAAATACAGTGGCATACTCAAGTTCATGTGCTAGTAAGAGGCAATGCTGGAATTAGGGTCCAAGAACCCTACCTCTGTGTTCTCTTCCATTTCAAGGTCCTCCAAATATCTGAGCCTTCTCCTACAATGGGAAAAGTCCCATAGTGAACATTTCTGTCCCTCTTGGGCTGTGTGATGGAGGATTGTCTAATTATTATTACATTGAAGATGTTAGCTGATATCATGACCACAAAAAGTATTAGAATTTCATGGGTGAGAGCAAGGTTAGACAATCTTGAGTTCAAGTCTCAACTCTGCCCCTTACCTGCTGGATGACTTTAGACAACTACTTTGAGCCTCATTCTTTTATATGTAAAATAATGGAAATAATATATGTAGTTATTATAAGAATCATGTGACATAATGCATGTATGCTACCCACAAGATAATAACAGTTCAGAAAATGGTAACATTACCATTACCAACATCATCATCACCACCATCAAACCCTCACGCTTATCTTCACCATAATCTTCATTATCACCATCATCATTGTCATCATCATTATCCACATTTTCACCGTAGGCACTCGTGAATATTAAGTACTGTCTAAGCTATAGAGCACCGTCCAAATGCAAAGAATCATTGTCACTGAGTTTCCTTGCTAACTGCCAACCCCTCTCCCACACTTAGTGTAATACCTGGAAGAAACGTGGCCGTGAACCCCTGAATCTGCTCATTCCTTTATTCAAGCAACATTTATTGGGAGCCTTCTATGTGCCAAGCGCTGAAGCAGACAATAGGAACCCAACTATGAATAAAAACAGACACAGTCCTTGCCCTCATGAAGCTCACAGGCTAGAGGTAAAGCCCAGGAGTAAACAATTAAACCAGCAAATCAATACCCTAATTACAGGTTGCTGTGTTACTTAATTACAGAGAGTGATTAATGGCTGGACTGGGAGGAACTTTTCAGAACGTGTAGTGCCTTGGAGGCGACAGGCACTCTGAGTTCTTAAATCAACAAAACATTGGCATGAAGTCAAACAGCCTCTCTTGGGGGTAAGGAAAAGGCCTGTGTTAAAAGCTGCCGGATATGGCTCTGGCTTTGAAGCCACATATCCCACACCTACAAGATGCAAATTAAAAGAAACTCCTTTGTCTAACCCCAATGCTGGCGGGTGAAGAAAGAGCGGGAAGGAAAAAAGGAAGGAAGGAAAGAAAGAAGGGGTGCATCTTTGGTGTTACATGTGCTGCTTCATTTTAGGTTCATTTATGAAGCACCAACCCCTTTTAATGTAGAAGGGAACTGAAGTGCCAGGTGAGGAAGTCACCAGAGTCACATAGCTAGGACAGCCAGAGGAGGGAGCACACGCAGGTCTATTGACCCAAAGGTCCTAGATTATAACCATCATGAACACAAAGGTGCAGTCCCATACCTTGATTTGGGGCCAACATGAATGTTTATTCCAGGTCCAGAGCTCCCTGTACAATCAGCTGAGGTCTCAGTAGCAATTGCATGGTGCATCTTCCTCCCTCCCTTCCTTCCTTCCTTCCTTCCTTCCTTCCTTCCTTCCTTCCTTCCTTCCTTCCTTCCAAGTGCATCTGCTAAGAGCATTCCCCAGTAAATCTTCCACATGCAACTTTCCATCTCCTGTTTCCTGGGATGCCAATCTAAGACAACTCCTCTGAGCTTTAGTTCACTCATCTCAAAATGGGGGTGCTGAGAGCATGTCCTAACTATGATTGGCCCTCAGGCAATGTGTCTTGAATGAAAATATTCTTAAATGTCCCTCCTGTAATATGGTTCATTCTGTTGGGTCAAATGGGGCTGGATACACATTTGGATTAGCCTGCAGATATTAATCTCCAGCCATGTGCTAGGTTCCTGGCTGGGGCCAGAGATGCACAATAGTTCCAGCTTTCAGTCTAAAACTCTAGTCCACCCTGCTGCAGAAAGATTGCCCTGAGATCTTATCCAACTTCATGCCATGAGCATTTATTGAACACCAGCCCTGTGCTAGTGATTGGAGCTCTGAGGATGAAGAAAGAACTCTTCCGTAAGCGGCTCACGGTCCAGTAGATGACAATGACAACAGCATGTGATACATGTGGGACAAGAAAGATTGTGTCAGGTGGGGAGTCCAGATGTTCTGCTCTAAGGTTGCCTGGGTTTAAAGGCCACGTTTACCACGTTCCAGCTTCATGGCTTTAGGGCAAGCTGTAAATATTTACTGAGCACTGACGATGAATGAATTCCTGTGTTTGCATTGGAGGGGTAACGGTGAACAACATGAGTAACACACACGGTTTCTTTCCTCCTGGAGCAGAGTCTAATGCTTAACGCTGTTTTTTATTTCTTTCCCAAGGTGACAGCTATTGGCCCCACAGCACCAAGTAGGTTGGGTCTCCTTTTGGCCCAAAGATAACAGTTGGCCAGTAGGCCCTTGTCTGAGATGCAGCTGTGGGGTCTCCATCCCACAGGCCAGACCCCTAAACTCAGAGATTGAGTACAGCGGATCCCCCTGGAGGCTTAGTAGAACCCCCTTGTCTCTGCTGCAGCTCATGACGTGGCTCTTGCACGCACAGTCCTGACCCCAGAAGTGGACTGCCCTGCTTGAGTGCTCATTAGTCCCTATTAGACCAGCTGCTCCATTTTAACAGAAATAAATGCAGACATTCTTAGTTTCTCAAAACATGTCTTGATGAGGAGCTACCAAAGAGAAAATCCAGGTCCTGGGGCTCGCGGGCATCCCCATGGGGTTCCATAGAACCATTTACCTGGCGAGCAATTGACCAGGCTGCTGGCAGGTGGGTCTGATCAATGAGCACTGGGTTTTCGAATCAAATGTGACTAGTCCCAGCCTCATCAGCATGCCAGTCAGGAAGAGCTGCAAAAATTCCAGCTCCATTAGATTTAGTGTGGCATCGATAGGAGCCTAGAACTGAAGCCTAATTTAACATCCTGCCTGGTTTTACAAGTGGAAATGCTGAAGCCCTTCTGTCTATATCACCCTTGGACCTGAAACATGAATGGGAATCTGACAAAACAGCCATTGAGAGATCCCTTAGAAGGTTTCCTCCAGATAGGGTGACCCCATTGGAAGGTCTAGAGTTGTCCAGAACTGTGGCGTGTTGGAAGAGCAAGTAACCAGGAAATCCTCTTGATCAACCCCCATTTTATGGATGGGAAGATTGAGGCCCCAAAACAGGCAGGGAGGGTCCCAAAGTCGCACAGCAAAATCAAAAGCAGAGTCCAGGCCTCCTGATGTTCAGTTTGGAGATCTACCCACCGTCTCATATTAATTTTTAATTCTCACTCCAGTGCAGTCCCTCCAAATCACACTTCTTCTACTCTTTACCCACAGGAGAGAAGAGAGTGCCTTTGATGACTCTATGAGAGAATATACTGAGTGGTCAGTGGATAAACAAAATATGGCACAGCCACACAGTGGAATATGATTCAACCCCCAAAGGGAACGAAGCATTGACATGTGTTATAGTGTGGGCAAACCTTGAAAACATCATGTTGAGTGAAAGAGGCCAGGCACAGAGGTCACGTATTGTGTAACTCCATGTATATTAAATGGCCAGAATAGGTAAATCTAGAGAGAGAGAGCAGATTGGTGGCTGCCAGGGGTTGGGGAGGGAGAATGGGGGTGACTGCTAGTGGGTATGGGTTTCCTTTTGAGATGATGAAAATATCTTGGAACTAGATAAAGGTGGTGGTTGCACAGCATGTGAATGTACTATGGCCACTGAACTGTGCACTTGAAAATGCTCGATTTTATGTCATGTGAAATTTACCTCAATGAACACCCACACACATACACGTGAACACACACACACAAGAATGTACTAAATATTTTCCAGAAGTCTCTCATTTCATTGACATTAGTCAATAAATTCTTGCATGATCTAGCAGTAACACTGGCATAGGTTTCATGCTCCCATTTAGTGAGTGAGTAAACTGAGTCATGAGAATTTTAACAACAGGCCCGGGAAGGCTCAGCCACTAAGTGGTGGAGCTGGGATTGGAACTTGTGTCCAAATAGTCTCTTCCCTCAAAACCTGCCCTTAGGGAATGCACAACCAGGAACAAACTCTGAAGAAGAGATTGACTGTGACAATTCTCTACCTGGCATCTCAAACTTATCTCTTCTGGACACAGATGAGGGGTGATTAGTTCCTCCTCAGGAAGTTGGTGCATCTCAGAAAGCACAACATAGAAAGAATCTTTACAATAGTGGGGGTGGGGGGGTGGGAATAGCAGTCTGATTGCCAAAGAAGGAGGAGGGGAGAGAAAGCCCTGTTGTATGAAGCCAGTACTTCCCAAGGGACTTAGTTCCCTAAAGCTCTTGGCAAAACGGATCCATTTGGAAGTCTTTGGCTGACATAAAATTTAACAAGTTTCATCCCTGCAGGCTTTCTCGGGGCCTTTAATTTCTCAAAGTGTTCTGTGATTCTCCAAGTGCCCCCTCAATAACGTGAAGCATTTCCCAAGTTATCAGACCTCAAGCCCCTCTCTTCCTGCCCCCTGACCAGGGATTCCTGGGGCTCCCACTGAGTGCCACACATTTGGGAAACCCCTAGATTCATGGCCACTGGGGCTCCAATGTCCAGGAAGTAAGGAATTTCAGGCAGGTCATGGTGAGCATGTCACAGAGCGCCTAGATCCTAGCTGGCCTCTCTGAGTAGTCTGAATTCTGTTTCCAGGAAATGAGGAGAGGCTGGAGGGGTGGGGGGAAGTTCAAGGATGGAGACCGGGAGAGAAAGAAAGAGGCAGAGAGATGGGGATGGAGGGAGGGAGAAAGAAAGAGGAGGGGGTTGAAGGAGCAAAGGAGAGAGGAAGGGAAGGGATGGAGACAAACCAATAAATACACGGAGGGTGGAAGAGAAAAGAGCCCCAAGTTGCCTGGGTCCCCCCCAGGCCCAGCATTATCCAGCTGCAGAAAAGAACCCCAAAGGCTGCCTACCTACGGCTGCTCTGGAAAAGGACGGGGGCTGCTAAAGTAATGAGGTATTACCACGACGAAGGAGACAATTAGGACATCTAGCACCAGAGATAAAGCAAGCACTTCTTCCATCAAAAAAATATATATATATATTAAAGTTAACGCAGTTGGAAAAGAGGCGATGGGGAGAGGGCCTTGGAAGCCCAGGGAGGACGATAAAGGCCTCACTGATGAGTGTGAAGAAGAGATTTATCCAAACTCAAATACGTGCGCTTGGAGGACAGAAGGGGGCAGGGCTTCGGGGGACTCCCCAGCTGGGCTTGAATAAACAAGTCGATGTCTGCTTTTCCTTCCGTGATAAGTGAGAGGGTGACGGGCAAACCACACTTCCCCTCGTTGGCAGACTTGAAATGAGTGATCGATAGGGCAATATCACCGAGCTAATTAAATCAGAGCTCCAAGGGGCTTGTTTCTTTATAGTCTGGAACCAGGGAGAGTCTCTGATGTGCAGGGCAGGGTGGCACTCCAAGGTCTTGTCCAATCTCCTGTACCCGGTTTGATGGTTGAGGCTCTTCTCCCAGGCCCACCCCTTCCTTCTCAACCCTCCCAGTACCCCCCAAGGCAGTCCATTCTGCTATTAGAAAACACAGAGAGTAACAACACAAATAGACAAACAGGGCAGAGCTCTGACTATCAGGCTTTAAGTTTAGTGCTGTTTTATCTCACTCTGCAGTGGGTTCACTGATGACCCCCATTTTACAGACGCAGGCGCTGAAGACCAGAGAGGCAAAAGAATTTGCTCAAGGCCACATAGGATATGGTAGGTGAGTGTTAGGCTATGGGTCCAGGTTTCCCGAGTCTGAGAAAGTCCAGCCAAGTCAACCTTCCTGCAGCTTTAACCCATCAGGGCCATCCTTCTGTTTGTTCATTCATTCTGCACATATTTATAACTCTGAGCCAGGCACCACCAGGCTTGACAATGGGAATAAAATGGGAGGAAGTGCAGACAGGATCCCTGCCCACAAACTCTCAGGGGAAGAGAAAGGGAAAAAATACAACCAACCAGTCAATAGACACTAACGAAGTGTGACAGGAGCCACATGGAGCAGAGAGTGCTATCACGGAGAGCAATGGGCTCCTGCAGAAGCAGAGTAGTCAGGGAAGACTTCTCAGAAGAAGTGGCATTTATAGGGAGGCCCCAAAGATGAAGGCAGGTGGAAGGTGGAGGAGGCCGTTGTGAAGACACTAGGTGGGAATGACCTTAGAGCGCAGGTGAGTGGAAGGAAGCCCAGCAGAGCGATCAGGGCAGGCAATGGGGTGAGATGAGAAGGCAACGGGCAGGGCCACATCATGCAGGAATGCCAGGGTGAGCCTTTGAATGTGGTGGCTTTTACATGTGATAGGAATCCCTTGGTGAGCTCTAAGCTCGGTAGTGACAGGACTCAGCTGTGGTTTTCCATGTTTACTTACCATTTCATGGAGGAGGAAACACCCTGACATTTCCAGTGATTTTTCTCCAAACAGCAATGCCAGTTTGTGGCCACACAGCCCAGAGCCGAGACTTCCTGATGCCCAGCCCAGAACTCTTTCATCTTGCCATGTGGTCTCTCCTGCCACGTGGTAAGGACCATGGGACAGCTGCCATGTCTGTATGATTTTTCAACACATTCCCAGTATTCAGTCCTGGATCTGGCATAGGTGGAACACTCATTGAATATTTATTGAATGAACTAATGACATTAAAACAAGGACTAAAGATGGACGTAAGACCTATTCAGCACCTATCTTATACAAGGCACCATGATCATTACAATGGGACCAGAAATGATGAAAGATCTCTTTCCTTATGGGATGCTAAGCTTTCTCCCCCACCACTCCCTAACTCACAGCCTCCACTCTAGCCAAGCCCACCTGTTCCGTAATTCGGATGCATGTATCTCCTCTCCAACTCTTTGCCTTTGACCTTGCTGTAACCCCACCTCACCTAGCCTTCCTCAATCTTTTCAGAGGCCCAGAATAGCTGAGTCTCCAAGGTCCTCCTCCTCTGTGATGCTCTCCCTTCACTAGTTCTCTGGACCCTCTCTGCACACACACAGGCTACTTATCTCTGTCTGGCCCCTCTCAGCAATGTGTATACTCCTCAAGAGCCCAAGCCACGGTTTCTATTTCTCTTGCAGCACTGGATCTACAGATGTGAGTGAATAAATTCTTGCCCAAGTGACTACTAAGGGCCTTGGGCAAGCTATTCCCTTTCTTTGAGATTCTGGTCCCATACCTGAAAGATAAAGAAATAGAATTTTCCTGGCTGGCGTAGCTCAGTGGATTGAGCGTGGGCTGCGAACCAAAGTGTCGCAGGTTTGATTCCCAGTCAGGCCACATACCTGGGTTGCAGGCCACAGCCCCCAGCAACCGCACATTGATGTTTCTCTCTCTCTCTCTTTCTCCCTCCCTTCCCTCTCTAAAAAATAAATAAATAAAATCTTTTTTAAAAAAGAAATAGAATTTTATCAAGCATGGCACATGTGCAGTATCCATACCACTACACCCACTCCGCGAGTCAAAGCAGACATTACCATTGGTCGCTGATCATTTTTCCACTGTGACCAGATCTATATTTAGAATGTTTTCCTAATGCAACGTTCCAAGTAGCCATTACTAAGGAATGCAAACTTTGTGATCAAGACAAAACCTATTTGCCACTCTTTGATGCGATAAATCTAAGGGATTTTCATATCTGACCTTTGGGGAAGCTACCGCCAGTCTCTTGCAAAGAATATGAGATTAAAAAACTGAAACCTAATTTACAGATTATGCAACCTTGAGGAAATCCCAACTTTCTTTCGTAAGCCTGAATTTCCTTTCCTTCAGATGTGGCATATCTTATAAGATATGACCTGTATATGTATCTCTGTTTTTGTTTTTGTTTTTATTTTTACTTGTTGAAACAAGGAAAATCAGATTACCAGGCTTGCATTCTAATTATGTGTCTATATAAAGTTATTAGGTTGTAAGTGAGGAGACCTGAGGATTTCTCCAGGCAGTGCAGGAACTTAACTCATTGATTTGCAATATTTTGTTCAGCCCATCCAAGATCACGTTTGCTTTTCTTTCTGGTTCGAGACTGTACTGCACTTACACATCATTGTCCCCATTCGCAGTTCCAAAACAGTGTGGTCTTGCCGAATTCACCTCTGCCCTTCCTCCTCTCTCTGGGCAACACTCCTGTGAATTCTCTAGTAAGTATGGGTGCTAATAAGGGTTGGCTCAGTTGCCTTGGCACAAGTAGGCTGGATAAGGGAGCTCCACACCTCAGTGTTCCCAAGCCCAGCAGACAGTAAGCCCCCTGAGGGCGGGAGATCTGTGTCATGCACAGCTGTGTCATGCCCAGCACCCAGCACTCAACCAGAAGCTTCCTGGACTCTCAGCTGAGGTTTGCTGACTAGATAGATGGAGGCAGGAGAGGCACAGACCCTATTTAATGCCCACCCCAAGCATTCCGCTCGCCACGCCTGTGCACACACACTGCTCTCGCTCGGACACAATTATGTTAGAAGAGCAATTAGCAACCTTTTAAGCCTAATTGCCAACTCCCCCATTAATCACTTGCAATTATAAACCCCAAATCTTCAAAACAATTGGTCCCAGACGCCCACTAGAGAGAAACGCTAATAACCTTTCTTCTTCATCTGGAAATTTCTGCTCAGTTGGAGCGTCTGGGTCACAGAGGACTGAGGAGGCCACAAATGGCAGAACAGCCTGACATGGGACTGGCGACCCTGGAGAAGAGGGTAGAAAAGTCACCCTCCAGAGGCCACAGGACACACCGGGAGGCCACTTCGTCTTCCCCCTGCCTGCCTCTCCCCCATTACCGTCTCCAACCCGGACCATATATCTGCCTGTGCTTTTGCCAACCCACTCTAATTCTACATTATGAAGACACTCTCTCTAATTACTGCAGCTAATTAGCTCCTCACAGCCACCCCAGTTGAGGAGCACAAAGCGACAGAACAGCCTGCAAGGCCTTGGATGTGGCTGGCCGCCTCCAGCCATGGCCACCACTTTGCCATCGCAATGACACCCCATGAGCTGACCCCCATGTTTCAGAGGGGAAAGGAGGAGGAGGGTGAGAGATGGCAGGAGTCTGCTCGGTCAATCTGAACCCTCTCTCTCTGCCGGTCCCCTGCTGCGGGCAGCAGGCAATTCAGACCTGAGTGCAGCAGCTAATTAAATCAATATGAGATAATGAACAGCAATTAGAGGTCCGGCTAGGCACATCTTCTCTTGTAAATACTGTTTCTCTCCCAACGGGGAGCTCTTTTTTAATAATCTGTTTGTGTTTCATTTCCAGGAGCCGTAATTCCCCCAAGAAGCACTTTGGGAAAGTGATTTGTTTGTCTGTATAATCGCCAAAGCATTCCCTTAGACTTGTTTGTTTTGCTCAGTGCCTGTTACTGCTGGAAAGAAACAATTTGCTTCTCTCCTCTGGTTTTTCTTTTTTCATTTCTTTTTCCTGCATTTTAGGAGTCTAATCAACTGCTTCCTCTCTCCTCCCCAGCTCCCTCTCCACCATTCCGAGGGATGAACAAAAACTAGAAAATTTAAGAGATCCCCAAAGGATTGAAGGCAGCCTGGTGACTCCCACTGTACAGATGGAAAAACTGAGGTTTAAAGGGACCATCAATGACTGACAAGCTAACCATTCTCCTCTCCCTCATTCATACACCTCATAAATTTTATTGGGTGCCCAGGGAGAGGTTTGGAGGGTATTATAAAGATCCCTCTGCCCTCAAGGAGCTTGCAAATTTATCTGGTGAGACAGGCTAAGGCGCGTATCAATTAGAAAGCAATTAAGTGCCTAATTGTGTGGCACCAACAAGCTCAAAGAGTTCAGGGAAGGGAAAGATCCTTTGGGGAATAGAGTGGAAGGAGAGAGTGTCGGAGTCATTTGCATCTTAACTCTATCCTTATCCTCCATCAGGATCTGTTTTCTGAGCTCTGGACGTTTGTATCTTCATTTGGATTTCCCATGGCCCCACCCAGTCAAAATGGGAAACATCACACCTACCCCCAGCCCCACCTGTTTCCATTCCTGTGGTTTTGCTCAATAAATGGTCCTCCAAACATCCAGCTTCCCAGTCTAGAGAACTCAATTCCTTTTCTCTTGCCACCTACGCCCAGTTAGTAGACAGGACCTTGTAAATGTCTCTCAATTTTATTCACTTCGCTTCATCCCACTATCACTACCTCAGTCCCAGCCACCACCCCCTGGTGCCTGGATACTTACAACATGTACCCCACTGGTCCCCAAGTATAGACCCACTCCCTTCCAATGCAATACCCACACTGCAAACAGGGGCATTTTCTACCATGCAATCTGACCAAGTCATCGTACCGATAAAATCTTCCATGCTTTCCTCGGAATAAAAGTCACACTTTAATATTGACCTCTGGCTATTGCTTACGTTTTTAACCTGGCCTTTTGCCATCTACACTCTCCCCTTGAATACACACACTTTACAATTTATTTATTACCTGCATTATTTTCAACAATTTCATCTTCAACACAATTCCACAGGTTATGGAGGAAAGGAACTTTCACCACCAAAACTACCACCATCACCTCCAGTTTTCAGAAGAGGACGCAGGGGTACAGAGCGACTACGTGATTTACCCAAAGCTACAAGTGAATAAATGCAAACCATTGCAGTGCTTTTTTGAGAAAAGGCAGTAAAAGGGAAAGTTTTGGCTTTAAAGATCCCTTTTGTTAACATTAGTTGTCCCTATATGTGGAGCTCTAGTAGGACCGGATCACCCCGTATAATAGCTATCTTGTTTATCGCCTCAAATTACCTCCTCAGTTGAAGAGATGATCAGATGAAGTCTCAGAAACATTAAACAAATTTGTGCAAGACACATATCTGGTCAATATTTAAGCCATCACTCAATCCAGGTCTTTTCTGTTGCCTTATGCTTCTTTTGTGAAGACCATGGCCCTATTTAAAGATGGTAAAAAGTCTGCCAGCCATGTGCTGGTAGAGCATAGCTGGACCTCCTGCAGGGTTTGGAATAAAAAGCTGGGGACCAAGCCAAGGTTGCAAATTGCCCATTCATTTTTCAACTAGAGCAATGATAAGAATTATTAGTGGATGAGACCAGACAAGGCTCAGGGCTGTTAGATGGTTGAAGGTTATTTTTGAACACATAGGACATGTGTCATAACCTCCAGGTGGATTACGGGAAGGGGACAGGAGGTTTTCTTAAAGGTAGAGAGGCCAAGGACCAGATCCACAGATGGACTCCCCTTCAGCATGTGACAGCACTAAGGTCAATGTTTCGGCACCACGGACAGCTCCCCAGGGTGGGCTCGCCAGGGCTGATCCTTGCATAGCATCACTGACTGGTGGTAAATGAGCAATGAAAGATTGTTCAATTAATTTTTTTCAAAACGGAAAATGAGATTTTAGTGGATTATTTTTGCCAGAAGGTCATAAAGTCTCCCTTTGGTAGAATAACATATACAGAACCCTCAACCACCCGCAGAACCACACCTACAAGGTCATAGCCCCAGCTCTTGCGTGACGTTCCATCTAAGGTAAGAATCTCCCACAAAGTGCTTGACCTGGGCTTCCTTTGAGAATCTGAAACATCAGGCCACCTTTTAAGGAAAGGTAGACCATTAATAATCTGTCTTCCTTGGAATCCAATCTTCCCGGGCTTAGTCCAAGCCCAGGTTCATGAAAGGCAAATGTAACGAAAACAGTGCCCACTCCATCAGTCTCCCCGTGGGGAAAAGCAAGGTGCAGAAGGAGACATCAATGTAATTTGCATTAGGAATTGGGGAAATGCTAAGTCGTGACTATGGTATTACTAATATGCAGTACTGGCATTTTCTGCAGTCCATGCACACATAAACATGATCTCATTTAATTTGCCCAATCACTCTGTAAGAAATGTACTATTAACCTCATTATATAGATGAGGAATCTAAAGCTCAGAGAAGGGAATTGGCTGAGCGCAAGTCACAAAGCCAATCATTGACAGAACATGACTTCACATACAACTCAAGTCCTTGATGCTTTTTAAAATTTTTATTTACTGATTTTAGAGAGAGGAAGAGAAAGGGAAAGAGGGGAGGGAACATTGACTTCTTTGTTTCACGTATTTATGCCTTCATTGGTTGATTCTTACATGTGCTGTGACCAGGGATCAAACTTGCAACCTTGGCATATCAGAACGATGCTTTAACCAACTGAGCTACCTGACCAGGCCTTCTTTGATGTTTCTATCATGCTACATTGTCTTTGGTGATCATCCTTGATCTTTGAACAAGTAGGAGTTGTGACTCTTGACCTAGGAGCAGGACACATCTAACCTGTCATAAGTCAGGTTGAGCTATTTCCCTTGGTCTTTGTTGGGTCCCACATGAATTTTTTCCCTCTTCTTTATTAGCCATGATGCCCATCATGACCAGTCCAGACTTCACTCCTCCTTAATTGTCCCCTCTTTCTTCCCTGTGTTCACAGCTTAAAAACATGAAGCCAAATTTTCTCAGGAGAGCACAAAGTTCTGGACAGAAACATTCTCATCCACAATGCACTATTGCCAAAATGCCAAACTCACCTTCTCCTCTTCTCTTCTTTCTTATGTGCATGACAAGGCCTAAGATAAATCTGTTAGTCTGAACTTCTGACTACACTCTCCTCCCTACAACCATAGACATACCTGCTTTCCACTAACACCCTTCTGTCTTCAATTTATTCCTTGTCTTCTCCCTTCATACTGCCACGGGTAACTTTTGACTTGGAAAAACTCAGCCCAAGTTTGATGTAATAGAAGAAAACAGGCTTTAGAATCAGGTAGAAAAGGATTCAAACACATACTGTTTTCCTTCTAATTCTGTGACCTTGGGCAAGTTTCTGGGGTTCATTTATCTCATGTGTAAACTGAAGACAATGCCAGCCTTCAGCTGCTATAAAAATTAGCAATGATGCATTATAACTATAGGTGACAGATACTGTGGTAGTAGTAATAATATTAACATTGATAATAAAAGTAACAATTACTAACTTATTAAATGCTCACCAGTGACTTCACACTGTTCTTAATGTTTTACATATAATAATTAGATCCTCATAGAAACTCCATATATACTATAAACTCCCTCATTTTGTGGATAATAAAACTGAGGCACATAGAAGTTAAGTAATAGGCATAAATTTACACAACTAGTAATTTTCAGGACTTGTACAAAGTATATGCTCAATAAATAATAACTCTATACCCCATCATGTCTCCCTTCTCCTGCTGATAATATTCTAGCTTGTCACCTGGACCACTGAGAGCTCCATTTTTCTCATCCATAAAATGGGTATCATGCCTTAATCTTTAAGAACATAATAAAAATCCAATGGTATAAATGTATCAAACACACATAAAATGTTCTTAGTAAATATTTGTTGAAAAGTAATCATACTCATTTATATTTTGCTCCCCCACTCCCGTTTTGACTCCTGGAAATCTAGTTCTGATCCCATCATACCACAATGGCTCTGCAAATAATCATTAATGATAAAATTGCTATACCTAAGAGCCTATTCCCATTCTCATCCTTCACCTCTCAGTTAGCCTTGCCACTGCTGACCAACACACTTAAGCCTCCCTCCTTCCTTGACCCAGGATCCTGTCCTTTCCTCTTTTCTCCTTACCTCTGAGCAACCTTCCCAATTCTGCACATTAAATATACCCATAACCCCAAGTTTTGGTTCTGGCTTCCTGACCTGCCTCCTTTCTGCCTCCTTCTCCTAGTTTCATGGTCTCGTTCTTTGAAGAGGACCCCCATTTTAGTTTGAGTTCCCCAATAATGAGGATTCTGAGCCAAAGTTTGCATGTGAGTAGTTTATTTGGAAGTCCCCATAAACAGTGGAAAGGAGCATGCATGCATAAGTTAAACGGGGAGGAAGGGGCAGGGAAGATGGTTGATCAAAGCTACGAAGTCAGGCCAGACACTACTGGTCAACTATAGCTCTACCCCACTGGAAACTACTGGGAAGCAGTATACAACATGCTCCTCAGGGTCATTTTGCTCAAGGAGCCAGGAGGCTGGGTCCATTTATTCAACAACTCCTTCTGATCACTGGTTGAGGGTTGCTCCTGGCAAGTGTTAACTTTCAGGCACTTCTAGCTTGCTTGCGTGCAAGCAGAGCAGGTGCCAGCCAACAGCAACACCCTTAGGCTGTTGGAACTCAGCCCAGCCAGCTCTACAAAGTAAGGCTCTAGAGATAGTGGTTGGGGGCCCCAACAGTGTCTGCTACAACTGCCAGACCTTCGTCTCCATCGACAGCTCTTCTCCCAAGTTCCCACCTCAGGGCTGTCATTGCCACTGGACTTTCCTGGACTCCTCAAACCCAGTGAAGCCATACTAAACATCTTCCTTAACCCTACTCGAAACCAGAAGCCCTACCCTAGCTGTCATCATTTCACACTCCTCATATACCTTCTGTATGCCTGACATGGAATGATTTTGCCCATAGTGTATTCACATTCTATCACCCTCACGTTTCCCCCAGAGATGGTGTCACAGAGGTGATACTAATTTGGCTCTGGAAAGACAAGTGTCCAAATACTGGCTCTGGGGCTTCCTAACTGCATTCACATTGGTGATTCACATCACCTCTTAGAGATTCCGTTGTACCACACACAAAGTAGATATTTTAATAAGATTTTGTGAGTGTTGATGTGATTATGTATCACATTAAGTGCCTAGTCCAGTTTATGATATATAGTAGGTATTTCAGCTTTTATAGCTATGATTATTCTAATCAGAGATCAGATTATAGCACTTTTCCCAATGCAATTGCACGTCTGATAAGTCCTTCCCCTTGTATTTATTTTCTTGGCTATTTCAAGAGTTCACAGACTTGAAATAAGGCTGGATCATTCCAACAACATCCTAACCGTTCTTCAGGCTCCAGCTTTCTTCCTCTCCAGTCCTCCTTGTATGATAACGCCAGACTCACCTTCTTGGGATAACACGTTCATATCAGATATCACAGGTGGCTCACAGCTGTCTTCATAGTGACTTTTAACCTCCTCATTTTAGCATTTAAGACCCTCTGGCCCTGGCCAGGTAGCTCAGTTGTTTAGAGCATCATCCCAATACACCAAGATTGCAGGTTCAATCTCTGGTCAAGGAACATATGAGAAGCAACCAATGAATGTGTAAATAAGCAGATCAACAAATCTCTCTCTCTCTCTCTCTCTCTCTCTCTCTCTCTCTCTCTCTCTCCCACCCCCCTTCTCTCATTCCTTTTCTCTCTCTAAAATCAATCAATAAAATTTTTAAGGACTTTCTGCAATCTGACAGCTTGATTATATCCTCCACTTTATCACTGATTTTTCCTTGATAAAATGTGTCATGCTTTCTTCTTTATATTGATTCATTCATCAAATATTTACTGAGCACCTACTATGTGCCCAGGCATTGTGCTAAGTACTGAGATGTTCATAAACAAACAAACAAAAGAGGACTTAACTCTCCTAGAGTCCTTCATCTAGCCTTCATCCATGGTGTCCTCCAGTTCCCTATCCCAGTACACCACCAGACCCTCCCCAGAGAGGGGTCTCAGTGCCCCTAAAGCAAAGACAGTCCCAGGTGCGAACCTAGTCATTTATGACAGTTGACCTGTGGTAGTCATTCCCCTCTCTGAGTCTCTGTTTTCATGAGCAGAAATACCCTCAGCAAGAGCTGGTGTGGTAACCGAGTAAATTACCAATTAGGGAGTTCCCATCTCCCTAAAAATGCTCAATTTTAATCCCCAGAACCTGTGAATGTGTTATTTTAGATGTCAGAAGGGACTTTGCAACTGTAGTCAGGTTAAGGATCTTGAGGCAAGGAGATTTTTCTGTAATCATGAGGGTCTTTAGAAGAGAGGGGCAAGGGGCTCAGCATGAGTTGCAGGAGGTGTGATGACAGAAGCCGAGGTTGACGTGATGCCGTGAACCCGGAAATGCAGGTGGCCTCTAGAAGCTGAGAATGCCAAGAACCGAGATCTCCCTGACAGCCCCCAGGAGGAACACAGCCCTGCCAATACCTTGATTTTAGACTTCTGACCTCCAAAACGGTAAGATAATACAGTTTTGTTGTTTTAAGCCACCACGCTGCAATCATTCGTTACAACAGCAGTAAGAAACGAAGGCCGTCGGTGTGAGCATGCAGATGGACATAGGGACCTTGACCTCCAGAAGATCGCCTCCTCATGAATGGCCAGACTAGGGTTTTACCTGGGGCTGGCTCTGCTCCCAGGGCACTTAAGATACCTCTCTGGAGACCATGTGACAGGATGCAAAATGTCCAGTACACAGGTCAGGCTTGGCAGGACCTCAAGTGGCATCTGAGGAAGTGAGGAGAAGAGCATTTCAGATTCCCACCCCTCCTACAGGTTTTCCTAATCCTTGCAGCTCACCTCACTTGCTTCCTCCCCTGAGCTTCCATACCATGTGTTATCTGTAAAGCATGTGCCCATGAAAATGCTTCTGTATCTGAGCACAGGAAACGGAGATGTAGGAGTCATCTCATGTGCAATGTGCTTAGTAGGTGAACGTCACTTCACGGGTGAGGACACAAAGGCCAAAAGAGATTACGTGACTTGCCCAAGATTATTTTTAAAAGAGTGAACCAGAGCAAGAATGCAAGCCCAGCAGTCTTGCCCCTGACCCTTTGTCGTATGAACTTCTGCCCGGCCTGGCCTCTGCCTGCATTCCCATTCCCAGGACCTTACGTGTGGGCAGCCGCCAGCCCTAGAGAAATCGGTGTTCCAGTTCGATCCCCGAAGCCTCCACAGAGGGCCCACCCATAGTCCTCCTTCCAAGGGGAGAGAGCTGGCTGAGGAGACGTGGTAATTTCCTGTAAGTCCATGACGGGATGAGAAATGGTGCTGGGATAAAATATGTCCTATCTCCTATTTAACTTGGAAGCAAGCCCAGGAGATGGGCTGTGCTTGGACTGGGCCAAGGTGTGTGGAGGGGGAAGGGGAGGAAAGAGAGGGCTGGTGGAGGCAGGGTGGGAACAGATAAGTTGGGAGGGGTGGGAGAGTTCTCCAAGGCACCAGGACATCTGGAAGTGAAGCCCAGCATCCTTACAGTATGTGTGTGTGTGTGGGGGGGGGGGGGGAGGGCCGGTCTCCACTCTCAGCTCCTGCAGGCGGAGAGTGAGCCTGTCTTAGCCACTCTGGCATCCGCCACAGCCCGGAATGGTGCTTGATGCAACACATGTGTTCAGTGAACTCCAGTGGCAAGAACAGCTCCAAATTATTATAGTTCCCAGCCCTACAATCTATGAGCTCGGAAGTTTAGATGCCACTTCCTCTCTCTGAGCCTGTTTTGCCACCTGAAAATCCACCCACCAGACAAATGATTAAAAAAATTAAGTTGAGTATGCATTAGTTGAACTTAAGCACCCAGACTCTGGAGTCAGATAATCATGTGCCCAAATCCCCTCTCTACTCCTTTCCAATCATTTATCTCACCTCTCTGAGTCTCATTTCCCCCTCTAAAAAAAAATTGACCTGTGTAAGAATCATTAACATATTGACTATCAGTTGACTTTATCAGTCATTTACACTTTAGTATAAAGGAAGGCTTTTGGTAGGCGCTGAAGGGAATTGCTATTCGTTGAGTGTTTACTATGTACCACACATTCTTTCAAGCACTTGAAATTTATTTGATTTTCACAACAACCCTGGGAGGTTCAAAGCAAAGCAGGAAATCCCACAAAGCCACACACCTGTTAAATGTGTAAGTCAGGATTAACCCAAAGTCGGCACACGTCCAGACCTTGGGTTCTTAATAAGCATACTTCTTCTGATGAAAATTGCTTATGTGCCGTGAAAATTAACTTACAATTTATCCTGTGGCCCAGTGCTTCTCAAAGTTTTCTGTGCCCAGAAATCAGATCCCTGAATCAGCAGCTTGGGGCTGGGGCCCAAGAGTCTGCGTTTTTAACCAGCTCCCAGGGAAGTTGAAGCTGCTGGTCCACTTTGATTAATCAAAGTCTCGGCAATGGCATTGAACTGGTGGTTTTTATGCAAGGATGTAATGTAGTCAGATCAGGCCTGTGGGAGCTTGCCTGGCTATAGTGTGGAGGGTGGATTAGAGGGTGTGAGGTTGGAGGTGGGTGTTTATGCCCTGAGCTTCCTTCGAGCTCAAACACCTCATGATTTGATTCTTAGAGATGGTCTAAGCCTCTTAGGGAAATTGATGAGATGTAAGAATGCAGGAGTCTTCCAGCTCCACCCCCTCCCCAGGCACTAAAAAAGAATATCAGCTTCGAGGCAGCAGCTTCTGCTTAAAAATGATGCTCTGAGCAGCCATTCAGTATTCCAGGGACCACACTGGATTCAATACATCAAAGGTTGAAGGATCATATAGCCCCATTAGCTGCAAAGTTTAATTTCCCTTCGGGGCTGGTGGTTACAATGAAACTACAGCAGCAATTACAACTTCCCCTTCTGTGACAACCTGCTCAGATCAATAATGGCCACGTCGCCAGGATCAGCCTCATTCTTCAGGAGACTCTGGGCCACCCAAGGCCCAGCACCGTAGACTGCACACTCTCCTTGTGGGGTGACAAGGAGAAAGCGTGGAGACCCCTTCCAAGATCCCACATCTCCCTCCCTGATTTTGCAGAGGGGATCCTGAAGCCCCAAGAGAGGCAGAGATCTCATTAATTAATTAATCTTCCATACAGTTAATCAAGCGTCAACACTCGTAGGCCTTGGGGGCACCACCATGAATGAAGGAAATGTGGTCCTTGTCTTCATGGGGGAGAGAGGAAAACAAGTAAACAAACAAGCCAGAAAACCTGGGATTGGAATGGGTGCCTCTTTAGCCGTGTGGTCAAGGACAGTGACATGGGGACCTTGGAGCAGGGCCTCGAGGAAGCAAAGGAGGGAGGCCTCTGAAGATCTGGGGAAGGGCATCCCGGGAAGGGGAAAGTGCATGTGCCAAGGCCAGGAGGTGGGAAGAAGCTCCACAAGAGAAGCGGAAGTGCAATCAGTGTAGAGCTCCATGATTGAGGGGTAGAAGGGTAGCAGATTGGGCCAGGGAGGCAGGGGTCTGGCAAGGGCTTTAGACTTTATTCTGGGCACAGTGGGGGTCCAGGGAGGGTTCATGAAAGGAATGGCTTACATGAGGTCCCAAGGGGAGTCCACAGCCAATTGAGATAGAACCAGCATTCCCTGAACCCCCGGGTCAGCTGTGTGACCTTGGGTCAGTCAGGGCTCTCTCCCCCATGCCATGTTGGGCTCTGTACTGCAGGGGCACCAGCCAGACTTAAAGATTCCCTGGTCATTGACTCGGAGTCAGACATTTGGACGCAGCAGCTATTGTCCCCGGTGTCCAGGTAGACAGAGATCCAGAGCCCCCATGATGTCTTTGGGACATGAGCTGGAGATTTAAGACTCCATATTCCCTGTGGTTTAGTGTGGCTATTGTTTTTCAAGGCCATCTGTTCTCCTATCAGAACCTCTCAGCAAGCCTGGACCACTAGGGTCTGGGGTGAATGTTTCACTTCGACAAAGAAACCAAAAGTCAGGGTCTCACACAGGCATTGCTCCCCACCCTAAGGCTGGTCTTGAACAGTCTTCTGTCTCCCAACACAGCCTCTCCTTGATCCACACACAGCTAAAGCCAAGCCCACCAGCACACCTCCAGTGACTCCTGGCAGAGGCCAGGGTTGTCTCTTTCAAGATTTCTATGAGACTGGAGCAAGCTTCCTCCTTCCTCTCTTCCTCTGTGCCTTCCTTTCAGTCTTTTTTTATGCTGTCATTCTTCCCTTGATTTATTAATACAACCATTATTAAATTCCTGCTCCAGGCTAGGCAACCAGAAAATGATAAACAGACTCATGCACACACAAAGATTTGGGGAAGAAAATGACACAAAGGAAGGAAGCCAAACATCAAATCAAATGATGTTCCATTTGCTCCAGGCTTTACTCCCCCGGGGCTTGATTAGCCATGCCTTTTCTGCATTTATACCTTCCACCTAGCTTTACAGTAGTCTCCTGAGCACAGGCTCCAGTCTCAGTCTATGTTGCAGTGCCTAGCAGAGTGTCTTGTACAGCTTGGTCACCCAAGTGTGATGCAGTATGAATGCCGAGGGCACACACTCTAGGGCCGGGTTGCCAGGGTATGTCACCCAGCTCCAACATGTACCAGCTGTGTGACCTTGGGCAAGTGACTTAATCTCTCTGAGCATCAGTGTCTTCACCTGAAAAATAAGGGTGAGTGTAGAGTCTCTCTTGTGGGGTTTCCATCAGAATTAGCAGTAGAGTGCGGTGATATTGTCCACACAGAGGATGATGCCACCTGCAACACAATTTTGGAACCGGTGTCATATGTGCTGCCCTGGGCAACCCATGCCATCTCTTTGAGCTTTGGCTTCCCCTTTGCCCTCATGATACAGCCGTCTAGGTGGGGCACAGTGCCCAGGTATAGGGAGAGGTCCAGCCTCCCACGAGGGTTGAGAGTAAGGTGGGAGAGAGAAGAGATGTAAGGCAGCCCCCTGCTCAGCTGGCCCTGGCCCCACAGAATTGGCAAGATGGATGGGATCTGAGAGCCAGGCCAGCAGGGGGTTTGGGGGCCAGTACTCGGAGACTGGGAAGAGGAATTAGGCAGGGCATGCACCATGAAGACAAGGCCAGGTGGTTGTGATAAGAAAGGAATGGAGCCGTTCTCTGGCCCTGAAACGTGGCCTTGTGCCAACGTAAATGCTGTGGAAGAATTAATGCTCAGCACGTTGATCTGTAGTTCATCGGCCAGGTGGAGGATGTGTGGGAGACAGGCAGGTCTGTGAGTGGATTCCCAACACCCTCCAAGTTCCCAGGAAACTCAGGGTATGTCTCCTATTCCAGGGAGGAGAGAGCCACTCACGCAGAGATACTAGAGTGGAAAGAACTTCTCTCTCTTTATTCTGTTCGGTGGAGAAGACATGGGCTGGGAGCCAGCGGTGCACTCGAAGCTGCACTGACGCCTTCACACATCCCCACAAGGGATCCCCTTCCCAGCTCAGAGGCTGGGTGAGTGTGTCCATTGTGCAGGTGAGAAAACTGGAAATCAGGGAGCAGAATTTGTGCTCAGGCTTTTCTCCTCTAAGACATCCCTCCTATAAGGAGAAATTCAACAAGGAAGGGCCACTAGGGTCTGTGTCCTCCCTCTCCAAGGTGGGCATCTAGCACCCAGCTTCCTTCTGCTGACTTCCGAGAATGCACGAAGTGATAGCTAGCTCACTCCCTCCAGCAGAGCCCTCAGGAACCTGCAGAGGGATCCTTTCCCAGCCCTAGTGGCTCTCACCTATTACTGTATCAAGATTTATTGGGAGAGAAGAGGAGGAAATGAAGTTTTGTGGAAGACGTGTATTCTTGATCGAATGAAGCCATCCTTCAGCTGAATGAGAAGAACAGGGAAGGTAAATACTATAACCACTCCTGGAATTTGGGGCCATTCTGTGACATCCCCTTTTTTGTTGAGTGACATTGGGTACTTCCCTTCCCTTCTCTGAGCTTCACTTCCTCCTTAAAGTGGGGATAATATCTCACCTCAAAGGATGATCACAATACCCACAGAAGAACAGGCAAACGAACCATGATGTATCCATGCAATGGCGTGCCACTCAGCAATGGAAAGGAACGGCCTGTTGATACATTCAACGATGCAGAAGAATCACAAAAGCACCGTGCAAAATGAAAGAAGGCAAAACAAAAGGCCGCATACTGATTCTATTACATGACATTTTTTGAAAAAAAAAAGCAAAACTATGGGCACAGAAATCTAATCAGTCCTTGCCAGAAGCTGAGGCTGGGAGTAGGAGATGGACTGCCACATGGTGTGAGGGAATTTGGGAAGGAGGTGACAATATTCTGTATCTTGATGGTGTTTGGTAGTTGTCAAAGCGCATCCCACTGTATGTTTAAAAAAAAAACAAAATTTTACTGCAGGTAAATCATAAATCATAGCTAAATAAACCTGACTTTTAAAAATGGCTGCAAGGATTTGGTAGATATTTGATGCATCTGAATGTACTGTTAAGTGTGGATTTCTGCTCCACAAAGGTCGTAAAATAGGTAGAGCTGGGTTGCTATATCCTCCTTGACCAGTAGGTGTTGCTAACAGACTACATGCCATTGTCCAATTTCACAGTCCATTTATTCACACTTCCAGCATTGAATAAGATAAATCTACATTCAAATTGTAATCTTTAAAAATTCTGTTGAATGTAAGGGCTACCTCCATGCCTCTGACCAACCAACTGTCGGTGACACGCTTGATCCTATCCCCCAGGGAGGCTAACAATATAATGGACTGGGACCCATCCATACGCCAAGCAGTAGAGGTGTCAACCGAGATGGCAATGGGCAACTTGTGACATTTGAAATCTCTTTGTGGCTATCCCCACTGGGCGTGGCTGGAGCGTTTTTTGAAATCTCCAGCCCCCTAGTTGACCCCAGTGCCTTGGGAGGCAAGAGCCCTGTCAGGGTCAGGCCAGGGGGAGCAGCAAACTTTGAGGGTGGGTGGGCCTGCTACCAGCCTTGTTCCTCACGGCTGTGCCTCTTCCCATAACAATATTTTCTCTGAAGAGAAAGTCATGTGTTAAATGGAAGATTTGCTTGAGCGAGTCACTGGGAACCTAAGCGAAATCATATTAAGGAAGTAATATTTATTATATCCATAAAGCCACTCACACAGGCAGTGTGCGGGGGCCAGATGGGAGGCCCAGATGTGCAGGGAGTCAAATCAAGCCTGTCAAAAGCGGGGCCTGGGCCTGTGAGTTAAAGCCCTTCCGTCAGGGAGGAACTGAAAGCAGATTCCGCTGGTGGTGGGGCCCTCTGGCAGCCTCAGAGATGGGGGCTCTCCAAGGAAGGAAAGGGAGGTGAAGTGTTTCCTGCAATGGCGGTGACCATGGTGATAGTACAGGATCATGCAAGGGAGAGGCAGCTGGATGGCCAAAGATGAAAGAGGCCAGACTTGCGTGCCGTGTATAACAGGAACGGGGAGGGGTGGGGGAAGGCAGAAAGGAAGGGAGGGGAAGAGAGAGGGAAGAGGACTATTGGACGCAGTTGTCCAAGTTATTGCTTGTTCAAGGATGCTCAGCCAGTGGGGCAAGAAAGGGCTGAAACTCATGCTGTACTTTGAAGCTGTATATATTGGGCAGGAGTGTAAGTTCAACCCAGAGGAAGGGTCTTTGCTAACCGGCACAGAGGTGCCAGATGGGTAGGCTGTTGTCCTAAATGGAAGAATGAAGCGAAGGCATAGGAGGGAGTGGAAGTGAAGGAGATACCCAGCATCTCTAACCTTTCTGCTCTGCACCTGGCTAGATCGTCCAGTCTCTCATGGTTAACATTCTTCTCCCCAGCTGCTCTTCCCCTCGGTCCATGCCAATCTACTCATACTCCAAAGCCCAGTCGCTACCAAATCCAGGAAGCCTTCCAGTTGTCCACATCTCCCAAAGGGAGCTCCTGGGTCCTGTTGACCAAACCGATAAGAAACCTGAAGCATCATCTACAAGTCAAGTCAGCCTTGAGCACAGTTGAGATGCCTTCATTGTCATTGGTGTTGGTGGCTCTTTTGGTGGCACCACTCTCTCCATTCACACTTTTCTGTCCAGCTACCCTTCCTAATAGTCACGAGGGCAAAGGACTGAATGTTCTCCTTATATCACTCTTTACATTCTTGCTGTTGACAAAGATGATAAGGGTGGCAATTCAGACACTGCCGGGCAAGAGGGCAGAGCAATTGTAAACAGTGACCTGGACAACGTACAGTAAACACCTGTTATTCTCACCCATCCAGCATCCGTTCCCCTGTCTTTCTAGGAACAGAGTGCTTATATTTCTCCAGGGACCCACCTTCCTCTATTCTCAGTTCATGGGATTCTAGTGTCACTGATCGCTCTCCCTGGCTCCAGAGATGAATCCTATCCCCCTAGGTCACAATGATTGGTTTAGGAGAGGGCACTTGTCCATCGCCATCCAATGAGAGCCAGTTTTATGACTTCTGCTGAAATTCAGGAGACTCCCTGGAAGTGGGGGAGGGCAAATAATTCAAAAGGAGTTATAGATGCTGGTGGTCATATTACCATCGGAGAGAGAAATCCCTTTCCCAAGGATGAAGCCAATTCAGAGAAAATCATAGCCAAGAAGTAAAGAGACAGATATTCATGATATCTCCTGAGCATCTGGAAAAAGCCATATCTGAAGCCTTTACTCTTTTTAAATATAAACCAATACATTCCCTTTGTAGATGAAAACCATTTCATCTGGATTCCTGGTATTTGTCACTGAAAGAGCCCTGATTAATTAGCAAAGTTTTCCAGTTCTATTTCTTTGCTAACCATTACTAAAATGCAGAAAAATGGAATATTGAACTTGACGTGAACAGATCTCAGACGTGAATCTGAGATTTTACTCCAGTAAGCAAGCAGGTAACCCTAGGATACTCATTTCCCCTCACCAGGCCTGAGTATCTCTTATGTAAAATAAAAGTTGTCTTTGGTTAAGTTCTTCTTTTTTTAATAAAATGTTTTCTTTAAACTTTTGTCCAGCACAGTGACTTCTCTGGGCAGCTCAGAGGCCTACATTGCCATGGACACACCTCTCACCCTTTCAGAGACGACTCCTGTCGTCTCTGAACAACACTCAACCGTGGGCATTGCCATCTTCCCCATCCTGTGAGAGGCAAGACTGCCACAGGGTACATGGTAACAGAAAACTCCTACACTTTGGCACCAGGCAGACACTGGTTCAAATCCCAAGGGCCCTAATCACTACCATGGGAACCTTGACAAGTCCCATCACTTCTCTGAACTCCAGTTTCTTCATTGTAGGAGGGGGATCAGTCTCTTTAAACAGCCAGAGACTCTACAGAATGCTTTCTGCATTTCCACATTATTAATCTTCACAACATCCTTATGAGTTAAGTCCTCTCTTTATTTGTGTTTTATACAAGAGAAAACTCAGGCTTTAAGAAGTTAAGACTAAAACCCAAAGTCAAGTCTTAAACTAAGATTTGAATTCAGGTCTGTGTGATTCCAAGGCTCACATACTAGTATGTACTAGCATTACATGTCTATAAGACATAGCTTAACACATAGTTAATACTTAAAAGAGTAGATCTAAACATGCTACTGTCTACTAGAATTTCCCATAATAATGAAAATGTGTTAATGCTCTCCTGCCTGATACAGTAAGTAGCCGCATGTGGCTCTTATGAGTGAAGAACTGAGTTTTAACTTTTATTTAATTTTAATTAATTTAAAGAGCCACCTTGTGGCTAGCATATTGGACAGCATGAGACTAGACACTCTACTTTCTGAAGGAAAGATGAAATATGCTTGTAACATAAATATATCTGAAGTCAGGCTGGCCGGTGTTCAAATCCCAGTTGGCCATTTACTGGAATTTTGAGCTTAGACAAGTGATTTCAATTTACCTCCTAGAATAGTCCTGTCATTTACTCACATAGTCATTCAAAAATATTGAGCAACCCCTGCATCTGGGGTCCTGTGCTAGATGTTGACACTATGGTGATAAACAGGAGAGAAAAGAACCCATCCCTCAAAAAATGTCCCACCTTAGATGCTTGTCCCTAACATAAAGAATGCACATGAGGCAGACAGCACAGTGCCAGGCCCACAACACAGGCTGGACAGATGGAAGCTTATGTCAAAAAACAGACGTCTTAAACTATCACAATGTCATGTGTCAATTGCAGTTCAATAAAGCTGGGGGGTGGGGACTAGGAAGTAGAAGAAGAAGGTGAAGGAGGAAGAACAGTGGAAGGAAGAGGAGGGTGAGGAGGAGAGGAAGAGAGAGAGGAAGAAGAGAAAGAGAGGAAGTCGTCTTTTGGAATGAACTTGGCAATGTCTCCAGAGCATTCTGTGTTAGCTCGAGAAAGTTGGGAAGGTTATGCAAATAGGCCTGTTGAATAAAGAATATTCCTAGGTAAAATCATTATGCAGAACGATTTCCCCTTTGCATAAGGTGGCAAAAATTACCTCCCCGGTGCCAATTATGTGCTTGTTAGCACTGACATTCTCAGAGTCATTACAGCAAACGGGTGCCGTTTATGTAAGATCTACACTGGGTTCCATTGTCATTTTTTCTCTGTTTACAACTCGGTATAATAAATGTCATTTTTTTCAAATGTATTTGGTATTTAATCTAACATTAAGGCTTGGAATATGTTTGCCCCTAAAAGGCACTCACTTCCAAACACCCTCAGGTGTCACGGAACGGAACAAATATTCGGGAGTGCTTGATGAGGGTGGGGGTCAGGAGACACGAATCTCATTTCTGGCTGTGTCCTTGAACATGGAGCTTCCATCCTCGGAGCCTAATTGCCCCATGTGTGATACGACGTGATCAGGTGAAGTAATGGGCAAGCCCTTGTGCAGGCTGGATTCCTGTGGCCCTACAGAGGTGCTCGCTCTTATTGTTGATTAAAATCATATTAAGAGTGCATTTTTAAACTACAAATAAAGCAAAATGAAGAGTTCAGAGATAAATAAAATAGATAGATGACATAAATTATGGGGAAATGATGTTACTGAATGAATGTTATTTTAAAATTCAGTCATTCTGTGGGGGGAAATCAAGGCAAATTTCTACCTCATACTGTACGTGAAAATAAAGCCCAGATAGATTAAATGCCTAAACACAGAAAGCAAAAGCTAGACAGCAGATAGAAGAAGATACAGGAGTATATTTTTGTGACCTTCAATGGGAGGAAGTAGGAATTCTTGAAAACATCTAAATATTAGAGACTATGACAGTTTTAGTAAACAGTGTAATTCACCACATCAATATTAAAATATCTGTCCATGGACACTATGAACAAAGTTAGCACAGGGCTAATGGAGTAACACAAGATGTCGGCAAGAAAAAAAAATACCTATCTAGAAAGCACAGAGATCCACAAATAAGAAACTAAAACTTACAAAATCCAATAGTGAAATGAACAAAACATATTGATCAATAAACCACGGAGAAAGAAAGAAAATTATTAAGTATACAAAGATGCATTCAAAATTCTCAGCGATGAGTGGCACGAACATTAAAATAACCATAAAGTAGCACATGACCCCCATTTGACTGGCAAAAGTCAAAGAGAAAGATAGTATCATGTCTTAACAAGAAGAAAAACGTGGTGAGACAGGAGTTCTCACACGCAGCTGTACGAGAACCGTCTGGCCAAACTTAGCGGAACTAGGTATGCTGGTTCCCAAGAGCTCAGCACACCCATCCTTGCTGAGACAGCCTGAAGAAACTCCCACTCGGGGCCACAAGACATTATGCTCAGGAATAATCATCGTATTTTGTTTTGTTGACACCGCATTGTAGCTTATCTTTCTTTGAGAACCAGGGGAGCCCTCCACGGCAGGAGGCAAACTAGAGAATGCTCTGCAACTTTCAGAGGAAATAGGTCAGATCTACATCCAACGGCATGAGCAGACCTCAAAAAATAATGCTGAGCAAGAAGAACCAGATAAAAAACCTGCAACCATTTCTGTCACTTACAAAACCACCCAAACTATAGACTTTTCAGAGTTGCAAACACATACAAATGGCCAGACCATACGGGAAGAGGCATGCAAGCTAGGGTGAATACCAGTGTGAGCAAAAAGAGGGGCATCAGAGAGGAAGAAGGAGGGGGTAATTTAAAACAACAGTCTTCGCAAGAGAGAGTCCACTCAATCCTGGACACGACAGCCGCCTCCATAAAAAAATCACGGCATCCATTTGTTGGGCTCCTAGGCACCATACTAAGGGAGCTGATGTAGAGACTAGATATGGGTTGGGTATATTGATGTCTAATGTACATGTTATTAAGGTAGATAATGTAATCCTCACAACAAACCAGTAATATAGGCATCACTGTTAGAGCTTACAAACGAGGAAACTGAAGCTTTCCAGAACTTGGAGATTTTGTTCCTGAGGTGTGTGAAGCCCTGCCACCTGGCATCCCTGTACTTCCTTTGTCCCTGCATTAATGCAGGGAGGACCACTAATGGCCAAGCCTCTGACCTCCTGTGCCAGATGCCGCTCCACCTCCAGGGTCTGTATTTAAGAGGGTGCCTCCCATTCCACGGAGTCTACCAGCTCCTCCAACCCCCACTCTCACCCCACCCCACTGGATCCTGCACCCCCAAACTTCCACTTGCCCCATTTTCTCTCTGCACTTCTCACCTTTCATTTCTGACCAAACTTCAGATGACGGGAACACTGATAAATTAATGATTGTAATTAATAAAAATTGATGCTGTGCTAATAAATTATTATGAAATGGCCTGTCAGGCTTTTTAATGAAATGCAAAAAGCTGCAGTAATGAGATGAGTGTGTGCACTTTTTCAGCCAAGACATGAGGAAATGCATCCTTGGGGTACTCAGTTCTATAAGGAAAGAAGCCGGGACAAGAAAAACGGGATTGGAGCAATGCTCAGAGGGCCTAGGAGGAATTAGCATTGTGTGAGTGCCTACCATCTTAGACCCTTAGCTTATGTGATTTTGTACTCTTATGAGTCCCATGATGTAGATACTATTATTACCTCTCACTTTCATAGATGAGGAAACTGAGGCCCAGAGAGGGTAAGGAATTACCCTTGGCCACACAGTCATTATGTTATAGAGCTGGAATCAAGCCTAGAGATTTTGGATTCCAGACCCATCCCCACCACTCAATTTATACCACCTTTCAAACACTCAGCATTTAGACGCAAGGGGCATGAAGGCAGAACCAGATTCAGTCATTTGACATTGTGACCTGGAGTAAGTTGCTTAACCTCTCTGAGCCTCAGTTTTCCCATCTGTATAATGGAAATAACAAGACTTCCTTCGTACACTTTCAAGCATGTCCCCATAGGAATGAAGTGAGATGATGTAGGTGAACACATGTAGCCCTAAGCATCATTATTCTCCTCTTCCAAGAGTTTGTCATATGAAGTTCTATAGGTATGCAGGTGAAGCTTTGCCAGGAAATGGGGTCCAATGTCACAGAGAGGAGACGCGGTGGCAATCTCATTCATGCCTGATCCCAGCTCTATGGAGTGTTTAATATGACCGGGTTGTCCCGGTTCTTTGTAAACCTTGGCCATGAATGTAAAACAACCGATTTTTACAACAGAATTGTTTAACCCTGCACCAATTAAAAGTACCTGTTATTAAAAAAGGTAATTATGCTGTAATTAGTTTGACACAAGACATTAAGCAGATTATTATCAAAGCCAGAGAAAGAGTAACTTCAAAGCAATTTCCTCTCTTGAAAGAGGCATTTACATGCTGCCTTTGGAACACCATCCTCACTCACTCCAGGCACTTTTTAATGCAGGGAAATGTGGTTCCTAACTCTTGCGAGCAGCTTGGAGCTTTATGGCAAGGAAAGCCCTCATTACAAATGAACTTGGGTGGCTAGGCTGCAGAAATTCTACCCAATAAACCACATTCTGGGTCAGGAACTGGCTGAGTAGTACACAGCCTGAACTAGAGCAATGTGGGCAGAGGCTGCTGATAATACCAGGAAAATAATAAAGGGGACACCCTCAGCCACCATACTTGGGTTTTTCACTGTGCTCTCCTTGAATCCCCAAAGCAACTCCGTGAGGTAGGGATCAAGAGGCCCCATTTGGAAGAGAGAGAAAGCAGGTTACTGACCACTAGTGTGGCAAGGAAGGAAGGGGCTGAATGTCCCAAAATGTTCTTTCCCCAGCAACTTTGTTATCCAAAACAGACCAAGTCAATTTCTCCTTAGCAATCTTTCAGGAGCTTTGTCCTTCCAGGACACTGTGATTCATATTCTCCCTCTCTCTCTCTCTCTCTCTCTCTCTCTCTCTCTCTCTCTCTCTCTCTCTCTCTCTCTCTCCCCCCCTCAAGCCCCCTTTCTGTGCCCCTTTCCCACTGCCTCTGCTGTTGCCTGTCAACAGGAGGCAGGGTGGGACACGCTGATAAACAAAACATCTAACAAGCAGCTCAGCCCCGTCAGGCACTGATGTTTCAGCACCAAGGCCAGTGGCGCTGGTACTCTGCTACTCCCGTCCTCAATAAAATCCATTAGTGACTAATGTCCCATCTCTGCCACTTAACCAGCTGTGTGACCTTGGGTGAAATATGTAACCTCTCTGAGCCTCAGTTTCCTGTCTTATGAAAGGGAGTAATAAAAGCACCTAACTTTTAAGAGTTATTGTGAAGAATTCATGTCAAATACTCAGCAGGGAGCATGGCATTTTGTAAGTTCCCAATAGATGAGAACTATTATTATTATTAACCTATGTCTCCTGACTACTGACCCATGTGCTCCCATTAGCCCATAGAGTTCTGCTCTCTAAGAGACAGAAAAATATAAATATAAATGTAAGGCAGGCAAAGGGGCAAAACCAGATGGTTCAAGAAGTAAACTATATCCTACCACTCCTGCATCTATACAAATACAGTAGTTTTTTAGCCAGCAAAGTGCAAATTTCCTTTTCTCTGCATAGCCATGCAATATGATTACATGTGACATTTATTGAGCATTTATGCATTACCAAGCACTACATGAAGCATTTTATATCGATTGTCATTCAAAAATCTCAACCATTCTATGAGGCAGATAATACTGTACAGTATAAACTTTATCCATTTTGTGTTGAGAAAACTGAGAGCCAGAGAAGAGAGATAACACATACTTCCACCCACCTGGTAAGTGACGGAGCAAGGATTTGAACCAAGGTCTATCTGAGACCTGGCCCTTACTCAGGATTCCTTCCTGTCCTCCCAGATCACATAGTCTAGCAGGGGAAAGAGAGACAACTAGTGAGAAATTATCTGAAGGTACCAGGTACATATTAGGTGCTCAAGATGTCTGTGTCCTCACCACTCTCCTCAATCCTCAGTTTCCCCATCTTTCAATTCAGGGGTCTGGACACATCTTCTCCAAGAGCCCATTGAATCCACAGATACCACTAGAAGACAATCCTCTCACTGATTGTTACCCTGAGGCTCCACCTGTGTTATTAGGGCTCCTATCCAAGACTTTTACCTCCCCTCAAAGGCTCCGGAATCTGTGATGAGCTAGAGGAGCTGCTCCTGGCAGTGGGGCCTCTAGCCCATCCTGCTGTTGCCATGACAACAATGCCAGCATCAATCTTCTTCAAGCCCCTCTTTCCAGCTCTGCCTTTCTCCCTCTCCTGTCATGTCTGTGCCTGCTGAGTGCCCCTGCAGTAGGATTCAAGGCAAGGGGCCAAGGCCAACTATGCATGCAGTGATGGGGCAGGAAAAAGAAGACAAGGTTCAGGACTGAGGTGAATCAGACTCAGTAGGATGCTGAGTCAACCCAATTTCTTCCTCTCTCCCTTTTTCTTTCTGATCACATAATCCACATCAAGTATTGTGTCAAGCTTCTTGAATTCATTACCCCCATTAAATTTCAGCTTAGGTATCTCCTATAGAAAGTTTCTATGATTGTCACCCCCCTACTGCCAGGGTTAATACTTCCCACACTCCCTCATGCTCCCTGCAAGTCATAGCAATTGTCATACTTTTTAATTCAAATTAACATATTGATTCTCATAATGGCTTTATGAGGCCAGCTGTGCTGTTATCTAACATTGCCTATTAATAACCCCCATTTGTCAGGTGGATAAACCAAGGTTCATGGAGTTTAAGCAATTTGCTCACAAACAAGTGGCCCAGCCACCATTTCAATCCTTCTTGGCGTGGCTGCAAAATCCAAGTCTTTGTGCTGCACCAGGAGGCCTCATGGATAAACTTGACTGAGGGAGCCAATATTTACATGTTTAGCTGCTGACTTGCTTTGTGAGTTTGGCAAAGAACTCATGTGCCCAAGGACATGGACTAGACAACAACAGATAAGTCAACTTGGCCTGTGACCTCTGGATGCTCCCTTGACCCTCGCCTACTACTTGGGAATGCAGGCCAAAGTCTCTAAATGAAGAATCAGCGTGACCACCATCAGCTCTTGAGGCCTAAAAAAGTCTCTTCACAAGGAAATGATATGCAGTGCCCATTTACAGAAAACCACACCAAGGGCCTAGGTTGAGCTACAAAACCGCACCCCACTCACTGGTTCTCACAGGGTTAATCACAGCTGGCAGAATGCTTACGTCTCATCTCCCCACACACTCACCACACAGACTGAAAAATGAGACCTGGATCAAGGTGAAAACAAATCTAAGATCATCTGTAATTAGTAAGAGGCAGAACCACAACTTGAACTTGGCCTGCCTGACCCCTAGTCTAGGATTCTTTCTTCTAATCCCGTGTTAGAGCAGCCAAACAGAGGACTTGCCCAGGATGCCTGGGACTCATTCCACCTGTGACTTTAACAGACAAGAAAGAACATGTGTTGTTGGCCTGGGGCTGTGCTAAATGCTAATGTATGTTAACTCAATTTTCAACACACTACAAAATGGACATGATTATTAAACCCATTTTTCAGATGAAGAAGTAGGGGTTTGGGTTGGTTTCCTATTGCTGCTGTGACAAATTACCACATACAGATGGCTTAAAACAACAGAAGCTTGTTTTATTACAGTTCTGGAGGTCAAAAGCATCTCACTGGGCTAAAACAAAGGTGTGAGTCAAGCTGCATTTCACCTGGAGACTCCAAGGGAAAATTCGTTTTCTTGCCTTTTATACCTTCCAGAGGTTGCCTTGGCTCACCAACCCCTTCCTCTATCTTCAAATCCAGTTCTTCTCAAGCTACCATCTTTCTAGTTCTCTCTCCTTTACTTTTGGAGACTTTTGTGGTTACATTGGGCCCATTCATATGATCCAGAGTTAGCTCTTCATTTTCAAGTCAGTGGATTTGCAGACTTAACTCCATATGCAATCTTCATTCTCCTTTGCCATGTAGCCAAATGTAGTCTCAGGTCCACGGGTAGGTGGAAATGAGTTTCCTGTCCTCGATGAAGGTCAGTGATGATGGAGATCATGAAGCCAGGCATCCACACTAACAATCAGAAGTGGGATGGGGGTTGGGGGCAAAACTCTGCTCCTGCTGTGTATCAAAGGCAAAGCAGACAGCAGGTAAGAATGCCCAAACCCTCCCCAACCAGCTCATCTCTTGACCTCCCCATTCCATATACTCCCTGCTCCCACCACTGAAATTCGCCCTGACTCCCAGTCCAGCCGGTGCCTCGTGTCCTCATGGCTTTGCATGTGCTATTCCTGCCTCCTGGACTGTCCTGCTTTCTGTGACTAATGAATTCCATTTTATCTTCAAAGTCTCCTCTGTGATGCAAGTAACCTGTGGTTCCTTTTAATCCCACCTTTCCCTCCTCTCTCACTTGTGAGGTCAGTGGTTATCAACAAAGATATTTCAAGCAATATACAGTTCCATTTGAGTTAGAAATCACTGTTGTTATGTTAGAACTTTCTGGTGTAATTCTTAAAAAAGATACCAACTTTCTTTGATTGTAATTATTTTTAGCCAGAATCCATTCTGGACTCAGAAAATGTAAGTTCCCTACTGCCTGACAAAGACACGTACAACCTATTTCTGTCTCAGAATGTTTCTAAAATTAGAGTGAATGTTATTTAACCACCACAGTTAAAATCAAAATGATGGATTCCTCTTAGGAAACCAGCCTTAAATTGTTTCCTCTCCTGGTAGTCAAAAAAACTCACTCTCAATTTGCACTATTACGATCCCTGTCATCGTTTTTCACAGTTGCCTCGTGACTACCTTGAGGGAAAGGTGAGAAACACCGGTGTCACTGGGAGTCACTTCCGGTCTCTGCTCTAAGACCTGAAGACATTTCCTGTGAGGTGAGAGCCAATCACAGCACAGCTGGACAGAACACTTCTGAGTCGAAGATGAATATGTCTGCTACCTCTCATTTTCTGGTTTTCTTCCAGCCTGTCCACATTTCATCTAAAAGAAGAAAGAAAACTTTGATTAGTCTGATGTTTTAAGTAATTGGAATGCCAAGGAGACACTTACATGCTCACCACTTCCACTTAGAACTGAGTTAAGTAATTCTCAGAATTGGAACACTGCAAACTGAAAACTTAAATATAAAATATTCCATTCTGATGGTCAATTGCTCTATGTAGAATGCAGTCCCACCAGCCTGGTTATGAGTCCTGACACCTCCACTTTCTACAAGATGCATGACTTTAGGCAAATCTCTTCCTCTCTTTAGAGAAATGGATTCCCTTCTTATCTCAGGTTTCTTGTTCCCTCAAGAGGCGATCACAGCCATTGACATTTAGAGATGCTGGATGACTCAAGGAGATCACGTAATTACATGGCTTAGCAGATAGGAAGCGCTCAATGAATGATTTCTTCCTGGAGAAGGTGGAACAGGGAATCTTACCTTTACCACCTCCATCCCCACAGCACTTAGCTAGCACCTGACCTCTGAGTGACAAGAAAAAGAAAAGACAGAGTGAGCCAATCACTAGAAGTAGGTGACTTGTCCTGAGTTTTGCATTGAGCCATGCTGCCAACCAGCTGTGTGGCCTTGAGAGAATTGCTTAACCTCTCTGGAAGTCATTTTCTATAATGTGTGCAAATAAATCTATACTACCTCCAGAGAGTTGCAAGGATCAAGTGATTTAGCATGTCAAAATATTTTGAGGAGATTTCCAGCCAAGATAGAGGTATAGGTAGATACACATTGCCTCCTCGCTCAACCAAAAGGAGGACAACAACAAATTTTTAAAAATAGCCAGAACTGCTGGAATATCGAACTGTATGGAAGTATGACAACCAAGGAGTTAAAGAAGAAACATTCATCCAGACTGGTAGGAGGAACAGAGACGGGCAGCCAGGGTGGAGAGGACTCCCAGCAAGACAGTGGCTGGAGGACTGGGCAAGGTGGCAGCTGGCAAAGGGGAACTCCCACATTTGTGTGCAGATAAACTGAAGGGAACAACTGGGGAGTGAGACAGATCACAGAACCCAGGGTTTCAACACCAGGATATAAACCTCAAAACCTCTGCCTGAAAAAACCTGTAGATATTGAGGCAGCTGGAGAAACTCCCAGCCACCCAGGAGAGTTTGTTGGAGAGACCCACAGGGTCCTAGAATGTACACACACCCACCCACCCAGGAATCAGCACCGGAAGGGCCTGATTTGCTTGTGGGTAGAGGGGGAAGTGACTGAAAGCCAGCCAAGAGTGGAGAAAGCAGCCTTGTTCCCTCTAGGACCTCTCCTCCACACACAGCGCCACAACGCAGTGATGTGGGTTGCCCCGCCCTGGTGAATACCTAAGGCCCTGCCCCTTACAGACATGTGGAGACAAAAAAATATGTCTCAAATGAAAGAACAGATCAAAGCTCTGGGAAAAATACAACTAACTGATGAAGAGATAGCCAACCTATCAGATGCAGAGTCCAAAACACCGATAATCATGATGCTCACAAAAATGGTTGAGGATGGTCACAAAACAGAGGGAAAAGTGAAGACTATGAAAAGTAAACAAAGGAAAGTATACAGGGAACCAACAATGAAGGGAAGAAAACCGAGTCTCAAATCAATGGTTTGGAGCAGAAGGAAGAAATAAGCATTCAACCAGAACAGAATGAAGAAACAAGAATTCAAAAACTTGAAGAGAGGCTTAGGAATCTCTGCGACAACTTTAAATGTTCCAACATCCGAATCATATGGGTGCCAGAAGAGGAAGAGCAAGCAATTGAACACATAATGAAGGAGAACTTCCCCAATCTGGCAAAGGAAATAGACTTCCAGGAAGTCCAGGAAGCTCAGGCAGTCCCAAAGAAGTTGGACCCAAGGAAGCACACACCAAGGCACATCATAATTACATTACCCAAGATTAAAAATAAGGAGAGAATCTTAGAAGCAGCAAGAGAAAAGGAGAGAATTACCTACAAAAGAGTTCCCATGAGACTGTCAGCTGATTTCTCAAAAGAAATCTTGCAGGCAAGAAGGGGCTGTAAAGAAATATCCAAGTCATGAAAAGCAAGGACCTACATCCAAGATGCTCTATCCAGCAAAGCCTTCATTTAGAATGGAAGGGCAGATAAAGTGCTTCTCAGATAAAGTCAAGTTAAAGGAGTTCATCATTAGCAAGCCCTTATACAAAATGTTAAAGGGACTTATCTAAGAAAAAAAGATCAAAACTACAAACAATAAAATGACAACAAACTCACAGCTATCAACAACCAAACCTAAAAAAAAACAAAAACAAACTAAACAAACAGTAGAACCAGAACAGATTCACAGAAATAGAGATCACATGGAGGGTTATCAGCGGGGTGAGGGAGGCAGGGAATAAGAAGCATAACTGATAGGTACAAAATAGACAGGGGGAGGTTGAGAATAGTATGGTAAATGGAGAAGCCAAAGAACTTCCATGTGTAACCCATGGACATAAAATAAAGTGGGTAGTGATGGTGGAAGGGGAGGTACAGGGCTGAGGGGAATACTTTAAAAAAAAAAACAAAAAAAAAGCATTTTGAGGACCTGCACAGCCTCCACCATGAGGAAGTCATAAAGTATCTTAAAGAACACAAACAGGAAACTTCCTAAAGGAACTCGTGTGTAGTGGTGAGATCTGGGCTGTGTGGCAGTTGGGAAGAGAGACATATTTGGGGGCAGGAATTCAGCACCTCTTTTATTACATGAGGTCTTTGCCTATCAACTCTCCCCCACGGTCATGTCGGGCCAAACTTCAGGTCAACTCCAGCCCCTTCCAAAGTTCCCCTTGGATATCAGCATCCACCCACACTCACAATAACCATGGCCCTGGCCTAATGCTCCAGTCAGCTGGGGGCAGGGGTCTTAACACAGAATACCCAATCTTGGTTTCTACCCAACACCCAGATTCTCGAATTGGACAATGGTTTTCCACCAAGAGTGATTCTGTACCTGCCTCCCACACACACTCACCCAGTAGACACTTTTGATTGTCACAAGTCTGGAACATTGCTACTGGCATCTTCAGGGTAAAGGCCAGGGATGATGATGCTCAACATCCCACAAGGCACACCACAGCCCCCACCACAAAGAACTGTCCAGCCCAATCTATCAATAGTGGTGAGGAACCCTGGTCTGAGGGGAGGCCCTGTCATTGGTGTGTTTGGAAAGCTCCTCAAGTGATTGTAATGAGAGCCCCTGGGCTAATCAAACTCTCAGCAATTAGCCTTGGGATATTAGTGTCTTTAAGACGAAGCCTCCACAATCAGCCAGCTGTTATTAAAGCATCAATAGCTGTGGCCAAATTAAACCCAGAGTTTAGAGAGCTTCAAATATTGACTTATCCATTCCTTCTAGGGCAACAACCATCCAGATTTTCTCAGATGAATGGAGTTCCCAGGACATAGACTTTCCAGTTTTAATCCTAGAACAGTCCTGGGAACACTCAAAGAGGTGGGCCATGCTCATTTCCGCCTCTCTCTTGTTTCCTCCACTACTCACCTATCCGTTATTTATTGAGCTTGTACACCATGCCAAGTCTATAGATACTGTTTATCTACATGAGCTCACATAATGCTCTGAGCGAGAGATGCTACGATCATTTCACAGGAATCCAAGGATTAAAGTACTTGAATATAGACATCCCTCATATACTTAAGTGATAGAGTCAGGGCTTGAACCCAGGTCTCCCAGGTCCGTGGTCCTCACCGCTACATCCTACTGCCTGACTGCTTCAGTGAGTGACTTCACACCCAGCACAGGGACTCAGGGATGCGAATCCCCATCAGTCAGGAATGCCCCTTCCAGGTTTTGCAGCATCTCTGCTGTTTCCATTGATCCCATCCCACTGCCTTTTATTTCCAGGTTGGGGCCCGGTCAATTAAAAACAAAAGAATGGGAGTCCTGTAGATGACCTTCAGCCAAAGGTAATTAAACAAGGCAGCTCAGAGTTACTGCAAAGCTGCAGACTTGCAGGTGAATGAGAGAGCAGAGAAAGCCATCTTGGGCCTCCAGTCTCGTCCCTCTGCATCGCGTGTCTGCACTTCCTAGTGCCCAGATTATGACCTCCCTGGTGCAGAGAAGGAAACTGAGGCCAGAGAGGCGATCCTTAAGGCCATCTTCCTGGCAAGTGGTGACTCTGGTGTAAAAACCCTCGTCTGGTTACTCTAGTGCCCACGCTTTTAGAATTTCATTCCACATCGTATAAGGAAGCCTGACTTCTTGTTGATTTATCAGCCCAACATGGGCAGCGTGCCCCTGACAAATCCCAGAAGATTGTCTCGGGGAGGTATTCATGTTGTGCAAACAGCGTTACACATGTCCTGGGCTTTGCAGCACCCTTTCAAATATTGACAAGGCCCATTAAAAAGTTCCTAGAGAACAGGCTGTCTCTACGTGGAGTGGGTACTGAGTTCAGAATGGCTGGTGTGATAATAGACCATGCGGGTTCCCTGGCGCTTCCCAAGACCCTGTGATCCTCCTGTGTGCCAGCACCCAATGTCCTCTGCAGACCTCACCTCCCCCCTGCCCCCGACACGCACACCCACTCAGGTGCAGACCCTGCAATGCCCTGTGCATTTCTATGAAATAATATTTTATTAAGTAAACAAAGTGGAGCCATTCCCATAGATTTATGAACAGTTCCTCAAGTCTCACTTGTTCGACCCACTGCGGATTTACAGCCCTGCATTAACCTCATGAGCGCTCATAACGTTTACTAAGATAACGTTGGCAGGAGGGAGAAGGGCTTTTTATGGCCCAGTAATAATTACAAAGTGCAGAGAGTACTCAGGAACCTGTTTGTTAATTATGCTGGGTGCGTGGTCCGCGGTGGGATTGCACATTCCAAGATCATCAGCCCATTCCCTGGCAAGCTGGCTTCCCCTTCGCAGCTCCTCTGGAGTCTGGTTCCTACTTTGAGGCAACGTGTCAGCAGCGTGATCAAACAGCAAACTCAGAAAGCGCAGAAGGAGTGGCTGCCCAGGTGGCCCTCAACTTAATCCTACTCCCTCCCCAGAGAATGGGCCCCAAGTGCATCCTGAGACCAACCTGAAAGGAGGTGCTGGCCCTGGAGAGAGTTCAGTGCCCTGGGGTGTGACATCTCTCCCCACTCAGAGAGCAAATGATTGCTTCTTTAGGCTCTTCCTTGCAAAAATTTTTGATCAATGAAAAGGGAGAAATATGTGCATCTGAGCATCTAGTAGATGGTGGCATTGGATGCTGAAGGGGAACTGAGAGAGAAGGGGTCTTGCAAAATGACCTGGAAATATGAGGGCAATAAACAATAGAGGAGTATTAACAATAACTGCAACAATCTGACTGCATATAAGAACAAAGGGGGTGGGCGATAAAACTACAGGTGCCTGGACTCAACCAATCAAACTAAAGTTCAAGGATAAGCATTGTGTCGTACAAATGGGAGCTAACGCTCAGAGGGGCTTCAGATCAGAGGATAGGATTGTCCCTGCCAAGTACCACTCTGTTATTATGACCTGGCTCCCGGCTCAAAGGATGGTTCCCAAACCAGCAGCATCTACCTCACCAAGAAGCTGGTTGGAAATGCAGGAGCTCAGTCCCCGCGCCCCTCCGCTTACTGAATCAGAGACCACATTCCAACAGGATCCTCCAGGATCCCTATGCACGTTTGTTCAGATCTGGGAAGTGCTGCGATTTGGCATCTAAACCTCAGAAATGCTGCCTCCTCCCAGAGTACATGGAAGAACTGCCCAGTGGCTTCCCTGTTTTACAGGGGAGGAAACTGAGGCTCAGAGAGGTATAGCCGCCTGCCCGAGCTCACACAGAGCCAGAACCAGACACCAGGCCCCCCTCCCCTCCGCATCTCACAGTGACACGCACAGTCACTGATGGAGGAAATCTGGGTCCCGTGGCAGGTGCTCGCGGGCCGGAGCTAAGAATGAGAGCTGGAAGAGAGGGGCACCCTGGGGGAAGGGGCTCTGTGCCTGGTTGTCAATTAGTCACCCGGCCGACTGCAGCTGACAGAGTGGGGCCGTCTTCCCGCCACCCCCTCTGCCGCCTCTGCCCTCTCTCCCTTCCCCTTCCAGAGCCTCCTTGAGATTTGAAGCTCAAACAAGAGGGTATGAATAATGTAGCACAATCGCTCCTCCCGTCTCCCCCAATCCTCAGAGGGTGAGCAAGGCTGCTTGTCTGCCTCATTAGTGGCCGTTCAACCATTTGATTTCGGTAACAATGAGTGTGCCTTCCTCGGAATTTTCATACCTATTTGCGTCACTGGAGTCAACACTGAATTTTTGAATTCGCATGAAATTTTAATGGGGCGATCTGCATACCGTACACTCTCTCCTCTGCGCCTGCCGCCCCAGCCCTGGCTCCGACAGACAAGGAGAAGGGCGGAAGACAGACTAGTCACAGAGAAGTGGGGAAAACCTAATGGACTCCCAGCTTGCAGCCCAGGAAGGTAGGGGGCCCCAGGGAGGGTCGAGAGGTTCCCTGCAGCTAAGCTCGCTGCAACCAAGGTGAGCAGCTTCCAATTTCAGGTTAAAAGTTAAGAAGTCAACTCTGGAGCCTGTAAGCTTCCCCATTCCCCAGCCGTGTGACCTAGGGTAAGTTGCTTCGCCACGCTGAGCCCCGGTTTGCTCATCTATAAAATGGGGATTATAATCGAGAGCTGTTGCCAGGATTAAATGTAGATCCCTTAACCCAGTGCCCGGCACATGAGAGGTACCCAATGCATGGTAGACATTATTATTAATAACATTATTATTATTATTCATTTTCCTCCATTTTTCGTCCTATACACATGACCGGAATTCTGTGGTTGGCATAACAGGATCACACCTGGGATTTTTCCATCTAGGCTTTAAATTGGGTAGCCAATTCCAGCTTCACTCCTTACAAACTGTGTAACTTAGAGGAAGTGGCTTTTCCACCCTGAGCCTCAGTGTTCTCACCTGTGTAATGGGAAGAATTAACCCCACCTTTTAGGAATATCGTCAGGATCCAGTGGGAAAATGTATAAAAGATGCCTCGCGTATGTGTCACACGGAGCAGGCATCACACGCAGGGGGTGTTTTTGATTCCGAGCACACTGTTGCTGCACAGTCTAGCATCTTCTCAGTTCAGGGTACCTCTTGCCATTCTGATAGCGTCTCAGAGTCCATGAAATATAATGAAGTTTTTTAATTGAAGGTATTTATTAAGTACTGGCTCGTGTGCCAGGCATGTGCTAAAAGCTAGCTCGAGTAATCCTTGCCGCAATCCACAGAGGCGGGTGTCAGTCCTAAACATTCTCTAAGGATGGGGGCATGGAGCCCCAGGGAGGTGACACGGCCTGCGCTAGGTCCCATAGCTGCTGAGGGAGACGCCCGGGTTTGCATTATATAGCTCCTAGCCGAGCCCTGGCTGGCGTAACTCAGTGGATTGAGCACGGCCTGCGAACCAAAGTGTCACAGGTTCGATTCCCAGTCAGGGTACATGCCTGGGTTGCAGGCCATGACCCCCAGCCACTGCACATTGATGTTTCTCTCTCTCTCTTTCTCCCTCTCTCTCTCTATCTCCCTCCCTTTTCTCTCTAAAAATAAATAAATAAAATCTTTAAAAAAAAAAAAAGCTCCTAGCCTTAGCAGCTGTGATCTGCCGGCTCCACCCCATCCCCATTGGACAGGAGAGGAGAGGACCAGGAGTTGGTGCAATTTGCCCAGAGCAGCATGACTTGTAAGTGGCAGAGCTGGGATTGGAACCCAGGTCCATGGAACCCCAGATGCCAAGCTCTTTCTGCTACGACCACACCACAGCAGAGAGGTGGATGGGGTGATCGCTTCATAAACTGGCTCTGCAGCCCAGGACACCACTACCAGAACCTGGAGGTCTGCTTCAAATTTCCAGGTGTCTTGCAAGTGGCTCCATATCTCCAACCCTCACTATGGTCAACTGTAAGCGGAGGGGACAATTCCAAGCTCTCAGAAGTGTCGTGATGACCAACTGGAACAATGCACAGCCATGGGCTCTACAACACAGGGAAACCCTCAAAACGTGAGGGCTGGTTGAGGACAGAGGAAGGCAGGGGCCCTGAAAGGTGGAGTGGGACCTGGGGGCTGAAAGGAGCAACGAAGGGGTCTCCAGTCCACTTCACACTACTAACCTCCTTCCTTCCTCAGGGGGGCCCAGTACGGAAATTCTCCCACCCCACCTGCCACAGAGACGGGAGCAAAAAGAAACACAGCCCCTACCCCACCCCCGGCTGCCCGGTATTTCTCCCCCAGTGTAATGAAATGGAAGGAATTTCTGCTGAGAATGGTGATTACTAACCTGCCAAGATGAGTGAGAAAAATCAATTCAGAAAGTGCAGGAGGGTAGGAGCTCAGCTGAGTGGGGGAAGCACGGGAGAGGGAGGGAGCAGGGGGACAGAAGGAGGGGAGAGAGAGGGAGAGAGAAAGCCAGAGCGAGAAGGAGAAGAGGGAGACAGACGGACATGGATCAACCTCGAGTTCTATGCAGTGACAGCAGACTCCAAGGGGATTTATCCTCAATCCCTTGCGCCATTTCTCCCGCCAGTGATTAGAAGGGAAGATTGAGGGAGTGGGCTCAGGAGGTGACCGTGTGCTTTGCACACTCAATAGGTGGGGAGCAGGACCAGGGTTCAACATTTCTAATAAGCTCCAGGGGTTGCTGATGCCGTCGCTCGGGGGACCAGACTTGGCCGAAGATAGAAACAGCCCACTTGTCAATTCGTGAATCTAGGCCACAAATCTTTCCCAAATGCCAACTATATACGTTTTTAAATGGAGACCCTATCACCAAACACACAGTAGGTCTGTCTCCTTGACTGTTGCTTGAGTGACATTTTCAGTCATTGTTTTATTGAGGTGAAATTCACCTATCGCAAAATTAACCCTTTTGAAGTGTGTCTCTCAATGGCATTCAGTAACTGCACTGTGTCGTGCAACCATCACCCCTCACTGCAAAACGTTTTCATCGCCCCAGAAAGAAGCCCCTCACCCATTAAGCAGTCACCCCCTTTTTCCTCCTCTATCCAGACCCCGGCAACCACTGATCTGCTTTCTGCCACCGTGGACTTACTCGCCCTGGATGTTGCAGGTAAATGGAATCTCCACAAGCTGTGTGACATTTGGGGTCTGGCTTCCCTCACTCGGCACCAGATGAGTACTCACACATGAATATTTATAGCAACGCACAATATCCAAAGAGAAGAAACAACTCAAATGTCCATCAACAGGTGAATGGAAAAACAAATGTGGTGTATTCATCCATAGAATGAAATATTATTCAGCCGTAAAAAGGAATGAAGTACTGACATATGCTATATAATACAGATGAACCTTGAAACTTTCATGCTACCGACGTATAATCAGCTTTTAAATGATGCTTCTTGCCCTTTATGACTGTAACTGTGCTCCTGGATGACCCAATCCAAGGGATGGGTCACACCTCCCACTCCAAACAAATGTTGGCTGAATGTCCACCATGGGCAGGATGCTGGACACATAAAGGTCGAGGGTCAATCAAACCAAGATTGGAATTTGCCTACTTACTGCCTTGCCCCCATGACTTTAGTTGAGTTCCCTTCCATTCATTCTCTCAGCCTCCGATTTCTCATCTGCAAAATGGGATTCCAGATGTCCCCCTGGGTTGGCCCAAGACTTCCATTACGTAGGGTTAGAGCTCTGGGTCAGCTGCAGACCGGACCCGTGTCAGTAACTGTCACTATGGCTGAATAAGGGGGAAACTCAGAACCTGCCACCAGCCTGGGAGTTTGGGAGGCAGGACCCAAGCGGTGGCAGGACAGTTAGCAGCACAGGTGGGGTGGCTCTGGTAATAATGAGGGGTCACAGGAAGGGGCCGCTGTCACATTAGATCCCAGCCCCTGCCTGTGGCCCACCAGGCACGTCTGACCAGCACTGTCCCCCCTCTCCATCTCTGGCTGCACCCCAGCTCTCATCCAGCCCAACTTTCTCATTTCATAGTTGAAGAATTAGAGACCCAAGGAAGAAAAGCGATTTGCTCAAAGTCTAACAGAGAGAACTGTTCTTTCATGTGCTATTGACTTTCAGTAAGATGGCAGATTGAACTCACCCCTCCAATATATTTCCCTCCATAAAACCCAATAAAATTACAATAAAGGAATCTTAAAAGGCTTATGCGCGTACGGACAGGGAAAATGAAGGAAAAACAATAGTCATATAGTCTGGAAATTGGAAAGCGGGTGGATGGTAGAAACTGACACAGCAGATCCAGGCCCGGGATAGGATGAATGGAGCTCCCCAGACCCTACACCCTCCAGTAGTGCATTATCTTTGGGGGCAGCAGATGCAAAGCAAGCAAGTCAACACGAAGAGTCCTTCAATAAGGGTGTGTGTGTAAAGGACAGGAGATTCCCCAAAGAGGGAGCAATCAACTCTCTTGTGGTGGGGCATGGGGGGTGGGTGGAGGGGTGGGCATTGGAAAGGGCACAGGACTTGGAGCCAGGCACGGAAGGGTGACCAAGAAGAGCAGGGGAAGCACTTCCAGCTGCAGGACGAGCGCATGCAGAGGCAAAGAGTAACAATATGAACCTTCCAGAGCCCTGGAACCAATCAGAGAAGCAGAGGCCAGAGACAACCCTCAGGTGCCACATCATGAAAGACCTCATGTGCTGGAACTCCAGGGCACGCGGGAGCTACTGAAAGGTTTTGAGCAGAAAAGGGCAAGGTTTCCAAAAGACCGCTCTCACGAAGTTGGAACGGTGGAGTTGTTAGAATGCCCATTTGTGTCTCATTCCCTTTCTCCACCTTTTTTTTCCAGAAGCTTTCATTGAGCACATAGTGGGTCCACAGCCCCACACTCGGTGACCGGGACCAGGGGCCAGTATCCACCCACGAGGGCATGGGGCGGTCAGTCTGATTAGTCGTGAGCAGCAGTCACTGGGCTCCGTCTTCATGTGCCACCTCCTGTTTCTTGGAAGAGGCTTCCCACCAAGTGTCAAATGCGCACCTGCTGGCCAGCACGCTCGCATAAAAGTCCGTGGAAAAAAATGGATTATATTCATTCTCTTAACCTCACCCCAACCCGGACATAAATCGTCCCTGTTTATAACACTTCTGGCATTTTGTGCATTTTGCCGAGTGACATAAAATGACAATAAATTTAGGCCCCACCAGCAGAAAAGTACCTAAGATGCCACATGTCACTAATATTGACAGGTTCTAAAAGTAAAACTTGGAAACGGTTCAGGCGACATAAATTAAAATAAAAATATATACTTTGTCCTTGAGAGAGAATCAGCTAAAATTAAACCTCGGTGTGGGCGGGATGTCCAGGAATATGATAAAGAAATGTCAGGGATGCCTGGCTCAGAACGGAGTCGCAGACAAGGAGCCCCAGAAGGACCTGAGAAAACCCCAGCCAGTCTTGGGTGGAAAAAAAAAAAAAAAGGATTCTCTTAAAGCCACACTGCCCCATACTCTAGTCACTACTTCATAGGGCTCTTCCCATTTAAATTTAAAGTAACGTAAATACAAGGCTACTCTAATCTAAATTTAAATGCAATTAAAATTCAGTTCTTCACACCTTGCCCTGGTGGGGCTGAGATGGTTGGAGTGTTGGCCCACGCACTGGAAGGTCGTAGGTTCGATCCCAGTCAGGGCACACATGTAGGTTGCAGGTTTGATCTTCAGCTGAGGCACCTACAGGAGGCAAGCGATCGATGTTTCTCTCTCACATCACTGTTTCTCTCTCTCTCTCTCTCCCCCTTCCTCTCTCTCCCTTTCTCTCTCTCTAAAATCAATAGAGACCTCTTCTTGGGTTAGGATTGTTTTTAAATACAGTTCCTCAGTCACACTTGCCACATCTCCAGTGGGCAGTAGCCACTCAGTGGCTGTTGTACTGGACGGCAGGTCCCGAGCCCCGTCCCAGACAGCTCCGGCAGATGGTCCGTCTTAGAGCAGGAAGCACGCCTGATGTTCTCCAGCGCGACTGTCGTCCGTGAATGTCCTCCTCTCCTCCGATCTTCCGAGCCGTCTCCCCTTGATTTTTCTCCTTGCCTTCTCTCTGTCTGTGGCAATCCACCCGCCTAACCCCCTCGCTGTCTCTCTCTCTCTCTCTCTCTCTCTGCCTCTCCCTTCTCTTTCCCTTCTCTTTTCCATATTCCTCAAAAACATAAATAAATCAGATTCACAAGGCTCCTTGGGACAGGAAACGAGGGTTCCAAGTCCTGTCCGACCACCCACCGGCTGTGACTGCAGCGTGCCTGTCCTCCCAGCTGCTAATGAGAGGGAGAGCACTACCTACTGTGCATGGCTGTTGAACGCAATCACATGTTTAGTGGCCACCTAGTAGGTGCTCGGTAGATACAACTGTTTGCTTTCTTCTCCTTGGTCACAAACCTTCTTTGGTTTGCAAGAATCTACCAGATCCTCATGAGCTCAGAATGCAAGACGCACCGTATTTTTCCAGTTTCCTCCCTGGCTCCAGCCCACTCAACCCCCTTCCCACATTCCAGAAGTGCCATACACCCTCTGGCTGCCCTGCCTTGGCACGTGCTGTTTGCCCAGCCTGGGGAGCCCTTTCCTCCTTTGTCTGCCTTTGATGACCCTAAGCACAATGGGGGTTCAGCTCAGAGGCCACCACGTCCTCCTGGTGACTTCCCCTCAACCACTGTGGCTCCTAACACCGATGGGCTGATGACGACCATGGCGAGAAAGAAGGGGAATAGTGAACCCCAGAGAAAGTAAAGGGCTGGGCTGACTCCTCTGAGGAAAACTGGAACCTCTGGCTGAGATGACCCATTTCATTCATCCAATCAACATTTATTGGGCACCTACTGTGTGCATGCTTCCACCCAGCTGGATGCAGAGGTGTGCCAAGCAAATGTCTTTCCCGGAGAGGTCACAGCCTAACGGGGAAAGAGACCTTCTCCTGAGTCAGGCTGACACCGTGTGATTGGATCTGGCCACATGAAAGGGGACTTTTAGGCCACCTGAGAAGGGTACAGGAAATGCCTCGAGAGCTGGCCTTTGGAACAAGGGGGCGGGGGCTTGCCATGGAGAGGCTGGAATTCGTGGGATGGACATTCCAAGACAGGTGACAGCAGGAGCATGGGCATGTGAGAGCATAGCGACTGCAGGGACCCAAGTCACTCAGCGGGACTGAGCGTGGGTAGGGAGGAGGAGGGAACAAGAGGGAAGACGGGGTCAGGTCGGGGGAAGGGGCAGAACCTAAGGGGGGACCAAAAGACTGGCTAATAAGTTGGGGCTTAATTCTGGGAAGTCGCAGAAGAGTTTTAAGCAAAGGAGAGCTATGAACATGGAGACACTTTAGAAATCTCTCTGACTACACTGGGTTAGGTAGATGGGGCAGGGCAAGGGGGTGTAGGGGGGAGATGCAGTCAGGAAGCCTGGGGGAAGGCTACTATAGGGTGGCCGATGGTGGAGACAGAACAGGGCAGGATGGAGGCAAGGGCCGACCCGTCTTGGGTCTTGCCTTGCCCCCTTGGGCTGCTGCTGCCACCTCCAGCATGTAAGCATGTAACCGCCTCCCCCCTCCCTGCCAGCCCAGCAGCCTTCTGGCTGCACAATTTGTGAAGAACATTATGTAAATGGGCTTTATGCAAATCCAGCCTCTCTCCCCACTCGCTGGACTCCTGAACCCTAATTAACTTGCCAAAGCCTAATGTTGCAGTCCCCTCTACGCCAGCCCTGCCCCCCGCCCCGCTCCCCCAACCAAGAAATCCATCTTCAGAGGCAAGCGGTCTAATCGCTGCCTCATTTGGATGTGTGGGCTGTCGCGCACACGGTTAGCCGGCAGGAGAAGGCGGCATTTCAGCCAGCTGACACTTCTGCTTCCGATACAGCTCCAAAATAAATGCTTCTCCCCGCCCCCCTCCCCACTTTTTTTTTCCCCCTTGCCTCGAGAACCAGAAACAGCTCTGGGGGAAGTTGCTGCGTGTCTCATTATCTTCAAGTCTTTCTTTTATCACCTTGCATCACCCTCCCCTCCCCTACCACAAAGTGTGGGGCCCAGTACTCTCTCTCGCCCCCCTCCAAAAATGCACTCAGAAAAGGACCAGGAGCGGTTGTTTTTGAAATCAGAACAGTGAGGGTTTATTCTGCTTCTGTTTCATGCAAGGCACTGTTTGTGAACTTACTCCTAAACACAGGTTTTTGACCTAGAAAAGACCTCGACCGCACCTCTTCCAGCTTCCTTGATTTGAAAGACAGTCGGACCTGGGTTCAGTGAGCACCAATGACCTGCCCAGGGTCACACCACAGAGACGGACCCCGATCCAGCCTCGCTGCCCCCCAAGGCTGGCTCCCTCCCCTCTCCCGCGCCCAGCCCAACCTCCCTGCGGCCCAGACAGCTCAGCCTGAAGGAGCCTTTCTTGACAGTTTTGTGCATGCTCACTTTCAAGTGCACAACAAAGCAAAATAAAGGCTTTTCCAGGGAACAGGAAGAATTGTGTTGTCAGCCGGTTCCTGCTGCTACAGCAGATCCCCCCCATGCAGCTCCAAAGGCAGAAATGGGTGGAGGCGGAGGGGGGGCGGTGAGCGCCTCCGGAGCTCTGGAGGGCAGAGCACAAACCGCGTTCAAGACTCCGTCGTGCTGCAAAGGGGTTTTTGAAAGATGCAGCATCCAGGACATTTGCCAGAGTCTGGTCTGACAATACGGAATGGGAAGCGCAGAGTGACCATTGCTTCATTCATTCATCATTGACTCGGGAAATATTGATTGTCAGGAGTGCCCGGCCCAGAGTGGATTCCTAAAAATAACCCGTTTCTGCCTGCAGAGCCTGGTAACCCACTTGTCCCCCGCTAAAGGAGACCAGGATCACCATATGCAAACAGCCGTCTGACACCACGTCTTTTCCTGCTGGCCAGGCGTCCCTCCCTCCACCCCCAGCATCTGTGCCTGTGAATTTTAAAAGGGTCCACATTTGGAAATCCCCAAAATCAGCTTGTCTGTTCATTTTTGTTTCTGAAAAAGGGGTGATGTCTGCTTCTGCTTAATCCCGAGAGCGGTTTATCACAAAGAGAGCATGTGTAGTCCCACGGACAAGCCTCAAATCCTGTGACCCCCGCCAAGGCACGGCTTGCAAAGCCTGCATCTTCCCATCCGCGAAAGGGGTTCCGTGACAGCCCCCACCTCGCAGGGTGGAGTGGTGACTAAATGGTGAAGGAGATACTTGTGGGAACTATCGCCTGCCCTCCGAGAGAGAAGCCTGTCTACTGAAGCCACCCACTATCAGCTTCTCATTGCTGTTTCAGAAACAAAGGTAGGACACCAGAGTTCTCATAAGAATTTCACGATTAGGGTTCAATGACATCAGAGAGACCACTGAAGAAAGTTTCCGAAAACACTTTGGTCTAGTTACTTCATCCGTCTGAGCTGAAATGTTCTCAGCTGTAAAACAGAAATAATAAAACCAGCTACCCGGTAGGGGTTTGAGAAGGGAAACGCTTGGGACTGTGTGTTCAAGGGAGACTTAGGTGTCCGAGTCACCACTCAGTGACGGGGGATTTCTTTAATCAATCAACTAACTAAAAATTACTTACTCGGGTTGTCCATTAAGAAAAGGGCTTTCCCCCCAAACTTATGAAGGGTAATTTAAATATATCCAATAAATATTGGATCATGCTTTGATTTCTATTTGGGAGGAAAACACAATAAAAATGTTTTAAAGGTTGTGGAAATGAAAACCGTTTGCTTATCCCCAAAGAAGACAAATCACTATCTCCAGGAACAAGCACTCACACTTGGATTTGTAGCAGGATTTATATCCCAAGATTCCGAGCTCTCATTTTAAATAGATAGGAGGTGTGGCCCAAAAGTCATTCTTGGTAGATAGATTCGATGACAAATGCTAGGATATACTTTACAATTATTGCAGAGCTTTCCCACAATGTCTTCCCACCTTTGACGCCTCCTGTGGGGCTGAGTGGTGGTCATGCACATGTGCCCCTTGGTCGCCGACCCTGAGCTAATCTGACCCCTGCGTTTCATGGGGAGAGACGCTGAAGCTCAGAGAGGGTCATCGACTTGCCAGGATCAAATAAATATCTCCTGGCTCCATGTCCAGGTCTATTTCTTCTCCATCACGATGTGTAACGTTTCTTAGTCAAAGCCCAAAGTGCCATCTACGAAACAGCCATAGCATTTGGCATTTGCTCCACTGTTTACCCATCTTATAGCTCTGAAAAGACTTGCCGCGATTACGCACCAAAAATACACATATTAGAGGGAAATACACACATCAGGAGAGCATTATCATAAAATAGGCAAGATAACCTGGACAATGGGGATACGAGAATAAAAAAATAAGACACAGCTAAGAGTAAGTTCGGCCACAAAATGCCGTCACTCTGCAGGCGCCAGGCAACTGCGGCCAAAGCAAGGAAGGAAACAGGAATCCAGGAGCTTAAAGAAGGATGACTTAGCCAATTGTTCAAAAGAAGCAGATGTCCTCGGTGTTCCCTGGAAGAAGTGCCTCCCATGCTCACGCCTAGGCTGCTGTGATTCCGTGAAGAACACTCCTCAAAGACGTGTCTCCAAAAAAATGAAGCCGTCTTGATACCTCGAATGCTATCTATCATCTTGATACCATTCACTGACTAGGCGTGTCTGTCAGTGAAGGTTGGTGACGAGACGTCCAGGTGTGGTCCAAGAATTCAGAACTCTTGCAGTCCAGGTGGCCAGTGACCACCATGTTTCCAAAGCCAGAGGTCGGGACCCACAGTTCACTTCACTTGACCTCCTGGCTGTCTTTGACAGAGTGGGTGGCCTTGCCCTTGGTTTGTTCCACTCCCAGGGCCCCGCCTTCTTTGGGATTTCCTCATAGGTCAAGGCATTATACGTGGGCTTCTCCTTTCCCCCAAGGTCTAAACGTTGCAGGCCCCAGGGCCCAGCCCGCAGGGTTTCCCTAACTGTCCTCAGTTCCTGGGGAGCTCATGGCCTCGGAAACACCCTTGGACCAATGCCTTCAAACTCTATGTCTGCAGCCTGTCCTCTCTGCTGAACACCAGACTCACACGTCGGCCTGCCCCCGTGACAGCCCCACCTGGACACTGACCGCATCTGGAACCTCACACGTACTTCGTCAGAGTCTTGATGCCACAGCAGCCTTTCTCCGACCTGTAACCACACCCCAGTCCTCCCCATCTCAGGAAACCACACTGCCGTTTACCCAGCTGCTCAGGCCAGACCCCTAGGACTCTCCTTGTCAGATCCAATGACCAATTTGCCAACCAGTCTAACCAACCCAACTACACAACTTGTTCAAGTGCAACCGTCTCTCCCCTCCTCTACCATGACTTCCTGGTCCAAGCCACCTTCCTTTTATGTCTGGAGGGAAGGAAAGCCTTCTCTCCAACCTCCCTGCTCCCACTCCCCCAGCAGCCTGTTCTCCAAACAGCAGCCAAAGCAATCATTTTCTTTTGTTCCCTCCCAGCTTCCTTCCCAAACCCCAGAGCTTTTCCCCACCCCCACCAGGAAAAGGTCTCATCTGTCTCTTCCCCACTATACTCTGTGCAAGCAGGGACATTAGCCTCACTGCTGACCACTGTGTCCTCGGTACCCTGCACATAGTAGATGCTCAATAAACACACATTGCATGAATGACTCTCTCATAGCTGGGCTTATTCCCAATCAATTTTTGAACGAAATACTCTAAAGTGTCCACCTGCAGGAGGGCAGGGTAGGTTCTGGGCCCCTCACCTGTGGCTGGCTTGCCCGCGAGAACCCACACTGAGGGTTTTGCCTTTGAAAGTGGTGCATGGAGTCACATCTGTCCACTTGGCTTATGCCACCAGGGACACGCCAGTGATTTCCATAGCATCCCCTTATTCATGAATATCTCCCCTTGCTGTCAGCTGACCCCCTGGAGCTCACTAAAGGAAATGCTGTCAACAAATCCCAATAAATTGCCAAAGACCCAAGCAGACCGGGTCAATTTACGGCAGGTTCTGACTTTAATAATGTTTTGTCTTAGATTTGACCCTAATTATAAATCATTTGCAACTGTACTTTAAACCATAAGCAAATCTTCCATGGCATTCTTATTATCTACTTAATATCGTGGCGAGCAAGATTTACGGGATTATGTTCTGGGAATTAAGCAAACGAGGAAACTTTTAGGTGAGGGCGCAACACGTGAAAATTATAGTTTTCTCATACAACGTTGATTGATCAATGATTATTGTAAAACTGTGGTAACTGTGCTGGCGTCAACATAAATCTGTAATTGGCTGGATTTATTCTTTTTCAAAATACTATATTTCCTACCGTTTTGACCATCGTGTTAATCTGTGTCTGCCAGATTTACTATGGTTTTAACCTAATCAGCTCCATTTAGCTTGTGCATATGTGTGTGTGTGAATGTATGTAGTATGTATGCACATGTTTTAGATAAACAGATACACGGATGGACAGATAGGTGCATTGCTCCGGTTGCTCTTAATTTTCAGTGGTTTGGGCCTTTCATCAAATACAATTTTTTAAATATTCAAAGAAAACCACTTGGCTGTGTGGAGCCAGTTGTGCTGCAGACACGGGTGTGAAGCACTGTGTCCCCAGTCGCTCCTCTGCGGTGACCACACGGGGTAATAATCCTGCATCTCAGGAGGTAGGGGGGACTGCAAAAAGGTCATGAGTCAAGTTCAAATTTTGGCTCTGCCATTCATTGGCTGTATCACACTGAGGAACCTATTCTAATGCTCTTGGCCTCAGTCTTTTCACCTGTAAAATGGGCATAATTACTCCTACTTCAGAGGCTACTGTGAGGCTCGAACAAAATAACCAGTTTGAGTGGTGGTTAGCCTGGGGCTAACGCAGTAGAAGCTCAGTACTTGCTGTGGGTACCCCCACTCGCCCTTCCCAGTCAGGGGATGGGCCCGGGAGGCGGGCAGGGGCAGCATTCTGTCCCCCAGAGGGACCGTCTTAAGGAGAGAGAGCTTGTCCTGGCACCCGGGGGAACCAGACCAGACATTAGAATCAGTCTCTGTCCCAACAGGACCAGGGTGATCATGGGTCCCGACCATAGCCACACAGGGGCCGACAAGCACATCTGTATCTACAATACAAATACCAAAGAACAATACAAAACAGCCACGCCCACTGTTATCACTAAGCACCTCTCTTTTGCCATGTTCTATGCTCAACTCTTTTTTATTTTATTATTATTATTGTTGTTGTTGTTCAAGTATAGTTGTCTCCATTTCCCCACCACCAGTTTTCCCCACCCCACCTCCCACCCTCAATCCTTCCTATGCTCAACTCTTTGTAGACTTAATTTTGCTAAAGCCCAGCAATGCTCACTACCTTACCGACTTGGACATGCAAACATTACGATCTCAGAGACATGCCTTCCCTAAGTCATACAGCTAACAAGTGACAGAACCAGGACTCCACAACCACCATCATAAGCACTGAGTGTTGCTCCTCCAAGGGTCCCTGGGCCTATGCGTCCCTCCAAGCAGTGACCCTCTCTTCTGGACACGGTTGTGTCCGGAGCTGACGGCTCTGTCCCAAGGTTAATGCAAGGAAAAGGCAAGCCCGATACAGCCCTTTTGGTCTCTTCCTCCCTAATGGCTAAGGACAGAGCCGAGAAGTAGCCGGTTTCAGGTTGAAACCTGCCCTTCTCTTCCTGCAGACTTCTGCATTTGGACTGAAATGCGCTCTCTTTTTCCCAATTCCCACCGTGTCGCCAGTGAAGAACATTTTCTGAAGACCTATTCCGAGTCACTGATTCACACTCTCTGTTTGCAAGCCGTCCAGGGTCAAGAGAGTCAACCGTGGCTAAATGAACCCAGACATTCGATTTCACCAAAAAGTAAACACTGCAAGCCATGAAAAAAAAAATTGGTGGTTTCAAATATAACTTTCATGTGCAATCTCCTCTCCTCCATTCTCCCCCCAACACACACAATCTCTCTCCCGGCTTGCTTTCCCCCCTAATCTCTCTTCCTCTCATCTCCTTCCTCTCCTTCTTTCCTTCCATCTTCTCTCCCTCCTTCTTTTAATCTCCGCTTCTTTCTCTCAGTTCCTTCTCCCTCTGGCTTCTCTCTCCTCCTTCCTCTATTTTTCCTCCCTTCCTGTCTTCTCTCCTGTTGTAACGTATACCCGGGATTCTGTTTTTATTGGGGATGGTGAGGCCAGCAGGTCGGAGATGATGGCCAACTGCCGTTGAGAAGATGGTTTATTGCTCCCAGCTCCCGGGAGGGAGGGGTTCACCACACCAGGCAGAGCCGCTCGGGGGAGCCCCAGGGTCGGTCGGCAGGCAGAGGGAGGAAGGGGAAGGGCCCATCTGAGACTCGATTTTGGTTTTTGCAGGAATTCCTGAGGCAAGGCAAGCCAATTTAGGACCTGCTAGCTTGAATAATTCCAGCAGACTCTGGGCTATATAGGGGTGGTCTCCGGCTGTCCCGCACCCGGCCCTGGGGGCCATTCAGGCAGGGAGACAGGGTCCTGCTAAAAGGAGGGGCATGTGGGTGTGGACTTCGGTTGGTTGGTTTGTATATCAAACACGCGCTAGAAGGGGAGCTGTTTGCTTTCTCCAGAAATTAGACAAACCTCTCTGGGTCTGCAAGGCCCTGAGATGCCAAAGCATCACAAAATGCACAAAATATTTTAAAAAATAATAACGAATACAGCTTCCTTGTTCTCATCTCTCCTTCTCCCCTCTCTGCCTGTGGAGAACACATCACAGAGACGCAGGTGAGTGGTAATAAAGGGCTGGGTCGGGTGGTTGATGAGAAAGCAGGAGAGGCCGTTTCAAGAATTACTGGGGAGGTGGAACCCTACTTTTCAGAGACTGGCTGTGACTTCTGCCAGAGGAGGAGAAAGCTCTGCTCAACCCCACCCACTGGCCCAGCCCCACCCCTCGCCTCCCCGCAGCAGTCCCTTATTCCGACGGCGGTGGCAGCCGCGTCCTTGCCCTGTCACCATCCCGTGGGTTGGTTGTTTTGCCCAGGCCTGGAATTACCCAAATCCCCTTAAATACATGGCTGCAAATGAGGACACTGGGAAAAAAAAAAAGCAATAATTGTGACAGTAACTCACAGGGCCAGGCCTGACACGTCTCTAATTGCCTGCTAAAATTGTCGCTGTCTCCTAAAGTGCAAATTATCACCCGAAATGACAAGAATAATGAATGAGTAACTCTGATGTAATGCAACAATTAGTCCTCAAAGACACTGTCTAATATGGTAATTCAGAACACCCACTCCTTGTTATTAAGTGCCTGATAATTATTTAATTATCTATCTGCCAGCATGATTTACTTGGTTTATTTAGCTGCAGATGTGGGCAGGGGCACTTGGGTTTAAGGTCAGAGCGAGCTGGCCCCTCTGTTGGCCGCCGCGGCGGTTTGCTTGGGTGCTGGAGGCTGCCGTCTGTCTGACGCCCCTAATTGGCTCTGGCAGTCCTGACCCAGAGTCAGAAAATCCTCTCCTCTCCACCCTCAGCCCTGCTCCGGGGTCACTCCAGGGCCACGCAGACCAGGGCTGAGGGGCCCTGCGTTCCCCTCACCCATCTGGACCCCCGAGTGTGGGGGGTAAATGCCTGCCCCGCCGTGATCAGTGAGAGTGTTTACTCTGCGCTGGGCGCGGTGCCGGGATTTACCCAAGTGTTGGCTCCTTTCATCTCCTCAGTCGTGCCAGAAGGCACAACAACTGGTATTGGCATCCGACCGAGGAGGGAACTGAGGCTCAGAGTGGTGAGGTCACTTGTCAGGGGCCCCAGGGTGAGCAAGTGGTGGGGCAAGAACCAGCCTTTTTGTCTCCAGAGCGACTATGCTCCCCTGGATTATGGTGGCCACCAGGGTGAGGCTGGCCCCAGAGTATCGGTCACAGATTATTCCAGAACCAGTGCACAACTAGAAGAGTCTGGGCCAAGGCTCAGAAGGGTCAGAGTCGTGGTCTCCAAATCCCAAAATGACTGATGAGGCAAGACGAAATAGTATTTAATCAAAACCAAGGAGGAGAAGCTACTACAAAGAGATGAACTTGGCATCTAAAATGGGACCGCTTACTAGCTGAACACGCATGGGCAAGTTACTACACCTCTCAAAGCCTCAGTTTCCTCATCTGTAAAATGGGTATGATCAAAGAATCTCTCCCTGACCACCCTGTCAAAAGTACCCCTGGCCATCTGACACTCCCCCTTCTGCATCCTGTTGGTTTCCTTTAGTAAATGTATCAGTATCTGAAATCATCTTGTTTATTTATTTAGTTGCCTTTATCCAGAGACACACACACATGCACATGCACACACACAGAATATGAGCTCCAAGAGGGCAGGGACCTCGTCTGTCTTATTTATCCGTCATATCCTCTGCACCCAGCGCAATGCTATGCACAATGTGCGTAGCGGCACATTACTGGCTTTCAGTAAATACCTCTTGAATGAGTGAAAGCGTGGGTTAACGGACGAGTGAATGAATGCATGATCAGAAGCCGGGTGGGCTCCCAGACAAGCCGCGCCCTCCCCTGGTGACTTCCTAGCTCGTCTGCACACACAGTGCTCCCCTCCCACACGCTCTGCCCCAGTCATCCATTCTAATGACACCAGGACTCCACGCCCACACATCTTCTGCATTAAAAAGGCCACCACGGCCACCCCAGCTGCAACTCTCTGTGACCCTGTTGCTCTGGTGCTCCAGCCGACAGTCCCCATGCTTCCGCCAGCTTCCCAAGCCCACACATTGGGAGGAGGGGTGGTTGGCCCAGGCCATCTGTAGCCCTTGACCTTGGTTCTCACACACACCTATATTTCCTTGAGCCTCCCCTTTTCGGGGCACATCTGCCCAACTCCCACCCTCCAGCAAACAGGTCTCATTGCCTGAGAGTTTTCTGTCTGCTGAAGCTCTGCCAGCCAAGCACAGGCCGAGCGATGCTCATCCGGCTGGAGTTAAGCTCCCCTGGGAACAGCCTCTGGGGATGACTGACGGCAGTGACTGGGTGAACGACCCAGATCCCTCACACGGAGGGAGGAACGCCACACTATCCCCCCCAGTTTCCCAGGTAGCTGCCGGAGCCCCACCCAGTTCCCTTTGAAGGTGCAGTGCATCCAGCTCCCGCTGCTGTGCATGTTGGCTGCTCCCAGTCACGAGCTGCACTCTCCAGCTAAGCAGTGCCCTCAGCTAACACCAGGTAAGCGGTTACCTGGAAGCACCCACAGGGATACACACACAGTCCCCACCCCTCTCCGGGATGTCCCATAGCCAGTAACTGAGAACACAAGGGTGTGAAAGGCCAGCCTCCTTGCTGCAAGGGACCTTGTTTACAGTCCAGAGCTCCTTGTGGAGTCAGCTGGAGGCTGAACTTCACCCGAACCCACATCCTTTCCTAGGTCTTCAAAGGTAAGGCCATCTCCGCCTTGCTCACAGAGCACAGTAGCTGTTGCGTTAGTGAGCGAGTGAATGAATGAATGATTGCATGCACACGTATTCACATACACATGCGTAAATGATTGAACCAGAGCCCTGTAGTTCTCTAATCAGGACCGAACGCCACCCTTTGACTTGTCGGCTTGGGCGTTGGAGTGGTGGAGAGTCCCAGAGGGGTGGCAGGGTCTGGCCTGGGAGTCAGAAGACCTCAGCTCTTGTCTTGGACTCACTGGGCTGGGGACCTTTGAGCTTCCTGCTCAGGGTCTCCTCACACTCGGCTTCTCCATCTGTCCAATGGGAAAAAGAGCATTTTTCTCCCTGGTCTTCTCCAGCTCAAACACAGCAGAAGTGTATGTTTTTGAGATATAGTTTTAATATTTTATTTTGAAATAACTTTAGGTGGTCAGAAACTTAAAAAAATAAATAGCACAGAGTTCCCCTAAGCCCTTCACCCGGCTTCCAGGAAAGTGTGTGATTTTAAGCCCTCAGGTGGAACGTCTGGGCGACCCTCTCAGGAGGAGGTGTGGCCTGAACCGCGGAAAGGAAGTCAGCAAAAGCCAGCTCCAGTGCGAGCGCACCTGGCGCAGCAGCCTGCAGAAACCGGGCACGGCGGCAGCCGGCGGTGTGAGACAGACGACGTCCCTTCCCCGCACATGCTCGCGCCGCGGATCCGCACTTTCTTTTATTTGTGGCCTATCACCTCCTATGCCACAGCAAACAAGAGACTTTATAAATATTTCAAGCGCTAATAATTTGTGCTGTCGCTGCTTAGACTTTTAAATGAATCTAAGAGCATTTCTCTTCGAGGAACCTGCCAAACGGCAGGCGGGTGAAAGAAATACAGCCAGCCCCTGTCTGAGATGGTACTTGATGTGGAGGCGGGACCAGAGGCTCTGGTCGCGGGGGCGGGAGGCTGGGCGTCTCTTCCACGCGCGGCCCCAACCCCAGCAGCTACTCTGGGTGACGGTGGAAAAGGCTAGTCCAAATCCCTGGGTCCAAAGGGTGGGGAAGTCAAAGTCAAGGGCTGGTAATTCCCTGGCTGGGGTTTAGCTTTGGAATACAACACTCCTGGGTTCAAATCCCAGCATCGACTCCTTAGCTACGTGGCCTTGGGCAAGTCACTTCACCTCCTTCAGTCTTTCTCTCTTTACCTGTAAGGTGGATATGGTAAGGATTCAAATAAATTATGTATGCAAAGCATACGCAGAACTTGGTTTATGCTGGAAGCTCAATGCACAGTAGCTGGTATCTTCCCTTTGAGTATTTCCAAGATTTATTTCCTATATTTATAATGGCTCAACCACAATAGAAGTTAGTTTCTGGTTCACATAAACCGCCCCACGAGGCGCCAGGCTGGCTCAGGGATAAGAGCAAGAGGGAAAATCTGCTTTGCCGAAATGGATGGAGGCTCTGTCATTGCTTCCGAGATTGCCCTGGGCACCCAATATCCAGGAGGCAGAGAGGGGAGGTGCGTGGAGGGAAACCGCCAACAGGTCCTCCTGTCCTTCCTGAGCTCAGGACAGTAAAGGACGAGAAGACAGGTGGAAAGCCCAGCCCGTAACAGTATGGCCCCTCCGCTGAGGAGCGGCCAAATATCTGGGACAGGAGCGAAGAGGGAGACCTTTTCAGGAGGCAAACCAGACCCTGGGACGCCTGCCTGAAATCCTTCAGAGGTTTCTCACTGCTCTCCGGACGGAGAGTGGGCTGCTCCGTCCTTCAGGGCCCACATGGTCCGGCCCCTGCCGGTCCTTCCAGCGCTGGCCCCTCCTCTCCTTCAGTCTCCACACCCTGGGCTTCCTTCTACTCCTTAAACAGGCCACAGTCCTAAAGCGACCGTATAATTTATCTCGTACACCAGGACACTTTGGAGGAGGAATGAAAAGGGGCTACGAATGAATAACCCGGGATAACTGGGACGGTCTGGGGCAGATACAAATGTGCGGACACTGTACACCATTGGTCCTGCCACAGGACCTTTGTACATGCTGTTCTCCCTATTCCCGCTCACCTGCCTAGCTTGTCCTGATGCTTGAGAATCACTTCCTCAAGGAAGCCCTTTCTGACCCACCCCTGTAAGTCAGATCCCTTTGTTACACATTCTCTAGAACCTGTTTCTTTCATTAGTGGCACGAATTTGAATTTCTAAATCTTTGCTCAATTGTATATGCTGTTGTCTCTCTCCTTCCAACTGGACTGTAAGCTCCACGAAGGTAGAGACCAAATCTCTTTTGTTTACCCTTTACCCACAATGTCTGACATGTAATGAGCATCCAATAAACATTGGGATATATGAATAATGGCTTATATCTGCCTCGAGGGATTGAAATAGAAGCCTTCTGATGTGAAGGGCATTTTCGTGGGGTCTGAAAGAGTAAGTTCAGCGTGGAACCACAGAGAGAAGCCGATGGACAGCATTCTAGGTGGGGGGAACCACAATGAGCACAGGTAAGATGCTGCACCATCTATAATGTACTCGGGGAATGGCCTAGAGCTTAATAGCTAGGCCACCAAAGAGATGGGAGACACATGGGAGCAAGCTGGGCATGTGGGGGGGGCCTGAACACCATGGAGTAGTTCCTGGACTGAATCCTACCGGCGGCAGGAACTCACGGAGACAGGAGGCTCGTCCTCAGACGTGTCTGGGAATCACGTCCCTAGAGGTAGATTACAGTCCGTCCACTCAGTGAACCAAGGGGCCGCTGGCTACTGCAGCCATTGTCAAATAGCTCTTGGAGCATGAATCTGCTTTAACGGTATTTTAAGACATCACATCACCCTGGCTGACGTAGCTCAGTGGATTGAGCGCAGGCGGGGAACCAAAGTGTCCCAGGTTCGATTCCCAGCCAGGGTACATTCCTGGGTTGCAGGCCATAACCCCCAGCAACCGCACATTGATGTTTCTCTCTCTCTCTCTCTCTCTCTCTCTCTCCCTCTCTCTCCCCCCTCCCTCCTCCCTCTAAAAAATAAATAAATAAAATCTTAAAAAAAAAAGTTTAAAAAAAAAAAAGACATCGAACGTCAGGAGAATAGTCTGGGGCTGAGCATAGGGGCGAGCAGAGCCTCATTCATGACCCCTGGGGCCCCTCTGTTCCCTGCCGCATCAGCTGATATACTGGGGTCACCCAGCCAGGATCGAGAGCTGACCCCTCATCCTGTGACCTCCCATGGTGCTACTCTGTCTCCTGGATAGTAATATAGACCTGGCAGATAGGTGGGCTGGCACTAGAGTGGTCCTGCAGAGAGGATCTTATTTAGCCCTGGATCCAGAAAGACTCAGACACTCCCTGAGTGATGATGGGCAGCTCCTGCCATTCCGATGCACACCCAGGGAGGTAGTCGGGTAATTGTTCTCGCTGACCTGCTGCCTCCCTGAAATTATAGTTCCCATTCCCCAAGCGTTTACTGTGATCATTATCCCATCCAAAACCCATATCAGCCTTTGAACGGGACGCTATACTCATCTCTCATTTTCAAAGTGAGGGACTTGAGGATCAGAGAGGTTCAGTAACTTGCCTGAGGTCACACAGCTTGTGAATGACTCAACCAGGAATTGAGCCAAGGTCTTGCTCCAGAAAGTTTTCACACTGCACTAACCTTGCCAAAAGACAAACACACCGGAGATCTGAGTGGGTTTTTCTTTTTCTACCAAGCATCATGAGAAAGAAAGCAGGTAGGCACCTGCCCGTCTAAGAGGAGCTGAGGGTGTTCCCACGAGCCTCGGGAGAAGGGCACAGTGACATCGAGGGTCCTGCCCAATCCCCCAGATTCCATTTCCAGGGCTGCTCTTGTCAGGACATATGAAGCATCACCCAGTTGGGCACACTGTCCATCTGGCTGTCTGCACAATGTTATTTATAATGCCTACCCCACAGCCAGGCTGTAATGAGGAGGAACTCAGCCCTGGCTCCTTGGCGGGGGAGGCAATCGACTTTGGAGCCAGCTGTCCTGGCAGCCCAGTTCGGCAAATGTTACTTACGCATGAGGCCAGATCCGAGGCAGCCTGGCGCCCAGAGAGAAGGTGGTGGCCAAACTGTTCAGACAGGGCCATTTGTGTGTCTGACAGCAGCGAGGGCTTTTCCAGTAGTTCCGATGATGAAACGGTGTCTCTCAGTGGAAGGTGGAGTCAGACGAGTGTAGTCTTCATGACTCAAGGAACGGACACGGCTTTGGGAAGGGAGAGATGCCTTCTGGGCCTGGAACTCGTGTTGATTCCACTTTGCTCACCGTGTGTATGTGTACACGTGTGTGTGTTGTTGTCACCCAGCTACAGAGTAACCCGTGTAAATGGGGAAGAAAGGACCGATATGCACTTGGCACCTTCTGTGCAGCAGGGAGCTGGTCAGCCTGACACTGAGTCCCCTGGACAACCGATGAGGCGTGTATGGGGATCCCCGCTGTGGAGATGAAGAAGCTGAGACTCAGAGAGGGAAAGGGCCCACCCACAGGCCCCAGAATGCACCTCCCTCCTGCCCATCACACACGGCTGCCACAGCCGACGTCCTCAGTCAGAGTTAGCTCCCTTCAACCCACTGCAATACGATTTTATTCATTAAACCATCCATTTCTTAGAAACAGGGATCGTGTGCTTCTAGCTCCATACCCACCAGGCCTGGCAGACAGTGAGAGTCTGATGGCTGTGCTTATCACATGTGTGTCCTCATTGTTTAAACACAGGCCTATGCTTCCACCAGATCAATTGTTCTCAAGCTTATTTTGACCAAGAAACCTTAGTAAAATACAAACACGCCATCGCTGTCTGATAATTATTGTGCCAATGAAGTCATGACACAGGAGGACATTACTCTGCCAGGGATCTGGAGGAGATCTCAAGTCTTTCTGGTCCACGGAAGCGGCTGCTCCCAAACTGCAAAGGGAAAGTGCTGAACAAGGAAACTCAGAAAGTGTTATCGCAGACATTTATTCATCATCAATTCTACGTCAGACACAGTGCTCCGTGTTCTGCGGGCAGCAGCCCGATATTCATCCTCAAAACAGCCCTAGAGTCAGGAAGTCATAAAGTATCTTTTCACTTCACGAGCAAAGAAACAGGCCCAGAAAGGGATGGGACTTGCCCAGGGACACGTGACTAGTAAGTGGCAGAGCCAGGGTTCAGACCTTCCGCCGTCTGTAAGTTCTACTCAGCATCCTCCTCAGTAGGACCCCAGAGAGACAACACTCTCCTGCCCCGCTTCAGAACTGAATGAGCTTCTCAGATTTATTCTTCTGGCCGCTCAGACACTTAAGTCGCCTTTCCTTAATACTCTCTCAAAGACGCTGAGGACAGACGGAGAAATTAGACGTGGTCCCTGCCCCCAGGTTAACAATCTAGTACAGGCAAGCCCAGCAATAACTTCAGACAAAAAAATGTTGTGAGGATTCAGGGGGCCAGAACGGGGGGGAGGTTGTAATTTCTGAGTTTCCATATCCTCATCCTGAGGAGACTGAAAGAGGCTAGATTTCAAGGATCCCTTCAAAACTAACCGTCAACAAATGACATTTTATGGACATTATTTTGGTATAGTATCCAAAGTACCCTACCTTCCCTTAGCAGAAGAGTTGTTGACACAGTTTATTAAATAACATTAGACCGAATTCCACTGCGTGGTTGCTGCATCTTGTGTGGGAATTATTCAAACTGAACTGCCTGTGTTGGGTTGAGTTAGGTTATATGGGCTGAGGAGGGGTCTATTGTGTGGTGTTGAATCGTATAGGACTGTAATTTGTCGAGTTAAGTTGGTTTGGTTACATAAGATCAGGTTGAATTGGGTTGCATTGTATTAGTGAGGTTGGACTGAGTTAGGTTATTGAATAGTTTAAATTCAGTGGAATTGATGTAGATTATGTTGAATTGAGCAAATTTCGTAGGGCTCAGTTGGCTTGGCTTAGCGTAGATGAAACCCAGATCGGTACACCGATCTGTACCCATATATTTTTAGAAAGTGTTTCTGTGTGAGGGGTCTTTTCCTGTCCAACAAGAAGAATTGCTATTAAGAAATCAATATTTAGGGCCAAAACCCTACGAGAGGGAGCAAGAAGAAAGGCTTTTCAACCAGCGATGTCTCTCTTGTGAATATGCATGCACAAGTCCAAAGAAAAGTTTGCAAATAAAATTTAGTGATAAATAAAAATGATAATACATTGTGAGCAATTGGTATTTATTCCAAAAATATAATGATGCAAATCCATTGATATAATTTTCCACTTCAACAGAAAAGAGAGAACAATCGTAAGGTCACCTCCATGGATACGGACTATCACTCGACAAAACTCAGTGTCCGTTTATGATAAAGCTCTTAATCAGGAGCAGAAGGGATCTTCTTCAATCTGACTTTTAAGATGTCAACAGAGCAAACATGATTACAAATGGTACAAAACAGGGACCTAGGCCAGAATGCCTGCTATCGTCGATTCTGTCTAGCGCTGTGCTGGGGATCCTAGCCAGAGAAATAGGAAAGAAAAAGAAATTAAAGGCTTAAAGATGAAGAGTGAAGAAACAAAACTGTCTTTGTTCACTGGTGACATGATTGCATACGTACAAGATTCTAAAGACTCTATAAATTGTTAATATTTCAGTTTAACAATGTCACTGGATATAAGGACAATACACAAAGATAAATTTTATTTCTATATTCCAGCAATAGATAAATAGAACATAAAATTTGAGAAAATTATGAAACTGTATGAGTATAAAATTTTTCAAATACCTAGAAATAAATCTAATAAACAATGAGAAAGTCCATCACACTAAAATCTATGAAATATCATTAAGAATCAGGGGTGAAAAATAGACTATTTCTTAAATTGTGGTGGAACAACTGGATACATAGATATAAAACAAATAAAATTAGATTCCTACCTAACACATTACACAAAAATATGTTCTAAGTTGGTTAAAGACCTAATAAAGACAAATGAAACTCTTTAAATTGTACAGTAAATTATAGGAAGATATCATATAAGCTTAGGATGGCCTATCTATGTTAAACCATCACAAAAACACAAATCATAAAATCAAAGATCAGTAAGTGTGATTAGATTAAACTTACAGGGGTGTCCAAACTTTTGGCATCTCTGGAAGAAGCGTTATCTTGGGCCACCCATTAAATACATTGCAACACGTAATCACAAAGAAGTCTCATAATGTTTTAAGTAAATTTACAATGTGGAGTTGGGCCACATTCACAGCCATCGTGGGCTACATGCAACCCAGAGGCTGCGGGTTGGATGCCTCTGCTTAAAACATCTACACAGCAAAAGGTATCTCATCCGATATTGAAAGACAAGAGGTTTACTGGTAGAAAAAAAATGCTCACTTCATATAATCACAGTCTTAGTAATCAGAATATATTTTTAATTGGTTTACAAAAAAGATAAACAGCACTGTAGAGGGAAATGGCACAAGAAATGAATAGGTAATTCACAAAAGAGAAAAACAAATGGCCAAGGAACATATGTAAAAATATACAATCTTGCTAGCAATCAGGAATATGCAAATTAAACCCACAAAGAGATATCATTTTACATTCATCAGATTGGAAAATATTAAGCCATCTGACAATGCCAATTGTTGGCAAGAACTCTCATCCACTGCTGGTAGGAGTGTAAATTTGTACAACCATTTTGGAGAGAAATCTGGCAATCCCTAGCAGAGATTAAGATATGCATATCCATGTACCTAGAAATTCTACTTCTAAGTATATACCTTAAAAAACTCTTGCATATGTGTACCAGGAGAGATCTACAAAAATTAGAAGTAGCCTACATGTCCATCAGTAGAAAAAAAAAGAAAAAATTAATGTTGGTTTATTCATACAATGGAACACCATATAGAAATGAAAATGAATGAACTAGAATTACATATATAAACATGTATAAACCTTTAAAAAACATAAAATGTATTTAAAAATAAAAGTTGTGGAAGGATACATATGGTATAATATGGTGGGTATAAATCTGAAGATATGCAAAGCAATACCATGTATTATTTATGGACACATATGTAGTAAAAATATTTTTAAAACATGATAAACACCAAGTTGGGGATGGGACTATATTTCTGGATTGAGAAGCACATGAATAGGATTGTGGGGAATAATACAGATGAAGCCAACTGTTTTTGTATTCTTTTATATCTTAAAAGAAAAATGAGAGGTCCAAAACAAATACAGTAAAATGTCAAGACTAGCCAAAGCTGAGTCCTGGGGGCATCGGTGATTGTCATATCCGTCTAGTGGTACGCTGGCAAACGCTTAACAACTGGTTCTCCTAGGGGTAAACGCTGGTCTGGACAGTTGGCCACTTTTCATGGTGTAAATTCTCCCACCACGGCCAGTTTCAAGCTATCAAGGTGACTTCACTGATCACGGAGTTGGGAAGAGATGAGCACAATAGGTTTAATACCACGGTATTAACCTCGGCTGCTTTCTGCAAGAAACAGGGCAAAATAAAAGGAAAGCATTAAGCAAAAATTACTTTCAAAACGCACATGCAAGTGGAAGGCGGCCATAAGGCAGATGCTCTGTAAACACAAGAGGGGTTGGCCCCTACCCTCTCTTTCCCCTCCCAAGAGCACCACGGAGACCTGTAGACCACTAACCCAGACAACCTCTGATGTGCTAGGATTGGCCTTGATGGTCTCATCTCCTTTGCTGATAGTGACACTTACTTGCTCAGCAAGTGAGCAAGGAGATATTGAGAGAGGTGGCTACACAGGGACCTGAAAGTCGACCCACAGGACTTGACACACAGGCATGCTCGTGACCTGGAGGAAATTACAGACCCACACTCCAAAACCACTTAGAAATGAATGACCAAGACCACGGCATCGTCTCTGTGCTCAAACTCCCAGCACATTGGACTGGCTCTCTCCACTGAGCAGTTCTAACCCTGGGCTGAACTGTTTAGGATGGCAAGAGACGTAGACAGTTGGAAAAGAGAATATATTTCCTTAGGGACCCGTTGGTCATCTCTTTTCAATCTGTGCTCTGGGGCACACTAGTGTCCACCACAGATGCCTTGGGCACCCCTGGGCTGCTGAGGGGTAGGATTGACACCCCCACCGCCTCTCCACCCGCAGCAGCCTTTCTTCTGACTTGAGTGTAAGCTTTTCTCGTAATGATTCCATTTGAGCATCTGGTTCCTCCGCTTCACGAACAGAAACAGTGTGGGAGCCACTGGAGTGCTAATCCAACTCACACATGTTTGCAGTTGTGGATGCAGAAGTCCCACAACAGAAAGGCATGTTCCCAAAGTCATGTAGATGGCAGGGCCAGAATTGAAGCCCTGTCTCCTGACTCTTGACCCAATTCTTCCCACCCACCCCCACGCCGGAAGCCACTCCCACCACCCCTGGGCCATCAGGCCCTTCTCTCCTTCTGCCTCATTGGCAAAGGGGGCCCAAGGAAACTGACAAGAAGAAGTGGGAGGGTACAAAGTCAAACCAACTCACCTAGAATAACAAAGAAAAGTTGTTACTTTCCTGCCCAGCTCACATGAGCCATGGCCCTACCTCCCTGGCCAAAATCCAAAGATGGGATAAGAGCCACCAGGGAACTCCCAAACAATCTCCACCAAGCTTCTGGAAAAGGACACAGAGAAGAGGAAGACATGGTTCTCCTTCCTTGGTGGTGCAGCAAGGCAGACAAACCCAGGTGTTCCTATCTCAGTTTGAATCCCAGCTGCGACCACGAGCAGCTGTAACCTAACCTCTCTGAGACTCAGTCTCCCCACTCACAGAATGGGCCATTCATGGCTCAGAGCATGCTTATCACTTGTGACGAGTGATGTCACAAACAGAGAGCCATTAGTGCACAGACTGACCCCATGGCAAATGCCAAAACATGGAGATCCTCACACTCTTACCCACAAAGCACTTAGTGTGAAAGACAGGGCATACTCACAGATAACTATCAATATACCTCAGTCAGACAATAGCCAACATTACTGAGCACTGACTGTGTGTGCGGCCACTCACTAGGCTCCTCCTGAGCCCTCCCCTTAATTGTCACAACAGTCCTGTGAGGCAGGGGTTGCTGTGTCCCTTTGACAGATGAGGAAGCCACGGCTTAAATGGTAGCCTTAACTCAAGCTTAATGCAATGACATAATGGCAGAAGCAAGATTCCAACCCAAGTGTATCTGACCCCCAGCTCAGAGATTTGCAACCAGTAAGCCAAAAGAATTTTTAAAACATGCAATACATGACTATTTAATCTGGGGCACTGAGCTCTTTTCCCTTAGATTGTCCACTTTAAAAATGACAACAATAGCCATCTGGTATGGATAGATCAAAATTATACCTATTTTTGTCAGGTCAGCAAAAAACATATTTTTGGTGTGTCACAGAATTTTAGTAATTAGTTTACGTGTTCCATGAGTTGAAAAGGGTTGAAAATCACTGCCCTAGTTCATGCTTTTGAGCGGTCTACCAGATGTCTCCCATTCCTTCCTGTGGTACCTACAGCTGTGAATCTTCAAAGCCTGGAGCAATCACTTCTAGTATGGCCCAGCAGGATTGAAGGCTCCCTGGAAGTGGTGATCCTGAAGGAAGACTTGGTGGACTGGATGAGCACCATCCACAAAGGCAAAAGACAGGCCAGGGCCAGGTCATCAGGAAGATGGTCTTGTAGTACATTCACCTACTAATGTGGTCACTGCTTGATCCACAGCATGAGAGGTGGGGCAAAAGAACCATTGATAGTGTCTTGAGATGGGAAATAATACACTTAGGCTCTACATGTATGAGCCCTGCAGCCAGGCTGCCTGAGTTCAAGGCTTAACTGTGTCACTTACCAGCTGTGTGTCCTTGAACAAATTACTCAACCACTCTGTGCCTCAATTGACCCAACTGTAAAATGGAGTTAAAAATGGTACCAAAATTAGGATGACTTGAACATTAAGTGATGCACACAACACATTTGGCATAGTACCTATGCATAAGAAGTTCTCAATAAATGTTAGTTGTTATTGTGGCTGTTGTCAATACCATTCTAAATCTGAGATACTTCTCTGCAGTCCCAGATATTGAACACCCGGGTTCATTTATCCTAAGAATAAAACACTTTGGGAACTGGGAGACATAGAATTTCAACATCTCAGAATCATTCAACATTAGGCTCCCAGGATTATAGAACCTTCAAAGCTTCAAATAAAAACACAGTTTGAGCCAATAAAATTTACAACATAAATTTCACCTAAATGACTGCCCTCTGCCTCTCTCTTTGGGGGACGGAAACCATTATTGTGTCACCTGGCTCTGTGACTTTTCTCCCCAGAACTAGATGCTATTACTTTTTTTTTGTTTCAAGGAGAAGCATTTATGTTCTTTTTCTCCCCTCCCCTCTTCTTTTCGCTCCCTTGTACTGAGAATATGATGTGATGGGTAAAATATCAAGAGCAGTAAGTCAAAATTTCTGACAGAAATAATAGAGCCCACATCCATTTCCAGCCGTTCTCCCAGTGATAACAATTAAGTCCAGGACAGTTTGAACTTTTTACAAAGAATTAATGATGCATGCAAACACAGGGGGAGAACATGGCTAATAATTTATGAAGTCTTCCCCGGCTCGGAGGAGTAAGTTTGGTAGCGTGAGGGGGAAGCTGGGAGAGGTAAACACTTTGAAAAGCCATTCTGAGGATCTGCCCTGTCAATTGAGAATTTACTACATTCCATTAAACAACCTAAAATAACTTCTATGGTAATCACCCTTCAGATACAGGAGCCAGTGCTGACAAAGGTATTATTAAGTTAAATTACCCTAAAAGTGTTGGATTGACAGAAAGTTTCAGTCAATGGTTTGGAAAGCAGGGGTCCCTAAATGACACCAGCAAACAGATACTGATGTTCTAAGGCTGGAGAACTTGGTGCTACAGGACCTGGTGCTAACAGGATTTCAAGCTGAGCTTTTAAATATTTCATGCTCCCCCTTGCAGATCTCAGCAGGAGAGTGGTGGAAGTCAGAGGTGGAGCCCGGGCCCCTCCTTGCCTTGCCTTTTGGGGCCAGGATTTGAAAGGGAGCTCGGGGTGGAAATAAACAGAGACGTGTGGTGGGGAGGGCTGTCTCTTTGAGGGGAAAAGGGAGCAGTGAAGAGGGAATTCACCAGCTAGGTTTGATTGGGCGAAAGAGGATTTTCAATTTATAGATAAGGAAGATGAGACCCAGTTGTGTTACGTACAAGGGGAATGAGGTCTGTTCCCTGAGGTCACCCAGTGAGTGCAGGGAGTTCAGTCAAATATAGGACACAGTCTCCTTCTCATTGCTGATGGCTCCCCAGAGTCCAGCCCAGTGTGCACACTGCAGGGTCCCCTATCAGGGTGTCCAACCTGCAGCCCATGGGACACATGCGGCCCAGGATGGCTGTGAATGAATCCCAACACAAAATCATAAATTTACTTAAAACATGACAAGATTTTCTTTGTGTGATTACGTGTCACAATGTATTTAATGGGTGGCCCAAGGCACCTCTTCTTCCAGTGTGGCCCAGAGACACCAAAAGTTTGGACACCCCTGCTAAGTATTTTTAAATAAACTGTGTTCATGCATAACACTCATTGGAAAACAGAAAAGTGAACAAGTCCTAGTGTGTGACCAATGCATTTTCCCAAACCAAGTACGTCTGTGTCATCAGCATTGAACTTGAGCCGCCCCCACCCCATCCCCAAACCTGAGAAGAGTCACACATCCCCAGTCACTACCTATATCCCTGCCACAGAGTAACCTCCCTGGTCACCCCTAGCACATGGGTTACCTTGTCCAGCTGTGAGACTCACGTAGCGTGCGTTGTTTGGTGTCTGCCTCCTACTCGAAATTACGTTGGTGAGATTCACCCATGTTTTGATATGCATCTGTGGTGTGTTCACCGTCATGGGTGCTTAGTTTTCTGCTGCATGAATGTACCACAATCTATTTCACTGTGTTTTATTGTGAGCATTTGGGTTGTTTCTACTTGGGACTAATACAAATAGGACTGCCATAAACTTTCCTGTACAAGTCTCTGGATGCACATATGTATGTATTTCTGCTGGATTTATACCAAGAAGTGGAATTACTGGGTCCTAGGATATGCACGAGCTTGGCTTTAGTAGACGCTGGCAAATAGATTTCCCAAATGGTGGTATCAATTTAGTTTCCCACCAGCGATGCATAATCGTTGCGGTTACTCCACATTGTCACCAACACTTGGTATTCCCTAGCTTCTTAAATAGCTTAAACATTATGGTATATGTGCAGTAGTATCATATTGTGATTTTAATCTGCATTTTTCTGTTGACTCCTAAAACTGAGCACTTATTTTTATCAGTCATTTCGATGTCTGTTATAGTGATGCATCTGTTCACGTCTTTCTTTCGCCCATGTCTCTGTAGGATCTTGCTCGAGCTGACTGTGGGAGCCCATTATGTAGTTCAGCTAGAAGTTCTTTGTCAAGTGCGCTCATGTATGAATTCCGAATATCTTATCCCACACCGTTTCTTCCCTTTTCGCTCTCTTAAAAACGTCTTTCCAGGAACAAGTGTTCTCAATTTTGATCTTTTTAAATTAAACTTATTAAGGTAACATTGGTTAATAACATTATATAAATTTTGGGTGTGTAACATTACAATGCAATTTAAAATGTATTTAAAAGATGAAATATTGTCATGTGCAATAACATGGATGGATCTCAATTTTCATCTTACGTTTAACATGATTTATCTATTTTTGGCTCCGTCAAATATTTGTCAGGTGGGAAAAAAAGTGCCCCTGGAGATAGAACCAAGGTGTCTTGGCAGCCTGAGAATTCTTACTTCATGCGCCTAAAATGAGGAAGCCCAACAGTGGATGGTGGATTTTAAAAGAATTTTCTAGGTAATGTGTGATATTCTACATCTAGCCAACTGATGCCCCCGTACAAGTCAACACACATTTTTAAGGACTCACTCTGTGCCAGACACTGTCCTCAGTACCGGGGGTGTGACGGCAGAGCACAAGTAAACCAAGTCCCTGTTCTCAAGGAGCCTGTGTCTTAGTGGGGGACAAAGACCATACGCACGTCAGCAGCAGATGGGAATTCAGAGACATACTGATGAGGGCTAAAAGGAAAATCAAAAGATGACGGGGTGGAGTGACTTGGGTGCGGGTGGGGGCGGTTCTCAGAGAGAACTCTCCAGGGTAATGATTGAGCCGGGAAATTAATGATGAAAAGGACCTGGATTTCGCTCCCCTGGGCGAAGTCCTGGGGAAAGAAGGCTCAGACGGCCAAGGTGCAAAATCCCTGAGTATCTCTGGGTCACAAAAGAAGCTGGTGGAACTTGCACACACCAGGTTGCGGAGGAGGAGGAGATCCAGTTGGGTTGCACAGGTACACGGTCACGAGCTGGAGCTATAGCGGGGAATTATATCCAATTTTCTATGTAAACGATGGTTCTCATTGCTGGGCGGAGGACAGATTCGAGCAGGGTGGAAAAGAATACTGGGGGTCCATTCAGAAGCTGTGGCAACAGTTTGGAGAAGGGGGAACGTGGCTCCGCCTATGGTTTCAAAGGCTGCAGGCAGAGACCAGAATGGTTCCTGGGGGTGGAAAGAAATGGAGAGTGAGTAAGGCACCCATTCCCTCTTGTTATGCAAACCAGGTTCAAGTCCCTCAAGACAGGGACAGCTGGGTTTCCTTCTGTTGTGAAGACCTTGCATAGGGACCCTCCCTGCCTTTCTGAAACCACAGCGTCTTGGAAATAGACAGGTTCCAGAGTTCTCCTAGTTCAACTACCCACACTTGCCTCCCTCCGGTCTCTGTCTGGTCATCCTCTGAACATCTCCGACGAGGAACTAGCGGGGACATAGTTAAATATCCCCATGCCGGGGAGTTCACTACCAGAGCTCTGCACGATCACCCTTGGCTGAGCTAAGCCTCTATCCTCATCTCCATCCCGCTTGATCCTCCAGAAAAAAAAAAAAAATGAAAGAAAGCTATCTAGACCACCGATGTTGCTGAGGATAGCCTTTCTGAGAATATCCTTTCCAGAACTGAGAATATCTTTCTGAGGCCTAACAGAACATTCCTTCATAGCGGTCCAATTCCTCGCTCAAGTAACACACACGACGTAGGGTAGGAAGGAGGTCACGCAGTGTCTCTGTGAAGGAATGAAGTGCGTTTTTAGCAGGTCAGCAAGGTCACCCACATACAGTGCGCCTGGCAAAGAGTAACCTCCCGTTGTGGTTGTTGCTATGATTACTCTTTTGTTATTGTTGTCAGGAATAAGGGTGTTATATTATTAAAGCTTGTTTTATTTGAGGATCTGCCCCATGTGTCCACTTGAACTTCTCCAGGTGTCAGGCAATGGGAGAGATGACATTTACTCTCGCACTTGTATTACTTTGCACCTTCTGTTCCTCCTACCCCTGACATCCTTCCTCTTTCTTTCTCTTGTAAACTTGTATTAAGCACTCAGGACTTGGCTCCCGCAGTACCTTTTCTGTGCATCTCTCCTTTCTCCTCTCTCCCTCTCTCTATCGTGCATGCACGCGCGCACACACACACACACACACACACACACATACACACACGAGTGGTGAGCTTGTACTTTCTTGCCCCTTGGGCAGCAGCTACTAAGTCAATGATGGGCCTTCCCATCTATGGTGTCTTCACGTGAAGGAAATACAGCCATAGCTATGATACACGTTCACACCATACCACACTCAACGATACACATTTTCCCCTGCCTCACCTCCTCTCATCCCACATATATCCTAGGAGGTAGATGCTATTGCCATTCCATTTTACAGACAGGAAAACTGAGGCTTCCAGAGGTGAAATGACCCTTAACCTGGTTATCCTCTGGAAGGTCACTCCCTCAGGAAAGCCCTTCCTGGCCAATCCCTCAGGGAGGTCAGACTTTGCTGCAAGGACACCGGTGACTCCCTGACAGAGCCCCGGGCCCAGCTACAAGCTTTCATTTGGGCCAGTGTTCGATGCTGTCCCTCTTCCCCACTAGACTCCCAGCTCCATGGGGTCGGGAACCAGGTGTGCCCGGGTCACACTGATATTCCCAGAGCGTGACATATAGTAGGTGCCCAAAACTAACAGAGATAAAGACAGGGAGGGAGATCACACAAAAAGAATGAGAATGGAGCCCTGGGTGGCGTAGCTCAGTGGATTGAGCACAGGCTGAGAACCAAAATGTTGCAGGTTCGATCCCCAGTCAGGGTACATGCCTGGGTTGCAGGCCATGAACCCCAGCACATTGATGTTTCCCTCTCTCTCTCTCTCTCTCTCTCTCTCTCTCTCTCTCTCTCTCTCTCTCTATCTCCCTCCCTTCCCTCTCTAAAAATAAATAAATAAAATCTTCCAAAAAAGGAATAAGAGAATGGACACAGATTCTCCCAGGCTTCTCTTCCTGTTAGTAATTCTGGGACGACATGGGGGAATGGACCTCGGGATCTACTGTCTTCCCTGCAGAGGAAGCGAGGCCCTCCTTTCTCTGCCCACATAGGTCCCTTTGGGCCTGCAGAGCAGAGCCCCCTGAGGTACAGAGGCCTGCCCTCTGCCACCTGTGTGCCTTCCCCTGCATCCTTAACCAAGCTAAGCTGCCTCAGCCCTGTGCCTGCCTGCTGGGAGCTGGAGAAGCAATTAATCCTTCAGTGTCCCCTATAGCTCTTGGGATCCAGAAACTCCGGGAAGCCTGACAGCTGTGTGTGCTTATATCTGGGAGCCATCCAGGGCCTGCCCAGCCTGCTGTGAGCACAGGCTGACTTGTCAGGGTCCTCGGGAGGGGGTTCTCCCCTGGACAAGGAATGGAGAGACAACTCTGGGAGAAAGGACTTGTCTTCCCTGCTCCCACAGCTGTGTAGTGAGGCCAGTGTGAGGAAAGACCAATCACCTACAGGCACAATGAAGCAGACAGTAGCCCACTGGGAGTTCCAAAGACCATGGGAGAAGGCCTGGCTTGACTTCTCTTGTGCTGTGTAACCTTGGGCAATTCACTTAACCTCTCTGAAACTGGGAAAGAATGGTAAATCTGAGAAATAAGAGTAACTCCTTTTAAAATCTTCTGGGGACATTCAATCAGATCATTCATGTAAAGGGCTAATCATAGCACCTGATGCATAGTAACGCTCAATAAATTATTATTAGTATTATCTTATAAGTATTATTATGTATAGTTTTAAGGCAGGCATAAGGATTAATGAGATAATGCATCTAAAGCTGTCAGAGAGAGCCCAGCACAGAAGTGCTCAATAATTATTAATCCCCATCCCAAATTTGGAGTGTCACCAGTAAAGGGGACTGGAGTCTCTAACTGCCATATCGTGCTCAGGCAGCCTTCAAAATGTTCCTCATGTTTAAATGGATGGATGGGTGAATAAGCAGCCTCAGGCAACCCAATGCACATCCTCATAATGACATCACGGTGTGTGTTCCCGGCCTTGAGAACTAGGAAGCATGGGCTTCTGGTTGCAAAACGTTGGGTACCGTGGCTTCTGCAAGAGATGTTGTAGGAACTATGAAGGCACTGCATCCGACCACCACATCAACCTCAGTGATGCTTACAGCAGATTCCATCATCACTTCCCGGCATGCTTTGGGCCATCCTCCTTTGGAAATTCCCGTCAGCCCCTGTGGGTCCTGGTGCAGCTCTTATCTGGATGGAAATATCCTCCCTCTCAGAAGGTTGGAGCTTAGAAAAGAACCGGGGATGACTGAATACAGCTCACTCGCTTAACAACAACTACAACCACTTAAAAAGGTCTAACTTCCAGGCACTGTGTTGTTTATTTTCTATGTGTAATTGCATTCCATCTGTCAACACTCCAACAAGCAAGACCCATTGTGTATATACAAAGCACTACACATTCTACATATAATTCTTAATTAAAAGTATTATTTACTAGCCCTGGCTGGGTGGCTTGGCTGGTTGGAGCATCGTCCCATACACCAGGATGTCGCGGGTTCAATCCCTTGTCGGGAAGCATCTGGGAGGCAACCGATGGGTGCTTCTCTCTCACATCAATGTCTGCCTGCCTCTCTCTCTCTCTCTCTCTCTCTCTCTCTCTCCCCCCCCCCTTCCTCTCTCTCTAAAATCAATAAACACATCTTTGGGTGAGGACTAAAAAAAGTATTCAATATTTAAAATTACTTTTCAGAATGACACAAAGCTCTCACAAATGCCAATAATTAAGCCAGATGTGTGCTAGACCTTCTGATGACCTCACCCATTTTTCCCCTGGTCCTTTTCTGGTGTCCCAAACATGTGCTTAGTCTTTGTTTGAGGTAATTCAACACTGCCCAGAGACAGGGAATATTATTATTATCATCATTTTGCAGGTGAGGAAACGTAAGTGCAGACAGATAAAGAAGAAAGCCCTGCAGTCTTCAAGTGGTAGAAACAAGGTTCCAGCCCAAATCTATCTGTCTCCAAAGCTTCCCCCTTCTCTTTCACAAAGCCTCCATCTCAAGTGGGAACACTGAGGCCCAGAGAGGGCAGGTGGCTTTCTCAAGGTCACACACATAGTTGAGGCCCAGAGCCAGGTTAGAACGTCCCCTTTGGCTCCTTCCACCAGAGCCCTTTCTCCCTGGTGCAGGCACACACGGGGCTGCCTGGGTTCACTCTGTGGCCACCATCAATATAAAACGGGTGAAAACATTTCAGTTAGATTTTCTCCTCTTGATAGGTGAGAATTTTCCAGGTCTGGGCACCTTTGAAATCTCCCAACGTCAGCCCTCATCAGCTATAACTGGCACTTCTGCTAATAAATTGAGAATGTCACATATCCCGAACTGCATTATTACTGTTTATAATTTTGATTGTTCATTTGCATACGAAAATTAGTCCTGTGACATGCGTGAATTTTATTTTATTCTTGAACTAATTATAAACAAGAATGCCACATTATTTACATAACTAATTATTGTTCCTTATGTTCCCATTTTTTAAATCGGGGGGCCCATTCGCCATCGGTTAACTATGCAGATGAAAAATCCAAGAACATTTCTAAAGTTTAGGAACTTGTTCTATTTGCATCAAATACAAATTCCTTTGAATGAGAGATAATATGCTTTCCATTTTAATAGGCCTAAATTAGGTTGATCTTAATTTATAGTTAATTTGAATGAATAATTTCTGTCTACCTGAGTCTGTTTTTTCAGCTGCTCATTGTAAATGTTTATTAACCCATAAATCTGCTGCCTGCCTTTAGGAGGGGATTTTAAGGCCTCCCAGACTAGAAGGAATACAGTGTCGAGGGGGCGGGGAAGTAATCAGGAAACCCTGGAATATGTCCCTGCTCTGTAAGTCACATGCTGTGTGCCTTTGGGCAAATACCTAACCCTCTCTGAGCCTTGGGTTTGAATTAGATTGCTGCTAAGATTCTAATGCTCTCTAACATTGTGGCAGGGCCCAAAGGGACAATGTGAGGAGGTCTTGGTATCTTCTTCATCTTGCCTTTGATTATACCTACTCCCAAATCTCCCTTTTCACTAAGATCTTAAATATTCTCTCATTGGGAGCTGACCCATTTTGTTGGCTTCTACAAAAAGAGGCCAAAAGATTCTACCAAGAAGGGTTCTGGAAGGGCTACCAAGTGAATGGTGGAATTCCAGGCACTGGTGACCCTTTGGGAAGACGGGCTGGGTAGATAGATGGCTTTGCTGGGACTCAGTGGAGGCTCCTACCAGCTTTTAATTGCACCAGGAGGATAAGACCACACTGCTGTGTCTACAGGAGAAAGAAGGCTGTAGCCCGAAAGACCTGGATTCGAACCCCTGTTTGGCCCCTTCCCCTGAAAGATGACTTGAGCTCTCTGAGAATTAGTGTGTCACATTAGAGTAGCGACCCTGCCTACTTCTCCAGGGATTGCTGGAGGGTTAAATGAGATAGTAATGTACAAATAACCTGGAATACAGCACGTGCTCAAATGCTGAATCCGTAAACAAGACACGATGTCGGAAGTCCACAACCTGGGTAAGGAATTCAAGCTAATGCCAAGACAAGCGTTTTCCTCACCCAACATCCCCGGACCCTGCATCTCCCCCTCACCCTACTGCTGAGGTCAGGTGACCTCAAACCCTCATCTTTTCAGGTACAAGCCCAGCCTGTACCTAACAATTCCCCCAAAGTTCATGTTCCAACAGGGAAATACAAGGGAACTTGTCCTCCTTTACCCTACCCCAGATTCCAGGATTCTTTGATCCAAGACAGGGAGAAACTACCAGACTCCTGGGACTGAGAACATAGACTGTAGGCAGCCACGTTTTATGCCACATGACCCCCTGACCCTCCCCAGCCAGAGCTGATTGGACCAAGGGTTGTCACCTGACTGAAAGGCAGCCAATCCACAGGCCTGCGTGCCCAGCTCCACACCAGGCACCTCTAACCCTGAGACCCTCTCCCCCACTGGATGTTTGGCTGTTCAAGTAAATGCCTGAGTATCATGTGCCAGGCCCACACTGCGGAAGAAAAACAATAACTCACCTATTCTACATTTTGTGGTTGGTTGCAAAAATGGCCACTAACCCCACACCTTTGGCCATGGGATCCTGAAGTGCCCTCCCACACTGACACTGAGCTGGACCATGTGACTTGCTCTGGCCAATAGGACTCTAGCAGATTAGTATGTGGCTGGAGGATGGGACAGGGCTGAAGGCCCCAGGCGTCTCAGCAGGGTCCATCCCAGACCAGCCAGCAGCCGGCCCCTGAGCAAGTCCAGCAGCGCCCAGAAGGACAACCCAGCTGGCCCAAGCCATAAACAATAGTGCTGTGGCTTGCGGTTGTTTCATAGCATTATTATTTTCCCACCTTTACTGACAGACAATTGACACATACATTGTATAAGCTTAAGGTGTACAGTGTGTTGACTTGAGATGTATTGCAAAATGATCGCCACCATAACCTCAACTTTGTCACACAATTGCCATTTCTCTTTTGTGGTTAGAACATTTAAGGTTGATTCTCTTAGCAACTTTCAAATACATAGTACAGTATTATGGACTATGATCACCTTGCTGTACATTAGGTTTCCAGAACTTATTCACTTTATAACCGGAAGTCTGTACCCTTGGACCGACATCCCCACCCCCCAACCTCTAGTAGCCGGCACTCTCCTCTCTATTTCTGTGAATTTGCCCATTTTAAGTTCCACATATAAGTGATATCATACAGCATTGGTCTCTCTTTATCTGGCCTATTTCACGTGGGATAATGCCCTCAAGGTTTATTCACGTTGTCACAAATGGCAGGATTTCTTTCTTCCTCGTGGCTGAATAATAGTTCACGGTGTAAATACAGCCCATCTTTTTTACCCATTCACCCACTGATGGACACGTGGGTTGTTTCCGTCTCGGCCATTGTGACTGCAGTGACCATGGGAGTGCAGACCTCTCTCTGAGACCCTGGTTTCGCCTCCTTCGGATACCAGCCTGGGAGTGGAATTGCTGGATCATACGGTAATTCTATTTTTTAAATTTTGAGGAACCTCATACTGTTTTTGATAGCGACTGCACCAATTTACATTCCCACCAGAAGTGCACCAGGGTTCCCCGTTGTCCACATTCTTGCCAACACTTGTTACCTCTTGTCTTTCTGACAATAGCCGTTCTCACAGGTGTAAGGGGTATCTTATTATGGTTTTGATTTGCATTTCCCTGATTATCAGTGATGCTGAGCACATTTTCATCTACCTTCTACGGCATCACTGTGTCGATGGATAACCAATACACAGTCGTATATCGCTCTACACTTCACTAAGCAAACTCCCATAAATCATTTCATCTGAGCCCCCATTTCCTCATCCATAAAAAGAGATAAATTGCTTTCTCTAGCTCATGCAATTAGCAAAGAAAGGGAGACCTTGTTCTCCTATTCATTCATTTCCACAGTCACACACACAATAAACAATTAGTTCTCACCTACTGTGTACCAAACATGGTCCTAGATGTTGTATTTTCAACAGGAAGAAAAACAAAAGACATAAATCCCTGACCTCATTGAGCTTAAATTCAATTTCCCTTTTAGCATTTATTTATTCATTCATCACATGTACACAGAACACTCGCGGTGCCTCTGGCACAATATAAACAGGTGAGATTAGCCATTTGCCTTGAAGGTATGAGAGTGGCGAGGAGCAGATGCAATTTGGCTTATTGCCTGTCACACCCACAAGACGGGACTTCTCAAAACATGAATAAGAGAGTCAAGAACCCCGGACAAGTCACAAAGACACACTTAAGTCTGGTTGCGGGCAGAAGTGGGAGGAAAATCCTTGTTCTCCTGGCCTGGGTGGGACTTTGCATTCACACAATTATCCTTCTGCTAAATTGATAGGTTAATTTGTTCAAACAATTGTTTCTGTAATTTAATGAGGGCGTCGAAGAGGAGCTACAGCAAAGGTGTCTCACTGAGCTCTGCGAGCTGGAATCTGGTGACCTCTGCCCCAGTCTGTTCCGTGATCAGACAGGGGAATATGGCCATTAATTGGGTGTTTTAGATACAGACGCAGATGTCCAAGCAGTTGTAAAGCTAAGTGGCCCCAAAGTTGCCAAGGAACTGTGGTTGGCAGCTTAGCTAATGACACATCCTTTGTTTTTCTAAGTCTCGCTATCTATTTATTATTCAAAGACGTTTGGAGTTGGAAGGGACCATAATTAGAATGAGCAGCAGCTCTCCCTTCACGCAGGCAACCTCTCCAGGGCGTTCCTGAGAAATGAGAGCCCTCCAAGCTTCTCAGAAATGTCCATCAGTATGGAGCTCAGCAGCCTCGTAAGAAAAAGGAACCCAAAAGCAATTCTTTATGAGATATCCATGTTAGACACTAAGTTCACCAGATCTTGAGCATTAATTGGCTGCTGCCCTTCTTTGCTGCACAGCTCAGCTTAGGGTGTGGGGGGGAGGGGCTCATTTGTCTCTGTCCGTGGTCCTTAACTGAGGTCTTGGCTCCCGATGGCCCTGTGTAGTTTCCTCCGCCCCTGGAACGCGGGTGCAAGAGAAAGGAGGGAGAAGGAAAAAGGGATGGAGAGCAGAAAGAGACAGAGACAGACGCTACTGGAGAAACACCACTGTTTTGATATGGTTTTCACATAATTGCCGTTACCAAGGAAGAAAATTGCTTTCCCGTGGAAAGTCAAGAGAACACTTGCTTCTCCTTCACCACCCACAGCTCTGTGTTGGTGAGTGCCAGGCCATCAGCCTGTGGCTTTTGTTAGGCTCCAGTTCCTGTGTGCAGGCTTGGCCCTGCCCAGGCCTCGGGTGCAAGAGAATGTGCAGGATCCCAGCTTTTGGGACTGAGTGAGGCCGCTTCTCGTCTCCGCAGTGGGGCTTAGACTACGGCCAACTGCCACATGACCATCGCCAATGAGAAAGGTTAAGAGATCAAACTGGAGAACTGAGTTCTAATCCTGATCCTGCATTCACATGCTGTGTGACCATAAACAAGCATCTTTCCCTCTCTGGCTCTCGGGTATCTCAACTCCAAAGGGAGGGAGTCAGGCTAAGTAGATTTGAGGTCCTCCATCCATCCTCTGACATTCCGAAATTCCTCAGGCCAATTTTTTTTTCAAGGAGTAAAAGAAATGACCATATTCCCATTTAAAATTGCCAAGAAAACGTTTCACTACTACTAGACAAGTACTCAGCCAAGCAGCAGAAATTTAGGAATGTAAGTTCTTTAGCATAAAAAATATATCTTTGCTTCCCCTAGAGCAAGCCCCTGACCATCCAGGGCCTTCTGTGTTCATTGCTTTACCCACCTACTCATCACAGCAACCCTAGGATGCATACAGGTTCCTATCCCTAATTTGCAAAAGAGAAATTGAACTCCCAGGAAATGAAATGACTTGTTTAAGGTCACCCAGAGGAGCTGGCACGCTACACACTACCTGTTTGAGTTCAAATTATTTCCACTCTAGTGGGCTGCCACTCAAGGATCATTTTGAACATACAACCAGATAAGACAAGTCCCTGCCCTGGCTGGCGTAGCTCAGTGGATTGAGCGTGGGCTGCGAATCAAAGTGTCGCAGGTTCGATTCCCAGTCAGGGCACATGCCTGGGTTGCAGGCCACGGCCCCCAGCAACCGCACATTGATGTTTCTCTCTCTCTCTCTCTCTGTCTCCCTCCCCTCCCTCTCTAAAAATAAATAAAAATAAAATCTTTTGAAAAAAAAAAGACAAGTCCCACACTGACCTCAGGGGAAATGCCCAGGCTCCCCCAGCCCCTCTCCAAGAGCTCTGTCCTAACTTCCTGGGTACCCAGTTCCCGCTAAGCCTCATTATCTATTTATTATTCAAAGACGTTTGGGGTTGGGAGGGACCATAATTAGAATGAGCAGCAACTCTCACTTTGTGCAGATGAGTTGTGCTTTTTTTTTTTCCTGGAATACTGGTAATACCAAGCTTCAGTCCCCAGCAGAGAAACCTGAGACTGGTGTTTAATTAGGAGGCCCCCGATTACTGTTGTGACTTCAATAACAAGCGCTCTGATATCTGTGGAAATCGTTAACAAGCAGAGAGGCAACAGGGCCTGCTCAGGACTCGTGCTGGAGAACGTCCAGGGGGAGAAGGAGGGAGGCGGGCCCTTCTCCGGAAGCGTGCTGCTGCTCTGCTGCTTCCGGGGCCAGGTCTAGACTCAGGACCAGACTCGGGTCAAGGAGGGGAGCGCTGGTCTGTTTCCAGCCCCCCTGCCCAGGAAAAGCTACTCTGTCTTCAGCCCATTCTGCCCAACCAGGGAAAGGTCTCCTAGAGTCTCAAGTCTCAGAGCTGGAAGGGACTTGAAGACCCTGGGTGAAGGCCACCCCTGTCAACTTGTGCCAACTCTGGACAGCTCCCAACATGAGGGAGCGTTTTCTTTGATTAAGATGAGATCTGCGTCCCTGAAATGTGTACCTCTTTGTGTCTGAGACGCTCTTCTCTGCTTAGACACTCACCGAGCACACAGGCGCTGAAGCTGAGGTTCTGTGTCAGAGGCTGGGCAAGTTCCTGGGGACATAATGGTGAACAGGAACAGTCCCCGTCATCGGTGGGGACGTGGACACTTCTGACATCCCCCGAGTCTGCTCCTCACCCGTGAAGAAACTATAACACACATAGTTTCCTCACTTGTGTCTTTGAGGACACAGTTCTGGCCACTCACCCATTCGTCATCTCAGAGTCACAAACCTGACACACACGTCAGCTCCCTGGGACACGTGATCACGTCCCACCTCACACACACCTGACGTCCACACTCACATGCTTGTAATTCAACCTGTCGAAAGACCTAACCCGTGGGTAGCTACCAGGCCCCAAGGGGCCAAGTGTGAATAAAAACGGGTGTAGGTTTTGCCTCCCCAGAGCTTTCAGGCTGCTGAGAGTGAGAGGCACCCGTCCAACAGGCACAGACTACGTGTAGCAGTGCCCCTGGTGCCAGGTGAGACGGTGGGAATGAACAGGTGTGATGAGTGAGGGAGGGTGATGCGGGGGTGGGGATGGACCCAGTCTGGGATACAGTGTTAGAGGGGACTCCTGCGGGGAGATGAGCTTCACGTCAAGACTTGAAGGCTGAATGGTCGCAGCCATGTGATGCCAGACAGGAGGATGAGCACAGGGAGGCCCCACGGTGACCATCCAGATGGTCTTATCCAGGTGTGGGCGGGGCCACGCCCCCTCTGAAGGCCCCAGGGTGGGATCTGTCCCAGGCCTCCCTCCCAGCCTCTGCTAGTTCCTCCATAACTCCAGTCTTCCGTGGAGTCCTCCCGTGGGTGTGTCTGTCTCCACACCTCCCCGCTTTTTACAGTAAACCAGACGTTTTGGATGAGGGGCCAGTCCTACTCCAGCATGACCTCATCTTAACTAATTACAGCTGCAAGGCCCCTGTTTATAAATAATGTCACGTCCCGAGACACTGAGGGTGAGAACTGCGACACGTGAATTTGGGGCGGGGGAGACAATTCAACCTATAGCGCCTCCCAGTCCCATGTGTCTTTGCCTAAAGGGAGCAGGTGAGTAATGAAGCTCTGAGGGACCTGGACCGTGACAAGCGTCAAGCCCCCTCCCTCCGTTCTGTGCCACCCGCCAGCCTCACCCCTGTGTCCCCGAGGCCTAAGGCTCTGCTTCCAATCCTAGGGTCATCCTGTATTAGTGGCAGCGTGGGGCCTCGCTCTCCGCAGAGGAGCAGCCAGGGAGCAGAGCGGAAGCCCTCGCCCCTTCCAGACGAGGCAGGTGAATATTTCATACAGTGCGACGGAGTGGAATTCCATACAACCACCTTCTGCAAATGCAACATGACACCTCATAATGTGGCGATATCAGTACAGATCCAGCCTCACAGCAGCCTTAACCCTCCCGGTAATTCCTTCCATATTGTACTCATGTTACTGTAAATATGATCGCCAAGCTCAGGCCTTCACCGCGGCCAGACGATCGGGGGGATCGTCCCTGTTTCTATAGCGGAGAAGACTGAGCACCGCAGAAGGCAGCAGGCCCTCGATCCCGCAACCGGTGAATGGGGCAGAGAAGAAAGCAGAGGAGGGATGGGCAAGGTTACTCCCCATTCTGCATGGGGGAAGACATGGGGAGAGGGACAAGGGGCTTAGCATGTCAAGGCATGGTCGAGGGGCGAGGTGGAGGAGGAACAAGGAACAGATGTGGTAGGACAGAAAAAAAGCTCAGTGCTGGGGTATAAGCAGGAAAGAGATGGGGCCCAAAGAAGTTATTAGTGATGGATGGACTTGGGCAAGAGGTGAGTGGCTGCTGGGGGGAGAAGAAAACCAAGGTCAGGCCCCCACAGGGGCAGCCCTGGGTGTTGGCAGAGAGAGGTCCCATGCCAGAGGCAGGTGCTTGCATGCTTCCTCCTCGGGGTAAGATAATGAAGCGGGGTGGGTGGGGGTCCGCCAGTGCCAGATGCTAACAGGCCAGCAGAGATCTCACCCCATGAGGAGAGGGACTGCTAGAGAATACAGCCATACCAGAAAAAAAAGAGAGGCTGAAAGATAAATGCCTGTGAACTTTATTTGGGGCACCTGGATGAAGCCATGCCTGAAGGCCTACTACTAGAGTTTTCAACTAGATGATCCAATAAAGGCCCTTTTTCCTTTAAGCTAGCCTCTACCTCCAAGAGTCCTGCCTGGCTCAGGTGATCTGGCAGTATTGTAAAAGGAGGGGTTCACTTGTAATTGGACTGACCAGCATGTTCATCACAGCTCTGCATGACCTTGCATACGGCACACCACTCTTTGAGTCTTTTCTTTCACACCCGTGATCTCCCAGAGAGAAGGACAAAATAAAATAATACCTGTAAAAGCAGCTAGATTATATTAGATACACCCAATCAATGAGAGCTTACCTTGAACTCTCCCCCCACCCCCCACTTTCTGGTCCCGGTACCCCAATGAGGAAAATGTGGATCTTAGCATTAATGATCTGGTATGTTCCATACTCCATATACTATCTTATCCTGTCCTGCTCTCACCCACCCTTTGAAATATTAACAAAAGCAATCATCCTGTGTGATCTTGTGCCAGCGACATAACTTCCCTGGGCCTCAGTTTCCTCAACATGTATAATGAAGACATTAATGTTACTTACCACATGGGATCATTGTGAAACTGAGGTAATGAACATAAAGTCTTAGAACAGAGTCTGGGACATAATAAGTGCTCAATAAATGCTGCTGAGTTTGTTGGTGGTGGTAACGCTAGTAACGGATATCATTATTATTGAGCACCTGCTCCAGCCTTAGTTATGCATTACCTCCCCTAGACCTTGGCGACAGAACTCTGTGAGGCGGGGGACGACGTCCCAAAGGCACAGATGGGGAAGCAGCTCAGAGAAGCTGAGCTGCTCACCTCAGTGTTTGGGCCGGGATTGAACACGTGCAAGCCCCAGGTGTGTCAGGGCCACACGACATCGCCGCCCCAGGGCAGCGTCCCCACCTGCATCCAGCCCACCACGGTCCCCGGACTTAGAAAGGCATCTTTTTGGCACTCGGTGGTGCAAGCCCTCCTGAGAACGTTCCCGAGTCTGCTTCTCGAGCCATTTCCCTCTTAAGCACACTTTCTGTTCGTGTGAACGAAACCCACTAAATGGTATGGTGTCTGCTCTAATTATAGGTTCCCCGGCCCGTGCCAAGTGGAAGCTGGTTAATGTACACTTGAGTAGATTTCAAGTCAGATTTTGCGAGTCCCCAGCATGAGGGAAGGGGGCCAAGTTCTCCTTTGGAAGAAAAATAACAGGAGACGCTGGCATCGTGTACGCGTTCCCAGTTCTCCTCCGGCTGGAGCAAGCGATGCCTTTTGCTTCCCAAGCTTCTTATCCTCCTGGCCCTGCCCTTTTCCAGGAGCTGGGGAGCTGAGGGTAAGGCCTGGGAGGTGCCACTGGGGAGCGGCTGGGACGGAGGGGGTGGAGCAAAGTGGAAACGGGGCTTTGGAACCAGGGGAGACTGGATTCTGGGCACAGCTCTGCCTCATTTCAGCTTTCACTGCCTGTCTGAGTCTCAACCTCAGCATCTACCCAATGGGGGTGCCAGTACTTTCCCCATGGGGATCCAAGGACGTATGCCACAGTGCTGACTCAACACTGATCCAATATTTACGTATGGCCTAGCTTGTGCTGCATCGTACCAGTTACTGCCGCGGATGAGATGCGGCCCTGGGATCCTTAGGATGCCTGGCCTCTCCAGGGGCAGGCCGCGGATGCCCATCTTGTCCTATACTGTGACTAGACAAGGAGAAGGCCCTGTAGGAAGAAGGGGCACCTCCCCCGCCTCACAGAACTGACGCATCACAGAAGACTTCCTGGAGGAGGTTTCATGTGGGAAGGGCCCGTGCAAAGACCCAGAAGGGGAAGAAAACAGCACGTAACAAAAACATCATTTAGAATGGCTGCAAATGGGGGTGTGGGAGTGGCATAGGCAAAATATAGAAATGTTTTTTAAAAACCATAGAATTCAATAGAGCCAGTCAAAATAACATTAACGAAGAATAGTATGTAATGTGGGGATTGTTTAGGAGTGCTTGGGTGAGTAACAAATGGAGAGGCATAATGATATAAAAGATAAAATAAAGTAATATATGTGTGAATGTGATTTAAAAGAGTCCGGAAAGATATATATAAAAATGACAATAGAAATTATCTCCTGGGGTGGGATTGTAAATGTATTTTTTTCAATTTCCCAATTTACTGCAATGAGCATGGACTGCATTTGCCATCAGAATGTGGCCGTTTCAATAGCAGGACTGTCAGTAGTGCAGACAGCGATGTGCAGCGGTCTCCCCAGCCTCGCGGGGGGATGCCGTCCGAGCGCCGCGCAGACCTGCGTGTGGGCCAGCACAGTGCGGCCAGCCCTGGCTCAGCAATGCCCAGGCTCCTGCCGAAGGGACTCGAGCTCCTCGGTGCAGGGTCCAGGAGTCCTTTCCTCCTGCCCCTTCACTCCCTCCTCCTACAGGTATCGGCGGGGCAACCTGTGGCTTGTGGGGGCTGAGGCTACCGAGCTCCACCAGGCCCGCCTCCAACCTCCAAGGGCGGAGTCTGGGAGAGACACAAGTGGGAACTCGAATGATGGGAACCAGTTAGAGTGGGAACGGGGTTCCGCCCCGGGGAGGAAGAGCAGTCACCCGGCACTTCCAGCAGACACACACACAGCACACACACTCAGGTCACCCCCACTCACACACACACTCACACCGGTCCCCACCCACTCCTCAGCACATTCATGCACACACTCATGTACTCTTTCACTCGGCTCACACATTTCCACCCCTCACCAACACACTCAGCTCACGCAGCACCATTTATTCCACAACACATTCACACACACTCAGCACATGTAAACTCACATGCACATCAGTTCAGCAACACACACACATGCATTTGCACACACATACACACTCACCACACAAGCTAACCAACAACACATGCATACACGTACTCACAACACACTGAACACACACACAATGAACCCACACATAAGCTCACCAACAACATACACAGTTACATTTATGCACACTGGACCCACAAAGCTCATCGAGAACAGATCACCTACACACTCACACCTATTCACACACACACACACACTCACACACGCACCTGAGTGCTGCATGGTGTTCAGTCAGGGCTTCCTTCATCATGTCTCTTATTTTCCCATGACCCTGATGTCTCCATCCTAATCCTGACCCCAGACAGCTCTGGCCACACCCATTTCTCGGGCCCCCTGCCTACCACCCAGCACCCACGGGCTGTTTGGTAAGTGACGCTGTCCTGCGAGCCCCTTGCTCATGAACTTGCACGGCTCCACTCATCTACGAGATCAAGTCAAAGTCACGTCTGGGGCTGCAACATCACTGCTTCTCTCACAGCTCATAGCCTCGCTGACTTGCGTCCCAGGCACAGCGCTCGGTGCCGAGTGAACACCGACAGTGCTGTCCGTCGAGGCGGCCTCTCCGCCATTCCTCAGCGCGGGTGGATCGCCCTGCTCAGGCCGCTGCCCCTTACCTCCTGTTCTGGCCCTACAGGACTCACAGTTTGTCTGTTCCCGGTTTCCCTGGGCTTCCGCCGCTTTCTCATCAGAAAAGCATTCAGCAGCCCCACGTGAGTGTGCTGGACTGCACAGCGGACATTCTGCATTCACGATACTTCAGTGAAGCCTCGCAGGAACTCTTTGTAGGAGAACGAGAGGCCAAGAAAAGACTCGTGCCCCTGGATGGGGTGGGCATGGTTTAATCGCAGCTGAACTGAGCACTGATTATAGTCAGACACTGTGATGAGCGATTTATGTGCATTATTTTACTTAACTTTACTTTACTTACTAACAGTGGAGACTCAGAGCTACTCTTGACATAAGTCCAATTCAAAAATAATAATAAAAAACCTCTTAAGCCATATAACAGATAAGTCAAAGGGGGACAGCATCAGGCATGGCTGTATCCAGGCACTCAGTGTCTGTTCTCCATCTCTTGGTGCACTTTTTTTGGGGATAGTTTTGCTCTCAGGCAAACTCCCCTTTCTGGAGGTAAGATGGACAAAAGGGCTCTATGGGTACCCCAAACCAACTCAGCAACCACCGCAGAAACCCAAGATCTTTGGACCAACTTGGGATTACGTGACCATCTCACCCACTCTCTGAACAGAAGGATTGGAATGTACTATTGTAGAAGAGGGCCATTCACATGAACGAAGAATCAGAATCTTTTACCAAAACCCATGGAGCCGATATGAGGCGGCTGCGCTGCCATCGCTGCTACACAGGGATTTGACCCCACACCGCCTCGGTCTCAGCCTGCGTGTTAACCAGTGTGCCCCAGTCCCTCTATTTTGATTGCCTCTCCCTAATTCCCTGGCCCTGGGCTGACCCCTCTCAGAGTCCCCTCCTGCAGCCCTCGGCACTGAGCGCTGGTACTTAACAGTCATGCCAGCTGAGTGATGGATGGCGGCAGCCGCAAAGGCTCTTCAAAGGGGACGGGCAGCTGCCGGCTTGGAAAGGACACTTCTGCAGGGACGAGGCCCACATGCAAACGCACGCCGTGGGGCCACCTCGGGTTTTTCTGTGCGGGCCCCTCTGGCCCCCTGTCCACAGACTGTGAGCAAAGCAGAATAGCCCAGGCTGCTGTGGAAGGCAGAAATCTTAGCAGAAATGAAATCGTGAGTCGATGCTGGCAGCCCAATAGCTGTGCGCCCCTTTCGAGTCTCAGAATGGCAGCCCTGGATGATGACGCCCCAGGTGGCTTCTTGTCCCATCTCTCCATCAAGCAAAGCAGGCGCAGACAGGGAGACGCCTCACCCAAAGCACGCATAGCCAGGGAGTGACAGCAAGGCTAGAACTCATGATAGGAAAGAGAAAGAGAACTGATATTAACTGTGCACCTACTATGTGCCAGGCCCTTGCAGGGGGCTTTCGCCAAGTGTTAGCTGCTGTTCCAACCACAGGGCAAAGCGTTAGGGACACGCCCTCAGGAAAGGGTCTGAGCCCTGCACTCTAGCCCAGCTTTGCAGTGTGCCTTTCTTTGCTCAAGTCCCTGCTTATCTGCGACCTGGCTTCTCTGTTTAGAAGACAGAATTGAAGCCCCCAAGGGCACTTCCATCTCAGCGTTCCAGATGGAGCGATAAAGGCCATCCCTGCGGTATGGGGCCCCTCTGAATGCCTCGTTAGCTGGGGGAGCCAGAGCTGGAGCACTGACACAGGGAGGGGAGCCTTAACTAAGGGGATAGTCCTCACTCAGAGGCCAAGCCCCTCTCATGGCAGCCCAGGCCAGTGCCTCCGCCCTCCATGCCCACCCTCTTCCCTCACACTCTGCACCCAGGCGGTCTGGAGCATCTGAACTTCTAGGAGCAATTCTGACCTCTCACCCCCAGGCCTTTGGCTAGGTTGTTCTCTCTGCCTGGGGCTCCTTTTCTCCCCACCCATTCTCCCCTGCTAGCTCCTACTCACACTTGTTTTTCCACTGATTTTAGAGAGAAAGGGGAAGGGAGAGGAAAGAGAGAGAGAGAAACATCAGTTTGTTGTTCCACTTCTCCATGCATTCATTGGTGGATTCCTGCATGTGCCATGACTGGGGATCGAACCCACAGCCTTGGCTTATTGGGTCGACGCTCTAACCAACGGAGCTACCTGGCCAGGGCCATCACACTTCTGTTCTTGCTAGGACATCACTCCCTCTTTGCTTACTTCACCCCAAGTTTATTTAGGAGCCCTCGCCCCTGTGCAGCCCCAGAACCCTGTACTCCCCGCATCAGAGCACTTTTTTTAAGTTTTTTCAATCTGCAGTTACAGTTGACATTCGACGTCGTATTAGTCTCAGGTGTACAACACAGCGTTTGGACATTTACATGACTAACAAAAGGATCCCCCGGTAAGCCTAGGGCTCACCTGACAGCACACGCAGTCGCTGCAATAGTATTGACTATATTCCCCGCGCTGCACCCTCCACCCCCGAGACCGTTCTGTAACTGCCGGTCTGCACTTCCTAATCCCTTCGCCTCCTGCACCTGCCACCCAACCCCCATCGCATCTGGCAACCCTCGGCTGTTCTGTCTATAGGCGTGTTTCTCTTTCTTTGTTGTTGTTGTTGTTGTTTAGATTCCATGTATAAGTGACATCGTATGGCATTTGTCTTTCTCCGTCTGACTTATTTCATTTCAGACAATGCTCCAAGCTCCAACCATACAGTCCCAAACGGTAAGGTTTCATTTTTCACAGCGAACTAATATTCCACTGTACGCATGCACCACGTCTTCCTTGTCCATTGTCTTTTAATGGGAGCGTTTAATTCATGTACCCTTAACGTAATTGTGAACAGTAATTGTGTAGTTATTTCATTGTTTTCTGAGTGTTCTTGTCACCCTGCTCTGTCCCTTTCTTGTTCTCCTGCTCTCTTCTTCTCTCGCATGCTGACGCCTCTCTGTGGTATCGTGTGGAGATGACCCCCTGGGGACACTTTCCCTTGGGCTGCAATGTCCCATCAACTTGTCTGTCTCCCCCGCCAGACGGTGAACTCCTTGGCAACTGGACTGAGTCAGATCACAGCTGGAGGCCCGGTTCTGGTTCCGTGCCGCCCGCTTCCTGGCCACGTGACCTGCAGGAAGCCCATTCATCCAGCCGGGCCTCACTGCCTCCCCTGTGAGCCAGGGAGGATGCAGAGCTCACGTGAAGTTGCTCTGGGGTCCGAGTGAAGTCGGGTTCACAGAGAGCTCGGTGGGGGGACGGGACGAGTCACACTCCTGGCAATTTTTAAGAGGCAGATGGTTTACAATGCCATCCTGACTGTCTGTCCCTCCGGTATCAAGACTCCACTTTTCTTAGAGCTCACCGAGCCTCATGTGGATTGCTCTGGGGGCTCCTGGAATGCTTTATTGTGCATCTCTTTTAATGCATAGTGAGCTCCGAGAGAGAAGTGTCCTCGGCATCCCGCACGTGGTAAACACTCAGCGGATACTGAATGAATGAAGGAAGGAATAAGTGACTGAATGAATGAGTGAGTGAGTGAATGGTGACACCATCCAAAAAAGGCTAGTCTGCCTGCCTCTCACCTGAGTAAAGGTTGAACTACTTTAATCCCCTTCTAGACTCCTAAATGAGGCACAGGGTGACCTCTCCCACAAAGCCCAGGCCAAGGTCACGGCAGGGAGCGGGGAGATAAGGAAAGCAGGGGGGCTGCGAGGGGGCTGCCGGCCTGAGCTCATTGGAAATGCGGAGAGAATCCCAGGGCGGCTGCCTTCCCTGGCAGGGAGCGCGGGAAAAGACAAGAAAAATGAAGCCACCGCAATCTCATTTTCTGAGGCCTGCAAGTCAGCCAGGAAATAGCTATTATTCCATCGCTCTGTCGGTATTAAGTTATTTCCTTCACTAAATACGGGAATGTTCATGAATATCTATTGAGTCCCAGGTACGACACCTCCTGGCTCTGAGGCTGAGGCGCTCTGCCTTTACATTCCTCCAACAACACCCCTCAATCTTGCTCTGAAGTGAGAGACAATAGTATTTTAAATTGGTTAATAAATCTCAGGATTGATGCCCCTCGAAGGCCCGGGAACTTCGTCTCTATTACTCGAATAAAAGGGATCACATTTTACCTACCGCCAGGCTGGGAATTTGGGAGAGTGACCCGAGCCAGCTGCTCCCAGCTCTCCCGGGGGAGGGGCGGGACCCAGCTCTCCGGCCCCGGGGTCAGAAGGAGCCCCTTTGGCAGCTGGGAAATGCTCATTTTTCGAGCCAATTTGGGCCAGTTGGACATCTTAGGCCACTTTGATTTTGATGTCTTTGTACTCAGCCGGTTCCCCTGGACTCAAATAAAACACTCAAAGCAAACCTCCAGGGCCTAGGGGGGCGTCTGGCATCCTTTTAAGAAGCCCCCGGGTGAAGATATGGACAGGGGGTGTGCATGCATCTCTCACTGGCTGGAAACTAACTCCAGGTGCTGGTTTTTCCACCGCCTTCCTGGGGAGCACAGGTGACCTTGGCTTCCCCCTGGGCATGGAGGAAGCTGTGAAAAGCCCAGCTGATGGGAAACGGAAATGGTACCAAAACACCTTCCCCTTTGAAGAGTTTCCTACACCCACATTGTGTCCTTTTCCTAATCCATCCCCACAACCTCCCTAGGAGGAGGAGACCCCAGTCGTTGTCCAAAGAAAGGCATATCCTCAGTCGGGATGTTCCCTGCATACCCAGCACCCAGCGCAGGGCTGGGACTGAGAAAATAGTGGCAGGACAGGCTGTGGTACAATGCATGCCCCAATTTAGAGATGGGCCAACCGAGGCTCGGAGGGGGCGAATGGCTTGTGTGGCATCACGCACTGAGCATGGCCTGTCAACGATTCAGCCAAGACAGCCTGTGCACCCACATGCCCAGGCACGGAGCCAGGTGCTGGAGACTCAGGTGCGAACCAAAATGACTTGGCGGCCACTCTGATGGAGCTCCCATCTCGGGCCGGGGCTGGCAGAGAGCACTTGAGTGAATAGAGAGATGAGCAGGTCGGCTTTAGGTACGACTAACCGCCGAGAGGAAATGAAACCAGATCATGGGGTGGCCAGTCCTGGGAGTGGTGGACTATGGGAGTGGGACTGTTCCTCGCCCCTCCTGCAGACCCCGGAAGGCGAGGGAGCTGAAGCATACCTTTGAGACCCAGCAAGGTCTTCGGGGGCAGAATTATACCTGACCAGTGCCCGGCCCAAGACCTGGCTCACAGCTCACGTGCAGTATTTTGGGGTGACGGATGAGTGCAGGGTTTTCATTATTATCAATAACGCTCTTCCCGTGATTCCCCATACCTCCGTCCCAGAGCTTCCCTCGAAACCCCGCCTGTGCTTCCTGTCTCAAGTCAACAGCCTACGAACTCCAGCCGAGGTGAAGCCCTGGCCAGCGGGCAGCATTTCCTAACCACGTCACATACATCCCAGGCCTCCCTGTTGGTCCCTCCACCTCTGATCCCACCCTCTCCAACCTGTCCCTGCACAGCAGCCATAAGGACACCTCAAAAGCATTGAGTGATCATGTCACTTGCCCCCTGGAACCTTCCAGGGCTCCTGCTGCTCTGAGGGCCAGATTGAAGGCCCCACCTGCAGTATCTTCCACACCAGCCTCACCTGGCACTGCTCCTGCCTCACCTGCTCCCGGCCACCAGGACTGGGCCTCCCCCGAGGGTTCCATGCCTTTGCCCACACTGCTTCCTCCCCCTGGACCGGCTTCTCCTCCTCCCCGTCACCCTGTTCCGCACCGCCCTCACCCTGGGAGCTCCTATCAAATGTTAAAACTCGGATCAGGAGTCATCTCCTCCAGGAAGCCTTCCTGGATCTCCAGAGAGTGTTTGGTGCCGCCCTGGGCTCCCACCACTGCCCGGACTCTCTCCATTATGACACAGACCCTGGGCCACGACCCCTTGTTTCTGGTGCCGGGGGAAAGAGGGCTCTTCCCCCCGAGTCCGGAGAAACGCACAGTGACCCACCCTTGGGGGATGAGATGCAGCGGTTAGAGTTACTGGAGCGGAAATAAAAGGCTGCCTGCCACTGGGTGACCAGTGTCTCATCGGCACCCATCCGCTGTGGAAAAGCCAGCCTTGTCTTCACCAAGCCCAGAGGAAGGGTCAACAGCTCTGTGCCCAGGCCGGTGCTCAGAGCCCACACAGGGGCCTGAGCAGTCGCTACAACATGGGGAGAGACCGTGAGAACAAACAGGCAAACACGTGTCATCCAGAGAGAGGCCTTTGTTACGTTTTCACTACATCACCTCGGGCTTGGGACAGACCAGGGGCCCTTTCAAACTGACCACGCTCTTTCCCGACCTTCCGCAGGCTTGCGCGAAGCCTTCCCCCAAGCCAGCCCGTGTCCTAGATCCTCAGGGGTCCGGTGTCCTTAACTGACCCACACCTTTTCCCAGGCCAGGCTCGGCCCCTTAGGGCCACCATCTAACTTCCTCCTGTGCGCGCCCCAAAGTAGGAGCGCCTCTGCCTGTGCCGTCTTGGCTTCTGCACCCGGCGGAGGAATTTCCCCACTCTTCCCCCGGATAATCCCATGGTGGCGCAGAGGAGATGAAGTCCCTTCAGGGAAGGAGGCAGCGGTTCCCTGGGGAGCCTTCCAACGCGGTGGCTTCCTTGTGAATGGGGTTTCGTGTCCAACTCCATCTGCTCCCTCCCTTTATTTGGAACCGACCAGCTACCTACGCTAACACTTCTATGCCTGCTTCTTGTCCTCAGAGCGAGACAATGAGAATGTCTCATACTCACTTTTTATCCCGGCACTCAGCAGGGGACCCACATAGAGGTGCCAGCCGTCACTGTGGGTGAAATGATTTCTCTTCATCCATCAGGAGAGACGGATTACAAAAAGGCCCCCACTCTCTGCCCTCCCCAAGCCCTCCCCTGTGCGATGTGACTTTGAATCTCTTCCCATCAAAAGAGGAAGGCTGCCCCCCACCTCTAGGAGCTGGGCTGGCCATGTGATTCGCTTGGGCCGGTAGAATGAGGCAGACATGACATGACTGGCCTGTTAATAAAGCTTTTCTCGTCGTTTAGGCCCGTTCTGACTTTGCACCGGAAGCAGCTCTGTAGCTTGAACCCTTTACCATGCTGCCAGCCCCCAGACAAGCAAGTCCAGGTCAGCCTGCTGGAGACCCCATGGGACCTGTGACCCAGTCACCTCCACCACCCCAGCCAACAGCCAGTCAACCACCAAACTTGGAAGTGAGGCCACCCCAGACCAGCCAGCCGCTAGCCAACCCACCAGCCTGCATGAGCAAGCCCAGCTGGGGCCTGCCAAGCCTAGCCCAGATCAGCAGAACTATCCAGCTAACCTGTGAGCAGAAAAAATAACTTATTAGTATGTATACGCTTCTGACACTATGTTGCTGCTTGTTATGCCGCGTTATCATAGCAATGGATAACCGATACATTCACGGAGCAGATTCGCCTCCCATGCCTGGCCCTGGGTGCATGGCACATCACCACTTCTGATCTCTCCTGGAAACTGCCCCCCAACCCAAAGGCTCAGATCATCCGGGTCTCTTTGAGATTGGCCAAAGCGCAAGTCCCAAAGCTGTCTCTGAGGGACCAGAGGGAACGTGACCCCCAGCTGACCAAGTGACCTACTGTCGCAGGTGAGATGGAGGAGCTAAGCACCAAGGCTCTTTCAGAAAAACCTCACAGTCTGGCGAAGGCCTTGGCCAGTGCGCTGAACTCCATCACGGGAATAAAGCCAGACACATCACTCTTTTGGACAAGCAATTTTTTTTTTGCATAATTGACATTTCTTGGCATATTCTCTCCTTCTCTGTGCACAACCTTCCTTTCATGTCACTCATGCACATACGAGACACTCTAAGGTGACTTCCCTTGAAAAGAGAATGCCAAAGGGACCTCTGGCTTCCTACCCTTAAATATTCCACTTGTTATTAATTCCCTGAGGAGTCTTCTCAGCTCCAAATATCAGGGGAACAGAAAAGGGGAGGGAGGGGGGGAAACACGTTCTCAGAACAGTTCTTTGTGCTTGAGATTCTTTGGTTTGTATTAAAATATTCTCATCTCCCTATAATTTATGAGCACTCTTGGCACTAAGAGGGTTTGCTTTGTCCCTGATCCTCTGTTCTGGAAATAAAACTAACAGTGTCAGAGAAGAAATGGCAGGGGGGTGGGGGGAGCAACGGGCCAGACACTTCCAGAGTGCCTGATTTGAGTGGTCAGGGAAAGGCTGGGCAGACTCCTTTCCTGCCCCCTCTTGGCAGGGAGGAGGCCCCGCAGTAGGCACGCACCTCCTCACCCTCAATCTCATTCAGTTTCCACAACAGTCCCGCCTGGTGGATACTAGGGTCATCGCCACGCCCCTTTCTCAGAGGAAGACAAGATGTCTTCTCAAGAGCCAAAGCTAGCCCTGGCTGGCGTAGCTCAGTGATTTGAGCGCGAACTGGGAACCAAAGTGTGTCCCAGGTTCGATTTCCAGCCAGGGTACATTCCTGGGTTGCAGGCCATAACCCCCAGCAACCGCACATTGATGTCTCTCTCTCTCTCTCTCTCTCTCTCTCTCTCTCTCTCTCCCCCCTTCCCTCTCTAAAAATAAATAAAATCTTTAAAAAAAAAAAAGAGCCAAAGCTGGTCAAATATGGGTCTAGAACTTAACTCCAGGAGTAGCCAACACCCCATTGCTCTTACCAGCCAACCATACCATCTGGAGGAGGAGTGATCAGGGAGGGCTGCCTGGAAGAGGCAGGACTTAAACCTGAGTCTCAGAGCTGCTAGAGTCCCAGTTAGCTGTGTTTTCTGGGGGCAGAGATGCAGCCTTCCTCATATACTCAGTTCTCTCTAAGACCCTGAAGGGAGAAAGATCCCTAATTCATCCAGTATCATTTTTTTAAAGTACATGGGTTCTATATTTCCTCCCTTTCATAAAAATCTCTGCTGCCTGCATGCCCGTGCTAGCGGAACAAAATTAAATCTCCTGATCTTGGCATTCAAGGTTCTTGGTGATTTTCCTCAACTCTGCTCCTCGGCTTTCCACCTCATTACTTCCACCCACCTACCCACACACACACAGCACACACTCAACACTTCACCTCTGCATCTCTCGTGGCATTCCCACTGTTTGCAATTCCCTTCTCTGCCTAGTCAACTCCTATTCGTCCCTCAAAGCCCAAGTCAAATTCCTCCCTTGACGGAGAAGCTCTTGCTTCACCCTGTCACCGGCACAGTCCTCTGTACCTGTCTCTGATGAGAACCAGCACAGCAGTAGCGGGTCCAGTGTGGTGTCTGTCCCCCATACAGACAGCTAGCTTTCCAGGAACGGGCCAGATTTTACAGTTCTCTGAATTCCCACAACTCTGGCAAGGGGCCAGGCCTTTCGTCCAGTTGTCAGTAACCACAAGGGTTGGCTGGAAAAATGAATGGATGGATGAATGAATGAATGAATGAAAAAATTTTAGGCTTTCAAGAATATGAGAATCACTCTTCTGCTCCAGCCTCCAAGCCCGTGTCTCTCTCTCTCTCTGCAGCTGCATCGGCCAATAGCGTGGCCGTGAACTACGTGCGGCCTTGAGTACTTGAAAGGTGAATAGAGGCTCGCTGTGAAGTAAGTGTGAGATACCCTTGGAATGAAAAAAAGGTTAAAAATCTCATTAGTCGTCATTCATATTGATTACATATTGAAATAACAGTGTTGATTTACTGGTTAAGTGAAATACCTTATTGAAACTAATTCTACCTGTTTTGTTATAATAAGGCTATTAGAAAATCTAAAATGACACTTGCGGCTCACATTGTATTGGTACTGAGTACCACTGCTGTAAATGACAAAAAAAACCTGTCCACCTTTTGGAGTTTCATTCTGAGTTCAGCCACTTCCTGGCTGTGTGAGCGTGGGCACACCGCTGGCCCTCTCTGGGTGTCAGTCTCCACGCCTGTGAAAGGAGGGCCATCCTTGGAGGTGACTGGGTGGGGTCTGATCATTATATTTGCAGCGCCCAGCACACACTTGGCAGCGATGGGCCTCCCTTTCTCTCCCACGAGCGGGCGGACTGCCTGTGTGCCCAGCCAGGCACTGCCCGGGCAGAGAGCAGGTGCAGGGTGTCCTGGCCAAGGCTCGAAGGCTGTCCCCCCAAAATCTCCATGGGACAAAAGTCTCAGGTAGGGTGTCAGATGCACCCCTAGACAGGCTGGTCCTGGAGTGAGGCGAGGCATTCCAGATGCATCGATTGCAAAATACGGCCGAAGATTCTTCCCATCACTGTATCCATCCCTCACCCGGACCTCCGGTACCTCAGAACCTTCTGTGACCCTTGCCCTGTACCCACCCCTCGCTCACAAAGGTGTGTAAATAAGAAGGAGGCAGGTGAGAGAGGCAAGACCTGGCACTGCCCTCCTGGGATTTCCTGCCACTTCCAAGACTCCGAGCTGCTGTGCACACCCTCCTGGGAACATCTCCCGTTTCCTGCATCGTCGTCCTCAGGGTTCTCGGGGCTGCAGGAAGTGGGGGGGGTTCTCTAGCCAGGGAGAAGCCTGGCATTGACTGAAGGCAGACAAGGCAAAGCGCCCGCTTGCCTTGCGTCCCTGAGAGCAGAGGATGCCTGCCATCGGACCTTCCAGGAACAGGAGACAGCTGACTGTTCCCAGGCAGCGTGGAGACTGATCTGCCCCGACGAAGCCCACAGAGGTTGTGATAACCCAGGGACGCACCTGTCAGGGAGTGGGGAAACGGGGGCAGAGTCCCGGCAGCTCTCAGGCCACCATCCCATCGAAAACATCCGCCTGCTGCCCACGAACCCAGACCAAGTGGCAGGGCCAGAGACCTAGGACGGACGGGTCTGGTCCTCGCCCGCCACCCCGCCCACCGTGTGCCCTGTGAGACCCTGAGCAGCTGCACGCTCCTGCCCGGGACTCAGCGACCTTTCAGACCCTCCGTCGGGCGTGAGATGGACAGCGTGCTCGGTTTTGAACAAGAGGGGCGCTAACAGTCACAAACTTGTCACTTTGGGCCAGGGGCCACACACACCTCTCCAAGCCTCAGTTTCCCCATCTGAGCTACAAGGTCGCTGATACTGCCTCCCTCGTGATGAGGTTTCCGTGGAAACAGCGTTTTCTAATCAAGTGCTTAGCACAGTGTCCAACGCCCAGCAAATATTCATTACACAGAATTATCCGTGGTGGGCTGCTAAACCACCTCGAGGAGCGGGAGGAGGGGAAGGAGGCGAGCCGATTCCCAGCGCCAGGCGATTTGCACGGAGCAAATACTTGCACCGTGACTGATTTCAAGCCAACGGTCTAACAACTGGCTTACAAAACTCCTGAATATTTAACAATGGGCTCCAGTGAGCCGGCTCCAGCACCGCGGGGCTGTCTACTCCCGTTGTTTGCGTTGTTATTATTATTACTCAGCCAAGCAGCTTTGCTTTGGTTTCTCCTTTCACAAACCCGCGCAAGATTTCCCATCGACGTTGGGCTCTGCAGGCTGAGAACAGTCTGAACGCCATCGAAGCAAATGATCCGGCCGGGTCCGCTGCACCGCTGCCTAACACCCCAGGAGTCCCGCGCCTCTTTGGATACCACGGTCTACAGTCCCCGAGAGGCACAGAAATCTGCCCTTGTCCCTCACAGACCATGACAGGCAAGTTAGAAAATACACCCAAAGGAGAGGCGCAGAAGGACTAAGAAATGAGATGCTTCCTGACGTTTTAGCTGTGTGGCCTCAGACAAGCCACTCAGCCTCTCTGAGCCCATCTCCTCATCGGTTCACAGAGATGCTATGGGGGTGGGGGGCGGGGGTTAAGGTGGTGGAACATATTTGAAATGCCCATCACAGAATAATGTTCAATAAGACATGCTTATTATTAAGAATACTACTGCCCTGGCTGGCCAGGGTGTGACTCAGTGGATTGAGGGCTGGCCTGCAAACCAAAGGCTCACCTGCCTGTTGGATTCCCAGTCAAGGCACATGCCTGGGTTGTGGGCCAGGTCCCCAGTAGGGGGCGCAAGAGTCAACCACACATTGATGTTTCTCTCCCTCTCTTTCTCCCTCCCTCCCCCCTCTCTAAAAATAAATAAGTAAAATAAAAAGAATACTACTAACAACACAACCACCAGATTTGGGGTCCCCGCCCCTCCACAGAGGGGTCTCCCAGCCTTCCTGCTAGCTGTACAAGTAGCGCCACGGAGCTGGGCCCCTGGACCTGAGCCTCCCCATCTCCCCCGCTCCCCACCACCCGGCTTCCACCCCCATGCCAGGGCTAATTTATTTCCTTCTGAATCCTCAAAGTCTATCAAGCTGCGGAGCGGTTGGACGGATTCTTTAATTAATTGATGCAGAATCAATGAAGAAGTGATTGTTTTGGCCCTGGCTGGGTAGAGACCCATCTCAGCTGCGGAAAATAAATAGATGACTTTGAGCAAGGTGGTGGGGGAGGTGTGATTTATTGAGCTGTGTTTGGGCTGTGAGTCCTAAGACCCAAGAGGCCCAGCACCTGCCTGGGGAGACAGGACGGAGAAGTGAAAGGTGGTCCACTCACCACCCTTGAGTCCAGGAGATCTGAGATCAGGCCTCTACAGCCCTACTTGCCAGCTGTGTGGCCTTGGCAAAGTCACCGCCCCTCTCTGAACCTCAGTTGCCCCGAGGACTACGGTGAGGATTCAATTCTGACACGTGCTTCAACGGGGATGAATCTTGAAAGCATCGTGCTACGTGAAATGAGCCAGACACAGGAGGACAAAACTTGCGTGATTCCATTTACCTGGCACACCTCAAATACGCAAATTCACAGAGACAGAAAGTCAAGTAGAGGTTCCCTGGAATGACGGAGAGGAGGTGGGAGTTACTGCGTAGGGATACGAAGCCTCTGTTTGGGATGATGGAAACGTTTTGGAAATAGAGAGTGGGGTGGTTCGCACAGCACTGTGTATGTGCTCAATGCCACGGCTCTGCACATCTAAAAATGGTTAAAACGTCAACTCCATGTTACGTCTAGTTCACCACAAGAGAAAACAAGAAAAATAAGGTATACCATGTGCTTGGTACTGCCTGGCTTCTAGAAAGTGCTCACTACGTATACATCATCGTCGTTATCATCTTTATTATTATTACTGTTATCATTTTAAGATCACTGGGATGAAGTGAGGTGTTCACAGATGTAGTAGACTACAAAATATGACCAAGAAATCCTTCCCATCCCTAAACGCATACCTTTTAAAAAGGGACCTTGCAGCCCCCATCAAGAGGTAGGTCTGCCTCCCAGCCTTGAACCTGGGCTTGGCCACGTGACTCGCTTTGGCCAACGCATTAGCTTCCCATGACCGTTGCCAGTTTGTAACTCACCACAAACTTGGTGGCCTACAACCACACACGCCTGTTCCCTTGTATTCCCAGAGGTCAGACGCGATGCTTATCAGGCAAAAGTCAAGGGGCTGACGGGCTCCTTCCTTCTGGACATCACAAAGGGAGAGTCCACGCCCTCGCCGTCCCCCTCCCATTGCCTTCTCCCCTTCTGGAATAGGGCTGGGCGTCCTGCTGAGAAAAACCTCTGTGAGGACACCAGGCCCGCCCCACAATTCAGGACAACACCCCATCGCAAGGTCCTTAACGGAATCACACACGCAATGATGTCCCTTCTGCCATACCAGGTAAAACACATCTACAAGTTCCAGGAAGGAGAACCTGAGCACCTGAGGAGGGGGCACTGGGGAGGCACAGCTGAGTCTACGACAAGCAATGAGACTTTTAGCAAATGTGACACGAGCAGAAGCTGGAGACGTGCCGTGACGTAGAGCTGGCCCTCTCTTGCTGGGCCGGGAAACCCTCTGCCATCATGGGTGCAACCCAAGCTAGCCTGTTGGACCGTGAGAGGCACATGGCCCCTCCACCCCAGGCAACAGCCAGCCCACCCCCAGGGGCGGCGCCATCCTGCTGACCAATGGCCGGGGGCCGGCGATCGTGCATGAGCCCAGCTAGGACCCGCAGGAGAACCTTCCGGCTGAGCCCAGCTCCGGTTGCCGACCTGCAGAATCCTAAGTTCAGTAAGTTGTTCTTGATTCAAGCTACTGCGTTTCATGTAGTTTTGCACACAGCGTTTTGCTAACCAAATCACCAGACAACCACTGAGAAGGTGAGGGAAGAAAATGTTTATTCAGCACCAACTGTGTACAAGGCACACTTTTCACCTGATCTTGTTGAATCCTCACAAATTCCTCACAGGTAGGTATTAATTGTATCCATTTTATAGATGAGGAAACTGAGTCTCAAACACGGGAAGCAATTGGCTTAAGACCACATGGCCAGAAGGTTGCAGAACCAGGTGTCACCCTCAGGTCCACCTGCCTCCAAAGCCATTGACCTTCCAGCAGCCCCATCCTGCTCTCAGATCACACTGAGTCGGCATCGTTATCTGCACCTCCGCCTCGCTCGGCCCAAGTCACCCCTCCAACAAATTCTGGCCACCTGCCCATGCGTCACCCATCCAGCCACCTGGCCACCTGGCAGTTATTTTTCAGGCAGGAGAGCCCAGTAGTTAAGACATTCAGACTGTCACATCCGAGTCAAAGCCCAGCTCTGCCTTTTCCTGGCTGTGTGACCTGGGACAAGTTGATTCACCTCTCTGTGCCTCGGCTTCCTTGCCAGTAACACAGGGAACATGATAGTATTTACCTTGCTGAAGGCTCTGCAGGCGAAATGAGGACCGGCCAGGAAAACACCAGGCACAGTGTCTGGTACGTAGTACATGCTCAGTAAACGCTACCATTGCTCTATTCTCGGGAGCCTGCACCGGCGTTGTCCCTGGGCCGATGAGGCAGATGCCAGGGTTCACCCATTTCAGAACCAGCTTCCTTCACCTGCTGCTTTTTCTTGGCAAGGGGAAGACGTCTCAAGGCAGCAGAAAAATAGAGCCAGTCCCTGCTCAGGATGCCAGGGCCCCTCGCTTTGCCCCGAAGACCCTCTCTGAGCCTCCCCTTGTTGAGCCTCAGTTTCCCCATCTGTATTTTAAAGGGGGCGAAGCAGCAGACGGCTCCATCTCCCTCTGCCATTCTGTAAGTTCGAGATTGTGAGCTGTCCATGCCCCTTCAGCCGAGGAGTGCCGTTATTTACTCCTGATGACGTCCACCCCCTCCCGCAGCCCGTGATAAATTTGCATTGGGGGCTGGATCCAAAAAGAGGAAAAAAATAAATAAATAAAGCCAAGAAAGAAAGAGGGCTGTCTTTGAAGTGAGTGACATGAATTATTTCGACCTAACTTACTAATTAAGACCTCATTAGCAGCCCAAGTTTGTGATAGATCAGCAGAGGGCTTGGCACAATGGTTTAATTTAATGATTTCTTGCATTACTTTGTTAATCATCTTTAGTCTGATTTAATTTATGCCAATGTGACTGTCCTAATTTCTAATTAAGGCATTGATGGCGCAGACGGCCGCCATAGCATAAGAATTTCAATCAAGGCTGATACAAAAGCAGATCCTCGTTTTCAAGGCCTGCGCGTCGGCAATTTGCTAAGCCGGCCGCTCATTGTTTTATTACCCACCCCCACCCCCAAAGGTTGGGGAGGGTCTGGTCTTTGCCTGCGGCAAAGGGTTTCTCACTGATCACAGACCTTTACAATCATCGATTTTTTTAAAAGGCTCTGAAAAAGACTTTGAGATTAACTAGACCAGCCTCCTCATTTCACACAGGAGGCAGCAGGGACCAGAGAGGGTGAGGGGCTCACCCGAGGTCACACAGCAAGTTATCAAGGCAGTGAGAGGAGACCCCAGACTTGTGCTCTCTTCCACCGCCGCCCAGCCAGCAGCCCCATATGGGAGCTGGGGGCTTCTGCAACTGCCTGGGATTGGGGTCTGCTCATTGAAATTGGCATAATTCTAATCACACCCAGTACTTGAAGGTCCGGCTCTGAGCCTGAAATTCGACGTGCATTTTTCTCAAATCCACAAATCAGCCCCCCTCGTGGGTATTATAACTCTCTTCCACCCGTTTTACAGATGAGAAAACAGAGGCTCAGAGAGGCAGAATGCCTGCCCGGGCTCCCACAGCAAAGAAGTAGGATTCGAACCCAGGCTGGCCCGATTCGCAAGCTTGTGCTCTTATCGCTGCCCTGGGCTGCCTCGCCAGGTCACAACTGCGTCTCCATAGTTGTTTGTATTAACATTATACCTAATGTGTATTTAGGGCTTACCAAGCACCAGGCGCTGTGCTAAGCCTATCACGTGCAAATCCCATCCGATCCTCACGACACTCTGCGAAGAAGGCGTCATTATCACTCCCAGTTATAAAGAAACCAAAAATCAGAGAGGTTATGTGAGCTGCCCAAAGTTGCCCAGCAAGATGGCAGTGCCCAGGCACTGAACCACTCTGTCCTGTCTCTTCCAACTCCAAAACCTGCTACACCGCCCCTCTCTCCCGGACCACTCTGAGCTCGGCCAGCTGGCACGGCGGGGCTTGCCTGCCTGCCCGGGAGCTACATTGCACCTCTGGGCTCCTTTCGTGCTGACAAAGGCAGCCTGAGTCATGGAAAGGGCCAAGAGCCAAACGCCTTGACTGCGTCCTAGTTCTGCCACTAGTTTGCAAATCCTATCTCCTCCCTGGGCCTCAGTGTCACCCTCTGCAAAATGCAGGGACCGGAAGAGTGGCCCTCCAACACGACCGCACATTGGAACCCCTGGGATTTAACCGACATATGTCTGTCCCCCACCACAGACCTGATGAATCACAGTCTCTGGGGACACAGACTCGGATGGTAGCCAGCATCCGTGGTGATTCTGAATGATTTCAGCTGGTCACTCTGAGATGACCAGAAATACACTCTGGATTATGCTATACAAACTGCTCTTCCCCCACCCCCTTCCCTAGCCCAGGAAGTGGTACCCAGATGTTCAGAGCGAACACTGGAAGTGTCCTTGGTTCCTGTCTCCCTGTCTCCCGACATCTAATCCATCAGCGTGTCCTGTCAACTCGACCTCCACATACATCCTAAAGCCCTCACTTCTCCCCACCCCACCCCCGCCCCGTCCTGCCTTTAATGGCTGCACCTGCTTCCTCCTTGATCCACTACAGCCAGCTTGGCCCCTGCAGTCCATTCTCCTCCCAGCGTCCTGAGGACTTTGGCAAACTATAAATCGGACCATCTCCCTCTCCTGAGTCCAATCATCCAGTGGGTTCCCATGATATCTAAAATTAGAGCCAAACTGAGGGTCTTCCCACTCATACCCCCCAGTACTCTCTCCTTAGACACCCCGCTCCTGCCCCACCAGCCAGCACCCTGATCTGTGAGCTAGCCTCAGGGCCTTTGCACCTGCTGTCCCCTCTGCCTGGAAGTCAGTGCCCCAGGCTCTTTTTCCTGGCTCTCTGCTCCTTGACAAGGCTCCCTAACTTTCCTAATTAGAGGGACCCTCTGCATGTTATTCCGCACCCCAATAGCCTGCTTGATTCCCCTTGCAGCTTGGATCACTGGTATTTGAAATGATCTCGTTTTCCTTTTGCCCATTTTCTACTCCCCCTGTGATGCTGTGATATAAGGAGAAATATATATTTGGTCTTTGTTCCCAGTTTCTGGCACAGAGCTCCTAACACGCTTGGATTTTCCTGAGCGACCGGATGAGAGGGTTGTCTTTTGTCCTTCACAACAAGCCCCTTTCCACCACACCTGGGTGACTGTTGGTGAGCTGGTGTTTGGACTGCCCCTAGGGCTGGGGGACTGGTTGCCAGTGGAGCCGGTGTGATTAGAAGGTTGGAACTTTCGGCCCCACCCTCAGAATCCAGGGAAGGGAGAAGGGCTCGAGGTGGAGTTGCATCACCCACGGCCCGTGAGTTAGTCGGTTGTGTCTACACCATGAAACCTCCATAAAAACTCTAAACAACAAAGTGTGGAGAGCTTCCACTTCCGGTGGCGAACACCCCGAGGTGCTGGAAGGCTGGTGGGCCTGGAGAGGGTGTGGGAGCTCCGCCCCTTTCCATGCACCTTGCCCTGTGCATCTCCTCCATTGGCTGGTTCCTGAGTTATACCCTTCCTAATAAACAGGTAACGGTAAGTAAAATGCTTCCCTGAGTCCTCTGCGACGCACCAGGAAGCTGTGGAGGCCAGGGACGGGGCTGTGGGAACCCTGATTTGTAGCTGGTTGGGCAGAGATGCAGGAGGCCCTGGCGTGTGACTGGGTCCGAAGTGAGGGCGGTTTGTGGAACCGAGTCATTACCCGGCGGGTTCTGCACTCACCCCAGGCAGTTAGCGGCCGAACTGACTGACAGAACATCCCGTTGGCGTCCCGGAATTTGGAGCATTGGTTGGCGTGGGAAAAATATCCACAAATTTGGTGTCAGACTATTGTAAGTAATAGAAGTGTTCTTTCCTTTTAGCTGGTATACATAGTAGCACAGAAAGAGAGTCTTCCTTTTTATCCCCACTAGAGTGTCACCCCCATGGGACCAGGGCCCCACCTGCCTGGGTCACAGCATCCCCCTGGCACAGCTCCCAACACACAGCATGGACCCCCAAAGGACCTGTCAGATGAACAGTGGGGTGAGGGGCGACATCTGTGTCCCTGGCCGGAGCTCCAGTCCTTGGAGACGTCCCAGAACAGGAATCTTTAAGAAAGGACATCCCGGGACCTCGCGTGCACAGGACAGCCTCAGACCACACAGTGAGGACACCTGAGCGCACCTTCCCGAGGTCCGCTCCGTCCTGGAGACCCCGGCTCTACGACGCCCTTGAGTCCAATCCTGGAGAATTAAAAAGTTTGAAAGAAAGTACATCTGCTAATGCGCAACATTTATGTTAGTCAATATAGATTTATTTAATGCAATAAATGACATAATTGGACTTTTATTTCCATAATATATTTTTCCAAGATAACTAATATTTTGAGGGCCCGTGGCCTGCTGATGTCTCCTGAATGAACATATTTCCTATATTATTACTCTTGTATAAAACTGACATTTAAACAGTTTAATAAATGAGCAGTTATTTGACTTGTATCAGTTTCAATACATTCCAGGATATTAATAAAATATATTTCGTAGGCCAGCTCCATAAACCATGCCATAAAAATGCAATGATTTATTAGCGATACACTTGCTATTAGTTGGGACAGATACTCAAAATGCCATTAGGGTTAAAATAATAATCAATCAAACTAATTAGGCCCTATTTTTCATATGCAAATATAATTAAGCATACATTTCTCCATAACTTTAAGGCGAATTATTGAAGCTCAACCTCATATGAAGAGCCCCTCACTTGAGTTATGAAATGACATAGAGTCTCGAGTTGGGTATGCAAACAAAACTGATGGACCGTTCTGGGCTTTGAGGGTCATGAGGAAGGTGGGACAGGGGAGGAGAGGCTGGGAGAGAAGACCACCCTTTGCACCTGAGTCTCTTCTTTCTGGCAATGCTAACTGCGGGAAAGTTTCAAGACTCGAAGTTTCAAGGCTCAAGGTGGGCAGGGGTGACGGGTCCCAGATGGTGCGGTGGGCAACAGCACGGGCTCTGAACTCACACTGCTGTGTTCAAACCCTAGCTTCCCCAACACAGTGGACCTTGGGCAAGTTAACCTGCCTCTGAGCCTCCATGTTCCCACCTGTCAAATGGCATAATGATGATGATAGCAGCCGCATCACCTTAAGATTGGCTGGAAGGAGTGCACATGCACACGGGCTCTAGGAAGTGCCCCATAAACATGAGTTGGTTTTTACTGAGAAGCAACTTGTTCGCCCCTCCCCACCCCGCCAGCCTCCACTGTCCAACCTCTCAGCCACTCGCTGGCTGCGTGACCCCAGCTCCTCTTTCTCTGGACAGTCGGGGGGTTAGTCTGCATGACTGGGTAAGTCAGAACTAACAGTTGAGGACACTGAGAAGTGATCGTCCCTAACCATTTTTCTGCCTCTGTTTGGGTCTAATTCGCAAGCCTAGTTGCACCCAAGGAATGAGGACAGAGGGGCAGAGGAAACCAGACCCAAGTCAGGACGGGAAGCCAGAGCGTCTGGGACTGGTCCCTCTGAAGAAACGAGTCCTGGAGAGCAGAAGAGTCTAGACTGCTTCTGGTCCAGCCTGGATGCTTAGTGTATCGGTTAAGACCAAGGGCAGCAGATGCTTTCTGCAAAGAGACAGATAAAAAATATCTTAGGCTCTGCAGGCCATACAGTCTCTGTTGCAACGACTCAACTCTGCAGCTACAGCATGAAAGCAGCCATAGACTGTCCCAGTAAAACTTAATCTACAGACAGAGGCAGCGGCAAGAGGGGTGGGACTCATGGGTCAAGGCAATGTCAGCCAATGAAACAAACAGACCCCAAAATACGCAATGGCTCCACCATGGCAGATGTCTATTTCTAGCTGCTCAAAGCCCAGTGCAGGCATTCCCGGTCCGGCAACTCTCTAGGATGACTTTCTTCTAGGACACAACAGAGACCCAGGTTCTTGCCATATTGTGGCTCTGCCAGCCTTGATTCGAGCTCTCCAAGCTCAACCTGATATGAATTACAACTGTGGACAGGAAAGAACACGCAGGGTCAAGCCTGGGAGGGCTTGTGGACCGGGCCTGGCAGGGGAACCCATTCCCTCCACTCACACTGGACTAGAACTTGGCCCGATGGCCACTCCAGCAGCAGGGGAGGCTGGGAGGGGGCCCTGAGCTGTGTGGCCTGGAAGAAGGCAAGCAGAACGGGGGAGGACGTGGCGGTCTCCACCACGGGAGTGAGAAGAACCTCGACACGTCTGGGTGTGACAGGACCCTCTCCCCTTCTCCATTCCGTCTTTTTCTTAAGGTTGCTGCCATGACAAGTAGCATAGTTGTTCTCTTGGAGGTGCTTCCCTCAACCTCCCGAGTTACTTGCCCACCCCCATCCTCCGTATCCCCCGGTGTTTACCCAGGACAGCCTCCCCTCAGCCACCTCTCCCCCTCAGCAGGCTCCCTCCATCCAGGGGGCAGGGGCAGGGGCAGGTCTGTCTGTGTCTGTCTTCACACTGGCCACCTGGGAGATGACCAATGAAAAATAAGGAGTGAGTAAATAAACGAGTAAATCTAAGATGAGTTACACGATGATCAAGCACATGAAAAACTTGTTTTTAAAAATAACAAAATAATCAAAGGGAACAAAGACGTCGATGTGGCATCTCCCTGGAAGAAAGTTCAAGAAGGAAGAAAATCCGAACATTTTGGAGAGCCCAGAGCCAAATGTAGCCACCAGCTGTGACAGCTCAGCCCTACAAAATATGAAAGAATGTGCCCATGTGCGTGTGTGTAAACATGTGTGTATGGGTATGTGTGTGTTTGCACACATGTATGTGCAGTGTCTTGTGTGCATGCATCTGCACAGGCATGGTGTGTGTGTGGGTGTGTGCGTGGGTGTGCATGCTTGCATGTGTGTGTGTCATATGTGTGGGTAGGTGCGTGCGTGTGCGTGTGTGTGTGAGTGTGTGTTGGGTTATACTGATCTCTTTGTCTGAGACAAGACCTCATGACTCAATCCCTAACTCTGTGTGGTTTTCCAGCCCTTTCTCTCCTCCTCAGGTCGGAACACACCAGGGCTCTGGAGAGGAGAAAGGTAATTATGCCCAATGGGTGAAGCGCAAACTCAGCAGTTTTTGCTAAATGGCTGTGGGCCCTCCAAGGGACATCCATGGCCAGAAACCTGGCTTCAGCCGGAAGATGTATTTCCAGCCTCAGGGAGGAAGAGGAATGAGGTGGTTGGGGCTTCTGCGGCAACGGCCTTTTTTAAAAAATCATTTCGAAATTAAATTAAATGATATTAAATTAGCAAAAGTGCCAGGGGAGCCCGGAAGTCACTCAGATAAATGGCCCAGGCTGGGCATCTTAGAATCACGGAGACGTCAGATGCAGGGGCTCCCGCAGACCCCGGTCTCCCAGCTCCTGCCCAGGCCCTGGGTCCGGATGGTCCGCGCAGTTTTCACAGAAGCACGGAGCGGGGCACGCGCTCTCAGAGAGCCTGGCTCTGCAGGTCTCGTGCAGCGGGGCTTGGTCTCTTAGGAAAGCTCCAAGGAGGTGATTCTGACACACGCTCCCTTGGTGACACAGCAGGAACTTACCCCACCCCCTGCCTCTTGCTGAGAAGGGAAAGCGGGGGACTTGTTAGGTTCTCCCCACAAGTCGCTGGATGAGCACAGAGGGACATCAGAGGTGGTTCAGTCCCCATACTGTTTCACTCCCACAGAAGATTCAGGGGGCCTCCGAGGAAGAAGACAGGGCGTCTAGGGTGGGGAGGGCTTCCCCGAGCTCTGGCCCTCAGCAACGCATTCAGCGTGTGTTCCCCACGCAGCCTCTCTGACTCACGGGCTGCTCCGGGCACTCAGGACCCAGTGGTGGCAGAGACCCGGCCAATAGCAAACAAGGTAATTCCAGCGCTGATCAACGCTGCGATGGAAACAAAACAGGAGTAAGAGACAGTGACGTGAGGGAGGCCACTTTAAGCAATCAAGATGGCTGCTTGGAGGTGGTGACATTTGACCAGAGATGTGAATAATGGACAGGTACATCCAAGGATGAAGAATAAAGAGTATGATGGGAATGTCTAGTGGGCTGGGGGCAGGGAGGTAACCTCAGGGGAGGGGTCCAGGGGAAGCCTCCCTGAGGAAGCAATCTTCAAGCGAAGAACAAAAGGAAGAGTCACGGTCAGTCAGGGAGAAAGGAGCAGGGAAGAGGCTCCATCCATCCATCCATTCATTCATTCATTCATTTACTCATTCAGCCTTTTAGTGAATCCCTCTTGAAGACCTACTGTGCACCAAGCACTAGGCTGAGTGACAACAGTCAGCAGTGACCATGACACCATGTGCTACCTGCCAAAGACAAGGGCAGATACTGGACAAGGAATTACACCAAAGCGGGGTGCTCGACCTCGCCACTGTGGGCACCGGGGCAGGGTCTTTCTCAGTGGTGGTGCGGGCTGTCCTGTGCGTTGCAGGATGCTGGGCCACGTCCCTGGTCCCCGCCCACCAGAGGCCAGTAGTACCTCCTCGTCATGACAACCAAAACCTCCCCAGACATCGCTACATGTTCACTGGGGCAAATCAGCCCCAACAGTGGTGAGACCCAACCACTGTGCCAGTGTGGAGAGAGAGACCAGTGATGTCATATGTGTGTTCTTAAGAGGCGGTAGGAAATAGCAGAGAGAGTTTGGGGAGGGACCTCTCTTATCCAGACCCTAAAACCTTCTGGCTCGGGGGTCTGTGTGGCACATTTCCGTAAACCCAGTGGGCACACCCATGCCCCTCATTTTAGCAAAGAAGCAAACAGAGGCCCTTTAACAGCTGAATGGAAGGCTGGTGGGAGGGAAAGGTTGGGGGAGAGGGCAGGACAAGGAGGGAGCAAAGGACAAATGGAAGGTGATTCAGGTTCCTCCCACTGGGGTTCAAAACCGCCTCCCGGCCACGTCCCCACAGGGCTGCCCCACGCAGCTCAGCAAAGGGTTAACCCTCGATGTTTATTTATGAACTTGGCCTATTACTGTAGCATAATTTGAATACAGTGCCTATGAAGTTTTTTTATTGCCTGCTATAATTTCATTTTTAAAGCTCTCCCTATGCCATACTTTATAAATGATATCTCAAACAAGAAATAAATTCCGTGTTGCAGCTGTGTTAACTATATTTACCCATGGGACACACTATTTTGTCCTTGACACAAAGCCCTGGAGATTGGGCTGAGAATTGCTTTGGCAGCTTTCTCTTGCTCCCGCACCACGCTGCTGCGAGAGCTGCTGTGGGAGCCGCTGCGACTCCCTCTGACACCCCGCAGAGCCCCCGCTGCGGCCCGGAGGGGCCCGAGCCCCGGCCAGCTGGGGGGAGCTCCACAAAGCTTCTGGTCTGAGAGCGGCCGGGGCCCCTCTGCAGCTGGCTGTGTGGATGTGCCAGCCCCCCTGGGCCCTTCTGAGCCTTTGGACTGGAAAATAAGGGCATCGGGCACATCACGGGCACCGCTCCACGCTGCCCCCTCCTCACCAGCCGCCGGAAGCCTCCAGAACCTTTCCCTCCTCCTCTCCCGACTCCTGCAGTCTGTGACGGAGTTTACATCCTTTCTGGGTCTGCAGAGCAAGGCTCAGGACCCTAAGTCAGCTGCTTCTATCATGTTAAGCTATTTCCCCCTTGAAGTGAAAAAATATAGGCTGCAGGACTCAATAGACAGTAACAATAGCTTACATGCATGGAACGCGTGCTCCTCGCTGGATGCCGTGCTAAGAGCAGATGGGAGCGCTTTGGATATTGACAGCAGCCGTTGGAGCTTATACGGCTCTCCCCGTTTTACAGACGAGTACACTGAGGCTCTGCAGCTGGAGAAAGTGTCCACTCAGGTCCCCCCAGGGAGATCAGGAGAGGAGGTGATAGGGGATACCATCTTCAGCCCTGCACCCCACGGTGGCCCACATTAGCTTGTCACAGGAGCCTCTCTCCCCGGCAAAACCAGAAGCAAAGGGACCCTGGAAGGACAAGTTCTGATGGCAGAAGGAAGGGTGTGGAAGGCAGGGCAGCCTGTTAGGTGCAGGTATGTCCGTGAAGAAAGGCATCAATTAACCAGATGCGGTGTAGGGCAGGCCCGGAGAAGAGAGGGAGGCCAGAGATGGCCCCTTCCTTCCGCAGTACAGAATAACTGACTCTTCTTAGCACTTCAGCATCGCAGAGACAGAAACTCAGGGTGGAGGGCAGGCAGCCTGGTGTTCAAGTGCTGGTTCTGGGCTACAAACCTACTTCCATCTCTGTGACGAGGACCAGAGGCCTCAGGTCTCTGCAACTCAGCTTCTCCACCTTTAAAATGGGGACAGCAGGCAGGGGGTAACCTCAGGGACAAAGGCATGTTGGCATGGAGTTAAAGGGACCCGTGTTCCAATCTTGAATTTGTCACATAGTCATTAGTTATGAGAGCTTCGATGAGTTGATTCCCCTGGGTATCAACTTCCCCATCTGTAAAATGGGGATATGACCGATAGGTTGTTCAGGGGTAAAGATAACCCAGACAAAGCACTGGCATATAGTATGTGTTTAATAAACAGTGATTGAAGGTGTCTTGAAGTATCTGGAGGTTGAGAAGAACGTGGTCTTTGAAGTGTGAACATCTTAGCTCCCTCCTTAGTGACTTTTTGTTACTGGCTCTTGATTTCCTCATCAGGAAAATGGGAATAAAAATGTGTGCTTCACAGGAGTGCTCAGTGAAAGGATAGACGATAATCTCGCATGCCTCTCCCATGACCAAGAGAATAACAGGTGCCAGCCGGTGCCAGGCCGGAAGGGAGAGAGAGCCACGTGGACACAGGCCAGCCTGGAGGAGCCACACCCCGGCTGCTTGAGCGAGTCCAGCCATGGTCAGCTGAGCCCAGCATGGATGAACCAACCCTCAGCCACCCCACAAATCAGTGAGAATAAATGATTACTGTTTTAAACCACCACATTTGGGCTGGTTTGTTACACAGCATATAGAATCCTGAGCTAACTGATACAAGGAACTCTGTCCACAAGGTAACGTCTATAGATTCATACATATGGCAACTGTTTATCGGGCACAGCCAGGTGCCAGGCACCGTATTCAGCTCCTAACGTGTTGCACCTTATTGGACCTTTCCAACCCCCCCAGGAGGAAAGTGTATTATTACCATCATCTCACAGACAAGGGAGCTGAGGCTCAGGAAGGTGTGGTCATTTGCCCAAAGTCACACAACTAGGAAGAAGTCCAGTTTGGATAAGAAACCCAGACACATCTGACTCCAGAGCCCCCACCTTGAACTACAGGGCCACAGAGGCCTCCAGGCTGCCAGGGTTCGAGCCCAGTGCCCAGCACCCAGGACACATGGGTCTCTGTGCCTGGATGGGCAGGTGCCGGGCAGACCAGCTGCATCTGGCCAACCGGGACCCTGAATGCAGGCAGTCTCTTGCCTGCTCAGTGCCCCCATCAGGGCCACCCCCCACCCACAGCCGTTCAGGCTGAATACCTCCCCTGCAGCCCTCCGGCACCGACCCCATAAATATTAAACCAGCGGTAATTAGGGAAATCAGTCAGTCACTGCACTCGGAGCCCCGCCACCTCCCCACCAGGCCTGAGCTGCCTTTGACTAGGGAGCTTTGTTTCTTTTAATTTGGGGACCTCATACAAGGCATGTGTCAGGGACCGGGACATCAAGCTCATCCCGTGTGAGCCTCAGCCCCTCCGGCAGAGACCCACCCCCTCGGGGCCTCCAAGGCTCTGTCAGGAAGCGGCAGGGGGGCTCCGCATGGAAGGCGGTGGGGGCGGGGGGGACCAGAGGGCTCCTGTCAAGGCCTGAGAGGCCCCCCCCAGGGGACCCACATTGTTTTTGTGGATCATGTAGCATCAGGCTCCGGTGTCACCGCTTTGCAGGGCTAATGACACAATGCACGGTGACAATGTATCACATCAGAAAACACAGCCCCACGTGCACTCAGGTGGGACTGTGAGCCCCAGGGGTGCTGAGGGAACCAAAGATGGGGAATCTCCAGCAAAGGGGCTGCAGGGATGAGAAGGCATGCAGCCCACCTGTCCCCCCACCCTCTGGGGAAATAAACAGCCAAACGTCCCGGCAAGCCTGGTGGAGTTAGGGGGAGGGGGAGGGGGGGCAACCCACACACAGCCACCAAGAATCGTGGCTTCTGCGGGTCACGTGGCTCCCCAAGTGCCACCCCATGGGCCTCAAGTCTCAACAACTGATCTTGCCGGATCCTAGCAACATCTTGATTGGGGAGATGTTAACCCCTTGTACCCAGTGGAGACCGAGGTAACTGGCATGGGCGGGTGGTAGCAGCTGCAGACGTGGGCTCTGGAACCACAGGGAGCTGGGTCCAAATCCTGGCTCCGACAGTCCCTGGCTGTGTGACCTCGGGAGACTTACCTGACCTTTCTGAGCCTCAACGTCCTCATCTGTAAAATGGACATAAAAATAACGCCTACCCCTGAGAGGGTTCAACATGAGCATACACACGCACTGCGTCACACAGCACCTGGTACAGAGCAAGTCCTCATCATTGTAATTGTTCTTAACTGAAGACCACACAGGCCAGAAGCACTGGAGGTGAAATTCAAACCCAGGTCAGTTCCATTTGAAAGCCCATGACCTCTCCCTGCCTCTCCACTTCCTCCCGACACCCCACCTGCCACCCAGCCAGTCCCCAGGAGAGTTTCCTTTCCCTGAGATCGGCAACCCATCACCCGGCCGGTGGCACCACGGGACAATCACAGCACCCACATCGGTGCACTGGGTTTCACACAGGGCATCCCCACGAGCCTCAGACATGAAAGATGGAAGAAAGATGGAAGAATTCCCATTTCGCAGCTGGGGAAATTGAGGCTCAGAGAAAATGAAGGCATTGCCCTGCGGCCCCCAGCAAAGCAAGGACTGGACCCAAGACTAGAACCCCAGTCCCCCAGCCCCCAGCCACTGCCCTTCCACCTTTTTGGTAAGGATCCCTTCAGCCTGGCTAGCCCCTTAGGGTTGACACAGCAACTGCATTTGTTGTACTTGCCCCCCTGAGATCCTCATAGGAACACTGAGACGGGTGTGAACTCCACTCGCTGCACGGGGAAGCTGAGACCAGGGCTGGAGGCCTGCCCCAGGCAGGACCTCAGAGAGCGTCAGAAGCGGAGCAGGGGCTGGGATCTGGAAATCCCATTCCCCGGGGGCCCGCCTCCCTCCTGGAAGAACTGGGGCCCTGCCTCTAGGCTGCCTGGGCAGCCCCCATCGAAGCAGCCCCACCAAAAATGACAACGCTCCCCAAAACCAAAAAGCCTGCTGCGCCCAGCCTGTGGCCCGGAGATCCGGCCCCGCAGTGGCTGCCCAGACCCGCCCCGTCCACGCACCTGGGCAGGACGGAAACCAAACCTGCGACCTGACAGAGCCCACACGAGTGGCAGGTATTAATTGGTGCAATTAGGCAGCCCCTTCCCAAGGCCATCGAAGCTGCAGCATCGATAATTAGACTCAGATTGGAATTCCTCTGGCTCTGCGTGTAAACAGGACACTCTTTCTGCAGTTGCAGTAAATGATTCGTTCAAGGGGGAAACATTTACTGTAATTTGAAAGGAACTATTGACTGTATTATTAGCAGATGTGAGTGCCCAGTGGGGTGACAGGCTTTACACTATTCTGTCTTTTGCCCAGGCCAGAGGAAAGAAATCTTTGGAAGGAGGGTCCCCCAGCTATTTTAGGTGACCTGGTAGTAGATTCAGAAAAACCTGGGCCAGACTCTGTTAATCCCCTACCTATGTGCTGTGCAACCTTGGGCAAGTAGCACAACATCTCTGAGCCTTCCTTTCTTCATCTGGAAAGTAGGAACCATACCAGTCCATAACTTGCAGGGTTGCTGTGAGGATCACATGAGCTAAGCACAGAGAAAGTGCTCAATGAAATGAGCCGTTGTCATTGCTATTAATAATCATCATTGTAACAATAATCATCATTGTCATCTTTGAAGAATTCTTGGGGACCTAGAAGTGCCCACAGTTCACAACCTATCCACAAAGGGAATAAATCAAAACAAACAAAGAAAGAAAAGCTATAATTCACCCAACAAATCGTGGCTTTGACATTTATGGAGCACCCACTGTGTACAGGGTTGAATCGGACAAGGACCCTGCCCTGTGGGTGCTCAGAGTCTTTGGTGACAGACAGACAAGAAAAAGGGCACTGGCCCAGACCCCACCCCAGACAGCGCTTCCCAGTCCACCAGGCATGCCCACCTGCATCAGCCCCTGCGACCCTCACAACTTGGGGGTTGGACATTGGTGCCGCTGTGTTCACTGGAGGGATGAGAAATCCGAAGTTCAAGTTGTTCACCCAGAACCACACAGCAGAGACACAAGTGTGGGGTCTGGACTCAGGCCTGTCCGGCCCGAAGCCCACAACAGTCTCTTGGCGAGTTCCCTCCATGGGGCGAGGGGGCGGTGACGGGTCAGGAAAGTTCACCACCTGGCAAGGACCCTCCAGAGGCCAAGATGCACCTGCTTGTCCCTCGTCCTCCTTCTTGCCGCTGCGCCTCCAAGGGCGGCTCCCCCAGGACTGTCCACACCCCTCACGGGCGCCCACCCACTCTCTGCTTTGCTTGGGGCCTCGCCCCTCTGGGGCGCCCACATCGGCTCCTACAGGCAGCCTCTGAGACGAGACCGGAGTCTGGGCCAGGCAGACCCTGGTGTCCGTCCTTCGTGCAGCAAGGCCGAGCTGGGCGGCCCCGCCCTCAGTCGCCACACCTGCTGAATGGGGACAATGACAGAGCGGTCGTGGCGTAAATACGAGCTCCGTGAGGGCAAGGAGGGCACTTTTCCTATCCATCGCTGCCTTCCTGGCAGGTAGGAGACACTCAAGCATAAAAGGAAGGAAAAATTCAGGACAAAGAGAGGGGACAAGAGGAAGGAAGGAAGGAAAAAGGACGGAAGGGAAGAAGGCTGGGGAAGAGGAGAGGGAGAGGACATCTGCACCCTTCAATCCCAGCTCTCTGGTCCACCTCTCCGCACGGCTTCCCAGGGTGCTCCCTAACTCGGGGCAACACACAAAATACACAGAATCTATACACTGAGCCAGGTGCCTCCTTACCGATGGCACCGACTCTGCAGTGACACCTCCGGTTCCAAGCCCAGCAGACAGTCATCCGGCTCTCTGGGCCTCGAGTTCCTCCTCTGTGGGTGGGGGTCGGAAACCGCAGCAACCGCCCCACTGTGGTGGTCGTGAAAAGAACTTAGGTGGTCTCTAGAAGCGCATAGAGCCTGAGAAACGGGCACGGGGTAGAGTTCACTTACCATCACCACCACTCCCTTCCTGAAACTCAGTCCAGGTGTAAAATCATGAGCTTCGAAGCCCAGCTTTCCCCCTCTTGCCTGGAGGATCCTTTCTCTTTCCTGGGCCTCAGTTTGTTCATCTGTCAAATGGGCATGCTGATAGCTCCGCCCTCATAGGGTCATTGCGGGGTTTGAGTGAATTCATGTGGACACTCCACACAGTGGGATGCCTAGTGTTTCCGTGTTGCTCCCACCGCTGACCACAAATGCTCGTGGTAGCCCTACTATGTGCCAGGCCCTCTGCTAAGTGGCAAGGAGGGCACTGACTAATGCCCTAGGGATTCTCACACCGTGCTTACCTGTGGGGCCCCCACACACATTCACAAATGCCCTTTTCCTCTCTTACTGTTTCCCAGGGAACAGCCAGCCCCTGGGGACCTGCACCATTTTATTAACATGCCCGGAGACCTCAGGATCTGGGGGAAGAGGCACCCTCACATTCCCCAAGCAGCTTCTAACCTGTCAACTTACCCCACAGGTGCTCAGCCAGCCATAGGCACCTCCCCCTTCCCACAGGCTCCTCCTCCAACCAGGCCTCCGGGGCCCAGAATTGGTTGAACGTCTTGACCCGCCCCCAGGCCTGGCCATTACCCTCCTTCCCTCACTCTCAGCTCTTAACTAGCCGTTGGTCTCCCGGCCTTGACTCTGTCCCTCCATCTATGCTCTGGATTTTGACTGGAGCCAAACGATTTCTATTCCAACAGAAATCTTATTTCAGGCCCCTGCGTTGAGTCCCTAGAGAGTTTTCCATGTTCTTAGAATAAACTCATCGCCTTCAGATGAAATCCAGAGAGTTGGAGCCTCCTGCCCGTGCACGGCTAGTCTTTGCCACTCGCCAGCCTTCTGCTCCCCGCTCCTTACCCCCGCTCCAACTCCCTGCCCCTGCCCACCAGCCCCCGAAACCCCTCACCCACCCCCACCCCCGGTCACGCTGCCCACCTGCTTCTGCCAGCCCCAGGGCCTTTGCACTGGTGCTTGTGTCTGCCCCGCAAGCTCTTCCCTCCCCTTCTCCCTGCTGTTGCTCCTGTTGTGTTAGGACCAGCCGCATGTCCCAGGACCTGCCTGGCCTCCAGAGCCATCCGTAATCACACTTCCAGCCAATCTCCCCCACTTTCCTCCAACTTCCAACCCCGACCTTCAGAAAGGAAGCTCATTCACGCAGAGCCACCCACCTGCGTTTGCATCTTGCTGTCTGTGGAGAAGGACGAGGTGTTGATGGGAAAGGCGGACAGGGGAGGGCAGGTGATGCCAGCGTTTATCCGGTGCCTCCTGGGTGCAGAGAGCTTCTTCATAGGGTGGTCCTGTCGAATGCCCATTCTGCAGATGAAACCACTGAGGCTCAGAGAAGGAAGCACCGTCTTGAACCAAAGGCCGTGTGATGCCAAAGCCTGGTTTTCCTCTGCGGCTCCTGCTGGGCGGCCCTGCTCTGCGCCAGGCCTCTGCCGAGCGCTGGGAGCGCTGGGAGCGCTGGCTGTGCAGCAGTGAGTAAAACCCCCAGGCTCTGCCCTCAGACAATGGGCAGGGTGTCACCCTGACACCACTCTCCCCCAGGGAACTCCGGGGGAGGAAGAGGAGGACTTTCCCTAGATCTGAAAATTCAGAATTTGGGGGCCTGCTTGTGCACAGCTGGTCAAACGGGTCGACTCACACATCCAGAAAGCAGGGGGGAGGTGATGCGCTTCGCATCACAGGACGTGCCGGTGGAGGCCGCCGTCTGGAATTCTGACCCCGGAGGAGGAAGGACCCAGGAGCGGAAGGACCCTGTCTAGTCCGCGGGCTGAGCTGTGACCCAAACATCCTGTGAACAGTGCCCCCCATCTCGCCCCCTTCTGGGTCCCCAACCCTGTCTGAGAACAGGAGCTGTTTATAAGCAGGTATGTAGGCTGCAGTGGGATTCAAACCTACACTCTCTGGGCCGCAGAACTCAGGCTATTTATTCGCTGACCCAGGCCGCCTCCCAGGGAGACGGCACAGGAGCCCAGCGCCTCCTGTGTCCTGGGAGGACCCGCTGGGGCCTCGGAGGGGGCATGGGAGGAGGGGGAGGTGCGGGCGGGGCGGCGAGCAGCCCGGCTAGGATGTTTTAGTGCCCCATGAAAGCCTGAATAAATAGTGTCTAACCTTTCCCGCTCCCGCTCCCTTATCTCAATATTCCATTTAATAGCACCTTTCAGGCCCCACTAAAAGAATACGAGGGCTGTTATATCAGCTCTAAGTCACTGTTACAACGGGCCTGGCGGTCTTGGCTGCCACTCCGCCTCTGCTGGGCGATCCTGGCTCCTCCGGTCCTCGCGAGGTCCTGGCGGGCAGGCGCGCGCCTGTGGTTCCGGAGATGCCCGGCGCCCTCGCCCCAGGCCCACTGGGGCGCGGCGATGATGCCAGGGGGTGGGGCTCTGCCAACAGCCTGCTGGGCTTGCTACGGAGCAAAATGCTCCAAAATCAGCATTAGTGTCCCAGGGCTGCCTTAACCGAGCACCACAAACTGGGAGACTTAAACACAGGAAGGTATCACCCTGCAGCTGTGGAGCATAGAAGTCCAAAATACAAGGTGTCGGGGCGTCCGCAGGGTCAGTTCCTTCTGAGGGCCACAAGGGAAGGGTCCGCTCCAGGCCTCTGTCCTGGGCTTGTACATGGCCGGCTTCTCCCTGTGTCTGTGCATCTGTGCGTGGAACACAATAATCTCAACAGAGGGGGTATCTGCCAGCTGGGTACAGCGTCCCCCTCACCACACCTGTCCCTCTGCACGGGTCCTTCCCTCAGTCCTCCAATGACATCACGAAGCAGCCACTGTCCTCTCTCATCTTGATGAGCAAGGACAAAGGCCCCAAGCGGTCAGGGGACCTGCCCAAGACCACACAGCCCATACACGGCCAAAAGGGGACGCCAGCCCAGGCCTGTGCGTCCTTCCCCACGACACCACCTGTGTGGCCCTGCGACCGGGACATCTGGGCGTGGCTGCCTGCTCTGTCACTTCCTAGCCAGCTGTCCTGGCATCTCCCTGGCTTCATCTGAAGCTCAATCTCCTCATCTGTAAAATGGGAGTAAATAAAGCCAGGCCCACAGAAAGGCTGTTCCCAAAGCGGATTTGCTTTGTTCCCTGACGGTGCCTTCAAATAGATCCTATGTCACTCACAGGTAAAATAATTTGGACTCTGCACAGACTCGGAGATAACAGGCAGGCAGGCAAACACTGTGCCCGAGTGTGCAGCACGTGTGAAGATCTGTGTGTCCCTTGGGTATCAGTCAGGCGTGCTTGTGAGCAGCGGTGTCTGTGAAAAGGCGCCCGTGTGTTGGGTGTGCGTGCACGCCTGGATCCAGTGGGGCCTGCATCTGGAGATCTGCACATGAGTGTGTTTTGCAGGCAGACGTGTCTACCAGCTAGGCTGTGTCTGGGTGAAGAGACAGGAAAGAGCATGTGGCTCTGTTTGCGCATGTGTCTGCTCTGTGTTCCTGGGTGCACGGACACCTGGTGCACACCTGTGTGTGCAGGGAAGTGACTGTGCATCTGGACGTGAGCTCGTGTGCATTTGCCTGGGCGTGTGTGCTGTCTGCCTGCGCTGTCTGCCCAGATGCGCACACGTGTGTCCCTGGCTGTGCTGATGTGGTTGTTTCCCTGCAGTTGCCTGTCTTAGGGCACGTGTGTGTGTGCCCATGAGCACATCTGCCCATCTGAGTGTGTGAGCCTGAGCATACACACTCTGTGCCCGTGACCGGGTCAACCTAGGGCCTCAGGTGTGCGTGTGGCTGCATCCTGTGCCTCCGCCAGCCCGGTCTGGAGTGTGTGTGGTCGCTGCACGCAGGGTCCAGCGCTGGGGTAAATGAGGCCTTTTCCGCCCCGGGCTGCACCCAGGGCCGGCGAGCGGCTGCACTAATAAGGCTGCTTTCCCCCAGGCGGTGGCTGCCGGAGCAGGTCAGTGAGTCCCAGCCTCGGGGCTGGGCTCCCCGGGCCCTCGCCAAGGCTGCCTCGTCAGCAGGCCCGTGGCCGACCCTGACCCTGTGCCCTCTGGCAGCCCAGGGTCAGCACGGCCCCTGAGTGACCCTGGGGGGTGGGGGGAACCCATCCCTCTCCAGGCTCCATCTCCCCTTCTTTACTGAGAGACTGGCCCCCAGTCCTGAAGGGCAGAGGGACCAGGACCCACCCACCTGCACCAGACTCCTCTTCTCTGCACCCTGACCAGCCTTGAACGTGGCCTGTCAAGGCCTCAGTCTCCCTTTCTATAAAATGGGGCAAGGAGTTGAAGGCCACGGCTTGGGCTTTTGGGACAGGCCACGTCCCTCAAAGCTCGTGATAAGACAGCCAGGGCGAGGACAAAGCCGGGAGGGGAGGGTCTCATCTCGCAGTAAGATCCTCACAGTGAAGGAAATGCTCCATAAATGGTCCCTGCAGCCCAGAGCCAAGCCAATGATAAGAATAATAATATTAGCAAAAGTAACAACAATGACAGCTACTGTTTACAGCTCTTCCCAATCTAGCGTGGTGCTGGGATGGTTACTATGATTACTGCGAGTGTTACATTGTGCTCTCTCTGCTTCCCTGCTCAGGATGCACGGCTGCGCCCCACCCATCGCCCCACTCCTGGGAGCTGCCTGCCGGGAACCGGCGCTCCCGACCTCTCACCGGGGCTTAATTAGGTCTTTCAGAAGGCAGAGCTGGCCCAGGGCCTGCAGGGAGCTTGGGGCAGAGGAAGCTGCAAGGAGGGGAGGAGGTTTCTAGAGACAGACAAAGCCGGCCCGGCTGGGAGACCTCCTGACTTGGGAACACACCTCTCTTCCTCTCTGCAGCAAAACCCAGATCAGAGCAACCCTACCACACATGCACGTGCACACACACACACGCATGCACACACCTTGCTTTTTAAGCTCCTTGTCCATTCTTCAACCTGGTGCAAAAGCTCCATGAAGCTTCACTAAGCCCAGACAAGGCTGAGATGAATTCCTCAGAGTCAGACGCACCTGGGTTGGAATCCTAGCTCTGCCTCTTCCCAGCTGTGTGACCCTGAGCTACCCATTTTCCCTCTCTGAGTCGCTGTTGTCTCCTCTTGAAAATAAGGGTGGTAGTTATGCCCAGGTCATCACAGGTGTCTGTGAAGATTAAATAGTAAAATGCAAAGAGTGAACTTATCCCAGTGCCTGGCACAGAGTCAATCCTTCTCTGTCAGCAGTATTGTTATTATTATTATTCAGTCAGATTGGGGATAAGTTATCCTGCTACAACAAGTAACTCCCAGATCTTCACAGGTTTATTTCATGCTTGCACTGCATGTCTCTCAGGCTGGCACAGAGTGGGGAGGCTCTCGGTATAGTCACTCAAGACTCAGGGTGTTGGGGCACAGCCCCGATCTCAAATGTTACCAGTGGCTGTGCGGAGGGAGCAAGAGAAATCTGGAGGGTCTCCCACCAGCCATTAATGGCCTCAGCCTGGAAAGGAACAAACCCTCGGTTCATGGGCCAGAACTAGTCACATGGTCCCAACACCCACAGGGGAGCCAGAAAGACAGAGGTCTGGCGAACAGTATGTTTGCCTCCTGCAATAACAAGGACCCGTGCAGAATTCTAGAACCTCACACGCAGAAAGAACCTAGTTTCGGACTGGAGAAGAGACTGACCCAAGGTCACACAGCAAACGTGACTTCAGAACTGGAGCCTCCACTCGGGTGCCCTGGCTTCCTCACCAGGTTGTTCTTGTTCACCCTACAGCACCCCCTCGACCCCAGCAGCTCAAATGCACCAACACGATTCTGGCCAATGAAAAATCTCCTGGGAAGATTTGGGAGGCTTTCCCCCTACTTTTTACAAAAAAAAAGAAGCTGAGAAGTGGAAGTGTCTCCCCTAGTTTTGGATGTTGTTGTGTGAGCATGAACCACAGCAGCTATTTTGTGACCATGAAGAAATACTGTTGAGGACAGAAGCCCACCCTCTGAGGAAAGCAGAGTAAACTATGGAAAGAGCAGATCTTTGATGATGTCATTAGCCCTGGAGATGCCCCACCTCTGTCTGGACTTTTTGTTACACAAGATGATACATAAGTCGTCTTCCTCCTCCCCCAGAATACTCCGCTGTGTGGGCCCAAGAACACATCGTTGGGCTCCATCTTATCATCTGTGATCAGCACCGCTCATAGTTGGCACGCAGTGTCTGTTGAAGGAATGAAGCTGTTATTCAGACACGCCTGCTCATTCATTCATTCTTTTCTTCCAAAAAAAATCCACCAAGCAAAGCTCAGGAGGCCAGACCTGTTTTATTTACTGCTGGACCCCAAACGCCTGGAACAACACCTATCACCGCCTGGATGAGCTCCCCAATGTTCACCGAATGACTCGGCAAATGAGCTGAACTCCCTGCATGGCAAGGGTCCAGGCTAAGGCTTACAATCGTAGGAAGGGAAGCCCCACGAAGCTGCGAGGGTCAGTGGCAGAAATACTGCGTCAGTGCTGCATGTCCACCGCCCAGCTCCGTAATCACGCGGCCCGCATTCCGCCGGGGGAAGGCACACCGACGGCAACAGCCCGGGATGAGCAACATCGCCCTTCACCCCGACCTCCTGGGCCGCAAGCCCCTTGCGGGCAGGCCTGGCTTTTGAGGAAGCGCCTGCCCGGGGGAGTGAGCCTGGGTCCCACGTCCTGCATCCCACGGGAGGCTGAGGCCCCTCCGCTCTTCGCCAGATGGCTGTGCCAGGCTCAGCATCCATCACGGCGACTGGTCTCGGGGAAAACAGAAGTGACGCTTGAGAGATGGATGTCAACGGCAAATGGGCTGTGATGATCATGCAACTCCATTTTCCCCTTAATATCCATGATGAATAAACTTAATTACACGGAAAATTGCTGCCATTGAAGAATGCGGCGTGTGTGGCTTCCTGGTGTGGCTCAGCGCTTCCTCACTCTGCCAGCGGCCTCACCAGGGTTCTCAGGAGGGGACCAGCCACCCTCACCGACTCCGGGATCGGCCTTCCCAAGGAGAGACTCACGTTCCAGGGGAGACGGAACAGTCTACAGGTGAAGCGAGAGAATGTCAGCTCTGAGAAGGCCTGGGGTGTTGGTTTCAGCCAACCGCCCATTTTACAGATGCAGATAACTGAGACTCGGGGGCTGGGTGGAACGGCTGGAATCGGGGTCGGGGAATAAAGCGTGGTCTCTTCCTGTGTGTTGCTCTGACTTGACCGACACACGGCACACACCTCTTGGTTCCCACGGCTTTGAATATGTGGGAAACTGACCCATGCCAAGACAGAGGCTCCGTGCTCTGGTCAAGCACAGAGCCGGACCAGAGCCAGTGCTCGACAACAGTGAGCTGTCCGTTGCACTGTTTTTGTTGAAAAACATCATTAAAGATTTTAAGCATTTTATAAAATCAGTTCACCCAGAATGGAAGGGAAGAAAAAAGAATCAGAGTTTGGGAGGTAAGACATCTAGGTGCCGGGACAGCCCCTGTCACTGATGAGCTCTGTGGAATCTACAAAGCCACACCCACTCCAGAGCCTCAGTTTCCTGTCCTGTAAAATGGACATCATAATCTTTCCTAACCATCAGCGGGTTGTTGGAGGCTCCGGGAAGCTAACAAATGTCCGAGCTGCACAAATGTGTAAGAGATTGTGTAACAGCTGAAACGGGAGGGTTCAGCACCCTCTCGCCGCACAGCCAGTCATTAACAGAGCGTCAGCTCGGGCAAATGCCTTGGGAACTTCTGGTCCCTGCAGGGATGGGGCCCAGCTTGCCCGAAGCCAAGTGGCTGGGGTGGGATGCGGCCAGGCAGGAATAACAGTTGATATCTGTGTACGTCCTTTGTCACGATCCTGCTGACACCAGCTCTCAGCCAAGGGAGGGGCACAAAGATGGGGAAGGCACGGGCTCTGCCCTCAAGGAGCATACGGTCTAGAAAAAGAGGGAGACACAGCATCAATCAATTGGCATGGCGAATGGACAACCACCAAAAGTAGCTACAAAGCACAAGACACAATCAAGGAGGACTCTCTGGAGGAGTGTGGGCTTGAATGAATCATTCATTCCATTCATTCAATCATTTACCATGTATGCACACAGTGTGTCTAGTAGGCTGGAGAAGCAGAAGTAAGTAAGACAGATGTGTTCTTGCTTTATTTGACCCTACAATCTATGAGGTGAAACTTCCAAACAAGGGGCAGCGGGAAGGGCACTTGGAGCAGAGGGAACAGCATGGCAAAGGCACGGAGGTATGAAGCATTTCAGTATTACCAGAGCATAGATCACTAGACGGGAGATGAAGCTAGAAGAGACACCTCTCTTAGGCACTTTGCTAAGATGCAGAAATATCTCATGCTCCGCCTTGCAGCACCTACTCCTCTCAAAGTACACTGTGCAACAGAGGATGGATGGATAAACAAAATGGTCAATCCATACAATGGAATATCATTCAACCATCAAAAAGGAATGGCATTCTGACACCTGCTTCAACATGGGTGAACCCCGAGAATGTTAATTAAACCAGATACAAAAGAAAAAATATTTTCTGACTTCACTTATATAAGTCACCTAAAACAGGCAAGTTTATAGAGGCAGGAAGTCAAATAGAGGCTGGCGGGGACTGGGGGGAGCATTTAATGAGTTACAGAGTTTCCATTTAGGAAGATGAAAAAGTTCTGGAAATGGATGGTGGTTATAGCTGCGCAACAACGTGAATGTTCTTAATGTCACTGAACTGTACACTTAGAAATGGTTAATAGGGCCTATGTTATTTATGTTATGTATATTTCACCACAATAAACAAAAGTGCGCTGTGCTACTCTGACCTATTGTGTATCGTATAAATGCTTAGAAGTTCATTCGCTCATTCAGTCACCCCACAAATATTTATTAAGCACCAACAACATACAAGACAGTTCCAAGCGCTGGGGAAGCAGAGGCAAAAAAAAAAAACCCAAAAAACAGACAAGGACCCCTGCTGGCCCGGGGATGACAGGAATCCAGGAGCCAGACAGTAAACAAGTAAATGCATTAATAAACCAGATAATTATAGATGGTGATGAGCTCAGAGGGATATAAACAGGGCGATGTGCTGGGGAGAGACGGGAGGGAGGTTTTCCACCGCGGAGAGGGCGGTCTGGGCTGCCCGAGGAGGCAGCGGGTCCCCGGAAGTCTGCAGGAAGCAGCCAGGCAGACAGCTCAGAGGCCAGCAAGGCCTGATATTTAACATACATGTACCCAGACCTTCCCGGTCCCGGCCCCGCGAGGGTACTAGGGCCTGGGAATTGGCACGGACGTAGCTAAGACTCAGGGCCCCACACGTAAGCATTTTCCACGCTTCCCCATCCGAAAGCACTTCCGTTTTTCTCTTTATGAAATGTATTGGGGTGACATTGGTTAGCAGGATCACAGAGGTTTCTAGTGAACATAGAAATATATCATAGATACATAGAAAAAAAGAAAGTACTTCCATATGTCTAACTCTCCTCTCTCTCGCTGCAGGCTCCTCGTTGGGATCTTCGAGGAGACCTTTTTTGGAAAGTAGCCCTCCCACTGACCCCACCAGCCACCACACCCCCTCCAGACTCTGTCACTGTCACCTGAGACCCAGCGCGGGGGGCGGCGGGGGGGCGGCGGGGAGGCGGCGGGGAGCCTGCCACCACGCAGGTGTTGCGGGTGAGACGCACCAGCGAGCGGGGAGCTGCCGCCCGTCAGCGGCGATATAATTAAGTCCCAAGCTGGGGCCGGGCCCATTAGTGCCTTTAGATCATCCAAAGGCAGTGGTTTCCTTAATGAAAGTTCTCTATTACGAAATTGGGCTTCCATCCATCTCCATTACGGGGGGCAGTTTACCTGCTAATACGCACACCGCGCGCGCACTCCCTGCCAGGGGGTGGCGGCCGCGCGGAGCTGCATGAGGAACGGCTTTCCAGGCTCCGGGAGGGTGACAGACACCCCGCCCCCGCTGCCCAAACAGACGGAACACCCGGTCCTCCGGGGGGCCGCCGTCCGCCCGTGTCTAGGGGACGCGAGTGGGTGGAGATGACCTGGGATGGGAAATCCCAGCCGAGACTAAAAGGCTCCAGCCTCGGTGGGGAGGTTCTTCCCGGGTGACTGGAGCGATGACTCTCAGGCAAAGAGTTGGGAGACGGGATTTCCATCCCAGCCTGGTCAGGGGGGAGACGGTGGGCGGGACAGGCCGGGAGGGCTTTGGGGGAAGCTGGAATCTATGTGGGTAAAATTTGGCAAACACGTCACGTCCCTCTGGTTTTATAATGAAACTCCCAGTCGTACGAGATGCTCTGAGGTGGGAAAAATAAAATATTTCATTCTGATAGGTCCAGGGAACTTCGACCAGTTTCTCCTGGAGAGTCACAGTGCATGCACATCAGAAGTTCAAGTCCCTGACGAGGCCCGCAGCCGAGACACCTGTTGCAACCCCAGCTTTTGTAGCATATTTAATCGCGGGCCTGAGGGAAGGCGACTTCAGCCGGAAGTTTCTGTTGCCTCAAGCCCTAAGTCAAGAAGCCCCTTGCGTGTGCCCTCGTGCCCTGCAGGGAGGGAGAGGGGGTGGTGGAAGAACGAGCATCCTTTGGGGGTTCACCCTGTGGCCCCCTCGCTGGGCCACGGACTCCACATACCTTGTCTCATTTGATCCTATGAGGTGTGTACTCTTGTGACCCCCATTTTGCAGATGAGAAAACTGAGGTTAAAGGGAGTCAGCCGCTCCTGTCCCTGTGCCTAGGAAAGGAGCCTTATCCCAGCTCCAAGCGTGAGCTCTTCGGCGCCGAACCACCAAATCCTGCTCCCTGGGCCTGCCTCCCCACCAGCACCTCCCTTCTCCCCCTTCTCCCCCTGCTTCTTCACCATCACAGCCTGCTTTGGGAGCCAAGAGGTTAACCTCTCCCTCCTGTTTGCCCACACTCAAGTTCATTACGCTGACTAATTGCTTCAAAGTCAGTGATTCCACCACCGCTAATGGAAAATGTATCTGCAAGTAATAGATTAATTGGCCACTTATGATCAGCTCTCAACCAGAGGCTCGCTGGGCACGCTGGACTCCCCCAGAGGGTCCTTCGGGAGCCAGGATGGGGAGCCAGAGGCTGCACTCAAAGGGGCCTTGGGGGTATCAGGCCATCACCCTGAGAAACACCTGCCAGCTGGTTCTGCCCTGAAGGAGATACATTTGACTCCCTTTTCAAATCATTAAAATGCAAGCCTGTTAACTTGAAACGAATGGAAATCTGATCAGCAGAATAAACCACCAAATATCAGAACCCCGGCCCATCAGCTTCCCTTCCCCTCACTCCAGACGCAGGAAGGAAGGGGGGCTTGCTTCAGAAGATTCGCAGTAATTAAATACAAAGTAACAGCTACCAGTGTGCAGTCTAGCTACGTGAAGTCTCCAGCATGGTCTCATTTAATCCTAGCAACAGCCCAGGAGGCAGGTGCCACCATTATCTGATTTACCGAAGGGACGTGGGGCCCAGAGAGAGGCAGCCACCTTCTCAAGGCCACGAGCAAGGAATTAAAAGAAGTGGCCTGTGGGAGATCGCAGGTTGGCATGACCCATTGTATCCACTGTCCCAGGGCTCGGTAGAGGATAGACCAGGGTGGGTTGAATGTGGCCCTGTGCCTGTGTTTGCAAATAAAGTTTTATTAGAACACAGCCCTGTTGTTCATGTATATACTTGTTTGCATACATTTATCTATTCACTTGCATACTAAACCATGTTCATTTATATACTGTCTTTGTAGCACAACTGCTGTATGAGACACTGAAACAAAGACTGTAGAGGCCACAAAGCCTGAAATATGTACCATCTGTCCCCTTGCAGAAAGTCCGCATACCGATGCCAGACCAACTTCCGCTTCCCAGCAGATGGGACTGGTACCTTGATGAAATGAGGGAGGGGCACCACGGAGAATCGAAGGGAAAGCCGTCCTGCAGACCCACTGGCTGACTACTCCTGGTCATAAGGAAGGTCTTGTGGGTGTGGAAGCCAAGAACTGGAGCTTAGCACTGGGGAGAAACCCAGGGAAGGAAGTGCTGAGCAGGCACACAGTAGGCGCTCCATAGATGCTCGGAAGGCGAATGAAGAACACAGCGGGGGGTCTCAGAGGTTGACCTCCGCAGAGCTTCCCCTTTGCCTGCCTGGTGCACGCGAGGGCTGCACCCCCTGCCTCCTGGCGCCCCGGCGGGGCTGGTCAGGGAATTTTACCGGCTGAATGAGTCGCTGGAGGCTGTAAAAACATGAGGGCTTTTTCCTTTAAGTCTCCCCTGGAAGTCACCTCAAAGCATTTCCCTGATCGATTGGCTCTTCCCCTCCTTGTAGGAGCCCTCCCCGGGGAACTGTTTGCCGAAAGGAATCGGCCAGTTTGCATTTAGTCACCTTTCTCTGACCCAGGAGATAAATCTCTCTTAGTTTGGTTTTTCCACAGGGGGTAAGGATCCTGGGAGGCCCCCCGTGCACTTAGCAAATGCTAATTCACATGCTGGGTAGTCCAAAGTGGGACTGATCTAGGGGCTGCGCCAGCTCGGCTTCCCTGGGAAACACGGGTCTTCTCACAAAAGGGACAGTTTGTAAAGGCAGAACGACAAAGGCACGTTTGAGCTGCGTCAAAGCATGGAGGCTTCTCCTTCTTCTGGGGACTCCAGCAAGCGGGTCGCAGCCCTGTGAATGGGGGTGCCGTGGAGAGGGAGAGAGAGGTACGCCCTCGTAGCGGGACTTCAAGCTGGACGGGAAAGGGATATGCAAGCACATCCTCGAGGCCACAGGCTGGTATTGCAGAGCTCCGAGTTCGAATCCCAACCGCCTTCCAACCCAGCAGCAGGATGCTGGGTGAACAGCTTCCCTTCTGGGCCTCGGTTTCTTCCTTTGTGAAATGAGCGTGATGCTGACCTCACGGGCACCACTCTCACGAAATGGTCTTGAGGATCAAAGGACCTCCTGCGTTTACAGAAGGGGCTTAGCACAAGCGAACTCTCCGTGAGGTGGTTGATCCGCTCCCAGTGTTATTACCACCATGGCCGTGGCTACCCGAGTGACGCAGAAAAGCAGAGGCTGTCTTGTGTACACCCACCGAGACCTCCTCCCTCCGACGCACGTGGTTGGCGTGGCCCACCCCCACACCCCCAGCTTCTGCTTCCCTTAGAGGAAGTCGTCCCGGATCTATCCAGATCTCTAGGTCCAGTCACATCTGTCCAGAAGAAACCTCTGGCTCCCCCCAAAGAGGCAGACTTTGGGCTCAGAGATGCTGAGCCCCTTCGTTAATAGCACTCTTTCCGTCATTGAGAGACCCCCCCTCCTCAGCCCCCCTGAGCTCAGAGTGGGCCCTTTCAGATTCTGTAAAGTCGGTCTTTCTGAGGAGGGTTAGACTCTTTATCCGCCCCTCCCCGAGGGTGACAACAGGTCGGTGGTGGGGCCCCTACCCATGGGATCCATCATGAGGAGATAGTGTGGGCACTTCAGCCTCGCTGAGGTGGAATATTTTTTTGAATCCTCACCCAAGGATATGTTTGTTGCTTTTAGAGAGAGGAAGGAGGAGAGTGAGAGAAAGAGAAACATTTGGATGAGAAACATCGGCTACCTCCTGTGTGCAGCCTGACCGGGGATCGAACCCTCAACCTGGGTATGTGCGCTGATCAGAAATTGAAACTGTAACATTTTCGGCGCACAGAACAACAGTCCAACCAACTGAGCCACCCAGCCGGGGTGTGAGGAAAAGTGTTTTGAAACAGGCCAGTGTCCTGGTGCCTCTTCCCTCTCACGGGAGCATCGCAATGAAGAGCCCAGCACCGGACGGACTGACCACCTGTCCGATCTCAGGCCTGTCCCTGTCTAGCCTGCCTGGTGGTTGATGACTCTCTCTTAACCTCAGTTTCCTCATCAGGAAAATGGGGAGGCTGGCTGCAGCAGCCTCGTGGGGTTACCCTGAGGTCGGCAGGGAGAAGATATCACACAGCCCTGGACTCAGAGCCTGGCTCGCTCCCTGTGCTCCATAGACGGGCCCCTGAGTGCAAGTCATGACCTTCATCTCAGTTCGGAACGACAACTAACTGGTGACCTTGGGCAAGTCCCTGCCCCGCTCTGAGCCTCAGCTCGCCCTTCCTGCACTCAAGAACGTCCCTCCCCGCTGGGAACGCACCGCGCCGTGGCACGCTCCCCCCCCCACCCCCCCACCCCCCCCCCCCGTCCCTGCCAAGTCTGAGCGTCTCTGCTCTTGAATCCCTGCAAACCCCTAAATAGGGGAACTGCCTATTCATTATGTCCTTTTTCCCTGGGGCAGCAACTGGGGTTTGCCAAAGCCCGGGTTCGCCCTCTGTCCTCCGATTCTTGGAACCACGTGGGCGCAGACACACACACACACACAGGCACACACAGGCACACACAGGCACGCGCACACACACCTTGATAGAACAGCCACCTCCTGCCGCCCTCACCCTCCCTGCCCCCTCCCACGTTCATCCAGAAGTCCTTGTCACAATACCCCTCCTGGGACCAGCAGGTGGGGAATGTCATTTTGGATCCATTACCAGAGCTCTCAGGTGCTTAGAGATGATCAGCACCCGTCCTGACGTCCACCCAGGGAGGGGCGGTGGCTGGGGGCGGCCCACGGCCCTGCCAAGGGGACCTGAGTCGGCCCCCCCCACCCCCCCGAGCTGCCAGGTACCACCCCCCGGGGCCCGGCAAGGAGGGCTGTCTGGGGACCGGGGACCCCGCCGCTCTTTGTCCTCAGATCTCCCCGCCACGGCTGATTTGAATAATTCAGCAGTGCCAGGTCTCCTGGGCACTATTGTCTTCAGTGAAGGCAAATCCGTCGCCTGCTCGGCCTGTTAAGAGGGCCCTGCCTGCTGCCTTTTTCTGTAAATCAGGATTAATGAGACGGTGAGGGGAAGCGCCGAGCCCTGGGCAGTGGCGCTGGCAGCCAGCTCTTCCGAGCAGCAGGCCTCAGAAGTGGCTCCGTCTCCATGTCCTCGGGCGGTCTTCTGTGGCAGTCATCAACCTGTCGATAACTAGCTATCACCCAGCCTGCCAGGCCCGCCGCGCCTCTCTGCCGGCCCCATGGCTCTGGGGGAAAGGGGAAGCAAGAGAGAGGGGGCCGTCTGCTCGTGGGCTTTGCCCCGCACCCCTGGCGGCCCAGCAGGCCGGGGTAGTGCCAAGGCCAGGGCTCCTTTCCCGCGGGCGACGCCCAGGAGCCAGATGTGAGATCTTTCCAGCCCAGGGCTAGCAGACAGCTCGATAGACTCCACGAAGGCAGGCCCTCCGTGCCTGGCTTTGTGACAGCTGCCACTCACACAGGGCACAGGGGACAATGCCCTTGTGCCTCTCCCTAGTGGAGAACCCCTGTCCCTCCTTCTTCCTTCGAGGGGCTGAATGAGTGAGCGTGGGTTATTAAATGTATATGCTGTGTGACCTTGAGCAAACCACAGCCTCTCTGGGTCTCCACTGGCTCATGTGGAAAGTGAAGATAAAGACATTTGTTCACCCAAGAGGATGCTGAGAGGATTCCAAAGTACAGAGGCTTGTAAATCCGTTCCAGCAGCCGGCGTCCAGCCTGCAGTCACGTGTGGTTACATTGCATTAGCGTCGTTATCATTATTACCTCCGGAATCGTGCTGTGCATGGTGTGGTCCCCAGCCCAGGCCAGGTCGCAAGCCGTCACCTGTCCACAATGGGGTAGGCACAAAGAAAAGAGTAATTTGAAACTCTTGTAGTAATTTGACGGACAGCAATTTTATATTTATTGACTCTAGTTGTAAAAAGATGCAAGGGCTTGGATTTCATGTGTATTTCATTTTTCATTTAATTTTTCTGAAATTCCTATTTTACCAAGTGTCATTCTGCAACAAATTGGAACTTAAACAGAAAGAGAGATACTGTCCCTCAGCACAGGGAGGGACGAAGGAGTGTCTGAACAAACTCCACCGTCACAGGAGTCCCTAGGGGACTTGTTAGGTATGGACTCAGGTTCATGGGCCAAGGTAGGACCCGAGAATCTGCATTTCGAACAGGGGCCACAAGGATGCCGACGATGCCGGCCCAGGGACCGCACTAGTGAGGAGGTGAGTACGGAGCCATACCTGCTCCCCGACCCAGCTCCATTCCCTCTAACCCCCTCACCCCCATAGATGCTGCGTCCCCCTCACCCCCATAGATGCTTCCCGCAGCTGTGTAGCTGGAGACCTCTACGGGAGACTTCCCGTAGCTGGAGACCTCACCGAGGTCTCCAGACGCAGGGGTGGCGAAGTTTAGACCCCACTACGAAAGTGGAGGCCTGTCAGGAGACCTCACAGCAGCAGCATCCAAGGGACATGTGTCATGCTAGTGCTATGTGCCAGGCTGTACATGTGAGGCAGTATGGTGCCCTGCCCCAGAATGCCACCTGCTGCTTTTCTCTGTGCAAGTGTCTGAGACAATGCATGCCAACTGTGAGCATGGGGACAGGCAGCCAGCACGCAGCCAGCGGGGGAGCTATTATCACACTTGCTCCTCATAGCAGCTCTTTAAGATAGAGGTGTATCTGTTAGCTATTGCTGCGTAACAAACCAACCCCAAACCTAATGGCTGAAAACAATATGCATTTATCCCTCGTTACCCATGAGTCTATGTGTCAGCTGGCTCACTTATGCATCCGTAGTCACCTGGGTCCTAGGTGTTTTAGAACGGCCTCAGCTGGGACAACGCATGTCTGTTTCATGTGGCCTCTCCTCCTCCGATAGGCTGGCCCGAGCTGCTGCTTATGGGAGCCAGAGAACAGAGTGAACAAAGCCTCTTGAGACCTAAGCTTGAGACGGACATACCATCACTTTCACCACATTCTATTGGCCAGAATAAGCCACATGGACAGCCCGGAATCAAGGGGTGGGAAAAAGACCTCCCCTTGAGAAGCGGGGAGGTGTAAAGTCACATTGCACAGGACATGGAACAAAGGGGGGGGGAGATGCAGGGTTGTTTTTACAGACTTATCTTTATCTCTCCTTCCAGATGAGGAAACAGAGGACCGGAGAGGCTCGGGGCTTGCCTGGGGTCAGGAAGCAGCTAGAAAGGCACAGAGCTGAGTTCTGGCTGAGTCTGCAAGCCTTGCCCTTGACCCCTCTCCCAGGGTCATCGCTGTGTGCAAAAAGAAAAAAAAAATCATTTTCATAACTGAATTCACCCAAGGAAGACGATATTCGAGCAAGCCGACATCTCCAGTGGGGAGCGCTGCCCACTCGGGCTCCTGTGTCGCCCCTGCCCTCTACTCACGGGCCTGTTTCCCATCCCCTGCTCCCCCCTTTCCTCCCGGGCCTGGCAGCTTCGGGCCACGTACCTTTCCCTCTTTTTGCAATGGTCCCTTCAACACGGGGGTTTCCTAACAAGACAAATAGAAGGGCGTGGGTGGCAAGCAGAGCTCCTGTGTGTGCTCACAGGGTGGGGTGCAGCGAGGAGCCAAAGGGAGCCCAGAGAAGCGACATGCACAGGCCGAGGGGTCCCCAAATCCTAGAACCGAGGAATTACGTACCTCCAGGTGCGCTGTTTGCCCATTCAGGGAACAGGGCACTCTTGTCCTAAAACTCTAGTGGCTTTTGTCCTGGCTTCCTCAGACCCCCACCATCCCAAAGGTACCTGTGGAAGCCCCTGGGAACGGGTCACCCCAGCACAGGTGTTCTAGAAACCCAGGCGGTGTAGAAATAGAACTTTCCTTGTCTGTCATTGAGTCCCATTTCTGTACAAGCCCTCGTCCCGCCAGGTGGCAGAAACGCCATCACGGTCCACTTAGGGTCAAATGCCCTCTTTCTCCAGGGCCGTGCCTAAATTCCGGAGAGGTTACAGTAGGCCAGCTTGCGCGTATTGGTTATCAATAATGGCCTTAAAACAATCCCAAAACGTAGTAAATTAAAATGACAACAAGGATGTCTTAAGCCATGTGGTCTCTCTAGGTCAGAAATTCCCAGGGAGTCAGCTGGGTGGCCTGGCTCCAGGTCTCTCGGGCCGCGGCCGTCAGGCACCAGCTGGGGCTCTGGGCTCATCCGGAGGCTCGGCTGGGGCTGAAGGCTCCCACTCCAAGGTGGCTCCCCGCCCCCCACCTGCCTGGCAAGTTAGTGCTGCCTACTAGCCAGGGGCCTCGAGTCTTTCCACAGGGGTGCGATATCCTGAGAGATATAATTCGGTCTTCATCCATTTCTGGCACAGAGCTTCTGAAACAGTTGGCCTCTTCTCAGTGATGAGAATGATAAAGGTGTCTTTTATTATGTTAACAAGACCACTTTTGGGCCTTACCTAAGGAGCGGGCTGGGTGCCAGAAGAACCAAGCACAGGATCAGAGGGTTGGAATTCTCGGTCCCAACCCCCTGACCTCTGAGGAAGGGAGAAGAGAAGGGTTGGGAGTTGAATCACTTGCCAGTGGCCAATGGTTTCATCAATGACGACTAAGTCATAAAGCCCCAGTAAAAATGCAGAAGGGCACCACTGGGAGAGCCTCTGGGAGGGTGAACGCATGGCGATTCGGGGAGGGGGGCGCCCCGTCTCCCCACCTTGTCCTGTGCGTCTCTTCCAGCTGGCTGCTTCTGAGTTACGTTCTTGCATTGACACCAGTGATCTCGTAAGTAAATGCGTTTCCTGAGTTCTGTGAGCTGCTCAAGCAAACCTATCAAGCCAAAGGATGGGGTCACAGGAACCCCCGATCTACAGCCTGCGGGTCGGAAGCCCAGGGGACCACCTGGACCCGTGACTGGCATCTGAAGTGGGGGAGGTTGGGGCAGGGGCCAGAACTGACCCCTCACCCTGCGGGACCTGGTGCATTCTCCAGGCAGAGCGTGTCGGGCTGGAGCTGAATTGGACACCCAGCTGTGTCACAACTGGTGACGTGAGGAAAACCTCCCCACCCGCCCCCACCCCCGCCCCACATACCTGCGCTAACAACTGAGTGCAGCACTGTTCACGAGCTTCCCCCGTGAGCGGTCGGGCATCCTCCTAGCACGGCTTCCCTCAGAGCCGAGGATCCAAAAGAACGAGGTAGAAGCCCCAAAGCCGTGTATGACCTCTCCTCAGAGGTCACCCACCGCCCCACTGTGCAACACGGAGCCCCCAGACGTGCCTGACGGAACGCAGGGGGGAACGCAGGAGAGCACAGAGTCCGGCGGGGGCTCTCCGGGGGGCATCTTGGAGACCGGCCACCCCCAGGGTGTGAGGAAGAGGGGTCACCTGGCTCTTGGTGGCATATTCATCCGCACTGGCTTCTGCGGAGCCATCCTCGCTCACCTGCGGCCCCGGGCACACACACACACTGTAGACAACCTCCTGACCTCACACACGCTCTGGCCGCCCTTTCTCAGGATGCACCAGCGTCCACACTGCCTTCACTTCTCGCCCACTCTGGTTCCACAGCCCAGGGAGCCCTGTCTAGTCGCAGAGACTCGATGCCCGGCTTTGATGCCCTTCCAAATCTTTTGTCACAGGCCCGGTCCTTGGCTGGCTTTTAAAATTCAAAAGCCAGGAATTCAGCTTCTTCCGTATCTGTGTTCTGCTGCATCATCCTTTCCCTGAGGCAAAAAAAAAAAAAAAAAAAAAAAGGCCGCATGGTTTGCCTGCTGCCTGCAGACAAGACTGGCCACAGGATGTAAATAAAGGCACAGAACGTTAAAAAGAAAAAAGCCAAAAAGAGAGAACCTCAGTCCATATTTTAAAATTTTTCCCTGCCGGGGTAAAGCGCTATGTCGATGTAAGTTGTCTTTGTCATTTCTGTCAGCTTCCACTGTGACCCTAGAGGAAATACCTGATAGATCCCCACTGATAGATGAAGAAACAGGATCCACCCTGGGCGAGTGGCTCCGTCAGTTGGAGCCTCGTCCCGTACACCGAAAGGTCGTGGGTTGGATTCCACGTTGGGGTGCATACCTGGGTTGTGGGTGTGATCCCCGGTGAGGGCACAGCGCGTGTGAGAGGCAACCGACCGATGTTTCTCTCTCTCTCTCTCCCTTCTTCCCCTCCCTCTCCCCTCCTTTCCCTTCCTCTCTCTCCAAACTCAATAAACATATCCTCGGGTAAGGATGAAAAAGAAAAAGAAGCAGGATCAGAGGTTCGATGGCTTGCTCGGTCCATATCCAGGTTGGTGGCCTATGTGGGGCTCAACCCCAAGTCAGAGCTCTGGCCTCTGGCCTCTGCCTTCCTCCCTCTGTGAAACCTGCTTCCTTCGAGGCCTTTTCCTCGCCACTGAACAGATACACTCCTGGGGCATGGTTGCCTGTCTCAGGCATCTTGACAAGAAATAAGAATTCTCTCAAGGCAAAGGTGGGACTCTAGGCCCAGCCACCAGTGGGACAGAGACCAATAGAAAGTCCCTGGAATCACACACCAGGCGGCCTCCTGCTTCACCCACAGGTGAGTCTGACCTTTCAGGTGAGGCGGGCCAGATCTGGAGAGAAAGAGAAACAGGTGGACTCACAGACGGAGCAGCGGGAGGGGAACAAATCGGAGCGATCCACTGCACCCCTCGTCCCACAAAGAACCTCTCCAAGGGGTGCCAGCTTCTGACCTTGAAACCAGCACTAGAAAGTTCTTAAGTTTGAGCTCCTAACAAAGAACAGACAAGACACGGAAGAAAACCGAAGGCCACAGTATGCTTGCCATACTTCTTGCCTCAATGAAACAGTTGTCAGGAACCACGGATTGCCTTTTGCAAGGTGTCACATCCACGATGGGGGACCCCCAAGGCAACGAGGGGCGTTTCGTCTCGTGGGTCTAGGCCTGGCAGCCATGGGCAAGCAGGCAGCGGTTCGTGTACTGACACTTGAGGGTGAAGTAGTCACCCCACTGGGTTCCCCGGAATCCGAGGGGCCACTGCCAGAGGCGTGACAGGCAGAGCTCGGGGGCGTGCAAACCTGAGTCCAGATGTCGGGTTTGCCATTGTTCCTATGACTTCAGGCAAGTTCTTCAACTTCTCTGGTTTCTTCATCTGTAAGGACCTTTAATGATTTAAATAACTGATGTACAGTGATGGTCTTATGGTAACTACTAAAAAAAGACCAAGAAACAGTACTCGTAGTAGAAATGGTGCCGCGTGTTCACCAAATGCTCATCTGTCCGGAACACACCAAAAACCACTCTCCGCCTTCCATGTGGGTGGGTTCACGCGACTGGTTCTGTGGGGGGAGTGATGAGCACCACTTCTGAGGGGAGGCCATCAGCGGTCCCTCTGGTCCCCTACACATGAGGCAGCCTCGTGCGGAGACGCAGGAGCCTGGATCGCTGACCGCCGTATGGAGCACAGCTGCCCTGGCCACAGAGAACTTCACAGGGAGAAAAAAGGAAATAAAAAAAACTTTGCTGATCAGGTTAGGGGGGTGTCTCTAGAGTCGCCCAGCCTATCCTAACTCAGCATTCCCTGTTATCATCGGTGGTCTCTCACATCAAACACACGATGTTTGCTTCATCCCCGTCTCTGCTTACCATCACCCACTTCCTCCTTCCTGCATCCAGCCCTTGACCTTCTGGCATCGTCTCACTCTTCCAGCCACACGCTGGTCCCCCGTACCTGACGGCAGGTGTGGCTATTCTGGTTTTGACCTTGGACGCGGGCAGTACATGAGACTGCACCCCAGCCAGCATCATCCCCAGCACACCCCTACCATGGATGCCCTGCCTCTGGACCAACCGGTGTCTCCCAAGAGGGGTTTGGATGCAGATTTCAAAAAAAAAGAAAGAAAAGAAACGGAAACTTTCTTGGAATAATTGAGCCACAAAGTGCACATCCCAGGATCATCATGTCTAGAATCAAAGAAATGCAAAATCAAAGGGCCGTAGAAGTTGAGGATAGAGTGCTGAGGAATCAAAGAATATTAAAACCATCGAATCATAGAAAACCACGGAACTATAGATCCCAGCTGAGCCGCAGTGGAAGTTTGGCATGCCGGGCCTGCTCTACCCTCGGGCAGCTATCTGCACGCGCTGTTATGCAGGAGGGCTGTGGGCTAGGGAGGGGTGAGGCTTGCGCTCGGGATCTGGAAAGAGAGAAGACGAAATGAGTTGTCTCTGACTCCTCTGGTTCCTGGAATCTCACCACGGGATCTCTGCAGTCTTTTTCCTGACACTACACTGACCTCTTGGCAAAGAGTTTCCCCTCCCCTTGACTAGGCCTGGACCTTAGCCCTGGACTTGCGGGGTCTGCATCACCCAGTTGTAGAAAGAATCCTGCTAAGTCAGTCTAGAGAGAATCCACCCACCCCCGCCTTTGCTGTCTGGCACCCTGGCCTGCCTTAGCAAGAACCCTATTAAGTCAGCAGCAAGCGCCGCCCCTACCCTTGTCATCTCTCTGTGATGTTTCCTCTCCCGCTCTCACCCTCAGCCTGCTCCTTGTCTGTAAAACCCCACCCGTTTTTTTCTCTCTCCCCTATTGCAGTAGCCCTGAATAAAGTCTTCCTTGCCATGTTAATGAGTGTCAGAGTGACTTTTTCTTTACCGTTTTTCAACCAATGCATTGTTATGCAGTGACCATGAAACTTTGTGCCTGTGGAATATTTGTCAACATAAAATCCAATGGGCAGCGTTGCTCAGGTTGAAAGTGGGAAGTGAGCTTGAGGCCCTTCTGTGCGCCTCATTATTGCCCCCCTTGGCAGACCTCACATGCCCCGGGGCCCCCAAAGCCCAGCCGGAAAGCCAGTGGGGAGGTGAAGCAAACACTGGACAGTGAGCCCGATTATCAGTATCGCAGCACCACCAATGCTCTCGTCCATGTGCTGCCCTCTGCCACACAAGCCAGAAGCCTGGAAACTGCAGTTTCCTACCTCTCTGGCCAGCAGAATTCCTGCTGTGGTGTCCCCCTAGCTTGGTCATTGTCTTTTTCTCATAGCACTGTCATACTGTACTCATAGTACATTTTCTCATAGTTTCTGTCATTGCCTGCATGCCCTCCAGCCAGGCTCCAGTATCAGCACCATCGCCCCCTAGGTGGGCAACCCCATTCCCTGGCCTGAGCTTCCACTCTCCTCACCTGTAAAGTGGGGCCAACCGTGTCTCCTCTACAGAATTGCTGCAATGGGGTTGCAGATACATAGTAAGTGCTCCCATTCTTTCTTCTCACTGTCCCTAAAGGGCGGGGGGCTGCTCAGACCTTGCCCAAGGTTGCAGAGCACTTTAGTGGGGCACTTGGGTTTGAACCCAGAGCTCCCAAGGCCCAAGCCCACGCTCCCTGACCGCAGAAGAAGGTATTACCCTGCGTTCTCACCAGGTATCCCCAGGAAGTACTTCCATTGTAATTCTTTGGGCTTGGAGCAAATATTAAAGTTGCTAACAGCCTGTTTGCCACCGTGCCAATTTGTAATATTGATGAATCAGGAGCCGGGCTTGGCGCTGGCTGTGGGTACAAGTGCCCAGAATATTCATGAGCGGTGTTGCCATTCCCTGATGGCATCGCTTTCCCTTTACAGTGTGATTATTCCACAGCACGTCACTCGTTCCAAAGCAATCTTGTAATGCCACTCCCACATCCCACCCTGGGCAGACCGCCCTCCTGCCTGGAACTGGATCCCAGGCCCCAGTTAGGACCATCGGGCTGTCCTAAATACATAGGGACACGACAGGACATTTAAATGACCTGCACTCCCACCAGCACGGAGGCGGAGGCACCCTTCCCTCTCCACCTTGGCGCTCCAGTGACAGGCAACCAGCTCCTCATTCAAGCCCACGGAACAAAGCACCATTTTGCTAACCCCCACCCCCAAGGTCTGGCCTGGACATTTTTCTCCATCCATGTCTTCTCCCCAGAGTGAGATGGCCGGCCTGTCCTTGCACCCCCAGAAAAGCTAAGGTGATCTGAGCTGCCGTGTGCTCTTCTGGTTAAACATTTATGCTGCAGCTTTGGTGGGTAGATAGATCCATATATGGGTCTGCATGATGAGGATTAAATATTAAGAAGATCACCGGCAGGGATCTGGCCAGCCTGAATGAAATGAAACCTGGAGGCACAGAGATTGGATCTGAGTGGGGGGAAAGGGGCAACAATGGAGAGCCTCGAGGCTGGTCCATGGCCAGTCTGGGCTTGGACTGCCCTGGTGGGAAGCAGCCCTGATGCACCTGCGTGGACACAATTGTCTTGTCTCTTCTCACCTCTCTGTCGTCTCTTTCCTCTTCTTCCCTCCATCTTTCTGCTCCCTCCGAAGCTGGCCTGAGCAGTCTTTCCTTCCAGCCTGTGCAGGAGCGCTCCAGATCTGACTGCATTTTACATTTTTATTTGATGAGGTTTTACGAGCTGACTTGCTCCACGTGGCACAAGTTGCAGGAATGTGTCACAGGCCTGGCAGAGACTTGAATTGAAATGATTCTAATTATGTGTGATAATTTTTGCATTCTAACATAAAACAATGTTACCAAAAAAAAATCCCATTACAATGGTTAAAAGGCAAATCATTTAGCAAGTCCCTTCCCTTATTACTTTATTAGACAATTTACAAGGCAACATTTTGAACGTTGGGCTCGGGTGATGGCCCAAGGCTATCCAACTGTAAGTTGCACTAAGAAAAGGGAGTTCATCTCTTGTCATTAGTCAGAAAGTCAAATGCAATCATGTGGACTCCAATTGGCTTGTCAAATTAGCCACTGTTTCAAATCATTAGCACGGCAGAGCATTGCAGGCACGGAGAGAAGGTCCCCAGCTCTGGAAAGAAGCAGTTAGCCAAGGCCCAAGATGGTTTAGATCACCTCCTCCAGGCAGGGTCCAAATACCTGAGATCCTTTCCCAGAGGCGCCCCCTCCTGGAGGAATGATTATACACCATCCTGCTCCATGTTGGATGTGTCAAGGTCATGTGACTTGTTCTGGCCAACGAAAGGAGAGCAGAAGTGATCCTGCCACTTCAGGGCAGAATCTTTAAAAGACAGTGCTAGCTTTCCCACGTGTCTTTTTTCTCTGTCTCAGGAACAGCTCTGTGCTAGAGAGAGGCTGCCCCGGTGACCTGAGTCACAGGTAAAAACCACTGGAAGCAACGCAGCAGCCAATGTGGAATGTGATGCACATGATGGAAGTGTAAGTAAGGGACATGCAACGTGACGGGAAAATAAACCTTTTTTTTTTTTTTAAGGGTGACTAACTGCTCTCGTTTCCCAAGGCCTGAGGGGGTTGCAGTTTTAAAACCAGGACAGTCCCAAGCGAATGGCCTCAATTTATCTGGCACTGAGGGACATCTTAGAATGCTGGACTTTTAGCACTTAAAATCCTGGGCAAAGCAGGACAAGTCCGCCCCCCTATCTTGGGCAGCCACAGTGATTTCTGGAGATGCTTGTTACCTCCGCGTGGACTTAACTGGCCTAAGCAGACTCATATGGACAGAGAGTGTCTGTGTCCCTCCAAGACGCCCACGGTAAAGCCCCAGCATGGCTGTCCTGGGAGCTGGGGCCTCTGAGGAAGTAATTGAGGTGTCTGATCTGATAGGATTAGTGTCTTCCTAGGAGGAAACGCCCGCGAGCTCTCCCCACTTCTCTGTCCCTGTGTGCGCGCAAAGAAGAGGACTCATAAGCACGCAGCGATAAGGCAGCCGTCTGCAGCCCAAGAGGGGAGCCTGCTGGCACCTTGATCTTGGATTCCCAGCCTCCAGAACTATGAGAAAATGACTGTCTGTTGTGTAAGCCCCCAGTCTGCGCTATTTTGGTCTGGCAGCCTGAGCTGAGACAGGGACCGGCACACCCTCACTTGGTAAGTGAGGAAACCAAAGTCCAGAGGGCCAACGGGGCTCCGTCGAGGTGCCGTGCCGTGAGGGCAGCACAGAGGCTCTGAAATCAAATGAGTCAAGGTTTGTTTTCTGGCTCTGATGGTTACGTTTCCATGTCAGCTTGACAGGGCTGAGGGAGGCCCGGATAGCTGGTACAACATTATTCCTGGTCGTATCTGTGAGGGTGTTTCTGGAATAGACTGGCACTTGAATTGATAGATGGAATACAGAACACAGCCTGCCCCAATGCCTGCGGGCATAACCCAGCCCAGGGTGAATTGGCTCGCTCGCTCTCCCTCTCTGCCTGAGCTGGACATCCATCTTCTCCTGCTCTTGGGTATCGGCACCTGTGCTTCTTGGACTTCAGACTTGGGCCAGGACTTCCATCATTGCCTCCCCTGGTTCTCCGTTCTTCAGGTTTGCACAGGAACTACACCGCCAGCTTGCCTGGACCTCCAGCCTGCACACAGCAGATGCAAGGACTTCTCAGCCTCCACAGCCATGTCAGCCAGTCCCTCATAATAATTCTCTTTCTGTCTATCAATATATCTACATATGTCCTATTGGTTTCGTTTCTCTGGATAAATCTGACTCATGCACTGGCTCTACTGCCTATGCTCCGTTGGACAAGGGTCACAGGTCAGCCCCCAGTAAGCAGACTCCATAAGGCCAAATCTAGCATTCAGGAAGTGCTCCTGGAATCAGAGCCCATGGAAGAAAAGAGTAGGAAGCAGGTCAGAGTAGAGGGAGAGCTGGGGCTGTGATGAAGGCCCAACACAAGTCCAAGTGGACCCTCCAGGGGCTCTAAAGCTGCAGTGGCCCTTCTGAGCTGTCTCCAGGTGGGGCAAGAAGTCAGGCGTTTATTCTCCTGCATCTATCCATCATGGGATGCAGGCTACCCCCAGAAGGGAGTATTATTGGGTTAGGCAGCCCCCAAAGAAAGATACCACTTCTGGCAGTTAAAGAATAAATCCTTCCTTCCCAAGGATCTCAGTGACCCAACATCCAACATGGCAAGTTACTCAAACAGTCTGAACCTCAATCCTCAGCTGCAGAATGGGGTGAACAGTACGTATAGACTGCGAACACCGTGTAGATAATTAGTTGCGACTTACAACATGCCAGGCCCCAGACTAAGAACTTTACATGCACTTCAGCTCACAGAGATGTTTGGAGATTGAATGAGTTAAAATAGGCAGGTACTTAAAATAGTGCACAGAATGGTGCACAATAAGCAATGCATATAACAAAGATTATTGATACTAATATCCTGCATTTGCACAACTGCTGCCATTTCCACTGGCCTCCTTCCCCTCACGGTAGCCAGAAGGATCTCTCTCAAGGAAAAAAAAAAGCCAATATTGCTAGGTCAGTCTTCTGCTCTAAAACCTCTGGAGACGGCTACTCCCTGCTAGATAAATCCCACGTTCCTTTCCACGACTTCCAGTGTGGTTGCTACTCTCTCCCCCTGCCCTCCCTGCACTTCCCCAGCCTCACAGCCTAGTGTATTGAATGGCTTTCTGTAAGACCGTGGACTTCTGAGCCTCTGCTCATGCCATTTCACCCACCTGGAATGCCCACCTGTCCCCCTCCCCAGCTTGGGGAATTCCAGCTTTTTTCTCCAGACTCAGCTCAGATGTTACCCCCTTCAGAAAGCCTTCCCTGCCTCCCAGGGCAGTGAAGGACTGCTATAGAGTCACTTCCCCAGGGCCCCCTAGTCTGGCCCCGGTCATCCTTCCTGGATTCTGAGTCTCCACCAGAGAAACTGTCTGCCCCGTTAGACCCTGAGTTCCATAGACCGAGGAAGGAAGCGTACTTTTGGGTTCCAAGACAGGTTTCATTTTTCAGTCTCTAAATTCCTACCCCTCACATCAGAGGCCTGGTACGCAGTAGGTGGTCAGCAAACACTCACTGAATGAATGAGCATTTGGCCCAGTCCTTTAGAGTTTAATCATGGGAACTGGGAATCATTTCTCTGTCTCAGTGGAACCTACCTAGAAATTCAATTTGAACTCCCTGAAAACTAGTTGCAAATTCACTAACCCCTGGAGATATAAATGAGCAAAACTGGGCCCATGGCTTCCACGGCCACCAGTAATGAGCATTTTTCTACCTGCAGACCTGGCCGGGCACTCTCGAGACTTGGAAGCAAGAGCAGCAGCCCCTTGCTGGCTGCGTGGCCCTGGGAGAGTCACTTCCCCACTCAGAGCCTCCGATGCTTCCCCTGTAAAACGAAGGATGGTGATGAGCTGAGTTCTAAAACACAGGCTTCCCACTCTAAACAAACAGCACAAACAAACACTGCTCCCACAGCTCTTCAGCTCATCAACCCGAGACTGCTGTTTACTCCTGAGAATGTCCGAGTGATTCATGGCCAAAGTCCAGCCCCTGGCCCTCAATGCCCGAGCACCATCAGCTCCGTAGCCTCTCCAGGCTCCTCTCCTTGCTGCGCCCCCTGCAGGTCCAGGGGTGCATTTCACCTCCCCTATTGTTTCTCCATCTGCTCGTCTCTCCCTTGCACTCGGGATACCATGTGCCAGGCACACAGGCCGTGCTCAAAAAACACTGTACAATGTATGTGTCATTGTGGGTTAATTTGTGTCCCCAAAAAGTGGTGTGGAAGTCCTGACCCTGGCTACCTGTAATGCGATCGTGTTTGGAAGTAGGGTCTTTGCAGACGATCAAGTGAAGATGAGACCATGAGGTGGGTCCTCGTCCAGTATGACCTGCGTCTTTATAACAAGGGCAGACTTGGACTCGGACAGACATGCACAGCGGGAGGATGCTGTGAAGACACGGGAAGAAGGCCTTCTGCAAGCCACGGAGTGCCTGAAGCCACCAGAAGCTGGGAGAGAAGGGTGACAGGCCTCACTGTGCAATGCATCGACCCGCCACGGAAGGAGGGGGGAGCCCTGGACCTGGGCCCCAGGCCTGGCTCCACATGGCCTGGCCATGTGTCCTGGGGTGCGTCACTCTCCCCTCAGGGTCTCAGGGCCCCCGCTGTGGACCAAATGTATGTTTGTGTCCCCAGAAATCCATGTGTTAAGCTCTGTTCCCTCATACAAGGCTGTTAGGAGCGGGAGCCTCTGGGGAGCGAGTAGGCCTGAGGTGGAGCCCCCATGAATGGGACCAGGCACGTGAGGACACAAGAGCTGTCCACAAGCCAGGAATGGACCTTCAGCAAACACCGTGATCTGCGGGCACCTCGATCGTGGACTTCCCAGCCTCCGGAACTGTGAGAAATGCATGCATGTTGTGTAAGCCGCTCAGTCTATGATATTGGTTACAGCAGCTGGCTGAGACGGTCACCATCTATAAAATGGGGCTGGGTTCGTTATAGAGTTCCTAAACACCTTCTTGCTCTAGGACGGGGCATTTCTACGGGATGAGCACCTAGGTACAGCAGAGGGGAGAGAAAAAACAAGCACTCACCAACCCCTCAACATTCCCCCCAAGTGCCCACTTTGTACCCGGCACTGTGCCAGGTGAGGGGAGACGTGGCGACCAAGACAGCTGCAGCCGCTGTCCTGGTGGCACTTCCGGTGTAGGGTTCCACGACATGGGCTGGGTCTCCGTATCAGCAAATGTCAGGGGGCGGGTGGGGCGAGCTCACAGTGAGCCCCTCCTCGAGTCAGCAGGACCTCACGCTCCCGTGGGCTGGGGGCCCCGGGAGCCAAGCAGACGCTTTTCTGATTGTCGGAAGTGAGACAGCTAGTCTAATAGTGATGCTTCCAGGCTTGGAAATCTGACTCAGGGTTCCTGACGGCCCACCACTTCTTGGCTACAGGGCCTCAGTTTTCTTGGCTAAAAAATGGGCTTAACATGAGCCTACCTCGTGCGGTCGGTGAGCACAGCATGGGACTTAACACATGTGTGGTGCTTGTATGAAGGCCCAGCACCCAGGAGGTGGCCAGTAAGTGGTGTCCACTCTTTATTGACCCCAAGGGAGCAGGCTAAGGCTGGGGGGTGACATCGCTGGGCAGCCCTGACCCATGGGCTTGAGCAACCAGCCGCCTCCTGTGACCTTGTCAATTTTTGTTCTCTTTCACTAACCAATTTGGAAACTGAAGCAAGAGGACGAAGAACCTTGCCCCAAGTTATTCAGTGAGCTGGGGGCACAGTCCCCTGGATCGCTACCCAGAGTGCGTCCTCCCCACCCCTGCCTGACTCCTCTCCCCTTTCCTGCTTCCCTTCCCCCTCCTCTTTCTGTCTCTCCACAGCATCTGATCGCTGACCACCCCTCTGGGCCCGGCATGTGCTCAGTCTTCCCATTCCCACCTCACGGAGCCTCACAGCAACCCCACCAGGGAGAGGCTGCGACTGGCCCCATTTTACAGGTGAAACAAGTGAGGCTCTGGAGAGGCAAGTGGCTGGCCTGTGATCACACCACTAGGAAAAGCCAGCCTTGATCCCTAAGCCCCCCATACGCCGTAACCCCGTCCTCACCCTTCCCACCGGAATAATGAAGCCTGGTGTCACGGGCAAGACACCGCCACCCCCGTGGTACTCACCTATCGAATTCCCAAGCCATCTCCGCAAGAGAGGAACTCTTACCCCATCTTACGGAGAAGGAAAATGAGGCTCACAGAGGCCACGTCCCCTGCCAAGTGCAGCCAGCAAAGACGCTGTGGACCCGGATTTGAACCTAGAGCCTGCTCCCTTGCCTCCGGAGTGTCTCCACATGAAGCCACCGGGACAAGAGTGTGTGGCAGTTTCAGGGCTCTGGACACAGCCCGGGATGCTGGCGTCCTCCTCACACCAAGGGCAGCCACAGCACGGGGGGTGGGACGGGTGGGGGGTGGCCGGTGGGCTCAGCTTTAAAGCTCCACCCTCATCTCTGAAGAAACAACATCTACTCATTCCCCACCCCCCGCCCCTCCCCCACAGACGTGAGCCGAGTGCCTGCTCCGAGCCAGGCCCTGGAGACCACAGGGAGGAGCAAGAGCCAGGGAAAGACATTTCTAGAAAGATGCAGGAGAGACAGGAGGCAGCATCGCTGAAAAATGGGTGAGGTTCCCCCGGTGTGGTGGGCGTGGGCCTGTCCGCCTGCCTGTCAGTCTGTCTGTCTGGAGCAGCGGCAAGGCCGAGCCTTCCCAGGACGTCCCAGCACCACAGCCCTGGTTTCAGGACGGGAGGCCCAGCCGGACCGATCCGGCGCTGCTTGGGGTCAGCAGAGCAGAGCCATGACCTACAGTCTCCTCGTCTCCTGGCCTCCTGCAGCTCTGCCTTCTGGACTGACCGGCCACCTGCAGCCTCTGGGCCAGAACCCTTTTGTCCGCCTCCGTCCTGCAGCGGACAGCGCCCTCGGCTTCCCACTGCCCTGGACGTACCAGCTCAGGCCAGTGCCTGGGGACCCCGGGGGAGGGGGGAGCGTGGTCTGACCACTGCCTTGCAGTCACCCCGGTGTGCGTTCCTAGTCCGCAGCTGTTGCAAAACCTCCATCTGCCTTAGTGATCCCAGCCACAGCCTCAGTTACCAAGGGCCCTCTGGGGGCCGGCTGCGCGCTAGGCTTGCCCAAGGCTCAGCACTCATCCCATCCTCACAGCCCCCACCCCCAGAGGCAGGAGCAAGGATCCCCCCCACACAGATGAAGAGACTGAGGGTCAGAGAGTAATAGGTGCAGCTGGATTCCAGCCCAGACCTGTGTGACTCCCAGGCCTCTCGTCCTGATGGGGAGCAGGGGCTGCGCACTGTAGGCAGGGACCTACCTTCCCCAAGTCCTGACGCCACGTGGAGAAAACCATTATGTGGGGCATGTCCCAGGGCGATGCCTGAGGATTCTCAAGCCCGAGGGCAAGGAGCCCTTCTTTGAGTTGCTCTTCAATAAAAGGCTGTGTGACCTCCATCAGGTGGGTGTACTTCTCTGAGCCTCGGCTGCCTCATCCGCAGCACAGGGGCGATGACACCTGCCTCTGAGACTTTCCTTCCAGACTCAGGCCTTCCCCACTGCTGACTCCTTCACGGAGCCCAGGCTGGACGGCAAGGCCGTGGGAGCTGGGGGGTGGGGGTTTGGGGGTTTGGGGGGGTGAGCACCCAGAGAAGGCCATGCCACACTGGAGCCACCGCCGCCCTCCGCCTGACAGTGCAATGGTGACGTCTGGCTCTCTCTGCTGCCCTCGGAGTCATCAGCAGGACACAGAGCAACTGTGCTTGGTGTTCAGGCTCTAGAGAAACGTTCATTGGACAGCAGCTTGGGGACTGCCGGCCATGTGTCCTGGTACCTGTCACCTGAGGGCAAGCGCCGTGTGTCTCCGTGAGCAGCGCCCTGCAGCGTGCCGGGGGTGTGGGAAGCCGGGGGCTCCCGGGGGAACCTAGAGGCCGCCGTCATCCCAGCTACGTTCATTGAGCAGACTCCTTGTGCTTGCGCCCCCGTGTTGAGTCTCACAGCAGCCCCCGGGGGAGTTGTGACGATCTCCGTCATACAGTGGAGCAGCCTGAGGGTCGAAGGCACTGAATGGTGAGCCCAAGTCACTGAGCAAAAGCGATTGCCCTGCCAGGATCAGGACCCACACATGTCTGGTCGCCGGGCCGGTGGTCTTCCCCACTGCTCCACCCCTACCGGCCTGAGAAGACCACCAAACCCCAACCCGACCCCCACAGGAGGGCGAATGTCCTGCACCCGATGCAGCAAGGAGAACACCGAGTTCCCAGTCACGCGGAGCTGGGTCCTCGGTCTAAGTTCCCGACACGAAAAGCACGAGTGACAGACAGAAGAACAGACACACTGCGCTTCCACCAACATCTAAAACTTCTGTGCTGCAAATAAAACCTCAGAGAAAGTGAAAAGACAGCCCCCAAAATGGTAGCAAAATATTTACGAATCACAGAGCAGATAAGGCATTGTATCCAGATTATAGGAAGAACCCTTGCAATTCAATGATCGACAACCTAATTTCTTTAAAAACAACGGGCACAGAATGTGAATAGACATTTCTCCGAGGCAGATACACAAATGGCCAATAAGCACAGGAATAAAGGATGCTCGAAATCATTAGTCGTCAGGGAAATGCAAATTAAAACCACAATGAAACACCACTTCACACGCGCTCGGATGAATAGAATCAAAAAGTCAGAGAGTAACAAGTTCTGGCGAGAATGTAGAAAAATCAAAACCCTCACAGATTGCTGGCGGGAACTCGGAATGCTGCAGCCCCTTTGAAAACAGTCTAGCACACCCTTAAACAATTAAACACAACGCTCTGGGCTGACCCGTCACTTCCACTCCCGGGAATTAAAAACACATCCCCACAAAAACCCCACAAGTGTTCATACAGCAGTCTTCCGAACAGTCAAAAAGCAGCAACAACCCAGACATCCATCAACAGGTAAATGGATAAACAACATGTAGCATGGCGATGGAGTGGAATATTACACAGCCATGAAAAGGGACGCGGCACTGCCCCGTGCTACGACGTGGATGAACCTTGAAAACATGATCCTGAGTGAAATACGCCCATCACCAGAGGTTGCATATGATATGATTCCATGTACAGGAGATAATCCAGAATCGGCAAATCTGCAGGGACAGAAAGCAGATTAGTGGCAACCGGGAGCTAAGGGGAGAGCGGACTTGAGAGTGACTGCTAACAGGTGGGGAGATTCTTTTGAGGGCACTGAAAATGCTCTAAGACCACACATAGTGGTGATAGCTGCACAACTCTGTGGATATACTAAGAAGCACTGACATGGTCGCTTTAGATGTGTGTGAATTTTATAGCATGTGAATTATATCAATAAAGGTATAAGAAAAAGCCATCCCTGGCAAAACTCCACCGTTGCATGACCCTAGAATACAGACTTCCCAGCTTCAGCCCTCAGTTTCCCCCTCTGAGAAATGGGCTCATAAACAGCTCCCCCTTTCATGAAAATTAAGGAGACTGTGTCTGGGGCTTGGTACACAGTAGGTGCTCACCCCGAACATGGTTGCTTCCCCAGAGCGGGAGGTGACAGGGGGTGGCCTGGGCAGGGTGCACCGCAGGAGGCCAAGCCTGGCCCTGGCGGCAGGAAGGACTGGACAGAGGAGGATGCTCATGGCCCACGACATAATTTAGATGGATGGCGGGGGCCATCCGTCAGGCTGAGAGCGGGCAACCCGGGAAGAGGCCGTGGGGGAGCCCATTACCGTACACGTGTTAACAGCGCATCCTTTGTACCGACAGCCGCGCGGGCGCGGGCAAGGGCCGCTCCCCGCATTGTCTGAGCGCCGCGACCGCGCGGTGATGAATGGGCCGCTCGCGCCTGTGGCACCGCTGTCACCTGAGTACCGTGGGCCAAGGGCGACACTGTGTGGTTGTTTCGGGAACTGCGAGCCACCCAGCGCTGGGCAGAGAGAGCCAGCAGCAGGACCCAAAAGACACTAGCACATTATATAAGTCCTCGAGAAATCCAGAGGACAATGATCACTACTTTTATTTCCCAGTAATGAAAAACAAGCCCAGCCAAGTTCAAAACCCGGGTTGGTCTCCAGATAAATACAGGACACGGTTAAATTTGAATTTTAGAGAAACAGCAAGTACTTTTTGGTATGTTCCAAATATTTCCTGACACATACTTCCACTTTACAGAAATCAATCACTGTTTATGAAATCCAGATTTAAGTGGGTGCCCTGCTTTGCTGTGTTTTGCTTTTCTAAATCTGCCAGCTCTGTGACCGGTGACTTTGAAAACAACACTTCCCTTCCCCCTGATTTCATAACATAAGAATAGTCTAGCCCTACACCCATGTGACGACACCGACGGGATCGCTGCAGGGATTCAGCGAAGTGATGGGTGTAAAGAGCTTAAGGAGAATCAAGGTCACAGACAGTGGGGACTGAAGTTCTCGTGCTCACACCCCATCTGCGGAGTCTAAGGAAGAAATGGCCCAACGTACTGGAAGGCTCCAACAGCCACTTGTTTTCCTGGGCGCCAGCAAGCCACCACCTCCGCGGGTGCTGCGCCCTGCGCCTAGGCCACCCTCTGCTCCCTGACTGACTCCCGTTCCTCCTCGGGGCTCCGCCCCTCTGCTTCCCCGGTCAGAGTCCCACCCACGTGCTTCCTCCAAGCACTAGCCATTCGCTTCATCTCAGATTCCCTCCTGCCAGCCTGTCTTTCACCTAATGGGAGAGGCAGCATCTTATTCCACTGCCTCACCGAGCACATAGTAAGTGCTCAGTTAATATGTGTTGAATGTGCTCAGAGGGATCAGAGATTACTATCTTCTACCTTATGGCGGGGCAATAACAACTAACCGTAAGTGCCTGGGGGAGGGGTGGGATCTGCTCTGGCCCTTTGCTGTAGCCTCAGCATTCGGGGGGCACTAACCAGATCTGCGGAATTAGTCTGAACCGCTGACACCACTGAGCAACGTGTGTACGGCCCAGTGCCAAAATCTTTAAACTTTTTCTCAACGATTAACTCTTCAGAATAAGCCTGTGAAATACATGCTATTATTAGACCCATTCTACAGAGGGGCAAGGGGAGACACAGAGAAGCAGAGTGACACCCTGTACCCAAGACGACACAGCTGTCCGTGGAGGGTCCACACCTCAGCCCGGCACTGGTTTGGGTTGCCTGCCCTCCCCGACGGCTCCCCACGGGGGTCTCGGGGTAGGACAGACCCGAGCCTGAACACTGGCTCCAGCCCTCTCCAGGGAGCGACCCCAGCAAACCTCTTCTGCCTGAGTCCCAGGTCCTCCCATTCGTGAAGCGGAGCAAGTGAAACTACCGACCACGCAGGGCAATGGGAAAGAATAGAAACCGTTTGTGGAAATGCACTCAGCAGGTGCTCAATAATTGGCAGCCACCCTGGTACTCACTGAGGTCACCGCACAGGGAGGAGAGAGTTGTCTCTTAGCGCTGATGCCCTGCCCCCTTCCAGGTCAGAAGAACACTCTGTAGTGGCCAGTTCCTCCTAGAGACAGAAAAACAGGTGGAGAGACTGCCATTAAGTCTCCCCCCAGAAATCAGTGCCCCAGGCAGGCTGCAGGGCAGAGAAGGGACTCTGGGTGCCTGGAGCCCCGGCCCGCCTGTGGAGGCTGGGGGACAGGAAGCAGGGGCCAGGTGCAGGACTCTTCAGGGCCCCAGCCAACCCTCCTGCCCATCTGGCCACGGGACCCCACACTAAGGTCAGAAGGGGTGGGTTGGGTGGGGGTGCTTTGGGGGCCCAGAAGCACAGTGGCGAGACACCCTGTCTGAATCAGGATTCTCTCTAGCCCATTTCTGCCAATTTGTTCTTTCCATCAAAAGTCTCACATCCCCTACTTCATTCGTTTATTGTGGATGAATGAACAAACAACATTTATAACAATGTGCAATCAAACGAGTAAGAGCCCCTGTGTAGTTAACAGTAGGGGCCCAGCACTGTGCCTCCTACTTTGACATAAAACAATCATCTAATCCTCATGGCCATCCTATGGATTATTATTCCTGTTTTAAAGGAGAGGAAATGGAGGCTCAGAGAGGGAGAGTAGCTTGCACAAGGTCACACAGCAAGTTAGAAGATGGGCTGGAACTCGAACCCAGTGCTCTCGATGAATTTCTAAAGGGCAAGGAGGAGAGGCCAGGCATCCCCCGCAGACCGGCTGCCATCCTGCAGCGCGAGATTCCTCCCTTCCCTCTGCCCAGAAGCCAAAGCCAGTTTTCCTGCCATTTTAAAAGGGAATTTCCCCTCCACCTCTTCCCCCACCCCCAGCAGGTGCCCCCTTCCCTCAGGCTCCTCCCTCCCTCTCTCTCTCTCTCCATCTCCAGCACTAAGAGTTGCCAAGGTAACCACATCACCGACTTCCTCTTTGTCTGGGGCTCTGGGAGGAAATTCATGAGCCACGCCCCTGCTCACTGTCCCCGAAGACTTCCACAAGGCAGCACAGGGCTGGACCACCAGTTCAAGGCCCCCTCGCTTCACCCCAACCATTCCAGCAAATTAGGCCCTGGTGGCAACTCCTGGGCACAAACTCCAAGTCCCAAGGTTCAGGAGGCTGCAGGCTAGGGGAAGGTGTTTGGGGGATAACCTCCAGGAGATGCACTTCTGGAACTCTGCAGCTGGGACACAAGGACAGAACACACTCTGTGCTTGGCCTTGGCCAGCATTGTGGGTGGTAGGGATAACACCTACTATGTGCCTGACATTGCAAAGCACCTTGGGTAGCACTGAGAATAGCACCCACTAAATGTCTGGGCCTTAGCTAGACACCAAAGGTGCCCAGAGGACAGAGCCTACTATGTGCTCCCCTCCATAAGGAGATGATGGAAATGAGATAAGTCTAAGAACTCATTATGGAGAAACAGGCATTTGAGCCAAGCCCTGAAAATCCAATTTGGACATGTAACCATTAAGTGCTGAAGAAACCAAAAGGAGAAACTGATACTCTCTGAGTTGTAACTATGTACCAGGCAGGCTCCTTGTTTTAAGCAACAAAGTCAGGACTTGAAGTCAGACTCATATGATTCCATGTCCCCTGCCCCTCGCTGTGATATCTGATGATATTCCAGATGGTGGAGTCTTCATCAGCTTGTATCTCTGAATAAGGGGGACAGGAGCCGAGCCCCCACCAGCCTGAGGAGTGTGAACAAAAGATCAACTTTTGTTGTTTTGTACCACCAAGATTTGAGCCACCCAAGATTTAGGGGCTGTATGTTACTGCAACATGTCTTAACCTCTTCTGACTCTTATACCAACCGTCCAGACCAAAATCCTAGGTCTGACTCTGATTCGCTGGATGTGCTCCTGAGACTCATCATTGAACCAATCACTGAAGGCACAAGGCAGGAATACTGTGATTTGGCTCAGGCCTTGTTCATGGGCCTGCTTCCAGAGATGGGGGATGGGAAATCAGCCCCACTCAAACTGGTGGACTGGGCATGGCAGGTGGCTGCTTCAGAAAAGTGGGGTGCTACTGCCACAAAGGGGAACAGATGCTAGAGAGGCCAAACCATCAGATGTCTCCTTCCAAGGGCCTCCTGGAGGGACCTGGGTAGGAAGTTCCTACACTGAGTGTGAGAGGAGTCCCCAGGCTCCTTGACAGGCCAAGACCTTACATATCTCTGAAATTTGTCTGGAAGGAGATTCCATCGAGTTCCGTTGGCCAATGTTGCTCCTTCCTGGGTCTCAGGAAGTCCTTTGGTTGCTGGACGGGCATGCTGCGCGGGCGGCCATCTTTCCGCGAGAAGCATATAGAGGATGAAGGTTAAGAAGGGACTCACGGGGACAAGGAATGGCCGGCTGGCTCCTAGCTGCCCAGGAAGGTGGAGGGGGCCGCCTGGCAAGAGCGTAATCAGAGGTCAATGTGGGCAGCGCTGTGCACCTCTTCCTAAAGCCCACATCTTTCCCCATCACATCCCTCCTTCAGGACCTTACATGACCCCCTCCCACCAATTAAAACCAGCATTTAATGGGTACTTCCTGTGACCCAGGCACGGCCCCGGGTGTTCCACAGACACCACTGCCTTCTCTCTCCCTGAGCACCTCATGGGCAGGTATTAGAGTTACCCCCGTTAGCGAAACGAGCAAACGCGTGCTCAGGAGGGCATGGCTCCCCAAGGTCTTACCACTGGAAACACAGCGCCCGGTCTTTATCCGCCCAGTCAACACCTCCTCCTCCAAAAACTGTGAAAGATAATCTGGCAACACAGAGAGGTAAGAGAAGAGGAAAGCCCCCTAGACTTGCCACACCCATTCCAGCCATCTCCAAAGAAAGCTCCTTTAACGCTTTGTGCACAATGCATCCAGATGTCTTTCTATGCTCGGGAAATACGTGTGAGCCCTTAACATGTGTCACGGATGTGTGAGGGCATCACCGGTGATTTTGAGGAAGATGGGTGTGCGAATTTCAAATCCATCTAGTTTTTTATCATCTTAACTCATCAGGGGAGGGGGGGAGGGGCTGACAAGAAGTTAAAACCCAAGTTAGAGTAGATCTCTACTCTAACCGGCACCAAATTCCCCAGTGACACCCCCGACCCCCGCCCCACCACCTCCCCCAGAGCAAAGTCGAAGGCCCTGCTACCCAGAGGCCCTGCCGGATCTGGCCCTTGGTCAGCCCCAGCATCCGTCACCACCCAGGCTCGCTCCCCTCCAGCCACACCTCGTTGTTTCGTAAACTCCTGAGACACGCTCTGCCTCGGGGCCTTTGCACCTGCTGTCCCGCTGCCTGCAACCCTCCCAGATATCCGAAGGGCCCGTAGCCTCGCCCGCTCAGCGTCAGCCGTCCCTTTACTGGAATTAAACTTGGATTCTCCCCCCTGAAACACTCCACGACCCTTTTACTTTCTTTGATTTCCTTCATAGCATCTAAGATCCTCCAACATATTGTACAAATCCGACTAGACTGCAGCTTCCACGCAGTCAGGAACGCGTGTCTGTTGCACCCATGGCTGGCTCCCCGGGGCCTTCAAACAATGCCTGCCCAGCACACAGTGTGCCCATAATAAAAAAAACTGTTAAACAGATTAACAAAGGGAGGTTACAGCTGAGTCGTCCACATGGCTCAGACATGCCTGAAAAATTTTTTAGAACATTTGAGCCTCTTACATTCTGGAAACAATATCCAGTTGTGAAACCTACCAGGAGAATCATGAAAGAAGGGGTGCAGGGTTGAAACAAGACTGTCCCCAAAAGCCACTTTCTGCAAATGTCCTGTCCCAGCTCAGCTCAGGAGGGCAAGCCAAAGGCCCAGTTTGAAGGGTCTCACATCGGAAATCCTCCACCCTGACCCCAGTGGCCTCCTGCCCCCCGGGTCTACGAGGAGCAGGGGTTCTAGAAACCCTGAGCGTACGCAGGACTGCAGGGGACCCGGCTTGCGTGGGCTGCTCAGCCTCAGGCTGCCACTGCCGCTGCCGCCACTGCAGGTTCAGGTCCCCAGGTATGACTTATGCCTCAGGCTGAACTTCATTTTCTACTTTTTGAATTCTGCTCTGGAGTTTTTTTTTTTTTCTCCTTGCCCTTTTCCTGGGTCAATGCAGTCCTGGTATGTGATTTACTGTTAATGGTATTGACTGCCTAGGATTGAGCCAAGAAATGGAAGAAATTGCTTTTTCTTTCTTTCTATCTCCTGGTTGACAACCCAGTCTTAGCACTGGGCCAGCCAAGCTCAGCGAATGCACCAGGCAGCCGAGGGAGCGGGTTCGTGTGCCTTCACGGCTGAAAGGGGCCCCGGGGACCCGGGGAGGAAATGAACAAGGGACTGTCAGCTAACGGGGGTCCTGCACCTGCCTCCCTTCCAGGTTCCCCCTCCTAAATAAGATAAAGGCTTGGGGAAGGGAGGGTAGGAGCATGGACTCCAAACCAGCCTCGGACCGAAGGCTACATGGCTTTAGGCAAGTTTCTTAACCTCTCTGAGCCTCAATTTCCACATGCATACAAGATGGAGATAATATTGTGCTGACCAAAGTGTCCATTTGTTTTTTTTTTCCCATACAATGGCTCTAGGAGCACTCAGTGGTCTTTAACTTCATTCAGGACCATTTTGTGAGATGGTATTATGACAGCTGTCACATCAGCATGCATTTAAAAAGAACATCAAAACTGGTGAATTTTTGTGTAGCCACTTTCATATTGAAGTTGAAAGAAAATAAGCAATGTTTCCAGCATATTGTGCTTTATTATTTCCAGAAAGGTAAAACGCAACTGAAACACGCAAAAACACCATTGTGCCGTGTACAGAGAAGGTGCTGTGACGGATCGAACGTGTCCAAAGACGTTTGCGAAGGTCTGTGCTGGAGATTGCTCTCTGGGTGATGCTCCACAGTGGGGTAGACCAGTTGAACTTGAGAGCGATCACATTGAGACATTAATTGAGAACAATCAGCATTCTACCACTTGGGAGAGAGCCAACATACTCAAAATACCCAAATTAATAAAGTTATTGGTGAGAATGAAAAATGTGTCCTTTATTTTACAGAAAAAACCATGCGGGCTTTTTGGCCAACCCAATAATATCCTCCTCGTGGGTAAACTGCAACTCGATCAGACACGAGAAACACTTTGAATCAAACCTATGTCCTGGTCAGAGCACAATATATTGTTCTCTCCACCATCACCATCATCATAGTCTCCATCACTCCGTTACTGCACAGTCTCTGTTCTGTCCAAACACAAAAGCAAGCTCTCCCTTTGTTCCGCGACAAGGATCTGGGAAGCCCAGAGGTTTTTGATGGTGTTTATTTGCTGTGGTAGGTCACACACAACGTAGAAGTCACCACTGTGCCCATTGTTAGGTGTGCACTCAGCTCAGTGGCGGGGACTCCATTCATGCTGTCGTGCACCCGTCGCCACCATCGGTCCCCAGAACTTTTCATCTTGCAACGCTGAAAGTCTGTGCACACCAGACACAGAGTCCCCCATTTCCCACTTTCCAGCCCCTGGCGATCACCATTCTACTCCCTGTCCCTATGAAGCCGACTCTTGTATGCGCCTCATGTGGGTAAGAGGATCATACAATATTTGTCCTGTCGTGCCTGGCTTGTTTTCACTTAGCATGATGTCCTGAAGGGGCATCCATGCACATTATTGCATGTGTCAGTACTTCATTCCCTTTCGCGGCTGAATAATATTTTACTAAATGGGTACATTGCATTTTGTTTCTCCATTCATCTGGGGGGGCGGTGGGTATCTCCCACCTTTTGGCTACTGTAAATTGTACTGCCATGAACAGAGTAGAGATTTCCGTCGTTGTAGTAACACTTCCTCTTCTCCCAAATGAGGGCTTAGCTGCAGCTAGTCCTTGGCGCTCAGCAGATATTCAGAGCTCCTCTCCTGGACTACACAGGGAGTCAGGCTCAGGACGTCCCCCGATGAGGGAGGCGGACGCTGCCCTGCTCTCGTGGTGCTCACAGTCCTGAGGGGAGCAGACCAATAAACACACAGCCAGGTAGAGACATCATCGCGAACTGTGGTAAGTGTCTGAAGGGGAAAAGAGGGGGCTGTGAGAGGAAAGGGGGGCACCCTGCCTCATCTGAACCAGAAGGACGTTCTTAGAAGGAGCCTCCAGAGCAAGCTCCTTCCTCCTTTGCTCTAAAGAGAGAACAAGCCCTGGCTGGCGTAGCTCAGTGGATTGAGCGCGGGCTGCGAACCAAAGTGTCACAGGTTCAATTCCCAGTCAGGGCACATGCCTGGGTTGCAGGCCACGGCCCCCAGCAATCATACATTGATGTTTCTCTCTCTCTCTTTCTCCCTCCCTTCCCTCTCTAAAAAATAAATAAATAAATAAAATTAAAAATAAAAACAAATAAAATGTTAAAAAAATAAAATAAAGAGAGAACAAAGGCCATCTGAGCAGTGGCTCAGAGGGTCTGTCACTCAACTCCCAACGACCAGAGCATGTGGTCACAGTGACTGTGGCTGCATCCTGGGTGCACTTCATGCCAGCCGGGAGAGCCACTGGTTAAACTTTCAGGAATTTTGTAAACTGCCTGTGAAATGCAACCATTAGTAAAAATCATATTATATTAATTTACAATTAAATCATCTCATGCTGGTGGCATCACTCTCTCTCCTTCTCTAGACAGACCTTCCACCTTCTCTGTGCAGCTGATGCCTGCTCCCCAAACCTCAGTGGAAAAGAAGCTTCCTCCTACCAGGTGCATATACCAATCCCATGGAAAGACTCTGATTGGTCCTGCTTGGGTCATGTGATTTCCTCTTTCACCAATCACTATCATCAGAAGGATTGGATGCTGTGATTGGTCAGACCTGGGTGGGGGGTGGAACCACCTCTGCAGCCAGGGTTGGCAGAATCTGTTTCTAGAAGAGGAATGGGGAACCCTTCCTGGCAGGTAAAGTTCAACAGTCCGCTCCAAGGAGGTGCTTGTGTGCTGGAAATGTTAAAGCAACCATCTTAAAGGTGAGAATAGTTATTTTCAGAACGAAGAGACAAGGGTGTCCATACCTTCCACATGGACTTAATACATTTAACAAACTGTCTTTTCAGAGTGCAAAACTGATCCCGTAGCTCGAGGCTGGAAACCGCTCAGCGTCCTCATGACCTGTGACCTGCACACATCTCCGGGCTCATTCTGAACCCTCCCCTCGCCTCTCACGGTGCCCCGGCCCCACACTGGCTTTCCCGGCCTCCCTTCCCAAGATCTCTCACGTGGGTTTCCTCCGCCTGGAATGTTCTTCTCACTCCTTAACCCCATCAGTCTTCCTCATCCATTTCCCCTGCCCGCACCATAGACAAGGGAGGCCAGTTTGTCCGGCTCACACTGCGTCCCTACAGCTGAGCACAGCGCGTGGCACAAAGCAGAACATAGTCAATAACCACTTCTAAAACTGATACGTAAGTGAGTGTTTGTTATCCCAAGGGTGAGGAGTCAGGAACTCCCTGCCTTCTCCACACAGATTCATTCATTCTTTTCATTCCGGCCACACTGCCTCGTGGGCTGGGGGACCTAACAGGAAACAGGAAAGCCTTCTTGCTTTTGAGAAGATCCTGGTTGGAAGGGAGAAGATGGCAGAGAGGGTCGTACCAAGAGCTGGCAGAGCCGGGGGGTCGGAGAGCTGAGGACAGGATGTGGGAAGGCAGCAAACACTTCCCAGAGAAAGTGAAGTCCCGGATGAGGAGTGATAGACTCATAGAAATTAGGTGGGTGAAGGAAGCACCCACTCCGGGGGGGAGGGTACTGCGGTGGGAGTGGGTAATTCCGGGCAGAGGGAACAGTAACTCGGAGGCCTGGAGGCCAAGTGCAGAGAACCGCGCGTGTAGTGGAGAGAGAGGCGGGGAGAGGCAGAGCGAAACGAGCGCGTGCACGAGAGCGAGAGCGAGCGCACAGTCTGGGAACGCGCGGGAGCGGCCAGGAGGGTGTCTGGAGACAGCAAACCCAGGACAGCGTCTAAGCCGTCGTAAGGACAGTGGACTTGATCCAAACGGGGGCACGCGGCCCGACTGAAGCGCATTAAGCAAGGGTGTGACACGATCACATGTGTATTAGACAGAAATCTTCTCCAGCTGACCCATCACCTTGGGGACTTGGGCTAAGAATTAGTATCAGTGCGAGGGCTCCAATTTAGACGAATGAATGGCCCCACGGGAGGGGCGGTGGGGTGGGGCGGACAATCCCCTCCTTTTGAAGTCAATATTATAATCCTTGACGTTCGGGACCCTCACACTCGAGGTCCCCAAAATCATAGAGCCACAGAAAGAGAGGCCCCCTGACTCGCAGACCCGGGGAAAGGGGGCATGGCCCTGAGCCTTGCGGAGGCCTGGAGTCACAGAATCGGGAAACGACGAGGTCACTGTTCAACAGCGTAGGGGCCTCAGTGGGCTTGGGCGGCCCGAGCCCTTGTGAAGTGACAGGAATTTTCTTGGGGAGGTGGCCTTGGTTTCCCTAAACCTCCTTCATACAGGGCCCCAGCGGGGCAATTGGTACCACTTCGCAGCTGCTTCCCAGGGGTCCGCACCCTACTTTCCGGTCTGCTGTACCCCCGCAGCTGCTCCCTGCACCCCTCTGGCCCAAACCCCACTTCTTCCTGCCGGGTGCATGTGTATTTTCTCAGCTAACATCGGCCCTTAAGGATAAATGCTGGCGGTTTTTTTTCTGCCTCCCAGGGTGCCAGAGTTCAACTTAATTTTCTCAGATTAAATAAAATTTCAAAGTGTCAGTCCCCGGCAAACGGAGTTGGAAGGTGGTTGATTTCCTAACCCGATCGCCAGTCCAATTACAATTTTTAATCTATATGTAGATAATAGTGAACAAAACCCCATAGAAATGTCAAGAGTGAGGAGGTTATTAGCTTAGTTTTAATTACTGTCGATCATTCTTAGCGACTGGAGAGACGCGGCAAATTAGGGGAAGGCAGCATTCCTCGCGCAGAGTTCAGCGGGGCCCCTGGGCGGCTGTGCCACGAAGCCATCCCCACCGGAGACCGTGCTGCCCTGTGAGTACACGGCCCCCCCCACCCCGCGCCCGCCCGCCCCCACTTCCTGCCCACAGAGGCCTGCGGACTTGGTCTTGGGCCGGATCAGTCTGCACCAGCTGATGCGATGTGACCGCTGTGACCGCTGTGACCGCGCACCTTCCTGCTCCAGCGTGTCCCCCAAGGCTGCGCGCCGCTCCGCAGCCCGCTCCCACCCTCCTCGTGTCCACAGTGTGGCTGGAGGTTATTCTTTTGTCTCCGTGATAGCGGTCACACGCGCTTGCGGAAGGGGGAGAGCTGGCAAACTCCAAGCGATGAAACGTGGAGGGAAGGAAAAATAGCCTACCCTGGTCTCACCAAATTAAACAACTGCTCCTTGTCTGGGGTTATTTTTATTTTTATGAGTGTGTGTATGCGTACACATAGATACATGTGCACATGTGTGCACACATATGTACATGCATGCATGCACATGCAGACTAAAACATGATGTATACCTATGTATAAAATATATGGTAAAATATAGACTTAATATTAAATTGATGTAATAATATAAAAATTTGTTGTGTTTATGCTATTTACATAATTATAAATATAATATAGTTGTAATTATATAATATATAATGTAAGTGTTATATGCATGCACACAAATTGGAATTATACTGCATGTGGGTTCTTCTATCCTACTTGTTTTTGCTGAACATCATATCGGAGCATGACTATGATCTGCAAACATCACTTTAGCAGCAGCCGAATATTCTCTAGCCTTGATACACCACACATTTCACTAATCCATCCCTTGTTTTTGCACATACAAGGCCAAGGTGCATTTTAATGGAGAACTGACAATGCTTTATGTTTGATATTGCACCCTGGTCTTTCCACTTCACGTCGAGAGGTTTTCCGTGTCTTCACAAACTCTGGGACTATCGTTTTAATAGGCCGCTCAGCCTCTCACAAGCATCTTTCAGGATGTAATCCGTGCCCAGCCCTGTGCCAAGCGGTGGAGATGGAAAGATTAGAATCCATTACACATTAGAATCTGCTAGGGCTCCTGACCTTGTAGCCCATACCTTTCGTTAAGCTAAATAGACATACCAATCAAATTAGCCATTCTGTTATTGGAAATCAAGGTGGATTCGTGTTTCTCATATTTGTAAATAGCACCAGCTTTTACACATTTTTGTATGTAAACTGTTATCTCTATTCTGAAGTATTTCCCTCCTTATAAATTCCCCAGAATGCAATGAATGGGCCTGAGGGTATGAATATTTTTAGGGTTCTTAGTGAGAAATCTGGTTTCTGTTTAAATGGAGTTTTAAGAGTGAAACTGACCTGAAGCAAATACAAAGAAAAAAAAAAAAGACACAAAATTTGACCCAGGGGCGCTAATGAAAGAATAGCAATATCTCATACATGGACAGAGATGTACAATTTTTTAAACTGTTCACATTTATTATTTTATTTGTGAAAAAATTTTTAGAAACTGTGTAACAGCATTCTCCAAAGGGTCGTGTTAGCCCTGCTGGCCATTGGCACCGGGATTTTAGGCGGGGGAGACACGAACCTGTTTGTAGTTTTTCATCCGCACATTAGGTATTTGTGCATGAGAAAAAATACAAGCAGACGATCAAACCCACACTTCGCGAGATCCGTTTAGAACCGACTGAGGATGGAATGAGAGACGCGGGGTTTACAGTTCAATTAGAAGACAGACACTAAGCCCGGAAGTGTAGGGGGGCGGGGCGTGCACATGGACCGCCCCCACCGGGTGGTTGAAAGGCCACGGGAGATGCTCTGCCTAATCAGAACAACACAGAGCGGCGGTGCCAAGAGATGGGTATCACGCCTAGGCTGGTGGGTCCCAGCAAGTCCAAGGTCTCAGGGAACTTGCCTTCTATTAAGTATCCACATGTGGTAAGACTCCGATGGCCAAACTTTGGACTTTCCTTGGGTCAAGAGATTAAAAATGACCCTTTGGGCCTCCTGGGCTGCGCATTACACCTTCCTGGGGAATTTTAAAAAGCACCCATGTCTGGGCTCCCTTCTGAGAGGTTCCGCATCAATATTCTCAAGGCTTCCCCAGTGGATCTAAAATGCAGCCACAGTTAAAGACCCCTGGTCAAGACTGCCTTCTTTCTGGGTGTAGCCCTGCCCACACATGGGGGCTGGAGTCCACCGCCTTGTGGATCTCTTCCCGGGCTGGCATACCCAAACTTCCCCAGCCCTTTGCTAGCAGGATAATGAGGCTAATGGCCAATCAAGCCCTAATGAGGATTGATTTGTTTATTAAGCTGCAATTATATGCCAGGTGCTTCCCGCTCCCCCAGCCCTGGAGACTCAAGGACAAGCAGGATACAGCCCTGGACGGCTGGGGACGCAGGGGCAGGAAAGAAAAGACAGAGCATCTGCATCTTCAGGGACTCAGGGTGGACTTGGAGTCCGAGCCCTCCAGGCAGTCTCAGCGGCAGATCAAATAAATACCCAGCATTGTGAGAGTCTGGGCAGACTCAAGTCCGGATTGTGCGCCTGCGCGGGAATCCCATCCGCGCACGGGCAACAGGACTCTAGGCAGAGGACGCGCCGGAAGATGGGTGAAGGGGAAGGCTGTTGTGCTAGGGAAAGAAACCCAACCGGAAGCAGAGGGCAGTAGGGGAGAGAACTACACTCTGTTCCGCAGACCATCGGAGCCCATCTTAACACACTAGGCTTCTGGAAATGCCCCCTCCCTCCCGCCACCCAACTCCCACAGAAGAACTAGTGTGCAAGTTGGGGAGATTGGCCTGAGCACCCCCCACAGATGGGAGTTAAGGTTTGGGAAGGGGTTTCATGACCAACCATTTATTCTTCTTCTGCAGTGAATACCTGCAAAATACCCCCAAAACAATATCCAAATGGAATGCTTATCAATAATTGGACAACTCCCCTCCTACCCCTGGCCTCAGGGAAAAGCTAAGCTAAAGGATGCAGCATAGAGGTGAGAGCAGGCACTTTGTTAACCAATGTGTTCTCTCTCCCCAAAATCAGGGTCTGCGCCTCATTCATCCTGAAATAGTCGGGGCCTGGCCTCCTGGAGGCACCTTGCAAATATTTCTAAGCGTGAGGAATGTGAATAGAATGAGTAGGGATGACACTGAGGGGGGTAGAGCCTAAAGCAGTGGGGTAGAAGGAATTGTGTGCACAGAACAAACGGAGTGCCGTAGAGTGGAGTGGAGTGATGTATTGTAAAATGGGACAGGGCATAAGAGGATATGATGGGATGGGAAGGGTGGAGGGGTGGGGTGGGGTGCCGTGGTGTGCACTGCAGTGGGATGGATGAAAATGAGTTGAGTGGGAGGGAAAGAAAGGAATGGAATAAAATGAAAGGGATGGGATGGGACAAAATGAGCGGAAGGGAGGAAATGGAATGGAGTGGAATGGAATGGAGTGGAGTGGAATGGAGTGGAGTGGAGTGCAATGAATGCAATGCAATGCAATGCAATGCAGTGGAATGGAGCAGGATGGAAGGAGTGGAATGCAATAGAGTGGAGTGGGTGGAGTGAAATAGAATGGGATAGAATGGGATGGGATGGGCAGATTGGAGTAGGATAGAAAGAGCTGTGTGGGGTGGGGTGGGGTGGGATGGGATGAGATGGGGTGGGGTGGGGTGGGGTGGGGTGGGGTGGGGTGGGATGGGATGGGATAATAGAATGAAGTAGAATTGTATGCTACAGGGTGAGGCAGGATAAATGGGATGGAATGGAAATGGATTGAATAGGACAGACTAGAAGACGCCCATTTACCTAAACTGGACCAGTAGGACAGAGGATAGGGGCCAGGGGATAAACTCATGTCCCCTCACAGTGGAAGTCCTTTCCCTCTCTGTCCTCAGCTTCCCCGCATGTAACTTGTGTGTTGGAACTAAACTACATCTAAGAACTCACCAGCTCTGAGACCCTCTAAGTCTTTGCAGCGACCAGGTAGTCATAATTCAAAAGGTATTTGCTGTGTGCTCATGCTAGGCCAGGCCTCATGCTGGGTACTCAGTCTAGTCAGGGGTCCACACAAGCCCACCCAGAAAGCACACAATTTTAATGCAGGGTGACAAGGATGTTGGCTCCAAGTGTCCAGTTGTCCAGAGGGGTGAATTTCAAGTCCCCTGGAATGGTCTCTAGCCTACCACCTCTGCTGACCTGAGGCCCCAGTGGATGGACAGCTCAAACTGAAACTCATAGGTTATGCCCCCAACCAACAGCCCGTTGAGGCTAAAAAACATGTCTGGTGAGCCTTGGGGTCAAGCACAAGACTGGCATTTTGGCCAGTTCTCCCCAATGACCAGCAAATGCCAGTGCAGACAGGAGCCAGTCACTCTTAGTTTCTGAAAGTCTGAACAGAAGGCTCCTCAGAGGGCTTCCGTCTGCTGGGGGCATCTTTATCAAGGTGTTTGTCTCACATCCTCAGCCCCACCACCGGGTACCTGCTTGATCCTCCAGTAACCTGAAGGGGGCCCAGTTGATCTCCAGGTCACCCACTGTGGAGAGGAGCTGGACCACTGACCATGGCATTCAAAGCCTGATAGGACCTGGCTCATGCCTGAATGGCCAACCTCATTCAATCATTAATACAATGCCAGGTATAGATGCTGACTAAGCACCATTCCGGTTCATGGAGATTCAATCATGAGCAAGGCAGACACCACTGCAGCCTCCACAAGCTCTCAGCTCAGTGGGAGACACAGATGGGGCACCAACAATGCCATAAATAGCCTTATAATTATAACCATGAGCAGTGCAGGGGATGGAAATTAGGAGACCTCTGAGCCTCATTCTGACTAGTCTCCATGTCAAATCCAGCACCGTTCTGCCAGATCAGACTTCCTTCAGGTCCCTGAATAAGCATGCTCTCCCTCACCTCAGGCCCTTTGCACGTGCTGCTCCCACTCCCTGGAGGTCTCTCTGCCCTTTATTACGCCCTCTGCTGCATAGCTCCTGATGCTGTGAGTGTTAGCTTAGAGGTCACTTCCTTCAGGAGGTTATTCCCAGTGCGGGCTGGGCACTCCTCTTCTATTCCTCTGTGCAACATGCTGCTTAATTCCAAAACAGCGGTTATTACAGTGAATGCCCATTGCCTTTTGCTTTTCTGGCTAGTGCACCAGGCTGGGAATGTCACTCCTGCATCAGGAGATTTTTACTGAATGAACGAGTCAAATCCTTATCCTTCGTTCAGTCTCATTCGCTACTTGACAGACCCTCGGGTCCTTCAGCGCCCCGCCCCACCCCCATAAAAATAAATGTTTCTGCGCTGTTGCCTTATTCTGCTGCTATTTCTCCTTGACAGGGGAGACTGCGAAAACTGGAGAAATTCAAAGCTGTTTTTCAGTTATAGCTGCAGAGCTCAAAGGCCCCTCTGGCCAGCTCCCTCCTGGGAGCCGGAAGCACAGAGAGCACCAGAGGAGAGCAAGCCGGGAGGGGTGCAGGAGCCCTGAGTCCTGTCTTCTGCCCTCTCCTCCACGACAGGCTGCCTGCCGTCTCAGGACAACCCCAGTGGTTCTGTTGGGAGAGGCAAACAGTAGGTAGGGCTGTGGCTAGAATGAGGTCAATGCAATGTACAAATTTGAAGTTCCCTTCTGGCAGATAGAAAATGCCCCCCCACCCAAAGATGTTCGTGTCCTCATCCCCAGAATTTTGTATGGCAAAAGGGAAATTGCAGGATTGATTAAATTAAGCATCTTGGGATGGGAAGGTTATCCTGAATTAGTTGAGTGGGCCCAATGTAACAAGCAGGAGGCAGGAAGGTCAAAGTCAGATAAAGAGATGTGAGGACGGTGTAGAGATCAGAGAGAGGTCTGAAGATGCTAGTCGCTGGCTTTGAAAATGGAGGAGGGGCCACAAGCCAAGAAATGCAGGTGACATCTGGAAGCTGGAAAAAGCAAGAAAACCAGTTCACTCCTAAGGCCTCCAGTAGATACACAGCTCTTACAACACACTGACTAGATCCTTGTAAGACCCCCTGTGGACCTCTGGCCTTCCGAACGATCGGGTAGTACATTTGTGTTGTTTTAAGCCAATAAGTTTGTGGTAATCTATTGCAGCAGTAATAAGAATCCAATGCACCCTTCCACCCTTCAAGCTATGTCTGCCGAATGCTGGGACTCAGGTGGGATAGATTTTCTGGTGGATCTAGAACCCTCTAAAGCAAGAATTGCTCACACTTAGAGCTGTTCTGGACGGATCTCGAGGATGGGACCAGGTCAGCTTCTGTCCGGGCCCTGATAGGCACTTCACTCATTCTCTCCTTTGTAGATCGTCTGTTTCCTAAGGAACAGACAGTTCACAGGATGGTATCTTCTTCCTCTTTCATTGGTGCTTCCTGTGGCCAACTGCCCTCCTCCATCATTAGTGGAAAGGGGAAGAAGCTGAGAGAGGGGCCATCACCACGAAGGCTCAGATTGGGGACCACTATTAAGTGACAGCACCCTACGATGGGTTACAATGTTGTACCGCCCTCCTTTTTCCAAGATGACTCTCTAGACCCAGCCCTCAAAGGACATGAACTTGAACTCACGCACACAGTAACAGAATGAAGTACCCTCACTCTTTCCGGCCCCCCACCCCTCATACTCCAAACACGCTGTCCTCGCTGAGTAAGTGGAGAGATCTGTGGACGGATGACCTAATTCAGTCATTCACCGGTCAGGCTGGATCGCCTTCCACTCCCGTCTGGGAGCCAGCCCAGACCTTCCAGAATTCTCTAGCTCTGGTGCTGTGCCCTGGAGAAACACACACACACACACACAGCAAAACATCCCAGGCCCTGAACCATCAGACACTTTTCAAAGAAAGTCAAGACGCTGTCACATTTTTTTTCTTCCCTCCCAAAATTAAAATGTGCCTCCAGTATAACTTGTTATCAAAAATAGAAGCATTTTATCTATCTTTATTGCAGAACAGAGATTACATGGAGACATTCAATTTGGAGTCAATTTAAATTTCAATTGTCTGTGAAATCTAAATCAATAGGGTATAGTTCAATGACGCTTTAATAAAGCAGGACATAACAGAGAAATCATTAGGAATTACATATGATAAGAGATTGGAGCGAAGCCTCCGTAATGGTGGCAGGGACATTAGAAATTACCCCCAAGCATTCACCAGTAAACCAACCGCCTCCTCCCCTCGCGAGATGCTAAAAAAGCTTAATTGTGTTGTGTGCCCCGGGAATCCATCTCTGTCAGCCTGGTGATTGGGGAACAATTTACAGTGAGTGACAAAAGCAGGGGGTTTGTCTTGCCCGCGATGTACGGGTCGTGTTTCTCCACCCAGATGCTTCAACACGTGGTAAGCCCTCTCCAGCTCTAGAACTTTCTGTCTTCTCTCCTCCCCAGCGATCTCCTTTCCTCCAGGGGAGGACCCCTCAGAGGGTCCAGCCCAGGGTAGGATGCTCAGAGGTGGGGAGGAGGGAAGGCAGCTGGGTAAACGCCCAAGCTTTGGAGAAAAACGATCCGTGAGGGAATTCCAGCCCCTGTCCTGTGTCTCGGTCAAGTTGCTTCACCACCCTGAGCCTCCACTTCCTCCCCTGAGAAACAGGTACACAAATATCCACCTCAGAGGTGGGTGTTTCATTCAGTCCAAGAACACTCGTGAGGGCCTCCCGTGTGGGGAGCAGCGGGGCCAGAATGAGGGTGGGGCGGGTGAGGCATTTTCCTTCAGTGCAAAATTAAGGGAGCACCAAAAATCTCAGGACTCAACGCAAATCATTGTTTTGATGCATTATTTTTTAAAAATCAAAATCAAGGCCAAAAATCCATAATGACAAAAATATGAACACTGAATGTGAAGACCAGGTACCTAAGCTGTGCTAAGCGGTATCAGCGCTGGAAACAAAGGGGAAAACTCAGCAACAGCCCTGAAACCTGTCTTGGTGTAAAATCTTCATACTTGGTTTCTCATGAATTTTTTTTGTGTTAATTTTGATCTCTTAAAATGTTGCATTGAAATAGCGTTTATCTTGAGGACTGAGGTTCTGTGTGTCCACCCCTCTTAAACGGTGCGCCCCAACGAATGTCTCAATGGCTTCGCCCCAGCCCCAGCCCTGCAGGGCAGGGAGCAAGGTGTGTGCGGCACGGAGGACAACGGCAAAAACCACACAGACCTGTGCGCTACCTTCATGGAGCCCTGGCTTTAGCAAAGGCGGCAGACAAGTAAACCAGTAAACAGAGTAACTAATGGTAGAGTAACTACCGTTAAGTCTAATGGGAGGAACATGGCGCCGAGAAGGGCAATCACCTACCCAGATAATGACCGCCAACACCAGCTCCAGACTCTCCACGCTGGAAAGGTCTCGTCACTCTCACCCACAGAATCCTACTGTGAATCGAAGGGTTAACTCCGTGGGGTTAGAATATTCAACCCTGAGCACCCCAAAGGAAGGACTTGACTGGCTCCTGGGAGGTCCCTTGTAAGCTCCTAGAACATCCCGTCTAACACGAGGGTCCCTGTGTGCCTGGCACCCTGGGCCACACTGCTCTACCCTAACAGAGTGACTTAGGGGGGGCTCGGCCCATGTCTCATCAGTTGTGCCCTGGGCAGGCTGAGTAATTAAGGCCAGTTCCGTGGGTGCCCCATGCCTTCGTGACTGACGCCCCATGGAAACACTGGCCCCCGAGGCACAGGGGAGCCTTCCTGGTTGGCGACACTCTGCACATGCTGTCTCGCGGCTTTGCTGCGAGAAGGAAGGACTGTCCACAAGACCCTCTGGGAGAGAACAGCAGCAGCGGCCAGCCGGCTCCCGGCTGCTCCCGGGACTCCGCCATAGGCACCGTGCCCTCCGCTGCTTCTAACCCTCATCCTCCCACTGACTAAACCGTAACCACACGTGCGGGGCCCGGCAGAAGTGACGCTGGCTTGAGTGTGGTCGGCAGGGTCATAATAGGAGTGTGATCATTGATAGTTTGAGTTTGAGCATTTCACCTAAAATGTCAAATGGAGTGCTGGAGTGTGACATTGTCATGTCGCAGAATGACATGCATATGACGTCGTAATAAAAAATGGGGGTGTGATTCATGCCGGACTCCCCTCTATAACAGCTCCTTGGAGTTCTGTGCGTCCTTCCAGCAAAGGATTTGCAGGGACTCTGTAACGCATTCCCCGAACTTGAATGTGACTGGGGCCACGAAATGTGTGCTCGGAAATGGTTAACATGGTAACGTGTTGTTGTATATTTATTTACTGTACAAATAGGTCAGCGATCTCTTTATTCTCGGCAACTGCATGTAGCATGTGACTGAACGTCTTGAGCAGCGCTGGAGAGAGTGGGCTGGTTATCGGATGGACAGACAGACAAACAACCGAAGGGCTGAGTGAATGAATCCGCTGGTGGTGAGGGAGAGAAGAGACCACAGCAGTGCTTTACCTGAGCCGCCTGTTTAGCAGCATGTCACCTCGGGGACGTGGGACTCCGAGTCCCCCAAATTCACTCCTACCCTCTCTGCAGCCCTCGTTCACGCTACCCTCTACGCGACACCCCTCATTCTACATTTGCCTTGAGTCATCATTCTCCCGCCTTGGCAGGGCTGCCACCGATCACCGTCGGGCTCCAAGCGAGATTAAACGTCCTCGGCAATTGGTTCCCGGCCCAGACTGGAGGGTCCTGGCTGCAGGAGAGATGGATGGAGGTGGATGGGGGCTCCTGGGGGAGGACCGGGCAGGGGAGGCCAGTGCAGCTCGGGAGCCAGGCCGCGTGGAATTTCGGGTCCCGCCTGGGCCGCTTCTCGTCTATGTGGCCTCGGTCAAGAGGCATCCCCTTCCTGAGCCTCAGTCTCCTCGTCCTCTGCGTGGGGTGATGACTGCACCTCATTTGGGGGGGGGGGGCGTCGGGAGGACCGGGTGAGAGAATTGGCATGGAGCCTGCACAGAATGAGACCTTTTTTCCCAGCAGTCATTACAACGAAGGTGGGAGGGGTTATCTCTCCGAGTCCGAGGACCTGGGCCTGAGCCCCGCTGTACTCCCCGCTCCCCAGGCCCGGGGGGCCCTCCAGAGTCACACGTTTGGACAAGCAGAAGGACAGTGTGAAGGGACCAGCTCTTCAGTGGTGCAAAGTCCCCAGACCCAGACATTCGGGCTCATCCCCAGCCTCTCCCCTCATCCCCCCAACCGCAGCCTCTGCAGGTAGGTCCTTCTGCATCCCAAGCCCACCTCCCGGGTGCCTCACGGAGCCCTGAGCCTGGCAGAGCCGACCCTCGGTGAAACAGAGTGAATGGCCTAGTCCCTCAGAGCCATCCACCCCCCAAGGTCACTCACACCTGCCACCGCCCTGAGTGGGGACTGTGACTCTTTTTCACAGATGACCATGGAGCCATGTCTGAGGACCCCCCAGCACCCACAGACACTGCCCACCCCCAAATGGAAACAACCCCAGAGGGAAAGCTCCCCCCAAGAGTCTAACTTTTCTTCCTCACACAGTGCTTCACTTGTCTCGATTTCTGACATTTTCCAGGCAGAAGAGACCCTGCCCTTGGTACACTCATACCCGGCGAAGAAGCCAGGGCTGGTGGGCCATTCCCAACAGCACACGTTGTCTGAGCGCTCACCTCGTGCCTCGTGCAGAGCTAGCTGACTTCAAAGCATCATCTCATTTGAGCGCCACACACCCTGTGAGGCGGAGCCACTGCTACCCCCACGGTCCTGGAGGAAACTGAGGCCCAGGGTGGTGAAGCCAAACATGCCTGTGGAAAAGCCCAGAGTCACACAGCTGCAAGCAGCAGGGCTGGGATCAAGGCTATGCCTGCCTGGTTCCAAAACAGGTAGTGAGCTCCCCATTGCTGGGGGTATCCAAGAGTCTGGGTAATCACATAGCGAAAAAGCAGTAGAGTGAATTCGGGAATGGAGAGACTCCAAAACCATAGCTCCATGAAGAGGCTCCCTCTACAATAGGGCTTCTCAAGCTCAGCACTGCCGACATTTTGCACTGGATAATTCTTTGTAATGGTGGGGGTGGGGGGCTGTCCTGTGCATTGTAGGACATTAAACAGCATCCCTGGCCTCTACCCACCCCAGAGGCCAGTAGCAAATCCCTGGTCGTACCAACCAAAAATGTCTCCAGATATTGCCACATGCCCCTTGAGGGGAGGGGGACACAAAACCTCTCTTGTTTGAAAACTACTGCTCTGTGAGAACTTTCGGAAAAGTCAGTAGCCATCCATGAAGACCAGCGCTGACGAGGTGCAAAGCTTTACACCCCTGCAGTGCCTTCTCGGGAGACAGCGGTGCACTGCGGCAGCCCCTATATCACGGCAGAAAGGCCGTATGTCTGCTCCCGCTGTCAGCCTCCCGGAGGGGCAGGAGGGATATCGCTGCACATTTGGAAAACACAGAGAGGGAAAGAGAGTGGTGGGGAGAGGGGGAGGGGGAGGAGGAGGAGGGAGACTGAAAGCCCATGACCTTAAAACATGACCTGAGAACGCAGGCAGGATTTGATCTAAACGCAACACAGTCGTGGCATTAGCACCAGGCCGGGGCCACCAGGCTCCCAGCCAACTCCGAGCTGCCACCACAGGGCGTCGGCCAGGCCCCGCTCTCTGAGCCATGGTTCGACACTGAAGAATCTCGCATGACAGCCCCGGAAGGACCCTTGGGAAGTGGAGAGCTGCTGATCACGGGTTCCGAGGGCGTTGCCAGGTAGCAGGTGCTGGCCATGCGTGCTGGGCACCTTCCCTCTGTGTCCCCACCCAGATTCCCTCTCCACCCTTCTCCCCCCGGCTCTCTGCCCAGGGGTGGACCCCAGTAGACGGTGACGGGTGCCTTCTGGTTGGGTCCTGCCGATGCGAGGTTCAGAGGGCAATTAGAGGGACCAGGAAATGGAGGTTGGGGTGCTGACACCCCCTCTCCCACTCGCCAGGGCCTTGGAGGGTTGGCTGCCTCCCTTTGCTCCTGCCCAGAGACCCCCTCCATTCAACCCTTAACACTCCCTCGTCACCTCTTCTGGTACCGGCCTCGTTTCAGAGCAGTCTTGGCTGGGATGACCACAAGGCAGGACCCGGGTGAGTGCAGTTCATGCAGAGGGCTAAGGATGGAATGAGGGGCTCTAAAAGGTCCCCCACAGCCCAGCTGCAAACACCTCCTTCCACAAGTCCAGGCCCTGCTGTGGTACACGACACTCACTCCCCAAAGGGTCACAGGGAACGGGCACAAATTCCCCGGATGCAGAGACACATTAGGGAAAGGAAGAAAGGACTAGCACCGCATGAGCACCTACTATGTGCTTTCCATCGTGAGGACTCAGTAAATATCAGCTTTACGTTGCAGAGATCACACCCCTTACTCCTCATGGCAGGGCAGCGGGGTGGACACCACAAGCATCACAGTCACAAACGCAGAAACCGAGGCTCAGAGAAGGCAAGTGACTTGCTCAAGGTCACACAGCAGATGTGTTGCATCTCTGGCTGGATCTCTGGCCTAACGATCGACCTGTCTGCTTTCCATCACACCTGCTCACCCCTGAGCTGGAGGAGCCAAGTTTAAAGCAAAGGGGAGATGTCCAAAGAGGTAGGGACAGAAAAGGAGACATTTGAGGGACAGTCCCAGTCTCGGGGGCTCCATGACGTGAATTAGCTACGTCATGGAGCCCCCAAGCGGGACCTCAGTTTCCTTCCAAGAACAACAAGGAAGGAGCTTTACTCGGCCCACCCCCACCTTGGGTTCCTCCTTGCTCTGACATCCTGCCTACGGCCAGTTTACTGGTGGAATTTAAGATGGTCTATCCACATCCACCCTGGACCATGGGCAGGTTTTGACCTAATTGAATATTCTTAACAATATACTTTTTTAAAAATATTTTATTTCATCTTTATTGTATTTCTTTCCATTACCATTTAGTCCCCGTATGCCCACCTCCACCCAGCGATCACCACACTGCTGTCCATGCCGATGAGTCCTTTTCCCTGTTTTCTCAACCCCTCCACCCTCTTGACTGGCCCCCCAAAAGAAGACATGTGCAATGGTGCAGAAGGGAGGGACCCCCACTCCCCCTCTCCACCTGTCCGCTCACCTGTGTCCCTGAGCAAGGCACTCGTGTGGGGGCCTCTGTTTCCCAGGATGCAGAAGCAGGAAACGGCCAAGACATGACTAACCCCCTCTCAGGCTGTGATTCAGACCGGCTGCTTCTGGGCTCCATTTCCAGTTACTTGTCCCATGGGGACGGGGAGGCGGGCATCATCAGGGCTAAGCTGGGTCCCAGAGAGGGGCGTCCCAGTCCCCACGTGGTGGTGCCCTTGCGCCTACCCAAGTAGATATCTCAGCTCCTCCCATCCCCGCACAGGGGCCAGCCTGGCCCAAGGCTGTTAGAAACACAGGCTTATCTCTCTGAACAGATCAGTTCTCGCTAAGAACCCATTTGATGGTCTGATTATTCTTGGCTCCTTGGTCTTAGTTATATAAGGAGCCTGCTTGGTATTTCCGAGAACGTAAAACACTCCTCCAGCCAGGTCTTGCTGGTGAGGATGCTGTTATCTCTCATTACAAACTTTTACCCAAAACGTCCTTGTGATCCAAACCCAATCATGGTCCAGGGCACGTGGATGTCTCCTTTTCTGTGGGATTGTCATCGAACTGTGGTTTGAGGGAAATCCCACAGACACAGGCTGTTTGTGAGAAACACACAAACGACATTTAAAAAAATACCAACCACTATGCTACGAGACTGTTATGTCCGAGAAGGAATAAATCAGTCGGAGAAAATGGCACAAAGAAAAAATAAATCTGATCTGACCTTTAATCTGTAGGTAGGACAGGGCATGCCCGGAGGGGACAGAGGGACAGCAAAGGTGTGGAGGTGGGACAGTAGGAGGGTGGTCAGCAGGAGGAGCCAGGCCTGGGGAGAACGGGAAGGGCCCCAGGATTTAAGGGAAATCAGTTTTCATAGACACGGTGGGGCCAGATTATGAAAGCCCTTGAAGGGCAGACAGGTGGAGTTTCTGTTCGATATGGGAGGCACTGGGGAGCCTTAGAAGGTATTAGAGCAAGGGGATAATACACGATACAGTCCATCTCACGATTCACAGATTTTGTATTTGCAAATTCGCCTACATGCAAAAAATGTGTGTGTAACCCCAAAACCAATATTCAAGGTCACGTGTGAACGTGTACAGAGCAGCCCAGGAAAATGGAGTCACTCGTCGGGAACGCTCCCAACCGAGGCTGAAGGAGGTGACACCCTGCTCTCTTGTTCTGGCTCTCAGACTGCAAACCAGAGTCCCTCCCGAGGTCTGTCTAGGGCCACGTGTTTTGCATTCAGACGTTTTACACTGGTGTTTTGGCTGCTTTTGCTGCTTTTGTGTTTTGCTTCCACTTGATTGATTTTGCTGTTTAAGACGGCCCCCGGGTGTGGTGCTGAAGCACTGTCGAGCGTTCCTAAGTGCGAGGAAGCTGTGACGGGCCTTACAGAGGAAACTCGTGGCTGAGATAACCTCCGTTCCGGCATGAGCTACGGCGCTGCTGGCCCTGAGTTTGATGCTAATGAATCGACGATATAAATTAACTCAGGTATCTTGAAACAGAGGCACACATGAGACAAGGTTATGTATTGATCACTTGGTGAATGTGTTGTGACCACAGACTTTCAGGAACCTAACCCTGCAGGGCCCCTAGGAGCGATGGTTCGATGCACGCTAATTCGGTGTGTGGGACTACTCCATGGACCGCAACTAGCTAAAACAATGGGAATCAACCACACCACCTTCAGAACTGTATGGAGGCCCTGAGACCAGCAAGTAGAGCCACCTCTCAAGAGCATGGACTTTGGAGCCAGTGCCTGGGTTCGAATCCTGGCTCTGCTGCGTACTAGCTGTGTGGCCATAGGCAAGTTGCTTAGCCTCTCTGTGCCACCGTTTCTCATGCATAACACAGAGACAATGCTTGTCTCTTTGTCACAGGGCGGCTAGGAGAATTTAAATGTGGTAACAACTGTAAAGTGTTTAGGAGGCTATCTGGCATACAATAATGAATACACTTCACATGTTACATGTTTGTTAAGTAGATAAATGAAGAAAGGGACGGAAACAAAGAGAACAAGAGGAACCGCCTCATCTCACAGGCAGGCAAATGGAGTCAGGAGTAGAGGTGGCTTGCCCATGGCCCAGGGGGGCAGAGGCGGGCTCTTCCCAAGGACGGCCTGGGATCGCTGACACCGGGGGACACAGGACCAGCCTGCTTCCGTGACTCAGAGGTGGGATGACACCAGGCGGCGCTGGCAGCAGCCGGCACAGCGTCAAACCCACAGTGCGACCGACCCAGGGACCCCCGGACTTGCCGCGGGAGCCGCCCCGCCGCGCCCCGCCCCGCCCCGCCGCGCCGCCCACCAGCCCTTCACGCGCCTCTTCCAGCCGCAGCCAGACGGATTCCGGAGCGCCCTCCGCGCAGCCTCTCCATCTCGCCACTCAAGAATTACTAGGGATCGCCAGGCCGTGCCGCCGAGGAACAAGAAATACGGCCACGGCCCGGCAGAAACCTAATGAGAAACTGAACACGGCCAGACAGAAGCTTAACAAGAAATACTGGCCCAGGAAGAGGAGCGGGGCCCGGAGCCCCGGCGGCCGCCCGCCGCCTCCCGCACCGCCTATCGATCCGGGAAGTAGATAAACGGGAAGATATACGGCAGGAGGGGCCCGGGGCTGATGAAAGGGGAAGAGAGGGCCGCTTAAATCACGGGGCAAGTGCTGGGCCAGAGCGGAGATAACAGGATTTGTGTTTATGGTTAACAAGGAGAATCGGCTCAGGGGCTGGGGCGGGACGAGGACTCCAGGGGGAGGGAGAGAAGGGGGAGGAGAGGGGGGCGGGGGTGGGAGCGCCCCCTGCTCCCCGTAAATCACTGATGAGAGGAGGGCAAGTGCGGGGACGAGCCGGGGACAAGTGCCTGAAGTGGCCAACTCCGTCCTGGCCCATTGGGTGTGTCCCCAACTGCCCTTCTCCCTCGGCCCTCCGTGTCCTGCCTCCCCTGGGCACCACCGAGCATCCACGGAGAGGACTGTCCATGCCCACCGCCTCCTCCCGCCAGCGGGATGGAAATCAAAACTCACGCTGAAACACCGCAGGCAGCAGCGACTGCCCGAGGGAAGCTTCCTCTCTGCCCGTGGCTGTGTTAAGAGCTTCCCGTGTCTCATTCTACCCGACATTCGCTCGGGGACCGAGGCACTGGGGTTGTGCCCGTTGTACAGATGAGGAAACTGAGGACCCTAGAGGCTAAGGATCCGCCCCAGCGCCACAGAGTTGTGTGGGAATGCGAGCCCAGGCAGCCTGGCTTCCCAGCCCGCTTTCCTGTCCGTGACTCTAGGCTGACTCTGTTTCCACCCTGAGCACTCACCCCGAGTGGCAGACCGTGCACCTCCATCGCAGCCCCTGGGCCACCTCAGGTCTCCCTGTGCCTGTTCCTCGAGCACTGGCCACGTCTCCTCTCAAGGACGAGCCAGGGAACCGCCCCCTCCTCTGCCCTGGGTCTTCTCCGAGGGCACAGAAGTGTCTCCAGCACATGCAGCCGGGACACAGGGGAGTTCACACCCCCGGGGAACCCTGGGATGGGAGCTGAGGGGTGAGCGCTGTTCCCGCCCCTCAGAGGGACAGTCCTGAGTCCGTCCTGGCGCAGCTCCTCGGAGGCGTCCGGCAGGATGAAGCCCCACTACCCACGGCGGTAACAGTCCCGTAAGGCCCCGGATGTTGGTTCCCCTTCCTCCACGTGGCCCACGCCCTCACCCCTTTCTCGGGCACCCAGGCCCTCATCTCAGGCTCTGCTTTGGGGAATCCAGGCTGAGGCAGGACTCCACCTGCCTTAGACATAAGAAGACACAAGAAGCAGGCCCAGCTAAGCCAAGACAAAGTTGTGTGTGTTGGGGGGAAGGGTGTTGTATGGGGAAGGGCGCTTCTCTTCTCCTCTCCAATTTCACTCCTCAGCCCAGAAAATTGTCATGTATTTGCTAAATCTAACCGCCCCCTCTGGGAGCCCGGACACGGTTTGACAGCCCTGGTGCCTGTGCTTGCCCCTCAGCTGCGCCTGGGTTCTAGGAGTCAGCTGATGCCAAGACGTCTCCAGAAGGTTCACTAGGGAGAAGCCAGGGGCATGGATGGTGTCTGCATCCCCATGAGCCCTGGGCCACCCTGACACTGAGCAAGAATGGGACAAACAGGACCCCAGAGCCCTCTGGCTACGGTGGGAGCCTCGCCTCTCTGGAGGTCACGTGATCCTTTTCAAACTCTCCCCAGCCCGTGACTGCAGCACCTCCAGGAGATTGAGGCTGAAAGGTTGCCATCCCAGAAACAGGAGCCCAAGGGGGTCAAGGTCACCCTTTTGCACGGTGGTGGCAGATGGCTCCTCCCGGTCTGCGCTGACTTGGCTGTGCGGGGTCTAAAGACGGAAGAATGGGAAGAGGTGTGTATGCACACGAGTGTGCGAAGTCACCTTCCTCAGCAAAACCCTGAGACTTACTGAGAGTTGAAGACCCCCCTCCCCACCCACGGATGACACAGTGAACATCCTGATTGGGGGAGGGGAGCATGCTTTTGGTATCCTTGTCCAAGAAGCACACCATTCATCCACATATGCCTCCACTCATTCCACAAACGTTTACTGAGCACCTATTATGTGCCAGACCCTGGGATCTGGGATCACCGTTATGAAAGGGATATCAGGAGCCCTTCCCCCGTGGAGTTAGCCGTTCAATGGCAAAAACAGAAAAGGCACAGCCAGATAAATAAATAAAATAAACTATGATGAGTTCTTTTAAAAATTCATGGTCTATGATCCTTGTTTGATCATTAAATACAATCCCTGCTTTTCATCCAGTAGAATGGAGTTCTAGAAGCCAGCTTTTTTGTTAGAATGTCAAATAATGAACTTCAGGGCTGGGCCTTGACACCGCAGGTCTCAACGGTGACCAGAGAGGGTGGGTCCCAGAAGGAGACAAAGGGGCAGGCGCCCCCCTGCAGCGGCCAAGGCGCAGACACCCTCCTGCACTGGAAAACAAAGTTCTGAGAGCCGGATTTGATGAGACGTGAGGTTGAGAACGTTCCCGGGAGCAACCGGTCTCCTTTCCCAGCGCCGTGTGTGCAACTGTTCAGGCTTGTGTGAGCACTTGTACCTGTTAACGACGCGCAGCTCGCCTTACAAGTACACCGTGAGCAAAGGATTCTTAAGGCTTCAGAAATGGTTGTCACATCCTGTGAAAATAACTTCCAAAGAAAAGCACGCCATTCTTACTGACAATCCTACCCGGTAACGGGCTGCCCGGGGAAGGACGTTGCACTGGGTGTGTCCGTGTTCCCAGCAGAAGCAGGGACAAGACTGCACCGTCGCCTCAGAGGAGACTCGGTGGTGCTTCCCTCTTGTCCCTCAAGGCTGATGGTGGGGTGGGGGGAGGCCTATATCCCTGATCGATTCTTTCTAACAAAAGGACTAGGTAGGAGTCTCGTTCTATAAGAAAATGATTTTGATTTGATGATTAGGAAAGAAAATCTCGGAAGAGGAGATAAAAAAATAACGCTACAAAGCTGAGACCCAAGAGGTCCCGCCATAAAGAGCAGGGAAAAGGGTGTTCTGCGAAAAGAGACAGCAAGCAGCGCAAAGGCCCTGGGGCAGGAGTGAGCTGGGTGAGTTTGAGAAACCTAGCAGTCCAGGAAGCGGGAATGTAGAGGAAGTAGGTGGACAATACAGCACTTGCGGGTCTGTGGAGTACACATTCTATTCTTCTGGGCACGGGAGCCGATGGATGGCTTCGCACAGGGCAGTGAGCTTTCAAAACGGAGGCTCGGAGCGCCCAGCATGGCTGCAGGACCAGGACGCGAGCTCAGCCGCTGCTGGTGCTGACTTCTCATTCCGCAGCTCACCGGATGCGTAAGGGCAAGGCTCTGACCCAGCAGCACATCGCGGCTCAGCACGGATGGATTTGCTTTTAAACTTCTCACAGAGTTGCCTCCACTCTATAAATATAGATTCCCTTGGTCTGACACAGCAGGAAAAAATAGAGTTCTTAAAGCCAAACAACAACAACAACAACAAACCTGCCTGCTCACACCTAAAAGACTCACAGGCTTAGAGCCAGACTTGTTCCGGCCTGAGCCGGGCTGGGGCAGGAGGGAGGCTGCTGCCTGTCCTCGGCGCTGAGAGGGAAACGGGGAAATAAAGGTGTTTGGGGCTGGCTCTCCATAGGGGGGGGCTTCACGAATCCTTGAAACTGTCAAAAAAAAACCCACCCATATTTGGCCACTGTGGTGCTATTCAGTTCACGCTGACACCCTGGGAGCCCATACCCACCCCCCCAGCAAAGACCCACTTGCCTCCCAGCCTCAGCTGAATGGGCAGCATCTCAAAGACCAAGGACGCCAGAGGTCGGCAGGGACGGCGAGGAGCTGGGATGCGCGGAGGTTGCGTGGGGGAACACGAAAGGGCACAGGCACTGGGGACACTGACTAGCAGCCACCTAAAAAGGTAAATATATACCGATCACATGCCCAATTAATCCTGCTCCAAGGAATTAAAGGAAATGAAAACACAGACCCTCAAAACACCCCTGGGCAACGATGCGCACAGCGGCTGGATTCGTGGTGGCAGAGCCGGGACGCGCCTCCCGTGTCCATCAACAGGAGAGCGACGAGCAACCTGCGGTGCATCGATCCCACGCAGCAGTGAAAAGGACGCGAGCTGTTGGCACGGGCTGCGGTGCAGACGACTCTCAGAAACGTCCTGCTGAGTGAGAGGAACCAGACACAGGAGGGCACTTGCTGTGCGATTCCGTTTACAAGTTCTAGGCTGGAAGAGAACAGCAACCTATAGTGCTAGGAGTCAGACCGGTGGTGGTGTCTGGGGCTGGGGGGGATGCCTGGGGAGGGGTGACAAGGGAATCTTCTGGGGTGCCAGACATGTTCTCTTCAGATAGGGGTGCAGCTTACACAGTGCCTACTTTATCCAACTGACCCGACTGTGCACTGAAGATGGAGCATCTCACTTTCAAGTATATCTTATTCTTTCAGTGTAAAAGTAAATGAAATTTACTTACTCTAGAAGGCTTCTCGACCTCCTCCAGTCTAGAGTAGGGGCTGGTTTTAAACTGGACACCCCCGGGATATGGACTCAGAGTGGGTATTTGCACGCAGATGGCCAACTTGCTAGGAGAGAAGGAAGTCAGACAAGGAGGGGAAGGCAGCCAGGGAAGGATGTGTTATGGGGCAGGTGACCCCCGTGGGCCACAGGGCTCGATCCTGTCACTCAGAGGACACAGGGTGAACGGTCACCCGGGGGTGGGGGGAAGCCGGGGATTTATACACCAACTCCTGGAAGTCATTGATTGGGACGTAATTCACCAGTCCTTCCAACTGACCAGAGCATGGGCAGAGCAGGTCCAGTGGCCAGAAAGAGCCCGGAGGGAAAGAAGTGCAGATATGTGGAAGTCAGCCTGGCGTGGGCCGAGGGAATACAGGCAGGACCCCACCAGGACCCCACCCGCACCCCGCACCCCACAGCCAGTTGTGGGCCCCGTCTTATCTGCAGCCACAAAATCCTATGTGCACAGAAATCCCATAGGAGCAGAAAGAGTGATTCAAAGCTCGGTTATGGCATGAGGCAGATTTGACCTCAAAGTCCAGCTCTGTCACTTTCCACATGACGACTTGGGCCAGCAGTGCTTCTTCCCTGAAACGGGGCCCTGCATTGTTGAGAGGACACAGTGAGAGAGTCCTGCTCCGTGCTTATCGCGCGCCTGGCTCATAACAGGGGCGCTAATAAACAACAGCAGCAACAAGGAGTTACTGTTGTGACTACAGAGGGTCTCCGATTGACTTAGGAGTTTTTGACTTGCTCCTTTTCCACTTCACAAAGGTGCGAAAGGGATACGCATAATAGATTACATGAGATAGTTGACACTTTATAATAAAATGGGCTTAGTGTTAAATGACTTTGCCCAGCTGTAAGCTGATGTAAGCATTCTGAGCACATTACAAGTGGGCTAGGCTAAGCTATGATGTTCAGTAGGTCAGTGTATTAGACGCATTTTGGGCTTAACGATATTTTCAACTTGCAATGGGGGGTTTATCACAATGTAACCGAATGGCAAGTCAAGACCTGTGTCCATTCATTCTCTTTGCCCCCAAAACGGTAAACATTAACATTTGCCACTAGAATTTTCCTCTCTTCAATTATTTTTAAAATTTAACTGCTGAAAGAGAATACATGGACTGAATTCCAGATCCAAAAAGTATTAAAGGATGAACTGTGGAAATCCTCTCTCTCTCCCTGTTATATCCGCCACCCAGGGGGGCTCCGCACAGGGGACCCGGGTGGCCAGCCTGTTGGAGCGTTTACCCAGAGATATTTTCACACAGCATTCTAACATACTTTGGGCTTGCTTCTGTTTTTCCATGGCTGAATCCAGTGCACAATGGTATTTGATTTGCCATAAGTAATGTATGCAAGTTTAACGTTCGATGTTGAAATAATTTTAGAGTTACAGAAGAGTTGCAAAGATAATACAGACAGTTCAGGTAAGAATTTCACCCGGCACCCCCTCCCCAGCGTTACCATTTTGCATAACCATAGCTCATTGGGCAAAACTACGAACTTGACATTGGTGCCCTATTATTAACTATACTTAAGATTTTATTCAATTCCACACCCTTTTTTTTTCTTTACTAAAGGGGATCCAACCCAGGATAACGTGCTGAGTTTAAGTCATCATGCCTCCTTGGTCTCCGCGGACCTGTGGCAGCTTCTATCTTTCCTTGGGTTCATGATCTTAGCACTTTTGAAGGATATTATGCAATTGTTTAGATTTAATAAATCTGTATGTCTTGCTGTCCCTGAAGACCCCCAGATGCTCCACACTAAGAATTGCTAGTGCGAGGAAGAGGCAGTGAGCCCTTTATTGCTGTTACTCCCACAGTAGACCTGCAAATTCAGATCTCCACTGCTGCTGTGTGTCTTGTACAAGTCGCATTCCCTCTCTGGGCTGTAGCCTCCCCTTCGGTACAACAAAGCAGTCCCAAACCACATCAGCATTTCTGAGGTTGTGTGGGCAAAGCGGTCTACACACTCTGAGACCTCCTGGACATCCCCATGTATGTTAGCAGGGTAAGGGCACTGCTAAGACTGAAAAGTCCGCAGAAAAGACCCCTGTTTCAATACTGTGTCTCAAGGGAAGGGCAGTTACAGCCACGTTCCCACTAAGCAGAGGGCACTCCTGAGGCCTAGAGATCCAGCCAGGCCTCCACTGGGGGAAGTGATCATACCCAATAAAAACAAATTGATACGAAGAACTCACACAGCTCAACAGCCAAGAGACAGACAACCCAATGTTTTCCCTCCAAACAAAGTTATGCCAATGACCAGAGCGCATGAGAAGATGCTGACATCACTAGTTACTGGGGGAATGCCAATCAGAATTACGGTGAGAGGAGGTCACTTTGCTCCCCCGGGGACGGCTCGAATCAAAAACAGGACAATGACAAGTGTCGGCGAAGACATAGACAAGTTGGAACATTCCCACCACACTGCTGGTGGGGTGTCAAATGGTGCGGCTGCTGTGGAAAACACTTTGGTTGTTCTTCAGGTTGAACCTAGAGTTACCACACGACCCAGCACCTGGGTGTGCATGCGTGTGTGTGTGTGTGTGTAGAAATACACCCAAAACAATTGAAAGCATGTGTTCAAACAGATACTCTAAGCCAGTGTGCACAGCTGCATTATGCACCACGGACAAAAGACAGAAACAGCCCAAGTGTCCACCAATGGGTGAGCGGACAAAGTGTGGTACGTCCATGAGATGGAATACCACGCAGCCACAAAAAGGAATGAAGCACCGAAGCTTGCTATACGGTGGGTGAACCTGAAACATCATCTGAACGAAAGCAAGCCGTAGGGCACGATTCCTGTGTTTACAGGAAATACCCAGACTAGGATTCCACTGATGCGAAACCCTGGACCGCCGGGGCAAAGAGTGAAGGCTGATCCATTGCTTGCCTGGGGCGGGGGCAGGGGGCAGGGGGCAGGGGATGGCGTGGGGGGGGGAGCAAGGAGTGACTGCTAATGCGTCTGGGAGCTCCTTTTGAGATGATGAAAATATTCCAGAACCAGAGAGCGGTGAATGCGCCTGTGTCCCCTGTGGGGTCCCGATGGGCACATCATGTAACCTGTCTGTGCCTCAGTTTCCTCAGCTATACTGTGAAATGACGGTACCAAAGGTACGGTGAGGGCGCGACTCAAAGCGCCTGTACACACTGAGCGTTCTCTGTGGGAGGGACCAGGCCCCCTCTCCACCACACGGGGCAGAACTCTTTCGGGCCCCGCCCCGTCGTGGCACCACTGGACGTCCGAGCCCCGAGGGTGGTCCAGTCTCTTCCCAACTTCCAGACGCCCACGTGCCTTTGGGATGAATATGTCACCCATCGTGCGTTCGCTGTTTAGATGGGGACTAGGGGGTCTCCGTGCCCCCGGGGTGGAAAGAGCCTTTGTGAACCGTTTACACGTGCTGAATTTAACACGATTTCCAACACAGGCGCTCGCTCCGCTCCGCTCCGCAGGGAAGCCCGTTTACATGGCCTCGGCCCAGCTCTCTTCAACCCGCTGGTGGCCGAAGGCCGAGAAACCAGAGCCATGGGAAACATCTCATCCTCACCGAAGCTCTCGGCAGGGCTTGTCCCTGGAAACCCAGTTCCTTAGGAGGCGAATCCCAGGGCGGCAGCGCAAGAGCAGCTCAGAGAAGGCGGAGCCAGCGTGAGGATGCCCTACGCCCCCTGCTGTCAATCAAAGGCGGTTCTCCAGGCTCCCGGACTCTGACCAGCTGCGGCAAGACATCAGAGAATCCCAAGCTGGGAGGATTGAAGGGAATTCACCGTCTCTAAGCGTGAACTCACTTCCCCGAGGATCAGCGTTGCGCTGGTGGACAGAGAGAGAGTCATTCTCCTATTCAGAGATGGCTTTAAGAGACATGCATTTCCTCAGACTCTCTCTGGGGGGCGCTGGAAGGCAGACACCATCCTGGCCCCCCCTGGGAAGAGGGCAGCCCAGGGGAGTCAGCAACAGGGTAGGAGAGGCAGGAAAGAGTCACTGCAATTCCCTGTAGAGAATTACCAAGGAAAGATGTTGGCTGTCTCTCTCTGACCAGCAGACCTTCTAAAAACAGGTATTAGGCCAAAATAAAAAACGGATAAAATGTGTCCAAGTGAAGGGAAAACCGTGTCCGCTGAAATTAACAGGTGTCCTTATTGCAGGACTTGTCACTGCCTTTAACACGACGCTGTGCCCTGCGGGTCTCAGACCCTCTGGGAAGCGTCTCAGAAAGACAGACGGGCCGCAGACCGATGGGGTCGGAACGCCCAGAAGGGAGGTTCCGGACACTGCTATGTCCCAGGGCCCCCCCGGGTTCCCTCCCGAGGGGCAGCCAGGCCAACCTGGAGCCTGGAACGTGGGACTGCTAAGGACTGAGTGCTTGTGTCCCCCAAATTCATGTTCAAGTCTAACCCCCGCCACCCCGATGCTATTTGGAGGTGAGGGCTTTGGAGGCGATTAGGTCACGAGGGTGGAGCCCTCGCTGATGAAACTAGCGCCTTGATAAGAAGCCTGAGAGCTAGTGCCCTCTTCCACCACGTGGGGAAACGAGGGGGCCTTGGCGGTCTGCCCCCCAGAGCTCTCCGGAAGCCCACCCTGATCTCGAACTTCCCGCTCCCGGAACTCTGAGGAATAACTAAATGTCTGCTATTTGTCTGCCACCCAGTCCGCAGTGCTCTGTTACACAGAGCCCAGCCTCGGCCTCTCCGTCTCTGTGTCTGTCCCTCTCCCTCCCCTCCCCCTTCTGTGAGAATAAATGAGAAGGGCCTGTCCGCAAACTGGAAGGAAACTCTCACCAGATCCCTGACCTGCCAGTGCCTTCACCTTGAACTTCCCAGTCTCCAGGACTGTGAGAAATACATGTGTGTGGTTCAAGCCACCCGTTGAGGGTGTTTTTGCCACAGCGCACTAAGGTAGGGACTCCTGAGCACACGTGTTGTTACATGTTCACCCCTTCAGCGTACGTTGGCCTGAACCCTGGGTCCGAGCTGTGTTCATCACCCACTCCCCACGAGGAGACCCGCTGTAGAACCGAGGTCCCATCCCGGCGTGCCCGTGAAGGGGAGCCTGGTACACACACCTCAGCCCAGGACAGAAATCACCGAGCACTCGGTCCCCCAGGATGGCAGGGCCTCTTTTGGGAGCTCTGGCCTTGCCCTTGTCCTGAAACACCAGTTCTGGGGCCGGAAGGGCGCTGGGGGAAGCCACCAGTGGGCAGTCTGCAGAGACTGGAGGAAGGGAGGTGTGGGTGGTTCCTCTGAGGGGGTCCTGACGTCATCAGAGAGCAGTGAGTGGGTTCTAGAAGGAGGTAATCTCTAAAGGTAGGGGGACTCGGCCACGTCTGAAGTCTTGGTCCTGTCCCTCTTCTACAGGATTTCAAGGGGCTGACCTCCCGTTGGAAGGTCAAGTTCCTCCCAGGGTCCACACTGGTTAATTCACTCTCTGCCATCAGCCTCACCCTGGTATCCACAACAAAGCAGCATGGGGTACCAGACAATCATACTATTAGTCCAAATAATTTTTTTTAAATCGCCAGTTCTTCTCTGGACAAGTTACTGAACATTTCTGAGCCTCAGGTTCCTCGCCTGCAAATAAATAAAGTAGAATAAAATCTACCTCCCAGGATGGGGAAGGTTCAACAGATAACATCCCAGGGCACCAGAAGATCTTCAACCAACGTGAGTTACTCCTGCGTCCTTGCCTCCTGCTTCCCTGAAGGGCTGTGCGTTGCAGAGGTGAGAGACACGGGACAGTTCTGCCGCCAGCCTGCACTGTGACCTGGGCCACCTCCTGGGCTCTGAAGGTGTTAGGACACTTTTGGTGAAAAAGAAAGAGACTCACTCAAATGAACTCAAGCAGAGGAGGGAGAGAGAAAGAGTAATTATTATAAAAGTGCAGCAGTGACTCATAGAACCTGAGCTGAAATGCATCTGGTTCTCAAAAAAGAGCTGGACACAGGGACTGGGACGGACTAGGGAGCGTTTTCCCTCCTTCCGTTTCTAACCATGTTTCTAACCAGTTCCCAGTCCGCAGGCCAGAGAACGGCCTTTGACACTGCCCTGAGCACCCAGGCGGGGCCAGGGGGCCCACTGCCCGTAAACCTCATTCCCGCCTCCCCAAGGAGCTTCCAGGGGCCCCGCTTGGGCTGACTCCGACCCCAGCCCACTCAACAGCGTCCAAGGGTGAGACTACGAGACTTCGTCGGCCCAGACTGAGCTGGCCCTGACCCCGACCAACCCACAGTGTCCACGGGTGGAGCCGTGTCCCGGAAGCACCGCCACTCCTGCTGTGACCGTGTGGGTGGAGAGAGGAAGGGACCGTCCCGGAGAACAGAAGGTGGACGTGCCAAACAATGAGGGACTTGCCGAAGTGAGTGACACATAACGCCTGGCTTCAAGGACTTCCCCTTTCCAAGAGGGGCCAGACCGGCGGCGGAGAAACTCCATTCCTACTCAGAAAAGGCTCTTCCAGGGACACGACTCCGAGAGGCCAACGCCACCAGCACTGGGTGGGAGAACTTCCCAGAAGTGGCACCGACTGCCACCCCAAAGCCATCCTGGGACCTGACAAGCTAATTAATCACAATTATTATTTATGGCAGTGCCAGGCCACCTGCTCGTGTCACCAGACATTAGTTATTGCCAGGAATGATGAGTCCCGGGATGTAGAGCATGCTAAAAATATTAATCTACAAGTGAAAATTACTTTAATTGGATTTCGCCCTTGGGGTCATGTCAGGGGCCCCCTTTCAATCAGACTTGTCCAGTCAGCACGGCAGACCCCGGCCTTCCAAATTGAAACTGTGATTGGCTGGCAGAGGTTAATAGAAATGTTGGGAAATAAATAGGTTATTGATTGATCATAACAATCAGCTGGCTCCAGGCTTACCTTCCTGACCTCGCCCACCCAATTTTACGGCAAACTCGGTTAGCATCTCATTATAGATCACTTTCACAATGCTGTGTATTAACGAGCAGATTATACGGCGGGGGGAGGGGGAGGGGAGTTCCTACCGGGGAACTGAACCCATGGCAGAAAAACATGGCGAAACCTCCTGCCCAACTCGGGGGCAAGGGTGCTGTGGAGACCAAAGTCGCCCCCCTCCGATCCCTGCTTCGGCTTCATTCTCTCACTCAGCACACGTTTATGGGGCGTGAGCCTGGTGCAGGGGACCTGGGGACGTGGCACTGTGTTAGATGCGGCCCCTGCTCAGGAGCTCACTCGCGCCCAGAGGCAGGGGTTCCAAAGCATCCGTGAGCATAAAAATCACGTGGCAGGCGGCATATTAAAAAGGCAGCTTTGGGGGCCTACCCTCTGAGGCTCTGATTCAGAGGGGCAGGCGTTTTTAACGAGCCCCCCCCCAACTTGAAAATCCTGATGCACTTGGGGAAGCACATGCCAAGACACACTGGTCTGAATGGAGAGAAAGAGCCACATAAAGCAGCGAAAGTCAGAGCTCAGAATGATTGGCGGGAAGCAGGTCCAGAGTCCCAGGGTACACGGGGGGGGCCGGGGGCGGAGAGTGAACACAGCTGAAGCTGGATGTCGCTGTGCGGCAGGTGATGCTGGCACTGGGGCCCGGCTTCCGGCTTCCAGGGTGAGCTCAAGGAGCAGGGAGCCCCCCTGAAGGTTGCTTTTGACGGCACCAGTGTTGTGCATGCCGCTTCCCCCAGAAGGACCATGGGTGTCTGTCTTTGCCCTCCAAGGGACTAGCAACCTGGCTGGGAAAGCACGCACACAAATAACTTTGGGTGGCCTCCTCCATTCCCAAGGGCCGGCACCTCACAACGCACAGACGCCCCAGGGGCTGGCGTCTTGTTGAACCAACCTGATGGTCGCAGGGGTGGGGAAACCGAGGCTCGGGGGGACGCAGTGGAGGTCCTTCCGGAGGAGGACACACGTCCAGCGGTCCTGCACTGAGGGGCTGCAGCCGTCTCATCAGGGAACACAGCCCCTCCAGAGAGGGCAGGGCAGGCGGGGGCGAGGGTGTGGTCAGGGTCACAGGGAGCCTCAGTGACCAGTGGCCCGGTCAGCCTTTAGGACAGTGCTGGGAAGCCCTGACTCCCAGCTAAGCTGGGCTTCCCGAGGACTTTCAGGATGCTGAAGGGAGTCATTAAGAGAGACCCCCCCCCCCACCTCGGAGGTGGGGAGTGAGGACATTTAGAAGATCAGGAGGCCAAGGGTCACAGGTGGGACTGCAGAGCAGGGGAAGGGGTAGAGGTGTCTCAGCCTGGGCGCCTCTACTGTTTCTCATCCAGACCCTCCACAGACTCCTCCCTCCCTGGGCTCCCTGCTTGCCCTCCCCCACACATCCCCACAGCCCCCTAAGCCCAACCAGCCTTATCTCTGTCGGTCCCTCCACACACCAGGTCCTTCCCGCCCCGGGGCCTGGGCCCCGGGCTGGTGGCCCTGGCTGCCAATCCCTCCCTCCAATGCGGTCCGTGGCTGACCCCGTCTCGGAAACTCAGATGCCTCCTCCGCCCCAGCCCGGTCTGGTCCACCCCGGGCCACCCTGTCCCATTCTTAGTGAACAGTGGTGGGAGTGCCTGCCCAGTTTGCCTCCTTGTTTAGCACCCGCCTCCCCCACAGCCTGGGGGGCTGTTAGCACAGACAGGATGTGGTGGCCGCAGGGCCTTCTCCCGGCTCAGGGGAGGAGCAAAGCGGAAGGCACAAATACAGGCCACAAGCTGAGACCCGGGGCGCAGGGCGGATGAAACCGCTGGACTAGCGTTCGCCCGCTCTAGACACCGCTTGTGTATCGAGATCCCTGCTCTACGCGAGAGGTCGCGCGGCTGGTGAGGAAGCTGCCATGATTGTCCGGGATGGAAGCACCGGCGGCTTGGACTAGCGCAGGGAGATGGGGAAAGTGGACAGAGCAGAACCAAGAGATAGGTAGGAGGGAAGATGGCAAGACTTGGCATAAGGTTGAACAGAGGGTGGGGGCGGGCGGAAGGATGCCCCCAACGGTTCTCCTTTGGGTGCCCAGAGGCAAGACAGTGGGGGTCCTCCCTGACAGGGGAGAGGCTGGCGGAGAAGAAAACTTGCAGGCGAGGGGAAGGTCCTGAGTTCAGCTGAGAAGGAAGCAGAGTTGAAGTATACTGGTTATCCTTTCTTATGCAAGACATGGTGGCTTAGAACGACAGTCATTTCTTTTGCTCCTGAACAGCTGGGCTGGGCTCGGTGGGGACACCGTGTCCCTGCTCCACCCCGAGTCCACTGGGGCGGCCCAGCCAGAGCTGCAAGACTCACCTTTAAGACGGTTCGCTCACACAGTTGTCTAGTTGGGGGGAGCGGGGAGCTCAGCCAGGGCCGTGGGCAGGAGGCCTCTTCACAGCTGCTGGGGCTTCCTCACAGCACGGCAGCTGGGTTCCACCCCAGTCACAGGTCCCCCGAGATTCAAGGGGAGAGACGGAGTGGACCTCTCCCCGGGAGGACGGCCGAGGTCGCAGCATCAGAGGAACATGTGGGGAGGGTGACGCTGTTGCTGCCGTTTGGGGGGAAACACAACCAACCCCAGTGACACCGTGTGCACTGCACGCTTAGCCTGCACGGGGGCATCACGTGCATGGGGCCCTTTCACCCTCACAGTCACCCCAAGAAGGAGGCGCTGTTCTCACCCCCGTTTACACGCAGGGACACAAGCAGAGGGACTGGCCCTGCACCCGAGTCTCTGAGTCAAGGTTTGGAACGGGGGCTGCCCCGCCTCCAGGCGGCTCTGGAAGAGCTCACTTCTCTCTGCACCTCAGCGCCCAGCACAGGGCTCCACCCCAACCCTGCACCCGGGGTGCTGGTGCCGCTCGAGAGGCCGGAATCCGAGACCTCGTGGTCCCAGCAGGGGCTCCAGCACTCCCAGCCTAGGAACCTGGGAACATTCCAGGCGGCTGAGGCCTGGCCCCGGTGCCAAGAGGTGATGTCTGGAATGAGTTCCCTGGTGGCCTGGTGGCCTAACAGTCCCCGGGATCGCTGGGAAAATGTCCCCACCGCCCTGGGCTTCCAAGGCACCCTCATCCTGGGGCCCAGCTGGAGGTTCCAGGGCATTCCTTACATTCCAGAGTCTTCTCTGGGAGGACTCCTCCTTCCCACAAGAAAGGCCTCTGGCAGGGGGAGGGGGACACCACTGGGGGCGTTTCTGCAGAGCCAGCTCTCCTTGGGGGCTTCACGCCCTGCATCCCCCTCCCTGTGGTTTTGGCGATGTTGGGGGCACCTTGCATGGGAGAATCTGTTTATCGGCCATGGCCTGGCAAGAGAGGTCGGCAGGGAGATGGCCCCCATGACTGCAGCTCCTGGCGGGGGCGGGGGGGGTGCCTTTCAGGCGGGTTCAGGAGCTGAGGGCACGAGGAGACCCGAGCCGCAGCTGTGCTGCCTGCCAACTTCCTCGGCAGTGTGGTCCAGTCACCCCCCTGTCCGACCCTCAGGCCTGTCCGCCTTCCTCCTGGATCCTGTCGGCAAGGCACACCTGCCCGGGGCCAGGAGAAACCACGGACATGTGAGAGAGGGACCGGGGGCCTAACACATGCTCATGCTTTGCATCCACCCTGTGTAACGGGGAACAGTGTCATCCCCATTTTACGGATGGAGCGACCGGGGCTCCGAAAGGTGAGGTTGCCAGCCTTAAGTGACACCGTCAGAGAAGAGTGGATCCGGCCACTCCCAAGTCAGCTTGGGCACCACCCACTCCCGAGGCTCAGCTGGCTCCCTGTTCTAATCAGTGGACAACATCTTCTTGACCTCTGACCCTGGGGAGGCCCGCTCTGGGTTCCCAGGCGACACACACGTGAAGCAGGCAGCACCATCCCCGCCCTTGTGGAGCTCACACGGGAGGCAATAGAGGAGCAAATAAATATGAAATTGCAATCTGTGCCCAGCTCTCCAAGGTCAGGGGCCACCTCACAGACGGAAGGAGTGACGGGAGCGAGAGGCCGGCGGAGCAGGTGACCGGGGGTCCCCCTTCCTAAGAGGAAGGAGTCGGCATGTGGGGTGACCCCCCCAGAGGCGTGATAACCATATTGAAGCCAGGGTCCCCCAGGCTCCAACAGTGCGTCTTTGGGCAAACCTCTTCCCTCTCTGAGCTTCGGTGCCGTCCTCCTGTGAGAGCGGGGACGGAGGAACCCACCTCTCAGACTGGTCCCGGCCCCTCACAAGGCAGGCCATGCACCAACCATGCAGAACAGAGGCTACAGCAGCCTTTTATGTCAACCCAGGGGGCGAAGGCAAGGGGCTGGGAGGGCAAATGGGGCAGACGGGCCTGCCCGGAGGAGAAGAGCGTCAGCGGGCCCTGCACTGCCGGAATCGCCGGTGTGATCCATCTGAAGTGTCCCTTGACAAGGGAAGCACGGTGAAGTGGAGGCCAAGGTCACAGTTTGCCCATTTTGCAGGGAAGAAAACTGAGGCTTAGAGAGGGGTCATTATGCAGCTCAACTTATGAACAGACACCCTCAGCAGAAATTGGCAGCGCTTTCCCAGAGCTGCTATATCCTCAGCTGCGTCTCTCCAGCCTCTTCGTTCCCGGACCCAGGCAAGGCCCCACCCAGTGCCTTGGAGAACTCTGGAATCCAAAGAGTATCCCCAGAGAGTGGTCCCAAATACCCTCCGAGAGTAGCCAGGTTTCCAAGAACAGAGACTGAGTTGCTCTTGGAGCAATACCACCATCTTCTGGCCATGCCGAAGAACTGCAGCTCTGGCTTGGCCTCTTTGGGCTCCTACCGTGGGCTCCCGGACCACAGGGTCCGGGGAGCTTGCGATAAACAGAGACGCACAATAGACAGGAATCTGACAAGAAAGGGAGGGGAGGTAAGATGGGGATGAGTGTTAAGCAAGAAGCAAACAGGCGTTGTTACAGAACAGCAGCCCTCGAGATGAGGCCCGAAGGTCTGGGGTCGCAAAGAGATTTTAATTTGCCTTTTTCATCTCGTTCCCTCGCAAGTTAAGTGTCCAATGGAGTTTTCCAGAGGCTTCATGGCGTGATACTGCCACAGACTGACTGTGGGAGCAGATATCAGAATCCAGCAGAATCCGTCTTCAGTTCAGCTAAACATTAAAAAGATTTACCAAAAAAAAAGGGGGGGGGGATAAAATAATGCCTCTCACTAAATTCATTTTTTTAAATACTGTTATTTTTCATAAAGAATATGTTATTTACATGGGCATGCAGTGAGTTTATTTTTGTCATTAATTATCTTTCAATGAAATAATAAAAAGTCTTTTAAAACATCTCAGTTCTAGTTTCTAACCTGGTAGACTCTGTCTATTCCTGACTCTGGTCACACCCTCCCCCCCTCGAAGTGCCCCCTGTCCTTGCAGAGCTGGGCACAGTTTGCAACTTCTTACCCACCAGCTCACTTACCGCCTCCCTTAGACTGTGAGCCCCGCCCGGGCGTGGGCATCAGGCCTGTCCCCTGGGCCCCCAGCACCAAGCTGAACACGTGTGCCCGAGTAAGAACGTTTTGTGGAATGAAAGAAATGGAGAACCAGCTGAGCCTTGCAGGTGGACAGTGCCCAAGCAGACTCGGAAGTGACCATTTCCTTTACCGCAAGAGAATAAAGGGGTCCCGAGACCAAAGTGTTTGAGGACCACAGTGACAGAGTTACTACAGTGGGGTGGCCAGGGGAGACATCTCTGGGGGGGAGATGCTCGGCTGAGACCTGCAGGCCACACAAAGTTCGGCCATGTGAAAAGCAGAGGGACATATACGCCAAGCAAAGGGAGCAGCCAGTGCAAAGACGCTCGGGAGAAAATAAGATAGGTGCGTCAGAGAAAGAGAAAGGCTGGCATTCCGGAGTCCAGGCCAGCGCCCAGCACACAGGCAGACGCAGAAACACGGCTGAGAGGGGAGAGAGAGAAAGAGCTGAGAAGAGACCAGTGGGTGGCTGACAGCTGCCACCAGGGGTAGGAGGAAGTCATCTAGTTAGGCCTTTTTAGTCCTTTGAGGCCAAAAGGGCCTTAGAGGTCCCCTATACGAACTGCTTCTTTTACAGAAGAGACAGAAGCCCAGAGGGAGAAGGTGGGCTCCTCAGGATCACCCAGACCGGATGGCGGCAGAATTAAAGCCAGAAGCCAGGGCTGCAGGCACAGGGACCATGTCCTTTGAGGTTAGACAGAGTCCAGCAGCTATGCGGAACTGCGTGTGTGCAGGTTGGTGTGTGCAGGCTGGCGTGAGTGTGCAGGCCGGCGTGCACACGCAGCCTCTGAGTGCTGTCCTGCCCCCTACTGGCCTGCTCCGCTCCCACTCCATGCTCCCTCATCCCCACCCCGGTGTCCAGAGCTTCCACAAGACCAGCAACCCCACCCCTTCCTCTGTCTGGCCGACAGGAGGCGCTTGCCTCTCCTGGCCCTCAGGTCCTGCCAACCCTGAGGAATTCCCAAGTCTTCCAATTGCACCTTGAGCCCTGCTGTGCAGACCTGCCTCTCCCTCCTACCTCGGGCTGTAACCTCCTCCAGGGTGCCCACCACCCACACCCCCGCCTACTGCAAAACGGGTCTGATGAAACACCTGCGACGCCATGGCCATTGTATTTCCGTGGGTTAATTGTCCCCATCCTTCAAGGCTGTGCTTGTGTACCAGTTCTTCCAGGAAGCCTTCCCCTGCCACCCCACCCTCACTTCACCTTCCCCGACCTCTTCTCCAACAGGCACCCCCCCCACCCGCATATCCCACCACCCCGTGCCAACTCAGAATGGAATGCAGGGGGACATCTGTGCATCGCTCTGTGGGACCACTCCCTTGCGGTCCCTCAAAACAGTCCCACCAGGAGAGAGTCACCCCGTCTTACAGAGCGGACAGGGCTTGGAGAAGGAAAGTCAGCCCCGAGAGCTCATGGCAGGTGAGTGGCAAAGCTGGGATTCAAACCAAGGTTTGTCAGGAATCTCAGTCCTAGAACTGACTTCAAGTTCTTAAAAATACCCCAGCAGTGGGGGGGGGGGCAGAAGAGGGTAAAGGGGTGGGAGTGGGGGGTGGTAAGTGGTGACGGAAGGAGACTTGACTTCAGATGGTGAACACACAATAACATACACAGATGATTACAGAACAGTACACCTGAAACCGACATAATTTTATTAACCAATGTCACCCCAATAAATGCAATTTAAAAATACCCCAGCAGACTGGTCTTGGCTGCCTGGAACACGACTCTGAGGAAGATCCTGAAGATGCATCCAGGTTCCCTGAGAGAGATAGGTGATCAACTAGCAATGTCTGCCACGGGTGCTGGAAGGGAGAGGTGCAATGTGTGTGTCGCGGACTTGCCAGCCTGACATCACCACACACTGAACGCTTTCTATTTTCTCCGTCACCAAAGAGCCCTTTGCCTTCCCAATGCAGGACAAGCTCCCAGACAAGGAGAACCTGGCTCTTCTTTGAAGCCCCGTCCTGGGCACAAAGGGGTGCTGCCAGGTAGCTAGATGACAGGTAGATGATAGATGGATAGACAGATAGATAGATAGATAGATAGATAATAGATCAATAGGTGGGTGATAGACAGAGGTGGTGGCTGCACAATTTGAATGCACTTAATGCCACTGAACTCTACACTTAAAATTATTAAGATGATGACTTTGATGCTAAGCACACTTTCCCACCGTTAAAAATAAAACTACCGGATTGTATTGACGTCTAAGGTCATGGTCGTGAGAAAAGGCAGGCAGAGCCCACCCACTCCTACCCCTGGCTCCCTGCCTCCCCGACACCGTGTGACTCTTTTGCCAAATAAGAAAGAGGCATCCTTTGGGTGTGAATTGGTTTTTAATATCAAACTGGCATTTCAACAGAAGATGCGACATTCGTGGGTGAACACAAGAAGCCAAGTTTATACTCCATTGCTGGATTCATGTAAAAATCTGATGTTTAATCTACAGCAGAATTTCCGTCCCTGCATTCGGCATCCCCAGGAGGCAATGACATGGAAAATGCCCTCTCTGGTCTGTTAAAGTAAAACAACGGGTCCCAGACAAGACTCTCAGGAGGGCCTTCAGGGTCCCCTGTGAGCCGAGGCACCCTCGCAGCTCCACATGCCAGCACTTGTGACTGCACAGCCCTCCAGCAGGGGGCGCAGCGGCCACGCCCCGGTGCTGCCCACCAAAGGGTTAAGACGCCTTTTCAGCCCCCACCCCACCCATGAGATCTTGCTCCTAATGAGCTTGAGTTTAGTGGGCTCATGGCCAGCGTGAACACCAGCAAGCCCGGGGCGGGTGGGCGATGGGGAACACACAGTGTGCCTACTTGGGCCTGGTTTACTCCGATATGAAGTCAAGGACACAAACTCACTGCCATCACCAGTCTCAAAGGTGGCCTGTTCCCAATCATTCTGTCCCCAGGGCCGGAAGGCTCATTACCCACCCAGGGATACACATTTTTGCCCTTCCCGGGGCCAGAGTCTGCCTCTTGGACGCCTACTTCTCCCCACTAGCAGGTCCCCCCTGCAGCCGACCAGAACGAACAGGTTCCCACTCCAATGAAATTCTCTTAGACTTGCAGCTCATGGCCACGCCCCCTCGGATCTCCTGTGGAAGCCACCTACCCCCAGGGACCTGGAGGACGCGCTTTCCAGGCGACCCCTCTTCAGAGGCGGCACTGTCACTCGGCCAAGCCACAGCCCGGCCTGAACGCTGCGCTCTTTGCTCCTTAATCATTGCAGCGCCACCTCCCACCCGCGCAAGTTTATCTCCGGACGGACCCAAGGGTCCTCCTGGTTTCGGGATGCTCTAATCAGTTACCTAAACTTTGACTGGAGCTCATGACAAGCTCCTCAGAATTCCACCTGGGCCAAACTGTCAGCCTAAAACGCAGATCCAACACCTCCTCCCTCTCAGATCACACCCACAGCCCCCGCTACCCTTAGGACAAACCCCACACTCCCCGGCAATACAGCTGGGTGCGCGTCCACTTCCCCTCTGTCTCCTGCTACATTCCCCACGAACCTTCCGGAACCTCTCTGATCCCCAGAACGTCGTGCCCACGGTGCCTGCTGCCCGGAACTCATCCCCGCCACACTCCCCTCAGCCGGGCCTCCGCTGAGAGGTCTCCCTCTGCAGAAAGGCGACCCTGACTGCCCACACCCCACGCCGCCCCGCACCCACCCGACACACTGGCATTAAAGTGCTGAAGACCAGATGCTGCGTGGCCACCACTCATCCCCAGTGCCTGGCACAGGACGTGTGCGTTATGATCCTTGTCCACATCCTGGGCACTTCCACAGCCCCGAGGGTCCCTGCCATGGCTCGCATGCCCCCCACTGAGCTGTGTAAGCTCCATAATGGAAAAGCTTCTGTGTGGATCCCAGCAGCCAGAGCAGTGCTTGGCACAGAGTAGGTCTTCAGCAGCATCAATCTTTTTTTTTTTTTTAAAGCATCAAACCTTTGTAGATGAACACAAAGGAGTTGCCTGGCAGAGGAAATTTGAGCTTCCTGCTTCAAGTGAAATGGGGCAAGACAGCCACTAGAGGGCAGCAGGCACGTGCTTCCCCAGTGCAGCCTCCACCCTATCCCTGGTCCAACCAGCAGCCAATGCACCTTCTCCAAGCTCTTGCTGGCGCATCCTCCTCTTGTTCCCTTTGCGACTCAGGCATCACTGCCAGCTCCACTCGGTTATCTCAGTCCATGGCTGCCACAGAGACTCTCAGCCCCAGACCAGCACCCAAGGACCCTGTCCCTGGGCTGATCCAACCGTCCAGGTACTGCTGCATGAGCTGCCCTCCCCCATAGACCCTGACTACCAGACAGAGCCAGCAAAACTGGCCCCTCTCAACCTGGTGCCACCTGTGCCCCCGCCCCTGCTCCCCAGGAACCCCTGTCCTTGTGGCTTCCTCTCTCTGCTCCCAAAGGACCCTGCTACAGCCCTTCCAAACTCCTTTCCCACCAAAATCCCATCATCTCAGTGCAACTAAACTGTGCAGGAATTAAAAGAGGAAGCTGAGCTACTTAACGCTAAAGTGTAAACAAGGGAATATTCCAATCTAAAGCTTTATGTCCTGGGGCTCCCAAAACTCCAAGGTCCCCAAATCGAGGCCTCTGGGCCCTGGGCTGGTAACTGATGGTGGTTTCATGCGTAAGGGCACCGTCTCTGAGCACACCAGAGGGGCACGTTCAGGACTCCCAGAGCTGCTGCCACCGACGCTGGCTAGTCCAGCTCTGCGGCTCTGAGGCCCGAAACCCACACGCAGATAATGAGGGGTTGATAGGATGTGTCCAGTGGCCAACGCCTTGGAAGGCTGACTCTGCTTCCTGCCCCACCCCCTCAGCGGACACGACTCCTCCATCAAGCCCGAGCCACCCCCACCTCCTGGCCCTGCACCTCCTTTACGGCCCCTCACTCTTTACTGACTTCAGACGGTTCTGACCCAGGACAGTCTCCAAGTCCAATGCTACTAGCTACACCCCCTGCCGTGTTAGTCAGAGTCCAGACCGGTGTTAGCCCCGACCCAGCCATGCCGCCATCCACGCTGTTAACAGTAATAGTGAGGAGGAGTGTTAGACCTGGTGTTAGTCAGGAGGAAATCCACAAGGAAATCCACAAGCCGTTAGTTTCTGCTGGAAGGAACAGACCAGGAGGGCAGGAGTTAGTTGAGGTTGAAGGAGAGGTTAATTAAGAGCCGGTCAGAGCCAGGCTAAGAGCCTGGAGCCCCCAGATGGGCAGGGCTGGCTGTTAATGGCCAGCCATCCCCCCAGGGGCAGCCAGGGCAAGGCAGGGATTAGCTGGGTGAGAGCAAGGGTTAGCGCAAGGGAGCCAGAGAGTAGCCCAAAGAGACCGAGGTGCCTACTGGAGGTGAGGTGCAGAGTCACCCCCAGGTGTGGCCCTGGCCTAGCGGCTGGCGGGCTCTGGGTGGGGCGGGCTGGGGCCAGGGTGTGGGTCCGAACAGGCCGGTGGGGGGCCAGGGACGAGCTCCCGGCTGGCCTGAGGGGTTGCAGAACCCTGTGGGGCTCTGGGGTTCATTTCTTGCTTCCCACTGCCTCCTCCTGCAAACTCCAGACCCAGAGGATCTCTGCTTTCTTCCCTGCCCCCTCAAGCTCCCTGGCAGGGACAGCCCTTCTCAATGACTTCCAGTAAGACAAATGGCCCTCATCTACTCCGGGTGTGGGACATCCAGGATCCCAGCCTCCGGCACGGGAAGGGCCCCTCTAGCTAACTTCCTGTCGTAGGAGCAGCCACTGTCACTGGTCTCTTGGCCATACCTTCTCACCGCCTTGTGAGCAGGCCAAAGATGCCCCTCTTGCTGACTTCCGGTGTAAGAAATGCCCTTCTCCCCATCCTTCAAATACGGGAAATGCTCCCTCTGACTGACTTCCTGTACTAGATGCCCCACTCCGTAGTTTCCAGTATGGGAAAAGCCCTTATGCTGGCTTCCCTTACTGACTTCTAGTGTGAGGCAAGCCCCTTGGCTGACTTCCAATGCGGGACATGCGCGCGCCCCCCCCCCCATTGACTTCCTGTGCAAAACCAACTTTCCAAAGGGGAAAATTCTACCCTCGCTTCCCTCCAGAGGAGGACACACAGGCCCCTTCTCTCTGATCCCTTGTCTGGGAAAAGCCCAGAGCGCCACACTCTAGACCCACAGGCCTCCACACGCACACCCCAGAGGCTGCCCTGGTCCCGCCCACTCCCAGTGGCAACCAGACTTCCGCACGGAGGGGAGATGCTCAAGCGCGGAGGCCAGCCTCCGTGTCCACATGACCACCTCCTCCTCCTCCGGGCCGCCCGTGCGGTCAATAGGGCTGTCCCCTGCCTCAGACCTGGCCCCGTGGGCTCTGAACTCAGAACTCACAGCCCCTTGGGGCAGCCAAGTGGAGCATCTGCCTGCAGGGCCAGCCCCAGGCCATCTGCTTGCCAAAAGGAGGGAGGACCAGCCCCCGAGGGGGCCCAGAGCTCGGCAGGGCTGGGGTTAGTAAGAAGAGAAAACGGGGTTAGTAGAGGCTGGGTTAGTAGGTCAGGGCACAGCACCAGCAGACAGGGGCACCTCAGCAGACACACACAGGAGGCACTAGGAGAAAAGGGAGAACGCACGCGGGCCCGTTAGTTTGTTAAGGGACGGTCGGGGTGCACCCGAGACCCCTCCGGGTTAGACGGGTTAGTAATCGCACACAAGAGCCGCCTACAGAAAAGAAGGCTGAGGAGGAGGAAGAGTGTGGGGAAGAGACGGTTAGGGGTTCAAAGCGAGTGTCTGGCCCCAGGCAGAAGGGTCTCTGTGCAGGACACCCAGAGGACCCAGGGCTGGGCAGGGTTCATGGTCAACCAGCTTTTCTGGGTCTCCCACCCTCACCCCAGCTCCTTTTTGTTGTTGTTTTAAGTATCTGCCACTTGTCCTTCATATTCATAGGACTCCTCACTGAACCCCGTGAGGTAAAGATCAGGACTCCCAAACCACTGCTGAGGAAATGGGGTTCAGAGAGGTGAGGTGACTGCTCGAAGCCGCCTGGCAGGAAGTGGCAGCACCGATGAGTTCCACTGCACGCCCTGCCCTGGAGTGCGGGCCTGCACAGAGACCCCAGGCCGTGGGCAGGGCCTTCCGGAGCCTCGTCCGCCCCCACGTCCCCGCCCCTTGAAAGGCCCTTGAGCTGCAAGGTTAGTAGGGTCAGGCTGCGGGGAGTTAGTAGGGCATGCTCGGGCCTGGTTAGTGGGTTAGTCGGTTGGCGGAAGGCCAGGCACCTGGTCACACGCCACAGCGTCCCGGCCGAGCCCTGGGTTAGTGGGTTAATCACACCATGCAACACTGCCCCTCCCCTCCGACTGCAGCTCCAGAGGCCCCCGCCGCCCCTAGCTGCGGAGCCTGGCCTGACCAGGGCAGGGGGTCTGCCTCCCGGCCCCACAGCCCCACCCGAACCAAGACCATCCACATGGACCCTGCCCAGAAGCATTCTGCTTCCCGGTTTTGAGACTGTGGGCCTCAGAGGCCCTCCCCCCGAACATTTCAGTTCCCCTGAAAATACACCTCGCTTGTCTTGGCTAGAAACCCCCTGCTCGGTTCTGGTCAGGCCCTTCCCAGAGGGCTGGATCCTGTCACACTCACACACACACACACACACACACACACACACACGTACACACACATCTTCCCACGAAATGGCCGATGCCCCAGAACCACTGTGTGCGGTGGGCTTCTCCTCTGGGCACCACCAGCTGGGCCCCTGGCTGCTCCAGCCACCACCTGTCTCTGCCTCCTCCCCACGAGGCGCTGAGCTCACCAATACCCAGAGTCAAGGTCAGACGTCCTTGCCCCTCCTGGTCTATGGCCTTTCCAGCTGATGCTGAGAAGCACCTGCGTGCACCCCACTTACGGCACCTCCCACCATTGCTGTAACTTTCCCACAAAAACTTCAGCATTTTCCCAGGTCTTGCTGACACTCTGTTGAGAGAGAGAGACTCTGCCCAGTACAGTTTGGGGGAAACACCTCATCCTCCGTCTGTCCTTGAGTATTCAGTGTCCGGCAGCACTGGGAAGGTTCTGCTAAGTCTTACAGTACAGAAACCTACTGAGTTTGAGCTCACTTTTTTTTTTTTAAAGCAATGGCACCTCCTGGAACTCACTTTGGAAATCTCTGCTCTAATTCCGCGCCCCCCACCCCAGCTCCCGCTGGAAGCTCTCAGCTAAGCCACATCTTTCTCAACTTTCAACGCCCTGATGGGGTGGGCCCTGCTGGGAAGTCTGTGCAGGCCGCTACAGCCCACTCCGGGCCCTCACCCCCACACCCCAGCCCTCAGAACCTGGGCCTCCGCACACTGGTTTCTGCCCCGCCCTCCAGCTCTCCCTGGGGAGCTGGTTTTCTCCCACTCGGCGAGGCCGTGAAGTCTGAGCGTTGGGACTGCGGCTAGATCCTCACCTGCACCTCTCCCCAGTGGCTGCCCCAGGAAGGGCTCCCCGCAGACGCTTGATACTGCTGTGAGGGGGGAATTTAGATGCCCCAAGAAGCTTCGGAGCTACTACTGCGGAGGCCACCAAAGGCAGCCACTTCCCCAAGCTGCTCAGAGAGGGGTCTTAAGAAAAAGGGCAGGGGAGGGGCTGGTCAGAAACGCCTCTGGATTGGAAGCTGCTGACTCTCCAGTCCAGAGCACCGGAAACAAGACAAATCCTAGATCTAAACTCCCAGGGCAGGGAGCGTTTAGTGAGCACCTATTAAAATGCAGGCCCCGTTTCCAGCACTTGATGCCACTGAATCCCCCCAGACCACCCCGCCCCCCGCAGGGGAGCACAGAGTGGTCTCCCGCTACAGAGTGGAAGTCAGACTCGCAGAAGTGAGGGGACGGGCAGGGTGCGCACCCTCAGCCCAAAGCCCAGGCTCTTCCCAGGGCACCCCTCTCCCAGGGGCTCCTCCTCACTGTCCTGCGTCCAGCCAGGTCTGTGCATCCCCAAGGCACCCAGGGCCCCCCTAGCCCAGGCCCCCCACACTCTGTTACAACTGCCTGTAATGGGCTGGTTGGTATCCCCAAATTCACAGGTTTCAGCCAGGACCCCCAATGTGACTCTATTTAGAGACGGGGCCTTGGAAGAGGTCATTAAGGCTGGATTAGGGTGGGGCCCTAATCTGGTAGGACTGGGGTCCTTGTAAAAAGAGAAAGAGACACCTGATCTACCCTTCCCCACCCCCACCTCTGGGTGTGTGCACGAGAAAAGGCCGTACGGGGACACCGAGAAGGTGGTCACCTGCAAGCCAAGGAGGGAGGCCTCCGGGGAAACCAACCCTGGCACCTTGACCTTGGACTTACAGCTCCAAAACTGAGAAAACACATTTCTGCTGTTGAAGCCGTTCCATCTGCGGCACTCTGTAGTAACGGCAGCCCGAGCTGACCGACACTGGCCCCCTCCCCACCCTGGGAAAATGACACCTAGCTTTAGGCTTGCTGAGGAAGCAGCAGGGCGGGTCTTGTGCACACACTGGGACCAGCGGCTCTGGAAGGGGAATGGCGAGGTGGGCGTGACTGAACCTGTGTGGCGGGAGAAGCGCCGGGCCTGCCCTGCCTGCCCTCGCCCCACAACAACGGAATCGAGGAGCAGGGCTCTGAGGTCCCGCCTGCGCCCTTTGGGTGCTGGGAGCAGGGCCCAGGGTGTGTCTCCTGGGGAGCCCCTGGGCTGGGTCTCCTCCTGTCTCGGCGGAAACCCTCCTCTTTCAGGGCAGCACCCCCCACCCCCAACCCCCCACAGCCGCCCCCTCCCAGACCCTGGCCGCCTCCTCCCAGGGGCCATCAGAAAGAAGACGAGCACGAACTATCCCCACCCGACAGCGTCCCCCACGGCGAGCACCACTCCCGAGGCAGATGGCGCAGAACAGACTGAGCGGAGCCGCGTCTGCCCTCCCTCCCACTGGCAGCTCCTCCCGACTCCCACCCCGCGCTCCTGCCACCCCTCCCCCGACACCCACACATCCTGTAGGGTCCGTGGGACCGGCCTTGGGGAGGGTGCGGTCAGTGGGGTCTCTGCCCAGGCTGGCTCCTCCCACCAGCAGACATTCAAGGAGGAGCCAAGTCTGCGCAAGGTCAGAAAGTGAAGGCCCCGGAGGCGGGTCCAGGCGGCTGCAGAGGGGGCGGTCGGCTGCCGGCCGCCCTCGCACCCCTGGAGCTGGCCTCCCTGGCCAGGTCCCCATGTCCCTGAGCATCGACCAGGAGAGGCTCCATCCCAGGAGTCGGGCAGAAGAAGGTCTTGGGAGAAAGAGCGAGGATTCCAGAAAACCACCGGAGGCTGCTCCCGTGCCCCTGCGGACGGAGTCCCGCGGGCTCCAACGACGAGACCAGGCCGGGAGTCCCGGAGCGGCGGGGTCACCTGGGGGAGGCACAGTGAGTCAGGGTCCGGGCACAGCCTTCGTCCCCAGCACCTCAGGTCCGCCCAACCTGACGCCACATCGGAGCGGGGACAACCTCAGAGACCCCCAGGCTCCCTCCTGTGCCCCCAACACCTAGACAGGGTGTGGGCGAGGGCTCTGAACACTACGAACTTTTAGAAGAACAGGAAGTGGTAAAAGCCATGGACACCCGCCTGGTAGGACCAGCTCGGAGAGGAGGAAGCAATCAGGGCCACCCAGGGCCAGCCCTGGGGGCATCATGACCCAGGGCCAAGGGTGCCAGCGGGCAGAAGGGGACTTCAGTGTCCTTGGAAGGCCTGGGTTCCTTCTACAACATTCCCGCCAGGGAGACCTCCGCATCACCCTCCCAAAATACACAGCACACACAGACACACGCACACATACCTCCCAGGACGGGGAGCTCACTGCCTCACCGAGACTGTGACAGGGCACGTTCTCATGCGATCATCTGCGAGGGCAGAACCACGTCTACGGTGTTCGCTTCTGGATCGTCAGGCTGAGAGAAGGGCTTGGTCCGTGCGTGTGCTGAGTGAAAGGAGATGCCGAGACACCTGCCATCCATCCGCCCCCACCAAGAGCACACAGAACAAGCCTGCTTTTCAAGAGCGGAGGTGTCTGGCCAGGCCCAGACCTGGGGCGGGGTCTGAGTGGGGAGACAATCTCCCCGCATGAAGTAAGTTCAGTGGGCCCTCCCTCCCCCACCCCTACCCAGGCTCACCTGGCCTCGCCCAGCCAACACTTCGGTAGCCCGGGCCAGCTCCCGGCTCCCACGTACAGCCCCACAGGCCCATCCTGGAAGACAAAAGAGCCAACCACACTGCAGGAGAAAACTGCAAGCAGCCCCCTCCCAGGCCCAGACCCAGCCCCGGGCCTGGGCAGCATCCTCTGTTAACAAGAGGAAGGCTTGAGAGCCAGAGAGGCGGGGCCCAGGCACATCACCCTCCTCCTCCTCCCTGCCTCCCACCCAGGAACAGTTTTCACCCACTTCCCTGGTCCCCGACAACAGCAGAATGGGACCCAGGAAAGACGGAACAGAGTCAGGAGTGGGGAGTGTGGACCCCAGCTCCACCATGCTGTGTAGTCCTGGAAAGTCTGCCCCCCCACCCCAGAGCCGTGGGACCCTTCCAGCCCCGACAGTCGCCCGCAGTGCACAGCAGTGGCAGTGGGTGGGACACAGCAGGAGCCCTGGTGCTGCTCAGCCACAGTTATTTTTCTGCCCGCCCCTCCGTCAGATGCCCACTGATTCTGGCTCGGACCATCTCCCGGGTTTTGCTTTGGGTGGCAGATAAGCCACCTTCATCAACTGGCAGACCTGGGCTAGAAGAGTCAGTGGCCCCACACATTTCAGAACTCGCTGCCGGCACCTGGGACGTGGGGCACAGGTCTAGGAGTGGCGCTGAGAAGAAGGGGTCCTCCGGGCAGTGGCTGCCGTCCCCACTTGACCACCAGGCAAAGGAGCCCTGGCCAAGTCGCATAAACAGGACGACGAGGGGCCGGTACCGAGGACAGACCCAGCCTCCTTCTGAGACCACATCTGCCACTTCTCAGAGGAAGCCGTTCAACTCGGCCCCTCGGCAGTGCCTGCCGGTGGGCTTTCCAAAATACTAGCCTGGACGCCCAAAGCGGGGTGCAAAAATTACCTTTCGTGGGGTCCCATCACGTGGGGACAAGCTCTTTCTTTGTGGCACAGAGGAAGAAAAGTGAATGAGCCACATCACCAAGGTCCCCTCCCACCTGGGGACGTGTGCCTGCACAGACCAGGAGCGGGCAGGCTGGGAGGCTGTGGGCCGGTAAGTTCGAATACTTATCTGCAAGGCGGCCTCCCCGCGCGGCCTGGGCCATCCGGAAGCACTCGGAAATCCCCTTCTCCCGACTCTGCCCCAGGAACCTGCTGCGCTCTGCAAAGACGTCCTCCGGGGAGTGTGTGTGACCAGAGAGATCCTGTCCCCTGGCCCTCGTGTGCCCATCCTGGAGGTCAGTAAGACAATGGCGTTCTCATGGACAACGTTAGCTCCCAAGTCAGGCTGGCAGCTGTGTAGGAGAGAGGATTAAAGAAGGCTCTGAGGTCAGACAAACACGGATGAATCTGTGGTCCCCAACCCCACGTGTCCGGTGTGTGACCCAAAGTTCATTCTCCAAGGCTTAGCAGTGCCTGGCACACAGTAGGTGTGCCAAAAACTACTCTCACCAGTTAATGACTTAAACATGGAGTAAATCTTGGGGGAATACTGATGTCCCAGGAATACGAGCCATAGTTTTCCCGTGGCATGGGTGCCCCCTGGCGGCAGGGGCGGGGGGTGGGGGGGAGACGACACCCAGTGAGGAAGCACAGATCTAATGCAAACCCCTCCTTAGTGACTGGACCGACCACCCACAGTATATGCATCGAATGGAACCTGTTGGGCAGTGAAGAGGGACAAGCTGTTGGGACACAGGACAGCACGGATGAACCTCAAAAACGTACAGAGTGAGAGAAGCCAGGCACAAGCGACCACGTGCTGGACGGTCCCACTGGCATGAAATGCCCAGAGAAGGCAAACCTACAGAGAGGGCAAGGAGACCGGTGGTTGCCTGGGATTGCGGGTGGGGTGGAGATTAACGGTAAATGGGTGCGAGGAATCTTACTGGGGCAACGCAAACTCGAAAACCAATCGCTGGCGCTGGCGCACAACTTGGTAAATTTATTGAGAATCACTGAACCGTGTGCTCTTGAAGTGGGTGAGTTGTATCATTTAAATTATGCCTCCATGAAGTTAGACCAAAGGGATAGAACTTCTGATTCATGCAAAAACAAGTACAAGCCTAAAAAACATGGAGGAAGGAAGGAAGGAAGGAAGGAGGGAGGGAGGGAGGGAGGGAGGGTGGGAGGGAGGGAGGGAGGGAGGGAGGGAAGGAAGGAAGGAAGGAAGAAACCCAAACACAAAGTCCCCATATTCACGGCACTGTGGAATGAGCAATCGTGCCCACAGGGTAGAGAGCAGGCCGGGGGTTTCCCGGGCCTGGGGCTGGAAGACGACTGGCAGTGGGCTTTGTCGGGGGGTACGATGTTTTCTATGTTGATTGCCATGGTGGTTAGCTAGGTGTATGTCTGTTGAAGCACACTGAAATGTACCCTTTAAATGGGTGCGTTTCATTGTACGTCAACTATGCGTCAGTGAGGTCATTTTTGTAAAACTTGTTTCCATGTGATGACAGAGGACAAGAACCGAGGCAGGCAGGATGAAAGCCCACACAGGGACCTGGTGGGGGCCCCAGAGCCCAGCATCTCAGCGTCCACTAGCCCACGAGAGCCATGCCCCACCCACTTCAAGCCAAGGTCAGGTGCCCCATCAGAGAAGCTTTGATTGAGGGACTGGAGCCCAGAGAATCCTGGAGGTCCTGCCTACCTCTGAGGTCCAGGTCTCAGCATACACGGATTTCACAGTAGACAGGCATGAATGCGGTGTGAGTGCGGTGAGTGCTGGTCTCTACCGCCCCACGGGCGCACTGAGGAGAGGACGGGTCATCTTGGCCACTCCTCCGATGCTGTTAGGGCCACCGTGGCCTCGTGAACGTGTCTGGAGCGACACAGGCAGGCGGAGAGATGCTTCCACCTGTCATCAAGAGAGAAAGAGAGAGGGGCGGGGGGATAAAGATGTACCCATGGGCACGTTGGAGCCTAGACACAGGGTCCTGGTCTGAAATCACAGCCTGTGCCCAAAACTGATCTCTTCGGATGCAGAGCAGAAGCAAAGCAGGAGACTGGGGGGTATCTAGGTTGGGCCAGCGCCAATCAAAACACCCTAACCACTGGGGCTTTAGGGCGCGGGTCCCTGTCCTGCTCTCCCGCCCTGCACAAGCACATCACCCCTCTGGGTCTGGCCTCCTATCACGACATGGAGACAGTGAGTGCCCAACCCCAAGGCTATTATGGGGATTAAATGGGACGATAAATACTCTCTGTCCACTTGCATTCTCTTCTACTACCTCGTGCACGCTGCTCACTAACACTGCCCAGAGGCTGTTCACTTCCCCCCTCCCCAAACTCTGTGTGCTGTTCCTGGTAACGATGAGCAGCTGCCAGGAAAACATGCATTCGGTTGCATTTTAGGATCCCGCTGGGTTTTGAGGTTTTTCCCTGACTCTGGAATAAAATAGCAGAGATAAGAGGCTTATGGGAAGCGCTGGCCTAAATTGCTCTGGATGAGTGAGCGCTGAGAAGTCAGGAAGCTCCTGGGAATAACACCATGTGCTCGCAGGAGACAGGCTGAGGGGCACAGAGGCTTCTGCAGGGGCGCAGAACGTACCGTTTCTAGACGGAGTCAAACGGCGTACCCAAAGGAGGAACTTCGGGACTCAAATCTCCCTCAAACGAGGGAGCCTCTGAGCTGGGGGGAGGGGAGGGGAGGAGAAAAGCAAGAAGGAGGGAGAGGAAGGTCAAGGAACATTTCCCGAGGACAAATACTAATAGGGCACACCTTTATCTACCTGACGAAACAGGAGCTGGGTTTTATTGTCCCCATTTCACAGATGAGGAAACTGAGGTTCGGAGTAAAGTGCCTGGCTCCGAGATCACCCCCGAGAGAAAATGGTGCAAATGGATTCTAAACAGGCCCGCTGGACCCCAGCGGGGCAGAAGACGTCTGTTCAAGCGTGGGGGTGGGGATTAAGTGCGAAAAGGCCTGAAGGGGGCACTTGCAAATGGCAGACACTCGTCGTCAACATTAGTGTTACTGTGAAGACACTGGACCTCGACTGCTAAACCGTCTCGGATGGGTTTACTCTAATTACTTCGACGATCTTGAGACGATTCGTCCACTTTTAGGAGAGGCAGTATTGTCGTGCAGTGCAGTACAGTGCCGTAGTTACAAACACGTTTCAGAGTTATTCACGGACCAGATTCAAGTTCAAATCCTGGTTCTACAATGAACGTGCTGTGTGACCAGGGGCTAGTCACTTCACCTTCCTGAGCCTCAGCTTCTCGTCTGCAGTGCTCACCTCCCAGCCTTACCGCGGATGACGCAGTGTCCGGCGAGAACCTTGGTACATGGTTACTAAACAGTAGCTGGAGCTGGTCAGTTAATGATCTACTCCACACCCCTGAGCACACAGCAGTTCAGCCCCTCCCTCCCTTCCATGCATCATTCAGTAACCTCCAGAGGGGCCCACCTGGCACCACCAGGCAGAAGGGGACACCTGCCACATCTGATCCAATCAGCGGACGGAGGGATGGGGAAACAGATGTCACCCTCAGCAGGCCCCTGCCTCTGCCCCTGAGTGTCTCGGGCTATTGTTCCGGAGCTCCAGCTGACAGATGAGCCCTGCGGAGCAGAGGAGAGGAAGGATCCCCTGGGAACAAAGGCTTCTGCTGCAGTTACTCACCAGCCCATTGAACCTGCACAATGGGCCCAGGGCTCCAGAAACACCCTACCCGCTCAGCCCAAGGCTCACCCTGAGGAACCAACAGCCCAGTCCACACGAAAGCAGAAAACCGAGCGTCTGTGCGGGACTCAGGGGCCGTGGAAGTGAACTCCGTGTGTACACGGTGGTTGCACTATAGTGGCAGTGTCTTCATGAAGCACCTACTGGGCGTCAGGCATTTTACAAACACTGGTTCAGAGCCGCAGCCTTTTAAAGCAGGGCCCCTGATTCCCACGTCACAGATCAGGAGACTGAGGCTCCGGGAAGGGAAATCACCTCCTCACTGAAGCTGACACAGACAATAGGTGGAGGGAAGGACCCTTTCTCTTCCCAGCGCACCACGCGGCCTCGGTGACTGATAAATTCACAGAGCATAGTCCTGCCCTGGGCGAAGCATGGATCAGGTCCAGAGACACACACTTAAAAACGAGGGTGGACACAAAGAAAACAACCCGCAGGTCCAACGATAGGAAGCTGAGCAGAGCGAGTGTGTGTTTATCTCCTTCGTGAAACACCAGCCCCCTCACAACGATTTCTGCAGAGGGCATGAAAGCGCGGAGAGACGCCTTTGATGTAACTTTGTTAAAACCCTACACCTCCCGCACAGTCTCAGTGAGTACTTTCCGTATAGAAACAGGTACCAGAAGAAGATACGTGGAAACGGTAAATACAGAAGTTACTCTTGGGCGATGGAACTGTGGCGTTTTCTCCCCTTCTTTTTCCTCAAATCTTCTATGATTATCATGTGTTTATGAAGTGTATCAAATTCGTAAAAATCCCCCCCAAATCATAAAATTCTCCTCTGGAAGCGGGCGGAGAGAGTGGTTCTCCCGAGGCTCCGGGTAAGGAGTTACCTGAAGGCCTGAGGACCGAGCCCTCGCCTCCGCTGAAAAGTGGAGAGGTGGGCGGGAAAGGCAGGGAGAAGGATGCAGGGTCGATTTCAAAGTCTTTCTCCATGGAGGGTCACTAGCAATAAAAGAGGTGGGCTTTGGGGGCACAGGGAATGTCACCGCAAAATCCTTCATCATGAAATTAACTAAACTCAGTATGGGTTTTCCAGGCCACCCAAAAGCTAGGTGCTGGCAAAGCGTCTCCGAGGAAACCATTGTGCCCCGACTGCTACATGGTTCTGGGCCAGGGGTGAGGGCAGACGAAGGCGGGGAACTGTTCTCTCAACCCGCGGTCCGTCCACGGGCAGGAGGAGAGGGAGGCAGGGGTCGGAGGACACACCCAGACGTCCAGCCCCACCCAGTCCTGCTGACTCATGCCCTGGCCACGTGGCCCGCACGTCTGCGTATTTGAAGCTCCGCCCCTGGAGTCTGAGCACCGCTGTCCTCAGGTTTCCCTGTCTGTCAAGTGGAATTACTCATCCCTACCCCGCTACCCCACCCCACGCCCAGCGATAGAGAAGCCCCGAGACGCTCCCAAATGGGAATGTGCTTTGGAAAGTAAGGCACTGCGACCCTGGGCCGCGCTCCGTCTGAGGCCGGCGCCGAGAAAAACAAAGCCGCTTCCAGCACGTTAACTCACCTTTCTCTCCCCACCCTCCCCGCACTACTGCCTCCCTCCCGTCTTCCCCCAGCCGCAGGTGGGGGCCTTTTGCCCGCCGCGGCACTGCAGTGGGGTGTGCGCGCCAGCCACCCCGGCTCGCGGCAGCCCCTGGTCTGGAGCCCGGGATGAGGGTGGGGAATCCAGGCTCGCGGGGCCTCCCCCTGCCTGCACCGTCCAAGAAGCAATTTCTCTAGCCCAGGGCCCTCCGCTGGGGAGAGGAGAGAGCTGGCCCCCTCCCTGCCCAATTCTCAGCCTCTCCAGAGAAGGTGTTGGCGGGGAGGAGAGGTGGGCAGGGAGCTGGCGGCTTCTGGGGTCTCCTCAGCTCCACTTGGGGGTGTAACCTGGGCTTTAGAGTCGGACATACCTGGACTCAGAATCCCTAGCTCTGCGATCTTGGACGCGCATGTAACCCTCTCTGGATCTAAATTTCCTCACCCTTAGAATGGGACTGTTGTGATTCGCATGCAAAGCACTGAGCATGCTGTTGGCATGGGGTAAGCTCTGCGTAAACTGATGGATCGGTATTACAGTTATCAATGGTTTTCTGCCCCCTCCACCCTTTTGGAGCCACACACAGGACGCCAGACATCTGGAATTTTGAGTCCCAGAAGTGGAGCATTGGTAGGAGATAGTGGGTGGGTGGGGTTTCAATGTGAGGGAAGGGGGCTCCAGGACTCTGCTCCACCAACCCACCCTCACCCCCAGTTCTGAGCCCACTGGGCTCTGTCCAAGATTTGGCCAGTTAACAGCTAACCTGGTGGATGGGAAAGGTCCAGGGTCCCCTCGTGTCTGTCTAGGAGCGGTGGGGAGAGGAAGGTCTTTGTTCCCCGTCCGCACCGCACTCCCAGCGCGTCCTTCCCTCTCCCTTCCCCGGCGCCCCACCCAAGCCGGCGTCTTAGCTGCATTTGATAACTGCAGGCTGGAGGAAGAGGCTCTTCATCCATCAAATCAGGGGCACTTTAGGCAGCGTTTGCCATCCCCTGAACCCTGCCTGGGACCCTGGGACCCTGCACCCTACCCTTGGGGAATTAGGCTGTTCCGGGAGCGGAGACAGGGATGCTTGCGGAGAGGGCGCTGTGAGGATGGGGCGGCGGCTCACCTCGAGTCGGCGGTCCTGCGGCTCGAGTGCAGAGGTCTCTTTGTGCCCGGGCTCACAGCGCAGAACTGGGGAGCCCCTGCAAGCGCCTCCCATCGCAAACTCCTCCCCGTACTCGTCCGCAGCCTCCCTCCCTCTGGTCCCCCGAGCGCAGCCGGCATCGTCTTTGCAGCTGCTGCAGCGCCCAAGAAATTTTAATGCGGGAGCGTCTGGCAGGCGGAGGTGCCCCACCCCCGGCCCTCGCCTCGGCCCTCCTCGCCCCTCCCCGCACCCCTGCCACACTACATTCCACCCCCTACTTCCTCCCGGGGGTCCGGACCTGGGAGCAGGGGTGCGGCCGGGAGCCGGGGGGCACCGCTGCCCCCACCGCACAAAGGGATGAGCTTTGAGGCGCGCTCAGCCTCCAGCATCCCGGCCCGCGGCGCTGCCATGGCAACGCTTACGCGGCTGGACCTAGCAGCCGAGAGCTCAGAGATGGAGAGGCGCGCTTGCGGTGCGCGACCGCGGACCAGGGGAGCGGAAGCCTGGACCCAGGCGTACCAGGACGAAGAGACTGGTCCTGGGGTACCAGCGGCTTAACCCGCACAGCCTCGGCGTCTGCCTCTCGGTTTACCCTGCTGGATGGACACGTGCCCGTGGTGGAGGCGAGATTTGAACCCAGCCTGGGACTTCGCGCCCATGTTCGTGCCACTCCATCGCTTGGCCTAACTTTTACAGATTTGGTGTGGGTTAATTTTTTTGTTTTGTTTTTCGCTGTCCACTCCTTACTACCTACTACTTCTAGAGCTAGAAAGTAGTCCTAGATCAGCAGTGCCAACATCCCTTAGAATGTGAGTTCTCAGGCCTCCCCGCAGATCTCCTGGATCAAAACCTGTGCGGTGGGGACCAGAGATTTGTGTTTTCGTAAGCCTTCCAGAATATTCCGAGGCACGTTCAAGCTTGAGGACCACGGTTCTAAAACAGTGATTTCCAACCTTTTATATATATATATCTCATGGCACATATAAACTACTAAATTTTGCAGCACACCCAAAATATATTTTTTGCCGATCTGACAAAAATAGGTATAATTTTGATTCATTCACACCAGACACCTATTGTTGGGTTGGCTGATGTTTTTTTATTTGACAGTCTAAGGGGAAATGGGTCAGTGCCCCTGACTAAATGGTCGGGTGTTGCATGTTTTAAAAATTCTGCAGCACTCCGGCCGAAGATCGCCATTTTAGCCGTGACCCGGGCGGCTCACTTGGCTGGGCGTCATCCGGCAAAGCGAACGGTCCTCGGTAGGATTCCCCGCCAGGGCACAGGCCTGGGTTCCGGTTTGGTCCGGGTCTGGGCATGCGCGAGAGGCAACCCATCTGTTTCTCTCTCACATCAGTGTTTTTCTTCCTCGCTTTTTCCCCTGCCCCCTTTCCTTCTCTCTAAAATAAATGTTAAAAATCTTGTTTTTTTTTTAATTAGCCCTGGCTGGAGTGGCTCAGTGGAGTGAGCGCCAACCTGCACACCAAAGGCTCACCTGCCTGTTCAATTCCCAGTCTGGGCACATGCCTTGGTTGTGGGTCAGACCCCCCCAGTAGGGGGCGCTCTAGAAGCAACCACACATTGATGTTTCCCTCTCTCCCTCCCTTCCCCTCTCTAAAATAAATAAATAATTTTTTTTTTTTTTTTAAGAAATCACTGTTCTAAACCATCCCAGTGGCCTCTATAACTACACCGTCCTGGGTTTCAATGTCAGCGCTGTCCATGTCCCTAAGCTGATTCCTAAACTTCAGTTTCCTGGTCTGCAAAGTATCTGTAATATTAGAATCCACCTCTTAGGGTTTTGTGGATTAAATGAGGAAATTCATGGGCAGGGGTGCCAGGTAGGAAAGCCTGGCATTTAGTACGGGCTCAAAAACATGTTTTTATTATAGTATTATTTATCTTCTTTCATTTTCACCCTCCCATGTACATTATTTATCATCTTCACGGCTCAGATAAGGACATTAAGGCTCAGGGGGGCAAGGAGAGCTGCCCACAGGTACTCTAGGGGACCAGGGGGGATCCGAACCTACCACTTCAGGTTCCAAGTGTACTAGCCATCCTCCTTACTGCCCATCTCTTGCTGGGACCCACAGCTTTGATCTTCAGAAACCCCAGCCCTGATTCAACAAACCTGCAGCCACATTTCCAATGATCCCAGCCCAAGGTCATTGCAGGAACCCGGAAGGCCCCAGGGAGGTCCCAGATGCAGCCTCCACCCGGGCAGAGCTAGCAATTCTTCCAGAGGAGACCCACGTGGAGCAGGCACCAGGGGGTGAGGCCACAGCACTGGCCGCAGCACACGGCCACACTGCTGTCGTTACCAGGCCTGGGAGCTTCTGCTGGGTCGCCAGACCACAAACAAGGAGGGGATGGTGCCCAGCGTGGCATGCTCTCCACGGACACAGGGGGTGCATAGGAACCGCTCTCTCCTTTCAAGGATTCTCAAGCCACCTTTTCTGTATGTCTGTTCCTGAATTTCCTGAGGATCAGCCTATCGTTTCCAACATCCATTTGGAAAAAAATGAAGGTACTTGCCAGGTCCCGATTTTCAACTCTTCTTCTGTTCCCTGGGGCTTCTCGAAGCTGAACAGTGATGAGTCCAGGGTCCCATTTCCAAGTATCCTGACTCCAGGGAAAGCCTTTCCAGGAGAGCAGCAGGGCGAGGGAGGGGGCAGGAGCGGTGAGTACGAGCAGCCCCTGCGGGCTCACTGCAAGGTGATCACGTCCAGCTCCGTCGACTCAGGGCGAGCCTTACACTGAGTCACGTGAGGAGGAGCAGACCCCGCAGCCAGCAGATGCCAAAACCAGTGTGGGCTTGCCTGCTGTCCTCTGTCCCTGCTTTTCTAACACAGTACCTTTTTTTTTATCATGGGTTGCCCAAACTGGCCATCCTGATTCAGCTGGTCCTTTGCCCTTCTTCTACCCACCTGCTGAGTGCTCTTAGGGCGAGCAAAACCGTCCTTGGCACCCCCCACTTTCCTGGGCAGGGTCAGAGACCTGCAGCGCCTGCTTCCTCTCCTGTGGGCCCTGGGCACAGTGACCACCTCCTCTGGGACCCACATCTAGCCTAACAGCTAGAGCTGGCGTGCTTCTTGCTCCCCATCAGTGGCACTCTGACCCTCCCTTTATCTTTCGGGAAGACCAAGGACATGGCAGAGCACACCCCAAGATGGTAAATGTCATCCTCACCACATCTCGCCAGTCTTCCAGGTGACGTGTACGCGGCTGACTCGAGCCCCGAGAGCCCGAGAGCCAGTGACAGTAGCAGATGGATACCCCAAAGAGAAGCAGCAATATTCTCTCCAGTCTCTATTGAAAGGGGCCTGAGCTGCTTCATATGGAGTGTCGGTTGCCATGACAACGGGGAGGGCACCCTCGTACTGGAGGTCCACTTCAGAATAAAGTTTGCCTCCTTAAACTGGACCAGGTGGGTACCTCACCTATTCCCATGAGACATCACAGCTTCGAGGATCCGCCAGCTACATAGTCTTTGGCTCATGACACAGCCCAGCGGCCCAAGATGTCCAGGGGAATTCCGACCCTGGTAACATGTCCAGCAGAGGGGACCCAGGGGTCCTCACCTCTAAAGCAGCCCCTGCAGAAGTGCAGGCGGCCCGAGAGGTCGGGGCTCCAGTTGCAATTCTATCACCAGCTCCCCGGGGTACCCCTGAGCTCTCATTTGTTGGTTTGTTCGTGTTTTGAAGTGAACTTCACTTAACGTAACACGAACCACTTTAGAGGGAACAATTCAGTGGCATTTAGCACATTCCTAGTGTTGTGTAATCACCACCTCTAGCTGCTTCCAAAACATTTCATCACCCCCAAGTAATACCCCTCACCCCTTAGGCAGTCACTCCCCAGTCTTTCCTCCCCCACCCCAGCCCCTGGCAACCACAAATCTACTTTCTATATCTGTAGGTCTACCTCTTCTGGTTGTTTCATATGTAAGGAATCATGCAATAGTTGTCCTCTCGGGTCTGGCTGATGTCACTCAGCATGACCTCTTAGGGGGTTATCCATGCTGTAGCAGGAGGTATCAGTATTTCTTCCCTTTCGACGGCTGGCTGCGAGCCCATCACATGGCTATAACCCAACTTGCTCACCCACTCCTCCACCAGCGGGTGGGCATTCGGCTTGTTCCAACCTTTCGGCCGTTGTGAGTAATGCTGCTGAGAACTTGCGCATCCAAGGATCTGTCTGAGTCCCTCTTTTCCATGTTGGGGGCACATACCTCTCTGTGCCTCTTTTTATGCTCCTCGATGAGCCTAGTCAAGGGGTTCTAGAGGAGTGGCCAGGTGGGCTTTCTCACCTTGGAACCTAAACTACACACACACACACACACACACACAGTGCCACCTCTCCGCCTGGCCACAGCTGTGGGAACCCCTGAGGACAGGCCCTGGGAAAAGCCAGCTCTTGTCTGCCCTCCAGCCACATTATTAACGGAGACTGCGCTCCCATCGGGCTGTCCGGGGAGTGCCTCTCTGACAGCTGTCTCCCCAATAAGTTTCACCCAGATACATGATTTCATTCTGACGCAGCCAAGCAGCCACCCCTGCCGGGGTGGGGCTCCCTGAATTCGGGGGGAGGGGTGCTGGTACAGCTGAGGAGAAGGATGTTTGGTGTGGCCCAGAGGGGGAAATGTCTTTCAACAATTCCCTATAGCTACAAAATTTTCTGTAACCACTTAAATGGTTACAGAAGGGGAACTTGACCCCTTGACCCTTGCTTGACACAATTCTAAGTGCTTTACCGGTCCGTATACACCCTCTGGGGAAGGGTTGGTATCACCTCTGGCTGACAGATAAGGTAAGCGAGGCTGAGAGGGGAAGTGACCTACCCAAGGTCAGCCAGCTAGAAAGCGGTGAAGCTGAGGTTCAAAACCAGCACGGTCTGACTCCAGAAGCTGCGCTCAGAAGCTCTAAAAAACTGTCTGTATTTGCGCTCAGCTCTTCCTTCCCCTCGGAGAGATGTGCAGCCCCACAGCTGCTGGACAGTGACCCGGCCACCTTGCTGGGGTCGTCCTGGGGTCCGTTCAGTCGCCCTGCCCTGGGCACGTCCAGAGGCAGTCCATCTCTGCCTCAGTCTAGGAGGGACATCCCTCGTTCAAGCTCATGGCCGTGGATGAGTCGTCTGGTGCTCTCCAGAGTCTTATCTGTCCTGCCCTGAGTGGCGGCCTCACTGTGTGGGGGCCAGCAGTCCCACTAGACAAGGCATGGACAGGAATGTTAGCCTAGATCATCCCAGATGCAGACTCCAAGACAAGGGTTCAAGTGCAAGCAGTGTATCTGGGAGTTGATCCCAGGAAGTATTGATAACGGCGTGCAGTGGTGAGAGAGGAAGAAAAAACAGGTGCGTTGAGGAGAACACTGATCTGCTGGGACTGCCACACAAAGTCCCACAGACCAGGTGACTTCACGGGAATGTATCTTCTCACAGTTCTGGAGGCTGGAAGTCCAAGATCAAGGTGCCGTCAGGGTTGGTTTCTCCTGACGCCTCCCCGCTTAACGTGCAGATGGCCACCTTCTCACTGTGTCCTCACACGGTCCCCTCCACGGGCACCCGTCTGGTGTCTGTCTCCTCTTCTTCTTGTAAGAACCCCAGTCCTACCAGCTTAGGCCCCACCCTGTGACCCCATTTAAGGTGAACGACCTCCGTACAGGCCCATCTCCAAGTACGGCCCCGGTGGGGACTTCGGGCTTCCCCATATGAACTTCAGAGGAGCACAGTTCGGTCCCCAACAGCAAACACGCCGTGTGGGCGGCCAGGACCCAGTCCTGCCGAGGTCCTCCAGGACCACCCGAGGGCAAGGAAGCCAGGGTGTTCACACACCAGCTCTCGCATGTCGTAGCTGAGGGATGCCCTCTGCGCATCGTCACCCCTCGCCACCTCCAGGCTGCCCCAGGAGCAGAGCAAGCACATGCCCTTCACCAGAAAAACCATCAGGGTCACAGAGGTCTGCAGTGCAAAGCACTGGGGTGCCTGGGCATGGCATGTGTCAAGGGGACACCCACAACAGGAACCAGTGGGTCATTCATTCCCTCATCACCCTCCCACTGCCCAATGCCACCCCAGCGGAGCCTACCCCGGCCTCAACAAATCCGGGGTCACCCCAGTTTAAGAAACTCCCCCCACTCAGTGCCAAGCTGACACAGGCAGCTGAGCCACACGGGGCCCCGCCCTCCAGGAGCCCACAGCCCAGTCAGAAAGCAGAAGTCACTGTGGTCAGCACCGTAATTAAGGAAGTTCAAGGAGTTTATGACACTATACATTTGTGGCACAACAGGTCTTCAAGGTCAAGAGAAGGCCTTCCAAGTGTCAGACACTGTACCAGATACTGAGAGTCAACACACATAAAAATAAGTACAACACTTCCCATCACTAATTTTTTTTCAGGCCCTTTTCAGTTTCGAGGGGGCAGAAATAAGTCCAAGGCATAATGGTTTCAGGCACAGCTGTATCCAGGTGTTCAAACATTACTAAGCATCTGTCTTTCTCCAGCTGCCTGCAGGAGCAGCTGGGAGGAGCCCACCAGGAGCTGCCAGACCTGCTGCCACGTGACAGTCTTGTTTCCTGCCTTTGCTTCTGGGACTCCCGACCAGGGCCAGCAGCCAAGACGTGGACATGGGAGTCAGACAGACGTGAGTGTGAATCCCACCTCTGCCCTTTGCCCTACCGTGTGATGTTGGGCAAGGAACTTCCCCACTCAGAGCCTCAGCATCCTCTTGCAAGAGGCAGATAACATAACCTCCCTTGCTGGGCTCCTGGAAGAACTCAGTGGTCCGAGTGGGGAAAACACGTGACCCCGCCACGGGGTCAGTAAATTCTCGCGCTCTCTCCCCACCTTTCTCTGTGGGGACCATCACTAGAGACTCTCCAGGACCTGGGGCTCTTATTCCTGGGAACTGTTACAAGGGGCCTAGGACACTAAGCAGACCCAGCCCTGCCTGCAGAGCATGTCCATAACAAGTCCCGCCCACAGATACACTTGCTCTCTTTCACGTGCGCATCAGGCTGTTGGTTCAACTCGACACAGGTCAAGGTCAACTCCACAGCACATTCACGGTCACTTTCTTTATCATCAGCCCTTGTCTTCCATCCCCAGGACCTAAATGCATATCCTCAGCTTTGTGGAGTCCATGATCTATTTTCTCCTAAGAAAAAGTCCAGTGGACCTAGTGAGGATTGGGGCCCAGAGTGAGGCTTAGAGCCTAGGAGGTCTTGCCTGAGGTCACAGGAGCCTCCCTGCCCAGCCCCTGGTTCCGAAGGTGCCTCCCCCCACCTCTTCCCCCCCCCCCCCCCGCCTCCACATGTCTTTGTCTGCAGCATGTGCGTGCTGTGCGGCTGCGGCCTGCGCTCCCGCTGCTTCTTTGTCTCGGCTTTTGTGTGCAGACAACAGAGAAGGGGGCAGGGTGTGTGTCGCTCTCATCCATTCCGTCTCATTATCCATCTGTCCATCTGCATGCAGACCCCCTCCAGACGCCCTGCACCTGCTCCCGGCTCTCCCAGCAGCCACAGCAGGTGCTGCAGCCCGCCAGCCACTCGCCGCCGCCACCGCCGCTGAGGGAAAAGCAGGAAGGCACAGGCGCAGCCTGCAGCCCCCAGCGCAGCCGCTGTCTCCCCCCCTCGCCCGGCCCTCCCACCTCCTCGCCTTTCCCATAAACACAGATGCTGGCAGAGCCAGGGAGGAGCCCGAAGGAACTGGAGTCCGGGAGGGAAGCTATGTAGCAGACTTTACAAAGACCCCCCTCCCCTTCCTACCTGAAGCCGTCCTCCCCTCTCTCTCCCTCACCCCCAGCCCCATTAAAGTTCCCTCTTGAATGTTTCACCAAGTCATCCTCCCCCCACCCAGTGCCGCCGTGGTTTCTGTCTCTGGCATCCCCTGCTGGGACCTCTGGCTTCCACGCCAGGTCCTTCCGATCTGTCCCCTGACCCAAGCCAGAAGACTCTCCAAACGAAAAGCTGGCCTCACCACTCCCCAGCCCACAGCCCTTCAGCGATGTCCTACCTGTCTCAGGATGAAAAGCAAGCTCTTACCTTTACCTGCAAGGCCCCGCCCTGGCTGGCCCCTGCTGACTACTCGCTGAGCTCCTGCCCCAGCCGCACACTGCCCAGCCCAGCCCGGCCCAGCCCAAGCCTCATCATCTCTGACCTCCAGGCAAAAGTCAAGTCCATTAGTTACACACACTCCCTGACTGACCCATGCTACTCTCCTTCCGGGCTGTTTCTGTTTGGGACCATATATTCATTTGCTTGTCCGCTGTGCACACACACACACACAGACACACAGACACACTCCACCACCCAGCTGTGCGATCCCCATGGGAGAAGAAATCTGCCCTGTCTTTCCATGACGTCATCACCAGGGCTTGGCACCGGTCTGATGCACAGGAAGCCTTCAACGTATGTTTGTCGAAAGAATAACTAAGCGTAAAATGCCGAGGTTCTGGGAGGCTCCTCCAGAACCATGTTATAGATGGATGAACAGAGACCCAGAGAAGGAAAGTGACTTACCCCAGGCCTCTCTTCCAACGTGACCATGCTGTCAGGGTCATCCTCCTGTCCCTAAGGCTCCCCAAAGGTCTGCTTCTCCTTAAGAAGCCAACCCAGCACTTCACGCACCCACCCTGAGATGGCTGCAGATATTCGGCCCCCTTTCGGGGACGCGCCTGGCTCTGCGAACTGGCGGTTGTATGAGTGTCTCCTGCTCCAAACACCTGCTCCCGTCTCCTCGAACGCCTCTGCCTGTTCCCTCCCCATTCCTGTAGCCTGGGGCCCTCTCCCGGACACAGAGGCAGTCCTAACCCCACCCTCAGTGCCCTCCCCACTGCGGAAACAACACAAAGCCCTTGGGAACTAAGGGATGATGCTTCCTGAATGTTTGCTGCGTTTCACGTTCCGGGCTGAATGCTCTACATGCAATAGCTGTAACGGCCCAATGGTGCGGGTATTGATTTCATCTCCGTTTGACAGAGGAGGAAACTGAGGCCAAAGGGGTCCAGCTACAAGGATGTGAACCGAGATTCAGCCCCAACAGTCTGGATCCAGACCCAGTCCCACGGAGCCCTCACCCCACCCCGGTCCCATTGCACTTTCCCAGGCTCCCATCATCCCCTGCTTGACCAGCGGCCCCTGCACAGCCCTCCCCACCCCTCCAGGGCTCCATCTAACCCAGCCTTCCCACTCCCGCACGACCGTGCCGCAGCCACCCTGCAGGACAGTGCATTCTTTATTTATGAGATACATCTGGGCTTCCTGCAAGTCAGCCAGGAGCGCAGTGACGCCTGCAGCCGGGAGGCGGAGGGTCTCAAGGCCAAGAGTCCTTGGTTGGGGGTAGGGGTGGAGAGATGGGAGATAGGGAGGGAACTCATATTAAGGAGCATCTCCTGAAACCCACACGAAAGCCTACAAGGCAGGGAGGCACGTGGCCACCTCATGGGAACCGAGAAACAGGGTTTGCAGAAAGTTGGCAAGCTCTTTCTGAATGTATAACTCTGATTTGTCCTCCCCCTCCCCCCAAAAAAGAGGGGATTTAATGTGGTTTATAAAGATGTCCTCAGCAGAGCCAGAGGACTAAATATAAAGTAAGATATAAAAATCGGGCCAAAGAATATAAAGTCAGGAATTCAGTTCCAAATGCCTGCCACATGGCTCTATCTAGTTGCTAATAATCCTACGGACATTGGTTCTGAGCATCCCAACAGCCAACGAAAAAAGGGAATGCAATTGGTTTTGCAAATGCCCAAGGTCTACACCGAAAAAAGAAATTAGACGCGCAAACACTCAGCTGTGGCGAGAATTAAGAACAGAGAAGGAATCTCAGGCCCTCTCACCGTATATCATAGCTCTCATTCCCCAGGAACTGGCCCGCTGATCCCTTTCTTCCTCCGCCCCTTCCCCAGGGCCCCAGGACCGAACAATTTTCCGACAGCACCTCGGACGGTGTATTTTTGTGTCACCACTAGGTGGCAGCGCGGCGCAAGTCTCTGGAGGAGGTTTTTTAGAATGGGAGACGACCTCTGCGGTGGTGGGAGGGGCCAGGACGCACCTGAGGAACCTCAGTGAGGTTGGTGCCACGCTTTTCATTGAACCTCAACAAGGAAATCAGTCTCGTGCTGGGCAAGAAGGGGGCTGGAAGGAAGAACCCCGGACAGAGATGCGGGAGCCCCGGGGTCTCTGTGCCAACCTGAGCACATCGAGGTGCCTCTCCTGGCCTCAGTCTTCTCATGCGAGCAAGGGGTGAATAAGCCCCCTGGAGGAAGAGGAAACTGAGACGGGGCTGGAGATGATCGTGGTCACCAACGCCAAGAACAGTCAGAGGGTAAAGGACTGGGAGCTCCCGAGCCCTGGGGGAGAGGAACAAAGGCCCCTAGGGACCCTAGTTGGGACAGGAGGGGAAGTGGTAAGTTCTTTGCTTCCTTGGTGGGCTTAGGGGAGTAAGAGTCGGGACTTTTTACAATATAAGTGACAGAAACTTATCTTAAAAGGTTTTAAGCCAGCCCTGGCTGGCATAGCTTAATGGATTGAGTGCGGGCTTCGAACCAAAGTGTCGCAGGTTCGATTCCCAGTCTGGGTACATGCCTGGGTTGCAGGCCATGACCCCCAGCAACCCCACATTGTGTTTCTCTCTCTCTCTTTCTCCCTCCCTTCCCTCTCTAAAAATAAATAAAATTAAATTTTTAAAAAATGGCTTATTTTTTAAAAAAAGGTCTTAAGCCAAAAAAATCGGGGAGAGGGTGTTTTGGGCCCATGTGACAAAAGGCACACGGGTGTCTGCGTGTCAGGACGGTCAGATTCATTCTCCCCGGTCTGGCCCCTGCCTTCCCCTACACCGGTTTCATTTCCAGGCTGCCTTTGGTGGCAAGTTCCGAGCTTACACCCTGTCGCTTCTCAAGCCCAGCTCATAGAGGGCTTCTTTCTCCAGATGGTTCCAAGCAAGATTCCAGAGCTGACTCTCTCTGGCTTAAATTGGGTCATGTGCCTATCCCTGGCCCAGGCGTGGTGACTATTATAGGCCAGACCTGGGTTCTATCCTCGCCTCTGGAACCAGGGCAAATCAACCCCTTTGGATGCATTCACTCAGATGGTGGAGGGAGGCATTCTTTACACTGAAACTGGGACTCCTCCCAGACGCTGCTTGCTGAAGATCCCCAGAAGGTAAAAACAGCAGACCGCCCCCTCTGGGAGGAAACTGCCTCGACCCCCAGGCCTGCCTCCGGAACATTTTGTGTTGAGAAGATTCAGGAGCACCTGGCGGGGAAAGACAGGGCCTCCCCACCTGGGAGATATTTCCCCTCTGTTCACCCTGTGATTATGGCTACTGTAAACAGAGGCTCCCGCAAGTAGGGATGAGCGGGCACTCACCACCCACAGCTCGGGTTTGTGCGAGGCTCAGCCCCCTCCCCCCTCCCCCGCAGGTGGGGGCCTCCCTGGCCCACACCCCCGTTAGGCAGTTAGGCAGCAGTGAGGAAGGCTCAGACAGAATGGACGTGGGAGCACCAGGCCCTGTGCCCACGCAGAGTGGACACTCCGTGGATGCTCTTTCATCCTCCTTTCTGCAAAGAGCTGTGGCGATGAGCTGTGAGCATAGCAGTCGTCACCAGTGCCACTTGCTAGTGACAGTAGACATTCCATGCGGTCGCTTCTCCAAGGGTGTGCGGGAAAAGACATTCTCTCTCTCTCCCCCTCTCTCCCCTCCTCTTCTCTCCATTATCCCTTCCCTCCCTCCCTCCCTCCCTCCCATAAACACACCCAAGATGAGGCATCTTCACCTTCTCACGCCCTTTTACTGTAGGTGGTTTCTTTCCTTTTATTTGGCCGTGTCCACCACCATCTTGTCACTGCTGCTTTGCTCCGGGCGGGGGTGCGGGAGGGGACTCAGTGGGGCTGAAGGGAGAAGGGCATGTGGACAAGAGGAAGAGCTGGGCAGACCAGACGGAGGGGACCACAAAGGGAGCGAGTGAGGAGGAAGAAAGAGAAAGCCTCACATGGCGTCGCATCTGATTTGTCACAGCACCTTTTCGGGTATCCCTTTCCTTGACCTTCACAATGGCCCCCCCTTGAAGAGGTGAGGAAACTGAGGCACAGAGGCCCCTAAGCTCACCCTGTTCAGAAAACTAGGGATCCTAGATTCAGACCCAGGTGTGTGCACCTCCAAATGGCCATGACCTTCTGTGCCACACTCCGGGTGTGAGTAGCTGGGTGATGAGGCTGGAGGAAGCAGCAACGTAGGTCACCTTTGCTGTGTTGTCCTGAGCAAGCGCCTTCCCCACTCTGGGACAAGAGCACCGGCCCAGACCCTGTGATCAGTCCTCTTGGCTGAGTGCCGTGTTCTGGATGATGGGTGTTCTGTGCTTACCACTTACTTCTGAACAAATACCATCAATAATTCAAGTTCCCTCTCCTTTATAACCTAGAAAAATTGGTCTCCTGGCAAGATATGAAAAATAATTTCACGCTCTCCTTCCTCCCCTCCCAAAATCGTCCCTGACAAATCGTCTCTTTATTGCCTGTCACTCCAGCCATCATCACACATCTGGGGTCCCATTTTTCATGGTCGCTGGCCTCACTTTTGGCTCTGACTGCAGCTGGCCCTTAATAGGGCCATCAGCAGATTCCAGTGAGGTTCTCTTCCTCCCTTCCTTCATTCCTTCCTTTCTTCCTTCCTTCCTTCATGAAATATTGTCTGTTTTGTTTCCAAAGAGTGAAGGCTTTCTTATCATAGATGATACACTCCCCAGTTATTTATACTACAGTGTGAGGGGTTACTTTCTTAATTCTTTATATTTTTTCTTTTTAAAAGCAAATCTTATTTATTTTCTGTTGAATTCATTGGGGTGCCATTGGTTCATAACACCATGCAGGTTTCAAGTGTAAAAGTCAATAAAACATCATCCGCACACTGCGTCGTGGGCCCACTGCCCCAAGCAAAGTCTCTTTCCGCCCCATTCCCCCACTTTCCCTACTCCCACCACCTACCCCCTACCCGCCACTTCCCTCTGGCTATCACCACACTGTTGTCTATGTCTCTGTGTTACTCATATACATTTTTTGGTTAATCCCTTCACCTTATTTTATCCAGTCCCCCAACCCCCTCCCTGCAGGAGATCAGAGCAGAGGTCTGCGGTGTGATAAGCACCAAGAAGAACCAGCCTCCCTGCCTCTCCCATTTCCTGTCCCAGGCCATTCTCACCTCCTGCAGCCCTACAGCCCCCACTCTTCCCCCGCCACAGCTTCTACCCCAGGACATCGCAATCCACTGCGCACCTGTCTGCCCTCCCCATCCAGCTGGGTGAGAGGGAGGACTTTCTGTGTCTTCCTTACCATTCCCCCGCCCTGGTGCCCAGTAGATCCCAGGCAGATGATCGTATGAATGAATGGAATGATACAATGAGGGGTTAAAAATTAAGTGCAGCCCTGGCTGGCGTAGCTCAGTGGATTGAGCTTGGGCTGCGAACCAGGCATCGCAGTTTCGATTCCCAGTCAAGGCACATGCCTAGGTTTCAGGCCATGAACCCCAGCAACCACACATTGATGTTTCTCTCTCTCTCTCTCCCTCTCCCTCTCTCTCTCTCTCTCTCTCTCTCTTTCTCTCTCCCTTCCCTCTCTAAAAATAAATAAATAAAATCTTAAAAAAAAACTAAGTGCAAATGTTCCTAAACGTGCCCCTCCCTTTCCAGAGCCAGATAATGGTATCTCGTCCAGCAGGTTGCTCAGACCGCCACCCCTTCCTGTCTCTCCAACTCACTTAAGGCAGAGGAAGGTAGGGCAGAAAAAGAACCAAAATGGCTTATGACTGTTAAAGATAATCTATAGAACAAAGAACCAGGAGAGAGGAGTAGAGGAGAGGCAGAGAGAAGGAGAATGCATATGGTCTCCCCACTTAGGCTGCGAGTGGAACGGAAATGTATTTCTTGGCTTTGAGGACTTTCCTCAGAGGGTGGCGGATGTTCGGTGAGAGGCTCCAGGGCGGTGTGTGTGAGAGAGAGCGGGGGAGAGAAGGAATGAAAGTTCTGCCAGGGGACGGCACAGGCTCTCTCCGTGCATGGCTTTAAAAAACGCTAGCTGGGAACAATATTTGGAAAACAGCGATCATAAATACATGCGCATCAAATAACAGAGCCTCAGATTCTTGAAGAAAAAAAATTAGGAAGAAAAATGGACAAAACTAAAGGGAGTAGGAGATATTAACAGCCCTCTCTCAGGAACTGATAGAAAAAATCAGCAAAGATACAGAAATATCTAACCAACAGTCAACCAACTGAACCTAATCAACATTTATACAACACTATACCCAGTAGCTGCAGAATTTAAATAATTTTCAAATCTATCAAAACTAGAACACATACAGGACCATAAAATAAGTCTCAACTCACTCCAGGTTATTGAAATCTTGAGTCTGTTCTCTGATCACAGTGGACTAATATAACAAACAAATAACAATAAATTATCTAGAAAAATCCCAAGTATTTAGATAACACATCTTTAACTCATGGGTCAAAAAAAAAAAACCCACAAGGGAAACTGGAAAACATCAAACTGCAAGACAATGGTGCTCGCTTCGGCAGCACAGGTACTGCATGCTAATGAAAACTGTAATCTGTGGAAGTAGCTAATGCGGCGCTCGTAGTTTATAGCTCTAAATGACTATATGGGGCGAAGGCGGAGAAAGGGGACTAAAGCTAGTGGTTCGAGTCTCCCTCGAAAAGCTAGAAAAATGAAAAGTAAAGTAACCCTGGAGCAAATAGAAGGGAACAGTACTAAGCAGCAAAACGCAGTGAAACAAAACACAGACAAATGGTAGAGGAACTTAACAAAGCTAAAAACTGGTTCTGGAAAAGGACTGATAAAATTAAAGTGCACAAGCTAACACTGGACCTTTATTACTTTTTTATTACGTTCAGGTTTTCGCACGAACTGTGCATGCGTGGACTGGCTCACGTGGGTGCTGGGTCCGCGCGGACTTGCAGGGGGAGCATGTAACAGCACCTCCGCTCCAGACAGGCACGGGCTCGCGGCCCGGCGCTGGCCCTCCGGCTCACTGCTGGATCCTGCGGACACTCTGCACCTGGAAGGTCTGGGCATGGGTGCCCCACTCCCGGAAATGCTTGTAGTCGCCTGAGTGGTGATCACACTCCAACACGTACTGAAAGCCTCGGTAGCCCGGGAACTGGGAGCATACCCAGCTGGGGGAGGGGAGAGGCAGACTGTTACCCTAGAGAGGCACCAGCATGGTGGTCGGGACAGGACAAAGAGACCCCTGCTGCAAACCCATCCCAGCCACCGTGGCCTTCCTTCAGAGCCCAGAAGGGGCCCTGGGCTTTCTACCACTGTGCCTTTCGTCATGCTGTTCCCTGTCCCAGGAACACCATTCCAGCCATTCTTAGCCCGGCCAAGTGGTATTTATCCTTCAGGTCTCAGCTCCATCATCACTCCACCAGGGTGGTCTGCGCTGTTCTCCAAATTAGGGCACAGTCCCTTAATGTAGCTCTGGAGCACTCACATGATGAGGTAATGAAGAGATTACTTGTAAAATGCCCCCCTCCACATGTAGTAAGCTCCTGGGGGTAGGGGTGTGTGCACCTGGTTCATTATCCTCTCAGGTGCCTAACACAGTGCCTGGCACAGGGCAAGGCTCAGTGAACGCTGGATGGATGGAAGGATGGATGGATGGATGGAAGGATGGATGGATGGATGTATGGATGGATGGATGGATGGATGGAAGGATGGATGGATGGATGGATGGATGGAAGGATGGATGGATGGGTGGATGGATGGAAGGATGGATGGATGGGTGGATGGATGGAAGGATGGATGGATGGATGGAAGGATGGATGGATGGATGTATGTATGGATGGATGGATGGATGGATGGAAGGATGGATGGATGGATGGATGGATGGAAGGATGGATGGATGGGTGGATGGATGGAAGGATGGATGGATGGGTGGATGGATGGAAGGATGGATGGATGGATGAATGAATGGGTGAGGAGTCATTCTTTCCCCCTCCTTCCTTACCCAGAGGCACTTCCAAGAAAAGGCCTATTCTTCCCATTCATTGACCCCTATGCTGCCCAGGACTGGACAAAATCTGCTATCTCGTCTTTCTGAGTAAACTCAAGAACCACAAGAGGCCCACCCTACTCTGAAACAATGTGATTCTCTGGTGATGTCTGAAAAAATTAAAAAATAAAAACCCTATCTCGCCTACCTCCCGCCTTCACCCCTGCCTATCAGGAGCCAGAGGGCACCTCAGCAGGTGGCTCCAGTGTCCTCCCAGCTGAGGACCTCACATGTTAGCCTGCACCTGCCACCTCCTATGTAAAAAGGTGGGAAGGGGCAGTCATTTGTGGGCTCGAAGCTGGATTCAGTCACCTCCCTGCTGGTGGACTTGGAGCAAGTTGCTTGACCCACCTCTGAGTTGTGGCTGGCCATGCATCCTCTGCTCTCTGGTGCTAGAGCCTATCCCCCTCCCCCACTCAGCCAGTGTGGGAAAGTGCTCACTCTAGCAATAAGCATGTGACCAGGCCTAGCCAATCAGAGCACCCAATGACAGTGGGGATGGTGATTGGTTCTGAGTTGAACACATGACTGAAGTTGGAGCAATAAGAGCCTTTCCTGGAACCTTTGGCGGGATCACTGAGAAAGAAACTCCTTCCCTCAGGCTAGCTGAAATGCAAGGATGGAGCTACCATGTTGCCTTCATATTGTAAGAGCCTGCCTAAGGATATAACTACAGTGGCGAGCAGGGCAGGAGGGGGAGAATAACAGAACCTTGCTGAAGCACCTGGATCCATCTGTACCTGAAGCTAATTGCAGGGGCCAGTAAATATCCTTTAGGCTTAATATCAGTTTGCTCTGGGTGTCCATTGCTTGCAATCCCAGAAATTCTGCCTGACATCTCACTATGTTACAATGTCCTCTCTGGAATGTGGGCATCAGAGCCCAAAAGTCACCAGCACATTATTGTCACAGGAGGTATCCCTAACCCTCCCAACATCCTCTCTTTCCCTGCCAGACAGAGCTCTGGATCCACTTACGCCCCGGATTGGACGTGGAAGGAGCCCACTTCATTGCCATCCCATCCCATGGCCTGGAGGGAGGAGTAGTCATCACTCAGCTCTCCTTTCCTGCCCAGGAAGTTCTCTCGCTCAAAGATGGTCAGCCTTGAGTCACGGTGGTTCTGCAGGCACAGAGAACAGGGTCAGGCCATCAGGTGCACAGCTGGAAGTCCAGCAGCCTCTGCTGCCCACCCTCGCCCCGCCCTTGTCTTCCAAATCAGTCTCCCTGCAATTCTTTTGAAAGGGCAGTAAGGCAACAGGCACCAGAAACCTTACAAGAGGTAAAGAAAAAAAGAAAGAAAAGAGAGGAGAGGAAGAAAAGGGAAGGAGAGGGAAAGAAAGGGAAGGGAAGGGAAGGAGAAAGGAAGGGAAGAATTTAACTTGGCTCTCCAACAATAGGAATCAGGAGGTAAACTGGCCTATTGTGCTGTGGTTTAGAGCAGGGTGCAGAGATCTGGGTTCCAATCCTGCTCTCCACTTACCGACTGACTGAGCTTACACATGTCTCTGAAATGGAACTAACCACACTTGCTTTTCAGGCCTGTTTCTGAGGACTAAGGGAGACGGGTTTGCATCTGTCAGGATCCACGTGGGTCCCGGGTCAGCACAGGACCTGGGCCGCTTGTGGAATGAACAAATGGTCCTGCTCACAGAATGGAATTCTACGGAGCTCGAATAAATGTATGGGTGCTATAGGTTAGATTTAATCTCCCGGGAGGATCGTTGTGACAGATTTGCCCAATGAGAAGCGCTCGTTTCCAGGCCTTTGGTTTGTTATGATTTAATTTTATAACAAAGTGATATGTGTGTAGCTACACAGATCTAGAAATAGATATTGAAATCTCTGGCACTATAAACAATGGGCCGCTATCTCAGGTGTGGGTGTGAGTGATTTTTATTTTTTTATTCTGCCATGTCAGGGTTTTTCCTGAATTTTAGATGATAAATATGTATACCTTATGTGATTTTTAAATCAATAAAAGTCGTTGTTGATGAAAGAGATAATACACCTTTCAGAGCCTCGATGTTTTTTTTTTAAATCTGTAAGATGGGAATAATAATGCCCGCCTCCACCCACAGTCCACAAACAGCGGCTCAAATATGAAACCGGGAACACCGATCATGAATCAGGAGCAGGAACTAGAGCCCTGACTCCTGCCTCGCCCTGCCATCGCCGGCGCCCAGCTCCTCCCCCTCTCCCTGCGTCATAAAAAGGGGGCGTACGGCATCCATGTGTCTCCTTCATGTCTTAACTCTGCTCCCCTTGTAACCAAAGTGGTAATGGGTGGAATGTCTGCGGCGGATTTGCCCAGATGCTGAACATTCTTCTTCCCCACAATATGAGTACTAGGCCGCATTTCATGATTTAAAAAAAAAAAAAAATAGGCCCAGGAGGCAGGGGGCGGCTGCCATGTCCCACAGCTTGAAGAAGAGACACGAGAAATCGAACTCTGGGACATCCAGTTCCCAAGCCCCCACGGGACGGCTCAGGCCTCCCTGGGAGGAGGCGGCAGCTGGACTCACGGCGCAGGCCACGGGCCGGAAGGAGGTGAGCCGCTGGGCAGGGTAGGCCGTGTTGCCGCTCCAGGCGTCCCCGCATGGGTACTCGCCCCGCTCCAGCACGTACTGCTGCCCTTGGAAGCCAGCGTGCTCGAAGCCCACCCACCTGCGGACAGAGGGCGGAGAGTACAGCAGACAAGAGATGAGACCCCTCGCCCAGAGTTCTAGACCCATGGCTATCATGCAGGGGGGACTCTGCCCCCCAGGGGGGCTTGCAACAATGTCTGCAGACGTTTTTCATCGAGATACTGGGAGGAGAGAGCAGGGGGTGTTTGCAAATGGCATTTAGTGGATAGAGGCCAGAGATACTGCTAAACCTCCTTCAAAGCACAGGGCGGCCCCCATCCAAACAGAATTATCCAGCTCGGATTGTCAACTGCACCGAGGTGCAGAAACCAGGTTCAGACCCAGAAGCCCACTGACTCACCGGGTGTTTCACGGGGAAGGAAGTGCCCCATGCCGCTGTGTGACAGCCTGCATGTGTCCCTCTAGGCCATGTGGGCAGGGCTTGACCCTAGGCTAACATGATCCTGGAAGGGATTCCACGTGATCCTCTGAGAATATGGGAAGATGAGCAGCCTTGCGAGGAGCTGCCACATGCCAGGTCTCAGCCGTCTCCCTTCCATGGGGCGGTGCTCAGCCGCCTCCCTGCTTCCGGGGAGAATGGGACTTTCCTCCACGCCACCCTGGAGGGTGCAGCGCAGGTGACAGCTGAAGCATACAGTGCCCGCCCCTCGCCCCCCACCCCAACTCAGCAGCAGGGGGCCCAGCCTTCTTGCTGTCAGATGGCCCCTGTTGTGGTGGTGCCATCCTATGGGACAAGGGACACAGGAGGCTGACACCATGCTGACCTTGCCCTTGCTGTCTGTATATGTAATACACTGTCTGGTCTACCTGAGCTTGTTGTCTCCTTTCTGGCCCAGTCTGCTGGCCTGCTGGACATGTCCCTGGACAGGTCACTGTCCCCACCTGAGCCCCAATTCCCCACCTGCATGAAGCAGAACCTGGAAGGGTGTTCGCCTGGGTGCGAGAGGCAGAAATACCACCGGAGATGACCCTCGGCGGCACTCACAGGCACAGCGTGACACGACCCCACACACGGAGAGAACACTGTTCTCCTTTCAACCTACTGTCCAACCTTCTAGAAACTTCTGATCGATACAGTAGCCATTAGCCACATGGCACCAATCAAATGTAAACTTAAATAAATTAAATTAAATCAAAGCTTCAGGTCTTTAGTCGCACTAGCTACATCTCAAGCCCTCCGTGGCCCTACGGGGCTCGCGGTTCCCAAACCGACGGTGCAGAGGTGCGGTATTTTCATCGCTGCAGCAAGTGCGCCCAAGTGCGCCCGAACTGCGCTGATCTAGAGAGTCTCGGGGTGGTATCGGTGTCCTCTTAACACCGCTGTGCATCTCACTAATCAAAAAACCCCCATATCTCCTGCCCAGAGTCTCGGTCATGCAACAATGTTCAACTAAAAATTAATAGCTTTTTTTTTTTTTTTACTACATTTTAACGGTTCCCTTCCATTTTGGGTAAGTGACGTTGCTTTCGGATTGATGCCTAAGAGGGATGTCTCCGTCCCGGCGCTCCACTCTCGAGGTCAGCCTCTGCAGTGCCCTCTCACCCAGTGGCCAGAATCTGTGTGGATGGCGCCCCCTATGTGTGGGCGGTGCGCACCCTACAGAACCTTACGCTGCCGTTTCACGTGCTTCCCCGCACTTCCGACCCACCGGAAGTTACAGCCTGGGAAGACAGGGCCTAAAACATCTAAAGGTTCCGGCACCCCTCTCTAGATCCCCTGCTGTCTCCCCGACCCCGGCTCAGACTTCCCCGGACTCACGCTCCACTCAGCACTTTCAAAGATCGCACAGTTTCAAAGCCAAGTTCCAGCACGCTGGGGCACTCCGTGGTGAACTCATGCCGCCGTCCCTGGAAGCCCTCCTCGTCCCACACCACAATCTAGGACAGAGAGAAAAGGTGAAGACCCACACCACAGTCCTAGGGGGGCAGGAGGGGGAGTGAGGGGTTAGGGGTTCACCCCAGGACTCAGGATGAGGCAGGACAGATAAAGTGGATTGCAAACTCGGATGCCTCCAGCAGCCAGACTGGTAAGGAGCGCGCTGGCCCAGTGTAAATAGGTGCCGTCTGCACAGCGCCTTGTCATGTGGGGATGCGGGCCGACTTCCCGATTTCTGAAGGCGGTCACTGTACCTAGGCCCTTCAACTTTTTAAAAGGGGGTGACAAATTTAAGGGTTTTTCTTTAATGCACAGAGGAGGCCAGCAAAATCATGCCAGAAGACTGTGCAATCACCAGACTGTGCCATCTCTGCCAGAGAGTGTGATGGTTAAATCTGGGGACCAGAAGACCCAAGTTCCACTCAAATCCCTGTGTGTGACCTTGGCCAAGTTCCTTCCCCTCTTTCAACGTAGATCCCTTCCTCTGTGAAATGGGCCCTCACAACTGTGAGGTGGGGGTTCCATGGAGGTGGAGGTGGGGGATGTCCTGGACCGGGGTTTGACCCGTGCCCCCCACTTGCCAGGCACCTCCCACGCCTCTTCCTACCTTCCAGTGGCCCGCGGCCTTGGTGCACTGCAGGGCCATGTTGCTGCCGTCCTGCATGAGAGAAGAACACGGTGACCTTAGCCCTGACTCTGCGCTCTTCCCTGACGCTGACGTCTAGATGAAGCAAGACAGGGATCCAGATGGGGTCCAGAGGCACCCGGTGTGGGCCTGTCCCTGTCCTCCCCTTCCCACTTGCTTTGCTTCCTTCCTGTCACCATCTCAAAACTCACCCGCTCTGGTGGAGATCAAAGCAACAGGAGGACTATGAGAATGATTGTGTTTTTAAGTGAGGAGAGCAGGTACGGGTCTTGATGTCTGGCGCCTAGCCTGGGTTAAGATAAGGAAGCCATGCAGGATGACACAGTGATGTCCCCAGGATTGGGGACCGGGGCTCCCCTGCCTCCCAAGATACTCCCTCCGAGTTCGGATCCCACCCCTTTTCCAAGCCTGGGACTCACCGAGGACGGACCCAGAGAACAGGCCGGACCCGGGACCAGGCGAGGTCAGGCTCTTATAGGCAGGGCGGGGAGAGGGCCTCCGGGAGACAAAGCCCCGACTCAGCAAGGGAGCAGCGGGAACAAAAGGCTGCCCCGGCTGAAGCCCCAGCGGGGAGGTGTCAGCACCTCTGGCTTCAGCTGGGAGGGAAAGGGGTCGGTGGCCTCCGTCCGGGATCAGCCACAAAGAGGGCCAGAGGAGGGAGGTCAGCCCTAATCAGCTCCATGGGGCCCCTGACTGCAGCAGGAGAATGAGCACCAGACAAGGAGTCCAAAAACCAGGCCCTTCCTAGCAGTGTGACCTGCAGCAGGGCATTGCTCCTCAGTTTCTGCCTATCAAATGGGACAAAAATAAACCATGTCGCTGAGGTGTTGTGATGTTATATCACGCAATTGGCCTAACATTCAGCAAATGCCTATACCTCTCCCCCTTCTTACGCTACTTCTTATTCTTCCAGCAGGGGCAATCGGGGTAGGCTTCCTGTTGGAGGTGGCATTTAAAAATAGACTCTGAAGGGTGAGAAGGATTTGTAGAACGTGAAATGGAAGGAAATGCTTTTCTAAGCGAAAGTGCAGAGGTGGGAACTTAGGATACGTGTATGGGAAAGAGCCCGACTGAGCTGGAGTTCAGAACCCCTGAAGGAGTAAAGGGAGCCAGGCAGGAAAGGTGCCTGGGCCCAGGCCCACAGGACCCTCAAAGCCCATAAAGGAGTTCCGGTGGCAGTGAGGTGGCTGTGCAGGCAGACTGAAGGAGCCGGTGGGTGCGAACGTGCTGTGCAGTCTGCAGCACGCCTGCCAAATAGCCAGGCTTTGTAGAATTTGCTTCGTGCATCCTCTTCCCGCACCTTCTGATTCGACCTAAAAGGGGCTTCTCACAGAGTAGGGCAGAGCATGGCACAGACCAGTCTGGGTGAAACCCAGGGCTGCCTCTGAACAGCTGGGCGACCTGGAGAATGTCTGATCTCAGCCCCTGGCCTACTTAGGGGCGACGTGGGTCCCTCTGGGGGGATTCAATTACAAGCAGTCCCGTCAAAGGCAGGGCTTCCATAAAGGGTTGCCTTGAGGATAAAAGGCTACGGATGCAGCCTCAGCAGCCAGAACACCTGGGTTTGCATCCCACTCTTGCTGGCTGGACGACCTTAAGAGTGTTAACTTAATCTCCCCGAGCCTCAGTGTCCTCATGCGTGAAATGGGTACAACAGAGTGAACCGAGTCGGCCTAACAGACGAGGGTAAGTGAGGGGAAACGTGAAGTACATGTGAACATGGGGCACGCAGACGGCATTCTGTGCCACCATCGTCACTGTCATCATCACTGCAAGTAATAACCATTTTTACTATTAAATCATGATTCATATAAAACCAGGAGTGCATAGTTTGAAGAGCTTTGGCCCAGGAGTTTAAAAGATGTGACTTCCCAATGCATTTTACAGATTTGAGCCCACAGGCTGAGAGAGGGGAAAGGAAGCTGCCTCAGTTTCCTTGTCTGCAAAGAGGATCGGCCCGGGAGACCCCCAGCATCAGACTGAGGATTGCAGGAGCCAGGTCACCGCTTGGCACCCCCTACCTCTGTGCCCACCCTTTGGCAGGCAGCCCCGTTGCCGAGGGAGAAAGGGCCAGACATCCTGGCCTTGAAGCCCAGACCTGTGGGTGGCCCCCACCACCCATGTGTCTTGGCCCTGTTCCTGTGTCCCCTCCCGTGGTTCCTGCCTGCCTCCCAGGCCTTGGCCGGGGATGAAAGACTGAGGAAGCACCTGGGACGTGAGGGAGCTCAGGGTTGGGTGGAAGGGCAGGAAAGACGGCTGGCTATGGTGATTTCAAGGCACAGCAAGGCTCCAAGGGAAATGTGGGTCCCTGGATCTCTGCAGAAGAGGCAGGAACCTGGGCAAGCCCTCCCTCTCCCCCAAGCCCACCTGGGGCAGGGCGGGGGGGAGGTCAGACTGCAGGCTGACCTGGCTCAGCAGTTCGTCCGGGTTCCTTCAGCCCTGGCTCTACTGTGAGTTCACACCATGTGACCTAGGTGAAGTCGCTTGTTCCACCTGGACTTAGTTTCTCCATCTGGGAAATGAGACAACCGGATGCTAGGACTTCTGGTATCTGTTCCATTATTCTGGGTCTATTGCTCTACTGCGCTTGTCTCTCTGTCTGCCCCCCTCTCTCCTCCACTTTCTGGTCCCCTCCCTGCCCCTCTGTATTTCTGTCCCTGTCATCTTTCTCTGTCACTCTCCACTTCTCCCCATCAGTGTCCCCATTTCTGTCTCCCCATCTTGGTTCCCCTATCTCCCCCTATACCCCACCTTCCGTTATGATCCACTGTGACCATCTAGTCCCCCCCAAATGGATAAAGCACCCACACTGTGTCAGGCCCTGTGCTAGGTGCTGGGGCCTGGGGGTGACAGGGTGTGGTGGTGGTGAGGACCTCCCAGAGGAAGCCCCGAAAGAGGAAGTCACGGTCCCAGCCACCAGCTCTGTCCCTGGAGTCAAACAATGGGATGGAGCAGACGAAGGGTCCATAGGCTGGTCAGGAGAAAGCAGGGGGAGGAGTCTGGACCCAATGTGAGCAGAGGAACAGGACCCAGGCATTAAATCAGGGGTGTTAAACTCATTTTCACCGGCGGCCACATCAGCCTCACGGCTGCCTGCCTACAAAGGGCTGAGTGTAATTTTAGGACTGTATACATGTAACTACTCCTTAACTAGGGGCAAGGGGCAAGGAGCTCAGCACTGCCACCGGGTAGAAATGAGGTGCTGGGCCAGATAAAACAATCCAGGTTTCCCGATTTCCAGGGGCTCCCCTTTGCCCTGCTCCCAAGTTGGCAGCCGGTGGGGACCCGACAGGCCCCCGGGCTGGAGTCTCCGAGTGCGGCAGCCGGGGAGAGATGGGGTGACGTCCCTGCTGACCTGGGTGTCTGATGTGTGTGCTGGGCTCACAATGGAAAGTGCTTCTCTCTGCACTAACCCAGGGAGGGGGCGGCCTCAGGCCCCCCACCCCCACCCCTGCTGCACGCCCGGGGCCTGCTGAGCCAGCTCCCTCTTTGTGCCACAGACTATAGGGCCTGGTGTCTGCCAGACTATAAAGTGGGGGGTCGGCCCCGGTGACCCACAGCACCCACCTGTCTGTCTGCCTGTCCTCCAGCAGGAAGTTACAGGTGCCCAGGTAAGAGGGAACTCATTGAGAGCTCAAGGGGAGGGGTGAAGAGAGAGGAGCCAGAGAAGGGGGGAGGCAGAGAGAACAGTTACGGACGAGTTAGAGAGAGGAGGTAATTAGGGGAAGCGGGGAGAGGGAAGGAGAAGAACACACGGTAATAAAGCACAGACAGAGGGCTGGGCAGATACAAAGGAAGCAAGATGCTGGAGGAGAGAGAAACAGGCGTGGGGTGGTGAGGAAATGAACAGGAATATATCTCCAGGAAGAAATGAGTCCGGCCACCAGCCCAGGGAGTGTTGATTCACAGAATGACACAGGGGAGTAGGCAAGAGGCTGGAAGCCACAGATGTGGCCCAGATGTCTGGCTTGCCCGTGGCAGGCAGCGCTCCCCAGAGTAACAGCAGTCTTTCCCAGGGACAGGTGGTGGGGACGTGGGGGGGGGGGGGCTTCTGCAATCCACTGGACCACAGGGTCTCAATCTGAATTGTCAGGGGGTCCTCAAATCCCTGGGGTTTGTCTCTAAAATGAAAGGGAGCTTTCCCCTCCACGGGGACAAAGACAAAGCATTTGCCAAACACTCAAAGGCATCCATGACCCCAAAACAACAAGGAACCACTGAAATTCGGGCCACAGCGCTCTCCACCCAACGCCTACACAGCCACAATCCTCATTTTAGAACCCGGACATGCACTGAAGACACCCTCTGGGGACCTCCTTCCTTCCCCAGTCCCAGGCCCGAGTCTGCACCCACACACTCCTTCCCGGAGAACGTGAGGCCGCAGTTTGGGGAATGAGACAGGAAGGGGCATCCATTCCCTCTCTAACAGATGTTATATGAGAATCCCCTTCGTGTCGGGGGCTAAGCCAGGTGCTGGGGACGGAGACATCAGAATAGGTAAACAGCAGAGCATCTCATAGCCCTGCTGCTGGGTCCGTCCGCTGGAGATGGAATTGGAGTCCTACCACTTAGTGGCCATGTGGCCTTGGGCAGGTCAGCTTCCCTCTCTGGGCCTCAGACTGCTCAGAGCGGGTGAGACAGCACCTGCAGCACGGGGTTAGGATGAGAACTGATGAGTTCGTGACTGCATCCAGCGGAGCCTGGCACACTTACCCTGCACCAAAGAGCGACTTCCTGTTGTTAACCTGGTGAGGAAGATTGAAGCTGCACAAGCAAAGAAGTGTGATAAGGGGTGTGAAAAACTATGGTGTACAGTTTGAACATGGCAGGTGGAAGGAAAGGCAAGACCGGTGGAGGGGTACGCCTCCTTCAAGGCCTGGAGGAAGCGATATCAGGCACGCCTGGTCCCCAGGCAGGAACTTCTTGCTCGGGGAGGGAGGTCAGGCCAGAGGACTTCGAGGATTATGTTTAGAAAGCAAAAATCAGACATGTGTTGAAAGGCACTTGAAAAACGCAGGGGCAGGGGGTATGAGAGTGGGGAGGAGGCTTCGCGGTGCCACCCCTGAATTAACCTAGGCCAAAGGTGCTTTTACAGGCGTTTGCTGGTGGGAGCCATGTCTCAGCCTGCCAAGACCTTGACCACAGCGGCGGTGAACCCAGGGCCCGATAGCAAGGGGAAAGGGGCCCCGCCCACAGGCCCCGCCCCCGGCCCCGCCCCGGCCCCAGCATCCACGCCCAAGCCCGCGGCCAAAGCGGGGGAACAGCCTCCCGGGAGCTACCGGGTAAGGACCTGGGGGTGGGGTGGCTGCGTTCCAGCCCACGCTTCCCCCTCCCTCCTCCTCTCCTCCTGCCAGTCTCTGCCCTTCACGAGCACGTGTGGCGAGTTTGTGAAAGCGAGAAACAGAAGAAGGGAAGAGAGGGGACTGGCCCAGCAGCAGGAAACACCTGTCCCCGGAGGGTTCTCTAAAGTCAGCAGGGTAGCCTCCGGCCCTCCGGGAAACTGTCCCAAGTTCAGGCCGCACGTCCTCCTGGAGAGCAAAGGCGTCCACCCAGGCCCCCCGGGGCTGGGTTGGTTGGTTTCCCCCTCAGCGGCCCAGAGCTGGTTCCCCGCCTTTGGCCCCCCGGCGTGCTCTCCTGTGGTCCCCGCTGGCTGGCTTTTATTACCTGGTCACTTACTGGATGGTTTATTTTTATTTCATTTTTATCGCGCACCTACAGACCCACCACCCATATTAAAAGCTAAAAAAAAAAAATCCTCTAATTCTAAGGGAAATGGCCCCCACCAGCCCACCGCCCTCCTCCCCCGCTCAAGGTAACTGCCGTCTTCACCCCATCCGTCCACCGCTTGCTTTGGTGGCGTGTTAATGCATTTTAGGCGCTATTCCTTTCAAAGTATTTATTTGTTGTTAATGTGGTTTTAGCATATTGAACTATGCCATATGTGGTCATTCTGGGCTTTTCCTTGTTTTTCACTCACTCTGAGGTCCCCAACAGTCATCCATATTGTTTCGCATTGCTGGAGGCCATTTCCTTTTCGCAGCTGTATGGTTTTTCAGAGCGTGACAGTCACTTGTATGGTGTGTTACTCCTATTGCTGGTGATGGAGTGAGCACACTAGGGGGCACTCAACGAGGCGCAGCTAAAGAGAGGGCATCAGAGAAGGCTTCCTGGAGGAGGTGATGTCTGAGCCTGAAACAGAACAGGGAACATGAGCTCAGGGATGGGGATGTTGGTGGAGGGGGCGTACCAGGCAGAAGGGACAGCACAGATAAAGTCCTGGAAGGGAGACCCATCAGTTCCTAACAATGGTGCGGATATTAAGTTCAGAAGTAGAGGGAGGGACCACAGAGTCATTTCACAGACCATGGCTCATGGCACACTCTCCTGGGATCTGTACATGACCTGCTTTCACTCACAGAGGGACTGAATACCTTTTCCTCCAGTTTGGAGGTGCACTTTCCACTCACTCTGCCCCTACCCCACCCCGGGCTCGGGGCTTCTCTCCTCCAGCTGGTGGTCTTTGAGCAGGAGAACTTCCAGGGCCATCGGGTGGAATTCTCCGGGGAGTGCTTGAACCTGGGAGACCGCGGCTTCGACCGAGTGCGCAGCCTCATCGTCACCTCTGGACCGTGAGTGTCAGGCAGAAGAGGAACCCTCTTACTGCCAGAGTAAAATAACAATGAAGCAGGAGTAGCTACCGTTTACCGGGGCATCTGCTCTGTGCTAGCAGAGACACACATATTGGTTCTAGTCTTTGTGTCAACTGAGGCTCAGGAGGTGATTTGATTATCATAACATCACACTGATGGCAGGTCATGATTCTGGGCTTTAGAAAAATACTGCTTCTAGTATTAAAGGAGCCCTGCCTCTCATGGAGGGCAGGAGACCAAAGTGCCGGTGTCTCCCAGCTATCTCCTCTCCTGGCCATTAAGCAACCCTAAGAGTAACAATAAATATCTGTTGAGCACCCACTAGGTGTCAGGCACGGACTGAGGGCTTTACCTAGATTGCACAGCACTGTTTGAGGGAGGGACTGTTCTTATACCCATTTGACAGATGGGCAAAGTGAGGCTCGGGGGAGTTAAGTCACTTGGCCAAAGTCACCTACTGGCAGGTGGCAGAACCTGGGTTCAACATCAGTTGACCAAGTTCATGCTTAGTGCTCCCTGTCCTGCCCAGACTTTCTGGGCTTGTCTGGGCCTCAGTGACCCCCAGGAATAATTTTCCCTTAGACGCAGCGGCTGTACCAGCTTCAGCCCTGTGGACTGAAGTGAGGACACATGACAAGACCCGAGTGGCCCCTTTGCTGCTTGTCTCCCCAGCCCAAAAGCCTCCCTAAGGGGTATGGTCAGCCTGGATGTCCAGTGTCCTGGGGCTCTTTGCAGTACGAAGAGCAGAGATGGGCTCTGAGCTCAGACAGCTGTGGATGCAAGTCCCCCAGACCTTGCGCAGTCTCTAAGCCTCAGTGTTCTCATCTCTGAAATGTCCCCACTCCTCTCCGCTGAATTCCTCCGAGCCCTGAAGGAGATCATGCAGCTTGGGGCTGGCACGTCCTGGGTGCCCGCCCAAGCAGGGCAGGGACAGGGATGATTATGAGCCTTCCCCACGGCCCTGTGAGTATAGCTGAGTCACCCTGGTGGAGTGTGAGGGGGTGAGGGGGGGCACATTTCTATATCCTGCAACCGCCCCTACCCCCAGTGTGGTCAACACAGCCTCAGCTCCACCCCCATTCCTAAAGCCCAGCTGGGGACAGAAGCTGCCGGATGTGGCCAGTTTGAGTTTGTAAGCTTTTTTCAGAGCCAGTGATTCAAACCCAAAGTATTTCTCCTCAGACAAAGCCACAGCTGGTCTTCGGTGCGTGTCCCGGGGCTGTGTCTGATGGGGAGGGAACAGAGCCTGTGGTCCAGGGCCCCTGGTCTGTGTCTGGACCAGCAGAGACGAGGGGAAACGATGGTGGGGGGAAAAGATCAGAGAGGATGAGGCTGGGGGCGGGGGGAGGGAGGAGAGGCGTGACCTCCGCACAGGGGCCTGCCTGCATGAAGCCTAGGAGACCTCCACCTGCCACCATCGTGTGACCTTAAACAGGTGACAACCCCTGCAAGCCTCAGTTTCCAGATCTGTAAATTAAGATTCCTGCCTTAGCTCTCTCCTTGCTCCTAAGGCTCAAATGAGCCATAGGAGATGAGAAAAGGCACTGAAATAAGCATCAAACATTTCTTGCTCATGTAGCGGTCCTCCCTGGGCACCACGAAGAGGACAGGGTGGCTGGGGGAAGCAGGCAGTGTGGCAAGACCACGTCAGTGTCTGCCTCTCCCTGAGCCCGGCCCTCCGGGAGTTCCCCTTGCTCTTCAGTCATAAAATGCACGATTTATTGTGCTTTCTCTGTGCTGGACTTGCTTTGTAGATTCCTTTTTTAGACCCTCACAACATCCTGACAAGGTAGATGCAGTCATTTCCTCTCTCACTGAGGCTTATGAGACGAGTTTAAGGGACTTGCCCAGATTCATACAGAAAATAAGTGATGAGCTGGGATTAGAGCTCAGGGCTCTGTTTCCAGAGTCTGTGCCCTTCACTCCTAACTGGCACCGTCTTCCAAGGATCCCTTTGCCATCCACCTATGTATCCATCCATCTATCCATTTATTCTCCATCCATTTATTCATCCATCAGCTTACCACTCCTTCCACCCGTCCATTCTCCATCATGTAGCCATTTGTCCATCGATCAATACATCCGTCCGTCCATCAATACATCCATCCATCCATCAATGCACTCATCTACCCATCTACCCATCCGCCCATGTATCCATCACCTACCTACCCACTTACTCATCCATTCATCTACCCATTCATTCAACTATCAATTCATCCATCCATCCATCCGTCCATCCATCCATCCCTCCCTCCTTTTCTTACCTACTCTAGACCATGCAGGGCTGAGGCAGATTCAACTCCATTCTGGGAGGATAAGTCTACATCTTCAGTCCTGTCACTCCCGTATGGGTTGGCTCATTCCTCAGACAAGACCGGGGGCTCCTGGGACACATTCTGTTTCAGCCATGGTGGTAGCTACCTCTCCACCCTTGGGTAGAGGAAGGACCCAGCAGCCCCCAGGGACATGACACTGGTGTCAGCATCCTCTTTCGTTCCTGAGAACACATAAAGAGCAAAGGTCAAGGGGTCCCTTAGTCTCAGCCTTCTCATCAATGAAATGGGGATCCTCCCATCTCCCCCAGAATCCCTGCTCCTTGTGACACAACCTCCCTTCCTTAATCAGGCTGCAGAAAGGAAAAAAGCAGGCAAAGCCCCCACTTGTCTTCAAGCTTGTAGTCAGTTTTTTTTTGAGGAACGAACACCTTCATATACACGATCGCATCTAGTTCTCATAGTATCTGAGAGGTGGACATTATTATCTGTCATTTCCCTTCTACTGCCCACATACCAATTACCAAGTGCCTTCTTTATGCCAGGCCAGTCTTTTGTATTGATTTGTATTGATTTTTAGAGAGAGAGGAAGGGAGAGAGACAGAGAGACACTGATTTGTTTTCCACTTATTCATGCATTCATTGGTTGGATCTTGTATTTGCCCTGCTGCCCTCACCGGAGATGGAACCTGCAGCCTCAGTGTATCGGGGATGATGCTCTAACCAACTGGGCCACACGGCCAGGACTGCTGGGCCAGTCTTTACTGAACAAATGATTTAATCGCCTGTATCAATTTTTTCCCCTTTCCTCTCTACCTGGAGAACTACTTTTATTTAATATATTGCATTAGAAATGACTCTTTTAAACAGAAATAAATATATTTTAAAAGCACCTGCACGTCATTTTCACAGACGGAAAGCTGGTGTCTCTTGCTGGAAGTGAAAGGGGTCCGTAAAAACGACCACGTTGAGCACAGAGCAGCGCTGTCTCACTGTTGTCTGCGCGAGGCCCTGTGCTCCAGCCCGAGCCTGCTCTTCCTTTGCTACAAAGACGGAGATTAGCGTCAAGGGCACATTGGCACCCAGTAGAGACTCTGTGGCTGTGATCAGGTTTCAAAGGAAAACATCTTCTTATGTGGTCTCTTACACCCGGTCCTCCTAGCACTCAAATCATGAGCGAATCCTACATCTGGGGGAACTTTTTCTCACTTAATTATACACATTGTCTCGTTTAATCCTTCTCCAACTCCAGGAAAATAGGGGTATTAGATGAAGAAATTAAGGCTCAGTTTCCATAAGCCACTTGCCTATGGTCACAAAGCCAATAAGTGGCATAGACTGGAATCCAACCGCTGGCCGTGGGGGCTACCTTGCCAGTGGGCGAGGGGCTTCTGCTAACGCTTCCTCTCCTTTCTGCCTTCCCGGCCCTCCTCACCCTCCCCATCTCTCTCGCCTCCAGCTGGGTCGCCTTTGAGCAGTCCAACTTCCGGGGGGAGATGTTCGTCCTGGAGAAGGGCGAGTACCCACGCTGGGACACCTGGTCCAGCAGCTACCGCAGCGACCGGCTCATGTCCTTCCGACCCGTCAGGATGGTGAGTGGCTCCTGGACGGGGCCTGGGGCATCGGTGGGGAGGGCCGGGGCAAGTCTGAGGTCTGACAGCAAGCAAGCAAATGGGAGTGAGCAAGGGAAAGAAGGAGGGAATGGGGAGCAGGGAGGCGTGGAGACCTGTGAGTTGTCCAAGGACAGGGGGCTCTTGTGCGTCAGCGTCCTAAGGCATCTCCGATGCGTCCAGCCCCGGTTTGGAGCCCTGGGCAAATGAGAAACATGAAATCCATTTGTTTCCTTCCCTGCTGCTGCTATCAAGAGGGGACCCAACCTCCCAGGGGTTGGAGCTAGAAACCACAGTGCCTTCCTTGATTCCGCGTGTGGAATGTTTCCAATTCCTGGCTGCACAGGAGACCCTCCTGGGGAGCTTTGAACATCCAGGTGTCCATTCAAAACATCCAGCGTGCAGGTGGAAACCTGTGCGGTGACTGAGAAGAGGGGTGTTGTAGAAAGGCACCTGGAACTTCTCAATGAGAAGGCAATGTGCTGAACTAGCCCTTTGATGATATTTAACTAAGTTAAATAGTATGACTGAAAGAAGACTCAAAGCCAAGGTAGGTGGAGTTGTCCCTAAGCCATTCACAGTTTCTCCAGAAGTGTGTTGACTATGACTCATCGACCAACCGCGTCTTCACTTGCCAGCACCCCATTCTCGTGGTAACCAACTTGTGCCTCCCCGGGTGGAATTTTCCCAAAGAATTTTCATGGGTGGCCCCCTGTGAGGCCAACAGCCACCTCGTGGGGCACCACCCGACTTATCTTAACGGATTATTCAACCAGATCGTTTCCCACGTTTTTCTCAGAATTGGAGGCTGAATGATCAGCCTTTATAATGGACCCTTTATAAGAATTCATAGATGTATCTTTCTATCATGGGAGGGTCTTTAAATGGCAATCTAGGTCAAGGGGGTTTTTTGGAAGGGCCATCAGCCAGGGCACTTCCATTAGCTCCTACAGCCCTGCTGTTCGGTGCAGTGGGCAGTAGTGGCCGTATGTGGCTGCTGAACACTTACGTCTGGGCCAGTACAGTGAGATACATGCTGTACGTGTAACATACACACACCAGACGTTGAAGACATAGGAAAAAGCAAAATAAGAATGTAAACGATCTCATTTATATTGCTATATTGGTTACCAATTGAAAGTATAGTATTTTGGACATATTTCCTTAAATCAAATATATTATTAGAAAAAATTCCCAATGCCTGGACCCCTCCCCAGACTGATGAAGTCCAAGTCTCTGGGACCAGGATGCAGGCACTGCTCCCTCCGTCATGCCCCCAGGCAGACTGTGCAGCAGGGCTGAGAGCCACTGGTCAGGTTAAACCGGTCCCTTATCTCTGCCTCCATCCTGCCGTGGGCCACCTTCATCTCTGCCCCTGGACATCGCCAGCTCCCTCCCACACTCGCTTCCCTGTATCCTTCCCAGCCTCCTCTTCTGGATAGCTAGAAGGATCTCTAAGCCAACTATCTTCCACTGACAGTCATGCATCTGAACACTATTGGTTGATCTGTTTCCGCTGGGCTCTGTGAGAGGCTCTGGCTGCAACTCTGCACAGGACAGGCATGGTCCCTGACTTCGTGGGAGGCAGCTATTGAAACCTTATCATGGAAATCAATCTGTTATGACAAACCACTGTGGTCCGCGCTGCACAGGGACCATGCAGTGAGCGTGCTAGGAGAGCGGAAGGGAGGGACTGGAGCTCTGATGTTGCGGGGGAGGAGCGCGCAGGGGGTGATCAGAGAAGACAGCTCCCGAAGGATGGACATTGAGTCAGCCATGCACAGAGCGGTGGGGACGCCTTCCAGGGAACAGTGAGCACAAAGTTTCTGAAGCTAGGAGAACTAGGTGTATGGCCCTGGCCAGGTGGCTCAGTCCCTGAGCATCGTCCCATACACCGAAGGGTTGCAGGTTCAATTCTGGGTCAGGACACACCTAGGTTGTGGGTGTGGTCCTCAGCTGGGGTGCATACAAAAGGCAACCAGTTGATGTTTCTCTCTAACATCGATGTCTCTCTCTCTCTCCCTCTCTCTCCCTTTTTTCCTCCCCCCCCTCCACTCTGCCTTTCCTGTCTCTCTAAAAGCAATGAAAAAAAAATGTAATTGGATAAAGATAAAAAAGAAAAAATCAGCCAGAGGGAATGGAGGGGAGAGGGATACCAAATCGGACGGGAGAAATAAAATGCTTCTCTAAAAGGGTCTGCCCCTCGCTGGCTGTGCGACATTAATCAAGAACTTACATCTCCAAGCCTCTGCGTCCTGAGTGTAGTCATAAAAATAATGAATAAGAATTCTGAAGGTGTGCTAGGCATTGTGCTAAGTGCTCTGTGTGTATCAACTCATTTAACCCTCATGACAACCCCATGAAGCAGAGGCTGGCAGCTGTTCTCACAGGCGAGGGCGGCCCTTCCAGGCTGGACAGCAGCGATCCTGGGAGAGTCCCGAGGTAGCCTGAGCAGACTCTCCACGTCCCGGAGGCCCAAACTAAGCTGCTTCTCTTTGCCCCGTTCACACTTCCCATGCCTGACTCGGCCTCTTCTTCCCCAGGACTCCCAGGAGCACAAGATCTGCCTGTTTGAAGGAGCCAACTTCAAAGGCAACACCATGGAGATCCAGGAGGATGACGTGCCCAGTCTCTGGGTCTATGGCTTCTGCGACCGCGTGGGCAGCGTGAGGGTCTCCAGTGGAACGTAAGTGTCCTCCTGCCAGACGCTCAGCCCCTGCTTCAAGCACAGGCAGACTTGGCGTCTGTGCCCTTTAGACAATGCAACATCAAACACGTGGGAAAGGCCACGGCCTCTTTCTAGTCCTGCCAGTGCTCGTGGCGGGATTTCCACCAACAGAACTTTACTCCTCAGGGAGACGGAGTCATTCTTTGATGAGTTACAAGTCGGTGTAAACAAACCTGACAACGGCATCTAGAAAGCGGGGAGATGGAGACAATAGGGGCTTCTAAACCCGCATTGGGCTTCAAAGAATGACTGAGTGGAGGGGGCAGAGTTGGTGCAGACAGATGAGCGTGGGTGGCTCTGGGGAGAAGGAGATTCAGAGAGATCCAGAGCCCCTGGGGCAATGAGCAGAATGACTTCTGAGAGAGGAGACTGTGTAATCAGAGAGACTCGACTCTGTCCCTGATCTGTTGTGAAACCTGGGGGAGCCCCGTGCCCCTCTCTGTACCTCAGTGTTGCTATTTATACAACGGGTACATGAAACTCTTTGATGTGAAGGGGCTCTTTCAGCTCTGAACTTTCAGTATTTGAAACGTTCTAAACAGAGCCCTGTGATCCCATGTCTGTGGGAAAATGGGGGAGGGTTAGATGCCCAGAGGAGGTCATTTTATCCACCGCTGTCCCCAAGCAATCAGGCCAGACACCCCTGGTCTCCTCTAGGTAAATGTAAGGCTTCTACCCCTCTACTGCAGACTCTTGCTGAGCTGCTGTAAAACTGTCAGGGCCCCGGCCTTTTTCTTATTAATTTCTTCTTCCCTGAAACTCACATCCCTGCATTGAAGTCATCAGAAATGTACTAAGCAGTGCCTGGTAGGAGCTAGGCACTGTGCTAGGCATACCGGGGAGGAAGAGATGAATAAAGCTCAGTTCCTGTCTTTGGGGGCCTTACTCAGCCTAGCAGGGAGACCCACGTGTATCTGTGAGATGGTCCACACAGGAGGCCAGAGGAGGAAGGACGGTTTCTGGGGAGGTGTGCTGGAGTGGAGGACAGATCAGAGGCTTATCTGAGGGGGCTCAAACTGGAACCAGACCTTGCAAGGTGGCCATCCCCGCTTTCTAGCAGAGACTGCAGGGAGACATGGAGGACTGGCTGGTCCAGGCAGGAGTCTGGATGGCAGACAGTGAGGCTGGCCATCTCTACACAGTCCTTCTTGCTTCCCCCGCCCCCGCAGCTGGGTAGGCTATCAGTATCCTGGCTACCGCGGGTACCAGTACCTCCTGGAGCCTGGTGACTTCCGGCACTGGAACGAGTGGGGGGCCTTCCAGCCCCAGATGCAGGCGGTGCGCCGCCTGCGGGACAGGCAGTGGCATCGCGAGGGCTGCTTCCCGGTGCTGGCTGCGGAGCCCCCCAAATGAGTCCACACCCCACTGCTTGTCCCTCCTCTCACCCCTTCCTCAGGTTCAGTTTCCCCCTATTTCTCATGCAAATAAAAGTTCCTAAAGCCAGAATGTCTCCTGAGTCTGTGACCAGATGTGTGCCTGGAGTTCCCTCACCGTTGCCAGCATGTGACTTCGCCAGTCTCAAATAATAATAATGACAACAACAACAACAATAATAATAACAACGATAACAATAACAATAATAATAATAATAATAAATGGCAAGCCCTGCAAAGTTCTCTACACACATGCTCTTGGTATATCTTTTGAACTACTCTAGGAGGCTGGTATTATAATTATCCCTATTTAACAAGTAGGAAATCGAGGCTCGGAGAGGGGGAGTGACATGCCCACGGTCACACAGCCAGCGCTGTGTGGAGAACTGAGCCCAGACAGTCCGGCTCCGGGGCTGCACTCCCCGACAGATCTGTGTTTTCAAACTCTACGTCCTCACGCACCATTCTCATGTTTTTTCACCCTCTCACCTTAACACCTGTTTTGTTATTTACTTAACATTTTTATTTAAATAGACTTACTATCTTCCGCTTATATGCCTTGATTTGTAAATAAGGCTTTATAACGCTACGGGAAGTGGAACATCGGCATCATATGCCACAGATACAAAGCAATCTTATAAATAAATACAATTTAAAGAAGGCCAGGTAGAGAATTCTCAACAGACGCCACTGCCTGAGGGAGGCTCAGCCTGCAACCTGCTCGCTCTTTGACAAAATGGGTGATGAACAGTGTCAGAGGGATGAGAGACGGATTTGCACCAAACTGAGATTTTTCTCCCTGATTTTATCAAAGGTGATTGAAAAGAGCATTGTTTTCTTGTATCTGATTCAGTGTTATTTGGTCCTGGGTCCAAATTCCACTGAGAATCATGTCTCCCACTGCAAATGGTACATGCCCTACTTTTTAGAAATGTACACCGGGCAATATTGACTCCCGTGTTACCAGTTAGCATTGATTGATGTTATTAACCTTTAATCCATGCGGGAAGCCTGGGGGAGGTGTTTCCATGGTTATCTTTGTGGGGGAGGGGGGATAGGTGAAGGAGGCCTTGAAGGATGGAGCAGGAGCTTGCTTAGTGGAGAAGGGGGAGGTGGAGGATATTCCAGGCAGAGCAAAGAGCAGGGTACCCACTGATGCTATAAAAGATGTCTTTTCCCGAAGACATTCGACTGCTGTCTGCCAGACATGACTGGTATAGATAGACCTGTAATGCCTGCAGTGTGGACGTGGCCCCCTGTGCTGTGCTCAACTTGAACGACTGACCTCGGGCCCCCAGGAGCACTGCGGGTAAAGGCACGGAGGCTGGGAGCACTTGTGGCCGGCCCAAGCGAAGCTTACCGAGGTGGAAGCTGTGGCTGGGTGGTTGTGGAGTGAGAGGAAGCAGGTGGGAAGGGGATGCTGAGTGAGGCAGGAGATGAAGCTGGAAAACAAGATGGGGCCTCCTGACACCGCTCTGTGGTTTTGCTGAGCTTCGAAGTAGTGGTACTACTGCCTGACCTAGAAGGTCTTTCCATCCGGCCCACGCATTCTCCCTCTCCCTCCCACCCTAGCTGCCCCGCCTCCACCCTCCAATTTGCCCTGCAGCTCGTGTTAGAAGGAAGGTTGTCCTGTCTTGGCCTAGAAGATGGGATTCCTGGGCAGGAAGCAAGAGATACCCGTATTAGCCCTGATCTACTGTTAGGAGCCGCAGTGCTGGGCAAATCACTTCTATTTCCTGGGCTGTATTCTTCTTGTCTATAAGATGACAGCTCAAATGGCCACCCAGCCCCGAGATTCTGATGGTGGGATTCTGATTCTGCGGTTCCGATATTCCACAGTCCTTCCAGATTCTGTAATGTATCTCCAAGTGTCCACAGTTCTTGGATTTCAGAGTCAAGCTACGTAGATTCCCATCCTCAGTCCCTAAGGTCTGTGGCTGCAGCTCTGAAACTCTGTTGTCGAGGAGCCCAGCCTTACAGCCTGAGCCACTCGAACCCGGTGTCTATGTTTCCTCGGCACTAAGACCTCACTGGTGGCAAGACGCCGCCTGATTTTATGCCTCAAGAAAGACAAAGAGAAATACTATCCATGCCGATGAAACACGACTGCGCTCTGATCATTTACAATTTGTATTCCATACATGTTGAAAAACTATTTTGGACTTCTTTAGACAACCATTTTGTTTTTGGTGTATTCATCTTGTGAGTCCGATAAAAGGAAAACATAATAGAAATGTATCAGTTAAGTTAGTCCTAAAACCTCTTTACATTCATTCATAGTCTGGAGCTGGATGACTTTCACCTCAAAGTTGTCAATAGCATTCTTTTCTCAAGGGTGTTAGATGGGAAAATGTGCATATCCGCATTGCTGACGCACAACACGTACACTGGGCAAACAACAACTGGAAGAAAATAACAAAGTGATTACATTTATTTAACTTCTGTTAACAAATTTATGAATAAACAAAGCATGCAATAAAAAACAGAGAAGTTACTAAAAGTACAAGAAAAAATAAACAAAGATAAAAAGAACCACATAGAGGAAAATGATGCGTAGAAAGGCCAGGAGGGAGTGAGACATTACAGTTCTACAGGACCCATCGTTCCCTTTGTGGGTCCCAGTTTCAACACGCCTCTTGAAATGTGAGTCTCTCACCACCTGAGGCAGAATTTCAGAGCTTAAAAGGTGTCACTTTTTTTTTTTTGCCTCAAAACTGAAACTTTGAGTTGGGCACCATGTTGGAGGTGACCAGTGGAGCTGAACTTGACCAAGGAGCCACGCTGTTCACAGCTTTCTCCGGGGCTCCCTCAGCACTGGTTTTGACTCTGCATTATTTGCCCTAAACACAGGCTTCGGAATGCAATGCTGGACGAGCTGGGGTGTCCCCTGTGTTTCATTGCTGCATCCCAGCTCTTGAGTCTCTGAGTCGCAGGCCTTTGGGAAGACAAACACCTTGCTTATGGGATACCATCTACTGTCCACGGTAACAGGAGGCAACCCACAATCTTCTGGGCATTAAGATATGGACACAAAGCCAGCAGTGTGTGTTCAAGGGGCAGGCTGTGTGAGGGGGAGGACAACTCAGAGGCACTATCCCTTTTGTGTCAGCACCAGATGCTGATGGACCCACAGCAGCTGAGTTTTGGGAAAGAGGCACTGTGCCAGGGTGCCCTGAGGAGGTTCTAGACAGGTGAACCATCTCTTTAGAGCTGTGTTGCCGTGACAGCCAGTCACCTGGATCAGACACCCCCAATCAGAGTGCTTTGTGAAACCTGGGTACTCAGCTAGGCATGGTAACCCTCCATCCTTCCAGCAGGAGGGGGGCCCCTGACCCTCTCTCTGCCTTGGCTTCCTGCCCGGGCTGTGACACCTGCTTCCATCATTGTACTAAGTTTGTATTCCCGCCCTGACATTTACCAGCTGTTGCTCTCGGTCAAGTCACGTTGCCTAATGGAAACTCTGTCCCCTCATCTGTAAAATGGGAGTGGTGACAATAAAACCATAGCAGGTTGTAGGGAGGGGTAAATGGTCAGCTTGAATATAATCCTTACAAGGTGCTTAGAGCACAGCAAGCCCATCATTAGTATCATCTTCTCAGATGTCAGAGCTGGAAGGAGTTTTAGAATCAACGTGTGTCTTACACCACATTTATTCTTCCTGCTTAGGAATTTTTTTTCATGTGATCATTTTCTTTTTAAGATTTTATTTATTTATCTTTAAAGAGAGGGGGAGGGAGAGGGACAGAGAGGGAGAGAAACATCAATTGGTTGTCTCTTGCATGCACCCCAACGGGGGACCAGCCTGCAACCCACCCAGGCATGCGCCCTGACTGGGAATGGAATCAGCAGCCCTTCCCGTTCCAGGACAACATGCTCAACCAACTGAGCCATGCTGGCCAGTGCCATTCTTCCTGCTTTGAACAAATAGTGACTTACCACCTCCCAGGTGCCAGGTTTCTCTGGATGCTGGGGATACAGCTTGGGGGAAAAGAGAGTAGAGGCCCTGCCCAGCTGTTTACAGAGTGGGGGAGCAGACAGGAATGAGCTCTTTCATCTGCCTTCAAAGTCACATCAGATTCCAGTGTCTGTCCCATCAGGATGTTCTGGGGGCGCTGTTAGGCGTCCTCAAGGCAGCCAGCCTGAGGCCGGAATGGGTTTGCTGAGCTGGGGGGCTGAAAGGATAAGGCCCAGCCTAAAAACCAGGAGATCATTCTGGTCCCCTTCCTTAGCCCTGCAAAAGATCTGCCAATTCTGTCTTCCAAACAGCTCTGGAAATGGATGCTCCTTCCCTGGGTCAGCCAGCCTCCCCTGGAGTATTTCAACAGCCTCGGAAGCAGTCTCCCTGCCTGTCCTCCACCATGCAGCAGCCAAAAGCATCTTTGTAGGAAGCAAAGATAACCACGTCTTTTCCCTGTTGAACACCTTCCACCTGTCCCTCGCTGCAAGATGAAGCGCTGACTCCTCCCCGGAGCCCAGGAAACCCTGCAGCATCCAACCCCTGCAGACCGCTCTGACATCCTCTCATCCCTCCCCCCACATCCTGACTACTCTTTAATTTATGCAAGCCCCCACAACAAAGGGCCTTCCTGCTGAAACTTTGCACCTCTGGGTGCCTGTCACTGGCTTACTGTTCTGTAAACCCTCATCCATGTTTCAGGCCTCAGTGTAAGGCACAGTATAAACCCCACCCCCTCCCTTCCTGGACCAGGTTAACCCACTTGGTTCCCAACTCCCCAGTGCTTGTTGGAGGGTCCAGCTTCCCCCACTTGGACACAGGGCCCTAGTCCTCCTGGTACCTGCTGACTCCCAGTGCCCCCTGCACAGGGTGCCCAGGAAATGCCTTACTCAGGCCTCTTCCCTCCCTCGATCTCTATTTCTCCACCCACAAAGGAACATTATAAACCACCCAGCAGGGCTACAATGCAGCTAGTCATACAAAACCTCTAATATGTGCACAATCGACACTAGATGATATTGGTCTATTGATTCCAGACCATTCATGGCCAGCTCCATGAAGGCAGGGGATTCCGTTTTGTCAGTTCCAGCACTTTCTGCACGGCGGGCTCTGTTTATTGGACATATGAATGAGTCAATCAATGTACGAGCTATGGAGGAACTCATGACTTAATATCTATATGCCTTGATTTCCTTAGCTGTAAGATGAGATTGATAATAGACCTAACACAAGGCTATCAAAGTTTTAAACGTATATTTAAAGCAATGCTGGAGCCTAGCAGGTGATTTTTATATAGATATAAAATGTTTGTTGCTATGGTTGTAACTATTACTAATATTTATTTTAAATAGGTAATATAGACGTACAGTAAAAATGAAAAATTCAAACAGAACAAACAACAAAGGTTTGCAGTGAAAAGTAAGCCCCTCCTTCCTTCAGGTATTCGGTGCATACGCATTTACGCATACACAGATCTATTATATGCCCATTTTATAGAAGGAGAAACAGAGGCGAAGAGACATTAAATATGTTAGGCTGAGCTGAGATCTACCGGCCCGAAGTTTTATTTTATTCAAGTATATTGGGGTTTCTCAAACTCAGAACAATCCACATTTTAGGTTGGATGGGGGAAGAGGGTTGTCCTGTTCATCGCGGGACATGTAGCAGCATCCCAGGCCTCTACCCATTAGATGACAAGCTCCTCCACCCCCCAATTAAGACAACCAAAAATGTCTTCAGACATTGCCAAGTGTCCCTGTAAGTAAAGGGGGCAGGGGAAAATCATTCCTCCTTGAGAACCTCTCATATATTTAAATACGGATGAATATTCCCTCCCTCTTTTTTCTTTATTTTGTACTAACGGTAGCGTAAATGCACCCTGCTCAGGTTCTAGTCTAGTTTTCTTGTCTTACCACTTCTTGGAGATCATTCTACTCCTTGCTTATAGACAGAGGGGAACGTCTCTTACAGAGCTGCCTCAGGAGGAAAAAAACGGTGAGCGCTGGTATTGAGAGTAAGCCAGCAATCAGACCAAGGCTTCCGGGTCGGGGTCACCTCCGGGGGCACCTCCCCGGGCACCTCCCCACCGCGTAGCCTGGAGGCGGGCCGGCGGGGGCTGGGGGAGAAGTCGTGGGCGTGGCTTCTCCGGGCCCGCCCCGGCGCGACGTCACGGCGCCGTGGCCCCGCCCCCCGCGCGGGTGCCTCCCCTGCCTACCCCGGCCCAGGCGGCTGGCGAGCCGGGAGTCGCTCGCTGGTCGCACGGGCCGCTTAACTGCGCCTCCGCACGGTAGGTGGCCCTGGGGCAGCGCGGGGAGCCCCGGCAGCAGCCACCGGCAGGGGGCCGTCCGCGTGTCGGCCTCGGGCCCTGGGGAGCCCTCGGCCCTCACGGTGTCTCTCGGGCCCGGCACGGCTGCCGGGGCTCCGGGGCTGGGTGCAGGCAAGGAGGCAACGCGGGCGCTGGGTTCGAAGATCCCCACCCGCCGGCGCTCCTAGCGCTTTCCTCGTGGTGCGGCAGAGACCCAGTCCAATTCCCGTGCGTCCCGCTTTGTACTCTGCACCCGGGAGGCGCTCAGTGTGTATATGTGTGTATCTGTGTGTGTGTGGCGGAGGGCGGGGAGTTGGGGGAGCGCGGCGTGTCACCGCCATCCGAGTCTTGGGACCTTTCCCCGGCTGCGGGGACCCCCAGGCGGGCTCCAGGACGGACGGGGGGCGCGTGTAAGTTAACTTGCAGTGGTCGTGGAGTTACGAGGCGAGGCGTATCAAAAGTGGGGGCATTGGGAGGTGGCTATTGCTTGCGGGAGACGGGCGCGTCGAGAACATGGGGTAAGGGAGACCCTCATGAACCTGGGGGTCACACGGGAGGAGTGGGGCGAATTTTGGCCAAAGGATTCCGACTCCTGGCAGCCTCCGCCTATCAGGATGAGGTGGACAGAAGGTGCCTCATAAAGCCTGGACTAGGAGGGTCACCGAGGCTGGGCACGCCTGACCTGGCAGTCTTTATTACCTTGTGGGAAAGCACGCAAAGGTCCTTGCCCTTGGGAGGAAGAGTGAGAACCCCCTTGATTCAGCAGGCCTTAGAAAGCACTGTGCCCATCACCCTGCCCCTTCGGCTCTTACAGATGGGGAAACTCAGGCTCGGATAGGTCACCTGTCCGTGGCCCTAGGTCCTACAGCTGGGATGTGGCAGAGCTTAAACTCACCGTAAGACCTCCTGGGTTTTGGTCCTGTAAGGATATTGGAGACGGGGCTGGACAAATCTCCTCATCCTTCGGAAGCCTCCTTTCTTGGCACCCTGTCCTGGAAGCCTTCCTTGGTATTCCCCAGGCATTGTTGGGTGTTTCCTGTTTTGAACCCCAAAGAGGTAGCTGGGCCTTGACCTTACTTACCAATTTCCTCGCAGGTCTGTCTCCCACACTGGGTGGTGGACAGCTCTTGCATACCCCGCCGCATATCCTTTCATTCCAGCCAGGTCTCCCGGTGGTTAGGCCAAGCGTCTGGATTCGGGCAGATTTAGGTATGGCTCGCTCTGGTTGAGTCGTGATGTGGCCTGGGTGAGTCATTCTTTCTCCCCCAGCCTCAGTTTCCATAAGTGCAATACTGGGTTCAGTTGTTAACCATTTTACCCCATCACACCCCATATTGTACTTAACAGGTAGGTTTCTATCACCGTATTTTTGAAAACCTCGTGTGATTGGTTTTATGGCAGCTTTATTGAGATAGAATTCATATCCCACACAATTCACCATTTTAAAGTATTCAGTTCAGTAGTTCTTAGGATATTCAGAGTTGTGCAACCATCTAATTCTAGAACATTTCATCTCATTCTAGAACAGTTTCATCCCCGAAAAAGAAAGCCTGGAACCGTCAGCAGTCACTTCTCATTCCCTCCTTCCCCATACCCCGGCAACCACAAATCTACTTCCTGTCTCATGTATGTGCCCGTGCTGGGCATTTCCTGTAGATGGAACCATGCATTGTGTGGCCTTTTGTGACCGGTTCATCCATGTGATAGTATCAGTAGTTCCCTTTTTTTAGTATTTCATTAATTTTTTGATAGATTTTTATTTATATTTAGGGAGAGGGGAAGGAAGAGAGAAAGAGAGGGAGAGAAGTATCCATGTGAGAGAGAAACATTGATCCATTGCCTCTTTGTACATGCCCCAAACGGCTACCGAAACTGCAACCCAGGCATGTGCCCTGACCAGGAATGGAACTGGCAACCTTTTGCTTTGTGGGAGGGAGGATACCCAAACAACTGAGCCACACCAGTCAGCACTTTGTTACTTTTTATAGGTGAATAATATTACATTGTGTGGGTAGACCACAGTTGTTTTTATCCTTTATTAGTTGATGGACATTTGGGTTACTTCTACTCGTTTGCTATTGTGAATCATGCTGCTATGAACATTCATGTGTAAGGACATACGTTTTCAGTCCTCCAGGGTAGAGCCCTAGGAGTGGAATTGCTGGGTCACATGGTAACTCTTTGTTTTCCAAAGCAGCATAGGAGGGTTCTGATAATCTTACATAAATATGAATCTTCTCTGAAGTAGTTATAATCTTTAAAATCCCTGGCTCTGGTACACTAAGTTATAAATGATCTTCTCATACGCATGAATTCAAGGGCCTCATTAGCCAAACAGGCAGTGCCCTGCAGGTCACCAGCAACATCTCTGCGACCATCAGTCAGGGAAACAGGTCAAGCCTGTCCAGCTTCGCGTAGCCTGAGGTGTATGTGCAGTTTGTCCTTCCTGTAACAGTGACAAATGCTTGCCGAGGGTATTCACCCAGGCCCTGGGCGGGACAGGAGGAGGCAGTGAGGAACCCAGGGCCTCCCAGCGCCCACCCTAGGACCTGCACAGGACCTGGTGGTTCCTGTTAGGAACCTGCAAGCGGGGCAGAGGAAAGTGTAAACTGCCTGGACCTTCACTCCCCAGGCCGATGGAGGTCCCCTTGAGAGCTCCTGATCCTAGAGGCCAGGGACACCCTTGGGTTTCCTAGGCTGCGACCCACAGGGAAGGCCTGTCCCTTGGCTTCCAAAGGGAGTCTGGTCCTGCCCCACGCTGGCCCCCCTGTGCTCATCTGAAGTTTAACTTTCCTGGTGGCCATCGAGTGGCTTCAGTGAGACACTTGAGACCAGGTCTTCTGGCCGCTCTGTCTAGCCTCTCCTGCTTTTATTTATTTGTGTCTACTTTTCCTCCCTTGCCTTTTTAAATCCCAAGTCCCTGTGCAGGAAGCACTGGGAGCCTGAGGAATTGGAAACTGGGTTGAGGGACCCGGCAAGGGACCGCCTCTCCCTGGGCCTCAGTGTGCCCCGCTGGGGAATGGGCATGGGCTGAGCCAGAACGGATGCAGGCAGACAAGCAGGGAGGCTGTCATAGGCTGTTACCAGTGTTACTTTGTGGGTCCATTTGCAGAAAGAGGGGCAGTTTACACGTGGCCAGGATTGGCGATTTGAAAGCCCCGATGTGGCCTGCTGGCTGGGATTGGCCATGTGGCATTGTGGAAGCTTGTCTGGGTAGCCACAGCTCCTGGTCTCCCCACTCTCCACCTGTTCTGCTGCCTGCGAGGCCCCTTGCTCTTTGTAAACACATTGGCCCAGTTTGAGGCCTCGCCAGAGAAAGTTCTGGGGTGCCACCCCTTGTTACACCCCTTCTCAGGTATCCTTCACTCGGGGCTATGGCCTGAGGAGGGAGGATTCCTGGGAATGATTCATTCAGAGTATCTCTAGAGCTGAGCCAAGCCCCGGGAACTGCGGGGGAGGACCTTGGAGGGTAGTGCCGTGGGCCCTGGGGAGTGGCTGGGGCCTGGGGCGGAGCCGCGTGTTGTCCTGTGCTCAGATGGCAGGCAGCAAGATGGGGTATCTGGGTATCTGGCTTTTGCCAAGTGGATTCTCAAGGCAACCAGCCGTTTCACCCGGGCTGCTGTGGCCAGAAGGCGGGCTCAGTGGTTGCCTGCTAAGAGGCTTGGGTCTGCGTTAAAATCCCGCTGCTCCTTTTAGGGTCCTTGTGTCTGGGTCTATTGGCCACCTTCCCTACGCATCAGTTTTCTCATCTGCGGCTCAGTGTGCAAATCCGACCCAGCGCCTGGGGTTGTTGGGCAGGAGGGGATGGGGGTAATGTACCTACCCTGCCACCAGGCAAAATGTGGGGGCCCCGCTTAGACAGGCTCTTTGGACTTTGGAGCGTGTCCCTTTGAGAGCCAGCTGTCATTATAAAGGCCTTTTATGTACTTAAACACATTCAATTCTCCCAACAGCCCTGTGAGATGAACAGGCTGAGGCACAGAGAGGTGAAGTAATTTGCGCAAAGTCACCCCGCTGGGCAGTGGGAGAGACGGGATTTAAATCCAGATTCTACACTCCTAACTACCATCTTACCCCCTGTTGCCGCCCCGTCTTGATGCCCAGCACATAGGAAACACTCAGAAAATGTCAGTTATTTTCCCACTGTTATATAATTATTACTGTGTGTGTTATAACATTATTGTATGTTGCTAATAAATGTTCATTCCGGTCCCTTTGTCCACGCTCTTCCCTGGGTGGACAGAACAAGCAGGGTCTCGGCCTGTGAAGTCGAGATTCCCACCTCCCCCTTCCCCCCACTCCCTCCCCCTTCCCACACTCCCATCAACAGTTGGGGGTGGGCGAGAGCTGGGGGGCCGTGGAGTCCCAGCCCTCCTCCAAAAACACTGGGTCACACCGGGCAAGTGCTTCCCCTTTTCGAGACTCAGTTTCCCCCCTGTGAAATGGGTGTGTTGGGCTAGAGAAGAAGCTGCCAGTCACTGGTGTCAACTCACAGGGTGGTTTTTGTTTGGCACGTGTGGTGTTTTATTTTAAAATGAGCCAATAGTCAAATATTTTTTAGAGAGCAATTCCAATGTCTCGCTTCTCTTGGAAACTCAGGAGCTTGGGCCAAACTGGAGCGGCCTGAAGCTGCTGCTCAGACGGACCCTGGGCTCCCCGGGTCACCGCTCCCCGCCGTCACGTGGGTGCCCTGCAGGCCCCAAGGGCCCTCTGGCCCAGTGCAGTTGTCAGGGCCCCGAGGGCACCACGGACCTGTCCAGGTGTCGCTTGAACAGCAGTTCCATGGCTTTAGGAGCACTTTCCTTTTGAACCAGCGCTCTCTGTGCTTCCTCAGAGTCCCCCCAGCTCTGCGTTTCTGGGACGTCGGGGGCTCTCTGAGGTCTCCTGATGCCTCTTCTGCCACTAAAAACCTTCAAGGCTTTCAATGCACCAGAAGCTTGTCCCCATTCCACGCTCCCCGGATGAGGAGCCCCTGTCTCTGGTCCCCAAGGTCCCTCCTTCCCTGGTTCAGGCCCCCCAGCTAACCCGCAGTGACATGTCCAGGGCCAGCCTCGGTCCGTCTGCTGTGAGCGCCGGCGAGCGCGTGCCTGTGTCCCAGCACATCTGCGCCCTCTGCACAGCTGCCAGGGCCCCGTCTCACACCCTTGCTCTGTCCTCACAAGGTACCAGGGAGGCCACCCCATTTTCAGAAACTGAACCTCAGAGACACTCTCTTGAGGTCACGCAGGCCCAACGGGACAGCACCAGGATTTAAACCCAGGTCCTCCCACCTCCGGAGGCTTCCCACTGCAGTGTCCATCCATCCCGTCACCACACGGACATCTGCAGAGTGACTCCCTCCACTAGCCTCTGCAGTCACTGTGTGTCCCAGCCCTGGGCTTGGTTCACACCATGCACTCCGTACCTACTTGAGGAATGGGGACACGTGGCCTTCAGGATTTAAGAAGCCACCAGGTCTCAGTTTTCCTGGAATTGACCCTCTGGTAGAGGTGTCTAATGAGAAAAGCAAACCGCATCTCTGACCCGAGGTGCTGAGCTAGGAAGTCGGGCGCAGCGCCTCTCAAACTTGAATGCTCACACAAGCCCCCTGGGAACCCCGTTCAAGTGCAGACTCAGATTCAGCAGGTTTGGGGCCGCGCCTCTAACCAGCTCCCTCGGGACGCCAGTGCCGCTCCTCTAAAGCCCGCACTTGGAGCTGTGAGAGCAGAGGTCATGGGTCAGCAAACTATACCACTGGTGGGCCATATTTGGCCTGCTGCCTGTTTGTATAAATAAAGTTCTATTGGGACACAGCCATGCTCATTCATTTACATTTTGGTCACTCTTTCTCTGTGGCTGCTTCTGCCTGCAGCAGAGCCGAGTAGTTCCGACAGAGGCCATATGGTCCACAAAACTGAAAATACTATCAGGTCCTTTACAGAAAGTCTGGCAGTAGCTGATATAACCAGTCCTTCGGTGCCTGCGAGTTACGGTTTGCGGTTTGGTGAATGTAAGGTGGTGGTAATAACGGCTGTAGTTAAGTGACTGCCAGGTACTTGGCTCAACCCTGTCATAGGTAACACTCTTGTCTCCATTGTATAGATGAGAAAACTGAGGCTGCAGGAGCCAGGTCACGGGCACAGAGTGTGTGGACTGAGGAGTGGGTGAGGCCCATGGCGCCTTGTTGTCTCGTTCTTGTTTTACAGGAGCTTCTGCCTGGAGCTTTTTCCAGAGCACATGGAGGGTTTTGTTTGGATTTCAGCCTGTCCAAGGGCGGTAGGGTGCCTTCTCTTCTTTATTTGTCTCTTTCCCCATCTAGTCAGCTCAGTAACCCATGCTGGGAGTTAGCACCCTGCTGAGTCCTGAGCAGATGTGGGGAATTCACACCTCTACACATTCCAGCGAGGTCACACAGGGTGCTCTGCGCTTGGGGAGACACTGGTACAGGGGTGGGAGATGGTCAGGGAAGGCTTCCTGGAGGAGGGGGTATACATTATGCCAGTAGAATGTAGCTGGGTAGAGGAGGGCAGGAAAGGCTTTCTAGGGGATGGGAACCACAGATGCAAGTTTGGAGATGTGAGATGCCATGGCCTCGGTAGGTCTGGTTTGTGGCTTAGAGATTTAAATACGTTCGTGTGTGTGTTGGGGCTGGGTGAGGGTTAAACTTGGAGGTCAGCAGGAGTCAAGTTGCAACGCAGCCTCAAGTGCCCCACCAGAGATCCACAATTTCATCCTAGAGAATGAGTTTTCCTCTCCAAGTCCCCTCCACTCTCTGGTGACTTCCAGGAGAAAGTCCCTGCTTGGTGCTAACTTAATGCTTCTCTCCAGACTCCCATCATTTAATAAGGACACACTCCTGCTGGGCTCCCCTGGGCCCCCTGGACAGGCGGCAGCCTCCAGCCGGGAGGCCTCGGGATTGCTTCCTTTGCACATATTTTTGTTACTTTTTAATTATGGCATGTTTTAAAATTTAAGCCAGTGGGTTATAGTTTGCTTTGAAAATATTGAACCTATTTAACAAAAATATTAGTGAGAGTAAAGGGGTTTCTGGATGTAGCCAATATCGGGAAGGTGGTCCTCAGCAGGTGGGAATTTGGGGAGCTTGGTACAGGAGGTGGGAGGCTTGGAGCGGGCCGGTCCAGCAGTGACCTTGCACTTCATGTTCTGCTCCTTCCCTGAAGCTTCAGGAGCCTTGACTGGGGGCGCTGGGGATGACTCTGTTAGCTGTGGCGGGTGCGGGTACCGGTGCAGGTGCTGGTTGGAGCTGAGGCTCCTGTTCCAGGCTGCTCCTGCCCTGCCTGTCTCCTTTTGGTCTCTATTTTTGTCTTTCCTTGTCTCCTTTCCATCCTTATCTCCCTCTGCTTGTGTCTCTTCCCCAAACTCTGTCTGTCTCCCCCATCTCGGTTTCTCATCGTTTCCCTCTCCAGCCCATCCCTGTCTCCTTCCCCCCAGTTCCATCTCCCCCAGGTGTCTGGCTGGCTCTCTCCACGTCTGTACGTCTGTCTTCCTCCCCCACCTCCTGCACGACTTCCCCTTCCCTCCCCCCTCCTTTCCTTGCACAGGCCGGTAAGCGCAGCCCTCTTCCTTTCTCTCTGTCCCACTTCCTTTGGCTGTGAGTGACATCCTGCCTCAGGACCGCTGGGACTGTCGCCAAGCCTGCCGGCGTGGGAGATGGTGGTACGCCACTTCCCTGTGCAGAGGTGGAGGCTCGGGGTAGATCGGAGCCCGAGAGGCCACTCTGTGCTGCTGAGGTTCCCAATCCCACCCTACAACCGCCCACCAGCCCCTGGCCACGCCTCCCCCACCCCACCCCTCTGGCCCCAGGGCCCTGGGGGGAGGGAGAGAAAGAGGAAGCCTGGGTTAGGCTGGATACCATTTTGGGTTGGGTTTGGGTTGGGGTGCTCAGCAAGGCTCATCCCTTGGGGTGAGGAGTTAATTACCTGCCTCTGGGGCGCCTGCATGCAGTAGGCGTGTGGCCCCGCCCACCCCGCCAGCCTCAGGCTGTGTTCATTATCAGTTGGCCAAGAGTTTTGGAGAGAAGGGCAGATTAGAAGTTGAGTCCAGCCTCTTCTTTTCACAGTTGGGGAGAGAGGCCTAGGGAGTAGGATGACTTGCTCAGGGTCACGGTACAGCTTTAGGGTACAGGCGGGGTGGGACCCACCCCCTGCTAGCAGTGAAGGGAGAGTGTAGCTGGTGCATGCTCTGACGGGCCCCTGTGGGTGTCATGTGATAACCCTCCCTTAGGAGGTGGGGGACTTGGTTTCGAGGCCCTCCCCGACTCCTGTGGGGCTCTGGACAAGCTGTTCTTCCCCTGAGGCCCTGGAGGTCTCGGCACCCTCTAGGTTGAGGACACGCACCTCGGGTTTACCCTGTGCTCGCTCTCCGGCAGAGGCTGCAGCTGCCCCAGGCTCAGGAACCCCAGTTTCTGGTTCTGTGTTGTCTGCTCTGTCTTGGATCACAGGGCTGCTGTTATATCACAGGGCCTTTGGCAAATTGGCTGAAAAAAACCCAGGAGGAGGAAACGGGGCTCCCAGCCTGCAAGGATTGTGGGGAGCTCCTTCTGTTGTCACCGGAGCCTGAGATCTGGCCCCTGCCTTCTGCTGCCTCCCCCTCCTCCTGAGAAGATGTGCAGGAGTGGAGCATTGTGAGTGAGTGAGCGGTGTTCCCTGGCCCGCCCGTTCACCAGGGCTTGCTGTGTCCCAGGCCCAGAGTCCCCCATTCGGAAGGCCTGGAAGGGGCCCGAGAGTTTGCCTTTCTAGCAGGTTCTCTGATGCTGTTGATACTGCTGCTCTGGAACCCACTTTGAAAACCGCTCTAGTAGAGGCTAATGGCTTGCTAGGTATAAACTATCTCACTCTCCAGAGAGGTGCTTTTAATATATCCCCATTTTCAGATGAGAATAACGGGGCACAGAGGAACTGGGCCATTTATCTGGGCAAGTGGGGGAGTGGGATTTGAACCCAGCCCTCCAGCAAGGGGTTGAGGGCTCATATAGGTGAGTGATGGGAGGTGAGACTGGTGGGGGCTTGGGCCAGGTGAGGAGGGCTCGAGTTTTGCCTTGAACCCCAGAGGTCAGGGAGCACATCCTCCCGCAGGGTGAGAGGCCCTGGGTGGCCCTGGGGCGCAGGGTGGCGGGGTTCACAGCACAGATTCTCATCGCACAGTCCGGAAAACCAGTGTGGCGTGAAGCCCTGCGAGAGTGGGTGGAAGGGGCCGGCTGCCCTTCTAGTGGGGTCAGCTGGTGGGCGGCAAGTTCCTGGTGGGGCTCAGCTGGGGCAGGAAGTGATGGGCACACCCGGCCATACCTAAAATACCCGTGACTTGCTGATTTCTGAGCAAATAGGCACGTGGTTACCTTTTTGTGTGTAGTGGCATTGAAACGGCACAAGGACCCAGGAGGCAGGAGAAGCCTTGATGTGGGACAAAGGTGGGGCGTTACACGCACTAGAGTGGGAACACCAGCTGGCTCGTACACGTGCTGTGAGACCTCGGGCCAGTCACTCGCTCTCTCTGGGCGTCCGCTTCCTCCCGTGTAAAACAAGCATCATAACGGCGATCATCTCTTGTGATGATTATAGGTAAGATTGTGTGGTGCTTACGCACAGTAGTACTCAGTGCTTCAGAGCAACAAGGACTGCGTCGTCCACCCATTTTACAGATGAGGAAACTGAGGCTTGGAGAAGTTCAGGGACTCTCACATAGCAGTTTGCTCCCTGACCTTGTTCCTGGCAGTGTCCAGACAAGTGCGCAGACAGGAATACTTTGCTGGGAGGCCCCAGGCCTCCTCACAGCCCCAGGCCATCTTCCTTTAGGACAAGGCCATTCACTCACTTCGAATCAGGCCCAGAAGACAGTGATCTTTAAGGAGATGCCCCTTCTTCTGCGTGGGTTTCTCTCTTGAAGCCTTTAAAATCCTTCCTCTTCTCTCTGTTCTAGAAGCAGGGGACGGGGGGAGGGTCTCCCAGTCCTGGGCTGCATTTTTCCAAGAGGGAGGCCGAGGGGCAGGTCAGTGTCCTAGGAAACTGGACTCCCTGCTATGTGCTGCCTCAGAGCCTGGCCTGCAAACTGTGCCCCTAAAACCCCCACCCAGCCAGCCCCGAGTGCCGTGGCTCAGTGGATGGGGCGCTGTTCCACAAAGCGAACCGGTTCGATTTCCAATCAGGGCATATGCCTGGGCTGTGGTTCCGTCCCTGGTTAGGGTGTGTGCGCCAGGCAACCGATCGATGTTTCTCTCTCTGTCTTTCTCCCTCCTTTCCCCTCTCTCTAAAAATAAATAAAATCTTTAAAAAAAAAGAGAGATTTTATTTATTTATTTTTAGAGAGGGAAGGGAGGGAGAAAGACAGAGAGAAACATCAATGTGCGGTTGGTTGCTGGGGGCCGTGGCCTGCAACCCAGGCATGTGCCCTGACTGGGAATCGAACCTGCGATGCTTTAGTTCACAGCCCAGACTCAATCCACTGAGCTACACCAGCCAGGGCAAAATAAATAAAATCTTAAAAAAAAAACAAAACCCTCACCCACCATAGATGCCCTAAAGATCACCAGGATGTAAGCCTAATGCTTCTTGGATGAGCCACAAAAGCAGGCTTCCGCCGTCTTATCTGGGAACATCACATCCAGGAACAGTACATCAGCAAGCACTTATGCCTGCTTGCTTTGTTCTTGGTCAGGCTTTTCCACCTTTTGGCTCTCAGCCATTTCAAAACCTCCACAAGAAAGCAGTGCAAGGTAATGCAATCAAAAAACCCAAAAACTACAATCGGGGCAGGGGGAGGGGGAAGTTAACCAGGAACTTTCTCAGCAAAAAAGATCAGAACAGCCCTCTGACCTTTGGGTAAGGATATTCTGTAGTCGGCGTCCCCAGTGGGAAACTCAGGTTCATCACCGTGGGAGAGAAGTGAGAGTCGCCAGCTGGCTCCAGCCATCACCCTGAGTCTTCAAATAAAACTTGGGAAATTTATTGCTTGGTTTTGTCAACCTTTTTTTATTTTTATTTTTTTAAGGGCTTTATTTATTTATTTTTAGAGAGGTGGGGGAGGGAGGAAGAAAAAGAGGGAGAGAAACATCGATGTGAGAGAGAACATTGATTCATTGCCTCTTGCATGTGCCCCGACTGGGGACCGAACCTGCAACCTGGGCATGTGCCCTGATGGGAAATTGAACCCGTGACCTTTCACTTTGTGGATTGACACCCGGCCAATTGAGCTACACTGGTCAGGGCCATTTTTTGTTTGTTTGTTTGTTTAAGGCATGCAGGGCCTGGGAGCAGACCACTTGAGTGGTAAGGATTCAGAGGTCAAAAGAGCCTGTTATATGTCTGTATCAGTTGGCTGTTGAGTTGTATCAGAACCCTAATTTCAAATAACTTAAGGCAGCAAATGAAATTTATTGCCTAAGGTAAATGGAAAGTCCAAAGGCAAATTGCCTTCAGGTACAGCTGTATCCAGGTGCTCTAATGTATCAGGGTGCTGTCTGTTTTGCTGTCTTAGGTGGGATTTCGTCTGTGATGGCTTTGTTCTCAGGCATTAACTCTCAATGAGGTGCCAGCTGTTTGACCAACAAGAGGTGGCAGGGAGACAGTTTATGTCTGAGTTGTGTTTTGAATAAGGAGATCTGGCTTAGAGATGACAATCTAGGAGTCATTGGCCTTCAGGAAAAGAGGAAAGCCAGGTGGGAGGTAGGGGGGATGGCGGCAGAGACGAGCAGAGCGTATGGAGCTCCTGCTGTCTGTGCCAGAATGGCCTGGCCCAGCCTAAGGAAAAAGCCTGAAAATTGTCATGTGCCAAGGGATGGTGGGAGGGGGGCGAGGATGACAAGCAGACATCACCTCCTTGGCTTCCGATCAGAAGCCACCTCAGCCCGGCCGCACATTTATTGAGTGTGGGTTTTGGGGTGTACGTGCCAGGAAGTGGGGTGTGGGTGGCACGATCGGAGGCTGTGTCTCAATTCACCTTTATGTTCCCGGTGCCCGGCACCAAGCCTGGCCCTGGGAGAGCTCCTGCCAGTGAGTGGCGATTGAATGAATGAATGGAGGCCTGTGTGTGTCTCTCCGCGCCGACAGGAAAGGTGTGTGGGTGAGAAGACAGAGGACACCCAGCCAGCAGCGTCACTTCCCTGTTTGACAAAGTGTGTTTCCTTAAGACTGTGTTTGTGGAAATCTGTTGTGCCTAGAGAAGTGTGCACACATCCTAAGTGAGCAGCTCACTGAATTTTCAAAGCGCGTCCCAGCATGCCCCCTGCAATCATGCTCCCGCCAAGGGCAACCACCATCCTGAAGTCTCCTACCGGGGATTAACTTGGCCTGCCTTTTTACTTCATATGCATAGAAAATGCTTTACATGCGTAGAAACACACACACTTGTTTTCTTTTGTATCAATTTTTTTTTGCTCAGTGTGTCTGAGAGATCTATCCATGTTATGGTGTGAAGTTTTGGCTTGTTCTTTCTCCTGGCCGTTTACATTTATTTATTGTATTTACTTATTTATCCACCCTCTTGTTAATGGGCATTTGAGCAGTTGCCAGTTGGGGGCTATTGCAAGTAATGCTGCCGGGAACATTTCGGGGTGCACTGCCAGGGAGGGAATGGTTAGATGCGTTTCTGACAATGTGTACTCAGCAGTGGACTTGCTAGGTTGTAGAGGAGGTGAGTGTTCAGCTTTCATCTCTGTTATGCCAGACAGTTTGTGCCAGTTTACCCTCCTCCCAGTGGAGCGTGAAAGTTCGGGTTGCATCTCACCCTTGACAGCACTTGGTATTTTGGGTTTTTTTTTTTTTTAGCCATTGAGATGTACAGCGGGCCTATAATGTACTGTTTATTTGCATTTATTTTCCTGGTGGATGAGATTGAGTACCCACTCATATGCTTGTTGACTATTTAGATAACCTCTGGTGTAAAGTATCTCCTCAAACTCACCCAATTTTCTAGTGAGTTGCCTGTGTTATTCTGATTGATTTCACAGAGCTCTTTATATATTCTGGGCACAAATGTCTTGTTTGATATTTGTATTGTAAATATCTCCCATGTGTGATTTCTTTGGATCAGTATGAAGAAAAGCCAGGGATACCAGGAATTCATTCATCGGAACACAGGTCAAGCGCTTCATCTGTCCGAGCCTCAGTTTCCCCCTGTAAACCCAGCAGAGCATGCAGCCCCGTGTTTGGTGTATAAACACAGCTGTGATTAGTAGCACATTTGCTGGCATGAAAGAGCCCTGGACTAAAACAGGCAAAACTTCCCCTATGGTGCTTTTCGACCTGAGTCATCCCTTTTTCTCAGGTCACTTCTATAAATACCTGTTAAGCGCCTACTATATACCAGTCTCTGGCCTAAAGTTGAAAGTACGTCAGTGAACAAGACTCGGTACATTTGGAGGGGGTTGCACCTGGGGTAAGTACGGGGGAAGCACTCACTGGGCCAGGGCATCATGGAAGGCTTCCTGGAGGAGGCGAGCTTCATGGTAGAGAAGAATACCTGAGTAAGTGTCTTCTGTTCTGCATACTTGGTGCCTTCTTTGTACCAGGCACCGACTCCCAGCAGTAGGATCATGCCCCCAAGGGACATTTGGCAACGCCTGGAGATATTTTTGGTTGTCATGACTTGGGGAAGGCGGTGCTGCTGGTGTCTAGTGGGTGCTCTTCAGTATCCTTCAATACACCGGGCAGTCCCAGAAACTCAGAGATGAGAAATTCGGGGCGTGCACAGAGGCTGCGCTCACCGCCTAGGACGGGCCTGGGAGGCAGGCACGAGGGGCTGTGGAGGGCAGATGGTGAGAACGTCGTCGTCATCATCATCATCATCGGCCTGTGCGACTACTTTGGGAGGGAGCCACAAGCCCCCTGAGGCTGTGGGGCCCTGGAAGTGTGGCGGGCGAGGCTGAGGACCTGAATTTTTTATTCTAATGCTATAACTTAACTGTAGCTTTCAAAACAAATACTCGATTTTCTCAGAAAACTTGGAAGTATGAGTGGAACTCTTTGGGGATGTGAATGCGTTTTTTCGGCTGCAGGTTTTATGAACCCTCAGTGCAGGTTGGGTTGGGTGAGTCCGCTGGAAAGGCGTCGCCCACGCCGAGGCGAGCTGGCCTGCGCCCGGTGTCAAGGCCCAGCACCAAGAGGGGAGAAAAGGGAAAGTACAATGTCTCATGACTTTTAACTTTTATGTTGATTCTTACGATACTCATGTTAATTTTATGTTGATTTTTATTATATTTAGTTTAATTTTCATTGATTAATGATGATCTTGTGGATATATTGGTTGAAATAAACTCTGTTATTATATTTCATTTTTAATATTAAACACTTTTTTCATTATAGTTGACAACATATATTAGTTTCAGGTGCACAACATAGTAATTAGACATTTATTAGTCATTTACGAAGTGATCACCCCAGTAAGTCTCGCGCCCACCCAGCACCATACACAGTCCTTACAGAATTGCTGACTGTGCCCCCCACGCTGTACTTGGCCTCCCCGTGGCTGGTTTTGTGACTGGCAAGTTGTGCTTTTTAATCCCTTTCACCTTGTCACCGATTTCCCCCCAAGCCCCCTCCCTTCTGGAAACCACCAAAATGTTCTCTGTGAGTTTCCGTTGTGTGTGTTCATTTGCTTTTTGGATTCTCCACATAAGTGAAATCATCTGGTATTTGTCTTTCTTTTTTTTTACTTACTTCACTTAGCGTGGTACCCTCTAGGTCCATGCATGTTGTGGCAGAGAGCAAGGTTTTGTTCTTTTTTACGACCGAGGAAGTATGTTCCGCGTCTTCCTCCTCCGGTCACCTGCCGACGGACGCTGAGGCTGCTTCCACGTCTTGGCTGCTGTAACTAGTGCCGCAGTGAACCTAGGGGCACGTGTCTTCTCGAAGTAGTGTTTTGGATTTCTTTGGATAAATACCCAAAGATGAAATTGCTGAGTATGTGGTGCTTCTGTTTTTAATTTTCTGCGGAACTTCCATGCTGTTTTCCGTAGCGGCCGCACCAGTCCGCACTCCCACCCACGGTGCCCCGGGGTTTCCTTGGCTCCACACCCTCGCCTCACGCCTGCTTGCTGACTTATTGACGGTAGCGATGCTGGCAGGTGTGAGGTCATGTCTCACTGTGGTTTCATTTCACTTTTTTCTTTCTTGATGTGGCCACTGGAAAACTGACAATTCCACGGGACGCCGTGGGATCTTCGTTGGATGTCACTGTTTGCTGTGAACCGTGGGGAGGAGCCGGAATGTCATCCTGAGCCTGAGGGCTCCTGGAAGGGTTTAGGCCAGGGTGATGCGGGCCGGGGTCTGGGGTAGCTGTACCCTCCAGCCACAGTGGTGATAGAAGGTTCCAGAAGATGGGCAGGCCTGGCCATAAGGAGACTGCGTAGCCTGGAAGGCCTGCACTGCAGCCGCAGAGAGCAGCCTGACCCCCAGGCAGGTAGTTAGTGCCCGCCACTGCCGCCGATCCCTGAGCAGGTAACCAGGGCGGCCCCAGGGTGAAGTGGAGTCTTTGGGGAGAGGCGGACACATCCCGGACTGGCCAGTCCTTCAAAAGTCCTCCCGGCCAAGAGCCAGCAGGGGAGACCGCAGCCGCTGCAGGGCTTCCTGTTCCCGGCAGTCTTCGCCCCAGACACCTGCCCGCCCCGGCCCGGCCTCCCCCTGCCCTGGCTGCTCCCTGCACCAGGCTCGAGTTTGATGCCCTGCTTCTGGCTGCCGGCCCCGCTCGTCACTGCTTCTCAGCCGCGTAATCTTGAGCAAGTGGCTTCCTTCCCTGGGGGCTGCCAGCTTTGCATGGCCTCACCCATGTCGCACCTAGAGTGCAGGAGATACTAGAGATGCCTGTGGGTGACAGGTCTTCCTGGGCTGCGTCTTCGGGTGGTGACGGTATGCAGCTCTGAGGGAGGAGGCGGGGCATGGCGCCCTCCATTTTGCGGGTGGTCTCCCATGTCCAAACTCCATGTGGTGTCCCCCTTTCCCTGCTGAGGAAGCTGAGACTCAGAGAGATGAGGTGGCTTGCCCGGGATGACAGAGGCCGAATTCAGATCAGGAACGCTGACCTTTTAGGTCCGAGGCGGCTGCTCCCATGGCTGTATCTCAGGGTGAGGGCAAGGGCAGGGCACTGCACCTCTCTGGGCCGCAGTGTCCTCATCTGTCAAGTGGAGGAGTAGCAGTTTCGACCACAGCTGGTTGCTGCGAGCGTGTAAGCTGAGTAAAGCAGCCCCGTGCCAGCCCACGGCAGGGCTCCCGATGGCGGCTCCTGTGTGTTAACTCATCTGCTCATGAGTCTTCCAGCTGCTGTCTGTGCTGAGTGGTATAAGCCCATTTTTCAGGGGAAAAGACTGAGGCTAAGACATGTAACTGGTGAGAGCAAAGCTGGGGCCGCAACCTGCCCTTGGCTTCAGAGCCTGTTCTCCTCACTGTATGGCCCTGGCCCAGAGCCCTGGCATTTCCTGTTGTGCCTGGGGAGGGTAAGGTTGCTCCGTCTCTGACCTGGCCTTGCGTCCTGGATGACTGGACATGAAAGGGAACGCAGCAGCCTCTGCGGCGGCAGCACTCACAGATGCCCAGCCCACGGAGACTGTGCCCGCCCTTGAACTCTCCTTCCTTTACTAGGGGAGCCTGCAACCTTTCTGCCTTCCTCCTCTGAGCTGCTTTCTGATGGCCAGAGCTGTGGGGCAGGAAGCTGGCTCGGAACATCCCCAGGAGGAGGCCAGATCTTAAAAGCCAGAGCTGAGAGACACCGTAGAAGTCATTTCCTCTGGTGGTGTAGACGCCTTGTTTGGCCTCAGTCTCCACATCTGGAAAATGGGAGGAATCATCAGCTCTGGGTAAACGGAAGCGTCTGACATTGCACAATGGGTGCAGAAGGGGAACTTGCAGGGGAGTCTCTGCAGGCACTTTGGGAGTTTCTGCTAAATTGGAAAGGCTGCAGGCCCCGAGCCAGCTGACCTCTCTCAGGTACCTCCTGGAAGCTGCACTGGTCGGCTTTAATGTGCATGGGAATGCCCGGGGGCTGGTTCAAGTACAGAGTCTGGTTCAGAGCCTCTGGGGTGGAACAAGCCAGCTTCCAGGAGACCCTCCTGATACAGTCTGCAAGGTCCTAGGGTGGCCGTTACACAGGTAACAGGGTGCATGCATCAAAGATGACTACAGCCTAAATGTCCCTCGGGGAGGCCTCGGCCAAGTGCATGGCGGGCCACCCCTGCCAAGGATGCTCCGGAGCCGTTAAAAGGAGGGAGGGTGATCCATTGGGGCCTCAAATTGATGTGCGTTGTCCTCGATGCGGATGGAGCACCCTCTGAGTGCTCGGACTCTGGGTGTGTCATGAACTGACGTGGCCCCGTGCTGGAGCAGGGTCTGGCACACAGCAGGTGAGGTGCTTGGGCGATGTGTATTGAATGTCGGAGCAAATACATTGGTATGGAAAGATCTCCGCCAGTCGGAGGGACCCAAGCCAGTTTCAGAAGGATACGCATGGTCTGAGTCCTCTCAGCCTTGGCGTTACTGACCTTTTGGGCCATATGGTCCTTCGTGTTGGGGGCTGGGTGGACATTGCAGGGGTGTTGAGCCGCATCCTTGGCCTCTGCCGGTTACATGACCCCTAGTTGTGACAACCCAAACTATGTCTAGACATTGCCGGTTGTCCCCTGAGGTGCAAAATCGGCCGTGGTTGAGAACCACTGGTGTGATGTGCTAGCGTGTGGGTGGAAGGAGGGAAGGATGGGTGTCCGGGAGGGTGGGGGAGGGGCCCTGTGGGATTTCCGTTCAGGTCGGTTTTGGCTGTAACCTCAGAAACAGGTGAGGGTGGCTCCTTCGTAAACTGATCGCCAGTGGTTACCTCTTAGAAACGGGGGACGAGGACGGGATTGGAGACTTTCCTCCAAAGAGACTCAAGCCTTGTCTGTTTTGTTTTGTTTTTTTTTAAATACAGAGATTGTATCTGTAACTTGAGTAATTAAGTACATTTAAGAAATGGGAATGGTACAAGGACCCACCTGTAGAGATGTGAGGGTTTAATGAAAACAGAGTGCCTGGCACGTAGTGGGAGCGCAGCCAAAGGGAAACATTGTTGTTTTACTGTGTCGCATCCCCTGGCCGCCCCTCAGTCTAGACCCTCTTTCCGTATGGGCCCACTGGAGCGCAGAGAGGGGGAGGGACTTTCCCAGGATCACACGCACGTCCTACAAATCACACCTGTGGTCTGTTTCAAGTCCTCCAGCTTCTGGATCGCTTGAAATTCACCAGCCCGGCTGGCACCAGGGAAGTGGGCAAGGCTGGAAGTGGCAGGGGTATGGAGCCTGTGATGGAGACCTTGGCAGAGACGGCCTCTGTAGGTGGGCACTGGCTGCCAGCCCTGTGCAGCTTCAGAATCATACTGCACCTCTCCTGCTCAAACATCCCCCATGGCTCCCTAGTGCCCCAGACTGAATTTCCTTTTTGTGCCTGCTGGGTTAGCATTCTGTTACCTACAACAGAGTCTCCATGGCATAGCTAGATTCCAAATACTACTAATAGTAATAATAATAATCAGAGCACCTGCCAGGCACACAGGGTACTAAGTGCTTTACATGCATTATCTTACTTAATTTTTACAAAAGCCATAAGCCACTGCTGCTAGTCTGATTCTCCTTTTACAAACGAAGTCAATGATGCCCACAGAGATGAAATGTCTTGCCCAAGGTCCCCTAGGATCCACTCAGGATCTGCAGCCCGACCCCAGAGCCAGCCTTCCACCCGGGAGCCACCCTATCTAATCTTATTGGGAGAAGGGACCAGCATGCTGCCAGCAGAGAGGGACCCAGGTCTGGGTGTCTGGAGAGCCGGCCCTGACCTCGCTGTGTAACCTTGGCCGGACTCTCTGGCCCTGCCACAGGCTCTGTCCCAGGCTTTTTCCAAGGCCGGCTCTGTACTGCAGGGCTCAAGGTCCCCACATTATGTAACACCCCTAGAAATCACCCTGATTGCATTTTCCCATTCCTTTATGTCGAGTCACGCCACGGATACATATCTGCTGTAGAACAGAGAAGGCAGTGGGGAAAGGGGGGAATCAGTGAATCTCAGATGAGCCTTCCACGGCGTATCTTTCTGGGCTATTCTTTCCAACATAAAGATTTACCGGCATGGGATCAGATAACCTGTTTATCACCTAACAGCTTATCCCAGATGTCTGTCAGAGTAATGAATATTTTTTTACAGACCGATTCGGGCCTATTAATGTTGTACCGTGAATATTTAATTAGAATGTCTAATTAGAGATGATGCTACATTAATAGCTGGCATTTACTGACATCCTCCTCCTGCCGGGTCCTGCCTGGAGCACTTGACAGTCCTCCCAGCAACCCTCTGAGGCAGGCGGTTCAGCCCCATTTTACAGAGGAGTAAACTGAGGCTGTTGAAGTTAACGGGCCCCTGGTCTCATGGCCTGTCCTCGGCAAGGCAGCTGTGGGCGTGTCCCTAGCCCCTCCCCTCCCGAGTCCTCCTCCCACGGCCTTAGCCATTGTGCAACCTGGCCATGTGCCTCCATGTTCTCCTGATTCCCTGTGTCTTTGAGGCACATGAGCTAGACAGGTGCTAGCCAAGGAAGGAAGACCAATTAGGAGAAGCCACCATGGTCAGTGGTAGCTGGATATGCAACCTTGGCCAAAAAGGGGGAGCGTTGCTGTTGGAAACAGCCCCTCCCCCGGGCAGGAGAAGCACCTGCGCTCAGGGATTTGCCAGAGCTGTCTGGGGTGCGGTCCACAGCTGGTGCCGGGGGCGCAGAGCCTTGTTCCACTTCCCTCCGGGCCCCGTGTGCAGCGCCTGGGGCCAAGGTCAGCCCACCTCAGTCCCTAGTGTCCCCTCACCCACTTCTGGCTAAATATCTGAGGTCACGTGCTGGCATGCGATGCCAGCGTGGGTGGACACCTTGCTTCTTTCATAAGAGTTCTGTTGTCTCCTACTTTTTAAAATAAAATCAAAACACTTAAATCACGCTCCAGAACATGCCATCAAGTTCTTCCTGGTACAGACCCCTGCTGGGCCTGAGGGTGATGGTGGAGAGAGGAACAGGGCTGCCGTGGGAGCCAGGCCCCTCCCCCGGCAGGCGCGCAGCTCCTGGGTCTGTGGACGGCCCCCCAGGGGCCCAGGAGGTGGGGCAGGAAGAAAGGACATCTTTATTGCCTCAGTTTCACACTCCTCCAGGCGTCGGAGGAGGTGGCAGATCTCTGCAGCTGGGCCAATGTCCAAGGGAAGCCGCACATGTGTTTGTGTTGCGTTTCAGTTGCTGCAGACACCTCTTCTCATGCGCACATGCAAATCGTAGTCCTCACCTTGTTATTTGTTGCTGTAATAAAGGGCCACATGGGTTACCGTGTCACAGCATTCTTCTATCTGTGTTCCCAGCCAGATTTTACTGTGCGGTAGTTGGTGTCATTACAATCCTCTGCATTTTGTTCCATTTAGTGACACTCTTCTGAGCCCGCAGGTCTCACCAGATGGTCAGAAGGGCCCACGGCACAAAAAGAGTCACAGGACTGATGAGACCTGTGTGTGAGGCCTGATGCCACCCCGCGCTGCTGCAGATGTGGGCTGCCACCCGCCCTGGTCGGGTTTTGCATTTGTGGCCCGGTCTGAGGGGAGCTTTCTTCCTCGTGGGTGTTTGGGGGGATCAGCAGTGGTGTCTGTCTGTCTGTCCATCCATAGGGGGTGGCACTGGGCCGCCCTGGCATGCCCAGGTTGGGGCTCCCACGGCCAGCTGCATGTTGCCCGTCCTGGCGTCCACCCCGTTCTCTGTGAGCATTGCACTCCCCGTGCCTGGCCTGGGTGGGTGCCTAGGCAGGAGCCCTGGCACACTGACAGCAGGGTTCTGAGCAGTATTGTGTAGAGCAGGGCGAGGGGACCACACTTGGTAATGCAGATCCCTGGGCCTCCCTCGTAACTTCCAAATTGGAATATTTGAGGGTGGGATCCAGGGATGTGTCCTTTAGCAATTTCAGGAGATTCTGATGCACTTTACTAACAAAGCTCTGCTCCCAGTGCTGTGTATCGGTTCCTGTATTTAATCCTCGCTGCTGCTCTTAGCGTCCCCATTTCACAGATGAGGAAACTGAGGCACAAAGAAATCATGTAACACCTTCTTGTCCCCTCTACCTCCCAGGGCATCGTGGCTAGGAATCAACAGAACCAGGACTCAAAGCCAGGTGTGCGGGCTCTCACTCCAGTGCTCACCCCCATGTCCAGGGGCAGGGTCCTCTGTGTGTGTGTGTGTGTGTGTGTGTGTGTGTAGCAGGTGCAGGAAGCCCTGGCCCCAGACGCCCACTCCGGGCCTCCTCTATTTGCATTGTGCACCAGACAGGGGTCCCACGTGTCCCCAAGCAGGCAGCAAGAAGGGCTGTGCTAGGCACCAGCGGCAGGGCTGGGAGTTGGGGGCCCGGGGTTAGACCTGGTCGCCACCCTGAGCTTGACCTTGGACAAATAGCTTCCCCATCCGTGTAATGGGCAGGGTAGGGAACTGGGGGGCTGGTTAGGAGCTTGGGTTCTGGCATCCGACAGGCCTAGGTTCCGGTTCAGGCTCAGTCAGTTCCCAGCTGTGTGACCTCAGGCTGAGCACTCCCACTCTCTGAGTTTCAGCTCCCCGCCGTCAGAGGGGACTAACGCAGTGCCTGCCCCCAGGGCTGTTGTTAGAGGCAAAACGTGTATGAAAGTGCCGGGTGCACCCAGGTCTCTGCTTTAAGTCTTTCCTTGATGACAGACCAGATGCTGGGTGACTCTGTGAGCATGCGCGTGCTGCTGTTTTTAAAACATCAATCCTTTGTTTTCCTGAGTTGTACAGTTTTCTCTCACCCACCAAAGGCTGGCCCTGCTGAGATGGGGCCCCAAACTGAAACATACCCTGGTTTCACCGAAACTCACTGCATTTGCATTTCGTGGGCTTGTCCGGGTTCTGCCAGCACAGGGCCAGGGGTTGGCGGACTCTGGCCTGCGGGGCGCACCGCGCTGGCGGCCTGGTTTCGGGAGGAGGATTTCCTGGAATGCCGCCGCCCTCATTCCTGGACGTGTTGCCTAGGGCTGCGCTCACACTGTCTGCAGCGTGGAGTTCCTGCAGGAGGCCACTGACCACCAACTGACCACCTGGCCGAAGCCATGGGCTGCTGGGCCCTGGGCTAACCTGCCTCACCAGGCCGCTCGGTTCTCGGGGTGCGTGTCCCTTACGGTCTCCATCCCTGTGCTGCGATGACAGTGATGACAGTCTTCAGTGCCGACAGTTTTGCATGTTCACTCCGTGCCAGGCTGGATGGAAGTTGCGGAGCTCCTCCCGACTCTTTCCTGCGGGTGTTATTCCCATTTCTCAGATGGGAACAGTGAGGCTCAGAGAGCCCCAGAGTCACCCAGGAGACCCAGCCTCTGAGTGGGGGAGCCGAAATGTGACCCCTGCCCTCATCGCCTCCCGCCCCCAGCTTGTGCTGACTGGGTCCCCAAGGGGGAGGTGGGCAACATGGGGGGTGGTCCTGCTTTGATCGTTTTAGGGGAAAAATGCAAAGCAAGTCAGGAAGGAAAGATCCTGGATTGAGGAGCATGGGCTATGGAGAGAGAGAAGGAGAAGGCTCCCGAGCTTACCAGCTGTGTGGCCTTGGGCAGGCGACCCCCCCCCTCCCCGAGCCCCAGTTAGTGGGTGGTTAATAAGGGAGCGTGAGATGGGGTGACTGGGGGGAGTGTTTGTGAAGACAGAAGTCAGTGGTGTGTTGTGAATCCTCAGCTCGGTGCCCCCCCCCCACCCCCAGCCGTGCTCAGTAAGTGGAGCTTGTTTTTAAGGCAGCGCGCCAGCCCGTCTTCTCTTTCCCCCTCTCGAACCACCCCTAGCACTTGTATGCTCCAGCCGCGGCCAGCACCTCGGAATTACTGCTTTTCTCTTCCTCTCACCCGTGGAATCTGGCAGGCTTTGCTGGGCTGGCTTCCTTCCAGAGTGGGTCAGAGGTCTCTGATTCCCAGGGGCCCTGCCAGAGAGCCCTGGTCTGTCCAGCTCTGCCCCTGAGGGCGGGGGCTTGGGATGGTGAGGTCGGTGGGGCCCAGTGGTGGAGGTCGTAGCTATGGCAATGGAATGTTTGGGAGCTGGTTCCCACAGGGAGGGCTTGCAGGACAGATGGCTGAACTCAGGCGCATGGGCACTGGCTACCGCTCCAAGGCCACCCTGTAAGTGCGATGACCTGCCACCTCAGCTGGTGGCCTATGCTCCAGCCCCGCTCCCCTTTGATCTGCTGAGCTTGGGAAAGTCACGCTGAATTAGAAAATTCAGATGAGTTGGACCCAAGTCAGTGAGGTGTCAGTGTGACTGTCACCTTGTTCTCTGACCTTCCATGGCACAGTTCTTTCCCCCACCGCAGGCATTTCCTTCCGAACATCTGTCACAGGTGTGATCACTGTCACACACGCTGGCTGTGTTCTTCCTGCGAGACTGTCAGCTCCAGGGGGGCAGGGCCCTCTGTCTGTCACTCTTGCTGTGTCCTAGCGTCTTAATCAGTGCCTGGCACACAGTAGGCTCTCAGGAAACCCTTGTGGAATGCATGAATCTGGGCCTAAAGGGGTCTCGAAGATTGAACAGCCGCCTCTTTCCCCCCTCCCTCCCAGGGCAGCCCGTGGGTCAGTGGGACGAGTGAGCAAACTCCCTGCCGTCCTCCCTGCTGCACGCGTGTTTACGAGCCGCCGTGACGTGACGCCGCCGAGATCGCCGGGGGGCCGGCGGAGCCAGACTTGGAGACTGGCTTCTCCTCTCCCTAGGTGTGAGGCTTCTGGCTTCAGTTTCCTCAACCTGTCAGACGAAAACAAAAATCCCCGCCTTAGAAGTTTCTGCAGAGCCCTGGCCAGGTAGCTCAGTGGGTCAGAGCGTCTCTTCGACACTCTAGGTTGTAGGTTTAATCCCCGGTCAGGGCACATACGAGAGTCAACCAGTGAATGGGTAAGTGAGTGGAACAACAAATTGGTGTCTCTCTTTCTCTCTCGTTCTCTCTCTCTCTAATCAGTGGAAAAAACTGTTAACAGTTTCCGCAGAGGATGGCACTAGAAAACGAAAGCCAGCATGTAAATAGCGCGCCCTGCGCACCGGGCGCTGCTCTGACACGTCCTGACTTGGTCACGGCTCCCAGCACCGCTGGGGGCCAGCTCCGCATTCACGGCGGCCGCACTGCGAGGGCCCGGCGCCCCCTGTGCGCTGCCCGCATCTCCGTTGTGCAGACGGGAAACTGAGGCCCAGAGAGGGTAAGCGACCGGCTGAGGGCACACAGCCAGTAGCTGGGGGAGCTGGGATGTGAGCCCAAGCCGTCTGGCCCCCGACTGTAATTTTTTAAAAATACTTCTCATTTTATTACTACATGGAAAGGTGAAATGACAACACCGAGAAAGTTTGTTTTCGGGAGAAAGATCACCTGCCGCCGCCGTGCCAGCCCCGGTGGCATTTTGAGTCTGCTTCCTTCTTGTCTTTGTCTTTTGTCACCTGCGGCTGGTATTCGCCGGTGAGTTTGGTTGATTTGGCGTCCGCTTTCTGGCCAAGGCTTGCTCGCCCGGCACACACATGGGCCTTCTTCGTCCGTGAATCAGAGAATGGGGTCTCTCGCCCACCCACCCACCCACCCACCGCCCGGCTGTTGTGAGGATAAAACGAGGAGGAGCATGGGAAGCCCTTGGCCTGGCGTTACGTATACAGTGGAGCATCATAAAGGCTAGTGCTTCTTCTATAAGACAAAGAGGGCTCATTGACCTCCCCCTGACCCACCCCCATGCCTCTCCCTTGTCTCCGACATCGCGCCGTCCAGCAGAACCCTGTGCAGACGACGGCGAGGGTCCCAGCCCAGGGCCCGCAGACCCTCCGGGAATGCGCGGCTCGCCGGTATTTCAGGGTTTGCGCCGCACACAGAGTTTTCATCATTGCTTTTCTTTCTTTTCTCCCCTCCCCGCCCTTCTCCTCCTCTTTCCCTGAAAAAGAATCGAGAAGCCATCCTTAACTCCTAGGCCACACAGACGTGGGTCCAGGGTGGCTGTGGCCTCAGGGCCACCATTTGCTGCTCCCGTGCTGGATCTGCACTGTCCAGTCCAGGTGCCGCTGGCCACCACGTGGGCCCTGGACACGTGACCTGTGGCCAGCACAAATGAGAAGCTGAATTTTAAATTTCCTTTCATTGTACTTACTTTAAAAGTAAGTGTTTCTTCATTGTACTTGCTTGAAATGCAAGTGGCTAGTGCTCCGCTTTGGACACACAGCTTTAAGGGGCTGGAGGCTCTGACAGTTCTGTGCCTTGGCCGTGGCAGGACCCCTCGGCCGAGGGGGCTGTCTGACTAGCCGGCCTCCCTGGTTCCCTGGCATTTCAAGGGCACCCTGAAGGCAGCTGGGCCCGAGCCATCTCCCTCCCTCCCGCCGCCTCCTTCTGGAAGAGCTTCAAGTGCTTGGTCCCTGATTGTTTGTGTTTGTCCCCAGAGGCAGGCCCGCCCTCACTGGCCACCCCTGCCCCCGGGGCGCCAGGCCTGTGTGTAGTTCTGGAGCCGGGAAGGTGGGGGCCGGCGGCGGCGCGTGCACCTGGGAACCTTCACCATCTGCACTGAGAGGCACTAATTGGGCTGGTATTTAAGGATCGAAAAAAAACTGTACAGAAGTGAGAAATCAGGGGCCAGGCAGGGAGAGAGGACAGGGAACCGCACCCAGCGTGGCTCCAAGAAATAACAGCTGAGATTTCCGAGCACCTGCTGTTATCTTACTGAAACCTCCCTGCGGCCCGTTTTACAGAAGCGGAAAACCGAGGCTCAGAGGAGAGACAGACTGCGTAGTCAGGGAGTCGTCCGACTCCAAGCCTCACTCTTAACCACCCCCGCCTCCTGGGATGGCAGACCCAGAGGGTGGAAGCTGGGCCTCAGACTTGGCCTGCGATTCTGCGCAGTGGTGTCCCTTCTTGGACCTCAGTTGCACTGTCAGTAAAATGGGTACACAGAGACCTGGGGCACCCTGACACAGTGGCACCCCAGTTCAGATTCTCAGCTCACACCCTGAGAGCTTCATTCCCTGTAGGCCCGGGAGGGATCAGCCCCCCCAGCTGTGACATCTTGGGCCGAGAGGGTGTCACCCTGTGCTGCACCTTGTCCCCCAGAGCACTTCCCCCCCAAGTCACGCCCCACTGGGCTCCTCTCAGGGTCCCAGGCCCTGTCCGTGGCACCCACCCCCGATGCACATCTCCTCTGCTCTGCAGGGGCCAGCGGGCAGGCGGCCTTGGTGAGCGGTCCTGGGGGCTGGAGTCCAGGGCTGAGAGTGCCTGGGAGAGGTGAGTGCAGCCGGAGTCCCCCGGAGCCTCTGGGCGCGGTCACCGGCACACCCCCGGCCTCCATTACTGGACACCTCAGCAAGCCTCCCGGGCAGAGCCGGACCCCAGACCCTCTGCACCCCCTTTTACCAGCGCTTAGTGGTCCTCGCTCAGCACTTCACACACAAGTTCCCCAAACCTCCTGAGAGCTCCCCAAGAAAAGGTTATTCTTACGTCCTTCTTATTTTTGGAGAGGGGAACGGAAGTTCGGAATAATGGAGTTCCTCGCCCAGGCACCAGCTGGCAAGAGGCAGAAGGGGCATTTGAGCCCGGAGCTGGAGGGCCTCGAGTCAGAGGCTCTCACCCCCCCTCGCCACTGCCAGGTCACCAGGACGCCTCCCTCGACGGAGGCCTGTGGGGCGGTGGGTGGGGGACGGGCCCAGGGGCCTGGGCCGCACCCTCGGGCCCCTCCGGGAGTGGCTCTGGGTGCCCAGGAGGCTGACTTCTGTGTCGTGGGTCGCCACTGTCAGGCCGCCCTGCTTTTGTTCCTCCAGCCGCCCTCCAGGTCTTGGCTGTCTTCTGCTCTCGTCTGACCCGCCTGCTTTGAGCTGTTTTCCTCTGGTGGCAGCGACGGGCCTCTTGCTGGGGCCTGTCCTTGGCCTGGTCTCCCGGCCGGGGGGCCTTGGGCAGGTTGCTTCTTCTCGCTGAGCTGCTGGGGAGAGTCATGCCGGCCCCGGAGGTCAGAGGGGACCTCCAAGATGACACGTGGAGAAAGCTCTAGCACAGTCCGTGCTCAACACGTGTGAAAACACAAAACCTGGGGGCTTTGTTTCAAAGTGCTGTTGCCGCATGAGGGACCAGTCTTATGCAAAGCTGGCGACTTGATGACATTTTTCTTATTCTGTTTGTCCCTTCTCCCAGGGGTTCCCCCCTGGCCTTTAGCATCCAAATCATATCTAACCCCGAAGAGGCTCGAAAGGCCAGTAGTGGCCCCCGATCCCTGGTTTCTCTTTTTGTGATTTCAGTTACCTGTGGCCCAAAAATATTAAATGAAAAGTTCCAGAAATAAGCAATTCCTAAGTGTTAAAGGGTGCACCATTCCGAGTGGTGTGATGAAGTCTCCCGCAGCCCCATCTGGGACGTGAGCCTTCCCTCTGTCCGGCGCCTCCAGCCGTGTGTGTGCTCTCCCCGCCCGCCAGCAGCCCTCTCGACTGTCAGAGACGAGTGCTCGCTCCCCCGGTGCTTGCGTTCACGGAACCCTGACTGTACTAAGTAATGGCCCAAAGTGCGAGAGTAGTTTAAACTTTGCACAGGTGTGTACGGATAGGAAAAACACCATATATGCAGTGCCTGGGACCACCTGCAGTTTCAGGCATGCACGGGGGGTGGTCGTGGAAGGTATTGCCAGGAGAAGGGGACTACTGGGTGCACAGTGATGTGCCCACTCCACCTTCCCTTTCTGGAAAGATCTTTCCCAGATTACCACCTTTTCTCCCCTTCTCTGCATCCGCCCTCGCCCTCGACCCTGCCATGGGCCTCTGTTCCCTCAGATCTCAGTTCTCTCACTCCCCACTAAGTGTTGGGAAGAAAGGGGGGTTATGCTAATTCAAACTAAAGTGTGATGGACAGGTCCCCAGGGGTATTGACACTGAAGTAATAATAATCATCATCATCTGCACAACTCTAGTCTCTGGTGGAAGTAGAGCATTTCAGTGAGCACCTGAAGAAGCGGAGGGACCCTCTGGGACTCCTGAATGGCTGTGCGTCCTCTTCTGCCCTGCCCCCCGCCAACAGTAGCCCCGGAATTAAACTCCCCACCTCAGAGCCTGAATTCAGGGCACCTGTGAGCTCCAAGATTATCAGTAGCAAGTTTCTGGGGAGAGGGTCCCCAGCCAGTTTCTGATGTTCAGGGGCAATGACCCCAGGAGGAGACCCATCCTTGCTTTGTCGGTCCCTTCTAGAACCCTCCGAGCACCTTTGAGGTCAGTGGACCCACCCCTCTGTGCAGGGAAGGAAACTGTGGCTTTGATGGAGGAAGTGACTCTCCCAAAGCCACGTGGCCAGGAAATGCTAGGGCCTCTCAGGTGTTTCCACCCCAGGCCCAGGACCTGGGTGTTTATTTTCCATTTGCTGCGGGCCGAAGGGCACCAGGCAGGCAGCGCCCTTAGGGGTGGAATGGTCCTGTGGTGGTGTCGGCTGACCCGGGTGTCCAAAGGGGAATGCTGTCTCCCCACTTCCCTCCCTCCGGACCCTGTACTGCTCCCCAAGCTGCCGGCAGTTCCCCAGTCATGTGGGACTTGGCACTGGCTGTCCCCTCTGCCAGGAACACTCTTCTCTCTCTTCTCTACCTGGCTGTTCAGAACCTCACCTGCTCACTGTTCAGAACCCAGCACGGGGGCTGCCTCCCGCAGGAAGCCTTCCCTCACCCACACCGTAGAACCCGCCACCCCTCCCAGGTGTCGGTCCGTGGCGTGCGCGGACTTGGGGGGCTGAGACTGTGTTGTGTCTCTTAGCTCCATAGCCCAATTCCTGGCACACTGTAGGTGCTCATTAAATGTTAGAATAAATGAATAACCAATTATCATGGTAGAAACTGCTGATATTCCTTCTAATGTTTCCTATGTACTAAGCACATTCTTAACTACTTGGGGGGGGGTCGTCTAATGTTCATTATTAATCTTTGATGTCAACGCCCTTAGACCCATTTTCCAGATGAGGCTCAGAGAGGTAAAGTCTGTTGCCCAAGCTCACACAGCTACATAGGAAGTGGCAGAGCTGGGATTTGAACCCAGGTCTGCCTGATTCTTTGAATGCTCAGAAACCTCAAGCCCTGGCTTTGATTCTGGAGAGAGATGGGAGAGGACACAAAGTCTCAGAGACATGGCAGGGGCTGGGCAGAGAGGGGCTGGTGTGGATGGAGGTTGGCTGAGTGTCCGGCGTCTGAGTCTGCATGTCCTGTATTGGCTTTGGCTGCAAAGTCGAAGGGCCTTGCGGGTAAACTGGGGAGGAGGGCAGATCTGTCCCTGGAAGTGACCAGAGATTGAGTGGCTGGGCTGGGTGGGCCCTGCTCTTCCAACCCCTACCTAAAGAGTTGGCACTGAAGTCGGGTTGTCTTTGGTGCAGTGCCCGGGGGAGGCGGTGGGGGGCGGTGAGGAGCACAGGGTCAGGGTTATAGTTCATGTCCTAAGTTATGCCCTCCCCCCATTCCCACATCAGCCCCACCCCAGTTCCAGAACTCCAGCGTGAGCCTCCAGACTCACCTCCCCACCTGCGTCCTCTCGCCTGCAGGCCCTCTTTCCAGGGCCACCCCTTTCCCCCCGAGGGTCTGCCTAGCAGCATCCCCATTTTCCCCCTTCCACCCCTCCCCGACCCCAGAAGCCTCCTTTTAGGTTCTTGAACACCCCACACCTCTCCCATCTTGGGGTCTTTGCACCCTGTTTCATCTTCCTGGAGCACCCTTCCCACACATCTTCACATGGCTGGCTCCTTCTCATCCAGGTCTTGGCTTGTTTGTCACCTCCTCCGGGAGGTCCTCCCTGCCTGCTCTCCCTCCTCCGTTCCCTACTCGATCCCTCCTACGGCGTCTGGCTGATTTTTTTGCAAGCCGTTACCACAGTCCTGCCATAGCTGGCGTGCCGTTTGCATCCCCTGCCGGGACATAAGCTCCTGGAGGCCAGAGGCCTGGCAGTCTCATCGGCTCTCCTGTCCCCAGTTCTGAACGCAGTGCTGGCACCGTCCCGAGTTTCGTAAGCATTTATTGAACGAAGACTGAGTGGATGAGGGTTCTGGAAGCAGCCCAGACCAGGGTATTCTGTACCTTCTCCTGAAGAGCGTCTCGTGCAGAGGCAGAGCGTGTTCATTCAGAGCAGACCGGGGCCGGCTGGCCTGGGCCCCACTCTGGACCCCCGCTTGGCTGCTGCCGCGCGGGGGGCCCGTGAGCAACCTCCACAGTGATCATTTCACAGCAGTTAGTCTGTGCCAGGCCCTGCTCATTCACCCAAGGGGCATCCATGAACATGTGCGGCACACCTACTAAGCGCCAGGCGCCGTCGGCACTGGGAGACAGCCAAGCACAAAACAGGCCAAAACCCTGTCGGGAAGGATGTGCGGCTGGACTCGGATGTTCCGGGGCGTTATTGATTGCCACAGCTTGTCTGTTCCACGTTTCGATGGTCAGTTTAAAAATACTTCCTCCCTCCACCGATCAGGTGAGGAAACTGAGGCATCACGTGGTTGAGGAGGCGGTGAGAAGGGATTTGAACCCAGGCTCTCAGGCTCCCCACGGGGTGACGATAGCACTTACCTGTAGGGTGGTCGGAGGACCTGATGAGACCACGTAGGTGACGTGCCCAGCCCAGCGAATGACTGCTCTGCTGTGATGGTCACCATCCTCACGTTTGCTGTCATCGGGGTCTGTATGGCAAAGGCTCAGCAGCTGGCAGGCCTCCCTGACCACCCCGTCCCTCTCTCCCCAGATGTGAGCCCGGTGGGCCTCCCGCTGACCTGTTGCTAAAGCAGGCCCCCCACCCCAGGCCCAGCATGCGCCTGTCGGTGCGGAGGGCGCTGCTGGTAGCCGGCTGTGCCCTGGCCCTGGTCCTGGCGGTCCAGCTGGGGCAGCAGATGCTGGAGTGCCGGGCAGCGCTGGCGGGCCTGCAGAGCCGCCGGCGCACCATGCGGCCGGAGCAGGAGGACCTGGTGATGATGGGCATGGACCACGAGGAGTACCGCTATGGCAAGGCCATGCCGCTCATCTTCGTGGGCGGCGTGCCCCGCAGCGGCACCACGCTGATGCGCGCCATGCTGGACGCCCACCCCGAGGTGCGCTGCGGCGAGGAGACCCGCATCATCCCCCGCGTGCTGGCCATGCGCCAGGCCTGGTCCAAGTCCAGCAAGGAGAAGCAGCGGCTGGACGAGGCGGGCGTGACGGACGAGGTGCTGGACGCCGCCATGCAGGCCTTCATCCTGGAGGTGATCGCCAAGCACGGCGAGCCGGCCCGCGTGCTCTGCAACAAGGACCCCTTCACGCTCAAGTCCTCCGTCTACCTGTCGCGCCTGTTCCCCAATTCCAAGTTCCTGCTGATGGTGCGGGACGGCCGGGCCTCGGTGCATTCCATGATCACTCGGAAGGTCACCATCGCAGGCTTCGACCTCAGCAGCTACCGCGACTGCCTCACCAAGTGGAACAAGGCCATCGAGGTGATGTACTCCCAGTGCATGGAGGTGGGCAGGGACAAGTGCCTTCCGGTGTACTATGAGCAGCTGGTGCTGCACCCCCGGCGCTCCCTCAAGCTCATCCTCGACTTCCTCGGCATCGCCTGGAGCGACGCCGTCCTGCACCACGAGGACCTCATCGGCAAGCCTGGCGGCGTCTCCTTGTCCAGGTGAGTGGGCCCCCTGACGGTCCGCCCAGGTCCCTGGTCCCGGGATGGGAGGCCCTCGGTGGGATGATGGGCTCCTTGTCTCTGAGCTGTGGGGCATCGGCCAAGGCACTGTACCTCTCTGCGGTTCAGCTTCATTGTCCCAAAAAAATGGGGCAGCTCTCTTCTCTTTTCTGACAGAATCAGCCAGCCTCGAATGTGCTTCGTAGGAAGGCTTTAGTGAGCACAGGTTGAGGACACAGATTCTGGAACCAGGCTGTCTGGGTTTGAATCCCAGCTCTGCCACGTCCCAGCTGTGTGACTTGAACGAGGGACTCGACCTCTCTGTGCCTCCGTTTCCTCATCTGTAACACGGGGCTCTAATCTGTCTACCTTACAGATACTAGACACCTGTGAGTACCAAACGGTAACGCATGTCCGGGGCTACTATTATTGTCATTGTTAGTGTTGACACCGTTTTATTGGAACACTCATCTTCCTCACCATCGCTGCCCAATAGTAAGTGCCTGCTGTGTGGCAGGCACTGAGTGAAGCCCCCAACAAACATTGTTCCTTTAATGCCCACAGCCACCTGAAGACCTGGGAGCTCGCTTATCCCCTTTTTGCAGATGAAGAGACTGAATCTCAGAGGGGAGAAGCTGCTGGCCTCAGGCCACACAGCCAGCCACGTGTGCAGCTGGGGTCCGGGCCCAGGCCTATTGGACTCCGGGGTGTGTGTGCTCAGCCTCGTCCTCCCTCCTTCGGCCCCGTGCTGTCTGCCCTCCTCCTTCGGGAGGCCGGCCCTCTGCTGAGACCCGGAGCACAGGGACAGGGCAGGATGAGAGGGAGCCAGCTCCCTGTCTCCGTCCTGATCGGGCCGGGGCACCCTGGAGACCCCAGGGAAAGGGTGGCCCTCCCGGGACCCGCCTCCCGGTTTCCTTCACGGCTGGGTCCTGCCAGGCTCCATCCCCAAGAGCTCCTGATCCCAGCGGGGCGCGTCACCCTGGTGAGGAGGTGCTATAGCTGAGATTTTGTAAATCCTCGTGACAAAACACCAGATTACCAAAGAAACACATCTTTATTGTAGGGAAATGGAAGAAATACACAAAACAAGAAACAAAACCCGTAATCCCACCACCCAGATTTTGATGTACGGCCTGCTGGTCCTTGGTCGGGGGCCACTGACAGAGCCGGAGCCCTACCGACCGTATTCCTCTGTGACCCTCTGTGTTTGGGGCCGCTCCCCCGTGGCCCCGAGTGCTCCTCCGCCGCGTCATTTTGGATGGCTGCGCAGCACTGCACTGTGGGCATCGCTCTGTTCTGTCACCACTTCCTATTCGTGGGTTATTTCTAGTTTTGTTGCTTCATATCGCGCTTTGCTCCCGTTCACGTTCTGAGATGCATCTGTGTTATTTCCGTCCTGGAGATACGAGGGTTGTGGCAGAGCCTATGCATGTATTGGAGAGTTTTGACACATTGGCTGGAGTCGGGATTTAAATCCAGGTCTGCAGACTCCAAGTCCCTGCTCTTCCCACCTGTCCACATCCTTGCCCCCTCCCCAGGCCTCACTCCCGGTCCTGTCCTCCTTTTTGTTTCTGTTCTTTCCCCCAAGTTATCTCTGAGTTGGGATGGGAGCACCTAGAAAAAGCCCATGCATCCTGCAAGGCCCCTGGAGTGTACCCGGTCGGATCGCCATGAGCCAGACGGCTGGGTAAGCCAGGTCCAGGGGCCAGGAAGGAAGCACACGGAAGGTGATGGTTGTCTGTTGTTACAGCGCAGAGCAGAAAACAACCTCAGTGTCTGGGAATGGAAGAAGCAGCTGTGCAGGGATGCTGCACGGCTGGAAGGAAGAATGTGTTGAGTAGAAAAAAAAAACAGTAACCAATACATATAGCATATAATTTCTGTTTCAGAAACTATGGGCAAAATTATAGATTTTCTGTGTGGGGGTAGGGGAGGAAAGGAGAGAGAGACAGCTGACACCAGTGTACTATATACTCTTCTGTTATTAACGTACTTATCCCCAATAACAGCCCAACCAATAATGTGGATACTATCATTATTCCCATTCACGGAGGCGGAAACTGAGGCTCAGAGAGGAGTAGTAACTCTCCCAAGACCACACAGCTGGTGTTGGTACAGCTGGCATTTGGCCCCAGACACTCTGGCTGCTGAGTCAGCTCTTAGCCGCTCTACTATTTAAATTACAGAGAAGGAACTGGAAGGTCGTGCTCCAGAATGCCGAGACCGGGTCCCTGCAGGGAGCCGACGGCTGGGAGTGGTAACCAGAGGGACTCTTAGTCCCACCATTAGTGTTCGATAATTATTTCTCACGAACAAAATATCCACCTCTGTCACATGAGTAAAAGGTTATTTGTAAAAGGTCAGAGACGTCGAGAAGGCGGGATTTAAGCACCACCGGTGTTCACTGCCTAGCACCGTCCTCCGACCTCCCATCACACGCTGTTACCCCCACTGCACAGAGGGGGTGGGACGAGGCCAGGTGACGACTGCAGTTGCTGCAGGCCGAGCTGGCTGGGGGCCCGGTCCCCCCGTCTTTGCTGCTGCCCCAGAGTGACGGAGCAGGGAGCCTGCCGGGTGCCTTCCAGCCTGTCCTCTCTCTCCAGGATCGAGCGATCCACAGACCAGGTCATCAAGCCTGTGAACCTGGAAGCGCTCTCCAAGTGGACTGGTCACATCCCTGGGGACGTGGTGAGGGACATGGCCCAGATCGCGCCCATGCTGGCTCGGCTTGGATATGACCCCTACGCGAACCCTCCCAACTACGGCAACCCGGACCCCATCGTGATCAACAACACGCACCGGGTGAGTGCGCGTGCACGCAGGGAGGTGTGCTCTCGGGCCCTGGCAGGGGTGCAAGAGCCCCGGCTATCAGAAAAATCAGTCTCTTGATTCCTGAGTCATGGCCGTGGTGAATCGTGTGGCTGCTCGTATTTCCCTTTTTGCTTAGACCACAAGGAAGCTCAAAGCTGACTATCTTTCACCTCTTCGAATCTAACTCACAGGCCCATCTGTGCACTTATTTTGCTTTATTTCTCTACACTTTCTTACTCTTTTCCACCTATTTCTTTGGCTTTTTTTTTTTTTGTCTGTGTATTAAAGCACTTCGAGTCTTTGTTGACGCTGGGCATAAATAAACTCTTGGTCCCTTTATTTCCCCATAAGGTTTTTAATGTTGATTTCTCAGACAAGCATGAGCGAAGGACAGCTTGAATTACTTTTTAAATTCCCCGTAGTTAAGGTGGTCAAGGAAAACGACTTCGAAGAGACGTTTCGAAAGCGTAAAACAAGTAGGCTAATTCTGGATCAACGAAAGTTCACAAGTTCGTGTTCTTATTTACATGTTGCTGTCACAGCTTCTAGTTTTCTTTGGGTGCTGTGTTCTGACTTCCTTATGGGCACTAAGTCAGAGGAAATATGTGAGGATGGGACCTGGGCCAGAGGAGGGGCCCCGCCGGCCCCCCGGAGTCTGCACCGAAGCTGCGCTCAGCCTTTTAAACACACGCTGCCACAGTCCTGGTGTTGCATCGAGAAGGGAGAAAGTCATTCCTCTCTCAGGTCTCCTTGACTCCTTCCGTGGACGCAAGGAGAAAGACCCCGTCTGGTGCTGACGAGTCTTGAACACCTTCCCAGGGCGGGCGAGCTCCGGTTGTCTCAGAGAGGGTTTGCCAGCCCTCCGTGCTGGGGGCAGCGCACGCCCGTTTTTGGGTCTCTGCTTCCTCTTTCCCATGACATTGGTGCACTTTGCAAACGTCTATTTGTGGAGGTTCGCAGAGACCCAGTGTAGACACCCAGACCACAGAGACAGTGTGTCTGTTTGCAGCCTGGGTGTGTTTTATTTGACCATTTTTATGATCAATATTTATTGTCATGTGTTTATTTTTTTAACAATAGTTATTATTCATTCAACTGTACTTAGGTGTTTGATATACTTTTCTGTACGTAGGCTATATTTCACAATTAAAAAATTAATTAACTTGGTCAGAAAGGAGCAGAAATCTTCCTGAAATGACTTTGACATCCAGCCCCCCGCCCCCGGGGTGCTTCTCAGAAGCAGCGGTGGGGGTGGGGGTGGAGGACAAGGCCCGAGGCCCAGCAGCGGCTCCTCTGAGGTCTCTTTACAAGGTGGGGAGACCTCAGGGTCGGGAGGCCCTGTCTTTCCCGACGGTGGGGTCAGAAGCTCCTGGAGCAAGGCCTGACCCTGCGTGTTGCATAAAAAATTCCGATGTGCACAGATGATTAAGCTGGGCTCCTGCAGCTGTGTTGTGTGTTTAACATGGAAGATGTTCCCAGTTTTCTTCCAAGAGGTCCCCTGCCAGGGGGTCCCGCCATCTCGGCGAGTGCCACACAGTCCTTCCATCTTTACACGAAAAAAATGCGCAATTTCCCATTGGTCGTTTTTACTTTCATTACATGTTATGTGGACATTTTAGATCTGTTGGGTTACATGAAAGATACAACTAGAATTAATTTTAGCTGATTCACTTTTTAAAATTTATTTAAAAAAAATGTGGCTACTAAATTTTAAATTGCACAGTTGGTTCACATGGCATTCTGGACGGCGCCGGTCTGTACTGGCCTTTGTGCTGCGAGACGGTGAGAGCCTGGAATCTGCTGCCCGCCTCTGGGCCTTCGTCCCGGCCCGTCCTCTGCCTGGAATGCTTCCCCTTCCGCGCAGCCTGGCTGGGCTTCTTTGTCACCGAGGTCGCAGCTCAAAGGTCACCTGCTCCAAGAGGCCCTTTTTGAGCACCACTAGAGACAAGCCGCCCCTTCACCCCTGACCAATCGCTTGTTTTACTCTCTGTAGCACTTCAGTGTTTTGATAGGCTCTTCCTTATTTGTGTTTGCTGTGACGTGTGGATTGCCTGGCTACCCCTGAGACGTGGAAGCTCCTTGAAACCGAGAATTTTAGTTGTCTGGTTAATGTTGTACCCCCCCGAGCTTAGATAATGCTTGGAATAAGAGGAGCTCAATAAATATTTGTTAGATGGGTGGGAGGAGGGAAGGAAGGGAGGGAGGAAGGGAGGGAGGGAGGATGATGGATGGATGGATGGATGGATAAGTGGATGGAGGGATAGATAAGAGGATGGATGGGTAGGTGGGAGGGTGGATGGGGGTGGAGGTAATGAACTAAATTTTATTTTTTGACCATTTCCATGAGAGTGATTTTTTTTTCTTTTTCTCAGGTCTTGAAAGGGGACTATAAAACACCAGCCAGTCTGAAAGGATATTTTCAGGTTAGAACCCCCAGGGGCATTCTGGATTCTGTTCCCCCGGCGGTGCCACTAGCTAGCTGCGCGACCTTGTGTACTTCGCTTCTCTCCTGTGGGGGTCAGCTTCCCCACCAGAAAACCTGGTGGGCGGGGGTCCAGCCAGAGGTTATCTAAGCGTCTGACCAGCCGGGGCCGGTCTCCGCTGCCCACTGCCTGGGCCCCTCCCTTCACCTGGTCTCCTGGCTTAAATGCAGTTGGAGGGGACTTGGTGGTACCTTTCTGTCTTTAGGCTTACATTCAGTTTTATTTAAAGCAGCAGTTCCCAAACACGACCCAGCGCTAAATGTTCATCAGCCTACCGAGGAAGGACAACAGTGAGGGTCAGGCGGTGTGGGCATCTGTGCGACATAGACGCACGTGCGCTCCTGCGCCCCACGCACATCCCCTCGGCTGTGCGGCTCGGGCGTCCGGGATGTCCCCCGTCCCTGGGAGGTGGTCCACGGGTCGTGGCAAGAGCTGCCCCTGGACCGCCATCACAGCAGCCCTCCTGGTGGTACGGCGCTCCCTTGTGAGTGAAGTGGCGGTTGCCAGTGTCCGTCCTTGCAATGTGTGTGTGTTTTGTTTCATTTGGCAAATAAAGGGCGGGCCACCCTGCGCCAGTCCCTTGTTTAATGACCGAAGTCAAGGAGTCCGATTGCCCGGGGACTCGGCTTTTGTGCACACCTCCCTTCTTGGGGGAGGGGCCCACACTCCCGTTGTGGGTGTCCAGGGCCCGTCGCTTGCCGCTGTGAAATCATGTTGCCGGAATTAGTTAGCATTCATGTCTTACCTGTTTTAACCAAAGCAGTGATGTAGCAAGTAGCAAACAGAGGCAGGGCTGAGAGGAGTGAGCCGCAATCACAAACTCTCTTCGTTTCTGCCCGTCGCCTTTCTTTGCCTGCCCAAACAGGCACTTTCGCGTTCGCGGTGATTCCAGTGTATGAGCTGCTCTGTCTGTAAAACAGTGGGTTTCTCGCTTGCAATCTTGGGTGACCCCGCAGTCCTCTCTGGAAGGCAGTGTTTTACGTGCCGCCAGTTACTTAGCTGTTGCCTGAGGCCATTTACAGTTTATCCAGAATGATGCTGTGTGTGCAGCACCCTAGTCTTGCCTCTCTTCTGTTTGGCAAGGGGTTCGGGGCGGGGCTTTCTTGACTCATCCCCTTGGAATACATTTTTAAGGAGCAGAATCAGTGGGTGGAAGGGTCCAAATATTTTTGTGACGAACTACGAAGCTAAAACTGTTTCACAAAAGAGTTGGACCACTTTCTGGCCCCCTGCAGTGTAGGGCGTGTCCAGGACAACCGGCTGGCCCCGGGCTGTTTTTCCGCTCCGTAAGGAACGCAGTGTGAAGGGATGGCGTGTGCTCTGCCGTCGTCCTCAGCGCTACTCACCTGGAGAGCCGCCCTGCACGCCGCTCTCCGCCCTCCTCCCCTCCTCGGCCCTCCCCCGTGCAAGCCACTTCCGGCAGGATATTGCAAAAACTGGAAGTGCCCGTAGGGCCACAGTTAAGTAAACGGTGGCACGTGGCATTGTATAGCACCATATGTGGCCGTCCAAAATGGTCATCGTGAAACCGAAAACATGGGGAAGTATTACCCAGCAAGACAAAGCAGCTCACGCACTAGAATTGCAACTAATGCAAAAGTGTATACTTGCTCCCTAGGCTCCAAACCCCCTCCCCCTTCCAGGTCTTGGCTGTTCCCTCTGCCGGGGATGCTTTTCCACGCCGAGCTCTGCGTGGCTGGACTCATTTTCATCTTGTAGAGCTTTGCTTATGGGGTGTTTTCGAACAGTAACAACCAGTTCTCTGGACGCCACCTGGGTGCTGAGTTCGGTTTTGACCCCGACGCCCAGAGACAACCTCTGACCCTGCAGTCTAAGGGCCCCATCCCGAGAGGCTGCCCCCACCTCAGAGGCCAGCTGCAGTGGGGTACGCAGGATACCCACATTTCTGCCTAGACAGCTACACACTTGGAGTTTCCTGCACCCCTTACCCCTCAGGTTTGGTAATTCTCTGGAACAACTCACAGGAGTCGGGAGAATACTATGCTTCCTAGATTATGGTTTTATTATAAAGAATACAATTTAGGAACAGCCAGGCGGAGGAGATGCACGGGGCAAGGTGCTGGGGAAGGGGCGGAACGTGCATGCCCGCCCCAGGTGCACCAGCCTGCGGGCACCTGCGTGTGCTCACCGACCTGGAAGCTCTGAACCCGTCACGGAGGGACTGCCGCGGAGGCTTCCCGAAGTAGGCGTGGTTGATTCAGTCACTGACCGTCGGTTAGTAACTCAATCTCCAGCCCCTCTGCCCTCCCCAGAGGCCGGGGGGGCATGGGGCTGGAATTCCCAGCCCTTCAATCATGCGTGGGTCTTTCTGGTGACCATCCCTCCCCCCCCCCCCGCCCCGGTACTCCCTTGGGTCCCCCAGCGGTAGTCATCTCATTAGCGCACAGAAGATGCTCGGAGGTTCCAAGGGTTTTAGGAGCCGTGTGCCCGAAACCCGGACAAAGACCGGAGGTTTTCCTCGCACTGCAGCCTAAAGGGTGTCCCCTGAGCGGCCTGCCCTGGGCACCTGTGTGCACTCGCCCCAGCGGCGGTCCATTCTGTTGTCGGCGCATTGTGCTGCCCGGGGCTGACATCGTCTTCCCTGTGCGTGTGCTTGACGGTCTCTCTCCCCCTCAGAATGTGAGCTACACGAGCACAAGATTGGGTCTGTCGGGTTCACGTACCCCAGCACCTGGCACGTAGTAGGTGTGCAGTGGATATTCGATGGGTGAGTGTGTATGTGCCTGACTGTGATGCTGAGGGGTGAACCCCAGGGCAGTGAGACCCTGGCACCCCGACCTGGCCGTGACCCCTTCCTCTTGTGTGTCGTCTTTTCCAGGTGAACCAGAACAGCACCTCCTCCCCCTTGGGAAGCTCATGATTTCCAGGTAGGCCCTCGTCGGGGACCCGCTTCTGAGCCCAGGGGCCACTTTTCTGAAAAGCTTGTTCTTCCAGAGGCTCCCTGGGGAGGAGTGCCCCCAAGGTGGCCTGACCTAGCCCTCGGGAGGTTTCCATGGTGACAGACTGGGGAGCTATTCATAGAAGCAAGGCTGGTCTGCCAGCCCTGGACAGGGTTGGAGGCAGGGATCACTGCTGAGCCAAGGAGAAAACAGTTTGTCTGGCACTAGGGGGGGTGCACTGAGGACCAGCATGATGGGGGACTCTACAGCCGTTTTTTGCACAGAATGCTAGTCCAGCTTCTATAAACAGCCGCAGGTTTGGCCCAAAGCAATTAATGTTCCGATAATAGCCACAAGCAGTTCTGGTCTAAGAATAACCCCTGCAGCGTTGGGCCAAGCGTTCCCGTGTGCCCATTTAACCCTCAGCCTCCCTGGGAGGCGGGCGGCACAACCGTCCCATTTCACAGAGCAGAAAGCCCAAGCCCAGAGGAGGGCCTCGACCCGCCCGAGGCAGGCAGTCACCAAATGGCAGACTTATCCCCCAGAGTTCGCTTTTAACAATTGATTTTAAGTGCGCATGTACCCATCCGTGTTTTGCTAAGGGGTAGTGGAATGGGTTCTGAACTTGGGTTTGAACTGAAGTCAGAGATTTCAGATCTCACTTCAGGTTTGTCTCGACTCAGCCTCCCTTTTCCACGCCAAGGGTGACCGGGAGACAAAGTGAGCCGACCGGGGGGAGGGCTGTGCCCTGGCGTGGCCCCGGGCAGTGGGGTCCGGTGACTGAGCTCCCTTCCCCACGTGCCTCAGCCTCCCTGATCAGGTTCAAGGTCACTGACATGCACGGGTATTTCCCCATGTCTTTTAAATGGAGAGAGAGCTTCTAGCCCAGACTCTAGTTTTAGTCTCATTTTTAAATAACCAGCAAATTTTTTCATCTTAAAAACAAAATCCACTTTGCCCCAGCCTGCAGGGCTGGGGACACTCAGTCCCTTTCATTCACCAAGGTTCCCATTTTAGGAGGGAGCACATTTTTTTATAAATTGATTTTTAAAGAGGAAGGGGGGAGAGAGAAAGATCGATTTGTTGTTCCACTTATTTATGCATTCACTGGCTGATTTTTATATGTGCCCTGCTCGGGGATTGAACCTGCAGCCTTGGCGTATGGGGACAACTCTGTGACCAACTGACTGACCCAGCCAGGGCCACCAGGGTCCCCATCTTAAATTGTGCTAAGATCCTGGAGTTCTGGTTAATTCCAGAGAAAAGAACCCTCATATGGAAAACAGGTTTTCTCCATGTTTTTCTCTTCCTCTTATTTCCCTTGCTCTGTTTCTACCAATTTATTAGAATTCTGGATGTTCTCTGTACCAAAAGCCAAATATTTGTTGCTTCACTGTTACAACGAGATTCTGCGTACAGGACACGTTAGTTAATTCCGGGAGATTTAACCAAACACAGGTTCTGCTACCAGCTGCAGAGAAAGCCAAACTCATGAGTCAGGTGCTGGTGAGAAAGAAAGGGGTTTCTTCAAGTGCCTGCCACCTGAGGAGATGGGAGACTCTTGTCCCAAAGCCCATCTTAACATCTCACTGCAGGCGGGGCGGGGGTGGAGGGTTTTATCAGGAAGGAGAGGGGAGGCAGAATCAAAGAATCGGGGGGTGGGGAGGGGACTGTGGTCATGCGGGCAGCATCCTTGCTGGTCCCTGTACACACCTCTGTGGTCAGCGTCCTTGCGGTGCCATCTGACTTCCCAGCAGCTGAACTCCTGGGGTCCTGAGGTCAGGCTGCTTCCTAGGTTCACACAGCAGTGGAAACTGCTGAGTGGCAAAGTACAGTCAAAACAAAACAAAAATGCTTCTAACATGTAGGCTCTAGCTTCGAGAGAAAAATCAGGTTTGAGTAACAAGCTGGGTTTAACATTTACTAAGAGCAACATGGGTTGCTTTACATGAATTCTTTTGTAAGCTTACTTCGTGAGTACATTCTCCTTTTGCTTCTATTCTTTGGCTAGTCAGGCCAGTATAAGTAGTACAGCACATTCATTCCCTGTTACAGTAAGGCACTGGCCTGGAAATGCTAACCTTTCCCTTCCCCCCGAATGTTCATTGGCCTGTGCCACGCCATCGTGGCCACTGGCTCTCCATAAACAAGAAGAGCGTATCTGTGAGGTCAGGCGAGTGCAGGTGGAGATGTGAGGAGGTGGCCAAGAAACGTAGTTTAAATTCTCTGTGGCCGCCCGGGATGCAGAGCGATACCCTCGCGTCTCATGTGAATGTGTGAAGCCCACGCACCCTGCAGTCACACACACGGACACGAAAGGTCTGTTTCGGAGCTGTTACTCTGGGCCTAACATGCCTTTCTCCGCGACTTTCAGATCTCTGCGAGTGGCTCTGTTGCCAGGAAGGGCAGAAACTCTGCGCTGGAGTGGAAATCGGACCTCGAATCCAAGCATATTGCTTGCTGTTACGGGACTGCTCACGAGGAATGTATTTGCTTCTGTTTGCAAAGCCTGGACCCTGGAGGACTCTTCCTGAAACACTCTGCCTTCGGATACTCTGGGATAGAAAACGAAGAGTGTGGAAGTAGTCAGGCCTTTGAAACTTAAGTATTTTATATTTTTCCCCTTGAGAACTTTTTTTTTAAGAAAGGCAGGAACTTGGCCACCACCCCCCCCCCCACCCCTTCGCAGGACCGCCTCGGTGGCTTCGTTGGCCGGGACAAGGCCCACAGCCTGTGCCTCTGCTATTGACTCTTATTTTTGAATTCAAAGAATCTATTTAAAAATTTAATATATGAGGCTTTCTTTGATTCCTCCTTAGTTCTCAATTTCACAAAGAAAAAAATATATTGTTGACTATAGTGAAGAGGGACTCGTCTGTCTGTGCCTTACTTTACAGAGCACACGGGTCCTGTTTCCGCAGCTAGAATCTGGTCGGGTGGACGGGTGGCGGGTGAAGGCTGGAGGGAGGGTCCACCCCAGGCACAGCTCCAGCCTGGGTCGGGGTCCCCAGGGGCACCAGCTCAGGTTCAGTGATTTGCCTGAAGGACTCACAGAACTCAGAAAAGCCATTAGACCCGAGTTTATGGTTTATTGCAGCGAAAGGATACAGATTGGAATCGGCAAAGGCCCGTGGGGCGGAGTCCAGGAGAGCCCAGGTGTGAGCTTCCGGAGTCTTGCGGACTCGCGTCCTTGTCCTGGCAGTGCCGTGTGACCCCATGTGTTCAGCGTTGCCACCTGGAAGAGCTCACCTGGGCCTCAGTGTCCGGCACTGTGTATTAGGCAGCAGTCACGTAGGCGCAGGGCAACCACATGACTAACCTCAGTTACTTAGTCCACAGCCCTTGCAGGGGTCACAGGATAGAGCATGATCCAGGGTCCCCACTGCAAGTCACCTCGCCAACACAGACTGTCTGGCCTGGTGCGGTTTAGGGTCCCAGGTATTCTGAGAGGCTCTTGTTGGACAGAGTATTCCGGGGGCTTAGAGGAGATTGCCCAGAGTTGGTCAGGGGCCCATCCTTTCTTTGGCCTGTGCCAGCCTTGAACTCTCTAAGCCTGCTGCATGAACCCTTTATTGCTCAGCTCCCAAAGGCTAAGAGCACAACAGGGCTCAGAACAGTTCTTCATCTATTTTTTTTAAATTTTCGTTTGTCGATTTTAGAGAAACATCGACCTGTTTCTCCACCTATCAGTGCACTCATTGGTGGACTCTTGGGTGCGTCCTGACCAGGGATCAGACCTACAACCTTGGCGCATCAAGGTGACGCTCCAGCCAACTGAGCCACCTGTCCAGGGCCAGTTTGCATCTTTAAAGGTGGTAATAGTGAAGCTTTGGGAAGGAAGTGACTCAGGGGTTTGCGGCGCGGATTTTGGAGTTGGGCCAATTTATCAGAGGAGTGACTCAAGCCTTCATTTCTTCATTTGCAAAAGAGGGAAGTTAAACTTCCCGGGTTTGTTAGGGGGGGCTGATGGGTGACGTGAGCAGGGGTGCTTGCGACGTGATGAACCCGAGGTGCAAAACAACTCTTGTCTCTCCTTGTCTTGAGGAAGTGCGTTGGGCTGGGCAGCGGAGGGTTGTGAACACAGGAAGCTCACGGTTAACACTCGCCGGGAAGCAGAAGACATCCAGCCCCGTTCATTGTTCCACTTTGTTTTTTGCTGCAAAAGCAACCAGCCCCAAAACTTAGTGACCTGACACCATTTATTGCAAAATCTCAGCTCTGGGAGTTAACGGGGGAGTGTGCAGGGCAGTTCTTGCAGCCAGGGGGCGGCTGGGACTCATGTCAATGGGAGGCTCCTTCACTGGCATGTCTGGCCGTGGGCTGGGGTGGTCGGAGCATCAGAGGCTTTTGCTGGGCGTCTTTATCATGAGGCCTCTCCACACGTCTCGCTTGGGCTTCCTCGTGGCATGGTGGTCCCAGGATCGTCAGATTTCTGTTACGGCGCCTGGTTTCTCCCCACAGCAAGTGCTGCAAGAGGCTGGAAGCGGCACAGCCGCCAGCCAGTTCAGGGTGGTGCCTGGAACCGGCCCAGTGCCACTCACCCTCGTTTGTCACAGCCGTCACAGGCCTCGCCTGCATTCAAGAGCACAGAGAAACGGACTTCTCTTGATGTCGGCGTGGTGAGACCACAAAGCAGAAGAGCTTGAGCGGTGGCACACAGGTGGCCATCTGTAGAAAATAGAAGCAGCCACAGTCATAAAAAAACAATCAACCTTACCTGCAGGTCATCAGATAACCGATGAATTCATCAAGTCTTCCCTTTCTTTGGTTAAATGTATGTCTTTATCAAATGCTCCCTCTGTTCAATTAGGGTACAAAATGAAGACCTGTCTTTGAAATTACAGTGATTCTGGGCCCCCCCAAACCTAGGTCATCTAAAACCCCAGCCTCACCTTGGGGCCAGAGATGGTTCTTGCTACTGACGGAGCTCCTCCAGGTCCCCCCGACCCCCCGCCCCACCGAGCCCCAGATGTGGGCCTAGAACCGGGAGGACATCTCCTACCCTCTGCCCTCCTTCTCTGCCCTAAGCAAACACTTCAGGGTGATTAGCAAGGAGAATGCCACTCCTTCGGGTGACAGCCCTGGCTCCCCTCACTGGGCATGCCCTTGACCAAGTGGCCCTACTCCAACTCGTCCTCCCATAAGTGTGGGTTATTCTCACCGAACTTTGTAAGTAACAGCTGTTGTTTTTAAGTAACAGCTGTTGTTTTTTTTTTTAATGGGTTGTTGGTGAATTTTTTATTCGGAGCTAACGAGATTGATATGAAGTTGCAAAAGTAGTACAGAGTCCGCACAGCCTCCCCAGTGCTGACGCACGGCTGGGATCAATATCAAACCCAGGAAACTGGCAAGAGCATGGACCTTATTTGGTTTTCTCCATTTTTGGCATGTATTGCTGTGTGTGTATTTTCAAGATTTTGTTTTCTTTTAATGGCAGAACCTTCCATATACCACCCCTTACACACATACACACAGACACACAAAGTCACGTGTGAAAGCTCAGTCTACAAAACATAAAGATGGTTGTTCTGATGAGGACCCGGTGCCTGTCCCAAGCTCCAGTGGCTTCTTTCTGAAGCACTTCGTCATAGTTGGGGTTTTGCATGCATTTGCCTGGTGATCTGATTCAGGTTGGTTTTACTGAACTGCCAGCTGAATGAGTATGGGAACTATCATTTTTAATTGCTCACCATTTACCCCACATCATACCTGGCATGGGGAGGGTTGTGGGAGGCAGTGTCCAAGGTGCCCCTGGGAGTCCTCGCCTCCTGGTTTTCATGCCCTTCTGCATGACGTCCCTTCGCACACTGAAAAAGGACAGGGTTCCAGAGTAACAGAAGATGGACGGTTAAACTTGAATTTCAGATCAAACAATGAATGACTTTTTTAGTATTTTACATACTAATATTGCATGGGGCATACACTAAGATTTTATTCATTATTTGTCTGAAATTCAAATGGAACTGGGCATCCTTCCTTTATTTTCATGTGCTAAATCTGGTGACCCTAAATAGGGCTGACCACACAACCAGCTGGATATTAGGGAAATGACAGTATGTGACTTCCAAGGCGAGTTCATTAAAAACAAAAATAAAAAACTGTGACTTCAGCCTTGTTATCTCTGGATTCAAATCACTCTCGGGAAGGCCTGTCACTATGTCCCGAGGACACTCAGTGCCCTAGGTAGGGGTTCACGTGGCAAGGAACTCAGGCCTGCCCACAGCCAGCACCACCTATTATGTATCATCTATTGCAGTGCTAACAAATACCTTCGAGCAGAGTCGTTGGACACAACAGTAAACATTATCTCAGTTTCATAAGGAGTGAATAAATGAGTGAACAAATGAAAGCTGTGGCTCCTTGTCTCACCTGTGTGCTACTGAGGATGCTGGCTTTACAGGAAACGCCTCAAGCCGGTAGAACATCATGTCCCAGCCTTCCAGAAGGACAGAGTGTATACAAGTTCTTGAAAGGGTAGGAAACCATCTGTAAGAAACTTTTACAGGGAAGGCAACTTTGCTAGTCTAGCTGATCTGAATCTTCAATTCAGGACACGATATATATTTTTATGACAAGATTCAAAATAAGAATAAGCCATGTGCAACTGTATAATGTCACTGTCCTAGAAAAGGTACTTGTGCTAGACTTTAAATATATCAGCTTTGAAATGCCACTTGTGAGTTGTTTCTATGGTATCAATCTATTTCAAGTTGTAACTGAGCAAGGATTTTTGCCCCAAAGTCTCTTGAAGGCGACACAGGAACAGGGCAGGATGGTGCAGGCTGCCTAAAGGAGTGGTTAGGTGCGGCCTCGGGTGGCTATAGAGACGGCCTTGGGCAGCTGAGGACTTGGAGAGATGACACATGCAGAGGGCCTGACATTGTGACCCTGAACAGACAGGAATCACTCGAAGTATTAGCTCAAATGAGCAGACAGAAATGGTCCCAGGCATGGAGTAGCTGAGAAAGTACCGGCCTGGAAGTCTGAACTCATGGGTTCCAGAACTGGCTCCGTCCTTGAACTTGCTGTGTAGCCTTGGGCATGCTCCCTGTGGCATGGCTGCCTCCATTGCCTCATCTGTGAAAAGGGAGGGCTGGACCGATGAGTGTCCGAAGGCTCTGCCAGGCTCCTGCAGCAGAGCCTTGTTGCTTGGCAACCCCTCTGGGAAGGCTACATGCCTGAGTACCTCATTGGGAATCCAAACACGGGTCTGGATGTCCTTGAGCCCCAAAGCAAGGGTTTCTCTGGGCGGTGACTACAGACCAGGATGGATACGAGAGCCTAAATTGAAACCTCTGGCTGCCTCTTTTCTCGCTTTTCCTGAGTCTGGGTAATTGAACCCAAAAATCCCAGAAAAACCTTTCAGGCTGAGAGGCCTTCCATGCAAAGGTATGAGATTGAGTTTTTTAAATGAAAGTTAGCCACAACCATGTACGAAACACTATTTCAGGAGCTTTACGTGCTTCAGTTAGCCTTATCTCCTTTTTTGTCCTGAAACCAACCCTTGCAAAGCAGCACTTTCATTGTCCCCACTTTACAGATGAGCAAACTGAGGCACAGAGAGGTGAGGCAGCCTGCCCCAGGTCCCAAACCTAGGAGGCAGAAAAATAGAGATTGGGATCCTTGAAGTTTTACTCCAAAACCTCCTTTAAAAAAACTCTAAATGAAAAAGCTTTTTCTCTGAGTCATTGGAAATTTGCCTACTTGATTCCCTATCACCCCCAAATACTTTCAGATTTCCAACAAAGACATTCTCCAATGTAAATGTAACTCACTCCCTCCCCCATCTGGGAATTAACATGGGCACATCACTACCATCACTCCATGGAAACCTCAGGCTCCAACTGAATTTTGCCGATTGTCCCAATAACTTCCTTTATAGCCAAAGGATCCAGTTCAGTCATGATTGCATCTGATTGCCATGTCTCAGCCTCCTTCAGTATGGAAGTTCCCAGGTCTTTGGCTCTCACCACCTTGGCACTTTTGAGGATTACAGGCTAGTTTTGTACAATGTCCCTTTATTTGGGTTTGTCTGATGTGTCCTCGTGATTTGGTCCAGGGTATGCACTTGCAGCAGGAATATCACAGGAGTGACGCTGTAATCTCCTCAGGGCATCCTATCAGGTGGTAAATGGTTGCGATCTGTCCCATTGTTGAAGATGCACACTCAGATCCCCTGAGCCTCATTCTTAATGACTTCACATAAGTCCACAAACCTCTCTCTCTGAAAGTCACGTGGTGGGATCCATTTGGCAAAGCCAATCCATTAGTTCCTCATGATCAAAGTAATTACACCTCCATAAAGTCTATTGTGAAGCTACAGACTCAGCTTCAGAGAAGCCAAGCTGTGCTTATATTTTTGGCTTTGGGCTATAAACAGCTGTGTAAACATTTTCAGGCCCAGACTCAAAATGGCTTATCTCATCTCCTTGTTTCCCTCACTCCGTTCCTTAGGGAAACGTTTTGGTCTGTTAAGACTCTTCTCCAGCCTCCCACCCCTGCTCTGTACTGAAACCTCACTTTCTAGTTTCTTTCCTGAGGACATACTTTGGGTTGGGTACAGTGACAATACATGTCACTAGGGATACAGAGACTATTTAATTCCAGCCCTCATTCCTAAGAAGTTGGCAATTAACTTCATGTAGGTTCTCATTTAACTAATAACAACCGCAAGACATTGCACCCAAGTCATTTGACTCTAAGTCCAGTGCTATTTGTTCACTCCACTGTTTGCCCCCGGGATCTTTCTTTCATTGGGAGGAGATCAAGAGAGAACATATGCAAACGTAAACAGCTAACAATTCCTAAGCACCTACTGTGTACTGCGTACAGTTTTAATTGCTTACATATTGTATCGCATTGGATTGTTCAATCATTCCGCAGAGGAGAAAACCATGGCTTAGAGAAATATGACGACAAGCCCAAGGTCCACAGCTGGTAAGTTGCAAGCTGAGACTAGAACTCCAGGGCCCATGTCCCTACACAGAGTCCACAGCTGGTGAGGGATTCTCTGGAGGGATGATTTTGTCCATTGCATTCTCGGAACTTGTTGAAAAGAAAGAAAATGGAAAGATTTCGTGGAGGGAATACTTGGGACCTCTCGAGTTTGCGCATTCATTCCTTCATGCCCTCAAACTGCAATATAAGGCTCTGTGGCCACACGATGCTAATACTGAGAGACCCCGAAGATACAGGATACAGTCTTGACCTTCATTATTCCCATATGAATGCCGTGCCCCGGCTCCCTTGATGTCTCACACAACTCCTCACAACTATCCTATGAACTAGTCCTATATCCTCATTTTACAGATTTAGAATTCCGGGCTGGCAAAGGAGGCTCGGCGAGGTCCACACCATTCATTACAGGTTGGGCGTCGCCACGAAGCTCAGGGGCGCGGCAGGGAAGCCGACTTAGCGGGTCGGCACCACCCAGCCACTCGGGGCCCTGAAAGCCTGAGTCTCTTTTCTCCATCTCAGCCCGGCCTCTCTAAGCCAAAGGCTCTCAAACCTTCCGTTGCTGCCATGGCAACCAGGGCGCCATTTCCGCTATTGCGAATGTCATTTCCGGCGCGCCGGACCGGGCACATCCGGGTGCCGACAACCAGAACGGCGCGCTTCTGTCACCGAGTGGGACACTGTTTGGGACGTCGAAATTGGACGAGGCGAGCTGGGCTGGGGAGTGGAAGGAACGAGAACACCGTCCCAGGAGGGAGTAGGTACGAGCGCCCGGGGAGGCAGGGCTCGGCCTCGCGAGTGTGGGCTTCGCAGACAGCTTTGCGGAGGCCGGGAGGGGGCGGGGCCGCTCGGGGTTACCGGAAAGTCGGGGCCTGGGTCGGTTTCGGAACCGAACCTACACCGCGAAGCCTGGACTGTAGGATAGAGAGACGCCGGAGCCTTTGCATCAAGTCCACCTGGCTTCAACCCTTGGCCAGTTGTGGAACTTAGGACAAGTTGTTGTTAACTTTTTTGAGCCTCATTTTGCTCACCCGGAGCGTGGAAACGCTGATAGAACCAATTTGGTAGAAGTGTCTTGATATTACGTTAGATTGTCGGTCTGAAGCGTCTAGCAAGTATTTAGCACTAGCCGAGGGCTCTTTAACTCGTGACAACTCTGTGATCGTTACCATGTCCAGTGCCCAGGGAGGCAGTACCGTTATTGTCTCCCGTGTTTGCGGGGCGCCGCGGAACATTTTTTTCCTTCGCACTCCTGGGTGGGTTGGATCCAGAGGCACCCAACCGGTGCACCAGTGAGTAGAATGAGCAGGGAGAACTGTCTAACGGAGCTGAGCAGGTAGACAATGTCTGTGGAAGTCATGAACTCCTTGACCCTGAAGGCTGCTTGCGGCAACTGGCAAACAAAAGTCACAATCGCTGTCATGTAGTGAATGTATTACTGTGCAGTGCACCACGCTGGGAACTTAGTGTGTATTTAATACACACCAAGTGCCTGGTAGAGTGGGGATTTGAACTCAGCCTGTGATTTTAGCACCTGATTTCTCAGTCACTTTGCTAGGTACCCCCCCCCCCCGCCCCCCGCAATCTGATAATAGTAATGATGATGAAGGTAATGGTGGGACTGCAGTAACAGCTGTTGTTCCTTGAGCACTTTTTCTAAGTGCCATCTCATTGAGTCTGCCTTACAAACATTCTCTGAGGCTGGTATGCTAGTTAATTCATTTAAGAGACTGCTGAGTCTGCTCATCCAGTTAATGAGAGCTGAATTTTCTATTACAGTTGAGCTGATTGACTGTTAAGGTAGTCTTTTTTTAAAAGATTTTATTTATTTATTTTTGGAGAGAGGGGAGAAAAGAGGAGAGAAACATCAATGTGTGGGTACTTCCTGCACGCCCCCCCCAACTGGGGACCTGGCCCGCAAACAGGCATATGCCCTAATTGGGAATTGAACCAACGACCCTTTGGTTCACAGGCTGGTGCTCGATCCACCAGGGATCGAGCTGCACCAACCAGGGCAAGGTAGGGTTCTTAAGCATAATTACTTTCCAGATTATAAGAAGAGGTTGGTTCGTGTTTTGGGGGGAAAACTGAGTCTTAGGGTCTCATCAAATAGTGTGTCTCAGAAAGCATATTCTGAAGAAACCACCTCCCCGGACTGACAAGGATCCAGATAGAAGTCTGTCTCAACAACAGAGAAAACAGTAAGAATGTGGAGTCTGGGAAGAGTCTCCAGTTTCCAAGGCAATCATTTATGGAATAACTTCAATGTTATTCTTCTGTGGTTTGTGTGAGAAATGTTCTATGACACTGAGTAGGACAAGGAGATAACACGCTTGAGAGTCACATGGACCGCTGGGACTAGTGTTTGTTCCACCTGTTTTATTACTGATTGTTTTTTAAAGTATGTTTTTAATGTCTGTGTTTGGAATTGTAACAATGATTTTCACGGACTCTGAGTTCGCAGGATGTTCTGAAGGTGGTAGGGAATAGGGACTCACAAGGGAGTCTTCTCTTGATGCTCTCAGAACTTAATGACAGACTGTGCCTTTTTTGTGTGTTCCTTTAGTGACCGGCCATGTCACTGTCCCACTTGTACCGGGACGGGGAAGGCCACATGGATGACGACGAGGATGAGAGGGAGAACTTTGAGATCACTGACTGGGATCTGCAGAACGAGTTCAACCCCAACCGGCAGCGGCATTGGCAGACCAAGGAAGAGGCCACCTACGGAGTGTGGGCAGAGCGCGACTCGGATGAAGAGCGGCCCAGCTTTGGAGGCAAACGGTACCATCTAGCGTGGGGCTGCTTCCCTTTGCAGCCTGGAAGGGGTTGGGGTAGATGCGGAGGGGTTTGGGGGGTACCCCACTAAATATACACTTCTCTCCTGGCCTTCCTGAGTCCCTTAGCTGCGATGTCAGCCGGGCGGGCTCAGCTTTCTCTTTAGGCTAGAGTGCTGCCCTTTCGCTGATTGAGGGCTTGCTGAGCAGTGATGTAGGGCCTCGTGCGGTAGACCCAGCCCTTGCAGAGAGCCCAGACCCTGGTGGATGGAGATAGGCAGTGATCAACAGTGTGTAACTAGGACTTGGGACCTGGGGGAGAGCACATTTTAGGACTTCTGACCTGTTTGAGAGGGCAGGGGAGGTTTCTTCAGAGAAGCGACCATGGAGCTGATGTGAAAACAGAAGGTAACTAGGGTGGGAGGAGAGGCCAGGCCCTTGACAGGAGGCAGCAGGGTACCATCCACGAAGATGTGAATGGGTTTGTGGACCGCAGTGGAGAGAAGGAGCGGGGTGTGGTTTGAGAAGGCCCTGGCTCTGTTAGAGAGGTTACGTTTGGGGAAGACCTTTTTGCTGATGTACAGAGTTGGAGTGTGGGCAGGAAGCTCTCTCTGTGAGGGGGCCGAGGCTGCAGTCCCTACTGAGGTGGTGGAGGCCCTGGCTAGGATGGTGACAGATGAGGATTAAGGCCGAAAGTCTCCTCAGTGTGAAGTCATGCGTGTGGGCCACACTTTACTCACCCAGTGTGTAGCAGGCTTGGGTTTGTCTCCTTGTCCCCATCCGTGGCCTGCAGGCTCCAGCCCATTGAGATTGTGCCTGAGAGAAGAAAGTAGAATTCAGCCTCACCTCACCTGGCAAGGAGATCTGAAAGTGCATGATAAATAGATCGGAGGTCAAGAAGTGCATGATCACGAGATAATAGCAGCCAGCACTTGTTGGCTGCTTGCTTGTCCCTGGTTCTCATGTGCTTGGTCCTGTTCACCTTATGAGAGAGGAGCCACAGTCACCACCCCATGTTGCAGGTTAAGGAGCTGCAGCCGAAGGCCACACAGCTAGGCTGTGAGAATCTGGGCCTGACTGACCCTAGAGTTCAGGCTGTTACCCACTGAGCTATAGAGCATCTTTTAGGGAGGAACTCTCTGTTTTGTTGCTCTTGTGGGGATGTTTAATTTCTAGTTAGTCATTTTGTAAAGCATCACTTTATTTTGCAGTATTCCCAGGGTTTTTCATTAGAACCTTTTCTCTGTTGCTTCAACCACACAGTGCAAAGGCCCTGGCTTCCGTTTAGACCTATGTTAAGTACTGTTGTTGGGGCAGTCAGTTAAAATTCATACTTTGTGTCCAAGAGTTAATTTCTTAGATATTATAGTTTAGTTTTCATTTGCAAATAAATTTAATGGACACGTACTTTTTCTTAGTTTGATATAATTGTTAATATATTTTCCATTCATATAATCTCTTTTAATGTGTATTTATTTATGATTCTTAGCTGTCATAATTTCTCTTTGATTTTGCATTTGAAATAGTGTCTAAAACAAGTGCTTTGTCAAGTAAGTATAGTATACCAGGCTTGGCACTCTAAAAAATAATGTGAAAGGGAAGTTGGATTATCACATCATTTATTGAATATTCAATCCACTCTACACTGATACAGACAGCTCTTTAGCCAGAGAGCTGACTTGAGCCCATCGGATAAAAATGTTAAGTGTGGTAACAGAAAGCCAGATCTGGGACCCTTTTGATATAAGTAAATGTGTTGCTTTTTAAATGGATCCCATGAGCTCCACTGTAAGGAGTCCTTCGGCCAGCAGAGTCCCCACAGGGCACGGCTGCGGAGGAGTGCTTTCCGGCCTGCCCCACGGGTGCTGTGTTTGCCTGCAGGGCCCGCGACTACTCCGCGCCCGTCAACTTCATCAGTGCCGGGCTCAAGAAGGGGGCGGCAGAGGAGGCGGAGCTGGAAGATTCCGATGATGAAGAAAAACCCGTTAAGCAGGATGAATTTCCTAAGGACTTCGGACCAAAGAAGTTAAAAACGGTAGCATCTTTACTGAAGGATCACGAGCTTAGTAATATCCTTGGAAGGTCGCTGCAGCCTAAACATCTCTCAGCGAGCGGGACGGTGGGGGGCGCGGCTGGAGTCCGGTGGTGGGAGTCTCCTTGTGGTGGCAGGTGCTCCGAGGTGGGACGTGTGCAGTGCCGCCCCTTTTCTGTCCTCACACACGCCTCGGATGTCCGTTCAGTCCGGGTGACATGTCGCACAGTGCTCCGTGGCTGGCAGGCCGGTGTGCCCATTGGCCAAGCTTGCTTTCTTAGGTTTCTCTTCTTTTTCTTTTCCCTCAGCTAAGCTTTGATGTTTCTTTTCAGGGTGGCAATTTTAAACCCAGCCAGAAAGGTTTTGCAGGAGGAACCAAGTCGTTCATGGATTTTGGCAGCTGGGAGAGACACACAAAAGGAATTGGGCAGAAGCTGCTGCAGAAGATGGGCTACGTCCCCGGGAGGGGCCTGGGGAAGAACGCACAGGGTAGGCACCGGCACCGGCACCCGCGTCGTCTGGATGCGGGAGGCCGGGCAGGGGGAAGGAGAGCCCCGTGAGGCATGGTCTGCCGTTTCTCCCTTGGAGGCACTCAGACTCCTCAGCAGCCTGGTCTAGTACAGACAAGCTGTGCGCCTGAGCCACCTTGCTGCATCAACCTCAGAGGAAGTGCTCGTTTCCGCAGGAGGAGAGGGTTGGGGTCTAAAGCGGGTGGCAAGTCCATGGGTGGAAGACAGGCCTCTTTTCGGCCTGTCCAATGGTTCTAAAAAAGTTGAACTTGTTGCCAGCACTTAAAAACAGACAGGCTCACCTAACATTCCAGGTGTGCCTGGCAGTAACTGGTTCAGCTTGGTCACAGCTGCTGCAGGGCAGTGCACGTGGCCTGCTCTCCACCGGGGCCTGCTGCACCCCACCCCCCCCCCCCACAACCCCACCCGGTCCACTTGACTCATTTCCATTCATCTTCCTGGGCCCTGAAGGCATGAGAGTTCATAGTCCCTGCTGACGAGAGTTTCGGTTTTGCAAACATAGGGAATATCCATAAACCATTGTGTGTAGCTTTTTTCTTTAAGATTTTACTTATTTATTTCTAGAGAGAGGGGAAGAGAAGGAGAAAGAGGAGGAGAGAACTATTAATGTGTGGCTGCTTCTCGCGCGCCCCATACTGGGACCTGGCCCGCAACCCTGGCATGTGCCCTGACTGGGAGTTGAACTGGCAACCCTCTGGTTTGCAGCCCACACTCAATCCACTGAGCTACACCAGCCAGGGCTGTGTGTAGCTTTTTTAATAGCGAGAGACATGTAGCTATGAACCTGGCTGAGCAAATCCTGCATCAGTTACCTCCAGCCTCGCTGAGACGCACTGTCTCCTCTTGGCCTTTGTCCCACAGCCCTGTCAAGACAGCCCCCGTCCCAGGCTCTCAGCTCCTCGGTGCCAGGGCCCCTCACACCAGGCAGCTGCAGCCGTCCCGCAGGAGACAGCTATCCTTGTCCACGAGCCGTTGCCCGGGCACAGCCCCGAGTGGGTGTGAGCAGTTGTGTGCTCTGTGATTTGCAGGCAGCTCCCTGAATCATGGCGCAGGTCAAACCCACGTTATGTGTGGGAAGCCCTAGCTGATGAAAAACCCACAGTGTGAAGGGGAGATAGCAGTGGTGACCAGGAATGGGAGTGGGGCGTGTTCGAACTGAGATTTGAGCAGTACTAACTGGAAGTGGGAGGTGGCGGAAAGTTTTATTGAATTGTGGTTTTGTTTATGAACTCTTATAAGAACATGTATTTCCAAGGCTGAAGCACATTATAAAACAAGTTGAGCGCAGTTGGTGTGCATGTAAAATAGATAGAGCCTCAAATGCAGCTTCACCTGCTTCAGTCAGAATCAGTATATTATCTGAGTCACTTCACGTTCCATATCAAAGGCTCCCGAGTGAGCGGAGGGTTTAGCTGCCACAGTTCCCTGTTACAAACAAACGCTCCGGCACAGAATGAGCCCAAGGGGAAACGGGGGTCTGTGTGCAGGACGTAAGTAGTCCCCTTGTCAGCAGACTGCTCTGCGGCGGCGTGAATGCGCAGAAGGTGCGAATCGCACAGGACGTGAGCAGTGTCCGGGGCAGAGGGGGCTCCTTCCCGGGCCTCGTGGCACGGTGGGTCCGGGAAGTGTGAGTTCACGGGCTGGCCTGTTAAAGTGCAAGAACTGCTGTGATCTGAAGTCTCTTTTTTTCTCTTTTGCCGAAATCGTCAGGCATCATTAACCCGATCGAAGCCAAGCAGAGAAAGGGGAAAGGCGCCGTGGGAGCCTACGGCTCGGAGCGCACCACCCAGTCCCTGCAGGACTTCCCCGTGGTCGACTCTGAAGAGGAAGCCGAGGAGGTGACTGGAAGCCGGGAGGTGCGGGTGGGTGGTGTCTGTGCGTTCTCACTCGTCAGCTCCTTCGTTTGCTCACGCACTCATTCCCCGTTGGCCTCCATGTGGTTATTGCACAGCGTGGGCCGGTCACTGCGCCGGAGAGTGGTTGTGCACGGCCCAGGGCCTGGGGCAGACAGGCAGCGCACTCAGCGACCGTGGGGTCGGAAAGAGCAGCAGTGAGTGCTAAGAAGTGCTAAACTAGAAAATGAGACTGGGGGTCACGGGTGGGTAGGGTGACACTCTGCCAGTAAACACGGTGGGCAGGGAAGACCTCCAAGGAAGAAGACATTTCAGTTCCCGAGGCAGAAGAGAGGGCAGTGGCCCCAGGTGCGTCAGAGGCCAGAGGGCACAGGGCAGCCCCGAGTGCAGCAGTGAGGAGGCGCTGAGGAGGTGCGGTGGCAGGGCGGCAGCACGCCAAGCGGGGCGGGGAGGGCGCGAGGAGGTGGGGGCCCAGGCCACCTGGCCTCGAAGGCCAGTGAGTGCTAGGCTGTCGTCCCACGAGCAGCAGGGACTACCTGCTGTCAGCTGTGTACGCTTTGCTGCAGCGACAGAAGGGGCTGGCTCTTCTGATCCATGTGTGACTCTCTTCCCCTTTGTATTTATGGGGGAAGCACGACGCTGCGAAGACTCGTGTCATTACTGTTCTTGTCCTCGACCCTCCCCTTTTACTGAGGAAGGAGGCATTTGATAGTGGGGGGTTGACTGCTGCGGCAGGGGCTCTCAGACCTAGAAGCTAATGGGTGTCCTCCGGCATGCGGCAGGGTGGGGCAGGTGAGCCGGGTGAGAGACAGCAGGGCGTGGTGGGGCCTGAGGCCGACTGGTGCAGGCGTGGCCTGTCTAAGGGTGCCGTTTCTGCTCAGCTCTGGGCAATTATTGCCACAGGAACTGTGGGCCCAGTGTTGCTTGATTTAATGGTTTCCCCAGAGCAGAAGTCCAGATTTTTTTTTTTTTTAGAAAAAAATTACAAGTGTTAGACCAATGTGAGAAAGACAGAGTAACAAACAAAACCCACTCGTGGGCTGAACTCCACCGCCCTCCTTCTGACAGCTCCCTCCTCTCCTTCAGATCGTCCTGCAGAGAAGCTCTGCAGTGCCACTTGTGAAAGATAGTTTTGCCTTCAAACCCAGGGGCCTGCTTATTTACCCTCATTTCAAACTAGAACCAGGGTTTCATGTACTTAAAAAAAAAAAAACGCTTTTTGTTGTGTTTCTAAGTTTTACATGAGGTAAATTGAAAACTAGCAGCATGCTGGATATAGTAGATGCTCGGCATCTACTATACTGTTGCTTTGTCTTGATTTTTGTCTCTCTTTCCAGTCTGACCCATGCCTTCTGAACCTCGTTATTTATAAGAGGGGGGTGGGCGTCCAGGAGTATCATTAGGTGGGTTTAGTGTCACATGGGCACGGTCCTTAGCACGGGACCTTGGGGACACCCAAGACAGCAGCTGCTGGACGTCTGTTGGTGGTCTCAGTGGACGGCTGGGAAAAGTGGGCGCGCATGTGTGACGGGCTGTGTCCCTCTGGTTCAGGAGTTCCAGAAGGAGCTGAGCCAGTGGAGGAAAGACCCCAGTGGAAGCAAGAAGAAGCCCAAATACTCTTACAGGACAGTGGAAGAGTTGAAGGCCAAGGGCAGGATTAGCAAGAAGCTCTCCGCTCCACAGAAGGAGCTGTCTCAGGTCAAGGTACGTGGGCCCCGGGACACCTGGTCTGGGATGGGGCGCTGGAAAACACAAAGTGGTCCCGCAGCCCAGAGTCCGTCACCAAACGTTTTCTGAGGTTTCTTCGGGGCCTCTGTCCAGGACTTTTGCCCCAGTCCTGCTTTTCTCACCTGAGAGCAGCGTGCCCCCATTCAGTGCACTCACACCTTCAGGAAGCTGTCTAGTCCCTGCTGCGTGCCCGGCACTCTTCCCTGCACCCAGGTAGGGAGACGGCGTGCCCTTCCTTCGGAAGCCTGCAGCCGGGAGCTACCGAAAACCCAGTGTGCCCGTGATCTTCAACGAGTGCATGGCCCCAGGGGGAGGCTGTTCTGTAGGTGCACCCTCTTTTCTGCTAGACTTTTCACTTTTCTCTGGTTTCGGTTTTTGACAGGCATGGTTTGTACATCAAGCCTTGGCTTTGTTTTATTTTTTAAGGATAGAATCTTAGAAGAACAGGCATGGAACAATCAAGGAACAGGATGGTCTTTAAGGCTCTTACCATACTGGAAAGGTGTGCCTCACTCTCTGACCAGGCGTGCCAGGCAGTCCTCTGGGCACACCAGCACTGTGTGGGTTATTTTTTAAGAATAGATTACAGCCCTGACTGGTGAGGCTCCGTTGATTGGGCGTCGTACTGCAAAGCGAAAGGTCACAGGTTCAGTTCCCAGTCCCGGCACATGCCTGGGTTAAAAGTCTTAAAGAAGAAAAGGACAGATTACATTATCACACAGTCATGTGCCTAGTCTTAGGTTTTCCTGCACTCCCCCGAGTAGCCAGAGAACAGGGGTGGCAGCTGTGTGTGGTGGTCTGCTGTGGGCGCGACAGTACTGTGGCACTCAGACGTGAGTGGGGCTCTCTGTCAGGGCGCTGTGCTTCAGGTTATCTGGGTCCCGATGAGAAATGCAGCCGTGCAGGCCCGGCCAGGGGTAGCCTGGACCCGAGGGTGTGTTTCCCGCGGGCGGGGCTGGTGCAGATGGTCCTTGGCTCGCACTCCACGGGACGGTGGTGGTGAGTAATCCTGTTCCAGTGCAGTCTGTGTGCCGGTCTCCCCGGTCTTCTCTTGGCACGCTGGCGTGAGCTCATTTCCTGGGTTGCCTTTGGCCAATAGCTGGGTTTTTGTATGTTTTATTTTGTTTTTAAATTAAACTTTTATTGTATATTTTAGACAATTAGGCAGTACAGAGGCAAAAATAAAATACTATTTTCTTTCCTGTAGTTTTCAGATCTTGATGTACATCCTTTCAGATCTTTGCTGAAACATACATGTTTTTTACCAAAATGTTACTTTGATTATATGTGCTTTATTAGCTGCTTTGATCGGAATAGTCTCTACTTTTCCATGAAAATAGATTTTCATCTCTACTAGACAGTCTATATTCAAATTTCATCAGTTTTCCTAAAAAGTCTTCTCCACCTGCTTTGTCCACAGGGGCCCCGAGCCGCCTCTAACACAGGGCAGCACGGACCCCTGCCCTCTCCCGGCCCCGCCGGCTGAGCAGTGTGCTTTCACACCCTGCCACTCGCGCTGTGTGTCCCCGGCCTTAGGGGTGTCGTGTATAGGGCAGCACTGCTGAGTGCTAACTGTCCCCTCTGCCATTCTCCAAGGTCATAGACATGACCGGCCGGGAGCAGAAGGTCTACTACAGCTACAGCCAGATCAGCAACAAGCACAACATCCCCGACGACGGGCTGCCCCTGCAGTCCCAGCAGCTGCCGCAGCCCGGCAAGGAGGCCAAGGCCCCAGGCTTCGCGCTGCCCGAGCTGGAGCACAACCTGCAGCTGCTCATCGACCTCACGGAGCAGGAAATCATCCAGAACGACCGGCAGCTGCAGTACGAGCGGGACATGGTGGTCAACCTGTCGCACGAGCTGGAGAAGATGTCGGAGGTGCTGGACCACGAGGAGCGGGTCATCTCCAACCTCAGCAGAGTCCTGGAGATGGTGGAGGAGTGCGAGCGGCGCATGCAGCCCAACTGCAGCCACCCCCTCACGCTGGACGAGTGCGCCCGCATCTTCGAGACCCTGCAGGACAAGTACTACGAGGAGTACCGCATGTCCGATCGCGTGGACCTCGCCGTGGCCATCGTCTACCCGCTCGTGAAGGAGTACTTCAAGGAGTGGGATCCCCTCCAAGTGAGTCGCTGCCCCTGGCCTGGGGAGTGCCTCGGCTGCAAGAGCGTGTCTGGGGGCGAGGGGGGCTGCCGACCGCGCCCTTTCAGCCGCCGTGTTCCTCCTCAGGACTGTACCTACGGCACCGAGATCATCTCCAAGTGGAAGAGCCTCCTGGAGAATGACCAGCTGCTGTCCCACGGTGGGCAGGACCTCTCGGCAGATGCCTTTCACAGGTACTCTGGGTAGAGTGGGTGCAGAGCGTGCCCGCTGCCGTGCCCTGGGGGCCGTGGAGGACCGCTGCCCGGGGCGGGGGACACTGGCCTTTATTAACCCCCCGCCGCGTGCAGGCATGCTGGGGATTTCAGTCCCCGTTCATTAGTTCGCCCCACGCTTGTCCGGTGTCTGTGGAGGAGCACATGTGTGCTGGGCTCACCCTGGCAGCACAGCGGACGGCGTCTGTCCACAGTGACTGGAAAAGGCGGCTGTAGTCAGGAGTGGTCACATGAACCTGCGGTGCGAACTGGGCACAGCAGTACAGAATGTTGAAGGCGTACACCGCTTTGGGAGGGGTTTGAGGCAGAGGTCTCTGAGGGGGACATTTAGTCTATAGCCCAAAGGGCGAGAGGGGTCAGCTGTGCAGAGAGCTCAGGGTGGAAAAACACGTGACACGTTGAGAGGGGATGTTGTGCAGGGGCCATGAGCCGGTGTGACCCCGCAGCAGCCCTGCCAGGCAGGCGGGCACTGCCTGGAACGAGGGTTCCGGGTTGGGTGGGCGGCCAGGGAAGCAAGGAAGAGGCGGCGCAGGTCTGGTCAGTGTGGGGGCTGACCGATGGCTTTCGGACTGCGTTTCCAGGCCGCACCTTTGTCTGCCTTACTCGGGAGGCGTGGGTGTTGGGGTACTTGGCGCGTGGTGAGCCCGGGCAGCGCAGTGAGCCAGCCTGCCCCTCTTTCTCCCGTAGGCTGATATGGGAAGTCTGGATGCCTTTCGTTCGGAATATCGTCGCCCAGTGGCAGCCCAGGAACTGTGAGCCGATGGTGGACTTCTTGGATAGCTGGGCGCACATCATCCCCGTGTGGATCTTGGACAACATACTGGACCAGCTCATCTTCCCCAAGCTGCAGAAGGAGGTGGGGCCCAGAGCCTGGGGGGCAGCTCATGGGTAGCCACGGGGACATGGCCACGGGGACTTGGCTGTGCTCTTCCTCGTGCTGCTGGAACGCCTGCAGTGAACACGGGGCAGCAGTGCTCTCGTCCGTGCTAACCCTGGCCGTTCAGTCAGCACCGTTCCCCCCAGAGTCCCCTGCTAATGGGGAATCCTCTTGGTTTCTCTCTTAAAACTGAGACTGCCATTTCTGAGACGTAATGCAATTGAACGGGTGTGTTTATTTGTGGGTCAGTGTCTCTGTTTTGAGGAAATGTAGTGCAGAATGCCTGCCAAGCACCTAGGCTGCCTCTTTGTACCTAACGTGTCCCTCCACGAGAGAGAGACTGTGTCCTCCACACACGTGCGCGGGACTGGACCTCGGCCATGAGAGCACATGGCTTCCTCGCCGTGACCCACGGGGCAGGGCATCACGGGACTGCCCCGCAGGCTGCGTGACCGCCCCTCTCCCGCTCCTTCTGCAGGTGGAAAACTGGAACCCGCTGACGGACACCGTCCCCATCCACTCGTGGATCCACCCGTGGCTCCCCCTCATGCAGGCGCGCCTGGAGCCGCTGTACTCCCCCATCCGGAGCAAGCTGTCCAGCGCCCTGCAGAAGTGGCACCCTAGCGACTCCTCTGCCAAGCTCATCCTCCAGCCCTGGAAAGACGTCTTCACGCCTGGCTCCTGGGAAGCGTTCATGGTCAAGAACATCGTGCCCAAGCTGGGTAAGAACATGGGGAAAACGCATCCACGTCCCGCAGCTCTGGGGCCTTGGCTGCTCTGGCAGCATCACGACTGTGCTTCTGAAATGAGGCCTCGGAGCCGTACGTACGACAGAGCTGGTGAGCACAGGGCGTTTCTCACCGTAGGAGGCGCCATTTCCCTGCACTGAGGCTGAGTGTGAATGAAGCCGGGTCCTTATGGCAGTGACGGAAAGACCGTGCTGGCCACGTCAGACTCAGTGTGCCTGCCTCCTGGTTACTCATTGGTCTGGTTGGGCTGGTAACACGATAGCCACTGGTAATTTGATACTAAATTTGAGTTATTGCTGGGTTAGAGAGGAAATGGACCTTTAAGAATGGCCATGTCAAGAGCTCCCAGCTGACTAAGAGTAGAGCAAAGGCCAACACTGGCTGGCAAAGACTGCACTCCTCATGCTTCTGTGGCTTTGCCTTAGAGAGTGGGTCTCTCTTCCAGGGATGTGTCTCGGGGAGTTAGTCATTAACCCCCACCAGCAGCACATGGATGCGTTCTACTGGGTCATCGACTGGGAAGGGATGATCTCCGTCTCCAGCCTGGTGGGGCTCCTTGAAAAGCACTTCTTCCCCAAGTGGCTTCAGGTACGCTTGTTTGCTTTGCTGGGGTGGGACGGGGGCAGGGAGCATTCACTTAATTCCTGGGTAACTGGCAGATTGCAGCGCTATAACCATGCAACAAAAATAAAATTGCGTGGTAGGATAGGAACGAGTTAAGCAGTGATGACAGTAACTGCCATTTCTGGACCATTTGCCATGTGCCAGATGTTCCAAGCACTTTATTTGCATGATTTTGGGGTGTGACACCCCCTGTTGTACAGGCCTGAGGCTCAGAGTTCAGGTGCAAGGCACGTAGCTAGCAAGCTGACCCCAAATTCCACCCTCCTAAGTGCCTGGCTGTTCAGTCTCATAAACATCACCAGCATGTAGGACTGTGGCTAAAACATAGGTTCTCCTTAGAAGTTTTCTTTTTCCTTCTTTTTATTAGAGGGAAAGAGAGGGAGAAAAGGATTGATGTGCAAGAGATACACCGATTGGTTGCCTCTCACAAGGACCCCAACTGGGAACCTGGCCCACACCCTAGGCATGTGCCCCGACTGGGAATTGAACTGGTGACCTTTTGGTTTGCAGGATGGCACTCAATCCACTGAGCCACCCCCAGCCAGGGCCTCTTTAGAAGTTTTGATCCCTTTCGTTGCCTCTGTGGATGTAAGTTTCTTACTTGTTCCTTTTCGGCAGGTGCTGTGCTCCTGGCTCAGCAACAGCCCAAACTATGAGGAGATCACCAAGTGGTATCTGGGCTGGAAGTCCATGTTCTCAGACCAAGTGCTGGCACACCCATCCATCAAGGACAAATTCAATGAAGCACTCGACATCATGAACAGGGCGGTGTCCTCCAACGTTGGTGAGTGGGGGTTCTGTTTGGGATGTCCTAGCACCGAGTTTCTGAACACGCAGATGGCACAGAATCAGAGTGCTCAGGTACCCTGGGCTGACTACAGCGTGACTCACCACCTGCTCCCGCAGACGCCGACCCAGTCACCAGGCCAGTATGCAGCTGGCGAGCACCACTGCCAGCTCTCCTGGGACTGGGAGGGGCGACTTTCCCTCAGCGGGGACAGGTTTAGGCAGGAGTCACACCATGTGGGTCTATCTCCAGTGCCCACCTTTGTAACCACTGTGCTGTGTGGCTTTTTGGGGTTTATTTGTGTCTGCTCGGCCAGCGCTGGGTGTGCTACTCCAGTGTAAGAGCTCACAGTGGAGTCGGGGCACAGTCAGACTCTCAGTAGTTGCTTAACGCCTCTCAGACCATTTTCTCTACCTGTAAAACCATCACAATACCCATCTTCCAGGTTTTCTTTAAAAACCTAAAGGGACTGAGGTACTGTTTGTGTATAGCGCTCAACAGGTGTCTTCGTTGTGTCAGAAGTGGGCAGCAGACTGTTCATTTAATGCCTCCTCCCCACCCACCTCAGGTCCAGGTGAGCGGCTGCCTGGACCAGGGGCCCCGGGCACCTGCTCGGCCGCTCCGTATCCATGTGCACACTCCTCAGAGCGGCCACTCTGACTGTCTCGGATGAGGTCGGCAGGGCCGAGAGCTTGTCCAGGGTCACACAGCTTAGGAGTGGCAGCTGTGATTGGAGTTTCTGTTTTGTGAGCCTTCACTTCTTTCCACTAAGTCTATTACATGGAAACAGGGTTGGAACTCACAGGTTACTTAATATTGCGCAGAATGAAGCACATGTACTTTTTTGCTATTTACCCAGGCCCTTCCAGGGGTATTAGTGGGCTCTTCTCATGCTCTGCAGACACTCCTGCAGCCTCCCTGGCCCCAGGCTCCTAGCACTGCTCCCCGCCTGCACCCTCAGCTGGCACTGAGCACATGGGCACGTGGGCCTGCTTCTCTGTCCTCCAGCATCTAGGCTTCAGCTCCCCACAGGCACTTTAAATTCATCCAGGCCCAGAGGCCTGTGTGGTAACATTCCAGCCGGGTGTCAAGGTGCTTGATCGTCAGTTTTAGTGCTTTGTGAACTTGAGGCACAGCTACCCTTTGGTGAGTGACAGGTTTTAGAGAGGTTCGCCCAGCTGCGGCCTAGATTCTGTGCGTGCTGGGACACCCCTGCTCACCCCCTGCCCTCCTCTCTCCCAGGCGCCTACATGCAGCCCGGAGCACGGGAGAACATCGCCTACCTCACCCACACGGAGCGGAGGAAGGACTTCCAGTATGAGGCCATGCAGGAGCGACGGGAGGCCGAGAACATGGCCCAGAGGGGCATCGGCGTGGCCGCCAGCTCCGTGCCCATGAACTTTAAGGACCTCATCGAGACCAAGGCCGAGGAGCACAACATCGTCTTCATGCCCGTCATCGGGAAGCGGCACGAGGGGAAGCAGCTCTACACCTTCGGCCGCATCGTCATCTACATCGACCGGGGGGTGGTGTTCGTCCAGGGCGAGAAGACGTGGGTGCCCACCTCGCTGCAGAGCCTGATCGACATGGCCAAGTAGGCTGTGGCAGGACCCCCGCACCCGAGAGGGACCTGCTTATGAATAAACAGTATTTTACACCCCCTGGAAAGAGTGACTTCTCTATTCACCAGTGCTCCCACCAGCCAGGCCGCCGAGGAGGGCTGGGAAACACGGTAATGCCATTTTACCCGGTTCCTCCGCAGCGTACTGTCCTCTGCACACAACAGCTGAGCTGAGGGGTTTCCTGTCCCCTCCCAAAGGGGCCCACCGCGAAGACAGAGTTCTCTGCGGCCCCGCCATGGCGGCCTCCCCTTTAGTGTCCGACAGCAGCTGCTTCTGCCTCAGCCGACACCGAGGACATTACAGCAAGTTCGAGTCAGTGGCCGGAGGGTCTCCTGTGGTGTTCCTGATGATTTCGAGGTCTTCACAGCCCCGGTAGTCTGGTTCTTCGCGCAACGCCCAGGTGTCCGTGGAGAGCTGGCTGAGCTTTCGGACAGGGAACCAGTGGACAGAGGTGTCGTTAAACGTGTCCGTGTACCGCGGAGTCTGAGGGAACGCATGCTCCTCCAGGCCCTCTAAGGCCTGAGCATGGAAGAAAGAGTGTGAACTCCATCATCACAGCAAACCCCCCTCTGCCTTCAGTTCGCCCCCACGAGCGTCTGCCTGCACGCATCTGGGCGGCACGGCTCCCAGAGACGGAGAAATGGGAGGACTCCCCTCCCTCCCTCCTCCGCCCGGCCCCTTCATTCAGGTGGATACCTTCGCAACATAGGCGTAGTTTTCCTGCAGAATCCTTGTCAACAACCTGGAAATAAAAGATTTTGAAGCACAATTAGGGAGTACAAGAGTGATTTTACCTAACTTAAGACAAATAAAAGCAAGGCAATTTAAATACAGTAAGAATTGCACAGATTGGGGGTGTAGAGTAGGCGTTCAATGGAAAATGTGACTGTCCCGGTCACTGCAGCTGCTTCATCAGGGAGGAGTTGACAGTGCAGACACCTGGGCATTGCGAGACGGGAGGGGCACAGGTAGAAATCCAACGGTTTTCCCCACTTAAAAAAAAATCTTGCTTATCACAAGGGAAGGGAGGAATTATGGGTAGAATGCCCCCCTGAACTTGCTTTAGGGCCTGACCCAGGGCTGGGCTTTCTCCAGCCCTGGGCCCAGCACCGTGTGCTAGGGCACCTCCCAGGAGCAGTCTCGGGAGCACGTGCTGCTCGCGGGCCAGTCCACAGGCGCGCCTTGGGGGTGGGCACCGTCTCCACATGCTCAGCTCACCTCTCCTCCAGCCCTCTGAAGCTGTTCCCGATGATGACCACCCTGGAGAGCGCGTCCACCGACCAGTTGCTCCACAGGAGGTTGTTGTACAGCGCCGTGCCGCAGTGCAGCATGTAGAAGATGGTGGGCGCCCCGCAGACACTCCGCTTCCCTTCCTGGGGCGAGCACGCACAGGAGCGTGGGCACTCCTTACAGCGAGGGGCAGGGAGGGCTCTCACCACACACACACATACACACGATGGAAATGTAGTTCCGTGAACCAACGGGTGTGCTAACGAACCTACCGCGGTGATCACTGTGCAGTGCACAAGTGTCACACTGCACCCCTTAGACTGACACAACGTTACACGTCAATCACAGTGACACGGCTCGGGGAGAACAAGCCGAGAGGAACGCAAACAAGCATGACCTGGGGAACCCCCACACTCCTCTATGCAGCAGTAACGTGAGTGGTGCACACGAAATCTGGAAAACTGCACAGGGCACAAAGGAGACCGTGACGGCGGAGAAGAACTCGTGCTCACTCAGCAGCTGCGTGTCGCACGAACACACAGAGCTCTGGTCAGCGGAAGGGCCCCTTGGGTCTGCGACCGCACGGGCAGGAGGGGCGGCCATGGTCACCGTCCCCATGTCCTGGGTCTGGTAAGCCCGTTTCCAGTGTCATGTTCCTCAGACCCCTATCACAGCTGAGCCCTTCGCAGATGCCCCGCCGTGAGACCTGCTGCTCCACGGCCACACTGCTCAGCAAGGACACGAGGTCCTCTGTTTGCCGTCTGGCCCGGCCTCTCCTCTCTCCACCGTCCTCGCAGCTTCCCTTCCGTGAACAAACTGGCTGTGGTTCCTGAGCAGCCAGCTCCGCGCAGGCCGGCCCCTGCAGCCAACACCTGGTCCACCTTCAGATCCCAGCTCCACCCAGAAGCCTTCCTCCATCCCCCAAACAAAGCGGGCCTCCTTCCCGGAAGTCTCAGTTCCTAGCATGTGGCTCTGCCACACCATCTGATTCATCGTTTGCTTGTTTACAGGCTGGCTCCCACTTATCTCGGGCTCCCCGAAGCTCCTTGCCTGGCACAGAGCAGGCACTCAGAAAAGATGATCAGAATTAAACGGCAGTGTTTTAGCAGCTTGCCAACGTCGGCAAACAATTCCCTCATCTCAGCTGGGCCTAATTTCCATGTTTCATAATAAGCAATGAGGTGGCAGTTTCTCGGAACAGGGAGGACTCAAATGATCATAATCACCAAAGCAAAACACAACTAGATTCAAAGACATCGGCCGATACTGGCGTCAGCCCTCTGCTTGTGAGATTGTTTTCTTTTTTTCAGGTCTCAAGAAATGTCAAATTCCGGCTATTTCAGGGGATACAGGGGTGGACAGAGACTTCGTCCACAGCCCACGGCCAGGTGCTGAGGGTGTGACTGAGCGACAGCTCTGAAGGGAGAGGATGTTCTGACCCCTTTTATTGCCCCCCTTGGAACAGAGTAATTCCAACCAGAAAGCTGTCGTGTGATGCACTGAGACTGAGGGCCCTTTACTATGCAGCACTAACAGCAAACACCAACTCAGCATCATTTCGGGACACAGACTCATCAAAAAACGTGTAACCCTAACGTGTTCTGGCTCACTCCATCTGTGTAGTTTGCTTTTCTCCAATGGGCACAACACTCCGAGACGTGGGGAGCCGGCTGGCCGCTCGTGATGGCGCTGGGAGAGCGGCAGGCAGCGGAGAGGACGGGCTGCCGTTTCCCAGGGGCCCGGCTCCCATGGGCTAGAGGGTGGGGTCAGCTGGCCAGCAGTGACACAGCCCTCCCCACGCCCCTTTCCTAGACCACTCACCTCGTTCTCCTTGAGGACAATCACCCCAAGGGTGTTGAGAACCGCAATTTCAAGCTGGCTAAACAGAGGGTCATACACCCAGCAGTGACTTCTGGGAATCTGCAGGCGGGAAGGAGGATTTACTTCAACCCACTGCCTGTGTGCACACCGTGTGCAAGGCCCAGGGGAGGGCAAAGAAAGTCCAAAAACGTACCTGGCACTTTTCCAGGAAGAGAAGCAAAAACGTCAGCTGGGTTCTAGCTATGACGCAGGTGGCAAAGTTCCCGATGCCGTAACACACACACTTCCAATTGCAGGTCCCCGAGACCAGGGTCTCTCTGGGGGTGGAGCCAGGGGCCACATCTGACTCACCTGGGGGCGAGTCGAGGTGCAGCTTCCCGGTGGCTTCTGAAAGAGCCCCCACAGGGGCATTCAGTTGCTCCAGGTGTTCCACAAGACATCTGGTGACGGTTTCTGAAAGAGCAGGCCCCCAGATGCAGTCAGGGGGCACGCCCGACCCTGCGAAGCAAGTCATCCACAAGGGAAGTCCCAGATCCAGGCAGAAAAGGCGTGGGGCGGTAAGAGCTCCAACTTCTCAGAGAGAAGGGCTACTGGCTCCACTCCCGAACATGCCTGCCACGTGCAGCCGTGTCCACCAAAGACTGACCTCCAGGCCCCTGCACCCCCACCGCCTACAACTTCAGAGAGGGTCTCAAATGAAGAGACCCCTTCATTTATGGGTTCAGTTTTCACCTAAACTTCTAACGTAAATTCATTCTAGTTTAATAGGAGGTCCCTGGTAAATGCCCTGAAATTCTGACTTTTTTAAAAAAGATTTTATTTATTTTTTAGAGAGAGGGGAAGGAAGGGACAAAGAGAGGGAGAGAAACATCAATGTGTGGTTGCCTCTCATGTGCCCCCAACTGGCCTACAACCCAGGCATGCGCTGTGACTGGGAATCAAACCAGTGACCCTTTGGTTCACAGGCCGGTGCTCAATCCACTGAGCCACAGCAGCCGGGGTGGGAGTAGGAATATTTAATGTGTAAAAAGTTACACCATACGATTTCACTCATATGTGGAATCTAATGAACAAACTGAATTAAAAAGCAAAATAGAGACAGTCATAGAGAGCAGGAAGACAGCTATGGGGGTGGAAGGATGAAGCAAAAAGGAAAAAGGACTCGTGGACATGGACAATAGTGTGGCGATTGCAGGGGAGGGGCATAAGGGCTTCAATGGTAATACAAAAAAATGCAGTAAAAATTTTTTTAAAAGGTAGATTGCAGCTTCTGGAGTCTAACGAAAATATTCTCATTACATCTTCTCATATAGAGGTGGTTTCTCTTGCTTCTCCTTTTATTATACTGTTACTGAATTTAGCTGCACAAATCAGTATGCAAAACAAAACAAAAAGCTGTATGTTCCCACAAGAAGATACCAATTTTCACTTAGCAGCAAAGATACCTTTAAATAAGACCCTACAGGAAAGGTTGCATGAAAAACTGGCTCTTTTAGTTCTTGCTGGTAAAAGAACTGGTAAAAGCTTTTTGGAGAACAACTAAACAATGGTATCAAGTTGGTCACTGCTTTTTTTACCAAGTAATTCCATCTGTGGGAATATATCCCAAGAAGATCATCCTAAACTTGGTAAGAGCTTTATGCATAGGTGTTCATTGCAAACTCATGATAACTAAAAAAAAAAAACAATAAAGGAAACAAACTAAATGTCCCTCAGTAAAAACTGTAACTACTGTAAATCCACTCCATGTGTTATGTTCAGGAAGAGATTATAGATGCGTGGGGAAAGAGTATACATTGCAATCTCAAGGGCAAAGAGCAGGATAATACTGGGTAGGCTAAGAAGTCCATCATTTTGCCCATACGATGGCTCTAGCAGTGTTTAGCTGTCTTTAACTTCACTTGAAATAATTTTGTTAGATTGTATTGTGACAGCTGTCATATTTGCATGCATTAAAAAACAACAACTTATCACCTAGCCAGGTAGCTGAGTTGGTTAGAACATCGTCCTGATATGCCAAGGTTGCAGGTTCGGTCCCTGGTCAGCACACGTACACGCATCAACTAATGGATGCATAACTAAGTGGGACAACAAATTGATGTCCCTCTCTCCCTCCCCTTCTCTTTAAAATCAATAAAATTTTTAAAATACTTAAAACTGGTGAATTCTTGTGCAGCCATTTTAATACTGAAGATGGAAGACAATACGCAACATTTCCAGCATATTATGCTTTATTATTTCAAGAAAGGTAAAAACACAACTGAAACCCATAAAAGATTTGTGCAGTATACAGAGAAGGTGCTTGACTGACTGAACATGTCAAAACTGGTTTGTGAAGTGTCTTGGTACTATTGACGTTTTGGCCAAATAATTCTTTGCTGTGGGGCTGCCTTATGCATTGGAAGATGTTTAGCAGCAGCCCTGGCCTCTACTCACTAGTAGCCAATAACAGGAGATAGCTGCCATACTCAAAATATCCAAATCGATAAAGTTATTGGTGAAAATGAAAAATGTGTCTTTTATTTTACGGAAAAAATCGTAACAGACCCTTTGGCCAACCCAATATAAATTCCAATAGTAATGAGAATGACAGCTAACACCTATCGCCTCCTGTGTGGCAGGCAGGAACTGTTCTAAGCACTTAGCCTCATTTACTACTCAGAATTACACTACAGAGTATGTATTATCACCTCCATTTCACAGGTAAAGAAACCGAGGGTCAGAGTTAGTTAAGAAGCACAAACACAGAGCTGTGAGGGCAAGTCAGAGTTAGGACCCAGCACGCACACTGCTCTGTGAAGCAAGGTGTCATCAAATGCAGGTGGGATTCCTTTCTTCGCCCGTATTCAGGCCCTCCTCCCTACCCTACCACCCTTGATCTTGGTGAGGTGGTACTCACCTACTGCCAAACTCCAGAAATCGGAAATGAGCAGGTCTGCCCTGTTGGAAAAGAAAATGGCGTGATAATCTCCCCTCCTTCTCAGGGCCGTCCTAACAGTGACCCTCCTCCTGGCCACAATCTGGATGTGGGGAGAGCGATGCAGTGTCCTCAAACACAGAGCCACCCTCAAGTGACAGGAGGATAAGGTGAACTTGTGCAGAGCGAGAACACATACTGCTGAGGCTCAGATTGTGCAGCAGAGAGGGCTTCCTGGAGGAGGCCCCCAATTCCTGGGGACAGGTCTGGTGCTCCATATCCTCGGTCCACAACAGAGCTGGATTTTAATTGACAAGCCATAAGCCACTGTTCAGGGGGCTCAGAGAACAGACAGAATTGAAAAAAACATCTGCTCTCGTGTTCCTCACAGCGGGCGAAGGAGAGCTGGGATGTACAGGGAGTACTGTGTAAACTGGTGACTGTATGCACAGGAGAGCAGCATGTAAAGGCACGGGCTCCTCTCAGGGCAGTGGGGAGTGCACTGTACTTAGGGGTGCAGGTAGAAGTGGGGAGCTCCTAGGGGATACTGAAAAAGTTGAGGAGTAACAGCAGCTCGATAAATGTGAAGTGCCTTAAGAGTTCTCCAAATCCCTAGGCGCCCCATTCTCTTTGGCATCTTCAGATCCTAGAAACAGTCACTGCTGCTTTTTTTCTCCAGCTCAATAGCTGGTCAGCCCACTTTCTGTTTAGCGGTAACCTCTGAGTCACCACCATCTCCTGACCCGAATTCCCAGGGAGGGGAGCATGTAAACTTTCTTTCAGTTGTGAAGATCCTTCATCTGTTATCTGAAAAGGTGCTAATGAAAGCTGTTTTATATTGAGCCCCTAAAGGACCACAAACAAAAAAGGCAGTAATACAAAATGACAAAAGTAGGTAACATTTATTGTGTGTTTCCTTCGTGTTAAGCACTATTCTAAGTGCTAAAAGACAGAGCAAGGCATGGAGGGATGGGGACTAATGGAGCACTCTGAAGCACAGGTTTTAGGGTCGCAAAGACATGGGTTTGACATGGCTGTCTCTAGCTCTCTAAAACTCCTCGCCAACAGGATCCTAGCGAGGCTGAGGTGTTAAAATTGATGAGGTATGGAGAATGCTCAAGCCAGTACCAGACACTTAGCAGTTCAATGAACTAATAAGGATAATTACGTGTTTGTGTTGTTTCCCCGGGGTTAGCACTAACCAGTAATATTGGTGTGACATCAACAGCAAACACTGGTACTGCGTTTACGACGTGCAGTGTGAAGGCACTGTTCGAAATAGTTTACATCTACCGATTCACTGAATACTCAAAACAAGCTACTGGTACTCTTTGCATGCCCACCTTACAGATGAGCAAACTGAGGCACAGAGATGACGTAACTTGCCCAAACGTGACGCATATGTAATTGCAATAAGAGGAATGAAAACTTTTATTGAGCGCTTACTACAATCCAGTCGGCAACGAGCTCTTAACCTCCGTGAAATCCTGACTATAACCCCTAATGGGTTTGCGCGTACTCTCACTTTACAGATGGCGAGACGGAGGCCCGGAGAGATTCCCAGGGGCGTGAAGATTCGGGTGCAGGGCAGACCCAGCACTCACTCGGCCTCCCGGATGCGACGAAGCACGACTTCGCAGTCCACCTCGGGCTCGGGCTCCGCCTCCGGGTTCCGGGCCGCCGCCACTTCCTGTGGCCGCGGACGACGAGCCGCAGAGCGCCTTCTCCGCGGAGCCACAGCTTGCCAGGGTTCCAGCGCCGCCGCCGCCATTGGCCTCTGACGTCACGGGAGCGCGGCGCTTTCGGTTACGTCATCGCCGCGCGCCATCGCCGCGGAACCTTCAGGGGGCGGGAGGTGCGAGAGGCGCGTGACGCTGGGCCTCTCCGCCGCGCGCGTAGGTACTTGGGGGAAGTCACTGGCGCCCCGCTACCGCCCACGCTCCGAACCCCGGTCCTCGGGCTGCCTTGGCTATTCTGGCGGGTGGGCAGTCCCGGGACGCTGAGGGGAGGGACCGCTTGCAAGAGGACCTCGTTGCGGCCTTTGCGCCTTAACCGGCTCCAGATTGAACCCTGCGCCTTTGCCCAGCAATTCCCAGCCCCTGGCGCCGAGGCCAGACATTTCCCAGTGCCCTGGATGGTGACCGATCGCTTCCTAACCCTTCGCAGTCGTTAGTGACTTTTCCTGCCCCGCTGACCCACTGGGGCCACTTCCTACACCACCTTCAGGCCATTGCCGGCCAGTCTTAACTTGCCTGTGTCGTTACTACCACTTCCCAGGATGCCAGAGCCTTCTGTGGTCACGTCCCAATCCCTGCCTTACCGCAGGGCCATTACCGGCCTCTTCTGGACCTTTCAGAGAGAAGAGAGTGGACTTCGAAGTGTGGGGCCCAGTCCTCTGGGAACAAGGGATAGGGGGTGTCAGGCTGCTGTCCTTGGTTCCAAGAGCTTAGATGCGTCTCCACAGGCATCCACATATGCCTCAGAGAATAGCGTGAGTGTGACCCTGTGGAGGCTCTCCCCAAGATATTGAGAATTGAGAAAAAATAGAGATTGTGTAGACCATCAAAGATGCAGCGGGGCCCTCTCTAGGGACTCCACTCTACCAAAGAAGCTTTAAAAATCTCTATTGTGCTCCCAGGAGGATGACAGATGGCAAGCAAGCATTTGAAACCATGTCCCTGGGGACATTAATCTTGGAGAAAATGACAATAGGGATACAGTTATGAAGAGACCAGAAGGTTGTCTTGTGGAAGGATTAGAACTTGTTTCATTTGCCTGGAGAGTGTTATGTAGACCATTATTATGCAGTGGTTGCTGGGAAGCCAGTTTTAGCTTTGTGGAAGGATAAATTGCACACTATGAACTGCCTGTGTTCAGGGAGTACACCAGACAGTCCAGGTCAGTTCTGAGGAAAGAGTACAAGAGATAAGGATTTGAGTAAATGATGCTGGGGTGCATGTGTTCAGACTCTGAAATCCCCTGATAGTCTGAGTTGTCTTCTTGTAGGGGTTCAAAAGTCACTTGTTAAGTTCTCACCATGTCTTTTTTTTAAAAAGATTTTATTCCTTTTTAGAGAGACGGGCAGGGAGGGAGAAAGGAAACAGCCATCTGTTGCCTCTTGAATGTGCCCCAACCAGGGACCCAGCCCGCAACCCAGGCTTGAACCGTCACGACTGGGAATCAAACCAGCAACCTTTTGCTTTGCGGAATGGTGCCCAGCCTCCTGAGCCACACCAGTCAGAGCAAATTCTCACTATGTCGTTTGGAAACTCACCCAGCTCTGGAATTCTGTGTGTTCAGATAATTTTTGGGCTGTCAAGGTGACAGTTCCTCATAATTTGAGTTCCATTATTACTACAGCAACTGCCTTTTTTGTAAAGCTGTCCTTGACACCCAGTGCTTCTTCACCCTAGTCATTTAATTTTTTCTTCTGTGAGACACCGCTGTTCCAGAATCTGAGGGATTGGGTGTCCTGCTGCCCACTCTTTTTTATTTTGAAACTATTTTTGACTTTCTAGAAAGCTCTTTTGAAGTGTGCCATTTGCTTAACCAGGCTGGGTCACATGTTCTCTTGTGGGTTTCTGAGATAATCTATTCCTTGTGTTTATTTTAGGTCTGAGGCACTGATGTTTGAACAGGAAGCTTCGAAACTTTTTTAAAAGAATCTTCAGAATGGCTTTGAACCATGCAAGCTAGAAGTCGCCCCGGAACACCGCCAGCTTCAGCATGCGTCTGCCTCGTTGGGCTTTCCTGGCGAGCTTTTTGAAGCGGCCTGTCTGCGGAGAGCCAGCGAGCTGACGGTCACAGGACAAGATCAGTGGATCTGACTTTTCTGGTAGAATTCTCTTGCTTTGTTACATTCTTTCCCAGGGTTCTCAGGGGCATGGAGGTATTCATAGAACTGAAAGGCTTGCTAGGGGGGAAGTAGCACTTTCATGTGGAATGAAAACTAAGCAAGCGGCAGCTGTGACTGAAAACACGTAAGCCTCCCACGTCTGGATGCACTGGATCGGGGACCCAGAGAAACGGTCACTGTGGGGGAGAGGAGCCATAGCTGGAGAAGAAAACCCCAATAAAGAGGATGAGGGTGACTGGAAAGTAAATGGCTGCCTCCACCTCGACAGAGACGAAGTCAGCCTCATGGTGAGTAGCGAGGCCTGCTGTGGTTTGGTTCCTGCCTGGCGGCTAGACGGATGTTTTGGGTTAACTGAAACCCCCAGCCAGATTGTCTTGATTTAAGTAAGGCGGGGGTGGGGGGGTTAGGGTTAGGGCGTTTTCTTCAGAGCAGCTGGATCAAACATGTGAGCCTTTCCTCACCCAAACTGACATGCTCTAACCTTGCGAGCTTCTTGTAGGGTTCGACGAGTCCAGCAGTGCTGGTAGATTGTAGGGAAGCAAATCGTGCATCTGGCTTTGATCATACGGGTGTTGGAGTCTTCACTCTTGAAAGATAAGACATGGTTGCGCTGCAGAATGACCCCTGGAGGAGAGGTTCGGCCAGTCTTCACTCTGGCCCTTGAAGAGTATTACACAATGCCCGCCCACAGCTTCGCTACCTGCTCAACCCCACACGGGTTACGCCTCTCTCGTGATCTGGTTCAGCAAATGTGAACGGAGGAGATGAAAGGGAGAGGCCTGGTTTAAATAGACTGAGCAGGGTTGGGGCCTGACAGTGTGTGTGTGGGAGGCAGACAGATGGAGCCGTTCACAACGGCCCCCGCGTCTTCTCGTGTGTGCTTGGGAGGGTGGGGGAGCTTTTACCCCAGGACCCCAGGGAGGGGTAGCATGGGGCCCAGCAGTGGGTTTCTGAGTTGAGGTTGAAACGTTTTTGAGGCTTTTTGATCTGGACCTGCCCTGAAGCCAGCTGCACATCATTGGAAACCGAGGAAAGCGGACTGTGCTAGTAACAGCGTTAGTGCTCGTCACCGGCAGATAGGGTGGGAGCCAGAGGGGGTGGTGGGGGCCCGGGGAGAGAAGGGTGCAGGTAATGGCAGAGTGGGCACAGCCCCTACTTAGGCTGGAACCTCATAGGTGTGCTTTTGGAGGCTCAGAAGTAAAATTCAGGTCCAGCCTTTGTGGAGTTTGCCTTGAGGTCTTGAAGAGGTTATTATTATTCCGTCACAGAGCAGACTATATGACTTTAGAGGAGAACAGAGAATTACGGAAACCAAGAAGAAAGATCCCTGTGGGGATCAGGAGTTTGATGAGGGATCGTGTTTGACTTACCGTCCTAAGGAGTCGATGGGCAGAGAGGGGTTCGGTGCTTCTCTGTGGACTCGGAAAGGCCCCAGTTTTTCCTCGATAGACTCACGTCATGCACTGAAACAAGCAGGTCACTGTCGCCCTGTTTTCGCCGGGGCCCCGTTGCACACTAGGCTCTCGGTCACGTCTGTTAAACGAATCCGTAAGTTCCTGGCAGAGGGGACGTTTCGGGACATCATCGTGCCCGAGGTTGTGAGGAGTGTGTCTGCGACATTCCTCATTTACTCTGGTATCAGGGCCTTAAAACACAGTTACCGAGCCACGTGCGCACATAGTTAAGGTGCAGTGTCTCAAATGAGAGGCGTCATTGTGGGCACTTCGTCTTCCCTTAGCTGTCTGTCTTGCACCCAGATGGTTTGACGGCTGGGGAGAGGCATGTTTCTAGTTAGGCTCAACCGCACTTAGGAAATGGTTTTCATCTATTTGTAGCCACTGGGTTCTTTCTCCTCTGGCTTTGCAAACCCAGAGTAATGAGCTCTTCGCGGGCTGGGAAACAGGAAGCTGTGCCTTCAGACGCCCCGGTCACTGGATGAAAGGAGACACGGCCCCACTCTGTTCTCTTGCCAGGTGGAACTACTTTTTCCTTTACGATGGTTCAAAGGTAAAGGAAGAAGGGGACCCAACAAGAGCTGGCATTTGTTATTTCTATCCTTCTCAGGTAAGCTTGTGATGGTGTTGTGGGGATTCACAGAACACATTTATGCCTCGAGTGGTGACTTTTCAAAAGTGGTTTTCATTGGGACAGTTTTCTTTGGATAGTCCAGGCAATTGCTGTTTCTACTCTCTTGTACTTAGTTGTCCTGTTTCTTGTTGCTCTGGTCTTAAAATTCCCAGGCCGCTCGGTACTTCTGTCTTCTTTAGCTCTCTGTTGCCTTCATGACTTTCTCCATGCCGCCATTGCTTCCGATTTTTGGTCGGCTCATTAACAAAAGCAGCTTTTATCAAACATATATAGAAGTAGAGAGGAGAGTATCATGAGCCTTCATGCCTGTCACCTGCTTTAACAGTTATCAACACTTTCTCAGTTTATACGACCTCACCTAACCTCTCTCCCCCCCTTTTTCTTTTCTTTATTAATGGAGTATTTTGGAGCAAATCCTGGACATTGTGTCGTCTCACCAGATCAAATAACATCTTCAACTGAAAAGGACTTTTTGTTTTAACATCACACCTAACAAGAGTAACACTAATTCCTTAACATCATATAGGGTAGTGTCTATATTCGGATTTCGCCTTATTATCTTAGATGTTTCTTAGACCTACCTTCCTTTATTCTTTCCTTCCTTCCCCTTTCTCTCTCTTCTTCCTAATCAGGATCCAAACAAAGTTCACTATTCCATTTGGTTACTTGTGTGGTAAGTGCCTCTAACTGGGTAACAGTCGTCACCCACCCACCCTTCTTCCCACTCTGTGCTGCTGAGTTACTGAAGAAACCAGGTCATTTGTACAGCAGAATGTGGGCATGTCCCACGCTCTGGATTGAGCGATGACTTCCTCTCACTTCCTGTCACTTAATGTCTTCTAGCCACTGTATTTCCTTTAAACCAGTAATAAGATCTAGGCAGGGGTGTCTAACATTTTGGCATCTCTGGGCCACACTGGAAGGAGAGTTGTCTTGGGCCACACATTAAATACATTGTGACACGTAATCACAAAAAAAATCTAATAACATTTTAAGTAAATTTACGATTTTGTGTTGGGCCGCATTCACAGCCGTCCTGCAATGCATGTAGCCTATGGGCCGCAGGTTGGACACCCCTGAATTCTGGAGCCTGGGCTAGGTTCAAGTTCATTTCTTTGAGGCAAGAATTCTTCACAGGGGACGTATACATTTTCTATCCGTCACAGAGTGTCTGGCTGCCCCACAGTGGAGTTAATGCTCCCGTGGATTAGAAGGTCTGTGAGTGTGCTCATGCGGTTACCCTCGGGCGGGCTGACTGGGATTAATCTGGGCTGCTCTGCCACTCTGCGGGGGATTCGAATAGGCATGGAAGGCTCAGGCCTCTGCCCACACATGCAGGTTAAGTTATGTTACAGGATGCAGTCCTGGGAACAAAAGCACAGTTCTGTGGACTCATCTGCCATGTTCACTGTGGGTGTTCCGTGACAGCTCAGTCACCTCGGGCAGGGACCCACCAACTGGGTCTAAAAACAGCCAAAGTCACTATTTTAGGCTTCTGTTAAGGTCTTTGTCACATGTCCTTCTTTGTCCTTTGTTGTTGTTTTGACAACCCTTCAAAGGGCCATTTCTGTGGCCCGTGAACTGGCCACAGAAAAACCGGCAGCCAGCTAGCTCTGGCCTGCAGGCTCTGCCTGCCCCAAGGAATGGCAGAGTGTGGCAGCGTCAGCTCCCTGTCCGGGACTTGTTTCTTTCCCCAGACCCTGCTGGACCAGCAGGAGTTGCTCTGCGGGCAGATTGCCGGCGTGGCCCACTGCATCGCTGACATCTCCGGCTCTCCGCCCGCACTCATCCGTCTGCGGAAGCTTAAGTTCGCCATCAAGGTGGACGGAGATTACCTCTGGGTAAGTGGGACAGGCAGAACCAGTGCCTCTGCCACGAGTCATTTGTCTCGGCGATAGGTGTCGTGATGGTGAGGTTTAGGGAGTAGTGCTTTCTCCAGCTCTCGAGCCTGGACTGTCCTCCCCTCCCGCCACAATCCCCTGCCGCTTCCTGCAGGCGCCCGTCGTGACTGAGCGCACTCCACAGGAGTGCTGGCATAGCCTGCCTGCTCGGGGATGGTTCCTCTCCTTCGGAAGACTTCAGCCAGCCTGCAGAAACTCTCTTTATTCTGTGGTGCAAATAGAGTTTTTAGTCCCTATCTTTTTTCCTTGTACTCTTGACACGGCCACACTTCCTGGGTCAGTGACTCTAAGACATTGGTGCATGTGTGTCAGATTTCAAAGAACAAGTAAAAAGAAAAACATAAAAACCATTTATTTACAGCTAGTAGTACCATGGGCTCTAAAGTGCTGTTTTCTCGTACCTACACTTATTTTAAACTATTTCTGAGCAAAAGGCATGTGTAAAGAAGTATATTCAGCTTTGTAGGTATTATTTCCAACATTTTATTATGAATTTTTTGTAACACACCAAACAGTCAAGAGAAGTTTACAGTGGATACTCATGCAGTCGACCCTTGAACATGGGCTTGTACTGCGTGGGTCTGCTTGTGTGTGGGTTTTTCTCAGTAAATACAGCAAGTGTATTTTTCTTACGATTTTCTTAATAATACTTTGTTTTCTCTAGCTGACTCTGTTGTAAGAATACAGACTATACGGTAACACACACAACATGGAAAATATGTGGTACTCGACAGTTTATGTTATTGGCGAGGCTTCCAGGAAACAGTAGGCCATCAGCAGTCAGGTTTGGGGGAGTCCAGAGTCGCACGCAGATCTTCGAGTTTGGGGGCGCCAGCGCCCCTCACCCCCGAGTTGTTCAGGAATCAGCTGTACCTCCTGGGTCCCGCCGTGGACTTCGTGTTACATTTGCTCTGTCCCATCTCTGCTCGTCCTTTATCTTCTCGTGAATCCAGTTTTCATTTCCGTGCTTTTCCAGGTCTCTCGCACACTAGTGGCCTCCTCCCCGGCCCCCAGCCCCCATTCCTTCATCATTCATGATGTTAACTAGAGTTCAGTATTTGCCTGTGGTTCTTTTTTCTTTTGAGGTAGAATTTACATGTGATGAAATACATAAATCCTGAGTGCGCCACGTGGTGCATTTGGACAGATGATGCAGCTGGCAGCAGAATCCCTATCAAGATCCAGAATATCCGCATCACCCAGAAAGCTCCCCTGTGTCCCTACCCAGTGACTTCTAACCCCCACCCTCTCTCGGGCAACCGCTGCTGTGCCTGTCTGCCCCGTGGATTAGTTCTGCCTGGGCTCGAGCAGCGCGTGTGAAGTAATGCACGTGACGTTCCTCTCTGCAGGCGTCCGCCGTGCCGCCTGGCCTGTGTGAGACGCACCCCTGCTGCGTGCATGGGCCGCGCCTGCCTTCCCCCTGTCGGACTGCACTCCGTCGTCTGAACGCATCAGCCGCCTCTTCAGTCTCCCTTTTATGCTCACGTGAACTGTGTCCCTTGGGGGGCAGTCACGAAAAGGCTCCCAGGAACACTCCTGTACGAGTCTTTTTAGTGGACATAGTTTTCATTTCTCGTGGTGAATATCTAGGTGTGGAATTGCTGGGTCATGGGGTAGAGATGTGTTGATTTTTATAAGAAACCGCCAGCCCTCTCCCCGAAGTGCTTGCATCATTGTACGTTCTCACCAACAGTGTATGAGAATTCCATTTACCGTACTCCACATCCTCGTAACGCTGGTGGCGGTGGTCTGTGTAATCTTAGCCATTCTGCTGGGTGTGTAGTGGCAGCGCATTGTGGTTTTAATTTGCTTTTCCCTAAGGACTAGTCATGTTAAGGCTTTTTCATGTGCCCCAGGCCATTTGTGTATCTTCCTTTGACACGTGTCTGTCGGAAGTTTTTGTGTATTTTGTTAATTGGGTCTTCTTTTTTTTCTTGAGTTGTAGCAGCTTTATATATATATATATATATATATATATATATATATATATATATATATATATATATATATAAATAAAAAATAGGTGTGTGTGTGTATATACAAAATATATATATATCTCCTGGATACCAGTTCTTTGTCAGATATATATATATATATTTTTAAGATATTTTCTCCCAATTTGTAGTGTTCCTATTAATTTTCTTAATGTTGTCTTTTGATGAGCAGATGTTTTTAATGTGAATGAAGTCTGATTTATCAGTTTTCTGGTTATTGCTTTCTCTGTCCTGTCTAAAACTGTTGCCTGTCTTATTGGAGAAGATGTTTCCATTTTTCTGGTAAGTTTTATAGTGTTAGTAGCTTCTAAGTTTAAGTCTGCAGTCTGTCTTGGGTTACTATATGTATATGCTATGAAGCAGAGGTCAAGGGTCCTTTTTTTCCATAGAGATACTCAGTAGTTTCAGCACGTTGTTGCAAAACTTTCCTTTCCTGTTGGATTCTTCCCTGTTTGGCTCCTTGGTCAAAGGTCAGGTGACTGCTTGGTGAGGGCCCACTTCCGGGCTGCCAGTTCTTTTTCATGGACCCACCGGAGGGCTCAGAGGTAGACACGCTGTCTCGTAGTCAGGTAGGGCAGGTGCCCAGCCGTCTTCTTTTCCAACATAGCCTTGGACGTCTCAGCTGGGTCCTTCGTATTCCTGTTGTAGAGTCTGTGTCAGTTTCTGAAGAGTAGTCGGTGGGGTTGTGATTAGAACTGCATTCACTCTGTAGATCAACGGGGGAAGAAGTTAGTATTTATACTCTGCCCAGAGTGCCCTTAACCCTTGGGTTGCATCAGTGGAGAAAACAAAGATCCTTGCCTCCGTGGAGCTTACATTCGGAGGGAATTTTAAATTTATTTTCTGCCAGGGTTTGTTGGTTTGCTTAAATTTCTGATGGTTCCCTTAGGAACGATTCTAGAGGTAGAGTTACTGAGTCAAAGAAGAGGAACGTTTTTCAGGCTCTCGAAGCAGGTGGCCAGACCGCTTTCTAGCTGAGCAAGCACGTACCTTCCGTGGAACCCAGCGCTCCACGGCGCTTTGAGCTCCAGAACTGTGAGACGATGCTGCCAGTTTCTGTCCTCAAAGCGCTCTGCCGAGGTGGGGGCCGAGATGGCTGTTTGTGAAGCAGTCTGAGCCCAGTTTGCGGCGAAACCCATGGTAAACATTCAGTGTCCAGATACCAAGCCTAGCAGTGCAAGGGTCCGAAAAGAGGCCGGCGTTGGCTAGAGTGATCAGAACAAGCATCCGGAGGTGCTAGCACCTCTGAGGGGCACTGAAGGGGGTGGGAAGGCCCTGGGCAAGTGACCCAGAAGGAGGACATTTCCGGTTGCGCGGCACGAGCACTTTGTTCTCTGTGGAGGCCAGCGTGGCCAGGCCGGCGCGGAGGGTGCGGGGCTGGGCAGCAGGTCTGTGTCCGTGGGCTGTGCAGTCGGTCTGCCACGAGCCCTGGTGCCGCACTCAGGCCTGCGCCCGGAGTACGGGAAAATACCTGCGTCCCTGGCTTCCCTCCTCACAGGTGCTGGGCTGCGCTGTGGAGCTCCCTGATGTCAGCTGCCGGCAGTTTCTGGATCAGCTGATTGGATTTTTTAATTTTTACAATGGACCCGTTTCTCTGGCTTATAAGGTAGGAGGGCAGCGTTGAGGAGTCTTGATGTGGGGCCCCTGGGCAAAGCCGGTGTTGCCAGGACGCAGCGCCGACTCTGGGGTCCGTTACACTCTGCATGACCTCCTGTGCCCAGCGACAAGGTCAGGGGCTCCTGGGGCTGCTCTCAGGTGCCTCCGTGCCCCAGTGGCGTGGGTCACATTCACTCCAAGCGTTTCTCTCCATCTCCCCCCACCTTCATGGGGATAGGTGGAGAGAGCAGGGCCTGGTTGCTGCTCTCCCCCAGCTGGTGCCTCATGTCCGTGGTGGCAAGGTTATCTGGGTGGGAGGGTGGGATACTGTGTGTTTACAGGAGTTCAAAACAGACCCCCCTCCCGCCAGTTTCCTGTACGAGGAATAGTCTTTGTGGTTGTTAGCATCCCGTGCCGAAGAGCACGATCTCAGGCATCCCGTGTCTCTCAGGATCTCAGACGCTGACCTCAGGCTATTCCTGTTTCAGAACTGTTCCCAGGAGGAGCTAAGCACCGAGTGGAACACCTTCATTGAACAAATCCTGAAAAACACCAGTAATCTGCATAAGATATTCACTTCCCTCTGGAACCTGGACCAAACCAAAGTAACCTCCTCCCCCTTTCCCGTTTCGCGTGTAGGAACAGAGCTTTTGGATGCTCTCCTTTCCCCCTTGAGTGAACTGTGCACGGCCGAGGGGACTGGGATGCAGCGTCTCTCCGCCAGAGGGGGGGGGCGGCCGGTGTTAGGCCTGCATGCGATCCCGCGGTGCTGCTTGCCGGGAGCTCGGGCAAGCCGGCCACTCCAGCGCCCGGGCTTCCCGCCCAGAAAGCGGTGCTGTGACGGCTGCCTCCCGGAACCGGGGTGGTGGTGCAATGAGACAGTCCCTAGTGACACAGAGGAAACACTCAGTGAGGGCATTGTCGTCATGTTGCTGATGCCCCAAACATGGAGAACTCTGTGATCTGAGAGTCACTTTCTCCATCGATAGTGCATGATTTAATCTGAAAGTGCCCTTCTCATTGATATTACTGTGTGATTTTCGTTGTTCTTGACATTAAAAGTGCCCAGGGCTAACTTTTTGGAAACAAGGTCGCCACACCTGGGAGGCAGTGGCTGGGAAGTGCCGCTCCACCCGCCGTGGGCACTGGGTGAGACGTGGGCTGCCCGTGCGGCTGGCCTGGCCACCCGTGCTGCCCCTTGCTCTGTGGCCTTGATCTGAGGTGGACACCACCTCCACATTGTCCAGCATTTTAGGGACTTTGGACAGCTGACTCCTTACAAGGATTGTGGCGCTGAGGTGCCTCCCCGAATGGGAGCGTGATGTCCCCCCTCTATGTCACGGAGTAGAGTGCCGGGACCTAGTCAGACGTCAGGGCGGCTGTGTCACGGGGGGGCTTGTGCATCAGAGAGGGTGGGGGTGGGCTCCACCCGGCGCCGTGACCTGCTGAGACCTGTAGGCCGCCTCCCCTGCTGCCTGCTGGTCTTAGCTCTGGGGGTCGGGGTCTCCTGGTGAACATATGTTGTCCCCTGCGAGTAGCCGTGGGCCCTACTCACTGAGCCTTCCAGCTTCTGGAGGGGCCTCCTTGTTCCGAGCAGTTGGCGTTTTGGGGTGTCAGGGGCTCTGAGTATAGAGAGGACACGTCGTTACATGGGACATGGACTCCTTTTCCAGGCCTTGGGTGACGACCTGTCCACTCGTTGTACAAACCCCCATTCCCCTTCCCTCCCCACTGACGGTAAGTGAGGCGCTCTTCCTGCCTGCACAGGTGGACCCCCTGCTCCTGCTGAAGGCGGCGCTCATCCTGCAGACCTGCCAGCGCTCCCCGCACATTCTGGCCGGCTGCATCCTCTACAAAGGCCTGTGAGTAACGCCAGACCCCTCCTCCACCCCGGGCCCTGCTGCGCACCCGACCGCCCAGATCGCAGGCGGGAGCTCTGTCTCGGGCCAGTTCCCGGTGGGCTGGCTTGGCAGATATCAGGCAGTTTAGATTCGATCTCAGGCACTACCTGTCTTTGAGCGAAGCTGGGAAGTTGGAAACGTTTGTGTCCAGAAAACAGGAATAGAAGAGGTGGACTTAAAGAGATCCCTACAGTTCTCAGGATGGGGCATGCCTTTACAGTTGCTGGTCCGTGTAATGCGAACGCAAGGCCCCCGGGGTCACCAAGCATTACGGTGGGCAGGTTGGCAGAGCAGCGTTAGTGCTGCCGCTCCGGCTCCTGCCAGCCTCTTGGCTGGATCCGTCTCTTGGCCGGCCTCTGAAGTCGGTCTACAGCTCATCACCCACTCGGAGGGCCTCTTCATGAGCCGAGCGCCTAAGAGGCACTGCACGCGTCTCCCGAGGCCACCCTCCCTGGGGCAGGCAGGGCCGGCGCTCTGGGCCCAGAACTCTCTGGCCACCAGAGGAAATGTGCTCCCCAGGCTCCTCGGCGACTCGGGTCTCGCAGGCTGTGTTCCCAGTCCCCGCTTCTCTGTCCACCCGCCGCGTGGCCTTGGGCACGTTGCTGGATCTCTGTTTTCTCCTCTGAGAAACAGATGGTTTGTGGCAGTGAAAGGAGGTGACAGACGTAGGACCACGCATGGTCCCTGGGTCCCCGTGGCCCTCCACACATCCCCGCCCCTTTTCTCACTCCGATGGTCCTGGATCAGCCTCCAGGCGCCCTGTGACTTGGCTGTCAAAGGTGGTATGTTTTTTCCTCTTCATATTTCGTATTTACTTTTTATTTCCAAATTATACACGGAATGCACGAACACATTCTCACTGTGAAGAAAGGAGCCCAGAGAGCACACAGCGCAGTTGAGAGTCCCCCTCCGCTCGCCCCCGCCCCGCCCCGCCCCCACCCGTCCCCACAGTCAGTACTGGAGGAGCAGCCCGCCTCTGTTCTGCCGCTGTGCTTTCACACGTCCGCACGCACACGTATGTGTGGGTCATGTTTGGTTCTGCTCTCCGTGTGAATGGGATCCTGTGGTTCCTCCACTCCCTGCAGACCAGGGTGGGGAATACAGTCTAGACTGGCCCACCTCACGGCAGCTGCGCATTGACTGGTGCTACGGCTGTGCCGTGATTAATTCAGCTCTTCTCTTCTTGATGGGAGTTTACATTGTTTTCCCATTGTTTCCGAAGGTTTCACCTTTTTCCCTGTAATAAGTAGTCTTCTGCATACTCTTGGTACAAGCCAGGTCAAAGGGTTTGGGCATTTAAGATTTTGATAGGAGTTGCTGGAGTTCTCTCCATGAGGGCGTCACCAGTTGACACTTCCACCAGCTGTGTCCCCAAGATCCTGGCCAGCGTGGGGCATTAGGGATCTTTTCAGCTCTGAGTCCTGCAGTGTATCCCTGCTTCTCACACTGCCCGTGTTCCTGTGTCTGATCTCCTAGGATCGTTAGCACCCAGCTCCCCCCGTCCCTCACGGCCAAGGTCCTGCTTCATCGAGCTGCATCTCGGGACCAGGTATGGTAAAGCCCACGCACTGGGCCGGGATGTGTCTGCGCCAGACAGCCACTGGCGAGGCTGAGCTGGGGGTGGGAGGATGGGGGTGGCTGTGGGGGTGCTTGTTTCCCTTCGTCTTATCTTGACCCTGGGCCTGGCGCTGCGATTGTCCTCAAGAGTGAATTCACCAGCAAGACTGAGAGAAATTGCTTCTTTCCGCGTGGTGGACTTGATTGGTTGGTTTTCTTTCCGTCCCGGGGGACGCTGGGAATTGGACTTCCTGCCAGGATGGACCTCGTGTCAGAGAGCAGTTGGCTCTTCAGAAGTGCTGAAGGGTGACGCAGGGAATCAGAAACTCTTTTACGGTGCTGCCATTGTGTGTTTGTGAGTTGTTTTCACGAGGGAACGCACCATGCGTGCTCACTGAGGGTGACACCGCCCGTGGTGGAACTGCACAGTGAGCTTCGCTGCCGGCCCCGGGCACCCCCTCCAGTCCTCTTTCTTTTGTGTCACCTGCTCACTCAGCCTGTGGAGTCGCAGGCTTGCACGCACTGTAAGGCGAGCTCTTTGCACTCTCTGAGTCAGTGGACACTTAGAACGATGGCGGGCTTCTCGCCGGGCTGCTTCCTCATCCCGGGCCGCGGTGTCTTCAGAACCGCCTTTCCGTCAAACTCTAAGCAGCAGCGGGTGAAGGGTGCCCGTGCCTCTCTCCCTCGTAATTCAGCTTCCAGGATTTGGTCTAAGGAAGCTGCCTGCCTGCTAAGAAGGTTTATACTCACGACTTTATCACGACAGGCTTTGTGAAAGTTAAACGTCAGATCTGAAACGTCTGGGGTAGGACTTGGCACAGCCGCCTGCAGAGACAGTTTCGTTGACCTGCTCTCGAGTTCCCACAGCAGCCCGACTGGTTGCAGCAGGCACCATAGGGCCCACGGAGCCGAAAACGCCTCTCTCCCCCGTGCAGAAGAGGTTTGCCTTCTTCGCTGGTCGAGAGGACCCGGGCACCTGTGCCATTTTAAACCCCGTGCAGCTTTACTCGGCCATTTACAGTGGCCAAAGGGGGTTTAGTGGCGGGACTCGTGTCTTACTGTTGAAGCCATAAAATAGGATTTTATGTACTCCTCCTTCACAAAATAGGATTTTTTATAGCATATTAAGGGGTAAGCTTAAAAGAAAATATGCCTAATAATTATAGCATTAGCTTGTGGGTAAGAAAATTATACGTGAGTTTTTTAAACAAATTTTTGTCTAGAGTAAGCTTTGGTAAAGAAAGAAAGCCCTGTTGTTCCGCAGTGGCGGGAGTCGGTTTGGCTAGAGGAGCAGTTCTGGTTCTGTGTGGCTGTGTCCTGCTGGAGCCTTTAGGTTGGGGAGGCCGGGGAGCTATTTTGAGAAAATTCCCAGGTTTCTCACCTTGATTGTGACCCCAGGTAAACCCGAGAGATCTGGCATGGCGTTTTGTTTGGGTCTAACCCTTTACCAGGAGGGTCACGGGGCCCTCACGTCTTAGTTACCCCGGAATTCGTGTGAGTCCTGTGCCAGGGCTATGGCAAAGGAGGCAGTGTTCTAGGGGCGCGTTCTCTCGAAGCGCGGGAGAGAATGAGAATCCCCACTTTTGTCCCCAGAGGGAGAAGCTGAGGAACCAGAACGGAAACCCTGCCCCGTAGCCTGAGGCGGCCCAGGGTCTCGCCTGCCCCCGCCGTGGTGGTGAGCAGGTGGCGTGGGGGAGCCGCTCCTCCATCTGCCTCACTGTTGGCATGCGGTGGGGACAAGCGCTCTGGGACAGGCTCATTTTATGAGCAGATGGCCCAGCGCAGCCCCGACGGCCAGGTCAGGAGGAGGACGTGGCCCCCGGCGCCAACTTCTGTGTGTGTTTCTTTTCAGAGGACGCCTGCCGGAGGGGCTGCCCTGCAGGAGCGCGGTAAGTGGGGAGGTGCGTGCTGCAGCGGAGAGTGCGGCCTTTCCTGCCGCCTGCCCCTGTTCCAGGCCTGTGGCCGCCACCCCGTGTGGCTGCCGCAGCTGCTCGGAAGGACAGGGAGACAGCACAGAGTCTCGGGTGCAGAGTCAGCCGTCAAAGTCCTGACTGTGAGCACGGCTCACGACTTCAGGCACGCCTGCTTTAAAAGTTAAATTTGCCGGGTGGCATGGGTTAGTGATGCCAGCCACTGGTTGGCGAGTCCCCGCTCTGCAGCAGAGTGTCCATGTGCTGCTTTGTGCGCGCTCACCTCTCCAGCCCCTCTGACCCTCCCTGACTCGCTGGAACGAGCTGCTCGGACGAGGCCCCGGAGCCAGGCCAGCAGAGGGGGAGGCAAACGCCGGCGCCGGGAAGGCCTCTGCGGCGCGGGGATGCGTCCCCGGGGGGCTGTGGTGGTTTATTCGGAGCCTAGGTGGGGGCACGTCCCTTTTGTCCCAGTTCATGTCTTTTTTGTGTAAGTGCCACATGTACTCTTCCACCAAACGTCACCCTTCTCCATGGCGGGGGTTGGGGTGCCCACACGGGCTCTCCTGCTGATCACGGGCGTCAAGGCTGAGGTTCTGTGCTCTCGCTCTGGGCCGAGGAGCGCGTCGCCACTCTGCTCACTGAGCTGGCGTTTGGGGGGCCTGCACCACCCCGAGAGCTGTCAGTGCGCTCTCCCGCCTCAGGTCTAGGGCCCTGTCCATGTCGCTCTGTGATTCCAGGAGCGGCCCTGCCCCCGAACGTGCGCATCCTGCCCGTGTTCGTGACGGAAGCGGAGGCCGCCAGTCTCCACGAGTTCCCGGGGGAGCACACGGCTAGGTGAGGGAGCACGGGGTTGCTCTGAAACCACGCTGTAGGGGCTCCCTCGTGCGGCTTCATCCACGCGAGCCCCTGGTACACCCCGTCCCTCCTGAACTCCATCTGCTCCGTGCTCTGGCCTGCAAGGGGCTCTGGAGCCTCAGCATACAGGTCAGAGGCAGCTGCTACGGTGACATGCAGCGTGGGTTTCAAAACCCAGCTCTGTTGCTTAGCAGCTGTACGGCTTCGGTCAAGTCCACTCAATACCTGAGCCTTAGTTTTTTCTCTGTAAAATGGACCCTGTAGTATCTACTTCATGGGCTCATGGTGCAGATTGGAAGTCGAGTTTGTTCAGTGCCCAGCACAGGCCTGGCTCGCTGCAGACCTCCAGATGTGGGTGGTTCTGACCCAGCGGGTCCTGCTGCTGTTGGTAGGCGATCCTGGTATTGCTGTGCGAAGCCCTGAGAGCCAGGCACTGCCTTATTTTTACACCCGTGGTTTGGCCTCTGAGGCTCTGCGGCCTCGGGTCCCCATTGGTCGCGGACAGCGATGCATTAGTCTCCCTGGGAGGGGCACTTGCCCCGTGCCCAGGGGCTGTGCCCTCACAGCTCCCTTGTTCGGCAGCCCTCCTGCATCTCCAACCAGACTCCAGGAGCACTCTGCCCGGCGTCCTCCGAAGGGCCGGAGCCCATCTGCCCTGAAAGAAGACGGCACCAGGCGTGAGGAACCCCCGGCCTGTACATGGACAGCCACACCCAAGTCCAGGTCCCCTGACTTGGCCTGGCCAAATGGCAGTGGCGAGAACGGGCACTGCCCTGATGGTCACCTGGAGAGCACCCAGCCTGTGAGCCCACGTGGCGCTGCCCAGGACCGGCCTCCTGGTCTCCGCTGCGCCCTGGGGAGGGCGCCTGCCTTTCCCGGGAGCCAGGAGGAACTGGACTTGTCTGAAATCCACATCCCAGAAGCTCAGGAAACGGGAACATCCTCAGGTTATTTTGCCTTTTCAAATGTGTGTGCCCCCGATGGTGGTGGTCCTTGTCACAGGGAACCCGAGGGCGACTCTGGCAGTGCGGACCCGAAGCTCCCCGAGGCCCTGCCTGTGGGCGCAGCCATCAGAGGTGGCCTCTCCTCCTCTGCACCTGACATGCTCCACCAGAACGGGGCCCTGGAGCAGCACGAAGACCTTCCTGGGGGCAGCAGCCACGACCCTGTCCCCAGGGGAGACCTCCCCACCAGAAGGACGAGCTGGCCGTTGTCATCGCCCCGCTTAGGTTTGAGGCAGAAAGGAGCTAAGCTTCCAGTGGGGGAACGTGACACGGAGTGGTGTGTGGATGGGGATCCTAAGGACCACTCAGTCCTCGGCCTGGAGTGCCACTCGGGCTCAGCAGACTCTCCAGAGGACGGCCCCTGTGCAGGCAGCACCCACCCCAGGGAGACCGCAGCGTCCCGTGGAGAGCTCGTGCGCGTGAACCTCTACACTCACAGCGTCAAAGGGCTGGTGCTGTCCCTGCTGGCGGAAGAGCCGCTGCTGGGGGACCGCGCCGCCGTGGAGGAGGTGGTGAGTGTGCGCTGACCCGACTCGCCCTTCTGGCGCCTGCCCCGCCTCCCGAAATGTGGACCGGCCGGGGAGGCTCTCCCACAGCCCTGCCTCCCTGGGCGACCCTGCGTGGGAGTCCGAGGTTACCTGGGCAGGTGGTGTGGGCGCGAGGGAGAGCAGGCCCCGCGCAGAGTGCGTTCTGTCGCACTTCCCTGCTGCCCACAGTGACTCGGGCAGGGAGACCAGGCTGGAGTCTAGGTGCTGGCTGTGTGACAGGGGTCCTCATCAGCAATGCGGGGTGGTGACAGGTCCTGCCCTTCCAGCCCCAGTGCCATCTTGCGGGCAGTGAACACATGCACGGCATTGCTGTGCCATTGCCACCTCTAGCGGCCTCACTTCTGAGCCTGGGCAGCTCTAGGATGTGAGTTGGCTGGAGTCCGTCCTCTGCGCAGGTCGCAGCCAGTGTCCAGAGTTTGCCGGAGGCCCCTGCACTGCACCCAAGCAGAGCTCCTTCCTAGAGGGCCAGGCACATCTGGAGTCCTGACGGGCTCAGAAGGCACTCCTTACCCCATTCCAGCCCCCTCCCCACTTCCAGTGGTACCTTCTCAGGGCCTACCCTAGAGATGCAGTTGCTATAGTAACAGCCTGTCTGTAGTTGCTGAGGAAGTGGGAGCAATAGGAATAGGAGGTTGAAATCGCTGCAGGGCAAATGGTGTCCTGGGGCTTGCCTTGTTTTTGTTCTTACATCTGTATTATTCTGAGTGTGTCTCATTAGCATGTAGTACTCATGACCCTCCATAAATGAGCAAGTCACCATGGAGCTTAGAGGAGGAGGAGGGACACAGCTTCCTTCCTCAGAGCCCCAGGCCAGAGACTGCTCCCTTCCACACGTGCCCGGCTTATCTCTCCCCTGCCGCTTCCGTCCCCTCCTTCACCACAGCTCTGGGTGGCGTCTCCAGCAAGGACTGCAGTTCCTATGCCTGTCTCCCTGCCAGGCCTTGGTTTCCGTGGTTGCTCTGCTTAGCCTTGAGCTGTGGACGTGTTACTGCTTCAGGGCCCAGTGCCTGGGCGCAGTCAGGCAGATATGGTCTCTCTTTCTTACCTTTCCCCGAAAAAGAAAAAATAGTTCAGGCTGCACTTGAAGGAGAAAGTAAATTAAGATGTATTCTGTGTACTCAGTACCTGCTAACTGCTTTACATCTGCTTTTTCAGCCAGGCTCTAGAACAGTTCTGGGGGGCGGGGGGCATTGTAACCCCCATCTTACCAGCACGCTGGGCCTCATCCAGATAAAGACCTACTGCAAGTGGCGGCCCGGAGTTCTTGTTTCTCGCCCCCCACCCTGGCCTCCCTGTCCTGCATCGGTGTGACCTTGGAGTGTTCGGCAGGAAGGTGAAGAAAAGGGGAGTGCCCTGCCTTCTGTGACTCTGCGTATGTGGACATGCTGCTTGTCTGCCTCAGCCCAGTCCTGTTGTCAGGGCAGTTAGCGCTGGGTGGGCCCCAGGAGAGAGTGCAGCATGAGGGAAGGAGCAGAACTCATCTTTCCTGGAGAGAGCGGGGTGTAACTAACTGATCAGCTTGCTGGTCCAACTGGGGCTGGAGGGCCAGACGCAAAGGTTGTCTGTTGTGTAGTTTTGGGAGAGATCCTTTACTGTCTTTTTGTCCCAGACCTGATTTCTGTCCACTGCTGTCTAGAAAAGCAAGGGTGCCTGCAGAATGCTCGGCTGCACCTCAGAGGTGACAGTGAGCACACGCCCTTGAAAGGGCTCCTTGGTTGAGTTACACACTGCCAAGGCACCCTGGTATCATTTGCCCCTTGTGTTTCAGTGGATCAGCTGCCACTCTGTGTTTGCCCAGGGTGGGCGGCGGGGAGGTGGATGGCGAGGATGACCCCAGGAGCAGCCGGGAGAGATGGGGATTAGCTCAGAGAGAACGGACTAGACTCACACCAGGGGGCAGCAGAGAGCCACTGAGCACTTCCTGCTCAGAGCCCAAGATACTTACTCTTCAAATGCAGTGATCACACCGGTTCTTCCTGGCTACGCAGGGCACTGAGCTGTCCGTGTACAGCAGATGAGGCTGGGGGTCCATGTGCAGCAGGTGAGGCTGGGGGCTAGTGCAGAGTGTGACCGAGAAATGTGAAAGTGCACCCCTGCCCCGTGAAGCCGGTGCTTCTGAGTGGATGCGTGTGTCACAGCAGTCTTCACCTCCTGGCGCACTGTGACGTTGGAGCCCTTGCTTTGCTGTGGACCAGGAGCAGGAGGGCCCAGGAATTAGCCCCGGCTCCGCATCACTGCGGGCCGTTGCGAGGGTTGCGTATGTAGTGGTACGTGTCGGGGTTGGCAAACCTTTAGTGCTGAGGAACACGGAGATGTTTTCTGAGCTGAACAACTGTTCAGCTCTGCTGTTGCCGCACAGAACTTCAGACCTGTGAAAGTGGTGTGGCTGTGTTCCATAATACTCCCTTTGTGGACACGGAAACTGGAGCTTCAGTAATTTTCACATATCACGGTGTCTTTCATTTGACGTTCCCCTCAACCCTGTAAAACTGTAAAAACTGATCTTAGCTCTCAAGCTATGCAAAACCAGAGAATGGACTGGATTTGGCCCAGGCCATGGTTTGCAGACCCCAGTATATAGGAAAGCACTTGCTTGCTAGTGAAAAATTGTCCTTGTCATCTGATGTAGTGTCTTATGCTTGCGCATTTATGGTTAAGTGGTTTTATCTTGAGTACAAGTCAGGCAGAAGATTCCAGAAGCAGAGCTCAGTGCCTACAGGGAAAACCCAGGGTTTGGCACATCTCATTCTCTGTTCCCATCATTCCCTTCCCTTGGGCACCCGCTCAGGGTGGCAGGGCTGTCTGTGACCAGGCTCCCCAGGTCCAGACACCTCCGGGAGGCTGTGGTTTGACTTCCCGGTGAGTGCTGTGTGGGTGTGCGCACATCTGCTAAACTCCGCTGCTTTGGCTGCAGCAGCGATCTGGGCAGGAGGCCTTTGACTCACCTTCCTTGACCACGTGCCCTTGGACTTCACCCTACCCCTCCGTGTGGGCCAGGTCTCTCTGAAGTGGGATGTCCTGCCACGGGGCGTGCTTGCCTGCCCACTCATTCGGCCAGCACTGGCTGAGCACAGCCCGGGAGCCCTGCACACTGCCAGGCATCGTGCATATACAGTGAGCGTGTAAAGTAAGACCTTGTGTGTCTAACCAATTGCCTTTGAATGTCATTGCAAAGACGTTCAGACAGAAAGACCAACTTGAACCCGCCCCCAAAAGTAACCCCGCGCCTTCAGAACGCTCATCTCAGAGGCCTTCTGTGTGCGTCTCTGCACTTCCCGTGCACACTGGCTTTCACGCAGGTCTGGAGCAACGGTCACCCACAGACACGTCGTGTGTGCTTCTTCACAGCGATAATTTTCATTTTTTAAAAGATTTTATGTATTTATTTTTAGAGAGAGGGGAAAGGAAAGAGAAAGAGAGGAGGAGAAACATCAATGTGTGGTTGACTCCTGCACGCCCCCTACTGGGGACCTGGCCTGAAACTCAAGCATGTGCCCTGACTGGGAATGGAACCGGCGACCCTTTGCTTCACAGGCCGGCACTCAATCCACTGAGCCACACCAGCCAGGGCTAATTCTCATTTTCTTGATTCTTTACAAAAATGCATTTTTCCAGGGTTGCACTTTAGAGTTTTTATGCTGTTTCTACTCTATCCACTCAACAGCCCTGTAGTAGTCCCATTTTGCAGGTGAAAAAAAAAAAAAGGCATAGAAAATTCAGTAATTTGCCCCTGGCTGTCTGGCTAGGAAGAGGCTGAGCCAGGATGTCCTTCACCTGAGATCCATCTGCTGCTGGCCTTCTTGGGACAGCGCCCTTCTCGCGGCTGGAGCAGCCCCAGGGGAGCCCCAGGAGGCTCCGTTTTAGACTGAGTCCATCAGGTACAACCAATGTACCTGGAAAAGCCCAAAGTGGAGCCGAAGAATACCACGCAGCTGCAGTAGAGTATTTTAAGGATGAAAAGAGGAAATCATTAGGTTGCAATCACTATGTATGGTTTGATCCCACTTGTATTTTACAAAGGAAGTATCACACCAAACGGTGTATTCCACTGTTCACAGCTGCACTTGCACATGGCTACTCCCTGGGAGGGTTAAATTCAGGTGCCTGGGCCTCGTCAGCCCGTTCCTCCTCTGACCCAGAGCACAGAAACCACCTGACTGACACGCCTCGGCCCTTCCCAGCACGGTGCCCGGCTGGCACTGCTCTGATGCAGCTGAGAGCGGTGAGCTCCTCGCAGACCTCGGAGGACGGGCCAGCCCAGGCCCAGCCGAGCAGCTCTGGGGGCGTGGGGCAGGCGGCCATGGTGTTGTGAAACATTGGGGCCTCCGTGGGAAAGTCGTCGCTGGAGGGAGAGCACAGGAGGCTAATAACAGTGGCTGTTTCTGGCTGGTGGCATTAGGGGCCATTTCTCTTTGCTTTCTTCTTCCCTTTAAAATTTATTTTTGTGCCCACCTCCGTTTTCTGATTTTTCTACAATTTAAAACAGCGTTGAGACATAAGGGCAGAAGTTAATATTTCACTAAAAGCAGGCGAAAACCTCGGGCAGAGTCCTTGGTGCTGAATCAAGGAGCCATGCTGATGCGCTTGGAGTCTGGGCTGGGTGCGGGCCCGCAGAGGTCAGCTCTGCAGCCGTGACCCCAGTGGGCTCCTTTGCAGTACCACAGCAGCCTGGCCTCTCTGAACGGGCTGGAGGTCCACCTGAAGGAGACGCTGCCCAGAGGCGAGGCCACCCCCTCCAGCAGGACGTACAGCTTCACACACTACGACCGCATTCAGAACGTACTGATGGGTAAGAGGCCAGGTGTGGGCCCCAGGCTCCTCCAGCAGGGGGCGGTGCCGTGCAGAGCTGGCTGCTGTGCAGCGGGTCAGGGTGCAGCTTCCTCACTTGCGGCCCGGCTCCCACTGTGTTTAAAATGTGCTTGGCAAACACTTCCTTGCTCATTTGTCTTTTTTTGGCTGTTTCTCCGGTGTTTGGAGAGAAGCACACACATGTTCAAATATCTGTGATGAGGTTCTGCTTCAAAATTTTGGTACTCATGCACAAACCAGCGTTGCTTATTATTGGGGACAGAGAGTGCTCTGTTGCTTGGTGGCAGCTTTCGGGGCCCAGCACCCTCGGCAGGCCTCTCCCGCTCGGCACCCGCACTCATGGCTGTGAGCCCTGCTTGGTCCCAGCTGACAGTGTGGGCGGGGAGGTGCGTGGAGGGGTCTGCTACTCACAGCCTCTGTGTCCTCTTCTGAAGCGAACCTGCCGCAGGTGGCCACGCCCCAGGATCGCCGCTTCCTGCAGGCCGTCAGCCTGATGCATTCTGACTTCGCCCGGCTGCCCTCGCTGTACGAGATGACCGTCAGGTGAGCTTCCCCGAGAGTCCCCCTCACAGTCCTGCACCACCAGCCGCCTTCCCCAGGGTCCCAGGCGGGGCCTCCTGCATAACTAAATGAGGAGCATTCCAGTTACTGTCTTCCAGGCCTTCTTTCATTCACCCCCTGGCTCCATTTTCCGCCCTCATGCTTTCCTGGGCCCCATCCCGGGGCTCAGGCCTGCGCTAGTCCCCGGGCCGCGTCCTTGAGGGCACCCGAGGTGCACACCAGCTTGGAGCTTTCATTCGTCCCTGGGGAAGGAGCACATCTGTCTCCTTGTCGTGAATGATGCTGGGGTAATGTCATCTTCCACCTGACAGGCCGTCCGGCCTTCCTTCTCCCAAATCCGTGCGGCACTGCAGTCCCCACCTCGCCCACAACACCCCCGAGACACCCGTGGCTGGCGGTTTGGTGTGTGCTGCTCCAGCTTGTGTTGGTTTTAGTTTCTGTTTTTTGTATTTTGTAGATTGTTCACAGTTAGTGTTTTTTTAGTATTTTTAAAAAATATTTTAATAGTCTTTCTTCTAGAAAACAGGGTCACACTAATACTGTTTTACGAGTTCCTTTGCCACTGTGTCGCATTTCCAGAACGCCTCCATGCCAGTAGGTAGAGATCTGTTCGTTATCACCGTAACTCACAGTGTTTAACCAACCAGATTCCACTTTCTCCCTGCGTGCTTCTCTGCGAAACCGCAGCAGGACCCAAGGCAAGTTAGACGGTCAGAGGGGTCGTGTCTGCCACAGTCCGTGTGGTCCTGGGGCCGATTCGGGCAAGTGATTCGGCTCCTCCTCGTGTAGCAGTGAGGACACGGAAGCACAGATGAGACAGCGACTTGCCCCAGGGTCGCATCCTGGGGAAGTGGCAGAGCCAGGGTCGCACCCCAGTCTCCGGACTCTAACTGACGTGGTCTTTCCACACACGCCTCCAGGCTCAGGGCAGCGTGGTCGAGACGGGGGGTGCCTGGGCTCTGAGGCCTGCCGGGCGTTCCGGCGGCCCGGTGCCCTCCGCAGCCAGTGGTTCACTCCTCCCTTTCCACAGCGCGCGCGTCTTCCTGGCTTTACGTCAGCGCCGCCCGGGCTGGCAACCTAGATGTGGTTTGCGCCCACGATCACTGGTTTGGGAGTTTGGGAGCTGGCTTCAGTGGGCGTGGGCGTGAGTATCTGTTCTGTGAGCGGTGGAGATAAATAAAATGTCGCATCTGCACCATCGGCCGTGCTCTGGCCCTGCAGCACCTTCTCGGTGCTGAGAGGGCTTTAGCGTTGGGGTATGTAGCTTGTTTTAAGAACAGTAACAGAAACAATGCCATTTCTTAAAAACTCACCACGTGCTGAGCAATATATATGTGTGTATATATATATATATATATATATATATATATATATATTCCTACTCATTTAATCTCTTTAAAAACCCCAGTGACGGGATGTCCTGCTGTCAGACCCACTTGACCGACGAGAGCGCTGGGGCTCAGAGAGGCCGAGTCACAGCCGCAGGCACACAGCCGGGCTGGGGTTAGCTGGTTGCCACCAGGCCTGGTGCCCATTCGTGGCTGTAATGACGCAGCCATGACTTGTCCTGCTGGCCCAGTGGGGGCCACAAAACACATCGCGGGCCTTCCGGCCCCTCAGGGTCCCGGAGGGAGAAGCTGAGGAGGAGGGTAGGCCTTCCTCCCTCCTTGCGCAGAAGGAGAGACCTGGGTGAGGGGAGCCCTGGTGGTCCCCAGCTCCGTCCTCTTTCACTAGATGAGGGGGACAGGGGCCCAGTGGGGAAATGGTTCTGGACAGGATCCAGGAGCCCGCTGGTCGCCTGGCCCCAGAGTTGGTGCTCTCGGGTGGGTCCCCCTTTGCACCAAACCCTCATCCCCTCTCTACTTTGGTGTCCTCAGGTTTCCCATCCCAGTCTTCTGTCCCCCGGCTCCCCTCGCTCCTCATCCGGCTGCTCTGGTGTGCGTAGAGGATGATCCCCCCTCAGACGCTTGTCAGTGGGGCTGGACAGCACCACACGCCTCTGAGCCTCAGGCTCCTCCTCTGTCAAACGGGATGGCGCCACTAGTGCGTGAGGAGTGAGAGTGGGCCGGGCTACGTCTCGCACAGCTGCTACTGTATCTGCAAGGCATGTGCCTATCAATGCATTCATTCAGTTGGTCCAACTTAAGGCTGTGTCACCTATGGTTGCGGCCACCATGGACAGTCCACGTGGACAGTCCTGGCATTTAGGGAGCTGAAAGGAAGATGGTTATTGGCACCGAACCTGAAACTCAGGTGAAGAAGTGGGACCCAGGGCCGTGACAGCTGCGCCCGCAGCCTGAGGTGTGCCGAGCCGCACTTGAGCAACCTTGTGTGTGGCCTCAGGCCTGCCCGGGCCGTGCCGGACCGCTGCCTTCCCTCTCTCTCCTGCAGAACCGCCTCCACGGCCGTGTACGCCTGCTGCAGCCCCGCCCAGGAAACCTATTTCCAGCAGCTGACGCCAGCCGCGCGGAGCTCCGGCTTCCCGAGTCCCCAGGACAGTGCCTTCAGCCTCCCCGGCAAGGCCAAGCAGAAGTTGCTGAAGCACGGGGTGAACTTACTTTGAACTTGGCCCCAGTGGGAAGGTCATCAGCCCGGGAGGTGGCTGTCCAATGGAATACCAACAAAGGAAGCTCTGCCTTTTTAAACAGAAAAAAACTTCTATTTTTCTGGAATATTCCCCTTTTTAGGAACTTGGGATGCTTGAGTGTTTGATACTCCATTTAAAGATTGGCGTGGGACAGGGTAGTCCTTCAGGACCTGGAACGCAGGATAGAGACCGTTATCACTCTGGCGGTGCTGGGGCCTGGACAGGCACTGTGGTTTCTCGCACCCGAGAGGGACAGGGCCAGTTAGATCCCTGTCACCCTGAGCCTGAGGCACCTGACATCTCCTGAGCGCGTCTCCACAGGAGTTCAGGTTGGCTTTTTCCCAGAACCTAGCTGTCCCTAGTCTGGTGTGTTCCAGCCGTGTCTGCGGGGGGCGGGGTGAGGGGTGGCCACACAGAGGAGCTGGGTTTGGAAGCAGGCAGCCTGGACGCCCGCTTGTCGGTTAGAGTGTCGTCCTCCCGGGATGGAAAGTCCTCCCGGGAGGGCTGGGCCAGTCGGGTGGAACCGCCTGGTCTGAATTCTGGCTCCACGCTGGGAGCCTGTTCTGTGGGGTACCCATCGTGGGGCAAGTCTGGAAAACGTGGAAGGGCGTTTGGGGGTTAGTGGTAACCAAAAGCCTGGGGTGCAGAGACCGGAGAATCGGGTGGGTCCGGGCCAGGCTGTGCGTGTTTGGGTGGGTCCGGGCTGTGCAGCTGCTACTCCTGAGCAAGGGTGCCCAGTGGGAGCTGGCAGAACGTGGCGGGGCAAAAGCAGAGCCGTGCTCTCCAGCGGTCGCCGTGTGTGCCGTGTGCGAGAGAGCCACATTGGTTTGTGTTTCTGGGCCAGTGTGGTCACCTTGGTGCTGGTCGGTACAGACAGACACGTTTCAAGAACACAGCACAGACCCCAGAGTGAGCACGCCGGGCTGGCCAAAGGGTCTGCACAATTTTTCCATAAAGTAAAAGACATGTTTTCCTTTCCACCAGTAACTTTACTGATTTGGGTATTTTGAGTATGTAAGCTCTCTATCACATGGTATAACACTGATTGTTCTCAATCAATGTCTCGATTTGATCACTATCAACTTCAACTGGGCTACCTGACCATGGAGCATTGTCCAGACAGAAATCTCCAGCACGGAACCTGGCAAACCACTTCTGACACATTTGATCAGTCACAGCCCCTTCTCCATACATGGCACAAATCTGTTTTTGCATTTCGGTTGTTTTTTTACCTTTCTTGAAATAATAAAGTGTAATATGCTGAAAATGTTGTGTACTTTCTTCCACCTTCAGTATTAAAATGGCTGCACAAAAATTCACCAATTTGGAAATTTTTTTTAATGCACCCTGATATAACAGCTGTCACAATACAATCCTACAAAATTGTTTTGAATGAACTTAAAGATAACCACCCTACTAGAGCCATCTTACGGGGAAAAACCAGATGAACGTTTTTGGCCATCCCAGTATTTACCAGAGTTGTCACTGAGTGTTTACCAGGAGATTCCATTTGAAGACCGCCATGTTGATAATCCCATGTGAGTGAGGAAAGGCCCAATGTGTCTGACCTGGGGTCTTTTTCTTCCAACGACTTTCCAAGTCAAATAAAAAAGCCGCAAGTGCCATTGAGTTCTGAGTAACCAAAGACAAAGTAATATTTCTAGTGACGAAGGTAAGGGCTGAGGTGTGAGTGTGGGTGCACATATTGTGTGTGTATGTTTTTTCCTTGCTTGATCAGCGTGGCCAGGTGAAGAAGGGGCCCTCAGCATGGCCTCTGCGAGGGGGACGGGTCGCGGCCAGCTGCTCCGAGCAGCCCCAGCTGGCCCTCGTCGCCCTTTCACCCACCTGCCTCCCGCCGGCTGGCCTAAGAGGGCGATCTTCCAAGATGGAAGGGGATTGTATCTCCGGCGAGGGTAAATGCATATCTTCTACTTCTCTGCTAAATTCTCCAAGAAGAAAATCCGTGACAAGCCTCCGGGCCGACCTCTCGAAGATCCTTCACCACTCACAAGTAAGATGATCCTTTTCCTCTTCTCTGGCGGGGTATTTTTAAGCAGCCAAACTTTCCCTTTCGCTCACTGGCGCTCCAGAACGGCGACGCCCCCGGAGTCTGGAGCGCGATGGATTTACAAGCTGTTGTGTGTTGAGGCGGGCACAGAGCTGGGGCCTGGGGCCCGTGTTCATCCACCCACCGGGAGCCCGGCTCACCGCCTGCGTTCGAGGACTCTGCACACGAGACCTGTTTCACGAGGAAGTCGCTGGGCTCTCCCAGGCCCTTCCCGAGACGTCAGGCCTTCGGCAGATCTTAATTGGACTCGTTTCGCGCTCAGAAACCTCTTCCCACCTCTTCTCCCATGGCTGCTGCTGAGCTGCAGATGCTTTTCATACAAAATGCTTGTTTCCCGGCATCAGTGCTGCGGGCAACCAGGTGCTTCCCCCCTCCGTTGAGCCTTAACAGCGAAATGCCGGGCACGTGGTTAGCGCAGCAGGATGAAGACCCACGTGCGGTCACTTTAACATACGTCCACGACTTCTCTGCTGCAGTGTGGGGACCTAATTCCTGTCCCTTGAGCGTGGGTTGCTCTTAGTGACTCATTTCCAGGGAACAGAATGTGGGGAAAACGCATGGGGACTCCGAGGGCCAATTATAAAGCGCACCCCAGCGTCCATCCCTCTTGGCTCACCTGTTGTCGGGGGCAGCTGGCATCCCAGCAGCCCCGAGGAGAAGCCCTCGGGGCGAGGCCCCTGCAGAGAGCCGTGCCGGTGAACCTCATTGGGAGCAGGTCCCACAGCGCCTGCTGACACCCTGATGGCACCTCCGTTGAGAACCGGAGCCCGAACCGGCGAGCTAAGCCACTTTCAGACATCTGTTTTAAGCCTTTCTTCTGCGGTAATCTGTTACACCACAATGGGCAACACAGTTGCGTGCCCGTGTCTCGTCCTCAAACTGGGTCCTTACTACTTTGGTGTGTGGACTCCGGGCCAAATGCAAGACAGAACATCGGTCTCTGGGCCCAGCTGCCGCCTTGCCCGCCTCAGAGAACTGGGCTGGTCAACCAAGAGAAAAGTGTGAGTGCCCCTCGCCTGCCTTCCCACCAGTTCCAGAGCCTGGCATTTAAAGGCCAGCGGGATCCCTGCGTCCTTTGGTCCTGGCCCCATGTCCCCTTCATTCTCCAGCGTTCCACGTGCCTCCAAGCAGGGCACCCTCACCTGGGAGTGGGTGTCCATTCGCGTGGTCCCCAAGCCCCAGCCTCTCCAGGAGGGGCGTGGTGGAAGCCCTGGGGCCACAGGGACCCTCCCCCTGCAGTCTGAGGACACTCGGCAGGTGTGCGCCAGAGGACAGGCAGCGTGGTGGCAGAAGTTGGGGGTTCCTGGGGTGAGGCTCATTCCTCGGACCTAGGATGCATACATCAATCACCCAGGGGGGCAGCAGGAGGGGAGACAAGGGGCAATCCCCCTCACCTATTTTCTCATCAAGTAGCTGAGGCCCCTAGGGTGTGCATTTCACTGTTCTGCTGTTCCTGAAGCCTCTGGAACCTCCTACCATGACGCCAGCTCAGCCCTCCAGGCTCAGCTGTGGCTGTTTCCTCAGGCACTTTGCCTCTGGTGCCAACCATTGCCCCCCAGTATAAGACCAAAGAAGACAGCTTTATAAAGGCTCAGCGTCTGCCACCTGTGAACCTTAAGGACTTGACAGGAGCAAGTAGATTTCCGCTGGAGATCTCTGGTGCCTAGGGGAACAGTTGAGCCTCATCAAACCGCGTTGCCCCTGCAGGGGCACATCTGGGCTCATCTGCTCCTGTCGCCTGGACAGCAGTAGCCAGTAGAAACCGGATATTGGTGGAAGTCAGCCTTTCTGGTGTCCCTCTTGAGTGTTTAACCTCCCCAGTGTCCTTTCCAATGTGGCTGAGTGGCTTGGATGCCTTCTAGTCACTGTACCCCTAACCCCCATCCTGCACTGAATAGCAACGCGCCCTCGGCTCTGTGCACCAGGCTGCGTCGTGGGCTGAACGGTGGCCTCCAAAAGCACCAAGTCCTGATCCCTGGAACCTGTTGACCTCACGTGCTGCCAGTTTCACGGGGGTGATTGTGTTAAGGATCTCAAGATGCAGAGATTTTCTCCGATTATCCAAGTGGGCCCTGAAAGCCATCTCAGCGTGCTCATAAGTTGACGCAGGTGGACCTCGGCCACAGGAGGCAATGTGGAGTCGGAGGCACAGACTGCAGTGATGCATGCCAAGGACTGCCTGGGGCCACCAGTGATGCCAGCAGGGGTGAGGGATGGCTTCTGCCCGAGTCACTGCTGACACAGTGGTCTGAGTCCCACGAAACCGAATTTGGACTTCTGATCTCCAGAAGTACGAGAATAAAGGTCTGTTGTTTTAAGCCGCCGCGCTTGTGGCGGTCTTTTACGGCAGCCACGGGAAAGTCCCATGCCCACCCTGAAAACATCACGGTTGGTCCTTCTGGCAGTCCCCAGCCCTTCCAACAGTGTGGCGCCTCAGAGCGCACGGGGCAGTGAGGAGCGACGGGGCCCACCACAAAGGGCGTGCCAGCTGGCCAAGATGCTGGGCAAAGGAGAGCCTTGAAGCGGGAGAGGAACTCGACCCGGTTCTCAGTAGGAAGCCCACTGGCTCCGAAGGGTTGATAAGCAGGTAAGCGCGGAAGCCATTTTCAGGGGGCTGTGGTTGTCCAGGTTGGTGGCACAGAGCAGGCGGGGGGCAGGACAGTGGAGAGAAATGGGCAGACTTGAGGATTAACTTAGGAGAAAAGGTACCTGCACTGGGCCATGGACTGAGTGGGTTTGGGGGCAGGTAGAGGGCTTTCCTGACTTTACGGCGGGCTCTGCGCCTTCGGATGGGGGAGCAGCCAGGGAAACCCCTGGCCTTACAAACCTCCCAGCCTGGTGGGAGTACGCAGGGAGCCGATGGCTGATACTCCAGGGCTGTGTGCAATGGCAGTGTATGCTCACCCCCTCCAACCACACACGCACACACCCAGCCCCTCCCGCACCCAGCTCCCACACCCCCAGCCCCCCCACATACCCAGCCCCCGCACAGCCCCACACACACCCAGCTCCCACACCCCCAGCCCTCCCACAGCCCCTCCCACACCCAGCTCCCACACCCCAGCCCCCCCACATACCCAGCCCCCGCACAGCCCCACACACACCCAGCTCCCACACCCCCAGCACCCCACACATACCCAGTCCCCCCACATCCAGCCCCCACTCTTGACTGTTGACTTGTCCTGGGAAAAGAACAGCAAAAGAGGGGACTCCCCTGTCCCCTGGGCCCCTCTGTGAGGAGACCAGGGTTGGGGGAGGCAGAGTATAAGATCAACACTTGCCATCCCGGCTTAGATACTCTGGATCTTAACACACTGACTGAACTTGGAAAGCTTAAGGTGAAGGTTCTGAAGGCTCCGAGGTTTAAAAAGGACACTTCCTCTCTGTCTATTCCAAATGTCCTGACCTGAAACCAGCAGTACTTCTCCTGCGGATAAGACCCAGAAGGCTGTTTGAATCCTGTCAAGGGCTGAGAAGAGGCTATTTCTTTTTCCTTTCAGATTTTATTTATTTATTTATTAGAGAGAGTAAGAGAAGAATGAGGGAGAGAAACATCAATGTGTGGGTGCCTCTTGCGCGCCGCCTACTGGGGACCTGGCCCGCAACCCAGGCATGTGCCCTGACTGGGAATCGAACCAGCGACCCTTTGGTTCGCAGGCTGGCACTCAACCACCAAGCCACACCAGCTGGGGTGGAAGAGGCCATTTCTTGATTGCCTGAGTCCAAGCTGCGTGCCAGCCAGTCTCCCCTGCCCCGCTGTCCTCATCAGCCAGGTCCAGTACACCCGGGGAAGGGCCCAGGGCCCTGACCATGGGACTGCGTAGTAAGACCTCCTGGGCAGGGGGTGGGTGACTCAAGCCACCTCCCGTGTGTGCTGGCAAGAAGGCACTTTGATCTGAATGCACGTCCTTCGTCGCCAGCCCGACCCCACTGGCTCCTGTGGCAACAGGGCCATGTGGGCTCTGGCGTCAGAGACCTGGGCTCCGCTCACAGCTCTGCGACTTACTGCTATGGAAACGGATCCAAGTCCCCTTATTTCTCTGAAACTCAGTGTCAGCGTCATTAGAGTGGAGAGGAAAACGTGGTGTATTTAAAGGCATGGCGTGCTGTGGACCCTCTGGAAATGGGGAGTTCGGTGTGAGTGTGCCGAGAAGGCCGGCGGCCTCCCCAGGGGGCCCCTGTGCGGGAGCCCCTCTGCGTGCCCCGGAGAGTGAGGCCGGCAGCACGTCTAGAGCCTAAGACCGCTGAGCTGTTAGCTTGGGTGCCTGGTTTCTGATCCCGGCCGGCTGAGTCCTCCAGCCAGCGCTGGCTCTGAGCCTGTTTTCTCATGGCAAATGTGTGTGGCCGCCCCTACGCACCCCAGTGTGGCTGTAAGGATCCATGGGGTAATCATGGATGTGAAGGAATCCTAGTGTGCACAGCGCTGTCTGGACTTGGGGAGGAAGCCCCCTCACCTGGAATCGGGGTGGCTGAGGCATCGGAAGTGTGGGGACATGCGGGAGGAGGAGGCGATCAGAATTGGGCCCCGGTGTGTGCGCCTGGGGAGGAGGCAGAAAGTAGATCAGTCTGCGCGCGCCTCCTGCCACCCGACGCTGCAATCTGCCCGAGCATCCTCGCTGCCATCTGTCAGCAGTGCGGGAGTGTGTGGCCCTGTTCTGCGCCGTCCCGTGTTTACATCTGGTGAGCGGAGCCAGCTGGGTGGGGGGGTGAATGTTTCGGAGCGGGTGCTGGCAGCAGGCATGATGGTCCTTAAAAACGGCACCTTGTGCTTAGCCTTTGCTTCTCAGATTCACATTTTTCAAACATGCCTGGAGCGTATCCAGTCCGCCCAGAATTTGACCTATTATTCTAACCCCACTTTGAGTCTGACAGTAGACACTGGGCTCATTTTATAGATGAAGCTCACACAATGGATTAGGACTTTTTGGTGGCAAGGGACAGGAACCACGCCTTGAACTTGGTTTAAGAATAAAAGGGGAGCTTACTGGCTCATGTACCGAAGTCCAGAGGAGGAGCCGGGTCCATGGAAAGCTACAGTTAGGGCTCAGAGGGTCTCCACAGGGTGGGACCTGTTTTTTCTCTGTGGGTTTCACTCACAGGTTTTCTTTACACTAGGTTCCCCCCACCAACCCCATGAAAAATTGCCTCTTTCTCAATGGTCCCAGAAAAATAATTTGGATCACATGCCCAGCCCTGGCCCAATCTCAGTGGCCAGAAATTTGGAAGGCTCTGATTGGTCAGTTCTGGATACTAAGTGCAGCCCTCACCCAATCCCTAAGTGGCCAGGTGTTTGGAAGGCTCTGATTGGTCAGGTCTGGACCATCAACAAAGCCCTGCAGCTGGGGCTGGGTCCAGTCCTGGAAACCCAAGGACCGAGACTAGGACGTCGTGGCTTTGCAAGAGGCTCATCAGGTACCAGTGGAGAAGCCTGTTAGAAACACAGACTGTCCCCTGGAGACCAGGGTTAAGTGGCCGGCCCATCATGACATGGGGGCACAGCCCAGACTTGAATCTCAAACAGGCTGGTTTCAAAGGCTTTGCTATTCTTGCTATTCAGGGCAGTGACCCTCAGTTCCAGCCACACACGGGGGTCGGGGTGGGGAAGGGGTTGAAACAAATACTGGGACCTGGACCCTGCCCCCTGCCCCCTGCCCCCTGCCCCGAGAAATGAGATGCTCTGGGGGTGGGGCTGGGGCCTCAGTATTTCCCAGAACTCCCCAGGTGGACTGTACCATGCGAAGTCCGGAACTAGTGCATGAGGAGTGTCTTGCCTCCCCTCCGGAAGCTGTAAGGTACTTGATGTTCCGAGTGTGGTCACTGTCACCGAAGGGCTCGGAACCCAGACTGTCTAGGTGGGTCTGGGGGACGAGGAGTCGGGGAGAGCTGGGAGGCAGCCTTGAGCAGCTGGCCCTGGAGCTGAGGCGGGCGGTTTCCAGGCAGAGGCAGGGCTTCTCGTCTCAGCTGGGCGGGCCTGCTGGCCCCCTTGGCCGCCCTGAGCATCCTGAGCTAAACCATATACATTACCTTAGCGATGGAGTCCCTGGCAAGGCACACTCCAGGAGTGGGAAATGGCGCGGTCCCCAGCGAGGGGAGCTCTTGCCTGGTTTGCTCTGGGCTGCGGGCTGGAAGGAGGCTTGCGTGAGAAAGCACCTGGGTTCCAGGCCACCAGCGCCACCTGTCCCTCTTCCAGGACAAAGGGAAACGGTTCAAAACGTAGCTCCTGAGGAACCTGCCTCTCTGCCTGTCGTCAGCCACAGCTCACAGAAGGGGGCCGCTGGCTCACTGGCCACCGCTACCCCAACGGCATGTGTATCCATCGCTTCCTCACCCACCCTCCTCCTCACCCGCTTCTCTGTAGCTGCCCAGAACACGGCTGTGGCGGGAGGGAACCGGCGTCGTGGCTTTCTGTGGTGGAGCAAGCTGAGGCTGCCGGAGGCTCCGGGACTTGCTGGAGGGCACACGGGAATGGGCGCCTGGCACTGAGCCCCGAGTCCTCAGCCAAAGTGCCTGTTCTCTGCCGGCCCGACACTGGCAAACCCCTAACGTTCTGTGGATGTGTTCCCGTCTCCTCCACCCCACACCCAGTATTTTAGGACCCTTTGCTTCGCTCACTGGGTCACCTTCAGGGTGCCGCCTCCTGCTGTGACATGATCCAACCCCGAGAGCCTCCGGCTCATGTGTGCCCCACTCAGGGCTCCTGCCCAAGTCACGCCTCCTTCCCCACAGACGACTTGACCGCTTCGCTCTGGGTTTCGGCAAGATCCTTTATTGGCCTCCTGTTCCCCAACCACGTCACGTGAGCGCAGGGGCCGCGTGAGCGCCTGCGCGGGCTGTTGGCTTTGTAAACGTAGAGCAGTCGGTATGTACAGAAATCATGCACCTCGGTGGTTCTTGAACAAATACTAATGCATAGAAAGACTCCAGGCGTTTTTGAAATGTCTGCCCTTTCCTGCGTTCTAATCACCGAAAAATACGTTTTCTTTGCACCCCGGCTAGTAACTGCCCAGTGCGTCTTAGGCCGTGTCTCCTTCTGACGGCCGCTCCTCACAGAAGCTGCCGGCTTCTGTTCGGAGAGACACTGGGCCCGCACACGAGACCTGCCCGCACGCCACACCCCCGATGGCTGCATCGGCCTGACACTGACACCAAGCATCACTCAGCTCAGCGTCTCCTGCCCTGCCACACAACGGCTAACAGGGAGCTGCTTCCAGACTTAGTGCCTCGCACTGGCCGTGCCCTTCCCTGGAGACCAAAGGCCAGCTCCGGGACTCTGGGTCCTTCACATTTGTAGGTCTTCCCAGTGTCCTCGCTCACACATTCACTTAGGTGGCCGTCGCTTAGCACACCCCTTGTGCGGTGACAAGGACACGGGGCTGACTCACTGTCTGAGTCCAGCAGTTGAACATTTATGTACAGACAAATAAATGGAAAATCATAGGCAATGGAACTCCAAAACAAAACACTTTGGTCATATCTACGATTCCAGTTTTGCCAGAGAATGGCTTTCCAGAACGTCACTAGGTGAGGGAGGTCTTACCCCGCCACGGCTCCAGTGGGCCAGCCTGGTGATGTCCAGGTTCGTCATCCAGATGGCTAACACGGGGAGTGGTCCCGGCCCGGTGTGGCAGTAGGGCTTCTGTAGGCAGTGAGGTAAGTGGAGGACGCGTCCTGCAGCTGACCCGTGGGCGCCCCGGCTGGGCTCTCGAGGACACCAGCCTCAGCTCTGAAGGGGACAAATGTCACAAAAGAGCCTCCAGTCCCAGCAGCCGACCACTCTCTGCCATCGGAGGCCTGACAGGGTTTTGGGTGGGGCGAGCAGAGGGTGACATTTCTCCAGGCTGTGACCCTGGGCACCGCCCCTGACCGTGTCCATCCTGCCCACGAAGCCAGCCAGGTGCAGGGGCTGCAGACTCCCCGCTGCCGGTGGGGGGGGGGGGGCTGAGGGTCCCCGTGGGACTGTGACAGCGGCAGAGGCCGAGTTCTCCAGTGCCCCGCGTGCAGTGTTTTGTCTTCAAGGTTTTCTTTTTAGGTGACCACAAGAAGTTGTATGTTGTTACGTTCAGACAAGTAACCGCTTGATTACTCTATTTCAGAGGAATGATACGCCACATAGCCACGGACACAGACAACACGGGCACCAAGCCTCCGGCCACAGAGCAAAGTAACGCGCCAGTAGGCAGAAAGGAACCACAGAAGCAAATGAATGGAAGGAAAAAAAAATGAAGGAAATACAGGCTGGAAACTGCCCACTAGTGATAACAAAAGGAAAGAGGGGCCCAACGTGGTGGGAAAATCCCAAGAAAGAGCTTTCTGTGGAGGCAGGTTCTGAGTGTGGCATCGTGACGCGGTGGGCGCTGGGCCGCGCCACGGTCCGTGCGGGTGCGCCCGGGCCGCTCGCTGAGCCGGAAACAGGAGCGGGGCTCACCGGCCCGGAGCGAAGATGAAGTCCAGGGCCTGCCGTTCGGCCGCGGCCACGTTCGGATGCCAGAGATCCACCATGAACACTACCCTGGGGCCATCCTCCGCCGAACCTGCGGTGGGGGCGAGAGAGGAGAGGGTCAAGCAGCCCGCAGCCCGAGCCCGCGCAGAGCCGGCGCCCACGCGGTGCGCTTTCAGCAAGACCGGAAGGTCTCCGGCTCTCCGACCAGAACCATCAGAACCGCGGCTGCGGTTTCCTCGGGCTCTGGGCAGAGTGCATCGGGAACAGGCCCAGGGACGGGGGTGCGTGGCGGGAGCACAGGGTGTCTGGGGCGGCGGAGCTATTCCGGTGATTATGTCGCAGTGCGTGTCTGTGCCCGTGCATCTCTCAAAACCCACCGAGTGTGCCACACAGAGTGAACCCCCATGTGAACGACTGACTTTAGGTAACAAATGTACTAATACCGCCGCGTCGGTATTAGCTCGTCAGGGATAACAAACGTACTACACGAAAGCAAGATGTTAATAAAAGGGGGATTGTGTATGGGGAGGGGTGCGGTGTGGACTTTCTGCCCAATTTTTCTGTAAACCAAGAACGGCTCTTAAAACAAAGTTCTCGTTCGGGAAGCGGCGTGGGGAAGGCAGACACTCACCGCCGTGGAGCGCCGTGTGGAGGAAAGAGTCGTCGAAGAGAAGACAGCGGCCTTCCGCCCAGCACTGGGGCTCCCCGCCCACCACCAGCTCACAGCCACTCGGCGTCTTCAGACCTGGGGGGCGGGAGGAGGGAAGACAGCCGGGTGAGGGCGGGCGGTGGCCCGGGCGTGGCCGGGAGTCGGGGCGTGGCCGGGAGTCGGGGCGTGGCCGGAAGTCGGGGGGAGGGCTGCTCCGGGGCCGGCCTCGGCTTCTGATTTTACCCTCGCTCCCGGGGCGGGGTCCCTGCTTAGAGTGAGAGGTAGTTCAACAGGGCAAACACAGGCTGAGCGCCTGGATCCTCACCACATTCCTCGGAAAAACTCACTCCTCCACCGGCTTAATCCCGCGATTTTCAACCTTCCTCATCTCATGGAACACACAAACTAATTGGTAATATTCTGTGGTACACCAAAAAATAATGTTTTTGGCGATCCGACAACAGAATAGGTATCATTTTGATTCATTCCCTCCGACGGATGGATAGTGAGATCACTGTTGTCATTTTTGAATCTGACAGTCGAAGGGAAGAGAGGTCAGTGCCCCGACTAAGCAGCCAGGTGCTGCATGATTCGGACATCCGTGCGGCTCACCAGTGGGAAACTGCTGGCTTCCTCTTTCAGGGTCACGGACTCTTCTGATGAAAGCCAGCAGCCAGGGCTAGCCTACGCTTCTAAGACTCCTGGAGCCCCCAGCACAGCCCCGGAAACGGAGGGAGCCAGGTTCAGAACCCCGCCCCTCCATAACCGTGTCGCCCGCAGTCCCGACTCTAGGGCTGCTTCAGGTGGCAGCGAAGACGCAGAGGCTCACTCAGTGCCCTCCTCTTTGGGTTCCAACCCTCCACTCCATTTTCAGGCCCGAGGATGGCGTGTTCCTGACCCGAGTTTCCCTGGCCACGCTCCGGGGAGCTGGAGGCCACCCCGAGGAAAAGGCCTGAGCTCCGAGCGGCTGCAGAACGGCACCTTCGTGAGGAGCCACATGCTCAGAACGCTCGTGGGGAGTGCTGTGCCGGGGTGCCTGACCCTGGGGGGGGGGGCTTCTGGTTGAACCTCAGCCGTGTGTGCACTCCCACGCCCCCGTCTCCAAGCCATCCACTGGAGGGAACACTGGCCCCGTCACTGATGCTCAGGGAAGAGGCTGGGTCAGCCTGACGACTGCCCGGGAGGACTCAGCCCGGATGAAGTGGCCCCGGAAGAGGGGCTGGGATTGTGGTATTCTCTGTCCTTGGTGGCTGACTGTGACAGCCACGGCCTTGGGCCAGTCGACATTCCCCTGGGGCCTGATGTCCCCTGGGACAAACATGAAACAGACTCTCCCTGACAAGCAGCGTGTTCGCATGCACCCCCGGAGCCAGCGGATGTGCCAGCGGATACGGGATACAGGAAGATAATGGACCTGCTGCCTGTCCCTCTTTAGTCCCTTAGCTGGGACTTGAACCCAAACCTCTCTGGCTCCAAAGAACACGCTCTTAGGACACTGGACACCATGATATAAGCGCCAGTTACTCCGTTAGCAGCAGGGGTAGTAAAAGGATTGTTGATTTTCCTGCAGCTAATACAAGTTTCAACCCCAACAGGACATCTCACTGAATCGGCCGAGACTGTCCACTCCAGCTCTGAAGCCACCATCGCCGGCCAGTGTTGACCACAGCTGGGGGTGAGGGCAGGGAAGGGGTTGGGCTGCCGCTCACCGCTGGGATGGGGAGGGCCCCATCGACCACGCCCTCCTCTCGAGTGTGCCCTCCCTGGTTGGCGCAGGCAGAGAAGGCCTTCAGGAACAGCTGTTCTCTGCAGGGGCAGTCTGCTCGGGGGTCAGAAAAGCTCCCCTGTCTCTGTGACACATGAAACATGATACATGATGGGCTGCCACACACCTCAGGACAACAGGAACATGGCCTGGCTTGCCGGCTTGCCCGCCCCGCCTCCTTTCCCCTGCTTCCCCCCTTCTGTTCCCGCCTCCCAGTAGCCCACCATTCATTCCTGCCACCTGCCCACAAACCAGGTTAGTTGTCTGAAGTCACTGCTACTCCCCCAAACAGAGACTTCAGGGGGCTCCTGGGGACAGAGACAGGCCCCACACATGGCCCTGGCCTGTCCCATATGCCCAGGCCCTCTCTGGCATAGAGCTTGCTGCTCTGTCCCCCCAGACACTGCGGAAGGCAGGGGAAGGGTGGAGAAAAGACTGGCCACCAGTGGCCCCACTTCAGGAGGCTGGCGGCTGGCACTCAGGGTGGGCGAGGCAAACACGAACTCGTCTGCTGGTACCAGGGAGCTAGCTCCGCAGCCCAGAAATCCAACAGCATACATGTGAGAGGGAAATGAGAGGCGAACTGTGCTTATTTAGTGAGGCTTTGCTGCACACGCTCCTGCATGTCAACCACCCTTTCCCGAGGGCTGGCCACTGGGTGGGTACTGGTCTCCCCAGGGACACCTGCCTGACAATCGTGCTTCCTGGAGGTTTGGGGGTGTGGTCGGGATGTCCTAGCCCCCTGCACCATGCAGGGTGGTGGCTGAGCTGGACTGTCCTGGGGTTCTGCGGGAACTGAGACCGAGTGACGCCACCTCTAAAGGTAGCTCAGAACAGGGCTCAGCAAATGCGTGCCCCGTGAGCAGCACCTGGAGGGACAGGGCCATCAGCCACAACTCAGACAGAAGGCAGAAGAGGAGGACAAGGGCTGGCATCTTAAGAGCACCGTTCTGGAACCACAGGCACCTCCTCCACCCTCAGCCCGAAAGCTGGCAGAGGTGTGGCCTCCAGGCACGCACCGGGCTCGCCCTGCTCCTCACCTCGTTTCCTGGACCTCCCTCTGTCAACACGCAAGGTCACGTGAATTGAACACACCTTTATTACCTCCGGGGTGGGGCACGGCACGGAAAGAAGGGAACGGTGAGCAAAGCCAACCACGGAGCGTGGCCTGGCCACAGGGACTAGCCACACCCCAGGGGGCCGTCCTCCAAGGTGTGCTGCTGTCCGGGGACCCGACCTGGCTCACTTCCCCTGGCGGCCGAGGGAATGACGGGTCACAAAGAGGAGCCGCATGGGTGTGACTCACATGCACACGAGTCGACCGCAAAACGAGTCGCCCACGAGGGCGCACGAAAGGCATGAACGCACAGGGGGCAAAGTTAGGGTGTTCGTGCCACCAGCCCTTCCGACTCCACACACCTGCCTGGAGTTCTACCACACCCATCCTCCAACGTCCTTCCCTACGTTGTTGTGAAGTTTTTAGAAAACAGAAAAGGAAACCCTTTATTTAAAAAACAAGCAAAAAAATCCCCAGCATTGCTCCCCATCGCCCACAGCCTGAAGATGGAAGCCTGAGGGGGGCCCTCGCTGGTCCACTCCCACCTGGCCTCTGCGAGCTCAGTCTCCCCCACTGGACGCCCCAGGAGGCCCAGACGTGGCTCCCCCGACAACCAAAGGGAGGCCTTCTCCCCAGCTCCACCCCAGGGGTCCCAGGGACCCTTTAAGGTCAGACTGCCTCCCCTGAGCTGCCCACCTTCAGCCCTCTCGTTCTCTGACCTCGGAGCGTGCCCCAGTGCCTCCCACCGCGACGTTACTGCTCACGTTCATCACGTGATCATCTCTCCTCTTGGGTCAGTCGGAGTCACCGTTACCTGACCGCTGCCCACCGGCCACCTGTTCCGCAGACAGCACTTCTAACCCTCCAACCAGCCCTCCAGGGCGGGGACTCTGCCTCCACTGGAGAGAGGAGCAGGCCGCTGCTCAGGGAGGTTCAGGGTCGAGCCCGAGGCCGCTCAGTGCACGGGACTGCCAGGTCCGAGTACAGGTGTGTTTGCTTCCAGAGTCTGTCCACTTCCCACCGCTCCCGAGGGCAGAGCCCGGTCTTGGGGGTTCTGTATTACACTGTCCGGCATGGTGTTTGATCCGCAAGGCTACTAACAACTGTTGATTGAATGCTGCCACGTGCTGGGCACCACGGCACGTGGCCACAGAACAGAGTACTTTATTTAAGCCTCTAAGGATCCTGTGAGATAACGGCTACCTTCCCATTATACAGACGAGGAAACTGAGGCACAGAGACACTCAGTCACTTGCCCAAAGTGACCCAGCTGACCACGAAGCCAGGCCACCTGCTCCAGAGCCTCCACCCTGTCCCGCCTCTCCGCTCAAACACTCAGCGTGTCAACTGCTCTAATCTCGTCCCTTTTGCTGTTTAAAGCAGTGAAGCCCTCAGTGGAAACTGAACTTTATTCAGGATCCCCAGAGTGAGAACAGGAGGAGCAGAGGGCTCTGGGCGAAGCAGGGTCAAACCCAGGCTCCCCCAGGCAGCCCCGAGGCCCCTCTGCAGAACTGGTTGGGGACCCCCGCTCTGGACTGCAGGAGCTCATCGGGGGTTCCCTCCCTCCACCCTGATGCCGAGGCAGTGCCGCCAACTTCCCAGAGCCTCGCCGAGGCTCCCGGTACCCTCCTCTAGTCTGGGATGCCAACCGTGGCGCCAGCGTCCTGGTAACCAAGCCACTGTCACGACTCACCAGGAACGAAGGCGGCATTCTGGGGGCTAATACCCCCATTTACCACACTGTTTTCTAGCCCACTTCGACTAAGTACTCTCTCTCCGTCACGCTCTGTGGGCACAAATGCTTTACAATACACATTCTCTGCCAATGATGATCTTTTCCCTCCACTTTCCAAACGAGGAAACTCAGGCTCAGAGCGGTGCAGCGCCCTGCCCGTTACACCGCCAGCCCGTGGAGGGGCCAGGACGCGCACACGGGCAGTCTGACCAACCCTGCTCTCAACACCACCGAGATGCGCACTGTGCACGCTCCACCCTTTCCCGGGAATCTGGGTAAAATCGCCGCCAAGCACCACCTCCTCTCTGCAAATTCAGAAGGCGCTGGGCCTCCTGACGTCACCACGAGCCTCAGCGATCACCGCAACAGCCTTTGGCTCTGCAGCTCCCTGCGCCCCACAGCGGCCACTAGCCATGTGTGGCCACTGAGATTTCAACTTAGAGGAAGTTAAAACGGACCCTTCAGGGGCACCAGTCACATGCCAAGCACTCAACAGTCCCGGGGGCGAGCGGCCGCCACGTCAGTGCGCACGGGGACCGTTTCTGCCACTGCGGAAAGCTCCTTCGGGTGCGGCCTCTGCCAGAAACTAGGTTCCTACTGACCACCAGGGTCTTCTCTGACCCAGTCCCTGCCGGCGGAACGGTGTACAAGTGACTCGCCATTGGGTGATGGAAGTGCAGTGAGGAGTGTGAGGGAAGCACACTCCTGGCGACTGAGCTGGCAGCCAGGCCAACTCCGCCCAGGAGGGTGCGTGTCGGGAGACCCGCCCTGCGACCTACCTAAGTGGCACCGGATGCGGATGTTGGTGGGCCCGTAGTGCTCCGTGATCACAGTCCCGGGGCTCAGCACGGAGATGCATGCGTTCCCAAACACATTGTTCCCGATACAGGTCCGAAGGCTTCCGAGCAAGCGGTACGTCCGTGGGCACTTCCTGCAGTTCCTGGGGACGCAAACCCCCTGGTTGACCAGGTAGAAGGTGACCCACTCCCCGCTGGGCGTGCTGTTCATCTTCCAGCCCTGAGGCAGGCTGCAGTTCGAGAAGGCCTTGTACAGGGCCTCGAACTCGCACAGGATGGTCTGGAAGTTCCGCTCCAGCAGCTCCACATCGTGCTTCTGCGCGTCCCGGGGGAAGTAGGGCGTGGTGGGCAGGTCGGGCAGGAAGAAGACCTCGGGCTTCTGGATGGAGGGCCGGCTGTTGAGGTAGCGGCCCTGCTCGCGGATGCCCTTGTGGATGCGGCCCATGCCGGACCAGGAGTAGCGCTTGGCGTACTCCTGCAGGTTGTGGTAGAGTTTCTGGTTGAGGCCCTCGTTGTGGGTGCAGCGCACGCACTCGGGGGACTGGCAGTACACGTACCCGTTCTGCAGCCCGTCGGCGTCCGCGCCCTGCATGAGGGCGTTGACGGAGACGTAGGGCCGGGGCTGCTCCCGGCCCACGCGGTAGCAGTACCACACGAACAGGACCAGCAGGCCGGCCACCGTGGCCACGGCAGTGGTGTCGCAGTCCCTCACGGACTGGATGCCCGTGGCGATGCAGTCCCGCAGGCCGTCCAGCGACCAGCTCCAGGCCAACAGCCACTCGAGCGACATCTTCGGGGGGTTGTTGTTGAGGGCGTGAAGCAAGGTCAGACAGACAGTCAGTCCTCTGGGGTCCCAGGGGCGCCCACACGGTGCAGGTTAGCGGGGGGCAGCGGGGGCGGGGGGAGGCATGGCCGCCCCGGTTCCTCGGGTCCTGCCAGCGGCTGCATCGACGAACACCGAGGCCACCCGTGCGCACCGCTCCTCTCCAGGCAAAAGTCACTGTGGGGAGAGTGCAAGGAGCCGCCTCATGTCACAGCAGCAAGCGGTGCCGGTCCCTGTGAAATGATTCTCCAGGAAGTCCAACCCTGGGATAAAAAGAAAAAACAAACAGCATGAATCTTTTTACATCTGGAAAAGTCCTCAACTGAAACATAAAGTCACAGATGGTTCTGTAAGGTCCTTGTTGGCAGGGCACACCCTTCTCCGGCTTGTGTATTCTCCCCCCATTTTACCGCCACCCCCATTTCCCAAAACCAGCAGGGTTTCATCGGCATCAAGCACTCTCTGACGATTACCCTAACCCCACCCATATTCTCCCCCTTGGAGGTGCTATAGTGCCCACTTTGCAGATGAGGAAACCGAGGCTCAGAGAGGTTCCCTCACTCCCCCAAGTTCATGCAGCCACGGCAGGGACACAACCCCCATCTGCCCTCAGCGTGATACCTATCCATTCTGCTATGCTCTTTCGTGGCAGGCACGTAACAAATGCTTCTTCTCCTTCACTCTCTGTGCCCTTTCAGAGACATGGATTCAAAAGCACTTTAAAAGTGGCACAGGCACTTTAAAACTGCACATTCTCCATTAACTGTCCGTTTTCACAGCGCTCCATCATCCTTACTCTCTCTTGCCCTCCTGACATGGGTCGGGCTTACATCCAACCGGAAAAGGAAGTGGGCCCTCTGTGGTCACAGCCCTGCCAGACACAGGGACACTCCTGTCTGCCCACTCGGGAGACGACTCCCTTGGCCTCACCCACGAGGTTGTGAAAGTGACACGATGAGACAGAATGGAAATAAAAGCCCTTTCGGGTCTCTGACTGTCTCCAAACCAGACAAAAGGGGCTGCACCACCGCGTGTTTTACTGACGGCTGGGGCCCTGATTAACCTAAAAGTACTGTGTGAGCAGAGCCCCGCTGGCAGGCTGCCCGGGTCTATAAACTCCCGCCACGTCCCCCAGCTGAAACCCTCTGTGCATCCTGCTTCTTCTAATCTGATGACAACAGCCAGGTCCACGTTCTATTACAAGTCTAATGCATTCCTGCCATGTAGCAGAGAGATTAAGAACCCACACTGGAGACGGGCTGGGCGGAGTATCAATCCCACCCCTGGCCAGGTTGCTCCCCGCTCTGAGTCTCAGGATGGGGGACGCTCGTCTCACTGACTGGAGGCGAAGGATGGACGTCGGGCCCTCACGGTCACAGTAAGCACTCGGTATGCACTGGTGACTGCTACAACATGTGGCATCCCACCCCCTGGCTGATTAGCCAGCAAACCAAAGTGGGGGCCATCAGGGAAAGGTATCTCAGGACTGAAAATGCCAACAGCCAAAGGAAGAGTCGAGACACTCTTGCTGCCACACACCTCGAGGGATGTTTTTTGGTCCCCAACGTGCAAAGCCGAAAACTGAAACGGATACCTTAGGTGATTGCTAGCTGCCTCTCTGCATCTTCCCAGCTTAGGCCGAATAAAGAATCGCTCTACTAATGTGTTTAGTAAGTCTGAAACCCACATGCTCAATATCCGTGTATGTTTTTCCTGTTTCTAGGAAAAATACAAGAGTGGGGAGGTCAGATGCTAAATTGTCTTCTCACATGTTCTCAACTTCTTCCCAGATTTGGGAGAAGAGGGAAGGGCTGGGCCCCCCAGGATGGGTACAGACCCCTCTGGGCCCTGGGTTCTCTCTTCGCCCTGCCATACGTCACTGGCAGCTGTTTCCTCTTGAGAAGGGAAGAAAAACCTGAACGCAAGGTGAACTGTTTGCGAGCCATCTCCCCAAGAGAGCCCCGGGCTTCCTGGGCTTCAGTGTGAAACTACCACCTGCGCACTAACAAGCCCGCTCGCTCGTGCTGAAAGGGTCCCCCCAACACTGAGCTAAACTCCGAACTGGAATTAAACTCCCTCTCTCAGGAAGCGAGGCTTCCTTAAATGTTCTAACAGTGAGATGGTGATAATGTGACAAACACCTGTGAAGTGTTAGTTCCCATCAGCCCTGCTACTCCAAGGAGAGTTTTCAGTCCACCAAAATGAAGACACGGAGGGCAGGGTAGACGGTGAAGGGGTCGCTCCGAGGAACACCCTGCAGCTTACTCCCCGCCCCCCCACCGGAAGCGTCATTCTGCACAGTGACAGCCACCAGTGCGCCCTAGACCGAGCTATAAACAAAAGGCAGCAAGAGATCCTGACGCCCTGAGCTCCAGGTTCCGACGCTTGTTCAAAGACCAAAAACGGCACTGAGGGCTGAAGTGAGGACTTTCCAGACCTGTCAGTCACTTTTAGTCCAAATGCACAGGCAGGCCCCTGAGCCCAGAGGCCAGTTAGCGGGCTCACGGCTGAAATATGACACTAAAAGCAGCCCTTACGTTTTCAGGGTGATTGGCAGCTTATCAAACACTGCTTCAAACATTTGATCCCGCTGCACCCGGTGACAGCCCCCCCCCATCTCCCCAGTGGGGAGGGCATGGATTCCCCCACCCCCAGCCCCAGCTCCTGTCTCAGGGACCAGAGTAACCTCCGGCTTCCTTCACGCATCTGTTCATCTTCATCTGTTTCATTGCTGTCCTCATTAGGGATGGGGACATCTCACTGCAGTTCTGCACTTCAATAATATGCAGCCCCAGACCTTAAAGGTCGGTGGGCTTAGGGAATAAAGCCCTAATTCATGGCCAATGGTGAGCAAGTCCAATCCAATATAACTTGTTATACAACCAACACCTACCTGGAGGACAGACTAATGGCTCTAACCTGGTTTCATCCAGTTCACGTTACCAGTCCAAGAGGCTGCCCTGTGCTTAAGAGCTTCTGGTCATTCTCAGGGTGAGGCCAGGTCATCCCCCAGGTAGTGCTGGGAAGGTGTGTAATCCATGCCTCCCTCTCCACCCAGGGGCCAGGAGCAGCTCTGGGGCCGGTCCTCCCCCTTGGGGACCTGGAGACCTGTCCTCCTCACTTTCTTGGCCAGCTTTTTCAGCATCCACTAGCTCCGAAGTGGGGGGGGAAGGGGGAGCAGAGGATGGGTTAACACAGATGGTGATCACCAGGAGGTCAGGGGAGGTGGGGATGGGAAAAGAGGAAGGTGACTATTAACAGGAAAAGTAGACGACCAGCTAAAGAGTAGGGAACAGCAAGGATTGTGGTGATAACTCAAGGGGCAGGGGAAGAGGGTTACTACAGGAAATATGGGAAGTGGGTGACGCTCGCGCGCGGGGGAGGCAGACTGCAAGCAAGGGAAGGAAGGTATCAAGGAGGGTCACCGCGAAGCGGGGTGACCGGGTGGGGAGGGGCGCATTAACCCGAGGCAGGACACCGCGATGGGGCAGGGAGTAGGAGGAGGGTGATGCCCGGCCGGGGCCGCGAACACTGGCGTGGCGGCGGCGCTCAGCACGCAGCGAGCTCCGGGCGGCTGGGCCCCTTGGCCGGGCCGGGATGCGGGGCGCAGGCAGGCGCCGACGTCTCAGAGCATCCTCAGCGGCCGCGCCGCCGGGCGTGGGGACCGCGGGCCTGCGGCCGCTCGGCCCCCGCCTCCTCCTGGCGTAGCAGGGTCCGCGGGCTGAGCCGCCCTCCCGCCTCGCAGCCCCCAGAGACGCTGCTTACCTGCGCCCCAGCGCGCGGGCGGCAGGGGCCACTCCTGGGGCCGGAGCGACGCCGCCGCCCGAAGGCGCGGACGCGCGGACGCCCCCTGCCCGCGCCACGGAGCCTCCGCCCGGCCGTTGCCCGGCCCACGCCACGGGAGCCCGAGCTGGAGCCGAGGTAGTGCCCCGCCGTTGCCGACGCCGCGCTGCGCTCCGCGGGGCCGCGAGGACTACAACTCCCACTATGCCTTGCGCGGCCAGGACGGTGTGGGCGGGGCGGGGCGGGGGTGGCCAGCTAGCTAGGACCCCGATTCCCAACACTGATCTTTGCTGGTCTTGAGCAGGGTCAGCGGAGGGGGGCTCGTGCCTCCCGCTCAGGTGGCTTTTGCTGGAGCTGCCGTGACCCTGTGCAGCAAGACGTACGGTCCGCCCAATCCGAATTCAGTAATTCATTCAGTTCAGCGTGTTTTAATTCATTCGTTCCTTCTCTCCCTCTGCCCCTCTTTCTGGCTCTCTGAGTCTCTCCCTCCTACATTTCCTCTTTTCATTCTCTTTCACTTTCTCTCTTCTTTCCTCTCACTTCGTCCCGCCCTAACATCCTCCTTTCTTTATCGATTGATTCAGTATAGACTTCTGAGGCCTCTTGGGCACTGGGAATGAAACCGCGAATTAAACAGCGTCCTTAGTCTCACGGAAAACTCAGTGGCCCAATACGAATAATGAATAATGATGCGGCAGCCTCTCTGTGCCTGGCCCTGTGCTCTGTGGGGGCGTTTTGGATAGGACCACTGCGGGCAGGGAGTCGCTGTCCAGCCAGGAATAGATGCCCAAGTAATCACAGGTGCAAATCCACAATTACTAGAAGAGAAAGAAAGGGACGCGGGGGCGGGGGAAAGTGTGTAACCAAGGGGACCTCATGAGGGCGTGGAGGCCTCTCTGAGGAAGTGATGTTTGAGCTAAGGCCCCTGGGAGAAAAATAAGCTAACAGTGGCCATGGGACCTGGGAAGTGCCCCGGTGGAACGTTGCATGGGCAGGTTCTGGGAGGGCGGAGTGGGGCAGCGGGCCCACAGCCCATCTGTTCCTGTTCCACAAGCCACTTGTTACGTTCCCAGAATCCACCTGGTCCCTGTACCAGAATCCATCTGGTCCCTGTCCTAAGAACCACCTCTACCAGGTCCTTGAATCCAGCTCACTCCATTGCAGAATGCACTTCTACCATAACCCCAAACCACCTCTATGATGTCCCGGAATCCACGCCTCACCACTGTCCCAGATCCTATCTCTATTGTGGCGCAGAATCCACATCGACTGCGGTCCAGAGTCCACCTGCTCCATGACTTCATCCCTTTTCTCAACCCAAAGGGGAAAGAACTCTGCTTCTCTTTTATTCTACCAAAATAAGCCAAAATGCATACAATACATTGGGAAACCATAAAATGCACCCGGATTTGCTCAAAGTGTGGGTAATCAACAGGCATCAGATTTAGAAACATTAAACAAACTCTTTTCACTGCCAGCCACGGTGTGGTTGAGCCTGGGTGGGGCGGAGAAGGGGGCAGGGCATTTGGCCCACTTCCCAATCAGCAAGTTGCTCTAACTCAGACTCCTCCAAAGGTGCTCCTACAGCCAGCCACAGCATCACACTGACAGGGAGGAAGAAGGAAAACATTCTTCATATCGTTACAAATGTGTGTTCTGTTCCTGGGCCATGCCATCTGTAGTACATTATGAATTAATATTGTCTATAAATCCTGTAATTATCTTTGGCCAGTGCAAATTATATTGCTCTGTACTTCTTAAGAGTATTTATTTGTTCAGTGGCAATATTACCACGCACATGTTTTGCTAAGCTTGCTTGTCGTTTCTTCCTCTGGGAGACCCTGGGAGGTGAGCCCCCGCAGAGGAGCGTATGGGTGAGCAATCCAGATAAATTATCGCTGCACTAATGGAGGAGTTGAGATAAGGGCCAAGTGCATCTAAATTGTCTGCCTTCAGCTTGGCTGCCACCCGCGTCCTCCCGCCCTCACTGCCTTCCCCCGGGCAGTCATTCCGACCTACTCCGAGGCTGCACAGCCTATCATTATGCCATCTTCTACCCTCGTGGGGGCCACCTACTTTCTTCCTCCTACAGATGGAGTCACTGGGGGTCCAGAGAAAACATGTCTTGCTCAATCAAACCCACAGCAAGTCAGTAGGCAAGTGCTGGGTTGGTGCATTAAAGAACCTGGTATAACCACTTCATAGAGCGATTTGGTGGTATTTGTTATGACAACACCGAGTGTGTATACCCTAAGAACCAACTATTTCACTACTCTAAAGCTACCCTAGAGAAATTCTGGGGTAGATGAAAGCATACTTATGTCTTGATTTTATACAATCCTGTGCAGCTCATCCACAATTGTTAACAGAGAGGAGCTAGGTGCATGTGTAAAAATACGGATAAAGCTCCTAACCAAATAATAAAACACAATGCAAGCAGAATTATTTTTGCGGTATGATTTCAACTACATGACACACACATACACAACACAATATGTAACTCTGTAGTCGCGGTGGATATAAATGCAAGTATGTGCATGTTTATCTTTATGAAAAAGCAGGAGAAAAGCACTAGGAGAATGCACTAGCATGTTCTCTTTCTTAAATCTTAAAACATCGCGGTGTTTGCAGATGTCACGGCTGTCCTTCCGGAGAGACGCCGCTTCAGGAGCTGTCACCTCAGGAGGGGTCAAGAGGATGGAGGACTGGGCACAGCAGACAAAACAAACTGGCGTAATCTGTCACGCTCTCATTGGATTTAACGTGTTCAAGAGATTTAAATGCTCCTGGAACAGGACACCTAAAGGACCAACGAGTTACTAGGGCTACCTCTGTCCCCATCCCCTTCCTTGAGACAGTCGTTGTAACCAATTTCTTATGCATCTGTCCAGGAAACTGCTACGCATTTGTACACACACAGAAGGATCTTAACTTTTAAAAAGGAAATATTAGTATGTCTTCAGTGACATTAAAAATGGATTTAAAAGTCCATTAAAATTACCTTTCAAGAATGAAGTGTTGTTTCATGCTGGAAACTCATTTGGCAGAACTCATCACAGGAACAACGGGAAAGACAAAGAACTACACCATCATCTCAGAGAGGCAGGAAAAACCATTTGACAAAATCCAACATCCGTCCGTGATTAAAAACTCCCAGCAAAGTAGGAACAGAAGGGAACTCTGTCAATCTGATAAGGGGCATTTATGAAAAACCCGCAGCCAACATCCTATACAATGGTTAGCGACTGAGTGCCTTTCCTCAAAGCCTGGGACCCAGACAAGGATGTTTGCTGTCCCCGCTCCTGCTGAGAGCTGGGCTGACACCCTGACCAATGCAGCAAGGCAAGAAAATGAAATGAGAGGCATTTGGAACGGTAAGAGAAAAAACTATTCCTAGTAGCAACAAAACTGCACAGAACTCACAAATGAATTTAACTCCAATGGAGAAGATGAAAGAAAAGTGAAACAATATCATTGAAGGGCACAGAATAATTTGTGGGTAATGACAATGGACGCAAAACTTCAACAGGCGAAAAGACAACATCGCAAATAAGTCAGTTTCCCTGAATGACTTATGACATTTAAATCAATTTTTAGGACAATCTGGTGTTTTTAGTGAAACATACAAATAAATTGATCATACAATTTATGCAGAAAAGCAACGGGCCAAGAAAATGAAGGACAAAAATGAAACTACCTAATAAAAGAGGAGCAACGGATAAGAGCAGGTCATTCGGACAGGGGAAACACACATACACACGTAAGAAAGCGTGCCACACTGTCCGTCATCCACGGGAGGGCTCTCGGGTTGTTTCCATCCTGCTCAGCGGAAGGAGAAGACGCAGTACCGCCATTTACGGCAACAGGGGTGCATCTTGACAATATCATTCTAAGCAAAGTAAGTCCGATGGAAAAGGCAAGAACCATAGGATTTTACCCACGTGTGGGATATAAAACAGAAAGCAATAAACAAACCAAAGAAGCAAACACACAACTCACAGACAGGCAGAGGGAAAGGGGGCTGGGGAGGTAGAAGAGGGTAAGGAGGACTGGATATATGATGACGGAAGGAGACTTGACTTTGGGTGGTGAACACACAGTGCAATATACAGATGGTGGATTAAAACTTACCTAATCTTATTAACCAGTGTCACCCCAATAAATAAAAATAAAACCACAAGACATTTTGCATTCATCACGTTGGCAAAAATTAAAAAGCCTGTTGTTGATGCTAAAAGATGGCACGCTGCGGGTGAAGTGTAAATTCACATGACCAATCTGGCCGCCTGGCAAAGCTGAAGGGGTGCGCACCCCCTGTTCCGCTTCCTGGTCTATGCTCTAGAGCCCTGAACTTCACACCGGGAGTCCCGCTGACACTTGTAGTATTGGCAGAGTGAGTCGTGACCACAATTTAAAACAACAAAATAGCCCTGCCCGGGTAGCTCAGTTGGTTGGAGTGCCGTCCCATACACCAAAATGCTGTGGGTTTGATCCCTGGTCAGGGCGCATACTAGGTTGTGGGTTTGGTCCCCGGTGGGGTGTGGACAGGAGGCAACTGATCGGTGTTTCTCTCTCTCTCTCTCCCTCTCTCTAAAAAATCAATAAATATATCCTCGGGTAAGAATTAAAAAAATACACACACAAAGCAATGCAATAGAACAAATCACAGTAGAAATATGGGAGTGTTTCTGCATGTGTCCTAAGAGAACTCTGTGTGTGTGTGTTGCACTAGGCCCCAGTGTAAACACGCATCTCAGACAGTGGGTGGCAGTCGGTAAGTGTGAAAGCCTTTGTCCCAGAAGAGTTCACAGAATGGGACATGCACAAGAATGAATTGCAACATTCTGTGAAAAATTGGAGGCAATGAATATTCATCCGGAAGAGGATAAATTCATGCAGATACATGTGTTAAAGTGCATGAGCCACAGCGAAATGTTTCCATGTGGATAATTCTCCAAAATACAGTGTTGTGCTGGAAGAGCAGACTGCAGACTGGCATGTATAGAATAGTATTGATAAAAGTGACAACTCACATAGACAATGCAGCACACTATTCAGGGAAATATGTATATACTCAGGGGAAATGTATATATTAAGTGTATTAATATATGTGTTAATAGTAAAGATTTTACATGGGGATTATTAATACAAATTTAGGATAGTGGTTATTTCTGGGGCAGGTGGGAGGAAAGTGGGGAACAGGATTAGGGAAGGACAAATGTAACAATATTTTTGTAACATTTTATTCTTTTACAAAAACTGAAGCGGTAGAGCAAAACAGTTAAGCTTTGATAAAGTGGAATGCTGGGTACATATTTATATGTTTGTCCTATTAATCTCTATGAGCATCTGAAATATTACACAATCATAAATTATCAAAAGCCAATTTGATTAGGTAGAATGAACTTTGATTTTGCAAGTTTAGGTTGCAAGTTCCCCATGTGACGAGCGACTTGGAGATATTCAAGAACACAACTGTTTGACGGAGGTTCGGCAAGAGGAAGGGGCGGGAAGGGACCTGCACCTGTGGCTCTTAGTTCCTTCCCCCCGAATAGCTTGCCCTCGATCAGCTTTGTGTGTTGACCTTCTGTATTTGGGCGGTGAGAGATCCTAAGACTAAAGTAAGTTTGTAAACCAAGTAAAAGTTGGGAAGCATTTCCCCGGGAACTATTAGGGTAAGCCTGGGTCAGAAATTCTAGCGAATAAGCTTGCCTATGTCTCCAAATGGATTGATCACATTGGATAATACACTTTGGTTGGTGAGCATGTACAAATGTGTAATTCTGTCTACCCAGAAAGCAAACCACACCCTCTTATTATCAAATGCTGAATAAGTTCCAAGAACCAACCTAAATCACCTTGAACTGATCCAATAAAGTGCTGCTAACATCTATTTAGTGTCTGAACAGACGGTGAACTTCCTGCTTACAATGCAAATAGGTAGAACCAGATGAGCCTGCTGCTGGGGAAGCCCAGGAGAGCTTGCTTTATACATTGGAGTAAGCGAATTAATTAGAACTTCCTCCCAAAGCCATCACCTGTTTCTGGTTCGGCCTTCCACTGGGTCACCCCCTGCCACCCCCACACTTGCTCTGGCTTGCTCTCCTTATCTGGACCACTTCAGCCATCCCACGTCCTCCAGAAGCTTCGGAATAACTTTGGCCAGACATGGAAGGTACATATGAGAACCTCCAAGTCTCTCTGACGTGGAAACAGACAGGAGACGCGTGGCCAGATTCCTAAGATCTTGAAGAGAACCAGCCCTCTAACAAACTGGGAGTGGAATTCAACCCCTAAATGAACGAGATTTTACTGTGACAACACGCTTCATGTCTCACCTCCAAGACCCTTTCTTGGTGGTAACACATGGTGGCCACGATAGGTTTCCGTTTTTGTTCCTGGTTGGGTTGATATTAAAATTACTTAATAATCAGTACATCGTGGCACCAATCACCAGAGTGCATGAGAACTATAAAACACAGGCAGGGCCACATCAGGGCATACTGGCCCACAGCAGCCCCGACCAGGTGGTAGAGAAATCTCGTCTTCGTGAAACTTCACGCTGGCTGCATCTGAGCCCAGGAGCAGATGCACCGCGAAGCTGCCAGCTTGCGTGGAGATGCCGCCTCCCGTTCTGAACTCACCTTTTCTACAGTCCCAACGGAGGGGAGTTGTACTGCTTGCCAAGCACTTCGCAACTCTGAGGAGTCGACGGGGGGGACTATTTTTTTATTTCAGCACGTCATGGTTGAGCACATACCAGGTACCCACTGAACACGGGGCAGCCTCTGTGTTAAATCCAGCAACATCCAGTCACGTTCAGTGCGGCCTGCTCAGGGCTTTTAAAAGTTGCCAACGTGTACAAATGAGGAGATGCCACCTAAAAGTCTGGAATTGCTACTTCTCTTGCAAAAGGGCACTCTCTGGCCACCATGGGTCAGATTTCTGCAAAGCAGCAAATTGGCTGGTCAGTGGTGTGTGACAGCTTCCCCCCATCTCCCATCGCTCCCCACCACCATGGACGGTCGTCATTTACCACGTACCACCGCCATGGTGTGGTGTGACATGGTGTGACGGTGCACTGTGGGCCCGGGGATTTCTGTGTGTACGTGCATGTGTGCGTGTGTGCGTGCGTGCGCGTGTGTGTTCATATTAAGGAAACATTTGTCTGCTTCTACATTTCTGTCAAAAGTAGAAGAACAAAAGCCAGACCGAGGGCCAAGGGATCTCTATTAGCCTTGGCCGCTGGCCTTGATGTTGCCTGACGCGTTCAGAGGCTCTCGAGTTTGCAGCTCCTGGAACGCGATCGTGCCATCAACTGGGAAATAAAAAGGTGACGTCTGCCTCAGGGAGTTTGCAGGAGTGAGGATTACACTTGTCAACCTGTGAGAACTCCCTCTTCTCACCCGCGCAGGCCCTGGTGGCAAGCAGAGGGAAGGAAGGAACGGTGAGTGCAGAGGCTTCAAGGTAGGAACAAGCTTGGCGTGTTGAAGACATGGCAGGGAGCCCGTGTGGCTGCGGCAGGCGAGGGCGATGAATTTGGAGAGCAGGCCCAAGTTTTTGTTTTTTTAAAAAATTCATTGGAGGACATGCATATTGATTTTTGAGAGAGGGGGAAAAGGAAGAAGGAAACCTTCATGTGAGAGAAACAGATCAATTGGTTGCTTCTCGCATGTGCCCCAACTGGGGACCAAACCCACAACCCAGGCATGTGTCCTGACCAGGAACTGAACCCTCAACCTCCTGGTTTATACAATGATGCTCCAATCAATTGAGCCACACTGGCCCCGGACACAGGCACGGGTCTTTTCATTCGTGGTAAGGAGCTTGGGTTTTATTTTATTCTAAGTGGCCTGACATGCATTCTGCTGGACACCTGCAGAGGCTCCTCCTGGACAAGGCTTGTGGGAATTCCACGTATTGAATATGTTAGGGTAGGTGAGGGTAGCAGAAACAGCGGGGGAGAAGAGAGGCAGGTCAAGCTGGCTTTTACCTAAATGTTTACTATCACCCAGGTGCCCGGAAGTGGGAAACGGCATATTCCCACTGGGTCATTTGAGTAGGGTTTCATAAAGGTGTTGAAGAGCGAGTTTCAAGACTCCTCTAGGATGATGAAGTACCCAGGGCTAATGATAGGGGGCGCTGTTACCCCCATAGGCCTGAAGGGACAAGGGAGAGAGTGAATACAACAACCTGGATATAGAGACACTGTTTGGAGAGAACTCTCCTCTTCCCATAAGGGACAAAGACAGCCGGTGAGACCCCACAGAGAGAGATCCGAGAGGAATGACCTCCCTTTGCCCTTACTTTCTTATCTTCTGCTGGGTCTCCCCTGGGGCCACATCCAAGTGGATGCCGGAGTGGAGGGAGCCCATTGATGGAGGCCAGGGAGGTCGCCCTCCCCAGGGGAGAACAGAGAGGAGAGGCCCAGAGAGTAGAGCTGGCGGGGCAAGAGGCTGACAGGTACCTGGTTGTCCCTGCAGGACTCGGGAAGAGAAAATCACACCGCTGTTTGGACTGGGGGCCACGCCCGGGTGTAGTGCCCCCTAATGGTGGAAATGAGTATCATCAGACTACTCCAGCTTCCGGGCAGAGTAACCTCCCCGTTTCGGGAAGCCTGGGGACCAAGACATTGAAAACTTCAGGATCTGGTTTGGAAGATAAGCTATTTGGATGTGGATTCAGAAATGCCAAGGTGGAGCAAGACACACCTGGGATTGGTCAAAATTCCCCCGACGGGATGTCCCTGATCTGCAGTTACTGGAATTTGTAACTCTTGGAAAAAGCTTCCAGGGGCATGACTCACGGAGTTAATGTCCAGTTCACGGGTTCTACAGCTCATTGTCCTGTCCCGCCCCCCCCCCCCCAGTCTCCGCCCTCTTTCTGCAGCTGTAACTGGAGAGGCATTTGCTCCCCTCCAGGGAGGGGCCCCGGGGACCTGGCGCCAGCATCCTTGCCTGGCCAGCTGCCTTCTCACATTACAGGTCACCAGAATTTTCTGGATTCCAGGGAGGAAGAAGAAGCATGTCAGACGGAGGAGACCAGACAGTCTAAGTCTCTTCCTTGCCTAGGTCACATTCCTAGAGGGAGAGGGTGAGCACCACCCAACCGCAACTGGAAGCCACCTGGGTCACTGTGATAAGCTCGGACACAGTACATGAATTTAGGACAGCCTCATGGAGCTAAGTCTTTCTGCATTTCTCCTTAATTAATTTGGTTTTTATGCGTCTGGGAGTCTGCAACAGCCTGAGCCAGACAGACTCATTAGGATTTACTTGTAGTTGTGTTGTGTTTTGTTGTTTTTTTTTTGCAAATTTCCCTTTTGTTGTCCTCTGTCCACATCTGCTCCGTGCTTATACCTGTCTTAGGTGGTGCCAAGTTCTATACGGCTGCTTTGGCATGGGAGGGCGGTCAGGTTCTGGGGTGACTGTTATGCACTCAGCCTGCTGGCTGACACATGTGCCCTACCTAGAACTGGAAGGCTCTGTACTCAGAGTTCCTTGAGCTGGCAAAGTCATCACGATTTCTGTTAACCTGAGATGCACTGCTGGGATTTGTTTTTTTCCTTCCCAAACTCTGTCTTCATTTGGTGGAAGAAAACAAGGAGATGAACACTCAGGTCAAGGTTTGCATCGCAGCGCCACCCAGCACTGGCTGTGTGGCTTTGGACCCGAGTTCCTTAAGCATTCTGAGCCTCAGCTGTTGGTCTGCAAAAATGGGCTTAATGCCTGTCTCACGACATTGTTGCCAGGACTCAATGGGATGGTGCAGGCAAACTGCTTACATTTTGTCTGGTTTAGAGCGATCAAATGTGTGAGTTTCTTCTTGTTCGCAGCCTCCTGACTCACCAAAGCGCACACATTTTTAACCCTTTTCATCCAAGCTGCTGACTTCAGGAGCTTGCCTAACCACAAATGGAGTTAGCATCATCATAAAGGAGTTTGTTGTTGCTCACGGACTTCACTACTCCACGTGACTCCCTCCATCCAGCCATCATCCAGCCGTCATCCAGCCCCTGCCACAGCTTCTGCGAGTCGTGTTGACAGAGGGAGATGTTTGGAGCGCCATGTTGATTCGGGAAGTTGCAAATGCAAAGCAATGCATGGAAAGTGCTGGGGTGGGTAGGTGGAGGGTCATAGACTGTGAGGGTGTGGGAGAGACTTAGGGGATCAGCAGGGCTGTGAAAACTGTGGAACTGCTGAGAAGGGCAGGGAACAGACACTAAGCCGCCCTAATGAGGCTGGGCGGAGTCGGGAGAGATTGCCTGGTGCACAGCAAGCCCTTGATAAATATCGGCGAATGAATGAATTTGGAGGATGAGGATGGACTGGGGGAAGGGGTAGGCCATTAGGAGTCTCAGGGGACTTAAAATGATTGAGTTTCTGCTCAAATGTCACTTATCAGAGAAGGCCTTTGTGGCCTCCAACTGCAACAAAGCTCTGTGGGGCCTTTTGAACCCCTGCCCTGCCCGCCCCTCCCCACCACAGGGCTCCCCTCCACATTGCATGTTCATCGTGTATTTACTTCATTATGGTTTGTCTCCTCCACTAAACTCCAGAAAAGCAGAGACTGACTCTCTCTGTTTTTTGTCCTCACCCAAGGACATGCTCATTGATTTTAGAGAGAGAGGAAGGGAGGAAGGAAGTAGGGGCAGAGAGAGAGAGAGAGAGAGAAAATCATCAGTTCCCTTCTGTATGTGCCCCAACCGGGGACTGAACCTGCAACCTAGGTACGTTCCCTGAACGGGAATTGAACTGACAACCTTTCAGTTTACCAGGCGACACCGCAACCAACTGAGCCACATGAACCAGGGCAAGACTTTGCCTCGTTTGTTCTCTCCTGAATCTCCAGAGCCTAGAACAGACCCCGGCACACAGCAGAGATTCAGTACACACGCTTGAATACATGACTGAATTCGCGAGAATGATTACAGGGAGGGTGGGGACGGGAGGGCCCCGGAGAAAGCCTTGCAGTGGTTCTCAAAGGTAGGCTGCCTCAGACTCCCCTGCGGCCGGGTTCAAATTCAGCTTCCCTGGCTGGCCCCATCCTTGGCCGACTGACTCAGAGTCTCCGGGCAGAACCTGGGGTCTGCATTCACCAGCTGCTCAGGTGGTGCTGATGCAGCTACACTGAGAAACACTGCACTTTCCTTATAGGAATTGACAGATTCCCCCAACCCCTCTCCCTTCCGAAAGCACTTTTCTTCCCTCCTCTCAGAATCACTTTCTAGTCCCCAGGCATGCGATTTGATAGCTCTTCATGTCTTTTTACGTTGCCTGGGTGCAGTCCACCCAGAATAACCGGTGGGAAGGAGGAGACTTTCTCTAGACGGTTCCATCCCCAGGCAATGCTCCCCGGCTCCCCAAACACGCCTGCCCAAGTGTCCTACTTCCTGGTCCCCTGTGAAAATCCTAAGGTCTTACCTTTAGCCTTTTACTGCTGAGTATTTGATCATCTCTAGTCTCTCATTTCTAAACGATCCTCTATGTTGGAATCACTCACTTTGGAGAGGCACCTCGGAGGACAGGGCCATTTTTCCCTAGTGCCAGCCGTTCGAGAGGACGCTCACTGGGCTCTTAACTCACTGACCAATTTACAGCCGCAGCTGGGCACTGGCTAAGCGCCCGAGGTGCACAGAGGACCACAGGCTCGGTGATAGGAACAGCTGTCTGGAAATGCAGGCTCTGCGAGCCTCCCTCTCTGGAAGACTGCTGACTCGGGGTAAGGAAAGACGAGTTCTCCTGTTGTTATAGGGCGTACACTTGCCCTTCCTCCCTCTTTGACTTTCCTTCCTGCCCCATGAACACGATCTGTCCCTGAAGGAATTTATTCACTCAGCCTTGAGAGGTCCCTGCCCACAGAATGAATGTTTAGACGGACACAGAGAGACGGGATTTTGCAAGGACAGCCGAGAGGGACCTAACACTTTCACCCCTGTGGACACGCCTTACACTGAAAGCACTGAGTTGGCAGGGCACACGGCACTTGCCCTCTGAAGCGGTGGAAATGTTATTTTCTTCGGGGCCATCACAGATGACAGTAGCAGCGGTGGGAGAGTGGAAGTTAAATACCAGCGCGCCTGGCTGTCGGCTTGCTGGTGGTCATGGTTGTGGTGGTGGTGTGTGTGTGTGTGTGTGTGTGTGTGTGTGTTGCAGCGAGAGCCTCATCTTTTATAAAAATGCCTCTGACAGTTCTTCGGTCCTTTCTCCCAGGCTGCAACCGGAAACCCCTCCCGTCTTTTCTTTCTCTGCGGCTGGCCCGGAGCTGTGGCTTTGAGTACCAGACGCCAACGTTGATCCTGCCCACTCCCAGGCGCTGGCCACACCCGGTAGACGCTGCCCGACCTGTCGTCTCTCTCACAAGCATCTCCTTCCCGTTCTTTTTGCCACCGTAGCGTTCTGATCTGCCGAGTTCCCCAGTCAGTCCCCCTCCCCCTCCATTCATCCCACACATCACCGACAGCGGCTGCTGTCTAAAGCAAGTCTGGTTTCGAAGGCTCCCAATTTACCCACTGAAATCTGTAAACCGATCAGACTGGTTGTCAAGACCTTCCAAAAGAGAGCCCCGCCCTACCCAGCCACACTTATCCCTTACACGCTAGGGTTTTCCTGCCTCTGGGTATCAGCCGAGGCTGTCTCTAGGGCCAGGAATGCCTTCCTTCCGTGTCTTACGCCTGTAGAAATCTTGTTCATCATTCAAGACTTGACAAAGTGCTCATGAATCGCTCCTCCTGGTCAGCAAATCCCTATGGAGTGCTCCAGACACAGTGCTGGGTGTTGGGGGTCACAGAAATGAATGAAATATGGCCCCTGCTCTCGGAGGAGTTCGCAGTCCAGCGGGGGGCCAGCGATGGAGGCGCGCGTTATCCAAGAAAGCTGATGGCTTCGGCACTTCGGGTCTCCGTGGGAGCCCCGAGGAGGGCCGCCGGACTCTGACCTTGTTTGTGGGACAAGGATGACGGGGAGCTAGGGGAACTGAGAGAGAGAAAGTGACATCGGGCAGTTCAGTGAAGACCAAAGGTCAGGGGATGGGCCATAGAAGGAAGCAAGACAAATACCAGGGGACCGCGGAGAGGCTCAGCCAGTTGCTTGCCCGCACGAGCTGTCTCTGGACAGGCTGCAGAGACACTGCCGCAGACCCGCAGACCAGTGCACTGAAGAAAGGAAGAGGGAGGGATTTTCTCCTGGCCCTGGATCCTCATTGGTCAAAATTTACCCACAGGGCATTAAGTCCATGGAGTCCCCACCATTACCTGGCCCCTTTGGGGAGAGGCCGTGGATGCCCGTCCGAAGGCTCTGCAGCACGGAGCTTCATCCGAGTCCAGACCTGATGAAGTCTCCACGAGTCTGCTGTGCTCATGGACCTGGATGCCCTGGCTGCCATGGCTGCCATGGCTCCTTCAGTGGAGGTGTCCTGACCCCATCCTCACTCCCAGGAGGCAAGGCAGCCAGCAGTGGGGCAGCAGAGGCTTCAGCGGCAGCGGTGGTCGCTGGGCTTTCCAAGAGATTGGGTATCCATTATGACTGATGCAATCCACCGCTTGAACTTCTCAGCTCTCCTTATATCTTCCCGTCATGACTGGCTTCTGTACTGTAACATCTGGCCTCATTTTGGGGAAACCAGTCTACTATGTGGGGGATGGGTTTGAAGAAGGCGAGATCTGGAGCAGAGAGATTCGCTAGGAGGCGCTGCAATGGTCTTAGCAAGAGGTGAGAAGCATCTCCACTAGGACAGTGGTTGTGATAAGGGAGAGGAGAAAACTTGATGGATATTTGGGAGATGAAATGAACAAGCTTTGGTGATCAGTGCACGTAAGGATGCTATTGACTGAACTGTGTCTCCCCCAAGGTCATATGTTAAAGCCCTGACCTCCAGCACGATAGTATTTGGAGATGGGAGGCAATTAGACTTAGATGAGGTTATGAGGGTGGGTCTCTCATGATGGGATTAGCGCCCTTCTAAGAAGAGACGCCAGAGAGCTCAAATTTTCTCTTTCTCTCCCCGGCTCTGCCATGTGGGAATAGAGCAAGGAGGTGTCTGTCTCCAAGCCAGGAAGAGAGTTCTCACCGTGCTGGCATCCGATCTCAGTGTCCAGACTCCAGAACCAAGAGAAAATGCATTTCTATTGTTTAAGCCACTCAGCCTATTAGATTTTGTTTTAGTGGCCTCGGCTGGCCGGTCCATGGGGGGTTAAAGAAGAAGGAAGAATCTAAATCAGTTCCCAAGTTTCTACCTTGGGTAACTGGAGGGAAAGATGGTGATTCCAACACGTGAAAGAGAGAAGCCAGAAGTTCCCCACCAACTATTTAAATCCTGGGGAAAAAAACCAAGGGGAGGAGGCCACTGCCTTCTAATGGCCCAAGCCAAATTCAAGGGCCAGAACAAGAGGGCATGATTGACAAGCTCTTAAATTATTAATAGAGCATTTTTTAAAAAAAATCCAGTTTGCCTAATTATTTTTTGAATCTCTTTTAAAAATATGCACGGAATAGCTTCTTTAGGAGTTTAAAAAGAAAACCTCAGCTGATGTTCTGGCAACCTGATAGCTGTTAAAGAAAGCCATTATCTTTCCTCTCACGTCCACGCCTCGCAGAGGGGACTGAAAAAATAGACATATAATCATCCCAGCCGAGGAGCCCTTTTTTAGCTCTGAGAGTGGGAGGCAGATTGACAGGCGGGAGACACCGGGTTCCTTTAGCAGGTACGCGAGTCGCACGGCCGCCCTGTCTTGCCAAGGTGTAAACCCCGAACGGCACTGGGCTTGCAGAGCCTAACGAACTCACGCCCGCCCTCCCTCAGGGGCCGTGCACCCGTGGGTCTGCTTCACCTGTCCCCTCCCTCGAGCCTCTTCTTAAAAGGACAAAATTGCAACAGGAATCCTGGATCCAGAAATGGTGTCAAGCCATTCTGAGTATCGTTGGCCTTCCTGCGTCTTCTCTGCCAGGTCGTGCTCTTGTTTCTCTTTCCGATCAGGGTTGAGAAAGACAGAGTGCAGGGAGGCTTGTGGACATCTTGAAATTTCCAGCAGCCCTTTCCGTAAGTGCTCTCTCGTTTCCATGGAAACCAGCCGTGTTTTTGAAGAGGTGGTGACAGGTTCAGCATACACCAGCTACCACGGGGAGGGCATGTCAGTCTACCGGTGAAAGTCAACGGCAAATTAATCATGTTCTGGGGCTTTCTCTGACACGGCCAACTTGACCTGCTACAGACAGAGGGGCAGAACGATGAAGATGGAATCATTCTCCTCCCCAGCCCAGCGTTTCGGGTCTGTGTACTCCTCCTCGGTGTCACCAGGGTCCCCACACCTCCTTAGCATCCTCGGGGTCACCAGGGTTCCCATTCCTCGTCAGCACTCCCGGTGTTCAGCCGCCAGCGGAGCAGACGCAGCACCTGCCGCCTGCCAGACGCGTGTGGTCACAGCGCGAGGGAGGTGACAAGGCCCCGGCGAGGGTGCCTTGCCCACTGGCGGGCACTTCCTTCCTCGTGGAATTAATTCCCAGGAGTCCTTGTGTGTCTTGCTGGGAAATTTCATACTGGGTTCCTTGCTTCAAGAATTCGTAATAGTTTACGTATTTGAGTGTGGGGGGTGAGAGAGAGGCACACATTTTTCACAGACTCTGAGATTCTGCTGGGTTCTGGGGGACGTTCCCGGCGGATGGGCGACCCCCTGCAGACATCCAGTGACTGGAGCGCTGGCCGCAGGAGGGCTGTTGACCCCTCTCTTAGCTCCCTAACGAGCTGGATGTGGCGCGTGTTTAGGAAAAAACCAAGGGGGTCCTCAGGGAGCTTCCGTGAGCACCTTGCCCCTCTCACACATGAAAAGGGGACTGTTCAATTCCTTCTGCTCTGGAGTCTGTCAGCCATTCGGCCACGGAAGCAAGGCCTTCGTCTTCTCATAGACGCTCACTTTAGAATCTGCAGGACAAGCTGCCCATCCTCGGGGTCCTTACCCTGTCCCTGCACCCGTGTCCCTGCACCCGTGTCCCTTGCCCTGAGGGCTTTCTTTGGAGGGTCCCATCTGTTGGCACAGGTGGCAGGCCAGCGGTGGCAGGGAATTAACAGCCTCTGGGAACAGCCCTTACCCAATGACAGATAGGAGCTGGGGGACAACTCTCTCTGCTTTCCCGCCAGGGAAAACGGGGCAATGAGCCATGTGTCGACACCGGCGCCCAGGGCTCCCAGGGCTCCCAGGGCTCCCAGTGGGGGAGGGCTGCATTAAGCAAATGGGTACTTTGCTGACTGTGGATTTTTTTTTTTTTTATCAACTACCTCTCCTTCCCTGCCTCGTTTCCCTACTCACCTATGGATGTTTCCTGGGAGGGCTTTTTGTATACTTATTTTTATTTTATTTCCCCACCAATTTCGTTTTTATTGAGGTAAAATTCATAAAACACAAAGTTAGCCATTTTAAAGTGAGCAAGTCAATGGCGTTTGCTACATTCACAAGGTTGTGCCATCCCATCTCCAATAGGGGACATTTTCATCCCCCCCCCCCCCTCATGCGCCTGTTAAGCAGTGACTCCCCCTCCTCCCCTTCCCCCAGCCCCCTCAAACCACCCATCTGCTTCCTGTCTCCATAGAATGACTTCCGGTTCTGCTGTCCACGTGGAATCCCAGAAAACCTGCCCTTTGGCATCTGCCTGCTTTCACTCAGGCTGATGTTTTCAAGTTTCATTCCCCTTGCAGCCTGGGTCAGCATTGTACTCCTTTTTCTGGCCGAGCAACATTCCGTTGCGTGGACAGACCACTGTTTGTGTGTCCACTGGCCCACCGGGGGGATGTTTAGTTGCTTCTGCTGTTTGGCTGTTGTACGCAGCACTGCTACAAACGCAGGTTTCGGTCCGAGTCCCAGGACTTCATTCCCTTTGGGCGCGTACCCAGGAGCGAAGGTGCGGCGTCACGTGATAGCCCCCGGTTTAACCCTTTGAAGAACCGCCCCGCGGCTCCCGTAGGGGTCGTACAAGGGCTCCGATTTCTCCACATCCTCCACGGCCCTCCCGCTTTCCTGTTTTTAAAATGACGTCCGCCCTCGTGGGTGTCAAGTAGTATCTCATTAAGTATCTTTTCCTGTGCTCATTCCCACTCATTCTTTTAGTTTTGGAAAGTTTCCAACACACTGAAAAGGTTTAGAAGAACCCCAAACCGAAAACACCTGCCTACCCCCTCCGTGCCGAGTCAACATTTCGGAGTTCTCTGAGGAGGCCCTGGTGGTGTCATTTAAGTCGTTCTTCCGTCTTGGGTACTTTATGTAAATCAGAAGTTTTATGTAGAGACCTCAACAGGTTCAGGGGGGAAAGTTCCAACCCGGCATCTTTAATGATGTGAGCAAACTAGACTAGTGGGCAGTTCCTAGGAGATCACTGGCACAGGGTCACACGGTCGCCAAAACTCAGAAGGACTCTGGGTAGAGGAGGCAGCTGTTTCCGCCCGCCCAGGAGCCCCAGCCTCACTTTCTGGTAGCGACACTTGTAAGACGCGGAAGGTGCCAGCTTAAGGCACTACAACCAGAGTCCCAGTGATTGGCCAGGGAGAGGCATGTGATCTAGGCTGGGCCAATGAGAGCCAGCACTGGAGCTCCGGTAGTTCCTGGACTAGAAGGCTGTGTCTTTGTCTGTAGGACTGACTGTTCTCTTCTGTTCATTGAGGAAAGTGCTGCCACGTGATTATGAAAGGACATCCTTTGTAAGATACACCCTGCTTGCAGAAATGTCGAGTGTGAACAGAAAAAAGTCTTTGACTGCCAGCCATCTCGCCCTTCCTGGAGAAAAGTCTGTCTGAAGAGCTGAGCGCTTTTCCTGGGGAGAGTTGCGTAACCTCTTCAGCCCGTTTGCCCCTTCTCTGCAGCCTGGGAGACCACTAGCTAGAGCGCTGGATGCTCAGGGAACCGGCCCTGCCTCCCCCAAGATTTGCTGGAAATGCCATGTACTCACTTACCCATCTTCCTTGACCATCAGGGTCTTCTGGGCCCTTGAACTTGAAGGGGCTACATGGGCTCCACTCTGGGGAGGGGGGCAGCAATAGAGGCAGCTACACAGCTCCCAAAGTGGGTCTGTGATGGACAAAACATTCCCTTTGGGGTGATGGAGCTGGCCATGGGGTGACTGGGAGGGAGGCCCCGGGAACCACCACCTCCAGCCGTGGGCCCAGGAATCAGACTGTTTAAAGGGTGACCTCTTAGCTGTGTGACATTGGATGGGTTACTCAGCCTCTCTGAGGCTCAACTTCTGTGTCTATACTGTCTTGTCATTTACAGGCTTGCTGGGAGGATTAAACGAGACCATCTCTACAGAGCTTATCACATCCCCGGGCACACTGGGAATGCTAAACACTTGCTAGCTGTCGCCCTGGCCAAGGTTACCCAGACCTTCTGCGTCCAGCCAGTCTCAATCCCAAGGATGTCTGGCTCTGCTGCTGTGTTCCTAACACCTCCTTGGGATCTTTTCACAGCCTCCTTCTGCTCCCCCTCTTTTGTCACTCTCTTAAGCTCACAGCGACATTGTGACCAAAGAGGGCAAACAGCTCAGCAGGATCTGCAGGCGACTGCCAGGTTCTCTGTGGTACATGTTGAGACTCCAGAAAACAAAACTGTCACCAGCTCGATTCCCCTTGGTGTTTACAGTAGCTGTAGGAGGGGGGAAGCAGCCCAAGACTGGGTGTGACAACTCCCACAGACCTCCAGGGACCTCCACGCCCTCGGGCTGTGCATCTTCCAAAACATAAAGCTATAGGAATGAGGTTCTTGTCCCAGGCGCTGCTGTTCCCTGAGGTTGTACTATACTCTTTTTTGTTGGAATCTCAGAGGTTAAAGATTTGTCTTTAAACAGAGGTGGACACGGGTAAAATCAAGCCAGGGAATGTGAGTGGCAGGTTTTCAGACAGCCTGTGATGGGCACAGAATGACAAACGGGTCCCTGGGGGAGGGAGCTGGTGCTGGGGTGACACAGTGGTGGCGGGATGCAGAGAGACAGAGAGAGAGGGAGAGAGAGAGAAAGAGAAACAGGAAGAAGGAAACAAAAAGAATCAGAGAGAGAGAGAGAGGCAATAAGACAGAAAACACACAGAGAAAGGCAGAGAGAGAAAGAGGAAGAGCCAGAGATGGAAAGATCGGGAGGAGAGAGAGAAGACAGAAAAAGAAAAGGGAGACTGAGAAATAAAATACACTCCCCTGCCCCTGCAGCAGAACTGAACCAAACATACGGAAGGAAAAGGCGACTGGGAGAAAGAGAGAAGCCGAGGATTGTGCCTAGATTCTCGAAGTAGGGGCTCAAGTAGTGGTTGACTTCAAGAGAATGAAAAGCAAGATCTTAGAAAATGGGGGCAGGGGAACCAAAGAGAGTTGGGAAGCTTGAAGAGAAAAGAGACAGAAAGCAAGGAGAAGAAGGAAAAGGGAGAGAAAAGCTGAGTGGAAGAGAGAAAGGAGGAGGGAGGGATGTTACTAGTCAGGATGCCCTGGTGCCTTGCCCTTCACCATTTCTCTGTCCCACATTTTTCCTCCAAGTTAGCAAGGAGTCCACGCCTGTTTGTTCAGCTTTCCTCCACATCAGCTTCTTCCCCAAAGACCCCTCTCCTGGGCCTGCAATGCTCTTTCCATAGGACATGACTTTGGGACGACCCTGTGAAATGCCTACAGCTAGAACCGAGCACATAATTGGTGGGGCAAAATGAAAACACAAGGCCCCTTGTTCCAAAATTATTAAGAGTATCAGGACGATGAGACTTCTGGCTAAGATGGAAGCATAGGTAGATACACGTTGCCTCCTCACGCAACCAAAAGAAGAACAGCAAATTTACAAACAAAAATTAACCAGAACTGCTAGAAAATCAAACTGTATGGAAGTCTGACAACCAAGCAGTTAAAGAAGAAGCATTCATCCAGACCTGGAGGAGGGGTGGAGATGGGCAGCCCGGTGGAGAGGACCAGGCAGGCAAGGCAGTGGCTGACAGAGCAGGCAGTCCCACATTTACGTGCAGATAAACTGGGAGGAACAACTTGGGAGCCAGACAGACAATGTGACCTTGCACAGGATTGCAGTGCAAGGAAATAAAGCCTCAAAGCCTCTGACTGTAAAAACTGTGGGGGTTGAGGCAGGAGGAGAACCTCCCAGCCTCACAGGAGAGTTCGTTGGAGAGACCCACAGGGTTCTAGAATGTACACAGACCCACCCACCTGGGAATCAGCACTAGAAGGGCCCAATTTGTTTGTGGGTAGCGGGGAAAGTGACTGAAAGTCAGGGGAGAGCTGAGCAAGTAGCATTGTTCCCTCTCAGACCTTCCCCCACATACAGTGCCACAACTCGGCGACGTGGGTTGCCCTGCCCTGGCAAATACCTAAGGCTCCACCCCTTACTATATAACAGGTGGGCTGAGACAAAAAAACATGGCCCAAATGAAGATCAAAGCTCCAAAAATAGAACTAAGCCACGAAGAGATAGCCAACCTATCACTGGTAGTCAGGATGCTCACAAAAATGGTTGAGTATGATCACAAAATAGAGGAAGAAGTGAAAGCTATGCAAAGTGAAGTAAAGCAAAATACACAGGAAACCAGTGGTGAAGGGAAGGAAACCGGGACTCAAATCAATGATTTGGACCAGAAGGAAGAAATAAACATTCAACCAGAACTGAATGAAGAAACAAGAATTCAAAAAAATGAGGAGAAGCTTAGGAAACTCCAGGACATCTTTAAACGTTCCAACATCCGAATCATAGGAGTGCCAGAAGGAGAAGAAGAAGAGCAAGAAACTGAAAACTTACTAGAGAAAATAATGAAGGAGAACTTCCCCAGTCTAGCAAAGGAAATAGACTTTCAGAAAGTCCAGGAAGCTCACCGAGTTCCAAAGAAGTTGGACCCTAGGAAGCACACACCAAGGCACATCATAATTACATCACCCAAGATTAAAGATAAGGAAGGAATCTTAAAAGCAGAAAGAGAAAAGGGGACAGTGACCTACAAAGGAGTTCCCATGAGACTCTCCACTGATTTCTCAAAAGAAACCTTTCAGGCAAGAAGGGGCTGGAAAGAAGTATTCCAAGTCATGAAAGCCAAGGATCTACATCCAAGATTACTCTATCCAGCAAAGCTATCATTTAGAATGGAAGGGCAGATAAAGTGCTTCCCAGATAAGGTCAAGTTAAAGGAGTTCATCATCACCAAGCCCTTATTATACGAAATGTTAAAGGGACTTATCTAAGAAAAAAAGATGTTTAAAAATATAAACAATAGAATGACAACAAACTCACAACTATCAACAACTGAACCTAAAACAAAACCAAAAACAAACTAAGTAAACAACTAGAACAGGAACAGAATCACAGAAATGGAGAGAGATCACCTGGAGGATTATAAGTGGGAAGGGGGAGGAGGAGAATGGAGGAAAAGGTAACAGGGAATAAGTAGCATAAATGCTAGGTACAGAATAGACAGGGGGAGGTTAAGAATAGCATGGGAAATGGAGAAGCCAGAGAACTTGTATGTACAACCCATGGACATGAACTAAGGTGGGGGGATGCTGGTGGGAGGAGGGTACAGGGCAGAGGGGAGTAAAGGGGAGAAAAAAATGGGACAGCTATAATAGCATAATCAATACAATATATTTTTTAAAAAGAGTACCCGGACAATGACAGCAGAACATTAAACCAATGTGGGCTCTTCGGGGACCAGGCACCTACCGCCCTCCCCGAGAGGCTGCAGACTGAGTGGGAGGGGCAGACATCGCTTCTCCAGAAGGAGGAGGTAGGGCTGGTAGATAAAATTTCAAATAAAGGATGAATAATTTTTAGCATAACTATGTCCCAAATATTGCACTTTCCCATTGGCCCAGCAGGGGTCACGTGACCATCTCTGAACTAATCATAGAATCATGGACCACACCACGTGGCGGTAGTCAAGGTACCCATAGTCAGAACTTATACTGAAGATTTATGCTTTTTTTTAAAAAAAAACAACCTGATTTTTCAAATTTAACTGGGTGTCCTTTATTTTTACTCTATGAATTTGTTAACTCTGTGGAAGAAAGCAAGAGGCTGGGGTAGCGGTGGGGGTAGTGAGCAGGGGGCCACAGCTCTGTCACCAGGACAGGGCTGGAGTCTGGGGAGGGAGGGAGGCAGATTGGAGCAGGACCCCAGGAATGTGAGACTCTTGGGGACAGAAGTGGCTACGGCAGATTTTCAAGATGTTTCCCTGGGCCATGCGCCTGTGATAGCCTCCCACTCAGTCCCCTTGAGAGGGCTTCAGTGAAAGTCCGGTAAATCCTTGTTGACGGCACTGGAGTCAAACTCCAGTTGAGAGCGACACTCTATGAGCCCTGGTCCAAGGCAACCCCACTGTGCCCTGGGAATGCGTTAGATCTGGGTCCCTTCCGTGGGCAAGGATGGGGTGACAATGATGTCAGTTTCTCTGTTTCTGGCAGGAGGGAAGGGCACCCTTGAATTCTCCAAATAGAACTCTGCTTTATCAGAAACAACCCCCTTCATCCGATGACTTTGCTCAGTGAAAATAACCCTTGTGAGCAAGTGAAGTGTGACTTTCTTTAGGATTAGGAAGGCTGCTGAGCAAACAGTGCTAATGACGCCATCTGGTGGTGTAAAGAGACCCAGCACCCTCAGGGCACTGACCATGCAAGTACCTAGGGCTTCCCTGCTGTTCATTCCTTCAACAAATGCTTCTGAGTGCCTGCTACGTGCCAGGCAGCTACATTGCGAACGGTAGTCATAAGAGCATAGTTTAGGATAAAACTCATTTCTTAGTTTAGTGCAAAAACATACTGGAAATGTAAGGCAATGAAAATGAGGTCTTTAAAATCTTTAGCCATGAAATTCACACAGAAACTACTTTTGCTATCTTATGTTGCCTTTTAGTACAAAGGACTGGTAAATCTTGGGTGGAGTTCTAAGAGAGAGAGGGGAAGAAGAAGGAGGAGGAGGAGGAGGGGAAGGAGGAGAAGAAGAAGAAGGGGAAGAGGAGGAGGAAAAAGAGGAGGAAGAGGCAGGAGGAGAGAAGAGGAAGAGGAGGAAGAAGAGGAGAGATTTTTTTGTCCCTCTCTGCCCTGTGAGGACAAGCCAGGGTGAGCGCTCACCAGGAACTGAATCGCTCACCACCTTGACCTTGGACTCCTCGGCCTCCAGAACTGTGAGAAGTGAGTGTCCGTTGGTTAAGCCACTCTGTCTATGGTGTGTAGTTATCACAGCCTAAGCTAAGACAGGGAGGGAGGGGAGCGGTATGTCTGATGATGGCCGTGAACTTGTCTTGTCTTAGATATTCCCCAAATGTTCCCAGAACTATTCTCAAAGTGGCGGTCCGGTCTGGGCATTCAACATTTCAGCAGGTATCCCCCCCAGAGCTGGAAACACCGCACCCCCCCCCCCCACCGCTGGGTGCCATCCTGCAGAATTTGTCACAAAAATCCCATAGATTGACTCTTTTTCATCTGTTTTATTAGCATCAATATATACAAAGTGGAAAATGACTTAATTTCATTATTCTAGCTTAGAAAGTTGGTTTTGTTTTTTACTCTGTTTGGGGATCAAGTGAAAATGAAAACATCCCAGGAGAAAGCCTGCCTTTGGGGGTGCTGAACCCCCATGACCCACCATGACCTCTCAGGGCACAGGAAGGTCATGCTCTTTGGCCTTACCCCCTGAAAAGGTCATTTTTTTTTTTGCCCAAAGCTCATGCTCAGTCTAAATTTACCCATCTGGTTGCCAAGTCACTTCTGCTTACACAACCGTCCCAAAGCTGTAACCACCCTGCTTCCTGCACGGCCGTTTGGCAGTTGCTGAAGCTGTCAGCCTGAGGTCCCGTAGGCTCTCCAAGGAGCGGACTCCAAAAGGTCATATTTAAAGCATGTCTATGGAACTAAGTAAAGGCGGCCGTTGAAGAGAGACCCGAAGAGTGATGTTGGCTAAATAATTCTACACCCCTCCCCCCCAAATAGCAAAAGAAGGAGCTCCAAGCTGAAGAGGGTGGAGTGTGTGTGTTTAAAGTACAGGGCGCCAGCTGACAGGTCCGGCTTCCGTAAGTGAGCCTGGAACACACGCCATCACATGCATTCTTCGGAGCTCGAAATCTCTGTAAACGTATTTCCCCGCTGTTTGATAAACAAAGAGTGGCTTGTAGGAAGGTCCAGTCCGTTCTCGAGTTTCTCAAGAGATTATATCCTGTTCAAAAATATTTAATCCCAATGGGTTTTAATATCGGTCTTATAAAAACAGACTCGTAGGAACCGCAGTGAGATGCCTGGTACATTTTTTGGCACGATTACGATGATTTCTTTACCTTTGCCTGTTACAAATACACATTCGGAAAGAAAAATAGACACCGGCCTGTCTTTTCAATCACACCATACGTCGTCAAGCCCGTACGACCCATCTTTAGGTGAAAACGAACATTTAAAATATGGTTACACTAGGTGCTGCACTACTAACACGGAACTAAGACATGGGTATCCCAGGGAAAGAAATCAACACCCTTTCTATCCGTCCAAAGACCAGTGAGAATTCCTGGGCCACGGCCTGGCCAGTATCGGGGGACAAGGTTAGGATAACGATTTTACATTTTGTCAGTCTTCATGAAAGGCAAATGTTGAGTTTTCACAGAGCCATAGCACGTTCTGAAATGAAGAATCATTAATAGCGTTCTTTCCAGGCGCCCCAGGGTGAGGGTTAGAATCATCAAGCGGAAGTCAAAGCAAAGATGGGATCCTGCCTTTAAAAAAAAAACGGTGATGTCACTTGCATCATTGGTCTTTCTCCAAGTATGATTATTACTCGCTAATGGTCTGGAATGTCTCTTCTCCTGGTTCTTTCGGAAAACGGGGTGGGCCCTGGGCAGCTGCAAACGCGGCCTGTTGTTACCACTTGCCCTGCGTCACGCGTGCGTGCCTTAGGGAGCGTCATCTTTTCTGGCCGAAGGAAAATATACCAGCCTCAGGGCTTCAAGACCCAGTGAGGTCCCCGCTCTGTGTTAGGAGGATGGTGTGTGTGCATGCGCGCGCATGTGTGCGTGCAAAGCCAACTACCCCCTGCCGTTCCAGGTGTTCCCCAAACAAGCCACCCATGGCACGTCAGCCGGAAACGTCTTGTCTTGTTTGAAAGCCAGCGGGTTGAAAACACTTCTGGAGAGCGTGGGCGGGAGCCAAAGAGGGCTCCCAAGTCACCGACCCAGTGTGCCGCTCTGAGCCACCGGCTGTCACTAGGGAGGTGACTGACGGTCCCAGGGAGGTGACTCTGCCTTGCACAGACTTTTCCTCCCACGCATCCTCGCACCCTGCCTTTTTAAAATACCTGTAGTTAGAAAAGACTCCTCCGTGATCGTTGCACACGTTGACACTGATGAAAAATACAGGGGTGTGCACGTGGTTAATCAGGTCCTAAGAATTCCTTTCTGCAGGAAATGCCTCCTCTCCTCATGGGCGTTCGAACCGTAGGATGTGGGTTCCTGTGTGGTTTTAACCTCCTCAGCTTCTGTTTCTCTGCATCCAGGCCACCGTCCGATGTTCCGAGGACAGAAAAATCGTTTTCTTCTCAGAGACCCCTCCCTCCCCCCACAGGACTAGATGGCAAATACAGTCCGAAGCTACACCTTGCAGAGAAACAGTGCCCTCGGGTGTCCCCTATTTCGAGGGCTCGGGCGTTCCGGCACCCCCGGAGAAAAACAGAGCTCACCCCCCTACCCCCCGCCGCCACCGATTTCAGGACAGGACACCTCCCCTCCAGCACAAGCCGTTCTAACTCTGTGGACGAAGCTGCTGCTGCCTCCCAGGGCCGAGGGTCTAGTATCGCAGGGCGGGCGGCCTTGCCGACCAAGGGGATTGGTTCTGGCACTTGCAGAGTGAGTGACCTGCTCCTTCATCGCTGAAGGATCGTCAAAGGAAAACGTTTTATTAACTGGGTTCCCTCAGCCAGTGCTCCCCTTCACCCCAAACTGTCCAATGTCTCATCTGCTCTGAAAAAATTTTCTTGTCATGTATCACTCTTCTAGAGAGAAAACATTTTCTTCTTTTACCAGCATCCAGTGAGGCCAGGTGGTAAAAGGGAAGGTGTATATAACACCTTTGCTGCCTTCAGAAGGACCGTGGGCGGGAGGGGGTGGGGCAAGACCTTTTAGGGGCGGGGAAACTGGAAGGGCGAACGCAGGATTTGTTCCGGAGCAGACCTGGTTAAGTATCCGTGGGACATTCCAACCCCCGTTAATCCAACAAAAAAGATGCTCTTTCCAACCTAACCTGGGGGGGCTTTGATTTGCACTAAAAACACCATGGGCATGGATCTCAAAGACGCATGCAATCTGAGGCAGCCACGGAATGGCACGGCTCATGGGAGAAACTCAACCTGCTTTTTTGCTTTTTCTCTTTTTCCCCCTCTGCTGCCCTGGTGGCCGTTTTGCAGGTCTTCCACGCGCCTTCAGCGTCGCCTGAGGCTGTGTGACACGCAGCCGGCCGCAGCCGCGGTGCATCCAACCACACCTATCTCAACTTTAAATATAATAAATACAGTGAAGAAGAAAACAGGAAGTCTTCAAGAAGGAGTCTAAAGAAAAGACAGCCGACACTCTGGGGTTTGTCAACCAAATGCCATCTGGTCTCTGGATGAGTTTCTCAAGGAGGTTCTGGTTGAGTTCGTGTCCGTTCAAAGTTCCCTTCTCAAGTGTCGCTCTCTTTAGATGGAAACTTCATACTCTCTGGTTTCCTGCAAGAGGGAGAAGCGGAGATCGAGCAAAGCCTCGTGTGGCAGAGTGACACACAGATGGTCCTAGTGCTTCATCCCTCCCCATGCCCCCCACACTGGCCTTGTCATTTGCAGTGGCTTCCATGCTGACCCTGACTTGTTTTGGCCAATGGGTTAGAAGGAAATGGGTCACAAGGGGGGGCTTGAAAAGTGCTCTTGGAAAGTGCTCAAGGCACCAGGTGGAGTTTGCATCCTGGCTCCAGGCGCGCCTTCCAGCGGTGTGCCACCTTGGCCAGGCCACCTTTTCCTGTCCCTGAACCTCGCTATCCTCAGGAGTCAAGCAGAGATGACTGCAGCGTCTGCCACAGGGAGTCACAAGGATTCAGGGAGATCGTGCGTTTACGATGCCCAGCCCATGACCCATTTTATTATTGTTGCTATTATTGACATCTGTCACCTTTGCAAGACTCCAAGTTCATTCATGGCTGGATTGTGTGTATTTGGTTCATGGCCATGTCCCTAGTACCCTGCACTGGGCCTGCCACTCAAAGGTGCAGGGATGGTGCGCGCTGCCATTCATTAAGGCGTGGCGCTCAGAAAGATGTGTGGGAACATTGCCTGTTGCCAGCAGGCCACCACCAGCGGGCTCTGACCCATCTCAGCCATCCCTCCAAGGGCATCTGGTGCAGCCCCTTCCTCCTGTGACCCTTCTGCCAGGAGGGAACAGCGTTACAGGCTTGTCATCGGCTTGCAAAGCGCGCGCGGGCCTCTCTCAGCAGTTAGTGCAATGAGGGTCATCGTGGGGATGAGACAGGACCACTGGCCACACCTCTCTGCCAGTGGTTTCGTGAGCAAAAGGAAATGAAACCTTCTGTTCTGGTGTCAGCGAATTTATAGTAGTAGCCAAAGAGGGAGGCACCCGGGAGGGAGGAGAGACCGACTCACCCCTGTCTCATAGATGGGGTTGTCAAACTCGGTTTCCACGGTGATCTGGCTGTAAGGGTGGGAGTACATCAGAGGCAGGCGGAGGCTGGAGTAGTAGCGGCATCTGGGGCGGAGGAAAGGAGAGAGAACTCACTTCTCGCGGACTTGGAGACACCTTGCAGCACCCCGGGGCCACCACTGTCACCCTGCTCCATCTCAGGGCACACACAAACTAACTGCCAACCTTCTGCAGCACACCAAGAACCATATTTTGTTTTGCCAATATGAGAAAAAATAGGTCTAATTTTGATTGATTTTTAAAAAATGGTCATTACCTACCCTTTTTTCTCCAAAGTGACTTCTAAAAAAATCAGGTGCCCCTACTTGTGTGTAAGAGCTTCTGGTACCAAGAATTAACCAATCAGACTCGACCTTATGATGTGACAGGACCAATAGGATGCTACTCTATTAAATGTCCTGTATATTTATGGGTCAAGACAGGGCATTCATACTGGAGGGCTATTGTGTTGGCTGTTGTCATTTTAACATTTGACATTCCAAGGGAAAAGAGGCCAGTGCCCCTGACTAAACAGTCAGGTACGGCATGTGTTAAAAATTCTTGCAGCTCCCCAGTTGAAAAGTCGCTGCCTGAGGGCGATAGTGCCACCTTCGAGCACGGCACCTCCACGAATGACAAGGAGGCGTGGAAACAGCTCCTTGCAGGTGAGAATCCCAGTGCAGTAAAAGCTGAAGTCATAATTGCTCTCAACTTCCAACCCAGTCAGTGATAACTGAAGCCCCAGTGCCACCCCTGACTGCAGAGGGGGCGGGGCTTAATTTGTTTCCACCTGAAAAGTGATTCAAGTCCCTGTTTGTTTAATGCAAAGAGCAACAATACGAATGAGCGTTGAGAGGATCTGCTAATACTGCGTTGCCTCAGAGCAGCCCTCCCTGAGCACCTATTTAAAGGTGGCCCCTTGGTCACCACGGTCTTTCCCTCACTGCGTTTGCCCCCGTGTATCGTAATTTGTGTATGTCTCCTCTCCCCCTGCTGGACTGGGAACTCCACGCAGGCAGGGATGATTTATATGCAGCAAACACCTGCCCCAGGGCCTTTGCACATGCTGGTTCTCTGCCTGGGACCCTCTTATTGAAGACAGTCGCATAGCTTATCTTTGCATTGTTTTCAAGTCCTCACTCAAATGTCATTTCTCCGTGGGGCCTCCTCTACCTGATCCATTTAAGGTGGAGCCACGGCCCCCATCCGAGTTCCCTTTTTCTCCCTTCCTGGCTTTCTTTTCCTCTCTGCTCTTATCACCTTCTAATGGACTGCCTGTGTTTCTGACGGACTAGTGTCTATTTCCCCCATCAACGCCTGGGCCCCACAGGGGCAAAGATTTCCTTCAGTTTTGTTTTCTCCCACGACGATGTCCCTCGTGTCCAGAAAACTGCCTGGCACGTAGTAGGTGCTTAATGATTGTGACTTTGAGTGAATTAGTGGCTGTCCCAGCTGTGTTAAATATCTTCCTTCTTCACTAAAGTCAAGTTCTATGATCCCCGAACAGCTGGGACAATGTCTGGTACACATGTGATTGTCAGCACACAGAGTTGTTGACCAGGTGAATGAATGGATGAATGAGTGAATGAGCGAATGAGTGAATGAATGGGTTGGTTGGACTGGTGACGGGAAACGTGTCTCTCTCCCACCGAGCCACAGCGCCTTGAGGTCAGGGATAGAGTCTGTCTTACTGGCAGCTGCACGCTCAGCCCCCTTGTGGTGGGGGATGGGCAGGGCTCCAATAGGAACAGGTACCTCTGCGTTGAATTACATCATCTCTTCAGTCACACACCTGCCCCCGCCCTCCAGCGACCGGTGGAGACGCTGAGGTTCAGAGAGGGGCAATGCCCAGCCCCTGGTACACTGCTGGTTGAGTGGACGGCAGTGCCCCGCCCCACCCCAGGCCCCTACCTGGTGATGTAAATGTAGGCTCCTCCCAGCAGCAGGGAGATGATGAGGACGGGGATGAAGATGGCCAGCGCCATGTTGCCCCCCTCCAGCGACGTCTCGGCTGCCGCTTCTGCTACTAAACACACAAGCCGGTGAGGCCTTCACGTCCCGTACGCTCAGCCCACCTGGGTCCCTGGCTCCCAGGTGAGCACCCACCCTCCCAGTCCTGCCCCACCCAAAGAACTGATGTCCCTGAGCCTTTGCCCTCGGAGAACCGTCTCTGAGGGAAAAGGGGGCGGAGACTAGAGGAGCCGGTGTGGTTCGCCGCAACCGAGTCCAGAACCATCCTCGAGTGGGGCGGGCACTGGGACTACTGAGAATTACGCTGTTTGGGCCCACTTTGGTGGGGGAGGAGAGTACAGGTGAAATCTGGTTAAACTCCAACACAAGGGAAGACTCCAAGAAATCCCAAATGTGCTAATGGGGAAGGCAGGCTGGCTTCACATTCCATGGAGTGGACAGAAGGGAGCTCGTTGCACCCAGACGGGGGTGGGGTGGGGGGGGGCGGGGCGGCTGGGTCCCTCCCAGAGCTGTCCCTTCAGCCCCTCCAGGAGGGGGCGCTGGGCAACTGGGGCAGGTCTCAGTACTGCACCTCCCAATGGTAGCCCTACTGTGAAGACCCGATTTTGACTCTCAGAGACCACGTCTGTACATTCTTTCGGCCTCACCTGAAGCCCCCCACACCCTTCCAATGTTAACGGAAATCACAGGAGCCAGGGCAGCTGTCATGGGGGCCAGGGGTGTTTTCCCAGCATGCCTTGAGGGGGACCCCTCATCTCTTCGAGCCTCCAGGGTTCCCTTTGCCGTTCTCCCTGCCATGTCTGCAGAGCTCAGCTGCTTGCCAATCAATAATTCATTAACCACCACTTACGGAGTCCGCAAAGGTGACCCTAACGCCCACAATACACGCGTGAGCACCACACATCACAAGGGCGCTACCGTCTCCGAGCAACCCCAAACCTTTGGGACATGCTCGGGGCTCAATGGCTGCAAGAGGCAGAAAAGGGATGCCCTGAACACACAAATGTCGTGAAATGTCCAGTGGAGTGACTAATAACACATCCCCGGCTCTGCCTGCTCAGATTAAAATGTCATCTGCTGTAAGGAACAGTGACTAAAGCCATGTCATTGCCACGGCCCCAGATTCTGAGTGAACTACTTATTGCCAGAAAGTTAAATGGCTCCAAAAATAATAATGAAAGCTGCTTAATTGGTTACAATGTTAAGCAAAACAAAACAATATATTTTTATGTTTTTCTGGTGCCATAGCCTGGTGAGTGGTTTCTATAACCAAAGGGAGGTTATAGAAAATACAGTCCTGGCTGGTGTGGCTCAGTGGACTGAGTGCCAGCCTGTGAACCAAAAGGTCACCGGTTCAATTCCCAGTCAGAGCACATGCCTGGGTTGCAGGCAGGGTCCCCAGTTGGGGGCGCACAAGAGCCAACCACACATTGATGTTTCTCCCTCTCTTTCTCCCTCCCTTCCCTTCTCTCTAAAAATAAATAAACAACATCTTAAAAAAATACAGAATGTTTTAGTTGTGAGAGCAGTTGGAAGGGGAAGGAACCACAACATGAGAACCAAAACAAACCCTGGCGAGCTTTCAGCATCTGCCGCACATGAACAGATCCTACTGGAGAATTCCCGATGAAAGGAGAACCGAGGAGAGGGTACAGGGACAGAGATGTTGGGGGAGAAAAAGACCGAGTGAAAAATAGACCATCTCCCGGGGCCGACTTTCCCCTTCCAGCGCCAGGGGGACACTCAGCACGGAAGGTGAGGCGTCTCTGGGTTTGGTTTCCCCAGAAAGGACCACGCGGTCGAGAAGCCTCACGGCAGGGTGATGCCTCCGTCACGGAGAGGGACTCTCAGATTTCCTTATCTCACGGACAGCACTGGCGTCAGATGCCGTTCAGGTCCTAGTTAGGACTGAATGTTGTAAATTCAGTCGTTTTTCTTTACAGCATCATTTGTTTTGAAATTATCTTCAGCAGGGTGGAGGAAGATTTTTTTTTTGTTTATTCTTTTTGTAAGCACATGGACCGGGATAGCGTAGGGCCTGCCCTTGTGTGTCGCTATTAGCCCGATTTATTGGATTTTTCATGACGGAACTCACCTTCTAAAGCGTGTTCAAAGCTGTCTTGATTAACTGAAAGAGACAAACAAAGCACTGGTCAATGTCAAGTGAAGGCAATGAAGCCGAAAAGAACAGGGGCAGAAGCGCCATACCACGCTTGGCTGAAGTTAGGGTCATGTTCTCTTTATTGTGGGCTCCTGAAATTAGTGAGATTCCTGGGAGCTTTTCTTCCCAAGGTCCTGAGAGAGGACGAGATGGATGTGAAGGAGACAAGGGCAACAAGAGTCACGATGAATGATTCCTGAGCACTCGCCACACGTCAGGCATCGTGCCAAAAGCTTTATATATATTTGTTTGTTGAACCCTCAGAACAATTTTGTTAGGTAGATACTAGTATCAGCCCCATGTTACAGATCAGCAAACAGAGGATCAGAAAGGTAAAGGGACTTTTCTGACATCACAGTTTCTTAGCGATAGAGGCAGGACTTAGCCCTGGGCTGCTTGACTTTCTCTAGCACCTGCTCTTGACTCCAGGGTACCCGTCTTTCTAGGGGTTTCAGGCAGAACAAAGGCTGATGCATGGTGAGGGTCAAGACAAAGTCCCAAATCCCAAATCCAGCCGGGGGTAGAACCTTCTTCCTGCTTTCCAACACATTTATGTAAACCTTTCTGATTTCACTTTTATTGCATACTTATTTGACTAAAATTTATATTCCCTGTAAAACTGTTTTTGTTCATCCATTGCCGCAGACTAGAGCTCTCTGGAATTCACTCATTTCCCTGTAAAAGCCCTCCGGAAGTTCCAACTGATGGGGGCTGGTCCCTCCTGCTTTGGCACCAAAGTCATCGTGGTAGCTGAGCACAAAACTATGCCTGCACGGATGGGTTTCAAGGATGCAACACCGAAGGGTGAAGGCTTAGATAAAAAGATTGCATTATTGGGGGGGTGGAGGGAGGTCCCTCCAGTGACCCAGGTGCACTCCTGTCCTACCTATACCAAGACTTCCTAATTAGTGCCTCCGGTGTTCATTGTTACCATGTAATGAAAACAAAACCAGTCAAAAAACTAGCTAATTAACTAACTGCTGTGGACCTCAAAACCCCTCCCACCATCTCAAATAAAGGCGTTTGACCTCAACCCAAAGAGCATGGAGGTTTGAGCCGGAGAGGGCTCCGCAGGCAGGGAGACGGCCCCCGTGGGGGCTGTGAGCACCCGTGGGGGCCGTGAGCACACAGGAGCCTCTGCAGGGGCCACACCCGGTTCTCGGGGACACAGGTCCACGACGCTGAGGCCACTTCAGACCCTGTTCGGCTGTGTCAGACACATTAATACCTTTACAGAGACGTCTGCTTTAATTAAACCAAACGTAAATTAGTTTTCATATTAAATAATTCCCCAGGTCACAGGACACTAAAAAGCATTTGAGTTCATTTCTGCTACATTCTCAGTTCACCCGAGCGCTTTGTCTCTCTCAGCCCTGTGGTCCTCGGGAACCGAGTGGCCGTGAGAAGGGGGAGCAGGAGGCAGGAGACACCCCAGCCACGTCGTCGAAGCGAGTCAAAAGCACAATGACTCTCTTTTATGATAAAAACCTGGGCTTGAAAGAGCTCTTTGAGTAAGTCAAAATAAAAATGCTAAGCAAGGAGAAGGGATTGTGTTATAGTTTAACGGTCAGTAATTTTTTCTTGCTCGGCGGTGCAGAGAATAATGGTGGTATCTTAGAGTTAATGAAGCGCAGTAGCTCGGCTTTTTGGCACAGACTCAGAATCCCCGCAGGCCAGTCCTGACGCCTCCAGGTGCCCCGGTCCCCGTGTTTTGGGGAGGTTCCGTTACCTTTACACACAGGCAGGGGCCCATTCCAGTGGGACGGCTGTCCCAGGATGCACCGAATGGTCACTTCGCCCATGAGCTCGAAGCCCTCGTAGCACATGAAGGTGAGGGACTCTCCTGGCAGGTACAGCCGCTTGTACAGGATTTGGTACCCGTTTTCTGGTAGCCCTGGGTTGTCACACGCCAGGGACTCTTCCGCTGAAATGCAAGACAAAAGGGGCCCTGATGAGGGGATGTGAGCCTTTGGGGATTCCCACTCAGAGCCTGCGGGATCTGGCTGTGGCCACGTGGCAGCCTTCTCTGCCTACATCCCCGCCTCGTGTGGAACTGCTTCCCAGTCCCCAAACGCACCTTTCTCTCTCCCACCTCCGGGCGTGGGTTACACGTGGGCACGGCAGGGTGTACCGGGCTGTGGAATATGGGTTAAAATCTTGTATCTGCTACTCACTAGTTAGCCGTGTGACCTCCAGCAAGGGCCACAGACTCTCTGAGCCTCAGTTTCCTCATCAGTAAAATGGGAATAATAGTAGTACCGATCTCACAGGTACTACTCTCACAGGTACCTATCTCACAGGTACTATTATTAGTGGAAGATAAAATAAGAGAATGGTGTAAGATGTTCTCGGCATGTCCTGAATACTCTATAAATGAGGGATGGTGATGTTAAATTATGAAATATTCCTTCTGCTTCTCCCCTTACCTGCCCTCCCAGGCTGGATAAGTCTCATCTTTCAACACTCAGTTTTCATTTCTCTACCTCCAGGAAGCCTTCCCTGATTTGGTCACTGTCCCTAATCAGTCAGTAGTCTTTCTAATTCTTTCTCCACCCCAGCACTGCACACACTGTATTATATTTAATCATTTACTATTAGTTTCCCTTACTGGAAATGAGCCTGTTAAGGTTTGCTTGGAGCTCAGGGCCTGGCATATAGTAGGAGCACCATAACTAACCTCAACATATACAGTAGGAACACCGTAAGTAATGTCTGTGGGCAAAATATTGACTTCTCTGAGCCTCGGCTTCCTCCTCAGCAGAACGGGTTCTCTCGTGGGGCTGTCACGAGGGTTGAGTGAGCCCAGGCACATGAGGGAGCTGCACAGAGTGAGCTCCCCGTGGTCACCGGTCACCTGTGCGGCCTTGACGACTTCTGTCGTCTTTTCACACCAAGTGCACTACTGTTCACTTAATGTGTTTTATTCCTGTTGGCCTGCTTTTCCACTTAAATAGTGCTACGCAACTTAGCCTCGCCCTAAATAATATTTCAGTAATCACAGATTTCAAAGGTCCGTTTTCATTTTTCTTATCAAAACACCAAGAATTTGACCTGGGCACGGTCCCTAGCAAGCCGCGCCCATCCAGCGCGGTGTAAGTAACACTCCCCGGGGAAGGCAGCCCGGCGCACCGCACTTCGTGGTTTATGAATCCGAGTCTAGAGCTCGCTCATGTATCTGCTTGTTTATTTTCGGTCCCGCAGGCACTGCTCTGCCCCTCTGGGCCGGGTTTGTGCCGGGGGGTGGGGAGGGACGTGTTCAGTGTGATGAGCTGGGGAAGTGTGGTTTCTGTCTGCCCAGAACCCAGTCTAGCGGGAGATAGAAGAGAGAAGCGATGTCCGGTGATGGTGACCCAGTCCAGGATCGGCTGTGATGGGGCAGCACAGGAAAACCTCAGCCGACCGGGGCACGGGTGGGAAGGTCAGGGGAGGTTTCCAGAGGAAACCGAGAAATCCAGGGCTCCGCTGGGGGAGAGTGAGGATTCAGGCTGGGGGGCGGGGCGGGGGGGGGGAGCCGTGAGGGTAGGGTGGGTGAGGGTGGGATGAGATGCTGATCTGATTGGCTGCTGCTTCCCACCTTCCTGGGTGGGTGGAGAAGGAAGGGATCCTTATGGCTGTGTATTACCTGCAATGTAGCAAAGTGGCCAGCAGGTGGCAGCGGTTACCCAGAAGAATTTCCCCACAACCTTTCCCGGAATTTCCTTTCATAAATGAACTGAGAAGCGAGTACAACAAATACTTATTGAGCACTTTTCATGTGCCAGGCACTGCTCTCGGCCCGGACAACAATGATGAACAGGTTAGACAGACGTGGCCCCTGCCTTCGTGCAACCTAACATCCATGCATTCCACAAGTACTTTCTGGACGCCAATCCGTGCCAAGAATCGCCCTGGCACCGGGGAGAGAGAAGAGGACGAAGAGTAAGCTCCTAGATCCAGAGGCAAAGCAAGGTGTTGCCGGCAGGTTCAGGAAGGGGAGGGGAGGTGCCTGCAGCCATTGTCCCCTGGCTGCGCGACAGTCCCCCTGGGTGACTCGGTGCCGTGTCTCCACTCTGGGCATTTTCATTCGTCCCCCAGAACATTCTTTTAAAGTTCCCCAGGTGAGTCTAAAGTTCAGCCACAGCTGCAGGGCTGACGGGTTTGGGGCTCGGAACTGCAAAAAACTAATCATTTAATTAATTTCCGAAATATTCCAACATTCGTTTTGTACCCAATGATTTATATATATTATTTCCAGTCCTTCCCCAAATCCTTAAAGGTAGGAACACTAGTGACCGGACTGGCCAGCATTTACTGAGGGCGCCCTGTGCGTCAGGCACTCCTTGGAATTTTACATCTACGGTCTCATGTAATTACCCTGACACCCCCAAGGCACAGATAGCATGATCACCACCCCCATGGGCATCTGGGCAAGCAAAGCACAGGACTGCTGGGCGGCCCGAACAAGTTAGTGGGAGAGAGAGGCTTCAGAGCTTCAGGTGGTCCGAGCCCACCGTCCACCACCGCACACCCTACGGCCATTTTACAGATGAGAAAACTGAAGCTCAGGGGCAAGACCACCTGTGAAAGGCCGTCCCCCGACCCCCACCAGAAGGAAGCAGCTGCGCTGTGATTCGAGTCCAGGATTCTCCGTAAAGGGTGTTGGTTCGATTTTGATCCAGCCATCAGCAAACGTGGGAGAAGAATCCCATGTGGGTTTCTCCCCTGGTGGAAACCAGCTTTCTCTGGAGGCGGCTGTGTTTATCTTCGGCTCCCAGAAGAGGGCAGGAGAGTGACGTGAAAAGCGACAGATTTTGACACTGGAGGCCCACATCTCCTGTGTGACCTCGGGTGAAGCTCTCCACACCCTCTGGACTGCATTTTCCCGCCTGTGAGGTAAATGCACTGGACCAAGGCCCTGTGCTCAGCTGGAACACGGCTGACAATGCCGTTCCCCCTCTGAGGATGTCCCACACCTTGAAAACGAATCATCTAAGGTAGGCTTTCTCAACCTGGACCTTACTGACATGTTGGGCTGGGGAATTCTCCGTGCTGGGGCTGTCCTGTGCCTTGTAGGATGTTGGGCAGCACCCCTGGTCTCTGCCCACTGGACGCCAGGAGCACCCCTTGCCCACTCCTGTGACAGCCTAGAATGTCTCTGGAAACTGGCATTCACGAATGTCTCCTGGGGACGCAACATTACCCTGGCCGAGAAACGCTGGCCCAAGGTTTAAACAATTCTGGCTGCACAGCCACGCGACTCCTGCCCATTCTACACCAGGAATGCAGGGGCCAGCCTGGTGGTCTGCAGATGTGACCACAACCCTCCCCTTGCTTCTGTTGTTTCATTCTCCCCCTGCCTTTAACTGTAAGAAAAAAACCATGCATTTTTGGAGCACATTTGAGCAAAATGCTCAAAATCAGGTTTGCTAGCTTTTTTTTATTATTGATTTGAGAGAGAGAGAGAGAGAGAGAGAAAGAGAGAAACATCACCTTGCTGTTCACCCACTCATGCATTCATTAATTGCTTCTTAATATGCCATGACCAGGGATTGAACCCGCAACCCTGGAGTAATGGGACAATGCTCTAACCAGTGGAGCTACCCGGCCAGGGCAGGTTCACTAGTTATTGCTACAGTTGTTTTGTCATGTATCCCATAAGTGGTAAGTAGCAAACAGTGTTAATTGAGCACTTGTTATATGCCAGACACACTGTTACGAGCTTCTATAGCTATGGTTGGCACGATCATTTTCTTAGTCTTTTTGATGAGGAACCAGCTCATGCGAAGCCACACAGCTGGCGAGTGGCAGAGCCGTCTGCACACCCGGACCTGCTGGATTCCCAGTCCTGGGCTTGTAACGGTTCTGCTGTAATGAAGGGCCCTTCTCACGCTCAAAGGCCCTGAGTTATCAGGGGTTCCCCTGAGCTACGGCTTTCTCAGAGACAGGGGTTTCTAAATGAAGAGAGGCGCCCAACTAGAGACAGCACGCTGGCTGAGGTGAGGGCCCTGGGGACCGCTCAGCACTGGGAGCTTTGACTCAGGTCACCGTCTGGCCGCATGGGCTCTGCCCGGGCCTCCTGCGGAGTTGCCATGTGCTTCCCTGGAGAGCCATCCGTAAAGCCCTCACTGAACTCGTCCTCCCCTCAGTACTCTGGGAGTGTGGTCTGTGTGTTCTGGATGGCAGCCTGAGGAGTCGCTTACCATGCCACCAGCAAGGAAGGGAAGGTGCCAGGAAGCCACAAGGTGTAATAAAGGCCATGTGAGTTTTGCTAACAATAACAACAGTAATAGCAACACATACTGGACCCGAGGGATGTGAGAATTAATTGCATACAATCCTAGCAAGTGAGTTATGTGTTTGCTTCTCTAAACATGTAAACAGATCATTTTAGTAAGCTACAGCAGTTTCTGTGACAGCAGTAACTATAGGTGCCATGGGGATTTAGAGGAGAGAAATGTGACCTAGTATAAGCAGTCAGGAAGGCCTTCCTGGAGGAGGTGACACTTATCCATTGTTATTTTATTCATTGATTGGTTTTTCCTCCCATCATCTCCAATGGACCACAGGCTCCACGAGAGCCCGATCATGTCTGTTTGTACATTGCTGTATTTGCAGGGCCTACCACCACAGTTCCCAAACTGTGTGCCGAGGAACCCTGAGGTGCCACCACACACTCACAGTGCTGCTGTGTTTTGAAAAATTTGAGGAGACACAGTGGCATGTCTCAGACCCGTGGGAATTATTAGCTCCAGGAAGGTCCCATTTTCAACATTCCCTTTACTGAGGCCGTGTCTTTGCAAATCTGGGTGTTCCGTGGCTGCGGTGCTAAAAGGCAAGAACGGTGGCAAATCCAGGAGGCACAGGGACTGCAGGGGGCAGCGTCCAGCCAGGTGCCGATGCCTGAGGACTTCCTCGGAGCCCCGCAGACGTACAGTTCCCGGGAGCAGTAACTGTAGTTATTGAAGGATGAGATGAAAATACCACCTTTTCTTTCCAATTACATGCACTGCTTTCTCAAACAGCTACTAAATTATCCAGAGACAGTTATTTACTAAGGTGTTTGGATCAAACTACTTGATTAATAGAATTGTGAGGTATTTTGGCCTGAGAAATGGCTGAAAAGATCCCTGAGACACCAAAGATACCTTGAGTTGAGAAAGTTTGGGGACCTCTGCCCGAGCCCTGAGCCTGCATGCAGGCAGTGCTATTAAATGACCAGATGAGTTGCCTCCAACAGCCCTGCCTGGCAGGGAGTATCATTTCCTTACCAGCCCTCAGATGAGAGCTCTGAGGCTCAGAGAGGGCAAGCTGCTTGCTCAAGGTCACCCAGCGGAGCCGGGAGTGTCTGACTGTAAGTCCCAGCCTCTTTCCCCCACCGATGCCTGACTATCTGTTCTTGAAGTGGCTTGGACTAGGAGTGGAAGGCATCATTTTGAGTCCCAGCTGGACCAAACCATGGCCTTGAGTGAGCGGCCCCGAACAGAAGCTGTGGATGACCAGAGCTCACATGGTTTGCTCTGTCTGTCTCGTGAGCTTGTTGGTGGAAGATCTTAGTCGGCAGTAAAGCATCAGAACTTCGCCAGAAGCTGGGGCTACAGTGATAGGTGGGTGGATAACGTTCTGGGGGTTCATCAGGCTTGAGTGGAAATCCTAGGATCTCCCCTTCCCTGCTGTGTGACCTCAGGAAAGTGACTCACCCTCTCTGGGCCTGCTTTGCCTGCTTTTAAGTGGACACACATACCATTCATGCAGTTTTGTGAGGGTTAAGCGTGTTTATGTTGGGGAAGGCCACGGCATAGTGAAGGGGCTCATCAAATCAGGGCTGTTCACTGTTCAGGAGAGGAAACACTTAAAGCCGTCTTCTGTCTGACACTGTCATCCTGGGAAACGCCCTCAGCACCCAGACTGTAACCTCCTGTCCAAGCCAGGCACCTCGCTACAAGAAGTCGACCACGCCCTCGCCTCAGGTGTCGTCCCCTGCCAGCCTCGCCTGCCTGTAGCGTTGCTGGAACCACAGGTTGGCTGCTTTCTCAGGCTTCTGGGAGGACTGTGAGTCTCCTGACACCCAGCCCCACTCGTGAACTCATTAGCACGGGTGTCACGGAAGCCGTCTCCACTGAGCCCCGACGCTGGGATCTCAGGGAGAGATGCCCCGAAGGGAGCGAGGCTGGCTCCCCACACACCCAGCAGCCGCTGCAGCCCAGAGGGTCATGGGAGGCTGTGCCTCATTAGTGAAGTGCCTTTTCTCTCTTCTTAAAAATGGTATCTCCACCTCTCTGTGGTTGACAATACACTTTGATTTTTAGCTTTTCATGCCTGGAGTTCTGCAGCTTGCATTCCTCACCCTGACATGTCACTAGGAGGACTTCCCAGGCTTCCATGAGGAAGTGCCACAGACCGGAGAGCTCAGGACAACAGGGATGCATGGTCTCACAGCTCTGCGGGCCAGACGCCCGCGACCCAGGTGTCGGCAGGGCCAGGCTCCCCCTGAAACCTGTAGGGGGCGCACCCGGCCTCGCTTCTGCCCGGCTTCCGGCAGTAGCCCATGGGGCTTGGCATTCCCTGCCTTGCAGGTGGAGCGCCCCATCTCCGTCTCCACATGGTGTCCCCCCTTTTCTTGTAAGGACACCCGCCACTGGGTTAGTACCCGTCCGCATCCAGTATGACCTCACCTTCACTGGAGGACATCTGCAAAGACTCTCTTTTTTAAAAAGGTCACAGTTATGGGGACTGGGGGTCGAGGGTGAGGACTTCGACATCTGTTTTTGGGGAACACAATCCAACCCGTAACTGGAACTTGACCTAAAGGTCTGGGGACTGGGGAGGGGATGTGGCCGCAGTTAAGGGTTAGGGCTGCGATTCCAGGGGGACGTGCCTGCCACTCACCGTGCAGACAAGGCTGGTGGAGAGGAAACCGAACTCGGAGACCAGGGTCCGACCTCTGCCCGTGAGGAAGAGCTAGATCTTAACCCTACCTGCCTCCAGTTTCAATTTCTTCTACACATACAGAGTTACAAATATAAATACTGTGTGCATACACACACACAAACACTCACAAATATTTTTAGACGTAATCTGTTTGGCAATGTATTTTATACATTCAATAAATGATAACTATTATTACTTGTTTCCCCCCTGAGCTGTAGTTTCCCTAATATACATGCACACATGTATATAATTCATATATACATACTATCCATTTGTTCACAAATGTATCACAAAATATCTTGCACAATCAACGAACAGCAACTCTCAGAATTATCTGAAAAAGGGGGCAGCTGTGTCTTATCTCTAGGTTACCCCTCAGTTGCATGGTGTCTCCCCGACTCCCTTCAGCTCTGAAATTCTAGAAATCCGACTGAAGGGGCAGGTGGGAGCAGAGGACTGTGTGGCCTGAGGTCCCTAGTTACATGAAAACAAAAACAAAACAAAAGCTTTAACAAGCTCTACATTTTGAGGCAGTCCTCCCGGCTGCGTCTGGAGCTCGAGGTGGCTGTGCCTTGGACGAAGGCGCTTGTAACACACTGACCACACGGTCTGTGCTGCCCAGAGCCTAAACTCCAGATGCCCCCCGTGCGGCCCGGAGGCCACCTGCCCTCCCCAAACAGAGTCTGGTCCCTGGTCACCCACCAGAATCCCTGGCAGCTGTAAACCTGCTGCCGGCACAGGCACAGGCGACACCCCACACCAGCTGCATCCGCATCCCCAGTGAGAGTCAGACCTTCCCAGCTGGTTCCCAGGCGCCCTGGGGCCCGAGACACCTCTGCCCGGTAAGAAGAGGAACCCCTCCCTTCTCCGTGAGTGACCTGGGAAGCCTTTTTAGAGTTTTTGTGGTTAAGAAATCCAAAACAGTTTCTTTTTCCAACCAAGCATTTGCCTCGGTGTCTCCACATGGACGAGGCCAAAGAGTTGAACCTGCCCTGTTTAGCACCTGGTGGACTGCTTGCTTTTACGCAGTTAAAGAGCCCCAGGGGTCCGGCCTCCAGCTATATGTCCTGGGGCAATGAGTTCACCTCTCTGAACCTCCTTAAAAGGGAGCAGTAATGCCACGCCCCCAGGGCTCCTAGGGGAGGGGAGAAGGGAGGGGCACTAGGGGAAGGAGCTAGCGCAGGGCTGGGTACATCTACCCTAAGTGTTGCAGCCTCCACGCTTTCAGTGCATGTTAGCTATTGTCCTGTGATAGGAATAGTAACAAACTCTCCCACAGGGCAGAGGCCTCCCCCAGCCGCCCAGCCTTCCCCGCCTGGAATAAGAAGATGGCGAAGCCGCGCTGGTGTCCAGTCGGCACGCAGGACTTACAGACGCAGTGCGGCAGGCGCGACGTCCAGATGGGCGTGCCGGTCTCGCGGCTGTAGCAGGTCAGCAGCGAGCTGCCCTCCAGCACGAAGCCGGGGTTGCAGGTGTACTGGATGGTGGTGCCCACCAGCAGCACGGGGTCCGAGATCAAGCGGGTCGAGTGGTCCACTTCTCCGGGGTCGGTGCAGTACATAACTACGCGAGAGACGAGATCAGACCAAGTGCGCGTTAGGGCTCTCGAGGGTCACGGGTTTCCTGAGAATTTCAGGATGAACTAGAAAGCTTCCTAACTCGGCTCTTTTCCGGTTTGGAAGATGAGGCATCTTGGGCTGATCAAAGGGGGCTGGAGAATGGGCCAGGGCGAAAGGGATTTGGACTTCATGCCACTTGCAGGAATTTGCCCAAAGAAAGGTTTGCATCAGAGCCTGAAACGCTATGTACAAGGTCGTGCATTGCACCACTATTTGTAACGGCAAAAAACCAAACCAAAACAAAACAATGCACATTCTTTAACAGGGGAAGAGTTAAATATGGAACAGCCATTCATAAAATCCTGAGCAATCACTAAGGAGAACCAAGTGAGGGGGCTCACGGCTTCCTTTGTAGTGCTTGAATACAGTAAAACAAGCATCCATTACCTCTTAATTAAAAAATCAATGTAGAAAAGGGAAAACAATAAACCGATTAAGAAGAAGGAAGTAGACACCACGCGTGGTATGAAAAGACGCCCGCATTTCTGAGTTGCAGCTGCGAGGGAGTCTGTATAAGATGATCCCCGTTACGGTGAGACTTCTGTAGCTATTTCCACGTGCATATCTATGTATGTCTGTATACAGAATACATTCACATGTGCACACATGTGCCTGTGTGTAGCACATGCTGACACATGCGTGTGCACTTGGAACCATATACAATGCGCTTTTAAGAGTGGCATCATTTCCAGAGAATAAGATTGTAAGGGAATTTTACCTCTCTTCCTACTTTATAATTTTACTCCAGCTTGAGTATAATAAGTAAGCATTTGTTACTTGAGTAATTTAAAGTTATTATTATTTAAAACATTGAAAATAATTATTTACAACATTTAAAAATGATTACATAACATACATCCTACTACTGTACATGTTATCACGTATATAACACACGTAACAATAGATGTTGGTCATGTGATGACATAGGTCACACTAATGAACACGTTCATTTTTAGTTTTCTATTGTGGGACACACACACACAGCCGCACACACACAACCACACACACCACACACTGTTGCAGAACAAAGAGATCTGTGTGTGTAGCCGATTTCGTGGATTTTTAGCAAGTTCTCTCACGTTTTCCGCAAGTACAATTTTCTTTGATGTCAGGAGACTCATGGCAAGAATTACGTGTGGACCCTGCATGCCTCCCCACACCCTCTTTCTCTGACTGCACTTAGTAGGTTCGCCCTCTGTGTGTCTGGGGTTTTGCATCTGCAGATTCGACCACCTGCAAAGTGAAAAACAGTATTTTCCGACTGTGTGCCTTGTTCTGTGCCATTTTGTATAAGGGACTTGAGCGTCTGAGGGTTTTTGTGTTTGTCGGGGGTTCCTGGAACCAATCCCTGCGGGGACCGAGGGACACCTGTATTGCTCATTGTGCATTTGGTGATTCAGGTCACGCTGAAGGGGTCCCCCAGGGCTCCCCCAGGGTTTCCCAGCCAGAGGGTCGCAGACCAGAGCTCTCTGTAGGAGCTGGAGACAAACGGCTGGAGGAGGAGGCCACCTCCGAATTTAGGTCCTCCCCTGCTACGGAGGCATCAGTGAAGAAACCAGAAGCACTTCCTTTATCTACCCTTTTTCCAGCCACCGGACGCAGCCGTCCCTGGACATGCCCGGCCCACACTCTGGAGGGGAGCGGGCCGAAGGAGCCAGGAGCCTGGGCTGGATGCTGCCTGGAGGGGTCAGCCACCCAGCACAGAGGCTTCGAACTGTGACTCCAGGGTCCGACTGAATTTGTTTTGCTTTGGCTCCTACAGGGATTTTAAAGACCGGAACTTGAATGATGTTTTTTACACAGGCTACGTGCAGCCCCCTTCGCCGCAGTCCACGCCCTTCCCTAGTGTCTGACAGGAGTCTATTTCACTCATTTACATCACCGGCCAGGCTTCCGAAGGCACCTCAGTCTGAGATTCCTGCCCTGGGGCCACACAGCGACATTTGTGAACAGCACCAGTGAGCTGGTGGAGTAGAAGGGAGGTCAGATTCTACTTTAAATAATTCCGGTGCATCCATGAAAAAGAAGTCCCTGGGAGGGACTCACCACCCACTGACCTAGAGGAAGTGAAACAAGACTATGCTTACTTTTCTCACAAAACGGGGGGTCACTGCTCCAGCTGAGGTCCCACTGGCAGGTGAGGGTGTCGCTCCCCACAATGTCGTAGCCGGGGTCACACTGGTAGGTGATTCTGGCTCCCCGCACCAGCTCCGTGTGTGAGGTGGTCTTCCAGCCGTTCTGGATCTCGGGCAGATCTGAGCAGGAGTCGTTCCTCGACACCTCTTTAAAACAGAGACATAGTCCTTCAGTGCGGAGGTGGCCAGTTTCACCAATGTCAGAGGGAAAAACACACTTCCCAAACCCCTCAAAACAGTAAGAACTCTTCTATAGTGAGCTTCTACAATGACCTCTTCCCTGTGGGTCACTGAACTTACCAAACATCCTCCCGGTTCCATACAGTTACTTTAGGATTTAGAGTAAGAATCCTCACTCTGCTACTTACCAGCAGCATGGCTGGCCACAGTCACTTCTCTCTGCGTCTCAAGGTCCCTGCTGTTCAGGACAGCCTGTCACACTCATGCCTGCCTCTCTGCCGCCACCAGCTTCCAGGGTGTCCCCAGTTGCTCTAGCCTGGAATTCACATCCTTGTATGGCCCTGGCCAACACCAAGTCGGGCCGACATGCACAGCCAGTAGGCTGTTGCAGACCCAATGATGTGTGACTCCCAAGGTTATCTCATCAAAAGCACCGAGGCTCCTTGCTGTGTCTATTGTATCGCTTTCTATCTGGAGGCAGCGATACAATGTTGTGTAGCCACCGTGTTGTGAGGTTGCTCCAGCAGCCTCTGGAGAGGCGCGTGCGGAGAGGCTGAGACCTCCTGCCAACAGCTGGCATCAACTTGCCAGCCACCGGAGTGAGCCACTGTGGAAGGGGAGCCACCAGCCACTGCTGACATCCTGACTACAACCTCACGACAGACCCTGGGCCAGAGCACCCAACATCAGATCTCAATTCCTGACCCGCAGAAACTGTGACATAATACATGTTTATTGCTAATTTTACGGGGGGGGGGGCGGTAATTTGTTACACAGCAATAGATAGCTAATACACTCAGCCTCATCCTAAGAATGTCTGTAAATCCATGGGTCTGATGGATCAGCAATACATAGTTTTGTAATGCAGATGAAGAGCAACACTTGACTATTAGAATAAGAACAACGGGTGCATTCTTCGAGTCACACTGCATTATCACTGGCGAACACTAGCTGCACTCCAGAAAATGCTCCTTGCAGCTTGTTATCTTAGCGTCTTCCTCTGGAATAATTTTGTTGTTCGTTAGCAAACCCTCATTACTAAGATAGCAATCCAAAGCCCACTATTACTCTTCTTGCTTCCCAGCGCACACTGCACAGATATTGAGAAAGAGCTAATTATGCCGTATAATTAATTTGCAGTTCTTATGTGCTTCTGGGGAAAGCAAAGCACCTCCACCGTCTGCAGGAGAGTCCTTCTGAGAAAGAAGCCCTGGTTCTTCCCGGAGTGTCATCATGGCTTTATTTGGGGAGAGGAGCTCTCACGGCCGTCTGCACCAAGTGGGGGAGAGGCGACGGCTTCTGGAATCGCTTGGTGGGGAACAGGAGCCTCTATTTTTAGGTCTTTGAAGAACCAGCCAAGCCCTGGATTTAGGACACAGCTGCGAACGCGCAAATCGTGGATGAAAGGGGAGAAACGGGGGCAAATACTGGGTAGGTGGGCCGCCTAGTGCCAAAGGGCTTTGCTGAGAAAGATTTGCTCGTCTGACTTTTTTTCAGCGTGAGCCCGCAAGGCCGCGCGTTCCTGGGAGACCCCCAGTCTCCTTCGTGGTTTTCATCACCTCTGGGACCGCTCGGTTGCTGCCGCCCTGTCCCAGAGACCGGACTTAAATCTTGGCCTCACGGTTTGCACGTTCAGTGGCCTTGGCTCCGTCACGTGGCCTTCCTGCTCTTCAGTGACTTGACTCCACCCCCAGGGACCCTGGTTCAGGGATCTGCAGAGTCATCACACACCCAGTGGAGGTTCCGGGGGTCCTTAAGTTTGCTCGCAATGAGGAAACTGGCCCAGGCGTTGGAGGGCTTCCATCATAACCCTTTTTATTTTAGAAGCCGTGCGACTCCAGTCATGTCAGTAAACATCTCTGAGCCTCACTGTCCCCAACCATAGAGTGGAGACACAAATCACGGCCCTGTCTATCCCTAAGGGCAGAGTGGATGCTCACCGATGTGCAGTTATATGGATTAATTGATTTGTTTGACTAAGATTTTGTGAGGACCCCCCATATACTAGGAGAACGAGGGTCTGAAGTCATGGTTGCGGTTTTATGGTGAAGATCAGCACCCTGGTCCAACTTGTGGGCAAAAGAAACACCCCAATGCACTGAATACGTGCCCCGATTCACTAGTCTTGTGCTCATGGCAGACATCGCTAATCGATCACAGCAATCCCTTTCACTGGATCAAGCTGAAACCCTCCAGTCCTACTCAACACAGCACTCCAGGGAGCTGCGGCCATGTGATAGAGTTGACCTATCATACAGAGCTTATTTATTATCCCAGGGTGAGATGAATAAATACACAAGCGAGCAACATCTCTTTGAGAAACACTGCTTACTCCTCTCTGCTTTTTTGTTCCCATCCCCTCCCATGCACTTGGCCCGAGACACTCACAAAGCGCACGAAGCAGTGATGGGAATGGGCCTGTGCAAAGAATGATGGGAGGTCAGAACCACGTAAGCCCATGGTTCTGACAGCAGCCATAGCAGGCAAGCCTTGACGAACGTCCAGAGCTGGGGTTCAGGCCTGGGGATCAGTCAAGAGCTCTGGAATTCTCTGCACGAGCACAGAAACCCCTGACCCTTCCGTCTGATGCCTCTGCTGTAAGGAGGTTGCATCTGTGTCTGGTCAGGTCTAGACCTATGATAGCGAACACCGCTCCCGTGCCATGGCAGACATCGCTAATCAACCACGCCATTCTTTCCCCCTGATTCCAGACACCACCGCCTCTGAATTCTCTTCAGCGTGGTCTCCAACACTGGCGGTCGCAAGCAATTGACTGGCAACCAAAAGAAACACAGCGGCCCCCTTGCCTTCCTGGTAAAGTTAACTGTGCATTTCTTTAACAGAAATGAGAACCAAGGGAACTGTTCTGTCTTTTGTGTGCTGCCCATGTTGGTTTACCAGGCTGTGTGCCCCTGGGAGGCAGCCTCTGAAACCCCGTGCTCGCTTCTCCCACAGCATCAGCGCCCGACCCCGGCATTGCCTGGGGCCAGGCTCCTTCTCCCTTTCCCACCAGCCAGCCGGAGGGCAGTGACGGCGTTCTGTTTGCTCCCAGGTCTGGGTGCCTAGAGCAGGGCCCGGCACACAGGAGGTGTCGAGAGATTTGTGTGAACCAAAGTGTCTGGAAAGTGAAGATAATGCACTTGGAGAATAGAATAAAATAAAATAACACATGTCAGCATGCTTGCCAACTTCAAGCTCTCACACAAGTCTACGTTTCAGCTTCAGTTAACAGGAGCACCTCCTCTTCAAAGTGGCCAAAATGAACATCGGCTGGGCTTGCTGGTTCCCCTTGGGTGGCCGTGGATGGAGTCGGATTTCTGCCATCGAGCTGAGTGCAGCTTTGGAAGACTGACTCAGGCGCCAGAGGAGACGGAAGAGCAAAACTGTGACCTCATCTTTTGGCAGGGGAAAGGGGAAAAGTCCAAGGAGACAGACCGAAGCCAAGCCACCAGACGCTCTCCTTCCCAAGGCAGCTGACCCTGGAGGGCACGTCGCCTGGCCAGCCGGCAGGAGCCCTTCCCCCGTGCCCAGGGCGCCGCCCAGGCAAGAGTGGGCAATGCATGCAGAGCAGCAGCAGTAACACTCTGAAAGTACTTAGCAGCACGGTCCGGGGTGAAAAGGCCCCTGAGAGCACGAGAAAGAAGACCGACACTCGTGTTTGCCTCTCTGACGGCGGCCTGGAGACGCCCGCCGGCTGGAAATGAACAAGGGACTGACTTCCACAGGCAGGGGGCGCTCCCGACGCAGCCGGCGGTCAGGGAAGTGGCTGGATGATAGAGGTGGGAGGGGCACCAGGGAACATTTTACTGCGATTGAGATAAGCAAGCGTTCAAGCCTAGGGGGGCAAAGAACCAAAGGCCCAGAATCCTGCTCCAGCCAGAGCATCTTTGGCACTGGGGGCAGAAGTCGGGGCCTGCCCAGGGAAACCCCCCTTTTCCCTCTCCATCCTGGAAATCAAGATGACAACCTTGTTCCTGGGAGGTGTCAGCATGTCCCCTGCTTTCTGGCTGAAGGTTGCCCGTTGAGATTCTCAGGCATAGCACCCAGCATCCTGGGTGCCAAAAGGAGTTCGGTGTTAACTGCCCTCTTGTCTCTCCCAGGTTCTCTGCTGTTGCCAAGAATGTCGCAGGTGAAGAAACCCGAAGAGCTGGGAGCCTGGCTGTGACCTCGAGTGTGACCCTGACGAGCAAGCCCCATCCGGTATCTGTGATGGCCCGGGGCTGCCCCTGCTGTGACAGGGCAGGGCTGAAGCAGACACTCTGTCCGCTCAGGTCCCCTCCAGGGCTGGGATCCGCTGACCCCTCATGTTGTTTCAGCCCGTGACCACGGAGAGATGGGGACAAAAGCTTCAATATGAGACACAGCGTGGAGGTCGCGTTGAGAGGGTGGGTGGGATACAGGCAGGGGAAGAGGATGCAGCCTGAGACCCCAGGAGAGACGCGGTTCCCTCTCCTGGGATGGGCAGAGGGCGGGCGGAGCCGCTGGGTGGTGGCGGTGGTGGTGGGGTAGAGAAAGGATGAGTTCTGCTCTGGCCCTGTTCCATCTGAGACACCAATTAGAGGTTGCCCGGGAAGGAGTTGGGTCAATCTGGAGTGGCTGGGGGAGTCCGAGGTTGGAGGTGCAGGATAGATAGGTGTTGCTCAAAACCATGGGGCCGAAAAAGATCACACGGGGAACGAGTTTAGACAGAGAAGAGGACGGGGTCCAGCACGGAGCTTGGGACCCTCCCATGTTTAGGTGCTGAGCCGAGGAGGGTGACGGAGCCAATCACGAATTAAGGGGCATTGCAGGGTGGGGAGTGCGTGTGGGCAAAACAATAAGGGGGATGGGACGGTCAAGTGTGCACTGGGCTCGAACTTAGCAGGAATTTTTTTTAAGTTGGGGGGAGGTAATGGTTTGAAAGCCACACTGAGGATCAAGGAAGCATCACCGGCATCTATTGGCCCTAAAGTTTGGGGGGTGGGGGAGAGAGGGCTGTCTCTGCTCGACGGGACCCAGGGGAAGAAGAGTCCTTCAGGGAGAACCAAGGTTCATAGGGTCAGGGTCAGGGTCAGGGACAGTGTTGATGAAATAAAGTCCCAGCTGACAGCAAATGAAACGTAATGAGTCCTGGAGTGATGAGGCTTTATCTACTGAGTCCTGACACAACCCTGTGGAGTGCGTATCACTGTTTCTACTTCATAGACAACAAAAGGGAGGCTCAGATAGGGTGTGTGACTGGCCCGAGGCCACCCAGCCACGGACAGCAGTACGAAGGCTCAAACCCTGGTCCGTCTGACTAAGGTCTTAAAACCTACACATACTCACCGTGCCAATATATCAAAAGACTGTAGCACAAACTGCCCCCTGAGGAAGATACATCTGGAGGACATCATCTTCACTTATATCTAAAAACAAAGAAAACAAACAAAAAAAACCCCTGCCCGACGCGACACCTACCTATGTAGTTCATGATAAATCCCTGGCCCTTCCCGAAGATGAGGCCGGCTGGGTCCGAGTGGAACTGGATGGTGAGGTCCGGCGTGGACGAGTACAGCTTCTGGGGGCCGCTGCTCCCGAGGTACTGGCCCAGGACGTGGGGCGTGACCTCGTCCCCGTCGTAGACGGTCAGGATGTCGCTGTTGCTCAGGTTCAGGCTTGAGGGCAGAGAGAGGGGGTGCGGGGAAGCCATGTTAGGGATGTTCGACCAGCTCATGATTTATTTTTTTTCAGACAACACACACTTTTTTTTAAAGACATTTTTAAAAAGATTTTACTTATTTATTTTTAGAGAGGAAAGGGAGGGAGAAAGAGAGAAAAACATCAATGTGCAGTTGCTGGGGGCCATGGCCTGCAACCCAGGCTTGTACCCTGACTGGGAATCGAACCTGCGACACTTTGGTTTACAGCCCGTGCTCAATCCACTGAGCTACGCCAGCCACAGCTTTTTTTTTTTTTTTGAGACACACTAGTGTCAGGTCCCAGGCCAGGGCCTGGGCGGGGTGGAGGTGAGCCGGGCTCCCAGTGTGATCGGGACGTGCGGGTCCTTCCCGCAAGCCTTGCGCACAGATTGGTGGGCGGGTCAGGCTTTGGCAGGCTCATCATTCACGAAATGGCCTTCCCGTGCAGGGTCAGATGCTGCGTTGTAAGTAGAATTGCCTTCAATACCCCCGGCATTAACCCCCCGTTTCAGGGGTGAGGCTAAGTGGTGGGCGCTGGGCTGCATGCTGGGGGCGTGGCCCGGGTCTTTCATTTTCCTCTGATGCCGAACCAGCTGGCTGCTTGCTAATTATCATTTGCATTTTCGTGTAAGGTGAACTGATGCTTCCATTTATCCTGTGCGTCATTCCTCAACATCATCCTGGTTATCTGTTATGTTTCGGGGGAGGGGCAGGCAATGGCCGCTCCAGCCTGCTGTCACTCTGCACAGCCTTCAAGGATGACGACGTCTCAAAGACTCAAGCTCTAGAAGGCATGCTGACACTAGATATGGGGACTGCAAGGGGCAGGTGACAACCCAGAAAGCCCTCCGGCAGGCCACAGACCTGTGTGCCCCATTAGGCATCCTGGGTGAACTTGATCTCTGAGACGAAGGACGTTGGCTTGCATCAGTCGTGGAGAGATATTAACGCATGCCTCACCCCTTCCTTTCTCCTTATTCCCCTCTCTCTTCCTTCCCTTTCCTTCTTAGGTCTTTCTTCTTTTCTTGTGTCCTTCTCCCTAATATTTGTGAGCCCTACTATGTGCCAGGCACTGTGCTGTGCTCAGAAGATTGAGGAGTCATAGAGCAGTGGTATATTTAGACCAGGAAGCCGGGGACGGTGGTAGGAATTGTAGTCAAAGTAAGTGCAGTGGAGGGCGTTAACTCAGATTGGGGGGAATCACGGAGGCCTCCCTGGAGGAGGTGACACTTGTGTCTGATCCTTAAGAAAGAGGACCATGAGGCAGATAAGCAGAGGGTGGGGAGAAAGCAAAGCCCCAGGCAGAGGGAGGAAGAGAGCAGGGTCCTGACTCTTGAGGGATCTTGCCTGGTGGCCAGCGTGTGTGGGAACCCGGGGAGACCTGCGGGAGGGCCCCCATGAAGGGCTTCGAGAGAGAAGTACAGGCGTCTGCATGTCATCACGCTGGGAATGGCAGACAGTGCCGGGTTTTCATCAGGAGTCTCCTGACTGAGCAATTCACCGCCAGAGGAGAGAGGCGGGTCAGGAAATCGCCCGGAGTGAAATTTCTGGGACTGATGCAGGCTGACAACAGCCCTCCCCCAGCTGACAGCTTCATCCAACCTGGGCGCTGAGCTGATGGCTGCCGGCCTGGGAGTGGGGAGAAGCGGCGGGGACCGCCCACGCTGGTGCGTCAGTTAGTAAGAACAAAGCAAAAACAACAGAAACACAATGTACCAGTTGAAGTCTTCCTTGCAGAGGGCGGGCAGGGGGTGCACTGGACTCACCCCATACCTCCCACAGCCCCTCCCGCAATGCCTCAGGGAAAGGTGCCCCCGGGGGCTGGCGCAGGGGGGCTCTGATTGCCCCTGAGATCTCCAGCAGTGTCCCCTGCACGACTGGAAAAACATCCTCTTCTCAAAAAGCTGTCTGCTGGCCTTGCACGCACGCTTGCTCTGCTTCTCTCGGCTCCTCCTCCCCCCCTGCCCGTTTCCGGCCAGGCCACAGCCTCTAAACTCCTATTGGACTGGAATCTGGAGTTGCCACCTTCTCTTGCACACAGTTGGCGTTCAATAAATGATACGGTATAAAGAACACGCCGGGGGGTCTGTCTGAAAACAGAATAGTGGGGCCGATGCCAGCGCTTGACCTATGGTAGGGAGAGCCTCTGGACGCGGAGAACCACGAAAACATCGATTGCTCGTGCACGTTCTGGGCGGGGCCAGTGTGCTCGGGGCGGTAACAAGTATCTGTTCCCTGCGCCGACCTCTCAGCCGACCTGCTGGTAACGCGGGCTCCAGACACAGGGCGGCTGGGCTCTATTCTGTCACTCAGCGCGGTGACCGGATTGCAGCAGCGGTGACGTCACAGGCAGTGAGACAGGAGCCGGGAGGGACGGTAGGCCCGCTGCGGAGGGTCACCCTGGGTGGCAAGCCCTGGGTGCCTAGCAACGGACCATCGTAGGGCGGGGCCTGGCCACCAGGGCGACCTCTCCTCCCCTAGCATATCACACGGTCACGCGGTTTAGACCCCCAGCCTTTCGTATCGCTGGCCACGCGGTTTGGCCGCTGCCCTGGCCTTCCTCCACTGGCGTGTGGCTAGTCAGGCTGTAGACCCCCTGGCAGGGGGCACAAAGGGGCTGAAGAAAAGTCTCATCGACTCCCATACAAGCCCTGGCATGACCGCCGCCTTAAGCATGAAGACAACAAGGTACTCAGGTTCTGACCCGCATCAAGTCATCGCAGGAACAAAGGTTTGGGTGTGTTGTCCACAGAGAGAGAGAGAGCTTTGGTCAGAGCGGAGGTGACATCCAGGCCTCCGCTGTGTTCCAGCTCCGGGTCCAGAAAAGCAGCAAAACCAGGCGGAGCGACACCGCGGCAGACATCTGGACCAGCTGCCAGGGCTGACTTCCGGCCCGGCGCCAGCCAATCAGTACAGACCACGGCCCTGGAAGGACGCCCCTGGGAAGCTGAGAATGGTCTACTGAGATCCTGCCCTGAGACCTCCAGATAAAACCCCTCAGAACGTCGAAGAATTCTCTCTCTGTCTCTCTCCCTCTCTCCTCCGTGCCTTTCTGCCTCTCCTCCCCCTAGGCGTGTTTCCGTTGTCTTTCTCTCTCCAAAGCTTCAGGGCCCCTCTTCTTATGCCTCTGTGACTCGCCTCCTGAGCCCACCCAGCCCAGCTGGCTCAGTTCTTCTACCGCTGTGACTTTCTAAATAAACTGTTGCTTGTATTGAAGTCGTGGCTCTGAATTCTTTCTCAGCCAAAACTCAAGGCCTGAGTTCTGACGTCTAGTGCTGCTGGCCAATAACAGAAACATCTTCAAGAGTGAAAACTGCTTTCCTCCCAAACCCTGAAACGACTCTTTGTTCTTTGTAAAACGGGAAGGAGCAGCGTGCTGGGAGGGGCCCACTGCCTTGGAAGTCGGAAAGCTCTGGCTTGATTCTTGGCTCTGACACTTTTGTGAAGCCTAAAGCTCGTTGTCTGTGAGTTGAGCTTAACATTTCCGGTCCATGTGGTGGGCTTCCGGAGTGAGGTAAGGCCTACAGAAGGTCTGGGATCAAATCCCAGGGCTACGGCGGCACCTGGGCAAGTTTGGTCAAGTCGTTTGAATGTTACGTCATGTTGCAATGTTATCATGGGCACCACCACCACCACCATCTTCACTATCACCATCATCATCACCACCACCATCACCACCATCATCATCTTGACCATCACCACCACCACCGTCATCATTATTATCATCATCTTTTTGGACTGCTGTTTACATCGAATGACATCAGGTGACTTGTGTTCTCAGCTAGGGGTGTTTTGCCCCCTGGACACATTTGACAATGTCTAGAGACATGGTTGTCCCACCTGGGGGGTTGCCACAGGTGAATACTGCTAAACACCCTACAACAACACACGAGATGGCCTCGTCCAACAAAGCTCTAAGGCTGAGGAAGCCTGACTCATGTGGGTGCATTTTGTACACAGTAAACAGCGGACTGTTCAGTGCAGCTTCTGTTGCCCTGGAATCTCAGAAAATGTGCCCTGAGCAAAGAACAAGCCAGTAGGGACTGAGCTCTTCTGCTCTTCAAAGGGATATGTGTGACTGTCGATTGAGGTTGGGTTCCCCAGGAGCAGAGCCTGACCAAACATGTGGCCGTTCCTTGGAGTTTGGTGACCTGGGAGGCCACCCCAGGCAGCACCGCCGGGGGAGGGACCCAGGAGGAAGGGAAGGAGCCGACGCATGGTGCATGGTCGGGTGAGTTCCACTGTGGGCACTGGGCTCAGTGCTGCAGCAGCTCTGAGAGACAGAGCAGAACATAGCTCGGGGGAGAGGGGGCCGGGACATTTATCCTCCAACTGCCCCCTCTCTCGTTGGCCGAGGGCCCCTCCGAGGGGTGCCGAGTCTCCAGCACTTCCGGCCTGCCCACACGGAATCAGGGAAAGCTTTTAGGTGGACTTTTAGTAGGAAGCCATCACGGGTACAGAGTGCAAGTGTCACAGGGCTCGGACGGGGCGCCAGCGGTGCCTGCCACCAGCATCTAGGCTTCGGAAAACAGTGGCCGCCTCTGACACTGGCCAAGCCAAGCGCAGCGATAAAAATCAGCCCGGAGCTGACTGCCTGCTTGAGGGCAGAGCAGAGGGAGGGGAGCAGGTACTGGGAGTGAGCTGCCCTTCATGGATGAGGGCGGGGATGAGTCCCGTTGCCAGGGCCTCAGATGCAGCCCCTGCAGAGGGCAGCCTCTGGGAGCATCCCTGAAAGTGTTCTCCTCCCAAAAGGGCGATGGCGACCAGCCGAGGGGAAAGTCAGGGGCAGCCAGGCTCAGCGGCTTTGCCCCCATCAAGGTCTCCTTAAGAAGGGGGAAAAAAAAATCAGCACCCTGTGTCTTCCCAAACAGTGCTCACAAGGTAGGCATTCCTGTGGGAAAGAAACAGCCCTCCAGGCCCTCCCCCACTGCAGAATTCCCGGCCGAGGAGCCCTGCTGGGGGAGGGGTGAAGTTTTAAGATGAATGACGCTTAGAGCTCTAGGAGCATTCGTCTGAACTGCCCTTGCTACGACCAGAAGACCTATGGAAACTAAGATTTCACCTGCAGCAGGAACACCATTGAGAATGTGCACGAAGGGGCAGGGGGGGAGAGAACAGACTTGTTACATTATGTCGGATCACCTTTTGATAGACTGATTCCGATGATGCATAGCAAATGCCAGTAATTCACACCCCCCCCCCCCAATCTGAAGACGAGCTTGCTTTTTCACTTGCCCACCCCGCTGTATTTGATACTCCGGGTGCATCCAGCTGAGATGTAAAATGCAGACACACTGGCCACAGGGCAGAGTGAGGCTCTGTGCCGAGGACCGAAGTGAGGCGTCAGCCACATACAATCCGAGGAGGCGCCGAGACATCAGTTTGACTCCGGAAGGAAGGGCCGATGGAAGGGTGCCGGCAGGCGGGTGGGTTTGGTCTGGGGGAACTCCCCAGGAAAACGGAGCCCTTCCAGGCCAGCCCCTGCCTGCCCCAGCCCCTCTTCGCTGCCCGAGGGAGGGGCTTGAGCTCCTGCTGGGGGACCTCAGCTTCCACGCCTCCTTCAACACTACAGCCCACCCCTGTCCCCCCAGCCACAGCCGCCAGCCTTTCTCCGTCATCCGTCAGTGGGACTGGGGAGCAGCGTGGCCTGCGGACTCCATCCTTGCCTGACCCCAGTCCCTCTGCCCTCAGCAGACGGATCACTCCTTCTGAAACACACACCTGGCCCCTTCGCTCGGCAAATGAATGGATATGCAGCATGGGGGTCTACCTGTGCAATGGAATATTATTCAGCCACGAAAAAGGATGGAGTACTAATACATGCTGCAACACGCATGAACCTTAAACACTTTATGTGAAGGGGTAAAGCTAGTCATGAAAGGCCACACCGAGAGACCACGTGAGAAAGGCCACGTGAGAGACTCATTTAGCTTTTGAGGAACAACAACGCTGCCTCCTGAGTATGAAGCACTCAAACAACCACAACGCCACCAGCTAAGACTTATGATTGTCCCATTTTACAGACAAGAAAACTGAGGCTCAACGGGGAGAAGCCACTTGCCCAATGTCACCTACAAATAAGGCTTAGGGTTCAAGCCTAGGTCCGCTGGATGCCAAGACCTGAGATATGACCGCTATTTTATAGGATGTTTCATGAAAGCCAGTGGTATATCTCCAGTAAGTGCTCCTGGGTTCAGTCTTGTATCAGAAAATGTGAATAAAAATTACAAATAAAATCTGCAAGATGAGAAAGCCCCATCTGACTGCCATACCTCATCCTGAAATGTCTTTTGCTCTTATGAGACTATTGTTAAATTTATTTGATTAAACCCATGATTTCCAACCTTTAAAAAAATATTTTATTTATTTATTTTTAGAGAGAGGGGAAGGGAGAAGGAGAAAGAAAGAGAGAGAAACTTCAATGTGCGGTTGCATCTCACACGTCTCCAATCGGGGACCTGGCCTGCAATCTAGGCATGTGCCCTGGCTGGGAATTGAACCAGCGACCCTTTGGTTTGCAGGTTGGCACTCAATCCACTGAGCCATGCCAGCCAGGGCTGCAACATTGTTTTTGTATCATGATAATATTTCTTCTCTCTACAGACTCCCTGTGTTAAAAAGATCTTGTCTCCTAAATATTATACATCTCTTGGTAACAATTAAATTTGTTTTGTTTTGTTGCTGTTGTTGATTGTATATAACAGAGTATGTAATAAAATCGTTGTTAAACTGGTTACTTAGTCTGTGTGGCTGTATTTGGGTAGATATGAGATTTCTCTCATGGTTTTGAAAAAACTAAAGAGTCTGGGGAAGATACATGGGAAGCTAGTTCAAGTGGTTGCCCCAGGGGGCAGAACACGAAAGGGGGCTGTTTGTGGGGGAAGGTAGGAAACAATTTTCACAGTAGATTCCTTTGTACCTTGGGATTTTTGAATCATGTGAATATATTGCTTCTTCAAAAACAGATAAAAACAGCCTAAGGAACCTTCATTATTGCTTTCCACTAGGGTCTAGACAGCCATAGAGGTGAGGATAGAATGCAAATTTCAATCTGACAGATGAACAGGCTCTTTCTGGCAAAGCAATTCTTCTCTTGACCAGTAGAGGGCAGTGTATGCCAAAGCATGGGATAAGCTGCCATCTATTTCCCCAGGCGACTGGCGCCCCCTACTCACCCCAACCAATCAGGAGCCTGGATGTGCGGGGGAAGGTGGTAGGTGGGCTTTGCAACTGTGGAGCAGGGGTTAATATTCCACAGAAGGCGGAGAAGGAAATGATAAGCGAACCACCTTGCATTTTCTTTATTTCTTTCTAAACCAACGTCTGACCTTTGCCTAGAAATCTCGCCTTTAAAAAGCTTTCCCCAGTGGCATTCACAAGATGATTTTAGGTAGACAAAACATGTTTGAAAATGTCTAATGGTTATGTATTTATTTAAATGTGAATTAGAAAAATATATAAATATATGGTTTGCACATTGAACTTCTCATTTCATGGACATTATTTTGCTTAGCGTAAGCAGAGTGAAAAAGGCAAGCCAATTTATAAGCAATGTAAGGAGGGAGAAAGGGAGGTAGCTGATAACAGGAACCGGACTGTGGAAAGAGCAAAAACTCGCTCACAGAATGAGGTGTGGTTTCTCAGCGTTTTTGGGACTGCCCGGCGGGCCCCCACCCGTTTTTGCCGTCTCAGACCTCTTTGTACCCCAGGGCCTTTGGGGCCCCTAGACCTGCTTGGCCTCTGCTGCCCCGTCTTCCTGAAATGCCTCTCCTCCCCTCTCTGCTGGGCGCTTTGCTAACTCCTCAAGGCCCCTCTGCGCTCCCCACACCACCACCTGGCGGTTGTGGCTACATAACTATTAGCCAAGGTCCCCAGGAGCTGTTCCAAGCAGTTCACACATACCATGTCATTTTATCACCAAATAATGTAAGAACCACTATTGCCACCCAGTTCACAGATGAGCAAACTGAGGCACCCAGAGGTAGAGAAACATTCTGCAGCTCCAAGAGCTGGTCATCCAGGACAGCCAGAATCCAAACCGACGGAGGTGGACACCAGGACCTCAGCGCCAGCCCACAGGACCCTGCGGCCTGGTCAGCTTTCCCACGGGGCTGTGAGCTCCCTGGAGTCGTGTGGTCTTTGCTCACATGGCCCTGAAGCCCAGCCCAGCGCCCAGCACGGGTGAAAATAAGTGTCGTTTCCATGAGCGAATTAGGGTGAGTTTTTCTCCGTTTTCCAGTGAGCAAACTGAGGCTTGGAGGGATTATTAAGTGACTTTCCTAAGAAAATACCATCTTGAAGTTCAGGCAAGATCTCCACAGGACGGTAGAGATGGTGATTAAATACACCATAGGATTTAAATAAGGGGGAAAAAACCCCAAAGTCCGTATATGCAGTTATAGATGAAATAAATCTTTTACAGAAAACGTTTTTCTAGAAGGCCATTAAAACAAAACAAAAACAAACAAAAAAACCCAGACCTGTTTAGAGTTTCTTTATGTCCATTTCTGATCAGATTCCCTAAACCACGTAGCAAAGTGGTCGGAGAACAGGTTAGTAATCCCATTTGACGGAGGAGCAAACTGAGCCCACAGGGGCGCAGATCCCAAGGCCCGGTCTCCCTTACGATGCCTCACGGCCAGTGCCAGACGCTTCCGCTTCTCAGCACCGTGGACTGCTGAGGGGCCCTTCGGCCCAGCGCTAATTTGGTTTCCATTTAATTTGATAAAATGGCAGACGGTACAAGAAAGCATGTCGACTCCAGGGAGGACACAGAAAACCAATCTCTTTGGCTCCCTAAAAGGACACTTGAAAGCAAAAAAAAAAAAAAAAAGCAAAGGAAAAAAAACAGCTTTCTTACATCCTTCTCAGTTTTCCTCTCATTTTCCTCATCTTCCTCGCTCCTTCCCTCTCTCCCCAACATCACCAAGTGCTGGTCTGTGTCAGACTCAGAACCCGACCTCGCCCAGTGGTTCTCGGTCCTGCCTGCACGTGGGCCTCACAGGGGAGACTTCAAAACTCAGATGATGCCCAGGCTGTGCCCCCGACCAATCAGACCCTCGGCATCTCCGGGGGCGGGGCCCTGGCATGCTTTCCTTAAAGACCCAGGGGGGTTCCCTTTTCCACAGTTGCTTTTCTTTCTCATTTCTCCTTTCCCTCCGCTTTTCTCCCCTTCTCAATCAATTCTCTTATCCCCCAAAGGAAGGAGAAGGCAAAGGCACCCCACGCTGGGTGTGCCTTTCCTCTGGGATCCCCCACGGGCTGAGCTGCTGCTCATTTCCAGTCCCCAGGTTAGTGACAGGACATTTCACACCCAGCACCGCAGCCTGGGAAACCCAACAGGTCTGGGCTGCTTTGGCTACTAACAATCAGCCTTTAGCCACCCTGGTGTTTTCGCCCCATCTGGAGAAACAGTGCTAGAAGGGTGGGCTCTGGATTCAAATCCTGCATGTGCTGGTTTCTGGGCCAGGTGACCTGGAGAGAGTGGCTTCACCTCTCTGAGCCTCAGTAGCCCCCCTGTAAAATGGGCATAATATTGTTGAGAGCAGTAAATAACATAATCAGTGCCAGAAATTCAATTAAAGGGGCACCTTTCATCTGTACAGCATTGATAATGAACTAGATGGTCTGCTGAGAGGCGAGGGGTGCAGCCACGAAACCCGGTGTTGGGGACCTCAGCCAGAGGCACCCCTCTGTCACGTCCCTGCTCCGTGACGAAGGACAGATGGCTTGCCTGGCCTGGGCTTCGGTGATCCCAGATGAAAATCTCAGAACCTATGAACTGTGAACAAATTTCGTAACAATGGGCCCGGGCCAAAAATGCTTCCTGCTCTCCTTCTCTCCAGCGGGTCGTGTCTGTGTGTGCCTTGTTCCTTGTGCGTGAGGTGTGCCGTGTGCGGCGTGTGCAATATGGTGTGTGTTGTGTGCATTGCTGGTGTGGTGCGTGTCTGTGTGTGGCGTGCACATGGCATGTGGTGTGTGTGCACATGCACCTGTGAAGAGGAAGGTGGGCCCGGGGCTCTGCATTGCTGGGGGACAGTTTCCGGAGCCCTCCCCAGCGGGAGCTGACAGCTGCCGCATGTGTCTCCTGTCATTCCAAGTCCCCGCCGTGACATGCCCTCTGGAAGGCATCACCTCCGGAAGCCTCAGTGTGGCTCATCAGAGCTGTCAAATGCCTCCCCGTAAGCCTTGGTCGGGATTGCAGGCCCTACATGGGAACTGTCCTCCAGGCAAAAAAGAACTGTCTGGAACCTGGGAGACGCATCCCGGGCTCTCCCTGGAGGCACCAGACGGGTGTGCAGCGGCTTCCACGGGGCCGTGGCTGTCCCAGGACCCGGTCAGGGCTCCTGCCCCGGGTTCCCTCCCTGACTCCTCCCTCCACCTTGCGCCTCTTACCCGGGTGCACATTCTAAAGCGCAGCCTGCTCAGAGCTCTGCAGGGAGGCTGGCTGCCATCGGGATACTGTGGGTTCCGTTCCGTGAGGCTGGGCCGAGAGGTGATTCGGGGTGTGGCTCAGCGTCAGACAGCCGTGTCCAGACCCTGGCACCCTTACATCCGGCTGGCAACCCACCGAACCCCTCTGGGCATCCCCGTCCTCATCTGTTACACAGGGAACATACCTGTGTGGACCCATCGGTTGTTATGAGAATGAATTAAGGTAACAGAGGCAACTTGCTCAGAATGGAGTTTGGCACGCAGTCAGGGCTCAGTCCTCAGAGTTCTTGTTATCTCAGGGCCTCGGAAAATCTAACGCAACACCAGCCACACCACTCGCCCTGGATAAACACTTGCCGAATAGTAAGTGCCTGAGGCCACCGCATGTCAGGGATTCACACAGCAAGTAGTCGCGGCTCCCCGGGATGTCAGATCTAATTGCCTCCGAGTGTCTTGCAGTCCCCGGTGTGCACCAGCCAGGCAGTGTCGCAGCGCGAGACAGGGAGCGGGTGCCCTCCCAGAGACGCTCTTGGAATCACTGAGGCTAAGAGCCCAGCACGGTCGAGGGGCAGAAAACAAGCATGCCTCGGGGGAGAACCTATCTAGAGTTTGTGTGCCTCCGACACCGCTGACCAGACTGTCCCTTGCATGTTGGGGAGGGGGTGTAAGTAGTCAGGGGGGATCCCGGGGTAGCAGCTTTGGATGAACCCACTTCGTTCCTCACTGTCACCCCCAAACTCCAAGCTCAGCCTTTGTGTGTGCATGGTGTGTGCGTGTGTGTGTGTGGTCATGCAATGCAGCACACTCCCTGAAAGGAATTCATCGTCATCACCGCCATAGCTGCCAATTAAATTACTGAGTGTCATGTGATGGGTGCTTGCGAAGTGTCCGTCCTCTCACAGACTCCAAGAGGTGGGTGCCATTAACACCCTCACTTTAAAGACAGGAAACTGAGGCTCAGAGAGGTGAAATGGCTTCTCCGAGGTCACAGAGCCAATAAGTGGAAGAACTGGGATCTGAACCCAAGGCTTCCTCCCACAAGCCAGGGCCTTTTCTTCTTTCTGAGAAAGTTCAGGATCTTTCCAGAGTGTCCCCCTACTTGATGGAAGCACCGTGTAGAGAAGGGTATGTTTTCTGAGCTCTCTAAATGCCAGGGACTAAGCCTACAGTGCAAATCTTGACTCCTTCATCTCCTAGCTGGGGATGGTAGGCGAGTCACTCCACCTCTCTGAGCCTCGGTTTCCTCGTCTGTAAAGTGGGGACAGTGATGGCCATTCATAGGGTCATTGTATACATTAATGTCATCTGGAGCCAGGAGACCTGAGTTCTGACCTCCACTCTTCTTTGACTACGGCAGCTTGAGTACAAAAATGGTTTCAAAGCTCTGCCCCTCTCTGTATCCGCACCCTTGCTTTCCAACTCACCGTAGGAGGAAATGATTCTGCTCATTGTCTTGGAACCCTGGCCTGTCACCATGGGAAGGAACTTGCACTAGTGGTTGGAGGATGAGACACACATGCAGCGGAGATGAACCATCTCTGCCAGGGCCTGCCTAGACCGTCTGACAGCTGCCTCACCCCAGGTACACAAGAAAGGTCAGCTACAACCCACACAGCCACCACCCAACCTGTAGCTGCCCACAGACACGAATGAACCTGCTGAGACCAGAAAAGTCACCTCGCTGACCTGTAGACTTGCGAGCAATGCTATAGGCTTGCTGTTTTACGTTACCAGGTTTGGGGTAACTTGTTACGCAGCAGTAGCTGACTGATAGAGTAGTCTGGGGGCAGTCTCTTCCCATCTCTGGGCCTGTTTCTTTCCCTGCAACCCGATGGAGTTTGGGCTTTATGACCTTTGCTGTTCCTTCTTGGATTCCTTAGACTTTTGGTTCTAGAGAAATCCCATCTCCCTCTGCTAATGCATTGGGAGGTTTTTCATTTCTATAGTCTCTGTCTCTCCCATGATTTCTGCTAGTGTCTGCAGATCTGTACTTCTGGGGCCAGGGCTGCCCTTGACCCTGGAGCTTCCTTCTTGCTGGCTCTCCCCTGAATTCTTGCAGCCCAAACCAGCTCTGTCACTGAAGGACTGAAGTGTCTCTGGACAAGGCACTTAATTTTTAGGGGTTGGAATGAACTTAGCACAGAGCAGATTGGCAGCAGCTGAAGAGAACTATTCCGCAGCTATCAATCACATGGTTATCGGGGTTTGTTATTAGGGCCTTTTATTTCCTGGTTAAGGAACTGTGCAGGGGCCCATAAACAGGGGAGATTTAGGGCTGGGCTTTGCAGTGGAGCCCAGCGAGCCAGCTGGAGCCTGCTTGGAATTTTTTTTCTTTTAGAGATGTATGTATATTTGCAATAGTGCCCAGGGAATGGGGCATGGGGAAGCTCCCTGAGCCCAGGTTTCTCCTGTAAGGTGGGGTGAGGGCTTTCTCCCTCGTGCAGCACCTCACCACCATGTACTGTGTGGTAAGAACACTGGCTTTGGTCCCGGAGACCTGAGTTCGAGTCTTGACTTGGCCTCTTCCCAGCTGTGTGACCTTGGCACACAACTTCATCTCCCTCAGGCCCAGCTTTCTTATTTGTCAAAAGGCAATAGTCACAGTGATATCACATCCGTTACTTTGAAGAGCTAAATGGTTTAATAGGAATAAAGCACTTAGTGACTGGCAACTAGTAAGTGCTCAGTAAACACCAGACATTGGTTTTGACGGTGATACGGGTAATGATGGCCAACATCGGTGGCGAACACAACGCACGCTAAGTGTTTAGCGTAAAACCTGGCATGTGACGGGGGTGAAAAGAGAGTGAGCTGTGGTTATTTGTCTATTTCATGTCAGAAATCTTACTAAGACCTTGACGTATTTTTTGATGAACTTTCACACTCGCCGTCTCTCCCTTTGACATAGCAGATACTTACTGAGCACGGGCTGGGTGCCAGGCTCTGGGGATGAAGTGAACAACCGCCCCCCCCCCACCCCCCGGCCCCAGAGGCAGGTACCGCCGCCACCCGAGGCCTACCGGCTAGTGAGCTCGCGGCAGAGTCGGGATTTAACTGCAGCTCTTTTTGACTCTAGAAGCTCTTCCATCTCCCCTGTCACGTGGCATGTTCAAGGTTGTGGCCTCCGTGCTCAGCTCTGGCAGCCACGCTGAGGCTGTCTTTCTGGTCCTATGCCTGACTTGCTGTGTGATGCTGGGTAAGTCACCTCCCCTCTCTGGGCCCCGCTCAGCTCTTCCATTCTTTGATGCCTTCACTGATAATTCCTTGGTTGCTTTGTTTGCCTTTCTACACTTCATTCGGGGAGACAGATAGAGATAGGTAGATGGGCAGAGATAGATGGACAGAGATTTAACACATCCTTAAGGGTTTCAAAGGTTCCTGCTCAGTTGTGGTTTAGAGTAAGTGGCGGATCCCTGATGGAGCCGGGAGGTTCATGATGGGTCAGGGACTAGGCATTTGGGGTGTGAAGGGGGTTTACCCTGGGGGCTCCTAACTCATCCTAAGGTCAGGCACCCCACTTCCCCCCTCCAACACCAACAATGTGAGGTGGGTGGTCCTAATCAATGCTGCAATTCCGGGCACCCACTGGGTGCCTATCAGTCGCTGTTGTCACCTGCTGGAATTCTTTACTTAGTTGGGCCACCCTGGAAAGCCCTGCTCCCATAACAGCTTGACCAACTGACACTCTTCAAGACACTGCTTGGATGTCACCCTCTCTGTGACACTCCATGACCTGCAGAGATAAATCCAGGGCCCCACGACGTCTCCATCCCCACCCCCACCCCACCGACCACAGCACTTTGCCCGCTTCTTGCCAGGTCTGTGTGTGGCCCTTCTTCCCTTCCTCAACTCTGAGCTCCTGGAGGCCTGGGAGCCCCCCTGCGTCATCACGGACATGCAGCTGCCCCCGCCCATAGGCTGTTCAAGTCCAAGAAGGTGGAGGCTCTCGTGTGTGTGCAAACCCTGTCCTTTACTGGCTGTGTGACCTGATGAAGCCACTTAACGTCTCTGTGCTGTCATTTCTAAATGCACGCCGTAATAACGCCTACCCGATAAGGATTCTTGGTCATTGTAACCTCCATTTATGAAGCGCCAACTAGGCATCAGACCCCATGCAACGGTGCTCTGCATGTCTTACCTCCAATTTGGGTAATCACCCCTCTGTAATGATCTCTATTCACATTAGCTCTAAATCACACAATTATTACCTCTACATAGTAACATTCCCGTTCATTATTGCTCACGGATATAAACTGCGCAGCTCAGGTCCCAGCACACAGTAGGTCCCTCATAAACGTCATCTTAAATGCACACAGCATCAACAGACCCATTCAGTACATGAGGGAGAAAAAGAGCCCCCCCCACAGCCAGGCACATGTGGCTGGGCCCTCGAGACCCAGCAAACACCGCCCAGCGCCCCCTACAGGCCACCTGCCCACCTCTGCCCGCAGCAGAGACGCTCTCTCCCTCGCCGCTGTGATAAATAACAATTGCCAACACTTAGGCAGGGCTGAGGGGCCCTGAGGACAAAATTATTTTTACTATCAAACCCAAATTGGTTTACTAAAACTGTCAGCAGAAACCAAGCGAGATAAATTAAACCCAGCAGCTCTCGGGCCTCGCGTAACCCTCGCTAGTGAGATGCTATTTTCACTCCCTCCGTGGGAGGGAAGAGGTGCCAAGTCCAGACGCCGCCCCACCAGGCGTGTGCTGGACTTTTCCAGAGTGGCCTGGTGGCTGGAGGGCTGGGCTCATCCCCCCACCGACTGCTGACCACCCTGCCTCTGCTGCCCAGTTTGGGCGAATCTGGACTCCCCCGTGCACCCCCCGAAGCCCTGCCTGACTCCACAGCCGCCTGGCGGCGTGTCCTCACTGATGTCACTCCCGTGTCACTGAGCTCCAGAGACGCAGGGCTCCCTCCTTTCGAGGCCTGGTGAGGATCCCAGACCCTAGGGGTGCAGCAAGCAGGGTTTGAATCCTAGCTTGGCCAGTTCCCAGCCACGTGACTTGGTCACTTGGCCCTCTCTCTGAGCCTCAGTTTACGCATCTGTACAATGGAGGACACCATGGAACCCACTGCACGTGTTTGTAGGGATGGTGCATGGGATGCGATTGGCTGGGATGCGCCACATGCTCTGCACAGCTTTGATGTTGTGGACAAATGGGAGGAGAAGGGCGCCTCCCTGCTTCCGAACCTTCGCACAGGCTATTCCTTCGGGCTGCAACACTGTTCCCTCTGTCTTTGCCCATCTCCAATCTGCCTTTCAGGTCTCAGCATGGATGAGGGATCTCTAGTTCCGCACGATGGACATTTGGGTGAGCTACTTCTCTGTGGAGGGGCTGTCCTGGGCATTGCCGGGTGTTGAGCCGCATCCCTGAGCTCCACCCCCTCGGTCCCAGTGGCACTGACTCCCATCATCAGTTGTCACCACCCGAAATGCCTCCAGACACTGCCCATGTCCCCTGTGGGCAAAATTGCTCCCGGTGACTTAGATGCTGCTTCCCTGGGGACATTTCTCTCCCTGCCACCCACCAGCTCGCCTGCCCCGTTCCCGGCCCCGAGGGCCCCCGTCCTGCATCCCTCTTGTGCCGCGTCCACTCACAACACGGGCTCCCCCAGGGCAGGCTGTGCCTGTCTGGCTCCCAGCCGGTGCCTCCTTCACAGGGGTGCTCAGTGCACACACGTGGAAGCGAATTAAACTTGCTCAGTGGGAAGAATCACAGTCTTACAATGTGTCGACGGTGACTGAACTCAGACCGAATTGGCCCTGGACAATGTAGGTTGCGTGCCCCATGGAGGACGTGGAACCTCCCCCTGGAGGGATGGCTCTCTCCCCGCTGACCCCATGTTGGAGCCTGTCTGGGGTCCCACGTGACCTTCACTCTGGCTCAGCACCCGGTGCTCAGACCACCCAGAAGAACGTATGGCCTCCCCGAGCCCCCCCCCCCACTTGGCCCCCGAGCTCTGCCAGTGGGTCTGAGCGTCACTGGTCTGGAGGGCCCCCGAGGTCTTCTCACTCTGGCCCCCACTTCTAAGTCCGTGGAGGCAGACCCTTCAGTACTGTGGCTCTCGGAAACCTTCTCTTGGGGGTCTTCCCGTTGCTGTTACTTGGCTTGATAATTTCTAGGCAACATGCTATTTCTTAACTAGGTTCCTTACGACGTAATAAACGTGGTTTATTGATCAACGGAGGCCCCTCCTGGGAGAATTCACACATTGTTTACTTTTTTCGCCCCTTGTGCATCACAGGCAGCTGGGCGTGAATTTGGGCTCACATTCTGGCCTAGAAATCTCCTGGGTGTACGTCACAGAAACACGGCGGTTAAAAGACCCTCTCTACAGTCCAGAGACACTGGGCCAGGGAAGAACCCACGGTCACATGGCTGGGGGTGGAGGAGACAGACTCCTGGTCCAGGTTGGCCGGGCCCTGGGTCCCCAAGAGGCAGGGCCTGTGAATCTCAGACTTGGTCCGAGCAGGAGGTCCTGGGACAGCCTCAGAGGACACTTCCACTCTCTCTAGGGGACAGCTTCAAAAGATAGTCACTAATCATTTTGCAAATAATTTCCCTCTTTACTTTCAAAGCTCCTCTGCAGAGCCAGGCAGCCCAAGTCCTACTTCCCAGCCAGCTGGGTTTGCACGTCAGCCTTGAGAGGACAGCTGACCTCAGAGGTCATGGCTGCATCCAGAGAGGCTCTTTAGAACTTGGCATTCCCCCTGTCCCCAGCCACGGTGTCTGGGTCTGCTTGGAAGCCTTTTCTTCTGCTTCTCCAGACACCGCCATCTGTCTCTGTCCCCTTCTCAGCTCCGTCTCACATGAGGGCAGCAGAAAGAGCATGAATGAGCAGCCACAAAAGCCTGGACTCAAATTTCAGCTCTGCAACTTGCCAGCTGGGCGATCCTAATCCAGAAGATAGGGTACCAGGCAGGGTCTTTTCCTTTGTGAGGATTACCTGACATATACATGTTTAGAGCGATCATCGGTGCATCTGGCCCCATTCCCTGGGAGTGCCCGGTCCCCGGGGAGTTGATGGAGGGAGTTCTAATTGGCACATGTAATAAGCACCACCACTGAGTACAGGAAGCAGCCGCACAGACAGGAAGTCCATTCACTAAAGCATTTCTTCACTAGAGATCATTTCCTGAGCGCCTGCTATGTGTCAGGCTCTGTGTTAGACCCTGGGACAGAGCTACATCAGACCAGGCCCGACTGGCAAGGACCTCTGGTGGGGCTGAGAGAGACAGCTAGGACATACACGACCACAGTACTGGTGACACTAGACATTTGGTCCTTTGAAAATGCTGTGCATACTCTCGCCTTTGCATATTCTGTTCCTATTGGGTGCATTTGCTCCAGCTCATCCTTGAGTTCTGAGCTTTAGTATCAGGTCCCCTGGGAAGGCTTTTCTGATCTGCTGCTTTGTATCAAATCCCCATGATATGATCTCACAGCACCACGCACCTGTCCTTACATCAATTACCAGAGTGACAGAATGCCGTTATTGGTGCTTTTCCTCACGTAATGCCTGCTTCCTTGGTAGATGGAATTCCCTGAGCACAGGGACTCTCTCCCTCTGCGTGCATGATGCTGTTTCCTTCACCATTGGGACCCCAGTTCTTTGCACAGCCCCTGACACATAGTAGATGCTTATTTAATACTGGCTGAAAGAATAAAGCAGGCCTAATTTCTTCCCCACTCCGGATGGCGGGGGGTCCACCAGTAAACACTCACAATTGGATGTCTAAGAAGATCCGTTTCTCCTCCCCTACGTGGATCTTCCAGATGCAGTCTTCGCCTTCCACGTACGGCTCTGGCCAGTTTGGGGACAGCACTACCCCGGCCACAGCAGAGAGCTCCCCACCACACATGGCTGGAATAGACAGACAGACAGACACACTTCATTTATGAGGAAGCCAATATGGCACAGCGGTTAAGAGTGTGGGCTACGAGGTCACGCAGCCACGGCTCACCGTGGTCGGGGGACAGGTGCCTTCACCCAGGAAGCCCATACACGTCTGTGGGACGATGAAATTGGGGCTGGCCTCCTGCCTCCTGTAGCTGAGGGTAGGGGAGGATGGAGCTGTAGTTCTGTCAGAACCACGGACAGAGCCCAACGTTCTGAATGAAGCCTCAGATGCCCCGCTCTTGTGCAGGGTGAGTAGTGGCTAAGAAATGGTACCTTCAGGCCAGGCGGACCTGGGTCCGAGGCTTGCCTTGGCCGCCAACACACTGTGTGTTACCTACAAGGCAGGTAACTCCTTGGAGCCTCTGTTTCCCTTCTCTGTGGAGCTGGAGTAATACCACCGCTGATGCCATTGGGTTGTTCTGAAGCTTCACTGAACTCAGGGGTGTCCAACACAGCACGGTGCCCGGCACAAGGCAAGTGCTCAGTAATCCTTAGTTCCTATGACTGTGAAGGACCCCGGCTCTGAACTGGAAGCAGAGATAGGACCGTACCCGGCACCTGGCCCTTTAAATTCCACTCTGTGTTTACCGCTTTGGAAAGTTCTCAACGTGGCAGAGGCCAAAGCACCAATAAATTCCGCTCTGTTAAACCAGCACATTTAATACAGAGATCAATTCCTCACCACGGCGGGGCTGTTATTTCACGCCAACCACCATCCAGGCGGCGGCTGCCAGGAGCGAGTGAGGCTTCTGCTCATTACTTCCATGCTCCACAGGCATCGGGTGCAGGGTGCCTACCTGGGCTCGGAGTGGGGGAATGGGGAGGGCAGGGCACTGGGGACCCAGGTGGATGAGGGTTCTACATAGCCAGCACTGTCCAGGGGGCTCAGAGCACAGGTCTCTGAGAACAGAGAGATCTGAGTTCCATTCCTGCCTCTGCCAATTACCCTTAGGCCTGGCATTCATAGTCTCAGTTTAGTCATCTGTAACTGGGGTCAATAGGAAGGGCTGTTGTGAGGATTAAATCAGACAACGACCACCCAGTCCTTGGCAGAGTGCCTGAAACACAGCGTTGGCACTCCCATTAACAATGGTCATTATCATTGCTATTACTAATTGGGCCCAGGACTGCCCTGTGCTGTTGGGTGGGCTAGCACCGCACAAGGGTACACTACAAAGGGACCCCAGAGCAGCTGAGATCAACACAGAGGTCTTGTTGCTTAGCTATGCACTAGTGACTTGTGCCTGGAGAAAGAGGCACCTTTTCAGATTTATGCATTCCGCAGCTTTCTCAACGACAAGCAGCAAACCTGACCCCAAGGATGGTGAGTCCCGGAGAGGGTCCCCAGACTTGAATTGGTGTGTAAGCTGGTGACAGGCCTCTACACAGAGGCCTTGGCTTTTCCATCTGAGGAAGGGGAGGTCCCTGGGGGGTCCCCTGGAGGGGGACGGTGGGGCCGCTCACCTCTGCACAGGGGCTCCGTGTCATTCCAGTACGGGTCCCGCATGTTGATGCACTCAATGACGGCCGGGCCCTGCTCCAGGGAATGACCGGGGTCGCAGGTGAACTCCACGATGGTCCCGATGTTGTAGGTCAGGTCGGATGTGGTGAAGTTCCCATTCTGAATGTAGGGCTCGTAGCAGTGACCTTTCTCGAAGGCTGGGGAGGGGGCACAAGAGAGGGACAGCGGCTCAGATGAGCCAGGGGCCACTCACAGTGCAGTGTCGCAAAAGATGGGCCCTTCCCGACACTTGGGGGTGCCCCCAGGGACACCAGGACCGGTCTCCGTGGCCTGGTTCCAGCTGACCTGCTGAAGGAAGGGCCCTCAGGCCATGCACTTGGCTCCTTGGGGTCTCGTTTTTTTTCTTGTTTAAAATGGAGCTAAGAATCTCTTCCCACCCAACCCTCCTGAGTTTTTAGGTTTAATTCCTTTTAGTGTCCCGTAGGGGTTCTTTTTATGTCCCACAACTGGGAGTCTTGATTTCTGCCACTTGAAGCCATCAATTTGGCTAAGAAAAAGATCAACTTTTCTTAGGGAAGACAGAACAGAAAGTTCCCCAAGGCACATGCAATACCGAAGGGCATCCTTTCTCCAAGGATCAGGACTGCCCAGGACAGGCCTTTGCTAATGAGTCTGGGAGGAAGCGGGGGCTGGACTCTAAGGGGTCCCACTGAGTAGAGCAGAGCTTACGGGACCAGACTCAAGCTGGACAGAAGTCTTAGCTCTGTGTTTTTTGCCAACCAGTGACCTTGAGCGAGTCGCTCAGGTTCCCTAGCCCTAGTTTCCTCAGTTCAAAGATAATAACAGCTCTCACGTTGCAGTGTGGTAAGCATTAAATGCACACTGGATGTAAGACACTGGGCACATGGTAAGTGCTCAGTAAAGGGTAGGAATTGTTTGTTAGGAAAGCTAAGTCTGCTTCTATAAGTCTGAGAGTCCATCTGGCCGCTGGGTCTCCCTTATGCCTGGACGGCCAGATTGCTCTCTCCCAGGACCCAGTCCCAGCCACACCATGCTTCCCCTGATCCCACCCCAGCACCCCAGCAGAGGGGGAGGCCCCATGGACCCTCACCCTCGAACCGGATGTTGAAGGAGGAGGCTGCCCGCGCCTGGTCGGACGTGAACTCGATTCGGATGCTGTTGCCCTCGCTCAGCAGGCCCTCGAAGGGGACGCTCTCCGTTTGCAAGGAGTCGTAGAGAAGAGTGGACCTGTTGGTCAGCCCACTGTAGACCTTCATCCTGGCGGTGGGAGAGGAGAAGAGGGCTGCTGAGTGTCCTCTCGGGCCACGGACACACGGCAGCGGGAGGGGCGTGCAGTGGGCACCTCTCATCCCCAGATCTTAATCCCAACTTTGCCCCGTACGTGCCCACAGCAGCTGCTTTACCTGACGGAAGCCGCTTCTTTGTCGGCAGAATGTCTGCCCTGGACTCATGGATTCATTCTGAGGTTGTAGGAGAAGTGATATGTACATGGAATAAACTGGGCTAATTAACTGATAGTAACTATTATTACTAATTGGAAAGTTGGGATTAATGAGCTAATATCATTCCTGAAATTGTGGTATAGATAGTCAGACAGAATCCCCACTCTGTAACTTCTGAGCTCTGTGGCTTTGGACAAGGGCACTTCACCTCACTGAGCCTCTGTTTCTTCATCTGTAAAATGGGTACGATCCCACCTACATCAGGGTGTGAGGATTATAGACAGTGAATATAACGTGTCCAGGATAGAATACAGGTCAAATTGATGAAGCAGTTGACCCCTGACAGGCTTTTCGGTCACTGCTTCCCAAGAGCACCGTGTGGGGAGTCAGGAGTCCTGACTTCCAGTCTCCAAAGCCCCACGAAGTTCACACACATCTCAACACGTCTTGGGCCTCAGTCTCCGAGACTGTGAAGGCAGGGATTAGAGCGTCTTATCTACTTTATAGGTGGGCTTTGAAAGTCTGATGGATAAAGTGCCCTGAAAACTAAAACCTGTTAGACAAAATGTTGCTATTCACTTTGGCTGTTATTAAAACCATTGGATACTTGACTCTTTGCTAGTCTTAGTATTTTTTAAAGAAATCATGCAAAGGTAGAGAAGAGTATACAAATTTGATAAGTTATATGTATGGAGTCATAAACAGGCAGTGAAAGTCCTTTGAGTCTTTTTTTTTTTACTGTGACCTATAAAAGGCTCTCTGTAATGTTGCCCAGATACATTTCCAATATCACCAAAAATGAATAGATGTTGGTGCTTCCCCTGATCCCACCCCAGCACACCTGTTCATTTTGCCATGTTTCTGCTGTGACTCTGGTGAGGAGGGGGCTGAGGCAGAGGCCGGGAGCCATTCCAAGAGTGGGGGGGGCCTCTCCACGGTCCTGGTTGCTGCTGACTCTGCTATATCCTGGGGGCCAAGCCCCAAGGTCTAAGTTTTAGACTGTGTCTTTCACCAAGGGTTCTAGGTCTGGCTTCTGAGTCAGTCTCTAGAAGGAAAGACTGGGAACCTGTTTTGTAAAGAGTTCCCCAAGTCAGCCGGATGCTACCACGAAGCCATGTTCCGAAAGCTCTGCTCTGCACCTCACACTCTAAAGCTGTGGTTTGTTGGGATGGAGTCGCTCAGGATAAGCGGCACCGCTTGGAGGGACACGCAGACGAAAGACCTGGGTAAGTTCTTCAGTGGCCTGGTGTTTTCTATACGGATCCCTTTCTACATAATGAGGATGATGGTCTAAGTGTGAAAATCCAAAGAAGCCCGGACACTATAAGCATGCACGATAGTGTGGGGAATGCTTGTGGGAGCAGGGTGGGGTGGGGAGAGGAGGGCAAAGGGGAAAATTAGGCCAAATGTAATAGAATAAATATGAATAAAAAAAGCAGAAAGAATCTGATGGATCCCCGAATTCCAAGGTGCGGGTCGGCATTTTGGAGGTGCATAAATGCTGCCAGCCCCAAACCCGCGCCCCTCAGCACCCACTGCTCAGATGCTTCCTGCTGGCTTCTCACCCAAAGTCTCTGAGAGTGAGCCAGCCCCACCAGCTCCAAGGGTGGATGACGGTCCTAGGGAGCTTGTGTGCCCAAGAGCATCCTTTCCGCAACCATCAACGGGAGGTGGCAGATGAGTAGCCCAGCGCCCTCGCCCCTCCAGAAGGACCACTCTGAGGCGTGTTCAACACTGTTTCCCAGTGGCTTATCTGGGCACCTGCTTATCGATGCAGACTGTGCTGACTCTCTTTCCTTCCTTCTCACTTTCTCTCTGTTTTCTAGGATCAGCTCCCAAATAAACCACTGTTCCTCACAGCCTTGTCACATCTCTGTTTCCAAGGGAACCAAACCCAAGACAGCACGCCTAAGCAGCTAAGGTCCTAGTTTTCAAGAACATTCAAGAGTACTGTGGTGTAAGGTCAGAGGATGTCACGGTTTTTTAAGATTCTGGATTCTGGGTATATTACTTAGAGTCTACAGATCTGCTCTCCCTTAGATACTGCACAGTGACTTCTCCCTAGCTCTTTGACATGCATGAGTCTCATCTTTCTTCTACTTTTCTCCTGTTCTCCATGAAGGCCAGTACGTGACTGGACACAGAGCAGATGCTGGATGAACACTCTCTCCTTGTTCAAATACAAAAAGTGATTATCAGGAGAAAGAATGAGGAGGAGGGGCAGCGTGTAGGGGGTGGTCTGATTCCCTTTTCGCCTCTTTCCTCATCTTGCTGTGTGACCTAGGGCAAGCCCCCTTCCCTCTGTCTGGCCCGGCTGCCTTACCTGTAAAAAGAAGGATCAAAGCTGACGATGGCTAAGATTTTTGCCATCCTCCTAGCTCTTTCGTTCTTGACTTCCACAAGCCAGAATTTCAGCCATTCCAAGACTCCAAGTCCCTAGCCACATTCTAACACTCTGGGAGGGAGGAAGGGAGGGAGGGAGGCTAGCCGGGGCCCTCAGAGGTTTACCTGTCCTTCTCGTGGAGTGAGAGCCACTCAAAGTGAAGGTGCAGCTTCTGGCCCTCTGGAGCTTCAATCGTCCACACGCAGAACTGACTCCCATTGGCGTTTCCAGGGTAACTTGGGGAGAGGACGTGGCCGATGGTGGCGTTGTGCACAGCCCCTCCACACGGGGCTGGGGGCAGAAAGTAAGTGTGAGTGGGTGATGGGGGAGGGGGAGAGAGGGGGAGGGAGGGGGGAGAGAGAGAGAGAGAGAGAGGGAGTTACATCCTCCCCGATCCCCACTCCTATCCATTCACGGGAGAAGCAAGACCATAGGGGAGACCAAGGGAAAGCCCTGTCCTCTGGGTGGGCCCCCCTGTGTGACAGAAAGTCTCACTCCATGGTAGGAGCCATTGCTGTGTGTGTTCCGTGGCAGGAAATAACTGTGATTTGAGGATGCTTCAACAGTGCTGGCTGTGCTCTGCTTCTTAATTATACAATGGTCATCAAGAAAGACATAAAGAGGCAGTTTACAGAAGATAAAATACACTTTTAGTACATAGCAAGCACTAAAAAATTCAGACCCCCTAATAGTAAAGAAATGCAAATGTAAACTATATCCTATTCTCACCCACCAAATTGGTCAAGGGGAAAAGTAACAATAACCCGGCGATAATGGGGTGACGGGAAACGGCCACTCTCACTCAGGACTGGTTAGAATGCAAATTGTATGAACCCTCAGGACAGAGTTTTAGTGAAACAGCTTAGATAGTATTTTCAAGCGCTGTGACCCAATAATTAAGGTTCTGGGAATTCATTCTAAGAAAAGATTTATAGGTTTTCACAGAAGTTGATGAATGAGGATGTTCACTGCTGGACTTCTTTTAAGAGACAAAAATGAGAAACAACACGAATGTCCACTCACAGGGGACTGGTAAAATAAATACATTCCATGCATGCAGTTTTTAAAGAACCACGTTCTCAGAAGAACTCTTGAGAATATAGGAGAATGCTCACTGTATTTTAAGTAAGAAAAAAAAGCTAGGAAGACCACATCTGCCACATCTATTTCAATGAGCTGTATGCAAGGGTCAGTTGAGACCATGAACATAAACGTGATTTGCTCCTGTATTCAATACATTTGTATTTCTTGAAAGCTTTTTCCAATCAGAACCATATACTACTTTCATCATCAAAATCTAATAAGTATTAAAGAGTGATTGATGAACTTGGAAGATCATCACAAGCGTAGAGAGGTAGTCCTTTTTGTATTCTTAGGAGATACTTGGTTCTCATTAAATGGTTTTTTGGGGGGACTGTACAGCAAACAAGGACTTGTGGTAGGAGAGAAAGGTAGACAGTTCTCTTTGCTCGGGACTTGGCTGGGACTTAGAGCAAAGACATCGCTAGGGAGCCCGGCTCTCCTTTCAGCACCACGGACAGAGCACCGCGTCCCTGCCCAGGCTGTCCACGCATCCGTCCTAAAAGAGACGCTCACACCTGGCCGGAGCCACGGATCTGCTGTGGCTCCAGGACGAGCGACGAAAGCTCCCTGAACCTGGAACTCACTGTAAAATGGCAATAATACTCCCACCCTCCTTAGACAGCCGCGGTGAGGAACCAGGGACATGCTGCACGCAGGGGGCCGGGCGCAGTCCCTGGCACAGAGTAGGCGCTGAAGCAGAGCCAGCATTAGCGTCCTACGGCTCGGGCGCTAAGGAGGTGGAGGACACTGTCCGTGAGGGGGGCGCTGGCCATCTGTCCTCCCCGAGCTGCTCCTCATTTGCTGCCTTTCCACCCTTTTCTTGCTTTATTAAGCTGACCGATAGCTCTCTTCGGTTTCAATTTGCCAGCCGTGGCTCTCCATCTATCTTTCTTAGCACAAATTGAGGTTTAATTTCTCCTTGATTTCACACATAGATAAAAATTAACGTGAGAGAGGTGCAGAGACCAACTACCCTATGTTTTTTTTCTCTCCTTGTTAAAAAGAAAAGAAGAAAAACTCTGAAAGGCCTTGGGGGAACAATACTGCAACCATTAAATCTCAGAATTTATTATCAGCTCTCATTTGCTCTTTGGATTCCACTGGTTATGGAGGGTAGGAGTTATGTTTATTGTTCCAAGTGTTCTCCTTGCGTGTGGCTCATGGCCTGGCACATAGTAGGCATTCAGTTAACATGGTACCTTTGCCCTCCTGGTCACCATCAGGACTTTTGAGAATCTAATAAGACTTTGCTGTCTTGGTAGCCCAGAGGGGTCAAGGCTTTGCCCACTGGTCAGGAACCTGGTGGAATGACCCAGTGCCTCTCAGTCTAGCATGTGCGTGTGCGTTACACAGGGGGCGTGTTTAGATGCATATTTTGATTCCATTGGCCTTGCATTAGGGCCAGGATTGTGCATTTCTAATAATCTCACTGGTCAGCAGACCACATTTTGCATAGCGAAGGTGCAGTAAGGAAAAACTTGGGAGAGTAGGTTTCTGGACTCAGTCAATGCCTGTCTGGTGACTCTGGGTGAGTGCCTTCACCTCCATGAGCCTCAGTCTCCTGGTCTGTGTGATGGGGAGAAGGGTTCCACCACGTGGGATTGCTGTGAGGAGTTACTGCAGCCTTGACATTGTGCTCAGTGCATATGAACTGGGCTCATGGCCGCAGCCACACCAAAGGTACAAGCAACAACAGAAAAAATACATAAATTAGACTTTGTCACAGTCACTTTTTTTTGTATCAAAGGACACTATCAAGAAGTGAAAGGACAAGCCACAGGATGGGAGAAAATATTCTCAAATCATATATCTAATGAGGGTCTCATAGCCAGGATATAACTCCTTCAATTCAGCAATAACAAGTCAAACAACCACATAAAAAATGGGCAAAGGCTTGAATAGACATTTCTCCTAGAATACATACAAATGGCCAAGGAGCACGTGTGAAGCTCAATATTATTGGCCATCAGGGAAATGCAAATCAAAACCACAATTAGATATCACATCATACCTACTAGGATGGCTATAATAATAAAAAGAAAACATGGAAAATAACAAGCATTAGCGAGGATGTGGAAAATTTGTTCTCTTGAACGTGGCTGGTGGGAATGGAAAACGGTGGTGCAGCCACTGTGAGAAATAATCTGACAGTTCCTGAAAAAGTTAGACATGGAATTACTGTATGATCCAGCAATTCTACTTCTGGGTCATACTTCTACCCCTCGGACCCCAGAGAAATGAAAATACATGTTCACACAAAACTTTCACACAGATATTCATAGCAGCATTATTCATAAGAGCCCAAAGTGGAAACGATTCAAATATCTACCAATGGATGAACAGATAAAATGTGGTCTATCTAACAATGGAATATTATTCAGCCATAAAAAAGAAATGAAGTTCCGATACACAGCACGACAAGGATGAACCTTGGAAATGAAACGCTTAGTGAAAGAAGCAACTCACAAAAGATCACAGATTGCATGATCCCATTTACAGGAAGCGTCCACGGTGGGCAAATCCACAGAGACACAAGCGTGTGGGTGGTTGCCAGGGCTGATGGGGAGGGGACCATGGGGAGTGGCTGCTAATGGGGATGAAGTTTCCACATGGGGGTGGTAAAGATGTTCTGGAACCACACAGCGGGGTTGGTTGCACAGTACAGGGAGTGCACGAGATATCACTAATGGTCCGTGTTAGGTGATGGGCGTTTTGTAGCAGTTATCTGTATTGGGAGCAGTCTCTCCCCTGGGGAAAGAGCCTAAGTCCAAGGTCGGTCTTAACGCCCTGGGGGTTGGCCCCTCCCCTCTCACTGCACCGTGCCAGTGCAGTCTGCTGAGGCTGCAGCGTACCTGAGCAGATGGGCTCGTGGCTGCTCCAGTGGGGCTTGGAGGCGTTGATGCACGTCAGCGTCCTGGCGCCCTGGAGCTCGTAGCCCGGGTGGCAGTGGAAGTGGGCCACCCCGCCCGAGTGCAGGTCCATCACCGTGACGTCCCCGTAGTCCGGCCGGCGGGGGAAGTTGCAGCTCAGCATGAAGGCTGGGAAGAAATGCAGAGGCAGGCGGTCACCCCTCCGAGGGTGGAGACGGAGAACGTGACCCACTTCCGGGGGCCAGTGTGTGCTGAGGAGGGAAGCTGAGGCCCCTGGGGACTCGGGAGAGCTGGAGGCAAGTATTTCTGTCTCCCGTTGATCGCACGGGGAGCATGTGGTCCAGAGCTCCCGGCCCTGGCTGACCAGAGACAGCAGGTTTGGGGTGCAAAATGAGCTCCGAGCCTCCTTTGAGCCGCTCTCCACATGGACCTAGAACGGCTTCTCCCCGGGAAAGGAGGGGCAGTGTTGCCCTTGTGGGGGGAGTCCCACCTGCACGAATGCTTCAGAAGTTTGTTAGAGATGCAGACTCCTGGACCTGAACGAGAACAGCCAGCCCTTCGGGAAATGTCGGAGGGGAGGAAAACTTGAAAACAATTGTCCTGGGAGGCAAGTGGCTGGGCTTTGGAAGGAGACCAAGTTGAATTTACTTCCTTACCCTATCACTTAGACAATGTGTGACTTTGAGAAAGTGATACTGTGCCCTAAACGTCACTTTCCATGATCTTTCCAGCAGAGTGGACGATTGTCCCCACCTCCCCAGAGGTGGTGAGGATGACGTGGGAAATGCCTGGCATGTAGGTGGCGTTCGCTGCACCGGGGTGGCAGCAGGGGGCATGTGGCTCTGTTGAGTCCCTCGGTTTTCCGGTTTTCCGAAGAGGATGCTCAGCTCCTCCTAGCTCCACCCCCCCACTGCGGTCTGCTCTCCCCTGCAGCACGGGGCCCCCGCACTCTCTGCACCCAAGTGCCTGGCTCAGCGAGGGATTCCTCCCATTTTTTAAATTAGCAAACAACAATATCGAAAAGTTGTGATGAAATGAACGCTCCCATATCCAGCCATCCACTTGTTTCAGAGAAGTTAAAACTGAATTGTTTTTCCAGATATCTGGTCCGTCTGATGGGAACGTGGATGGTCCCCAAATTCTAGATGGCTGGCCACTGACTCCACTTTCTACTCCGATATTTGGAGAGTTGAGCGGGGGGAGTTCCCAGTGAAGGGAAGTAAGCCAAGGCCGTGGGAACTGCCCAGAAAGTGGGAACTTGGGAAAATGAGGGAGAGCAAGAGAGAAAGAAGACAGGATGGAGGGTGGGAGTGAAGAGAGGGAGAAGGGGACAGGAAGGAATAAAGGAAGCAAGAAAATACAGAAGTAGAGAGGGGGGAGCGGGAAGGAAGGAAGGAAAGAGAGAAATGAACAGGAAGCAAAAGAAGGTGCGTTCAGAAGCAGGTGAAATGGCAAGAAAGCAATGCCGGGGAAGAAAAAAGAGACAGGGACCCTGGTGGCCGGGCCCTGTACGAAGTCCACGGACTCTCATGTATCGAACGCAGGAGCTGTGAACTTGGAAGTGAGGCGTTCTCATCCGCACGAACATGTAACTGCACTGTGGTGCTTCCCTCAGTCACGAACGTGGGGACAAACTGCCACGCAGCCACAGAATCTCTGACTTTGTCACCGGGAGAAATCACAGATATTTTCCCGTCATAATGGAGAGCTTGACATATTTCTTACGCTCCTCAGAGCTTTGAAATTACAGTGATTATCAGAACTGCCAGGAGATTTTAGTATTTAACGTGTTAAGGAGGTACACAGATTACGGTATCAGAGATTAAAGCAATATTTTGACAACTGTAATTCGCTATGACTGGTTCCCTTCTTAGTTGACATAGTTTTTTTTATGCTCTTACGCACATTGTTTGGAGAAGAGGTCTATAGGTACTACCAGACTGCCAGGGGGACCCCGGGACAAAAAGTTTGAGAGCCCACAGTTTCCAGAGGGAGACGGAGGCGAACGGCCGCATCCCGCCAGCCTCGGCTGAGCCTACCCTGGTAGTGCAGCTGGAAGGTGCCCAGGCCGTCGTCCTGGAAGGTCCGGAAGTAGACGGAGATGGTGTTGGTGGGGCTTCGGATGACCTGCCCCTCCACCAGGAGTGTCTGGTTGGCCAGGACGGTCAGCGTGGGGCCGTCCACCCCGCGGATGGACAGCAGCTCGCCCTCAGACAGGTTGACACTCTTCACCTGGGGGCAGGCGGGGTGGGGGGAGGGACAGAGAGAAACCGAGTCACGTCTGAGCCACGGGAAAGGCACATATCCAGACCTCTGACCTTGGCCCAGAAGGGCCTCCACCCCGTGGTACCAGCCTCTTCTTCCCGCTCCACCCGGTTTTCCCCTCGTGGGACAGTGAACCGGACGGTTCGCCGCTCCCGGCCCCGTCTCTTCAGGCCCGTCACTCTATGGGGTGGCCAGCCGGGGAAGGTCTGGAGCCAGGTGAGTGCGCGCAGGTGGTAATGCACACCGAGTGCGCTCTCGGGCCGAATGCTCCCTGTACATTGCCATATCCACTCCTCCCTTGACTCTGTAAAGTAGCAACATTATCACCTTTACTTTACTGATGGGGGAACTGAGGCTCAGAGAGGCGGAGTCCCCTTGCCCAACGCCATGCAGCTTTAACTGGTAGAGCTGAGACCCCAAAATCCGGGTGTCTGAATTCGGCACCGCCTTCATTTTCCGTCTGAGTTTACAGGCAAAAGTCTACGGATGGAACGAACCAGGTGGGGCTTCCGTGTGTGTGTGTGTGTGTGTGTGTGTGTGTGTGTGTGTGTGGTATGCAGGGCAACAGAAGGCTTTCTTTCCTTCTGGGTATAATGCCTCACAGGGTATCGGCATGCCCTTCCCTTCACGTGTGTCCAGCTAAGGCAAGGAGAGGCCCGGGAGAGTGCGGATGCTAACGGAGGCCTGGCTCCCACGGTCCTCCAGAGACTTCCTGCTGGAAGAGGCGGCAGCCACTAGGGGCGCTCTGCGGCGGTTACCTGGAGCTCCACCCCGTAGCCAGTGTAGACCGTCACGTTGTACGTGCATTCGAGGAAGTTGTTGAGGGGCAGGGGTGGGTAGTCGCTGGAGTCGATGTACCCTTCGGGGTCTGAGAGGCTCACGCTGCAGAGAGCTGGAGGAAAGCGCTTCAGTCAGTACCCGAGAGGAGCTCAGCTGACACGGGAGCATCACTTACCACCTGCTGCTAGGCACTGTTCTGAGCAGTGTTTAATAGACGGTAAGTGATGGTGCGGCTGGGACCTCCCTGCCCCCAGGCCCCGCCCCCCCGGGTGCCTGGTGGATGCTGCAGCAGGCAGGATTGGGGGCTGCCTACCTGGGGCCTGCTCTGTCGTGATGACCGTGGTGGTAATGATGGTGGACGTCGTGGTCTCCTGGCTCTCCTCCGAGGCTGAGCCGGTCAGCTCATTCTCACCTTTGTCCATCAAGGTCATCGGACTGGCGTCCTCAGCAGGAGCCTCCTGGGCCTCATCGGGCACCACGGGCTCCCCGGGGTCCGGCCTCTGGGGGAGCGTGTGGGCCACGTAGGGCTGCGAGGTGAAGGGAGAGATCTGCAGGGGTGCGGGCGTCGTGGGGCCCGCACCTTCCTTCCGGTCCAGCCAGAGGGGCTCCTCCGACGGCAGCCGAAGGGTCTCCCCACCCGCGGAGGCCACCGGATCGGGGTCCCCTGGTGGGCCAGCCTTCCTCGTGGCCAAGGAGAGGAGACCCAGGCCTGGGGATGCGGGCTGGGACCCCGCCCTCGGGAGGATGGCTGCGGAGGTGGCCTTTGGTCTCAGCTGTTTCCTGGACGAGTTCACCTGCTTGAGCGAAGGCAGCCTCTTCTTTGGGGGGAAGGCGAGCTTGGTGCTGGGCTCCTCCGGAAGCCGTGTGGACAGGGCCACGGGCTCCGGGTGCACAGAGGGGGCCGCCCCTTCCAGCTCCGGGTCCTGGAGCTCTTCCCCCGACTGCGCTGGGCTCGGAGGGGCCGTCGTCACTTTCTCTTCCAGGCTGACTTTGCTCGGACCGGTGCTCCCTAGTGCTCCCGAGGGCAGGAGGTAAGTACCAGAAGGGCCAGCGTCTCCCTCCAGGGGCGCATCTTGGGGAGAGGAGAAAAGCCACCAGTTAGCTTGGGGCTGGGGGGTGTGGGTCCTCCCCCTTCTCTCAGATTCCCAGGGGAGCCCTCCTGAGGTGGCTCCCAAGGCTCCTGGGGGCTCAGCACAGCCGGCTAACAGATCGGGGGCTGCCTCTTTCCCTTCCTCCCTTTCTCCCTCCTTTCCCCCTTTATCCCCATTTCCATCTTCGTTTTCTCTCTCCCTTTCTCTTTGTGCCGGCCATGGAGATGCAGGGTCGACCGTGCCAGGCCTGGGCTCAGCATTCGGGCTACAGAAACCGAGGGCACAGGGGCTGTCTAGTGGTATATGACCTGGGATAGAGAATAGGAAAGTAGAAATAATCGCATTTGATGGGATAAATGCTTAGAAAGAGGGAAGTTTGGCACGCTACTGGGACAGAGGGGACAGGGCCCTCACCTACTCTGCAGAGCAGGCCCACTGAGCACAGCTGGGCAGGCGGTTCACGGCACAAGGACCCCCGCTAAGAGGGTGAGTGGGCTGTCATCTGCCCACACTCTCTCCTTCAGGCTCTGTGCCACCCCTTCAGGGCTGGACTGCCCTCCTGGGACTGAGAATATTTTTTTTTACTGAATAATATATAAGTGACCTTGTGGAAGACACAGAAAGACTTGAGGGTTCGGGATCAGGAGGCCTGGCTGAGGTCAGCAGGAATGCGAGGGGGCAGGGAGCAGAGGTGGGAGCTAATTCCAAAGAAAGCTGGCGAGGTGGGGAGGTCAGGCGGGGCCAGGCCCTGGCGGCCCAGTACACCCTGCTGACGCCTTCTGATTTATTTTCGTCTTGAAAGTGAAACCACTCGGTAATCTTAAATAAGGGCTGGCCCTGGCAGCTCTTTGGCAGAATCACGCCTGCCTGAAAAATCAGCTTCACGAACTTATTTGAGGCCCATTCTGCCAGTTGCATGGTGACAAATGGCTTTATCTGAGCCTCAGTTTCTTCAGCTGTAAAATGGGGCTGTAATTCCCTATTTCCGGGGGTTGTCCTCCTTCCGTAGGTTAATGCAGGTAAAACACAAACACATACATGTACATGGGGGGGGTCACCCAGAGCGAGTGCCTAGCGCCTGCCACCGTTCTTGCTGTCATGCTTGGAACACGACCCTCAGCAGGAAGCTGGAGTGGTCAGAACATGCCCGATGTCAGTCTCGAGTTAGACAGGACTGATGGCTGTCCTTGTCACTTCTCTGCAGGGAGACACTCACTCACTCAGCCACAGCCTCGGGCCCTCCGGCACTGCCATTTCAATTTATTTCCGCAGCCCTCGGAAAGGCTCATTTACTTCCACGGAGTCGGTGGCAGCGGCTTAATCTCTATGGGCTGCAACAGTTTGCAACTGGCACCGGCCAGTGTTCCTGCCGGGTGACACTGATCACTAACCGGTGTGCCTGGCAGGCTGACGGTGGCGCCGGGCAGGTGTGGCCGTGGGGAGGAGAGGGCGCTCGCAGGACCCGAGGGCAGATCAAGGGCATTCAGGGGCCAAGCAGGCTTCCTGGTCGAGAGTGGGAAGCGTTGAGGCTTCGGAGTTGAACCTGGGTTCAAATCCTGCCTCTGACAGCGACAGGCCGCGAGAGCCTGGGCACGTCCGTGAAGCCTCTTTTGTGTAACAGAGATACTCTGTCTACCTCACGGAAATGGTCAGTGTGGGTCTGCCCCAAGGCTGTGGCTTTCATGCTCAGGGTCGCTTTTATCAAAAGATCGGTGTCAGTGCTCTTTGCAGACTGGAGTGAGCAGAAGGGGAAGGGACAAGAAGAGTGGAATATAAGAATCAGGGAATCTAGCTCCTGAGACCCAGCTGTGCCCCACTGCGCAGAGCTCAGAGGCCACCAGGGGCTGAGGGGTCCGTGGTGGCCCTATCCTGGCCTCTACCCCCTGGGGTAACTTTGTGTAGGCTTCCTCTTGTCTCGGTCTTCTGTCTCCGGGTCCAATGGGCTGTCGGGGCCAGATAAGGTCTGTGGGCCCTTCCAGCTCTGACTCTGTCAGTTTCCAGACAGATCGTGTAACTGGCAATTATTCCTAGCACCTTTTGTTAATCTTGTTTCCAAAAGGGCCCAGTGACGGCTTTGATCCTGACATTGGCTTGTGAGTTTTGTTGGGTCCTGTGGCTACATTAGTTTCAACTAGTCCCTTCCTACAAGTGTCCCTTTGATCCCAAGTGGGGGAGCTGAGAGAGAGGAAGAGGAAGAGGGAGGGAGGGAGAGATTAGGAAAATAATGTGTGTGAAAGAAGGTAACAAAAGAATTATAAAGGGCATAAAGCATGTTGGTGGGCCTTGGCCAGTAATAATAGTAATATTTATACCTTTTTATTTTTGATTATTTTATTGAGTGCTGAATATGTGCTAGGCATGTGCTAACATGCTTTGTGTCCTCATGTAATTCTCCATTCCTCATTTTTAAACTCATTTAATTCTTTCTCAGCCTTATTAGGTAGAAATTATTATTCCTGTTTTGCAGCTGAGCAAATTGAGGCTTTGGGACATTCATTAATGCTCCAAGGTCACAGAGTAAAGCTGGATTCCCAACCTCATTTTCCTGGTGTCAAACACCATGCTACTAGCTCTCTTAAGAATTAGGGGGTATTGCCCTGGCCGGGTACTCAGTTGGTTAGAGCGTCATCCCAATATGCCAAGGTTGCAGGTTTGATTCCCAGTGAAGGCACACACAGAATCGACCAATGAATGCGTAAGTATGTGGAACAACAAATCAATGTCTCTCTCAATCTCTCTCTCTTCCTCTCTCTAAAAATCAATAAATAAAAATTAAAAAAAATTATGGGGTATTGTGATCACTGACATCCTCCTCCTCAGCCTGAAGCAGCCTCTTCCCCCCAACTCCTCTCTCCAAACCCTCACTCTGTTTGCCTCTGCGCTGGGTGAGCTGTCTATCGAACCTCCCGGGGGGTACTCCCCATCCCCCGCCCTCGTTACAATACTTGTCATTGTCCTCCTCTGCCGGACCCATCTCGTTTGACTCCTCAGGGGTGGGTCCTGAAAGCTGAAGATTCAAAAGCTTCTCTAGGCACTCTTATTATCACGCAAGTTCATTTCCAGAACTTGGCACCTCACCTAACCTCCCACGCGTTCCTCATTCATTTTGCCTTCTGCGCGCCTGGGGTGGCAGGTGGCAAGCAGGTGCGGCAGGTGGTGACCCTTTCCAAGGCCTGTGACCTCCCCTGGTGATCCTAGCCCTTCGAGATCCAACACGGCCAACCAGAGCAGAAGGAAATGCGAGGGAGAGATTCCGTAACCAGCTCCCTCCCATGGCCGCCACTCACATCGCTGGGGGTGCCCAGGGTGAAACCCTGGAAGCCTCTTAGCAAGTAGGTCCAGCAGACCACTCAGCCCTGTTCCTTTGACAAGCTGACTGCCAAGGAGAGTTGCATATTCACCAGGTGCATTTACCTCCCTGCCCCTAGTGTTTCCACCTCGGGGCTGAGATATGACGGAACCGCCCTGGCCAGCTCCGAACTCGGGGCCATGCTCCAGCCAGAGGGGCGTGTATCTCCAGTCTGCAGTGTGTGCCGCCTGCAAGGCCCACAGGCCTTGCTCTCTGCCGGGATGCTGGCCAGAGGAGCGCCACACAGAACCAAGTCCTACCGGGAACTGGTCGCAATCGGACTCCAGGGCCCCAGAGATCCAGCACCTTCAGAACTTGCTTGAATGGGCCGGTTAGGCGGGGGGCCCCCATGATCACTGAGTTCAATCCGCCTCTCTTTCTCAGAGCCCTTAAAATGTTCAGCCGCTGCAGTCACATCTGGCTGACCCTTGAACACACGTGTTCAGCGCCCCGCTCAAACGCTGCCCACCAACCAATGAGTGAAAGCGTTGGGCACCCACTCTCTCTGCTGGTTGGCCCTCTGCGGGGGAGCGTCAGCACACTAGGATGGGGCCCCTGCACTCAGGGGGTTAAGAAGACACACACCACACAATAGTAGCTGATACGGGTGTCAAAGAGAAGAGATGGAGCTTTCATTGAGTCCGTATTGCCGCTACTCTCCCCTCTCTCCAGAGAATGGAGCAATATGGAAGGCGGCTGAGCATTTGTTCTGCCGCCCAGGTAGAGGGGAAGCACATTTCTCTCTCCTTTCTAACTTGGATGGGGAGATGGGAAACTGGACTGGGAAGCATCCCATTACAGTAAAAACTGCAACAGTTCTGAAACTGAAGTTTGGTGTCTTTTTATAAACCCTCACTTGAGGCCATGTATATTGATTTTAGAGGGAGAGGAAAGGAAGAAGAGAGGGAGAGAAACATTGATGCGAGAGAAACATCGACCAGCTACTTCTTATACGTACCCCTACAGGGGACTGGACCCACAAACTAGGCATGTGCCCTGACTGGGAATCGAACCCACGATCTTTTGGTTCACGGGACGGTGCTTCAACCCACTGAGCCACACTGGCCGGGGCTGGAGGTCTCTGCCTTAAATTCCGGGCAGCCTTGGAATGAATGGCGAGGACCGGCATGGATTCCGAGTGGCAGCCTAGCATCCAGCAGGTGCAAAGTGATGGAATGCAACGTGGAGGAAACCACCGCTGGGGGATGCTTCTGCTGTGATGCCCCATGAGCTGAGCAAGACGCAAAACTCCACGGCATGAATGGAAATGACCAGGAACAACCAACTAAAACAAATCGCAACGCAGAGAGTTGTCTGGTCTTGAAGGAGCTGCACCAATGGGATGGTCCTGGCTGCCTCTGGGTGGCGGGACTGCTGGGGGCGCATGTTCTTCCTTCTCCTTTTTGGTATTTTCCCCAAACCTGTATGACACATATTTAATTCTTTCCGAAGTGGAAAAAGAAAGTAAGAAAAGAGCAGGGGTCAAAGGCTGCCTTTAGCGCCGAGGGATGGAGAGGCTGATGGAGATGCAGACAGACGCATCTGTAATTACAGAAGCATTTTGTTCACCCTCTGAGTCATCCAGCCCCTTTGGAATCCAGTTTCCTGGCGGGGAGGATGGTCCCTCCCTCATTAGACCGCTCTGCGCATTGTGAGTACCTGCGGGAGGCAGGACTGGCGGGTACCTTGGTTGATATATTTTTGGGAAAGGGTTCTACAAGATGTTAACAACGTTCTAATCATCATGATTAACATCCGAATCAGTGGCGGTTTCACACTCCACAATAAAGGCCTGCCCAGCCCGCTCTGGTTGGTTTGCTTGGCCTCAGACGCAGACAGAACCAAAAATGAAACGCCACATCGTACAGGTCCAATGGCTCCTGGAGCTCACGGCTTCAAGCCGAGCACGAGAGAGACCTGGGTGCAGGGAGGGAGAATGGGCTGCGCGGGAGGACACGGCGCTTCAGCGGCAAAACCAGCACACCAGACAAAACCCAAACCCAAACCAGGAACATCTGGGCCCCCCCTGAAGAAGGCGGGCTAATCCTATGACTTCTACACCTGGGCTGGACAGTCCTTTGCTGGGGGGCAAGGGACAGTCCTGGAGGATGCTGGGCAGCATCGCTGGCCTCCGTCCACTAGATGTCAGGAGCAACTTCCCTCCTACTCCTGGTGGTAATAACAAAATGATTCCAGACGCGGCCAAATCTTCCCTGGTCGGGTGTGGGGGTGGCAACATTGCTCTGGCTGGTGGCCACTGGGTTAAGCAGAGTGAACAAAACAGGTGACCTGGCATTGACCTCAGAATACCATAGACGTCCCCTCCCATTCTCAGAGCTGGTCAGCTTTGTTTGCTCGCATCCATGCGTCTTAAGGTTGGAGAAGGTCTCAGCATCACCCCTGCTTCACAAAGAAAAAGTTGGATCGAATGAGGACTGTGTTTTCTTCTCCCACTCACATTTGGCCATCAATTTATTCATTCATTTCCTCCCTTCCTCCCTCCCTTCCTTCCTTCCTTCCTTCCCTCCTTCCTTTTAATAAGCACCTATGTACCAGCCACCGCACCAGGCCACAGGTGCCGGCATCCAGAGGTCCCCCTGGGTGAAGAGCTGGAGCCGATGAGCACAACCCGTTCCTCTCATGCAGCTCGAGAGGACCCAGCACAATGGGCTTAGTCACTCCGGTGGGCAGGAGGACCCTCAGCTAGATGAACGCTGCCGATCGGTCCACACGGACTTTGGGGAGGCGTCCTGGGACACAGGGGAGAGGTGGGAGGGGGGCTCGGGGGCAGTGGAGCTCCGTCTCCTGCCTCAGTTACTGCCCCCGCCTGCGCGCCCGCGCTAACAATGCTGACTGACATAGAGATGGCGCCTGACACCGCACAAAACGCAGCCCCAGCGGAGACGGCATTTCACCTCCAAAAGTTCGGTGATTTTTTTATAGATGAAAGAAAAGCAAGGCTCAAAGAGAGGAGGTGACTTGGCCAAGGTCACAGAGCCAATTGGGGTAGAGTTACACACTTTCTGACGTTGTGTCCTGTGCTCTTCCCTCTTTCCCGCACCTCAAATGATGTTTTCCAATGAAACAGTTTATTTGAGAAATGCAAGAACACCTGAAACATATAAAATAAAAAATATAAGCACGGCCCTGCTCTCTCCCTGTCCATCAATCTTGCCGCCTTTTTAAAAAAAGCTTTTATTTATTTATGTTTGGAGAGAGAGGAAGAGAAGGACAAAGGGAGAGAAACATGAATGTGCGGTTGCCTCTCACATGCCCCTGACTGGGGACCTGGCCCACAACCCAGGCACGTGTCCTGACTGGGAATCGAACCAGTGACACTTTGGTTCGCAGGCCCAGTGCTCAATCCACTGAGCCACACCAGCCAGAGCTCAATCCTGCTTTCTAATCAGTGTAAGTCGGATCGTGTTGAATCTCCAAATAAAATGTACTCATATGAAAATAACAGAGTGCTTTTTACCCGAAAAGGTGTGACAGCCCGCAGCAGCGTGGGGCTGGAGTCAGAACTGCCTGTGTTCCAGGGCCGTCCTGCGGCTCGCTGCCCTTGAGACCCTGAACAGTCACGTCCCTTCTCGGGCCCTCGCTGTGCTCATGTGCAAGGTGAACTTGTCCCAGCCTTATCTCTTCGGGGTGTTAGAGAGAAAAATGAAATCTCGAGTGGAAAGCGTCGCGCTCACACAGCAGCCTGTCAGCTCTCATGAACACTGTTGTCGCTGTCTAGCTGAGCAGTCACGGAGTTCTTACATGGTATGTATTGCTCTGTCACTTACTAAGAAATGCATTTTGAAATACTGCAGTCACTCAAAAAGAGTTAAAGACTAAGGCAGCCAATACCCACGTGTAGACACCTTCAGCTTAAGAAAGAGAACGGGACCAACACAGCTGAAGAGCGAGTTCGCTCTTCCCTCCCACGTTCTTCATCTTCTCCACCCCCGTGGGGTGATGATTGCTGTCCTGAACTTGACCTCCAGCATTTACTGTGTGCATTATTATTTTACTGTCATTGTTATTTATTGTCTGCATTTACTTTTCACACACGTCGATGTCTCTGAACAATATGCGGGATTGTGGGGCATGTTTTAAAACCACACAAACACAGTCATGCTCCATGAATCATTCTGAAACCTGCTCTTTTCTTTTCAATTGTTCAACACTTTGTGAGATTCATCCATGGTGATAAGTGTAGTTTTGACCGATTTACTTTTCACTGCTGTATACTATTCCACACACGAGTCTCCCACCACCAATTTTCACTTCAGATCCATTGCAAATATCTTTTCCTGTCAGCGTGAAATGGTCACTTCACCCTTTTTTAATGACTACCTGAGAATATAAACAGATACGTGACTGGACCAGGGTCTTATCGGTATTTACATTGTTGCCATTCTCCGGCCCCCCCTCTCAAATAACTCTGCAATGAGTACACATTTTTGGCCGACCGTCCAGGGAATTCTCAGGAGAATGACCTAAGAGCTGCTGCCCAAGGAGGGAGAGGGAATCAGTTTTTACTGTGCATCATTTTATACAGTTCGATTAATTTGCCACATGCATGCTATTTTTACAGCGATAATAATTAGTAATTACGGTTAATAGTAATGAAGGGTCCGCTGAGGTTGGCCCCCCCAGTTCCAGAGGAAGACAGAACCCTAGCCTTTCTCAGGGTTTCTCACTGCTCCCACAATCCCACTGGGGTGGGAAATTCTGCCTTCACTGTAATTTTAAAAATGTAAAAAGTTTAAGTTTAAAAAAAAGGGTGCTTTGGGGGTGTTTGGCACCTTAGTTAGGAGCTGGTGATGTTTAAATCCAGGAATTCTAGAGTTCTGCATGGGCCGTGCAGGGGTGGCGGGAGCGGGGTGTGGACGTCACTGATAGACCCAGTGCTCAGGCCTCGTCCGGTGAGAGCGGCTATGGCCTGGTCCTCAAACCTCCTCGAGGACCAGTCATTCTAATTTCCTTTCTTTTCACCCAATTTATCCTCAGGACTAAAAGGAGCAGATTTCTATGCCATCTCCTCCTTGCACCTGGAGATGAGTTAAGTGGCAGGGAAATGAGTGCCAGGAAAGAGGGAGGAGGTTGGCTGGGGCCGTTGATCGACAGTCTGTGATTTGCCGCGTCCACTGTGAGGGCACAGTGGCTGGTGATGGGAAAGGAACTCAAGACCCCCGAAGCAAAGCCCCACGCATTCCCCCAGGCAGTGTGACCCTCCACGGGAGAAGGGGCATCGGCCCACACCAGGGGATCATCCAGCAATGGTCTGCACCATGCTCAGAGCCCCTCACTCTGAAAAAATCATCAGCTCCGTCCAGCACAGTCACATGGGATCTCGGATGGGCTCACCTTTCCATTTCTACGATGCACCAAAGAACCTGTGTCCCTGCACTAGAGAAGGAAAGAGGGCAAGTTGTATCTTCAAAAGACATTTCTAGATGCACTACGGTCCCCATAGCCATTGTAGCAAAAACCCTGCTTCTCTCCTGGACTTGACCGCACAACTCGAGCCCCTTCCATCTGCAGTAGCCAGGGGGATCTTTACAAACCACCCCTGCCTGGGCCCGTGGGCCTCTCTGGTAAACTAGAAACTCCTTGCCTTTTCTGGAAACTTCCTGGTGATGGGTCCCAGCAGGCTTCCCCGTCCTCTTCCTCACTGCCGTCCGCAGCCCAGCGAAAGCACCATTTCAGTTCTCCCGAGTTCCACTGATGTCTCTCTCCCTCCCTCCCCCCTCATAGCTCCATCACCACTTTGCACATGATGTTGTTGGCCTCTCCCTGCATTTACTCATCTTCCCTGAACTCCCGGCACCACCGGGAGTTCACGCGCCACGGGAGAGACGCGCCACGGCATCAGTCACACTGCCATGCATGGCTGTGCTTTCCCTCGTCTTCCCCACCAGGAGTAATTTCCCCAGCATGGCGATCGCATTGCTTCCTTCATCACAGTCTCCCTGGCCTGTGCTGTGGCCATGGGCCTGACACATAGTAGGTCTCCATGTGGATCTATGTAATGAATCATGAAATGCCTGCAGTGCGGGTGGAGAGCAAGATTAGGTGTGTGAGACACAGCCCACCCCTTCGAGCGGGGGTCGTAGACGAGTAGGTGGTCTACACCACTAGCTGTCATAAAGGTGAGTCTTGGTAAACTTGACGTTGGACAAGCATGCTTTGCTTGACGGTGTCGTGGGTGGAGAGATGTTCTAGGCGAATGTGCACCTGGCTCGTTCTAACCACAAACCTAACTTCATCGTGGTGTCAAGGTCTCCCATCCCCACTAGCCACATGGTTTGCTTTAGCCGCGGGAGGGCAACGAGCAGCCCGGCGGGTGACTTTGTGCGGTGTCTTCATTCTGGCACCACCCCACGGGCTGTGGTCACACGGACGGAGGGGAGATTTGGGTGCGAGGTATGTATCCCCCCCAACAGTGCACCAAACTGAACGTGTAAGCTGCCAGCCCGACCCCTCCAGAGTCTGCTTCAGAAACCCGGCGCGGGGCGGGGGGTGGGGGGGTCCCGGGGGGCTTGCAGCAGGTGTGAAAAAGACAAGCTTGTGCGGGCAAGAAAGGACTCTTTCAGTGTTACGGCTACAAGAGTAATTATCCGATAATTGTCCTCTGTGAGCCGGCTTCTCCCCACTAATGGGCCTCCTTTGCAATTCACGCGGGGTTCAGAAAGCCTCGAACATTCTTTCATGTCCAGTTACATCTCATCAGAGCCGAGGCCGGGGGAGGGCGTCCATCTTGCCCGTGAGTGAGCCCTGAAAGCTGCTGGCACAGGGCCGCGGTCCTGCCTCTGTGTCTCTCACGGTCTGATGAACTGTGGCTGACATCATTGCCAGCTGATGAACATTTAAACGCTGCCCCCCTTCCCCCCACCTCCATCCCCACCTCCCCCCTGCCCACCCCTACCCCATTCATGCCTCAGGGCCGACTTGGTGATTTCTTGCCGGCAGCGGCAGCGGCAGCGGCAGCGAGGGGGAGAGGAACACGGCGTGATTTATTTGTGTACGCGGGAGCCAGTGAGTCATTGAGGGAAGGCTGGGAGACAGACACGGAAGACGGCTCAGAGAGAAAACCCGCGGCGGGAAGTCTGTTGTCGATTCAATTACCTCTGCGCTCGCACAGACGAGTATAATACTCGGGAATGGATCCAGACGGTGTGCGAGTGAGTTTGAAACACAGCCTAAGTTTATTTCTCATCACCCGTTGCCTCGGCTTTCCAGACAAGCACGAAGAGCAGACCCGCAGCGTCCCAGGAGGCTCCTGGGCCCCGCTCAGAGGGGGAGGACCCCCGGGAAGTCGGGAGGCCTGACCCCCAAGCTGCTCTGTGACCTCGAGCGAATCCCATCTCTCCAAGCCTCGGCTTCTGGCTTCGTCAAGTTGGGAGGGCAGTCTTTGTCTGCTCTACCTTAAAGAAACAAACACTGGGGCGATGCGGGGAGTTGTGTGGACGATTGAGTTTTAAGATGTTCACAGCCGTTTTACAACTTCGAGGCTTAATTTTGTTTCATTTCAGATGGGAGGGCAGGCCTCCCGTCAGTCATAGCAGAAGACAACCGTGGCTTTGTTTGTTAGGGATGAATGAGACCTTCTCGTGGCTTTATCTGTGGCGTTGAAATGCTGCTTTTATTTTTTTTCCTTTCCTGAAAAGTAGCTGTTGCCATCTTCACGTTAATGCGGAGGAAGTGTCGGGGGTGGGATTTGAACCAGGGCTGCCTGGCCCCCACACCCATGCCTCCCGTTTGTTGTGTATCCCCACCCCCGGCCTCAGCTGCTCCCTGGGCCTGCGCTGGCTGCCTTCCTGGTGAATGCCGAGGGCTTCTTACCACAAACAAATCAGCACAGGACCCACTCCAGCAGAGAGGCCCCTGGACACCAAGGAGGACACTAACTGTGCCCCACGGGGGGCAGAAAACCAGGTGCTCCTCTTGGGGAGTGGACTGCAGAGAAGAGTGAAATTTCAGCTTCTCCCAAGGCAGGATCCACAGGCACCTCGGAGGCGGGGAGACTGGCCTGGAGTCACCATTTCACAGATGGGCACACGGAGGCCCGTGGTTTGGAGGACCAAGCTCCAGATGAGGACAGGTCAGGGTGCCTCGTCACCTCACTCTGTGGCCTTTGGGGAGTCCATTCTCATCGCTGGGGCTCAATTTTATCCTCTGTAAAATGAGATAATCCTTAACGAGAATGACGATATACTTGAGGATGGACCCCCCAAAACTGCAATTTATTTATACAAAATTATATATTTATTCTTACATGTTGAAACTTCAGTCACCTTCAAAGGACTCTCCATTTGATGCAAAACCCCTACTGAGACATTATTTCCACTGCTCAAAACAGTTCTTGAGGCCTTTTTGTGCTTCTGCTGTTTTTTGCTTCACCTCATCCACCTTGGCAAAACATTTCCCTTTGAGGACTTTTTTCATCCAGGAAGACAAAAAAAAGTTGCTCAGGGTGAGATCAGGTGAACAGAGAGGGTGGGGCCCAAGGGTCATTGTGTTTTTTGGTCAAAAACTGCTGAACACTCAGCAGGGGGTGGGCAGGTAGGCTCGTAAATCACCCATCATGAAATGGGCAAATGCATTGAGTCTTCCAGAAAAAAATTCACTGAAGCCGAATGCAGCCTCTCACAACAACACCAGCTGGTACACTGATACAGATGGTTCCTAGAACACTCACCTAGTGGGGGAAGCCTGTACTGCAAGGGGCCCACCCTCCAGAAGATAATTCTGTTTTGGGGGGGCTCCCCCTCGTAATTGTGCAGTAGAGAACTCACTCAGCAGGTGTGGATTGTCCACGCCCTGCACATTCTAAAGAAAGGTCTCTGGTCCCTGGGAAGGAAGCTCTAAAACCTTGAAATACCCTGTCCTGCCTGATAAAAGTTTCTTTGTTCCCCTGGGGACAGTGGGGATTAACAATGTGACTTATGGTGGGCACCTTGGGCCTGGTATTTGACCTCTACATGGGCCGGAGACTAAGATCAGCCACATGGGTGGTCACTTAGGCCTACATGACCAACCCCCATAAAACCCTTGGACACCAAGTCTCGTGTGAGCTTTCCTGGGTGACCACATTCTGTGGGTGTCGCAGAGCTCTGCGTGTTGGAATCACATGCTGTCCTCACAGCTCCCCTGGGGGAGGACAACCAGGAGGTCATGGGTGCTCTCTCCCAGACCCTGCTGTGTGCCTCTTCCCTTTGCCGACCTTAGCCTTACCCTCTGGGTGCGATGGCTTCTCTGAGTTCTGTGGGTCCTTCCGGCAGATCATTGACCCTGAGGGTCATCATGGGGACCACTGAACCCTCATAAGCAGCAAAAGTGGGACCACAGGATTGAATCAGCAGTTGGAGTAGGAGTCAGAGAGCTGAAAACCTAAGCCACCTTCAATGATGATGGTGATGATGATGATGATTATGATGCAGGCTGATGGTGACAAGTGTCTGTTATATGCCAGGTCCTGTTGTACCCACTTCTACACGCATCATTTCATTATCTCCTCTCCATACCCCTGGGAGGTAAATGATGATACTATTACCCTTTTCTACAGATGAGGAAACTGAGACGCAAAGGAGTCTGGCCACTTGCCCGAAGCAACACAGCGAACTGCAGGGCAGGGACTGGAGCATAATCCACAAAGCGCTGGGCAGGGTGGTCGCTCATACCCCTCCCTGACCTATGTTACGGGGAGGCGATTTTAAAGGACAGTTTGTCTTTGGGACCCACCGCTGAGCATTCTGGGGCTTGGAGGAAGAAACAGTTGCTGCTTCACCCCACTTCTCCCCTGTTCTCTCAGCGGACTTTGTCCCTGCCAGGCCCACACCGGCTGCCTTCTAGGTCAACTCCAAGGGGGACTTGGGCCAGAAATAGGAGAAGCCATTTCATTCTGTTTTCCCCATCCCAGCTCCCCCCTTTCCTCCAGTCTCATCCCACACCACCCCTCCTACCCCGCCTATTCCCCCCATCCTGTCCCATCCCAGTCCATCCCATTTTGTGACCGTGCAGGAGTGTGTGCTCCGTGTTGGGGACATGCAGGAGGCACAGCACACTGTCCCTACCCTCGGCCTCCCTGGGTCCAGGTTCTCACTGAGCGGATGAGCTCAGCGCGTGCTGGGGAGCAGGCTGGCACCACCGAATGCCTAGCCCCAGGCTCCCCCTCTCCCTCAGTCCTGGGCCCCAGGGCCTTCCTCTGGGAGCCCAGCCAGCCTCTGCCGGGAGCCTGACGAGCGCACGCAGCCAAGGAGAACAACGCCTCGGGTGTGCATGCGCCTGGGGCCGAGGCGGCGCACAGAGGCTCCCTTCACTCCCCGGCCTGGCCGCTGGGCAGGTGGTGGGTGTGGGACTTGGGGGAAGCACCGGAGGGGGCATAGTTAAGGGTCCTCACAGCGGCCACTGTCGGCCCCCTGACCCGCAGAGACTACACACAGAGCCCCAGTGTCCTGGCGCCCACCTGGTCCCCTTCGCGGGCACCGTGCCCGCACATGCTGGCACCGGGCCATCCCCCTGGGGTGGAGGAAGGATGTCCTTTTATTCACGCAGTGGCCGACTCTGCCAAGGGTGGCTCGGCTCACATGGGGCTTGTGACACAGAGAGAGAGAGAGCGATCAGCGCAGAGAGACAAAGGAAGGAAGATGACAATCTCCTCTTGGACCGCGACTGTGACGTCCGCCCCAGGGCTGCTGACAGGTTGCCCCGAACGGTAGTGACGACTGCCACTTCCTGCACCTCGTAACGTGCGAGGTGTTTTACACGCGCCACCTCCTGGAATCCTGACAACTACTCTGGGATCCGAGGCCTGCTCATTTTCCCATTTCGCGGATGAGAATACTGAGACTCAGAGAGGGAGAGTCACTCGCCCCAGAATACACCAGGAGAGGGTGGTGGAGCTGGGGTTCGAATCCAGGTCTGCTGGGCATTGGGCCCCTTCATGTCTAGCCCTGCCCCATTTCTTCAAAGCATTCTAAAGACGGGGTCTTATTTACTTTTCGCAACAGCAATTCCTTCATTCCCCCGTACCTTTATTCAGTCATTCAGCAAACTCCCTGAAAACCCACTGGGTGCCAGGCACTGGGCTCCGCCATGTGGAAGGAGGTATCCAATGTGTTGGGAACAGTCTCTCTTCCCGGGGGAGGGGGTGGGAATGAAAGGGCAGGGAGCTCACTCCAGAGCCCCTGCTGGCCCTCCCCCCGGTGCCCATGCCTATCGGAGGCTGTAGAGCCAGGAGCAATGGGGTGTCCTGAGCTCTGCCTGTTACCCCTGCCCGGATAGTCCCAGCTTCCTGCTTGGTACTGAGCTACCCAGAGGGGCCTGGCTGGCTGAGTGGTGAGAGCACTGGGCGGAGAGCTCAGGTCTGTGGTGTCCAAAACCCCAGGTGAGGATGGTCACGCAGACCACAGTTAGTTTCTTGTTCCCAAACATCCTTTTCAATGCTTCTCATAAACTTTGATTGGAGTGTAATATATGCATAGAAACGCCCACTGAGTGAGCTTTCCTCGGGTGGGACACATACCTATAACCGGCCACCACCAGAGCAGGAAGCAGACATTGCCCGCACGTACTGTATTTTCTCGTCGCGCTCCCCTCCGCACCCCCTAGTTTGCATTCTGTGGTTGAGGATTAGTTCTGGCTGCTTATGAATTCGTTGGATAATTGCACAACGTTTGCTTTGTATCTGGGTCCTTTCACTCATCGTGTGTGTGGAATGGATCCGCGTTGTTGAGAGTAGGGGTAACCCATCCCCATCTTACTGTGGTGTGGCATTCCGTTTTACGACTACACCACAGAGCATCCATTCTACTGCTGATGGGCACTTGAGCCGCTTCCAGGTTTGGGATATTGTGCCTATAACCGTGAATGTTGTCTTGACGTATTTTTGATGCACGGGTATACTCATTACCGTTGGGTGTATTTCCAACAGAATGCCGTTTGCACAGCATGGTCTGTTCATCTTTAATAGATGCTGCCAAAAACTTAGTACAGAGCTTCTAATTGTGATAAAAAATCTATCCAGCTGCTTTCCTACCATGCAGTTACCACCAGACCGACAGCAACCTAATAATAATGACTATTTTAATTGCCATCCTGTTGTTCCTTTCTTTCAAGGACTCGGGAATAAAGGCACACGCTAAGCACCACGTCAATGGTCTGGATAAAAACCTGAACCAAGTGCATACCCAAAGAAGCCAATCAGACATTATTCCAAAACAAATTTCCCCTCCCCAAGGGCTGGCCGGCCACGCTTCCCCCTCATGTTGGCCCCTGGGTCGTTAGTGGACACCTCATTACATCCTTGAGTGGGGATCGATCCTTGTAGCTCCCTCTCTAAGTGTGAAATAAATCCAGGGGGCAAGGCTCAACCGCAATGAGGTTTCAAGGTGGCTGACCCCTTAGAGGGGCAGAAAGGGGCGAGTTGGGGGGAGGGTGGGGAGAGCTGAGGGAGTAGACCTGCAGTGTCCAGGAGACACCAGGGAGCGCTCTCCATTAAGCTGCAGGCAGTGCACCCCCCCCCACGAACCATCTCGGCTCCCTGTCGGATGAAGAAGGGATGAAAGGAGGGGTGCAAAGATACGATGGGGCTGGGGTGATTCCGCCACGGGCCAGAATTTAAAGCCCCAAGAGGTCTGAATCCACATCTTTGCTCTGCAGGGCACTGGAGACACACACAGCTTTTATTCTGCAAATTTGCCTCTTGCATTCTTTGCCACCATATCTTCGCTGGAGCTGTTCCCTCCACCAGGTGCACGTACCTCCTTGACACACAAAGGCACACACATGTGCCAGGGTGTGTGCACACACAACACACACGTCACAGCCATCAGCATCAACATCTCAGTTGCCAAAATCTTTGCTAATTCTGCTATTACAACGTAAAAGCCTCCTGCTTTGGCCGTTGTTGCTTGTTCGTTTGTTTTAGAGATGCAAAGGAATTCTAATTTTATAATAGGGGCCTTGAGCCCCAGGAAAGAAGAGTGACTTGTTCATTGTTACCCAGGACGTAATGACGATGACAACAACTACAATAATAACAATATCTCGGTGATAATAATTAGCCCTTACTACGTGCCAAGAACTGGGCTCAGCACCTTTCCCCACGTCGTCTTATTTAATCCGTGTCAAGTCCCATGTTTGTGTCCATTTTATAGAAAGAAACGGAGGCTCAGGAAAACAGCATCGCCCTCCTGCAGCACCCGCAGGCGGGCTGAGCACCGTCTCTGGGTCTGTCCAACTCGAGGGCAAGTGTCTTCAACTGCTTCTTGTGTTCTTGACCCTCTGACCTTCTCCTTATTGGATCGCTTCTTTCTTCTCTTTTCCCGTCCCCTCCCTCCCTTTGTGTACGAGGCTTGCAACATAGGAATGACAACCCATTGGCCGCAGCTGGATTGACACCGGTAGGTGAGGTAATGCAATATTGATCTTCCCAGGTGTTTCTATGCCTGTAGCCAAGTGGAAGAGAGATTAATGTGGGGCCCTGGCGGAGCACATACAGCATCGGTAAGGCAGCTTCTGTGACAGGCGGGATAACATGCTTTATTAGCCTCGTGACAAGACAATGTGGTGCCATAATTTTTGATCAGAGCCTGGGTGATGTTAGTATCAAAAGGTGTTTGGGAAGCGGTCACGCTGCTTAAATAGCAAATGAAAAAAAAAAAAGAGAAAGTCAATAGTGGGGGCTGGTGTGTCGGAGATGGTGGCTAACCTCAGTTTTCTGAAGGGCGCGGAAGAAGCAGTGCACACTCAGGGCTCCGAACGATGAGGCTGGCATTCCCACGCTGGCCCTGAGACCGCGCCGGCGACTCCGCCCCGCGCTCGAGATGTAATCATACCCTGAGGTTCCCGATCCTCTTCCAGAAAGCCTTGGGTACTGCCATCCTCCAGACCAGTGTGGTTTTTTTCCTTTCTTTCCCCCCTGTCCACACACTTGAAGATGCACCAGGAACCTGCCCTGGCCCCTTGTGGAGTATGGATGTGGGGCTCCGCCCAGCCCAAGCACCCTGGTCAGCTTAGCCTCACCCTCACCCTGTCTTGTGTGTGGCCCCAACCCCCCATCCTGTACAGGGTCTCAGGGGAAAACACTGCTCTCTGGGGAATACACAGATGTGAAAATGAAGGGTGCCAGAAGCCCCTCTGGCCCCTAGCCCCCCATGTGGCCGGTGCTCAGCTGCCCCCTCCAGCATGGGGCTGGGAGGCCTGGCCAGGGGTCCTGGAGTCTCTGTTGCCTGTCCCTCCCCTCCCCCATGCCCAGGCTGGTGCAGAGGCCTGCAGTGGCATGAGGCCATCTCCTGGGTGGGCGACATCCTTGGGCAGTGAAGCTCAGGGGCAGGAAGCGGGTGGCCTACCTGAAGCAGGTGTCCGCCTTCCCCCTCTGGCGGTACGTGGTCACAGCGAAGGTCAGGCCCAAGGCCTGCAGCAGCGCTGTGCACAGCCCAGAGATGCCCACGGCCAGCAGGCTCTCCTGGAGCCACATCCTTACCATCGCCTGACAAGGCACCTTCCACCACGGGCCAGGTGCGTGCAGCCTGCAGCCCTCACTGAACTTGGGCACGTGCATGGCCTTGCAGACCCTGAACCAGTCTACGTAGGTGGAGACACCATAGCAGCAGAGCTCAGATGGGTGTTTTTTCAAAAGACCAATTGAAGCAGAATCTTCCGGGCTTATTTTTCAAATGCAGGCTTCACCCCAGGCCCCCTCCGTTAGAATTTTGGAGCATGCGACCAAGGAATCTGCACTTCTACCAAGTACCCAGATGAATTGGTGTTTGAGAACCTTGTCTTTGAAACTTCTGGGCATAGAGTCAATTATATTCCATAATTCCCCTATAACTACATCAAGTTGCATTGAACGCCATGATGGTTAATCATAGGATACTTTTACACTTTTTCATGCACACTGCACCATCACATCCATTGCCTTAGTCAATTCTAGAACAATCTTGTGGAAGAGAAATTATACCTCCCATTCTACAGATGAGTAAATTGAGGCTTGGAGAGGTAAAGGACCTTGCCAAAGGCCTCACAGCCAGTGAGCAAAGCAGCCAGCGTGGATTCCCTAACCTTCCGTCAAACATATTTTGCTCTCCAGGATTTTTTTTCCCCTGGGTCAGTGGTTCTCAGCTGGGGGTAACGGTGCCTCCAGGGGACACTTAGAAATGTCTGGAGACAGTGTTTTGGTTGGCCTCACTGGTGTGGGGAGACACTACTGTTATCTAGTGGGTAGAGTGGGCAGAGGTCAGGGATGCCCCTCAATATCCTTTTATAAAAATTATTTCGAGAGTATGTTTACTAAAGCTGGAGACAGGGAAACAAGGGAGAGCTTGGACTAGAAGCAGCAGCAGGAGAGATCCTGGGGAGGGCTGTGTGGCTCCCTAGACCCATTGTGGGAAAGGAGTGAGCCAAGGTGGCGCTGCTGTCAGCTTCCTGGAGAGTCAGAGAAAAGGGGGCCTTGGAGACCGGTGCAGGGGGTTGGCCCGGGGCAAGCTGCTGCTGCCTGCAGCTCTCCTGGTTGCGAGTCTCATGGGGCCCCTGAGAGCTTAGGAGACGCACGCCTGTGGGTCAAGAAGAGGAGCAGGGGAAGGCATGGGTGTGCTCTTGGGAGGGAGTGTGCCTTTTAAGTTGTTATTGATTGATTGACTTCAGAGAGAGAGAGAGAGAGAGAGAGAGAGCGTGCACGAGAGTGAGCTATTTGTTGTTCCACTCATTCACTTGCTTATGCATTCATTGGTTGCTTCTTGTATGTGCCCTGACCGGTGGCCGAGCCCAACACCTTGGCATATTGGGACGATGCTCTAACCCACTTAGCCACCAGGCCAGGACTTCAACATCCACCCTGCACAGAGCAGCCCCGGCCACAAAGAAACTCCGGCCTATGCGCACTGGCCCACAACTCTCGGGATGCTTCTGGAGAATTTTTAGCACAAGGTTTATATGATCAGAGTGAGGCTCTAACCCCGTTTTTTTTTTTTTTTTTGCTGCAGGGAGAATGCACCGTAATGAACAAAAGTCAGTGCTGGGAGCCCAGTTCAGGAAGCTAACTTAATGGTTGTATGACCTTGATCATGCCATCCCTCCTCCCTGAGCCTCAGTTTCCTCCTAGGCGGGATAGGGGTGGAGTGATCAGGCTACATGAGACTCTGCCTATTGCTCTCACACTGTTCTGTGATCTGATTCTGTCTAAGTTTCCGGTGATGCTGGTGACCTCCTTCGGAAGGGGAGGCAAGGGCTGAGAGACCGGCCCTCGTGAGAGGCAGACTCATTGTGCAGTTTGGCTGATCCATCTTCCTGCCTCATCAGCCAGATCTGCTCCACGTTAAAAAGGAACTCCCAAGGCAGATAATGCTTTGCAAGGAAATTGGATTGGAATTTAACTGATGGCCTGGGCAATGCGCCACTGCCATTAAATTACCCTGAAAAGCCAGTCCATTGTTCTATACAGAAGCAACATGGCTTTGTTTGGCTAATACTGTGCGTGTGAATTCAGTTTCTTCCCCCACTGAGGCCACTGTGAGTAGAAGCCTCTCTTTGATGCCTGTGGGCCAGATGCAGGCCAGCCCCCCGCCCCACCCCCTTCGCCTTCCCATACATCCTGCCTGGGAGGATCTTGAACTCAGCAGATCCTCCAGATCTAACTCCTGTTTTTCTTCTGTCCAGTCACCTTCCCTTCAGCCCTAGTGATCCCCTTCTGACCCATCCCCTGCCTTAAAACCCCTCCGTGACTCTCCATGGTCTAGATGGGCCATTCCAGATGCACTGTCCTGGGAGCCATTGAGGGGTGTGACCCTGCAGGAAGTTTGGAGATGCTTCCTTCTCCTCTCGGACAATTACAATGCCCGCCTTCAAGGTAAAGGTTCTGACAAGTCTGGCTGCAATGAGAAAATGTGTCCAGCTTGGTTTAAACCATGCTTCTCAAGTCGTTTGCACACCAGCCTCCTTTCCTCCCTCCCTCCCTTCTTCCTTCCTTCCTTCTTCCTTCCTTCCTTCCTTCCTTCCTTCCTTCCTTCCTTCCTTCCTTCCTTCCTTCCTCCCACTCTCCCCTTTGTCCACGTCTCACTTGTATAATAGGCTTCCTCCGAATTCCAGTCTGGGAAACATGGACTTATACATGGAAGTCCAAAATCTTTAGTCTTGCCTTCCAGGCTCACCACAGAAAGGTTCTTGAATGCATTTCCAGCCTTGCGTTTTATTTTCCAGCACCTGGCCTACAACCATTTCCAACGCCTTGACATTTCTCAAATCCCATGTTTTGGAAGGGCAGACAATAAAACACGGTGGCTACAAACAAGCCTGGAGTCCCTGAATCATATTTTTGCCATTTTCTCAGAGCTTCGAGTGAACCTCCACGGCCTCAGTCTCTTTACTTGTGAAATGGGCATAAGAGCACAACCTCATAGGGTAGTTGTGAGAATCAAATGAGCAGATGTCTGCAAAGAGCCTAGAACGCAGTAGACCCTCAATGTGTCAGCTCTGAATTGAATTCTATTGTTGTGACTTTGTGCATGTGATTTCCTCTGTCAGAAGTACCCTCTTCTCTTCTCAGCCATCGGGTGAGCCTCTACTCATACTAGTATGTCTTGGCCCTAACATCATCTCTCTGTACAGCCTTCTTCACATTCCTCTGGAAGGCCTAAGTACTCCTCCCTCCAGCCTCCTTTCCTCCCTCCCTCCCTCCCTTCCTCCTTCCCTCCCCCCTCCCTCCCTCCCTCCCTCCCTTCCTTCCTTCCTTCCTTCCTTCCCCCATCCTCCTTGCCTGCCTGCCTTTCTTTATTCACTTAGTTTCATTGAGCCCCTGCTCCATGTCTCCTACTCGTCTAGGCACTGGGGAAAGAGCAAAAATAGGACTGACTTCGTCTCCGACTCCCTGGAGCTGAAAGTCTAGAAGGAAAGACAGACGTGAAGGAAAGCATGACACAGGAATTAACTGCCACCAGGGGGAGGGCTGTGGGAACACTTGCTGGGCCCTGGTTGCTGTTCTCGCTCTTGGTGTGTTGCAGTTTAATGCCTTGTTTTCAGACCCCTCTTCCCCACCAGACAGGGACTCCTTTCGGGAGCCAGAGAGCGAGCGCCTGGGGCAGCAAAGGTTGGGGAAGACCCCCATCCCTCTGTCCCCTTTGACTAAACATACCTGCCAGCTACTGGGCCACCTACCGCTTGGAACCAACCACAAACCCGAGATCCCTTGCGGAGAAGAGAGAATGACCTGGTTTATTCTATTTGAAGAACTCAGAGTTCCCAGTGCCCTGGGTGCCTCTCAGAGCTCCATTTTTATTTCTTAAAGAAAAATAACAAACCAGGTTAGCGCTAAAGAAGATGAAGAGGAACCGAGGCGGGCTCGCCGGCGGTCTGCGGCTCTCCGAGGTGCTATCCTCGTCAGTTCCAGCGAGAGGGAGACAGAAAAGACACCATTCTTCAAATAGCTCTTCTCTTTTTGGGGAATATGTAATCGTCTCAATTAAAACACAGACCAGAATATTTAATGGCACGGAAATTGATTTTGATGCTATTTAAATAATTTCCCCTGGAGAAAACGGGTATTACTTGGCCTCATTTGGTAGAGGCAATCATTTCCTTCCTAGCTCAGAACTTGCGTGCGCGAGCAGCTCTGAATTCGTGTCAGGCTCGGAGGAGGTTTCCAGGCGACGGGAAGGGGAAGGAGCTTACGCTAAAGGTCAACAGGAGAGGTACACAAGGTGCCAGTTCAAGAAATCTTGCCCCGGCGACACCATCTTCCGCAGCCCCCGCAGGGCATTTTGGTGGGGAGGACCCGTGTCCCTCAGCACGGCCCATGATGCCAGTGAGAGTGGGACTGAGTGGAGGAGGGGTCAGTGCTGTGTGATCCCTCCAGCCCTAGAAACACAACTAGTGCCATATGAACACACCACACCCCGTAGGACAGCCACGTGCAGCTTCTCTGTAAGGCGCCTTTCTCGGGAGAGGATACGAGCCATGAGATGAACCTGTATTTACTGCTCGCTGGGAACCGCTAGGCACTCACAGCTGTCCGGTGAAAGTTCCGCATCTACTATTGACAAATGAAAATCCATGGGTGGAAAGCAGAGGTCGGCACACTGCAGCCCATGAGCTAAATCCGGCCTACCACCTGTTATTGTAAATAAAGTTTTATTGGAACACAGCCTGTTTTCTCTTTTAGGTATTGTCTACGGCTACAAGGACAGAGTTAAGTCATTGTCGCAGAGAAGGAACGGCCAGCAAAAAGCTAAGCTATTTACTGTATGGCCCTTTGCAGAAAAAGTTAGCCAGTTTCTGGTTTGAAGTATGAATATATGACATTACCATTTTAGTGGTGAAAAGTAGAAAAAGTAGAAAAAGGTAAGCTTTGGCAAGTTCATGTGGTTCAAACTAAGGCCCTAGTTTTGGGTTAAACTTGAGATTATATAGCTTGTTTCATTCATCTTCCTCACTTGTGTTTGTGTAGTAAACAGAACTAAGGCTCAGAGAGGTTAGGCGACTCGCCCCAAGTCACACAGCTGGAAAGGGACAAGATCAGACCGCAGACTCAGGAGCTCAGCTCCAACAATACTGCCCTTGCTGCCCGAGGCTCCTCCCAGGGAGCCCTGCCAAAGTCTGTGCTCAGTGGTCACCCTCTGTGCCCCCGCAGTCACCAAAGATAAGCATCCTCCCCCACAGTGGTGCACCAGCGAATGGGGCCCCCGAGTCTGACGACAGCCCCGAACTGGAATGACCCTGAGTTTATTCTTTGTGTTACTAGCAGTAAGTGTTGTGATTGAAATCCCCGCTCTGAGAGGTGGCCAAAGGTCATCTTAGCTGTCCCTGTGGAAGGGTTTAGAGTTACCTCAAAAGCAATGTGGCGGAGGTGACACTGCTAACTTTGCAAAGGCCATTCTACTTTTCTGGCTGAAGCTTGGGGAGGGGAGAGGGCTGAAAGCAAAGAGGCCGGTCCAGGTGAAAGATGGTGAGGCTTAGCTAGCAGCAGAGAGCTTCGTAGGGCTGAGAGGTCTGGGGGTTGGGTCGGATTTGCAGAGGGGGTGGGTTGAAAGAGGAAGAGGTGTCAGGATGGTGCCCAGGTTTCTGCTTGAGCAAGCAGGTAGAGGGCGGAGACTTCCGCAAGAAGGGGAATGCGGAGCAAAGCCTAGTTTGGGAAGGAAGATTGGGTTTGTCATGTAGGTCACTGCAGAAAGGGGACACTGGCTCTCTCGGTTGGTTGTTGGGAAGAATAAGTGAGATGACATTTGTGCAGAGTGAAGCATATACTCTGTGTTTCTTAAGTGCATGGTTTGAGATGGTGAAAGGACCAATATAGGCATGGGGCAGGATACAGAGAAGGTGGCTTCTGTAGTTCCGGAGACCCGGATTCAGACCCAGAGTCTGCCACTTACTCACCAAGTGACCTTGGATGACTCATTTCACTGCCCTGAGTCTTGGCTCCTTGTCTGGTGGTGGAGACATGGATGGGCAGGCACAGTGCTCAGTGACTGACACGCATGTCACCCTTGACCCTCAATCATGCACTCGCAAGTCGGGGTTACTGCTGTCAGCTTTGGGGTCCAGGCGAGGACAATGAGGCTCAGGGAGGAGGGTGTGCCTGCTCTAGGTTACACACTAAGCCGTAGACTGGAACTTGGCAACCTGGGCTGTGGGCTCTGCTGTGATATGTATCCAGGTACCAATGTTTACCTCCTGGGTGGTGGTGAGAGTGAGACCAAGAGAAGGACAAATACGGTGTCTGGCACCCAGTAGACCATGGGCAGCAGGAAAGTATTGATTGGTATTGAGTCCTTCCCATAAGAGTTTAGGGGAGCCAGGGCTGGGTGTTCTGGAAGGCTTCCTGGAGGAGGTGGCATTAGATCTGAGACTGAGTAGTCATCAGTCTATCAGGAGAACACTTTGGGGAGAAGGGGAGACATGTGTCAAAGATCTAAAATATGACCTTAGTCATTTTGCAGGTTGTAGAGGAACCAAAGTCCTCTGTTTTATGTTCAACAAGTCCTTGTCTTTTTTGATGCTTTTGGATTCTCATGACCTCATGCTGGTTATCTCTTTAGACTGACCTTTCTCATAGGAAATAATTTGGGCTTCCCATCTTGGGCTTTCTGCAGCCTTCCATCAAGTTGTGCACGTGTGGGTCCTCCTGTCCCCATCCTACCCTTTCTCACTAGGAGTTGAGGCTGTTTGCTTAAACATCACCCCTGCAGATTTCTGGACTAGGTCAGTCCCCATTACATGCTCCCTGAGCTCCCTGTGCTTCTAATTACTTCTTCAATGTTTGTCCTTCCCCCTGGGAAAGAAGCTTGAGTGTGGGAATGACATCTGCTTTTATAAAGTTAGTACCCACAGCTCTGAGACAGGCACATACAGGAACTAAGTAAATTCTTGAATAAACAAATAAAGGAAGGGCTTTGCCTGCTGCCTCCTGGGTTCCTGGGCCACATCTAGATGAACATATTCCCCCCCACTCCCGAAATTTCTATAGATGGCCATGCGGATCTGCGTGGCTGAGTCTCCTGCCGACCATACCTTCTTCCTCTCCCCGCAGTGGATTGCAGATTCCGTTTTTTCTTTTTCCTGTCCACAATTTTCTCTTTGGTCACCAGTTTACTATTCCTGGAATTTCTCTTTCATCCCAGTACAACCTAGCTCCCTACCCCTGGAAGAAAACCAATGGTTTCACTAGGCTTTCAAGACACTCCGGGGCTGGACCAAACAGAGCTCCCAATTTTGTCTCCTTCTGACTCTGAATCATTCAGGCTGACCCCTCCCCACCCGGGAAGACTTGGATGATCTAAGTCCTTTGGTGACCTCCGTCTGCTGTTTCTCTTTGATCAAGTCCACCTCTTCCTCAAAGCCATCCCCAATCTCTCCAGTTCCAGCTCACTTCTCTGAAATGCCTGTGTCCTCTTTTGTCATTGTAACCTGTTTTTATCTGTGTCTCCTCCACCATCCCAACTATATTCTTTGAAAGGAGAGGCTTTACTTTGGCCAACTTTGTATTCTTTAAAATTTTTTTTTAAATCTTCACTGAAGACATGTTGTTTATTGATTTTAGAGAGAGAAGAAAGGAGAGAAAGAGAAACATGAATGAGAGAGACAATCATTGATGTGAGAATGGAACATTGATCTGTTGCCTCCTGTACATGCCCCGACTAGGGATCAAACCTGCATCATAGGTATTTATTCTGACTGGGAATTGAACCTATAACCTTTTGGTGTACAGGACGATGCTCCAATCAACTGAGCCACCCAGCCAGGGCTGGCCGACTTTGTATTCTTGTAGCACCTAGTGCTGCATGCTTCATAAGCACATGCTACAGTCAATGTAAGAAATGTCCAAACCTGTAGAGAATTTTTACGACTTTATTTGAGCCAAACTGATGACATATGTCAGGGAACAAGATCTCAAATGCTCCAGAGAATAATAGTTTCGAAGCGTCCTTCATACATTTGAAATTAAGCAGGGCATGTAAGGAAAATCAAATGGAGGTGGGAGGAAGCAAATTGGAGTTTGGATTACAGGATACTTAACAAGATTATGTGCTCTCTGGAGGGTGGTTATGTCTTATTTCAAAGGTGTGTTAACCTAGATGCATAGAAGCCGTGGACAGGGCTTGCTTAATGCAAAGGTAAACCTTCCACTAAGAAGTTATACGTCTGGGGCATGACTACCCACCATGACTTGCTCATTTAGGGATTTGTGATCAGATCACCCTGTGAGGTTATCTTCTACAGAACCCTCTCTCTTTTTGTCCACACTGCTTAGCCCCTGTCAACTGAACTATTTGTTTAATGTCTGTCTTCTCCATTAGATTGTACATGTCATAGGGGCAGGAACCCGATTCATTTCCATACACCCTACTTCCTGATTCCTCGCAGTAGACTGAGTGACCAATAAGTGTTTTTTTTGATGAAGACAGAAAATATATGTCTCCGACTGATGTTTATCTTTGCACTGTGAATATCTAATTCCTCTTTTAGATCTCTAAGATGATAAATCATGATACAGGGGAGAGGATGAGTTCCCTATCCAAGTTCCCAGGGGGGAAACTATTTTGTAACTGTTCAAAAGATAATCAAACATTCATAAGATTAGATGCCTAATCGGCCAGGCATAACTTATGGTTCATTTGTTCTTCTTCAGTAGCATGGGAATCACAAACTTTCCATAAAGAAATTAAGAGAAACTATGAGCACAAGGAGAGAAATGGCAGACACGATCAGTCTTCCAGGACGAGATGAAGGCACCGTATACACCCTGTCGTAGAATGCTGTTTCAGGACAATGGACAGCAGCCCACTTGGGCGCCTTTCCTAAGTACAAGAACTATTCCTGGAGTGGCTCTTGTGCCCTTAAGAGCTCCTATATCTGTGTTAAGGCACTTCATCGTATCTCTGTAAGTAAGTCCAGTCTTCTTTCTACCCACCTGATTCCTTTTTTTTTTTTTACTTTTTGCCACGCACTCTTCTGCTGTACTCATTCCTGCCTTTTCCTAACCCCTATGGATCTGTGTTTTAGTCTTTCTTGGTAGACTTTCTGAGTAGGCTTTGCCTACTTTGTAGGCCTTTCTTAGTTAGAACAGAGTGGACCTGCTGCTGAGATCCCATGGGTTCCTCACCTTCACCTGTACCTCAAGGCAGAACTCTAGTTTGACCACCATTCCTGTGGACTTAGGAGAGTTGCCCCCAGTTCTTCCCAAGATGGTCAAGGGTGGAGGGACACATCAACAACAACTCTCCCACCCTTCTTGGCGCCAGCCCATTTCCTCCTCACAACAATATAGTTTTCTTCTCACGTCAGCTCTTGTGGTAGTCCTAGCTCAAGCTAGAAATCAGGAAGTCTTCCATTTCGCCCCCTTCATATCCAATCAGTCACAAAGTCTTAGGGTTGTTCATTCTCTCAACTTCACCACTCCTCCACCCCCACCTGGCCACCCAGACCACCACCATCTCTTGCCTGGGTGATTACGACAGCTTCCTACTGGCTGCCCTCATCCCAGGCTCTCCCTCCAAAAGATTCTCTTTTCATGGTAACTTTTCTAAAATTCCAATATGACCATATTACCCCTTTGCTTAAAGTCCTTCAGACCTAACCCTCAGGCTCGGGTCTGACTCTCCCACAGATTGTGTATAAGCCCCTTCAATTCGGCATTTACAGCCTTGACTCCCCAAGTTCCCACCCCAGATCCTTTGCAATTCAATAATCCAAATACACAGAACTATATATACATTTCTAGATACATTTGGTATATGCATAGTGATTAGTTAGATCAGCCCAACAGCCAGATTGCCTGGGTTTGAATCCAGTTCTGCAATTTTATAGCTGCATGGCATGTCCTTATACCCAAATTTCCTCACTTAAAATAGAATAAAAAATATATAGTGATGCCTACTTCAGTATCCATGGGGGATTGGTTCCAGGACGCCCCTTGGATGCCCAATGCTGCAGATGCTCGAGTAGCTTATAGCAAATGTTGTAGTTGTATTTGCATATAACCTACACACACCCTCCATACACTTTATCTCTGGATTCCTTACTAGGTGCCTTGCTAAATGCCTCTACAACGTAAATGTTAAGTGAACGGGTGCTATACTGCATTGCTTGGGGATAATGATGAGAAGAGAAGTCTGCACACATTCAATACGGATGCAACCATCTGCAGTCCTCCCCACACAGCACACATCACCAACAACGTACCCTTTTTCCCCGAATAGTTTTGATCCCCAGTTGGTTGAATCCATGGACGCAGAACCCACAGGTACAAAAGGCTGACTGTATTTCAAAAGTGGAGGCTGCACCTTCTCTGCTGGCCCCACCCCCCACAACTACCCACCAAGACCCAGGCACAGTGGGTGCTCACAAAAGACTTCTCATCTGGACTGAGTTGGGGATGACGGGCTTGTTTCAGGAGCCCTCGAGTGCCCATCTTGACGGGGACGGAGGGTGGCTGGCTGGCAGCTGCACACGGATAAAACAGGCCCGAGTTGGGATAAGCCATTTATTCCCCTGGAAGAACTAAAGCTAATCTTTCACAAGCAGTCCGGTTGGATTCCTGTTTCTAATACAGATGTTATCAGGGTCTTAGAGGTGATAAACTCCCCGGGGGTTTACGTAAGACTCCGAATGCTGCTTGGAGGTTAAATGCCTATTCTCATCCGAGTCCCAGCAACTCCCTCCAGATCGGTGAGCTGCAGACAGGCAGCTGCAGGGAAAAGCCAGCCTGTCTTTGCAAGCTCGACCACCTGAGACGGGGACCCTTTGCGCCACCTGGCCCCCCTCCCCACGGCTGCCCCTGATCAGTCTTCAGGTCCCACCACGAACACTATCTCCTCCAATGGGCCTTCTCCAGCCACCGGGAATTAAGAAGTCCTCACCATTTCACTGGTGTCCTGTTTACTGTGAGGTCCATGGGCACAGGAGTCATCCCTGCCTGGTCTACCACTGTCTCCCTTGTGCCAGCACAGCACCTCGTGCATAGTAAATCCTCACCGAATACTGACGGGATGGCTTAATGGAGCGCCGTGAGACCCTGGCAGCTGTTCTCAGCTTGTTTCCTCTCCTGCGAAGTGAGAGAGTTGAATGGGATCTGGAAGGCTTCCTTCCAGGCCCGTTGTCTAGAAACTTACAGGAGTGCCCTGGCCAGGAGGCTCAGGTGGTTGGAGCGTTGTCTCCTACACTGAATGATTGTGGGTTCGATCCCCAGTCAGGGCACCTACCTGGGTTGCAGGTTCAATCCCTGATCGGGACTATATGGGAGGCAACCAGTCGATGTTTCTCTCTCACTTCGATGTCTTTCTCTCTTCCTCCTTGCTCTCTAATAGCAGTGAACATATCCTCAGGTGAGTGTTACATTGTTTTCAGATTATAAACTTACAGGAGTGGGATTAGGAAGAACGCACTTCACACTGGGTGCCTCTCTTGGGAAACTAGGTCCTTGCTCAGCACATTCACCTGCATCAGGGTTCCTCAGCCTTGACACCGTTGCATGTGGACTAGACCGTTGTCTGCGTGTGTGTGGGGGGGTGTGTGTGTCCAGCACACGGTGGAATGTTTACCAGCCTCCCCGGCCTCTACCCCTTAGGTGCCAAAAGCAGCCCCCACACCAATGGTGACAACCAAACACGACCACGGACATTGCCATGTGGCCCTTGAGGAGCAAAGATGCTCCCCACCCCCACGGGGAACCTCTGGCCCAGGCCACGGTGGTCCTGACTGTCATGCTGAGGAGTCCGGACCCTGTCCCTCTGAGCATCTACCCTAAGCCTTTCCTGCTGGAACAGGACCAGGCTTCTCCTTGAAGGGCTCTCAGCAGGGGACAAACTCCCTCCATGGCCGTGGATCTCAGACCGGACTCGGCGTCAGGATGCCCCGGGAGGGCTTGTGAAGGTACAGAGTGCTGCGCACTGACCCAGGGGCCCTGATTCAGCAGTTCTGGGGAAGGGCCCCCAGTGTGGCATTTCTCCCAGGGTCCCCGGTGCTGCTGATGCTGCTGGTCCAGGGCCTGACCCCTGCGAGTACATCAAAGCCGCCTGGGGAGCCCCACCCCCAGGCCACATCCAAACCCACTGCCTCAGCACCTTTGGGATGGCACCAAGGCACCTGTGTTTTTTTAAAGCTCTCAGGCGATTCCAAAGTTGCAGACAAGGCTGAGACCTTCTGCCCCGGGGTGCAGAGCAAGCCGTGGGCACCTCTTCTGTGTTTGCTACATTCCCTTTGTTCAGACAGAGCCCTTGGACCACATGGGCCTCGGGGATGCTGGAAGGGAGGACACCTGCTTTTCATTCACATGTGGGTCTCCTCCTCACCCAGCTGGTCTCTTACCCGTTTCCTTTGCTCGCTCGTCAGCGTGTCTCCGTGCCCCCATGTGCCTCGGTTATTCTTTTACCTGCACCTCCCTCTCACCTGTCAGTACCCCACCACTTCCCTGCTTCTCACTCTTCACCTCGTCTGATACTCACTTCCCCCCTTTTTCCACGTTTTTGCTCACTCTCCTCCCGATTTTTGTCTCTGCTCATTTATTTTCCTGCCTTGCTTTGTGACCAGGGAGGGCGGGAGAAGGATGACTGAGACAACAGGCCTTTGCCCACAGAATGCTCCCTCCCCTCCCCTCCCCTCCCCTGCCCTCCCCTCCCCTGCCTTCCCCTCCCCTCCTCTCCTCCTGATCCGCCTTGAGGCTTCAGCTTCACCATCACTTCCTTGATCTTAACCCCCCGTCGTGTGGTCTCACAATGGTACAGAAATCCCAGGTGTCGCTTCACAGTGGTCTTTAAAATTTTAAATTATGGGATTCCTGTTCATCTGCCTCACTTGGCTTCGTAGGGCAGGGGCCCTGTCTGGTTTGCCTTCCTTGGACTCCAGTGTTCAGCAGGGCGACCGCCCCGGTGCTGAGTGAACACCGGGGGCTGGGACACCTGCCACGGGTCATCCTGAGTCCTCCTATGGCAAGGTCCTTGGTGCTGGGGACTGACGGGCATGGAAGTGACAGACCCAGGACTCTCTTCCCAGCACCTAGGGGCCTAGACGATGGCGAGGTCATCTAGGATGACGGAGATAAGCCTAGTCCCCGCCGTGGCAAAAGCTTCTCTTGGTGGTCAGTGGTCATTTCTCAAGCTGGTCTCGAGTGCTGTGTTTTGGCCCCAGTTTATAAAACCCACAGGAAGTCCTTCTCATCCACGTACGAGAGGCCAGGAGGGTTGTGCAGCTCATCGTCTTTGTTAGCGGCGCCTCTCACACTTTGAAAACCTAAGCCTTCTGATATTTATACATCACAGGGGATTGTAGGTCTCTCTCAGGCCTCCTGGGGATGGGGGGGGCGTGGCTATTGGGGACTGGCGGGCTTCCCAAAGCATGCACCAGGGTCCTGCGAGCAGCAGAGGCGAACCGTGTAAATGCAGAAGACCGGGCCTTAGAGAGATAGTGCCTTCCCATGCCTTCCCACCCCTAGGCCAGAGGCAAATGGGCAGTGGGAGAGAAGGCTATGCTAAGTTTAGTGCTAAGTAAACCAAACTAAACCAAACTAAACTGAACTAAACTAAACTAAGCTAACACCCATACAGGATGCTCGCTGACTTAGCAGCTGGCCATGGTCTTAGCTTGCTGGATTCCTGACCTTCTGAAATGTAACCCCAGCCCCACCCCTCCTTCCCCGATCCCCGCAGATAGGACAGAGGCTCCCTTCTTCCTACCTTCCTGCTAGTTGGGGGTGGGGATGCATGGAGTGCCTCTCTCTCTGACGTGCTGGCTACATGCGCAGCACTCTGTGTTCTGTGTTGCATGCCATGCGTTGTTTTTATTGTACACCCCTCCCTCCTCCCCTCCCTCCTGCCCCCCCCCCTCTTTCCCTCGCCCCTTCCTTCTTGTTTCCCTTCAGTGCTAGTTGTAGCTAATACTGAGCGTCTTCATGCAGACCGCTTTGGGCTACGGTGGAATCCACGTCTAAGGACAAATTCCCTGGGATGAAATTCGTTCGTCAGAGGGCACGAGGATTTGCATAGCCCTAGCAGAGTGGAGTTGCCATGTTGCTTTCCCGAGGGGTCTTTCAAATGACACAACATCCGAGCTCACCCATGTAACAGCAGCCTTGCCAGCACCTACTCTGATTGGCACCAGGGGCGGCCAGACTTTCAGCGCCAATGGGTCACACTGGAAGAAGAAGAGTTGTCTTGGGCCACACGTTAAATACACAAACAGTAACAAACCCACACACGGAAAACCTCATAATGTTTTAAGTAAACTTACGATTTTGTGTCGGGCTGCACGCAGAGCCATCCCGAGCCACGTGCAGCCCCCGGGCCTCGGGTTGGACAGCCCTGGATGAGCGTGTGAAGCTGACTCGGTCAGGGCAGTGTGGCCCTCCGAGGCATTCACCTGACCCGATTTTTCAAATGATAATGTTGAATGAACTATATCATAAACCTGTTCCTCAAATCTTTTATTCTTCTTTACCATCCATGCCAGCAACCTTCCCAAATAATTTTTTTCCCTGAAAATTTAACCCTGCAGATACATCAGCCTGTGCACTATGTACCGTGTGCCTGTCTGGGTGCTTTATACACACCCAGGAACCAAGAACTGATTCTCGTCCCCGTGGGGGCAATACTGACGTCCTTGAAAATGTGTGCAATGAGTTAGATTCCACTGAAGAGTCCCACGAAGTGATACCGAGCTCACGATCATGAGCTATGTCATGACTCCACTAAATAGCAGCAGCAGCAAAAACAATAATGCAGGTGAGAGGCTTGTGAGCAAGAGCAGAAGGCGGAGCCTAGGATTCCAATAAGGCCGGGTGGCCTAGTGGTCAGAGGGGCCTAGGAGCACAAGGACCTGGCTCAAAGCCCAGCTTGTAACTTACTCGCCGTAAATTATAGCCAGCCCTGTGAGCTGGGCCAGCCACAGGACCTCAGGTTCCAAATCCGTAAAGTGAGGGTGAACAGTGAGACCCGCCCCTCCTGGTGGGTGCGACAAGGCAATGAGATCGTGCTCCCTGAACCCTTAGCATGGTGCCTGGCCCAGAGTCGGGCCTCAGACTGACGTCATTGCGAATGCCACCCTCGTTTCCAGAACACCAGTTGGCAGGGGGTCAGACATCTGGGGGGCGGCAGGAATGGTTCTCACCCCGCAAAGGCCTTCAAGGGTCTCAGGGAGAATGTGGCCTTCAGGTGCAAACCCAAAATAAGTACAAAACCACTAAACATCTCAATTACCCCCTTTCCCGGGTTCCTTTCTCCCCAGCCTCCCCCTGCTCTCGTTCCCTGGCTTGGTGCTTCTTGAACTCCCACGTGTACACGAGTCCCCTGGGATTTTGCTAAAATGCCGATTCGGACTCAGGAGGCCTGGGATGGGGGCCAAGGCTCTGCATGCCTAACCAGTCCCCACGGGAAGCTGCCGAGGGTCTGCAGACCCCCCTGGAGTTGTGCTGCCTTGATGGGTTTCAATGGTGTGGGCTATCTCTTTGGATGCGAGTGGGTTTTTTTTTTATGGGGGTGCTCTCGGGACTCTGAAGGCATCCTGGGGATAGGTGGTGGGGGTGGGGAGTGGAGCGCAGACCCCCACTGGTACCGGGCACGAGGGGCTGCACGCAGACCTGGCCCGCTGCTCCCACAGGCCAGATGAAAGTGCAGTTTGGAGTCTCCCTGGCCCTGGGGCGGGCTTTCAACCCCACAGATGCCTCTGGGCGGCCCCTGAGATGACAGCCCCTTTGCAGGGGACTCGGACTCTGTTCAGGCACTTTTGCTGTCTCAGGGAGACGCTTCTGAGGAGCCCCGAGGTAAGCCGGCAACTGTCACACCCCTCTTTACAGTGGAGAAAACTTAGCCTTGAGAAGGCAAAGCGTGTGGATCTAAAATTAGACAAGGCAGAGATGGGACTTGAATGCGGAGCTGACTCCAAGCCTCCTCCCTCTGCGGCCCCCCCAGACTGCCAGCTCGTGATGCCTGACTCTCCTCCACTTGCTGCAGGCCCTGGGGCAGCCTCTGGGGCCCAGCACTGAGCAAGAAACGCAAAGGCATCAGCAGGGCTCAGGGCCATGGGCAGGGCGGCCTGGCCCAGCAGCTTCTGCCGCTGGGCTGTTTGTGCCGAGTCTGCAGCCAGACCTACCACGTGGGGTTCTTGGCCCCAAAACCAGGTTCCTCTTTCACTCGCTCACCAACACCAAGGAAAAGGGAGTCGGCGTTTTATGCGCCTTCAGCCGAACCTTTGGTTTTCCGCTCGGAGAGCCCCGCCCCCAGTGCCAATCATCCCATCTCCTTCTAGCAGCAGCAGGCAAGTTGCTTCTCCAGGAGGGGCCTGAGGCACATGAGGTAAGAGTCAGAGTCCCACATCCAGGACCCGGATCAAGTGCTCCACGTGCTGGGCAACCTTGGGCGAGTTACTGTACCTCTCTGTGCCTCACTTTCTCAACTGCGAAAAAGAGGTGATTACAACAATCCAAACACCAATAGTGGTTTCCACTTAATTAAGGACTTAAGGCTTCGTGTCTCCGAGGTACGAATGTCACCATTCCTGTCTTACAGAGGAGGACATGGTGGCTTAGGGACGACTTAGCCAGTGTCATGGAGCCCAGACGGCTTTCTGGGCATTCGGTGTGACAATGTCCCACCAATCCCATCTCTGCCTCCTCTAATCCCATATGACCTCACCTTAACCGATTTCCAAACAAGGTCATATTGTGAGGTTCCGGTAGACATGTATTATTTTTGGGGGGAGGGGAGGGGACTTGTTAATCCAGGAGAGAGGAGTGACTTGTCTGAGCAAGTAGCAGAGCCCAGAGGTGAACCCAGATGCTGTGACCCCCCAAGTCTGTGCTCCTGGCGGCCCATGGATGACATAAGTGAGACCTCTCTGCCCTGCAAGTGCACCGCCTGCACTTGGGCCGAGTGCGCGCCTGGTCCGGGAGACAAACGGCACGGCAAGCAGTCATTTCACACCTTGGGATGAGAGCTGGGGTCTTCCCGCCGATGTGACACAGAGTTGTCTCCGCCTCTCCACTCAGACAGCACAAAATACCAGGCTCTTGATGCTTGCACAGCCCTCCTGGGTCTGCAACACACATTGACCCGCAGCACCGAGTGCACGGCCTTCCAACAACTGCACATGGTTAGCGTGGTCACCGCCCCCCATTTGTCTGATGGGAAAATCGACACCCAGACGGCGTCACAAGGCACCACATTGAAAAATGGGTCGGAAGTCCCAAAGTGCTGTGCTGACGAAGGGGGTTATTAATATCCTAATTAAGAGCAGCCACAACAACGCTAACATGCCCTACCCATTACAGATTCAGTTCTGCGCAGTAAACATTTCCAGGCGCGGTGCTAAGTACGCAACAAATATTATCTCATTTAACACAATTAATGACAACAAGCCAGGAGAAGTATCGTGGGGTTCGTTGACGGTTGCGAGGAGGAGCACCAGCAGGTTTGGAACTTGGATGCTGTTGCATCGCACAGGTAAGTGTTTTCTCCCTCCGGGTGTCGGGGAGTGAAGCAGAGAAGAGAAACCCTGGGGCGGGAAGGAAAAGATTGGCGTTGTCACTGAGAGATACGGGAGGTCCTGCCTCTGCCCTTTTCTCTGGGTGAGTGGCCCCGAAAGCGTCTTCCCCGCACCTGCCCGCCCCGCTCCCTCCTCCCTCCCCCTTCCACCCTCCAGTGGAAGTGTCAGCCCTGCGCCCAATAGCTGCGTCGGGGGCGGGAATGCAGCCGCGAACTATACCAGGCCTAGGAATGTGTGTGCTTTGCTACAGGAGGAGGGGTTCCATCTTACAAGGATTCTCAATCCCAGGGTGGGAACGGACACACCACCCAGGCCTGGTGTGCGAGCTCAGCGATCGGAGATTTGGGTCAGTTATTGAGAGGAAGACAATTGAATATTATTTAAGGATTAACTTGCTTCAGAAGACTCAACATCCTCCAGCGATCCTGTCTTCGCATATGGGTGATATAGTGTTTAATTCCCACGATCTCTCTTCATACATGTTTATGTAAGAGAAGATAAAACAGTATTACACTGTCCACTTTGGTATAATGATTTCATATTCTCAACTAAGTGGAATATTTATGGGACACATTATCCTTGCCTTGGCATCGGGGATCAAGAGTGTAGGGGTTCTATAGAACAGTAGAACAGTACTGATAATAGCAGTGATTATGGTAACAGCAGCAGCAACAATAACAATAATAATAATAATCAGGCGAAAGAACCGGCGGAGCCTAGGAAATGGGCCAGTGTGCCCACCGGGCATGCAAGGAGTGGGAGGATGAGAAGAAGGGAAGGGACTTCCTCAAGGTCACACGCCAGGCAGCGGCGGCCTGAGAGGGGGCCTGGTGCCCTGACACCTGAAGGAAACGATGACCACTGGCACGCTGACTTGCCTCCCCTGGAGCAGGCGCGGTGGGGGGACCTTGGCAAACAGAACTGCCAGTCATCTCAGGGACCCAGGACCCGGATGGGGGCCACATCGGCTCATTTTCCAGGTGCCCCCGAGGCCCCCATTGTGTAGAATGCAAAGCAAGGGGGAAAGGCGGGCTTGGGAGGGTCCCTGCCTCACGGAGGGCGGGGGGAGACCTGCAGAAGCGGTTCAGGGGCGTTCTGAGGGATTCCCAGGAGCCTGCACCCTGGTTCCAGCAGAACAGCTTGGCCTCGCCTCCCTCTCCCCCTCCCTTCCCGAATGCACCGCATCCCAGTCTTTCTAAAGTCAGGCTTTCAGCTGCCAGGGATGCCGGCTTCAAGGTCCATGGGAATGATGCCTGGGGAATTTGCAGAGCTACCTTGGCGACGGGCAAGCCAAGGTTGCCATGGAAACCCTCCATCCCTTTCCAGACCTGCCTCCTGTTCTCCCTTCCCTGACGCTCCATCCCCAACCTCGCCCCCACACAGGAAGAGGGTAGACCACAGAGCCCCAGATAAAGGCAGGGTGTGATACTTCAAATCCCTCCTGTACCTGCTGCCCAGATGATTATCTCTTGTTCAGTTCCAATCATATCATTCCCCTGCTTGAAACCCGCCATGGCTCCCCAGTGCTGGAAGGAGCAAGACCGAACTCTTTGTGGTGGTGCTTAACCCCCTCCGCCCTCTCCACAATACAGCTGCGCACGAGGATTAAAATCCCACCAGCCCGTGGGCTCCAAGAGGGACCAGGACTGTCTGCTCATTGTTGCTTCCCTGCTGCCCAGCATGAGTCCAGGCTTCCAGTGGGTGCCTGGGAAGGAGAAACAAAGGAGGGCAGAATGCAAAGGGCACAGGGTCAGCTGATCCTGCCCTCGGCTGACTCCCTGCTTCAGTCGTCCACGACACAAACTGAGATACACTATCGGGGGGCCCTTTGTAAAGGATGGGATTGTCTAACCACTACACGGCACATCCGAAACAAATACAAAATAGTATTGACCGTCAACTGTGATGGAAAAACAAATTTAAGAAAGTCAACACCTTCCTCAAAGTTCCTCCTCCAAGACCAGGCAGGTCCATACCACAACACTTTCTGCTCAAGCCCTACCCATCTTTGAAAGGCTCAGCTCAGCCGCTGCCTCCTCCAGGGAGACTTCCCTGATGCCCCATTCAGAATGAATGCTGCTCCAGTCCAGAGCTCACTGTGGCGGGTCCTGGGTGCACAGAGCGTTGCCCCCTCCTCTGTCAGTCCTTTGAGCATGGGGAGCCTGTGTTCTTCCTCCCTGGGCTTCCCAGGAGGGGAACCCCAAAACACAATATCGTGAAGTGCTTGGAAAGCAAACATGGTTTGAATTTACTTGCCTCAAAGGCCATTGTGATTCTCTGCCATCCCAGGGCTTCTTAACCCACGCGTGGTACGGAAAGGTTCACAGCTGCAATACACTCGCAGTTTGGGTGGGGGCCACTCGGCTGATTTTTCTTCTCTGGGGGTGGGGGGAGGGGGCTAACAGAAGCATCAGACTAAGTCCTTTGAACTTGCGGGCTCGCTCCTCGGCTTTTAGTTGCCCTTCCTCTGCCTTTGCCCTGTTACTATCTTCATGAATTAGCTACTGGGACCCTGACGACCTAAAGCACGGCAAGGTCACCTCATGGCTCAAACCCCTCCGATGCCCGCCCCCCATCCCTCCCACCCCCATTATCCCGAGTAACAGCCAAAGCCCCGGGTCTCTAAGATGACCAGCTGCCCCATCTGGCCACGCTCATCTCCTTCCCCACCTGTAGGTTCTTGCTATCTCTTGCACATCCCGAGCATGGCCCCACCTCAGGGCCTTTGCACTTGCTCGTCTCTCAATCTGAATGCTCTTCCCAGAGGTATCTGCCTGGCTCGTGCCCTCATGCATTCAGTGCTCTTGGCTCAATGTCAGCTTTTCCCAGAGGTCTCCACTGACCATTCATCGCTTGCAATCCTCCTCACGCCGCTTCATTGTCTCCGTGGCACCCAGCACTCTTAGATACAATCTGTGCACATTGGTTTACCTTTTAGGTCCTTGTAGTCAGTTAAACTGAGTCCACTGGCAAGATATGTTCACCCGTAACCCCTGGTACCTGTGAAGGTGACCCTACTTGGAAATGGGGTCTTTGCAGATGTAATCACGTTAAGGTGAGGTCACACTGGGTTAGGGGGTACCCTAATTCAATGCCTGGTGCTCCTATGGGAAGAGAGTCACTTGGACACCCACATAGAGAGGAGAGCACCATGTGACAACGAAGGCAGAGACTGGAGTGATACATCTACAAGCCAGGGACATCAAGGGGTGTCCCAGCCACCGGAAGCTAGGAGAAGGGCGTGGAGCAGACTCTCCATCAGAGCTCCCAGAGGGAACTGGCCTTCCCACACCTGCCTGCAGATTTCTATGCCAGGGGAGGGTACATGTCTATTGTCTTCAACCCCACGGGTTGTGGTACTTTGTTACAGCGGCCCTCTGTTAGAGTATCAGCTCCCTGAGGATGGGACTCGGTGTTTGTTTCCTGCTGTAACCCTGCCCCTAGACCAGTGTCTGCCAAGACTGGGCATTCTCTCAGCATTGTATTCCTGCTTGAATGAGTGAATTCTTCGTCAAGAACCTATAGAACTTAGCACGGTGCTAAGCCTGGAAGTCCTCATTAACTCCAGGCTGTGCCCAGCATGTGCTCCAAGAAGGGACCAACCGCAGAGTCACAGTTTTAATTCCTGAACCGTTTCCCAGTTCCGTGAGCATCTTCTGCCTCAGGATCACCCACGGGCCTCGCCAACCAACCAGCAAGCTGGAGATGTACGCAATCAGCATCTCGGTTCCCTAAACGAGAGAGCGAAGGCTTGGAGAGGTGGAGAGGTTTGCCCAAGACCCCCCAGCCAGAGAGGGGCTTGGCCCCAGAATGAGACCCACCCCAGGGCCTGGCGGTGATCTGGGAAGGATGGTGTCAGGGAGCAGCATGGCAGCAGCGTAGGGACGTGCCTGCGGAGTGCCTGCTGGTGCAGCAAGCGGCTGCCCTGGGCAGGACACGGGGCCTGTGCACCATGATCCTACCAACCATCCTGGGCAGCGTGTCTGAATGCCAGCTCCAGGGAGAGCTGTGTAATTTTGGCAAGTGGCTCCCCATCTCTGAGCCCTGGGGAGGTGTGAGCACCCCTTATCTCCACTCCCCCAAGAGAAGTCAGTTTTCCATGAGCCTCTTAGGTGTGATGGTTGTCACTGCTGCGCACCAAGTCTCTTAACACACGGCTAACCCAGACGTCTCACTTTGAAGAACTCGAGGAAGCTGGGCTCCCCCCGGGGCCTCCCTCGTTCCTTGTGCCCAGACACGGGCAGCATTGGAGCCCGTGACGTGGACAGAGCAACGCCGACCTGCGGCGGGGAGGCACCAGGGCCCCTCTTAAAGTAAGACAGGAGCCCGAAAGCCCCTAAAGCTATTTTTAAGGGAGTTCTGAAAGTGTTTGTTTTAAAAATATCATGAAATGGTTATTACCAACCTTGTTTTTTTCCTCCTGCCTTTTTCTCCAACAGGTGCAGTGAGATTAGCAGTAATTTAAAAAGCAGGATTGCCTCTGTGTCAATTTCTTGCTAATGAGCAAAACACACCATGTAATTGCTATGTATTGAAGGAGACAACAATGCATTTTCGGCGGCTGTTTAATATGCTGGGGCTCATCGGAGCAGATGTTCTGAGACTGGCTCTCCAAGACGGGGGAGTCTAGCCCAGAAGGAGAAGGTGACGCGTCCCTTTCCCGCTCCTCCATCCAGTGCTGTTCCCTTGGGGGACATAAGGCACAGCCACGTGCGCGCAGCACAATTGGCACTAGCTTCTTGGAGAAAGAGCCCACAGGCCACCTCAAAACCAGGTGGGACAGCAAGGAGAGGGGCGCAAGAGCGCCCCCTATTCATCAGATGAGGCACCGAGCTCTGGATCATAACAAAGCCTTACTTTTCTTCTGTTCTTGGTGTTTTCCCAGGGCGTCTATTTGGGCAGACCAGGGGACAGGAGGCTCTGCATCTAAAAGAAGGTAGTGGGGACGCTGGCCGGGTAGCTCAGTTGGTTACAGCATCATCCTGATACCTCCAGGGAGAGGGTTGGATCCTTGGTCAGGGCACAGACAAGAATCAACCCATAAATGCATCAATACAGAGAACAACAAATCAAGTTTCTCTTTCTCTCTCAAATCAACGAATTTTTTTAAAAAGTGGTTTGTGTTGAGGAAGGACTCAGTGGGACGGGGGAACTTGATCTTGGAGCTGTGGAAAGGATGGGGGCACTTGTTGGCGGCGATCTCCTCCGCATTCACAGCCTGGACGGCGTGGCGGTGGGCACGGTGGGAGCCCCGCGTCTCTGCAGCACTGAGTGATGGCGCCCCCAGCGGTCAGGTCCGGTACTCGCGGTCCACGTGGGTGTCGCCGTGGGAGTCACGGTGCAGCCAGAGGCCAAAGTTCTTCACCCCCGGGAATTTCTCGCACACCTGCACACGGTAAATGCTTTCCCCCGAAGATTTCTTCATCTTCTTCAGCTGAGACACAAAGTACCAGAAGTAGGACTTGGCGAAGTAATGAGGCGCGAAGATGCGCATGCGGAGCGGAGCCGGCTGTGGGCACGCAGGGGTGGGCGGGCAGCCCCCACCGCCTTGCACTCTGGCAGCGTGCCAAGGCCTTCACAGCGCCCTCTCTGCATCTGCCGCCACCCACAGAAGGTCCAGGCCTTCCATTTTGCATGGACTTGGGACAAGCCAGGGATGTCTCCTGCTAGCTCTGCGACCCTCCTGTGGGACCTCAGCCTCTCTGAGCATCAGCCTCATCATCTCTCCAGTGGGGACAACAGTACCCAGTGCCTCTTGTGGGGATGGACTGAGTGAGCAGGGCCGGATGCTCCCCTCTGAAGTGTCTCAGGGCTCGCTCCCTCCCGCGGGTGTTTAGACACCGGGCTACCTACCCTTCCCTGTCTGCATCTGGCAAGGTCCTTTTTGCTGGAGAATTGGGGAACATGGAGTCAAACATCACCATCCTCACGAGGTCCCCCCTGACCACCAAGCTCCACGAGGGCAAGGATGTAGGGCCCCAGTTTTCCCTTTCACTGATGCATCCCAAATGCCCACAACAATGCCTGGCACACAGTAAGTGTTCGATCAATGTCGAAGGAATGAGGTATGAGGGATACCATGCCCAGTGCCCATGACACAGCAATAGCTCAGTAGTTGGCAGCATATACATTATTGTTTAAATTGCTCCAAGCAGAGCATTTTCACATTAAGTGTCTGCTGTCTCCCGGGTACGAGACCAGATGCTTTTTAAATGCATTATCTCCTGTCCCTGGGACCACCAAGTAAGGCAGGTGCTATCATCACTTCCATCGGACAGAGGCTCTGGGAGGTGAGGCGACCCACCCTCACTCACTCAGCGGACAGGAACCGAGTCCACATTGCCTTGGCTGAGTTCCAAGTTTGCTTTTCAGCACCAGTCCTGTCTTCCAGGCGCCTGACGTAGGACACACCCAACGAACGGGGCTTTCTTCTCACTAAGAAGGAAGGGCTATTTGGTTGCAGCCTTTGCAAAAAAGGGGCCACACACGAGGAAGGAGAGAGGACCCACGAGACAGAGGGAACAGGGTGAGCAAAGGCCTGAGGTCGCCCAGGGGTGTATTCTCTGCATCTGCTGCGGGCCCAGCCTACCTACCCATCGGAAGCTCTGAAAGGGGACCCATCCCTGCTGCCGCGGGACCGGGGAGGGACAGCACCCGGGAGACATCAGCAAACAGTAAAGGAAGGAGTAGAATAAATTCCACGATTCAATGATATTTTCAGCTCAAGAAATCCTAGCCCAAGCTGGCTGAGGGAACCCCACCCCCCGGGGTGAAGCCGAGGCTGAGCTGGATTTCGGGGCCGGGGCCGCCGTTGGAGGTTGGGGAGGAGAGGGGAGATAATGACCTTGACACAAATGGCTTCCTGCGAGGACCTGCACGCACCAGCCCATGGTCACGCCAGCAGGTTGGGGGTGCATTTTCCCAATGTGGAAGGTGGCAAGAGAGAAAAGTGTTGCACTTTGGTGGGATAAATTGCCCCTTGGGTGTGAGAAGGAAGCAGCCCCTTGCGCTGGAAGGATCTGGGGTCTGGGGTCCAGGTCTCATCCTGAGTCAGTCCCCTGAGTGGCTCCAAGGCTGAGGGAAAGAACTGGAGCTCCAGAGTCCTGAGGGCTTGGGGTCAAGTCTAGACCCACTTCCTACTAGCCTCAGTCTCTTCCTCTGCACAGTGGGGATTACCAAAGCCCTTCTACATGGGCTTGTGGGTAAAATGATGCTTTGTGAATGGCAATAAAGAAACCAGGGGCAGAAGCCTGCCCGACAGTGCTCAGAAAGGCTTTGCGTGAACCTGGTGAACCAGCAAGTACTTACTGGCTACCTACTACGTGCAAGACGTTAAGGTACGTGCTGGGGATGGGGGTCCTAATGTCACTGCCAAGGACTCACTGCCCAATCCCCCCCCCCCCCCGCCCCGCTGGTAGGCACTTCCACTTCTGGAAAGTTCCACTGGCCTTTCTGTACTTTGTACCCAGCTGTTAAAACAAAAGGGTCTGGCCCTTTTGAGAAGCAGGGTATCCTCATGGTTAGCAACAGGAGTTCCGGCCGAAGAGACCGGTCTGGATCTCGATTCCTTCCTAACCGCATGGGCCTCCACCAGGGCACTCACCCCTGTCGGAGCTTCTGGCTCACCATCTGCAAACCAAGGGTAAAAATAGGATCCAGCTCCTTGCGCTCCTGCGAGAATCAAACGGAATAGCTTCTGCGAAGCCTGGCTCACTATCGGTGCCCCGCCAACAGCCGGCGCCACTATTTTCGCTGTGATTGTTGGGAAGCAGGGCCCGCGTTTCACTCTCCGCGCGGCGTCTGAAAGCCACCAGGAGGTGGTGCCTGGCTCGCCGTAGGTGCGAGCGCGCAGTTTGGAAGTAAACGAAGGAGTGACTGCACGCATGCCACCCTGGTACAGGGCCGTCTTTGCAAACACGGCTCCCCGACTTCTCAACTTCTCGCTTCTTCCAGATGGGACCCGTATTTTTAGTTCCGATCCTCCCGCCGGGTTCCCTCTCTCGTGGGCGCTGCCCGGCGGAAGCTCATCGTAGGCGCTTATGCAACACGAGCCTGTGCTTGCACCTCATTTTAGGGTAAATGGTGCCAATGAAACGACCTTGATGTCCACAGCACGGGGCTCGGAGAGCCCCTCTTAAGCCACCTTAGCCCTCCTGCCCCTCTGAATGGTGCCCTGCCCCACTAACTGGTGACAGGGACCCTGGTTACTTAAGCCCCTGTCTGTTCCTCAGGCAGGCAGAACCCACCTCTTCTGCTTCCTCCCAGGCACTCGGGCCCACCAGCCCCTCCATCAAGAATTACCCCAGACGGCGGGCCTGATGGTGCAAAATGAATATTCTGGCTGCTTTTCAGTTTCCAGATTAATCGGGGACAAACGGGAACTCAGCCCCCTCAACCAATCATCCAAGGCAGCCAGCTGTAACTAGGTAGACACTTAAACAGCCGGCGTGTGAAATAGCGCGCCTGCACTGTGCTGATTAAAAAAATTCCAAATCCTTATTCCCCAAGGCCCCCGGCTTGGAGGCTTGGGAGCAGATGGGGCGGGGCGGGGGGCACATGGGGCCGCCTCAGCAGCCACAGTCGGTCATCCTGGCCGAGTAATAAATCATTCACTTGCCTGGTTGTATTAACTAAACAATACGAGTAACACGTAAGTAGGGTTTACTTTGTGCCAAACGCTTTACAAGTATTAACTCGTTTTATCCTCCCAGCGACACTGCAAGGCAAGGACCGTCACCATAGCCATTTTATAGATGAGGGCACGGAGGCCCAGAGAAGGAAAATGACCTGCCCAGGTTCACCAGCTGGTGAGTGGGCCCAGTACCCCTCCTGACCCCTTTATAATGGTAATTCCATTTGATCCCCGTGACAACCCTATGAGGAAGGAACTTGGTTATCTTTGTTTGACATGTGGGGAAACTAAGGCTCAGGGAGATGAAGTCATGCTTTAAGTGGCTAAGCCAGGATTTGAACCCAGGTCTATGTAACTCAAGATCACATTACCTAGAGGGCTTCTAGAGGGTTCCTGGGAGCACAGGCCACAGGCCAGAGATAGCCTGAGTGGTTGATGGCAGTTTCTGGGGGACACATAGTGTGCTGAGTCCTGGCTGAGGCAGGAGATAAAGGGCAACAGGGTCACTGGTAGAATCTGGATGTGAGAGGAACCACTGTGCATGAGGCCTGGTGTGCATGGGGGACCAGAGTGCATGGGGGACTGGTGTGCATGGAGGACCTGAGTTCATGGGGGACTGGTGTGCATGGGGGACCTGAGTTCATGGGGGACCTGAGTTTATGGGGGACTAATGTGCATGGAGGACTAGTGTGTACGGGGAACTGGAGTGCATGGGGGACCAGTGTTGCCTGGGGGACTGGTCTGTATGGGGTATTGGAGAGCATAGGGGACTGGTGTGTATGGGCTTCTGCCCAGGAAGGAGAGGAGGAGGAACATGAAAGGGACGTGGTGACAGTGAGGATGTGGCTGGCAGTAGATATGCCGAGCCAGGGCTCAGCGGTCACGGTTAGTATGGAGTCCTGCAGGCAGTGTCAACAAATTTTAAGCTGGAGAAACCTGACCGTTTAGCTAGCAGGTTCAGCTGTACTTTTGCTAAGTATAGAGTTCCCACTAGGGTTTCAAAATGCGTATCCTATCTCTCAGACCCTCCCATCATGCCTTTCAAAGACTGGGAACTGGCAGTTTGTACCATAGTCTCTCCTATCCATGGGAGATAAGTTCCAAGACCCACAGTGGATGGCCAAAACCCCGGAGAGTACCGAACTCCACAGATGCTGTGCTTTTTCCTGTACGCGCCTTTTCACCTAGAGGAAGCACTTCATGGCTTCGCTCTGGTGTATCCAAAGGGCCAGCATCACTACTCCTGCATTTGGTGTCCATTATTGAGTAAAATAAGGGTGGTTTGCACACAAGCACTGTGACGGCCGAGCTGATAACTGAGGCAGCTGCTAAGTGACAAACAGGAGGGCGAGCTCGGACATGCTGGACAGAGGGACGGTTCACGCCTCAGGCGGGATAAAGCGGGACAGTGTGAGCTTTCACCACACCCCTGAGAACGGTGCACGATTGAAAACTTATGAATTGTTTACACTTGGAATTTTCCATTTACAGCCATGAGTCGTTTACCTGCGGGGCTATGTTCTGGCAAATGCGTTAGTGGGTGAGTTCGTCGTTGTGCTAGAATCACAGAGCGCACTTCCACAAACCCAGGTGGTGCCGCCTACCGCGCACCGAGGCTTCATGCTGTGCAGGGGGTGCTGGTGTGTTCCCATGTCACAAGCCTGTCCAGCGTGCTACTGTACAGAGTACTGTAGGCGATTATAGCGCAGTGGTAAGTATTTGTGTATCCAAACATCTCGAAACATAGAAATGGTACAGTAGCAATACAGATGAAAGATAAAAATGGAACCCCTGAGCATTTAGCATGAACAGAGCTGCAGGACTAGAAGCTGTGCTGGGTGAGTCAGGGAGGGAGTGGGGAGTGAGTGTGAAGGCCAAGGGCATTACCGTTCCCGACTGTAGACGTCATAAACACTGTGTACGTAGGCTACACCACATTTATAAAATGTATAGTTGTTACAGTATGGTTAACTATGTATCCTCCATGCCCATCTTGTAACTACTAATTAGCACTTCTTAATCCCACCCCCTTTTTTTTTACCCAGTCCCCAGCGCCCCTCCCCTCTGGCCAGCATCAATCTGTGCTCTGTATCTATGAGCCCATTTCTATTGTGTTTGTTCATTTATTCTAGATCCCACCTACACGTGATGTCATCGGGCATGTGTCTCTCAGCCTGGCTTATTTCACTTACTGCACGTAACACCCTCTGGGTCCATCCTAGGTCCGTGCTGTTGCAAGTGGTAACATTTCACTCTTTCTTACGGCCAAATAACACTCTGCTGTACAAATGCTCCACAACTCTTTTATCCACTCGTCTGCTGATGGACACTTGGGTTACTCCCATAGCTTGGCTACTGTAAATAACGCTGCAATGAACATGGGTGCGTACAGTCTTTTGAATGAGTGTTTTGGGTTTTTTTTTTTTGCAATCTTTATGCCACAACACTAGGATGATTACAGTGTCACTGGGCAATGAAATTGTCTTAGCCTCATTGTAATCCATGGCACCACTGTTGTATTTGTGGTCTGTCATAGACCAAAGCATTGCTATGTGGTGCGTGACTGCAACGTCTTTGAACCCCAGTCAACCGTGGGGAATTGAAACCACAGAAAGCAAAACTGCAGACAAGGGGGGAGGGACTACTGTAACTACCTTTTGAAATAAATGTCACAAGTGAAATTAATCAAGTCTGCAGTCTCTAAAGGTCTGACCACCTCCCACTTCCATTCTCATTCCCGATATTTAATAAATCTCCCTTCCCAGACCAACCAAATACATACACAAATAGCCTAAAAAACAAAATGTCATCTGTTCTGGAGAGCTGCTGGAAGTGCCCAAGCCACACCGAAGACTGTACATCATTTAGGCTGGAGGGAGCTCAACAACACCGGTGTTCGCAAGCCATCCGAGGGCTGGCTCAGCCCCAGGGGCCTAATGGGCCGGCCGTTGTGCCGCAGGCTGTCTTCAAACTCCAAACGTAATCAGAGCGCTCCGTGACAGCTTTAACGGCAGAGGTAGAGAAAACCCTTTCCCACGTCCACTTGAAGGGATTGTCATCACTGAGAAACTGCTGGGTGGGCAGAGGCCCTGGTGGGCGGCAGCCAGGAGGAGATGGAGACTGAGCCATCTGCAAAGCGAACCCAGAGGGCAGCGGGGAGGGAGGGCCAGGACTGGTGGCGGTGGCGCCTCTGCAGTGATGGGAGCACAGCCTGGGGCCACACGCTCAGCCACTCAGCATCACTGTGGGGCTTCTCTGTTACTTGGCGACCAGATAGTCTTTCTCTAAATCTGACGGTCTCTTCTTTCTGTGCTTGGAATCTTCCCATGGCCCCCACAAGGCCTTAGGATAAACACCAATGCTTTCAGTGACAGGACTGGCCCTCTGTTCCACAGCCCTGGCCACCCTGGAGATCTGGGCTCCAGGCAGAGAGAACTGCTACAATCCCCCAGAGGGCCAGCCTGGCTCATCCGCCAGGCCTTTGCCTACCCCATTTTCTTGGTTAAGAATGTCTTCTCTCTCTTCCTTGATTTAGAATGCCTTCCATCCCTTTCACCTGGCTAATGTCTGTTTATCTTTGATGTTCCGTAGAGGTGTTACCTCTTCCAGGGAGCCTTCCCGGGATACATCCAGCTGTTTGTACACCTGCCCTGCCATCGTGCTCCCATCACATCTCACTGGCTTGCCCCTTTTCCTCTCCGGCCTGGCAGCTCCCTGAGGGCAGTGGCTCTGGCTGTGCCTTGAGTAGCCTTGTGTTCCTAATGCCCGGCCCATGGCTAGTATTCAGTAACTGTCTGTTGAAGACATAAGTGACAAATTACATGAATAAATGAATGCATGCACGGATATCCTGTGGCAGTGGCTCTCAACCAAGTTTGATTTTGCCCCCGGGAGACATGTGGCAGTGTCTGGAGCCCTTTTTTTGTTTGTCATGACCTGAGGGGGGGATGGGGAGGAGTCCTACTGGCGTCTAGTGCACAGAGGGGCCAGGGACGCTATCAAATATCCTACAATGCAAAGGCCTAATTTCCCCAGTAAGTTTATAACCTGGCAAGGCACACAAGAGCAACAGCTGAGAAACTGCTGGAAAACAGAACAGGAACATTTATGGAGACGCCCCCCTCCCTCATCACACACACTATCAGGCATGGGGGGATATCTTTGCCCTGTTGAACTCCTACTCACCTGTCAAGACCCAGCTTAGATAGTGCCTCCTCCAGGTAGCCTTCCATGATGCCCCAATCCAGGCTCCATCTGTGCCTTCTCTCTGCTGCTACAATTTCCATCACACTGTCCTACCATTATTTGTATATGCGACTGTCTCCCCTCCAGTCTGAGGACAGGGGTGGAGTCCTAACTGCCTTTATTTCTCCAGTGCTTGGGGAACGAATGTTTCATTAAATGTCTGGGGAAATAAAAACCTGAAATGGGACTATTGCAGCCATGGAGCCAACAGCGGGGTTTTCCCGCCTTCCGGAGCCTGGGGGACACCTGTGTGTGGACCACTAGTGCCGAGATGCTCACGGGCACGGAGAGCTCCCACCCCCCAGTCACGACCTGACGTGGAGGAGGAAGGCCGTTCCGGGCTGTCAGTACTTTGCCACTGACTTTGCTGCCAAGCCAGAGAGCAAGACGTTCTCCCAGTGAGCACGTCAACTCACAAGCTATGAATTAAAAAGGAGAAAAAAAAGATCTGCTAATTCTGACCCACTCTATTTTTTTCTCACAGCTGCTTCGGAGGGAATGCACTGTGACTTTCAGATGGAACATTTCTTTGGCTGAAGTTCCCCTCTCGCCGCCTGCCTGGTCATTTCCCTCCCGCAGGGCGCAGCCTGCTGGGAGCTGAGGGCGCGTGGGCTTCGGGGTCATGCAGACCTGGCTGTGGTCTGCCACTTTGTAACCTTGTCTCTCTGAGCCTCAGTTCCCCCACCTTAGAATCCTAACTTCTGAGCAGTTCCAGGAAGCACGTAGACTTTGGGGCTGTCCGTGCCAGCGTCACCCAAGTGCCCACCGAGGGTCTGAAACCACCTGCAGGATGCTTAGTTCCAAAGGGAGGCAGGGCTTCGGATCCTTGGAAGGGAGCTTCCCCATTCCTGGCTTCCATTCCCGTCTTTAGAGAATAGTAACGCTCTGACCTGTCCACGGTAAGTGGCCTCAGTCATCACTTAGCCATGCAGTTCCCCCACTGCCCTCACGAGGAAACTGAGGCCCAGAGAGGGGGAGGGAGGGCTGCAGAGGCACGGGGCCTCCCGGCCTCACTCAGTGTGCCGCATTTTCTCCTTCGTATTAATAACAATGGCATCTACCATTTATTAAGTGCTTAATCATGTGCCAGGCACTGAATTATCTTAACACCCTATGGGGGAAAATATCCATAAAGGAAAAAAATGATCAACTGCACCTCATAAAATGAAGAGTTTTTGCTCTTCAAAAGACACCGTTAAGAAAATGACGACTTCTGGTCAAGATGGCAGCGTAGGCCGACATGGCTCACCTCTTTGCACAACCACATTAAAATTACAGCAAAAATATAAAGCAATCATTGCAGAGAACCAAGGGAAATCAAGTTGAACAGAAGTCTGACAACAATGGAATTAAAGAAACCACATCCATCCAGACTGGTAGGAGGGGCACAGATGCAGAAACAGGCTGGTCTCACACACCCACCTGTGGTGGATTAAAAATTTGGGAGGGATAAATCTGGAGTGAGGAGTCCCAGCCCCACCCCAGACACCCCAGCCCAGGGTTCCAGTGCCAGGAAGATAAGTTCCCCACAACTTCTGGCTGCAAAAACCAGTGGAGACCCAAGTCTGTGGAAGAAACTGCTGAAGCCCCAAAGAGTTCCTCTTAAAGAACCCACACATGGACTCCCCTACTCAGGATCACTCCTTCTGGGTTCCAGTGAGATGGTGGCAGCTTGAGGGGCACCCGTGGTGTGCGGAGGGTGGCTGAGGAGTCTGGCATCAAAGCAAGCAGAGGCCATTGTCCCTTTTCTGGTCCCTCTCCCCAAAAAGTCAGCAGCCTGGTGCTGTATCTAAGATTCCATCAACCCAGCTAACACTGTTTGACCTGCCTTGGAGATCCGCAGAGACTCTGCCCCACCCAAGCTGCAGCTCCATATGAAGGATCTTGACTCAAGCTTCACAACTTCCTAAATCTTTTCAAACAGCTGGCATCAGTAAGTCCCAGGCCTGGAACTAGCAGCCCAGATTCACAGCTTGGCTTCACCTAGAAATCTCCAAGCCCAGCACAAGTAGCAGCCATCTCAGATTGCTTTATAACTTAGGCAAGGTGGCCCTGGGCAAAGCACAGGTCAGGGCTGACCTTGACCTGCACCACCCAGGAAACCCCAGGGCCAGTGCACCTAGTGGGTAGCTACAGACAACATCAGAGCACCACCACCCTGCCCATGCACAGCTAATCCTTCATGGAGGTCTGAGGTTGGTGGTAAGTGGTCACAGCCAAGACTTGCAGCTGACTGGCCTGGGTAAATCCCTGCCATTGATCTGCCAACAGCAGCCAAGGCTCAACTACAGGAGGAGGGTGTACTCAGCCATACAAATGGTGCACCTTGAGTACCCAGCTTGCATGATACGGGAAGCCTGTGCCACTGGATCTTCCAGGACACCTACTACATTAGGCCACACTGTAAAGACACAGAGTCAAAGCAGTTCTACCTAATACATAGAAACAAACACAGGGAGGATGCCAAAATGAGGAAACAAAGAAACATGGCCCAAATGAAAGAACAAATCAAAACTCCAGAAAAAGAGCTAAACGAAATAGAGATAAGTAATCTATCAGAAGCAGAGTTCAAAACACTGGGTATAAGGATGCTCAAGGAACTTAGTGAGGATCTCAACAGCATATAAAAGACCCAGTCAGAAACAAAGGATACACTAATTGAAATAAAGAACAATTTACAGGGAAACAACAGCAGAGTGGATGAAGTTGAGAATTAAATCAATGATTTGGAACATAAGGGAGCAAAAAACAACTAATCAGAACAAGAAGAAAAGAGAATCCAAAAAATGAGGATAGCATAAGCAGCCAGTGGGACAACTTTAAGCAATCCAGCACTCACTTCATGTGGGTGCCAGAAGGAGAAGAGAAAGAGCAAGAAATTAGGAATGTATTTGAAAAAATAATGAAAGAAAACCTCCGTAATTTGGTGAAAGAAATAGACATGCAAGTCCAGGAAGCACAGAGAGTCCCAAACAAGACGGCTGTAAAGAGGACCACCCCAAGGGACATCATAATTAAGATTCCAAAGGTTAAAGATAAAGAAATGGGAGAGTGGGTGTGGGAGAATGAGTGAAGAGGTGAGGGGATTCAGAAGCACAAATAGGTAGTTACAGAATAGCCATGGGGATGTACAGTACAGTATGGGAAAGGGAGTAGCCAAAGAACTCACTCCTATGACCTGTGGACATGAACAAGGGTGGGGGGATGGCTGAGGGTGTAGTGGGTGCTGAGTAGAGGGAGAAAAGGGGGAAAAATCAGGACAGCTCTAATAGTGTAATCAATAATATATAATTTTAAAAAAGAAAATAAAGACAAACCACAGATGGGGAGAAATTATTTGAAAATCTCATATGTGATAAGGAAATATACCCAGAATATATAAATAATTCTCAAAACTCAACAATAATAAAATAATCAACCTCCCAAAGTGGGCAACACATTTGAACAGGCACTATCCCCCACAAGATATATGAATGGCAAATAAGTATGTGAAAATATGTTCAACATCACTAGTCATGAGGGAAATGAAAATTAAAAACCCCAGAGAGATACCCTGACACACCTATTAGAATGGCTAAAATTAAAAAGACAGACAGTCTCAAGTGTTGACAAGGATGGGAAGGATCCGGAGCTTTTATTTGTATGTGGTGGGATGTAAAATGGTGCCACCATGTTGGAAAACAACTAGAAAGTTTCGTAGAAAGTTAAATCTACACCCACCATGAGATCCGACAATTCCGCCCCTAGGTGTTTACCTGAGAGAATGAGAACACGTGTCCGAGGATAGACGTGCACACATGTCTGCAGCAGACCCGACTGGAAATGTCTGTCAACAGTGACTGGATGAATGAAATGTGGCACACGCATACAATGCAAGGCTGTCCAGCAAGAAAGAGGGAGGAGCTTCTGATACCCACAACAGCATGAGGAATCTCAAAGAAAATTTACACTGAGTAAAATAAGCCAGATTAAAAACAAATAGAGTACCTATTACACAATCCCATTTATAGAAAATTCTAGGAAAATGCAAAATAATATATAGCGAGAATGGTAGCCTGGGGAAGGTGGGGGAAGTGGGAAGAAATAGGAGAAAGAAATTTTTACAAAAGGGCACACAAACTCTTTTAGGGTGGTGTTTGTGTTCATTATCTTGAGAGTGGTGATGGTTTCATGGGTGTATATATATCCCGAAACTTATCAAATTGTACATTTTAAACATGTGCACTTAACTGAATGCCAATTATACCTCAGTAAAGCTGGCAAAACACCCCTATGAAGTCAATGCTATTTTACTCCTATTTCACAGAAAGATAAACTGAGGGTCAGAGAGGTTAGGTCATTTGCATAGGGTCACCCAGATAGTAAGTGGTGAAGCTGGGACTCAAACCCAGGAGGTCGTGACCGAGAAACCCCATTTCTCAATTGCTAGGGTACTCTGTCCCCCAGTCCCCCGTGGTTTGATGTTATCTGTGGTAAGATGAGAGAGAGAAGGAGAGCGAGAGAGAGAAACACTCCTAAGAAGAACAGGGTGGTCTGTTCCCCTAAACCACTTGCTCTACCCAGAGCTGCTCCTGACCCCAGACGACAGTGTCCACCATCCCACACTTCCCTCCTGCCTGAGATGCCCCCGCCATGTGCCTCTCCCCGGTCCTGGCTGCTCGGTAAACGGAGGGGCTGTGCTCTCTGCTGCTGCCCTGGTCAGTACCAAAGCTGGTCTCCTTCAAGCTTCCCATGGCACGTACACAGCAAGCCCGTGCCTCCCACGGGCGGCTTGCCCACAGCGACTGGCCTCCCCTTTCACAGCACTGGCCGCCTTCTGATTCCTCAAACACCCCAAACTTGTCCCCTCCTTAGGACCTCTGTGGTCACGGCTCCCTTCCCGGGAACATTCTCCCCAGTTCTCTCTGGGGCTCCCTCCCTCCCTTTACTCGAGCCTCTGCTTAAATGTCCTCTCCTCTCGGAAGCCTCGCCTGGCCACTCTGGTCAGTGGTCACCAGGGTCAGTCTCCTCTTCATTTCCCTGAGGCGTTTCCTCCAAAGTCCCAGCTGTGTCCTCTGTTCCTCTGGCTGCATGCTGACTGTTTAGTATTGGATTTATGCCGCTAGCATATAAGGGCCACAAAGACATCTTGCCGGTGCCGTTCACCGCGTTTTCCCACCGCTTAGCTCCTGTGCCCGACACAGAGTTGATGCTCAACAGATATCTGTTGAATGAATGAACAACCGGCCCCAGGTCGCACAGCACGTGAGAGGTGGTGCAATCAGGGCAGGCTGCCTGGAGGAAAAACTCATTTCTCTCTCTTCTCCCTTATGATCAAGGAATAACCCTCAGGTGGTTTACCTTTTCCCTCCCTCAGTTTCCCCAGTTGTAAGCAGGGGGTCGATGAGACTATTGTCATGGCCCCACCAGCTCTGACTCGGGGTTCTATGAAATGGCAGGTTCCTCTTGTGTCATCGTCCTTGGCCCCACGGCCTGTGAGCTGCTCTGGGGACATCGATTGCCAAGGCCATGGTGCAGCCTGGCTCTTACACTACAGAAGTCCTTGTGGCAGCTGAGGGCCTTTCAGGGACGTCACCTGGCAAACTAGAACCCAATGCGATGCTGTGTGTATTAACAATTCCAGGGCGCAGAGAGGGGGCTTAATCTATCAACATTGTTTAAGCCAAAATATAGGGATGGGCCAAAGTCGGTTTACAGCTGCACTGTGACATGCTTCCGAGTTACTGAAGCTGTTGTGATAAGCATGACCTGCGTGTCTTCCATGCAAACAGCCGTGAGCCCACTTTTGCCTTCCCTGTGTGTGCAGGGCCTGACTTGCCTTTACTGGCAGAGCTGGGCGCGCTGATTATCGCCCCGGCCTGGTGTGTGTGGGAGAAGCAGCTTCGTGGCTCAGTGGTTCCCAGCCCTGGCTGCACGCTTGAGTCACCTGTATCACTTCCTCATTTTCCCTACTCCCCATTCCCAGAGCCTGTCTAGACTGATCTGGGGTGAGACCCCCAGCCTTGGTCTTTTGTAAGAGTCCCCCAAGTTACATGGAGGTACAGAGGCGGTTAAGGACCACTGGTTATAGAAACTGGGGCAGCTCAGTCTGGGTCACCGGGAAGGTACGTGTTAGGTCACCGATCGCCAGGTATCACCCCAGACCTGCCGAATCAACATCTCTGTGGGCAGTGGGTGGGGCCTAGCAGTCCACATCTTCTAATAAGCAACCGGGTGATTGTTATGCATGTTAATTATTTTGATTGCTTTGTAAGCAGCAGCTTTATGGAGGTCTCACTGACATACAATAAACTGCATCTATAAAGACCACAGTTTGATACATAAACATTCAAGAAACCATCACGGCAGTCAAGAGAGTGGAGACTGGACTCTCCATCCACCACCCTGAAGTTTCCTCCAACGCACCTTAAACTTTGAGCATAGCTGGCTTAGGAGAAAAGCCAAGTTGCCCAGAACAGTACTTAAGAGGCTGCCTTTGGCTTCGGAGACCTGTCCCAGTGCTTCTACATGTCAGCTGTGGGACTGCTGGGCAGCGGCGTCCCCTCTGAGCCTCAGTTTCTTCATTGTCATGGTCCCAAACTCGCCATATTTTGGGGAACATCAAAGGAGATGTTTGGAGAGCACCTTGCTCAGAGTGAGCCCCCGTGGGCAGGAACTGCCGTGAACAGTAGACCCACCTCCACCTCCCTGTCCTCGCGGTGGGCTGAGGGGAGGGCGCAGAACCGGGAAGGACAGAGAAATGCTTGGGGAGAGGGAGGGGTGCAAAGGGCTGACGGTCTCGTCTTCTTCTCCGTTGGGTGCGCATTGCCCGGACCCATGCTGGCACGTACTGGGCTTTCAAAGGAAATGGTGGAGCGACAAATGACGTATTGTCCAGCACATACAGGGCACTGGGGTGGCAGTGGGCTGTTGTAAAGCCTTATCTTCCCCGCGCTTCCATGCCCACCTTCATCCACCTGCTCTCCTGACCACACCCCCACCCCCACCTCTGATTAGGGTCACACGTCTGCAGCCTGGCCCTCTGTCTTCCCAGACGCTGTCACTTCTCAGAGCACGGTTATGTCCTCGGGGACAAGGACGCTTATTTTAATTTAGCTCATTCGTTTCTCTTCAGAAGTTCATTTGCTCGCACTTTTGCTCACTGAGTCCATTGTTCAGGCAGGACAGACCCTTCACGTGGTTGTTTCTGCGCCTCTGCTGGAGTGCGCCTGTGTTATCCCAGCACTCGGTGCTGTGGGAGGAGCCTTGATACGTGCTTGCTAACTAAGTGAACGCAGGAGAAGCAGGCTCCCTGTCCCTGTGCTGTTCGCCGGGACACCTTTATCAGTGAAGATGACTTCTCCCTGTTCTCCGCTCCCGCCGAGGGTCTGTGTCCCTCCCAAGGCCATCAGCACATTTTCAGTGAGAGGCACTGTGAGTGTTCCCTGCATTTGTGCAAATCTTTTCTCACCAGCTGAGCTGCCAAGTGCACTCAGCAGACCTTCGTCCCCAAGTGCCAATCACAGAGCCTTATACATCACAGGCAGTGCTCAGAGTGGTAGCTGGAGGCGACAGAGCCAATCACACAGAATATCGACAGCTACTATTTATTGAGTCAAGTTCTGGCACTTTCTACACATCGCTTCTTAGACCCTCCGAATGGCCCCCTGAAAATGGGGTGATTAGCTTGGTTTGGCCCTTGAGGAAATCGCAGCTCAGAGAGGTCAAGTGGGCACACAGCCATGACCAACAGAGCAGGAACTAGAGCCCAGACCTGCTGGACTCCAAAGTCGGAGCTCTCTCCATCCACCCATTCGACAGATGTTTGCGGGGCATGTGCCATGTGCCAGGAACCATGCTGGGCATGTGTGCAGAGCAAAAATATACACAGGCACATCTACTGGAGCTTGTATCAAGTGAGACTCTCATGGAATAAGATATAAGTCCCATGGAAGTGTATCGGTTAACTCAGCAGCTGATAGTCACACAAAACCCTAACCCAGTGGCAGTAAGAGGTTGGTAGTAAGTGAACCAGGGCTTAGCCAGTCACTCAGTAGAGACAGCAAAGCCCTCAGTTCCTTTTCTTTCTGCTCTGCCATCTTTTGTGGTGTTACCTTCATGGTCGAAAGGTGTCTGTTGTACTAGTCTTCATTGGCTTTGTAGGCAGAAACACCAACGGTATCCAAGCCAAATCTGTCCTCTTTTGAAAATCCTTCCCAGAACTCTCAGTCAGCACCTTCTGCTTACAGCTCACTGGCCAGACAGTGTCGCATGGCCCCTCCTAGCTGCAAGGGAGCCTGGGAATTCGGCCATAGTAGAGAAAGGCTAGAGAGGATGGGAGTGGTTTGAGCGTTCAGTACCTTCATCCACAGCTTCAGCCATAAGCTCACAGGGAGGCAGATTTTAACTGATATTCACAGAAAAATGAAGACATAATTACTAGCTGTGATAAAGGCTCTGAAGGAAAGGAATATAATTCTCTGCGTATATAATTTCATTTCCGATCTCAACTGTGAGCAGTGGGCAAAGGACAACCACGTTCCCTGATGGATGACTGAGATGGAATCTGAGGAGCGACTGGGTAAACTCGGTGCAAGTTGGAGGGAAGTGTGTTCCAGGCCAGCGCAACAGCTTGTGCAGCGGTGAGAGTGGGCAGGGACCCAGACCCTGCTGGGAGCAGTGCATCAGATTCATAAGTTTGGTCTTCATTCTGAAAGCAATGGGGAGCCGCAGCAGGGTTTCAAAACGGGGTTGGTGGCGGCGGCATTGGCAGATCTGCAAGTTGAGAAGATGTCTGTGGCTGCCGTGTGAAGGATGGAAAGGAAGCGGGCAAAACTGGAAGCCAGACCAGTGAGGACACTGCTGCAGTTGGCCAGGTGATACCTCATGGTCCCTCATAATGACGGTGATGGCCACAGGGGTGCAGAGCAAGGGAGCTGCTCTGACAACTATGTAGGAGGCACAGTTAACAGGACTCGGGGACGGGTTGGGTAAGGGGAGTGGGGGAGACTAAGGAGTGATGGGTGACTTCCAAGGTTTTGTCTTGCTCAAGCGTGCATATGGCGGCTCCATTCACCGAGCCAGCAGACACCGCTACGGGAGGGCCAGACATGGGGGAAATCGGGGCCTGAGGAGTGCCAGCCAAGCGCGAGTTTGCTGTTGTGTGGAGCTGGAAGCCACCCTTTCTTTGCAAAGTCCTTCATCTTTCAGACAGCCCCAGCTAGCCCTGTCTGTTTCTAAACGCAGCTGCTCCGCGTGTCTCGTTGAGTCCCATTGACTTACTTCCTGTCCAGATTGCAAATTGCCATTTGGGATGGCGACAATTTTCTTCAAGCACATCCCTAATCGTTCTTTCTCCGTAGGAGGCAAGACGCACGACCCCGACAGGGCTCAGAGCATTGTCTTGTCGGTTCGCTTCCTTCTTGGCGTCACGTCCTCAGACACGGATGCTGGGCTGGGGCCGCTGTTTGTTTTCACTTCCATGTGTTCAGCTTGTCCTTGAAAAGACCCCCCGCCCTCCTGCTCAAAATCAGCCAGCCCTGGAGTCTAATGGCTTCTTGACAAGCTGAGTGATCCTGCTGCGTGAGACCGGTAATGGAGGGACAGGCGCTGGCTTGGCGGTGGCTGTGATTCTTAGTGTTACGTGGATGGCATTGATGGCAGGGAGGCGAGCCAATGTTTCTGACTGAGTCACCTTCTTGACCGGTGACAGGCTCATCCTGTGTTTGGCATGACAAGCTATCCGCCCGCCTGAGTCCCCACTAGCTGTGCAGAGCTAATCAGAAATCTGAGATGGCTTAAGCCTGGGATAAATTGGAGCATCCTCCTCTCTCTCCATGCTCTGAGTTGTAGGGTCACTGGGACTGATCTTTTCAGGTGGTTTTAGAACCCCTCCACTACAAATTCTTCAAGCCATCGAGGTGTCCATTTGTCAGGGTGGCTTAATTTTTTAAGTAACTTTTTCCCAGCTTCTGTAGTAAAATATGGTCATTGTAGAACCTTTGTGATAATACCCCCGGTGTTATGTCAAAATGATATGATGTTATGTAATAAAAATATTAAAAATAAAATAATAAGATGCTGTGTAATAAAATCCCTGATGGCAGGTCTAAAACAGATTTCTTAATTTGAGCCCTGCTGATTGGCTGATGACTGCAGACTCGTGCCACTGTAGTTCTAAGTCCCTCCGTTGGGGGTGACCTGTTATGCAGCACTGCCAGAGTGATAGCTGACTGATACACATACTGATGTGCACCTGGCTATGAAAGCTCCAACCCAGGAGAGTTATCCTTGGGTGCCTCCTTTGCCCCTTGCTTTCTACATCCAAACATCAGCACCTCTTGCCAACTTGACCTTCAAAACATACCTTGTACAAGTACCTGAGCACTCTCACCATCACCACTGCCGCCACCCCAATCCTCTGTCAAGCCTGTGTCAGCTTTTATCCAGGTGGCAGCAATAGCTTCTTACTAGTCTCCCAACTTCACCCTTCTTTGATCTGTTCCCCAGCTAGCGGCCAGAGTCAGTTTTAATCAATCATATTAATCACAGTCCTGCTCTAAATCCCTACCCTTGAAAGCAACCCAACTCTTTGCCACGGCTTCACAGGCACTAGGTCATCTCTCCCTGATGATGGAGAGATGGGTTCTCCCATCTCTCGCCGATATCGCCTGTCCCTCTCCCTCTGCCACCCTACCTGGGCCACCCTGACTCCCAGTCTCCTTCTGCTCCAGAGGGCGACCCCTCCCTTGCGGGGGTAACGAGTGTCTCACGTCTCCCTCCATCCTCCTTGATCAGAGAGTCACCCATTTAGAAATGTCCAAGAGAGCCAGAATAAGCCAACATTTTCACTTTCCCTCCCACCTTCGTTTCTGCCTCCAACACTCTCCCGTAACGTTCAGCCTCCTGAGATCATCAAAAGCAGCCAGTGTTGTCAGGGATTTTCCGATTGGATTCGGGATTGGTGCCTTCATTCTGTATTTTTCCCCCCCTTGAGATCTTTTACTCCATGATTATACCCCACTGAGTGCGCCATTAATCCCTCGATGCCTAATAACAAGGCCACTTTAATAGTAATTAATTCCAATATCGAGTATATTTTCATTAAAAGCAGAAACGACAGGTCAGATTTAGTGAGCTATAAACTGTCAGACCCAGATTGGATCAGCTCCGCTTTACAAACGCCAGGCATTTCCCAGACTTTCAATTTCCCACCCTCTCCTTCTCCGGAGACCTTCATTACAATGACCGTGGCAATGGTCATAAGTATTATTGTCGACACTTACTGAGTGTCTTCCGTGGGCCAGGCACTATGCTAAGCACTTTTCAAGCTTTATCTGAGTTAAAATTCACAGCACTCTTTCCAGGTGGGTTCTGTTATGACCCCCCTGATACACGTGAGGAGATAGACTCCCAGAGAAATGAGGGGACTTCCCCACCGTCCCACAGCCAACCAGTGGATCGGCAGGGCCAGGACGCACACGCAAGATACCCATTAAGTCTGCATTTTTAATCCTTCAGCTGTTCCCCGCCCCCCTGAGCCGGAGGCGGGGGAGCAGATACCCTACATCATAGTATGCTTGACCTTAAACTGGGGAAACTCAATTTAGTCTACTATGCAATTAAAAACAGGCTGTGTTTGATGCAAAGGAATTTAACGGCTTCTGCTGCAAAATCTCGGTTCTCGGGGCTTTCCGCGAGAAAGCCGAGAGGCCAGGGACAGCGCTGGAACTATCACAGATGCTGGAATTAGACGGACCTGGAGCTGAAGTCCCACTTCTTAGCGGTGCCTCGATGTCTGGCAGAGACTTCATTCCCGTGTACGCTGTTCTGTCTTTCTGCCACCCCCTCACGCCATACCCATTTTGGGTGTGAAAACTGGAAGGGCCCCGAGTCATGGGACTATCACGTCTAGGGCGAGCAGCCGGGAGGTGCAGTTATCCGGCCTTCTGAGGTGGAGGCGGCCACAGATGTCACACGAAAAAAGAGTTTCCCAGCTCCAAGGTCAGGGTTTCTCAGCCTCAGCACCGTTAACATTTGGGGCCACATAACCCTTTGTTGTTGGGGGGCTGTCACGCGCATCATAAGATGTTCAGCAGCATCGCTGGCCTCTACCCACTAGAGGCCAGTGGTATCTTTCCTGTTGTGAAAACCAAAAATGTCTCCAGACACTGCCAGATGTTTTTTGGCCAGGGGAGGGTGGGGGGATGGAGGAAGGGTACAGAATTGCCTACAGTTGAGAATCAGTTAGGGGTAGAATTCTAACTGAGAGAAAAGTCATGGGCTGGTGTTATTAGGGATTCCTAACGGGTTCCAGGCCAGAGCATATTCTGTTTACATGAGTAAAAAAAGATATTTTTCACATTAAGCCAGTTTCAAATCAGTTTCACCACATGGGATGAAAGGGCTCCCCCTCGATTTTCCCTGTAACATCTGCATTTGTCTTTCACAGCAGCAGGCTTTGTCTCTCAGCAACTATAATGCAACGCTTTCTCTCTTGAATTCTCAGCTCCCTTCTCGAGAATGATGGGCAGGGTAACACCCAGCCCTTAGGATTGCCAGAAAGTCCTATGTCAAGTTCCTGGTATACAGTAAGGGCTCAATAGATGCTCACTGCCTTCTCCCCTTTGTGCAGCCAGCAAGGACTCCTTCCAGAGGAAGTGGTCGGTGGTGCCATGGAGTGAAGCGGGGGTCCTTGGTTTGTGTTCCAGACCTGTGACCTTGTGACCTTGCCATGTGACCTTGTATAAGTCACTTACCCTCTCACATTCTCCAGTCTCTAAAGTGAGGAGGTTGGACTAGAACTCTCAAAGCTCCCCAGGGACTGAACTCCAGGTTTCCGCAAGGCTGTGCATGGCAGTAGTTCCCTCACTAAACATGCACTGAAATCATCTAAGCAACTGGTTAAACACAGACTCCCAGGCCCTGGTCTTAAGAGTTTCTGATTTGGTAAGTCTGGGCTGGATCCTGGAAATCTTCATTTTACCCAGGCCCCAGCCCACCGCGGCTGACTCAGGTGGAAGGGGTACTGGCTTCCTGCCCTAGGAAGAGCGTCCTCACCCACTGATCACCCGAGGGGATCAGAGGCCCCCACAGGCTTGTCGAGAACACGCCCCAAGACTGTCATTGCATTCTTTTCAGTGTTTGCTGTACTAAACACATTTCTGAAAAGTTGGCTTGAAAAAAATCCCTGGCAAATTAAATCTCACCTACTAGAGGTGTTTAGAAATAGAGCTTCCTGGACTTGGGTTGACACAGGGCTCACCTAAGAAGCATTCCAGAAACCTGGTCCTCTGTTAGGGCTGAGTGTGTGTGTCCCCTGGAGAGGAGAGGGAGGCTGTCTCTTAAAACCTTCCCGTGTTGCTGGGTAGACCAGTCATTCGCAGGCCAAACAATAACAATAGTAGCAAATGACTTGAGCGAGTGCTTGCTATGCGCCGCCCCTCTCAAAAAGCTTGTTGCGTAATTCCTCACGGGCTGTCTTCCTAGCACCTCCAAGAGGCGGTGACAGTGTCTCTATTTCACACGCAGGACAGCGAAGCTTTCTCAGTCACTTTGTTAGGAGGTGACAGAGTCCAAACTGTCGCAGCCAGTCTTCCTCCGACAGCCCGGTGAGTTCACCGCTGCTCGATGTCACCAGGTGCTGTGGTTGGTTTCAGTCTGGGGAAGAAGGGAGAGCGTGCACCCAGGACGCTAACTGGCGACTAGACAATGGGAACACTACAAGATTAGAAAGAGACCAGTCTCTGTCGTCGGGAACAGACAGGCGAGGCGAGGTTTAGTGGGCCTTGAAGGCCAAGTGCAATCCAATGGTCAAGGATGTCAGCTGTGGGTGAGGAGGAGCTGGAGTTGCATTTCCTTCGTTAGTTCACCTGTTCAGCATTCACCGATTCTTCCAAAGAAGGCTTATTTCCCCCTCTGCCACCCCTACTCTTTCTATCTTGCCTTCCTTCTTTTCTTTCTTCTTCTACCCACCCATCCACACTTCCTTCCTTCCATCCATCCATGCACTCACCCACCCAATATCTGTTGTGTGATGCAAGCCAGACATTTGCCTTCCCTAGTTCCCCGCCTCTCCCCTTTTTCCTTCTCTCTCCCCCTCCCTCTCTCTCTTCCTTCCCTCCTGATTCATCCCTTCTTTTACTCGACATGTGTTCCCCGAGCACTTCTTGGGTGCTAGACCCCATGCCAAGCCCTGGGGACACAATGGCCTCTGTCCTGGAAGAGCTCACAATCACATAGGGGCAAGACAGACAGGGGACTGAGGGACTGGATGGAGATTCCCATAACAGATTCTGCAAATGCTGCATCGGCGGCATCAAGGGATGAATGACAGGCTGAGGCAGAGCCTGTGCGGTGTCTGTCCTGCGGTGTCGCTTGGCAATAAGCTCTGGTTCACCGAAGGCAGCGGGTACAGTAGAAAGAGCCAGGTGGCCTACATGCAACCTCATGCTGGGTGTGCTCTTGGACCCTGGTCTCCGCGTCTGTGTAGTGGGGATGCGACAACTGCTCTGTCTGCCTCAGACGGTGTGAGGGATGGAGGAGACGGGATCAGTGGTGGGTTCATTATTATGACTGTTTCTGACTTCCTGTTCCATATAAATTCAGCTCCGCTGGCAGGGGCTCGCCAGCCTTGGGCACTGCTGCAACTCCAGTGCCCAGAACAGTGCCTCGTACATAGTAGGTGCTCAGTGAATGTCTGATGAATGAGTATGTGTAGGATGCTTTCCATTTTGCGGATACAGCACCTGTGGCCCAGAAAGGTGGAGCCACTGACCTGCGGCCCCGCAGTCGGCAGGTGGAAGGCCCAGGGTTCTGGCCAGAGCCATTGCTCTCCAGCACCTGTGCCCCTTCCACTTCCTGTTGGCTGAGCTCCCGCGGCTTAATTTCATCATCACATCTCAGTGGATTGCCACCCCAGACTCATCACCCACCTGGCGCCTTGCTGGGTGGATACTGTTCTCTTTATTATAATTGCTGTCATTGAGCTTTGCAAGTGGTTCTTTATTGCCAAGGTTAAGTCTGCCCTATTCCCACAGCCATAAGTCCTCCTCGGGCTTCTGCTTGATTATTTTTATTGTTTTTTTTCTCTCATGACATGGGATTAAGAAAAATGTGTTTAGAAAGTGGCGAATTTACTGGCCCACGTAGGTTCCGAATGTAGGGTCACGTCAGAAAGGTTCTCGGTGTCTGAGACAAGAGTCCACATGGAAATTACAGCAGCTGGTCATTTGCTCGGAGACAACTTCTAATTTTTTAATTCTTTCAGACTGTCCACACAGAGGACACATTTTGTGAAAAGGGCACTCTGAGCTCAAATGGTCTCACTTCTGTTTCCATGGTGGACGTCACACCCCACCTGCTGTCTTACTGAGGTTTTCCAGGAGCGAGCTCACAAGATTTGTTACATGTAGACATTAGAAGTACTCTGCAAGGAAGGTGATGCTGTTTCTACTCCACCACCCAAGGGACCTCAGGCTTAGAGAAGTCATGTCCTAAATGGGGTCAGAACCAGGACTTGAACCCAGGACTTTCCAATATCACAGCATGATGCCTCCCTCAAGATACGTGAAGGGATAATGTCTGGCAAAGAAATAGAGCAAAGCCCACTGCCCCTCATGGAGCCGGGACACTAATTTCACCTCCTTGAGCCTCAGATGTTGCTTTTACAAAATGAGGCTATTACTAACACCTCAGAAGGCTTTGGTAGGGTTGAAAGGAGATAATGAAATGGTATTTCTGAAGTGCTTAGCCCTGCCTGAAACAGCATGCCTTTGATAAATGGGAGATACTGCTGCTGATTCTCCCTCTCTCTCCCTGACGGTCACACACACACACACACACACACACACACACACTGTGTCTGTTTCTCTATTCGATTCTGTGCTTGTGAAAGTCAGGCAGTGTGCCTGATTGACCTCTGACCCCAGCATCCAGGAGACTGGACAGAGAAGTGTGTCCAGAACTGCTTGGAGAAGGGAACGTCCGTGTTCACTTCTTGGCGTCGCCAGCCTCAGAATGCCTTCTGCATTCAGGATTCAATTCACCTCGCCTTCCATCACAGCGGTGCCAAGCGGATTTTGGAAGCCATTTCTACGGCAGGACCAAGGGGAAGCCCCCAGGGGAGCAGAAGTCCCATAGAGCAGGAAGACCCCACTGCACTCGGCCGGCCCGCTCGGGGCCCCAGGCGTCTATTGTGGATGAGCCCTGGAGCCTTGCTGTCCATTTCACAGATCAGGAGAGCAAGGCCCAGAGAGGGCAGAGGCCTCACAGACAGGAATCAGCTGGGTGGGAACTTAACTAATTACATAATTAAATATTCACATTATTAATGTGGAACGACAAATGGATGGATGCCCCAGAGGAAAAGAGGGAGCTGTCTACGGATGTGACGCTTGTGCTGAGATGGGAAGGAGAAGTGAATGAGGCCCCAAGACAGGGAGGGGAACACGAAGAGGAAGTTCAGAAAGAGGAACCAGCATGTGCAAAGGCCCTGTGGTGAGAGGAGCCACGAAAGGCCAGCATGGCCAAAGCACCGAGAGTGAAATGAGGAGGTTAGGAGTGTAGACAAAAGACACTAAGGCCGCATCATGCACATCCTGTACGTCCCAAGTTCAAGTTCAGGTTTGGTTTTAAGAGTGAGGGGGGTGTGAGCAGTGGGCTGACAGGATCAGGCTGGTATTTAAAATATCACAGGGGTGGCTGGGAAGGGAAGGATGAGGAGTTTTTGAGTCCCAGCTTTGCAACTTGCTAGTGGCGTGACCCCGGGTGAGCGCGGGGTGTCATACCAGTTCCTGGAACTGTTGAGTGAAATAAATGAGATAATGACGAATGACTTACTGTCACCATCATCAGTCACAAGAACACTGGGCTGAATCAGGAGTCACCGGTTCAATCCTGGCTCTGCCCATACAGCCATACGGGGCAGGCAGGACAGCCCAGTGGTTAAGGCAGCTGGTGTCCAAGACAAGCCCGGCCACTTCCCCTGTCACACGCAGCTGTGGGCCTCGAGTGAGTGTCTTCCTCACTAAGCCTCAGTTTTCCCATATGCAAACTGGGGGACCAAAGGGGAACAACCTTATGAGGGAGTGGTGTTTGAATTTAATAAAAATTAATAGCACAGCGCCCAATACGTTCCAGCTATTATTATTATTGCCATATGGGTTCTATTCACATTAAAGATAGTGCCTCTACCTGCCAGATAATCTTTTTCGGACAATAAACTAAATATTCCACTGCCTTGGGCACTGCGGGTGCAGAGCGATTGCTCGGAAAAAATTCTAGACAACTTAGCGGAAAGACGGAAAATGGGTGTAGCTGAAAGAACGGGACCTCATTTCCTGCGCCGCCCCCCACCCACTGACCCTGCGGCCTCAGCCAGGCCCCAGCGCTCCCTGCTCCCCGGTTCGGTTCTGCTTCCTGCTCTCTAGGCAGAGGTCCCCCGGGAGCTGTCCCTTTAACTCGCTGGCCGATCAGAACGCTCTGGGCTGGGGGCAGGGCGAGAGGAGGATGGAAATCACTCATATCCAATTTCCGTGGCTTCACCAAGTGCTCCTGTCACTTGATAAGGAGCTGCGGGGACCTCAGCTCTGATTCCATCAGCGAGAAGTCGGGACGGTTCAGTGCTTCGCAAAGCTAGCTCATCGCATTAGGCCGTTCGCTGGGCCGGGCAGATAAGGCCCGGCTAATCAGACAAGACGCCTCCGCCTGCCTCAAATCCCTGCTCACAGCCGCGGCTCGGCCCTTCTTCCCCGGGGTGAACGCCTTTGAAATGATCCCTGACAAGGTACCAGAATCGGAAACTTGATCCAAAGCCCAACCCAGGCTGCTGAGGCATAACCTTCAGGCGAAGAAACAAAGGCCGAAGTGTTCTTCCATTTACGTCTTTCTGGGTTTCTTTTTTGTTCCCTTTTCCTCCCCACTCTCACAGCTCTGCTCTCCAATTTCCTTGTAGACCCCGTCTCTTCTTCTCTTCCTTCCTTTCATCTCCTCCGGTGTCTCCATTAGGGGCTAATTTTCTTTTGTGAAGAGAGGAATGGCCAAGGCGGAGGAAGGAGCCCATCCAGAAAGTTCTCCAAGCAGGGAAAGGAAAACCAGGGCCTCGCCAAGAACGCAAGATGGTGTCTGAGGCCAAATGTGAATTGCGCAACCATCTCATTTAACATCGTAATTTTAAAACGACGTGAGAAACATTGCAAAGGTTACTTACACATAGGCAGTTCCGGTCTCCCTTCTAACCAAAGGCCACCCATGTCGAAATGGAGGGAAGGCCGGTTCTGAGAAACACTCTTCTCGAACCACTTTGCCCTTCTCCTTTAAAAATCATGTCCCACCTTCTAATCATTTCTTTAGTTCAATATAAGCACTTTGTGAGTGCCTGCCTAAGTAATACCTAGTAACTTACTTGGAGCACTTGCTTTATGCCAGGCATTCTATGTCTATGTTTTTTTAATTTTTATTTAATATTTTTTAGGGAGGAGAGAGAGAGGAGAGAGAGAGATTTGTTATTCCACTTACTTATGCATTCACTGGTTGATTCCTGTATGTGCTCAGACCAGGGATCGAACCTGCAACCTTAGTGTATCAGGGCAAAGCTCTAACCGATGGAGCTACCCCACAAGGCCTATGCCAGGCATTCTAAATGCATCACGTCACTCAACACCAAGGCATCCCTATGGAGCAGGCCTTGCCGTATCTCACGGGTTCTCAGATGCAGAGATCTTCCCGTTTGTGGCATCGCTGGAATTGGAATGCATCAGCAGCACTTTTCCTTCCGTGGTGACCCATAGAATATCACATTTCTGATTGTCATGCCATCCTAGAGCTGATTAAATGTTTTACCGTTTGGGGAAACTGAGGCTCAGGCAGTGAAGCTACGTAACCAGAAAGCGGCAGTGTCAGGATTTGATCCCACAACTCTGGGCCCTCAGCCACACTCCAGGTTGTAGCCACCTCTGTGCCCATCCCTTTGACATGGAGGTCAACAGATCCTGCCTAGATCCTGTCTAGATCGTTGGCAACTAGTCCTGTCTAGAGCGTTCGATTCATGACAGTCTAACACAAGGAACTTGTAGGTGACCTAGCTTAACCCCTTCCTCTTCCAGCTGAGGCCCAGAAAGGCAAAAGTGCCAAAGGGCACTTTTGGATGGACAGCAAAGGATGGAGAGAAAAGTGGGCCTAGGAGCCAGCGTCATGGCCTTGGGGCGTGTGACTCTGTACACCAATGTTGAGGTTTATTTCCAGCCCCCCTACCGCTGTCTATTCCCCCAATCACAATCCTATGTCCCCCTTTGATCTCTCCTTTCCATCTCTTCCTCACCGCAGGCTGCCCACTCTACGTCTCCCTCCCCTCCAGATCCGGGCAGGCCGGCTCCCAGTTTCTTTTGTTCAGGCTTGTTAAAAAAGCAAGGTGTTGCTGTCTGTCTGTTCACGCCTTTCCTCTGGGCAAGCTGCTTCCTTCCTGCAGTTTCGTCTGAGCTCCGGCCAGCAAAGTCTCCCGTATAAGAACGCGCCGCATGATATTTCTGCTTTGTATAGATAGTTCTGGCTCCCTCAGGCCTTTAACGTTTTTATTCCCCTCTTCTTTTCATCAGGGAATCCGTAACCTTGGATCCAGGGTCCTGCAAAATGTCGTGTCTGGGAAAACGTGTCTCGATGTGAATAGCTAAGAACGGCTGAAGTGCATTGGCTCCCTCCCATGTGCCAGGGCCTGTAGGAAGCACTCCACACACATCGGCATGTGGAATCCTCAGAGCAGCTCGGTGAGAGAGGCGCTATCGCTACTTGCATTCTGCAGGTGACGGAGCTGGGCTCAGAGAGGTGAAGTGAGCTCCTCGAGGACACACAGCTGAGCTTCAAACACAGGTTACTCCAAGGCTTTCTTCTTCATCACCAGACCGCACAGCTTCCCCTCTCCTCGACGATCTCCACAAAGTCATTAGTTTCTCGTGCAGTTTCTTTTCTGGGTCCTCGTAACACTGCCGTGAGCACAACTTGATTCCAGCCACGCCTGGGCGGGCGGTCATCCCACCGTCCCCGAGCTGTCTCTGCGCCCTGCGCCGTGCTAGGCTTGTCACAGGGGCCCCATCCGGGATGTGGGTCCTGGGTCGTACACCTTTTTGACTTTTCTAGGGGTGCCTCAACTTTGGATGTCCATGCAAAAATTTTCTGTTTTAAAACAGTGTGAAAATTCCTCAAAAAATGAATAATCGAACTACCCTTGGACCCAGCGATGCCACTTCTGGGAATATACCCTAAGAAACCCAAAGTACTAATTTGAAAGACTGTAGGCACCTCTGTGTTCATGGCGGCATTATTTATAATAGCCAAGATGAGGAAGCAATGCAAGTGTCCATCCATACACAAGTGAATAAAAAACGTCTGGTTCATAGATACAATGACACATTACTCGGCCATTTAAAAAAAAAAAACCCGAAATCTTACAACTTGTGACAGCAAGGACGGACTCAGAAGGTATTGTTCTGAGTGAAATAAGAGTCAGAGGAAGACAAACACCATATGGTTTCATTTACATGTGGGATCTAAAGAACAAAATAAGTGAACAAACGAAATGGAAACAGACTCAAAGACGCAGAGAACAGACGGATGGTTGCGGGAGGGGAGGGGATTAGGGAACTGGGAGAAAAGGGGGAGGGGATGAAGAACTACGAACTGGCAGCTTCAGAATGGTGACAGGGCTGTGAAGTGCAGCACGGGGAACACAGTCCATAACATTGTAACAACTCTGCACGAAGCCGAAGCCAGTTGGGCACTGGAAGTGTCGGTGGGAACACTTTGCAAAGTATATGAATGTCTCACCACTCTGCTGCCCACATAAAAGTAATGCAAAATAATATTGAATGTAAACTGTACTTGAGAAATAAAATTAAAACCATGAAAAAAAAACCCCTTTTGTTTTCAATGTTGGCATAATTCATTTAAAACGTAAAAGATTTCCAGGCCAAGCCGTCAAATGCATGTGGGTTTGTCTTAGCTTATGGATTCTTTTCTGATGAGGAGTCTGGACAATTTTCCAGCTTCTTTTGTCTCCCCAGCAGGCCTCTGGATTGGAGTCAGAAAATGCTGTGAGAACGGAGATGGGGGAAGGGGGAAGAGAGCCTGAGGGTGCTGGGCCGGCGAGGAGGGGTGTGTGCCCACCCACGCTCCGGGGCCAGCAACACAAAAGGAAGGCCTCCGGGGAGCTGACTAAGACCTGCATGGTGGCTAGTCTTGGACATTGGAATTACATCAAATTATCACCACACGGGTGCCTTCCGCTGCTGTTTGTGTTCCGAAATGTCCCGGTGAATTTCTAAAAGGAGCGCTATGTTCCCTTAAAGGCAAAAACCTAATGTTCCATCCCTTTTCAGAGCCCACTCAGGAAAATGAGCGCTCTGAATGGAAGCCCTCCAGTCTGCTCTCTGGGGGCAGAGAGAGAGATCAGAGAATCGGGTAAGGGTTTTGATGAGTTCACACAAAAGTGGGGTGGGGTTTTTTTTGGCTTTGTTTTGGTTCTTGCTTGTATTGTTGCTTTATCTCTCCTCGAACAGAAATGTCCTGATAGATCTCGGATGAGAATCCATGGGAAAGGCGGCCACTGGGCTGGGGGTGGGGGGAGGGTAATGGCTTATATTTATCGAGAGTCTTTCCAGGTGGTGGGACTGTGTTATCCTCCCTCCTTCTCTCCTTAGTTCACGGACAAATGATCTTCTGCTAACACAGGTGTGCGGTACCTGCAGCTTCTCAGGTCATGTGTTTCCATTGGCGCTCCTTCCTTCTTCCTTACTTGCTCCTTCCCTCCCTCCCTTCCTCCTCCTCCATCCATTTCTTTATTCAGTAAGCGTTTCCTGAGCATCCTTTCCCTCTCAGGCACCTACACAATTTCAGATAAGAAAGCGAATTTAAGTGATCTGGCCGAACCTTTTCCAAGGTGAGTATTTACCAAGCAATAGGCCGTGAGGACGTGCTGCTCCCTCAGTCAGTCTGTGCTCTGATACCCCTGCAAGGGTGAGCATCTTGCTCCGCTGAGTGAATTTAACTCACAGTGTAAGACAAGTGTGGCAGAGGATTCTGGGTTTTCGCTATAACTTACTTCTCTTTCCTCCTGGGCATAGAGCTGGATGACGGACACATGCCAGCCTCCCTGGCAGTTAGGTACTCAGCTCTGTCTGTGCTTGAGCCACCTCGAGGCCCAACCCATTCAGTTCCCCTCCACGTGTACTTTGCTGAAGACCCGCCCATGAACCCCAATGCCCAAGGATGGTAGATGCTGCAGACAGAAGGAATTTGCATGCCTGACTGTCCGTGAGGAAAACTTCCTGTTGACTTAGGATGTCTGAAAGAGATATTTCATGAGTGAAAGATCAACACTTTTACTGCTCTAAGTCACTGAGGTGTTGGGGGGTATGTTTATCACGACATCTTAGCATGACTTATCCTAGCTAACATATCAGCTCCTTCGCCGAATGAAGAACTGACCCTCCGCTGCCAGAGTGGATTCAAGTCTGGCCATGTTGGGCTGACAGAGAGGAGGCAGGCGGCTCTCTGCTGTGCTTCTGTGCTGTGTGATTTTTATCTCACGAGCTGACTTCAGAGTCTCAACCCTGGATCTAAGGGGTGTCTGCTCCATATGGAGCATCCTCTGGGACAATTCACAGACAAGGCAATTCAAATGGAGGCCATAGTTTGGTCAGCTGAGAAAGTGAGCACCTCCTACCATACATGAGCAATGCAAGGGTTGATGTTTGCGAGGCTTCTAAATTGTATATGAAGTGGTACAATATTAACTCTAATGAAAATTCAAGGACATGCATTGCAATCTCTAGAATAATCACCCAAATGCATTGATAGATAACTAAAACATCAATAGATAAATTAAAATATGCTTGTAAAAAATTCCAATAATTCAAAAGAATGCTGAAAAGGAGGGACAGACGATGAAAAAAAAAGAGAAAAAATTTTAAAAAATTAAATGAAAGAGTTAAATCCACCCATATTAATATATATATTAAATGTTAATATGATGATGGTAGCTACTCCTGAGGACCTACTATGTGCCAGGTTTCACCTGCATTGTTTTATCTGACCTTAATAACAACTTCGTGAGATAAATATTCATTTTCATTATGATGAAGAAAGTGAGGGTCAGGGAGGTCAAAAGTACTGCCTAAGATGATAAAGTTAATAATCGATAGAAACAAGATTTTAGGTTTGACTGTGAAGCTTATAATAATTCTATCGCATTCTGCCTGTCCTGTGGTATCAGAGCAAGAAGAAAGAAGTACTGTATTGCACCCTCTTCCCCACTATCTCGTAACAATTACAGTGGGTGCAAGTGACTCGAAAAAGGCCATAGGAAATGAGCACCAAGAGAGAAATACCTGTCCCAATGTCTACCTCAGCAGGAGTGACCTCATACGCCAACCCTTCATACAGCCAAGACGGAAGTGTATGCTTTTTGCTGGAAACAAAATTTTTGATGCATTAAGAATGAAATGAGGGTTGTCAGGGTTCAAAAAACACTGGCTTATTCCAGAGATCCCTTTTAGGAATAAATGGTCCCTGAAGCTTTCAAAATAAATCACTGTAGCTTCACCAGGCATAGAAGATTAGCTTTAAGTCCAATGCTTCAGTGCCATTTTCAATTTTCCATTCAGAAAGAGATGGCTTAGCTTCCCTGGGCACTTTCGCCTTCCTCTGACAGTTTAGCTTGAAAGTAGTCTCTCTAGGTCATGGGATAGCACCTCCGATGGGGGCTGCTTCCCATCTGTTAGAGTACTCTGATTACCCCCATCTGTAGACGCAAGGCAATGCGCATGGCCAGACCACCCTGTTGTTCGGACACAGAGAAGAGCCAGCTGGTCCTTCCTGGGTTTTTGAGTTTTTGCATGTTATTGGTGGCAGCTTAGTGTTACTCAGACGGCTATAGTTTTGAATCTGGACTCTTCGTCTTATTAGCTGTGCAGCCTTGGAGAAGTGACTTCACCTTTCTGGGTTTTAGTGTCCTCATTTCCAAAATGGGGATGATACTCGTAGTACCTACTGCACAGCATTTTTGGACGGTGAGGTAAAAAAATGTATGTAAAGAATACAAAGTGACTGGTGTATAGAAAGCACTTTTAGGTGTTTTTAAATATCATATGCTATGCAGGTCACAGGCCACTGAGGAAAGAGCTATTATCTCTACCCTAAGGTAAGAATTGAGGGAAGGGAGATGGTTCTGGAAGTCAACACGAAGGAAAGACAGTTTGAGTTGGGCCGTAAAGGGTGAGTAGTAAGTGGGTGGGGTAAAGAGATTCTCCCAGACAGTAGTAACAGCGTTCCCAAAGACTTATGTGGTGAAACACTGGCTGGAGTGGTGGGAATAAAGCTGGAAACATGATATGGCAGAGCGGTGAAGGGTCATATTTGTGGACGGAGTGCTCATTCCATAGGAGAGGCCACCAAGATACTTGGTGACGCATCTTAGGGGGCATCAGTCCAGCAGGACGGCAGGGGATGGATTCTAGAGGCATGGACTACAGGTGTGATGGAGATTGGAAGGCCAGGTGTGAGGGTCCCCAGGAACATAAATGGTGGCCTGGGCGGGGGAGTGGCCTTGGGGGTTGAGAAGACAGGGCGGAGTCTCCTATCCTTCCAGACGGTACTAACCAGCCACTGAAAAATGCTCGAAAAGAAAGAAGCCTCGATTCATTTTCTTCAGGAGAAAGAGATTCTGCTAAATTGATTCTTGAAGAGACTCTCCGGAGGATTAAAATTAATTCAAGAAGAAAGCAATTTGGTCAGAACAGTGGTTCTTTAACGCCAGCGTGACTGGTTTGGAGGAGCTGTTAAAATGCCAGTTCCAGGCCCCCTCCCCCAGAGACCTTGGTGCAGAGAGTCTAGGATGGGGAACCAGAAACCACCTGTTTAATAGGTCCCCGAGGCGGTTCTGATAAAGGCGGTCCAGGGCTCCTGCCCTGAGAAACAGTGGTCGAGGGAAAGAAGAACTCCAGGCAGGGAGTGCTCAGAAAGCCACGCGAGGGTGGACGGAAACAAAGGCTTGGTTGGGTGAGCCATCGAGGACTACTTCAGGAAGGAGGTCAAGTGCGAGTTGATTCTTCAAGGGGAAGCAGAGGAGTGGGGAACGCTTTTCACGTGAGCAGTTAGGCGCAGGTCAGGACTGGTGCCTATTCACCAGCAACAAGAAGACCATCCTGGCGGATGTGAAGCCATTGAGAAGAACCTTGAGAAGCAAAAAGAAACCAGGCTTGAAGGGGCCTTGAACGCTAGGGAAGCAGTGGGGGTAGGCAGCGTTGACGCTACGGGACGTGCCAAGGGTGGCCTTGCCTATTCCCGAACAAGGAGAGGCAGGGAAATCCACCAAATAAACGAACGCCCCGCTCTCTTTAGATGGGACACGGAGATTGCTTTGCCAATGGTGTCAATGGAAAGAAATAACGGAAAGGGAAAGAAGGGTGGAAGGGAACCAGGTCTCGTGGCTCTTGGTCGGCTACATGCCACGGGTCTGTTTGGCACGGGGTGCTGGTTGTCACAGGTCACACAGGTTTGCAATGAGCATGGGCGTGATAAAGTGGCCACATCCCAGCATTGGGGTGGGTTTAGATGAGGAAATGCTGCCCAGAACATAGTACTGAGTATGTGCTTAGTGAGTGTTTCGTGGTCATTACGTCCTTACACTAGGGAGGGAAGCCAGTGCCAGAGAGGGGAGGGAGGCAACAGAAGGGATGCAAACGTAAGTGACTTGACTCATCCATCCTGGAGGCCTGCCCCAACACCTTCTGTGTACGTACTGCTCTGTCTAGGAGACGAGCCAGAAGCTTCTACCACTGCAAGGGGCTCAGAGACTAGTGGCTACACAGCATGCTGGGATGAAGGGAGCATACAGGTCTCACCTAACCGAGTCTGGAGGGTTCCAGGGAAAGTGTCACACGGACGTAAGGCTGGGCCACCTCCATGACGGTGAGAGATGGGTGGGGGCATTTCCGGCAAAGGTGGATGGCAGAGAGGTGACGGAGAGCAAGGTGTGATTGCCAGCTTCGTTTATTCCTCCAACAGATGTCTCCAGGGGTTTCTGATGCTCCCCACCGCGTTCTAGGTCCTAGCGGGGTGATCTAGACGCTGACCCCTTGCCTGTTTATAGAGCAACCTCAAGGGCAGAGGCTCTAAGTCCGGGCACAGACTTGGAGACAAGCGGCTCCCGACGTGGGCAGCTGGGGGAATTGCTCCACCAGGGGGAGCTGCGCGGACAACCTGTCTGGCCCTTGGAGCGGAAGAACAAAAGGGGTCTATAAAGAACCTCTCCTACAAACTCGGAAATTAAATAGTGCTTTGTAAGTACGACAATTAAGGAACATTACTGCATCCCAGTGTTAATTTTTAAAAAATTATTTCTATTAAACGTTAGTTAATGATGATTAACGACCCGCCACACGCAAGCTCGGTGGTACGGTTCGTGGAGAGTGTTCTGAATCACCCAGGGGCCGATCGCTCATCTGAAAGGTCTCTATTTTTGTGCGGCTGTGATTGAATAAGCAGATCTGCCCTTCCGCCCACACCGTCATTAAACGCTCCCTCTCCTCCACCACTAACCTCATCAGAAAAAAGTAAGACATAAAACTGATGAATTGTTTACTGGCAGAAGAATATCGGAGTTAACCCCAGTCACCCCGCTGTCCCTCCAGCTCAGGATTCTCTGTCTGACAGCGGCCTCGAGGGACAGTTGAGGGGAGGAGGAGGGACAGCGCTCTCATCCATCAACCTCAAAGGTTAGCAACACTCCCCAGCCGGCCCCTGCCTCCTTCACTGCCTGTTACAGAATGTGCCATCGTGAATTTATGGAAACTCGTGGGCACCCTTGTGTCTGTGCAGACGCACCATCCTGTGGCTAAGGAGGCTGGGCGGTGGTGACCTTCCCATTCTCTTTCTGGAATCACCGCACTTACCATTTGTCGAAACGGACACGTGCCATAACGTTGTACACCTGAAATGTGTACATCGTGATTAACCGAGGTTACCCCACTACGTACAATATAAAAAGGGGGAGGAATACCTGTGGATATAGACAGAGGTGTGAGGGAAGATAGAAAATTGGACTTCTCAGCTTTTGCCTTCTTTAGAAATTAATAGGAGTCGTAACAATGCTGTATAACACTGGCAGCCCCCATACACTGGGTTTCTGCTCCAGCTCGGGGCTTTGAAAATGCTTTGCATGCATTAGCTCATGTACCCATCATCAACAGTTCTGCAGGGGAGACACGGTTCTCCCCATTTTAAAGATGAGCTACCGGGGACTCGGAAAAATTTAGGTGGCAGCCACAAGCAGGGGCAGCGCAGGCTTTGAACACGGCCATTGCCAAAGCCTGTGTTTTCATTGTATTTTTTAAATTTATTTTTAAAGATAGGTGACATACATTATGTCAGCGTCAGATGTACCGCCCAGGGATCAGATGTCTCTGTGCTTTACGAAGTGATCACCCCGGTGAGTCTCATGACCCTCGGGCACCAGGCACAGTTTTACGGTGGTTTTTTTTTTCTTTTTTTACCACATTCCCTATGCTGCCCTCCACATCCCATGACTAATTTTACAACTGGCAGTATGTACTCCTCAACCCCCTTCGCCTCTTTATCCCACCCCCCTCCCATCTGGCAACCATCAGCTTGTTCTTCGTATCTGTGAGTTTGTTTGTGGTTTTTTTTTTTTTTTAAACACATGACGTTCCATTACCACCTCCAGAGGCATTTAAATCGATTGTGTTAACTTTTGTTGAGTGCCTACTGTATGCCGGGCTCTCTGCCAGGGGCCTGGGCTCAGGATGGAATAGAGCACACTCTCTCTCACCTCTGGAAGAGCTTGCAGGTCAGCAGGGAGGAAAGGCAGGTTTGCCACCGCGGAGGGAAACCCGGATGAGATACGAAGAGAAGTGCAAGGAATCTGGGGGCTTCGAGAAGGAGGGCTCTCGGGCCCTGTCGGGGGGTCACAGGAGGCTGGGACATAGTTGAATGGGACTCAGATGGTGGGTGGAGTTCTGACTGGCAGACGGCAAGCTAGGAGGAGAATCCTGCCTGCACAAAGGCGGAGGGGCCGGGAGGGGGAGCAGGTTCTGGAGACGGCGAGCCCTCCGCTTTGGCGCCAGCAGGAAGCCGCTGTCAGAGGAGGTCAGATGTTGCCAAGGGCCAGGCGGTGGAAACCGGGAAGGCTGCACTCACTCTACCTGGAACCCTGACGGAGGCACAGAGTCTGCTGAATCACGGGACAGACAGGATCAGAGAGGTCTTTTAGAATGAGAAATCCAGCAACTGACGCGAGTCTGGGAAGACGGCAGGAGTCCAGGCACCGGGTGCCACGCTGGCTGCCAAAGTCACAGCAACGTTCAGACGCTGGGCTGTGCCCACGGCACCACCCCACCTGCCTCACTTCCTTCCGCTTCCTCGTACATAGGAGACCGCTTCCTCGGTCCAGACTCAGGGAGACCCAGGCCAAGGAAGGTGACATTGGGAAGGCGGTGGCCAATGAGGAGGTCACAAGCCCTGACAGCTGACCTGCAGGGCTGGTCAGAAGACAGAAGACAGAAGAAGGACCCTGCTTCCCCGTTAGCCTCTGAGCCCCATGAAGTCAGAGGCTGTTAGTCCAGCACCACCCATCAACCCTGGCACATCATCAGAGCTCTGCTAAATTATCGAGAGGGTGGCTCAGACACACACGCATGCACACACACGTGCACGTGCACACAGATAGCCGTCCCTTGGTGTCCCAGGGGATTGGTTCCAGGACCTCTGCAGAGACCAACATCCACAGATGCTCAAGTCCCTTACGTAAATGGCGTGGTGTGTGCATGTCACTTGCGCACATACTCCCATAGACACTAAATCATCTCTAGATTACTTATAGTAACTAATGCGATGTACACGCTGTGTAAGTAGTTGTTTCACAGTATAGCTTAGGGAATAATAACAAGAAAACTGACTGTACGCGTTCAGTACAGAAGCAACCACTGTAAGCCTAGCTACACAGCACACGTCGGCGACCACGTCACAGTTTTTTTCTGGAGATTGTCAGTCTGTCATTGGTTGGATCTGCGGATGCGGAGACCATGGATGTGGAGGGCAGACTACGTATGCAAACAGACACACATCCAGAGTCTTAATACTAGAGGGAAGGAGGGGAGATAAAAGGAAATGAGTCCGTGAGGAGGAGGGGATCATTGGAGGCCAGGAGGAGGAAGGAGAAGTGTCTCACCCAGCGCTTCTTGGGTGTGATCTTTGCTGAGTAACCAAACCCCTGGAACTCAGTGATTCACCTGTAAAATGGAGAGAGCAGTCCCAAGTTCAGAGGGCTATGGTGAGATCTCAAGGAGGTCACCTAGGAGAAGTGTCAGGCTCACCTCCTGGCCTGGGAGGTGCCCCACAGAGGCCGGCTTCCTTTCCTTCTCTTCCTACATTTAGTTAATTCTGAAGCCCCATGGGGCTTCTGAAGTTACAGCTTCCACTCTTGGTGTGCTGAAAGGGGCCTTGACCCATTTGCTGAGAGTACAGATTAGCGGCAGGAAATTTACCGAACTGCTAAAAGGCTGCATGGGCAATTTGGAATTAATCCTTGCCTCGGGCCTCGGCTGTATCGCTCTTCTCTTGTTTGGCTGCATAAATATGTGTTGGGAACTTCCAGAGGTAATGGGACTGTGCGTCTATGAGATCCAACTAAATTAACCTCTCCCAAAAAGCATCACGCTGGCGAATCAAACCAATGTAATTAAAGAGATTGCTTTGCCTCTCACTAAAGTTATCGTTTTGTATTAAGTAGCATCCGCCCCCATCACACTGTGGGTTTCTACTCGGGTGAATAGATACGAATTAAATAGTTCCCAGACATCCCCCTCCCGCCCAAGGCTGCCTGTTCTGGGGAGAGGAGGCTTGAGATGAGCCCGGAAGGTGATGTCAGGATGCCCACATCAGGATACCCGGATGTTGGCAGAGAGGCACAGTCCCTACTCAGCACCAGGCCCTGAGCAATCTGGGGGTTGGGGTGGCTGTGGTTGTTTCTCTGCATCTTTTCTATCTCAGGCTCTAACACAGTGACCGGGGTGAAAGGTTGATCGTTGATTGACAATGGTTTCATTTTTCTCCAGGGCTAATTTGCAAGTGACCTGGACCAGCCTTCTCTCTTCTCTAGGAATCAGTGATCTCATTCCCAATGGCCAGACCACCTTATTGGAAGGGCCTGCGCCCTTGCTCCCTTCCGTAGTCCAGACTCGGTACAAAATTCTCCCCTAGGGCTTGGGCAGCTGAGACTCCTGATTGCCCCTAATAGATTTTTCTCCATTTTTCTTTAATAATAAAATCTCCCCATTTTAGCTGGAGACATGGCCACCTAAGATATGCCCCAACTCTTAGCCTCTCTTATCGTTGGCTACGTTCTGGCCTGGGGGAAGTTATGAGTCTGACTCCCACCAAATGCCCTCTGAAAGAAGTGCCCACCCCTCTCTGCACCTCCCCCCACTGGCTGGCAGGCAGGCTGGTGCGAGGAGCCAGCCAGACAGCTCTCTCTGACGAAGGGGAGAAAGCCGCATCAGGCTTGTCAGGGCCATGAGCTGGGAGGGGGCTGAAGTCTCCCATGATTCCAATCTGCCTTGTTAGCTCTGGACTCATTGACAGAGAAACAGATCCTATGTTGGTTAAGCTACACTTATATTTTGATTTCTCTGCTACAGCAGCTGACCTGACATCACTAATAACTAATACAACATGCAAAAGTGAGCCTCTCTTTACCCAATAGTAACATTCTGGAAATGTGTGAGTATGTGGAATTATTGCGCCTTAAATCGCATCTTTAACGTGCCCGGGGAAGCAACATGTCGGTAGGGTTCAGAGTGGGGTTTGGGGGCTCGAAACGAGGTCCAGCTCCGCTACTATCTGTGTGGCCTTGGGCAAGTCATTTACCTTCCCTGTGTGTCTGTTTACTTCATTGATGAGAAATGGGGGTGTTTGCACTCACCTCATGGGATTTTCATGAACATGAATTGATGTCCTGAATGCAAAGCCTTTCACAGAGTGCCTGGTATGTGGTAAGGCACCCCATACATATTCGATGGAATTTTCCGGGAAGTAAAACAGTAAATGTCCCCGAACCCAGCGGCACCGACCCTGGCTCTGTCCATCCGCAGGGGGTCCTGGCCTGTCTGCATTTTAGAACTAGTCGCTGAGCACTGCCAGCAGGAGGGCTTTCTGCAGATGCACTCCCCGTGTCGCACAAACCAGACACACTTCTCGTGCAAGTTCACAGTCACACCTTCAGGGGGACCTGCGCTTGCCCTCACCCCTTCTCGTTTGTACTTTAACTTCTAACCGCCCCCATCATCTGTGTGTACCTATGGGCCCCGACCTCACTGTTCACACGGAGCTTCCACAGGAACCCCAGAATCTGAGTTGTAGTCTTAACATCGTTCTAGTAATAATTAATAGCTTTCTGGGCTTTCTGGGGCATTTTCACATTTATTATCTCACTAGATCTTGGCCACAGCCCTGAAAAGCACTTAAGGCTGGTTTCATCAGCATCATCATCATCATCATCATCTCCATGTTGCAGGCGAAAAACGAGGGCGTCCAAGTGGTTAAGTAATTGACCCAACGGGAATTCAGATTCGAGCTAAGTTCTGTCTGATTTCAAAGCCTGTGATTCACTCCCGTCCCCTCCGCTTCTCTCCCCCTGCCTTGTGAGCGCTGAACGAGTCGCTTATTCATTTACTCTCAATACATGCTTGTACTCTCAAAGCCCGGTAAGAGGGATAATCCTCGAGTGAATGGAACCCCGGACAGCCAAGTAGCTTCGTCCTTTTCGCCCAAACCCATCGGTAAGTTTGGTCAGACGTTGAGGGAGATGGGCCGTCACCAAAACCCTCTGAAGGATACACCGAGCGGGACTGGACCGTGCCAGAGCTCCCCAGGAATTCCGTGGGCATAAAGGAGAACCGAACGGGTCGCCCTTCTCCCCCTCCCCCGGAATCCGTTCCTTCTCGGAGGCGGCCAGCCTCTTTGGTCGGGGCGGCTCGGAAGCCACCGCATGGCGACTCTCATGTCTAATGCGCCCGAGTTAACCGGAGATCAGAAACATCAAGGTGAACAGCCCCTGTCACCTAGAAAGCCTGTGTTCCATTTGCAAAGGAAAAAAAAAAGTGTTTCTCGTACATATTATATAACTCCAGGGAGGCAGTTGCTTAGCAACTGAGTCCAGTTGGCAGGGCTGGAAGTAGATATTAACTCTTCCTGCAGTCAATTGACATTGTCACGTCTTCCTGGAAGGCCACCAACCACCCGGTTTTCATAACAGAAAGCTCATGACATTCATTTGTCCCTACACTCGGACCCCTCCTGGCTGTCTCCTCGCCAGAACCATAGTCCTCTCCCCCCTGCAAGGGGACAATGGGCATTAGGATGCAGCTTGTCTGGGAAGACCAGCAGCCTCAGGCTTTCCCCAACCCATGGAGAGAACCCATTGAGAATCCATTTGGCCATTTAAGATGCATGAAAAGAACACCTGGCAAACCATAGAAGCTAAATGCACACATCGCCGTGTCGATACCTATGCTTACTTACTCAATGAGGATTTATGGAGTGACAACTCTGTGTCAGGCCCAGCGCTGGGCACTGGGGATGGACAAGAAAGTCCAGCGCCCCGCCCTCGTGCACCTTATATTCTAGTTGGGGACATGGAGGTATCTAGGAAAAGAAAGAACTAAACAAGATCATTCTACCTGTCCTAAGTGCGTTGAAGGCATAAAATAAGGGGGGGTAACAGAAGGAGCCTGAGTATAAGTGTGTGGGGGGGTGTCTCCAGATTGACAGCCAGGGATGTGTGTGTATAAGATGTGTCCGGAAGCTGCACGCACGGGGTTGCTGCTTATAGCTGCCTTCCATTCAGTGCTGCGGCTGCAAGAGCCCTCGAGCTGCTCTTGGTCCATCTCCACAGTCTTTCCCATCCCCGCAAATGGCACCACCTGAGGCAGCCGTCACTCCAGTGCTGACCTGGGGAACATCCTTGATTCAGCTCGCTCCCTTTCCCCCACATTTTTTCTATCCACCAATCTATAGACTTCAATTTCAAAATAGACCTTGAACCTACCATTTCCATCGCATCACATGATGGGGTGACTACAGTAGCTCCCCCACTGGTCTTCCTTCACCGCTCGTTCTCCACCCAGCAGCCTAAGGGAGCGTTCCCCTCGGAACGCAGGCCCCGTCCCTTGCTTCTCTGCATCACACTGCACAGAAGCTCCCCTCCCTCTGTTCTTGGATGGCCTCCAATCACGCACCACAGGGCCTGGTGTGTTCTAGAGGCTCGCCACTTCTCTCGCTCCATCTCTGACCGCGCCTGCCTTCCCTGACCACGCTCCAGCCACGGTGCCCTAGGTTCTCACTCCAGCAGGACAAGCTCATTCCCTCCTCAGGGCCTTTGCACGTGTCGTCACCTTGGTTCTTGGCCTGAGGAACCCGTTTGCATCCATTGGGTCTTACTGCAAAGGTGAGCCCCCCAGGGAGACCCTCCCGGACCACCGGATTCCCTGATCCCAGCCCCCTGGTTGATGGCCCTACGGTAGTTTTATTCCTGTTTGTGATTATATATATTTAACTTGCTCATTGTTTTTCCCCGATGGGGGCTGAGCTTCACGAGGGCAGAGATCACATCTATTTGCCACGATATCACCAGCATGTACCCAGGGTCACGGCATAGGTAGACAATGTTTAGATATTTCTTTTTGTCAAAAGGAATGAATACATATAAAAATAAAATAGCTAGGCATCACTAAGAGCTTACAAACATCCCAATTCAGTGCCAAACACTCAACATATTCTGACCTCGTTTAACCTTCACGATAACCCAAAGAGGTGGGTGTTGCTATCCCCATCTTAGAGATGAGCAAACTGAGGCTCAGCGAGAGGAGCCGAGGAGACTGGGGCAGCGGCCAGGCTGGAATCTGAACAAAGTTCAGTCGGGCTCTCAGAGCCGGGCTTTCATAGCACGGCAGACATCCTCATACCTCGGGGAGTTTGGTAGCACTTCCTCAGCCTTCCCAGCTTTGGTGGTACGAGGGATTTCACCCACAGGCAGCAGGGATGTCGGAGACAGCTTGAGAGCTCGAGGTCGTACTAGAGGAGACACACCAGTCTGGCTGGTCTCGCAAAGCCAGACCCAGGCCGGTTATCCGGACAAGCAGAGCAGGGCAGACAGAGGGTGAACCAAAATAACTCTCCACACTGAGTCATTCCTGACTGTGCCCGGGAGGCTGTGCAGGGCATGTGAGGCGTTCTCTAGCATGGGGCATCTCCCTGTGGTGTTGCGCCCAGCACAGCCCTTTGTTCAATGGAATGTCATTGGCTGTAGCGGGCCCCAAACAATTCTGCGGGGCCTGAGGGAACTTTGTTTCCGTTAAAATAAGAGAATGCCGACAGGCACCATTTGTTGGGCACTAGGACGTGTGGAGCACTTGTTCAAGATCTTTACGTGGATTAGCACCTGCACAAAGTCCCTCCAGATGCAAACTCCTCTTATCCCCACCTCTGTCTCTGTGGGTTGACAGGGTGATGTGGTCATTTTGTCCAGGTGGCACAGCTTGTAGGTGGTACAGCTGGAACGCCACAGGAGAGGTAAAGATCCAGAGTGCAAGCGCTGAGACATTGTGTTCTATTTCCTACAAACCACCCATCAGGTCACCCATCCCATAATAATTCCCCAACCCTTTTCTAAGAGCTATTGCTTTGTACAATGGTTGATTCATGTTCAGATTCTCAAATATCAGCACTTGGCCTGGATGAAAGTGACTGGATCAGTCAGTGAGTTGCAGTCCAATCTTGCCAACTAGCAAATGCAAGCTAAGGATTTCTGAAGTCAGGGGTGGGCAGAGAGATTCCTGTGCACATTTAATGCACATCTCCTTAGTCTCAGGATGCACTTGCTATAACAAAAGTCCCCATGATAGTCATCTTAGACAACAGTATTTGCTTCTGTGAAGGCCAAGAACACAAGCTAGCCTGTGTAATAGCACCAGAGCCTCAAAGAGTCCTTGGTTTTTCCATCTGTGAAATAGGAAGTGTGGGAGTATGATCCAGTTGCATCTAAGGTTGCTTTCAGTCTCAAAGTTCTTGCCTCTAACCTGTGAGCTTGCTCTTCTCTGAGCCTGCCTTGTTACTCTCTCCTGTCTTCATTTTCCCAAGTGTTAGTCATCCTTTGGAATTCAGCTCAGGAATCACTTCCTCCAGGAAGCCTTCCTTAAACCCCGGTCTAGAGTGGTACATCCTTGGACTTGCGTAGCATATTCCTATCACAGGCCACATAGCTATTTGTCAAAATTGTCTCATTATACAACCATTCTTCCCATCAGCCTCTGAGTCTCTTGGGGGCAGGGATTCTGTTCTAGATGACTTCTTTCCATCTACACCCGCCACAGTTCCTGTCACTAAAGGGACACCCAACTTGGGTACACTGCACACACAGCTCCATGATCTCCAGAATGGTAAGTATTCCTGAAAGAATTTGACCCAAATAGCTACAGGGAGTTGAGTAAAATTCAATGCCATAGAAAATCTAAACATTACAGAGACTCAAGAAGCATATAGAAACATAAAGAGAAAATTGCTTTTCAAAATTGTAACAAAGGGAAAAAAAGATTCACATTGACTGTTAACATAGGTTTGGTTGGTGCAGTGGGGTGGGGATGGGATAATTAACTTTCTCTCCACATCTCCTAAATGTTCAAAAATGTCAAACAAAGAAAAAATGGAATTGTGAAAAGAGTGCCTCTTTTAAAAATTGACTTTAGAGAGAGAGGGGAAGAGGGAGGGGGGAGAGAGAGAGAGACATTGGTTTGTTGTTCCACTTACTGATGCATTCATTGGTTCCTTCTTGTATGTGCCCCGTGCCCTGACTGGGGATCAAACCCACAACCTTGGTGTATTGGGACAATGCTCTACTCAACTGAGCTTGCCCAGCTGGGGCAAAAGAGTACCTTTTTTATTTCTCACTATTTTAGGATGATGTGTTATAATATGATGGAAAAAGAATGTCAAGCCAGGGTCAGCTCTTGGCCTTGACATGAAACTTGCTTGGTGACCTTGAGTAAGTTATTTCCCCTCTCTGAGTTGTAATTGCTTCATTTTTAAGTGAGGGAGAGGACTAGACCATTGACCAAGGGTTCTGATTCATATGCACTCCACAGGCATCAAGCCACGTTTTTCTCACACGGATTTTCTGATGACAAACTGAGGGCTTTCACCCCCCCGGGAAATTCTATCATTTTCCATGTTCAAAGATACACAAACTACTCACAACTCCCTGCTGTTGTAAGAGCAATTTGCCTTCATTATCCTAAACCTTTCAGCATTTCTTGAAACCTCTTTTTATGTGGAAAAAAATGTTCCTGATGTGATCAGTAAAGATAAATCTGCTATTTCACATTTCAGAAAGTAATCAAAATGCTCCTTTCTAGAGTATGTATTCATTATAATTTATGATGAGTGCTTGAAACTGCCTTTAGTTTTCCCTCTCATCTGTCCAGAATTATTGTTTCTATTTGGAACAGAAATGCCTAAGGGGGTGGAGGGTGAACGTGAAGAAAATTTTTTGTTGTGATGTTCTATGTTTCATGATGCGTTTCCTTCATGCAGCATGTAATCTTGGGTTGACCAGATAACTCATTTGCATGACCTCCTTTATTTCATTCAACTAGGAGCCAAACAATGCAGGAAAGGTAGTAAAGGACTTCGAAAGTGGGCTTATTTTACCCATTAGAGCCTGAGGCCTACAAGTTTTTAAAGAGCCCAGGAAAATATCTGAGAGCTCAGAACAATATATTGACTCCAAAATAGTAAAAGAAAACTGCACAGGCGAAATCAATAAGGGCTTAAATTAAATGCCTCTATAACACACCATTATGTCAAACTTAGTGTTCTTTAAATTTAGTGTTCATAAAAGTTTCATTATATTTGAAAAGAGTTGGTGGGTTAGAGTCTCATTTCACAAGACTTCCCAAGTATACTTCATCATTTTTCAAGAAATTACAGATGAATATAAACTGAGGAAGTTACTGTGGTAACAAAGTAATTCCAAAGGCATAACTTTAATATTTCCTATAAAATGTTACAATAAAAATGCATTTAGTTTGTATGACATAACATGAGTTTGGGGCTCCAAAATAAGATTGCTTAGGGCAAACCAAGGTCATAAAATGGCCTTGCATAGGGTGAGTTGATGAATGGATAGGTTGATTGTGAAATGAAAAGATGTCAGGTGAGTGGATAGGTAGACAGATGAATGGATGGCTTCATCAACAGGTGAAAGAATAAAAAGATGGTTGGATGAGTAGACAGGTTGGGGGGATGGATGGATTCATGAATAGATGGAAGGGATGGATGAGTGCACAGACCAATGGAAGGACAGATGGATGGATGGACAGAGAGACAAATAGGTAGATGGGTGGATGGATAGGTGGATGGATGGATAGCTATGGATGGATGAAGTTACTTGCTCAATATAACTCCCTGAGTTAGCAGACGGGCCCCGACTCCTCACTTTCAAGATGTTATTAAAGCCTTCTAAATTTTGTCACAATTCTGCCCTGGCTGGTGTGGCTCACTGGATTGAATGCTGGACTGCGAATCAAAGGGTCACCAGTTCAATTCCCAGTCAGGTCATATGCCTGGGCTGTGGCCCAAGTCTCCAGTAGAGGGTGCACGAGAGGCAACCACACATTGATGTTTCTCTCTCTCTCTTTCTCTCTTCCTTCCCCTTTCTAAAAATAAATAAATAAAATCTTAAAAAAAAATAAATGTTGTCACAATTCCTTGAGTACAGAGACCAGAAGAGATCATCTAGTACAACTTGCTCATTTTACAGATGAAAAATCTGAGGGTCAGAAGAAGGAAGGGACTTAGCTGACGGCACGTTTCCTTTATTCTCATCAAACGGGAGGTGTTGCTTAAATGTCTGCCTCTTGGAGACCCCTGGCACATTTCTCAGACGCCCTCCATATCTGTAGAATAGTGTCCCGCCACTGATGACAGCTCGCTGCAAAACCCACAGGTCTCTGCCTTGCTGAGCCCCGGGCCTCTCTCACATTCTCTCCCTGCTCTCTCCTGAAGAAGGCAGAGTGGTGAATGGCCATGCTGGGTCTGGGCTCAAGCTGCTTGGTAAACTCTACTGTGGGGAAACATATCTGCTTAATTCACTTCATGTCATCTCATTCTTAGCACACACTCCGCCCCTCCCCGAGTCCTTTAGGTTTAGGTTCAGACATGGCCGAAAAAAAAGGACCCCTAACACATTGGACTTCTCTGTGCCTTTTCTCTTGGTGACAGCATTCTGGTTTCCCTTTGGGAAGCTTCCATTCCTCACTGCCAAGTCATGTGTTGGGGGGACGCTGGGCTAGCCAAACAGGTCCCACATCACTCCACCCCAATGATTCGTTCAAAGATGAACCCGTGAACCAACTGATTATAAGGCTTGTATACTAGCCTGCTCAGTCCTCTCCACAACCCTGTGAAATATGCACTATTATAACTCTCTTTTAAAGATGGGGAAACCAAGGCATAAAGAGGTTAAACATCTTGCTCAAAATTATATAGCGGATACGGCAGAGATGAGATCTGAACCCAGGTGACTTGACTTCAAGTCAGCATGCTTAACCCTGCACTATCGTACCTATTAGGATTTGAGAAAATACCAGCTGATGGCTTTTTTAAAAAAGGCTTTATTAATTTTTTTAGAGAGGGAGATAGAGAAGGAGAGAAGCACCAATGCATGGTTGTCTCTCACGCACCCCCCACTGGGGACCTAGCCCACATCCCAGGTGTGTGTCTTAAGACTGGGAATCGAACTGGCGACCCTTTGGTTCACAGGCTGGCACTCAATCCACTGAGCCACACCAGCCGGGGCTCCAGCTGATGACTTTTATCACAGATGCTGAACACTGTATGTTCGCTATCATTAAGTGCTTGACTTACAACTTCAAAATGTCTTAATCCCTGTGAGAATTAACTTTCTCTACATATCTCAGTGACCTCATATCACTTGAAACATACAACAACTTCCTTATCTGCCCATTCACTTCCTGGCAGCCTCAGCTGTGTGGAAGCTACAACGAATGAAGAGCAGAGTGAAGAATAAAAGCTCCCAAGGTCAAAATGCTGCAAAGGGTAGGCTTCGAGGCTGCCTACGAAGTTATCCATAGAAGAATTCCTTATTCTGATTTTGCACATGATATTTTACGACTTTTTATTTTACTTAAAAATTGATTTCAGAGGGAAAGAGAGAGAGATTGGCTTGTTGTTCCATCTATCCACATCCATCGGCTGACTCTCGTGTGTGCCCTGACTGGGGGGTGAAACCCACCACCCTGGCGCACTGGAACAGCGTTCTAACCAACTGAGCTACCCAGCCAGGTCTCCAGGACTTTTCACAGCTCACAGTGATCAGAAAACGGAGAGATCTGGGAGGAAGTCATTGTAGCATTGTGGAAAGAGTCATTGACTCAAGAGTTAGACTGGTCCAGAAGCAAATCCCAGCCATGAAACTGGCAAGTAAAGAACGTCATCTCTCTGAACCTCAGTTTCCTCACCTGTATCGTGTGGCAACAACAGTATCTACCTTACGCCATTGCTGTGAGAGGGAAATGAAATCGTTGGTGTAAACTGCCAGGCACATAGTAGGTCTTCAATAAATGGCATCCATATCAATTGGCCAATGGTAAGTTTTTAAAAAATCTCTTCTCAGGCTTAGTGTCCTCATTTATAGACTTGAAATTATAGCAAAAGTCCTCCTGGAGCCTTCACAAGATTGTCAGATAATAGTAAGATCACAGAAGTGAAAATGCTTTAAAATGGCCAGACGCTGCTTACGTGTAAGGGAGTAGCACAGTTTTTAGCACCAGAGCAGCAGGAATTACACTGTTGTTAATACTACTGTGAATCAGCATCGTGACTACTGCTATTATGATTCCTGCTGCCATCGTAGAAGAAGATAATGTTGGGCCTTAGGTGTCTCCAGTATTTTGCAAAAATTTCCTGGGTTAGGAATGACCACACAGACTGTGGCCTCGTTATCAAACCTGAGCCAATAACCCCTCTTTTTCACCTGAAATGAATTAGACACGGGTCCCTTTGCAGAAGGAGACACAGGCGTAAGCCAACAACTGAGTACAGAGCGGTGAGCGACCACCATGGCAGCTGCAAAGCGCGTGATAATGGCACAATTCGTTCTAGATCCTGCGTCAGTACAACAGGGAGGTGGAGTACAGTGGCTGCCAAGTCTTGGCCGCTACCCTGCTCCCCATCCAGAGCAGGGTCTGTTCTCTCTCCCCTTGAATCAGAGCTGGCCCCGTGATGAATTTTGACCAATGCCATACAATGTGCAACCTCTGAAGCTGGCCTTTAAAAGACTTTCAGCTTTTGCTTTGGTTCTAGGAAAACTCCCTCCGAGAATCCAGCTGTCAGGCTGGCAGGGGCCCAAGTCGCATGGACAGGCCACGGGAGGGAAAACTGAGACGCTCAGGTGATAAGCAGCTCAAGCTGCCACACATACAGGTGAGGCCCTCGGCCCTTCCCACCTAGTTCAACACCACAGGGACCAGAGGAAACTCCAGGCTGAACCCAGACAAATCACAGCATCATGTGAAATAATGAACAGATGGTTATTATTTTAAGCCACTCAGTTTTGGGGGTGGTTTGTTATGCAGCAATAGCTAACTGAAACAAAGTGAACCTGAGTGCTCCAATGCGATGTTCCCAGACCAGCTTAGAGAGGCCGGGAAAACTGCCTGGAAGGAGAGCCTATGGGGTTTAGGGGTTATGCAGAGGAGCCAGGGTCCCAGCTCTTACTCACGAGCCAACCTTCTTCTCTACATGATGCTTTTGAGTCCAAGGCAGGTTCATGATAAGAACCAGAATTTTTCAATCTTTCTCACCCAGATAATTGTTTCTTCTCTTTTGGGATCAGCCCCACTTCCCCTGCTCTAAATCAACATGGCAGGGCCTCCAAATTGGTTCAGGTTGCTCATGCATTTGTAAAGCTGTCTTTTGCTGGAGAAGGCTTGGTATCTCTAATTTCTGCCCCAAGCACATTTTTATAGTTAAGCTGTATTATAAATGTCATTTAATTTACCCAGCAATGTCAGGCCTACATTAAACTGAGAGTCAGTAGTAATATATATAAGATCCATTTGGTACAGTCTGATCAGGGTTTGGGAGGAGGGAAAGGGTGGATTTAATCATCGTTTGTCCAAATTTATATTCTTTACCTCTCCTCTCTGCTGCTTCCTCTGTGTTCTAGCCTCGCAGAAAGGACAAAGAAAGCCTTTCAAAGCACCGGGCCAGGTTTGAGGAAGCAAGTCAGTGGAGAAGTTGGAGGTTTTAAAAATAGCCCGGGGGTCAAGGGACGGGAGTACTGTGCACTTCTGAGCAGGCTCACAGCACAGACCCCCCCTTCCGTGCAGTTGGGAGGAGGCTGGGCCAGGGTGGGGGGCTGGGCCGACTGGAACTCAGTGGTTCCAGACACTAGCTGGGAGGTAGGAGGCAGGTGAGGGGAGGGGATTAACTCCTTCAGTCCTGTCTGCCAGAGCCTCCTAAATAATGTCCGTCTACTTTACAGTCATTGTCATCAAACCAGAACCAGCCACTTCCCGGCTTACTGTGGCTTCTAAGCACCTGAGAACAAACTCAACACCTTCCGGCAGCCTCCCTGCCCTAAGGGATCTGGCTCAACCACCTGTTGACTTCATTCTGCCCACTTTCTTCTCTTTTCTTGACACTCTCACCACAAAGGCTTGTTGTTAGGTCTTCACATGCCCCAAGCTCTGGCAACTTATCCTCGGCCAAGCTGAGAGTTGGAACCAGAGCGCTAAGACGTCCCTGGGTCAGCCTGGGCTTTGCCTGCATAGGAGCAGAGCGGAGGGCTGATGGCAGCCATCCGTCATGTCGGGGAGTGGGGGTGGGGTCTTGGTACCTGGCCAACCTCTGCCCGGTTCACAGAAAGCTGCATGTGATCCATTTCACACTTCGCGGGGTGGATCTCTCTCTCTCTCTCTCATGCCCAAGTCTTTCCCCTAGCCACCCCCCAGACGCATTTTCTCTGCCTTTCCCCTAAGCTCCAAGGGCCCTCCTTTTGCCTCCATAACTCGTTTCGTGGGCCCACACAGTCCGGCTGGCTCACCTTTTCCACTCTGTGACTTTCTAAAGAAACTTTCTCTTATAATTTTGGGAGGGGGGAGAGTTAATTGGATTTCCAAGGACAAGAGGTGCTGGGAGACCCAGATTGCCCTCAAGTAGGGAACACGGTGAGTAGACTTCCACCCCCACCCATACACAGGGAGGCAGTGGATTCTTTTCAAGTGAGTCTCGCAAATCACAGCTCTGGGTCTTAGTAGAGCTGAGTGTCCTTGAGCAAGTCATTGAATATCTCCAAGCCTCAGTGGCTACTGCTGTAAAATGGGAATAATTGTCTGCATCCCACAGGTCTCTTATGCATGTGGCTTAAATGAGATAATGTGAGCAAAGGGCTCAACATCTGCCTGCATGTGTTATCAGGTAAGCATAATTATCAGGAGCAAAGGAATCATAAAAGATAATGGTTTAGGGGTCAAACATCCCAGGCACAGTTTATTGATGCATCACAAATCCCCGCTAGGCCTGTCTGGAGCTCCCTAGGCTGTAGGCAGAGGTGGACCCTGAGTGTCTGTGTTTTTAAAAGCTCCCTGTGGGATTTTAACTCACAGTTCATTTTGGAAACTACTGATTCAGCACAAGCCACTGCATGTGGAGATGGAAAAGCTAAGACCCAGAGAGGGACAGAGATGGGCCCAAGGTCACACAGCACACCTTCCACAGCTGTGCCATGCATGACTCTCGGTCAGATGATCTCTCTGCTAGTCCACACCAAGGAGTCATATGAGGTCAGACCGAGGTGCTCGGACCTGACGGAGTCCCCACGGGTGGTGTGAGCAATCCGACTCAGCTCGTGCTCTCTGAGGTTGGAGCAGCTCTCAGACCCCTCCAGCTCTCTTCTCCACTCCTTCAAGAACATCTGAAGTTCCGAGGAAACTCTTTAAGTTGTTTACTCTCTCAGATTAACAAGCTTCACCTTTTCTCTCTCTCTCCTTACAAGGGTGGGCCGCTCTTTCCACCCCATTATGCAAATACTGAGTGATCAGCATGCTGCGGGCGTTTCCGGCACATGGCTTATTAATGAGTATTTGTTGAGTGAATGAGTGAGCTGAATGGGGGAACGGATGCAAGATCACCGAGAGTGTAAGTTCCTTGAGGGCTGGCCCTGTTGGTGTCTGTTCCTGGGCCCAGAGCACAGCCTGCCTGTAGACACTCATTAAATATTTGCTGCCTGTGGTTGAATTAATCCATTTCCCAAGCCCAGGGGAAAGGCTTGCATAAACAAAAGCAAAGATTAGCTCAGCCTCGTTCCCATAGCAGGGGAGCCGGCCTAGGGTCACAGAACCGTGACCAGGGACAGGAGGGAGGAGTGGCTTCTGGGGAGGGACCCCAGAGGGGTACCAGGTGTTGGAGACTGGGGAGGGAGACAGGGCCAGGGAAGACAGCCTAACTGGGAAAATTCTGAGATCGCGTTCCAGTCACAGAAAAAAAGGCCGAAGAAGGAGAAGAGCAAGTTACAGACCAGTGTAGATGGCGTGGTGCCATTCTGTGAGAATTCAAAGGACATGGGTCCAGAGTGAGGGGGACACCACAAAATAAATAACTTCAGAAAGTGTCAATGGCAGGAAAAGTCAAGGCCAAGGGACCGTTTCATCGCAAAACCCCTCTGACCCTCAGTTTCCTCATCTGAAAAACAGGGCGAATTTTCCATATCCCCAGCCCCTCGGAGTCGTTTGCGGCAATCTGATGCGGTAATGCTGTCCTCTGTCACAGGCTGCGCGCCAGTAAATGACGATTCTCATGACTACTTGAGTAAAACCACCCCAGGACCCGAAAGAATTCATTGGTTTTGGGCCAAGCCTCATTAACTGATTGTCCAAGGTTATGCTTTGTGGGAACAGGGGGCAGATGAATCACGTCTATGCACACACATTCAGGTACTTCTACACAACCCTCCGCGTGCTGCTCCGGGTGCGTTTTCCCACAGGCCGAAGAGGAGGGGGCGCCCACACGCGCCAGCCACAAGTGCAGTCAGTCGCACTGCTCTCAGCAGGCGCTGCTGGTGTTCCTTGTCTGTCCCTGTGAAGTCGGAGATGGTCATTGAAGGTTCTCTTTAAGTGGTCTATCTGTTAGGCCTATTGAAGAGTGTCACTTTTTTTCCCCCCAGAAATGAGGGTGGGTAAGACCAAACCAGTTTGCTGCGTGTAGGCATCAGCCCGGACTACAGGCAGTGGCCCTGGGCACTCATCACACACAGCCCTGGGCGTGGGGAGAGAGGTGCCCCCTGCGAGGGGGGGCGGTGGGGGTGGGTAGAGGAAGGAGGAGAACAGTGGGGAAGGGAGGGAGAGGGAGAGAGAATTTGCATTTCTGAGTCACACCTGAGTTTGAAGAAAAGTTAGATGTTAACCTTTGAGGGTAAAGATATATTTTCTTCTTCTCTGGATCTCTAGCTCCTACCAAGTGCCTTAAGTAAAGTAGAAGTTCTCGAAGGAAGAAAAATGAACTCTTGAATGAATGAATGAATGAATGATCCTAACCCACCACTGTTTAGCCATCTGAGCCTCGACTTCCTTATCTATGATCAAATGACAATAATAGTCACCTTTGTAGTCCTGCTCATAGATTAAGTGAGATTCTGTAAATGAAGCCACGCAGAGATTCTCGAGCATTATAGGCATTTGTTTCCGTCTCAGCCTTTCCAGCTGTCTACTTTCTTTGGGAGCAGGAAGGAGCACGGGGGAGAGACGGATAAACACACATTGTCTTCTGGAAGCCGCTGACAGCGAGAGGGCTCCCTGGAGGACCAGGCCACGCCCACCTGGCACCCCATCTGGGGTTATGTGGCTGATCCGAGATGAACCTGGGGCTTAAAACACCAGCCAGTGACGGATGGACTCACCCATCCAAATCCTTGCCTTTTTCTTGGAACCTCAGTTTGACCAACCAAGATAATAAAATACCTTAACTTGGGAAGCAGCTTCTAGATGTGGCTGCTGTAACATCAGTGCTCCTCCCCAAACTCCCACGAAACGTGTGAAGCTGTGGGGCTCCTGCAGTTGCGAATTCTGTTCCAGCTCGTTCCTGTACACCAAGTCCCTCTTCCTCTCTCAAGACCCTTGGGAAAGGTCACTCATTCATTCATTCATAGTAATGTCTACATTGAGGATCTAATTTCTGTCAGGTATGGGGCTAAGCTCTTGATGGAAAATTCCTTGTTTGCGTCTCCTATCGACCAGATGAGAAAAGTACAATCATCTTCCCTGCCCATCCTTTTCCCAGAAAGCACATGCAAGTTGCCCACAGTTAGGCAGCCTGTAAGGGGCAAAGCTGGGAGTCGGAGTCAGGTCTCTGGGACTCTGAGTTCTGGGCTCTTGGCCATGGCCCTACGCCAAGGAGCACCTGCCGACTGCTGTGCTCTGGGCCACATGTTGGGGACACAGACATGAGGAGTTCTTCGTCTGTGAGGAAGACAACCAGGCACATTATTAACAAGCATTTCCTGCACACGGATTAATAATAATTACATTTCAGCATTCATTTATTCAACTGTTCTGCATTTACTGAGCTCCTGTTAGATGTACTGTTTGCTGAGCGGTGGGGGTTGAGAACCAAGTGAGACACATGCCCCCCGCCTGGGAGGGCGTCAGAGCCTAGAAGGGGAGAAAGGCTCTCGCATACCTGCGTCTGCAGGAAAGGGCTGCGTGGTGACAACAAACCCTTTGCTCGTGCATCCCAGGACTGGATGCCTGCTATGCACTGGGCTGCGCCTGGGTCCTGGGCTGGGTACGTGGTGATATCACACCCTTCAGACTCGCCAATGACAGCCAGTGTAGGGCTAGACACATGGTGAATGAACGATGATGATGTATTTGATCACGTTATGTACGTTCCTGTCATTATGGAGCTCCTGCTCTGCCCCACCCACCATGCTGTGAGTTTCACAAGGTCAGCCCGTGGCTTCTGACTACAGTCCTGTGACGTGGGGCCATTCATCATTCTCATTTCACAGCTGAGAGCATCGGGGCCTAGCGGGGTTAAGGGACTTGCTTAAACGTACATATTTGGATTAACAAAAGAGATCTGAGACTTTCCTTAAAAGCAGAGGCAACAAGAAAATGTTGTTTTTTACCCCCATGGAAGTAAAAGTATGCAAATTAGACTCAACATATCATTTTTTATTTATGCCATAAATTAGGCAAATTTCCCTTCCTGAAGCCCTGGAAAACGAGACCTGATTTTTTTTTGCATTAATTTCCGAGGTGATTGGCCCAAATTAACTTTACAACTTGGTAAACCTACTTCAGAGGGGGGTACAGAGGTGGGGGGCTTGATCAGACGACTTCAGGGAGTGAGCAGTTGAAGGTGCTCCCTCCCCCCCCTTTGTTAATCACCTCACAGTTGAGTGTGTGGGGGCGGGGGACACTCCCACGTCCAGGGCTGCCACAGAGGGTGGCATAGGTTGTGCACTGCTTACCTTCTGGGGCAGCCGTTCACACACCCTGCCGTGTAAACATAGCTCCTCCTGGAGTTGTGCAGGGAGGCGGCCTGGGCATTGCATTCTTCCCACCCACCCCGTGCAGCCAGGCAGAGGGAGCACTGGCTTCTCCTTGTGCACGGGGAAGCTGAGGCTCGAGCTGGCTAGGGGGCTCCTGCGAGCACCACACCGCACACCGACGGCTCAGCTGGGACCCGCCATCGGGCCCGCCTCATTCCGCTGCTCAGCAAGTGGACTCCCGATCGCACTCTTTCAAACACCTCCTCCTCCTCTCTCCATAATAATAAAGCTTCGGGAAACCACAATGTTACACAATAGCTGTGTGACTAAAACCACGCCTGGAACCGCGGGTGTGAAAACGCACATCCCGTTCCCCCACCGATCCCCACCATTGCCCCTAAACGCATTGTTCTCCTCCCCAATGGACCATTCGCAGCGGGGGGAGGGCTTCTGGGACCCTGTCTCGAAGCTTCTCTTCTCTCTTTCCTTCCTGATTTTCACAGAGGATGGATCCCTTTTTACTACCTAAATATACCAGTTTAGGGCAACCCCTCTCACAGACTCTTACCGTAAGTTATTTTCTCCTAAGTCAAGTTAACCCAAATGATATAAAGACTATGTGGTTTCTGGAAATGCTTTTGTGTCTTGTGCCCCCGCCCCCAAATTGGAGTCATACATGGCCAAAGAATGCATTCCATTCATTCATTCATTCACTCGTCCATTCAACAAAACCGCTGAGAACAGAGAGGAAATAAGAGTCAACCCCTGACCTCAGGCATCTCACTGCGCTGTGTGGAAGGCGGACAAAACCCACAGTCACGACACATTGTGATTCTTCTCAGCTCTCCCGGTTGTGTTTATCAGTGAGGCACCCTGATGAATATGGATGGACTGGCAAAAGGGTTCCGGAGACACCTCCTAGCAAATTAAACGGGTTGAGCAAGCAACGACCGAGGCCAGCAGAGCAAGCGTGTGAAATGTCATTAGCGGCGACTACTCACCCCGAGCGTAGACCTGAGTGGCCCCGTACTGCGCCCCGCGGCACGTGCACCACGCAGATGATCGGATTCAGCGCGAACAGCCAGCCTGGAACCTGAGCGGAACAGCGCCCCCCAGGACTGGGAACGAGGAGGACGTCGCGGGTCGGGAGGCGTGTCGCATGCACGGCCGTGCTGTTCGCGAGGACTTCCTGTCCACGCGGAAACGTTCTCTCTCTGGGCCGCCCCCTGCGTGGCAACTGAGTGCTTGAAATGGGGTTAGTGGGAACGAACAACTCGACTTCTAATTTAATTTAATTTAATCTTAATTAATTCAGATTTAAAACCGAATAGCCACCTGTGACTCGCGGCTCCCGTGTTAGGCCGCCCATGTGCAGAGTTTGAGCTGGAGAAGCCGGGACAGCCCACCTGTGGGTAATGAGGGGGATTCGGGGTGAGTGAGCAGAAGGCGGGCAGCGGCGAGGCAGCCAGAAGCAACGGATGACAGAGCAATCGATGCCAGGAAATGGAACCAGCGAGAGGAGCCAGTCCCTGGAACATCCTTGACCCAACATTTGGGGCACTCTTTGAGCGAGCCTTCATATTCCTGAACTATTATTCTGAGGGCGTCTTTGCTCTACACAACCAAAAGGCATCACGGTTCCTCTCTTGGAAGCCAGCAGTGATCTGAGAATCGGGAGATGGGCTCAGAGTACCAGCAGTAACAGGAAATCATCACCGTCATCGCTGTCACCCTCCACCACCGTCATCTCAGAGTGAAGGGACTTGTTTGAGGTCACACACTTAGGCCGGGACTGGCATCTCTCTGGCTCCAGCGCCTGCGTTCTTTATGAAGCTGCACTGCCTCGCCAAGCTGGGTGCTTGGTCCTGGACCAAGGTTCCGTTTCGGCATCCTGAATTCACCGGTGTATGATGCTAAGCTTTGGCTCATGTCCACCTCCAAACTGGCAAGGGGTGAGACCAGACGAGGAAACTGTCACCTGGAACCTCACAGCCGTTTCTCTCCCCTGGAAGACTGGTCTCAAGCTCCAGATCCCATGCATTAGACTGCACCCACCCACTTTGCTCTCATCTCCAGCCCCTGGGTCATCCCTGGTGTCCAGCAACTCCTGCCCAAGGCTGGCCCTGAGCACACCGTCTATGCCTCACGTCATCCTTCCCTGGCTGTCACACCCCGTATTCCTGCTGTGTTTCTCAATCAGCCGCTCTCCTGACCCACGTGAGAGCAAGGAAGCACAGGAGGGGCACCTGGCCTGGAACCTGCACCTCCCCCAGCCTCCATGGTTTACTCTTGCTTGACTTGAGCCATCTGCTTGGATGGCACCTTTCCCAGGTGCAAGCTGGTTCACTGGTGCCTCAGAAATTCAGGTGCCCAGTCAGGAGGGGAGGGAGCTATGGCTTGACTTGGGCCTCTGCTAAAGCTCCTTTTACGTAGTCACTCTGCCATGGCTACGTTACGTATGCACCTGATGCGGTAAGGGATGCCGAGGCTTTCATGGAGACAGACACCCTTGAGGCTTTTGTTGCCACACCTCTTTAGGTTTCATGCAGAAATCCTCGAAGAAAGCAAAGATTCCATTGTCCTTAAAAGGGGGGGGTCACTTCAGAATGGGAGTCAGGAGCCAGGAGTCAGAGGTTTGAGTCCTTGCTCTGCCACTCACTTGCAATAGGACCTCGAGTAAGTGCCTTCCTGTCTTTGGGTCTCTTTCCTCAACAAAATCAAAATACCAGGGAGAGGACCAAGGCAGCTGGGGACCTTGAAGAACTTGAAGAACTACTGCAATCTGATTAATATTACAGGCACCAGGAAGGGTACATTGTTTCTTTTCTTTTTTTTTCTTTCTTTCTTTCTTTTTTTTTTGCAAAGCCTGTCTGTAACAATGCCTCCCCTGCCCAATTACAAGAGCCCCAGGGAGTGGACGGAGCACAAACCATCCCCCACCCCTGCAAGATTTAAGATCCAGGTCCCGGAGACGAAGTGGTTTGCCAAGGTCACGCCTCTAACGGAAAGCAACAGATTTAAACTCAGGTTGTTCCGACTCTGAAGCCTGAGCTTTTACTCACTTTGCTGAACTTCCTCAGTTTTCAGCTGTGCATTTGCCATGTTGGCAGCTGCCAGCGACCCAAAAGAAGGAGGATTCTACCACTTGGTTGTGCCCTGAAAGTTTCTATTTTGGAAAGAGCTAAGCCACAGGGTAAATAAGTGCCGCCAACATTCCTTTGGAAAGAAAGACGACTTCAGCAAGGACCCGTTAAATGGCCCGTTTTGTGGCTCTGTGTTTGCACAAATGTGTGTTTTTTTTCTCTTTTCAAAGGGTATTTCTCTCCTTCTTCATCTTCTAATTTTTCTTTCTCCTCTCTTTTGGGGGTAGAATTCTTCAGTGATTTCACCTCTCTGATCTCATGGCTGTTTCTCACAGCAACACTCTCATCATTTCCGTTTTTCAGATGAGGACCTGGGCTCACTCAGGCTGCCCAGGACCACAGAGTTGTCGGAGAAAGAGCTGGACATGAAATGTGCATCTTAGGACACTGGTTAAACCTCCTCACAACCATGCTTAAGATGAAAAGCAATTTAACATGGTCTCACAAACGGGTTGAGCGCTTAGGCTGGGTGAGACACGGGCTAAGAAAGACGCGGATGGCTAAGATGCAGTTGAGATTTCTGAAGAGTTCATTGTCTGGGGGGAGGGGGACATATAACCGGTAGCTCGTGTATTCTCAGGGCGTAAGTGACCCATAATGGGGAGAGAAAATGTGACGGAGAGCCGGGCGGGTCACACATGACTGACCCAGAGAGGAGAGAGGCCAGGGATGGTCTCCCAGAAAAAGACAGTTAGGGACTGGGCTTTGAAGTTCACCCGATGAGTCATAGTAGCAATAATGGTGCATTTTTACTGAGCGTGTGCTGTGGGCTACACACATCACTGACACACACTGACTACTCGTAGCCACCTCGCCAGGGCGACAGGACCCTTGCCCCTGGCCTACAAGGACGAAAGAGGTTCAGGGAGCCGAAGCACGTCCCGCAAGAGGGCGCTGCTGAAATCAGCCCGCTGGGAATCTAGTCCAGAGCTCTCTGAACTCCTTCCCACGGACAGCCCCTTAGGACGACGGTGCAGGTTGAAGGAACAGCGCGAGTAAGACGAGAAGGACGTTGCACCCAGATGCCTTCAGGGGCGGGTGTGGGAGGTGGGGATGCCCGGTTTTTCCGAGCGGGGAGCTGACCTGTGACACTTGGCCTTTGCCCCGGAGGAGAAAACACTTCCCCTCTGAGTCCAGTCACAGCGCCCTGATTTCCAAGCGTGTACCAGCTCTCCCTCCGGCCATCACTATGGGACACCTGCGCGGGCGTGCCCTGGTGTCCAGACGCGGCAGTCGCACTCGGGTTGGAGTCCTGATTCCATCCGCCGACTGGTCGGGACCCCTTTCTCAGGCCCTGCTCCCTGGTCCGGACGGTCCAGGGACACCTCCTGAGAGGTCGGGTGAGGACCACCTGAGTGAATACGGGGTGGGCACAGGGACAGCCCCGGCACAGCGTAGGCCCCATGAAATGGCGAAGACTGATGTCACATTTTGTCACCCTCTCCTCACAAACCCAGAAGAGACACTTGGGGGTGTTTGGGGGGCCAGCCTTCCACGTTGGCACCTACCTCCCCCAAGTCTGAGCTGGGAGGGTCCACCTATATGTGGATTTTTAAGATAAATATGTACAGTACTGTAAACGTATTTTCTCTTCCTTATTACTTTCTTAATAATGTTTTCTATAACATTATTGTAAGAATACAGTATATAACACATAAACAAAATATGTGTTAATCGACTGCATATGTTATTGATCACCAGTTGACTCTTAGCGCTTAAGTTTGGGGGCAGTCAAAAGTTATGTTTGGATTTTTGACTGCAGCGGGGTGGGGAGGTCAGTCCCCCTAACCTCCGTGTGGTTCAGTGGGCAACGGTAACTTATGGCACATGGTCCACTGACCTCCTGGGAACTTGGAGTCCTTTTATTGTCCCCCAAAAGCAGCCCGTTCTTCCCCATCCCCTGCCTTCCCCAGCGCCAGGGGGCTGCCTCTGAGGAGCCACAGTAACCAGAGGATTATGCAAATATGCAAATCCAGTAAAGCGGTGTTTACCCAGGGCAGCGCTCTGCAGTCTGTACTCAGCCGCTGGGCCTGGCGGTCCTGGAGAGGACTCCCTCGGTGTCATCGCAACCTCTAGTGGACAACAGCGACACCGCGGCTCACAGGGCTCTGTTCCAGCTCTGAGCCCACGATGTCCAGGGGGCGCGAGGAGAGCGGGCAGGGCTGGAGATTGGTTTCAAGCGTGACCGCGTGTGCCTGCCTACCTTCCCCTCCCACTCACTCCTGCTCCCCTCCCTCGATTCCGCGGGTGTGCGATGTGTCCTGAAAGTGAAGCCTTCTTCAGGGTCTTCACTGCTGTGGAAATCCCCCCTCTGGCTGCTGGTCCCTATCACCTCCCTCAGGGCCGGCTCAAATGCTACGCACCCGGGGAGTCCTGCCTTCACTGACCACCACCTCTGGCCAGAACCGAACACACCCACCCGTGGGACCCCACAGCACTCTGACATCTGCTTCCCAAGCACGGATCATGCAGCATGGACACTGGTGGCTCGCCTGCAGCTCTCTCTTGCTAGGCTGTCGTTACTGTGACAGGGACCTCGTTATATTACTCTGTGTCCCCAACACGGAGCCTATGGCCTGCTCAGCCAAGGTTAAATGAATGAATGAAGAGTAGATGTTTTTTTCCAGAAGTCTCTTTTCTTACATCTTCTTTCCAACCACTAACCTTCCATCCTCCATCTCTAGTACCGTGACCTCTGCCTCCTGATGGTAACATTGAGGTTCAAAGAGATACAGGGTGAGAGTTTGGAAAGGAAGAGTCTGCACCAGGCAATGAAAACTTCTCACCGGCCACAGGCCGCAGAGGGGGGCTGGAGCTGCTCACTCACCCCACCGCCTCCCCTTCTACTTTGGCCTAAATCATCCAGATGTCCATGGCAACATCTGGTTCACACTAATTTCGGGGATCTCCTTCCCTGGCACCTACGAAGAGGGGAGGTCTGCTCTTTGAAAAGCAGGGGCCAAATGGGAGTAAACGATACTTGAGCATCTGCGACATGCCAGGCACCTTGCAAGGAAGCGTCAGGTAATCATCACAACCTTCCCTCCTGGCTGGAACCCCAGTCACCAAACCCCCACTCCGTGCCACAGGTGGTGACCTGAAGGCTCAGGGGATGTAGTCCCACTGACCATCCCACACTCAGAAACAGGGGAGCTGGACCCAGGCTGAGACCACGCCGATTCCAAAACCACGACCGTCTGCACCAGAACCCTGTAAGTCCAATTCTAGTGGCCAGCTCAGCCATGCTCCCCGGAACAGCCTTGTAAGTCCTCTCTGGGGTTTGGGAGTTTGGCTCCATGAAGGAAACACACACCAGTAGAAAAATGGCCGTTGAACTTTGCATTCCAACGGCGCCTTTCTCAGCACGTCCTCCTGCCCGCCCTCCACCTCTCCTTCCTCTTTTTCACTGTGAGCGTCCTATCATCCGTAATTTCTCTCAGAGAAATAGGAGCTGGTTGTGTTGAGCAGAGAGAGGGAGGGTGGAGGCAACGGGGCCATCTCCAAGCTGTGAGAGCTCTGTTCTGCTCACCTAGGGCATTGCACACGCCTGGTGGCTCCGGAGGTCAGAGTTCACCTCTTCTGCCCTCCCTCACCAAAGATAGCCTTGAGCGCCCCTAGTGGAGGACTGCACTACTGGCGTGTTGCAGAAATCGTGAACCAGATATGAGGACCGGCACACGGAGCCCTTTTGAAGAGCTTTTCAAATAGCAGGGATGAACTTGTGAGCAAAGCCAGAAAACAAGCCACTCTGATCAAGTAGTCACATCCTCGTGCCTTGGAAGAGAGAAGGAAGGAATACGTTATTTTTCTGATGTCTAACCTAGCCATGCGAACACAAGGAGAATCCCTGAAGCTTAGATGTAAGGTGGTCCCCGGCAGGGGCAGCCAAAGCACCGCGGAAAAGAACGCCAAGCCCTAATGGAAATGGTCTTTAAGTGAATCTAACAACAGTGCACACTAGAAACGGGAGGAAACAGCAAATATGTGCGCTATTCAATTTGCTTTATTAATTCAAGAGAAAAAGAAAAGAAATTACACGCAGGCTCTGCAGTCTTAGCACGCAGTTGCAATTATTCCCCATGTGCATATCTCAGACAATAAGAAGCCTCTTCAAAAACAAGTTACACTTTATACTTATTCATGCCTTACAGCAAAATGGCCCGGGGAGTCACGTGACCTGCATGAGAATGTAGCAACAAGTCCCTTTCAAGTATTTACAAATTCCCTTACTGCACGGCGGCGAACGGCCGGCACGGAATCCGAGGGATGGCTCTCCATCTGACACCAGTGGAACTGGGCCCCACGGTAAAAATAGAATTACTGTGGAAGGTCAGTTGCTTCCAAATGCACTGTCAGAACTGGCAATGCTCACTGGCCGCCCTCGCTCCCTCCTGATGACTCAGAGCCTCAGAGGCAGAACAACATGGTTATTAACGCGCCCGCGGAAGCAGTACATGAGTTGACTCGAATTTGGCGGTGGCCTGAAGTTTATTAAGAAAGATGCTTGGTGGCCATAGAGCAGAGTTGGAGAAACAACATAAACTGTCTCAAGAAATGAGCATACACACATTTTCTGTTTGAAGCCAGTGGCGGAAACGGGATAGTGAGATCCTTTTCTTGGATGACAATCCAATGTGGGCCATGCAGACATTTTTCCTGAAGGGTGGTGTTTTGGAGAGTGTGGTCCTCGGATGCAGAATTGCTTTAGAAAAAAAAAAGCCAGCAAGCCACTGGCTAGCTTTAGGTGCTTTCAGGGTGTGTCAGTCACAACACGGATTCAAAAGGTGGGGAGCGAGGTGGGAGGGGGGGTCTGGACTCTGTTCAAGGCCACTGGGCCATGGTTGGGAAGAGACGGCTAATTAAGGAAGGGCATGCTGCGGTGGGAACGACTTATTCGAGCCAATTCGCTACTCTCATCTTTCCCAGGGAAACTGTCCGGACCTTGTGTAAATTGTGGATAACACTGTCTCGTAAGTTGGGGGTGGGGGTGCTCTAATGATATGCTCTGTTGAACAAAAGGTGGTGAATTCTTTTCTTCACTCTGCATTCCGGCCTCCACGTTTGAGGAGAAGGGGGTGGGGGATAAAATGCCTGATTTATGCTGTGGAGGGCACTCCAGGCCTTGGGGAGGAGTTGAAGAGAGAGAGGGACCCAGAGCCAGGGCCCTCCCAGGGAGCCGAGAGCTGTCCGTGGCCTTTGGTGCTGAAAGCAGGTGTGCGCGCCAGGGGGCCGGACCTGCCCAGGGAGAGGGGGCACCACCTGTCCCCCAACTCCGGGTCGAGGCGGTTCAAACCGGAGACAAGGCAGAGCGCGCGCTCTCCGCCTGGGCAGCCCCTGCCACCGCCGGCTTTGTCCCACGTGAGGAGCGCTTCTCTGACACAGGGAGTTGGACCCTTCGGAAGGGGAGACCGAGTGGTCTGCCAGCGTTGTCCTCTGCTCCTGAGTCTCCTAGTGACCCGATCAAACCCTCCGAGCTCATGGGTTTAGCTCGGGATGAATTAGGCGCTCGTCTCTCCATCTCGACGCCCCTCCCCGATTTTTTCCGGGGTACCTCAGCGGGGTGGAGGAGAGGGTCCAACGCCAGGTCTGGGAAGAAGCCGCCACTATCCCCCACTGAATGTGGATCCCCCTTCCGGACCGCCAAGCACGTGGTGGGTGAAACTACCACCCCCTCCCAACACACAATTCTTAATAGTGTTTAAAGACGCTAGGCGGTCAGGGGGAGCAAGAAGTGGGGAGCTCGCCCAGGCTCTCGACTCTGACCTAACATCTCCCGTCCCCGCCGCCGACCCTCCCCCCAGCCAGTTCTGAGAAGCCCGAGCCCCCTCAAATGGCCTCTAGGCAAAAGCCACACCCAAGTTGGGCTTCCAGACACTTGGTTGAGATCCGTCCTAAAACCGGGTCCCGGGGGCGACCCGAACCCAAAGAAGGGAAGAAGCCCTACAGCAGGAGGGAGCTGCGCTGCGATGCCACCCCCAGACGCGCGGCGGGAGTCTGGTCCTCAGTTTCGGGGCGGACCTGCTGCCCCTCCTCATCCTCTCCCAGAAAGGGCGAGAACTGTCTGGCACCCAGCCCCGGGTGCAGTTGCAGGGAGCTCCGGGAACCTGGGGTTGGGAGGCTAGCCTGCTTCCGAGCAGGTTCTCTGGGGCTGCAAAGGCGAGTCAGCCCCACAGCCCGGAAGCCCGGAGCCGGCACCCGGAGCAGGGGAGCTCCGGAGTCCTGCAGACACAACCCACCTCCACTCTCCCATCGGCCGGGCCGAGGGGACGCGGTTCCTTGCCCCGAATTCAGGCAGCCGCCCCCGCTGCCCATCCCGGCGGGTCGTGGGTAGCGCGTGAGTGGCCCGGGGCAGCCGGGACCCCCAGCCGCCCCGTACTCACCACAACTTTGCCCCCTCCCCAGCCCCACCCCTCCTGGGGCTTACCTCCCTGCAGAGCAGCCGCGGGGCTCCCGAGGAGCAGAGCGAGGAGCAGGGAGATCCCGCCGAGTCCCGCCGCGGGCGGCCGGGCCGCTGGCATCGTGGCTGCCGGGGGTGCGGAGCCGCGGGCTGCAGGGCGGGCGGACAGCGCGGGAGCCGGGCAAGAAGGGAGGGAGGGAGGCTGCGAGCGAGGCGGGGAAGGCGGGAGCAAGGGAGGGGGCTGTGGGCCGGGGCCGCCGCCGGAGCCCCCGGGCGGACGCGTGCTCAGCCCCGCGATCGTTCCGGCCGAGCTGCGCTGGGCGCGGGCGGGCGAGTGAGGAGGAGCCGGCGAGCGAGCGAGCGAACGAGCGAACGAGCGGGAGGAGGGAGGGGGCTGGGACCGAGCGAGCGCAGGGAGGGAGGGGGCTGGCGGGCGGGAGGGCAGCGAGCGAGAGGGGCCGCCGCCCTGGGTGCTCGCCTCCGCCTCTGGCCGCGGGCCCGTCGGCCCCGCAAAGTTTAACGCTAATTTCCCCTGCGTCCTGGGGGCCGAGCGCGGCCGCTGAGCGGGTGCTCACGGAAGCCCCGCGCTGGCCAGGCGCGCTGGAGAGCGTCCGGACCATTTTGCAGACGGTGAGATGAAGGCCTCAACGCCCAGCGCATCCCTAGCCTGTGAGCGGCCTAGAGCTTATCACTGTCCAGCCTTCCGGACGGATCTAAGTCCAGCTCTCGCCGTTGCATTTCAGCACCCCCCCGGCCCTTTCGGGCCCCTTCCCTGCCGTCTTCCCTGCCAGCTCTCCCGTGTTGCTGAAGCGAGTCCCCATAACCTAGAAAATCTCAAACTCTGTGGATCGCACAAGGGCTGTCGATCTCCCTAGAACGATACAAATGGCTAGAAAGATTGTGCATCCAGAACCTGAGGGCTGCTCACCTCTCTGAAGCCCAGCCAGACACTGTGAGTGAGAGTGTATCCATGTTTCAATCTGAGAGCCACCTTTCACATCCCTGCTAACCACAGGGCACCAGAGCCAGCCAAGGCTTCCTCTCGGCTCAGCCCCGGGCCCCTGCCTGCTACACCCCTTCCCCCCATCTGAGCTGGAGTTCAAGGCCCACCCTCATCTGCAGTGCCGGTGCCCAGCTTGATTATCAGCAACTTTTCTCCACAAATGGCAGCAGTGGTGGTGGGTGTGGGGGTACAACAGATGAAGGAGACAGGCAGATGCTTGGGGACAGGCTTTAGCCAAGGGCTAGATGGGGACAGGCACTAGCCAAGAGCTAGAGGGGAAGGGCTTGGAGACTGACTGTGTGGACACCTTCGCCCCCCTCCCCTCCCCAGCCAGCTTCCCAGGCCACTCCTCCCAATTAGAAGGCTTCCCTCTCTCTCCCCACCCCCAGCTACCTTGCACCACTACGTACACACTGCAGCCTGAGCAGGCAGAGGGAGCAGATGGAGAGAAGGGAGCAGCAGCAGCAGCCGTCTTGGGCTGGGAGTGGTGGAGCTGGGAGTGTTTGTAAAGACCGGGCGGGGGAGGTGAGATGGGGTGCAGGAGGGCAGGCAGGAGAGGAAGCACCTTGGACCAGAGAATGGAAAGATCTCCTCACCCCCACCCACAGCTTCCTCATCCATGTATTCACTCAATGCTCTTTCACAGGGTGCTCCCTGCAAGTCCAGGCTTGCGTTAGGTTCTGGGGGACAGAGAGCCCCCAGTCAAAAACCACTGCTTGGCTCTAAGAAGTTTCTATTCCTGGCATTAAGGCCAACAGCATTTTAGAAAGAGGGGGCTGCCCTGACCGGCGTGGCTCAGGTGGGTGAGCATTGTCCTACAAAGTGAAAGGTCACCGGTTCTATTCCCGGTCAGGGCACATGACTGGGTTGTGGTCTGGTCTCTGGCTGGGGCTTGTGCTTGTGATCCCTCTTATGCTGCTGGGCTGTCACCAGGTCTGTTGGGCTTTTTCCTTATCCATCCCTCCCTTCCTTCCTCCCTCCATCCATCCACTCATCCACCCATCCATCCACCCATCCATCTACCCATCCATCCACTCATCCACCCACTCATCCACCCATCCATCCATCCATCTATCCATCCACTAACCCACCCACCTACCTACTCATTCTTCTATCCAGCCTATCTACAAATATTGTTTGAGCAGCTACTATTTATCACATGGCCACCGGGTGCCAAACTCCATGCCAGGTGCTGTGGATGCAGCAGACTGTATCTCTTGCTCTCTAGACCCGAAAGTCTAGCGAAGTCTGGCAACACGAGTGCCCAAATCCTTCCCGAGATTAATGTTCCACATCAGGGACGCAGTCTAGCACAATGATTAAAGGCAGACTTTGAAACCTGCTAGACTTGAATTTGAATTGTTTCTCTCCAAATAGCTATGTGACCTTGAACAACTGACTTAACCTCTCTGAAACTGTCTTAATGAAAGGTTGACATTTAGATTAAAGAAGACAATTATTATACGCATGTAGGATAGTGTCCATAGCATATAGTCAACTCTAGCCATTTGTCCATCCATCCAAACATCTATCCATCTATCCATCTATTTATCCATCCTTTCCACAAATATTTTTTGGGCACCTGGCCTGTGCCAGGCACTGTTCTGGGCACTGGGGACACACAAGTGAACAAGATGAAGTCCTTGCTCTCTGGAACTTCCTTTGCACAGGTGAGAGATACACAGTGAACTCTGTAGTAAATAAGAATTTCAGAGAGCTTTAGGACGCTTTGAGAGTAAAAGAGGCAGGCCGTTTATGAATGACCAGAGATGGCCTCTCAGCCTAGGAGACGTTTAAACAGAGAAGGGAAAGGTGAGGCAGGGGTAACCAGGTGACGAGCTGGGGCAGAGCGCGTTCCGGGTGCCAGGCCACACTAAACGGTGGCCATCGCCGTCCTGTGTCTGTCACGCCGTCCTCTGTCTCTGCAGATCGTAATTAACCAGGGCCTGATCTTGAGCTCCCCAGGAAGTCTGTACTCAGGAATTACTCTCTCCATCTGTCAGCATACAATGCTGGAAGTTTCGATTTGACCCACGCTCCTGCCCCACCCAAGCCAGCACCCCAGTTCTCTCCCAGGAGCATCGGGTGCCGGGAAGGTTTATCTCACTGGGGGAAAGAAAGAGAGAGAGGGGGAACAATCTTTTGTTTTGGAGTAAAAATGAAATCCAAAAGGAGACATCTTAAAAGAGAAGGACGGACATTTTTGTTTTTTCTTTAAACTGTCCCAGCAACAGGACAGCCCAGGAGAATTCCACCCTGGGTCTTTGAAGGGCAGGCGGAGCATGGAAACAGCACTTTGCCATGGTGTTTGCAGCCTGCCCTTTGGAACTTGCAGGTGGGCCTGGCCCACGCAGTCCTGTGCAGGAGGCCCGAGGCCGTGATGTCGCTCTGGCCAGGTGCTAACGAGGGAATGATCAACTTTGACACGGCCCCCCCCTCCCCCCGCCACTGTACTCACATCACCTGGACAGAAGTAATTAGACTTCTTTGGTTTCCTTGGAAATGCGCGATCTGTCTCTACCACCTGCCCTGGTTCTTGAGAAACACCCGAATCTGACAGGGAGACAATGCCTTTACTTTCAAATGGAAAGTTTACAGAACGCAAAGCGAGCCTGCATGATGGATTTGCATTCTGCAGAGGCTGGCCTGGCCGGACGAGGAGAAAACCCGTGCGCTGTCAGAAACTCGCAGGAGGCTGGAGGACAGGGACAAACACGCGGGGCCTAATGGGACCCCGCTGCCGAGTCCCTGCGAACCCAGCTGGGAGGGCGCCCTGGGTTTACGTTTTTGGGTCTCAGCAGCAACAAGCAAATCAATGAAAGAAACTGCGTATATTTGTACACTCGGTGGCTTAAATGGTGGCATGCACATTTCCCAGACCACAAAGAACAGCCTATGAGCGCAAAAGACACCCAGGGGCTATGGTAGGACTTTCGTGAGCACCCGTGCCCTTTAGGGTCACCAGGTTTATTTGGAGTCGGACATGCCGGAGTTTGACTCAGAGACCCCTCCTAGGTGTATCCCCTGTAAGCCTCAGTTTCCTAGTCTGTACAAAGTGAGGGATATTAGTAACTACTTCCCAGTGTACCTGGAATGGTAAGAGGGGATTCGTGTCTTATGCTGAACTAACTGCCCACCCTGTAGTAGATGCTCAATAAACAGAGGCAAGTATACTGCGTTATACAGATTGTGAGAGAGAAACACAGCCCAGGTGTCGTAAATGACTCTTCCGCAGTAGGGTTTATCAAGTGTATTTATGTCTAGATCCAGAAGAAAGCCCAGCGGGGGTTTAGGATACAGAATAAGGAAAGCTCCCAAACCCATCAGGGACTGGGCCAATCCAAACCATTTCTCGGGTGACGCCTCACCTGAAATTAACCGAGGCAGCCCTGTCCTGGTCAATTGCAGAAACACCCTCTGCCCTTCTCCCTCTGCTCCAGCCTCATCCGTCTCTTCAGTGTGGAATACTGAAAAGGCCAGGCGGCGTCAGGTCCCTGCTGACTGATAGCCTGTCCTTTGTCCCAGCTCCCCAGCCACGGTCCCCGAGGACAGAATTGGGCAGGAAGAGGAGGACTAATGTCGGAGGTCCCCCAGGCTCAGCGGTTCTGTGTTTATCCATCACCCCACACTGGTCCCCAGGAGGAAGTCTCGCCCAGCATCAGCAGGAACAGCGGCCAAGCGATTTCCTCTTAGACTCGTGGGCGGGTCTGGTTTCAGGAGCCCAAGGCACAGTGGGTAGAAGTCAGTGAGCCCAGAGGCCTCCCCACTAACTCCTGTGTGATGTCTGTGTCCCTTTGCCCTCTCTGATTTTTAATTCACCCACAGGAAAAGGGAATAGAATTAGAAAAATGATCTCTTGTTTTGAAATCCGATCACCCTATGGCGTCAGCTCCCACCCATCCAAGAGATGACAGGTCCCACCGCTCTCCTGGTGAGAAGAAAAGCTGATATTTTTAAGCAGCTGCTTACGGTTTGCCATTGGATGTCTCATTTAATCCTCACACCCTGCCGTGGATGTTGTATCATTATACCCCCAGCTCCTATCCCCGTCTTTAGGGCCCTGCGGGTCTGGTCCTTCCTTCCTTTCTGACCTCACCTGTGCGTCCCTTTATGCAGCCCCAGCTGCACACATTTCAGACTCACGTCTGCCTCCCAGGCCTTTGCTGTCGCTGCCCTCCCGATAGACACACAGCCGGCTCTCCGCCATCCGTCTATAGTTAGCTAGAGAGACAGCTCCCTCAGGTTTAAATCCTTCCCAGCAAGTATCACTACCTAACATTGTCTTTCTCACTGACTGCGTGTTAGCAGGTTTATGTATTATCTGAGTTCTCCTTGCGTCTAAGCTTCATGGACGCAAGGACCTTTATCAGCACAAAGCACATAGGAGGTTTTCAATGCAGTCTTGCTTAGTACTGAATGAATGAGTGAGTGAGTGAGTGATGTCTTAAACAAGGGCTCAGAGAGGTGGTGGAATTGGCCAACACTCATCCATCAGAAAGTGTGACAGAACGGGGACTCAAACCCAGGGCTTTCTGACCTCTCTTGGAAGTCTGTGACCGCTGGACCACGCTGCCGGGTGATGGGGAGCAGGTGAGGCTTCCCAGCAGCGAGACCCCAAACCAGCGGGAGTTCCCAGCCAGAGACATGATCTAAGTGCTAATGTCTAAATGTCTGCGAGCATTTCAAGTCGTTTGGAGAAAAGGCGACGTTAGTGGCACCATTAGAGCCTGCTGTTCTCCATCCCATCCCTGCCATCCCCACCTATTAAAATAATGGTATGAAAAATAAACAGCCTTTATGGACAATTTTATACAGCTCGTGCACTGTTTGTTTCTCTCGCTGTTTCCATTGGCAGTGATGCTTTCCCGTTAACTTCGGGTTTCTCCGTGTGATGGAAGGGAATGGAATAAAATTGCTTGGGGGAAAATTGCCAAACAAAGGCTTCTCCTTGTCTGGATGCCCCACCTCCCAGCACTCAAAAGCAGCCGCATCTCACCCTGAATTCTTATGCACAAGATGAAGACTGCCTCTTATGGTCTAGCTTCCCGTGGCTCCCCAGTGTCTGTAATTTGAAGACCCAGGGTCTCAGCATTGCTGTGAGGTCTGTACTCTCTGGACACCTCTCCTGTTCTTGCACCCTCGCACCCTTGGGGTCTCACACCTCCACACATTTGCTCCTGATGTTCCCACCACTGGGGCCACCCTTCTTCCTTCCGTGTCTCTGTTGGGCCACACGCTACTCACTTTTTCAAGTCGAAGCTTAAGTGTGATTCTGCAGTCTCCCCAATCTTTCCCACTCACCCCCTGATCTGTGTGAGATTCCTTTCTTTCCGGCTCCCATGATGACCCCCGTAAGCAAAGCATTTACCTGTGCTGTGATCCCCCAGGCTTTATGTGGGGTCAAAAAGTGTTTCAGGAACACAGTAGGTGCTCAATAAATGCTTATGGAATCAAATTGGAAGAAAAACCAGAGGGTCTGAGAGGCTGCCTCAGTGTGGGGTGTCTGAGTGCTCAGTCTCATTCTCATAAAGGGTGGGGACCTGAGTCAAAGGTCAGGGCCAAAGCAGCGCTTCTCGACCTTGGCTGCACCTTAGACCCACCGGGAACTTGTAGAAATGTTGATGCCCAGGCTGCACCCCAAGTCAATGACTTCAGACTTTCTTTGGGAGTGAGCCCAGACATCTGTTTTCTTTAAAGTTTCCCAGGAGGGTCCCAGTGTATAGCTGGGGGTGGTAAGCCACTGGGCTCAAGGTCTCCATTCAGAGCCCTGACCGTGGGTGAAAGTGTGGGACCAGGGTCTCCTGGGGGCTGAGTTCAAGGACGCAGAGGCAAGACTGAGCAAAGACCCCTGTACCAAGTGCTTGGCTCACAATAGCCTGCTTTTTGTGCCTTCTGTCACAATCCTCCCATCAGCTATGAAGCTGGCACCATTAAGTGGAGACACAGAGAGAGGTGAGCTCACCCCTGTTCACAGGGCCAAGCAGTGGCAGGGGCAGGATTTGAACCCAGTCCACCTGTGTCTGGAGCCTATGGCCTCGGGCATTTCTCAAATATACGAGGTCTGTCCAGAAGGTATCGAGCCATGTAATATGAAAAATAGAGACATTTATTGAAGAAGATACAAGATGCAAGAAACATTGTACATAGGACAGTGACGTCTCAGTCCCCTTCACAGTAGGCACCTTGGGACTCCACACAGTTCTCCCAGTCACCATCAGCTGTCCTGTCATATTTTTGTGAATCTCACTGAGCGTCTGACATCTCTTCCCTTTCAAAGGTGATTTTAGTTTTGGGAAAAGCCAGAAGTCGCAGGGCGCCAAATCTGGGCTGCAGGGGGGCTGAGCCTCCTGGGTGATTTAAAGCACACATGCTCACTCAGTGGTATCTACTGCCCCCCACTGCCTACTACAGTGAAGTCGTCATTGTTCATGCCTGTGCATTCCAGTCCACTCTCCTTGGCTGCAAGGTTACATCGATGTCACACAAACCATTCTCGTTATATTAAACAATGGCTGGACTCTTTCCGGACAGACCTTCTACAGGTGGAACAGGGCAGCAGGGAGGAGCACCCTGTCCACCGGGGACGAAACCTAGTTTAGAGGAGTCCCCCTGCCTCACTCCATTATGAATGTTCCTCCCTCTCTGTGCCCTGTTTTCTCTTCCCCTTCTCTCCACCTCCCTCTGTCTTTCTCTCTCTGCGTCATCTTTCTGTCTCTCTGTGTGTCTGTATCTCTGTGGCTCTGTCTCTGTCTCCCCTCCTCCCTCCTCTTTCTCTTTTGTGCTGAGTCAGCCAGTAGCTGGCGCTGTCTGAGGCCCCTGATTAGAGCAGCCTGGGGGACTGGAAGTCCGACCACTCAGTGAGGCCACAGCCTAGCAGCATCAGGGCCTGAAGGAGGCGGGGCTTCACCTGGCTTCACAGAGACACAGCAGCCCCAGGGAGACGGTGGCTCCGGATTGGAGGGTGAGTGCTGGGGCCCCCCACACCCCCGGCACTGACTCGGGGTTCCAGTGGCTCTTTCACACGTGTTCTGATATTTATTGTGTATTGTTTAGGTGTCAGGTCCTGTCCCCTCACCTGCCCTGTAAACAAAGTCACCTGCCAAATGACATTTGAAACAAGAACAAGAGAATACACGATTCTACTTCCAGGTTTTTGCTCAAATCTCAGTGAGTTCTCCTCTGACGAATGGGTTTAAAATTGCAAGCCCTCTTTATCTCTTTGTCTTTATACCATGTGCTCCATATCCTCCTGCCTTGCTTTATTTCTCCCTGTTGCCCTTCTGAGCACCTGACTACTACTCTCTATTTGTATAATTTGTGTTATTTTTATGTCTGCCTCTTCTGGCTAGAAAATCAGTATCATGGCGGTGGAGATTTGAGTCTGTTTCACTCACGCCTGTATCCCCAGCCCCTGAAAGTACATTTTCCCATAATTGGAACTCACGGCATGTTTATCGAGTGAATAAGTGGGTGCACATTTTACTTAACCCCCCGGCTGTTGTCTCAGTCCATCCATCATCAGATTCACTTCAGACTTAGAATAACACTGCAGCAGAGTCCAGCACGACACCCAGCACATGACTGGGACTTTGCCAGTAGTGGATGGAATCCATTACCACATACCACGTAGGACTCTTTGATCAAAAGGAGCTGATGCTGGCTAAATTCAGCCAGAAAAAGGTGGGAGGGCTTTGTTGGAAGGACAGGAATATCTCACAGACCAAAAAAAAGAACTGGGAAAGCAGGTCTGAGGGCAGCACCATAGCAATTCCAGGGATCTAGGAAGCAGAGACCCATCCAGACCTTCCCAGAGACCCAAGAGGCTACAGCTGGTATGAATCACTCTGGGTCACATGCCCACCTCCTGGGCAGAGGAGTGTGGAACTTTTTGGTTAACAAGCCCACCAGGCTTGTGTTCAATGAGTGGCTCTCAGAACAAAACTATGGTGTTGATTTTAAAATAAAGATGGGTGCGGGTTCTGGTCGTGGGGGAAAGAACAGATGCCAATATTTGACATATCAATTACATTGGGCTCCCTCATGTTTGTAGAGGGCTGTGTGGCTGTGAATGAGCCATGCAAGGACCCTAACGTCCTGGGTTTTCCATGTCTCTTCCTTCCAGCCATCTGAGCCAGCTGAACTGTGAGGGATCAGCAGCAGGTTCATAGAAGGGTTTGAGCATCATGGCACTTGTCTAGACTCAGAAGTCCCAGTTTCCCTCCAGTCTACCCAAAAATCTTTTCTGGAAGACGGTCCATCAATCTGGGAGTGACCAATAGCCAACAAGCCACTAGTGTGTTCAGAGGAAGAGGGGCAAACAAAAAGGTAGATCTACTTGTAGACACCGATCACTGTCTTAATCAGTATAGGTTCGGTTACACTGCTATAACAAAGACACCTCAAAACTTCAGTGGTTTAATGCAACGACCATTTATTTTTCATTCACAAAAGGATGCAGTTGCTCTCCCGGACAGGCATCCTCCTTTCAGGACTTGATTATCTAGGTCACTTGGATCTTGCAGTTTTGCTATCTTTACATGTGCTTTCCTGGCAAATGGAAGTGACTTATTTCTGTTCACAGTCTACTGGTCAGAAGGAGTCACATGGCTTCACTCTAACTGCAAGGGATGCTGGGAAATGCAGGGGAGCACTTGAGGCATTTCATGGGCTTTGCTCAGAGAGATGACTGAAACACTTCCCGGCAACTAAAGTGATGACGGCAGGACACGGCCTTGGAGGAGGAAGCACAGGAAAGCCTCTGGGTGAAGGCTGGTGATTAGAAACCTGGACATTTTTTACTTTATATTCTGTATGCCTGAGATAGACCACCACCAAGGCGCTATGCTGAGGGGATGAGACTGAATACTGGGGATGGAGAATCAATGTTGCTTAAACGTCTATCTCCAGGCCAGTCATGATCCACACCCCTCACCACGCCCCCCAACATCCCCTTGAAAACCGTTACAGATGGGACAGCAAACCAAGAAGAATATAATGACTTTATCTGAAGTGGCACACTTTATGAGTGGCACAGGTGGGATGGCTACCTGAATCCAAAGTTATGGTGCTTCCACTACACCGCGAAGCTTACCAGAGCCATGCAAGGCATTGTGAAAGCCTTCTCCTCACTGGATGACAATAATAATGATGGCGTTTGCTGTAATAAAAACGATGATGGTGATGATGATGATGATGATGAAGATGCTAGTAACTCCTATTTATTAGGGTATTATTCTATGTTAACCCCACTCACCCTGTGAGATAGGCTCTACCATTATCCCCATTACACAGATGAGGAAACCGAGGCTCAGAGAGACAAAACGAAACTGTTCAAGATCCCACAGCTAGTAAATAGCAGCGTGAAAATGTTCATTCAATGTGAACTGTACCTGATTTCGAAGCCGCTCCACCACAAAGAGAACAATTCAATTCGATTTGTCGTTTTGTCTACACACCTCCAACGACCAAGTTTGACTAACTATTTTTCTTTAAGCTCACCACTTCTTGTTTGGGCATTTCTTAGATCTTTCCACCACTTGCATCATTTTTGAAAACAGTTCTTAAAAAGGAATGAGAACAGAATGTCCTGCCCCACCTAGGATCCAGAAAAGAAGCATGAATGCCTGATTATGTTCCCCGTAAAAATATACGCCCCCACGTCGCTCTCCTTAACAAAAGACAGATGCTAATTAGAATTTTCACTAGCATTTACAGGTTCAGCTTTAATTATACCAGATCTATCTGAATCTACTGTAGCCCTCTGATTAACAGGGGAGGAAAATCAATAAGCATACCGAAAAATTTGAATGTGTTATATGGCTAATTCCAATTTTATGTTATAATCATGTTTTAATGTTGGTCCTAATTACCATAATTAAGCTGCCTGTGACAGTGCTGGCTGGGACAGAAGCTGTTACTATTCTAAGATGACTTGTTGAAGGCTTTTCCCAGATTTGGGGTAGATTTTGCCATTTGGCTGGTTTGGGGTGCTATAGGGATGGGAATAGTGTTGGTGGGGTGACGATAGCTCCTGGAATGCTGACTGTACCCGAGAAAGCCTTCATTCTAAGGTTAAGGCTGGGTCAGGTGCCATGTCTGTGTCATTTACTAAACATTTATTGAGCACTTACTACGTGCCAGGTCCTATGATGAGCACTGGGAATACAGATGCGAGTTCCCATTCCACTGGATGAGTTTGTCATTAAATAACCGATGACATAAGTGAGAAACACCAGGTGATATGAATGAGAGCTATTCTGGTTATATACACATGGAGTCTACAGGCTTCTCTAAGGAGGCAAATTCTTAGCTGAGACATTAAGAATCTCAGCAGTTACGGAGGCAGGAGATCATTAAGAGGAGATGATTCCTGGCTAAGGGACCAACACTCGCAGAGACCCAGAGCCGAAAGGAAGCAGAGACAGAGTGTTATGAAACGGGAACCGAGTGCTGCAGGGTGAGGCTGATGACTGAGCCAGGGCCAGACCACGTGGGAGCTCACAGGCCCTTCAGGATTGCTCAGCGCCGGGCTGCTTTGGGCTCCACGCCTCTGAGCAGCCATCCTCCCTGCCTTCCTTCTCCCTCCCGTGCTTACGGAAAGCACTCACTGAGCACCAACTACGGACCAGGATATAGACTTCCAGCTCTTGACTGCATTCAATGATCACTCATTCGTTCGTTCATTCACTCTTTCAAAGGCACTTTTGTACCAGAAATTTAAGTACTAGAGGGGTAAGGGTCTACCTTGAATGATGTCCCTTTATTGAATGCCAGTCACTCAGCAACCGCCTACAAAGGCTTACTGTCTTTTAAGTGTATAGTAGTTTAGCACTCTACCTTGATTTACTAAATATGGTGCCATTCATCCATTCCACAGCCATCCTAGTGCGGGGTCCCTCAGGAGAGGAGGCTGAGGCAAGAATAAGAATGGAAGTATAGTTGACTTGGCCGGTGATCCTGGGAAATATCAGTAGTAGAGTGGAGACGTGAGAGAGGGAAGGGAAAGGCACCTCCCCCAAAAGCGTGAGTCACCAAGCAAACGACTACCATGGGCAAGTGGGGCTCTATCTCACTGGGGACCTGAGAGGGAGACCTACCTCCGGAAGTTATTTCCCTGAGAGATGAGGGAACTGAGGGTTTTGTAAACCAACTTCCTTTGGTGCTGTTTCCGGGACTGCTGGAGGTCATGGGGGCACTCCCTGGGACTTTGGGCCTGCTCTGCTTATACCAGCAGGGAAAGCCCACCAGCACAGTGATGCACGTGCTAATGGCTGCGGGCCAGCATAATGAGTGTTAGATATGGGGAAGGAGAGGCCACCAAGTGCATCTACCAGAATAGCCTTTAAAATGCCTACTATGCGCCAGTATACAAATGTCACTGAGTGACAAATACTTGCCCTAAAAATATTTACTGTCTACCACTATCTGCTTTGCCTGTAAGATCCCATCTCCCACTCCTTGTATTATCCACTCACAACTCCATTCACTCATCAAGCTTGCACTGTGCTCCGGATAGGTGCTGGGCTTTAGGATTTCAGCCTTAATCTCAGGCTCTGGGAAGCAAGACAAGGCCCCATAGAGACCCCAAGAAAAAACTGAGCAGGTGTCAGTCTTCCCTTTGTAGATCGGAGGCCCAGCCAGTGCTGGAGTAGCATCCTGAAGTCTGAGCTAATAGAGGGCAGGCCAGCTGTGGCCACCCGGGCTTCTGCCCGTGACCTGTGGGAGGCTGCACAGCAGCTAAGTAGTGATCCAGGTGTCGGTGAGTCCCCTTCCCACAGCAGCATGATGTAGCTTCTGCAGGTGAGGTGAGGACCGCCCCATTGGCTAGCAGGATTGACTCTTTCTTGCCTGAGAAAGAACAAAGAGGAATTTGGAAGTTACGCAGGATGTTTAATGGAAGATCTGTGGTTTCCAGCTTTACTATTCTATGAGACTTTGCCAACTTGCAGACTCCTGGGCCCCACCCAGTGGGAGGTGGGGTTCAGTGGGCCTAGGGTGAGGCCCGGGGAGCCACCTGCATTGTAACTGCCGCATGAGTGATTCTGAAACAGGCAGTCTACAGGGTGCACTGAGAGCAGCACAGGTTTAACCTAACAGCCGTCTGTTTCAGACGGGACACCCGAGGCCCAGGGAGAGGCCCAAGCTGCAGTGACTCCTAGATCGAAACCCAAGCCCTCCATCTGGAAGGCCAGAGCTGCCCTCTGCTAGCAAAGATGAGGCTCTCCGGGTATTTGTGCATTTCAGGCACACTTCCTGTTATTGACAGGCACTAATTGTGGTAATGAACTAAGGAGACCTCAGTTCACCCAATAATTGCAGGTGAGACTTACAGAGTAAATATGATTCTCATTAACGTAACTCAAATGTCTCTGCTATAGAGATCTTATGTGAAGCTTTTAGACTTTGCATGGCCTAACCAAATCCTTTAAATTTTTTTTGTTTTTTTCATTTAGCTTTCAGAAAAAAATAATTCAGAATGCTTATATAATCCACACTGTAAGAGAAACCAAAGATAAATGGAGCTCCCTAAACTCAAGTACATAATTATATACTTAAGTAAGATGACGTGAGTGTGGACACGGCACCTACCTGTCTAGTCTGATTACCTGGTCAGAGAAGCAAGGGGTGCCTGTGAGAAGGAATGAGGAAAAAATGCAGCAAGATGGAATAACACATATGGTATAAGGCTCATTAACTGCAGGATACAACATTCTTCATATACATTCCTGCAGATGTATAAACATTTTAAAAATGCAACTAAGCAAGTGCTGAGGAGAACAAAATAAGAAGAAAAAAAAAGAATTTCTAGGTAATTAAGTTTTGTTTTTTTTTTAAGCATCATTCTCCCCTTCTCCAAAAAAGAAAAAAAATTGAAGAGAAAAAAGCATGTAAATGAAATAGCAAGAGATAGTGGAAGGAGAAGAACCTGAAGGGCTTTGTGAAATGCAGATTCCCAGGCCTGCCCCTTGGTAATGCTCATTCCAATGAGTTTCAGTTTTCTCATGTAGTTCTGATCTCATTGTGATTAGAACCCAGTTTGGTCTAATGTTCGCCCCGAGTCCCTCTTCACCCAGCCCAATTTCCTCAGGTCTGAAAGCCCACTTAGAATCTATTTTCTATAACAAGATCACGTCAAAATGCAGTCTCTGCCTGGGAGATGATCTATTGAGACTAATCATTACCGGACAGTGTGATGAGATGAATCAGACCTGGAGAGCCTGACCTGGAACTGGTTGCACGTACTCAGAACAGCAAATATTCATTGACCACTTATCACGGGCCCGGGGCTAACATGCTCTCAGCAACCCCAGGAGGCAGCACCCTGGCTGAGGGGAACTTTGACCAGTGAGGTTCCCTGGCTGCAGCAGATAACAAAGTGCCATCCTGGAGGCAATCCTGTTGCTCCTGGGGGGCAGGGGGCAGGGAAGGGGTGGCGATTCCCTCTAGCAGAGAATGCCCTGAGCCCTTCTCCCACACGGCTTTTATTAGGGTTGGGAAGTGCAGGGGGACACAGCACACGTGCATAGCTTATCAATCAATGTCCAGCAGGCTATAGTCATAAAAAACTAACATCGTCTATAGATGACAATTGAAGAAGCACAGAAATCTTTTCAGGTTGGGGTCTGGGAGACATGCAGGCGCCAGATGGCTGTAAAGGCGTATATCATGAAGTGGGGAGTTTCACTCCGTATGCCTTGAACTCAAGCATCTGGGTTATACCGACGGGGCTTATCGCTGAGCAGAGCCAGCTTCAAAGGACAGAAATGTACATTTTAGGCCTGATTCCCACGGGACCCTCTGTGTTAGAATCGAGTCATGCCTGCCACCTACGTTATGACCTGGTTTTCCAGGGAGACTTACCAGCCTCTTTCAGAGCTTGCTCTCACGGGGCTACAGTCTCTGAAACCACACAGAGCGGTCCCCAACACCTGGTCATTGTCATTCTCCAAGTGTGAAAACTGAGGCACAGAGAGGTTAAGTAATCTGCCCAAGGTCACGCAGCTAGTAAGGAGAAGAGCCAGGTTTTGTGTCCACATTTTTGTATAAGGTGATAATGTGCTACCTCTTCCCAACAGATACAAGTGGAGGAGACAGCACTGTGACTCAGGGGAGCTGAAATGAGAGACAGGACACACCAAGAGAAGGCGGGGTAGGAACCCAAGCCCAGCTTGATGCCCGTGTTGCCCATGCCAAACTTCCTACGTGGGCTTCGAAAAAGAGCACGGTTCTTTCAGTTTGCAAAGGTATGAAGACGTAATTATGCTTATGTTCTTGGGGACTAGGATATGATAGGAACAAATCCAACTACACAACTTGATGGAAACGGACCTGGATCCTCCAATCAGGATGAAGATATGGTTCCGGGTAAAGAGGGTCCACAGGTCTGGGTGGATCTGGAAGGACATTAGAATATATGCTCAGAGTGCCCTAGGTCAGACTCCGCTCTTGGGCCGGCCTCCCCTATCGCAGTCTGGTGCTGTGAAGGAAACGGGCCGAAGCACGTGCTCGGAAGCAGGTGACCGGAAGGCTCGAGCCATCAGAAGGTTCCGTCGCACGGATGTGTCACGTTCGTCTTCCCACTCACCCGTCGGCTGGCGTTCAGACGGTTTCCGGTTCTCGGGGAAAGCAAATAAAAGTGGCTGCAAAGCTTTGTGCGGAAGTCACAGTGAGAGTGGACGTTTTCACTTCTCTTAGGCAGACACTGGGAGTGAAATGGCTCCATCACATGGTGGGTGTGTATTTAACTACTTAGGAAACCACCGAAAGGGGCTTCCAGACTGGGGGTAACACTTTTCATGTCCACGAGTATCAAGTCCTTGACACTTAACAGCCTTGTGGACGCTTGGTATCATCTGTTTCACTAATTCACGCCATCCTGGTGGGTGTCTAGGGGTACCTCATTGTGATTTTAATTTTCTTTTTTTTTTTAACAGCCGGTGAAGGTGAGTATCTTCTTACAGGCTTATTTGTCATTTGTATATCTTGTTTGGTGAAGTGTATGTTCAAATCTTTTACTCATTTTGGGGGTAATTTTTAATTATTGAGTTGTAAGGGTTCTTTATAGAGAGAGAGACACACTTTTTTAAAGACTTTATTTATTTACTTTTAGAGAGAGGGGAAGGGAAGGAGAAAGAGAGGGAGAGAAACTCAATGTGTGGTTGCCTCTTGCATACCCCCCACTGGAGAGCTGGCCCGCAACCCAGGCATGTGCCCTGACTGGGAATCGAACCGGCAACCCTTTGGTTAGCAGGCCCATGCTCAATCCACTGAGCTACACCAGCCAGAGCAAAAGAGACCAACATTTGTTGGCTATGTGTTCTATTAATATTTTCTCTTAACTTGTGGTTTGCCTTTTAATTTTCATAAGTATATCCTAAAGGGCAAAATATTTGTATATTGATCTCGTTCAGCTAAGTGGCATTTTTTAAATAGTTTGTCCTTTTGTGTCATACTTTTAAAAACCCTCTGTTGAATCCAAGGCCACAAAGATTTTCTCTCAGAAGTTTTATAATTTTAGCTCTTACATTTAGAATTATGATTCATTCTGAGTCATTTTGATGTACGGTTTGAGGTAGGAGTCAAGGTCCTTTTTCGGTCTGTTTGTTGCATATAGCTAGCCAATTGCCTCAGCACCAGTAAATAAAAGACTGGTCTTGGCAGCTTTATTGAAAATCAATTGGCCATATATATGCTGGTCTATTTCTCAACTCTCTTCTGTTCCACTGATCTATGCATCTATCACTCTGCCGATACCACACTGATACTGGCATGATGATCGTGGCCGTGTAATACCTCTTAAAATCAAGCAGCGAGGTTCCTCCAACTTTGTTTCTCTTTTTCAAAATTAGTTTTGCTCTTCTAGGTTCTTTGGCCTTCCCTATGAAGTACATAATCTTGTGAATTTTCGCAGAAAGGCCTGCTAAGGCTTTGGGTGGGAGCGCACTGGCCATGTGGGGTCAGCGTGGGCAGCACTGACATGGTGGTCAGCAATATCGAATGTTCTGACCCGTGAATCTTCCCACTTACTTAGGCCTCCTTTCATTTCTCTCAACAATATTTTATAGATCTGAGACGATTGGTCTTGCATATCTCCTGTCAGATTTGTCACTAAGGAACTCCTATTCCTTGTGCTATTGCAGGACTATTAACCTCAACTTCTGAGGGGTTGTTGCAGGTTTGTAGGAATACAATTCTTTTTTTTTTTTTTTTTGCATGTTGGCCTTGCTAAACTCGCTTGTTACTACCAGTACCTTCTTTGTAGATTCCTTGGGATTCTTTCTTTGTAAAATCCTTAAGCTTTTCTACAAAGACGATCATGCCTTCTGAAAATAATGTTAATTTCCATTCTTCCTTTCCAATCTGTACGCTTCTCACTTTTTTCCCTCTCTTTGCTCCATTTCCTTGACCAGAACATCAGGTATGACGCTGAGTGGACGTGACGAGAATGGAGAGTCTGGCTCCACCTCTCATCTGTCTGCCATCGTTAAGGATGGGTCAGCTGCAGGGTTTTTGGAGGTGCCCTTTATCACATCAAAAAAGGTTTCTTTCTATTCCAAATTCGATGAAGATTTTTATCAGGAGTGGATGTTAAATTTCGTCAAATGCTCTTTCTGCATCTCTAGAGGTCATTTCCTTTTCCTTCTTGAGACTCTTGATATAGTAAGTCCCATTTAACTTCCAAATTTTAAATCGAGCATGCCTTTCCGGCATAAGCCACACTTAGTCACAATGTTATTATTCTTTTCATAAATTATTGCCAGCACTTGATTTTTTAGCTGGTTTGCTAACACTTTGTTAAAAAAAACTTTGAGTCTACATTCATGAGGGTTGTTGATCTGAAGTTTTCTGTAATCTCATGGTCTGGTTCTGGTATGAAGATAATGCTGACCTCATTGAATGAACTGGGACGTTCCCATTTTCCTAAAAAATATTTGTGTTTAATTATACTATTTTTTTTCTTTAAATGTTTGATGGAATTCACCAGTGAAGTCACCTGGACCTGGAGTTTATTATTTTTTTTATGAAGGTTTTTAAATACAAATTCAAGTTCTTTGATAGATACAGAGCTATTCAGGAAATCTATTTTTTTCTTGTGTGAGCTTTGGCATTTCACAAGAAATCTGTCACTTTTACCTAAGCTGTTGAATTGATTAGTAGAACATTGTTAATAATATCCCCCAGTTAGCTTTTTAACATCTGTAGTATTTTTAGTATCTGTAGCAACGCCACCTCTCTCACTTCTGATATTAGTAGTTTGTGTCTTCTCTTTTTTTTCTTCCTGATCATTCTGTCTAGAGGTTTATTACTTTTATTGATTTTTTTTTTTAGCAAAGAACCAGCTTTACTTCCATTAAATCTATTTTTTTCCATTGCATTGATTTCTGTTCTGGTCTTTATTATTTCCCCTTTTCTACTTACACTTAACACGATTTTGTCCTTCCAGTCTGGGGAGGTAGAGACTGTGGTGATTCACTCCTTTTCTGATGTAAGCAGCTGATGCCATAAATCTCCCTCTCGGGACTGCTTCGGCTGCGTTCAAATTTTGGTGTGTTGTAATTTTTACAAATTCAGTTCAAATGCATTTTAATTTCTCTTCCTATTTCTCCTTTGCCCCATGGGTTATTTAGAAGTGTGCTTTTAATTTCTAAGTACTTGTGAATTTTCCAGATATCTGTTATTGATTTCTAATCTAATTCCATTGTAATTAGATAACACACTTCTTATAATTTGAATCATTTTATATTGACTGAGACTTGCTTTCTGGCTTATCATATGGTCTGTGTAGGTAAAATATTCCATGCGCCCTGGAAAAGCACGTTTGCCGCGGTCGTGCCGGCGTTCCCTAAATGCCAATTAGATTAAGTCGGTTGGTTTTGTTCTGCAGGCATCGATACCCTCTTTGGTTTTATGTCTGCTGCTCCATCACTGATGGAGACAGAGACGTTGAAATCTCTGGCTGTGATTGTGGATGTCTTTTTTTTTTTGTCTTTTAGTTCTATCAGGTTTTGGTTCGGATATTTTCAAGTCTGTACTTGAATTTTTAAAACAGCTTTGTTGAGGTATAATCTGCGTAGTATAAAATTCATCCCTTTTACGTGTGCAATTCAATGAGTTTTAGGAAGTTTATTGTCTTGGACCACTCCCATCACAACTCAGTTTTAAAATATTTCTGGCACCCCGGAAGGTGCCTGTTGCCTGTTTGCACCCAACCTCCTGTTCCCACCCTCAGCTCTAAGGAGCAGTCCTCTGCTCCCTCACTCTAGAGACTGGCCTTTCCTGGGCGTTTCATATCAATGGAATCACATGACCTGTGGCCTTTCAGCATGATATATATTTTTTAAATCCAGCTTTACTTATTTTTAAGATTTTTTTAATTTATTTTTTAGAGAGGGAAGGGAGGGAGAAAGAGAGAGAGAAAGAGAGAAACATCAATGTGCGGTTGCTGGGGGTCATGGCCTGCAACCCAGACATGTACCCTGACTGAGAATCGAACCTGTGACACTTTGGTTTACAGCCCACGCTCAATCCACTGAGCTATGCCAGCCAGGGCGGCATGCTATTTTTGAGGCTTATCCATGTTGCAGCAGAGATCAGGACTTCATTTCCTTTTATGGTTGAACAGCATTCCACCGAGGGGATGTGTTACAGGGTCTTTCTCCGTTTGCCTCAAGGATGGACATGCGGCTTGTTTCCACTTTTTGGCAATTATGGTTAATGTTGCTATGAATACTTGTGTGCAAGTTCTTGAGTGTAGCAATGCTTCTACTTCTCTTGGCTCCATTCTTAGGCGTCAAACTGCTGGGCTATACGGCCAGCCCCCAAGAAGTCGAGTTGGTGGGTGATATGGTTTCTGAGGAACGGCCGGACTGTTTTCCAAAGCGGCCGTGCCATGTTCACCCCCACCAGCCGTGAACAAGAGTCCCATTTCTTTCCATCCTCACCAGTGCTAGCGATGATCTTTTTGATGTTGAACTGCTTTTTGACCCATTAAAATGGCATTTCATATGATTCCATTTACAATTGTCACTGCCTCTTACAGATGGGAAAGCTGAGGCCTGTAAGAGGTAAGAGGTGGCGGAAATCACGCTCACGTTGGTCTGTCCCGCAAGCCCAAGGAGCTGCACGTGGCTGCCTCCATTTCTCCCTGGAAGCTCGGGCCTGGCTTTTCTCTCCGGTCGCCAGTGAGCCATGCCCCACCCTCAGACCCTCTGGGGGCCCACTGGTCCTGCAGGTTTGCTGCCTCATCCTGGCTGCACAGGTATGGTATTATTGCATGGTATTATTGCTCCTCCCCGGCCGCCTCTGCAAGGCTGATACAGAAGGAAATCAGTGCTCGCTGAGGTGCTTCTGAGTCCCGGGGGCTTATTCTCAGCCTGGTCTTTAAACCAGCAGTTTCTGGGATTCCACTGAATGGCTCCCCTTTAAACTGTGTGATAAGCCCATCCGAGTCTCTTAAGACGTTATTGTTACAAGAAATCCTCTTTTAGGCTTGCTGAATTTGTGCTATTGCCTGGGGAAGAAATTATATATATTTTTCTTATATATATATATTTTAATATGGAATAGCACAAATATATATATAGTTTAATATGGAATATATTCCATATATAATTAATATAATAATTATATACTGTATATCATATATTATATAAAATTATATATTATTCCATTTTAATATGGAATATTAACATATATATATATAGATTTGTTTCCTCCAGGTATTTATCAGCTGACTTTTTTTTCTGGAAACAGCATCTTTGAAATGTGCTCTAACCTCTCCAACCTCCTTGTGACACCCCCTCCAAGGCTTCCTGGGGGGCGGAGCAGGCAGCACTTTCAAAACACTGGCCTGGAAACCTGGGCTGACATCTGCCGGGCTTCCCACTGATCTATGGGAGAAGCGAGAAGAATGCTGTCCAGAAAGCCTTCAGAAAGCCACATTGATTTAATTTAAAGGGCTCTCCTCTCTGCTGTGATTCTGTTTTTTCCTCTTTTAGGTGTTAAAATGTCCTTGCTTGATGAAATGACGGCCGTGAGAGAGGGTAGTCATTTTTATAAAATGTCTTATTTGGCAAAATAGAAAATGGAATACACGACATCCATTCATCTATCTTTATTTTTTATGACTACGTTTTTACTTTTTTTGACTGACAGGGGATGTCCACATGCCTGGGAATTGCTGGTAGCAAGCATATGAGGATGGGGGAAAGTTATATAGCCCGGGCTTTATACGTAACTTTGTAGCAATTTGGCCTTGATTAATAATACTATTAATCAATACTATTAATATCAGAAACAATAATAATAATGGCACTAATAAACACTTGTGGAGGTTTTTCTCTGTGCCAAGCACTGTTCTAAGTACTTTATGTTCATAAAATCGTTTGGTCTTAGGATATCCCAGGGAAACTTTTAGAGTTAAAATGACCAGGGAGCCCTGGCTGGCGTAGCTCAGTGGATTGAGCGTGGGCTGCGAACCAAAGCATCGCAGGTTTGATTCTCAGTCAGGGCACATGACTGGGTTGCAGGCCACGGCCCCCAGCAACTGCAAATTGATGTTTCTCTCTCTCTCTCTTTCTCTCTCTCTTTCTCCCTCCCTTCCCTCTCTAAAAATAAATAAATAAAATCTTTAAAAAAATGACCAGGGACTAGTGTCTAAATGCAACGGACAAGGGAGACTAGAAAGTTGTTTAGTCTTTGTGCCTGATTCCCAGCATACAGCCCCCCAAACCCTAGGACTTCCCTGACTGGTAAGCGTGTTGGGAGCATCTTTTGTTCTAAGAGGTGACTGTTTGTGGGCCCCTGGAGAGCTTCAGGGTGGGGCTGGTGGACAGAAAGACCAAGCCTTGATGAGAAGCTTAGAACTTGCAGCCCCACCTCTCAGCCTCTGAGGGGTAGGGGCTGCAGAATCACCATTGGTCAACGATATAGTCAATCATGCCGACTTAATGAAACCTCCACAGAACCCTTAAATGGTGGGGTTCTGGGGTGGTGAGCACAGGGAGATGCTGGGAGGCTGGTGCGCCCGGAGAGGGCGTGGCGGGAGGGCGGGGCATGATGGCAGCTCCGCCCCTTCCCACATCCCTTGCCCTGGGCATTTCTTTCATTTGGCATTTCCCGAGTTGCATCCTTTATAGAAACCAGTAGTAGTAAGACACTTTCTTTGAGTTCTGTGAGTCATTCTAACAGATCATCAAGCCTTGGGGGTGGGGGTTGTAGGACTGGCCACCCCAAATTTGTAGCGAAGTGGGCAGAAGGGTACTTACCTGACCTAGGGACCCAATACTTGTGACGGGCACCTGAAGGCATGGCAGTCTGATGAGACGGAGCCCGTAAACCTGGGGTGGGGGAGTTAGTGTCAGAAGTGAGTTGAACTGCAGGACCCCCACTTGGTTCTGGAGGATCAGAGAATCGGAGAATCAGCTGGCGTCAAAAGTTTTTAAAAATCTCTAAGGTGCCAATACATTGCTGGACCCATTGTATGTGCCCAAACTGAAATATAGTTTCCTCCTTCTCCTCGGGGCACACCTCTCCGTTTCTCAGAGAGGGGAGGTAGCTGGCGAACAGCTTGCGTTTGGAAATCTAACAGACCTGGCTTCGAGCCCAGGCTCCTCCTGTTTTTGGCTGGGAGACCCCGGGGCAGGTAGCTCGTCCTCCCGCCCCGCCCGCCCCGTGCCTCAGGAGCTGAAGGCTGGAGAGCAGCCGAGGGCAGTTTTTGCTTTGTGTTCTATTCATCCCCTGATCAGGAAGAGCGGGAATGAGAGATGGGGAAGCAGCGTCTGGATCCCGCATCTCGGCTTTTCTCCCTTTGGACGGGCTCCACCGCTGACTGCAGTGACGTGGGACTTCGAGTCTCCCGCCCACTGCCTGACACAGCCCGCTTCCCTTCACCCCCAGCGCCCAGCGCAGCTCAGCCCCGTCTCAAACCCCAGCCGAGGGGCCAGCTGGCCAGCTGCAGTGGAGCGTTAACGAAAGCCTGAGTCAAACTTCATTTCCTCTTGTCCAGGGAGCCTAGCCCGCTGTGGGCTAGGTGCCAGGCCAGAGCACTGTTGGCGTAGAAGCAGATGCTGCGTGAAACCGGAGCTCATGGGCCCCAGCGGAGCAGGTGCGCCCACACGCTGCCCCCCACCCCCGCCATCACTGGGCCCCTAGGGGCACCTACCCTTACAGTATGCCCACTGTGCAAATGGGAAGACTGATGCTTGGACAGACAAATTTGCTGGCAGAACATCCCAGAGTGAACACCGACAACTGGGGTTTAATTCCAGGTCCCTTCCAGTGCGGATCGACTTTCCTCCTATGCCATTTTTTTTTCTTGTTTGCTCTGAGGTGCAAATAACTCCTTAACAAAGCTCCGAATATAATGCTTCCTTGGAGAGCTGCATGCAAAGGGGGAAAAGAAACACACAGCAACAGGCGAGGAGGATTTTAGTGGCACAAGAGTTATCCTGCAGCGTTTTGAATGGTGCCCACGACCATTCTGTGAGCATCTAATAATATGTGTCAGGGGCTGGGCTTCCCATAAACCATCTCATTTCATCCTCCCACCACCCAGCGAGGTAAATGCTAACAGTGCCCACTTTGCAGATGCAGAAACTGAGACTCAGAGAGGAAAAATAGCTGGCTCAAGGTCATGCAGTCAGGAAATGCAGGGGCTGGGATTTGAACTCAGGACCGTGGCTTTGGAACAAATTCCTGTTGTCCCTGAATGTCAGCCAGCATGGCAGCCACCTCTCCTTTCTATGACTTGCCCAGAGGGGTGAAACTTTGGCACCCTCTTTCCTGCACACCCAGGACACGGAGGAGCTGGTCACAAAGGAGCTGTAGATACAGCAAAATGGAAAGGCATTGCTCCTGCAGGAAGTGCCCAGGTGGGGAGCTGCGGTGCCTGCTTCTATTCTCGGTGCTGTCACTTGCTGGTTACCCTTTCCTCTTTGAGCCTGAATTCAGATTCGGGCAAGGAAAGCAACGTTTTCCAACATGTTTGCCAACTCCGACTGCTGGTCGGTGCTGACTAGAGGGTTGTACTGAAAAAAATTGTGAGGCATGGCAATCGATTTGTGATGTCTGTCACTGCATGGGGTGGGGTAGGTGGGTTTAGAGGCTATTTTTGTGTTATGCATTTGCAAATCCCAAACCAGGGGCTCCCTGAGATCCCTGAAAGGAGCCCCAATCCCTTATTCCAAAGATCATGTTGCTTCCGCTTGAGCACTCAGCAAAGTGGGGGCAGGGGAGTCAAGAACTTAGAGGTTGCCAGCCCTGGCTGGTGTGGGTCAGTGGACTGACTGCCAGCCTCTGAACCAAGAGGTCACAGGTTCGATTCCCAGTCAGGGCACATGCCTGGGCTGCAGGCCAGGTCCCCACTGGGGGACACACAAGAGGCAACCACACATTGATGTTTCTCTCCCTCTTTTTCTCCCTCTGTTCCTCTCTCTCTAAAATTAAATAAAAATAACATCTTTAAAAGTTTTTTTAAAAAAGAGCTTGGAGTTGCCAGATAAAATAGGGGTATCCTGTGTTTTCATTGGCTCAATCTGTTTACAAGAGCTGCAAACTCAAGAGATTCCACGAGTATCTTGCTGGCAGCTCGATGTAATCTTGAAGTCAGCACAGCTGATACAGTCAGGGCTGGCCCCAGATTTCTGTGGCTCCCTTGCTCACGACAGGCATTGGCTTTGCTAAGTCAAGGCAGCTGAGCCACTTCTGGGGGAGAGTGGGGGCCGTTCCCTGTCTTTTGGGGTAATTACCTGGTCAATTCTGCACGTTCCTCCCTCGCCCCGTCCTTATCCCCAAGTGCCATCCATGCCCAGAGAAAGTTTCTGTCTTGGCTGACCTCTGCTGACCCCTGCTGACCCCTGCCACGTCTCAGGGGTCAACCTTCCCCTCACTGATGCCCAAAGCAGACCAGGTCTGAAGGTGTCAGGTGCATGTACCATTCTTTTTTTTTAATTTATTTTTCAATTACAGTTGACATTTAATATTTTGTATTAGTTTCAGGTGTACAGCAGAGTGGTTAGAACACTTCACGGTGTGGCCCCGATACCTCGAGTACCCAGCTGGCACCCTACATAGTTGTTACACTATTCCTGACAATGCTCCCTGTGCTAGACTTTGCGTCCCCGCGACTAGTTTGTAACCGCCAGTCTGTCCTTCTCAATCCTTTCACCCTTTTCAGTCCCCTCCCCACCCTGCTCTGGCTGCCATCAGTCTGTCCCCTGTATCCGTGCATCTGTGGGTCTGTCACTGTTTTCCGTGTTGTTTCTATTGTTCTTTAGACTCTTGTTCCCTCCTCTTGAGGAGACTTCATCAGACAGCGACATTACTGCACCCTGGGAGCTCTGAGTGGCTGCCTCCGGTCTGGACATCCCTCGGCCGTGGGTACTCTGTGGTCCAGGGGCCACCTGGAGGAGCTTCTGGCTTACCTGGGAACCCAGGGGCCCCGGCTACATGTCTCAACTTAGGGAGGTTGCAGCGGCCCCTGTCTCTTCCCCTGCCTCAAGATCGGGACCCTGGGCTCCTTCTCAGGGACTGCTGGCTGGTTTTCTCCCCCCAGACCACGGCCGTTGAGAACCGGATGTCTTGTCTGCACCCATACTTCCACACTCCGGCTTATTCTCTGGGCTCTTGATATTAGAACCCAGCGTTTGGGCTTTTCAAAAAAAACAAGGGCATTTTTTTCCCCTGTTCAAGCATTTGACATTTTCCATTGAAATCCATGGCTTTCAATACCGTGGTTTTTGTGATAGATTCTCAAAAATGTGCCTCAGAATTCAAAAGCCGATACTTTGATTCCTGAGCCTTTTTTTTTTTTTTGCCTCCCTCCCCTGAGGAGGGTCTGATCAGATTGCTCGCCTTTGTTAGGAAGACAGGGAGAGGGAAGCAGGTACAAAGCCTTGAATATAAATATAGGTTTTAATATCAATAGTACACTGCTAGGGTTACGGTTAGAATAAGGTATAAAATCCGCAAGCAAAAAGAGATTCTATCTCCATATGAAAAAATGACCACGTACACACACAAGCTGTGCACTTTCTCTGATGTTTCCGGAGCTGTTCACTCATCTGTGGCTGCGATCTGACTTTCCAAGGGTATTTTCATCCATCCATCCATCACCCCACATCGCTAAACTGTGAAAAGACGCCCCCAGACTTTATTTTTAGAGGCCTGGTGCCAATTTTTAATTCATCCTCTCGGCCATTGATTTGTCTGTGCCTCGGCAGCACATCTGGCACCCGTGCTTTGAATTAGGGACCCAGGGGTGGGTTAACCAGAGGTGGCTGCTTCCCCCAGGGAGCTCATGAACAGACCCATGGCATAGTCTTGGGAAACCCTTGGGGAGTGAATGAGCAAATTCTTAGTGCGCATCCCTTGGTTATGGTGTTTGTTTGCTAGGCCGCCGCGTAGACTGGGTGGATTAAACAGTGGGAATTTAATGTCCCGCAGCTCTGAAGGCTGGAAGGCCAAGATCAAAGTGTCAGCAGGGCTGGTTCCTTCGGAGCCGGGAAGGAAGTCTGTTCCAGGCCTCCCCCTAGCTTCTGGTGGCAGGCCCGCAATCTTTGGCGTTGCTCGGCTTGTAGAAGCATCACCTTGATCTCTGCCTTCACCTTCACAAGACATTCTCCCCGTGTGAATGTCTGTTCAGATCACCCCTTTTTATAAGGATGGGCTCACCCTAGCAACCTCGTCTTAAGTAATAACATCTGCAAGAACCCTACTTCCAAATAAGGTCACATTCTGAGGTCCTGGGGCTTAAGACTCCATTATATGGATTTTAGGGGGCACAGTTCAACCTGTAACAGTTGTGCACGTGAGCTTGCCATCTTGATATGAGATGCACGCTGCTGGAGGTCAGGCCGCACCTTACACTTGTGTGTCCCCGGGAACCAGTGGAGAACACGGCCTACCGTGGGCGCTCCAGAAGTATGTCTTGAACCTGAGACTACCCACTGATTCATGGAAGGGAAAATGAATGTGGTGAAGTTAATGACTTGCTCGAGGTCAAAGGTGCAGCCAGTGTGAGCGCATGAGAGCATGTGAATGTGTGAGCATGGGTGTGTGTGCGTGTGTTTGAGTGTGATTCCGTGAGTGGGTGCGACATGGTATCTGTGAGTATCCAGGGTATATGAGTGAGTGTATGATTGTGTGTGCATGCAAGGAAGTGTCAGCTTGTGAGTGGGTGTGTGTGACTCTGAGCAAGTGTGAGCATGCAGGTGTGAGCCAAGGTGTGTGGCTGAGAGTGTGGGTAAGTGAGAACGTGGAAGTGTGTGTGAATGTGGGAGTATGTACCTGTGTGTGCATGTGTGTGTGTGTGTGTATGTGTGAGTGTGGGAACAGTGACTTCCACAGAGCAGGCTTCCATCCGGGTTCACGCCAGAGCCGGCTCCGTGGCTGTGGCTGGTAAGAGTTAGGACAGCCCTGGCAGGTAACTCAGTTGGTGAGAGCATCGACCCGATCCATACGCCACTGTTGTGGGTTTAATGTCCAGTCAGGGCACATACAAGAATCAATCAATGAATGCATAGGGAAGTGGAACAACAAATTGAAGTTTCTCTCTCTCTCTCTCTCTCTCTCTCTCTCAAATTAATCAATAAACATTTTATTTAAAAAAGTTGGAACATACAAAGAGATGTGGGGAAGGGGGCAGTTCTAGCTGCCTCAGCCTCTCACTCTCCCTGGCTTAACATGCAGTTCTTTTCACGAACTCGGCCCTTAGCAAGAAGCCCATTAAACCTGAGAACAAGGTTTATGTGTGCACTGCGGGATTTTGTGTCAGGGAGCATAGCGCTAGGGTGAGTGAGTGTGTGTATGTGTGTGTGTGTGCGTGTGTGTGTGTGTGTGTGTGTGTGCGCAAAAGCTGGTTAACCCTCTCTGTGGTGGGCGTGATTGATCTCAAGGATAGGTAGGCCAGTGATAGAGTAAAAAAATATGCTAAAAGATTTTTTATCTCTTAACTGCAATAGTCTTTAATTATTTATGGCCTATTAACGCCCAAGTTAGGGAGTTAAAAAGTAGTAAACATGCATTTTTATGTCAAGGACTACACTTCCCGCTGGCGGCTTGCACACATTGCTGTACCCTGGAGGTAGTGCATCACTGGCGAACCCTCACGGAGCCCCTATGCTTTACCAGGCCGTGGGGTGGGTGCGGGAGACACAGCAGTGAATATGAGAGAGAGATTCACTCGCTCATGCATCCAATTTCTAACTACCTCCCTGCGGTTCTGTATAAGACACTGAGGCTACCGTAACAAATTCATATCCATTCACTCAACAAATACTCATTGACTGTAAGGAACCACTTTTTCATGGCGTGGAAATGCAGCTCAGCCTCTGCATGGAGAACCAGTGGGGAGTGAGTGGCATGCAGGACCACGCCCACAGAGAGGTTTTCCCGTGGGGAATCAGGCCTGCATTGTACCTAGGCCTCTGTGAGACTTGCTTTCGCTAAAACTCCCTCACCCTGAATGGGGGCGGCAGGTGCTTACTGTAACTTCCTAAAGTCTGTGCTAAAGCTCCCCAGTATGGAGTGTGACCGGTTGGACCACTTTCGCCCTGATCTGCAGCATCCTTCTCTTCGAAGTGATTAGCAGCATTCTTTCCTTTGTGATCTGTTAAAGATAGTCCCCTGCAGTGAACCTGTGCATGGTAAATGAGAACTACCCTCCATGTAATGGACCCAGACAAGCAATAAAAGCCTGTCCAGGCAGGGGCCAGGGCTCTCTTGCCCTCTCTCTCTCTCTCTCTCTCTCTCTCTCAGAGAGTGGCCATGTCATCCCTTTTGCTCCACAGGATTTCTGTAGTCCGTGTGTATCGGTCTCACAACCACAACAAATGGATCCTGCAGGCTGGGATCTGCTTCAATTGACCACTTACTATGTGCCCCCCTCCCTGAGTGATGCATTTGTTTACACACACATTCATTCATCAAATTTCTGGCTCCTACCCTTGGTTCTGTGCTAGACACCAAGCCGACCCCAGAACCACGTCCCCTCATTCAGCAAATGCTCACTGAGCATCCGCTACATGACTCCTTTATTTATCAACAAATACTTATTGGGAGGCTATTCTGTGCCTGCCCAGTGCCAGGGGCTGGGGGGCCAGCGATGAGTGAGACAGATATGGTCCTGGCCCTGCGAGCGCCTTGCAGACTCACCTCTGTGGTAGGGGCTTTGGGGGATCAGGGGTCAGAAGGAGAGAGACCATTTCAGGTGAGGAGACAGACAGGCTCCAGGGGTCACCTGAGGAGCTGACAGTGGGGATGAGGGTGGGGCCGCATCCGCCAGCTGCCAGGATCCCGTCTTCAACTGTGCTCTCCCTGCGCAGCCTCTGTGGCCACACACGAGCATCAGGGCACCTCTGCTCACCGAGGTCAGGGCCACCACACCGCCCCACTCCCTGTGCTCACTCCTAGCAGTCTCAGGGGCTGCACCTTTTTCCTTCTCTGAGAGGTTTCACCTTCAGCCTCACACGTGAGGATATTTCCACTTCTCAGGCACTGTCAGGATACATATCCAGCCCACCCCTCTCCTGCTGGCATCCTGGTCAGCCCTCCAAGCCTGGCCTGGGGGACCGCGCTCTCCCACAATGCTTGTTGCCACAGCCGAGGCTCACCCCAGCCCCCATTCCGAGCACACCATTCAAACATCAGGCCGGCCTCCCAGCCAAGCCAGCGAGCAGCTCCCTGCCCTGCTCCCCTGCAGAAACCCAGGCTCCAGGCAACTACCCAGGGACTCCGGCTTTCTTTCTGCCTGACCAAGCTGATTTTTCCCTCTTATTCTCTCAAGGTTTTGTTCCTGGCACCGTTGCTAGTTTTGCAGTGAACCGAAATGTTATTCATTGCAGGGCGGGGGGGAGGGGGCAGAAATCCCAGCAAAGTAAAGACTGCAGCTTCCCACAATACAGGGCTTTTAGTCATCAGGAAAAAGCTGGGGTGAGGAGTGGAGGAAAGAACTTTTAACTCTTGTGGTGACATGCTTTCCACTCGCCTCTAGGAGTCTAACTGGGGTCTGGCCACCAGCAGGCTTGTCAAGAACAGAGGCTAAGAAGGGCACAGGGCTGAGAGGCAGTCCAGGAGACAGGTCTCCGCACAGTAGCACATTCACTCGCCCACTCACCCACTCACTCACCCACCCACTCACTCATTCATTATGTATGGATCATCTTTTACGCTGCAGGCGCTGCGCTAGGTGCTTGCAGTACACTGACGAGCAGAACCGCCATGCTCCCTGCCCTGGTGAATTTGTGGGATGCAAACACAGTGTAGAAAACTACCCAGCAGCCCAGGGAATGGGAGGAAATGTTGGCTAATGGTCCATCTGATAACAGGCTCCTATATAAACAACTTGCACAAGTCAGCACCACCACCAAAGCAAACCTCATTCAGAAGCAGGCAGAGGACTTGCACAGGTGCTTCTCCAAAGATGAAACACACGTGGCCAGTGAGCACATGAAAGATGCTCGACGTCCATGGTCATTCGGGAAATGCGCATCAAACCCACGGGGACATGGTGCCTCGCACCCATTAGGATGGCGGCTAGATAAACACCAGAGAACAGGCGACGGCAGGGACGCGGAGAAGCTGGAGCCCTTGTGCGCTGTTGGCGGGAACGTAACGTAAGGGCAATGTGAGTAAACCAGGCACAAGAAGAAGAATACAGTAGGATCCTGCTAACGTGAGGTACCTAGTGAAGTCAAATCCAGACACAGGAAGTAGACTTGCGGTTGCCAGGGGCTGGCGGAGGGGGAAATAGGGGAAGTTTTTAAAACTGGTATAGGGTTTTAATTTTGCAAGACAAAAGGAATTCTAGAGATGAATATTGGCAATAGTTACGGGAAAGCGTGAATGTCCTTGACACTACTGGAAAGTACACTTCAACACGGTTATTTTAGATCACTTTTAGGATTGCATATATTAGTGTGTTTTACTACAAGTTTTAAAGATTACCCGAAGCCACGGTCTTAAACTTGAGCTAGTGCCATGTGGGAAAAGCAGAGGGGCTGTGACCAGATCCAGCGGGGGCTTCGGGTCCTGCTGGATGAGTGGTCTGGGAGGGCTGTCCTGAAGAGGTGACGTGGAAGCTGAGACAGTGGCGGGGAGGAGTCGGCGCACCCCAGGCAGAGCGAGCAGCTTGGGGAGAGCCCGCTGCAGGCGGGCGGCGGGGTGTCTGTGGCACGGCAGGGGGCGAGGTGGGAGAGGCAGAGAAGACCAGAGTCTTTACCGGTATTCAAAGTCCAGGGGGAAATTATTGGAGGGCTGTAAACCAGATTCATCACGACGAGAATCTTATTTTAAAGAGCTGACCCCAACTTCATTAAAAAGATAACTCTCCCACAGAATGGACTGGAGGGAGACAGGCAGAGGCAGGGAGGCCAATTAGGAAGTTATTGCTCAAGCGCAGGCGAGAGGTGATGGTGAGCTGGCATGCAAGCGCGGAGGTGCAGGTGAAGCAACGGGGCAGCTCCGAGGGATGTGCGTGAGAGGAGACGGGCCAACCGTTGGCTGTGGGTAAGTTCTCTCTTGGGTCCGGGGATGAGTCAGGACTCCGATGGGGCCTCTGGGCCGGGCTGTGCCCTCAGATGGGCAGGTCTATATACTGGAAACTAGTCCTGAGGTCAGAATTGGAAGCAAGGAAGGGGGTAGGAGTTCAAGAGTGAATACAATGGCCCTGACCAGGTGGCTCAGCTGCTTGGAGTGTCGTCCTGACACCACAAGGTTGTGGGCTCAGCCTGCAGTCAGGGCACCTATCCAGGTTGAGGGTTCGATCCCCAGTCAGGGTGCATGTGGGAGGCAACTGACCCATGTTTCTCTCTCATATTGATGTTTCTCTCTCTCTCTCTCAAATCAATAATCATATCTTCAACTGAGGATTGAAAAGAATGAATACACCGACAGCCCCCAAAGCTGGAGGTCTGTCTGTCTGCAGGGACTTCGTGTTGCCGAGGCAGGCTTGGTTGATCCCCAGGAGGGCTGGTGCGTCTCTGTGCATCCACTGCCATTGCAACAGCCAACCGTGCGAGACAGAAGAACATTCTCGTGAGAGCAGCCGGTAGGAGGCTCTCGTGGAAAAGGTCTAAAGCCTGGCCCTGATTCGGTGCGTGCCCCAAGACTTCCTCTCGTCTCACAAGGCTGAGCTCGTGAGTGCTAATAATCACCGGAAGTTTCCCGGGCTGCTGTGGTAGCCCGTTGAGTCCATAGACGTGAGACCCCATGAGAAGGCAGCAGATCAAATTGGATGTATTTGAAAGGAAAATGGACCGCATGACCTCAGGGAAGAAATCTCTATTTGGGTTTATTAAAAACTTGCACTGCTGTTCTGTGATGAACGTGTTTTACTCATGTGAAAAAATAAAATAAAGGGGAAAACACACCACCGGACTCCTCCACTGCCAGAGGCCCTCGTACCGATGCGGACCCCTGCTGGCAGCAGGGCGGGCAGGCGGATACTCAGAGTCTTTAAATTGTTTATGACTTTTGTGGCAGTCACTGCACTTTGGAGATTCTTTCTTCATGAAATAATCCTAAACAGGAGATAAAAGCTTCATAGACAGAAGCTGCAGTGGTGCTTGTAAATGTAGAAAACTGAAAACAGCTTAACTGTCCCAACAAAAGGAAGGCCAATGCATTCGGCACCATTCCACTCAATGGAATATTACGCAGCCGTCATAAATGATGCATGCGTGACAATCTGGGTGACGCTTAGGACACAGTGGAGTGTGTGTGCAATTGATAACTACAGAGAGGCAACAGCAAAGATGATGTTCGGAATAGAACCGGAAGGAAATGTAGCAAAACATCAACTCCTCTCATGTTGCGGTGGTGGAACTATTAACACATTTTCCCATTCTGCTTAAATATATGCAACAACATTTCTATACTGTGTGTGCATCTGGTAATGGGGAAAGTTATTTTTAATAAGAAAAGCCTTTTGGAGCCCTTCAAGAACCCAGGTCTTTCAACATCGACGCAGGGTTCATGGGGAGCAAGGAGATGAAAACCATGCAGACTGGAGTGTTTTCTGATGATTAGGAACTTGGCCTTGGGCTTGGTGTCAGAGTTTGTGACTCGACTAGGTGACTTGTGACTAAGTGACTCTATGTAAGTGTCTCAGTCTCTCTGTGAGCGGTCCCTCTTTCTTATCTGCAGGGTGGAGATAATAGTAACCCCTTCACAGGGTTTGTGAGGACAATTTGAAATGACGTGGGTGACCACTTAACAATGTGCCTGGCATGTAGCCTGTTCTCCATAAACATTAGCTATTCATAGTATCATTATTGCCAGTGGACTAGTTAAAGAGATATTTGTACAAACTGTGGACAGCCAAAGAACCCAGACTTCACTGGCCCAAGGGAAGCAGGCAAAACAGGCATTTTTCTCTGAGAAAAGCGATTTTGCCCGTGGGTGTCCATGGAGTTTTGGGAAGAAGGTTAGGTGCCTGGCCGGGGAGCCACCAGGCAAGGGGCCACCTGCCTTCGCCCAGGAGCTGCCACGGTATCGAATCAAATGCGCCCATGCAGTCACTGTCATGCCTGACTGGGGTGACCTTAGTGTTCTGAAGTGACCAAAATGCCAGGCCGAGCTCATTGGCCTGCACTTCTCAAGGTGGAGACTTGGTTGCCTCAGTTGTGGTTCCCAGACCATGGTGTGTGTTCAGGAACATTTAGCACCTTTTGGTTCTTGGGAAAGAGTGGGATCCCAAAGTTCGGTCTGAGAGGGCTTCTTCTTTTCCTCTGTTTGGGGGCATGACCTTGCACTTCTGTGGCTCTGCAGAAGCTCCTTCCTTCCCTCTGAACGTTCCTCCCTGTGTGCCCATGTATTTGGGAACTTCTATTCTGCCTTGGCTCAAATGTCACCTCCTCTGGGAAGCCTTCCCTGAATGTATCATCTTACTATTCATTACTTTTTATAGATGATGCCTTTGTATCTTGTGCAGTGCTAGAGGTACATGTATCTCCACTATAACCCATGTCTTGCTTCCCCTTTGTAGGTCTCATCATACCTATGCCAAACTAATTTATTGTGGGACTGTCTCTCTGTCTGAGGTCTTTGTGATGGCAGGGATCGTGTTTCTCTTGTAGTGGCTGTTATGCTTAGTAGTACCTGGCACATGATACTAAACAGATGAATGAATAGATGGATGGATGAATGGATGGATGAATGGATGCATTTTCACCTTCTTGGTTGCTTGATGTTAACTATTCCAGAGAACAGGTTTTCTACCAGCAAAATTAAAAGGGGACCAACCATATGGGAAAACATATTTGCCAATGATACCTCGGACAAGGGTTTGATCTCCAAAATATATAAAGAACTCACACAACTCCACTCCAGGAAGATAAAAAACCCAATTAAAAAATGGGCAAAGGACCTGAACAGGCACTTCTCCAAGGACACACAGAGAGCCCAGAGACATATGACAGGATGCTCAGGATTGCTAACCATCAGAGAGATGCAAATTAAAACCACAGTGAGGTACCACTTTACACTGGTCAGAATGGCCACCATAAACAAATCAACCAACAAATGTTGGCAAGGTTGTGGAGAAAAGGGAACCCTAGTGCACTGTTGGTGGGAATGCAGACTGGTGCAGCCACTGTGGAAAACAGTATGGAATTTCCTCAGAAAACTAAAAATGGATCTGCCTTTTGACCTGGCAAATCCACTGCTGGGATTATACCCTAAAAATCCTGAAACACCAATCCAAAAGAACCTATGCACCCCAATGTTCATAGCAGCATGATTTATAATAGTCAATTGTTGGAAGCAACCTAAATGCCCATCAGTAATGAGTGGATCCAAAAACTCTGGCACATTTACACAATGGAATTCTATGCATCAGAAAGAAAGAAGGAATTTCTACCCTTTGCGACAGCGTGGATGGAACTGGAGAGCATTATGCTAAGTGAAGTAAGCCAGGTGGTGCAAGACAAATACCATATGACCTCACCTATAAGTGGAACCTAATCAGCAAAACAAACAAGCAAGCAAAATATAATGAGAGACATTGAAATTAAGAACAAACTGACAGTAACCAGAGGGGAGGGGAGAGAGGATAATTAGGGGAGAGGATAATGGGGGGGAAAGGGAAGAGTTGTCAAGGAACGGGTATAAAGGACCCACGGACAAAGCCGAAGCGGGGTAGGATGGAGGGTGGGAGGTGGGGGTGGCTGGGGTGGGGGGGAGTGGTGGTGGGGCGGGGAATGGAGACACTGTACTTCAACAACAATAAAAAAAAAGATAGAAAAAAGAAAGAAAGCGACCGGTCAGTGGATGAAAGGACGCTCAGGAAATTGCTGAACTGCAACGTTTATCTGATTAGCCTCTTTCCTGAATTCCAAGTCCCTTGCCTACACTTTTGTCCCCTTATAAAAAGGCTGGCTTGAATGGAAATGGAAGACGGTCCGTTAGGGTACAAACCCACAGTTTTTTCAGATCACCGGCCATCTGAATAAAGTGCTGATAAAGATTTAAAAAAGAAAAAAGAATAGGCTTTCTCAGGCAGAAGAAATCCTTTCAGGGCGAAGACTGTGTTTTCCTTGCTCATCGCTCTCTCTTCTATGGTGGACCTGGGGGTACACGGCCCAGATCCCCTCCCACGTGCTGCTGATTGCAGCCCCTGCTCCCAGCCCCTCAGGTACGCTCAGTGGGGTGAGAGCTGCCTCTCCCCGGGGCACACCCTTCCTCGGGTGGCCTGCACCCAGTGACTGCAGAATAAAGGCCTGGTCCTCTTGGCCCAGTTTGGGACAAGGTCGAAAGGTCATTCTAGCCCCAGGGTTTCTCGTGGGCTGGCCAAGGCCGGTGTCGATCTGTACATGGCTTCTCCTCTCCTCTCGGTCCTGCATCTTTCTCTGGGGATTCCTCTGCAAGACCCTTTACTGTTCGTGAACCTTGTCTCAGGGCCTGCATTCCCCAGAACCCAGCCTACGCCTTCAGTCCCAGCACAGTGCGAGGGCACAGAGTAGCTACTTACTAAACACTTCCCGAGTGAATAAATGGGGAAGGGCATCTCCCTCCTAATGATGGCAGCTCTGCCTCCCTCTCTGCCTCCCACTCCAGCCCATGAGCTCCCCATGGAAGCAACTATGTCCTTGTCATCTCTGTAACCTTAGCACCTAGCCTCATGCCAGGTATACCGCAGGTGCTCCATAAGGGTTGGAAGAATGATAGGTCTATGAACCTCAGAGGACAGATTTGGGCAAGAGAGTATGGATGAATAGCATCAACCCACCTCCACCCTCACTCTGACCTTACACTTGAACTCCTCTCTCAGCAGCTGCCTTGTCAATAGTGGGCCAGGAGCACCGTTTCCGACACAGTCAGGTGGAATGGGTTTTCTTCTCCGCTTCCTTCTCAAAGGCCTTTTCTACGGCACTTGTTTGAGGAATGGTTGCTGGCTCGGAGCACAGGCATTTATTGGTAACAATAAAGGCCTCTTTAGAAATGACTTCCATTACCTGTGGTCAATTTGGGGCTTGCAGGACATAGAAACAGAGCTTAGCAGGCTCCGAGTTACGGGGGAAGAGCCCAAATTGATTTTGGCAATTAACATGGCAGTTCTCCAAAGCCCAGCCCCGGAAGAGGCCACCCCTCCCCCCCACTACAGCCCGAGGCAGGCTGGTCCAGAGGCAACCCGGGAAAGAGGCAGCACCCGCACTTCAGACCTAGTGTGTGATCTTGTGCTCGTGTCTTTACCCGGCAGAGCCTCGGTTACCTTGCCTATAAAATGGAGCCCCTCCGGGCATGCACAACACTATAGAAAAAGAATAGGCATCACAAGCTCGATTCTGAATCAGGCAGATGGGGTCTGAGTTCCAACCTTGCCCCTTGCCCTGCTGGTTGCACTTGAACAAGACACCCTCTCTGAGTCTCAGCTATTTCGCCTGTAAAATGGGGCTAACAATGCCTTTTCCTAGAGGCCTTTGAGAGATTCAGGATGTAGCACACTTGATGCACTGCCTGCCTCTCCATTTAATAGGATTTTGCTGCCGTAATAATTCAGGCTACGGATACAGTTCTATTGTCAAGGCAATTATTTCGGAGCCTCTGTGGAGTCCACAAAGTGGCTGACAGAGGCTGTACTGCGTCCCCATCATTGGCTGGCCCAGTTATTTCTTACCAACCTGCATAACTTAATATTTTTTTCTATTACACTTCAATTTTTTCTTGATTACATAAGTAACACATGTTCGTTGTAGTATATTTGGAAAACCACAGAAAAGTGCAAAGAAGCAAATAAATATCATCCAGAGATAAACATTGCTAACATTTTGGCTTTTTGTCTTGCTGTTTACATTCAGTGTGGCATTCTCATGTGCGTAGGCACATAAATATGATATTTGGGTCATGTGATCTCCTTGGGCAACAATCAGATTGTAACCTGCCTTTTTCACTTAATAGATGTTGGACATATTTCTGTGTAATAAGATATTCTTCAAAAAGATCATTTTAACCACTTCCCAGTATTCTATTTTATGGATGAATCCTATTTATTTCACCATTTGCCCTAATACGGTTTCTTCTCCTCCCACATTTCACAATTGTGAACAATGCAGCGATGAACATCTTTGTGCCCAAATCTTTGAAAGCCTTTTAGATAATTTCCTTAGGACTTATTTTTCAAGGGGATTCCCTGAGTGGGAAGGTACACATATTTTTAGGAGATTCATGTGTCCAGGGTTCCTATATCATATGATCTATTTGTCCATTAAATATCAACACAATTTCTAACTATTCTGTGGCCAAAATTCCACCCCTCCTCCCCAGAGAGGTTTACCAGTTCACACTCTTTGTAGTTAGTGTATGAGTATCTGTTTCCTCATATCGTGCCAACAATAGCTACCAGCATCTTCTTAAAAATAGTTTTGTCTCATCTGCAGTTTTAAAATACAAACAGCCATCCACACTGTATTCCACCACAAGCTAGTGGCGTGACCTTGGACAAGTCATGTTCCTCCTTATCTATCAAATGAAGGGGCAAACTGCCATAGAAGCCAAACTCACCTGGCTTCGGGAATAATAATCATTTATGGTTCTTATAACTAACATTCAGAGAGTAGGACCTCAGGCATAGCTGCATCCAGCACTCATACAGTATCATTAAGAATTAGCTTCATGTTTCCCAGAGGCTGTGGTTTGGTTTACCTCTCAGACAGCTTCTCTCCAGGTAGTTGTTACCTCTGGCACTTCCAAGCTCATATTCTCCTAGTTTAGCATCACCTCTTTGGTGATAGTCCCATGATTCATTCTGATTGAACCACCTTGAATTACGTGTCCATTATAAACCAATCAGTGTGGGGAAGGGGGCTGGACTATGCTAATTGACCAGACCTAGATCTTGAACGCCCCCTGCAGGTGGGAAGTGATGGTTTCCAAGTGACAATTGGTGACTAAAGCAGGTGGTCTCCATGGCCTGACATTATAGTGGTCTGGGAAACTCTCGTTTCCCCCAGCACCTTTCTCTCAGTGATTTTGTGTACTTGGTTTCTCCATGGCCACTATCTCCTTACCCACTGCATTCATGGGCACCTTGTTTCAATGATCTCTGCTTCTAGGGGGGCTGAAACAGAGGGGAGAATAATTACCATAAAGATTTATGGACCTCTGCTCAACAAACAGGGCCCTTTCCCTGCAAAGGTGCAAAGCCATCTTCATAAATATTAATCAGAAGGAAACTGCAATCAATTCAAGTGGGAGAGGAAATGGCAAATTGCTTTTTCCTCTCTAGGACATAAACACAAAATTCATTTGTTGTGTGACCAGAGACCATCCGGTGGGCTGCCTGTCTCTCCCAGCTTTCAATAACAACAACAACAACAACAACAACAACAACAACAACAACAATGGTAACTAAGATTCATGAGGTACCTATTATGTGCTACTTCATGTACATTAATTTTAACTCTAGTTTTCCAATGAGGAAACTGAGGCTCTGGAACTTTAAGTCACTTGTTCAGGAAGACACAGACAATAAGAAGCAAACCCAGTCTGCCTGACCACAGTGTCTGAATCGTTTCTACTTAAAGGGTTGCCTAGGGTTTTCCCAGAAGGGAGGACTTGATTATCCTTTGTCCTTTAGTTTTGGGGACACCATAAATCAGACTTCTATTCTATGTCTTGTGAGCATCCGGAGATAAACGAGGGGGATCCAGGCTGCTTTGGTGAAAGGTGCCCACAGGCAGACCTCGCGGGCTGAAGGCTCTAGAAAGGTCTGCTTGAGCCCCAGCTTCGGGTGGGAGACAGGTGCGCCAGGTTGATCCACTTTGTCCTGACCTCATGCCCCAACAACTTTGCCACTTAACTAATCTTAGGCCCATTTTACAGGCAAGGACATTGAGACCAGAGGGATGATTGAGACTAGATCCCAGCTTTCATTCATTTATTCAATGAATATTTAACTAAACATGTAAGTAATTACTTAACTAAATCTTTGCCAACCTCTGCTTAACCAATCTGCCATGTTGCAGACTCTCTCGTTCTTTCTACAAAACTTAATAACTGATGCCCCTCACCCACGGATGGCTGGTAGTCATCATTCCCATTCTCCTGAGCACTTGACACCCCTCAGCCGTGGTGCATGCTTATTCCAAGTCAGTTGTGTCTGTTCCCAAACCTGTTTATGCCAGTTGTACTTTTCATTATAATTATATGATTTAATTAAGTAAGCCAATTACATTACATTGAGTGTGAAAAGAAAAATAAATATTTCTATGAATAGGAAATGGAATGCTATAAAAAGACTCAAGAACAAGGAGACATAACTTCTGGTTAAGATGGCAGCATAGACAGAGATGGCTCACCTCTTTGCACAACCACATCAAAGTTACAACTAAAACATAGAACATTCATTACCCAGAACCAGCAGAAAGTGAGTTGAATGGAAGTCTGACGACTATGGGATTAAAGAAACCACATCCATCCGGGCTGGTAGGAGAGGTGCAGACATGGAACTGGCCATTCCCTCAACCCCGTGTGAGGGGTATCTCAGGATCAAGGAGTCCCAGCCCCGCACCAGGCCCCCCAGCCCAGGGTTCCAGTGCCAGAAGAAAAGTCCCCACAACTTTTGGCTGCATAAACCAGCAGGGATTAAGTTGGTGGAAGAAACTGCTGGAGCCCTACGCAATTCCTCTTAAAGAACCCACACACGGACTCACCTACTCAGGCTCACTTCCTCTGGGCTCCAGCGATGGGGTGGTGGCTTGAGGGGCACCAGTGGTGTGCACAGGGAGGCTGAGGTATCTGGCATCAAGGTGAGCAGTGGCCATTGTTTCTTTTCTGGGCCTTCCCCCTAACAGAGCTGGCAGACTGGTGCCGTATCTGAGACTCCATCAACTTGGCTAACACTGTTTGATCTGCCTTGGAGATTCCCAGAGACTCCGCCCCACCCAATTTATGGGCCCACCCAAGCTGCTTTTCCATATGAATGGTTTTAGTTTATGCTTTACAACTTCTTAAGTCCTCTGAAACAAGCAACAGCTGGTCTCAGTGAGCCCCAGACCCAGAACTAACTCCAGCCAGACTAGATTCAGAGCTTGGGTTCACCTGGGAATCTCCAAGCTTAGCACAAGGTGCAGCCTTCTCAGTTGCTTTATAACTCAGGCAGGGTGGCACTAGACAACATACAGGTTGAGGCTGACCTTGGCCTGCACCACCCAGGAAACCCCAGGGCCTGCATAGCCAGTGGACAGCTACAGACCACATTAGAGCACAACCACTCTGCCCCTACACAGCTGATCTTCCATGGAGGGCAGAGGTTGGTGGTAAGTGGTCACAGACAATCCTTGCAGCTGACTGGCCTGGGTAAATCCCTCCCATTGATCTGCCAACAGCATCCAAGGCTCAACTACAAGAAGAGGGTATGCTCAGTTCATGTGAAGGGCACACCTTGAGTACTCAGCTTGGGTGATAGGGGTGGCTGTGCCACTGGACCCTACAGGACACCTACTACATTAGGCCACACTACCAAGACATGGAGTCAAACCAGCTCTACCTAATACTTTTAGAAATAAACACAGGGAGGCTGCCAAAATGAGGAGACAAAGAAACGTAGCCCAAATGAAAGAACAAATCAAAACTCCAGAAAAAGAGCTAAGTAAAATGGAGATAAGCAATGTATCAGATGCAGAGTTCAAAGCACTGGTTATAAGGATGCTCAAGGAACTTAGTGAGGACCTCAGCAGCATAAAAAAGATCCAGCCAGAAATGAAGGATACATTGATTGAAATAAAGAACAATTTACAGGGAAACAACAGTATAGTGGATGAAGCCGAGAATCAAATCTGTGATTTGGAACATAAGGGAGCAACAAAAAACAACCAGTCAGAACAACAAGAAGAAAAGAGAATCCAAAAAAAAATGAGGATAGTATAAGCAGCCTCTGGGACAACTTCAAGAGGTCCAACATTCACATCATAGGGGTGCCAGAAGGGGAAAAGAAAGATCAAGAAATTGGAAATCTATTTGAAAAAATAATGAAAGAAAACTTCCCTAATAGACATGCAAGTCCGGGAAGCACAGAGAGTCCCAAATAAGATGGATGCAAAGAAACCCACTGCAAGACACATCATAATGAAAATGCCAAAGGTTAAAGATAAGGAGAGAATCTTAAAAGCCATAAGAGAAAAACAGTTAGTTACCTACAGGGGAGTTCCCATATGACTGTCAGCTGATTTCTCAAAAGAAACTTTGGAGGCTAGAAGGGACTGGCAAAAAATAATGAAAGTCATGAAAAGCAGGGACTTACATCCAAGATCACTCTACCCAGCAAAACTATCATTTAGAATTGAAGGGCAGATAAAAATCAGACAAGACAAAACTAAAGTAGTTCATCATCACCAACCCATTTTTATATGAAATGTTAAAGGGACTTACTTAAGAAAAAGAAAATCAAAACTATAAACAGTAAAATGGCAATAAATACATATATAGTAACAATTGATTATATAAAAAACAAAAGATGGGAGCAGGGTGTGGGAGAATGAGTGAAGAGGTGAGGGGATTCAGAAGTACCAATAGGGGGTTACCGAATAGCCATGGGGATGTAAAGTACAGCACAGGAAATGAAGCAGCCAAAGAACTTATACACATGACATATGGACATGAACAATGGTGGGGGCATTGCCTGAGGGAGTGGGGGATGCTGGATGGGGGGTCATGGGAGGAAAAATCAGGACAACTGTAATAGCATAATCAATAAAATATATATTTAAAAAGATAGTGAGAATTTCGGGGAGGGGGGAATCCTGGCATGGAGTCATGTCTTGGAGGTGACTGTTATGGTTCAGAGTCAATGCAAGAAAATTACATGAAACTCCAATAGCAAAACACACTTAAGGAAAAATCCTCACCTTCTAGCATAAGATGGGTGAATCAATGAACATGTTTTAGAGGTTTAAAAAAATGTTAAGGAGTTCACTACCTTCATTCTCAGTTTTAACCATTTTCCTTTTGACTAGCTGGCTAGTTGGTGGTTCTATATGGATTTGACAAGGGGCTCCTCTGCATGCCTGAGATAACCAGTTGCAGAAGGTCTTAGAGATGAGGAAAATGAACACATTGGAAATGACCTCATACTTGTCTCCTCTTCCCCACCCGAAACACTTTCCTTCCTCAGGAAGGGCACATGGTACCTGCATCTGCCAAGACACTGAAGCCAGGTGTCATCCTAGACCCTCCCTCTCCCCCCTCACCCACAGCCAAGGTCCTGTTGATGCCACCTTGTTGGCATCTTCCGAACTCACCCTACTCTCCTTCCGATCCCCCTTTTTCCTCCCTCCCTGCCTCCTTCCCTTGTTTCCTTTCTTTCTTCCTTCTTCCTTCCCGCCTGCCCTTTTGTTCTCCCTTGGTCCCTTCCTTCTGCTGCAAATATTTATGGAGTCTCCACCAAGGATCAGCTACTCAGCTGACTCTGGAGGAAGCACTAGTAAGAAGATTTGACATGGTCCCTGCCCTCATGAAGGTTATCATCTAGCAGGGAAGACTAAACAAGTGGGTAAGTAAAAAAACACAGTAATAGTTATAAATTGCTCTAAGTGCTATGAAAAAAATTAAGGGGACAGTGAGAGAGAATGTGGAGGGGCTGCTTTGGAGGAAATCAAGGAAGGCTTCCACGAGGAGGTGACATTTAAGCTGAATCCCAAATGATCCCACGAGGAGTGAGCTGAGAGGAAAGTGGGGGAGAAAGCATTCCCCAGAAAAGGAACACCATAGAGGAAGGCTTGAACTCAGGTGAGAAACAAAACGAAAGCTGCCGGAGTGGCTGGAGTGTGGAGAATGAGGCATCATGGGAGGATTAGGGGGGTTAACGGGTACTTCAGGCCAAGACGAGAGTTTGAATTTTATTACAAAGTCAATAGGAAGCTCTTAAAAAAACACTAAGATTTTAACTTTGAGGTAATTATAGATTCACATGAACATGTTTTTTGTACAGACATAAATTTTCACTTCTCTGGGACAAATCCCCAAGCGTGCAATGGCTTCATCTCACCATACTTGTCTCTCTGGTTTTGGAACCACAAAACTACTTTCCAGAGTAACCGTCCCATTTTCTAGTCCCCCCAGCAGTGCATGAGTGATCCAGTTTATCTGCATCTTCCCCCACATTTGGTGTTGTCATTATTTTTTATTTCAGCCACTCTTGATAGGTGTCTAGTAACATCCCCTTGTGGTTTTGATTCTCATTTCCCTGGTGGCTGGGGATGCAGAGCGTCTTTCCAGGTGCTTAGATGCCATCTGTGAGTCCAATGCCCTTTTACAAATGTTATCACTCTGCTGGCACCGGTGAACCCCTCTCCCCAAATAAGACTTGGCAGCAAGATCTGACCCGTGGATCATGCTCATAAATGCTCCTCAGTGAACGAACTCAGGACTAGAGCAACCAGAGTCTCCACCTGCAGCCCAGAGCCTGCCGCCAACAGCCCACATCTCGCCGCTGCGCCGTGCTCGCCAGCCTGCAGCCGACGGCATCAGTAAGTCCCATCTAGGAAGCTTTTGATGCCCAGAGACTTGCCCTCGCTGTATAATTAGGTCTAGCAAAGCTTATGAATGTAGTCCCTGATTATAATCACTTTTTAATTATATTTACTTTTGTCTGTAGAGAGGTGAGATGTATTATTGGCTCTGGGAGGTAACAATTCAAATCTTCATCCAAAGAAGCAGGTGCCCCAAGGAAGATGTGCAGGCAGAAGCAGAGAAATTAAAACAGACCCAAAGACGCAGAGCTCTGGCCTCCCTACTGCGTCTTGGAATCTGAGGCCGGAGAGTTGAAGGTCTTAACATTTGCGATTCTCTGTGCACCGGGAGGGTGGGAGACTAGAAACAGAGGTCAGTTCTTGAATGCTGACTATGTGTCGGGTACTATGCTAAGTGCTTTTCATCCGTATCTCATTTAATCTGGGAGGTAGATGCTGTTAGTATCATTCCCATTGTCCAGGGAAAAGGAAGGAACAGAGAGGGCAAGTGGCTTACCCAGGGTCACACAGCCAGGGGGAGGCAGGGTCAGTTCTGCCAGACATCAGTGCCCTTGTAGGCAACTCTGCCTTGCCTACAGAGTTGCCTTTTAGGCAACTCTGATGTTATAGGTGACCGTGACCTTGCTTTCCTATAGCTAAATCCCCTGATTAACACCCCAGCCTCCTCTGTTTATCTCTATTACCTCAGGAAGTATCCCTTGGGACTAGTCTTTTGGCTATTGTTACCTTTATTTTATTTTATTAGATTTAATTTATTTATTTTTAGAGAGGGAAGGGAGGGAGAAAAAGAGAGAGAGAGAAACATCAATGTGTGGTTGCTGGGGGCCGTGGCCTGCAACCCAGGCATGTACCCTGACTGGGAATCAAACCTGCGATGCTTTGGTTCGCAGCCGCGCTTAATCCACTGAGCTACGCCAGCCAGGTATTGTTACCTCTATTTTAATGATGAGGAAACATGGGTAGGTGACAAAGCCAGGATTCAAACCCAGGGCTGCCTGACCCCCAAACCCATTCCTATACACTTGACCCTTGAACAACACAGGTTCAGTCTGCTCAGGTTCATGTCCCCTTATAAAGGTGCTTTTTTTCCCCCCAGTATATACATACAGTCCCGTAAATGTATTTTCTCTTCCTTAAGATTTTATTAACACCATTTTCTTTTCTTTAGCTTACGTTATTGTAAGAATACAGTATATAATACATGTAACCTACAAACGATGTGTTGCTCGACTGTTTGTCGTTGCTGAGGCCTCCGGTCATGAGCAGCCTGCTAGTGGTTCAGTTTGGGGAATCCCAGAGTTATCCATGGATTTTCGACCGTGTGGCAGTCATCGCCACGGCCCCTGTGTGGTGCAAGGCTCAGCAGCAGGCGTGGTGGGAGAGGCAGAGTGGGCGAGTCGCATGGTCTGGGCTGCCAGGGACCCAGGAGTCTAGTTCGAACCCTGCAGGGACTGTCATGTGACACCACAGAGAGCCAGCTCCGAGTGAGCTCCCGCGGCAGTGACGAGACTGGCACCCGTGCCCTCAGAATGCACCCCTGTGTGCAGCTGACAGGAGGGCGGGGGCGTCGGAGCTGTCAACCCAGCTTCTCATCCGAGCCGTGCGTTCCCCGCAAATGGGGTGTGTGTATATAATTATCAGCGATGTAGATCCCGACATTAAAACAAACTGTCTGAAAACCCATCAACGCTGAGGATGGCAGGTTAGGAGGGAGCGGGGGATAGAGCCGCTGTCAGCAGTGATTAGGAGAGGCATATAACTCGGCTCGCTGGGGAACGTGCGCGGCAGAGAAACAGAGGAGGCATTTAATAGCGCCGATTATGTTTGTAATTACTTTAACAAACGAAGTGTTCCTGCGCGCGGGTGGCGTTGCTGGAGAAGCCGCCCCCGGTGTTCCCAGGCTGCCTCTGAGTCACCACCGGATTGGGGGCTGGCCTGGGGGAGCCAGAGAGCTTCCAAGGCAGAGAGTCACTGGACTTGGCGCATGGTGTCTTCCTCCCGGGAATCCTGCCCCCCATCCGCCTACAGGGGGCGCTCAGGCTATTATCGCGGCGTGGTCAAGATCGCGGGTGCTGGAGTCGACCCAACTGGACTTAAAGCCTGGCTCCACCATATAAAAATGTTTCCTTTTCTTTTTCTGTTGATTCCAGAGAGGGAAAGGAAGGAGAAAGAGAGGAGAGAAACACTGATGTGAAAGAGAAACATCAATCAGCTGCCTCTGGCACACGCCTGGCCAGGGGCCAAACCTGCAACCCAGGCATGCGCCCCGACTGGGAAAGGCACCCATGACCCTTCGGTACTCGGGATGATGCCCAGCCCACTGATCCACACTGGTCAGGGCCTGGCTCCACCATTGATTGCTGAGTGATCTTGGATGACACAACAGTAATGGGTTGAATTGTGTCTCCCCACAAACTCATACATTGGAGTCCTAACTCTCGGTATCTCACACCGTGGCCTTATTTAGAAACGGGGTCATCACAGACGTAATTAGTTAAGATGTGGTCATGCGGGAGTCTGGTGAGCTCCTAATTCAATGTGACTAGTGTCTTCATCAACAGAAGCAGTTTGGACACGGGCACTCCCATGGCCAGAACGCCATAGGAAGACGAAGGCAGGGGTTAGAGCAATGCTTCTACCAGCCAGGGAACATAAAAGATGGCCAGTGACCCTACTAGAAATTCGGGGAGAGGCACAGGACGGATGGTCCCTCCCGGCCCTCAGAAGGAACCGGTCCTGCTGACAGCTTGACCTCGGACATCCAGCCTCCAGAAATGTGAGGCAATATTTCCGTTGTTGTGAGTCACCCAATATGGGGGCCTTGGTCACAGCAGCCCTAGGATGTTCACACAACAACCTGACTTCTCTCTGCATCTCCCTTTTCTCTTCTGTAAAGATAATGCCTGTATCTCTTCCATATCTATGCCTGTTGCCGGTGTTGTGAGGATTAAACGCAATTTAAGTAAAACACTTTCGACCATGCCTGCTACGGGATGAGCTATGAGCAGTTAGCCTTACTGTTGAGAACCCGTGTGGAAGGGGGCGCTTTGAATGGCGGTTAGGAGAGGAAAACCAACTTGGATCGGGCACCCATGATTGGATGGCAGCCATTCTGGGCCCCTGACACACCTTGCTTTGTTTACACTTACAGCGTGAAGGCATTTCAATCCCATTTTACTGACAAGAAAGTTGAGCCTCAAAGAGGTGAAATGACATCTTACCCAGGGTCTCCCCCAGTCAGAGGCAGTGGGTGGAAGCGTTGAACTGCGAGCATCGGACTTGGAAGGCAATAGCCGTTCCCTCCACAGGCTCACCGCCCCCTGGGGCATCCACACAGAACACATCCTTAGTGCTCTGGGGATGGGGGAAGTGGGAAGTGACAAAGGGGACAGGCAGCACAGACTGTGAGAAGCCACTGGGGCTGGGATCAGATCAGGCTCAGGGTTCGGGGCCATTACCTCCTGGCTATCCGACCAGGGCCAAGTCACTCTCCCTTTCCTTGAGCCCCAATGTTGCCATCTGTGAAATGGAGATGATAACGGCTACGTTGAGGGGGTCCAGTGAAGGAAGACTGACTTTAGCAATGTAGATGAAGCTCCTGATGGATAACCTCATTAATTCTCATTACTAGGACAACAATGCAGCTGTGTGGAAGACGAAGGGAAAACTAGCTGAACCTAGGGGAGAGGAGGGGCAAGCTCCGTGCCTGGTTAGTGAGAGATGTGAGGGGAGAAGGGAGGCTGTGTGTGTGTGCACGTGTGTATGTGTTTGTGCGTGCATGCACATGGGTGTACACGGCAGGCAGAGTGTTCACTAGATGAGACTCGGGTGCTTGTGCAGACACACACACACACACACACACACACATATGTGTGTTTCTCATTGGTCATTTCAAATGCCCAGGAGGACACAGGGAGATGCCTCAAGCAGGAAATAAAGACCATGTCTGTACTGTCCTTGTGATTAAAAATAGGGAACAGGTATAACGCCCTTACTTTGCCCCAGGGGCTGTGTAAGTGATCCTCACGATCCTCTCTTTGAGGCCTCTGCAGGCTCCCAGGTGGGCCACTGATGGGCGGGAGAAGACCTTGCCTCGCTTCATGTTAACCTCCAAACAAGCTGTGTGAGATTAGATCTACCTCCTGAAACCTGCGGCTTCTGGAGAAGCTCATTACTTATGGCCCTACAACCACGTCTACTTGGGGCTTGTATCCCCTTTAAACAGACTCTATACAGACTATGCCCTTGCTGCAAAGTGCATGCAGACGCCAGGCCCCTTCCAGCTCTCCAGCAAAAGCAGCGGCATCCTAAATCCACGGCCGCGTCTGGGAGGAGAAGCCAGAGCCCGGGCAACCTCTCCACCCTCCCCTCTAATAATCCAGGAAGTCTGTTTCCCTGCATCAGCGAACTAGCCCTGGGAGACCGGTAACACTGTTTTACATAGCAAGTGATTAATATTCACTGCCATTATCATTGTTATTGAAGAACATCTCTGGAGGCAGCATTCAAGTGGCACGAACAGGTGTGGAGACATAGGTCGCAGGTCTGGGGGCTGCAGCCAAAGTTCAGACCATCGGTGATCAAGCCTTGTTTTGCGATGCAACGGCAGGAACAGAATGTGGAGGGCTGACTGGTGAGCATCGTTTAAATAGAAGATTAAAAATGCTAACATCTATGGGAGGGTTTTGTAAACTGTACGCATCTGAGTATAATTACAATTAGGGCTATTTTCATCCATTTTATTTCTGGGCCCGTCAGCTTTGGTTCTCCAGAGAGAAGATGCCATTTAATTCTCCCAGATCAAATATTTAACAAACACAGCACTGAATAAACCCAGCCTTGCTTATTTAGCATGCACTCAGTATTTTTAGTTGCCAAGTGCAACTCCAGAGATTTACCACCTTGGCTGACATGGTTCTCCCCCTGAGTTTGCTTGTCTGTAAGGAGGACTGTACGTAGTGTCATGGCCACGAACACAGGACCTGGAGCCCCACTGCCTGGGTTTGAATGTAGGCTCTGCCCTTGGGCAAGCTGCTCAGTCTCTCTTTGTCCCCAACAGTAAAATGAAAAGAATCACAGAATTACCTTATGGAGCTCTTGTAAAGTATAATGTGCTGGAAGGACGGGTCTAGAATGTGAGCACATCCACCACCACCATCATCACCACAATCATTACCACGACCATTATCACTCCACCATCATCACCACCATCACCACTACCATCATCACCATCATCACCATCTTCATCACCATCACCATCATCACCATCACCACCATCATTATCATCACCATCATCAACATTACCATCATCATCATTAATGCCACTCTTGTCAGTATTTCATATGGTTGTGCAAACATGAGTTATTTTTTACCAGAATACATTATACACGCCAACTACATATAATGGGTTTATTATTAACATTGTACACGAATAAATGTTTTTAAATGTTTCCATTTTAATTTCTAATATGACTATTTTCATTGCTATAACCCACACACACAGAGTTCTTTGGGGGGTCTTCAGTTAGTTGGAAGAGTCGGACCCAGCCCTGAAGCCAGGAAGACCGAGAAACAAGGGAGAGCCTGGGCTGTCACAACGTGACTGGCGCGGACGCCTGAGGAGTTCCTCTCGGGTACCGGGGGGCGGACTGCGGTGCGGTGTCTGGCCCAGTCCTGGATGGATGAAGCTTCCACAACCACAGCTACGGAGGCTGGATGTTAGGCCTGACACTGCCCCCCAACTGGCGCCTCCAAACCCACTGTAGGCCGACTGCCCCCCAGAGCCTCAGACCGAGCCTGATGGCTGCGGCACCACTCCCTGGTATCAGGGTGAAGTGCTTGGCTTGGGTCTGCTCCCTTGTCTGTGCCAGGAGTTACTTTACTGTTTCTTTACTTTGACCCCAAAGAGCACCATCCTACTAATGAAAGCAGCCTTTGTTCTAGAGCCCTTTGGAGAGGGCACACACACCGTTATTATACCACAGGCTGAGGCTGATCGCTGCTCCTAATGATGTCCTTTTGGGAGAAGAGCAGGAACAAAACGTTCTAAATACGTACTAGATGTAAAGCAGGGCGTCCTGACATTTTCACGTGTTATTAAAAATGCAGGCGTCAGAATTAATTCTGGCATGCTGTGTCTTAGCTGTGTGACCTTGGGCAAGTTGCTCTACCTCTCTGGTCCCCAGTGTCTGCTGCTGTACAAGGGACATTAATTATCACACTGACCTTTGGAGAACTGAAAAGTTCCGCATGAGGATGCAGTGAGAATCCCTTCTGAGGGTGCATATTAACTAAGCATCTCTAATCAGTGCCCGAGACTATCACTATAATAGACATCACTACTGTCTTAGTACACTTCCCCAACATCCCACAGGTAAAGGAAGAGGAGCCCAAGGCCCAGAGAGATGAACTTAGTGTCCAAGGCCACACAGCCATGAAGTGGCAGGGGCAGGATTCGAACTGAGTTCTATCCAAACCCTAAGCATTCAGTCACGTCCATGGCTCTGGCTGGGATGGGGTGGGCGGAATCCATCTCCTGAGAGGACAGTCTGCCAGGCGACCCCTGCTGTTTCCACCCGGGATCTCATTTTCCCTCTTTTCACCTTGAGGCGAGTTACCGATACTTGATAGGAAACCCGAGGAACACAGACGTGACACACAGGACTGGTGTGATTGTTTTGCTGCCGCTTCTCCTTTCTGTCCCCAAACGGTGATTGGAGCAGCAGCGCTGTTATAAACAGATCCGCAGATATTCCCAGTCATTCAATTTCCCCCGCTGAAGGACGTCAGTTGTGAGAACAAGAGCTTAAGAAAGCGATTGGATCCGCACCGAAAGAAGGGATGATACAGGAACCAGAAGTGGGAGGTGCGGAGAGTGGGGAGAAGACTGAGAAATGAGGCCTTGGAGGGAGCATGAAATCGGTATTTCTAAAATCAAGATGCTGAATTAAGGAATTGGGAAGCTGAAACTGCCCCAATTATGGTATCAAATGGAGGGAACAGAGACAGGACACTTACCTTGAACATGGGCAAGCTAGTGAAAAATGTAGCGCCTTCCAGATCATGGGCTTCTGCCTGTTAAAGGGAAAAAGCTGGCTTTGTCTCCTTCAGCAGGTGGGGGGAGGGACAGAAATACAGAGGAGAGAGAGAGAGAGAGAGAGAGAGAGAGATGGAGAGGGACAGACACAGAGACAGAGATAGAGACACGGAGGACAGGAAAGAGACCGGGGTGACAAAGGTGGGTTTAGTGAATGAATGACCCAGCTTCACTCAGAGGTGCCAGTGGGTCCCCAGGCTCTCCCTGTCTGTCCCAGCACCCTTTCCCCGCTGCCCACCCAAGCCCTCCAAGTAAGAAAACCCAGGGACCACCACCCTTGTGGAGGCCGTGACCGCTGACACCTGGTTGGGACCCTCTGTCTAGGTGTCCTGTCTCTATTGATGGGCTGGGCTCCTGCCTGGGGAAGTGAGCTGACTCCCTCACCACCTGCAGGAAGGGGTATGGTGGACAGGCCTGGATGAGGGGTCGGAAGGCCCATGGCCAGACCTGGCTCTGCTGGGACGTGCTGTGTGACCTTGGGCAAACTCACTCAACCACTCTGGGCCTCCATTTTCCCACCTGTAAAATGGGAAGAATCATTCCTGCCTTTCTTACCTCCCAGCACTGGTGTGGGACCTAAATGAGATCGTGGTTCTGAATAGGTTTTGAAAAAATTTTTAAAAATGTGTACAAAAGTGAGACACCCCTGGTTTTATGTGTTTTGGGGGGAGATGCCAAGTCCCACTGTGTTGCATGGGAGGAGTCAGTCTGGACAGAAAATAAAATCCTCGTGTTTTCAGGATGCAGGAGGAAACGTTCAGCGAACTTCCATCTTGTTCTACTCCAGAGGAAAACCCCTTATAACACATCATGAAACTCAATGGCGGGAAGAATGGTAAGGACGACAGAATAATAAAGGTCATTAATCAACTAGAATAACCAGCCGAGGAGGGGGCATGGTGTGATTGTCTTCTCCCGCACAAACCTCCTGGCCTGATCTCCAAGCCTCCTGAGTGGGCCCACGGCTGCCTGGTAATCCCTTGTGGAAATGGTTTATGAACGAGACAGACCAGTTCCTTCATGTACGGCCCTTCCCCGCTTTCTGTCTTGCAGTGCATTCTGGAAGGAAATGGCTCATTAGGCCCCTCTTCAGCTTGCTCTCGGTATAAGCATCCCTCCCCTGGCTGGTCAGAAACACGAGGAAGAAGCCACACTCTTTCCTGCCAGGAGCCTCCCTCCTTCCCTCCTTCCTGGGCCTGAGGGCAGAAACTTGATAACTATGTCCTACATCGAGGGGGATGGCAAGAAGCGGATTCTCCTGGGCATTTCTTCCCTCCTGGCCTCAGTTTTGCCAGAAACAGGAAGTAGAATCGCTTCATGAGCAAGAATCTTCTAGATTAAATGGCTGAACTGCAGTCGGCCAGGATGCAGGAGCCCCACTGACCCTGCAGGCACACCCAGCCACTGTGCGCCCATCTGGGACTCCCTCAAGCTCAGTCCACACACCCTGCCTGGCAGGTGAGTTTCCTCAACAGGTGGGTGGGGTTTGGCAGCATCATGGTGACAGGGAAGGCTCTGGAGGCAGAGAGACGAGGCTGCGGTCCTGTCTGCGTGACTTCTTTCCATCCCTGGGTCTAGTGAGCCAGGGAGAAAGTGTATGTAAACATTTCTTGCTTCCTGTAGACAGTTAAAAAAAATAAAAACATAACAAAGAAGACCACCATTGGCTCATTTATTAAGGGCTTCTGAGCGGGTCTGAACTTGCCCAGAGAAATGAATGGAGTTGGGTTTGAAGCCTCCGGCCACAGAGGTGATAAAGGGGTGGAAGCCACAGTGGTTTCAAAGCCACATTTTTCTACTCTCCATCCACTACTTTTTCTGCTCTGAAAAGCTACCTAATTCACACTATTGTGTTAATGACTGATGGAGTCCTTCTGTCATTCTTAGAAAGGTAGTCATCATGGCAGGAATCTGCTCACTGTAACAGTATATAGGGACACATCTCGGAGTACGGGAACCACTTGGCCGATGCCATGTCAGGTGTTCACCTCCACATTGGACAGCATACACTTCTTCCTAAGAGGGAAGGGGCATCTTTGCCGTTCACAGGAAGTGGCACTGCGCACCACTTTCTGTTTGTTTTCGGGCAAGAGAGACTTCTCTGGCTCTGTCTTAAGGGAAGAGCTCTGCAGTCTCTAGGTTCAAGGCTCTCCCCCAGCATAGGAACTAACTTGATAATAAATGCAAAGCAATGCTGTCTTGTTCTATTTTCTCATGCCTTCTGCAAGAGAAAAGGATGCATTGTGCACTTTATTTGAATTCTGTGACCTTTATAAACACACGCCTGCATATGTTGTTCCACTGCGGAGGAAAATGTGAAAACCCACGTGATGCGGGAGGAAAATGCGAGGCCCTCAGAATTTCCCTTGGTTCTGACTCGTGATGTCTGTGCAGAGACAGAGGGGTGGTTGGTGCACCCCAGGGGTTTTCAGGAGCCCCCACTTTCCCATGTCAAAAGTGGGGAGAATAACAGGATTTCTGGAAACTGATGCAGAGAGGAAACCAGGAAATGCAGCTCAAGTGTAGGAGGCAACTCTGCGTGGTGTGGGCCCAGCTCCTACTGGGAGATGCACAGGACCCATGCCCACGGATAGGTTCTCCCATGGGGAATCAGGCCTGCAATGTACCTCGGCCGCTATGAGTCTTGCTTTTTGCTAAAATTCCCTCACCCTGAACTGAGGACATTTACTGCAAAGCAACTTCCTAAAATCCATGCTAAACCTTCCAAGCATGAGTCTAACTGGTTCAAACACTTTTGCCTTTTCATTTGTAAATATCCCTCTTCTGTGATGTGATTAGCAGTATCGGCTCCTTTGTTTTCTGTAGAAGGTAACCACCTAAAGCGAATCTGTGCATAGTAAATGAGGACCATCATGTAATGGGCAGAGAAACCCAATAAAGACCTGTCATGGCAGAGGCTATGGCCTTTGCTCCCCTTGAGAGAAAAGCCATGCTGTCCCTTTTCCTCCACTGGACTCGGTAGTCTGTGTGAATGTCTCATTTCATCCATAATAACGCGGACACTGCGGGCCGGTGTCTGCATCACTCAAGTGCCCAGCACAGTGCCTCACATGCAATAAGCATGTATAACAAAGGGTAATATGAATAGCCTCAGGGGAAGTGGCATGTAGTGCAGAATGGCAAACTGTGACCCGTGGGCCAAATAAAGTAAATAAAATTCCACTGGCAAAAGCCATGCTCATGCACCTGCGCATTCAAAGTGGTAGCGACAGAGAGAGTTGACTAGTTGCTAAAAAAAATTGCTATCTGGCCCATTGCATGAAAAGCTTGAGGACCCCCGACCCAGTGGAATCAGATGGAGCTGGGTTCATGGTTATGGAACAGCTGGCTTTGCTTCCCTAAGCCTCAGTTTTCCCATCTCTAAAATGGGGATAATATTATAATTGAAACTTCTCATAAGGGTGTCACGAGGAGTAGGCAGTACAGGGCCTGGTGCACAGTAGGGACTTCAGTGACATTTCCCTTCCTCCCCCATGCCTGCAGGGTTCTAGGGCAGATGTGCCCCAGTGCCCCTTCCCACCTGGGGTCCTGGCTTTCCAGGTCGACCCTCCACTGCCCACAGCAGAGTCGGGAGCCTGGAGCTGCTGTGTGAAATCCAGGTCACGTGGGCTGAGATGCGCTGCTCATTTTCCAGCAGGTTGTGCCTTCCCACAGGCTTCCAACATGCCCAGCAAAATGGAAACCAGAGAGCCTGAATGCATTTATCAAAGGAGCAGCTCTGGAGGAGCTGGGAGGCTGTGAAGCCTTGGGAAGGCAAATCAAAGGCAGACTTTGAGGAAACCCTTTGTGAAGCAAAAAAAAAAAAAAATCCATCGTGCTTGCAAGAGCGCAATTGACTCAATGGAAGGTAATTTAGTCAGAACACAGAGAGGCCGTGCCTGTTCACGTCTCTGTGCTGCAAACCAGACCCCAAAGGGAAGTTGGACAAATACCCGGGCGATCTGTTTGTCAGATAATTGGCATCAAAATGTTGCTTTTTCACTCACCTCTTGAATTATTTGAGTGCTTTGAGACAAATCTTCCATCCTCAAATTTTATGTGGAGACACAATCGCACAGAGATTCTTTATTCTGTATTTTTCATCTATCTATCTATCTATTTATGCATCCATCTAGCTATCTGAATATATATTAGATATGTATTACATTCTATCTATCTCTCTGAATGTATATCAGATACATATTAGATTCTATTCTTTCCTTTCCAGCTCTCCAGCTATCTATTTAAGTACATATCATATGTGTATATATCCATGATCCTGTATTTTTATTTCTTCCACCTACTACCTATTTAGAGAATCTTATTAGATTCTTATTAGAATCTTATTAGATTCTCTAAATAGATAGTATCTATAATATAAGAGAATTTGGTATGTATCATAGAGAGTGAGAGAGAGAGAATCTATGTATCAGGCCCTGTGCAAGGCTCTGGAGATTTAGTGATAAATGTAGGAGACAAATGTGACCAGACAATGGTGACCTGGCCTCACGGAACCCAGCATCTAGCTGCTAAGTGCTGGGTTGGAGAAAGCATGGAGGAGAGGAGGAGCTTGGGAACCCAGGGGAGGAGCTCGGGAACCCAGGGGAGGCCCCCAGTCAGCCTGAAGGGAGGGCAGAAATGGCTGTGCGTAAGGAAGGACCACTGGTGAAAGACAACATTGAACAAAGAACGTTGGACTAAAATTCAGGGTCAACAGGTATGCTCTCTGTCACTCTCTCTTTATGTGACAGTGGACATGTCACTCTCCCTGGTGACCTGAGTAGCCTTAAGCATGAAATCAACTCAAAACTTCTCAAAGTATTTTTCAGAGAAGACATTCTGCATAAGAAGAGTTCCCTGGCCAACCAGGGGTGAGATACCCATGTGGGGTCTTTTGTTGAGAATGTGCACTGAATTTTAAGGCATCATAAAGGCTCTGACAAGTCCTGCAATAAAACAGAATTCAATTTAACTCCATTTCCAAAACTCCTTTGATAATACATGTTTTTAAGTAGACTCTCACTATTTTAGGGTTCCGTAGGATGCATTCTGCAAATGCAGAAACATAACTGTGTGAGTACTACTTTAAATTTTACAAGCATGTTCATAAGGTCCTACCTGATTCTCACAAAAAGCCTGAGAAAGTGATACAACTTCTCCTCCTTCCCTCTTCTCCTTCTTTCCTTTCTTTCATCTTTCTTTCCTCCTTTCTTTCTTTCCTTCCTTCCCTCCCTCATTGATTGTTTGAAAGCCTATCAGTACCAGAATTCAAAAAGTATAAAACATGAGGAAATAGAGATCTAGAGAGAAGTGATCTGCCCAAGATCACCAAGAGCTAGAGTTAGAAGCCAGACTCTGTAGCTCAGGGAAAAAGTCTGAAAAGCAACAAACCAAAAGCCAGGGCTTGCTGTCTAACCTGCCTATTAAATAATCACACATTGAAACCATCCAGAAGCCAGGGAGGCTGCATACATGATCCTAGCAGGCTAGGTGTGGGGCAATAGGGAGTGGTGAGGACTGAGGCAAAGTGGAGAATTGAGCTCTTTTAGGAAGGGTAGCCCCTACTCATCTCCAGCTGATGCTTATTTTATGGAAATCCAGGCCTGGTGTTGCCAGATCTTAATTTTTCACGGGGAGCTCTAAATTTAGATGTTTATGCAAAACTACTGATAATAATTGGCCACAAGTTTAATATTCATGACAACCTCAAAATATGCTGATGGGCTGGATTTGACTGAGAGTCCACATGTTAGAAATCCCTCCCTCCAATGAATGTGCTACCATCACAGCACTGGATCCCCCTGATCATACCTATTAATTTACATACCTCACTCCCCCTGAACTGGGCTGTAACCCCCGTGAGGAGAAGGACTAATCATCTTTGCACAGTCCAGTGCCCACCCCAGGGCTGGCATGAGAAAGGGGCATAACACATGTTTAGTGAATGAATGCTTACATTCCCACCCTCTCCAGCAGCTGAAAAAAATAAATATATAATAGCTTTTAATTAAAAAGCAACAGGATGAAATATGCATGAGACTCCTAGTTTTTTTTGACAGGAGGCAGTGTGTTAAGGAGAATGAGTTTCAAATTACGTTTGCCAGCGATGCTCCCGGAAGACGGGAGAAGTTTTCTGGGCATGCGGTGAAGTCTCGTTCTCGGTTCTGCCTTGCGACCAATGCTCATGATGTTCGGATGGTTCCCAAAGAACAAGAGAGATGCTGATTAAAATAGGTTAGCACCCTTGTCCGCTACAGAGACTCGCTGATACGGAATCCAAATATCCCTTGGCTGACCTCGCCGCCATCATTTGGACAGCTCCTCCCTGGGAGCATCTTTGCTCACCATAGCAGCGAAAGCATCCTAATTGCAAACTGCTTCCAACGAGAGACACAATGGAGCAGCCTGCAGGTTTAATCACGGGCTTCAAAATCAGGCCCGTGTTAACTGGAGTCCCTGCTTCGGCACAATAGCCAGAGGGACCGTAAGCCAAAGACTGAACCCCTCTGGATCTCCGTTTCCTCTTCCAGAAAATGTGGACAACATGGCCTACCTCGTAATTTTGTTCCTGAGGGTTGGGAGCAGCGTATGTGAAAGGCCTGTGCTAAGACAGATGCTGAATAAATGACAGCCACCATCATTTAAGACGGTGGTTTCCAAAGTTCCCCTAAGCAGCAGGATTCCTTTTCCAATTTAATCATACCTGGAGCCCTGACTTGAAAAACAGAGCAAATGAGAAAGGCTCAGGTCGGCTGGAGGGACCCAATCTCCCCTGCTCCCCAGCTTAGCTGCCCCCACCCTTGGGGGGAAACGCTGCAGACCTCGGGGACTCTAAGGAACACGGTCCAAAAGCCAGGCGTCTCTTTCCCAAATGGGAAGACTGAGTCACACGTGGGGTGTGACTTCCTCGGGCACATGGTGGGTCTTCAGAGGAACTTGGACTTGGGTCCAGGAAACTGGGTTCCTAGGCTGGTTGGTGCTAAGAGACGGACAGTGTTGAGATGAAAGGCAATGGCTTTGGGGTCTCTTCAGTCTGGTTCATATTATCCTGGACCCATCCCCACTGCCTGTGTGACGATGAGTGAGTCACCTCCCTTCTGGAAACTCAGCTTTGCCCTCTGTGAAATGGAGACAAAGGTCACTACCTACCCGGCAGAGCCATAATGATAAATAAATAACACACAGAAAGGCCCCAGGCAAGGTACTGGCACATAGCTGACAGTATACCCAAAACTCACAATAGAAATCTCTGTGACCATATTATCAATGTTTTGTGACTGCATAGAAATTCACAGCGCACAAAGGGCTCTAATAGTCATTTTATCCCCAAAGCCACCAATGAGGTTGTGATTATTCCACCAATGAGGTTGTGATTATTCCACCCATTATACAGAGGGGGAAAAGCTCTAGGAGATGTAGTCATTTGCCCAAGATCACACAGGTGGTAAAATGGTGGAGGTAGGATGTGGATTTACCTGCTAGAAAGGGTCTACTGACCTGACTCTCTGCCCCATTACCTCACAGTCACAATTTCATTGAGCTAGATAAATGTGCTTTCCACAAAAACATCCAGGACCACAAACGGCTAATACATGGCATGCTTACCACTGCTCTCCACGTCCACGGCCGTGGCAGACATCGCTAATCAATCCCCACACTCTCCCACTGAGCCTTAAAATCCTTTCTCTCATAGGGCAGCTGTCTATAGCAGGCTGGAGTTGACTGCAGGAGCAGCAGCTCCTTGCTCATAGCCCGCCCTTGCCCTCACCCCCCAGGCTCCTGCCCTGGGCGGTCGTGAGCCCAGGACGCAGGCTGCTATGCCTCACTGAGCGCACAGGGCTCCACGCTGGTTGGGTCGCCGAGACCTTTTCCCTTGTCCTCTGGCTCTCTGCCCAGGGACACCTGAGAAAAGGAACAGCTATTACAGAAAGAGCTATTTGTGCTTAAAAAATCCTTTATCTGGTTGGTGAATCACATAATGAGGAGCCCTTCCCAATGAGACTGAACACTCTCACTTGGACTGGTGGCCATTGTGCTCACGGTCCCCACCTCCCAGCTGCATCAGCTCCCTGCGCACTGCCCATCCCCCGCAGTTTTCTTGCACATGAACCACAGTAGGTGCCGGCGAGAGTCAGCCGGTCCCAAACGGGCCCCCTTGCCAGGGCAGGAGGAGACAGAGAATCCCTCATGACCCCTCGAGTACCCGGCTCTTTGTTTCAAAGACGCACGGGCTTGAGGGGTCACCGAGAACAGCCTCCGACACACTGCTGGTTCTGGGGTGGTTGTTCCCACTTCCTCCTCCTCCGAGGCTCACAGTACAGAGCAAACGTGTCACTTTAAAATCCAAACGTATGCACCTCGCTTCACAGTTATGGGCTTGTCACGGAGATGACATTTTATCATTCTTCTGAAAATGACAAACACCTCCCCCTACTTCCCTTCGAGGTGTCTAGGTGTGTTAATGTGCATGTGCGCGTGCACCTGTGTGTGTGAGAGAGAGAGAGACGGGCTGTTGTTAGAATCGCCCCCTTCACACTCAACTGGCACAGCCTCTACCAAGGTGAAATCCAAGTACTGGCCCTTCCCACACCTGTGGCTACCTAGGCCCACCTGGGTGGGGCCGTGTCTCACCTGAAATTCACACTCGCTCACCTCACAATCCCATGGAGTTCCCAAGCTCCCAGCTGCTCGACAGCTCTCGTGATTCATCCCTCAACCCTCCAGCTCCTCCTCCTCAGTCTGCATTAATGTCCTTGCTTTTTTTCCCCTGAGAAGACAGGAAGAGATGCTCCGATGCTGTGGTCCTGCCGCCACCACACCCACCCATCTTCCCCGGTGACCCCGTGCACCTGTGCACAAGGGCCCTGGCAGTGCCCACGGAGGCCCCGTCTGGCTGCCAGCCCCTCCCCTGGGGCCCTGGGGCCCTCTGCTCACGCCTAATTAAACACGTCACCCCGAAGCTGATCCCTTTCTATTCTGCATCATCGGTTTGTCTCCTTTTACTGGGTCATTCCCATCAGCAAGCAAACAGCTTCCTTCTTAAGACAAACAAAAATAACGACAACAACAACAACGGCCCTTGACCACACACCACACTCCAGCCGCCGTCTGGTCCTTTCAGAGAAAACACTCGAGTCGTCTAGAGTCCTCAGACCTTTCCCCCGTTCGCTCCTGAGTGCACTTCAGCCAGGCTGTGCTGAGAGGACGCCCGGCAGGGTCACCGACGACCCTGGTTTCACCGCGTCCAGTGGGCCATCCTTAGTGTCCGTCCTACCTGAACTGTCGGCAGCAGTGGTCACAGCTGACCCCTGAGATGCTTTCATCTCAGAATGCTTTCTGGCTTTGGTTTCCGGGACACACAGGCCCCTGGGTTTCCTCCCGCCCACCTGGCTCCTCCTTCCTTGTGGTTCCCTGGTCCTGCCCCGTTGCCCGCCCTCCCCACACCGGGGCATCTCGAGACTCGGGACCCTCCCCTGTCCACATCCGCTCCCACAGGTCCCACCGGTCTCTGAGCTGTGCATACAAGCTGTGCTCTGGCAACTCATGCCTGAAGCACGTGTCTCCAGCCCCTGTCTCTCCAAACACAGGCGGCCCCGCCCAGCATCTTCACCTGGGTGTCTGCAGGCACCTGGCCTAAGGGGTCCAACCTCCCCACAGCTGTGCCTCCCGCCCCTCACACGTGGAAACTCCAGCCACTTGGAGTCCATTTCATTGCTTCCTTTTCTCCACTTCCCACGTATTGTCTGTCAAGAAATCTGACCTTACGAACAACCTGGAGTCTGATGACTCCTTGAATTATGCACTGTTACTGTTCTGGCCCATGTCACCCTGACATCTCCTCTGAACTACTGTAGTAGCCTCCCCATGGTCCTCCTTGCCTCCAGCCCTGTCCCCACCATCCACTCTCCACACAGCAGCCAGAAGGATCCTCTTTAAACGAAATCAAATCATGTCACTTCTCCACTCAATATTCTCCGGTGGTTCCCTATCTCATTTGGATGCTGAGGTACCGTATCTGTTACAGGATTTCTTGTATACAGACTCTCGTGACCTGTGCTTGCCACAAAGCATGCTGGGCAAATCCCTGGAACATCAGACTGTTCCAATGAAACGTGATGGCGTGGGCAATAAAAATCTTAACCTGGAGATGTTGCATTTCGAGGGCTTAGAATCTTCTGTTCTTTAGGCATTTTGCTCTCAAGAAGCACTTGAGAAGCAAGCCAAGCTCCTTCAGTTCTGAGGAAGGCAACTGTCTGGAAGCCTAGGGTAAAATGTAAAAGCCTTCCTCTTTGCGCTCATCCTGCCAGCAATCTTAAAGAGGGCAACGTGCTACCCTCTTATCTTCATCTGCGGATGGGTGTAAAACACGCTGCTTGGGAGATGATAAATGGGGAAAGCTGCCGAACAGATCAGCTCCTCTCCAGAAGGTTGAAGTCTCTTTGGCGACGGCGTATACATCATCCCGAAATCTGCAGAAAAGGCTAGATTTCGGCGGGGCGGGGGAGAAGGAAGGTGCAGATCCTTTTCTATAATTAATTCCATTTAATCTTTTAAAAATGTTATTGCTAAACCCATCATACATACGAAATGGTGAAAAATCTATATAGCCAGTTAGAGAAAAACAATAGTATGAAAATCTGTGTACTCACCACTTGGCTCATAAAACGGAACATTATTAATAATTTAGAAGCTCACAGAAGAAATCACCACTCTGAATTTTTGTTTTAATCATCTCCTTGCTTTTCTTTATAGTTCTGCCATCAGGTAAAGGTTCATAAATAATGATAATAATGACTATTGTAATAACACAGCAAAGACAGAAGTAATAATAGAAGCTAATATTTACACAGTGTTAGCTCCCTGTCAGGCACTCTTCCAAGCACTTTACACGCATTAATTCTTTTAGTCCTCACAACAGCCCCCGGAGGTGGGGACTGTTGCCGTCTTCAACAGCCTGCAGGTGAAGAAACTGGGGACACAGAGAGGCTGAGCAACTCACTAGGGTCACTCAGCGAGGGGAAGGGGATGCTCACTGCTCAACCTCTTTGGGCTCTGGAATTCGTAACGCCTCTGCTATTCCGTCTCTCCACAGAGTGTTCATTTGCCTTGTGTTTGGACTTTATAAACATGGTCTCATGTGCCGTGAATTCTCATGGGGTGTCTTCCTTTGGCTCCATATGAATGAACTCTCAGAGATTCATCAGCATGGACGTGCGTGGCTGTTGTACGTTCATTTTTACAGCTGCGTCGTATTCCATCATATCCATTCTTCTGTTGATGGGGACTTGGGTTGTTTCCAGTTTTTCTTTTAATCTCTGTAGAGCTCTCACCACCATGTAGAATATGATCTTCTTGGTTTGATAGATGAGGGAACTGAGGAGGCTCCGAGAAGAGAAGAAGTCTCCCGGGGTCAGAGCTGGCAACTATAGAGGAGGACTTCAAGTCTGGGACTGACTGATGTCCAAGCTCTCGCCTGCTGCTGCTGCTGCTGCTGCTGCTGCTGCTGCTGCTAAGTGTTTAGGCTTCAATCGCTGAGCACAGGCTTTTCCTTTGGAGTCTCTGGTGATGTTTTTACCCTTTCCTCCCCTTTGGAAAATAGCTGAAACCTCTCCCTTCTCTTCCTTCTGGGAGAAGCCACACTCACCCTTTCAGACGCACAATGTCAATGGCAAGCCCTGGTTCAGTTGTGTGGATACAGAGGTGAATGGGGCATTCCTAACCTTGCCATGGCACACAAAAGAAGTGAAGCCAGGGAAAGCTTCCTGAGGAGGAAACACTTAAGATGGGCCTTGACGAATGAATGGGAGTGATCCTGTTAGATGGAGCACATTTCTAATAGAGGGACAGGCTGGGTCAAGCCCTTGAGGTAGGAAGGTCATGGCATATTCGGAGAGCAGGGGCAAGTTTGGGGGGCTTGAATGGAGACTGTGGGAAAAAAGGGATCTAGGGCAGGAAAGCCCAATGGCGAGTGGCCTTGGCTGCCAAGCTAAGGGGTTTGGATATGCTCCTATGGGCAACTGAGGGGTCGACCCTGAGGTTTCAAGGCATGAGGGTGATAGGATGGAACCATTGTTTTGAGTCCGGTACAGAGGATGGTCTTGGGGGACAGGCATGGAGCTTCTTTTTTGAGGGAAGGAAAGTCAGGGAGCCCATTGTGGGGAGTGCTGGGGCTCCACAAGGGGGTTCACCATCCATATTTATACCTTATCCTTCCCTTTACAGTAATACTCATCTTCCACGTGCTTAGCTCCTGCTGCTTTAGCTTTATGAGCTGGGGGGAATAATTTAAACTCTCCGTGTTATGAATTCCTCATCTACAAAATGATCATAATAAAATCTAATAATGTGAGGTAATTTTATGACAATTAAATAAACTCATACGTGGAAAATAGCTAGAACAATGCCAGGTACATTATCTTCAGTATTACTGAAGGTTTAATGTGGTGATGATGATGATGGTCATCATCATCAACACCATCATCACATTTTTAGGGCACAAAACCAGACTTTGAAATACTTAATTGTGGGGGGGCTCCACCCACATGCCCCCCCCCAGCTGCCACAGATGAGAATAAGTCTACCAAGACATGATCTGCTTGGGGAGGAAAGGTGGACGATCTCTCAAAGGAGAAGGGCCAAGAGCCTTTTCCTCAATGGGCTTTTATTGGGTTCGTTTTGCACAGGAATACAGGTAAAGCTCATTAATCATGGTCAGGCAGTAAGGATCAAACAATAGATAACAAAGAACTCTGAGGGCCTATTTTGAGTCAGGGTCAGATAGCTAAAGAGCTATAAAACTTTGAGGAGCAAACTCACTTCTTGCTTGGACACTTATCATTTAATTGAGAGCATTCTAAACAAAGAATTTTTCACAGGATTTTACATATTCCTTCTTAGGCCTGATCGCCAGAGGAACCTGCCTTTTCTATCACAGGGCTGCACCACCCTCTGTCATTGTTTCTGGCTTAAGTCAGGCAGGGGAAGTAAGGCAGACAAGAGATCAGGAGACTTCTCCCAGACAGGATGAGGACTCAGGCTTTGTCAAAGCCGAGGGGTGAGGGTCCATCACCCCCTTTTGCTGTAGCCCCCCAAGTCCTTCCCTGGAGGCCTCCCATGTGATCGTGCATGTCTTAGATTGTTCCCCCATTTGGGGAATCTTACCCGCCATTGGCTAACCGATCAAACATTGGGGGCCAGTTATGGATGAAGTAAAAGGAGCAGAAGCAGCACTTCTGTCAGGGAGATAAGCTTTGTCTCCTTAGTGACTTATGGTCTGAAGGTTGCCCACTCAGCCTTAGCCTTGGGGAGGGGGGGCGGGGGATGGTTACAGCTTCTGAAACCAGGGCGGTTCCCAACACTTAATGATACTGAAACTTTTAAACAAATTTTATTTGTTTATTTTTAGAGAGGGGAAGGGAAGGAGAAAGAGAGGGACAGAAACAGTAATGTGTGGTTGCCTCTCATGGGTCCCCTACTAGGGAACTGGCCTGCAACACAGGCATATGCCCTGACTGGTTTGCAGGCCAGTGCTCAACCACTGAGCCACACCAGCCAGGGCATGAGACTGAAACTTTTTAATATCTCTGTGGAGTAGGTGGCACAGCATTCTCCTCCACAGGCAGATTAGAGGTCTGAGAGATTAAGACCAATGTTACCAGAATCAACACTAGGCTTATAACCTCAATCCATGTCTTCTTATGGGTTTCCAGCCATGACCTCTCACATACTCACTCCCAGACTAAGACATGGTCCCCTGCCTTACACAGAACATGGTAGTTCTTAGAAATGGTCAACTGTTTGGGCTCTGCAAGAGTTCGGTCAGTACCTTGGACAGTGACCAACATTCTTAAAGAATCCAGTGCCTCCGTTAGAGGAGCAACATGCCCCAACATTAATTCTAGCACGAATGTCATCAGCCTTGCAATGAATTAAATAGCACCTTTGGGGGGACTGCAGCTTCCTTACTCGCTTTATAATTCCATAAGCCACCCTTCTCAACCCTGAGCCCTCATTGTGTATCTTCAGGGCTAATTCTTTGCTCTCACCACAGTGAGTGGCATGTGCCCGTTCCCGAACAGTTAATTAAGGTCAAAACTCATTTCCACAAGAGGCAGAAGTTAGATGAAGGCAGCAGAGTGTACCGTGTCGTTCATTATTCAGGAAATAGGTCTGTGTGTGAGGGGAGAAAGTAAGAAGAGAGTGAAGACGACAGAAGAATTTGGCCAGCTCTCTGTTAGACCATCAGGGTTACAACTCCGAAAGTTCCACTTGTTGGAATTTCTAGGCCATGAAATGAAGAGCAAGGAGAAGGCCCAGTCATGACAAGGCCTAAGAACCACAGCACGGTCTGCTGGTGACTTCACCAGCCCTCTACTGAATCCAGAGATTTCTCCTTGGGTATCTTTCTCTCTGGAATTAAGGAGGACTCACACATGAACAACATAAATGGGGTGATTTCTCTCTACTGCAGCTTTTACTCATCCTCAGCTTTTGAGCTACTTCTGGCCACCAGGAGCCTGTTTGGATGTTCCCGATTGTCTAGTGGAGAAGAGACCTGGCCTGGAGGCTGGAAACTTGGACATGACACCAACTGGTCATGGAACCAGTCCTTTCTTCTCTCTGGGCTTCAGCATCCACATTGTCAAAGGCAGGTAACGCTGGCTTCCTCGATGGGCTGTGTGAGTCCAAGTGCAATCCTAGATGCGATGATGTAAGCACCTTGAAACAGTAGTACATCAACACCCGAGAGCATAGCTCCCATTCGTCCTTGACTCTTGAACACCCAACACAGTGCCTTGTCCCGAGTTGTCCTCACTCAGTATTTGCGGAACAAGAGGCAGGATAGCCTAATAGTTAAGTGCAGGACCATGTCCTGGTTCTGCCACATCTCAGCCGTGTGACCTTGGGCAAGTCTCTTCACCTCTGTCATCCTCAGTGTGCCCATCCGCAAAAGAACGCTGACTCCTCATTGGGTCACTGGGAAGGGTAAATGAGGCTGTGACTATAATGCACTTGGAAACATTCCTGGCACCTAGGCAATATTCAGCAAACCTTAGCTAACATGTTTGTGTTACATATTCTGATTCTTTCACCAGGGGCCACCAAGGGAGGACTCATGGGGGTGCCTACAATTGCAAAATGGGCACTCTGCCATTCTTGGGGTGGCTATGCCAAGCCTATTGCAGTAGGAGTCTTTCATCAGCCAGGGGGTATCCAGAAATAGCCAGTGAGTGTCCAGGTGCAGCAGAAAGGTGGGCAGACCTCAGCTGGCTCTGCCACTCACCTGCTGTGTGATCTCATGGTAATTGTCCCCGGTCTTAGTTTTCCTACAGGTAAAGAGCTGTCTGGGATTGATTTCCAAATCCACCCCGCTGCTCTAAACACCACGATCATTTCTGTGCTAAAAGGAGGTCACCCTTTCAGAAATCCCTGCAGCTGCTCTCAGGGAGGAATGGAACCCGATAGAATGCTGGCTTTAGGCAGAGCCAGAACGGTCCCGTGGGCATCCCTGCTGATGGCCCAGCCCACAGCGGGGCCGCCTGAAAGGCACATTTCACAGCGGAAACCGGAGATGGGCGCTCCACGTTTTGTTTGGGGAAATCTGAGCCCGACAGCTCTCCTGGACCCCACCCCATGCCCCCCAGGAGTTATTTTACTCAGGTAACACATTGCCTGGAGGTGACCCCTCACTTTAAAAGAAGTCACCAGTGACGGTGAGTCAGCAAGGAGACCCTGGGTGCTTTGCTGGAAAGGTCATGCAACCCAATGTCTTTCGGGAAGGGAAGTGCCTGCCGTGGGAATTGAGGAGGGTGGGGAATAAGCTTTGCTCCCTCCCTTTGAAAATAGAGAGACTACGGCAATCTGTAGACTTCAGCAGCCATGGGAACTGGGCTTCCCCTGTATGGCCTCCGTAGGACTAAGAGGGTTCCTGACGGGACTCAGGGGAACTGGGTCGATGGTGCCTTTGCCATGGACAAGCCGTGTGACTTCGGGCAAATGCTTTTCCCTCCCAGGTCTGGAACGCAGTGCCTGCTCTCACACTGGCTCTGTGAATTACAAAAGGACGTAGTGGCAATTGTCCAGGATGCATCCAATGCACCTGCTCAGAGCCCAGTACTGTCCTCAGTGCTCAGAGTGAGTTTCTGTCTACCAGGAGCTGATGCGTGGGTGAAGCAGAGGTATAGAAAAGTACATAGGTAGCAGCTTCACCAGGAGATCAGTGCTGGGGGCAGAGGTGGAGAAAATGCAGGTGCCTTGGGGCGATATGGGAAGGACTATATGTGTACTGTGCACGAAGGGAAGCCACGAAAGAGTTCCCAGCATCAGAGGGCTACCGTCAGGCCAGCTGGCAAAACCATTCCAGCCACCCTGTTGAGAATGGAGTTTCCCTGCCTGGTGCTGAGGGCCACGGGACTTTGCCAGGAGAGACAGTGAGATGTCACCCCAGAGGAGAGCAGCGCGCAGGGACCCCCTCCCTGCCCTCACTCACTGTCATCTTCTCTCCATGCACGGCCCAGCAAGCTTCCATTTATCATTGTGACAACATCTCACAACGGGTCAGACTCGTCAGTTAGGAGGCTGAGTTTCCATGACAGCCACGGGCCCGAGGCTCGTGCGTGTTTCACGGGAAGGACCACCTGCTACTCCCCAGCCATTCCCAGGCATGGCTCGGGGGAGACAGCCGCTGAGAAAGAATTGATGTAAATGTGCAGGAGGACCAGAAGACAACGATGGATGCAAGTCTGACATTTCTTTCCTTATGCAAACTGTGCTCCCTGCTGGACTGGCAGCTGACACCCAAGCTCTGGAGCCTCAGTGGTCCCATCTGCAAAGTGAACTCGTTATCGAAGGTCAATGTTTTCCCAAGTATATTCCAACAAGGATTCCCAAGTTGCTCCAGGGGTCAAGGGTTCCACGACTGTTGGGAAGGGGCATGGCCCTCTTTCGGAGATTCACGTCACATGCTGGCAGACTAAAGGCTCTGATAAGTCCTGCAGGAAAGGCATTTACTTAATCCAAAGGCCTTCACACTTGACCATGGATTTGTCTCCTTTAATATAACATCTCTGAGCATCATTATCAAATCAAATCAAACCAGCGTTCTGTGACACCCACACAGGGAACTTTTGGAATACATGCTGTCCAACTTCCTAGTTCAAGATTAAGAGCTTCTGGGAGTCTAGAGAACACCTCACCCAGTGGGTGCTGATCAAATAGGGGGTGAGAGGAGAAAGTTCATGATCACTTCATACTTGTGCAGAACCCAAAGCTAATCCTTAATCTTTACTTATGTTTTACCAAGTCCTACATGACCCACCTGGTAATTCCCATAACCACTTATGAGTCACCTATGAGGTGCCCGATTTGGGGGCACCAGCTATGACCGACACCCAGCAGTTTTCTGTCTCTGTGGTCCTGGCCCTACAGAGGGCGGTGAGCGCTGGCATCTTTTTTTGCCCTATTTTCCCCACCCCGTTCTGGCCACCCAAGCTGACTCATACGGACTCCATCGGCAGGCTTCCTTGCCTCCTGGGTGCCAGCTGTGTTCTGCCAACGACAGGCAGGCAGCAACACGATTCTGGAGAGCAGGAGGAAAGTGGGGCGGGGCTGTTGCGATCTCCTGGGTCCCTCGCTGAGAACTGAGGTGATCGGGCAGTCGGTCCCAGAGTTCAGCCCTTTGAGACCTGTCTTGTGACTGTTTCTCCTTTGGCAGCTTCAGGCCTTGGGGCTAAGCGCTCCCTAGTGCTGCCAGCCCCAGGGCCTGCACTGTGCCTTGTTAGTTCCCTTAAACCCTGCCCGTTGTCATGGATACTCCATTGTAAATAGCCGCTTTAGTAAAGCCTCCTCACGTTGTCCAGTTTGAGTGTTCCATTGTTTAAACCAGGACGCTGATGACTACACGGCATGAACGTGGGCAATGGAGTATTTGGGGCACAGAATTGGGGCAGGGGATTGACTCCTAAAAAGGAGGGTGAAGATTAGTAAAGGTTGTGGATATTTGAGCTGGGTTTTGAAGGTTAGGTTTTGAAGGATGAATACGAGTTTTCCGGGTAGCAGTTACTTCGAGGAGGGACACACCTGAACAAAAGTAAAGGGGTACGGAGAGATAAGGGTGTTTGGGGGAACGGTGAGCATGAAATGATGCAGGCTCTTCTTTACAATCATCCTCCCATGTCTTTGGAACTGACTGTCTTAAAAGATGTGGAGGCAAACTGAGGTCACACATTCTTCAAGATTTACTGACAAAGCTGCGCAGGTGAGGCCTGGCCACTCAGAAACTGCAAGCAAACAGCTCGTAGACCAGATCAGACATGTGGACAGTTCTACTGTACTCAAAAAACTCTTTAAGAAAATTCAAACTGACATTTAAACGTTGATACTTTACTTCCAAATTCTGTGCTATCTTCTCCTCCTCCTCTTTGAGACAATCTGGCAGCAACATGCCTGCACTCCCACCTGGCAGCAATCCGCTGGAGCTGGGAGGCTCCCTCTCCGAGGCTATGCATAGGGTCTGTAGTTTGTCACAGTCTCCACCACTCCCTATTGTCCTGACCTGGCCTTCTTCTTCTTTTTTTTCTCTTTCTTACTCCTGCCCACCACGCTCTATAAAAATAATCCACTGAGCTGATAAGATGACCCTGGCTATAAAGAGTTCAACCCCATCTATAAATCCTCACCCTCCCTTTTCCCTAGGCCCCACCTTAGTTAAACAAAGAACTTTTCAACACTCCGACCTTCCTTTCTCCAGGGTCAGAGTCGGGGAGGGCCTGGAGCAGGTTTTCACCTCTCGCTCTTTGTGCAATAGGCACACAACCTTGTTTTTTAGTGAGCAGAGTGCCGGATTGATCTGCCTCTTGTGGTCAGACCTGGGGGGTTCTCAAAGACTGCTCTAGAGAAGGGGTCCTTCACTGACATATGAGGCGAGCCCCAGGAGGACTCTGGGAGTCTCCAAATCAGGCCTCTCGTTTTGCAGATGGGGAAACAGACAGAGGAGCAGTAGGACCCACACAGGCTCACGCAGGAAGGAAGGGGCTAGGTGGGGAAGAAAAAGAGCCAGCATTTGGTGACCCCACACTAGGCGCTTCAAAGGGGATGTCTGTGTTCTCGCCATCACTCAGTCAGTTGCTAATTCCCTTTGACAAACGAAGCGATGAACGCTTGGAGCGATGGAGCGAGAGGTTGGAGGCCACACGGCCAAAATATCGTGAAGGTTCTGAGCTTGGGGATGCCGAAGTCCCATGGGCCCAGGTGCAAAAGTCAGCTTTGCTACTGACAAGCGAAGGAGTCTCCCCAGAGGAGCTTTCACGCCCACATTTTCTTTCCAGCTCGAGGCGGGGCAGGGCTTATCTCCAGCTCACAGGTGAGGAAATAAGGCCCGAGGAGAGAGGGCGCCAGGATGGGGCTGGACCTCTGATCAGCAACTGCGGGCTTTGGATCTGGAGGGTTCACTGCGGCCGTGTGTGGGTGGGGGTCTCCCCCTGTGAACCCCGAGGCAGGCCAATGGGTCTCTAGCTCAAATGATATAAGGACCCGACGAGCAACAATAAAAGAGCAAATCAGGTCCACGTGAGTAAGCAGGGGTGAGGATGGTGGTGAACAGGCGGCCAACGGGGAGGTGTGACCAGACCTCAAGAGGAGGTGGAGGCCTGGATTTTACGTGAAATGTCCTTATCTCTGAAGCGCTGTGTGGACCGAACCAAAACATTTTTGTCTGCAGGCCCCTGCATTAAATTCCCACTGAGCCCCCAGCTAGGGCTGCCAGAGCTAGCAAATAAAATAGAAGATGCTAGTTCAGTTTGAATTTCAGATAAAGGATGAATAATTTTTAGTATACGTATGTCCCACATACGGCATGGGACAGAGGCTAAAAAATATTTCGTATTCATCTGAAATTCAAATTTAACTGGGGTTAAGGTTAGGGTTAGGGTGAGCAACCTTATTCCCCCAACAAAGCCAGGCAGCTCACCCAACACAGAAGATGCCCCAGCTCCACACCCTCCCCAACCCCGCCCCCCTCCCACCCCCGGCTCCTCTGGGGCCTGCGCTCACTCTGCACCTTCATCCAAGACTCTGGGTGCTCAGTCCACAGTCCCTTTGGCAACGCATCCTGTCACCTCGTCTTCTCGCCCTCGACGGATGGGGACCACCAAGACTCATCAGAGGCAACCACAACAGCCCTGCCTTGAAACTGGGGCTCCCAGTCCCCACAACGCAATGCTGATAATGTCGAGTATCATCTGCCTTTTGGTCCCATGCAAAGGATGGAAGCACCCCTACCCCTCACAAACCCCGGGCTCTGGGTCTGCAGAGTTGATCAGAGACTCCGGAAGGTTCTTTGGGAACCCTCCTCCCCCAGGTGGCCGATCAGGCGATACTGGGTCATCTTACTCCGAGGCATTGTCTGGGAGTGCCCGAAGAGCTGACCCCAAGGTTCCCCTCCTCTGCCCACCAGGTACACAGGCCCCTGGTCACAAAGAGCCTTTTGTGGAAGCTGGCTGGTTAGGGTGTCCTGTTTCTCATCCTTTTCCTTCTAAACATCCTCCAGGGATGCCTGTGAATGCCCTGCCCACAAAGGCCTTATTGTCGGGTACAGATGAGCAGACAGCGGACAGTGATTCCCCTGACTCCACCCAGGGGCCTTGCCAGGCCCGGAGGCTTGGGCACCCACCCACCTGTCCTCCCCACACCTCTGGGGAGAGACTCAAATGTCCCTTTGCACTCAGGACACAAGGGTCAGGCCTCACCAGACTTTTGACATTGAGCATCTGTTTGCCTCCTGTGCCCGCCCCCTGCCCCCCTGGCTCCATGAGCCTGCTGTTCTTCCTCCCACCGAACTCTTTCAACGGCCCCCGCCGGGCCTCCCCCACACTGGTCTTCTCTGCCCTCCGGGGTGAAGGCCCCAGAGGTGACCCTCTGCGCAGGCCGTAAGTGGGAAGAAGCAGTTTGTCCCTAATTTCATTTATAATAAGCAGTGAAGTCAGGTTCAAAGTCAGGTCCAACTGCCCCCTGTGCCGTCCTCGCGAACACTTTCTGCTTCCTCGCCAGCACCATCCAGCAGGAGCCACGGCCCCCCACTGCTGCATTACCCACACGCCAGCTCGCAGAACCAGGGTGTAATTACAGCGCCGGTGCCAAGGGCGTTGAGAGACCCAGACTAGGTGTTCCACACACAGGAAGCGGGAAGGGCTGTGCTGCGCCTGCTTCCCCTTCCAGGATGGCTCTGGAGGACAGGGCCGATCCCCAACCCCTTTCATCTTCTTTCGCTTTTCTAGCTCCTTACCCTGCGAGCTGGATTTTCTTCTTCCCCTTCCAGCTAATTATTTACACAGAAGGAGAATAATTAGCAGCCCAGGAAATGCTGCTTTGTTCTCAGCTTCCTGCCCCTGCCTGTCTCTCTTGTTTGAAACGGTACCTCTGGGAGGAGGGGACATCAAAGCCTGCAGGGGGAGGCTTTGCAGGGAGAGGGTTTTTTTTTTCCTTTTGGTCTTTGTGAAAAGCAAAGAAAGACAACCTCGGCTTGTTTGTCTCTGCCTCCCAATGCTGCGGTTTCTCGGGGCCCCAGGAGCCCCCAGTGACCCTGCAGAGGTTACAGCCACAACAGATTGCTTCCCAGGTCGTGGATGTTTCCCTATTTGGTTTCAGCCTCTTTGCGTGGACAGGGAAGGGTCTGTTCTGCCATCTCAGAAAACAAAGGGGACTGTCTGCCTTTTGTGGCCAGGAGTCACTCCGAGCTGAGCGAAGCAGGCGGCATGAAGCTCAGGAGAGGGTGAGGGCAGGGAATATACAAAACGGAGTCACTTTAAACAAGCTGCTGAAATGATTAACATTATGAAGAATGACTCTCTTCTTGTTCTAAGTGGCCTGAGAACGTAAACTTATGAGTCTTCTAGTCCTGTGTCAGAGGCTGGATATACATCAGACCTCCAGAGTTCCCCGTGATTAGCCCCCTGAAGGACTCCCATATCCAGACCACCCTATGTCCATTATTGGGATGTGACCAGACCACCTGACATTCTTCACCCCAGGCTGCCTGAGACCTGACTGATAACCATCCCGGACCAGTCCTAGGGCTAAGAACTCAGGACCGATCATTCTCAAGAATGTACTTTTTTTACTATAAGAACTCTTAACTTTTCTGTCTTCTTTGAAACGACTTCTGGGTTTTTGGCTGGCTGTGTTCCCAGTCTGCAAACTCTAAGACCCTTGAATTAATCTTGATCGTTTATTTCCAGCAAAGGCTTCAGACTCTATGAGTTTGTGTCACAGGATGACGGGGAGGGGCAGGGTCTGGGGTGACTCAGCGTCATACGCCCGCCTCTCCTAAAACCTGCCTGTCCATACGATGTGGCAATGGGGACCCCATAAATGTCGCCTCCTAATCTTTCTAAAAAAGCTGGATCCTTGACTTTTCATATGAAACTTTCTAAATTGTAAAGCACTGCGCAGACTGAAGGAGACCCCAAAAGAAGGGCTAGATCTAGCCCACAACCAATCTGAAATGTCCGATCACTCCCAACCCCATCTTCTTACAGAGGAGGGAAGAAGCTGAGGCTCCGACAGTAGGAGTGACTTATCCAAGACCACGTTTAAGGAATGAGGCCAGGACTGGAACCCAAGCCTTCGAGTATACCACGGCTGTTCCCAGCACTTAATATAATTCCATGTGCTTGGCACACAGGAGATACGAAAACAGTTGCAAACTAGACCACTGGTAACAATATTTACTTAATATTGAACATCTGTCATGATTTAGCCCTATGCTAGATGTTACCTGTCTTAGGTATATTCATAGAGACGCTTCTGGTTGCAAATGACAGAAACTCAATTCAAAATACTTTAAACAGACAAAGATGTATTGGCAGCCATGTATAATGGAATGAGCTTTAGCTGGAGCTGGAGCTAGATATTCGCACCCATCCGACACCAATTGTCCATTTGTTTTGCTATCCACGTTCTTTTTTGTCTTACTTCTGCTTTCCTGAAGGCAACGTGTTGACTCCATTATTAGGTAAGTGCAAGAGGGTGCAATGGGACCACAGACAAACTTGAGCAGTTCCAAGAGTTTAGCCAAAGTCCCAGGCCTGACTGTCATTGGACCAGCTTAAGTTGTCGCTCATCCCTAAACCAATCCCTGCGGTCAGGAGGATAAAATGCTCTGATTGGCCATGTCTGGGTCATGTGACCACATTTAGAGCCTGGGTGGAAGGGAGCAGGAGGGAGGTGCCTCAGCTCCATCCAATTGTATGACCTGAGAGTCGGGGAGAAGCTGGGGCTCCAAAGGAACATCTGTATGTTCCTTACGAGGTGCTGTATGAAGATGGAAACTGGACAGACACAGGCCACAGATGCCCACTCTATCACAGTGAATCCTTACAGCGCCTCGTAAGATATTGTCCCTGGGTCTATGTGACTACCCCTGAAGTGAGATATGGGACTAGCAGTCTGTTCTTTACTCAGGGGAAACGATGTGAATTTTTAAGGCAGTGGGTCTCAACTGGGGCCATTTTTTCAATGGAGACATTTTTCTTTGTCACAACTGAGATGGGAGTGCTACAGGCATCTCATCAGGAGAGGACAGGATGCTACTCAATGTCCCACAATGCACGGGACATTGCCCCCACCCCAGCTCCTGCCCACCACCACCACACACACAACCATATCCAATCCAAACTGTCGATTGTATTACAGTTGAGAACCCCCATTCTAAACATTAGCAGCTATCGAAGCCACATGCACATATATTTAGAGCAAATGGATAAGAAGGAGCCATGCCTCCCTAGGGCTTTTGTCCATCTACTTACAACAGGGCGGAGCAGCATTCCATGTGCCGCTGCCCAAAGTGAATTCAAGGTGGCAGGAGAGAGCCCACCCTTGGTGGGGTCAGCTCAGGTTCTAGCAAACGAGGTCTTTGGGAATATGAAGTGCCCCCAGCAGGGCATTGGAAAGACCAGAGAAATGGACATCAGGGCCCAAACCATGTGCTGGAGTCCAGGGCGAGAGAGAAACCTGGAAGACGGAGGCGCTGGGGCTCAGACATCTCAGAGATGGAGGCTGAGACACTGGCAGAGGGTGCGGGGAACACGGAGGCCCAAGGGGAAGGCTGGGTCACAGGCAGCCCCATTGTCTGGAAATTCATTCCCTTCAGGTATATGATTTGCAAATACTTTCTACCATTTTGTGGGGCTCCTTTTTTACTCTTTTGACAGTGTCTTTTGAGGCAAGGCACAAAATTTAAAATATTTCATGAAGTCTAATTTGTCTTTTTGTTTGCTCATTTATTTCCTGTAACGTTGCTATCATTTCCAAGAAATCATTGCCAAATCTGAGGCCATAAAGCTTTTGCCCTGTGTTTTCTCCTAAGAATGTTATAGTTTTAGGTCTTACAGTTAGGTTTTTGATTCATTTTGAGTTAATCTTTATATATGATATTAAGTAAGAGTCCAGCTTCAGCTTTTTGCATGTGGATATGCAGCTGTCTCAGCTGGATATTTGTTGAAGAGACTGTTCTTTCCCCATTGAATGGTCTTGGTCAAAAAGTCTTGGTCTTGGTAAAACACTTGACCATATATGGGAGGGTTTACTTCTGAATTCTCTGTTCTATTCTACTGGTTTTTAGGCCTGTCATCACACCAGTACCACACTGTTTTGATTACTGTAGCTTCATAGTAAGTTTTAAAATCAGGAAGTGTGAGGCCTTGAGCTTGAATCTTCTTTTTCAGAATTTCTTTCTTTCTTTCTTTCTTTCTTTCTTTCTTTCTTTCTTTCTTTCTTTCTTTCTTTCTTTCTTTCTTTTCAGGGTTCCTTGATATTTTATATGAATTTTAGGATGGCTTTTTCTAATTCTACAAAAGATATCATTGGGATTTTGGTAGGAATTGCATAAACACTAAAGATTGCTTATAGTTATATTGACATCTTCACAAAACTAAGACTTCTAAAAAGTATTTTACATGTGGATATGTGGATGTATGTGGGTGTTTTGTTGTATATATTTGTTTATATGTTTGAGTGTCTGTGTGTTTACATCTTGATTCAGTCTAAAAAGAATGTGAAGTAGCTCTTAACCTAAGACACCTTTGGCACACAGTAGGTGATCAATAATTGCTTTTCTGAATGGTGGTAAAGTACACCCAGTGAACAGAGAGTTCATTATTGGCTGTAAAATTCAGAGGCTAATGTTTATCTAGGGTCAATCAATAAGTAAGTTGTTTTTGTGCTGATTTAATTATTTCATCTTTATGATTTGTTTATTCATTCAATCACCATACTATTTCCTCATTTAACCACCTACTACGTGCTCAGTGCTCTAGTATGGCTATCGATATAGAGTGATGAACAAGACAGGAACAGTTTCTCCTGGAGCTTATGACTGAGCTGGGGAGCAAGGAAACGATCATTAATGTTTTAAGTGATGGGTGCTGTCCTCATTAGGGACTGTTAGCTCATCTTAATGGAGTTGGTTTGGTCCATTAAGAGTGCTAAAATTTACTTATGTCCACCATGTTTCCAAGGACAATCTTTGCAATACTTTACCCTCGTTCAAAAAAGTACTTTTGATTTGTTAAGGTGCCATAATAGGCCCAATGCCACCACACCAAAACTGAATGATTAGGGGGATAAACAGCCTCAATCACTGTTGCATTATTTTCTACAGTCACAGTTTTCACAGGTGGCAAACTGGAAAGGTTAACGGTGGCAAACACGTTCTAGCAAATGGTGTTTATCTGGGGGTGGGTGGTAACATTCAGAGCTGGGGGTGGAGAGTAAGGGCAGATTCACCATATCCATTAGCTGGCAAAATGGGAAAGAGTCCCATGTTGACCACAGATGAGAACTGGCCCACGCAGCCTCATGGGGTCGTGGGCAAAGAGAATCGGGGGTATGCGTTACCAGCAAGACTATGGGTGAAAGCTGTTTTCAGAACTGAGTGGCCTTGAGCCTGGAAGGTGATCTTTTCATTGCTCCCCCCACGCATTGGGTTCTCCTCGTTTCTGCCGCTTGTTTACACCTATATTCTTGGCACTCCTGCCATTCCACATGAGTAATTTCCGAATTAAAACCACCACTCAGCTGGAAGGCCTTGGAGTCTCTCATTTATAAATTTGAATATCATTCAAGTCAACATATGTTGTTTTGTAGTTACACCAAGTAGATTATTCCAGGGATGGAATCAATGATCTTTGATGTTGGAACAGTGTGATAGCCAAGAATGGAGAAATTTAGAACAAACGCAGAATCAAGTCATAATCCAAGGCGGGGCACAGGGCTGGGTGACCATGCCCCTAGGAGCCTACCTGGTGGGTTTGCATGTGACTGGTCCCCAAGATGCTGAGGCTGTTGTTAGAAAGATGGCATTAGAATGAGGAGTTATGGGTGGAGAAGCCCACGCTGTGCTCTTGCCTCACTCCATCTGTCTGCTTCTTGGTCAACCCTCACTTCTATGTGGCCTTCTCTCCTCAGGGAACCTGAAGCGGGTAGACCAGTACACCAGCTGTGGGGCTGACCTTGGGGACTACCTTCCAAGGAGGTAGGGACAACAGGGGGATTCTGACTCAAGGTGGCATGACACATACGTTGAACCAGACGAGGCTGTGACAGTTAGGCAGGTGTGTGTTACTGATGAGAGAGAGAAAATGAACTGGACTCAAACTAGCTTAAGCAAAAATAAAATCGTCAAAGGGGTGGGGAGGGGCGGTTACTAGCCCACATAATGGAGAAGTCAGGGGCGTGGACTGAGCTTCAGATTTGAACGGGCTCAGGGGCTCAGGACCTAGTAGTGTCAGGGTCCTGCTCTCTCTCCACCTCTCAGTTCTCCTTCTCTCTTTGGCTGGGGTTTCTACTCCAAATGGTCTTCTCCACCTGAGAGCTGTTTGACCCTCTGGACCACTTATATCCCAGTGGAAGAAAGAACAGGTCCTCCCTGAAACCGTTGCCAGGAAAGTCCTAGCAGGGACTCTGATTGGTCCAGCTTGCATCTCATGCTCATCCTCAGCTCAGCCCTGTGGCCAGGACTGGGTCATATCCTCAATCCTGTTGCTGGAGAGGGTGGCGAGGGTTCAGTCCCTCCCACCACATTGTATGGGAAAGGTGTCTGACTGGAGAGAGGTATCTTGTCAGCAGCAGAAGTGAGGTGAGAAAAGGATGGAAGCTAGACAGACAAAAATGATGAACTCTCATCAGATCGAACATGAGATGACCCCCAACCAGAGAAGAAAAGTCCCACCGCCATTTAGCTTTGACAATACTACAATCTCAATTGTCTTGTATTTTAAAGGCTCTGAGAAGTGCTGCAGGGAAGAGACCTCTTTAAACTGGCTTAAGCCAGCACTTCCTAAAATGTTTTGACCAGAGGTTCCTTTTGTTTTTCAGAATCAATTTTAGAACTAAAAAAATAAGTAAAACAGATGAGCGAAGAAGGGCCATGTTTCCAACGCCAAGAACACCGAACCCAGACAGCCTGAGACAGGAGGGACACCGGTGTTCCTGGACCACGGGGCTGGGGTTGGGAAGAGGTATGTTGATAGTGTGAGCAGCGCAGGAATGAGCAAGGAGCATCAGACCGCTGGCCGTGCACGGCTGGTCAGGGCAGAGTGTGTGGGTGAGCTGGACTGGCCCCAAAAGGTGGAAATTAGAAGCTGTGATAGCGCCACCTCTCAGGGAGCCCACCTCACTGTGGGCGGGAGAGCAATACTGCACACGGCGATCAGTACCCACCTGGGGAGGGCGGAGAGGCCATGGGCCTAGCCGGGCTTCCTTAGCTGGCAGAACTGTCTGCTCCCAACACACGGTGGAATAAAGCCATTGACAATTCAAAATTCTGACAGCTCAGTTAGGTGGAAAGCCTAGAACCACCTCCAATAGGACTCTGGGTTCTAACCTGGGATTCAGAATCAGGACTTGTATCTCTCAGGATCCAACCAAGAAAACACACCACTCTATGGATTGAAAACAAGGGAGTTGGCACAGGTTGCTGGTTATGTAGGTGACGGCAGGGCTGAGGAACTGAACAGACGCCAGTGAAATATCCCAGGGCACAATAATACAGCCGGACGTCCCTGCCACCTCTTGGCTGGACAGTCAAAGAGGGAGATGGTGTCACTAGAGGTCAGAGTCTGGAGTCCCCAGGAGAATCTGGCATCACAGGGGGCTTGTCCAACAGAATCTGGGGCCACAGAAAGGGACACAGTTGCACCTGGAGATGCTGGTGTGTGTGTGTGTGTGTGTGTGTGTGTGTGTGTGCGCGCGTAAGTGACCCTTCCTTCCGTCCTCAGTCTGCTGTCATTTTCATTGCTGGACACAGGCAGAAGCCAGCTGACCCAGGAGCCTCAAATGCATCCACAGCAACCAGCCCCTCTTCAATTTCCTGTGTTGCCGAACAGAGCTGATAAAAAGACAAGGGGAGTCACAGACCAGCACAGAACCCCAGCGTCAAAACAAGATGATATGGTTTCCCAGATATTCCCCCAGATCGGGATCAGCACACTGTTCCTGGAAAGAGCCGGGGAGTAAATATTTTAGGTTCTGCAGGCCACCCACTCTCTGCTGCAACTACTCAACCCTGCTATTGAGCAAGCACAGACCAGATTTAAACAAAGGCGCTGCGTTCCAATAAAACTTTATTTGTCTGAACAACTATAGGCCAGGTTTAGCCTACCAGGATGTTCGAGCCTGGGGATGTTTCAGAGACAGTTGTCACCTTTGCACCCGACACCCTGCAGCTGAACTTTCTCTTTGCTTCTCCCAAACACAAATAGAGTCCTGGGCTGCGCAGATCACAAGCTAATAAAAGAACCATTAAAACATATTGTTAGTCTCAAAAGGGTTTCTCCCAGGATTTCTGACTTGCAAATTCTTTCCTAGGCTGCCACAGCCATGTACTGCAGAGTTTACCACAAGCGTCTTTAAGATGTACCCTCACGTTGCAACCTGGCCCCACAGACCATCTCCAACCTTCTCCAGGACGACATGTAATTTCTTCCTCCGAGAGCCGCAGGCACAGGGAAGCTTGAACGGCAGGGGGTTGATTTGGAATTGTTCATAATGAACCCCCAGTCAAGCGCTGCTCTCCCATTGGTTCAGAGAGGCTAATTCTGTCTCTGGAATCCTGAGAATAATTCTCTAAAGCACGCTGTTGGGATTTGAGGATGGATTTAGGCAGACAGCGGCAATGTATTCAAGTTGGAATGGGTCCAAAGTGGCACAGACAGCATCTGCTTAGCTCAGGGACACGCTGTCCCCTTCCCCAAGCTCAGGGCATGGACAGGTGCTTGGACTGAGCTCCCCGTCCTGGGGGAGGGGTTCATTACTAAACTTTGACACTTCCGTGAAATAGAATCCCTCTCTAGAAGACAAATTTTTCTAGAAAGTTCTGCATCTGGAGTTTTCTAGAAAATTCCTCCTTTCTTGGAATTTCAAATGGAAATAGAAACAGTCACTTTGGTATTTGCCTATGTCCCCTCTTCCCAGCCCAGGATTGCACTGCTTTAAATTTAGTGCTCACACCATCTCCATCCCCCTCACCCCACATTTTGGTCTCCCCACCTCTCTTCTTTCTGACTGCCTTTGTTAACGCCACCGAGATCCATCCATCAGCCCAGGAGCCACGCCCTCGGGGAGGTACAGTCACAACAGTACGACAGGGACTTGTTTGTTTGGATGGGTCTCGGCAGGATGGGCTGACCATCTGGCATCTGCAAGTCCCAGGAGTCGGGAAATGTCCTCACCTGAGTCTACTCTAGACAGACCCCAAAGGTACTGTGAGGACCAATATATACTATCCTTCTCCCCCGATTCTGTTATCCCCCCTTTTATATGGCCACCAAATAGAGGGGTCCGGGCAGGGGCAAAAGGAAGAGCTACCTTGTCTGGAGGGCTTCAATTTATATATAATTCATAGTTTTACCTGTTTCATCAACTTTGAATCTTAGCTGTGTCCCCGCAACCCAGTTCATACCTCCTTCCCTCCCAGCTGTCCATCTCGGCTCCCCTCGTGGTCAGACTGCATCTCCCTCTCCTCGGCTTCAGCACTCCCAGGTTGCTCTCAGGTGACTGCCGTCTCAGACCGACTGACCCTCCAGCTGCCACCTTCTCCTGCTCACGTCCAGTCCCTGCGTGATGGTCCCCAGCCCCACTCCCAGTCTGCTTTATCATATTCTTGTGATCAGGCCACAGGCATCAACTCATGACACTGCTTATCTGCCTCCAAGTCACCAGCCATAGAAGCCGGTCTTCCCTAGCACTTTGAAAGAAACTACTTTGGACGGATAAAATTTTTGGTAGCACTTTTTACTTTTGTGTGTGTGTGTGTGTGTGTGTGTGTCCTCTAAAGGCCTGAAATGGTGCTGTGATGGTGACAACAGTACAGAGGGCTTATCTCATTTCCCAAATCCAGCTTGTTGGGAGTCCTTGCCCAAAGTCACATCCAGGCTCAGCAGGAAAGAGTTCCATGATTGATTAGCAATGTCTGCAGGAGACAGCGGTAGGAGAGTGATGACATGCATGCTTCTTATCTGATGTCCCTGTGGTAGGAGTTCAACCATTACTTGCTGAAGCTGAGTGGAACATAAAGAGCTCAGAACCCAGAGTCAGAAAAGCAAGGACTTAAAAGTAGCTTGGTTATTAATTAGCTGGGTTGATACCCAGTGAGCTTCTAATCTTTTCTGGACCTCCACTGCTGGAAGTCCTAAGGGAAAGGTGAGAGCAAAACAGAAATACCAAACTTGAAGCCTCTAACCCTTCAAGTGAAGGGTTGTGAAGAAATTCATGGACAGTCCCCAAATGACTGTCAATATTTCACAGAGACTAATAAAAAGGCTGTAGCATGTAATAGTTAAGAGTGGCTTTGTGGCCAGGCCAACCCAAGTTTGGGGCCCAGCTGGGTAAGGGACAGAACTCCTCCATACCTCAGTTTCCTAACCTGTGAAATGACAGTCTAGGGGGAGTTCAGGAAGGTAAGGTTTGTCAATCCCTTGACTGGGACCCAGGAGACACCAGTAAGTCATATTTTTTAAAAAACAATCTTGGGAGATGTAGGTAAGCACGGCTCGCCTCCTCACACAACCACAGCAAAAATTACAACTCAACTATACAACTATCACCCAGAATCATCAGAAAATTGAGCTGTATGGAAATCTGACAACCAAGGAATTAAAGAAGTCACATTCATTCAGACAGGTAGGAGGAGGGGCAGAAACGCAGAGATAAAAAACAGGTGGTCCCACACCCAGGGGTGGTAGTTAAAAATCGGGAGGGATATCTTGGGAGTGAGAGATCCCAGCTCCACACCAGACCACCCAGCCCAGGGTTCCAGGGCCAGGAAGATAAGTTCTATAACTTCTGGCTATAAAAACCAGTGGGTGTTGGGGCGACAGAATAAACTGCAGGATTCTCAGGCATCTCCTCTTAAAGGGTGCACAATGGACTTAAGACTTACGCAGACTCACTCCCTCTGGGCTCCAGCACCAGGGCTGCAGTTGGAAGGGCACCAGTGGCATACAGGGAGAAGCTGAAGTGTCTGGCATCAGGGTGAGTGCTGGGGGACAGTTTCCTCCAAGACAAAACTCCAGAGGCCAGGCAGCAGCCATTGTTGCTTTTCTGAGCCCTCCCCCACACAGAGCCACAGGGCGGGTGGCACTATATCTGAGACTCCACCCACCTGCTTCATACAGGTTGCCTCACCCTGGTGATTATCTAAGGCTCTGCCCCATCCAATTTATAAGGGAGATTTTTCTACATTAAGCCACACTACTAAGACAGGAGGTTAAAGCAGCTCTACCTAATACTTAGAAACAAACACAGGGAGGCTGCCAAAATGATCAGGCGAAGAAATATGGCCCAAATGGAAGAACAGAACAAAACTCCAGAAAAAGAACTAAACAAAGTGGAGATAAGCAGTCTATCAGATGCAGAGTTCAAAACACTGGTTATTAGGATGCTCAAGGAACTCACTGGGTACTTCAAAAAAATACCAAAAAAGCCAGGCATAAATGAAAGTTACACTAAGTGAAATAAAGAAAAATTTACAGAGAATCAACAGTGGAGTGGAAGAAGCTGAGAATCAAATCAATGATTTGGAACATAAGGAAGGAAAAAAATTCAGTCAGAACAGCAAAAAGAAAAAAAATGTAAATAAACAAGGATAGGGTCAGGAGCCTCTGGGACAACTTCAAATGTAGCAACATTTGAATCATAGGGGTGCCAGAAGTAGAAGAGAAAGAGCAAGAAATTAAAAACTTATTTGAAAAATAATGAAAGAAAATTTCCCTAATTTGGTGAAGGAAATAGACATACAAGTTCAGGAAGCACAGAGAGTCCCAAATAAGATGGATGCAAAGAGGACCACACCAAAACACATCATAATTAAAATACCAAAGGTTAAAGGTAAAGAGATAATAAAAGTAGCAAGAGAAAAGCAGGTAGTTACCTACAAAGAAGTTCCCATAAGACTGTCAGCTGATTTCTTAAAAGACACTTTGCAGACTAGAAGGGACTGGCAAGAAGCATTCAAAGTGATAAAAAGTAAGAACCTACAACCTAGATTAGTCTATCCAGCAAAGCTATAATTTAGAATTGAAGGGCAGATAAAGTGCTTCCCAGACTAGGTAAAGCTAAAAGAATTCATCACCAAGCCATTATTATATGAAAGGTTAAAGGGACTTATTTAAGAAAAAGAAGATCAAAACTATGAACATTAAAATGATAATACATTCATAACTATCAACAATTGAATCTAAAAACAAATAAGCAAAGAAGCATGACAGAAGTAGAACTGTAGATATGAAGATCATCTGGATGGTTACCATCTGGGAGGGAGAAGGGGAAGAATGAGGGAAAAGGTGCAGGGATTAAAAAATACAAACTGGTAATACAGAATAGACAGGGGGATCTTAAGGACAGTGTAGGAAGTGGAGTAGCCAAAGAACTTACATGTATGACCCACGAACATGAACTAAGGGGGTTACTGCTAGAGGCAATGGGGGTACTGAGTGGATGGGGGACACAACTGTAATAGCATCATCAATGAAATATATTTAAAAACTTAATTGAGCCAGATATCATTTAGTTGAATTGACTGGGGTGACATTGGTTAATACAATCATATAGGCTTCCGACGTACAATTCTATGACACGTCCTCTGTGTGTTGTATTGTGTGTCAAAGTCACGTCTCCTCTGTACCCCCCTTTGCCTTCTTCTACCTCCCCCACCCCCCTTTCCCTCTGGCAATCACCATTCTGTTGTCTGTGTCTGAGGTTTTTTTCCTTCATCCCTTCTAAGAAGGCATATTATTATTGATATTATTATCATTGAGATGGCATAGGCCGCTTATCTTTCAGAAGCGCCATATTAACTGAGGGATCATTAGCGGTGTACTGATAGATCCCTAGCTGTTCTGTAGGAAAACCTCCTCTGTCAGATGATCAGAGAAGTCTCGTTGGCTGGCTGCATCCTTTAAGAATGAGATTGGGGGGACGCACATCAAAGAGCCCTCCGCTTTGGAAAAGGCCGGCCCCCCCCCCGGGGACCGCTGTCCTCTGAAGCCCTTTCTTGTTGCAGACGCCTACACGCCTCTGAGTGCCAGGAACATGTCTCCACAGGGCTTGGCACACGGGCAGCTCTCTTGGTGGGAGGCGAGACCATTCCGAGGTTTTTCTGTACTATTCTGTGACTCAATGAGCGGTTTGTGTCCCCTGTCGTGCCAATTACTGACTTAAAATGTTGTTAGGAGAGGCAAGCGCGTTCATTATGTAGCTGCGAGCGCTCAGGCCCCGTGGTTTTCTATTTGTGCCATTTGAAAAGCCGTTCTCCCCGAGTCTCTTTGTGTGTGGGTGTTGCTACAAGGCCTCCCAATCACAGTCATCCCTGGGAGCTGGCCATGTCCCACCCCCCACCCCCCAGGCCCATCCGTCACCCAGTGCCACTCGTCAGGGATTGGCCAAAATAGGAATTGCAGGAGGGGAGAACTGAGAAGAAGCTGAAGTTGTTGGTATAAGAGAAGCTAAGTGCTGTAAGGGTGAAAGAAATGGAAGAAAAAGGATGCAGGAATTGATGGATCAGGTCGGCATTCTTGAGGCTCAAATGGAGAGGAGGTTGCGTGGTGCCATGGCCGTGGGTGAGTTCACTGAAGACCCTCGAAACCACGGAAGAAACTGAGATCTCTCCTGGTGTGAGAGGCAGACGAGGCTGGGAGTGAAGACACCTGGGTTCTAGTAGTGGCCTGTTTGACCTTGAGCAAGTCATCGAACCTTTCCAGTTCCCAGCCCTTTCTTCTGCAAACTGGGATTGTTGGGTAATATCCCCATTGTCCCTCCATTCAACACATACAACCCATGGGTTCATGATTCCGTGAACCAGAGCTGGTAGAGAAACGAAGTCCTAATGTGGGCTCCATTTTAGCTTCATGGAGACTAGTAATGTAAGTACTTAGAACAGAGCCTTGACCAAGCCCCCGTGGGTATTTCCCAGGCTTGGCTACACCTTGGATCCGCGGTTAGGGCACACAACTAAAAGCTCAACCACCTGGAGCGCTATTTACCCACCCGTCCAAAGCATCTTTTTTCTCCTCTCCTGAATGTTCCATGGCAAGAAACACAAACGTAGGCCCTTTTTATTAACCCAATCCTGCTCTCAATCAGGAAGTAGATGAATGCTCTCACTTCATGTTGCCTAAACAGGCAGGACGAGCCCACGGGGTGGACCGAGTTCCCCCAGAGTGTGGAATCTCGTCTGCGTTTTTGAGCCGGCCCTGCCTTGTCAGGGAACAGCTTCTCTAACCCAGCTGAAGAGGCCTGTACTCCCTCCTAACTTGGCTCTGCTGATTGGCTTTTTCTTCATTTTCTCCTGCCTTTTTCTAAAATCACTTGCTCTAATGTATAAGGCACCTGGTTTCCAGAAGCAACCATCAGGAGTCTAAAAAAATAACTACAGAGTCTCTCCATCTCCCCTGCCTCCTTCCCAGCCTCGTGACAAACAGAAAGGGAGAGAGTTGCCAAGCCATCGGGTTTGCTTTGCCAACACGAGTCCCGGGGATGGCTTTTTTTCTCCCTTCAACGCAAAGGGAGAGGTTTTCCTTTCTCAAAAGAGAAAGCGTCTCCCTCTCCCTCACATCATCAGCATCTCAGAGTTTACTGAGTTAATATGACAACGGTCTCCTTAGCAACCGCCCTCTCCTAGGACTAGAGGAGGACACGACTGTCATTGATGAGCTGGGTCACAGAAACCCCAGCCCAGACCAGCAGAACGCAGCTCTCCCCAATGTGGGCAAACAGAATATAATGAGATAATGAGGTTACCAAAAAAAAAAAAAATCAAACCCTGACAATAACAACAACAAAGCCCCGTGGCATAAGATAGTTTCTCTCCAAGTAGCACGGGGGGATTGCTAAACCGCACGTGGTCTTCTGTAACTAAGGGCTGGCACGAGGTGGGGGTGGAGCATCCTGTCTGCCCTCTCTCCCTGAATGAGCTTGGTGTTCTAAAGAGAAAAGAGGTTGGGCTTTAGAGACTGCTTACCTTTGGGCTTTGGGCTGAGGCTCACAGTTGAGAAGTGAGAGCTCCTGGCGTGGAGTGTGGCGCGCCTCAGGCAGTCAGCAAGGATGCCTGATGGGTGTGAAGGGCTTGTGATGCACGAGGCTGCACACTCTAGGAAGACAATCAATCCTCCATTGTCAGCCATTGATGGCTAGCCTGGTGTCTGGCACGTAGCTGATGTACAAAAGTTAGTGTTGCTTTTGTATGTTGCTATGACATCATTGGATCCTCAAGATACGAGAAGAGATAGATAACACTATTGCCTTGCATTTTATAGATGAGAAAAAAATGAGCCCTGGAGACCAAGTCTCTGGACTTGGGTCCCATGGTTGGTGGCAGGGCCAGGATCTGTCCAGGTGACGTGAATGCCAAAGCTCTAGCTACCACTGAACTGTCTCAACAAGCAGTTGCTCTTTCTCTGGGCTCCATGAACAGCAAAACAAGACTCAACGTCTCTCCAGAGTTCTCAGCCCTGTTTACCTGCCATGCTGGAAGGAGCGTGATGTGGCGGTTGCCACTGAGGAACTCTAAATTAAGCACCTTCAGTGCTTTGGAATTCCACGACTCTGCCTCTCCATGACCCTGGGTAGTTGTCTCCAAAGTGGAAGCGTGAGTGATCCAGTTTCAACATGGCTGATTCGAATTCATGGAGGAGCAGTCGTTCTCCGTAGCTTCTCCAACACACGTTTGTCCAAATTAATCACAGCAACGGGATCGCATGTCCCTGGCACAGAGCTCTGCTGCCCGGGCAGGTTTTCCTGGCAGGGGCCCAAGCACACGGGACTTGGGAATGGAGTGGGAACAGGGCTAGTTTTATGGAGCCACAGGAAGCTGCTGTCAGCCTGCTTCCGGAGAGCAGGAGTACGGAGTAAGGAGGAGGCAAAAGCGTGGTTGTGAATATTTGGGCGAGGCAATGAACTTCATCACGCAGGTTCCTCGGTGGGAGCCCCTGAGAGTAGGTGACCCAGCAGAATTGTCTCCTGAGGCTGCAGAACTTGCGCAATATATGGTCTCAGGACTCCCTGCACTGGGCCGATACTAGTCACTGACCTAGGAAAACATCGTATTTTGCTGTGTATATGAGCTCCCATGCATACTACGCATATACTGCAAAAGTTTGGCCCAAACTTTCAGGAAAAAAAGTCTTTCATTTTAGCCCTGGTTGGTGTAGCTCAGTGGATTGAGAGCCAAACTGTGAACCAAAGGGTGACTGTTCGATTCCCAGTCAGGGCACATTCTTGGGCTGTGGGCCACGTCAGGGCCCCGGTAGGGGGCGCTCAAGAGGCAAGCACACATTGATGTTTTTCTCTCTTTCTTTCTCCCTCCCTTCCCCTCTATCTAAAAATAAATAAATAAAATCTTTAAAAAATAAAAATATGTATTTGCAGGCAGTAAGCCAGACTTACTTCATTTTACAGCTTTTAGTTTTTAAGTACTCGTTAGCACAAGGAGTCATCTGAAAAACAACAAAAAAGTACATTGAATAAATTCTGTGGACAAGAAAAAATCTTTCATTTTAATTTTTTAGTTCAATTTTCAATTATCTATACTTAGATTTTTTTTGTATTATAAAGAAATTTTAGCATTTATTTTTGAACTTATTATGGTACAAGAAATTTAATGTAACAAAAATGACAAAACGCAAGAACGGAGACAAGGTATTTCAGGTACTACCCATCTGTAAAGCGCATCCTTATTATTCTCTCAAAAATATGGGCAAAAAGTGTGCCCTATATACGGCAAAATACGGTAGTCACTCAGCCTAGAAACCTCAGAGGCATCCTGGGATTGTCCCTTTTTCTCAACCTCCACACTCAATTAGTTTCTAGGTTGTTTGTATCAACTCTTCTCGGTCTGAGTTCACCCACTGTCATCTCTCACCTGGACTTGCGCAACAGCATCCCATCCCCACAGTCCGCCAACCCCCTCCTGGTGCCCTCTCTATGGTATCCTGTCCCCTTTGCAGCTGAAGTGATTTTCTTGGAAGGAAAACCTCCTCAAAACCCCTCAAGGACTTCTGACATCTTTATCATAAAACCAAATCCCTTAGCCCGGTGTTCAAATCCCTTCATGGCTTGTCCCTGCCCAGTTCTGAGGTCTCCTCCCTCTGCCCCTGGATGCACCCTTTCTGAGCACCGACACCCTTCCTCGCCTCCGCGCCACTGCACACGCGGTGTCTGCTACCCACGAGCCTGCTCCGGCTCCGTGTCCTTTACACAGCTCTGAAAGGCTGATGTGTAGCTTTCCCCCAAGGGACATACTCCAGCTCTCCAGGAAACGCTGGGGGTGACCATGAATTTGGGATTCACGCCTGAGAGGCTGAGAGGCATGTTGTACAAATGAAGCTCACACCCCTGCAACACACTAATAAGATGCTAACCGGGTGATAGGGGATTAGAGCATGGGTGTTTGATTGACACCCACGGATGTAAATTTCAGTCCCCGCACCAGCCCTCAGGCCACAGGCAGAGTGCTGAACCCTGTTCAGCCTCGGCTTCTTCCTCCGTGCAGTGGGGGTGGTGATGTTATCCAAAAAGTTACGTAAAACATCTAATGCTGTGTCTTGTACCCAGATGCGTTTAACAAGTAGCGGTAATGACGATGAGGCCACTTGACGGGGATGGCAGTGACGGCCGAGCCCAAGGCAATGCTGGGGTGCCACATGGTCCGGCTTGCGTGCGACTAGTGTGACCTTCAAAGAAACACAGTCTAGCCATCAAAGGTGCCAAAAAAGCAACCTCAGCGTTTGCCTATCTCTCTCAAAGAGGCGCCCAATTCATAGATGAGAGCAGCGTGTTTGTAACCCCCTTCCCCAATTTCTCCTACTCTGCCACTCGGTAGTTACCCCAGAGTGATTCCTTTCCTCGACTCTTCGTCAAAAACTCAGCCCCCAGCTGCCAGCGTTTCCTCGTGCCCGTCCTCTCCTCTTCTGTTCACTTCCTTTCCCCTCCTAGGTACGTCTCTCCAACCTCTCCCCTGCCCCTTGGTTCTCCCCAAACAGACTAGTTTCTGCATAATAAATGCTTGGGGCCAGAGGAGGGAGGGTAGGGCAAGCAGAGCAAACAACGGCAAAATTTTCTGCACCGGTGAGGGGAGGGATGACAGCATACATCCATTGGTCCCATTTTTCCCGTTAAAACAGCAACATCGCAATGGTGAAGATGATATGAATGATGAATTGGTGAATTGCCACCTCCATCCATGATAACCCACTCGATAAATTGAGGTGACCTTTCTTATTATACAAGATAAGTGGCGAGGTTATCAAAACCATCTCAAAGCAACAAGCAGCCAAGGAGGGAGGATTTCTAGCTCCCAAATCTATTAGGCTTTTAACCCCCGACAAGCCAACCTCCAGCACAGCCAGCAACAGAGAATGGAGAACTCAAGAATTGTGGGAAACCACACCGGTTTTAGAGGTTAGCAATACCTACTGAAACACACAGAAATTGCACCCAATCTTTCCATCTCACCTGTATGAATTTATCCTACAAATGACCTCAAACATATATTCAGCGATATAATCAAGGATATTCACTAAACTATTGTAGAAGAAAAAGAAAAAGAAAAAACCCTCAATGCTCACTAAGAGGGCTGGTTGAAAAATTAAGGGAGATTCAAGCAGTGAGCAGGATAATCTGTGTGTCTTCTTTGCGCTGATGCAGGAAAATCTCCAAGATGTATTTCTGAGTACAAAAATAAACTGCAAAAGCGTTTATTTAATATGCGCTCATTTGTGTTTTTAAAAATAGCTTCATACATTTGAAATGGATGGGTTTTACACGCACACTTGTCCGTGCCTGAACGATGTCTCAGGAGAGGGTAACAATGAGTCCACGGGATGGCTTCCCCCTGGGGAGTAAGACCAGGGGTAGAGGTGGGAAGAAAAATACAGGGTCCGGCACAAATAACGCCCCCGGTTTTATTACAAACTCTTTTATTACAAAACCAGAAGCATGCAATTCTGTAACATAACAATGTCACACTCAAACACACCATATGACATTTTAGGTGAAACGTTCAAATTAAAACTATAAATTATGACACCCGTATTATTATCCTCCCCACCCCACTCTAGCAGGCATCACTTCTGCCGGATCCTGGGCTTCATTGCATCCTTTTTTCTTTTTTTTTTTTTTTTGGTACTTATTTTTTCCACAGGCAGGTCTGACTTTACAATGAACCTAGTTCTTTTTAGGAAGATAACTGCCCTCACGTCAAGGTGGACCCTGACGCAAAGCCCATCTGTTCGCTCACTGGCTGTGTGACTTTGGCAAAGCATTTTCCCTCTCAGGCCTCTGCTTTCTCACTGGAAAGTAGGAGCCATCACCTACGTCTTGCTTGATTGTGAGAATTCAGTGAGAGCGTGTATACAAAATACCCAGCATGCATCTGCAAAGCAGTAGATGCTCAATAAACAGTAGTGCTTCTGTTTTGGTCTGCATCCAAGTCTGTCCATTGCACGAGCCCACAACACTCTCTGTCCTGGATCGCTCCTCCTCACCAATGCCTCTTTCAGAACTGTACCTGCCCTTGAGCTTAATGGCTGCCCAGGCTTACTCCCAATTACTCTCTCCTCGACACAGTTTATACCTCTTCCCAGCAACTGTTCCACCCCACCTTATTCTGCCTCAGGCCCTGCAGGGGAGCCCATCAGCAGCTGGGCCCTCTCAGGCCCCCTTACCACCACCTGGGAGCCCAATCATATGCAATATTCATTGGGCATTTTCTATGCACCTGACACCGTTCTAACACTTTAATTCATGCAAACATCCAGGGAAGTAACAATTGTTGTTCTTATTGCACAGATGAAGGAAATCAATACGGGGTTAAGAAACTTGCGAAGAATAAGAAAGTGGCAGAATTGTGACGTCCTTCTGCCTCTTGAATTCCTACTCTTCCCCAGCTAGAAAATTCAGACATAGAAAGACATGGACATCTGGCCCTGGCCAGGTAGCTCAGTTGGTTAGAGCACTCCCCCCAAACACCAAGGTCACAGGTTCGATCCCCTGTCAGGGCACATAGAAGAATCAGCCAATGAATGCACAAATACGTGGAATAATAAGTCGATGTTTCTCTCTAAAAGTCAATAAATTAAAAAAAAGACATGGAGCTCTTCATTCCATCACAGCCATCAATAATCCTCTTCCATTCCTGTAGATTTGGTATTCTCTCCCTTATCGTCAACCTGCCCGACACCTGCAGAGTAAGTGACTGCAGAAGAAAACCTTCACTGGCTTCTACAGACCGGCCCAGACCGGTCTGAGCTCTGAGAACACTCCAGACCACACTCCACTTACTAACTAAACACTCCGAGGAAGCCGCCCTGCCCCGAGGATACCGGGGCTCCAGCTGGACCCGGAGGCTGCACTGCATACCTGCCGTGTGTAATTACAGCACCCGAGGTGCATCTCGGAGCCCGCCTCCAGCCACAGACAAATGTCTCAGGTCCGCACACCGCCAGCCCGTATGTACCCAGGGGGTGTGCAGGAGAGCTGTACATGTCACGACAGCCCATCCACCCCCACTGCCACGGCCCAGTGGGTGGTGTTCACTCTCGTTTATTTGTTTTATGATCTGATTCCCCACCAGGGATACACAGAGTTATTTTTCTAAGGCCATTTCTTATAAGAACTGAAATCCATTTAAGCATTGACTCAGAGTCGCTTGGCAAGGACGGCTGCACTTTAAATTGAGAAGCCCCGACCTCCGAATTACGGTTGTCAACTTAATGGTTTCTTGACTTGACAGTGGTCTGAAGAGGACATGCATAATGAATTACGTGAGATACTCAACCGTTTATTTAAAGTCATCTTTGTGTTGGATGATTTTGCCCAACTGTGGGTTAAGGCAAGTGTTCTGAGGATGTTTAAGGTAGGTTAGGCGAAGCTATGATGTTTGGTAGGTTAGGAGTACTAAATGCATTTTTGACTTCATGATATTTTCAATGCATCATGGGTTTATTGAGACATAACCCCATCACAAGGTGAGATACAGCTCTATTTAATCTGGATTTTGGCCTTGCAATGCAAAAGAGGGTTTGCCACTACTTTGCACTTGTTGTATACCAGCCACTGTGCCCAGCACTTCACAGGCATTTTCCCACTGAATCCTCAGGGCAGCTTACTGAGGTAGACGCTACAGTATAGATGAGGAAACAGCAGCTAAGGGAGGTGATGGGACGTGCCCAGGACCCCCGGAGGTGTGGTCGGATGTAAACTCTAGCCTCTGGAATTCCAGCCCCGTGATTGTTCATTTCTCCATCCAGCCACTTGTTTGTCCTGCGAGTAAGCGTGCGAACCTCCCTCTGCTGGGCCCTGGGCACGCGGCATGTGGCGAGATGGTCCCAACTCTGCACGGATGGAATCTTTACTACGTGTGCCAGGAGCATATGATGCTTGCAAAAGAGCCATCACTTTGAATGTGCCAGGCATTTCAAAGCTTCCGCCGTGCATTCACACCCATTACCTCATCAGGAACAACTTACTTCCCTCACAGTAAATGAGACCTATGACTTCGGAGCGGCTCTTACTGAGAGTGCATCCTTTTCCACTCAGTGTTCCACAGACCAGAAGCTTGTGTTCTCTCTCCTCAAAGAAGCTGCCTTTAAATTAAATCACCACCTCTCTTTCTTTCACTCACTTCACTCTCTGCTTTCTGCTGCTCTTAAAAATGTTCCTCGGGACTCCAGATTCCGGCTTTCCATCACCGACGCATTTGGATGAACAACACGTGTTCGCCAGGCGCTGGGGGCTGGGCGCCACTTTGCCGACCTACAGGGTTCGATCCGATCTCTGGGGGCTGAGCCGGCAGGCCCTCTCGTGGAAGCTAGCTCTTCCCCTCCCATAGGTCTACCCATTCCTTCTGAGGTTTCCTTTGTTACAGTGTGCAGAGGACACTCCAACAGACAGATGCACATTAATTATGTGCCCATAGCCCTACAGGCCACGATGAAGGATTTTGTCCCCAGGGTAACTGGGAGCCACGGAATGCTGTATCCCCGAAGTGAGAGCTGCCAGTGTCTGCACCACATTCCTTTCTGCTGATGGAGAAACACCCTTGTAAGCTGATGACAAATGTCATGCTCTGCCTCTCCACTCTGTCCCTGAGAATTCCCCGCAGGTCTTTGATCCTCAGCCAATAATAATAATAACAACAACAATAATGATAATATCACCACATGTAAATCCAAGCTTTGATTTTATGATCTGGGATCCAGTGTATGGTTAGCTCACTGGTCTAGAGCTCGGGAGGCTTTTCAGCCAGTGCCCCGAGTCTTTTCAGGGCGACCTTCTCACAACTGTATTTGAGCTCCCGCCTCATGCCAAGAAAGATGTTCTGTGTTTGTGGGTTTTCCCGCCTAGGGTGTGAAACAGACAGCACACAAGCAGACCGGTAATGAAAGCGCAACTTGTGGTTTGGCTCCTAAAGAAAATAAACCCGGAGCAAGGTCTAAAGAGTAACCAGAGGGGGCCTGGTTTGAGTCTGGGAGGAGGGCACGTGGAAGCAGAGCCGTGAGGGGCAGGAAGGGGCCAGCTGAGTGGACGTCCAGGCGAAGAGCGTTCCAGGTGTGAGGAGCAAAGCAGCCTGGGAAAGTCTGAGAGGCAGGAGACAGGCGACAGGAAGCCAGCGCAGCAGGGGCTGGTGACTAGCGAGTGGCACCGGAGGCCGTCAGATTCTGTCTCCCAGCACCTGTCCGAGGGGAGATGACCGGAGCACCCAGGCAAGGGGTGCTGCTGACAGGTAGGGGCCGAAGCCGCACTCCACGGCAGGGGCAGAACACAAGCTACGTGTCACTTTAAAATTTCTAGGTATTCAAAATAGGAAGGTAACATTAATTTTAAGAATATATTATTTTTGAACCCAAGATAGCCAAAATATCATCATTTCAGCTTGTAATACATATCTAACGTGGTTAGCCATATACTTTAAATGTTCGCAGTGTTAAATGTTGAAACCTGGTTTGCGTGTTATGCTTATAGCGTATCTCAGTTTGAACCAGCTATAGCTCAAGCCTCAGTAGCCGTACGTGGTCAGTAGCTACCATATTGGACGGGGCAAAGCTAGACTGTGGAAGGCCTTGGTGGAAGTCAGTGACCCTGGTGACCCCCCCACTTCTCCAGTGAGACCATGCTTCTCAAGAGTCACGCCCTTCTGTGGTCCTCCCCCTCCCCCCAAACAGGCCAACCGATAGAACTTGGCAGAAGCGATGCTGTGCAGTTTCCGAAGCTGGGCCTTGGGGGTTCTGCAGCCCTCACGCCCACCTCCTTTAACGCTTGCTCCTGCACTGAGCCAGCACGCTGGGGGGAAGCCCAAGCAGCTCTGCGAACGGGGTCACGTGGAGAGAACCCAGACACCCATCTGGTGGCCCCGACTGAACTCTCGGCCAGCAGCCAGCTCTCACCACCAGCCGGGTGAGTGAGGTCACTGTGGACCTTCTGGTTGTCCCAGTGTCCCAGCAGGATAAGGGCATCATCAACTCATAGAAATGTGAGGAATAATATGTTGCTATCTTAAGCCGCCAAGTTTTGGGATGTTTGGCTCATAGCCACAGAGAAACAAAACACCACGGTAAGATTTTGGTTTTCCTGGGAGTGGGAAGAGGAAACCAGGGAACAATCCTGAGCAGAGGAGAGACTTGTTCTGATTTCATTTTTACCCGGGTCGCTCCGACTGTTGGGCTGAGAACAGACTGTCAGGTCCAGAGTGGGAATACGGAATCTGGGGTTTGGGGGGTGCTGATCACAGCATCTGGGTAAGAGATTCTGGTGGCTGTGACAAGGGTGGCCGTGGAGGAGGTGGAGAGGAATGGACCTGTTGAGGATATTTTGGTGGTTGGGTCCGAAGCCCCTCTGATGGGTTGGATAAAGGAGGCAATAATGAGTATAGAGGGAGGATACGAGATGTACGTGGGAAACACTTGGGAGAAGCCTCTATGGATGCCTCTGAGCCTTTCCCCTCCATCACTGCCCCCGCTTCCGACTAATCCTGAGAGTCGGTGCGAGACCGAAGTTGAAAAGTGTCTCTGCTCCCTCCCCAGAGGCTGGTATTGACGGCCTTCCCCCAGGCTCAGTGAGGACCCGCCAGCCAGCCTTGCCGCCCCTGCTCCAAAGTGTGTGAAGTGGATAATGAGCAAGTGTCCCAAGGCTTTCTGCAGTCGCTCCCCCGAACAGGTGCTGAGGTGTCACAATTGCGCTAATCATCACAAACTGCTCCTTAATGAAGTCGTGAGCGCAGACGTTATTCAATGAAAATGGGTTGCCTGGTGGAGTCGGACACATTCGTGACGACTAACCACTTTTTAAAGATTATATTTATTTATTTGGCTGGAGCAGAACCCCCTTTTTCCCAATGAGCAGTAAGACCCTTGTCAGTTGAAAGCAGAGCTGACCCTTTGTATCAGGTACCCGTGGCCACAATGATGTCACAACAAATGTCTATCACCATGAGTGTCTACTGCTCACGGGCCTGTGGTGGCCAGCAGGGGGCGCTCTGCCCTGCTGCCCACAGCCGGGCTTTTGCCCCTGCCCGTGTGTGGCAGTCGTGGATGCATTGTTTCTATTTGCTTCAAAAAGGACATCACCTTTAGTTGCAGAGAGTGCAGTCACGTGACAGCCTCCAGCTGTTGGCACCGTCAGGATCTCCTTCAGCTTTCAAGCCAAGGTCAAAGCTTCGAGGACGGCCCTTAGGTAGTGACTGAACACAGCCAGGCAGCAGAGCCTGGTCATTTCCGCCCACTGCAAGGCTCCTGTAAAGGGCTGTAAAGGGACATCTTCACTCCAGAGCCCCCTTTTGAGTTGGCTGAGACTAGCTGACGTGGATCGTGATCTGAGTTTCTCTGGCCACGCCTGCTTCCTCCACCCTTCAACAGTTGTCTGACTGGCATTACAGCTGAAATCTGTTTCCTGCTCAACTCTGTTTTCTTTCCCTCTTATCTGTCTGTGGAGGATACCCTCCAATGAGCATCTTGCGCTCTGAACTTCATTTATGCATCTGCTCCCCACGTGACTCAGGTGACTCGCTGGGGGTTGGTTGGCTGGCGGCAGGCTGGTCTTGGCTGGCCTTTGGTTAAGATAACTGGGGTGAGTCGGCTCTGCTCTGTGTGTCTTTTATCCATCAGCAGGTCAGCCTGAGCATGCTCCCAGACAGTGATAGAGGCACAAGAGAGCAAACAGAAACATATGAGACCTCTTGTTATAGACTGAATTAGCACCAGCCCCCAATGGGACTGTATATGGAGATAGGGCCTTTATGGAAGTAACTAAGGTTAAATGAGGTCACAAGGATGAGATACTAACCCAATAAGATAAGTGTCCTTATAGGAAGAGACACCAGAACACACACTCTCTTTCTGGGTGCACAAGAAGACATGGTGGCCACCTACCAGCCACCAGGAGAGGGGACCACAGACTGAAACCCACCTTATCAGAACCATGACCTTACACTTTCCAGCTTCTAGAACAGCGAGAAATAAACACTTGTTCTTTAAGTCCCCAATGTGTAGTTCTCATGATGGCAACTCTAACACACTCCTGAGACCTAGGCCTGGAGCTGGAACACTGTATATTCTGCTTCCTTCTATTGTCTGAAAAATGTTGCATGGGAGAGGAAGCGCTTTGCCTGTAGAAACTCCAAGGTCCTGTGACAAGGCAAGGGAATGGGGAGAGATGGAGAACTGGGGCCGTCCCTGTGATTTCCACTCCCGTTGCCATTGGGCCAACCACCCCAGCACGGGAAGGCCGCGGCCCAGGAATTTCCCCTCCCTCTGGGTGTCTTCTCCTTACGCTTGAATATTTGCACCTTGCTCAACCTCCAAAGGCTCTCCCAAGCTCTCCTCTTCTGTGGAGTCCTTCCCTGGGCCACCTGGGTTCTCGGTGGCCGGGGGCTGAGAGTCTTCTTCATGCGGCTCAAATGCAAGTTCGGGGGCAGGTCCACTCAGCTCCAAAGTGAGTTTTTGACAAGTATTTGTGAAATCAACAAGTGAGTAAATAAAAGAAACACAACAAAAGATGTAAATGAAAATGGAGGTCATGTTTGTACCTACGTGGAAAACATTAAGGAGAATTCAAGAAGACACTCCACGTTAAGCATTCGACACATTTCCTGGTATATTATGAATGAATTCAGTTGTAAATGTAAGAGCTACAATAAAAAATAAGGCTGCTGGAAGAAAAAGATAGGAGAATATCTCGACAACCTTTTGGGCAGGCAATGGTTTCTTAGAAAGGGATTAAAAAGCATGAATCACAAAAGGAAGAATAATAAACGGAGCTTCACCAAAAATAAAAACTCCTGCTCATCAAAATATATCTGTAAGAAAACAAATACGCAAGCCACAGGCTGGGAGAAAATACGGCAAAACATATACCTGACAAAGGACTTGCATCCCGAACATATAAAGAATTCATAGAACTTGATAAATAACTTAAACAGACACTTCACTCAAGAATCGCAGCAAACGGCCAATGAGCACATGAAGAAGGTCTCCACATCATCAGTCACCAGAGGATGCCAGTGGGAATCAAAACGAGGCCCCGCTGCACGCCCACCAGGAGGGCTATAATTAAAACAGCAACCCCAGGAAACATGCGGGAGCGTGTGGGGGAGCCGGGACCCCGCTGGTGGGAACGCTAAATGGCACGGCCGCCTCGGAGAACAGTTGGGCCTTCTCGCAAGAATTAAATACACATTTTACCCTTTGACCCTGCACTCCATTTCTGGTATTTGTCCCAGAGAAATGAAAATAAAGGTCCGTAAAAAGCTCTGAATGCAAATGTCGATGGCAGCTTTTATGTAACAGCTCTCAAATGAAAACAGCCTGAAGGGTCACCGATAGGAAAACAGATAAAAAGATTGTGGTTTGTTGGCACAATGAAATATTGCTCAGGAGGAAAAAAAAAAGGCCGTGAACTGCTGAGTTATCCAAAACAGATGAATCTCAAAAGCTGCATGAAAGAAGTCTACACACATACACACACACACACACACACACACACACACGTATATTTTGTGTGATCTCATTTCTGTGACATTCTAAGACAGGCAGAACTAACCTGTAATGACACAGCTCTGGACGGTGGTGGCTTGGGGGAGGGGCGAGGCATTGCACCAGGAAGTGTCATGAGGGAACTCTGTGGAGTGAGTAAATGTTCTGTTGGGATTGGCATTGGTCACAACTGATTGAACAGCACCCTATATATTTTTAATTGATTGTATTGGGGTGACATTGGTCCATAAGGTCATTCAGGTCTCAAGTGCACAACGCAACAAAGCCTCATCCGCATGCTGCATCGGGCATCCATTGCCCCAAGCCAAGTCTCCTTCTGGCCCCCTCCCTCCATCCACCCCCTCTTTGCAAAAGAAGCCATCAACAAAATGAAAAGGGAACCCACTGAATGGGAGAACATATTTGCCAACGATACCTCTGACCAGGGGTTAACTTCCAAAATATAATACTACGCAACACCGAGAAGACAAACAACACAATTAAAAAATGGGCAAAGGACCTGAATGGACACTTCTCCGAAGAGGACACACGGATGGCCAATAGACACGTGGAAAAAGCTCAGCGTCACTAATGATCAGAGATGCAAATTAAAACCGCAATGAGGTCACACTTGAGATCTGAGGACTTTACTGTATGTAAAGTCGAGCTCAAATGAGAAATATGGGCTCCTGTTATTATCAGAGTCATTACTGCTTGTTTTTATGTGCCAGCTACGGTGGTTGAAGCCTGAGAGCCCTGTGCGTGCAGTTGCTGGGCTGCAAACACCGTGAGCACAGGTCCCTGTCCCTTGGACCCCGGCTTGGTCCCCAGCGTCTGGCGCAACGCCCGGGACACAACAGGGCTCTGTGAATGTGTGCGGGGCAGCTTCCCAAAGGACCGACAAGTGCCTGTGGGAAGAGGAGCGAGCAGGCGTGAAGAAGATTCTGGCTTCGGAGAGCGGAGCGGGGAGACCGCCCTGACGTTTACAGCCCCGAGCGCCTCGGTCCCAGTGTGCTGGACGAGGAGCGGCCCCGGTAGCGATCACATCCGTGTGTTTATTATCGTACAAGTCAGCCTGGAGGCTTCTTGGGAACTAATTCGGCATCTCGAGGAGACCATCTGCCTTCAGAAAAGAAGATGTAAACGTCCCCCCTTGGCTGACCAGAATGGCTCCGTTGGGCTCCCCCAAAGAGTCCTTAAGAGCATTCTTTAAATTCGTGCAGGAAAGCTTGGTAGGGGGAGGCCAGGGGGAGGGTCCAGGGAAAGAGAGGGAAACTGCCGTAGGTGAGGGCCGCCTCTGCACCAGCTGCCGGGCCGAGCCTGGTCTTCACCCGCATGGTCTCCTTTATTCGTTGCGGTGACGAAGCCAGCGAGGGTCGCCATCTCCATGTCCCAGATGAGAAAACGGAGGATCAGAAGTGTCCCAGGTGAGTCTCGCGCGGCTGGGCTGGCACTGAAGCCAGGCCTGCCTGACACCCGGGGGAGGTGAGAGCCCAGGGTGTCGTCCCAGCTCTGAGAGTCATTTGCCGGGTGCCCAGGGGTTTAGCACCCCCAGAGCCTCGATCTCTTTTCTGTAACGAGGGGCCTATGCCTTGCCTTCAGTGCCTCCGCAGGTGGCACTGGTGACAACATCCTGAATGTGCAGGTGCTCCCTGTGTCCTGGTTCCTCCCCGCTAGGAGGAGGCAAGACTGAGGGGGACCCCAGGGGATGCGGAGATGCAATAACTTCTCTTGTCATCCGGGGCAGCTGGGCACGTGTCACCTGCCAGGGGGCCCCCTGCCAGGTCATCCACGCAGGGAATGGGCACTGATTTCTCCGTCACAACTTGCCAGCTAGTGCTGCCTTCTAAATCCACTCAGAGGCCCCCACTTCTCACAGCCTCCACTGCCGCCGCTCTGGGCGGAGCCACCTTTGCCTTCACCTTGACAGGTGGCCTTCAAACTCTTCCCTCTCATTCTGCTTTTGTCCCCTGGAGTTTATTCACTACCCAGTGACCAGACTGATCCTTATCAAACCGAGGTCAGGGGACGTCATAGCTCAGCTCTAACCTCTGCAATAGCTCCACGGTGGCTGCTTTGCCCTCATCTGCCTGGAACTTGCCTGGTTTCAGCAAGGACAGACCTGTGTCCCGGGAGCCCTCTCAGTCTGGGGCGAAGTGGGATGATTGACCATCCTAAATGGCTCCTTAATCTTTCTGTGTTAAAGCTAACAGCTTTACAAAGTCCCACACTATCTGGCCCCCAACACCTCTTGCACCGAGTCCACACCACCTCGCTCACCCAACTCATGTCATTCACATGCCCACCTCAGGGCCTTTGCACTGGCCGTTCCCTCTGTTCCCAATGCTCTTCCCTACATTACAGACGTGGTCGGCAGTCTCACGCCCAGCAGGTCTGTATGTAAATGTGTGTTTTCTCAAGGAGTCTTCCTCTGCCCACCCTACCTAAACTACCCTCCACACCGCTCCCCCAGCCCCTCCCTAGCACTCTTCATTACTGAATACTTGGCCCCCATATTTGACTTTCTTCTCTTGTTTACTATTTGGCCCTGCTCCAAACAAAAGGTAAATGCCATGAAAGCATGCATGTCTCCTTTGGTCACTGCTACATCTCTGGTGCCTGAATAGTGCCTGACCCATAGTAGGCACTTTATAAATACTACACAGGTGGGTAAATGTCCATAGCACGGGCCATGAGTTTGGCCCTGAGCTCACAGGTGGGTGGGGAAGAGCAGTGAGTGAACAAAGAACTTCAAATGGCAGAGGGAGGCATGGTCTCAGGGGGACTGTGGCAGAGCCCCCAACCCCACTCAGAAACCAGGGAAGGCTGAGAACTGCAGGAAAGAGGCAGGGAGACACCGCCCTGCCCGAGTCTGCTCCTCCACCACAGAGAACATTCCCGCCTGCCCCTCCCCCAGCCCCTGCCTTCTGAGCTCACTGCAGGGCGGGCAGCGGTCCTGGGACCAGGAGCTGTGGCGCCCACCCCGCTCTGTTTGAGGCATCTGGTACTTGCTGTGGCTGAACTGCCAGCGGCGACAGTAATTCCAGTTACCTCTCTTTTAGAAAGGACACATTCAAATCTATCTGATGGCGTCTCATGGCATGGCAATTTGGTATAAGTCACTCTACCCAGTGGGCATGAAATTGGGTTCCTTTAAGTCCAGGGCTGGCTGGGCAATCATGGAGCCACCCCCGCATCCCTCCCTGCCTTTGAGGGAGGCTGCTGGAGATCGGAGCTGACACAGAGGCGAACAGCGGTGAGAGCTGGGCCCTCGCTCAGGGCGACCCTGCCTGTTGCCGAGCCCGAACCCATCTTTAGCCTCCCCCCTAAACCGGTCAGATGACCACACCTTGACAATGGGAGAAGGCCAGTGTGATTGTCTCAGGAAGGGCTCTCTGAACTTGGACTTGGGAGTGCTGAGCTCCGACCTCAGCTCCTTATCGCTAACTCAGTCATCTCCTGGTCTTCCCGAGCCTCAGTTTCCCCCGTTATCATGGGGGGGTGTTCTAAGACCTCCAGTGGGTGCCTGAAACTGGGGATAGTACAGATCCCTAAAAATACTATGGCTTCCTTCCCTACAGACATATCTATGATAAAGTTTAATTTATAAATTAGCACAAGAGATTAACAACTAATAACACATGAGAATGATTATAACAATATACTGTAGCAAAAGCTATATGAATGCAGCCTCTCTCTCTCAACATCCTGCTGAGTTCAAGTGTATGCCCCTTCAAGTACACTCCCCTTCTTCTCGGGGAGTGAGACGGTGCCGTGCCTGCGTGGTGCAGGGAGTGATACAGGCTCCTATCCGGGTCCCTTGAACACAAGCACTGAGACACTGTGACCGTCCATCTGACAACTGAGCCATCAATTAAGTGACTAATGAGAGGTGAGGGTAACAAAGCATGGAGACGCTGGAAAAGGGATAATTCACGTCCCGGGTGGGACAGAGTGGGTGGGCATGAGATTTCAGGATACTACCCGGAATCATGCACAATTATGAACGGATTATTTCTGGAATTTTCCATTTAATATTTTTGGACCGCAGGTAACAGGACTTCAGAAAGCAAGACTGTGGCTAAGGTGAACTCCTGCAGGCATCTAACTAACCTTTGTCTTGGTGCTTTGAAGGCACAGAGGGACTCTACCAGCGGAGTGTCCCCTCCCACCCCTGACCACGTAAGAAGCCACCAAGGTCTAATGGGGTGTAGTGAACTGCTCAAGGTCACAGCTTAAAAAGATGACAAAGACAGGAGTGAACCAAGCCAATTCCTAGAGATGGGGCCCCACTACGTCCCACAGAGAGCCGGCAGCGCTGGCTTTGACCAGAGGGAGATGGCGGAGGTGAAGGCCCCTCCCACCCGTGGCCTGGGAGGAAAGCGCGTCACCTACGCTGCCAAGCGTGGCCCCAGCTGTCATTGCCAAGAACACCTGGGTTGGGACTCCGAGGACTCCCTGGGTCTTCTTGTCCTCCTTCAACTGCAATGCCTGATTCAGGGGGAGCATCCTCAACCCTCTCCTCCCGTGTTTACCTTCTGCCCAATTGCTTGTCCATTCCCCACTCCCCACGACAGCAATGAATGGCTATTTATGTGATTGGTCAGGGCCAGCCACAGTCACTGGACTCAGATTACCAGGGGGCAAGGCCACTGTGCTTTTACAAATGGCTTCCCCTGCCCGGAGTCCTTCCACCTCCCGCTGCAGACCCACCCCCCACGCATAAGCTGGGGACAAGGTCAGACCCAGAGCTCGGGGCCAGGCTGCTCTGCCTCCCCCACTGTCTGCAGCCAGCCTGGCAGGAAGGCCGCAGACCTGGATAGGAAGACGGAGAAGCCGCTCCCCTGAGCTCTGCACGCCGAAGGCCTGCACCAAGGGCTCGCAGAAGGGCTGCCGGGCCTTCGTGCGGCTCGTTACTCAGCAGCATTGCGAGGTTTATTTTTTTTTTTAATTTCCCCCGTACGCACAGAATGCACAGGGGGGGTGACAGGGCCACGGACCCACCACCTGCCTCTCGGAAGTGCTGTTTGAATAGCACCGAGCACCGTGCCTCTGGCCTTGCAGACCCACAAGGAGTGGGAGCTGTGATAGCTCTTAGTGAAGGGTGGCAGGGTAACTGTCTCGCCTTGTCACCAGGGCTGCTGCTTAGAATCTGTCACCGTTTGCTCTGAAGGTGGTTGTCCACATTGACGGGTACATCAGCGACCGGGCCTGGGGGTGGGAACACAGCCCAGGCGGCCCTTCACCTCCTGCAGACAGCCGCGGGAGCTTGGCCAGGCCGTTCCTCACACCCAGTGCCCTCCGCGGGCACAGCCGACACCCAGCTATGACGTCTCCCTCTCCCCGGATTCCCGTTTATGATCTTTAGGGTTGGGAAAGAATGCTAACCCTCGGCCCTCAGCCCTGGGCTGTGTGGACAGCCAGGGGCCTTGGGACGGGGCCTCTGTTGGCCTGGGCAAGGCTGTGGGCAAGGCTGGGGTGGTGCAGACACAGGAGGATGACCTGCAGCAGGCAGACTTGGGGCGGAGGGCGTCAGGGCCCAGGGCCACGGCCAAGTTTACTACCTGTCTCCTCCAGTAAACTGGAAGCTCCACAAAGCCGTCCTATTCTCAGCCTTCTCTTCAGTGCCTTCAGCGACATGGGGCAGCAAGGCCAATAAACACTTACGAGTGAATAAATGTTAATTGAGCTCTAAACTCAGGTCTGTCTTTGAGTATCTTTGGACAGATCTTTCTCCCTCTCTGAGGCTTGATTTCATTAACTGTATAATTACCTCGAAGCTTTCTTCTAGTCCTGAAGGTCCAGGGGTTTTGGGTTTTTTGTTGTTGTTTTGTTTTTAGCACACTGTTAAAAATGACCTTGGGGCTTGGAAGCAAGAGGAAGAAGCATTTGGGGTGGTCACTGGATCCATGACACTGGACACACCCACTTTGGGAGTCACTTGGGTGATGTCAGCAGGGCAGTGAGTGGCAGCAGGGCGCCCTGGGCAGGGGGAGCCTCAGACTCGGCCACCGGGGAGCAGCGTGTCTGCGCCCAGAGTTGAAGGGACCGACCCACCGTTTACCGGATGCCCTCTGCGTGCCAGGCACTGTGCTGCATGCTCCGTGAACTCGGATCTCTCCCAGGATGCTGGGGAGCTGGGATGAGCCCTAGCACCCATGTGCAGGTGAGTGGAGGAAGGCTCAGAAAGAAGTGGACTGCCTGAGGTCACACAGGGAGGGCGAAGCGGAGTCCCGGACCTGAGCCATTTCGGCACCCGGGGCAACAGACGCCGTCGGGAGGGAGGAGCACCCAGGTGGGTCACTCCTCCTGCAGCAGGCTGCGTCGGGCTGGCGGATCCCAGAGACGGGGGACAGGTGTCATGTTCCGGATGTTCAATTGCTTCTCAGTGAGCATCCCCGGGATTTCTCTTTTCTGCTGAGCAATGAGGAAAGCTTTGCTGTTATTCCATGGGCTGAAGCTTTCGGATGTATCGCTTGCTCATCATTGTAAAATAATATGACAAGTGTCTTCCTTTACAAAAATGTACTTTGTAAAATCAACCTCCAGTAAATCTTGGGCAGGGAACTCACAAGATAACTGCATCTTTATTTTTCTTTATAGCATTCCTCACCCTCTAACAACATTTTTTATTTTCTTGCTTACTGTCTGTCTCTCCCCAGCTAGGATGTCCCCTCCAGAAAGGGAGACGGGCGTTCTGCCCGCTCCCTGGTTTGGGGAGCAGTGCCTGGCGTGTAGCAGGCGCTCAACAGACCTGGTCTGAATGAGCGGTGCTGCCGGCACCGAGGAGGGCACTCAGAGAAACTGAGAGCTGTCAGGTCCAAACGTGTCCGCAAGTCTCCAAGGCCAGGGGGGTCTGTGTGAAACTTGTCCCGCCTTCCAAAGTTGCTTTTGTTTGGGGATCCAGCTGGCAGCTTGGGACAGATTTATCCGATTACCGCATACATAATGAGAATTACTAATCAACTGAATTACCACCTATTTTCTCATAGTATGTCTTACGGGCTGAACTGTGACTCCTACAGCATCCCTGTGTTGAAGCCCTAACACCCAGTATCCTCCAGAATGAGGCTGCATTTGGAGACACAGCCTTGAAAGAGATGATTCCGTTAAAATGAGGCTATTAGGGTGGGCCCTCGTCCAGGCTGCGTCCTCCTGGGAAGAGAAAACGGGGCCACACGGACACACCAGGGATGTGTGAGCACCGAGGAGAGACCGTGTGAAGACACTGTGAGAAGGCGGCCGTCTGTGAGCCAAGGAGAGAGGCTCTGGCGTAAGCCGGACCCGTGACACCGCGATCCTGGGCTTGCAGCCTCCAGGCCTGCAAGAACAGCGCGCTCTGTCGCTCACCCACTCCGTCTGTGGTCTCTCGTTACGGCAGCTCTGGCAAACTAGCACCGCACGCTGCTCTCCTTACATAGCGCGCTACGCTCCTCAAGTAGCATTTGCTTACAGGCTCACCTAGTGGGAGCATCTTCCTGCATCCGAGAAAACACACTATCCATTGACTTGCTCCATCAGAAAGACAGGAAGAGGTGAGGTCTCCCCTGGGTGGGACCCTGAACTTCCTTCCTGCCCCCCTCCCCTCCCCTCCCCTCCCACCATGACCCACAGCCGCTGGTGAGGATGGCTAGAGCTGGGACCGCCCCTTCTTGGAGCAAGCTCCCACTCATACGCTGTCGTGGTTGAATGGTGTCCCTCGACCCTGAAAAAAAAAATATCCTGATCCCAGTACCTCAGAATGTGATCAGTAAAGAGCTGATAGTTATTCTGTTACAAATACTTCAGGGATGTTTGAAGAGGCAGGTATCCAAGCTACAGATGTGCCCTCGGGAGCTCGGTTAACGCACAGGTGCATGTAGGTGTGTGTGTGGCAGGGCCATGTACGTCCGTGGGTGTGTGTGGGGGGGGTGGGAGCAGATGGTCACACATTCCTGAATGTTGATTTGGGCAGACTTTCGCAGGCAGGCACATATGTCAACGTGTCACACGCATGCAGTCTGTGTAGGCTCATCGATTTGTTCACTGGTTTTTTTCATTCATCAGATTTTACAGATGCTCACCCGCACATCTACACACAATGCAGAAGGGAAATAGATGAGGAAAATATGACAGAGTACGTATGGGAATTAAGGGAGAATGGAGGAGTTATTTCCATTTGACTTATCAGGGAAGACTTCCTGGGGGAGGTGATACATGTATTCCACCTGGCCAAATGAAGAGGAGGAGCAAGAACATTGCATGAAGAAATACAGGGAGACACGTGACTGTATGTCACCCCAAACTGCATAGAGTCCAGGTTGGTGCCATTCCTCAGGACCCTTCGACCCGCAGCTGCAGCCCATCAGCCCTCCGGAGTCCCAGGGAAGAGAACGACAGAGCAGAGAGAAGACACAGATGCCAAGGAGCCAGCACTTTATTTTGTGCAGACCAAGCACGCCGGGAGCCCCACACTCCGCGGGATAGGCCTCTGCTGGGCCCCTCTCGTCTCTTGAGGGCGGCCACGCTGGCTCTGTTGGGACTGAGGGCCCCCAGGAGGCCAGGCCGGTCTCTCTCTGTCGAGTCGGGATGTCTTCGAGGGCAGTGCGTCTCAGGAGGCTGGAAAACAAGGGTAGGTCAGAGCTGATAAACGGGCCACAGGAAGTGGGGGGAGGCCCTGGAGACCCGTATTCCCAGGTGGAATTCCTGCAGAGATGCCACCGAGAGGAATGAAGACGTGTGGGCGGCAGGCGGGAAACAGGTGGCGGGGGACAGGGACAGGGCTGAATTTTCCCCGAGCAGGGTCCCCTGACATTGGGCGCGGGCACTGTGGGCCGGGCTCGGGGCTCGGGCCCCGGGCCCTCTGCCCCTCCCAGCCAACTCACAACGTTACTCTACGTGGCTGGTATTACATCTCCACTTTCCAGCTGAGAACGGATGCTCACAAAGTCACATCGCTTGCCCCAGGTCTCCAGGCCAGCGATGGGGAGAACCAACCCGGTTTGGTTCCGCATCCCATAATGCACGTGCGTCATGGGGGCGAGGCTGCACTGGGTAGCCCGAGACTCTGGCGGGAGGCCAGGGCGGACGTCCGTGCTCAGGCAGGTGCCCTGTCAGTGCAGGGAGCGCTGCTGGGAAGGGGAAGGGAGCCTGAGTTTAAAAAGAAACGGCAGAGACAAGATGTTCTGTGTCGACTTCCGCCAAGGGCTGCTTCCCTTATGGACGCGTGCCCTTTACTTGGCCTTTGAAACTGTGCTCTCTGTCCCCGAGAGCATAATAATGTAAATGAATATCAGATCTCTCCTTGGTAATTGAGAGCAGAGAGAAGGCCATGTAAAGTCAAATTAATTTGCTCTGAAACATCCGAGACCGTCTCCACGGAAGGGGCAATGGCTTTTTGATGGGCTGGCGGTGCCACTCACAGCAGCAGGTGTCTGGCAGGGGAGAGCGTGCCCGGTCCGCGCTGGTCCAGGATGCCTTTGTGGGGAGGGCTGGGGGCTGTGGGGAGGGCTGAGGGCTGAGGCCAGGCCCTGGCGGAGCACCCACCTGCAGCCTGAGCCCAGAGCAGCTGTGAGTTCCGAGGTTTGATAAGGGGAAGATTACTGTGGCCACGGACTGTCATTGGTCTGTGGGTTTGCACTGTGTCTGAACTTGGGGGGTGGTTCTTTCTCCTCCTCCACCTCCACCCATCCTGCCCTAAGTGGGCCATGTAAAGGATGCTCAGTGCCCTGAGGTTTGAACATGACCTTGGAGGTGTGTCAAGGGCCAGCCCTGCCTCTGGGCAGAGAGCAATGATCTGGGAGTTGGGGTGGCTGGGTTGAGCAGAGCTCACAGACCTTAATCCCGAGGTCTCCCTCACTCGTTTAACAGTGAGGTTGGAGCCCGAGAGTTCCAACGCCCTTTTTGTTACATGACTGTAACGTCTGCCTCCTTTTGGGGGTTCACGGAGGCAACCTCTTTCAAAATCCAGCCCGCTCAGTGCGGCTGAGCTTACTCAGGAAGACGCCTGCAATATAGACCCAAGGAAACTGTTACAGATGAGAGGAGTGATTCCGGAGTTTGGAATCCCAGTCCCACCTGAGTGATTTGGTACAAGCTGCTTTTTTGATTCTCAGTTTGTCAGGCTGCATAATGGGAATAAATACCAGCAGCCACCTGCTGGGGTTTTTGTAGGTGCGAAATGACTACCTGATGATACACAGGCCCAGCAGAAGTGATGGCTGCTTGGGTGCAGTCAGTAGGACAATAATTTGGGTGCAATAATTTGTAGTTTTAACTGGAACATTTCACCTAAAATGTCACATGCTATCTATCCTTGAGTGTGATATTGTTATGTTACGGAATTACATGCTTATGATTTTGTCATCAAAGGTTTTGTAATTAAAAAAAAAGGGGGGTGTTATTTGTGCCAGACCCTGTATATCCTCAATGAAAGGAAGCCGTTAGTCACTCTCAATTCCTCTTGCTGCCTTTCTGCCCCTGAAGCGGCAGGACGGGGGCTGGGAGTAGGAGAGGAGGCAGGAGGGAGCACCGCTTTCCCACCGCTGCTCTGGACCTCTGCATGGCCCCTCCGCCCGCCCCTCCGGGCCTCGGCTCCTCTCCGGATACTGAATGTGGGAACCGGTCTCCACTACTGCCAAGACCTCTTCCACCCTGGCCTGACCCTATGGCCAAGGGTCGCCCGTCATGACAGGACAGGGTGCACTCACAGCTCCTCCAGCTTCCAGGGGAGAGGAGCGCTGGAAAGAAAGCCAGAGAAGGGGTGGGGTGGGGTGTGGGGTACGGGGGGGCAACTTTAAAAGTCCAGCACCTTCTTTAGCGGTGTCCCCCAGAACCCGCTTGCTTTCTGACCTGCCTGGCTTTTAAAGAGCGAAGAAACAGGCAGCACCGGGCAGAGGGCTTTGCTAAGCTAAAGCGTCTAAAAGCCCTCGTCCTCTGGAGAAATCAGGCCCAGCACTAAGCGCGGGAACAGCAGTGACGTCCCCTGGGCTGTCCAGCCGGGTGCATGATCTCGCCTTCTTCCCTCCATACGCCCCGCTCCCGCCGGTTACTTTTACCTGAGCCCAGTCCTACTTCTGGAGGTATTTCTTCATTATGCTCTCCACGTCCTGGTCTCTCGCGCCTGTCCCCGCCTCTCTGGGGTCGGGGGACACTCGCTCACCGCCGTCGCCCTCCGGCCGTGGGGTTCTCGGTCGACTCTTGATGCTGTCGGCGCTCTTGAAGGACACGATGGAGCTGGACGAGGAGGACGAGTCAGACAGGTGAGCGGGGTCCTCCCTGGACTCCGGGCTCTTTTTCAAAATAGTTTTGATCCCCGAGAGAAAGGTCCGGCCGGCCCCTTCAGTCTCCAAGTGGGCGCTCGCGTGCAGCGAACTGTCTCGCCTGTCTTCAGACGCTCTGGCCAAGGACCGGGAAGTCTCAGGCTTCCGGATGGCCGGGAGGAAGTCATCAAAGTCCACTTTGGTCTTGCGTTCATAGTTGAGGCTCGGGAGTTTCCAGCTGAACGGGTCGCGGCCCAGTGGTTCCCCCATTAGGTGGGCGAACTGGCGATTCTGGAAGACGAGCGACTCCTTCCCGAGGTCTGGACAGCCGGTGTCGTCCAGTGAAGACTCCAGACAGCGCCTCCGAGGACGCAGTACGGGCGACAGGAGTGTGTCCCTGGGTGTGATGGGGGAGCTCAGATTTCTCCCCGCACCTGGCCCTGATTCTAAGAGAGACTCGCACGAACTGAACCGGGTCTTCGGCTTCTCGGGGAGCAGCGGGCTGCCGTCCCCGCTCTGGGAAGGGATGCATTTCAGGCTGGTGGACCGCAGGAGACCAGCCGATGCCCCGGCCGAGTCCTCCGTTTCCAGGAGGGACTTTGCCCCGGACCTCAGCAGGAGGTGGCCCTCGTCACTGCCCGCCCTGGCCCTCCTCAGCGTGGATGCCCCGGTGGTCTGGTAGATGGGGACAGTGGGCCAGTCCTCCAGGCCCAGCGGCGACCCTTGGCTTCTCTGAGCCCTCTTCCTCCGGAGCCCTTCCACGAACTCGGACAGGGCCGCTGAGGGACTCGGCAGCTTCTCCCGAGACACCGGGGACGTGTCTGTCCTCGGAGAAGTTGGAGACGAAGACACAGCCCCTAATATCTCGGCGGGCTTTCTCTGGATGTCATACTCTTCACCATCCCCCAGGTGGCTGTACCTTTGCCGGTGGCGGGAAAGGGGAGAAAGGGACTTGTCCCCTGTGGTCTGGCTAGGGACGTCCCGGGCTCTGCTCAGTGCAGAAGCCCGCTGGGTCCCTTCGGTGTCCCCGGCCTCCTCGTTCGCCCTGTGCCAACGAGAAAGATGCGGTCGGTAGAAATCATGCAGTTCGTATAATTTGTGCAATTGGCGTTGAGAGCCACTAGGCACAGGCACTAATATTATTTTTTCTTTGGAAATGCCATCCCTAGCTACTGCACTCTCAAATGCACCGTATGATTTAATGTGCAAATTCAAGCCATGTAAATGATTTCTTGTTGCTCTCTGAAATGCAATTTCTGCCTATAATTAAACCCAGCTAAGCACGCTCGAGTAGATTAAAACCGCAGCTAAGACGAATGACTTAGATTTATGAGGCGTCATATCTGGCATGATGGGACCCGCCATCCCAGACCCTACTGTGAAGTAAGTCATTTCCTTCTTGAGGACACAAGGGGGACCTGCAGGAGGTTACGTAGTTATTTGTTTAGGGACAAGCACAGAGGACAGTCCCAGCAGAGGGGCTTCTGGAGGTCCATGACCCCAACATACACCTCGATGGGATGCTCTGTGACACCCCTGATTGTTTCATGGGTGGGGGTAAAAATGGTCCCTCCAAAAGGGAAAGATTCACGTGAAATCCCCACAAAACCAAGAGCAAATCCGAGAGAGCATCCACGCTGGGATGACACCGGGCATGCAGAGTCGTTTTGCAGCTGCTGAGCCAAAGCCACCTTCCTTCTGAAAACGAGGAGCCTCGACTTTGAAATAAAGGGTGTCGCTTAAAAGGAAGAGACTGGAGTCCACCGCCCATTCCTTTAATAAATAAAAATCTACTGGTCCTTCCTCCACGACAAACACCACCGTGCCCACCCAGCAGCAAAGTCATGATTGACAAAAAAGCAAGAGAACGTCAGAGTCTGGGCGGAGCAGACCAGGCCAGGGGCTGGGGACTGAAAGAGGCTGGAGCGCGCGTGCTGGCTTCCGGTCCTTGTCCCGCTCTCCGCGTTGCTGCTCTCGCCGTAACCACAGGCGTCAGCACGCATGAAGGAGGTTGGCAAGACTCTGAGGAAGGTTTCTCATTCACCATTTGATGTGACCATTCCCACGCCATGATCACAGGCAACAGGGCAATGACCCAGAAGACTTCTGAGCCTGGGGCGGGGGGGGGGGGGGAACCAAGCCAATGGCCCCTGGAGGCCATGCCCAGAGGGGAAAGGAGGGGCAAATAGGGCAGGGGATCACGGTCCTTCCCGAGGACAGGGGTGGAGACCTAGACACTGTCTCCTGAGCTCTGGAGGCCAGAGCTTCAACCACCGGATGCCCCTCTCTCTTCTGGGGCTGGCGGGAGTCTCCTTGACCCAGGACCTATGGGAGGCCGCCAGGGCACTGGTGTTCTGTTAAAGGGTTCCACGAGTGACACACACAGGGCTGCGTTTACTCATCTGCCTCTTCTTATTCCCGAGGTCCGCTGGGTGGAGGGTCAATGGCACAGTGTGGGGGTGGTGGGGAGACACAGGGTCAAGGTCATGGTGTAGATGAGCTACCGCCATCACCCACGCCCCTCACCATCCTTAGTCCTTCGCTTGCAGGGTCAGGTTCCCTGCTCCCTTCCCAACGTCCTGCCTCGAGCTGCCCTCCTGCTCAGCTGCTCCAGCCACACCGGCCCCCCCAGTGTGGCCAGCCACACAGGCCACACCCCTCCCGCCCCAGGGTGTTGCCTCTGCTGTTCCCTTGAGCACTCCTTCCACCGCGCCCCCAGCAGCATCATGCAGGCCCCATGGGGGAGTCACAGGAGTGGAAGAAAAGCACTGGGCACAGTGTCTGGCACCCAGCTTCTCCGATAACGGTTACCAGTTTTAAGGAATAACTAATAACCAATAATTAATGGCTCTGAGGAATGAACAGGTCATGGTAATCATTACTACTACTACTCATCTCTGAATCTGCTGGGCCTGGCCCACCACTGGGCTCAATGGGAGCCTCAGCTGAAGTTCCAAGAGGCGCAGACAAAGAATGGACGGACAGGTGACCTTGCAGCTCGTGGTCCCTGAGAAGGGTCGGCCGCCATGGGCCGGAACAAAAGCCACACAGTTGGCCTGGAGCAGCTGCCGCCTTCCCCATTTCTTGGCTATCGGCTTCCATCTCAGCTGCAGCTGGACGCGGGCCAGGAGAGGAGCTGAAGGGCTCCTTGAGGATCACCTGAAACCATGTTTTTTAACATCATTGCTTTGGAATCGCTCCCCTAATACAGGGCGAGGTGGCATTCTCACTCCTTTCTTTTTTTTAAATAAACAGCTTGGAGCTGCCAGGGGCAGTGGGCTGCCGCAGAGCTGACAGAAGTCATTTCCTTCCTGTCTTGGGTCCCTGCAGGGAGCTGGGTGTGATGGATGTGTCTTGGGTGCTCAGTCTTATCCATCACCTGCCACGTGGGATGGCAGCATCGAGGGCTCCTGTCGCAGGATCACCTGGGACTCTGCCATCCCACTCACCCCAACACCCACCCCCAGCGCTGGCTGTGGATGCCAAGACAGGGCACGAAGAAAGGAGGGAAAAAGGGTTATAGGAGGAGCAGGAGGAGGAAAAGCAGCAGGAGGAAGAGCAGGGACAGGAGGAGGAGCAGCAGGAGGAGGAGGAGCAGCAGCAGGAGGAGCAGCAGGAGGAGCAGCGGGAGGAGGAGCAGCAGCAGGAGCAGGAGGAGCAGCAGCAGGAGGAGGAGCAGCAGCAGGAAGAGCAACAGAAGCAGGAGAGGAGCAGGAGGAGGAAGAGCAGCAGGAAGAGGAGGAACAGGAGGAGGAGCAGCAGCAGGAGGAGGAGCAGCAGCAGCAGGAGGAGGAGCAGCAGCAGCAGGAAGAGGAGCAGCAGGAGGAGGAGCAGCAGCAGGAGGAGGAGCAGCAGCAGCAGGAAGAGGAGCAGCAGGAGGAGGAGCAGCAGCAGGAGGAGCAGCAGCAGGAGGAGCAGCAGCAGCAGGAGGAGCAGCAGCAGCAGCAGGAGGAGCAACAGAAGCAGGAGAGGAGCAGGAGGAGGAGGAGCAGCAGCAGGAAGAGGAGGAACAGGAGGATGAGCAGGAACAGGAGGATGAGCAGGAACAGGAGAAGGAGCAGCAGGAAAAATGGGCAAGAGGAAAGGAGAGGGGGAATCACAGAGCTCGAGCCAGTACTGTCAAGATCTTGTTGACTCTCGTTTCTGCACCGTCTGAGCTGGCGCACAGTAGACGTTGTTAAATTGGGACAGGTGTGCCTTGGGAGTCAAGTGTATAAGGAAGAGGAAGTGGGTAGAGGGAGAAAAGTGGAATAGAGGCAAAGAGAAGTGGGAAGAAGAGGAAGCAGGACACACAAGAGAGAAGTTGGAGTGAGAAGGGATGGAGGAAGAGGAAGGAATCCAGGGGTGATGGAGGAGGGAGAGTGAGTGAAGGTCAAATGCAAGGGACACAGGGGGACAGTCACAGGTGGGTGCAGGTTGGCTGCAGAGCATCTGCCTTCCTCATCTTCAACCAAATGGTGGGATAGGGTGGTATGGGTGGGGGGGACACGGTGCTGCCAAGCCATGAGCAGCTCATGAGTGGAGTCCGGTGGCCCCAGCCTGTGCATGCTGGTGTCCAGGGCAGAGGGCACAGGCTCATTCAGCCCACGCCACAGGGACCCTAGCTCTGAATGGAGAAGGTCTGACCACCTTCCCAGAGACGCAGCAGGAGCAGCACCTTCTAGAAGGTGTGCAAGCCCCAGTGTCCCAGCACAGCCGCTCAGGCCCCTGCCTGGCTGTCACCAGAGGGTGATCACTGAGCTCTGCCAGGGGGCACAGGGCCTGATGCTTTGGGTAGGGTGGGCTGAGTCCCATCCTGCAAGATTGTCTGGTAGCTTCACAGCCCCAGCTGGTGGGCTGGAGACAGAAACACAAGCCAAGCGGTGCAGACTCCTGGGAGGCCGGAGAGGAGGGGGCGTGGGGGCAGTGAGGAGGGAGCGAGGAAGAGTGTGGGAGGGAGGAGAAGGAAGGAAAGGAGGAAGTCTCTGTGGAGCGCTGCCTCCTGGGTTTACCATTCAGAAATCCACCCACATCTCTGTGACGTCCTTTTCTATTTCCTGTCTACTTCACCGTTCAGCGGAAGAAGTTCCTTGTGCCCACTCCTTCCTGTGTGGAGACCACAGAATTACATCTGAATTCAGACGTCCTCTTGCAGGCTTCAGGGTGAGGGTCCCAGTTCTGCTGTCAGAGACGGGATGGTCCTCTCCGTCTGCCCCAGCTTTGGGCATTTCAGACACACCGACTGTCTTCAGCCAGGGGCCTGGAAAGACTCGTTTTTTTCAGCTGTCCTCACGGGAGGGCTTGGCACAGACGGAACTCCCCTCCATTGATCTCGTGTGATGGATGGCTGGTGGATAATCAAGATGTCACGGCGCCCGCCTCCCGGAGCCTTGGCCAACGGGAGGGATGACAGATAGAAGGCTCTCTGAGTTGCCGGGAGACAGGTGTGGACAAATGCCAGGTCGGGCACTGTGATTCTCTAATGAGAGACTCCAGACACATCTTGGGAACTTCTGCGGCCTGTCCTTTAGTCTGTCCAAAATGGAGCTGCCTTCCAGCACACCTGCTGCGCTAGAGAGCCCGCTGGTGTCTCTGAGATTCAGGCACAATGGGGCTGGGCTGGTTCACAATGGAGTGGAGGGGGTAGTGAATAGTCATCACAACAGCTACCGCTGGCTGAGCATCTGCTGCGTGCCAGGCCCTGTGCTGGGTTCCACGGATACAAGGGGGACCAAAGTGATGAGCCTCCCACCCTGTTACAATCTTTATGGCAATTCCAAGGGGTTATGCCCTTGAGGCCCATTGAGGCAGGTGACCTCCACAAGCACAGAGGCGGAAGTGACGAAGGCAGGTTCCAACCCCAGGTTAGCTGACCCCACAGCCACTACCACTGGTCTCTGCAGACTTCCTCGGAGCCGTGTGATGTGACTCAGGGTTAACAAAACGTCCTTGTCCAGATAACATCTGTCACTTGGTCTAGTCTGCTCCTGCCACTTACAAGCCATATGACCTTGGGAGCCACCTAACTTCTCTTGGCCTCAATTTCCTTAGCTGTAAGATAGGAGAAATCTATCTAGCAATGTGTGGATATTTGAGCTCCAGGAGGGAAGGGGTGCCTATACACAGGTGCCTAGAATAGTGTTCTGGCACATAGTAGGTGCTCAGTAAACATGTATTGAAAAATGAACGACTCTTGAGGTCTCTGCACATAGTGGGTACTTAATAAACACGTGTTGAACAAAAGAGTGAAGTGCCATAGTATGTTTTCAGCAAATATGTGTGGAATGAGTGAATGAATCTTGAGCCCTCTGGCACCTAGTAGGTCCTCAATACGTACATGTTGGATAAGTGAGTGAAGCTCCAACGTCGGCCACACACGAGGTATCCAGTACATGTTTATAAGTGAATTGATGAGCAAAAGAATATACATGAACATTCTCTAAAAGTATTGATGGCTTAAACTGCTGAAGGCTTATTGGGTGAATCAGGCTGTGAACACCCAGATCTACCAGAATGGCCACTCTTTCTAACCTGCAAGGCTAAGGCAGCGAGCTCCAGAAGCAGACAGGCCTGGGTGCATAACCCGGCTCTGTCCCTTCCCAGCCAGGTATCTGGTGGAGCCTGGACTCGCTCAGCTGTAAGAGTGGGAAAGCTGAGGCCTGCCCCACAGGGTTTTGTGACGAGGCGGAGACAGCATGTGTGACGGGTGTGGTCGGTCACTCACCAGAGTGTCATCCAGGACATCTCTGCCTGAACCCCAGCGCTTCGCAGGAGACCAAGGCTGGGGCAGTGACGTTTGCATACAGTAGTTACTCATTTCAAAACGTTACTACTAAGAAGTACGGGGTGGGGCAAAAGTAGGTTTACAGTTGTGAGTACGCAAAACAGGGTGAATTATTGCGTCATTTCCATAAGAACAGATGTAAACCCACCTCTGCCCCACCCTGTGTTTCCTTAAAACCTTAATGCTCGTCTGAGTGTTTTCTTTAAGGACCCCTTCCATCGGGCTAGAAAAGGCCCTGGCATGAGGGCAGGTGCTGGAGAATAAACGGTTGTTACACAGGATCCTGCTCGAGCAGAACAGGAAAAGGTACGGATATCGAAGTTGCTGGTTCAGCCTCAAAATGAACCAACTCTCCTGCCTGGACCACACCCCTTTCCCGCCGGCCGTCCTGGGAACGCGTCACCAGGCCCTAGAGCCCGTGCCTGTCACAGCAGTAGGCGCTCCGTGAATACTGAGTAAAGCAGGAAAAACGCACCCATGGGGCACACGTTTTGTACCCATCATCTCTTCGGGCTCAGACTCATCACCCCAACTTGCAGATGATGAAACTGAGGCTCCCTGGTGAGATGCCGTGTGCTCAAGGTCACACGACTAAGTGGCAGGGCCTGGATTTGAACCGTGGTCAGCCACGTCTGACGCTTACGCTTTGTCCTTCCCTGACATCACACGTCCTCCAGGCAGAAAGCTGGGCAGAAACCAGCTCAACTCACAGCTGCGCGCGTACTTTCCCCAAATCCACTGAGATACAGCGAACGAAAAGAGTGAGGCCCAAGTCAAGGGGAAGCTGAATTCACTGGCATGAGATCTAATCACACAGCAAAAAAACAAAACAAAACAAAACAAAACAAAAACTCCACCATTTCCAGGTAGGAGAGTCTGGGCAGAGCCGGGGCCGACCAGAGCTACAGGAAACTCGAGGAGGGTTTTAATGACACCATGAATCATCCCCAAAGGCACGCTGTCACCCCCATTCTTCATCCGCACCCTGAAATTAAAGAGGAAATTAAAAATGTATTGATGTCCTTTCATACCGGCGAGGCCTGGGATGGGAAACCAGATGTCCTTTCAAGATGGCCTGAGGGTTCTGTAACCGTGCCCGACATAACCACCGACAGTCTGTAATTAAACTTGACATGGTGCCTGAAACCATGCGTGAGGTGCGGAGAACGCGAGACGTCTATTAAACCCCTACAGCGTGCAGGTAAATTCTGCAGAATAACAGCTGCCGTACATGATGCCTTGAGGCTTTGCAGGTATTGCTCAATTTCGTCTCCCGACAGTCCTCCAAAAGCAGATAGTATTGTAATCTTCCCATTGCACGAGGCGCCTCAGAAAGGTAAGTCATTTGTCAAGTGGTAAATGGGAAAATGTGGATTTAAACCAAGGAGTCTACCTCGGGGACCCCTGCCTCCTAACCACTCGGCTCCACGGACCCTTACTATCCCATTTCACAGATGAGAAAACCAGGGCCCGGAGAGGCGAGTGGGCTTGCTGAGGAAGGAGCAGAGCCGGGGCTCTCATCTCGGCCAGTCCGACTGGACACAAGGCGAGGCTGAGCTCACAGCAGGGAGCCGGGCTGCCCGCCCCTCCTGGAGAGCACAGCGTAGGTGTGCAGGCAGGATAAACCCGTGAAGGAGAATCAACGGTGCGGGAAGCCCCAGGTGAACCGTGAGCCCTGGGCAGCAAGCACAGCAGGGTGCTGGCCAGGGAGAGCAGGAGCGTGCATGCACAGCCTTCCTGGCAGCGGCGGCGTGAGTTGGGCTTTTGGAAGAGGGCCGAGTTTGGGTGGTGGCGAGGGGTCAAAGAAGGCGCTCTGAATGGGAGGAGGAGGAGAGCCCTCCTACCAGTTGTTAGCGTATTCAGTCTGCAAAATGAGCCAGGGCAGGTGCCTCACTTTCAGAGGCAGGGAAACAAGGCTTGGGAAGGCCACCCTGCAGACAGGGAAGACTTGAGGCCAGGCGGAGGCGGTGGACGGGCTGGCCAAGGAGGCTGGGAGTGGCGAAATGAGCGGCTCCCCGCTAGTCCCTCAGCCTGGTCACGCCCGGCCAGAAGGTGGCAGAGACCTGAGTCAGAAAACAGACTCTCTAAACATCCTCTATTCCTGATAATAGGATGTTTTCCGGAGACAAAATAACTCTCCAGCCTTCCTTGCTATTCTCTCTAATCCTAAGCGGGTACTGAGTTCTGGACACTTTAAAGAAACAAATCCAGGGACCTGTCCTCAGAGAATACCTGCCGGTGTGCCTGTCTGTGTCTTCCTCCTGGTCTCCGGGTCCCCAGACTGGGGGGTTTGGGGCAGGGCTGCCCATCAGGACCACACCTGGAACTCTCCCGCCTCCCCCGCAAAAATCTATCTCTACCGGGGGAGGGGAAGGCTACGGTGGCTCTCCAGCTTTAAAGAGACTAAAGGCAAATGCAGGGTGTTAATAGTGGGAAAACTGTGTGTGGGAAGGCAGGGGGTGTATGGACACGCTCTATACTTGCTGCTCAATCTTTCGATAAGTCTAAAACTTTTCCAAAAACAAATTCTATTTTTTTAACAAAGAAAGAGACCAAAAAAAAAAAAAACAAAAACAAAACAACCGTATGCAATGTGCATTCTTCAGGGGATCCTTCTTTTTAAAAAATACAATGATACGATTTTAGGACGAATGGGGTGATACGAATGTTGGGATCTGGGACAATATTATGGATTTGCTCATTTTCTTGGGTGTGATGGTACAATTGTTAAGAAAGTCCTTCTTCTTAGGAGCAAGATATGGAGTTATTTATAGAGAACGGTCGTGATATTTTCGCGTTACTTTCATGGTGTTAAGCATAAAAATGTGTTTAGATATATAAAGGAATAGATAAGGAGGTAAAGACAGAAACGAAGTGAATATGAAAACCCATTAGTCACTGTCAAATTAAGGTGCAGTTGACAGTGCCCAGACAGCTTCATTGTTAAAAATGAGTAGATAAATAAGAAGAAGAAAGAAGAGGGAGGGAAGGAGGGGAAAGGGGAAGGGAATGACATGTTATAGGTGGTTCTGAGAAACTGTCGCTCCACATGTTGTTTGAAAAGCAAACACTTCTCCTCCCCCAGCTCTTGCGTCCTCCAGAAAGGCTCCACGTGCCTCCCAGGATGGGCTAGGGGTCTCCCCTGTCCACAGCCCCTCTGGCTCCCCGTGGCCCTGTACGATAACTGCCTGTTGACTCACCCGCAACTCCCAATGAGACCGTCAGCCCTGCACTAGACTGTGCTTTTCTTTTACGGACACCCAGCATCTAGACAAGCGCTTCACGGAGAGTTCACGGAGCGCAGAGAATAAAGGAGCGGAGAAGCGGAAACAAGAGGGATTGTGGAAATGCAGAAAAAACAAACAAAAGGCTCCTTCTGCCTCATGTGGCTGGTTCATTCAGACCCCGAAAGCCCTCCTTCACAGCCAGCCAGTGCTTCCTCTCTGGGCTTAAAATAGATTCAAAACCCACCTCTAGTATACAATATAGACGAGCGAGCTCCTGTGTCCAAATTCAAACTAAGAGCCTGGTTTTATTTTTACAGAACTGTATAAACTCCTAGAATATCAGAATAGGGAGGAGGAGGCTGGAACCTCATCTCGTGTGAACCCCTCATCCGGCACCTGGAAAAGCAGAGACACGAAGAGAACATCCCAGCTCACACGCCGATGAGCGGAGAGAAGCGCCGGCGCTAAAATTTCAGCCGTTACCTTCCTGCTATAATTTCGACAACGTTTTGGAAGAACAAACTGAGCATGTGAAGTAACTAAAGTCTTCCATTGCATTGGAGGTTCAACTTGGGCTCAACATATTTTCAACGTATGCTTCCATTTTCCATGCACAGCCACTGCCGTGCTGAATGTGGTGTAATAGCCACATAAAATCTCAGACTTATTTGTCAAAGCACCCGGTTCCTCAAGAAAATGCAGTTTTAAATCAATGGGAATCATCCATCCGTCCCATCATCCATCCTTCTTTACACCCACCCAGGATCACTTATTGAGTGCCAAGACGCCAGGTGCTGTCGATACAGAGATGAATAACCGTTGTAGTTAAGAAGCCTGACCTCAAGGGCAGGGAGTAGATTCACCAAACTATGACTGAAAGGAAATACAAGCGGACGTTCACGTCCTCTTGGGCAGAGAAACTCAGGAAGAAGCGTCTACTCAGCAAAGGGAGTAAAAATGTCTAGCTTAGCCCTCAGCTTTCAGCTATAATAGACTAGCGGTGTCAGACAGAATCCTCACTCAGAAAAGCCAGAAAAGCTAGATTTAAATTTAAAGGCACTGGGGAGTCACCAAAGCAGACGGGACTCACGGGGCCGAATTCTGGAAGAGGGAAGGACACTGAGGTGCGCCCAGCATGGTGTAACACTCTCCCCAAGAGTCACCTGCTGATCTGGCGGAAGAAGAACTAACCCAAGGAATCTATACACCCAACCATCAAGACTTACGATATAAAGCTGTATTAATTAAGGCCATGTTAAATCAGTTCAAGAACAAACAAGTAATAAAACGCTATAGGTGATACTGTTGTGAATTGTGAAAAATCTTACTGATTTTAAAATACATATGCAAACCAATTGGATATCCACGTGGCAATGAATCTTAACCCCTACCTCACACCATAAATAAATATCATTTCTCAGTGAATTGTATATCTATATATAAAAGTTAAATTAGCAAAAAACTCAATGTTTTTCTTTTGCAAGAAAACATAGGGGATAGTTTCATGATTTGGGAGTAGGCAAATAATTCTGCAACATTTTATTAAAAGTGCCAACCATAAAGGAAACAAATTCTAAATTTGGTTACATTAAAATTAAAACCTTCTGTTTGTCAAAATAAACCATTTGGTGAGAGAAAAAGGCTACCCACTGAATGGGAATAGATTCACATACTCAAGAAAGGACTTGTATCTAGAATATATTAAGAACTTCTACAGATCAATAAAAATAGACAACCCAGTAGAAAAATATCATGAGGAAAATACTTCATCAAACATTTCATTAAAGAGTATATCCAAATAAACATACATGTGCGTGAAAAGGTTTATTTATCAGGAACATGCAAATTAAAACCAAAATCAGCTGAAGAATGAACAACTATGAATATCCACTAGAACAGCCCCAAATTTTTTTAAAGACTTTATTAATTTATTTTTAGAGAGAGAAGGGAAGGAGAAAGAGAGAGAAAAATATCAATGTGTGGTTGCTGGGGGCCGTGGCCTACAATCCAGGCGTGTGCCCTGACTGGGAATCGAACCTGTGACACTTTGGTTCACAGCCCGTGCTCAATCCACTGAGCTATATGCCAGCCAGGGCAGCCCAAAATTTTTAAAATGACAAATCCAAGTGTTGACAAGGACGCAGAACAACTGGAACTCATTCACTGCTGGTAGCAATGAAAATTGGCACGACCGTTTTGACAATGTTTACTGAAGCTGAAAATACATCTATGACCCAGAAATTTTACCCCTGGGGTATACTCCAACAGAAAGCTGTACATTTATGCAAAAACAGATGTGTGCAAGACTGCTCATAGTAGTAGTATTCATAGTAGTGCTAAACTGGAAACAACCTAAGCATCTATTAATAATAAAATGCATGAATACTATTTTATACTCATCTAATAGACTATTATAGAACAGGGTTTCCCAACAGTGGCATGATTGACATTTGAACCAGAAAACCATTCTGTGGCCTGTCCTGTGCATGTCAGGATGCTCAGCAGCGCCCTGGGCTTCTACATGCCAGATGCCAGCAGGAACTCTGTCCCTCCGTTATGGCAACCAAAAATGTCTCCAGACACAACCAACTGTCTCCTGACAGGAAGCGGGGTGCGAAATTGCCCCCAAGTTGAGAACCACTGCTGTGGACTGCCATTACATGCCACATTGTGGATGAATCTCACAAACATAATATTGAAAGGAAGAAGCTGGGCGCCAGAGAGGACTATGGGATGCCTGCATGCATCCAGAGCTCAAAAACAGGACTATCTTATCAACCGTCTCAAAAGTCAGGACGATGGCTACCTCTGAGGAAGGAAGAGGTCATGAGTAGTCATGGTCTGATTTCGATTTAGGTAGTAATTACATCGGTATGACTGATATTTGAAAATTTCCTAAGATGTACTTTCCTGTATACGTAGAAATATCACACGCACATGCAGTAAGCACATTTCAATAAGAAACTCAACGAGAGCACCACAGACGCTAAAACAATGTCTGGAGCCATCCAGGACTAATCTACATGGTTTTACACAGACTTGTGGCTAACGTAGGTGAGCCTCAAAATTCCTGAGCGAACCACAGATCTCCCATCCAAGACCTGGAGGCCCAGACAGGAAACGGCCCTCTGTCCCGTGGAGACCCACCCAGTCCGAGGGGGATGCAGGCTACAGGGCTGAGTCTCGGACGGAGACGGACTGGTTTCACGGGCTCAGCCCTTGCGTCCAAGGTTGACGTGTCTGCACTGAACGGTTGCACACACTCGGTTTTAACGTCTTTTCCACTAATCTTCCTAATACTGAGAAAACTGGGAAGAATCCTTTTGTCCTCGGAAGACGTGAAATGATATTCACGAGAGGCCCTTTCATTAAGTACATTCGGGATGAATTAATAGGAGCCTGAGCTCCGGCTCGAAGAATGCAGAGACCAGTAAATAAATGTACTATTGAAATAAGATTAGCGTGGATGCTTAACCTACTTTGAGAACAAGCTGTTTTTAATGCTAAGTACCATCCATGCATATTTACATAATTAATGAACTAATTACAAAGAAGGCGCGTCTAATCATTTAAGCAGGCTTCACGTGACCCATCCTTGGCTTCCACTTCTGTCAGAGTAATTGCTTTTCCTTGAAAGTAATACAACTTTATTTTAAAAAAACAATACCCTATAATTTAGACCTTTTTATTAATTCATGCCAGCCTTTTCCAAATAAAAATCAACAGGGGGGCCCAAAGGGGGTGGTGGTGGTGTCTAAATCAATTTCTTTTAAACGAAGAACCACCAGCCCAGAGTATGGGGCTGTGAATGTTTACAGAAAGCAATTTTTCCCCAGAAAAAGAAAACGTTGTAATGCCATTTTTTAGGCAAAGGAAAAGCAGTTGTTACATCGGAACCAAAGCAAATGATACATACAACAGTAATTAGCGAAGATTACACAGTAATTAAAATCACGATGATTATGTGAGTGAGAATAATTTATACAATAATCTCCACGCTCACGCTGCAATATGGTCCATGTCCAACAGCAACAGTGGAGAGCCATGCCTGGCGATAAATTCAAGTCGCGGCACCACCCATTTAGGTAGCGACGGACCGGTGTTGGAAACAGAGGCATGGATGCAGTCCCTGACCAGGAGACACGCCGCTTTACTTGGCCTTCCCAAGGCTACCAAATGGGGGCCACAAACGCTCTAATTATTAGTTTTAGCTTTCTCCCTCTCCTCTCCCCTGCTTCCCCCTTCCTCTCCCACCCCCACTCCCCCATCCTCTGACCCCCTCCTCTCCCCCCCATTTCCTGTCTGCAGGATCTTGTTTCCTCCCATAATTCAACCTTCCTCTCGATGGAGACCACTTGTTCTGGTTATTTTGTTATCTCCCCAGTGAGGACATACTCAGGGTGTGGGAGGACCCACAGGTGTTGATAACCCGTGAGGAAGAACAACTGGAATGGGGGAATCGAGCAACGAAGAGAGGGGACCCTGCGTGGATCACCGCGCTGTAGGGCAGGAGGGAGTGGATCCGAATTAGCCTCAGACAGGACCGGATCTGGTCTTCTGAGACCAGAGGGAAGACGGAGATGAATTTACAGATATCACAGAAGTTGAGGCCATGATTATTTTCCACTGAATGACAGAGGAGTTTAGCATGTCTCCTTAGAGTGAGGGGTAGGGGCTGGAGGAAAGTTGGAATGGTGTGGAATTACCGGTGCAGGAAAATGAGAGGAGCGACCGATCGGTGACAAGACATGAGGAATCTGCCCAGTTGGGTCCATTAGTGCCTGTCAGCGCATGGACCCTGCGGAACTGAGAGTGACCAAGGTGGGGTCCTGTTGGGCATGAGGACGGGGGTCCACAGGGACGTGGGGCCTGCACCCTCCCGGGGAAGCTGATGTGCTGTGAGGACAAGGAGGACGTGGAGAGAGTCCCTTTCACACTCGCTAGCAGGGCAACAGCCCTGGAGGGCGTGAAGGAGAGGGCAGGGACACAGCGGGGGCCCAGGTGAGATGCCAGTCCCTGAGCGGCCCTGACACCACCTGTGGCCGAACGTTAAGAGACACTCCCGAGCCAAGTGCGGCTGCTGCCACCAAGCCCAGAAACTCCCACTGGGGGCCACGGGGTAAGGCAATGTCTCCGTCTCCAGAAGCTCTTGCATTTATCAGCAGCAGCTGCATAATTCCTGGGCAATAAATCATAAAAGCTTTAGCTCTATTTCTCTGGAGTTGACATCCCCTTATAAATAATACAGAGAATGCTTTTTATTTTTTTGGCAGAAGATTGCTTTCTCCCTCTCCTGTTTTTAGGGTGACCTTTCTCAGTCAGATTGGAAACGTCCAGGAGACTTGTCCATTGAGCTCCGTGATACGCCAGGTGAGACGGGGGTGAGGATACAGGAGTCTCACTGTCTTCTATGGCACAGAAGGGACACTGGGATGACCTGCTAGTGTCTAGTCAAGTTTAAAATGCAAATGCCCATTGTCCCAGAGAACCATTTGCCCATGTGTATAATGATGTGTGTTGTTTGAAGCCTTAGGGGTTAATAGCAAATACCTGGAGTCAATTAAAAGTGAAACAAGGAGACTATAGTTAATGAACCATGGCATAACTTTCAGATATTTTACAGAAATTCAAAAGAATGGGATAGGCTTACGTGTACTGACAAGAAAAGGCTGCCAGAGTCTATGGTTGAAGGAAAGAAGCACAATGTAGGAATTTATATATAGCATCATATACATAATATGGCATCCCATCACTTATGTTTTTAAAAAGCCCACAAATACATTATGTATTTGCTACAAGAACATATGTGTTTATACACATATAGAGAAAGACATGGAAGGATACACACCAAACTGAAGATGGTTAATACCTCTGAAAAGGGAGCTGAGATTGGAGTGGTTGCCAAGAGGATTTTAGCCTTCTCAGTTATATTTTAAGGTCTTGAAAGGGGGATGTATTCACAGATCACTTATGAATCTATGAATAGAAAGAGCTGGAAGTCAAGGCACCTGAACTCGAGGTCAGTCCTTACTCCGAATTTGGCTCAGATATTCCCATCTGCAGACCTCAGTGTTCTCCATCTGCATAATGAGCCAGCTGGACTAGATAATCCCAGTGGTGCCTCCCCACTCAGAAGTTCTAGAATCACTTAACTGTAAACAGGGCCCAAGGACAGAGATCAAGAATTCCAGGGCTTAATGTCATGGGATCTGGCACTCAGCAGGCACTTAACAATATCTGTTGAATGTTGAATAATAACTCTCATGCAGTTTTAATATTAATAAAAAGCCAACTCTTTGCCAGTAAATTTTGCCTGGTAAGCGATCCACCCCCTGGGGTGTCGTATGTCCGAGAGCCATACGATGTGGCAAATACAAATACAGGTTTTGGAGGAACTGAAACCTAGGTTCAAATCCTGGCTCTTCCACTTATCAGTGAGCAAATGACTGACCCTCACTGATCAAGGCTGGAGCAGAAATATGAAGTATACTTGCTGAGCTGTAACCAAGTATGGTTATTATGTCTGCTTCAGCCTTGATCTTACATTCAGTTAGTCACTCAGCAAGCATTTCTTGAACACCAATTGTGTGCCAGCCCTAGGGACACTGACATAAAGAAAGCAGACAAGGAGCTGACAGTCCTTTCTTGCCTCCTGCCCCATCACTGTCCGTGGTGCAGGCACCTCTGCTCTGAACTGAGCTGGACACTGAGGACTTGGAAGGGGACAGGACAGAGAAAAGGGGAAGAGACTCTGGAGAGGGCTGCCTGGGAAGGTTCAGGACTGACTCTGCCCAAGGAGTGGCCGTGGGACCTGGGGAAGGGCCACCTGTGCTTCCTCTCCGGGCCTCGGATGCCTGTTCCGTAACATGGGGCTAACGGTGTCTGCCTCGAGGTCCTCTGGCGTCAAATAAATACTGACACTAACAAAGCAGCTCATTTTCTCCAGCACTTTGGAGACGCCAGGCTCAGCATGAAGAATGACTTCCAAACCATCTCATTAACCTTGACAGCAACCCTGATTGACTCATGAGGAAACACAAACAGAGAAGTTAAGCAACTTGCCCCAGATCTCACAGCTGCAGAGGAGTAAGTATAGGGCTGGAATCCAGATGCTCTGACTTCAGCCCATGTACTGAAACCACAGCCACTCCCACCTCCCCATGCATGAAACCCTCGAAAAGAGGGTAAGACAAGGGCTGAGTCTCCTTAGCATGCCCCCTAATACAATTGCAACTATGAAACTCAGAGATTATGTTAATGAACATCACACTGTGGTCTGGCCGCCTCCAGTTCTGCTTCTGTTGCCTTAATACTGGCTGATAGGGAAACACAGAAGTGTTGGGTTATCAGGAGAGAAAATTCCTCATCACTTGGGGTTAACCAAGGACATGGCTCCTTCTCCATACAGACCTTTGTTATTAATTACGTGCAGTCATCAGATCATCTTGCTTTCATTAACTCCCTAGATGCACTCTGTTCTCACAGGCTCTCTTTGATCATTTCTACATCAAATCTTTCAGCCTAAGACGGTCAGCAGCCCTGCGCCCATTTGCCATTCGCCGACTATGCCCAAAAGGTTAGCGTCAACTTCCGCCCTCCTTTTGTAGAGACAAGTCCCTGCCTCAAAGCGAATGCATTTCAAGTCGGCGAGGAGTTGTCTGGGTTTGCCCCATTTCTCTGTGATTTTCCTATCTTACCACATTGATTCTTCTAGTATCACAGAGCAGTGTGCCTTTCATCTTAATTATGCATCTGCTTAACCCGTACTGTCTGATTTATGGTCATTAGCGCCCAATTACAAGAGGGCCACCTTGAAAAGGAAAAGCAACAGAGCTGAGAGGACGGGGCTGAAAAGTAAGAGGGAAGACGGATTGAAGTCCTACAGCTAAGGGTGGGTCCCAAGGCTCGCGTGCTGGAGCCAACTACTGTTGGCGATCCCACAGATCTGTGAGGGCCCCATCTCAGGCTATGAAGGAATTCATCTCCCTCTGCAACAGGGAAAGTATACAATCCTGATATTCGTATATCAGGCTAAAATCTCCTAAGGAGAAATCGTCCAACTTGTCTTTATAGTGACTCCCCATTAAAAATAAAATAAAATAAAATAAAATAAAATAGGAATACATTAATTTTTTTTAAACCTAGAACTATCTTTACATGGAAAACAAGAAGAACTTGCTTTAGATAGAAGGCGACTATAATGAACGCATAGCTATTTAAAAAGATGTTTGCCTCATGCTATTTAAAATCATTTGGAAAATCATGCCTTCTGGGGAGCTGCAGTAGATTCTCATCATTCCAACTATCGGGGGCAGTAAGTACAATTATATTTCCTGTTCTTCAGCTGAGGAAGTGACGGCTCAGAGAAGGTAACTGACCTGCGTAAAGTCACACAGCTAGAAAGTGGCAAGGTCATATCTCACACTGTCCGGACCGTGATTGTCCTTGCATAGTCCAGAGGAAGGGGATGACTTGAACGACAACCTGCAGAGTCTGATTTTTTTTTTTGAGACATTGGCCATCCAGAGGCAACAAGGAGCTCCTCTTACCTGGGGCTGAGGATGTGGCTGCTGATGGCTGACTGTCGAGAGGGGGTCCTCCTGGTGTCCGTGGCCATGGACAGAGTACAGCTCAACCAAGACTGCAGACTGCCCTCTGGCTGGGAGCTGAGGAGGGAGACGTTATCTCTAGAAGCAGAAGGTAGGATACTGTCACCACGATGACAACCACGGTAATGGCAATAACTAGACAGCCGCCCCTTACTGTAGGCTAGGTCTTACACTAAGTGCTGTACGTGCATATCCTCAGTCAATTCTCATGACCCCATCCCTGAGGGGTGGTAGCCGGTGATGTCCCCATTATGTAGATGAGAGGATGAGATCTGGGAAGGCCAACCTGGGTATTGGCCAAGGCCACCACCCCGCTAGTTAGTGATGAAGTTGGGATGCAAACCCTGGTCCCTCTGCTTCCAATACCCATGCTGCTGATCACTGCTCTTCCTTGGGAAGACAGACACTTTAATGTGGATGTAGAGGCATCCCCGATTTTAGAGTAAATTTGGCATCGAACTTTATACCAAATGCTATGTTCATGGAATATGTTAAGTGTGAAGGTCTTAACTCCCTGCTCACCTTCCCCAGAATCTTTGTGGACATAGTCTTTCCTTTCATGCTCCCTAATTCTGCAAGCAGCACAGGAAGAGTCCTGTGTGGGCTTCATACTGATGTGGGCCTCAATTATTATTTTATTTTCTGGTTGATATAACATATATGTATTTATAAATATAAATGTATTTATTTACAGAACACTCGATGCCAGGCACCATGGGAAGGAGTTATAAACGTGAACCCAGCATTAACCCTGTCCTCAAGAACCCACCTTAGCACAGTAGACGTCTATATAAATAACCATGAAATAAAGGAGAAAATTAGCAATGCCATAGAGTGGGACAGAAGGTAGGTTTTAAGGACAACAAAGAGGCGTATCGATTTGCTTCTTGGAAGCATGAAGAAGGCAACCAATAGTGGCAGCTGAGCTACATCTCCTCTGAAGGCTAGGGCCTGTCCATACAGGGCCTGGAGAAGGGGATTTTAGGTCAAAGGAACAGCACACACATAGGTATGGAGGTCATAAAAAGGCAGAACATGGATAATATGGAAAGTAGGAGTCCCAGGTAGAGAAGGAAGTAAGGGTTGGAATGTGCAGGGCTCAAACATCACTGTAAAAAGTCTATCAAAGGTCATGGGGGCCACTGAAGGTGCTTGAGGAGGACAGTGGAACCCTAAGTCCCGAGCATTTCTATCTAAAATAAGTTGAACACAGTGCTATATACATGCTATGACTACGGAGCCAAAACTCTCATGGGCATTGCTGGTAATTCTCCAAGGAGGTGTGTACGTGTGCTCAGCAGATGGATGCAGAGAGCCAGGGGTTTGCTCCTGGCTTCACTGTGAGTTGCTCAGTTCTACTCAGGGTTAACTTACATCTCTTTTCTGCCACTGCCGCCACAATCGACCGTCGTCAGGACACTAGAAGGAGGCACAAGAAAGAGTCCGTGACCCTTGTGCTGCCTGGGGCCAGGGGAAAGCACCATCCCTGATGTGAGACAAGCTTGGGTTTGAGTTCCACTACCAGCCTTTGCCACCATGAGATCTTAGGCAAGTCATTTGCCTTCTCTGGGCCTCCTGTGCTCCTTGGTAAAATGTGCCTAATAATGGGGTTCCGCCTCCAGAGTTGCGGGGCAGGTAAAGTGAGATAACCCCTGGAAACATGATGGTTCTTGGCAAATAGGGAGTGACACTTAAAGGGTAGCAACTATTACCACTCCTCTAAGTACAACCAGTACCACTGTTATGAATAGCATCATTATTGCCAACAAGCAAGGCATTTGTTCTTTGTGAGTGCTAGCAAGTCAGACAAGATGGAAGGTGGTCAGCTTCCTGGGGCATTCTGGGGAACTCTGGAACTAATCACAATGATAGCTGTTTTTTAGGGAGCTTCCCTTCATTCCACAACATGTTTTACACACGATCTCATCTGATGACCTTGCCTGTCTCCATTTTAGAGATGAGAAACCTCACCCTTATCTAAGGTCACACAGCTTTGAATCTCAAGTCTATAAGAGCTATCGAGCGCAAGCTCTTAACCACAGTGCAAACTGCCCAGCACGCAGGTGCCGACGGCCAGACCATAAGCCTCAGACCCCTAACACCTCATCTGAACCCTGCTCCTCCGGTCAGGACCTCTTCGTTCTCTGCTGGAATCTGGCCATTTCCTTCCTTGCAAGACTTGGTCACTTCCTCCAAGGAATGCACCTGCAGCTTTCTGGACCCTGCCTGCAAGGACCTGTCTCTCTCGAGGCTTCTGTAAACATCTATCTGCCCCCATCAGACTGCAAGACCCCCTCATGGGCCAAGAACTTGTCTTATTCACCCTTTAGCCCAGGGCCCAGGCCAGACCAGACGTTCTCTCAGACGACATTTGGTGAATCCGAACAAGAAGAGCCTACAAACTTTAGCCATGGGCCAAATCCAACCTACAGATCTGTTTTGATAAAGCTTTACTGAAACACAGCCACACGCACTCACTTACACTTAGTCTGCGACTACTTTCGCTCTACAATAGCAGCACAGAGTAGCAGACACACAGATCACATGGCCCAGAAAGCCCAGAATGTTTACCATCTAGGTTTTAAAGAAAAGTTTGCTGACCTCTCCAGTAGACCATCTTTTGTGAATGACCCTGTGAGATGCAGAATAATGACCCAGAATGTCCATGTCTAAATTCTCTTAATCCCAAGAGCCTGTGACTCTGTGTCCCGAGACTGTAAAAGGGATTCAGCACATGGACTTACAGTTAAGGACCCTGAGGTGGGGGGTTGTCCTGGATTATCTGGTTGGGTTCAGTCTAGTCACACGCACCCTTGAAAGCAGAGAGCTCACCCTGGATTGGCCAGTGGGAGATGTGGCAATGGAACATGGTCTGAGATGCAACATGCCTGGCTTTGAAGATGGAAGTGGCCATAAGCCAAGGAAAACTGGAATCCTCTAGAAGGCGTAAAAGGCAAGGAAGACTCCCTTGGAGTCTCCAGAAGGAACCCCACCTTGCTGACACCTTGATTTTAGCCCAGGGAGATCCGTGTTGGACTTCCAACCAACAGAACTGTGAGATAATAGAACCTGTGTTGGTTTAAGCCACTAAATTTGTGATAATTTGCTTAGGATGTCAACAAAGAATCCCTGCTACAGAACAAAAGTGTTTTTGGTAAGTGACCTTAAATCCTGAGGATCCGTATAAAATATTTGATGCAGCTTTTAAACAAACTCTTTACAAATACTTTAAACAATGTGTTGTTAACCAAAGTGGTCAATGTGAACAGACCCAACTCTAATCCCGCGAGTGACCTGAGTGTTTTCCACAGCGCTGCCGGCCCCGGGCTGCAGAAAACGCCTGACTGAGAGAAAAGGTGACTAAGTCCCAGTGGCCGTGCTGTGCGGCCTTGGCCTGCTGTCTTCCCTGCTCAGATCCCAGTGACTCCACTTGTGAAATGAGGAGTGTGGACCAATGAGCTGAGGTGCGTCTGGCTTAAATGCCTTGAAAATTACATGCAAGGGAGGACAGACTTGGGCCCTGGAGCAGGTCCTGGGCCTTTTGTGAACGTCTTTTATGAAGAATAGAGAAAGAACTTCCATCTCGCCCAATGCACCACACCGACTTGGAGTTTGGTATAATATCTGAGGGCTCATGGTATCGTCTCTAGAGCTCACGCATGGACACCCCCTTCACTACCAGTTCACAGACCCCAGGCTAAGGACTCTGATTCTGGCTGAGCTAAGAATGTGGCGGGTGGGGCCCCTTGAAAGCAGAGGGATCTGAGTAAATGGGGCTACATCTTCTGAAATGTTCATAGAAAGCTGAAAAGAACCGAAGGTCCTGGGGCCCAAGCCACAGAGATCAACAGCGTGGCATTCCTCTGAGAAACAGAGAGGGCGAGTTATACACAGAACAGGGTTTCTCATGCCCCCAGCAGGGAAGATCCACCAATGCTGGCTGCAGTGGGGGTGGCACCTGGGCCACGACAACGGGTGTGGGGCCTTCACACCCATTTCCCACCCCAGAATTCCACGACTCTGGAGTAAAAGAGGCTGTGGCCACAGGTCCTAGTGGGTGCCTGGGCACCCTAATTCTCCATAACCCTGAAGCAACTCGCCTTGAATTCTGCAGGAAGCGAGGTCTCTCTCTCTGCTGGACAGCTGGGCACATACTTCTTCACAGACGAAATCAGACTGAACATCAATCTTTAATTGAACCCGGGCCCAGGAAAGTCTTGATAGCACAAAATAACTAATGACGGCACATGCTCCTGGTAATTTGGGACCACTGTTCACCCGAGCCGACCCCATGAGTATGAGCCTCATGGTCGGGGGGAGTCCCAGTGTTTAAATTCACCCCTTTCTGCAAGGGCTCCTTCTTCTCCAGACTAGAGACCCATAACTTCGAGATGTCCTGTTGTAACGGTCTTCTCTTTACTCCTCCACATCCACTCCACCCTGCCACGTGCCCAGGAAGCTGACCTGTACCTTTACAGCCACATCAGGGGCTCCCTGCTCTGTGGATTCAGCCAATGGGGAACTCAAATAATAACAGTGGGAGGGACAGAGGGAAGAGAGGGAGGGTTGAGTATTTATTCTCTTGGATTTCTCCCTACAGCAATTCCTCTCTCTCTCTCTCTCTCTCTCTCTCTCTCTCTCTCTCTCGCCACCTCCCCTGCCCTCTCTCCCTCTGGATGCCAGCGGAGGTAATTGCCCCCTGGAGCAGCTAGCCCCAGGGGCTGCACCATTCCTTAGGCATCCTTTTCTCAGCACTGTGCCCATTATCTCAATAAACAGTCCCTTCATTCAGCTTCCTCACTTGGCTCATTTGAGGTGTGCCTTCTGGTTCCTGCCAGGCTCTGTGAAAAGAGCTCATTTCAGTACTGGTATCTGCCATAACAGGAAGAACTGGGGTTTCCAGACCAATAGTTTCCATGACAAGCGAGCAGGCAGCAGACAGGACATATCGCTGCACCATTAAGATCAGTTATATCCTTTATCACAACGTGGGGGAAAAATGGTGGAGCATCTAAAGAAGCAATCTTGTAAGGACGTGAGATTATCAGCAATCATCATTAGCCCAACCTGAGCCCAGGACTCTGGAAAAGAACCAGCCACGAGCAGAGACAGAAAGAGACGGGTAGGGATGCCTACTGAAAACAGCCCTAGGTTTTCACAGTATCTGTGCGCCAGTTGCACCCGCCTGCGGACCGGTATCCCTGAATCTGCACAGAACCTCTGAGGTGGAAGTCAAGGCCTGCCGGGCACTCTGTTCGTCCAGCCAATGCGAAGCACCACCCAGACCAAGGGCGGTGTCCAGCGGGGACCACAGATTGCCTGCCCTTTGGGAACGTCTCAACAAAAGCAGAGGATGTTTAAAATAAAGAGTCTGGGTTAAGAAAGGCTTCCAAAAGCCTCATCACACACTGGTGGTGTGAGAACAGGCTGGAAGCACCTAGCACCTTTACCCCGAAGGGGTTCGGAGTGACGGTTTCGGGGGAGGAGTGGGAGGAGGCTTTTCAGCAGAGGCAGGAGATGATTCGTTCTGCCAGATTCTGAGAAGCACAAGCCAGATCGGAAGGAATCACCACCAGGTTGAGTTTTTACGAGTCAGCGATCATGGACCGTGGCAGGGACTTCAGTGTGTGCACCGTGGTCCAGTGAGCCCTGGTACTCCGGGAGTTCTCCCAGGGGCCACCGAGGGGCCAGGAAGGGGGGCCTGGGACGGGTGCTCAGCCTCAAACCTTCCTCCCTCACACCCATCAGAGAGGACGGCTGCAGTCCGTCCTAAGCTAGAATCTTCCCTAGAAGTTTGCTTTGGTGTAACAAAGAGGGTTCTTCTTAAAGGAGGGAGTTTGAAGCCTACTGACCCTTTCACCATATGAAGAAGGAGTCTTGGGACCACCTCCAGGTACGGGTCCATGTTTGCCTGCTCCCTGCTATAGCCCCGGATGTCTTAACACAGAAGGTGCTCTGTGATGATGATGATGATGGTGATGATAAAGACAAGGGTGATAATGATGAGGATGATTTGAATCTTCTGAGTGGGCAGGCTGAGGTCCAGGAAGGCCGGGGGACCTGTCCATGGTCCTGATGGACTTGGCGGCGCAGCCAAGACCAGAACCTTCATCTCCTGACATGTATACTCAGTGGCTCTTTCTCCTACCTGGCGCATGTGGTTTTTAACAAATACCTTGTGCCAGGCATTACTGGGCACAGGATTGCTGATGAGCAAAATAATTAATTAAATGTCTTCTGCCGTATTCCTTCAGGGTGAGTCTTTGCCAGACACCTCCCGTCTGAATACAAGCACGGCCTGGGAAATAATATGGGAACAGAGTGGGCCCACATCAGGGTGACAGACACGGGTTTGCCAGAATGATGGGCCAGTTACCTGGCAGAGGAGATGCCTTGACAAGAGAAAGGGGGAAGAAGGGGAGGGTCTGACAGGTTGGCAGCACTCGATCATGTAGTCTGTGGGTAACGGAGTCAGCCTGCATGTCAGATCACAGCCCCGTCCCTTGCTGTGTGTGCCGGGGCCAGGTTCCTGACTTTTCTCAGCTCCGGTTCGTCATTATAAACTGGAGGTGCTAATGGTACCAACCTCAGAGATTTGTCGTGAGAATAATACATGCAAGGCGGGTAGGTGGCATAGCCTGGCACACAGCCCTGAGGAAAGACGGCCTGTTAGCAGAATTGTCACTTATTTCCTGTAATGCCAGAGGAGGCGGTGGTTGGAGCTCTCACTCTCTGCAAAGCCCACGAGCTGAGTGCCCAGGTGGTCCAAGCTACAGAGACACTTAGCAAGCCAGGTGGGCTCTGTAGCACCATGTAAACATGAGCTATCTTAAACCAGGGTCCTGTGTTTAATGTGGAATGTGACATCAGACATCAACCTATTTGGAATAATGGAGAAGTTCTTTAAGCCTTTCCCCAGTTCTGGGGCATGCTAATTACTCAAAAAGGGGAGAGCAAATGAGAGTGTACGAGAACTGTAGGAAGAGAGAAGTGGGCAGCTCCGTAGCCTGCGCCACTAAATAGCAGGAACCTTTGTGGTCTGGACAGAGCCCGCGCCCACGAATAAATAAACTAACACGAAATTACGCTCTGGATGGCAGCTGCGATCTTTGGTTAGACCCAGTTAGTCCTACTTGTCCCACTGCAGCCTCATTTTAGCCAAGTGAAAAGGATATGTGTTGGAAAATATAGAACTGAACTCAAAACAGCAATAGAGGACTCTGGCTAGAACACTCCTCTTGGATTGGGCTACCTGGAATGGATATACTCTCAGCTGGCCCTGCAGTCAGAGGTCATCCACTGACCTCTCCGCACTCCCTTCACCCCACCCCAAACCACCAGCCAAGGAGACAGACAGAGCAGCCGCAGACGCTGGGCCGGGATGGATGGGGCTGCCTGTCAGCTGACGTGTCCCGCCCTCCATGACTAATGAGCGCGCTCCAGGCCTGGGGTAACAGCTTAAAGCATCTCTCCGTTAATCCAAGAAGGTGGGCGCCACAGTCGAAGGTACCGCGCGGCCCTCTGGAGCAGGACAGCACGCATTTAAATGCTGCCACACAGCTCGCCTGGCTTTCTGAGCACGTAGCTGCGTTTCCAGCCTGGGAGGCCTGTTACACTCGGATCTAATTCCCAACATGGGGAAATGTGACTTTTTATAATTTGAACAAGTCTCTCAAAGAACCTCACCTCCAGCTGAAGCACCTCTCTCTCTCCCTCTCTCTCCAGGGTGGGTTTGAATCCTAATTGAGAGCTCAGTTTGGGGGAGTGCCACGGACCAGTCCCTGCGGCTCCCGTCCAAAGCTCTCATCACAGGTAACAAGACAATGGAGAGGGGCATGCAGTACGGAGCTGCCGGGCTGCTGGCGAACAGCACAGGTGGGCGCTGGGAGCTCTGCTCCAGACGGTGGCTCTGCATCCTAGCAACGCATGGTTCTCTTTAATATCCTCGATCATCATTTTAATGGCACCATGACTGGAGAACATGGTTTGTACAATTCCCCGAAATGTGTTCAGACTTCTTTGTGGGCAATGTTTTCCCAGTCCTCTCTCATCCCTATGCTATTATTGAAATCTATGCTCCTTGCAATTTTTAAGTCCGAGTTACAAGGCAGTGAGCTAGGAGCAAGGCCCAATGAGAATTAAGAAATGCTTCTTAGAGTCATGTGGGGTCAGGGCTGGCTCCCCGGGTCCAGGCCCTTGCCCAGAAGGGCCTGTGCCTGGCTTCATGCTCCTCTGTCATTGTCTCCAAATTCTGCATGAATCTGAAATAAGAAGGCTCATATTTTTATTTCGCAGTGGGCACAATAATTATGTAGGTGACCCTGCCTGGGGTTCTGGGGCACATCAAGGAACAGGAGGATCCAGTGGGCTTCTGTGAGCCACTTCAAGAGGAGGAAAGGCAGAGAGAGGGCAGGAGAAAGAGGCGGGAGGTGGGGTGGAAGGAGAGGAGAGGAGACACGCTTCTCTCTCACCTTGCTCAGGCTCAGAGAGAGCTGGGCAGCTCCGGAGCCTGTCTGACTACACAGCAGGAGCCTTTACAGTCTGGCCAGAGCCTGGGCCCACTAACCCAGAATTGAGGGCAGCTGCAATCTTTGGTTAGGCCCAGGGACTTCAGCTTGTCCCACTTCAGCCTAATTTTAGCCAACATAAATGGATATACGTTGGACAAGGTACAATAGACGCTCAACACAGCAAGAGAGGACTCATTTCCGGAGCTTTCGTTTCTGTGATCTCAATGTCCAGGCGAGACTCCGCTCCTGGCTTCCTGTCACACCTCCTGCCCAGCCTGCGCCCGCACCCCCGAGCACGGTCCCTCTTCTCCCCTTTCCAACATTGTCATTTTTCTAACTTCTATTGTTGACTCAAAAAAAGAATCTCTTATTATGCAAGTGCAGATGGTTCAAAAGTTTTGCTCGTTGGCAAAAAACAAAAACAAAAACTAGTAGTATACACAGCTATCAATTCCCTTTATAATGGATGCAAAAGCTCCAGCATTTCTATTAATAGAAAAACTAGTCCAAGCGCCGAGTGCGTAATATGAGCAATAGGGGTTTGTAATTACAGACGTTAGTTCTGTCACGACACTAATAAAACTGGAGGAGGGGGCGGCGAACAGGACACCCCTCCGTGTAATCACAAGCTGGAAGCAGCTGCGACATTGGTACTTGCCATCTCACCGGCAATTTGGCAGCCGTACAAATTAGCAGGGAGTGGCAGAAATACTCAGAATGTGCATGGAAGCCATTTTTGCAGGAACTGCAGGTTCTTAGATGCAGCCCTCGCCTTAGAGTCAAGAACAGGAGGTTTGGGAGCCACTGGGTCTCTGCTGCGACGATGCTGAGCACGAACACCTTCGTGGGAGAGTTGGAGGTCACGTGCCTCTGAACAGCGTACGACCCTCCCAGGCCTGCGTCAAGGGAAGACTGTGTTCCCACACCACAATCAGCTGCATAGAGCACACCACCTGGGCGAGCAAAATCTCCTAAAGAGGCTGCTGGGAGAGCTAGGAGCGGGTGTGTGTACGAGTTCATTGCAGAAATTCTAGAGAATAGAAATGAGCTTGCAGAAAACGAACACTTAGGTCATCAATGATGCCTGCCCTCTTGGGATCAGAGGGTGGGCGGGGTTCCCTCCAGGCTTTTGTCGTGACCAGGTGTGGCCAGCTCTGCTGCAGACGCCCCGGTTCTTCCCACTGGAACCGGCCACAGGGCACACGCAACTCTTCCTGCTTCCCTCACTGCCGGTCTCTGCCCACATCTCCCACGGGTCAGCTGCCGGCCCCTGCAGTCACCCTATTGACTGAAGAGGCGTGTGACCGGCAAAAGTCTGGGTGGGAAACGGAGCAGCGCTGGGTTCTAACCCAGTGTATGATGCTAATCTGCTGTGTGACCTTGAACTTCCCTGAGGTCAGGATTCGAACGTGCAAACGAAGAAGGCCGTACTCCGTGGTCCAATCCCCGATGGTTCTGGCTGCAGCATGAACCATCCCTGACCCCTGAGAAGAAGACCAGGAGGGGCCAGGCTGGTTGCCGACGCAGCCAGCCCGCACAGGCGTGCGCAGGGGTGGGGGGCTGGCTGCTGTAGGGAGGGGACCACACCTGAAAGCGAGGCTAAGATACCCTGTTCCTCATCAAAGCAGCGCAAAGCACACGTCTCTCCCGCTGCCTGGGCTTCGCTGCAGAGGCTGGGACAGGGGCAGTGAGGCCACGGTCAGACAGGCAGCTGTCATTTCCAGAGAAATACCGCACCGAGGCCACAAAGGCAGCTCTGGGGAACAGCTCTGAAGTGTCCCATCCAGGACACCTCAGACTCCTTCTGGCTAAGTGGCCGACTCAGGGCCCCGGGCAGCTGGAGACTTGAGTGAAGATGGTGAGAAGCAGCCCACCTTCCGAGGAAGGAGAGAAGCCCTGACATTGACGTTCAGCGGTCCCGCCCATCACTGGCCGTCGAGTCTGGCATCCTCGGATTACTTGTTGCCTTTGTACGATGTCTTGTTGCTCTGCACAAACGTGGCTTACATTCGTACAGCACTTACACGCCCCAGGCGCTGTTCTAAGTGACATTCACCTATTCGCTCATTTACCTCTCTCACCAGCAACCCTGTGAGGTAGGTCGTGGGTTGAATATATAAAACGTCCAGTCGGTAGATCAAAAATGGCCAAATCCTGGCAATTTGATGTGGTTTGTTCAACAGTATCCTGTCTACTTTACGGAGGAGGGAATTAGGCCCAGGGTAGACATGTAACTTGCCCAAGATCACACAATGCTGTCCCCTTCGCAGCCCCTCCCCCAGACTGCCTCACTCCCAAAGGCTCGGCCAGATACCTCCCGCCCCAAACTCACCGGGGTCTCCCGGCAAGGGCAGCCCCGGACCCGAGTGGGAGCTCCGGCCACAGAAGGCCACGGCTCCCCACAGAGTGCAGCCCACCTACTGCGCCCAGTCCCCGTGGGCCCACTGCGGGTTACCTCTCTGTGTCGCTGTCGCTGGACGCCACCTCCTCCAAGGCCGCCTGCAGGTCGGCGATCCTCCGGATGGACGTCTCCAGGTCCGTCTGCAGGGTCTGTCTCATGGCGGCTAGCTCCTCCACGTACTTCTCCTGGAGACAGAGACCACGAGCACGCGTCAGCCTCGGGCAGGACCCCAGCCATGCATGGGGGTCATCCTCGTGTTCACCGAGCGCCTATTAACGTGGTGGGTGCCCGGCCCATGCCAGCCTCCCTCTGCAGGTGGGCATAACAGACCCTCCAACTAACGCTCTGAATTTTATAGAGAAAATGGATGCATGAGGGCCCCCGGGGGATGGCCCACGGACAGAGCTCACTCACCCACGCTGGGGCTCTGAACCTAGGCTGTGCGACCCGGAGCCCCGCTGAACCCGCCCCACCACCCTGCCTGGTGCAGAGTGAGCCCTTGGTGCACCTTGGGCAGATGAGTAAACGCACGAACTGATTAAAGTTTCCCGGCACCGTCACAGAGGGCGTTTCCCGAAGCAGAGTCTGTGCCCCGGGATGGGTCTGCAGTGTGGGTGGGGGGGGAGGACAGAACAAGAATGGTCCCCTTTCTGTCACTTTCACACCCAAACCCCAGTTTTCCATCCTCCGAGGCAGCAAAGGCAAAGATGGCAGGCCCAGCAGGGCTCCCACCAGAGGCGGCCAGCAGCACCCACGTTTACTGAGAGTTTTCTGAGCCCAGCGCTGTGCTCAGCGCTTCCTGTGCCTGACCTCACTCACCCCTCACAAGCCTGCAAATGGGTCGCTCTTCCTGCTCCCACTTCACAGATGAGAAACTGAGGCCCAGAGTGGAAGAAGCTTAATGGCGGTGCCGGAACTGGCTGGTACATCCGACTCTCTTCTTCTTGCTCGCCCCTCCCTTCCCTCGCTGACACCGCCCTCATCAGATTGCTCAGGTCCTGGCAAAGCGCTGACTTCCCCCTGCAACACGTCCCACACCCCTATCCCTGACCGCAGTGATCGCCAGCTGAGGGTGAGTGTGCCCTGGGGACACTGGGCAATGTGCAGGGACGCTTTTGGCTGTCACAACTTCGGGGGTTGTTACTGGCATGGAGTGTGAAGAGGCCAGGGGTGTCGCCCAGCGTCCTGCAGTGCCTAGGCCAGTCCCCACCACGGAGAATGACCTGGCCCAAATGTCAACCGTGCCCAGGCTGAGAAACCCTCAGTCAAACCTGGAAACGCATCTTCTGGAAGTTAATTCTACCGGGAAGGAAGGAAGGAAACAGCAGAGCCAGGCTCTGTGCCTGAGGGCGCTCGGAGCACCCTCAGTGCCATCATTGCCATCTGATGACACGGAGAGGCTGACCGCCGCCTCGTCACCCAACGATTAGGAACAGTGAGGGACATCACAGCGTGTCACTGTGAGGCCACTGGGCAGACATTGACATCAGAAATGAGGACGGGGGCAGCGCGGAGCACTTCCGTGAAACAGCGTTAAGGAAGCAGCACAGAGCAGGGCAATATCACTGCCCACATCTCTGCGAACAGAGAGGGCTGAGAATATTGGTAGGCGGGGGTGAAGAGGGTTTAGGGAGAAGACTTTTTCTTGTAAGTCATTCTAATTATGTAAAGTTTACTTATTGGCTGTTGCTTTAAGGACCACACACACATATCTGTATATCTCAACCAGTCAGAGAGTAGAGAGGTGAAAACGTAAGGACCTGGCATTGGGTATATGTGTAGTTCCCAGCTCCTCGTCTAACTGACTAGCAGTGAGTCCTCGAACAGTTCGCAGCCCCTCTCTGGGCCTGGGATCGTTTCCCTTTCGTTTGCAGGTGAGGAAACCGAGGCCGGCAAAGTCAGTCAGGGCAGGCCGGAGCAGAGAAGGGCCGTGCACCTCGCTGCGCCCATCTCCCGGTTTCTTGATCTTTCTGGGGCTGTGGTTGCACACCCAGTGAAAGTTGGGGCTGCTCCCCATTCAAGGGACACTCTCAGTTCTCCTCGGACACTGGCTTGTCTGCTTACCACACTGTGAGTCTGGCTTTTCCAACAGAGCCAGGCTGAAACAGTGAACCGTGCTCACTCCGTAAAGCTGGGATGGGGGGGGGGGTGTGGGGGGGAGCCATGGTTCCAAAGGGGAGTGGGTGTGGCATGGAGAGAGGCAGGGGTGCTGTGGCGAGGGGCCGGCAGTGCACAGCAGATGCCTGAAACTGCCAGCTGTGAGGTCCCCACGTTGTGCTGACAAGGCGACAGACACCTGAGGCAGGGCCCCGGGCAGGAGGCCAGTGGGCCCTCTGAGGAAGCAGCACACGTCCCAGGGTGGCAAGGGGGTGCTTGCCCCAGGACGCCAGCACATGGGCTCATAAAAACACCCAGGGAGATGGCCGGGGACAAAGTCCCAGCAGCTATAGGGGCAGCTACTGGCTCAAGCTCGGCCCCTTCCCAGTGGGCCAGGATGCCAAGGTCACTGGGCAACGGCCCCCTTCCCCAGGAGACGGGGCCCTGTGCCTTTGTACCACACAGAGATGCTATCCAAAGTCCACATCCGGGCCACTTAGGGTGAGTGTTCGTTTCAGAGGCGAGGAAACTGAGGGCCAGAGCAGCAAATGAGTGTCTGAGGTCACGCAGCTGCAAGACCCCAATGCGGAGACAGGCATTCTCCAATGAGCCCTCTTTAGGCCACTCATTCTGAGAGGTGAGAACGGAGCACAGGGGACCCCTCCCAGCTGGTGAATGATGCCTGGTAAATGATGCCTGGGTCAAGGTCACATGCAGGGAGCCCCTAAGACCTAAAGTCCGCACTCCAAAGAGCTCCCTGGTGGGCAAAGGACAGGGACGGTGCAGTGTTGTGTCAGGGATGGGTGGCCCTGGGCTGCGACTAAACAGGGTGGGGAGGGCAGAGGAAAGGGGACCTGAGGTGGGTCAAACCCAAATTATCATGAAAGCCAAGGTAGTCTCTGGAGCCAAGATGCCTGGCTCACGGGCTGCGTGACCTTCAGCAAGTTACTTAAGTCCTCTGAGCCCCGTGGACACACGAGGGCCGTCGGAGCCCTCTTCGAGCTCAGCAGAGAGGAAAGGCTTGGCCAACAGTGGCATTGCTGTCATTTAAATATCAGAGGAGAATGTGGAGCAACTGGGTGGGTGTCCTCACGTCACCATCACCGTCACCAAGGAGCTTTGCCAAGGTCACTCAGCCAACGGGGAGACTGGAATGCAGGACTCTGGCTGCAAAGCTGTTTCAGTCAGTGTCCTGAGGAGGGGAGACATGGGTGGAGAGCAGGGCGGTGTACAGGAGGCGTCCGCTAGACAGAAGGAGGAGCACGGAGAACAAGGAGACCACCGGCAGATGAGTGTACATGGACTAAGGACGGGGTCCAGGGGACCGGCACTACCTCGCACCCCCACCACCCCCCCTTTACACTCTGAGTCCCGGCCTCTGTCTGCCAGGGGCCTCGCATCAGGCTCAGAGGGAACACCCCAAGGAGACGGGGTGGGGAAATTCAGAGGCTGTGTAATCGGCAATCAGCAAAGCTCTCCTGCTCCAACTTGAAAACCAAATAGAGTCTGCTGACTGCAGAGACCACGTCATCGGGCGGAATGGACTCGGGGCTCTGGTGTCCCTGGGGCAGGCAAAGCAGGGCCCCGTCCAGAGAGCCCACGAGTGACACAGAGGGGTGCTCAGGAGAAGGGGGTGCAGGGAGGCACCCCCTGAAGGCCAGGTGCCTGGTTTCTTCCACCTGCTACGACCTCTGACTAACAAAGCTCAGGACTGCGTCAGGACGAATACATGCAAATGAGGTGTTTACAGCCGGGTGTGGGTCTGGGGCAGGTAGGGGGGGATTAGGATCTGACCATTTAGATAGTAAGGTATATACAGCAGAAGCCTACTAATAAAGATACCATATGCCCATATTGATCTATAGCTACAGACAGTGATACATACACTGTTATGGAAACACAACATACTAATACATGTTATATATTCATTGTATACATATACAGACACTCTTCAAATGTATGTAGATGGGGCTACAGCCTGAGAAACCCATCACCAGTGGGACATAGTATAAGTCGAAATGCATCTGACACACCTAACCTGCCGAGCAGCACAGCTGGGCCTGGCCCTCCTTAAACGCGCTCACCACGCTTACGTTATCGGTAACCCCATCATAAGTGGGGGCGCAGATATCATTGCCTTCCTCTTCCCTCCAGAAGCAGGAGGCACAGAGGGGCTTCTTGGCAGACATGAGGGATTGCAAAACACAAAGCACGATGCCCAGAACATCACCAGCGACACACCCACTGCAGAGGGTCGTTGGTCACCCCCAGGGTCGCGTGGCTGACTGGCAGCTGCGGCTGCCTAGCATCACGAGAGAATGGGACCACAGGTTGCCTGTCGCTAGTCCAGTAAAAGATCAAAATTTGAAATTCGAAGTGCAATTTCTACTGGATGCATATTGTTGTCATGCCACCACAAAGTTGAAAAGTCATAAGCCAAATCATTGTACATCGGGGACCGTCTAGACCACTCATCCATTCATTCGCTGATTTAATGATCAATTATTGAGCACCTACTAGGTGCCAGCACTGACTTTGGCTCAGATGATGCAGAGAGACAAAGCCCTACCATCCATGGAGCTTACATTCTTGCAGGGACCTCATCAATCTATATTGCCATTGCGGCAATGTCAATGTTTTGGTGTCTAGGACAGAGGAGGCACTCAGCGCATGTTTTGCGGTTGAAGGAATGGTGTTATTGCATGACTCTAAGCGGTGAGTGAAGGAGGGGTAAAGGCGTTGCACACTCATTAATGCACACACAGTATGCACCAAGTGCGCAGGGAAATCAGTACAATAATAGGCAGTGTGTGTACTTACCGGCCTCCCGGCAGCACTTAGGAGAATTACTAACCATGTTGAACCCTCGAGTCGCTCCCCCTGGAGCGTGTCGCATAGGGCTGCCAGGGCAGGGAGCAGTTCATACGATAATTAGTGGCGGCAATTAGCATCATCTCCTCTTGTGATGTTCAATTAGAGGCTAATACTTAAAGCCGTTGTTTGTTTCCTCTGCCCAGGGCAGCTCCGTCCTCAGAGCCCCTCTCCTGTCTGCCAATGTGCAGCCTTTCTGAACCCCTGGTCAGCTTCTGAACCCCTGGAGCCTGCCTCTCCGGCCTTTCAAGGTCACCCCCAGCTCCACCAAGACCTCCCACAGTTAATTTGACAAGTTTGTATTATAGAGCAGAGGATGTCAAAACACCCCAAAACACGATGAAAATTCATCTTGTTATTTTTAAAATTAATTATTTATTTTTAGAGAGAGAGAGAAGGAAGGAGAAAGAGGACAGAAACATCCATGTGTGGTTGCCTCTCTCGTGCCCCCTACTGGGGAACCAGGCCCCCAACCCAGACATGTGCCCTGACTGGGAACTGAACTGGTGACCTTTTGGTTCACAGGCCGGCGCTCAGTCCACTGAGTCATACCAGCCAAGGCCATCTTGTTATTTATTTATTTATTTATTTATTTTTTGGTGCAGTAAAGACAAATAGAAACTTCATGATACAGAGCCTGGCACAAAATAAAAAGAATTACACTCACATAGTATTATACGTATATACCTATGAAGGCATATGCACCTCTGTATATATAGATATGCACAAATATTCTTAGTCTGACACATGCTTAATAAATGTCTTGAATTAATTAATAAGTGAATATATTTATTTATATTTCTCCCATGTGCAAGCACTCTGCTAAATGTTTAAAACACTGTATCGCACGCAATTCTGTTTAAGGAGCCTCAGAACCGAGTGCTCCATAAACACGTAAAGGGTGCTTTGAGACCATTACAGCAGCGTGTTAGCGGGCGGTTGCCTCTGTGTGCTGAGATATCGGTGACTTTTACTTTCCTTTTTTATACTTCTCCAGATAGTCTGCCAGGGATGTGAATGACTGTTATTTTCAGAATGTTAACAAATCTAAGAGTTCATTTCTCTCTGATGCTCCCAGGAACAGTCCCCTGGTCCACGTACCTGCTCCCTGCCTCTTAGGGCATCCTTGGTAGCCTCACTGACCCCATTCTATAGATGAGCAGGCTGAGTCCCAGAGAGGTTGTGTAACTAAGACATGCCAACCCAGAGTTGGATCCAGGTCCCGGGAGCTCAGCCCACAGCACTTCCCCCCTTTGCCTCTAGTTGCTCCTGCTTCGCCCAAGGATACCTGTGTCTCCAAAGAAAGATTAGGAGGAATGGCCATTGTTTCATTCCAATTGTCCACCGGCCACTTGCCTGGGAGAAATGAGGCTGCAGGGAAACATGAGAGCCTGGTGAATTATATCCTGGTTGGAGCTCAAGGCCCTCTTAGCAACGAAGGGAGCATTAGCAGGCAGTGTTCAGCCTCATTGAGGAAAGGGATGAGTTGAGGTACCCATTAGAAACCCTAAAAGTATGCATCCGATTGTCTTGAGACTGAAAGTGAGCCCAACCTCCAGCAGGGGGAGGAACAGGGGAAAAGGTGGTCTTCTCCCTCCAAGGTCTGTTCTTCCTTCTTCATATTTACCCTGCAAGTTCATTGTTTTTAATCTATTTTTATGATGTGGTAATACACACAGAGAGACTTGTCAAAGATTCCAAAGTCACGCAGCTAGAAAGTGGCGGATGGAAGCTTTGGCCTGTCCATTTCCAAAACATCAGTAAATACCTGATTCTTCCTGCCCTTTTTTTGCCCATGGCAGGCATGTCCAATCGATCACTGCATGGGCCCAGGCAATCTGGGGCCAGCGTCCAGGGCCGCCCTCTGCTCCATCTACCAGCATCAACAGGATCTCTCAGCTCTGCCACATTTTCACTGATCTCAATCCTCCCGAGCTCTCAAAGAAGACACGTGTTAGTCTTTGAGGGGAGTGGATTTGTCCTTGAAAATTGGCAAGGGTTCTATGGAATTTAAGGAAGCTGCAGCCTGCAACACTTAGGGAGAGACCTGGTAGGTGGGGAAGGAGAAATGCAAACCAACCACGTGGAAGCAGCTGGAGAAGCAGTGTCTTTAGAACAAGATGAACCCTGAAGCACCTGTGTGAATTCTGAAGCGTTACTAATCCTTTCTCATTTCCAGTTCCTCATCTGTTAAAATGACAGAATTATTCTCCGGCTGCAGGTTGTTGCAAGGGACAGAGGAAATAATGTAAAAACTGCGTACATCTGGTATACCTACCACAGGGGGCACGTGCTTGACACATAACGAACACCCCCATTTCCTTTTTTTCTAAGTAAAGACTAAAAATATGGAGCCTGCAGATACTGCATACTGAGGCCAGCCTCCTTTCTCAGGAAATGAAGTCTAAGAACCTGATGCTTTCTTGTTGAATCCAGAAGGAATCGGTGCAATGCCTCCAAGGAGCCTGTATCCATCAGGGAAATTTAAATCACTCCGGATTGTTCAACCGAAGGAATTTAATGCTGGGAATTAGTTATCCAGGTGACAGGCAACTGGGAAGGAAAAGGAGATTATCAACAGCAGGGAGGCACTGCCAACCTAGGGCTGGAAGGAAACGCCAAGACACTGGGCCACCCGATGGGTGGCGAAACCTCAACAGGGCTGCCTGCTGGCAGCTGGCGTCACAGAGGAGGGGAGTCCCTGATGGGACCTGGAACTACAGAGGCTCAGCTGCTGCCAGGGATGCCACTCGAGACTGTGCAAGACAGGGAAAACGCTGTGGGTTCTCTCTTCCTGCCTTTCAGCCGTCCTTCGCTGCCATGAGACCTACCAGAAGGCAGCTGGTAAACAGAGTTCCCTGCCGTTCTGAGCAAAGCAGGGCAGGGGCAAGAGTGGATCCGAGAGTGAGCAGGAAAATTACTGGCACTGAGCACAAGAGCATCTGGGCTCATTCCAGCCTTCATTGTGAGAGACAGACGAGGGTGTTTTCGGTTTGTAAAAATTCATCACACTGTATACATAAGATATGCACACTTTTCCAGCAATATAGGAGGTCTGTCTAGAAAAAAGTCCAGCCAATGTTAGTCTAATGAGAACAGTTTGCCCAACACTGATGCAACCTGACAGCCAAGGAGAGTGCACTGGAATGTGCATGTGTGAACAATGATGACCTCACTGTACTAATCAGTGGGGGTGGTAGATGCCATTGAGTGAGCATGTGTACTGTGTGGCTGTCACATTCAAAATGACACAGTGAGTGGAGCAATGAGCCTGCATCAAATTCGGTGTTAAGCTTGAACATTCCTCCGCAGAAACCATTCAGATGATTCAGAAGGCTGTAGCTATGGGCAACTGATGACTGGAAGCTTTTATCAAGGCAACACGCCTGCTCATGCATCACATCTCTGTGCAGAGCTTTTTGGTGAAACATCTAATCACCCAGGTGACTCAGCCCCCTACAGCCCAGATTTGGCACCCTGCAACTTCTGTCTTTTCCCAAAACTAAAGTCACCTTTGAAAGGGAAGAGATTTCAGACCTTTGATGAGATTCAGGAAAATATGATGGGGCAGCTGATGGTGATTGGGAGAACTGTGTGACGCCCCAAGGTGCCCACTTTGAAGGGGACTGAGGTGTCATTGTCCTATGTGTAATGTGTCTTGTATCTTCTTCAATAAATATCTCTATTTTTCATATGACAGGGCTGGGTACCTTCTGGACAGACCTCCTATGTGTGTTTCAAGGAAAAAGTTGTAAGAAATCCAGAATTATAACTTTCAAGTATTATAGACTCAAACATGGGGTTAAAAACTCCTAGTCTCTATCAGTTATTTATTGCTACATGACAAACTGCCTCAACACCTAGTGTTTGGAAATAATCAAGTATCATTCAGCATCTCTCACGGTTTTCTGGGGTCAGGACACTGCCGCCCACGCTCACAGCAAAACCCTGGGGCCACTCTGAACTTCTTCCCATTTCTAGCACCACATCTGTTCAAGGACTGAACTGTGTCTCCCCTCTCCTCCTGCAGAAAGATTCATTAAATCCTAACCCCAGCCCCTCAGAACGTGACTGTATTTGGACAGAGGGTCTGCACAGAGGTACTCCGGTTAAAATGCGGTCATGACAGTGGGCCCCCACCCAATATGACTGGTGTCCTTGTAAGAAGAGGGAAAGGGAGACACAGAGACACACACACACAGGAGGGCAGATGCTGTGAAGACGCACAGAGAGAGCGCCACGCAGAGATGGAGGGTAGGAGTGAGGCATCTGCCGGCCAAGGGACACCGGAGACTTCCAGCAAAGCCCCAGGAGCCAGGAGAGATGCACGTCCCTTCTCCAGCATCTCCCGAGGAGCACGGCCCCGCCCACCTCCTGAAGCCAGACTTCTGGCCTCCAGCACGGCGAGACAACACCTTCCTGTTTTCCCAAGCCACCCGGTTTGTGGTGCTTTGTTACCGCAGCCCTAACAAGCTAACAAGACACCACGCGATCTTCTTTCTTTTAAAGACCATTGCAGTCATGTGTCTCTTAACATGCACTTCTGAGAAGTGTGTCCTTAGGCGAGCCAGGCTTCGCCCAAGTTGCACACAGTGCTCTCGCACAAACCTAATAGACGGTCTGGCTCACGACACGCCAAGCCCATCGCTCCCGGCTACAGGCTTGTACAGCGTGCTGCTGTACAGAACAGCGCAAGATTGAATTCATCACAAGAGAAAACGACGCAATCAAGAGATGCGCTAAACACATGATGTATGGGCAGCTGCCAGCCTAACACGGCAGACTAGAAAGAGCACGCTAAAATAATGACAGAAAGTATAGGACAGTGACCAGCCGTTCATCACCAAGTCTTACGCACCGCACTGTACTTCCCCAGCACCGGCAGTGCGGTGTGTTTGTGTGCGACAGCATCACCACGGCATGTGAGTAACGTGTCCTGCTATGACGTTGGGACAGCCGCGACATCACTAGGCTGTGACGACACCAGATGACTGGAACTCTACTGCTCCGTTGTAGTCGTGTGGGACCACCGTCACACAGGTGGCCCACTGTGCACCGAAACGTCGTTACGTGATGCATAACTGTGCTTTCGCTTTCTGGTTCTAGCAGGGTGCACCTCAGAGAAGTTAGAAAATAAAGACAGAGGCAAAAACATTACTCTTAAGTCCGTTATACAGGGACAACCACTCTTAAGGTCTATGTTTTGCTGTATTTCCATCCTGTGTTCACGTCTGCGTCGTGTATAAGAGATACGCACACTCAGGCGAGATGGCTGCACAGTAAAGGCAAGTGAAGGTTGCCGAGCACACAAGCAGGCGCCCTTGGAGCCCGGCCCCACCCTGCCAGCCTGCCCTGCCGGGGTTCCCCATTATCTCAAGGCAGAAGAGCTGGGGGCCCCAGGCACCTACTTGCCCTCTTTCCTTCCCTGGCTCATTTTCCTGATTGTTTGAGAGTGCCCCCAGCTATTGCCTGAGGGCGCAAGGCTAACATTTCAGGCAATTTGGGCTGTTTAAAATCTAAGTGATACAGATTTGGCCTGCAGAAAGTCTGAGGTGTGTGTATTTGCTGTGCACACGCAGACGTGACAGAAACCTCTGCGGACAACACACCACATACCAGCGGCCCCCACTGAGGCTCAGGGCAGGAAGCCACGTGGGCAAGGTTGCAGGGCCACTGGGTGGCAGAGGCTGAACTTCCGACCCAGGTCCTCTCTCTATTAGAAAGTACTTTCCTGGCCCTGGCTGTGTGGCTCAGTTGGATGGAGCATTGCTCCATGCACCAAAGGGCTGCCAGTCAGTTCGATTCCCGGTCAGAGCTCACGCCTGGGTTGTGGATTGGATCTCTGGTTGGGGTGCGTGTGAGAGGCAAACAATCAATGTTTTTCTTTTTTTCTTTCACATCATACTTCTCTCCCCTTCCCTCTAAGATCAGTGAAAATTTGTCCTCGGGTAAGGATAAGATAATAATGATTAATAATAATAATAATAATAAATAAAAGAAAGTACTTTCCTCTCTCTGTTCTCCAGTTCATACATTCTGGGTAAGCTATTTTTGCTTAAACACTGGCCCCAGCTAGTTGAGTAAGACTGGTACCACGGACTGGGGCTTCAATGGTGAGGAGGGGACTCTGCACTTGGTGTGGGGTCCCAAGTTTCCCCTGATGGGTGGGGAGGGCTGGAGGGCAAAGAGTCTTCAGAAGGCACAGCAGCGGATGTGGCTGAGGGTCTCAGGGCCAGTGGGATGGGGATGGGGAGAGGAGTGTGGGCCCACTTTGAGCAGTGAGCGACTGTGCTGTCTTTACATACCCAGGTTTACACATAAAACAAAACAAAACGTTAAAAAAAAACCTAAGTTCCTCACAGCTCTAGCTCTTCAGAGCTCACAGCTCTCCCAACCCTAACACCACCCCCAGCCTGGGACCCCTGACGCAGCATCTTCAGAAGGGGACACAGCAGGACTGTCACTGGAGTCCAACCCCTCAAGGCTGACACCCAGGGGCCCCGCAAAGTGCCAGCTGCAGACAGACACTAGGACCCTGGCTGAACACCAAACACCCCGCTCCTGACTTCCCAGTGCTACCCGCCCAGATTGCCTCCTGAAAAAAAAAAAAAAAAAGAAAAATGGCATTTAATTTTTCTGCGGAAACTCAAATATGACACATCTGTGCCACCTGATTTTCCTGACAGAAGAATAATTATATCAACGTAATTAAGTCTCAAATGCAAAAATTATCTGCGCCGCAAATACCGAGGCCGTACTTCCCGCATCCCAGGGCCGTTGTTCCAGGCAGTAATCATCGAGCCACCTTTGGCATGTCTTATTTCCATTTAAATGCAAATGAAGCGCATATATCTTCTCAGCCCACTAGCAGATGCGACTGCAGAAATAGGGAGGATGGACTTGGAAGCTTCTCCACTGACCACTGGATTTTGTAGCCAAAGAAGCTAGTGTGAGAACAAGTTCTTAACCACTTGGTCCCTGCCTGGGCCTCAAGTATCTTGTCAATACGATGGGCTAATGTCTTTCATCTTCCCCTGCTCTCCCTTCACTGACGTCAACTTAGACTCCACGTCACCTCCTAAGGGTTCTTGCGGTCTTAAACTTCCTGTCTTCGATCCAGCCCCCTCTCCAGGCTGCATCCCATAAAGCAACGAGGGCGGATCCCTTTCACCTGACCAGGTCCTCTCCTGCAAAAGAGGCCCCAGCGCCTCCTCATTTCCCACAGTGCAATCTGTGTGGTTGAGCCTACCGTGCCCTTCCCAGTCTCCCTCCCAGCCCACCCACCAAGGTTCTTGTTCTTCCACTGCTCACACTCTGCACCCCACCCATCAGTCATTCCCACAGACTTCACTATGAGTTTTCATGCCTCTGTGCCTTTGCACCTACCATTCCTCCACCCAGGATGCTCTTCCCTGCTCTGACAAGAGAACTCCTACTCAACCTTCAAAACCATTCTGCCATCACTTCCTCCACGATGCCCTCTCTGGCTCCTCTGCATAGAATTAGCTGCCTTCATCTCTGAGCCTGTAGCATTTGCACAAGTCATGGAGGTAGGCACATACCCCATGCTGTTGCAAATATTTTCCAATTTCCAATTTCCTGCTATATTGCATTCCTTAGGAGTAGGGTTGCCCTCAGCTTTATATCCCAAATGCCTAGTGCACTGCCTGGGACGTACAAGTCACCACATGGACCTGGACCACGTTTCAGCTGTAAGTTCTCCTAGCTCGGAATTCATGGTGGGGGCAGCATGCAGCAGGTCCTGCCACCACCGGGCTTCGATTCACCCACGCAGACACAGGCCCACAACCAGCTCCACCATGCACAGCACGACCTTAGGCAAGTCACTGCCTGCCTACCCGAGCCTCAATTTCCTCATCTGTAAGGTGGGAATGATGCACACACCGCTGTGCCGTGGGACGAGTTGAGGATTATGGGTAGAAGGTGCACGATGTATTGCATAAGATGCAGAAGGTGCTCGGTGAACACCAGCCCCTTTCCTGCTCTCAGAACTGCAGGGGTCAGTTGGGGAGTGTGGCAAGTTCCCACAGTCTCCTCTATTTTGATGCTTTGTTGCCCTCGCCCCATATCCCCTGCATCCAGTGCGCTCAACCCTGCCCCCGACTGGCCACAGCATGTTAATGCCCCCAAACGGTCCTCAAACCCTTCCTGTCCCCTCTCCACCTAAACATGTTTGGACTCTGTCCTTCTACGTCACCGCCACATCACAATTCATGCAAACATGCCCGTGAATCAGACAAAACTATTATTGCCAATGTGCCAGCCCCACGGGTTGGGTCAGGCCTCGTCCATTAGCATCCTTGTGTGCCCAGGGCACCCAGGAAAGGCTTGACGGGGGATCGCACACACCGCCTGTAAATACAGGAGTCGGAATCCTTGAACAAAGTCATTCGCCCAACAGTGACTAAGATGACCACATCCCAGCAGCTACGCCAGGGACAGCCAGAGAGAGCGGGCACAGGGGTGAGGCTGAGAACAGCACCGGACTCGAGACCCAGAAAGAGGTCCCACACCCGCCCTCGGCTCCCCAAGCACCAGTGACCACATCCTAGGGTCTGTCTCCCCAACTCCGCAGCAGGTGTCGATTCAGGGGAAAGGTCCCATTTCCCACACGGAATACTGTGAGGCTCACGTCATGGTCAAGGGCTTTGCAAACCGGGAAGAGCTGAATGCGCACGAGATCATTATTTATCCCACTGCTGCCTCCCGCGCCAGAGATGCGCTTCTCCTTTCAGGCAAATCCGATCGCCTGGGAATGACCGCAGCCCCGGCCGGGGTGCTCAGCAGGCCAAGGGACCGTCACGAGTGAAACTGCGTGAACAGGGAGAAACTCTCTCCCAGCAAATGAACCCCCCTCAGTGGTCTGGTGTTATTAGGTATGTGCCCCCAAGAAGGGATCAGGGAGGACATAGACAGGAGCTACTGGCCCTGGGGACCAGAGCCAGGTTCTGGCCTGCCCCACACTTGGCCCAGAGTCACTGCCGTCTGGCTGGGAACAGGGTGGAGGCGGGAGCTGCTGTCAGAGAAAACGGCGCATGTGACATAAACACCAAAAGACACCGATAAACAGAGTGCAGCCAGGCGTGGGAATGGCCGGAGATTAAGACAGTGGTAGTTTCTAGATGTGATCGGCTTCCATCTGCTGAGGTGAGAGTGGACGTTACAGAGCACCCGGCCTCATCCCGAAACAGTGGGCAGTACCACGGACGGACCAGGAAATGGGCCATTTGGGTAGCTGGGACTCACTTATTTGTGCCACTTTTCAATGGGAGGGCTCCAAACGCTCTCCAGCTCCTCCAATTCAAGGGCACCGCGCGGCCTCCAGAGAGGCGTTCGGGTGGGTTTCTATTTTCTGAGCTGAAGAATATTGCGCATCATGGACATGTGGGGCCAGATAATTCCTTGTCGAGGGGGAGGGAAGGCGGCAGCCCTGTGCACTTCAGGCTGTTTAGCCGCATGCCTGGCCTCTGCCCGCTAGATACTGGCAGCACCCCTGTCCCCAAGTCACACTGATCAAAAATGTCTCCAGCTGTTGCAAACCCTAAGCAGCAAAATCCACCCCCATGGAGGGTCAAGCTAAAGGTAGGTGGTAGGCATTACGGTTAAAAAGACACAGACCCTGGACAGCAATGAATTTGAACCCTGAAGTAACCACTTCCTGCTACATGACTTCATCTCAGAAACGTAAACCTGCCCTCCCCACGACTCCCGGGGCTCTGGAAGGGGGAGGCGGTATGTGCAATGCCAGCTGCCCCACGTGGGGTCCCTGGTTCGGCACCATGGGCATCGCCTGGTTGCTGGTTAGAAATGCAGACTCTCAGGCCCCATCCTGAACCTGCCGACTGAGAATTGGAATTTTAACAACCTGGTAACACATCCTGGTGCCAATCTGTCCTAGCTGTCCAGCCTTGAGCAAGTCACGCCACCGTTTTTAAAACATGTAAAACAGCTAGAACAATGACCTCGCTCCTACCCTTCAAGGTACACATTTAACCAGGCGGTGCACGCAGAGCACTGTGCCGAGGGCCGGCCACGCCGCAGACAGGCAGTGAGCGCCGGTGCCCAGGCTGGCCCCCGCCCCCTCCCAGGTGCCACTCAGACTCTCACAGCTGGAAGCCCGGGCTCCCAGCGGCAGGACATAAAGACGAGGGAGCTCCCTCCACGCGCTTCTGTGATCTTCCTTTTGATGGAGTCTAAAATTATATCAGCCACTTGGCCACTCATGGCCCATTTATTCATCCATTGACTCAACAGGAAAGGAAAACAACTGCTAAGCGGTGAGCTCTCTCTCCCTTTTCCCTCCACATCTCAAGGTTACGGCCGGGTGGCGCGTGCCTCTCAGACGAAGAGCCTCATCAAATCCTACTGGCGGTCGGGGCCCTCTGGCGCTTGCCAGGTCTGTCAATCCAGGCCTCCCAGGCACTCCGGGTCCTCTCTCTGCTTTTCCTCAGTTCAAGGACAAGCTCTCTGGCTCTCTCCCAGAGCCAGGGAGCATGTTAGCAACAGCCCCCAGAAGCCCTGTCTTCCTGGAGTTACCTTCAGGGGGCCAGATGCTATCCTGGGAGAGACGGTGGTCTGCACCAGGCAAAACCATCCTCCAAAGGGCTCCATGTCTGAATGCCCTTGGGAATCCCTGGGGGCACATCTGTGCATTTCCTGTGCAAACTGAAGTAGCTGATGATGAAGCCCTTTCAGCTCTTCTATTCCGAGGCAGGGTGGCCGGCCACCGTGCGCAGGCCAAATCTGGCCTGTGCCTGTATTTGTAAATAAAGTTTTATCGGAACCAGCCACATTCACTCATCTATGTATTATTGTCTGTGACTGCTTTCAGAGGTCAGAGGTTGAGACAGAGAGACTCCGTGGTCCACAAAGCTGAAAATGCAGGTTGTGGCAAAAGCCTTGTAGTTGTGAGTATGCAAAATACAATTTGTTCTTGTACTATATTATTAATTATTGTATTATTTTCCATATGAAAAACTATAAACCTGCTTTTGCCACCCCCTGTATTTACTATCTGCCCCTTGGCAAAGGAGAAGGAAGAGGAAGAGGAAGAGGGGAGGAGGAAGAAGGAAGAAGGAAGAAAGAATGAAGAAGAGGGAGGAGGGGGAGGAAGACAAGTGTACTGGCCCCTGGTCTAAAATTCTAAGGCTCTAAAATTCTGTAGCACGAGGAGCGAGCCGTTCTAAGAACGTATGGATTCCAACATCCACACTTCTATTAGGTTGAACCACACGGAATCAACCATATCCCACCATTTCTGAACTATGCAACTGGCAAACGTGTCTGGTTCAACCGAGTAAGATTTTAATATTATGTATGTCTAATGATGCGAGATGCTGTAAGTCCTGAGATTTTCTGGCTTGAAGATTCGAAGATTTTCTACATCACAGTTCTAAGAGGCGACCCTTCCAGATTCTGAGATCCCACAGGCCTCAATGTTGAGTAGCCGCACTGATGATCAGGAGGCGCTGCTGTGCTGGCGGAAAGAGAGGCATGGACGTTAATTGGCCCACATGAAAGAGTTGTGCCGGCAGATTCATTTTTCAAAAAATGCAGGTCGGTGGTACCTCGTAATAAAAAATAATCAAACACGGACAGTAGATGGTAACGTTTGTATCCTTGCCCTTCCAAGACGAGGGCGGCCCAAGGCACGAAATGGGCTTTCATCTCGAGGATCCGAGGGCCTGAGGGAAGGTGCCCTGAGCAGGTGCTATGCTTGGTTGCTCCCAAGCCAGTCCCCTCCGGAAGGCCCTGGCGAGATGAGAAGAACCGTCTGTGCACAAAAAGGAATTGGAAATGAAGTGGCATATGGCCTGGCTAGCTCCACCCTAGGGGACAGTCTGGGAGGGAATGGTGAATCAAATGGAAGCGAAGGGGAAGAGTCTGGAATATATCGAAGCAACAAAGCCTGCCTGAAATGAGGCCCGTTGTCCCCATGTTATTGCCGAGTACCGGATATGTGGCCAAGGCAACTGGGCAACTGTCGTTCTAATTGGATGTGTCTGATTAATGTAGATCCACATGGCCCGCGAGGCCGGGGGCTACCACACGGGACAGCACCACTCTAGGGGACTCATGCATGCTGCTGCAACGAGGTAGAAAGTAACCTAAATATTTGGGAAGCCACCATGTTTCACCTGTCCTGTCTGCTGAAACCAACCCTTCAGGGGAGAACACGGGAGCAACTCCAAGATTGCAGAGCTCTTGGGTTCTGGGCTCTGTGTCCAAGGTTTCTTTGTCTCTAACATGCAAGAGGTATTACTCTGTAGTTGAAAGACTTAAAGCACTGAAGGGCAGATCTGCCCAGGAAATTCCAGTGATTGCTACGGACAGCTACCACTGTCCGCCCCCCATTTTTTATAGCAGGCTCTCTGTTTTGCATATGCAAATGTTTCTGGGAGGCACTCCACAGGCAGTAGATATGTGAGTGCCTACTGGGTGCGTGGTTAACTTTTGAGCTCCACACTGGAAGGGCCAAGAAGGAAGCATTGCCTACCAACAGGAAGTAGCTGGTGTACCGGGGGAAAACAAAATAACCAAACCACCAACACAGAAGCAGGGCCCGTGAGCTCACGGGGTAGTGAGGTCGGGGTCTGGATGGGGCAGAGCCCTGTCTCGGACCTCTCCAAGCCCCCGTGTCCCATCTGGAACACAGTCATGATGAAGTATCTACAGTAGGTAGGCATCTACATTAATTCTCCATGTGCAGTCACGTCCCCCTCAGGTGGACCTTGTTAAAAAGCAGGTCATGACTCAGAGGGGTCGGGCAGAGCTTAAATTCTGCATCTCTGCAGCCAAGACTGCTGGTCTGCTAAGCCCACTGGGAAAAGCAAGGTGGTTGGACACAGGGCATTTGGGAGAATTAATGACGTAAAGGCTTAAAGCCTGCTTAGACCTGGCAGGAACGACTGGCTATTATAGAAGCAGTTAACACTAACAACAGCATTACTAATAACAATAAGTGAAAACAAACTATACACAAGCTAACTTAAAATGCACCTGCGGCTAACATCTGTAACAGAAAATAAGTAAATCCATGGAATCACAGATCAAGGTTCTACTTACACTTTTCCCTCAAAGAGCAATCTTTTTCCCTCCTCCAGTTAAGGGGTCGTGAACTATGAGTATCACCACACAAAAGTCAGAATCGTCCCTCAGATCCCGTCTGAAAACCACACCAGTGGAAAACACAAACATGACGACTGGATTTAACATGCAGCATGCCTGGCTTGCAAACACGGCCTCTGACGATGGCCCAGTATTAGACCACAGCATGAACTGCTCACTCCAGCACCAGAAGGATGTACACAGAATCCTGACTGGTTTGGGGTTTTCCAGCTGAGACAGCGCCTCTTTGATGGCCATGGGAGAAGCTGCCCCAGGGGCGGCAGCATCTTGGTGTGGGGGCGCATCGGTTGGAATGGACAGCAGCAGGACCCCCCCCCCCCCTCGCCCAGGGAAACTTGGAGCTGCCAGACTTTCAAACGAGCTACAGAAAGATGTGCACCACTGACCTGTAACCTCAGCTGGAGCCCACAGGAAAACACTCACATGGGCTTCTTTAATCAGTTTCACTTCCTCGTGATTTTTAGCAGGGGTGAGGGAGTAGGTACTAAGGCGAGTTATTATTTATCTATCATTTAATAGTTCAAGACACTCCTTTAGTCTCCTTATAACCCATTTTACAGATGAGGAAACAGTCTCGGAAAAGACAGGCGACTTGCCCAAGATGCACAGCATTTAAATCTACCCCTGCTGTCTGTCCCCTCCCCCACCTTTTCTTCTAATAGAGCTTGGAGCAGGCGCTGGCAAACCACAGCCTCGTGGACAAGCTACAGCCTACTGTCCGGTTTTGCAAATAAAGTTTTATTGGAACGCCACATGCTCATTCATGCATGGATCGTCTCTGGCTGCTCCTGCACTACAGTGACAGAGCTGAGTAGCTGTGACAGAGCAGGTACGGCCCACAACGTCTAGGACGGTCACTCCCTGGCTGTTCACAGAAAGCGTTTGCCGATCCCTGGCACGGACCCTGCAATGGCTACCTAGGCGCAGCCTCTGGGTGTGCCTCCGGGTGCAGCCGGCTTTGCCGGGCTCTCAGGAAGAAATGAAAAGCGTCTAACTTCCTGAGTTCCTTTCCTTTGGTTTGCTGAGAAGTGACATCCGTCTGTCTCTTCTCCCCACCCACCAAGCAATCAGCTCACAAAAGCAGAGGCCTGGAAGATTCCCCCTGAGTGTTTGTGTGTAAGCCTCTCTCCAGCAGGCTGCTTTGTCTCTGAACCTCCGCCCCCAAACTCTAATAGCATCAGTGACCACGTCCTCTCCCACAGAAGGCAAACAGGAAGCCTGGCTCTCTGCCCTGCTGGGCGGGTGTCATCTGCAGACACCTGCACATTCCCTAAACAAGGACGGACGCAGCTTGTTTTTGCCTTTCTTTTTCCATTTGAAAACTTTTGGGGGAAGAAGATGAGAATGCTGTTGGAGAAATAAATGTGTTAATTCCAATTATCGGTGTGGGCGGCAGAGGTGACTTGCAGCAGGACGCGCTCCGCATCACTGACTTGGAATGCGGCCAAGGCCAGGCTGGGGAGAGGGCAGCATTCCAATGAAGCTGCTGCCGGGACGCGGAGCACAAATGAGGAGGCATCTCATCTGTGAGCCCACAGGTGATAACGTGCGATGAGGCACGTAAGGGACAGAATTTCTGGAACTGTCAAACTAGAAACGATCCAACCACTGGCCTAGGCTCAGACTGCCGCTCTAAAGTTCAGAGCTTGCCTGCTCTTGAAGGAGCTCAGTGTGTGATGCTCTCTGCGCTGTGCCCCACCGTTGCAGTGAAGATGATGTTGACAATGACAGTGATAATGGTGATGACCATGATGGTGGTGGTGGTGGTGATGCTGGGGATGAGGATGAGGATGCTGATGGTGGTCGCGGTGGTAGTGATAATGATGGTGAAGAAGGTGGTGGTCACCTTGGTGGTGACGACGGTGATGAGGACAATAATGGTGATAATGGTGACATTGTCGTGACGCTGGTGGGGATGGTGGTAATGGCAATGAGGACAAGGTGGTGGTGGTGGTAGTGATAACGATGACAATGATGATGATGCTGATGATGGTGGTGCTGGTATGACTGCTATGATCCGAGCTTCCCCCGACCAAACGTGTGTTGAAATCCAAACCTCCGATGGGATGGTGTCAGTAGGTGGGGCCTTCGGGAGGTGATTAGGTCATAAGAGTGGAGGCCTCACGGATGACACCGGTGCTCTTACAAAAGAGGCCCAGAAAGATCCCTAGACCCTTCCACCCTTCAAGGACACAGCTCAGAGGCACCAGCTAGGAACCAGGGAGAGGGCTGCCCCTAAAACTTGACCATGCAAATGCCTCAATCTTCCACCTCCCAGCCGCCAGGACTATGCGCACCGAATTCCTATTGTGTGTACGCCACTAGCCTGTGATAGTTTGTTATAACAATTCGCAAGGTCTAAGACAATGATGGTAATAAGATGATAGGAATTTTGCTGTGTACCAGGCACTGTGATAAGCATTTAGACACCTAATCTCATTAAATCTGCCCCACAAGGCTGTGAGGGAGATGCAAGAATGATACCCGTTTTACAAGATAACAGCGACACAGAGAAGGTGAGTATCTGGACCGGAGTCACACAGCGATGGAACCAGGATTTGCATCCAGGGCTCCTGACTCCCAGTTCTTGCCCGTTCTGTCACGCTTTCGTTCCATTCAGTATGCATTTTTAAAATACGTGCCAAGCAATGTTCTAGGGCAAAGATAAACGAATCTATTTTTTCTATGAAGGGCAAATAGTACATATTTTAGGTTTTATGGGACAAGGGGTCTCTGTCACAAAAGCTCATCTCGGCCTTGTAGTGTGAGAGCAGCCACAGGCAATACACAAGTAATGGGACTCTGCTCCAACAGATCTGCCCTCAGACTGCAGTCCGCCGATGCCCTGCCCCTCAGCCTGGACCACGGGGTCTGCGGTGTTTCCCTGGGGCCCAGGTAAGAGCAGGTGTGACCCGATGGAGAACTCTGCCTCCACTTACCCTGGAGCTTCATCGGCTATGGGTTTCAAAGGGGATTTGGCTACTTTTAAAAAAAATAAGACGAAACTTGGCAATCTTAGGGGGCAATCTTAGGGTGACTCCTTGCTATCTCCAAGTGAGACAGCAAGCGAGGCAAGGGGGTGTCCCTCTGCCCTTTGACACCAAACCCCCAGAGATGAGGTGACCCACCTGTAATCCAGCTGTGGCAGGCATAGAGTCAATCTGGAATGCGCTGTGTCTACAGGGATTTTGTTAGAGGCAGTCACTTCTCCAGCTCAGCAGATGCTTAAGCGGAGGTGGAACTCCCACCAGCTGGAGGCTGGAGCTCAGAGAGGATGAAGCTCACATACCTGCAGGTTTGAGATCCTGTGACCGCGTGCAGAGGTCATGGGGTATAGGGAGGTGCTCATGCCAGAGGAGCCTGCCACCCTGACTTACCGGCCCTTTGAGACATGCCCAGGGCTTGCGGCTCCATGACCAACCAGGGCTAGACGTGCCCAGTGTCTCAGCAGAAAGAGGCTTCGAGATTATCCGGTCCACTTTACAGACAGAAAAAGTGGGCCCGGCACGGGGAGAGGCGAGCCCAAGGCCTTGCAGTCAGTCAGGGGCAGAACTGGGGCTGGAATCCAGGTTCCCGGCTTCACGGCGGGTCCCTCCCTCGGCATGAGCCCCTCCCTTGGGAAGGCGCAAAGAAAAACCAGGCGTGACCAGGCCAGAGGAAAACTTCTCTTCCTCTCTCTGATCCATCCTCGTATTGGGACCTCCCGGCCCCAGAAGTAACAGGAAAGAAACCGAGCCCAGGAGAATAAAGTCAGTGGGAAGCAAGAGACGGAGAAGAGAACAGAGCGTCTGAAAGGGGCGTGGGCGGAGCAGAGAAGCCGGCGAGGCTCAAGGCACAGGCACCTGGGCTCCATAGTGGCCACAGGAGAGACCTGCCTCTCTGGAAGCCACTCCCCCTTCTGGCGCCCGCTTTCCAGTTTTCCTGGGGGGGGGGGGGGACTCTTCCTCTCCTATTCTTTGTCCATGTGGGCAGAGTGGGGCAGACTCGACCCCCGGATCCAGGGCTGGGCATGGATCCCAGAACTGCCCAGCCTGAGCCTGCATCCTTCTGGCTCTGGAAGTGGAAAAAAAGCCCTGGTTTGTAGCCCTTGCCAGTTTCCACGGCACAGATTCTCCCTCAATGGCTGATGTCAATCTACCAGCGTGACCTTTAACACCGGTCGCTGAACACAGAGCTGGGGAGAGATGCACGCAGTGAGCTCGGTCAAGCCAGCCGGCCCCCGCTCACCGGCTTTAGCCGGTTAGCATCATTGGAGTCCTTGACTTCCACGGGGCCTGAAGCTGGGGGTCGCTAGACTTTTTTTTTTTTTTTATCAGATAAAGACTCCCTTTTGCTTAAGCCGATCTGAACTGTTTCTATCACTCACAACCGAGAGTCGTAACCGCGACCAGCTCCCTCGCGCTCTCCCACCACCTGCGCCTGCGACTCCACACCCGCGTGTCCTCCCAGCGAAAACCGTGTTCTCAACCGTGTTCTCTGAGAACCGTGATCTCAGAGAGATCTGACGGCTCGCTCTACCCTCAAGGTCACAGGTGTCCTTCTCCCTTATTATCCCTCAGCCCCCACTCCCCCCAAAAGAGATGAATTACTCTTCAAACCAAATTACAGTTTAAATGAATTCAGAACACTCAGAGTCCAATCCGGGGCCCCCACGGTTCCTCCGGACCACCGACGATCAATATCCCCCCCCACCCCCGCCAGCCCACGTTCTTTCTGTGAGTAATTAACTTTGCCGAGTCAAGCTGCTCTCATTGCCAGGAAGCCTGAAGTGACAAAAGTTCAACTGATGAGGTCTCAGGGGACAAGATTAGTATCCGTCCTTCTGTTTGCCATCTCGAGACTCCGCGAGTTATTTGTCATTGGTATTAGCGACTCGGAATTCTGATTAATTACTGGAGCGTCCGTTTTCGGTGCAGAAACCAGGCCGCTGGCCCGGGAGTAATAGACCCAATTATTCCTAGGTAGGCTTTCGGTAATAGATTTTATTATCGGGATAGCTCATCTCGGAGGCAGACGCAAAGGAGCTCATTTCGTGAGAGGAGAACACCTCTTGAATTGAGACGGGCCCATTCAGCGTCCGGGACCGAGACGGCGCGGAAGGATTCTGTTTCAGAAAAACGTGGCCGGGGCAGGCGGCACCGGGTCCTAAGTCCCTCCAGGGATGGAGTGCTTGTTCCTGTGTCTGCGTGTTTGTTTGCACAAGGACCCTTGTCGGGGGAAGGCCAAGACACCGTGGTGCCTGCAAGAGGGGAGTGACATAAATGCCCACGTTGTCCCCTGCCAGCTCCCTGAGGACGCGGTGGCCAGGAAGAGTGGGGAGCGATGGCAGTGTGTGACCAGGGAGTGTGTAAGCGTGGCCGGCCACTTGGATCACACTGAGATAGCGGAGCAGTAATTAGGAGAACTGGCTGCCCGTCAGGAGGGCCGTAAAGGTGTTATTTACACCCAGCTCACGGCCCCGCACGTCCTTCGTCTGGAATGCCTTTTTAAATACTTCGGTTCCCGGCCAAAATCATTCATCTTTATGCTCTGAAGTTCAGAGCCATTTGCAGGAGGAAAGCACCGAGAGCTTTTAAAAAAAGGAAACCCTTAACACAGGTTCCGTGGAAGCCCCGGCTCAGCAGTGGGAGGGAGCTGTGTTCGGACCTAGAGTTAGGGAACATGGGTATTTGGGGGTGTAAAGACAAAACGAGAAAAGACGGAAACAAACATGAAAACTAAACAGAAGCTGGCGTTGGGCTTCTGACGGCCCTTCCCAGATGTGGCCAGATTCTCAGAAGACAGGAGAAAGTGGACAAGAGGAGATGAAGGAGCCAGCATGCTTTTTGTCTGTTAGGGCAGCAGTCCCTGACACTTTTGTCACCAAGGACCGGATTCATGGAAGACAATTTTTCCACAGACGGGGGTGGGGGTTGGGTGGGGAGTGGTTTCGGGATGATTCAAATGCGTTACATCCAAGCTCACCTCCTGCTGTGCGGCCCGGTTCCAACAGGCCCGGTCCCAACAGGCCCGGTCCAGTACCGGTCCTCAGCCCGGAGGTTGGGGACCCCTGTGTCAGGGGACAGGCACAGCTAGATGTATTGCATGAATTACTGTTTAATTTTTTTGAGTAGATTTGATCATACCCAATTTACACGCAAGTTGAAAGAATGTCCTCACAAGCACTAAGTTCTGACGGTCACGTAATTTTGTTTAAGAAAGACGGTCAGTGAGCCAGGCGATGAGACCGAAGGGCCTCTCAATTCCACACTTCTGCCCCCCCCCCAACTGCCGCCCCCTGGCCAGGGCACAGTGACCCCACCCCCAGCCAGCGGTGTCACAGAGCCAGCTCACACCGGCTTGCAAGAGCTGACTGCTGCATTTTCAGGAATTTTGCCAGTCAGTTGTTAAACACAACTATTATTAAAAATTAAGTGATGCAAACTTACAATGAAATAAATCTTATGAAAGATAACACACACTCCAAACACCTTGCTTCCAACGTATTTTGCTAACATTTTCGCTATTATCTATGCTTTGGGAGTGATGTCCTTCCCATCTGTGGGGTCAACATGCTACATAGTCACACGCGAGTGACAGCTGCTCAATGATGAGCCGCAGAGAGGACAGTGGTCCCAGGAGGTGACAATGGAGTGGAAGCATTGCCATCAGCTGGTGCTGCCCCAGACGTCTACACACAGTAGGACAACACGTTACTCACGTGTCTGAGGCGATGCTGGTGTAAACAAATGTAGCACACCGATTGCATATGATACCTAATACTTGATACCGCTAATAAATGGCTACTTACTAGACTGTGCTGTTTGTCATTATTGTAGCGTGAACTCTTTCTACTTATTTAAAAAAAAAGGTTCACTGTAAAACAGCATGTTGTGTTAAACCAACAGCAGCCTCATAAATCTCGAGTTTGCGGTCTCTGAACTGCATCCTTTTCTTTGGAACTTCATGGAACCTTGTGTTGTTCTGGACAGTAACACGCCGCATAGGCTCGTGGCCGAGGAGCAACAGGCTCTGTCATGCAGCCTGGGAGTGTCGCGGGCTGCACCACCCAGGTCGGTGTAAGTGCACGCCCTCTGTGATGGTCACACAACAGCCACAAAGCCACTGGATGGCGCATTTCTCAGAATCCAAACATACGCCCGCCTTTAAGTGGCACCTAATGAGCACCCCTGAGCCTGGCTTTTCACTCCCACGCTCACTGGCATCATCTTGTCGGCGTGGGGCCAGCCCGAAGGGGAGGATGCAGACCCCAGAGACGGGCAGACACTGGAACCGGGACTCCACCTATCCCGGGGAGCCGGTGGTCACCCGCTTACTACCGTGCCCCTGTCTGTCCCACACTTTTCTCCCGCTGGCCTGGCAGAGCGCCCTCTGCTCCGAGGTCACTGCAAGCGCTCACTCGCGTCAGCGGGAGAGCCTGTCCCCATGGGGACGGTCACGAACACAGAGGGCCGGTGGGGCCTCGGCAGCTGGCCCCTCGTCTGCTTCAGGCCTTGCATTTTTTTTCCGTTGTTTTCCCCCAGAAGGTAGAAAACATACCCCAAAGTAACAGCACATAAATAATTCACGGATCATATATAATGGATGCTGGGTTTAACTGAAGTACAGCCATAAGTGGTTGTCTATTAACTATTTATGACGGTGCCCGGGCAGCCGACAAGCCAGGCTCAGGGAGGAGATCACACCCGCGCTCCCATGTTTTATTTAAACATTATTAAAAGTACACAGTCTGCAGCAAGGCCTTCCATTCCACTCAGAATTAGATTCTGCCGTGAAACCGCCCGTGGGGCCGTGGGAGGCTGGGACTGAGTGTGGCTGGAACTTCCACTGTCCTGCTCCTTTGCGGGCAGGTGTGTGAGCCCCCCTCCTCCGTCTGTCCATGAATTTCTCCCTTCCTCACGGCGCCCCCCCCTCCAGTTTTTCTGGACCTTGGGCACGTCCAGTCGCCCTGCTGAGCCTCAGTTTGACCAGCTGTAAAGAGGGGAATACCACGGGTGTCACCTTAAGGGACATCGTTTGGGTGACATTGGGGCAGTGATTCTTAGCCTGGGGAGGTTTTGCTCCCAGGGAACATCCGGCGATGTCTGGAGATATTTCTGATGGTGATAACTCGGTGGGGTGGCGGGGTGTAACTGTCATTTAGTGGGTAGAGAGCAGGGGTGCTGCCAGATGTCCCACATGGCACGGGACAGCCCCCACGGCAGACAATTACCAAGGTCGAGAAACCCCAGATTACAGAATCAAAAGCAATATTCATTTTTATGACTCACTCTTTGAAAACTACACTTGAACGAGTAATGTCTTGTGTCTAAAGCCGATCAGTAGCGCAGTGGGTCTGAGCTGGCCGGGCCTGGAATCGAGCTCCGACTCTGCCCCATGCTGGGAAGGTGACTTAGGAGAAGCTGCTTCAGCCCTCCAGCTAGTAAGTTCTTTGTTAGTGAAAGAGTGATGACTCCCTCAAGGGGCGAGGTGTAAATGAGCAGCTCATGCAAAGCACTTCACCCAACACACAGTGACTGGTAAGCAAATCAGCATCGTATCAACCATTACGGGGATGGGACGGGATCGTGAAGCTGGCAGACTTAAGACAAAGTGTATGTAGAAAGTCAGGGGAGGAATAAGGAGACAGGAGAAAGAAAAGCAAAGCAGCATCTATTAAGCACCAACTGCATGCTCCGTTCGGCACCTTGGCACACATCACCGCATTTACTCCCTGCGGCCACCCAATGAGGTTGGCTGCACCTCATTCACTGAGGTTCACTGAGCGGGGAACGGAGGTTCTGCCGTGTCAACTTAGCTGCCCAGAGCCTGGGACTCCAGGTCCAGTGCTCTTCCTGCCACCCTGCAGTGAGCCGAACAGCCTCCCCCTAAACCCATGCCACTTGGACATTCAGAAGGTGACCTTTTGGGAAATGGGGTCCTTGCAGACATCCTTCGTTAAGATGAGGTCATACTGAAATAGGGTGGGCCCTACATTCAATGACTGGTGTCCCCTGGCACAGCCCCTGGCCCATTCACGTCTGTATCTCCCATGACATCGGGCACAGGACCAGGATGCAAACTGACGTGTGTTGATCTGAACGTTTCAACTTTTAAGACAAACTGAGCTTTTGTCTTGAGAGGCAGAACTACAAAATGTTGAGGAAACAATTCAGCAAACAATTACCGAGAACCTACCTTGTGCCTCACCCTGACCTAGAGACCCAGGGTCAAATAAAATGCAGCCCCGCTCTCAGGGGGACTCTGTCGAGACAGATGAGAGCAAAGAAGGGGCACTAACTGGGTGCCCCGTGCATGGGGGCGCGGAGCACACGCAGAGGTGGGAGGGAGCACAGGGGAAGTGGGTGACCTAGCACGGGGTGCAGATGACAGTGAGGGCTTCCCGGAGGGAGCTCTGATCTGAAGTTTGTAGACTGGAGAGACAGGCACAGGATTCCTGAGAGCAAAGGGGTAGAGTCAGGAAGTAACACCGCGCTGGGTCCTGAACAGCTGCTTTCCTGCATGAGTAGAACCCTCATGGTGCTGGGAGGCAGGCAGAGGCAGGAGCACCTACAGAGGCTGGATTTCAGAGGCCCTGGGAAGGGCTGGGCTGCGCTGGGGAGGCAGGAAAAAGAAGCGGAGGACTTCTTAGCAGAACAGACTCAGCGAGGTGGTATCCCTTCTGGAAAGATCTTCGGCAGGGAGCAGCAAGAATGGAGGGCGAGTGGTGATACAGGTTAGAAGGTAACTCTAGAAGCCTAGACCAGAGGGGATGTGGTTTAAATGAAGACGCAGGAAGCAGGGATGGGACAGGAGGGGATGGATTTGAAAAATTCCTAAATAGGGTAAAGCCCAGAGGCCTGACTATTAATGGCATGAGCCACGGAGCCACAGATCACTGCTGTTTCTGGCTTGGGTCACTCTGAGAGTGAGCAGAAGCACCACTGCAGTTTCTCAAGACCTGTGAAGCTTATGAAAAAAGCACCCAGCTCAGAAAAATGTTGACACGAGAGAGTCAGGCCAAAGTGATGAAGGGTAAACCCAACAGGTGCAGCCTCTGAAACAGGTGCACAGGCCAAAAGCAGGCAGAAGGCAGGCTTTCCTGTCGCCTGAGGCTCTCCCCACTGCCCTTGACCTCCCCTGGCCACCCCGGGGCCAAGGTGGTGTCCACTGGGCTCTGTAACGATTGAAAACCAGCAGGAGAAAAATCCGCAGATGTGCCTTCTCGTTGCCCCAGTGACAAAGGGACTTGAATGATTTAGAGGCCAGAAGATTCTTTTCCCCATAATGGCTCCTGGAGTCGCCAGGAATAGGACATTTACTAAAATTAATGGCAAAACCTCATTTTTCTTTTTTCTGGGAAGGGAAGTTCCGTCGGTGGGATAATTGATCCTGATCGGGACGTGCCCGGGCACCAGCGAAGGGCATAAATCATTCACACGGAACAACTCTCAGCCTTTAAACCAACACCAACGGTGACAAACAGTGGAGGCTGGGGACCGGAGGGAAGGAACCTGGAGGGACGATCCATCAACACGCTTCTCGCCTCTCGCCAGGGCTCAGAGTGTGGGGCCCGTTTTTGTTTTTTTTTTTTTTTGGTCACCCACAGCAGAGGCTGTTTTTCAGCAGCGTTGGGTTGGAAGGGCAGAACTGGAGACTCGGGGATAAATCTAGAGTGGGACACACAGGGCTGCCCAGACCAGCTCTGCAGCCCCGGGCAAGGCCCCCCCACCGAGTGCCAGCCTGCAAGTTCTCCACCCGCCGGGGCTGATGTGGGTGTGGAAGAAGGCAGCGTCTGCAGAGGCCCAGAGCGCAGAGTAACTCAATAAATAGTTGTCCAGGGAAGGAAGGAAGGAAGGAAGGAAGGAAGGCAGGCAGGTTTGGATGAGGGAGTTAGGAAATCATTCTATTCTCCCCCAGGGAGATTTGAATTTCATACGTGGAAAAGGGAGAGGGCAATGCTTTACCCACAGAAATGATCTATGGAGGTGACGGGGGCATGGTCCCTGAAACGACACCTTGCATCACCGGTGAAAGCTCTGAGCAGCCCTGACACAGGAATGTATCAAATACACAGGCAACGGCCTTGGCCGTAGCTTTCCATTCAATGGGAGCAGATTGAGGGCAAGGGAGCGTCTTGGTCGCCCTGGGTGCACAACATCTGGCACGAGGCTCGGCCCACAGCAGAAATTAGGGACACACACACACCGTGCAAGGAGGAAAGGACAGAACCCGGCTGCTCTGCAGGCATTGGTGGAGTGTACAGAGACCACATGGCATGGAGCAGCCACCCTCGGTCTTACAGCGGGGGGCGGAGGAAGGCACACAGGTGACAGGGACATGGATGGGGAGAGATGAGATGGCATCTCCTGAGAAACCTGGGGAAGTTCCAGGAAGCCAAGCCAGTGGGAGGGGCCTGGGTCCCAGGGTTCATCTTTAAAGTGACAGCACTCACCGAACTCTCCCACGGAGCTGGGTTTTGTCTACCTTGTCAGCTTCTGCCCCGCAGGGGCCTATGATTCCCTGCCCTGCCCCACCGACACCCATCCCCGTGCCATGCCCACAGCTGGTATTAAATAAATATGTGTTGAATGAATGCATGAGTGATAGATATAAAAAAATACAACATACTGTCTTCTCCCAGTGAAAATATCCCGGACCCCAAAGGCCAGGGGCATGCTGGAGGGCAAAAGGTCGGTGAGCTGGGGATGTCCACAGTTAGGACGGGTCTGCCCGCCTGCCACTGTCCCTCTGAGCTTTGCCCGTGCATAGAGTTACCGAGGAGACAAGAAGCTGTGCCGAATCCCTGCAGAACACCAGCGAAGCAGGAACACACCCCCTCTCCTGTAGTGGGGTCAAGGGTGCCTCCCCCAAAGGTTATGCCCCCCAGAACCTGTCGATGTGACCCTACTCGGAAAAAGGGTCTTTACTGACACAACTAAGATAAAGAGCTCGAGATGAAACCAACCTGGCCTTAGGCTGGGCCCTAGGTCCAACGGCAGGCGTCCTTACACGAAAAAGCCAGAGGGATGTTTGAGACATGTCACGACAGAGGCAAAGACTGGAGTGATGCAGCCACAAGCCAAAGAACGCCTGGACTCGCCAGGACCCGGGGCAGCGAGGAAGGGGTCTCCCCCAGAGCTTCCGGAAGGAGCACAGCCTGCCCACAGCTGGGCTTCAGATTTCCGGCCCGCGGAACTGTCAGAGAATCGGTTTCCATTGTGTAAAGCCACCCGGTTCTGGGTGATTTGTTAAGGCAGACCTAGAAAACAAATACACCTCCCAGCCACAAACACACCAGAATAAAGAGGAAAGTTCAGCCTGGATAATTTTTTCCAGAATCTTGCAATTAGAAAAAACAGAGAAGGATGCAGATCTAACTCCAGCATACATGCGAGCTTTGTCTTTTACAGTTTTAATTCATATATGGGGGTTGCACTGTCATCTTTTAAGTATTTTAGGGTCTTGAAAGATCTACATGTGTCCCTGGGAAAGGGGGTAGGAAGAATAACGTGGGCAGAGAGGGAAGCAGAGGAGAGGGAGAAAAAGGGAGAGAGCAAAAGAGCGAAGTTGGGAGAGAAAACTCCGTTTTGATCTGGCCAGCAGGCCTGGGTGCCTGGCCAGTTAAAGAGACGTCTGAGGAGAAAGGCTGGGATGTTCCCTCGCTCCCGGCCACAGCTGGCAGGCGGGGAGCTCAGCTGCCTCAGAAGCAACGCTGGTTAATGGGGAGGTTACCCTGTCAATGGGAGGGAAGAGTCTCCGACGGGACTGGAGCAGCTGCCAGTCACGGGACCTGGACGTGGGCAACCTCCCCTCTGTGCAGAGCCTCACCTGCCGGCTTGTCAAGGGCAAAGCTGATGGGAATGACACTGGCCATGGCAGGCAGTGGCCAAAGATATGTACCTGCTGGAGGACAGTTTGGTGAGACCTGTCACAAAACCAGAGCGGAGAGGGCAGGAAGGAAGCTAATGACCGAGACTTAGAGGCCTCTGGGCCAAGTGCTGAAATGCCGTGGGCTGTCTCAGTGAAGGTGCCATGGTGGGCGGTGGGGGAGACGGGGGAGCCAGATGCCTCCTGGGTCCCCAAGGCGAAAACCTGGAGTCTTAGGGCTATTTAGCCTCATGGGGAGAAGGAAGAGCAAGCTCTCTCAGGTGCTCTGCGATCTCTGCAGGAAATGGGTCTCAGAAAAGTACACCGAAGGGTGAAGAAACCTTCCCGTTGGGCAGGAGACAGAGTTTAAAAGGTTCCGTGGACCACACCAGGGAGCAAAGCGTCACTAGATGGACAAAAGCAGAGACTGCAGAGTCGGACAGACCTGGGTTCACACTCTCACTAGCACGCAGCCTCGGGCAAGTGAAGGCACCGTTCGGGGCCTCAGCTCGACATGTTGATGCCCCCGTGCCTCAGTTTCCCTATCTGTAAAGTGGAGATCAGAATAGCACCTACCTCGCCATACTGATAGGGGATTTTCAATGACAAGCGTTTAACCCAGAACCTGGCATACAGCAAGTGTCTAATAAACAGTGGCTTGAACATTACCATTTTCATTTTTTGTGTTTGTTGTGGCTATTCATAGTCCAGAAGTAGCACTGACCCTTACTAGGTGTAATCTTACACAAGTTAGCTCACTGCTTTGAAACCACAGCTCTCTGATGGGTAAAATGGGATAATTCTGACTTCCTGGGGTAGCCGTGATTACAGGATATTAGGGATGTTAAGACTTGTGCGAGATAGACATTTAATCAACACTGACCCGCTCCTCCTCCCACGAGGACACCTGCCTTTGGAGTGGAATGTGGGAGGCAGGCACTAGAGTCTGAGACAGAAAGGAGCTCAGAGACCATCCCAGAGTGAATGCCATTGGTCCACTTTGGGCCCACCTACCGGGTTTGCAGCCAATGGCAGCATCTTTGCCCATCCCCTTCCAGTGTGGCCCTGCTCCCAGCCTATTCCTGCAGGTCTCAGAGACTCCCCCTCCCCAATCTCAAACCATCCATCACACGAGAACCCGTGCTGGGGACGCCACTCACCAGCTCCATGCACCTCCGGCTGGCCTCCGCCTCCCGCTGCACCAGCTCCTCCATGTCTGCCTTCAGCTCCTCCAGGCGCCGCTGGTAATACTGGCTGCTTTCCCGCTGCTGGGACTCGGCCTCGGCCGCCTGCGAGAGCTCCTCGCCCATCTTGATGAGACTGTCCCGAAGCCGGATGACCAGGACCTGAAGGGGGTCGGAGAGCACAGGCCCACCTCACAGTCAGAGGCCAGGGGCTCCGGGAAGAGGCATCCTTTGCTGAGTCTCTGTGTGTTTTTATCATCAGGATGATTATCCTCATTTCTGATACAATAAAGAATTTACTTTAAAAATCTAGGAAGTGGTAACTGCTATTCTGAGAGGCAGGGCAGTACACTGACGAGAGCCCTGCCTCTGGATAGGATCTGGGTTCAAGTCCCAGCTCCACCTCTTCCTGGCAGAGCGACTCTGGGCCAGTGATCTAATCCCTCCAGGAGACGGGTGTGACGACAGTCCCTACACAGGACTTTTGGAGAAGGGGTGGGAATCAGTCGCATTTACAGTACCTTCCCTCATCCCCAGGTTTCGGAGGTGGGTGACGGATCAGTGGTGAGGACACTGCACTGGGAACAAGCCCTCCCCAGACGTGGGTTTCCGTTTCCCGGTTTGCAAAACAGCGAGTTTGAGGGGGTGATCTCCCACAAGCCTCAGCTCCAGTGCTTTACAGCGTGTTTCCTTTCCTGGGGGGACACCCATGGGGACACAACGGAACAATAGAGAAGAGCTTGGGCACCTCCACGGCTGCAGAAAACGAACCGGAGGGCTGTTCCGCAGAACTCATTAGCGGGCCAACAGGCCTGGAACCGGAGGGTCCTGACGGGCAAATACTCAGGTGTTGACGAAACGGGGCCCACATGAATATTTCAGGCCCGCACTGAGGACTCTGAGACCCTCTGCTGATCAGAGACCGAGGAAAAGCGTAATTACTCCGTCTCCTTCGCCTTTCAAATGGAGGCCGGCACCACTTTCGGAGACAGCAGGTGGGCTAGAAGGAGCAGAGTAGTTCTCAAACTGTCCCCGAGGCACCCCATCTCAAGGACCCGGGATTCTGCTAAATGCAAATAATGATGGCAGTGGGGAAAAGTGCATCTGGAGATAGAATCTGCCACCTGAAGTTATTCTACCAGTTTTCTTTCCTTCTCTGCTGTCACTCGACTGTGCTAGAATCAAGTAAAGAAAGATACATGGCACAGCCTGCCATCGTGTATTTAATTATTGAAATAGAGCGGATCGAAGTTTTGAGGTGATCTGCAGAGGCAAGCAGGCCTTGAGGGATCCCCTCAGAAAGAAATTCTGAGAGTCCCTGAGGGTCAGGACAGAGACAAGTTTTTTCTTTCTTCTTCACCCACAGCGGGATTCTCAGAGACCAAGTGCCCCAGAGGGGATTGGAAGGAAATGTCTCCACTCGAGGAGAGCAGCCTCTCGCTGTCCACAGTGGGTGGGTGGCCCAGCTGGCGGCCGGGAAATTAAAGCCTGGGATCGGGTCAGAGTGAGGGCCAGCGTCGGTCTGCTCCTGTCACAGACACTGCCTGGCTTTATCCTGACAAAATCACGGGACCCCCCTGTGGCCACCTTCTCCTGCCCCACCTGTCCCGGGCGGCTGCAGTGCATGTCAAGGGGAGCAGCTGGTGTGCAAGGACTTCAACAATGATAATCTCCTCTGCGAATGTCTCGTGTCATCGGCCTAAAGGGCTAAATGTCAATAAGACCACTGACCTCCAGCCCAGCCCATCCAAGTCTTACTTGTTCATCAAGGTCCATTGTTACTGCCACCTCCTCCTGGCAGCCTCCCTGACTCTGCAGCCTGAAGGGACCTCTGTCCTTCAAACCTCACGGCCCCTTCTCCACATTCTGGGTGTTTATGTACATATCTCACCCTCCTCTCCTACCGAGCTCTCTGCTTCTAGGAAGCAGGATCTGTGCATACATCTGAAACAGCCTCGCACACAGGGGAAAGAAATTCCTGCTCAAAAGGAGTGCTGGGCGCACAAGTGGATGAGTGGGTAGATGGAGACGGCGGGATTAGATCCACCGATACAAAGATGGGCAGACGGGATCAAGGTCTAAAGAAAGAAAAGGAAAGAGAAGAAAGAATGGAGAGAGAAAGAAAAGAATGCATGGAGGGGGGGATGACGCTGGCCTGTGCGGTGGGATGGAGACAGATGGAGGTGGACGGGCTGAACAGACACGTAGTCTGTGGAACGGGGCGGCCAAAGGAAGGAGGGCAGGAGGGAGACAAGGGACTTGACCGGGAGATGGATGAGTACGGTGTATCCGGATACAGGCACAGGAGTGGATGCAGGGATGCTGGAAAAGTGGACTGAGGTGACAGAAAAGGCCTCCCTCACTTCTCTCGGCCTGAGCGATCTTGACACACTAGCAAGTACCTCAAATCTCTTAATCTGCACTTTCTGGAACTCCGTCTTGTTCTCCAGGTCACAGATGATCGCCTCCTGCCTGCTGACAATGGCTCGGTCCACGGTGGACTTCTCCAGGTAGTCGATGCGCATCTGAGCCACCTGCAGCTGGGAGCAACCACAAGTGGGGGGGGGAGGCCATTGGCCATCCGTTGGCCTTGAATCATGAAATGAGCCACATGTGGGACCCAGCCCCAGGTCCGTTCACACGGCTTCCTTCTTGGCTCAGGTGCCGTGTGATGAATGCACAAGCAAGAACTGCAGGTTCCAACTGAGGACCCTCATACCAGCCCCAACCTCTGGGTCTCAGGGGCTGGGAGGTGACATTTTCTGGGCCTTCTGCCTCCAAAACAGGACTTTCAATCAGTGCTTCTCTCACCTCCTTTCCCTGCTCTGTCAGGGCAGCAAAGCTGGCCTGTGGACAGCAAGCTTCAGCTTCAGAGGACACAACCAGAGTGAGTGGGAGCTGAGCGCCAAGCTCAAGAGTTCAAAACCCGGCTCCGCCACTTTTCTCCCTGGACGAGACTGGGCAAGTCAGTTCCCTCCCTGGAACCCCATTTCTTCATTTTGGTGTGTGAGGACTGGAGGAGATGAGCGCCGGGTGTGCCATTAGCGCCCAGCGAACAGCCACCGTTGCTACTGCTTTGTAGCGCTGGCTGTTACCCAGCGCCCGCGGACATCCGCTTGGAACTCGGTCTCCCTGACAGTTACTCTGAGCAGGCACACGCAGCAAGTCAGGCAGAGCTTTGAGAATGTCCTGGATAATAGCAGCCCACCAGCTAATGAGGGAAATTCGGGGATGGCTGGAGAAACCATGCCTCAAAGGAAGATTTCACAAAGGATGTTGGTCCTGTCTTGTGCAGAGCATTCCATTTCCCTGGAGCCACTTCTCAGAGGGCGAGAACCCTTCTCTGAAATGCTGATGAGTCTCACTGCACGGGGCCTCTTTGGATGCTGAACAGGGGACAGGTCAGAGGAGTGCGTGTCTGTTTAAGATTGCACCCAGTCCATCTGGCACCGGACTGAGGTTGAGTGAACGCATAAATGAATGAATGACTGTTTCCGGGACCCAAAGTGTGAGGTCCCGGAGGGGAACCCTTCTCTTCCTCCCCCGCAATATGGCGGCGCTGAGCACATACTTGTTCCTGCAGCTTGTGCTTCTCTTTCTTGGCTTCCTCCAGCTGCAGCTGCAGTTCTTGGATCTGCCCAATGTCAGTAGCAGACTGGAGAGATGAAAAAAAAGAGAAAAAAAATCACCCTGAGACTGCAGGCTTTCCTGGGAAACTGCCCCTGGCAATCCCTTCTTCCCCACCCACCGATGGCTACATTTCTCAGAGTCTCTTTGACAGCGGCTGGTTCCCAAAGGGCACCTGTCACAGCCTCCCCAACATCCTTTATCTCCACGTTCACCGAGTCACTCCCGTTACATAAGCCCGGAGCTTTGGTCAACTGTCTATAACTTTATTAGGCGCCTTGGAGAGCCCAGACAGAAATGGGCCGGCCACAGGGCTAGGACGAGACTCTGAGCGGAGAGGGCTGTTCTGAATGTTGGGTAGCAAGGGTTCCGGACCCAGAGACCAGCCTTGGCTAGCCCCAGAGTCTTCCTGCACCTCAGTACTCCCGTCTGTAAAATGGACGGATCGTCTCTCCTTAGCCCTTCTACATAAGGCTGGTTCAGAGGTTAAAGGAGGCAATGGAGAGTCAAGTGCCCTGAAAAAAGTAGAACAAAACTGCTAAGTGTGATTATCTTCAATGACAGGGATTCCAGAGGGTGAGAGGGCCCCTCAGTTTCTGTTTTCCACATGCATTTATGATCTAAGTTATTTACAATGGGCATATGAGTATGCTGCTTTTGTAGCTAACTCATGCTCAAAATAAACTTCATTTTGAACAAAAGTAGGATTCACAAATGCAGAAGATGGCACAGGCTATTTCTGTGGTGGTCATCATGTCAGTGATATGACTGATTTCTTTTTGTTGTTATTGTTCCCGTTTGGTGGAAATTCCCTCCGATCCCATCTCCGCAGGGTGCCTCTGAGGCCTGGCAGGCACTCTCCGTGGGTCTCCCCTGGGGGGACAGGGTAATAGGGGAGCTGCTCATGGCTCTTGAGGGGAGCTGCTGGGAAGTTACCCAACTCAGGTCAGTTACACAGATCAGAAATCTGCCAGGGGTCTGCGTCACCTCCCTCAGCTGCACCCCAAAGCCTCTGCTCCCCCCAGTCCTGACATGCCTCCTAACTGTCTTCTGGGTTCACCCACATTGCTCACTTCATCTCCACTTCACCTCCTTGGTCCAAGCCACGTCCTCGCTCCCCTGGACTGCAGCTTTCATTGCTTCAGCAGCTGTCTGCCAAGAGCCTACTCCCTGCCAGGCTCCCATGTGGGCTCTGGGGTGCAGCACCGGGCAAGACGGGTGAACCCTGTCACTGCAGAGCTCACAGTCTAGGGCAGCGTCCTGGCTGCTCCTCTCCTGCTCTTGCCCCTAAAATGCTTGCCGCCGATTCCCGTCGCATGTAAGATGAAATTCAGATGCCTCACAGCCGTGAGATGGCCCTTCTCCGCTGGCCTCCTAGAGCTCATCTTGCGCCCCACAAATGAACCATCACAGGCCCTCTGTGCGTGCTGCTCCCTCACTCTTCCACTCGCATCTAATGGACTCCTGCTCCTCTTTCAGATCTCCATCCTAGCGCCACCTCCTCAGCGAAGCCTTCCCTGACCTCCAACCGAGGTCAAGATTCGTAGAACTATGTTCATTCTAGCTTTGGACTCTTAGCTCGGTTTGCAAGTCTCCCCACTCTGCTCTGGGTGAGCACGTGATAGGCTTTGTCCAGCCCACTAAAGAAAGCTACGTGAAGGCAGGAACGGGGTGCGATTTTACTCAACACAGCATCCTTGTCATTTCGCACAGTGCCTAATACAGGGTGGGCGTCCATTCAGCAAATAATGAATGAATGGCTGGATGGATGGATGGATGAAGGAATGAATGAATGAATAGGTTGACAGATGGGTGGAAGGATGGATGGTTAATGCATGGATGGATAAATGAATGGATAGGTGTTGGGCAGGTAGATAAAAGAGTAGATAGATGAATGGGTAGATTGATTAGCAGAAGGATAATGAATAGATGAATGTTCAACGGGCAGACGGATGGACAGATGTACGAATACATCACACACTTTTTGGTGGAGGTGTCCTCCAGAGATGCACACACCATCTGAAGGTGATGCTCTCTTCCCCGAAGGCCGCGTGAACTTTCACAGTTCCCATATGTCTCCGTGGCCTTTATTATATAGGGATCACAATTCCTATGTAACTTTGTGGAGGTCTTAGGACCAGACCAGGGAGGGACCCGACCTCCTCACCTTCTCAATATCCCCCACAGACCCAGCCCAGGGCTGCCAGGCCTCCTTCCCCACACGGCTGTTACCTGAGCAATGAGGTCCTTGTGCTTCTGCATGAGGTCGTTCAGGTCATCCTGGTCCTCATCGATGCGCTTCAGGAGGTCCGCCCTCTCAAACTGCAGCCGGTACAACTGCTCGTCCACCTGGCAGGAGGCAGGGCAAGGGTCCAGGTGAGGTAGAAGGGGGGCTGGGGGGGGACTGAGGAACGGCCAGTGGGGGCTCACCTACAGGTGTGTCAGGTGAGTGACCAGCCACCTGGAGAGGCGGCCACGGTTGTGTCAATGCATGCGGTGGGTATGACAGCTGTGGGCAGGGGGTGTGGGGGGGGCAAGTTCCTCTTAACACAGTGCAAATAGAATCTGGGACCAAAGGGCCAGTAGGGACCTCAAGACAAGCTTTTTGCCTATAAATCTCTAGCTACACCTAAGCTTTAGGATTTTACACACAAAGTATACATTTAAGCCAACCTTGTACAGCCAGAAACAGGGGACTTAGAAACCCACGCCCACTTTTCACCAACACAACAGATACATATGTCCATTTGTCCCTGTTCCATGGAGAGCACACAGCAGGTCCATAGTAGGTGGCTGGGTCCCTTATAGTCGTGAGCTAAGTGGGCCCATGGGGACTGCCTTTGTCCCTGCTGATGAGACTGGGCATGCAGTCGCCCAACGATAATGGCCAAGTCCCCAGTATATAATGAGTGCACAGTAGGACTACAACAGGTGGCTGAGAGCCACTGCAGTGGCGAGCGTGCTCTGGGCAACAACGGGAAGTTGCAATCTCACTCAGGGCGCTGAGCACACGCAGGCTCACAGCAGTTGCATCTCTACAGTAATGAGCACACATTAGGTCCACAACAGGCTTCTTCACCCACCTATGCAGAGGTGGACACACAGCTGACCCTCAATATGCCCTCATACCTTTATAATGCTCAGCTCACGACAGGATGCCTGCACTTTCAGGGTGCTGAACACCAGTAGGTCTACAATGGATGCCCATACCTCCGAGGTGGCACCCAGTAGGTCCACAATAAGTGCCCTTTCCCTCTTATAGTGCTGAGCACACAGTACGTCCATGCTAGCCCAGAGGCCTGCGCTGGCCCGGGTCCCCACAGCCTCAGGAAGGGACAGGTAGGTACCAGGCTCTTGCTCCGCGTCATGTTCTCCAGCTCGCTGTGCATGCTCTCCAGGTCCGCGGTCAGCGCCTTCTGGGTCTTCAGGGCATCCTCACACTTGGCTTCGCTCTGCTCCAGCTGCACCAGGCAGGAGGGCGAGGAGAAAGGAAGAGGCCTCGTGACGCTGCCCTTAGAACGTCCTTCCCCTGTGGCGCAGCCCAGGCCCTCTCGGGCAGCAGAATCATTCACGGGCAACCTCCGTCTCCTGCCTCCGCAACCATTCATCATCCCACGCCGGGGGAAGCCTGTGCATTTGCATTTGAGGCAGGCCCGCTCTGAGCCCACTCAAATTTGAACAGGCCCGGCTCCGTGAAATACGGCCCGGCCACCCCCGCTGCAGCACCCCCAGCTAGTGCCCAGTTCCCTTCAGCCAACACTCGCTGACACCCACAGAGCGCCAGGCACGGGGCATGCAGGGGACAGTGAGCTTGGCTCCTGCCCTCCTGCGGGGGAGACAGCAGGAATGGGTGATCGCCGCCTCTCTGAGGAGTACGGGTCACAGGAGGAGGACACGAGCATGCCGGGAATGTGGGATGGGGGTCAGGGAAGCTTCCTGGAGGAGGTGCCCGTAGACATCTCTCAACCAGAGGTGTGAACCCCATTTTAAATGGCGTTCAGAACACTCCACATGCGAGCGTTTTCCTGGATCCGTGACTTTCCTTAGATTCTCAAGGTTACAAGCCACCCACTTAAACAAAAATTCTCTTTTGCACCCTTCTTTCTCATCCTTCTACCCACCTGCACACAGTAGGCCTGCTATCCTCGCAAAGTAGGGCCATCGAGAAGGTACAGTCACCTATGTGGCTCTAGAAGACACAGTCCCCTCTGGAAAATACCACATCTGTGCACAAACCCTAATCCACCTGAACCCTAGCATCTCTGAGCAGAAAACACCCTTAGAAAACACCTACGGAAAACACTTGCGGCTCAGAGAGGGGCAGTGTCTTGCCCAAAGTCACACAGCTTTGAGGAGCAAAGACACCACATGTACGGCCCAGGCCAGTGCACTTTCTCAACTGCCAACCCACCGTCCCTTCAAAGCAGTTAATAGCAAAGGTGGAGCTCACAGACAGAGGGGGGAAAGGGCAAACCGGAGTCCTGAGTTGGCGTGTAAACAATCTCTGAGCCCTGGGGACACCGAGTAAGTGAGGGGACCCCACTGGTCTATTAAAGGAAAACAGAGGAGTCAAGGCGAGGTCACTCCAGGACCACTGGCCAAGGTGGGGGACGCTCTGTGGGCGGAGCCTGGGATCATTCAGTCTCCCTCCCAACTGGGCAGAGGGTGTCTCCCTCAGAGCGTCCGGGATGCGAGAATAACAGTGACGACGGTGGAACATGGGGGAAAGGGAGGCAGCCCTTCGCTCAACGTAACTACCGAATGTCACGTCAAAGGGTCCGCCTGCATTTCCTCTTTCAGTCCTTATCGCAGATCTGTGAGGTAGACATTGCTAATATCCCCATTAAAAAAAATTGTGGGATTTACTGGGGTGACAGGTGGGGACATCGAGGCACTGGCCTAGTCCCACAGGTTCCTCACACTGGCCCCTCCAGCTCCAGCCCCGCCCACTACCAGCCACCATCACCCACGAAAGCCCTGTTTCCGAGCCCTTGAGAACAACGTATCCCTGCGTTCAGGCTCAGGGCAGAGCCCGCCAGAGGAGGGCTCAGGGTCCATCTCCTTCCGTGATTAGGAGGAACTGAGACGCACTGAGGGATGTGATGTGCAGCGAGGGGAGGTCACTGGCATTGTTGGAGCATCATGGGCAGAGGACATGAGGCGGCAGGCACAGCCTTATCTTCCCGCTGGCGGTCTCTGGGAGGCAGGGAGGCGGGAGGAAGCCCCCCGCCCCGCCCACCACGCTGCAGGCAGGCAGGCAGGGCCACCCCGGCCCTCGATTCATGCAAGAGTCAGAGGCCTCACTAAGGAGAGGCATTCGAGCTAACACCTACAGGACGCAAAGGAGACAGACAGCCAGGTGCAGATTTAGGGGTAGGAGAGCCCTGGGTGGAGGCGACAGCAAGAGCAAAGGGCCCGAGGCAGGAACAGGAAAGAACTTGGTGCTGAGGAACAGAAAGACAGCCAGTGTGGCCGGACAGCTGGACAGAGGGACAGGAGGAGATGGTGCTGGTGAGCCAGCGTGCAGAGATTAGGTTTCTTTTCAGTGGGCAGGGGAACCACTGAGGGCCCCTAAGGAGGAGGGTGGCATGGTCTCCCTCTGGCTTCAGGGGACAAGACTGAGAATAGGGGGCTGGTGAGGACACCGCTGTCATCCCCCAGGGAGGCGGGGGTGCAGGTGCTCCGATCAGAGCGGCAGTGGAGGGAACAGGGAAGGATCTCACGGTGGGGGAGTGCTGCGAAGAACTCAAGGTGCGGGCAGGCAGCGACAGACGGGCCATCGTGGGAGCTGATATCAGAGAACTAATAGTGGGGGGAGAGGCATCACACGGGGCGCCGCTGCCAGGCTGCGCAGCTCGGCCCGGGGCCAGAAGGCCGGTGAGAGCCGTCGCAAGAAACCCGTCAGGGCAGAGCCGGAGAGGATGACCGCAGCCCCCTCTGCTCAGCGGCCCCTTCGGCTGATGGTTCCATCAGCACGACGCCGTGGTCCTCACAGCCGCTGGAGTACAGAAGGCTGCGTTTAACCCCCTTTTGCAGGTGGTGTAGGGTGTGTGATGCAGACAGGCTCCTTCCTTCCCCCAGTCTCCCTGGGGCGAGCAGGGAGGGATGTTGGCGGATGTTTAGCTCACGCCAGGTTGGAGATGGGATTACCTTGGCCATCATGGTTTGGGCATTAATGACCGCGCCTGCTACTGGTGCTTGGGGACCACTGCCAGGGCGCTGTGCTTCAACAAACAGCCTCACAGCACCTCTAGGAAAAAGGTGCCACCCTTAGGACCAGTTGGTGAGGAGGAGACAGGCTCACAGAGGGGAAGGGATGCCCACGGCCACACAGCCGGTCAGCAGGGAAGCCCAGCTGGTGTGACCCTGGAGCCCAGCCTCTTCCTCGCTGGGCCCCGTGGCCCTTCTCTGAAGAGTCTGACCACACGGGCAGGACGGGTTAAAGTGCAGAGTTCAATGGCAGAGACAGCAGCTAGCTCAGGGGCTTGGGGCCGTCAGGGAAGCCACTCGGGCAGTGCCGTGACGGCCTGAACCCGGCTGAGGACTCCACTGTGAGAGGTGGACAAATCAGGGAGACCTGCAAGAACTTGGAGTTGGGGTCGGAGTGGCGGCCCAAGGAAGCACGCCGTTATGGGCGCCGTCTGGAGGTAAACAAGTTCATCCCCAAGGGCAGCGGGAGGAGCCAGCACACACTGCCGCTCGCCCAGCGCCCGAGTCCAGCATGTGTGGAGGTCAGGGTCTGGGTGCTGGAGCCAGACCTGTGCCCTCTGCTCCTCCCAGCTGGCCACTTAACCCTGGCTGTGCCTCAGTTTCCATGTCTGTGAAATGGGGAGAGATGCTCACAGGATCTCTGCAGGACAAATGAGTGAAAACACGAGAGTGCTTTAGCACAGTGCCCAGCCATGGGAAAACGCCAAAGAAGTATCAGTGGTATTGCTCTTATTCATCCTTGTCACACCCCTAAACAGCCTGAGAAGCGGGGTTTATAACACCATTCTGGAGGCGAGGAGAATGGTGGGGGAGGCCAGCCTGTCAAGGTCACACCACCAGGAGGGGCAGATACTCGGGGCCCAGGCTTCCAGGCAGACTGGAATTGGGGTCTGCAGAGGCACACAGGCCCAGCAGGCCCAGCAGGCCCAGGTTTTCGTAAGATCTGGACGGGCCCAACCAGAAATCCCCCAGCCCCGGGCCGCCGCTGGGCAGGCTCCAGGCCGCTGCTGACAAGTCGTCTGAGTGTCGTGCTTTAAAAATTCTCAATTTATTACCCTTTTAGGGAGCAGGAAGAAATACAGGGCCATCTCGGGCTGATTTTCCATTATGGATGACCTGGCGGAAGAATAACTCACTGCACATTATTTCCATACGGAGGCTGCTTGACTGACGTTTTTATGAAGTCGGGTGGCAAGTCACACTGGAGCCGATGTCAAGCTTCAGCGGCGTGACCCTCCCCCCGCTGCCCGCCGCTGCCTTCCCAGGGGGAGGTGCAGGTGTGGCAGAGAGCAAGGGGGGCATGAGGACAGCTGGGTGACAGGCAGCTCCACGGAAAAGGTTACTGGGGTCTGTGCTCCAGCTCTGGCAGCCGGGGCGGTAACAAGGACCCCGGGTGGCAGCTGCCACCTTACACCTTTCAGCTCCGAGTCACCGGCACGTTTCCATGGACTCACTGACTACTAGTGTGCAACGCTGAGTAGGTGACAGGGTCTCCCTGAGCAGCGGTTCCCCTGCTCACAAAGTGGGGCAAAGCGCAGCTCGAGCTCACTGAGCAGGACGCTGGGCACAGCACAGCTGTGTCCACCGTGCACGGCGCAAGCCTGCGTCATCTCGGTCTTGGCCTGGGCCTGCGCGATACCGGGTGGAGGTAAAACCCTCCACCCCTCTCCAGACCTACTGTGTGACCAGACCCACAATACGCTCGGACGGTTTTTGGATACATTCATGTTTTTCTTTCTCTTCCAAATCTTGTTTCCTATAAAAATCAATACAAATTCACAAAGTGGGGGAAATAATGGTTCGCACGCCCGGGGGACTATAGATCCCAGAGGTGTGAGCTACGCACAAGCCCAGGGGGCGCCGCCCACACAGGCTGTGACGGCACGCTCACCCTCTGTGCCAGGCCCGGCCCTGAACACCTGGCATGCGATGGTGCACGTGACCTTTGCAACATTACGCTGAGGTGAGGCCAGTAACCCTTCCTGCTGTCACAGTTGAAGAAACTGGGGGACAGAGAGGTCAGGTGACCTACTGAACTCCACACAGGCACTAAGTGGCGAGCTGGCCACCAAGTTCCCCTCTGAGCTGTCACATCATGCTGCTTCTGTAACAGACGTGCCCACCACATGGGCTCTGTGGGCGGGGGGGGACACTGGTGATGGGACTACACAGCATCCGTTCATCCTTCTTTCGACAGCAGCATCCATCCCATCTTCCCTGCAAGAAGTGCCCAGCCGCCATGTGGTTCTGATGGGGCTGACCCTCCCCTCTCGAGCCCCGCGAAGATGCATGTGACTCAGCCTTAGCCAATCACAGCCCCACCTCCTGCTGGCCGTACTGGTTGGTTACAGGAATCCAGTATGGCTGACGTCAGCTTGGAGTGGCTGGGGGCCCCCTTCCCACCAAGAAGGAAGAGACTGCCTAAGAATACAAGGGGGACATCGAGGTTGCTAAAGCAGGAGACACATTCTTAATGATATCCCTGGAGCACCTAGATCCAGCCAAGCCTGAAGGCAGTTTAGCCTCAGAATTTTAAAAATATTGTGACCAGTAACTTCCCTTTTTCTGCTTGAACCAATGTGAGCTGGGTCGCTGTCACCTGGAACCTCAACATGGGATGACCGAGCACGTCAGAGGAGAGCGTGCATACACGGTGTCAGCCGTGGAGCAAACACTCAAAACCGCTGCTGATGGCGTTTGCAGATGCTGCTCTGCCAGAAGGCGGATGAAAGCAGCTCCGCCCAAAACCCTGCGCTACAGTAACAATCCCCTATTGTTTACCGAGTCTGTGTCTGGACCCCACCCCGCAACGGGTAAATATTCCCGCCACGTGTTCAAGGGAACCAGATTCCTCCAGTACCCACCGTGTGGGCCGCTGGATGCTCACGGTCACTGTCACCCACAACACCCCTGCGAGGGCGGAGTCAGCCCTCGTCTTGTTACAAAGGAAGAAACTGCAGCCTGGGCAGGGGAAGTGACTTGCTCAAGGTCAGATTCAAGTCCATGAGACGCCAGATGATTTCTGGGCCACCACACAGCCCCCTCCGCACACGAGTCTTTCTCTATCGCTGAGTTCATCTCTGGCTTTCTCTCCCCAACACCCACGTCCTTTCATTCAGTGCGAGGGCAATTGAGATTCCTATCACATATACATCAACTACAAGCCGATGAATAGCATTACTTTCCTATGTGAAGCCATCTGCCAGCTTTAAATACCTGGGTACAATGTTTGCTTTGAACTCCTTATTAAGCTATAGATGAGTTGGCTTGACATATGGAATGAAACAGGGAGAGGAAAAACTGATATTTCGGCAGAGTGGTTAGAACACGGATTTCCGGGCCTGGTCGAACAACTCGGAGGATTTAAAAATACCGCAGTGCACAAGCCACGGGGGTGTTCTGAGAGGCGGCGACTTCGGTGGCCAATCTCCACATGTCCCTGGCCCTGACATCCCATCAGGGCACTCAGCAAAATCAGCCTTCAGCAGAAGACTTTCCCCGGAGGGAATCGCCAACAGCTCAAACTATAGGCAGCCCTGAGAGCCAACAAATCTGTTAAATGCAAACGCATTAAAAGTGTCAGGCCAGGCCCACCACCGGCCTGTCTGCTGGCTCACAAGTTGGATGACAGTGGCTCCAAAGGGGAATTTCCTCGGACCATATGGTGGCTACTCCGTGTGCCCTTGATCTCAAACCGTCTGGGCATATGCGACACATTCCATAACTGTCCTTACACTGTGCCAGAGGGCCATCATTTACTGATGCATCTGAGTATTTATTGTTTCCATCTTCTTCAGTGGAATAACTATCCCCATTAATAGTGGGATCATCATTAACTACTCCGAGTGAATGCTTCCCCTGCATATGTTAATTCACAATACGTTACAACTCTATGAAACACATATTTTCTTCGCTGTTTTATTAGACGAGGCACTTGAAGATCAGAGAGGGGAGCTACCCTGCCAAGGTCACACAGCTAATAAACAACGAATGGGGCCAGGTCCTGGATCCAGGACCGGGATCTCTCTTAAGTCCGTGGTTTTTTTTCTTATGAGCCCCCAGGCACGCCCTCACCACCTTCGGAGGAAAGCAGGTCTCCTTTCGCTTGCTTTAAGTCTCTTTTTGAGGGGGCCAGGGTCTGTCCTGATTTCTGTATGATAGGCCCTGAGGACTGCCCAGGTCCTACATGATTGAACAGGCTTCAGACATTGCCTTCACAGTGTCCCCTCTGGTGACCATGGATTTGGGTGCACTATCGCTCTCCAGAGAAAGAAAAAACCCCAAACTTAGAAAAGCGGGATACAATGCTCATAAAAGGTCCTCCCCGCCCCCACCCCATTTATACCCCCTCTTGTATTATATTCCAGCACCCCTTGATCCCGCACCCCGCTGTTGCCCTAAATAGCACAGGATCCGTGTGCTTCCGAGTCTGTTTGTCCACAAGATGCTGGGCCCCTGGAGGCCCCTGGAGGCCACTGGGAGCTTGCTCAGCTCTCGCCCCACAAGGTAGGGGCTCCACAGGCACGCACTGCGGGCAGCCAGGCCAGAAAGTCAGCTCAGAGCATTGCTAACCCACCCAGCAACGGGGTGCATCTGCAGCCTGAGCTGCCCCCCTGCCCCAAGCTGCCCATTTGAATCCCAAACACCCCTAGGGAAGCCATCCCTGTCCAGCTGCCCCCTGGCTCCTCCCCAGCAAGGGTCTCTGACCCAGACACTAGGGGCCATGTGCGCAGGACCCTCCCCTGCAGGAGAAGGCGACCTGATGACCTGGACAGAGAGCGACCACAGACGTGCTCAGCTAAGCCTGGGTCCCCAAGTGGATCCCTTTCTTCAGCATGGAAAGGAGCTCACTTTGGGACAGGTGAGGGAAGCCCCATTGAGTCCTGGCCGGGTGGTGATCAAGGCAGCGGGCATTCTACAGAGATGTCTCTTTATAATGAGGATCTTTTGCAAAAAAGAAAAGACACACACACACACACACACACACACACACACAGGAAACATACCGGGAGAGTCCAGCTCTTCCTCACTTTACAAAAGAAAGCCCTAAGCCCCCACTGAAACTGATGGCAAGCTGGAGGGCTGGGTCGAGAGGCCCGGGCTGACCCCCGAAGAAGGCGGCCCCACCATCCTGCACCGCCACGCTCGGCTACTCAAACTCACGTTCAATTCTCATGTGCCTCTGGCAGGAGTGTGCACGTCTACAGACCCCGGGAAAACCACTTGTCAGCGTCTGCTACAGCTGAGAAACATGGGCGCTATCACCCTGAGATACCACACTTCTGGGTGTACACCCTACAGAAATGCACTCGCGTGCCCCCACCCCATAAAAGAACATGAAAAAAATGTTCGCAGAGGCTCAATTAATAATAACCAAAATCTAGAGGCCACTTGCATGTCCATCAAGAGCAAAATGGATCAACAGTGATAGAAGTCTCGTAAAACAGCCAGGAGGATAAGCCGACTATGGCACATACTAATACCAATGACTCTCATGGGCATAAATGGGGAGGAAGAGTGAGACACGGGGCCAGGTCATGCAGGTGGTGACAATTCATCTAAATGCAACACGAACAGATAGTCCAGGGAAGGCTCGTGGACTGGCATCTGGTCCATCGCCCTCTCCCCTAAATCCACCGGGCACCTTTAAGAACCAGCCTTCCTGTGGGGCCAGGGGCCCTTCTACCGTCCCTGGCTCTCTGGGGACTGGAGACGCTGGCTCTAGGATGGGCGGCCAGTGCGTCCCCGTTTGCCGGGGAATTTCCCGGTTATGAAGTCAGAACTCCTGTGTCCTGGGATCGCCCTCAGACCCTCGCGAATCCCAAAGGCTCTGAACTGAAAAAGACAGGAGTTCAAAGTCCAGTTCACCCAAACAGAAAAACACTCCTCCTCCACATGACTGGCCCGAGCCCTCCAAAGAGGCCGGTGTCCTGAAATAGAAAGACAGACCCAGGCTCTTTGGCATCGTGAAAACAGAACGCAAGCCCTTTTGCATCCCGGCTCCTGGAAAGGGAGGGGAAGATGCTGTAGCTAACATAAACGGGGCAATATGCGAACAGTCAGCAGGAAATGCCAAGAGTCACCAAACATTGTGTTCAAGTGCCAGATAGTAAAAATGTGAGGCTTTTCGGACCAAGAGGGAAAATTGAAAAAATGTACGTATGTACTTATACAACCACTTTAAATGTAGCCATTTAAAAAATGTAAAATGCAAAAAATAAATAAATAAAAATAAAAACGTGAAGAGCATTCTTAGCTCACAAGCTGTAATTTTAAAAAGTGAACAAGGAACAGGCAGGGGGCTGGACTGGGCCCGAGGGGCGTGGTTAGCCGACCCCTGGTTAGAGATCAGGGTGTCGTCAGTGCTGGCTGCTCTGGTTTCGATTAGGGTAGAGGGGCACTGCGTCTGCAACTTGCTTTCAAACAATTCAGAAAATGTAATTCAGAGTGAGAACCACAATGCAAAGGAGGCAAAATGTAAAAAACTGGTGAATCTGAGTGAAGGACATATAAGAATCCTTTTCTGTAAGTTTGAAATTCAAAATAAATTATTTTTTAGAATCCCAGGCCTTCCTCACTGACCCCCATATTCTGTGACTTCCGGTAAGGTTCCTCTATGCTGAGCCTCCTCCCGAGTAACGTGGACCCAGTACTAGCCCCTTCCTGTGCAGAGTCGCGGCCCTTCCCAGCAGACCCTACTCACTCACTGAGCATGTGCTCTGTGCAGACACACTCCTACCCTCGGGCCCCCAAGCTGCAAACGTCCCTACTTGTGGAATTCACTACATGCACGTGGGTGTGGGGGAGAAAATTAGGTCATGACCTCTAAGCGCTCCTTCAGTGCCTGGTGCAACTTCAACAAGGGCTGCTCACCATCAGCATTGTTGCTGTTAAGGTGGATGTTATCACACTGGGGGGGCATCTGCACTGCTCCAGGGGCCGGGGTCTCCGGGCTCAGTGGCAGCAAGGCCTCCTGGGAGGACGCAGAGGCGGCTTCCCCTGCCCGCCAATGGTACCGGCCTCTTCCCGCTTCATTCGTCACAGCGCTGGGAGTGTCAATATTTGTGGGTGAGCAGGCCCGAGATAACCATGGTTTTAACCAATTATGATTTGGGCTTTCTCTCCTCTGACGGGAGGTTATGTTAATATTGAATCAATTCACTCCACCTAATCTTTGAAAAGAAAAAAAAAAAAAGAAAAAGCCTCTTTAAATAAAAGGCCCGGGCTGGCTGTCCCGCGGCTCCTGGTTGGGCAAGGGCTCTGAAGGCGCTCGCTTGCTCGCTGGCACAGAGGACTCCCACCAGGGTCGTCTGTCCAGGGCTCGCTCATTAGTTTCAATGTCTCAAGGAAGCGTGGGTGACACCTGGTGACAAATGTCTTCATTAAAGGCACTGGGGATGAATCAAGGGCTATCTGTCTTCCATGCAGTAATGGGGTGGGGCTGGGGGTTGCTCAGACTGCTACCTAACCGCCCCCGGGAGTTCAATGTCTGGAAGGCACACCAGGCCTGGAGGGCCCGCCAGGGTGAGCCTGGAGCTGAGCCAGAATCCCCCTAAAGCGGGGCCTCCAGGAGCACTCGGGGCCTCCAGCCGGGAGGTGAGCCCGGAGACGGCAGCGGCCCGCAGGCAGTGGTTCTGGGAGGTGGTCCTTACACTCCCGGGTACTGATGTCGGGCTCTGTGGGTTGAAAGCACCTTCGTGATTTGGAGGCAGGTCTTTTAATAGGTTCACTCATTCCGGGCCCTGCTTTTAAGGCTTTGGAAGGTAAGGAGGAGAACAGACAAAGGGGTAATTTTGATAAAATGATAGGCACTATCCTAAGGGTCAATGCAAGAGATCAGGAGAGGAAAGGTGGGGCCCTCCCCCTGCCCCCAGGGGCCCGAGGTAACACCGGAGACCCTAGTCTCCATGCCCAGGCCCCAGTTCAGAGGGTAACTGCTCACGAGGTGAAGAGGTTTCAGAGGGGACACGCCAGGGCCCAGCAGAGGACACAGCGTGGGCAAAGGTGGAGAGGTGAGGACGGGGTGGGGGACCCCAGGCTGCTCTAAGCTGCCCATCAAGGGTGACAGGAGGGCAGGAGCTAAGTATGCATCCTTAAGGGTTGTATCATTGGGGCACTGAAAGGCCACTGATGGCTCTTGAACCCGAAGAGTCCAGATTGTATTTAAACGTTTGCATTCTGTCTCTGAAGATCAGGTGGCAGAGAGGTGGCCTGGATGGGACCAGAGGCCAGCAGACCGGAGAGGAGGCCAAATGGGAGACACAGGCGACATGTGACGAGGGCGGGGAGAGGGAGGAGGGGATGGATGCCCGAGCTATTTAGGGGGGACAGTGACTCAGACTTGGTGACAGCTTTGTTCTCAGCAGGAAGGGGTGAAGACAGCCCCCGGCCTGAATTAATTAAACGACGGAAGAGTTCAGTGCAAACTCTTCTCTATCGAACAAAAATCTAATAACGTATTTCCCTTGGGGAGGAGGCAAAGGTCAAAGGCATAAATCAAATTAAAAAAAAAAAGCCGCCGCTGCCCTGGAGCAGATACCGTCTTCCACGTTCTCCACGGAGCCAGGTGCCGGCGCCTGCTGCTCACAGGTGTTATTTATGCGCAGCGATTATCTCAATTATATATCTTGGTTGTTGGGATTGCTTCTGTCTCCAGATTAGTTTGTTTCCAGTGGAAACATTCCATGGGAATTAATTAGTAATTGGCGCCTAAAGAACAGGTGTTATTAGATAACCCGACGCATCGCCGCATCTACCTGTTCCACGGGGTCCCGTACAATCCTGGGCGCGGAAGCCCGACTCTGCCGACAGCCGACACGGGTGTGCGGGACAGGGGCGCCGGGGGCACTCTGGACCTTAACATATTGTCTCACGGTTTTGAAGGCAGAGAATTGCTTCAAAGCCATGGTCTGGGGTCCTTTATGTCGGCCCAATAAGTTAGGACTATCACCCCCTTGTCAGGTGAGAAAGGGGAGGCTCTGAAAGGCAGAGCGACTTGCCCCAAACTCACACAGCGAATTGGGTACCAGAAGCAGGATCTGAACAGGAAGAGGTGTCTTTTTTTCTGCCTTGCCCCAGGAGTCTTCGTGTTTAATCACCAGGGTCTCAAGCCTCAGGCAGTAACTGAGACAGGGCCGAGGCTGCCAATGGGGGGAAACTGGGCAGAAAGAGCCAAGTAATTTTCTCAGGATTCTCGGTGGGGGGGCCACGGGCATGTGGGCCGCCTGGGCAGCATGCAAGGATTCTGGGAGAAGCTTTCTCAGGGGCCCTCCCCTGCCTCTAGCTGAGCTGGCTTGCCGCCCATCAGTGCTGCAGCTGGAGCTGGAATCCTGCCATTTCTTACTAGCGGTCTGACCATGCCCCTTTCTACAAGGTAGCTGGCTGTGGCTCCCTATCACCAACACCCAAACTGCTTAGCCAGGCTCACTGAACACTGGCAAGCTGGCTCCAGCTTCCATTACCAATGGCGCCCTCTCTGCTCTTAACGCGCGGCAGCTTGGTGCAAGATGGAATACACTTCATGCACGTACATGCCCCTGCCCCTTCGGGCTCTGTTGCTTCCTAGAATGGCTGTGTACATCTTACTAACCAGCAATTCATTTCCGTCTTTAAGGAGACAACGGAGGCCACCAGCTCCTCTCCCACAGGCAAAGTAAAGGCTAAACTCCGCCATTCCGCCAACAGATCACTCGTCACCCTGCTTGGCAGTAGTCGGCTCCTAGGTCTGTCTCTCAAGGGCAGGGGCCTCGGTGTCTCCTCCTTTCCCTGCAGTCTGGCCTTGGATTCACCCCGGAGCGGAGCCCAAATCACTGCTTGCCGAATGCCTGTAATTATCTAGCAGGTGCATGCAAACACAGCCCCTCGTCCACGCCCTGCTGGAGGAAACCCACCAGAGCCACACTTAACGAGCTGTAAGGTGCGTGTTCAAGTTCCTGAAGCTCTTGCCAGCTTGGCCTCATCGGCCCACACACGAGCACCTGGGACATCAAGCAGTGTCACTCAGCTTTAGGAAAACGGCTTGAGGAGGTCATGTCATTTGTTGAAGGTCACAAAATTAGCAAGCGCTGGATCCTGTTCTCTTAAGTTTTTGTTTATTGATTGATTTTAGAGAGAGGGAGAGAGAGAAACATCAATTTGTTGTTCTGCTTTTTCATGCATTCACCGGTTGCTTCTTGTATGTGCCCCACCCAGGGATCAAACCCGCAACTTGGATACACTGGGACAACGCTCGTACCAGCAGAGCTACCTAGCCAGGGCTGGATCCAGCTCTCTTGACTCAAAATTTAATTGTAAAATCAGTTGAACACAAATATAACTTCACTGTCGGGTTTCTCATCAGCAGAACAGAGGTCTTGCCACTGAACAGAGAAAGGGGAGTTTGAGGGATCAGTGAGGCCCGTGATTTCCAAATGTTGGTCCTAGGACCAGCGTCAGAATCCCTCGGTGTAACTGTTTTCAAATGCAAATCCGATCCCAACCCAGATTATAACAGACAAACAAACAAACAAACAAAGAACAGGTGGGGGACGGGATCCAGAAATTTGTGATTTCTGTGGGTAAGTTATCTGACATGCGGTCGAGTTTGGGGAACCCCCAGACACCTGGAAGAGCCTGGCACACAGTAGGTACTTCGCAATGGTAACAGGACCCACGTTACGCAAACCAGCTTGCGCGGGCCCGAACCTGCTGGCGCTCACAGCTGGCAGACACAGCGCATCACTGTGGGCTCCTGGGTGAACCAGCTTCTCGGGGCCTGTGTCCTCGCTGGTAAAACGGGTCAGAGGGGAAATCTCTCCCTCCCAGGGTTGCGGGGAGGATTGTTTCTACTGCACTTATTATTGCTGCTGCCCAGACCACCTGCAAGTCCATCAACTTCAAACCCACCCCTGGTTTGTCCGTTCTGGCTTCTCCATCAGCACCTAATCCAGGTGACCACTGCCTCCGGCCCGAAGGGTGCTCCAGCCCCCTAAGGGCATCGACTCACCCCCTCCTCACCCATTCTCCACGCAGAACGGTCGGTCACCCTCTAAAACGTGCACTGGATTGTCCCTCTCTGCTCAGAATCTCCCAGTGGCTTCTCACCGCCCTCAGAATCAAATCCAAACCTGCCAGGCCCTGCACGTGGCGGTCCCTGCCTGCGTTTCCTTCTACCAGGTGGTGCGGCTGACCGCCCAGGCTAAACAAGAGCCTTTGCAACTCCCTACTCCAGAACCCTGCTTACTTCCTCTCCTACCTGAATTGAGGTGTGGGTATTTCTATGTGTTTGTATCACTGTTTGCTTGTCTTCCTTTCCATCAGATGTAGGTTTCATGAGGGAGGGTACCACACCTGTCTTACCTGCCATTATGTACCTAGATTTATCACCTCACCTGACACAGAGTAAGTAGGTGCTATAGGGTGGATGGATGAATGAATTAATGAATGAATGAATGAATGAAAGAAAATGTTCAGCACCATTCCCAGCACTTGAGATGCAGCCAGCGGCAAACTTGGCTTCCTCTCCCTTCCCCCTCCTGTCTGCTCTCCCTGCCTCTGTCCCTGGAGCCTTCAGGTAAAGGACAAATGCCATCCACCGGAGAGGAGACGCAGCAGTGCCCAATGTCAGCATCACTTTATTTGATTAGCTCCGACTCCGGCATCCGGGACACGTGTGCTGGGAGACAAAGCAACTGTACCCTGACCTCTGGTCCACGCAATCCCATCCTTATAACAATTTCCATGACAACAGCAGCAGAAAGCCAAGGCTGTGGATTCCCTTTGATAGGAGCCGGATGCAGAGACTGGGAAGAAGGACTTTCAGAAGAATGAAGCTCTTTGATTCAGCTCAAGGCGCCTTCATTAAATACCACTATTTTCCAAAAACACACACTTTAACCCAGCAGAGGGAGATTGCTCATGAATACTAAACAAAGAAAAGGGAAGAGAAACAAAACCACCACGGCTCCTTTCCTGAAACATTCACCTGTGGGGAGGGGGAGGGGGAGGGGAGGCCTGGGCCGTGTGGCAGAGGGAATATTTCGGTGGGAGGCGGGCAGAGCACACGGGCCCAGCTAAGGAGACTGCGTGAGCCCTGGGCGTCCCGCCCTGTCTGAGAGCATAGGTATCCCTGTGCACCTGCGGCAAACCGGCGGGGTCAGGGACCTGGTTGGCCAGACAGACAGAACAGTGACCACCGGTCCTGGTTTGCCTGGGGCTGAGGGCTTGCCCAGGACACAGAACTGCAACCAGGATGGTCTGGACCAGCCGGGACCGGTGGCCCCCCTAGATGAGGGTGCCCTCCCTAGAAGAGGGTGCCCTGATTAAGGAAACTGCCAGGAGTCATAGAATCATCGAGAGAGAAGAGCCTTGACGTGCCTTCTGGTTTGACAGCGCTGCACATCTGGGCTCTTCTTTCCAAAACCGCATAAACCTGGTGGGATCGTGAGAGAAACAACAGGCAATGTCCCCCAGCTTGGAGGACATCCTACAGGATGCCTGGCTGGGGCTCCTCGAAACCGTCAAGATGATGAAAAACAAGGTAAGACTACAAAACTGCTCCGGACCAGAGGAGACCAGCCCAGCATGACAACTAAATGCCATGCAGTACACTGGGCGGGGATCTGCGAAGGAAAAAGGCGTTAGTGGACAGACTGGCCCCATCTGAATCAAGCCAGGGATTTGTTTTTTTAAAGAAAAGCTTTCCTATTTTAGTTAATAATCTCTATCGGAAATCATTCCTTTTACAGACGGAAAACTTGCCCCAGAGGCAGGAGCAGTGGAAGCTCTAGATCCTGTTTCTAGAGCCTGGAGCTAGACTCTGCTGCCTCCCGCTGCCTTTCTGGGGATTTGCTGACAGGAGCTTCTCCAGAGGGAAGAGGGAAGAGCACTGGGTTTGGTCACAAACATGGTTTCATGGCCTGGCTGTACCTTTAAGTGGCTGTGTGACCTCGGGCAAATCCCTCGCCCTCTCTGTTCCCTGGTTTCCTCATTTGTCAAAGGGGGTGGAAGAGTCCATTGAACTCAACAGGAAGGCATTTTTATTCAGTAACACGGGCATCGTCAGACATGAATAAAAGAGAGTCCTGCCCCAGGAAGAGCACAGGTTTGCTCAGGAGTCAGTCCAAAGCATACAGACTACCAGCTGAGTTTCTGAGGACAACCTGTGGAGACAGAAAAGCCGCTGGCCACATGACAGAGGGCCAGAGGAGGAGGAGAGGGGGATGGCGCCGCTCTGAGAAGGCGAGGTGGTGAAGGTGCAAGGTGGTGAAGGGAGATGGAAATGCCCTGCCTCCCCACAGGCCGGCACTCAGCGCCGGTCTGTCAGAGGGAGGTGTGACTTAGGGGTAACGCGAACTGCAAGGGCGCAGTGCCTGAGCCTCCCACACCCTGAGGCCTGGTCACACCGTTCCTCCCCAGGACCTCTCCCCCTCAAAGGCTCCCACCTCCCTGTGGGAGCTGACCCACTGCACCTCTCAGCACCTGCCGCCCTGGACCACACTGCCTGCACCTGGCGCAGACCACACCAGTACGTGCCAGCTGCCCTCCACTCCCACCTGGCTGCGCCTCCATCGGCCCCCAGACTCACTGCTCCAGACCTCCTCAAAGACAGCCGGGAATGGTGGGGCCGTAAGACCCGGGTTCAAATCCTGCCTCTGCCACTTTCTAGCTGTGTGACTGTGGGAGGGTTACCTCGCTGTGAAAAGGAGATGATGATCCTCATCTCCCTCAGCTCTCCTGAGAACTCAGTGCGGCACCCTGAATAGGCGGCAGCGGTGACCAACATCATTTTATGATCGAGATCAGTGGCATTCTAATAGGCAGTAAAATAGCTACCATTTGTTATTGTTGGCAGAAATAGGCTTTGCGTTATTAGCACTATTACCATCAGTTTCATACCCAGCCCTGGTAGTCAATGTACACATGCATGCATGTAAAAATATACACACCTATGAATGCACGCTCCCACATATGTACAAACCCACACACCTACAAACGCACGCTCCTACATACGTAACAAACGCAGGCACGCACAAAGGCACGCATGTACTGCACTCAGCCATTCTGCCCGAGGGCTCCGATCAGCCCAGGCCCTCGGGTGCATCCTGTCTCAGTGCCGAAGAAGGGAGCGAGACTCCTCAGTCATTCATAAGCCCCTCCTCCTCATCTCCCACCTCCAGGTGACCCACCAGCCTCAGCGACGCCCCCCACCTCAGGTCAGCACGGCGGCCACGCCCGTCCCTGGGAGGCAGATCCACCCCCCTCCGTGGTTGCAGCACTTCCGCAGCCCGGCTCTGAGGGGCCCCGAGACACCCACCTGGCTGTGCACTTTCTCCAGCTCCTCCTTGCTGACCGACGTCTTGCCGTCTTCCATGGTCCCCAGAAGGAGCTGCACATCTGACAGCAGCGCGTGAGTCCTCCTCAGGTCCCTCCGGAGACGCTTCTCCACGTCAAAGTCCCGATGGCCGATCTGGAAGCCAAGGGGGGGCACTCGTGAGCGAAGACAGCAAAGCAGTGGCCAGGGTCCAAGTTCTCTGGGTTCAAATCCCACTAATGCTTCTTACTGTATGACCTTGAACGAGACCCTTTCCTCCCTGAGGCTCCGTTTCCTCAACTACAGAGAGGTCTTACGAAGAGGTGAGCACATTCCTTCCCCCCAGAATTCTGAATCTACAGGTTCTGCACTGCAGGTGGACAGCTGTCGAGTGGCTTCTGAGGAAGCCACATACTAAACTTGGCACCAGGAGGGTGACAACTGCCAGCACCCAACAATGCAGACAGACACAACCAGGGAGACACAGTGATGCAGGGGCTCACCACGAAACCCCGACAGACTGCGGTCGCCCCTGCAAACAGAGCACTCCCTTTACACTGAGTTACACTAACTTTACTCTGAAAGAAACTAAAGCACCCTTCTCTCCAGGGGGCCGGAGGAAAGAGCACGGCACCATCTGTCAGAGGGGGAGCGTGGAAGAAAGGGAGGCACAGAGCCTCACCCCTGGGGGTCGGTGTCCACACACCTGGACGTGTGTGTCCCCAGGCCGAGCACGGCAGTTTCCTACCGTGCTCAGAACGCTCTGGGATATTCTAGGAGAATGCGGTGGCCCAGACTCTAAACCCTGCTCACCGCCTGCTAGCAGTAGGCGTGCTGGCCGAATTATGTCATCTGTCTGAAGGCCCGAGTTCCCTGGTCTATGGAAGAAGAGGTTAAAAAAACCTGTGTTCTCCAGGAGGAGATGAGACAAAAAGCAGACGTGACAATGGATCAGAAAGCACTTTGTGTGCTGCCAGGTGCTTCACAAACACAAAGGACTGTGGGTATCGTCTGATGACCTGACTATACTCCTTTAGGTTGTGCATTGCTAGTTCCCTGTCACCAGTTCCGAATACAGCCTCTTTGTTCTCAGATGCATTGCTTTGTTAAGTTATAAACGCTGGAGGTTGTATATACATAATGTAATATCATATATAATATGTTAGACATATATATTCATATTGCCACCTGCTGAGCTGGGGACTGGGCATTGTGCCAGCCCCTTTGTCACATGCCATTACATTTAACTCCTGTGACAATCACTTAACAATAGACATTATTATTATTATTGCCTTTATACAATGGTAATAGCTTACACTTATGGAGGGCTAAGTGTCAGACACTGTTCTAAATCCTTTATGGATATTAGCACGTTTAGCCCTCGTAATGAAGCTCTGAGGTGTGCAGCACCGAGTCCCGTTGTGCAGACGAGGAGACTGAAGCTCACGGACGGGCGGTAGTCTGCCCGAGGTCACCCGGCTAGCAACAAGTGGCAGAGGCAGGACAGGAACCAACTTTCCTGACCGCGAAACGGTCACTGTAGTGAAACGGGCGTTGAGAGAGGTAGGCTTTGCTCTTCACCTTGAAGAAAAGTGTGTGGGAAGCACAGAGGAGCGTGGCTCAGCTCAGGTCCCATGGGACTGGGGAGCGCCTGAGATAAGTGGGACCTCGCCAGGTGTGGTCCAGGAAGGGCGCCGGGGAGCAGGCGCTGCGTGCGCGCAGACAGAGGGCTGAGGGAGTCGTGTGTGTTCCATCCTGGGTGATGAGCATGAGGGTACACCGCATGCAAGTGGGGCGGGGCACAGAAGGAGAGAAGCTACCTGAGGCCCGGGCATGTCTGGTGAGCCGAGGGGGCTCTTAAGTGCGTGCGGTCGTGGGGAAACAGAAGTACAGCCGACAAAACTGGTATCGAAAGGGTCAGTGACCCACCCGCCCGAGTCATGCCGTGGCTGTGCAGGGATTCGAACCCAGGCAGCTCAGCATCAGCATGCAAGTCTCTGACCCCTGTGCCGCAGTGTCTCCCGGAACCGGAACCCCAGTCTACGCACTGAGCCCAGGTTCTTCACCATGGTTCCATGCAGGCAGCGTGCTTGGCATCTTTCTTATCTTTGTGTCTGTTATTGCTCTGCACACATCCTGAAGTGCCTTTAATTCCCCTGAGCAGCAGCTTAGCATCAGGTACGTTCCCCAACATCCGCCCTGCCCACGCAGCGGGGACGGCTCGGGTTCTACCTTCTTCTCCGCCAGAAACACCCTGAGACCACTGCCGCCACCTCTTCTCCAGAGGAACCACTGCAGACAGAACTCCAACAAAATCTGAGGCTGAGCCATTCCCGCCCCCCCCTTCACAAGGAGCTGCTAAGGGGGCGGGGGGGCGGGTAGGGCTCATTAGGTTAATGGGAAATAAATGTCCTTCTGCAAGTTCACGTTTGACAGCACAAAGATTCAAATGTAGATAAAACTGGTGAATAATTAACCAATACATCTAAATAATGCTCACTGTTGTGGGAAGCTACAGTTCAACCTCAATTGCTTCACCATTCATTCATCATAAAGGCAGACGGGAGCAGTTGTTACATGTCTGCGGTCAAACATCTCTGTGAGCACTTTAGAAACAGGATCTGGAAAGGCTGTGAGGGGTCATCAAGCGGCTTTACAGAGAGAGGGAAACTGAGGTTTGGAGAGAGCATGAGCATGGCTGAGGGTCACACAGCAAATTCACGGTGGGGCTGGACTGACCTAGAACATTATGAAAAACGATGGCCCACAAAAGACGCTTCCAGCTAACTAGATCTTAATCACTTTTAAGCAGTACGGTGTTCAATTTTAAAAACACAGGCTTTCCAATGATATGCCCCTCATTTCAAATCCACCTGGGCCACTAGCAAGCTGTATGATCTCGGGCAACCTGCTTTACCTTGTGAGCGTCCTGTCTTTCATTTACATGGGGAACGAATAATTCCAATCCCACAGCATTGTTGTGAAAATTAAAGTGGTTTAGGGGGGAAAATCACAATTTAGGACTTATCTTAAAATGTACGGTGACTACCAAAAGAACAGAAATACGATTTGTAGCTTTAGAACCAGCAGCAGGGCCAGAGTGATCGGGGACTCCGGTATCGATCTATCCAGAAGCCGGAAACGGCCGGCAAAGAGCAAAGGGAGGGACAGTGAACACACAGATACTAAACACAAAAGGACAGAAATAAATTCAAATGTATCCGTCACTGTAATATATGTAAATAAATTGTGCCATGAGAAGTTAGAGACTAAAACTGGATTAAAAAGTACCCAGCTGTTTAAAGGAAATACACACACCTCACACACTTAAAAAGGTTAAAAGTGACAGAATTTAAAAATCTTGGAGGCAAACTAAAAGAAATCAAGCAGAATAAAATAAGACAGAAATCATTTATCAAGCAAGGAGAAACAACGTATGATAATCAGATTAAAAATCTGTAATCTGCCCAGGAAAGAAAACAGTAACAGACTTAGATGCAGCTAAAAATATAACCTCAAAATATATAAAAGGAAAGCTAAAACAGAATTGTAAGCAAAACTTGATAAAACCACAGTCATAGGGGCACTATAAGAGGATTCTCCCAGAAACAGATTAAACTAATCAAACTGAAGTTAATAGAAGTGATTTTCAAATATTCATATTTTTAACATTTTTGATGATTTATGCTTTTATATTTGAGTATAACATTTAACTTACAAGGTTAACAAGCTGCATCTATTTGCCATGGACAGAACCCTATGCTTCAAAAATAACTAGATTCTTTTCTTGTAAATAATTTATTAAACTTGACCATGAACTGAGAAGCAAAGAGACCTCAACAAAGAATAAATGTCAGGCATCCTATCAGGTTATGGGTCCAAAGTGACACTAAACTAAAAATCAACAGTAAAAAGTCGGTCCAGATAATCCCAAATATTAATAAACTTAAAATTCAATTTCTAAATAACTGACAGGTTGAAGGAAGAAGTCACAAAGGACAGGACGAAATGTTTAGTGTGTAAGGATGAAATGAAAGCAACTCAAGATAAACATATTATCTTAAATGCACTTTAAAAAACATTTTAAGTAGAACAGCAATGTTGAAACTTTCAACATCAAAATTCAATAAGTAAGAGGATACCATCTGAGTTTATGCTGATTAGGATTTCGGGATGGTAATCCAATGGCCACCCTACTTCCTGAAAGACAGTGGGCCCAAACAGGCTTCCAAGTAAGTTATATCAAACTTACAAGAACTACATAATCCAAATTTTATAAAACTCACTTCAGACATAATTGCAAGCCCATTTGACGAGGTTAGTACAACACTGGACAAAGACAGTATAAGAAAATAAAATTCCAAACCAATCTTACTTATGAGCCTCTTTTCAAAAATCCTGAAAAATGTTAGCAATTCGAAAGAACAATGGATTTTAAAAACCTATGACTAAGAAAGGTTTATCTGGGAAATCTAACAGGGTACACTGTAGTATCCAAGATACAATATATTACACATTAATGGATAAATGAGATAAGTGATAGGATTATCAACAATTGTAGGGAAAAAATCTGCCAATATTCAACAACTACACATTTTTTAACTATTAGAAAACCACAAGCAGAAGAAGACTGATTTAACCTGATTAGATTTACTTATCAAATACACACTGTAAATGTCATGTAAGTGATGACATTTTAGAAGCATCTCCATACAGGGTAGGAAAGGAAAGGAAGTCACTGTCTTCTCTACCAGTCACTCTTACACTGGAGGCCCAAGCCAATGTAATAAGGTAAGAAAAAAGAAAGAAGAGGTCTAAAAACTGGAGAGGAAGAGGCAAAGCTATTCTTATTTTCAAATGGCAAGACTATCTAGATAGAAAATCTGAAGGAATCTACAGACCAAATATGAAAAAAAATAGGAGTCAGCAAGATTGCTGGATACAAGATTAACACTACAATCACGGTAGTCTCATGTGCCACAATAACTAACTGAAACCAGCCCTGGCTGGTGTGGCTTAGTGAACTGAGCACCAGCTTGAGAGCCACAGGGTCACTGGTTCAATTCCTAGTCAGGGCACATGCCTGGGTTGTGGGGTCAGGTCCCCAGTAGGGGCAATAAGGGGCAATCACACACTGATGTTTCTCTCCCTCTCTTTCTCCTTTCCTTCCCCTCTGTCTAAAAGTAAAATAAATAAAATCTTTAACTAACTGAAGCCTATAGATGACATAAAAATATTCTATTCATAATAGCCACAGAAACTACAAGATTCCTAGAAATAAATCTAACAACAATGTTCAAGACATATATAAAATATATTTTTAAAATATTTATAATTACAAAAATATTATTTTGTAATAAAATATGTTAAGAAAGCCATAAATATGTGTAGCTATATTGCATGCACAAGAATGTAATGCTCCAATATAAAAAATGTCAATTCTTCTCAACTAACTTGCAAACCAATGCTTCTGCAAATTACAAAAGGCCTTGTTATGAAAACTTCATAAGATCAAAAGATCAAGAAGAGATAAATAAGACAAGCACCTAATTACCTACCAGGCTCGATGGGATGAGGGCTCAGGAAAGGAACAATGGCCTCTGCCAGCACGTCTGTCTGGAAAAAAACTGTCCCTCCAGCTATTGCCCTGATGCCAGGCAATTCATCTCCTCCCCACATGTCCCTGGTGCCTGTCAAGCTGCTGCCCCAGTGCTGGAGCTCAGAGCAAGTGAGTCCGAGAAAACTTTCCTGGGTCCCCAAAACTGTTCTAGGCACGGGAATGATGAAGATGAGGACAGCCCAATCCCCACCGCCACAAGCTTCCAGCCTTATAGAGTGGTCCTTCGGAACACCCGGGCATCAACATCAAGTTTGCCATTGTAGATGTTTGTCTGAAATTCACGAAAGAGGTGACATGAAAGACTCTGGGTTTCCACAGGTGAATAAGCTTCGACTCCCTACCCTGAAGGATCTCCTAACCTGGCTGCAGAATCTAAAATGCCATCTTGAAGCCAAGACTCCTAAGAAATGGGCGTTCCTCCAGCCTGCGGTACGTGCCCTGAGTCAGGGGCTGTTACGTGGTGCTGTGTCCAGCAGGAAGAAAACAGATGCCGAGGAGCCAAGAAGTGGAAGCAGGACTGGCTCCACTCCCTGTCACTCCTGGTGACCCTTTGGAGGACTCCGTGTTCCCCATCCCTGCCACTCTGGGCTCTGCGGGGCTGGAGGGGCTCATTAGGGATGCACTCCTGCCAGTGGATGCAGTAAACTACGAACTATGGCTGCTGCCTGGGCACCCTGGATCCCTGTGTCCAGGGTCCAGCAGGCAGAGGTCCTTATCCCTGATCAGCAAGTGGAGGCAGGGCTCCTAATACACAATGAGGCCAGGGAGGAATATGGGTAGCACTCGGGTGACTCACGCAGTGCCTCTGGCACTCTGTTCTTGAGCCATGGCCTTGAATGGAGCAGCAATCCCAACCTCACGCCCCTCAGAATGGAGCTGCCCCCTGAACCTGTGCCCAGAGGTAAATCTGTGTGGCACTGGGTGGACCACGCGCCCACGGACAGGAATGCCGTTCGAATGTCCCTTTAAGAACTTAGTGATCAGCCTCGAAGGGAGCAGGTACCTGACAGCCCCGGGAGGCAGCGCCTTTAGGATCTGCTACAGTGTTTGAGCTGAGGCCACGCTTTTCCCCAGCGGTGCCCAGCCAATGACTGGGCGCAGTGAGGATCTGCCCAATGTCCTCACGTCTGGGAATGGCATGACCCAGCACCTACCTGTGGGGTTCCAACAGGAGCAGCCACGCTCCTGGGTATCCTGGCCCCCTCAGCCGAGGGGGGCTGCTTTAAGGGGGGCTGTGCCTGACCCGAGCTCGGCCACCGCTCGTCTTCCCCTTGGGTTTTTATTTTTAACTATAGGTGAGAGGAGACTCTCTCCAGTAGAGGAATGTGCAGGAAATAGACTCGGGGGTTGCTGGCTGGTGGCCGCGTGAGGAAGCCCTTGTGCCGTGAGCGAGAATGAAGTTCCACAGAAGCACAGGGACAGGGAGGGCCTGCAGCATTCAACTCCTTGATGTCCAGCCATACCCAGCATTCCTAGGGTTCTCCTTCTACTGAGTAAGATAGTCTAGTATGTTTCCAATACATATTCTAATAAAACAAAGAACAGATAAGACAATTTTAAAGATGAGCAAGGGGACCTGTCTTGCACATTATTAAGACCACGTGGTGCAGGACTAGACAAATAAGCCAATTTAATAGAATGGGTAGCCCATAAACACATCCATGGAAATTATAGAAAAAATTATTTATGGAACAGTTATCTATTTCAGGAAAAAATAGATTCCTGCCTCACACTACATACCAAAATAAAATCTAGGTACATTAAAGACAAAAACAAAACAAACTTTAGAACTTAAAAAAATAATAGTAAAATCTATTTATAAACTCAGAAAAGATATCTTAGGACATAAAAGCACAAACCACACAAAGTGACTGATGACTATGACTATTTAGAAAACACTTTTTCTTAAGTGAGGAGCATCATAAAGTGAAATGATCTTCCATCAAGTAGGAGACTGCAACGTACATAACGAAAAGTGGACGAGCATCTTAAGGAAGGGGCACGAATGACCCACAGATGAAAAGGAGGAGGCAAAGGACGGAGCAGGCCACTGACACTGGAGAAAACCGTGACAAACGCGAACAGCGCACAGCTTCCCCAGCAATGAGGACCGAGGGGACGGCGGCACAGCTGACCGCTCGGTGACCGATGAACATACTGAAAATACCTGACAGCGCCGTGTGTCAGTGGGGACGTGGGGAAGCAAAAATACAAAACGAAACAAAAGCCGATCCTGCTGGTGACAGCGTGAACTGTCACAGTCACTTTGGGGAACGGTTCGGGCCATATCTAATCATTCCAGAATAGTATCGCCCTCGGAGCCGGCAATTCCTCTGCAAGCCACAGACCCGGGGGACGGTGGTGGCGTGCACAGTGAGAAGTGGATGAGAATCCGCACGGCGAGTCTGTGTCTGAGAGTGGGAGCGACAAAATATTCCCCGGGAGATGAGCGGAATTTAAAAACATGTCTGTTGCATGGCAGTTAAAGTGAAGGAAGGAGGGCTACATGTATTATCGCTGCCCAACCTCAAACACACGGTGTGGAGGGGAGCAAAGGAAAGCACAGAATCCTATGGGCTGGATGTCCCCAAAGTCTAAACACCCATGCGGTGGAATTCACTCTCCAACCCCAGGAGGGTGGTGTCCTCTGAAAGGGAGGGAGGGAGGGAGGGAGGGAGGCAGGAGGGAGAGAGGGGAGGGAGATTAGGGATGCAAACCAAGGGGCCACCTACTGGTTTCAAAATGGTTTGTTTCCTTAAAAATATCTGAATCAAATACGAGCAAAATGTTCACTCATGCACAAACCCTGGGTGCTTGACGCATAGGCATCAATTACGGTACCCATTGTACTTTGCCACGTGTTCGGCAAATGTCTTAACACTTAAACACATTTAAAATGATCAGATGTGATCGTTTACTGAAAGGCTCCAGCTTGCTAACACAAAATGGGCATTTTTTTTTAAATGGAAAGTTCCCTTGCCTTTGCTCTTCAAACTTCTTTTCTTTGACCAATATTTATAAAAAGCCCTCCGGTGCTGGATTACCTGCTTTGTGCCCTCACACGGACTACGCGGAATGGAAGGCAAGCTTCCCCAACGATCCCGGCACCACCCACTGATGCAAAGAGTGGGGAACCCCAGCAGCTCTGAACGCAGGGGCCCCGGTTCTGCTCAGCTGAGGAACCCGACAAGCCAGAGAAGAGGACCCTGGAGCCGTCCTGGGGACTCGCGCTGCCTCCCACTCTCACTCCTGCTGCCACGGTGGTCCTTTTCCAGGCTTCTGTCATTCAATCCACTTTTTTTCAAATACGCAATGAGCACCCATTTGTCCAGGCTCTGGCTGCTCTAGATGCCCGCTGGAGGCGGCCCCCACTCCTTTGTGAATGAACAAATGACTGGGGGAAGGCAATTGATGGCCAGATCGTTACTAATGAAAACGACAATGAGTGCATTTTTAGGCAAATGCATGAAAATACAGCCCTAGACCACATGAACAGAAACTGTAGACCCCACGGGAGTCTCTCTGCAATGCTGGGGTTTCCTGTAGCAGCAGCCCAGGCAGAGGAAGGAATATTTGGGGGATGGAGGAGCAATTCCCCCCAACCCTGGAATCAGGAGCTGGCCCTGGGCTGCGCTGGCTGCTGTACTGACAGCCGCGGCTCTCTGTAAAGATGAGGGGGTTTGATTTTGTCTTCCGTGGACATCTGGCAGTGTCTGTAGGCATTTCTGGTTGTCACAGCTAGGAGGGGTGCCACTGGCATCTACGGTGAGGCCCAGGATGCTGCTCAACTCCCCACCACGCACGGGGCAGCCCCCGCCACAAAGAACGAGGGCCCGAGAAGGTCCACAGCACTGCGGACGAGAGCTCTAATACACAGTGATCGCAACGACCCCGCGGAGCCTGTTCTCCGGAAGCTCTGGCAGCCAACTAGCTTCCCTGAAGCGGGGCAGCCAGGAGGTCCCCTGGCGGGTTTAAAGCTGCCTTTGCCTGACGCTGAGCCTGGCTGCCTCCAGCAAGAGTCTAGTTTTCCTGAGAAGCCAGCCATGAGCACGGGGGGGCCATTCGCATCACCCCTTTCCAGCGAGGGCTCTCTGCACTCCCACCCCTGCAGCTGCCGCAGACTCAGCGACCTCGTCTGCCACTCTGCCTGGCCCGTGCTCTTTACTCTCCTGGGTTCCTCTGAGCACGCTGCTCTGTGTGGACCCCGGGAGGTCTGCTCTGGAGAGCCGGTGAGTGTGGGCAGGGACAGAGCTGGTGGAGAAGAGGTCCCTGGGAGAAGCAGGCGGGGGCCTGGCCTGTCTGAGACCCCTCCAGCCGGCCTCCCCAGGCACCCACCTCTCTGACAGGACCCGAGACAGGGCATGTCTTCTCCCAAACATCGGCGGGCGTCTCCGCCTTACCTGATCACACAGCGTTCCGATCAAGCCTTCCAAATCCTGCTTCTCGTGGAGGACCATCTGCTTCTCCTCGTATTCTTGCTCCAGCTGCATTTCCAGCTGGCGGAGCTGCGGGCACAAAGGGAAGGTTCACGCAAGGATAAATGGGCTCCATCCGGACAGATCCCACCAGGCCGGGACCCTCCACAGGAGGGGGGGCGGGTGTGGAGTTCAAGGCCCTGTACCCGGTTCCACAAACGCCGCCCTAAGGGTCAAAGGCAGGGGTCTCTGTTGAAGAGCTCAGGGGCTGAAAAGCTTGGGAGCCGGACAACTACAAGGAGAGCTGGTCAATTATGGGGAGCCCCTACCATTCACTGTGCAGGCCCGTCCCCCAGTTCCCTCCCCATTCCCTAACAGGTGTCTCCTTCCAAGGGCTTCACCTCGCTGGGATATTTGAAAGTCTTGGCGCTCTGATTTCGTTTTTCAGGCTCTGCACAACACCATGCCCACCCAACCCATGAACGTGCACCCACTTCCTTATTAAATATGCAAATCCACTAAGATGCAGTAAAAAAAGTTGCATTTCCAATTATTTGGGGTTACAGACTGCATGTCTGTGCTGCCCCCCAAAATCCACCTGTTGGGGTCCCTCCTGGTGCAATGGTGTTTGGAGGTGTGGCCTTGGGCAGTAATTAGGCTTAGATGATGACATCATGAGGGCACCCCCCATAATGGGATGCGCACCCTTATAAGAAGAGACACCACAGAGCTTGTCCCTCCACACCTAAAACAAGGCAGGGGTTGTCTGTAAGCCAGGAACAGAGCCCTCACCAGACACCTTGGCCTTGGACTTCCCAGCCTCCAGAACTGCGAGAAAGACACGTCTCTGACATTCTGTTACAGCAGCCAGAACTGACAAAGACATTTGTCTACAGGGAACTCATTTAATTCTCGCTTGGCTCTGACTTCTCAGCAGTCGCCCCGCAGAGCCAGGCATCCCCGCTGGGTGAACACCCCGCCAGCCTCCGTGCTTCGTGCTGCCTCACCCCTTCACCCTCCTCTGTTCCTGCGGCTTCAGGGACCCCATTTCACAGACGGACAAACTGAGTCAGAGGCACTGCACCCTCCCGAGTCCATCTTTGCTAAGAATGGTTAGCTACTGGTCTCCTGGCCCCGCCCTACAGCCACTCCAGGCAGCAACGCCCCCACCACCCCACATCCCCCCTGCCCCGGCTGCTAGCAATCGATTTCCTGCCGCGGTGACAGACAGCAGGAGCAGTAACTGGATGAGAAGTCAATGTTCGCATCTGTCAGGAGGAGAAAAACACCTTTCCTGACCTCACTCTCTTCTTTATAAATCTGTCCAAGGCAAAGCCTGCGAAGGTCCAGGTCAAACCTCCAGCGCACTGGGGCCCCGGCCCAGGGCCCTCCCCTGCTCTGAGGCGCCCCTGAAATGCGCCAGAGATGGTGCTGCCTTCACTTGAGGGCAGATGGGCAGGGGCAGAGGGCTTCCGTCTCCTGACCTACAGCGGGGAAAGTCACAGACTGACAGTCGCTTAGGCAGAAAGCAAGCTCACGTCAAAAGTTTCTTTTACGAGAAGTGTAAGGCCCTCGGCTCACATCTGCTTTCAGGATGAAGGCGGGAACACAGCTAAAACAATTTTTGAAAAATATACAAAATAAGGAGAACTACACAGCAAGCAAGGCCGAGTTTTCTGGAGTGTGTCCTGCAGATATCCCCACGCGCTGTTCACAGGGGTGATGTGGGGGAGGGGAGGAGGGGGCAGGGAGCCCCTGCTGGAGTAAGCACGGGAGCCACTCAGCGTGCGGATTCTTCGGTGCGGGACTCGTCAGAGCCTTCGACAGGTCACAGTGCAGGAAGTGCCAAGCACCGCCCAAGGTCGACTGTTACCGAGTGCTTCCTAAACGGCCTTTCGTAGTTCAAACATTTGCAAAATAAAAATTATCTTGTGTCTTGGTTAATAGTCTGGGCTTTGGAGTTAGACAGACCTAAGTTCAAGTCCTAGCCCAGCTACGTCCCAGCCAGGGAGCCTCAGGCGTGTCACTTCGCCCACAGAAACAGAGTCCTCGTGAGGGTTCATTAAGCTGATAGACAGTAAGAACCCAGCCAGGTGCATGGCACCCGGTGGGCGTTCAAGGTTGCCATTCGTTTCTCCCAAATACGCAATGATGGGAAATAGGCAGAAACGGGCCGCTTGCTGATAACGCGCAGCCCTTCACAGGTTTCAAGACCCTCCCCATTCACTGACTGCCTCCTCCTCACAGCAGCAGAGGGAAGGCAGAACAAGGTCTATCCTTCCTCCCATCTCACAGATGAGAAAACAGAGTCCCAGGAGTGACGAGTCATACTCCAGGGCACACGGGTCTGGCTGAGCCCAAATCATTGATTTTTTTCTTTCCAGCCCAGGGAGTTCTGGGGGTAGCAGGCTGGGCCCCCCGGGATGGCCACGGAACCTGAGGAGGAGGAAGGGCAGAGGCTCAGAGGGGCCAGTTCGTAAACACTCCCCTGGAGTGACGACAGGGGGGCAAAGCAGCCCGATCTGTCCGGGGACATGCTCAGCTGGGTTCCTGCCTCCTGTGCAAGTCGTGACAGTCACCAAGGCCCCTCCTGTCCTGCCCAGGACGCTGCTCTGCGGCGGGCTCTGCAGCTCCTGCCCCGCCTTCTCCTGATGGATTAATCATGGCCAAGGGCAAGTCAGCCACTAAGCTGGTTCCCCGGCTCCTCTCGGAGGCCCCGCTGCCTGGAAATCCAGTGTTGCTCTTCCATCTCCAACACACAAGGATTCCATTTCACAGCTCTGCACGGTGGCTCCACCCTGTGATCTCCGAGGATCTTCACCGTCACCCTGAAAAGTGGCCATTATTGTCCCCTTTGTCAGATGAGGAAAGTGAGGCTTGTGAGCAGGATATGGAGCTGGGACTTGGTCTGAGCCTCTGGGACTCTGAATGAAGCGGCACCACTGGTGTTCTTGGGCATCTCACGAACTGGCCCTCAGTGACCGGAGCTGGACAGGGGGCCAGGGGCCCAGGAGCGTACAGGGGTTTCAGTTGGAGCTGAGGGTTTCAAATCACTTTCCCAACATCACACAGTTGTTATATTGAAAGGGCAAAGATTCAAATTGACAGTCTATAAACTTCGCCCTGGCTGGTGTGGCTCAGTGGAATAAGCGCCAGCCTTTGAACCAAAGGGTCACTGGTTCAATTCCCAGTCAGGGCACATGTCTGGGTTGCGGGCCAGGTCAGGTCCCCAGTAGGGGATGCATGAGAGACAACCACACATTGATGTTTCTCTCCCTTTCTCCCCCTCTCCCCTCTGTCTAAAATAAAGAACTAAAATCTTTTTTTAAAAAAAGTCTATAAACCCCAACGCTCAGACTCTCAACCCCTGCAGTCGAAAGGTCTCTGCAGAGAGCCTGTTAAGAAAGCCACTAAGAGGAGTCAACTTCAGAAAATGCTACTCAGCTCCTTTGTGGAGACCCGCAATGCACACAGGGCTGCGAGAGAGACCCGGGGAGAACCCAGGGCGACAAGCCGGCCGCGTAAGGCTTAACCCAAAGCTTTCTAGCAATTCCCCGTTCAGGGTCCATCTTCTGTTCGCATGAGGTGATGTGTCTATAAGGATATTTATCTCAGCCCCGGTGATAACAACAAGAAATCAGACACATCCTAAGTGTCCAACCACAGGAGAACCTGTGGAATAAATCAGAGCACATGCCTAAGGTGAATACTTTTAAGCCATTAAACCTGTAGGTTTATTTATTTACTGACATGGAAAGATCTGTATTTACTGACATGGAAAGGGGCCCAGGACACAGTGCTGAGGGAAGAGCAGGCTTCCCAACAACCTGACTCCATCTGGGTAGAACGCTAGCTCTGTGTGCGTGTGTGTGCGTGTGCGTGTGTGTGTGTGTGTACACTGAAAGAGAGAGATGAAAGAACCTTTACAAATAGTAATAGTAATAATGATGGTTTCCTTGGTGGTAAGACTGCAAGGGTTTATTGCTTTCTTGTGCACTGTTTGAGATGCCTGCGGAGAGCTTGGATAAAATTAAAGAAATTATTTGAGTTGCAAGGGAAATAGCCAGGACCTCTTCTTAAAAGGCACAAGTGTGTACCCAAGGCACCAGTCACATGGCATTTTGGGCTCTTGGCAGAAATCTTGGGGGTGATTATGCTGGACAGTTCCAGAGGCTTCTGGGAGTTTCTGGACTATAGCGAAGATAGGCAGTCCTGCTCCCGCGCCCTTGGAAGCACTTAACGGAACGAAGGTCTCAGGTGACTGCAGAAGGAGTGCGTCCCCAGCCCTGTATCCATCCCACTCTAAGGAAGAGGGCAGCAGGCCTGGGCCCGCCCGGTCCCAAGGGCGCAGCTGATTGGCTGCTTACGTACCCGCTTCTGGCAGGACTGGCGGATGTCTTCCAGCTCCTCCTCCTGGTCCTCACGGTCCTTCTGGTGCATCTGCTTCATCCGCTCTATCTCCAGCTCAAACCGCTGGCGGAGCTGGGGGTGGCAAGCACAGCCTGTGAGGGGGGCCCTCACCCACTCCCCTGGCCCCCCACGTCATGCTCAGTATTCCAGCTGCATCTTCCCTTTTGGGAGCGCACGGATGAAAGCCAAGGTACGCTGCCCAGGGCGGCCAGAAATAATAGTAGATAAACGGCCCGAAGGCTGCTTCTCTCACTTCCTGTGGTCGTAAGAGATGTCACTAATCCCACCCTTTCCTACTGAGTTACATGCAGCCTCAGAATCCTTCTCCACGCTCTCACGTGGATGAAACCTCTGTCATCCCTGGGGCAGACATCGGTGCTGGTTTTCGGATGGGTGGAGAGGTGAGTGGATGGACAGTAGGACAAAACTTGAGTGATGAAGACATGGAAGCCTGCAGAGGGGGATACGGGCCCGAGATGTCGCCTTGGACAATTGACTTTGTCTCTGATGGGTTAGTTTGCCTTCTCTGCAGGAAACCGCCATCCTAGGATGCTCTGGTGAGGGTTCAAGGAGACGGTCCCGGGAAAGCAGGGAGCCCAGGGCCTGGCACATGCATGTTACTGCCTCTTTCCCTGCTGTCTTCAAAACAGAAAGGACTTCCCAGCAGCATGGTATAACAGGAGCTGGGACGGACCCTCCAAAACTTGCTTAGAACAGGCAGAGAGCTGTGCATGACATTTAACCATGTGAGGCTGTGCCCTGACCAGTGTGGCTTGGTTGGGCATCGTCCCGCAAACCGAGAGGTTGTGGATTCTACCCCCATTCGGGCAGAGGCCTGAGGTGCAGGTTCAGGCCCCAGTCACGGTGCATACAAGAGGCAACTAACCATTCACTGGCCCTCTCTCACACCGATGTTTTTCTCCCTCTCATTCTCCCTCTCTTCCTTTCTCTCTAAAAACGAATAAAAACTTTCAAATAATTGTAAAAAGAATAAGTGAGGTTGTATCACAGATTTTGAAATCGAACGGGTCCCAGTTCTAGTTCAAGGTCTCACTGTCTCGAGCTGCATAAACGAGAGACCGACCCAAGCTCTTGCTTCTCAAAATTCTGTGGCACACACATCGGAATGACCTCATACACGTTTTAAATTTAAATTTCAGGGCTTCGCCCTAGACCTACCAAACCGGAGTTTCCAGGGGAGAGAGCCCACCAACCCGCACTTTCCAGCTTGCATTTATCTATGTTCTCTAACGCACTCGGTCCCCAGAGGAGCACGGTGGGTGTCACGGTGGGTGTCACGGTGGGTGACACCGTGGGAACTCTGACCACTGACCACACTGCCCCGGCACCTCCCGCCAAGCTTCCAGAAGGTTCCAGTGACCATCCTCAACAAGATAATTAAGTTGAGAAAAGACAATCTTGGTCTTTGAAAACGCTCGTGGATGCTATTCCCTGCGATGCAGGGCTGGGATAAAAAGGAGAAAGGACAGCGTGTGCCCCAGTTCTTATTACAGTTCTGGGCATAAAGTACGCTCCCTTTAAATGTCAGCCTCCTGCCTCGCCTTCTTTAACATGACAGAGGTTATGGGAAGATAATCCAAAATGAGGAGCTTAAGCAAGTAAATAAAGTATCTCTTCTTCATTTTTTTCCCTACCCACTTGGACACCCCTGACATCTGCAATACCATTTATGTCAAGCGTATATGAGCTCACATAAAACCCCCTGGAAAAAGTGCTATATTGTAATCAATAAATATCTCCGGGGTGCCTACGAGGGCGCGATGCGGGAGGAAGTTACGGGTGAGGCTGAAGATGAACGGCAGCGTTGAGTCAGCCTCGCCCCCCGGGGAAGGCGGGGATGGGCGGCGAGGAAGCTGCGCTGACTTTCGGGCCCCTGCGGTGGCAGTCCTGCGTGTCTGCTTGAACGCTGGGTCCCCTGGCGGCTTCTTACAGAGCTAACACAGGTTTTCAAAGGGCTTGTTTTATTTTATTTTATTTTTTTTTAGAGCGAGAGGAAGGGAGAGAGAGACATCCATGTGAGAGAGAACACGCATCTGCTGCCTCCTGCACGCATCCCAACCGGGGACCAAACCTGCAACGCAGGTACGCGCCCTGACCAAAGATCGAATCCGCAGCCTTTTGGTGCGCAGGAAGGTGCTCCGACCAACTGAGCCACCCGGCCAGGGCAAAGGGCTTGCTTTATTCTTGACTCTGGGCTGCTAGGCGATGCTGCGCCATCCCCATGCCCCTCAATGCCCCCCTCCTGCACGCACCTTCACAGATTTATGGGGTTGGGGGGATCCCAGGGGACTGACCAGGCACCGGTTTCACTGTACAGATGAGGGGACTGAAGTGAGAGGGGACAGGGAGCGTGGCTAAGGTCACGCAGGCAGTAGGCTGGCTGCCTTGAGGACTCCATCCGGTGGGAAGGTATCCCAGCCCCTTAACTGCCACACGACCGCCCTGCTCCAGGCCTTCACCCAGTCTGTTCCTCCCGCCTGGAATCCTCTTGGTCAGCCAACTTGGATTCATCCTTCAGCTTTCAGCTTTGGTAAATGTCCCTTCCTGCGGGGAGTCTTCCCTGATTGTTCTCCCAGCTGGGCTTCCAAGAGCGGCTCTGAAAGTTACCCTTTCCATAACACTCAGCGTGGCTGTAAACTGTGGGAGGCCAAGTCCGGCTTGTCTGCAGCTTCATCCTTAGCAACTGCAGGGCGCATGCCGCAGAGTGGCTGCTTAATAAATAGCGGCCGACTGAGTGACTAAATGAGCAGTTTTCTGAACTGCTGCTCCAGACTCTGTCCCTCCACATTCGCCACACCTGGGTCTCCGTACTCAGCGGGACCCGTCCTGATGGACTGAGGGGAAGCAAGAAGCAAGGGCTGGCTCCCCAGATGCCCCGCCGCCCACACTGTCCATCTCCACCCCCCAACCCCTGCACCCCCCCAACCTCATCAGAACTGCTCAGAGTTAGTTCCCTGCTTTACATGTTCTCACTGCCGGGCCAATTTTCTAGAAAAAGGGTTCCCAGCCTTGAAACATCTTCAAAAACACTGTGCCTTGTAAAATCCCACGAGAAATTTCTTTAGAGCTCAGCATTAGGAAAAGCCTCGCTTCCCCTTGGGAAACTGGTGTGTTCTTATGTTGGGGCTGATAAAGGCACACGGTTCATAGTTCCTTTTCCTCTCTGGCCACCAGGAATTTTAACGCTGAAACAATGAAGTGCTATCAGATCGCCTGTTTTGCACATCTGCCTGTAAATACACTGTCCCCACCCCTCCTTAACGTCTGTCTTCATTCGTGTTTTTAAGGTTCAAAGTGTTGTATTTATATTTTTTTCAATTTTGTTGTGCACACACCTTACAAGCTGCCTCAAATTCTTCCTGGAACAAGGTGGGTATATAAACAAACAAGCAGACAAATAAAATATTCATTTGATACTTCGCTGAGCATGCCGGTACTGGAGGGTTTGCTATGCCTGCCGTATTCCCCTCGGTTGTTTCGCATGTCCCAAAGACCAGCACTCCAGTCTTCCTCGAGAATGTGCACAGTGCACACAGTAGGTATTCAAGGCACTGTGGGGGCACATGGCACAGGCTCCAAATCCCATCCCTGCCACTTTGTCCGCACCTCTGAGCCTCAGCTTGCGGGGAAGCAATTAATACTAACATCTCTCTGTACGAGGTTCCTGTGAAGAGCCACGAGATGATACCTGGGGAGAGCCTGGGGCTGAGTCTCGCACACAGACAGCGCTCAATAAATGTTAGATACCGGGTCGACACCAGCTGTGTATCTGGCCTTGTCTAAGCTCTACAGATGTCCTGATAAACAAAAAAAACCCCTCCCTTCCTCAAACTTATGTCCAAATGGGGAAGAGTAGCATTGAGTAAATTCTTAAAAACACTATCGACTGTGATGGTGGCGGGTACATGAAGGACGAACCAGCTACAGAGATGGAAAGTGAATATGGGGGCGGGGGCTGTTTTCAGGAAGATGATCAGGGCAAGCTCCTCCAAGGAGGTCACAGTGAGGCTTGCAGGAAGGCAGCAATGGACTAGATAGATTGTGGAGGATCTGGCTGTCAGGCCTGGGGGGTCAGAGGTTCTCTGGGGTCATAGGGAGCCACAGAAGGATGAGGAGCAGCTGGGTGAGGTGCCCACGTTGTATTTTAATAACATCCCTCTGCGTCGGAGTTGGCAAGGGACAGCGTCCCTACCTGCTCCAGCTGCTTGATGGTGTTTTCCTGCTGGCTCTGGACCTTCTGCTGCTCGAGGGCGCTGGACTCCAGCTTCCAGAGCCTGTCTTTCAAGCCAGCGAGGCCGCTCTCCCCCAGCGAGGGCAACTGCAACAGCTCGCGCTTTTGGCCCTGCAGCATCTCCACCTCCTGCTTCAGCTTCGACGTCTCCCGCTCCTTTTGCTGCAGAGACAAAGGGGATGGGGATCGGGAGTCACATGGCCATACCCCCTCCAGGCTTCCCTCTACAATCTGCTGGAACTTGCCACTTTGCAGTGCATGCCGGCTGCACTCTGCCGTGCAGCGCCTCAGAGCGCCCCCTGCAGGACGCCAAGGGCTACTCTCTGGAGCAGCAGGGACAGGCAGGGTGGGAGAGCGACACCTTTGCCCCTGGACTTAGACCTCAAAGCCCATAAAGGGGATGCCTGCCCCATTTGTAAGCTGTGCGCCTGCTGAGATCGAGGTTGAGACGGAGCAGGGAGGCAGAGTGCCCAGAAACGACTCTCCCAGGTTGGAGACTCACAGGGTCAAAGGACTCTGGGCCAGATCACGAAGGGGCTGCGTGCCAGGCTAAGAGATTTAAAGGGTCCCCCCGGGGTCACAGGGAGCCACGGCAGCGTGAGGAGCAGCCCAGTACAGTGCCTGTGTCATATTTTAACAAAGCCCCTCTGCCCTGGAGCCTGCATGAGACAGGGCGCTGCCCCTGCACAGGGCAACTGCTACCTCGTTCTGAGGCTCTCACACCTCCCAGGTGAGCACTCAGAGCCCATGCAGGTGACCAGAGCAAATTCAATACTTCAAGCTAGGGAGGTCTGGTTCCCAACTTACTGTCTGCTGTCTGCTGTATTAACACGCCCTGGGACCCACGGCTCCGAGTGGCCGGCAGGCCAGGACACGCGCCCAGAGCTCCCTCCCTGTCACCATCTATAGCAGGCGCTCAGTGGGGCTTCCTGAGACCCAGAGACCAAGAACCAAGAGGCCTCCGTGCCTGCCCTCCCTTACCTTCAACTGCTGCTGAAGCTGGCCCAGTTCCCACCGGACGCTGGTGTTCTCCTGGCTCACCTTCTCGCGGAGTCCCTTCTCAAACACACACTCACCCAGGGCCTGCGCGAGCTGCATGTCAAACCTGCCCGGGCAGAGCACGTGTCATGGCACCGAGGGGGGGCACCCGGGCCAGGGGAGGAGAGGGGCTGGGGAGAGGCAGTCAGCTTGCCGGGGACCGAGCAAGAGACAGAGAGAGACAGAGAGACAGAGAGAGAGAGAGACAGCGCAAGCGCAAAATGACGGTGGGCTTGATGCTTTCACGCAAGGTCGGGGATCGTGATTACGTGGTAGGAATCTGGAATACCAGAGAGAAACTTTTAGGGTTTATAAAGAATTTAATTTAAAAATACCAAATACTTATTTAAAATGTAAAAATAGATGAAAATCAGGATAAAACTATATATTGATAGAGAATAAGAATAAAAAACATATACAGAAAAATCTGATCCATCTGGTTTGCCAAAATATGTCGAGAACCTTTATCTCCGCAAGGCCGAGGTCTGCTGTCTCATGATCCCTGGCGGGTGAAGGGATGAATGTGGGTACCCACCCAAGCACGGGAGAGCCCACATTTCATACTTCACGTGCTGTCGTTGTGTGCTGATGACCCATGTCAGAGCACGTAACTACTGATAAAATGCTGGACGGTCACCCATTCAGTCTTGTCTTCCTTTGTTACCCCAGCAGATGACACACACAGACTAGAAGGTCCTAGTTAGGGCTGTCCAGGGCGGCTCGTTTGGGGCCCGCCTGCCCCTGCAGGTGACCACTGAGTGAGAAGTTCTCCCTGGACTTGACATCACCCCATGGGGTCATTTTGGCCCTTGGTCCCTCTCACAGGTGAGGAAGCCGACAGAGGTGGCTCTGCCAAGACTCAAGGAGCTGTGACTTTGGTCACTCGCCCTTGGACCACATAGTAGGGCTCCAGGGAGCTTGGTGTGACCAGAATGGCCCAACCGGGCATGGGGCTTGGGGCCCGGTGAAAAGGAGGTCTCCCTGTTACGAGTTTATCCAATGTCCTTTAATACTAGATGGTCATTCTGAGCCTCGGACACCTGAGAAAGCCAATCCTGGGTCACGTGAGGGAGCTGCTCCTACTATGGGAACTTCCCAGGAGCTTTTTGATTGGCTGTTGGTGGCACCGTTCAAGGGGAGCTATTGGCTGCCTCTGAATGGAAGCATTGTGATGACAATACTGATCCGGCAATCCCAAAGCAAGACATGCCTTCTCGTATCCATTTTACAGAAGAAAAGTGGAGTGACTGATTAGCCCAAATCACCAAAGTCGTGGGAGCGGACTTGAACCCATGTTCTCTCCTGTCTTAGCTAGTCCCCCACCACCCGCCCATGCCCTGGGACAGCTGGGGAGAGAGACAGTGGGGGCCAGACAGTGGCTGGTATTTCAACAGAGCCCTTGGCTTAACAGGCCACTTCATGCCAAAGAATGGCTCCTACAGACCCTAAGTTCTGGAACAAACCGACCGACCAAGGCCAGGTGGATCTGCACACACCCTTCAGCCCACCAGGAAAAGGCCGGGGGCCCGGCCTCCGGTGACTGTGGGAGACAGCCCAGCACAGGCCTTACCCCAAGGAAGCAGGCTGGGAGTTCCATCGGCCCTCGGAACTGAGCTCTGTAGCCCATGGGGTAACCATGGCAATAAGAAGCCACCCCCGAATGGAACTATTCTGGACCACTCTGACCTCGGAAGGCAGTGTCAGGACCGGAAACTCAACTGGTGTAGGCACCCCTCTACCCTGGGCCCAGAGAACTGAGGAAGCTGCTGCATCTGCACTGCGACCAGACTTAGAGATGAGGAAGCATCACTGGCTTCTAGATCCCTCCCTCACAACGGTCGCTCTGCCTGAGTTTCCACCACGAGGCTGGGACTTCCACTGCCCTCACCGGAAACACTAATCCACCTAGAAAGATAATGGCTGCTGTTGGCAATTAGCATCACAACATAAATTAACTTCTGCCAAGAGAGGGTACAGGCCAGAGGGCCTCCCAGCAGCAGTGCAAGTGTTAAGAGGAAGAAGTGTAAATATGAAGACGTGGGGACCTTCCGGGGTGCATCCTGGAGAGATTCTTAAGTACCTGGAGTGAGCAAAGCTGCCCGAGAGGGTGAGGGAAATCCCAGGGAGATGGAATTTTCTGCTTGCCTAAACTCCAGGGGCAGACCCCTAGCCGTGATGAGAGCTGCACCCCCACGGGCCTCTCAGAACAGAAGTGGGCCCCACAGGTGGGGACCAAGATCGTCACAGCTGGCAGAGACCCGGGGGACCACAGACTGCGCGCCTCTTGACCACAGGTGGGTCTGATGAAGCCACTCTTCAGCACTGCGGGGCTGCTTCAAAGTCCAAGGACCCCTCGAAACCATCGCTCGCTCTCTAGCCCAGAGGGGAGGCGTCACTTGAGAAGGTCACCCAGGGAACAACCAGGGCAGGGCTAAGCCATTTCCCCCACTGCAAGGACCAGGGTTAGCCAGAACGCCCGTGAGAAGGTGGAGAAAGAAACAGGTATCAAGAAGAAGAGAAGGAGCCTCTCTCATTTGGGTGGGGTGGGGAGCACGCTAACAACTCCCAAAAGATTTTTTTTTTTTCAGATGAAGAAGCCAGCTTGGGAAAGCTCAAGGATGGAGAAGGGAAACTATGTTTAATGCAGATGAAACTCAAAAGCTATGTCACTCCATGCAAATATAATTCAGCTTGCCAATTCTGGGAAAAGAGCAAGGCCACGCCCTGGCATACGTAGGGACGTTTTCCTGTATTTCTATCCCGGACCCTCCAAAAGAGGCTGTGTTCCAACTATTGGCCTCCTACAAAATCTCCATGAGGGCTCGTCTGGCTCCAAACAGGGACCCCTGCGCACCTCTGCCCTCACCACACGAGCAGCCAAGGTGTCCCGGGATCGAAGCGTTGCAGGTGCAGAGGTTTTGTGAAAGGAAGACTGAGTGTGTGGACCTGGGTTCCAGTCTCGCCGCCACCACTGGCCAGCAGCTGTGACAGCATCCCCAGGGGGACCAGTGAGGAGGTGCAGCTTCAAGACTGGCGTCCTGCTTGTGCACAAGGTCCAGTCCTTGCCAGAACTGTTAGCGTGATAGGAGAGTCTAAACCCCAAGTGAACACGGCAGGGACTCAAGTTTTTGGCCCGTTCCACATTCGACGGTAGGGGCGGAGGGGAACCGAATGCAGTCCAACTGGACACACCAACCGTATCATCTACGCCTCCCCACAGGGGGCGCATTCTCCTCCCCTACCCATTGGAGGCAGGTGGAGTGACTTGTCCGAGGTCACACCACATAGAAAGGGGCCCAGTGGGGCCTTGACCCCGGGGTGGTGTGGCGTCAGCACCTGCACCCCTCACCACCATGCTGAGTTGTCTTTACCATCCACTATCAACTCTTCACTGGATTAAATGGGGAAGTCAAGGCCCAGAGAGGCCAAGAAATGTCCTTGAGGCCACACGGTCAGTTGGTAATCGAGCTGAGACTGGGTAACAGAAAAGAATCATTTTTTGCTGGATTCTTGGGAGCAACTTACAGGAATGAGGTATGAGGGGAGGGGGAGAAAATTTAGGCCAGGACAAGGGAGGTAAGCCCCATGGATGAGGAGCCCCAACAGAAGTGAGGGGGCTTAGGAGGAGAAGCCGGAGACCCCAAAAGACTCCGGCACCAATGCAGCAACCCCCCCCCCATCCAGCGCCCAGGTGACGACGTGGACCGTGACTCACTTATTTTGCTTCTTCTCGAGCTCGTGGTTTCGGCTTTGCTGGTTCTCCAGCAGGACGCGGGTGTCCTCCAGGTCACAGGTCAGGTGGCGGCACTTCCTCTTCAGCTGGTGAGCCAATTTCTTGGCCCCCTCGTAAGCACTCTGCACCTCCCTGAGCTGTGGGGGCAGCAGAACGAGTCCCCCGCTTAGTCCGGGCAGCGGCCATAATGCAGACAGAACAGACACTGGAGGTGGGGACCCTGTCCGGACCACGGTCCTCCTAGGTCACTCGTGGGAGCTGCTTCTGAGCCTCGGTTTGCCCGGAGGTGGAATGGGGTCACTCCATTGATCTCAGTGGGTGGCTTTTAATGCTTCTCAATAATCCTCCTGCCCACCATCGCACGGATCCTTCACCTGCCCTGCCTCACCCTCCCAGCCCCTTGAGTGCTGGACCATTAGCATCCCCGTCAGCTGGCGTGAGCTGGGGAGCGGGGGAGCCGGGAAGCAGCCGAAATGGCACACGAAGAAAAACTCAGCAGAGAACCCTGGAGACAGGCTCAAAGGTTAGAGCAGGTAGGTGGCCCTCTGGACGGCTGGCGTCCACGGCCATGCACGCGCCCGGCCGTGAACACCCCGAAAGCTGAGGCCTCGCGCATCTTCCTCCAGGAGACAGCCTCCCAAAGGTCCCGGTTTCGATCTGGGAGAGAGAGCAGCTCAGAACCGTCGCTTTGAAGAAATGGCCTCATTAAAGGGTTGCTTTAAATAAGCAAAACGCTGAGTTAATGAAGCCTGTAATTCTAAATTCAGTATTTGAAGGCAAATGAGATGTTTTCTTATATTCGGCTGCTCAGAAAAGGTTGCGGTTTTATTACTTTTTAATGTAGCATGACTATCCCCTTTCCTTGGGGATCCTGACCCGACTTTATAATTCGCCGAGAAAGAACTGGGCTGCTTCCCTGCCTGGACACCTCTCCGGGTTTATCTACGGCTCGGGAAGTCTCTCGGAGGACCGCACTGTAACATCCGTCTTGGACGGGATGAGTAGATCCATCGCCACCGCGGAGGATAATGCGGCTCACTCCCATTGTTCACAAATTCCCTGTGAGCCCCCCCTGGCCCACCTGGGCAAGGTGACCTCACGATAGCTTTCTCTCACAGGGAGGAGGGGCACATAATAAAAAGACAGGCAAATATGGCCTCCGCTCTCAGGACGGCTGCCTCTACTGGGGAGACCAAGGAAAAAAAAAGGCAGATGATCACGATACAGCACGATGAGGCTGATAACTTGGAGAAACAATTCGGGGGATCCAACCTGACCTGCACCAGGGAAGACTTTCTTGAGGGAATGACAGCTGAGATCTTAAGAACAGGTGGAGACAAGGAGGTAGAGGAGAGAAAAACTGTTCTAGGAAGAGGAAAGAGCACAGGCAGAGGCCCGGAGGTGAGAAAGAAGAAGGTGTTTTCTGAAGGAGGAAAAAAAGGCAGTGCGGTGGAAGGGAAGAGGGGGCCCAGGAGCAGACCCACTAAACGCAGTCGGCTGGGCTTTGGCAAAGGAGTCGAGGGGAAACGAGGGAGAAGAGAGTCTTCCAGCAAACACCCAGAGCTGGGACACCTGGATGTCCACGTGCAGAGAGAGGGACCTCCACACGGGCCTCCCGCTGTCACAAATACCAGCTACAGTGGATTGCAGGTCTACATGTCAGATGCAGGTGCTACAGACCTTCAAGGAGGTAACATAAAGGAAAACCTAATTAACACTAGGTTTGACGATGACTTTTAGAGACCAAAGGCATGATCCATGAAAGAACTGATAATCTAAAATTTGTTAAAATGGCCCTGGCAGGCGTGGCTCAGTGGATCGAGTGCCAGCCTGCGAACCAAAGGGTCGCTGGTTCAATTCCTGGTCAGGGCATGTGCCTGGGTTGCGGGCCAGGTGCCTGGTTGGGGGCATGTGAGAGGCAACCAGTCCATGTATCTCTCACACATCAATGTTTCTTTCCGTCTCTTTCTCCCTCCCTTCCCATTTCTAAAAATAAATAAATAAAATCTAGAATTTGTTAAAATTAAATATTCCTGCTCTGCAAAAGACTAAAAGACTATCAAGAGAATAAAAAGACAAGACAGACGGAGAGAAAATATTTGCCAAAAAACATATGTGACAGAGGACTGTGGCCCCAAACATATAAAGAACTCTTAAGGCACTACAATAAAAAAAACTTAATTAGAAATTGGGGCAACAACTCATTAAAACCAAGTTTAATAGGAAAAAAATTGGGGTAAAGACCTTTAACAGATGCCTCACGAAAGACATATGGAGAATTTGAAAAGATGTGCCCCATCACAGATCACCAGGGTAACGTAAATGACACAACAAAGAGATCATACCGCACACATATCAGACTGGCTAAAATCCGGAAAGCTGCCAACACCAAACGCCAGCGAGGATGTGGAGCAACAGGAACTCTCACTCACTGCTGGTGGGACTGCAAAACGGCACAGCCGCTTTCGATGACAGTTTGGTGGTTTCTTACAACACAAAACACTCTCTTACCATATCATCCAGCAGTCATGGTCCCTGTGACTTACCCAAAGGAGCACAAAACTATGCCCACACCAAATCTGGCACATGGACGTGTACCACAACTTCACTCAGGCTTGCTGAAATGCGGAAGCTACCAAGTTGCCCTTCAGTTGTTTAATGGGTAAACAAACTGCGGTACCTCCAAACAATGGAATGTCATTCAGCACTACAAAGAAAGGAGGTATCAAGCCAAGAAAACACACGGAGGAACCTTAAATGCACGTTACAACACAGAAGCCCGTCTGAAAAGGCTGCTGACGACACGATCCAACGGTGTGACAGTCTAGGAAAGGCAAACTATGGAGACAGTGGGAAGATCAGTGGTGGCCGGGGCTGAGGGAGAGACACGATGAACGGTGAAGCCTGGGGAAATTCCAGGGCGGTGAGACGACTCTGTGTGAATCTCATGGTGGATGCGTGTCATCAGACATGTGCCCACGCCTATGAAGCGTGCAACACGGAGAGTGGAGCCTCATGTACGGTCTGCGGGTGACAGTGACATGTCATGTAGGTCCATTGGTTATAGCAAATGTACCCCCTGGTGGGGATGCTGATAGTGGGGGTGGGGGGTGCACGGGAAATCTCTGCGCCTTCCTCTCGGTTTTGCTGGCAGCCGTAAACAACAAGCATGGCCGTGCTCAGTGCTGCGCCGAAGCTGGCTGAGACCACCTTATGAGAGCTGCTTCTGAGCATCACCTCCCAACCCTCCATTCAGGGACAACACGATCGTAACTTAAAACTGGCCACGGTGGGGAAATTTACACCGCAGAAATTGGCAGCTGGCCAATGCTATCCCTCAGGGGGCGCGTTGGCCTGCTTGTGCGCTTATGTTCAGAGAGCTGGTTGACCTGCTTACCACTGGCTACAGTGTAGACTGGTTACAATGCAGGCTGCGGGCGGCTGGAGACAATGCAAAGGAGGCAAAGAGGCTAACCTAGCATCATATTCCTCAGGAAACGCTACGTAAGATTACATTATATTTGTGATGGCAAGGGGCACTTTCAAGAACAAAGGGGAAATGGCAGAACATCAGAAAGACAGAGGACACGTGACTGGAGCCATAATGGTACATGCTGACATTACGGCAGCCAGGGGGCAGAGGGGAGCAGCCGACAGATACAGAAACGTCCCTGAGGACAGAGGCTGTGCTGGAAGCCTGGAGCACACTGGGGAGCTGGAATAAACACCCTTGGATGAAGCGAGGGCCCTCCGAGAGCTGCGCCCCAGTGAGAAGGGGCACCGAAAGTTCCACCCTCTGGCCTGCAAGGAGGTGAGAAAGCTCAGGGTTGGGGAGCAAACGTCCCCGTGAGAAATCAAAGCCCAGGTCTGGACCTCACGTGGGTTGGGAGCACCAGTGGGTGCCTGGCGAACATTGCGGACTCCCGGAACCGAGCATTTCCCACCATCTCGGGGGCCGCTGCCGAGGCAAGTGCGGAAGAGCTGCTTCTGAAGGACACATCCACGGCCCCGTGAGCGAGACGCCCCTCTCATCGATGGAAAGTTACAAAGATAAAAACAAGATCAACTCACAATAAAAGGAAATAGCTAAACACACACACACAGAAATCTACCACAAGAGTCAGAAGCAGGACAAGGAACAATGCAGGGCAGCCCCCTGGCGGGCGCAGAGGAACACAGAGAAGAGGAGCTCACAGTCGGAATCTACAAAACGCACAAGGACTCGATCCGCCACGAGAGTCAGCATGACTTGGGGTAACAGAACAGTCTGGGGGAGTCTCAGAGGAGCCTCTGGCTGCAGCGTGGCGGGTGGCAGCGGGGAGAGGCTGGAGGCCAGGAGACCAGGTAGGAGGCTGCCGCTCTGGTCCAGAGGAGAGATGCCAGGGGCAGGTTAGAACGGAGGCGATGGCCACAAATAACACCTGAGTGTTGTTACAGGCTCTTACGATCATGTTATTGCAGAGAAATCTGAGGCTCAACATGCGAAGTGATATCCACAAGGTCAGAGCAGAAATGGAACTCGAACTCAGACCTCCTGAGTTCATGCTCACGTTCGTTACAACACAGAGAATTCTTTCCCAGCATCAAATGCCACTGGGAGAGGAAATATTTTGCATATATCCCAAGTGACCAGCACTTGTGACAACAGGGGAGGTGGGAAAACATGAGGTGGTCAGTGTGTTCCTTCTCCCTGCCCACCCTGAGTGGGGCGGGGGGGGTGGCGTTAAGAACCGTAAGAACCGTAAGAACCGACACGCTCTCTGGGGCCTCCGCGAACCAGCCCACCCGCTGCCTCTTACCTGCTGCTCCAGCTCCCGCCTGGCCGTCAGCTCCGAGTCCAGCCTCTCCTCAGACTGCTGCAGACGCTTCCTGAGAAACGCGTTCTCCATCTGCGCGCAGTCGAAGCGCACCTGCCACTCGTCCGCTGTTCAACAAAGTTGGGGGACCGGGACGGAAGGCCGGGTGAATGAGGGCGGCTCCCTTCTTAGCCATTTATTTGTACACAATGTCACGACATTAGCACAGTTCCCGGGGCTTGACCTTGGACCTCGGGTTAGGAAATCTTGCTTAGGTCCAAACTTCAAAAGAAGAAACAAGCCACTTCCTCCGGGCAGCCTGTCCTGACCACCCCTAGTTGTCTCACGAAACTGAAGGCTCACTATCCTAAGCTCAGTTGTTTTATACGCTGCAATTTCTCCACAAGTGGACACATACCTTTCTTTTTCAAAAAAAAAAAACAACAAAAAACAATCCTGAGGGCAGGGGGGGAGTTTTAGTCATTTGTGGACCCCCAATACCCTCTAGAAGAGTTCCCCACAAGAAGTTTCCCCGCACTGACACAAGCTCACCAACTGGTATGGTCCTACTGGCCAATCGTGTTGGGCGACAGAGCATGCAATGAGTGGCTGTTGGCTGAATGAACAAATCAGTGAGCAGGAAAGTATCCACCGAAGGAAGAGCAGCAGAGACACTGATCACAGGCTGTCTCCACGAGATAACAGAACCACACTTTGATTTGATAAAAATCTGAAAAAGTCATTTGCTGGTTGTTGAAAGCTCTTTGGCTGGATAGGATAGGCTAGACCAAATTATGATGGCTCTTTTGACCATGTAAATAACAAAGTAATGTCCTGTGAAACAACAGAGTTTTGGAACACATTCCAGAAGTGGAAATCTGAAAACAGAGGCCACACCCAGTCTTCATCCGTCCATCCACCCACTTATTATCATTTCTTTCGTCTACCTGCCCCCACTCCGAACACTTATGGAGCACACCACCCCACACCAGGGACCAGGGGTAATGAACACGGAGGCATCACAGCTCCCAGGAGAACCTAGTGGAGGAGACACACGTACTGAGAGCCGACAGGATGAGGGCTCTCAAACGGGAAGCTTAAGGACAGCTAGAAGAGGACTTGAACTCCTACGGGCAGCAAACGTAATTCTGTTCATCACTGTGTCTCCAGGTCTTACCACCATGCCTGGCATGTCAGAGATGCTCCATAACTTTCATTTCCTAGGTGGATGGGTATATGTGTGGATGCACGGATGGGTGGACGCACGGATGCATGGATGGATGGAATTAATACACGCATAGATAAACGGATGAGAGGGTAGACGGAGAGGTGGGCAAGCAGGGGTAGGTGGACACTGACGATGCATGTGTGTGGTAGGACTGAGGCCTTCGAGGACGTGATCCCAGTAGACATTCCCGTACAACTAACCCAAACAGAAGAATGACATCACTGTAAGGAGTAAGCTTGTTCAAGTTTTCACCAAGATAAATAATATCATGGTGCGGGAAAAAACAAAACCAAACCCTGTCTCTCCCCTAAGAAAAACACTACGCGTGGCGAACAGCACGGCCCGCACAGGCAAGAGGCAGCAGGCAGCGTGTCTGCTGCTGAACCGTGTGCCCCGCGCCGTGACGTGCTGCAGAACGAGCGACGTGAGGGGCGACCTGGGCAGATGAGGGGCTGCTCTCCACTCCCCACGCTCATTTCCGCCTCCAACCCCCGCCCCGTGGGAGCCATTCTTCATCAGTATGTATCATTCAGCCCTCGCTACCCAGTGACATTTAGTTACATTTTTTCCTGGATTTTTCTGACCTCTCCATTTATTTTGCAAGTTTCTTGAAAGCAGGGCCCAACGAACATTCTTCTACGACCCCACACGAGTCCAGCTCCGTGCTGGATGCACGCCACAAAAGGTTCTCTTCACATACTTCACCACACTTGGAGAAGGACACAGACACTTTTAGTAATTTATGCCCCGGCTTGATCCATGGTGGAGGCTGTGGTGGCAATGCAGTGGCGTGATTAAAGTGTTTTATGGCTTCCTCCAACTTTCCTATATTTTAGAAATTTCCTATAATGAGTATGTATTACTTGCATAATGAAAAACAAAATATTTGTGGGCTGGCTTCCTGGAAACGAGCACCCGGCACCGAAAGCCCATATAGCATCGTGACTAATGTACTCGTGAGCGAGCACGTCTCCCCTCTCATGCGACCCCCGCATCTCTCCGCAGGACAACGAGCCGAGAGGACCATTTACACGAGTCACGGCCGGGATGGAGCTGCAGCTAGCGCTCTTCCGGAAAATCGTGCCGTCCCCCACTGCGGGTCCTGGGCAAACGCCGTTCCTACTCCCGGCATGCGCCCCATGCCCTGGTGGGTGTCCCAGATCAGAGAGTCCCAGCCTCCCTGGTGAGCGCCGGCCCGGGGGGAGGGGTGGGGTGGGGACCTGGGTGAGAGCAGAACAAGCAGGGAGCAGAAGGTGGCAAACGCGCACTGTGCCTCTCCTCCCCCGCCTCCAGCCCTCCCCTGCCCTGAGTATCCCCGACACCTCTAGGGCAGCGGTCCTCTGGGGGCACTGCAGGAAGGGTGTCGACATTTTATGAAAGCTGATGGACACTCCGGGCAGCCTGCTCACCTAGCGCATCCAGCCTGGGCAGAGGAGTTGACAGAGAGGTCGCCGGGCCCCTCCGACCACGGCACAGAGCCCCCGGGCACCGCGTGAGACGGACAGCACCGGGAGCCCCTGGCTCTGCTGGGCTCGCCTCTCCCGGGTGGTCCAGGGCCCTCCCCCACCTTCTCTCCCACCAAACTGTCCAGGAGCCGCTGAGGACTAGACACCGCCTTTCCATGAGGGTGGCGGTGGTTTCTGCCCCAGAGGCTACGTGCACGGGTGGTGACCCCACTCTCAGCACTGACGGCAGCAACGACAAGGAGCGAACGGCTGCCCGGCGCTCTGCGCCACGCACCTGGCTGAACGCTCTCTGGGTGCCACCTGTGGCCACACCCACTTGGGAAAAACAAAGACACCACAATTTCTGTGCCCAAAGCCACCCAGCTAATAAGGATGGATTCTAGATTCAAATCCAGACGTGCAGTTCCACAGACTTCACTTTAAACCACTGACCTGTCTTCCTCAAGGTGTATATTAAAAATATTCATATGTATTTATATTCAAACATATGAATATATATTTATGTATAAACATATATTATATATTACACACAACTACAATAACATGTGATAATAAAGTGTATCATATTAGTATATAATATAATGTATATATTATATATAAATACATATATATTTATATACACATTATATAAATTCATATTATATAGACATATAGACATTATATAAACATTATATAGACATATAGACATATAACATGTATTTATATATAAAGGTACCTTGCCATAGAGCCACTATTTTTTATCATTCTTTGCACCTGTCGCCTTGCTAGTTTACTACTTGGGATGCTGTTGGCTTATGTGCTGAATGCCGGCCTGTTCCGCTGAACTGGGAGCTCCAGGAGGGCAGGGTCTGTGTCTGCTCTGCCAGCGTCTCAGCCCCTAACTCAGTGTCTGGTGCAAAGTAAGTCCTTCGTGTGAATGGGTGGATGGGTGGGTGGGTGAGTCAATGAATGAATGAAGGAACGAAGGAAGGAATGAAAGAAAGAAGAGAACAGCTTTGCCTCCAGCCTCCAATCCCAGGGCTCCAATCCGCTCACCTCCGCCAGTGAGACTCCTTTCCGAGTCATTCAACTGAATTTTCTGCTGGGCTTCTTCCAACTGTTTCTCTACTTCTCCCAAAGTCTTCTGGACCTGCTCATACTTGCTCTGGAAGAGAAGTTCAAGGTGTCAGACCGACCACAGCTGGCCACCTCACCGAGGCGCCTCCCACTCCTGACTGGCCGTTCCCTGCACAGCCCTCACTGGGGCACCTCCACAGCCAGGGACCTCCCCCCCCTGCACCTTCCTCAGCCGGGGCACCTCCAAGACCAAACCTCAGTAAGGCCCAAACATCCCCCAGGACCTCAAGTGCAGATGTGCATCTCACGGAGGCTTTCTGGTCCCAGATGCAAGCACAGAGCGCAGCCTGTTCACCCACACCCCCGCCCCCCGGCACGCTGGACCACCCACCTTCAGCTCCTGGACCTCCCGGAAGGCCCGCAGCCGCTCTGCCCGCTCGCTCTCCAGCACCTGGCAGGCCACGTCCCCTTTGAAGCGCTCATCAGCAAGCTCTGTGGTCAGGTCAGCAATCTGGGACAAAGCGGGTGAAAGCAGTGTCACCCGGTGGGGCCGCCAACACCTCTGCCCCCTCACGCACCCCACAGGACCGCCCTCCACCCCTGCACTGGACAAATCACTGGCTCTCGGGGCCAGGCAACCCTTCCATGGAATGACGTGGCTAAGAACACAAACATCGGACATTTCTTGCTCTTGGTTGCTCAGAGTCCTGGCCCGACACTCACTCAGCTGTGTGACTTTGAACCACACAGGGGCTGATTCTTCACCTTCTCAGCTTTGCAGGCCAGGCGTTGTTAGCTTATGGATTTGTTTTGAGAACTAAGTGAGATAATCTCCAGGAAGCTTAGCTCCGTATCTGGCACAGAGTACGTGTTCCATTAAAAAGAAGTTACGCTCATAGAGACCCTCCTTAGCCATCCTTCCAGGTGCCATCTGGCCGGACCGACCGACCGATGGGCTCTCCCTCAATGAGATGCACTCACAGACGCGCACCACGCAGGAAACAGGAAGCACCCAGCCAGCAGCCCTCTCTGTGGCGACGGGCGACAGCCGTGCACTCTGCATATCAATTCTGAGTGTTCCCCACTCACGGACGCCTGTTGCATCTTTATCACAATTACCTGTTCAACTGGCTATTGCATAAGCCTATAAAATAGGACTGGACAAAGATGTTCCGTGGAAACTAGGTTAAATGCTTTGGAAGGTTTTTCTTTTTTTAAAGGTGAGTTGCTTTTGAAAAGTGGGGTTCCTGCATTCCAATGACTCTGCCGTTTGCCCACTTTGAAGAAATCAAAGCGGGAAAGCATGCGGTCGTGTTTTAGAGACACGGTTTAAGGAGGGAAGGGCTTGACCCGGAGGCTCATCCCCCGAAGGCTGTGGTCTGACCTCTGAGTTAAGGTGGACGTGTTTAAAGTTAAAAATAAAAGCATTTATTTTTTTCACAAATTCCCTTGCGCTGATTTTTCTTTCCAATTAACTGACCGAGTACAGATGCCAAAGGGGTCGGGGCTTCTGTGCTAACACTGTTCCGACACGCAGCCTTCCAGGTTCAAGGTTAGGCCAAAGACAGTGAGGAGAGAAACATATGTGTGGACTGTTCATGACCAAGAAGCTCAGGAACGGCCTCGTACAGGCAGGGGATAAAGTCCAGAGGTAAGGAAGGGGAAAAAAAAATAGAGGCCAGGCATAGGGTTCAAGTCCAAACACAGCAACTAATATGCTGTGTGACCTTGGACAAGTCTCTTCCTCTGGGGAGCTTTGCGCACTTGAGCTGTAAAATGCATTGAATGGGGTGGGGTCTACCGTCCTGTCATTCTGATTCTACGCTAAAAAACGTAGTGCATGAAGACATCAAGACACCTCACTCTCCCATCAGATCCTCGGGGTCACACTGAGGGGTGACCGTGCGATGCTGTGACGCGGACACCGTGACCCTTCCACGGTGGAACCCAGCTGCCCTGCCAGGCCAGTCCCCATCACAATTGTCCCCAAAACCACCCAGCTGCCCCGTGAAGAGGGCGGATGCAGATCTCTGTGTTCTGACATGACAAAATCCCCAGACACACTGCCAAGAGGAAGAACAGCCAAGTTGCAGGACAGAGTTGTGGTCTGTTCCCCTTTTTATGTGCACACAAAAAGCCACCCCCAAACTGGTCATAGAGATTGCCCCACCCCCACCCCCAGAGGGTGAGCTCACGGGGATCTCCCATTTCCTGGTGACATATTTCTGTATTGTTGATGCTTTAAAACCCCTTCTGTAATCAGAAAAACAAAAAACAATAAACACCTCCAAAAACAGTAACTGGCCGCAAAGCCTGGGGCTGCTGTGCTCCTTCCACGCAGCCTTCCCTCGCTCCTCTCCCAGCTCATCCGCCCCCCCCCCCCGCCCGCGTCTTGCTCACCCACCAGCCACTGCTCCGACCGAAACGCAGATTTCCACAGAAACAGCTCAAGGGGAGTGTTTTGGGGGCACACAGCAAGTAAGTGGCTGAGCCAGAAGGTGAACCCAGACCCAGGTGATGGCCCGCAGGCACCGAGGGAGGGGCTCGCCCAGGGTGCTCCTGAGCAGCTCTGGGATGGGGCTTTCATTTGCTGTACCCTACCCTGTGTTCTGGAAAAACACTTGCACGGCAGTGACTGGAGACACTTGTTAAAATGCAGATTCCAGGGTTCTTATATCCCCAGAACTATCGTCTCTGTGGTGGGACCCAGGGATCGGATTTTCAGCGTACTCCAGGGTGATTCTTAGGCACAACCAAGTTTAAGAGTTACTGCCGTACGAACCGGTAGAGTCTCCTAACCTTGGCCTCATCCCGGCCTCAGATAGGTTAGATCTGGTTATGGCACACAGAGGCCCCGGAGCTGGACGAGGGACCATCGGCAATGGGCACCAACTACGCGTCACTGCGATCCGGGAGTGCCCCAGACCACGCTCCTCGGCCACGCCCCTCCCCCCAGCGCTCAGCATTGATCTCAAACATCAAGATGGTATTCTCTCCACCTCAGCCAATTAGTGTGAAATTTAATTTGCACTAATCGGCCTGGGCAAAGGGAGCACAAAATTGCTTTAACGCATTAACTTTGTGTTCCACGGAACCCAAGTCAGGAGCCCAAAGGACAATTAGCCTTTGCAAATTGGGGGAAATGACAGGTGCTCTTCGCAGAAGCAAGTTGCCCCTGACCTTGCCACAGACTCTCTCTGTCCCCACATCACAGGGCCCAACGGCTCCGTCCACAGAGGGGAGGGACAGGCTCCACACCCAGAGCCGCTGGGCAAATGCAAAACGGAAGGCAGTTTAACGAAGGGGAGAGCCCGGCTTACACACTCGGAAGGGCCCTTGCAAACTCCTCACCGACCAATTAACCACAGATTATTCCCAGATGTCCCCCAGGTACACCACTTGGCCATATCACCGGAACCCCCTTTCTACCTAGGGACCGTGACTCCGGGGTCTGCCAGACACTGAGGATGGAACGAATGAATTTGCTGTGGACCTTCCATTCACTCGAAAGGATCACACATCCTGAGCACAGCGCCCTCTGCAGTTTGGAGGAACAGGCGACATTACGCCGAGCACACGTGGTCCAGAGCAGTCATGGCCACTAGTCACTCATCACGCAAGCACCTACTGCGCGCCGGACCCTGGTCCTCAAGGACCCCACCAGCGAGCTGGGGAGATAAGAAAGCCACACGTGGGGCGCCCACATCTTGGCCTGCCTGACTCTGCCCTGCTCTCCTACTCAAGGACTCTTGAGACCCCCCACTCACCTTTCCCACAGAGAGCAAACGGCACCCTCTCGCCCTCCCCCTCTTCTTTCCAATGTAACTAACAGGCCCTGCCCGTGCCTAAGGCTCATATGAGAAACAGCTCACACTCCTCCATTGCTGGGGACATGTATGGCGTCTTCTTTAAACCCTTACGAGGAGGGTGGTTTTGTTATTCCCGCTCCACAGAATGGAGGACGGAGGCATTGAGTGGGAAATGATCTGCTGAAATCATAGCTCATCAGCCGCAGAGGAGTCCCGGGCCCTGGGTTATTATTACTCCAGCCCTGTCCCCCGTCCCCTGGCCTCCGACCTCCCAGCCCCTGGGGGTCAGCAGAGCAGGTGCCGTCATCCTCCCGGAGCAGTGGCTCGGGGAGGTCGCGTTAAACAGCAAGCAGGGTACAGATCAAGGACCAGCCAGACAAGACCGGGACCCCTCCACGGCCACAGCCACGGCCACAGGGAACCTATGTGGACCCACTGCAGAAGGGAAGCCCCACCCCCGTTAACCTGAGAAACTAAACGAGAAAATGATAAAAAGAATCAGGGAAAAAAGGAGAGAAGAGAAAATGAATCAACAGAAAAGGGCCGACCTGACCGCAGAGCCAGCTGGCCGGTGTGGGGTTTGTTCGTCAAGGACAGTGAGCGGTGGCTGCACACCCCAGTCTTGGGTGCCTGCCCCCAAAGCTGCCCCAGCCGTTAGGGGAGAATCAGGACAAATCTCCAGCTCAGTGGCCGCCTCTGGGGCTCTCCCAGAGACGCTGGGGGCCAGTGCGGGCATCGCCTGTGCATTTCTCTTCCCAGTCGTCTCATCGCCCGCTACTAAGTGACAGTAACAGTGACCTTCATTATAGTCAGCAGCACAGAGCGCTCACCACGCGCCCAGCACAGGGTACCCCACAGCACCCTCACAGCAGCTCCAAGAGGAGGCACCGACATCTCTGGATTGCAGCTGAGAAGGCTGAGGCACCAGGACGCAGACTCCCACCCAAGGATCCCCAGCCAGCCAGCGGCGGAGCTGGCTACAAACGGAGGCAGCCTGGCTCCTGGCCGCACCATCAGACTGCCCCGTGAGGGCTCAGAGAATATGTCCTGAATGAGATAATGAACGTATGTGAGTCAGAGTTAAAGGGAGCACTCCACAGTCTCTGGCATTCTGGTGGCAATGGGGACACTTTTGTAAAAGTGCTGGGAGAAGGGTCATGCTTCCAAGAGGGACACACGGAGATGACACATTACCGACTGGCCATGGGATGGAAGGGGCAGTTATGGGTTTTCATGAGATTTAAAACAGCCTTCAAGGTTTGCTAGCTCCACCCTTCAAGGAGAAATAACTCCTAGGACACTGTCACCCACACATCCCATCTTGGACGTGTTCTCAGGTCCGCCCCTCACCTGCAGGATGGCATCCAAACCTCTAATATGGCTCTCAGTGCCCCCGTGGGCTGGCTCAGCTTCATGGTCGGACCACCCCCCAACCCCCGCCACCGCCCCCGCACATGAGACCCTCTAACCAGCAGGGCAGCAGGAGCCAGGTGCGTCCCCACGCTCCGTCTCTGACCTTGCCATGCCCTCCCCCTGGAATGCCTCCCCACCTCGTCAGCAGGCTAACCCCCACTTCTCCTTGAAGACTCCTCCTCCAAGAAGCCCTCCCAGACCCCGCTTCCGGTCTGGGTAGATGGTCCTCCTCCAGCACAGCCTGTTTGGAGCCAGCCAGACAAGGGTTCCAACCCCAGCTCTGCCGCTCAACAGCTACGCGGTATTGGACAACCCTGCCATCTCTCTGAGCTTCTCTTCCCTCATCTACGCATGGGGGTGCCAACACTTTCCTTACAGTTTGATCTGAAGGTGAAATCAGATAATGTAGGCAAAGGATTTATCAGTGCACCTGGCACAGACACACTGCTCATTAAATGTTACTTTATTACGTTTATCATCATTGCATTCATTCATTTGTTTATTCAATTTGCACCGAGTACTTTGTGAGGTAAAGAAACAGCTAAGATGTATCATTATCTTCAAGGAATTCAGCCTGCCCTGGGGAGAGGGTGGTAAGAATTCAAATACGTAACAGTGGTGACGTGTGAAGGCTTGAAATCTGTAATAATGACTTCACATGCACCTCCTTCCCACAATCCTAGGGAGGAGAATTTGTAACTATTACCACCACCATTTTACCGATGACACAAACACTCAGGGACTTGAAGAGTTTTCCCACAATCCCCTAGTGCTAAGGGTCCAAAGCCAGCCGTCCCGATCGACCCTCTGCTCCTTTACTCCCAGGTGGACCAGCTCAGGTCCCTATCTGTCCTCATCCCTGTCCCCAGCTCCTTCATCTGTGTGGCAAGGCAGATACAAAAGAGATGCAGCTCCAGTGTTCATATGGGGAAACTGAGGCGCAAAGCAAGAACACTGCAGCTATGCTATCCTCCGTGGGGCCTTTAGATAACCCCTCCACAGTCACCTGTGCACACACCCACATCGTGGTCACAGAGCCGCGGCAGCCCTGGCCGCTGCAATCACACCCTGCCCAGCATGTCCCAGCAGGGAAGGCCCAAGAGACCCTGACCTGCTGGGTCAGAGGAAACTGGGCTGGCTTATTCTCCTGGGGATCAGGGCGTGCCACCTCTGTCCCCAGGGAGGCGCAGTGACAGAGCAAGGAACAGGGGTCAGGAGACCTGGGATGGGATTTGGACTCAGGAACCACTTGACCTCGTGACCCCGGCTCTTCCCTCCCTCCCTGGAGATAAGCTCGCAGCCACACTCAGGACCGTCGGGCCCACACTTCCCAGTGCGCTGCAAATGAGCTTCCTTGCCTACATCTCCAGTCCCTGCTGTGTCCCCGAGGATGTGCCCAGCAATGCATTACCCAAAAGGGACACCTCTCCGACTAATGAGGCCGCCCATTGGAGTGTGTGGGCCTCCGTCTTTTTGCCATAAACAAGTTCTTGGGAAAGGCCTAAAATACATTCCGGAGACAGAAGAAAACACACCCCTCTCATATATCCTCATGAGCTCCCGCAGCCTTACAGGTACTTCTTGTGAAAATAAAGCACCCCACTTCGCACGAAGGCAGATTTTTGCACGCTTGAGGGATATTTATAGCCGGCTTCTCCAAGGCTCCTCATCTTCTCTTCTGCTCCGTTGCAAATGAAGGACTTAAATCATTTTGCAATAATGTTGTTTTGTTTTTTTTTAATAAGCCTAGTCAAACAGAGTTTCCAGTGATGAGGCACAACACAGTTTCATCGAAGTTTCTATCAACTGTTCGCCCTTCCCGCTGACCAGGGGGTGGGGTGCAGAGGCCACGAACGGAGGGGCTGGGGCGCCTTCGCAATGCATGGCCCTTCAGGGGTGTCTGCTCCCCAGCTGCTGAGAGACAGTTGCCCGGAGAAAGTGGAACCACACGCAAGGAGATACCTTTTGTCTGCTCCCTCGCCTGACGCTTCTCACAGGGCGGTCCTGGGCCCGCAGGTCCAGCAGCACCTGAGCGCCTACTGGGCAGAGTAAAGCACCAGGACCACCCAAGCCCACTGACTCAGGGTGTCTGGGGGGGGGCAGCACTCTAGGTTCTAATCCGCCCTCCGGGGGGCTGCCGGCACACGTGCAAGTGCAGCAGCCGCTGCGGTCCCAGAGCCAGACCGCCACCTCAGGGTGCCTCCGGGCTGGTTTAAGAAGCAGTGAAGGACTGACCCTCCATCAGGATTCCCTCCTGGACCTTGGAGGACGGGCCTGGGGAAGAAGCTACAGGGTCAACAGCGATTCTGATGCTCTTTCCAGGGCCAAAGCAACCAACATGAATCAGCGGTAGCTCTGGGGGAGGAGGGAAGGGAATCAGAGCTCTTTCTTCAAATAAAATTGTGCGTGGGCCCCCACACGCCACGTGTCACCAAGTCTGAGCTGCCGTTGCTTGTCAGGTGCACTGTGACCGACAATCAGACAATCAGGAAAGAAGCTGCCGCCAATTTGGGCAGTGAGATTCCGCCGATTGTTAAAACACATCCCAGTCCCGGAGATGTAAAGACGTGGAAAATACCGTGCCTCTGAGAATCGCTACAATACAGAATGGAACCAAAACCAAGTTCGTCTCCCGCAACCAGTGCAGGCTTGGGAGTTCTGACGCCCTCTGACCTCTTCCTCGCCCTGGGGCAGTTCTGAAGGGACGGCTTCCAATGGTCACCTCCAGAAAGCCAAGCCACGGAACAGAAAAAGAAGTCTGCACCCCATCTACCCGACAACTAAACTCATCTCCACCATATAAAAGGGATTGCTACGAATCAGTCAGAAAGACAACAGAAAAGACGTGCAAAACCACGTGGCCAGAGAGGAGAGCCAGGAAGTTGCAAGTTAGAGTCAGGGTGTGGCCCGGCCACGCGCACCCCAGTGTGGCTCAAGGAGGCAGACAGACCCCACCCACCACGTGCTGGGCAGGCAGCAGGCTGGCGCTGGAACTGCCGCCCGGTGCCGTGGGGGTGGGTGCTCACACCAACACTGTAGCACGAGGCCTGGCAGCGCCCGTCAGAGCCGAACGTGCCCCCGGGGGCATCCCTAACAGGGGCGTAGGCCAGGTGCGTCTGAGTCACGTACAAGAGATGCCCCCAGCGCGCTTGTTCCTAATGGCTCACCACTGGGAACCACCAAATTGTTCATTTAGTTTATTTGTAACTTCCAGTGAGTCGAATGTATCATTGCCCCCTGAGACCGGTGCTTTCGTGAACTGTTGAAGAATTCCTCCCTCTGGAGCCGGGTGACGTGGGTTTGCTGGATACACCGTGGACTCCACACACGGCGGGACACTACGCAGCCGGGAGGAAGAGCGGCTCACCACCCTCCACGGCGACGCGAGTGGATGTCACACACGTGAATGTCAGACGACAGAAACCAGACACAAATGAGTACCCACCTCTGACTGCATTTAGGTCAAGTTCAAACCCCGAAGAAAACTAATCGATAGTGTTAGAAGTCAGCGTGCTGGTCGCTCTTGGGGGGTAGTGGCTGAGATGGGGCACGGCGGCGGGGGGGCGGGTGGGGAACATGGGCAGACCTGGGAGTGACCTGTGTCTCACTCTGGGTGCTGGCTGCTTTAGCATGCTCGCTTTGTAAAAATGCATGGAGATGCAAGCTTAGGACGTGTGCACTTATTTGCATGTTCAACCATACACATAACGTTTAAAAACAAGGAGGAAGAGGAGGGAGAAAAGGCAAAAGAGGGAGGGTGAGGAGCTGGGGAGGAGGAGGCGGGAATCCTAACACGCGGCCATCTACCGTGACGCCGAGCCCCACTCCCAGCGGCGGTGGCTACGAGGTCCCGCCGCCACGGACCCTTGCCAGCATGGGGGCCTCCCGACCCCGCCCGTCGGAAGCGTGAACTGGTCCCTCCGGTGGTGCTACTTTGCGCCTCCTGATTGCTCGTTGGGTTGAGCATCTTTTCGTGAGTTTCCTGGCTGTGTGAATTCCAGCACATCTGAACTCTTCAAACCTTTGGGCACGGCAGGTTCCCTTTTCTTTTTTTTTTTTGCCCATTTTCTCCCTGTTGGAGTGAGCTGCCTTTCTCCCATGAGATGAGGGAGTTCCTTACATGTTCCGGATACTCTTTGTCAGTGATACACGTTGCAAATCTCATCTCCACCTATGTAACCTGCCATCATTTTACACTTTGATACACTGAAGCTTATTTCTTACATTAAAATAGTCAAATTTATCATGGCGCCCCTGTGAGTGGTGCTTTTGGGACTTCAGAAACTCTCCGCTTTGGAGCCGGATCACACAAGGGGGAACCTCAGGCCTGCACTCGCCCGTCCCGCGGCCTCAGGAGATACTTCACATCCCTGCACCCCAGTCTCCTCCTCTGTAACGTGGGGAGAACGGCAGCATGCACCTCATCACTTCCTCGGAGGGGCTCCTGGAGCACCCTGAGCAGTACCAGGTGGCGTTCGGTGCCCACGACCCTCCGCAGCAGCAGACCTCACCCCGCCCGGAACCCACACAGGCCACATGCGGTACCTTGCTCTCCAGCAGGTCTGAGTTCTGCCGGAATTCATGCCGAGACTTCTCCGATCTTTCTAGCTTCTGTTTCAGCATGGTGAGCTCCTCCTGCGGAAACAAGCACCGCAACAGAAGCCATGGTTGGCCAGAGGCACAGGTTGCAACAGTGTTAGGAGTGAGGTAGGAGGGGCCGGAGGATGGAGCGGGAGACTCGGCCAGCCTGTCTGCGGGACGCCCCAGCCTCCGTTCCTACAGGGATTCTTCCTCTCTCTCCACTTTTCTTCATTCCTTTCTGTTCTCTATCTCCCTCTCTCCTCCCCATCTTCTCCTTCCTTCCCTCCCTCCATCCCTCCCTTTCCCCATTTCTGAATATCAGTGTCTCTGCTCATGCAATTCTGCTCCACCCCAACCCAGTCCAGGGGCTGAATGCAAACCCTGGGAACGGCGCCCTGCCTGATCCGACTCCTGACCCCGAGCCTGCCGGCGTGTGACAGAGAGCTCAGCTCTCCCTCTTCCCGAACGTCACTTTCCTGCGTGTGACTCAGCGCTGTGCTCACTGTACCGCCCACGCCAGGCAGGTACAACGGACCGTGGAGCAAAGCACACAAAGGAGCGCCATGTGGCCGAGACAGGAGAATGGGGACACTTTATTTAAAAAGAAGAGAGACATGGCGTGATTTTCGAAAAATGTCTGAAAGTGAGAAACTCCAGTTGCGGGAGAGTGTATGTGGTATTCTAAGAAAGAAAGGAACTGTGCGGGTGTGTTTGCTCATTTCTGCACAAGAAAGAACAGGAAGGATAAACCAGAAATCCATCCAAATGGTGGCTAGCCGAGGTGGGTGCCAAGGGGGAGGAAGGACAGCAGGGGGAGTGTTTTCTGAGAGGTAAGGAGATGAAGGACTGAAGGACTTGAAGGCCCCACCAGCGGGTCTCCCTGGGGTGAGTGGTAGGTGCTCCCAGGCCGGGGAGCAGGCGGATCCCCTGGGGCAGGCAGGCAGCCAGGGCTCTTGGGCAGAACATGCCCAGCTTCAGAAGTTTCAGGCGTGGGGTGCTGGGCCGGAGGCAAGCACCAGGGTGGGGTGTCTGTAGAGGGGGGGGCACTGCTCCCTGGCGCCCTGCCTGCACGTGCACCAACCTCCTTGGCGCGGAGCTGCTCATCCCCGACGGTGGCGCTCAGCAGGGGCCGGAGGGAGCACAGGAGCTGCCACCACGGCCAGCCCTTGACCGCCAGGAACACGGCCACATTCTTCTGGATGCATCGCGAGGCCAGCTGACGGACCTGCAGGGGAAGGAGACCGAAGATCGGGGGTCCGTTCTGAGCTGGAGAAGGGGCGGGAAAGCGACAGGGCGGAGGGTGGCGCAGGGGGTGGATGGAAGGGGTTTGTGTCCGGTAGAAGGGGTTAGATGCATAAACATTAAAAGGCTTCCTTTCACAGACTCTGGCTCTCGGCATCCGGCATCACGCCACCGTCTGGTCCTCATAGTCACACGAGGGTGAGGAGTAGAACACGGTGTACAGTGGGTTGTGTCTTACTATCGGATTAGATACAAAAGTGACCACACGAGGCAAACATGACGTTTGAAAACCCCTGAGACTGCCCACTAGAACCTGGCCGTGACCGTGTTGTTAGCTGATGTTTAGGGGATGGACAGGACAGCATTCTAAGTGCATTCAACACGAATCCCAAGCTTCTCGACCCTGCGCGCACACCAGAACATCCCAGAGGGCGTGTCAAACACAGACGCGGGGTCCCGCCCCTGGAGGGTCGGATCCGTAGATCTGGGGCAGGGCCAAGAGTTTTCGTCGCTGACACATCCTCCGTGTTTGGGGATGCGGCTGGCCTGGAGACCCCACTTTGAGAGCCACGGGCCTCATCCTTCTTTCCAGAGGAGGGAATCGTGTGGACTAATCCCTCCCTCCCAATGCCATCCCCATAGTCAGCGCATGCCCAGCTGGGACAGCCCTTCTTGAAATGTGCGGCACCGCCCTGAGCACCTTGCACCCTTCAGCTCAGTCCTCGCTACAGCCCTCTGAAGGCAGGTGTTATTATTGCCTCAGTGTTACACATGGGGAAACCGAGACACAGAGAGGTCAGGTCCCGAGTCTGGCGTCACACAGCGTCTCCGTGGCAGAGTCGGGATGTGAACCCTGGCAGTCCAGCTGAAGGTGGAGCCCAGGCGCTTCATTCACCTCTATCCCGAGTCGTCCCGAAGCATAAGCCACTTGAGTGCAGTGGGCCAGTGGGGTTGCTCACAATATTTAAATCATTAATGTTCTTGCCTTTTCCTGCTTTTGCCTAGTGCGTGTACTTGAATTCGCAAATTCACAAAAGCTGGAGGCACAGTAATGAAACTCCACGGCAGCAGGGGTAACTGACAGTCGCAATGCTGCATTAGTAGCAGCTAGTGTTTACTGAGCCGCTACTACGTGCCACGCACTGCACTAAGTGCACACAGTCCCATTTCGCCTTTCCCCAACTACCGAGCAGTGGAGGTGGGATTCGAACATAGGTCTTGTTTGTCTCCAGAGCCAAGCTGCCTCCTCTCCATGGTGCAGACTACGGGGAGAAAATTCAGTCTCTGGCGATCGCTGAAGATGGTGGTTCGGGGCTGTGGACTCTACACTGGCCTCCTGGCCCCCAAGGCCTCAGGGGCCATGCCCCGCCTGTGCCCTATCTGCTGACCGGTGAGAGATGGGACAGGGTGAAATCACACGCTGGCCCACAAAGCCTTGGCCCACCTCATGGATAAGGAGCTCAGGGCTGGCACCGTCGGTAACCTGATGTCATGTCCTGGAAACAACCATCACACCTTGCAAAAGGTCGCTCAAAGTCTCACCCCTCGGGGCGCATTCTCGGGCTGGCAGCATCGGCACCATCGTGGGAGACATGCGGCCCCGGTGCACACCCGGCCCCACAGGACCAGAACCGCACGTGAACGCTATTCCCCAGGGGCTCATGCACGAGAGCAAGTGTGAGAAGTTCGGGGTCTCGGCCCCCGGACCGGCATGGACGGTGCTCCCCCAGGATGCTATGCCTCTGCCGGGGTCCTGCGGCACCAGCCATGCTGCTGTACCTTCAGCTTCTTGAATTCCTGACGCGACAGGAAGCCCTTGCAGGCGGCCTGGAACAGAACGATGCTGTGAGACACCAGCTTCTCTCGCTGCTTCTCGAGCCTGGAGACCACACCCGCCTTCAGGAAAACCTGGCAGGAGAGAGAGCAGCGGTGACCTCCCTGCTGAAGCAGACAGGCTGAAGCCAGCCAGACGAAGGTGGCTGCCATTGGGACCCTGGCGTCCACCTGAAATACTTGTTAGCAGCGGCCCTGGACTGGGGGGGTCTAAATCATCAAAGCATCACGCCTCCCGACAGCTCCTCTTTCCCTGCCTCTGACCCCCAAACACTCAGAGTGTGGTCCACGCACCAGCAGCCTCATGACAGCCGAGGAAGGTCTTGTTAAAAATGCAGACTCTTGGGCCCCACCCCACACCCGCTGAATCAGAACCAGCATTTTAGCGCCATCCCCACAGGGTTCAAGCACACTTTCTTTTAGGAACCACCGCTAAGACAGGCCCCCATAAACCTGGCTGTGTCCCAGGATCACCAGGGCAGTGTGGCGAAGGCAGATTCCCAGGCCTCACCCCAGGAAAGGTGGAATGAGTGGGTTTGGTGTCAGGCCTGGGAATGTGCATTTTTAATAAATGCCACTGGCCGAGAGAGGGGGTGCCCTAGAAATACGTGGTCCTGCCTCATAAGAGGGAGCAGAGAACGTGAGGGAAGTGAGGGCAGCCCTCCTTGGTCAGGAGAGGACAGGGCCAGGCCGGTGCCGGCCCCGGGAGGCGCTCGGGTATCTAGAGGAAAACAGCCACATTTCCAGGCCCTGCCTCATCAATGATGGATGAGGCCTCCGCGGCAGCGGCCTGATCGATGCCTCCCCGGCCCCCTGTAGGGCCGCTTTCGGATCGACCGCAGGCAACACAAAGGGACTGTTTGAGAGGACCTGAGGCTCGGGGCCAGGCCTGCTCCCACCAAAGCTGGTCCCCCCCACCCCGCCCCCGCCCCAGAGACAAAGGCAAGGGGGTCGGCTGGGCTCTGAGTCCGAGATGGGGGAGGGGTGGCTCTGCAGATGCTCTTGTGCCCGTTCTTATTGCAGCCTGTGCGTCTCTGTGCCGGCGTGGCCTGGAACCCCGGCCGTGTCCAGTGTCTCTGGGAGCACTGGACAGCCCCAGCCCCGTCGGTGGCGACGCCAAGCACACAGTGACACTGTCAGTTAATGGCTGGCACCTCGTGGAGCCCTGACTGCGTTCTGGGTCCGCGCTGACTGCTTGCTGTGCGCACAGAGCACTTCGCGTGCACAGTCCTATATGGCGGTTATTATGAACCACCCCCTCCCCTGCTTTGTGAAGGGAGACACTGAGGCTAAAAACGGCAGCCTCCCCCCCTCCCCTGTGATCCTCCACAGCGGGCAGCAACACCAGGTTTACTTCCCTCTATCTGACTCCAGACAAGACTACAATTATCACTGAATGTAATTAACATTTGCATGGCATTTACATTTTTCAAAGCTCTTTCTCCTTCCTCTCATTTTAACACCACCCCCCCCCCGTCCACAAAAAAGACCCTATGAGGGATCTGTTGGCTCAGAGAGATCACATCATTGATTCAAGTTCACGTAGCCAGTGAGCAACTGGAACCCCACACCCTGAGCGCATCTCCTGCACGGGTCCTCCAGGTCCACACGAGGCTGCATGTCCCCATCCGTCACGATACACTCCCCCAGAGTTTGGGGGTGACTCGCGATTCAGTCCCAGGTGGAACAAAGGGTCTCCTCATCGTCTCCATCCCCCTAAACGTGTTTTCTGCAATGGTGACCACTCTGCCTGGCTCGCCGAAAACCCTCTCTCGATGGGAAAATAAGAACTAGCACACCCGGCCGGAGCTCACTCCGGTTTGCAGCCCTCTGTCACTTTACAGAACACTTCATATCAGCCGGGGACACCAAGGCAATTAGCCTCATTGAAATAAAGACACGATCGACTCATTACCTATCAGATTGCTTCAATAATGACTGTATTAATTTCACAAGCTAGTGAGTCCTAAAAGCTGCTCTAAGAAAAAAAAGAAATCAATGCTCCAAGTGATGACGGCACCAGTTCATATATTACAACAGGCGGCGGGGTTCTGCCAAAACCGCTATTGATTAAGTATGAAGCTTTCATTAAAAAGATAATTGGAAACAACCATCCAGGGAAGAGGAATAAGTCATCGCCTCGGCAGAATCTTATTTTGATATTTTTTTTCCCCTTTGAAAGGCCTAGTGCTGACTAGAAGGCCACTGCGTGCAGGATTCCACGTCTCTCATAAATGTCACGGCCCCCAGCCCAGGCCTCAGTAAGGCGCCAGGGGCCGGGGACCACAAAGGGATATCCAAGTCACTCGCGTTTCCTCGGTGCCGCTGCTCATCGGGCCCACGCCGAGCGGCTCGTCCCCATCCCTGAGGAATCCGTGGGCGGCTCTGCTGTGCAAGCTGTTTCTCCCCTAAAAACGCTGAAGGCCAAGGCTGAAGAATCTGATAGGGAAATAGCTTGTGTGTCTGGTACTGCCGAGGAATTAGCTCCTCTCCTCTGAGTTATTTTCTAAAGACGTTTAACCCTTCCAACGGCAGACTGTGCCTTGTTTCATAAGCATCTTGCCCCGCCGGCAAATGCATTCAGCCCGTGAGGACAGCCGGTCCCCGCGGACGGACCCTTCGCTGGTCCCGGGGCCAGCTCAGGAGGGAGGAAGCAAGAGCTCCATTCCACCGAAGCTCAAGGGGCACACTCACGCACTTGGGACTCCCACCATCGGGGGCGGGGCGTGGCCGTGGCCCAGCGCAGCCTGATCTGTCCCCTTCAGAGCCTTCCCACCTACTAAGTGCCAGATCCTGTCGTGAATGGGAGTTGCATCTGCCCATAAAGATCGCAGCCTACTGCATAGCCTGGCTGCCAAAGGATACATTGCCCTTAATTTGCTCTTGACCGTTTCTTAGTGAACACCAAGTACTACTCCCTGGTGACAACGTCTCGTTGCTGGGATGTTGGCTTCCAGACCCCTTGCCCGCACCCTCACCGCTGTGAAACTGTGCCCAGGGACCTCTCTGCTTTCACCCTTGCCCGCCATAGCTGGTGGGGCCGTGGGGAACCATCTGAGCATCTATAAAATAGCTGAGTGATTATCTAGATCCGTGACTCTCAAACATGGGAGTGCCCTGGAGTCCCCTCGAGGGCTTGTTCCAACCCCCGCTGTGGGCTCCCACGCCCAGAGTTTCAGAGTCACCAGGCCTGGGGGGGGCACCTAATAGTTTATGCTTCCGGGTGACACAGATGCTGCTGGCCCAGGGACCACACCGCCAGAGCTGCTGGCCTGGAAGGATGAAGTTCTTAGAGCTGAGGAATAATTCCTCTGAGTCCAACCATGGACACCTGTGTGCAGAGACTCTGTTGTCTGTGTACATTAATCAACAACAGAACCCACAGCACGTCGGAAGGCCCCTGGATTTGGGCCCACCCAGGTTTTCACGGGAGCTGCCCCCACACCCCCAGCTACCCACGAGACCTGGAAAAGGGGCCGGCCTCCCAGCGGCACAGCTTTTTCATCTGCAAAGAAGGGATATGCCAATTACCTCACAGGAGCTCGTGAAGGAAAAACGAAAACAATACGTGACACTGCCTAGCATCGCGCTTGGCTCCTGGCGGGAGCCCGTCCCTGGCAGGTTTATTCCCGTGATTGGAGAAGCCTGCGAGGTTGCTGCCGGCTCCCAGCAGGAAGAATCGTGTGGCGACCACAGCAGACTGACAACAGCTTCAACCACACACTCCCGCAGGACCGTGCGGTCTACGGGGAGAGGCTGGAGTGTGAACGGCACCACGACCTGCATCAAGGACGGCGAGCTCTCCAAGGATGGAAGGGTGACGGGTCGGGCTTCTCGGGGCTCCAGGGAGCACTGACGGCCACGGGTGCCCCCCCGGCGGGCTCTGGGGCCTCACGGCCCTTCCCCAGCACCTCGAATGGCACTTGGAGGGGGACGGTGATCGCCAAAGTTTATTGGTTGATACTAATCGATCAGTAGATAACGAATTACAGTCTCTGTACCCCACTTCCCGAACCATTGCCCACGGAACACTAGTTCTGGCACAGGGTAACGGGTCTTCTGCAGAACCGGAAGGGTGAGGGTCCCATGGCCAAACAGCTTGGGAAGCCTGAAATACTGCATTTTTCCTCTTGAAAACTTTAAATAGGAGCCTACTGGGGCTCCGTGAAATTCTCCAAGTGTTTAAACAGTTTTGGAAGAGCTGTAGGCTCAACACCAGTTTGGAAGAAGCGTTTTCTCTCAACCCTAACAATCACGTGCCGCCCCCTCAAGCCCTTGCTTTTTGCTCCTTGCTGCTCGTGGGCGAGGACGAGCATCGCGTTGCAGCTGGTTGTGAAGTCCGAGTCCCCAGGCTCCGAGCAACAGTGAGGAGTGTTTCCCCTCAGGTGTCCCGGCAGCTCCTCCTCAGGCTCCGGAAGGCACCCTGAGCCCCAGAATGCGAACTCTTTCAGACCCTGGAGGTCCCGGGAGCGTGGCCTCTAATACGTGGTGTTCTGCTATGCTATGTCCTCCCGCAGTGCAACACTATCTCCATGGCCCTACAAGACGGGCAGGACACGCACTGGGTTCTCCCCCCGCCGGCTCCCCGGTGTCGCGGGCAGAACGGCACCCGAAAGGGGCTCTACTCACTTGGCTGTGCCCCACGGCCACTGCCTTCTTCTCCAGGTCCAGCGTCTGCAGGAGCTCCTCCACCGCCTGCGGAGGAGAAAGAGGTGAGAGAAGACAGACAGCAGGCGGGGGACTCCCGACGCAGGAGTTCAGGCAGCCGGGGTAGCCGGGAGACAGCGGGCAACCCCGCACGTCTATGAGTGGAGAGAGACCACCCTCACCCGAGAGATGGATGTGTACTGAGCACCTACTGTGTGCCATCAACTCTTCTGGGACCTTCACAGGCACCATCTCGTGTCGTCCTCAAAGCCACCCTAGGCAGGGTGTCCCATTACTATGCCCATTCTTACAGATGAGAAAACCAAAGATAGGAAACCAAACGATAGAGGTGTCGGCTACGGAAAACAGCACGGCGGTCCGGAGAACATTCAACATAGAATCACCCCCACAGGACCCAGCAATCCCACTGCAGGACACAGACCCACCAGAAGTGGAAGAAGGGACCTGGGCAGGTATTTGTGGCCCAAAAGGTAGATGCAACCCAAGCGCCCACTGGCAGAGGGATGGATAAACAAAATGGGGTGTTCACGACAACGGATACTAATCAGCTTTAAAGGGGAATGAAATTCTGGCGCATGCTACAGTATGGACGAACATGGGGGACATTACGCTAAGTGAAATGCACTAGCCACAAAAGGACAAATACTGCATGATTGCACTTACATAAAGTATCTGGAACAGTCAAATTCACAGAGACAAGAAGCAGAGCAGCGGTTACCAGGGGCTGGAGGGAAGGGGGCTGGGGAGTTAGTGCTGCATGGGTAGAGTTTCAGTTTTGCAAGATGGGAGAATCCTGGAGATGGATGATGGTGACAGCTAGACAACAGTGTGGACATACTTAATGCCACTGGACTGCACACGCAAACACAGTGAAAATGGTGAGTTTCGTGATATGCATATTTTACTGCAAAAAATAAATAAATAAAGGTATTTCTTCAACGTTACGAGGTGACACAGAAGCCAACGAAGCCAGACTTGAACTGAGGCCAGTCTGGTTACATTGTAGCACCGACATCCTGACTGTTTCATGTGACCGGAATGGCTCCAGAGGACTCCAAGCCACTAAGAAATGCACTCCCTGTGTCACTAAAGTCCCTTGTGACAGGCACCCCAATGCTCTGTCCTTCTTTCATTGTACTCACCAGGAACGGCCTCACGCCCAGAAAATATTTGCTAAATGGACGGCACAGCCGTCAGCCCTCTGTGCTGGACCTGGATCACAGAGGGACAGCCCGCGGGTGACCCGTCTCCCATTCCCCCCGCCGCACCCGGTGCTGTTCTGCGCACACAGCAGCAGCCCAGTGAGCAGGGTGCCTGAACGGACGAGCACCCAAACGAGAGTGAGCCGACGGGGCTCAAGGCGAGGGGGGTGGGGAGGCAGGCCCAGGCAAGAGAAACAAATCCTCTCGCAGAGGCTCCTGGATGCAGCCTTGGCCGAACCACCCGCTAATTCACGGAGTTTTCCTCTTCCCGTGAACTCCCGAGAGCTGGAACGATCCCGCCGGAGACCTGCGCCGTCATTCAGGCAGACACGGGTCACGCCTGGTGTCCGAGTGCCCGCCGGAGGCCCTCCCCCGCCCCCCCCCCCCGCCCGACGCCATCCCTGACGGCCCTTCCTCCCCTCGAATATCACAAGGTCTGCTTTCGGAATAAACTGTCAGAAAAGCAAACGTGACCCTCAAGAAGCAAAAGGTATTATGAGGCTGGAATAATTTAGCGGATGAATTTCAATTCCACGGGTCATTAGCATCACAGAAAACTTCCTAAGATACACACACACACACACACACACACACACACACACACACACATATATATATTTAAAAAGCTCATTAAAAGTTGAGTCCAAGACTGCAGTCTGGGAAGAAGTTCCCTCCCTCGACCTCCTGCAAGAACAGTCCATAAGGCCCCTCCAAAAATGTAGTGGTTTCACTTATTACATTTTAGCCAAAAAATGCGCCAAGGGAGCTATAGGCAGCAGAATGCAGAAAACCAGTACCTCCACAACACAGCATCTTTCCTCCCTGCGCAAGAGGAAAACAACCTAAAAATGGGCTGAAAATAGATTGGATGAAAAATAAATGAAGGTTACAGCCAATGCAACTTTTCTAAGTCTACCTTCCAGCCAATCCTCAGAGCAGACGCTGGGGGGTGGGGGGTGCATGGAATAAGAATCTGGACTTAGGCCCGCCGGGCTGAGATCCCAGTGTCAGCCCTCAGGAACTATGAGACCTTGGACAAGCGTTTTACTCTGAGAGGAAGGGCTCCTCTTTGGAAAAACGGGGTGGTGTGGGGAGGGGGGCATAGCAGTGCTCTCGCAGAAGACGGTGGACTCGTGCCGGAGAAGGACTCGGCACAGCACCAGGCGCCCAGGGAGCACTGACTCGTACTGCGAGCCGGTCCCACCGCCCTGGGGCCAGGCCCACCAGCTGTGTCGAGGTCAAACCTGGTGGTGGTGCGGAGGGGCGCCCCAAACACCACCGAACACACCCTCAAGGATTCCTCCCCGTCTCCTTGTTTTCTCACGGCCCTTGGGGTGTCTGTGCAGCCAGGAGCATCGGGTCGGACAAAGACGCTCTGTCCTGCTGACAGAGAAGGAAGTCTCGGTGGAAAGGCTGGAGGGAGGGAGGGCATGGCTGCAGGTGCCGACCTACCTGTACTTCTCACCCTCCTTCTCCCCCCCTGCAGCACGGGGGTGACACTCCCGGCCCCCAGTGGGCCAGGGTTGGAATGAAACATTGAGAGCCTGGGAAAACGACTTTGTCGGTGACTTTGTCCTTAATTACTGTTATCAGCCCCATCCCTGGTATCACTCTCAGCAGTTGTCACAAGCTGGGTGCAGCATCCGCGATCTCACTCGGCCGCACGTTGATGGAACCCAGGGCCAGCACCCAGGCTTCCTGTAGGAAATGCCACCCACCCCCCCGGAGCTGCATCTGTGCGGAGCCAGCTGTGCCCCCTGCCCTGCCCGGATAACTGAACGAAGCGTGTTCCTCTGGACGGGGGACGCTGAGGAAAACGTCGGCAATGGTTTCCTCCCACATTTCTGAGTCTGACCATTGCCTCCAGCACCTTGCACATCACTCCTCCTATTTTCAAACCACGGCAACAGGTGCTGTTTTACGCCCGTTTTAGAGAGAGAGAGAGAGAGAGAGTAGGAGTAGGATCGGGAGCCACAAAATGACTCGTCAAAGGTCACATGTGACAGGGGAAGGCGCAACCCCAGGGAACCAGATCCTTGAGCTTTTTCTCTGTCCTCAGACAGCGGGCTCCCGTCCGGCCCCGCCGGTTCACCAGGCTGTGTGACCCTGAGCCACCCACCCCCCTCTCTGACCATCATGTCCTAGAAGAGGGGGCGGTCGTGACTACCCTACTAGGGCGCCGTGGGGACTTCAGGAGGTCGCAAAAGTAGCACGTAGGCCTTCCACAAGCCAGGAGCTCCATAAATCCTCTCCCCCAGAAAACAGTGAGAAAAATGGATGCTATTTTCAAAAAACAACAAGTTTCAATACTCTGGAAATTGAGCCAGGAGAGACAACAAAGTGGGAAGCATTCATTCAAGGAAAAACCTATCGAACGTCAGGGAGGAACAGTGGGGGTTTGTGACAATCTTGAGTGGCGCTCTTCCGATCCCCCACTGAGCTCTGTCACTGCGGAACCCTACCAGGGAGAGACAAGCTGTGAATTCTAGCAGCTGCATTGCAGAAGGGGCTACGTACGTGGAGCGAAGCACAGGGAAAGCCCCCACCCAGGGCCACTGTCAGAACCACCAGTGACCTCGGCAGCAGACAAATGAAGAAGGTCAATGGCACACTAGCCTGAGACTGTTATCCTGACTGGGGAAGCAATGAGCATTGACCGGCCCAAATTTAACAGGGAGGTGTGGGAACAGGGCATGGGAATGGGGCAGCCTTTCCCACACCCTGAGAAGCCCCCACTTGAAAGGCTGGCACGGGATCAAGGCCAAGTGCACGCCTGAGAGAGAGAGAGGGATGGCCCTGGCTATCTCCAAATCCCCATTTAGACACAAGGCCATGAGCCAAAGAAAGAGCAAGAGCAAGACACAACTGTCATTGCTTGAACGTAGAACACATTTCCCGGCGCACACACAGCTCCAAGCCAATTCAGCGAGTGATTCAGACTCACGGTGTGTGAGGACAGCCCCTACCGACCGCTACACTGACACGGGGCACCCCCCGAGGACCCACGACTTACAGTAAAAACAAGAATTAAACGCTGAACAGAGCTATTAGCAGTCTCATACCACGGGGGAGACAGACTCCAAAAGTCTAGTCCAGATACGTTAGTAACTAAATAGCTGGGTGGGGGGGGACCAGAATCTAGAGATGCTGTCACATGTTATCTCAAATGTCCAGTCGTAAACAAAAAAAGAGTTACAAGTCATGCAAAAAACACCACCACCACCTACACTCAAGGAAACAGCCACCACCACAAAAGCAGTCAGTAGAAACCCTCTGTGGGCTTAGATGCTGGACTTGACCACGACTTCCAAGCAGCTTGCATAACGCACACAGAGCGCTTCCTGCCATGCCTGGGACACGTTACATCTCCATAAACGCTAGTAACTGGTGGGGAGATGACACACGCGTCACCTCCACCACGCTGGGCTCAAAGCATGAGTCCCTGAATGTACCTGGGGAAACCTGCCTCATGCCTCCACTCCCAGAGCCCCTTTGTGTCCTGGAGGTTTACAAAGAGCTTTCCCGCCAATGCTCGACAAGGATGCACCCAAAACGCACGGGGGCTGACATCTCACACGGAGCCAAACACGCAAGGCCGGCAGTGAGAGGCTCCAGGAATGAGCAAGGGTCACGGCCGGGAAACGCTGCCCAGGCTCGCACCTGAGCGAGCCGTGCACATGGGGAGCCGCGTTCGTGGGACGGGGCATTCGCCCGGTGAACCTCGGGGCTGCCAGCAGCGCGGCACCTCGTCCTCAAAATGCCATGGCCCAGCAGCCACCCTGGACCTGCAGCTGCCCTCCACTAGGGACCTACTGTGTGCCAGGTGCTTTGTTATGCCCGATCAAATGCCACCTGTGGGCACGAATGAATGGAGGGAGAGAGGTCAGAAACCAGGCTTCAAACAAACAAACTATATGAACAAATACACACACACACACACACACACACACACACAAAATTGGTTGGTTCACACTAAATGGAAAACACACAGAATTATCAGAACAGCTGACTTGAAAATGGAGGACAACAAGGTGAGCAGGAAAAGGATCATAAATGAATAGTTTCCACCGGGCTTAGGCTCTGGGAGCGCCTGAAGAGTCGTTCAGCACCCTGAGAGCGGACAGCTCCCCCGACCACGGGCTCACGGGGCCTCTTGAAAGAAGAAAGAGACTGAGACGAATTAGGAGGGAACTGGGAGTGTCCACCGAGTCTGAGATGAAATAAGAGCTGCTGCCTTTGAGGAGGTAGCTTAACACCCCTTAATTGTGTTCTTCAGACCGAGTCCCCAGGGACGGAGACTGGGCTGGCTGAAATCGATCGACAGTGTGCTGCAGGCACTCTCGGGGGGTTGTCACGTTGACGAGACAGACCTGGCAACTCCGGCCATAGGAGCAGAGACCGGGGGACCGGCACCTGGGTCAGAGTCAAGGTAAGCTGAAGGAACGCCTCCACTGACCTGCCGGAGAGCCCCCCATTCTGGCCGCTGTGGGTGGGCTTCAGTGTAATTTAAAGTATCGATTTAACCAGATGCCATAACCCAGGAGAGAAGAATGGGCCCCAAGATGACTAGAAGGGAATACAAGGTCATTATGCAGACTGGAGCACGGACCTTGGTGTCTAGGGGAGGCGGGACATCCTGAACAGCTGGAGGTCAGTGTGAGGACGTCACTCCCTAGACAGGACCATGCAATGGGCAGAGTGGACTTGAATCCCTTCCTAGTTCTGCTTAAGCCAGACCAAGTCATAAAGGTCAGGTTGTCTACGGCATGCCCTGTTGAAAACCTCTCAGCGGACCATCACTGACCCCCAGGGAAGCCCATACTCTCCAGCTCTGCCAACAGTGACCCACGGCCTGGCCCCTGCCAGCATCTTCAGACCCTTTCCTGGACACCGGACACCCAACACCCGGTATGCTCAAGCAGCGCGAAGCCGGGCACACAGCCTGCCGGCTGCGGGTCTCCGCACAAGCTACACCCTGTGTGCGCCCCTGCCCTGATCCCTCCGACGCACCCCTCCAGGCTCAACCCTGAGATGCCTTCCCTGCCGCCCCACTCCTACCCCTGCTGAAGCATCGGATATTTTAGGGGTGTTCCCTGGGGTGTCCCAAAGCCATCCCTCTGTGCAGACATTGCTTGTGTGAGTGTTTCTCCCCCAGTGAGACTGTCCTATTCACCCGTATGGCACCTAGCATGGGGCCTGGCGCACAGTAGGCACTTGGCTAAAGTTGGGTGAAACGAATAATCATTTTAAATGAATACCACAGATGGCACATTCTATAGAGAACCTCACCCAGCACCGCTGGGCCTCAGAGAGCTTCCATTCAAAAGTCTTGTGTGAGCAGGAAAAATGCTCCATGTCACTGACGATCAGAGAAATGCACGTTGAAAACAATAAGATGCCACCTCGCAGCCATCAGAAAGGCTACTATAACAAACAGGAGGGGAGTGTTCATGAGGATGTGGAGAAAAGGGAACCCTTGTGCACTGCTGGTGGGAATGTGAATTGGTGCAGCTGCTGTGGGGAACAGCATGGAGGCCCCCCACCCCCCAAATTAAATATAGAATACCGTATGATCCAGAAATTCTGGGCACCTACCCAAAAGAACTAAAGCAGGGATGCCAGCAGAGACTGGTACACCCATGTTCACGGCAGCGTTATTCACAATAACCAAAAGGCGGGTGAGAGCGGCCCCAGCGTCCTCTGGCAGAAGGCTGGACAAACAGCACGTGGCCCATCCACGCTACGGAGTATCACTCAGACTTCAGAAGGGAAGAAGTTCTGACACGCGCTGCAAGCGGACACACTCTGAGGACGCTGTGCTGGGTGAAGTTAGCCAGTCACGAAAAGACAAATGCCGTGCAGTTCTTTGTACAAGGCACCGAGGGGAGTCAAGTGCATGGGGACAGGAAGTGGAAGGGCGGGTGCCGGCGCTGCGGAAGGCCAATGGGGAGCTAGCGCTTAAGGGGTCCAGAGTTTCAGTTTTGTGAGACGGAAAAGCTCTGGAGAAGGATGGTGGTGATGGTTGCACAGCAATAAGAATGTTTTTTTTTTAATTGTCACTGGAGGATATACTCGTTGACTTCAGAGAGAGAGAGGAAGGGAGAGAGAGAAAGAGCAACATCCATGTGAGAGAGAAACATTGATCCGTTTCCTCCATGCACGCCCCAACCAGGGATCGAACCTGCAACCTTTTGGTGTACAAGACAGCGCAGCCACCGAGCCACCACCCGCCAGGGCCACAATCTGAGGGTTCTCAACGATACTGGTCTGCAAACTGAAAGAGGCTTCAGACGGCAAAGTTTACGTGGCGTGTGTTTTCCCACCATGAAAAGTAAAAGGCCTGTGTGAGGCGCCGCAGCGCCAGAGGGGAACCCCACCACCCACCTGGGCGGGGACGGCCTCAGTGGGGCGATCCCCCTGCTGCAAAGTGGGGATCATGCCAGCAGTGGGATGGCCTCCTCTGGCCAGGGCTGCTCCAGGCCAAGGACCTGCGACCTTTGCCTCCCGTGCCTGACACGTGGCGATGACAGTTCGTGTGCACGTGGTAACAGATGTGTGCGTTTTCTGTTCCAGGAACACAAAATAGCGCGAGGGTACCCTGCCAGGCACACAGGGGACCTCACAGAGGCCATTTCATACCCTGACGATGAACTCCCTCTGCTGCCCTCTAGTGCCTAAAGACAATATTGACCTTTCCCCGCTGTCAAACTGGTCTTAAATCCTGAGGTCTTAACTGCTTTACACACACAGGCTGACAGTTTGCCCACCCGAGCACATGTTCATGTATAATTCATGGCCTAGCATGCTGCCTGGAAGATGAATATTTATCAGCTTTTTCATAACAGGCAGGATTCTATTTCCTTTTGCTGCTGCCAGAACACTATACTGCAGCAAATGAAATTTGTGAGCAAATGAAAAAAAGAATTAGCAGCAGCGAAAACTTCCCAGCGAGTCCATTCCGTGTGTAATTTTCCACTTCCTGAGGCCTCCAGCGTGGGCCTGGCGTTGGTCTGGGTTTGGCTACGACGGAGAACTGCTGAGTCGTTGGGAAAAGAAACGCTTCCTTCAACAAGCCACGCCCACCTTCGTGCAGAAACTCCCCACACTGCACATCGTGGCCGCCTGCGACTGTGGAGGCGCCCAAGCTCCTCCCACAGCTCCACACCGGGTGCTCGCAGCAGAGGTCTAGTTGGGCCAACGGGGCCCCCAGTAAAGACTGATACACAGTGCTCAGCGGGGTCCAGCCAGGCCAAGTTTTACAGCTTCCAACTGGGCCGCCACCCAGACGGAGGGTGGTCTGTGCCCCGCCAGCTGGGTCTGAGGTCCCCTCCCCGTGGTGAATTAGGAGGGCCACGTGGGAGGGGCTGCCTTGTCTTCAGGAGGTGGCCCCTGCCCTGGTCCCTGCTGCTGAGAAGACTCAGGAAAGGACCTAATGACTGTGGCTCTGTTTATCCTTCCGGCCTCGTGACTTTCGTGACTGCTGTGACTGGGGGTTGGAGGGCCGACGATCTCAAGCACGCGTGGGCACGCTCCCCTGGAGGTGCAGTTTCAACAACGTGGTGGGGAGAGTGCAGCCTGGGCGGCCTGGTCACCGCCACTCTGGCCTTGAAGGACGACGACAAGGACGCCGATAATAAGGGTTCATGGGAACGGAGCCCTCAGCACGCACCAGGCTCTGTGCCAAGCACAGCAACCACGCTGTTATATACATAATCCTCAAAACACCCCACTGAGGTACGCCTTATTGCTGTTCCCACTTTACAGGTGGGGAAACTGAGGCAGCCCCAGCTGGGAGTCTATCGCAGGTCTGTGCGACTCTGGAGCCCCCGTTCTCTCAACGACTCTCCCTGGAATGATGACACTTGGGTTCAGGACAAAACCCACGTGTGCCTGGCTTGAGTGGCCTCAGGGGCGACCGACCGTCTCGTGAGACTCTGTTTTCTCCGTGGTAACAGGGCCAGCATCGCTCTTGTTCTGCAGGGCTGCTGAGAGGATGTCAGAAGATTTTGCAAACTCTAAAGAGCTCTGTAACCATCGGCTGGTGGCCGTTCTCAATGGAAACATCACGGAGGGTTTGGCACTGGGGGTGAAGACCAGGCCCCAGCCCCAGGAGTCTGCGGTAGGGTCAGAGAAAGGGGACGCAGGGGCAGAAGGGCAAGGGCAGGTGCGTGTGGTCATTCGCTCGTCAGAGAGCCGACACCTGCCGCGAGCTGGAAAACACGCAGGGGACCGACTGATTTCACATCAGGGTAAGTGCTACACAGACATTACAACGCGGTGAGTGGCAGACAGTAACATCTTCCCAGCGTCAGAGGAGCAGGTCAATGCTGGCCAAGCAAAGATGGGGAGAGGGCACCCCAGACAGAGGCATCAGCTAGTCACAGGCCCTGGGGGACGGATGGTTCACAGCAATTCTCTACGACGGGGCTCTGGCGTGAAATGCTCCCAAACTTTTCTGATAGTGAAGCCCCCTGTTCACGGACTATCTCGGGGCGCTGGTGCCGAGTGCAACTCCCTCTGGAAGTGGGGGCTTTCACCTTGCCCAGGGCCCGTCTGGCTGGGACACGCCCTTGTCACCGCTCTGATTCTTCTCCTGCACTTCCTCACGCAGGGTTTCGGAAGGGCCACTGTGGGATGGGCGGTGTCCCGAGTGACATGGCAGGGGGCGTGGCCTGGCGCAGGGATCTGGGCCACACCTCACACCGCCCTCATCTTCGCCCCCAAAGCCCAGCTCTCAGACCCCAGCCGGTCGAGGTGGCCCCTTGTCCTCCCCTACGGAACAGAAGCATCCAAGGCCCACACCCGGACCGGCACCCATCCCCACGTACCTTCCTCTCGTCTATTCCCTCGGTGGCCGACAGGAACTTCTTCGCGAGCGGGGGGTCCAGCACCTGGAACCGCCGCCGGAACCGGGCGAGCCCCATGTGGTCAGCATAGCCTGGGGGAGAGCAGGAGCCCAGGTGATCAGCCAGCCCAGGGCCCAGCTCCCAGCCTGGCCACTAACCTGCTCCAAGGACTCGTTTCTTGGGGCCTTGGTTTCCCCATGTGCTAACGTCGGAGCTCAACCCACACTCCCTGAAGCTCTCTGCGGAACACAAACCCTATAAGATGCACCACAACGAGTCTGGGAAAGCTGCACCCTTAGCCGCCCCTCCCCGGGAGTTCAGCATCCATGTCAGAGGCTCCAGGAAGCTCGGCAGGGAAGATGCCCACTCAGCTCTGCTGAACCCAGAGTCCCCCGAACCTGCTTGACCACAGGGAAAGTGCCCAACACCGTCGTAGTCCTCCATGAACAGCACACATGTGTGTGCATTATGCATGCATGTGTACCTATATGTATACATTATATTTGCGTGAATTCAAGAGCATCAGTATTTTACATATGTATGCCTCTACGGATGCATGGGATATTTCTTCCACGGTGTGAGAAAGACAGAAGCAACTTCAGAGCAGAAAACAATGAGGAAATGAACCGGGTCTGGGAGGCAGCCATTGAAACAAGTTCCACCACAAGCATCAACCCTTCCCTCGGTTGGAAAACCCATCCTGACCGACAGGGCCCTGCTGAGAACGCAGAGGACAGAGGCCGCAGCAGGGACCCCGCCCGAGGGAGGGCCCAAGCTGACCTGACCTCGCACTCGGGGACCCTGACGCCGTCCAGGGCCCCTGCTAAGGCCCGGCGCCCCCTGCCAGCCAGCCAGGCAGAATCGATCAGCCGCCCGCTGCCACCGCCTGGCGCTTGCTCTTCCCCTGTGACATGATCTGTCTCTCTCCACCGGTGGCTGCGCAGGCGGGAGGGGAAATCAATGGGAAGCTCAGGGGAGCGAGGGGCTCATCTTTGCTTCCAGCTGCTCCCGGCTTCTCCGCCAAACACCGTGTGCCCAGGGTTCCATCATTAACGCAGTGGGCAGAGATGGGGGCGGCACGCACCAGCTGGCGCAGTGGGGACCGGAGACATTAAACAAGTCGGCATTCACCTGGGCCCCCCACCAGCCCCAGCGTCTGCAGGGAGACCCGCTGCACCTGAGGCATCGCTAACTCCAGGGAGGGGCGTCCATGTGCTGGCCCCTGGGGCCTGAGAGGCAGAAGAGAAGCAGGAGGATTCGGACTGAACTGAACTCGTACGATGAGCCAACGGTGGCGACACCAGGCATGAGCTCGCTTTCTGAACTGCGGGCCTGCAAGACTGCATCGCTCTGATTCAAACCCCTTCGTCCCCCCACCCCCAGCCCCCTCCTCTCCTCAGCTGGACCTGCAGAAAACCCACCTTCCAGAGACCAAACTCACAGCCTTCCCGGATGGGTTCCCCACCTCGTCTCCCACAAGTCCCTCGCTCCCTTTGAACCCCATTCCTCGGCCGTGCCCCCCTGCCTTGGCGATGCAGATCCCTCTGCCCGATGCGCCCTCTCTCCCTGGACCCCACAGGTGGGCCGCGTGTTTTGTGTCCATGCCCAGCTAAGATGTCCCCTCCTCCAGGAGGTTCTCCCAGCCTCCCCCGTGAGAGCCCAGAGCTTCCTCCTCCAGGCACCTAGGTACTTCCTGTGTCCCTGAGTGACACAGGCCCTTGTCACATCATGCCATTATCACCTGTTTCCACGCTGGTCTCCCAAACCAGGCTGGGTCTCTTAACCAAACCACTACTCCCTCAGGGAATTCTGTTCTCGACCCCAAGGCAGAGGCTTCCAAGTGCACTTGGTGGTGGAGGGAAGAGGGTAAGACGCAGGCCCAGCCGTGCAGGAGCACTGCTCTTCCACGCAACAGGACGGGCTCTGGATTTGGAGAGACCTGGTCCAAATCCAGGCTCCGCCACATCCCAGCCGAGGGACCTCTTTTCCCTCTCTGAGCTCCCACTTCCTCATCTGTAAAGCTCCGGGGCACACAGTAGGTGCTCTCGTCCCTTGAGTGCCCCAGGTGGGCATGTCCTGGCACACAGTAGGTGCTCTCGTCCCCTGGGTGCCCCAGGTGGGCATGTCCTGGCACACAGTAGGTGCTCTCGTCCCCTGGGTGCCCTGGGTGGGCATGTCCCGGCACACAGTAAGTGCTCTTGTCCCCTGGGTGCCCCAGGTGGGCATGTCCTGGAGTCAGAGACAAGGCCCTTGCCCCGGTGGCTCTCACCTGTCCTGTGCAGACGCAGCGCCTCCAGGATGCAGGACCCTGAAAGCTGGACCCTCAGCGCCGGGATGTCCACAGGCAGGGCCCCGCCTGCCCCAGGTCTGTCCCCGCCAGGTTGCGGCGGGGTCGGAGGCCCCTGCCCGCCCCTGCTCGCCAGCATCAGGCTCGGCACCAGGCAGTGGATGAAGTGCAACTGCGATCTTCTGATCACGCTGGACAGCGCGTCCTAGGGCCGAGAGGAGAGGGAGTCAGGGCCAGCTGGCTCAGGGCGAGACAGGCAGAGCTCCGGCGTTCCCCAAACACCCAGTCAGTCAGCCTGGCCCAGGCCTCTCCTGCCCACAGCCGGGTTTGTGCTCATGAAAACTAAGGGGCCTTTATAAGGAGTCCCTGTGTTAACAGGTAGGGAAAATGAGGCACGCGGAGGGCAAGCAAGAGGCCCGAGATCACATACCACCAGCAGAAGAGGGGACAGGAACCCAGGGCCCAGTGCGTGTGCCTTTCCGGTGTAACATGTTGTAAGTGTCTCTCAGAACTCATCCTTCCCTGCCCTGTGCTTCAGGCCCAGCCTGAGCACTGACCAATCACGTTTTCTCACGTGTCACCGGATGAACGTACGCAGGTAACGCAGTTACATCCAGTGCTGCGGCCGGCTGCCTTCTCCGGGGGACAGCGCAGTGGTGAAAGTGCAGGCATTTGACAATGGGGAGGGAGGGGACGGGCAGGCGGGCCTGGTCTGGCTGTGATACCCGTCACCTCAGTCAAGAGGACAACTGTGGTTCCCACAAACTCCCAGAGGCCACTCAGTACAAAGTAGCCGAGGCTTTGACCTCAGCCTTGGGCCCATCACTGGCCCACGGTGTGACTGCGGCCAAGTCTCTCTGCTGCTCTGAGTCCCAGTTTCCTTCTCTGTGGAGTGCGGGCTGTGGGGCGAGCCCTGACCCCTCAGGCCCACGGGGGAGGTTGGAGATAACCCCTCCTGGGGGAGGGGAGGGACACGCAGCAGAGGGGACGGGGCTCCCACTCACCATCTGTAGCTTGATCTGGGAGCACGGGGCTTTCCTCTTCACTGCGGCGAAGCTGCTGGCAAAAACCCTCCTCACCGCGCAGCTCCTCTGCAGGGCCTGCTGGGAGGTGCCCTCCAGGCCGGCCACAGCCCGGCACACGGGGGACAGCTTGGCCCGGGCCTGGAACAGGCTCCTCAGCTCCTCCCTGGCAGGTGCGGGGAAGGGAGAGGGGCTTCAGGGGCTTCACGGGGAGTGGGTCCACCTTGCCTCCCGCAGATTTGCTTCCCACACCCCCCACGCACCACACAAGCTGTTTACTGCCCTTTTCTGCCAGACGCGCCTTTGCTTCGTGACAAATGCGGTTCTTTCCTCCTCGCTCCTCCCCTCCTCTGACCTCAGAGCATCTCTCCTCCTCTGCACAGTCCTGTCCCTTCCACACCCGTGGGGACTCTGTTGAGCCTGAGCTTTCTCAGAGGGCAAGCCGTCTGTGTTATCCCTAGAACAGGTCCAGCCCGGGGGAGATGTTTCCGCTGTATTTCATGTGAGAGTGGACTATCAACGAAATGTCCAGCCTGATGCCGAGGGGTGGTCAGGGCCTCCCCTGGGCACTCCTGTGAGGCACAGGGTCCGAGGTCGGTGGGAGAGGGCCAGGGCCCCTTGTGTGTCTGCTCTGATGACCTTGTGCTGGCCTGCCTCCTTCTGTGGGCAGAGAGGAGAAGGAAGACCAGGCAGACTCCGCCGTGCCCTAGGATGTCCCTGGTGCCCCGAGAGAGCTCCGAGCCTCTGGAGTCGCACCTGCCCCACCCCTCCCAGAGAAGCAACAGGCACCTTCCATTGCCCCCTCTGCGAGTCCAGGCCACACCCCAGGCCCGAGCCCCCAGCCCCTAGTTGTGTTATCACCTGTCTCCCTCTATGCCTCACCCAGCTGTGCGAACTATTGAGGAAGTGAGTTTCAAATGCCCCAAAGCTGTTTAAATGGTTAAAGGCATGACCGAGTACAAAGACTGGAAATGGCCTGAGTACACTTGCATGGAAATATAAAAATCCAGGGAGGGGGTCAGGGGAGCCCCCTGGGAGCAGGAGCCCTGAGAGGGGAGGGCAGGGCCCTGGGGGATGTGGGTGCCACTCCCTGGCACGGGGAGAAGAGGTCGCACCCACAGTCCTGTCCCTGTACATGAACTGACCCACCCGTCTGTGGGTCTGGGAGCCCTGGCCTCTGGTCCTCAATTTACTCTGTGACCTTGAGCTTGTCGCGTGTCCTCTGTGGGCCTCTGCTTCTGATATACGAAGCAGGAGTGTTTGACCAAATTTGAGAGTGCCCAAGAACCTCCAGAGAAGCTTGCAGCAAAGCAAGTCCCCAGGGCCCGCCCCCAGAGAGAGTGGGTGGCACCGGGAATCAAAGTGCTAAGCACGCAATCCTGACAAATGCGGTGTCCTTGGCTGCAGAACCGCACGCTGAGGAAAAGCACTGTTCGCTCTCAGACCCCACCAAGGCCTGGCTCTCAAGCATCCGTGACATCCCAGTGGGACTGACTCCCAAACCTGCCCCACTTTCACCCCACCCCCTCGAGCTGCGGCTTCACCCACCAGTGCTGCTCCTTCCTCCAGAATGCCCCTGGCCCACCGGGCCATCTGGTCACAGAGGTTTGCCTCACCCTTTCCTAACCGTATTCGCAGCCACCCAGCCTGAGCCGCAGGATCTGGGAGCAGGAAGAGAATGTACGTGGTCATGAGACACGAGCTGAGGACCTGCACTCCTCAGTAAGCCTTCAGTCATGTGACGTCACCAAAGCATCGCCACACCCACTTCTCAAACTGTGAAACTGAGGCCCAGGTTGTGCAGCTTGAAAAAGGCAAAAGCAGGAGCTGAGCATTTGCCTGACTCCTAAGGTGGGCAATACCCAGCGGATCTTGTGGTCTCATCGGACAAATCCTTATTATAGGGTGGAGAAAACCAAAAAAAGAAAGAAAAGAAAAGAAAGCAAGCAAGCCCAGGGGAGGGAAAGTGCCCACAGTGCCCCAGATCAGGGATTGGCAACCTTTTCTGTCTCATGGCAAACATAAAGTGCTTACTAAAATTCCACAGCACACCAAAAAAGGTTATTTTTTGGCCAATCTATCAAAAATAGGTATAAGTTTGATTGATTTCCCCAAATAATAATAATAATAACAATTATCATTAGTTATTATAATAGTTACATAGTAACTAGTTATTATAATAGTAAATATAATAGTTATTATTATAATTATTATTATAATAGTTATTATTATTATTTACCCTTTATTCTCCAAAGTGACTTTTTAAAAAGTCAGGTGCCTATACTTGTATATAAACATTTCTGGTACCAAGAATTAACCAATCCGACACAACCTTATTAGGCAACATGACCAATAAGAGGCAACTTTATTATATGACCTACTTATTTAGGGTTCAAGATAGGGTGCCTATAAAGTGGGGCTAAGGATGCAGTGTTGCTGGAAGGATTTGTAAGACACTTATAAAGCCTTTTGCCTGACGCCAGGCACATAGTGAGTGGTCAGTATGTGTTCCTTCCCCTCTCTCACACCCCAGACACCTCCCCGGTGGTCTCGGCTTCTCTCCTCGTCTCCAAGCTCTGGCCCTGCAGGACCCCAGCACTGAACTTGGGAGGATCACTTTGCATACTTGCACAGGCACGCGCACGCACACGCACACGCACACACACAAGCATTTCCCAGGAACTCTCGGAACCGAAGGCAGCAATTGGCTGCCAGCCCTCGGCCAGCACTTCTGAAAAGGGCCATCAGGGAATGCAGTGAGCTTTTTATAATGCTACAAAACATTATCACTTCGGTTTTATGACTCCCTAGTTCTAGGATGTCCATAAAAGTTGTTCCAGTCCCATCATCTCTGAGACACTTAATGAGAGGCAAAAAAACGAAATAAGAAGTCACAGCTTTTGAGCTTTTGTTCCACCTCCCCAGAAGGCCGGCTCTTCTCCTCGGTTGAGCTCGACCTGGCCCCGGGGAGATGTTGAACTGCTCCGATTTGAGTTACGGTTCTTTGCGTGATTGGGGACAGTTCCCCAACCAGCCCTCACTCGCTGGGTCGTTGCGACTGCATGGCCCCAGCGGGGAGACACGGGCAGAGCCTCAAGGGGCTCTGACCCGTCCCCAGCCCCGGGGGGACTCACCTCTTCGACTGCTGCAGGACCTGGGGCGCATCCAGGGCTGAGAGGTTGGGCTTGGCCTTGTGCAGCCAGCCGGTGAGGTCGTAACGCACGGGGTCCTGTCCCCGCTGGTGGGAGACCTCGCACTGCAGGGGCTGCTCACAGGGTCGCAGGGCAGAGGTCCCTGAAAGCAGACACAGCGCGTGAGTGCCAGGGCCCAGCGGGGACCCTGCAATGCGGCGGGGGGCATCACCAAGAAGACACTCTTTCCGTTTGACTATGTTTCCAGGCAGCTCAAGCCGACAGCTCCGGGGACCCGGGTTTTTCCTGTTTATGCATTTGGTGACATTATTTCCACCGTGGCTTTTACTTCTCCCTGCCTTCTTGGCTCCAGAATACCCGTTTCCCCAAACTTCGTTAGCGCGTGCAATCTGCACGACTCGTCACCGCACCCATGGATCATCTGGGCTGTTATTAATGTTTCCCTTAACTCGACTCACATCTTTACAGAGAAGCCCATTTATAAAGAAGGGTTATATTGCAGTTTGGTGCGCAAACTCTATTTTTTAATATTCATGAACATACATAATCATTAACAATTTTGAAAATATTCGTGCGCCACCTAAAAATCATCCTGAACACCATCGACCAAACAAACGTGCAGCCCGCTCCTGGGTGATGCCGGCAGACACTCGGTTGTAAGGGAGTGAGTGGGAGAAACGGCTGGGCTTGGGGCTGAAGAAGACCGGAGTTCAAACCCTGCCTCTGCTACTTATGACTGTGTGCCACGGGCCAAGCCACTTAGATCTCTGAGCCGCAGTCTCTCCTCCTGGGAAACGTGGGTGGAGTAACACGTGCTTCCCAGCCTGGCCTAAGGCTCAGAGGAGACAGTGTGCGTCAGTTTAAGAGAGTGCCTGGCACGTAGTAGTTGCTCAGTGAGCAACAGTGGGTGTCACTGCCATTTCCTGCATTGAGACTTCGGCTGGTGTTCTGGGGTCACCAAGGCCTTGTCTCCACCTGCCCAGCGCTCAGCATCCTGCCCGGCACAAGAACGGAGTCTGGCCCTGGCCTGGTGGCTCGGCTGGTTGGAGCATCAACCCGTGCACCAAAGGGCTGCAAGTTCGATACCCGGTCAGGGCATATCTAGGTTGTGGGTTTGATCCCCATACTGGGTATGTATGTTCACTGCCCTCCTCGCCATGGCTGTGCTGCTCTAGGTGCTGGTGACACTGCAGTGACCAGTCCCGGCCCTGCCCTCACGAAGCTGACACACCTGCCCATGAGGACAAATGCCCCATGTCCCACAGTGATGGCTGCTGTGGAGCAGAAGAAAGCAGGGGAAGGGAGGCAGGGGCGGTCGGATAGGCCCCTGAGCCCCACCAGAAGTGAGGGAGCAAGTCACGCTGACATGTGATGGGAGAGCTTTCCGCAGGAGGAACAGCCCAGGCGGGGACCCTGAGGTGGGAGTATGCCTGGCGTGACTAGGAGCAGTGGAGAGAGCGGTATGACCGGAACAGAGTGAGTGGTGTGACTGGAACAGAGTGAGCGAGGAGGAGGGAAGGGGGAATGGCAGAGCCCGCGGAGGCCTGGCTGCAGTCCAGGCACCGGGGGTCAGCAGAGCCCAGACGGGCACGTGTCCTGCAGTCTGTGGGGCTCCCAGGGCAGTCAGGGGACGACGGGAAGGGAACCTGGGAAGGGCCCCGAAGGAAGCAGCCAGGGAGCGATGATGGGACAGCGTGACGACCGCAGAGGGGACGGCCTCAGACGGGGGTCGGGCAGGGCTCCGAGGAGGAGCCCTCTGAGCAGCCAGCTGAAGGCGGAGGGTGCACAAGCCCTTCCTGGCACCATGAGCTCGTCCATCCCCACACCAGTCCCCGGGAAGTGACTTCCCAGAAGCCACACACACTCTAGTTAAGTCGTGCAGCGTGGACCCAGCCCAGGTCCCAGGGACGGAAGCCTGGGTGAGCTTCCAACAGCTCTGCCTCCTGGCTTCCTCTGCATCTGGGTGTGCTTCTGCCTCCACCCACCCAGAACCCCCAAACTCCATGCCTGAACCCCCAGAAACACCCCCTGGAGACAGGGGCCAATTTCACAGCTTGGAGGGGAGTCGGGGTTCCGGCTGGCCTTCGGAGCCAGGCCTCCTGGGCGCAGCACTGGCTCTGCTCTCGGCACCTGCAGGGCCCCGTATGCCCCCTGGTCTCTCCGAGGCCGCAGCCACCCCCCCAGGCAGGGCTCGGGGGAACCCACCATGTCTGGCTCGGTCTCAGGGCTGCACAGAGAGCCGTTTCCTCTGCCTTTCCATCTCCGTTCACTGGCTACCGAGGGGACAGGCGTACTTCAGAGAGCAGAGGTGACCTTCAGAGAGCAGAGGTGGCCTTGGCCAGGGTCACCTCCAGCTCCAGGGCCACTCCGGGGTGAGGGCAGTACCGCACTGCCTCCTGGCTTTCCTGGGCCCTTAGCACTTTTGCTTCCTCCACTTGAAAAAAGCAATTCTGTGTATATAAAGTTACATTTCTCAACCGTGCTGCTATAAAGGCTAACAGATTACTATTAATAACACACGCGGATGTCGCATTAGTTTCCGAGGGCCGAGGGCCGTGGGCCGCCACAACACGGGACCCCTCGGCCTGAACGGAAGCAGTTCATTTTCTCACAGGTCTGGAGGCGCGAGTCCCGGCTCAAGGGGTGGCGGCTGTGACTCTGCCCCGAGGCCTCTCTCCCTCTCCCTGCGTCTTTCCCGTGTGTGTGTCTGTCCTTAAAAGGACACCAGTCAAATTAGATTAGGACTCACCCCCATGACCTCGGCCCGCCTCAGTGAGTCTTTGAAGACCCCATGTCTACACACAGTCACATTTCCAGGTGCGGGGGCTTAGGACACGCATGGATAAATTTGGGGGGAGGCTAGAACTCAGCCCATAATGTATACATTAAAACATTGTATTTGACCTAAAAGGTGTTTTTCTTCCGCTTTTAACAGAAGTGAAATTTCCTCGGGCCCTCACAGCACCACGGCCCCAGGCGCTGCCCCCACGGTGCTGGACGGTGAAGGGGTCCCAGCGGTCACCTGCAGACCCAGGCTCTCTGGCAGCGACCAGGGTCTGCTGCTCGGAGCTGGACCCACGGGCAGCTGCTGGGGCCATCAGGTGCCACCACTTATAAAGTCCTGTCCTGGTGTGACAGCCAGTGCCTCACACATGTCCCCGATGAGGGGCCTCGGCGGGCCCCCTTGGGGCAAGGCCTGCTGCTGACCGGAGCCCAGGGCATGCGGCGCCGAGGGCCGTCCTGGTCTTCCTCCGGCTCCTCTCCCAGTTTCCCGCAGACCACTCCCACTAGCCTCTCGCCCCAAACACTCCCTGAGATGGCTCTAGCCTCCCTCGCCAGTGACCTCCACTGCACGCTCAGCCACACCTCCCGTGACCTCTCCTCAACCTTTAATTTGGTCGGTTCCCATTCCCCCAGCTTCCCGCCCACCTCCCTGGCCACTCCTCCTCAGCCTCCTTTGCTGGTCATCCCCTGTCCCTGGCCCCTGGCCCCCAGAATGTCCCAGGGCTGCATCCTTGATCGCCTTCTCCGCCAACCCTCACCGAGAGCCGCGAGCCACACCAGGCTGGCTCACCGCCGTACAGCACAGGTCCAGCACACGGTGGCCGCTCCACACGCCTGTGCCAGGCGCCGAGACGCACGAGCACGTAAGTGAACGAGAGCGCGCACGGAGACCGCTCTGCACTCAGGCCCCGCCCAGGCAGGCCTCACCCGGCGAGTTCTGCAGCGGACAAGGGCGAACTCCAACTCCCGGCTGGACTGGGCACCTTCCTCCCCCCTTCGCCCTTACCTTCGGCCCCAGCCCCTTTCTTCTCGAAGGCTGCACAGAGACGCTCGAGCACCACGCTGTCGCTGGAGCCCTCCACCCGCACCTCCTCGTCCAGGACCCAGAAAAGGCCCCTGGCATCCTCCGCACCTCCCCCAGGCGGGAGGCGGACCTGGCGGGAGAACCACGATAGACTGAGAAGCCCTGACCCCCAACAGATGCGGGTCCTGGGCTCCCCACCCCCGCCCCCGCCGCCCAGAGGAGTCAGGGGGTCTGTGTCCCAGGCACCGCGAATCAAACACACCTGCCTGGGTCGCGTCCCCATGCACCCCCACATTCCCCTCACCCAAGAATCTCAGCCTCGCAACCACAATACCATAACAACCTCTCAGTTCCAAGAAGTCCAAATCCCACCTCTCCCCTCACTTCCTGTGTGGCTTTGAGCCACTCACTGCACCTCTCTGAGCCTCGTTTCCTCAATGGAAAGCAGAGGCCAGGGACACCTCCTCAGAGGGCTCTCACAAGGGAGATCTCACAAGGGAGCAAGCCGTGCAAATGACACGTTTCTGGACACACACAGGTGGCTGTGTGCACCTGTGCGCAGCCAACCATGATCTACCCCCAGTGCTTCCTCTTAGAAGTCTTCATACTCTTCTAAACTAAAATCTTCAGAGGGGAAGGAGAGTGCCCAAGTCATGTTTCAGAGGAGACGGTGACCTTGGGTCAGTGGCACAGACACAGAATTTTAAATCCCACCTCGAGTGCCGCAGGCCGTCTGGGCAGCGCTGTGACTTTGCGCACGGGAAACAGAGAGGCCTGCAGAGCGGAGGGGCTTATCCGAGGGCCCGGGACGGGTTGGCATAACCAGGAACCGTGCTGAGTGGTTTGGGAGGACATGGGATGAATATGGTGGCCGGCCATCCCTTGGTGACAGGACTGAGAGGCTTCCTGGGACGTGGGGATCTCAGCGCTCGAGTCGGCAAAGTGCCCGGCGCACCAGGACAGTTGGCCACCCTGACTCCGAAATACTGGCCCACGCTCCTCGAAGGCCCACGGAGAAAGAACACGTCCAGGGGCGCACGGAGACACACGGGGGCAGGGCTGGCACTGGACCCCAGGCATCCTGCTCCTTCGCCTTGGCCTTCCGTATCGGGGTTGAGACCCACAGCCAGCCCAGCCTCAGGAGCCAGCCATTGCCAGCCACTGCCCTGGCATCCGGGGACACCTCGGCCCCTCCTCACTGCCCTGGTCAATCCTGCGGGACTGCCTCTGCCCGGCGTGGGAACGTGACAGGGAGGCAGGACCAAGGGAGAAGGCTGACTGGGCGTGGGAATGAGGGCAAGGGCAGCCTGTGCTCCCAAAGGGCAGGAGAGATGCGACCTGCAGGGCACCTACTCTGTGCCAAGCACCCTGCCAGGCGCTGCATGTGCCAGAACTCACTGACTTTCGTGACAACCCCAAGGGACCCGACATTCCCATTTTGGTGATGAGAAAACAGGGGTGAGATGACAGGCTCCAGGTCACCCAGATGGGGCCGGAGGCTGGAGCCAGCTGAAACGGTCCCTCCAGGGCAGTTCTGGCCAAGGGTCGAGCAGCGCTGCAGGTCTGGGGTCAGCAAAGTGGGTTCTCGGGGTGGGGAAAGTGAGGTGAGGCTTCAGGTAGCCCCCCAACTAAAGCCTGTCTGACCCAAGGGTGCTCAGGGGCCTGGATGCACGATGGCCGCCCGTGGTCCCTTTTCTCCCGTCTCTGCCGGGCACAGCCCCTTCGTCTGAACACCCGATCCTTCCAGGAGAAACTGGCTGGGGGCCACTGGGCACTGGCCCCATGTCCCCTCGGCTCTGACCATGGCTCCCAGGTGCGGGTGTGCTGACACACCAACACAGACAGAACACAGAGTGCAGTTCTCACCCCCAGGGGGCCTGGACGTTCAGGGCCGGGGCCACCGTCCCAAACCCACACACGGTCTGGGAGTGTGACCCAGGCGTCAGTGGTTCGCAGCCCCAATGAGCAGCTGCAAGGCTCAAGTCTGCTGGTGTCCCCATGAAAAGGCCTCGTGGTGCCTGGGAGCCGTGGTCAGCTGGGCCGCAAGTTACCTGGGAGGGACTCTGATCCACAACGGCCACCGTGGTCCCCGGGGATGGCTCCGGGAGGTCACACTGCATGGGGAGACCTTCCTGGAAAGTCACAGAAACTCACCATGAGTTCTTTCCATGAGCTGAACGGGGTAGGAAAACTCTGGAAGAGGTAAGGGACGTGACGACTTTCCTCACCCTTAGGCTTTTTTAAATGATATTTTTTTCATGGGGGCAACACACGCACAACGTAAAACTTAACCATTCGGGCCGTTTTTAAGGGCACACCATTCAGTGGCGTTGAGCCCATTCACACAGTTGTGCGGCCAGCACCGCCGTCCATCGGCAGCCCCCTCTTCATCTTGCACGGCTGAAGCTCTGTGCCCGTGAAACGGCGACTCCCCATCTCCCTCCCCTGCCGTACCTCCCAGTACCGCTCCAGCGCGGAGACGAAGGTCCGCTGGTAGAACAGCAGCTGCAAGCGCTCCTGAGTGTAGTTGTGACAGAGCTCCTCGAAGGTGGCCGCCCGGTCCTTGCCCTGGTGCCGGGGGTTCTGGAAGCCCGGAGAGTCCACCACCGTGATGGAGGCCATGGACAGGTGACGGGAGGAGAAGGATCTGGGGCGGGAGAGAAGGGGGGCCCCGAGGGGACATGGCATCTTAGGGCCGCCCGCTCCCACGTCACCAGGACGGAGAAACCGAGGAAGCACACTGGGCGGTTTGGAGAACCAGCAGATCTGCTTTCACAACCGGGCTCGCTGCTTACAGGCTGTGTGACCTGGAGTAAGTTAAATAACCTCTCTGAGCACAGAGTTCCCCCACAGTGGAATGATGGCAGAGATGAGTAAGGTGACCCCAGGGGCTATGTAAGGGTCAAAGGAGTTCAAGTTCGGCAAGCGCCTCCCAGGGGCACCGCCAGCCTGCAGGAAATGTCCTCTCCCCACCAGGCCCAGAGCAGAGAAATGACTCGCTGCTGGTCACAGGGCACATGGGCTCTAGAGTTCAGACCACAGCCTCCCTTTCTTTCTTAGTGACACGTTGCAATAGAAAAAGAATTTGGGTCAGTGTCTCAGTCTATAAAGCTCCTTCAAGCCATCACCTCCTTGGACTCTCTGGATGACTCTGTCAGGGTGGACAGAGGAGGGATTACTGACATCAAAAGGCAGGAGTTAAGGGACTTGGGACACAGGCACAGGTGGGCTTAGACCCTTCCTCTACTACTGAGGGGCTGTGTACCATGGGAAAGTTGTACAACCTCTCTGAGCCAGCCGTGAAAGGGTTAAGGATGGAGCCAACCCAGACTGTTGGGAGGGTTGGAGGTGATAGCTCTGAACAAGAGCGTAGCCAGGAGCTAAGTGCGGGGAAAACGCTACCCTGCCCGCCAGTAGTATTGTTAGCGTGAGCACCATACACTTCGAAGGGCCCTGAGTTTGCACCGTAGCTCTTCCCCGCCGCTCGCATGGGCTCTGCATCCGTACAATGGGCCGCCGAGGTCAGCCACCACATAGTCATGCGTGAAGACTAAGTCAGTGAACACTTGGAAAGTTAGACGCCTCCTCGGTGCAGGTCCATGGTGGTATCATCCACGCACCCATTTTACAGATGTGGCTCCAAGAACACCACCTCCGTGGGCAAAGGCAGCTTCCTCCGTCAGCCATTCATCTTCCACGCCCCCTCCTCCTTGCTCTAAGCAAGTGCAGCCCCCTTGGTTGCCACAGAATGTGGGCTCAAGTGGCAATTATTCCAGGAGCGGGAGAGGGAGTGGATTCTGTGTCCTGGTGACACTGGAGAACCCCGGTCTCTCTGTAGCCATGCACCAGCCTCCCCTGCCCCTTAATGGGATGTCAGAAGCCTGAATACGCCTCCTCCTTCACCGAGGAGGGCGGGACTCGCCGCTGGAACGGATTCAAGACTTCCACGGGCGGGCCCCGAGCCGGCTCATCCTGACAGAAGACAGAGGCTCTGCTGCCTGCAGCGTGGCAGACACACTTCAGAGACAAACCCTGGCCCACTCAGAAATTCTCCCCTGTCGCTCCCCGTCCCTGGCAGAAAATGTTAGAAAAATAAACGGAGGGGAGCAAACGGTGGGCTACTCGGGGCCACGTGGAGGAACGAGCGGGGTGGGCAGCACTGCGTTTGCATCCCGGCCCCGCCTCCCTGTCTCTGTTAGCCCCCCTGCACCACGGGCCGGTGTGGGTATTGGGTGATCGGGCAAGTGATACAATCAGTGCAGGCCTGGCCCTTAGCAGGTGCCCCCCAAGAGCATGAGCCTTTAGTGCTGGCATTGAGGACCATGATTAGGAAGAGTTCTTGAGTTTCATTGTTTCTTGCAATCCTCGCAATGACCCCAGGGGGAGAGAGCTATGTCACAAACACAGACGGGACGACCAGAGAGGTGAGCGGATTTGCCGTCGTCACGCAGCCAGGGAGTGGTCGAGGTGGGATTCCAACCCAGCCCTGCGTGACCGGAAAACCCACTCGCCCTCTCAGAAAGCACCCTGTTCTGCTTCACTGCCCAGCTCGGGCCCCTCGTGGGCCTGCGGAGGGGCCGACTCTGCGCCCAGGGGTGGCTGCGTTTACCTGTTGATGAGGGAGACCACAGCGGCGAAGAGCTCCTGGTACAGGCCCGAGGCCATCCCCTCCACACACTCCACGCCCGTCATCTTGAGCCCTGGAGTGGGGAAGAGGAGAGGGTCAGGGCCGGGCCCGGGACATGTCTCCAGAGGCATCGGCACCCGCCTCGGAGAACCCCCTCTCACACACCCCTTCCCCCCGTTGCTGAAATTACACACCCATGTTCTTAGGACCAAGTTCAAGTCCTTTGCCAGGACCTCCAGGGCCCTGCGTAACCTGGCCCTACCTCCTCTGCAGCGTGCTCTCCGGCCCATCCCTCAGGGCTCACCCCAACGTCACCTCCTCAGGGAAGCCCACCTTGACCACCACCCCAATGGGCCAGTTCCTTGCTCCACCTTGATTCTTTTTCTAATTAAGCTTTTCTTTAGGTATGATTGACATACAAAAAGCTGCACCCACCTATTCATTATGTACACCCAACGAGTCTGACAATAGGTGTGCGTCACCGTAAACAGGACCATAGGCTCTAAAAGCGTCCTCCCTCCCTCCCTCCCTGTGTCCGTGTGTATGTGATGAGAACAGTTAACTCAAGAGTCACCCTGTAAGATTTTAATGACATAACGCGGCGCTGGTGACTACGGGCGCTGGGCTGTACAGCGGACCCACTCGCCTCCTGGCCATCTCGCCCACCTGGGCTCCTCTCCGCTCCAGCACTTACTCCCCCGCGGCAGGGAAGCTAAGCGCCCTCTGGTCCGTATCTCCCATGCCCCCCGCTCCACCACCTTTCTCTGCTCTGCTTCTAAGACTTCGGCCCTTGCAGATGTCTGACCCCAGGGGGATCGTGTAGTATACTATTCAAATATGCCATTTGCTACAACGTGGGTGGGTGTTGTGGCCCTCACGTCAGTGAGACAAGCCAGGCACAGAAGGACAGATCGACCCTGCTTTCCGGCACTGACTACGGCACGTCTTTACACGCATGGTTCTTTTGTCAACTGTGTCCCCCCCACCAGGCCGGGAGTGACCCAAGGGTGGGCACTGCCTCTGGGCTGGGCGGCTCCCAAGCCCCAGTGCCTGGTGCACAGCAGGGACCCCAGAAGTGCTTGTTGTTCCCTCTTTCTGGGGGGAAATTTGGCAATTTTGTATCAGAAGCCATAAAATGTCCATATATTCGGACATATTAATTTCACCGTTAGGTTTTATTCTGATGAAATATTCAGAGAAACGAAGATTGCTGGGTACAAATGTTCTCCCGATTGTTGATCAGATTGGCAAAAATCACTTTTTCAAAACAACTTAAATATCAAACAATAGCAAATGGATTAGATAATTTGTAACCCAGCCATACAAAGGAATGCTGACAATAGACACTCAAGAATACTGAATGAGATGAGGAAGTGTCTACCTATAACATGAAGAGGAATAAAAGAGCTTACGAAAACTGTTATGATAGTTGTGGTCTCAATTTTGTTAAAACACACACACACACACACACACACACTCATTGGCCCCATTCAAACAGCCAGCCTTGGTTAGAGTGCACTGAACCACGTGGGAGGAGGAGGTGGTGGGGAGAGGGAGGGTATCAGGTCACAAACCCTGGTCCTTCCCGAGTTCTGGTTCCCCGGGCAGAACTGGAAACACAGTTTCCAATCTGCACGCCCCGGAGCCTGGAGAAATGCTCCTGCTTGTACATTCCAGGCAGCCCGCTGCAGGCCCCAAGCATTTCCCATCCCTCCTTTCACTTCACCCCAACCTGGGCTGTTGCTAGGCAACCCACAGCCTCCCAGCATCCCTCCTAAACCTGCCAGTCCCCTGCCTGCTTAACATCTACCCTGGAGACCTTAGTCTGAGAGCTTGACTCAGCCTCACAAGGCAGTGTGTGCATGTGTTTGTGTGTGTGCAGTGTGCATCTGTGTGTCTGTGTGTGAGATCTGTGTCTGTGTGTGCATGTACCTGTGCTCTGTGCCATGCACGCTTGTGCGTGCTCTGTGCACATGTGTGGTATATGTCTGTGCCTGCAGATGTAGTGTGCGCCTGTGGGCATGTGGTGTGGGCATGTATGTGTGTGTGCCATGTGTATCTGTGCATGCCACCTGCTGTGCACACATGTGTGCAGGTAATGCAAATGGGGGTGTGCATCAGATAAGACATGTGCCCATAAGAAGACGACAGCTCATACTTGGACCTAGAAGAAAACCTGACAGGCCAGCGGAATTCAAGTGACAGTGGCCATCAAGCTGAAGTCTCCAGAAGGTGCAGCAGCTCTGTGGGCCCAAGGTCTTCTATGAGATGGGCCCCAAACCACAATGCAGAAGAGTCCCACGCCACTGACCCCGCCCCTGCGGGCTCCCGGAGAGCTGCTCTGGGGGAGTTCTCAGAGGCCCTGGGCGCCCAGGGGCCCCTCCGCCCTCCCCTTCCACAGCCCACCGTCTGGCTGGCAGAGGCTGTGGCTTGGGACGCAGCAGACGCCCTTCAGCAGGGGCGGTGCAAGCTCTGCTGCTCTGCCCCCACCTCAGCTCAAAGCACCCCCTTCCTCCAGCTGCTTAGGCCAAAATCCTGGTCCCTCACTCTCCCCAGGGCTATGCTGTTGTCGCCATTTGTAAACTTGACCTTGAACATGCTCACCTTGTCCCATCTCCACTACCACTTCCCTGGTCCCCCCCCACCTCACCAGGGGACTTTTATGAGGTCCTTAAGTGCTCTCCCTCCCCCCACTCACGCCCCAGCCTTCCCCCAGGCTGTGCTGCAGGAAGAATAAGCCCAGTCCTGCTCAGGCCCCTTCCTGGCTCCTTCTCACCTTAGAATACGAACTAGATTTGGAGACAGTGTGCGAGCTGACCCCACCTGCTCCGCAGCACCACCTCCTCCTATCCTCCTGGCCGCTCCAGCCACCCTGGCCTTATTTCTGTTCCTCCAGTGTCCCCTCTGCAACACCCCCCTTCCTGGTCTCAGCAGGCTTCATGGCCACGAGGCAGAACTATTTGGCCGTAAGCACTTCGCAGGTAGGAGCCACGGCCACGTCCATCGCCCCCCACGGTGGCTCCCGTCGCACCTAGAGGGTCCGCAGGCGATAGACCCTGATGAAACCACACCTGAGCTGGCCTCCTCGTCCTCGAGGCCTCGTCGGCTCGGCCCCGACGTCACTTGCTGGATGATCTGCCGCAGGTGGTGCTTGAAGGTGGCCGTGTTCAGCTCCTCGTACTCACAGCCCAGGGCCTCGGCCGCGCGGTTTGCCCACTCGAACCGCATGAACTGCTTCCGGCCCACTGCGTGAGAGACGGACAGAAGTATGGGGGGAGGTCCTGGGCGTGGGGTGGGTAGGCGTCCAAGAGAACCTGGGAGACCCTCGCCACCGCCCACCCTCCATCCAGGCCACCTACCCTCAGCACAGGCCCAAATACAACTGCCCAGGGTGGGCCCCTAGCGGATGGCCCCTAAGCAGGAGGAGTCAGATTTTCCAAAAAACACATTTATCCTATTTCCTTGCCATTTGCATTGTTTATTTGTTGAAGAAAGCAATTAAAATATCATGGGGAACACTCTAAACGTGAAATTGGGGAAGCGTTAGTAAAAGTGTGATTTTTCTAACCACGTGTTCACTCATCTATCCATCCACTCATCCGCCACTGCCCACCACCCACCTACCTGTTCATTCCACTACCCCCTCAGCCAATCCAACCATCTACTCAACCAGCCATCCATTTATTCCACGCATATTTATGAAGCTCCTACTATGTGACAGGTGCTGTGTTAGCCACCGGGAACTCAATGATGAGCAAGACAGGCAAGGTGCCTGTTCTCACAGAGCATAGAGTCTATGAGGGGATGAAATAATAAACAAGTAAACGAACAGATAATAAGGTAAGTTCGGGTCACGGAATTATGAAGACATTTTTTTTTCTTTAAGGAAATAACATAGGGTGATGAGATCCAGAGAAACCAAGGGACTTGCTATAACTCTATGGCGGTCGGGGAGGGCTTTATCTGAGGACGTGGTATTTGACCTGGGTTGTGAAGGGGGAGAAGGGGCTGCCCCCCCCCTTGACGAACCAGGAAGAGGCAGGAGGAGAAGGCGGTGCAAAGGCCCTGGGGCAGAAGCGGGAATGGTGTGTTAGAGACACGGCAAGAGGGCCAGGCGGCTGGAGAGCGAGGAGGGGAAGGGAGAACCAAATGAAGCTAAAGAAGTGGCAGGGCGGCGGGGCGGGGGGGCACCCTGGGACCATTGTAAAGTCATTTCAGAGCGGCAGCAGAGACGTGGTACACGGCACAGACAACGCTGACAAATGCTAAGGGAAAAGCAAACGCAAAAGCCACACCACGGTGTGATGTCAACTGTGTAAATCACTCTACACTGCTGTAACATAATAACAATAGAAACGAGATATACCCAAATATTAGCAATCACAGCTGGGTATGGGGATTCCGTACTTTCCAAACTTTCTATAGCGGCTGTGTACTAGTTTCATAATCCAAGTCAAAAAACAAAACATCGCAGAGCCACCCCTAAATAACGTTCGCCCCTATCTTTTCTTCCCATAAATGTGTCTCCTTCTTCGCGGTAAGAACCACAGCTGCCAACAGAGACCTCACAGTCCATCGGAAAGAGGTCACGAGGCCCCAGCTCTTCAGGCGGAAATCTTGAAGAATCTGCCTGGTTTCAGGCAAAATCTGGAAAAAGACGTTCTCCGGGACTTGGACACCACCCGAGGAGGAGGAGCCCCGGCCCCGGTCACGTGGGGGCCACGAGACAGAGGTGCCCCCACTGCCAGTCACTCAGCACTGACCGTCCCGAGCACATCGGCCGTCGCCCTGTTTCACAGGCCACTCCCACGTTACAGGTGAAGGATCGGATGGTCAGGGAGCTAACGTGGAGATTGGGAGAGTCCTGCCACTGTCGGAGAGGACAAAGAAGGTGACGAGGCTGCTGGTGGTGACGACCAGCAGTCATCCACCCCGTTCTGGGTGACCCGTCACCTCCGCTCAGCTCCGGCTTTCGGAGGCAGGAATCTGCATAGGGATTCCTGTGTGCAGCACCTGCCAGGTGTAGCTACCTACCGTCATCACCATCGTCATCGTCATCGTCATTGTTATCATTGTCATCATCATCATCATTGTCATCATCGTCGTCATCATCATCATCATCGTCATCATTGTCATCATCATCATCATCGTCATCATCACCATCATACCTCCACAAGAGTCCGGAAGGCAGCATTATCATCCCCACTTTATAAATGACAAAACCAAGCCGGAGAAGTCGCCAGGGACCAGGCTGATACTGAAGGGAAAACTGTTCCCGCCCATCAGCCCTTCCAACACCCCCGTCAGGAACTGTGCCTCGTGCCTGTGCCCTTCGGTGGGACTTTCTTTCCAACGGGCTCGCTCGTCCTTCTCACTTACGCACACGGGGCCGGGAAATGCGACCGCACTGTCATAGGTGAGGTCCCAGCGGTTGGGGGAGGTCGATGACGGGACGTGAGCACCAGCTGACCTGTGAGTGGCCCCTGGGCAGTCAGGTCCCTTGTCCTCAGAACGTAGCTTCTGCTCACGGCTCCCACCCTACGAGCTGCTCCCAGGGCCCGGCCTGGAGGGAGCAGGGTGTGGGTGACACCGTCACCCACTGAACGTGTGAGTGGACACCCGAGGCCTCTACAGACACTTTTTGAAGGTCCTGGCAAGTATGTTCGGAGATCTGCTTATCCTGGAGCTGCCCAAGACCCGCCTCAGATGCAGGTCCCTGGATGATTAAACCAGCCACCTACCGGCCTGGAGCGGTCGGCTGCCGTCTCTCCTGGCCCTCCGTGTGTGGGGGCTGCTGTGCGAACCAACGCCATTATCACTTGTCACAAATAGAAAGTAGAAATAAATACAACACGAGCTCGGAAATAGCATTAGAATCTAATCAGATACAGTTACTGGGAGCCCAAGGTCTGCTCTCTTTGTTGGAAAAAGGAAAAAAGAGCCATTAAAGGCTATTAGCCGTGAATGAGGCTCTCTCCTTTCTTCCCGGGCTGGTGGTTGAAAGCAAATTGAATAGGCGGTCAGGGCCTGGATGGGCGGAGTCCGGTCCCCCTCCCGCCCCCGCTCCTCCGCTGTACTCTCTGAACCAGGCTCCCACGCTCCACCGGCGGTAGCCTTCCATCCGTGAGCGGACTGGCCAGGACTCTTTAAAGCCTGCCCGGTTTAAGGGGGACATTTCTAAATCCACAGAGCGGAATCTGGCTGGTGAAATCCAGGAGGCACACGGGGAGTGTTCCCAGGAAAATGCCTCTTCTGCCCCCCAGCCCCCGGCAGCTGGTCGGCACGTGAAATCCAGCCCGCGGGCTCCTCCGTCTTTGTTCACACACGTGCAGCTCTACGATGGGCCTTCACCCTGCAGTCGAGGGACCCTCTTCCTCTTCCTCTTCTTCTGCACACACCACACAGGACACGTCACGGTGACCGCTAGGAAATGCTCCCCAGTACCTCACCGTTCACCCCTCCCCTGTCTCACCGACCGGAGAAAAAGAATCAGAAACGCCCAACAACAGTGTTACAAAGGCCACCTTAATAACGTCACATCAGCCAAGCAGCACGTCCCGAGCATCTGAACACCCACCGCCTCACGTAATCCTCCCGGCAGCCCTGTGAGGCCAGGATTAATGTCCCCACTGGACTTAACGAGAAAATGGAGCCTCAGAGAGGGGACTGTCCAGGGCCATGCAGCTGGCAAGCGGCAGAGGCGGGATCTGAACTCAGGCCTCCTGGCTGCAGCCGGAGACCCCACCCATGACATCAGGAGGAGGGGCCTCCTCTCAGGGGGCGGGTATTGTTCTCAAGCCAGAGTCTAAAGGGAAAAACTCAAGTGCCCTTCAAAGTTCTCCAAGAATCTCTTACGTTGCCCGCAACGCACAGTGTGGCGGCACATTCCCAGCCCCGACGCAGCAGGCTCTCCCCCCAGTGCACCACCAGCAGACCGGGCGGCTTGCCTTCGGGGGCCGTGACATGGGAAAAAGTACTTGTAACCACAGGCCTCGCGTCTCCCTCCGCAGGGATGCCTAGATTTACCTAAGTACGATGGGGGTTAGGACCGCCCACCCTTGAATCTGGTCCATATTTTTAAAGTTACTGGCAGATAACCGTCGTAGTATGTTCTCAGTGACAAACGGCCCGTGCTTCGCGCGGCGGCTGGAGGACGCCCCGCTGAGCGTGTCTGCACTGAGCAGGGACGGTCCGGTGACCTTGGCTGATCGCCCAGCTGCCCCGCGAGGTGTGCGGGCTGGTCGGCTGTGTCGCTGAGCCTGATTCAGGGGAGAGGCCACTGAGACACAGAACGGGACACTGCCCTGCACTGCGTCCCACAGCACATAAATTAGGGAGCTGGAACCCGGATCTAGGTCCCCTGACGGCAGGCCCGTGGTGTGGGGTTGGGGTAGATCTGGTACCTCCACATATCCATCCGCCCACCTGGCTGTAGGCTGAGTCAAAAGGAAACAGAGACAGACTTCAGATGACCACAGGGTGCGGTGGACTGGGAGCAGAGCACACTCACACCCCTCTAACGCCCCGGTCCTTGCTGTGCTTCTGACTGCTGAGGGCATTCTTTCATGCCGGCGTTTGTCCATGCACAGGGCAAACTGTGAGCGCCGAGAATTGAACACCCCCAGCCCGCAATCAGTGACTAGAGGTCACACCCTTTGGGGGAAATGAACTCATGGTGCCTGCTCTATGCTGCCCTCCAGAGGCCATCAGAGGGATCGCGCCTCTGTTGCCCAGAGTGGTAGCGGGCTTCATAATTTGTCCTTTGTGGCTGCCCCCCCATTCCCACTTCCCTTCCTCACACCCCTTCTGGTGCTGTCTGGGATCACCTCCCATGTGGACATCTTGCCCTCGGACCCTTGTCCCAGTAGCGGCACCCGTCTAAGGTGCTAAGGCTGAGAGAGGGCCTTCAGAGGCTGTCCACTCTCTTCGTAAGGTTTGGTTTGGTTTTCCCTTCAAATTACTGAGGCCAAGAGAAGGTTCCCTGAAAGGGAGCTGAGGTCTTGATGGGCGGTTCCTCCTTTCCGTCTGCACGCCTCGGGCTGAGCCTGAAGCTCTCCGGGCCGCAGAGAGGGCGTGGAAGGAGGCGGAGGGGCCACACCGCCGAGCCCCTCCCAACGGCCGTTCCACAGAACAGTCAGCGGTGACACTGGGGAAAATGAATCCTGTATCGTATTTTTTTTCATTGCCTGGGGAAAGAAGCTTCTTAAATGCAGGACTTCTCCAAGCTTCTAAAGTGTATCTGAAAGACCTCTGAGAAGGGTGTGTTCTCTTCAGACTTACTTGGCCTCGGAATGCGTTCCCAGAGTATCTTGCAGGTCTAGTGTCCCGTGAGACACTAGTGTAGAAAGCGCTGGTTTCGCCGACGGTGCCCTCAACTAACCAAGTGATCTGGGCAAACTGCCCTACCCGCCGGTAAGACGCAGGCTGGGATTTGAACAGAGCGAATGAACAAAGGGGAAATGAGAGCAAAGGAGAAGAAAGGATCAAGGGAAGGTAATGGCACTCAGTTTCCGAGCTGGTCTAATCCACCTGCAAAGGCAGGTTTTTTTCCCCCTTTATGCTCAAAACAAAAAGAGAGAGAGGGAAGAAAGAGCATGACTGTTTCTCCTCTGCACACCACGGGTTCAATCATCTGAATTCCTGTGACCCCCTGCCTTTATTAATAACCAAGTTATTTCTCGTTCCAACAACGGCCGTGCTGTTGCTGAATTACTGAACATTGTGTGACTTATTTGTAATGCTGGTGCCTCTGGTTCACACTGCCTCACGCTGAGGTTTACAGTTCCGGGACCTGTGAAGAAGGGGGCCCCCTGCAGGGGAAGAGATGAGCCTAAAAGGCTGTTGATGCTACAAGAAAGGGCAGCGCTCCGGAGACAGATTGCCAGGGTTCAAATCCCACTTCCGAGGCTTGAAGCTATGTGATGTTGGGGAAGTCACGTCTCCTCTTTGGACCTCAGTTTTGTGTCCTGTAAAATGGGAGTCTGCCCCCACGGAGTGCCCGTGAAGCCTCAGTGAGGTTCTATGTACAGATCACTCAGCAAAGGATCTGTCCAGTGAATGGCAGCTCATAATGATGATCACGCATTCACATTTCTGCCCGGGAGCATACAGCAACAGTCTGTTGGAAAACGTAGCCCTCTCAGAGGCCAGAGCTTCAGGTCTCTTCCTGCTTCTCACGGCTTCTGCCCGCTCCCCCAGGCACCATGTGCCCCACACACCGGGGCACACTGTTCCACCTGCCCGGCCTGGGAGAGAGTTGCCGCCTGCCCCAGGGCCTTTGCTCGCCTGCCCAGTCAGTGCTCCCTAGAAGGCCTGGCCAACAGCGCCTGCACTGCTGCTGAGGTGCTCACCGTCCAGGAGGAATCGCCATCCACACCCTCACCGCTGGCAAGACGGCAGCGGGACCATTCCCAGTGCTCTGCGGAACGTGAGCCGGTGTTTTGGGAAGTGGGGGCTCGCTGGACAAATCAGCTGGGGCAGCTTTAGATTAAACCTGACAAAAGGGGCTGCCCTTCTGCAGGAGTTGCTCAGAGCTTTGAGGACGCGCTGGAAATTTATAAGAAGGGGGGATTCTCAGTGGGGGACTCCTGAGCTAGTTTGATCTCACCCCTCTGAGCCTCAGCGTCTGTATCTGTGGAATGGGTGGCTCCCCTCCCAAAGGGCCGTTTTCAGGATAGAACAAGACACTGGGTGTGAGGCTGCCAGGGAGTTGTCCCCAGGGCCGGTGGTGCAAGCTGAGGGACTGAGTCATCAGGGGGTCAGTCATTCCAGGGGAACTGCAGGAGCAAAGGCTTGGGGTGCGACCGGCAGGGAGTCTGTGAATGGCTTCCCTGAGTCCGCACAGCTAACAAGGCAGAAGCCAGGGCCAAATTCAGCCCTGGCGGCCCCAGGCCACGGTGCTCTCCATGTTCAAGTTCCCCTCACTACGGAAGGCAGAGTGGCATCATTCAACCCATCAAATTAATTGTCTCCTTCAAAGCTATTCCCTGGGGCCACGCGAAGTCCAATCATTGGTGTTTCCTCAGTGCTCACCACGTGCCCGACCCTCTGCAAAGTACTTAACCTCATCAATGTAACAATCACACAAAAACGTATTTACTCATTCCATTTACTGATGACGCCATGGACCACACCACACAACGCGTCATAAAGCATGGGCGTAGGCTTTAAAGATACAACTCTTCAGTCCAAAATGGGGCTCCTCCCCTTCCCAAGTCCATGGCCTTAGGAAACGTACTTTACCTCACTGAGCCTCCATTGACTCCTCCATAAGATGGGTATGGCCTACATAGAGGGTTACAAGAGTTAAATGGAATAATCCATGCAAGGCACTTAAATTGCACCTGTCAGAGAACGGATGCTCAGTGAATAGTAACAGGTAATCAGGTCACCACTACCATCATCACCACCTCCCTCATCATCCTCATCACCTCAATCACATCACCACCCTCAGCATGACTGTGTCATCCTCCCTCATCACCATGTACCATCATCACCCTCATCATCATCATCACTATCAGAAGCAGCGTGGCGCTTGGTCTCTGACCCGTGAGTCCGACATTCACTCTGGGGTTTTCACTGAGCCAGCGCTGTCTCCCCTCCAGCAATAGGTTACGGCATCTCTGGTGACCAAGGCTGGAAGAGAACATCTAGGCCACCCCATTCACCATGTCCCTTCCCCTCTCGGAGCCTCAGTTTCCTCATCTATAAAATGGGACAACAGCACCTACTCCATGGGGTCGGCGAGATGGCCTAGCTCTCAGAGAGTGCCTGGCACCCAGCGCTGGGTCAGTGCTAGCAGCCCTCATGATCTGTGGGCAACAGAGCCCTAGACAATGGGAGAGGATGTCCCAGGGCCAGCCAGTGACTGAGTGGCTTGGCCAGTCTGAAACCTGGCCCCTCCCTTGTGCCAGCGGTACCGCGTGGCCCCCCCGCCTACCACCAGGGGCGCAGGGCTGCTGGGGAGTGCCACCTTCCAGCGTCAGCCACTCTGGGGTTTTGTGTTTCTTTTTTTTAAATATAATTGTTTACATCCCAGAGCAGCCATCCCAGCTTAATGAATGAATTCAATATGCTTAGAAAACACAGACTAAATCTTTGCTTGTGGCCCAGAATAGGCACCAGCTGTCAGGCGGGGAGCCAAGCCACCAGCTGGGGATGGGCAGAGGATGCGGGGCCTGCGGCCAAGGGAAGGCAGGAGGGTGGGGCTGGGCCCAGCAGGCACGGGCCTCGGGGTGCTAGTTCCGAGGACGGACCCGAGAGGTCTCCGGGCCACAGGGCCGAGCGCTGACCCTCTCTCCATCAGAGCCCTGTTTCAACCCCACGGGACATGAGAAGGGGGCTTTTCAAGTCTGCATCCTGCAGAAGGGAACAGGGAGGCCCCAGGCCTCGATCAAGCCACCACCCAGAGCGCCTTCCCCAGCTTTTTCTCAGAGCGGGAGATTCAGCTCCAGGGTTCCAGGCTGGCGACTCTGAACCTGGGCGTCTCCTGCCTACAGTTTTCTCTTGGCATGACCAGTGCACTCGTCTGGGTCGATCTCCTTCGGTCAGACTGAAACTTCACCTTGAAAACAGGCCGGTGTCTCAGGCGAGCTGAGGGCCTGCCGTCCAACAGGCATAGGAAAGAGACAAGAAAGGAGAGAGGCAGGGAGTGCAGAGAGACTGGGGGAGATGGAAATCGGGCGGGGGAAGAAGGAAAGAAATGCGGGAGAAGGAGGGAAGGAGGGTGTGGTGGAGGGAGCTGAGCAGAATAAACACAGTAACGGCCCAGGAGTCCAGAGACTCGGATTCCAGTCCCTCGTCCCCCACAGCCTCACTGTGTGACCCTGAGCAAGACCCTTTCCCTCTCTGGGCCTCAGCCCCTGTCCTGTCCGAAGAAGGGCTCAGGCCTGCCAGTCTCCACCCCTTCTCGGCACGCTGGGTGCTGCAGCCCACAGGGAGGTTCCTAGGGCCAGGCAAACAGGAAATCATCCCTGGCTTCCGCCTGCCCTTGTGCAGGGAGGGCCCCTGGGCCAGCAGAGGCTCCGGGAAGCTGATCTTGCCCTCCGAGGCCCTCCGCACAGAAGAGCCATCGATGCCCAGGCCGCAGCTGTCCTGCTCCTTCTGACTCAGTGACTCCTGATGCCTCTTGACCCACAGCCTGAAGGAATAGGCAAGGCTGGCCCCACCAGCTGGGGCGGGGCCAGGACACCAACCCCAGTCGGGGCTCCTGGGGAGGCGCGTGTGTTCTGAGCCCTGAACGCCCTAGGAAAAGGGCGAGGTGCATCTCATTAGAGCCAGGAAGCAGCTGGGGGTGGGGGACGGGAGGGAGCAGCCCCTCGCGGCAGCAGGCAAGGGAGGCAGAGTGCTGGGCAGCAGCAAGGAAGGGCCACCCGCCAGGGGCAGGGCTGGCCTCTGCTCCTGCAGCCCTGCATGCTTCGCTTATGGAAACACATGTGAGCTCTGAGGAGAAGAGAGAGAGCAGGCCAAGCGTCTGTTTTGGAGCAGTGGACAGAGACGGCATCCCCACAATGGAGGCAGCAGGTCCATTCTGAGGTGCCGAGCCTTCCTCTGACCCTCAGTGACACCGCGCACGGCAGGCGGAAGGTCCGGCTCTGTGCCGCTTAGAGCTGTGTGACCCTGGGTTAGGGACTTCACCTCTCTGGGCGTGGGCGCCCCCACCCACAAACAGGAACAATGACAGCAGTGCCTGCCGCACAGGCTCGTGAGGGTTAAGCGAGCCGACCAGCCAGCCCGTGCAAGCGCCCACGGAGGCGACCCGGATCACATCCACGAAATGTTCGGCCTTGGACCCAGCAGTTCCACATCCAGGGAACCGTGCCTCCAAAACGCTCGCACGTGTGCACGACCTCCACATACAGGGGTGTGCGGTGGGCCGTTCTAACCATGGGTTAGAATACCAAAAAGCAGGAACCAACCCGAATGATCAGCAGAATGGGAGGCATGCCCATTCCAGGAGAGCCCTCGCCATCGACAAGGAGAATTAGGGACACGGCTGTGACCCAGAGCGCAAAGAGGTCAAAGACACGCTGTGAGAGGGAAAAAGCAAAGGGCGTAGACGTGGAGACGGGGTGGATGCATTTGCATAAAAACACCAACCAACCAGCCGGCCAAATATTTGCTGTGTGCATAGATGTAACTAAATGCAGCTTTAAAGGCCGGAAGGTGGGCGTATAGTGGGGTTACGGTAATACACCCATGTCAGCTTCCTGGCGCTACCAGGGACCAACCACAGCTGCGCGCACTGCCCCCGCGGGGAACGGTCGTGGGACTCCGCACTGCAGCTCCAGCTTCCTGACAATCTGTAGTTTCTTCAGACCAAACACGTCCACACAAAAAGGCTCAGCCGGTCAGAGCAGTGACATGGCGGTCACGTAGCTCTGCACAAGTGTCCACGCCCACGGAACGTACACCACCGAGAGTGAGCCCCGGTGCAGACGGCGGGCCTCGGTTAACAGCAGTGCATCAGTGTTGGCTCTTCCGTTGCAATAACTGTCACCTTTAAACCCTAACAATGGTCCCCTTGGAGGGCAGGGGGGCCAGGGGAGTCAGGGGAGACGTCTGTTCATTCTATATTCTTCTATATTGTTTCCATTCCTCATAGGGAGACAACCATGCAGCATTGCGTAGCAGTAGCTTTAAGACAATACAAATAGTAAAACACTTCACCAAGTGTCATTTGAATATATGGCCAGTGCTTTGTGCTGACGGCATCCCTATTACTATTCCCACTGGCCTTTGGTGCACGGGGTCTTGCTCAGCTTGGGGAGCATCTGGCTGCCCCCTCCTGCCCTTGGATGGACTGCCCTGGTTGCCAGATGTTGGGGTGCCCCAGCAGAAAGCAGGGGGCTGGGCTCTCATCATTATTGCTGTCGCCTCTCCTTCCTGCAGCCCCCTCGGGGCTCCCTGAGTTACGGTCCCATCCATTTGGGGACTGACTTCTTTATTAGGGCGGGCGGGGAGCTGCGGGCCGGTTGGCAGCCTCCCTTCATCAGCCCATTACGCGGCCCCTCCTCGGGTTATATATGGGCCGACCGTGCCGTATATTAGGCAACGGGGTCAGCAGCGAGTAGACTGGCAAATTCAGTGAAAGGCAAATAAATGAATCCTCCCGCCAGGCCACCGAGAAAAAGGGAAGCAAAGCAAGGGGGCCATCCAGGCATCCGCGTTGCTGTTTTGGATTCTGAACATTACTGTCATCTGCGTAATGACGGACAGCCGGCGGGGTGACAAACCGTCTCCGACTTCCCAGAGAAAGCGTCCATCATCCCTCACAGCCACAGAGGCGGGGCTGATCTGTGACTCAGCGGCGCAGGAACTGGACATGCGTGTGCCGTGCCGGGACCCTCACTTCCCTCCGAGCCCAGGGCTGTGGCGCTCAAGGGTGTGGGAGCCGCCACCCTGCACAGTGCTCGGCCCTCAGCACTTTCTGCTAAGCGGCGGGAAGAGCACCGCGGGAAGAGCACCGGACTGAGGGTCCAGAGCTGGAGGCTGGTTCTGAGCCTTCCATTCACTGGCACCGCAGTTTCGTCACGCGCCCTCCGGGGGCAGCCTCGCTCCTTCGAGGCCTGGGCTCTTCCCCCCCCCGCACCCCGCCCCCATGGGCCTAAGGACCTCTCCGGCCCCCTCAGGGGCAGGTTTTAGTGCCAACCATTATCTGACGATGGCTGCAGAGGGCAGGTGGGGCTATTCTCGCGTGACAGTCACGGGTGCTGAGGTCCAGGGAGGCAAAATGCCTCCTCACACAGGTCCAGCCACCCATTCAGGACACAGGGGAGCCGGGATTCAAAGCCGCTCTGTCGCAAGCAGGGCCCCAGCGTGTCCCTCCTCCCTCGCTCCCTCCTACCAAGTGAGCTCCAGAGAGCGTTGTCTGCTGCCATTTGAAACACACAGGCGCCAGCTAATTGTTCTGCGGACCACTTTTCGCGAAAGGGAAAAACAGGAGGTGGGATGAGTGGCGGCCTGATGGCCCCTGAGGGATGGCCCGGGCCATGGGCCTCGGTTAACAGCAAACCAGCCGCGATGTCAAATCACCCGGGGTTTTCCGCCTGCCATGTGGAGCCAGCCCCCAGGGCCCCCTCCCACTGCCTCCCCAAGGGACCCGTTCCTGCCAGCTAGCCCAGGAGACAGGAAGGCAGGGAGACGGTGCAGAGGGAGGGAGGGGCTTGGCCCTCTGCCACCCTAAGGACACTTTTCCTAAGATGCACAGGCCGGCTGTGCCCGACCTCTCCAAACAAGCCTCTTTATGAAAACCAGCTCGGCAAGGCGCCACTTGGCCGGTTCATGGGAGGCAGTCCAGGGTCAAGGTTATTAGCATGGCGACTTTAGGGAGCCGCAGACAGCTCCATGCTGCCCTGTCCCTTGGGCAGATGAGGCTCAGGGCAGTGCCATAACTTCGCCAAGGTCACACACAGCCAATAAAAGGCCAAGGTGAGATCGGAACCCGGGACTGGCTGACTCCGGAACCCCTGTGTCCCTTCCCTGCTGCATCCCGATAGGAGCATCCCCCAGACTTGGAGGCTGCCGGGGGCACCACACGACAGGGCCATCCCGGGCCCTCACAGCCAGCCAGGTGCCCAGACGGATGGGGTCCCAAAGCCTCTGGGGATAAAGCACACCATGTCCTGGGGCCTGAAGGCTTGGAGAGGGTGTGGGAGGGGGAGGCCATGGTGGCAGAGCCTGCCGGAACTCAGGAGCCCACAGGGGCCTGATGGGACTGCGGGAGGGGCGGGGCATGACCCCCACAGGGTCACGCTGGGGCCCGTGTGACCTTGGTGCTGAAGGCTCCATGGGCAGAGGCTGAACTGAGCAGCGACCATAGGGTCCCCGGAGGGTGGGGGGCCGGGCACCCATTAGTCTGGGACCACCCCAAACGGTCTGGGCAGCCCTGAAGGGGGCAAAGAAGGACTGCTGCACTTTTAGAGCAGAAAAAAAGGGAAGGAAGTGTTCAGAAGAGAAGGAGACAGTGATGGCTCTGGCTCCCCAGGTGGGGAGAAGAGGGCAGGCGGTACCTGAAAGGAAAAATCCCCTGGGGTCAGCTGCCTGGTGCCCCTCCCCTCCCCCACCTTCAGCTTGACCCTGGACACTAGGGGTCAATGCTTTATACCCTAAGAGGCCGCTGGGTGGAGGCCAGTAGCCCGCTGGGTCTGGGGGCTGCTGCGCAGGGCTTGGCACCTGTGACTAATACGTGTTTGGTCTTCGTCCTGGTCCCCGGCGCACAGCTCCTAAAACCCTTGGAATCTCCGAAGTGAGAGGACAGTCTTGGTATGCTGACGAGATGAGTGGTGCAGCGCTGGGGGGCCCTGGAGAACCCCAGGATGGGGGTTAAGATGAGGGGTGGAACTGTTAGCCTCACTCAAGGGGTGGGGTGGGGGAGAGATAGGCTGGAGATTGAATTAATCACCACTGGTCCATGATGTGTGTGATCAATCTCATCTATGAAATGAAACCCCCACGAATAACCCTAAGTGCCAGAGTTCGAAGAGCTTGGGGGTGGTGAGCTCACTAAGGTGCTGGAGGCGGGTGCCCCGAGGTGGGGGGCGCGGGCATCGAAGCTCCGCCCCTTCCCACATCCCTTGCCCTATGCATCTCTTTCATCTGGCTGTTTCTGAGTTGTCTCCATTATTATAAACCAGTAACAGTAAGTAAAGTGACTTCCTGAGTTCTGTGACCTGTTCTAGCAAATTATCAAACTGGCAAAGGGGCTTGTGGGAAGCCCCTGGCCTTCCAGCCAGTTGGTTTAAAGGTTTGGGGGGCCCACACCTCACACTGGTGTCTGAAAGCGGGCAGTCCTGTGGGGCAGAGCCCTGGACCTATGCATGGGGTGTGCCCTAACCCCAGGTAGTGTCAGAACTGCACTGAGTCTAGGACACTAAGTTGGTGTCTGGAGAATTAAAGAATTAGTTGGTGTCAGGAAAAAAAAAAACCCACACACATTTGGCGTCAGAAGTTTTGTAAGTAAAACCAGTTCGGGCGCTCATTGAAAACGTGGCCTCACCAGACCTCTGGGAGCCTGTGGGGACAGAGGCTGCCGACAGCACACGGGGCTCGGGGACAGGAGGTCCCAGAGCGTGGGCAGACTCGGGTCCCAACCCCACTTCTGGTTTTGGTCGTGCGCCCTGGGGAGGATGGACAAACCTCTCCATCAGGCCTCACTCTCCTCATCTGTCGAATGGGCATCATAATGGTTCTCGCCCCTCCCGGCGGGCGGTCCTAAGGCTCTGCAGGGACACCGTCATGCCTGCAAGCACGCAGCACAGGGCCCCGGGAGAGGAGTCAGGGTCCCCGGCAGGAATGACCTGAACAGCCCGCTGCAAGGTCTGGGGCAGTGGAGCAGTCTCTGCAGGAAGAGCAGCCGATGTTCCAAACCTCACCCTGAAACACACCAGCTGTGTGACCGCAGGTAAATCACACACCATCTCTGAGCCTCCGTTTTCTGATCCCCCCACCACGAGCCAAGTCCTGTGCTCCACGGGTTTTGGCCTTGACTCATTGAATCCTCACAAGCCCACAGAGTGAGTACCATCATTAGCCCCATTCTACAGAGGAAGAAACTGAGGCTGAGAGAAGCCCCCCAGGGCTCACAGCCAGCAGGCTGCGTCCCGACGCTTGCCCGTGGGGCTCTGTCCTTCCTCACCGAACGACTGCGTGAATCTCATCAGCTCAAAAAGCAAAACAGAAGTACAAGTACCTCTGAAACCATCGAAAGCTAAACCAATATCAGTGATTATTTTTCTTATCATTGCAATAACAGTTAAAAAATCCCTGAGTCCAGTTGAAAGGCCCAAAATCTCCCCACAGGGTCAGATACTAGCTTTCAAAGACAGGCTCCGGCTCCCCAGACAGGGTAAGGCAGCCAGGCACACTGAGAGGAGATCACGTAATGAAAAAAAAAAAAGCCTTGATTAATGGAGTATTTCAAAATGATCTGTTATGACACAAAGCAAAGACATTTATATATGACTTTGAAATTCTTAATAGCTGATTTTAGAGCAACCTATTATGAAATCTTCCAAAGCAGAATATACAGTGAGTAAATCATCAAGCCAGCCTCCCAGGCAGACTGACGGCAGCTCCTCTTAAAATAATTTATACGCTGCGATGAGGGAGGCTGGGAGAAATTATTGCCATAATCATGTATTAATAAAATATTTATAAATGTGCCTTTCTCTTTTATCATTACAGGCAGCCCCAGGTACAGGTCAGGCCCCTGAGCCCGCAGCAGAGGGGACGTCCCCTGTGCCCTGGAGGAGGGCCTCAGGCTTCCGACTTCTCCGGTGGCCGGTCCCAAGGCTGGGACGGGGGTGGGGGTGGGGCTACGCTAGCTTCTGTGTAGTCACAGTGGAGGCAGAGAGGGCTCCAGTGTGACAAGAGGGCTCAACGGTGCCACCCATCTGCCAGTCGCTCTCCCCCGAGACCACGCGGAGTGCTTGCAGGGAGCAAGCCTGTTTGAGCTGAGTGCAGCCGAGGCGCAAGTGGCTGGGCCACCTTGGGACAGTCCCCTAACCCAGGCTCAGCAGCACCGTGGTAGAGCTGTCTTCTACTGGGTGACTGCCTTGAACTAGATGCTCTTGATGACCTGCCCATGACCCCTTGCCCTGGCCACCCCACCTGTGCCCCCCATAAATGTCCCTGGCCTGTTAATGCAGGCACCTGTCTGTGCCTCTCTGCTTCCTCTGGCTGTAGGAGCATGCTCAATGCTTGCATGGGGTGGGCTGGGGCTGCAGGAGGTCATGTCCCTGGGGAGCTACCTTCCACCAGGGAGAAGCAGGAGGGGTCGGATAAATATCCCAGCTCCCCCTCCTCTAGGGTGTGTCCTTCGAGCCTCCCAGGAGCTCCCTGTGGGACTGGGCCTGTAACCTGTTCATCAGAGCAGCCAGCATCACCTGCCTTCCGTCCCCTGTCTCACTCCCCCCTCCCCTCTCCATGCCCCCTGGAATCCCCTCCCAGATAAGCTACATGCACCCAAATCTCTGCCTCAAGGTCTCCTTTGGGGGAACCTGGCCTAGCTCAGTGTCCTTCCCTTAACCCTGTGTAACCCTCACATCAGCCCCGCTCTTAGCCTGTGGAAAGAGGGACTGAACTCAAATCTGTGAGTAAAAATAGTTCTCAAGAGCCCACGCCCTGCAGCTTACTGCACCAAACCTTCAGAGCCTCAGTTTTCCATTCTGTACAATGGGCTCGCCCCATCCACACTTCCCTAACCTATAGATGCCCTCGCCGAGCTCGAGACCCACACGGCTTTGCCGGCCTGAACTGTGCAGCTACAACCCCAGTCTCAGGCAGCAGCAAAGCAGGCTGATGGTTTCAAGTCTAGAAGTCTCACCTCTACAAATGAGATGAAAAATGTACAAGGAAGTGCCCTATGTTTAATCTGAATACCGTGTAACTTTTGCATGTTCCCAAATACTATTCTTATTTATATAGTTTTCCAACTAACTGAAATGCAAAAACTCTCGTGGTTTGCAGGATGCACCATGGTAAGCAGCAGGCAGGCTTCTGCCCATAATACAAGGCACCATGAGCCCTATAAAGGCAGGAACCGCATAGCTTTTGATCCCTACTGTCTTCCCAGGGCCTTCCGTGGTGCCAAAGGGAGAGCAGGAGAGACTAGGTTAGGGAACTAAGGAGCCGTGAATGCCAAGCCAAGGAATTTTACTGGATTTAGCAGGCAAAGGAGAGCCCCGGGAGGACCCTAAGCAGGTGAATGGCATAATAGGTTACACATGGGTTGCATGTTAGAAAGGAGGCCAGTGGCCACAATGAGGATGGACAGAAGGAAGCACAAAGACATCAGCAACCAGGCTGCACCTAGGCTACTGCACCAGTCCAAGCAAAAACAATGGTCGGCACCCAGGTTCAAGTGACAACAGTATCAACGGAGAGGCCAGGACAGAAAAGCTATCACAGACAGTGTCTCCACGGCAGCGTGAATGATTGGGCAGGGAGGGGTGAGGGCAGGAGGGTGATGGGAACCACCTGGGAGACAAGGTTGACGTAAGGACAATCAGCAAACAGCCCATTTAAGAGGAGGGGCAGGCCCGGGAGGAAGAGGATGCCTGGGTCGTCTTTAGCACGTACGGCGGGAGCGTCTCCGAGATGTCTAGATAGAAACTCGTCGCCTTTACTGTGTGGACACAGCCTTCTTTCCCATGGTCTAGAGCTTCACTGCTCCGTACAAGGAGCCACTGGCTACACATGCCATTTAAACTTATGTTAGTTAAAATGTAATGCACGCAAAATTGAATTCCTCAGTCACACTCGCTACGGTTCAAGCACTCAGTAGGCGCGTGCGGGCCGTGGCATCTGCACCGGACGGCGCAGCTGCAGGCCACCCCGCTCCCGGCGGGAAGTTCTCCCGGACGGCGGACAGCGAGCGAGGCTCTGCAAGGTTTGCTCGGCAGCCCTGGCCCCTTTTCCCTCCCACTGTGCCTTGTTCCACAGCCTCCCGCTCGGCAGCCTGGACACAGAGGAGATGACACACGGACGCTGTCCCGCCTCATCGGGAGAAGGGCCGTGCCAGGTGCCTGCCCGAGGAGACGACGGTGGGCAGCCCAGGGGAGCCGGGCGGGGAGGACGTACCTTTGCAGGCCCCCGCCGCACCGAGGTGGTAGATGGCTGCCAGCACCCGCCAAACGGCTCGCTGTTCACTCTCTGAAACGCCCAGCGTCTCCATGGCGCCCTGCAGCTGGGCGAAGGCAGCGGCCGCCCTCTGCTTGTCTTCGGGCTGAGGGCAGAGGGGAGAGGAAGAAAAGGAGGCCGTCACGGTGCAGAAAACGCAAACTCCCGACGGGAAGCCACGCTCAGCCTCAGGGGACGTGTGTGGTCACTCTACGACCACGGTAAATGACCCGCGATCAAGCCGAGGAGCGTGGACAATCGTTTCTATCTGACTCTGGAGGGCAGTACGATTTTTATTCATTTGCGTGGTCATTCAGCAGAGCCACTGAGGCTCTGCTCTGTGCCACGCTCTGGGGATGCAAAGAGGAGCAAAACCCAGAACTTGACTCTGAGGACTTCTCAAGGTAGAAGTGGAAAGAGATTCAAGAAAAGAAAAAAAAAAAAAAAGCAAGTACACATGAAAAAGGCTAAGTAGTAGGATCCGGGTGTGAGTGGGGAGCTAGGCAGGATTATCAGAGGCAGGAACGCGCTACTAACCCCACCCCGGGAGACAACACCAAGCTGTGACTGAAGTTCGAAAGCCGAACAGGCCAGGCAGACCCCTGCCACGTAATAAAGGTCCTGACAGGTAGAAGGAACGACAGGCGCAGAGCAGATCTTTGGAGACAACAGAACAGGTGTGTTTGGGGGTGGGGCTGACGGACGAGAGGAGATGGGTGTGGGAAGGCCTCAGACACAATACTCAAGGGCAGGAGCTTGACTCTCCGGCCATGACTGGCAAATACACGCCCCATCTACCCTCCCGGACCTGCAGCAGACATCACTAGCCGATCCAGATACCACGGCAAGCCAGTGAGTCCAGGTTCTTCCCAGGATATCACCCCTTGTGGCCCCAGCAGTGGGCCCCCACTGCCGGCGATGGGAATGGGCCAAAGATTTTTCAGCAGGAGGAAAGAGAAAATGACACGATCGGATGTTTATGGGTGTAGAGTGTTGTTTTCCTTTTTTAGATTTATGATCCCAATTATGTTTGACTGAACATTAAAATTAGTCTGAAATTCCTGCACTCACACCATCTGGCCAAGGAGACTCAGCCCAGGAGCCTGCTGGGTTGAGAGGAAGTGAGCGGGGAGAATTCTTTCGTCAATAATCCACCAGCACAGAATGAGGAACTGACTTGCACTCGGACCGAGCATGGGTGATGAATCATCACTGTTAAGGAGGGCTGGTCCTTGAATTTTGTGGCATACCGTGCCCAGAGAAGGGGTGACACTCACCCAAGGTCACAGAGCAAATTAGTACCAGACACGGGACTGGAATCAGGCTTTTCCTGACTCCCAGTCCAGGCTGCTTGTCTCATCCATTCAAGCCACTTCTAACCGGGAAAGGGTCCTGCAAGGACCATGGACCCGTTGGGACGACGTCCAAGTAGGCAGGGACACTGAGAGATTCGCTGTGGAGGAAATATTTCCATGAACAGCAAAAGCATGTTCCACTGACCCATCATATTTCCGGGCCAGCAGAGGACCACAGATTCCCTAGCAACCAGGAGTCCAACCTAGCAACTGTAGCTGCTCCCCTGGAGCAAACAGGGGGAAGGAAGAGGCATCCTCCCAACATGGTTATTTATGAGATTTCCAAGAGCAGAGGAAGGACTCCAAAGAATGGTGGCGACACGTTTACGACGGCTCCCACTGTCCGCGCTTGGCGTTTGGCTTTAAATTACAGGCACGCTGCACCGTATGCCACTCAGCCCATGTGAGGCGGAGGGCGAGAAAAATTCCGCTAAAGCTAATTGGCCTCTTTCTCTCCTCCTCCCTGCCCCAAGTCTCCACTGCAACAGAAGACACGGAGGGACAAATGTATACGCTTCCAGAGCGATTAGAATCAGGAAGATGTTCACCATTCCTTAACCTTCTAAAGAGCCCAACATCTTGGATAAAAGCCAGTCCTTGCATCAAACTCGTGCAAAGAGAAATTAGTCACATTAGAGGAATAAGTCAAGTCAGAGCCCAAATGTCTACTCATGGGAGAACGGATAAACAACAGGTGGTATAGCCAGGGCGTGTGTGGAGTACTATGCAGCAATGAAAAAAACTGATCCCCTGATACACACAACCACATGTGTGAGTCCCACAAACCCACTGTGAGTCAGGGACGTCAGAGACCAAAGACCCACGCATTGTGTGACCCCATTGGTGTCAGCAAAACTGATCTATGACCCGAGAGGTCAGGGTGGTGGCTCCGGGGGGGAAGGGTTACCCCTGACCTGGAGGGGACTCGCGGGAGCCTTCGCTGGGATGAGGAATATTTCAGATCTTGATCTGGGGTATGGCTGCAGTTGTGTTTAAGGACACAGTCATTATCAAGTTGTACACTTAAAATTAGTGCACTTTGATACATTTTACTCTATGTCTTACTCAACTAAAAAAAAAAAAATTGAATGGAAAAAATAGTCAACTCACAAGGTGCCCAGGATTTATCTGGCACAAAGACTCAAAGTCAACCAAAGACTTTAGTGAAAAAAAGAAGTCCAAAATGTTCTGTCACATTAAAGGTTTTCTGGGGAAGCCTTTCCCCACTGTGGCCCACGTTCCAGTCTGGCAGGCATGGCCCTGTCCTCCTCGAGGGGCTCCCGGTCCGGCGAGGGAGCAGAGGTACCAACGACAGCACTGAGGGGTGCCTAGGGCTGGGAGATTCCAGGGAGGAGGGGCAAGGAGCTGAATGGGAGGCTCAGAGGCTTCCTGGAAGAAGTGGCCTGTGAGGCAAACAAAAGGAGCAAGACGAGGTGGGTGCTGGGAAGGCAGGGAGGGTCTCCAAGCAAAGGGTAGGGGGCAGGGGTGGGAGGGGGGAGCGTGGTGCAGTGGGTGCCGAGGACCCTGCGGATGCTCACGTGGGCCTCTCCTGCAGAGTGGAGGGCGGTGGGCAACCACGGTTTGCAGCTGGGAGCTGCTCTCTGACGGAGCACGTGACCTCAGAGGTCTCCCTGGAGAAGGGACCGGCTGGCATCTGGGAGTCGTCTCCCCTGGTTGTAAGTGCAGTGTGGGTATAAACCAATCCTCTCTCTTCCAGGGCTGTGGTGGGCTCCCTGGTGTCTCTACAACCAACCAGCCCAGGGGGTTCCCGCCCCTCCACCCCCTGGATGGAGTCTGCCACAGGAGTAACACGCTGAACACTGATTTGGTTCCATGGCAGAAGAAACATGCAAGCCTGCAGAACGGGGTGAACCTCATGGAGGCCAGGGGGAGTGGGGAGCAGGGCAGGTGTCATCCAGGGCTGGGAGCTCCATTCCCAGTGACTCTGCCCCACGCTCAGAACTGACCAGTCCATACCGTCTCTGGGCACTGGGGAATCCATTTAAGCAGGGAGAAGAGAAAATGTTCATTGAGCATCTACTATGCTGTGCTAGGTGCCTTTGCCCTATTATGCAGGTGTGGGTCTGTCCGATGGACAGGGCAAGAAACTGGGGCTCAGAGAAGGCAAAGCACTGGCCCAAGGCCCCCACTCGAGAGAGGCAGAGTCACCAGCTGCCACATATTCTCCTGGGCCCCTATCCTAGGAACAGACCGAGGAGTTGGGTGATGCTGTGCCCATTCCACAGGTGGAAAAGCTGAGGCTAAGAGGAGGTAAGTGACCCAAGGGGGCACAGTGGGTCAGATCCCAGAAGACAAAGTCTTCAGCCAAGACACAAGACTGAGCCCTCTCTGAGCCTGGGTATTCTTCCCAAAAAACAGACGGGATAATAATGCTCTAGGGCCCATTCAGAGGATGAAGCACAGAAAGCTCCCAGCAGAGCCCCTGGCAGAAGCACATGACCCCCCACCCTGTTTAGAGACCTTTCCGGGGCTGACACCTGGGTCATAAAGAGTAAGTGCACCCGGGCCAGAGTCTGAAATGTGGCAGGCGGAAGCCAACTGCTGGGAGGCAAGGATGACGATCACTTTAAAAAAAAAACAAACACCCAGGCTATGTTGCAGAAAAATAAAGTGCAGAGAACAAGAAAATCATATGAAAGCTTTGTGATTTCAAACGGGCCTCGGGCCCCCAGCAGATCCCAAACAAGTTCCCTGTAAAAGCTGAGTGTGGCAGCAGGCAGGTGAGGGCGTGCTGCAGGGACCAGGAGGCACGACTGGCAGTCCAGCACCTCCCCAGAGGCCTCAGTGCTTCCACCCTGGGCCTGCGCTCTAGCTGACTGGCCCAAGCCCCACACCCTATGCCCCCACGCCCTCATCCTCTGCTCCACAGCCACACCGTACTCTGTGCTATCCCCCCCCCCACATTTACCTCGGTATCAGGTGCTCTGCATAGCAGGAATGGTGGCTGCACCGCACCTAACTTCACTCTTAGTCCAGGACCAGTTTGTTGTCACTTCCTCCAGGAAGCCTTCCCTGATACGCCCCTACCCTGCCAGCATACCCTCAGCCTACTTAGACATCTATTCAGGCACCTATCAGTCTGGCTTGGAATGATCTGCTTTTATGGCTATGGCAGCCCCCACTCACCTCCAAAATACAAGCCCTTTGTGGCAGAAGCCCAGCTGAGTTCTCTCTCTGTGCCAGTGCCCAGGGTGTGAGATCACTAAACATCCAGTGCGGAGTGAATGTCAATGAGCTGCCAGTTCATGTCCCCAAGCAAAAGCCACTGATGGTAGAGCATGTCCACCCACTGAGCCAGGCCCACGGTTCTGCCAATCCTGGGTTTGAAGGCTTTGGACTTCCAGGCTGGCTGAGGGATGACAGCCCCAAACCTTGTCATTAATCCCCTCCCCCAGGGCCACCGCCATGCCTGGCGAGAGCCCCAGCTTCCAGGACGCAGGCAGGGGCTCCAAAGAAAGCACGGGCACATCCCAGAGCCTAGGAAATGCCTTCAAAGCCACCAGCCATCAGTCAAAGCGTAATTAACGTAGCTCTGCCCTCCACAGTAGCAGAGCTTAGAAAACTGAAAAGACATGAGTTTGGCCAAGGTGTGGGGCGTGCTCCTTCATTCATTTGCTCACTCAGCAAAGCACTCAGTGTGCACCTGGCTCAGTGCTGGGCCTTGGATATTAAGCCGCAAACAGGACACAGAAGACCCCCCCAACCGTCCTCACAGACCTTAGGGTCGAGGGGAGACAGACTATAAGTACACAGTGTGATACGCAAGGAGAGACTGTTACCAAGGAGACCATACAACAAGGTCCTATGAGGAGGCCTCTCCTCGGACCTTGGACAGAAGACTTCACAGCCGGAGGTGGGAACGGCTGGCCAAGAGGGTGTAGAGCCTTTTGGAAAAGGACGACGTGAGGGAAGCAGCCCAGGGAATCACTGCTCTGCGGCCAACGGCCATTAAAAGTGTTGTGTGTGAGAGTTTCCGGGACGCGCAGGCCGCTCCAGGCTGCGGAGAACACCTGCGGCAGCCGCGCTGCGGGGACCTGCAGAAGGTCGCCCCGGGGCGGCCGCTGGGGCGGCCGCTGGCGCCTGGTTTGGGCTGTGTGAGTGTGAGTGTGTTTCGGCGTGGGTTTTGTCTGTATGCTTTTTTCTGATTTTTCCATAGAAGGAATTATTAAGTTGTTTAAAAGAAATGTTTTATCCAAAAAATAAACTAGGAGAGAAAAGAGATAAATAAAGCCAGTCAGAGAAAAAATGTGGCACGCACCGCCAAGAACTGCGGGCTGGGCTCGCCGGGGGCCACTCCGGCCTTGCTCCCCGCACCTGCCCCCACGCCGCTGTCCGGGATGATACTGAACAACAACAATAATTCTAAAAGCTGAGCTGGTGAAATTCCAGGCACGGTCTAGTACTTAACGGGCTTTACCTCGTTTCAGGCAAGGGCGACAATCACCAACCCAGTTTCACAAATGAGGAAACTGAGGCCCAGGGAAGTAAAGTCACTTTGCTCAAGGTCAGCCCGCCGAAGCGCCGGTACCGGGATTTGAACCTGGACATGACCATGTCAGACCCCAGAGCCCATTGCTTAACCACTGTCCTCAGTGAGTTTTCAGGGGACAATGCAAACAACTGTTACAGATGCCACAGAAGCAGAACCAAGCAGAGCCGGGGGACTGGCTGAGAGGGGGAGGAGCCGGGCTCGGCCAGAGAGGAATGTGGGTAATAGAACCGCCGGATAAAATGCAGGCATCTAGTTAACTTCCAGCTCCGACAAGCAATGGGTGAACTTTTAACAGAAGTAGACCCCCCACCAACTTCTTGTGCAGCAGGAGTGCTGGCCTCCCTGCACCTATCTGACTTCCGTAGTCCAGGTCCAGTGCATGCACACCTCCTCCAGGCAGCCTTCTCTGATATGACTCTAGCCCTGCAGGCCTGCCTATGCAATATTGGAAACATATGTATGCCAAAAATTATTTTACGCTTTTCTGAAATTCAAAGTTAAGTGGGCATCGGACATTTCCCCAGGTTTATTGAGTTATAATGGGCAAATCAAAGTTATGTATTTTTAAGCATGCAGTGGGATGCCCTCACACACATACAGGCTGTGAAATGATGGCCTCGATGAAGTTCATCAACACAACCCTCACCTCACACAGTGACCACTTTTGCGTGCGTGCCGCGGACCCTTAGGTCCTCCTCTCCCAGGCAAGTTCAAGTGGACAGTAAATACAGTACTACTAACTATAGTCACCTCGATAAAACCAGGTCAGATTTAAGAGAGTAAGTTCTGGGCACCCTGTATTTTTATTCGCTGAATTCGGCAACTTTGGGGACCTGTGCCCAGCAGCTCCCATCCTGGGGAGGCATTTCCTGGCCGCCAAATGCCATTACGGAGACTGTACCCAGACTGTCTGGGCCCGGAAAACTAGCCCAGCCTTGTGTCAAAAGCCAGCAAATTTTCAGACTGCATTTCTGTTGTTGGAAAGGAGAGAAAACTCTCTCTCTCAGTCCCTGGCAGGCAGCAGAAAGAGAACAAAGGAACGCCCTACCGATCCCCACAAATCAACCGGTCTGAAAAAGCACCACCCAGAAATACAGGAAAAAAAAAAAAAACTACTTCAAACGCCTCCTTGACAGGAGTCACACTGGGCCCGCTCCTGCGTGCAGGCTGAACAAACCAGCCAGGCAAACAGGTCCGGCCAGGGGAGCTCTGGGGGCCAGGCAGCCGCCCGCTCCCCCTCAAAAAGCAGAGGAAAGCAAGCCCGCTCCCCCTCAAAAAACAGAGGAAAGCAAACAGCAGCCGTCTTGCTGATGCTAATGGATGTGCTTGGCTAAAACTCATGAAGTGGAAGAGAATGCCCATGCTGGGGCAGCCTTTCATCCTCTCTGCCTCCAAGGTCAAGGTCTGGGCTCCTAACTCCCCGCCACCCGCTGCCTGATCCTGGGAAAGAAGGTATGAAGGAAAACATACTGCGGATTCCAACCCTCCCCCCCCCCAGTGAAGGGGGCATCAGGAAAGAGAAGAGTGCACCAGAATTTACAGATGGGGAGGTCGCATTGCCTCACTCTGTCCCACCCCACCCGCTGCAGCGACTCCACTGCAGTGGTTCTCAAACTGGGGTCCCTGGGCCAGACGCATCAGCCACACCTGAGACCTTGGGAGACATGCGTACTCTCAGGCCCGACCTCGGACCTACTGAATCAGCAAGTCTCTGTGGGTAGTGCCCCGCAGAGGGAGAGAGAGAGAGAGAGAGAGAGAGAGAGAGAGAGAGAGAGAGAGAGTGCTTTATTAAGGTCTAATTGACAGAGGATAAATGACTCATCTTTAAAACATACAGTCTGATAAGTTTTGCCAATGCACCTGGGAAACCATCACCACAATAAAGACAATGGACATCTCCATCCCCCCCGAAGTCCCCTCTTACAGTCCTTTCTCCCCTCCACCTGCCAGCCCCCCGATCTCAGGCAACCACCGACCTCTCCTCTGGCTTCCTGGGGCTCACACACACAATCACACAGTATTCTGTTTCCTCCAAGATTCGTCACTCAGCAAAGCTACTTCCTGAGCCACTGTGTTCTCGGATGTATCACTGGTGCACGCGTTTCCTACTGTCTTTGTGGATGTTTCACAGTGTGTGCATCCATTCACTGGTTAATAGACGTTCTGGTAGTTTCCGGGTGTTGGCTGCTATCCATAAAACCGCTGTGGTTTCACGCACAAGTTTTCGGGACAGACATACAGTGTCGCTCCTCCGCTGGGAGTGGGAGAGTGTGTCATGTGGGAGGTGGAATGTTGAGCTTTTTCAAGAAATTGTTTTGCAAAACGACTGTCCTATTTTACACTGCCGCCAGGAGTCACCCCCAGTTCTCACCAGCCCTCGGTGTGGTGGACCCTGTCGAGTGCAGACAGCCTAGTGACGATGTATTTTCCCTGTGGCTTCGGCTTGAACGTCTCTGACGCCTGGTGATGCGGGGGGTGCGTCCCTGCGCTCACCGGCCATCCGTATAGCTTTTGGGTGCAGTGTTGTGTTAAAATCTTTTGCCCATCTTTTTCACAGGGTTGTTTTATCTATAATTTCGAAAGACATTTATGCATTCTGGATTCAAAGACTTCATCAGGTGTACGATTTGCAAATATTTTTTTTTCTCCCAGTCTGTGGCATGTATTGTTATCACAACAGTGAATTTCAAAGAACAGAAGTTCTTGATTTTGATCAAGGACAATTTCTCAGTTTGTTGTCTTACAGACTGTGCCTTGGCGTCACATCTAATAATCTTTATGTCATCCGAGGTTACAGAAATTTTTCTCCCATTTTTTCTAGAAATATTATGGTTTTAAGTTTTGCATTTAGGTCTATGATCTTTTTTTTGTTGTTGTTAACTTTTATATATGATATGAGGTTGTAGATTGAACTACTTCTTTTTTCTTTTCTTTTTTTTTTTTTTTGCATGAGGATATCCCAGTATCTCAGCAATGTCTGTTTCCCAGACACAGGTGTTTGGGGAAAGGCTCCGGTGTGGAAATTACGCGAGCTCCTTTACCTGGTAAACTCCTCCTCATCCTTCAAAACCCAGGCCAAATGTCCCCTTGGCTAAGAAGCTTCCCCTGACAGAAGCCAAGTAGCTCTTTCTATCAACTGTCCCCTGGTCACCACAGCGTCTCGGGCAACTTCTGGCACGTTCCTGCCCCACATTCCTGCATTAATTGTCGTGTCTGTCTCTCCTGCTAGAGCAAAGATTCATGTTTGAGGACCACAATCCCAGCACCTAGCACAGGCCTGCTGTATTGGGGGGGTTGGTGAGGGTAACTCAGAAAACAATTGTCCAAACATAAACAAATGAGTAAAAGCATAAACAAACAAGTGAACCAAATTTGCTTTTTTAAGCAATTGAATGCTGTCTCTCTGGTCCCAGTCACAGGTCCCAGCTTCCAGGAAGCCATGTCTGACTGCACCTACCCACATTACGCATCGGTAAGGTGTTTTAGGAGTGCCTGATCGATTGACTGATTAATTGATTGATGTAGGCCAAGCCCTGTGCTAAGCACTGGGTGCACATCATTTCATTTCATCCATTTAACGCCACGAGGCTGATCCAGCTACTGTGGTTACTTTAGCAAAGAGGATGCAGGTGTTCAGAGAGGTGCGGTGCTGCGCCTAAGGCCACGTATCTAATAACCAATGGAGCTGGGGTTGGAGCCCAGACAGCCTGTCACCAGAGCCCACGCGCTTGCCTTTGCGTGCGCCCCTCCTGGTTCTTTATTTGTGCGTCTCATTTCCTGACAAGCCCAGCCCCTACAAGGCACCCGCTCTCCCCACACAGGACCAGCCCTTGCCCACTGCAAACCCAGGTGGCAGGGGAGATGAGTCACAGAGAAGATCTCTCCATCGCCCTCCCATCCTGGCCCTGGGTCACAGGCACCCCCACACACACCCCAGGGGGACCTCCTCCTTACCTTGGACCACACGCCCATGCCGAAGGAGCTGCTGTCTGCCATCTGGTGCAGGTACAGCTCTGTCCTAGAAGCAGAGAAGCGGTGGGTGGTAAGGGGCAGGTGGTCCTCATGGTGTGGAGGTCCTCACAAAGCCTCAGGAGGTCCCAGTGTCTGCCCCGACCCAAACCCCACCCCTCGAATATTCCTCACTCACTGCCCTCACTCGGCCCCTCCTAAGTGCTAGGAAGCCCTGGAAAACAAAGAGTTACGAGCTTAAACCATGGCAGCAGGCTCTGGCTCCAGGTCTCCTGCTAGCTGGGCGTGTGAACTGGCTCAAGGATACTTTCAGAAGACGGGTCAGCTCAGCCCTGGTCGGCTCAGCCCTTGCCATATGCTCAATTCTGAGATTAGGCACAGTAGCCCCACCCAACAGATGCGAATAGTGTTCCCCTGATACAGGTGACAAAGGAGGGGCACTCAGAGTGGACACCCTGTCCACATGGCTAGCAACGGAGAGCTATCCTGCCACCCAGGCCCTCCCCTGGCCTCTGCCATCACCCTGGGAAGTGGCATGATGCTTAAGGCCCCTTCTGGTTCCTTAAGAGGGCCGCCTGAAGGTGGGCTGCCCCACCCCCAGACCTGAAGAATGCAAGCAAAGGAGGAGGTGGAGCCCAGCCTCAGACCCCCAAAACCCCCGTGGGGGCTCGTTTTCATTCCTGGGAAGTGGAGCTCACACCAGTCCCCAGCCAGTTTCTCCAGGCCTGGGTCCTTTAGTGCCTTCTCCGCTAGATCTCAGCCAGCCCCCCACCCTAGCCTCTGTCTCACACCCAGGACAGACCCTTGTCAGAAAGACTTTGAGTCTGCCCTGGCTGGCATAGCTCAGTGGATTGAGCGCGGGCTGGGAACCAAAGTGTCCCAGGATCGATTCCCAGCCAGGGTACATTCCTGGGTTGCAGGCCATAACCCCCAGCAACCACACATTGATGTTTCTCTCTCTCTCTCTCTCCCCCCTACCTCCCTTCCCTCTCTAAAAATAAATAAATAAAATATTAAAAAAAAAAGTGTCCCTTAAAAAAAGAAAAGAAAAAAAGAAAGACTTTGAGTCCAATCCCAGCCCTACCAGCTAGCAGGTAAGATAGTTCTCTCTTTAACTCACCTGTAAATAGGCATTCGACCACTTGCCTCACGGGGTTAAATGAGATATTATATATAAACTCCCACGCCAGTCTGGCACAGAGCAGGTGCTCAGCATTTGTTTCCCTTGCACTTGACCTGATCCGTGTTCCATTAGTTGGAAGTTCACCTTGACAAATAATGAAGGAGCATCTACCCAGTGCCAAGCCCTATGCTGATGCGGGGGAGGAGGAGAGGAGTAAGGCAGGGCCCCCAATTGAAAGAGCTCATGTCGGTCTGGTGAGGAAGGGAGACAGACAGCACACCCCAGTGACGAACCAGAATAGTAGACAGGAGAAACCGGGGGAGCAGGAATCAGGCAACACTGCTCTAAAGAAGGGATTTAGAGCAGGGTTTTGAAGGATGAATAGGAATTTGCCACATGACCCCATGGGACAAGGGGAGAATATTTGTGGAAGTGGAAGCCAGTTTTTGTCCTTTGGAAGCTTCACTGTGGATGAGGGAACAGCCCAGCAGTGACAGAGGCAAGACAGGGAGATGGCCTGGGGCAGGGCGTCACTAGAGAGCCCCCTGGTGTGGCCCCAGCCTCCTGAAGGGCCTGAGTTGTTCCAGGCACTTTTCTCCACCCTTCCAAGGCCTCTGAAACTCATCTGGGCAGCCCCATCTCTCAGACACAGCTTTGTCCTGGCTCCCAAGGACGCCGGTCTCACCCGGGTCAGGCCCTCTGACTCACAGCTCCCTGGGCCGGGCCAGGCCAGGCGTGGAGGCCTGGGATCCTCTGCCAGCAGTAGCCAGCCCTGTCCTGCCTGTGCGCATTGCATGGGGGGCTCCTTCCGGGCAATCGCGCCAGGCCCAGAACCGCGCTCTGTGCAGGGGCCCGGAACTGACAACCCCAACTCGGGGGTCGCCAGGGAGATGGGCCTGCCCTTCCGTGTCCTGAGAGACGAGGAAATGGAGGCCCCAGAGGTGAAACCTCTCACCTCTCACCTGAAGCCATGAGCCGCAGGAGAGGGTTCAAACTCCATGGGCAGAGTTTACATATATATCCTACTTTCCCATGTTGCACCCCTACTAAGTGCCACACACAGTGACTGCTACCTTGACATGGGATCTGGCTCAAACACCCACAGGCTGGCACTAGTAGGCACCCATTCTGCAGAAAGGGAAACTGAGGTTCAGAGAGGACCACACAGGGCAGAGGCCGGATGTAAACACATATCCCTCAGACTCTAAAGTCAGACCTTTGCAGACATACCTGTCAGGACCTGAAGGTGGGGAGGGGTCCCCCAGGACACCCTCCAAGATGAGTCTCACCTGGCCGCCCTGTGGGCTGTTCCACCCAGTGCCCCCCCCCCGCCCTGCTCGAGGGTTTTACCCACTTCAGGCAAACCTTCAAGTGTACTTAAGGCCCCCACAAATTCAGAAACTTCTAGAATACATGGGGTCTGCTCTGCCTGCCCTCCCATGCTGCCGTCAGCCCTGTACGGACACGCCAGCACTGCATCAGAGGGCCCCCCGCCCCCAGCGTTTATAAAGAGCTATCTGTGGACTAAATCACTTAATCCCGTAAGGTCAGCCAAGGCACTGTTTTCACTTTACAGTGGGGGGAGGGGGGAAAATGAGGTTCAGAGTGGGTGACACGTAGCCCAGGCCGCCCAGCCTGGGAGCGGGGCTGCTGCCTCTCAGCTCTGGGCAGAGCTCAGGCTGGGCCCTGGGGAGGGGGTGGTGCCCTTTGAATGACTGCCCCGGGCTGTCCCTGTCTGTCCCACCCCCTCACCTGAGATCCGGGTCCAGTCCCGCCAGCATCTGGGAGAAGACCTCGAAGTTGCCTTCCCCTTCTGGCTGCCGTGCCACGCGGCTCTTCTCCAAAAGCATCGTCTGCGAGGGGAGGGGATGGGCACCGGATCAGCGCTGGGCTGCCTCGGCCTCGTGCCTGGCGCCCAGCTACCCGGAGGCCCCGATCGGGCGCCTCACCCCGGCCCACCCTTTGAGGATACATCTCGGGTCCAAACTCTGCTGGACACTTTCCTACCAAAACTCATCAGCCCCTCCCCTCGCTAATTCAGAGTCCACCGCGGGTCTCCGCTAATGCAACAGACTCCTTCCGACGAAGGGGTCCGAGGGGAGGAGCCATGACGACCTGGAGCCGCCCTCCGACACATTCTTGTGCCACGGAGGCCTTCACTAAGCCACGTGGCCGTGAGTGGTGGGGCTTCGGGGTCAGGGTGGGCATGGGTAAGTTTTCCTCAAGTCTGCATACCATCCCAGCTGCACATACGAACGACGTTTCTGACCCCCTGAGCCTGTGTTCTGTTCAAACGGAATGCTGGAAGGGCGGGGGTAGGAGGGACGGGGCGATTCGGGGGCGGGAGCCGGCAGGCACGTGTTTGCCACACACCGCCCATCAGGAAGGCTGGCAAGCGACTATTTCATTTCAGCTTGTGCTTCTGAGACCCGACTAATGAGTGGCTGGATTATATATTATTCATGAATACTTCATCTCCGTGACATTCTCTGGTGCAAACTGGCCCGCTTGCTCTAGGAGGGGACTTTCTGGGCCTCGGAGTGAGGTGGGGAGGAGCTGGCAGAGGCTGGGGGGGGGGGACTAGGACCATGTAGACACCTCCCGGGGTCCCAGGAGGCGTTGGCTCTGCTCAGCTGCCCAGCAGGGCTGGGGATCCTGCAGCCCCAAGGGAGACCCTTTCCCTTCCCCCCAGAGGCCTCACCTGGAGCTGAGCAGCCGTGACTCGGCCTGTGGCACTGAAGTCCAGTGACATCAGCATGGTGAACCGGGTGGCACTGCGGCTATGGCCAGTGGACACGGAGCCAAAGGCCCGGAGGACAGTGAAGGTGGCTCGAATCTTCTCCACTGTGGGGGCATGGGGCAGAACGTCACCTACAGCCTGGGTGCTGCCACTCCCACCTGTCACAGGGCCACCTTTTTCCCAGGCCCCAGGCCCAGGCAGGCTCCTTGCCACCTCCTCAACTCAACTCCAAACCACACACATTTCAATGTCAGTCACATCCTGGCTGCAAGCAGCGGTGCAGGGAGACTAAGACTGAATCACGAAGGGATTGCAGATCTGGGTGACAGGGGCTTCCCTGAGGCCCCCAGGCCTGATGAAGCCTAGGGAGACAGCAGGGCACTGGGATCCTCAGACCTGCTCTTAGGGACCACCCTCCCCACCACAGCAGGCTCAAAAAGCCCTGCAGCCTTCCCACAACTATTCATTGAGAACCTACTATGCATCAGGGGTTGGGGTAGGCTCCTGGATACAGCCTAGCCTGACTCCCACCCTCAGACACACTCACTCACAGCAGCACTACATTTTGGGAAAGCAAAGACTGGCACCTCTCCCTGCTGTATCCCCAGCTCCCACCATGCACCGGGTGCAGAGCAGGTGACCAGCAGAGCCCTGGACTAGCCCCAGCGGAACAGCAGCAGCTCACAGCGGTTCAGCAGGTGTGAATAGGCTCCACCCTTTGCTAGTCACATGACTTGGAGCAAATTAATTAACCTCCCTGTGGCTCCGTTACCCCATCTATAACACTGGGAATGGAAATGTTATAGTGCCCACCTCATGCAGTTGTCATGAGGACTGGAAGATTTAACGAAGCCAAGTGCTTAGAACGAGTGGGCTCCAAATGCGGTTAGTATTGTTAGTATCATATTTATTACAGCTGGAACAGCAACGTTCGAGCACATGTATTCTCGGCAGGGAGAAGGAATATCGCCCCCGAGGGAGCAGAAATTGCTTCTGGGATGGTGGGAATTTCACCTTCTTATGTGCAGAGCTCAGACATACGTGTATAAACAGATCGTGGTATGTCTATGGCATTAAAATTTTATGGTGGGGAGATGACTCGGGGGTACAGTGTTGAAAAAGACTCCCTGAAGGAGGCAAAAGGAAAAACTAAAATTAAAACCCCACAGAGCGCAGTGGCCCAGGGGTTACAGCTCCCGAGCCAGACTCTGCCTCGGACGTGGCGGCTGTGTGGCCTCGGACGAGCCCGTCAGTTTCTCTGAGCCTTAACGTCCCCGTCTGCAAAATTTAAATCAATAGTAGATACCCTATAGAGCTGTTCTAAGTAATGAGTGAGTTTGGATCCTTGGAATAAGGCCTGGCACCCACACCCTCTGCCGGTGTAGACGGCCATCATTGCTAGCACCGTAATTATTAGTGCGAGGTGGCACTCTGTAAGGCCAAGTTCAGACCTCATTCCCCAGGCAGCCCCTTCCCCTCTCCACGCCCCTGCCAGTTCTCCCGCAGGCAGCGCTGCCTATGCTTTGGGCAGAGCACTCCCGCTTGGCGTGCAGGAGCAGCTCGGTTGCCCTCTGGTTGTCCACTCCTCCAGCACAGCGGCCACGCCCTCCGTCTCTAGTAGCAGGTCCTGTGTATGGCTGCATGGGCCGTGCACTGCACGAGGGCCCCGCATCACAGGGGCACAGTATCAGCGCCGCAGCGTCATAGGTTTGTGTACTTAGTAGGACGGTTTTCTAGAGCACGGCAGTGGAACATTCCCTTCTAACAATGTCAACAAATGATGTTGCTCCGTTCGTGGCTGGGATGTCTTGAGGAAGGAGTACCTTTCTCTAATTTGCACAGAGGCATCCGGTGGACTGGGGTGGCCCTGCCCAGCAGCCAGTGTGGGGTCTGCGGACATGCTGAGTGAAGGCGAGGTGAGTGGCTATGAGGAGGAACAGCCCAGCACCCTCTCCAGCTCTTCCTCTCCCCGAAACGCTACTACATGTCACCTGGAGACCACTGTACCTGAGACACTGCCATCCACACTGCCTGCCATCCCCACCAGGTGCTCCAGGACCTGCTCGCAGCAGGTGGTCTTCCCAGCGCCGCTTCGGCCCAGGGCCACGATGCTCTGGTCTCTCCGCTGGCTCAGCAGTGCCCAGTATGCCCGCTGGGCCAGAGAGGTGACATGGGCAGGCAGGCCATCCCGGCGACCCTTGGGCACCTGCAGGAAGATGCCAGGCATCAGCCTTCCCACCCCAGCTGTGCCCAGGGAGCACCCCAAGACAGTGCCCACTCCAGCCTCGAGTCCACATGCATGTCCACCCACCCGCTCCACCCTCATCAGAGAGGTCTCGCATCTTCCGGGGAAGAGCCCAGCCTAAGCAGCTGGTCCTGTGCCTGGCGCACCGTGACCGCCTGGGCATCCAGGGGCCTGACTCTGATCCTGGGTCTCCTCTTCAGCTCCTGGGAGGCTTGACCTAGAGTTGCATTAGCTCCTGCGGCTCATCTCACTCACTACTTAAATTATTGGATAGTACCTGCCTGGAATGAAGCAGCTGGATTAAATGGCACAATCGATTAGTGATGCCTGCCACAGAAACAGAATGGGACACGGGGGTGCATGTGCTATGGACTTGCCATAACACCTTCAGGTAACACCTGAAGTCCCTTTCACTTCATTCATTCATCCACTTATTCATTATTCACTCAATGAGAAAAAAAATTGTTGAGTGTCTACTAGGCAGCACACACAGTCCCAGGCACTGGGGGCACACACACAAAAATAAAAGGCGTCTCTGCCAACCGTGAGCAGACACCATTATACACTTGCAGAATGGCTTAAAACTGGAGTTCTCCTGCAGTGCTGGTGGGATGCCGAGTCACAGGGTCAGTCTGGGAAACTGGCCGTTCCCCACGCAGAGAGATGTGCACACATTACAGAACCCTGCAGTCCCACGCCCAGGGATTCACCCAAGAGAAACTAATATTTAGGTTCGCAAGGGAAACTCTGTGTCACTGATTATACTGAAAATATATTCAAGATCTCCAGAAACAACCCACATGTCTTCAACTAGTGAACTAGGGTAACCAACCATCCTGGTCTTAGCATTCCCACATCCTGTCCTGGCCCCGTGTATCATTTGGTTAAAGCATCATTCTGATACGCCGAGGTTGTAGGTTCGATCCCCGGTGAGGGCACGTACAAGAAGAAACCAGTGAATGCATAAATAAGTGGAACAACAAGTCGATGTTTCTCTTTCTCTCTCTCTCAAATAATAAAAAGGAATTTTCAGTTTTAAAGATTAAAAAAGGAAAGTCTCGTGCTCTGGAAAACCCCTGTGTCCTCAGGACACCGGGACCCCCCACGAATGGAGAGAGAAGCCAGCACAATACAGTCCAATGAAATAAAGGAGCACGCAGCTGAGAAATGCAACAACAGAGGAGAGTCACAGATGCAGGTGCTGGGAGGGAACAGCCGGTGCACACGCCCACAGCCTGTACGGCTCCGTTCACGTGACTTCCCAGGAAAGGGCGGTTACTACAGAAAGACTGCCGAGGGCAGGGCCCGCGGGAGGGAAAGACCACCAAGTGTCTGGAGGACCTTTGGGGGCCATGGAACTGGCCTGGAATTGGTGGCGGAGGCGGTTACACGCCTGCACGTGTTTGTGCGAATCTCACCAGAACAACAACGATTCTAACTGCATGTGAATTCCACCTGAACAAACCTGACTTTGAAAACAATGACAACAAAAGTCCTGCCCGTGGAGCTTGCTCTCTGTTGGGCAGAGACTGACGATAAACAGAACGAATAAATCACATCAAACGGGAATCGGTTGAAGGCCAGGAGCCGGGATGAGATCGCCGAGGGAATGAACGGGTGTCTGAGGAGGAGGAAGGAGGCGTGGGACAGACCCTGGGCGTGGAGAGGGCAGCCGGGACCAGCACAGGAGGCCTCACTTACAACTGGAATCTAATGAACAAAATACGCTAAGGAGGAAACTAAAGCCAGAGGCAAAGACACAGGGAGCAGACTGGCAGCTGGCTGTAGGAGAGGGGAGAAAGGGGCGGACGGTGAAGGGAAGGGGAGCGTGTGGGAATGACGCACGGACACGGACAACAGAGGGCGCTGACTGAGGGAGAGAGGGGTGGGCTGGGTGGAGGGGGCCAGGGGAAAAATTGGGGAAACTGTAATAGAATAAATAATAAAAATGCAAAATGCAAAAAAATAAAATGGATTTAGGGTAGGCAAAAAGAAAAAGAAAAGAAAGGGAGGCTGAGGAGGGCCAGCGGGACAGAAGGAAAACCAGGAGAGAGGAGTCCTGGAGCGAAGGAAGAGAGGAGGGGACTGGCTGTCAGATGCTGCTGGTGGTCACCTTGGCCAGGTGGCTCTACTGGTTGGAGCACTGTCCCATGCACCAAAGGGTTGCAGGTTCAATCCCCGGTCAGGACACATACCTAGGTTGCGGTCTGGTCCCTGGTCAGGGAGCTTACAGCAACCAATCGATGTTTCACACAGTGATGTTTCTCTCTCTCTCTCCCTTCCTCTCTCTCTAGAATCAGTAAATATACCCTTGGGTGAGGATTTTAAAAAAATATGCTGCTAAAGGTCAAGTCAGAGAAGACAGGAGCAGGGACCACAGGACCTGGCAGCCTGAAGCTAGTCGGTGACCTTCACAAAAGTCTGCTTTGCATAGCCTTCAGGGAACAGGGAAGAGGCTGCGGTGGGGACTGGAAGGCAAGTGGAAGGGCACCAGAGGGAGCTGGAGCGGGCCAGCTGGAACAGGACGGGGCGGGGGGGGGGGGCCCCCCCGCGGGAGCCTGCCATGCGAAGTGGGCGTGTCCTCATCTGCCTTGGTGCAGGGAGGGGGGGTAGGGGGAGGCACAAATCCCAATGGGGCTGAAGGTGATCCAGTCCGCCGCCGTTGGCCTTGTGCCCCCAAACCCCTAGGAAGAGTAACGAATCCCTGTTCCGGGCTCAGCAGGACCCCACAGCCGGCAAAAGTGGGACAAGCCCCCACCACCCACAGAGCCAGAGGTCCTCAGGCAGACAAAGGGGCCTAGGGCCTGAGGCCTGAATGAACCCCCTCCCCGTCTGGAAACGCTGGAGTTCAAGGGACAGGCCACCTCAACCACTGCTCCCTCGGGCTCACTGCCTTGACGGTAGAAGGGAGATTTCTGCAGGTCCAGGCTGCTGTGTACACACACAGGTGCATGCACACAGGCCCTTGCATTTGGGCGTGAGCACCCTTGCGTGCTTGCACACAGGCGTGCTCACAGGCACGAGGCCCCACACCCACAGGCAGGCCCCTGTACACCTGACAAGGTCACACCCACGCTCATACCCATGAGGAGCTGCACCCCCACCCCAGCTTCCAGCCTCCAGGTGGGCCCCAGTGACAGAGACCCCAGCACTGGCTCCTCCTACCTCACCCAGACCACCTTCTAGGTGGCCCTGTCCCAGCCTCATCACAGGTCTATGCTCCCACCTGGTGGCCATTTGTGGAATCAGACGGGACTCAGACAAAACACAGAAGGTGGTGGGTTTGGGGGTGGGGGGCTGATGGCTGGAGGGAAGGGCGGGGCACTGGGTGAAGAGTGTAGGGGAATCAGGGGCCCCAGGGGCACAAAGGTATCTCAAGACTCAAATGCCTCTTTAATAGGACGGGGCCCAGGGCCTGCACCTTTAGGCCCTCCGGCCTAGGTTCTGAGGTGGACGCCTCCGGGCCTGGGTGGCCGTCCCCGAGAGCCCGAGAGGATGGGCTTGCCTCAGGGGTCTGCACGAAACATCCCTCCCAGGGCTCCGAAGGAGCCCGCGGAGCCCCTGGGCCGCAGGAGCAGAAGCACAGTCCTCAGGGCAAGCGGGGAGTGCACCCGCCCAGCTGTCACTCACCGGGCCCAGGCCACGGGCGCGGGGCTGAGAAGCGGCCTGAGAAGCAACCGGAGGGGTGGAGCGGGGTGTCCTGAAGAAGTCTGGGAGAGGGCTGCAGGGCTACTGTCCCCTCTACCATGGACTTAGCGTGTGCCGTGGGACTCTGGAGGGCGTTCCCCCCACCCCAGTGACAGGCAAGGAAACCAGGACCAGAGCGGCGTGGAGGCCTCAACCACCTGTGTGAGCGCATGTGCTGGAGGCCTGGCCTCCCTAGACCACCAAGTCGTCAGGGCAGCACCCAGGTAACATGTCTGACCTTGAACCGGGTCCCTGCCTTCACCTTTGCCCCCTTCCAGCTACCCCCCACCCAGCCACCAAAGGCCTGTTCTTACAGCATAAGTCAGACCATGCCACTGCTCCGCCAAAAATCTCCATCAGGCTCAGGGTAAACGCCAGGTCATTCATTATGCCCATGCACCCGTAACCCCACGTCGGCCCCTGCCTCTCCCCGCCTCCACACTGCACTGCTCCGCCTGCATCATCTGTACGATTCCTGGCCTGTCTTCTCCACTAGAACGGAAGCTCCATGGGGCAAGCTCATTGTCCATCTCCTTCCCTGCTCTTTCCTCCGTGCCTGGCACGCAGGAGACCTCCATCAGTAGCCCTCGGATGAATGAGCCTGGCTCTGACTCTTCGGTCGTGGCTGCCGGCCTTCCCACAAGGTGGCGCTGAGAGCTTCCCTTTGCTTCCACTGTCTTGACAAAAACCAGCCATTTCTACGCTTCCCAGGAAAAATAACCACAAGCAGAACCGAGGCTTCTGTTTCCTGACTTATGTGGGTGTTCAGGACTCCCCAGACCAGCATGGGGTTCAGAGCACCGAGAAGCTGGCAGCCTGCGTTTTATCCCAGCTGCTCCGCCCTCTGAGTGTAATAGTCCAGCAGCTGGCCCAACCGGTCCCCATCTGTAAAATGGGGTCATAATGGCGCCTGTCTTTTCAGGTCGGGGTGGGGGGATGAGAATTAATTGAGATACTATGTGCCTGAAGCAGTGCCTGGTACAAAGCTGACACTCACTCAATATTGTCTCTCATCGTTAGTATCGTCTTTAATGCTCATCCTTCCCCTCAGAGGAGGGGGGTCGCGTGGCCCTTCACGGCCCACGGTGCTCACGATGCCCCCGCATCTCATGCCTGGCAAGACGCTGCCCCCAGACAGGCCCGTGGGGGCTTTCTCTGGCTGCCCTGCTCTGCGCTGAGGTGCAGAGGGACCCCCCACCCCATCCCCCCGGGCCTGTCCCAGTCCCCCTTGCCCAGGTTGCCCCCTCACCTTGCCTGCAGAGGGCGCCGGCGGCCCCCGGGGCTGGAGGACGATCAGGTCTGGGCCCGTGAAGGTGTGCGGCTGCTGAGCCCGGTAGCGGTGCAGAAGCGTGTGCAGGACACTGGATTCGTTGACGCTGACCAGGGAGGCCAGGTCCTCGGCCTGGTCCAGCTCAGGGGGGTTGGCCTGCGGACCATCACAGAGTGGCCCGTGGCTCCTCAGGCCCCCATACCGCCACCACTCCCCTATACACACAGCCCCGCCCCCGCCCCCCGCCCCCGGAGAGCCCTGTGCCACAGACCAGGACAGAACGAGAGGGCTCTGCAGACAGGGTCACACAGTCCTACGTGTGGGACAGCGCACCCCTCTCCTTCGCCCGTGGTGTTGTGGCCTGGGAGCCACCCCTCTGTTCACACAGGTCCCCCCTTCCTCCGCTCATTGTACAGTGAGGGGAGATGCTCAGAACAGAGACGCGGCAAGATCAGAGTGTCTCCTGCATCTCAAACACCCCCCAAAACAGGTGGTGTTCCCAAGCCAGGCACTGTTCTCCGATGTTTCCTGCGCCCCTGAGTCCCCCCTGGGGGGGAGCACGGCGTGTCCCCTGTGACGCTCGGGGACAGAGGCCACCAGCTGAACTGCCCCACTTCTGACAGCCCCTCGTGCGTGGAGCCCTTGGAAATATGCCCGGGCCCTTCTGGAAGCAAGGAAGACCGCAGCTTCTCCTTGGGGCATCCGTTCTAAAAGCTTCCGAACCATTCTTTCCAGCTTCAGGGGGATTTCTGGGCCCAGTGCTCTGGGGTCTGCAAGCCCGAGCTCTCCTGCGGGTCAGTCTTTCCTCGGAGAACACGGGCCCCCTGCAAACTCCCAACGCCACGGGGAACAGGGGGCCTGGCGTGGGCGGAGGAGAGCGGAGAGGAATGGAGAGGATCGAGGCCCACATGGGGCTCCTGGAGGAAACTCTTTCTTGATTAGCAGAAGCTTTGAGTGGTGGAAAGGGGTCAGAAGACCCCCCTTTTCTATCATTATACTCTGACCCTCAAATAGATTTATGGTGCACCAAAAAAAATGATGCAAAACAACTGAAAAAGCAAAACCACAAGAATGCTTGATACCTAAAATATACGCCATTATACCCTATGCTATGGTTGATGGCAAACAGCACATTTGGCTCTTGAGTTCCCTAGCAGCCAGAGTGAAAAGGGAAACATGCTTTGTAGCACAATTTGCAATGTTCATAAAAAGAAAAGCAATCACTTTCTTGGGTCAAGCCAAACAATGATCAGTCCCAGGACCTAACAAACATGCCTCCTAATGTGTCTTCATAAAAGGGACACTGCGGGACAGAATAACACTGACCCCCTAACAATATACCTCCAGCAGAGCAATGACTTCAGGGTTATCTTCCCTATAACTCCCTCTGGGGCATCGAGCCAAAGTAGTCCCTGCAGTCAGGGACAAGGACATCCCCGGCATGCGGGGGCAGGGAAGTGTGGGGCAGGCAGGGAGCTGCGGGGGCTCACCCGATGAACATGCTCTTCATCCACCTCGGTGACGGTTTTGTCGGCATCGATGCAAAGTCGCACCCTTCCCGCCGGCAGGTCGGCTGTCCCCTCATCTGGCTTAAGCACCGTTGCTGGTGGAAAGCCAGGGCCGGAGAGGAGGAAAGAGGGGAGGGGAGGGAGGAGAGACAGATAGGTCTGAGCCAGGCAAAGGAGCTGGCGAGGGAGCTGGCAAGGGGGCTGGGACGGGTCAGAGAGGGACAGTCTCCTCTCCCAGTGCAGTCTATTCACACGGAGGGCTCTGAATTGTGACCCCAAGCCCTTTAAGGACGGAGGCTGGGTCCCACTCCCCTTGGGCTGTTATCAGCTGGCACAGAGCAGGAGCCCAGATGGTGGGGTGCACCACCTACCTCATACCTGGACCTGGGAGGGCAGAGAACGGCCTAGGAGCTGCCATCCCCCTCCAGTCCCCACGACAGACCCCTCCCTGACGGAGAATCGCTCTCCCCAGCGGCATTCTGACTGGGACTCAGTATCGCTTCTGCCCGGTTGAGTGTGGTCACAGCTAATCCACAAAACCAGGCTGGGAGATGGAACCTATTTGCCCACCTGTGCTAGACTCTAAGCACCCCAAAGAACCCTGCGGGAGCCAAACCAGGCTCATTACATTAAAGAATTCATTGAATAATTAATTACCAGGGCTCACGCAGCTTTGAAAACAGACCTGGTAGACCAGCTGCCCAGAGTGAAAGGGCTATTCCCACCCGGAAGGGCGGCCACGCCCCGTCCTGATCTCAGTGGCTCCTCGCTGCTCCCCTTCCCCACAGACTGAGATGGGGGCCTGGGAAACCCCGCTGCCAGCAGAAGGGGGCACCAGAGGAACAGACTCAGACACCCCCAGCCCCAGATGTACGGAAGCCCCTGATTACCAAGAGTAAAGCCATCCTTCCGAACCAGCCAGACTTTCTCTGCCTCGTACCATCTGTCCTCGGGAGCCTGAGAGCAAAGGTCACACAAATTAACCCAGGGAGACACTGCCCTCTCCCCACCCCCATGCACGTGAGGGGCAAAGCCTTATGTAAGAGTTTGTCAGTGGGTTCTGGGACCACCTAAACCAGAATCTACAAGGTGGGGACAGGGAGGGTGTTGCTTATTTAAATGCCGATGGCTTCGCCCCACCCCTGGCCTTTTGAATGGAAGCTCCAAGGGGGGCCCTGGGACTCTCTGCCTTTTCAGCAATCTGCTGCTTATGCAGCCCCAAGGTTGAGAACTTCCATGCAGCATTGTAAGCTCGGCCACGAGGGGCCATCTCCCCTGCTTGGGGTCTCCCTCACGCTGTGGAGCATCGCACGCCAGCACAGGTGCGGTGGAGGCCTCAAGACCCCTGCTTGTCAAGGAGCAGGTGCCCGTCCCTTCCTCCGAGCCGGCCACCGCTCGCCAATTCCCTGTCCATCTCCTGTCCCCACCTTGCTGGGCCCCAGGAGCAAGTCGTTCCCACCCCTCCTCTCCCCACCGCTGCCCACGCCGGGGCTGCAGCCCTCACCTGGGCCGAGGCTCCACTCGGGCTTCCTCCGCTCCCCTCCGGCAGCGCTGGCCCCTCTGGGTTCTCTGACACCGGAGGCCTTTCTGCCTGGCCCCCCGGGGCAGGCGCTCTGGGTCCTCCCGGCTCCGGCTGCAGGGCCCCGGCCCTGCCATCCGCCCTTCGGCAGGGCTGCCCAGCGCTCTGCGCCCTGCTGTCTGGCTGCTGCTCCTTCTCAGGGGACGCCGGGGCCTCCCCATGTTCACCCACCCCCTTGGGAGCTTCGCAGGCCTTCTCTGTCCTACTCCCAGCCTCATCTGCCTCCCCAGACCCTCCCTGAGGCCCACACGCTTCCTCCATCCCTCTGAGGACCTCCCCCGTCTTCCCGACCTTCCCCTGCACTTTGTCCACCTTCTCTCCCTTGGTCTGTGGTTCCTCTGTCTTCTCCACCTTACTGAGGAGCACACCTTCTTTGTCCTTCTTCTGGGGACCGGCACACTTGCTCTTTCTGCCCAGGGAACCGCCCCACTTTTTCACCTGGGTTTGGGCCCCAGCCAGTTTCCCTTCACCCCCTGTGTCCATGGAGAGTTTCCCCTTTGCCGCCTTGTTTGGAGGGTCCCCTGCCCCCTTCTCCACTGTCCCTGCTGGCCCCCCCTCACCAGGCCTCGCTGTGTCCTGAGGCTCCTCCCCTTTCAGCCCTTTGGCCTTGGGGGCCCCACCCCCTTTCCCTGCTGCTCCTTGATCTTTCTCGCCTTTTGTCAGAAGCACAGTTCCCGGGCCCCCAGGACCCCCAGTCTGGGTCTTCTCAGCCTTCGGGGCTGTGTCCTCAGGGCTGGCCTGGGGGCCATGAGGAGCCTGTGGGGACTCCCCCTTCCTTCCCCCTCCAGGGTCTGTGGCTGGGGCTGGGGTCTTGCAGGTGGGGGCGTCCTGGGGCTGAGTCCTCTGCTCCGGCTTGGCTGAGTCCGGGTCCAGCTTGGCCACCATCAGCAGCACGTCGCCCCTCCTCACGCCCCTCTTGAAGGGCAGAGGTTTTTTGGCTGGAGCCCCACCGGGGCCCAACTCCTGGGGCTTCTCGCCATTGACGGTGGTCATCGGCACCGGCTCCGTGGTGCCGGCCCCCTCGCCCTCCTTGCCTGGAATGTTGGGGTGCTGCGGGGAGCCTGCCTGGCTATCCTGGGAAGTCTTTTGGCTTCCAGACTTGGTGCCACTGTTGGACTTGCTGTTGGGTTGGCTCGTGGAAATTTCTGGGGTCTAGGAGAGAAACCACAACCATCCTGAGCTGCTTGCTGACCTAAGAGCTTCATCATTCACTCATTCATTCATTCATCCATTCATTCATTCATCCATTCATTCATTCACCCACCTTTCATTCACCCAAAGACCCTCCAGCACATATGAGATCCGGGGGGTACTGGGCCAGGCAACAAGCCAAAACCCCCCCAGCCAGCATCTCCAGGCCGAGGGACAGAGTGAAAAGAGAGCGGACTTTGCAGCCCAACAGAGTCAACTCCAAATGCAGCTCCTACCTCTGCCACTCACTGGCTGTGTGGCCTGCAGTACATCACTCCCCCTCTCAGAGCTGCTTCCTAATCAGTAAAACGAGGACCACCATGGCCCACCCCGAGGATGGGCAAGAGGGTCCAAGATAATCTTCAGACACTGAGCCCTGCACATGGTAACAATAACACTGCTGCTGCTGCTGCTGCTGTCACTGGTTGTTTTTTTTTATTTGTTTGTCTTGCTTCCTGCTGGGCCGGGAAGGGATCCTAGAAAGGGCTGGAGCTGGGCTGTGGCCCCTGGGTGAGTGTGACTGACCCACAGTCCCCCCTCGAGTGCCAGGGCCTGGTGGCTCAGTCCGACCTGCAGCCAAGCAGGACATCGTCCGGGAGAGGGACTGGCTGAGCTTTGCACCGCTGTCTCCACCACCTTGAAAAGTGAGTCAGCGCCTTATTTTTAACCAAACCACCGCAGGGGAGAGACTACCTCAGGGAGAGGCCCAGAAGGATAACCGATCCCACCGTCCCTCTTGCCGCCCCGGCCTGAAAGAAGAGAGTCCATGGGGCGGGGGAGGGCGATCCGACTGGCTCTTTCTCTCAGGAACACGGAGCCCCCAGTCCCCACAGCTTTCTTAGGTGTGGGCGAAGCAGCACCTTGAGAATCACCGGGGCCGAGAGGACGCTCGCAGCACACCCAGTTTACAGATGAGCAAGCAGCGGCCAAGATGAGGAGGGTTTTGAACCGGACCATGGGCAGCGGCGGGGCCGGAGCTGGAACCCAGTTCTCCTGACGTTTGATATGGGTCTCTCTCTACCCCAGCGTTGTTTCCGGCCTCTGCCTGTCCCTCACTAGCCGGGTGGCCCTAGGAGCCAGGTCACCTCCCTAAGCCTCATTTTCCATCCCTGCAAAACGGCGGAGGGTTATTCGAGGACCGAATGAAACGGCTGTGCTGGGGTGAGGAGTGCCCAGAGCCACATGCTGACTGGCACAAGGGAGCTGCAGCGGTGGGAGCCAGCCACGGCCTGCTGCCTCGTGGGAGCCTGTCCCGAGGCTGCCCTGCTCCAGGCCCAGCAGCCCCTGGGCCCGTGGTCCAGACACCTGTTGTGGCCTAAGGCCTGTCCATCCTGCATCTTGGCCCTGAGTCTCCATCCAGGCCCAGCGGTGACCGTATGTCCCCAGCCTCTGCTTCTTCACTTGTGCACAGCGACGCCAGGCTGGCCTGCACCCTCATGAAGGAACCCTTCCGTCCCAGGCCTGTGACTCCTAGCCACCTCACTCCCCACGCGGGCCCTTCCCCCAGGCAGCTCACCAGAGCAGAGAACACGCAGACTCTCATCCTGGCTCTGCCTCTATCTGGCCTCACGACCTTGAGTAAGTCTCTTGACCTCTCAGAGCCTCAGTCTCCACCTCTGATAAGTGGGTATAATCCCATGTACTCCCAGTGCTGCACAGGGTTTCAAATAGCCCCATGAGCAGCAGAGTGAACATGGTCACTCATAAACAGGCACACAGTAACATTTCATCAGGACCTAACAACAGCTGACGGGGTCGACTTTGGCTCCCACTTATGCCGGGGTCAGGCAGGGGTGGGGACAGAGCCTGTCATGCCCCCCACAGAGGCTTGGCAGGGGCGTTTCAGCAGCTGCTGCTGCTCAGCAGCCGGAGGACCTCTCTGATGCAGCCAAGTCACGGCGATCGGACAGGTGCAGGCACGTGGGCCAGCCGAGCAAACAACAGCTGCAGGGAAGCGGGAGGCAGAGCCAGGAGGGGCCCGGGCTCAAGCCGGCACTGGGTCCCACAGCTACCACATTTCTCAGCCTAATCATTGCGGCACTCACCCCACTTCAAGGGGCACTGGGAATACACGAGGAGGTATCCCTTGTGCCCAACAGATGGACTATTTCCAGAGATACACTATCTGAGCTGGGTTTTGAAGGATGCGCAGGAGTTCAAGAGCACAAGCTGAAAAAAGAAAACATTCTTCTAGGTCCACTGTGCTCTACGCCCACCTCTGCGGTGTCTAGCCCCATCATCCTGCCCGGGGTTCCCTGCCCAGGAGCTGGGGGGAAGGTGGGAAAGAGCCCTGGCCACCATCAGTAACACATCTGTAGGCCCCAAGGCATAGGTAGTGCATCTTGGCCAACTATTGTTTCAGTCCAGCTGTGCTATTCAGAATAATTAAGGATTTTTAGTAGACATCAGCCAATCAGAAGGGGAGCCCGTTGGAGCAGGGTACTGACGTCCCTACCAGTGATGAGCATTAACCCTTTAACTTCTGGATTGTGGCCACACACGGGGGAGGGGGGACAAAGGAAAGGGGCCTAGGTAAGCATACCAGCTGGAGGGTGCTTGGGGGCTTGGGACCCCAGCTATTTACCGCCTGACACGGAAAAGTTCCAGTGTTTTAACAACCAACACAGCTGCCCTCGGCAAGTACCAGCTGAATATGGTTTCTGTCCAAATTAAATTCAGTTAACCATACACCCTGAGTTAATATCTAGTTTTCTCTTTCTGCAAGTGTGGGATAAAATCATGCCCACAATTGCACCTCAACTAATTTCATTCATTCATTCATTCATTCATTCATTCAACACGAGAGTTGCCTGAGATACAAAGTAGACTGAGAGAGTTATTGCTCTGAAGGAATTCCTAGTCCAAGAAGTTACATCATCAAGCAATTACTCTACCGACCACCATTCAGACAGGCACAGAGGGCACAGTGGGAATCAGAGGAGGGAAGACAAGGGGAGAGCTGTCCAGAGAGGTACTTTCAGGTTGGGTTTTGAAGGATGCAAAGGAGTTCACCAGGTGAAGCTAAAAACGGGAAAAGGTGGGGACAGCAGGAGCCCAGACAAGATGGCAAGTGACAGACACAGGAGGTTCACAGGACGGGGTGGTGTGTGCTGGCGGGCACCTGGCCCCTCCCTGCGGGGCCGCCTACTCACCTCTCGCTCTGGAGAGGCGAGCGCCGCCTGTTTCTTCAGTCTCGCCTCCTTGGACTCTTTCTCCGTCTCCCGGACCAGCTGCCTAATGAAGCCTCCTGGGATGACAGAGAAAAGGGGCGGGGGCGAGGACGGTGGGGGGCTCTTGTCCTCTTCCCGAATCTGTTTTGCAGAAGCAAGAAAGGGAAGAGCTCAGTGAGCGAACCAGCAGGGGCAAGCTGCCCTTCGAAACGCTTGCAAAGCAGCCTGGGACGGGGCCCAGGAGGACATACATGACAAAGCCCATGTATGAGAGGCCACGGCAAAGCAGGTGAGGCTGGTGGGGCTCGGGGGGCCCGGAGACAGCGCATGAGAATGGAATGCATGAACAGCGGAGCATGGAATGCGCTCCAGCCAATGTGACTTCTGCCTCGGCTGAGCGTCCTCATAATATGAACTTGGACCGTCAAGGCCACGGCTTCCCTTCCTTGGCTCAGGACAGACCCAGCTCTAAAAGAACGTCTCCAAAAGGAGGTTTTCCAGTTTCTAGAAGGGGTTGGATCCCAGGGAACAATTCAGTTTGTACTTAATATAACAATCAATTACTTAACCATGTAACCACTTACTGTGTGCCAGGAACGTGACAAGGGAGGCCAGAGCTTGCAGCCATGATTTAGGTAAGGGCCCAGCCCTAAACCACAGCCCACTCCACTGACCCAGGGCCGTGGCTTCATAATGGTCTTTAAACAACGACCTGGGCAGCTTCAGGGGCTCCCCAGCACTGGGCCCTATAGCTGGCAAGCTGGACACCAGCACTGCACCCCAGGAGCATGGCCCAGGCCAGGACTGACTGGAGTTTGGGTGCAGCTAAGGCTGCTTCCTTGGCCACAGCGACCTTGGGGGCTCAGGCATGGGACTTGCTGTGACCTCCTGGGTTGTGTCTTCAACCAGTATTACTGTGACAGCTCAAGAGGGGCAAAAACCTCCAGCACTCTCTACAGAAGGGCTACACTGTGGTTTAAAATAAGCTGCTTATCAATGTCCCCTGTGTGTGGCTGATAAACAGGGACTCCAAAGAAGACAAGGCCGGGAGGCGCAGCGGAGGCCACGGCCGGGGGCGGGGCGGGGGAGGGGGCCGGCCGTACAGACCTCTGCCCCGTTCGAGAAGCAGGGGACACAGGAGGCTGGGCGCACGTTTACACCACACCTCTCCCACCCCATGCAGACTGAAACACACAGACGTGGGAGTGATCCTTAAGGCCCACTCAGTGGATGTTCACCCTGCTTCTTTCAGGACTATTTTCAATGCTCCTCTCAGACCCCTTAGGAAGGGGTGGAGGCAGCCGCCAGGGGGCAGCCAGAAAGGAGCTTCTCACCCACCCCGCCGCCCCTCAGCCTCCAGTTCATCAAGTCCCAAGCAGGAGGGTGGGATGAGGGGCGGAGGAGAGAACAGGCACCAAAAAAGGAGGCAGCCCTTCCGGGTATCTCGTGAGAAATACAGAAGAGAAAAGAGGAATAACTGGGCAGAAGGGCCCCTTTCCAGTTTTCCATGGTGACCAGAGGCGGGGACCACAGACATCCATCCCCACGGCATAAGCCTGGCAGCCGACAGCTCTGCCTCTGCCCCAGCCCACACTCTGCCCCCACACCCGCCCCTGGGCTCATCAGAACTGCCACAAGGACGCAGACGGGACAGCGGGTCTGCCTGTCCTCATGCCCCCGCGGCCCATGGAGGAACAGGAAAGGCCAGGCATTCCTGGGTGGAGCCCAGGGCCTGGTCACTAATGGCCGGCTGGCTAGGAGAAAGCTGAAGGTGGGGCTGGACACGCTGCAGGGAGGCCCTGGAGGTCAGACGCTCCGCCGGAGGTGGGAGGGGCAGCCGGGGCCCCGCCGAGCCCCGAGCGCTACTTTCCTTCTGCTCCCACAGGGCGAGGCGTGATGAGATGGCCATGCCGAGACAGAGCCGGGGCCGGCAGGTGAGGTGAGGTGAGATGAGATGGAGCTCTCTGCCTGGCAGCACGGAATGGGCCGCAGACACACGCAGCACAGGACGCAGACGAACACAAGACTGACACACGGAGACGCAGAGGGGAGAGAAGAGAGAGACGGGTTAGCTCACAGGGACTGTCCCACCCCCACCCCCGCCCCCGCGGACACTGACAGCTGAGAGCCCACAGCCAGGCACATCCCGGCCACCTGCACCTGGGCAAGGCATGGTCGGGTGGAGGCTGCCGGCGGTGAAGTGGCCAGGGCTCTGCCACCCTTTCCCTCTCGGCCCCACACGGGGGGGCTTTTCAGTGAAACACAGCACCGCCCACACAGGCCACGATCCCAGGTGTGCAGCTCAGCAGTCTCACCTAAAGAATGTACCCGGCAGCCCGATCGAATGAAAAATGTTATTTTTAAATGTTAAAATAAAAAATATTTTATTTTCAGCCCTGGCTGGCGTAGCTCAGTGGATTGAGCGTGGGCTGCGAACCAAAGTGTCGCAGGTTCGATTCCCAATCAGGGTACATGCCTGGGTTGCAGGCCATGGCCCCCAGCAACCACACATTGATGTTTCTCTCTCTATCTCCCTCCCTTCCCTCTCTAAAAATAAATAAATAAAATCTTTAAAATATATATATATTTTATTTTCAATGATGATAAATTTAAAATAATAACTTCAATGAAAAGATTAAAAGTCAGTTTTAATTAAATGAAATGGAAACTATGGTTAGTCATTATCATTTAAATTGTTAAAATAAATTGCAGCCAAAGAAAACTAAATTTGAAATGTTATTGTACTTAGAAGTTCCAGAGCAGGCCCATCTAATCTGTGGCGATGGCGGACAGAGGGGCCAATAGGGTTGGGCTGGGCAGGGGACAAGGGAAGTGCCTCGGTGACGGCGATGTCCTCTGTCCTGCCGGGGATGGTGGCTACACAAGCATATCATGTGTAAATAGTCATCTACCTGTACAATTAAGATCGACTATTTCACTCTGTGTAAATCACATCTCGATTCAAACGACACACAGACCCTCACCAGCCCCCGTGACCCTCCGGCACGCCCACTTCCAGGCACCGTTCTCCCGAGGGCGGCGCCCTCCCTCCTGCGAGGGCTGTAACCGTGCAAACCAGGGAAGGGCAGGAAACCCAGGTCATTGTGGACCCACCACTCCGGGCAGACACGTTAGCCGGCGCAGCATCCTAGGGAGAGCCTTATCAAACGCTCTTAGGTTTTGGCCTAAAAAGCCCTCTTCTGAAAACAAGTTTGAGGAAGTAATCCTAGACTAGCAAATTTCATCACTGGATTGATTGTAGCACCAAGAAAAGAAAAAGAATGAAACAAACACCACTCAGGTATCCGATAACTAGAGAATGTCAAGTACGTCCAAGCCCATCCATCTAACTTGAAGGGACATTATGAATTCATGGAAAAGGGTATTCAGGAGACATTTTAGAACAGCTATATTGAGGTACAGTTTCTAGGCCAGCCATATGATTCACTCATTATAAGTATACAATTTGAAGATTTTTGATAAAGGTACAGAATTTTAGAAGTAAACTTACTGATTCTGGCAACCATCCCACAATCCTATCACCCCCCAAGAAAGACCCTCAGGCCCACCTGCAGCCCCTCCCTGTTCCCACCCGCAACCCCAGACAACCACTCGACCACTCTCCACGGCTAGAGTTCGCCTTTCCTGGGCATTTGACATAAGTGGCCGCAGAAAGTGCCTCTGGCCTCTCTCCCTTGGCCAGATGTCTTTGCTTTGTTCCATCCACATTGCCATATATATCAGTGCCTCGTGCCTTTCTGCTCGCTAAATAGCTTTCCTTTATGTGAATGGGCCACATCTCCCGTGACCCGCCCACCAGTCGATGGGCACTTGGGTCGTTTCCAGTTTGGGGCCATGATGGGTAATGCCGCTAGGAACAGTCATGGAAATCTAATGTGTCCATCTGCTTCCATTTCCCCGAGATTCCTAGGAGCGGGTCGCATTGCTGGGTTGCACGGTGGCGTTAGGTGTGACTTGCTGAGAAACGACCGAGCGGGTTTCCAAAGCGGCCGCAGCGTCTCCTATCCAACCTGCAGGGGATGAGGCTCGGAGGAAGCATTTGCAGGAACACGGGACGGGGCTCGTGGTGGCTTGGAAAGCGAAGAAACATATGGTGCAATGTGGCACGCGTGAAACGGTCCCAAGTGGGCAAACGAACAACACTCCACGTAGAAAACGAAGAGTGGAAGGAAATACACCAAGACCTCGGGACGAGTCTCGTTCCTTCTCCCTTCTAGCTCGGAGGACACTGTCACTCCCTCCCCCCTCCCGGAGGAGGCCACCCGGTCCCCAGCTGTCAGAGCAGCCATCATCCCAGAGTTTTGGAAGGCCCGCCGGCCTGTGAGTTACCGCTTTCAGTGACTTATGCATAAGAAGATGCCTTGGGCAGCATTCAAGGTGACCTCGCAGGGGCAGGTCGCAGGGGCAGCGACATCCCAGAAGTCGGTGAGCCGGCCCCGGCGGTGCCCGGGGGCCAGTGCTGACGCCAGTTCTCGCCTCACGAGAGCTCACTGTGAGCGTCTCCTTCCAACTCTGGGTCGGGCCACGTCACGTCATTAGCTTGTAATCAGCCCTGGGAGTGTGTCTAGCCCCAGCAACGGTCAGACGCTACAGATCGGGGTTTTTATTCAAGGAGCCGGCCCTTCAATATTTACCAGGACAACACTGGCTGAGACCCCCACACTCCCATAGGGCCTGGTGAGGAGGGAATCTCAAGATCCAAAGAACCAAGAAGGAACATTTCAGTTCTGATGAGGTCACGTGCCTCAGAGAAGGCCCTGGAAACGTGTCCAGGTGCAGACAGCCATGTCTGTGGCTCGAGGACAAGCCCCCACAGTGCGGGCTCTCCAGCTTGCCAAGGTGCCGGAGAGGCAGACAGTCTGCAGAAGGCTTAGACGGTGGAGAGGGGCTGAAGGAGAGGGGGGAGCCAGAAGATCCCTCCCCTCTCATCCCCTTGAGAGACGCTGGAGATGCCCCTGAGTGACACGCAGCCAGAAGCCACTCTGCTACACGGCTGGGGAGCAGAGCCCAGGCTATGAATAGGCCTGACGTGCGGTGGCTACCCTGGCCGCGGCCCCTCTTCCCACCCAGCCCAGGCCCGGCCTGGCCAGTGGCTGCTTCCCAAGAATCGCCCTCAGCTTCAAGGCTCCAGACGGAATCCTGGCTGTCAGTCTGGACTGTCCTCGGCCGGGATTGCCGGCTGTGCCCAGAGGACGTGGAGGGCAGCGAGAGGGAGCTCAGTGTGGGTCCTTCGCTCCCAGAGTCCTGCCCCTCCAAGGCTGAGGGCCAGCCCCACTGACCCAGGGCCAGGGGCCAGCCTTCCTGGGGAGACTTGTCAAGCCTTAATTTAAGCAAGTGTTCTTACCACCACATTCTCTTCCAGGCCTGAAACTCACACCTGCCTCATCAGCTGCTATTGTAAGCCCATGAGGAGGCCCCAGATGCTTAGAATTCATGGTATAAAGTCTCAAGTCTCCCCTAAAGGGGGTGGGAAGCTGGTGAAACATTCACCCCAACCCCAAAGCCAGGGGGTGGCTTGGAACAGCTTTCCAAGCATGCGTGCAGGGTCTGCGAGGTCCCAGGGGCCCTCGAGGCTTTCCCGTCACCCCCCACGTCCAGTGCTGACACAGCAGCCAGTCCTCCAGCGACTTCACCTGTCTCATGGGACAAAGTGCCAAGTCTTGATAGTGGCCTCCAGGGCCCTCATGCCCCTCTGCCCCTTGCTCCTCTGCTTCAGTGACACTGGTCTCCTAGATACCACCCTCCACGTGGGTTTCCACCTCAAGGCCCTTGCACGTACTGTTCCCTCTGCTTCAAATGCTGTTCCTTATGCGTGGCTCTCACCTTCCCCTCCTTCAAGTCTTTGCTCAGAGTCATCTTCTCAATGATCCTGCTCTCACCACCTTGTTTAAGCTGCAGCATAGGCCTGACCCATGTGGCTCGGTTGGGCGTCTTCCTGCAAAGCAGGTCGCCAGTTGGATTCCATCCAGGTCAAGGCACACACCTGGGTTGCAAGTTCGATCCCCAGTCAGGAGCATGTATAAGAGGCAACCAACTGATGTTTCTCTCACACATCAATGTTTCTTTTCCTCTCTTTCTCTCGCCCTTTCCCTCCCCCTAAAAATAAATAAAATATTTTTTAAGATTTTATTTATTTATTTTTAGAGAGGGAAGGGAGGGAGAAAGAGAGAGAAAGAGAAACATCAATGTGCGGTTGCCGGGGGCCGTGGCCTGCAACCCAGGTATGTGGCCTGGCTGGGAATCGAACATGTGACACTTTGGTTCGCAGCCCGTGCTCAGTCCACTGAGCTACGCCAGCCAGGGCTAAATAAACGAAGTCTTTTAAAAAAAATAAAATAAAATGAATTGCAGCATAGCACCCCACCCCATCCCACCCTACCCTGGGACTTGAATACTACCCCATAGCATTTAATCACTGCCCTTCGTGCTATATATATATATATATTTTTGTTTAGGTTGTAACTCCCCCTGCTGAAGAATTTCCATTTGTTCTGTTCACTTACGTAGCCCCAGGGCCTAGAACACATACGTGTTTCTTGGTACCCATCTGTTGAATGCATGAGTGAATGCATAAGTGAATTAAAGGTCAGGAGTGCGGCTGAGAAGGGACAGAGCAGGTCGTTGGCAGCAAGTCTGTGGCAGGGATTTCTGATGCCCCCCACCCCCCCATGTTGTTGCATTCTTATACAGGGGACAGCATGTTATCATGGCCCGAGTTCACGTCCTGCCACCACCATTACCCTGTGGCACCCTGGGAAGCTCTCTGAGCCTCAGTTATCTCAGCTGTAAAATGGGAGGGGGACACCCAGATGCTAAGCAGGTGCTTGATCACCGTTAACTGCTCTGGGTTGTTTTCATTTTCATTTGACCCCATGGTCGAAGCCGGCCTGGAGACCCCAGCCCAGGATGACTCACCGACATTTAGGGAGAACCTACTATGTGCCAAGCACTGAGAGAGCTCTGTGACGTCACACTGCAAGCCGGGCACATGGGGATCGGAGGACTGTGGGGAGGGGAAGATGCCGGGAGAGTGGAAGACACCCTCCATTCCACTCCTGAGCCGGGAATCTTCTGTTCGCCCCTTCAGACTCACCCCCCACCTCTTCCACCTGCCACCTCCTAGGTGGGCTCAGCTAATGGGGATCACCCACACACAAAGAGCAGAGGCCATCATGCTCCCGGCCCTGCCCCTGCTGGGCAGCCACGGACTGGCTGCCTGCCTGCACCGAAGGCACCCACAGGAAGCCCCCTGCCACCTGCTGTCCTCTCTGTCTGGCAACAGGTCCCTCCCCTGCCCTTTCGGTCCCAGAGAAAGTAACAGTGCTGCACCATTCCTGGCGCAGGAGTCAACGGATTTTGTTCCTTTCTGTAAAGATCCAGATAGTACACATTTTATGCAGGGAGAGAGTAGGGTCTGGTTTGCAAGACTCAGCTCAACCTTTGTTTGCATTTCAAAAGCAGCCATCCATGATATGTAAATGTGGGTGTGGCTGTTCCAACACAACATTGTTTCCAACCAGGTGGAGGGCAGCATTTGCCTGTGGGAGGTCATTTGCTGACCCTCACCCTGTTGACGGTCACATTAAATCCTGCGCCCACACTGATAGAGTCCATTTCCTCAACTCCTCAAATGACCACCGCAGAGCCAGCCAACCACCGTGCCCTGATGCGACAAGACAGAGGTCAACGCCCCGCCCCCCAGAGAAGGAGGGCCAAGGCCACAGCTACCACCATGCAGCTGCTGACGCAGCAGAACCTGGGTCCTCAATTCCCAGTTCCCCGGGGTCGGCCACCTTTCCCTCCGGCCCAGAGAGCTGCCTCATCAGATGGCCACGAGCTGGGCCCAGCCTGCTCTCTGGTGAAACAGGTTAAGGTTTTCACGGTGACACCTATGGGGTCCGCCCCACTTTTCTCATCTGGAGCCTTCGTCCAGTGCTCGGGTGAGAAGTTTCTCATGCCTCCCAGACCCAGCAGAACGCCAGCTGCTGACCCCTGGGGGTTTTCTGGGCTGCGCCCTGCAGCAGGAGTGCACACCTCACTCCCAAAGAGGCTGCCCAGGGCCAACGCAGCAGGCTTCCTGCCCTTCAGGGGGCTGGCGTCAGTCCTGGGCGTCTCACACCTAAGCTTGGGCCCCACTCTGCTGGTGGTGGAAACTCTTGGGGCTGCAAGTCCCCCGCCTGTCAAATGGGGGCGCCCGCCTTTCCTGTGCATGGACAGGGTGGTGTGAGTACTAGACACTCCACACACCCAGGACTTGGTTACACTGTCCTTTATTAAGATGTCTTTTTACCGTGGTCCTCTCCCCAGCTGACTCAGGTTGAGTCCCAGTCTTTTAGGCTCCTGGGCCCAATTCCAACACCTGCTGTGTGTCCAAGAATGCACCTCGGCGCCGACTTATCTACGCGGAGATAGATAGCATCAGGCTCCACAGGTAAAGGGCTCAGGCTCAGTCTCACAGGAGCACCCTCCACTGCAGACGCCAATTGCCAATCCAGGTTGCCACCTGTGCTTCCATCCAAACAACCAGCTACAAGGCCAAGAGCATGTCCCGGTTGCTACCTATACAATAGTCACCGCCCCCCCACCCCACCCCAATTGGTGGAGGGGAACTACCGCACAGGTATCTCATTCCAAGACCCCCCGGATGCCTGAAACCATGGATAGCACCAAACCCTTTCTACATTATTTTTTCCGATCCATATATAACTCTCCACTTTCAGGAGACATTTTACAGCTTCTCTTTGGCCTATCCAAATTGCCAGCATCATCACGCTTGAGGTCTGGGGACATTACTAAGTAAAATACATGTGACTTGAACCCAAGCACTGAAGTGTCTCGGAGACAGCAAACTGTGCCGGCCAATACCTAACGGGCAAAGGAAAGATTCACTTCCGGGGCGGGGCGGAGCAGAACCTGAGAGAGTTCACCTGGCGAGACTATCCCACGAGATTTCATCACGCGAGATTTCATCATGAGACTCAGAAGGGCACTTGATTTAAACTTACAAATTGTTTATTTCTGGAATTTTCCATTTAATATTCTCAGACCACAGTTGACCTCGAGGAACTGAACTCTTGGGAGGCGAAACCACAGATGAGAGCGGACTTACTGAGCTTCTGACCAACTGGATATAAATCAGAGGTCCCCAGGACCCCTTCTTTGGGTTTATTAAATTACTAGAAAAGCTCCCATTACTCAGAGAAACAGGCTACTCACCGGATCACCGGTTTACTAGAAATGAATAGAACCCGAGGACAGCCGATGGAAGCACCGCAGAGGGCAAGCTAGGGGACAGGGGCGCTCTGAACAATACATGGGAGGGAGCAATAACAGAAAGGACGAAGAAAACGAGCTGACCCACTCTGACAGAGGGACCAGACAAGACGAAATTCCTGGGCCCGTGTAGCAGCTCGGTGCCCGCGGGCAAGCCATGACCCTCTCTGGTTCTCAATTTCACCCTCCGTAAAACTGCAACTGTCTCACCCCCCACGGGCCGATCATTCATGGATTAAACAACATAATGAGTGTGAATAGGCTTTGTTATCTGTTCCTGTTGCTGCACAATTTATTGTCATAGTTCAAGTTGCTTATTAGACTAAATAGCCCATGTCTTCCACACAAAGTCTCCTGGTGCCAGCTTCCTTTTCCTCTCCATGACCTTGGGCAGCATCAGCCTCTCACTCTCACTTCCTGGTCTGTAAAATGGGGCTAACAGCTCCGGCCCAAACCCACAGGAATGCCCAGGGTGAAGGAGACATTGTATCCCACGGGGCAACCTTCTCTCTCCCAGTTCAACAGCTAACCCAGTTGGCCTCCACGAAGCTACAACGCAAACCCCAGCCGATGCCCAGCACAGCTGAAAATGCATTCAGTCTTTCACGGGCGGAGAGAAATTCCCTCGGGAGCCCGGACCTTGACATTCCTGCCTTTCCGAGTGCGAGTACTGGCTGCGGATTTGGTAAATCCACGTAGCCGATTCTTGAGGCTCTTTCCTGCCTTGCCAGACACTGTCGTTCTTTAAAAAGTCATCAAGGAGAGGCTCGGGGAGAAGCAGAGCAGAAAAAGAAAATTACGGAGATGCATGAGTCATGGCCCAGGGGGAGGTGCTCCTGCGAAGCTCTTTACTCCTTTCCTTTGAGGCTGGGAGAGGGCTAGTGGAGGTGGTTTTGGGGGTGGGGGAATTGGGTCATTCCTAAAACGGGGAGCCCCACAGAGCTCTCGGAACGCCAGCCTTGAAGGCAGGGGCTGCCCTAAGCCCAGGGCCGTCATAACACGGCAGCGTGGCCTTGCACGGTTGCTTCCCGTCTCTGAGCCTCAGCTGCCCCATCTGTTGTTCACAGAGAAGGCCGGCTGGGACCTCAGCCCAGCACCCAGGAGCCCTTCCTTTGCCTTGTCTCAAACCCCCTCTCTACATCTTTTAAATAATTCAACTTCACACGGCTGGCACGTTCAGGGCACCATGCAAAGACAGGTCGGGAAGGGAAAGGGGCCCATCTGAAAAGGCTACCTTCTGTGGGACCCCAGACTCTGTGACATGCTGGGGAAGGCAACGCTATGGAGACAGTGACGAGGGTAACGGGTTGCCAGGAGCCAGGGAGGCTGGGGAGGGAGGCGTGGGCGGAGCACAGAAGTTTGTAGGGCAGTGGAATCCTCCTGCAATATCTCCCAGCGCGATACTGCAGCGGTGGATTGGATACGTGCCACTGTACACGTGTCCAAACCCACAGCACGCGCGCCGCCGAGAGCGAGCCCCAGCGTAAACTCCGGACTCGGGCGAAGACGGCGTGCCCGTGCAGGTACATCGACTGCACCGCACGTCCCATCCCGGTGCGGGGGGAGGGAGGGGGTGGTAACGGGGGAGGCCGTGCATGCATGAAGACGGGGGTCTGTGGGAAATCTCTGTACCTTCCCCTCCATTTTGTTGTGAACCTGAAACTGCTCTGAAAAACAGAGTTTCCTAATTTAAGAAAACTCAGGGTGTGCCATATGCCGCAGCAACTAGCCGCCTGCTTCGACTGGGCCGTCCGACAGTTGTTTTATCCGTGGGGTGGAGCGGGACCCACTCGAGGGCTATCTCGCAGGGGCCATGTGGAGCCCCAGCCGGAGCCTCTGTCCCCTCGGCAGCGAGAGAAGCTTCCCTTCAGCCTCGGGCCTTCTGGTCCCACCTCAGCACGCCACCAGAAGGGCTCGCTCTTTCTCCCCATGAAATTTGCCACAACCAGACCCTACTAGAGCACCGTGCATGCTGTCCCCCGTTTGCGTAACGACCTGATGGGTTTTGCCAGGGCTGGTGCTGAGCAGCAGCGTCTGTGGCTGCGATTAGCGCGCCGTAGAGGGGAGGCGGTTCTCCCGCTTCGGTGGAACCACTGGTGAGGTTTGAAGTCTGAGGGTCGCTGGCCTCCTACCCCCAGGCCGGTGTGGCAGTTCCGAGAGCAGCCTGGGAACGTGCATTGCAGAAGGCCCCAGGTGAGGCTGGTGCATGGGGTAACCAAGGACCTACACTGGGGAGACGCTGCCCCTGCCCTGGTGTGGAATTCTAGAAGACACCTCTGGGAAGGTCTGGCCCCGCCCCCTCAGGTGCTGGGAGGGGAGAGGGAAGCTCCAACTGGGGAAGGACTGGTCGAAGGTCAGAGGAGCCACAGCGGAGCCCAAATGAGGCTACTCAAGGTGACCAGGCCTGTGTGCAGGTGGCCCCAAATATCTATTATTCGGTGACATGCAGACCCTGCTCCCCGCCTCCTCCTCCCTCCCTCCACCCCCATTTCTGCTGGTATCATCTAGAACTCAGCCATAGCCTAAACCACACTGGCCCTCCCCGGCCCTCCCTGGACAAATGACCCAGATACAGGCGACCACCACTCAGGCCAACAGCAAAGACAGTCCCCATGGGAACCACCATCCTGTCGGGCACTAGAAGCCCGAGTGGGACCCTCCGCCTCCAGGGGCCGGTGCCCTGGCCCGGGCAGGCCTCTTCTCAGCTGGCCCCAAAGCGAAAGTAGCAGCCCAGTTCCATCCCAGGTCCCGAGGGACAGACACCCAGGCCCCTGCCGGGTCAAGTCCAGACCGGGCAGCTTGGGAGCAGTCGGACTTTTCCCACCCAGCCACTGGCTGCAGTGGCTCCGAGGCCCGCAGCTGCTGAGGTGCCGGCGACTCCCACTCCCGAGGGGGAGCTCCACGCTGACTGAAGCAGGGCCCCCCTCTGTCCCTGCAGGCCCCGCAGCCAGCCACTCTGAGGCCCGTGAAGGTCTCCATTCAAAGAAGCGCCTGGCGACTGCGGTGCCACACAAAACCCCTCCTCTAGGACAGAGGATCCGGTCAGCACGCGACATTCAAGCCGCCGGCCCTGCACCACCGCCGTTCCCCTCCCCCACCCCATGCACGGCTTCACCTGGAATTAAAAAAAAAAATCGGTAGCATTAAGGCGTATCCTCCACAGAGTCGAAAAGGTGAAGGAAGAGTCTGGCTCCCAGACCACGAAGGGATAACCAGTTAAGTAGAAATCACTGGCGGCCGATGAAAATAGGAACCCCAATGTCTGCTGGGCAAGATTCCGCAGGGAGGCTTATCTCGGGACTCTAAACATATCTGTAAAAACGCTTAGCAAACAGCTGGGTCCCGACAGGGGTAATCCTGAAAAGAGTCCACGCCCCGGTGTTTTGTTCCAAAATCCTTGCCCCCAGAATTCTCTAGTTTCTAAGAGAGGGGTGGGCAGACGAGGCTACGGAAGTGGTCCCCCCCCAGAAAGGCCTAAAACAGACCGAAAGCCCCGAGGCCTGCCACCCCTGCCCCCAAAACTCACTCAGGAGAATTACAACCTGCCGATCAGCTCCAAAGGTGCCCCTCGTAGAACCCAGGTTCACGGTACCTTGTCCCCGTGAGGCCACGGGTCACCGGAACAACTCCTGCCCGAGAGGTCTCCCCAGGCGGCAGCGCAGAGACCCCAGCGAGCCGGCAAAGCGGGGGCAAAGGACAAATGTCCCAGGCAGCCCTCCACACGGTCTCACACTCGGCCCCTTCCCTGCCTGCTCCTCCCCGTCCCTGCCCCCGCCCGCCCTCTGCGCCAATGTGATAGCAGCAGCTGAGTCGACAAGTCATTTCTAAAATTAGCTGGTGAGCTCCAGGTCTGGCCAGGAGACGGCAGCCCGGGGTGGCCGTTGACCAGGCATCAGAGAGCATGGACATATTTGGTGGCACAGGGCAGGGGAGGGGACGGCTCCCGGTACAAACACATGCTCACCCGTCATCCCTGGCCCGGCCGGGCCACGCACCCTCACTTCTGCTTCTGCCCCACGCAGGTAACTGGACACCATCAGAGTCGGGCAAGGGTCGGTCTCCATTCCCGCTGGATTCTGGACAGAAATAACATGAACTAACGCTGCCGCCTCTTAGTCCACAAACTGTGCATACACATACATGTGCCTAAGAAGCACATGGCAGTTATCGGACATCTGACACCAAGCTGGGGCCTTTGATGGCCTCATCTGCTATCCCTGACACCCCTGTGGGGCAGGGTTTCCCCATGCCCATTTGACAGATGGGGACACTGAGGCACCGAAAGGTTCACCAACTTGCCCCATGCAGTGGAGAGTCAGGATTTGAACCCAGGCAGTGCTGGCTCCAGAGGGCGCTGTCTTAAACACCGCACCACACAGGATGCCTTAAAAACTGCTTCCTCCACTGCCTAGGAGAAAAGTAGGGGCTTCGGCAGGTTACGTGTAGTGTGCAGGTCCACACGGCTGGGAGTGGGGGCGGGGTCAGGACTCAAATCCAGGTCTTTCTGACTCTGGAGCCCGCAGTCATTCGAACAGGATGCAACTGCTTCTCTTAAGAATCCTTTTGACCAGCAACGTGGGGTGTAATTCCTTTCCTTCCTTACCGGGCACAGCACGTCCCCAGCTTGGGCTACGATGTGACTTGACCCCAGTTACAGACCCAGTGGCAACGAGAGGGGGAGGAGTGGGCCTGCTGGGGCCCATGTGGCCACTGCATCATCATCCCTCAAACAACCTCCAAATAACCTACTAGAATGTTCTCAGGCCCTGACCGGGTAGCTCAGTTGGTCACAGCATTGTTCCAATACGGCAAGGTTGCAGGTTCGATCCCCAGTGCGGGCACAGACAAGAAGCAGCCCAATGAATGCTTCAGTCAGTGGAACAACAAATTGCTGTTTCTCTCTCTCTCCGTTCTCTCTCTCAAATCAATAAATGAGAATTTTTAAAAAAGGAAAGTCTACTTTTCAAGTGCGGGTGACAATGCCGCACAACCAGTCTTCGCTGTGCACCTGGCCGAGGACCTTTGGAAAACAATTTTGGTATTTTCTAGAACACGTGAACCTGGGGTGCACCCTACGACCCTCGGCTTCCACCCCCGAGGAAACCTTCACACCAGTACTCCAGGGGGCATGTCCACAGATGGTTAACGTAGCGTTGTTTGAGAAAATAGACAAAGACGGTGAAGGAAATAAAAGCCCATCGGCAGTAGCATGGATAAACGCAGCGCATTCCTGCTGCTGAAACCCACACAGCAAGGCCAGCGGATCGGCCACAGGTCCACGGACGGACCAGCGTGAGAGCATCACGTGCAGTGAGTGAAGGGCAAGCTTCGAAATTCCTTGTATAGGACGATCCCGTTTACGCCAAGTCCCATATGGACAAACTGAGCAGTATGTCATTTGGGGACACCATTCTACACAGATGATAAACGTGCAAGAAAAGAGAACGATGAATGGAAAACTCAGAAAAGCGGCTGATTAGAGAAAATCCAGAATAGGGATTACATCTGGGGAAGAGGAAGAGGTTTGGAGGTTTGGTTTCTAAGGGACAGTGACAGTTACCCATAAGGCAATGCAGAGAAACCAGGGACACGAGGCGGTGAGGGGGAGCCTTTCCTTTTTGCTCTTGGGGACGTCCACCCTAAACCCCTCACAGTTACCCCTAGAAGTGGGGGGTGTGCTTGGCTGGGATGGTCCCGCAAGAGCATCTAATCCAACTCCTCCAATTTAGGGATGAGAACACTGAGGACCAGAGAGAGCTTGCTGGGAGCTGGGTCCCCAGGGCTGTCCCCTCCGTCCAGGTACTGGGGAGACACTGGACATGTGCGCCTCTCAGGAGGGGCCTCAGTTCCGTGATGCATCTGGCCTCGGGCTCCCTCAGGCTGCTTCTGCCCCAGGAGCTGCCCACACAGGCATTGCGAGGTTTTCAAACTGGCAAGCACAAACACCTTCCAGGAAAACTCGCTGGCTACAGGGCCCCACCGTGATCTCCTTCTTTCCTGACTAGCAACGCCCAGGAGGCGTTCCCAGCTCCAGGACAGGAAATACCCACCCTACCCTCCACCTGTGGACCCACAGACAGCTCTGCCCAGGCCCTGTGGCTCTGGGGACACCTCCTCCACACGACAGGCGCATGCACCATGGGGTCCTTAGTATGTCTCTGCACGAGCAGGGATGGAGAGTGAGAGGCCTCAACCCCAAGACCCCCCGGGAGTATGCTGGGGAGCCTGGCATAGCTCCTGGACAGACTGGAGACGAGATGGGCCCGTTGGCTTTGCTCACGGCCCTGGCGTTCTCTCCTCCCTTCAGTACATCTTACAGGAGGAACGGGCAGGCAGTCCCCAAACCCCAGGAGCCACGGCATTGGCTGAGCTCCGACGATCCACGAAACCAAAAGAAATGCCTGTCGGCAGGCCAACCCCTTCCTCTCTGTAAAATCAGCCTCTCCGTGAGTTTCCCCCAAAGTCAGGATTCTTCAAAGTGAGTCACCTCCTGTTGTCTCACAGCTTGATAAACGCCATTGTTAATGAAGGGGGGAGGAGGGGGGCAGGGCAGGGGGACAAGCAGCACGCCGAGGGAGGCATCTTTGTCCAGATCCTTTTTATTGAGATTTATATACGCCGTTTATCAACACAGAGACACCAGCCTCGCTGCTCCGAAATGACTGTAAAAGACAGTACTGCGGAGGGTGACACACCACACAGCAGCTCGGGGGACCGTGGACATGCGACAGCATCTGAGCAGCATCCTACTTCGCACGTGAGCTCGTGGACCGTTCTTAACGGTCCACACAGAAGGACCTCTCGCCAAGTTTTAATCAAACACAAAGGCTTTTTTGCCTTTGTGACCTCCTATTTTGAAGCATCTTGAAACAGCGAGAAGAAAGTCCCATTCAAACAGGCCACTTCCCAAAGCGGCACTTTCAAACAATGGATTTGTGAGGAACAGGAAGTGCCCGGGGAACCTTCCGGTAAGGACCTGCTAAATCACGTGCAACTGTTGAATCTTGAGGCAATGGCAAGACTGATGGTGGTGATTTGGCACAAGAAGAGTAAGACATGAAGGATGCCTTGCGGGCCAACCTCAGCTCCTGAAGGCTGACCTTCAAGGGACCTTGACCCGCGTGCTCGCTGGGGCTCATACACAAGGCCAGGGCTTTACAGCCAGATCGACATCACCAGGGAGTGACAGCGAAGGAATGCTTTACTGGAATCCTTCCACCGGTAGCCAGTCGACAGCAAAGCGCTCGGAGGCCTTTGGAAGAGGTAGAGGAAAGCAGATTCCCACGCGCTCGCCACTGGACGCCACTAACAGCGCACTCTGCTCTCGGCACAGGCCGGAGGGTGCGCTCTCGCTGGGAACAGCCCACGGCGGGGGGCAGACATGTGCCCCGCTTGCTATACTCGGGATTCCGATGTTATTGGGGGAAGACTCAAAGGGCTGCCATTTCTTTAAATTACCAACTATAGACATAAATAGGAGCAGAAAGGATAAGGAGTGTTTTCAATGAAAACCAACTGAAGGAGTCGATAAATCATATAAAATGCTTTGGTGCTAAAATGGAACTCTTGTTTTATATGTATGGAGTTGAGCAATCTATATGGTAACCAGCAAGAGCCAAATCTATTTATTATAATTCATTAAAACATAGGAAAATTTGATTTAACAATAAAACTAAAAATAGCCAGTGTTTAGCTTATAAACCATGTACAACATATACATCACGGGACACAGTCAGCTGAGAAACAAATCCCATTTCAAGTCCTTTGTAACATAAACACACGATTAGAAATATTTCTCCATTCTGTACCCTTCCATTTTATATTAGGACAAAATTTAAAAAATGGAAGCATCATTACCAGTTTCCAGAGATGATGTTGAGATTGTTAGGAATAGGAGCGTTCATTCTAAGCATGTGAGTTATTTCATTCTAAAATGCAGGGTTTTTTTCATGTATTTTGATGAAATGCATATACTGCTAACCCATTTTCTGTAGTGTGTGTGTGTTTGAATAAAGGCAATTTAAACGGCAGGGTGCTGCATTTACCGGTCACCGCCAACCCAGGCCTGTCGGGAGTGGGGCCCCCGAGGCAGCAAGGGGGCTGGTCCTTGGCACCCTGGGGCCTTCGGATGCTGCCCTAAGGGGGAACCTGTTCCTCTTTATCTCAGAGGACAAAGGAAATCCAAAGCCCACACTGACTTGAGAAAATGAGGGATTATCTTTTCAGAGTTCAACTTCCGTGAATTCTACTGTATTTTTTTTTAAAAATGTGGCCTGTATTTAAGAAAAAATTACATTAACATGAATCTAAGTTAATTCCAGCCCCTGAAGTCAACCTTACCATGTTAGATCTTTAGAAATAAGAGTTTTGAAAATGCGAACCATCCGAGCTCACTCTAGAAATGGGTACAGCAGCAGCAGCAGCAGGCTCAGTCCTGTTTTTCTTGGGGTTTTACTGCAGTTTCAATGGGTCTGCAGCCATGTCCGAAAGTGACCACTGGGGGAATGCACCCAGCACCCACGGTCACCCAGAAGCCATGGTCCCCCCTACGGCCGCAAGGCACACACACACACACTGGGACGGGGCTTTAGCTCGGGGTCCCCTGTGCCTTCCTGAGGGTGCTCAATGGCACACGGTAGCAACTTAGTTTCGACAGAAGGTTCTCGTGGACACAGCAAAGGGCTTCTTCAGAGCTTAGGCAGCTCCATGTTCAAAAGTAAAGGACCAAGTTTCAAAATAATCACTGGTCGACTTCTCTGTAATCAGGGTGCTCAATGGTGGCAAGGGAATGATTTTTCCCCCATTTCTCCCACTGCTCTCTCTGTGACACCCAGTCCACCCCCCTCCGGCTGCCACCTGGCACAGACCCCAGGGACGCCCAACTCCCCTCTGGGTAGAAACGACAGGTCTGTCGCCCGGATGGGGAGCAGTTGCTTTGTCAAGCATCTCTGAATGACACCAAAGCACGTCCCTCAACGTGATGACGAAAAAAAATCACACATGATGAAACCGCACAAGGTAAGTATGAACTTAAACCAACACACTTTCAAGTTTGTTTGTTTTTTTACAGACTTACATCAATCCAAAAAAATCCAACTTTGAGAATTTTGCTTTTATTTCTCTCTAGGTTAACAGTTTGAAACATCAGGAAAATCAGTTCCACTGACAAGTCCAGTGTCTTGAATTGGTCCAACTATAATCCTGAATGAAGTAAAAAATCATTACCAAACAAAGCACACTTTGGCCTTTTTAATCTAGTTGAATCATACTGTTAATTGGTCAATGATTTTTTTAATGGTCATCGAGGGCCTTAAAACAACTGTTTCTAATATTTTATGATGTATGTCCAACTGAAAAGCAGAGTAAACCTTGCTTAAAGCGGGTTGCCGTTGGCTGTTGCCGTCTTCCTGGCCTTGGTGCACCATCCGAGCTTCCCCTCCTCCGTGCACCTTGACCTCCGGCGTTTCCTTTTCAGACACAGAATCCAAGCGGCAACTTCAGTGAATTGACCAATCAGAGGCACGAGGGAAGGACCATCTGCGGCAGCAGTGATGTAAGAGCTGATTTCTACAAGTTTTGCTGAAACATCATCTTTAAATATCATGTAAAAGAACAAATCATGATGGGAGGGATAAATGCACCAAAGAGAGTGTTTTAGGTTAAAAAAAAAAATGACCTCGGATTCGTGAAAGTTTTAAATTTTCTCCATATATATTGTATAGCAGCTTAAGCAACCTATTACTTTTAGACTTTGATTCCTCTGAATTATTAAATAGACTTATTATAACATAACTGTATAAAAATAATATCAATTCAATCTTCTTTGACAGCGTTTAAGTACCTCAACCATTTAAACATACTCGTATACATATCTCTAAAATAACGAGACAACTTGTGCAGAATTTTTTTTTTTAATGGTCCAAACACAGGAAGGGTCAAACATCTGGGAATGACACTTAACACCGCCTGAAACAGCCACGTACACCCGGACTTCCACATCGATGGCTTTTGGCAGCGCCGGCACCGGGTGCTGACTGACCCACAGGCGCCCAGGGGCGTCTCCCGTCTGGCAGCAAGGACACTTCCCCCGCCAGAAGGGCCTCGGGCACCAGACTGGCCCCCACAGGACTGCCACACAGGAGCCCCACATCCCAGAGACCTGCCCGAGCGGGCTGCCACCCCCCCTCCACCCCCGGCAGTAACCTACCCCCATGCAGGTAACATCCTTCCTGGCCACGCCGTTGCACACCAAGTGTGAGCCAGGGGAACGGAAAAGCTTACTGGGGGTAAGTCAGGGCGTAAGGGTTCCTGAGCCATCTGATTCCAGTTCATATTTCTAACGAGCCATTTCTAAATTTCTAAAAGAGATTCAGCTTCCCTTCCACTCCAGAACAAAAATTGTACCTTCTAGAGAGAAGCGAGTTGGTGAGGCTAATGCCCCGGGCAGGAAATGTGGGGCGCCACGCCCAGACCCTGAGGGGCCCAGGTGCCTTCTGCAGAGCTGCTGGGCGACCCCTCGTCCGTGTGTGTGTCTGCGGTGACGGGGGCAGCGACAAGCCTGGGGACCCTCACTCTTTACAAACCGCTCTTCGGTCTCGGTGGGCTTTTTGGCCTTTTTAAAAAAAAACAGAACTTAATGACGGTTCTTCCCTTCCCGAACCGAGACTGCAGGCCACACCCCGCCCCCTGTGCTGGAAACAGCAGGTGGCAGTGTGTCCGTTTAAACTCCAGTGAACAGTTGAGATGGACAGCAATCCTCCAAATTTCTTTTCCAAAGGAACTCCCGTGAAAAATAAAAGACTCTTTCGGTAATCATCTCCCCAACTCTGAAAACAGAGTGTCCTTCAAGCGGTGCTCCCTTTCCCAGTGAACACGGCAGGGAAACGCACGGAGACGGGGAGCCGCCACGAATACCACGGACAGGACAGTGGGGGGGGGCAAGTCACGTGTACTTGACCTGGCAACGTACATGCGACTGCACTACGAGCAGGACACGCAGGTGGACTTTCAAAGTCATCATGATCATGACCTTTTCGTCTGATGACACGGAGGGTGTTGGGGGAAACACCCTGCTCTCATCAGCCGGCATTCCCGGGGCGGGAGGGGGGCGGGGCACTCGCCGGGGAGAGGACGCCCCTGGGATCGGGGGACCATCTTCACGCTCCCATGTCACGGTCACCGCGCCACCTGCCCGGTGTGAAGGGTTAGTCACTGACGACAGGTAGATGACAACGTGAAAGTCCACATACACAGCTGACCCATTTTGACACATTCATTCTCTTTTTTTCAATGAAATTCATTTTAAATTATACTAAGAGGTGAAACAGTCTCCTTCCCTTGCACATCCACCGCTGATATGTTTTCTGAGGTCGGGCAGAAGGATCCGGAACTACCGTGTCACACCACGGCCGGAGAGGGCACACCCCACAGCCTCACCCCCGAATGCAAAGATTTCTGACAGTCGTTATTGCCCTGAATTTAACACCCGACTGCCACCTCCCTCCCCCAGAGTCGCTGTAAACATTCCCGATGGTCTACCGCCACCGAGCGCCCTCGGTGCTGAGGGGCCCCTGGGGCCTCTGCGGGCGCGCTCCCTCTGCTCCCCACGGACTGCAGGCTCCCCAGGCAGAGGCAGACCCGCACCGGCGGGGGCCCAAGTGCCGCCTGCGCAGGGACCGCCTTCGGCTTTCAGCCCCAGGCCACGAAGGGGGCTCTGACGCGCACAGAGGAAGCCCCCGGCCGGCACCCACCCCCAGCAGCTCGCAGCAAAGACACGTGGAACCGGCAGTGACTGTTTATGGGTGAAACATGGCCGCACCGGGACGACCGATCACCCCACAGTGCGGGCAGTTACGTTCCATCTTGGAAAGTCAAAGGTATGTTTGATATCGGACGTAAAAATCCAAGTGATAAGTAGGAGTCGCCTCGAGTTCTAGGTTCATAGGTACCAAAATGAGTGTGTAGCAAAGAAAGAACTTCCTCTTCTTCAGTAGTCTTGCGTGTGGACAGTGGGATGGTGCGGGCAGCACTCTGCTGGGGGGGAGGCGGCCCCGGGCCTGAGCAAGGTCACGACTCCTATTAGGAGCATCTCGGCGTCCGGGGTCTCCCCAGCGGCGGAGGAACCCCGGAAAGGAGTGGATCCACCCTCTGCTCCTCGTTCTCCTCCGGAAGGCTCCCTTTCAAGGGCTGGAGATACCCGGTGTGGACTTCCGCAAGGCCCCGTCCAGGCCAGGACCCTGCCCGCCCCGGGTGTCAGAGGCCATTGCTGTTTCTGTGGCAGAGGGGCGGCTTCGAGAGCTCCACGACGCCCAGCCGGGGCCTGTTGAGGAACTTGGGGGCCCGCCGCAGCACCCGCTGGGCCTCGGTGAACGTTTCCGTCAGCTCTTTCTTCCACTGCACAAACTCGGGGTCGCTCTGAATGGAAACACACAGAGAGGTCGTGACAGCACGCTGCATTGTGCCAACACACGTGGGCGCTGCTGGTGGTGGCCAGAGGTCTCTGTCCCCCCTCCCCCCGCGGTGTACCCGCTGGGGGTCCCTGCGGAGGAGACAGTCCCTGCACAACCCCACCGAGACCGCGGCCGGTGTCGGTCCAGAGATTACCCACGCTCCCTGGCTTCCAACACAACTCAAGTCAGAACCATCGCAGCTGAGGAGTTGTGATGAATTTAACACACCTTCACAGGTGGTAAGGAGATTAACTACATGCATGTTTGTATCTACTACTGGTCACTCTGGTATCTTACATTTATTTAAACAGACCAGCCTCCAACTCAAACATGCTGCACGATCTGGAAAATGATGTAGCAAGTAAAACTCTAGGCCCTTATTAATGACTGGGCAGAGTTTCCAGTCGGGGTCATCGAATTAACTCACGTACTTCCTCCTCCCGTGTGCTAACATTTGCTTCTCTAGAAGTAATTTATCTTTTCTGAACGTAGATAGACGGACAGATACTGGTCTAAACTTCACCCGTAAAAAATGATCAAGACTCACCTCACACTGCAGGACAAACTGCTTCCCTCCTTTTATCCTCAACAAAATGCACTTTTTGTCTTTAATCTGAGTTTCTTCCACCGACACGATCTGCTCCATGGTCAGCAAATTTTGCTAATCATAAAAGTAAAAAGCGTCAATTACTTCAAGTCATTCAAGATTTAAGTCAAATCAGTAAAATAAATACTGAAAACTACCAACTTAGGAAATGTAAACAAAAATATGTGGCATTTTTCTTTCTCTGGTGATGTTCTAGAAGTGGGGCGAGAGGACTCACATAACGAAAGCCACACACAAGAGTTCAAGTCGTAACAGTGCAAAACAAAAAAAAACCTGCGAAGAAAGGAGCACCTGTGTGAGGCCAAATAGCACAGCCGTTCCCTGTGCGCGGGCCCGGCGTCTGAGTGACCGCGGCCCCAAGTTTCTGAATCACACGCGCATCTCGGCTCTGCCGGCCGCACAGTGCGGTGAGGGAGCAGGGAACGCTCCCATCACTCACGGGGGCCAGGGCTGCGCTGCGAGGCTGCGGTTCAGCCGCCGCCCAGAACACGCTCGGCCAGGCCGGGCACGCCGGCTCCCGCTACTTGGAGGACACCAGAACCATGTGGCAAACACAGGCGACGTCCTTGGGAGACTGTCACACCAGGCCCAGAGCCTCACTGTGTAAGGGGCATGCTGCGGTGTCCGGAGCACCTCACCCACCATCTCCCGTGTTTGGGGGAGCACTCCAGGAACCCCAAGTGGGAGCACCACCGTCATCGACGCTCCCGTCTGCTTTTTTCTGACACCGCCCATCCCCCGTGCGTGTTATGTAGCTTCTCACACAGAACACTGAACGCTGCCTCTTTCAAAACTACGTAACTCATTGCATCTGATGTTGAGCAAAGGAAGATTTTTATTTAGTTTTCAGATATCCTGAAAAGGGGGACAATTTCTGTCCAAAGTGCACAGCAGCACCCAGTGTACGCATGGCCGTCATTATCCAGAATTACACATAATAATAATATTAGTAATAATAATCATAAACTGTATATGAATCACAGTTCAGGTGCTGACTGCATACAGAGCTATGCATTACAATATATGTTGCATACTGTATTGTATAATACGTACCTGAGTTATAATTCAGGACCCTCCACAAAGGGTCTTAATAATTTTAACTCAGAACCTAGGTGCATTAATTTTTACAAAATGCCTTTTACGGCCTTAGTAACAGTGAGAAGATCTTGTTCGTTTATAAAGAATGTAATATGGTGGGGAGTGCTGGGGGGAAATGGAGACAACTGTGCTTGAACAGCAATTTAAAAAAAGGGGAAAAAAAGAATGTTCTATGTAACAGCCACTCGTGATTACACAGCAACTTCACCAATGGGCTTTAAAAACACGCCCACGGCAGGTGACCGAGGTCTGGGCTTCCCCCTCCCCAGGCTGCTGACCGCTGGAAAACGGACGGGCCCTGCTGGGACAGGGCCAACACACCAGCCGCGCTTTTAACCCTGGGAACCAACAGCAGAGACATTTTCCCCATGGCGACAAGCCTGGGGCTCCTCACCCAGGAGGCGCCTAATGCATGCTGCCTGGCCTGCTGGAAGGGATCGTGTGGACCGAGCGTGGCTTTTTATCTTGTTCGTGAACATTAGCTCACGCAAGGACCTTACGGAGCAGCTGTATCTTCCTGTCTGTTGTAAGCAGTCCACCTACACGCTTCCGGCAAGGCAGGGACAACAGGAGGTTTGGTGTGGTGACTGTGCCTTGGGGCCCAGCACCGCGTCCCTCCTGCCACGTGTCCCCTGCTACGGGAGGCTGGCTGTGCAGGGAGACGCTGAGTGCACAGGCGGGTCCCAGTCAGATCACCCCGCACGGAACCATCCGGCTGTGTCATGGGCACCAGACCTTCCCTCTCTACGCCCCGGCTCCCTCTTCATAAAATACGAGTTGGACCCCCAAAGGTTGCTACGTATTAAATGGCTTTTTTAAGCAGCACCTCACTGAAGGCGAATCTGCAAAAGGGTGTAATGGAGGTTATGTCTTCTATTCCTCCCACTTTACGGATGAGGAGACTGAGGCTCAGGGAGTCAGTGTAACGGCCTCAAAGTCCCCGAGCCGCCCAGCAATGGATTTAAACACCTCCATCTGACTTGAAGTCCTAGGTACTTTCTCTCTTTGGATCTACCCAACTGCTCTCCAGCCTTCTTCCAACTTGTCTGCTTTGGGCCTCACTGAACAACACACTCTATTTGCAGACATCACCAAATCCTTGACTCAGAAGTCTAAAAGTTACCATTTGAATGTCAAAACCTCATACACACATACAAGTTAAAACTGATGCACAGAGCTTTGGAGGGTATTTTACAGAACATGCCAGCAATGCGGAATAACCACACGGCACTCAATGTAATGGCAGTAAGGGCTTGGCGATAAGCAGGACACTCACCCGCGACTCGCCCTCTCCTCTCCATTCAAGCCTGTTTGGAAAGAGGTAAAAATACCGGCGCTGCCACTGAGTCAGGAACGGGTTTCCCAGTTTCAGCATGTACCCGTGCATAATGCAGTCTCTCCCCAGAGCGTAATCTGAGGAACAGAAAACATCCGCAAGTTAAATACGGTCTGAAACGGAAGGTCTGTATTAGTCGTAGGAAAAAAAAAAAGAATTACACCCTTTCTGGAAAAATCAAGTTTCTAGCTATATGCGTTATAGAAATCATTGCTTCTTTGCAAAAACTTGTAAACGTATTGGGGTGACACTGGTCGATACCATCACGTATGTTTCCAGCGCGGGATTCTGCATTGTCTGTGCACTGTACTGTGTGCTTCCCGCCCGGAGTCCGACTTCCTTCCGCCACCGTGTATTCAGCCCCCTCTGCCCTTCACTATACCCCCGAGCCCCCTTTCCCCCTGGGAACTGCTGTCTGTGCCTGTGAATTTGTTTGTTTGCCTTGGTTGGTCACGTGCTGCAGAGATCATTCTGTCAGTCTTTGCACGCACGGGAACCAGGAATTTAAAGAACGGAGGTTTCTTCCGCTCTCGCTCTGATGTCAAGCAGCCGCGTCTCCATTTTCTGATCAGTTCACGACGGCCGCTTACTGCTCTGAGCGGGCGGATGTCTGTTCTGAAACCACTTTTCAGGGTGCGGAGCTAATGCGCACTGAACAGCAGGGGGCAATCCGGTCCACACCCCGAGAACCTTTGCCTCTAAGTGGGGCCCGGTGTCTCCCTTTAATCTACCTTTTCTCCCTGAATACTAACACTGTGGGAATTTTCACGTCCAACTAAGCCAAAGCAACACAAGGATCAAAACTGTTTGTTCCCTAACTTGAAATTTTATTCACCTCTCAGACAGATGGCCAGGTACAGAGGCCAAGCTAATGTACACGAGTCCTGGATGCCTTTTTATAGCGATGTATTGTCTCTCAAAAAAAAGTTCACTTTAAGTGGTTTGCTCTGCCTTCATTAAAGGCGTGAGTGACAGTGCTAAAATCACTCATTCACTCTCATTCATTCATTCAACAGTGAGCGAGCAGCGAGGTGCCGAGCGGGTTCCAGCCATCGTGGACTCAGCAGTGAGCAAGACGACACTGCTCGCCCTCGGGGAGCGTCCCCCCTGGCGGGAGATGCAGACTCAGGCGCGCAGGCCACGCCCACGCTGTGTCCCGTGGATGCGAGCCAGCGGGCAAAAAACCACAGAAGGCGGACCGGGGAGGGGCAGCGGAGATGCCAGGCGATCGGAGGTGTCATCTCAGTGGAAAAGTGTCTGCACTTCTAAAGTGTATTTAAAGTCTGAGTCTTGCTCGTTTTTACCTCAGAGACCTAAACCCAGACTACTTTGTTCTGTGAAGGTGACTTCTGAGATCTTCATCGGAGACCTAGTTATGCCCAAATTAATTACTTATACATGAAGATAAGTTCATTAATTTGTTCGGCATTCTAATTATAGCTTTCATTAAAAGGAAACACTGTAGCAAGGACATTGAGGGTTTTTTTTTTTTGTCTGTCTAGATTCTGGTGACACCACAGCCTTCCCCGGAGCAAATGACGTTGGACAGAACTTCATCAATTCTGAGTGACACCTGCTACAGCGAACACCGTCCACCGTGATCTCCATGGACCTTTCCTCTGCAGAGGAGCTTGGAGGCAAAGCCCCTTTCCCTGGAGAACAGAGGTGGGCACCGGTGAAGGGCTGGACCGGCCTCCTGGCCCGCTCAGGGGGCTTGTGAGCAAGGGGCGACTCGTCGAGGACCAAGGGTGCTTCTCTGGGCAGGTGACAAATGCTACTAGGAAACGCTGGGCAGGACGCACAGTCCTTACCACGATGCTCCCACACACCCCACCAAAGTAACCACAATGGGAAACTGCTCCAGGTAGCTCTATTACACAAAATTAACCTCAAAAGGTCTTTGCTGAGAGGCAAAACAAAAGGGCATCTTGCCATAATCATCCATCACAATCCAGTCAAATATCCAAAAGCCATAAAATCTTAGAAAAATCAAAGAGAGACAGTATTTAGGGGGTCAAGAATGAATGATCTATTTAATATTCGATGTTATGTATTCTACTTTGAAAATCATAATAGGCCACTCGACTACTGTAAATACAACTATGAGTTGGCATTTCTTAATGTTGTTTGTAACATGAGTGTGTTAACACACGTGTATCTCTTCACAAGTGACAAGCAGCGCTAAGTGCCTCACCAGGACCGGCCACATGTTTTGCAGGGCCGAGCAAAAACTGAAAACGTGGGCCTCTTGTTCAAAAATGATGAAGCACGGCCAGGCAGTGAGGGCGGAGCTTCAGCAGAGCAGGTGCACCGGCCCCAGGATGCCCAGGACGCTGGCCCTGGCCCTGTCACACTCGCCCGTCCAGGGAAACCTCCCGAGGAGCCCCAGTGCTCCAGGAGGACAGGCTAACAACACTGCTGACCGTCTCCACGCATTCTCATTTACATGTTGACTGCAGCTTCGAAATATTACACTAAAAGCCCTGGCTGGAGTAGCTCAGTGGATTGAGCTCGGGCTGTGAATCAAAGCATCGCAGGTTCGATTCCCAGCCAGGGTACATGCCTGGGTTGCAGGCCATAACCCCCAGCAACCGCACATTGATGTCTCTCTCTCTCTCTGTCTCTCTCTCTCTCTGTCTCTCTCTCTCTCTCTCTCTATCTCCCTCTCTTCCCTCTCTAAAAATAAATAAAATCTTAAAAAAACATATTACACTGAATCCTTCCAAGACAGACAGAACTAAAATAATTTATGACATTTCCCCTCTCTACCAGAGAGCGCTTTGTAACCCAAAGACTTTTTCAGCTTTACAAGACATTTTGAAAATCCATTGCCTTAGGAACCTCTTGAGAGACATTAGCTGTTTTACCTTCTTCGTGGCCAAGTTGCTTATTTTTAGCTCTCTTCCTGGCCTCGATTTTATCTGTGTCTGTGTTCACTGCTTCATAAATGGTCTCCACCACTTCCTGCTGCCAGCGTTCGGAGATCACCAGCGGGAAGTTCCTGTAGAGTTCTTGGTCACAGTCCAGAAGCTGCGCATTGAAAAAAATCGAGGCATCTATGAGTTACCGCACTTACAAAGGCGAGAGATTCAGAAGTCCCCTAACCGTGTGTAGGAACGTGACACTACCATGGCATGTAATCATTCAGAACATTTGATTAATTGTGACAAGTCTCTGCTCACGACAACCAAGCCACCAGGACCCACAAATGGCCGTGACAGGTGAGCAACTGCACCCTCACTCCGCCCGGGGCAGTTAGACTCACTGATTTTCTTAACAACCTTCATTACACTTTGCTGACGAAAGCTAACACACACAGGGTTTTATCTAACACAGAGGACTAAAAGGCTCTGACAACAAACAAAACGTCATGTATGGTGTGGATAGTTTGTACTGGAAAGAGACTCCTACGGTTTCTAGAAACAACGAAAAGGGAGAAGCTGGGAGACTTTTCTAACCGCCTTCAATTAATGTGAAAAGTGAGGAGAACAGATTCTAGGTGGGGCTGAATCTACCTTTCATCCCACGAACTTTCCGGCTGATCCAAGTTCAACCGTGTCGTCAAATGTCTGAGCAGGAAGCTCAAGGTGCACGGAGAGTTTGGGCAACTTCGCATTTTGCTGTGTGTAACGCACACACAAAACCGTGGTGTGCATCACACACGGGGGAATTATAATGCGCATCCTTATCTTCCCCTCAGAAACCTGGGCAAAAAAGTGTGCACTATGCACAGCAAAATATGGCAGCCTTTCAGTGGAGCCACAATAAAAACCACACTGAGTGACTGTTTCTTCCCCACACTCTCACCTGGGCTCCCCCACCCTCTCCCCAGCGAGGTTGTACGCTGAGTGTGGGTGAAGGCCACGGCTGTGGGCGTCAGGCTGCGGTCTTGTGACAGGAAGGCTAGTGGGCCCACGGAGGGAAAACCACACGGGTCCTTCCAAAGCACAGGGGCCGCTGTGAACCTGATCTGCTTACTCCTTGGCCAGAGGGGCAAGTACAGATGGTCTCCGACCTAAGATGGTTGGACTTAACGAAGCTTTGACTTTACGATGATGTGAAAGGGATGTGCATTCAGTAAAAGCACATTTCACATTTTGAATTTGGGTCTTTTGCAGAGCGAGGGGTCTGGGGTAAGATACTCTGCGATGCTGGGCAGCAGCAGCAAGGTGATTCTGTCTAGCCGCGTTTAAGGTGGGCTGGGCCAAGCTATGACGCTCTGCAGGTCGGGTATGTCACGTGCATCTTCCACTGACAGCATGTGCGACCTACCACTGGGTTTACGGGGACCGAACCCATCATGGCCGAGGAACACCTACACTGGACCGATACTACAATAGGCGAGTTACTCACAGAAGGAGAAGACAGGACGAGCATGGGTGAGGCACCGGCCCACAAGCCTGGGGCCGACTGACACCACACCGGGAGAATGGGCACCCAGGGCCTGCCCCAGGGTGCCCCCACCTGCTCTCCCCTGCCCGCTGCAATCCTATGCTGATCTCAGGGGCACTGGTATTCACAGAGCTTTCCTCCCAGGTTTCTCTGGGTGTCCAGACCCGGCCCTGAGCTGACAGGTTCAGGTGTTCTGAGTGTGAATGCTGGGGGGGGTGGGGTGTGTGTGTGTGTGTGTGTGTGTGTGTGTGAGCTGACAGGTTCAGGTGTTCTGAGTGTGAATGCTGGGGGGGGTGGTGTGTGTGTGTGTGTGTGTGTGTGTGTGTGAGAAGCTGTCCAAACACCATGGGCTTAGGGACACTGGGACAGACTCCGAGGGGTGGGGTGTGGCTGAAGTAAAAAGACTCCTTTCCAAAGCGGCTGCTCTGAAACGGCCAGCTCTGCTTTATGTGCAAACCTGTTCCACCTCCCGCAGTTCCAGAGAGCCGTCTGTGTGACCCGCCCTGTGCTGCTAAAAATGACTAAAGCAAGGAGGGACATACATCTATCTTTATTTGTGAGCTTTTACAAAAAATATCTACCATCTGGGCTGCTTTCTAAGGATAAAGAGCGGAGAGTTTCTTCCAATGGGGCCCCCCGCGGACCAGGCCTCCCGGAGCCCTCGCCTGGCTCCTGGCTGAGGCCCAGCGGCACGCCATGTCCGGCGGCGAGCGCGCTCGTCTGGAGGCGCCAAACCACGACGACAGCAGCGACTGGTGCGAGCGCCATCATGTGCCGGGAGGCCTCACCGGGCTATGCCATTTGTGCTCAGAGGCCCTCAGCAAGGAAAGCAGTCACTTTCCAGGGAAGGAAAGCGAAGCTCCCCAGCCTACCAAAACAGCCCCCATTCACTCGACCAACGAGTGCAGACCTCAGCCCCCTCTGTCCGGCTGCAAAGCCCAGGTTGTGGTTTACGAACTTTCCAGTACGAGAACCTCTTCTGAACCTCGTGATGTTCGAGGGCTTCCCGCAAGAGTCGTTTCATTGACGGAGGGTAGTGCGTCTGTTGGCATGATTCCGCCGTGACAGCAGAAGACCTCTTAGATAACTTTGTAAGTGGGCGGTTCCCCAAAGCCCTGCCGGGGGCTAGCACCTGCACCCCGACTGGCGCTGTCTCTCCGGGACACAAAGGATGCCTAGTGGTGCCCATGTCAGGTCCCCGTCACACAGCTGTCGCCCACGAGAGCCACTACTCCAGACCAGAGGTGGCCTTGACCTTCTCTACATCCCCCAACGCCCCACACCTGGAAAGCTGGTCCTAGGAACACCAGCCTCGCCTTTACAACTCAGCCCCTCCTCTCCCAGCCCCAACTGCCACCCCCTCCTGGGTTCCCGGCCTCACTCAGCCTCCTCCTGCTGCTCTCACTGGCTGCTCGCCCTCCCGGCAGTCTCCACGTCTCCTCCAGCAAGCGCCCACCCATCTGCACCCGTGTCCTGCTTGGCTCCGGTCTGTGCATCACTGGTCTATGCATCGCTAGCCGCAGCTCCTGCGAGGCCCTGGTGCTCCACCTGTCAGTCTGTTGCCTGCACCTTGCTGGTGTGTTTGTGGGTGTTAACGGCACTGCAGCCTTCTGGAGGGGGAGCCACTTGGTAGGGAAAATAAAAAACTTGGGGGGGGGGGGCTTAGATAACAAGGCTACAAATGCAGGCAGCTGAGGGAAGACCAGGTGCACCCAGGAGGGCGTGGGGAGAGCCCGGGCAGCGGTGAAAGTGGGGCAGATGAGAGCATGGCGTGCAGTGAGACTCGCTGACTCTGCAGCCCAAGGAGGGCCACGTGCTCTCACGACTTACCACCTCTAATTATAACCTGTCTACTTGGGAAAATAATATATGAACCAAAGCTTGAAAAATGCAGAGGGTTATATTAAAAAACAGTGATTATTTCACTTCTGATTGACAAACGCAACGTGATTCACCCTGTTTGCACCTTTCATCCGGACGCAGAGGGATGGGGACACTCGGAGGAAGCGAGGTGGCCGCGTCTCGGGCATGAGAGGGCGTGTGCTTGCTGCGCACGTCTGTTTCCTCTCCCGCTTCCTGCACGCACAAGTTCCCCTTCAACCACGGACACACGCGGACCACTGAAAACCTGACCACGCTGCAGTTCATCAAACATCATGTTACTAGCCCCCCCAAAAGCTTTCTGAGTTTCTACCTAATTTAGGTCCTTGACTTCTACACTCTCCAGATGTGCAATGTTCATCTGTGAGTTACAGCCCGCCAACAGGCCAACACTAAAACAACCACAGTTTGATTCCTACTGAAAGACAAGTCCCCCTCCCTTCCAGACAACCGAGAGCAAACATCACACGTGTACCTTGATGCCCTTGGTGTCCTCTTCATCGAAGGAGCCAATGTCAAAGGCGTCGGCAGCGTTGACTTCTCCCCGGGGAGGGATCAAGGGTGGAGGGTACTGGGAGGCCCAGAGAAATGAGGTTCAGTTACCAGGTGGCCCCCGACCCCACCCGCCGCTGCACGCGGAGAAGGCAGTGGAAGACCCAGCACACACCCCTCTGCAGCACCGCGGCGAGGCCCACACACAGCACGTGGCCTGCTCCACGGGCGAGCTCCTGCACTCAGGGGCCCCAAAGACCTCAGATTTTAGACAAAGACTCATGTTCAAAGTCTTTGAATAATCATTAAGTGCAATGGAGGCTCAAGACGGCATACCGTCCCGGCTCAACTTTAAGGAAGCACCTTTCCCCGGGGGATGCGGGACCTGGTTCACTGGCCGGGGCCTTCACGTTCAGCAGGGCAGGCAGGGTGCAACACCCCCCCCAGGCCCCGAGGCTGATGCTGACCGAACCAAAGCTTGGCCTCTCGCTCTGAGCGGGCAGGACTGATGAACCGCTATTCCTCCACAGCCTAGGTGCATGCAAAACCGAGCCCAGAGCTGATCATCAACATAAAAAAACCCCACCTTTAGTTTGGGGTTATAAATAAATTTATTATTTATATTCCTTATCAATGAGAACACAGAAATACCTTAAAATAGGGAAAGGGAATTATGCTGATGTGCTGTCATGTGAATTCTTACGCTGTGTGGTACTGGGCTAGAAAGTGTATGGAAGTTTACGACAAAGGTTTCCTGTACATTTTTACATCGAAAAATATAAACATACTTGAGATAAAAAGTCAAAAGGATGAGCTAAAGCAAAAAAAGTCTCAATTATATGGACATTTGAATTTGCTGGATAACAGCTCCATCTCCCCATTTATCAGTTTGTACAGAAAGTATTTTCAAAATGTTTAAATCGGGAAATGGAGAGGCAGCAGTTAGTGGGCTATGCGGAAGTGACCACCCAGCCACACCTGGACGGGACAGCAAGGAGGGGGACACCATGGATGGGAAGCCGGGGTGGGGGGAGCGGGGTGACCCTGGGACAGACCCGGGAAGCAGACCCGGGAGCATGGTGGTGCCGGGGGTGGCGGTGGGGTCCCATAGGCAGTACCTTTTGTAAGTAGACGTGCTGCCAGTCGACGCCTTTGAAGAAGCTGTGCTCCTTTACTTCCTCTGCACTGGGGGGGAGAGAGGCATAGCAGTGGTGAGCATGCGCCTGGAAATCTCAGAAACATTCTGCAGAAATGGGCTCCTTTTAGGAACATAGGGGAGTAACTATTTCTAGTTCCTTAAGAGAGAAAGTAAAGAATACTTCTTTCAAAGCAACACAGGAAACACTGTGATGGTTGTTTATTTTCAAATTTTATTTTTACTTTTGATTTTAGAGTGGGGAAGGGAGGAAGAAAGAGAGGGAGAGAAACAGCCACCAGTTGCCTTTTGTACAAGCCCACAGCCGGGGCATGTGTCTTGACTGGGAATCGAACCAGTGACCTTTTGGTTTGCAGGACAATGATCAATCCTCGGAGCCACACTGGCTGGGAACACTGTGATATTTAGAAATGCTGCATGTCGAAGCTAGGAATATGATCCCACACGATCATTTATTTGGAACATTTATTCCAGTGTGGGAGTTTTCACAGATTATACATTTATTTATTTTTCTGTAACCATGAGAACAAATTTAAATAAGAATTAAGGAGATTTAGACATTAGAGGGATTTGTAGCAATGCCTTAGAGTCACCATAGATAAAAATGGTAGAAATATGAAGCACCAAATATTTATTTCGAATCAAATTATGAATCTAAAAGAATCGTGTGTGCCATGTTCGGGGGGCAGTGGTGTCTTTCCTCATGGAGGGGATGCGACACACACGTCACACAGGAACTCAGGGCTCAGTACCAGGTGTAGTAGAAACTATGTAATAAACACACTTATGTTGCCTTGTAGTGTAAATACTACTTCTTTGTTTGCAACTCTTGAAATCAGCTGATGTGCAAAGCATAAAGATTGATAGTGATTACAGAATAGGGAGTAAACAACATCAAGTTGACAACGTAAAAATCAAAATTAAGAATGACAAGCCCTGGCTGGTGTGGCTCAGTGGATTGAGCGCCAGACTGCGAACCAAAGGGTTGCTGGTTCAATTCTTAGCCAGGGCACATTCCTGGGTTGCAGGCCAGGTCCCCAGTAGGGGGCGCATGAGAGGCAACCACACATTGATGTTTCTTTCCCTGTCTTTCTCCCCTACCATCTAAAAATAAATTAGTTAATTAAAAATAAATAAATAAATCTGAGAAACAAAACATAACAAAAAATCAAACAAACAAGAAAACCAAAATTAACAGTGACAAAAACTAGTCAGTGGGAGAGAAGATGACAAAGAAAGACAGGAGTGGCAAAACCTCAGTTTCATAAAGTAGGAACTCAAGAGACACTGTTCGTAACTGATGGAACAAGGCACCACTGGGTTAAGTCTGTGACTCAAAGCTACAAAGGTCAGGCAAAAGAGAAACCAAAAACAGTGTTTCATTTATTTTGAGAAGGTGGTAGAAAGGGAAGACTCTGTAGAAGGTAATGAGGGAGAGGTATATTGTCATCTAGTATAGTAGGAATTGGAAATTTCTGGAGTTAATAAACATGCCTATTACACATTATCTGGCTACCTATATAATATACATATAATATGTACACATACACATATGCTACTTTAAAATATATACACACACAGGACACACATATATAACATATGGTTAAAAGCTGTTTCTTATGCACAGCGAGCCTAGGGGTGGGGAGAAATACAGGGAAGGTCTGTGTTAAGTCTCCCATAAGCTTCCAGGTATTCCTGGGTTTTTTTCCTGTTTTGGGGGGGGGTTGTGTGGAGCTGGCGGGCAGGCAGGGGATGGGCAGAGAGCGTGTGTAAGACGGTGGTTACACAGCAGAGAAAATACGTGAGAACCCGGTCAGAACGTCACACCGCCGCAGGTGCAGACAAATCATCACGAGCCGGTGCTGACCACCACTCAAACCTAACCAGATGAATCCCGTGATATCAGAATTCATTTGCACCACCGACGTGATCGACCTTTAAAGTTAAAAAGTTAGCGACTCCTTCAACTCGTCAATTTCGAAACCCATGAAACAAACGACACACGTAATTTCTCACGTGATTTCCGCCCCCCTGGAACTGAAAGGGAAGACTTGTACGGACGGACGAGGGAGGATTTCCGACACACACTGAAAACGACCGTTTTGCCTCCCGGGTCAAGATGCCGACAGGCAGACGCGCCAGCCTACCCGCCTCCGCGGCAGCCGAGCCGCTTGCTGACTTCCCGCTGCAGCAGGCCCTCCAGCAGGGACCGCAGCTCCGGGGAGAAGGCGTCCGGGAGCTCCACGTTCTGGGGAGAGAACACAGGGTCACAGGTGCACCCGCGGAAACGGTGCCCGTGCAGCCAACCGGCCGGAGAAGACCATTTCTCGGATGAGGACCGTGTCAAAAATGACAGCTGCGTCACAAATTACTACTTCCTCTTAAGAAGCAAAACGGCTGCTAATCGCTTTGGAAGTCAATGCACAGGCTGGGGCGGGTGGGGAGAAAGAATCGGGTCTCCCCGCTTTGGTGCGTCTCAGTAAGTTTCCCTTTCGTTTGATTTCTTCAGCCTTGTTCTTCGTTTTCTACACCCTTTTCCTCCCGATTGTTAGCCCGTCTTGATTTTTGCCTCAGCATCTATTTCCATTATTGTTTTTTTTTCTTTTTGCAGACCCTTTTAGGGATTGGGCCTTCAGTAATGTATTTTAAGAGAACAAAATTTTACACCGGCCGTAACGGAAACATGACATTGAACAAAACGAGAGTTTCTGAGGCCCTTACCATGGTGAGCGTCATCCGGTCTATTTCGTGCTTGTCCTTGGTCTTATGCTGTCTGAAGGGGCTGTGCCTGCGGGGATGAAGACATGCAGCACGGATCACTGGCTGACATTTGGGTGGAGAACTGTGTTCTGTCACCACTCACTCAACACCACAGGACTGCACAAGCCCCCCGGACCCGTCGCTCGCAGACCACACACGGGCGGCCAGGCCCGGCAGGCCCCGAAGAGCCAGGCGTGTGCGTGCCCACCGGGGCTGCCCGGTGGCCCCGGTGCTACAGCACGCTTCAGCAGATGTGCTCCAACTGACAATCCGAAGTGCCACTAGAGAAATAACTAGCCAACAGGTAGTTATTAAAAAATGAAAGCCATTTATACAACATCGGTCACCTAAGTATTTGAGATAGTAACTTTCATATGTTTTTTTTTAAAGATTTTATTTATTTATTTTTAGAGAGGGAAGGGGGGGAAGAGAGAGAGAGAGAAACATCAATGTGTGGTTGCTGGGGGCTGTGGCCTGCAACCCAGGCATGTGCCCTGACTGGGAATTGAACCTGCAATGCTTTGGTTTGCAGCCCGCGCTCAATCCACTGAGCGACGCCAGCCAGGGCTCGTATGTTTTTTTTTTTAAGAAAAATGGTTATTAGTCCCTCAAACCACCCAAGGAACCGCGGTCGAACCACAACGTGGCCGAGAGGGAACCGGCAATTCTAGGCAATACCCTCCTCTGACGACAACAGAGCCGCGCGAAGAGTTCTGAGGCCCCTCGCTCATTTGTCATTTCAGGAGACCTGGTCCTATTCGTCGGACAACCTGGGTTCAAGGTGTGACTTGGTGGTTTACTGGGTCGTGAGCCGGTCACGTGAACCTCAGGATGGATTTCTTCACCTGCCAAAGGGCATCACACCGCGGACCTCACAGAGACGGCGGAGGGGACACCCAAAGCAGTGTCTGTGCTCGTGGTGAAGTCGGCGGCAGCCGAGAGCGGGTGCCCTGCACAGCGGCCGTTTGTGAGGGTTAGAGAGAGGAGTCTCACTTATAAAGTGAGCGTCTGCTTAGTACGCTCTGCAGAACAAACCATTCTCACTCTTTAACATGCTCTTAAAACTCTGGAGGAGCTGGTCTTTAAAGGAAATCTCAGCATTAGGAGAGTAGCTAACATGCAAATTGGAAAACCATGGCCTTATTTACTTACTTTATTTGAAAATTACACAGTGAAGCCCTGGCTGGCGTAGCTCAGTGGATTGAGCGTGGGCTGAGAACCAAAGTGTCACAGGTTCGATTCCCAGTCAGGGCACATGCCTGGGTTGCAGGCCATAACCCCCAGCAACTGCACACTGATGTTTCTCTCCCTCCCTCCCTCCCTCTCTCTCTCTCTCCCTCCCTTCCCTCTCTAAAAATAAATAAATAAAATCTTAAAAAAAAATTACACAGTGAGACATTAAATCTTATAGTGAGACATGCCTGTAAAATTAGTAATCCTATATACAGACTTATTTACAAGGCATATGTAACATAACCTGAGATGAGATTTTATGTAAAACATTTTAAAGTTAACTCCATAAAAGGGATTAGAATGTTGAACACAAAGTAGAATGTTGAACACACGAATCAGTGGGATTTAGAAAAAAACTAAAATTCCACTTATCTTTGTAGTACCGCTTACTGCGACTGATTGGGCCACCGTGCTGAATTATTAAGTTACGCACTGAATCCTCTCTTGATGAGAGTATTACACTTCAGAGCATTTATTACCTTAAATATTTTAATTTTCATTTTGTACAAGAGAGGGCGCTCTCACACTTTGTTTTCTTTCTTACCATGCAATGAAATACAAAGTAATTGCCATCTCTTGAAAGCACTAATTTGGAAAAAACAAAATCTAAACAAGGAGAATTAGTACCAAGCAAACACAGGCTAATCTTTGAAACTGATTTTGATCAGAAGATTTTGATCAGTTTCACCCTAATTGCTTCCACGGACAAAAAGGTAAAACTACTGCGTTTGAAAAGCAAGTAGAATATAAGTGCAAACAGTATTGAGTTGTTATTTATAAGATACTAGAATGTTAAAAAAAACTAGCATCATCTTTTATGCAAAATACACAGAGATAGTAGCACGTTCATGGGTCCAGAGAAAAGGAAGTTTAGTATTAAATCTTAGGAAAACCGTGGCCTTCCTGCGGGACACAGCTCTTTCCACCGAGTTCCCGGACGTGCAAAAGGGACGGGGTGATGTCCCTGAGTTTCTGTGAACCCTGCGGCATGACTCCTGGCTGCAGGGCGGGAGGACCCCACTTGGGCTCCTCACTCCACATCACTGCCTGCACCTGATGTCGGAGGAAAGGGCTGTGCCCTGACACTCGCGGAGAAGGGCTGCTGTGTTCCTACAGGAACGCCCTGTGCTAAATTTTAAGACGCCTTCCGTGAGGCCAGAGGGAGGCTTGCGAGGGAGCTGGAGTCAGAGCGAGTGAGCGAGCCCCCTCTGGCACAGAGGCCCACAGCTCCCGCTCCCATGCTACAAACGCAGCTCTCCCCTGTCCGCTGGAGCAGGAAGGGTCAGGGACGCGTTTCCGCTTCCCAGCTCTGGGCTGCAGCGTTGAGAAAGTCTGCGCTTTCCAGTGCGGACCCTGATGCACATCTGTTTCCAATGTGTCCTTGATTACTCTTTGTGAACGAGACCAAAGACTCGGTTTCTATTTTGGAAAACGTTAAAGAAAACCTCCAATGGCAGTAATCTCCACGCGGAGCGAGCACGCGGCGCTGACAGATCCTGCATGATCGCAGCGGCTCCCCGATGCGGCCCCAGGCCTGTCAACGGCTCCCGGGGCGAGCCCAGTTCCCCGAGAGGCGCAGGCCCCATTCTGGCCACCCCAGGCGATGTTGTGGGCACCCCATTCCCACGGCGGTGGTCAGATGTGGCTCTGGAATTATAGGCGGAGTGGGAGAACTGCAACGTTCCCCCACACAAGCTGGGAAATCACTCAAAATGTGATGAATGATGGGCACACACAAACACACACATGCACTATCTTCGTAATGCAAGAGCTCAAACATAACACCTTTACCATTGCCAGTGACTAAAAACTTACATCAAAAATTAACTCCAGAATACCAAAATGACTGCGTGTTACATGCGTTCTGAGCCGCAGCCAATGGCTGTCAAAATATTTATAAATATTCCTTTTTCCCCTCTCTCTCCACAAGAAACAAACTCCACACCCTCAGGCAGGGCCCAGCTCTCCCCAGACCACCCCTGGGCTCTCCCCCTGTGTCTAACACCTCTGGGGAGAAAGGACCAATGGTGACAAGCTTACGATCAGGCCACTGTCACACTGATCCTTTCCTTAAGAGACATAGTACCCAGACCGAGGACCACGACAGTAGTTCCACGTCTGCAGCGTGGACACGTCCTCACACGCGGATGCTCCTAAGTGTCTGATGGAGGCACCTCCAGTGGGAGTCGTGCCCAGCACCCAACCTGTGGCCTCTGAGTGGCTCGGTGGCCCAGCACGGTGAGTCCAGGCATGCAAACAGGTCCTCGAGCCTGGACAACTTCCTCACGTCCAGGTCCCTTCCCCTCCCGCCCTGAGGCATTCTCCCAGGGGGTCAAGTCGACCCCGAAGCCACGGGGCCCATGGGTGCGTGCAGGAAGAATTCAACCACAGGAAACGGAAGCGAACAAGACCCTTGGTGACCGGGGTGTCGACCTGACTGCCCAGGTGTGGGAGGAGGGCAAGGTCTGCTCTGGAGCAGTGTCCCCTCCTCAGCTGACCTTTTGGGTTGGCGGGCGGCAGCTGTCCTGGGCATTAGCAGCAGCCTGGCCTCTGCCTGCTAGGTGCCAGAAGTAGCCCCTTCCCCAGCTGTGACAACCAAAAGTGCCTCCAGGCACTGCCGCCACGTACCCCTGGGGTGGGGGACGAGCGCTGGGTAGTGGCCTGCACGGGGTGGGCTGCCCCCTGCCCCCTGCCCGGCCTGCTTCAGCCTCCCAGGTCCCTCGTGCTGGGGTCCCCTCTCTGGGAGTGTGAGAGCTCAGCAGGATGCTCCACACATATTTTCGAGGTTTTCCCACTTGCCACCTTGTGAGAGAGCAGAACAGGTGACGTGATCTTCCCGTTTACGACTGAGGGGGGAGGGCCCTGCGCGTGGCCCTGCCTCTTGCAGCCCCATCCCAGCACTCTGCTTCTGAAGGGCCCTCAATAAACATCAGCTCAATAGGAACCGCTGACGTTTCACAACCACTGGTTTGGTAATGGCATCGCCATCCTCCCGATCACTGAACTCCAAACAACCAGCAGCATCTTAAACTCCTCGCACATCCAAGCACCCACTGAAAACAGAACAGACAAAACCCAAAATCGCTGCAGCAGTGTGGACCCCAACCACAGCATCGGGAAGGCCTCCGCCTCCTTTCTGGCTCCAACACTAGGTGTCAGCCAAGCGCCCCCTGCCTTTGCCGGGACTCTTAGCCACGCCACTGCCCCCATCCCCGTCCCACCAGCACTCTGTGCTGCTGCCTGATCCGCTTACTGAACAACAGCTCAACGGGGTCCCTCCTTTGCTTCAGAGCCTGCAGTCTCTGGGCCTCAGGAGCAAAGCCTCGGTCCCACAGCACGGATTCCGGGCTCTCCCCAGTCCTGCCCCAACCTCCTCACCACCTCTCTCAGCACACCCTCCTGGTCCTGATGAAGAGCCGACCCACTGCTCACAGGTCACTGATGGGAAAGGCAGCCTGGTCCCCACTGTCCCGTCCCCCTGGACGGCCAGGTCCATTCCCACCCCACGCCTTCCCGTTGCCACCCTCTCCCCAAAGCCCAGGCCCCAGTCACGTGCACCCGCGTGAAGTCGGCCCACCCCTCCCCAGGGAGAGCTGGCCGTCTGTCCCACGTCTGCGCGGCTCCGGCACACAACCACCACCGCGTGAGCCGGCGCAGCCCGCCAGGCTCCTGATCCCAGGGTGTAAATCCACCTGCCCTCCTGCGAGGTCCTTAAGGACTCACGGCCTGTGGCTTCCTCCCGCCCCACCCTCCCTCCCTCTTTCCCGCCCCGCCTTTCCCCCAGCAGCACCCAGCTCAGCCTCGCTCATTGTAGGTACTCAATAAACGCTTACTGAGTTCAATCTAAATCAATTAAGTCAGAAAATATTCCCTGCCCTTTGGTGTCAGTGCCGTGTCCTTTCCAGCGAACGGCTTCCGAACGACAGACTGGCGTTCGGTCATAAACCCCCGTGGGGAAGAGCCCTCGAATCCAGCCCCGTGCACGCCAGACGGGTTCCTTCCCTGCCGGGCTGAGCAGACGGCCACCGGACAAGTGACGGAGGGCCTCTCCGCGAGGTAGGACGCACCTTCAGCAGGTGGCCCAACTGCTTGGAAGGCCGCTCTGGCGTCCACCTGAAATCCTCTCCCACCCTTCAGGTGCCCGCCCTCTGGGGCTGCGCAGCACGGCTTCTGCCCCATCAGTACCATGGGCGCCCCAAGAGCTGGAGGTCCGTCCACCTTCCCCTGTGGGCCGGGATTTCCCGCCCTTTCTCTTCTCGTCCGTCCCATCCCATGCTCATGAGCAACCTCGGGGGGCGTCTTCCTGTCGGCCACGGCTCCTGCAACAGGGCCGCGCTGACCGTGACTCGGCCAGGCCCGACACTAAGGACTTCCCCAAGGAACGGACACCTTGCAGGTCCGCACTCCGAACTCGAATTATGGCCAGATGAGACTGAATTCACTTTGTTAACCACAAATCACAATGCCAGACGGTGTAGCGTTCACGCGACAAAAGCCTCGGATCTTTGAAAAACACTGTTACGCCAGATCATCCCTGATATGTGTGTGTGTGCGTGGACACTATGATAAACAGAATAGCAATACTAAACAAGATAAACGCGTGCACCAAGCCCCAGACACCAGGCTCCTCGCATGGTTTTACTGCAGGTTTTTGAATTGTGAGTCGACCGTTCAACAGCTGAGCTACTTCTCAGTTTGCATCACAATGAACTTCCCGCAGGTGTGCACTCTGGCTCCGACCTCACCTCCAGCGGAGGTGACCCAGGTCATGACCCGGGGCCAGTCTGCACGCCTTCGCCCAGCACGCGTGACTCCCCGGGCTGGAAGGATGTCTCGTGTGGAAGTGGCTTTCTCTGATTAGCCTCGCAGAAGCTCTCTAATTAGGTCAGCTAGTCTGATGACATGAATTAAGGCTGCCCAGGCTCCACAGATAGAATAATTCAATCCAGGACCCACAAGCCCTGACTCTCCAGGCAATAATATAATTTTAGTTCCCAGGCGAGCAGGGCGAACAGACAACAACTGGACTGTGAGTCCTGGGCAGCAGCGAGGGTGCTCAGAGCCCAGTTTGGGGGTGAGAGGTCAGACCCGCCCCCTCTCCAGAACGTGCCAGGTATAGTGAGAAGGTGCAGTGGCGCTGAGTGAGGTTTTCCAATGGAAAAGTGAAAAGTTTAGCAAAATACCAGCCTCGCAGGTTCAGAAGAGAAATCGCCAGAGGGAAAATCTGGACTAGGAACTTTTAACGTGAAGTGCTTTTCGTCTCTCTGTGAATGAAGGATGACCAGAACTGCATTCAGAAAAGTCTCTATTAAAATTGGCTAAAAACTCTTAAGATGAATAGAAATACGAACAACTTTTAAATGTCCGGCATGGGAACGTGTTTAGAGAATGCTTTCATTTCATCATCTTCCCACTGTACTTCACCGTTTTTGATAGTTCAGGACCTTACCCTTAGGTCAGATATAACATAAATCAAGCACACAAACTTACACAATTTCATTTCTGTGTTTAAAAAAAAGCGTGCACCTCAAAACGGCTTCTCTGGGGTCTTCACCCACTTCTGTAACCTGAAGATGCCCACAGCCCCTCAGACAACCATGAGGGAGTGATTTCTAGGGGAAACCCCCCCGACATTCTTCAATCACCCACATTTTAAAATAATACTTGTTCTCAAACAAGTTGTGTCAGTGGAAATATTTCAAAGCAGTCTCATTGTATTTTTAATTAAAAAACGTTTTTGAAGCCGTCTTATTTCACATTTAAGTGCGCTGGGATTCCTGCACCGTGTGGATCGGAAACACCACACCGTGAGCTCCCGTCTGCCATCATGGGCACGAAGCCCCCCTCCCGTGAGGCAGGCAGAGCCTCGTCCACACCAGCGTCCGGCCCGGAGACCCCTGCGTGACCGGCAGTCACACCGGGGTCGGCCCACGTCCACGCCCCGCGGCGGCCCGGGGAAGGGCGCGCTCCACTCACCCTCTGAGAAGCTTGAACAGCATGCAGCCCAGGGAGAACCAGTCGGCACTGCTGTCGTACGCCGTCCCCTTCTGCAGCACCTCGGGTGCCATGTACCCGTGGGTGCCCCTGGGGAGAAGACGGGGTGCGTGTTAGCGGAACGTGTCCACCTGATACGGTGTCACCAGCTTACCGGGAGGTCCTGGCACTGCTCTCTCCACGGCAAACGAGGGAGGGACGGGGCCGCGGAGCTCCCGCACAAACCGGAGTCATCCCGCACCCACCAGGGAAACGCTTTCTGTCTTCACTAGTAAAGGAATTAATATAAATAAACTGCCGTGCAAAACGAATGTGAAGACTCGCCCACCGTCTAGGAGATGGAATCTGACTCTCGCTAGTCCCCTTTCTGAGACAGCCAGAGAGAGAGACAGGTCTGCTGCCCGATCAGGAGCTCTTGTGAGGAGCCACAGGGGTCGGGGGAAAGAAGGGGACACAGGGGGAAGCAGGGGGGATGATGAACAGTCGACTGCACTGTAGTGCTGGGGACCTCCAAGGGTGGGGGGGGACATCCACTCCCGTGGACCTGGACTCACACACGCTCAGGCAGAGCTACTCCTTTGGAGTCGGACAGAATCGGACTTTAATTCTGGCCCCACGATGTGCCAGGTACGTGACCTTGCTCAAATTACTTGATTTTCCTGAACCTCAGTTTCCACACCATAAGTCAACAACGAGAGCCACGATCTACAGGGTTCCTGTAACGGCAACAACCTATTCAAAGCAGCCAAAGCCGCGCTCGCCCGGGCCGACGGCCACCCAAGGGCACGGAGAGTGCTGTGGCCGCTGGGCCGCCACCCTGCTCACTGCGCCCTGCCTGGACAGCTCCCTGGGCTGCTGGCTCCGGGCCGGGGACCCTTCCTGTCCTGGCCCCGCTGCACGGCCAGCACCCAGCGCACAGCCGAAGGTAAGGAAAAGCTTGCTGAATTAAGTAGATGACGTAACCCTCAGAACTGTCAAGTGAAGTAAACATCGTTGTTCTCTCCTCTTCACAGGGGGAAAAAAATGAGGCTGCACAACTGCAAGGAGGATTAGAACCCAGACCTGCTGGCTCAAAAGCCTTTGTCCTTAAGTCGCAGCATGCCTTCTTGACTTAAAAATAGAAGTCGTTGCATGTTCCGCCTTTTTAAGCAGCGGCCTCACCACTGTCATGTAAACACGGAGACCGACCTCCCCAATCCCACCCCTGCACAGATGCTGCTCAAACACTGAGGACGGCCCACCTTCCGAGCTGACACGTGAGTTGCAGCAAGGGTGGGGGAGGCTCTCTAAGGAAAGAAATAACCCGCATCTGAAAGTCAATTCCGCTGGAAGATTAGCTCCTACGAGCCCTTGAACCCACACGCAGCTGTGGCTTTACTAAATTGAAGAAATCAGCGCACCAAATAGCTGGGGCATTAAAAATTCCAACGACTCTTAAAAATATCTGATGCACTCCCCGGGAGCAGCTCACACAACCACAACCGGCACTTTCACAGACGTGAAGTGCTGTCCAAATGCTAATAATGCCTTTATCGCCAGGCTCCAGAGTCTGCAGAGAGAGAGAAGCCTGTTTCCAGAAACGACGCTGCCCGCTGTTAACACACGATTACAGCTTTAAGAGGCGCGTCTGATCTAACGCAGGCCCTTGGAACGCATTGCAATTCAAAACGTTTTACTTTCAGGCCACAAAAAGCAGGGTCTGTGGTTGATTTTCTGCACACACGCAGGAAATGGGGCCTCCTGTGACCGCACGACACAGAGATAAGTGTTAGCTCAAGAGGGACAATCAAGAGTCATTTTTTAAAAAATGATACATTTAAAAAGAAAAGAGTACAGCAGAAGTTTGTCCGCTTTTCCACAAATGCACACCTGTCCATACTTTCCACCCACACGAACTGTTAACATGAAAGAGATATTCTGTGTCTCGCAGCCCAGGGACACTCCTGCTGTCATCTGAACAATGCTGGGCTCAGAGGGGTCCCCAGGCCAGTGTTGGCACCCTCCCACTGAGCACGGTCCCCGCCGGACACGGCTCAGGGGCTGCAGAGGGGCCGGGTGCCGGTGGCTGTTCCCCTGCGTGGTCATTTAGAAGACTGACAGAGTTCTCAAATCCAACAGCACGACCTGCATTAAAAGCTTGAACAAGCAAGTAGATGGTTGGTTTGTTTTTTAATTAAAAAAAAAAGTATTCCTAATTTCTCCTCAGAAAATAAAAGAGAAAAGCGCTGTTTTGAAAAGGAAGGAAGACACAGACGGAGAGAGAAACCTGAGCCCCAGCCATCCCTGCAGAGGCCCCTGCGGCTGCCTCTGCGCCTGGCACGTCGGCCTCCTCGCCTCTCCCCACCACCTCCCCACCACGGCTGCCAGAGGTCCAGCTGACCTCTGCTGTACGGAGGGCGACGCCGGGGCCCAAGAGGTGGAATGCCTGACCAGGGCCCCAGAGCCGGTGGGATCCGGGCCTGCTGCTGAGGCCCCCCCGTGGTTACCGGGGGTCGCCTGTGCTCCGCGAACAGTGAGAGAGAGCGCACACGGCTCTCACCTGCTCTCCCACACCGCGGGGTACGGCCCCTCCCTGACCCGGCACGAACGTAGAAGGAAAATCACTGATGGTAAGAAAAGTGATGGCACTGGGGGATGGAGGGGGGACCCGTGATACCACGTCGCGGTCTGAGGAAATAAACGAGCTGCATTAGAGAAACGAAGCGAAGAGTCGGCGATGCGCTACTCACACACTCGCGTGCGGCTTCTTTTTGGAAAAATCACAGGCGAGACCGAGGTCCGATATCCTAACGTGTCCGTATTCGTCCAAGAGGATGTTTGCTGGCTAAAGAGAAAGAGAAGATGACCTTTGAGAGGCCCCCCAGAGCCACAGAGCCTCTGGGAACTTCTGAAACTATGGGCACTTGATATCTTATTATTTTATCACACTTTCCTCCCAAACACGAACTCTAGCTTTACGTTATCACAACCAAGTAGGGCACGTGTAGTATTTCTCCCGTTAACTTCAGCAGAAGAGTGGTGGTGACGACAGAAGCTAAGGGCTCTGCCACTTAGAAAATGAAACACGGGGCTGCGTGATACGTGAGGGGCGGCAGCCACAGCGCATCAGAGTTCAAAAGCATGCCGTTTGCACGGCGTTCCAGCCAGGACAGTGAACCTCTCGACAAAGAGAGGGAGCCACCAGCTCCACGGCCTCTGCAAACCGTTACTTCTTCTTCGGAGGCCGCGAAGCACAGAACAGAAAGGAGTCCTTCAGGGAGGCACCACACTGACCGGGGAAATCGGAATATCCGACAGTGCCATGCCAGTCCCAATCAATGTCATTTGTTTGTCGGTGCGTGGTCGACACCGGGCCCTACCACCCGACCAGATACAAGTTTGACCACAGCTCGGGTGAGTGTGCCCGTTAAGATTAGATTCAGTCAGTACAATCATGAAAAAGCGAGCTCCTCTCCCTAATACACATCGAATTACTGTCATCTTAATATTTTTCTGCTGGAGATCAACTATTGTTTTGCATGAAATAAAAAATAATGGCATGCTATTATAAAAAAGGAGCATGAATAATCATGAGTGATTAGAATTAAGTTGGAACAGAAATTAAATAATGCCACTGCCTACTGAATAGCTTAGGAAACAAAACTACAGCAGAAAGATGATGAGAAACCGGCTACAGATGCAAATTAAAATGTATTACAATAGCGCTTTATGGGCCTTTGGCATGCGTTTGATTCTTCTGCAAAGCTCACATGAGGAAGGAAAAGGTCAAGTGCCAGCCACTGTCTACTTATTTCTGATTCGATGAAAGTAACAAGTTTTTCTTCTCTATGCTCATGTGAGAACTAAAGGAATCATTCTTTAACTTTGAAGAAAGCATTAAAATTTACAAAAAGTATTTCGTGACAAAGACAATGTGCTCAAAAATAAAATAGTTTAGGGTCTCAGCAGGTAACCATAAAAAGCAAATCAAAACGTGTTTGCTCCCTGGAGGAAAGACAGTGACCCGTGCCCTGCCATTGGCTGCCTCTGGTCCATTTGAGCAGGAATCTGAGCCGGGAGGCGCACACGGTCCCCACGGGCGCTGGCGTCCCACTGGGAAGTGGTCACTGCCATTGTTTTCTTCTCTGTGTTCCTGAAACACTTCTGTACCTGCCCGTCCGCTTCCACAACGAGCCATGGCCCCTTGTACCTCTCTTCCCGTCTTCCCGCTGCGGGCTGCGTGCGTGTGGTGCAGCTGCCCTGAGCAAACCCCGAGCCCCCCGGGACCACCACCCCCGGGGCCACGCATCGTGGCCCGGAACGGGAAAACTCAGAATAGACTCATTTTACTTTTTCAACTCCAGTGAGATTTTCAAAATTTATTTGTCTATGCATTTAACACCCCCTTCTGCCCCTCCCCCAAGTTAGCAACCATCAGCTTGTTCTTCTCTATGGGTCTGTTTCCATTTATTCATTTGTTTTGTGTGTTTGTTTAGATTCCACATGTGGGTGAGATCCTACTGTATTTGTCTTTCCCTCTCTGACTGATTCCACCTAATACCCTCTGGGTCCATCTACGTTGGTGCAAATGGCGAAATTTTGTTCTTTTTTACTTTATTTTTTATTTACTTTTTTTTTGTTAATTTACTTGCTTTCAAAATCCAGGGAGGTTTGAAAGAAAACGAGAACAGAAGCCCAAGAACAGCACGCTGGGGCTACGTAGTTCTAGGATGTAAAAATCGACCCATCCATGGTTCTCCAGGTGACCTCGGAACGAAGCCATCGGGGAAGTCCTGCAGGCCAACCCGCCCCACCCGGGGTGCGCTGGGACTTGGCCGCTCTCCGTCTTGGGTCACCAGTGCGAGTCCCGTGAGATGAACGTTCTTTGCCTGTTATCTCTGCCCATCCCCAGCTCTAACCCAGAGCCAGGACCAGAGCAGTTGCCTAGTGAACATTAACTGAATGACAAGTGACTGTAAAATGAACTCCGCCAAAAAAAACTCCCACCCTGCTTTCCCTGAATTCACCGACTCCCGTTTCCGAACGAGGGTATGAGCTGCACCAGGCATGGTGGCAGGCGCTGAGGTGACAGGGACAACTAGGATAGAGCTCAGAGCCCGGAAGAGGCAGGCGTCACACAGATGACAAGGTCTTCAGGGAGACGAGGAAAGTGGCAGGCCTCAGTGGAGGACCGGGGCTGCCTGGAGGGTGCAGACCCAGGGGTGGTACCCCCCCGCCCCTCCGACCTCGCTCACCTTCAGGTCTCTGTACACCACGAAGCAGCTGTGCATGTGCTCCAGCCCCAGGATGATCTCGGTGGCGTAGAACCGCATCTCCTTCTCAGAAAACACCCCGTGCTGGGAGAGGTGGTAGTGCAGGTCGCCCCCTGGAGGCGGAGACACAGAATTTAACCCAATAATCGTCGTCCTAAATAGTTAAGGCATAAAAAAAGAAGTCTGCTTCGTCTATAGGCCTATCTTTGATTTCTGCGGTCTGACAAAACACTTTAAAAATTAGAGAAAAGTTGAACACGAAGAAGACTTATAAGCAGCACTGGCTGGGACCACACAGAACGATGTCATCGCTCTCAGGCTGGTCCCAGAAACACCCCCGGGAGGGGGAGCTGTTCTGTTTGGATCCCCCAAATCCCATCTGATAACTGACTGGACCTACATGCAGCCATGCAGCAGCTGTCTCAGCAACTGGCTCTATGGACAAATCACAATCAAACATAAATAATAAACTGGTCGTACTGATAGATAGTTCATAAAGCAAGTGACAGTAAAACTTTTTCAATTTATCTTTCAACTACAGTTGACACACCGTATCACATTGGCTTCAGGTGCACAACACAGGAGTTAGACATTTATGTAATTTACAAAGGGATCACTTCGGTGAGCCTAGCACCCACCTGACACCACACGCAGTTCCTGCAGTATCACTGGTTATATTGCCTGTGCTGTTCTCCACGTCCCCGTGAGTATTTTCATACCTGGCAACTTGTACTTCTTCATTCTTGCACCCTTTCCACCCTTTCCTCTACACCCCCTCCCGTCGGGCGAGCAGGGTTTCTGTTTTGTTTGTTTGTTTGTTTTGCTTTTTAGATTCCACTTATCAGTGAAATCATATGGTATGTGTCTTTCTCCAGCTTTTTCAGTTAGCGTCATTCCCTCCAGGTCCATCTGTGTTGTCACAAATGCTAAGATTTCCTTCTTTTTCAGGGCTGAGTGACACTCAGCTGTACAAATTACACACCACACCTTCCTGACCCATTCGGCTACTGACGGACACTTAGGCTGCTTCCACAGCTTGACTACAGTAACTCGATACAGTGAAATTTTAACTGGTAAAATCCCGGTAGGCTTATTTGGGTGTCCCCAGAAAAGTTCTCCCAACTTTGCTACGTGTTTGACATTTTTCACACCAAAGTGCTGGAGAAAGCAAACGGTCCCACGGCCCAACGCTACGTAGTCAGAAAACGCCGCCAGCAGGGAGAAACCGTTTCTGTGAACTGCGAGGGACAAGCGTCTATCGATCTGCAGAAGTGACTGTGTGTCTGACTTGAATGCTCTGGCTTCTGAGAGTAATGTACCCCACCCCCCCACACACGTGTTCCTGTACAACCAGTATTACCAGCTCCAGGTCGGCTCCCAGCCCCATGCTAGGTAAAGGGAGCGCCGAGCAGACCTCTCGCCACCGACTGGCGCTGCCTGTTCTGGCAGTCACAGGAACAGCACCGCACAGAACGCGTGCTGCCGCGTCTGGCTGCTTCTGTTCATCGTTACGTCTGTGACATTCCCTCGTGCTGGTGGACAGGTCCAGGCTTCAACACTCAGAACACAGTAAAACTTCGCACGAAGTTCAAAAAAGGCCCTTACCTTGTTGAACTGCATGCCTTTTCACTTCAGCTCTTGCTACTGAAAGTACTTTCAGTATACACAATGCCGCTTTCCGCTATCAGACGCTATTGCTCTAACCACCCTCTCTCAGCGTTCTAAGGGCCCTCATTCATTCCCAGTTTAACAGATCGATGTAGAGCTGATCTGGGCTGAAGGCACAGAAAACTGGGCTCAAATCCTTCGAAGCTGGTTTTCACATATGTTTAATTTACATTCTTACGAGATATTTCATTCCTGAAAGTTGAGGGTCAGAAGACGAGCTACTTAGCAATCGGAGCCAGCTGCGTTCCAGAAAATCAAGTTTCACTGTCAGTATTTTAGGAAAACCTTTTCAAGAAAATGCCACTTCCTGGGGAAGGGCTGGGAGGGCCGGGGGAAACCACGGCCAACATTTGTAAATGAATTCTAACTAAAAATCGCAGCGTCAAAGGTTTCCTTAACCTTCAGGAAGAAACTCGTTGTCTGAAGGGCCCCCAACCGCCCGACCACTCGCCGAGATTTCACGGCACAGCCAAGCCCCGCGGGGCGCCCGGGTTCCACCGGCTCCGCTCACCATTCATCAGGTCCAGGATGAAGCAGAGCTTGTCCGGGGTGTGGAAGGCGTAGGTCATGCAGACGATGAAGGGGCAGTCCTGGAGGGAGAAGACGCAAGGAGGGGTGAGAAAAGCGAAGGCTTCCCTGAGAAGCGCCCGGACCACCGGACGCCACCGACGGGTCTGTGCAGCCACGCTGAGCAGAGACCCCCTCACGGCGACTTCCGTGGGCACAGGGAAACGGGTCCGGGTTCACGGTCAAATGCACAGAGACACGGCGACACGAAATGGAGCGGAGGAACTCAAAGGGTTTCCTCACTCACCAGACTCAATCGCGGCTCTTCTGGCTACAACTCCCAAAGACTCGGGTTCTACGGAAAAACATCACTGCCCTGATAGTCTTTCTTTGGCCTGCATTTGCTTTTGGTGGGTCACATATACCCATATCAATCTTCACTTCTCAAGTTGGAACGCTGTACTGTGTATGTGGGGGGGGGCGGGGGCGGGGCGGCGGCGCGTAAAGCTTTGTTTGCCTGGCTGCCCTGAAACATTGAGAATAAAAGTAAAATTAAATTCCCTTTGCAAAGTGCAAAACTGTACCAGGGTCAGGGACTGATAAACTCAGTTGCAACTATGTCCATTTTCCCCAAATTAACCTATAGATTCCGTGCGATGTTAATTAAAATAAAGTTGACACGCTGACTCTAAAATTTATGTGGTGACGGAGACGGAAAACAAAGCTGGAAAGCCCACAGTGCCGGGCGACAAGACTTATTACAACCAACAGCGATTCGGAGAGCGCGGCAGTAACCCAAGGACACACGAGCGGGCAGTGGACTAGCACAGAGCCCTGAAACGGCCCCACATGTGAACGGTCCGTGTACTTGTGACTGAGTGGCAAAGACAGCCAGGGGGAGTGGCCTCTTCCACCGCTGGTGCTGCGGCAAGTGGGTTTCTGGGCAGTGAAACTGAACCATCTCCCCTGCCTCGCACCACACTGAAGTCCACTGTGGGCAGGTACAGGTTGAAAGGTAAAACAATAATGCCTCTAGAAGAAAACGAAAGAGAGTATCTTCCCTGGCTGGTGTGGCTCAGTGGTGGAGTGGGGGCCTCTGGATCAAAGGGTCACTCACTGGTTCGATTCCCAGTCAGGGCACACGCCTGGGTTGCAGGCAGGGTCCCGAGTAGGGGGCGCGTGAGATGCAACCACACATTGATGTTTCTCTCCCTCTTTCTCCCTTCCCCTCTCTAAAAAATAAATAAATCTGAAAAGCAAAAGAGAGAAAGTATCTTCATGATCTTAGGGTAAGTAAGTACCTCCTCAACAGGCCACAAGAAAGCACTAACAATAAAACACTGATAAACTGGACCAAACAAAATTAAGAATGTCTGCTCTTCAGAAGGCACCATTAAGGGAGTAAAAAGACAAGTCACAGAATGGGAGAAAATATCTGTAATCCATAAATGCAATAAGGCCTCTTATTTAGAATATATAGAAAACCCTTGTAAATCAACAAAGGAAAAAACCAATCAACCCAATGGAAAAATGGCAAATGACATAACAATAGTAGTTGCACGGGCACTTCACGTAAGAGGCTAGCAATGGCCCGCAAGCCTGTGGACAGAAGCTAACCTCAGTTGTCCCCAAGCAAGCACAAATTAAAAATCACAGCGTGCCGTCGCTAGGACTCGAAGAGGCAAAGATTAGAAAGACTGACAACGCCACGTGACGGGAAGACAGGGAGTGAGCGGAGCGTCTGCACGCGGCTGCGAGGAGAGTCGATGGAACAGCCTCTCACCGCTGGAGGCTGGCCCCGGCCAAAGCTGAGTGCTGCCTGCAAACTCAGAGCGGCACGTCCCCTCCGGGCCGTCCACCGCACGGGAACTGGTCCTTGTGTGCGCCCAGGGGCCTGCACGGGCCTGCTCCTCACGGCACTGCTCGAAATGGCCCGAACCAGGAAACAGCCCAAATGCCTACCACATTAGAACGGATCCCTGAATCGTGGAGTACTGGAGAACAAGGGCCAGCCGACTTTTTCCACGAAGGGCGGGACAGTAAGTATGTCAGGCCCTGCAGGCCCCTACAGTCTCTGTCACATACTCTTCGCTTACTTTCTTTGCGGCCCTTTAAAAACATCAAAACCATCCTTACCGCATGGGCTGCACAAAACAGGCCACCAGCCGGAGCTGGCCCACCGGCTGTACACAGCTGGCCAACCCCCGTGTTTAGCGAGGGAACGCCCTGTGGTCGAGCGGGATGACACGGATGGGTGTTCATAAGCAACGCTGGGTGACAGGAGCCAGTCACAAAAGAGAACGTTTACACACAAAATTCAGACACAGGCGACACGACATGACGGCGTCAGAGTTAGTCCGGGCGTGGGGCACGGGGCTGCGCGGGGCTGTGGGCGGAGGCCAGCAGGCACCTGCCGCTCCGCTGATTCAAATACAAGATGGCACAGGGTATCTCTATCCAACTTCTTTAACAGATATAATCTGTAAATAGGATTCACGTTGCTCAAACCTCTGTGTGAAGGGCCTCCAGATAAACTTGAGTTCACAGATTCCTACAAACTAAAGATGCATACACTTGAACTCCATCTCCAGACATCTTTTGGAGGAAATGACTTCAGAATGAATTACAAAATTCATTTTGTGGTTACCTAGCTTTCCTTAGAGTTCTGTTGAGAGAGTAATAGTGTTTCCTAATTTCAAGATCTGTTTTTAAATCTTTATTGTAATTTTTTCCCATTACCATTTAGTCCCATATATCCCTCCCCCAGCACTCACGGCACCGCTGCCCATGGCCATGAGCCCTTTCTCCTTCCTCGCTCAGTCCCTCCACCCCCAACCTCCCCCACACCAGCTGTCATCTGCTCTTCATCTATGAATCTTCAAAGTCTGTTTCGTTTTAAATTGGTAAAATGAAGATGTGAGCATTTTTTATTCAAAGCCACGTGACCCTTGGGTGGGGGGCCCCGTCCCACTTGGAAACCCACCCACGTCTCACTCGTGGTGCCCCTTCCTGAATGGGGTTCCCCACAGGCCCCGGTTTCTGGTCTGTGAGCACTTCAGCCGCAGAGCAGAGACGTGGGTGGACCCAGAACTCAGCAAAGCCACGGCCTTTCCTAGCCCGAGGCAGCAACCACGCTCACTTCACCGAGGGGGCGGGCAGCCCCCGCCCAGGGGTGTTTCTGAAGCTGACAGTACACGACCTCGTTCAGGACAGTGCTGAGCACACGCCCAAAGGTCCAAGTGTACTTAAGAGAAATCAGGTTATTAAGGAAGGGCATGAATTGTAGATTTAGAATCCTTGACTATCTGAGTAGAAAGGGCCCTTTAAAAAAACTACCTGGTTCGACTTCTTTATTTTAAAGATGAGGAAACTAAAAACCCCCAAAAGGGGAAATGACGTGCCTGAGGTCACAGAGAAAGTTGGTCGCCGGCCAACACGCGAACCCCACGCCTCCTGACCCTCTGCAGGGCTCCTCTGGGTGAGGCCTCGTTGAGAAGCAGGACCTGCACAGCGACGTGAGCTCGGACCCCGGCTAGAGGAAGGTGATTCTTGCCCCCCCCCACCCCCGAGCTCCCTGGCCGGGATGCCTCCCCTCTCCAGGCTGAGCAGGTGCCACGCGGAGTCCCACGGGGGCTCTGGGGCACAAAGAACCAAACCCTGACTGACGAAAGCCAACAGGCAGCAACCGAATGAGCGGCGCTGGCACAGCTCCCCAGGTACTTACTGGTAAGGTGTTCTGTCTTGATGACAGATAAAGGTCAGTAAGAACTAGTGAGTTTTTAGAGGCACAGCCTTAAATAAAGTTCCTCTGCAAAGAACTGTCTTTGATTTCCTATTGGTAGTAAGCAGAAGAGCTGAATTTTGCAGCAACTCTGTATGACACTGTGATAAAACAGACCGTGAAGGGTTTCTTTAAGAAACGTCTCCACTCTGCAGGCAGAGGGAGCTCCTCAAGCGGCAGGCAAGGCTCATTACGTTACCTTCCCCCTCCACACACCCAGTCTCCAACTGCTGTCAGATTTTTAAAATCCTCAGTGTTGGCCCGGAAAGCTCTCCACGGCGTGGTCCGGTCTGGCCTGTGCCTGCTTCTCTCTCTCCAGCTTCACCTTGCACTACTCACCCCAGCACATCTGAGCCCCGCTCTGCGGCCTTCCCTCCGGTCCCCAGTGCCCCGTGCTCGGGACCGGACGTGCTCAGGACCAGACGCACGCGCTGGCACCTCCTGAGACCTCACAGGACGCTTGCTGCCTCCTGAGACCTCACGGGACGCTTGCTGACGACACCTCCACTCTGGTAAGTGCCTGCCTAGCACTGCGCCCTCACCATTCACAGCTCTGCCCACGTGTTCCGATCCCCTGAGCACTTCTGGGCTGATCTGAACACCACCGCCCTCTCTCGGTCCCCATGCAGCCCGATGAGAGCTTAGGAGCAAAGGCTCCTCCTGGGACCCCCACCCCACGGCAGAGCGTCGGGCAGGGTCAGGTCCTCGACTGCGCTCTCCCCAGCCACGGGCGCACTCACTCAGCCTCTCGAACACGACAGCCCTCGTTACGACACACGGAGTACAGGGTAAAGCCGGCAGCAGCCCTTCCCAGCAGTGCAACATTCCACTTGACATTGAAAGGGAAAAAAAAAAAACAAACCACCCTTCCCGTAAGAAAATAAACAATAAAAAAACCTATGATGAGTGACTGCAGTTCAGAGTCACACCAGTATCTTAGACCATCATGTTGATAAAGGCTGACTTAAAGCTGAGCCTCATGAGGCCATTTTAAACTGAAGATCACTACAAACCTGGAAACGGTGGCTTTTGCTTAGCAAAAACAATGCCAAGTAATTTTACTACAGCTCTTTTGGTTAAGTATTATATTTATATATATATATTAACACAAACTAAACAGTTTTGATATTTGAATAAAAATATAAACAACTCCTTTACCTTAGTTCAAAGCAGTAACCCAACGAAACCCCTGAATTTCTACTTATTTCCCCATTAGCTGAGCACATGTAAAACTGCTACACGAAAACTGCACGGATACTCTGCCAACACCAACAACTGCTTCCCACAGGCTGTCTTGAGAACGCGTGTCCGAGGCTTCGAGAAAACTCATCAGACACGAATGAACATCCCCTAATCGCCGACACTCTGCAGTGAGCGCACACCCCTGTGCGGAATTTAAGACAGACATTTCCCGCCGAAACTGGACGCTGCAGCCGGAGCCGCACACGGCGAGTCCACCCGGGGGCGCAGGCTGCTCAGCTCCCATTCCGACGGACGGAAAACTCGGTCCGCGCACAGGCCAGTGGCTCTGACCTGAAGTGCTCAGCGCCCACACGCTGGGCGGTCGAGGCGCATAGCCAGGAAGGGTTTATAGCTGTGGCATCTTCACTTGTGCGAGTCCAGCTAAGTGACGATGTTCTTTTGCTTGAATAGCAGAGAGCCCTTCCAGAACCATTAAAACTAATGCTAGAACACCATTAGCCACAATGCAATCAGCACAGGCGATACATGAAAAGCACGTATAGGGATGGTGAGAAGGGAACCCTGGGAGTGTGCCGGGAAGCCAGGGGCTTTGGGTAAGGAAATTAACCTCCTGGGTCTCCGGTTCCTGGACTATTAGACGAGAGAGATTCTTTGATTCACCATTAGAATCCGGTTCTTCCAAGCCCTTGGGGTGAAGATGACCTTATTTAGGACCCAGTCGTGGTAGGGGGAGGCCCCCACACGCCTCACTGCGCGCAAACCTTCCTGTGCAAATCCACATGGGAACTGCGCACACGGGTCTGACCACTCCAGGCTCGCTGCCTCTCTTTCCTTCCAGCCCCGCCCCCCGGCCTCCTGAGAACACTGGCCCCCAGGCCCACAGGCGGGAAGGGCACGCCCAGGTGTCTGGGGCAGGGAGTGTTTCTGGAGGGGCCTTTATACACATCTGTCCAAGTGACAAAGAGCCAAGGCTTCCTCCTGGGTGATGCCACTGACAGAAAAAAAAGTCAGAATGGGACACTGTTTTGCAAGTAAAGACACAGGGTCAAAGCGTGTTTTCACACGTGCTGAGCTAAACATACCGGCTAGACATACAAATTACATGCCCAAAAGGCAGGCACACAGCCCTGGAAATGGAAATGACCAAAGACCACAGCAGGTGCAAAGTGGCAGGTGCTGAGAAATAGTCACCTCGAAAGGAAACGCTGCCTGGGACAACCCCCCCGGGGACGATTCAGAGTCAGCCGTCCCCGGGAGCTTCCTCTCCGTCTGTGTGGGAAGGGCGCCAGCCACACCCTCTTACTTCTTCTCTGTGGGTGAGTCCTCCTCAGTCTTGCAGTCAGTTCTTAACTATCCTTGCTGTTCTTGTCGCTGGTAGGATTGCTTTCCTGCCTTCCCTCCAACCATCTTTCGCAAAGAAGTCAATCATAACTAAGCACTAAAGGGAGAAGGTGTGGGTGCTCCCAGTGATGGGTACAGTCCTTTCCTAACTCCAAAACTGAAGAGCTGACACCTGAATTGGACACTATCTCAGTGCCCCTGTTCCCTGCTGTAAATGCCAACCTGCCCAGGGACTGGCCAGCCCCCCACAAGTCACCAGAAAATGCCTGCATTTCAAATATACCGTCCTGCTATCAAACGAACAAGGACATTAAAACAAAAAAGCAATGTTCAAAATTTAATACTTACTCCTGTGCTTACAAGTGACAACATAATCCTCTCGTTCAAGGCTAATGTCTCTCCTTGTTTCATCTTGATCCTCTTCTTGTCTAAGCATTTCATTGCATACCTAGAAACACAAACATTGCTGAGAAGTCAGCACTGGGAACACACCCAGACTGACGGAAACACAACGTACCGCCCTGGGGGAAGCTTCTAAAGACTTGGGCAGTGTTTAAAAGAAGCAAACTGGCACCCAAGCGCCATGCAAGAAAATGTCATTACGTGTATGAAGAGAAGGGAAACCAAGCCCCTCTCGCAGGGGCGGGGGGCGGTACGACCCCCCTCCTTGGCCGTGAGCCGTGCAGAGTGACTTCCAAAGGGCACAGCATGGAGAAGGGGGAGAGCAGCTTCACGGGACAAATGTCTGACAGACACGACCTCGGCCAAGGGATCAGGTCAACGTCATCAGGGCTACAGCACTCAGACAACAGGTAGCTTTGCTATGATGTGGTGGGAATGGCATCTGACCTCGGGGTCTTCCTTCCGAAAGCCCATAACCCCAGTCCCACTGAGGGAAGGAAAGGCAGCAGACAAGCCTGAGCTGGAGGACAGGCTTACTGCATATGCCAGCTTTTGAGAGTCACGTAAAATAACAAATGTGCATCAAGAGACAAACTGATACTATTTACTTCTGCAACATCATGCAACAGGCTAGACATTCTAAATACCTCAACAAGCTGCAACAATGAAGAAAAACTAATAAATGTAGTGAACTGTAGTAAGCGGCAAGTGAAGTGCATCGTGTAGGCTGGAAGGGCCCACCGGGGTGAGTGCAGGACGGGAAGGACATTTTCCCAACAAGACTCCGCCTTCACAGCGCACCCTCACCTTTACTTCTTACGACAAGGCAGGCGCTTCTTCTAACCCTACTTCACACACTAGGGCACGGAGGCCCCGGGAGGCCCAAGCTCAGCCCAAACAAGGGAGATGGTGCGGAAGTGTGTGTGACCTAGCCATGCGACAGCAGGGGCCCATGCTCTGGGTCCCTGTGCTACCTGTCCCGGCATGACACCAGGCTTCAGACACCCGGGTGCCAGGCACTGGGCTCTCCCTGCACGGGGTCCCAGAGCGGGAAGAAGAGCAATGGGCACAAATCGGTGAAGGTAACTTCCAGCCCCCACATGATAAAAAACACGCCAACCACTGGACCAGGACAGACGCAGGCAGAGGCTGAGTGGCAGGCCCCAGATGAGGGGACCCCAACTGCTCCTTCTCACACCAACTCACTGATTCCGTAACCAACCTCACAGACTATGCCACCTGCCCGCCGTTCTGACCCACCTGTCACTTCCTCAGACTTGTGGGTCTGTGTCTAACAGATCATACTTTTCCACTGTCTTTTGCCTTCTGAAATGTGTTCACTTAAACTGCTTCTCCATTAGCAGAAATGCCCCCGCCCCACTTCAGAACTCCACCTGCACTTTCTACAAGACCCTTCCACCCGGCTCACAGGCACTTAACTGCCTCGCATCAACCCCCATGAGACAAGTGACTATGGTGAGAGATGGAGCCCCACGATCTCGACCCCCGTAGCAGGGCACCCGCCCTCCCCATCGGCACCCAGCTACCCATCTCTGGAAGCCACGCCCCCTGGAATGCTGTACATCCCAACTGCACATGCTAAGTCCTGGGTGGGTCATGATTTAGGAGAGAATGTCTACTTCTTTCAGAGCTACATGACTTGGAGAGCAAGATCTTGGGCTTCCAACAATCCATGCAGGGATTTTCTTTGGAAGCAAGCACAAAATCCTCTTCACGGCCCCAGAAAAATGCGTGAGCACCGGACACTTACATCTTCCCAGTGTCTGCTTTCCTGCAGCCGTACACTTCACCAAAGCCTCCCCGGCCGATGATCCTGTGTACGCTGAAATCATTCATCGTCAACTGTGAATTCAAAATGCAAGACGGGATCATGTAGCTGCGTGAAAACTAGGTTGTAAAGATTTACTTCCGTGCAAAACATAGACAAGTTCCTGAAGCGGCAGCTCTGCGGGAGGGCTCTGCCCTTCCCCTGGCGGATGCCTGGCGCGGACAGAGGAGCCGCATGTGGGTGGCGGCCAGGCTCCCCAGGACCTCCTCCGGCTCCACCCCCGAGACGCACAGAACGGAGGCACCTGGGGACGTGACGGAGCGGGAGCTGCGCCAGGCTGCTTTTCCAACCTCATCACCCTTAGGCTGCAAGACACATCCCTTGAAGACAAGTGATTGTGAAATTTCCAGTCAAAATGAAAAGCAGCTGCAGCTACGCTGCAGCCTCGAGTTTGGGAAAACTCGGCACTTCCAGGCCCCGGCGCGGTGGAAAACTGAGTCCACGGTGAGGGCATCTCTATGCTTCCCTAACCAGGAGCCATATGATCAGAACACCCAACAGATGCTGGCCATGTGAATTTTTTATCGATAACATCAGCGCAGAGAGGGGACTCGTGCTGGGCATGTGAGCGTGCAACAAGCCTGAGTGTGAGCGAAGGACACACAGAGGCTTTATTCATGAGCACTCTCCCCTTGTCAATGGCAGCTCAGTAAAGCTCTGCTTCATGCGGACTTCTAACAGCTCTGGATGGTGCAAAGGCAGCTAGAGAAGCCAACAGTCATGGAGCGAGGCCTCTGGGTAACAGCAAACGCCTGCTGTCCACACACCCTGGCAATGAAGGGTGTCAGGTTCCTGAAGGCTCTCCCAAGAACCCCTTAAAACTCCATGCCTGAGCAGGGGTATGGGCAGCTGGCCCACTGGCCACCCTGGGCAGCACCCCACGGGATGCTGAGAGGACACCAGGCACGGGCATGAGGAAGATCCACAGCAAATTATCAGGGATTTTTTTAAAGATTTTATTTATTTATTTTTTTAGAGAGGGAAGGGAGGGAGAGAGAGAGAGAAACATCAATGTGCGGTTGCTGGGGGCCGTGGCCTGCAACCCAGGCATGTGCCCTGACTGGGAATCGAACCTGTGATGCTTTGGTTCGCAGCCCGTGCTCAATCCACTGAGCTATGCCCTTCAAGGTGGGATTTTTAAAAAACTATGTATTATTGCCTTTCACCAGGAAATGTGATGGAAAGGAGAGATTAAAAATATAGGTAAACAAAAACCAACTCCTCTTCCAACAGGACCATGCAAGTAAAAAATGCTAAAAAAAAATGCATCCAGCTGACAATTAATTAATTTTTCCCCACTGCAAGCCCACGTGGGGGAGGGCAGGTGGGAGAAGGCAGGAGCGGCCGCCCGGAGAAACGTGCGTCCTAAAGGCAAGGCAGCGAGAGCCCGTGGCCTGGCGTTCCTGACGCTAACACAAGATGCCGCGCCGAGCAAGCACATGCTGGAGAGCAGCCAGTGTCTCAGGGCTGTCTTAGCGCCCTCAAAACAAAACAGGAGACTCCGGTCTAAAGAAGATGTCTTCGTCTGTGTTACACGATCACACCTACTTGCTCAGAAAAGGAAAGGCACTTTTCGTGGGGTGGCAGAGGACAAGGGCGCACGAGAATCACGTCACGCAGACTTGTACTTGCACTACTATTTCTGTCCAAGGGTCAGTCTCGGCCTAAAATACCCTTTCTTAAGTCAATAAACACATTCCGACAGGAGTATGAAAAAGGAGAGTTAGAAAACCCAGCGTGTTTACAGCGGGGGACGACGGGAGGGACGGCTTGTTCAGGCCGAGGCTGCACGCACATCTGCTCGGGCGGCCTGTCGCCCTGGGGAGTCAGCTCCGGGACCGAGTGCTTTCTCAGGAAGCGGAGCCGGAGGGAGCTTTGATTTTAAGGAAGAAAGGAAGGCAAAGATGATACTCACATGGATATTTAATTCTACGTTCTTCCACTGACAAAATCTAGTGAACTTGTCACTGAAAAAGAACACAAATGATTACTTGAAAAGTGAAACATTGAATTAACCGGATTTAGAGAGCGACACAGGAAGAGAAGCCGGAATCGCACTCTGGGTTTCCTCCCCAAACAGGGCAGGTCTCCCCCCCCAAACAGGGCACGTCTCCTCTAACACGACCTCGCGAGGCAGCCCTGCAGCAGCTCTGCTTTATGCTTCGCATGGGAGGCACCACGGCCCTCCTTTACCTGCCCGCACACTTCAGGGGTCTGTCTTAATCCACCCTCTTCCACGGGCCCACCCAAACCACATATGTAAAATCACATGTTAGTGATGTGTCTGATTTAACCCCGACATCTCAAAAATTATCATTTCAGCATGCAGCCCATATAAAGTTATTGATGAGAAACTCTGCACTCTTGCTTTTCCTGAAGCCTCTGGAGCCTACGTGCGCCGCCAGCCCACACGCTAGTGCAGACCAGTCGACTGCATTCCACGCGCTGAGCTGCGACCCCTGGACAACGCAGCTCTAAATGACCAACAAATGAGTGTTAACGGGTAACTGTGAGAGCAGCAGACCCCCGACGTGCTGGGCTCCGAAGGCCCACTTACTCGACTCGACAGCCCTACGGGCAGGCACTGTCCATTCCCATTGTACTGCCGAGACCAAGGCCTGCCCAGGGCCACGCAGCGTGAGTGGGCGACAGAGAATCTGGACCCGGACCACCCACCGCCTCTCCAAGAAGCGCAGTGTCGGGCAGGAGCCCTCGGACCAGCATCGGGCGCCACAGGCATGCTGCAGCGATGTGCCGCTGCCTCAGCCGCCGGGCGGGCGCTTTGCATCCGTCAAGCAAGAAAAGTGTCTATTTGATAGATACATTAATTTGATTACTTTTAAGTTAATGTTTTTATAAAGTACAAGCTACAGGTATTATCAGCATTATAATGAAATGCCTTGACAGCATCTAAATACCCTAGTTTTCTAGGGACTTCATCGAATATGCATTCCAAGGAGCTCTTTAAAGTATTTCTGGGGCTAATAACCAAATTGAAAATCAAAAGCAGAAGAACGCTTTGTAACTACATAGTATCTTTTCCCACGGAATCTAAAATGACTTATATCGAATGTTTCCTTGATCCTCCTAACATCTCCGTGAAGTTGGTAAAATAAACTGTATTTCGAGATTTCATACAGTTTTTCTTAAGTATGGTGAGAGCAAAAGGCGGAACCGCATTGAGCACACCCCATGCTTATGACCCCCGGCGGCTCTGTGAGACCCCCGTGCTCCGCTGGCTCCACGGTCCCCGTTCCTCACACGCATTCCCAGCTGGCAGCAGGGGGTGGTGCTGGCTCTACGCTCCAGCCGGGCAGGGCGGACAGCCCGGGGCAGGGAGTGCCCAGCTGGCCCAGAGGAGGGTGGGGGAGGGAACAGTGAGCGGTTTGGACCCTGAGGCCAGCCGGCGTTAGACTGCTCAGCAGCGGAAGTCCACGGCCCGAACAGGGCCCTCGGGCCTCGTCCAGAGAAGGGAAGGCCTCCCCACGGACTCCGCCCGCCCTGCCAGGACCCTGGGGGGGAGGAGGGGGCGGAGACAGAAGAGGAGCCCTCACCGCTGAAGACTCCCGCTGTGTTACTGCACTGCCCTGTGGCTGGAGCCCGGGGGGCCTCACAGAGTGTGGCCATGCCCCCCCACCCCCACCCCACCCCCCACCAAGGACAGGCAGCAAGGCTGCAAGGCTCTATTCATGGAATGCCTGTGTATTTCAAACCCCAAGCTCCGAACTCTTGGTCTCGTGACAGGTTTTTTAAACACTAATTTGAGAATGTATTAATATAAAAAGCACCCAAAACCAACTTGATTCAAAAATAATCCGAGTACATAAAACAGCTTCACTTGTATTTCCTGTGACCGAGTGACCAGCTCACTCGGGAGGAGAAAGCCACCGGGCAGGTCGGAACTCGTCCCCAGTTTAAATTGCCACCCCCACCTCTCCCCTGCCCCCCAAGGGTCACACAGAAGTCGGGCTGATCCAGACCTGGGAAAGGTCGGATTCGAGAACCAGGAGCCACAGAGGTAGCCCTGGGCCAGCAGCCGGGCCCCTCCATGGCTCTGCTGCTTCCTGGCCCAGTTTCTGCTCCCGTCCAGAAGAGTGCGACATCTGTATGCATGTTAGCTTCCCAAAGCACTGACTCGGTCCAGGATAAAATTATCTCTTGAACTCTAGTAGAACCACAACACAAAATTGTTTTTCTCTAAATCACTTGAACATGTGGAGGAAAAAAAAACTGTGATGAAGCAGCATTTGTTCTTAAAGGGCAATTACGGCCCAGCTGCACAGGCTCCGGCGAGGAAACGCAAGCACGCTGCCCGTCACGGGTGTACAGCCGGGCTTTACAGGGCATCAGCACAAACAAGGGCTCCACTAGCTGACACCGGCGGGGAGGTGCCCGACACTCGGACAAGCTGGACACTGTCACAGACGTCACTGCAGCGTTTCAGACTTTCGATGGCAGGCACGCTCCTCCGCAGCGTGAGTGACCCACAGGGACTTATGTATCAGGTGTGTCAGTGATACACAGGGTCACAGACGTGCATCTGCACACACCCTTCGGATTCCACGAGAGCCAAGCGCACAGGCCTGTCCCACTCTGGGGACATGGTTCCAAAGGCCGAACAAGTGAGTCAGGTTAACTACAGAGCGGCGCTGGCATCAGCGCAGGTGTCCCAACGGGGTGCTTTTCATACTGAGGTTCCCTAGCCTATCTAAACTTTAGGCCATTTCGAAGCTGAAGAGCTACTAGTCGAAGGGACGTTAGGCTACTCGAATCAAATGACGCTGTGGCGTGTTGAGGGAACGGGCTGACGCCAAGCCGGCCACACGGCACGGGGCCAGCACCCCTACGGGAAGGACAGCACCTGCCGCGTTAAAGGAGGTACGCCTGCACAGCTCGGGATTTTGTATGTATGCACTAAAACTGCAATATAATGTTCAATGTCAAACGTAGCTCATAAAAAAGATTTTATATATATACATAAAGTTTCGTACCTCTCCATAAATTTTTGAAAAATGTTGCCGCGAAGACTGTCACAGATCTCCTCTATGTACGGCTGGAAGGGAGAGGGAAGAGAGGTCACACCGCGTGAACAGGAAGGCATGAAGTTAAGGACTAGCAGCTGAGACTCCGTCGGGGCGCGGCTGCGGGTTCGCATCCCTCCCACCGCGCACCCTGCATGCACCCTCCTCAGCGCCCGTCCGGTTTTCACCAGTGGATCCGTCATCGTGACTATTTACTTAATAATTACCCACACCACTCGACGGCACATTCCGTGATGGCAAGGACAGGTCGGTCCTCTTTGCCATCGTAACCCTCCTGCCCAGCCCGGCTCCCGGAGGGTCGCAGACACGTCTGCACGGCCGGGTCGGCTCGGCAGGGACGCGGCCTGTGCGGGCCCTCGGGGCTCACGCTCGGAGCTGCACGGTGCTTCCTGGTTTGGTGACTTGCTGTCCCCGTCATAAAATTCTTAGTAATTTCCGAACAAGGGGTCCTTTTTATTTCGTACTGGGCCCCGAGAGTTACGTGGCACATCATGTAAATGACTATTGATTATATAATTACTACTAATTACGATCACTAAAAACTATCAGCATTATTGTTGAGTTTTGAAGACTAAAAGCTAAGAAACCCATGGAGTAAGATTTTTTAATCTTTTTTTTAAGATTTTATTTATTTATTTTTAGAGAAGGAAGGGAGGGAGAAAGAGAGAGAGAGAGAGAGAAACATCAATGTGCGGTTGCTGGGGGCCGTGGCCTGCAACCCAGGCATGTGCCCTGATTGGGAATCGAACCTGCGATGCTTTGGTTCGCAGACTGCGCTCAATCCACTGAGCTACGCCAGCCAGAGCTGGAGTAAGATTTTTTAATTAGCTATTTTTCTTATTGATTTTCTGCCTCCTGGAGTCACGAGCTGAAGATAACACAGGGGGAGGGGGAGGAAAGGGGGAAGCTCCTCTGCACCCTCACTTCGCACGCAGGCCGCGGGCAGACACGTGCCCATGGGTTGTGAGCAAGTTCACGGCCAAACCGCGATCAGCCAGGGCTCCCGGCTGCCTTGGGCTGCGCTCTCCTCTTGTGGAGAACAGTCTCCTCCAGTTTCGTGCCGCTTCACAGGCCAACACGCACACAGCCTGGCTTCTACCTTCCATGCGAGGACCTTTAAACCAGGAACTGCAAAACTATCAAATGCCAACCTTTCACAGTTCAGCACGGAGTCAACTAGATAGTTTGGGCAAATACCTCGATACCCTACACTCACTGAAAGATGCAAACTCAGTGCTTTTCTGTCTTCCTGGATCGTTCTGAAAACTTGCAGGCAACAGAAGAGGACCAGTTCAGACACCGTCCAAGGCAAGTGATGAGACCAGGAAGTTGGCAGAAGCCACAGGAACTGAACGCAGGCAGCGGGAGACAACCACAGCCCTCTGGGAGCCCCGCCTCCGCGGCACAACGGAGACTCTCGGGGCTGTCGCCGAGCTGGGCAGGGCACTGGGACTAGTCCCTGAAACCAACTGGACTCTGTCCCCTCCTGGCAAAAGGGAAAGCCGGACTACCTCTGAAGCTCTTTCCACGCTGAAATCTTGTGCTTCTAGGATAACGTGTAGTATTGATCTCAGCTAAGTCCTCTCAATGGGAAAGGCTGAGGGCCACAAGCCTCAAGAGGTTCAAAAGACATCCACAGAGCAAACAGTCAAGCATTCAAAGGTCTATGAGAAACCTTGATTTGTAGATCACAGGTGTCCTTTTTATAAAAACAATTATATTACTTTTTCATATTTTACCCAACATCCCATGCTTTCTGCTAATAAAAGACAAAGTTTACTAGAAATTGTTAGGATTGAATAGTATATACCACATTGTCACTTTCCAACAGAAAGAACCACACCATGCGCCAGGCGAGCAGTGCCAAAGCCGGAGCTCTGCGTGGGCTCAGGGGCTGCTTTGCCTCCTGTAATCTGCACAGCGGGACAGTCGTGGGCGTAACTAATCTGCAATGCGATCACGAGGACTCAGTAAGATAAAGAATGCTGAGCCCGACACAGGGCCTGGCACGGTTTAGGCACACTTTAAGGCTAGTACCCATTCCAACCGTTGTCACCAAATGTGCCTATGCAATAGTCTACTTCTAAAGTCAACTCTGCAAACAAAAGAAGTTAATAAAAAGCATTTTAGCCCTGACTGGTGTGGCTTAGTGGGCTGAGCGCTAGCCTGTGAACAACCGGAAGGTGGCTGGTTTGATTTCCAATCAGGGCAACGTGCCTGGGTTGTGGGCCAGGTCCCGGGGTTGGGGGCGTATGAGAGGCAACTGTTTCGCTCATGCACAACGATGTTTCTCTCCCTCGCTGTCTTCTTCCCTTCCCCTCTCTCTCAAGATAAATAAACAAAATCTTTAATAAAAAAAGATTTTTAAAAAGCATTTTATATTTACTTTCAGAGCATTTGTTTCACTCCCTTCTCCTTGATAAGAAATTTCAACTCACGCATCGTACTTCCTGAGTTCCTTCCTATAGCAATCAAAATAGCTTGGTTCTGGCATAAAGAAGTGACACTATAGATCAATGGAACCGAACAGATTCTGGAAATAAATCCACTCATCTGCGGTCAGCTGATTTTTGGCAAGGTGCCTAGGATACACCAGGGGGAAATGACAGTCTCTTCGATAGCTGGTGCCAATAAAGCTGGATACCCACAGGCAGAACGAAATTGTTCCCTTACCTCACACCATATACACAAACCAACTCAAGATGACTTCGAGACTTAAATGTAAGACCTGAAACCATACACCTATTAGAAGAGAACAGAGGAGGGAAAGCTTCTTGACATGGGTTTGAGCAACAATTTTTTTTTCAGATAGGACGTCAAAAGTGCAGGCCACAAAAGCAAAAACGGACAAGTGGGATTGCACCCAACTGAAAAGCACAGCCAAGGAAACGAACAACAGAATGAGAAGGCAACCCAGGAACGGGAGAAAATATGTGCAAACCATGTATCTGATAAGGGAATAATACCCAAAATAAACAAGGAACTGAACTTAATAGCAAAACAAAACAAACAAGCAAGCAAACAAACCTGATTAAAACTGGCTGAGGACCTAAACAGACATTTTCAAAAGAAGGCAAACAAGTGATGAAGAGGCACATTGGGCGGTGTCCAATGTAACCAGTCACCAAGGAAAGACACAACAAAACCACCACGAGATGGTCACTGCACACCTGTCAGGACGGCTGTTCCCAGAAAGACGAGATGGGAGTGTCGGTGAGGATGTGGAGGAAAGGAAACCCTTGTGCACTGTTTGTAGGAATGGAAACTGGTGAGGCCACTATGAAAAACGGTATAGAGGTTCCTCAAAAAATTAAAAATAGAACTACCGTATCATCCCACAATCCCACTTCCGGGTATTTATCCGAAGAAAATGAAATCAGCCTCCTGCAGAGACAGCCGCACCCCCAAGTTCATTACAGCACTGTGCACGGTGGTCAGGACATGGAAACAATGCAAAGTGTCCGCTGTCGGCGAACAAAGGAACGGTGGGAGGGGATGCGTACAAGGGGCTATCACTCCATCTTTAAAAAGAAGGCAGTCCTGCCACAGGGAAACGTGGATGAACATGGAGGCCACTACGCTACGCGAGATAAGGCAGACACAGAAAGACGAGGACCGTGTGGTCTCACTTAGATGCGGAGTTCATAAAAGCAGAGGGTGGAACAGGTGGGGCGACCTGCGGGGGCCCTGGTGAAAGGGTGCAGAGCTTTGGTTACGAGGATGAGTAAACTCTGGAGAGCTCGTGTAGGGCATGGGGATGTATAAGGAAGAGACTGTTTTTCAGTGTTCGCACCACACACACACACACACACACACACACACGTACACATACACACAATGCAGCGTGCGAGGTGACGGCATGTTAGTTTGATTGCAGGAATCACTTCACGATGCATACACATATTGAAATATTGCACTGCATGCCTAGAATTATTTACAATTTTTATTTGTCAATTATACCTCAATAAAGTTAGGGGGGATTTCAACTCAAAGAAAGACCAACCTTGTGGCCAATGGCCCTCTATAAACAGGACATGCAAGTGTCCAACGTCTACTTATACTTGAATGTGTTCTGAGGATGCATGTTACAATGAATTGCACTGACATGCTCCTAATTTTAATCAATTTAATAATGGCTATTTCCTTCACCTTTGGAATAAGAGCCCATTCTATATCTTTTTTACTACATCATTTTTGTATATATATTTTTATGAACAAATCAGTAGTGTTTTTAAAAGACATTCTGAAGAAGTAGCTTTTAACTGGGTGCTCCCTGAAGGCAGGAAAAGAATGTTGCTGACCTGTGCATCTCACCTGGAACTCTTTCTTCGTGTTACCTGTGCTACAAGAAGAGCTAAAACCGGAGCGGTAGGGCCCAGGCACAGTGAGGTGTCCCTTAGCAACATTACATGCAACTGGCTACAAGCCTGCCTGTGAACCGCGCCAACGCCAGGTGGAAACTGAGCTTCTGGCACTAGAATACCACAGAGACAACACAAAGCAGTTATTCACACTGTGCTCCTTGAATGTAAAAATCTGATAACAGCGAGCATTTGTGGGCATTGTGGTAAGAGGCCCAGTGCAAGGCAACTCACGTGCACCTTGCTCACGGAACCCTCGAGACACACACCCCCACCCACCCAGGGAGAGCCCACTGTCATCGCCACCCACACAGGCGAGAACCGGGGTCAGGAAAGGCACACAAGTTTCTCCACGCAGGTCCATGATTTCAGAGCCCAAGCTAATGACCAACTAGACTCTACAGAAAGGTCCCACAGCTGAAGAAGAAAAGTCCATCTATTAGTAACTATTGTGGCAGAAAGGTTAACACTCATTTTGCTCCTGTAGCCACATGTCCTAAGTGCTGACTTAGGATGTTCTCTATACAATAATCAAGTACATTTTGCATTAAATAAAACAATCCCATCATAGGGCGCCAATGCAAAACTGTAAATGAATGAATAATCCAAAAAAAGGGGAAGATACTTCTTTCCACTGATGAAAATCACGTTAATTAATGGCATTCTCTTGTAATTCACAGCAATGTAAAAAAGTCCATCATTCATGTGAAAAGCTGACCGTGTCCTGCAAGCCGCCACCTCTGCAGAACATCCACGGGCCCAGGGGTTGTGGGCTGGGTCTCCAGCCTCGTAATTTCAGTCCATAGGACTGTGTTTGCGGTGTGTTCCAGACGTGGGGAGCCAAGGTACAACCCAGCTCCTCAGACACTCACTCTTTATTCTTTAAGAATGAGCCCACGTCACCTGGCAGATAAGCACCTCAAGGAGCAGCAGCCCTCCCGCCACCAAAGACATCTCGTCAAGTCCCAGCTCCACACTGGTGCCCGGGGTGGCAAACGGGAAAAGGCTTTTCCTTCCCGATATCCCCTCTGGGTTACTGAAAATAACGTTACTAGAAAGCTCGAGGGACCTTTTTCGGGAAAGCCTTTACGAAGGATGCTGGTGTAAGAGAACATTTCAACGAGAAGAGAAGCAATAGTACACTTCACCTGTTCCAGGTAAACCCCCGACACAAATGGTCTTCTATGTCAAGTCCCCAAGCGCCTGTGCCCACAGCGAGAAAACGTCACCAAGTCCGATGGTTGGCAAATGAGATACGTTCATTCTGAAACACTCTCCTCTTACCTGGAAGAGAGCTGACGTCACTTGCTTCTTCGACAGATGGCTCTGGACATGCTCGACAGCTTGCTTGGAGAACGGCTTTAAAAAAGCGAAAACAGTATTTTTCAACAATTATAACACACAACCAACCTTTGTGGTATACAATACCACAACAGAAAGGTAGCACAACAATTATTAAACAGGAATCCAGAAACATAAAAAAGGTCATTATGTTAATATGCATCTTTTAAAAAAATTTTCTGCCGGATGTTTGTGGGCCATGGGAACACACGCTGGCCCCTCTGACCTTCCGGGCCTCAGACGCCACCCCGGGAGGAGTGGTGAGAGCGGGGGCAGCTGACTGGTATCTGACCCCGCAAGAATTCAAGAGGACTATGATTCAAAAAAGAGGATGAAGAATTTTATCATCACCTTATTAACCAAAAACATCCACTGAGTAGCTGATAACGGGACCCTAAAACGTAAAATAGCTACAAAGTTGAAATTTCTACATAAGAAAAAAGTGAATGCACGAAGACATGCGCCTAAGTCTGAAATGCCGGGGTTACGAAACTGAGCCAGGGTGTGGCGGAGGCTCTGGGCGAGGGAACAGTTGGCTGTCACCACCACCGAGGGCACCGGCTCTAAAGGAACGAAACTCATCCCACTGACGCCAACTGCAAACTCTGTCCTCCCCCAAAACTTCAAATGATGTCTTCTTCTTTAACGCACAGTAAGAAAGACTTAAAAACCGTATCACACTGCTTAAAAAAAAAACAAAACCCTCCAAGTTGCTGAACATGAAGACTAAGTTGACAGAGGCTTCCCCAGCGGGTATCTAGCACTTTCCATGGTTCAGCTGCCTCCCGCCAAGGCTCCGAGCACCAACGAGCTCCAGCCCAGAGATTCTCTCTGCTCCGGGGGAGGTGGGCGCAGAGAACATCACAGTGACACTGCCAGAGGTGCCGCCTAGCACTACCGCTATTCGAACGTCAGGTGAGAACTGAGAAAGCCACGACCAGTACAGAAGCACCAGTGTGCATCATCCTCGTGGCCGTGCCGTGGAGCGAACCTTCTGTGACGAGGGACGCGCTGTGTGCCGGCGCCGTCCGCTACCGGAGCCACGGAGCCACGTGTGGCTGCCGAGCACTTGAAGTGTGGCTCGTGAGAAGTCAGGAATTGAATTTTTAATTCCATTTGACTTTAATTAAGTTAAACAGCCACTTGGGGCTAGTTACTACTATACCTGCTACAGAAGGCCAGGGCTACTAGGCCATTCCTTTGGAAGACAGTCTCAATGTAGAGAAATTACATGGGAAATTTTTATTACCCATTTTTCCACCCACTCCTGGTAGAGTAATTAATTTCCTAGGAACTTAGTTTATTCTAGTGACCGAGTTGAACTATTTACCTGATTTACAAGAAAAAATTCAACCATTATTCAACAATTAATGGATAAGTTAATATAATAATTACAATCTTCCTTATTAATTCAAAGAAACCACTTAAGGCTTACATTTATTCTATTTCTGATTAACCTAAATGTAAAAGTATAACTTAAATTAAAAATAATAAAGTTTCACTTCCCTGAGAAAGTCCCGAATTGAGACTAGCCGTTGTTTTGAATTAGCTATTGTATTTCATCATTTCTTGCAGAGAAAGTATCTGTTTTTTACTATATTAAGAGTATATGGAGCAATGGATATTGTGTAAGTATCGTCAGGAAGCAAATGACAAAACGTGGGTAGCATTTAATTTGTGAGCACCTCCTCCTGTTTGACTTTCATTCTGGAAACACTGCAGGCTGCCTCCTCGGCACCCACAGGACAGCAAGAGAGCCACAAAGAAATACTTACGTGCGAACAAGACAGCAGCTCCCTCATGATGTAGGTGTCGTAAATCTGCCGGCTTCTGCAAAGGCGATCTTCCTCATTCTCGAGCTTCTCATACTCTTTTATCTAGATTTTAGAAAGTCATCGTTGTTAGGCATGTCTTCCTAGAAACCTGCTTTATTAAAAGACATGACTAGCCTTGGCCGAAACCACTTCCACACCGGATCCCGCGAACTGTGGGACCCGCTAGCCCACAGGAACCCACCGCCTGTGCTGCTGTCACCGTGAAGCTGGGACCACTGAAACCCAACGCCAAACCTACAGATAAAATTTTTCTGCCCAAATATTTGAACAAATTCAAAAAATAATAAGCCTTCCTGGAATTATCATCCTTGAAAACAAGTGTAACGAAATGGAAACCTGCGTTCCGGGGAACTGTGAGGCAGGCTGACACCTGGTTAAACAACGCTGATTCTACAGGAGGTTTTCACGAACTGTAATAATCCAGCCACACCGGAAATTCTAGTTTCTCGGGCAAATGGTACGCTGAACCGTAACACTGGCTTTATTAAGCACCTTGTGCTTCATAAACTTCAACTTGAACAATAGAAAAGGTAACTCTTTTTTTTTAAAGATTTTATTTATTTCTTTTTAGAGAGGGAAGGGAGGGAGAAAGAGAGAGAGAAACATCAATGTGCGGTTACTGGGGGCCGTGGCCTGCAACCCAGGTATGTGCCCTGACTGGGAATCGAACCTGCGATGCCTTGGTTCGCAGCCCATGCTCAATCCACTGAGCTACGCCAGCCAGGGCAAAAAGGTAACTCTTAGTAGGCAAAGTAAGAGCCTGAAGTATCTGTGGCTATAATTCAACATTTACTATTACCAGTAAGGCCACTCATTAAAGAGCAGGCAGTCCACTACCGGTTAGCTCCAGACAGGATGTCCTGATTGGAGCAGAACAGCAAAAACGCCACCCCCAGTTCTGGCAGTTAGGTCGTCCTGGTGTCCTGGGCAGGCAGAGGCCTGAGTTCAAGGTGCAAACTTTGAGTATCTACCTACCCATTTGACATTTCCACACCCTCTCTACCCCAGCCAAACATGCTCTTCCGCTCCTCTTCTTTATCACAAAAGTGAGTAAAATCACACTCCTAGTAGCTTAAGCCAAAAAGGAATAAACATCATTTTTTCTCTCCCCTGCTCACACCCCTGCCCCCACCACCCTCTAGATCCAACTCCTTAGCCAATCATCTTGGTTTTATCCTCAAAATACATCATGAACCCAGGTTATGCTTTGGGTCATAGCCGACTAACCGCTAACAGAACAATCCTTTTGAGGGGGAAAAAATTCTGGACACAGAGAATACACTGAAGCACTGGAATGAGCAAAGTACACTGTTGGGAACCGCCCTGCCTGGTTTCAGAAGCTGTAACCCTCCCCCCCACCATGGCTAAGGCTGCGTGAGCAATGAGCGACCTTGGGACCATCAGCCAGTAAGGAGACAAAGCTTATCTCCCTGGCAGGGGCACCAAGCCTCTACTCCTTTTACTTCACCCTGCCTGGCCCCCAATGCTTGATTGGTTAGCCAATGACAGGTAAGATTCCTCAAGGGAGGGACAACCTAAGACAGTCACGATCATGGGGGCCCCCAGGGAAGAACTTGGGGGGCTATAGAAAAAGGGGGTGATGGACCCTCACTCCTCGGCTTTGACATAGCCTGAGTCCTCATTCTGTCTGTGAGAAGCCTAATCTCTTGGCTGCCTTACTTCCCCTGCCTGACTTAAGCCTGAAACAATGCTAGAGGTGGGTACTGCCCTGTGCTAGAAAGGGCGGGTTCCCTAGGGCCATCAGGCCCAAGAAAGAATGCATAAAATCCTATGAAACATACTTTGCTAATACCCTCAATTTAAATGATAAGGGACCAAGCAGAAAGTGAGTTTGTTCCCCCCAGTTTTATGGCCAGGTAACTATCTGACTCTGAGTCAGAATAAGCCCTCAGAGTTCTTTGAATGTTATCTATTGTTTAATCATTTCTGCCTGACAATGATTGATGAGCTTTACGTATATGCCCTATATTCCTATTCAAATTGAACCCAATAAAAGCCTGTCGAGGCAAGGGTCTGAGGCACTCTCCCCCTGAGAGAGACGCCTTGCCGTCCCTTTTCCTCCACAGGACTCGGTAGTCCGTGTGAATTTGTCGCGTGTCTCATCCACAACGCCTTGAACGCTGCGGGCCGGTATCCGCATCAGCACACAGCTAATGGGGAAGGGCATCAAGCAGAAGCTGGAAAGTGCGAGAGGAGATTCCTGAAAATAAGGAGCCAGAGGGGCAGCTCCAAAACTCTGTGGATATAAACTGTCACAATCTCTGCTGGGCCCCACGATGGCACATGGACATGGCAGACACAAAGAAGAAGTCCAGCTGAGGCGAGAAAACAGAACCAGCTCTGTTGCTTCCAGTTGTTTGAGAGGGCAGAGCATGATGGCGAATAAGCCGAGTTAACTACTGAAACAAAAAGCAACACGCTTTGGAGAAGCGTGCGTTGTGCAGGCTATCTACAATACATCAACCAAAATGTTCCCGACACAAGCTGAAATTACTCTGCGTATGAAGAAACAGGACAATGTGCCCTGCATGTGACAGAACGGACCATGAATGAAGACCAGTCCGAGATGGCTCTGATGCTGGGATCATCAGACAGGGGTTTACTCAAAGACGTAACAGAAAATATGCATGTAATAAATGAAAAAAGGACAGAAAGTAGCAGCAGAAAAATATTAACTATGAAAAGAACCAAATGGAGATTTTAGAACTAAAAAAGACAGTACCTTAAATAAAAAATCCAATGGATGGAGGTCATTGCAGACTAGAGATGCCAAAAGAAAATGTCAATGAGTGTGAAGACAGAGCCACAGAGAATACCCAGTCTGAGCAACAGAAAGAAACCATATTTGGAGGAAAAATTGAAAAAGACTCCAGTAGCATTTAGGATAATATCCAAGAATCACAGATGCACGTAACTGAAGTGGCAGAAGGAGGGAAAAGAGAAACTGAAGTAGAAAAAAATGTTTTAAGAAATAATGGCCCACATTTTACCAGATTTGGTGAAAGATACAAAATGTACAGATTCAAGAGCCTCAGCAAATCTCACAAAGGACACACACTGTGTCTACGATTACTCCACTGAAATGAAATGTGGGCGAGGGTACAGCGGGGTGGGCGGGACCCTTTTATACGTGTCTAAAAGAAATACATTGGACATATAAAAACACTGAGAGGAGATGGAAAAGTTATATCATGAGAACAGTAGGTATAAGGACACTGAAGTATCTATATCAATATCCAATGAAATCTCTTTCTTTCTTTCTTAAAGATTTTATTTATTTATTTGTAGGGAGAGGGGAAGGGAGGGAGAAAGAGAGGGAAAGAAACATTGATGTGTGGTTGCCTCTCATGTGGCCCCCACTGGGGACCTGGCCTGCAACCCAGGCATGTGCTCTGACTGGGAATTGAACTACCGACCCTTTGGTTTTCTCAGCCTACACTCAATCCACTGAGCTACACTAGCCAGGGCCAATGAAGTCACTTTCAAAGTACAAATATTACTATAAAGAGGGAAATTTCATATGAAAAACATAACAACCATAAATATATACACACTTAGTAACAGAGCTTCAAAATACATGAAAAAAGTTGACCAAAAAAAAAAAAAAAGAAAGAAATAGGCAACTCTCCAGTCAACAGTTAGAGATTTTAACACCCACTCTCAGAAGTCGATAGACCTGGATATAAAAATCAGTAAAGAGGTAAAGGATCTATCACATCAGCCCCTTTGATCTGACTGATATTTATAGACTATTCATCCACCACCCCCTTCTATTAATATCTCCACGGGCTTCAGAACACACTCCAGACTCGTTCCAGGCCCCCAGGACCATGACTCTGAGCTGGTCTCACCCTCCTCCACCCCTCTCGCCCATCACAAACACCCCACGCGGGGCTTTCAGTTCCTCAGACGCACTAAGTTCTTTCCCACCACATCAGGGGCTATCTCAGCCATGACCTTAACCTAAGATGGTCTCCCCAGCACCGCCCTGTTCCTGTCTTCAAAACACTAGCCTCCTTGTCATTCAAGTCTCAAGTTTAGATGCCACCTCCTGAGAGAGCCAGTCTTTCACCCAGCTCTCTCAAGCGGCCACCAAGTCACAGTACATCCGTTTTGAGTCTATTTTGAGTCACTGCATAGTAGTTATTACTTCCTGATACATTTCTTATGTTTTGAGTCACTGCATAGCAGTTATTACTTCCTGATACATTTCCTGTTTATTTATTACTTGTTTATTGTCTGTTTCTCTCAACAACAACAAAAAGAAGCTAAAAGGCAGCAAGGACTTGGCCTGTCTTATTCACCCAAACAATACCTCCCAGTATCAGTGTTTGATAAATATTGGTTGAATGAGTGAGGAAAATTCTTTAGAGTCACTTTACTCCCATTTCATATTTATTTTGTTTTCTGTGATTTATTTTTAAATCTAGGTATCAGACACACACTTTTATACGCGGCCTCCAAATCTAACTGGCACCAGCAAGTGTATAAACCAGCACACTGAGCAGGAGGTAACCATGTGCCAGGCACTGTTCGGGTGTGCCGCGTTCACGCAGGACAACCCTACGGGACGGGCGCTGCTGTCACACTCATTCGTAGCTGCAGAAACCCGGGCAGAGGAGCTAGGTTGCCTGCCCAAGTGTACGCTGCCAGCAGCTCCTGGAGCCCGCATCCCCATCCAGGCAGTCCGCGTTCAGAGCTGGAACCCTCACCCGCTGTGCTACGGCCTCCCGTCTGCCTGAACACTACAGTACAGCAATTATGGCTTAGAAAGGCGCTGTCCACCCAGCATCCTATCTGAGCCTCAGTTAGCCTATCGTGCAGCAGGAGAAGATTCTAACCTCATTTCACAGACAAGGTCACTGAAGCTCAATATGAAGTCCCGATACTGTGAGCTCCTCAAGTACAGGAACAATATACTGTTCACACTCTTAAGCTCCAGGTCTGAAATGAGGCAGATGCTTCAGACTTTGCTCAGTAGCTGGGCCCACATCCACAGCTAGTGGAAGACACAGCTGCACCTAGGTCCTAGCTAGGCCTTCCGTCTATGAGTCACATAACGGTCAAGATGAGAAACTGATTGCACGCACACACTGCGAGCATATACTAAGTATTACACGTGGGCGTTACAGACAATAAACGGTGAGAGCGCCGAGGGAGTAAGTGACACGGGAGACTGGGAGAGCGGTACAGGCGGGCCCGTCAGAGAGCACAGAAACTGAACTAGACCTTAAACTGAGCCGGGCCTGGGCTCCCCACGGCTGAGAAGGGGAAGCAGCATTCCAGGCTGGGGAATGGATAGAACAAGCGAAGAAACAAAAGGATGGGCTCAGTGAGTTGGAAATGTTGGTTATCAGTGGAAGTTCTACATAAGAAGGTAGTGAAAGTTAAAGCAACGTAGGCAATAACTAACAAAGAGCTACATGACTGTCAGGATAAGCTACTAGGACCTTAACCCACAGGAAACAGGTAGCACTGAAAGTCTGGGGCCACAGAAAAAGGGAAATACAATGTACAAAACAGACACTTAAAGAGAGTCGACAAGAGAGTTTCCCAAGGGTTGGAATCATCACGCAGCCACCAGAAACACGCAGGCTGATGAAACCGAGCAGTCAGAGAAGGGCCACTGACAGCTCCAGCGCCTCAAGACCGCACTGACTTAGAGAACTGTATGTGAAGCCCGTGGGCTGGCTGGTTAGCTGCAGCGGAAGGAGACAGTCCAAGTGGCTCAGGAGCTTCATAGCATAGTCCTCCCAGAGGATCATCTGATCAACCAGCTCCATGGGGAGCCAAGCCAGAAGAAAGGTGAGCAGAGCCGGGGAGGGAGCCAACACAGGGAACCCCGATGTTGAAAGATCAAATGGAAACACCGCAGCAGCGCACATGCCATGTGGGCAAGGAGCGCCTAAGAAGCAACCCCCAAGCAGATGGCCCGGCTGCTCCCTCTGAGCAAGTTATCTGTTAAAGGAGATTTCTCCGTATTCGACTAGGTGACTTACGCATGCTGAAACTGGAAAGGTGACGATTTTATCAACAAAGAAGGAACAATTTTTTTCGACAGGTATAGCTGCAATACTCATAAAATGCCTGGTTATGATTCAGAATGAAATAATGAAGTTCCTTCATACTGAGCAAAACCCTTTTGGATTTCACTCACTTCTTGCACAGTACTAAGTAAATATGCATGGCAATTTGACCATTCTTCCTGGAAATATGTTGATGTAATCTTAGCAGAAAAAGATCAAGTTTTCATGTATCAGTAACCCAGAAAGGAAGCAACAGCCTTCCGATTTTCAAACCTGTGCAAAAATGACTAATATCAACCCTAACGATGCTGCTTTCTTTGGGGTAAAGACACCTCAAGTTCATGGGAACAGCACATGTCATTTCAAAAGTGTACTTTAATTAAAAATACCTCCTAATTCCTGTTCAACTTTTCTCTCTGAGCCATCAATTATTTAGAAGTGTGTGTGTTCCCAGGCAGTCCGGGGTCTCTTGGTGAACTCTGCTATTAAGTTGGGTCTTAATTCCACTGCGGCCAGAGAACATACTCGGAACAATTTCAATCGTGAAATTTGGAGAAGCTTTCTAATAAATGTTCCATATGTTCTTCTGAAAAAATGCAAATTCTAACTTTGCTGGGTGCAGCATTCTATGTCTGTCAGCTGGGTCAAGTTTATTTATTACTCCAGCGAGATCTTCTCCAGCCTTACCAATTTCTTGTCTGTTCCATAAGCTCTTGAAGTACACATGTCTTCCACTAGGATTACAGGTGTATTTTGTTCTAAACCTGTCCAGTTTTGCTTTGTATATTTTGAAGTAATGTTATTTACCACGTACACACTTAGGACCATGGTACTGGCCTTTTCATTGTTATGACATGATCTCTCAGTTTCCAAGCAGCATCTGAGCATCAGGGTGCTCGGACACTGGTGTGGCTACCCCAGTCTGTCTAGGCTGGTGTTTGTGTTGTGTATCTCCTTCCATCCTTCTGTTTACAAGATGCCACTTGTAAGCAGCATGTAACTGGGTTTTCGGTTAGTTACCAAGTTTGACAAACTTAGTCTTTTACTTGGAGTACTTAGTCCACTTATATGTAAGTAGTTACAGATGGATTTTAGCTATCATCTTACTCTTTGTTTTCAATTTAACCTAACTTAGTGTTTTATGCCCCCCTTTTATTCCTTTTTTTAGATTAATACAATGTTGTTTCATTCCATTTCCCCCTGTATTAGTTATATATACAAATTTTATCCTTTTAAAAGTTACCCTCGTGATTACAATATGCATCCTTGAATGATATCCCGATGCAAATCACTGCTATTACCATTCCCCTACTGATTCTAGACACTTAAAGCACTTGAACCCCTCTGCACTTGGGTGCCACTGCCATGCGTGTTAGTTTTACATGCATTTTAAACTCTACAGAGATTTTGTTACTGTTTTACACGGTCAGCACCTGTTCGTATGTTGCATGTTTATCCTTTATGATGTCCTCCATTCCTCCCTGCGTTTCCACCTGGGGTCATTTCCTTCTGCTTAAGGCAGCTCCCGTCAGCATTTACTGTAACACAGGCCCACTACTGGCAAATCCCCTCAGTTTTTGTCGGAAAACACCTTTATTCCACCGTCATTTTTTAAGGAAACTTTTGCTGAAAACAGACCTCTAGCGGGGCAGATTATTTTCCCTTTCCATACTTGACAGTTGGCCATTTCATTCTCTGTCTGATCTTTTTTAAACTTCATTGATTTCTAATAACTTATGTTTACTGTGCCTTTCCCACCACTACTGACCCCTCTCGGAGCCCCCCTGCCCACCCCCGTCACAGCCACCACACCGCTCTCCACATCCCCGCGGCCTTTTCCCTCTCTGCTCTGTCATTTCTTTTACAGTGTCACCGTCATCTCAGTCACAATATCGCTCCTTCAAAAGTACTGTGTCTTTTTCTCCTCTCCGGAGCCTTTAAAATGTTTATCTCTGTCAAACGTTTCCATAGTCTTATACTGATGGGCAAAGATATGTTTCCTTCATAGACATTTTGCTTATGGTTTTCTGAGTTTTCTGAATCTGTAAGCTGCTTTCATCATTTTGTAAAATCCTTACTATGGTCTCTTCGAATATTGCTTCTGCCCAGTTCTACCTGTTAGGCCTTTTAACCACGTCCCATGTGTCTGTAATGTCCTTACCTTTTTCTTTATTTTCCTTTTTCTGTGTTTCAGTTTGACATTATCTACTACTCATTAATTCTACTACATATTATAACCAATCCGCTATTGGTTCTAGCCATTAATTCTAATTTCAAACATTATACTTAATGTTCTAAATGTCCAGTTGGTTTTCATAATGAAATCAAATCACGCTGAAATCTCTATCCTTCCTGAATGCCCATATTTTCCTGTAGTTATCGTCTCACACATATTATTCTAGTTACTTGAAGCACCTGCCAGCTGTCCCCAGTGTCTGATTCATCTGTGGGTCTGCTTCTGCTGCCTGGTTTGTGAGTCGCATGACCTGGCCTCGTCTGTGTCTAACAGTGTCTTACTGTATGTGGGACCCTGCAGATTCTCTACGGTTACATGTTCTGCCTTTAGAAAAGACAGAGAGGGCTCCCCTCATACCCTGCCGCACAGGTGCTGAGGGGCCAATCACCCCACAGGGGACTCAGCCGGGCTGGGTCTGAGCTGGCTTCTTGTCTCCCGGAGCAGCCTTCGGCCCAGGTCCGGGCCTGGACTCTGTTATCCCCGGACTGGCCAGCTGACCCAGGTGATCAGCAGCCACAGATCCTGAGTGTCAGCAGAGCACGCGCCTGCCCTGTGTTCAGACCCCTGCCTGCAGCAGGGTCCCACACACGGTTCGGTGCTGCTGCACAGCTGGGGGAGACGCCAATGCCTTCCGGGAGCTTTTAGCTCCTCACTGCTGCTCTCCACCACCCTCTGCCGCCGCGTCTCCAATCTGTCACTCCAGCAACGTGCGACCGGAAAACTTAGCTCGTTTCTCTTTCGTCCAGTAGTGGCCCTCTGTCGGAGCGAATGTTTCCAGAAGCAGCAAGCTTCTGCGGCAAATACATGGCTGGGAACCTTCAGTGTCCCCCTGGGTGATTCTCCCGAATCTGGAGTTTCGGTGCAGCTCCTCCCCGTTGCTTCCGAAGCGCTCCGGAGCCCTTGCAGGTAGGGTCTGTGCAGACGTGGTCGGCAGCTCCAGGAAACTGCCTAGGGTACCTTGTACTACTAATTACTTTCAATGAATTTCTAAGTCTCTATAAGATTTTTACTAGTCTGAGTATCTTTCAAAGTACATTTTAAATATGCTTCAAAAATAAAAGCACCAGTAAAACAGTTACTTCTTACCTCTTCATAAAACTTCACCTGAGGTACAGCTTCATTAATTTCATTCAAACAAAAATCTTTAAATAGCAAGAAACCTAAAGGAAAAGAATAAAACATTTCAGGATGGGCAATAAATCGAAACTGTACCCCACAGGGTATTTTCAAAGTAATGCACTTATACGTCAACCTCTTCCTCCCCTAATTTAAAAATATAAAAACAAAGATTTCAAGAGGCTAATTATACCCTCGAGGGAAGGACTCCAGGTAAGTAAGAGTCCCCCACACTGGCTCTTTGCTTTGGGGCCGTCTCTATGGGCAACACCCCCCCCTTCCGGAAAATGCATGACAAGCAGGGCTGGCGGTCACCACCACTTACAGCCGCCGGTCACCACAGTGAGCAGGAGGATAAACAAGGGGACAGAAGACTCGGGTAGGATGCAAGTGTTGGCAAGGGTCACCACAGAGCTAATCAATACTATGTCCACAGAGAGGGGGCGAAACTACCTTAAAAGACAAAAGGACTTCCACAGCCTTTCTAGTTTCTTCTCTCACCACTCACTACCTCGGAGTCCCCGCCAAATACCTCATGCCGGAGCAGATCGCCCAGTCCCGCGCCTCACCTTCACACGGTCGGCGGCGTGCACCTGGGACGCCGCCCCACTGCACAGTGTCCGGTGCACAGTGGGGGCGGCACACGGCTGTTGAGTGGGAGTGTATCTGCATGACCCTCCCAACGAGCCTCCGTCAGAGCACTTAGCGCACTCTGCTTAATTCTCTGATTCATGACCCCCACCCCCTTGCACACCTAGTGCCGAGCTTAATGTCCGACACAGGCAAGCCTGAATGAATTCATGAAGGCGAGCAGGACAAGCTGATGTCAGTCAAAAACAACTGAAAAGTGCACGTAATTCAAGGGCCGCTACAAGTCACAGCAGGGAACTGAAGGAGGAGTCACAAAAAGTCTCGAATGCAGGAAGAACACAGACCAGGATTCCCCAAAGTACAACAGAACCGAGACAAGGGAAGCAGCTCTGGCAGACTTTTCATTAAAGCTGGCCTAGGAATCACGTGACTGGAAATTGCCTGTTGCTGCTCCATTAACTCCTCTCCTTAGTTCCAGGAACATGACCTTTGAAAGTGGTGAGTGGTCACTCACTGGAACTAAAAGACAAGCGCTAGGACTACTTGGGTGAGCAGGCAAGGTCAGACCCCCGGGGCGGGGAGCCGGGCGGCGAGAACCAGGCCGCACTCACCCAGGACCTGGGCAGAGGCCGGCACCCGGGAGAGGTGAGGAACTCAAGCCGCAGACAAGGAGGGAGAGCTGACTCTCCACCTGTAAGACTGTTCGTACTTTTACTTGAAATAAAAGCGATGGCTGCCTTTTTGTTTTCATTCATTTCAAAGTGATTTTAAATTTCCCTTGCCATTTCTTCTTTGACCCAAGAGTCATTCAAAAATGTTCAGTTTAATTTCCCAATATTTTATTTGTTTTTTTCCCCCCCAGGTGTTTTTCTGATACTGATTTCTCTTTAATTCTCTTGTGGTCAGAGAACACATTCACTATGATTTCAATGCTTTTCACGTCACTGAAACTTGATTCTGGTCCCAAATTTGGTGCATCTAGGTGAATGTTTCATGAGCACTTGGGAAAAGAAAAAAGTGTAGAGGGTAGAGTGTTTCACTAGACAAAATAAAAAGCCTATTAAGCAAACTTGGCTGATAGTTGAATTCAAGTCCATCCACTAAATCCTTAATGAATGTCTATTCTTTTATCCATTGTTGAGAGAGGACTGTTGAAATCTACATTTGTGCTTATAGATTTGTTCTTCATTTTACAATTCTGTCAGTTTTTGCTTCATGTATCTCTTTTTTATTTTTGGAAGAGGAAAGTAAGACAAGAATTTGAACATGTATTTTGATCATACTAAAGATGTTTTTAAAAATGTCTGACACCCTGGCTGGGTAGCTCGGTTGGTTAGAGTGTCATCCCGATATGCCAAAGTTGCAGGTTCGATCCCCAGTCAGGCACATACAAGAATCAACCAACGAATGCATGAATGGGTGGAACAACAAATTGACCTTCCTTCCTCCCTTCCTTCCTCCCTTCCTTCCTCCCTTCCTTCCTTTTTCTTCTCTCTCCCCTTTCCTCTTTCTCTCTAAAAAATTCAATAAATAAAAATTTAAAAATAAAATGTCTAAACGGCAACATGAATGAATCTACCACACACGGGCCACTGGCTTTTGACTGCACTTGGGATCAGACTGACCCTGGTCACCGTGGCCTCTGGAGTCTGGTCCCCACTTCCCTCTCCAGCCTCACCTTACAGCACTCGCTCCCATGCTCACTCCACCTAGGCCACGTGTCTACATTCCAGTTTCTCCAACGCCGAACTCGATCTGTTCTCGGGGTCTCTCACGTGCTGTCCCTGCTTCCTTCAACACGCCTGGATCTTGTGGACCGTCAGAACTCAGCTCAAATGCCTTCTATGGTTCTCACCCATCTTCATTCCGTCTGTCTCTCTCTCTCCCCCCCCCACCCTCATCTCTCACTCGTTCCCTCTCACAAACACAAACACAGGGGTGTGCACACGGACACACTTTGTTTACACCTGGGACGACCAAAAATCACCGTACGCATATGCCGACTTCTTCACCACCCCGTCCCCACTGCACTGGACGCTGCCCTCAGGCCCCACGAGCCTCGTCCTCTGCACATGTGCAGGAACAAGCACGCTGACTGGAACAGCAGGGGGTCGGAACAAAGAACAGAGGAAGGAAGGAGGAAGGTGGGGAGAAAAGAAAGGGGAACGTAAGGAAAGTAAAAAGTCAGGAAGATGGGAGGGAGGAGGCACAGAAAAGAGGGAGGGATGATGAGGAAGATACTGGGGGAGGGGGGTGTTGAATGAATGAACAGCCAACTTGACGTGTTTCCAGCTACTTTCTTTACTGCAGCTGTCCCGCTGCCGACGTGTCCGATGAGCCCAAGAACCATCGACGAGCCCAAGAACCACCGTAAGGCACCGAAGGGGAGGAAAGCCCCTGCCTTCCTCACGTTCCTCACGTCTTCACACAAAGCGGAGCTCTGCTCCCACCGCAGCCGCTGCTCAAGGGGAGCGGCCAGGAGACACTTTGCCTTTGGGCTGGATTCTAGACCATCGTGTTCCAGGCTGAAGGCAATTGACCTTCATCAGGCTTAAACTGCACTTTAAAAACAAATGAAGTTCTTCTCTGATTAGAACAAAATCGAAAGGACAAAAACTGGGAAATAATGTGCCTAACAGGTTCCTTTCGTCAGATTTCTCCAGACTTTAAAGGTTAAAGAGTACCGACCCACCACCTGCTTACCAGACGATTACAGGGGCTGTGTTTGCCCTTGTTTCCACGGCGAGCTGCACGAGTGCTGACGAACCTCCGAGTGCAGCACAGTCTGGGAACGGCAAACCACCCCAATTTTCCACAGCAGTTTGCAAAATTCAGCAGAAAGAACTGCACTGCCTTTTATAAAATATTAGTGAGAATTTCTGAAAAGTGTTCAATGTCAGTGGGGTCTGGGAGAAGTTTTGAAATTTGAACTCCTAAAATTTTTTAAAGGGAAAAAAGAAATATGGAAAAAAAAAAAAACGTTTTGTAAGAAATAATACGTGCGCTGGGTTTTGCCCAAGAGATGCAAACACTGGGCGGGAAGACGGAAGGCGTGACTGCTGAAGCGCCGACCCACCCGGGCTGGTCCGACAAAGCGTCTGCGGAACGTCTTCTAAGGGCCTCTGAGCGCTGCACTGGGGATGCAGCGGGAAGGGTTATCTCTACAGGGGTCTGTGGGAGGGTGTGAGAGACAAGCAAGGAAGCCAACAAATAAAGTAAGTATGTAATTTATGGTAAATGACATAAAGGGATTTCAAAAGGTGTTGAGATAGATGATAAAAAGAGAAAGAGATTCATACAGAATGCAGTAAAGACTTCTCTGAGCTGTGAGATAAAGTACAAAGCATTTCCATTTAAAACGGGCTAAAATGTCTAATCTCACTCCTTTTCCATAATTTATAAGCCATCTTAGCAAGTGCAGTAAGGTAAGAAAAGGAAATAGAAGTTATTCAAAACGGAAAGAGAGAATTAAAACTGATTCTATTCATAGATAAACTGGTTATCTACATAACAAACCGAATCTAGGATCGGCTGGGACACCTAAGTGGATCTAGCTGAAGTTAGCAAGGCCACCAGAGGCAGGCCCTTAGATGAGAATCAATGACGTTCTGATAAGCTCACATCACACAACTGCAGAGCAAGTCCGTCTGCAACAACATCAAAAAACAATCAATACTTAGGAACAGATACATAAATAAGAGATATGAAACACCTCTATGCTGGAAACCACAAAACATTCCTAAGAGAAGCTGAAGACCACGTACAGGAGTGGAAAGGTGTGCTCAGTTTACGGACGGGAAGGCTCGGTGTCGCCCGGCGCTGGACGGCTCCGATGGCAACTCTCCCTGCACTGATCCTCAGGTTCAATGCAACCCCTACGTAATCCCTGCAGGCTTCTTAAAGCAACTGACCTGCGGACACTACAACGTGAGTGGAAATACAAAAGAAAGTAGAATACCCAGAGCATCTTCAGGAAAAAAAGTTCAAGAGCTTACACCGCCCCACGTCAGCACTCGTTACACAGCTGCAGGCACCAAACAGCGTGGTACTGGCCCGAGGCTGGTCGGCGGAACAGAAATACACCCACACTTACACGGTCAATTTATTTTCAAAAAACGTCTCCAAAGCAATTTATTGGGAAAAGAAGGCTGTTTAAGAAGTGGTACTGGAAAAAGTTACACCCAAATTTTCAGTTTAAAAAGGAAGACAACCCTTACCTCACACCTTAGAGAGAATTAACACAGAACTAAGTGCAAAGGTAAAACTATATAGCTTCTAGAACACGTTTAGGGTATCTCCACAGAAAACAGTTATTCAGGAGATTTCTCAGGCAGGGAACAGAAAGAAAGGATAGATCAGATTTTAGCAAAATTTAAAACTTCTGCTCATGCAAAGGCATTGTTAAGAGCACAGATCCACCACAGACTGGGTAAAATATTACCAAACTTAAACTGGAGAGAAAAAGCTTTGTATCCAATTTCTATATATATTTAAAACCCTCCTACAAACAATGTGTAAAAGAACGGGTAAAAAATGTGTCCACTTCACAAGCGAAGAGACACGAGTGGCCAATAAGCACACGAAATGGGCTCGACAGCGCCGGTCGCCATGTGAACGACAGTCAACCACGTAGAGGCCACTGCCCGACCTCCTGCACGGGAGGGAAGACGTCTGACTCCAGCGGAGGCAGTGGCCGGAACGCCCACCTGCTGAGAGGCACGTGCAGTGCCGTGGATGCCCCACGCCCCACGCCCCACGCCCCACGCCGCTGACCCGGCAGGCAAAGAGGGGGCCGACTGCGCTGGCTGGGGTGACAGATTCTGCGCGCTCACACAAAAATCGGACGCAGATATTTACAGCAGCCTTACAGAGAACACCCAAGAGCTAGAAACAACTCAGAGGCTCTTCAGTTGGCACACCACGGTGTACGGAACACTTCGCCACGATGCGGGGGAGTGCATTGCCGGCACCAGCCCCACGCGTGGCTCTCCCGTGCATCACGCTAAGTGAAAGGAACCAGGCTCAAAAAGAGACAGACTGAACGGCTCCACCTGTATGTCATTCCGGGAAAAAGGAAACCGTGGAAACAGAACACGGGTCGGGGTCGACAGGGCTGGGGTGTGGGGTGTGGTCTGACTATTACAGGGGCGCTGGGAAAGGTTAGGTAGGTGACGAACTGCCCGACACCTAGACTTTGGGGGTGGTTATGCAACTTTATGCGCTAGTCAAAACTCATAGAATTGTACACCCTAAATGGCATACTTTAATTTATGTACATTAAACCATGAAAGAAGAGAAATGAGATTGGGTACATACAGTTGAGCCAAGTACAAGGCTCAAAAGATGTTCCTGAACAGTAGCCACACACTGGGGTCTAACATTTCTGGACCTGATCACCTGATCACCTACTCACAGGGTTCTCCGCACCTGCAGGACGTTCCTCACGAGGCACTGGTTTCTATGGGAGGTAAAACCACCCGTGCCCAGAGGCTTGGGACGAAGTGAGTGATGACAGTTCTCCGTAAGGCAGAGGTCAAAAACAACTATTTTGACGCATGTGGAATACACGATATTCTTTACAAGCGAAAATAAAGGAAACTTTAAAGGATAAATAGAAAAGCAAACTCAAAAATAAAGAAAAAAAAGCATACCAGTATTAAAACTGAAATCTCATCACATCCCTCCTGGCTGAATACTAGTCGCCTAAACTCTCCAGTGAGTCCCTTTCCATTCCTTCCAAGTTCCAATAGGAATGAAATAATGTAAATCAAAATGAATTTTAGCTAATTGTATGTATCTATTTCATATAAACCTTAAACATGCAGTGGTACCTCCGTACTTGTAGGCTCCAGAACTTGTCAAACCTGATACTCAGTAGCATTTTGAAGAGAAAAAATGTTTCAGCACTAGCGCTCGGTGCTTGCTCGCAACTGGGTGCGCTTCCTAGAACTTGGATGAGCAGACACCGCCCCGCAAGAGAAAATGCTTCACCCGTCGCCGTGTGCTCACCCCTCGTCGGGACGAATTATCGAACGGTACCAAGGTGGCACTGCGTTTATTTTCATTCCACTCTACTTAACAAGCTAGGACTTTCACTTCCTGACTTAAAACTTTACAGAAAGAGAAAAGAGTCAATGAAGTGTAAATCAGGAATACTGTAAATAGTTAGATCTCCTAAAATCCAAGTTATCCATTCCACATCCCCCGTGGGGGGCACATACAAGCTCAGTAAATTCAGCACATGCTCAGTAAAGCTCTCTCACATTAACTAGCGGGACCATTCATCTAGACACTGGGGAGATGCGGGGGCCCGGACACTGAGGCTCCTCAGACAAGTGGACAAACGGTAACGAATGTGGCCAAAGAAAAACCCATGGAACGTTCTAAGCCCCTGACTCTTCACTCAAAGGAGAACAAAAAGAAAACTGGGACTAGGTGGAAAACGTAAAAATTCAGTGGCAAGAAATACCTACCTTAACTCTTTTAATAGTTGGATTACTTTCAGCCTTTTAAAAATATTGTATCACGAAACGATAGAAAAGAAAAAACTTCTGGCCCTGTCACCAGCCTGTGGCCAAAATGTTCACTGATCAGAGTTCTGTGCACAAACTGACCATTAAAATAAAGTGAGATGTAACACAACTTCAAGTGAAATGGAAATAGTGTTCCAATCAGCCACCTGATGTGTATTTCCCAAAGGCCTCCCGCAGAACAAGGACTGACACTGGCATCAGGGGAACGAGGGTGAGGGTGCCGCCCGGGTCACACACGGCCAGGGCACAGGTGACGGGTGGGGACTGAACCCTAACCGAGGGTGCAGCAAGAAAAAGACACAATGAGGGTCAGTCAGTTAACACCCGTGCGTTCACTCGGTGATCGATCACTCATGAGGCCATGTACTCGGGATTCGTGCCCTTTCCTCTATGCATATTTCAATAAAACTTTATTTAAAACAAAAGAGAAGCAATCAACAAGCATGCATGGCATGATACTCGAGGTGCAGAAGGAAGTTCTCCCAGCAATGGTAACCTGACTCGAGCCCTGACAGGCAGACATAAGAGATATGACCTGACTGCACTGCACTGGTCAAGTGCCAAACTCGCTTCGTAAGGGGGGAGAGAGAGGGGCATCATACCTCTCCCATCACGACACTGCAAGCCCACTGGGCTCCTCGTGGCCCTGCGCGCTGCTGCCCCAGATCAGATCGTGCTGTTCCAGGCTTCTGACCTTTCCCCTCGAGTCACACAGGAGGTTGGGTACGACCCAGCCTCCTTCATCTGAAGGGCCGCACACCACACTCTGCCCACAACCTCCTGGCACCACAGCACAGCGGGTACCCCACCTGCCCCGCACAGCCGGCCGTAAGCACCTGTCACTCAACGTGCCAGGAGCCCTCCCTACCTACGGGGGCGGGGGGGGGGAGTCGCGCTCCCCCCTCTAACCAAAACACACTCCTCCTCTCAGCGCCCACTCCCTTCTCGCCTCCACCCACTGTCTTGCAACCGCTCACCCCCTTCCACTGCACCTGGTTAACACCCACTCCACCTTCAGGACTTCAGCCAACCATCACGGAACACAGTCAACTTTGAATGACCCCCGCCGAGGCCAGCTGGAGCTCCCCCCCTCCGACTCACAAATCCTGGGGTTCCCACCACTTCCGAGGCCTCACCCCACCACACTGCCACAGTCGCGTTCTATTGTCCGAATGGACAACACGTTCAAACTTTTAAAGCATATATGAAAATAATCGAAAGAGAAAAGTTTCCTCCCCACCCTGGCCCCTCGCCTCCCCAGCAGTTACCACCACCTTCGGCCCCAAGGGACCCAGTCATTGGCCCCCGGGGTCTTTTCTGGGAGGTGGCGTGGGTCATTTCTGGGCCAGGGCTGTTAAGAAATCAGTGTGACTTCTTCACCCTCGTTCACCCAGCTAAAGGCGGAGGACCGCGAGTCCCGAGGGGCACCAGCGCCACAAGGGAGAAGCTGAGCGCACGGAGGGAGGGGGCCTGACACCTGCACCACCGGCCCTGCCCTGTTACCCGAGAAAGAAACGCTTCTGTGTGGAGCCACTGACATTTTGGGTCTCTTTGTGGCAGGTGTTTGCTCTTCGTTCCGAGACAACAAAAAGGCACAAACACCAGCTCCTTTTTGCCCCACATTACGCACGCCACCTGCCTGGGCCTTGCCTCCGTGACACCCCGCCTAGGAGAGCTCCCTGCGCCCACCGGCACGCGCGGCCGCTTCTCCAGCTGCACGGCGGTTCGAACGCAGGGCCACACCCCAGTGTGCTACTAAACTTTGGGGGGTTTTGCCAATCTGAAAGATAAAAAATACAGGATTTTCAGAGTAACTGCAATTTGCATTTCTCTTATTTTTAAATAAAGTTCAAAGGCTTTTCTCATGTTCTGGTTCCATTTGCTCTTCGTTTTTCATGGCCTGTGTGCATTCTGACTCTGGGTTACGGCTCTCTGGGTCACTGTGGCCTTTCTGCACTGGGGTTCGCCGCTCGGGGAACCTGCCCCGCCGCGCGTCGCCCGCCCCCTCTGCACAGGTACTTTGCCCCGTGTGGGTGCTCCAGGTGCCCATTTCCGGTTCCGTGTCACGTTCCCGGCATTCAGGGAAACACCCCTAGCACGTCCCCAATAAACAAGACGTGGGGCTTTGGGACAGGCAGCTGGGATTGTGTTAGGAAAGGATGCACCTCTTTCTGCATCGATAAGGGCCAGTTGCGTACATTCGTGGGCTCCAAGAAGGGAACGGCCTGCTCTGATCCCCAGCACAATGGCCGGGACTTAATCGGCTCAATAAACATTTGATACGTTTCCTAAGGGGGCAGTCAGGACGGCTGGAGGCAGGGTCCCGGGCGGCCGTGGGAAGCAGTGAAGCAGAGGCTGCTGGCACGGGGAGACGAACCAGTGCTCTGAGGCAGGAAGTTTCCTTGGAGAGAAGGAAAGAACGAGAGTCCACATCTGGACGGTGCGGTGCGGTGCCCGCAGGAAAAGGCGGCAGGGATGCTTCGTGACGCGGCGATGCTCTCGAGGGTGCCGAGGGAGCCGGGTGTGCTGCAGCAGGCGAGGGCTCCATTTAAAAGAGTCCCAGAGCCTCCAGGTATTTCCCCGGGACACAACACTCTGTGTGTGCCGGATGCTTCAAAATGCCAAAAAGCCTGCTGGGGAACAGCTTCTAATACAAGTGGGCCATTGTTTCATAAAAAAATTACAGCTCAGCGTTCAAACCCAGGTCTGAGGAGTTCAGAGCTGGGGCTCTTCCTCCTTAGCACGCATGTCCAAACCTGAGCAAGGCTGAATTCGCACCCCTCCCCCACCACGGCCCTGCGCAACAGGACACCCAGCTGCCACCACACTTGTCCCCGGAGGCCCTTCGTGTCCTCGTCCCATTCCTTAGGCCGACCTAAAACCGGTAACCTCGGCGTTGAGCCCTGCACACCAACAGTGCCTGCCCATGCCCGCCCCCGCCCGCCCCTGAGGGCTCCTATTGGGTTGGCAGCCCCGACCTTTACCAGCTTGCAGCACACACAAACTAATTACTAAATTCCGTGGCACGCCAAAAATATGTATTGTACTTTTGCTGATCTGACCCAAAAACCCCACAAAAACTGGTATAATTCTGATTCACCCGCACCGGAGGGCTATTGCTGTGCTGGCTGTTGTCATTTTTTTTGACACCCTGAGGAAAAGGAGGCCAGGGTCCCTGACTAAACCGTCGGGTTCTGCACGTTTTAAAAACTCCTGCAGCTCACCGCAAAGTGAAGATGTTATCACGGCGAGAAGCTCCAACGAAAAGAGCCCGACGGCAGCTGTTGGGGTGCGGCTGCCACTGCCCGCCCGCGGGGACCAGACGGCCCACATCCGCAGCTGGGGGGCCTCGAGCGCCTTGCGGCTGGGGCTGCTTTTCACACTCTGACTTGAAGTTGAATGACTACGAAAGGACTGCTTACTAGAGAAATGAAACCGCTTCTGTGATTATGATGCCCTGATCTACTTTAACTTATACCCAGCTGATGACACCGTCCTTGTTCAAAGGCAGTGAGTGATGCTCCGGGCCTCGGACCACCTCCCAGAAGTGGGACATCGCCGTGGATCAGGGAACGCTCCTTCCAGCCTCTGTGCACGGTGTGGCGGGACAAGTCCCCGTGGCCTGTCTACTTGGAACTGACGCTCCGCCCACCCCTCTGCTTCCAAGACGGTCACGTCACACCCATCCCACAGGGCACGGATGCCCATGGGGGCCGTGGTGGAGGGGACATGGGGTGTGGGTCGGCAGGCCACCGCACACCCTGGAATGCTATCATCACACTGAGAAAATAACCACCTGGCATACAAATATAATCTTAACACAAAAAGCTACGAATAAGAGTTTTTACGGCAATGCCAGTTGAACAGATTTGGCATTAAAACAGAAAGTCAACAGGAGAAAAAGAGGCAAGGCCTCCGACGTGTGGAACGCCGACCCGGACGCTGCAGAGGCACCAAGAGGGAACGGCCTCATCGCAGGTCGCCTTTGGTCCAAGGCGTCTCCAGCTGGAGAACAGTGCTAACAGGCACCTGGACACAGGACGTCCCCACGACAAATGCCAGACGAACGCCCCCCACCCCCCGCACAGCAGGGACAGGAGACACAGGGCTGCTGAGGGTCCAGCTAACGCGGGAGGAGCGCAGGCCCAGAGCAGGCGAGCCGCGGGGGAGAGAACACGCAGGGGAAAGCCTGAGGTGACAGAGCAGAACTGACGCTGGTCATCGGAGGCGGCTGCCAAGAGAAAAAGGCGGAGACAAGAGAAAAAGGCGGACGCCAGCCCGGGGGACCTGAGTGACAGTAACGAATGGAACTTCCTCCTGCAGTGGGGGCGTAGGGCACGCACACGGCGTGATGACACGGTGTTCTTCAGATGCCCTCACCACGGTTAGAGACAGGGCTGGAGAATGAAAACAAAGCCAGGGTAGCCAGTCCTGGAAAAGGGGCGTCAGGCTGGGGTCCAAGTGACACTATCCAGAGGCCGGACCGGGGTGCGACCACAGGTACACACGGAGGTGGTGGCGGTGGAGAGGGACAATGACAGGGTGTGTGTGACAAGGTCAGACAGGATCAACAGGCATCGCAGAAACTAAGTATACCATCACCCACCCCCCCAAATGGTGCCTACGATCTTGAGGCTTCTTTTCACTCACTCCCACATTCATTAGCCAACCCATCAGCTCCTTCCGGATGAAGGAACAAAGCCACACCCCACCCCCTCCTTGGGTTTCCACAGCCCGATTCTGCCGAAGCGGAAGCCATCGGCAACCTCTGGGACGGCAGGAAGAGCCTCCTGATTCACCCCTGCTCCCACACCCCCACTTCTGACCTGACGACCCATTCACCGTGAAGAGGCGAGGATGCTCTGGAAACGTCAGTCGGATGTGGAACAAACCCACCGGAGCCTCCCATCAATCACACTCACGACAGAACCCCGAGTCCTGCCCGCCTCTCCCGCTCTGCCTTCTCCCCGTCTCCCACCCCTTGGGGCGGTCGACCTCGGCCTGTTGGCTGTTTCTGAAACACACCACGCTTTTCCCTGTCCCCAGCTACTTACGATGCTGTTCCTTCCACGGAGAATGCTGTTCCCTCTCTGCTGAGAATGTTCTTAGGCCTGACCTTCATGGGGGCGGCTCTCCTCCTTTCTCAAAGCCAATCACTTTCTACAACCACTTCCTCAAAGAAGCATTCCCTACACAACTAATTTAAGCAATCGCCCAGCTACCGTATTTTGCTGCGGAATGCACACCCTTGTACAATGCACACCCACGTTTTTGGGCACATTATGCACGGGATTATTATACTCGTTATTATACCCATGGTATGTAGCCATTACACCCATGTATAATGCAGACCCTTATTTTTCCCTCAAAAATCTGGGCAAAAAAGTGCACATTATACATGGCAAAATACAGTAGTTTCTTTGTTGTTACACGCTTGTCATCACTCGGTGACAGCCACAACACCTGGAAGTCAGGTGCCCCCACGCCCCAGCCATGGTGAGTGCCCGCTAAACTCCGGCTCCGCTGTCCACCAACAAGCTGCGTGGCTTTAGTCAACTTTGTGCTAATGCTCCTCAGCTTGCTGAGCAATAAAACTACGGGTCTGCGGTAGACAGAATCTAGTGTATCATTCAAGCCTAACATTCCATGGTTTCATGAATTCAACTGTGACTGAGATTTTTTTTTTTATTTTCTTTAATTAAAAAAAAAGTTTTCGATTACAGCTGACACAGGACATTCTATTAGTTCTCCTTCCCCTTTCTGCCCAGCCGCCCACATTCCTCCCCTCTGGCAACCACCAATGTGTTCTCTGTATCTAAGTCTGTTTCCGCTTTGTTTATTTGTTTGTTTTGGTTTTTTAGATTCTACATGTAAGTGAAATCATCCGGTGTTTGTCTTTTTCTATCCGACGTGTTTCGCTCAACGTGACGTCCCCTAGGCCCTTCGTGCTGTCACACGTGGCGTAACACTCCTGTTTACAGCCGCGTAGTATTCCACAGCACATACACACCAAAGCTTCTTCACCTGCTCGTCTACTGACGGACACCTGGGCTGCTTCCATATCCTGGCTACCGTGGATAGCTGGCTTTCTTTTCCCCAAAGAAAGGGGAAAAGAGATAAAGGAAAGAAGTGGAAGGATGGAAGAATGAAAGAAGAAAGGTAGAAAGAGGAAGGGAAAGGTACAGAGAAGGCGAGGGTTTCTACAGAAGCACTTCTTCTGGGAAATTAGTCACCCTCTGTCCCGGCAACAGCAGCCGTTTCGGGAAAACACCAACCACGTCACGCTCGAGAGCTCCTACGCCAGAGTTCAGTCGACCTGAACGCCACGGCTGCCCCAGGAGACACTCATCCGAGAGGCAGGAAAAGCCTCCTCGTTAGTGCGGTGAGTCAGTGTGGGGGCTGAGGGCCGAGCCCTGGAGCGTGGCGGGTCCCTGCTCTGCATGGCCAAGTCTCACGCAGGCCACCACTGTTGGCAAGACGCTTCACCCCCGAGTGGCAGTCCTCTGACCCGTCAGGCGGGGCTGTTCTGGAGACTCAGTGACGTGCACACACAGAGCACTGACCACGTAAGGCCCTGGCAGCTGCCGTCCCGGTCCTTCAGACGGCCCCACCCAGACGGGCTCAGGGCTCCGCCTCCTTAGGTGCCGCTGCGGGTGGGCGGGAAACGGATCGCCATCCTGGCATCCCTCTATGGAGTTGTAGCAGCGGTGGTGTGCGTCTCGGGTTTCACAGGTGGGCCCAGTTGTACAGAGTTAACCCGTTTTCCCGCCAAGACCCTAGTATTTTCCTTCAAAATTAAACTACACTTCAGGGCATGATACAGTAACAAGGGCCGGACTTAACCTCTTACCGTGTCAACCAGAACACTCTACAAACCATATGAAGAAACAGTTTTCGGGCACGGAAAGGGGAGAGTCCGTGGGAAAAGAGCAACAGACGAGAGGGCCCGGGGAGGGGCCAGCCCTTGGCCTGGAGGCACCTGCTGAAAGCCGGTGCTGGGAGGGGCCAAGCAGACCGTGGCGGCCTTGCTGAGGCGCGGGCACCAGGAGCTCAGGGGAGCCGAGTTGCCTGGAAGCACCAAGAAAATACGTAAATGAAACCAAGAGCTGCAGCTAATAAGCCAGCAGTGATCACAATGTAACACACTAGAAGACACACAATCCAAAAGAAGAAAAGGAAAAGCTACAAGGAAACGAACAGGAGGCTGTGAGACATAAATCCATCTACACTGGTCATTATTCCGTCGTGAATGGTCTAAACAGTCCAATGAAGAGTCGGAAAACAGATGTACCCCGCAAACCCTGATATTGAAAAAGCTGGAGTGATTCTATCAGTATCAGACAAAGCTGACGTCAGAAAAGTGTCACCAGGATACGGGACTTCTCATGAGGGCAAAGAGGTCAATCCATCAAGATGACCCGTCAAGATCGTGACGTGCAACAATCGTGACGTGCGTGCGCCTGCCACGGGAGATCCGGCAACCCGGCACACGCCTGGAGCAGCGGCAGGGCACGCTCGCAAGGCCTGTGTGAAAGCAACCGCGGCAGCTCTATTGATAACGCCCCAAATCTGAACCACCCCCGTGCCCATGAACAAGTGAGTTGTGTGAAGTCAACACCACGGAATACCACTCAGCAGCAAAGGAAACAGAATCCCCGCACAACGAGCCCTGGGGCGGGCACTGTGCGGAGGCCAGTAAGCCAGACACAGGTGGGTGCACACCGTCTGATCCTATTTATGTGAGGCTCTGGGAAAGCCAGGCGCGACCTGCTGTGGCTCACGGCGGACCGGCAGGTGCCTGGGGCTGAGCGAGCCGATCGCAAGGGGCCGAGAGCGCCCCTTCCGCGGGGATGGAAACTGTCTGGGTACGCCGTGCAGCATGGCACGGTGCATGCTTTTGTCAAAGCTCGACCTCTGAACCAAAATGGATGCCTACTGTTGTATGCACTCACACCTCCATAGAATTGTTCTTCAAAAACAGGAACACGGCATATAGCACATTAAGCAATAAACAAACCCAAAAGTAACAACCGGATTCTTACACGTCTGGTGCCGCAGCAGGAGGGAGTCAGGCGCCTTCTGAAACCCGCCCACTGACCTGAGACAGCGGGATTGAAGGGCCCAAACCGAGGTCCCCAGGAGCTATTCTGGGCCAAGGTCTTTTCCATCGCTGATTCTGAACCCACTTGTTGGTTTAAGAGTAGAAGCCACAGAACAAAACTAATTTCAATCTTGTTAAATAGTCATAAATTGTATGATAAGCAAATGGATTCCTAAAAAGCAAACTTTGAAGATGGTGATTTTTTAAAGAGTTACAGTGAAAATTTCAATGTTAAAAAAAAGATTTCTTTGGCGAGTGAGTGCATCTTACAAGGTAAGAATATTTGCTTCTGCAAGAGGCTGCCCTAGTTCCCGTCTTTGTGCTCGGCTGTTTTAAATAGTCTCTTCGAGAGGCTGAACAACTCTCCCCGCTCCACCTCTGCCGGGATCTCTCGTCCAACCCCAAACCCTAAGAACTTTCTCTGTCCATCGGCAAGCAGCAAGCCAGCAGAGCTGGGGCAGAGCTCTGAGCTCAGGCGGACCTAAAAGCACCAGGCAGAACGGAAACCAGACAGGACAATGCTCCTCAGCAAGTGGCCCACTCTGCAAATCAGGTCCTGAATTCCAAGATGCATGGACAAAAATCACTGCTCCGTACCCTCAGCGTCTTCCCTGAGCCTTTCCTGCACCTTCTGGCCCCAAATGAATCCGAGGACATGGTGTCCCCTGCGAGCCCCTGTCCCTCCCACCCCCTTGTGTGCCACGGTACAATTCATTACATATCCTGTCTTCAAGACTGGAATTCAGTGACCTCTTGCCACCTCCACGGCTATCCTCCCACGGGTCCAGAACCCAGCACCCTCGTTCACCTGCATGTGGCAGAAGCTGCCGCTTCCAGGGCCACTGGAGAGCTCTATGAACGCCTCGGTCAGATGTGCCACCCCCAGGCTCAAACTTCCCTGCATGCCACCTCACTCTGAGTGAAGGCCAAGTCCTCACAATGGCCTAAAAGCCTCTAGACTCCCATACCTGTCACTCACACTCAGCCCCTCAGCCACAGCCCCGCCCCCTGCCTCCTGCCACACGGCTCCAGGCTAAGGGCCTCTGCCCTGCTGAGCCTTCTGCCCGGGCCCACGTCCCCTGGATACACACACAGGGGCTCGGCTGCCTCTCCTCCCCTGGGTCTTTGTTCGACTGTCCTTTGTAAGTGCTGCCTTCTCCAAACGCACAGTTTGAAACCCACGCCGGCGCCCCAGCCTCTCTCCCTGGCTCTCCAACTCTCCACACCACGTCCCTCCCGCCGCGTGTCCAGGGCGGGCACCCCGCACCCCGCTGCACTACACTGCCCTGGGCCTCCCAGGGGCTGCGTTTCCTCGACGCCCAGGCGAGACGCTCCACCAGCAAGAAGGCTGTGACTCGCTGAAGGCTCCGGCGATGGTTAGCATTTTTTACTGTATTTTTAATGAAGGCGTGTGCCTTGTCTTTAGGCAGAGAGCTACTGCACATTTAATAGACTACATGTTGTGTAACCATGGCTTTTCTACGCGCTGGGAAACCCCCAGATTCATGTGACTCACTCTATGGCCATGTTCACTTCACTGCGGTGGTCTGGAACGGAACCCGCAAGATCTCCGAGGTCTGCCTGCACACGCGTGTTGGTCTGCCCCCCGCAACGCCCCCTGTAGAATGTCAGCTCCATGAGGCAGGCCTCAGCACTGGAAACTGAGCCCCTCACTCCCCTGTGCATGCGTGGTGCACAGCGACCCCGACCAACTGAAGGGCCACACTCCCGGCGGCAGGTTTCAGACGCGGCCCGGCCAGCCCCTCAGAGCCTCGGCCACGCTGCCTGGCTTTGACTTTGACCGGAGGTAGGAGTGCTGAAACAAACCAAGGGGAAGCTCTACAACTCTGAGAAAGATATTTCCAAAAGAGCGAAGACCAGGGGATGCGATGACAGTGCCCGCCCGCCTGGCACTTCTGAACACACCCGGGGCTCTGCGGTCCTGCAACGGCCCGGTCACCCCCTCACTGCCAGTTCCAGAGCCGAGATGGGCTTTCTCCGGGAGAGGCCCCTGAACATCGCTGTCCGTCAGTACACATTAAGACCCCCCACTTGCTAATATTGCTGGAGCATACATACCACTGTCTCCCCTGCAGTAGGCGGGCCCTGGCAGGGAGAGGGCGGCTGGTGGAAGGCTGATCGGCGGCAGGGATGACCTCTCGGTGGAGCGGAGCGGAGCTTCCCCACGCTCGCCCGAGACTTAAACGCATGCCTCAGCAACATCGCCGGTGGCCCCCCCGGGAAGCTGAGGGGCTCCTGGGCAGCGTGAACGCACCTCCCCCCCTGAAAGCCGGCACACCAGGCGTCTGTGGCCTCATGCGTCTCTGTCTCCACACGCACACACCTGTTTAGTGGGACGGTTCCACCAAGGCACTCGCACGAGCCAGGCTGTGGACGTCTCGCCCGGCCAAGCACAGGGCGGACCTGCTCCAGAGCGACCTTTGTGTGTCGCACCCAGTTCTGGATTTTAGTGTCATAATATACGAGGGGGGACCCGAAACCTGGGATTTATTTATAAAAAATTGTGTGTTTATTCTTACATGTTTAAGCTTCGGTCGCCTTCGAGGTGCTCTCCCTCTGATGCAGCGCGCCTATCGAGACGTTTTTCCTTCCGCTGCTCAGAACAGTGTTGGAACTCGTCGATCTTGATTCCTTTTAGTGACTCTGCCTCTTCCACATCAGCTAACTGTTTCCCCTTTGAGGGCTTTTTCCATCAGGGAAACAGAACAGTTGCTCGGGGCGAGACAGGGTGAACAGGGAGGGTGGGGCAACGGGGGTCAGGCCAGTTTTGGTCAAAAACGTCTGAACACAGTGCGGTGTGGGCAGGTGCACTCATAAATCACCCACCATGAAATGATGAAATGGGCCAGCCCATTGAAAGAGTCTTCAAAAAAATTCACTGAAGACGAAGGCAGCCTCTCCCAACAACGCCAGCTGGTGCACTGGTACCGATGGGTGCTAGATCCCGCACCCAGCACCTAGTGGGGGAAGCCTGTACTACAAAGGCCCTGTCCCCCAGAAGGTAAACCAGGTTTTTGGGGGCCCCTCTTCTTTAAATGTAAATTGTATAACGTGTGTGTGTGTGTGTGTGTGTGTGTGTGTGTGTGTGTTAAAGGAACACCACATGCATGCTAATTTAATTTCCACACTAACTTCTCCTGGTGATGGGCAGAAAGAAGCGGTTGTTAACGAGCACACGTCCGGTCCAGGCTCTGCCTCTCAGGAGCTGTGTGAATGTGGCCACGTGCCTTACCTGGCACGGGGAACACTCAGCGTTTCAGTGCACACGTAGCCACCACTGCCTTAAACTAAGAGTAATTCCGACCAAGCAAGGACTCTGAAAGGCTCAGGGAAACTGAACAGCAACAATCCAAAAGATCACAGAGTCGCCAGCCTGCAGATCAGAAGGCTGGTGTAGTGGGCACGCACCGGCGTCCCTGCCGTCCTTGGGATTAGCTGAGGCGAAAAGGTTGTTATTCCAGTAGAATGAAGCTTTCCTGAATTGTTCTCGGCTAATCTTATTAGAACTTACATGAAGGCTCTGAAAAGGAAAACCAGCTCTAATAAACAGGTTTTAAAAAGAGAGAACTACATTTTCTCACAGAACTGGCTTGGCTCTTGTGTCCTCTCTGATGCAGAGCTGCCTCGCATCTCTCAGACACCCCAGGTGTTTGGAGCGGCAGGGGCGGCACTGCAGGGGTGGGGGCGGTGTCCTCCAGACCGGGGCAGCTCCAGGCTTCCTGAAGCCGACACAGATAAGAAAATCCACTGAGCCCTGGCTGGTGTGGCTCAGCGGACTGAGTGCCTGCCTGCAAACCCAAAAGGCTGCTGGTTCTATTCCCAGCCACAGCTCATGTCTGGGTTGCAGGCCAGGGCCCCAGTTGGAGGCGTGCGCGAGTCAGCCGATGGACGCAAGCCGATCGACACATCTGGATGTTTTTCTCACACACTGATGTTTCTCTCCTCTTTCCCCTCTCTTTAAAAAATAAATAAATAAAATCTTTTTTAAAAAAAATTAAAAAGAAGAAGACAGCCAACTGAGAAGACTGCCTGCCAGCAGGTCTGTAAGCACTACCAGCTCTTCCCTCTTCCCTGGTGTCTCTCTAGTCTGGGCAGCATTTCTGTTAGGAGTCCCAGGTGGAAACTCCGCAGAATCTGTGCCCCTGATTTGTCTGGGCTGAAAACCCAATTAGCTGTGCTTAGTCAAGTGTTCATCTCTGCTCTCCGAAAGTTTAAGTGGATCTTTAACTTGTTCCCTCACTAAGGCTCCACAAAGACCTGGATAATTGATACAGAATTGAATGGGGCCCCAAGGTTCTTCTCCTGGCTGGCGCATTGCGCTCGCTCGGCTAGAGAGAGTTCTCCGGGGAGGACAGGATGGAATCCGGGAGCCTTCGCCAGGGAGAAGGAAGGCCCTGCAGGGACAGAAACTACCGCAGCCCAACAAAGGTGGGAAGCAAAAGGGAAACGGGGACTGAAGGGCTGAAGCTGGCCCCAGGGTGGGATCTGTCTCCCTGGAACCACGTGCACAAGTGCTCAGTTTACTGTAATTTAATCCCAGCCTTGGAGTTGGAAGTTGCAGTTATCAATATTTGCAGGTTTTAAAAAACAGTAATTTGGTAAATTGTAAAACAGATTGGAACTGACAAAAAAAATAACCTTAGCATGTTTTATTCTGAGTGTTTGGTGTTTTTTTAGTATTTCTGTGGTCTTATATAATTACCAGTGTTTATTACTAGATATCTATGACATTTGTGTCCATCTTTACTTCTTTATTTCTACAGGGACAGCTCAGAAATGTCTTTTAAAAGGACTTCTGATGCAATTCCTGTTTTTCCAATGTACTACTTTATAATGAAACACCTTTTTTGTCATCAAAGCGCCTGGCAAGTCTATTTCTTATGTCTGAATCCAAAATGCCAAAAATAATTTATGCATCCTTTCTACATAAATGTCCTTTGAAATGATGCAAATATGTTTGAGACCAACGTTAAAAAAATACTTACGTAATCAAAGTGAAAGTAAAAATTAAAAAGCAGAGGCACCAGACTGGAAAGAAGGGAGTCACATTGTTTCTGTTCCGAGAGAGGGCCCTACACAAGGAGAGCCCCGAGGAACTCACACACACACACAGGCGTGCACATACACACACACACACACACTCACTCACTAGAACTGGTAAACTAGTTCAGCAAGGCGGCAGGGTGCAAGGTCACTGTACAGAAGCCCACTCCATCCCCAAGTACTAGCAGTGACGCATGAAAAATGATATTAAGTAAACAACCTCATTCACAATAGCGTCAAACATACTCGGGAGCAAATTTAACAAGAAGGCTAATGACTACAAAGCACGGCCGAGATAAAGGGAAGGCGGCTTAAATAAATGTGGAGACATTTCACTTTTGTGGACTGGAAGACTTAATGTTGTTAAAATGGCACCTCTCTCCAAACTGACCTATACAATCAACACAATTCCTATCAAAATCCCCCAATTCTTTTTTTACAGGAATTGAAAAACTGACGCTAAAATTCATGTGGAAATGCAGAGGACCCAGAACAGCAAAAAAGGCAGTTTGCATTTTAAGAAAGAACAAAGAGGGAGGAATTTTATTTCCCAATTTCAAAACTTACTATATGGCCACAGGAATCAAGACTGCAGATTAACGGAACAAGACGGAGAGCCCAGAAATAAGTCCTCACATTCGTGGTCAATTCATTCTCGACAAAGGTGCGGAGACCGCCCCATGGTGGAGGGAAACACTTTTCCATAAGTGGCTTTCAGACAACGGGAGATCCTCGTGCAAAACGGGGTCGATTTAGACCGTTACTTCACACCAGTCACAAAAATTAACTCAAAAATCAGCCAAAGACCTAAATGTAGGACTAAAAATGATGTGACTTCTAGAAGAAAATCTCTGTGGATTTTAGGTAGGCCAACAGCTCTTCCACCTGACACCAGAGAATGATTCACAAAATACATATATATAAACTCCACTTCATCAAAACGAAAACTTTCTGTGCTTCAAAAGTCTCCATGAAGAAAAGGAAAGAAAAACGAATAAATAACCCACTAACTGGGAGAAAATACTTGTAAATCATACGTATGATAAATAACGTAAATGAAGACAATCAATTTCTTAAATGGGCAAAAGAGTTAAACAGACATTTCACCTAAGACAATGAGCAAATGGCGAATCGGCCCAGACGCATCCGATATCGTTAACCACTAGGGAGACGCGAATCGAGGCCCGAGGAGGTGGGCACGGCTTCCTCCCCCAGAGCGCGGTGAGCCGAAGGGCAGACAGCAGCAACTGCTGAGGTCACCTTGGCAAACCTGGGACTCTCACAGAGTGATGGTGAGAAAGTAAACCACCACAGCCACTTTGGATGGCGACTTGTCACTTCTTAAGAAGTTAACCGTGAATTTACCACACAACCCTGCAAGTCCCACTCCTAGTTATACACTCGAGGGAACTGAAAACATGCGTGTACACGCTTGCACATGAGAGTGCACAGCAACATTGCCCATCACAGACACAAAGTGAGGATAACCCAAGTGTCCATCAACTGGTGACTGGATTAAGAAATGGGGTCTGAGCCCTGGCTGGCGTAGCTCAGTGGATTGAGCGCAGGCTGCGAACCAAAGCATCGTAGGTTCAATTCCCAGCCAGGGCACATGCCTGGGTTGCAGGCCATGACCCCCAGCAACCTCACATTGATGTTTCTCTCTCTCTCTCTCTCTATCTCCCTCCCTCCCTTCCCTCTCTTAAAAAAATAAATAAATAAAATCTAAAAAGAAAAAAAGAAAAAAAAAGAAATGAGGTCTGTCCGCATAATGGACTTTTACTCAGAAGCAAGAGAATGAAGCACTGGTTACAGCCGTGGCATGAACCTCCGAAACCTTGCGCTGAGTTCAAGAAGCCGGCTGCAAGAGACCGCAGTCTACACACGGTGAGACTCCATGCAGAGGGAAGGTTCAGAAAAGGACCATCACTGAGAAGACTGAGAGCAGGTTCCTGGCTGCTGGGAGCCGGAATGGAATCAGGGGTGAGGACAGAAGGACACGGGGGTCTCTTTTGGGCTCGGAAGTGGTTTACAATCGGAGTGTGGTGACGGTTGCAATGTTACAATTTACTAAAACTCATCAAAGTGTAACTCACAGAATTATAACTCACAATGAGTGACTTTTATGGCATGTAATATCATACCTTAATAAAGCTGTTGTTTTAAAAGTGAAAATTGCACAAGTTTTGTTTGGACCAAAATCGTGTTTTAGACACAAATATTATTTCATGCCAGTTCAAAAAGACTAATTCTGAACCTCTGGGGTGAGCTCTGCAGTCAGTGGTATAAAGTGACATGTCTCCCATGGCAGCACGTGATGTGATATTACATTAACTGTGATGTTCTTCATGCAGGAGATTAACATTTGCATAACTCATGAGTTAAGTGTCTATTTTGGAGTCTCTTCATAATCAGGAACATCCTCCTCTAATAGGGGAGGGTACGCAGACACAGGAGCTAAACAGATTGTCGACAGACAGATGGAATTTATCAAATGCCATGTGCCTCGCTTGCACACGACGAAACTGTCATTTCCATATATATTATAGGAGAAAATTGTAACAAAATTATCTTAGCCATTACTGACAAATCGATTTTACTGTCTATTCAATACCCAGCACCCCTTTAAAACTATTCTTTCAATGAGCCAAAGCAAGAACAGTTTCATTATCCAAATGTGTATATTTCACTGACAGCAATTTAGGAACCAACTTAATTAATACACATTAAGACATATAATTTCTGTGTAAGAACGAGGAGGATAAAAGCAGCCCTTTTATTCTGAAAATTGGCAATTAAAAACAAAGAATTAAGCATCTATCCTGCTGCATTAGTTTTCCATGGCCACGTATTAAATTACCCCACACTCAGTGACTTCTAAACGACACCCCTTCTTTATCTCCACGTCCAGCTGGGCTCTTTCGGGTTCTCTGCGTAGGGTCTCCCGAGGCCAAGAGCAAGGTGTTGGCAAGCTGGGTCCTTATCCAGAGCTTCAGGGAAGAATCTGCTCCCAAACTCATTCAAGTTGTTGGCAGAGTTCAGCTCCTATGACTGTAAGGCTGAGGCCCCTGTTTCCTCGTGCCTGTCAGCAAGGGATCACTCTCGGCTCCCGGAAGTCACCCCCGCATTGCTTCCCGCGGGTTCCCCTCCACCTGCGAAGCCCATGCGGTGTGCCGAGATCTCTTCTGCTTTCAGCCTCTCTGGCTGCCTCTCCTGCCACCCGCCTGCGGGAACTCTCTGCTGGAGTGAGGAGATGAAGCCCGCCCAGGCCACACCCATCGTTACAGCTGCGAAGTCACTGGGAGTAGTAATGCCAGGGGGCGACAGTCACTGGGGTCGTCTTAAATTCTTCCAACCACACCTGCCTTCCCCACATGCACTAAATTTAAAAGCAACCAAATAGTTTTACTTCATGAGTCCAAGAAACAAATGTGGAAGGAAGAGCATGATTAGAAAACTCACTATTTTGCAACTCCCTTATAACTGTTTTAGACACAGATCGTCAGTGAAAAAGGAATAAACGGCAGAGGACAGCTTCATGAGGAACCTGAGAGCTCAGCACACCTGAGCTCACTTAAAGACAGGGCCAGAGTGACACCTCTGTGTCGTGTCCCTCCTGCTGGAAAGTACACGGCCCCACCTGTGAAGGACTCTCGCCAAAAAGGTCAAACCTAAATATAACCAAGCTGCCAGAGCTCACGCTCCATCCACAGGAAACGGAGGACATGCAGGTGTGAACTGAACGATGTCACGAAGACGCAAACAGAAAAACCCAGGGTGCAGAACGACCTGCGACACAAGCGGCCCAGTCTCTTCCCTGAGTCACTTCTCTGTGGGGGGAGGGGTGCCTGCTGTTGATTAAAAGAGGCATTATTAATGATAACGATATGAGAATATTTGGATCCTGATTCAAACCAACCAGGAAAAAGGCATTTTAATCAAAAAGTGGAATATAGAAACTCAGTATTAGAGTGTACTAAGAACCACCACAAATTTTCATTGGTTGGGACAGAGGAAGGCATTGAGGTGGTGTAAGAAAACACACGCATTTTTTAGAGCTGCACACAGGGCTGAGATGCCACGAGGAGTTCACTAATCGCTTCCGAGTATTTCAGCAACCACAGAAGGAGGGGATGAGCAACGCAAGTGGAGCAAAACGGTGGAAAACACTGACCCCAGGTGATGATACATGTTTGGGGGTTTGTTAACTCTAGTCCTCCTCTGTGTATGACGAAAATCTTCACAATAAACGATTTCATTTGCGAGCTTTCACTCATTGAGCAGCTGCCGAGAATGAACCCTCGTGTGGAGGGCCTTGCACGCATTCCCTGCCGCACCCTCACGGCAGCCTCCTGAAGCAGCTGCCATCACGTCCCTGCATCGACAGATAAGAAAACCCATGAAACGACCACCAGTCCGGGGGGCGGCCGACAGGTCTGCCCATCACCCAGTCTCCCAGCACAGCCTCAGAGGCCCAGAAAACGGAAGGCCCCTATGTTTTTCACTTCACAAAACATTTTTGCAAGCTGCCTAGAGCTCCCGTTGGAAGCGCGCCCCCCCCCACCCCCAGTTCTGCGCTAACCATCAGCAGGGAGCATATGGGTGGGGAGGGAAGTGAGAAAAGGAGCTGATGGGCGAGGAGATGGACAGTGAGACAGAAACAAGAGAGCCACAGAGCAGGAGTGGCTCTCCTTAAGGAGTGGTTACTCCTTAAACCATAGGAGTAACTCGGAAATCAACAAGCTGGCCACGCGAGGAGATGGTCCTGGGCAGGGGCAGACGGAAGGTGGGGCGGGGGAGGGGAGTCGAAGGGAGGAGGCAGGTGCTGAAACAGGGCTCCAGGCCTAGGGAGTGAGAGCGCTTCTCTCCCATCTCGGTCCTTCTTCCCCTCCTCCCCAGTCCCCAACTGGCCAGAACAGGAGCACACCACAGAGCACCAGGGGGAGGGCCCAGACAGACAAGCGCTGGACACATTAAATACGCAGCTACGTCAGAATGGAGTTAGAGGTTTCTGTCGGGCCGTTCACCTTGACCCCCCTCGCCACCCCACCCCACCCCCCCCATCGGTCACTGTTCTTCTCTCTGAGCTTCCAAGTGTACGCTTAGCTTAGCTCCAAGCTCACAAATTGGAAGAAAGGGAAGAAGGAATTATTTATTTAAACGATGTTTTAATTTTTTAACAGCTGAGTTGAGATGAAATTCACAGACCATCAGGGTCCTGTGAAGGGGGTCTTGGGGAAGAACCGGTGTGGCTGAAACTAAAGTTCAAGGCCACATTAATGCCATTAGTGCTCAGAACAAAGGTTCCCGCCATCTGTCAGGTGAAGCTTTAACCGAAACAACAGACTGGTCGTGTCTGGGGGTGGGGGGGGGCGCATGTGTGTTGGGGGGACAGCAGACAGGAAAGGGGTCACAGAAGGGGGAGCGAGGAGCAGCGAACATAAAGGAGAAAGAATCCTCCACGTGTCTCAGAAAGTGGGGTGAGAGAGGCAGGGGGGCGGGTGGGGGGCAGGCCTGTCACCACCCACCAGGACGTCTGCATCACAGGGACCCACCTGCACACAGGTGGGCTGGAAAATCCCTTCCGCTCCCAGCAGCATCATCCACAGTAGCCGAGAGGTGGAAACAAGCCAGACGCCCAGCAGTGAGTGAACGGACAGACAGAACGTGGCATGCCCACACGCTGGAACATCATCGAGCATAAAAGACGATGAAGCCCTAACTCCTGCTCCACACGACACGGGGGAGCCTCCCAACCATGATGCCGAGTGCTCGGTGCGAACGGCCACACGCTGGAGGATTGCATTCCCTCAGAAGGTCCCACACAGGCCAAGCTGCTGGGGCAGAAGCTGCTCAGCGGTCTCCAGGGGCTGGGGGCGGGGGGGAGGCCAGGGAGACACTGCCGGTGGGCACAGCATTTCTCCGGAGGGGGCTGTGGGCGCTCCAAAACGAGAGCGTGGTTGGCGGCCACTGCGCAGCTCTGCGAGCACGCTGAAAAAATCACCGCGCTGCGTGTGGTGGGCAAAGTGCACACTACGTCAGCGATATCTGAGTATCATCTTTAACTAAGAATGTTATTAAAAATGTTTATAATACAAATAAACTTTAAGAATGTAAGTGTTTACATTCTTTTACTCAAACTCTTTCATTTTAGTGAACAAGTCATTTCGTTTCTCCCTTTCCTCTCAAAGACACAGTGCTTCTCTCTCGTTGCCATGACAGTTTATTTCTTTCTTTCTTTGTTTATTTAGGTCCAAGTTCAGAGGCGGAGGAGAGCGTTTCCATACCGATGACAATAAACCAAACATCATGAAAACGATGAGAAGCAGCAATAAAAAAATGAGATGAAAGCCACAGCCTTTGAACCAAGCCCTGAAGGTGAGGACGACACAGCTCTGCTCTGTGAAGGGCCGTGAGCTTCCCACACACTGTCCTCGGAGCACAGAAAGGCTGCCCTTCGCCCGGATCACGCGACTCACCTTCCCACCCCGTTTCACGGGTTTTCACAGAAGCAAGGTCTACTGAAGGTCACCATGAGAGACTGGCTAATTTCTGCAGAGTAGGTACAAATTGGTGTATAAAAACCCAAAGACTTTCTGCCCTGGTTTCTGCTTTACTGGACCAAAAAAGAGCATCATAACTCTTTCAAAAAATAAACCTACCCAGTTCTTACCAGGTGACCTTCTGCAGCACATTTTATGTTCCTTCTTTCCTTCCCAATGGACTTCGAAAGTTATCAGAGCAGAGAACTGTGAATCAAGACAAGTCACTTCGACCCAAGTCCGCACCTTCTCACCTGTGTATGGTGGGGCACCGCGAATTATCTCTAAGAAGAGTCAGTATCACCCTGTCTGGTGTGGTTCAGTGGACTGAGTGCTGGCTTGGGAAGCAAAGGGTCGGCGGTTCAATTCCCAGTCAGGGCACATGCCTGGGTTGCAGGGCAGGTCCCCAGTAGGGGGCGCATGAGAGGCAACCACATACTGATGTTTCTCTCCCTCTCTTCCTCCCTCCCTTCCCCTCTCTCTGAAAATAAATAAATAAAATCTAAAAAAAAAGTCTGTGTCCGAGGGGTCAGTCTGTGTTTATGAGTCATGGGAACAGAACAGAATGCAGAATTAAGAGTTCCAGGAAACTGCAGTAAGACCTTAATTTCTTGAAATTAATTTCTTCTAGTAGTAAAAGAATTTAAAAACGGAGACGCGGCTCCTCGGCAAACCTGGTCTGAACAACCGTGGGAGGCACACAAGGTGCAAAGAATGGAAAGGGGCGTCCCACTCTCTCGCTTCCGCTCTGCAGATTTCATGTAAAGACCCCGGAAGGACCCGGCTACATCACCACGGGCAGATCAGCAATGCCGCCAGCTGGCAGGCCAAATGACGAGTCCATCCCGGCTGAGAATAAAACATCACTCTGGAAATTTCTGGACAGCACGAACTGATTTTGGGAAGTGGAAGGAAAAGGGATGTGGACTGCAGCTCCTCCCTAAACTGGCCGACAGTGTGTCACCTCCAAATAATCCACGGGCCCTTCAGAAGGCACGTGAGAACAGAGCTCCTTTCCTCATTGGCCCTGAAACTCCTCCACACGGAAGCAACTGTTCAGTCCTAGTTTCTCTGGGCACTAGCGGTGGGAGCCACAGCGCACAACCACACCACCGTACGTCTGCACGCGCCAGGGCCAGCATCAGCCACGGCCGGGCACGGCCGAGAGAGGTGGGGCCTTGGCCTCTGTGTAAACAACAGGGGGAGTCCTGGTGACCTGCTGGGCACAGACTCTGAGTGGGGCCACAGAATACACCTAACTGACGTGGAACCGACAAGAACGAACGGCAGACAAAACCCATAACCCACGGAAACTGCCCAGATCGAGTAACCCAGCCGCACACCATGGGAGGAGACCACCGAGACTGGGGTAACGTCTGTGAAGGCCCAGGCCCACTCCCTGTGATCCCAGAACGTGCCGGAGCCCCGAGAGAGGCTGAGGGTCCCAGAGGTGCATCCAAACAGAGAGAGCTTATTTCTGGTTACCGGGTCCCCCAGTTTTGGCAACCTCCCAAACTTCCTTAACCCAAGCTAGTCAGTTTCCCACTAGTTTACTCACAGGACACATTACTAAGAATACAAGTCATCATTAAGTACCTGATTACATGAAATTTCCTCCGTTCCCAGCTGGAAGGAGAAAGCGTGTAAAGCATGAGAGGGGGCTGCAGGTACACACTACCACAGGGTCCCTCGGTGCCACTACCGAAGGTACAGTGTGCTAAGTGAATAAGCAGGACTTACCGATTTTCTGATTGAAAATCTTGTCAAAGGTTATTTCATTCCTCTCTGCGAGATACTTCTGCATCACGCTCCGGATACTAGAAGAGAAGAGTGACACGGTTTTAACCATTACAGCCTGTACCACGTGCAGCCACCACCAGACGGGAAACGCGAGCTGTCTGTTGTATCTCGAGGACGCCGGCTTGATGAGAGACGCTCTTACAGACGCCCTCGACTGCTCGGATGGCGGGCTCGCCCACGAGCCGGGCACATCGCAGCGCCAGCCGTGACCCTCTCCTGCGCCTCAGGGCCGACCTGACGTGTCGGCTCGCCTCCAGGAAAGAACTCACGGATGTGGGGACTGCGCATCACTGACAGCTGACAGCACGGCTTTCCAAACCATGCACAAGCGTGCGCACGCACACGCGGAAAAGTCTGCTCCTCAATCAATGAGTTTCTCAAAATAAAAGCTAAAGTTCTCTGGATATATATGATGAATATTTTTAAAAATTGTATTTGTGCACATCAACAAAAAACTACATAATCAGAAGAATGCTTTCACTTTCAATAAAATAAAAAACAGCAAATGCCTTAAAAAATCTGAACTTCCTGGCTGGCGTAGCTCAGTGGATTGAGCGTGGGCTGGGAACCAAAGTGTCGCGGGTTCGATTCCCAGTCAGGGTACATGCCTGGGTTGCAGGCCATGACCCCCAGCAACCGCACATTGATGTTTCTCTCTCTCTCTCTTTCTCCTTCCCTTCCCTCTCTAAAAAAAAATAAAAAAATAAAAATTAAATCTTTAAAAAAATATCAGAACTTTACAGGGAAAATTGAAAATTGCATTGAAGACATTAATGAAGATCTTAAGTAAAAAGATACACCACAGTTAGGAGCAAAAAGATTTAATATTGTAAAAATCCAAAGCCTACCCAAATTTATCTATAAAATCAATTCGGTCCCCCACCAATACCCCAACAGGGTTTTTCACGAAACACAGAAATAGAGAAGCCCTTTATAAAAGGTACACAAAAAGGGCTCATGAATAGCCAAAACATTTCCGAAGAAAGTAGGTGACGATAATAGGGCTTGTTACCAGGCTAAAAGGATTAAGACAGGATAAACAAATTGATCGGTGAAATGGAACAGACAGCACATAAACCGAGCCACACGTCCATGGAACTCGGATATGTAACAGAAGTGGCGAGGTAGAAAAACGGAGAAGGGAGGGATATTCAGTAAGTGAACCCCAAAAGTGATTATCCAAATAGGAAGTACAGAAATTGAATCTCCATCATTCACTGATGGGCAGCAATTTGGCATTGCTTTTTTTTTTTTAACTTTTTACAACAAACTAATACAGGTATACTTTACATATAACTAAAAGTATATTTAAGTGCACCATTAAATGAGTTTTCACATGTAACTACTACCCTGACCAAGATCTCAAATATTTCTATCACTCTAAAAGGTGCCTCTTTGCAATCCATCTCCCCACACTCCAGGATCCAGGCAACTACCAATCCCCTTTCTGTTGATACAGGTTACTTGCTCTGGTTTGAGCATGTTATGCGAATAAAACCCTACAACACCTTGTCTTTTCTGTGTGGCTGCTTTCACTTGGAGGAAGCAAGCTGCACCCACATCGGTGGATGCAAAAGCATTGAGTGTTTTTGCACTGCTGAGCAGTGCATCACTGTATCCCGCCCTTTGCTCACCCACTCATCTGTGGACAGACACACAGGCTGCTTTCGGTTTGGGGCTACCATGGACAAGCTGCTTTAAACACTCGTGTGTGAGTCTCTCCTCACGGGCACGTGTTTTCATTTGTCGTTGGTAAACATCTGAAAGTGAAATTGTTGGCCATATGGTAAACTATACTTAACATCACGAGAAAGTGCCGCACTCCATTCCAGACTGGCCGCACACTGCGGTCACATTCCTGCCGCCGACGGGTGACGTTCCCGTGGCCCCTGCCGAGACGTCGGCTGTCAGTCTCTCTGGTTTCAGCGACCCTGTTGGGTGTGCAGTGGCATCTTACATGGGCCTTACATGGGCCCTAATGAGTAATGATGTTGAAAATGTTTGAACACGATTATCAGAACGTGTGTCTCTACCTTTGTGAGGTGCGTTGTGAAATCTTTTGCCTATCTTTTCACTGAGTTGTTTGTATTAATGGAGTCAGTTGTAAAATTTCCTTATATAGCCTGGAAGCAAGTCCTGTGTCAGCTTATGAGATAACAGTATTTTCTCCCAGTCCACATGATGTGTCTTCCTTTTCTCCATAAAATCCTCCTAAGGCGAGCAGTATTAGTTGGTGAGTTCCAGTTTACTGAATTCTTTTCCTGGTGGACAGTCTGTGCTAAGAAATCTTTCAGGTCCCACGGTCCTGAAGATTTCAACCTACATTTTCCTTTAGAAATGTTAAAGTTTCAGCTTTTGTGTTCAGGTCTAAGATCCAATTTTTGTGTATGCTACAAGGTAAGATGGAGGTTCTTTTTCTCCTTATAACATAATACCAAGTTGCTCTGGTATCCCTGTTGAAAACATTACCCCTTCTTCAATGAGTTACCCCGGGGTCTGCAGACTCCACCCACACGCGAGTAGGTCTGTCCTTGAACTGCCCTGAGGCAATGATCTACATTTCTGTCCCTGCACAGATACTGTATTGTCTTGAGTGTTACAGGTCTGTAGTAAATCTTGGAATCAGGTGACCCATGGCTTCCAACTATGTCTTATTGCTTTTGTTTGTTTTGTTTTTTTTCTGGGGTGTTTTTTTTTTCCTCTCTCTCCTAGGTTCTTTGCATTTCCATGTAAGTTTTTTTTAAGTCACTATGAAAATTTCTTCCCAGAAAAAGCTTGCTGGGGCTTGATTGGGACTGTGTTGAATCTATAAATCAATTTTGGGAGAATTAACCTCTTAATAATATTGCATATATAATCCATAAATATGACATATTTCTCCATTTATCTGGGTCTCCTTTAATTCCTCTCATCAGTATCTTATAGCTTTTGATATAGAAGTCTTGTCCTTTTCTCGTAATAATTTTCTCTGGTTTGGGATCAGGATAACGTGATTCATGAAATGATATGGGAATTATTCCTTTCTCCTTTATTTCCTGAAAGAGTTGGTGTAAAATTCTATTAATTCTTCCTTAAATGTTGAATAGAACTCATCAGTGAAGTCATTTGAGCCTAGAATTTTCTTTGTGGGAAGGTTTTCAATTAAAATCCCCATTTTTTCATAGACACAGGGTTATTAATATTTTCCATTGCCTCTTGTATTAGCATTGATATCTAGTGTCTTTTATGGAATGTGTCCATTTCATCTGGCTTGTCAAATGGACTTCGGAGTAACTAAAGTGAGTAACAGCGGCCCGGCCCGATCTGAGAGAACGAGAACACAGTATCTGATTACAAAGGGGCGGGAGCCACAGGAGCACACGCCGGGGTAGGATGTGTGCGGTCAAGTTTAAAATGTGTGCATTTGGTCTTTGTCCCAGTTCTAGGCACAGAGCTCCTAAAACCCTTGCAGTAAGAGTGTCTATTCTCAAGGAGCGCTTTCCAACCGTACCTGAGTTTATGCTAATGAGGTGACTCCTGGGCCCTCTGACAGCTTCATGATGGGGCTGGCTGCCAGAGGAACCCACCAACCACCAACCAACCGTGTGATCAGAGGCCTGGGACTTGCAGCTGCACCACTAGACTCCTGGGAGGCTAGAGATAGAGTTCAGTCACCAAGAGCCAATGATTTAATCAATCATGCTTACAAAATGAAACTTCGACGAAAACTCTAGAACGATGCAGTTTGGACAGCTTCCGTGTTGGTGAACCCACGGGTGTGCTGGGAGGGGGTGCTCCTGGATAGGACATGGGAGCTGTGGGCTCCCTCCCCACCAAACTGGCCCTGGGTAATGACCACTTTTCCAGTTCCGGAGTTGTACCCTTCACAGTAACACAAATCCTAAGCGTAACACTTTCTGGAGTTCTATGAGCTGTGGTAGTGAAATACCAAACCCAAGGGGAAGGTCACAGGAACCTCGGGTTGGTGGTCAGCCAGGCAGTAAAAAGCAGGTGAGCGGAGGCCCCCACCTGCAGCAGCCAGTCTATGATACGGGCCAGTCTCGTGGGACTGAGCCCTCACCCTGGGGGGTCCATGACGACTCTGAGTTGTTAGCGTCAGAATTGTTTTGACTCGCAGGACACCCAGGTGGTGACAGAGAACTGAAAATTGTTGGGAGAGGACATAATGCATGTGTCTCAGACCTTAATTTGGGTGATGGCTTCACAGGGGTAGACAAAACTTACCCAGGTATACACTTGAAATATTGCCGTTTATTTTATGTTAATTATACCTCCAAAGCTGCTTTTTAAAAATTATACCGCAAGGATGCAATCAGCAAAATCCTAGGTGTGGGAAACTCTACACAACAGACGACCTGGTTTCCTTAACAAAAAACGTCAAGAGGAAAAAGGATGGATGGGGAACCTACCTATGGTTCAAAGAAGACTTAAAAGAAATAACAACCATCAGGCATAGTGTACAGACCTTAGTTCAAACTCAAGTAAAAAAAATAATCGTGTAAAAACCGAAGAAATGTAAATACAGATGGAATATTTAATATTTAGGAAGCATTACCTTTTCAGCAGCACCGGTATATTACTGCGTTTTGATGTTTTAAAAGTTATCTTTTACGAAAGCCAGCAGAACTATCTGCAGATGAAAGGATACGTCGTGTCTGGGTGTGCTTCAAAATAACCAAGGGAACTAGGAGGTGTGGATGCACCCAAACTGGTAATGTGATGGTCACTGACAAAGCCCCACTCCCCGCCCATGGTGACATCAATTTCATTATATTATTCTCTCCCTAACTACGTGTTTGACATTTTCATTGCAGAAGTTTTTTAAAAATTCAAATTCTGGCCTCCAGATTCCTGGATCATTATTCTATATACCTCCTCATCAAATAATGTGTGTGTGTATATATATATATGTATATATATATATACACACACACACACTCTACATGTATTGATAATACCTTATATATTGATTAGAAGCCTAATTTTTTTTTAAATTTAATATCAACTGGCTGAAGATGCATCGACCCTACCTACCTGCCATGACCTGTTGGGGTCCTGCTGTAGAAGCACAAGGTCAGTACAATAAATGTTGCATCGCAACTTTTAAAGCTCTTCTGCTGCTACTGTGGTTGAGAGACCAGCCACCGGGTACCTCTGCTCTGTACCTGCCCAAGAACGGGCGAGCTCTGCGGTGCTTCCGCGCCTCACTACTGGCAGAGAAACCGCCGTATCTGTGACCTAGCTAGACGTCTCCCACTATTAAAAGCCTCTACATTCTATGCGGGGTTTAATTCTGCTTTATTGTAATGTCCAAAGGAAAATGCAGTGAAACAGACATTTCAGATAATGTAGAACTTATCACCGAGGAAAGGCAGCAGTGCCTCCCTGAGACAGTTGTGAAGACGGAGCAGGCGGGTGAGAGGAGGGCTTTGTCCGCGGCGCCAGTCGCCAGTCGTTACCACCTGGAAACCCGACGGGCAGATTGTTCTGAGAGATAAGATGATGAGGCAGTCACACCAAGACTCAATTCCCCCAAAAGGAAATTGCTTTCTCTCATGTGGAGTAACTAAACATTGTCCACTAACCATGAAAGACCCAAAGCAGAGCTCCCTTATCTGAAGTCACGGTAAAAACGTTACCACCAGGCTCAAAACCACCCAGCTCTGCCAGAAGACTCGGAAGAGGTCTGTAAAAGTATCTGGCACAATTTAATGCCCGTGCTTTTCAAGTTTCCTCCGTTCACCAGATCCCTGGCAGAAAGTCTTGCATATAATTTACATACCATTAGGCAATTCCGCCTGAGACTATTTACATTCAGAAGATCACAATCCAATTAAGCTAAATGTGAATCCTTTTGAGTTTTTTCCTACAATGCTTTGACAATCCACGTCATGTTTTTAATGTCTTTTTCTTGGCAATGTATTACCTGATACTGAAGTCATGTAACAGACTCGAAGCTCCCCAGACTAAAAGGCCCATCATCATATCCAAAACTCATCCCCAAATGGATGTGATCTGCAGGGTGAACACATGCATGGGGCCATCGGTTCACCTAATCAAAGCCTGTAAAGATCTACACAGTCCCTTCAAATTGGTTACAATAATCAGTTTAGGATCCACTCCTTCTTATCAAAATACTTCCGAACGGACAGCAGTACATAAGCAGCTCTGCCCTACTGCTGTGCTGTTCTGGAGTGAAATTAGCCCCCAGGGACTGGGAGACCACAGGCAGGGCGAGTCCAAAGAGCCTGGTGCTCGCTCCTCGCTTCCAAGAGCCATTTTTAACGCAATTATCTCACTGAAGAGACATCGAGGGCCTCTCTCTGGCCCACGGTCCAAACTCCTTAGCACGTTACAGGGAGCACTTCCAAAGGGGCCCCAACCCAACCATCACCACATCCGGCCGCAGTCTTGCTCTCACAGAGCAGCCGCACCGGATCTGTTTTCCCTGCCCTGTTATCCTGTAAACCTCGGTCCCTCTGATGCTTTTCTTCACCTGAAAACCTCCCACGCCTCCCAGGACCCTCACTGTGGTTCTCACTTCAGTTCCCGCTGCATGTCTGATGGCCCTGCTGCATCATGCCCCACAATGCACTGTGAAAATGCATACTTTGTATAATAGATATACGGTACATACATATAAGTAAATGTACGGTAAATATATATTATGTACACATATAACCCAGAGCCCTGGGGCAAATGCAGTCCCACTGGTCAACAGCATTTCTGCTCAGGGAACACAGACTACAGCAAAGTGAAGAAAGAAGGTCCAAGGTTCTGAACAAAAAATTTCATTTCAGTATAAAGCTGCTCAGAATGCAGATCTTCCAGAAGCCATCTGCACAATTTTCCCCTTGGGAGAAATATTTTCCTTTCTAAGAGCAGAAAACCATGTTGGTGTACGGTACTGGGGTTCACCCGGACTGATAAACATCTGAAACCTGGGAAAAAACCACTGACTCATTCATTCTCTCGGAACACTCGCGGCAGCCTTCCCCTGAGCCTTCCCCTGTCCCTGCCTGTGTGCAGTGGGGCCCACCACGTCCCCGCCCTGACGGCGCCCATGTCCAGGGGGCCGCAGCACAGTCAGCAGGGAGCCCCAATCCGATGTAACAAGTAGGTCTCCACAGGGGCAGGGACAGGGGCTTCCGACCCCGTTCAATACGACAGGACTGCAGGACCCAAGGGGCAAAGATGAAGTAGGAGAGAAAGCATGGGACCACCCGTGAAGGGTAAGTCACGTTGGCCTGCTCCAACTAACTAAATGAAATGGACAAAGGGCAACAGAAACTTAAAAAAAAAAAAAACACCCAGAGAAAAAGGCCGGACCACAAGTAGTCCACGGCTTTGCACTCACTTATTTCCACCGCTCTGAGAATACGCAAATTATCACCCACAAGACTGACACCCAGCTTTTCGGGGCTTATTTACAGCAAACGTCTCCCTTCCGAGGACTCACAGGTGACATGTCCTTCCTAGGACTTGCAAAATGCTGACTTGTTGGATGCAAATCGGCCTCCTGACCGCCCCCCCGCCCGACCCCACGTCCAGGCCTCCTGCCCCCACTCCTTCCTGAGACAACATGAGCCAGTGCAGACCGCAGTACACAGGCCCCGTCGAGCAGAACACATTTGCAAACCGAGATGCGCTCGCTCCACGCAAGATCATCCGGTGTAATTTCTCTACGACGTGTGTTTTAATTCGATGGAGGATGCCCTTTGAAAGCACAGGAGAACGTTTAGCTTGTGCCACAGGCCCATCAGCCTTCCCTTCATGATCTGCAGGTCTGGGTTGCCTGGGAGAGCCCTTTGCTACTCCAGAGCACTAAAACTATATTCTCACATCTTTCTATTTTTAATATTTTCACGATTATCCCATTAAACACTCTGGAAACCCCAGGCAACCCGAGTGAGGATCCGAATGAGAATTTTAAAGAACCTGACGAGCTGGTCCTCATTCATCTGCAAGAGAAAAATGGGCAAATGTACCTATTGCCATTTTTAAAAAGGAAAACAGTGGAGATCTCTCCAAATGTAAAGCATTGCTATGAATTTATTTTTAAAGATGTTATTTATTTATTTTTAGAAAGGAGAAGGGAGGGAGAAAGGGAGGGAGAGAAACAACAGTGTGTGGTTGCCTCTCGAGCGCCCCCCACTGGAGACCTGGCCTGCAAGCCAGGCATGTGCCCTGACTGGGAATTGAACCGCTGACCCTTTGCTTCCCAGGCCGGCATTCAATCCACTGAGCCACACCAGCCAGGGCTAGCATTTAATTTAAAACAGTGTGGTGTTGGTTCAGGCACTGACACTTAAGTGGCCCAGCGTGCAAAGTCGTGTATATGTCTACTGACATTCATCTGTGCAATGTAATTTGGTTTATGTATGAAGGGGGCATTCTGAGTCTGTGGGAAAGCAGGGTGTGTGGCTCTGCTGGACCCTGACTCGGGCCGCCTCGGATTTACAGGTTCCCTTGGAGAGACCCAGCCTCTTCCCAACAGCGAGTCTTCCCGTCCAGAACCGCCCACGGCTCCGCACAGGTGCCGGATTTCCCTGACTTCTCTTCCCCAAGTTTTGTTGCTCTTCATACTGGCCTACTTGGTCATCAGTCAGTGAGCTCTGGTTTAGAGCAACACATTAAAAGACACTCATCTTAAAGTGATAATTTTAAAATGCTTTGACAAATTAATATTCAAATAATTAAAAAGCAGAAAGCCGCTCAAGTGATTTTAACGAGAGACACGCTGCACCGTTTCACTAGGCGTGGCAAGCACACTTAGGCGGCAGGTCGTCTCACACAGCACGGGTTATTTTTTCCCTGCTGCATTTAAACGTTGGAGTTATGATTTAATAGCTGCTCGTCACTGAATAAAGTTCAGTGAGGTTGTTTGTACTCAGAGTGAACGGACATGATTTTCTGACGTTTTGGTCTGACTATGCGCTCCCTCTCCTACAACCTCCCTGCATCTTTCTCTTCTCGGCCTTCTCTGAGGCGTCGCTGGGGCCGGAGGTTACAAATCTGTCTACGCTGCGTGCACGAGGCAAGGCTCTTTGGCTGCCCATGAAAACTCGACCCACCTCTCTGCATCGGTGTCAGGAAGCCTGGTGTTGAGTCATCTGGTGCAGTCTCCAAAAAGCACATCGTCCCCCCTCCTGTGTGAGTGACAGTCTGCCTTGCATCTGTGCACGAAGCTCTCACAGGAAGCTGTGTCCTAGGTCACGGGTGCTCTCACACGGGACACGGGGACGCCTCAGGCTTCCGTCAGCCCCGCAAGAACACAGTTGTGGTCCTCACACCCACGCATCTGCTCTACTGTTTTTAAAAACTGTTGCAAGAACTTTCAAACATGCAATGGAGTACAGTGAACCTCCACAACTGTCATTCGACACGTGTTATCAAGATTATAGTCTGCTGCTTTTGTCTGCCCCCCCATGCTCCCCTGTTTTTTAAAGCATTTTAAAGCAAACCTCAGACCACATGTCATTTTGCTCTTACTACTTTCGTTTGCATTTCTGAAAGTTAGGGGCATTCTCCTTACAGAAACACAACCCACTGTCCCTCCCCACCCCCACCTGGAAATAATAACAGTAACTCCTGAAGATCTAACATGCAGTTCCCATGCAAATTCCATGATTCTCTCATTTGGTACAGTCGGTGGGTTTGATCAGGATCAAATGAAGATCATACATTTGTTTGACTGTTACGCCCCTTAATCCCGTTTTCATCTGGAGCCCCCACCTCTCCCCACCACCCACCTTCCATCCCCGCACCAGTGACTAGCGGAGGAAACCAAGCCAGCGGTCCCGGGGGCTGGCTCCATCCTGGGTGTACCTGCCTGCTTCCTCCTTTGCTCCTACCCCCGCATTTCCTGAAAGCTGACAGGGACCTCTCGAGACCTGATTCTGGCCCAGTCCCCCTTCTGGGGGCAGGGACGCTCACCACGTGGTCTTGGTAGTTCACGCCACCTCACCTACGGAGGCAGAGAGTTACTTCTTCTCCGTGATGTGAAAAGGACTTCCAAGATTCAGTTGATAATTCTCAGAAGAATTAGCCTCCATCAACTAGGACCTATGGGTTACCCTAAAATGTCTTTCTTACAGGAAAGGCAAGAGACGTGCTTAATTCGTTACCCTTTTGATTGTCACTATTCGGAGACAGAGCTGGTGCCCTATTCTTACTGCCAATGGCGATGAGTACGGAGGGTCATTTTCCTGTATGTTCAGGGATCCCTTTTGTGGGAGCATGGGAGTATTTGCCTCCTACTGCAGGTGTGACATTTGGGTGGTTTAAAACAACAGAAAGCCACCACCTCACAGATGGGTGGGCGGGACACCCGGCATGGGTCTCTCTGGGCAGACGTCGAAGTGCCAGCCGGGCTGTGGACCCAGTGGAGGCTGAGGGGAGAACCCAGCTCCTCACGGCCGCACTCCTGGGCCCACGCGCCCACTCCACCCTCAAGGCCAGCGCCGACTGGCAGGTCGGCCCCTTCCTGCCCATCTTGTAATGGTACCCTGGGCCCCCCCACAAACCCACGATAAACTCTCTATCTTCGCGTCCGCACAGGAGCTACCTTACTTCCATCTGCAACCTCGGGCTCGAGCCCTGCACCACAGCACATTCAGAGGTTCTGGGGATGAGGAAGTAGACGTTTCAGGGGGCCATTATTCTGCCTATCACGTGGGTTTCAAGAGACAGAGCATTTTAATCAACTGCAGCCATATTCTTTCCATGTTCCAATTGCCCCACCTTCAGCCAGGCGAACCCCTTCTTCAGGTGTGTGTGTGTGTGTGTTAGGTTTGGTGCCCCCCTCCCCGCCCCGACCCCCGCCTGGCTCCTCTGCTGCTGGATACAGCAGGGGTCCGGGCTTCCTGCCCAGCCCCTGACCGTGCCCTGGGTCAGGTGTGGCCGTGCGGCTACCTACTGAGATGAGGCTGCAGGTTCCGCTCGGGCTTTTCCGTGGCTAGGGAGGCTAAATACACAGAGTTGAAAAGAAAAAAGAATCACGAATTTAAAATGACTTTCTAATTCAAATTTAATCTTACAGGGTTTTTACTTAGCTCTTGCCATGTACTCATGTATTTGCCATTAAGATCTTAATTCTTGCCCTGGCTGGCGTGGCTCAGTGGATGGAGCGCGGGCTGCGAACCAAAGCGTCGCAGGTTCGATTCCCAGTCAGGGCACATGCCTGGGTTGCGGACCACGGCCCCCAGCAACCGCACATTGATGTTTCTCTCTTTCTCCCTCCCTTCCCTCTCTAAAACTAAGTAAATAAAATTTTAAAAAATTTTAAAAAAAGATCTTAATTCTTATTACCCAGCTGTTTCTGTAGAGTCTCTATGAAATAATTTTAAATAATAGCATTGAGACTTCTGAATGCAGCTCTATTTATTCTTAAAAATACAGAGGGCAATTTGGCGTCATCTGGCAAAACTGCAAATGCCTGCATCTTACTTACTTCTCTGGGGGGCTATCTACAGAACACACAGGTCCAGAGACCCACAGGCAAGCACATCCCCTACAATAACAGCAGCTGTGATTCCGGACGGAGGGTTAGGTCCGTGGCGGTTGTGTGGCACATCCGGCAGCAATTCAGAAGCCTGAGATCCACCTGTACATTACCAACAAGGCGAAGCTGAACACGCCCCACTGGGCGGGGAAGGCAAGTCGCAAATGCGCTGGCTAGTGCGCTCGTGACACAGAGAACTCCGCGCCAGCACGAGTTCAACCACCTTTCCGAGCAAAGGCTAAACACGCGACCTGTTCTATTAATTTCCTATCATGACTTGGAATGCGCCACCAACAGCGTTATCGGAAACAACATTATACCATTATCTCAGTACATAGAAATCCTTTATGTGCTGAGGGTAACTGATAAGGGTGTTCCGAGCCAAGGATACCCATTTACCTGGTGACAGGGAGAGAGAGGAATTTTAATTTTGTTTTTAAGATAAGGGTGCACGTGAAATTATAAAACAATGTCTGGGGTGAGAAAATATCAAAAACCCTTGACATGCAGCTTTTCTCAGTTTGTAGCGCTGCCATCATCCTTTTTTTAAACGATTTTATTTATTTATTTTTAGAGAGGGGAAGGGAAGGAGGAAGAGAGACAAACATCAGTGTGTGGTTGCCTCTCGTGCGCCCCCCACCGGGGACCTGGCCTGCGACCCAGGCGTGTGCCCTAGACCGAGGATCAAACCATTTGGTTCGCAGGCTGGCACTCAGTCCACTGAGCCACACCAGCCAGGGTGGCCATCATTCTTGATAACTATCCTGTTAGTTACCATAAAATTTCTGATATCTCTTAAGGAATTACTCATATACTTATTATTAAATCAGTGTCTCTAGGAGAATCATATGTAAGTCACTGGAGCACCCCTTCAGTTCCCTGCGGTCGATAACCCTTTACTAAATGAAGACGATGCATTTTCAAATGCGTTAGTAATGTCTTAAACTGACGATGTTCCTCTGCCCAAATCTAAGAGCCTTATTCCCTAAGATGGTCTAGGTGGCAAAACGTAGTCTGCATGTGGCCATTAAAATGCATAGAGTTTGCACTGAGGCCGAACTGGGCCTTTTGCTGTCAATGTGACCTTGAGCAATTAGCTTCCCTTTGAACCTGAACTTCCTCCTTCTGAAATGGAGATGATGAGTATTGTAGAGACGTTTCCCAGGGATCAGAAAATACGGGAAACACCTTGTCCTCTGAGAAATAAAATTTTACGTCGATACGTGACACAGAGGGCAGAGAAGTGCCAAAGGCTCCGGAGCTGGCTAGCCTGGCTGTGGCTTCAGCGGCTGCACCAGCTAGCCCAGCAGAGGCCGCCCACCACCGGGAACAGGAAACACGCAAACACGTAAAGACGGAAAGACACATTGACACCAAAGCCCCTGCCCGGTGGGGAATTCGAGCATCCACATCCATCGTAAAGCCACCCAGGGAGAGACGACTTGGTCCCAGCTGGAGCGGACCAGCCACAGGCCAGTCCCTCCGCCACATCCGGTCACGGGCTGGTGCTGGCCATGCCACCCTGCGAGGGCCACTGCACTTCCGGGGGGCAGCCTGCAGGACCGAGCGCTCTGCTCACTCTGACCTGAGGCATCTAGACTCCAGGGAGAGTCAGTGCTGAGTACAAAGTAGCAAATTTGACATTTTAGTTACAGCTGGGATTTTTAAATAACCTGCTATGTGAGTCAATGCATTTTGGAGAGTGGTGGCCTCCAGCTTCACAGATTCTCAAAAGGGTCTTTAAGTTTTAAAGTAAGAACCACCAGTCTCTAAGAAGAAAAAGGGCTGACTTGGCTGACTGGCATGAACTTCACGAGCCCACCCCGGGGCAGGGAGGAGACCCAGGCTCTGGTCTGAAAGGCCGAGGGCCGTCCGCCCGCAGGGCCACGGGAGAGACGCCCGCGTCTAGCAAGAGCGCCGGCGCTCCCGCAGATAAGCAAAACACGCCTCTCTGCCTCTCCACGTGCACGACGCTAAAATATTTTTTTCTTTTTAAAATTTCTACCCACTACAGAGAATTGTAAGAACTAAGAAGAGTGAATACACGTCAAACTATAAAGCATTATATACAAGTATCAGTGGAAATGTTTTTGCTCTGAATTCAAATCTAACACATAAATATGAAATGAGTATCAGAGGTTGCTGGGTTTAACAAGTTACACACACAGGTACACACAGATCTACCTGTGCAGCCCAACACGTTCATCCCCATCATGACCATTTCAATACGGATCCCAGTTACAACCTGGCTCTCAGGGAAGTCACCCAGGGGTGGGCGAGTGTGAACGGGGTGGAACCCCGGAGGCCCTTCAGCAGGGCCCTGCTTTTGCCGCCTGCTCTGCAGAGTCCTGAGGTGACCACTGGCCGGAATCCGAAACCGGAAACTCCAATCTCCTGTGAAGGGGTTTCCACCACCTGCCTCACTTTCCAGGATGAAATAGCCAGAGAAAAATAAGTTATTTTTATAAAGTAACCTGAGTGTTACAAATCATTCCAAACATCATTCCCCTGTAAAGCCAGTCACTTGATTTAAAGGACAGAAACACAGAGATACTAGGTGGTTTTCCACATAAAATTAAAAAGAAAAAAAAATCTGCCAAATGATTAAACCCTAAGAAACCCCTGACCATAAAACTCAGGGGTTTGGGGGGAGCAATCACTGACATAGCATCTTTCCATTCATTACTTACAATCTGCTACTGTGTGGAAAACACCTTTTCCTTCCAGACCAATAGTAGCTGCGATGTTTTATTACATACATAATAACCTTTCCTCAACTGTCACTAAAAGCCAATCAGAAGGAAGCAAGTCCTAAACGGAAAAGAAAGAGCGCAAAAACGTGACACTGCACACTCAGTATTGTCACGACGAGAGTCACTGCGTCATTCCTTTCCCGGTTATGGCAATTAGGAAAACAAAGGTAAATGTAGGTGAAAGAAGTGGGACCCCCTGAAGATGTGTACTCAAGTCCCATGGCCTCAGGCATTAGGGTTACTCCCATTTCTCCCTGGAGGATGAGCCCCCACATCCATACCAAACACAAGAGCCCACCTTTTTTTTTTTCAATCCTCACCCAAGTACTTTTTTTCATCGCTCTCGGAGAGAGAGAAACATCTATGCAAGAGAGAACTATCAACTGGTTGCCTCCAGTACGCACTAGGATAGAGGATTGAACCCACAACCTAGGTATGTGCCCTGACAAGGAATCGAACCCACGACCTTTCAGTTACAGGACAATGCTCCAACCAACTGAGCCACACCGGCCAGGGCATCATATTTTGAAAAGATACATCTAGTCCTGGCCGATGTGGCTCAGTGGATTGAGTGCCGGCCTGCAAACCAAAGAGTCACCAGTTCGATTCCCAGTCAGGGCACATGCCTGGGTTGCAGGCCAGGTCCCCAGCAGGGGGCATGCGAGAAGCAACTACACATGGATGTTTCCCTCGCTTTCTCCCTCCCTTCCCCTCTGTCAAAAAATAAATAAATAAAATCTGTAAAAAAAAATACATCTAAAATATCATCACAGCCTTAGTCACAAGGCAAAATGAAAGTCTGCAGTATTTCACAGCTGTGTAAACGCCTTCCCATGTAGCATCTGGTTCATTTTTAACCTAAACCCTTATCAAAAGCAATACAGACACAGAAAATTTAGAAGAAATAACCTGAAAATATAACCAGAGTTATCTTTCCAGATAAGATAAGGGAGAGCAATGGACTGACTTAATTACGCAAGGCAGAAAGCAAGAGCTTATCATTCGGGAAAGCGGTTTAACGGCGCTGTGAGGTTTTAGCTCGGGAAACGCACCCCCTAAATCCCTCAGAACACTTCAACACGAAGCTCGCTTTCTCCCTAAAATATTTTAGCTCAGAATTACCTAAAACTTACACATGCTGAGCACTCAGCCCCCCACAGAGCGGTCGCTGTCACGACACGCCTGCAGCCGCGTGTCCGGCCTCCAGATGCTGACCACGGAAACAGCAGTCCCCTGAGTGAACCGTGGCAATGAACTCTAAACCACCTGAGGTGCCCGAGAGTTTCTCCCGAGGATGGACCTGCACAGGGACTCCACCGCACCCTTGAGACAGGACTTACTACTAGTTTTGCCATCACTGAATTAATTGCAGTACTTCTACAAATACGCTGTTGGTCTTCGTCAAGTTTGGCGTTCTCCCTCAGCCAGGTGGCATGGACACCGAAGAGCTCGGATTCCAGACGGGGGCGCAGACCCCAGCACGGGGGGGTGGAGGAGTGACTGAGGAACGGAGCACAGCTTCCTCCAACAGGCCCGGGCAGGTGCCTTCAAATGTCTGATGGCCTCTCACTGCTGAGGGAGACTAAACTTGTTTGGCACGGCCACAAGATGACAGTGAGAGATCAGCGCGCAGAATGATTTACAGGAAAACTTTCCGACGCCACGGAGCTTCCAGAGACGTTCCGCAAAGACGACCCTGGACGTCAGAGAGGGAAGTCACCCACCCAGTGCACGGCCAGACTGGACGCCCTCCAAGATCTTTTCAAATGCGATACCCTGCAGTGTCACGTGAGTGACCGTGACCCAACGATATCTAAGGGGGACTAGAGTGAACCGCCTCCGCTCAGTGTATCGCAGCCTGTGGCTTTTACATGATGCTTTTGGTTCATTTTACTGAAACAAAGACCTCTAAAGCATGAGTCAACTCTCCTCATTACTTAGTTATCTATGGTTAAGAGTAGCACACTCGTGAACACACACTGAGGCTAACACCGCCAGAGCCGGATGGATGTATGGATGGATAGATGGATGGATGGGCGGTGGATGGATGGGTGGATGGATGAAAGGATGAGTGGGTGGATGGGTGGATGGATGGATAGGTGGGTGGATGGGTGGGTGGATGGATGGATGGATGGGTGGATAGATACATGAATAGATGACTGATGGATGGGTGGGTGGATGGATGGATGGGAGGGAGGGAAGGAGGGAAAAAGAAACGGGGAGAGGAAGGGAAGAAAGAAAAGGAACCAAGTAAGACACCATGTACAGAAGGTTCTAGACACAGAGCCAAATAGAGCTAGGAAGAAAACTGAGAAGAAATCTGGGAAACTCGTCTGGGTATAGGTCTACAGTCAACACCCGCTCTGCCCCGCCCCGTCGACAACCCGACTTTACGGAAGCCCCGCCTCTGAAGCTGTCCCTGGGAGCGCAGGGCCGGAGGGGCCCGGAGTGTCCCACCTCACATCTGCCGCTGCCTCGTGCTGCCTGAAGGTGTGACATCTTGTACTGCGTATGACCCCAACTGTAGCCATTCATGGTGTAACGAAAAGAAAATCATCTTGCAATACTTCAATCGTTTTCTCTCGAGTTATCTGTGTCTGAAATTAGCATTTCCTCCTGTTTACAAATACACTGCATGGGCAGAAAGTGCTCACAAGAGACGGAGATTTTTATGGAGACACTTCAGGACCAGAAATGAACAGATATCACGTCGTACAGATGGGAACCGGAATACGGAGGGTTCGAGCGACTTCCCGAGGACCCGTGGCAAGTTGCCAGCAGAATCAGGTCCGTGTTGCTTCATTCCTAACCTAGAACTTTCTCTTTTATAGCATGTGACATACTACAGCAGGGAGGTCACAGGAAAATGAGGGGCCAGCCACGACAGCTGGCCTCCCAGCTGACTGAGGAGGAGGGCCTGGCCCAGCTACCTTCCTAGAGTCGCCTTCCCCTGCTCCCGCGACCCTGGAAGAAGGAAACGGTAGCGAACAGGTACAGGCCCATGGCTGGGTCCAGGCTGCCTGTTACCAAACCACCAGTCACCACGTATATGAACTGCAAAGATGTTTCCACTGTACTTCCTAATGGGCTCGTCCTACAGGGTCCCGCACGAAGTACGAGAACACGCGTATGCTCCACACGGAAGCCGAAGCACAGACGACCTAAAAGAAGATTTCCTAAATTAGAAGAAATGGGATCTGAGTGAGGAGCCAAGGTATAACTTCTGCATTTTGAGACTGCCGGTAGCAATCAAAAAAAAAAAAAAGGCCCAGGGGTTCTAACGTCTAATCAGTGATTTAAAAAAAAAAAAAAACAGAGAAGAATAAGGAAGCGAGAAATAGAAGCAGCACAGGCAGGTCTGGGACATCCAGCCTCATCAGCATGCAAGTCGCTTACCATACGAATGACTTAATAATGAAGTAGAAGTGGCCGGCTAACTCAATCGTCCCCATTTCCCCGTTGCCAGTGCCCAGAGAATGCGGCCGGCCAGGACCATCCGGCTCGCACAGCACAGCTTCACCTGCGGGGGCCTCCAAGCGCACAGCTTCCTTCACGGAGGAAGGTATTTGCGTGGAAAGTGATTATTATTGCAAATAAAGCAAAAGATACTGTTTTGCCCCTTTCCCTGAAATGGAGATTTGGGGGGGGGGGGTTAGGGTTAGGGTTAGGGTTAGGGGGGAGGATAGCCTGAGCTGCCCTTTTTTCTTAATGGTAGAAATAATGTTTGCAGGCTGGGGAGGGGAGGGGGGTGGTCTTGTATACCATTTCTCATTAAGAGCAGCAAGCCTGCACTCCTTGTGTTAAACAGAACAGGCATTTAACCCTCCAGCTCCTCGTGGGAAATGAGGAACGGACTGCTGATTCACTTAGCCGTAATTACTGTTCTCCAGGGTCCCGGAGGAACGGCTGCTCTCCAGCAGCCTCTGAGGCCGGGCCTGGCTTTTCCGGCGCTGTACCAGCAGCTGGTGGAGACAGCCGAGAAATGATGTTTCCCCAAACACCAAGTATCGCTATTCTGTCCATTCCTTGCAAAAGGAGAGGAGAGGATGTTCATTATTCCTTTTCAAGAGAGGGCACAGCAGGGTAGAAAGAACCCTGACCGAGGGAAACCTCGGCCAAGTTCGGTTCAGCTGTCGTTTGGGCCAAGTTCCTGAACCTGCCTGAGCACCTGCTCCTTTGGTGAAATGGGGCTAATGTGACTTCCATAATAACACTGGGGAACAAATGTATCACTTCTGCAAACTGCCTGGAGGAGGGTAAGTTCTCAATAAACGGTGGTTAGTAGGTCGTGAGTGTACTGCTGCTTCCTGGAAGTTACCGTTCTCTTTCCCTCATCAGGGCTACAGGGACCCCAGCATTCTCTTCTCTGTGACTCTGAAACCCAACTCTGCTGGCCAGGCACTGACTGATGAAGACCCAGACTTCCCTTCTGCCAGCCTTGGTACCTGACCCAAAAGTTCCCGTCTCAGCCCAAGCAGATGTGGGCGAAGCCAAGCTCAGCGTGCTGAGGAGCGCTCTCAAGAGGCGGTCTCTAAGACACTGCACATGAGAGATGGGGACCCCCTGGGCCTCCGCGTGATCTAAATGGGCGGCGACTCCTAGCGCTGCTGCACAGTGCCCGGCTCCGGCAGACTCCAGAGCCCCAGAGGACCGCACCGAACGTCTATCTCTAGGAACTGACAGCAACGCACCACACTCACAACTTCACACGGACACAAATTAGCTTTGACCAAGAACAAAATAAAACCTGAAAGGTCAGAACAAATTACACTTTGTATCTGTACCCTAGTGAAACAGAAGCAAGAACATCACCCCTGTTTCCTAAGTAGAAATAACTCCCGTTGACAGCGAGGAGCACTCTCGGCCTGAAGGCTGTTCTTTCTCTCCACCTTGATTTTCCAGGTCGAAGCCAGGCTGGGGCACAGAGGGGGCAGGCACAGAACACCCCTAAGACCAAAGCAGAGGGGACTACTTCAAGTTCTCCCCCTGCCTGGAGTTTGGGAAGTGACCAAAGAAACTCCACTTCACGAAAGAAAACTGAACTACTTCTCGAGATCAATTTCCTATGTCAGTTTTACAAATAGGAAGATGCAAACTCCCATAGTATTTGACTATGTAGATAGTCTAGGCGAGGTGGCTCTTCAAAGCAAATAATTAAGAATTTGTTGTAAAACAATGAGCAAACATAATGTGTTCTCTGAATGCAGACTAATAAAAGCCATCCCCAGTCTTTGGTTAAAGAGAATCTTCAAGAAACTTCGCTTTAAAGTAAACCTCTCTCTTGGCTCAAGTCTGGTTACTTCCCACCAGACCGTAAGCCCCTTGGAAGAAGCGGCTGTGGCACGCGTGGGGTCCGTCGGAGCATCCCCTTTGGTGCCCCAGAGAAATGGCTGTACAGCCTCGTACTGAATTTTAATGTCATGAACACCACCACCAATCTCCTTAGGTCCAAAGAAGTGAAAAAGAGAATCTTTATAAAATGTTGTTTTCAGAACCTCTTCCCATATTCTATGACTACTTTGAAAGGCCGAGCTTTGCAACCGATGATCCAAAATTTGCAATGTCCACATAAGCAGAAATGCCACTCTCCGGGGGAAAGATCAGGTTCATGTTTCTCAACCTCCTTCAACCACGTGGGAGGTCAAGTCCAACCAACTGCAGTTTGTTTGGAAAAGGTTTACAGAGTAATGAGCCTAAACGTAAAAACTGTCTTGATCACCCTAGACCTTACTTTTAAGATGTTGATTCTCTGTAAGCCTCGGCTTATGAGAATTAGACCCTATTAAATAAAAGTATTTATTTTCTGACACGGGCTGAGACAACCAGCATGCCTATCTGAACAACAGTGTTTGGAACAGGCCCGCTCCATGAGTCCAGGGATCAGTTTGCTCTTCCCGATAAAGCCCATTATCTGCTTCATTAGCTCAACAAATATTTCAGTAAGCTAGAGCAGCTATACAACTTGGACAAATAGTCAGCTTTTACAGGATTTACACTCATTGGTTCGTTAACTGAATAACGTGTCAACATAACAAAAACGGTTGTCTCTTGCTATCTCAGAAAAGTAACATCTCCCCCGGGGCAGCCTGGTCCATTTGCTGAGGTTCTCCCCTGACGCAGGGGGACTGCAGCCCCAGCGTCTCCTGTCTCATTCCAGTTCGCTAGAGAGCTCTGCCGCCTTCATGTGCAAAACCGTGGAAAAGGCAAAGCAACTAAAATAAGGAAGCGCACAGAAGACTAACAGGGACTTCAAATAATTCACTGGAAATAAAAAGTCACTGGTGAGAGAGACCAGGGGCTCGTTTCATGTTTCTCATTTAGATACTAAAAACACAAATCTACGTCTCCTTTTCGAGAAGACCGGTGACTGGTGAGCACACGGATCACTCCAAAATGAACGAGAAACTCTCGTCGGAAAACGTCTTGTCCGACCAGGAGCCTTCACCGAGACAGTGAAATCAAACTAGCCTTTTTGAGTCACCACGCTGAGGCATTTTCACACTCGACTGACTCTTAAACCACATCCAGAAAGCCCCCAACCTTCCATCCCCACCCCGAAATCCAGCAGGCAGGCCACTAACAGGCCCTGCAGTGATAGGAGAAAAACTTGCAAGAGGTTTCACCTGATCATCTCAAAGTTAAAGAACCCTCGCATCCAGCCCAGGGAGTGGCGGTTACCATGTCAATGGTCACATTAGGAAACTAAAGCCAAAGCCATCGAGATAAACACAACAACAAATTAGGATCCCTGGGGGAGGCTCCAACGGCACAATCCAAGAGTCTGTTTTAAAAATAGCAACAGAATATCAATTACTAAAGAGCCGTTTCCTAAAATGACTCTCCTGTTGATATCTCTCTCATTTCTAAAATGTCAGGAGAAATATGCTCCCAGTCACTAATTCTGCCTTATAACAAAAAAGCCTCACTAAAGGATACCACCTAAAGCAAAGGCATTTATTTACACAAGGAAGTGAACACCCTAAGCACAGAAGCACCTCCTTAAGAACACTAAAAAGCAGAAGTCACACTAAGTTCGAAACACTGAGGGGAAAAAAATGAACAGAAGTTCCTAACTTTAGTAATATTATATATCTCACAACACCCCCCAAAAAAAACGACTGCACATGAATCAAGATATATTGAATTTACATACAGAAACTCTACATATTTAGGGCTGCTTGACCTTTGAGGGAGGGTAGGGAAGGCAGCAGAAAGAGGAATTAAGCATTTTATTCCACATTTACAGAAATGTAGTTTGTTATTTTTAATTAAATTCAGGTTTGGGGGGGTGGGTTCTTGTTTTAACCCGTTTCCCGTGTGCTGGAAATTTTAAACAGCACTGATTACTGGATGAGCTTCGGATGCCTTCAAGTCTGGACTAGGAGTGTTAATGTCACAACCCTCCCAATGGTCTGCACTCTTCTCCAATTTCTACTGTTTGGCATTGCTTTTCAAAGAGCACTGCCTGCGGAACCAACCCAATACGTGGGCTAAGAAGGGCCAGCAAGCCAAAAAGAATTAGCAAGTATGTGTTCATTTACACACTTTGGCTTTTCACAACAAATAACTCGAAGGGGCTGATCCTTTCTATGTCATAGCACTTGGGCTCATACATGGGCCTGTAAAAATAATCTGGTGATGACTTAGCATCAAAAGAAAGATTTTTTTTTCTTATATCTAGTTCACACTGAAGCCATCTTGGGCGTGTAAGGCTACAGAGACTGATGCTTTCCAATGGAGAGGGGCATTGGTGTAGATTCCAGTATTTGACAAGACCGCATGGCCTGAAGTTCACCATAAAGAGGAGGTCTCTCTCTATTATTAATTCCACCAAGAGCTGTCTAGGGTCAAGAAGCCGCATTTGCTGACAACTCATGACGGCGTGAATTAGGAAAGTGGGGGCGGGGGTGAATCCAACCCTAATGCTAGTTTAAAACACTATTAGAAAGTCACCATTAATCAGATGAAGAATCTTTTCTGGGGTTGTGCTAAGGACACGAATTAATGAAGTCTTTTACTAGCTCATCAATAATAAATCATTTTTCAGCTGATATAAAATTACAACTTGGTAACCAATGTCAACTCAATAAATTTAATTTTTAAAAATTTTTTTAAATTACAAGTTGGTATGGTTTCACCAAGCCCCTTGCCAATTCCACGGGGTCCTTCTTCTGGCCGTTTAAACAACAACTTCCAGTCTGGAATCACCCATTCAATGTGCATTTTTAAGTGAATCCTATTCCAATCTTTTAACGAAGTGCCACCAGTGGACCTGTAAGTTGAGGGAAGCAGCTCAGGTGACACACTCGGCACCCAAAAGAAGATCGAGTGGGTCACAGTCCACTCGTTACTGCCTGGGACACAAAGAGGAGAGGAAAGGACGGTAGGAAGCTGACGAGACTATTGGACCTCGAGGGGAGCGAGCCCTGAAACTGCAGCTTTCATACCTGGGACAAAGGGCACCACGCCTGCACCGCCCGGCTAAGGAGCCCAGAGGGAGCTGAGCAGAGGATGGATTTGGAAAACCGGACAGCAGGAACCAGGGAAGGAACGACCAGAATGGAAGGAGCTCAAGGGAATGACAGGAATGGACAGAAGAAGATAAGAAGGATGGGGCTGGGTAGGGAGGACAGGGATGGGGTAGAATGCACGACAGAGATGGGGCAAGAGGGACAGGGCTGGGGCAGGAGGGAACTACAGGGAGGAACAGGGAGGAGCAGAGGGATCTGGCTAGAAGGATAGGCAGGCATGGGGCTGGACTGAGAGGCAGGGATGGGACAGAAGGGGGCGACAAGTATGGAACTGATCCAGCGAAGTCACAACCACATCCTTACCAGCCCCTCGCTGGAGCGCTCGCCGCGCGCGGGGCACTTTGCGGCGCTCCCTCCCCAAGTCCCCCTAACAGCCCTCCGCTGCCGCGTTTCTGAGACAGGAACTGGGAGGCCCGCCCCGCAGTGCCCACTCCCCGAAGTCGCCGGCGGGGGAAAGCAGCAGCCGAGCGCCCGAACCCTCCCAGACGCAGGGGGTCGCTGGCGGCCGCTGGGGACCGCGACGCGGACCCGGGGAGCCGGTACCTGGGCTCGGGCAGGACGATCCTCTTGCTGGCTCGGGCGGCCGGGGTCGCCTTGCTCTTTTCCATCGCCATCAAGTAGCTGACATCGGCCAGCACGGCCTCTAGGTCCGCCATGTTGGCGAGCGGCGGCGGCGGCGGCTCCTCGGGACCCGGACGGGACGCGCTCCCGCCGCCGCCGCCCGCTGCGCCCCGACGTGGGGGGGCCGCCCCGGGGCAGCCCCCCCCCGCGCGCTTCCGACCGCGCGCGCCCTTTCGCGCGCGCCCCTCCCGCGTCCCGCTCAGAGCCCGGCGCGCTGCAGCCTCGCGCCCGCCGGGGTCACCGCGCCCCGCCCCCCGCGCGCGCCGCCCGGGGCCCCGCGCACGCGCCCCCGCCCCTTCCGCGAGGGGTCTGCGCGGAGAGCGCGCCCAGCGGTCCCGGACCCTCCGCGCTGGGACTCGCTGGCAAGGCCCTCCCAACACCGTGCCTGCTGGCGGAGTCCCCACAAGCACCGTCCCGCCCTCCCCTCGGGGTGGCCACGAGGGACTTCCTCTACTCCTCCTCCTCCGGACTTCCCGCCCCCTGCTCCTCGCGCTCTCACGCCCCTCTCTCGCCAGGGACCACTGCAAGTCGGACTTGCGCGAGACCCGACGCCTACCACCCAGGGGGCGGCGGGGAGATCGCTGTGCCCTGGACAAAGTAGTTCTGAAACTGCATAGTTCAATCAGCATTCTTCCAGAAGGTCTAGGGTGGCCCCAGCGATGTCCCCGCAGGTGATGATGCTGCAGCCTTGGTCAGGGACGCTCCTAAACAGAGCCCCCCACACCTCCTCCTGACCCTGAACATCCCCTCCGTAAACTCAGCAAAGAGAAACCCAACAGTTGGAGAAAGTTGTTTGTCTCATGCCAAGCAGAGCAAAGTGGGTTGAGAGCTCCCTACTGGGAGCCAGGCAGCCCTCAGAGAGCCCACTGATGGGGTAGCTGTTTGCTCAAGGTGGCCACCGCTCGGTTGCGGACAGGCGCGAGAGGTTTGAGTTTGGTTATTAAAATGGTGGCTGAGGACTAGAACTAGTATCCCTGCTGTTGTTTTTCTCAGTTAAAGAGAAAATTAGGGAGCACCTCCTGTGCACGCTGACCCACCACAAGGGTGATTTGGGGAAGTGGAAAAGCTAGAAGCTGAAACACCAAGGCAAGAGGGAATTTCCAGCTTCCTAATCCTCAGTCTCAGGGTCTGGTTACCACTCCCCACGTGGGCCTGGGGTTTTCATCGGCTTCTTACTTTTCTACAGCAGTAGTGCACATTCTAGTGCACATTCAGAACCCATGTGGTGCACTAGAGTGGCATTAAGGGACACCCAGAAGTCTTCAGAAGACCTGAGCTAGGAATTCATTTTCAAAAATCCTTTCAGTTCATCTGCATGGATCGTATCACACCGTGAGCCTAGATTTTACTAGGATTTGCGTAAATGTTCTGTCAGTGGCTTGCAGGGTTTAAAGAGTTCATCGGAAATGGCTAAGGGTGAATTTTGGATGTTACATGTGATGTCACAGCAGAGGCGGCCTGACCTGGTCATCACAAGAACCCTGCCCTCTTTCATTTGCTCTCTTTCCCTTTCTCAACCGCTCCCTGCCCCAAATCTGCTCCTCCTCTGTCTGCCATCACTATCGGCGGGTTTTACCAGACATTTCTCAAGATCCACAGCACGATGTTTGTGAGGCTGTCCAGAAAAGGACAAGGCGGGTATAAGAAGTAGGAGCACAAGTCGACGGGGTTTGGTTGGGCAGCAGAAACTCTAGATGCCCAATGAGCACAGAAAGACAAGAACAAGACCAGGATTTGCATGAGCCAAATATCAAACTTCATCTTCCACCCACTTTTTTTTTTTTTGCCTAAAAACAGGAACACAGAGTGTCTTGTCAAGGGTCACCCCAGGAGGAGGGGTAAGTTCCCAAAAAAGCCAAACATATTTAATACAGTTTCTTTCAATGTGTCTTTTTATCATGCAGCTTTCTCATGATCAGATCATCAAATAAATACATGCTTCTGCCTACATGTTCATGGTCCCCCGAGTACAGAGATTTTTAAACTCGCCTCTTTGACTCAGTTAAGAATTTTTCTCTTTTGGTGGTGGTGGGTTCTTTTGTTTTTGTTTTGTTTTGGGGGCGTTGCAGCCTGGTGTAGTAAGTTTGGAACAAGAGAGACACCTGAATTTTTAGATTTTATTTGTTTATTTTTAGAGAGAGGGGAAGGGAAAGAGAAAGAGAGAGAAATATCAATGTGTGGTTGCCTCTTGTGTGGCCCCTACTGGGGACCTGGCCTGCAACCCAGGCATGTACCCTGACTAGGAATCGATTCAGGGACCCTTTGGCCTGCAGCCAGCGGACCAAATCCACTGAGCTACACCAGCTGGGGCTAGAGACACCTGAATTTAAATCCCTGCCCTGCTCTGACTAGCTGGGTGATTTTAGAGACAACCTATTCCATCTCTGCGTTTTACTGTTCTCCTTAACACTGGCGCCACTCCCTCCAGCGTTGTTGAAAAGACGAAGGAGGAAAGACATATAAACATGCACCGTCCCTGACACCCAGTAGGTCTCCAATAAAGATTACTGCACTTCCTCTGTTGATTTTGCTTTATTTTACCCTAGCAGGCTAGATACTGAAACTATACTTGAAGCAGGAAGACCCCTTACCGAAAATAACATCTCCCTGGGGCATTTCTGGGAACCCAAATGGGCCAAAAATGATTAGCCTTTATAAACATAAGCAATTGCTCTTCGAGAAAAAAGAACAGGGAGTCCAGAATTGGATCCCCTCCACCACGGACGTCGGCAGGCTGGATCCCTCCCGGATATCTTTCCTCGGTGTTAATAGTGTGTCAGCCTCGGTTCCGTGGCGCTCTCCTCGGCTCCGTCTCCTCCTCCACCCTCCTCTTCTCTCTCCCTGGACTCTGCTAATGCTGAGCCATTTGGTGTTTGCTGTAAACAAAAGGCACTAATGACCCTGATGAAGTTGTCATAACCGACCTGCTGCTGGATCCTGTTACTGAACACCATCCCCAGCCTGTCATCGTTACAACCATTACAGCCAAGGGAGCCAATAAAGAGCCACCCATCTGGACTCAGCCAATAATGTTCCCCGGAAAATAAGTTTCCTCCCGCCCCTTTCCCCAGACGATTTACATGACTTTGGGCTCACGCTGCTTGTGAGAATAGATGAAACTCCGGACTTTGAATGTTCTCTTTTTCTCTTGTCTAGGACTCCCCTTGGTTGGGGGAGGTGTTGCTGAGATGGATGGGTTCGAGTGTATGCTGCTCTCCACGGTTAATTTGAATAGCAGCTTCAGAAGAAAAAGCTAACTTAGAGAATTTATCTGGGTTTTCCTGGGACTTCCTACTCACAGTGAGAAAAAGCTGAGGGGAAGGGGCTTATTCCGGACATTCATCAAGCATACATAAAAAAGTCAACTCTAACACTCCAATGAGAAGATTTCTGACTCAGGAATATACTTGACCTTAATTCACTAATATCACAAAATATAACTTGATTTGTGTGATAAGCAGTCCCCTGAAGCCAGTCGCATCTCAAGGAGACCACACACAATGGGGGTTTGAATGAGTTTATTTCCAAATATCTCACTCTGTAAAGTCTGCAGGGCCACGGTCCCACGGCACTCCCACCTTTCGGTTACACGTCTGCTCTTGCCGCATGCGTCACAGGAACTGCTTTTTTGCTATTTTAACAGCAAAGCTTTACGAACTTGAAAGTCAGCTCTATCCATAGCAACTCAATACTTCAAAAGATCTGCCCAAAGGTAAGAATCCAAGCTTTGGTTTACCCAGCACTGAAATTTTGTTCCGTACAGAAGGACCTGCCTTGAAATGTGTGGGTGGAAACAAATTTCTCTACAGGGGCTCTTGGGCAGGGCAGCCCCCTTGAAAGAGAAGTCAAGCTGTGGTTCTGAGTGTGGGCTCGGAAACCAGGTGGGCTGAATTAGAACCCCAGCGCCCGTACTGGTGTGCTGTGTGACCTTAGGCCGGCTGCTTAGTCTCTCTGTGCCTCCACACTCTCTCGATGGTACTAATGGGGTTTCTATGAGAACAATGTGGTGACTTATGAAAGCACTTTGAACAGTGTCTGAGACACAGAAAGCACCGAAAAAGCATTATTGTCATCATTATCCTCACTGGTATTGCACTATCTCCACATGACACACGGCACGGTGGAAACAGACCAGCCCTGGAGATGAAAAAGCGACGCTGGATGGGACTGGCTGGCTCTGGCATCGCTGACTAATTATAAGCAAGTCTCTTAAGCTTCTAAAATCTTCCTTTCCACCACTGCCTAATGAAGGGATGGAATGAGCTGGTCCCCGAGGTCCCTTCAAATTTCTAAAATTCTCTGGCTTTATTTAATCCTGTGGTGAATCCCTTTGCAAGGGGAAGAATTCTCATAACCTTCAATAACAGCTTGGGAGTTTCGGTTTTTACTGTCCTGGGCAATCCCTAAGTATTAATAATTCTCACTGTCGTCACAGTCACAGGTGATATGAGCAATCTACCGGCAAGTTTCTAGAAACCGGCACATTTGTATCTGTCCCTCGGGCATCTGCATGTACCACACTGACCTTGCTCGATAAACATGTATTGAATGAATAAGCGAATGAATGAGTGACATGAAAGGCTGTAGGTCATTTGCCTCAAAGACTCAACCTTCGATCGGAAGCTAATCTAAAGACAGGGGGAAAAAATGCTGTTGAAAACCACAAGTGCCCACTAAAGAGGGTGCATCCTGGTAAGGGAAGGGCCCTCACCGTCAGGTCCCTGCTGGTTCTTGCTGCTGCTAATGGCCTAGAAAGCTCTCCAGTAGCTGAGAAGCAAGATGCGCTGGGGCTCTGCGAACGTGGGCCTGGAAGCTTCCGGCCTGGGGATGGAGACGGCAAAAACCCTTTGACTAATAGAAGGCATGGAGGAGGATTGGAAGAAGGAAGTAAGGGAAACCAAAGAGACGGCCTAAGGGATGGGCAGCCAGTAAACACCCCTGGAGGGCGGGGTGGTCCAGGGAACATCCACATTCACGAACAGGAAGTCTGTTCTGTCTTCTGCGCCATTTTAAATTTGCTGATCTGCACACAAATGTCACGTCTTTCTGGTGACTCTTACGACTTCATGACTCCTATTTGTGGTGGCTTTGATGGCGGGTTGCAGGGAGGTGGGGAGCCAGAACCCACACGGGGATCTACGCCTGTGATAAAGAAACAGCTCGAACACCCAGAGAACAAGAACTCAGCAGAGGCAGGAAGCCAGGACCAGCAGTGGGGAAAGTGGGCTCCCCGGAATCCTCAGACTCCCGGGGCGGGGGGGGGGGAGTCTTGGCTTGCCCACGGGACTGGGAAGCCCACCTGGTCTCCCTCTCAAGGAGTGAGAAGATGACCGCTGGGTATGCGAGTCCCAAAAGGCCAGAATTTTTCCACATTGCCCAGTTACCCTTAACCTGGTGGCTTTCCTTCCAAGATTCTGTCTGAAAGGGCATGCGCCACCCAGCTGAGAAATTATTTCAAGACCAGCCCAAGTAAGGCCCCCCGCCCCCGGCCTGCTAAGAAAGACCTCGCATCCCACCCTCACAGTGCAGGTCATTTGGGGGCATGCCACGTGGGCCAGTGACTCTCCCCCCACCTCTCAGCACCCGGCTTGTCTCGTCCGGGTCTGTTTCCTCTCTCCGGACTGGGGCTCGTAGCAGCCGAACTGGTCTCATCCTGTCAGAGCTCATGGGTATAGGCTCCAAAAAGCCAGACTCAGTCACAAAATGATGGCACCTGGGCCAGGCCTGGTGTAACCCTGAACCAAGAGGATCCTCCAGGAGCCACCAGAAAGGTGCGGCCGCGTGCCCCTAAGAGGTGCTCGAAACCAGAACCACCAGACACGTGTGTGCCAAAATTGCCAACGTGCAGATTCAGATTCAGATCTGAGGTCTGAGGCAGGGCCTGAGAATCTGCATTTCTCACAAGCTCCTAGGTGGGGCCTCTGCAGGAAGGTTGGAACCTCTGGCCCCACCTCCAACTTATGGAAACAGCATCTGTCCTGTGACACCCCAGGGATTTCCGGGCAGGTGAAAGTGTCAGAAGCCTCCCCGCTAGGTCACTCTGGAAGCTTTAGCTCAGGCCTTGACACTGTTTGGGCAGTCGGCACCGGGGGAGGATCCCAGATTAGAAATGGGTCAGATCAGCTGAGCCCGAATGGGAAGCCCCTAGAGAAAGGAGAAGAAGGAGAGACACGTTAGACAGGTCAGCAGGGCGAGGCTGTGCAGGGGCCGGGAGGGGAACCGAAGCTATCTGGGGACAGTGGGAAGCCAGTGGCAGGTTTCAAAGGAAAGAGTGATAGCATCACGAGTGCCTTTTTGTAAGATTCTTCTGGCCAGAGGTATAGGTCGGGTGAATGAGGGAGGACCCTAGAGTGGCCCAGGGCAGCCACCCTGGAGGCCTGGGTGAAGGTGGCGATAGTAGGCAGACCAGCATGTCACAGGTGGAGGCGTGGTAGGTGTGCCAACTTAGTGGGGGCAGTGGGGGGGGGGGCAAGGTGGAAGCCTCCAAGGCATAAGTCCAAAAAGAAAGCCTGCCTTCTCTTTTCTCCGAAACCTCCAGAGCAAGTCTCCCGCATTCATTTCCCCAAGATGCCCACAGTGTGCCAACCATTCATCCTGCTTTTAACCTCTCCCTCCAATTCATCGGACACTTCATTGCCCCCTCCTCAAGAACCTTCAATAACCCCCCATTACCTACCAAATTATCTTCTAACTCCTCCGTCCACCCACCTTTTTATGCTCTGCCTTCTATTTCTGCCTGATCCATGCCACATTAGTTCATGCTTTAGTCAATAAATATTTATTGAGTACCATCAATGTGGCAGGCATGAAAAGAAATCACTAATCTGCCAGGAGAGAATCGATCTCAGAAATTTATAATGATAATAAGCCACTTTGGCTGTATAAAATGTAAATAATAGGTAACACGTATTAAGTGCTTACTGCGTGCCAACTATCACTCTGTGTGACCATCTCATTAAATCCTCCCCAAAAGCCCATGCTGGAGATGGTTAACCTCAATTTAAACTCGAGATTAACACCAAGTCATTTCAAAACAAGTGTGATAACTAAATTAATGGGATTTGAACCCAAGCAATCTGAGCCCAGAGTTGTCTCCCCTAATTCTCACCTTCTAAATGTCCCCACACTCGCAGTCATGGGCTGCTGGGTCAAACAAGTTAGCACAGTACAGACTCTAGTGTGAAGTAGGCCGTAGAAATCCCATTAAAACGATCTTTCCAAACTCACCTCCTACTGCTCACCTCCACTCACTCGGCCTGGGTCACACTGGGGACAAGTCAATTCCAAATATGTAGGCTTTTCCCCCTGGTGCCTTTGCCTGGCATGCCCTCCTTCAAGGTCTTTGCCCAGCCTCTCACCATTCAAGTCTCTGCTCAAATGCTATACCCCAAGCAATAATGCAAAGCGGCAAAGAATTCTCTGCTGCGGCTCTCTATCCTAAGCCCTTTTTGCTTTTCTTTCCCTTTTTTGCTCACTTGCTCTTCCTCTCCCCTTGCCCCTTTAGCCCTTCAGGCACAAATGTCCCTTTCTTCTCCATGTGCTGCTCCTTTCATCAAAAGCTGATGTCATGAAAAGGTCTCCTATCAGTCATTTACACTTTAGTGTGAATTTGTTCATAGGTCAACTTTCCCAGAAATGTCTGGTTCTCTAGACCAAATGCTTGATCATAAAACAATAGGTTTTTCCCTTCTTACAAACATGTTATTCACCAGGATTGTTTGTGTACCTGTGTGTCATCTTTTAGGGGCAACAGCTCTGGTAACTCCAGACATCATTCAGCTGACCTCTTTGGACTAGAGCAATTTTGGGGTGCTGGCCCAGTTGAGAGGAAAAAGAACGGTCATTGATGTAGGCCTCAATTTGCATTTCGCTTTAAACGTTACCTGCATGATCACAGACAGCGGCTCAGACTGTCTCAGTTGTCTCCTGTCTCATGATGGGAGTTAACAGTTACAAAGATTATTGTGAGGACAAAACGAGACAATCAGGCGCACAGTAAAGGCTCAGCTGACTTGAACGAGTGATGTCCACAGAGGCGGTGTAGAGAGGCCTGACCGACTTTGTGCCTTGGCCCGGGGACACCCACAGACGCTCCCAGGGCCTGCCCACCATTGTTTCTGGAAAGAACTGCACGGGGAGCATGGCCGGAGACCACAGAAGCCCTGGAATCCAGGCCACTTGCAAGGCTTGAACACCCTCCTTCCGAGAATTGCATCCTTGAGGCCGATTGTGAAGCATTTAAGATTTAATAGGGCATGGGAACCACTCCAGTCCTGAAGCTCTTCCTGTCACAGCAACCAGCCCGTGCCGCCCCCAGCCATGCTGGCCCACAACGCTCGGCATTCGTAGAGTCTGTCGGTATCACCAAACCTGGTCTCTCTGAGGATGGAGGTCAGGCCCCTGGCGGGAAGCATAGCCCAGCCACCGTCAACCCAAAGTTGAAGTGATAATAATGGAATGATGGTGAGGGTTCTTTGTCCACCTCTCCAGGTCAGATTTCAGATGAAAGAATTATCTTATCTCCACTCATTCCTTTATTCACAGATTCCTTCATTCCATCAGTCATTTATTTAGCAAATGCTTGTTGTGGCCCTACTGTGTGCCAGGCACTGGGGTGACAGTGGAGCCAGTAGACACCCCCCAACTTCATAGAACAGCATCCTGGCAAGGGGACTTCATCGGCAGTCAACTGATCATTTAATCAAAATCGTTCTGTGTGCCAAAAGGGTATGAATGTCTGAGAGTGCCTATAACAGGAGACCTTCCCATCAGGTATGGATCCAGGAAGTCCTCTCGGAGGAGGCGACATTGAAGCTGAGAACTGAAAGATGAACAGGAAAGGGGGTAATTGGCTTCCAGGTGGAGGGTAGGCCTAGGGAGAAGCCCTGAGCAGAGGAGCCTGGGCAGAGAACAAGCAGACAGGGTACGGCGGTGAGGTCTGGGACAGGGCCCAGGTCCGGGCCTTGGAGCCCACACCAAAGAGCTGAGTTTTTGTCCCACAAGCAGTGGGGAGCCCTGGACGGCATGCAACAGGGAGATGACATGACCCATTTGGCCTCGTGAACGAGAGCTCTGGCAGCTCTCTGGCTAATGGTCTGCCCCACCCTTTAGCCCAGTCCCAGAAAAGGTATGTGTGGAGGTGGGGGTGTTGGGGAGCAGGCTGGATTTTTTGGGAAGACTTTCCTTACCCACTGCTTTAAATAGGAAGGAGAGGAAGCAAAACAAATGGTAGCTCTGTCCAAACTGGCCTTGATTTTTCTAAACAAACAAGAATCGGGAGCAACATGAGGCCGAAGTATTTCCACCCCGAGGCCTTGGAAAGAAACGCCTGTTTTGCTTCCTCCTCCGAACTGCCAGGCACCAGTGTGTACTATGCAAAGAGATGACACATGCAAACCGTAACTCACTGGGCTGATGGGTTGACGACAAATGTTCTGCAGGGTCAGCGGGGGATGTAGGTGCCGGAACTGTATTTTCTGGCAGCTGACCTCTCCCCAGTGGGCACCCATCTTTGTTGCTCCATCGTCCCGTCACCATCCCTGTGGACACCCAGCGCATGATTAGCAAACTCCTTCCACTGAACCCTTGCTCAAGAAATGTTGCTACAACGGGCAGCCCGCTTGGGAGTCCTTGGGACTGTTCCGATCACTACTTAGAACCCAACAAATGTGCAAGGGAGAAAGTGGTTTCCCAAGACCGTGGGGTTATAGTCCAGACATCATGGCGTGCTTGGCCCCCACAGCCTTCGTCTGCCGGTCAGGAGTTCCAGGACTTAGGCAGCTCCCTGGGGGCGTTTCGCCCATCTAGAAGTGGTGTGGTTGTCCGTGACCAGCACTTGGATGGGGCGAGGCCAGTTGGCTGGTCAGAGCAGATTTCCTGACTGCATTCTGCATCTCCATCCAGAGAAAAGGCTTTTGTATTCGTTATTGTTTTACAATGAACATGGCCGAAAAGGCTTTTTTATTAGTTACTGTTGTGTAATGAACATGACTGTAAATGTAGCAGCTTAACACAGCACAGATTTAGCATCTCAAAGTTCCTGTTGGTTGGGAGTGTGAGTATGGCTGAATGGGGTCCTCTGTTTGTGGTCTCACAGGGCTGCACTCTCAACCGAGGCTTGACTGGGGAAGGGTCTGCTCCCAAGATTATGGGGTTACTGCCAACATTGAGTCCCTCGTGGCCTGTTGGATTTAGAACCTCAGATTCTTACTGACTATTTGCCAGAGGTTGTCTTTAGCTCCTAGAAGCTTTACTATCTACAGGAACTTGATCAGAGGCAGATGGAGATGCATGCCCACGTGCTGCCTAGAGTTCTCCAATGCAGGACACAAAAACATCTGCCCCTCTGCTCTCCCTCTTCCTGCGGGGGAGGACCCTGCCCACAACATCCCACCGGGCCCCCCTGAGGTCTACACGCCTGCTGCCTCTCAGGACCTTGTGTCGGTGACGCCGGGGAGACGTGGTGTGCTCAGTCCCCACATTTAGAATCTGAGCGGCCCTTCCCAGTAAAAACCCTGGTGCTGCTTTTCTTCTGAGGGTGTGCAGACTGGGTCACGCTCTGTGACCACAGTAATGTCAGGGGTAGGTGTTTTCCACTCTCCCTGATGCGAGCAGGCGTTGCAGCAGCACAGTTTCCATTACTCTGGTCTCTGGGCGGGACCTGTGGCAGAGGTCCGCTCCCCCTCACTCAGACCCATGTAATCGCCTCTGGCATAGCATTAGACCTCTTTTATTTTTATTTTGTTTAACTCTCTATCACTTTGCACACTGTAAGCACTCAGCGAACGGGAGTGACGATCGCTCCTTGGCACACATGAGCGTGATGGTCACTGGAGAAGTGACCCTCACAGTGGAGCAGAAGTAACCCGGGCAGCCCTGCTGAACTTGACCTCTAGACACAATGATGCTCTCAACTCTAATTTGAGGTAACAAGGGACTTTCTTGTGATTAATTTTGAGAACTTCTGAGATTTGTTTACAAGAAGAAATCCCCCAGGTCAGCACTGTTTAACTGCTACTCAAGACCAATTAGTAGGTCATGAAATACACTCAGATGGATACAGGCAGCAGTGAAAAATAATGAAGTAAAATAGACTGGAATAAAAATCATCAGACAGTGAGCCACACAGGTAGTTTTAAGTCTCGTTTTGTGAGACATTGGTCCCAGAGGTGCAAGCATGTGCTCGCTCGCGTGTGCTGGGCTGTTTTAAACAATGAACTTCTTACTCTAGGCCATGAGCACAGACTTTGAAAGTCCACAGGCATTCTGGTTACTGCCAGGATAAATTAATCAGTTGACTTGACTCAGGTGAACTCTAAAATTGAGGCCCTAGCCCTGGCCGGGTAGCTCAGTTGGTCAGAGCATCACCCTGATGCGCCAAGGTTGCAGGTTCAACCCACGATCAGGGCACATACAACAATCAACCAATGAATCCATCAACAAGTGGAAGAACTATTCATCTCTCTCCCTCTCTCTCTCTCTTTCTTAAATTAAAAAAAAACAAATACATGATAAAATTGAGTCCCTAAAACAGAGGCCCCTCCCTGATCCGTGGCTGCTCCCACCAAGATACAGGCGCCCAAAAGGAAGCTCTGCCTGTGTGGTCCCCGATAATCGCCCTCACTCCGCCTACTTTAATGGAAAGTGGAAAACTGCAACCACAATGACCGATGCAAATTGTTTTAGGTGAAGAGGCTCTCAGACTTCTCATGTTGGACAATCAACACTTCAGAGAATCGGCTTTGAGAGCGTGGCCTTTTAAGAGATGGGACACCCGTAAGAGGCTCCTGTACAAGGCCAAAATGAGTGCTGTGTGATTTGGGACAAGGCACTTAACCTCTCTGGGCTTCTGCATTTTTGATGACGACACAAGCAGTTAAGTGGAGCTGGGAGTCAGTGGAGGAGACATAACCTTTGCTCTTTGCTTTTCTATACTTCTTGATTTCCAATAAGGGGGTGTTGCTTATCGGAACGAGATTTAAAGGTAAGAGGAGAGACGCTACATGGTGATTTCTCAACGTTGGGAACTTGTGCCCTCTTTTAATACAGTGGAAACTCTATGTGCTTGAACTACCTTCGCAGTTTTTGCTGTTTCTAGGCCAACTTCAAATCTGACTCAAGACATCTATAAGAAAGTAGGGAAGGGAAAGAGGGGGGAAGGGAGGGAGAGGAAAGTAGCAAAGCCAACTTGAATGCATGGCCTGGAGGTGTGGATTTTACTGAAGATTTGGCGCAGATACGGCACAGGGAATTACACCACACATCACACAGCAAAACTGCCCGCGTGCCGCCTGGGACCTCTCTGCTCCTCCTCCGTGTTCCCTGGGTACCAGGGCCGTGTCTTTCTCATTCTTCACCCCACCCCACTCTGCTGAATTTTGCTGGCAACATGCTTATACCGGGAACCAGGTTCCCCAGATCGCCTTTCTCTCCATGGTTGTGGGTTCGAGTTCCCAAAGATGAAGTAGTGAGGGCCCAGGGAGCCTCCAGGGAAAAGCAGCCGTCACACTGGGGAGGTCAGCCTTGGTGAGGAGCAGGGGGAAGCCGACAGATGCAGAGGCGGCAGCTCCCAGTCTGTTCCCTTTTCTGCCGCGTATCCACCTCTCCCCGGTTCTGCTGGGCAACGGTGATGCCAAGCTCACCTCTGGACACTGAGCTGTGAATTCACACAGGCGGCAGCCGTGAACGTCTGTGGATTTCCACATCAGCCCCTTTCATGGGCCCCTGTATCAGCTGGACGCACCAGGCTTCCAGAGTTCCCAAGCTCCGGCTCATCTACTCCCACCAGCACTTGTTAGTGAATCCTCTTCGTCCTCAGTTCCTCCTTTGTGAACATTTTCCCCCACCTTCTTGCACAAACATGTATGTTCTGATTTGTATAACATAGTCCTTAGTCCACAATACCATGTGGTTCTGCTGCTGTGACTGTCCCTCAGCGACCCCCCCTCAGGGTTTGCTCCCTGACCCCCAACTTCAAAGACAGCAGGCGTGAGATGGAGCTGGAGATATCAGTGAGCATCCAGAGCCCGCAGGACCTTACAGCTTAGAGAAGGACCACAGGCTGAATCCCGAGGGCACTAGGGAGCCGTTGAATGTGTTACACAGGCGCGTGGCATGGCCATGTTTTCGTTTTCACACCACAGTGCTATGAAGAGAGTGGATTGGGGGAAGCCAGAGAGACTGTGGGGAGTCCAGTGAAAGGATTGTCACACACGTCCCCAAGTATTTATTTTTATCTCTACGGATAGAGCAGTTGTGCAATGAAAGTTAAACTTTAATCATGGCGTGAAAGGTAATCAATCACTCGTGGAGCAAATATTGACCATCTCTGGCCCATGGCTCCTTAGGGAAACGCAGAGGGTCACCTTGCTTTCCATCCACGATCCAGGACTTCGGAGTTCCCTAAAATAGTGACAATAGGGGCCAGATCAACAAAACAAACTAGAAATAATGGATGAGTAGCCCTGAGATGACGGACAAGAGGGGACATTTTAAACAATAGCAACATGACGGCACCAGGGACCAAGTTCATAGAGGCAGGTTCATCGGCCACAGGAGAAAATGTTAAAGATAAAGAACGCTGAAAAAATGAAAGAAAATGAACACCCTGGTCTCCCTTGCCATCCGACCACTGTCATTTCAGCTCCATTTCTTCATTCACTCTACTTTTCTATTTATTGATTTATTTTTTGATTTTAGAGAGAGAGGAAGGGAGAGAGAGAGAAACATCAGTTTGTTTTCCCACTTGTGGATGCATTTATTGGTTGATTCTTGTATGTGCCCTGACTGGGGATTGAACCCTCAACCTTGAGGTATTGGGACACTGCTCTAACCCATTGAGCTACCTGGCCAGGGCCCACATTCACACTTCTTTCAGTTCATAAAGAACAGGGTGTGTGCACACCGATTTCTAGAGCAGTTTTCTGAGCCTCTGCCTCAGTATGACATTATCTTTCTGAGAATTAAGCCCTAAAAGAAACACCTACATTTTTTCTTCTTTCTCTGAAAAGAGAGAAAAATAAGGAAGAGAAAGGTGGATTTGGAGTATATATTTTGGTTTTGATTTAAAAAAATACAGCTGCCTCCAGCGTCATTCTTTCGAATTTCTGTGTTGAGATTTACACTCAAGAGAAGAGAAGGTTCCCCTGAAATAGGGGCCCGTGGACCTGAACGAGCAGCAGGGGGCGGGGAGGGGTGTGGAATTACCCAATAGCCCAAAGAAAAGTCATTTTCATTTCTCCTGAAATTAAGGGAACTGTCTTAATTCCCAGCTTATAACAGGGAAGTAGAAAGAACTGATAGTGCTGGACTGCCACGGCTCCAGTGCCCTTTGGTTCACCCACGTGGGTCCCCGGGGACTGTGAAGTGGAGGAGACGCTCCTGTGAACAGCAGCGGCTGGGAGAGAGCGCAGGCCCCAGGGCACCGGGCGGAAGTTCAGGGATGAGCACAGAAGCTTCTGTGTCAGTTCTGTTTCTCGGGCAGGGGAGTGGGCGGGGGCGGGTGCTTGTCTCTCTGTCTTTTTCTCTTTCTCTGTATGTCACACACACACACACTCATTCCTTTTAGAAATAATATTATAATAATTATAAGTGGTGTGGGGTGGGTACTAGATTTATTGGGGTGATCACTCCATAAGGTGTGTAAATGTCTGATCAGCTCTGACTGGTGTGGCTCAGTTGGTTGGGCGCTTTCCCGCAGAGCGAAAGACCACCGGTTCGATTCCCGGTCAGGTCACCTGTCTGGGTTGCGGGTTCGGTCCCTGGACGAGAGCAGGAGAGACAGCCGTTGATGTTTCTCTCTCACATCAGTATTTCTCTCCTTCTCTCTGTCTTCCCTTCCCCTCTCTCTAAAAATAAGTAAATAAAATATTTTTTAAAAGGTCTAATCACTGGGCTATACACTTAAAATTAATGTAATATTGGATGTCAACTGTAATTGAAAATAAAAAATTATTTGAAAAAAGAATAGCAGTGCAACCATAGACACATGAAAGAATAAATACGCTATGAATACGCTTGAGCCACGGTTCCCAAGCAGCAGCCTGACCCGGCCCCCTTCCATGTCCAATCCTGTAATTCGTTCCTCCTGTAAACTCCTAACCCTGCTCTCCTCCGTGACCACTTTGCGAGTCCCTTCCGTTTCCCACTCCTCGCCAAAGGACGTGGCTGCCTCCGTTTGGTTCCTAAGGTTCTGACCGTTTTGCCAGCCTGTGTCAGGCACTGTGCCAAGTGCTGGAGACATGGGGACACCGGCCCGGGCAAGGGCCCTGCCCTCGGAGGGCTCGCATTCTCACAGGAGACAGAGATGGCGGGTGACTAGATGTACCAGGTCCTGCAAGACTGTGACCAGTGCTGTGAAGAACTACACGGTAACTTGGAAAGAGCACCGGGGAGGGGGCTCCCTTTGGCTGGTGGTCAGGGAAGGTCTCTCTGAAGAGGAATGGAAATGTGTGGAGATGCTGGAAAGAGGAGAAGCAGGAGAAGAGCACTCCAGGCAAAGGGGAGGGCAAGTGCAAGGGTCCTGGGGCAGGAACAGGCTCTGAGAATTTGAAGTTCAGTGAGCGGAGGGTGATGCGTGGGAGTACCGCTGATGAGTTCAGAGAGACAGACAGGGGTCGTGGGTCACAGGGCACCTTGGAGAGCATGTGAAGAAACACAGGGACCCACGGAAGGCTTTTGCTTGTGTATGGGAAGGTCTGTAATTCCTCTGTGGAACGTTCACAGTCCTTTTGCCTAAAGCCTCCAAATATTCAGACTCTCTTCGGTTATCAACATAGACATGTTTTTATGTATCGATTACGGTAAGCACTTGAAGCGTTAGGAATTCACGCTGGGCCTCATATATTCCAAATCTTAGAACTAAACGCAGTGTCTAAAGGTTAGCTATTTCAATATCATTTGTCATTTTACATTTCCTGACTAATTTTCTAACTTGGTTATGAAAGTAATCATGTGAAATCCATTGAGAATACTTTGAGAGTGAGTAACGAAACAAATCATTTAATAAATAAAGATGACGATCACCATAATTGTGTGCCATATGTCCCGTGGCTTAGTTATGTGACCTTTATGTCTTTGCCCTGTCCTGTGAGAATGAAACTATGGTAATCATATTTCATAAATGAGGAAGTTGAAATGCCAGGAAGTTAAGTGACTTTCCCAGGGTCGCACGACTGTAAATGTGAAGCAATGTGTTAAAAATCTATGCTTAAACTTCCGTCTTTATCCTCCAGGGATGCCCCGGTCCTATTTTTTTTAATGAACTATCTTTCAGTATTACATGGTTTTTTCAACTTGCTTATTTTTTTAAAAAGATTTTAGTTATTTATTTTTTAGAGAGGAGAAGGGAGGGAGAAAGAGAAAAAGAGAAACATCAATGTGTGGTTGCCTCTCACACCCCCTGCTGGGAACCTGGCCCACAACCCAGGCATGTGCCCTGACTGGGAATCGAACTAGCGACCTTTTGATTCATAGACTAGCACTCAATCACTGAGCCATGCACCAGCCAGGGCTGTTTAACTTTTTTTTGTTACTCCTATTCTCACCACCCCCTGCCTTTGGCAACTGTCAGCTTATTCTATTTATGGGTCTGTTTCTGTTTTGTTTTGTTTATTCCTTTGTTTCATTTTTTTAGATTCCACAGACTATAAGTGAAATCATATGGTACTTGTCTTTCTCCGTTTGACTTATTTCATATAGCACAATACCCTCTAAGTTCAGCCATGTTATCGCAAATGGCAAGATTTTATTCTTTTTTATGGCTGAGTAATATTTCATTATATATTTTATATTATATAACATATAACACATATACTTCACATCTTCTTTATCCATCCATCTATTGATGTATATCTAGGTTGCTTCCATATCTTGGCATATCTTGTCTATTACTAGTAATGTCACAGTGAATATAGAGGTGCATATATCTTTTTAAATTAAAATTAGGTTCTATCATTTTTTAAATAAACTTGCTATCCGAGAATAGATTTAGATCTGCAGATATATTGTGAGGAGAGAGTTCTAACATGCCACTCCGTTTCCCCTCTTATTCATATTAGTTATATCTTACATTAGCATGGTGAATCGGCCAGAAGTAATTAACTTCTGTTTTTCAGTAGGAAAAATAAACCAGGGAAATTTGACTTTCCTAACTGATAATGAATAAGGAAATCATTGCCCCCAATAGGTTGTCCATGCTAAAAATGCAAAACGGTTTTGATAACCGTTGAGATAAGTGTACGAATATGCACGAATGTACGAAGTTTTGCTGGAGTGGTAGGCAGGGTTGTTGGCTCACGACTCTTTCTTCCCTCCCTGGCTTCCTGCCTTCGCTTCAGAATAAAAGCATGGACTCGCCGACTCCACCGAGGCATGACCTGAGAGTTGCTTTGGCCGATGGCCTGTGAGCAGAGGTGACGCAAGCAGAGGCTTTAAATATACTTGTGTGCTGTGACCTGGCCTCGCTCCAGGTGGCCACTGCTCCCTCACCCAGGCCCCAGTGAGAGAGACACAGAGAGCTGCCCTGCGTCCCAGCCCAGGGGACCTCGGCTGATATCCAGACCCGAGGGAGGGAGAGAGAGGCATAAATGCTGTTTGTTGTGAGCCACTCAGGTTTGGGGGTTGCTACGCACCATTATCGCAGCAGTAGCTGACACAAGGGGAGTGTGACAGAAATATCTGGGGGCTGCCATGTTTCTCCTTTTGTGTTTTATGTTGACTCCATGGGAGCGAAGCGGCCCTTCCAGGAAAAGTAAGTAGTGCCACCCCCCACCCCGGACAGACTCCCAGAGGGAAGAAGAGGTGATTGTACATAGAAAATTTATATCTTGGGCTGCTTAGGAGTTTCTGCCACAGTATCTTCATTGAATACTTCTGTTTCTCGTTTATTTCCTTTTTCCTTATAGTTCTTAATCATCCACAGTATAGCTATTCATAGAGTAGCCATTATAGGCTAAACAGTTAAACGAAGCAGATGCTTCATGGAAATGACCCCCACCATCCCCTTGCAGAATTAGTTTTGCCCTGGCCGGGTGGCTCAGTTGGTTGGAGCATCATCCTGTTTACCAAAAGGTTGAGGGTTCCATCCGCATTCAGGGCACACATCTGGGTTGTGGGTTTGATCCCTAGTTGGGGCACATATGGGAGGCAACCAATTAATGTCTCTCTCTCTCCCTCTCTCTCTCTCTCTCATCAATACACATATCCTCAGGTGAGAATTAACAAGATTAGTTTTATTGCCCTCAGCTTACAAAGGGGCAAGCAAAGAGCTTGACTGAGTCACACAGCTGGTAGGTAGCACCCCTCACACCTAAGCATACAATTCGAGTTTCCATCACCTTTATTTTTTGTCCTATTGTAACCATTTTAAACCGGACACCTGGAATTAAAGGCTGGGGTCAGAAATGAAGAGCTAATTCTGGGCTTAGACACAAGGGCAGCTTGGTGAGAGAGTCCCCTCTAGATGAGAGTGCCTCCCAGAAACCCACCGGCGAATCTGTTTACTGAGCACCTACTATAATGCCAGGTATGCCATTGCCGGAGATGCAGAGCATCCCAAGGTGAGGAGTTTGAGTTTTGTTCTGAAATCATAGGGAGCCACAGAAAACTTTTAAGTTCTAAGGAATCGATAGGAAGCCTATTGCAGGTGCCCAGGATAAATATGGCGGTGACACGGACTGGGCGAAGGTCATTCAAAAGGCACCTGGAGGGAAGATCAATAGTGTGGGCTGGGTCATGGGGGCTGCCGTGGAGGGAACTAAGAAAAAGAAAATGATAGAGTTTACTTGAGATTTCTTTCTGGGAAACAGGGTGATTGGTGGTGCTATTCTCTTAGACGGGGGCTCTGGGGGAAGGACAGATCTCTGTGTTTATTTGAGAGGGAGTTGGTGAGCTCGGTTTTCGATAGGTTGAATTGCAGGCAAGAAATACAAGACAGAAGGTTTATAGACAACTGAGCATAAAGGTCTCAGGTACAAACCTGTGTTGACTGCTATTCAAATAAGATCAGCCCATTCAAATTAGGTCCGTGTCCAAGTCCTGATTTCCCAAGAGGGAAAGATCACCACTGCTGAATCTGAAAGAGCCATGCAGCTGCGGTGTCTGAGTTTAAGAAGGCTCCTGATATGTCTGTCCTGGGACACGTCACTAAACCAGAGAACCGCCATGTTTGTGTTTCTTATGCCTATGTGTTTTATTACAGAAAACTTCAAATATATACAAAAGCAGAAAAAATAGTACCTCCATCTACCCATCCTGGAGATCCAGCCACCATCCTTCATGGTCATTCTTTTTTTATTTTCTTCTAAGATTTTATTTATTTATTTTTAGACAGAGGGGAAGGGAGGGAGAAAGAGAGGGAGAGAAACATCAGTGTGTGGTTGCCTCTTGAGTGCCCCCTGCTGGGGACCTGGCCCAAAACCCAGGCATGTGCCCTGACTGGGAATCGAACCAGTGACCTTTTGATTCACAGGCTGGCACTCAATCCACTGAGCCACACCCGCCAGGGCTGTTCATGGTCATTCTTATTTCATCTATACCTACCTATGGCCCTTCTGACACTGGATTATCTGAAGCAAATTCCAGACATTATATTATTCTATACATGTACATTTCAGTGTGAATCTTTACAAGAGAGGGACTCTCTTTTAAAATATATAACCACATTATCAGCATTATTCACAAACACTTAGCAATAATTCATTAATATTATCAAAAACCCAATCAGTGTTCAAATTTCCCTGCTTGTATCTCTGGCCTATACTTTAAAAAAAATATTTTATTTATTTATTTTTAGAGAGGGAATGGAGGGAGAGAGAGACAGAGAGAAACATCAATGTGCGGTTGCTGGGGGTCATGGCCTGCAACCCAGGCATGTACCCTGACTGGGAATTGAACCTGCGACACTTTGGTTCGCAGCCCGTGCTCAATCCACTGAGCTATGCCAGCCAGGCCTACACATTTTTTTTTTACAGCAAATTTGAGTTAGGATTTAAACAAGGTCCACACATTTGCATTTCACTGGTATGAATTTTTAGTTTCCTTGATCTGTGGTGTATGTCTCTCTCTCTCTCTTATTTTCCTTGCAATTTGTTTATTGGAGAAAAAAAAACTGGGTCATGAGCTCTATAGAGTTTCTCACAATATCGAGTTTGTTCATTGTATCTATGTGGTACCTTTTAACATGTTTCTCAGTCCTTTGTATTTCCTGTAAATCGGTCATTGCACCGAGACTTTTGATCTGAATCAGGTTAGAGTTTGGGGCAAGAATATCTCCTGGGTAGCTGAGTTAGTCCATCAAAAGGCACAGGATGCCTGGTGGTCTAGGGGTGGGGGGCTGTGATCCATGTACCGATTGCTTCAGGCATTTGCAAAACGGTGCTCTTTTCATCCTGTTACTCCTTTATTAGTGGTACTACTTTCATAGAACAAGCTTTTCTGTATTGACTACATGATCACACAAAGATGTAGTTCTCACAGGAAAGGTAAGACAATTGCTTAATTCTTTTATTTCCCAATTTTCAGAAAAATAATTTGGTTCTTTAACCTCCTGCAAAGGAAGCCAATGAGTTTTGGGGGTTTTTGTTTGTTTGTTTTGTATTATTTTTAGTATCATCACGAGCTTATAGACGTTAACATATTCGGTGTAACAATGCATGGCCGGTGTTCTTCTCTTAGGCTCTCAAGGGGTCCGTCCCATCATTAGCCGGCGGCAGCCAGTGAATTGGTATGAGTCCTTTCGACACCAACGCCATCATCTTGGAGGGGTGGGCTCCTTGCTTTCCGATGGAACAAGCGTCCCACGACCATCTTACACATTTCCTGCCCCAGTTCTGAAACCAGCCACTTCTCCAGGGAGCTCTGGTTCCTTTCATCAGGAAATTGTCCACGGAGACCCCAGGCTGGCCCGTTATTCCTGGGTCGGCCATTGTTTCTAGGTCATTACAGTGAGCAAAGCTGGGAAGGACAAACCTTTTTTCAAAGAAATTATATCACGAGTCCATACCACTTGCAGTTCAAGTTTAGGGTTCCGAGGGTATGTTCACTTGGCTGATTTGGGTGTTTTCATATCTTTTCTCTTTGGCTGAAAATCTTGGTTCTTAACGTTAATATAAGAGTGTATTTACTTTACACATCAATACAATAATGTATTAGTATAAGAATATACATAAAATAGTGTTGAAATTATAGTACCAATGGCATTATTACTAATACTATGATTGATGAGAATGGTTTAAGTTGTCTTGGTTGTTCTTGCTTGTTGTTTTTTACTTCTTTTTTTTCTCGGGGGTGTCTCCCTCCAACTTGCTGAGTTTCAGCCTCCCTTGGGTGTGGTGAGCCACCCCATCAGCGCACAGTTGGGTTCGTTTGTTTCATGTTGCTTTTGCTCTTTAAAGTAACTTTTCATTTTCATTTTGACTCTTCATAGTTATAAAGGAAAGGTACACGATTCCCAAGTCAAATCTACAAAACAAGATATTTTCAGAGATGAGCGTTTTTTTCACTGTGTCATCTGCTCTTTTCAGACTGCGTCTTAGTATCTGAAAAAGCTCCGAGTGCCTCTTCTAAAGGACAGCAATAATGCTGGGTGTCACTCAGCTTGTGATAAATGATGGGGTAGCTCTTTTTCCTAAGGAAAGAAGGGAAGGTATGCCGCCTGCACCTTGGAGCCACTTTTGTTTCCCCTAACAAGGGCCAGCCTGTCAACGTCCCACCCCCACCCCCCCACCCCCGTTTCAAAGCCCCGAGGCATGGCCTGCAGGAGGACATGATGCCGCCCCGATGCCCCAAATCGACTCCCTGTCCAGGTTTTTCCATTTGCATGCAGCTAGCTTCCTTTTAAGACAAAGAATGCTTTTCAGAAAATCTTTATTCTCTCTTTGGGATTTTTTTCCCCCTTAATGCTTTTTTTAGTGAGTGTGTCAACACAAAATCAGCTGTGTCTGTAACTCCCTTCTGTAGATACACACACGGAATGTACTGAGCCTCGAAGAGTGAACTTGCACGTTGTCCTGGAGGACTGGCACGACCTGGGCTTGCAGCCTTGACCTCATTGTTGAGTGCTGTCCTCTCCCTTGCCTCATCGCTAGAGGTCTCTCTGTCCTATTGGTCTCCCTGCTCAGGGGCTCGGGGATCCAGCCCTGGAGACCTCTCTTCCGCCTCACCCCGTTCCTCTGCCAGCATCTTTCATGGTGGGTGAGAGCAGATGCCTAGGCCCCTGCCCCCAAGTCTTTCCACCTCAACAGAACCACCACAATGGTCTGTCTAGGAAATCACACACCTGCAGGCCTTACGCCCTTGCCTACAAATTGCCGATGGCTTCCCATTCATCCATCAAGGAATGGAATCCCAAATCCTTAGCGCGGTATTGGCACCTGGGATCATCTTGTCCCAACCTCATGTTTTGCTAGTCTGGGGAACCGCCTCTCTGCTTTTCCCTCTTCACGTTCTCAGAGCACATCACGCATTGTTCCTCCTCTCTGCCTTTGCTCGCATCGTTTCGCTATCCAGAGTGTCCTTCCCACAGATCTCCACCTAACCAACTCCTACGCACCCTACAGCACCCCGTTGAAGAGTCGCCTCTCCCGTGGATCTCATCTCCCTGGAATTACTAAAGGGGAATTACTAAAAAGACGTTAGAAGCTCTAGGGAGAGGAGGAAGAGGAAAGACAAGATGGGTGTTAGCACTGAGGTCCTAAGGGTGGGGGGACGGAAAATCTTAAGTTTTTCCTTGTTCTTATGCCATGTAAATTCCCTTCCCAGAGTTCCCATAGCAATGTCAGTAAAAGACTCATTTTTCATAACAGACTGTGCAGTTAGCCCTTGGGTTTTTTTGTTTGTTTGCTGGTTTTAAGATTAAGTGCTAAGGTAGCTTTAAGGTGGACACACAATGAGGACAGAGATCTCCATTTGGACTCGGTCATATTTAAACTGTAAACATAATGACCAGTTAGAATGCTTTTCATTGCAAGAAACAGAACCCCAGCTTGAAGTGACGTGGATCATAACAGGAATTTGTTGATTCGTATCAATGAAACTTGGTCAATACCAGTTTCAGGAACAGCTTGATCAGGCTGCTGACTTCATTTTGTGCAATTGTCTTATTCTGCCTTCTTCCACATGATGGTTTCATTTTTGGACTCACTTGTATTATAGTGACAAAATGGCTGGATCAGTTCCATACATCACATCTCCTTGAAGGAAAGAGAGGGCTTCTTTATCTCAATCACCCAACCAAATTCTGTTTCACTCTAACTGCACCAAACTTGGGTCGCATACCCACATCTGAACCAATCGTCATGGCCAAGAGAACTCATTTAACGTGCGGTTGGGTGCCCTTCTCTGAAACAACCATGTGCAATAGTAGAACTTTCCTTCTTTCTTTTCTCCCAACTTTATGGAGATATCATTAACATATAACATTGTTGTGTAAGCTTAATGTGTACAATGTGATGATTTGGTACAGGTATGTATTGTGAAATGTTTATCACAATATGATTAGTTAACATACCTTCACCTCACGTAATTACCATTTTGTGGTTATGGTGAAAACATCAAAGCTTTACTCTCATCATATCTTTCACACATGAAATACAGTATTATTAACTACAGTCACCATGCTGTCCCTTGGATTCCTGGAACTTGTTCACTTTATAACTGAAAGTTTGTACTGTTTGGCCATCATTTCCCATTTCCCTCCCCCTCCTGCTCTCTGGCAACCAGCATTCCAGAGAACAGCATTTTCTGATTGGTTTAGGCCAGCTGTGGGGCGGGGCTTATCGCTGGAGCTGGAAATAGAGTCACTTTTCCCTAAATTACCTGACTACCAGACACACTGGGGGTGGAGTCAATATCCTTAAAAATCACACGCCCACACCTGCAGGGAGCAGATGCAAGGCTGCGGCTCAGAGATTAACAGTGTCTCCCTGGACAAGATTTTCTTTTGAAATTTAAAGAGTGCCTTTCACTTTGACCTCTGACCCTCTACCACTGTATTCTATTACTCTGCTGCTTCCCCAGTGAGCACGGGTGTGTTCGCAACTTTTCTCTGCTGGATATATTCATCAAGGGCTCCACACACTTCCAAAAAGCTGCTCATGGATTTGAACTTTATTTGGAAACAACCTTGACCTTTCGCATGCACTTAACAACGTGTACCCACCCACCTTGTCATCCCTGCTCCTTCTGTCAGGCAGGAACGCACAATGGTGAGGGATTCAGACTGTGGGGCTGGTCGGCCTGACTGCATACAGTAGTGGTCCTGCCACATGCTTGCTCTGGACCTTGGAGAACTTACTTAACCTTCCGAGCCTTGGTTTCCTCATCTGCAAGGTGGGGTCATAGGCGCTCACACAGCATGGAGTGGCCGTCGGTGCCGAAGGCCATGATGATGTATATGCAACACTTGGTCCAGCACCTGGCACACAGGAAGTGCTTCATAAGTGGGATGAAGATGAGGGTGATGATGGCAAGTCATTGGCCTTGGCTTTTGCTGGGTCCTTGCCAGCTACATGGAGTCTGTCACTACAAAATGTGACATTCTCCATGGTTCAAATAACAAAATCTAAAGGTTACTTTTCCTACACATCTCCTTTTTCTTTGGCAAGAATTTATAGCACCACAAATAATGCAATCCAAGGGATGCTGAAATCTGAAGTTGGCATTTGTATAACACTATTACTATAAAAATAAAATTGTAAAAGGGAAATGGGGCACTGGAAAAGTGATTGTAGCACTGGAGGTATTAAAATATTAACACTGAATTATTAACAATAATTAATAATGTTGATGTTAAGCAGTTCCTCCCAGAAGAGTAGTGTCAACCTGTTTCACAGACAAGGAGCACCCCCTTCAGGAGAACAGTCAGTGGTCACGGAACAGGAAGACACCGGGAGTCATGTATTTCATTGCAAATAGCCTCTAGGCCCTGGCCAGGTAGCTCAGTGGGTTGAAGCATCATCCCAGATTCGCTAAGGTTGTGAGTTCAATCCCCAGTCAGGGCACATATAAGAATCAACCATTGAATGCATAGATAAGCGGAACAACAAATTGATATCTCTCTTTCTTGCTCTCTCTAAAATCAATAAATGCATTTTTTTAAAACCGTTAGTTTTCAGTGAAGCAATGTCTCTGTCCCTTCCTTTTCAAACAAAAACTCAATTTATAAAAATCCTGGTCTACCTAGATTACATTCCCCGTTTCTCTTCTTTCCTCCCCTCGCTGAAATAGTCGCTCACGAAATCCATGCCCCAAACACCGCCCTTTGCGGAAGACACATTCCGGAAACGAAAACCAGACCCGGAAGCGATCGCTGCCCTCCCACGTGCGTCGCGGCACTGTGGACCGTAGCCAAGACTCGGAAACAACCTAACCGCTCACCAGCAGAGGCAGGGACAAACACGACGGGAGGCCTTGTGGAATACACCCAAGGGAACGTTCCCCAGCCACGCAAAAGAAGGAAACCCTGCCTTTTGCGACAACGCGGATGGCCCTTAACGGCATTACACTGCGTGAAATAAGTCACACAGAGCCAGAGAAGTACTGCAGGGTGTCCCTTATAGGCGGAACTAAAGAAAGTCAAATTCACAGAAACGGAGAGGAGAAACGTGGTTGCCTGGCGCTGGGGGTGGTGGGGGAAATAGGGCGAGGCTGGTAAAAGGGAACAAATTTTCAGCTGTGAGATGAGTAAGGTCTGAGGATCGAATGTAAAACACAGTGATTAGAGTTGATAACACTGCATTGTGTAATTGACATTTGCTAAGAGAACTTAAACGTTCTCACCAAATACATCTATCTCTCTCTATATCTATATATATATATGTGAGGTGATGGATGTGTTCATTTACTAGGTGGGAGGAACCTTTCACAGTGTATACATATGTCAAATCATCATGAGGCACACTTTAAATATCTTATGATTTGACTTGTCAATTATGCCTCAATAAACCCGAAGGGGGAAAAAAAACACAAAGAAAACGGCACATCCCACACCCCACTCAGCTTTTGTTATATCACACAGCTCTGGTGTTCGTGTCGCTACAGAAACATCAGCGCTAAGGAGAGAAATCAGGTCTCCAAAATCTCCAGCAGATGCAGAAACTTAGGAGATTCTCAAGATTTGGAAGCTACTAGAACCCTCTGCACAGGCAAGTGGAGGTGAGAAGAACTGGTTTAAAATGAAGATGTTCAGGCCCAATCCCAGAGACCCTAAGTCACAGTGTCGGGTGGGGCCTGAGAGTCTGCATTCGCCCTGGCTCCTTGGAGGAGTCTGAAGCAGGGATGGTCTGGATGCTTCAGGGTCCTGGTCGGGAAGCTCAGAGGACTGGACCCCCACCGCTGAAGACACACACAACAGACACTCAGTAGATTCCTGTCGCAGGAGTGTGCGACAGGGTGTGTGTTACGGACTGAATGTTTATGTTCCCTCAAAATTCATAGCCCGTCTTAGCTGTCCCCACTTTATCACCAGGCCAGCTGTACCACCTTCCCCTCTGCCACCTCTCTGTCCCTCTGTTTTCACCGTTGCCTTACTCCGACCCAGCCTCCATTCTGGGCCTGGCAAGATGTTTAAGATAAGAGAATCCAATCACTCACCCCCATTTTGAGAATTCCCCTGTGACTGAAAAAAGAGTTATACTTCTTCAACTTAGTGCCCAAGTATTTCGGAGTCTTTAAGAACACAAATTTTCCATTATTTCTTTGCTGTGTTAATACATGCTTTCACTGCAAGTGGTAGTGAATACAACCCAACCTCCCATAAACACCAAAGAAAAGGTATTGGTTTATATAAATGGAGAGTCAGGCAACAATGTGGGCTTCAGGCATGGCTTGATCCAGGGGTTTGTGCCATCACCAGGACTCTGCTCCAGGTTTCTTCTTTTTGTAGCTCTGCCTTCCTTTGCTGATTTTGTCTGTCTTTGAACAGCTTTCTACCCAGCAGGAACATGATCCCAGAGCTCCACACCTCATAGCTACAATCCTTTAACCAGAACAACAGAGAACAGGCTTTTGTTCCAGCAAGGGGCTCTGAAATTCACCCTGATGCAACCTGTTGGGATCTCATGCCCACGGCTGGCCATACCAATCAATTCGGGGATTATCACAATTATTACCATCCAAGCCTTTATTGCATGGAACGGCAGTCTAGGTTTTCTCACTGGCTTCCAATAGATGGTGATCATATTATTCCTCTCTGTATAGTGGTGCTCTGTGAATGTGAACTGGATTTTTAGAACACATGGATGGTTGTCCCCTTTTCTCATGAACCCTGGCACTAGCCCAACCCAGGCCTCAGCAATGTCTCCGTGGGGCCCCCATTCATGGTAATGAATAAGTAAACCTCACATTTTACTACCTCGCCCTCCCTCTGGCTTCATAGGACCTCAGCTCATACAATGCCCTCTGCAGCCAAGTGCTCGTGACTTCTCCGAGGCTGTCTCCACACGAGCTTACAAAACGGCCGTGTGTTCCCTGTGGAGTGGTGAGTGTTGCTGTCTTTACCGAGCTCCATGTCTCAGGGGCTTCAGTCCCCAGTCTCCATCACTGGGTCTCCATGGACATCCCGGATCTCTCTGAGTGGCAGAGTTGAGGACACAGCCTATCCTCCTGGTGGCTGGCAGGTCCCACGGCAGTGCTGTTCTGGCCCCCGTGTGTCACAGGGGTCTCTGTGGAGACCCCCTCAGGTTCCCTCTCTTCCCTGGGCCCAAGCACTGGTCTGTGCACCAGGCTGGAGTCAAAGACCAGAGGCGGTCATCACGCTCCACTCGGAATCACTTCTGCCCCCTGGTTCGGAGACACGGGACTCAAGTCAAGTTTGTCCTGCTGGGTGCCTGTCTCTCTGTCCCTGGTGCCCAGAGACTCCTGGCTGCACCCAGAAGCCGCCTCACTGTTTCTCGTACTGGCCTGGGAGTGTCTGGTCACGGCTGAGACCTTGACCATGAGGACTGCACTCACAAGGATGCCTTGGTCATGTCCAACCCTCTCTGGGTGGCGTGCGGGGGCTGGCCTGTTGGGCGACTGACTTGCTGAGGCTGTGGTTAGTGCATCTGTGAAACAGGGCTATACTCCCAACCTCTCGGCTCTGCAGGGCACCTAATAAGAGAAAAGACTTGGAAATGCCCAAGGGGGGTCTCTTATTTTTTAGGTTGATTTGGCCCAGTGTCCTAGTCCCCTATGGTGCTTAGAAATAGCTCCCTGGAACACTTCTGATGGTCTAACACACCTGCTCTGCCCAGGTCATGGAACGGGGGTCACATACAAGATACGGTCTCTGCCTCGGCATAACTTTCACCGAGAAGAGCTGTGTCTAAATCAGTGAATCTATCATCTATCTATGTATCTATGTATCGGTTATTCCTATTTGTATTTTCAGTCCCTAACCCAAGCGGAATGCAGAGTGGACAAAGTCAGCTGATCCACCAATCCGAGCTGAGACTTACAGAGCACCTACTACGCACCAGGCTGTATATCAAATATGCTGTCATCAGTATGTCATCGGATCCTCACAGCGGTCCCACAAGGTAGGGACCCATCTTCTTCCTAAGTGAGGAAACAGAGGCCTGGAGAGGTCTACCCATTTGCCCAAGGTCACACAGCAGTTAAGTAGCAGAGATGGGATTTGAACCTGCATCTCTCTGATGATTAAGTACAAGTTTGTTTCTCATTCAAACATGTTTCCTAAACACAGGTATCATCTGTGCTTGAATTCAGAAGATGTAATTCCTTCTAGCACATAGAACATGCCACAGGAACATCTGATTGATTAAATGAAGAAATATAGCAGGGTGATAGCTAACTAGCGAGTGAGATGGATAGATAGATAGATACATTCATAGATGGGTGATACATTGATTCATAGATACATAGATTGAGTGATTTAGACACAGCTATTCTTGATAAGAATTATGCCAGGACAAAATCTGTACCTTATGTTCTTTCTGACTCAGAAATCTATGCCAAGCTGTGTGCCCAGTAAACATTCTTCATCTGCTTACTAGATTACAGCATCCTGGGCGGTTAGGTGCGCAAGCCAAGGATTTTTTAAATGAAGGTCTTGCTCCTAAGACCTCGCATCTCTGACAGCACCATCTGAACGTCCCTGGGCCCAGAAGGCCGTGCAAGACCGATACTGCGGGGCGGTCCCATGGGTTCCGTGCTGACGGGCCCTGGCTGCAGTTTATTCCATCTTGTGCAGCTCGGTTTCCATCACAGACCAATGGGAGCTCCTTCGTTTTCGGGGACCAGAGCCCAGGGGCTTCGGCAATTAGAAACTTCATTTCGTGATGACAGATGATCCAATGGGGGGAAGGGTGTGTGCCCAGGCTGGAAAACGGGTCACTCTCATTATGAACAGAGCCCAGACTTGCAGGAGCTCTGCACTGTGATCCCATTCAATATATAACCCAAAACCAGGCTGAGCGCCGAGGGCCTGGCTGAAGGGTCTTGACTTTAGCGATCTCCCAGAACTCTCAGGGTGAGGCCATTCTTCCTGGAAGGGCAGCCCCGCGGCAAATCCCGAGAGCGGCGTGACATGGAAAGTGCCCTGGACTGGGAGCGAAGAGGCTGCCTTAGCCCCACCTCTGCCACTATTGGCGGTGTGACCTTGAACCCAGGGACTCTGTTTCCTTAACTGTTTAACAGGAGAGTTAAACACAAATAACTTCCTTGCTGACTTTCCATCTAGGATTCTATCTAAGGTTTGGGAGGGGGGAGGGGGAGGAAAAAGGGAGGGAGTAGGAAGAGGGAACTGGAGGCAGGCGGGAGGCAGTTTCTACCTGTCTTTACGAGAACCATTTTTTGCGCTCATCCTTTCCTATTCCGAATCCTATGGCATTCTGTCCACAGCTTGCAATTGCAATGGGCCATGATGGAAGTATCCACCTCATGGAAATTTGCAGTTGCTACATCAGAGCTCTTTTTTTATATAGAACCAGTTGCTCAACATTTACTATCACTTCACTGGCTAACATTTACTGAGCACCTACCGTACGCTAGGCACTGTATGTAGATGATCTCTCTCTCACTTCTAGCTTCTACAGCCATGTGACAAACTTTGCAAAGGCTCCAAGAGATGCAGTAACTTGCCCAGTGTCACTCAGCATGCGGGAGGTGGGGCTGATATTCAAACTCAGGACTGACGGAATCCTAGCTCCATGTCCTCCATCCGCTATCACGCTTGCCTCTCTGAATGTGGAAAGCCCGAGGTGGTCAGAGCCACAAATACCACTGGATCACAGCCCCGAAAGGCACCCCAGGGAGAGAGGGGTGCTGGGTCATAGAGATGCTAGCTCTTGTTTCTCTGCCCAAAAAACATCTTGGGATAGTCTCAACCCCCCCCCCCACCCCGCCCTTAGCATTTCCCAGCTCACACTGTGAACACTGAACTGGCCTGGACTCCACTTTTCCCATTGCCCTCTCCTGGTGGCTTTGTGTTCCGTGAACTTACAACCACGTTATTTGGTGCCTTCGCCAAAGGTCAGTTTACGAGGCTGCTTTGGGTGTTGAGGGTCAATAACACTGTAAGTTTACCACTGTGCTAGGCTGATGCGTATACACATCAGGAACCAATCAGAGGACAGTCTCAGGGTGTTGGATGAAGGGTTAGACCCTGTGCTCCCAATGTGGACATTGCTATGGATGGAAGGTTCCACATAAGCTAATTCAGGGGGGAGAGATGCAGTTCACTGCGAGCGCTGCGCCCCCTTGGTTCATTAATGGTTCACCCCTCCAAAGGCCTTCCTTCCTCTCCTTCACCGCAGGAGGAAATAGCTCTCAACTGGGTCTGGAAAAGCAACCCGGCATTAAGAAATGATAACTAAGGTCCATTATCAAAGACATTTTGAATAAAAGCCATATGTCCTTAATGAGATCAATCGAGCACCCAGAAAAGTGATTTTTTCAATGGTTCCTGTAATGTCGAGGCAACTCACGCCTCTGCCATTGACTTGGGACTGAACCGAGTTGAGCTTATCGGTTTCCCCAGGACCACAAGGATGCCCTCTTGCACCTCACACGTCTGAGTGTTTTAATCGGTGGCAGATGCTTGGTGACTTCCTGGCAGAACTGATTCAGTAGGAAGCCGGGCTGCCTCTGGCAGGGTCTCTCTGGACCCTCACTGGTCATACAACTGAGCAGCGTGAATTTTCCCTGGAGCCTGATTTCCCACCCCTTGAGTTACTTCCCATGAAGCTCAGTGAGCTCAGTGAAGTGCATGCGGGTAGAAATTCACATCCCCTAGCGTCTCTCCCGCCGAGGTGGCCGGGAGCCTCATCGGCAGCTCTCGGTCTTTGGCTCAGAAGTGGTTTAGTGAGAAGCTGTCTCCGGCTCCTTGGTAACCAGCATGGAAACACTCAGCAGGAGGACTTCAGCGTGAGGTGCTCAGCTGCGGGGTGCCCACAGCCGAGAAGAGCTGTGAGCACCCCACGGTTAGGAAGTGAGTACCAGGGATCTAGATGAGTTTTGTTCTTGACTGGCCATGGGGACTTAGCCAAGTGACTCTCATCCTCATGCAGACCTCAAATTCCCTGTGAAATGTGGCGGATCGGCTTACCCAGGGCTGGGAGAATCGAGTGGCTTTGGAGGTGAGGCAGGAGGGGTGAGTGAGTTCGGGGCTCGGGACTAAGAAACCAGACTGCCTGTCCCACCTAAAAGAAAACCAGCAACAATACCAACGATAACGCAAATAATAGCCGTGCCAGTTAACACAATCGAACTCAGGTCATTCCAGGCCCCATCTTAAACACTGCACACACTCATGTGGGTCTCATAACACTCCGGTGACGTGAGTTCCAGCTCCACTTCCCCAGTGAAAAAGCGGAAGCACAGAGATGCTCAGGAACTTGCCCAGAGTCACACAGCTGATGAGCGAAAAACAAAATCCTCCGTGGATCAGATCTGGGAAACACACGGCCAGTCTTCAGTCTCCATTCTAGGAGGTCTCTAGGTGATCTCTAACATCCTGCCAGTCCTGCCAGTCGAAATCTCTGCGGAAAGCAGAATCTGCTCGTAATAACTGCTCGGTAAAGGCTGATCGAGTCATTATGTGGGAATCCGGTCTCAGGTGACAGCATCGGTTCAGGAGTTACCGGTTCCGTGTTGAGCATCTCCAGGTTTTCGTCCACGTTGGCAGAACTGCACAGAGGCTGACAGTGCACAAAGCCTGTTTGCTCTCTGGCCCTTTAAAGATAACGTTTGCCGAGCCCAGGACTAGCAGTACCAAGGGGCAGGGAAGCGGGAAAACCCAGTGGGACGCACTGGAGACCGCAAGGCGTGCGCGGGCTCCAGCGGGTCAGAGGAGGCGAGCGACAGCATGGTTAATGGGTGGGTCGATGAAAGGGAAAGTGGTTAGAAATTTGGCCGAACACTCAGCCCAGGCTGAAACAAAAGTCTTCCGACATGGAGCAGCTTCTCCGGGCAGTAAACAGCATTGCCCAAAGGCAAGGGGCTGGATCAGGTCCTGGGCTGATTTTGAAGCAGATGCTGTTGCAATTCACTCAGCCAATCGATGCTTCGTTCACCAGGAAGGAGGGGTGGAGCATGCTGGAGTTCAAGGAAGGGGAGCTGGGTTTCAGGTGGGGAAAGCCTTTCTTTCAGTCCCTCCTCCCTTCCCTCATCCCTTTATCAAACGCCCACCAGGTATCGGCATCAGACAGACACCACCGAGTGAGGAATGATGCAGGAGCATGGGATGTTAAGGAGACAGGGCCTATGGAAACAATGCAAAGGGTGCAGAGAAGGGAGAAAAGGAAATGAGAAAGAAAGGGAAACACAGCAGAGGAAAGGAAGAACACCAGCAAGGGAGACACACAGAGATAAAGAGGCAGAGAGAGAAGGAAGGTGGGAGAGGGGGTCGGAAAACGAAGAGGATCCGCGAAGGGTTGGGCTGTGAGTGTCACAGTACGTGACCACCCTTCCCAGTTTCCCTCTGCAGTGCTGCTCACACACCGGGCATGGATCCGACGCCACTCCAGGCCCTGAGCCGTTTGGAGGCCGTGGTCCACTTGGTTCTCACCGGAGGAAATTCGTCTCTGACGTGCCCCTGGGAGTGCAGAGCATCGCCCGGTGGGGTGTTAAACTTGGACATAGACCGGCTCACAGGCAGAAAGTCTCCCAGCTTAGGTATCTGGCAGAAGAATGAAAAGAGCTTAATAATCTGAGGAGATGAGACTTGCGGACAAGTAACAAGGTAAAAGTACTGTGGAGTCACAGACTTTTGGAGCTAGAAGAATCCGTGTGATGACAATGACGGTGATGACGATGACGATGATGATGATGATGATGATGACGATGATGATGGGGGGTGATGACAACGGAGCAGCAAACTAGCTCGGATATTGGTTTCAACACGTTCCAGGCACGATGCTAGTTACTTTGTCTCTGAATCCTTCTAACACCCCTATAACACGTGTTTCTGTTATCTTCATTTTTCAGAGAAAAAAATTGAGGCTCTGAAAAGCAAAGCTACTCACCAAGGTCAAAGAAAGGTGGGGCTGGGATTTGAACCCTTCTTTCGGAGCCCCGAGCACATGCTAAGAACCATGAAGCCACTGGTTTTCTGATTATGGACCCTGGACCATCAGCATCAGAATCACCCCCGGGTGTGGCCATTTAAGATGCAGATCCCTGGGCCCCACCCAGATGCCTTGAACTTGAACGTCTGGAGGAGGGTGGTCTCCGCTCTGCATTTTGAACCAAGTTCCCCAAATCAGGTCCCTGCCTTGGCTGAGGCTTGCAAATCACCCTACAAGACTCAGGTTCCAGGCCGGCCCTTCAACTGTGATTCATAAACAGCTTTCCAAGCGTTCGTGACCTCCTGCTAAACTGGAGTGCTGTACAACACACGTTCATTCCCTCTCCTCGTCCCGTCAGAGCAATGCAGACCGTTCTGCCCCATTGACTTTGAATGAGACCACATGACTGACTTCACCCAATGGAGTGTGAACAGATGGGATGTGATAGAACCTTGAACCCTGTTTGCACACTGTGCCTTGTCTCTCGAGCTTCTGCCATCCACACAAAAAGGAAAGAGCAGCTGTCCCTTCAGAATCAGACACGGGGCAGAGCTGAACTGTCCCGAAACCCAGATCCAAGTGCAGCCAACCCATAGTGTGAAATGGAAACGCCTCCGGGATCTGACCATAAACACATGAGCAAGAAATTAGAGGAAGCAAGAAAAGTAGGTGCTTGTTGTTGGTAGCCATTGAGTTGAGGGATGATTTGTTATGCAGCATAACTTCAGCTATGGCTGACTGATACAGCTAAAATATATATCCTGTGTTGTGTGTCCACTTTTATATTGTGGGCCCACTGTTCTGGAAGGAAGATACAGAGAACTTCCAGCAAGTTGTCAAGAGACCAGGGGCCCAAAAAGTATTGAGAGCCACAGATCTACTAGAAAGTCCTCCCCATTCTCTGCGGAACCTCAGGCTCCGGGACTGACTTGAGCTGAGTGAGTTTCCACAATCCCTCCCTGCCTCTTGTAATGCAAATGTTTATTTCAGCCTTAAACTTTAAGGGGTCTGGCCAAATGTGCCACAGCAGTTCTGAGAAGGTGGTCTGAGGGATGGCCCACTTTCAAATCTTTAAACTCTTAAAATTATCACAAGAGACAGAGAGAGAGAGAGAGAGAGAGAGAGAGAGAGAGGAAGAAATGGGAAGAGGAATTATTAAAGTTCAGAGACATTTTCTAAGATTCCCCCGCTTTGGAACCTTATAACTTGCCCATTTATCTCTCCAGTGGAAGGAAATTTATCTCTACCTCTGAAATAAACATCAGCAACTCAGTCAATGTTTTGCCAGAAACATGAAAAATTAAAAATATCAGGTTGGGCTGGCTTCTGTGTAAATATGTACAGGATCTACATTCGACACCTCAATCATGAAAATTATGTTAACATGTCACAGGACATTAATATTTTCAAGACCATTGGGCAATATTTCTAGAAATGTGTGACTACAGGCAATTTACATTTTTGTTTGGACCTGCAGGCCATGAAGGAAGAGCCCCAAGGGCACCTGGTAGGAGGGGTGAGGCCCCCCAGAGGGTGGGACGTGACCCAGCCAAGGTTTCGTTTGTTTTGTGTCCCTGCTCATCTATTATCCAAGTTGGAGGCCGAGCAAGCCGATCTGTTAGCAATCTCTTCGCCTGCGCCGGCCGCATCCCCTCAGCTGCTGTCAGTGGAACATTTCATCACGGATGGATGGGTTCTGCCCGGTCAGGGAGACGCAACTGAACTTGAACGGAGTCCAGCTGGCAGGGTGTCTGATTGCCAAAATGACCTGCTGCTTTCAAGGAGAGCAGAATTCAAACGGTGGTCAGTGAGGTGCTCAAGGTGATGCAGGGTGAGAAAGGGCGCCGGCACTGGCATGCCACCACCGAGGGCCACACCGGAACTGCAGGACAGGTTCGGCCCCCGACCCCGCCGCTTAGGATGGCGGGAACTGAAACGGCTTCTTCTCCCCTCCGCCTCCCAGTAGCGGCCAGGCTCTCGGTCCTGTTATGTTTTGATGCATCTTTTGTTTGTCAATGTAGTCGGCCTAGGTTTGGATCCCAGATTTGTTGTGCATTGTAAGGGCATTACTTAACTTCTCTGTGTCTCTGTAATCTTACTGCACAGTGAGGACAACATACCTTGAAAATTAAATGAGCTGGTAAGATGGGTAGTGCCATGTGGAAGTTAAGAACATGGGCTGTGGAACTTCTGGCTGGGTTTGAATCCCAGCTCTACCACTCACCTGCTGTGCAGCCTAGAGCAAGCTGCTTCACCTCTCTGTGCTTCAGTTTCTTCATATATGACATGAACATGGCAATGGTTCTCACCTGGAAGGCTTGTCTTAATGTTACTACAGTCAGCACTTCTGGGCCTAAGTCTAGGACCTTGGGGGTTTATAGTGTTCTCCCAGCTGGTTCTGCAAGCAGGTGGGGGCGCAGGGCATCTCTGTGAGAAAATTGTCTGTGTGTCCTTGGATAACTGACTTCCCTCCTCTGAGCTTCGGTCTCTGCATCCATAAAATGGAACAATTAGACTGAATGGTCTGTTAATTGCTCCTTTAAAACTTTGTGATTTCTGTGGGCACGTACACGGACCCCAAAGATGCTGCTTCATGCCTCTGTGCCTTTGCACATGCTGTTCCTTCTGCCTGGAGAAACCACCCTTCCTCTGTCCACCGGGGAGCGTCTGCTCCCCTTCCACACCTCGGCCCTCAGGTTGTGTCCTCGGCAAACCCTCCATCTCATCCAAGCAAAGAGGATGAAGCCTGGCCCTGGCCTCTCTACTCGCTCTTAGACTCAGGCTCCTGGTGCACTCACCCCCTTGTATTAAACTCATGGGATGCACGCAGACCGAGTCTGTTCATCCTCCTACAGCCCCACTGCCAGCAAGCCAGGGAGACTTCCTTCAGTGGGGTTGCCCTTAACAGGCATAAGCTGGACCTCCCTGCAGGAAGGGGCCAGGAGACGGGCGGGGGGACAGGGAGGGTGGTCCAGGCAGTGAGTGAGGTGAAGACAGGTGTGGGGGGGAGGACAGGGAGGAGGCCAGCTTCTCTAGTTTGGAGGCGAGCACCCCAAGCCCTGATTTTGTTCTGGCTTAGGATAGAGCTTAAAGTAAGTGTTCAATGAATATTTGTAGAATGATGGAGAGGATAGATGGATGGATGGCTGGATGTGAAGGGACGAGATGAAATTAGATGAATGGGTAGATGGATGGATAGGTGGGTGGGTGGATGGGCAGGGATGAGATGAAATTGAATGGATGGGTGGATGGATGAATGAGAAGGGATGAGATGAAAATGGATGGGTGGGTGGGTGGGTGGATGGGAAGGGATGAGATGAAATTGGATGGGTGGGTGGGTGGGTGGGCGTGTGAATGAATAATCGTGGAGTCAGGATGAAAAGCCAGATGGGAGCCTGAAAAGCCACAGGGACAACAGAAACTCAGGAAACCGAGACCCAGATGAAAGGCAGTGTACGTTTGTCTGGGGAGAGCAATTCAGAGAACGGGGTTAGCTGATCTCGGCCTCACGGACGAGCATCTGGGCCATCACCGGAGTCTGTGGGGTGAGTGTACGTTTGGGGTTTCCCGCAGTGGGGCTCTGAAATGGAGCGAGCGTGTTTGGAAGTTGCCACTTTCAAGCACCGAGATGACAGCAGAAGGAGAAGACGGGGCTTCCCAAACCCTATTTTCTCTGCTGAGGATGCCCCTCCCCTGCCCTTGACCCTCAGCCTTTCAGACCCTAGTATCACTTCTAAAGGGTCTGGACCACTCTCTGGCCTTGAAGCATCTCAGCTCCTTATGCAGTGACCTCCAGAGAGCCCACCCCTCTGCATTCCCCGCCATGATGGCCCTGGTCCTGCACTGACTTAACGTATTCCGTCCAGATAATCAGTTCATGGACGAGAGTGCTCCCAGCATATGAAGGCAAAGGAACAATATAAACTATACGTCATCAAAGATACATTACTGCAATACAGACTGCAGTGTGATTCTGACACGGACGACCCAGAGCCAGCACAGGGCTTGGAGCAGAGCACCAGCAACACCGCCTAGACTCCAGATGCCAGCCGCAAGGTCAGGGGTGCCCCGGCCACCCGCATGGCTGACCGCCTGGCTACAAAGGTGGGGGTTCCCACCACCTCCCTCGGGTTTGATGATTCACCAGAACAACTCACAGAACTCAGGAAAGTGCTAGGCTTATGCCACGGTTTTCTTGTGCAAAATGAAAATCTGGACCAGCCACATGAAGAGACACATAGGATGTTATGGACTAGATTGCATGGCCCCGAAATCCATGTTGGAGCCTGGACCCCCAATACCTCCGAACATGACTGCATTTGGAGACGGGCCTTTACAGAGGTGATTAAGTGCAAATGCGGGCCTCAGGGCGGGCCCTCATCCAGCCTGACCTGTGGCCTTACAAAAAGATGGACTTTGGCACAGAGGACAGGCCACGTGAGGACACGGGGAGAAGACAGCCACCTGTCAATCAAGCAGAGGAGACTGAACAGAAACCAAACCTTCCGCTGCCTCATCTGGGACCTCCAACTTCCAGAGCTGTGAGAAATCAGTTTCTGCTGTTGAAGCCAACCGTTCTGTGAACAAAGATGCTCGTGTCCCCTGGGAACTTCCAAGGGTGTTAGAGAGATGCCCCCTCAAGCATCAGGGACCAAGACCAGCCCAACCCAAATACACGATCTAAACATATGTGCATGGTACATGTATATATAAATCCTGTTTTGAGTTGTTCTGATTGTGCAGATGTGGGCAAAGGTAGGTTTACAGCGGTGGTACAGGTACATACTGCAGTCACTAATACACAATAATACAAGAACAGATACACTCTGTGTTTTGTGTACTTGACCCTGTATGCCCGTGTTTGCTCACCCTTGTGCATTGGGAAGATCTGCTCGCTTACGTCAACAGGAGTCGTCTCCGGCTGGGGGTTCTTCCTTCTGGGAATGTCAACGTTTGAGTGAAAGCGCGTTGTGGTCAGAATTCTATTTGTCTTCGCTTCTCACGGTCCGTCTCGGAGGCTCGGGCCCATTGCAGGGGTTAAGAACTTGGATCAGATTCCGTCTCATGAGGCGGATGGTTTTTCCCGGATTTCGCTCTCTCCCGTTGCCAGAAGGAGTTTATAACCATGGCTCCTGCCCCAGAGTCGCCACCGTGGACAGAGCCTGATACCGTGTCTGGGACCCAGTCGCTGGCTCTCATGGGAACACCATTGTAGCGATCACAGTTAACGCTCTTAGAACTCATCTCGGCACCTGGTAAGTTACCTGGGAAACTACATTAGTGAGCACCTATGGCACGCGCAGCAGCTAGTGAACAGAGCAAGGACACCTGTTCCGCCCCCCCGCCCCCGATGCTCCTAGAGACTTACAACCCGGGAGAAGTTCCCTGAGCCCCCACAGGACACAGCATGGCACATACCCAGGAAGGTCATCTATTGAGGTTCTGGTGGCACCTGAAAGGTGAGGGACCTGCAGGGTCCCACAGGGCTCAGGGAACGGGGGTGGGGCTGTGTCTCAGGAGAACGGCACCCAGGCACAGGGCCAGGAGTGGTCTCAGAGTGCCCATCATGCCTGTATCTGCCTTTCCCATCCCAGTCTTGGGGGTGAGCACGTCCCACTCCCCGCCTCTTGCAGGCTCACGTACCCTGATGCCTGACGCGTTCCCGACAGTAGGTGATGTGAACTGCGCAGGAACCAATGGCAGAAGCCAGGAAGGCTCTCGTTTTACAGGCGGGGACACTGAGGCTCCAGGAGGTGGTCAGGTGGCCAAGCTCACCATTAGTAAGTGGAGGAATCGGGATTCGAACCTGGGTCAGAAGCAGGAGAAGCCACTTCAGTGGCCTGTGACACCAGCATCAAGCCAGGGTGGAGCCAGTGGCTGGTGGGCCGGGCCGTCTCCTTTATCCCTCAGGGACAAGAATCTTTGCTTTGGTGCACCATTCCAGAACTGCACCTTAACACCAGGTTATAACGACCTAAGGAACTTGGAGGAAAAAAACAAAAAACAAAAGCCAGTAAACATCACCCACTTAAAGATGGTAATTTACTGCACATGGTAGTGCCCAGGAGAAATTGTTATCATACCTTTGCGGGGGGAGGGTGGGGGGATACAGTTTTAGGTTTGTGGGATTTTAAAAATCATATGATTTGCATTTTAGAATTAGATTACCGGGTTTCAGTGACATCTCCAGGGCCATTTTCTGAACCACAAATGAGTAAAATTTCTTGGCTTTGCTTCCTGCCTGGACCACCTTTGAACAAGCATTTTCTCAGAGCTCCTGTCCCATGTCTGCAAGACCAGAGCCATAATACTTATGTGGCAGGGCTGTCGTGAGTGTTCAGGGGGAGACCCTGTCTGTGAAGCACTCAGCACAGTCCCTGGCACCGGGGGTCACACCGTAGATATCCTGGATGTAGCTGTACCCAGACCTTGAACTTGAAGGAAATGGTCAACAAACCGAAATCCTCACCACACCCACTCTTCTGGCTACATATGAGAAAAGAGATAAGCAGGAAGAGACGTAATTTTTGCTGTCACAAAGCTCACAGCCTTGACCGTGAGAGAAGAAAGACCATGGAAACAGAAAGCAATCACATGAAACCATCTATGATTGTGTGAGTCAGGTCACTTCCAGTTGAGAAAGAAATGTACTCAAATTCACTTTCTAAAACACATTTATGGGCTCATGAAATGGAAGAGTCCACTTAATTTTAATTTTAACTATAAGGTGTCAGTGTATTAAGAGCTTCAGGTCTGGTTTGATCAAGAAGTATCAACACCAGCAGGCCCAATATCATTCAATAACAAATGATTTCTCATGCTGTCTTTACAATTCTGAAATGAAATCCACAGATAATATAATCCACCCATCACATAGTTTAATAGAAAACAAATATAGTGTCCTGTTTATAAGGGAGAGAAAACAGAATAGATTTATACTAAAAATTCACATCGATATTTAAATATTTACACACAACTCCACTAGAATATATAATGAAGTAGGCAAAAGCTTGTGCATTTAAGAGATGGGAGGCACATGTAGCTGAACATTGTCAACAGACTTACTTCAGATTTAACATATTAACATAAGGGCTACAATAGTACGTTCATACATACAAGCACATCCTGTAGAAAGTTCCTAATTATCATTGCCCAATAGAATGCTTCTTGGTTTTCCATACCTGAACTTCACAGAATGTGTGTATCTCAGCATATGTTGACGTTTACATAGGAAAAAATTGTATGTGTCTCCAATATTCAATGCAACATTTTAAACAAAATGCTGCACGGACTGCCTCTGATGCTACACTCTGAATACCTCCGGTGGGCCTTCAGGGTCACTTTAGAAGGCACATCCAGTGTCCCCAAAGGTGAGTCAGTGTCACAGCTGCTAAGAAAAGCCATGTAACTCTGAACACCACCACTGTGGATTTTCTCTTCTAGCCCCTTCATGGAAATACAATTCACACACAGTAGCCCGCACCCCTGGAAAGGCAGTGATTCAATAACACCTGACGGGTGCACACCTGGGAAACCAGCACCCCGATACAAACAAAACCCCCACCCCCACCAGATCTCTGGGTGCCCCTCTGCAGTCCACTCCTGCCCCCACTCCCAGCGCCAGGCAGCCACGGAACCGACGCTGCAACGCCGCTGCTTATGTGACAACATTATAGACACTTTGTGCCTCAGTGGGAGTGTGTCAATAGCAACTTTACTGTGTTCTGGTGGCATTTCAGGTTGGGCATCTAGCACATTATAATTTTCCCACTTGAAAATAATGGAAATAAGATTTTGCCTCCTGGGAAGGTGACATAGAAGTCATTTTTTTCCTATTCCTTCCCCCAAGTACAGTAGAAACAACGGAAGAAGAACTTGCAGGGTAGAGAGAAGGAGGGAGATAGGAGGGGGACGTCCGGACTGGGGAGAGGGTGCAGGACGGCGTAGTCCGGGGTCCTCTTGACCTCCTTTAACCCAGAGTTGGGGCTCTGAAGCTGGCAATGCAAACACACCAATAGGTGAGGAGAAAAAGACAGGAAAAAAAAAAAAGTCTGCTCTTCGCAGGCATGGGACAGGGAAAGAGGAAGCCAAGCAGGACCAGACTTTCTGGGTTTTAAAAAAAATTTTATTGAGAGAGAGAAATTTGTTGTTCTACTTGTCCTCACATTCATCAGTTGATTCTTGTATGTGCCCTGACTGGGAATGGAACCCGCAACCTTGGAGTGTAGGGATGACACTCTAACCAACTGAGCTACCCAGCCAGGGCTCAGGAGAGAAGACATTTAGATAATCAATGGTCTCCTGCATCCAAACACAGAAGTATCGGTGGCCCCACACACACCTGCACCAGCGAAGCCAGAGGAGGGAGCCTAGACTTCTGCCCTCATGGATCTGCAAGGCAGTTCCCAGTCCTCTTGCTGGGATGGCAGTAGGGAGGCCCAAGTAAGGGGCCAGGACTTTCATACCCACCAATCAGCAATGAGCTCCTGCTGGACTTTGACTTCCAATTGGTTGGTCATGCGGAGTTCCTCCTACTTCCCACTGGAGTGGCATTAGAGGAAGCCTAGGAAGAGTCAGCAATTTCACCATTGCTCAGGGGTGATGAGGCCGCCCCACCCCAGTGTCAGTGGAGACCACTGAGGAGCAGGACCTGCCCACCGGTAGTAACAGGAACCCCACCCCTTTGGTGTCGATGGTGGGAAATCTGGGCTTCTCGTTCCTTCTGGCAGTGACCAGCTGACACCCCTACCACTTGCCCTTGTCAGGGAAAGCCAGCTCAAAGCCCCAGGTTAAGATTCAGTCTCATAACATAACACAAGACAAAAATGTCCAGGTTTCAATCAAAAATCACTTGTCACAGCAAGAACCAGAAAGTCTCAGCCCGAATGAGAAAAGACAATTAATAGATGTCAACAGCAAGAGAGCAGGGATGTTAGAATTAGCTCAGAGCGATTTCAAAGGAGCCATCATACAGACGCTTCAATAAGCAATTACGAACTTGCTGGAACCGAGTGAGAAAATAGAACGGCTCAGCAGAGAATTAGGACAACTCAGCAAAGGCACGGGAGCTGGAGGGGGGGAAAAGAAAAAAGAAACAGATGGAAATGTCAGAACTAAAAAGTATAACTGGAATAAAAGTCTCTGTGGGTCACCTAAGAGGAAAATGGAGAGGACCGGGGAAAGGACCAGCAAACTGGAACAGAGCGCAAGAGAAACCATCCAGTCTGGACAACGGAGAGACGCCAGACTGAGAAAAAGGGACAGGCTCTGGGACCCGCGGGACTGTGACCGTACGTCCAGTACTCGTGGTGTCAGAGCCCGGGAGTAGAGAGAGGGCAAGTTGAAAACATACTCAGAGAAAGAATGGCTGGGAATTTCCCCAGTTTGTTCAAAGCACATGCCCTGTGCTTGCATTCAAGAAGCCAGGCAAAGCGAAGCCGCACCCTGATTGCATCCCTGAGAACTGAAGACAAAGAAAGACATTTAAGCGCAGCCACAGAGAAGCTTGTGAGATCCATGTATGTTGTGCGTGAGGCAGGGAGCTTGTTCATTATATGTCTGTGTGGCGTTTTGTTGCACGAAAACCCCACCATTTGTGGCCCCGTTGTCCTACTGAGGGACATGTGGTTTGTTCCTGTTTTTCTGTGTGTACGTGCTGCCGAGGCAAGCACTTGTTCCTTTGTCTGTGTGTGTGTGTGTGCGCGCGTGTGTGTGCCCATTAGAGAATAGGGCTGCCGTGACCATTCTCATGCAGGTCATCGGTGAACACGATGTAGGCATTTCTGTGGGGAATACACGCACGTTGGGATGCAATTGCCAGTAGCTGTGTGTGTTCAGCCTTCAAAGGAAGTGCCAGACTGCTTTCCGAAGAGCTCCAGGTGGTCCCCATCTTTGAGAAAGCCAGCAACATTGGACAGCTTCCTAAACTCCCCCTAGGGGATTATACTGCCTGCTCTGAGCATTCGCCCAGATGTCAGGGGGTCCTGACTCCCTCCCTCCCTTCGTCTCTGTCCCAAGCTGCCTCTCTGTGGGTTTCGCCTTTAGATAGGTCCCCGCGTGATGGCCGGACAGCTGTCAGCAGCTGGTGGAAAATGAGGCATTGCTCTCCCCTCCTCCAGTCCCCCCAGTCCAAGTTGAGGAATTGTTGCCATTCGTGTTCATCACGTGTGCATCAGTAATCAGTGATGGGGAGGGGTACCACACCGATGGGCCAGGCCTCAGTCACGTGCTCATCCGGGGATGGAGGTGGAGTCAGCTCCACCTGAGGTTCTCACGTGGGGACCGAGGAAGAGATTTCCCAGAGAAAAAGGGCGCCGTTACCAGAGAGTTGCCGGGTAACAAGGATATCACGTATCTGTCACAAAGGTCATAAGCTGCACCCTGTGACACGGGCAGACCTCTCCAAAACGAGCAGTGTGAAAATGGGAAGGATTTCTGAGTCAGCATCCAAACAGAAATCAGGAGGCCAATCTTAAAAGATGGCATTTATAAGGGGTAAATATAAAACTTTACACAGAGGTCTTAAAAATCATGCAAGATGGATTTTGCCAAAGCTCCTGTGAGTAAAATATATGGGCTGTTTTCCAGACGAGACTCAGTGCAAGTCCAGAGGACATCATCAGGGCCCTGGCCGGGGGCTCGGATGGTTGGAGCATCACCCCGCACACCGAAAGGTTGCGGGTTTAATGCTCAGTCTAGGTTGCGGGTTTGATCCCTGGTTGGGGCACATACAGCAGGCAACCGATCGATGTTTCTCTGACATGGATTGTAAAAAAAAAAAGGGTACATTGTCAGGGATGTAAAAGTAAAAGACTTTTTAGGCTACATTAACAGAGGTATTAGGTCTAAATGAGGGAGGTGATGATGCACACTTGAGTACTGAATTTTGTTCTGATTCACTTCAAATGATAAAAGACAGTAGAAGAGAGTATCGAGCTAGATGGCGGGAGCTTGACAGCAGCTTTCTAAGATGTGGTTGAAGAAACACAGAAAACCTTGCTTAAAGGAGAGAAGCTTGGGGCCTGGAGGGCAGAGAGGTGTGACAATTGTCTGCAGACCTTGGAAGAGCTGACGCTCGTAAGACAGGAGTATTTATGTTCTGTAGGGCCAAGGAAGGTGAGCCCAGGGGGTGCAGCTGCCTCTGCTTGGACGACGGTCGTAACGGTCGTCTGAATAGACGCATCTGAGCTCAGGGTCAAGGCTGACTGAGCACTTCCCGAGAATGCTGCAGCTTGGTTCTGCACGCCAGAGGGGTTCGGCATTCCTCAGAGTGTGTCCTGCTGAACTTGCTTGGGAGTCCCCTGGATGCGGAAGGCCTCCTTCTCGCATGCACATAACACACAGAGCCTGTTAGAGGTGCCCATGAGGCGTTCGGCCAGGGGGCCAGTGTGGCTTCCGCAGAGCCAGTGTTGTCCAAACTTATTAGACCAAAATATCTTCTTTTTTTTCCTCCTAGTAACATGTTCTAACACCATTAGGACTCATGTCCTGCGAAACACAGTTTGAGGAACTCTGGGCATTGGGACCTCTAGCTCATCCCACGCGCCCATGACTTGGTGGGGTGGGAAGATCCAGAACGGCTGTGTAATCTCTCTCTCTCTCCCCTCACCCTTTTACCAGGGAGGGCACTAAGCAGGCGGCGGGGGGAGAAGGCCTGGTCAGACTGGCATTCTAGGAGGACTTGGGTGCTGGGTGGAGGAGGGGCCAGAGTCGGAGCTGGGTGAGGAGCGGGATGGGTTCTGCTGAGCTTCAGATGCCGAGGGAGAGCGGGGTGGGGGCGGATCACTCAGCCCATCAAAATGCAGGAGACGTGGAGTGCTGCAGCCGGAAGGCGGCCCATGGAGAAGCAGCCCCATCCCCTCCAGGATTTTCTCACCCTTGTCGGTACCTCCCAGTTGGCATGTCTGCCTCCTCCCACACAGGCATCCCGAAAGCCAGAGCCCACTTCTTCCCCTACGCTGGGAGGGGGGCACATAAAAAAATTCCACAGGGGGAACAGCATCTGCTTTCTAATGGGCCATCTCTAAAGAGTGGCAGAACCTCAGGTCCCAGATAAGGGTCCTTCCCCTCTTCGTCCCACGGACACACACGCACACGCACACTCACGCACACACACACACCCCACACCATCTCTCACGGCCCGAGACGCCAGCGTTTCGCCATCTCTGCGCAGGGCCCTGTTTTTCTCTCGGGGCCATCTGTCGCTGACTCCGCTATAAATCTTGCTGTGTTTCCTTACCATATGGCGTAATTAATTGCTTCAAGGCACAAAGGACCCTACTGCTCCACAGGCTGGGAGCCAGCTGGCTCGCTGAGGAGCAATTTGCCACGAGGGGACACGGCCTGGCCCCTGTAGCCTGTCACCCAGCTCCCACAGCAGGACCTGAGTTGGCCGAAGCCCCCGCTCCCCGTGGCAGCATCTGACAGCCGCTTGGCAGCAGCAGGACACTTGCTGTGACATGGGTGGCATTTACAGACAGTAAGGACACATACCACCTATTGCCGTGAAAGGGACTGAGTGTCTGTTAGTTCAGCCTGGACCCCCCATGTCATTTATCTTTGTCATTTAACCACTGAGTCGAGAACAGTCTGCCAGTTCCACTGGGGCTGCGGTTTGTCGGACTTCCAGATCTTCGGGCAACAGCTGAGGGGGAAAACTAAACACAGCCACGGGAAGCTGGGATATGGAGGAAACCCCTCGCCTGGTGTTCAGCTGCCACATCGGTAAACAAGGAGGATGAGCGTTCAGTTCCTTTCCAGCTCAGGTGTGCCAACATACCTCTGATTGACCAACACATACCCAATCCACATTCAGCCCTGTGCTAAGTGCTAGGGACACAGCTCTGGTGGGCAGACAGGGCCCCTGTCCTCACAGAGCTTGCTCCTAGAGAGGAAGAACCGTGCCCACACATGCTCACGCACACCGTATCAACAGACCAAAATAATCACGGATGCTGGCCAATGGGATGAGGGGCTGAATCAAGCAGGGGAGGAGTTTCAGAAAATATCCGGGTCACCGCCTTCAGAGAGAGGAATCACGGAGGCCATCCTTGAGGAGGTGATTTTTTGTTAAATAGATTTATGGAGATATAATTCACATACCATAGCATTCACCCTTTTCATTGTATACTTTTAAAGTATACAACTCAACGGTTTTTAATCGATTTGCCAAGTTGCTCAATCATCATCACGATCCAGTTTTGGAACATTTCTTCACCCCAAAAAGAAGCCACTTCCCATTCCTCCCTTCCCCTTACCCACTGGCACCCCTAAGCTACTTTCTGTCTCTACGGGTTTGTCTGCTCTGGACAGTCACTGTGAATGGAATCACACAAGGTGTGACCTTCTGCGAAGGGCTTCTCTCCCGGAGCATAACGTTTCCGAGGCCTCACCACGGCGCAGCAGGCATCACTACGTCACTGGTTTTTATTGCCAAATAAGATTCCATTGTAGGGACCGACCACATATTTTCTATCCATTCATCAGTGGATGGACGTTTGGGTCATTGCTACTTTGTGGCATTGGTGACTGATGCCTCTGAGTTTCAGTGTGGACACGTCTTCACCTCTCAGCGAGAAGTTTAACCTGAAGTCCGAGGGCTGAGAAAGAGCCGGTCGTGCAGAAAGCTGGGGAAAGACTATTCTTGGCTGAAGAGCCAGCTCAGACGAAGGTCTGGGCATGTGTGAACTCCAGGATCTGCAGGGTGTCCACAGACTTTAGGGAAAGTAAATAAGCATCTCGTGCGAGCTACACAAATCTAACTCTGCTGACCTTTGAGTGGCCTCGTCCTGAGCTTTGTCATCTGTGGTTACTCTGTCCAAGGGGTTACCATCAGCTCAGAGGAACATTCCTTGGGTTGGGCAAATTGGGGTGACTCCTGCAGGTGCCCCAGTTTGAGGGAAGCGTAGGGATGAGGGGTCGAGGGGGTGAAATGGAGTGGTTCATGGCAGTGGCCAGTGTACGGGTAGGAGGAGCTGAACGGCGGATCTTGGCACTGGCATGCACGCACGTACCCCCCACCCCATCCCAGGACCCCGACAAAACCCAGCCTGGTTGCCTGGCAGCAAACATCCTCTCTTGGCCTCTATATCACCTTGGCCACCAGTGAGAAGTTCTTTTCCCCTTAAGGGGTAGGGACTATTTGTTCTCCTCCCAGCTTTATGGGGATATAATGGACTTATAATATTGTGTAAGACACTCATATGTTGCAAAATGATGACCGCCAGAGCATTTGCTAACACCTCCATCAGGTTGCATCATTTCCATTTGTCTGGGTGTGTATAGTGAGGACATTTAAGGTCTACTCTCTTAGCAACGTGGAAGTATAAATACAGCGTTATTGCCAAGAATCGCCTTGCATTTGGTTTTAACCCGCCTTCTCCTGGATCAGCCTGCGCTGGCTGCAAGGGGCCGAGCTCAAACAGGCTTAGATGCTCCTTCTGAGGGTCCGGGACCAAATGCTGTTTCAGGGAGGTCTCATAGGGTGTGAGACAGCAACAGGGCGATGCATCTGCCCACTCAGCCGTGAAAGGAGATGAGGCTGGAAGCAGTTAGGACCACAGAGCCTCGATCTAGGCCACAAAGCCAAAAACACAAGGGTTGGGGGTGGGGGTGGGCGGAGCTGGCTCTTGAAAGTGGATTCTTGAGTTCTTTTTAGAACCCCTTGGTCCACGAGTTTTTATAGCCAATAAAGCTTCTTCACACAAGACTCAAGCTCCTTATGTCTTTCTGTTTTATCATTCTTAACACTTTATCTCATAGTCCATAAGGGCTGTTGTAGCGCCAGCCATCACATCTATATCATGAGCAGGACACAGGGGGAACAGGAGTACTATTTTCACCAACTTATCAAGTTTGCTTCTTTTAAGGACGCTTCCTGGAAGTTGTATCTGACAACTTTTGCTTACATCTCATTGCACACTCCTGTCTGCGAGAAAGGCTGGGGAACAATGCTTACATAGTAGCCAGGGATGTTGGCGATCCCAGCAGCAGAGCGTGGCTGTTGCTCAGGTGGAAGGGGATGGTGTATAACAGGCAACTAAGAGCCTCCGCAGAAAGTCCTGATGTTAGTTGCCTCCTCAGAGAGGTCTCCCCTGCCCACTCCATCCAAAATAGCACCTCTCACTCTAAACCTCCACTCTGATCCATGTTTCAGAGAATGTATCAGTCCCTGAAATTACTTCTGTATTAGCTTATTTATTTGCAGACTAACTCCCCCCTCTAGCATGGACACTCCATGACATCAGAAACTATGCAAGTCTTACTCATCACAGGATAGCCACCCAGAACTGCAGGTGAGTGTCGAGTGGCCCCCACCCCCAAGGGGGCTGTGAGCTTTTAATGAGATGCAGAGTACAAAGCACTGAGCCCAGAGCCCAGCGTGGGGGGGCTGGGACTGGCTAGTGTTTGCTACCCCATTGGCCTTGGCATTGGCATGGCCATGAGATTGAATTCTGGCCAGTGGAATAGGGGTGGAAGTGACATGAGCCACATCCTCTCAACCTCTCAGGCCAGCCCGCACGCCCTGTCTTTCCTCCTTGGCCCTCGACTGAGTGGAGGCCCCTTAGAACAGGGTGGAGCCTCACTGTGGAAGGAAGAGGTCCGGGTTTCTGGAGGATGGCAAGGAACGCAAGCCCCCACCCTCATCGGACTGGGACGAGAGCGAGAAGTAAATCTTCATGGTTGGGGGCTGCTTTTCGCAGCAGCATTTCACTCACCTGGGCTGCATCAGAGACCACCTCGAAATGCACCTTACAACGAAATCTTACATCTCACAATTCTTTGGATCCCTTCTCTGCATTCTCCGCCAGTTTCGCCTGGGGTCATTTCCATGGCTGCATTGGGCTGGGCCGCAGGGTCCAAGAGGGCCCCACCAATGTCTGGCAGCTGATGCTGTCCATCCTGGGCCACCTCTGATGTCCTCCCTGTGGCCTCTCATCCACGAGGAGGCACGCCTGGGCTTCTGCACAGCCGAGTGGTCCCAAAGTTCTAAGGGGGCCAGAGATACTTCTGTGCCTCATACATATGACCTAGCCTCAAAGGCTGCGAGCATCGCTCGGGCCACAGAGCAAGTCCCAGATTCGAGAGGGGGAAGAAACAGACTCTGCATCTTGCTTGAAGAGTAACCCAAGCCCATTTGCAAGGGAGTGTGGACCCAGAGCCACAGGACCTTTTTGTGTGTATGTGTGTGGGGGGGGGGGTCTTAGTATGTCAGTCTACCCCGAGGAGTTAACGTCACGGGATGTCCATGGCTGGCATTTCCACCCCCTACCCCTCGTAACTCTTATTTCTGCAGGCATCTCCCAGCGCACATGTGGCGGCAACAGGGGAGTCAGTGGGAACTGAATCTCAGCAGGACAGGGCCTCACTGACCGAGCTCGTGAGCACAGGGAACTGCCCCCTGCCACCTCCCCCCCGCCCAGTCTTGGCTCAGCCAGCAGCTCAGAGGAAAGGTCACCCTCTGGGCTGGCAGGAGGTCTGAGGCCAATAGCTGTTAAACCAAACAAACACCCACTTCCACCGCCGCCCACGCAGATGGGACAGATTCTTTCCTTGAGACAGAAAAGGCTTCTTTGTTGTTTGATACTCTGACCTCGGCAGCATGGAAACTAAAAATAATGCCGACGGGGAGAGTGCTATATGTTTATCCTGTTCTGCCTGGCACTCACAGACACCTGCGCCTGGACACTGAGGTGGGGGAGGGAAGAGAGCTCCGGACGTGAGCAGAGGGTCAGGGGTCTTCAGAAACCAAAGCTGACGTTCCTCCTATGAACCTGTCCATCGGTACCACCCCTGACCTGTTCATCATCTACCCATCCTTCTCTCCACTTCTCTGCTATTTCCCCATCCACCCACCTACGCATCCATCCATCCATCCACGCACCCTCCCACTCATCCGTCTGTCCATCCGCCCATCCATCCACTCATCCATTCAACATTTACTGATTGTCTCCTCTGTGCCCGGCACCATGTTGAGAATTCACTGGTGAATGAGACCCATGAAGAATCTGGCCTCGTGGAGCTCACCGTCCAGAGGAGGATTCAGACAACCACAGAGTAAACAAAGCCATAAATATTGGAATTGCTGTGGGCGAGCACGCTGAGTCACTGCCCAGGGGGTGCAATCTGAACTTCTCTTCTGTGTCAGTGTTGCTGTAAGCACGTGATTATTTTCTCATCGAATTCCCATCGCCATTTTATGAGGTTGTTACTGTTAATATTTCTGTCTCACAGACGGGCAAGTGGAGGCTAAGAAAGGGTGACTTGCCCAAGGTCACAGCTGACAGGTGACAGAGCTTGGATTGGAGTCCAATGTGCCCACGGGGCATGGCAGAGCATCAGGAGGAAAAATGGTCACATCCGGGGTCTTCCGCTTCCATCTGTTCCGGGCCTGTAGCCACGTCAGGGCGAAGCCACGTGGGGTCTCCCACATAGTCGCCCTCCTTGCACCTGACCTTGGTCTGATGACTGCAGCCTCTGGGAATGAGATAAATATTAACCCAGCTTGCCTCTCCCAGGCTCCATGACACCCACATCTCCCACAGGGCTCGTATCCTGCCTCCCAGGGAGTCGCCGTGCCAGCTCGGTCCCTCCTGGACATCGGCACATGGCTGGCAGCCATGGAGTCTCTAAAAAGGTCTTTGAGGACGTAAACATAGACGTCAGCGCAGACGGAGGGAGGGGTCACCACCCCCGGGGCTCGGAAAGAGCCTCTGACCACAGTCCTGCTTCCAGCGTCCACACTGCCACAGACTTGCTGTGTGGCCCGGGGCAAGCTCTCCCCCGGACCTCTGCTGCCCACTGCCCACTGCCGATGGCGCAGCGTGGGCTGAACTCGTCCATCCAGACGTGTTTGAGGACCGGCCGTGTCCAAGGTTGCATGGCAGGCCCTGGGGAGTGACTAAGCATGGAGCCAGTCACAGCAGGGACGGCACAGGGTGACATGGGAATGGGGAGCGGGACGGCTTGACCTAGATTGCAGGAGGCCGCAGAGGACTCCCTGGGAAAGTGACATTTCAGCGGAGACCTACAGGATGGACAGAAGATAACTAGGTAAAGAGACGGAAATGGGAATTCCAGGCAGAGGAATCGGGATCTGCAAAATTCCCGATGTGGGAGAAGCCACGAGCCCAGGAAGCTGCCAGAATGGCTGGACCCCAGGGTGAGGGGAGGACCGTGCAGGGAAAACACTGAGATGCCCCAGGGCCTGAGCGTGCAGGGCCATGGAGATCCCACCAGGTGTGGGGATCTTCGGCAGAGCAAGGAGGAGGACCATGGAGCTCCAGGCGGTCCACATAGTTACAAAACAAGGTCTGCAGAGCCACAGAGGGAGGCCAGGTGGAACACTGGGGCTTCAGAAACAATCCTGAAAAGTTGCCAGGAGTGGATTCTGTCACAGAGCCTGGTTGGTGGATAGGGAGACAGAGACTAATGGCTTTGAGTGGAGCTGGAAAATCCTCACTGTATGAAGGCAGGGCTCAGAGCCCATGTGAGCAACTGCATCATTCATTTACCCTTCACCACTGGTGCGAGCACCGCCTTGGCCCTGGGACCACACTTGCTACGAGAGCTGTCAGTTGCAGGTAGCAGAGCAAAGAGAACTTATTGGCTCCTGTGTTTGAATAGCCCAGGGGTGGACCTTCAGGTGTGGCTTGATCCAGGGGCTCAAATGATGTTACCAGGATCCAGTTTCTGTCTCGCACTTCTCAGCTTTACTTCCTTGGAGTTGGGTCCCTATGTAGAACCTTCATCAAAACTGGGGTTGGCAGCTCTGCAACCCATTCTTCATTCCTCCAGAAGCATCAGAAAAGAGGCTCTTCTCAGGACCTCAAGCCAAGCAACAAACTCTGATTGGACCCGTATCTAGACCAATCAGTGGCCAGGGGGATGGGATGTGCTGATTGGCTTAGCTTAGGTCACATGTTCACCGCTATATCCAGGGGGTGGGGCCAGCCTCCTTCAAAGCCCAGAGAATGACAGGACGAGGGGCGGGGGTCTCACCTTAGCAAAACTGGGGCACCGTTGCCACATAAAAGACGAGGGGGGGTGTTAAGGGGGCGGATAACAAACTGGCTGAGAAGAACCACCACGTTCGTGGAGGGGCCTTCCTGGGGAACGGAAAAGAGTTATTTCAAGGTCGCTAAGATTTGAAGGGTGATATCACTGCCGAGGGTGTGGGAGGGGGGCTGGGCATCAGTCAGCCCCCCATAGATAAGGGGAGGAGTCATCACCGGAAATGGAAGAGCGGGAGGAAGTGGGGGAACTCCTGGATTGTATTGCGTTCTGAGCCTGCAGGTATGATCTCTCCATTGCGGACAGCTGCTCGCCGCATCCCCTTCTTTCCCAGAAACCCCTGCGCTCTTAGGATGACCATGGGTCCGGGCTTGCCCGCACTGTCTCGGTGCGTGACTGTTGTCCCCGAGTGATTCACGGTGCCCCTTTCATTCTCCAAGTGTCCTGGTTTGGATGAGAAATTAGGGTCACTGTATCCATCCCTCCTTCCCCAATCCCTGCCCACTTCCTTTCTCACAATAGCCCCGATGATCCTGAGAACGATAAAAACCTGAATTCACATTATTAACAACCAAAAAAATGCATTTCTTCCCCAACAAGTCTGAGCTTTAAACAACTGTGGTCACCGTACCTTCCCAGGCATGCTGTTATCCAGGCCCGGGCAGAGGACCTTCCCACAAAGACGGGTGGGATGACTCCTTTTTAAGGAGCGAAGGAAAGAGATTCTGCCTGGACGCAGTTCCAGCCCCACGGGTTTTCCTGTCTTCACCTCCCTCTGCATTCCTGACCCCATTCGTCTCCACAATAAATCCCCTGTTTGAAGGTAACTTGCGTGGGTCTGTTTTTGCTGCAACAAAGAGAGGTGTACCTAAAATAGGCCAGGGCCTGGGCCCGCGGCCAAGTTCGAGCGAGAAACTGGGTCAGGCAGGGGAGGGAGCTGCAGGCGGGGTTCCTGGAGGATCCGGCCAGACGGCGCCCGCCGAAAGGGTTCTCCTCCGTGCCAGGCGCGGACTCGCAGGTTCCAGGGTAATTTTATTTAATCCTCTCACTTCCCGAGGAGGGAGGAACTATTACCTGCAGTTCACGGAGGAGGAAACTGAGGCTCAGAAGGTCAGGATTTGGGGCTCCCTGCCCAGTCTCCTGAGTCTGAAGTCTGCACTTTGGGGCGCAAAGCAAAGCTGAGCGGTCCAGCACTGCAGGTCAGGTGGGCGCTGCTATTTGTGCGCGCTTTACAGGTGAGGGAACGGGCTCAGAGCGTGGGAGCGACTGGCCACGTGCAAGCCTCCAGGTGATCAGGCATCATCGCCAATATCCGCACCCGGGTCTGTCCACGGGCGCGTAACCACTGCTCCACACTGCCTCTCACCATCAGCCCTCCCTAGACAAAGGCTCCCCACACGCGAGTCCTTGGTCCTCATACTCAGGGTTTTCCGTGCCTGCTTGGTGCCGAGCACACAGCAGGGGTGTGCTGAGTGCGAGTACCTGCCTTGCCCTTAGAGCCCCCCCGTGCCTGCTACAGGCAGCTCCTGGAGTATATATGCCCCATCAGACCTTTGAGCAGATCCCTGTCCCCTCCCCAGCGACAAGGAGGGGCCTGAGTGACAAGCTGAGTCTGCCCAGAGGACTGGCATCTGTCCCCACGCAGCCGCCTCCCTCCTCAGATGCATTTTCATTCCCTTTGAGAACTGCCCAATTTGGGCAGCTCAGGAACAGATGTTTCTTAATGACCACAGTTTATCATGAGTATTTTTGGTTCCTTAATCTTGGGAAATTGTGGGGACTTTGTTGGTTCTCCAGGGAGCCGATAAAACATTTTCCATCAACGTCTTGGAAATGGCCGCAGTGAATCGGCATCATAATTAGTTAGCTCTAACTGCATATTAAATCGTCCCAGACCTTGGCAGCTTCGACAAGAAACAGTTGTCTTTGTGGGTGAGGAATTGAGGAGCACCTTGGCTGGGTGGTTCTCACTCGGGGTCCCTCATGAAGTTGCCGCTTCCATCTTGTTCTGCTCTTTAGAAGGGAGCCAAGAAGCCCCGCCCACAGTCACAGGCTCCGCCCTTCGAGGGGAGTATCAGAGAATGTGTGGATGTGTTTTCCACTAGTAACAGGCACTGTCGTAGAACCCGACGTGAGCCCGGTTCTTTTCCCCTCCCTGTGATCCCGCTCTTGCCAAGTGACCTGCAGTTTCTCCTGTTAAAGGGATGGAGTATAGTCCCCACCCTCGGGTGCTGGGCTTGGTCCTGCGACTTGCTTGAGTCAACAGAATGAGGCAGGAATGACTCTGCGCGGGTTCTGAACCTATGCCCCAAGAGGCTTTGCGTGTTCCCACTCGCCTTCTTGCACCCTGACATCTCTGGTATAGGGCCACGTTGGAGGCAGCCCCCTGACCCCAGGAGAGGATGAGAGACACGTGAAGCCTACCAGAGCTGCCTGGCTCAGCCAACACGCATTAGACGGGCAAGTGAGATGGACGCCCGTTCTATGGCACTGAGATTCCGTGGTTGTTACACAGCATTGCAGTGGCCATACCTAGCTGATATGGGCAGGTGGGCTTGGGAATCAGCCAGTCCCGAGTCCAGGTGCCAGTTCCACAACTCCCCAGGAGTGTGCCCCTGAGCAAATCACTTCACTTCTCTGGGCCTCGGTGACCTCATATGCAAAATGCGATGATATTGGCACCTCTCTCCTGGAGTTTTTGTGATGATTAAGATCATGCCGATAGAGTGCTTAGAGCAGTGTTCGGCACTGTGGTGTTACCGTAACAAAGTGCTCTGAGCCTATGGCTCCAACACTGACGTGTGGCCAAGGGTGGGAATTGACTCTCTAGCTCAAGCATCTGCTGTAGCTCCCTAGTTCCCAGTTCTGCAGGGTGCTTTCAAGGCTTCTTTCCTCCTCCTCCTCCTCCTCCTCAACTCGCTGGCCACTCACCCTCTCTCTTACCAAATAGCCAGGACAAGGGCACATCTTGGACCTGGAGCTCCTGCCCTGCACATCTGGAAGCTTCCCTCCACACCGGGCTGGCTCAGCTCCTGTGTGACCGTGGGACAGTCCTGAAACCACCTGGGCCATAGAGCGATGAATGGCACAGGTTCTAGAACCCACCGCATTGGGCTCTTAACTCTGGCCTCGCCGCTTATCATGTGGGCAGCTTTGGGAAGTGACGGTACCTCTCTGTGCGTCTGTTTCCTCGCCTGCAAAGTGGGGATCGTCAGGACACTTCCCTTACCACACAGTTCCAGGGATTTGATCCTTTCAGACATATGAGGTCCTGTCCCTACACCAGGCATGTCTGAAGTGTGATAATAGTGGTTAGCAAACATGACTATTTATAACAATAGTTCCTCCATCTGTAGATGAAGGGACTGGCATTGTCCTGTGGTCCCCTAGGGCACTGACAGTGGAAACAGATACTGAAGGCTCCCACAGGTGGGGTAAGCCTCCCATGGGTGGGGTGTGGATAAGATAGAGAATCCCCCTGGGTGGGACTCCAGGCCCCCCACTTCCACTCTGGCACTCTCTTATCTGCTTTGCATAGTAGGGTTCCTTAGGCTAGATTATCCAGAAAACAATTTCTTTGCCAAAAAAAAAAAAAGAAAGAAAAGAAATCAGAGACCTTGAATCAAATGGTCTCCCAGGGCCTCCCCAGCTCTGTGTTTCGGGATTTCATTGCAAGGAGCTGACTCCGGGCTGAGCAGTGGGCACCAGAGGTCGCAGCGCCACCGTTCAGACCCCTAGTGACTCCCAGGGCCAAGGCGAAGCCGCCCCGGCTCCAGAGGTGGCCCAGCGCCCGCTCCGCTCTGCCACCCCCAGAGCACCCTCTCCCTAATGGCCCTCCTGCGCCAGACCGCGCCATGCTCTGTTTCCTTTTGTGTATTTTAAACCCGCCGCTTGGCTCCCTGCCGCAATAGGCCAGAGGAAAACAACTTGGGGGGGAAAATTCCTTTAAACGTGAAGATGTGACGCCAACCAATCGCCTCCATACACCGAAAGCTCTGCGGCAGGGGTCCTCAGAGGGGTGTCTGGGTTGGGGGTGGGCTTTCTCCCTCCCCCTCCGTTTTGGTCTTGTGTGAAGCGCTTGTTTGGAGTCTGTGGTTGCCACGCTACAGGAGCATGTGGTGGCTGTTTCTGAGAGGCGTGTGGAGGACTGTTTGTATCAGTCCCACATCTCGAAGAGCTCAGCGGGGGGCCCAGCAGCAGGGCCAGGCCAGGGGAGGGGGGTCCGTCTGCGGGAGGAAGTGGGCTGGCCCTGAAGACCTGCCACAAGGACCAGCCCAGCAGGGGGTGCCTGGAGGACAGCCCTTCCCCCCAACATGCTGTGTGTTCTGTAGAAAGTTTCTCCACCTCTCTGAGCCTCAGTCTCCTCACCTGGCCAAGAGGATCACAGAACATTCTTGAACTACCTTGTTTCCTCAAGGCGAGGAACCAGAAGCGAGGCGAGAAAAGTGCATCTTTGCTGAGCATCTGCTGAATGGTACCCGTTGTCTTCTTTACTGTGCCCATTTTACAGATGGGGAAGGCGAGACCCAGAGAAGTGCGGTACTTCAGTAACATGGGAATCCCCACAATAGCACTATAAGCACTGCTATTAGGATTCCTTAGGTAACTTGCTAAGTTTCCCATAAGTTACGGGGCTGAAATTTGAACCCAGTCAGCCCAGTTGTGGAGTTCGTACGGTCAGAACTCAAGGAGAGTTTAGAGAAAATATGGGGTGAACATATGGGGTGTCCCTGGTTCACAGCAACACATAAGGAACAACATAAATGTCCATCCACATGGGCTGGATTAATAACCCCCATTATGTCCATGCAATGAACCACTTCAGGGGGAGTAGGATGAATGCCCCACACATGTTACATGTTACCACATGAATAAGTCTTAGAAACACAATGTTGAGAGAAAAGAACAAGTTACCAAGTGATGCATAGTTACTAAATGATCATGTTCAGGAGAAGTGTAGAAACAATACTATATATATTGTTCATGGATATCCACAAATGCAGCAGAAGTAAAACTAAAATAAAGGTATAGGTGGCACCTCAAGGCAGGGGAAGAAAAGGGACTGGTTTTGGGGTTGGGGTTAGGGGGCACAGCACTGTATCTGTAACATTTTATTTCTTATAAAAGAAATGTCTGAAGCAAGAAATGAACTGTTAAAGGGAAAACCACAGGCCCAAAATGGTGTCGCTTGTGCTAAAAGTCCACGATATGAACCTAGATTTAGTACCTGAGTAACTGCAGTTTCTACCTCTCCCAGGCATATAATCTAAGCCTGTCTGGAATTTTCTGGTCAATACCAAGTAGGTCATCTGTCAGCTGGGCCTCTCCATCCCCTGTTGGGAACCGCCCTGCCTGGTTTCAGAAGCTGTAACCCCCCAAGGCTAAGGCTGAGTGAGTGACCTTCAGACCAGAAGCCACTAAGGAGACAAAGCTTATCTCCCTGGCAGGGGCGCCGCTTCTGCTCCTTTTTCTTCACCCTGCCTGGTCCCCAGTGCTTGATCGGTTAGCCAATGACGGGTAAGATTCCCTACTCGGGAAATGACCTAAGATAGGTACAATCACATGGGAGGTCTCCAGGGAAGGACTTGGGGGGCTGTGGAGAAAGCGGGTGACGGGCCCTCACCCCTCAGTTTTGACAAAGCCTGAGTCCTCCTTCTGTCTGCAAGAAGTCTTCTGATCTCTCAGCTGCCTTACTTCCCCTGCCTGACTTAAGCCTGAAACAATGCCGGTAGTGGGTGCAGCGCTGTGCTGGAAAGGGTGGGTTCCCAAGGGGATCAGGCCTCATAAAGAATATGTAAAATCCTGTGAAACCTGCTTTGTTTAGAATGCTCTCAATTAAATGACAAGGGTCCAAGCAAGAAGTGAGTTTGTTCCTCAAAGTTTTATGGCTCTTTAGCTACCTGACCCTGACACAGAACAGGCCCTCAGAGCTCTTTGTATGCTATCTATTGTTGGATCCTTGCCTGTATTCCTGTGCAGATGAACCCAATAAAAGCCCATTGAGGAACAGGCTCTTCGCCCTTCTCCTTTGAGAGATCGGCCACTTTTCCTCCCCAAGCAGATCATGTCTTGGTAGACTTACTCTCATCTGTGGTGGCCGGGGGTGGGATGTGGGGGGCAGGAGTCCTGCAGGCAGAGACCCCCCACAATCTCCCACCCACCCCCACCTATAAAGAAGAGGTAATCTACGTGCTAAAAACCCTCCTCCCTCCCTTTCCTCCAAAAATGATATCCCAGCCCCCAAATAATCTTTTCTTTTGTTGATAGCTCCCTTGCCCGACCCTTCTCCCTCTTATGTATGCATCCGTTGGTGGATTCTTGAACGTGCCCTGACCAAGGACTGAACCCACAACCTTGGTGTATGAGGACAATGCTCTAACCAACCAAGCTGAGCTACCCGGCCAGGGCTCCACCCACTCTTCTTCATGTGTTGTTTTTTTTTTAACAAATTTTATTTATTTATTTTTTTAGAGAGAGGGCAAGAGAGGGAGAAAGAGTGGGAGAGAAACATTGATCGGCTGCCTCTCATATGAGCCCCAAACCAGGGACCAAATCTGCAACCCAGGCATGTGCCCTGACCCGGAATTGAACCAGTGACCTTTCACTTTACGGGATGACGCCCAACATAGTGAGCCACACTGGTCGAGGCCCACCCGCCTTCCTATAAGACCTTCCATTTTGTGTAGCCCCTCGGAGAGGCCTTCTGTTGTTAGTGGGGGTGCTGCCAGATCCAGGGACCCTTTGTCAAGCCAATAAAATCTCCAGATTTACTCAGTTGAATTTTGTTTTGTAACAGAACGAGTGTGCTTTGAAAATGTGAATGAAAGGGGGCTGGCTATGCAACAAACCTGGTAAACTCCGTGGCCACAAGTGACCCCACAGGGTGGTCTGGTCACAAATTCCCAACTGAGCAAGTAGTCACGTCCCGGGCCTAGAGCTTCCTTAGCCAAGTGCAAACCTCACCTGAAGCGAGCCCCGCCCATTGTTCTTGCACATCTAGGCTGACCTCCTTCGAAATGTCAGAGCAGTTTGTTTCCAGACCCCCTCGAAGTCTCAGCCACAGGCACCAGGGCACAGGACCATGGGGCACTAGACCACAGAGCCTCTCATCATTGTCTCGTCCCCCCGCACGGTCTGTGTGCTGTAAACGCTCACTGTGAACTGGCCTGCAGCCGCCAGTGTAAAGGAAGCGTGCATTTCTGTTTGCTTTTGATCCAGTCCCACAGATTTCCCCGCCTTGCTTTCTCCCGCCTCCTCCATCTACCGCAGTGGCTTTCGTGTACCTTCCTCGCATCGTCTCCTTTATTCTAATGTATCAAATAAGCAGCCAAACTGCCGTCCTCAAAAGAGCACCTGAGATTTTGCCCCCAGCCTATGCCGTCAGTTTGGCTCCAATAAACTCATAAAAACTTGCTACCGGTTTGGATGTTTCTTATGTTGACACAAAGCGTAAAAAGTAGAATCAGATGAGCAGCACAACTGCCCCTTACAAGGAGTGGGTGCACCGGAGACACCCCACCCTGTCCCTTGGTATGCCTGTACCCCAATAGTCACTCAAAGAAAACAGCTTCAGGCCTCCCCCCCACCCGCCCCTCAGGTCCACACACTACCCAGAGGGAGTGTCCTCCAGTGCCCACTGGGTTGGACTGAGTCACTCCCTCGTTGAGAACCCTCCCATGGCACCCCCCCATCAAGACCCAACTGTTTTATGTCAATATTTACCTTCGCACCCTGGGCTCTGCTCCCTGGCCTCTGGCCATCCTTCCTCCTCCACTCCGCAGAAAGAGGCCACGGTTCACACCTGCAGGACCGCCTGCATTTCCCTTCACCTGATAGGGCTTTTCCCACCTTGTCAATTTTGCACACGTGAACCCCTTGTTCTGGAAAGCCCTCCCAGGCCAGCCTTGTGCTCCTGATACTCAGAGCCAAACCCCACCCCTCCTAGGCCTCCTGGCCCAAAGCCTCCTGGGAGATGGGCGGTGCCCCACTTCCCCTTCGTCACCCCCTGCTGCCCTTGTTGCGAGTTTGCTCGTGGTGAGCGGTTGCACGTCACAGCGAGGGCCAAGTTCAGCCCTTTTCATTCAGAACCTGATGCGGGCCCTCCAAAGAGTCTATTCAAAGGACAAAATGACCCCGTCCTCTCATTTGGCCCCTGGCTGACCACAGGGGTTCCACCTGCCCACCTCAGCTTCCTCCTCAGCTTCCTCCCGCCAAGGCTGTAAGACCAAAGGACCACAGGCAGCAAGCAAATGCACCCCAGATTTCTCCCATATTTTCTTCCCTGAACAAAAGGAAGGGAAAATGTGGGGCTGCATGTGTGTGCGCCCATGCAAGGAGGCACAGAGGGAAAAGTCTAAAATTCCTTTCCTACTTGTGACTCCACCTCCATTTTTAGTGGAGTTGCTATTTACATGTCAAATATACAGGGTGAGGCAAAAGTAGGTTTCCAGTTGTATGGAAAAATAATACAATGATTAATAAATAATACTGAGAGTAAACTTTGTTTTGTGTACTCTCAACTGGATACCTACTTTTGCCCCACCCCATATATATATTATATATGTACACGTTAAATATATTATTTATGTGTGTGTGTGTGCGTTTTGAGGCACCAAAGTGTCGCTGCTGGCCTCCAGGCCTCAGTTTCCCCGTTTGTGAGACGAGAGACTGAGCCCCCTTCAGCCCGGACCGTTCATCTGAGTCTGTATCATGGCGGGGAGGGGAGGCGGAGTAGAGACCAACGCCCAAGGCGTATACTTTGTTCTAACTCTTCCCCTCCCCGTCTGCAACCCTGCCTGAAGCCCCACCATTTGTAAACTCCATTCACCATCCTGTTTAAAAATATGCTCACCCCCAGTGTGAGTATCCCCAGTTCCCTAGAGCGGTGGTCCTCAGCCTGGGGTGATGTCGCACCCGCACCGGAGATACAGGGCAGTGGAGACTTGGTTGGCCGGCTCGACTTGGGGTTGATGCTGACATCTAGTGGACAGAGGCCAGAAATGCTGCTCAAATTCTCTCCAGGCCCAGGACAGCCCCCAGGGCTGAGGGTAAGAAGCGCTGCCCTAGACCCGAGGCATTTATCAGATACTTTTCTCACATGCTCTAGACTGAGACGGCTGGAGCAGCCTGGTGGCCCCGAGAGAGGAGAGAGCGCTCAAAGTGTAAAAGAGGGAAGGTGTGTTGGTTCCGCAGCAGCCAGCTGCCTGGCTCTGGAGCCGTCACTTCGCGGAGCCTGTTCCTGCTGCATAGGCCCCAAGTGCCCTGTTTTCAGATGAGAGAACATTGCGGCTCAGCTGGCGAAGGTGCACAGCTATGAAGAGTTAGATTTACACCTAAGGACAGATTCCCGAGTCTGTGCTCTGGAAGGGACCCGTGGGGATGGCCGCCAATTCAAGGAGGAGGAAGCGTGTCTTCTGGAGCCTGAGCAATGAGTTGGTTTCAGCAGACGGAGAGATCAGCACAAGCGTGGGTCGGCCACGCGCGGAACACTGACGAATCCGTGAAGCCATGGCTCTCCCCGCACCAAGTCCGACCAAGTCTGGGGGAGCAGGTTCCACCAGCGGACGTTCCCTTCCTGTTACAGCAGCTCTTGGAGCAAGAGAGACTTCATTGGAGGAGGGTCGTCTACGCATGCGCCCCGCTAGGTCCCTGTGCCCGCGATGGTGTGAATGCGCGGGGAACAGGCAGCGAAGCGAGCAGACGCCCCCCTGTCCTCATGGAGTTTCCGGGTTTTGCTGGGAAGGAGGGGCAGACACACTGTGAACAATTACAACACTTCTGCAAAGACGGCGAGGGGCTCATGGGAGGGTCTGATGAGGAGACCGGCTAAATGAAGATGGATGGAATCAGGGGCAATAATGATGAATAGAGAGTGCCTACTCTGAGTCTAAAAGAAAATAAAGTTTTAGACCAGTGTCTTGGGCAGAACTGCAGCTGTGGACACTGGCAACATGGACCACCTGGGTGGTCTTCCTTCCTTCCCGGGTTAACACAGAGAGGAGATTTCTCCCAAACCCACTCATTTCTGTCTTATTTAAGGGAAAGCGAATGATAATGCTGCAAGTCACAGCATTAATCACACAGTTCTCTGAGCACGAACATCTGCCTGCTTTAAAGAGAAAGATGCAGAAAGACGGGCTATTTCAAGAGACACAAAAGCCTAAAGCAGTGGTTCTTACACTTGGCCTTGCCTTGGCTAAGCACAGACCACTGGGCCTACCTCCGGGAGTAGATTCTGATTCAGTAGGTCTGCCATGGGCCTTTCTAGCAAGCTCCCAGACGCTGCTGCTGCTGGGCTGGGGGCCACAGGTCGAGAACCATGCCCCAGGGCAGCCAGACGGAGCTGGGGGGGTTACTAAGTCCAGGCCTGCTCAGACTGAGTGTCTGTGTTCTCCAAGGAGGAGTGACGTTGATCATAACGTCTTCCAGGTGTGTCCACGGCATAGCAGACGGCAGGATTTCTTTCTTCCTAAAGGCTGAGTAACGCGTCATTGCACAGATGGACCACACTTTGCGTGATCCATTCGTCTGTCAATGGACATTTACGTGGTTTCTATGTCTTTGCTACGTTGTGAAGAATGCTGTAACGAGCATGGGGGTGGAGACAGTGGGCTGGACACCCGAATGAGACACCTTAACGAGGTCACCTGCTCCACCTGTGCTTCCCCTCCCCCCATCAGGCTGCAGGGAGTGGCAGTGGGGAGGGGCTGGGGCCTGGCTGAGTGGCTGCATCTGGGATTGAGCTCACACCAGGGACGTGACAGTGAGGCGAGGGAAAAGAAGGAAGAGCAGGGGGAGAATGTGCTTGCGGAGTGAAGAAAAGGTGGGCATTCAGGAGGAGTCAGAGCACTAGAAGAGAAAGGCACACCGGGAAGAGGACAGAGAGACAGGAGGAAGAAGATGGGAGTGAATGCGCAAATTAGTGAATGAATGGGTGGAAGGTGCTCTCATCCTTGAGCTCCTGGTAAACTCCTATTCGTCCTACAAAACCCTGTTTAAAAGCCCCAGAAACCTTTCCTGACTGCACCCCACAACCTCATAGCCTCTCCTCAGCCTTTGTCACATTGTGTTCATTTATTGAGTCCCCGCTGTGCGTCAGGCACTGCCCTAAACACTTGACACACTCCTTGCAACCCAGTGAGCGAGCACTAGCGTTTCCCTCATTTCAGGGGAGACCGAGGCGCAGAGAGGCTACTTTAAGTCATCCGGCCGTGTGGCAGGATGAGGCTTTGCCAATTGCCTCCAGCGACAGTGGGTGACAGAGTGATTTCCTCCTGCAAAGAATCATTGCTGGGTGGGTTCGTTTCCCCTTCCAACAAGCTTTGGGCAGGAGAGCTGCAGAAAGAGATGGGACCCTGGAGGCCTGTCCCTGCCCTGTCAATAGTTCCACTGAGACCGTGGTCTTGGCCCGCTCCCTCTTTGAATCTCTGTTTCCCTGTTGCGGGAGGAGGGGTTCTGAGACCCTCTGTGACTGACAGGTCTCGGCTCCAATCAGGGGCCAAACTGTTCTGACCCTCCCACCACCGCCACCTCTCCCACCTGCGGGGAGCTTTGAGGATGACGCTTTACTGCCACCTGGTGGCTAAAGCAGAAAATGTTTCCTTGAGCGCTGAAAGGAGAGGACGGGCCTGCCGCCTCCTCCCCGCCCCCAGACAAAGAGAAGGGGAAGCTGTCTGCCCTGAGAGAAGTGGGTGAGACCTTGTGTCTCCGGACCTTGTGAACACACCAACGCACGAACATGCCATTGTGACGTGCCTCTGGGGTGCAGTGGGGAATGCGGCATTAGTAACTCCTGGGCTCAGGGTGGCAATGCACTCAGGTGAGAACAGGCAGTGGGTACTGTTTCAAGGGCTGGGGCATCCATCACATGCCCCTGGGAGCAGCCCTGTAAGAGGGAACCCAGGTGGTCAGCCGTGCTAGCCACTCAGGGGGCAAAGGGTTTGTCATTCAGGCAAGAACCAGAGGCTCAGAGAGGGTGGACTGTGTGCCCAAGGTCACACAGCCAAGTAGCTGCAGAGCCTTAAGGCTCGGTGAGGGCTCTGTTGTCCTACCTTCGCCTATACTTTCTGGCTCTGGCTCTCTCTGGCTCTCTCACACACCCACACAGCGCCCCGCCTCCCACTGGGGAAAAAAGACACTGCAGCCAGAGGGCCAGTTGCAAGTCACACTTTATTATTCACTCACCAAGAGGTGTGGGGGGTCCTGGGCAGCAGACCAGGCCCCTGGGAAAGGGGAAATGGGGGGCATCAGTTGGAGGGGTGGAAGGCGCCCCGTTGGTGCCACTGCATGTCGCGGATGCGGCGCACAGACTGCACCTGGGGGTGGGGGGCCCCGAAGTCACTGCTGTCCTTGTAATCCCCCTTCTCCAGCAGGTACTGCAGCCCACGGTAGCCAGGGTACTGGTAGCCGACCCACCTGCAGGGCCAGAGGTGGGGGAGGGGAAACAGATGAAGGTGGGGGTGGGGGAGAGAATATATTTAAGCCATTAGGAAGGGTAGAGCCTCCCAATCTTCATCCTTTAAAGTCCACCCCCTGCTTTCCTTCTCCTCCTAATGGGGAGCTCACTACCTCATGCAGCAACTTTTGGCTAAAGGCCTGACACCAGCATCAGAGGAAAGAGTGATCTTAAGGTCCCTTAAGCTCAGAACAAGACAGGCCTCTCACCCCAACTCCAGGCCCAGCGGCCAGGCCACAAGAGAGAATGAGGCAGGGCTGGGGCGGTTCCCGGAGCCCCTGCGCTCCCTTCGCCACTGGAAGCCGTCACCACTGAGGGGGTCGCCCCCTCTTCCCAGTCAGTGCCTGATGAAAGTCCGTCTTCTCCCCAGAACACGTCTCCCAGCCCTGGTCCTCGGGGCCCTGCCCAGCCATCCCCCGTGGACACCTCCGCTCTGCGTCTCCGTCCAGAGTCCCCACGTTAGCACTGTGGTCTCTCTGGCCTCTGCAGCGTCCCTCACACCCACCAGGCCGCTCTGTCTCCGGGACACCCCTCTTCCCCCGGGGACCCCCAGGATTCCTCAGGGAAGGAGTCTAGAGCGTGTGATTCTTATAGTATTTACGCTCGTCCCCAACTGGACTGTAAACTACACAAGGCAGAAGCCAGGTCTCTCACACACAGCTCCTGGCTTGTGGAGGCCCCCGCCCCCACCCCCCACAAACTGAATCAGTGAATGACTCAACGAGCGAGGCAGGGGACGATGAACACAGAACTTTTTACGCTATTTTAGGAGTTGGACAGCCCCCAGAAAGCGAGTCTGTGTCGGTAAACTACCTCCCTTGGGGAAACAAAATCTTGATTTTAGCATATCCCAATTTCCACAGTGTAAAAACTCCCCCAATGGCTGATTACACGCTACCAGCAATCCCACCACCAGCTCACGGCAGTTCTGAAAAGTTAAGAGTCAGTGCTCACAAGCTGGTACAAGCCGACCACAGCACGCCACTGCCGAAAGCCCACCTGAGGGCCCCCTGAAATCCAAACCCTTCACAGTGAGAAATCCCCCAACACCACTGGCCAAGGCTTGTGTGCTGAAGAAGTTTGGTCTGGTGGGAAATGACAAGTCCTTTCACCCAACTCAGGAATCCATGCATTCACGGGCCAGCGCGGGCTGGACTTCTGCCTCTCACAGCTTTGTTAAGGCCACTCAGCACATTCCCATTCTCCTGTGACCCGTCTCTGCCCACCTGCCTCCCCACCACCATTTCCTGTCCCGCTCTTCGGGGCTGAGGTTAACGCCAATGTCTTTCCCCTCCGGCAAAAGTAAGGTGTTGCCCCAAAGGCAGGTCTGGGTGGAACTTCAGGGGCTGAAAGCCCCCACCCTCGGGCTGACGATACCCACGCCCGCCTCCCGGCTCGAAGGTTGAGCTCGGGAGAGAGCAGGATCCCCCGCGTTCGGGGCGGGCAGGATGCAGGACGCGGGACCCCAGGGCCTGGGCTCCCGGGGCAGGGCCAGCAGGACCGGGCCTGGACTCACGTGCCATTCTGCACCCGCACGGAGGACACCTTCTCCTGGTAGCCGTGGGCGTGGAAGCTGGGCACGTCATCATCTATGATCTCCATCTTCTTCCCCGTGAAGTTGGGGTTCTCGTAGAGGATGATCTTGTGCTCCTGGCTGTCCTGTTGACGGGGAGCGGGGTGGGCGGAGGGTGTCAGTGTGGGGGGTGGGGGGCGGGGGGAGCCTTCCCACCCGTCCTCATGCCCTGGGGTTGGGGGTCAACAGCTACGACTGCGGCCCTCGGCCCTCCGCCCCACCGCGGGAGCGTCTGTGACAACTGCAGTGAACAGCGGCCGTTTGTCCCGACCCTACTGGGTGCTGACAGGTAACAGGCACTCGGGGCTCTGCGCTTTGGGGAACATTTGACTCTGAAATGTCATTTTCCCTCCCACAGCTTCAACTCCGTTTTTAAAATAAAGGAGAGCCGGGACCTACACACACACACACAGCCGTGTGGTGTCTCCAGGAGACACCCAACGTCTCTGGCCTTCCTCCCTTCCTCTCCACGTTCCTTCTGTCCTCCTGTTCCTGCCACATTTCCCTTAGTTACCTTCTCTGATCCTTTAAACCATTCTCAGGCCCCTTGGCCGGTGAGGAAATGGAGACCAGGAGAGGCAAAGTGACTTGCCCAAGGTAGCGCAGCTGGGAGTGCCAGAGCCGACCTAAGAGCCCGGGTCTGTAGGAGGTCAAGTCCCGTGTCCTCCAACCCCCTGTCGGGCTTTGGGGAGACCTAGGCAGGGCCGGGCAGGTGTGGGAGTGTGACCGAGCCGTGCTGGGTGCTTTGCCCACTCCGGAGCTCACGCCGGCTTGAGTTATGAATGAGAGCTAAACCCCCTCTCCACCACAAGCCATCCCAGAATTTCTTTCAATATTCACAAAGGCTAAATTTATAACTAACCGAGCGATTGCCCTCTGATAAGAGCTGTGCAACCCCAGGGAGCGGGGCCCTGTGGGGTGGTGCAATGCGGCAGCTCTCGGGCTACACATGACGGAATCTCGGGAAAGTAGATAGGAACATACCCGTTTTACAGAGGAGAAAACTGAGGCTCAGGGAGGGCCAGTGACTTTTGCAAAGCCGCACAGCCAGGAAGTCCCCTGCCAATCAGAAGGGGCACGCGGCTGGAGGTGAAGGCTCTGTCTGCTCCCTAGACCCCTGCCTCCAAGGGGACAGTGACACGAAGAAGGACGAGGGGCGGCACTCACCACCTTGATGGGCCTCAGGGAGCTGAGGGAGTCCGTCCTCCGACTGCTGGTCCACGAGTCCCAGCGCGGGTACTCGCCCTTCTCAAACACGAACTGTTCGCCCTTGCAGTTGGCTTGTTCATAGCCCACCCAGCTGCAGTGGGGGGGGGGGGGCAGGGAGAGAGAGAGGGAGAGAAAAAGAGAGAGAGAGAGAGGGAGAGAGAGAGAGAGGAGCTCACACCTGCTCAGCCTCACCAAGGAACAGAGGCCCCACCTAAACCCACACCCAGCAAATCCAAGAGCAGAATCACCCCGGTTATCCAGCACCCAGCGCTATGCTGACCCCATTCGTCCGGAAATCACTCAGGAAATAAGACAGGTGCCCACACGACAGCCTGGCAACACACACGGACCGACAGGGCCCGTGCCCAAGGTCCCATGGCGCGCTGGCATCAACAGCCAGCGCTCGGGCACAAAGGTGAGGGAGTGGCCGGGGCTGCAGAGGGAGGCCCCCGCGGGCTGGCTCCACTACGTGACGTGACAGAGTGGTCACGTCCTACTAATCACCCCTCCCCTTCTCTCTGGGGTCAGGGCCAGGCCTGCTGACCCCTGAAGGCACTGGGGACTCTGCTAAGACCCAGAACAGTCGAGCTTTGGGAAGGGCGGTGCGGACGCAGACCCGGGACACCTGGCTTTAAAACTCCCGGGAGAGAGGATGTTCCCGGAGCCCCGAGAGTCACTGTGACTGTCTGTCTGCCTCGGGAAGTGGCTGACCTCGGGGTCAGGCTTTTCACATGAGCTCTGTCCCTTCCTCCTCGGGAGGACATGGCTGTCCTCGTCCTACGGCGGAGGAAACTGAGGCTCAGAGAGGGAAGTCAACCCAGCCCAGAAGTGGTGGGGGCAGGATTTGAACCCAGCTCTCTGACTCTGAAGCACCCATTCTTCGGATAGGCTGCCGGGCCCCAGATCCTGGCCCCCGGTAGCACGGTCTAGGGGCACAGTGAGGGCAGGTCATTGCAGCTTCACAGCCCCGTCGCTGCACCCTGGCACCCCCGACCGGGTGAGGCCGCCCTCCCTGGTACGTACGGTCCAGCCTGCACCAGGACAGAGCCTGCCTTCTCCACGCCGGTCTCCTTCAGGTTGGGGCAGGGCCCGCTGAGCTCGTGGGAGTGGCCTTGGAAGTTCTCCTGGTCAAAGATGATGATCTGCAACAGCAGCCAGAGGAGAGTCAGGCCCCGGCAGGGTGGGGAGGAGGGGCAGCAGGGCAGGGGGAGGGGGAGGGACCAGAGAGCCTCGCCGGAGGCTGAAGGGCTCCACGCTGGGGAGTCACGCACCAAAGGTGAAGTCAGCCGGTCACCAGCTGAGAGACCTTGAGTCTCAGTGTTCCCTCTGTGAAATGGGAAGTGAAGCCAGAACAGACCTCATGGGCTCGTTGGAGGGATTAGAGAAACCTAATGTCAGCACACAGTACAGTACGGGCTCTGTGCGGAGGAGGCAATAACGACGTTAGTTACAGCACCGGTGGAGGCAAGTGGCAGACCTGAACCTGGAGGCCACGCTTGTGGGACGCTATTTCCCCTGGAGCAGCACTTTGAAAACTCTAATGCGGGCACACGGCACCCGGGACCTTGGGAAGACGCAGCTGCCCAGTGAGCAGGTCTGGGATGCAGCCCCAGCGTCTCCGTTTCCCAGCAGCTCCTGGGAAGGCGGGTCCCACTGGCCTGAGGTCACAGCAGGAGCAGTGGGGTGCGAGGCCGCATCGCCCGAGTTTCTCCTGCTCCCGTCAGAGCTGGCCTGGGACCACTGTCCTCCACCCACCTCGCCCCCACCTCGCCAGGAAAACCACACGCACCTGTGCCCTTTCTTTAAGCCTCAAGGGCTTGGCGAGTCTCCCTCTGACCTCCTCCCCTGACCTCCCTCTGACTTCTTAAGGGGACTTCACTTCCTTTGCCTCACAAGGTCCTCTGAGCAGCCCAAGGCCTCAGAGCCGATTGCTAACGGGGAGGCCAGCGGCCACTTTTACGATTCCTGAGAGCGTTTGGGAGGGGCAGGACAGGGGTTTTCCAGCCACGCTTCTGGGAGTTGCCTCGGGTGGAAGAGGGCTCAGGGCAGCAAGCTCCCGGCGGGCAGCCGAGCAGTCCACACGGTCAGCAAATGCGTGCCTCTCTCCCAGGCCAGGGACTGGCCACGCAGAGCCCAGGAAGAAAGGCCCGCTGGGGCACGGAGACAAATTCCACAGGCTCATCTGGCCTTCATGGTCACTGCCTCGGCCACAGAGGGCCAGGAGACGTGGGCACTGACAGTGCCTCGCCCACACCCAGCTGCACAACCCTAGGAAGCCACTGGACTGGTCTGAGCCTCGGCTTTCCCATCTGTGGAATGGGCGATCGAGCCTGTTTTTCAGGGTTTCCAAGAAGAATCAAGACTGTGGAAGTGGGGGCCAGTTATTGTTACCTTAGCCTGGGAGACAGGGGCTTGCAGGGGTGAGAGGAACACAGTCTTCCCCTGCGTGTGGAAGGCCGAGAGAGCCCCGCGGCTCAGTAACGCTGCTGTGGATAACTAATGGGCGTTCAGTGTTACACGTGGTGCCTGCCCCTTTAAACCTGCGCTGTCCGACACGGCAGCCAGAGCCACGCATGTCCACTGAATGGGCAGCAGCTAGTTCAAAGGAAGATGTGTTTTCAATATGAAACACCCATCAGATTTCAAAGATTTAGTATGGATACCCTAAGGTAACACAGCTCCCTAATTATTTTTCTATTGATTATACTTTAGGATATACTGGCTTTAATGAAATACGATATGAAAGCTCATCTCACGTCTCTTTTTACTTCTCGAACGCGCCTGCTAGGAAGTGTAACGTTGCGTGTACGTGACCCCAGTTCCGCGTCTGTTCCGCAACAGAGCTGCTCGCAACCCGCGACAGAGCTGCTCGCAACCCGCCACACTGGCCTTCCTGCTGCTCCTCCAGCTCCTCCAGCTCGGGGCGCCCCCCCTCCACCCCCACCGCCTTCGCACCTGCTGTGCCCTCCGCTGGAATGCTCTCCGCTGCCCCTGCTCCCGGGGGTCACACGGCTGCTCCCTGACTGCATCGGGTCTCCGCTCCGATGCCACCTCCTCAGAGAGGTGCTCCCTGAGCGGCCGCCAACGCACCAATCCTCGTCCACCCCGACCCTCGGGACCCTCACTCTGTGTTCCTTGCCAATACTCCTCAAAGTCCTCTATTTATTGGTCTGTGATTGCCTGTCTTTCCTCTAGAAAGTAAGCCCTTCAAGGGACAGAATGGGGTGACCAAGGCCCGTTCCAGAATGGACCCCCTGGCCAGGGCCCAAAGGGCAGCCTGGTGGACGGTAGTGGGGAGAGGTTTAGGGTAGGGGTGGGGGTGATGACCTTAAATTGGGATAAGATCCCACCACCCTTGGGAGGGCAGGGAGAGTGAGGAAGCAAAGAGGCATCGGGAAAACCCAGCACAAGCCAGGTGTGAGGCCGAGTCTGTGTTCTTTGCCTCTGCACAATCACTCTATGTCGTGAATTCGAGTCTCTTCATTTTGTGAATGAGGGAAAAGAGGCTCAGAGAGGTCAAGTGGGTGGCCCAGGTCACACAGCAGTGTGTGGCCAGGACTCAAACCACTTCTCCCCTTCACAAGGCCTTTCTTACACGGGGCTGAGGGTCCACCCTAGCCCTGGGGAGCCCCCACAGACAATAGGGTGTATGTGTGTGTGTGGGGGGGGCGGTGGTAAGGCAAAGAACCCTAAGTCTCCAAAGCTGGAAGCTGGTGCTGGGAGCTCTGGCATGCTGGTCATGGGCCCGGGTGTGGGCAAGCAGGGGACACGGAGGCCTAGGTAGGGACAGGGACAGAGAGGGAAGCCCGGGAGGGCAGGTGCCAACACCACTGTACAAAAGGGAAACTGAGTCTGGCAGAGGAGCCCTGCTTGTCCCCCGCTGCACCCCCCGTGTGGTACCCACCTTGGGGTTGAGGGTCTGTGGCTTGCCCACTTGGGTCTGAGGGTCCGAGGCCATGGCGGGCTGTCCCGTGCAAGGACGACCTGGAAGACACGGGGGCGAGGCAGTGAGGACCCTCTGGGCCCTCGGCTTTCTCCTCTGGGGGCTGCAGGCCAACGCTGTCTTTGTGTCCCCGCTTTCCGGCTGTCCTAGAGCTGTGCGGCCAGCAGGCGGCTGCCCAGATGCCTGCCTTTAGCTTCCCTTCTTTGCATGCAGACTGGCTCCAGAGGGAAATCTACTAGAAAGTAAAGCCATACATCGGAGCTTCAGTGGGGCCTCAAGTGGGTGCCGTCACTCAGCTCCGAACGAGTGCTGCTAGGCAGAGAATGCAGCCCCAAGGAGCAAAGGAGGTGTTAGGACCCTTCTCCTCATTTAACAGACAAGAAAACAGAGGCCTAGGGCATGGAAGTCTTTGCCCAAGGTCACCTTGTCAGGAAGGAGTGGCACCTGGATTCCAACGCAGGTCTCCCGCACCTTCTATCGGGGCGAGCATGAGAGAAAAAGGCAAGACAAGTGAGAGAGGCGTTCTTACCAGTGACAGCGGCCCCCGGGAGTGTCTGTGGAGCCCGGCCGGCGGGAGGTGGACTTTATACCTTCCCCAGGCATGCCGGTGCCAAGACGGGTGACTGCTGTGTCCCCGCAGAAAGCAGGGCGAGAATGCCGGATTAAGTCCGCACCAAAGCCCGGGTCAGCAAATGACCACAGACATTGTGTCTCCCCACAATAATGTCATTAGCTTTCAGATTTGGCCATGCCAGGGCGGTCAGGCGGCTGGACAAGGAGATGCCCGGTTTGCATGCATCAGCCGTCCGGCTGCCAGGCTGGGGGCAGGCTGGGTTCACTGGCGTTGTGGTCAGGCAGACAGAGGCAAAGCCTGATGGCTGTGGATAAAAAGATCAAGTCAAAGAGGGTGGTTGGGCATCATGCATCCATTCATCTGTCTGTCCGTCCATCCAACAAATACTTATCACCCATCTACTCAGTGCCAAGCTCTGCTCTGGCGGGGAGGGTGTCAGGGAGGGGATCTGTCCCGGCCTGGGCCCTCCAGGAGAGCTCACTGAAGAGACAACATCCTCTTAGCCTGGGAAAGCAGGCGGGGAGAGAGTTCCAACCAGGGGCAGGGCCTGGGCGAGCGGCTGGGGCGGGCTGGGGCCTCCTTGTGCAGGGCGAGGGGCACTGAGCTTCACAGTGAAGGGCCCAGCACTTGCTGCTCTCAGAGAACCTCTCGGATCCCTCCTGCCACCCCCCGACCCCACAGCCTGGCGGGCACTTGGCCTTGCTCCTGTTTCTTCCTTGCAGCCAGCCTGCACCTCGACCACATCCAAGGTTAGGCAGCAGAGAGCGGGCGGCACTGGGGCTTGGAAACCAGGTTCCAGCGAGGAGACTGGCTCTCTCCTGCCTTTCAGGTCCCTGATACACACACACACACACACACGCACACGCACACGCACACACACACACGCGTGCACACACATGTATGCCCCGCTCCCTAGCCAAGCTGTTTCTCCTGCGGCACTTCTCACCACCCAACAAGCGTTACTCCTCTCTGCTCTGTTTGCAATTAGAAGTGTGCGTCGGTGAGCAAACGCAGTGTGGCCTGTCCACACCATGAGATGCCATCAGCCTTAACGTGGAAGGAAATTCCGACACGCGGCAGCATGAATGAGCCCTGCAGACATTACGCAAAGTGTGATACCCCAGACAGGAGGGGACGAATACCGCATCGTTCCACTTACAGGAGATTCCCAGAGAGTCAGGAAGCAGGGCGGGGGGGGGGGGGCGGGGGGGGCCAGGGGCTGGGAGGAGGGGTGAGGGAGCCGGTGTGGCCTGGGTGTGGAGCTCCCATTCTGCAGAAGGTGTGGCCTGGGTGTGGAGCTCCCGTTCTGCAGAAGGAAGCGCGTTCTGCAGACGGTGGCGGCGATGGGGGCGCAACGGCGCGGGGGTGTGAACGCCGCCCGACCGCGCAGTCAAAGTGATTTAAACAGTCAACTGTATGTTGTTTTACCACCATAAAATAATGTCGACTCCCACCCCCGTGAAATGTATTGGCTCTCAGTTCCGGAGGCTGGGAGTTTGAAATTCAGGTGTCAGGACCCGGGCCGTCTCTGACCGCCGCAGGGAAGCATTGGCCTTCCCTGTCCCGTTCCAGCTTCCGGAACCTGACCTCCGGCCTTGGTTTGAGGTTCGTGGCTCCTGTCACGTGGCCGTCTTCTCCCTGGGTGTCTTCCCCCGGTCTCCCCTCTGCGCTTGTGCCCAAATGTCCCCTTTCCAGAACGACACCGTTCCTACCGGATTCAGGCCTACCCTAACGCCCTCATTTTAACTCAAGTACCTCTGTAAGCCGCTGCGTCCAAACCAGGTCACATGCTGAGTACTGGGGGGTGGGACTTCAACATACCTTTTTGGGGATACAGTGCAACCCAGAACACATGTCAGTTAACATTTGCTGGATAAACGGATGGATTCAAGGTCTGGCTGTGTTTCAGGAAATGAGAGACAGCTGCTTGCGTTTAGACGGTATGAGATCTTATCTTTCAACCCGCCCCACAAATCCAAGAGGCCAGTGTTGCCTCTGTCAATCATCCCGTTTTACAGAAGGGAGAGCTGAGACTCAGAGACTGCGCAGCTTCCTGCAAGCAGCAGGTTCAGCGGAAGCGGAGGAGGGCTCTGTGGGCGGGGCTCCTGCTCAGCTTGCTGGAGGGCTGTCTGCCGTCTCGTTGCAGTCAATCCTCACACTTTTGAAGTAGATGATATTAGTCTCTCCTGTCACAGATGAAAAAGCGGAGGCTTAGAAAGCTTAAGCATCTTGTCCAAGGTCACACAGCAAGGAAGTGGGAGAGACAGGATTTGAACTCAGAACTCAGGGTTCCTAAGACTCCAAAGCCTTTATCCTATGCTACTTCCCTTCTCTTACCTCGGTTTTTTCTCACCTGCAAATTCAAGTGTCCTTCTCCTTCACACTTGGAAGAATTTAAATATCACAGCGTTCATAATTATACCCTTCATGAAAGGAGCCAATCAGGAGGAGTCCTCAGTGGAATTTCTGATCCGTATAAAGCACTGAGTAACTGCACCTCTTCCATCATGCATTATTAGTGCATTTACCGGGGCTGCAATTTTTCAAAGCCTTTTATATTCATTCCTCCTTCATTCCCTTCCTCCAAGGGGTGAGGCCAGAGAGTGTCAGAAACCTGAGCATTCTCTAGGTGCATTCATTCATTTATTCATTTCCACATCCTGAGCACCTACTGTGTGTCAGCTGTGGACTCGGTGGGGAGTGACGCAGTAGCCTCCCTGCCCTGGTGAGGCTTAGGGCCCCAGTCCTGTCCGCACCAGCCCTGCTCAGCCCAGGCCCGCTGTCCGCACGAAGGCTTGTCACACTGCGGAACCTCCAAGTCTGGTCCCAGAGTCCAGTCTCCTTGTTTCCACTGGGGCCCCTGGCTATCTTGAGTGACTGGGAGGTGTCTCTGCTCCCTGCAGCGATGAACAGGCCCCCGGGGCCACCCCTTCAGATGAGGAAGAGGAAGATGAACACGTGGAGAGCCCACCCTTTGTGTTACCCATTGTTTTCAACCTGGTCTGCAAATCAAACTCACGTTACTACAGAAACCTGTGAGACAGGGGGAGTTTTCTCCCTATGTTAGACATGAGGAAACGGGGGCACAGAGAGGTCAAGCGAGGTGCCCAAAGACACACAGGAAGTGGCAGAGTCTGAGAAGGAGCCCAGGTGGGGTGGACCAAGGGCCCAGCGCAGTGGGGCTGCCTCTGATCCTTCGACCATCCGCTTCTCACCATTAGGCAGCACTGCCTCTCCATGGAACAGTAAAGTGATTTCGGGGCCCTGAGCTGCACGCCCCTGTGACTGAGGGATGCTCTTTTCCCCTGTCCCTCCCAGGTGGTGCCCCTGCGTCAGACAGAATCTGAGCCATGGCTGGAGCTGAAAACAGCCTTTCGGAGTTAGGCCTGCCGTCAAATGCCAGCCCCCAGGCTCCCCGGCCGTGCGTCCTCAGCAGCCGGCCTGCCCTCTCTGCCCGTCCGGGCCACTGGGAGGATGGAGTGGGACAGTGTGTGGGAGCATGTGCGGAGGGCTAGCGCTCCCTGGAACAGACGGCTTTTGAGAGTTTGAGGCTTTGGACAGAGCCACTCAGACATCCGTGACCTCCCGGGCCTGCCCTGGGTCTGGGGGTCCAGCTGAGCCTGGCCCGAGGGAGGGAGGGAGGGAGGGAATGAGGGAGGGGGCACACTGACCCAGCACTGGCCAGGACTCCTTGGAAGCCTTCCACTGACCCCTCACCGGGGAGCCAGTGCTGGGCCTTCCTGGTGTCAATGGCAACCAGGCACAAGGGCGCCTGGCCAGATGCCTAGAACACAGTAGGGGCCCAATCAGTGGAGGCCATGCCCGCAGGCAGCAGCCGCAGCAGCAGAGGAGGCTTCAGGCCAGCTCTCCACAGCAGAAGCAGCCCGAGGGCCAGGAAAGGTGAGCTTTGGAGACGGAGGTGAACTGCAGTCCTGGCCCCACCCCTTAGAAGCTGTGGGTGGCCCTTGGGGTAATTCACAGGCACACCTCCGAGGTAATATGGGTTCCGTCCACACCACCACTGTGAGCGAGCATCACAGTAAAGTGAGCCCTAATCCTTTTGTTGGTGGAGGGTCGTGCCTTCATTTTGTAAAAAATGCCACATCTGTGAGGCATGGCTGAGTGGAGCGCAGTAACACGAGGTCTGCCTGCCCGTCAGCACCCTGGGCCTCGGTTTCCCTCACTGTGAACAAGGGTCATCATCACGCTGTAAAGCGGCCGCCTGCCCCTAATGGATACACCGGAGGCTGTGCGGCTCATGAGGGAGTGTTCTAGAACAAGCGCATGGCGCTCAAACCTCAGCGCTACTGCGTCCTTCCTGTGCGGCTCCGGAAAAGGGGTGCCCTCTCTGAACCTCAGGTCCCCACCTGTTACGTAGAGTGAATAAATAACATGCCGCTTCCCAGGGTCATCTCTGCTGTCCAAAAAGCCCCAGCACGGGGTCTGGCCTCCGGGGGGAACAGATTTATAAAGCCAGACAAGGCCTCTCTGTGCGGGGGAGGGGGACGGTCCTGGCAGGGGGAGGGGTGAGGAGGGGATGCTGCTGGCATCCGTGCTGGGAGCCCCTTGCCACCGCCCCACTGAGACTGAGGCCCCGCCCCAGCTCCCCCGTACTCCCAAAGTACAAATAATTCAAGGAGATTTCTTGACTACACGTTTTTGTAAATATGCAGGCTGAGCTCACTGAAAATCCCTGTATTCTTTGCAATGCCTTCCTGAGCAGCGCCCCCCCCCCACCCCCAGGCCTCCCACGCTCCAGCTGGGTGCCGGCTGCAGGGGGCAGGGAGGGGCTCTGGGCCCAAGGTGTCTGCAAAATGAGGGAAAGGAGGCAGGATCGGCTTCTGGGGGCGGGGCTCTCCCGGAGGCCAGCTGGCACCTGACTGTCAGACAGGACGACTCTCCCTGCTCTTCCCCTGGGGCCGGAGGAGACTCACATTTATGCCTGGCACTGACACATGGCATGCCCCTTGGGCCCACGAAGCCACTGAGGCTCAGAGCAGTGACAGCCCGTGGCGGGAAGTGGGATGGGGACTTGGTCCCCAGCCCAGGCTGCAGGACCCTCTGGGCAAGGGGACAGAGTCGCTGATGCAGAAAGAGAGCTGGTCGGGGAGTGACACCGCCTCGGTTCACACAGACCTCTGCAGTCCCCACGGGCCTGCCCGCATCCCCTCGGTCCCACGGGCTCTGCCCTTTGCGTCCTCAGGCCTCGAGCAGGGCCTGGCATCCACTGAGTCTGAAAGCAGACTGGCAGGTGGAGGGGGAAATGACGGATAGATGAGTGGATGGGAGGAGGAAGGGAGGAAATGGAGGGAGGGAGGAAGGAAGGAAAAGGAGGGGGAAGAAGGAAGGAAGAAGGGAGGGAAGGAAGAAAGGAAGGGAGGGAGGAAGGAAGGGAGGAAGGAAGGAAGGAAGGAAATGGAGGAAAGGGAGGGAGGGAGGGAGGAAATGGAGGAAGGAAAGGGAGGGAGGAAGGGAGGGAGGGAGGAAGGGAGGGAGGGGAGGGAGGAAGGGAGGGAGGGAGGGAGGAAGGAAGGAAATGGAGGAAGGGAAGGGAGGAAGGGAGGGAGGGAGGGAGGGAGGAAGGGAAGGGAGGGAGGGAGGAAGGAAGGGAGGGAGGGAGGGAGGGAGGATTAACAGGTGAACTGATGGATGAGAGGAGAGAGCCGGCGGGGTGCATCGATGGGAGAGTGTGTGGCAGGATGGACAGAAAGCTGCATAGGTGGGAAGAAGGATGAATGGATCAGTGGGAAGAAGAAAATATAGAAAGGTGGAAGGAAGAAAAGAAGGCTGGCTGGCTGGCTGGCTGGCTGGACAGACTGACAGATGGAGACGCAGACAAGCAGACACTAGAGCTGTCCATGTGGCTCTGCTGGAGGGACTGGAGCCCAGGGTACAATTGCAGCTCACAGCCCTCCCCTGGGGTCTCAGAACCCCCAGCCCCAACCTCCCTCGGGCAGCTCCTCCCGCAGGCTCCGCCCCCCAGGCCCCGCCCACTCAGGAAGTGACTGCAGACGAGCGTGGCAGGTGGGGGACCGGCCCCAGGCTTTATTGCGCAGATTCTGGGGAAGGGGGGCGGCCGGCCCTGAGGCGTCCCCTTCTTGCCCTTGCTGCCCTGAAGAGCGAGCCGGGCCCCTGGGGCGGCGCCCTTCAGCTGCTGAGGAAGCCGCCCCGCTTGTGCCACTTCTGGTCGCGGATGCGGCGCACGGACTGCAGCTGCGGCTGGCTGGCGTCCCACTCGTTCCAGTGGCGGTACTCGCCCCGCTCGAACACGTACTGGCGCCCGCGGTAGCCGGGGAACTCATAGCCAACCCACCTGCGGGAGACCGAGGCTTGGGGTGAGGGCTGCCCCCTCCAGCCTCCCGCCTGCGCGCCCACTGAGCCCTTCAAAGCCAGCACCTGGCCGTGCTCTGCACCTGCCCAGGTCCCACCTGGGCTCCCCAGTGCCCTACAGGTGAGTGCAAACTCCGCCCCTCACCAGGTCCTTCCCTACACACCTCTGCCCTCATCGCTCAACATTCCTTCTTTGCACCCCTGCTCCAGCCTCTCTGATTGGACTCCCTTTGAACTTGCACGTCTCTGAGCCCTTCCACATGCTGTTCCTTCTGCCTGACACACTCTCCCTTGCCTGATCCTTGCGCCTTTCCCTTTTTCATTCATTGTCTTGACATCCCAGTTTGGATGTCCCCTCCTTCAGAAAGCCCTCCCTGATTCCCTCATAAATCAGGTGCCTGGTGGGGACTCCCTGAGCCCCTCTGCCTGTCCCATCACCACCCTGATCACAGTGACTTGTGAGCACCTGGGCCCTTGTCTCTCTCCCTCTCAGAGAGCGAGATGCCCGAGGCTGTGCAGTCCTGGGTGCCCCCTGCTCCGCACACCCCAGATGCTCAGTAAACAGTGTTGGGTAAATTATTCTCAGGGAGAGGTGTCACCTTTCCAGTCTTGCCCCCCGGATCACAAACCCACAAGTGAACCGTGGTCACCAATGCAGGGAAGGTGGTCCTGAGGTCGCATTAACAGAGATAGGGAGCCTCGAAGGAGGGAGGCGATGGGGCTGCTCCCTGAGTATTACTCAGGCCGCCCCTAGAGAACCAGGGTCACTTCCTCCCCTGTTAGGAAGGACAAGGATTGTGTAGAGGAGGAAAAAAATCTGAGCATCCATTCAAGGGCCCAGGGATGTTCAAAAAGGAGCAAAGACTTCCATGGGGACAGGCAGGGGAAGCAGACTTCACTGGATTCTTTAAAAAGATAAAACTTCGTATAAGATAAGTCTTCCTGGGAACCCAGTGGCACAAGAGTGCAAACGATTGGACCCTCTCAGGACAAGGGCTCTCGGGCAGGGCTCTGAGCAAGGACAGAGGCAGCAGCAGCAGCTGTCCATGGCCCCGACTCGAACACAGGGCCCCCAGACCGGAGGCGCGGGAAACGCCAGCTGTCCAGGGGACAGTGAACAGACACGCTGTTTGCAGCCAGGGGCGTGATGGAGCGGAGGACGGATGGGGCAGGGGCATGAATGGGGGTGGGGCCCCTTACGTCCCGTTGACGGCCCGGACGCTGGCCACCCGGTCCTGGAAGCCATGAGCCCAGAGGCTGGGCACGTCATCGTCCACTATCTCCATCTTGCGGCCGCCGAAAGCCGGGTTCTCAAACAGATGAAGCTTGTGATCCGGGCCATCCTGGGGGGCAAGGTCATGGTGTGAGCCGGCCACTCCCGTGCCCAGAGCAGGGGTCAGGCAGGCTCCAGGCTCAGGGAAGGGTCAAGTCGCCACAAAATAACGCCCGCCCCAAGCCCCCTGCCCGAGGGAGGGGATGCTGAGGTTCCTTCACCCCCAAACCCACTGCAGGAGGGATGGGGGTTTGGGGGGGTTCCTCCAGAGCTGGCCTCCTTAGGGACTTTACAGCCAGAGATCCATGAAACCAAGAGGGGGGGCCCTTTCAGGTCTCACTCAACACTAACAGCAGAGAGGGAAACTGAGGCGTGGAGGGCGTAGACGCAGACCAAAATTAGTAATGTGGGAACGTTCCTTCTGTACTAAGCCGACTCTGATTGGGTCTCCCCAGCTTTCCCCGCCCACGACTGTGACAGGAGGCGGGGCTGGAGCAGCTGCGAGTGTGAGGGAAGTAGGTGGGGGACAGGAGCGACATTGTAAGTGTCACACAGACCGAGTCCCTTTCAGGTGTTTGAGAAATGCAAGCAAAGAACACGAGCTGTTTCACAGTTACTTTCTGAAGCCATTTTCCAGACGGTCCTTCTTCGACCACAGTACGGATCTGAGGCGGGACCGGGCGGCTCAGCATTTTAATAGGGTTACAGGGGGAGGGCCAGCACCTGCTGGCTCATTCAGGATGTGACTCCTGAAGTCCCGAGCCCCAGCCCAGGGACCATCCAATCAGCCAACCCTATCATTTGGGTCAGAAACCATGAGGACCCTTCCCAGGCCAGGCCCACACCAGCCAAGGCGCCCCTCAAGCCATGAACCCAGCTGGCCCGCCCAGCTCCCAGCCTGTCCCGCCTCTCAGAGCTCCCTGAAGGGGGCAGCACTGTACTCACAATGTGCAGAGGCCGGAGGGACAGGAGGCTGTCACTGTGGTGGCTGTTGGACCAGGCGTCCCAGCGAGGGTAATCCCCCTTCTCCAGGACATACTGCTCCCCACGGAAGGCCCTGCGCTCGAAGGCCAGCCACCTGCAGGAACACCGAGACCTGGCTCGCCTCTGCCGCAGGTGAGCCCAGAGTGCACGGCTGCTGACCTTTGACCTCGCACCCTCCTGCCAATCCTGTCCCTGATCCTGGGTCCTGCTACTGAAGGATCTACTGGGACAAACTGGGAGTTGAGCCTCGAGCTAGAAAACCATCCGGGGAAGTAGCATTGAGGGGCCGTTTTGTGCACGGCCTCTGTGTAGGGCGCTCTGACTCTGAAAAGTCCTTCCTATGACATCTGGAGCACAGTGTCCCTCAGACGACTCCTTATTGTTACTGTGGCATTGTCACCATCTACATGCGTCACTCTGTTCATTTCACACAGCCTCTCTCTGAAGTATGTCCCATTGTTCTGCCCATTTGACAGATGGGGACACAGAGGCCCAGAGGGTGAGTGAGTACCTTGCCCAGGATCACGCAGGCAGTTAGCGCCAGAGCCTGGACTTTCAACCCAAGGTGAGAGCCGAGTCCAGCTGGGACACCTGCTTGCCATGTGGACACGGACCTGACACTTAAGCCCTCTGGCCTCAGTTTCTCACCTGTTCAATGGGGACGAGACTGGCAGGTCTCTCCTGGGCAGTGGTGAGGATTCAGGGCTCTGATACATGTTACACTGTAGATGGTGTGATCGATACTGAAATTATACTGATTAAACCCCACCTGTCGGCACTGACCTAGGGGCTGGGCTGTCCTGTGCTCTCTTTCCACCGCACCCTGCTGTTTACTGCGGAGATGAGAGCCAGACGACTCTAAGAGAATCCGGGCCGACTCCCTTGTTTTACAGATGGGAAAACTGAGGCTGCTGCAGCAGATCTTGAGCTCGAACCAGGCCTCCCGACTCCCAGATGGCTCGGGCTGTGAGGAGGGGCAGGGGACCAGGTACTCACGGCCCCGACTCCACTTGGATGGAGCCCACCTTCTCCAGCAGGCTGTCAGTCAGGCTGGGGCACTCGGTCGAGAGCTCGCACCGCTTACCCTGGAAGTTCTCCATTTCATACACGGTCACCTGGAAGAGCAGCGTCCTGCATGTCACAGGCGGGGTCCCAGTCCCAGCCTCAGCCCCTGCCCTGCATGGTCCCCTGTGGGGCAAGGAGGGACGTACAATCACCAGCTCCAATAGCTCAGCCTTGTACCAGGCTGGAGCCAGCACCTCCACGGGCTTGCACTGCCCCCTGGTGGTCATGGAGGGGACTGCCGCAAGGAACCTTAAACCTGGGATTGTCCCTCTGGAGGAGCCAGTCTGGAACTTAATAGAGTGAAATGACTCCAGGAAGGGACAGGAGGGAAATGAAGCCACTTGCAACCAGGAGGGAATGTAGACCCTATCCTAAACTTTGCAATCGAGGCCAGAAATCTATGTTTTCCTTAATGTGAAATATCCCCTTTTTATGAAGCCTGTGCGGGTTGGACGAATCATCAGCTTGCAACCTCTGGGATGGCCTCCGCCTGCCCCAGGCCTGAGGTGGGGGTGGGGTGGGAGGCGGGGCTGCAAAGGCAAGGGGAGGTGCTGCCTGTCCCTGCCTGGAAGCACAGACTGTCTCTGCAGGAGGCCCTCGAGGGATGGACGTCTGCTCAGAAAGGGTAGGTCACTTGTCCCGGGTTTGTTAAGTCAGCAGTTCCTTTTGCCCCTGCACTGGAGTGGGCGGGGCAAGGCCCACAGACGCCAACAGCAGCAGCACCCACCTTCCCGCTGGGCAGCTGCCTCTGGCAATGTGCCAAGGCCCCGAGAGGCCGTTAGATGACACGGTGCCCCCTCCCCTGCGGGGGGGGGAACTGGGGGCCTACAGGACAAGGCTAGCTGACATCGCCCGTGGGTCATCCCAGAGCCAGGTGGGCCTGTCTGCGGCTCTTCTCCTGCCGCCTCCCCTACTCCGGTGAAAGCCACCAGCACGTCCTCAGGAATGCTGCTGTCCCCAGGTATCTCCGGAATCAGCCCATCCTTGGGCAGTCTGGGATTAGAGCCCCCAGGGACCACTTGGAGAGGGCAGAGCTGACCAGCCCCACCCCCAGTGGCTGGCATTGGCGATGGCACTTGCACTGAGCTCGCACGTCAGCTCTGGGGGCTGAGGAGCACGGGCATTGCTCCCGAGTTAAAGGTGGGGCGGTGGAGGCCCGGAGAGGGCTGGGGATGGGACCGGCACCTGCAGAGAGTCAGTGCGGGGACCCCTGAAGCCACCGAGCCTCTGCGCCCGGGGAGGGTGTGTGTGCCCAGGCGCAGTGAAGTCACAAAGCAAGTTCATGGCCGAGAGGTGAGGTGTCCTCCTGGCCCTGTTGGCTCCTTTCTGGAGTGAAGCTGACCCCGAGGTCTAGGAGTGGCCCTGGGCCCAGAGCCCCCTGGCCCTTCCTTACCTTGTAGCTGCCCCCAAGGCCTCCATGGCTCTTGCCAGTGGCAGCCCGCTCCGGCGCTCCGTGCTGCTCTGCCATCTCCCCGGAGACCCCTCTGGCTTCAACCAAAGGAGAAGAGTCACCAGGTCCTTTGGAGGATGAGCTACAGAACCTTGCTGCCTATGGGATGTGGTCATTGCTCACAGCCTACATTCGGTCTTTCAGTCATTCAACAAACATCCACTGAGCACTGCCCACGAGCCCACCATGGGTCAGTAGGACCAGGATTGCCATTTTGCAGAGGGCAACCCCGAATCCCAGCTAGGTGAGGTCACTCCCCTGAGGCTGGGGTTGGACCTGGCTCTGAAGCTCATGCTCTTCGCCCATACCCAACCACTCCCACAAACCAGGGTTTTGGGGCTCTGTGTAGACATTGCCTCCAGGCCTGGTCAGAGGGCAGGCCTCAGGGGTTCCTCTGCAGGAAGCTCTCCCACCCCCGCCCCCCAGGCTGTAGTCCTTTGTCCACTCATTGCTCGGTTCACCAGCTTCCTCGAGCACCTGCTCAGGGCCTGGCCCTGGGCTGGGGGACTGGGAAGAACAGGAGGCCACAGAGTGGTGGGAGAGGGACAGACAGACAGACATCCTGAGACAGCGTGATGTGGAACCAGGCCCCAGGACACCTGCTCCAGCCCAGGTTCCATCCATTCACTCATTCATTCTGCGAGTACTTCCAGTGCAAGAAACACACATGGCTCCCCTCACCCCCACGGGGACTGGAACACACAACTCAGGCCGGCCACAGTCACGCGAGCGGGTTCTCCTGACTGTCTCACACACACACAGAGACACACGGGACTGTGCTCCGGTTTATCAGCACAGGCACCTGCACGCACACGCAGGCTCCCACGGGCTTCCACGGTCACCGTGCAGTCACTTCTCGACCGCCGCAGGACGCTGCCTCTGTCCGTCTGTGTGTCTCTGACACACACACACACACACACACGCCCATCTCAGACACCTACAGCGCCCCACAGGCACCCTGCACCCAGCCGCACACAGCCGTGTGGCCCATACACTCAGGACACAGGCCTGGTCCTGCTCGGGGGAGACTCCCAGAAGACATGGCAGCCCCCAAACGTGCCCACTGGCCTCCCTCATCTTTGCAGGCTCCCCGTTCCAAGCACACGCCCAGGGGCTTAGCCCTGGCCGCTGCCCTCTGTCGACAGCAGGGCTCGGTGGCTGTCTCAGGTCCTCCCTCTCAGCTCCCACCAGGTGGGTCCCCAGTTGGGGCAGAGGCCAGCTCTGCACACCTCAGGAGGCCACCCCAGGCCTGGGCCTGCTGGGGCCGCTCTTGCCTCCCCACCCCGCCCCACTGCCCCAGAACGAACCTGTCACCGCTGCCCGGGAAGAACAGAGAAGCCAGCGCCGCCCGCAGACGATCCCCCTTTGCGAGGAGCGTCCTATTTATGGGCGATTTCCGACAGCCCAGCATGTCCCGGCCTGCTGAGGCAGCGGCCTGTCCACCCGATTCCACTCGGGCTGTTTCACTCCAATGACGGGCCCGGGGAGGCCCCAGGGCCTGTGTGCCCTCAGCCACGGCCTCTGACCACGGCTGGGGGTGGACAGACCTTACCAGCCTTGTGGGGAGCCCAGTGGCACCAGGAGCAGGCATGCGGGGGAGTGGGGGGCGGGAAATTCTCCAGTGACCACCCCCACCCCTTGCTTTGGCCTCTTGGTGCGACCATCTTCCTGCTGAGATGCCTGGCGCCCTTGGAAAGGCTCCGGTTCTTGGAGGGAGGGACCCCAAACCCCTCAATTCACCCATGTGCCCTGTGGCCTAAATTGTAAGTCAAGTTCGCCTTAAACAGAACTTCCAAAGTGGGTCTAACTCCACCCAACCACTTCCGTGGGATGCTGTACCAGACCCACCTGAGATGGGTTTTGTGCCTATAAAAGGCATCTATAAAGGACCGCTACCGTTTATTGAAGACCTACTGGGTATTGGCCCCTGGGCCAGCTTCTCAAGCATTGTGTTTACGCCCCGCCCAGCCCTCTCCGGGGGGAGGGATCACGATCCTAGGTCACAGGCGGTTCGGAAGCTGCTTTCGGAGAGGTGAAGCCACTTCCCCCGGGCGCATGGCAGCGAGGAGGAGGAGGAGGAGGAGGGGCCGGGCCAGGCTGCTCCGGTGATCACGACTGCCCCCGCATTTACGGCCGAGGAAGTAGAGCCGTGCCTTTAAGTCTCGAGCAGCGCTGGCTAGCCCAGGACAGGTGTTCACTGTGGTTAATGCGTGAGCACACTGAGGGACAGGGATTTCTTCTGTTGCTGTTTTTGGCGAAAATTCTCAACTCTGTGTAAAACCCGTCACCCCACACCTTCGAGATGTTGCTAGCACACTGGGTGACAGGTGGGCTGAGGGGACAGGTGGGTCTGTGTGGTCCTGGGTGAGTCACAGAGGGCTCGGACCACGGACAGTCACCTCTTCGGGAAATGGAGCCGTCTGTCTACTCGGGTCATGGACGGGTCACGAAAGCAAAGCTCTCTCAGCACAGCTGATCGCTTTCCTGCTTTTGTTCACGGAGCATCTGCCTGTCACGGGCAGTTCGGGCTGAGGGGGGCCTTCCTGGGGGGCAGGTGTGTCACGGGGAGCAGGGTTGGCTTTGACCCCTTACCTTGGGAGGCAGCCACCACCTGCTGTGGATAGAAAGGGGGAGACAGAGATGGGGACAGCCTACGTGAGAACGTGACTCCCTCCCTTCAGATCCTCTAGGATCTTGAGGACCTACTGTGTGCCTAGCACTGCCATGTGCCCCATTTCCCTCACCCAGGGTTCCCAGCCTCGGCACTGTTCCCCCGGGGCCAGCTCGCCCTGTGCACTGTGGGATGTTGAACAACATTCCTGGCCCCCCACCGACGAGATGCTGTAGCAGCTCCTTGCCCTCCTTGTGACAACAAAAAAGTGTCTCCTGTCATTGCCCAGTGTCGTCTGGGGAGCACCATCAACCCCTGAGAACCACTGTCTAGAAGTTTTGCCCACCGGTGTCACTGTCCCACCCCCATTTCAGAGAACCCATGCTCAGGGAGACCCCACGGCCAGGACGTGATTGCATCAGGGCTCCACCCCACGCTGAGTGGGAAGTTGGCTCTGTGCTCACGGCCCCCTCCCGGGACCCCAGCCACCCGCCCCCCCGCCCCCCCGGCTGCCTGGCGCCCAGCTCAGCCCAGCGCAGAGGCTGACTCGGCGGGTGCCGGCGGCTTGCACGAGAGAGCCCCTTCGCTTGCACGCCGACACACCAGCGTCTCCAACGCAACTTGCATCAAAGCTTTATTTGCTATTTCCATAGTGCGAACGCAACATCTCTGTACATGCAGAGGTCATCCGGTTTCATGGCAGTCGACGAGGTCCCCAACTGCTCTTGACGTGCGTGTGAAACCTCTTTGCAGTTACAAAATATAAAAGCACTTGTCAACGTCCAATACTCGGTGAGGTCCAGGGAGCCCCGAGGTTTCAGCGTTAAAAATATAGGCATTTTTCTAGATGGAGTCTCAGTCCCGTGGTGCGAGGTTCTCTCTGGGGTTGGATAAAGCGCCTCTGGCCCGCCCTTCGCTCCGAACTGCTGGGGCTTGGGAACTCACAGCGGGCAGCTGCTGGAGCTCCAGCAGGTGGTGGGCTGAACTTCCCCGCACGCGGCCTCTGGTTCCCTCTCGGTCGTGATTCCACGTCCGATGAAGGGACGTGGGAGGAAGACTAGGAAAATACATAGTATATGCAGAGATATTCCCACTCCCCCCGCGTCTTACAAAGCATTTTGGAAATCAAAATCATGTGGGAGGCGCACGACTTGCAGAATATTGGTGTGATTCAAGGAACAGCACAGTACAAAATACCTTCCGTAACACAGTACATGACTCCCGGGAGCCCCCTAGTTACAGGGTCTGTAAGGCCGTGCGGAGTAAGGTCATCAGAAAGCTGAAATTCTTGGGCGGTGGCGTAATAGTTTTGAGTGGGTGTGGCGCCCCCAGAGACGCTCAGAAAAGAGCCGGTCTTACTCGGGGAAGATACCGAGGCACCAGCTACAAGGGCAGCTACTGCAGGAGAGCCTGGGGGGGTGGGGGGAGGGGCTCAGAGAATACCCTGCCAGAGCCCTCAGGCTGACTTTCCAGCACCTGGCTTTTTGTCCCACTCCCTGCAGGGACCAACCCCAGCAAAAGACAGACACCTCAAGAGGGGTGGAGTGGGGGGCAAAGGGAGAGACAGGCACACACAGACTGGCTGAGGGCGTGCGCACTCATTCCAAAGGGCTCCTTCCCCCGAACCTCGCTGGCCGGGATCCCAACAAGGAGGCTCCTAGCAGCTTCTAGCATGGAGTTCGGGATGCGCAGCTCCCTACGGCAGGGGAGCCCCAGGCAGAGCCCCGGCCAGGGGTCCAGCGGGTCCCGCCCACGTCACGTGGCTCCTTCTACCTGGTTGTTGTCCCTCCGACCCCTGGCACTGTGATGCCCCTGGGTGTTTGCTTCCCCGATGTAACACATGGGGGAGGAAGAAAGGCACAATCAGAGGGACGGAGGTTCCTCCGTTACCGGTGACTTGCCACAGCTTCAGTGCGGGGGGGGGGGGGGGCAGCATTCCCCACTAGAGAGTGCTTTTCTCTCGCCTCCCCATCTCCCCTCAGGCTCACCCCAACATGCTAGTTCATACAAATTCAGTGGTCATCTAGCTGCCTGTATCAGGGGACAGGGCTTTGTGGGAGGAGCCACAGGGACTGACGGGGAGACGCAGAGACTGGAGAGGGCGGGGCAGGCTCGAGGGCCCTCTCCTTGGGTGGACGCTGTCTTCCCCCAGGGCCGGAGACCCCGAAGGGAGCGTTTGGTGTGGGTGCCCCGAGTGCACACCTGTGGACTCTGGGCTTACACCCATTCTGTTCTCCCTCCTTAGCGGTGCCTAGAGCTGGCCACACTTCCCGGGATGCACGAGAGAGAATGCACTTGTCCGACAGCACGTGACCTGGCTCGTCCCCCTGGACAACATCCCCACCCGATTGTCTCTCCCCCAAGTCCTGGACAACCCGAGGCTGCCAGGTCGCCGTCCAAACACCGGGGGCCTGTCCCGCCCCAGAGGTTCCCCGGCGGCACCGAGCAGTTCTCCGCAACACTGCTCTCCGGGGCCTCGCCGGGGGACTTCACGGCCGGAGGCCTCTGTTTCCCTGGGCAAGAGACCATGGAGGGGATCTGCTGGAGGGGAGAAGACACAGGCTTATAAGATCTTCTGTCAAAATACGGACGTGCCAAGGGTGTGAGTGAGTGGGCGGAGGGAGGGGGAGAGAGACAGGGAGAATGGGGGGGCGGCGGGCAGAGATTATACACCCATCGCCATGTGCTTCCTGCGTAAGACCCTCATTCGAGGAGAGCCACGGGCCCAGAGGAGGAAGGTCAGAGAGCAGGGGACTGGATTGCATACAGAGGATTAAGGCATATTAAGTTCGTTGAAGAGGAGACAGGTTTCCAAAGATGACTCCAGGCTAACTCGAGAAACCAGCATACAAACCCGTGCTTTGCCCCGAAGAGCTCACCCAGTTTCAGAAAAGGGGAGAAGCCCAGGCCCCCCCGCCCCCCAGCTCTCTGCAGAGGCTCCGGGCACCATCCCTCCTGACCTTGCCGCACGGGGCTGGCGGGGAGCCCGCAGGGGGAGGGCCGCTGTTGCCCGCCGTGGCCATCTGCCCTGCGGTGGGGAGGCGAGGCTGCCGGAGCTGAAGGAGAGCGAGGAGGGTGTTCGGGGCCTGCTCTAGTCGGTGGAAAGGGGCGGACTTCGTGTGACTTAATCTCCAAAAAATGAACTGGCTCTTAATTTCCAGCCAAGGTGTGCGTGTGTGTGTGTGTGTGTGTGTGTGTGTGTGGGGGCGGGGGGCAGGGGTGGTCAGGCAAAAGAGCTCCGGCTCAATCTCATGGCCAAGTGTCTTTCTTTTCTGCCAGCTGTGCTTGGGCTGAGACACGCCGCCGCGTGCAGAATGGAGAGCCGTGCGTGGTGAGCACCGACGCTCTCACGGAAGAGAACAGGCCATTTCCCGCTGCAGCCCGAGAAGGTGCCGAGGGGCCCTTCCCACCCCCCACCAAAAGACAACGAAAGCAGCAGCCGAGAAAGGAAGCCAGGAGCCAGCAGTGTCCTGCAGGGGACTGCGGACCCGGAAAGCCACCACGTCGACACGGTCATACAACAAGAGATAGCCCTTCAACCAACACCAACAAAAGTCAACTGAAGCAGCTCCTGGAGGAAGTGGATCCCCAAATGGCCAGAGAGGACGGACCGGCCACTTACTCAGGGAAGGGAGAGAACACAACTACGAGCGAGCGAGGCCCGACCTCCACACACGGATGCGAGGGGCTTCGGGGTGCACCAGGCTGGGCGGGCGACAGGGCCCCACCAGTGCCCATCAGGAAGCGGCCAGAGCTCAGCCCGCAGGACTCGGGGAGGACGGCTCCCGTCCCTGTCCATGGTGCTGGCGCGCAGCCGCTCTCCAGGCAAAGGCGGGGGAGACGAGACTGCTCTCCACCCCAACCCCCGCCCTGCCCCCCCCAGAGAGGAAAGTGGTGGGGAGATGACAGACCTCGAATGGTGGGCAGATAAACAAGGACTACTGGAGAGGTGGCTGGGGAGAAGGGGAGCTTGGACACCATTTGCAAATCACGGATTTATGAAGAAGGGTCCCCACCTTTCGGAAAGTTGCAGGGGGGAGGGGCGCGCATGTGCCCCCCACTGCCACATCGAGCCAGCGCTGTGCAAGCACCCATTAGGAAACTGAGCCCCAGGGCCCCTCAGCAATCACGGGGGGCCCCACGAACTGCCCGAGCGTCCTTCTCACCGGTGGGCATCTCCCAGGTGAGGTTGGCACAAAGTTTATGGCAACTCCGGGCGTGGCAGGTGGCCAGCCGGGCACTTCTGGGATGTGTGCTGGGGCGAGGGCTTCACTGGCGGAGGAGGAGGCTGGTGCTGAGGATTTCCGAAGACGACAGAGTCGAGACGGCAAGGGGGAAGAAGGCAAGGCAAACCTCACACATGGCCACCTGGGATCTAGCACTTGCGTCCAGAGTCCCCCTGGTCTGGCGGGGAGCGGGGCTCCCCTCCAGAGAAGGGCTTTCAGCGAGACCCTGCCTTCCTTCATTGGGCCCTAAAAAGAGCACTTGGTCGGGGGGAGTCCAGCGGGGGGTTGGTAGAGGAAGCGGCGAGAAGGAACCCTCGCTCAGGCCGTGTGTTCCGAGGCCGGTGTGCAAACGCTCTCCGTGCCCGCCGCTCGGGTGGCGTCCAAACGCAGCTCTGGAGAGAAAGATGCGCAGGGTGGGAAAGGCACTGCCGTTTGGGCTGCGGTGTATGAGCCCTTGAGGTCAAGGGACAGAGGTCACTCCACAGAAGTCAGAGCGCAGAAAGAAGAGGAACCGGGAACATGTAGGCAAGCGTGACCACTGGGGTCTCTAAGACGCCGGGACGGGGGCCGGATAACCTGAGATGATCGGATGCTTCCAGCAGAGCGGTCCCATCCCTCTCCTCCCGCTCTTCACCGCGAAAACACGCACACACAGCAAACTTCAAGGGGGAGTTGGCTGATTATTGCTTTGTCACCTTCGGAAGCAAACAGATGACACACGGTGCGGAGGGCCACCACGCATGGGGGCCCCCCGGAAGGCTAACCAGAAGGATGGGCACGTTGAAACATCGGGGCTGCTGATCCTTCGAGAGAGAGATGGGACTGGCCGAAAACATCATGGGAGCCACCCCCGGCCCAGGGACCTGCCCTGCACACAATTCAAGCAGGAGACCAAAGTCCTCCAGAACAAGACCTGCCCGGGGGCGGGGGGAGGAGGTGCTTTCATGATTCAGGTGTTCTCCGGAGCCCTGGGAGACGATCCAGCCCGATACCCACACCCCTGGAGCTGCTGCTGAAGTGGGCAGAAACGCACGGTTTCTACATACCCCCCGCCGCCCCCCCCCCCACACAACCACCATCATGGGTGTCTCTGGGTGGCCTGGCCTCTCTCCCAGGCCGACGTGCTGTCCAGGGAGACGAGTGAGCACTGAGGAGGGCGGGCCTTTCCGCCCCGGTCGGTGGGCGGGGGGGGGGGAGGGCGGGGGGGGGTGCGCCTGAGGATTGGTGCGGTGCGGGGCCCTGGACCGCCGGAAGGAGGGGTCCCAGCAGGGAACCGTTGTGCAGGCAGGAACGGCAGCAGCGTGGCCTCGTCTCGGGGGCTGTGACAGTTAAGGCTTCTGTTCATGACATGTGGCAGTGACCCTGTCTGGACAGGAAGGGAGAGTCCTGTCAGCAGGGGACGGGGGGGGGGGGGTGCCCGTTTCGCTCTCCCACCGAGCCTCTGAACCTTTCCTGGCATTCCCCGAGCCGGCCGCCCACTGGCCGCGGGCCAGGAGGGACAACGTGGGCTTTCTGTGGCCGCTGGCTTGTTTCCTGCGGGGGGTGGGGGCGTGGAAGGGGGCGGGCGGCTGGAGGGCGTGGAATGAATGTGAATCTGGAGACTGGTCAGGGTTCCGGCCTCAGTGTCCTCAAATGGGTTCCTGGAGGCTGGACCGAGGTGTCACGCACACACGGCCCTAAACACGGGGTAAGCACAGGCTCTGACCCCTTGCCCGGGACCGCTCAGCACGGGTTTACCGCAGGAGTCGGAGCTGTTTTGGAGCTGGTGACACAGAAATACGCACGCCTGTACGCAGATGAGTGAGTGTCACGTAACATACTTGACGCCCCCGTGATCGAGCACAGGACGTGCCTGCAGTGCAACGCACGCATGTTCCCACCAAGTGGGGAAAACGGTGTAAACGGCACGGGACCCACGCGGGCCAGGTTCTGTCGCTGCGTGGGAGAGGGAACGCCCCACTGCCTGTCTGGTTCCAGGTTTGCGGGCAAGGGGTGGTGGTCTCCGGCGCAGCTCCCATCGGAGCTGGTGTTCACGGAGTGCGGCCTGGGTGCCCCCCGGCCCAGGCCTTCCAGGAAGGACGTGCGGTGCCGCCGCAGCGAGCCCCCGGGACCACCTGGCCCCTGGGGGCCGTCACCCCGCTCCACAGACAGGGAAGCTGGAGGGCAAGAGGCTCGGTGGTCCGGGCCCTACGCCAGGGCGTGTCTGATCATTGCCTTTTTCAATCTTTTTTTCCCAAATCATCTTCCAGTTACGCAGGTAGAATATAAACGCAGAGGCTGGGCACCTCGCAGACGAGGCTGATCGTGGACCTGTTGTCCTCTCGCTCCATAAAAGTGGACAGAGACGCCGTGAGCAGGGCCCCAGCTGCCTGGCCCCTCGCCCCTGCCACCCAGGCGGCCCAGTGGTGTGTTCGTGCCTAAGAGGGAACGCGCTGTTGCCAAGCTCTGTGCGGGAACCCAGAACAGCCGGGCCCGCGGATTCCTCCCCTGTCCTAGGGTTCGCCGTCCCAGGTCTCTGACCCTCGGCCCTCCGCCCGCCTTCGCAGACTCCTCGAACTGAACTGCAGGCCCTGCCCGGTCTCCCCACCAGGGCCCCTCGTACCTGGTCAGGCCTGGTTCTCATACAGGCTTTGCCTCTTCTTAGATTTCAGCTCCTTTAGCCACTGGGGTGAGGGCTCTTCGGACCTGAAACAGCATGGCCAGGGAGGGTCAAGTGCAAGCGAGGCCGGGCGCACCTTGCAGGCAGGGCGGGGGGTGGCCGGCTCTCCACCTGCCGCCGAGCCAAGGGGGACGCTGAGCAGGGCGCTCGCCGATGCCAGCCCCGCCCATGCCGGCGTGACTGACAAGCAAGCAGCAGCCATTGGTCCAAGCCCCCACCAGTGGGATGTTAAACAAACCCTGGCACGTCCACTCGATGACATAATCTGTGGCTATAAAGTGACGCTCACATGAAATTATTTCTGTCCATCCGACCGTCTGCCACCCGAGCATCCTGCCACCCCTCCATCTCTCCACCCACGCGAGTGCCTGCAGCGGGGAACGTGTGTGTCGGCCGGGCCGGGTGTGGAGTCCAGGTACATGGTCAGGTGTCCCTCTAGGTGTGTCTGTGCAGCTGTCTTTGTTTCAGACGAGATCAGCATTTAAATAGGTGGACTCTGAGTCCAGCAGATGACCCTCCGCAGCACGGGGGGCCTTATCCAATGGGATGAAGCTGTAACAAAGACTGACCTCCCCGAAGAGGGGGGTGTCCGGCCAGCAGACCGACTCCGAGACCTGAACTGCGACGTCAGATCTTCCTGGGTCTGCATCCAGCCTGTGGCCTGCCCTACACGCCTGGGACCTGCCAGCCTCCAACACCCCGAGAGACGATGCCTTAATACAAATCTCTCTCTTTCCCCTCACCCCCAAGAAGCACACCCCGAACCTGGGAGCGGAAGGGCCCTTGTCCCCAAGACCCCTCACCTCTCGTCCTTCTCGACGCTGGTGGGCAGCACCCGACTGCCCAGCTGGAAGGGGGACTTGGGGGTCTTGGGCTGCGGGGCCCAGCCGGGGGACTCGCCGGGACTGTCCGCCTCTGGCCTCCTGTGCAGCTGAGCCTGGGGAGGGGAGAGAGCCGAGTCTGTGACCACCTGTGAGGTGGGGAAGGGCCCCGTCCGGTGACACTGTCACTGCATGGTGACATGCGGTCTCCACGGGCAGGAAACACAGGGGTGGGGGCGGGGGCGATGCCACCTGACCTGGGAGGGTCAGAAAAACCACAGGTCAGCCCTGCTGCCCACGCACCCAGGACCGTGAGAACGGTCCCATGCTCACGGTGAATGGTCAGCCCCTTTCCAGAAGAGGGCGCCAGAGCTCAGCTAGGAGGCCTGACTGAGCAGCAGGCTTGGGGACGGAGAAACACAGGGTCGAGGGTGAGAGGCACAGAAGTCCGGCTCCCAGCCCTGCCCCACGGCCGGGGTCCTGGGTTTGATAACACACCGTGGTCATGTGCAGTGTCAGCACGGGGAGAAGCTGGGTGAGGGGGTCTGGCCTAGTTTCCCAACTGCTTGTGAGTCCAACTATTTCAAAAGTGAGGGCGGGAGGCACTGGGGGCGTGTGGCCGGTACCTTCAGCGCGGCCGGGTCAACGCCTGGAAACACCGGCATCCTCTGGGGGTGGCTGACGGGTGTCCTCTCGGTCCTGGGTGGCTGCTCCTCGTCGTCGGACTCGTCTCTCCTGGGGGATTTCTCTTCTGTTGCACAGAAAAGGGCAGTGACGTCACTGGCAGCCACCAGGCATGGCGCTGTGGGGCCCAGATCCTCTGCGCATGGACCCCCATGCAGTCCTCACAGTGGCCCTGATGGGGGAGGTATTGCTGGACCACTCTACAGGCGAGGACAGACTCGGGGGCTTGCTCTCTTCGGCACAGCTCCTGCCGAAAGGTGGCGGCAGAACAGGGACAAGCGTCCTGCTGCCGGGTCTGCGCACAGGCAGCCTGGGCTCCCGGCTCGTCCCCCGTCGGGGAAGTGGAAGGGCCTCTCTGGCAGAGGCAGGGAAGGAGACAGAAGCGCCTTCAGTGGCTGGCGCACGGGGCCAAGCCCTCGGAGAGAGTTGGGGGTGGGGTTCTGCTGTCTGTGGAGGGGCTGCCCGGAGTCGGACTGGGAAGCCACCTGCCTGCACCCCGAGGCCCCCTTTCCGGGACCGAACCCCACTGTCACGCTCCACCTTGCAGGCGACACTTCTGGGAGACAGACAGCAGGTCCCCGCTCCTGCAGGAGCGAGGGTGAGGAGTCCCATCCTCCTGGGGACAGGACATGGGACTGGGCACAGTGAGGAGCAGGGGCAGGGGGGCGGGGCCCAGTGTTCCGGGGCCCCAGGCCACGCACCAGCAGGCTGCTGCCGTGTTCTAGCGGTGGGGGGCATGGGGCAGGGGGGCGGTAATTTTATACTTTCAGGGGTGATTGTGTACGTCTGTCACCACTTTGGCTTTTACTTGCTCCAGGCACCTCCATGCAATTTGGCTCAGAAAACCAGGACAGTGTGCAGAGAGAGGTCTTACTCAAGGCATTTAAACATTTCCTTGAGTGACAGACCTGAGGCAGGAAAGGGAGAGAGAACTCTCCCAGCATTTAGGTGTCCGGTCAAGGCCACGCCCCTCAGAAGCCACGCCCCTCATTCGGCTCTGAGCCTGTGCACCCCAAGTAAGCAAAGTCCCGGCAGCAGCTTTCGGGGGACTACAGGCTATATGTGGAGGGGAGCATCACCTGCTATGGCTTCCATTACAAGGTAAGATTTCGTTGCTTAAAACTCTTCCATGAATCTCCATCTACAGATAATGTCTAACTCCTAGGCAAGGAACCATGGCTTCCCACGACCTGGCCCCGCCTACTTTCCCAGCGCAGCTCCTGCCAGAACCGCGGAGAGAGGCCCGAACCCGGAGAGAGCCCGTACCACACACACAGAATGTTCTTTCCACACCTCTGCCCTTCAATCTGTTAATATTCTGTCGGGACTACCCTTCCCTGGCTAACTTCTACCTGCCCTTTAAACTCAGCTCAAGATCTGATACAAAAGGCAGCCAAAGAAATCCTTAGAGGAAAATGTGTAGCCTTAAATAATTCATTAGAAAGCAAACAAGACGAATAATACAGAAGCGGATCTTTCAACTTGAGAGTCTAAAAAAAGACCCGAGAACAAACCTGAATGGCACACAGGATGGACTTAGTAAGGGTAAGAGCAGAAACCAGGAAACCCTATTAAGTTGTGGCTTTGTCCTTTGCAAACTGCAGAGCTCCAATTAGTGTATCATTCCTCAAAAAAATTTTTTACTTAGTTGCTAATAAGCTGTGCAGAATAAGAGATCACAGTTTCCTGGGTAATTACGTTCTAATGCCCTACAGCCCTCAGGTCAGAAAGGTCTTTCCAGTGCTTACCCCCGCCCCCCTTCTTGCTGCTGACGATGGCCCCGTGGAGGCCCCTGAGGGGTGTACCTGTCGAGTCCTTGAACATCCACGCGCTGTCAGCCTCCTCTTCCAGCGGAGACCTGCTCTCTGACTCGCTGAGCCGGCTGCGCCGGAGCGAGTGGGAGATGGGAGCCCGGCGGCGGCTTCTCTTGCTGAGCTGCACCCGGGTCTTGAGGGCACTTGAGTCTAGGACTGAGGTTTGCTTTGGGAGCAGCAGGGAGGAAGAGGGAAAAAAGTGAGGGACCACTCGCTGAGGACACCACTTGAGAGAGACAGAGGCATGGGTAGCTGCCCTGACGCACGGGATCCTATTTAGGTGGCACGTGGGCCAGCATTTCCGCATTTTAATAGTGACCTGACACCCCCAGCTGAACTCTCTCCATGAAACACACCACGGAGGGTGGAGGGTGGTTATAGGAATCGAATGAAGCCCTGTGCCTGGCACGCAGTGGGCACACGATGCGAATGCCTTTCCCTCCTGGTGGCATCACACGAGCCCATAAGCCAGAGCAACGCTCAACCCATGGCAGGGGCTCCCCGGACCTCTGTTGGGTGGATAACTGAACACAGCACCTGATGCAATCTCATCACCCATGCCATGTCTGTGTGTATACAGTGGGGCACCCCACGGAGGATGAACTCGTGTCTTCCCTCACCTCCGTCCTTACTCAGGGGTGCCAGCGAGATGCCCTGACCGTACTTAGGAAGGGGAGTCCCTTGGGGGCCCTGGGGGAAGCCCTGCTCCCAAAGCAGTGGTGGTCTTTCTCTGGGGGGAATCCGGGTGGCCGCCCCCGAGAGTGTGGGCTTGAGGCTTTGCCACCAGGAGGGCAGGTCCCTTTAGCTTCTGTGGCTGAAGGGGGATGCACCTTCAGGAGGGTGGGGGGCAGCCCTCTCGTCAGGGAAGGAGGGTAATGGGACCTCCGTGTCTCAATGACTGACAAGGGAAACCTGCCTGGCCCTTGCAGGTGGGGCTCCTCGGTGGGGGGAGGGGAGGGAAGAGGACTCGTGAGGGTCTGGAAGGGGCTGGCAAGGGAGGCAGTGGGGCCTGGAGGGTGCCTCTGCTGGGAACCTGGCAAAGCGGAGTCCTCAGGGCTGTCCCTGGGGACCGCACAAGGGGTACACACCCCTGGAGGGTCTCCCCTTCTTAGGACCACTACCTCCCATTTTCAGAGGGGCCTGGGTGCCCTGGTGCTGGGGGCACCTCTCACTAAGCAAGACCACTATGAGAGCACCTGGCAGGAGTGGGGTCGAACTTCCTGCTCACGTAACAGTCGTGGGCTGGAACCAGGTTAAACTTGAACCCACGCAGTTGTATTTGAGTCTGCAGAGCCGGCTGTGCTGGTTGGAAGTGGGTGAGGAGGCCGAGGCTCAGGGATGTGAAAGCATTTGCCCCGGGACACACAGCAGGTGTGTGACAGGTGCAAATCACAAGCAGACAACAGTCCCACCTCAGACTGTGCCCTCTGCACCCACTGGAGGGCGCCTGGCACACACATGCTGCCCCAGAAAGGGGCGGTGCACCAGGAGGTGGCGGTGCACCAGGAGGTGGCGGTGCACCAGGAGGTGCCGGAGCACCCCTCTAGGAGGAAACGACCATCTCCAGCACAGGCTCCCGGTGGGAACGTACATCGATGAAGGAGAAGTCGTCCACGGTCCTCGCCGAGCCGGTGTCCGGAGGGGGCAGCCCGTCTGTCCCATCGGTGGACTCCAGGTCGGTGCTGGAGCGGTCCACGCTGGTGCTCCGCTGGTCCCGGGAGCAGTCCTGCTGGTCCCCGGTGGAGGTGGCCTCCGTGTGGGAGGACAGCGAGGACAAGCGGCTGCTGGAGGGCTGCTTCCGCGCCGACGCGGCACTGCTGTCTGGGGACGGGGACTCGGGAGCCACGCTAGGAGGAGGGAAGGGAGGGAGGGCGACCGGGTCAGGCGGGCTGTTTCGGAGACTGGACTATCGAGTGCAGGAGGCGGCGGAAGGAGACGCGGGCGCGGGCTGCGCTCTACACTCCGCGGAACGAGACCGGACCCCCAGTGGGGGAACGTTCCGCGTGCACAGCCAGGCGCTGCTCGTGTGCCCCCGGAACACCGGGAGGGGTGTGGAATGGGAGAATTAACCTCGGGAAATTAAACAGTAGCCTCGCTAAAGATGAGGAAATGGAGGAACACATGTGCGGTAGCTTTCCCACACAGGAGGGACTGACTCTAGAATCCCTGTCCTCGGCCTTCTTGTCTTTCTGGAATTTCTTCCCATGACAATACACTCAAGTGCCACTTGGGTAACGGGAATCACATAAAATAGAAAACTTGTAAACAAATCAAGTCGTTACACTGAAAAGGCTCTCCCTGCGCATAAAAAAGACACCCACGTCAAGAGCACAGGAGAGCCTTACCCTGAGGAAGGGTGTGTGGGCGTACCAGCCACTGCCTCCCTCCTGGGAGGGCCTATCCTGCAAGACACCTCCACCCCGCTGCACCCTTAAGCAGAACCTTCAACCCGGGGGTGCTGGTGCTTTTGTCAGCTCTGGGATGATCGTATCACTGGAAACAGGCAGGGCTTTCCTGCACGGGGTGGGATTGAGCCAAATCCACAAAAAAAGAAGAAATACCATCGAGGTGGCAGCAGATGGCGCTGCTACCTAGGGCTGGGAGCACAGCGGCTCCCTGGATGGTCAGGCAGGGGGCGCTGCAGTGCCTCTGGGAGACTGGAGGGGGTGCCTTCCGCCCCCACATCCCTAGTAAGGGTTGGGGGATTGGAGACCCAGGGAGAGAACAGGGCGGACTATCCTGCAGCCAGCGAGCGTGGAGCTGGGATTCCATACAGGCCTGCCCCCTGAACCCGGGCTGCCCTCGAGAGCCCTACCAGCCGAGCCGTTAACAGCGGCAACACTGAAGGCAGGCACGGCCTATACGGCCACGTGTCCCACCCACCCCCCGACACTGAACAAAGTCTAGAAAGACAAAAACCATTAATGAAGGTTATGTCTGTGTGCTGAGATGACTGGTGGGTTTCATTTCCTTTATGGTATTTTTAATGTGGTAACACACACATAACGTGAAATTTACCATTAGCGGGAGGGCGCATCTTGACAACGCTGCGCGCCCATCTCCACGTGGGTCTAGAGCGCCTTCGCCACCCCGGAAGGAACCCCGGCGCCTGCTCAGCGGTCGCTCCCCACTCGCCCTGCGCTCCGGCCCCTGGTGACCACTAACCTGCTTTCTGTCTCTGTGGGTGTGCCTATGCTGCGTATTTCACATATCACTCAGTATTATTTTTTAATACTTTCTCAATTTCCTCTTTACAACAAGAATGGTTTGCTCTTACAATTACGGACAAAGTAAGCTCCAGGAATACAGAACACTGACCGCCAACAAGATGCCCCGACCGGCAGCCAGGAGCCACGCCCACCCCGCCTACCTCTCCACGCTCTGGTGCTGGTCTGTCCACGTCCCATACTGGCTGTCGGCTTCCTGTACGAGGGTGTCAGTGTCCTTGGGCTCAGGGGGCCGCCTGGTGAAACACTGTTTCAGCTGATCCTAAAAGGGCAAACCAGACAAGAGGTTACTACTGCGGGGAAACTCTCAGAACCTGGTCCCAGCGGACGCAAGCAGAAATGCATCGCCCCTGCCCCCCTCAAGCTACCCCAGGTCCCAACTGCCTTAGGGGGCAGGTCCGGATGTCCCCGCTGGGCACTAGCGTGACCAACCGTCTGGGTTTGCCCACGATGTCACAGGACGCAGGCTGTCAGTGCTGAAGCTGGGCAAACTGGGGCGAAGGGGCCCCCTCCCCAGCCCCCAGCGTCCTGCTGGTCCGGCTCCCCCCCCAAGACCCTCCTCAGTGCCCAGCTCCACCTTGCACTGCAGCCAGGCCGAACCTCTCTTCACCTTCAATGCTCCCAGGACTTATCAGTCTGGCGCCCACCATGGGCACCCCACGCCGGGTTCCCACAGCTGCCACGCTTTCCCCATAACGACCAGCCAGCACGGTGTCCTTGGAGCATTTAACTTGTGCTGGGGTCCACCAAGCTGTTTACATATCGCCTTGCACCTTGCAGAACTACATGCACTTCCCTGGAAATCCCACAAGGTGGCGCTTATCACAATCCCATTTTACAGATGAGAACACTGAGGCTTAGGGGGAGAAGTGACACCCCCCCAAAGCAAACAGCCAGTAGGTGGCGAAGTGGAACTCAAACCCAGGTTGGGTGCTTGGACCCCCAAGTCCAAACTGGTAGCCCCTGGGCCCTGAGCAGCCCTTGGAGAGGGTGCCGGCTGCCACCGAAGCAGCTGCAGGGCCCAGCCCAGTGCCTGGCAGATGGCAGGGATCCCGAACATCTCCATTAAATTGAATGAACTGCCGACTCCCCAACTCATCCATGTGGGAGAAGACGGAGCACTCCAGGTAGAACCAAACGCCAGCCCCCTGGGCGGCCACCGGCACAGGGATGATTCAAACGGCCTTGGCTCCTGCGCTGTGAAGGGCGCTCCCAGAGACCAGCTTTTGAGGACCTGGGGCCAGCAGGTGAGGACCACGGAGGGAGATGGGGGCCAGGGGACGACGGCGGCCTTGCCCCCGGCCCCAGGAAGAGCAGCAGGGAGGTGCCACTTCCGTGTCCCACCTGAGGGCAGGAGGCAGGGCCTGCGTAGTCAGAGTGTTCATCCCTCCCCACCCTCCAAAGATAAACAAACAAACAAACAAAATCTTAAAAAAAAAGATAGAAAAGGTGTACACGAGGATGGGATTCAGAGCAACCCCGTCGGCCACTCCCAGCACACAGCCGCACCCAGAGGCCCGAGCTACAGCCACTGTCCGCCCAACCCGGATCCCGCTGCCTGTCGAAGCCCTTTCTGGCTCTCGGTAGCAAAATAACACGTGTTCTCTGCGAAACACCGAGGGGACATAGAAACCCCCAGGGACAACAGTTTAAAATGACCCACCGCCCAGGGAGGACATTGAGTCCAGGCTCCGGCACACAGCAGCTGTGTGACCTTGGGAAAGTTACTTAACGTCTCTGTGCCTCAGTGTCTAGACAAAGCAGATGTGAAGCCTTTGGGAGAATGTCATCTCAGTCACTACCCTTTCCCACAGACTCCCGAATTTGAAGGGATTCGGGGGTCAGGACAATCTAAGGGAGTCCACCTTACACACGAGGGTTAAGGAAGCAGGCTGCTTCTCAGCACCGCCCCCAGGCAGGGTCGCGGTCACTAGCGTGGACTGCCGGTTGGCCATGCCTCCTCGCGCTGGCAGGCCCCCGGCCGACCTCCCGGCAGCAAGGCTCGGGCTTCTCGCCCAGGGCTGCGACGCCTCCAGATCAACCACACAAAAATAAATAAATAAAAATTTAAAAAGGCCCGAAACTCTTCTAAAAACTTCCTAAAAGTCAGATTTTTAAACTCTGCTTTACAGCATGTTCTTCCAATCCAGCCTCGCCTCACGGGCCACAAGAGCCCTCCCTCTCTGCGGGCCGGCGGGTGTCCACACGGGAGCCTGAGAACATGGGGTGAACTGAACCACTGGGGGAGACACGCGTGTCCAAACTGCCCCCGTCTGGGCCGTGTGCTGGCCTCTTTCGACATGTATTTTATCAGACGTCCCCAATCTGCATTTCAGCTGTCACTGCCCCGGAGGGTCGTCACATCTGACCATTCAGGCCCACGAGGCCCTGGGAGCCCTCCCTTTCCAGGACGATGGCGACAGCTCTGCAGCACCCGGCCCAGGAGACCGGGCTACCAGACGCCGAGTCTCGACAAGTCGTAACCCGTCCCGAAATCGAAAGCTCGCATACCCTCGACTCAGCAGTTTTCGTTCCAAAGTTTATCTCAAGAAAATCATCAGACCCACTTGCCAAGACCTACAAACGTGGACACTCCCTGCAGAGTTGGTTCCCACGGCAAGACGCGGGACGTGACCGTGACCTGAAGGCCCCAGCGGTGGGCACTGGGGAGACACAGCCCAGGGACACGGCGTTCGGAGGGAGCACGGACGGTCCCTGAAAGCAATGCCGTGCACTGGCAAACGCTTTTTAAAGCGTGGTACCGAAACAGCACGCGTGTTGGGATACCAGTCTTGTAAAAGCAGACACATGGATGTACATGCGTGTCCGTAACGGAAAACCTCTGCGGAGTCCCACAACCCCTGGGCCCACAACCGCCAGTGGTGCTGTCTGTGCCGAGTGACAGGCTGTCTTTTCGTTACTGATGCTGGTTTTCCTTAGTGTCCACACTTGTGATTCTGTATCTCAAAATAACCGGACGATAAAATGAAACACAGTCCCACCCCCGATGCTCCCCTCTTGTACGTGTCAGGAATGAGGAACACACCAGAAGGGGCCCTCTCCTTGCCCGTCTGTATCACAGCCTGCGTGCTCCTCTTTAAAGGGCCAGACGGGACACACCTGGGGCTTTGGGAGCCATCTGGCCTCGGTCCCAAACACCCCACTGGGCCGTTGTTACCCAGAAAGCAGCGCGACCAGCATGTGAGTGCGTGTGGCTGTGTTCCAATAAAACTTTATGTGCAGACAGGCGGCTGGCTGCCCGTGGCCCACGGGCCGTCTGCTGACCCCTGCCCGCAGCGCTTAGACCGGCTGTCAGCGGACTTACCCACCGCCGGGTCTACAGTGACCGTGGAAGGAGTGTTTGTGGGAAGGGGACGTTTCTGAAAATAACTTCTTTGCAGCGAGTGGGCATGAACTCCTGAACCAGTGGAGAGAATGCAGCTGGCGAGGGGGCGGGGAGAGGAGAAGCTGTGACGCCTGTGTGTATTCTGGGGTGTCTGACACATGCGCCCAAGAAAGAACCCTGAGTCAGGGCAGCGCTTGGTGGCCCACAGCTGACAGGGCAGTTCGGAGCAATTCAAGATGTGCACCCCACCCCCTGCAACTCGACACCCCCCAGCTGTGCAGGGAGCTCTGAGGTCACGGGCTGGGCTGGCGTGGTCGCCCTGCTGTCTCAGTGCCGCTGGGAGTGGGGTGAGAGCGGCACCTTCCTGCGCAGTGTCGGGTCAAACCTGCAGAAGGGCTGAGTGGTAATGACAATGAAAACATCGAAAGCTAGCGCTGAGTGCTGATGCTGTGCCGTGCACTAGGCCTTCTCATGCCCTCCGCAGCCCTATGCAGTAGGACTTGGCACGAGCCCATCTTACAGGGGAGGAGACTGAGGCTCCGAGCGGCAGCCTGACATGCCCAGGGTCAGAGTTGGAAAGCAGGGGAACTGGGGTTTGAACCCAGTTGGCCTGGTGTCCAGCCCTGAGCTCCTGAAGCCGCTGCATTCTCCTGGCTCTGGCTTGATATGAAGAGCTCTGTGGGGTCCTCGATGACCATGTCACAGACAGAGAAACAGAGAGCCAGGGAGGCACAGGGGTGCCTGGCCAGGCCCAGAGTCCAGGTGCCCCGACTCCATCCCTAGGTGTGTCCGTTGATGGGGATCTCAGGCCCAGGAAGCAGAGAAGGGGCAGGCCCCCAGCTTGTTACACTCGCCCCACAAACCCCAGCCCCCATCTTCAGACGAGAAACTGCAGCCTGAAAGGCCCCAGGTCTCCTCAGCCCCTCTCCTGCCCATTGTGCTCGGGACGCTCCGCCTGGCTGACTGCTGCGCCCTCCAGTGGCCACAGGGGGCGTCAGCCCCTCCCAGAGCTTCCGGATCCCGGGCCTCGGTCGGAGCCCTGTCCCTCAGCGCCCTGACCCCGGGGAGTGGTTCTAAGTCCCTTGCATGATTCGTTGGGAGCCTGTCCCTCCCCATACACACCCTGTCCAAGAGGCGAGAGCTGAGCTTCGTCACCTCGGCACTCCCAGTGCTCGGTCACAGTACCCGACTAAGTGTCAGTACTTAGTAAGTGTAAGTAACTAAGCCTATTTACTAAGGGTAAGGGCTTAGTAAATAGGAAGAAAGGGAGGGAGGGAATGCAAGGAGAAGGAGGGGGGAGGGGAGGAGGTCAGGCCAGAAGGAAATGGACAGGGATGGGGACCAGGGCTGGGCAGACCCCTCTCCCACAGCTGCCAGCAGACACTCCCCAGTAGCCCCTCCTGTGAACTTGGGTCTCAGCTAGCGGGGCTCAGGGCCATCAGTGGGCTTCTGGGCAGCCCATAACACCACCTCAAGTCATAGCACAAGCCAGGCCTTGCCCCTGCCCTGGCCCAAAGGCAGGGGTAGGATGCTTCCCAGGGAAGATCGGGGGGGACAGTAGCCGCTAAACTCTCTCAACAGGATCTGAGAACAGTGCAGGTGTGGCCAGGTGTGGCTAAGGTGTGGCCAGGTGTGGCCGGATATGGCTGTGTGTATTGGCTTGGATAGGGGCATAGCTCAGGGTCCAGGCTGGTCACTTGGCTGGAGTGGTTGCCCACGGACTCAGGACATGCCATGGGCACCCTGAAGGAAGGTCTTGGGGTCACCTGAGATTGGCGGCAAACTTGGGGTGGAGGAAGGCCAGGCAGAGGCAAACGGAGACAGAGAGAAGCATCAAGAACCAAGACAGAGCAAGACAGGAACCGAGAGGACATGGCCAGGACCGAGACACATGCAGAGCCGGACCCAGAGAGAGACGCACGGGCGAGGGAGACGAAGAGGTGGAGCGGGGGGTGTGTCTGGGACCCAGGACGAGGGGCCGGCGGGCCCACCTGGGCTGCGGCGCTGTGCTCCACCCACAGGAGCACACCTGTTCCTGGACTCCATGCCCTAGCCCATCACGGCAAATCCAGCTCTGCTTTTTGTTGACTGTGCCTGAATCCCGCTGCCCCTCGATTTTCCCACCTGTAAGAGGGGGAGAGAGGAGGCACAGGGGTGGAGGGAGAATTCCCTACAACGCCTGGAGAGAGCCGCACAGGTGAGGCACGAGGTAAGGGCCCAGCAGGTGCCAGCTGACCCGAGGAGGATGCTCTCCTGTTTAGCTCCCTGAGCACGTGACTGAGCAAACACTCCGACACCGCGCCCGAAGGAGGCCAACAGTCGCGCCTTTCAGCCGAGAACAAAGGGGCTGCCTAAACCAGATCCGCAAGCGTCTCCCTCGACCTGGGCACCGGCCGCTGCTCCGCTCCACAGGGCGCCCGGGGAAGGTCACGCCACACGAGGAACTGGGCCGCAGCTCCCCTGAGCACCCGGGCTGCACTGCGACAGCTCTGGCAGTGACACATGGTCTCCATGGGACACGTGCATCGCCCCAAGTGACAGGGACACACGTTTGCAGCTGGTCCTCAGGGGGCGTGTTCGGTGTCTCTCGACTGGACAAGGCTCCAGAGCGAGGCTCTGCCCACGGCCCCAGAGGCTATAAACAGAAACGACAGCTGGGTGCCCCCCCCAGCTCCTATCACCCTGGGGGCAGAGTCCCCCTGACTCCGGGAGCCCAGCGGGCAGCCTGGAGCCTGCGTTCCGGGGTCAGAGGTGAGCAGGGAGGTGCTAAGAATAGGAATGACCTTGAACACTCCGGCAGCACTGCCTGTGCCCGGCGCCACGTCAAATTCCTTCCGTGGGCCACCCAGTTTAATTCCCACGGTAGAGACTATCAACATCCCCATTTCACAGACGAGGCAGCTGAGGCTCTGAGAAATTAAATGACAGGAGCATCAAACACACACAGCGCTGACTGTGCGCCAAGTTGCCCATTTAGTCGTCCCGACGGCCCTCAGCAGCAGCTACCATTGTTCCCCCCCCCCCTTTCCAGATAAGAAGCCTGAGGCACCGAGAGGCGGAGGGACTCGTCCAGGATCTCGGGAGGGAGGGAGGGAGAGGGCCTGTTTCAAACCCAGGCGTGGGCTCTGAGTCCAGGGCCTGCTCCCCAGCCCCTCCCTCTACCATTCCCGTTAGCGGGGCGTCACTCAGGCATCGCCCCTCTGGGGCACTTCTTGGTGCGATCCGTCAGCTGCTGGCCGCAGCTGGGGCCCCAGCTCCTGCAGGAGGCCTCGCCCGACTGCCTCCTTCCACAGCGGAACTCGGCCTCCCCGTGGGGCCCCACAGAGGCCCCTGCGCTCAGCCCACCAGAGAGCCTCCTGTGCTGGGCTGAGCTTGGTGCTGGCTGGACTGTCTCTGCCGCACTGCGAGCTCCCTGAGGCAGGCACTGGGGTCCGCTCACCCTCAAACCCTGGTGCCCAGTTGAGAGACCGCCGCCGAGGAGGGACTGATACCAAACAGGTGGATGAACGGATGAGTGAGGGAGGGAGTGAACGAACAGACCCATAAAGGGTCGCCTCTCTTACGCCTGTGAATAATGCCGCCATTTATTCAGACTCTCAAGCCGTATCACAGGACTGCCTGTTTTTCTGTATGCCCGTAGCATTGAACTGACATTACTTTTCAAATAAACCATCTTTTCTAAAGCACCGCATTCAGCCTGCTGACAACAATGAAAGTGGACTGGCAACTGTGGGTTTTTTTTTTTAAGGTGCAAGACAGGAGAGATTGGTTCAGGAAAGTAGGACAATCTCCTAAATAACCGAGAACCTTCGCACAGGGGAAGGGAAGGGGTGTAGAACGTTCTAGAAGTACTGAGATACGCTGTATGAAAACAGACGAATTCAACTTCCCCTTGAAGTCTCAAGTCCTATTAATAGAAGGAACATGGGTCTAAGGTTACGACAAGCTGAGGGAAAAGAGAATTGGGGGTTTTAAAAAACGTATTGAACCTAAGTGCCGGGATGACCATCGCGTGGAACGCTGTTTATTCACTGAGAGGAACTGCCCAAAGGGGCGCGGCGGACGGTGCGCGCTGCTGGGTGGGGGGAGTGGGCTCCAAGACGCGCTGCCAAGTGCGTACAGCAAGACACAAAACAGCAGGCGGCTCGGCTGGGCCTGTGACGAAACAGTGTAGCGTGAGCGTCTGAAAACGACCCGACCCTCAGAGAAGGACGGGCTGTGAGGGGGCGGGGGAGGGGAGGGAGGCAGACACAGTTTTTATTCTACCTTTTTTGTAGCATGCAACCTGTTTTGTAGCGTGGCTAGTAATTTTATAAAAACATGTTTAAAAAGTGCAATTCCCGCCGAGTACACAATCTTTTGTCTCCAGCCTCTTCGCTTTGCCGGCAGGGAACCTGCCCCCGCCCAGCCTGGCTTGGCTCCTCTTAGAGAGTCTTAAAACAGTCTGAGCCGAATGCGGCTTCTCTTCTCTGAAACGTCACACGTGCAAACATCCATCTCTCGTGTTTATTTCCGGCAAGGGCCCAGCTAGTCAGGGACAGAACTGCAGGCTTGAACACGCGAGCGGGAACCTGGTGGGAAGGCAGGGAGCTGGCCGTGTTCCCTACTGCCCAAGGACCCCAAATCACCAGGACCTGCCCAGGGCAGGACACAGCTGCCATCGCCACCGTGGCCTGTGGCAGCGAGGACTCCAGGGTCTCAGCGCTGCTTCCCCAGCCCCCCTTCCGGTGGTTTGCCCAGCCCAGATACGGACACAAACCCAGACACATACACACACACACGACTACACACACACACACACACACACACACACCAATGCATGCACACAACCAAGTGTGCACACACCCACACATACTACATATACACAAAACACGTGCACACACAAGACACATTTGCAAACACATGCACACAAATCTACACACACATGCACATGATGCACACACATACAACTACACATGCACACATACATAGAAACACACATGCACAAATAACATAAATATTCACGAGCACACTAATACACACACACACACAAAACACATGTGTAACACATAAAAACACACACAGGCAAGCAGACACACAAATTCACACACCCAGGGATGTTCACAACAGCACCGCGTGCGGTCACAGGTGCCTGTCCGCAGGGCGTGTGGCCCTGGTTTATCCCTTCAAGGGAACCCGGCGCTGCCCAGGAGACAGTGGAGACTTTTGAGTGCTGACGTGGAAAGGTGTCAAAGCCGCTGCAGATACGCTCCCAAAAAGAAGGCGCAGAAACCCCCCTGAAACTACCGCCTCGCTCCTCCTGGGCCCCGAGGTCCCCCTGGGCCCAGAGAGGGCGACGAGGAGGAGGTGACGGAGCTTCACCGAGGGCACGTGACAGGGCCTAGGCCTTGAAAAGTGGGTCAGACTGGGGCAGGTGCGGGAGAACAGAGAAAGCCGTGCAGGTGAGGGAGCGGGCTGGGGACAGGTGGGGCGGGGACGTGACACTCGGACTCTGCTGAGACGCCGCCACGTGGTGGACTGGCCGGCCCCTGCGCCGTGGCCCGCAGAGCAGTGCTGCATGGGAGGGGCACGGGAGGGGCACGGGGAGGATGCGGGGCCTGCTTTACAGGCGCAGGGGCCGGCGTGCGGGCCTGCGGCCTCCAGGCAGCCCTGGCCCGGCGGGGAAGAGAGCTCAGCACCTACACGAACGGGGCGCCTCTTCCCTGGGAGTGGGGGCCGGGCAGAGGTAGGGGCTGAGCCTGGACGCCCACTACCCTTGACGGGCACGGTGGCACCCGTGTGCAGATACACCCAGCCCTGGTGAGGGCGCAAAACCAGTTGGGCTGACATTCCATCACCTGGGAGGGAGCCAAGGGCTCCGTTTCCTTCTGGTGCCTCGCCCAGGTTGTGGCTTTGTTCTGAGACCCTGCCCAGGGCCCAGGGCGCCGCCTGTTGTAATTCACAACCCAGCCCTCGGTAAGCCAGAGGTCCTGGAAAACGCCCGCGAGGACGCTATCTTTCTGGCTAACTCTTCACAGGGGCAGAACCGTCTCCTCCCGTGTTTCTGCCTGCCCATCACGTGGCCCTCTCTGGGTCACCAGTTGGTGAGAGCACTCAGAGAGCCTATGCCGCCGTGAGCTCCTGGGTGCAGGGCGAGGCCCCAGCATGCTGGGAGCCAGCTTATCAGCGGGCTGCGGAGACTGGAGCGTGGGGAGAGCCCAGAGACCCGTTCGGGCAGACACTGAGCCCTGGAACAGCTCACAAAGAAAGCAACGGACCCGTCTGGAAGGAGCTGGGGCCATGCAGGCTTTCGGGCAGGCTGGAGGAGCCCGGGCATCGTTGGGGCCAGAACTCCCCCGGTGGGACTTGGAAGTCAGACCCTGTGACAGCTAGGGCTCCCAAAGGCTGCTGAAACGTGCGGCGAGGTGTCCGGCTGCCGAAGGACCCTTTTCTCAATTTGAGGGCGACAAGCAGGTGCCAGGGACTGGAGGAAGCTGGCATGGGGCCTTCTGGCCCATCTTGGGTGAGCGGGTACCACGGCCAGGTGCTCAGCAACACGCTTCCCTGCGTCAGCCCCCACAGGGCCCTCCCGCCAGCCTGTGAGGTGGGTCGAGGTATTGCAGCATCGCTGGCCCCAATCCCACCCTCACGGGCCAGGTGCACTTCAAACGTGGGACTTCGTGGATCTTAGAGAGGTGAGGGGCTGGCAGGCACGCTGTATGTATATTGGGAGACGGCCCGGGTACGGTCTTGAGCAGGGTGCCCCAGCCTCGGCCCTACGGCACGTGGCCGGCAGTCTGTAGGACGTTTAGTAACACCCCTGTCTGTACCCACCAATGCTACCAGCAGCCCTGCTCCCAGTCCTGACAACCAAAAATGACTCTGTACACAGCCAGTTCTCCCCTGAGGGGCACAGTCTCCCTCACTCACACTCAACAACTGCTGGTCTAGGTCACCCAGTCTGGATAGGAGTGAAAACCAGCTCTTGGGAGGGGAGTGGATACAACCTTACTTTTTTATGCAGACAGTACATACAATGTTGCCGTGCATTAAAATTTCATGGAAAGGAATAAAGGAAAAAATGTTCTAAAAAACCCTTTAGGGAACCATAATGAAAAAACACACAAGATGTGGGGAACTACTGGTGTAGGGCGTCACCCCAAAGGTGACCAGCGCGGAGGCCGGCAGCGCACAGGCTAGTGATCTACGAGTGTGTAACCCGCTGAGCGCTCGGCCGGGCACACGGTTGGCAGTCAGGGAGAGAGCGCACTTGTCACGATGCTCCGGAGTCAGAGGCCCCCATCCCTGGCTCTGGGACCAGCAGGAGACGCAGCGCTGAAGAGGCAGGGTGATACTGGAAGCTTTTAGAAATTGAGTGTTCTCCAAATTCTTGGCACAGGTCTCCGCAGCGCCAGCACGCTAGCCGACCTCCCTCAGAGGGTCCGGCAGAATTTACAGGAACTGGAAGGATGCTTGCAGCAGTGGCTACCCTTGGCTTCCACAAAATAAGACCTTGGCTACAAACGCCTCTCTCCGGAGGGTTAACCACAGCAATTACGGGAGTGAGACGGGAGCGAGACACAGGGCAGGACGAAGACCCTGGGCGGGGCAGAAACCTCAGCTGAGCCCACCCCCCACCGCACGCCTTTGCCAGGCTCTGAGGGGCAAACACCCCAGGGAGCTGGGAGGTCCCGGGCTGACACCTCTCTCTCCCGGGGCCAGTGCCGGCTGGACAAAGCCCCAGCCTGTTGGCTGGTCACTTGCAGCCCCCCCAGGACACCGCCCAGCTGGCTGCTCCTCTGGCTTCAGCGACCCTGGCCTGTGTGTGGTTCTGTGACAAGCAATGCCACCGCCTGCTGCTGCGACCCTCTGCCCGGATGCCCGTCCCTGCCTGGTCCGCTGGGGCACTGCTCTCTACCTTCTCGCCCCAGGTCTCCCCCGCGCAGGGGAGCACGCGGTCCTCACTCAGAAGTCTCCCAGGGCTCTGACCACCCGCACGCCAGGCCGAGTGCCTCCGAGGGCTGGGGCCACACGGGTTCACGTCCCTCTCCCACCGTCTCTCTCCCCACTGCCACACCCAGGGCCGGAACACTAGATGTGCCCAGTGAGTGTTTGAGGAGGGAGGGAGGGAGGAAGGACCACGGTCCAGGCTGTGGACAGCAGGAAGGTACCCAGGCACTAAATGACCAAGGTGCCAAGTTCCAGTGTCCTCAACCGTAGAAACGGGGACAGGAGGACCCACCTCTCCAGGCTGTCACAAATCACATGCAGTGAGTGAAAGGCCCTAGCACACAGGAAGCCCTTTCTCCTTCTGTTCATTCGTTTAAGCACCTACTCTGTGCAGACACTGTGAACCAGGGGGTTGTCCTTGCCCTGGGGAACCTGATGTTCTGGGGGGGAAACGGACAGAATACAGAACAGACTAGACTACAAACTACGGTGCAAGGTGGTCCGAGCCTTGGAGGAAAACAAAGCGAGGCAGGGCCAAGGAGTCCAGGGCCTGGGGTGGGGCCTGCAATCCTAAATAGGGTCAGGGTCAGGGTCAGGGTCAGGGTCAGGGGGAGTCTTTCTTCAGAGACGTTGGAGCAGAGCTCTGAAGGAAGGAGATGAGGGTGACAGCCACGCAGATGTCCAGGAGGAGGGCATCCCAGCAGAAGGGACAGGGCAGGGCAGGGCAGGGGACTGGAGGCGCCCCACCATTTCCACAGGCAGCATTTCTGGCATTTGCCATGCCGGTTTAGGCGTCTAGGCAGGGGCCAACCCGTCCTCACTCTCCCCTGCCCCCAGATCACATTCTAGGTCTACCATTCCCTCTGCTCGCCCTTAAACCTCGAACTTCCCACAGGAAAACACGCATCAAGAACACGAGGTGTGAGGCGCTTACTCCGCCCTGCAGACTGCGGACACTGGCCCCGGGTGAGAGGCGAGGGAAGGGGCAGGAGGCCAGGGTCAAGGTCGCCCTGCTCACGCAGAGCCTCGATTCCCAAACAGTCCCCGCTGCTCTTTGCTCTCTCTCAGGTCTGAACACTGACCGGGCGCTGCCTGTCTCCGCGCAAGGCCCTCTGCCGGGAACATTCATGACTCTCCTCTCCAAACACGAACAGCACACTTGAGGCCTCCCCATACTCTGCTCCCGCTGGGGGAGGGGAGCACACTGGCCACGTTTTCCAGGTGGGGAAACAGGTTCAAAAGGAAGTGACCTGCCCGGGGACACACAGGCGCCAAACCCCGGCAGCCCAGACCAACTCCGCTTCCGCGGTTACCTTCCTGGCCTCCCCTTATCCACCCAGGGCTGTGGCAGACGCAAGCCTGGCTCTGGGAGCCCTCTGGTTCCAGGCTGCAGTCATTGTAAAGTAGCATTTCAGTGATCTGTCGGGGAGGCCTGGCAGCCAGCCTGGGAAGAGCCTGAAGTGCAGGCGAGGGATTCGTTGGAGCGACACGCCTTGGAAAGGTTCTGGGACGTCGAAATCCAAGTGTCCCGGTGGATCTGAGGTCAGACGGACCCGGGTTCGAGTCCTGGCTCTGCTGCACGCCGGGTGTGCGACCTTCGGGAACTCGCTTCATGTCTCTGAGCCCACACGCCTGCTCCGTTCTTGTTTACACTAGTATTAGATTCTACCACACGCCGATGAGATGACCCTACCCACAAAGGACCCCACGGCCAATGGAAAGTGGACTTTCTGCGGAAGTAACCTTCTGCGTGTGTCACGGGGTTTTTAACACACAATCTGTAAAGAGAATCACACACACACACACACACACACACACACACACTCACACACTCACAACACCGAGGCAAAAAATGGCTCCGCTTGCCAGCCCCGAGTTTCCCGCTGAGTGCCTTGGCGCTAGCTGGGACCTCGTTTTAGAAACAGGGAATCCAAGGCCTGGAGAGGGAAGGGGGCTGGGCAGGCGACTTGGCGAGTGGTGGCAGTGTTCGCAGGGGACTCTAGAGGCTGCTCCTGCAGGTTGAGGGGCACCAGGATCAGTCCCTCCTGGCTCCGGCCCTGGGACATACCAGCAGAGCCTCAGCTGGGCCACACGGCGGCCTTGGGGGACTCTCGGTCTCCGTCACTACCCAAGGGGCAGCCCCTCAGCGGAGACTCGTCTTTGTAACCCACGGCCGCAGCCTGCGCCGTGACGGGGTGAGAGCTGGGTCCCGGCCGCCCCCACCCGGCACCCCCCAGGCTTTCCGACTCCGTGCTGCCTCCAGTCTAGTGGGTTTTCAACTCAACCCGCCCCCTGGGGGGAAGAGCCGGAGGCATTTCTTACTCTTCCTCCAGCTCCCCATCCGCAGCCTGCTGATAGGCAAGGGGCGGCTTCCAGCAATAATTAGCGCGCCAGCACTAGGCCTGGGGCCTCGGGCGGGCCCTGTGGCTGTCAGGTGGCTGTCAGGTGGCTCTGGGGACTGTTGGGATCCACTCGCCGTCCTGAGGGGACGGGATTCCCGGCTGAAGCACCTGGATGAGGTGCTTGTGGTGGCCAGCCGAGGGGGATTACCAGCAGGTGAGTCAAGCACTGTGGAGGGGCGAGAGGGTGTTTTCCCCTGAGGTCACGGGGGTCACACCCCTTGCTGCTTTTCTCCGTTTCTGCAATGAAACATCGTCAGACGCTGATGTCAGCTGCACGGGGACCCTGGCGGGGCTGGGGCTTAGGAACGAAGGGCGAGGGAGGCTCGCTCAGGGCTTCCCAGGGAAGGAAGCAGGTTCAGAGTGAGTGTGGGCCCCGGGCGGAGGCAGGTCTGCACTCCAAAGCCCACTCTGCCCCTGCCTGGCCGTGGGGCCCTGGGCCAGTCCCTCAGCCTCACTGGGCCTCGCTGTCCTCGTCTGTCCAATGGGGATTGTGATCGTGCTCGATCCCCTCAGCCATTGTGGAGACCACACAAGTTCCTGGTTTAGGTCTGGCAAGTCTGCTTCTCCCCATGTGGGAGGCCACGTGACTCTGAGAAGGGTCCCAGCCCGAAGCCCACACTGTCTTGTCAAACTCTAGACCTGCTGGATGAGCCTATCCAGTGGCCTGGGGCAGGGGAGGGATGTCATCTACTGAACCGGACCCAGTGGACAGCCAGGGGCCAGGGGTCAATATAAAGTTTACCAAGGAGGACACCAGCCCCCATAAAGGAGCTCAGAGAAGCTGGACATGTACGCAGACTACTAGGGTCTAAGTAACAGTAGTGGGTGCCGATTGTCAAGTGGGAGACAAAGCAGGGAAGACTACCTGGAAGAGGAGGCATGTGAACTGGACTTTGGAGGATGGGGACACTGCCAAGAAGTAAAGATGAGGGGGATGGAAGCAAAGACGTTCCACGCAAAAGGATCATTCAGCAAAATGGTAAACACAGAAAAACTCAGAGCCTTTAAAAAGCTAGTTAATAGTATTAAAAAATAAAAAAAGAAGAAGTGAGAGAACATGAGTTGTGTTTCTTATATGCCAGGCAGACATGTCCACAATGAATCCCCTCAAAAACCCTATGATGTAGATACTATTGTTATCACTCTCATTTTACAGAGAACCCGAGGTTCAGAGAAGTTAATTCACTGGGCCAAGGTCACACAGTACATACACGCAGAGCCAGGGTCAACTTGGTCCAGTCTAATCCCAAACCCAGGCTGTCCAAGTTTTCAGAGCTTTGCCTCTGGGGCAAGGGGTGGGGAGTACACGTCCGCCTCAGCCGAGGTGCCCAGAAACAGGGGCTGGCATCTGTCCGAGGTGTGAGACAGCAGCTAGGGCTCGGCCGTCCCTGGGTCCCTGGGTCCCTGGGTGCAGGAGCCCCATCTGTCAGATGAGAAGCGGGAGCCAGAGGAGCAGAGACCAGTGTTTCATGTTTCAGAGGCGGTGAGGATTTACGGAAAGGAAGGGTGGGAAGGAGGAAAAGAAGGACAGACTGACAGGGAGTGAGCCACGCTGGGCGGCCAGCGCTTTAATCTGCTACATCAGGAGAAACCCGAGAGAAACCCAACTTTGCCTTTAACAACAATCCATTTCCAAGCAGATTTCTCGAATACATGAACGCCCGCCACTTAGCCCAGTACACGGTTGTCTAACCACTATGCTGTACGCCCGAAACCAATGCAAAATAATATTGAATGTCAACTGTAATTGAGAAGGAAAACTCAAGAAGTAAATAAAACAATATTTGAACGCCCTCAAATAAGTGACAAACTTCATTGCCAAACAATGTTTGCCAAATTCAGTGCCTTCTGCACGAAGGCGGCGGTCTCCTCCTGCCTCCTCATTGGCTGCAGATGCACGGGGGCGGGGCCTCGCCTGTGGCCTGGAGTCGGCACACCGTGCCCAGATGACAGCAACCGGGGGGGTGGGGGGTGGGGTGGGGGGGTGGGTTCCAAGTTCGAGGACAGGAGCTGCCAGACTGACAGCGACAAACCCCACTAGCCACAGCCCGAAACACCACTTCGAAGCCGGACCTGCAGGCCAGATGGCAGCCGGTGCCAGGTTCTGTGGGGCCAGGGCTGAAGATTCAGGGGGATCATGTGCTCCCTGTGGCCAAAGAACCAGTTCCTCGGCTCTTCCATGGCCTCCGAAATCTCGCTCTCAGTGTGAGAAGACTCTGGGAGGGGATCGGATTCTGCAGCGGGCGGACGGGGCGGTGCACATGGCTGGCTTTCTCCTTCTTGGGTAACTGGGTATCGGCGCCATCTCAGCGGGGGAAACATTCTGACAAATTAGAAGATCCACCTCTGTGGGGCTCCCGTTGCTAGGCAACCAGAGGCTGCTGCTACAGCGCAGTCCCACCCCCTGACCGCGGGGACTGGAGTGTGGGATTACGGGGTACTTCAGATGTGAGAGGTCCGCCTGCAGAAATGCTCGGTAGAGACTGTGCGGCTCATTAATTCTTAATCTTAAGCAAATGACCGTTTTTGTGGTGTCTCGTAGATTGGGGAGTGCTTCTGTGGGGTTCACCCTGTTGTGTTTTCCTTTCGTCTGTCCCCATGAAGCAAGGACTGTGGTTGTCCCCACTCAACGCCAGGGGACCGGTGAGAGGGTCGTGGCCTTGCCCAGGGTCCCGGAACCAGCACCACCGGAGCCAGGGCTTGGATTCGCGGCCACTGAACTCCAGGCTTCGGAAGATGCCAGACAGACCCGCGAACTCACGGTGTAAATCAAAACCACCGGCACACAGCTTCAGGACGTTAAGAAATGAAAATCCACTTTGATGGACCGTCTTTTTAAAATAAAATAAATACAGGGAGACGCGTAGCCCCTCGATCGGCTTCACGGAGCATGGAGGGGTGAGGGGCTAAAAAGCTGTAGGCCTACCCAAAGCCCTGGCTGTCAGAAAAATTTTTTCTTTCCTGATTACAGAAGTTACGTGTTTCCCTGTAAAATACAAATGCAGATCTAGACATTCAGATACAGACGTACTGACAATAAAGCGTTATCAGAAGATAAACACCACCCACCATCCCACTATCGGAGAGAACCACTGTTCAAAGGTGGGCGGATGAACTGCGCTCCCCGTCAGACTTCTGAGCGGCAGCTGATCCGGCGGGGGCCGGGCTGCGGGGCAGCCTGCCAGGGCGACGGCCGCTTCACGCCTGGTTCCCCCAGGTGAGCCGAGGGGCTGCTCCTGAGACGCCAGGCCCCGGGTCTCACCTGTTGTCTGGGCTCATGAGGGGAGGAGGCTCCGAGGGGTGGGGATCTGGTAGAAGGCCACACGGCGAGTCCCAGGAAAAGCCTGAGAGCTCTGTTTTTGCAGCCCCCCTCCCCCCTTCCCCCATCCCTTACCTGCTTGGTCAACACCCTGGCCGGGAGCTGGGGTGACTGTTAGTAACATCGATGACTATTCATGGAATGCTGACTTCGACGCAGGCGTTTCGTACACCGACGACCTGCCCGAAGCCACCTACGGCCACCCACGGCCGCCCACCGCATGCAGAATGGACCCCCACGTCCTTGCCGCGTCCTACCAGGCCCTCACTGCCCGCCCGCCGCTCCCTGCCGCTTCGGCGTGGGGCCCCTCGTCTTGACTCACCGCCTGTGTCAGGCAGGTCCCGAGGCACACCCGCGCCACGGTCCCAGCCTTGTGCAACCCCTTCCCTTGAGGGGGCTGGGACCTGCGACCTGCTTCGGACGCACAGGGCTCGGACGCCACCCCGTGTTTGCATCACACCACAGGAGACTCTGCCTCACTGGCCGACTGGCTCTGTGGGGCGTCCAACCTGCCGGCGGCTCCAGGCCACAGTGGACGGGGAAGAGTTGCCTTGGGCCACACGGTAAATACACAAACACTAACAAAAACAAACAAATCTCATAATGTTTTAAGTGAATTTACGACTTTATGTTGGGCCGCATTCACGGCCACCCTGGGCCACATGTGGCTGGAGGGCTGAGGGTTGGACGCCCTGCTGGAGACGCCCCCTGCTGTCCCGACGCAGTTGGGGGTCCCTGCTGAGAAGCCCAAACGGCAACGGAGTGCAGGCAGCCTCCAGCTGACAGCCCAGAGCCCCAGTCCTCAGCCTGCAGGAAACTGAAGGCTGCCAGCAACTGGAGTGGACCCGGGAGGGGACTGATCCCCGGTCATGCCATACCCCCGCAGCACACAGTAGGCCCACAAAAAGCATTTGCGGCATAGAGGAAAGGCCTCAGCAAATCCATGTGACACCTTTGACAACTGCAGAGTGTCGATGCCATTTTTGAAGGGGAAGGGGAAACTATGGCTCAGAGGGGCCATGTGACTGACCCAAGGTCACACGAGGAGGTGGCGGAGCCAGGACCCAAGGCCAGTCTGGCAGACCCTCACCGGACACCACACACAGCCTCCCCTCCCACCTCCCAGGGCCTCCCCTGTCCCCAGGCAGGCCTGCTGCTCTCCAGGCTCCTCCTCGCGGGAGCACGGCTGGAGGCCACAGCCCGCCAAGCCTCCAGGGTCCCACGGCCCTCCCCAGAGCGCTGCACCAGGGGGGCCTCAGGTCCCCCCACCTCGCTGCATAATTGCCTCTCCAAGCATACCACGCAATAAGCATTTATTTTACAAGTGTTTTCAGAGCAGCATCCCCAGAATTTCCAACCAGGAAGAGATGAGCACAAATGCTCAGGAGACCCCTTAAGACTATGCCTAGACCCCTTATTAATCGTTCCTGCACTGCCTCCCTGTCAGGGGCTGGAGGGGGTGGGCTGTGGCCGGCCAGGGGGTTCTCTCTGCTCATGCACAGAAGCTGGGCTTTCCTCTCCCTCGGAGGGGAGAACCGGCGGGGTGGGGTTCCCAGGCCAGCGCAGGCAGTGCGTCTGCGGAGCCCTCCTGGGCAGCCCGTAGCCACAGATCCCCTGATTCTGGTGGATCAGCATTGGGTTCACGGCAGGTGCATGGTAGGTGCCGCCTGCCCACCTGGAGTGGTCCAGGCCCCAAGGTCTGCTCAGCAGCACCTCGGTGGGCTGGAGAGACACGGGCCTGAGCTTCTTTCCGGAACTCTGAATTCCGCCGAAGAATGCTGTTGTTGGAAGGTTTTCCCACCACAGCAGGTTGGCGGTCCACCTCCAGGGTGAACCGCCAGGTGAATGAACAAATGGAAACGTCGGGATCAAAAACTGTGCTGCACATGATAATGGGAATGTGTTCCACTTGGCTCCTTGACAAATCCAAGAACCAAGAGCAGAGTTACTCCCAAGGGTGTCTCTCGCTATCGGGAAGGAAACGGTGGGCCTGCTTTCCACAGATAAATACGTAAAGTTCACGCACAGACTACGGCAGGCTGACGATATTCTGAAGCTCACCTATTTACTGCCTTTCCCTGCAGAAGAGTTAGATACCCCTCTTAAATGTAGGTGTCATCACATGACCCACCCTAGCCAATAAAATGTGAGTGGAAGTGATGTCATTGGTTTCCAGGCAGAAGCTTTAAGAGCCCAGGTATGGCTGTCCATGTTCATGTTCCCTCAGCCACACAACTGGCCATGTCCCAGGCAAGCTGCTCCATTAGCCTGGGCCCTGGACTGACCATGGTGTGAAACACAGACATAACTAACGTCAGTGGACAGGTAGAGCGCTCAAAAAAGAAATGTATTTTTCTGCTTTAACTGCTGAAGTTTGGGAAGGGGGCTGTTTGTTACTGCAGCATGACCTCGCCTACCCTGACAGATACAAAGGCAAACCATTTTTGAGATGAGTGCAAGGAGAACGGGCCATCACATACTGAAGATCGACTGCAGGACAGCCACTCACTCGACATGTTTAAGAGCAGATGCTTTGGAAGCAGACAGGCCCAGCTCTCTGTTTTCTGGCTGCGTGACCCCAGGCATCCGTGCTCGACCTCTCTGGGCCTCAGTCTCCCCCACTGTACACTGTTTACTGGCTGGAAGCTTTCCCAGCTAGGTGCGGGTCCTGGCAGGAGGACAAAACGAGTGACTTTTTTTTCTGCTTTGAAAAGAAATTCCGTGATGGGAACATGATGACTAGAAACTGCCCTTGGGCAGAAAGGGAAAGAGAGCCTCAGCGGAGCTGGTAAGCCGCACCCACCCTGCTTTCCCCAGCACAGCTCCGATCCGCCTCCGAATCAGCAGTGAGCTTTGGAAGTTAGGCAGATAGACAATGGGGCCCCAAAGGAAACAGAAGAGATTAATCTCAAGTGTCCTTGTTTATGACCTGCTTCCACTGGGCCCGGTTACTGGCTATTGCCAAAGTCTCCCAGCCTGAGGGCAACCCGGGCAGTGAACACCATCCCACGGTTCCACCACCCTTTCCTCCAGCCCCGGGCCTTTACAGAGAGACTGCACAGGCCTGGGGGTGCAGGGCAGAGAACTCTGGGTGTGCGGCGGGCGGCTGCTGCCATCCATGCCCTCCTGTCCCCGGACTTAAAAAAATACAGAAATGATTTTATGTTTGAAGCACAGCACGTTACTCTTTAGAAAACAGCAAAATGTAGAAAGTCAGTAGCAAAACCTGGTGGCTTGCCCATGGCAGACATCAATAATCGATTGCAGAACTGAGCCCAGGCAACCCTGGGGAGCCATTGCTGGCCATTTAGCATCAGCAGGTGGCTGCACACCTATTTGGTACCCTGCTGCTGGCTCTCCAGCTGGTTATCTTTTATCAGAATCTTAGGATTACGGAGCTGAGAGGTATGGAAGAAGTCATTCTAACTCTGCCTTGCGTCTCCAGCGTCCAGCCTCTGCTTGCTTTCCACCAGAGATGGGAGACTCCCCACTCACATTCCCTAATGTCCGCAACGGCTGTATAACCCTGAATACCTACAGCTTCCAAAGGCATCCCAGCCATGGAACCTGTCTATTCCGCTGCTAGGGAAAACTTGCCTGTTTGCTGTGAAGTAAAAGTCCCACTACTGGTCTAGGCTCTGCCTCAGAGACACCCAGAACAAAGCGCTTCCCCCCTGTGCCCCAGGGGCCCTCTCGCAGAGGTCTGCAGTCTGCCCTGAGCTTCGTCTTCCCCAGGACACACAATCGGGCATCTTCTGCTGTAATCAGAGCACATATGAAGCGCTGGCATGCGGACGAGGCTCAGAAACCGGGGAGATGACCCCGAGTCACACATATGGGCCAACGGAGGCAAAGTGGGGGCAGGATTTTCTCTGGCCCCACCGCGGGGTCCTGCCAGAACACCGAGACTAAGGTCCCAGCTCCCTGACTCCTGGTCTTGGATTGTTTCCATGACACCGAGTTCCACATTCACCCTGTCCCTCTCTTCCAAGGGGACAGGACCAGAAATACCACCGTCTGGCTCAGTGTGGGGAGAAAACGGGTTCAGAGTCCTCCAGACCTGGGTGCGAATCCTGATGTTTACTGGCTGTGTGACTGGGGTAAGCCTCTCGACGTCTCTGAGTCTTGATTTCTTTATCCAAGAAACAGGGACCACAATGCTAATGGTGTATGCATGTGTATGTGCGTGGGAGCGAGGCAGGGAGAGAGAGAGGGAGAGAGAGGAGGGAATGTATAAAAAGAGAGAATGAAATGGAGCTATATGTAAAGGGCTCATACCATCTGGCACATAAAGCCCAGAGTAGCTTCGTCAGGACTATCAGCTCCCTCCCCTTCTGCCTCCCCTGCATGGGGCCAGGGCAGCTTCCAGCTAGAGGCTCCAGTTCGTTGCAGAGCTTAGAGCTCTGGGGCGGCATTATGGCTAGGCTCACGGGCTTAAGTCCAAAGCCCCACGTCAGACGCCGAACAGGGCATTTCACCCCCTGAACCTCAGTCCCCAAAACTGTTACAAGGCAGAGGACAACACACACCTCCCGAGACGTCTGTGAGGGTTAAAAGCCCCACACATGAGCAGCACCTGGGGTAGCCCGACACACAGTCAGCACTCAATCACTGCCACGGCCGTCGGGTGGCTGCCGTGTAGCTCTCCCCAGGGGCCCAGACGGTGGTGTGGGTAGGACCCACGAGGGCAGCCGAGAAGGAAATGCGCTCACTGTCCATTTCTGGCGCTGACACGCACCAGACAGCCACGGGAGAGGCAGGATCACCTTCTTTGGTGGCTGCCACTTCAATGACATCTACAATGTCCTATTTCCCCACTTAAGAGGTGTTAATTAGTCACACGTCTGGCTTCGATTCGATTCTCGAGACTCCAAGAGTGGGAAGGAAATTGCAAGAGTGTGGATGCAGGGGGAAAACCCAGCAGCCCCTGCTCCCAGGGGCAGCGGCAGAACCTGCATAGTGACAGGCACTCGAGAGAACAGCCCAAAGGGTGTGGGACCCCCCGATCTGTGTCGGCGTGAAGGAAATGGTGGGGGCTGGGGACCAGAAACACACCTCCAGTCATGATGTCACGGCAAACCCTTTGGCAGCCAGCGAATCTCTCCAGGACTCAGCCGTCATACCTCTCAAACGGAATGTGTGTGATGGTGATCGTGATAATCACTAACATTTACAGAGCGTTTGTTCTGAGACACTGCTACGAGCTCCACCTGGGTGAGCTCATTTAACCTTTACTTTGAGTCTGTGCATGCATATGTGAATATACATACATACATGCGCGATTATTATCTCCATCTCACCGAAGGAGAAACTGAGGTTCAGAGACGTTAGGTGTCTGCCCCAGATACCGAGCTGGCAAGGGCCAGATGTGGGGTTTAAACTTGACTCTGACCCTGAGCTTTGCAACCACTGCAAAGCCCTGCCTGTCAAAGCTGCAAAGCACTCGCAGCCTCCCCTTCTCTGGGCTCGCTCAGCGGGCCTGCCTCGGCTTCCTGCTCACCCCAGGACCCCGGCTGGGTGTGATCCCGACTGGGTGTGATGTGTGGGGTGGCGGAACTGCCGATGAAACTCCTCCTTAGGTCTGCCTGTGTCAGGGACGCCCACTTCCACGTGCAGGCTCTCTGAGGGACGACTTCATTTCAACAAATTGATAGAAAAAAAATTGCTGAAAACAAAATGCTAGCACTTTTCAAACCAATTAAGAAAGTCTGACACAGTCATGGGGCTGTCAAGGGGGTGGGGAGACCTCTCTCTCTCTCTCTCTCTCCCCCTCTCTCTCTCATACACACACACACACACACACACACACACACACACACGCTCTCTGCCAGGAGGGCTGGGGCAGGCAGGGAGATGGGCCCCGCCCTCCCCCCAGATCCTGAATGCACGCCAGCCCAGCCTGTGGTAAACACAGGAATGCAGCTGCCAAGCCCTCTGGGGCATTCATTAATTAAACTCTATGGATTTGCTCTGTTCCCGGAAACCTCCCCTCATTTCAATAATAACTGGAGGCCAACCAGGCTCAGGCTGTAAAAACAGCAGGCAAGCTCCTCAGCCAAGGTGGATGGGAGCGGAGCACCCGGGAAGGGTCGGGGCCTGGACCCCAGACCTGCCCCAAAGGGCTGCGTGAGCGTGGCCTGGTCCAGGCTACGCCTGAGCCTCGGCCGAGTTTCAGAACAAGGGGGGCTGGTGCCTGGACCAGAGGGGGAGCTCCTGCACTGGAATCTCAGGGCCCTGCTCACCTGCCCCATCAACGCCCGGATGGGATGATCTACACACCTACACATGTCCCTTCCTCTCTGCCCCGTAGAACCAGAGGAGAGAATAAACTGTGTTGACTTTATAAAGGCAGAGTGCAGAACAGAGTCTCTGACTGGAAGCCCACGTGTATGGCTCCAGAGGCAAAGCAAGGACTGGGCCCATGTACACATGTGTCACACAAGGTACCAATTCTGCAGGGAACGGGTACGACTGATTTCGCCCCGGTGCAAGCACGCGCCCCACCCCCAGAGCCAGCTTTTCTGACCGTGGGCGTCTGACAAGCAGCAAGTGCGTTCACTGCAGGGAGGCGCCCCTGCTCGGGTCAGCCAGCACCTCCCGAGCACGCCTCTGGACGGAGATCTGAGACGTCCCGGGTGCCAAGGACCATCTCCGGAGGTTCCTAATGTACACATGCCCAGTAAGAGGCTCTGGTAAGTCCCGCATTAAAACCATTGTTTAACCAAGTGGTTTTTCAATGCATCGTCTCTGGTATTCTTTACCCATGGAAATCCCAGCCACATGCAGAATGTAGCATGGGAAACTCTCAGACCAGAAAAGTGAAGGGGGAAACCAGTCATCGGCACCCTCACTGGAGCCAGGGTGGGGCTGGCTGGCCGGACAAGCGTCCTGAGGCCCCTGCCCCACCCTGGTGTCCAGGGAACACACCTGTGAGATGCCCACCCTGGGACTCACCCACTCATTCACATCCCTCGGGTCCCTCCTGGCAGCCTCCGGGGACATCTCACAAGTAAGAGGGCGAGGGCCTGAGAGGCGCGGGAAGCGGCCCTACCTGGGGTTTGACCCGGGGCCTGTCTCCCTCGGATGCTCTGTTCTCCCTGCTGTGCCGCCTGGCCCGGTGGCGCTGGGCCCTGGTGGCACCTCGGAATCGCCTGGGCAGCTTCGAAAACGCCAGCTCCCTGGACAGCAGCCCAGACCAATTATGTCAGTCTCCTGAGAGCTGGGGCCCGGGCACCTGCATTTTTGGAGAAGCTCCGTTCCCTAACAACGGTCTGCAAACTGAAAGGCTGGGAGCGTGGCCGGAGTGCGGGTTTTGGGAACGACCCACTTCCTGTTTACAGATTCTGTGTATCTGGTTGAATCGCATCAATTTAAAACACGTGAGGATCCGAGAGGGCACGTGTGTGTGTGTGTGTGTGTGTGTGTGTGTGTGTGTGAGTGTGTGTGTACGGTTGACTTAAATTATTTCTGGGAAGAATGCAAACAATCAGGAACCATCTCTCATATAACAACAACAGCAGCCATGGCCACTGCCGTAACCACCTCGGCGGCCACAGGCGTCTTGGGGGGCTGTCCGAGCGCTCGGCCGTTTTACATGCCTTGCCTGCGTCCCCCTAGAGCAGCCCTGGAAGGGGGTGCCCCATCACCCCTTTTTGGAGAGGCAGAACCCGAGGCGCCGAGGAGCCCGCCCAGCGGGGAGGTGACCGAGGTGGGGACTGACCCCGAAGGCAGCCTGCCCTACAGCCCGTGGTGCCTTGGTGAGAAAAGGATGGCGTCACCGTCACCCCGCTCTCAGAGGGCAGCGAGAGGACCTTGTCTCTACAGACTGCGAGGCCCCCCCTGAGCCCGCCCCACAGAACAAACAGAACCGGACAAAGGGACGGGCGGGCTGGCAGCCAGGGCAGGTGGCTTCCCGGGATGACGTCAGCCTGAGCCAGTGCAAATGGTCCCCTCACCTGACCAGCCACACGCCCCGTGGCCTGTGGCCTGAGGGCGGCTTCACCGTGATCCCAGAGGGAAGGAGCGGCTCTGTCTGGCCTGCCGGGGCCTGGAGGGGGAAGAGCTGCACCGAAGGCCCGAACCACAGCATGGGCCCTGAGAAGCAGCGAGGGTCTGCTCGGGGCTGGGAACTGGGCGCCCCCGGGGGGCTGAAAAGGCACCCGCTGGACACCCCGAGTGCTCGAGACCCCAAAGTGGGCGTCACAAGGGCTGGGCTGCAGGCAGGGCCCCTGGACCCACTCCCCAGGGCTGGGCAGCACTTGGCTGGGGCCTTGGGCAAAGATCCGGAGCTCAGCGTCCGAAGTCCAAAATGAGGACAGCCCCGGTCACTGTGTCGCTGCGTGCCACCGGCGAGGCCTCTGGTGGAGGGCAGCGGACGCCGTCACGGCCTGTTTCCCACTTTCCTTCTCTTTTGTGAGCTTTAGAAAACTTGCTAAGCAAAAATCACAGGCATCTAATATATGACAGCGATCGAGGACCACCTGTGGTTTAGTGTGGTGGGGGCTGGGGCCCTGGAGCCACCTCTCGTGCTGGTCCCCATGAAAGCCACCAACAGGATGAGCTTCTCCCCCTCTTGCAGGTGTGGGACTCCGAGTGGCAGATGTTTCCCCGGGAAGAACACATGCGGAGAGCAGCGGCCAGAGGGGCTCCTGGCCCAGAGGAGGGGGTCCCTGTGCTGCAGGTGCCGGGGTGGGGCGGGGCCCAGACCCACAGGGAATCAGGGGTGGGAACCGCCCGGACTGAGGTGTGATTTCCCGGTCCCCTATGCCCCAGCAGGACATGATTCTTTCGCGGCAGCTCACCTTGCTGGAGTCTTTCCAGCGTGTTTCAGGTTTCACGGGGGGCCCTCTCTGCTTTTGCGCACTCCTACTGCACACACTCACACCGAGGCCAATCGAGTTGTGTAAGGACGAGCACAGGCCCAACTAGCCTAAGGAGGCCCGGGATCAAAGACCATGGGTCTCACTCATTCATTCACTCATTCATTCACCCATTCATGCAAGGAGTGCTCACTAAGTGCCAGGCAAGGAGGACTTATCGAAAGGAGCGGGAAGGACTTTTCTGGAGTAATGAGAATGTTCTAGATCTTGATAAAGGTGTGGATTACAGGGTCTGCACTTGTCAAAACCTATCAAGCTGTACACACACTTAGGGTATATAGATTTGGCTGTATGTAAATCATATCTCCAAAATACTTGTATTTTATGTACTTACTTACAATATCCTTATAACGCAGCAGTGGTTATAATAACATTAACGTGCACACCAAACATGTTTTAGAGTCAACTCTGCGCCAGGCATTATCCTTGGTGGCTCACATATGACAAGCAATAGACCCTTCACAACAACCCTATGAAGTACTATTATCCCCATTTTAGAGCTAGGGAGACTGAGGCACAGAGACATGCAGTAACTTGCCTACATCCCACAGCTAGTACACTGCAAAGCTGGGGTTGGAACAGACAGACCTTCGGGCTCCAGAGTCGTGCCTTTAGCCATTGATCTGCTTTTTCTGATTCTCGGCAAAACAGAGCGAGGCCTCTGTCCTCAGGGCACTTGTGCTCTTGAGGGAGAGACGTGAAGCACCCCGAGACTCAGCTCAGGACAGCAGAAGTGCCCAGCCTCGGCCCGCAGCAGCCCGGGCCCCCGAGCGTGCGCCTGCCCTGCCCTGAACCCTGCAGCCTGACCACAGGGGTAAAGTAACACCAGGCAGGTGACTGCACCCCGTTCCGTGCCCAGCACCCGGCAGACCCTGTGTGCAGGTCACCTGACGAGTGGCCCCAGGAACCTCCCGTGGGCAGTGCCACGTGCCACCACATCAGACGGGATTCCGGACGAGCTCTCGGGAGGCTGCCTGACTCCAACCCCGTGCGGCCGCACCAACAAAGACCAGAGGGCCAGCACAGCCGGGAGAACACTGGGGTCCAGGAAGACGGCTTATAGGGGTACACACAGGCGTGGAGCAGGGGCACCCACGGAAAACTGAAGCAGCCTGCCCTGTCGAAACAAAGCTGGATTTTCTGTTGGCCGAGACCAGGAGTGACCATCAAGTTCTTGATACTCGACCACAATAGGTCACCAGTCTTTTGTGGTCCTCCAAGAAGACAGCCATGGCCCCGGTGGGGACAGTTTGCCATTGAACAGAGTACTCCATATTTACAAACTAGAGCCTCTCCAAACCAAGTTCCTGGCAAGAAGGCACAGCCCCACTGAGGCCCAGCCACCCACCTAACAAACTCGCCTGGTGGCCCCCGGAGCTCAGAGTCCATTTACGCGTTCATCCATACACTCATCCGTGGGTCCATCCACTTATCAGATATTCACTGAGCGTCACAAATGTGCCAGGCGCAGCGTGCAGCTCTGGGGCCGTGCTGGTGCCGATAAGTCTCCGCATTGCTTTGTGGTCCAGCGAGAACTGCTAGAAGGAATTTGGAGGAAGGTGCAGGGACCCCTCGGTGAGGTCAGGGGCGCTCATTATTCACGCCGCCCGTCCTTGTCCACTCCCTCATTCATTCGAGCACGTGAGTCCGTTCGAGCGAACCTGCAGCAGGCCCTCCGCACGGCCGTGCTGTCCCTGTCTTGCTCCCTGGTGGATCCCCTGTGCCTGGCACACAGATGGTGCTCAATAAATGCTCGTGGACCAAGGGAACTGCTGTCAGGACTTGTTTCTCGATGGGCTGTGACCCCATGGGGCAGTGCCACCTAGGGCTCACGTGGGGCTCTTGCTACATGGGCAGACTCCTGGGCTCGCTGCAGACGCCTAAGCCCCACACCCGGGACCCTACTCGCTGAACCAGTATCCAAGGGGCCCACCAGCTTGCACTCCAACCTCCCAGCATAAGCCCCCGTGGCCCCGAAGGACGCGACAGCTCAGAGCAGTCAAGACCCTGGGCCGAGGTCCCAGACACGGGAAGGGGCAGTGCCAGATTCAAGCCCAGGACCCCCAGCTCTGCTGCTCCTGCTGTCCCCCCCGCCCCCACCCTGCCAGCCAGCAAACACCAAAGCGGCACAGACGCTTCACTCCCCACAGTTCAGCACGCAAACCTGGAAGGACTGCAGTTCACACCCGTGGCCCCACGCGCCTGAAAACGCACAGGGCCCCGTGTTACATGAAAGGATTAGGAAACTCATTAGGCAGAGCTCTGACAGGCTCTGTTCCGTTTTTATCCCTTCCCCAAAGGGGCTTGTAGTTCTGCAGAAGAAGAGGAAAAATAAAATATCCAGGGTAGGCTATGGAAAAGCCTCCAACCGCTCTGCCTTCACTGTGTATCAGAATGCCTCTTCCTTATCTCTGTACCGTTGCCTCCTTCCTGATTAGCTGTGGCTGTTAATGACCCCAATACACTTTCACATCAAGTAGCCGCCCAGGGGCGGGAGGGAGGGAGGAGGGAAGGAGGCTCAGGGCGCTGCAAGGAGGGTAGGGAAGCCCAGTGGAAGCCAGAGGCTGGGAGCCATTGGCTCTGTCACCGAGGCCAGGCCCACCCAACAACGGAAATACACACAGGTGGGGGGTCATTCTGGGACGAAAGAGCCGTTTTAAGAAGAGGCTCAGCCTTCTTAAAACTCCAACAGAGCCTGTGTCCCTGTCCCATCATTCCAGGCAGAGGGAGCGGCTTGTGCAAAGGGCAGGGAGGAGGGACAGTTGTCCCAGGGCGGCGAGCAGCCCCAGGGGGTTGGCGAGGGAGGCCTGGGAAGCAATTACGGTCATTAACTGTGGCTGCTGAGTGCTCACCACGTACCAGGTGCTTGCTGAGCCCTTGTTCATCCCCACGCTGAACGCTCACTGCCGTGAGAGAAGTACAATGGTTCCCTTGCTACAGATGGGGGAGCCGAGGCTGCAAGCCACCCAGCTGGCAGACAGGAGCAGGGGTTTGAATGCGGGCTGACTCCACTGGGAAAAAGGCCCTAAGAGGTCACATGGGACCCTCCATCTACAGACAGGGAAACTGAGGCCCACACGCAGGGCTACAGAGAAAGGCTTGGCTCAGGGCTGCATGGCCAGGATCCTTTTTCTGGAAACTTCCCCAAGGCAGGAGCTTATCTCATACATGGTTTTTAGTGCCTCACATGGCCGACTGCAGAGTTGTGCAAACAGCAGGAGCTCAGCAAATGTCTGCTGCTCAACACTGAAGGGTATCAAGGTTCAGATCATGGCTTCTGAATGCCCCCACTTTGAATTTAGAAGCGTAAGCTCCAGCCCGGGCTCCGCCGCAGCCCTGCTGTGTGACTGTGCGCAGGTTTCTTACCCTCTCTGGGCCCTGGCTTCCTGAGCAGCGACATGAAAGGGGTGGACTGGAAGGAGCCGGATGTGCTGACAACTGAGGCGTGGGGGCAGGCTCACACCCGGCTGGCACTTGCTCCTGGGCTCCTATAAAAACTCACGGCGAATGACGCTCTCCAAACCCAGCATCAGACGTTCTAGAACCTTCCAGGCACTTCCCGCCAAGATGTCTGTAGAGGGTAGGAGGGGCAACTGCCTCCACAGGGCCACCACCTCCATCCCTCGCCCGAACCCGGAACAGAAGGCGGGAAGGCACCCAGAACAGAACAGACTCCCAGCTACGACTGGAGGAGTTACGGAGGTGAGAGACAGGCGCGCCTGGGAAGGGCCGTTTAGCTGCTGAGCGGCAGGAAGGCAGGGACCCGAGGATTTCTGGCTCTGGCAGAAGGCAACTGGGTGCAGAGCCTGCCGGCACCGGATGGGAATTCGCCGGTCCTCGAAAGGGATCCTGGGACTCGAGGGGACGTGCCCCACCCTTCCCGTCTGGCAGGTCGAGACTGGAACGAGGGTAAAGCACGGCCTGTGTGCGGTGTTGTCCCAGGGCACCTGAGAAGCACTGAGTGCCACGCTCATAACTCAGCAGACATAGTCTGCTGGGGGAAAAAATGCTCTATCCGAGTGGAAACATTTGCCTAAGTTTGCACCTGGAATCGAAGGGCATCTCACCTAAATGCTAGGGGGTTCCAAAGCCCTGGACTGATGTTTGGGCTTCGCTCTGAGTCCGGCAGCTAAAGCCTCGTGGTTCCCCAGGGCCTGGCAGGGACCTCGACTCACCCCTCCCAGCTCCCACGTCAGACTCCCACGCACATGGGTGCTTCTCAACCAAGGGCAACGGTGCCCCCGGGCACATTCGGGAAAGTCTGGGACCAACGGACAGGGTGCTGCTCAACTCCCTGCAACACACAGGACAGTCCCCGCCACACAGAGTAATGGGCCCACGTGACCCATCCGCCGTGGTGTGACCCCTCCTCGACACCAGGGCCCCTCTCAGGGGAGGCATCCTAGGTCCCCCAGCCTACGGCCCTGACGGGGAGGGACAAGAGATGAGGCATCAGCAGGCCCGGGCTGGAGTCCAGGTAGTGAAGGGGGTGACTCTGAGCAAGCCTCACCTTTGACCACTTGTGAAACAGGGGTCACGAAAACAGTGCTTACACCCCAGAGGGCTCCTGTGAGGGTGGGGTGAGATAGTATAGTTCGCTCAGCGGCCGGCACAGGTTGCTCTTTAAGCCTTAATTTCCCCACCTGTGAAATGGGACCACAGCCTCTGCTTTGGTGCCCCCTGCAAGCTTTGTCCCTCTGGCATGGGTACAGAGAGGCCATGCCCTCCCGGATGGTCTTGCTGGACGACGCACACGTCCCGGAGAAGCAGAGGCTGTGGAGGGCCGCTGGGCCAGCAGCAGGCTTTCCGTGAGTGAGAAGGAAATGTTTTGGGGGGTGGGGGGTGGGGGAAATGGGCGAGGTGGTGTGGAGGTGACTTCCAGCTGGAAGATGACAAGCCCTGGGGATGCAATGGACAGCGCGGTGACGACGGTCATTGGCACCGTAGTGTATGTGTTTGAAAGTTGCTCAGAGAGTGGATCCTGAAAGTTCTCACGGGAGGAAGAAGTGGAACGACGTGAGACGGTAGATGGTAACTAGACTTACTGTGGCAGAGGTTTCCCAGTTTGTACACGGGCAATGCCTTAGGTGGTACACTTTGATACGTCACATGTACATCGTATCTCAGTAAAACTGGGGTGGGGCAATACTTCAAAAACTATAGACTGGGAAGAAAAAAAAATCTTGTGTTAAGCCACTGAGAGTAGGCATTTTGCTACTGCAACATACACTAATATTGACTGTAACATACTATATTATGTAGCTACTATAACATACACTAATCTGACTACTATATCGAGATTATAGGAAGACTGCTAGCACTAACGTGTACTCTGCAGCTCCTAGGCTCCAGGAGCTGTGTTGAAGCACTTCACGGGGAAACTGAGGCTCACAGAAGTCAAGCCACTTGTCTGAGGTCCCACAGCGACTTGGTAGCAGAGCTGGGATTCAAACCCAGATCTACCTTAAAGAGAAAGCCAAGCTCTTGCCAACACTGACCGAATTCTACCTGCACCCTTCTATGTCTCCTCCACCAAGAAAGGACAGCCAAGGACACCGAATCTGTTCAAAAACAATAGTAGAAACTGTGGACAGACTCTGCTGTTTTTAACTCTTGTTACAGCTCACCTTTGGGAACCCCCCTTCGCATGGAGCAGGACCACCCGGAGGGCTCCCCTGGCCCAGAAACCGAGGCGGGGAAGAGCCAGGCCTGCACGCCGTGCTCTCAGACCCGAGCACAGGGTTCGCTGCTGTTTACGGCGCGGCCCTCGCGATGAATGTTTGATGAGAGAGATGGGGTGACGAGCACTTAGGACCCAAGAAATGGATTCCCTCCCATGCCGGGAGGTTCGTGCCAACTCCTAAAAGGGTGAGTGGCTTGAAAGCCCCTGGGACTCTGAACCCTGGCTGGCTGAGCAGCCCCCTTTACGTGCAAGAGCCCAAGACAGGAAAAGGACCCACGGGGAACACCCGAGGCTGCCGCCTCGCAGACCGTGGGCAGGCCACGCAGGTCCTTCCCGTCTCGATGTACTCATCTGAGGCGGGAGGGACTGAGTGATGCCCCCGGCCACCCTCGGACTGTCGTGGGAAGCGTGAATGAGAAGGAACATGCATCAGGTACCTACTGCTGCATGATAAACAGCCCCCAGGCCCAGCAGCTCGAAACGACGAGCTGCTCGCACCGTGTCTGGAAGTCAGGGACCCAGGAAGGCCTGAGCTGAGTGGTTCGGGCTGGCGGCTGAGTGGAGGAGACCTGGGAGGCTCGCCACGTGGGCCTCTCTCCATGCTGCCCCAGTGCCCTCAGCCCACGGCTGCTGGCCGCCCCCACAGTAAATGCTCCAAAACAGGGAGAGGGTGGCCGGGGGGAGGTCACAGTGTCTTGTGTAACCTGATCTCAGAAGTGACGCCATCACTTCTGTTGTATTCTGTTTGTCACACAGACCAGGCTGGTACAGGAGGAGACTTCACAGTGGTGTGGCTATCACAAGGGGAGCACCCTTGGGGGCCAGCCTGGAGGAGGCTGATGGCCAGTGTCTGACTGTGTCTTACCGACTACGGAGCACCCAACGAACGACAATGATGGACGACAACGATGGTGGTGGGGACAGAAACCAGTTATCGGGACTTGACTACACCCCGCGCTCTGTGTCCAGGGCTCCGTGTGCATTACCTCCACATAACCTCCCCCACAGCCTCCGAGTAGCGTGATAGCGCCGCCCTGCATCACAGAAGAAGAAGCCGGGGCACAAAGGGACAAGCCACTCCCTTCAAAGGCACACAGCAGTGAGAGGTGGCCCCAGGGCTCAGGCCACAGCCACTGGATGCGCCACTCGCTTTCTTAACCACCCGCGGGGCCGGGGGCTGGCAGGAGCCTGGCGTGAGCCACTTGTCCTAAGCTGTTAGTACAATGTAAATGAGACGAACTTACAATGAAAGAAACTGTATAAAAACCAGGGTAAAAACACACACACCGTATCACTTCCCCGTTACCGCATTTTGCGACCACCCGCGGCCTCGAGGTCATCTACACACGTTAAACCTGCGCAGGGCAGACACTGTGTGACGATGACGCCCTGTGCACCCTTCCCCAGCTCTGCGCGACAACTGGTGGCTTACCCTCGGCCCCGGCGGGAGGGTCTACACTACAGCCACAAATCAGGGCCCCCCCCCTCCCAAAATCCTGGCTGTTGACCCTCTGCCAGCAGACCACCGTAACTGACCCAGCACATCATTTCTTCCAATGAGGAACTGTCTTGACGACTCCCTGCGAAAGAGCCCATTCTTCATGAAATCCAAAAATACCACATTCCCCGAGATACCGATCAATCCAGATTTCCTTCCTGAGGTTTCCGACTTCCCGGTGAGGAAGCAAGAGGCATTTGTCTGAACAAAACATAATGTGGTCCGAAACCCCAGCGAGGGACAGAAAGTGAGAGTAACGGCGGGGCCTTCGGGCCCCAGGAGGACCGCTCAGAAACGCAGACGAAGACGGGCCCACCCAGGCCCGCCCCGGCAGGCGTCCCGCAAGCCCCAAACGGGCCGACCCACACACGCAGCCACGGGGGCCAACGAACCGTGGAGCACACACGCAGCAGCACGCTGCACGGGCAGTGCAAACGGTCTGTGCCCAAGACCCGTGCGACCTACGTGTTTTTTTAAAGGATGGGAAAAGACAGAAGGTTGGCAATTTTGTTCAAAAAAGGAGAGAAAAAAAGACAGGAAGGAAATGCGTGTGAGTGCCAAGAATGGTTTTCACGGATGTGAGAATGGTGGGTGGACTTTGTTTTTGTTCGGCTTTTCTATGCTTTCCCAGTGTGAGACGGGCACGCCCCGCGTGTTTGGTCGGAGGGAGGGGAGAGGCGAGGGACGTTGCTTGACCCAGACAGAGCCCCGCGGAGCAGCCACGCCCTTCGCCCTGCCCTGCCGGCATGTCCCTCCGGGTCCCTCCCAGGGGCACTGCATCTGGGCACGGCCGCCGGCCCCCGGTGGGTTCATGAAGGGGCCATTGTTCTCCAGGTGACATCACTGTGCTGCCTGGCGGCTGGGAAGGAGACCTGAAGCGGGCGCGGCCAGCCCCGAGGAACCAGCCCGGGCCGCCTGCCTGTCCGCGCCACGGCAGAGGTGCTGCCGCTCTATGCTGGCCATCGGGGCTGTAGCGATGTCCGGCACCCCGGTTTCACGCTCGAACAGGCAGCCCGAGGCCAGAGCACGTGGCAGGGCTCCGGACGTGCAGTGGTCGGCAGCGTTTGGCATGGACGGCAAAAGATGGGGGTGGGGGGCATAGCAGCTGACCCCCACTCCCCGAAGCCCAGGTCTCCAGGAGACGTGCGACAACCTGTGCCCGGCGCACAGAAGGTGCTCAGTAAGTGGCAGATGCAGCTGTTAACTCCACTCATAACTCCCTGGCTCAAAACCTTAGGGTACTGGAATCCACCATCCTTTCCAGAGCCCCCAAGCCCTGTGCAGCCATGACCTGCCCACCTGCCCAAGCTCATTTTCTCCCCCCCCAACTCACTTTGCTGCACCCCCCCAGCCCCGCTGCTGTTTCTCAAACAAGCCAGGGTCTGCCACAGGGCCTTTGCACTTGCTTCTGCTCCTTCCGGGATATTGTCCTTTTCCAGACCTTCTTGGGGTTCATCCCCTCACTTCATGCTGATCTCTCCTGAGATTATGTCCCTGGTGACTTGCCCTAAAGTGCAGGCCCCATGCCCTGTGACCGTTTTCTTCAGAGCTGTGATGACTACCTCAGAATTTCTTGTCCATTTGTTCAGTGGCATCTTTGTTCGCCGCGTTTCCCTGTCCCGTGGGTCCCACGAGGGCAGAGCCCTTGCCCGCCTGCCTCGTCCTGTGCCTTGCACAACAGAGGGCCTTGAGGACAGAAACCTCAGTGAGCGAATACACAGTTTCTATTGCCATCATGTCTCAGATGTTCCCATCGGGCTCTCTACAGGTGGAGAACCCCAGACCACCCTGGCCTGGAACCTTGGCGTCCACTCTTGGTGTGCAGCAGGGCCACGCCACTGGTCTTCCCCTGGCCTCAGTGTGCCCGTCTGTGGTAGGGTGACGGTGCCGCCAGGCGGACGCAAGCGTGAAGGAGAGTGAACTTCAGGACGGCGGACACTTTGTGAGCTCCTGGGCAGGCCGATGCCATCCCAGGCCCCGGGGAGCCAGGCCAACCCTCTCTCGGGGGAGACAGGGAATAAACCAGGGGAGACTGAGCTCAGTGCCCGGGGGTGGGAACAGGGGGAGGGTGCGGAGACAGACGCAGGGTGGGGGTTCGCGTCCTCCTCGGCTGGCAGGCAGCCTCCCTGCGCAGGGGCAGGGAGAGGAGAATGTTCCAGGCAGAGGGAACGGAGGGCAGAGGCCCCGGGCTGATGTGGGCTGACTGACAAAGAGCAGGAGGTCAGGGTGGAGGAGGGGAGCGGGTGTGGAAGGCAGCTGTGAGAGCTGAGGTCAAAGGGGGGACGGGGTCAGTCCCTCAGTCCCGCAGGTCAGGGTCAGGAACCGGGGCTTCCTCAGTCTGGGGTGAGTCCGGGGGATGGCCTGGCCCCTTAGGCTGCTGGGTGGAGAACGGACTGGGTCGGCGGGGCAGAGTGGGGGGCGGCGAGGAGGGTGGGGCAGACCGAACAGTAGCCTCCAAAAAGGTCTGTCCACACCCTGACCCCCGGCACCCATGCATGTGACTTTACTTGGGGGAAAATGTCTACGCAGACGTAATTACCTTAAGATGAATGACCTAAAATGAAAGGATCTCAAGATGGATTCATGCCGGGCTCTCCACTGGGCCCGAAGTCCATGGACAAGTGTCCTTCCAAAGACAGAGGAGAGGCCTGGTGAAGACGGAGGCAGAGGCTGGATGGGTGCGGCCACAGGCCAAGGCGTGTGGGAAGCCATCAGAGGCCGGGAGGGGCAGGAAGCATCCTGCCCTGGAGCCCTAGGGAGGTGGCACAGGCTGACAACACCCTGATCTTGGACTTCTGGCCTCCATGACCCTGAGACATACATGTCTGTTGTTTCCAGCCCCCAGTGTGTGGCAATGCATTAGGGCAGAGTCAAGAACTCAGTGCAGAGGAGGTACTGATGGAAACCGGGGCTTCTGAAGACTCGAGTCACAAACATCTCTTTACTTTGAGATCCTCTCCCACTTGCTAAATAAAGAGAGGGTTTACGTGTCTGGGGGTGGGGTGGGGGGGCACTGGGCCCTGTGGAATATTTTAGGCATCCATTTCACTCTGTCATTGACGCAGAAGCAAATACTCCCACTCAGCCTTCCGCTGGAGGGCTGAATCCTCAGCATGGGCGCCGAGGCTTAAACTGTGGCTCTCCAGTGCAGGGGGGCTTGTGGGTCCAGCGAGGCTGACACACACACACCCCGTAGTGCTGGAGTCCCAGCCTCGCCGATCCCAGCTGTGTGACCCCTGGCCTGTGGCTTCGCCTCTCTGTGCTTCAGATTTCTCCCCCACGAAATGCGGGCCCACATCCCACTTCCCTCAGGGGCAGGTGTGCAGATCCGGTAAAGCCAGTGCTTGGCAAGCAGAAGGCGCTCAGCCTGTGGGACCCCTTCCTCCTCCTCCCAGCTCAGGCCAGCAGGAAGAACACCCCAGCTATAATGGTCGCCTATAATGCCCCCCAGCCAAAGAATACACAGCAGTAGCTCTCCACTGGTGGAGGGCGGCAGGAGGTGATTTTGCCCCCAGGAGATCCTCTGGAGACATTCCTGGTGGTCGCTCGGGGGTGCTACTGGCATCTAGTGGGGAGAGGCCGGGGAGGAGCCTGCAGGACAGAAGGCAGCTCCCCCACCCTCAGAGAATCCCCTGACCCAAGACAGCGACAGTGGTGAGGCTGAGAAACTGACACACGGCAACAGGTGGGTGTTTCGGTCAAGCCCTCGCTACTTACACTTTGACATTTGTATGTATATTGCACGCTCAGGTGCTGAGGTGTTTTTGTGATCCTCCCCCTAAAGGCTGCTCGGCAAAGGCAGGGATTGTACGTGTTCTGTTCACGGCCCTTTCCCCGGTGCCAGCACCAGGTCGGTGCCCAGCCCACCCTGGTGGGATGACAAGGCGAGTGAACGAGCGAAGACGCACAAACAACACTCGCCTCGTGCTCCGTGTGAGCCTGGCACCCCGCAAACCCCGTGAGGGCTCGGCCGGGTTCTCACCCTCTCTGCTGGTGCACGGACAACCGGTCTGGCCACCTCGGCAGGGGGGACTCATCTGGAGCCGGCACCCATCCCCCCGGCCCTGAAAGGGAAGTGAAATGCACACTTGTTAGGCGCTTCCTGTGCGTCAGGTGTTTAACAGGTGCCAGGGCTGTGCTGCTTCCTTCTTGCTCCAACCCCCTGGACCACCCACCAGCAAGGCCCAGGTGAAGGCCCATTTTACGGATGAGGACACCGAGGCGGAAATGGGTGATTTACTGTGCCCGGGGCCCCTCGGCCAGCACCCGGCGCAGCTGAGACTCGAGCCCAAGCCTGTCCTATTTGTTCCAAAGCCATCTTTGCAGGACGACCCTCGGCCCTGAAAACCCCCACTTCCCGCTGCTGTTCGGGCCCCAGCCTCCCGCGGCACTGCCGCTGCTCCTGGGCTCTGGAATGCTCTGCAGCGTTCTGTCTGGCTCCTGCGTGGAGTCCGCCCAGTCTGCTGGGCCTCGCACAACGTGCCTCTTCCTGCCTTTGTGGCTCAGAAACAATGAGCTCGGTTTCCTTCATTCCCCCCTTTCTTTCTCGGAGGCAGAGGCAGGCCATTAGCAAATTATGTCAAAGCTGGCTTCAGAAGACATTTCAGGGCACGCCTTTGAGGGTTACTTTAAGCCTGCCACAGCGTCTTCTACGCTGCTCTGGGCAAACACGGGCCTAGGGCAGGCTTTGGAACGGGACGGATTGTTTAGATAAATCACGCAGACTGAGGCCCCGCCCCTCTCACCACCAGCTGCGGGTATTACCGCCGTCCCCAAACTCTGAGGTAATTGTCTGTGGCTTTAAAAGTGTCCTCCCATAGAACAACTACCAAAGTGAAGTCCCCAGGTAAAAGGGATTCACGTGGATCTTCCAGTTCACTGGGAATCTCTGAAAACTTGGTTCAGAAGAAAAGGTTTGGGTGTCACAACTGCCGAATGTGAAGGTGCATGCACTGTAGGGTATCACACGGTGGCAGGTACCTCGATGCCTGAAAGGGACAGTGATGGGTGATGTGACCGTGAGATGGGTGATGGCAACCCCATTCCACAGAGGAGCACACTGAGGCCCAGGGACGGAAGGAGCTCAGCCGAGGTTGCACAGCTGGCAGGGGCAGGGCCAGGGTCGGCACCCGAGCCCTCCGCGATGGAGCACGTGTTCCGTCCGCACTCCGCCCTCGCCCCGCTGAGCCGGAACAGCCCGGCACCCAATGGAGAGGGCATCTGTGCAGGGGCCGCGGGCTCGGCGCCCCGAGGGACGTTCGTTTCAGCCTCGTGAGCCCGAGCTCTACCCATCTGACAGAGCGGAAAACCGAGGCCTGCGGACGGGTCAGGTTTCCTTAGCATGGATGTGGGTGGCGGAGTCTGATTCGAGCCCTCGACCCAGGGCCAGCTGGTGCCGGCCAGTCAGTGGACGCCGCATGCTGCAGGGGCAGGGACCGGAGGCCCGGGTTCAGCTGGTGTGCACTCACCATGTGGGACGCGCCGTAAGGGCGGCGAGCAGAGGCAGTGGCGGCCTGCGTGGCACGGACTTCACCCATCCGTGCGGCGGCACCCACTCGTTACATAGGCACCGAGGCCAACCCTGGCCGACCCCCGGGCTCCCAAGGCTCCAGGGTGGGAGGGCTGCCTGTTGCCAACCCCCACACCTGAACTGCATCGCTGGAGAGGCAGAAAGAAGCCCCTTTCCGGGGGTTGGGGGGACCTGTCTCATAAACTCAGGCCTCACGGACCAGGTCCAGGGCCACAAAGCAGCACAGACCCACAAGAGAAGACGTCACATTCACGAGACACCTGTTTGCACCTGACTGCTCTGGTGGCTGTGTGGCCCCCCAAAGCTCACTGCACCTCTCTGGCCCAGCCAAGGGGGTATCGGGTCAGCCCCTGCACCTTCAGGGCAGGTGTGAGCGTCTGCGACTTGGGCGATGCAGATGGCGGGCCCGAAACCTGCTGCAACCAGGGCTCCATCCCTAAATGCTGGGTCCCTGTTGACCATCGGGACTCCCTGCAAGGCTGGACCCAGGGAAGGAGCTGGCTTAGCCCTTCGCCCATCCTCGGTCTGGTGCAACCCTGCCAGCCCCTCTCTCCGAGGTCAGCCCTGGTCGCTGATGGGGGCTGCCCTCAAGTTTCCCGCAAGTCCTGGAGAAATCCGTATGCCAGGGACAGCCCTGGGGTGGGGGTCAGAGCCTGGGCTGGAGCCCTAGCTCTGCCGCTCACTTCCTGCGCCGCCCCAGGCGGGTGCTTTCCCTCTCCCGACCCACCTCTCCAAACCACGGGCAAAGTCCTTGAGATTGCATCCACACCATCCCCCAGCGAGACACGGGCCAAGGTTTTAATCATTAGCTGTCATTTCAGCCTGTCTGCCAAGCCCCATCAAGCCTGCCCGAGGGCGAGAGGGTACAGTCCCAGGACCCGGCCCCAGGCCCCATCCGGGCCCACCCACGCCACGCCCCAGGTTCACTGCCAGTGGGCAAGCCCACCCGCCCCCTGGGGTCTCCTTAGGTAATCAAAGGCAACCTGGAGACTTTGCTTGATGAGAAGATAACAAAACCCACAACTCAACATGCACACGACAGGGACACTCAGCCATCCTGGGAGGGTGAGAGGAAACGAAGCAGGTGTCAGCTAATCCTCCCTAAAAATAGGGGAGGACAAGCGTTTCTGCCAGGGGCCAGGCTGTCGCCACTCAGATAAGTCATCTGGCAGGGCCGGCCGAGTCCCGCCGGGTCCTGAGCTGGCCCGTCCCTGCAGACAGGGGATCCCGGGTGATTTCCCCACCGGAGCGGGGCAGAGCGGCTCCGCTGCCAGGGGCCGGCTGCCGCCCGCCTCCGTGCCAGGTGTGGGGAACAGGAAACGGTGGGGCTCCATGGACAATTATTCTGGAAGAGGCAACTTCCCGAGCTGGGTCTGTGGGATCCCCCCCCACCCCGCCCCGCCACCACCACCTGGGGAATGTGGGAGGGGAGTAGCTTTGACTGCTGTTTTAATACTTAAAAACAAAACAAGCAAAAAAACCAAGCTTACAAAATCCGGTGGCTCCGAGTCCGGGTGCCTCTTCCTCAGGGAAGAGAACCTCTGCTGGCTACGCGCTGAGAAGCGGCGGAGGGACTCCCGGCTCCGGGAGGCGAGGTGCCGGAAGGACGAGGTGCGCTTGAAGGGGGTCCGGCTGGTGGGCTCCCCACCGGCCCGCTCGTGGCTCACCGTGGTGGTCACTAAGTTGAGGGCATCCTGGAAGGACCTCCTCACAGTGCCCACCCACTGGGTCATGTGGGTCTGGGCCACGGTGAGTTTGTCCCCCAGGTAATCCATGGGGCCGGCAGGTGCAGGAAAGAAGCAGTTCCAATGCCAGGCCCCCCGGCTCTTCCTACTTGCCGCTCCTGGAAGTTTGGGGCTTGCTCGGAGAGAAAAGCTGACAGCCCTCCTCAGCAAAACCCAGAGCAAATCCACGTCGCCGAGCTAGAAGGCAGCTGGCTGCACCCACGGGTCTCGTTTAGAAGAAGAGAGTTCAGGGTTGGGCTGGGAGTCCGCCCGCCCGCGCTGGAAAGTCAACACGCCGGGAGGTCCAATATCCAGTCCCTGGCGATCACCTCGCTGAGTTGGCTGTGGCCAGGAGCTTGAAGGAACCAGCGGCACTGGCTCCAGGGCGTGACAGTCCCTCGAGGTGGGGGGAGGAAAAGACGGTGGCCCTGGGCACCCTCGTCCTCACTTTCCCCCAGGTAGGCGGCCCCTCCCGGGAGCACTGTGGAAGGACCCGGTGGGCAGGCTACGAGCCGCCGCTGCCCCCTGCCCAGCTGCCCACAGCTGGGCCCCGCTCACCTGACCCATGCAGGTTTTCTGTTCTCTGGCCAGAAATTCCAAACCTGTCGGCCGGCAGGCAGCTAGCTCATTTCCGGAGGCAGCCACCAGGGCCCCCGGGTCCCCTGGCTGAGCAGCCCGGGATGACATCAGTCCCTGTCTTATCGAGGGGCTTCGCTGCCCAGGAATGCAGGAGGGGCCTCAGGGAGGCAGACGCCCAGGGAGCTGACGTCCGCCCCTATTTTCTCCCCCAAGTCTCAACTCGCTCACCGTCCCATGGGGCTGACGGTGACTTCACGTGCCAGGCTGCCCGCCCGCCCTGTGCCCTCGCTGCAGGCGCGGGGAGATGCAGCCGCATGTGGGGCACACGGGCGCATGGCCTCGCGTGTGTCCAGGGTCTGGCAGCCCCGGGAGGCTGGAACAGTTGAGGAGCTGCCTCGAGGGTGACAGGCCAGCTTCCTGGGACCTCTGGCTGGCTGTCGGTCTGTCTCCCTCTGGTGGTGGTCTGTCTCTCTGTCAGGTTCTCTCCTCCCTCTCCCAGAGTCTCAGTTTCTACCTCCCTCTCCCTCTCCCTCTCCCTCTCCCCCCCTCCCTCCCTCGTTTTCCCAGCCTTCTCTCCCTGCCTCCCTGGAAGGCAACACTGAGCCAGGTGAAACAGCCCTGGAGGTCCCCCAAGGAAGGAACTGGGCTGGGCTGTATTTCAGTACCGGCAGGGTTGCCATGGCAACCCTGGGGCACAGCATCTGCCCCATCCTGGGCGGGCAGGCTCTTAGCACAGGGAGCAATGGGAATGATTCATGGTTTACACTGGGTCACATGAGCTCCTGGGTTTTAACCCTTACGGAGCTGGAATGGTTGAAGTTCGGGGCGGAGGCACGAGACCTCAGCGCCTGAGACCAGCGAGGGCTATCAGGCAGGGTTAGCAGCAGCAGGGCGGGGGGGGGCACACTTGCTGCTTTCTCCTGATGCCCCCATGTTGCAGATGAGGAACTGCGGATTCAGAGACGTGGATTCACTTGCCCAAGGTCACACAGCAAGGGTGCCAGCAGGGCGCGGACAAAGGCAGTTCCCTCCCCACTGTTTTCCGGATCTCAGAGGGCTCCTGGACCGGGGCTGGAGCTCAGTAAATATTTACTGTCCGAACACCGAGTCCAACGCTGAAATCCGGATCGGTCTCGCCGCATCGGAGTGCTCTCTCCCACCTGCGTCACCTCGGCCTTGAGCAAATATTTGTTTCCTAGACACTGATCAGAGGGCTTCTCTCGAGAGGGTTTTCATGAAGGCACCAGATGACACAGGTCTCTTTCTTCTCTAGACTCCTTGTCCTCATGGCCGTTCATCCAACCACTCTTTCTTTCCCTCCCTCCCTCCCTCCTGCAGTCAGAGAGCGCCTGCTCGGGGCCAGGCACTGGTGCGGAGACGGAGAACGGTCCCTGCCATTGGGGCTCACAGGTCAGCAGGGCACTCCAGTGGTGGCCGGTATTTACTGGAGCCTGAGTCCCCAATGCCATCCCAAGTGCTCCCAGGAATTAACTCATGAACCCGCACATGCACCCATTTTACAGAGGAAGAAACTGAGGCCCAGAAATGCAAAGTCATCTGCCAAGGTCACATAATGTGGTAGACAGCCTCCAAGACACCCCCAGTGATCCTTGCCCTGTTATTCACACCCCGGCGTGGTCCCCCGCTACCACAGCGTTAGCCTGTGTGCCCAAGAGAAGGAGGCAGAAGTGACTGCGTATGACATCTATGGCTAGGACATAAAAGGCGCCGCAGCCTCCACCTTGCGCTCTGAGGTCACAGTGGGGGCAGCCAGGCAACCAGGTGGTGAGGACGCTAAACAGCCCTGTGAACAGACCCCATGGGGGGCGTCGGAGGCCCCGCTGACAGACAGCACTCCCGAGCCAGACACGTGAGGGGACCTCGGTGGAAGTGGGCCCTCATCCCAGGTCAACCCTCTGCCCCCATGGCTCTCTGATGGCAGGAGCCCTGGCAGACAGCTGGACGGCAACCTCCTGAGACACCCCGAGTCAGAGCCACCCAGCCAAGCTGCTCCCCGACTCCTGAGCCACAGAAATCACAAGAGACATGAGCGCCCTGAGGCAGCAGAGAAAGGGCGGAACAACAGTGGCTCTCCCAGCAGCAGCCGCAGAGGGCAGGCCCTGCACGTCAGGAAACCCCGCCCATCACACTGATAAGGAAAGCACAAGGGGCCCCGCCCACCACCTACACAGCCTCCAGGCGCCCAGGCCCCCTGGACCCCGAGGCTTGTCACTTCCCTCACACGTGTGTACAGTCAGCCTCCTGCAGCCAGCAGGTCACAGCCCTGCTCCCCCGCCCCGTGGGACAGGAACTTCCAGATGAGAAAGAGCGGAGTCCTGCCCACACCAGAAAACAACTAAAGAGCTGGAAAGGATCGCAGCTTTTGGACAGATAACCTGGACACAGAGGCCGATAATCCAGCGGGAACCTTCGGAAGGTAAAACGTTCAATCGAAGCAGTAGGTAAAATACCTTTAAAAATGATAATACACGGTGTGGGCCAGGCTGTGGTGAAAGAGACACATAGGCCCACAGCAGATGGAAATGGAAGTCAGTATACATTTCCTGAAGGGAATTTAACACCCCAGGTCAAAGTCTCAAAAATAATGGCCTGCCAGTTAATGACACACAGACGAAAGTGTACTGATACCTCTAACTCACTCTGAAATGCAGAAAGGAAAAAGAAGCGATACGAAGGAATGGATGGATGGCTAGATTTTTATAAATAAACAATAGCAAAGGTTAGTAACTACAGAATCTAGCTGGTGGGTGTATGTGTGTTTCCTGCACGATCTTTCTGTAGTTTGAAAATTCTCGTGACAAAATGCTGGGGGTGGCAGGACGTGCCTGTGTGTAGACCCTGAAGTTTATGACCCAGCCCCACATCCTGTAGTCTGCCCTTGGAAATGAGAATGACCTGTGCAGATACTTTGCTAGAAGGATATTCAACATGCTCGTGTGTGTGTGTGTGTGTGTGTGTGTGTGTGTGTGTGTGTGTGTTTTCTTTTCTGGAAAATTAGTCAGAATCTGATTGTCCAGCAGTAAGAGGCTTGCTCGGCACAGCCCTGAGCTACGATGACGTCAGAGCCAGACAGGGAAATCAGTCATCCCAATCCCGTCTTCATTTACAGTGTCGATCATCGTGGGTTTGCGCATTCATTTTCTTTTCTTTTAAACACGACAATACAACATTACAATATTCTTTACCTTGATTACTGACATTTGTTGGGAGCCCCTCTGAAGTCTGCATCCTAGGTGAACACCTCAGTCGCCTCATCTTAGTGAGTCCCAGCCCTGGATCTGCTAAGTCAATACGGTATCAGGATTCAGGGGTTGGACACCTGCCTCCGGCTCTTATTAGCTGTGTGACCCTGGGCGGATTACTTAACCTCTCTGATTTTCAGAGATGAGATCATCCAACTTATCACTGTCCCTGACTCCGTCGGTAGCACTTATCGTCTGCCAGGCACTGTTAATGCAACAACATTACCTCATCTGCTCCTCTCAACACGGAAACCAAGTTCATCTTGTGATTACTACCCCCATTCTACATATGGGAAAACTGAGGCACCTCAATGACCAGTCCAGCGCACGCAGCTATTAAGTGGTGGAGGTTGCTCCCCTCGGCCTCACGTCTTCGACAGGGCAGAGGGTGTCCTGGCCCTTCCCAAATCAGCGGGGTGGGAGACAAGGGTCTGCAAGAGCAGAGAAGCCCACGTGGCTGGCACGGTGGCATCACACAGCTCCGCCGCCTCCCACCAGCGGGGAGAGGGGTGCAGGAGGGAGTGGGAGAGGCCAGATTGCTTGCCCGTCCCCTCCAGCCTCCCGCTAGGTACAAAGCGCTCCGAGACTGCGATATAAAAAGCGTCCCTCTCCGAAAACTGGGGCAGTGCGGGTGCGCTCTCCTCCGGAGGACTGTTTCTGCAAACTCTTCTGTTCTCTCCAGGAAACTCTTGGGAGGCTGCTGGGCATCAAAAAGGAAAGAAAGCCATCGCCTTACATAATTAATCCAAAAAAGGCTGGAGCAGCTGCTGAGATCCAGGAAACCAGCGGCAATTCGGTCCATGGTGCGAGGCGGGGCCCAGGGAGCACCATTTCCAGACAAGTGTGTGCAGTTACAAAAATCAGGATGTTGGTCACTCATTCACTCAACAAACGTTCCCTGTGCGTTTCTTTGTGTGTGAGCTCTGTTGGGCCCTGAGGGGGTCCATCATCCCTGAGGAGCTCGGGGTCGCTCTCTGACCCTCGGCCAGTAATTAGGAAGGGCGTCCCAATGGGCCACTTCAAACCTGGGGCTACCCTTCTCTCCAAAGTACCCGACAAAAACAAGCACGCTAGAGGATTCCTGGTCCAATGGAAGAAAACGCCGGAAAAGAATGAACACTTGCGACAGGTGCACCAAGGGCTGGGATGGACAAGTCAGTAACACTCCGTGGGAACGCCAGAGGGGAGGCAAAACCCCACCAAGAAAGAGGGAAGCCGAGGAGAGAGGAGCAGAGGGACGCTGACCGTTTACTGAGGGCCTGCCACTGGAAGGGGGGCAGCTGGGCAGGGCCTGGGAAGATGCCTGGGAGCACTCCAAGAAGGCTCACCGCGGACAGCCCGTGCAAAGGCCGGGGGGCAGGGCCGTGCTCAGTCCCACCTCTGCTTCTGCACAGGCTGTATATCCCTGCCTAAGGCTGCCCTCCCCCGTCTTCCATCTGCACTGGGCCGCCCCGCCCCCACACAGCCTGCAGCAGCCTTTCTGAACCTCACTCACGCTTCCCCTGATGCTCCACGTTCCGGGACTGTGCGTCCCGGGCCTCGAGATAGACTAACGTTACGTTAGGAGGAAGGTGGAGCAGGAAAAATAATAACAGCCATTAACTGAGGACTTACTATGTGCCAGGAACCGGCTACCCACACGTCTCGCCTCATTTAACCCTTCCAACAACCCTATGGGGTGAGTCCCATTATTAGTGATCCCCATGACACGCAGAGGCGAAGAGATGTTTGAAGGGACGAAGGGACTTGCTCAAGGTCCCTGAGTTGGCAAGTGGGGCTCTGGAACTTGAACCCAGGCCTAAGTGATTCCCAAGCCCTCCCCCTTCTGGGGCACAAGCCAAACTCCACCCACACCTCAGAGCCCTCAGAGCGGTCGGTGCTGCCCCACGTCCCTGCATGAGGCTGGTGACTGTTCTGCATGCTTCTCTGGGCTGTCCGCAGACCTCCTGGGTAAGGAAACGCCTGCAGGAGGACCTGTCTGGTTGTGAATCAGCCCGTTTCCTTTCTCGCCGGGGGCCTGAAGACTAACTCCTGGGAGCACAGGGGAAGGGCTGACTCGCGGACCCAGCTAGAAGCTGTTTTCTCTCCCCCTTGGATGGGGCAACACTTTCAGAGGGCCGGCTGGTGGCTCAGGTCTCCCTCCAAGGCCAGCGTCCCTTAGACCCCGAGGTTTCATCGCAGAGATCAGAAAGCCCCCCTACCCCACTTCAAAAGGCCGTGGTAAAGAAGCAACTAAGACCATTCTTGCCCAGCACCCAACGAATGGCAGCCACGAGGGATGATGATTATTCTGTTCCAACTCCTACCGTCTCAGCGTTCAAACTGCAGGATCCCAGACGGTGGGAACTGGGACAGCCAGCAGAGCGCCTGGGCCACCTTTCCACTAGACTGCAGGGACAGGCCCCGGTGGGTGCCTGGCTCAGCGCCCAAGGGAAACCTGGGCAGGTGTCCTCTGATTTCCCACGGGAGTCACTCATGAAACTGAGCTTCGCCTGGTCTCTGGCCTCACGTCCCACCTGTTTGTTCCCCCCCAACTTCTCCCCGCCCAGCCAGACTGGACAAGCGGCCACCCTGGGGCACACCGCTGTGCTGCTTGTTCAGCCCTCTGCACGTGCTCCTCCCTGATTTGCCCATCAGGCCCTACCCTGGACTCTGGGCCCATGGGTGGCAGGAATGTGCTCTGCTCACCCTTGATTCCCAGCACGCAGCGTGCAGCAGGGGAAGATGCCCACTGGGTAAAATGAAGGAGCCACTGAGGCTTGAACCTCAGCCCCACAACTCCCAACATTCCTCTCCCTAGGCTGGTTTCCAGGGTAACGGGGGAAAGAATTCTGATGTGGGAAAAACCACCAAACACAAAAAAATGACTCCCCCAGAAATGGCTCGATCTTACAAGTCCATTCCAGATTATTTATAAACCAAGCCGAGACGACTTCCTTGTGTACACTTATCACATTCTTATTCAAATGGTTATTTTAGTGGCCGAAGACGCCCTCAGTTAACCTTCAGAGGGGAGAACAAAATAATCTGGGGAAAAAAACAATCTAGAAACGGCCAGGAACTCATCTCCCTTCTTCATCAGGCTGTGCTGTGGGCTCCAGGGGGAAGGGGCATTCCCCACGCTGGGGACAGCTGGCTGTGTGTCCCGCCTGGCGCAGCGAGGCCGATCTGCAACAACAGCCCCTCTGCAGGGAGCTGGGGGCCCGGCCGCCTCGCCCATGGACACGGGCTGGGCTGAGGGCTCCGCCCAGTTCTTCCCACGGGGCAGCCCACTGGCTCTGGGGACAGTGGGCCCCGGATGCTTGCTGCCACCTTGTCCTCAAGCGTCCAGGGAAGGGGGGGGGGAGGATGTCCCAGGGGATGTCTGTCCAGTCACCTTGCCAGGGGTTGGTCCACACGTTTCTACCACAGCAGCTGCATTTCCACATTTTTGGACCAATTAGCAAAAGAGGAGGGTGGTGTTGGGGGCGCAGCAATGAGAACGGGGTGAGGGTGTGTGATGTCCTCTCAGGGACTCGCCTCTGAGTGGTGAGCCTGCGGTCCTCGGGGGAACTGTCGCCTCAGTGGCACCCCAAGGATGTTAAGGATCTCCATGGGGGCAATAAAAAATTGGAAGAATGGGGTGGCCTTTCTTTCCTTGGTCCCTCCCTTCTGAATGCAGCGAGTATTTAATGGAGCACCTACTATATGCCAGGCATTGCGCCAGATGCTAGGGAGACAATGAAAAAGAGAGCAGGCCCCCAAACCCCAGGGGTTTTTATTTGGGTTTTGCTCTAAGTATGATAACAAACTGAAGTAATTCTCACTGCTGAGGGCCTACTGTGTGCCTTGCCACCTCCTGGACCTGTGGTAGCCAGGAAGGTAAAAGCCAGGATGCCATTGTATAGACCAGGAAACAGAGACTCAGACGACAAAGCCACTGGCCCACATCACACAGCTGCCACTACACACAGAGTCACAACTCGAACCCAGGTCTGGCTGAGCCCAAAGCCTGCGCTCTTACCCACCAGGCTACTCTGCCCCTCTGAGTCTCCCAACCCCGCCCCCATTCCTCAAACCGAGGCTAGACTGTGGAGGGTTCAGAAAATGGGGCCACAGGGCCAAAGGTCTCACCCTGTGTTCCTTTTTCCTCCTCCCCACTTCGCCTCCTCAGACTCGGGGCAGCCACGGCCCCCTGCTGACCACGGTGGGCAGAAGGCTCCCCAGGAGGCCTCGGGGACCCCCAACACCCTCAGGGCTGACAAGGGCTCAGCCATATGACAGCTTCAGAGGCCAGAAGGTCCAGGCAGCCTCGGAGGGCCCCTGGCAGCCCACCTGGCCCAGCAGAGGGGAGACAAGGTGGGCCTAGACCTGGGTCTGAGGCCCACCAGGCTATGCCACCAACCACTGGGGATCCCCAGGCAGTGCTCCCCCCACTCTGGACCCTGATTCCCAAGAGGACGGCACCAGAAGGCCACAGGAAAGTCCAGCTCAAAACCCTAGGTCCCCTTCTCAAAGGCACCTAGAGAGGGTGCCCCAGACAGGGGTTCAAATACCACGTGGCCTTGGACACACACTTGACCTCCTCTTGCCTGAGCGGCCTCATCTCACAACTGCAGATCGTGACACCTGCCCCCGGGTAAAGTCTCAGTGGTGCGCACACAGTAGGCCCTCAGGACGGGCCCTCAGTAGGCGCGACGGTGCCAGATTCTGACAGCGGATGCCCAGGGCTGGGTGCTCACACTTTGAAAACAAACTTAAGGAGAAAAACGGCTTCCCAAAGGCCAAATCAATATCTCTTCGCCCTCGGCGAGGACACGGCTAATACTCCCCAAGCGCTGGCAGCGCCCCGGGTCCCACGAGGGACCACGAGGAGACGAGTCCCCAGACGGAGAGCAGGAGGCGGGGGAGGACCTGGCGACCCAGGGACTCAGAGCTCGGCAAGCGTTCGGTAAAGAACCTGACAGTCAGTATTTCAGGTTTTGTGGGCCACGTGTAGTTTCTGTCATGTATATATATATATATATTTTTTTTTGTTTGTTTGTTTTGTTTTGTTTTATGTGTTTTTTACAATTTTTCAAAAACGTAAGACCCCATTCTTAGCTCTCGGGCCACCATCGGGTGAACAGTGCCCTGCGCTCCCCCTCCCACCAGGGAGTCAGACGAAGCAGTGGATGCCTCCCAGTCTGGCCGTCCCTGGGGGGGGGCCCTGTGTTCCTCTCCGTCTTTGGCAATAAAACGTCAGCAGTGCACCGAGCACCGGCAGAGCCGTGGGGCAGCCGCAGCTCCCCGGGAACGAGACCCACAAAGGCCCAGCCACGCTGGAAAACAGGCCCGCAGGTTTTCTTAAAGTTTAACATGTTCTGACCGTGGGGCCCAGCCGTGGCACACCAGGGACTGGCCCAGGAGAAAGCCCGGCGTGGGCCCGCACGGAGGGCTGTAGGCAAAGAGGTGGTCACAGCGGCCTGGTCCCTAAGAGCCCCACTCTGGAGCCGACCCAGCTGTCTATTAGCTGGCAAGTGGATGCACGGACTGGTACATCCGTGCAAGGGAAGAGTCCTCGGCAATAAAAAGGAACGAGCTGTTAGCACACAGCACCCAAATAGAGGCATCTCAGGCTAATTATGCAGCGTAAGAGGAACCAGACAGAGAGGAGCACACAGTGCACGGCTCCGTTTATATAAAAGTGGAGAAAACGCCAACTGACCTACAGCGCCCGGGAGCAGGTCAGGGGTTGCTGGCAGGGGGACAAAGGGAGGGCTGGACTGCAGTGGGGCACGAGGAACTTTGCACGGGTGGATATGATCCGTTATTGTAACTGTGACGATGGTTCCATGGGCACACCCATATGTCAAACTCATCGGATTATGTGCTTTGAAGGTGCGCAATGTATTGTGTGTTCATTATATCTCAATAAAGCTGCTTTTAAAACAACAGTGGTGGCTCTTATACTAACCAGAACTCTGAGGGAAAGGGGCATGGGGTGGGTAAGCCTTGGTCAAATGGGACCAGCAGAAAACAGGGTGGGGGCTGGGGTGGTGGGGCCTGCGGGGCCAGAGGCCCAGCCACACCTTAGGAGTCTTGGGCGGAAGCTAAGACCAGCTGTACATGTAGCTGAGACAGGACAGACAGAGCCCCTGAAATGCCCCTGCAGGTGGCTCACGAGTCCCTGTGGGCTCCAGGATCCCCGTGGGCTGTGCCGACTGCCTGTAAGTCCTGGCTGGACTTCCCAGGTGCAGGAGCTGGGTGTGGGGGCCAGGTTCACCAGGGACCCGCCATACAGCTGGTCTCTCCCCATCGGATGAGCCCCAGGGCCCACACTGGAATTCCCCAGGAGCTGCAGACTTCCCCCCACTCACCCCGGAAAGAACAGGAAGAACTCGCAGCTCAGTCCTGCCATCTGCGGCGGGCAGGGAGCAGTCTGGCTCCGCAGCTCCGAGCCCTCCTCCTCCATCTGATCCAGGGAGGGTCTGACCTCCCTCCTCGGGTGCTGCACCTTTACCAGAGATGTCTCTCCTGGCCAGAACGACAGGCCGGGGACAGGGGCCGGAAGTCACGGGCTAACCAGAGGTGTGGGTTCAGCCAGATCACAAAGGACCAAGGAAGAGACAGATCGTGAAAAAGGAAACAGCAGGACAGCCTGGCGCGCAGAGATGCGTCTGGGGAGGTTTACGGTCCCCGGTGTGACTGCGGCCCCTAGCCGACATGCTCTTTCAGAGACAGACGTAGACATTACACTTAGGTGCTTTTTATTTTTTTGCTCCTGGACGCTGGAGTGTGACCCATTGTGAAGCCTGGGCCATACTGAGCCCCATATTCGTAAGAGCCACTTATCTCACAGAATCTCCAAAACTACAGCGTGAGACGAAGAGGGAATCACAGAGAGGGAAACTGAGGCCCGGAGGCATTCAGTGCGGTGCCCGAGGCCACCCCGCTGGGCAGTGGCAGAGATGGGCCTGGAACCTGGGTCAGCCGGGCCGGCGGCCGACACCCGTGCGTGCACACATTCCCGAGTGGGCCCTCGTCAGCGCCGCGGGGAGCCCCCTGCCAGACGCGGCCCGCTTGCAGCTGCCCGTCCTGCTCACCAGAGCCCCCCAGCCCCCGAGACGCTCCATTGGTGCCGCCGAAGGGACGTGTGGACCTGGCACGGGGCCCCTCACGGTGTCGGCTGGTGCTCAGTCGGCCGGGTCTGAAGGAGGAGGGGGAGGAGGAGGAGGAGGGGGAGGGGCTGGATTCCCAGGAGCCCCAGACCCCCTCGGCACACGGGCTGTGGCCATTAGAACACACACTCATAATTAGGATGCAGGACACGCCACTGGTCAAGACATCTCCTTAGGTGTCTGTTTTCACAGTCACCTTTCCCAAGACACACGGCGTTTTCTAACGAGGCTGCCCTGAGCTTTAACCCCGCCTCCCTGTCCTATCAGAAAGGGGCAGGGCCAGGGGGATCTGTTGCTGTGAGAACTGCCCCCGGGCCCTCCCCCTACTCCCTCCCTTGAAGTGTGTCCTGGCCACTCTCACCTTTGACCTCCCACCTCTGCACTGAAGGTGGGAGGGCGAGGCTGGCCCGGCCCTACCACTGACTAAGCTGACATGTGGCCTTCGGCAGGTCCAGGTGCTGCTGGCCCCTGGCCTCCCAGCCCAGGGGACACCCTCGATGACCTGTGAGAGGCCTCAGCTCAGCAAGCCTCTCCTTTATTCCTCAAAACCCTCCTCAGGCAGGCAGGCTCGCAGCTGCGCAGCATCCCCCACACCTACGTTTCGGGGGCGGCAGACACTTCTGGTCCTGTTCGACCTGCCCCACCCTCGTCCCTCTGGGGCAGCACCCGACATCCTCCTCGGCCGTGCGGACAGAACCACTCCCTTCCCGCGAAGGTCTGAGCGGCTGCCGCCGTGTTCCAAAGCCCACACGGGGGTCCTCCGGAGGGGGGGGCGACCCAACGTGGAAACTGCGGGGGTGGGGGGGCGAGGCAGGGCCCCCGAGGGGCCCACAGGCCAGCGTCCCTGTCGGGAGCAGAAGGCAGCAGGGACGGTGAGCGGACGTGGGCGTGTGTGCGGAGAGGGGAGCACAGGCACGGTCCCGAGCCCCTCCCTCCTTCCCCGGACCTGTCACTTTCCGTGTGTGATGATAACTGTGCAACTGCCTTCCCTCCCCGCCCAGCGCTCTCGTTCCAAACGGACCCAGTGAGTGAGCTCCCTCAGAGGAAGGGCTTCCCGGAGCAGTGGAAGCGGGTGCAGAGTGGCGAGGTGCCGGCAGCAAGTGCCACGGAGAGGGGACCGGTGAGCAGAAGCAGGTCAGGGAGGGGGTGGCCATCACCCACCCATCCGCCCGTGGTGGGCCGAGCGCAGGGTCAGACACACCACGGGCGCCACCAGGCCTTTCGTGTCACTGATGTTCCGCCCACAACCCTCGCCCCCACCCGAGGTCCCCTCTCCCGCTGAAAGATGAGGAATCTGGGCCCGAACCAGCTCCCTCCGCTCTCCTCTCCTTTCTGGCTAGAACCACAGGCCCCCTGCTCCCCGCTGCCCCAACCGGGAGCCTGGATCAGCCCCCCCTTAGTTCCCCTTCTCCCCTCACACCCCCACCCTCAAGACTGCAGCCTGGGCCACAGTGCTTCTTCCCCCTTTCGCAGTGAAAAGGGGTGGTCTCATTCTGGGGCAGGGACCCAATCTAATCATCATAAATACTATTAGGAGCGAACGAAGGTTTAGCTTGTGATGAAGCAGTCCAGCATCTGAACCTTCACGGTCCCCTGAGCCCATGCCTCAGCACCAGATTCAAGCCCCGTCACCTCTGGTCTCCCCACTTCACCCCCTGACCCTCCAGTCCTGCCCTGCCTCACAGCCTCCCTCCCATCCTGCAGCCTCCGCCAGAAGTGCCCCCTCGGCTCCCCACTACAACCGGAACTAACCCCAGACGTTCTCCCCTGGCACTCAAGGCCCCCACCTTCTCCCCGAGCCCCCCACAGCCCCTGTTCACTCCTGGGCCAGCCATATTGGCTTTGACCCCTCCGAGCCGGGTTCCCACCTCAGGGCCTTTGCACGTGCTGTTCCCCCTGCCTGAGGCACTCTTCCCCCAGACGCCCACGTGGTGGCCTCCTTTTCTCAGGTCTCTGCTCAGACGCCACATCCTCTCAGAGGCCTTTCCGGCCACACCGCCCCTCCCCCTGTCTCTCTGCCACATCATCCTGTTTACTGTCCTCAGGTGTTTATCGGTACGTGCTGTTCACGCCTGTTAGCCGTCTCTCCCACTGGTCACGCACTCTGCAGGGGCAGGAGCTCTGCTTTGCTCATTCTACACCGATGTGCTGAGACCGGTGGCACAGAGACGCTCGTCGAGTGGACAAACGAAGGAATGAACGGGCGAACAAAGAGTGGAGTGAACACACAAACCCACAACTCACACTCCGTGGGGCTCGGCTTGCTCGTCCCCAGCACGGAAGGGGCACCCCCGGCGCCCACAGGACGGTGACGAGCCCTGATGAGCGGGGGCCCAGGACGCGCTCAGCAAACATCTGCTGTTTGAAGCGCCCCAGCCAGCGGTGGGGACGGCAGGAGGAACCCCCCCTCAGCCCCTCACTGCATCAGACGCACTGAGAAGCCAAAACCCTGTAGCTGAGCTGTGGCAGCTGAAGGTGCAGCGGAGGCTGTGTGTACGCACAGGATTCACTGCACCACCCAGTAGCCATGGCAACTGAAATCTTTAAGTATGGCTCCGTCTCGCTTTAACTTTGGACGCAGGAATTTCTAAGGAAGACGCTTGGATGTCCTTCTCTGGTGGCATTCCACAGAAGGGATATCTTCACTCGCTTCCCACAGGGACACAATGCAAAATGCCAGATGCGCATGAGGTGAGCTGGTTTGCAAAGACAGATGGGTGTCATTTTTAGACCTGTGAGTCTAATTCTGAGTAGAAACCAAATCATCATAATGGCAAATACTATTCTAAGCAAACAAGAGCTTAGTTTGTCATGAAAGGAACCATTACTTTAACTAGTTCACTTTGCTGTTAGACATCCATTGACTGCCAACTGTGCGCCAGGCCCTCTGCTGGACGGGATGGACACCTACTGTGCGCCAGGCCTGCTGCTGGACGGGATGGACACCTACTGTGCGCCAGGCCTGCTGCTGGACACGGGGGACACCTACTGTGCACCAGGCCTGCTGCTGGACACGGGGGACACCTACTGTGCACCAGGCCTGCTGCTGGACACGGGGGACACCTACTGTGCACCAGACCTGCTACTGGACTCGGGGGACACCTACTATGCGCCAGGCCCGCTGCTGGACGCGGGGGACACCGCAGTGGATGAGACAAGGAAGGCTCCTGCCTTCCTGGAGCTGCTGGTGCGACGGCCGGACTTCCAGGGGAAAGGCATTCCCTGCGAGGATCGGCAGGAAGCTGCGCGGCAGAGGGGAAGGACTGGCCTGTAGGATCATGTAGATCATCACTCGTTGGCTGTGTGACCCCGAGCAAGTCGGTGCACCTTTCTGAGCCTGTGATACAATGGTGTAACAATACCGCCTGATGAAGGTGCTATGGGAACCCCATGGGGTAACAGGAGAAGTGCCTTGCGTGGAGGCTGGTATACAGCAAGCACTCAGTAACGACCGAGGAAGAGGGAGCCTGCCCCTGGCTGTCTCTGTCCGAGGGGCCCCGGAAGAGTTCTCTGGGTGTGGGTGTTTCCAGAGGAACCCTGTGTTCTAAAGGGCCCAGGGGGTCAGGGGGCCATCTGAGATTTCAACCTTTAAAACAAGTGTGGGGAAAGGATGGGGGGAGAGGAAGCAGGGCTCAGCCGAGCCATGAGCTGATGAGCCATTCGCTGAGATCAGGGGCCTGCAAAGAGAGGCCGCCATGGCGGGCCTCTGGCCAGACTAGCCACCAGGGCCCTAGAGACTAAAGAAAAAGATCGAGACCCCTCCGGTGGACATGACACCGGAGCCTAGGGCTCCCCGAGCTCACTGAGCCACACCCCTGAACCCAAGAGCGGGAAGAAGCATGGGGCCAGACCCCTTACAAGGAGCTGCCTGCACCCCCCGGCCCCTTACAGCGGGTGTAAAACCCTGGCAGGTGGAGTGGCACCTGAGTATCAGGCTGCAGCTCGGACATGAGGGCTCGGACCCCTTTTGTGTTTGAGTGCAGGCCACCCTGTCCCCAGTTTCCGGTTCCTTCAGCTATATGTGTGGTTCTTCACGCTGAAACACCTCTCCACGCTCCCCTCTCCCGCCCCTGCAGGCAGCCCCGGTCCACCTGGAAAACCCTACTCAACCTGCAAATGCCCCGGCAGTCTATGCGTGGCTGGGCGTGGCCACTGCAGACGCTGCACGCCTGCGAGGGCTCCAGTACATTTGCACAGAGATGTCCATGGCAGCGCTGTTTACAGTGCACAGAACTTGACATGCCCCGCCTGCCCCTCTAGAGGGCGCTGCTGGTTCAGCAAACAACGTGCGAGGTAAAGACAAGGCCATCTTCAGCAAGAATGAGGTAGACCTTTCGTGCTGATGAGGAAAGATCTCATTGATGGAAGAGAGAAGTCAGGCCATAGAATACTGCGTCTCACGGGGTCAGACTGGCGTTAAAAACGCGTGTGTACCCGTGGGAGGGCAGAGAGAGGCAGGGATACAGTCTCACGTGAGCAGAGAACATGTCTGAAAGGAGACGCCGGAAACTGCCGTCCACTTCTGGGGACCGCAGTGGGGAGGCGGCAGGGAGACGTTTTTCTTTGGAATGCCGTTTTGCGCTGTTGGAAATGTTTACCATGACTGTGTGTTACTTCTTCAATTAAACAAAATAAATTGCAATTTTTAAACTTCGTCTGTGTTAAATTTCCTCCCCCTAACAGCGGATCTAATTCCGCTGTAGGGTGTGGACATACTCCAGGTGTCAGACCATCACACGTGCACCCATTTATATGGGTGTCACCCTCCCCGGAGGCTGGGGGTGTGGGGGCCACACCTCTGCACCCACCCTGAGAGTCTGGCACCTCCTGGGCACGCAGTAAGTGCCAGAGGAACAAATGACACCAATAACACCCAGATACCTCCTGCCTTAAGAGTTTTCCATTTTTACCCAGCCACTGTTTATTATAAAGCTCCGACTGCTGCATGCCACTCAACTCACACCCGGCTTCTCCCTGACCCAAGTCACACCTGGCTGACCGCAGCGGTGCCACTAGAGCCCTGCTCGGGTGCTCTGTCCCAGCTGGGGTGTCCCCTGCCAGGTTCGGGGGGGCTGGTTGCTACACCTCACAGCCCCTTTGTCACCAACAACAGACCTTGGCCAGTGAGGGAGAGCTGCCCATTTGCTCCAAGGTGGGGTTTATTTTGTGGTTTGTCCTCTGAACTTCTCCAGGATCAGCCTGAGTCCAGTTCTCGATCACTAAATCACATACACATGAGTTCCCGTGTCAGGCTCTGTGTCTAGGGGACCCAGCCCGAGACACCCCCTTGCACATCAACTGGGGCTTCCAGTTCTGTTGACACGGCAGCTGAGCATCCCCTGAATCCATGCCTCTGAGAGGGGGTGGCCCCGGCAGTGGCGCGTGCAAAAGCAGCAGACAGAGAGCCGCCACTGGGAAACAGGATCCACCCCATCCAAAGAGTTTATTAGACCCATTTTACAGACGAGACAAACTGAGGCTCAACTTCAAGTCCCAGAGGGAGATTTGAACCCTGCTCTCTCCAACCCCAAAGCCTTGGCTCTTCGCTCTGTGCCAGCCGCTCAGCTGTGAGGGGGCTACCAGGCCCAGCCGGTGTCAGAACAAGGTGCCTTCAGAGCAGGCTCTGAGTAGAGTGCCCACCCAGGCTTTGCCGGCAGGCTGCTCCGCGGCTCTCAGACAGAGCTGCCAACATGGTCAGGAAGAGGGGTCCCGGGGGCTGCTGTCCTGCAGCCCAACAGTGCTGGGGCTGGGCATGGTGCCTTGGTCCTACACGGGGCCCGCCCAGCATGAAAAGCAATGTGGGAAGCAGCCCCGGGCAGGTCTTCCTGGGGGTTTCCTGCCCACTGGGCAGACCGAACAACAGGAAAAGTCTGCAGCGGGGCCCGCGGGAAAGGGGCAAACCAAGGTGGGCGGGGCCCTCCCAGCCCGGCTTCCCTCCTCAATCCGTTGTCAGGCAGCACAAGACGCACATGCTAAGCACCTGCTGTATGCCTGGGTCTGTATTAGAACCTGAGTAAAGAAATACAGGCCCTACCCTCCAAACATTTCATTCATTCATTTACTCCTGTATTCCGTGCAATATGCATTTACTGAGCACCTACTGTATGCCAGGCCCTGTTCTAGGGAATGAGGATACAAATCCTCATTGAGGGTAGGCATGTCCCTACCCTCCAAGTTTTTCACCTTTTATTCACTTATTCATTCATTCAACTCAACATTCAGTGAGCACCTAGTGTGCGCCAGTGCTAGGAGCTGGAGAGACAGAGACGAACAGGTGAGGGTCCCTGACGGTCAGAAGTTTCATTTACTCAGCCCTTCTCTTCCTTTACTTGGATCTGTAAGCGGTTACTGAGCACCTGCTGTGTGCCCGGCCCTGTGCCAGGCACCGTGGACGCGGATGTGAAGCGGGACACCCCTGGTGAAGAGCTGACTCGGGCAGCTCCTCACTCACTCAATCACTCACTCAGCACTCACTGAGGGGACGAACGGGGGCAGGCACGGTGCTACGCAACAAGGACACAAATTCAGGGCACAGCTGCTGCTCCCCGTCTCCGGGTCCATTCGGTCAGCACGAAGGACACTGATGGAGTGCCTCCGGCACGTCAAGAACACAGACGTACATAATCCCCGTCCTTGACTCGCCGGCCTGCCTTCGTCACTGACGGGCTCAGCTCACCACACATGTATTAGGCACCTATGGTATGTCAGCCCCCGGGGAGCAGATGCATGACGCCCAGACCTGGCCCTGGAGGAACAGAAACACCTGCACACGGGGTGAGTGACGGCTTGGTTCCTCTGTCAGGACGAAGGTTCCTCAAAAGCTCGGAGAGAGGCAGGCGCTTGGGAAGTTCCCGAGAACTGCAGCGTTCCAGGGGCGGGACCCTCAGCACGCAAGGAGGGCGGGGAACTGCCGCAGTCAACACCGCAGGGAAGAGCTGGGGAGTGAGGAGGAGGTGAACCAGAAATCCGAGTGAGAATTCTCAAGAACTCAAGGAATATTCTAAGTTTAGAGGAGGAAGGAAAAAAGTATCGGCCCCCACATCCGACTGAGGCACGTCCCACACCCCACAGCTGGCAGCCCTGTGGGTTCTGCCAGGTCCCTCCAGTCTTTGGGGCCAAATGCTTGCCAAACAACAACAAAAAAACCTCAACAGGCTTTGAATCCATCATCCCGTGGGGCTGTGGGGAGGATTCCACAGGTTCATCCACATGAAGCCCTTGGCACAGTGCGTGGCACATAGTAGGTGCTCAGTAAATGCTACCTGGTATCATTTTCTTTTACTTCCAACCATGGTGCTTTTCCAGTATGGCTGCATATTCTTTGTCACTCCTCCCACGGAGAGGCGGGGCCCCAACCCTTCCCTTGAATCAAGGGTGCTTGTGACTGCTTCCATCGCAGAGGACAGCAGAAGTGACTTGATGTGACCTCTAGGGCCGCATCCATCACAAAGGCGGGTGCAGCGCCCGCGGTCTCAGCCACCACGCTGGCTCTGGGGGCCCTGAGCCGCCGGGGTCTGGGGAAGCCCACGCTGCAGCACCAGCCACGTCCGGGCGCTAAGTCAACAGCCCCCGGGACGCCCAGCCTCCACGTCATCACAGGTACCGACAGCTCAGTCAGGGAGCCTCTGAGTGGCCCCGGCCCCCGCCACCCCAGGCTCCCAGCTGACACTCCAGTTATCCTGCAGCAGCGTCCCCACGGAGCCCTGCCCGCTCCCCTGACCCAGTGAATGCTGTGAGCACGAAAAAGTGGTTGGTGCACTGGCTGGTGTGGCTCAGTTGCTTGGGCGTCATCCCATAAACCAAAAGGTCGTGGGTTCAGTTCCCAGTCAGGACACATGGCTGTTTTTGCGGGTCTGGTCCCCGGTTGGAGACAGTGCAAGAGGCAACCAATCAGTGTTTCCCTCTCACACAGATGTCTCTCTCCCCCTCCCGCTCTCTCTAAAATCTAGGAGCATGTCCCCGGGTGGGGGTAAAAACAAGTGGTTTGTCTGCACCGCATGTTTTGGAGTGGTCCCCTGTGACAACGGATACCGCCCCCTGTGTCCCTGGCCTACAAGCCCTGTACGAGCTGGGGGGTCTGCTCACCCGGGAAGCACGAACCATGTTACAAACTGTGAAGCTGATGCGCACAGGAGCCCCTGACACCGCTGCTCGGGACACTCTGTCACCAAGGCCACTCACCTCCCCAGCTGGCCTGGGAGACACTGCCGGCCGCTGGGGCTGACCTGAACTCACGTGGCAGGTCGCCCCTTTGTTCCGAGACGGGACTTAGGTCATCCCTCCGGAGGGCCGGCTTGAGGACAAAGGCTGCTTTCACTGGGCCCCTGCTGGCCACCGAGGGCAGGCCGTCTGGGGCAGAGCGGGCAGCAGGCAGCCCCCAGCACTCCCCCCCCACCCCGGAAGGTGGCCCAAAGGCAGGGTGGGGCCCAGACAAGCTGGGGTGGCACTGGGGGCTGGCAAGGGCCTCCCCACCCCCTCTGGGCCCTTTCCAATCACACCTAAAGCAAGAACAGGGCAGGGCCCAGAGAGGCGATGGGGAGGTAGTTTGTAAATTCAATGAAACATGAAATGTTAAAAAAAAAAAGGCATCCCCAGAATTAAAGTCAAATGATAAACATAAATGAACAGGGTGGGCTCCAAGGCAAGACAGCATGGGGGCAAATCCTAGCGCCACCACTGACCAGCTGTGTGATCTTCTGCAAGTGAATCAACCTCTCTGAGCCTCAGTTTCATCACCTGTAAAATGGGGATGATAACAGCATCTCTCTCTCCCAGGACTGCTGTGAGGATGATACAGAGCGGCAGAAAGTGCTTTGCCCAGTGCCTGCCTGCTGTGGGCTGAACTGTGTTTCCCCGAAATTTACATGTTCAAGCCCTAAGCCCAACACCTCAGAATGAGACTGTATTTGGACAGAGGCCCTTTAAAGAGATGATCAAGGTAAAATGAGGCCATTGGGGTGGGCCCTTCCCCAATCTGCCAGGTGTCCTTACAAGAGGAGGAAGTTCGGACACAGAGAGACACCAGGGTGCATGCACACGGAGGTGAGGCCACACGAGGACACAGCGAGAGGACCGCCCTCTGCAAGCCGAGGAGAGGGGCCTCCGGAGAAACCAAACCTGCTGGCACCTTGACCTTGGTCTTCAAGCTTCTGGAACAGCGAGAGAACTATTTCCCGCCGTCCAAGCCGCCCCATGTGCGGCATTTTGCCGTGGCAGCCCTAGCAAGCACACACACCAGCACCCAGGAGGAGGTAACCTCAGATCTCCTGTCACCTTGTTACCTTTGTGACTCTGAACTAATACCACGTCAACACGAATGAGCTCATGCTTCACCAACGTGAGGACGTTCGATACAAAACGTTCGTGCAACACTAAACAGACTACATCCACTAACAACGTCCCTCTTCACCTAAGAATGTCTACGTAGAACACCAGGTGTTCTTAAAAAGAAAGTAAAGAGGGCTTTTTTTTCTCAGTTTTTTTAAATTTATTTTCGGTCAGAGTTGACTTGGTAAAGCACTTCCTCCAGCGGTTCGGACCAGACTTCCTGCCCACTCACCACCTCGCACTTGCGAGAAAGAGCCGGAGCCGTGTCTCTGGGGCCCAAACAGAGACACCCCCGCTCCCCGCCCTCTCCCAGAGTGGCCAGGCCTGTGCCTCCCGAATGCTCCGCCCCCCTCTTCCTAGGGCCTTAACACCCAGCCTCGGGGCCTGTCCAGAGAAGGCATCCACACACAAGCACAGCACACCAACTCGAGAGAAGCCAACGAGTGCACTTCAGAGACGAGGATGCTGCGCCCAGAGAGGGGCAGGGACTGGCCCACGGTCACACGGCCGGCCGGGACAGGCGCCAGTATCCCGGCTCCCGACTCAGCGGCGCTCTCTGCTGGCCCCTGCGGCCTCCCTGCTCATCAGCTCTGCCTCGGACGGGAAAACCACGGGTTCACTCAGCTTGAAGCTCCCAAACCCAAGTCCCTTTGCAGCTCTGGAAAATCCCTTTGGCCACCGGTGACAAAACGAGGTGGCAGAATGGGCATCGGCCGGCATCATGCTTTTAATGTCTACATTAATGGTCTGAAGCCGATTTGCTACCAAAAAAAAAAAAAGGTGCAGCTTCTCTCCAAACACAAACACCCTAGGATTTAACAAAACTCTCTCCCCACCATTTACACTCCGCGGCACACCCCTGCTGATTTTGGACTTTGCCCCAGAAATAACCAGAGGCCAGGAGCTGGGCGGGCTCAGCCCACCAGGACTAGTCCCAGCAGCGACCCTGCTCTCGGGGCTCCTCCGCCTTCCCGACCTTCCCGACCTTCCTTGGCCTTGGGACTCAGGCGGCAGGACACCCAAGGGGCAGAGGCCGTGGGCTCCAGCATAAAAACCCAGTTCTGACACCTCCCTGCTGCGCGACCCTGGGCAAGTCAGGGCTCCCCCGGTGTCCCCATCTGTAAAATAGGGATAATGGGAGCACGGGCCTCCATGGAGAGGGTTACACACACTCAAGTGTGTAAGGGGTGTCGCCTCACCCCCACTTTTAACAGGCAGCCGCTGATCAAGGCGATTTGTTGAGCAGGAGCGCCCTCTAGCGTCTGGACCTGGAAATCACCATGGGGAGGCAGACAGCCAACTCCAAGTACAAGATAACAAATACCCTTGGGAAGGAATGTAAAAAGTTAACAGCTCCCATCTATTTAGCGCCTACCATGTGCCTTGTGCTCTCCCCATTATTCTCCATAATGAGAGGCTGACAGTATCCCCATTCGAAAAGAAAGGGGGGGGTTCTCATCCCTGGATGAGGAACCTGAGGCTCAGAGACGTGAAGCCACTTGCTCAAGGCCACACGGCAGGGAAGGCTGGATTTGAACCCAGGTCTGTCTGACTCCAACTCCCCATTCTTCACTGGAGCCCTGGAATTGGGAGACTGTGCTTAGGAGAACCCACCCACTATTTCAGGGCAGCGATAGAGAAACTGCGGCGCAGAGAGGACAGGCCGCGGACCCCGAGTCACACAGCACAGACACCTCAGGCTCCGGGCTCCCAGAAGTGTTCCCCACACGTGCCCATCCCCCCCCCAGAGACTCCACCCTGTGTTCGTCATTCCTTTCAGCGGCCACAGGGTCGGCGTGCCCCTTCTCGCTGCCCTAAGCCCTGGAATGTCGGGAACTCGGCGGCGGCTCCCCTGGGACGGCGAGGGCCGCCAGCCAGAGGGCCTCCGCCTGACACCAGGGCTCGTTCCCGCCCGTCTGCGTGAAGCCCCCAGCGGCCTGCTGGGGGCCGCCAGCATCGTGGGATTCTCTTTCCTTCGTATGTCAAGGGCCCTGCGGATGAACAGGGGCACTGGTCCCGCTGGAGGCGCCACGACAGGTGGGAAAAGAGTGGGAAGTTGTCCCCATGAAGGAAGGGGCTGCCCAGGGGCACAGCCTTGGTCCTGCTGAGACCCCACAAACCCCCTGGAGTGGGGGGCGTTTTGCGGGGCTGCCCACGCTGAGAGGACTCGGCACCTCTTCCTGGGGGGCCCAGAAACGCCGGGGACCCTCTAAGGGGGCGAAGAGTCTCATGATGTGGGTTTGCCGTTTAAATCCTCACGGGAGTCCTTTACGATCCCTCCCCAGCATCTCCAGGACCTTTAGCTGCGGGCGGGGCAGGAGTGACAGGAAGACGGAGGCTGGGAAAGGACGGGGACTGTGAGGGCGCGGCGTGTGTGGTGGGCGTTCCAGACGCAGCACGCCTGAAGCCGGACCCTGACCCGGCCCCCGGCCCCCGCCCCCTGGACCCTGCCCCCCACACTCTTCCGAACAAATGTTGGCGGCAGCCCCGTCCTTCCCGCTGTCGGGCCCCACTCGCCCCGTGGCCCCATGCTGCTCCCCTTCCTTTCCCACCCCACATCCCGTCCCTCGGGAAATCCTGTGGGTCAGCCTTCCGAACCTATCCAGAACCCACCTGCTTCTCGCCACCTCCTCCGAGGCCCATGGTCGGAGCCACCATCACCCCCACCTGGACAACCTCGGGGGTCTCCCTGAATCAGCCTCTGTCCTGCTTCCGCCCGCCCCCTGTGCCTTCGGAGCACAGTCCTCTGAGGGGCTTCAAGGCCCTGCCTGACCTTGCCGGCAGCTCCCCACCCCTCCCTCACTTGGCTGCAGCCACCCTGGGTCCTCCTTCCAGTTCCACAAATGTGCCTGGGCCCACTCAGACCTCAGGGCCTTTGCACTGGCTGCTGCCTCATCCCCCCTCCCTCACATGGCCTGTTCCCCCGCCTTCTAAAGCCTCTGTCCTAGTGTCGCCTTCTTAGGGAAACCTCCACCCTGGCCCGGTCCAGCCCTCGGGGCCTTCTTCCTGCTCCCTCCCTCCCCCCTCCCTCCTGCCTCAGCCTCCTGACACCCTCGGCGACACTCGTGTATCACGGCCATTCTTGATGGCCTGACCCCCACCCGAATGTCGGTCCCCGAGGCAGAGATCCTGGCCTCTTGTTCACCAGTGTGTCCTAAGCCTGGCACCCATGTTTAGCTGAACCAAACGGAGGGGTCATTGCGTGCCACCACTGGGCTCAGCTGCTAGCACTGACTGAGGGCCTACCACGCGCCAGCCTGTTTGCGCTGCCTGAGTCTGCGGGACATCCCTCGATGGAGGTGCTGTCTTTGCTCCCCTCCTCCAGGTGGCTGACTGGCTCTGAGAGGCCGAGACAGGTGCCTGAGGCCCCGAGCTCCAGGAGTGAGTGGCTCCGTGGGGGTCAGAGGCCAGTGAGCCTGACGCCGAGACCCTGCCCCCCGCTCTGCAGCCAGGTTCTAAAAGGCGCCTGCAACTTGAGTCATATGCACGGGTCTTGTGATGCAAGCCATTCTGTAGCCCAAACCTCAGGCCCGACCACGCAGCACAAAAATAGCCCGTTCTCGGGCCAAACCAGACCCTCAGCGCGAGCGGGAAGCACCAAGAGCTGAGATCCAGAAGCCAGTAATAAAAACAGCAGCAGCAACATGCCAGGCTCACAGCCACTTTAACCCCCACAGCCCCTTCGACAGGCTGGGGCATCTGGGCGGTCCATCAGCCCCCGGCTGCTGAGCACCTACTATGTGCCGGGCACTGTGGCAGAGCTGTGCTCTGTAACCAAGCACATTAGCTTCGGGGCCAGACTCCCCAAGTTCAAGTCCCAGCTCCGTCCCTGGCGGGCTGTTCACTAGCAGGTGGCTACCCACCCACCCTCTTGGAGTTTCGGTTTCCTCGTCTGTAAGACAACACCACCCCCCGCCCTCGGGCTGCCGTGGAGACTTATCTCGGGGCCACGTGTGGAAGTGCGTGGAGGGAGCGAGAAGCCCACTCCTGCCGTCTCGGGACCATTGTCACCAGTCCTGGGGCGGCGGCCGCCTGGGCGAGGGGTGAAGCTAAATGCATGAGGAGAAAGAGAGCCGACCTGACCGGATTTAGACATGTGGACATTTTTCCACCAAAAATAAAAGATCCGGCCGTGCAGTGGAGCATGGGGAGACGGCGCTCACCACCGCCGTGGAGAACGGCGTGGTTCCCGCCATCCGGGGGAGGGAGAACGAGCCGTGGCACCACAGACGCTGGCGAGGAGGCGTCTGACAGGGGCCCGGCAAGGGGCCCGGCCCTGGTCTTGGTCTCCACGGCGCACAGCCTCTTCCTGAAGACGCTGTCCGGGCGGGGGGGGGACCTCCGGGAGCCACCTCCGCTGTGGCTGGCGTGGAGTGGCGGGAGGCGGCCAGCCAAAGTCCTGAGGGGGAACACCTGTCACTGTATTCACATGCGTGCACACGCGCACACACACACACACACAAATCTAGGTACTGAGCACCCACTCCAAGCGCAGCGCTGTGTCAGGGTGCTGACGTCCCTCACCGAAGCTGACCCTCAGCACAGCCCTGCCAGGCGGGGGCGGACCACCCCCACCTTCACTCAGGTGGGACCCTGAGGCTGCAAGCGGCGACATGACTTGCTTCCGACGAAGCCCGGATGCCAGGCCAGGGCTGGGGTCCCCCCAGGGCCCAGACCGGCCCTGGGCGATGATGCCCTTCTGTAACCCTCCACCCCACGGGCCTCAGTTTCCCCATCTGAGAAACTGGAAGAGCAGACTCAGCAGTGAAGCAGCTAAGACGACACAGAGAGAAGGGGGCTGGGGCCCTTGGGTGAGCTGCCCTGCCTCTCCAGCTCCCTGAACACAAAACAGGGACGATCGCGAGGTCTCCCCAGAGGGTTCTTGCGAGGAAACGTGTGGCTCCACCCCACAAAAGGCACCTGCACAGGCCCAGGATGCTGTGAGTGCCCGGCAGGAACGGCGGTGGTGATGGTGGCCGTCATTACTGCCACCACTGCTGTTGTCATTGGTGACCACGAGCGACCGGCTCAATGCCGGTCTTCCCACAGGGCCACCGGCCTTGAAGCCGTCTGGTTGGGTTATCTCAGCAACAGAGTAGCTTCAGTAACTCAAGGCAGCCGTGGCAGCGGTCACCACCAGCTACTGTTACTAATGATTTGAAAAAGAAACTTGATCTCCCTCCCCCACTTCCCAGCTGATGCCTGGGCCTGACAGCGGGGGTGGGCGGTTCCCCCCCAGGACAGAACCGCAGGGCTCTGCAGACTCCAGCCACCCACCGGCAGCCACGGGCACCCCACCAGGCAAGCGGCAGCTCGGCCAACACCCACTGCAGCCCACACCTGGCCCGCTTCTAAGAAGTGGTTTCAGGAAGTGGCGTGAAAGGCGAAAACAGACTTAAGGCTGCGCAGAATTGTCGTCACGGGGCTGTGCGCATGGTGACTGCCCGAGTGCCCGGCCCCGGGGCATGGCCAGTAAGTCAAGGCTGGCGGCAGGGGGGACAGTACGCAGCCATTAAACCCCGTGTTCACAGAGCGACGTTAAGTGATGTGGGCCAGTGTGCCCGTGTCGGTGGGCACACACGGAGATGTGTACACAACCCCCCCCCCGCCGTCATTCAGGCGCTCGGGGCGCCTAGGGAGGCCCTGCTGTGGACGAGACTCAGGCAGCACACCGCGCGGGGTCCCGGACCGGACCCCGAAACAGGAAGAGGACGTTCCCAGAAATCTGGCGCAATCTGCATCGCACGGCGTTTCTCGGCCCCGGTGTCACCCACACCTCGGGTCAGGCCCTTCTCCGTGGCAGTCCTGGGGGCGGGGGCGTCCCGCACACCGTGGGGTGTTCCGCGTCATCCCTCGCCTTCCTCCACGGGATGCCAGCAGCATCCCGCCCACCCTGGCTGTGACCGGCGAAACGTGTCCCCAGACACCGCCATGTCCCCTGAAGGTCATGCTGGAGGGGAGCCCCCGGAAAGAAGCCCAAGGTGGGGGGGAGTCCCAGTGTCACCAGGGGATGCCCGGGCCGCAGGCTGTGCTGGAACCTCCTCTGCTACCTCTGCAGCCCCTCTGCAAACGGGAAGCATCCCACATTAAGTCTCACTGAAACAGGATGCAGGGCCACGGCTTCCGACCGGTGTCAGCGGTGTCGGGGAAGGCCTCGGGGCAGAGCTGACCCTGAGCGGAAAGCCTGCGAGCGGTGAGGTGAGGACGGACTGACCGGGGCTGAGCGAATGGCAGAAGGAAGTGTCCTCCCCGCCGTGCGTGTGTGTGCAGCTCCGCCAGGATCGGGGGAGCCGCCGCCCACCCTGGGCCTGTGTCCTCGGTCACTCTGGACCTGGCGGCAGCTTCCTGGGAAAGAGGGTGGGCTAACATGTGCTGGGGAGCAGTGTCCAGGCTGCACAGGAAGGGCCCCAGCCGGGAAGGAGGAAGGCGGCGTGCCCCCACCTTGCAGACGCGTGGCTGAGGCCCGGGGAGGGCAGGGGGCCCGCCCTGGACCACCTGGCTGCGGAGCAGTCCGAAGCCTGTGGGTTGCCCACATTCCCGGGAAGGCAAGAGCGTCCAGCTTAACATTCCAGACGGGGGCCAGCCCTGCTGCGTGCGTGCCGGGCTGTCCGTGCAGCGATGGGGACGCTGCGGGCGCGCTGCAAAGCCGGCGGTGAGCCCACGTGCTGCTCCACACACGCCGGGACCTCGCCACCTGCCCCCAGGTGACTGAGTGGGGCTCTCTCCTGGCCCCACGCACAGGAAAGGCCTGGTGGACCACCTCACCCCACCTCTTCGTGGTTCAGACGGGGAAACTGAGGCCCAGAAGAACAAAGACGTGCCCAAGGTTACAGAGAGAGAGTTGGGGCAGAGCCAGGTGAGAGGAGCCGTGCCCCTGTCCACCCCCAGCGCTGCCCCCATGCGGCCAAGGGCTTTCTCCACCTCCCACCCCCGCCGGCCAGGGTGAGCGCGGGCTGCTTCCCGGAAACCCCCACAAGCAAGCCGACTGGTCTTGCTCTTTCTCTTGCGCACACCAGCCCTTTGCACATGCTGTTCCCTCTGCCCGGCACACCCTTCCCCGCCCTACCTGCCACAGCGTCTCTCGCCAGCTCCCACGCACCCCCCAGTGCTCACTTTCCCCGGGGGCATCTCCTGGAACCCTGCCCTGGGTGAGACCATGTCCCCACAGCCCTGGGCGTGACCCCATCCTCCGAGAGGTCTTTGCCCTGATGTGCAGGGCCCACAGCGACACCAAGCCCCCCAAGGTTGGGGACCACGTCTGGCGTGCTCCCCCGAGTTCAGTGAACACAGGACGGTGGTCGTCTGCTGACGCGCCCAGCCCCGGCATGGAGGTCCCAGGCCCTGGGGTGGCAGGCTGCTCCTCGGTCCGCTCTGCGTCTCTGAATCTGACACCCACTCCAGCACGCAGGTGCTCCCGCCGGCAACCCCAGTGGTTCTCTAACCCGGCAGGCACCCCACAAGGTCACTCGGCTTAACGCTGGCCATCTGAAGTTGGTGTCAGATCCCGCCGGTTAGCGGCGCAGTCTGGCGAGACTGCCCGCCCTTGACCCCCACCCCACACCCCCCGCTGCCAACACACATCCAGACACCAGTGGCAACTCCAGGGTGTCATCTGCACTTCTAACCAACTGGCTACACGTCAGAGGCTCCTGGGACCCCGCCCTCCCGCCCTGGGCTCAATGAGTTGGCTGCACGGCTCAGGGAACTCAGAGAAATGCCGCTTTATCAGAGATGGACGTGACTCAGGAACGCCGGATGGGAGGGCTGCGCAGGGCGCGGGGCGAGGGAGGGACGGGATGAGGCGCTTCCCCGAGCTCTGCGTGCAGCCCTCTCCCCGAATCTCCGTGTGTCCCCCGACCCCGGCGTCCCCCGAGCCCCGTCCTCTCAGAGGGGCTTCACTGCAGAGCCACCACGGATGCAGCTGCGGACTCCAGTCCCTCTCCCCGCCCTGGGGGTCAGGGGTCCCTGGGGGTCGGGGCCGGACTGACAGTTCCCACCCTGTAATCACGCTGGTTGGTTTCCCTGGCAACCAGCTCCCACCCGGAGCTCAGGTGGGGCTGAAAGGGGCTTGTGACCAACATCAAGTCATCCTTATTGCTCTGATCACTGAGGAAATGCCGAGGGTGTTTAGTGGCTCCCAGGGTTTCCAGGCGCAAGGAGGTCTGTGTCTGAAAGGGGGGAAAAAGACTGAACACGCATTTCTCACTGTAAGTCACAGTGCCACAGCCCCCCCAGCACCCAGCCCAGGGCCCCGGCACAGGCCGGCACATGCCGGTCACGAGGACCCCGTGGACGGCGGAGTTCGGAAACTCGGACGAGCGCAGGCAACCCATTTCCTTCCTCACGCTCTCCACGACCTTCCAGGCTTTCTCCCCCGTCCACAGACGGTTGTGTGATGAAAAACAGACCTGTGTTAACACGCGTCACACAACATGCCGACATCTGGATGTCCACAACCCAAGGCTCAGGGCCTGGGGGGGCTGCTGAGGTCCAGCGGCTCCAGGGGGTTCGGGAGGGCAGGCCGGCTCTGGCGGAGAGGCGGTTAAAGAACTAGCCTCCTAAAATTGTATTTTTAGGACCTCCGGAAACTTCCCTGGGTGAGAAGGCATCTGAAGTATTCACAAACATTCAGCAGCAGGAAAAATAATATTTTCCCCGTCTTTGGCTTTGGCGCCTTCTCGACCCAGTGGCAAACGTTCGCAGAAACTCCCAGACCCACTCGCGAGGATCCCCCGTGAAGCCCCTCTGCTCACGGAGCCCCGATGAACGCCCTCAGAACCGCCACGCCCTCCCGCCCACCCTGCAGCCTCACAGGTGAGGGAACAGAGGCCCAGAGAGGGGGAGCGACTGGCCCGGGGACACACAGCAGGTCCGTCTCAGGGTCCGAGCAGAATCTGAAAAGCACTTGCACCCCAAAACCACTTCCACCGCCTCTGGCATCTCACCAGAAAAAGTTTTGTTTTGTTTTTTCTTTCTCTTATATAGAGAAGAGAATGAAACATGAGGGTTTCAACTCTTTCCTTTGGCTTAGTTAAGTTGATTAAAAGTAAAGCAAAATCTATTGTTTTCATCCCCTAAAAGCCGGGGCGGTCTCACACGCACACAAAAGCAAGGGGGATATGATTTCAGAATAAAGAATAGCCCTTTAAAGCAGAGAAATGTCGCTCCCCGGAAAACTCACGAACGCTGCCCTTGTTTCTCTGTTGTTTTGTTTTTTTCCCTCCCAGTGGCCACTTGCGCTCGGACCACTGATCCCCAGGAGAGGCAGGACTCCCACGCTCTCCCACAGGTCCCCGTCCCCTCCCCCGACACCCCTCCTCCGGGGAACAACCACCGTTTGTTAAAGAAAACAGAGAGGCTGCTAGCAGGCAGAGCCAAAAAGCGCACTTGGCAGGAGGCGGGAGGAGAAGGCGAGGAAGACGACACCGGCCGGCCGCGGCCGCACTCACCCAGAGGTAGCGCAAGAGCTTCAACAAGCCGGGGCAGTAATAATACTCCATCTCGGGGCCCCGGGGCTATGCCGACAGTATCCCGCGCGCTTCCAGTTTTCCTCGGGAGGGGGCGGCTCTTCCCACTGGGCTCGGCGGCCAGGAATCAAGTTCAAGGCAGCATGAATCATTCAGAGGCCGGCCGGCAGCCAGGGGACCAGCCAGCCACCCTGCGCCCTGCTAGTGGCCAGGGCCGCCTCCGGGGCGGGGAAGCCGCAGCCCAGGTCCCATGAGCCCTGCCTGCAGCATCTCTGGTGGCTCGTCCAGGCGGGGCGGGTCCGGCGCGGCTCCTCCTAGAGCCCGAGGCACTGTCTGCCTCAGAGACTTTCTGCCTCCTGAGGGTGCTCGGGGTATGGTGGAGTTTTCAGCTGTGTGGCAGAAAGAGCAAGGGTATGTGTGTGTGAGTGTGTGTGTGTGTGTGTGTGTGTGTGTGCAAGTATGGTATGACTGAGCAGTTGTGTGAGTACCGTGTGTGTGGTTCCCCCCAAACCACACAAGTGGGGGGGGGTGGGTAGAGGGCGGTAACTCTTCACACGGAAAGGAAGTAAATCAGCTCGGGGTCTTGCTGGCTCACAGGGTCCCTGCCGGCCCCAGTCAGGTTCCCTCCAGGCTGCTGAGCCGCCCCGGAAGGAGGACCCGGCGGTCCCCACCGCGCACAGCGGGAGAACACCGAGGCCCGGAGAGGGCGAGGGGCGCTGAGGTTGCACAGCGAGGTGGAAACCGAGCGGAAGCTGGGACGCGGGCCTCCCACCCGTGGGTCCTGGCTTCTGTCCACTCCTGCAGGGGTGGGGGCGCTGAGGAAGACAGCAGCCAGCTCTCAGAGTCGCCCCCCCCAGCCGCTCCTGTGGGCGGGGGCGAGGGGGGCAGCGCCCGCCGTCAGGGATGGAGAACGCAGGCTGCAGCCCTGGCTGGGTGGCCCAGCTGGTCAGAGTGTCGCGCTGACGGGCCGAGCTCGCGGGTTCGATCCCGCCCCCGGGCACACCCAAGCATCCACCGATGAACGCGTAAGTGAGTTGGAACAACAGATATCTGAGACCAGTGAGTTAAAAAATAAAAACGTAAAAACAAAAAGAGTGCAGACCACAGCGCACCTGCGGCCAGCCCAAGGTGACCTCCCCAGGATGTTCCCCTCATGACTGAGCAGGGACTTGCCTGGTCTCGCTGTCCCTCCATGCCCTGGCAGACCCTTCTGTTGCGGGGGGCGTGGGGGATGGCGCCCCCCTGCCGTTCAGGGTGTTGCAGACTGGATGAGGTCCCCTCGGAGCACCCAGTGGAGGCTGTCGTCCTGCCCACCAGCCAGACAGGGAGCCGGAGCCCAGACAGACAGAGGGGTGCAAGGCGATTCTCGGCAATGGGGCAGTCCTGGAGCCCCCCCTGCCAGTCCGAGGAGGAAGAAGGGGGAGGGGCGCAGGCACTTGGCAGAGCTGCCAGCCCACCTCCCCCCGCCCCCCGCCCCATCCCACCCCTGCAGGCCCCGGGGCCCATCTGGGCGGCACACTCAGCCCCACCGCCCCGCGTGGTAGCGCCGCCACCTGCAGGGCAGCTGACAGGAAACACACTAGCACCCCGGGGAGAAAGCTGAGCTCAGCAGCCCGGGAAACCACGGTGACTTCAGAGCCTTTCAGAAGCAGACCTGTGACTTCCTCGATGCTCAGCGCTCACATCCGGCCAGTGGCCGGCGATGGGGCCTCAGCCAGCCACTGCCCCATGGCGGGTACACCTGGAAGACCAGGCGGGCCCTGCTGGCGTCCAGTGGGCGGGCAGAAGGCCGGGCCCCCATGGACTGGCGGGCTGGCAGTGAGGGTGGAGCGGGGCCGTGGTCGGCGCGCAGCTGGAGGGTAGACCCCCACAGGCTGGCCATGTGACTGGGGTGTGTCTGGTGGGGGAGGGGGTTCTGCTGTCCAAACCACAGTGAAGTCGGGGGGTCGGGCCCTGCCAAGTGAGGGGCCCAAAGAACAGTGGCACAGGTGGCCCAGGGGTCTGACCGGGGGCAGGGCTGGCAGAAGTGGGCTGGGAGGGGCACAGACAGGGGTCAGGCCGGGGGGGCAGCAGCACGGTCCCTGAGAGGGAAACCCGTCTGGTGGAGGACCCATCGTGGAGAGGGGACAAGGCAGGGACACGGATGAACCCGCGGAAGTGGGAGGAAGCAAGGAGACAGATGGCCCGAGCAGCCACCGGGGACAGAGAGAACCAGGCACAGTTGGGGGAGGGCCGGACAGCAGGGAAGAGGGTGGGAAGCGGACCGAGAGACACCCTGGCAAGTCCAGGACGGGGACAGAGCCAGGCCCGGCGGAGGGCGTGGGCAGGCAGCGAGCCCCACGCGCCCACGGCCCCCAGAGCAGAGGCCGCCCACTGCACCCTCACCCCAGGCCGGAGGGACCCCTGCCCTGTCTGGGTGGTCTCACTCTGGCCAGCCCAGGCCCCTCGCCCCATGGGTCCTTCTCCACCCGGCCAGGGGAGTCCCCGGCGTGCAGAGGTACCCCCCAACCCCCCCACACACACACACACTGGAAGCCTCCTCAGCACACCGCTCTCCCTCCACAAACCTTGCCCACCTTTCACCCCCTGACCCCGCAGCAGCCCCGCCCCACCCCGCCCTGCCCAATGAGACACGCCTGCCCTCGGGGCTCCTGCACATGCTCTCCCGGAATGCTGCCCTCGGGAAGGTCTGTCCACCAGAACCTGTACACGTCACCGTGTTTGGAAACATGTTTTTGAGGACGTGACTGACTTAAAGGTCTTGAAATGAGATCATCCAGGACTCCCAAACCCAGGGCCTGTCAAACATGGAGAATGCCGTGTGTGGGCAGGGGTGCGGCGCGGCTGGGACGAGCCCACCAGCCAGAGAGCAGCTGGAGCCATGGGCAGCTGGAAGGGCAGCAAGGGTCCCCCCCAGAATCTTCGGAGGGGGCACAGCCCTCACTGACACCCCTATTTCAGACTCCTGGCCTCCGGAATGGTGACAGAGTGAACACCCACTGTTTTGCGCTGCCCTGCGGTGTGATGACTCATTATGGCGGCCCCGAAAAAGCATGTGCCCCCCCCCTTCCTCTTCACGTGGCTCACCCCTGTTCGGGTTGAGGTCTCCAGCCTAAGATCGAATCACCCAGCCTCCCCGCAGCCTCCAGCCCAGGCTCCAGGCAGCTCCCAGCCACAGGGCCCCCAGTGCGCCCTTCTGGGGGACATTCTGCCTCTTTGTGAGTCCTCCCTCCACCTCCCCTCCTCCCGGGGCAGCTCCCCCAGGGCCCGCCCCGCCCCGGTCAGCCCGGCCGCCCGCATCCTCACATGGCCCTCGGCCACAGCGGGTCTTCGGACCACCCTCGTCTGCGTCACGTCACTCCTTCATGCCAGAAAAGACGGAACGTCCTAATGGTTGAGCGCATCTACTCAGATGCTGAACCCTCAGATGCTAAGCCCTCTACTCAGAGGGCTTAGCCTTCAGCAGAAACTCCCATCCGTGGAAGGGACGGGAGGTTGTTAGAACTGACATGGAAAACGGACCCCCGCCCCCCGAGAGGTTCTTGTTCGGGTGCTAGAGTCGGTGGGGCAGAGAGGGAAGGCAGGGGCGCAGTTCGGTTTTTTGGTGAGTCGCCCGCACCGCGGCAGCAGGACGGCTGCCGGCAGCGATGCAGACCCAGGCCGCAGGCGTGCATTCCTGTGTGGGGACAGGGCAGGGCCAGCACGCCTGCCTGGGGACCAGACCCACCGCATTCCTCCCGTAGCCCTGGCCTGGACTGTGCGGGCCCTCGCAGGCAGCCGAATCTAGGCCTTTTGGAACCAAGGCAGCCCACTCACTTGCCCCTCGCTCGCTGGGTCCAGGTGCTGCACCGGGAGCTGGACAGAGACGGCACTGCCATGCCCCCTCCTCACCCCGCCCCCGAGAACTCGGAAGGGGCCTGCACACCCCCACGCGCCTGTGGTCCATGGGGGGGCACCTTGCCTCTCTGCTCGGCCTTCAGTGCCCTTTGCCACACGGCCACCACCTGCGGTCCCAGCCAGACCCACTGCCCGGCCACACTGCACCCTCGGCCTCCCAGCGCTGCTCAGGCAGGGCCCTCCGCGGGAATGCCCGCTCCGGCTGTGGGAGGTCAACCACCTCTCTGGCCCAGTGCACACAGCACGTGGGCAGAAAGTCCCCAAACAAGCACGAGTCACTGTGCCCTCCTTGGGAGCATCAGGGTGCTTGGTGTGATGACAGCCTGTCCTCCCCATGGCACTGGGAACCCCCCCAGTGCAGGGCCTGGGCCCCCGTGGAGGTCCCGGGGCCTGGCACAGGGCCCAGCGCTTAGTAGGTGTTCTGTGGCCACTTCCTGAAGGGAGAGAGCTCCCAGGTCTCCCAGCAGCAGTCAGTCCAGCTGACATGGAGAAGGCATGTGAATCTGTACATCCATAGCACTCCGAAGGCAGCCCTACTGTGTGCAGGGCACTGGGAGTGCCAGCCACCCAGTGAGGCCCCCAGGAGCCATTCATGTGCCCCCGTCCTCTGGCAGCTGACAATGGCCTGGAGACTCAGGGCACAGACAGAGCAGAAGGCTGTCCAGGGGGAGACTGAGGCTGAGGGAGAGGACAGCACATCTTGCAGAGGCCGCCCAGGACACCGGTGAGGGGGCGGACGCTGAAGGCAGGCTGCTGGGGCCCAGTCCTCAAGCCGGCACCAGCTAGCCGTGTGGTGCTGGGCTGGCCGTGTAGCTACTCTGCACCCCAGCTCCCTCAAGAAAACCAGGGGGACGACAGTGCCGGCCCCACGGGGTGACTGGGGGGTGGGGGGGATGAGGTAATGCGTGCCAGGTGCCCAGAGCCCCGAGCCAGGTGCGCACTCAAACCACCTCAGCCTCGACTCCCTACTGTCACGCCAGTGCGGCCACGCTGGCCGGCAGGGTCACACGGAGGGGCCCGAGCTGGGGTCAGCCCATCAGGACTGGGGGCTCTCTAGCCCAAACAAGGCACCTCCGAGCCCATCCCATGGGGGCAGAGCCCACCCACCGGGTGTCATCACTCGCTGGACGTCTGAAACCACTTAAAATGCACAGCCGGGAAAAAAAGACAAAACACCCTCCTGCCCTCCCGCCCAGCCCGGTCGGCTCCCTCCACCAGGCAGGGGGCTCACGGGGCAGGAAAGTGACCGGAGGGTGGGGGGGAGTCAAGAAGGAGCCAGCCCAGCGCAGAGGCCGGAAGTACCGGGACACACTACCCTGCGGCTTCACCAAACACGAGCTCAGGGAAAGAGGCCGGACGTGAAGCCCGCCAGCAGTGGGTCCCCAGTGACAGCAGCACCCCGCAGAGGCAGGCCGGCAGGGGGGGCGGAGGCTGAGAGGGGCCGGGGCCAGTGGGGCAACCGCTCATGGGGACGCAGTTTCTCTCTGGGGTGAAGAAGAGCTTCTGGAATTAGACGGGGGTGGCGGTTGTGCAACTTTGTAAGTTTGCTAAAAATTACTCGTTTGTCCACTTAAAATGAGTGAGTTTTATAGTATGTAAATTACATCTCTGTGGGCTTTTGGAGAGGAGGGGGAGAAGACGGAGGAAGAGGAAGGGGGAGGGGGAGGAGGAAGGGGAGGAGGAGGGAGGGGGAGGAGCAGGAGGAGACACAGGGGGAGGGGTGGCCGGGGCACAGCAGCTGTGAATGAAAGCCCCCACCTCCTCCCCACCACGGCCTAGCAGCTGGGACACACGGCGTGTAAAAAGGAAACGGACGAGAACCCCGATGGGGGAGGAAGCTGGTGACACGTGTGCCCTCGTCGATGGCATGTGTTAAAAAAAAATCTAAATGTCACAGAAACCTTGGCTTTTTCAGGTGTAGAGTGAAGGGCCTAATGAGGGAGGGAGTAAAAACCGGTAATAACACGCAGTGTTGAAACTAGATCCCCTCCACCCTGCCCCCTGCTGGTGGCTTGGAACACTGCACAAGGAAACTGGTTGGGTCTTGAATCAGGAAGGATGGGTGGGAGGGAAGAGAGAAACTGCAGCTAGAACACGCCCTGGAGGATGCTCTGGTGTCACCAGAATGTGGAGGCTTCCAAGAGTCCTGCCTGTGGCAACTGCCCACTGTACGAGTCGCTGCCCTCCCCCTAGCCTCAGTTTCCCCAGGCGCTGTGGCAAGGGTTCAGACTGCCCACACCCCGAGTGCTGGCTGAAGGCCTCTGGGTGTGGCTAAAGGTAAACACACACAGATTTGCTCCAGCATATAAACATGGTGAGATTTACATGCAGGTTTTGCTTGAGACACTGGGCAGTCCGACCCCTCTGGGCAGGGGCGAGCTGGAACACACGTGCTTCTGTCCTCCCTCCCTGGCCTGCCACGGAGTCCCCATCCCCGCCTGGCCTGGCGTCCTCAGGGGGCTCCTGACACAGAACCTCGAGGGAAAGCACCCGCAGGCCTGGACTCAGAGGCCCAGAGGCGACCGGGTGCGTCTGCCCGAGGCCAGGCATTCAGGAGTCACCAGGTCGGGGGCTTCTCAGGCATGTGAGAGAGGACTTGGTTCTTGGAGCTCTGGCCTCCGTGACTAACTTCTCAATTCCACCCCCAGACTTCCTCTGTTCGGCACGGTGGGGCCACCCCGAGAGCACAGGGGTCCCTCCCAGGAGTCGTGTGTCAAGGACAACAAGTCACTGGTGCGGTGCAGTGTCAAGCCCCCCGGCCTTGCCCCAGCTGAGCCCCCGGCCCACATGGCCCGTCCAGCCCCCTTCTCTCCTCCTCACCCTCCCAGACCCGGCTCCGCTTGTCCCTCCAGGCTCTCGGGTCCCCCCACAACCAAGTCGGGGAGACGAAGCACTGTCCCCTCCTGGCTGCTGACTCAGCCATTCACTTGCTCACTCACTCACTCACTCACTCAACAAACACTGGCCGGGCGTCAGCTCTGCACGGACCTCGCGGAAGTAAACAAGGGAGCCCGGAACCCCACAACCCTGCAATTCTCGTTTGGTGCGGCAAGACGAGAGTCAGAAAACAAACTAACTTGAAGGGCAGGCAGAGGTCAGAGTTGAGAGGAGATTAAACCAGTGCAGGGGAGCGATAAAAACGATGGCGGGTTCACGAGAGCCAGTCACAGAGGGAAGAGACAACGGTCCCCCGGCCGGCGAACAGATCACCACACACGGCATGTTCACATGAGAAGTTGCTGTTTGGCCGTGCAAGGCGAGGAGGTGCTGACGCACGCCACGGCGAAGGTGGGGGGGCCTTCCGCACACTCGGGTAAGCGAAGGAGGCCAGGCACCAAAGGACAAGTAGTGTCTGACTCCATTTACAGGGGCCGGGCACAACCCCCACCCCCCCGTAGGGGCAAACAGTAGAAGAGATGCGGCCCAGGGCTGGGAGCAGGTGGGGTGGGATGAAGGGGGGTCAGCTAATGGGCATGGCTGTCTTTCAGGGGCGCGGAGAACCTTCTGAAGGGGACCGTGGGGGGGTGAGCGAGCTGAAGTGTGCTCTGTGAGCGAGCCAGTTGCATGGTGTGTGACTCAGCTCTCCACCGAGCTGTCACACTGAGGAGAGTGAGTCACTTCCAGGAAAAACAGGAACTAAATGTAAGTCCACGTGGTCCACGAACGTGAAGAGTTTCAAGGTGATACGAGAGGGAGCGGAATTTGGGAAACATCAAATCCGTGCGTCAGAGCCTCCCAGCAGGCTCCACCTGCGCTCGGACCCCAGGCCCACGCCCTCCCAGCTGCGCAGCGGTGCGGGCAGGTGACTTCACCTCTCAGGGCCGCAGCTCTGCCCTCTGGAGAACAGCCCCTCCCTCGGACGGTCGCCGTGAGAACGAACCACGCCACCGGAGCCTGGTGCCTCCCAGGGGGCGGGACACGGGGAGGCTGTCGAGGAGAGGGTTGGGATTGCTTGCTGAGGGGAGCCTGGTTTCTTCCGCAGTTAATAAAAGTCTTTTAGAATAGAGGGTTGGATGGGTACACAGTTTTCCGAGTACTGAACTTAAAGCCATTGAATTACACACAGAAAAAAGTGGCGGGGTGCAGAGGTAAACCCACTCTCACCCCAGGACCCCGCGATCGCGCTCCGTGGCATTCACCCAGAGGAGCCGGAAACTGAGGCCCACACAGAACCACACGGAGAGGCTCACAGCAGCTCCGTTCATAACAACACAACTTGGAAAGACTGACGCGTTCTTCAGTGGGCGAATGGGCACATTAACCACGACATACCCAGACCACAGAATATTATTTAGCGCTAAAGAGAAACATGCTATCACACCGTGAAAAGACTTGAGGAAACTGGAAGGAGACACACTGAGTGACCCCAACTGCAAAGACAAGAAAAAGGGCAGGGACTGCTGTGGGGGGGGACGAGGTGCGGGGGCGGGGGGCCAGGGTGTGGGAAGGGAGGAGGAGGCAGAGCACAGGCTTTCGGGGCAGTGAGACTGCTCTGCGTGACACCCTGCAACGGACACGTGTCACATCAGTACAACACAGAGAGCGAGCCCGAGTGTCAACTATGGACTTGGGGTGATCACGACGTGTCGATGGAGGCCCATCGACTGCCTGTGACGAATGGCCCACTCTGGTGGGGGAAGCTGACGGCAGGGGCGGCAGGCGCTACGTCATCCATTCACTCCGCACACACGTGATGTGCTGCCACTAGGCACCGGGCACTGTGCTCCGTGTTCCTGCCTCTCAGAGCCTCCACTGTGTGACAGGGGGACCCTTCTGTGACAAAGGGTGTCCTGGGGGACAGGGCAGGGGGCCGGGCTCCTCCTTTAGACGTGCGCCAGGGAAGACCCCACCCCCACAGGGGCATCCTGTGGGCTGACAGATGACTTGCAGGGAGGGAAGCGGAGAGGGAGGGGGGTGGGCAGGGCATCTGGAGGAGAGCAAACAGCACGTGCCAAGGCCCTGGGGTAGAACCCCCCTCCCCCGGCATGTTAAGGGAACACTGTGCAGGCCGCTGTGGCATGTGTGGGTGTGTGTGGGGTGAGCGTGGCACGTGTGCGAGCACAGGAGGTCACATGGGTGGCCAGGGGCCGGGACAGACATGGTCCGGCACGCCATCCTGCGGACACCGGATTGGATCACGAGCACAAACGGAGTCCTCACCCTCCAGGAACAGATGCAAATCCGACTCCTCCCTGGTGCACAGTAGGCGCTCAGCAAATGTTTCTGGAGTGAATCACGAAGTCCGCCCAGAACCCTGACTGCTAACTCCTGCCCGGCCGTTCCCGGCTTCCAGCTGTCTTTCCTGGCCACTCGGGACGGGCAGGAGCGGGCTTCTCTGACCCGCTTCACGGAAGGGGGCAGCAAGGTGTCCACGCCAGAGCGGCAGCATCCGAAAGCGGTCAGAATCCGGGCTTGGTGGGGCTCCTCCCTGGTCCCCGAGGGCGTGTGTGCACCCCTGGCAGGGGGAAACGAGCGTGGACCCCAGCAACCTGCCCGGGTGTGGCGGCCCTCTCGTGCCGTTGTCACAGGCGCAGCAAGTTATCGTGCCGCGAGCAGTCAGAAGTGCACCTGTATGTTAGCGATGCGTCTGTACCAGAAAACAACAGTCAAGGTTGCCCCAGTGTGAGCTCATCCTCACACATACTTTCCCACGGAGGAAAAACAAAAGGACTGGGTCGCTGTCACCCACTGGGCCTTCTCTTCCTCACCTGCAAAGTGGCGGCAACGCACTGTGGGGCTGGGTGGGGTGACCGGTGGGAAAGTCACTGTGCTCCACAACCTCCTCCCAGCTCCCAGGAAACCACGGCGCCCGCAATCCCGCACAGGTCCACCAGGGGGCACGCATGTGTTGGGTTGTGTGCCCCCCTCCCACCATTAACCACCTCCCCTGTAGGGGGCCAGGTGTCTCCCTCATTCCAGGCCTCCTGCTGGCTGAGTCTGCACGCTGCTGGGGGGCCATCCGAAGCCTCGGTCCCTGGGGAGCACACAGTGCCCAGGGGCTCCAGTGGCACAAACGAAACACAATCCATCTAGGCAGGATGCCATCCTTCCAAATCCTCCTAGCTGCAAGGGGTGAGTCCTCCCGCCAGGATAAGATCCAGGTGTTCTTGTTTCTTCACTGCGTGTCCTTGGGTCAGTCACCGCCCCCTCTGAGCCTCAGGCAGTGAGGTCACCTGAGAGAACAGTGCCAGGAAATGGCAGTGGACAAGACTCATGAAGGCCCAGGCCTCCATTTTCTCCTCTACCAGGTGGGGACACTGGATACCCACCCCTCGGGGTTTGTGAGGATGAAATGGGATACCTGAGTAATGTTTGCACGTGCTTAGCGGTGTCTGCAATGCAGAAACTCAACGTATCATACAGAGTAACAGTAACAGCAGCAAACACTTATAAGGTGTTACAGAATAACACCTACTGGGTGACAGGCACTGTTCATAGTGCCTTGTGTGCATCAGTCCATCTAACCTCACTGCACTTCCAACGCAGAGGCTCTGTCACCACCCTTGCTCACAGGGAGGAGCAGAGGCGTGGAGACAGTTAGCCTCCTCGAGGTCGGACGCTGGGGAGTAGCAGGGTGGGGGTCAAACCCAGGTCAGCCAGCTTAAGACGCGTGCTCTTTTCTGTGTACGTATTGTACTTTAATTTAAAAATTACTTTCCTGGAAACAAAAGGGAAAGTAAATAGATAATTGGTCTTCGGCAAAATAAAAAATCTTTATGCACGGAAGACAGTGAAAAGAAAACCCACAGAATGGAAGAAAGTATTTTCAAATCATGCGTCTGAGAAGGGATGAGCATCCAGAACGTGTATATATATATATATATAACACTCCCATAACTCAACAACAGGAAAACAAATGAACTGACTCAAAAATACGCAGAGAAGATACTCAACTGGCCATGAAGCCCATGGAAAGGTCTCAACATCACCAGTCATTCGGGAAGTGCAAAGTAAACCCACAATTGAGACACCACTTCCTCTCATTAGGCTGGCTATTAGAGAAATACAAGTGCCGGCCAGAAGATGGGGGAATCGGCATTCTCGTGCACTGCTGGCGAGCCCACTGTGGAGCACAGTTTGGCCGTCCCTCAGAAAGTTAAACACAGAATCACCCCGTGTTTGTGAGCGATTCCTCGCCCTGGCATGTACTCAAAACAGCTGACAGCGGGGACGCAAAGAAACACCGCACCGATGTTTCCTACCACAAGGTGGGAACCACCCAAGCGTCCGTCAGCAGAGACGGAAGGACAGGATGTGGTGGATTCAGACGACGGGATGTCACTCAGACCTCAGCAGGGATGGAACTCAGGCGCCTGCTCCCACGGGCATGGGCCCTGAAGACATTCTGTTCAGTGCGGTAAGCGGGACACAAAAGGGCAAGCAATGCATGATCCCGTGTACACGAAGAGCCTAGAACAGGCCACACCACGGACGCAGAAAGCAGCACAGAGGCTGCCGCGGGCTGGAGGGAGGCAGGCACAGGGAGGCAGGGTTCAACAGTGCTGAGTTCCTGTTCGGGACAGGGACGGCGGTCGTGGCTGCACAACGTGAGTGCAGTTAGTGTCTATTTTCTAAGCATAAACTGGTTAAACGGTAAATGTTATCTTATGTATACTCGAAACACAATAACTTTTTAAAATGATATTGCCCAGACTGCCGCAACAGCCTCCAGCTGGCCTCCTGCTTCTGGCTGATCCTGTTCCATCGCTCTCCACAATGTCCACGAGAGGGCGCTCCGAGCCGCATCTCTGATGGTGCCCTGCTTGTAACTTTTCCTGGCCCCTGGGCGCCTCTAAGCGAATACCAAGCCTTACTCTGACCCTGAGGGTCCCTCTCCTTCTTGTCCACCTTCTCCTGCCACAACCCCACGACTCCCCAGGTAACCCCCTTGCAGCTCCTGGAGAATCCATGTCCCCCATTCTTCTGTAAGTATGTGCATGCCACCCCCTTGCCACCCCCCCACCTCCAGGGAAATCCCTTCTTCCCCCGAGGCCACCTCTGACGTGTCTGGATTCCTCCAGATGCTGTGATGCCTCTCTCCTCCTTGGTGCTCACCCAACACCAGCCTCTTTACACGGACCTGCAGGGCCTGGTGTGACCTGACCCCTGCCATCCCCACCCTGCAGCTCCTTCTCTCCACTCCAGCCCGTGACGGCATTGTCGTTGTTATTACCATCACCTGTCGTGCTACTAAACACATCAAGCCCCAGGGCCTCTGCACTTGCTGTTCCCTCTGCCCGAGACGCTCCCTCTGAGTCTTCTATACGGCTGGGTCCTCCTCCTTCAGGTCCCAGCTCAAATGTCACCTCCTCAGAGCCGCCTCCTGACCCCTAATACGAAATAGCCCCCAACACCCTCCCCCTCTGTCACTCGGATCCCAGCACCCTGCTCTTGCTGTCTGCACGGCACTCGGCAGCATCTGCAAGTCTCTCGCTTTTGACTCTGACTCCTTGTTTAATGCCAGTCTCCCCGCCCTAGTGTGAGCCCCGGGGGCGGGCGCATCACACATCACTGCTGCCTGGAAGGGCCGGGAACAGCACAGGACGCATGGCAGGTGCTCAGTAAACAAATACCCACCGAGTAAGTGATGGGCGAACAGATGAGCGACAGACACTATTCATCACCCCAGATTACACAGTCACGTGTTTACAGTCTATGGGTGTGAGCAATGCTCACACCCATAGAAATGACCATGTTCATCTTTACAGCTTCAGAGTTTTGTGCGTATCAGTAACCGGGTAGGAGATGGGTGGATGGACAGACAGACGGATGGACGGGTGGATGGATAAAGGGACAGATGGATGATGGACGGCTGGAGCGACAGCTGGGTACATGGATGAATCAACAGTCCTCCCGACAGAAAACCAGAGGCACAGCTCATCGTTTGCATCTTAAGACCCAGGAAACAAAGCGTTCTGGCCTGGCTGGTTTCCATCCTGAAAAGGAACTTGAATCGGCTGAGGTGTGAGTTACTCAGGCTTCTCCAGCCCTTCCCACCCAGCAGTGAGAGACAAGAAGCAACTAAGCAATGGAAATGGCCACGTGCCCGAGGACTCCTGGGCTTTCTAAGGGCCCGGCACACCGTCCAGCTTCTCACCGCCACCCAGCTCCACACGCACGCCCCTGAGCCCAGGCGCCATGCGAACCTGCCCAGGCAGAGAGGGGGCATGCTGGCCTCTGGGCCGGCTTCCACCCGCCCAATCTCTTCCACCCCGGGCTTCCCTCCCTTCTCCGAGTCTCGGTCCCCAGCAGGCCGGGGGCCTCGGGGGGCAAAAACTGTGTCTTCCCGTCCTAGAAGCCCGGTGCCTGGCACACATCTCGGGTCACAGCATTTACACACTGGGCAGATGGTCTCTCTTGTCCCACATCCTGTGGTTCAGGGGCCAAGGCCTCCTTGTCCAGAACCTGACAACCCCCACTTTCTCTCCGACTGTGTCATACACAATTCTGTTTGTGGAATGACCAATGGCCCCTCCCAACTTGGCCAACTTCCATGACAGGTGGCGGGACCTGGAGACTGACTTTCCCCAGACTCCGTTGCTGCTAGGAGTGGCCCTGTGAGCCAGGCCTGGCCTGTGACATGTAGGGGAAAGTCTGGAGGCCACTACGGAAAAGCTTTTTCTCAACTAAAAGGGCAGACCTGGCTGGCATGGCCCATCTGGGTTCCATGTCTTCCTGCCTGCAAGGCGACCTAGTCCCGGGGTAAGTGGCAGCCACTTTGGGGCCATGAGGCTCGAAGCATGAAGGAACACCCAAAAGACTCTCAGAGACGCTGAGCTGAGCTAAGCCAGCAGCCTCCGCCTCTGCACATCTCGCTGTGTGAAGCAGAGCAGCACTTCCGAGTAAGCCGGCGGGCGACATTCCTGACGCACGTTCAGTTCAACATACACGGACACGGGCCTGCCATGCTACATGGGAATGCCGAACAGCACGGGATGGACCGACAGTCCCCTCTTATCTCAGGATGATGGCATTCACAAGGACTCCTAGTGCAGCCATTAGAATCCACGACCCCCCGCCCCAACCTCAGTCATCGTAATAAAACCATCAGGTCTAAGCGCTCTCAGACTTCCAGTGATGCCGCTAGCAGGTCTGTGTACAAAGACGGCACCATGACGACAGAGCTGCCGGGAGGCGGTACCACCCCCAAAAACAAGGACCCCCGTTTCATCAGCAAGAGAGGTGGGTCGTCTGCACTCACCATTTAAACGCACGCCGGGGTATCCGGGAGGGACGCGTCAGAGTGAGGTTTAAAAGTGATGCCAGGCCCATCCTGGACTCTGGAACCCACTCCTTGTGCGGAGCGCAGCTTCACGCCCCTAAACCTTTGCCCAGGCTGTTGCTGCACCGGGCAAGCCTCTTCTTCCCGGGCCACACCCATCCGGCAAACCCCTGGTCATCCTCCAAGACTCACCACAAGCGGCCCCCCTCGGCGAGGCTCCCCCACAAGGAGACATGTCCCCCTCCCCCGGAGAGGCTTTGAACGTCGAACACAGTAAAGGAAGGCAGGCGGGTAAAGCGCATGACATATAGTAAGTGCTCAACGAACAGGAGCCCTTAGAACCCCCTGCAAGTATTTATCTACCTTCGCATTCACCCACACCCTGTTCACAGCTGTGGCCTGGTGCGCGACGCGGCACCTAGCACAGGCAGACAAGCCTGTGTCAAAGGAAAGACGGACATCCCCAAACACTCCCCCTCAGCCAAAGGGGACGATTTTCCCGGCCCCCAAACACACCTCTTGCATCACCCACTACCACACTTTTCAACATTCCCACTTCCCAAATGCCCCCCCTCCTCCTTCCACCCAAGCAGACCCCCCCAGGCCATCCTCAGGCCCCTGAGGACTGAGTGAAAGAATCTCCAGGCCCTCCCCCAGGGCCTGGTGCACGGCAGGCCCCAGGGAATAAGCTCATCGCTAAATGAGCCAGCAATTGCCCGCTGCAGGGTTTGGGGATTTGGAAGAATATTGTCGAGGTTACCAGAGGCCCACCTGCCAGCCTCATCTCAGGGGACACCCGCAGCCGGTGTCTTCAGAGCCACAAGAGGGGCCCCTGGGGGACTGTGGCCCAGGGCTGTAACCCCAACCAAGCCGACGTGCTTGGAGGTCCCGGCGTGAGTGCAGACAGAAGGCTCACTTTATGGGAAAGAGGGTGGAGCAGGACCAGCACCGGGCTCAAATCTGCCATGCAAAACCGAAGACCTAAGGGGGCCCCTTAAAGGAACAGGGGAGGCAAGGCCAGAGAGTCAGGGAGGCGGAATTGCGGCCAAAGCTCCGCCTCCAGCAGCTGCAGGGCCCTGGGCCAGAGACCCCGGCCCCAGGCCTCAGTTTCCTCAACTGCACAAAGATCCCGAAACTGGGGGCGATCTCCTGTCCCATCAACAGCCCTCGGAGAGAACACGGGGAAAAAAAACACTGACAGCAAACGATAATGAACAACACAGTAACAGCAGGCAGTAATTACCGGGCAGCTCCCCTCTGCCACTTCAGCTGCACGCCCGCCTACGAAGCAGGGAAGTGGGAGGAGGCTCAGCAGAAGGTCAGGAGTATGGACTCCACGCTCTGACCATGGGAGAGGCACTTACTGGCTCTGAGCCTTGGTTTCCCCGTCTGTAAAATGGGGGTGGCACTAGTGCCTACACCACACAGTACACACCGGAAGTACTAAGTGCTATCGTTGTTACGAATCCCCTCTCTATAGAGGAGGAAAGCAGAGGTGCTGAGTGGCAAACCACCTGTTCACCTCTGAGCAGTGGCCGGGCCAGGCCTCAGGACCTCACGCTCAGGGTCTGCCTAGCCTGTGGTCCAGCCAGGGGTGGGCGTGGCTGTGCAAATCCGCTCTGGTGGGTACCAGGCTCCCTGTGGCCAGTGGCCGGGGCTGAACAGCTGGCAGCCAGCCCCAAGTGGGACTGTATCACGTTCTCAGCCACTGGGCCCAGGGTGTCTCATTTCTTGGTGGGCTAACGTGCACCGAGTGCTGCAGGCTCAAGGGAAGAGGGGGCTGCCAGGGCTTTGGCACCGGCCGAGGCGCGGCCCCCTGGCAGGAAGGGCTCGGGTCCAAGGCCGAAAGAGAAACAGGCGCAGTTTCCGTTCCAGATTCCCACTTGCTAGCTGTGTGGCCCTGGGCAAGGAGCTTTACCTCTCTGAGCCTCAATTCCCTCCTCTGCAAACGTAGGGATTTATATGCTCTAACATGGGGGCGGGACACGGACTGACAAGGCCTGAGGCTTGAAAACACAGGAACAAACCGGAGCCTAAACTGGAAGCCAACAGCACAAACTCATTCACCAAGACCGCATGGGACTAGCACCAGAGTGGTCCCTCGGACACGTCACAAAGTACAAAACCCCGGTCTGACCACCTTCCTGAGGGGAAGGGGCGGCCAGCAGGGCCAGGGGCGCAGGCCCCAGCCCCAACCTGGAGAAGCGCCCGCGCTGAGTCAGGCCCATTCTCTGGGCCTCAGTTTCCCCACTTATAATGAGAGAGTTGAAAGGTGACAAGAAAGGGAGAGGGGAAGAAGAGGGGGAATGAGGAGGAGGAAGGCCAAGGGAGGCAGAAGACAAGGAGAGGATAAGGTAAAAAAGAAGGAGATTGGGAGAAAGAAGGAAAAGTGACCAGGGACCATTCTGAGTGCTGAGCGATCTCACTGACTGCTCATAAAAACACTCTTGAGGCCAGGCAGGACCATCCCCATTTTAGAGAAGGAACACCGAGGTTCGAGGAGGTCCATGGGGGTCACCTGCCCAAGGTCCCACCATGGCAGAACAGGAACATGAACCCACTTCTTTCAGCCCCCAGAGCCCAATGCTAATAAGGTCCAGGAGTCAGGTTTTGAAGCCATTAGGAAGGGAGCTGAACACGGCCACCTCCTGGTGGCCACTCCCCAGAATTGCAGGCATGAGTCCCCAAAGCCCAGAAATGAGGTCTTCCTGCCCAGCCCTGTGGGGTTCAGGCTGCTCCCCCATCCACCTCTGGAGGAGAGGAAATCAAGCAGGTGGCAAAGGGGCAGGGGCCTCGGGGCCTGAAGGAGGGAGCTAAGGCCAGCCACGCGAGGACAAAGGCTCCTTGATGAGAGTGAGTGGAAGAGGAGGAGCTGGGCAACTGGGGAGGATGCCGGCCAGCAGAGGCTCTGAAAGGCCAGTTCTAAATGCTCTTCTCTCTAGCACCCTTGTACACACACACACACAGACGTTCAAGCACCATCAGATACGCGGAGTCAGTGCCACCAGAGAGTGAATGGAGGAAAGGGTGAGAGAGAGAGCCGTGGAAGGGAGCGTTACATGAAGAAAAGCAGGCGGGTCTCAAACGCATGCAGGCCCGGGGCCGCGGTCTGAACACTCGGGGAGACGTTCCGGGGCTGCGCTGCAGGCCTCTCCCAGGGGGTCCGCGTGCTCTGGGCCCGCCGCCCCGCCCCCGGTCAGGCTTTCTGACTCCAGGGCGGCCATCATCCCAGCAGGTCCCTGCCAGGGCGTCCTCCTCACCCTGTTTTTCAGAGGAGGGCACCACGGTGCAGGGAAGTTTCTTGGTTTCTTGCCCGTGGCCGAGTAAAGCTGGAAGGAGAGGACCTAGGGTTCAGATGCGGGAGGACCCCCGTCTCACAGACACGGGGCCAGGCACGAGTATCACTGAAAAGCACGAAGCTGTGTGAGCAGCAAGGACCTGTGAGCAGAACCAGAGTCGCCTCGCTTAAGGAAGACCTCTCTCAGAGGCCCCCATGTGGGACCTGGGCCCCAGGGGACTTCGTGAGCAAGTGCGGAACTCGGCGGGTCTCTGAGTATCGTGGAACGAAAGTCCAAGAAAAAACAGAAAAGAAAAGAAAAAGAAAATCACCGAAAACCGGAAGCGGCGAGGCCCCGGTACCCATCTGGGGTCGCTGAGGCTCTGGAGGAGGGAGCTTCCCTGGGGTTCGCCGCATCACCGACCTGCCTCCTTGCACAAGCGGGAAACAGGCTGAGGGAGGAGGTGCTGGCCCCAGGAGACGCAAAAACAATAATAGACATCATAATGATAACACTCACTAAAGTGTTGGCCGTGAACCCGGGGCCACGCTAGCCACTTCCCACATCATCCTACTCAACCCCCGCACCAGCCCTGTGAGGCAGATACTATTATTATGCCCACTTTACAAAGGAGGAAACAGAGGCAGAGGCCCATCCGCACACGGAGCTAGGATTTGAACCTCAGAGACCTGGCTGCAGAACCAGCCTCACACTGCCTGTCACGGCAGGCTGTCGACGTGCTGGGCCCAGCTCACACTCTCGCTCTGCCCTCCCAGTGGCGCAAGAGAATTAGGAACCGCAATCAAGTTTTCCATGTGACAAGCCACAGAGAAATCAGGTGAATTGCTCCAACAGGCTACGAGGAGATGGGGGTAGGATTTGAACCCAGGACTTTCAGGTCGTAGCACACGTTCTCTTTATGGCTCCGTGCCAGGCAGATGGCGTCACCACTCTGCACTGGACCGGAAACCGGAGAGGAAGGAAGGCTTTCTCGGTGCAGCCGCCAAAGCCCCTCCACGGCGTCAGACTCTCAGACAGGCGCCCGCCCCCCTCGGCCCCCACAGGCCCCTGGCCGGCCGGGCTCTCCACACAGCCACGTGTCCACGGGTGTCTGACAACCAACCCGCCGGCACGGGCACACTGCGCTCCGGCCACGCCGGTACCACTCACCACAAAGGCCCCGCTCCTCTTGTCCTTGCAGAAGCTGTGGCTCCTCCGGGGGCCCAAGGCCGCAGGGGGCGCCTGCCGGAGCGGCGGCTCACCGCCCTGGGAGGCATCCTCCCTCCCCAGGTCTCTCGATGGCACCTGAGACACAGAACACAGGAAGAGGACTTTCCTGGGGCTTCACCACATACTGGGGGGACATGTCACACCACGAGGGCCCCTTCTGCACCTGACAGGGCAAAGCAGAAAAGGAAAGCTCCAGAACACCCCGCCCCCACTGCCACCCACAGCCTCAAGGATGGGAGGGGACATGTCGGAGCAGCAAGGCTGGGTTCAGCCCGGCCTCAGCCATTTAATAACTCTGTGAGCTCAGGTGAGCATCTTCACCTCTCTGATCCTTTGACCACGTGGGGAAAGACCAATAACAACAGTGTTCAGCTTCCAGGTTCCTTCCTGGGAGGACCCAGCGGGGAATGCATGACACAGAAAGCACATGACATAATGCTGCCACCAGGGGGCGCGCGTGCACGGTCCCAGGCACCTGGCTTGTCTCACACTGGTCTCCCCCACAAGCCTGTCAAGTGGGGAGCCCTCCATCAACGTCATCCAGCCTCACTGCTGCCACTGATGACTTTTGCTGACCTCGTTTCAGATACCTCTCCACACACCCCAGCACAAACGCACGCACACACGCACAGACACAGAAATGGTGTATGAACAGGACGGGACCCTGAATGCAGCTGTTTTTCTGCTCAGTCACAAACAGGGGACACCTTCACAGGCCAGGAGACACAAGACGCCAGAATGTGGAATCTGCCCGTCTCACACCCTCCCCCCTCGGACGAGGAAGGACCAGAGAGGAGAGGCACCTGCATCGCTGAGGAGCAAGGCTGGGCTCCCAGTCACTCCCCACAGTCTCTTTCCTTGCTGCCTTGTGAGACTCTCGGGGCCCCTCCTGCCTCCCTGGCTGGTCCTCCTCAGGCCCCCGCCTGCACCACATCTCAGGGGCAGGTCTAAAGGCAGGTGGATCTGTCCCGAGCCAGTCACAGGGCCTTTTCCTGCCGCAGCACTCCCCTGGGGATCGCCCACAATGCCCTGGGGCTCTCCGTAAATCCACGCAGGCACCGACCACCCTGTGCTGTCTCTCTGGGCTGCGACTGCAGACCTGCAGGCCCCGCTGCCCACTCGAGGCCCCCACTCACTGCCAGGGCTCATCTCAGACTTCATGCGTCCACAGCAGGCCTCCCAACTCCCCTCCCCCACGGCCGTCCCTCCCCCGCCCCCGCCCATCCCCCATCGGGGCGGCCCAGGCCCTCGGGCCGCCTGCTGTTCGCCTCCTCTGTCCACCCGGCCAGCTGAGACTTTGCCTCCAAACACGCTGCGAAGCTCACGTCACCTACCAACAACTCAAAATAGATCAAAGACTAAATATCAGAGCTGAGACTAGAAAACGCTTAGGAGAAAAATGGGCGTAAATCTTCCTGACCTCGGATTGGGCAAGGGTTTCTTCGATTGACTGAAAGCACAAGCGACAAAATACGAATAAACTGTGCTTCATTCAAGTGAGAAACTTCTGTGCCCTGGAGGGTGGCGTTAAGAAAGTGAAAACACAACTCAAAGGGGAGAAAATTTCTACGAATCATAAAACCCTACGTCTGATAAGAAACGTGTATCTATCATACGTAAGGAATAATTATAACTCAATAACCAAAAAAAAACCCGTTTCTTTTAAAAGTGGGGAAAAGATGGAACAGTCATTACTTCAGAGGCAGGTGAAGGACCCACGAGTTCCCACAAAGATGCTCGGCAGGAAATGAAACCCAAACCCGCCCTGAGACAGCCTCCGCCGAGACCCACTGAGGCGCTGGAGTCAGAAACACAGAGGTGCGGCTGGCCAGACGGAGGGCAGCCGGGATGCTCACGCACTGGCACTGCCCGCGGGGACGGGAAGTGGTGCGGCTGGTTGGACGGCCGCCTGGCGGCTCCTGCAGGCGACGCCCGCAGTGACCGTATCGCCCTCGATGCCCCTCCTGGGTGTGTGCCCACTCAAACACTTCGCACAAACATTCACAGCAGCATTATTCGTAGCAGCCAGAGAGCGGAAACAACACAGCTCTGGCCGCTGGCTCCATCGGTTAGAGTGTTGTCTCAAAACACCAGGGTTGCGGGTTCGATCCCCAGTCAGGGCGCATACAAGAATCAACCAATAAAGGCACAAAGCAATGTTTCCCTCTCTCCACGTCTCTCTCTCAAATCAACCAATAAGACAGAAGTAAGGGCCTAAACGCCCACCCCCTGATGGAAGGACAGATGAACAAAACGTGGTCTGTCCGTGCGGTGGGCTATCACTCAGCCTCGGAGAGGAACGAAGCCCCGACACTCGCCACGCCACAGACGCACCCTGGGGACGGCATCCTACCAGGGGTGTCCAGCTTTCTGGCGTCTCCGGGCCACGCTGGAAGAACAAGGGTTGTCTTGGGCCACACAGTAAATGCACTGCGACACGTGATCACGAGAACACCTCATAATGTTTTAAGTGAATTCTCGATTCTGTGCCGGGCCGCACTCACAGCCCTCCTGGCTGCGCGAGGCCCGTGGGCCCAACACCCCTGCAAGCCAGTCAGGAGCACCACTACCGCGTGACTCCACTCACACACGGAAGGGGCCTAACAGGCAGCTCTACACGGACGGAGCGCAGACTGACCGTTGCCGGGGCTGGAGGGTACGGGGTTTCCCAGGGGCTGGGGTGCATTCACAGAGTTCTGCCACCGCCACGACACTCCATTTCAGGATATCTTCATCACGCCCCAGAAAACCGCACGTGTGAATGCACCAGGGTCCCTCCGCCTTGGGGCTGCCTCCGGTGGGGCAGGGTGACCGTCTGCAGTGAGGTCCCCGGCCCCCAGCCACTGACACCCAGGAGCCCACTGTCCCCAGTCACATGACAGAAGAAAGGGCCCGGGGGTGGGGGGCAGGCAAACTGCACTCACTGAGAACCATTAAGGGCCCTGGGGGAAGGGGGTCCCAGTTCACGGCCAGACTCATCCTTTGGGGGAGGTTTCCTTTCTAAACCACATGTTTCTACAACTCTGTAAGGTGCACACCAGCACTCACTACCTTTTGCAATAAGGGGAATGTCACAATGATAACAAAACACTCTTGACTGAGAAACAACTCGGCAGGGAAGGCGAGTCCCAAAGGACATCAACGCTGTCACGGCGGCCGCCCCTGGGGGCTGGACAAGGGAAGGGGTCCCCGGGGGTCACTATTTTATACGCTCCTGTAAGGCGCCAGTTTCCCACAACTGCTATTTTGCATTTATGCCTTCTCTGTATTGGTGTTTGTTTCCTGAAGAACAGAACGTCTCTGGGCAGGGGAGAGGAGCAGCGAGGAGCCGGCCCAAGGCCTCCCAGTCCTCTGGGAGGAAACGGATCCCCGGGCGGCAACACCACCGGGCTGCACACCCGGGCGGGCGTCCAGGGCCAGGCCGGGAGGCCCCCCCCACCCCCCCCAGCACTGCTCTCCCCCACGGCCAACAGGGCCCCTGGCGCGGCTGGCACGCAGCTCCGGTGTCCCATTTCCACAGTCCCTTCCCTCGGCCAGAGCTCCCACAATGACAGCCTGCAGGTGGGGACGGGCGAGCCCCCTCTCGAGAAGCCCGGGGGCAGAAGCCAGGGGCAGGCTCTGAGTGCGTGCCCACTGGGTGCGTGTCACATGCTGGGGGCTTTATCTCCTCTCAGCCGAGGAACGGTGCTTTGAGGCAGGGATCCCTGTTAACCCAGTTTCCTGGTGGGGAAACTGAGGCACAGGGAGGCCAAGTCACTGCTTTACACAGACACGCATCTGAATGGGGTCACTGCAAGAGACGTGGGTTCAAAGCCAGACCCCACCACTCACCCACCCCTAACCTTGGGCGAACCCTCATCTCCCGACCTCTACTGATGTAATCCTATCGTTTCGCCTCCACAGCAACTCTGTCTGAAGTGGTCAGTGCTGCTCCCCAGGGGTCTCCAACAAGAATGAAGGTCAGGTGTCCAGAGTGGTACCCTCATCACCTGCCTTGCCTTCCCTGCCTCATCCCGCCACCCCTCCCCCAGACCCTCTGGGGTTCACCCCCTAAAACCACACACAGGGACAGCCAGGAGGCTACATAAGACGGCTCCTTCACACAGTGAACCACCATTTTTTTAAAGTTCGCAAAATGTCGAGGAGGATGCTGAATACTGGGATACACCAATGAATGCAACACCCACACACTGGAATACAGCAGGCGCTCAATAAATGATACCTGTCATCATTCTAGGCCAGGGGTTTCAAACTGGTGCCTACATGGAGCCAGCAGGCACATGTTTTTACACTTAACAGCATTTTTTAATAAGCTGTCCTCATTTGACAATGGGAAATTACATATAAAAATCTGTATTTTTCTTTTCAGATTCTCCTAATAAATTGGACCTGCCCTCTCAGACCCCCCATTCTCATTGGTCAGAACCAGCAGGAACTCAGCAGCAGCAACTGCCCCTTGAGATAGGGCCCGAGCTCCCCATCTGCCCCAGTCCTCACCACTCCCTAGCGCCTCACGCCCAGCCTGACTCTACTCATCAACACACCCGCCTGGCCCACGTGGGCTCTGAGGTTGATGCCGGTGGCCTGCATGTTTAACCAGCGTTCGACACCACAGGAACCGCCTTCGTACTCACCCTGTGACCGTCTCGAGCCCCGGAGTCCCGCCGACAGGGCGAGGCTTCGGCCTCCCTGGCCTCCAAGCTCTCCCCAGGGAGGCTGCGCCGTGCCTTGTGCTCCCGCCTCCTCTCCCTGGCTTCCTGCATGATGGACAGGCCCTCTCGGATCCTGGCAGGAGGGCCCTTCTCCGAACAGGCCCTTTTGACGTCCAGCGGTGACCTGCCACGGTGCTGCGGGTGGTCGCCCCACTGGGCCGCGTGGCCCTCCTCGCCCCTCCAGCTGGGTTGCCTCGGGGTCCCTTTCTTCGGGTCGGCTGGGGAGGGTCTGGGCAGCATGCTGGCCCCAGCACCCGGGTCCTCCCGGGCGGCGGGGTAGTTCTGACACTTTGCACCGGGGTGCTTACTAGCAAAGGTCTTCGTTTCATCCTCCGAGGTTCCTGAGGTCTTCCTGGGAGCCCCAGGGCCAGAGGAGGCCCCTGGGTGTTTCTCAGGAGGAGCGGGGTGCGGCAGAGGCCACAGGGGAGAGCCGAGTTTGGGGTTCGTGGCTGCCCCCGGGGTCTCTGGCAGCGGCTTGGCAGGGCCAGGACTAGAACTGTGGTTTGTTTCGGCAAAGCTGGCCCGTTTCCAGGGACCCTCGGCCTCCGGCCCTTCCTTCAGGCTCCTCCTCCTCCGCTCCGCGCCGCCTGGTGGGCCGGGCCTCTCCTGAGGCCAGCGGCTGGGCTCCGCGGGCGGGCCCGCCGCCTGCTCCTGGGCCTCCTGCTTCTTGTACTCGGCCATCAGGGCATCGATGTCAAGAACGCTGGACCTGTAGCCGTCTCTGACCTTACCTGAGAACGTCTCGCTGACCACCCCAGTCTTCCTTCTAACCAGGAGGTCGCCGGCTTTCAGGCGACTTCCAGAAGCTGGGGTCGTCTGGGGAGCACTACCGGGGGACGTCTTGTTCCCACTGTCCCTCCTGTCACTCTGAAAACCAGCGCTGTCCTCTGGACACCGCCGAGGAGCACAGACCGTGTCGGGGTCAATGATCCTCTCGGTAGAAAGACCCATGATCCTGTCCCCAAGAGGCGGTGAAGTGTCTACTGGCTTTGGAGGTTTTGAAATGCTTGCACGGTCACGCTCTCTGCTCTGAGCCCAGTTTTTACTGCCCACGGTCTCCCGTGGCTCTTCGGGGTTGGGAGAAACCAAGGGAGAAGCTAAAGGATGAGGAGATGGAGGCGGAGCTGTTTTTCTAGAATGTTCCGTCAAGTGTTCGGGTCCTGACTTAACAATACTCTTTGCTTTTTGAGTATCAGGAATCTGATATGTCACTGCAAAAAATGTCACCTTGGGTTCCACAGAGGACCCCGGCTTCACTGCGGGAGGAGCCGGGTCCCGTGAAATGCCGGGATCCCCGTCCTGGGCCGCCACCCTATTATGGCATGGCTGAGGTTTCCTTAAGGCCCCTGCCGTGGAGCTCGGATGATCTGCGCCTCTCTGCTCCGCCTTCGAGGAGTGTTCCGGGGCCAGGAAGCTGAACTCATCGAACTTCACGTCGTGGGGCAGAGTCCGCCGCCTCCACCTGTCGAATCTCTGGTCGGAGGGGCTCACCCTCCGCATCCTGGCCTCAGGCTCCCGGGCCGGGGCTGGCCTCAGCGCGCCCTCGCCCTCACCGGCAGCCACGACGAGGGGCCCTCTCCGCACCGGCCCTTCGAGATGTGGCCGTGCTGGGAAGTCGGAGGGCTCCTCCTTAGCCCTGAAAGGAGGGTCCGGGGGGCAGCCCCAGAGCGGACCCCTCTCTCCTGCCGAAACAGAGCCTCCTGGCTTGCTCCCGGCCCCTTCGGGCCCCTGGGGCCAGGTCTCCCTCATGGCAGCCTGCACGGCCCTCACACCGGAGGCCTCAGTGCCGCAGGGCCCAGCCAAGCGCTCACTGGTGACGTCGGGACTCACTTCCGAGCCTTTCTCGTCGCTGACCACCACCGTGGCTTTATGCCAGCTCCCGGCTGCCCCGCCCTTCCACCTGGGCGGCGGGTCCCGGAACGCGTCTTTTGGCTCTCGGGAGTCGGGGTGCAGCCCGCTGACCTCCTGCGTCCCTCGGGCCTCCCAAATCAGACTGGCCCTTTGGACGGACCCCGCCTGACTGTCCAGCCCGCACTCGGGGTGGGCAAGGGTGTCCTCAGGGGGCAGCTGCCCCCCCTTCAGCGAGGGCCGGGCCCTGCCACTCCGGAGAGTCATGGCCTTCTCCTCGGGCACAGTGGGGACAGCCTCACTGTGCGCGCGCTCCCCTACTGTGTGCACAATGTCATACTTGGGCTCCACCCTCCGTGACCTGGGAGGGTTTTCCGAGCACAGGAGGAAGGGGTTGTTGCTGCGTTTCTCGCCCGGGGGGCACTTTTCAGGCAGAGGCGTGTGATACTGTTTGGGGTCACCATTCGAGAGAGGAGTCGGTCCCAACTTGTCTGTGTCAGGATTCCCGGACCGCCTGGAGTGCTCTTTCTGGAGGACCGTCTTTTCTGGAGGCTCCCTCCCCAGCCACGAGCTTCTCTCGGGCCTGGGCCTGGGCTCGGGGACATGGGTCACAGCGCCGGGGGGTGTGACAGTGTGTCTCTCCACGTGATGCTCGAACACCGTGGCCCTCACGGTCTGGAAGCCCCCGTCGCCTTCCGGGGTGCTGTTGGAGGAGCGCAGCGCCCCCGCCGGGCTCGCCCCGCAGCAGCTGCCAGGGACCGGGGGGCAGCTGTCTCTCCTTGGTGTCCGCCCGGACGGCTCCCGGAGCGTCCCCAGCTGCCACGGGCTTCTGGGAGCGGGGGCTCCATCCGAACCAGGCCCTTCCTTTGGCTGAAAAAAAGGAAAAAGGAGAAACAATCTGACTTAGGTTAAAGAATATGAAGTGGGAAGGAAGAGGTAAGGCGACTGAAATGGCTGCTTTTCAAAGCGGATCCCAACAGTGACTCCAGCTGGGTAGCTCAGTCGGTTAGAGCACGGTCCTGAGATAGACCGGGGTTGTGGGTTCAATCCCCACTCAGGACACATACAAGAATCAACCAATGAATGCATAAGTGGGTAGAAAAACTAATCGATGTCTCTCTCTCTCTGTCCCCTTCTTCTCTCTCTGAATCCAATACAAACATACCCTTGGGTGATGAAAACATTATCAAGGATGGAACCCGTCTACAGTGGGCAGGGCTGTGGGGAAACGGACCCTTGGGTGTGGTTGGAGAGCACGTAAGTGGGCATGACTTTCGGACAATTCGGTACATCCACCATGACTTTTAAATTCTCATTTCCTTCAATGCAGCCAATTTTCTCTCAGGACTCCTTCTTCGCTCACGAGCACAGGTCCACGCGAGCGCGAGTGTGGCAGCACCGGTGGTAAGAGGGAGCGAACGCAGGCAACATCGGCGCCCCCTGAAGGGCGGCGCCGAAGTGAATGTTCACACAGCTGAACGGGGGGACACCGCTCGGATGCCTGGATCCTCAGAGCGGGGCGGGTCCGACCCCGTGACACCCAAGAACACGCAGACATTGTGCCGAGGGGAGGAGAGCGGGCTGCAGGACGGCGCGTTTATGAGATCGCACATTTATTTACACACTGAGCCTGCGTGGTTCGTGCACACAGGCAGCCGCATGGGGGGGGGGGGGGGAAGGACGCAAGTCATCCCGTGAGCAGCAGAAAGGAATAAGGATGAAAAAAATTACCTTTTAATCAGACACACTTCGGTTCTGTGTGATTTTGTTGTAATATTATGCATGTATTCCTTAGTAATTTTTTAATTTTTTTTTTTTGTTGGAAATACGTCTACGTCAACAAGTGAAACAAAGAATTAACCACAGGACACCAATTCCATTCTTGGATATACGCCCCGGAGAACTAAAAGCAGGCGTTCAGATAAAAACGTGCACCAAAGGGCACAGCGGCGTAAGTCACTATGGCCAAAAGGTGGACGCCACCCAAAGGTGCGCCAGCCGAGGAATAAACAAACACAACGTGCTCAGTGCGAGCGGTGGAGCACCGTTCGGCCAGGAAAAGGGGCGGAGTCCCCACACACACGACAGCGGGAATGAGTCCTGAGAACGGCGTGTGAAGTGAAAGAAGCCACACACAGCAGTGTGACTCCCCTTCTCTGGAATACCGGGAACAGACCAGTCTACAGGGACAGCAATGCCTGGTTACCAGGGGCCAGGGCTGCAGGATGGGGCGTGACAGGGTGAGAGGCTTCCTTATGGGGTGCTGGAAAATTCTGGAACTAGCTAGCAGGGAGGGTTGAGCGCACCGCACTGACAATACACTCAACGCCCCTGAACTGCAATGGACCCCAAACCGGAAACAATCCTAAGGATCATCGAAGTGCGAGTGGATAAACTGTGGCCAACCCATGAAACGGAGTACTGCTCAGCAATGAAGAATGAATTATATTTTTCAAAGTATTTTATTTATTTGTTTTCAGGGAGAGGGTAAGGGAGGGAGAGAGAGAGGGAGAGAAACATCGATGTGTGAGAGAAACATTGATTGGTTACCTCTTGCACGCCCCCAGTTGGGGACCTGGCCTGCAACCCAGGCCTGTGCCCTGATGGGGAATCGAACCGGCAACCTTTCGATTTGCAGGCTGGCGCTCAATCCACCAAGCCACACCAGCCAGGGCAAGAAGAATGAATGATTAATTCATGCTACAATGTAATGAATCTGAAAATAATTATTCTGAGTGAAAGAAGGAAGACCAAAAAAACGTCACTGGTTCTGTTTATGGAAAACCCTAAAAAAACACAAACTAATCTATCGTGACAGAAAGCAGAGCAGTGGCTGCTCGGAGGAGAAGGGAAGGATTACGAGGAGGAAACCCCTGTGTCTGGGGTCATTCCTTGTCTTGATTGCGGTGACAGTTTCCCAGGTGTGCCCGCATGGATGTCAGACTCACCGGCTTGTACCCTTGAAAGGCGTGCAGTTTACTGCATGTCAGTTGCACCTCAACAAAGCTGTTTTTTAAAAAACCGCAACTCTGCAGAACCACAGAGCGTGGACCACAAACCAGTTACACCTAGGAGTTATTTACGACCTTTTACTTACGAAAGAAACCAAATAAAGATACTTTTGGAGCAACTTAATTGCTAGTAATATCCTTCCTTTTGCTGATAGGTGAGTCAGGGATGAAAAGGAAGCAGGGACCACAATTAGGGGAAATTGAGGGGGTTTCTACTAACATTTAAAAAAATTTTTTATTTACTGATTTTAGAGAGTGAGAGGGAGCGCGGGAGAGAGAGAAACATTGATTTGCTGTTCCACTTATTTACGCATTTGTTGGTTGATTCTTGTATATGCCCTGACTGAGGATCGAACCCACAAACTTGGCCCATTGGGACGATACTCTAACCAACCTGGCCAGGGCATATTAACATGTTTTAACCTTTATTAAATTCTTAATAGAGCAGCCATTCTTACACAGGAAAGCCATGTCCCCTTTCCTCTTTGCACAGAGAAAATAAATACTCAGCAATTGCATTTGCAAAATGCAAAAACACTGCAGAACAGGGAATCAGACCCATCAGGCTGGAAGGGACTTGCAAAGTCCCAGCATTAAAGGAAGAGAGGTTTTACTGTTTTCGAGGGGCTTCCGATTCTCCCCTGGCTATCAGATCATAAAAGCTCTTCCAGTGAGCGCAAGTACCCACGGCCAAACACAATGACTCCTTACCTTCTTCCTTGGTTCCTTAGCAAGCTCGTCACTCAGCTCCGAACACCTCTCGTACTTGACTTCGTTGCCCGAAGCGGAACTTGAAAACCTGGCAGAGATCCAAGTTACTTGGATGGGCCGGCAGCTGTGACTCCCTCCACCCCACACCCTAGAACCAGCTCTGGGACCCGGGGGGTGAAATCAGCATGGAGACCACCGGAGCGACAGTGCCCGAGGGGCTTTGAGAACAGACCTTTCCTTTCTGGGCGCCAAACCTACAGAGAAGGCCCCGCGGGGACAGCCTACCTTAAACACAGCATCGTCGGGAGGCAGGAGCCCCCAGCTTGGGGAAGAGACCTGGGTGCCAGTGCCGGCTCTACCGACTTCCCACTGTGGGAGCTTGGGCCGGGCTGCTGACCTTGCCTGAGCCTCTGTCTCCTGATCTATAAAACGGGGTTAATTAACGCCTCCCTATTACCTTCCGTAGGGCGGAGAAGAGGCTACTCAAAGCCCTAATAGCTACATGAGGGCGTTTAGGGAACACTGCAGATGCCCCAGGAGGGGTAATTACTGGTTGTGGTTGGCAACCCACAGCCACAACAGCAGCCCCACGGCAGACCAGCCACGGGACTCCCTCGGGGGCAGTGGGCCGTCCTGGAATGTGTGGGGGCACGGGCCTGTCTCTGCCTCTCCAGGTGACTTTGGCCCAGTCGCTGTGCCTCTCTAGGCCTGTTTTCCCACTTGTGAAGGGGACGAGGAAGAAGGCGGAGTTCTGAGCTAGAATTTTTCCATCTCTGACAAGTTCCCTGGAGTGGATACCTAAAGATTTGTTCAGGGATGGGGGCTGCAGAGAAGGAAAGAGAGAGAGAAATCAAACCTCTGAAACTCGCCTCACACTGGGAGCCTCAGTTTACCCATCTGTCCGATGGGACTAACCCAAGGCCCTGCGATGAGAGAAGATGTGTGGGTCCCTGACCTGGGTGCCCCGTCCTGTTACCTGAGCTCAGGTGTTCTCAGGCCAGCACAGGAGAATCACCTGGGAAGTTTTTAACAACAAAGAAGACAGGAGCCCCTCTCCCCAGACCAACTGAATCGGACTCTCCGGGGGTTTTTTTCCAGGTGATTCTACAGGCTGAGAGCCAATGGTCTAATTCTGGCTCGGCCGGCTGGCCTAGTTCCCAGGCCGGGCAGGGCAGGCTGCCTGGAGGTCCTGCCCCCGGGAGCTCCATCCCTGACAAAGCATGTCAGTGGCATGCATGTCATTACGGAGCCAGGGGACACGCCCAGGGGCATCTCCCTGCTGTAATCAAGCAGCCACTTGTGGGAAAACAAAGGAACAAGAGATGTCAGAGGCTGGGCAAGCTTGGAAAGTCATTGTTCCAGAACAGGATTAACGATATCACTTAGTGCTACAACGCAATGAGGGCTTCCTATGGGCAGAGCGACCCCCGGCACTATGTCTCTGAGTCTCCATCCTTAAGGAAGGTCTTAGGATCAAGAGACGAAGAAACCGAGGCTCAGCTGGGGAGGCGACCTGCCCGAGCTATCTCCACCCATCTGGTCGTATTCTAAAGGCCACTCATGGAGGTCGCCCCAGGCCATATACCGTATTTTGTCACACAGAACACACTCCCATGTGTAATGTGCACCCACATTTTAAGGCTACCCATGTACAATGCACATCCACACTTTTCCCTCAAAAATGCAGGCAAAAAAGGGTGTGTTATTCACAGCAAAATACGGTAGTAAGTGTCCGCAGACTTTAGGAGAGGACAGCTTAGCTAGGGAGACAGGTTCAGGTGGAATATGTCGGGCTCCCGCCTTCCTGACATTACTTCGCCTTTCCTATCCCTGTCTGTGAAATGGGCACAATCTTTTCCAAGTGCAAAGATGAGAAGGGACAGAAAAGCTGGGCTCCTGGCCCCACTGCTGGCACACACCGCCTCTGAGGGGTGGCAGCTAATGCCACTTCCTCTTAAGGCTGCGGGTAAACCCGGGGGGGCGGTGTCCAGCAGTTCCTTGTCCTGGGGGGCCTACGGTGGGCGGTTTGGGGCAGCTTGGGCACAGGGTGGACCCCGTGGGACAGTCCTACTTACAGTCTGGTCAAGTCCGCCGACAGCGGCCGTGCCTGGAATGCCTTCCTTCTGACCTCCGGCTTGGCCTCGGAGCTCTCGGTGGTCCAGCCTTTGATCCGCTCCTGGACGCTCACTGCCGCTTTCTGCAGCTCTGGCGCAGCCGACGGGGACTCAGGGGTGGCCGGTGGGGACTCGGGCCCCTCGGCCACGGCCACGGCAGTCTCCTCCCCGAAGAGGCTGAGGCGCTTCTTGACGCTGCCCCTGGAGACCCACTCTCCCCGGGTCCGGATTTCCCCGTCGGACGCTCTGCTCCTGACCTCGGCCGTGTCTTGGCCGTTCCCCGGCCTGGGCGAGGGGGACTCCTCGGGAGCCCTCTCCGGCTCCCCGTCCAGCGTGGCTCTCTCCTCCCCAGGCCTCCGGTCCTCGGTGGAGCTGACCCTGGCCGAGCCCGCCTGCCTAGAGAGCACCTTGTCCTTCCGTTCTCGCAGCTTCTTGGCCACCTCCAGGAAGTCCGCGTCGGGGTCCCGAAGGGGGGCCTCTGCTTTGCCCAAACCCACGCCCTGCTCTTTGGGCTCCGGGTTGGACCGCTCCGGCCCCTGCTGCTGGCCGGCGGGGCCCGCCGTGGCCTCCTCGGCCACCTTCCTCAGCAAGGCCTCCCTGCTCTCAAACCGGGCGGTGAGGTCCACGGACAGGGGCCTGGGCCTCCGCACCCACGTCTTCTCAGGGGGCGTGGGGGGCGCTTTCCCCACTGTGGCCGCTCCGCCGGGGCCTGGTTTCTGGGGCTGAACGGTCTCCCCGAAGATGGCCGACACCGGCCTCCTCTTCAGGCGGGGAGGCCTGGGCTCCACGGCGGGGCCGCCCGTGTCCTCCGCACCACTGGCCTTGGCGGGAGGCTCCCCGGGGCCTGCCTCCTCTCGTGCGGCGTCGGCGGCCGGCGTCGGGTCCTGGGACAGGGAGGCCGGGCAGGGGAGGGCTGCCCCGGGCTTTCGGGCGGGCAGGGCAGGCTTGGCGGCCACCTCGGGCTTCGAGCCCGAGGGGGGCGCCTGAGACACACCCACGCTGGCCTCCTGCACCCCGTCCCTGGCCCGCTTGCCCAGCGCGGGGCCGGCTTTGGTGGTTTCGAAGAGGATCTCGGAGCCGGGGATGGGCCGCAGGGAGGGGGCCTTGTGGAACAGGGACGAGCTTCTCCGCAGGCCCTCCCCGGCCCCTGCCTCCTGCCCCGCCAGGCCGGGCATCCCCTCGCCCGGGGCCTTGGCCGCCGCCGCGTCCTGGGGGGGCCCGCAGGCAGGAGCCGGCTTGGCCGGGCTGGGCTGCAAGGATGCGATGGAGGTCTTTGGGTCCGGGGCCTTCTCCTTGAAGAAGGGTTTGGGGGCGAGTCTGGGCAGGGGGAGTAAGCGTGCGGGACTCCGCAGGGGGCTTTTTCCTTCCGAGAGCCGCGCCGACGAGGACCCGGGGGCGTCCCTGGCCTGGCAGAAGTAGGACCGCGTCAGGGTCTCCTCCTTGGAGACCTCAGCGAGGCCTGGCACTGCTGTCAGGGTCGTTATGGAGCCGACCTCCACCCGCGTCGCCATGGCTATGGCTGTGGATCCATGGGGACACCAAACATCCGAAACGCAGAGGCCGCTGTCAACACAGAACAAAACAGAGTCCACTTAACACTCAGCCCGTGTCTGGGTCGAGGCAGGCCAGAGCTCCGAGCTCTGGACAGCAGCTCCCAGCTGACCTCACCGGGCAAGCCTGGGCTGGCCTCCCCACCTCTCCGGGCTGGGGGCAAGGGGAGTGGACTGAGTGGCTGCTTTTGAAGTTCCTTCCAGATCAAAGGGTGGGGGCAGGCGCCAACATTCTCTAGGACTTGCCCGACTCAGCTGATCTCAAGGCCGGCTCTTGGGGTGAAAAATGACTGTCTCCGCTGTACAGATAAGGAAATGGGCTCAGAGAGGCCAGGCGACCAGCCTGACGTCACTCAGAAGAGCAGCGGAGTCGGGCTTCGGACCCAGCCGGACTCCACGCCCACGCTGCACGTGCCACTGCGAGCCCCAGTGACAGCACCCCCAGGTCCCCTTTCCCACCGCAGAGCCTGCCTCTGGGCATTAGCGTCCCAGCTGATCCTCGTCCCCACCCTGGGCTGCGTGCCAGCTCACACAGTCACCTGAAGCCAGAGTCCCTGAGGTCACAGAGTAGGTGAATGGCACTGAACCCAAGCCTCAGCCATCGACCAGGCCTATCCTCCCCTCCCTGGCCCTTCCAGATGCCTTTGAAAGAAAAAAGTCATCTTGATTTTTCACTCAGCTACATTGTTATTTGCCTTTGGGTTCTTTTCTGGGGAACGCCCATTGCATGCTGGCTGCTGGCGCCGTCTGAGTGAGAGTGACAGCTAATGGGGAGGGCACACTGGGAATGAGGCCTCCAGGCTGGCCAAGGGCATCCTGAGTCTTGTACGTCGTGCCATCCTCCCAACCCCATGGGGGGGGGATGCACGGTGATGGTCGACCTCATTCTGAGGCCCAGGCATAGCCCCTTGTCCACCCAGCTCTGTATGACCTGCTCTCTCAAGTCAGGGGCCCCCCTGTCACATTAACCCCCCACAAGCCCACGAGGCGGGCAGCACCGGCAGCTCCATTACAGAGACGAAGGGAAAGGGCTCAGAGAGGGCGTGCCATGTGCCCACACCACACAGCTGAAACTGGACCCCAAGTCTTCAACCCCTTCCTCTCTGCCTTTTCTGAAATTGTGTTTTATTCCTTTTCTGGTCTTAAAAAGTACCAGACAAGTCACTATTCCTGATTCCTGCCCATTCCTACCCCACCCCCAGGTCCCCACCATCACAACACTGTTCCACTCCCCCCCAAAACTGCCCCCCGCCTGCCCCCTGCAGGTGGGCTGGCAGTAGAAGGTGTTTCGGCTCCGGGCCAGCCTCCCGCTTCCCTTCCTGGGGCCCCGCCCCGCTGCCCCCGGCTCTGACTCACGCAGCAGCCTGCGGGAAAGAAAGGCAGATTTTGATATTTTTCTCTTCCTTACACGCTCGATGGTGCTAACAGATTCCCTCTCCTCAAACCCGAGAACACTGTCTAGACATGTCAGAAGCAGAGGAGGGGGGCGGGTGTGGAGAGGCAGGAGTCTGAGAAAGGGAGAACTCGACCCCCAGGGACACGGAAGGCCCTGCCGCACACTGGGACTGTTCACCTTTAGAGACGACCCCCGTGACCTGTGGAGACCCTGCCTGGGGACACATATGTAGCCCGGACACGACACGCAGGACAATAACAGGGCTCAAAGGACAGAGAGAAAACTCCCTGGCGGAACCCACGGGCGCCCCCCAGCCCCAGAACACTCCACCCCGCTTACCCGAGCCGGCAGGCCCTGGCTGGGGAGGCGCGACTGCCGGGGGAGGCCGGCGGATGGTGTCACATCTCATCGCACGGGGGCCTGTCCCCACACTCCCATGGCAGGAGCCGGCGGGGGAGGGCGGCTCGTCCCTGCAGGCGGAGTCCTGGCAGGCCTGGGGAGACACGGATGACAGCCTCAGTCCCGCGTCCCAGCGCTGTGCGTGCAGACGGTGCCAAGGCGCCGGCGTCTCCTGCAGCCCGGCCGACTCACGCTCCTTTCGGCTTCCCGGCATCGCGGGCTCAGACACCGGCGCACAGAGAGTGCGGGGCCATGGCAGGGGCTCCCTAAAAACCTCCCCCGTTCCTCTGCTTCGTGTTTACTGAGCACCTACTATGTGCACGGAGACGAACGAGACACGTCCCCAGTAGGACTGGGGAACTCCCCGTCTTACGTGAGAAGCGCACACACATGCAAACAATCATAACACTGGGCAGTAAACTCCGTGGCTCACAAAGGGGCACGTGGGGGCACAGGGCTGGAGGGTTCATGCCTAGAACCGGGAGTGGTGGTCCCGGAAGGCTTGCTTGGCTTAGAGGAGGTGACTGCGGAGCACTCGAGGCGCTGGCTGCTCTGGGAGCCAGCTCTCCCGCTCAGCGGTGCTAGTACATTGCATCTCTTGGAGGCTCTCGGATGCCTCCCCAGGGCCTTTGCACACGCCGTGCCTGCTCTCTGAGATGCTGCTCCTGCTCAGACACAGGCCCGCCCCTGAGGTCGCAGCCCAGACCACTGCCCCCTCCAGCCTAGTACAGTCTCCCTCTTCCCTGCCGGCAGAGCCCTGCAGATACACGGCAGGCGTCCTCACAGCTACGGTTACATTTAATAGTGCATGGTGCTTCACACCAGTCTTTCCCACTCCACGCTAAGCCCCCAGAGGGCCCCCGGAGTCCCAGTAGTCAGCCCGGTGGCCTGGCTTATAATAGCACCACCTACGTAATTACTGAGCGAATGCATAAATGAAGGAAGAAATATTCTCCCGGCCCCGCTCCCCACCCTTCTAAGATGCTGCATGAGTACAGATGTCGGGAGTCTCATCACACACAACACTCTGGGACATCAGATGAGTTTCCCTGGCTCTGGCGTGCCTCGGGGGGCCATGGGTCGAGTGCTACAGGATGACAGGACCGGAGAGCTGTGCAGAGTCCGGCTGGACGCTTGGCCACCGTGGGAGGCCCTGCCGGTCTCACTGGGCCACAGGGAGGAGACCCAGTGTCTCGGACGGGCCACTGTCAGGCGCCTGCAGTGACCATATTAACCCCACACTGGCACCCCAGCTCATCTGCCCAGATGTGAAACGGCTGCTTCTCCGGACGGCTGTTCCTGGGAAGGGAGTCGCCACGAGCGACTGCTGCCGACCCAGGGTCAGGGGCACCCAAGCGTCACCCAACTCTGGGCTCACGAAGCCGTCCCAGCAGCCGCACCACAGGGAAGGGGGAGGGAAAGGACAGGGAACACGGCCTCTTCATCCGCACCCCTCCCCGCCAGAGAGGTGCCTCTGTCATCTGTAATCCACTCAGCATTTTTGGGCTTCCTCTCCAGTCCCCATTTAAAATGCCTGGTGTGTAAATATGGTTGCACGAACGAATCCGTGAATGAATTAATAAGGCAATGAACGAAGGGGGAGAAGTTTTTAAACCGCCAGCGTGAATGGCTAAATAATATTTTGAAGGCATTCCCCAGGTTCCAGGAGAACCGAGAGAAACCCAGGAGTCCCAGGTTTTCGCTGAGCCCGTTGTAAAATACAAAGACACTAACTGGAGTAGATGCTTTAAACCCCACTCTCAACACGTCACATATGTTCTGCTTAATTTGAGAGATGGTAGTCTCTTCCAAAACATTTCGGAAGCCCACACAGCGGCAAGATGCTACACATTCCTGGAGTGGGCCTCACTTGCTCTTTTTAAAATTTTTTTTTTTATTGATTTTAGATAGAGAGAGGAAGGGGGGTAGGATGGGGGGAAAGAGAGAGCGAGAGAGAGAGAGAGAGAGAAAGAGTGCGATCAATTTGTCATTCTATTTACTGACGGATTCATCGGAAAGCCCGTCTGTCTGTCTCTCACAGGCACTCATAAACTTGAATCTTGGGTGTGCCCTGGCCGGGGATTGAACTGCAACCTTGGTGTATCGGGATGATGCTCTAACCCACTGAGCTACCTGGGCAGGTCCTCACTTGCTCTTTTTAAAATTATTAGTGCTGTGGCTAAAGCCAGGCAAACAAGAGCTCCCTGGAGAAAGCTGGGACCCCAGGTGTGAGCCACCCCCTCCTAGCCATCGTGGATGTGGCCCTGGGGGACAGAAGGGCAGCGAGGCTGCCTGGGACGGCAGGAGGCCGCGGGCGCCCGGGAGACAGGCAGGTTAGTCCGAGCCCAAGCACCTGGAGCAGTGGGTGGCAATGGGTAGGTCTCTGCTTTTTGCTAAACCTGCCAGGTCCACAGGCTTGATTTTGCTGAACTGATTTGCAAAATTTAAAATTCCATTTCCTGCAATTTCATGCAGACAAAAAGTCCTGTTTTTCCTGGGAACTGAGTCACCAAGACCAACAGTTCCTGAAACTCGGCGCCATTCGAGAGCACTCATCCGTCCATCCTTCGGAACCTCCTTCCACACCCCGGGCTCCGGGCTGGGTGCCGGGCGCGCAGCGGGGAGCCCAGGGTCTCCCGGGAAATCCGAGAGAACCGCACGGGGCCAGGGACGCGCTTCCGTTCAGAACCCAACAGTGTGGCAGCTTTTCGCTCCGATTCAGAGGCGTTGGTGCGCTCTAACAGCTGTTGCCAATTCTTCATGCTCACACCCTTCACTCCGATCTGGGAGCTCACCAGCCGTTCACTCAGCCGTCTCTGGGCACCGTTTCCTGGGAATGCCACCATCTGCTGAGGGGCGCGAGCCAGTCCTGACACCTTCCAGCGTCTTCCGGAACGTGACCTGGGCTCCCCGGTCTGCAAATCTGCGTGGCGCACTGGGCAGAGGGCCATGTGTATGCCCGTGTCCTCCCGGAAGAGCTGGGCTGCAGGAAATGTGTGTGGCTGGTCCACCCACAGGCCCCAGATGGAAAGTGTCTCATGTCGCTGGAATGCAGGCATCCTCTCTCCTCCATCCCCATGGCTGCATCCTTAGCTCACTCATTCATTCATTCATTCATTTATCCCAAAATGCAATTATTGAGCACCCACCAGGTACCAGGCTCTGGGCGAGGTGTTGGGGACAAGGCCTGTTCCCATGGAGCTGGCAGTCAAGAAGTGGGGAACGGACAGTGGACGTAGACAAGCAAGACAAATGTTTGGGTGAAGAAGCATGCAGAGCGTTGGATGAGGGACAGTGAAGGAGTGGCCAGGGAAAACTTCCCCGGGAAGGGCACTTAAGACCCGCCTCCTCGCTGACACCCCGTCTCTGCTGAGCCTCCTCCACTCTATGCTCCTAGCCTCGGCCAGAGTGATTCTCTGACAGGCAAACGCCACCACCTCGCTGCCCTGCGCAAAGCCCATGCGGTCTCCCCGCCGACTTCTGGATACAGGCCGAACGCCTTCCCTGAGGCCCAGCAGGGTCTGGCTCCTCTCCATTCCACCAACTCCAGTCTAATGATCGACACCTCCCCATCCGTCTGTCTGGGTGTCTCCCACATGCTTACAGTGAACCCCAGATGGGTCACAAGACATGCTGTGCTTTCCGTCATCTTCAAGCCTCTACACTGCCATTTGCTACTACCTGGCTGATCTCTAGCCATCCCTCCGTTCTCAGCCCCAAGCTGCCACCTCCTCCAGGAAGCCCTCCCTGATGCCCCACATGGGTTCAGGTGCCTTCTGGGTGCCCTGGTATCTTACTCCAGTGCTTCTCTCTAGCCCAGCACTGATCACACACCTGGTAACTGCCTCTGTTTCCTCCACGAGACCGGGGAGCTCCTGGTCAGAAGGCACCTGGGTCCACTTCACAGTTGCATTCCCAGGATCTGACCACCACACTGGACACAAAGCCAGTGTGCAAAAAAATACTTGAAAAGAGGGCATCCCCCGATAATAGTATCCAATGCAGGCGTGGGTGTGGAGAAACTGAAACGCTCACCTGCTCCCAGGGCCAATGTAAGTTGTCGGAGCAATTTGGCAACATTTATTTTCCACTAACATTTTTCTGAAACTCCATCAAGAGGCAGGCATCATACCAAGCGACTCTGTGCTCCTTCTGCTGTCTCCCATTTAACTCTCAACAACCCTGTGCTTTTCAAATTATTACCATGCTACAGATGAGAAAAACGCGGTTCAGAACACGAGCCAGGTCCCATGCCAGTGAAAGTCGAGCTAGGCTCCGACACTCCGACTACCAATCAGTTATTTTTCTCCAGCAGACGGCCCCCCAAAAACATAGCTTTTTGACTCAGCAGTCTCACACTTCTAAAACCTTATCCCACAGAGGCACCTAAAGGCAGAGAAAGCTATGCACCCAAAGACACCCACGGCAGTGTCGTCATCGACCCAAGTGCAGAATGACACAGGCAGGGCTCGGGGTGCTGACCCTTATCTGTACAAACCCAGGGCTCCTGAAATGCCACAGACGTTGCAATGTTGGCAGGCGGACAGACCTCCGGTTCCCCGTCCGCCCAGAACGTCACAAGCCACTCAAAACCCCGTCACCCCACACACTCCCTGACTTTGGGATCAGGAAAGATGGTCGCCGTGGCTGTGAGAGCAAAAACTGAGCAATGATGGACGCCCCGTGCAAAAGGCGACAGTGCCCCAGCTTTCCCGTGCAAGAGGCTCATCCTGCAGCCCCGGAAGGGGCGGGCGGGCGGGAGGTCTGTGGGATCCCCTGGAAAGCACTTGGGATAATCCCGTTGGGCGAGGTGACAGGCCGCACATCGCTCCAAGTCAAGGCTGTGACAATAGCTAAGACTGTTTGTGGGCAAGGTCTGGAAGAGACAAATGAAAAAAAAAACGTGTTGGGGACCTGGGTGGAAGGGCTGGTAAATTTTGAAATGCTTTTTTATTTCATTTCCATTAATGTTGTTTGTGCAAATAGATTCCTTTTCCGGCCCCCCACCAGAGGTTTCCACCTGCACTGTGCTCTCCCCAACAATTCAAAACGAAGAGCTTCTCCGGCGCTCTCCTGCCCACTCTCAGGAGAGCACCCACAATCCCACGTAGAGGGTCCTGCAATGACCCCATCTTACAGATGAGGAAACCGAAGCTGGAGGCGTGCAGCGACCTGACCCTGACCCTGACCGTGGGAGGTGGGAGTCACTGCTGTTTCCCCCTTCCCTCCCTGTCAGATTTCTCCCCAACTCCACAGGGAGTTAACTACAACACCTGCTTCTATGATGTTCATGGGCAGAGGAAACTCCACTCCCATTCGGGTGGCTATTATAAAACAAAAAACCAAAACACAGAGCACAAGTGGAGAAGTTGGAACCCTTGGGCCCCATGGGTGGGGACATGCCGTATTTTTTGGACTATAAGATGCATTCCCCTCGACCCTCAAATTTGGGAGGAATAGTGGTTGTTAATGCTGCTGTTATGTTTACATTTACTTTGGTGAAATATTGTGTTGTTTATGTTATTAAATATTTTACATTTCTTGCTTCAAAATTTTTTTCCCTATTTTCCTCCTCTAAAACCTAGGTGCTTCTTACGGTCCAAAAAATACGGTAAATGGTGCAGCCACCATGGAAAACAGCACGGCGGTTCCTCAAAAATTAAACACAGAATCACCACGTGATGCAGCAACCCCACTGGTTGATACGGCGCCAAAGAACCGCAAGCAGGCACTCAAACAGAGGCCTGCACGCCGTGTTCAAAGCTGCATCAGTCACGATGGCCAACAGGCAGAAACAACGCAAACGCCTCCTGCCGGATGGACGGGCGAGCCAACGCGGTCCGCCCACCCACACCTCGGAGTACCGTCCAGCCTTAAAGGGGAAGGGAAGGGAAGTCTGACGCGTGCCTCATGGATGAACCCGAAGACACCATGCTAACAGCAAGAAGCCAGACCCACAAAGACCAACGCTGTTGGATTCCACTCACACGAAGTACCTGGGGTAGCCACGTGCAGACACGGGAAGCAGAACGGTGGTGGCCAGCAGCTGGGGGGTGGGTTCAGTGTGCAGTGGGAACGGAGTTTCAGTCGGAGATGACGGAAAGTTCTGGAGGGGGTGGTGCTGATGGTTGAGTGAAAATGTAAATGAACTTAATGCCACTGCATTGTGCACCCAAAAACAGTGAAGATGATACATTTGATGCTATGTATAATATATGTTGTGCATATAGGTTATGCTGTGCATGTTTATCAATTTTTTTGGAGAGAGGTAAAAGGTAGGGGGAGAGGGAGAGACGTTGATTTGTTGTTCTGCTCATTTGTGCATTCATTGGTTGATTCTCGTATGTGCCCTGACTGGGGATCGAACCCACAACCGTGGCGTATCGGGACGATGCAGTAACCAACCGACCTACCTGGCCTGGGTTATGCTCTGTATGTTTTACCATGAAAAAAGTAAGAAAGTAAAAATCAAATGTAAAGGAAGCCTAATGCTTGAACTCTAATCACCATGTAACTCAGCTCACGGACAAATCTCCATGAAAAGCCCTCATGGTCTGCACTGGGCTAGGCCCCCCACCCCCACCGGGAATGCAGCAGGGAGCAAAGGAGACCCCACTCCTGGTCACAATGGGTGATGCAATCTAGTGGGGGTGGAGGAAATGAAACACCATAAAATAGGGAGGGGGTGGTGCCTGGGTGGGGGTGGAAAGCAGGACTAAAAAAGCCCACAGGAGGAACAGTCAGGGATGCCCTCCTGGAGGAGGTGACATATCAAATAACACTGGCAGGAGTCAGCCGTGCAAGGGAGGAGGTCGGTGCCAATAGCAGAAACACCTGTGCAAAGGCCCAAAGGTGCGGGAGAAACACAGTGTGAGCCCGTTCTCACGCCCTCCCTGGGGCCAGGTGGGGCTGTCGAAGTACTACCAGTCATGCTCTTCTAGCCCGAGTCCAAGTCCCACTGAGAGCACAGGACCTGGTCCGAGCGCCACAGCCGTACGGTTCGCGTCAAGGTGACCACACACCCGTGTTCACCTGCGACAGACCACTCTCACTCTCCAAAGTGTCTACATTTGGAGAACAAATTATTTCACCATTCTCCTTTTTTTTTTCTTGAATTGTGGTAGAAATCAAATAACATAACATTCACCTTTCCAACCATTTCAAAGCACGCAACGCTGTGTGCGCCCCAGTACTGGGCACCCGTCCCCACTGCCTGGCTCCAGAACACTGTCACCGCCCCGGAGGAAATCTGGAACCCAGGGGGCAGCCCTCCTCATTCCCCAACTCCCCTTCCCCGGCCTCCCGTAACCACCCATCTGCTTTCTGCCTCCGTGGATTTGCCCCTCTGGGTGTTTAATAAAGACGGATTCACCCAGGATGTCTCTCACCCTAGTTTTGTCTCAGTTCCTCCACAAACCTGCAGTGGGAGCCTCTGTGAGCGCCGCCCTCCCACTTGCTCAGGGGGCCTCGGTCCCCCTGCTGGGGAAAGAAGAGGTGGAACGAGGGGTCGCTGAACTCCCTGTGATCTTAGAGACTCTGCGATTGGGACCTGGCCAGACTCACTGGGTCTGTCAGCCACCTCTCTCCGCACTTGGCTCGTCCCCTGGAGTCCCGCTTTCTGGATTCTGAGACACACGGTCTAAACCTCCCGGTCCCCCACGGTTCCTTCTAAACAACTGGTGCTCAGTAAAGGATTATGGGGGACTGCATAAAATTCTTACGCCCCCGTTGACAGAAGAGTGAGGGCTAAGTGTCCTACTGAGTGTGCCCGATTTCTCTAAGAGCTGCCTTAATTAGCGTAGTCTTGGCTTCTGTGTAAGGACATATTTACACCCACAAAAGGGCTCTGTGGCTCATTAAACGGGTTTGGGGAACTCTGGGTCCAATAGTGGTAATAAACTCATGTCCTTCCCGCAAGACTCTTCAGAGCCTTTAATGTGCTAACGTGTGTTTTAGACACCCCCAGGTCTTGTCCGAGCCACTGCACGCCCGTACCCTGGTCCACTGCAAGTGCAGGTCCAGAGGAAGAATGTTGCAACTTATCTTTGCGCCTCTACTTCAACATCTGCCTTTTCAATCTTCCTGGGCCTGTTCCTTCCTGCTATTCGTGCTATTTCTGGACTGGCTAAAGCACTCACTGAAACCATTAATCAAGCTGCATTTTTTGTTTTGTTTTGTTTTTTTTGTTTGCTTGTTTGTTTTTACCTAGACCAGGAAAGGGCAAACGGTAGTCCCCAGGCTACATCAGGCTCACTGCCTGTTCTTGTAAATAAAGTTTTATTGCAACACAGCCTGTTTATTTACATACCTGATCTATGGCTTCTTCCAAGATACCAAGCCAGACTTGAGGAGCTAGCACAGAAGCAGTTTAGCCCAGAAAGCCGTATACAATTTGCTATCCTGCCTGTTACAGAAAGAATCTGGGGACACCTGCTGTGGACTGTGGAAAACTCAGTCCCCTGAGAAACTGGACTCGGCCAGGGGGGTGGCAGTCCCCTCTTGAAAACATCCAAAGCTCTTGCAGTCTTCTGGCTGTGACCCGCCCCACCACTAGACCTATTCAGCTGTTCCACACGGTAACTACAGAAAATGTAAAAAGACGACTGAGTGAAAACATTTTTTGTAACCCCAACTCTAGCATTCTGATGTATATCAATGTGTGCATTTCCAAGGTAAGTGGGAACTTTTTGGACAAAGGAAAAATGAATCAGACCATGCATGCTGTTTAGGGACCTGCTTGTTTATGTTGTTTGATTTTAATATATGTCATGACCGCCTTTCCCATCCACAGCTGCACAACCGCACGGCCGACTCTAAAGCTTTTGTGCATTTCATTATAGGAGAGCCCCTCATTGGATAACCCATCCCTGGATGCTTAGGCTGCGTCCAATCATGGACCATTCGACTCATCCAGTGATCGCCCACACGCAATTACTTTCCCGGGAAAAATTTTGCCGAGAAGTGGGCTGGCTGGTGAAAAGGGAGTAGACCTTTTTTAGAGCTCTGGATAGATGCAGAAAGGACCTTCATACCTAAGAGAAACACACCCCTTGTTTTACTTAATTCAAAGCTTCAGAGGTCAGGGTTCCCAGCCTTTCCTGGGAGGCAGACCCAATAAAGATGTGTGAGGAGCCATAAACGGGGCCCCTGGCTGGCCGCGCCCTCTCTGGGAACCTCACTGGCTCTGGTTTATGACACAGGCAAGTTAACTGTAAGGTTTGCCAGGGCAATTGGAACGGCTCACAGACAGAGGATGGAGCCCAGAGGCCGTGTCCGGCCTGGCCTGGACCAGAGGGCAGGAAGGAAGACCCGGCCCCGGAACTGAGGCTCACAGCAGAGGAAACTGAACCTTTTCAGAGCTCAGCTCAGCACCCCTCACAGCACAATGCTGGACTCAGAAAGACGGGATCACACACGCTCCCTCTTTAGGCAGGCCGCGGAGTGCCTATTGTGTTTCAGGAAGAAAAAAAAAATCATCCCCTCCAAGTACAACAAGGTTTCTGAAGGAGTTCACTTATTTTGGCCTAACAGCTGCAGTATGTGAAAAAGCTCAAACCCTGGGAAGGTCTGATCACGACACTCCCCGGCTTTAACACAAACAGCCCCCACTGCCCATTGCACTGGGCAAGGTCAAGGCCCCCCAAAGTAAGGAACCTGGTCTATGCTGCAGGCCCTGCCTACACTCCCAGGTTGCTGAATGGGTCCCGTGACTTGAGTGTCTCTTTCACTCAAAAGCCTTTTTACCCATAGCACAATGTCCATTTGCCCAGAGCCTAGTCTGCCTTTCAGAACACTTTTAAGGGACCCCTCTTCCAGGAAGCCTGTCCTGATTTCCTGGCCAAAGTGACTTCCAACCTTCCTTGGCAATTGACCTGATTCTAATGCCTTGTATCAGAGGTAAGCGTGAGGTTCTCCCGCTTGCAAGGTTTACAGCTCCCCTCCCCAGCCAGCCCAGGGCATAGCCTTCATTCAGGGTTCTCCTTTCTAGAACCAACTCAACGCCTGGCAATGTGGAAGGAGAACAGGACAGTGCTGGTTCCCCAGCGGTGGGAGGGAGCCCCTGTGGCACACGCGATGGTTTTAGGGAGCACCGAGGACGCTGTGATGCCCAGGCACAACGTCACGCGTCTATGACCTTCCGTGAAAGCTCCTTCCTGCCTGATTCCCGTGGGGCCTTGTCGTGAAGTCCCAGAGTCAGTCTCAGCTCCGGACCACGGTACCCCACACCCCCATTACCCGCTCCTCCCCGGGCTTGGGAAAGAGCAAACAATCACAAGCTCAGACCATCCGCTGCAGCAGATTTTAAAACATAGTTTTATTTTCATTGCATTTAATGTTACCGTGATTTTGTATTTAAGGCAAGTGACATGGGCTTTCTACTTACAATACAGATTTTCATAAAGATTGTTTTCAAATTTTATTTAACTCTTTAAAAAAGTGAAAAGTTTAAAAATAAAATAATGGGACAGGGTTTTGGAAATCACCAGTAAAGTGGAGTCAAAAACTGCAGATACAGATTCTCCAACAGCTCCCCTCCTTAAAGCTAACAAGCCAGAGACAAGCGTCCTTAGCCTCCTTTGCAGCTAGGAGGGGCTATGTGATCCAGTGCTGACCAGAGAGACATAAAGAGAAATGGCTAGAGGACTTCTAGGGAGGCTTCTGCTAGCTGGTAAAACTGGCAGATGCAGCTTGTAGTGTTCCCTCTCCTTCTTCCTACCTAGAACAAAGATGTGATGCCTGGAGCCAAGGCAACCATTTTGGGACCATGAGGTAACAAGGGCTACTTGAAGAGTAGTGGTATGGAAAAGATATTTGATGACATAGCTGAGCCTCTGCACCAACTCTGAACCACTCTCCTCTGGATTTTTTGTTGTTGTTATGTAAAAGTAAATAATAGTAATGTATTATTTAAGCCATTTTTAGATAGTTTTCTGTTGTATAAAGGCAAAAGCATTCCTACTGAACACAGAGCATTCAGTCAGATTGGACAAATGGACAAATTTCTAAGTTAATGCGGTGAACACAGGGTCTTTGACAACCACTTTACCTCCAAAAGCTCGGTTTTTGTCATGCGTAAATTAAGTCCAATGACACCTGCCTCAAACGACTCAGGATTAAAGGAGACAGTACACGTAAAACACCTGTCAGTAGGCGTGGCACACCGTCGCTGTCTGCAAATCCATGATGAGCGAGCGACTGAAGAAACAACAAGCACACAAAGCCTAATGGAGGGATTTGCAGGTTGGCAGAATATTTCTGGGCAGGGGGCAAGGAGAGGATCCAAATTCTTTAAGAACTAAAGGACAAGCTCTCTGATGAAGGAATTGGGGAGAGACAGGGATTCAGGGGAGCCCACTGCCACCTACACTCGAAGCGTACCCATTTTACAGCTAGGGAGAGGGAAAGCAAGGACAACGGGCTAAGTGGGTACTGCTCTCGAGGCTGCCTGAGACCTGCCACCAGCCTGCCATCCACACAAGCCTTGAGGAAAGTTGGGGGGTGGGGAGTGCCAGAGAATGCCAACACCAAACGGCGTCCCCCAACCAGGGGACCAGAAAAACCTAGCGAGTGGTGGAGACTGAACCCACGTCCCAGGGATGCAAACAGTCCCCAGTCCATCCCTGGCCAATGCACCACACCCACCCCACCCCCACCAGCCATTCCCGTTTGCACACTGTCCCTGGCAATGAACCCGCAGCGGCGCTGACACGTCCTCTCCTGGTTTTCCCAGGAGAATAACTGTGCCTCCCTCGCCCTTCAGGCAACCAGTTCCTCCTGGACCAGCTGCCAGCACCCCATAAACCTGTCGGGGCCTGGCGTCGCCAGCCTCGGGGCACGACAGACAGGCCCCGCTCCTGGCACAGAACCTGGGCCTCCTCTGAAGGTGTACTCCTGGCCCCACCACCAGAAAGAGACCCCAGCGAGCTGTTCCAGATTTATTCAATTGCTTTGTCTTCCAAACTATTAAGTGCTGGGTGCTGGGAAAGCATGGCATTAATAATTACCATCATCAAATCACTAATTGAGCACTGATTTTGTGCCAAACAGCACATTAAATGGATTTCCTTGTTTAATCCACCCTCTGAGGTGGGTCGTAGGATTAGACCCACTTGATGGATGGAGATAAGGTCTGGGGAGAGTCAGTAATTTGCCCCAGGGGTACAGCCAGGACTTGAACTCAGGCAGCCACCCACTCTTTCCCACACTATTAATCCTGGCAGCGCCAACAGTTGCCGTGTTATTAGTTGCTGCCCATGGGGTAGGCACTGTGCTGAGGGCTCTACATTTAATGAATTAAATTAAATCCATTTAATTTAATATATTGAGATTAATTTCTTTTCAAGAAATTAAAAATGGATTTTAATCTGTTCAAACAAATGACCTTCTGGGGTTGATAATATTATCACCCTCATTTTAGAGGCAGGTAAACTGAGGTCTCAAAAGGCAAAGATGAGGCCACTCACTTAGTCAGTTGGCTGACCTGGGATTCCGCTCGCACTGTCCCCAGAGGACAGGGGCTTTGCCATCTTGTCATTCACCCCGACCACCCGGCACAGGGATGGCCCGGCCCGGCTCTGAGCAGGTTTCTAGGCAAGTTTGGGGGTACAGCCTGCTTGTCACTAGAGCACAGTCTGGGGAAGCAGATGTGGCCACAGACAGTAGCCACAGCAGAGGTGACACTGAGACCCCCAGGAGAAACAGTTTGTTGTAGACAGAATAATGCCCCCCAGAGAGGCCCAGGTCCTCACCCCCAAAACCTGTGACTCTGTTACCCTACCAGCAAAAGGCCTTTACAGGTATGAGTGAGGGAAGGCTCTGAGGGAAGATTATCCAGGATTATCCTTGGGGCCCAATGTCATCAAAAGGGTGCTTACAAGAGGGTCACAGAGAGAAAACAAGACGAGGCTTCAGAGACCGGAGTGACGTGGGCCACAGCCCAGGGATGTGGCAGCCTCCAGAAGCTGGGAAGGGCCAGGAGGTGGGTTCTTCCCTAGCGCCCCCAGAAGGAACGTACCCCTGACACCCACACATCAGACTTCTGACCTCCACCACTGTAATGGAAGAAGCCTGTGTTGATTAAACACTAAACTGTGGTGATTTGTTACAGCAGCAAGGGGAAAATCATACAGAGCTCAACCTGGCTGGAGAGGGAGGAAGGGGAGGGCTTCCTGGAGGAGGCAGCATGGTGCTGAATGGCTGCCTGACTAACCTCAAAGTTCAGGCCTTGATGGAATTCTTTGGGTCGGTCCCCCCAAGGCCACTAAAGGCCTTCATCACCCATTCCCCTTGTTAGGCCTTTCACGACATCAAATCCTCAAACATACATACTGGCCCTGCATTTTCCATGCAGTTACCAAAACTTAAATGTCAATTAACTAAAATTAAATAACAACTTCAATTCAGAGCCTCAGTCCTGCTAGCCCCATTTTAAGGAACCAACAGGCTGGTGAGGCTAGGGAACTTACAGGACAGTGAAGAAAGCTCTACCAGACAACAGGGTACCATCCCGACACACAGATGTATAAACTGAAACTCCGAGAGACTGAGTCACAGGGGCTGGAAGGGGCCAGTGGCACTCAGTCCCCGGGTCTTCCAACCTCCTTCTCAGCTTTCTCAACACAGGGCGCATCGGCCAAGGGCTGGCTGGCCCAACGTGATCTAACGGGACCACAGATTACTCACCCGTTACAAGGAGTCATGACCTGCAGCAGCACAGGGAACAGTTTATTTTGACCTCTCTGTCCCCCTGCCTTAAACACAGGTGGGCAGAGGAGAGGCCCTGGGTAATGAAGGGCTCCATGGGATGGAGCCCCAGACACGAAGCCCCTCATTCAGGGCGCAGAGCACTTGTGGTTCAGGCGGGGGGCTGACCACCAGACAGGTGCCCCAAGTCCACAGTCATTATCAGTTTTGCCTACGGGGCCAGACGTCTGCGACATGTGACAATGTGCAGTAGGGCACCAGGGTTCAATTTCCGAGGTGACCTTCGCCACTTATAAGTGAATTCTCTTGGGATTCACTGAGTGATATACAGAGAGTACAGTCAAATTTTTACACTTCTAGTTAACAGCAGTTAAAGAGTTTCAGGGGAAAAATACAGTTAAAAATAAGTTCTAGATTCCTTCTGGGGTAGGTGCGGAAATGGGTGGGTGGGGGACAGAGATGAAAGGGAGATTTCTCACTGTCTACACTTCAGTAACTTTCCATTCTGAATCTTGTGAATGCATTCCCCTAGCCACATAGGTAAGAGTTAAAATTTAAAGCATTTAGGTGGAATATGGATCATTAAGATCCCATTTCTCAGTTTATACAGATGAGGTGGATGGGTGTGTATGTACATATACATACACACACACACACACACACACACACACACACACACACATATATGGATACTCAGGGAAAGTATCAGAAGAATATATAGGAAGTGTCCAGAGAAGTTAACTCTTAGGACAGGAAGATGAGACTACAGGTGTTTTTAATCTTTTTGCTTAGTTATAATTTAAAACTTTTTTTACAATAATAACAATAAAGTATTTTCTTTTTTATTGCAACAAAGTAGCTTCTATTTATTGAACGTGCAGCCTGCCTGGCGTGAAACACTTTGCAGGCAAAAAACCTCCTCTCTCCCTGCAGCCTCTGAGGTCAGGGGACATTTTACTCCCATTCTCCAACGAGGAAACTGGAGCTTAGAGACCCTGAAATCAAAAGCCCACCCCCTGAACTGCTCTGCTGGGCTGCCTTCTGATAAAATGGATGTGTTTGTAATAAAGAAAAGCTTTTAAAATGCTAAGTGGAAGCACAACGTGGAACAGACTGAATTTCTGCCACAGAACACAAACGTCAGTGTGTCCAAGCCTTTCTCCAGGAGGGCACTGCAGGCGCCTTGGTACCAGCCCCCGCCCCCACCCCCACATGCCCTCAGCCCTACATGTCCAAGGTTGCTTGCTGAGGGGGCCCGTGACTCCCGGCCCCCACGTGGCAGGTCAGTGCCCGCAGGGCAGCCCTCCTCCAAACACGGGCTGAGGGACCTGGCGCAGCATCGTGGCCCGAACCAGCCCCCACCCTCTTTGAGGAGGGCGATCGGCACTGTCATCTTACCTGTTACCGCACCACCAGCGCCTTGCCCTCCACGTCTCACCTCCACAATGCCCAGCGGTGTTTCCTGGGGTCACACCACCCCCCAAAGAACCACCCATGCACCTGGGGGAGCCCAACTGAGCTGCGCCTGGGGGCTCAGCATCCCCGCCCCTGCCTGGTGGTCACCAGTGGGGACCAGGAGCAGCCCCCCTCCCTCGGCTCGCACTGACAGCCAGATTGCCAAGCATTCCCTAGGTGTTGGGGGGAATCTCCCAGTGGTTTTCTTCCTGGATCATTAAACCACGGCACCTCCATCCATGACAAGTGCTGACCCCAGAAAGGAGACGACCCTGTCTGGGTTTTGGGGCCAGACACTGGGAAAGGGGAAATCCCAGGTGCACCTGCGTCAGAGAGAAGGTTTCTAGGGCAGAGGTGGGGGGGTGCAAGCCAGTCGGAATTATGACCAGAACTTGGGGTCCCTGATTTGTAATGGAGTTTTTTATATAAGGTGTGTGTGTGTGTGTGTGTGTGTGTGTGTACACACGCACATATACATACACTATGTGCATTATATGTATTTACAAGTGTTAGTAAATATTTGCATATCTATATGTATTGTATACTTTATATAATTCATGTACCATAATGCTTACTGTTATATATTTACAACATGTACTTATTTGTATGACACAGATGCAGCACACACTTGTCTGTACGAAGTCAAGAACGTTTCTGCCCACGGGTTCCATAAGCACGGGCTCTCCCAGCGACAGGGCTCCAGTGTTAGCTGCCAACGTGACCTCACACCAGGCATCATCTGAAAACCCCCAGCAGCGTGTGCCTGCCCAGCTCGGGAGAAAGGCCAGACCAGCCCGGCTGGTTGGTCCAGTCCCAGGACTCACGGGTTAGCATTTTTTAAGATAGAAAGTGCCCTAAGGATGCTGAGAGACGGTGACCCGCATCCAATCCTGTTCAATCGGCCTCTCCCATCTCTCTCCAGGCCCCCCACTTCTCCGCAACCGCTCTGGGGGCCAGCCTCTCTCCCCAGGGCCGGACCAGCCCCCTCTGGCAGGGAGGACCGCACCCACCTCCCTCCTGGCCTCCTCCACGCTGGAGCGCGTGTGACCTTTCCGAAAGGCCAATGAGAACACTTCAACCCCTACACAAAAACCTTTCAGTGAGGTAAAGCAGCGAAGCTTCTGGAAGAAAACATGGGATAAACTGATCTTAAATAAAATCAAGCAAAACTTCTGTTCATCAGAAGATACCATTAAGAGAATGAAAAGGCAAGACAGGGACTGGGATAAAATATTATATACAAGTTATACAACAGGTGGGACATACGGGTATTATATTTACAGATATAATTGGTAACACTATAAAACAGTATGTTTTATATGTGCACATACATGTGTACACACACACACAGGTCACCAAGGGCTCTGTTCAAAATATATAAAAACTAAACCAATAAGAAAAGACTATCTCGCAACAGGGTTTGTTTTTTAAGACCAAAACACTTGAACAGGCACTTCGCGCATACAGAAACAAATCTCCAAATGCTCAATCCGTGCATGACAAGACACTCACCTTCGCTGGTCATCAGGTAAACACGCACCGAGATCCGACCCCACGTGGGCCGCAGCAGCCAAAGTGACAGACACGGACGAGAGCCAGTGCCGACAGGGGTGCGGAACCCGCTCTCGGAGAGCGCAAACCCTTCAGAAGGCTGCTTGGCAGGAACTTCTAGAGCGGACCTACACCTCTAACCCCTGACCCAGCAGTTCCTGCGCCTGTGGCCGGCAGGCGCCAGGGCACGGGTCGGCAGAATGCGCCTGCGCGAACGCTCACTACAGCTCCGCGCAAGTAGAACGGCCGAAACCCGGAGCCCCAACCTGCGCATCTGCAGTCAGCCCGGCGGCACGTCGTGGCGCATTCCCGTGGTGGAGTGTAAGACACCGGTGAAAAAACCAAACCGCCGCGGCACACGCGAGCGTGGCTAAGCATCCCAGACACTATGCGAATGAAACAAGGAGGACCCCGAAGGGCGCGTCCTGTGAAACTTCTCTTACACGAAGCTCAGGAAACAGGCAAGGCTATCTATGGGGACGGAAGGTAGACTAGGTCAGTTTGGGGGTCGCCGACTGGGAGACGTGCAAGGAAGGGAGCTTTCGGGGGGGCCTGGGAATGTTCTGTATCCTGATATGGGGGGTGGTTACATGCTCTGTACGTATGCAAACATGGATGTTTACACTTAAGGTTTGTGTGCTGTCTTATATGCAAGTTACGCCTAGAAAACCTAAAATTTCCATGCTGTGAGGTGCTTATGAAACAAGGCCACACCCCTCACGGAGCCCCACAGGATCTGCGCGCCCCCAGGGTCTCTGGCCAAACCCGCCCCACCCCCTCCCTCCTGGCTCCACCTACAGGGGAGCTCTCCGTTTGCTTCCACCGGAAGCGGGGCGGATCCGTAGGAATTCCGCCCTTGGATGGGAAAGGCCTGCAGGAAAAGGTCAGTCACCTTCTCTTTTTCTCCTGAGAGTGTCCGTGCCCTCGCGTGAGTGCAGAGAGGGGCCCCCAGAGACATCCTGCCCCATCATCCAGGCTCGGAAATGCCACCTGAGCAGATGGGGCTCCGTTCCTCGTGAGTCATCGCAAGCCCCTCCACTGAAGGCAACTCACCCGGCCAGATTACAGAAAACACTGTACAGTCTCCTAACCCCGCATAAACACCGCCTGCTCTCGGTTCTCCCAGGCCCTAATTTTGCCAACATAATCACCAGGTATTAAGAGCTCAGAGGGCGCCGTGTTTGGGGGAAAACATGCAGGGCTGGCAGCCAAGAGCCGCTGGTCCCTTGCCCTGTCTGTGTCCCTCTGTATGACCGTGCAGAGCATGGACTTCCAGCGTCCAGTCTCATCTAGACCTCCACCGGCTGTGTGACCTTAGGCAGGTGAGTGCACCTCTCTGAGCCGCAGCTTCATCTGTGAGGGTATATAGTCATGTGCTTTTGTGAGAACTAAGGATGACTGTATGAGGTGCTTAGCACAATGCCTGCAGTCGCCATGTGCACTGACTCCTGTCCTCATCAACAGTATCGTTATCACAGAGAGGCAGGGATGGGGCGGGAACCCGTGGCATTAGACTGCTGGCCAGCTTCTGCACGTGTGCAGGAAAAAGGAATCGAACAGGAAGAGGGACAGGCTATTCCTGGCGTCCCAAAGAACACAAGGAACTTGAGAGGCCTGAAGAGTGTATACAGCAGGCACTCAGTATACAGGAGCTCTGCTTGTTATAAAATTTCTCCTCAGAAAGTGAACCCAAGAAAATGACCTCTCTGGACTTAAGAGATCCTTTTATGCCCAAAGTAACAATTGAATGTGTGCGGGCAGCCCCAGATCTCAAGCCAAAGCAGGCACAGGGGACCTCTCCCGGGTCACAGCCCCTGAGCTTGGGTCCAGCTGAGCCACAGTTGCCCTCTGCCTGCAGGAGGCAGCAGCGCTCACCCCCTGTGAGCCGCCAGGGGCAGAGCCTGCCCCCGTGAGGCAGATGCTGGTGGAGCCCCACCCAAACCCTCCTGGCACAGGCGGGCAACTTCCTCCTGCTGGTGGGACAAGTGAGAAGCGTGTCCCACAGCCCCACCCCCAGACCCCCAGAGGGCACCTGCCCATCAGCACCCCTAATGGTGCACCACCCCCCAAATAAACTACTTGCCCTTGCCCCCTTGACTCAGGCTCTGCTTCTCGGGGAGCCCAACCCAAGACACCCTTGTTCCTAGAATCACTGGCTCAGAAGAGGTGGACTTGCTCAGAACGCCCGTTCTCCCCTCGGGTGCCCCGACACAATGAAGAGACACGCCCCACTGTGAAAAGGGTCTGCACACACTGACCACCGAGTCAAGTGAGGTCCCAACGCTTGTGCTGGTTCCATTTCTTAAAGTTGCAGTTTATTCAAAAGATTCATTGACTCACTACATATCAGCTCCCCCACCATGTGTAGTGATGGGGAGCTACTGAGGGCCTCAAAAAGTGGGGGTCTCTGTGTATGTATAGTTTAGAGTCAGGGAGTTGAAAAGACAGGGAATGGATAAGGCGACAGGCCAGAACAAAGATGGCAGCATGTTGACAAGGCAGGTAAAGGGAACTGGTCTATGATGTGAATCACAGTTGGGCCCCATGGATTGGGTGATCGAAGGAGGCTTCCTGGAGGAGGTGACATTTCAGCTGAATGACCTAAAAGATCAGAGGGAGCCAGCCAAGGAAAAGCCATGAGGTCCAGGGTTAAAAAAGAAAAGAAAAGAAAAGAAAGCAAAAGAGCTCAGAGGACTGACAGAACGGAAACTGCTGCCAGCCCGGCGGGAGGGGAGTACAGGGAAGCGGCAGGGGCTGGGCCCGGAGCGGGGGCACCGACCAGGCCGTACGAGGCTTGAGGCCACCTGTGAGAGAGCATCCAGGGCTCTCCCCAACCGCCTTCCTCTCCCCGTCGCCCATGCATTCTGATCCGCTTTTCCGAGTGGGAGAGGGTGGAGTTACCGCCCGCCTGCCAGCAGCCTCACTGAGTCCCCGTGTCCCAGGGGAGGGCATCTCACATGTCGCCATCCTCCGTCCTGCGTGTCCAGGTGAGAACTGCTGGCTTCGAGGCGGGCCCGAGGAGAGACAGAGGGAGGTGCTCTGAGACCAGCACCTGGCAAGTGGGCGTCAGAGTCAGAAGAGAGACTTGGGGAGCAGTGCCTCACACCCCGAACTCGCCTCCTGCCTTTATGACCTTAGGCAAGTTGCTCACCTTCCTTAGCCTCTGTTTTCTTACCTGGCGAGGGGGTTAATAGTCCTTTCTACTTGCGAAAGTGGCCTATGGTCCATGTAAAAGCGCTTGGCACCATTATTGATCCCATGTTTACTGGTCTCCTGCTGTGCACCAGGCGCTGGACTCGGAGCCAGGCCACGGCTGTGGGTGAGACGGGGCCCGCACGGGGCGTGGCAGGGTCAGCGGTCACAAACACAGGACTTCACAGCACGCAGTAGGTGTGTTCCCTCAGTCTGGGTCCCTGTCCTGCACTAAGGCCCAGAGCCTAGAGCTACAACATGGACCCTGCAGACGAAGACTCGTGTCTCCTGGCACAGACCCAAGCGTGGTGTCCTTAAAGAATCCAGCTCTTGCCCTGGCCAGGTGGCTCAGTTGGTCGGAGTGTCACCCTGTGCACCAAAAGGTGGCGAGTTTGATCCCTGGTCAGGACACATAGGAGTTGTGAGTTCAATCCCCAATCAGGGTGATAGGGCAGGCAACCGATCAATGTTTCTCTCTCACGTCAGTGTCTCTCTCAAATCAAAAAACATATCCTTAAGTGAGGATTAAAAAAAAAAAAAGGACCCAGCTCTTCGGGGGCAACTCAGCTCTGGCAGGGTCCAAGCCCCGGCCCCTATCCCCCACCCCCACAGGCAACACCCCTAAGCCTGGGAGACAGCCTCTCGAGAGATCAGCCGCGGGCGCAGCCACTAATGCCAAGGGTGGTGTCCGCCAGCCCAGGCATGAATCATGTCCTGCCCGCTCCGTAGAGGACGGGGAGGGTCTGCCAGACCCACATCCAAAAACGCTGATGTGCTGTGGCCGTGCCCTCTGGGGACAGGCGGAGACGTGAGCGGAGGAGTGGCCAGGGCGAGCCCAGGTCCTGACCTCCCACACGGGCAGAAATAACCCCAAACACAAAGCCTCCGGCTCCCGTTGCCAGCTCTGAGATAAACTCGCCCCGATGCTTCCCCATCACCCTGTCTCGACGGGTATTGTTATTTTTCCCACTTGAGAGAGGAGGAAACTGAGGCTTAAGGAGATTAACCGCCTCATCCCAGGTCATTCATCTTGTCAAATTCCAGAGGCCAAAAGGCTGACCCACTCTGCTGGGCTGGCAGGGACGAAGAGAGGGGGCAATCCTGAAACTACACAGAGGCGGGTCCGAGGGTTGGGCCTGAGTGACAGGTCCTGCCCGGCCAGTCCTGCCGCAAGGCCATGAGCTGGAGCCTGCAAGGCGGGGATGGGGGCGGCTGTGACTCTGGCTGGGGACTTCAACTGCGTGTCCTGAGCCTCAGTGTCCCCAGCTGGACGAAAAGGGCCTGGCACGCCCACCAACGCCAGGCCCTTCCCACTGATGAGGAGGAAAGACCCACATCCAGGCCACCGCTGGAGCTGAGGCCAGCACGCGTGAAGCTGCCCACCCGGCCGGGGACCATAGGGCCGCGTGACTCCACCTCTCGAGGAAGGGCAACGCCAGGGCGCAGGCTGGCACCTGCTGTGTCATGCCTGTTGACACCTAGAGGTGGCCTGTTCACGCTGGGGCTGGGTTGCAGGTGGAATATTCCACAGCCCATTTCCAATGCCGCAATGCAGGGCTGCTGCTGGCGTGCGAGTTCATGTACGTGTGTGTGCGTGGGTTTGCCCGCATGTGCTCGGGTCCAGGGAATAGGCTCCCAGGTGGCTGGGTGGGTACAAGGTGTGTGTGTATATTTGGAGGCGCTGGTTTGGGGTGTGGGGCACCTGGGGACAAGCTCGGGTGCGATGGTGAACGGCGTAAACATTCACGGGGCGGCTCTGCCTGGGAAGGCAGGGAGTGGCGCTGGGGGGCTGGGTGTCTCCACTCACACTAGAGATCTCAGTCTGCCTTAGCGGGTGGGGGGTGGTGGGGGGAGCCAGGATCTGCACGAAAACCACCCCCGGATGGGGAAGAGGCCTGCTGGGAACTGCCAATCACCTTTTCTTTTTCCTGAGTGATGCCAGTACCCGTGTGTGTGTGTGTTAATGCGTCAATGGTGCCCTGATCAGACAGACACCTCCTCCTCCAGGAAGTCTTTCCGGACTTCCCGCCACCACCTCATCAGGCAGGCTGGTGGTTGTGAATGGGGGGAGGGAGGGAGGGGCTGGCCAGGTTGCTGTGAGGGACAAGCACAGGGCCTGGCGCGTAGTAACCGTTCAGTGAAGGGCAGCCTTCCTAGCATCATGTGCGGTGGTAAAGGCGTCCGTGCATCATGGGGCACCTGCTGTCACGGTGTGGGTCCGTGTGTGCGCCGTGTGCCAGTGGAGGAACTGGGTGCCACACCACTGTGTGTCCCTGGGCGCCATTTGTATCTTCTCCTCAGACTTTGGGGGCTAACATTAAAAATTTAATTCCTACCCCATCACATAATGTATATACACTCCTCACTCAAACCAGTTAGGACACGGGAAACCGAGGCCCCCTGTTCCAAACACAAGAACGAACATCTGTGAGGCATCAAACTTAACAGCCCCCGACACCTTCCAGACACCTGAAAATGGGCCCTGGGTTCTAGCAGTGAATGGCAGCTAGGTGATACCCCTGACCTCAGGGAGGCCGCAGTCTAGACTAAGGAGAGATGCGGAAGAAGTCAAAGAGGAGCCCGAGAAAGGTTTCCAGCCAAACTGTGGAGAGAGTAAAGGGGGCGCGTCGAGAAGGTACAACAGGGAGGGAGGCGGCGGAACAGCCTGTGCAAAGGTCCTGGGGCGGGAGGGCCGCCGGGAACTGGAAATGCACAGCTAGTGTCCAGGGGCAGAGGACACCAGGGCCGCGCATGAGGCTGCAGAGATGGGCCCGAAAACGTGAAACAATCTCAGTGTCCAGGGATCGGGACTGGTTAAACAGACGGCAGCACTCAACTCTGTGGTGATTTTACACACTCGTCCCAAACGAAGTTTACAAACCTGGGTGATGGGTGAAACCGTTAATGGCACTATGCTGAGTGAAAAACGGAAACTGCAAAGCCGTATACATCTGGGGTTTTGCTCTCCCCACCCCCAAAAAAATGTAACCAGCCTAATCCATCTGCGTGAAAAACAAATGCCTCCCCCAAAATACGAGCCTCTGCTCCACCGCCCCACCCCAGTATTTCACAGCGCTTCCACGGGGTGCGGGCTTCTGGGTGGTATGTCTTCCTCCTGCAGTGGGGCAATTATAATGTCCGATCGAGTTTTTCTTTCTTTCTTTTTTTTTTTGGTATTTAACAAAGACCAAGAAAAGCTCCCTGCCTTCTTCTGTCCAGATCCCCACACCCTAGTGAGTTTTCTGGAGCTGTATTTTTAAGAACACAGGCTTTTTTTCTGTCCAAATCTCAAATAAACAAAAGCGCATTTGGCAGAGGCCCCGGGTGGGGGGATGTGCACCCCACCCACCCTCCCGGTACCAACACTGCAGCTAAGACAACAGCAAGTGTTTTCTCGGGGGGGCCGTGGGGAGGGGGCTCTGGAGCCCTTGCTCTAGGGCTCGGGAACTGGTCCCAAATAGTTTCCTCCCCACCCAGGGACCCTCCCTTTCCGGTGGCTCAGGGTCAGCCCTCCTCCCACACTCCTGCTCTGAGCCAGGGCGTCCCCCCAGAGCCCTGACCAGCCCTGGATTCCTGGGGCCTGGAAACCCAGACTCTTCCATCTTAAAGACCACACAGCCCAACTCCCTCCTTACACTCGCGAGAGGACTGAGCCCCAAGAGAGAGGCCCTGAGCTGCCCAGGGACGTCCAGGAAGCAGTGGCAAGGTCCACACTTGAACCTGGACCTCCTCACCAGGACCGTTCACTGGACAAATATGTGTTAATTTAGCATCTACAATGTGCCAGGCTCTGCTCAGAGCGCTGGGGACGCGGCCACAAAGCAAATTGACAGGGCCCCCACTCTGGCAGGCAGAGCTTTCAGTAAACGAGGGGACGAAAGCGTGTCTGAGCCCAGCAGGTGTGCAAAGGCGATAAAGCAGGATGTGTGTGACTGGGAGTCCAGCCTGGGAGGGAGAGTGGAGAGGATGTTCTCAGGAGGTGACGTCTGAGCTGAGAAAGAATGTTCCAGAATGGAAGTCACTGGAAGGCCTCAGCAAGGCTGTGACCTGTCTGGAATCTCACCCCGGGCACCCGGTGGAGAGTAAACACACTGGAGGGCGGAGGCCCTTGCTGCCTCCCAGGTGGGAGACAGGGATGACCGGGGCCCGTCAGGTGGCTGTGGGGATGGACCAGAGAGACAGTGTGGCTTCAGACACAGGTGCCAGGACCGGCTGAAGGACTAAGTATAAAGGGGAGAGAAAGAGTATGAACCACCCACCCCATCACCACCGCCACACAAAGCCAAGGGAAATCAGAACTGAAGGGAATCCCAAAAAGATCAATGCAAAATGCCCACCGCGGAGAAGCGGTGAGCGAGCTGGTTGGCCTGCTAATTCCACACCAGTGCAAAGCACAGAGAGTCAGAGACCTGGGTTCAAATCCATGCTTCACCACGTACTACTCACATGACCTCGGACAGGTCAGTGCTCCTCCCCAGCCTCATCTTTCCTTGCCTGTAAAATGGGCATGATGATGCTGAGTCCAGATGGACAGGGAGGCCCCAGTGCAGGACCTGGTGCAGGGAAGGCTCCCTTTCCCTCCCTGTCTTCCAGTGTGATCCCCAAGGGCCCTTCTTAGGTGAGTTAAATAGCCCCGGAGCCCATTTTTGAAGAACTAATATAAATAGTGACTTACTTCCCAGAGGATCATATGAAGCAGAAAAGGGAATCCTTCCCACCGAAGGGGCGTCAGAACAGAGACACCCTAAAAATAACAGGTGTACACCCAGTTCCGGGACTGGGGCTGGGCAGGAGCCTCCACGGTCTCGCGCCCTGCTGCTGGCACGTGGCAGGGCGGGGACAGCCTGGGACCCGGCCTCTGGCTGCAGCACGTCCCTCCGTCCCTGGAGGGTGTGGAGCAAAGGCAGCCGGGACTCCGGGTTCAGAGGCTGTGGGGCCAAATCCGGGCTTGGCTTCGGAAAACCACTCCCCCTCCCCGTGCCTCAGTTTCCCCACTTGTGAAGCAGGAAAAACAAGCCCACCCTTGCAGAAGGTTATGAGACCACCTGTAGGAGTACTTGAGCTGGCTGGGGGCTCAGGAGAAGTGTTCCCAGGCCTAGAACATGACAATGGACACCACCTCCAAAAAATGCCCCGTTCCTCATTCCGGAGCACGTAAGCCCTGCTACCGTCCACAGCAAAGGGGTCTTTGCAGACGTGCTCACGTCAAGGATCTGGAGATGCAGGGGCTAGCCCAGATGATCCGGGTGGGTGGGCCCTAAAGGCAATCACTCGTGCCCTTGTAAGAGGGAGGCGAAGGGTCTGGGGAAGAAAAAAGGCAAGGTGACAACCCCAGCGGAGAGACACTTGAAGATGCAAAGCGTTGAAGGTGGAGGAAGCTGGAAAACCACAAGCTGGAAAAGCCAAGGTAACGGATTCTCCCCACGGAGCCTCCGCAGACCCGGCACCTCTGCTCGGTGAGACTGGTTCCGGACTCCGGCCTCCAGAACTAGGAGGGAACGCACCGCTGCTGTTCTAGGCACCGGGTTTGGGACCGTGCGTCACATCAGCCCCAGGAAACTACCACAGATGTCTTCCCCATTCCACGCCAGATGTGGTGCGGGACGGTCAGAGAGCTCCCGCAGGTGGAGGCCAGACGTGGGTGTGTTTTGAGACCTCGCAGGGAGATCGCCCCGGGATGAGAAGCAGGAGTCTGGGAGCCGGAGGGGCTCGAGTGCACGGCCCCTCGTACACGGCCTCCCAGCACGCATCCCCAGGCTGTGGACTGGACTCCTGTCACTCGCCCGCCGCCCCCCAGGACCGTCTGCGCTCCAGGGCTGGGGTCCTCCCGACTGCCCCTCACTCATCGTCACCAGGTGTTGCCCCAGCACCGACACTACACGCTAAGCCCTGCGGATACAGACCTGAGCAAGATGGGCTCCCACCCACCTCAGGAGGCGCTACAGCAGGAAGCCCTAAAGCCCTCAGATGCGGGCTGCCTGGGGGCTTTGGGGGGCGCGTGGGGAAGGCTTCCGGCAGCGGAGACCCCTGAGCTGGGTCTGGCAGGGGACCCAAAACCCCAGTGCAGCAGACACTGTCCGTGCCCCCCGCCACCCTGCGCACTCCGACAGTTTCCGAATACCCCCGCCTCCACCTCTCGGGGAGGTGAGTTTCACACCATCCCGGAGGCCCCCGTGGGGCTGAGCCCGTGGTCCGCAGAGGCAGCCTGGTTACGAACACACCCAGCAGTGGCCTCCTTCCCTCCCCCGTCCCACTGTGCCCCTCCCAGGGCAGTCTTCCCTGGGACCGCCTCCCACACAGGCCCTCTGCACCCAACACACCACCTCTGGGTCTGCGGGTCTGCTCCCGAGCCCACAGCCCTGCAGGGGGCGGAGTGAGGGGAGGTCCGTGACGCGGGAGAAGGCTATCACCACGATCTCGCACATCATCTACCGTCACCGCCCGCATCTGTGTCAGCTGCTGCCTTCGTCACGCCTGCGTTGTCTCCTTCTCCCATTAATGGAGGAAGGTGCTAGTATCATCCCTTTTTTTTACAGAAGGGGAAACTGAGGCGCAGAGAGGGGAAGTCATCATAAAAGTCTAAAATGACTTGTGCTCCGGCCCTGGTCGGGTAGCTCGGTTTGTTAGAGCATCATCCCGACACACCAAGGTTGCAAGTTCAATCCCTGGTCAGGGCACATATAGGACTCAGCCAATGAATGCATCAGTAAGTGGAACAAATCAATGTCTCTCTCCCTCCCTCTCTCTCTCAAAATCAACACCTAAAAAATAAAATGAAATGACTGTGTCCTCATCCCTGGACCTCACCACCCGTCTCTCTCCACTTCATTCACTATGCTTCAGCCACACAAACCCTTCTGTTCTTGAACTTGCTGCTCCCCCCACCCCTCCATGGCGACTTTCTACCTCAGGACCCGCGTCAGCCCTGTTGCACTGCCCAGGGAAGTGGGGGAAGCTGGGGTGCCGCCTCTCCCCGCGTCAGTGCTCTGCTAGACGCCATCCCTTCGAAGGGGCTTCTCTGAACGCCCAGCAGCGCCCCCGTCTCACTGCCTGCCACATTTATATTCTCTGCACGACCCTTTTCACGACGGAAATGATCTACCTTATTGGTTTACTTGCTTTTTCATCTGGCTGGCACAGAGGCCGACGAACTCTGGGCCGTGAGCCACGACTGGCCCACCACCGAGTTTTGTAGGGCCTGTGGTCCAGGGACGGCTTCTGAATTTTTAAAATCATCTCGGGGGGAATCGAGAGAATAACATTTCATGACCACACGAAAACCACATTTCAGTGCCCGTAAATAAAACTGGATCGGGGCACAGCCGGACCCGCTCGGTTAGCTGCTGCCGCCGACCTCTTGTGCTGTGAAAGGAGGTCAGCAGGTGTGATGTGGTCACAAAACCAAAACTAGTTACTGTCAGGCCCTTTACGGCTGGTCCTGCCCTGGGGTGCAGGGCCTCGCCTGTCGCTTCCATGGGTGAGCCCTGCCAAGGCAGGTGCTCAGACGACAGAGGAGGGAGACGGTGAACAGAAGGGCCCACAGCCAGCAGGGGGCTGGGCGTCACCTAGGCTTGCGATGAGTGAATGAGTGAATGAATGAATGCATGAATGAATGAACCTCAACGGGAAGCCATAGGTGTCTCCCTAAGATTCCTCCAGGGTCCCCCACAGAGGAAGGGTCTGCCATCCCCTGGGCAGGCGCCTCTCCAGCAGCACCAACCTGGCCTTGACATTCACTCTGTGAGCCCAGAACTCTAAAGAGAGGACGTGATTCATTCCAGAGGAAGGAAACCAGCCCTCAGATCCGAGACCAAATTTAACTCCTCTCCTCCACGCACCTCCCCCCAAACACACACACACACAGGCGCGTGTGCGCGCGTGCGCACACACACACCATCTCCCCACCTCGTTGCGTGAGGAGGTAAGGAGTGTCCAGCCCAGCAGCCAGGGCGGGGGAAGCCGTCGGCAGCTCCTGGCTCAGCTTTCTCCTGAAGGGGCACCCACAGCTCCCTCAAAACAGAAAATCCTCCACGGAACGGCAGTATTTCAGAAAAATTCTTCCCTCGCCCTTCCCTCTCATCCCTTCCCCTTGTCTCTCGGCCCGGAGACAAAGAGGGAACTAAAGAAACAAGAGACGGAGCAGGAAGGAAGGACCTTGCACTGCCCTGGGAATTTCCAACCCAGCAAATTAAATGAGCTGGTCTCTTGGGAGGATAATAGCGTCCTCGATGCCTGGGAGACGGCACCTAATTTACGTCTTCGTTCCCAGTGGGGGGGAATGGATATGCTCACACTTTGCCATGTGTCGCGTCTGCACAGGCAGGTATTTTTATTTCCCAAGATGAGAGTTCTTTTCCGGGGGCGCACACCTCAGAAACAGCAGCTCAGCCCGAAGGTTCTAACACAGGTGGGATTCTCCTGCTGGTACCTCTGGGTCTCAGCCCGGGATCGTTATCACAACCCTCCAAGTGCTCCCGGGTGAGGAGGCCCGTGTTCGCTGCTCTTTGCCTGCTCTTTCTCCCCCACAGCTCTGTTCCCGATGGGCAGGACCCCAGAAGCCCCCATGTAAGGTGGTTAAGGCCACACTCACAAAGTCGCTGCAGCTTCCTCGTGCCTGTCCCGTAGCTGACCTCCCCTGGGCTGGCGAGCACAGGCAGAGGTAAGATCAACACTCTCTGTTCAGCGACCTTTGAAGATGGACCTTCCCCTCCAGGGGCATCAAGGGTTCACGAGACAGAAGCCAGTGGCGAGGGCAACACTGAGTGCTCTTCCTCTTAGCTCTGTGCCCCCGGGGAAGCTGCTGAACCTCTCTGGGCCCCCAGGGCCTCCGGGGATTTTGGCGCTTCGCTCCCCACCCACCAGAGCTCTGAAGATGGAAACCCCCCAGGGAGGTCCACGTGCTCGGGGCTGAGCCTGAAAGCGCGTGCACCGTCAGTCACTGCCATGCCCCTTCCCTGTCTATTCAAGGATGGCCTTTTCCCAAAGGGACTCCGATCACACCGTGCCCCTGCTTAACGCCCCCAGAGGCACTCAGAATCAAACGCACCCCCTTCTGCGGCTGCGCCCCAGGCTCCCTTGCGTATTCTGCCGCCGTCACACTAGCCTCTGCTGCACTCCCAGCCTTCATGCCTGCTGTTCCCTCTGCCTGGAACAGCCCTCCTCCCCCTCTCCTCGTCCCTCCCTCGCCCCCCACACACATCCTTTAGGTCTCAGCTTTAACGGCCCTCCCTCAGTGTAGAGGGTTGAATAACGTCCCCGTAAAAGTCACGTCCACCTGAACTCTTGGAATGGGATCTTTTTGGTCTTTGCAGATGTAATTAATTAGGTCTCAGTGAGGTCACACTGGACTAATTGGGGTGGGCCCTAATCCCATGACTGACGTCCTCATAAGAAAAGGAGAAGATGCAGATGCAAGCCCCGGAGCACCACGGACTGCCAGAAGCTGCCAGAAGCCGGAAGAAAGAAAGGACGGGCTCTCTGCTACAGCCTTCAAGGGAGGGGGCCCTGCTGAGGCCTCGGTTTTGGACTTGGGGCCGCTAGAAAGAACACATTTCCACTGTTCTGAGCCACGCAGGTCCTGGGCACTTGTCAGAGTCCACTCCGAAAGCCCAGCACCAGCCTAAGTCCGTCCTCCAGACCTTCTCCGAAGCCTCCTGCTCTTCCTGGGCCACTGCAGTGTCCTTGTCCCCTCCAGGCACAAACTCCCAGAGAGAAGGCGTCCCTGCCCTGGGCTCCCCGCAGCAACCAGTGCACAGCAGGTGCCAATAGGATCTTCTTCCAAATGAATCAACTTGACAGACGCACCAAGGGAAGATCACGGAGGTTGAGAGACTCATCGAAGGCCACACACCAGGAAGAGGCAGGCACCAGCCTGCACGCCACTCACTGGCTTCCATACGAGTGACCTGAGGGCCAGATGCTGACACCCACCCTGCTGGCTTTGGTCCCTGCAGACGAGCCTCCTTCTCTCTCCCTCCTGATGACCCCCAGCTGCCAGGCCCGTGCCCTCTGGGCTCTGCACCAGACCAAGAGCCTGACCTTGGCAGAGACCTGTCTCGGCACAATGAACCCAGAGATAAAGCCTCTTCACTCCTGTGAGGCTCTGGGGCCACTGTGGGCAAGAGGTGCCCTGGACTCGGGTTATCCCGGCACCCAGTGGGGCCCGCTCCCTCTCTCACCCCGCCCCCGCTCCTCCCTCACACACCCTCATTGCCGACTCGGCATTTACGGAGCATTTATGGAGGCGCACAGTCCAGGGGCTGGACGTGAAACAGCACTGACTCACGGGAGACAGGGAGTCCCAGGCAGGAGAAAGCCGCCGCCTGGCGCTGGCCTGTCCTTCACGCTGCCGGAAGGCTTGCTGATCACCCCTTTCCAACAAGGTGGGAGCGAAGCCGGCAGGGCCGGCAGCACTGACTTGGCGGGAACCCGGTGACACTGTTTCATTTCCTTGGTTTGTATTTTTAAAGTAAATGTCTACTATGGCCGGGGGTGCTGGTTTTTCCCACGTATAGTGATGATATATAGACTTGTATTAAAATATTAGGTAATAACATAGGAGAATATAAATCTGGGAAAAATCAGAAAGATGATGTGTGGATGACAGAGCGTGGGGACTCTGCCTTCATTCATTCATTCGGTCACCTACTCACTCCAGGTAGACACACACAGCCTTGGTAGTTCTGTACTAACTTCCTCAGCTTTAGCCAGAATTGAGTAATGTGTTCTATGGCTGGGCGCCCTTCAGAATCATCTGGGAAGATTTCTTTTTTAATACTGATGCTTAGGGCCCCCCCCCACCAGACCCAGTGACTCCGAGCCCCCAGACAGTGATCCCGGCACCTGTATTTCCTAAATTCCCCCGAGGGGTTTCTTATGAGCAGCCAGTCCCAGGTACTCCCCGTGAGTGGGGAGCTGGGTCCATGGCGTCCAGAGAACATCCTGGAAGAATGGGATCCAGGCCTTAAGTGTTTTCCAAAAAAGACTCACGCCAGGCCACGCGTGCCCTGGGCCAGGGAGAAGCAGGCCAGCCCTCTGCGGGGCCCTGGGGCATGTCCGAGGAAATTCAGTCGGGGTGGAGGCTGACATAGTTCCAGAAAACACAGCCACGCAACAGATGTTCTAACGGGAACCGAGGCCCAACAAATACAGATCCTAAGAGCGTCCCGTAAAAATGAGCTTTGGCCGGGTAGCTCAGTTGGTTAGAGCATCATCCTGATACGCCAGGGCTGTGGGTTCAACCCCTGGTCACAGCATATACAAGAAGCAGCCCATGCATGCATCCATATGCAGAACCAACAAATTAGTCTCTCTCAAATCAGTAAATAAAAAATTTTAAAAAACAATCTCCCATAAAAATTACACTCCAGCCACACCTAGTAGGGTGGCTGGTGTCAAAAACACAGAAAACAACAAGTGCTGGTGGGGCAGCGACGTGGAGAAGCCGGAGCCCTTGCGCACTGCCGGCGGGGCTCAGCTGTGAAGCCGTGCGGCTGCTGCGGGCAAGTCTGGTGGCTCCCGAAATAATGAAAACGAGAGTGATCTGATCCAGCCACCCTAGGGGCTACACAAGACGTGAAATCAGAGCTCTCTGCGCACCCCTGTTCATAGCAGCACTATCCACGACAGCCACAACGGGGGAGCCACCCACGTCCGTCCACAGACGAATGGTGAACAAACTGTGCTCTCTCCGCACAATGGAACATTACTCAGCCTTAAAGAGCAAGAAGGTTCTGATACATGCCACAACATGGGTAATATCATGCTGAGTGAAATAAACCATGCCCTGGCTGGCGTGGCTCACGCCAATCAGTGGATTGAGCACCAGCCTGGGAACCGGAAGGCTGCCGGTTCGATTCCCAGTCAGGGCACATGCCTGGGTTGCAGGCCAGGTCCCCAATTGGGGGCGTGGCAACCAATTGATGTTTCTCTCTTTCTCTTTCTCCCTCCCTCCCCCTCTTTCTGAAAATAAATAAATGAAATCTTAAAATATATATATTATTTTTAAAAAAAGGAAATAAGCCAGTTACAGACAGACAAAGACTGTGTGACTCTCAGGCACGTACAGTAGCCAAACACTCAGAGACAGGAAGTAGAACGGTGGCTGCCCGGGGCTGGGGGATGGGAAATGGAGAGTTAGTGTTAAATGGGGGCTGAGTTCCAGTCGTGCAAAGAATTACTGCAGGTGGATGGTGGCGATGGCAGCCCAACAATGTGAATGTATTTAATGCCACTTTTACACTTAAAGATAGTTCAGAGGACAAATGTATATTGTGTATGTTTCACCACAATTTAAAAATAAATATTAAAAAAAAAATAAGGCTTGGGCCCAGCTGCCTGGATTCCACCTCTGACTGGCAGGGTCCCCATAAGGCTTTGTCCACCCAGGGGGGGGAGGCGGAGGTGGCATTTCCCCTGCAAAGCCCGGCAGACTCGGGCCCAACCGGAGGCAGGCGGCCCTTGGGCCAAGCCAGGGGTGAGCTCCAGCATGCGGGAATGAGCGGAAAAAGGGCCCAAACCTGTTCCTCCACCCACTGGGGTGCTGGGTGCCGGATGCCAGAGCATCTTCACGTCACAACCTGCCCTGTTGGCTCTGTATCACCCATGGGAGTGCCTGGCGGGTGGCTAGAGGGTATTTGAGCTCCACCCAGAGCACCTGCACCCCCAAGCCAGCTGACATCTGCTTGGGGGGTGGGTGCAGCAAGGACAGTCCCTCTAACAAGGGGGGAGGGGCAGGGAAGGGGGTGCAGAGAACATGTCAGGTGGGAAGACGTAGGAATTAGAAAGCAGGAATCCTTCTAACGTCTTGTCCCACTCAGGCTCAGCTCCCAGCTGGCTGTGTGACCTTGAACGAAACACTCATCCTCTCCAAGCCTTTTGTTCCCTCCTCTGAAAGGAAAGCTTCCAAAGGAAAGGCACAGAAGTCCAGACAGCCCTGTGAGGGCCGGGATCCAATGCCCGCCCCTGGGGAATCTGCCGGCCCGCTCCACAGACAGGGAGCTGCCCAGTGTGAAGCCATCCTCCCCAGGGGCATGCACCTGGCTCAGCGTCCCCAGCTGCAGCCGGGCCAAGAGCCCCGAGTCGCTGGCGCAGGAGGCAGAGAGGGAGGCCAGGCTGTCAGGGGCCCTGGAGACCAGGGATTCGTGAGCTTGCTCAGGCCCCGGGCGGCTGCCATACCACACGGCCACTTCCCACAGGGCAGGCTGTGCAGCGAGCCTACTCTGAGTCCAGGGGAGTGGACGCTGCAGTGAGGCCATCCCTGCTGCTGAACAAATAAGCCAGAGCTCCCAACCTCTGCCGGTGAGTCAGCAGCATCAACACCAAGTGCCAAGGGACGCCGGAGGCCTGATGAAAAGAGCAGGACTTTGGATCCTCGCTCTCCCGGCCCTGCCTGCATTTCCTGATTCGCTGCGCCCTCTGAGGCTCGGTTTCCTTATCCAGAAAGAGGGATCAGCGCTGCCTACTTGGTGGGGTCATCCGGAGGCGGTGCCAGATGACAGTACGGTGTCCCACCACTGGTGACCTACAGAGACGGCACTTCCACATGCCGCCGCCCAGCGGGTGGATGAGTGGGCACCCAGCTCAAGGGCAATAAATGCTGGTCAAAGCAGAGCGAGACCCCAAGGTTACTGCACAGAAGAGGCAGCGGGAGCCGAACCGAGGTGGGACTGAAATCTCTGCTCCGTCCCAGCAGAAGCATGCGTTACTCATTCCCAGGACAGAACGTGAGACATCTTGTTGCCCACACACCCAGTGTAACCGTGGCCCAGCAAAGTGGTTCCCCTGTGGGCGGCCCGCTAGTTGACCAGGTAAGGTTCCCAGTGCACCGGAGCACAGGGTGTGCGTGTGTACCTCAGTGACACACTGATAAATGGGCTGTATTAAAAGTGATGCACGTCCATGTGCATTAGATCAAACTAGCCCGCTGACCGTCTGATGTTTTCTAAGTTTTAAGAAATGAGCCCTATGGGGTGTGTCCGCACAATGGAATACTATTCAGCCGCAAAAAAAGAACGAAGTCCTGATACACCGTAGGACGCGGATGAACCTTGAAAATGTGACTTGAGGTGAAAGAAGGCCGTCACAAAAGACCACACCGTGTGCGATTCCATTCACATAAAATGCCCAGAACCACCCAGAGAGACCGGAAGTGGGCTCTGGGGGGCCGAGGGCCGGCATAACAGAGGGAAGGGGGTGAGTGCTGATGACCAGAGAGCACCGTGGCCATAAAAATGTCCCCACATTGGTCACTGCGAAGGTTGCAGAGTTCTGTGAGCGCACCGAAAACCGCGGAATTGTACACTTCTCTAAAAATGGACACCTTTTTACTGAACACACCTTTTATTGCACACTTCTACAAGTGTCCACATTTTTTATTCAAGTGCAATCGACATGGAGCACGACATTAGTTTCAGGTGTAAATGTAATGACTCGGTATTTATAAACACTGGGAAATGACCGCCTAGATAATTCTAGTTAACACAGGTCACCATGTATAATTCCAAAAATGTTTTTTCTTACAGTGAGAATTTTTAAGATTTCCTGTCTTAGCAAGTTTCAAATACGCAATAAAGTATCATTCACTGCCATCGCCATGCTGCACGCTACATCTGAGGACGTTCACTTTATAACTAAATGTTTGTACCCCCCACCAGTTCTCCTACCCTCCCCACCTCTTCCAACCACCTGTCTACTCTGTGCATCTATGAGCTTTTTTGAAATTCTACATATAAGTGAGACCATATGGTATCTGTCTTTCTCTAGCTTATTATAATTTAGCATCATAGCTTCTAGGTCCATCATGCTGTCATAAATGGCGAGAGTTCATTCTTTTCTTTTCTTTTTTTTTAAGACATTAGGAATTTTTTTTTTAATTTTATTTATTTTTAGAGAGGGAAGGGAGGGGGAGAGAGAGAGAGAGAGAAACATCAATGTGCAGTTGCTGGGGGTTATGGCCTGCAACCCAGGCATGTACCCTGGCTGGGAATCGAACCTGGGACACTTTGGTTCCCAGCCCGCGCTCCATCCACTGAGCTACGCCAGCCAGGGCTAGGAATTTTTTTTTAAGATTTTTTTTTTTATTTTTAGAGAGGGAAGGGAGGGAGAAAGAGAGAGAGAGAAACATTGATGTGCGGTTGCTGGGGGCCATGGCCTGCAACCCAGGTATGTGCCCTGACTGGGAATCAAACCTGCAATGCCTGGTTCGCAGCCCGCGCTCAATCCACTGAGCTACACCAGCCAGGAAGAGTTCATTCTTTTTTATGGCTGAGTAATATTCCATTGTACATGCATGCCATCACCTCTTCATCTACCGAGGGGCGCTTAGGTTGCATTTGTATCCTGGCTGTCCTAAATAGTGATGCAATGAACACAGGGGTGCAGATGCCTTTCTTATGGTTTTCATTTTCTTTGGCTAAATACCCAGAAGCGGAATTCCTGCAACATACGGTAGTTTCAGTTTTCATCGTAAACTGAATTGTATACTTTAAATAGATAAATTGCATGATATGCAAATTCTATCTCAATAAAACTATTACTTTTAAAAAGTGAGTCAAGATCAAGAAAAAGATTAACTGTAGAACAATCCAGGTGGTGCACAAATGTGAAAATTGTCCAGGCTGACGCCAGGGCGACTGGGGCCTGGGAATCAGCACACTGACGGGCCAGAGCCTCCGGGCGCAGCCTCTGGGTGGAGGCCAGCCCACCTCCTCCACAGCCGTGAGCCAGAGCCTCACCTCTCCGGACCTCAGATCCCTCACCCCCCAACACCAGCCAGATCGCTCTCCCCAAATCTGGAAGAGACATCTGGGCTGTACCACGTTGTGGTACAACACTCAGCCTGGAGGACCTCAAGGGTACCCCAAGATTCAGCCGCCATCCTTCAGAGCAACTGAAACAGATGAACGGGGCCGGGGGCCCCCTCTTGGGGGGTGATCTGGCACGGCATTGGTGTCGTGGGCGAGCAGAGGTTTTCAAGGTCGGCCCCAGGAGAAGACTCACAGGGCAGACGCTCCCAATTATGGGCATCGGGTTGGCGAGGGGCTGCTTCTTGTCCACACAGCCCTGTGCAGCACCAGCAAAAACAAGCCCAGTGACCACTGTGGCTGCCTTTCCATGATCACCTACTGTGTGCTGTGCGTTCCAACACACACTCAAGCGTGAAGTCACAGTGAAACGCACAAGCAATGCAGAATCAGACGTCAAAGCGTGAGTATTATTAATAGCAAGTATAATGGATTACAAGGATTCAACAAGATGATGCATAGCAAGTAGTTAGCATAGGGTCTGTTCAGTCAGTGTTATTGTTACAAATGAGTGGGGGAGGGGGAGAGAGTGGGAGGAGGGGAGGGGGAGGGGAAGAGGCACCGATTATGGATCTGGTTGTGCTGGGAGCCTGTATGCGTTGTGGCGCATCAACCTTGTAAGATGAAACCTACTCTTATTAGCCCGTTTCAAGGAAACAGAGGGCGGGTGAGGTTTGTAACTAACCCACGGTCACAGAGCTAGTAAAGGGCAGCATCACCCACCCACCCCTGACTCACTTCTGAAAACCAGGCTCCGTGAACCCCTTCCTCTCTCTGTCACCTCCAGGTCCCCACTGGAGTCCCGGTGACTTCCTGGTTTACAGACCTTCCTAGTGGTGGCCGGCTGACCCCGTCCCTCTTCCCAGGTGTGGCCGAGCCTCCTGAAGCCGCTGCTGCAGCCGAGGGCGGAGGAGGAAGGGTGCCCGATGAGCTCAGCTTACAGGGGCCACCTCCAGCCCGCTGGGACCTCCAGCGGCTCTAACTTGGAGAACGCCCAGGCCTCGGCGGGGACAGGAAGCATCCGTGAGCGATAAAGATCAGGACTCGAGCGCCCGGAGTGCTGGGTGTGAGCCCAGCTACCTGACCAGGCCCCCGTTCTGAGCAGCCCCCACCTCTGAAGTAAGAGCAGCACCTCTGGGCCCTGCCCCGAGAAGGTGGTCCGGCACCCGCCCGGCCTAACCTCCAGCGCCGCCCGTTGTCAGTTACAGCGTTCCCAGAAAGGGGCTGGCTCATCGCTCAAATCAAGAAAAATTACACACACGTATAAAACGCTGGTAGGAATTCAGCATCTGCTGTGTGCCGGGCACCTCTCCAAACACTTCACTGATTTTAACTCGTTGGACCCATAACTCGGTGACCTCACTGAACAGAGGAGAAGGTGAGGCTCAGAGAGGGAGTCAGCTAGGTGTCCTCAGGGCGACCTGCGAAGTCACAGAGCCTGAATCCAAGCCACCTGAGGATGCACCCCAAGAGGCGGGGCTGACACCTCTCGGTCCTATGCATGCTGCGATGGACAGGCATAAAAGTCACATTCCAAAATATTAGCACTGGTTACCCTTCAGCACGGGATCGTAAGACTCTTAGCTCCTCCTTTTTGTTTACCTGTATTTCTAAATGCTCAACAATGGGAATGTATTGTCATGGGAGTGTATCGCAGTCGAGATAAAAAGAGAAGTATTAATTAGGAAAAGGAAAGGAGCCACCACGTGCCGGGTGTGGAAGTGACAGTGGGGTACAGCAGAAGGCACACCAAGCGCACCCAACGCGCACAGTGGACACTTTATCCCACATCACCATGCCATGCACCCCAATAGTCGCCCACGTGACCTTGGCCAGGCTGAAAGGCAGGCACCAGCACCCCCATTCCGCAGGTGTGAACCCCGAGGCGGAGGGGAAGCCAGTCCCCCCGCTGGTGAGAAAGAAGCAGAGGCAGACCTCGCCCCCCGGGCTGCCCGCTTCAAACCCAGGCTTCAGTGGCTGGCAGCTGCTGCGGTCCACAGAAAAGCCACCTTCCTGGAGGTGACTCAGGACCCAGAACAGGAACTGGTGACACCCAGAGAGCCCCTGAGGACACCCAGCTGACCCCAACCGAAAGCCAGGGCAGATGGCTCACACTTGCTCTACTGGGTCAGCCAGCATGCTGGGCATTCCAGAAATTCCTCCAAAGTTTTTGGATGCCTCTAACCGTTCCCTCTTCCTTTTAATGAACGAAAGAACTCAAGGCCACCCTTGGAAGCACGATCGCTTCCTCTCTGGAGTCCCACCGGACAGTGACCAGGCACATCCCGCCTCCCCAGGAAGAAGGTGTCTGCCGCTGCCAAAGCTTCCCAGTCTCATCCAATCATCCAAGTCCTGGGGGCATCAGGGAAGCAGGTCCGCTTCCAGGCTGGCAGGGGGCGGGACCAGGAGAACACGGTCCCCGCCCCAGCACCCCCTGCGTCACCGCCCTGGGCACACTGCTCTCTGACCCCCGTCTCTCTCTGTGAGGGCATGAGCTGTGTCTCAGGCAGCTCGGACACACATCCAGGGCCAGGCTCAGGCCCCAGGACACAGTAGGTGCTTAGTAAATAACAAAAATGAAAATGATTGGCAAACCCAAGAGCAGAAAGGACACCCTGCGCTGGAAGTTCTGACGGGGGAGAGTATTTCTGGGCAAGTTGGGGAGAAGGGAACTGACTGTGTGAGTTATTACTGGGAGGTCTAGGTCGGCAGGAGGCAGACCCGAGTTCAATTCCAGCCGCCGCCGCTTCTCCCCTCAAGCTGAGTGATGTGAGGGGGGCTTTCTGTCTCTGAGCCTCAGTTTGCTTGTCTGGAAAGGGGGTTAGTAAAACCAACTGTCTGGGAGATTCTGAAGATTGATGAGAAGATGCACACATAGTACCTCCCTAGCAGAGGGCTTAGCACACAGTAGGTCCTTGGAGAACACAGTAGGCCCTTGGCAAACAGTGGTTTTCTAGGCTCTACCTTTCAAATGCCTGGTGTGGACTCTTCCCAGAAGGGGTAGGTGGCAGGAACAGAGGCTCTGGGACCCACTCACACAGTTCTCCCCCGCAACCACCCCCACCCACCCCCACGTGAAGGGCGCAGAGACGGGAAGGGGCTTGCCCAGGGGCACACGGCAGAGAAGCCGGTGCCAGCACTCGGCCGTCAGGGCTCTGGTCCGGAACCGCTCTAGCACTACTCTCTGCGTTCTCTCCCCGTGACCCAGGCCCCTTCCCATGTCCAGCACAGCCCCCAGCAGGCAGGGGTCAGGTCTACAATCAGAGACAACAGGTCTCCAGCGCTAGGGCCTGAAATGAAAGGGAGACACAGGCTTGGCCAGCTTCCTAGGCCAAAGGGCTCTGGAGTTCCCCAACCAAGTCACTCCCCCGCCCAGCCCAGGGCACTGGGCAGGGCTCAGCGGGCACGGTGCCCACCAAGGCCCAGGCTTCATGTCCGGGCAGGTGGCACTGTGTGTGTTCAGAGTGACCTCGATGTACCCAATGCACCGCTGGCCTCCCCTGCACACTCCGAGTTTCCTTCCCCGCACCCCCGGCAGGGCCTCATCGCACCTAGCCGCCATGGGTAAACAGGATGGTCCCCAGAAAGGGCTTTTGTCACTGAGGAAGCAAAACAAAAAGAAAAGAAATATCAACAGAGTCGGCTGGGAAGCTCAGCCCTGACCCGGGGCCTTTGAAAATACAGCTGTGTCTCCCGCAGGCAGGACTCACGCCCCAGGGCCCCAGGGCCGCAGAGCCCCTGCCTGCCACCAGCTGATAAGTTGGGCGATCAATGCCTTTGACCTTTCGGGGCCTCAGTTTCCTCACCTGTAAGGTGGAAACAACACCAGCACCTGTCTTTCTAGGATAAAGAAGGGATTTGATAAAGGATTTGAGCAAATGCACTAACCCATACCTCAGGGCAACTAGCATGTAAGAGGTAGCCTATCCATGCAAATTATTATTATTGTTAATTACTGCCACTATTTCTGCTGGTACTGCAAACAAGAAAGATTTATATTGTGATTTATAAAGCAATTCCTTGGCGTAACTTCCACAATTTCATTGTTTAAACACTAAGCTGATCTGTTTACGGGGATGGGCTCAGGGAGCCTCACATGCAGTTAACTCACCTAACCCCACAATGATCCCACAGGGAAAAATCTTAGCATCTTCTTTCTGCAGGTGAGGACTGAGGCTCAGAGAGGCAAAGTCACTTGCCTGAAGTCACACAGCAATGGCATGATGCAGATGGGACGGGATACTAGGGTAGTCCAGCTTTGCCCTGCTTCGCCACCAGGGAGAGAGGTCCAGGGCACAGGGGCGGCAGTCGGGCCGGGCCGTGTGGGTCCACATGCCCCCTTCCCGGTCACCGCCCTGGGCACGCAGCTCCCTCCCTGAGCCTCAGTTTGCTCGTCTGTAAAACGGGGACATGAGAGTCAAGTGAAACGATGATGAGCACAGCACCTAGGACAGAATGCTCTCCACTTACTGTTTTTATTCTACTATGAAGACCAAAAGGAAGTACTCAGAGACATGAAGTCGCACGCCCAGGGTCACACAGGAATGCCACACCTGCACTACTCTAAGCTCTCAACCCCCCAACCCAGCTTCCTTCAGACACCCACCCCTGGCGTCCAGCAGGATCCCAGTCTCCCCATAACTGCACAGGACGCACCGCATCACTGACACGGTAATCTGCTGTCGAATGAGTGAATGAAGGCGTGACTTCTAACCCTGCACTCAGGTCAGATGGTCTCCGGCAGGTTCCCATAACCGTGGGCCCCCTGAGGCCTGCTGGGTGCTTCCACCTCGGAGCAGTGTGAATGCCCCTTAAATGCACAGCGCCTAGGACTCTCCCTGGCTGGCCTGGAGCTGCTTCAGGTTCAAGGACGCTAAGTGGTTGGGTGAAGCCCTTTGTCCTTCCCTGGCTAGAGAGGCTTGCTCTGGGAAGAGAAGCTGGTCGACAGTGACCCACGAACAGACGGCCCCCCAGCCACAGCAGAGGGGAGAAGCACCTGCTCCAGAGGCACCTGCCTTCTATCCTGGCCAGGTGGCTCAGGTGGCTGGAGCGTCATCCCATACAGCAAAAGGTTGTGGGTTCAATCCAAAGTCAGGATGCATATGGGAGGCAACCGATTAATGTTTCTCATATCCACGTTTCTCTCCCTTTTTCCCTCTCTCTCTCCCCTCCACCTCGCACCCCCCAGCCTGTGTGGGTGTTGGCAAGGTACAGCCACTCCAGAGGGAAGCTGGGCAGGCTAGGTCAACATTCTAAACAGGCTTTACCCCAACCTGGGATACAGCTCCCTACCCCAAAATCTGTCCTCCGATCGACTGCAGTGAGTGTGCAAAGATGCGAACAGGAGAGTTTACTGCAGTGCTCCATGCTACAGCAGAAACAAAAGCAACACCAACATTCAGTGTCAGCCGACAGGGGACCGGTTCGGCGTGAAGAGCACCATCACGCTTCCGAGTGTTGCTCAGCTTTTCAAAGGGGCGGGGCGAGTCCGCACGTTCTGAACCAGCAGAGCATCCACATCTGCTTTTAACTTCCCTGCGAAATTTACTGTTTTATGGTTGTTATTAAAAGACTAAGTCTACATTACGTTGACTCATTTGTTTATTCCATGACTATGGACCGTGGAAACAACAGTGGAGACAGACAGGGTTCCTGCCTTTTGCAGGGTCGATTCCAGAGGGGAAAGAGGGCACAGTAACGACTCCACTAAGACCACCCGAGGTACGAGGAGAACGACAACGACCCGCACACGCACGCACTGCACACTGACCACGTCCTGGTCCCTTCCCGCTCACTCCGCGCAGCAACCCTCGGAAGCGGGGTCCCTTTTCATCCCCATTGACAGACCCGGAGACTCTGGCTCAGGAGGTTAAGCCACCTGGACAAACTCACACGGCCTGTAAGTGGCAGAAGCAAGATTTGATTCCTTCTGTCTGGCTGCAGAGTGGACGCGAAAATGATTCTGATAATTAGCATGGCGTGATAAGGGCTGGGGCGGGAAACTCACTGTTCACTTAATACGATATCATTTTGCCATCTTTGAAGTGTTTGGTACGTTATGTGTTATTTTCACAGTGTGTGTGTACCCCTCTTCCGACTCTATGATGTAAACATCCCCAGTTCACGCTCTGGGGACATGTTATTTTCATAATACAAAATGCATACACACATACTGTGTTTATCACATCTGACTCAGCCATGTAAACACCCAAAGATCATCTTTTAGGGATACATTTCACATTCTTTTCTTTTTAAGGATTTTATTTCTTTGTTTTTAGAGAATGGGAGAGAAAAAGAGAGGGAGAGAAACATCAGTGTGTGGTTGACTCTCACACACCCCCAACTAAGGACCTGGCCCGCAACCCAGGCATGTGCCCTGACTGGGAATCCAACTGGTGACCTTCGGTTCACAGGTCGGTGCTCAATCCACTGAGCCAACCCAGCCAGGGCGTATTTCATATTCTTAATGGAGACAAGGCCACAGAACATTTCAAAGGTCGTTTAACTGAGCAATTAACAAAGGCAGCCATGATAACCACGTCCCACAGGTCACATGTAGCCCTCTCACTTGGCCTTCCCCCTCCTTGCCTCCCATCTGCGGACCAGAGTCCTGGGGCGTGGATTCCTGAGGACAGGCGCTCTCCTGACTTGCCCAGGGAAGATGCTCGATCAACCACTCAGCACACCGAAGGAAAACAGTGTGTGCGCATGTGTCTCTCAGTTCCAAGTCTGCAAGCTTCCTTTTAAATGACAGCAATTTGGGTAGTGTAGTGGGAGGGAGCAGGAGGACCACTCGAAGCCTCCGTTTCATAAGCTGCCAAGTCAATGGTCCCCAAAGCACGTATCACCTGGGTTTGTCATGAAGAATTTTTAAAAGAACAAAATAAAATAAAGAAAGAAGACTGTAAAACGTGCTACGGCCAGCGCCGGGCACCCGTAAAGGGTTCAGTGAAAAGTGGCAGCTCTGCCGCATGAAGTGCTTTACCCACATTCTCTCCAATCCTCTCATTTCACAGAAGAAGAAACTGAGGTTCCAGGAGGGAAGTGGCTCCTACAGTCTGGACAGGTGCGTGTGGGAAGGAACGTGACCTCCTGGACAAGGGTCTTCCCGCTGCCCTGGTCTCAGCCCTGAACCCGACCCTGCGATAGCCCTCCTGTCTGGGTATTTAGGGAGGGGGGCTGGGGCATGTAAAGAGAATTCTGGGTATACCAGTTATTATGCAGTTCTCCAAACGAGCTCTGCCTCTGCTGCTCTTTCTGCCTGGAATGTTCCTTCTCCCCTCCTTGCCTCTTCCTTCTCCTCCTTTAAGACTCAGGTCAAGTTGGCCACCCCTTCCACACACACAGGCTGGGAGACGGGCCACCTGCCTGGAACGCACCCTGAAGACAGGCTGATGATAATCATAGGCATCCCTCAGCAAGCACAAACCAGCACGGACACAGCCTGGTGTTTCCACACACTGGTTCACCTAGCTTACAGAACGAGCCTTTGAGAAAGGGGAGCAGCCTATCCTGGGCCCATTTTACAGATGAGAAAAACTGAGGCTCAACACAAGTACCATGCCCAAGACCACAGCCAGGAAGGGGCGGGGCCAGGGTTTGGCCCCAAATCTCCCTGGCTGGCTCCCCCTCTTTTCCGTCCCTGCTTTCTCCTGGAAGCCTCCTGGGATTTATCCCTGCTGCTGCCAGACTCACCCTTACCACCCTTTGTGGCTTCTTGACTCGCCCTCGCTGACTCCGAATATCCACAAGCTGCAAACTGAGAGTTCAAACCCCCTCTCTGCCCAGGCGGGCCGACGAAGACCTCCCGCACCACGGAGCCCCAGCCCGCATCCAGGGAGTATGGCGTCCCTGAGGATCTGGAGGTTTGTGCCCCTCCCTGGGCAGGCAGACCAGGGGTGTTTAGGAAGTTTTGCCAAATGGAATGAAATACTGACACTTACAATAATTAAGCCACTCCTGGGGGGGTTTCCTTCTCCAGATAAAGGCTAGGCCTCCGAGGGCTCTTCAGCTGAGTGGCTCTCTAAACAGAACGCTGACCCAGGTCTCTATCCAAGTCCGGTCCAGCATGACCTCTCACCTGGATTTTTCTAGCAGTCTCCACACTGGCCTCTCAGCCTTCCTTGCAAACCCTGTCCTAGCCAGCTTCCCACAACGGCAGGGCGAGCTTCCCAAACACAGATCTGACCTCGTCCCCCTCCTGCAGAAGAACTTCTGTAGCACCCACCTCGCTGCCCTGGGACAAAGCCCAAACCCCTGAGAATAGCTGACCTGGTCCTTGTCAGCCCCCCGAGCTCCCTCCTACAGCCAGGCTGGGCTGTTTCTCTTCCTGCCCATACCACCCACTCTTTCCACTGCAAGCCCTCCAAGAAACCACCACTCCGGACCTCTCCCCAGCTCAGGCCAGAAGGCATCGGCCCCTCTCCCCATCACAACTCTCCTCATCCAGACAATTGCCTCTTTTCACAAAGGCTCGACCCCTCCCTTAAGGATGTGGTTGCCAGTGTCTTGAAATACTTGTTGAATGAATGCATGAATGAATGAAGGAAGGAACATTTAAACTACTCTTCGGGGGCTCTTTTCCTCTGTTGGTTGGAGATGTATTCAGGTGAGGCTGACAGAGGAGAAATGTCAGGGCCAGACAGCGGGCTGCTCCAATCTCCTGCCAAGGTCGGCCCTGAATAACAGCCAGCCTCCCCCAGGACCTCCAAGGGGAACAAAGCCCCTCCAGCCTCAGAATTTCGGGGGAAGGCTGCACCCCCTACATCGAGAGCCAGCACAGCTGCCTCACAGGACTGTAGCTGATTGCTCCATAGCTAGAACGGAAAGGCAGGAGAACAGATCCTCCACTGGCCTGGGTCACACCATTTCTATAGTGCCAGTCACATAGTAGGTGACCCCCCCACACACACACGTGATCAGCTAGGTCACGTGCCCCGCTGAAACATGTGCCCAGACACCGTACTGAAACCCGGCACTTCTCTCAGGTAATTGCACCCTTGTCAAGCAGGCAAATCCTTTAAAAAGGATTCCCCTAAAACCACCAAGACCGGGGCTGGTGCCTGCCCAGCTCCCTCGGAACTGTCCCGGGGCTGCGATGCCAGCGTCTGGGGGGGAACGCATGTTTGTCCAGGAGCCCCGATGGATTAGCAAAGGGAAAGTGGGGCCAAGGGAGAAGCCTTGTCCAAACGCCCTGGTTACTGATTAGCCAAACCCCAGAGCTTCTCTCTGCAAGGAGGGGGGTGGGGGTGCAGAGGAACAATTAACCCCTTTGGAAGAGAGACAAAGTTGAGCATCTCTCTAGTCCTACAGTTTAAATAGGCAAGGGTCCCTGGAGCCTGCCCTCAAATGCTGCAGCGGAAGCACAGGGGCTGGATGTGGGAAGCAGGGGCCACAAATGAGGGCCTACTAGTAGCTGCAGAGTCCCTACCTGTTCCGCACCCAGCACACCTACTAATCCTGCCAGCCAAATAAGCGGATGGGTTGTGATCCCCACCCTCACCCCATTTTGCTCAGAGGGGAGACCTGGGCTTCGAGAGGTGAAGTGTATCGCCCAAGGTCACAAAGAAGCTGCAAAGAAAAAGCTCTTTCTTTGTGCAACAGGTAATAGCCCTTTCCTTTCCAAAGGTAATGGCTGCTCCCAGCTAGAGAAAGTTCAGGGCTGCGGCAAGAAGCCCCGGCCACCTACGCGGTTTGCGGAGGTCACACGCTCCGCTATGGCACTCAGGGCAGGGTTTCAGGGTGAGGCGCCCCAGCTCCTAGGCGAGTGTATACCAGGAGGGTGTGGAAAGGTCAGGTTCGGGTGGGGGTCAGTGGGCTGCCTCCCTTCCCAGGCGCCCCGCCTATACCCCAGGCGGCGCCACCAGCAGGGTGGGGACAAACCTAGCCGGCCTGGGAGCCGGGGAGATTGAGCCCGACACCCGTCAAGGTGCCTCTGCCCTGGGAAGGCGTGTGGAGCGGAGCGGAGCGCAGGGCAGGCCAGGCGGGGAGGTCGCATCCACAGCCCGGGTGCCCCGGGGCCCAGCGCGCAGTTCTCTCCACCGCCCCTGCTGCCCGCAGAATCCTTTTGCCCCGGGCTCCGCTTCGCTCGCTATCCTGTGTGTCCACCTCCGGGGCCTCCAACTCACACCAACACCCAGATCCTAAAAGCTCCGGGCTAGGTACCCCGGATCTCCAGCGATTCCTTCAGCTCCCGACCACCACATTTGCCCTTGGACCAGCATCAGGGGTGTAGAGAGAGACACTAGCTCCTAGTCTCCAATCACCGTCCACTGTCACCCTCAGGCTGGGAGCGAGTGGGACTCCAGGCCGCCGGCGCCCGATCCCCTCCTGGGATCTTCAACCCGGTGGCGCGGGATCTTCCCGCGGGATCCACTCCCAAGTCTCGGGAGACAGACTTCCCGGCTCCCACATCGGGATTCCCCCCTCCCGGCAGACCCCGAGCCCAAGGAGATCCCCGCCTCTTCCCCGGCCAACTTTGCCAACTTTTCTCACGGGGCCTCAGCCTAGCAAAAACTTGGCGGCCACCGCCAGTCACCGCCTTGCCAGCCCCTTCGAGAGCCCAGGACAGGGGGCATATGGCCGGCCCCCACCCACTGCGGCCGCCGCGCAACCTACCCTGGAGCCGCCTTCAACGCTGGCCCGCGCCGCGCCGCCACCTGCCCGCAGCTCGCCGCACCTGCCCTCGCCGCCTGCGGTCCCGCGCAGCCTAGCCTGCTGGGGGCGGGGCCTCAGGCGGGGAAGCGCCCCCCCGTTTCCATGGGAACCGTGGCTGGCAGCGCCTGCGCGGAGGGCGCTGGGGCGGAGCGCGGCTGTTCGGACCCTCGCTCGTCCCCGGTTCTGGGGGCCAAAGGGAGGTCGGGTGGGTCAAAGGTCGCGAGTCCTCCTGGGACACTCCTCCCGGAAGCCCTCCCCCATCCGGTCCCAGACCTCCCGAACGTGCCGTGCCCAACTTCTAATGTTGTTCATGGTCCCCGTTCGCGTTCCCCGGGCGATCCCCAGACCCCATCCAGGATCTGCCGCAACGGTCACCGACCCGCCGCCTGGTCTGCGCCCCCAAGAGCCTAAAGCAGCCGGGGACCTCTGGAGGCGCTCGGTAAAGTCTCACCCATTGAACTGCGGGGCCTGCAAGCGCCTGTCCGGGAGCGAGCGAGGCCTGCGTGATGCGCTGGCGCCCTCTCGCGGAGAACGGGGGACTGCACGCAGGGCTGGGGGCCTGGCCCCGCCGAGTTCCCTGCGCTCCCTCGTCTGTTGTGTGCCAGTCTCTGCCACGGTGTTGAGGTGGGAGCTGAGCGACGAGGCGTGTGTGTAGACTTTTGGACAAGATGAGAGACTCAGAGGAAGTCGCTCTGGAATGGAAAACGCCTGTTTTGTCATGCGTTACTCATTTCATTCCATAAATCTTTATTAAGCACCTACTGTATGCTGGGTGCTGGGGACACAGAGGTGAAGCAGCCTGCAAGAACCAGGCTCTGGTGGAGTTGACAGACATCATAAACAATAACTGCAAAGATTAATTGCATTTGTGACACGTGTTCCTAGGGAAACAAAAGGAGCGTGAATAACTAACCGAAGGACCTAAAATCATACGTGCATTTATTCTAAGTTACAGCTCAATAAAGTTAGAGAAGGGGGAACCTCACAGTGTGTGGCTGCAGAATGACAGGAAGCTCTCTTACCTCATGTTTGTGTGTATATGTGTGTGTGTGTGTGGAAAGGGAACTGTTACAGGAGATACACACCATATCCATTGTTTCATTGAGTCTGCACGGCCCACCTTTTGAAGTCACAGCCACCGGCCCCCTTTCACTGCGGAGCAACCTGAGCCTCCTTAAGACAGGGGTGTCAAACTCATTTCCACCGGGGACCACATAGGCCTCGGGGTTGCCTTCAAAGGGTGGAATGTAATTTTAGGACTGTATAAATGGAACTGCTCCTTAACTAGGGGCAAGGAGCTTGGCACAGGGTAGGAACAAGGTGCCAGGCTGGATAAAACCAGGTGGAGGGCCGGATTCGGCCCTCGGGCCTTGTGTTTGCTGTGCCCTAAGAGACTCGCCAGGAATGGCGAGCTTGAGGCCCCATGGGGTCTGATGCCAGGATCTTGTCCTTTATCATCTGGATGGCGTGAGCACAGTGATCAATACCGGGGCCCCACTCGGTGGCTTTTACACACAACTTCCACTCCCGGGGAGACGTCCGTGTGGCAGACGACAGAATGGTCGGGTTGAAAGCCAGAGACTCCCTCTAGCTCCGCCTGTAAGCTGGGCAAAGGCCGGCCGAGTCGTTGTCTACCATCGACTGTCCTCTCTTGAGCTCCTGTATTCACCGTGCCCAGCACGGGGCTTCGCACGTAGTACTCACTCACTCAAGACTGAGCTCAGAAAGATACTGGGTTAAATACGTGAATGACCAACAGCCGACGGAGTCCATCTGCTACCTCTCCTCCCTAACCTTCTGGGAACTCCTGCCTTTCCTGGGCCAATCCCAGTCAACCCCAATGTGTGGGCTGAGGGCTCTGGTTAACTGACTGTTCCCTGTCTCAGCTCTGCGGGCGACTCGGTCTCCCTTGGCATCTCCTCTCTCTCTCAGAACTGAAGCATGGAAGGGGAGCAGATAGCCCTCCTCCTGCCACTTGCCCCTGCAGAAACCCCAGACCCGGATGAGTTCCCAGCCCTGACCAGCCCAGCCCCCGCAACTCTACGTCCCCCAAGATGCCTCAGCCCAGCGTCAACGCTTCTACCCCTGTTGAGCTCTGAGGGGTGTCAAACCACAACTCCCAGAGTCCTCCTAGCCCCAGAAGAGGCAGGACTTCCTGGCTCAGTCCCGCCTTGGGTGATTCCCCGGGCATTCCTGTGTCCTCCCTCCCAGGTGTGACTCCCAGCCAGCACACACCCAGAGATTAGACTCTGACCAAAGAGGTATCAGGTTGTACATTGTTTCCAGAGCCTATACCCCACCCCCATTCCCAGGCCTGGCTTTTCTCTTCCTGAGGATAGAGAACAGTGTCACCCAGAGACTTTCCCAGAACCCCTTCTCTGCTGTCTTCTACCCCCTCCTCCAGGAAGCCTGTCCTGATTTGGCTGCCTGTTCGCAGACTCGCGCAGGCAGTCCTGTCCAACAGTGCTCTGCGCGACAACGGAGATGTCTGACGTCTGCACTGTAACATTAGCCACAGATGACTACTGAGCATTTGAAATGCGGCCAATGCGACTGAGGAACTGCATTTTAAATTTCATTCCATTTTAATTAATTTAAATCTAAATAGCCATTTGTGGCTATGGTTACCATATTGAACAGCACAGCTCTAGAACCCACACGCTCCTTGACGAAGGCCACTGTCATGCACATTGGGTAATGAGAGCCAGCGCAATCTTTGAGAAGTTTTTCCCAACACCAGACTTTTGCCCATGCCATGCCCTCGGGCGAACACTTCGCCCTCCACTGGCCCATCAGCTGTCACGACCACATATCCTTCCGCTCTGCGCTTGAACGTCGGCTCCTCTGAGAAGGCATCCCCTGCCACTCCGGCCCACCACGACGCAGCCCCCAATCTTCCAGCACTGATGACACTGTCGTGTCGCTGCCCAATTACTTCTCTGTCTCGATGTCTAGACTGTGAGCAGCTTGGGAGCAAACACTAGCCCAGAACCCGAAACAGAGCTGACACTCAATAAATGTTGATGAAATTCAACGTTGAATAAATGTTGTCATGTGATACCACCCAGCGTCTGGCTCGCAGCAATGATACTAATGAAATTTCTAGTTTATCGAGCCAAGTATTTGCCTGTGATGTCTCATTAAACACCACAATCGTCTTCTAATAGATGCTTCTATTATTTTTTAAAAGATTTTATTTTAGTTTAGAGCGAGGGAAAGAGAAAGAGGGAGATAAATATCAATGTGTGGTTGCCTCTCATGCTCCCACTTCTGGGGACCCAGCTTGCAACCCAGGCATGTGCCCTGACTGGGAATGGAACCAGCGACCCTTCGGTTCACAAACCCGCACTCAGTCCACTGAGCTACACCAGCTAGGGCCTAGATGCTTCTATTATTATCCCCCTTTTAGAGATGAGAGATCTGAAGCTCAGAGAGGTTAAGTAAATTGCTCAGGGTCACACAGCCTGGGTTCCCCCAGAAAACAGAGCCTGAGGCAAAACTTCTATGCTGATGCTTTATTGGAGATGTAACTGGGCCCAACAACAATGCAGGAAAAGGGACTGCGAGGCAGGACAGGAGGAAAAGCAAATTCAAAACATATGGAGTTGGCCACGACGTCTCAAAAAAAACACACCCAGGAAGTGTCTCCACAGGAGCCACTTTTTGAGAAACCAGGCAGGTGAAGCTCAAGAACTTCATCTGCTACGTGTCCCATCTCCTGTGTGCTGTTCTCCACAGTCGGACCCAACTGCTCCTCACTTCTGGGCTCTGATACCCGAGCCTCGGGGCAGCCACGAGGGGTGGCAGCTTCTTCGTGGGAGTCTGGAGGAGGAGGCAGCAGGGGCCCTCCCCTCCCCAAGCAAGAGTCCGGTCTGTCAGGGCAGCCTGGGTAACCTCTGAGGATGTCAGGAGACCGGGCCGCAACTCAGGCCATGTCACTGGAGGCTGAGCTGGCCATGGGGCTGCAGCCACTGGCCCAGGCCGCCTGCGGGGGGAGGCAGGTGGAGGCTGCGCAGTGTCCAGTGCCACACAGGATGCAGCTGCGTGCAGCTGAGAAGGGGCATCAGTCGGGCCTGATGCAGCCAGTGAAGCTCCGACCTGGGATTCAGACCCAGTTTCAGCTAACTCCAAAGCCCCTGGACAAACACTGATCGAAAGGAAACGGTGAATGACTGAATGAATGGGGAAAACCCTGGCAATCGCCTATTCCAGGTGTCCTTGTTTTATAGGTGGAGAAACTAAGGCCCAGAGAGGCCGAGGTGCGCTCGCCAAGGCCACACGGAGCGTGGCTGGCAGAGCTGGGGCTCGAGCCCCACCCCCAGGCTTCACCGGACCCTCCTGATTCTCTCCGCACCAACCGGCATGTGCTCGTTTGTCATGCCAGCATTTCTAGCACCTCTAGTTCTCACCCGCCAGCACCCATCCCTCACCCTCTGCTAACAGCACCTCAGTTTTCCTCCTAGAAACCACTCCGTCCCCCACCTTCACTCCATACCGTTCCAGTGGGGTGAACCTCCAGGCATCCCTACTCTCACCCCCCAATCCTAAGGTATAAGACCTAAGTGTGGCCAATCAGAACGTCCCATTTCCCTGGCCAGTGATTGGCTCATGGGTGGGCACATGATCCAAGTTTGGCCAATGAGAGTTCATCACAATATTTGCAGCAACTGTGTGCAGAGGAGCAGAGCACCCCCCGCCCCATCCCCCATCTGGGGTTGCTGAGCCTCAGAAGGTGAGCTTGGAGCAACCAGAGGCCAACTCCGAGAGAGCAGGTGCAGGAGAGTGAAGCCAACCCAGTGGAAAACAGCGGAGAGATGCAGAGGGAGAGGGGGTTCCTCAGACAGTGCCTAAAGCCGTACCCTAACCTGTTCGCTTCCGGAACCCCATGCATTTCTACTCGAGCCAGTTGGGAGTTGCCCCTCCAAAATGTCCAACAAAAGACAGAACAAGCACCCGCTCTGTGCCATGCCCTACGCTGGACGCTGGGGTCAAGACTTTTTCAGGCCCCGTGCCGGTCACTCTCTGGAAGTCCACAGCCCGCAGGGAAGATCCTCTGGAGCCAGAGAAACACGCAGATCTGTTCCCAGGAAGAGAGGCAGAGAGCGAGCGTGGAGGCAAGAAGGGCCACCCCTGGGTGCCACTGCGGCTCGGCAATCCCTACTCGTGCCTTCTCCTGCCCAGGGAACGCCACACCCTCACCCGTGTGGTTTGCGGCTGGCTTTTCTGTCTTTGCCCAGCTTGCTGACTTAAGGAACCAGGAAGAAATACACACACCCGCAGGGCTTATCACACACCTGGGCTTCGCTCACCAACCTGAGTGTCTCCTTCAAAGGGAGGGAGGCATCTTACGAGGTCACAGACGTGTGCCTAACACCGGAGCCTGAGCAGAAGAGGCCACGTGAGAGGGTCTCCCCCTGTCGTGTGGTGAGTCCGAAGGAGGACGGGTCAGAGGTCAGGAGGGAGCGGAGAGGAAGCTGCTAGCCAGGGGCCATAATGGGCCCTGAGAGTACATTCCCTCTTTGCGTGTGGCTGCAGCCGCGGGAGGGGCGGCTGCCCAGGCAGCCCCCGGAAACCGCTGGGGTGAGCGGTATTTGACTTTTAACTTAACCCTTTAGGGCTTAGGGCCCAGTCGGGAGGCCAATTCCCTGAGTGTAAGTCCCTAGCCCAACAATCGCTTCGGCAGGTGTAAAATTAGCCTTCGTTTTATCGTCTGTCAAATGGAAACTATGGTGTCACGACTTACGCCCCAGCAGCCATGGGGCTTATATGGAACAAGGTACTCCAAGTGTTTGGCGTGGCGCTTGGGGAGCACGCAAGAACTGCCGACCGCCGTCCACAGGCCGTGCTGAGCTGGAGGAGAGAATATTCAGTCCCTTGCAAGCTCCCCTGAGCTGGATCCCAGCTAATTGGGGCCCGGCCGGATGTGGTTTTGGGTTATAATGCCTCATTTAGCTTCCCGGGCACCTGGACAGTCGGCGTGATTTTCCCAGGTGACATTGAGCACATTATCTGGAGAACAAAACTCCTTTCAAGGTCAGAAACGCCCCGAGAGCCACTGGGGCGGCCAGAGAGAGGCAAAACCACGGGCATCCGTCGGCTCTGGGCTCCCCAGCTTCCTGGCTGGAATTACACCCCTTGGCACCCTGCCAAACCCCAAGGAGAGGCTGATTTGGGTGGAGGAAGGGGGGGGGGGAATCAATATTCCCTCATTCAAAGGGCCACATCTCACTCGCTGGACAGCAGCCACAAGGTTATTTTCAGCCCGGGAATAAGAAGTCTGCCACATAACTTTGGCCTACCTGCCCAGGCTTCTCCTGCCCCCTGCACCCCATACATGATGTCACCCCCTTTACCCTTCACCACCACCCCACCCCCATTTTCCGGAGAGCTGAGGGGACATGCCCAAGGTCATGGTGCTGGGGAGGGGAGGGTGTGGTCTGTCTGCTTCTCCCCACAACGTCACCCGGCCCAGGGACCGAGGCCACGACCACCTGCCCTGGGGATTTCTAATCTGCTTTCACAGATGGGGAAACTGAGGCCCAGAGGAGTGGGGCAAACTTGCCACAGTCACGCAGCTGGGAAACGGTAGGGCGAGTGGCCAGCCTCTGAGCCTGGTGCCATGGTTAAAGTGCTGGCCGGGCTTAGTGCCCCAGAGTGAAACCGAGGTTGAATGGACTGGCCTTGGGAAGTCTGCACAGGTGCCCTTGGCTGGGCTGGCAGCTCCGCTGCTTTTGACCTTGGGTGCCCTTGGGTAGGCTCAACCCTCGGGGCTCACTTCTGGCTATCAGTGCCTGCGTGGGCACACCACCCTCCTGCTCCTCTAGGACGGTGTAGGCAAACCTTTAAACTGACTCGCTTTTTCATTAAGATAAATTTTGATTGTAAATGGACAACCAGTATCGTGCCGCAAAATAAAACAAAACCACCGAGGCGAATACAAGGAAAGCCCCACTGCAGCCTCAGATGCTCACTGGACTCCGCTGTCTGCTCCCGTCTTTCTCAAGGGAGACACTGCCAAACAGCCGAGAGGGGTTTGAGACCTGTCAGCTTTGTCTCTGACGTGGAGAGAGGGGCCGAAGGAGAAGTGAGGACGAAGTAATTCCGGCTTCTTATGGTTGAGCGGCACTGAGGGCCGGGTCCGGGTGCCCCGAGTATCTCCCGTGAGGACCACCAAGGCACCGTGGCAGCCAAGATCTTCATCTGGAAAACTCTAGAGCAGTTACTCCCCAGAGGCCCCTGCCGTGCTAGGTTACATCCTAAACCCTCTGTGTGGGTTGCTGTGTGTGCTGGAGGGGCTGCGTGTGGCCGGGGAGGGCTCCAAGGCTTGGGGTTTCCGCTTCCAGAGCTGGTCAGGGCAACCCCCCCACCACGCCGGCCGTTAGCCTCTCCCATCGCATCACGAGGTCGAAGGGAGGCTGATGACCGGGGGCGTGAACGCAGGACCATCGGGACCTGGCTGGGGGGTGGGGGCGCCTTGGAAGCCCCCGTTTCTCTGCTTGCTCCGGAAGTCTCTGCCACTGACCTTGCTCGGCGACCCCCAGGTCACTGACACTTCGTGATGGGGGCCAGCGTGTGGGCAGCCCTGGGACTCGCCCTGACCTGCATCTCGGCCTTTAGCCTCATCTCCCCTGCCTGGTTCCAGAGCCCCACCTTCTCCTTTGGGGTCCTCACCTACTGTTCCTGGCCTCAGGGTGACAGCTGGAACCAGAGCTGTGGGACCTTCGGGTCCCTGGATGATATTCCTGACTTCGCCTGGAAGGTGAGTCCTCAGCCCCTCAGCTCACTGGGACCTCGGGGGCACTGCCAAACCCACGAGGGCAAAAGGAAGACAAGTTCTGCACCGCCAGCCCCAACCTGAGCCCCTGACTCTGTAGGTGTGGGTGGGGTCCGGCTACCTGCATTTCAGCAAGCCCCCAGGCTGGCTGTAAAAGCAGCTGTCAATTCATACAGCACACCTTTGCACAAATTTAGAAAAGGAGCCCCTTCTTCGGGGCACCATACCGCCATCTGCTGGAGAGTTACTGTAACCAACATGCGCATCTATGGGGATCTCAATGCATCTCGTAGAGCTGTGCAGCCTACAACCTGCGCCCACCTACCTGGCCCACCTCTAAGCACCACGGGGTTGGAAAACCACAGCTAAGGTGCTGGAAGGCTCTGTTAATGATATGCATTACTAAATTTGACAGTGGGGACAATGGGTCAGGAATCCCACTCCAATACCTCTAAGGAAGATTCTGCAGCCTTCAAAACTAATCATTACAAAGGTGCCTCTCCTGGTCATCCCGCCATATAGCAGGAAGTCGCTAGAGGTAGGCTATGGCGGTTGTAGATCTAGATCTTAATCCTGGCGCTACTACTTAATGAGTGGTGCATCCTGAGGCAAATGACTCTACCCCCCTGAGCCTCAGTGTGTCAACGTGTAAAATGGGGATGATAATAGCACAGACCTCATGGGGTTTCCAGAACTTGGTAGTTGGTGGGCAAGCAGAGGACGCAGCCTCCTGCCCCAACCCCACTCAACGCCCTCTCTCTGCTCTCTCCCTGGAAGGCTGCAGCTGCGCTTCTCCTTGGAGGCTGGCTCCTGTTGGCCTTTAATGCAATCCTCCTCCTGTCCTGGGCGCTGGCCCCCAAGGAGCTGTGCCTGAGGATGGGCAGCGGCAGAACGCCGGGCATGCAGGCCGCTGCAGGTAAGTCCGCTGTCACATGTAAGACATGTTTTGTGGAGTGAATGAATGATGAATGAAAGGAGGAAAAACCTGTGAGCGGAGGCTGGCCTCCTGGGTCCAGTTCCAGAGACAAACCCAAGGATGGCAGACTATCCCTGGTCCCTCAGCAAGCCAGACATGGGGGGAGGGAGGGAGTGATATCTTTAACATCACCCTCACCTGCCCTTAGCTAAGCCCAGTCCTAATAGTCTGGCCCCCTTTATTTCTCTCCTGTCCGTCCGCTTTGCATCATCCTTTCCTGGGCCACTGCACACGGCCGGGCGGGCTGTGCACTGCACCAGGGTGCCCAGCTGAGGCCGGAAGGCTGATGTAGCCTGTGCTCCCCCTGCTGAGCCGTGGGGTTGCATCTGCCCAGAGGGGCCGCGTTTCTCTGATGCACACCCGGTCTCTGGATGATCTAGCCCAGGCCTTGACGGCAAAGCATCTCCCAGTTAAAGCCTCATGCCCTGTTCAAAGGGGTCCTGTTAATGCTGAAATCAGATCCTGCCACTCAGACAGGTTTATCCACCCTTCTTTCACCTCCTGTCACACTCAGAGCAAAATCCGAACTCCTTACGTGGCCCATGAGGCGCCACCTGACCACCCCCCTTCTCCCACTGACCTCACCTCTTACCCCCTCTGCCAGGCCCAGCGTGCTCCGGCCTCCCCGGCTTGCTGTCTGATGCTCATTTACACCAGCCTGTTCCCTCTGCCTGGAATCCACTGTTCTCAGGTCTTCCCCTCTCTTGCTTCCCCACTTCATTAAGGGCTCTGCTCACGTACCACTGCCTCGGTGAGCTCCCCCTCCCGACATTCTCCTGTTTACTTTGCTTTAAATCTTACACAGCACTTACTACCTGGAATCTCTTATGTGCTCTCCTGATTGTTGTCCATCACTCTCCACCTGAATGCCAGCTTCGTGAGGATGAGAGTATGTCTGTCTTGATATCACCAGCACCCGCCACAGTGCTTGGTGCACGTCACAGACACTCACTAACTATTTGGTGACTCAGTGTACGGAGATGCAGGGCTCATCCCAGGCTCGCACAGTGGTGCGTGGTGATGAAGCACATCAGGCATTTACAGCTCAATGGGGATTCCACACAACAGGGATAAGCACAGGGTGCAAGGACAAATCCCGGGATGGTGGAGGATGTTAAGGAAGGCTTCCAGGAGGAGGCGTCACTTGAGCTGAGTCTAGGAGGACATGTGGGAGTTAGCAAATGTTGAGGGCATTTCAGGTAACAGGAACATCAGCGGCAAAGGCATGGGAACAGGAGAGCAAAGCGAGAGCAGGGAACTGCGGGCAGACCAGTGTGGCCGAAGAGCAGCAGGGGAGGCTGGGGCGCGTCTGATCCTCCTGCACTGGGAGTGCCCAAGTGAGGGGGATCTGGTCCCTCTCCTCGGTGTCGTCAGGGCCCACCACAGCACCTCGGACGGTTCTGATGAATGAACGGTGGACTGGTGAAGGGAGGAATGAGTGGGTGGGTGAGAGGAGGAACTGACAGAGGATGATGGCTGTACTAGTGGACAGATGGATAAGGAAAGGGGGGACTGGAATGTGGTTGCATGAAAGATGGGGATGGATGGATGGTTATGGGGGACAGGTGGCTAAGTGGGCAGGTGGGTGGGTGTTTGAACAAGGCAGATAGAGGGATGGAGCGAATGAGTGGATTAGGGTACAGCTGAATGGACGGATAAGGTGCGGGGGTAGTTGAGTGATGGGTGGATAAAGGAAAGATGAGTTTTTACGATATTAACTTTGCATGGTGACAGACGGCTACTAGTCTGAATTGTGGTGATCACATCATATGGTACCTGCATGTCAAATCTCTATGTTGTACACCTGAAACTACCACATTGCATGTGAACTATAATAAACAAAAACCATTAAGGATAGATGAGCTGGTAAATAAGTGAATGGACAGATGAACGGGGTGGGGTGGACAGGAAGGCAGGTGAGTGAGTGAGTCTTGGGACAGAACGTGAGCCCAGTGCCCCCCACCGACACGCTGGTTTTCCTTCTCGCTGTCCCCAGTGACCACTACCGTTGTGGGCCTGCTGGTTTTCCCCATCAGCCTGGCCTCCCCGTTCGCCAAGGAGGCCTGCGGGACCTCCTCTGTGTACCGCAGTGGACAGTGCCAGCTGGGCTGGGGCTACGTGACCGCCATCCTCAACGCCGTCCTGGCCAGCCTGGTGCCCGTGATCAGGTGGCTGAGCGTGACCCAGGTGCGGGGCAGGGCCATCCACTTCACCAGCAACACGGAGAAAATCACGGTCATGCCCAAAGGGAGCAAATAAAATTTTCCCAGGAGGAGGAAAAAGAGCCCATGCTATAGCTCTATGGAATCGCCACACCCCGGGCTCACATCCCACTTCCACTGCTCCCCGTGGCTTCAGGCCCGCCCCTCACCTCTCCTGACCCCAGTGAGTTCTTCTGGAAAATGGGGAGGTAGATACTGCCACCTCGTCTGGTGGTTATTTTGGGAACTCAGGGACCCTGAGGCCATGACTAGGAAATCACCCCCCTATGGGGTGACTGGGGTACATGGTACACACACTGCATGCAAAACGGCCTCACTTATTCTCCTGCCTAGATCCACACCCCTTTCCAATGTCAGTTTTCAAAGCCTCCCGCCCAGTGGTGGGGTCTGCTTCCCGGTTGCCAGAGTCGGAGCTCGGCCAGGAGACTACTCTGCCCAAGAGAATGAGTTGGGAATGACTTGATGCCCATCTCCAGCCTGGGCCTCGAGAGGCCATGCACCCTTCTGCTTGCTCTCTCAGGACCTGCCATCGTGGCCATGGAAACAAGCCTGGGGTGCCTGCTGGAGGACAGGCACATGGCCCAGCCTCCCCCGTGGCCCCGGCCAGCAGCCTGCCGAGTATCAGAAGCCATGCCACCCAGCCGGCTATCGGCTGACCCAGACGCACGAGGAAGTCCAGCCGAGGTCAGAAGAACCCCCCCGCTGAACACAGTCCGTATCATTGACATGCAGAATCACAAGCTAAATAAACGTCTATTCTAAGCCACTGGTCTTGGGGTGGTCTGTCAGGCGGCGTTATCTTGGGAACCGCTAAGCTGCAAGGGATGAGAAGTGACTCATCTGCCTTGAACTGTGTGGGCAGAGACCAGGCAGCTACTGTGTGACTCCGCCCCCACCCGGGGGCTGAGTCGCCACGGTGGGAGGGGGCGGACAGAGTCTCACAAACAAACCTTTCTTTCTTCCCAGTGAAAAAAGAGAAAAAAAAAACTCCCCCAAACACAGAAGCAAAAATGACCCGGATTCACACATTTTGCCGTTTATATGTATTTTCTCTCCACACGGACACAACTTTTCAGTAAACAGTTACGAGATGTGCTGGTAACACGGAGAAAAGGAGGGCGCTCCGGAGACGGAGCGGCTCCCGCACGCTCAGACGACACGAGGACGCGGGCGGCGGACGCAGAGCTGAGTGGGCACGGCAAGCTGAATAAATAGGAGTCGTTCCGAACCACGAGCGCGGACGTGTCTCTGGGACCCCACGGGAGAAGGCAGAGGGGAGTCTTGTGCTGTGCTGTGCGACCACCCCGCCCAAAACTGAGAGTTGGGAGACCTAGGACCTGGGTCCTGTTAAGGTAACGCCCCCTGCAGTGAACAGCTGTGCGGCGAAATACTCTTTCCTCTTTTCCTCTGGAGAGGCCTTTCGCACGTTTTTTCCCATCTGGGGAGGTTGGGGGTCCGGGGTGAGAGGATGTGCAGTCTTCAGAAGCAAGGGCCCTCTGGGCCTCAGCCGTCCTGCCCAAGGGCCCCGCTTGGGGGAAGGAGGGGGTTCGGATGCGGCTGGAGGTGCTGACGCAGGGAAGAGCCTTCGCCAGCGCGCAGGGCAGGCCTTCCCTGTCCTGGTTTGCTCGGGGCTGCAGGCCCAGCGCCCCCCCCGTGCAAAAGCCTCAGGGCACTTTCCGTGTCTCCCCCACCTCCCCACAACCCTACCTGCCGCTCTCTGGAAGAGCAGTGCTCCCTGACTCTGTTTCTCCCGACTCTGGAGCATTCGCAAAACAGAACTGGCAGGACCGCTTTCCTGAAGGACAGGTGGGCAGGTGGGCAGGTGGGCTACCTAACTCGGGATCTGTTTGTGGACGGGCGACCCTCCGTGAGAAGACACGGCAGGGACCGTTTCCACACCTGGCCGCTGTGGAAAACACACCTGTACACCTGTGCCCTGGCTGACCTCTGTCTTCCTCCTCCGTCCTGAGTGAGCAAGGGCACTTGGGGAAGAGCTGGCCGCCCTGACCACACGGCTTCCACCGACACTCGCGCTCTGAGCTCCTGGAGCACCGGACCCAGCGTGTGGCAGGAGAGGCACGGTCCTTCTGAGGGGCGGGGGGCAGGGATTCTGCCCTGCCCGGGGCTCCGGCCGGGCTCAGAAGAGCCTCTTACTGTCTCACGCTTGCAGATATGTCTGCGGTCCCAAAGACACCTTTCTTGACAAGAAGAAAAGAAGCTTCTCCCGGGGCAAAGCGGAGGAGAAGACTGAGAGAATACAACGAATGGAATCCCACACCCCCGGGCGGAGGGGTGTACAGGACTCTGTGTGCTTTTTCTAAGTGGGAGGGGCCTGGGGAGAGAAGGGCTGGGAGACACACCGGCAGCCCCTCCTCTGAGCCAGGAGGTCTCACACGTGAGGGCATCTGGCGATATCCGGGGGCACTCTGGGTTGTCACACCTGGGGTGGGGAGGAGGGTGCTGCTGCCCTCAAGCCGGCAGAGGCCGGGGATGCTCGCGGCTCAGCACCCTGCGGTGCACAGGAGGCCCCCTGCCCCGGGAAGGGCCCGGCCCGAGGGTCAGTAGTGCCGAGGTGCAGAGACCTCCCTGCTCCAGGCCAACCTGCCAGCCATGGGCCTGCGCGTCTCCAAAGGCCCCTTTCAGCGTCTAGAGGTGGCCCCACGGACACCTCCTGTGCCGATTTCTCACACAACTCCATCCCCAAGACCCACTGACACGGCGGTTTGGAGGGGCGGGGGAGGGGAGAGAGAGGAGACCGCTCCGGAGACCACAAAGACGTTTGTTCCCTCAGTCCACCAGCTCCCGCGAGGGAGAAACCCCACACGCGGGCGATCTTTGGTCAAACAGGAAAACGTAAGGCTGAACTCGGGGGACCCCGCCCCCCCGTGACCCCCGTGCCTGGCGGCCAACGTCGGGGCGGTTTCTCTCTGCAGAGACGTCCAGGCTCACGAACACGCCCCGGGACCTCACTCCCGGGAGGCCGGGCAGGAAGAGTGGGCAGGACAGGCGGGTGGCCTTCACTTGTTCTCAATCAGGGTCTGCACCTTGTACACGAGGTCCCGGGCCAGCTTCAGGACCTGCTTGGTGTTGTGTCGCTCGGCCATCTCTGAAAGAGCACAGGGCAACAGCTCATGAGCCGCCTCCTCTGCCCATCCTCAGGACACACCGCCAGCACCCTCGGGGGTCTCCGGGCCTTCCCCGCCACTGTCGCCTGGTGTCACCCCCGGAGGGGCTCTTCCGGCGAGACCTTGGGGACGGCCAGCCCCTCTGGACCTCAGTTTCCTCATCTGTGAAATGGGGATGGCGACAGTGCCCACCTCACGGGGTGACGCTGGGTCAGCGTGTGCCTAAAAAGGTTAGGTCCCCCATCCCCTTTCCACAAATGCAGTGACTGGGGGCTATTTCCGAAAGCGATGCCGGGCACAGCAGATGCTCACACTTCCAGAAGGGAGGACGTGACGGCAGGGGAGGGGAGGGGAAGGGAGGACAGAAAGTAAAGTGAATTAATTTCATCAAGAGCCTCACAAAATGATCCGATCTTAAAGGCAGAATAACCCTAAGCTGGGACATACATCAGAAAGAAGTCACTTAGCAGAAGGAAAAGGCGGTAGGACCCTGGCTCCGGAACGGGGTGCTGAGGTCTCCCCCAGTGCCACTGTGACCCCGGGAAAATGTGCAGGGAGACGTGGCAATGCTCCCCGTCAGCTGAACCGGCTGAACCGCAGGCACGAGTTCACAGACTGCATCGCATCCCCGTCGGGGCCCTTACAGCTGCGCATGGCTGGGCTTCCAGGGAGCAGCTGCCGGGACGAGGCAGGGCCAGCACCGCGGGGAGGTCACGGCGGCCCGGGGAACGGGGTGCCCACGTGCGGCCAACTCCAGGTGTGAGAAGCTGCGCGATGCCCGACAGGTGCACACACACCCCCTTGGGAACTGTACTTATCTAAGACTGGAATAAAAATTCTCTCTTCTTTTGAGTTATATGTATTACTTTTTCAAACGGCTACTACGTTGTTAGGATGTAAATACTTCCGTGGTTCGAGCCTAACTTCACGCTAAGGGGAACTTTTGGCCCGAGGGGCCATGCGCTGAACCAGGGCAGGGGCCTCTGCGGTCAGTGAGGAAGCGCTGTGGGTTCTCGATCACGCCCTCCAACACAGACAGCCCAGACGCCCAGCAACAGGGCGTCGTCAGTAAGTTAGACAGTCACTCAAGGCATATTCTGCAGTCTTAACAAGTGATTGTAAAGGCGGCAGTTTTAAAATGAGTAAGTGGGGAAAAAAACTAGTCACAACTGGGTTCTGTGACGGCAATAACATAAAAATATCCATGACTATGGAAAAGTCTGAATGGAAAATGATTTTTTAAAAAATGAGCCTACTGCATGTCATGTGGTTTCCCGGCTTGGATCCTGGAGCACAAGAGGACAGGGAATACAAACTAGGTGAATCGATCAGGCCTGCAGTATAGTTCCCAGTAACGGGTCCACATTCATTTCTTGGTGGAGAGGAGGGCACCAGCACCAGCTGACATTAACATCAGGGGCGGCTGGGGGAAGGGTATCAGGAACACTCTTTGGACTATATTTGCAACTTTTCTGTACATCTACAATTATTCTAAAATAAAAAGCTTGATTAAAAAAAATGCTTCCAGGGGAGGGTCGTACATGGCTTTTTTCTTCTTTTGCTTTTTCCAAAACCAAAGTTTAGTAAAAAAAAAATACAAAACAAAAAACCAAACACACACACACTGTAAATAATAACAGTAACAACAGCTTCTGGCTATGGGGACGCTAGTACGAGCCAGGAATCACATGATGGGCTTTATTCCCGTCCTATTTAATTCTTCTGATGTCTCTGCGATTGAGGCCGCGGCATGCGTTTATGCCCCAGGAAGCTGAATCCCAGGGACATGCAGTCACTTGCCCGAGGCCCCCCCCCCGGTCTCCCGAGGGGCGGAGCCGGATTCAGAACCCACACCTTATCTGGTTTCTGAGGCCTGCCTCTCTCCCGTCACTTCAACTGCCTTCCTTTTCCTGCCTCTCCTGCACGTGTCGGCCCTCTGATGGAGACGGACACTGTCACCCCATTTTACAGATGGGAAAGCAGATATCCAGAGAGAGGGTGAGTGACTGGTTGGTGGCAGAGCCAGGGTCTGCCCCGAGCCTGATTCTAACGCCCTACTCCTTCTGCCAGATTCCTGAGGAAAACACGGCCTTGGCATTACAAGGCATCGACGCATCCATTTGGGAAGAGACACAGGAAGTGGACAGAACCCCCCACCTGACCCCCTTCCTCATGCGTCAACGTCAGTAAATCCCCGTCCCACCCGAGGCCCCAGGAAGGGGCCCTCTAGGAGCCCACACCCCTCAGAGGAGTCCCCCCCGGTGGTCATGTGGGTACCATTAAAGAACTTGATGATGTCTGTGAAATCCATGTTGTTCTCCAAGATGATGTCCCGGTAGACCTCCACCAGAGCCAGCGCGATGAACAGGACGTAGTGGGCGGACGAGACGTGCTTGGCTGCCCAGATGGTCTCCCAGACAGAGAAGACGTCATCATAGATGAGCTCTGCGGAGACACCAACGAGCACATGCACGGGGAGGGGGTCGGCTATGGAGCTCATGGGGCTGCCCGCCCTCAGGGAAGATCCCAGGCCAGCTGTGCTCCGAGCTTCTGTCCTGGTGCGGCGGACAGAGCTCAGGCCGGGAGCCAGGACACCTGGACTCTGAACATCAGAAGCCTCAGTGTTCCCTATCCGTAGACTGGGCAAAGCGAATACAGTGAGTGGGAAGTGTCTACCTCTGACATCCTGCAAGTGGAGAAACTGAGCGTGTGCAGGTTTAACGCTGACCTGTCCCTGCTCTGCCCCTTGACCAATGTCCCCCTCTCTCCCTGCACCCTCCCCCATCTCTTCTAACACCCACGGGGCCACCTCCCCTTCCCCCTGCACACAGAGCTGGCCGCTGCCTCTGGGTCTAGGGAAGAGAGAGCATGGACCAGTGGTTCAGAGCAAGACTTCCTGTGTCCAACAGACTCAGTCTGAATCCTAGCTCCATCTCTTACTGCCAAGGTGACCTTGAGCTAGCTACTCTCTCTCCTCATCTCTCAGGCGGCGATGCTGACCATAGCAAAAGAATAACGAGATAATACACAGAAATGGCCCAGCACTGTGCCTGGCACTTAAGGAGGCCCTCCATGTGTGTTAGGCATTATCCTCAGCATCACCCCAAGGTTGTGAAACAGCAAGGCACTGCACTATACGTGACTTTTAGGTCCCATGTGAAACATGCTTCAAGGGCTTCGGAGCTCTCGGTCTCCGATAAGCAACAGAATAGAGTGGAGGAGACTGGCCTTAGGAGGTGGACAGACGGGGCCTAGATCCTGGGTCTACTCCTCCTTGCTCTGAATTAGACTTTTCTTGGCCTCAGTCTCCTCATCTGTACAATGGGGACTGTAACCAGACCTGTACCGCAGGATAAGGCAGGTGAACCAGCCATCAGCATTCAATGCATGGGCGCCTCTCTCTTCCCCCAGCTTCTGCTCGGTGTATCTTTTCCTCCTGAGGTTCTGCTACAAAGAGTCTGGGAACAAGGCCCCAGTTGGAAGTCTGTACCTCGCTTGAAATCCAGCAGGAACCAGCGGTAGCAGAAGTAGAAGTGAGTGTAGTCGCCATTCTGATGCATCAGCTCAAAGAGCTCGGAGTCCAGGATCTGTCAGGGGAAGCAAAGGCCAGACCAGAGGGACAGCTGAATAAATGACAGTCCGTCCCCACACCAGACACCAGGAAGCCCTTAGCAACCAGTTGGAGTTAAAAAGAGGGCAAAGGGTTTGAAGTGCAAATCAACCTAGCTGAACCAAACACAGTCATTACCCCCCAGACAGATATGCAAATGGCCCATATGCACAGGAGAAGCACACAATGCCATGAGTCATTAGGAAAATGCAAATCAACATCCCAAGGAGATGCCACTTCACACCCACTAGGTCGGCTACGACACACACACGAGTGACAAGACGGTAAAGCGTTGGTGAGGATGTAGAGAGATGGGGAGCCCTCTACATTGTTGGTAGGACTGTACGATGCTGAGGATGAAGGTGTGCTCCTAGACACACCCCCAAGGGAAGTGAAAACCTACGTCCACATGAAAACTCGCACACGACTGCGCAACATCATTCCTAACAGCCAAACAGTGGAAACGACCCAACATCTGTCCACGATGAATGGCTGAACAAAACACGGTCTGCCCCCTCGATGCAACACGACAGGGGACGTGCCAGCACACGCCCACTGTGGGCGAGCTGGGAGAGCATTGCGCCCAGCGAAAGCAGCTTGACGTGAAAGCCACGTATTGCAGGGACCAGCGGTTGCCGGGGCCTGGGGAGAGGGGCCGATGCTACTGGGCACGGAGTGTCTTTCGGGGACGATGAAAGTGTTCAGCACTCACGTGGTGCTGACGGCTTCACAACTGTGAATGTTCTAAAGACCACCGAGTGGAGCATTTAAAAAGGGTGCATTTCGTGGTGTGTGAATTGCATCTCAATAAAGCCGTGCGCGTCTGTGCGCGTGAAACACACCCAAACATCACTCAGAGGAAAAGGACCGACGCAATCAAACATCCTTTTGAAGAGCCGGGGCCATGTCTCGGTCACTGTGCGGTCACAGTGCCTGGACGGAGTACACGCTCACTGGGAATGAATCTGGTAGAGCTGATTTGAATTGTTAAGTTAAGGTTGAGCTCAGCCGAGTTTTTCAGTTCAATTAGGAGTTAAGTTGAATGGAGTTTCTGAGCTCAGCTCACCTGGCTGGGCTGGGCTGAGCTGAGCTGAACTGAGACAGGTAGGACTGAGCTACTGGGTTGAGTTAAACTGGGCGTGGCTATTAAGTGGCCCTGAGGTCTGCTGGGTTGAGGGGAAGTAAGGTGTATTACTGAACAGGACTGAGTCATACCTGGATCAGGGACCTCATGTTGGCAAAGTGGGTGTCCATGGCGCCTCCGTGGGGGAAGTTCTGGTTCATTCTCTTCATGAGCTCCGTGAAGCAGCTGAAGGCGAGGGCCTCTGGGGAGGAGCACAGGAGATGCTGTTAGCTCCGCCCCTGCCCAGGGACCCGGAGGCCCCAGTGGACGGTCTCAGGGGCCCGAGCTGGTTCATATTCGTCAAGGACACTGCTCTGCAGTTTTCTCACGGCGTGCTCGTCTGGCGCTGGTGTCAGGGCACTGATGGGCCCTCGTGTAAGGACTGGTCTCACAGAAGGAGCGGAGAAGTACTCCCTCCTAGTCTGTTCCTTTTGGAAGGGTTTGGGAAGAACTGGTATTCCTCCTTCTTTAGGTTTGGTGGGAATCACCAGGGAAGCCACCTGGGGCTGGCTTTGCTCTCACTCATGTTTGTGCCATCAGTGGCTAGCAAAGGCCTGGCTGGGTGTTGGGCACTAGGCATCACGCCGTGGCCATCAGGGAACGAGAGGCCTTTTTGCTTTACGAGGACCTTGAAGAGCTCACCAGGCAGGTCTTCTGGGCACCCGAACTGACCCCTTCCTTGGACTCACAGAGGGAAGTTGACCACCCTCCCCCGCAGTAAGAAGGACACTTGCACCCCCAGCCCCCGGGCGGGGAGGACACACTCACCGTCATCCAGAATGACCAGCAAGGGAGCCAGGAGGTCACACATGCCCTGGACGTAGCCGATCTCAATGTGCTGCCAGATGTAGCTGTGAGCGGGATGCAGGGGCTCAGCGCGGACGCCCACGACCTGCCTCCCCAGCCCGCTCCCCCGCTGCGTGCTCTGCGGTCCGACCCCTCGCGCCTCACCGGGACCACTCCCTCCTCCCCCTGCCTGCATCCTGTACCCAGTCTCACGCCCTTCAAACATCACATGCTCAGCCCCCAGGATGGCCTTCCTAAACTCCTGCATGCTCAGACACCCTCCCCGGCCCCCAGCGAGTGACAGGCCAAGGCCCACACTCCCCAGGGGGGAGTACAAGGCATTGCCCGTCTCTTCCCAATCCTTCTGCACAGTTTCCCCTGTCGCTTCCCTGTACTTCTTCCTCTCTGCCACACGCAGGTCTTCACCTTTGCACAGATAAAGCGCGCACTCACACCCCTGTGCTTTGGCCCCAGCAGTTCCCTCTGTGTGGAATTCCCACCTGTCCCTGAATAACAATAGCTACCCTTTACTGAGCACTTACTGTCTACTGAGGGCACTATACGTGTACTGCATCATTTAGTTTTCAAAGCAACCATACGGAAAGGATGCCATTTCACCAGTGGCGTTAGGCACAGAGTCATATGCCTAATAATAACTGACGGAGGCACATTTTGAACCCAGATGACTTCACCCCCGGGTGTGTGCTCCTAACCTGTAGGCCAAATGGTTTCTTCAGTTTCTCCTAATTTTGCCCAAGTCCATCTCGAATGTCACCGCCTCTCTGAGGCCTTCCGTGATTTTCCCTGATGCCATAACCAGGCAAAAATCAGTCTATCCTTCCTTTCCCCCAAAGCACTTTTTCATTTTAATGTAACATCATATTGGTATCTTCTAGACTAAATTTTGGGAGGCAGTGATTGCTTAGTTAAGAGGCGGTGCTTATGAATGAGTTAGGGCAGGCGTTAGTAAACCTTTTTGGAGAGGTCCAGGTAACAATTATTGTTAGCTTGGTAAGTCATGTCTTCTCTGGCTCAACTACTCAACTTTGCAAAAGCAATTCATATGCAAACAAACAGGCCTGGCCGGGTTCTAATAAAGCTTTATTTCTAGGACCAGGTGATGGGCTGTTAGCATGGAAAGAAGTCCAGGATGTATTATTGAGTGCAAAAAGCAAGTTGTAGAAAAACAGTTTGTAGTATAACCCCATGTAGGCAGAAACTTTAAAACATGTATGCTACTATATTATATATCATGTAACAGCAGTCCCCAACCTTTTCAGCACCAGGGACCAGTTTCGTGGAAAACAATTTTTCCATGGACGGGGGTGGGGGACGGTTTCGGGATGATTCAAGTGCGTTATATGCAAGTTCACCTCCTGTTCTGTAGCCTGGGTTCTAACAGGCCTGATGGGTACCGGTCCACGGCCTGGAGGTTGGGGACCCCTGTCATATAATATACCATCTATTATATATGTTTTATATTTAAGTATATATATAAATGTGTATGTGTATGTGTGTGTGTGTGTGTGTGTGTGTGTGTGTATATATCTCTGGAGGAATATTCCCTGATACATTAGCAGTAGTTACTTCTTCTGGGTGAGTGGCACACGGGAAGAAGTTTCTCTTTAGACCTACAAACTTCCAATTTCCTTGGCTGCCTTAGGTTTTTATCAAAGTATAGAAATGATCCCTGAAAGTATAGTCTTGACTTAGACTTTTAATAAGCATGGGTTACTTACCTATTTTCAGAAATAAAGGTAATAATTCTGATGAAAAGTAGTAAGTAGCCCTGGATCTTGGCTTAACGAAATAAAGCACAGATTCTAGGGCCCGAGAGACATGGGGTGACTTCCTGCTCAGGCCCTGCCCAGCTGGGGGGCTGGGGGCGATGCAGCACCCCTCTGAGCCCCCACTCCTGACCCGTAAAGGGGGCTCATGCTTGTCTCCTAGGCTTGGAGTGAGGACGGAGTGAGATGATATCCGTTAGAGGATCTGGTGTGCGGTTAGTGCCTAATAAATGTCCTCTCTTACTATCACTGCTGTGATTGGCGTGCTGTTGTCAGCGTGGGCCGGAATGAGATCCCAGGTGGGCAAGGTGCACGCTGAGAGGCTGCGGTTGCAGGTGGGCTCCCCGCGGCCCTCGCCCTGCCAGCCCCATCGGGTGCCCTGCCGCCCCAGCCCTGCCCCCGCCCCGGCCACCTGCACATGATGTTGCGCAGCTTCTCCAGGTTGGCGGGCGTGAAGTACCAGTAGTTGCGGTCACACCGCTGCACGTCCTTCTCAATGCGGTGCAGGTTCACCGTGTACAGGTCCAGCAGCTCCGGCTGCGTGCCCACGGGGGAGGGGAGGAGAAGAACAGTCACCCACGGCCCCTCACAGAGGCCGTCTGATTGAAGTGGTTCCCCCTCCTCTGCAACCCGCCTCTGCTGTCACTAACGCCAACATCCTCTGCCCCGGGGGGCCAGCCAGGTGTCTGACTTGGTCTCTGTTGTTGTTTTCTAAGCAAACCTCTTTCACTTTGGATGATGAACACTCTTTTAATTTTTTTCTTTGATAAAACGGTCCTATAAGGTACATGGACTTAGCATCCCCACCTTATAGATGGATAAACTAAGAGAGAGTTACAACTGCAGCTGGAAGGGAGTCCCTCTCTGCTGGAACCTGCTCGGGAAGAATGACAGACCTGAACAGAAGCCCGGTTCCGGAAGTGCGCCCGGCCTGGTGACCGGACCCAACCACCCTGATGAAACGGCAAGGCAAAAGGCACATTGAAAGGCCAAAAATTAACCCGCAAAGGCAAGATAATACCAAGGCTGGCTTCTGTCTTGAGGGAATCTGCCACATAGGGAACATGTAAGCTTGGATTTAATGATGCTGTGGTCCCACCCACCCTCAAGGTAAGGGATCTAGTAAGAGACCTCCCGACGTTAGGGCAGGACCCCGAAGAGCCACACCCCTGTGGGGGAAAACTGGAAAAACTAACATCCTGGGGTCTATCTTGAAAACAGGGGCCCAATTAAGTGTAGAAGATAACTCCCTGGACCACTAACAGACTCAAATCAGGGTATGAACTTATGCAGGCTCATAACCCAAATTCCCACCACCCAGAGGATTTAATTTACAATGGTCTCGGGCTGGCTACGCCCCTGCATACCAGGAAGAAGCTAAATACAACCCTCTCTTGAGAAATCTACCTTCCACCTAGGCCTCAGATAATGTAAGGGATAGAGTTTCAAGAATGCTTCAGAAGAGATTTAGGCAACTGGTAAAGAGTCTGGGGATGGGGTGGCGGTGGGTGTGTGTGAATTACTGAGATACAGAAAATGTAGCAAACTAAGAAAAAGGAAGCAGAGACTAGGAAATGAAAACATTTAAGTAAATCACAATTTTTTGCAGGAGAAAAAAATAAACGCAGGTGACAAAACGGCGCATGCATTATATTATTATAATAATGTACACCACCGATCAGTCACTGACTGATGCACGCTGTAATGCAGCATACGGCATGTGACTGCACTGGACGGTGCGGGTGGGAGAGGTCCCACTCATGTGGTGAGGACCTGGCGGTGGAGAAGGAAGAGGGCCAAACCCTCTTCTCCCATAGCTGGGAGTCAAGAGATAATGTCTAAAAATGAGGAAAAACTACAAAAAAAAAAAAATCAAGAAATAGCACAAGCACGTTGTCTACAGACAGAAGAGTAGACACCAGATAATTTGGGCAGAACAAGCAGCTACTCTGGCCTCCGGGGAGACCTCTCGGGGGCGGTCAGGACGGACAACCTCCAGCGTGTCTGCGCCCAGCCTCCCCTGAGCGTTTGCCTCTCCAATGACCACTGACCTGCATGTCTTTGCCGGAAATAGCGAGTTCTTTGAAGGAAAACAGACAAGTGCTGCAAACCTCCCCCCCAGCCAACCTCCCCCGGCTTGGACCTGAGGTTCAGTCAGCACGCTCCCCACCCAGCCTGCCACTGGCTGAGCGCTCACTGTGTGCTGGGCCCAGAGGATACGACGCAGCAACTCTGAAAACAACTCAGGAAGACAGATAGGGAAACTGAGGCTCAGAAAGATGAAGCGGCTGTCTGAGCTGGTCACTTCGAACTTGGGACTGTTTGACTGCAAAGCCCATGTCCTCTAAGTGTTACATGACCTTGTCCCCCAAATGGGTTTCCGTGGAGAACCCTCCGTGGTGGGGAACATGCAAGGAACCAGAGGTCGTCTGGATAACTGAGGTTGGGGGGTACGCTCCCTCCCCACTGCGGCGGAAGAAAATGGAGTGGAGGAGGGTCCCAGACACTTACAGAGTAGGTGACCCCGCTGGAAGACACAGGGGACGCCTCGCTGTTGGCAGAAGCGCCCACGGCCAGGGAAGCCAAGGCGGGGAAGAGACTCTCCATCTCGGGCTCCTCTGAGAGGTTGTCTTCGCTGTCCGCCTGGCTGTGCTTCTCCGCCTCACCGCCCCCCCAGCCCTCCGTCGGGGCGCCCTCCTTTTCAGGCAGAGCCACGTCCATGCTGCCTGGGATGGACATGAACTCGTCCATGCTCTCGTTGGCCAGGAGGTCACTCTCCAGGCTGTCCTGCACGGCCAGCTCCTCACGGGGAGCCTCGTCCCGGGACGTGGTGGCCTCGCTGCTCTGCCCTTCGTCCATGCTGCTGTCCCCAGGCCGGAGCACCAGGGAGGCGTTCCGCTGGGGGTCCAGGACACTGTCTTCCGTACTCAGGCTGGGCTCCGAGTGCTCCGAGAGGCCGGAGGAGAAATTGTGGGAGGAAGGGTGGCCGGAGTCTGGGGAACAGGTGCCATTCACCAAGGTCCCATTGGGGATCTTGGGCTGTTTCTCCTCCAGCCTGCCTTCTGCCTCCACCTGCTCCACTTCGTCCACAGACTCAAACACCTACAGACAAGATGTGCAAAGACAGACCGACCAGGATGGACCCTGGTGCTGTTCCCAACAGTAACTTCAATACCATCACCAGGGGATCGGTTCAAATACGAAACACAGACATGTGGTGGAATACTATACAGCCAGTAAAAAGGAGCGAGGTTGAGCAATGGCTAATACATGCTCCCATTTGTGAAGAATGAAAAAGTGGCCTATGTGCATGAAAATGCATAGAACAATCCAGAAAGAAACAAGGAAGCATTGCAGTGGACTCTGTGAAGGGATTACTAAGGGATTTAAATGGAAGGGGGATACCTGTCATCATACAAACTTTTGTGCACCCAATTTAAGTAAAATATTAGTTAACGATGTAAGAATCAGGCTGAACAGAGATCACACCCATGTGGCTGACTGTTACGGATCAATTTTCAGAAGTGGTTCAATGCACAGATGACCCTTGAACAATGTCAGGATTGGGGTGTCAACCACTCGCACAAGTATCCACATGTAACTTTCAACTCCCCAAAAACATAACCAGTGGTCTACCATTGACCTGAGCCCTTACAGATGATGCAAGCCATTGAGCAACACATTTTTACGTCGTATGTATCGTACACTGTATTCTTACAGTAAAGATCTGACAGCAGTGTTATTTCTAGGGAGGCCAAGTGGGGGTGAAGGGTGGTCAAAGCCAAGTGTAGCTTTCGCTGCAGTATTTTAATTATTTTTACAGGGAGAATAGGTTCATACGTTACGTGTGTAATTAAAAACTCAATCTTTAATGCCGGTATAAAAGCTAAAACAAATAAAACACAAGTGACCCACAGACGATGGATATCCAAGCCCACTAGCCCAGGCTGGAGGGAGGGGGCGGGCAGGGAGGGGCGGGGCCTCGGGAGGTCACCTGTGTGCTGCTGCTGGAGTCGCTCTGCAGGCGGACGTTCTGGCGGCCGGAGCTGCAGCTCTGGGAGGACTGGGAGGAAAGAGGCGGGAGGGAGCGAGGGTGAGGCTGCGTCGTCCTGGCTCAGGGTCCCCGGCGCTGAGCTCAGGACGGGCTGCTGGGCTGGGAGTCAGGAAGTCTAGTTTTGTCCCTGTTTCTGACTTGAGCAAGGCCCCTGTCAAGGCCTCAGGTTCCTACCTGTAAAGTGACAGAGGGCGGGGGGTTTCGCTCCCCGATCCCTGGAGCCTCCTCGGAGGCCACACCAGCCTCTGGGTCTCTACCTCCCACGCCTGCAACCAGAAAACCCCATCTGTAGTTGCTCTGAACTCGAGACTGCTGGCTAACGTTTTAGTTTGACTCACAGCCACTTGTTGCAGGAATGGCCCGATTTTTTACTCCCTCTTTGGATAGGTGCTTTTTGCCCTTACAACTTCTAGTTGCTGGCTACTCTGATGCTAGGCTTGGCCACGTGACCTGCTCTAGCCAATGGGATGCTAGCAGAGTCTACAGGGCGGAGGCTTCAAAAGTGCCTGTGTACTCAAGGGTCTGTCTTTACAACCTGTGTTCAGGATGACGACACACCCAGGTGAGCTGGCTGGAAGGTGAGACGTGGAGTAGAGCCGAGTCAACCAGGGCATGTGAAGGTCAGCTAAGCATGTCAAGGCCAACTTTTAGTTGACCTTCAGAGTTCAGAACTGCCCCACTGACCCTCAGACACACCAGTGAAAGTAAATGTGTGTTGTGGGAAGTCACTGACCTTTGGGGGTTGTTTGTTACACAGTATTAGTGTGGCAATTGGTGGCTGATACATCACTAGTGAAGAGAATTAACTTTCTTTTCAGTTCCTGCTCTGGGCTACTAAATTGGAGATTCTGTGACAACAGGTATGTTTGAGCTGGTCGCTGAAGTATTCTGATATTCCAGAACATTCCTGACAGTACCTGGCACATGGTAGGCACTCAATAAGCATTTGTTGAATGAATGAAAGTCTAGCACTGTGGTAGGTGCTTCATATACACTATCTTCCTTAAGCTGCACAGACCCTCCCTGTAAATAATCATTGCCATTTGCCAGATGAGGAACCTGAGGCCCAGAGGTTCAGGTGCTTGCCTGAGTGCCCAGAGCTAGGAGATGGTGGGACTGGAGTTCAAACTCAGGACTGTCAGACTCCGTAGTCACCTTCCACTGAAAACTAGGGGTGAGACTCTGTCCCAAGGTCCCGGACACCAGACCTCACCGTTCCGACCGCAGCCTGATGGAGCGGACCCTGGCTTTCACACCTTCACACCCGCCCCGCCCCATCCCCACTCCCTGAGCTGACCCGCCCATCACCTCGTTGCTGATGGTAGAGTCCCGGTGCATCATGCGGTGCAGGTGGCTATCCAGGCTGGCCCCTGATGAGCATTTGGCCAGGGCAGCCGCGTGGGACTCCCGTTCCCTCTGCCGCACGATCGCCTCGCAGCCCAGCCACTCAGCCATGGTCTGTGCGTAGCAGGCGTGAATCTGCTCGTCCACCTGCCAGGGCAGACACAAGGTCACCCGGAGTGCTGGGATCCCTGGGGAGAGCTGACCCGACCAGGAAGACCGGGTGGCCCTGACCTGGGATCTGGAGCTCTGGAAACACCTATCCAACATGCATGGCGCAACGTCCAAGCAACATTAACTGAGCACCTGCTATGTGCCAGGTATTGGCTAGGCCCTGGGATACAGAACAGTGGGCAAGGCTGCTCTTTTCTTTCAATCCTCCCTCCCTCCCCCCCTCCCTGTCTCATTAATAACTTTTCTATTGCTACATGCTGAAAGGGTAACACAGGGTTAAATAAGGTATATTATTAAAACTCATGTCGCTTTGATGAAAAGGCACACACGTGTGCCACACACACACATGAGCAGATGCAAAACCTGGAAAGTACTAACAGAGTGTGTATTTTAGCTAGTGGGATTCTGTTGGCGCGGAGCACTGCTCAGCCAGGAGACAGAACCAACTGTCCATCCGCACAACAGCTTGGATGGGTCGCCGGAGAACTACGCTCGGTGAAACAGTCAACCCAAAAAGGTCCTTTACTGTGTGATTCCATTTATTCACCATCGTTGAAATGACAAAATTATAGAAATGGAGAACAGGTTAGTGGTGTACGGGGGTTGGGGACAGGGGTGAGCAGGAGGCACAAGGACCCTCGTAGCCCCAGAAATGCTGTGTGTTGACTGTGGTGGTGACCCACAGACCTCATGTGTGACAAAACTGTATGGAACCACACACACACACACACACACACACACAGAGTAAGTCAGGAAGCCAGAATAAGACGGGTAGAGGGCGCCCATATCAACAGCCTGGTTGTGGTGCTGTACCATGTAGTTCTGTAAGATGTCACCATTGCGGGGGAAATTGGATGCAGGACACATGACGTGTCTCTGCATTACTTCTTACAACTGCATGTGGACCTACAACTATCTCAAAATAAAAAGTTTATTTTATAAAATGGCGTCTGTGGCTTGTGCCGTATTTTTATTGGACAGCGCCGCCCTGGGGCTCCGTGGCTCCCCCATCTCTCTGCCCCACCTTGGTCTGACGTGGGACCCTGGCTCCTTTGGTTGCCCACGGGGGTGACTAACCTCCTTCCTTTCGGTCTCCGTCATCCCGAACTGGTAGTGGCCCAGCAGGAAGGGCCACACAGCCTTGCGGATCTCGGGCTGGATGCCGCCGTAGTAGACCAGGCGCAGCAGCTCCTGCTCCTCGTAGCTCTGCGGTGGGGAGGGGGAGAGCACAGGGCATGGTCGACTGAGAACCCGGGGCAGACCCTGCGCCCCAGCAGTTCTGCTTCTCAGACCTAGTTCTCGGGGATCCTGCCATGAGGGAGTACAGCCGCATGCACCCAACGTTCACTATGCGATGTTACAACAGAACACACCCTGGGGTCCCCCAGTGGCCGGACCACAGGAAAATGGCACACCCCCGGCAGGGGGGCATCTCATACTCAAAAGCGCAGGAGTGCGTCTGTGAGCGCCCACACGAAACGATGCTCTATGTGTGTTAAGTGGAAAAAACAAGATGTAGATCACGTCTCGCGTGAACTCACTTTGTTAAAAAAAGCCAGTGTATAATGAATTCATATTTCTACTTAATTTTCAGTCAATTTTGTATACTGTGCTTATTTGGGAATATAATCTTCGAGTTTTTAATGTTGACTAAAACTCTAGGAAAATTGTCCTAAAGCAAACGAACCCACAACGAACACGGGCAACTGGCTCTGCGTACACTTAATAACGGGGGTGCACGGGGGGATGACTTGAACAACTGTTTGTTCTGTCGTGGGGCAGATTTCTCTCTGCTAATTCTTCACAGTTCATTTTCGGGCAAAGGCTTTGCGGATGCGTCAGAGGGGCCGACGGACCAGCAGCAGGTCCCATCTGTGCGTGTGAAGGGCCAATGACCGCTGCGAGGCTGCCCTGAAGGGCACTGGGGTCCTGTTTCCTCTCGCCGCTTCACACCACGCTCCAAAATTAAAAGCATATTTCACACCTTAATGCTAGTCTTAGGTGTATCCAACCACAAGGGCAAAAACAGCCACTCTTTCTGTCCCTGCTGGGAATGTTGGTTTGTATCATGTAGACGGCCTTGTCAAAGCTGTTTAAGAATCAGAGGACTAATTTATGGCTGAGGCTATAAACTCTTCATCAAAACCCCACACCCTTTTCTCCTGGAATCCATAGCTGGACTCCATTTCCCAGCCTCCCTTGCAGTTAGGTATGGCCATGTGACTGGGCTCTGGCCAATGGGACACGAGAGGAAGTGATGTGAGGCATCCCCAGGCCAGGGCTTCCAAGAAGCAGGTGTACTCCCCTCACACTCTCCATTTCCCCTCTGCTGCCTGGAGGCAGGTGACCCCCAGTCCCTGGAGGATGGAGGGGCCTCCGCTCTGGAGGGCGGAGAGGTGCCTACTCAGCGGGAATGCCTGCCCGGGAATGTTCAGTGAGCAAGAAATATTCCCCTGTGGTGTCAATCAACTGAAAGAGCAGATTATCTGTTACTGCAGTTCCGTCTACCCTGATGCAACAGTGAAACTGGGAACCGGGAAATCACAGCCAAACGGGTTGTAAAAGGACCAAAAAAACATCAGATGAGAAATAATCATTTCTGACTAATTTACTATGTCAACACATTTGTCCTCAGACCAGTGCCTTCTAAACGGGAGAGATCATTAGAAGCATTTGGGGAACTTTCAAAACAACATAAACTCTCGGGCTCCGCTCCCAGAGATGCCCCCTCAGCAAAGCTGGAGCGGAGCCCAGACGTGCACAAATCTTTCCGACTCCTCGGGAAACGTGCATTCAAGTAGACAGAGAGAAGGGGAGTGTCGGGACCTTTGCAGGAAGCAGGCTGGCACATCTATTTAAATGTTTAATGCACACCAGTCAATCTTATTTCTAGGAATCTGCTCTCACAATAAAAGCACTAGTACAGAGAGGGTTATGCTTATAAAGATGTCAACTACAGCACTGTTTGACATGGTTTTGTAAAAAAGGGAGGGGCCAGACGTCTGTCATTAGGGAAGAGTTAGAATGAATTATGGCCCACCCACCCACGAGGTGCTAGAGCTCTGACGTTCAGTAGTTCACCTAGAGATCTGAAAGCATGTCCTTAACACAGAAGTAAGTCGGTTACTTAACATACAAGTGTGTCACCTCATTAAAAAGAATCCGAGTACACATATTCTTATGCATCCATCTATACAGATGTTATCTGCGGGTATATAAGCGTAGACAGGGTCTGGTGGGGCCTACACCAACCAGTCCTATTCAGTGAGGCAGGGGATCCGACCCAGAGGAGCAGAGCAGAGACGTATTTTTAATTGTCCTGTGAAAGACTCTCTCCTGCAGAGCCCAACTCCAGACCAGCTTGCTGACCAGGCCTCATCCTTGGGCCCTGTCCCTGCCTGCCTGGCCCAGGGGTAGCAAGGACCCTGCTGTCAGGCTTGTGAGAATCTCCATCTGCACATCTGATCAGGATCGCCATCCCCACCCTTCATGCATCGCTGGCCCGTCTTCGGCAAGAGTCCCCTACCCTTGATGTCTCCTGTTAGTACTTTCCCATCCACTGGCCCCCTCTCTGCTCATTGGCCACAGATCAGCAGCTGTCTGTACCGTATGTGGAACTGAGCCAAGTTCTATTCTGATGTCTGGTTCCCCCCTTGCAATAGTACCGAATAAAATCTGTCTTTACAGCCAAAAAGTGAAAATAAAGATAAAAATAAAACACAAAAAATGTCTATCCCTTATGCAAAATTTGCCTTCTTCATTCTTTGAATCGTTCCAGTAAATAGGCATTCCTCCTGTAATTTAGAAAAGCAATTGTTTTTGGCAAAAATGTAAAACCGCCCTTCTGTTTGTCCAGATTTGGGAACTAGTTTGTTTTTCTCACCAAGTCCCCCGGCAATCCCGGATCAACACACAGACGGGCCCCTTCCCCCAATGTGGGGAAGCCCCCACTCCAGGCACGTGCCAGCTTGGCCTCCCAGGCCGAGCAGAGAGGCACCGGCTGCCCGAGCCACGGGGCGAGCCAGCGTGCAGGAAACGGCCGTGTCCTCCCAACACCTGCTCCTGGCAGCAGTCAAACCAGCACCTTTCAAAGCGGTGGATTCCACCTTCCACCAGCCACGGGGAGGGATCTAACACAGGCTTCTGTGGCCAAACGCACCTGGGGGGTGTTGCATGTGCCCTCCCAGGCGCCCCCAATCTCCTGAGAGTGGCAAGCACGTTAGCATAGTTAAGGTCCTTCAGGAAAGCTGTTTAATCTTATCTCCCAAACTATCTGACTATGATCCTTTTTTTTTCCAAACATAACACATTTTCCTTTCAGGGACACGTGTTGGTCTAGTAAGAAAATCCCGGAAATCTATCTCCATGTGAAACACCCAAACTGCAGAATCTCAGGCGCTAATACAGAGACGGGAGAAAGAGTTTCGAAGGTGGTGGGGTTTTCCAGGCCCAGCTGTCTCCAACTTAGCTGCTTGCACCGTTTCAAGTAGATCCGACTGGATTATATATTCCTTTTCACGGGGCCTCACGGCACCTTGTGCGGGACTGAGCATACAGCTGATGCTTAATACATGCTTAATGGCTGACTGATTTTTACTCCTTCTCGATGAGGATGTGTATTTTCCATCCTCCCTGGTCCTCACCCCAGTGGGTGGAAGCGGACCATGGGTATTGGAACGCTCAAGAAGAGGAGAGGCCTTCAACTTGGGCATGCAGAACTCCAAGATATCAGAGCATCCTCAAGTCCCCACGAGCAGGTGGGTCTGCTCCCCAGATGACCAGCCGCCCCCACCCCCTGCAGTCCCTGTCCCGCCACAGGCCGCCCGGGCCCAGCCTTACTGAGCTGTCCCGCAGGTACTGCTCCCAGATCCCGGCCGTCAGCCCACGTCCAGCGTCGCACGGCAAGTCCGCAGACACAATCCTGTGATTGACCAGGGCTGACAGGTGGGTCCTCACGGTGGACAGATGTCTGCAGTACGCAAGCCCTGTGGGGGCAGAGAGGGACAGGGTCATTGTCCACCACCCATCCCTGCTGGCCTTGTTACCTGGAGTCCCCCAGGTGCTGTCCACAACCGTACTGAACCCTCACGACCCAGCCAGTTCTCACCATCCCCCTTTCCAGGTAAGGAAGCTTAGGCTCAGAGGGGTACAGTCACCTACTGGCTTGACTGCTTAACAGCTCTGTGACCCTGGGGCGGTCCTACCACCTTTCCCGACCTTGCTCAGGGTGACGCCACCTCCTCTGCTGGAAGCCAAGACATTTAATGCACAGGCTGGAGGTGAGAGGGGGCTGCTGACCCTGCGGCCTCACTGTGCCCGTGGGCACCTCCGGTCCATGCCGAAAGAGGAGGAGGATGGGGGAGGCAGGGCTGGGTCAGGAGGGTCCTGGCAGTCATGACCGAGATGCTGAGGGTGCCAGTTTGCTTTCAAAGACGGCCTTGCCTGCCAACCTTCACCCACCCCACCCCGGGCACCTGCAGGGCACAGTGCCCGGCATACGAGGGCCACTCGGCAGGCACTAGCTTGTGTCCGTTTAGATGCGTCCCTTTCTTCTGGCTCCCCCGCCATCGCATCCTGGGAGAGGACCCTGGGCCTTCCGGAGCCTGAGGACTGGCCCTGACCAACAACGTGGATAACCACAACGATGAGGATGACGACGATGATGATGATGATGGTAATGTAACGGGGAACACTTATACAGCACATACTACATGCCAGGGAGCCGTCCCCAGAGCTCACACAACCTAACTCATTTCATTCTCTCCACGGCAGATGTCCTTAGCATCTCCGGGTTACAGATGAAGAAACTGAGGCACAGACTGGTTTCGTCACTTGCTCAGGTCACACTGCCAGGAAATGTGGGGTTGGGATTTGAACCCAGCCTGCCTGGCTCCAGAACCTGGGCTCTCAGCCACCATCAGGGATGAGCCACATCGTGTGATGACATCATTCAAGACCCCTCTCTACTCCCTCCCCTTCCTCCAGGAAGCTCTTCCCTTTGGGTTCCACAAATACTCATCCACTGTCTGCTCCGTGCCCAGCCCCGCATTAGGCACTGCGGATGGGCGGTAACGGAACAGGCAAAAACCTCGATCTTGGAGAACTCATGCTCTCCCCGCCTCTCCAGGCACTCTGGGATATAACCTGCGTGGCTGTTTCACGGGCCAGCGCAGGACGTGTTAGCACTTCCCTACAACCCCACAGCTGCTAAGAACTGATGGGGCAGAGTAGAAAAAACAGAGCATGTGCAGGCAGGCGGGGCTGCGTTTCGGCCCCAGCTCTGTGGCTTCTTAGCTGTGTAACCTTGGGCAAGTCACTTAGCCTCTCTGTGCCTTAGTTTCCTCATCTGTTCCAGTGAAACAATCAGAGTACTTATATTATGAATTTAGTTTTTAAGTTATTTGGAAGGGACCAGGCCACCTCTCCCTTCTGCTCCTGCCCACAGGGGAAGGGAGCTGACAGCTACTGAGCACCCGTGACAGGTAATGCTAGGTGCTCGGGGCCTTATACACGCGTCTCATTCAGTCTTGAAAACACTCTAAGGTGGGCACTGGGAATGCAGCCATGATTAAACCACACCCCTGCCACCAAGGAACCACATTGCTCACTGCCCTCTCTTAGGACCAAAGGATACTATTTAGTCCCAATCTGTACATGAGGAAACTGAGGCTCAGAGAAGTTAGTGTAACTTCACCAAAACCAGGCATCTGGGGAATAGGGGAGCAGCGGTCCAAACTCCCGAGCCAGCCTCCTTCCCCTGACATTGCTGGCACACAGTAGGCACTCAATGAGCGCTCCCTGGAGACCACAGTGGCAGACGAGGTCAATACGCACATCCATAGAAGGCTCTGGAAAGGATCTGGTACTTCATATTGTCACAGAGAAGCTTCAGGGGAGCCCTGCAGGTGGAGGAAAAGGGAGACACTTAGATCAGATCCGCACACAACCCAGCTTTCCTGGGGAGCACAGCTCATTATCTCCAGGAGCGGATTAAAATGAACCAGTCAAGGGAACTGTGGGGTACTGTTTCTACCCATACAGCCTCACTGCCCTTCTGCCATCAGCTTGGGAGTCACTGCCTGACTCTGTCCCAACGATTTGGGTGGGGCTGGTTTTACCCAGTACTTGACTCAGGTTGGAGTCACAGTGATTGGGTAAGAGGTGGGCACATGATCCAACCTAGGCCAATGAGAATCAGCCCTGGGACTTTTGTTGGAACTGGGAAACGGACACTCTTCTCCCTGATTGAGTTCCTAAGCCAATGAGATATGGGGCAGTGGCAGCTGGGATCCATTTTTGCTACTGCACAGAAGGGCCTGCCTGAGAATGAAACCATCATAGGGGCACACAGAGGCAAGAGCTAAAAAAACAGAAAGGTTCCTGCTTTGAGCATCTGGACCCAGCCATACCTGAAGCCACTACACCTGTGGACTTCTCATTTCTGTCACAGATTTTCCTTTTTACTTGAACAAGTTGAAGTTGGTGTCCACCACCTTCAGAAAGAGTTCTGACTCCCAAATGACCTGGCTGACCCAAACAGAGCCAGAGGGGGAATCGGAGTCTGGCTGTCTGCAAAGTCGGTGACGCCTCAGAAATTTCTCTTGCATGGGAATTTTGGGGGGCTTTTTGGCAGAAAGAGGAGAGGGAAATAAGGCTCCAGCATTGCTGGAGAAAAAAAATAAGGACTGATGAAAGGAGTGTTGTGCATTCTTGCAAAGAACACAGTAGAGCAGTATCTGCATATTTATCCTCAAGACATCCAGGGGACAGCCAGGAGGCTGAGGAGGAGGCAGGGCTGAAGTCCTCCAGTTATACATGGAGGCATTAAACTTTAAAGACACCCTCTTGGTGCCTTCAGGTTGATGAGGCTCAGGCTTGCTCAGATTACATGAGAACAGCATCTCACTGACAACTGTCCCACAGCGTACCTGGCTATCTGCAAGGTGGTGAGCTCCCTGTCACTAGAGGTGTGTAAGCAGATACAGTGAGAGGGGGCACTAGGCTAGAACAGCATTTTTCAGTGGTCCACAGACTACCAGCCCATAATCACTTGGAATTTCTCTTACTCAAGCAGGGCCACTAGGAAGCCATCCAGGAACCAGCAGGGTTGGCTGTCCCCCCACCCCCCATGGTGATTCTGATGCACATGAAAATGTGAAACTCTCCAGTTACATCGGCACTTCTCGGACTTAAAAGTACACACGTGATCTTGGGATCTTGTTAAATGCAGATTCTGCGTCAGCAGGTCCGGGATGAGGGGCTGAGAATCTGCTCAGGTGATAATGTTTCCGCAGACCACACACTGAAAGCCAGGGCTTTGAAGGCTTCAGAAACTTAAATGCAGCCCCCACCCCTGATGTGCCTATGGCTGAAGACTGACCACCCCCTGGGACAGAGACCCAGCAGGCTGGGCCGAGGGGGAAACAAAACCATTCTTGTAAGCAGGCTAGGTAGTTCCAAAGAGCTCAAAGCTCTATGTGCAAGGAAAGAGCTGACCTGGGGATTTAACTTCATACAATAAAGCAGTGTGTCACTCAGTGAGCATGACCATGTGCCAGGTACCACCTGTTGTCCACTTCAAACCTTCATCTGAACTTTCCTTACAGTGGCCCCCTAAAGTAAGCATCTCTGTCCCCATTTGGTGGAGGAGCAAACCGAGGTATGTGTGGCTGTCATTAAGCATTATTTCTGGTTCCGCCTTCGAGGAACAAGAGAACTGCACTTCCCGGCCCCTCGTGAAGAGGTATGAATGGAAATAACAGGCGCTTCATTCGGGCTGGAGCACTGAGTTGCTGGTTAAGAGTCCCCACCCCACCAGCCTCCTTTCCCTTGTCACTGTGATTGGCAGTATTCAAGGGTGGGGGGCTTTAAGGTGGAGAAAGAAGAGTCCCCACCTGACCTGTAACAGACAGGTGGCTTGCATGACAAGTCACCCTTAGCTGTAATAGCCCCTGAGATCGCAGGACTGCTTGTTGTTGTGCCACACCTTGCGTATCCTGACTGACGCACGTCAGGAAGCCCCAACAGCCAGGACTTGATGAGGGTACGACTGAACCCAGCCTTGGATGATCCCACAGCTTCTGAAGTCAGTGCAAGGCAAGCAATCGGGACCTCCAAATCTTTGGTCAATCCTCCCATTTCCTCCTCCCACAGCTCAAGCCCCTCCTACCTCTCATGGTTGCAGCCATTGGTTGAGCTGCCATCAGCCGAGCCACTCTGTGAACAGGATGAGCAAGAGGATTTGTGGGGGCTGGGCTGCCAAAGGGGTGGCAGGTTGCTCACGGAGACATCCATCAGGTCCTGGGGCACTGGGGTGGGCAGAAGAGGCGGAGGAAAGGCTCTGGGTGAGCCTATGTGGGCTACAGACACCTCACCCCAACACACGCAGCTCACTCCTAAGCCAGCACAGAGATAGAAAAAGGCCCTGCACGTCACAGTAGGAAACAGCGACCCCAATCACTGTCTGAGCCAAGTCCTTGAGCCCGCCTGATCCAGTGAAAGCCTCCACCAAGATTTGGGGCCCCCAGCAAACAGACAGAGCTGATGACAGTGCAGAGACAGAGGAAGAAAACACGGAGAGACCAGAGCCACGGAAGCAGGCCCCATCCCCAGAGCAGTCCAAGCCTCACGCCATGTTGTCACTCAGCTACCCTCACAGGGGGCGGAGCCGAAGGAAGGGGCCCCACCCGGGGTTTCGGGGGAAGGTGGACAGGCTCCAGTCCCCACAGGTAGACTTGCTGGTTGACAGAGTCTCTGCTGGCGGGACAGAGGGAGCCCGACCCATCTGATGAGAGAGGGCTGCGAGGGCAGGGACCAGTGGAGTCCTCCAGGGAGGCGGGTGCCTGCACTGTCCATGGTCCTGAACCGAACAGCGGCTCCACCAACCAGCCTCAGGCAGGCTAGAGACCCCCCACCATCATGAAGGAGACTTGTTACAGAGTCCTAAGCCTGCATCCCACCCCTGACCCACTGAATTAAAACCCTCTGGCGCTACAGCCCTCGAGCCTGTGTCCCAGAAACCACTCTGATAGAGCAGCCGCACTGGAGCACCAATGAGGCACGACGGCTCTCCCAACTCCTGGTGATTCCTGACCAGCTGGCCCCAGGACACAGCCCTCAGTTTCCCTCCCCGCTTTCTCTCCCGGCTCCGGGAAACCGCAGCGTCTGCGATGCTGCAGAACAAACATACTGGTGATGTGGACACAACAATGTCCATGGCTAACTTGCTGGCCTCTTGGCAGATTGAGACAGGTGCAAAAAAATCATCTTCTCTAGCACAGGGCTCGGGAAACATTCTATGCATAAGGCCAGGAGGAGAATATTTTTGGACTTGTGAGCCACTTGGCTGCTATCGTGACCCCTCTGCCCTGTGGTCACAGTGCAAATGCAGCCGTGAACACAATGTAAACAAGTGAGCGTGGGTGTGTTCCAATAAAACTTTACTTATGGGCACTGGGATGTGAGTGTCATACCATTTTCACCTGTCACAAAATGTATTTTGCTTTTGATTTTTTTCAAAAATCAAAACCTGCAGAGAAAGACCAGCAAGTCCTTTATGTTCTAGAAAAAACGGCCCCAGTTCTTCGTCCATCTCAGGGAAACGCTGATCAGCTGTGCCCAGCCCTTCCCCCCATAGGCATCACCAGGGGATCCCTTCCCTACTGAACCCGTGACGCTCCGCGCTGCCTCCTGCAGGGCACAGGCGGGACCGCACAAGGGCAGTGGGTTGTCTCCCGCCTCCATCTCCACTGGGACCAGCGCTCAAATGACAACATGGCAGAGGTGGCCGGCACCCAGCCCCAGGGGTGGGGGATCCAGACATTACTGGGGGGCTGCTGCTTCAAGCCCGGCGTGGGGAGGGTGGAGTCCCGTCTGGTTTGCGTGCACTGACTGTCCCTGGCCACCACCAGCATGGACCGGCCCACGGGAACCACCATCCAGGCAGGGCCCACGGAGACGGGGGACGTGCTGCCCAGGGGGCCGGCAACAACTTGAGACACAAAGCAGAAAGCATCGGTGAGCTGGAAGGTCCGAGGTGGGCAGAACGCTGGAACGACTGGAAGGAGCAGTTCCCGGGGGCTGAACCTCTCCCCTGCCCGGCCCCCCACGGCTCCCAGTATCGTGTGGGAGCGGAGGAAGAACGAACAGGGACATCCGTGAAGCGCCTCCTCTGTGCCGGGGGCAATGCCGGACAGAGGAGTGCCTTATCACCCGAACGACCCAGCCAGGGACGCCCTTCTCCCAGTTTGTAGAGGGGAAAACCGAGGCTCGGAGGGACGCACAACCTACTCGGCCAAGGCTCCCCGGCAGGAACTGGCATGGCCGGTCTTTTTGACTGAAGTCCCCGCTCTCTCTTCCCACTGACCACAGCTACAGCTTACTGAGCGTGAGGCACAACCCCTTTCACAGGTCAGGAAACTGAGGCCCAGAGTATTTAAGCAGCATGCCCAAGACCACCCAGCTGGTAAGTGGTGGAGCCGAGATTCCAACCCAGGGGATGAGACCCGGAGATCCTGTCCCCTGGACAGCTGGGGCGCCATCCCCTGGGGGGCCTCTGGGAGCCAGGCAGAACACATTTCCCAGTTTTCTCCCCTGAGGGGGAGGGAGCTGGGCACTGGCTGGGGGCTGCCCCAGGGAGCACCGACTCCCTGGCACTGCTCTGTGCCCCAGCCATGGGCAGAGGAACCCAGGTGGCCAGAGGAACCCCTCAGGCACAGAGACCCTGAGTCTGGAGCTGGCAGGGGGGTGGCGTGCACAGCAGGGCAGGGGTGGGCACAGCTGGCATCTCCCCACTGGCATGTGCAGGCCACAGAGGCTAATGTTGATCTTCCCCAAATAAGGGTACCCAGCACCCAGCCCAGCTTCCAGCAAGAGCCTACACGTCATTGGTTGGGGGATGAGCCCCTGCGGAGCGAGTTTTCGGGGAAGGTGGCCCCAGGGCCATCGGGTCCTCATGAATACATCAGCTCTCTGGTGGGACTGTGAGCCAATGGGCAGCCTGGGGAGGCTCCAGACCCCGATTCTGGGCGGGAATGGACATGGTGACGAATGCTTCAGGACACTCTGCTGCTCTTACTGACGCAGCAACGTGAGACCCTGCTCCCACCCGGCCACGGATGGAAACACACGAACTCAGCCACGGAAGACCGCACTGTCTGCACCCCCGTCCACCTCAGCGGCAGATGAGGGAGGGAGTACTAAGCGTCCGGGCACACTGCCTTCGACCTTGCCGGGAAGGACGTCTGCCCCTCACTGCCCGGCCGAGGCCTCTGAAGCAAAGGGAAGCTCAGAGCCGTCACCCATCCAATGGGATCACGGGGGCCCCAGAGAGTTAAAGAACATGAGTTAACGGAAAGAACCTATAACGTAACACTGATTTGTTTAACAGACGTCCATACGGTGCCTCATACATGCCCGCCTCCTTCCAAGAACTCTTCAAGTATTAATTTACTTACTCCCAATGACAGCCCACGGCGATGGTAATCTTAACAGCAACAGTCTCTGCTTATTAGGCGTCTGTTTCACAGCGGTCACCGGCAAATTGTCGGGATGTATTAATAACCATCACCTCCCGTGCTAGTGCCGAGTGCTTTGCTTCGCTCTGCTGTTCTGTCACTTACTGAGTGCCTACTGCATGCAAGGCCTTATTCTACAGGCTGTACACTGATCACCGCAGCACCTCATTGAACCCTTACAACACGTTAAAGTACAATAACTCAGCAGCAGCTAACATGTGAGCGTTCTCTGTGCCAAGTGCCTTATCTCATTTAATCCTCCCGAAGGCCCTATGAAGTAGGGCCTTTTTACAGATGGTGAAACTGAGGCCCCGAGTTGAAGTGACTTGCCCAAGTTCAACCAGGATTCCAGAGCCCACGTCCCCACCTCTACCCCAGGCACCTCCCGGCCAGCGGCACTGGCATCGTTGTCAGCTAGGTAGAGAGTGGTTATTTGCTCTCATCTGTCTGGGGGAAAACCGAAGCTGCCAAGACATAAACGTCCTGATTCCAGGCCCCTGCAGGTCCCAGAATCCAGACCTCCGGCCCCCTACTTGCAAAGGCCTCAGTCAGTTTCGGGACCAGCCGACAGGCGGCTCCCCGGGCGCAGGGGCAGGGCGGGGCGGCTCACCGAACTCCGACTGCAGGCTGGGGTACACGATCCTGAACACGTAGTCCGTGGCCTCGTCGTCTTCCTTGTCCGAGGACGTGGACTCGGCGGAGCCCTGAGGACTTCGCTTGCGCAGTTTCGGGAAGACCTTGCCCTGAAAGGACACGTCCCAGTGCACAGTCCCTGGGACGCACCCACCCCCAGCGGCACGGCCCGAGGGTCTCCATGGGGCACGCATGAACCCACAGAGCCCCGTGAGGGCCCGTGGGCAAGAAGGACCACTGCCCACGGCTGCCCCCCCCCCGCCCCGGTGACTATGCCCTTTGCCCCCACGATCACTCACCTTCCCCCGCTGAGACCAGAGCGGCGGGTCCAGCTGCCCGTGCGGGAGCAGCCCGTTCTCCAGGCACGAGAGGAACTGCAGGAGGTGCCCTCCCTTGGGGAAGTGGAAGGGCGGCCTCTGGATGCCATCCTGGCTGACCAGCACCACCGTCCCGCCGCTGTCCACTGCCACCACGAGCCGGCACAGAAGACCCAGCAGGGAGTCACTAGGAGGCATGGTGACGGGCCCTCCCGGCAGACACCCCCCTGCCCCCGCCCCCAGGCATGCCGAGCCAGACACGCGAACCTGCTCTGAGGCTCTGGCAAAGGCCCGGACCAAGGCCAGGGGCAGTTTCAGCTCCCCGGAGTCCCTTCCATCCCACCCACTGGGGGCTGACTGGGGGCTATAGGATGCGGTCAGGAGGAGCGTGGCTGGCCTCCCCTCGGCCACCCACCAACGCCCCCAAACACCCCGTGCCCCTCAAGCACCCTCTACGGATCTGCCTGATCTGTTCTTGTATAGAGGCTTTCAGATCTACCCCTCCTCAGGGCAGAGGGTAACTGCCGCTCGCCTGTACGGAGCACTTACTGGATATAATAAGCACATCGCGTTAAAGGCGGCATCTTACTGTAGTACTCAAAACCTAAGACATGTTACTGCCTATTTTACAAATGATAAAGCTAAGGCTCAGAGAGGTTATGTATCTTGCCAAGAGTCACACAGCTAGTAAGTGGCAGGGCCTGGATTCGAACCCAGGTCTATCCCATTAAATATGCTTAAATGTTTTCTGCCTTGGTGGGCCACAGGAGCCCTTGTTTTCCAAAGCTGGATGAGTCTTTGCTTGTTATGAATGTCCCTTCTTTTAGCTTTAAAGGGGGACTCTAGTTATTCATCCCAGTCTGCAGAGCACTGACTTTGGAGTGACAAAGACCCGGGTTCAAGTCCAGGCTCTGGGACTTAGAGGCTGTGTGTCTGTGTGCCACGCTGCTTCCTCCCCTGGGGACTGGGAATGACAGGGCCCCTATCACCGGACTGTTGTGTTAACTAAATAACGAGCATGTAAATTTTCAGAACCACACCTGGCGCTCACAAGCACTGAGTAATAGCAACCAACACCCCAGGGGTTTGACACTGAGCCCCTATACACATCGCTTGGTCCTCACAGTCACCCCACTGAGAGGAGACTGAGGCTCAGAGAGAAGCCCCTTGTCGGAGGCTGCCTGGGCAACGAGGGGGTGAGGCAGGCAGGAGGCCCAGATGGAAGGCCCCAGCCCTGTGCTCCCCGCGGCGGTCCCTACCTTGCTGGTGGCAGTGCAGATAGACGATCTCCTCCAGGCGGATGGTCATGGCGTAGTCCCAGTAGACGCTGAAAGGGGAGGGAGGGGTGGGCCTGCAGGATGTCTGCCCACTTCATGGTGGGCAGGGCCCAGGGGGCCTGAGGACCACACCCAGGGGCTCCTCTACCCTTCCCACCAGGACCCGCTTGTCCCTAACATGTGTTATCACAGTCTTCCCAGACCCTATGTCCCCTTCTTCAGTCCCAACTTTCTAAGGACTCCCTCCTCCACTGCCCCTAGTCCAAGTGGCTGAGGCCCCACCTCACACACCCTCCACCCCGAACTCCAGGAACAGCCACCTGACAAAGGACTGATCAATCAGCACATTCCACTGCTCTGGCTACAGTGATTGGTTCAGGGGTGGCCCTGTGACACAAGCAGAACCAATAAGATTCAATTATTGGATTTATGTTAAAATTACTGGTGAGACAGGCTCCTTTCTGCTGGGAGAGTGGTGGTCAGGATGCTAGCAGCCTGGAGATGTGAGGGGGACAAGAAAAAGCCTGCCTGAGAGTGGTGTCAACAAGCCAGGGCAGCGGAGGCAAGAGATGGAATGCGTCCGAGTCTTCCTCATTCGAGTCCCTGGATCCAGCCCTTCCTGAAGCTGCCGCCCCGAGATTTTTCAGTTCACATGCACAAATGCTTAAGTCAGCTTGAGTTTGGTTTTCTGCCACTGGTGTCTGAGTCTTGACTGACTCTGACCCTGACTTCAGGCCCCTCTATGTGCATGGGCAGGAGTCAGGATAGCCACTCAACAGCCTCGACTTCACGGGTCCCAGCAGTGTGACTTGAAGGCTTCGCTGAGCTTCAGTTTCCTCCTCTGAAAGTGGGGATGATGAGAATACCCCCTGCACAGTGTTGCTGTGGGGGTTCAATGGAATCAAGTGTTTGGATGGTCTCGACACGGCACTGACGCCTTAAAAAAGTACTTGGCCAATGGTCCCTGTGATTTACTCAAGGTTTGCCATTTTCAGCTCAAAGCCTACTGCTATCTTGAAACAGATTGTTTTTCCCCTCTGAACACAATGGGAGGTGGGGCCACAGGAACTTGGGCTTGGTGGCAGCCACAGGAAGGCACTGCTCAGGTCTCCTTAACTCAACCCCGCTGTGGGGCGCAGAGCTGACCAGCGTCTCCAGAGGCCACCCCTCTGGGTGCACCGCCAGCTCTGTGCCAAGGCCATACTTCCTCCCAGCTAGGACAGAGTGCGCACACATGCCAGTGTCGGCCTATTCCTGAGCGACAGGGGACTCTGGCCAAACGTCCTCAGAACTGCACTGTGTCTGAGGCTCTTATTGCCCAGCCCCCCTCCCTCGCACTCCTCCCTCGCAGGGTCGACAGAACACAAGACTAGAGCTCTGGCTGGGCCCCTTGAAAAGAGTCCCACTCTACTGAGACACAGATCTACAGATGAGATCCTGTGACGTCTGCCTGCTGCTGCAGGGTGCTATGCGGAGGGGAGGGGAAGTGGATGGCTGTTAGGGATGGGTGATGGGTACTCAAGTCCTGCCTGCTGTTATGTTGGAAACTCTCACAGCCAAACGTTTTTGAGAAAGACCATGTAAAGGGAAAATGAGGCCAGATGTGGGTGCAGAGCAGCAGACTCCAGGGCTTCTCCTCCCCACCAGCTAGCTACCAAGACTCCTCAGGCTGAACTAATCGGGCTGCCACACCTTTGCCCGGTGGCGTCCCTTTGTCATTCCTAAAACCGTCTCTAATTGTGCTGGGGCACGGGGCATTGCGGCAGGGAATTCCCAGCCCCAAGTTCCTTTGGAGCAAAGCCTTGGCTGGGTCTCATAAATCCAGACTATCAGAAGAGACAGCCCTGGACCAGATGCCCACCAACCGACACCTCCTGCCTCCCTTTTGCATAGAGGGATGGGGAAGTTGGCAGCAGACGGCGGAATATTTGCCAATTTGGGGCTTGTGCAATCTTTGTTAAGATATTTCTGGGTTGTCTTTTGGCCAGGATCTGCCTGACTCCCACACCCTGAGATTCTTCCAGTCGGTTTCCGGATGGTCCCCAGTCCGTCAGTGACCCGTGAGGCCACCGCCACAGGGAGGCTGGGCCAAGTGGCTGCAACCACCAGAGGGAGCAGCGGGTAGGGTCAGGGCCCAGGGGACAGGGCCCAAAGGTCCCTGTGCTGAGGGAGGGGGAGGGACCTGGCGCCCCACCTCTTCTCATAGTCCAGGTCTCCCACAGACCCATTCATCAGCTGGTTGGGCGTCCACTTCAAGGTCATGACGTCGGCGGTCTGGTGCAGGGACAGGTATCCCGGGACGGCCTCCATGTCGTCTCTCTGTGGAGACAGAAGGACTCAGGCTTGGTCGTAGGGTCGGAGCCCACAGTGAACATGACCGGAACCCGGAGGTCGGTCACTCCCTCCAAGCCACGGTCATCTGGAAGACCCCAAGCCTCCTTCTAAGCGGCCATGCTAAGCAGAGCCGTTTGCAGCCAACCACCCAGGATGGGCTCTCGAGGTCCAGCTGTGACAGCTGCCGCCCCCCACACTCTGACGCTCACGCTTCCCTTCTGAGGCCCCGGGTCCTGCTGCAAGGGTGGGGTGGGGGGTCCTTCAGAACCAGGAAGGAGCTCTGTCCCTCTCAACATCCCCCTTTCGGAAGCAGGAGACCGTCATCTGCCATCATTTTAGTCAGTCCTCCAGGAGAAAAAGTGTGGCAGCTGAGAGCTACCTCCCACTCCCCGGACATGACCCAGAAGCCCCTCCCTGAGTATCCCCACCACACTCCCGCCCAGCAGCCTGGCCCTCCATCTCCCCAATCTGCCTGCAGTTTCTCACCTGCTCTCCTGTATCCCAAGTGGTGGGGGGTGGGGCTGGTGGAGAGGGGTGTTTTCAAGCCTCACCCACAGAGGTGACAGCCCCTCCACCAAATTCACCTCAGCATTTGGAGACACACGGACGGAGCAGCTGGTGTGCACCCAGCCTGGTTCGGGGTCCCACACACTGTCTCAGTCTCACCACCCAAGCCCGCAGCCCCGGCAGAGAGCACGGTGCAGTCTTCCACCCACTGTCAGTTCACATCTTAATGCACCTGGAATGAGGATGCCTCTTACCATCAGCAGTGTCGAACCGCTGTGACATTGTCATTGTCTGACCTCCCTCGAACTGGGTCACAGCTGTTCATACTGTCACTTCCCTTAAGTTTGGTGCATGGGGGTCACTGCGCATGCGCAGCGCGGGTGCTATTCAAAACGTCTTCAGAAAGACTACCCTGCAATCCAGCTTCAAATCGAATAGTTACTGTGTGTGTGTGTGTGTGTGTGTGTGTGTGTGTGTGTGTGTAAAGGCTGGGACCTGCAGGGACACCCTCAATACGAGATTTTTGGGAAAATCAACAACCAAGTGCAATACCTGCAAGAAATGCCGCACCTCCTGTGCTCTGGGTCAGAGATCAGCAAACTCTTTTTAAAGGGCCAGGCAGAGAATGCTTCTGGCTTTGTGGGCAATACAGGCTCAGATGCTGCCACTCAATGCGGCCAGTGCAGCGCCAAAGCAGCCACACACAGTATGTAAACTGGGGGGTGTGGCTGGGTTCCAACAAAACTTCATGAAAACAGGCGCAGGGCTGAGTTTGGCCCACGGGCTATAGTTTGTTGACCCTTTCTCTTGATGGAACAGAAAATGATACTTGGTGGAAAAATAAGGACAATGGCTCCAAAAGTCAGGGAGTGATACAGAAAACTAGATCCTGAAAGATAGTGTTAGGACTGTCTTTAAAAAAAAAAAAAGATTTTATTTATCTATTTTTAGAGGGGGGGAGGGAGGGAGAAAGAGAGGGAGAGAAACATCATCATGTGAGAGAAACAGTTGCCTCTCGCACACCCCCAATGGGGGACCTGGCCCACAACCCAGGCATGTGGCCTGACTGGGAATCGAACCAGTGACTTTTCAGTGCACAGGCTGGCGCTCAATCCACTGAGCCACACCAGCCAGGGCAGTTTTAGGACTGTCTTAACTGATGTATCTCAATTATATTTTCCTTTGTATACACTTACAAGAGTAATGTTATTATTTTAAGAAACCATATCCAAATACATCTCAAAGAGCTCTTCCAAAAAGTACAAAATAAAATTTTCAAGTAGTGAGAGAAACATTGCATGTAATTTAATCTAATTTTAAATTCCTGATGGCTATGTTTAAGAATGTTCTATCTTAAATCCACGGCTTCTTAGGTCTCAGGAAACAGGGTCTTGCACCCATGAGATCGGGCACTGATGCTCAGACAGAGGCGTGACCTGCCCAGGGACACCAGTGATCGAGACCGTGACCATAGAGCTGAAGTGGTGGGCAGCTCTCCCCCCACTTCCTCTCAGTGGAGCCCAAACGCTACACTGACCCCGAGGTTCCCGGGGAGGGGACAGCCCACGAGATACCCCGTGAGGGTGGCGGCTCCTTGTGCCTGCTCATCTCCCATCCCCGGGGCCTGGCCCAGTGCGGCAGCACAAGGGGTGACTGGAAAGTGGCAGAGACCCTGGCACCAGCCAGCCAGACTTCGAATAATAACTCCATCCCTTGCCCCACCTGCGGGGGCTCAGCGTTACCATTTATGATAACAGCATCGGCCTCAGATGGCTGTGGTGAGGTTTAAATGAGCTGATGCAATTAAAAGCATTTAGCACGGTGCCTGACACATAGAAAGTGCTTAATAAATATCAGCCGTGAGGATGTTTATTTTGATATCCTAAGCATCTAGCACTTAGCAGGCTCCGTATAAATGTTTGCTGAATGAGTGAAGAATAACAAGAGAGAACGAAGGGACAGACAGCTGAGAGAACAGGTAGATGGACAGTTGGACTGGAAAATAAACGGGCAAATGGGTGGATGGATGGGCAAATGGATATAAACACAGGCAGATGGGTGAAGGGATGGTGGGAAAGGCAGGAACAGGGCATGGTGGACACAGAGACTGGAAGAGAAGTGGCTGGCTGGCTGGCTGGCTGGCTGGCTGGAGATACTGATGGATGGGTGGATGCACGGGCGGACTCGGTGACGGGAAACACTGGCATGTGGATGAATGAAAGGGTGCACGGAAATCCTGGCATATGGAGAACGAATGGATGGAGGAGATGTTGGCAGATGAACCAATAGATGGGTGAGTAGGTGAATGGATGGATGAGTGAATGAATGAGCAGCACGGAGCCAAAGGGAACTTCTCTATAACACGGAGCCAGACCCCGGGTGGGAGGTCTGGGCCCAGGACGAGCTCTCACCGGCTGAACGAGAACGTTGTTCTTGCCATACAGCAGGGTGGCCCGGGAGTTCTGGTGCAGGGACTCCACGTAGTCACGGGCGGAGAGGGACGGGCGGTCATCCATGCTGCCGCTCGAGTGCCTCTTCTGGATCTGGCAGCGTGAGCGGAGGGAGAGAATGAGGCCTGGGGGGACCTCCAATGCCCCACTCCATCCTCTGTCCACACGCCAAGCCGGGAACTCAGCCTGACTCCCCGCACAGGGTCCCAGTGCCTACCCCACTCACACAGAGGGCTGGACGCTTGGTGGGCGAGTCCTGTCGCAGGTGTGAGCTGTGGATGCGGTGCCTCTGGACGAGCTCGTCGGCGGAGGGATCGGTCCAGAAGTGATCCGCCGTCTTCATCTTGGTGTACTCCAGCGCACAGGGGCCCACTGCAGAGCAGACGGCCGCTGGCAACCCTCCGCCCCAGGAAGTCTACCCTCCCGTCTACCTCCGCATGGGCCCCTCACGCCACTGCCCCTCCCCTCCAGCCAGCCAGGAGGCCCCAGGGTCCTGCTAAGGAGACGCCAGCATAAGACACTGAGAGCAAGAGACAGGGAACAGGTAAGTTTTTATGGGGAGACTAGAAGGAGGGGAGAGAGGCCTTTAGGTGGTGCCCCGGGGGCCAAGATTAGAAGTTTAAAGGAAGCTCAGAGGACCAGACCACTCACCCAATAAAGATGCCAGGATGGGGCCATCCACGGGGTCCATCAGCAGCGCTTCCTTTTCATAGTATTTGCTAGCAAGAGACCAAAGAGCATGCAGGTTTGGAAGGTGACCAGCAGGTGGCGCACAATCCACTACGGCCTGGTGGTAAAGAGCAGGCAGCCTGGGTTCACACCCCCTCTTGTCAGGGGGTTACCTCTGTTAGCTTCAGCTGCCCCATCCGTAAAATGGGGATAATAGTGTATCTCCTGGGGCTGTCGAAGGACTTTGGAGGGAGACAATAGATGTGAGGCGCTTCATTTAGCACGGTGCTGGGCATGTTACTGCTTAATACAGGGCTGTAACAAAAGCCTTAATGAGGTAGCAGGAATAATCGTTATATAAGGCTGCTGAGGCCTGGCTGGTTCTGTCTGCTGCTACCACATCTCCCATTTCAGACAGGAAGTCATTTAGAGGCACAGATGATAGCTACCCTTCTAATGTTATTGAGGCAATAAAATGCTTTTTAGCTGTGGTTATCCCAAAGGCTGTATTAACAGGCCTTTCTGTCCAGATAACTCACACGGGCATTGCTGGGCTGGAACACTCAAAAACGCCCCCCGCCCCCCCAGCTTCTGACTCTTCAAAATAAGATGTGAAGCCATCAATCAATACTGCAATGTGCGGGCTGAATGATTTTGGTTTCTGTTTGAGTTGTACAGTGGTTTCTAAGTCTTGGCAAACTTTGCACAGTCTAGACGGTGGCAGAATTTAGCATTGGCAAGGACCTGGTCCTGACCTCCTGAGGGTTCTCAGCTCAGAGAGGGTAAGTAACTTGCTGGAGCCCAACGAAGGGACAGGAGGTTGGTACTGCTGTTCAAGTTATTACTGACTCCTTTTGACAGATTTATTCAGTAGGAGAACGCAAGGTCATACACCAGAAGCAGTCACTTCAGAGGGTGGGGGCAGAGACATGTTACAATGTACAAGACGGTGAAGAGATTTACTGGAGTCACTGAGCCTAGATTTCTTTCAGTTCCTCACCTGCCTCAGGGCCTTTACACTCACTGTTCCCTGCCCCCTTCACCTGGATAATGCCCACACGCCCTTCAACTGGAAGCTTAATTGACTGTCACACCCTCCAGGACACTTGCCACGACCACCTGGAGGAGATTAAACACCATCTTTAATCTCCTGTCTGTGCTTATAATTATCATTACTTGACTGTTTTCTCCGCTACAATAGGAGCATCACGTGGGGGACCTTGCTGTGTACTTTCACACCTGTTTTCCTTGCAAACAGGCCAAGAATAAAAGATGACGAGACCTACTGTGTGTGAAGATGTAGTCAAACAGACACTTCCATCTACCCAAAGATGGGGCGATTCTCAGATATTTCTCTCTCTCCTTCTCTGGCCGAGAAGAGGGGCTGGCTGTGAGGGGTCTCAGAGCAGACTCCTCGAGGGCTCCCCACTGCTCCCGGCACAGCACCATAGGTGAGACCGGTGTACTGTGACACCTGGGTTAGTGCCTGGCTCACAGTATCGCAGGAGGCCCTCACACACTGGTTAGATGAATACACGGACGAGTGCTTGCCAGCAGGACTGCTTCTATAAAACCGCTACATCAGGTAATTCTGAGCCAGGAGAGGAAATGCAGAAAGAGTCCCCCTGCACTTCCCAGATGCTAGGTGCTAGCTAGCTGCTCTTTTTTAAAAATATACATCTTATTGATTATGCTATTGCAGTTGTCCCATCCCCCCCCTTTACTCCCCTCTGCCCTGCACACCCCTTCCCACCCACATTCCCCCCATGGGGTTCATGTCCATGGGTCGTACATATAAGTTCTTCGGCTTCTACATTTCCCATACTATTCTTACCCTCCCCCTATCTATTTTCTCCCTACCATCTATGCTACTTATTCTCTGTACCTTTTCCCCCTCTCTCCTCCTCCCACTCCCCCGCTGATTACCCTCCATGTGATCTCCATTTCTGTGGTTCTGTTCCTGTTCTAGTTGTTTGCTGTTTGTTTCTGTTTTGTTTTTTTAGGTTCAGTTGTTAATAGCTGTGTTTGTTGTCATTTTACTGTTCATATTTTTGAAATGTTAAAGGGACTTATCTAAGAAAAAGAAGGTCAAAAACGTGGCCAACCCCTCTTCTCATCCCTCTTGGGTGTGGCAGCAATCCCTGTCCTGTTCACCGAGAAAGAAAACAGGCGCAGAGAAACCGAGTGATTTCCCTCCGGCCACGTGGTTAGCGAGGAGACTGTGGGCTTAATTCACTGGAGAAGGGAGATCACCCAGATCTCAAGACCTCATACCCCACTCCAAATGCGAAGACTCTCCATTGCTATTAAACAACGGAATATTCCCAAGGGTCTAAGCTAGGCTAGTTCAGATTCAAATATCCATGTGCAAGGGGGGTGCAACTCCCAAGACTGCCAGCAGATGGAGGCAGAGGGCACCCAGCTCACCTGCTGTTTTCCACAAGGTAATGCACAATTTTGTCCAGGACCTTCTCAAACAAGGCCGTGCGGATCCACAGGTGCTTGATGGCAAGTGGGGACAGGTTGGGCAGTTTGGGCAGCTTCCGCACATTCTCCTGGAGGCCCTGGATCTGGTTTCGCCTTTAAGTAAAGAAAAGAACATATTCACAAAACGGAAAATCGAACAAGGGCAATATGCAAATGGAACAAAATGTTCAACTTCTCTAGGAAATAAAGAAGTGGCAACTAAAACAAACTATGTTGCTCCTGGAAAATGGGCAAACAGTTGAAAAAAATAATACCCAGTGAGCTTGAAGGTGCGGTGAAACAGACAATTTCACACACCGTTGGTGGGTAAGCCAGAATCCCCTACTGGTATTTCTCTCAATACCTACCTACCCACCTGTCTATCTGCTGGAAAGGAGTGCTGGTCATGGAGACTCTTGGCCTATCGGTCCTTCAGTGGCTCCTGACTGCCCTTGAGATGACAGGCAGGGCGCTCCGTGACCTTTCTCCCTTTCTCCAGCTCACCTCTCCTTCCACCCCCATCCCTCTCCTTTTCGACCCATGATCCAGCCCAGCTGGATTCATAGATTTCCGCAGATCCCTAAGGCCATCAGGCTCCCACCTGAGGACTTTCCTGGAGCTGCTGCTGCTTCCTGCCTCCCCTCCCCACCGCACACTCACTCCTCCGGTCTGAGCGAGGACACCCCCTCCGGCAGGAAGCCCTCTCAGACCAGCCAGAGCTGGGGGAGGGGCCCTCCCAGTGCCCCTCAGACTCTGAAGCACAACTCCCTGCTCACCTTTCTGTCTTCCCCTCCACATGTGACCTGAAGGGCACAGGCTAAGTGTTCCAATTATTTTTTAAAATATGCTTCCCGAGACTCCACCAGGGGGCAGGAATGGTTCCTCTCCATGCCTGCATCTTGGGGCCAGGCACGGTGCCTGGCACGCAGGAGGGGCCCAGTACACATGTGCATGAATGAGTGACAGCATGAATGAGTGATGGCACTCCCACACCCCCGGCACAGGTGTCTCTAATGCCTCCGTTAACGAGTCACACCCAATGTTACGGAAGGCCCATGGAAACCCACCCCTTTAAGAACTTATTATCAGCAACACCTGGGAATTTAGCAGATGGACTGCAAGGCACCTGAGGACCAGGTGGCTGAGGATGCAGATACCAAGTGGGGGCTGGCAGGGCCCAGTCCAGAGCCCTGCCCATCATGCAGTTCTGGCCAGCAGCCCTGGGTGGGCCGGGCCTGAAGGAGGAGGAAAGGGCCATTTCTCATCTGGTGAAGGGGGGTGATCACCCATGGCAGACACGGCAAACACATGGCATGCACGCCTCTCTCCCTTTCCTTGCCCGTAACAGACATGGTTAATCAAGCCATGCACTCTTTCCCCAGAAGCCCAATCACAGCTTCTGAATTTTTTACAACACCATCCTCCAGGCAGCCACTAACATGCACTGGAGCTGAAACCTATCTGCCACCCCTGACCAGGCTCCAGGTTGGGGGATTGGCTGTGCAGTCAGGACTCTGGGAGGGACCCTGGCGGGAGGCGCTTATGGATACACACTCAGGCCAGGGGCCTCCCCCAGCACACACAATCAGCCTGGAAGACGAGGGAGCGGAGCCACGCCCCCACCCAGGAGCCGCCGCGGTGTGCTTCCACGCGAGGCCCCGTGACAGAGGCCACACGTGCTCCACAGCACTCCGCTCGTGCTGCCCGCAGAGCAGGGCTTGGCTCACTGCAGGCGCTCACTCATGTGACACTTGTTTCTCGGGCATTTACCAGGTGCTAGGCTCTCCCCGATGCTGGGGACACAATGGGGAGTAACACAGATGTAGTTGCCTGTCCTCATGGAGTTCAAAGAGGGGAGACAGACAACAATCAAGTAATAGCAAACAAATAAATAATTCCAGATGGTGATAACCACTGGGGAGAAAATAAACAAGGTGGTATGAAAGAGATGTGGGGTGAGGGCTGGAATGTACCCCTAGCTGGGGGAGGGCCTGGGTGATCACAAGGAACCAGCCGCGGAAGATGAGTGACGTGCACCAGGCGGAGGACACGCGTGCGCAAAGGCCCTGGGGTGGGGCTAAGGAGCAGGAAGGCCCGACCTTACAGAGCCTGGGAAGGAGCATGGCCTGCTGGGGGCGCTGCCCCAGCCTGCCCCCTGCTCTGCACTCACGCGTTCTCGATCAGCTGCTCCAGGTCCTGGACCTTGCGGCTCAGCTCCTCGGCGGGCGGGAAAGTCTTGCCCACCTTCATGAAGAGAGCCGCGATCTTGTTGCTGCGCAGGAAGCCAGCCGCCCGCCGCCGCAGCCCGTGCAGGACGCAGGCCTCCACAGCCGCTGTGGGGACACAACGGTCAGCGGGCCTTGCCTTGCCCATGCTCCCCATCACGCAGCTCGGCCAGAGTTCCAGTCACACGGGCACCGTGGAAAGTCAGGGGCCGCCCCAAATCACAGCCTTGTGATGACGTCACAGGGGAAGCACAGGCGCCTCCCCACCTTCCACCCCGGCGAAGGCGGGGAGAGAGCTCCTGTCCCACACAGCAGACTGGGAGCTCACTCTGGTCAAGGTTCATGAGACAGAGTGAAAACACGGTAAGAGTTCCTCCGCGCTGGGCCCCTGCAGGGTGTCAGACCAGCGTTCAGGCTTGCCTTGCCTAACAACCCATGACAGCCCGGGACGTGAGAGTCCTACTCAGCGTCATCTCACAGAGCAGTGCGCCGGCGCGAGCCCAGCCGGGGTCACGTGGTGCACAAGAGGAAGATTGGGAAGCTCTGGTTGAACTGCGTGTCTTAGTTTTCCGCTAGCAACGACGTCGTTCTGAATGCGTGTCCACGTGCTGCCTCGTGGCCCACGGACATCAGATATTCTGGGCGAGGAACTCTTATCTATCTTCATTTTTACACATGTACCAAGCAGCGTTCACTGGCTTATGTGACAGTAAGTTAACCAGCTATTTGGGCTTTGTACCCAAGGTCTGAGTCTGCTGCCGGCTCACAGGGACCAGGGACAAACGGTGCCCCGCGGAGGTCCGTCCAGCCCCGGTCGGTGCCACAGAATCTCTCTCCCCCAACAACTCCGATCGGAGTTGCCACTTTCTATGGCTGTAGGTCTTTAGGCGACAGGTATGTTAGCAAATCCTGAATGCATAGTATTGGCAGATAAAATTGCCCAGGTGAAAAAAGAGTATATATATATCCTCATATTTATACTTGTGTGTGTATGTGTAGCACACCACTGTCATATATATGTGTATATACAGATACACACATTTGTATGCATCTATATCTCTACGTATGCACACATACATACATACTTAAATAAACATATTTCACTCTAAAAAACAAGATCATGCCAAGTCCACCAACAAAGAAGTGGCAGAGGCGGGATTTGAACCCAGGTCCGCCTGGCTGCAAAGGGGCTCAACTGACACCAGTGGGCTCCAGGTCACGGTATGCGCTCAGCATGTCACCGGCCCATGGGTGGCGTCCCCAGCCATCTGGATGGAAGCCGATGGGCCTTTCCACACGGCCAACACCGTGAGAGGGAAATTATAGCATGCCCTTCATTACGGGACACTGCAGTCACAAATAAATAAACAGCTTTTTGGGGAGAAAAAAAGGAACTTGCCCACTTCTATGTAGACACTGATTATGAGCTGAGTCCTGCCTTCGGGGACACGCAGAACGCTCTCTCGCCGGTAGGAGCCTGCAGCCAGACCCTGGCAGTGCGGCTGTCTCTGCCCTTGAGAGCCCAGCTGGTTCAAGGGCAGGAGTCCGAGTCACTCTGAGCCCCGGTCCTGCCTCCTCTGCTGACCCAGCAGGACCAGTCCCTCAGGGCTGTCGGCAGCTCTGACTTAATTCCGTTTTGTTTTTTTTAATTCCCCATCCATCTCTTCCTTCACTTGGCAACAGCTACCAGCAGAGCGAAGAAAGGACTGGCAAGAATGACGGGGAGCCCGTTTCTCGGACGCAAGACCACCGTCACTGGGGGCGGGGCCTGTGCGAACTGAGCCTGAGGAGGGGGAGTCAGGCCTCCCCTGCTAACCACGGTGACCCCGTCACAGGTACAGAGGTCGTGCGTAACTTCTCCTCTAGGCTTTTCTGCATTTCCCAGCTCCCTAAAGAAGTCCCTTTGGAATCTGAAAAGAACTTCAGTTACAAAGCAAAAAAGGGGCCTGAGGACCCTTGCTCAGACACGCCGGTTCCCGAAGGCAGCCCCCAGAGGAAGAAGCCACTTTTCAAGGCCACGGGCCATGGACTCACCACAGAAGGAGATGATGTGGCTGCTGTCTTCATGGACGAACTTGCGTGTGACAGCCTCCTCCATGATCTGCTTCACCTGGAAGGCAGAGGCAGCTGGAGGGCATGCCCCGCCCCTGGGGCCTGCTGGGGCGTCTGGGACGACAGGTCCATGCCCACTTTCCTTCCACTCCCCTTCCCCTAGGTGCTCTGCGGGCCCACGGCCTGTGGTCTGAGGTAGCTCCACGCTGCACATTTTCCTGCGTTATTCTTTCAGGCTCTTCCCATGACACACTTCTTCTCGGGTGTGACACAAAACGTCATCTAAGGCAGCCCACCCCCCGCCCACCTCCATCCGCCCCCCGTCACAGCCTCCCTGCTACAGAATACTCACACATTCCCGTCCTGTGTGTCTCCTTACTGCCCGTCTCCCCTTCTAGAACACACACTCCCTGAGGGCAAGTTCACTGCTGTACCCGTGGAGCCTGGCACAGTGCCTGGTGCATACTAAGTGCTCAATAAATATTCCTAACTGAGCGGGTGAATGAGTGAGTGAAACAGGTGTGTAACAGAACCAGGAGGGTGTCGTGGGGAAGTTCAGCCCTGGAACCCGGCAGGCCTGGTTTCAGGCCCCTGCTCGGCGTTTACCAGCCGGGTCTGTGATCTTAGTTTGGGAGACGGAGGCTCGGGGAAGGGAGGCAGTGCGCCCAGGGAAGGGGATCCGGCCCGAGTGGAGACGGGATTCCTCCCGCCGGTCCGACTCCCAGCCTACGTGCTTCTCCTGCTGCAGGCGGTCACTCAGCAGACACTTCTCGAGACGGTCAAGATGGTCAGGAGGTTCTACCGCTGCCTAGCATCCATTCTCAGGAGCTCCAACAGCGGCTCGCATCCCTCCCACGACGGGGCTCTCACTCCTTTCGGAACTGGACTAGCTCCAAGGACAGGATGTCAGGAGGCAGCACAGAGGGGCTAAGAGCCCAGAGTGTGGAGTTGCTGACCTGGGTCCAACCCTTGGCCATTCGCTGCCTGCCTGGGCCTGGCCGGGTCACCCGTGTGTGAAACGGAGTGGGCGGTGTCAGCAGCCCTGCCTCACAGGGCTAACGTGGGGCTTGGATGAGACCGCGGAGACGCACCTGCACGTGCATCTGGCACCCAGCAGGGAGTCACACACAGTAGGGACCCGAGCTGACACTGTCACTGCCTGGCCCGCAGTGGGTGCTCCAAGTCAGCCCACCCCCCTCACCGCTGGGGCGGGGCTGCCCTGGCCCCACCCCTCCACCCCAGACCTCTGAGTATCTGCCCACCCCACCTCAGGCCCCACCCTGCTAACCTTCCGGAAACCAGCCTGTCTTCCCGCCATCCCTCCCTCAACCTGCAAATATTTAAACAGCATAAAAGGAGGATTAATCTCAGGACGGAGTCAGGCAGGGAAATCCTGGCCAGTGTGCCAAGTGGGAAGGGGGGTCCCCTGGGGCTTCCAGGGCCTGCCACCTGCCCACACCCAGGTGCCCTTGAGCTGCCCACCTGGAACCCTGCCAGGTTCCAAATCAACTTGCTGCTCCTCCCTGCCCCGCCCCCACTCTGTGTGTGTCCGTGTCTCCTAAACTGAGGGAGGAAATAGCGTGACCCAGTGCTTGGGGCCATTGTAAGGATTACAGAAAACAGGCAGAGGGCCCCAACAGGGCCCAGCATACAACGGGCACCGTGCAAAGGGAGACGCTGGTGCACTAAGAGAATGAACTGCCAGGCCCCGGTCACACGCCAGCTCTGCATTAGTTGGGTGACTTCGGGACTCAGTTTCCTCATCTGTGAAATGGGCACAGCCCCCGCACCACCTGTCGGGGCTGCTCTGTGGGAGTGCCATAAACACACGCACCAGGCTCAGACACGGGGCCAGGACCCAGACGGCCCCGTCTGAAATAGAGCATCCAGCTTTACGCTTGTCCTTGGAACTGACCACGGCCAATTTTCACTCCACACCCGTGGGTTTGTGCATTTCGTGTCTGCGTGCCCAGCGGAAAGGATCGGTTTGGGGGTCGCTCTGAGTATACTAACGATCCCAGCACAGACAGCAATGCTCGCTGCGCACAGTTCCGGGCGGCGGCCTAGCCCCTCTGACACCGGATCTCGTCTTCCCTGCGAGTAAGGCCTGGTTGGCCAACTTTTCTGTGAAGGGGCAGATGGCAACCACTTCAGGCTCTGAGCTAGCTAGGCTTGCCAGACTGAACACAGGATGCCCAGCGAGACCTAAACTTTGGATTCGTTTTTTAGTATAAGTATGGACCAAATGTTGCAACAAACACACATGAAAAGCTTACTTAGTGTTCTTCTGAAATTCAGGTTTCACCGGGCATTCTGAATTTTCATTTGCTACATAAACGCGGCAAACCTATCTTCAGGCCACATCCAGCCTACGTCGCAGTCTTGCTTTCACAATGCTTTAGGAATGGAAAATCCATCCGTGGCCCGGGGGCCGTCCTCAGACAGGCTGGGTCTGGCGCCTGGGCCCCCTGGCCTACGGCACTGGGCGCAGGGCCAGAGGCACACAGCAGCCCTAAATGAGTGTCATCGAGGCTGCCACCTGCTCCTCGCAGGCCTGCTGCCTCAGTCCTGACTCAGAGCGCCCCCGTCCTACCTGGGGTCTCAGGTGGGGGCCGCTGGCAGCACTGCTGGGTGAGTCATGCTGAGCCAGCTCTGGCCTGAGAGGGTGGCCCCCGGGCACCCTGAGGCTCACATTTGTGAGAAACTTGGCAGTGATGGGGACGGTTAAATTAGGATACCTGGAGCACCTTGGGTGGCTTTAAAAATAACTCTCAGCGTGGAAGAGAAGTGGGAGAAGGGAGGGATGACGCAAAGGCCCCTCGACAACCACTGGGGCAGGAGGGTGAGCTGAGGAGGGCCGTGCCATGCCGTGGCTGCCCCAGCTGCCAAGAACAAAACGTGCAGGCCTGCGCAGGCCAGCAGCTGGAGCCCTGCTTCAACTCCCTGATCCCTGAACACGGGCCCCAAAGGGGCTGTCACGGGCTCACCTCCTTGCCTTTGCTCACGTTGTGCCTTCTGCCAGGGGCCCCTCCAAGTACGCTCCAGCTGGCTAACCTCAACTCAGGCTTCAGCCAGGTGGCACCTCTTCCTGGGAGCCTTCCTAGACTACCCACACCCCAACCAGGAGTAAGCGTGCCTCTCCCACAGTCCTTTGTAACACCCGCCTTCCCAGCATTCATCACACGAACCGCAACTGTCGCTCACTCATTTAACATTTGTCAGCACCTCCTATGTGCCTGGCTCCAGGCGGCAATCAGATAGTGTCCCTGTCCTCATGGGGGTCACAGTCCAGCAAAATGTAAAGGCATTCATTAAGTAACTCACACGAGTGGATAATATCTGCAAAATGAGGCCAGTTCTCTGCAGCAGAAGAACTTGGCTCTGTGACAACAAATAACAATGGAACTGGTGGGGAGGAAGGTCGTGGCGGGCTTCCTGGAGGTGGTGATGCTCCAGATCTGGGGTAACAGTGAACTCTCTGGGTCTCGGGCTCCCCAGCTCCAGAGCAGAGGGAACACTGTCCCCGTGCGCCTGCCCCCACAGAGCCGCCTTGGGGCTCATGGAAGGAACAGGTGCGAGGACACGGTGGTGGGGACAAGCACTACATGAGAACAGCTGGTGGTTCTTTATTTTTTAAGTTGTCATGGGCGAGGCACGCAGGAGGTGAGAGCTGGGAGGGGCCCGAATAGAGCCGATGGCGGGTGGGCGACACAGGAATCGTGCAGGAAGCTCCAAAGCACAGACGCAGACAGACGTGGTCCGGCAGGGGTGGGGGGGTGGGGGGGGTGGGGGTGTGCTGCCGCCCTGCAAGCTGTGACTGTTTCCCTGGTGCGGCCCGATCTTCGCTCCTGCCAAATCCCAGCCCTTCCCCTCCCCACAGCCCCAGCTCTGGTCACATGTGCCCTTCTGTCTGTGTGACCCACGTGATGCCCCCCCTGGCCTTTGCTTGCACAGTCTCCTGCACCCGATATCCCCCCATTCCCACCTCCAGCTCCAGCTCTGGAAGCGCTACCCACTCCTCAGGACTGGGAGTCCTCGGCTTCACGCCCTCCTTAGGCCTCCAAAGTGGGGGTGACCCCTCCTCTTCTGAGCTGCTAGAGTGACGCCCACTGCATAGCTATGAGCGTCCGGTTCTGGGGTCTAGCTTCCAGAATTCAGACCCCAGGCCTCGCCCTCAGGCTCTGGGCAGATCAGGGTCCTTCTCTGAGCCTCAGCATTCCCTTCAGCAAGACGGGTGATACAGCACCAGCATGTGCCTTACAGCTGTAGGACAACGCACCGGAAGCACTGCACACAACAGCAGCCACACAGTAAGAAACTGATACTTTGTTTCATGTAACCACAACCAGCACGGATTTATAAAGGATTTATAAAGCGTTCACCGTGTGGTGGCACCTGCTCCTCAGGCTAGTTAGGAGAGACGGGTATAATTACCCTCCACCCTTAACAGACAGGGAAATGGAGTCTTGATGAGGTTAAATGACTTGCCCAAGAGCATGCGGCTTCCAAACGGCAGGGTAGAGATTTGAACTCACGACTGACTGCCCTGGACAGAGCCTGGCGCACAGTAGGTTAATTCCTTCACTCCACAGATATCTGAGAGTGCTTCCCACAAGCCAAGGGGGGGGGGGGGCTTTGCATGCACGAGCCCGAAGCATCAGAACAGCCATGCACTGTGGGTGTCGTTGCTATCACTCCCGTTTTCCTGCCGAGGCAGCAGATCTGGGAGGGGCCAAGGTCACTGGTCTGCAGAGAGGCTGGGATGTGAATCACGGTCTCCTGCTCGCGGTCCCAGGTCAAGGTGGGGACCTGAGCAGCCAGGTGGTTGAGACGCCTGCTCCCTTAGCCCAACTCAGCCGAGTGTCCCGGCCACAGCCAGCGTGCTGCTCTGGGCGCCAGGGCCCAGCAGCGCCTGCCGCTCAACTTCTGCCCCGGCCATCACCTTTTCCCATCTTTCATCGTCCCTCCCAGGACCCCAGGGCCTCCTAGCTGCCTCTCCCTGTCACACGGTGAGGTTAAAAAAAAAAAAACAAAAAAACTCCAACGTGAAACAAAGTGAAAGCAGCCAATCTGCAAAGACTACACACGGTGTGGCTCCACACACGACGCTCTGAAACAGGCAAAGCCGTGGAGACGGTGAGAGACCAGCGGTTGCCGGGGGTTGCGGGGGAGAGGAGATGGACAGGCAGAGCGCGGGGGATTCTGGGGCAGTGAGAGTATCTACACGGTGATACCACACAGCGGTGGACACACGTCACTACCCACCTGTCAGACCCGCAGCGTGGACACCACCAGGAGTGAGCCGGAAGGCGACCATGGACTCTGGGTGATAATGACGTGTATGTGCAGGCCCAGGGGTTGTGACGAATGACCCACTGGGCTCCCGCACGTTGACACTGGGGGGCGCTGTGCATGTGGAGATGGGGGTGTATGCGAACTCTCCACACTTACCACTCTATTTTTAACAGGAAACTGAAACTGCTCTAAATAATAAAAGAAAAAAAAAGTCCTCTCCTCACTCTGCTACTGATGGAGGATGTCGGCAGGGGTCTCATACTTTCAGCAGACAGCTAAGGGCCTCCCTCCAGCGGGGCGCCTCCACATCTGCACCCCCAGCCCCGCCGTGGCCTGCCGTGGCCCGCCGGGGGCTCTGGGCTTTCAGGAAGGGGGCCCCAAAGGTGTCTAGCTCGTACGGCACTGCGGGAGCTCGGCCACGGCTGGTCAATGGCCCAAAGCTTCCTTTTCCGGACTCTCTGGCTCAGTTCAGGACAGCCTCGCCCCACGCTCCACCCCGCCCACACACTCCACCCTGCCCGCCACCTCCACGCAGACACCCAGGGCAAAGCCACACAGGTGTCCTCCTGTCGGTGCAACCCTGTGACACGAGGGAGCTGGGACGGAAAGGACATCAACGATAAAGCAGTGGCATGTGGACCTTCAGAGCATTAGCAGACTCCTCCCTCTTCACCTGCCCTAAACGCGGTTGTAGGCCGGCAGGAGACGGAGTGCCACCCACTCAGCTGCTGCCAGCCCGGCCTCAGTTAATCATTTACCGGCCTGCTACACCGGGGCGCCAGGCACGGTGCCCGAACAGTGTAAGGACTGGCCGGCCCCCCACAGCCTGGATGGAGTGCTGTCCTGTGGTCGAGGCTGGGGCTCCATCCACGGGCCTCCCACTGCTGCCCTGCACAGGGGCCGCAGACACCCCCTGAAAAGGGGTTCACCTGGGGACACCTGGCTGAGGTCCTTCTGGCCAGTGATGTCATGCACAGTCACTGCTGGAGATGAGGGGGCTGTGAAGACTCTGGGCCACCCCCCACACATACACACAGAGAAAACAGCCAGCGTGTTGCACGTTCCCAGCCCACACCCTGGAGACCAGCCAGCTTCCTCCCGGGTGCACTGCCCACTGCGTGTGGCGGCTGCCCTGGCAACACGCCGCACGCCCACAGACCCACGTGCCTCGGGCACGAGGAGCACGCACCCAGACTCTCGAGCGTACCTGCGTTCTCTGGAGGGCTGCCCAGACTCTGGGGGCCGGGCGGGTACAGGAAAAAAGAAATGGAATTTCTACATGAGGGCTTAAAACACACACAGCAGGAACCAGAACACCTCCACCCGGGAGGGGAGAGCAGCTGAATGGTCTGGAGACTGGACTAGAATCCAGGCTCCGCCTCCAACCGGCTGTGTGGTCTTGGGCAAGCGGCTTCCCTTTCCCTGCGCTTCACTTTACCCTCCTGTCAGGTGGGATAATAAGCAGGACCTACCCCTCTGAAGTTTCATTTTCTAAGGTTAAATATGCTGAGTGTAAATCAGTTAGCACAGTGTATAGTACACGATAGAACCTTCTGGAAACGCTCTAACCCTGTGCTGTCCAACCGTATCACTAACCACACGTGGCTACTGAGTACTTGAAACATGGCTGGTGTGATTGAGAAGGCATTTTCCATTTAATTGTACTTAATTTACATTTAAGCGGGCACGCATGGTTCATCACTCACACTGGACAGCGCAGGTGGGGAACACAGCAGGTGCCCAGTAAATGCTAGTGATGGTTATTACCAGGGGTTGCTGTGGCTGGAGGCGCACAGGGTTAGACCTGAGGAGGCTGCACTTCGTGCTGAGCACGGGGCTGTACGGTGCCGGCCTGTGCGTCCCGGCATCTCGCAGGGGGGTGCTGAACCGCATCTGAGCGTTTGGGTCATGGACGACATAGAGGTACCGGTGATAGCTGAGGGCAGCCTCTCTGTATGGCAAGTACAGAGTGTTTGTACGACTGCAGGGCTTTGTACACGCCCAGAATGGAAATCTCTCATCCGCAGACACCTGCCACACAACAGGTACCCAGGCAGCACCTGGGATCACAGGCAGGCCCGCAGCACGAGAGAGGATCCTGCCGCCACTGGAGGTGGAGCTCCAAAGGCAGGTGCCCTCACTCCTTCGAGATGGACACTGACGGGCTCGCCTGCCTGGTTTCCATCTCCCTGTCTGGCCCTTTCTCCTTGACTCTGCCCTGGGACCCCCCTTTGCTCTCAGAGAGCTGCCTCCGCTTAGCCCCTCAAGCCGGACCAACCAGAGCACTCCGTCCCACCGTGACTGGCGCAAAAGAAGGATATGCCCTGGGCTGATGAGGCCTAATCCTAGGACCGTTGCTAGAACCACAGGGAAGGGGAAGCTGCTTCTGTTGTGACGCCAAGCTGGCAGATTGTGCCCTGGGAGCTGCTGGGCGACATTCTGCCTCCCCAGAGAGAGACGCAGGCCACAGAGCCGACACAGAGAAAGAGAGTGCGGAGAGATGGAGAGAGAGAGGGGTCCTAATGACATCACTGGATACAGCCGCACCTGAAGCCTGACTCACTCCAAACTCCCCAAACCCTTGAACCAATAAATCCAGTTTTTAGTGTCTCTTTTCCTTTTCACTTTATGTTGACATAGTCATTTATTGGTGTAGCTAGTTTTATGAGCAACTTATTATCCAACTTGAAATGCACGGAGCTCAGTAAAATATCCTGTTCTGCTGCTTCTCAGCTACGTGACCTTGGTCCAGTTTCTTAACCTGTCCGAACTTCGATTTCCTCATCGGTAGAGAGGAGCTGCTATTTGTACCCACTCTGTAGAGAGACAGCTTTGTGGATTAAATAAGATAGAGCACGTACAGCAGTGTTTAATAAATGGTGGCTGTCATAATTTGAACTAATTTTAAATGTAATTTACTAAATAAGGATAAGTAAAGAAGAATTCATCCAGTGCCCAAGTATCGCCAAGTCTCTTGAACCCTTGGGACTTCAGTTATCTGATGTTTAAATGGGCCTTGGTGCCAAAGGCCCTGTTCCTGTCCTTTATAAACACTGACGGCCCGAGTTTCTCTAAGGTTTTGCAAAGAAAAGGCACAAACACCTATTCATCTCCTGTCTTCTTGTGCTACTGAAAGAAAAAACAGACCGCTTCTCACTGGAGCGCAGCACCCTGAGCCGCCAGGGGCTCCCAGCGGCTAGGGGCACGCCAGCCCGCTCCCGAGGGTTCCTGGCCTCCTTAGGCGGAGGGCTCACCTCCAAGGGGCCAATGAGCAACTGGGCCTAGAACGAAGATCCGGCTGCCCACCCAGGATGGCCTCACAGCCAGTCAAGACTCAGCTCTCCTGGTTCCTACCCAACAGCTTGTCCCTTTGAGCCCCCTACCCCCTGCCCAGCCTGCAGCGCTGCTCCTGTGGCCCCGGGACCCCCAGCCCTGGGTCCACCCAGGGAGAAGGAGATGGCACGCTGAGAGCACCCGCAACTCCAGACGGGACCAGAAAGGGTGGCCCGATGTCCTTATAGAACAGAGCCTACCTGGCGAGCCAACGCAGCGCCTGGCTCACCCATGAATGCTGTTGAGTGCCTAGCCAGCAGGGGGTGCTCATCAGCGCTGCCGTGTGGTAGGCGATTCTCCGGCTGTCAGACCCCCGAGGACGCTGAAGCCAGAGAGGTTCGCACACAGAGAAGCCACGAGAGAACAGGCCCACGACCTGGTTTGGGACTGTCCCGCTCCACAGGCCAGTCTTTCCCTGACCCCGCACTCTCAGCATAGCCCACAAGCACGTGTGGGTCACTGCTACGGGCTCCGGGGCAATACGGAGCGGGGTTCTGGGGCCAGACCCCCACGCTGTACCGCCGACAGGCTCCGTGCCCATCCGCAAGTCACTCACCATCTCCGTGCCTCAATGGGCTTGTCTGTGAAGGAGTGATGATCCACCTCAAGGGGCGCTGGAATAATTAAACGACGTCACCCATATAAAATGCTCAACAGATGCTATTTAAGAAGACAAAACTCCACCCATGGAACTGGTTTGGGTGCAGGCCTTCGTTGCCTTGAGTGGAGTACAGGCTCCCCCCGCCCCAAACATCTTATCAGCTGCAGATTTTAATAAGTCTTAAACACAGACTTGGCAAATTCCGAAGACAGAAAATCTCAGGGAAACTTGGCTCTCGGAGAGGGATGTCAGCCAAACCAGAGACTCGAGCTTCCCCGAACCCTGGAGCCTGTCCAGCCTCGTCACTTAGAAAGCAGGAAACGAGACAGGGGGCACAGTTGGGACAAGGGGTCATCATTTCTCATGGTGATGACGGAAGTGTCCTTCCCACCTGCCAAGCTGCAGCAGCAAATGCCTACCGCCCTCCCCCAGGGCCCTCACGAGGCTGCTGCAGTGGAGACCCAGCCAGACTGCAGGGGAGGCCGAGCCAGGCAGGGCAGCCGGGGCCCTGCCGTCACATCGCGCTGGGTCCCAAGCCATCTGCCCCCATCAGAAGCTCCTGGAAGCTGCATTGTCAGTGACCTGAAAAAAGCATCGAAATGCACCTACGGCCACGGCCGCATTGTTCTCGAAGAGAAGCTCTGCCGTCTTAAGCCTGAAAGCATGACACACAGACGCTGTTTGAGTCAACCCAGCCAGCTTCAGAGAGCCCCGAAATATCCCAACAGAATTCTGGATTCACTCTGCAAGCATTTCTGGAACCCCGCTCGGCCCAGCGGGGAGGAAAGGGGGAGCTGTGGTTCGAACCCAAGAATGAAAGCTCCAAGAACAAGGCAGAAGTTTTCTCTGGGCTGCACGACTTTGTGGCCGCGCTCACGTGTAACCTACATCTATCTACGGCTCGCCCGCAGCCCGAGCAGCCTACAACTGGAGTGAGTTCATGTACCCGCCCCCCCCACACCCTGCTTGAAACTCTCTCCCGGCTCCTGTGTCGCTCAGAGTAAAAGCCGGAGTCTCCCAGGAATGGCCAGCCTCCCGTTCCTTCTCTGACTTCATCTCCTCCTCCTCTGCCCATGTTTACTACCATCCAGCCTCCCCGGCCTCCTCGCTACGCACTGCTCCCAACTCCAGGCTATAAACCCTGTTCCCAGTGTCTGCATGGCCCCCTCCTTTCCTTCCAGTCTCTGACCTCCTCTGGACCATCAGCCCTTCCCACTCCTCTCCAGCCCTTTCCGGCTTTATTTTCCTGGTGGCACTTGTCGCTCCCAATAGACACGTGTTGCTTGTCAATCTGCCTCCCAACTAGAGCGCACGCTTCACGAGAGCATATGCACTGGGATGTTGCTCTGCTCACTTCTCCATCTACAGTTCCTAGAACAGGGCCTGGCACGTGGTAGAGGCTCGGTAGATATTTGTGGACGGGGAAAAAAGGAAAGGAGGAAGGGAGAGCGGAGAGAAGGGAAAGAAAAGGGGAGGGAAAGGAAAGGAGGAAGGAAGAAAGAAGAGGGCGTCTTCTTCTAAGAACCATCAGAAAGTGTCCATCGCGGTCCCCCATCAGCTGACTTCCTGAAGAACGATTCTGAACAAGACCCTCTTTGCTCATACACCCTCCACGGCTCCCCACCGTCTGATGGGGCAAACGCTGCAGCCTGACAGACTGGGAGGAACGGAATTCTCCTGCCTCTCCTCTCCTCTCCTCTCCCCTACACACCACTGACCCCCACGGACTCTACGGAAGCTCATGGCTCCCTACCACGGCCCTCTGTGCATCCGGGTCACAAAGCCACCCATCGGAGCCTGACAGAAGGGGACTGAATCCCAGCTTCTCCGCGGACTGCCTGTGTGACCGTGAAGCGAGCCACTGGACGGCCTGTACCTCTGGTTCCTCACTGACCAGTGAAGGGCTGTCCCGAGAGAGGAGGAGGGGGTGCTTGGGGGCGCCTGGGGCAGTGACCACACAGAGAGGCCTCTTGGCCTGGACAGCAGCACCACAACAGGCTGGCCACTCCTCTTCGGGAGGGCATCCTGTGCACTGCGGGAAGGCGAGCGGCACCCCTGGTCTCCACCTACCAGATGCCAGTCTCAGCCACAGTTGTCACAACCAGAAATGGCTCTAGACATTGCCAGATGTCCCCTGGGGTAAGGCTGCCAGATTTATCAATACATACTTATACTAAACATGACTCATGATCTGTAATTCTAATCTAATTGTGTGGCCTATATGTTATTTGGCAGCCCTACCTGGGAGACAAAATTAAGAAAATTAAAACCCTTCATTAAGAACCACCTGGGGGCCCAGTAGTAACATCAATTTTTCCTCTCACCTTCCTCCAAACTTCTTAGCATACCCACCGACCTCCCCAACCCCACTGCCTCCCACCCGGGACGGGCGGCTGGGCTGCCCCAGCAAGCCCCGCTCAGCCTGTGATAACAGCTCCCAGGCTAGCCCTGCCACCAGGGCGTCTGCAGAGCTAATGTGGCTTCCTCTCCTGCACCCCCTACAACCCTTGCCTCCTTCCTGGGGTCTGTCCTCTGCCAGCAAGCCCCCGCCCTGTCCCCTCCAATTAAGAGGCCTCCTAGGCCCAGCCTAGAGGCAGGAAAACAAGTCACTTAGTCACTTTGCTTCCCTTATCAACTCAGTCACGTGGCTGGCTCCTTTAATGGGTGTTGTCATGGCAACGGGAAGCCGGTGCCTGCTCTCTCTGGGAACCAAAACAAAATTAAGGGGTGGAGGTGGGGAGGGAAGAGGAGGGGCGGGTGAAGGGAGCCAGGAAGGAGCCAGGATGAAGCTGGGAGGACTTAACTGGAGATCATAATGAGGCCACCCTGTCCCAGCTTTCCCGTGGTGGCCCTGGGGAGACAGGAAAAAATCAGACGCCTGCCCTGGTGACGCTCAGGCTAACTCAGTGGGTGTTTTCACATTGTTTATCCTGACAGCTGAGTAATTTTCATCCCCTTTATGAATACACTGAAACCCAGACACTTGTGAAGATAGCGTGAGTTGCTCATCCGGGACTGTGCAATTCACAAGCAAATCAATTTCAGCTCCTCTCTCTCCTTTCCCTGCTCCCATGTCCTCCCCACTCCTTCCCCCTTGCTTTTGTAAGAAGACCAGGGGCTCTGGCCCCAGTGCACCCAGCATGGTTCTCCTTCCTCTTGGAACTCCTCCTGCTCCTGATACTCCCACTCCTCAGGTTCTCAGAGCTCCCTGCAGCCGCAGTGTTTTCACAGACGCAATTCCCTCTGCCAGGAATGGTTCTCCCCGTCTCTCCCCACCTCGTGCCTTCCTCTAAAAGGCCCCCTCATCCTTCCCACACCTTCCTGGACACGAGATACGCTCACGACACATAACTGCCACTTCTCCATTGTGTATGCTTGCACTGCAGAGCGCCTATGCTTCAGACCTGGTGCTCTGCCTGTAATTACCTTTTTAATTACACTCGGGAGTTCGGTCGGAGTCTGTCTCCCACACTGGAATGTCAGCCCCAAGAGGGACGGCCTATCTTATTCCCTGCTGCATCCACAGTGCCCAGCCCAGCCTCTGACACACGAAAGCCCCCGGGGAAGTAAATGCGCCGGCATCTGAACCCAGCTCTGGCTGATTCCAAAGCTCCCTCTTGACCTGCTTCATGATGCTGGGTCACAACAGCTCCCTGGTTCAGCACTGGACAGAGCTTCCAGACCCACAACCCCTGCCGGCCTCGTGGCTTCGGTTGCTCAGGCAAAGCCTGCAGACCTGCCTGGCTGAAATCCAGAAACTGACTGTTCAGCTGCCGCTGCCAGAAAGAAGGATGCGGGGAGCCCTCTGGGCAGGGATGTGGCTCCTCTGAATCCAACAGTGAAGGGAAGGAACACCTGATTTGACCCCCAGATTTGTATGCATTCCACTGGGGACCGGCTCTCTGCTATTAAGGGTAGGTGGTCCCTAAAGAGGAAGGAAAGGAGAGAAGTCTGCTTTGGAGGGAACAGGCTTGTCACTAGGCCCTTAGGAGGCACCCATGAGAACAGGGCAGCTCACAGACAGAAGACTTGAACTTGTTCCCCTTCACTTGTGTGTACCCTTGAAACATCACTTTCTCTTTCTGAGCCAGTTTTCTCCAGTGTACCGTAGAAATGATGCCACCCACACATGCCAAAATGACGGTGCTGTGCACGTGAGGATGGGCGTGTTTGTGACAGAGAGCGGGAAGGGCCCGGCTCTTCTGCCAGGCAGTCCGGGGGGTAAGTCCCCAGCTCTGCCCCCGCCTGGCTGTGCGCTCTCGATCAACTCACTCTTCCTCCCTGAGCGCGTTTCCTTGTCTATAAAACGGGGGCAACCTCACTCTGCTCGTGAAGTTCATATGCTGTTCCTATACAGGGCGGGGCCCAGAGTAGCCCCAGGAAACGGACGCTCAGGTGACTAAAAGGACGGGCCCTGAGAAATGCGAACTTCAGGAACAGCCGCCATCATGGGGCTGTTGTGTCTGGACTCCAGGGATGCGGAGTCAGTGGGTACCTGAGGCCCTTTGTCCAAGCCTGGAAGGTTCGGCCCCCTCAGATACCTTGGTATTGACTCCCCTCAGATACCAAGCAGGATCCTAGGAGGTCCCTTTGGTCAGACGGTCTTGGCCCACAGCTGGGCAGAAAGCATATTCTGTACCCCAAACCCAGCCCTTCCTAGGAGAGAGGATGCAGGCCAGACGGCTGGCCACCAGGGACAAAGTGTTCCCCAGTTGGGCCAATAACCCAAACTAGACAGATGTGGTGGGACCACCAAGGGCACCGATGCTTCCTTCTCCAGATGTGGAAACGGAGCCTCGAGAAGGAAAGGGACTTGTCCAGGGTGCCAGGGGAGCTGGTGGCGGAGCTGGGGCCAGGGCCCCAGCTGCAGCGCAGCCCAGGTGCCTCGCTGACAAGTCTTCTGCCTGCAGCCCCCTCCCGACGGAACCAGCCAACTGCCACTCCCTTAAAAACGCAGCCATTCCAGGAGCACACAGCTGGGGAGCAGAGGTTGCATCCAGGTTTGGTTAGACAACGAACAAAAAGACTGTGGGTCTGTAACCCGAAGGCTTTGGCAGGGTGGGGGGGGTGTCTATATACACTGTCCCCCAAATAGCCAACAGAATGTGTGGGTCTATGGGTTGTACTGGAAAGAGGGTCCAGACAGTTTTCTTCAGGTCCCCACAGGGGTCTCCACAAAGGCAAAGCCGAAAAGCTCTGGGCCTTTCGGAGGGATCCCATGTATCCTGTATGTTTCCTTATTCAGAAAGGTCAGGATGTGCAACCAGCCCTGGGGCTGATTCTGGAAACCACACAGGCACGCCACACACACACCCACGCATGAGGAGGGCGGGGCAGCACCAGGCGCCCGCAGCCTGCAGGCTGCCCTTGATGGCTGTCTGCCACCACGCAGGGAGGGGCTTCTTGATGTTCAGCGCTGGCACCAGATGCTGACGCCCCGAACACACACAGACTCGGGGATCAGGCCAGCCCCAAGGTCTGCAGGCTAAGGACTCAGGATACACCCCTGATGCCGGCTCAGCAGCAACGGGGTCCCAGGCAGAGGGATGTGGGTGACCTGAGGAGAGCAACACACGTCCAGTCACGGGCCTCACTGGTCCACACATCCCACACACAGACACACACAGTCACGATCTCATGCATTCACCCGTCACACACACAGACACACACAGTCACAGCCTCACTCATTCACACATCACACACACAGTCACAGCCTCACTCATTCACACGTCACACACACAGACACACACAGTCACAGCCTCATTCATTCACACATCTTACACACACACGGACACACACACAGTCACAACCTCACTCATTCACACAGATCCCTGCATCACACAGACATACATCATACTCAAAAATACAGATAAACACAGACACAGATACATGTGCACACAATACACAGAGATAACACTGAGGTTATCTCCAGACGCACAGACATCTCAGATACACATGCTCACAGCCACATGCCTCACCCACACAGGCATGTACACACATACACACACGCACAGAATCCAGGCATCTAAATGCTTGCCGGACACCCATCCCTACAGATTCTCCCCTCTGCACGAAGTCATGGGCTGTCAACGCTAGGCTAGACCGGGCTCCCCACTGGCCGCGGGAGAGAGGAGTGGGGCAGCAGAACCCTGTCTGACTCTCACCCTCCTTCATGGGTGGAGGGTGAGGGGCCCCTGCCTGCCAGGAGAGTGCAGGCACATGCCCACAAGCAGAGTAACCCTCTGACCAGGGACTCGCAGGGACGGAGTCCCCTCCGGCTCCTGGGGGTGGCTTCAAGGGCTGAGAATCCGGAAGGAGGAGTGTGGAGATGTGTGGGGAAAGGCTTTATTCTTCCAAAGGGTTATCTTCCCCCTTCCCTGAAGTCTAGCCCTCCTGCAGCCCCATGCAGACTTCCCCCTCCACGCCCTGGCAGCCCCCCACCCCTCTGCTGTCTCAATGTAGTGAGACTCATCCACCAGCTCCTGCAAGAGAGGGGGTCCTACCCAGACACAGGCAGGACTGCCCCACAGCTGAAGAGCCCGCATGCTGCATGCAGCAGAAAAACATCCAGAGCCCCCACCCCCAAACTCCCAGCCTCCTCCAGTCCTGCTGGAGGTGAGTACCCACCCAGGTGAGCCCCACGACCAAGGTGGCCGCCCCCTAGCACCACTGACCACCCCCACTTCTGAGACTCCTTCCTGGGGGTGGGTGGCCACGACTGTCCCCACCCCCAGAGGCTGCGGGGGAGGGGGGCGCCCCCTCCCCCACCTCACCACCTACCTCCTTCTTGACGGTGCGCAGCAGCCTCTGCCGGGTCTCCGGCCCTGTGGGACAAGACGGGAAGGCCGCTGTTCAGCCGCGGGCGGGGGCCGGGATCGGGGCTGCCCTCCCGCCACCCCCGCGCCCCCTCACCCGTGGGGCCCGAAGCCATGGCTGGGCGCGCAGCGTTCCAAGTCCCGGGAGGCAGTGGCAGCGGTGGCGGATCCTGCTCTCCGGCTCCAGAGCTGCCAGTCGCGGTGGGGCGGGGCGGGGCGCCGAGTGACGTCAGGGCCCGTCTCGCGCGTGGCCCCGCCCCCCGGAAACACACTGCCAGGCCTTCCAAGTTCCCTGTATGAGGATCCTCCCCTCCCCATGCACATCCGCACCCCCTCACCTCCAGGGCTGGCCTCCCCACGACCCCACCCCCCACCTTCCTGCCCAACGCCAGTGCCCCAGCCCCTTTATGTGGGGCGGGAAGGACCGAATCACTCGTTCAATGTCTGCCATGTGCCAGGCTCGAGGAAGTGGCGGGAGATGGTGGGGCACACTCTCCGAACCTCAGTTTTCTCATCTTTACCACGGGTATAATATGACTACCTCGTGGGAATGACAGACTTAAATGAGATTTTGAATGTGAAACGTTTAACGCACACCCAGGGAAACGAAGTCCAGCACCTGCAAAACGTCATTGCATGTTCTTTGGCTAAACCCTCACCGTTTTTCATCCAGTCCGCCCCCCACCCCGCCACGCCCCACCGCTCCCCCTAACAGCTGGCAGTCCATTCCGTGTGTCCGTGCCTCTGTTTCTATTTTGTCCCTCAGTTTATTTTGTTCAGTAGATTCCCCCTATAAGTGAGATCTTATGTTATTTGTCTTTCTCCTAGTGGCTTGTTTCGCTTGTTGGTGTGGTAGCCTGCAGGTCCATCCCTGCTGTCACAAAAAGTAAGAAAGATTTCCTTCTTCCTTTCTGCTGCCTAGTATTCCATTGTGTAAATGTACCGTAGTTTTTTGATCCACTCATTTACTGATGGGCACTTAGGCTGTTTCCGGAAGTTGACTATTGTAAATAGCGCTGCTATGAACATTGGGGTGCACACGTTCTTTTGAAGTGGTGTTTCAGGGTTCTGAGGGTATACTCTCAGAAGTGGAATCACAGGGTCATAAGGCAGTTCCATTTGTAATTTTTTCAGGACACTCCACACGGCTTTCCACAGTGGCTGCGCCAGTCTGCATTCCCACCGGCAGGGCACGAGGGGTCCCCTTTCTCCACGTCATCTTCACACTTGTTTGCTGCTTTACTGATGATGGCCATTCTGACAGGTGTGAGGTGATGCCTCCTGGTAGTTTTAATTTGCGTTCCTCTGATGATTAGTGACATCAGGCATCTTTTCCTATGTCTACTGGCCATCTGTGTGTCCTCTTCAGAGAAGTGTCTGATTCAAGTTCTTTGCCCACTTTTAAACTGGATTGTTTGTCTTTCTGGTGTTGAGTTGTAGGAGTTCTTTATATATTCTGGAGATTCACCCCTTATCAGTTGTATCATTGGTGGATATGTTCTCCCACACAGTGGGTTCCCTTTGCATTTTATTGATGGCTTCTTTTGCTGTGCAGACGCTTTTTAGTTTGATGTAGTCCCATTTGTTTATTTTTTCCTTTATTTCCATTGCCCTAGGAGACATATCAGCAAAAATACTGCTCCGAGGGATGTCTGAGATTTTACTGCCTATGTTTTCTTCTAGGATTTTTATGGTTTTGCGACTTACATGTAAGTCTTGTATCCATTTTGAGTTTATTCCCGTGTATGGTGTAAGTTGGTAGTTGAGTCTCATTTTTTGCAGGTGTCTGCCCATGAGCACCTCTTTTATGCCAGGCACCATAGTGTCCCCTGGAGAAGGGGCAGAGAAAGCACAGGCGAAATCCTGTCCCTCATGGCCCTTACATTCTGTTGGTGGAACACCAACCATTAAGTGCCCAGGAATAAATCTATCACATGCCCTGTAAAACCAGAGGGCAGAAGAATTGTACAACTTCTCTGGGAGGCATTAAAGAAGACCTACTGGAAAGAGTTCCATGAAGAGGCAGGTACTCCCTGAGACATGCAGTCCAGGTGTGACTAACGCAGACCTAGCAAATATTTTCTAAGAACATGCCACACCTGAGGACAGGGCTGGACTCCGGGCAGGACACCAAGCGAGTCCACAAGTGATGTGTGGGAGTATCACATCCAACTCAACACTCCAGAATTTTCTCCGCTGACCCTCCTCTCTTCTCCCACACCCTCTCCCCTGGGTTACCGCCCCACCCCCCCATCAGACAAACCAGAATCAAACAAACCAGAACACACAGTGGGCTTGGCCACTACCCAGAAGGCACCCAGGGCCGGGTTCCACAGCTAAACCTAAGCAGTAACTTCTTTGGAATCACTTATGAGCACAAGGATTTTCCAGGAAAGTCTTAGCGAGACTGCAACTTGGAGGAACTAAATTGATGTCTAAATTCAGTACAAGCCCAAATTAACGGACAACAGGCTCTGTTATATTCTGGAACTCAGTGCAATAATTCTAAAGTTCATTTGAAAGAAGAGCCAGGAATTTTCCAATGCTTAGCAGATTTAGCTTTTTCTAGTTCTTAGAAGTTTTGTCAAGATAGAGCAAATGAACATTGCATTATGGCACTAAAACTCTAGACAGATAACCTCAGCATTCCTACAGATTTGGCAGGATGGGAAGGATGTACAGCTTGCAACTATTTCCTTTCCTGCAATGAATTTTCTGGCTATTAATGTTGTATGCCCTCTATATTTTAGGCTTATGGAAAAAGAAATGGAGATCATTATTCATTAGTCAAGTCAATGCAATTGCTTTTCAAAGCTACACAATGCATGTGCATACAACAATTCTAACAGAACTAGGAAGTCTAGGAACATTTTCTTGGGTTGGTACATCGCCATACTGAAAGGCTAAGTAGGTCCTTGGACATCTCAGTGTCACCTACATTGTGCTGTCCTCGCAGGTCATTACCACACAGGCGCACGTGTCGTCATTTGCCAAGAATTGCCTAATGCAACTAAACCTCAGCTCTGATTCTCCAACTTGCTTCTCTTTTGTTTAATTTTTAAATTTCTGTTCAGTGTGCTAAAAGCAATTAATGTGAGATCTATCCTTTTAATGTCCTTTTTTTTTTCCAAATCCTCACCCAAGGATGGATATGTTTATTGATTTGAGAGAGAGAGAGCAGGAGGGAGAAACATCGATGTGAGACACATCGATCGGTTGCCTCTCATACGTGCTTCGACTGGGGACGGGACCTGCAACCTAGGTATGTGCCCTGACCGGGCATCAAACCCACAACCTTTTGGTGCACAGGTCGATGCTCCAACCAACTGAGCCACCTGGCCAGGGTGTAACACACTTGAACTCATCTTGCCCCACTGAGACTTTGTATCTGTAAGTTAGCAGCTCCCCACTTCCCCACCCCTCCTGAGAACCACCATTCATGGCATTCTCTGCTGCAGTGAGTCTGACTATTTTAGTTATGTCACATAAGTGGAATTATGCAGTATTTCTTCCGGTGACTGGCTTATTCCACTTAGCATAATGTCCTCAAGGTTGTTCATGTTGGCGCATATTGCAGAACTTCTTCTTTTTAAAGGCTGAATAACCTTCCATTATATGTATAAACCGTTTTAACTTTATCATCTGACCCGTTGATGAACATTTAGGTTGTTTCCATGGTTTGGCTATTTTTAATAGCGCTCACATCTCTTTGAGACCCTCATTTCAATTCTTTTGCACAGACACGCAGAAGTGGGATTGCCGGATCATATGCTAGTTCTGTTTTTAGATTTTTGAGGAATCTCCATGCTGTTGGCCATAGCAGCTGTATCACTTTGCATTCCCACCAAAGTGTATGTTCACATTTCCGCACCTCCTCACCAGCACTTGCTGTCGCTTGTGGTTTGGTTTTGCTCGTAGCCACCCTTCCCTGTGAAGCTGCATCTCACTATGGTTTTGATTTGTGTTACCCTGTTGGTGAGTGACATGAAGCATCTTTTCATATACCTTCTGGCCATTTGGCTGTCTTCTTTGGAGAAAAGTCTATTCAGGTCCTTTCTCTTTCTTCAAGTGGATTATTATTATTATAAATTTTTTTTGCTATTGAGTTGTATTTCCTTAGATATTTTGGAAATTAACCCTTATCAGATATATGGTTTGCAAGTATTTTCTCTCATTCTGTAAGTTGCCTTTTAACTCTGTGGATGGTTTCCCTGGCTGGGCAGAAGCTTTCCAGTTTGATGAATTCCCACTTGTCTATTTTTGCTTTGTTGCCTGCACTTCTGGTCTCGTTTCCATGAAATGATCGCCAGGACCAACGGCATGAAGCTTTTGCCCCATGTTTCCTTCTAGGAGTTTTACGGTTGAGGGGCTTACATTGAAATCTTAAACCCATTTTGAATTGATTTTGTGTATGGTGTCAGATAGGGTCCAGTTTCATTCTTTTGAATGAGGATATTGAATTTTCCCATCCCCATTCATCGAAGAGATACCCTTTCTCCATTCTGTATTCTTGGGCCCTCGTTGAAGAGTGCTTGAATATATGCCTTTAGTTCTGAGCTCTCTATTCTCCACGGATGTGTCTTTAGACAAGTACCATGCTGTTCTGATTATTTAGCTTTGCAATATATTTTGAAGTAAGGAAATGCGATGCCTCCAGCTTTGTTCTTCTCCGGACTGTTTCCGCTGTTCAGGGTCCCGTGTGGCTCCATACAAATCTGCACCGTCATCCAATTATTGACCCTGTAAACTATTTAAGTCTGTATTAATCTTAGAATGCCATAAAATAGTGTGAGAGCCTTTCCCAGTCGCTGTTAGTAAAAGAAGAGATCAGTGCTTCTGGATCACAAGAAAAGCCCGCCTGGTGGAATTTTTCGTGGGCTGTTCCTTCAGTCAGCATTTCGACGCCCTCTAGAGGGCAGGAGGTGTAGTGCCAGGTGGTCAGCCTATAAAAACGTAGGCGCGAGGGAACACGGCTCCTGCTTTGATGAATCTTGCACTCCCAACAGGTAACTGATGAAACTCGACAACTCTATTAGAGCAGGGGTGAGTGAGGTGCTAAGGTAACCGCTGATGTGGACCCGGGACTCGTTGGGAAAGGATTCTGGGTAACACGCCCTTTTTCTGGCGACCAGACGCTAAAAGGATATTGTTTGGGTCCTTTCGACCTCTTTTCTCCTCCAAATGACAGTTTTACTTCATAACTGGGGTTTAATACTAACCTTTCCAGTTACATCTCTCTTTTTTGGTATACATTCATGGCTTTCACATTTATTTGTACGTAGAACTTCAGCTGTCAGCGGGATTACAGACTGGCCGCAGAAAAGGCGGAAGGGTCGCGGTGGAGTCTGTCGAGGCTGGTGGTGAGCACTCCACCGCGCTTGAACCGGGGCGGAGAGTCAACGGCAGGCGTGCTGGCCAGACAATCCAGTTTTAGGGAGTTGTTCGTGTTTAACCTCTTGATAACATGCACGTTTGGGTTTAAGAGTCTATAAAACTTCACATCACCATGGTAAGTTGAGGTACCCTTTCACTTTTTTTTGTAATAACATTCACTTTTGCAGAAAGAAAGGCTTGCTGTATTTTGCTATGTATAATGTGCACTTTTTGGGGGCCAAAGTTTTGAGGGAAAAATAAGGATGCGCATTGTACGTGGGTATAAGGATTACACACCGCGGGTATAACGATGGCAGGCATAATAACCTGTAACGCATACAAAAAGGTGGATGTGCATTATACACAGGAAAATACGGCATTTCATTTTAGTTTTATTTTTTTATTAGAGGAAGGGGGAGGGAGGGAGGAAGAGAGGGAGAGAAACATCAACGTGTGACAAAAACTCACCCGGTTGCCTCTCCCACACGCCCCAAGCACCCCAACCGGGGGCCAGTCTGCCCCCCAGGCATGTGCCTGACCCAGAATCGAACCGGCGGCCTTTCCCTTTGCAGGATGGCGCTCAACCAACTGAGCCACACCGGTCACAGGGCTGAAGACGTACTTCAGAGTCCAGGATGTTCTCTCCGTTCTTCTCTTTTCCTGGTATAGCTGCTAACATAGAGTGACCCAGCTCTTTGATTGTGCTGAGGTTTTAAAAAACAATAATATCTAAATATTATTACATACAGTGACTCTCCCCCTCCCCCCACCTTCTAGGAAGCCTTGTGCTGCAGCGGTTCTGTTCCACTTTGACCTCTTTTTATTGCTGTTAAATATTCTAACCTTATATTTTAACTTTCTAAGTGTATGCTTGCAGAAGGTTTTTCTTAAATAGATGTTAGGCGTTCTGGACAGCAGGGACTAATACATTATTGAATGTCCATTGCAACTGAAAACGTATTTCCAGGTCAAACTTCAGGTCGCCTTCTCACCCACCGCATGGGAAGCCGCGTGAATCAAAGTGGGACTTAGGAAGATGGATCTTGCAGTTCTGTGTGAACGTAAAATGCCCAGCAGACTGATTGTGTAGGAACACGATTCAGGTGAGACGGGAAGAAAGCCGGTGCGGCACAGTGACTGGGTGACTGGGGGCGAATCCCGTTCGAAAGCCGCGTGTGCCGGCGACGGCTACTCAGCCATTCTGTTCTCAGCTTCCTGCTCTGCGATTGGGACATGCTAACAAGACCTGCTTATTTTTTTTTTTAAAGATTTTATTTATTTATTTTTAGGGAGGGAAGGGGGGGAGAGAGAGAGAGAGAGAGAGAGAGAAAGAGAGAGAGGGAGAGAAACATCAATGTGTGGTTGCTGGGGGTTATGGCCTGCAACCCAGGAATGTACCCTGGCTGGGAATCGAACCTGGGACACTTTGGTTCCCAGCTGGCACTCAATCCACTGAGCTATGCCAGCCAGGGCTAAGACCTGCTTATTAACATGGTAAGGCTCAAAGCAAATACAAAGCCCGAAGAAAAATGATCGGCGCTTCGTACGTGCTACCTACACAGGTGTCCGAGTTTTAAAGGTCTGGAATAAGCGAGAATGCAGCACTGGTTGCCCCCGGAGACGACGGCACAGGAGGGTGAAGCCTTACTTTTCCACACTGACGTGACTGAGCGCTCAGAGGAAAAAATCTGTTGTATCTTGTTACGTTCACGTCAGCACTGAGGAGGGAGCAGAGGAAGGGCTGTGACCCACAGTTTGCGGTCCAGGACATTGGAGTTTAGAGAGATGAAGTGTCTCACCCAGAGACCAACACGGATGAGGAACAGACCTGAGGCGGGGGGTACAGATGCTCCCCGGGGACAGAGGTCCCTGAACCTGAGGTCCCCACACACGAGCTCAGGCCCCAGACAGCAGGAATAAGAGCGCTCCTCACGAGCTTTCCCACGTCCTCCTGCCGCAGGGTTGCTGCAAGGAGGCAGCTCGTGCCCGGAGCAGGTGCCCGGTCCGTGAGAACAGCTCACATCCCAGCTCCTGGTCGCATGTTTCGACCCCTGACCCAACATGCAATGCCTTCTCTCCGGATGGAGCCCCTCCCCCTCGATGGACTGGGGGATCCACACACAGGTCCCTGTTTCCCTCACTTCCCCCCACCCCAGTGCTTGATTCTATCAGTCGCCTCGAAGTGAGACTTCCTGGTGGTCAGGCGACCACCCTGGGTGACCAGCATCTGCCTCCCAGCTCACTCAGACCCCAGGACATTCCAAACAACTGCCCACATGGCAGTTGCACAAGGAATCAGCTTCATCTCCAACTGACCAGACCTGGATGACGAGCAGGTAACATCGGGACCTGGCAAAGTGGCTTAACCCCCTCGGCCCTCAGGCCCCTGTTCTGTGCCGTGGGGCCTGCCTACTAGCACTATGAGGCCGAATGTAAGAGGCTTCAGACGGAGCCTGAAGAAAAGTGACGGGTCCTTCCCAGGGGCCACGGGAGCGTTCCAGTGCTGAGTGTCTGACAGAAGAAGCCAGAGGGGAGACGGGGTGCCTCCCGGGAGGACACCTGGGGGCCCTGGGCGGGGAGGGGGGAGGGGGAGGTGGCCTTCAGTCCGGACGTGGTGGGAGCACCTGTCCTCCTCCCCTGCGATCTGCTCCTGGGCCCCGTGGGCGGGCGGAGGAGGGGCTGTGACCCTCCCTTCACGGTCCCTGGCACCGACATGCAGAGGCACGAGTGACGTTCCCAGCGTCACAACACCGGTGGCAGGTGGGTCTAGGACAGGGATGCAGTTGGTTCCTTGGTGACAGAGATCCTTGAACCCCCCCGTCCTGTCGATCAAGTCCTGGACTCCGCGACCAGGGGCCACCCCCCACCCCCATCCCCCGTTCCCCACACCCTCCCGTCCCGAGGGTGCCGGGCAGGGGGAGACAGCCGGTGTCTCAGCCGATGGCAGGGCACGCGCCTCACCCAGCTTCACCCACACGTCTCAGTCCCAGACCCCAAACTGTGGCGCTTCCTTTAAAGAAAGTCCCTTGAGGAACTGGGGGTCCAATCTGTGTCCCTCCTCCCCCACCGCCCTCGCACATCAGCACCTCAGGGTGCCCGTCCTGAGGGTCTGACCAGTGTGTGTGGCACCCACATGGCTGGGAGCCCAGGCCTTTCACGCCACTGCCCGCAGGGCAGCTCTCTGACGAATTCATCAGCTCAGCTTCAGCGATGAACCTTGATCAACAAACAGTGGGTGCTCACTGATGAGGAAGGTGGTCTGTTGGGCCGGTGCTCGGGTGGGCTCAGGGATGGAGCTGGCCTGCCTGAGGTCTGCTGGCCATGGACGTGAGGGACCCTCCGAGCAGCTGGGACTGAGGCCCGGCTGAGCGCAGGCAGCGGCTGTGCGGGCTCTGAGGGCGCCCCTTCCCTGCCCCCTCCTCCCTCACTGCAATGCAGCATTCACGAACTCCTCCTGCCCCCCCAGACCCTGCCGGGGCAGGGGGACAGAGACCCCTGTCTTCACAGAGGGACCCCTCTGGGCCCTCTCTGAGAATCCCCCAGCCCTGCTCCTAACTAACCTCGGTCACCAAAGGTTAATTCCACTGCCTGATGGCACTGTCCCTTCTCGCCACTCTCCCAGGCGGCACGCTGACCCACGGAAATCCCGCCACGGAATCCCAGCCCTTTCCTTTCCAACAGTCTCGGGACTTAGACTGCTGGTGTTTGGTTTCAGATGTTGACGCTTCCCCTGGGGGGTGGGTGGTGATCTGTACTCCCCCTTCCCTGTCCTGTCTGTGCAGGAGGTATCCAGGTCCCTGGCCCAGTGGAAGCAGGGCCGTGTGCTCCCTCTGGAGCTGTCCTCTGGAAACACGTGTTCGAGACTGACATTGCTTCCATCTTAACTAGCTGGTCGGATTTTGCGGAAGGGGAAGTTGTCTCACCCGCTCATGGGGACTCAGCACAGGTGAGTCACCTTCCTGGCTTCTCTGCCTGCTATTGTCCCAGCCTATAAAACTCTCTTCCAAAGGTCCCCGTGACACCGTGCCTTCTCCTTCTCCTCCACTAGGTGCCGCTGTGCACCCACCTAAGACAACCGCCTTCCTGAATCTGGGTCCCAGCGTGGGTGAGATGGAGGGAATGCGGTCAGTGCTCCTTGTTCTCCAGGACGTGGTTGGACACCCGAGTGCTCGCCAGGGGTCACCGACATGGTGGTGACAACGTGCACTCCAACAGCTGTCACTTGTCAAGTACTCAGCACGGGCCAGGCTCTCTCCACAGATTAGCTCCTTGACCGCCCTCTGGACCCCGTGATGTCAGTTCCCATCCTACACAGGAGGAAACTGAGTCTCAGGGACACGATGTGACACACTCAGGGTCACACAGCACACACGCAGACAGGCTGTGAGTCAACAAAGTCCAAATGCCAGAGACATAATACAGCCGCCGCTAATTGATGAGCCCCTACTGTGTGCTGGGCGCCTGCGAGGCTGGGAGAGTACGCAGATGAGTAAGACAGACCCGTGCTGGGGGCGGTGTGCCGTGTGTCCCCTCTCCTGGGGACCTCTCGGGCGGTGCCCCGTGTCCCCAGCAGCCGGCACAGGGCGTGGCTCGGAGCACGACCTCTGCTAACGCCGGCCGGATGAATGAGCAAGTGGCTGCAGGTGCCACACCACACACTTACGGTGACTGCAGCTGAAACACCTCCTTCTTGGGAATGAGACGAAAATGTAGCCAGCCTTTTCCGTACGTCATGCCGGCCGACTTTCCACGTGGAGATCTTGAACCTGACCTCAAGCTCCTATCCAAAAACCTGTTCCAGATTTGCTGTGGATGTAATTTTGCAAGGCAGAACAGTAGACTTCTAGAAGGCAAGAAAAAAGAGAATGTTTTTGTGAGGCCGGGCGTGGGCAAGGAGGACACGACGAGGATCAGTGGTGCTGACCGTGAAGGGAACAAATGGGCTGCTTTGAAGTGAAAACGCTTCTCTGCATCATTAGACACAACTAAGAGAGTGAAACACCACACCACGCAGTGGAGAGGCTTCTGCACACCCATGTCCAACCAAGGATTTGTGTGTGTGACAAGAGAGAGAGAGAACACAGGCAAAAGGTGGGAACAGACTTCTCACAAGAGAGGACTCACCCCTCCCTGAAACTCAGATCCGAGAGTGTTCAGCCTCATCAGTCCCCAGGGAAACGCAACCTGACAACGCAGTGCGGTCCTACCACACGTCACTGGGATGCCTAAAATGAAACGCCTCCGTGTCCAGTGCTGCTGGGGACGGGGAGGGCGGGCACTCCACGCGGGGCCGACGGCTGGGTAAGTTGAGGCCCCACTCTGTGGACAGCTACGTTCCTGTCTCCTAAAGCGGAAATGTATTCAAACCTTGGGACTCTACAGTTTCCCCTCTGGCTGGTGCCAACACAGATGAGTGTTTGTGTTCACACGGGCACCCAGACTGGAATGCTCCCAGCACCGCTGTCCCTAAGAGCCCCAGGCGTAAAACTGTCCGAATGCACACAGATGGCCGACTGGGTCCTGTGTGCTGTATCCACAGGGTGGGCGCTACTCGGCAGTGAGAACGAGCACAGACTGTCAGCACAGAGCAGCGTGGACGGACCCCACAAACACAGAGCAGGCAGGACCAGCACCAGAGGGCACCGCTGTTCGCCAGGGACAGTGGTCCCCCGTCTGCAGGGGATGCGGTCCCTGACCCCCACGGGACGCCTGAGCTGTGGACAGCGCCAAGCACTGCCATGTTCTCCTACACAGACACATGCGTAACAAAGTCTACGGCTCCTCTTTGGCATATCCGAATTGCCAGCATCACTACCCTTGAGCTTTGGGCCATTGTTGAGTAAAGTAAGGGTTCTTGAACACGAGCACTGCAGACCTGGGGTTCCACTGTTGGTCCTAGGTGACATGACTGTTTGGGTGGCACCGCCCAACAGACTCCTCATCTGTCCCCCCCCCACCCCCACCCACTGAAGCCCCTCTGGCCTCTTACCCACACGACAGACAAGGATCCTTCAAATGGAAAATGGTGTCAAGACCCAGTCTGTCGTGCAGGGCTGGGGACTGGAAATTCTCTGTCATCCCCCAGAGTTCAATTTGCCAGTCCACGGACGGCGCCAAACAGACCGTCCCATCGGTTGTGACCAGTGTTTGAACCAAGAGCCAAATTATTCAAGGCCCTGGCAAGAGGATCCTCATCTGGGACAGAAAAGAATCAGTCCTCATGTTAAGTATCAGGAAGAGAGCTCTGGGGTCAAGGGCGAACCCCCGGGGAAGCCACATAAGACAAGGCTGGGCCTCTGTCTGCTGCTTACCCGGATCACACGCCACGTTCCTGCCACTCTTCCTGCTCCAGCCTCCCCAGGTGTTGGCTGATCTCTGCCCACCCTTCCCCCTTGGGCCACAGGGCCTTTGCGCATGCTCTGCCTGCTGCCTGGACTGCCCTCCAGGCCTCTGTCCTGCCAGCTGATGCCTGTCCATCCTCCAGCTCTCAGCTCATGAGCGGTTCCCTCAGGGAAGCCTCTCCTGACCTCACAGCCCACAAACCAGCCCCCCCTCCCTGAGCACAGCACCCAAACACCTCTCCCTCGCGGCTCACAAATTCACGCGTGCGTGCTGTGTGTATCTGATCCATTCTCATCTCTTCCAGCAGCTCCTTAAGGGGATGGCTCTGCCTCTTTCCATTGACATTGTATTCCCAGCACTACCACCGACCCTGGCAGGTGTTCAGTGAGCTCTGGTTATTGGAATACATGAGTGGTACATGTTCAATATATATTTGAGATTTTTTTTTTGGAATGGGGCAAAACATTACTAAGGTTGGCAAGTTAGCAACATAACTCTTATTGCATGAGTAGGAACTCAAATTTCCCCTTTAGCTTGCTTGGTCTTCAGGAAGCGTGGTCCTAGATCTTGGATTTAGGGGTCCTCGGTTTGGGTGGGGAGTGGGGGGAAATAAGGGCATAAGGGAGCAAAAACTTTGAATTTTGATTGAGGGCAAACAACATACACACACCCACCATCCTATACTTTCATAGAAGAAGGACCATCTTAGTGTCTAAAAAAATAGGAAGGACTTAATTCCAGGAAATGATCCTCATAGCCTTTCTCGGGTAGGGGCAGTTGGTGTCTTTACTCTGACATTTCGCTACCTACAGTATTGTCTCCTGTACTTCTAGCTGTCTGACCTTAAGTAAAGCAACTTGGCCTCTCTGCTCCTCACTGCCTCCTTCTTGAGGCCGTCCTGAGGATTTTATGAACCTGTATACGCATCCCCTTAGCGCTCTCCATGCTCTACAGAGGCTAGAGGAGGGGCAGCGTCTTCACCATTCACTAGGCAACAGCGCCACCTGGTGGGCCTACATCCCAGAGTACGGACCCACGGCTTCTGCCGAGCAGTAAAGGAAGCATCCCCGGGCAGCAGTAGCGAGGAAGCAGGGAGCAAAGCCATAAATATTCATGGCACCTTTGAAAGCTCAGGCCTGTCTGTCTGCCTGAGAATAAAGTTCGTTCCTTGGAAGCTACTGTCCAAGCTGTCAACTCTGTAAGGGGAGAGAAAAATGCAATCTCTCTCCCTGGCCCCCCAACCACGGGGGCTGCTTTGTTTGGAGTGGGGGTAGCTGTCTCTTCACTGGGGCTGCCGGAACAGGGGGGCTTCTGCACAGTCACCCACGGGGCGGGGGCTGCTGTCGGTCACAGCCCTCCCTGCCTCTTGCTTTCCTGTGAGGTCTGAAGAGCCAGAAAAGGCACAGCAAACTGAATGTGGAGGCCTTTCTGTGCCGGTCACAAAACAGGGACAAATGGGAAGCTTGGTGCCCTCACTGATAAGGGTCTTGCACTGCCGGAGCCATCGGGCGGGGGCGCTGGAAACAGCCCTTTGTCTGCAGAAAACTCATTGCAGGGGAGTCTGGGGGATCTGAAGGCAGATTTGAGCTCTCCCCCTCTTCACACTTCTTCCCCTGGGTGAGAGACCCACACTGAATTCCCGTTCTTGTCTCGGCTCGCGGATTTTCATTAGCCTGTGAGCCTGGGAAGGAACCTCAGCAAAGGGCAAAGCAGGCTGGCACTGGGAGTGGGTAGGCTTGTGTTTGAAACCCTGTCCGGACACTTGCTGACTGTGTGACCTTGGGCAAGTCACGGTCTCCTTGAACTTGTTTCTGAATCTGTCAGCTGGAAATGACAACAGGATACCCCTCAGGGATTTGATATGAGACTTGGGTGTGCTAATCTAGTTCGCAATCTGATGCCTACGGGGCCAGACAGGCATGGTGAATGAGAGAAATGGGTCAAGTGCAGGGCGACAGGAAGTGGTGGGGACTGTGGTTAACCAGGAGTACAAAGTCCAAGTAAAAGGGACAGCTAATGGTCAGCATCATCTGACCCAGGGCATTCAGGCATTTGATTCAGGGCATTACAGATAATCTCAAAATTCCAGAACTCAGAGATTTTTGCTCAAGAGTCTGTGGCTGGACTTTGGCACTGCTGGGCTTAGCTCACCTGAGGAAATATGTCTGGTTAGCAGTGAAAGGCAGTAGGAAGAAAGGCAGGCCCATGACTGACAGTTTTTTTCAAATATTCAAGACAAACAAGCTGTACCTGCCCTGGTTGGTACAGCTCAGTGGATTGAGCACAGACCTGTGAACCAAAGGGTCATGAGTTCAATTCCCAGTCAGGACACATGCCTGGGTTGTGGGCCAGGTCCCCAGTAGGGGCCACAAAAGAGCCAACCACCCAATGATGTTTCTCTCCCTCTCTTTCTCTCTCTCTTCCCCTCTCTAAAAATACATAAATAAAATCCCTTTTAAAAAGAGAGAGGGACAAGCAATTGGCTCTATTTCTCAATGCTGGCAATTAAACATTGTAATTCTCGCTGGCGAGAAGAGGGCGTTATTTTTGTCCTCCTGATTTTTTTACCCACCCTACTCAGGGTGCAGTCGACGCTCTCCGACTCCTTTGGTGGGGAACTACATGGCACACAGGTCACAGATGACAGCCTCAGACTGGCTAATTTGAGGAGCGTTTCCTAGAACAACGAATGACACTAAGACATTTAAGTAATAAAGGAGCGGTTACAATCACATGTGCACGGACTGTTTATGGACGTGCGGATGGGGCATTGGAAAGCCAGCACAGGAGGGTGCCGGGAGCCAGGGCGGTGCCAGGGAGGGGCTAGTACCACCTTGGAATAGCCAGGACGGTGGTTTCAGCAAGTCTGTCTCTACGCCCCGTGACATAGGGAGAATGAAGGCCCCACACCGTTTGTTAGGGCTTGACCATGTGACCTGATTCGGTCAACAGAACATGAAGCCGGACGGGAATCTGATAGCCTCCCAGGGAGGAAGAACCCAACTGGCCGCCTGGCTCGAGCTCAGCTGAGCCCCAAAGTGCCAAAGGTGACCTACTGACCCGGGAGCAGAAAACCAACATTGCTCCAAAGCCACTGAGATGGTGAGGTTGTTTGTGACGCAGTGAAACTGACCAGTGCCTGCCTCCGGACCAGGGACGTCTCCCAGGGTCAGCCCGTGGCGGTCTGGTGCCGGCTCCCTATTAACCAACTGCTCAGCTCACCCCATTCATTCTAGAGTGTGGGCATCTGCCAAGTCCCGTGAGATCCTGCAATTTATGAATTCCTAAATATGAACATAGTTTTACGGGGATCAAGTCCATGGATTTAGGCCCGCCAAATCTCGTAGATCAGGGATATTCCTCAGTGACTGCAGGGGAAGAGTGGAGAATGTCCAGAAAGTGACGACAATTAGATGGGAAGGAAATTACTTACACGTCTGTTTCCGCCCACCAATCACACACCCACCCACATCCACCACCAACCCAGCTACTTACTCATCCCTCCACCCACCACTCCCTTCCGACGACAGCCAATGCCCGCCTTGCTCTCTATCCATTCATTTCTCCGCACACCCACCCCCTTTCAAACCCACCCACCCACCGCATCTGTCCATAAACCACAGTCATCCATTTACCCATCCATCATCCATTCACTCACTGCCCACCCACACGATCCATCATCCCAGTCACCCGTCTGTTCACCCATTGATTCCACCCACCCACCTGGCCATCCATTCACTCACCTACCCACCCAGATACCCACCGCTCACCGACCCTCAACTACTGAACTCAAGGATCTGGGGGACATCGTGTGTTATTTTAAGCCCTGACATTTGAGGTAATTTGTGATGTGGCGATAGAGAACGGAGACATTAACTTGCCCCAGGTTACAAAGCTCCTCAGTGACAAAGCCAGGATTCAGAATAGGAGCGAACACTGAAAAACAGCCAGCCAGAGCAGTGAAAATGCCAATGACTTTATGATTAGCACTCAATTGGCTGGAAAATTCAATTAATCAGAATCTCTAATTCCTGGACCTTACGATGAGCCAGGGATTTTCTGGATTTGAAATCGAATTTTCCATGGCCATCGGGGCAAATACCGGGGTCGCCGATGCTGCTGGAGAGATGCAGTGAGCAGAGAGTTGGGAGAAGCTAGTCCTCCCTCACGTGCTACAAAAAAGCTGCAGACAGACTCGTAGACGGGGAGCAGGAGGGCAGCTGGAGGGGAGGAGGGGTGGAGGGGTGGAGGGGCAGAGGGCCTGAGCAAAAAGGAGAAAGGAAGCCCTGGCTGGCATAGCTCAGTGGATTGATTGCGGGCTGCGAACCAAAGCATCGCAGGTTTGATTCCCAGTCAGGGCACATGCCTGGGTTGCAGGCCATGACCCCCAGCAACCACACATTGATGTTTCTCTCTGTTTCTCCCTCCCTTCCCTCTCTAAAAATAAATAAATAAAATCTTAAAAAAAAAAGGAGAAAGGACTCATGGACATGGACAGCAGTGTGGGGATTGCTGGGGGGGGCAGGGGTATAAGAGACTCACTGGTCATGGGAAAAATATAATAAAGGTTAAATAAAAAAAGAAATGAACACTAATCAAAACCAAAAACCACAGAAGGAAAGGCCTGATTCAGACAGCCGAGTGTCTCCGCTTCGAAAGCCCGATGGGGACCGCTTCCTGAGTGGCACCGTGTGCCTGGGCTCCGCGCCTCCCCAGGGGAGCCCGTGGACTGAAGAAATGACTGTTCTGGATGGAGGATTTCTTCCTTTGGAAGAAGGAGATTGGCTCCGCGGGCTGGTGGTCCACCAATCAAACAGCTGCCTCCGCTGCCAGAATAACAGTAGCAGCTCCGTCAGTCAGACCTTCAGGGAGCCGGATGGAGCCTCCCCCTGGGACCTGGGGGCTCCCGGGGCAGACCCCTCCTCAGGACCCTCTGGATTATCGTTCTTTGCTATTTCCTCATCTACTTATTGGGGGTCAGGAAAAGTAGGTTACTACGAATAAAATGACCTTTACCCCCCCAAACTCAGGATTAGATACTTCACCCAGACACAGCAGGAATGGGGAGAGGGGGAGGCACGTCCACTCATTCCCAGCCTGGGGCCAGCACAGAATCAGCGACCTGAGAACACTGGGCGGAGCACTCCCTCCTCTCCTCTACTCCGTTTCCTCCCTTCGCTTTCCGTTTCCATTCGCCGCTTCCCAGGGGTCACACCAAAGGGAAGGACGTTTGGATCACGAGAGCCACCTCATTTCCAGGGCAGGGCCGGGGCGTGCGTGATGCCGGGGTCCCCCGCCCAGACCGAGCTGACGCTGGTGCCCGGGGTTTCTCAGACTGTTCCTCGTGCGCTCAGTCCGGCTGGGAGTACATGCGCCAGCTCTGCGCATGCGTCAGGAGGTTACCGGCCCCACGTTCAGTCCGGGGGTGCTCCGGAGCTCCCTGCCCCGCTGGCTTGCTCCTTCCCTTGGCCCATCTCTGCGGAGCACTTTGAACTGTCTCATCGTTTCCTCCCCACCCGTTTGTAAAGCAGGTCCCGTTATGGGCCCCCTTCTCTTGGGCTGTTGCCCAAGCAATACTGTTCATGAAACCAAGGGGTTGATGTGTTTGTCATTTCCCCTCAAGACACATTAGACTAAGTGCAGAACTTTGAAGTAAAAAACACTATTCATGTAGCTTCAAAACTCATTCCTTACACGACCTTGGTGGCATCATGACCATGTTGAGGACACACTGTTCTAATAACGCCTTTATGAGTTTAAAAAACTGTTTGCCCATTATTCACTTGTAAATTCCTCTTCCTCTTTTAAAAGTATCTGTGACATGCTTACTGTGTGCCAGGACCTGACTTGGGTCCATGTGTGTCCATTATTTCATTTATTTATCTTTTAAAAGACTCTATTTATTTACTTTTAGACAGAGGGGAAGGGAGGGAGAAAAAGATAGAGAAACATCAATGTGTGGTTGCCTCTCGTGTGCCCCCCACTGGGGACCTGGACTGCAACCCAGGCATGTGTCCTGACTGGGATTTGAACTGGCGACCCTTTGGTTTGCAGCCTGGCACTCAATCCACTGAGCCACACCAGCCAGGGCTCATTGCTTCCTTTAATTCTTACAATAAATCCTTGAGGTTGCTATCACTGTCTCCATTTTCCAGATGGAGAAAAAGAGGCTCAGAGAGGTCTGGGGGTCTGGCCCAGAGTCACCCAGCCTATGGCTTTCCGGGGAGGAACTACCAGCCACGAGAAGAACACTGGCCGACCTCCTGTAGCCCTTGGGCACGGGGCTTCTGAGGCGGCTCCAGGTCCCCTAAGTAGCCAAACCGAAGTGGGGACATTTGTGAAACGTGTCACTGTGTTCCAGTAGCCTAGAATCTTTCCAAGAGTTTCGCAAAATCCAACAGAATAAATATCGGATTTTTTATTGCCTCCCACATAATAGGAATACAACTTATTGCCGTGGGAGTGCCAGACTTTCGGCAGCCCCCATAAATCTGGCGCTCCAATCGAGTCCGTGTGCATTTAAGCAAAACCCAGCCCACGCAGGGGGGCAGTGGATGTAATTGGAACACAGAGTGGGGCTTCTGGCTTAATCACAGTCTGAATGCTAACTGTGTGCTGTGCGGGTTGCCCTGTAAACACAGGGCAATGTGTAAACACATTTGGAAGCCCCAGCGTTTGCACCTGACTCGGGCGCACACAATTGGCACAGCGAATGTCCTGAATTCGGGTTAGGAAAGGCCCTGGCTGCAGGGGCTGAGGCCGGGTGTCAACACCCCAGAGAAAAGCATGGCTCCGCCCTCTCCAGGAGGCCTCCACACACAATGTGTGGTTTTCCGACACCAGAGGAAGAAGCAGTGTTTGCTCTGAGCTACCTGGTTCAGGATGGATTTTGCCAGAAGACCATTTTGTAGTGAGTTCTTGGAGGATTTTTATGTCCCTGGAACTTCTTCAGGAATAAGCCACCCTATGGTTATCTTAAGCGGGTAGGCAGTGAGGTCAGAAGGTAGTGCGGGAGTCCTGGCTGGTGCGGCTCAGTGGCCTGAGTGCCAGCCTTCAAAACCAAAGGGTCGCCGGTTCGATTCCCAGTCAGGACACATGCCTGAGTTGCAGGCCAGGTCCCCAGTTGGGGGCACACAAGAATCAACCACACATTGATGGTTCTCTCCCTCTCTTTCTCCCTCCCTTTCACTAAAAGAGACACACACACACACACACAAACACACACACAAATAAAGAAGGTAGTGGAGGAGAGACTAGGACAGAGAACAGTGCAGCCAAGGATTCAGGGGTGGAAGAAAAATCCGGAATGACTTCTAGATCTGCCAAGGGCATTGCTGGAGTGGCCTCGCTGGATGACAACAGCCAGCATCCTCCAGGGGTCACATGATTTGCCCTTCACAAAGCAGGGCTGTTACCCGTAGAGTCCCTTCTGGCGTGCACCGAGACTCGGGGAGGTAAGTATTACATTCCCGTTTCACAAACATCAAAAAGGCTGGGGCCAGTTTTGCCCCGAAGAAATATGAATAAATAAGTCATGGCCACAGGGCCGGCACTTAGGCACAAAGTTCAGGGGGCACCAAAAACTCAATAATCACGAACCATCATATTTTAATGCCATTATTTTTTAAAATCGCTGCAAAAAGCCTATGGTGAACAAAATATCAAAATTTTAAATACAGGATTTGCTGTATTTAAAAACACATTGGAGCCTAAGGCAAAAGGAAGTATCAGTAACACTGACCTTTCTCTTGATTGCTGAGTTTTTTCACTTCTTAAATGTTGCGCCTGAGGTGGGCGCTTGGCTTATCTCACCTGTGTTCTGGCCCTGCGTGGGCGACAGGATTATCTCCCCAAATCACACATGTGACCCTGGATGCCTCTGATCCAATCCCTTGGAAAAAAAAATCCCCACTACCTACAGGAAAGAGTCCAGGTGGCCCGGCCGGGATCAGAGAGCCTTCTGGAACTGAGCAAGCACAGATGGCACGCCCCACGCTGGGCTCTGGGATTTCAGCGCATCAGATGATGAGTCATCTCCGAGCTGAGGACACAGGCACTGGCCTCCGATGGGCCCTGGGTCGGGATCCTGTTCTGTCCCTTACGAGTCGTGTGACTCTGAGTGACGGACTCAGGGTCCCGGGGCCTCAGTTTTCTCTCAAACGACAACAGCAACAGCAAAACAAGAAAGTGACAACAGCGTTGTCGAAACAATTCAACAATAAAAACAGAAAGAACCATGAAAAATAACATCATTTATTGAGTACCCATTTCCCCAGCATCTAGCACATGGTAAGTGCTCAATTGATTCAACAAATATTTATTAAGCATCTACTATGTGCCAGATACAAAGGGCTGGAGTTTTTAAGGTTGAATATGCTAGTACTGCCATTATTACTATTATTATTATTATTATTATTATTATTAAATCCTCATGATAGCCCACGAGGTAGGTACCATTATTTTCATCCTCACCCTACAGGCAAGGAAACTGAGGCTCAGGAGCATTAAGCAGCAGACCCAAGGTGAGCCAACAGTGAAACTGAGGAACCGGGACTGGACCGCCGCAGGTCTGGCTCCCAAACCCACGGATTTACCAGCGAGGCGTCCCACAGCCCTTCCTGAGTGCCCGTGCCTCCTCCACAACACCGTGGGCTTCCAGGGGTCAAGCCACGGCGCCTGCATTCTTCGTCTGCCTCGGGGGTAGCGAGGAGCTTCACGCACAGCAACGGTCCACGAGTGGCCGAGGAAGTAAACTGAACCCCGTCTTGCTGCCTTCTTGAATGTGCCGTGTGCTTTGTGCCCTCATATCCGCCCCCACGATGGAGAACGCACATGGGCCTTTTCTGTACTAGCTCCCTGCAACGAGAGGGAGTTGGCTCAGCGGTGGAGACAGGGGCATGTCCAAAACATACCCCGTCTTTTCCCCAAGCACCCGCTCCTCTTCGAGGCTCCTGTCTCGGTGAACAAAGCACAGTCAACCTACAGGGGGCAGTGGGCATCCTTCCCTGTCGCCTAACGGGAAGTCGCTCACCTGCCACGTGCTAGGGGTCCCACCTCCTGATTCTTTTTCCCATGGGCCACTTCTTCCCATCATCCCCTTTCCCCACCATCCTAGTCTGGGCACCACTGCCTCTTGCTTAAATGCCCTTAACTGCCTCCTCACTGCTCTGCCGGCTTCCAGCCTGGCCCCCATCCTGTTCCATTCTCTACTGGGCAACCAGAACCATCTTTTCAAGCCACAGATCTGACCCAGCCTCTCCTCTGCTTCAAACCCCGCCAAGGCTCAGCGTACCCACAGCAGGGGTACGGCAGGGAGGCATCTACTAACCGGGGGCAATGCAGGGTGATCCTCCCGGGTGTGGAAAGAAGGTATATGAACTTCTGTTTATTTTTGTACTGCATCTGTTTGGGAAATTCCATTTCTGGTCATGTTTTATAGTGTCCTGTCTAAGTTCAGGTTCTCTGGGAGCAGAGCCCGAGGCAAAGGTCTGGATGATGGGACTCATTTAGGGGGTGCACTCAGGAGAAACTTAGGGGGAAGTAAGAAAAACCCAGTGGAGAAGAGGGAAAAAGCTAAGCCGGGGTGGGGCCTACAGCCTGATCTGGCTGGGAGCTCTAGAGAGAAAAGTGTACCACAGGGGGCGACTTTTTGTCTACCTGTGCCAGCCGCCAGACCCTGGGGTGCTCAGGGGTGCCAGCGTCCCAGTGAGGCAGCTCCCTTGGCCAGGTGCACATCTTCAGGCGAGACAGCAGCTCTCCTGGGAGTGGGCACGCAGCCTGGGAAAGGGAACGGGCGCAGGCATTCGGAGTGGCGGAGCGTGGGGAGAAAGCACGAGACAGTCTACCTCCATCCCTGTTCCCATTTCTTCCTCTTGCATCTCCACCATTTTTAATAACACGGGACTATGCCTTTCATTGAACAATAAATAGATCAATGTCTCAGGGGATGAGAATAAAAGCTCCTGTCTTCCGACAACCATGGGCAGGTGGATGAACTGGAATCTGCATCTGAATCCCGCACTCAGGGCTGGGTCCAAGGCATCTGGAGAAGCCAGACCCGGGACAGGCAGGGATGCATCTCAGGTAGCTGGAACCTGGGCAGTAGAGGAGCCCTGGCCTGTTGATTTTGGAACCCAGCACGGGACCAGTCTCTTCCAGCCCCCGCCTCCACCCCCCGCGCGCACAGGGAGCGCGGAAAGGCAATGACTGCATCAGGGGGAGCCGCTGCGTCTGTTCTTAGGTGAACTGATCATTGTGGCCTCTTTCTACCTCTTCCTACGCCTCCAGCTTCAGTGGTCCCTCCAGATGCTGTGAAATGCACAACCTGCCTCATCCTGGGCCAAGAGCAGCAGCCAGAGTGGAGAGCCCCACGGGACAGAGGAACCAACAGTGTGAAGATAATCTGCTTTGAAACAACAAGGGTTCTCCTTCCGCGCCTGGCTGGCGCCTCCATGCAAATCGCTCTGATCCGAGCTTCCAGGCTGCTATGAAAAGGCCTGAATGTAGCTCCCACAGATGAGAGAGAGCGGGGTGAAACAAGGAGGGACTTGGGAGGCAGGAACAGCTGGGACCCAGCCTCACCCTGACCAAGCACCAAACCTGTGTGTGACCGTTGCCACCTTAGGTAATGTCTCTAAACTGAAGTCAAGGTCGTTATAACATCTACATTAGTTTCCCAAAGCCAAAGCCGGGACAGGGAGCTGTGAGCAGAATAAAAATAACTGATAACCATAATCGGGCACTTGCTATATGGTCAGGACAGTGTTAAATTTTATACACACACACGCACACACAAACACTCCAATGTAATAATCTCAAAACCCCATTGTCTTTATTTTTTAGATGAAGAAACTAAGGCTCAGAAAGGCATGTAAACATCACAGCTAGTAAGTGGTGGAGCCTGGATTTGAACCCAGGCAGCTTACCTCTTCACCATCCTTCTGGGCCTCCCGTGTCTGCCCTTTCGCGTCGTTACCGCCCCAAGTGAAGACTCCGAACCCTCCTGAGGCGGCGAAGGCCTTGTCTGCAGCCATTTGAAAGTCATAATTAGGAAGCAGGAGTCATCTTTATTAAATGCTGCCTGGTAGCCAGTCGGATGAAGAAATCTCACAATTTCAAGGGTTTGAATGTCTTCTTTATCCCGGTTGGTGCCTACCCCAAATTAAAATCCCCTGAAGGTACCGCTGTCTTAATTAACAGTTTGCCTTGTTAACATGGTAAATGTGTTGCTGGCTGTGAAGCGGGCCGTGCCGACTTCGAGGCGCAGATGCTGAGCCAGAGGACGACATGCACACTTCTGGGGCAGCCCAGCCTCCTCGGGCCAGCTGTGGCTCCCGCAGTTCCGCTGGGAGGTCAGCGAGAGAGAGGGCCCTCGAAGAACAGCTGCTTCCATACAATGGGCAGCTTCCACGTGCTGTGGGCCGACCCACGGGAGGCTGGGAGCACGAGTTTGGAGCCATTGAGCCCGGGGTATTGTGTTCCGGCCCCTATCTGTGCCTCCGTTTCCTTGGCGGTACTTACCTCATGGGATGGTCCAGTCCTTAACTCAGGTGCCGAGGTGAGGCTTGGGAGGAGACATGTGAGCAACGGCATTCGGCACAGAGTACCTAAGAACGGAAGCTCTTCTCCTCTCCCTCCCTGCCTGCTCTAGTGGGCATTTTTTATGTTATTTTTTTTTTGCCAACCAGCATCATTATCATGTTCTGCCTCATGGGATATATTTTCCCTTGTTCTGAGCCGCCCCCCTCCCCCACCAACCCCAGGAAAAAGCCCAAAATTCACTTGCAAGCATGTGGCCCAATCCTGGAAGACTTAGACATTTTCTGAAAGCTTCTTATTGAAAAATAGCATACATATAGAAAAAGTCACACAAAGCGTAAGTATACTGCCTGTTACATATTTATAACCTGAACGTATTCTTGTAACGGTCCCCAAAACGGGACACAGAACATCGCCAGCTCCCCAGAAGATCCCACGGAGCTAGCTCTCTTCCAGTCTCTATTCCCCGGGTGCCTTGACTTCTAAAGCACAGGCTAGGTTTGCTCAGCTTTTAACTTTGCATAAGTATAATTACATAAAGTTTTATATATATATATGTATGGAAATTAATGTAATTTCCATGAATAGAATCAATGGGATTTCCATTAACAGAATTAATGGAAATTGAAATAGAACAGAAATTTAATGAGATGAAATTGCATAAAAAATGCATAAAGCATACATTCTTTTGCATCTGGCTTTCTTCGTTGCACGTGTCGTGAGGTTCATCCATGTTGCCACATGCAGCTGTAGTTCATTCGTTCTCACTCTGGTGTAGAATTCCGGTCTGCGACTAGAGCATGGTTTAACTGTTTATTCACTCAACTCTTGCTGAACACAGGGGCTGTTTCCAGGTTTTAGCTCACGCAGGTCGGGATGTATGGACATTCCTGTGCGTGTTCATTGGTGAACACAGACATGCATGAATTTTTTTAGAAGAGTTGATGAGTCAAAGGTGAGAGACACCGCTGGCGTTAAAGACACTGTTTAGGCCCATTTATACTGCCACCAGTAACATAAATGTATGAAGATTCCCATTGCCCCGACACTTGGTGTTGTCTGTCTTTTAAGTTTTAGCCTATCGTGGTAACAGGGAAAGGTATGACACTGTAGATTTGCTTCGTATTCCTCTGATGTCTGCGGATCTTCCCACGTGTGTACTGGCCAGTCGGACGATGGCTTTTGTGAACTTCCTATTCGTGTCTTTTGCCCATTTTTATTTCACGTTGTTCATCCTATTACTAATTTGTAGGAGTTCTTTTTACATGTTGAATAAAAGTCCTTTTTGAGTTTGCAAATATCTATTCACACTCTGTTTATACTGGTTGTTTTTCATTCCCTTTATGGTATCTTTTTATTACTATCAATGGTGTTAGTTACAGTCTAGCTTATCACTATGTCCCTTTAGTTAGCAACTTTTTTGGCCTACACAAGAAACCTTTGCCTACCCCTACATTGTGAAAACATGCTCCCATATTTCGCCCAAATGTTTTACTGTTTCACCTTTCACATCTGGCTGGGCAGTCTACCTGGAGTTGATTTTTGTGTATGGTGTGAGGTAGGGCTCCGGATAAACTTTTCTCCATATGGATACCCTATTGGCCAAGCACAGTATTGGAAGACGAACCCTTTCCTCTCTACTTCCGGGGGACCTTTGCTATACGTCAGGTGACAATATGCGTGACAGCCTATTTCTAGACTCTTTATTTTGTTCCATTGGTCTATATGTCTAACCTTTAAGAAACTTTCATATGAAAGAGATTTATAAAGAAGTTTAGGTAACGACTGCGGGAGAGGAAAGAAGAAATTCATCCAGTTTCCGGAAGCAGCAGTGGCCGGCTCCTGCAGCCTTGGTAGTACAGATTATAGAGTCTGGTGTCTCAGTGGTGTGGGCTACAGGGTCCGCCCCAGGGCAGTCCAGGGGTATAAAATGGGCATTGCCCTTGGCCATGTAGACTCAAAGCTGAATTCTCTGTTCCTTTCCTAAGACCGGATGCAGGGTTTGAAGCCTCCGTGCTTATCTTCCCTTGGAACCAGTCTGCCCCTGTGTGTGTACTACCCCCCCATCAGCTGTGCAAGGCAAGGTCTCCTTGCACAACTATTATAGACCGTTTGCTGCAGTTTAATATATGAGACACTGCACCACAGTCTGGAGGTTCAGAATTACCTCCAAGCAATCATTTTCTAGAGGGCTGGTAGTAAACATTCTGTCACACAGCTCTCGGTTGTCGCTTGTCGCTATCCATCAGCCCCCAGGGAGACTTTAGGGGAAATGATACGGGAATGAACTGAAAACGGGCACATACCAGTACGCAGGTCTCTGTAGAGGAAAACAGACTTGGTGGCCTGCGGGGGGAGGGGGCTCTGTCTGCCCCCGCACCCCAGTGTGTGGGTTTAAGCCCTGGTTGGCCTGTGGGCATAACTCAGCTCCAGGGTCACGGGGTTGATCCTTCGGCCTTAATCTTGGCCTTTCATTATTATCCACCCGGAATGCTTTATAACAAAGCGGTTACCTGAGTTTGCAAAATAATAGCAGCCAATTTATGAGCACTCCTTCTGGGCCAAAGAGTTTGCTAACTCCTTTTCATGCGGGGTCTTGTTAATCTTTAGAGTGATGGTCGGATGGAGTTAGAATATTAACGCATTTTACAGCTGAGGAAACTGAGGCTGGGGGATGTTGGGAAACTTGCAAAATCAGTCGTCTGGTCAGTGGCAGGGCTGTTTTTTGAACCTGGGTGTTGTTTCTCCAGAGGCTACGTGCTCAATCACTGCACACTGCTTCTGGAAACATCCAGCTCTGCACTGAGGCCCATGGGTCTGTACCTTCAGTGAACCGTTACGCATGCTGTTCTTGTCCCATGGGATGGATGAAGGAACCGAGGCTCTGGGAAGGACAGAAGCTTGTCCAACATTAGCCAGAAGATGGTGTCGCTGAGGTTCCACTCCAGGGCGCTCTGGCCACCCACACCTGAAACTTCCTCCTTGGGGAGGCGGGTGGAGCACCGGTAAAACATCACCACTGCAGAGCTGCAGGAGGGGTGCAGGTTCATGGAGTGGACCTCATGCCTTTGTGAACTTTGGCCCAAGTCCCCAGCACAGTCAGATCAGGTTTTGGGGGAGCTGAAGCTTATGCTGTTTGGATGGCTTCCAGACAAGATGGGCAGGTAAAAGCAGTACTCACGTCCTCCCACAACTACATCAGAATTACAGCCAAACTACATACAGAACAACCATCACTGAGAACGGCTCCAAATCTGGCTGAAGAGTCCTACAGCTAAGGCCATAAACAAGAAACCGAGGTGAGACTAGCAGGAGGGGCAGGAACGCAGAACAAATTGGTCCCCACTCACGGGCAGCGGTAAAAAACTGGGAGAGATATCTGAACTGCAGAGTTCCTCCTTGAGAAGCAAGGGGTCTCAGCCCCACACCCGGCCCCCAGCCCAGCGTTCCAGTGCCGGGAAGAGAAGTCCCCATAACTTCTGGCTGTGGCAACAGGTGGGATGGTGGCTGAGTGAGCAGGAGGGCTGCGGGAGTCCCAGCGCTCCTCTTAAAGGGCCCGCACGACTGACCTAGACTCACTGGCTCTGAGCTCCAGGGCTGGGGCGGCAGCTCCTGAGGTGCTGGGGACACACAGGGAGGATCTGAATTGTGTGGCCTCGGTTAAGGGCTGAAGGGCTAGCTCGCTCCCAGACAGAAGTGCTGGCAGAGGCCGCTGTTCCCTGGTGGCTTTTACCCTGACTTCCCAAGTGAATCACTGAGGAGGTGTGTCAGGTCGCGTGGGATAAACCCAGTCAGAATCTCGAGGAGGGGGCCTGGCCATCAGCATTGTTTCACAGTTCCCCAAGTGCTTCTGATGCACATTTGACATATATATTGGTCAGCTACTGCTGCGATAATGCTGGGAAACAACCCCCACATCTCAGCGATTCATAGTAACAAACATTTATTTTTTTCACTGCTGGGTCTTCAGATGGGCCCAGGTTTGGCCAGTTTCTGCTGAGTATGAGTTCTACACCCAGACACTCTGGGCTGAGTGTCTCGGTCTGGGACCAGCAGCTCTCTGGGCACCCCCTTGTTTATGGGAATGGCAGGCGTGCAAGCGACCCACAAAATGTGATGCTTCCTGAGCTGAACTGGATCCCGATCACTTCCTCCCACATGCCATTGGCCAAGGCAAGTCACATGACTAAGCTCGGCACCAACGGGCCAAGGAACTGGACTCCCCTGGACCCCAAGCCACGTGGCAAAGAGCACGGATATCTAGTTCTGTTGAGGGAGGATGCAGAGCAGGAGCAATAATCCAATTCACCACGGCTGATAACCACAGATACAAGGAAAAGAACTTAGAAAATGCCTGGTAAGAGTAGGTGCTCAATAAACACTGCGCATTCTCCCGGAGAGCAGACTCCCTCTGAGGCCGTGGCATGGGAGCTGTTCTCCCTCCAGGAGAAGCTCCAGGGATGAGTCGACTTCCCAGCCTGGTGCTAAGTCAGTTTCCAGGGAGACGAGACTGTGCCGTCATGCACCCACTACTTCGAGTAACCAGGAAGAAAGCCCCCAGTTGGAGGCTGCAAGAACTATTATCAGCTGCTTAAATACCCGTTTGCCCATCCACCACTCACAAAGTGCTCTATTTATGTGCACAGTCTGTAATATAGCGGCAGAGGGAGAATTCATTAAGGCCGATTGTGAGGGTAGTTTAAAAAAAATCATCTCCCTGTTTTATGCAGTGCACAGTTCCCCATCTAATGAGAACTCTGCGAGTCCATTTTCCTTGAGGGTTTAATAAAAGGATAATTTTAAAAATTAAGACAGATGGAGAAAGTGCTGAGGGAAGCTATTTCTGCCATTAACTTGCAGAGAAGACCTTCTTGATCCTGCAGGATGGGTGGGGTGGGGGGCCGGAGGGTGGGGGGGAAGCTCCAGAAGCGATCAACAACAGTTTTTTAAGGCTGCATAAAACTCCAGCCTGCGTTTATGTGGCTCCGGGATTGCTGCCGTGCAGAGAGGACTTAGATTTATTTGGTTGAGTAACGGGACTGTTACTAGCTGGCAGTTTAATTAATGCTGATATAGGGGCTTCGCTTTTTCTCAGAATTTGAACTACAGAGCGTTGGGAGAGAGACATTTACATTCTAGAAACTTTTTGAGTGATCTTGGTTGCTTCTGGAGCGGAGAGGAGAAGGAGGTATGGAGAGTCATTGGGTTGGTGGCCGAGGTCTGCGCCAGACTCCCATGTGGCTGGCGTGTCGGGGGCAGACGGTTCACCACAATTTGGTTCCCTTCCACCCTGCCACCACCGCCGGCTTCTTGAAGCGGGGTGTAATCCAAGACACAGTTTTTAAAAACCCACTTGGAATTTTTATTCTACTTTACAATATAAAATTGTGATGCTATGACTTCTTCTTATTAAAGAGGCTAAGAATCAGTATGGCTTGCATTTTTGAGAGCTGATATGTTGATGAGGTTCCCTGGGAAGGTGGGTGGTGGTACCGTCATCCCCACTTCACAGACCTGGAAACCAAGGCTGGGTCACGCAGAGCAGGTGGAGCTGGGGCTTGGAACCTGCGTCCACATCTTAGACCCCACGCCACCTTTTTCTATGTGACAGATGGACCAACCGCGTCTCAGAGAAGTGGGGTAAAAATCCTGAGGCTGGAGAGTGAGTGAGTGCAGACTGAGGACTAGGTTTCCTATCTAGCAGCTTCTCCCATGACACGTCTCCAGTTCAGTGTGGGGATTCTGATTCTCCTTAACATTTGTCTGCGGACACTCATTAAGAAGTACGAGCGCGCTCTCCTCCAGCACCGCAGACACGGTAAGCAAACTCACACGGACAGAGGGCTTTTCTGCTAGGCAGGCGCTCTGCCGGGTGCGGTGCGTTCTCTGTATCATTTGGTCCTCACAGGACCTGCTGGGGGGAGGTGTGTCACTATTTCCACTTTCAACATAAGGAGTCTGAGGCTCTGAAAGTTGAAATGACTTGCCCAAGGTCACACAGTAGGAAGTGGCCCACACTGGACTGGGACCCAGGTCTGTCTGAAACTCTCAAGCCTTTGCACTGAATGCCAAGGCTAAATAGGAATGACTGCTGGCTGTCCTTTACCGCACTTTACCGCACTTTACAACTGGCCCGGGCTGCCTCCCTACGTGATAATTAAGAGGTGACTGATGTAACGCAGCCTGTTCTACTTGGGAGTTTATAGCAAGTTCCTGTAGAAATCCCTCTTCTCCTTTGTTCGGAAGGATCTGCTTCCTTGATGGGCTGTGTTGTAAATCAGGAAGCTCTTGGAACTTGTTCAGATGGACGGGGGTCCCTTGATCAGCAGTTTGAGAAACACTTTCTGCCTTTCTTGGGCTACCGTTCATTCCGGGGTGTGCAACCTGCGGCCTGAGGGCGGTATGCGGCCCAGGAGGGCTGTGAATGCGGCCCAACACAAAATCGTACATTTACTTAAAGTATTATGAGATTTTTTTTTGTGATTATGTGTCGAAGTGTATTTAATGAATCAGATCCCTTTCTCATAAAAAAAAAAATATCTTTGGTTTGCCCTCTGTGTTCAAGTCAAAAGTAGTTGAAAACAATTTTTTATTTCTTTACCATGTTGCAAAAGGCACTTGAATTGATGGGGACAGGTCCCGAGAATGGAGAGGATGACGTGAAGGTCAGGTTCACATTAGCAGCACTGGTCACTGGCTTCAGGTAAGTGAAGCTGCTCTCGGCCTTGACCCACGAAAATAAGCGGGCAGGGCATAATTTTGCAAGGACACTTGGGTTTTCCATTTAGGACCAACCGAAGGGACTTCTGCATCACACCGGCCCTCCCGGGGCTGAGCCCCTAGCGGGAAGTGTTAACACAGGTTTCGGCGCCAGACAAAACTGGGTTAAACTCCTGCCCTTGCCGCTCACACTCAGGTCTGAAAACGAGCAAACTACTGAACTTCTCTTGAACTTCAACCATGTGCTCCACTGTGAAGTGGGGATAACAAAATGATCATTAAATGACAAAAATGTTGTAGAAGAGGCGGAGGCTAACAGAGGCAGAACAGCTCATATAAGGTCACACGGCCGGTCGCTGGCAGAGCTGGGATTTGAACCCACCTCTGTCAGACTCTGGGTCCCCTGCCATGTGACATGGCTTCCCAGAGACAGTCACAGGGAATAGGTGGGAAGGATGACAAACCCGGCGAAGGCTTCGCCCAACCAGCGAGCACCGACGAACTCTCGAGGAGGCCCTGTGGAAATTTCCCCGCGACAGAAACACCTCGAGACTTCCCTAATTTCCATTAGCCGTGCACCGAGCCAGGCTCACTAAGTTTTCCTGTAACACAGGAATCCGAGAGCCCCTCGGAGAGATTAGGTTTCTCTAATCTCGCCAGGCCCAAGAAGAGTCTGGGAGACATGAAAGGCGGCGGTTATTTACTTCACGAAGGCATAACGGCAAGCTGTTTAGAGGGAGCCGTGGCAGGAAGATGAAAAAGCTATTAATACAGTTGGAAGCTCATTTCTTTTGGAGTGGTCAGCTGCAAGCGAAGAAGGCCAAAATGAGGAAATATTGCCATGGGCGCTCCCGACAGACAACATAAATTATTCAGGAGACATTAAAGTGCATTGTTCACCACCGTAAACATTTTTTAAATGTTTATGATATCCGTGCAGAGGCATCTTGCTGGAGGAAGCTAAATAACATTTATAGGTGTGCGTGCGTGTGTGGACTTGCATTTCCTTTTGCTTTTCTTTGTTTGTTCTGTGCACTTGCATTTCTTTTGAGCTAGTATCCTTTGTAAGTCCCTTTTTGAGCTCACGCACTCGATGGCGGCTAGGCTGGGCTTACCTAACACAAGGGGAAGTGCACGCCCCGTCCCCTGGGCAACTGCACCATTGATGTCCATCGTGCTGCAGCTGGGGCTCGAAGAGACTGGGGCCTCGTGTGAAGTGGACTGATGGGGACAAAAAAAATGCTCCGAATCTGGGAGGAGAGAAACCAGGGGGTGCATGCAGACAAGGATATGGCAACTTTGCCCAGAGGGTGTTGGGGAAACTGCATGTTTCCACCGAAAGAAGGGCCCGTGGGAATGAGACAGGATTTGGGGAACCCGTGCACGTCTGACCCCTGCGGGAGATTCACAATGTGCGGGACCCTGGTCAAGGTGACGCGGTTCTTGAGATAAAGAGATCCCCTTGGCTTAGTCCTGCTTTCCCCAGTCCCTGACCCCAGCGCAACACCTGCAAAACTCTGGCTCCTTGGAGAGAGCTTTCAGAAATAGGACTTCTAAGTGAGCAAAGCTGTTATTCATTATAACTAAGAATGATAACCTATACACACGATTACTAGCTCAATTATTTCAAATGAAATGATTTGTAAGCTCAGTTAAGTAGCTGACCGACTCAGGCCGTCTTTGAGTTTGGTCAGTGTTTTTTTCCCCTTCAGTTCACTGTTGGAGTTAGGACTCCTGCGTGCAACCAGCCTAACTGTAAGAAGTGAAGTCAGTTGTGAACCCATTACCCAGTCCATGAGCCAGCTCTGTAGACGGGTCACGGACACCGGTTTGGGAGTCAGAGGTATGAGGGTTCAATCCTGATGCCTTCACTTTCTGGAGGTGTAACTTGGGGAAAATTCTGAACCTCTCTATTTCAGCTTCAGTTAGAATGGGAATGATAATTGGAGCTCCTTCATTGGCTGGTGAAGATTAATTGAAATAATGGCTGGTACCTCCTTCATTGGCTGGTGAAGATTAATTGAAATAATGCAGATAAAAAGCATAGCACAGGGCTAGCACATGCACTTCTTAGTAAGTGTTGGTTATCCTCATCACCATCACCATCATCAGAAGGAGGGTGCTGAGGGTAACAGGTGAACCATAAGCCCTTCTTCCAGTCTCAAGGATGCTTGGGAAAGCTGGACCGTCTGTGACATCAATGTAAGGCATGCATTGTGATATCCTCACCAGACATAAATGACGGCCTTGCTGGGGTTGGCTGTACACTGGTCACTGACCCAACGGTGTCCCCGAGCACACTGTACTTGGTGGCCAGGTTTATTTATCACACAGCCCACAGCTGATAGAGTGCGGCTTCCTAAGGACAGGAGTGTGACATGCACCCCTCCAAGTACTCTGTCACTAGCAAGGTATTCCAGGTGACGGACTGGAGACCCGTAAGCTTCCCCAGGCTGCTGTGGCCCGCAGACGCTCCGCAGGGCAGCCAGCAGAATGAGTCTGCGTGTCCTCAATGATGAAAACGCACTAGTGACCCAAGTACAGAAAAGCGCAACTTCTTATTTTCACCCCCAAAACTTACCAGAAGACCAAACACTCCTCGTCAGTCGCGGGGAGAAAACATGCCACGTGAGAACATAGTTGAAGCTACGGAGGTGACTTTTCAGACAACTCTGGGGGACCCACAGACACACGGGGTCTCAAGTCCTAGCAGGAGCAGCAAACTCAAGGCTGGCTTTGCTCTGGATGGACCTCAATTCAAAAACTCTCATCACATCTGGACCCAGAAAGAGAACCTACAGTTCACCAAGAAAGTGGCCACCCAAACGACCAGTAGAATTCTCCAGAAACCAGCAGTGGTTGACGCTGATCTGGTCCCAAGGACCCGTGAGACCAGCCTCTGCAGACAGGGGTTCCAGCTCCCCTGGCTGGACGGGACCCCTCAAGTTCTCCCCAGACCTGGGGGTGGAGGGGGGGGGGGAATCTCGAAAACCAAGTGACATCTCCAGGACGAATGTCTGGCTGCTTTGAGCTGGGCTTGGAGGAAATGTCCATCCTTATTCCTTAGATAGAAACCTCACACTCATCTCCGAAATCCTAAAAGCTCTCCCCATCCCCCGTGGCATCCCAAGACAGGACAGAGGACAGAGCAGAATGGGGAAGGAAGCTCTCAGGGTCCCTGCTCCCTGGGCCGGGCCTCCTGGGATGCCCCGAAGGAGCCCGCTGGGAAGGTCCCCCGGCTACCTGCCTGGGAGACCCAGCCACCCAGAGGACGCCTCTGGTCCTGAGCACCCCGACCACCAGTCCTCAGGAGACAGAGGCCATGGGGGCGGACTCTCAGAGGAGTGGCCAGAAGCTGGAAGTTGACCTCTCTGACCGCTGCCAGCAAAAGGAGCCCTACCCAAGAAACTGGGGGAGAGACCAGCCTCCACCTACCTGGAGGAGTAGACTGGAGGCCAGCCAGGGGCTGCTCCCCCTCCCTAGGGTCTTACCGCCCAGCCTGGGACACACTGGGTGACCCAAACTTCAATTGTTCTGGGGCTGCGGGGAAACCTGTCCCCAGAGCCACCCATTGGCAGGCCCCGGGCCTCCCTCCCGTGAGCACGCAGCACTAGGCCTGGGGCGCAGAGTACTCACCTCCGAGCTGGCAGGGCACACCAGGCGGGGACCCAGGAGGGAACTGCGAATTCTTTGGGCGCATGGGCCCCTCCCCGACAGGCGGGGCCTCGAGGGTTGAGTAAGTGCCCCCTCCTCAGAGGAGCCAGGCCCTGAGTGGACCTGAGTCAGGGTCCCTCCTGACACCAGCTGAGGCTCTGGTGCTGGCCCAGGTAGTTATTTGGGGCAGATGGGACTCCCTGGGTTGAGGAGTCGCCCTGAAGAAACAGTCCTGAGACGGGAGATGCACCCGCTCCTGAAAGGACAGCTGGCAGAGAGCAGAGCAGGGCCTGAGACCAGCAGTGCACTGAGAGCCCGTGCATCCCCGCCAGCAGTCGGCTCGAGAAGCTGCTGGTGGAACCCGAGTTCCCAGGTGCCCCGGGGCTCCTGGGCAGGGCCTGCCCCGTGTGTCCTGGGCTGGGGCTCCTGTCGCAGGCATGCTGCAGTACAGCCAGAGGGGCCTGCAAGGGCCGGTGGAAGCAACACCGAAGGAGAACCGAACCCGTTGCTGAAGGGCAGGTGTGCGTGAGGCCTCCACGCAAAGAACCTTCGGATGGGCGAGATCACAGACGGTTTTGCGGGGATCGAGCGCCGCCTGGTGGTGGGGCAGGCTCCACAACAGAAGGAACTCGCCAAAGGCGGAATCCAGAAAGTAAAATAAAAACATCAACTTCCTGTAGCCCTGAACTCCATGGAAAGGTCTTTCTCTAACCACTAAAAGCAGTTCGGGACGCAGAGGAGGTGGTGGAAAGCTAGCGCACAGTGAAGCATCAGTGGAAAAGCGCGTTGAGGATTACGCAGTAAAAAGTGAGGAGGAAGGCGGGAGATAGCAGACGCTGACGGCCCACGCAGAAGAGACACTTAAGCGGGAAAACGAGGAGATGGATTCTCCCCTGAGAATCCAGGGGAGGCCTTGGCCTTCCAGGCGAGCCTGGGGCAGGGGTAGGGGCAGGGGTAGGGGCAGGGGCAGGGGCACAGGCACTCGCTGGGGAAAACCGCTGAGCAGAGGACTGAAGAAAACAATGAACTGACCAGCATCTGGGACAACTTCATTTCCAAGCTGGAGGAGACCAGTGCTTACCCTCCCACCTGTCTGTCTGTCTGACTGTCTGTCTGACAGTTAGGTTTCATGTTCTTTCTTCTCTCTCTAGACCTCAACTCATTTTGAAACTGAATTGCTGTGAAAAGTAGGCTACAGTTTCCCTTAAGTTAAAAAACAAAGACCAAAATGGTGATGGGGATGTTGGACGTGGCCTTGGGATGTCCGAGGCCTTTATTATGATACAATTAGCCTAATCGGCTGCCCTGCGCCTGACTCTGTGTCCGTCCTTGAAACGGAAGACAGCCCATGCCTCGGAAGCCTGTTGCGCGTGTCTTGCGATGACTTTCAGTGACAGTGTGAACATGAGCGCCACTCCGGTGGCCTTGAAAGTATTACGAGATTCGCAGTTAAAAACATCCGGACTTGGGTTGGCATTGCCATTGATTCACTGGGTCACTTAAGGCAAGTTGCTTGATTTCCCTGAGCGTTGGGTTTATCTTCTGTAAAATAAGGACAAGGAATGCACACCTCATCGAGTTGTGATTCATTAAATGAGATAATATATGCCAAATGCCCACAACGGTGCCTAGCCCCCAAACCGAATGAGGATTATGTAAAATGCCCAGTAGGGTTTCCTGCCCTGGGTCTAGGAAAGGAGATTTTTCTACAGACTTCTCTCCTGCTTTTCAGGGTCCATCTGGGTCAGGACTCGAATCCCTAATTAGTTATAAAGTTGTCCCTTGCCCAGCATTTAACTCCCTCGACTCTCACTAGGGGTGTCTTAATCTACACACAGAGCATTCGTTCTGTGAAGGCAGAGAATGTCTAATTCACCTGTAATCCCCTTCCCTATTTTTTGGCAAAATGCCGTGGAGACCTATGATTGTACAGTTAAGACACAGGGCGTGTGTTAGAGAGCCAAAACGACCAGACCCGCACAGGTAGGATGAGGTCGTGGGCCGATGGCCTGGCTGAGTGTGGACTCTCTTCTCTGTGCAGCGGGGAGCCACGGGAGGCTTTGGAGCAGGGGACTGGCAAGATCAGCTGCACGTTATACTTACAATAACAGCGATTATGTTATCGACATCCATGGCGATGGGGCCGATAATGGGGGAACTGGAGCCCTTCCTTGGTACCCAGAACTGTGCCAAATCCTCTACACCCAGCATGGCATCGGGTCCTCACAACGACCCTCGGAGCTTAGACTATGGGACGCTTGGCCATGTGCTGGGTGGATTGGAGGGCAGAATGACGGGCGTCTTTCGAGACTCCACACGGGCCTCGGTGAAGGGTGCACAGTGGAAATGGATCGACAAGCCCCCAGCACATGGCACATGTTTGTGAATCGTACCGGTCAGCAAAACACCTCCTCAGTTCCATAAAACATTGGACCAGATTCATTGAATCCCTTACGTCAGAAAATCCAAGAAATCAGGGCTTGTAGGGAAGGAAGCTTATCAGGTTTTAAGGGAATGGTGTGACTCACTTGTAGCTGGGTCGTAATGTCCCCAGAGAGGACGTTCTGAGAAGTGGCTATGCGGGTGCCTTGCCCAGTGTAATGCATCAAGCAGCCAATTTGGGGTAATCTTCTCCCAGATACAGGCTGTGCCCTCCTGACTTGAGGATGTTTTCTCTCTAGTGAAATTCGAGGACTATCCTGAGACAGAATATGCTTGCCCACTGACTATGTTACCTCTCTTCCCCAAGTCCAGTTCCACATGCCGCCGGCATCTCTTGCTGAAGTCGGAAATCAGCATCATCCTAGCAGCCCTCTCTGCCCGGTCCAACAGGTTCATGTCAACATGAACCCCCAAAGCTCTTACACTCCCCCCTTCTCCCCGTCCCCACTGCCACCACCATCGGGGCACCTCTGCTGCCCACACAAGGACAGCAGTGGCGTCCCACACGGGTCTCCCTGCCCCTGGTCTTGCCTCTGCATCTTACTCTCCACATCGCAGCTAAAATGCTGTTTCAGAGACTCAGATCTGCCAGATATGCCGTTCTCTTGCTTCTGAAGCCAAACCCCGTGTCCTGGAGTTCAGCGCTGGTCAGAACCTCGCCCCTGCCCAGCTCCCTGTTCTCACGCGGCCACTCCCGGCCTGCTCCAGCCAGGCCACACGTTTGTGCAGGTCTGCAAAGCCCCAGGCTCGTGCAGCTTCTTCTGGGTGACCGAGTCCTCAGCCCGACCCTGCAAAGCCCTGGCAGGTGACTCCATTTCTCCTGCCTCCCACTCCCCTTCCCATGCCCCCATCGACATGTGCGGCTGGTGAACAAGGGGCCCGGGAGGTGCCTCTAAAGCTGCATCCGCGGCCCCTGCCAAGGCGGATGGACTTTCAGTTGATTAGGTTTCTGGAGGCATTTATGGATGTAAATCAAAACCCAAGTTATGTGAAGGGAAAACTCCCAGCTGGTTTACATGGCAAAGTTAGGAAACAATTTTTGCCATGTGCACAGCCTCTTGTAGGGTATTAAAACGAATTTCCTGTTCCCTAAGGAGACTTGGCTTTTTAACTTCCGCTGGCATTTTCCCGGTGTGACCCCGGCCCCAGGTTCAGGGTGAACGCCCCCGTATATATACATATGTCACCACTCTGGGGTTCCAGCTGTTGCCCGAGGTCTGACCAAAGGGAGGGAGGGAGCTGGAACGTATTGAGGGCCCGTGTGGTCCAGGCGTTTCCCCACAACATCTCAGTTCAAGCCTCAGGACAGTCAGCAGAGTGCTTGACATCACGTTGAAGGCCTGCTGTCACCCCAGGACTGCATTTCTGTTCTTTCTTAGAGGGTTAGCCGTCTGTTGCTGCAGGACAGACTACCACACGCTTGGCAGCTTACGGAAACTTGCATTAATTATCTCACCGGTTCTATGGGTCAAGAGTCCAGGCACAGCCTAACATGGTCCTCTTGCTCAGGGTCTCCCAGGCTGTAATCAAATGTTGGCCAGGGCCGTGGTCTCATCTGAGGCTGAGCTGGGGAGGGAGCTAGTTCTGCTTCCCAGGCTGGGCAGCTGGGCAGCTGGGGAGGGTTGTTGACAGCAGCCCTCGGCCAGCGGGCTGTGGAACCGAGGATCTCGGCTTCCTGTTGACTGTTGGCCAGAGACCACCCTCCGTTCCTTTGCCCGTGGCCTTCCCAACACTTTCTTCTTCCAAACCAAGGAGAGAGAGTTTTTAAGCAAGGTAGGTTACAGTATTATGTAACACTGTCACAGAAGTGACAACACTCTCTCACCGTGGTCGTATTTATTGGTTAGAAGCCAGCGGCAGGTTCTGCCCACACTCAAGGGGAAAGGGTGACACAGGTCATGGGTACCAGCGGGTGGGGACTGAGGGGCCGTCTCAGAGTCTGTCTGCCCCAGGAGGGCTAAGACACTCACGGTGACTCGGCCGGTTGTTGGTGGGGTTGGGATTTCGTGTCAGTGGCCACGCTTCACATCGCGATGGCCCTTCAGCTGACTTCAGCTGCAAGATTCAGAACCTAGTTGCTCCCATGAGATCTATCTTGACCGATGGAGCCTGGGTCATTTGTTCATCTCTGGAGCCGCTGTGGGTCATCAGCACCCAAATCATAACAACGGGAGCGGAAGCGAGGCAGCTCTAAAATGACAGCTTGGGTGTCACGGCCCCAGATGGCAAAGGGATCCTGAGTGTGTCTTCTCCTGATGTACTCGGACCTCCTGGGGCTGTTTCTGATGGAGAACATCTTCTCGGATGGAGCTCAAGGGATCCACTGTGGCCTTGGGGAGAAACCCACGTGGCCGCTCAGGGGTAAATGCCATCTGTCATGGGTCTCTCTCCGTGTGACCAGCCTCACCGAAAGAGGTCTTCCCCGTGTGGCTCAGCACAGTGTTGCTTCTGTGTTTTTTTATTTTCCACCAACGCCCAGAGCCTCCAATTGGATGTTCACAGCTCTTCCCACCCTTGGGTTCTGAACTGGACTTGTGCTACCTCCTCCATGGCGGTCACGCGCAGTCGCGTGGGTTGTGTACTGTACTGGCTGAGAGGGGAGCAGATTATATACAAAGTCACTCAGCTCACTCAGACTGCGCCTCCAATGGCAGCGAACACGCTCAGCGTCCCTCCCCTTTCTTTTTAGAGAGAACACCCCAGCCGTGCTTTTTGGTTTAAGGAGCCTCCTCCCTTTCCTCTTCAGCCTTCGTGCCTTCATTAAAGCCGGAAAACCTGTTTCTGCCTGGGGAAGGAGGCACCTTTTCCCAACTCCCATGCAGAGACCCATCGAAGCTTGCGGCAGCCCTGACGGCTGGTTTTGGGGTAGAGAACCTTCTGCCAGACTAGGCTAGTGACACAATATTCCCCCGCTGACTTTGAGAGCAAGCAACGCACAGTTTTTTAAACCAAGTGACAGCTGTCCAATCATGGTGGAAGTTCTCCTTTACCATGCCGCACCTGAACTCCTAAGTCCATATGTAGAATCACTTACTCAAGAGTGAACAGCTCCAGCTGTCATGTGCCCTTAAATAAACCTTAAAATCAACATCCAAAGTTGGGCTCAATGTTGATTTTTCAGTTATAAAAGCGATGCTAGGGGAGTGGCTATTGAAAAGACACATTAAATGTGTGCCATCAACACCAGCTGTGGTCCAATTAAATGCAGCCAGTCACAGGTGTTTATATAAATTACACACACACACACACACACACTTTCTCCACAAACTCACTCCCTTTAAAATGTGGTGTTTGGAAAACATAGGGAGATGGTGTATATGGACTAGTCACGCTGAATCACCTGAAATCTTTCATAAAAGTGCAGATTCTCTGCCTCACCCTAGAGCTATGAACCCAAGTATGTTGGGAAAGGAGGCCCAAGAATCTGAATTCTAGCAAATACCCAGGGCGGTTTGAAGCCCGGTACCACGGAGAGCCACTGCTGGGCAGGGTGGTGCTGCATCCCGAGGGCCCCTGGACTCCCGAGGCACACAGTCAGGTGTTCGGGTTTTGTGACAAGGTCCAGATGGCTCTAAAGCACAACCACAGAAGATTCATGATGCACGTGGAGGTGGATTTCCATCTGTTAATGTCACGGACGGTTCTACCAAATGAGTTTCTTCAGGCAGATACCATGCTTGATTCATGCCGTTTCTTCAGTGTTCAATAAATGTTGGATTAAAGGGATGAATAAATGATGTCGGTAATGAAATGTCAGCCAGTGCTTATTTGTTAAATTAGACCAGGTGGTAGATCGAAGATGGCGGCAAGCTCTTCATCATGCCTGCAGGGAAAAGTGGAGTCCAGTTCTCTTCCCCGTGAGTCTGGACCGGCTCTGTGACTTATTTGACCAATAGAATGAGGCAAAAGGGATGCTGTGTGGTTTCGGAGGCCAGGGTATGAAAAACCTGCAGTTTCCACCTGGGTCTCTTGGAATGGTCACTCTTAGACGGATACAGCCCCAGCGGCACTCCCAGCGGACTCCTGGCACTAGCTCCCTGCTCGGACTAATGCTGGCCATCTTGGCTGGTTAAGCTGAAATGAGCCTGCACATGAATGCAACCACCCGGGGACCAGCTGACACCACACAGGTGGAGTATAGGAAACACCCAGGTGGCCTGTAGGACAAGGAAAGATACAGAATTCTAAGCCACTGTGTTCGGGATGATTATTATGCACCTCTAGATAACAGACAACCAGGATTTCAGTACTTGGAGACCTCTTCAGGGGTGTCCCACCTTTTGGTGTCTCTGGGCCACACTGGAAGAAGAAGAATTGTCTTGGGTCACACATTAAATACACAAACGCTAATGAAAACTGATAAACAAAAAAAAAGGTTTCAAGTAAATTTATGATTTTGTGTTGGGCCGCATTCGTAGTCATCCTGGGCCGTATGTGGCCCGTGGGCCATGGGTTGGACAGCCCTGCATGAGGAAGACTCGGCGACTTCTTGCAGGCATTGATTGACAGCTGCTCCTGGGGGGAGGTGAGGAGGTGTTCATTCCCTAGCACTCCCCATCCTGCAAGGAGACGGAGCAGGCTGGGCAGACAGAGGGAGATTTGGGATGAAGAACCAGATGATTGGGTGGCTGGAAGTCAGTCGGCCAGAAATGGTAGGTGGTGCGGGAGTGTGCGGGTGCAGGTGGCGCACCGGCATCTACTGTACCCCGTCTACGGAAGCAGCCACTCAGCCCTAAACATTTGTAGCCATGAGAGAATATGGCTAAGAGTTATCAAATCTTGTGGCCTCAAGAAAAATCAGAAGGATGGATATTGATATGACATTTCATGATTTTTGAAAGTTGGCAACTAATTAAAATTTTTTTTGTATATTTGTAAAGACTTTATTTATTTATTTTCAGAGAGACGGGAAGGGAGGGAAAAAGAGGAGAGATACACCGATGTGTGAGAGATACATTGGCTGGTTGCCTCTTGCACATGCCCAGCTGGGGGCCTGGTCCGAAGCCCAGACACGTGCCCTGACTGGGAATTGAACTAGTGATCCTTTGGTTCACAGGCCAGCACTTAATCCACTGAGCCACACCAGCCAGGGCTAAAAATGTGCACACATTTTCGTTTTTAAAAGAACAATTTTGTTTATTTATTCATTTGTAGAGAGAGGAGAAGGGAGGGAGAAATAGAGGGAGAGAAACACCGATGTGTGAGAGAAACAACAGCCAGTTGCCTCTCATTAGTGCCCCTTCCAGGGACCGGACCTGCAGCTTAGGCTTGTACCCAGACTGGGAATCGAACCCACAACCTTTCACTTTGTGGGATGATGCCCAACCAGCTGAGTCACACCAGTCAGAGCAAATTCAAAAATTAAAAAAAAAATCTGTGCACCAAAGCCCTACAGAGCAAACAAGAACACGTGTGTGGGGTAGATGTCTCCATCAGTACAAGGCGGACTGGAGGGCGCACTGAGCCCACGTAACATTTCTTAGAACGTGCAGACGCGGCAAGGCAGAAGGAGGTGGGTCATGAACTTCACCTGAAATGACAGCTTTCGATGGCGGTGGCTTTCAGGCAAGGGAAGCCACGTGGATGTGGGCCCAGGAGGTAGCGAAGTCTGTAGGACTTCAGGGAAAGTGGCTGGTTTAGAGTGGAGGCTGGTCGTTACTAGGAGGGAAAATAACATTCGTCTAACACGTAGGAACAATAGAGAAGATCCATGCTCATCGGCCACAGTAAACGCGTGTGTAAGTTCACTTTCCTCTCAGGACCTGGTGGCAGGAAATGGAACGCTCAGGCCTCGGGCAGAAATGTGCACTGAAGATCGTGATCTCAGGATGAAAAACAACTGTCTCTTGACTGGGACCCTGTGTGCTCTTCTGTGGGAGAGTCCTGATTAATCTACATGTGCAGCTGTATCCCCAAGTCAGCAAAATGCGTTAGAATGTTTCCATTGTATTGGATTTCCCATATCCTACACTTTGTAGCTGGGATCAGGTAATGACTACACAGCCTACACTCAAGCAAAATGGTTTTACTTAACCTAGCCCCCTGGCTGAGTGACCTTGGGCCAGTTACTTAACCTCTCTGTGCTTCTGAATTCTCATTTGAAAGTGAGGGGAGGGATGGTGTTAGAACCTACTTTATCCCATGGCTGAGATGAGTGCGATAAGACTTGCAAAGCCCTTAGCACAGTGCCCGGTACAAATCTCTGATAAATACTGACACTTACGAGTTCTCAGTGAATCTCACCTTTGACACCCGAAGTCTAAGGGGAACTACCAGTCCGTGAATTTGCCCCATGCTTGTGCCTGATACAGACAGGACTGCTGCTCACCTGTACTTCCAGTCCACTTCCCAGAAGATCATGTACCTGGAAATGGGGCCTGGTTCTTCCATCTCTTTCTATAAGAACGGTTAGACTCTAGGAGACTCGTTAAGAGAATAGCTGATGTGCTCGTGCAAGTCTAAACTCGGGTGGAGACGAAAATGGAGGAGGTGGAGAGATACAGGGTCCGGCAGAAGTGACGCCCGCTTGAGTGTGGTTGGTAGGGTAATAATACGGAAGAGATAATTTATAGTTTTAACGGGAACAGTTCACCTAAAATGTCATGTGGTGTGCTTGAGTGTGATATCGTCATGTTACAGAATGACATGCTGATGATCTTGTAATAAAAGGTCTTGCAATAAAAGGTTTTGCAATAACAGGGGCGTTATTTGTGCCGGACCCTGTATTTAAGAGGCATTAACAGCAGGACGTGGAGGAGGCTGAATGGAGAGGAGGGGGTGGGAAGTCAAGGGCATTGGTAACCGGGCAGGTGGCCGGGGGAGCACTCTTGTGGGGCAGCAAGTGTGTGTCACAGCCATGTTGACCTGTTAGCTGTTTCTTCTTAACTGGGCCGTACCTTTTATACATTAGATTCAAGTAGTTCCATTGATCTTGACAGTCGTTCTTACTGAGGCTTGAACCAGGGCGACAGTTTCTCCAGGAGGCAGGCTGGGCCAATTCTCACGAGGACGTTATTTTGAAGACGCCCAATTTTCTGCACAAGCTTCCAACTCAGTATGACACGGTTTATTCATCATCTGCTGTGTCGCTTGCTGTGCCCAAGGGGCTGAATCAAGAAAGGATGGTCCCTGCCCTACTGGGAATTTAACTCTAGCTTGGAGTTCTCGTAGCTTCTTATCTAAGTGCTAATCTCCATGTCCCCTGTGAGTGCCTGAACAAGAGTAAGAGTGTGTCAGCTAGCCATTGCTGTTTAGCAAAATGCCCTAAAAATCCAGTGGCTTAAAATAGCAACCATTTAGCTGGCTTCAAACCCTGCCATCAGCAGTTGAGGCTGGGCTCTGCTGAGTGGTGTTCTGATCTTAGCTGGACACATGCTTGCTTCTGTGTTCAGCTACTCAGCTACGGGTGGGGTGAGCGGCTTTACTGTCCCGGCTGGACTCTCACAGGTGTGAGGCCTCCGCTGGGATAAGTGTTCTGGAAGGACTTCGGTCTCTCATCCCCCCACAGGCCAGCCCAGGCTGTTCACGGGGCCGCTAGGAAGGTTCCCCAGAGAGAAGGCATGGAGGGGGTATAGCCTCTTGAGGCTTAGGATGGCCGCAGTATCACTTCTGCTGTGTTCCGTTGGCCACGGTGAGTCAGGGGGCCCAGTGCAGGCTCCTGGAGTGGGGAACAGGCTCCGCCCCTTGGGGGGAGCAGCAGGAAAGTCTTATTGCCGAGGGCATGGGCACGGATGACGGCAATAGACCGATTGTCTTTCTAAGCCCAACAGGAGACTTACTGAGACCTGCCCTTTCCCTTGAGGGAATTCGCTTTGTCGCTTTTGGCTGCCGGGTCAGTTGAATTTTTCCATTTTAGTTTTCTGACGGAGGCTACCCTCGCCTTTTCACCCTCTGCCTCGCCCCCAGGACCACAGCCTGAGATTCTCTGCGCAGATGTCAAAGAAATAAAATGTCAGTGGAGTTCACTGGGACTCTGGAGGCCATCCCATCTGCCCCTTGCCGTCCCATCTCGTCCCCACGGTCGCTTCTGGCAGGGCTGCTCCGCGCCGTGAATCAGCCTCCCCCTCAGCATCGTCCCTGGGGGGAATGACGTCAGACAGGCTGCCTCTCTCTCCTGGCCCCACTCCCACCAGACCACAGAGAAGGTCTCCTGCCACAGAGATAAGAAATCCCAGACATCCCCGCCGTGGAGGGGAAGCTCGGAGCTCTCCATTCCTCGTGAAAGGTCAGATCGCTCCTTTTGCAGCGTCTGACAATGAAGGAGCCAACGTAATGGGCTTCCTAAATGCCATCGGCCTTGACGTCCCTGATAAGGAGCAGCGAGCGGAGGAGGAGGCGAGTGGCTCAGGAGGAGAGCCGCCTTGTCAGTGCCGGCGGGAGAAGTAAAGCGGTTTTAATAGCTCACGTTAAACGCTGTGTTTAATTTGATCCCACGTTAGGGTAATGCAATTATTGCTGCTTTAGGAAAGAAGTCCTGCCTTGTTGCCATGAATATAAGCCATTGTAATAGTTCCCCCACCCCCCCCCCCCCCACGAGGCTTAGGAGACAGGGCAGGCCATTCACACATTGGCCCTATCCACTTTCCGTCCATTTATTCTTTCATCGAGTACCCATGGAGTGGCCACTACGTACCAGCAGCTGGCATAGCACAGGAGATGCAGGGGAGGGAAACAGCACAGCATTCTGCTCTTGGGGAACTCACAGTCTAGCCAGAGAGCGTGGCACGTCGACAGGCAACAGCTAGGGAGGGCGGCGAGGGTCAGCCCAGGAAGTGCAGGGTGTCGGGGGAGCGTCTCCACGGGAGGATCTAGGGAACGGAGTCTCCTGGGTTCCTCCCTCCGGCAGCGCGGGCACCAGGGAGTTGGGGTCAGGCCTGGTGTATTCATTCCTATAATCTCAGTACCTGGTTCTTTGCAGGGGTTCGTTCCCATTTGTTGGTTAACTTAATAGTATGAATCCTACAGCCTCGCCCCATGGGGCTGCCCGTTCTTCAAATGGTCCCTGCATTCTTACACCCGTGTGCCTTGGCCAATACCATCAGGAATCTCATTCTCACCCTTTAGCACCTACAAAACTCTGGTGTACCCATCGAGACCCAACCCCAATGCCCCCTTGTCTGCAAAGTCTTTCCTGATCTGCTGGTTAGAACCCATCTTCTCTCCACCCCCCTCTAAGAACCTTATCTATGTATCGGATTTGGTCCTTAACCCCAGGGACCACTTTAATGCAATGATCTGGTTTTGATAGGTTTCGGCCTCCGTCACCAGATCGTGAGCTTCCTCAGGGAGGGGCCTACCTGTCGGGGGCCCTTCTATCATCTGTGCCTGCCTTGCAGCGGCAACTCAGTCCACGTTCTCTGTGTGGGTGAAGGACCGCGTGCTGTGATGGAACCGCAGGTCGGGGGCACCGGCGAGACGGTGCTCCGTTAGTCAAGAGAATACTGGGCTTCCAGGACGAGAAAACGGTTTTCCCAGGTGGCTGGAACAAACAGCTTAATTTACACAGGGCTGCTGCCTCTCTCACAGGACCCAGGGCCTCCAAGGACTGGAAGGAGGAGATGGCAGGCTGCCAGCCCCTGCAGGGCTGAGCTGTTATTAGGGGCTGTGGGTCCCAGGGCAAATTTTTTCTAGGCATCTCCTATCTATATAAAGGATGCGAGTGGATCTAAATCAGTGTGTCAACACCATTCTCTCCCCTGCAGCTTTGGCTGCCCAGCTTACACCACTGCCAACCCACAGCGCAGGCTGACCGGCTGCTCTCAACCTTAACTGCAACCGTCTGGGGAGGGTCATCTTATTGGCTCATCGGATATCAGGTGTGTGTGCCTGGTCCAATCACCGGTGGCAGACACAGGGGCATGGCTCAGAATAACAGAACGAACACACGGCTGCAGTTCTCAGGGGAGGGGGCTGGTGACAGGTGGGAAAATGCTCTCCAAGTCTTACTACAGTGCATCAGGAAAAGCAAGGCCTCACCCTGGATATGTCAACGCCCAGAGCGTGTATTCTAGAACAGCAATGGTGCAACTGAATGCCGCCCTTCTCAGACCCCTGAGGGGCTGGCCAGGGCCACACAATCCTGGTTAGTGACACTAGGGAGGCTGGTGAAGTGAGATCCACACACCGGATTTCAGACATTTTCAGCTTATTCTTTGTAAATTGGGCTGCAGTTCCCAGAGACAGCGGGAGCCTCCTGCCTGCAGACAAACCGACACGGCGCCCCTCTGAGCACCCAGGTGCTGAGGGCACACGCGTGCACATTCACAAGAGCTGGCAAACTGGGCTGGGAGGAGACCAGGTTCAAGGGCTATTGGACCTCCTGGGCCTCCTCAGAGCACCTGCTTGAAGACTCTGACTGGGCAGGACTTGGGACTGCTTGAGACTGAGCATCCGGATGCTGCCACCGGCCCCAACTCCCCTCTCCGCAGCTCCGCTCGGTCTGCGACGCTCTGCCAGATGTGCTGATGCAGCAGGGTCAGAGGCGGCGGGGTGGCTGAGTGCGCTGCCGGAGGAGGGGTGACCCGGGGGAGGTGAGCGTGGACTTGAACTCTCTGAAGGGCTGTCATGGACAAGAGGCGGCAAACCTGGGAGTGGAGAGTGATGGTAATAAGAGAGCAGACTGAGTCTGACACGGGAAATGTTTTCAAAAACCAGGATTCTTACACCAGCGGGATTAGATGATATGACAAACTGGTGAGCTCCCTGACCCTTCTAAGAATGGGATCAGAATGGATTCGGGTTGGTGATTCTAGTTGTCCTCCAGCTGTGAAAAGAATATCAAATTGGCCCCGGCTGGTGTGGCTCAGTGGTTGACTGCTGGCCTGAGAATCTAAGGGTCACCAGTTCAATTCCCAGTCAGGGCACATGCCTGGGTAGCGTGCCAGACCCCCAGGGGGCGTGCAAGAGGCAACCACACATTGACATTTCTCTCCCTCTCTTTCTCCCTCCCTCCCCCCTCTCTAAAAAACAAATAAAATCTTAGAAAAATTTTTTTAAAAAGTATATCAAATTGCTCATCAATATAGAAGGCAAAACAACCATCACAACAAAACAGCCCACGAGTGCCTTGGTCTGACCTACCCAGCATGCTTAGCTCCTGTCACCTCCAGGGGGCGTGGCCCTGCACGCCTGCCTCTCAGGGCCTGTCTTTTTCTCTCGCTCTCTTTGTGTTTTTACTCTCTACCCTCGCACCTCTTTCAAAATCGGAGTAAGGTGTCCTGGACCAGTTTGGATGACGTCACCAGAGTTTCCAAGTACTAGGGGGAAAAATTGTTCTAAAAAAAAAAACAAAACCCAAAAGGGCTCAATGCTTGTTTGGGACCACGGACAGCAACATGTCTTTGGGCGTCTCCCAGCAACGGGGGTTAAGCTCCATCCAGGCTGCCAGGGGCCCCGGTAACGCAGAAGGTTTGGGGCCGCCTGCCACAGCTGATGTGCTACACGCGTCCTAGACGAGATCTGTCCAGAAAGTGTCCAGCCACGACCCATAGAGACATTTATTGAAGAAGATGTAAGAAACACTGTACATAGGACAATGACACCTCAGTCCCCTTCAAAGTAGGCACCTTGGGACCTCACACGGTTCTCCCGGCGTTATGACCTTCTTGAGGAAGTCTGGTTCGTTGGTAGTGGTTTGAATCCAGTCATTAGCAACTGCAGCACGAAGTTCCTTCTGCTCCAGTAGCAGAAGTCTCGGAATGGATTTTGCCATGACATGTTTCATGACAAGATCCAGCATCAAAATCTCAGACACAGTAGTTACTGGAATGCCCAGACCAGCTTCTAGTTCTCTCCCTGTCAGTCACTGGTCTTTGTTGGTTGCAGCCCGTACCTGTGCAACATTCTCAGGTGTGCTGCTTGCTGCAGCCTTCCAGAACGGGGATCACCTTCAACAGGTTCTCAACCGTCTTTGAAGTGTTTATGCCACACTCTTATTTGCTCTGAATGCATCGCATCATCCGTGGAAGCCTTCTGAATCATCCAACTAGTTTCTGCAGAGGAATGAGTGTTCAAGCTTAATGCAAAATTTGGTGCAGACTCGTTGTTCTACTCCAATGAATCAGTCATTGAATTCAATGTGCATGCAACGGCCACACAATGCGCATGCCCATTCAAAGGTGTCTACCGCCCCCATTGACTAGAACAATGAAGTCATCATTGTTCACACATGTGCATTCCAGTCCACTCTCCTTGGCTGCCAGGTTACATCAACGTCGCACAAACCATTCTCGTTCTATTAACAACGGCTGGACTTTTTGCAGGCAGAAGTCATCGTATATCAATTCACTCCATTCATTCATTTCTTTGTTCATTCTCTCATACGGCTCCACACAGAGAAGGAGAGGGGAGGATGGAAAACACTGATCTGATGACTTCTGATTCTCAGCGGTGGCTTTTCTCACCATTGAGATCCACAAGATTCTCCTTTAGCCACTCGGTCAGCCTCCTTTCACCCGAGTCCATCTAAGAAGGTGCCAGTTCCTCGCAACCAAGCGATTCCTAACAAAGATAGCTCTGTTGGAAGGAGGAGCCCTCATCCGGAAAGTGACCAGTCTTGTCTTTCTGCCTTCCACAAGCTCTGGGCCTGGCAGGCTCCGATCACTAAATGCTGACCGCATGGATGAAGGACAGAGCGTGGGGTGGGCCCTCATGAGATGTGTGTCTCGGTCACAGCCAGAAACGAGCTCACTCTCTCTGCGTTATCAGATCGACAGTGGCCAAGGAGGAGCCCCCACGACCTTGGGGAGGCAGATGCCAAGCAGCACCAATAAATTAGACCCCACTGGCACTTGCTTTCCTGAAGCGCTCAGTTAAATGAATCGTTCTTTGACACTCGAAATTCTATTTGCTCCGTCAGCAAGTGTGACCTGTTTTGGTGTGAATAATTCAGTGTTTGGCCAGGGTGCTGATTCCCACTGAGAACCCAGCCCTGTCGAAGGTTGTTAACTAGTGCTACGGAGCAGAACTGAGTGCCGGCTCGCCTCTGAGTCAGAAAACCCTGGAGAAAGGAGCAAAAAAAGAATGAAAAAGAGAAAAAAAGATACTTCCCCCAGCTAACGAGAGAAGCGCTCTCCCTGCGTTTTCCCAGCTCACACATCTGTGTGCGGCTCTTCTGCCCTCAAAGCCTTCAGTCTCACTGGGGAGATGTGGGTTCAGAAGAGACGTCTGAAGATGGGTCTCCACACCAAGAATTTTAGGTGGAAAAGGCCAGCTCTGGACGAAGGAGCTGGCTGTCTCTGCCCAGAATGAGCTCTGGAAACAAGAGAATATCCCAACCCCCCACAGTCCGAAGAAGGATTTCCTTCCCCTTCTTTCTGCCCAGGTGTGAGATTTTGGGAGAGTCAGTTCCTCTTCCTGGGCACCTTTGTAAAACTCGAGCCTCGGATGTGGGGTCGGTGAGGTCTCTGAAATGCGATAGTGTCCCCTTACCCAAGGGGGATACATTCCAAGACCCCCAGCAGATCCCTGAAACCATGGATAGTACTGAACCCAATGTAAACACTGCTTTTTCCTATCCATACACACCTACGATAAAGTTTAATTTATAAATTAGGCACAGTAAGAGATTAACAACAAAAACCAATCATAAAACAGGACATTGTAACAAGGTACTGTAATCAAAGTTACGTGAGTGGCTTTGGGGCCAGTATGGAACAAAACAAGGGTTGGTTGAACACGAGCATGGCAATACCGAGACAGCCCACCTGCTCACCCAGACAGCAGCTGCCAGGGGACGAGCAGGCAGGGGGCGTGTACAATGTGGAGACGCTCGACAAAGGGTTGGTTCACAGCCCGGGAAAGATGGGGCAACCCAGCGTGCGATTCCACTTTGATACTCAGGATGGCGTGCAGTTTAAAACTTATACATTGTTGCTTTCTGGGATTTTCCACTTAATATTTTTGAACTGTGGTTGACCGCAGGTAACCGAACCCATGGAAAGGAACACTGCATAGTGGGTGGGAGGAGCTCTACAATACTGTGCAAAATTCTGTTCTTGCATGCACTGGGGAAGGGGAGAGAGGCGCTATGGCTTCCACCCAGTTCCCGAAAGTGCCCGTGCCTGCTGAAGCTGGAAGACCCCTGGGTGAGCCCATCGCTGAGTCTCCGTGCAGTTCTGCATCAGGCCACGATGTCTTCCGAGAGTCTGAGACGCCGTGTTTCTGGGCCTGGACTGCTCAGCACAGGGGCCAAGGGGGCCTGTGGGTGCCTCCATCTTCCAGACTCGAGAGCCAAATTAGGGGTCAGCCTCGAGATGCAGCAAGTCTGCGTGTGGGTGTGGCTTCTCTCAGGGGGAGGGACATCCCAGCTATTCATCCCACAGATATTTACCGAGTCCTCCTGGGTGCTATTTACCCTCTGCCGCCCGCTGTGTCTTGGAGCTCAGAGTCTAGGCAGTAGATGGCGGAAAAACAATCACACATCACTCTGACTACAAAGTAGGACAGGCGCTCGGAAGGCTCACTAAGAGTTTTGGTGACAATTGATAGGAAGTGACCTTGTTTTTTCTCTACTGCCACATCCCACACATCCGATGAGCGGTGGGCTCCGAAACAGTTCACCTCCCCCAATCTCCCTTCCCCTCACACCTGAACCCCTGCAACCCTCTTCTCTCTGTTTCTGTTCTTGCCCATCAGACAAAACAGGGAGACCCATGGAGGAGAGGGTAGCAGGAGTAGGGTCCAGTCCGGTGCTACAGTAGATACAAAATCAAAGAGGCCAGTTCCTGACCTGGAAGAAGCCTTGGGCTCCGGAGGAGGGACAGGGAGGATGGATGCTGCCAGGCGTCCAAGGTGCTCAAGGCACCGTGGCGGAAACAGCATTTGTCCTCAAAGGTGAGGATTTTGGAGGACAGTACTCACCTGGCCACGTAACTTGGAACCCTGGGGAAACTATCACTCATTCAGCAGCACATCTGATGTTGCACAGAGCAACACTTAACAGAAGCGGTGCACCCATGGACGACACTGTGCATGCTCAGCCTGCGGCAGGAGGCAACGTAGGCTAAACAAAGCCAGCAAGCTGCATCCAAGTCCACAGACCAGATCAGGGGTGGTTACATCCCCCCCCCCACCCGTGTTTCAGAAGCACTCTGATTTACCGAGGGCTGCCTCTAAGGAGCATCCTTGGAGCGTTTACAGACCTGTAACTGCTTGGTGGGAGGGCTGCGCATGGGGAGGGACACCTGAAACAAAAGTTGTAGGATCCCCGGCCAGTTGAAGGCTGTTCTAAGGAACGTGTCATGTGATTCATAGCCATACAGAGAGAGAGGCATCTACCCATGATGTCAAGAGAGTCACATCTGTAGCCATCAACGGTGGGAACAGGGTGGGAGCTAGGTTCTTTTCTGAGAGAATGCACATGAAATGTGTTATATGCACATGGCACATAATACGTGCTCAGTTAATGTCAGCCATCGTTATCACTAGCTTCCAGCACTTGTCTAACCCCAGCTGGATGTCCTACAGTTCAGTGCAATTCTGACACTGACTACCCTGGGTCAGCACAGACCCCATAGGTTGGGGGGCTCAGTCCCACAAGACTGCTCCTACTTCAGACACCCACCCCAAGCCCTGGGTGTCCTCTAGCCACCCATGCCTTGACTACAATTCTCGGGGTTCTGTGACTCCCTTTCAGATTTAGCATTTTGCTAGAACAACTCATGGAACTCTATACTTGAAATCAGACTCTATGCTTGAAATATAGTGCATGGATGCAGTATACCTGAAATTGCAGTTTCATTATAAAGGATGCCACTCACGAGCAGCAAAATGAAAGAGATGCATAAGATACGGAGGGCGGGGGGTGGGCAGTGCAGCGCTTCCGGCCCTCACCCCGTGGAATCGGCGGTGGGGGGGTCCCCTCCCCAGAACACTGATGTGTTCACCAGCCCAGAAGCTCCCCCAGGCCTCGGTGTCCAAGGGCAGTTACTGAGGTCTCATTATTTGGCCATGATTCCTTCAGGTACTAATTCAATGTAAACCCCGTGAGTGAACTCTACCTTCGGCCACCACCCCCCTTCAATCTCCAGAGGTGGGGTGTGGGGCGGAAGGGTCCCACCCTGTAATCCCACGGTTCCCCTGGCAAGCAAGCCCCATGCTGATGCTGTCTAGTCTTCTCCCCCCGCTACTCCGCCCACCCCAAAAGGAGCTCGTTATGAATACCGAAGCTAGTCCTGTCACTCAGGAAATTCCAAGGGTGTTTGAAGCACCACGTCGGGAACCTGGGACAAAGCAGACAGAGTCTTCATCACATCACATCCCTCTGCCAGGGAGTCTCCTGCAGTACGAGGCGGACGGAAGGTCTTAAGGTCACACTGTCCATCCCTTGGCCTCCAGGTGAGCCTGCATTTTAATTACGGAAGACAGTTGACTATACTCTTCAGGAAGAAAAGACCACACAACGTTGCAGCCGGAGGAGCCGCCGTCAGTCCACTGTGGCCATGCATCCCCGGGGAGACCTGGCGACCGGGATGCTCTCCAAGGGGACTGGCCATACCTGTCCCCGAGCTCTTCCCATCTGCTCTTATTAAATCTCTCAAATTTCCCCCATAGCCAGAGAGGGGCCTGGCCCCCAAAGAATGAACTTTTTGGAAAGATGCAAGACGAGAGGGAAGGTCTGTAGGTCCTACCACCTTGAGACCCGGTGCTCAGTTATAAGTGATTTGGACTCTTCCTAAGGTACTTCACACTACAAAGGTCTGTGTCCGCTGGGGGGTCCAGACTTATGACCTCCGTTGGAGGTGACTCCCTGTACTTGCATGCACTTCGTTTTCTTTCCCTGCTGTTACTTCGAAGTTACACAGTCGGTAGTGCCTGTAATAACCGGCACTCCGACCCACAGACTCCTCCGGACACTCTCCGTTGGTTAGGGCTGCACGACGCTGACACTGCCCTCTCCCCAGGCGTGTTTTTCTTCAGACTATCTTCTCACATTGGCTCTTTCATTTATTCATTTATTTAATCATTTATTTATTCACTTCTGCTTTTCCCTGAACTGCTCTCTCCACATTGTATAATAAGCAAACTCCTCCTCATCCTTCAAGGTCCAGCTTAAATGTCACCTCCTCTGAAAAGCCTTCCATGATTGCCTTTAAGTCTCTCTTTCATGCTTTCTTCCATGTTTCCATTTACAGCCTCGACATCGATCTACGCAACTATGATAATCAGCTATGATCATTTAATGAATATGTCACCAGTTCTGCTGGACTGGAAAGCCGTTGGGGGCAGGGGCTGTGTCTGGTTCCTCTCTGATCCCATAGTGCCCGTCGTGACACATGGCACTGAGTAGTCACTGAAGGAACATTTACTCAGTGAATGTGTAGATGAATCCTCACCCGCAACAAGCATTGCCTGTTCCATATGCAGAAGACCGTTGATTTCCCATTAAACAACCACTTCTTTCTTGCTAACAGACCTCCAGCTGGGACGAGGTACTGGGCATGCAAGGGCCTCAAGCCCCCTTCCCCTACTCCAGAGCGATGAGTGTTGGTTATTTCAATGCAGTCACGGTGATGTCACCCCCACCCCCGACGGGCCTGTGACTGATTTAGGGGTGTGTGTGTGCGCGCACATGAAACCCTGGCCAATGAGGTGCAAGGCGAGTGTGCCCGGTGGGGGATTCTGGGAAAAGGTGTCCTTTTTTGATAGAAGTTGTTGCCCCATGAGGACCTCCTTCCTGCCTTTGGACACAGTGCTGGGGAGCCGAGACATCACCGCAGGAGCAGCCACCCTGGGGCCCTGCGGAGGGTGACAGCACGAGGGTGGACCGCAGCACCTGGGTCCCTGAGGACTCACTCCGTTGAGCCTGTGTGCTTCCCAATCTGGACCCCTGGCAGTGCAGGAGTCTGTCCTCTGGATTCGCTCTCTGCTTGGAGAGGGGAGGGTTAGGCGTCTGCAGGAGGGGCTTGGTGAAGGAAATGCTGAGAGCTTCCTAAGACTTGGAAAATCATCCACTCATTGGACAAAAGCCCGTGACCTTACATGAATGGGTTTCTCGTACAGACAGTGCACAGATGTCCTTCTTAAATGAACGCAGTTTGGGACAGCGTTCCCAACCTCGGTGAGCGTGTTAGAAGTAGTGTTCATTAGAGTGGGTGGTCTGAATTAGCAGTGCCTTCCATGTGGTTTAGTAGGTTTTCTGGTACAGGCGAAGAAGGCACTTTCCACTGCGTTGTCATGTGACTCGTTCTAGCCAATGAAGTGTGAGCTGATAGGGTGCGTGTCTCCTCTGCCCTAAACTGTCTAAGGGCCCGTGTGCCACGCCCATGGGCTCTTCCCCTGCTGCCTCAGCCTTCAGAGATGCGCATCTTAGATGGCGTCAGGATTCTGGTTTGGGGGGAAAAAAAGTTCTTGAGGTAAGCTGTTTTGTTACCCTGTAGCTTACTGTGACCAATAAGGAGCAATGTATACAGTGTAATATTATGGAGTAATACGGAGAGAGAATACGAGGTGATATATTTGGGAATGTGGACAAGCGCCAAGGGGGACAGAAGAAGATCTCTGTATTTCTGTCCGCACTACTGGGCTTCAGATGGCCACGACGCTCCGTCGGATGATCCCGGACCGGACTCCACCTCTTAATCCAGCCTCACACTCAGCGCTGAGGAATGCTCTAGGCTCTTTTGCACCAGTGACTTTGACCCGATTGCACCCACGCAGAGAGCCAGAGTGTCCAGAGGGGCAGCCGAGAGGAGAAACGTGGAGAGCGACCCACAGCGAGAAGCTTCACCCGCACAGCCAGGCCCCTGATGGAAGTCGGGCTGCCGGAGAACTTCGGGAGAGCTGGGAGCATCCGCCTGTCTGTGGGCGGCCGCGCGATTTTCTGCTCCGTGTACCTGTCCTCAAAGTCTCCACGTGCTTTCCCATTAGAGGTAACTTTGATTTTCCAGCCGGGCCGGTGGTGCCTGCCCACCAGCGGCACGAGGTGCTTCCGCCCAACGATAATCCGGTTTGTGACCTTCGTTTCCGGCAGGATATTTATTTTTCATAATTCAGCTTGTACAATTAAATATTAAACCACACTATTTATCCTATGTTTATGAAAATGGAACTGTAATATTCATGCAATTAGCAAAAAAAAAAGTCTGCCTTTTTACTTCCAACACTGGGAACATCTTTCCGTGCCATTAAACACCCTTCCGCAGCACCCGTGTTCAGTGCCTGCCGAGAACCCCAACATCCGGCCAGGCCCTCGTTTATCGTACAGATCCCTCGCTGCTGGGCATTTAGGATGTCTCCATTTTTTCAGCACTGAAAAAAAATTCTTGTAGCTAATCTTTTGCTCACGTCGTTTTATTATTTCTTTAGAATAAGTCCCTAAAAGTAGATTTCTCCAGAGTGTGTGCAAAAAAAAAATAAATGAAGGTTTCCGGTCCGTATTGGCAACTTGCCTTTTCCAGAGACACCAGGAAGGCTGTACAAGCCGACGCATGCGTACAGGTGTCCCTTTGTCATTCCCCTGCATCATTGCGTCCTTAAAACCAGCAGGCAGGAACGGAAAGGCGACCACCTAATGCTCACGACAAGTCTTTTTCACGCAGGTTTGGTGTCTTATGATTAATGCTCTGTAGCTGCTGTGGACTCTGTTTTCTTGCCTTTACTCAAAAAGCCTCCAAGAGACTTATGAACAGGTCTCATAGTTCCTGTGTTTCAATTCCTGTGTTAGTCGCATTATTCTGACTTCTTGGGGGGCTCAGTTTCTTGACGGGTTTTATCATTTTTAACTGTGAGCTCACCTTCTTCAGTGGGATTTTTTTTCTTCTTTGGGACTCCCAGGGCGCCAAGATTGAAGACGCCCAATGGCAAAGCCTTGCTATGCCAATTTCTCCTGGTGAATCTTTTACTATCCAGGGTCTGGGGTGGTCAACTCACCTGTGTGCCCCGAGTAGACCTTTCTAGTGCCCCTTCCCAAGCCCTTTACACGGCCCTGCTTTGGGCTGTATCAGCTCCCCTCCTATGGATGCACCTCCTTTGCAGGCATTGGTGTGACGACTCTGGGAGGATGCGGTTCTGATGGAACATGGGCCATTGGATTTAACTGGCTTGTCATTTCTGACACCTGCGATTCTCTTTTCCTTCGTGTTTGTTTTTGATCCAAACAACGTAGTGGAAGCTTCTGATGTGCTGTTGTGTCCAGGATTCCTCTGTGTTCAGAGAGCCGAGAGGACTCTGATGTCGGCTCAGATACTCTGTTGGCTGGAAGTCTCTGAGCTCTTCCCACACCTTTAGGGCTGATCGGACACTCGTTGATGGCGGCTGGAGGCAGAGCAGCTGAAGCAACAATCACTGCCATTGATAAGAAACCAAGGCAAGTAGGACACTTGAGACCACACGCCTCATGTACACATGGCTTATTTCCGAGGGTCACAGCCTTGTTACCGGGGGAAGAAAAGAAGCACGCTCAATGCCAAAGTCCTTGAGCGGCTAACTCAGTAAAAGTTTCCTCTTACCCACAACTCTATAAACAAAAACAATGTAGCAAGCCATTATGGAGTGCCGGCCACCACTGGAAGCACCTTGCATAGATTAACCCATTTAATCAGCGCAAAACCCCCGTGATACAGAAATCATTATTACCACCCACCCCCCGCCACACCATTTTACAAATGAAGAGACCAGTCCAGAAAGGTTGAACCACTCGGCTGAGGTCACACAGCTGTGAAGTGACCCAGGCGGGACTTGAACCCAAGCAGTCCAACTCCAGACTTTAGAGTCCTGACTCCTGACACAGGGAGGAGCCTTCCTCAGCTTCCGCAGAACGTCCCCCCGAACGCCACTCTAATTAAACGTTCCTCTTGAGATGTCACTGGTATTTCGTTTCTGTCATTTAGCCTTTTCATCTAATGCTACTGATCCAAGACATCCTATTTCTAGCAACAAGAGATAACTCAAACCTCCCCTATTCTGCCCTCTCCCCCCACCACCCCCGCCTCACTCCCTCCCACCTACTTAGGAGGTGCGTTCACCGTACTTAACCCCTTGTAATACACTAACTCCCCCTCCCAAGCGGCACCTGCATCGACCTCACTGCAGCCACTGGGGGGACCCCTGCTGGCCGCACTATCAGGAGGAACATCCAAGTGTACTGGGTGCTGGCTGCCCTTGCCACCCAGTCTGCAAGAAGCTGCAGACACCGTGCTTCTCAACTACGTCGGTGCAGTGGAATTCCACATGGAGGCTTTTAAAAAAAATACAGAGTCCCTGCCCCATTCCTGGGGGTTCTGGTTGACTTGCTCTGCGTGTGGCACAGGCACTAGGAGTTTGAAAAGCTGTCCCGGTGACTCTGAGGCGCAGCCAGGGCTGAGAACCACTGAGATGAAACCAGCTGTCCCCCAGGATTCTGTCAAGACTGACTGCTGCTTGGATTTGGGCAGGCACCCCACCTTTCTTGCTTTACCCTTATACACTTAGAACTTGAGCTTGCATAGGATCATCTGGTGGGATTGTTAAAACACAGATACCTGGGTTCCCCACAGTTTCTGAGGTAGGAGGTCTGGGGTGGAGCCTGAGAATGCGCATTTCTAATAAGCCCTAGGCAGTGCTGCTGCTGCTGCTGCGGACCGAGAGGCCGTCCTTCGAGACCGTCGTCTCAGAACTCTCCTGGCTCTTTTAATGCCCCTTGCAGGTGCTGCTGTTCGGCGCCGTGGTTCAGAACGCCATGCCTCCCTGTTCTGGTTTTCCTAGCTTGACCCCGAGGTCCTGACCGAGTCCTCCCTCCACCAGGCCTCCCGAGACCAGCCCAGCTGGCCAGGGGGCATCTCTTCCCCTGCCCCCCCCACCCCACATGGCTTGGGGCTCCCAGTTCAAAACTTTGACTTCAAACTGAACTCTTCTCATTCATGTGAAATCCTGTTGCAAGTTGCAACACTTACAATGCATAGATGCTGGGCTGGGAGGATAGCAACGTCACTGTCTGCACCTCTTTTTCCCTATGGGGGGGTCCTGAGGCGCTCTGGGGAGGCACTCGGGCCTTGGTGAGCAGAATTTGGAAACCACTGACCATCGCAGGCTCCACCGTGTAGATGAGGACACTGTGACTCGGAGTGGGGGGCGTGTCAGCGACATGCCCGCTCATCCCTCCACGTTGCCCATCACCAGCTCTGTGCCCGGCACCGTGCCGGGTCTGAGGGATGGCGGCGAGAAAGCGAGCAAGCCCGGCCCTCGCGAGCTTTCCTTCTAGCTGCGGAGGCAGTGAGGGAGTGAGCCCGCGGAGAGAAGCATCACAGACTGTGGTGAGAGGGAGGGGAGTCTAGCCTGCGCGACCAGCCGAGGAGTGCGATGAGGGTCTCCATGAAGTGCCCGTCTGTCATTCCGGGTCCCAGAGAAGGGGAAGGACCCAGCTGGGTGAGGAGCTGGGTGGGGCCGGGGTGGGGAGCTCTTGCTGAGCCGCAGCGAAAAGTCTGGGTTTGACTCCCGGCGGGATGGAGAAGCAGCAGCGCGGCTTACGCAGGGAAATGACAAGATCTGATCTTGTCTCCTCGAAGAAACGGATGAGTATCCGTGTTAGTATTTTTCATAGTATCTCACGCAGATACAATATTTGTGCCTGATTGCTTGAAGTCAAGGAGGATTATAAGCGATCTTCTGGGCCAGTATCTCTTCATCTGTTTGGCGCTTGGACTCCCTTCAAGTGTCTGACCAGAGCTAAGAGGTTTTCCTTAGGAAATACACCCTGCCCACCTGGGCCCAGGGGCCTTGCCTGTCAGAATGAATGAATGTCCTGAAGGCCATCGGAGGGCCTCTCACCTGGACCCCTGCTGGAGCATCTTCCTCGTGATACCTTTCCTCTGAAGACCCCTGATTTGGCTGGATATCATCACCACCCTGGATTTAGAGTCAGATTGTCTCCATTTCTTGGAGCCCCCGCTTCCCTGCCTGTAGGATGGGTTCATGCGCACGTCACAGGAGGACTTCAAGAATTAAATGAGACAATGTGGAAAGGTTCCTAAGCACCTGTATGCCCAGTAGGTATTAATCACTTTCCCTTCCTCCTTGGCAAAAAAAAGAAAGTAGCTTCTTATGAGGCAGAATCACACCGTTGTGAAGAAACTGGCTCTGGGGGCGGATGGGTGAGAATTGAATCCCAGTTCTGTCTTGTACTCAGTTTTCTCATCTATAGAATGGGAATAAATATGTGAAAACTTAGCATAGTGCCTGGCACCTGGCAAGCACTTCGATAATTAGTTCTTGATCATTTTTTTAAAAAGATTTTATTTATTTTGTAGAGAGGGAAGGGAGGGAGAAAGAGAGAGAGAAACATCAATGTGTGGTTGCTGGGAGCCGTGGCCTGCAACCCAGGCGCGTGCCCTGACTGGGAATCGAACCTGCGATGCTTTGGTTCGCAGCCCGCACTCAGTCCACTGAGCTACACCAGCCAGGGCTAGTTCTTGATCATTTTGATAATGCTGATGCTACTAATATTGTCTGCTCTGTGCCCCTCCTTGCTGCCTGGGCGAGGAACAGTCGGACTTACATGGGATGAACCGAAAACACAGGTTTGACTCTAAGGAGGTTAGCATTTCTCGAGCTCTGCCAGTCTATGGAAAACCCTTTTAGAGCATTGCTCCGTGGGAACCACCCTGGGTAAAGACAAAACGATGCGCCCAAAATCCGTGCCCCTTGGACAGCTCCGCCAGCTGTCTAGACCCTCGGTGCCGGAGTGGGGAACGACATTCTCCGGGCATCAGAGCCGGAGCTGCTTTCCTCCGGGGACATTTGGCAACTTGGAAAACCTGCCACCCCACGGGAGAGCGCAGGGACCAGCGATATGGAATCGATGCATAATGCAAGTGCCTGCTCTCTCCCCAGCCTAATTCTGTTTTGTTAAGTAATGACGGAATAAAAATTCAGGGTGAGATTTGCAGCTCCGTGTGATCAAACACCTATCGCCGTCGCTTCAGGCCAGATGGGTTGATTCATAAACAGATAAATAAATCAATGGGAAATGAAAAGTCATGGCCAAGAGAGAAATGAGACAGAAAATCATCCCCAGCTGTGACGTTTGTCTGGGGCAACCCACCCACGCTGCAGCGGGGGCCCCCGAAGCAGCTGATGGAGGATGACTATGGGGTGGGGACTCCACCCCAATAAGCAAGCTCTTATTGGGGGGCACCGCCTGCCTAAGCCAAGGTCATCCCAGGGAGTGGTGAACAGCCAGCGGTGGGCTCTCCACCATTAATGCCCCATTTGTGGGATTAACTGGGCTGTGTGGGCAATAATTTATGGGGAATCATTAACCTAATGATATTGGTTCTCCATAAACTGCTTAGTCTGTCTCGGGGAAAATGGATTTCATAAATCTAGGTGGAACATTCCGGGTGACTCATGGAAGGCTCGTCAGCAGGGCGGGGAGGGGTCACCAGACAGGGACACTCTGCATTCTTGGCTCAGGGGAAGGCCATGCCTTAAAAGTCTTCCTTTGATTTTCTTTTATCTGCCAGCAGCCCAGGAAGTTACTCAGGTTGAAGGAGGTTCCCAGGGTCGAGAAATCCAGGCCAGAAAAAGGTGCATGGATCTTCCTGACCTGGAGTTTTAGCTGCCGAGTCTGTCCTGCTCTGAAAATTCTGGCCAAGTGGAGAAGGCAGCATCCCCGGTGTAGGGAGTTCCCGGGCCACAGAGGTCATACCTTTCCTCATCTAGAAAAGAATCAATGTCCTTTCAAAACAAGTCGGCTTCTAGATCTGCCACCTGCTGGGCTGGGAGGCCCACTCCCTTGAGTGAGGGGGCCAGGCAAGCCCCTGGGGTGACTTTGGAGACAAAGTGACGAGATGGGCCAGCAAGCTGGCGCTGGAGGGAAGGGTGGCAGGATACGAGCAAAGGCGCTGAGGTCTAGGCTAGCTCGACCTGTTTGGGGAACAGAAACTTTACCGCCATAATCATGGGGTTAGGAGCACTTACCCCCACTTAAGAGATGAGAAAACTGAGGCCCAGGATGATTAGGAAGACAACCCCCAGCCACCCTGGAAGGCGGGGTTTGCAGGAAGTGGTGATGGATGCCAGTCCCTGCGTGTCACCCTGGGATCAGGGGTTAGCACAATGAGGCCTGTGGGTCCAGTCAGGCCTTTCCCTGTTTTTGTAAATAAAGTTTTATTGGAACACAGCCATTCATGGACTCAGTGCCCAGGGCTTCCTGCTACCCTGACAGAGTTGAGTAGTCCAAACAGAAACCTCCTGGTCTGGAACACCTAAAGTATTTTCTATCCGACCCTTTTCAGGTAAAGCGTGCACCACCCCGCACTAGTCAAGGGCATCCCCCCTCTTGCCCTGTGCCCCCGGGGCAGCAGAGGACAATCCTATGGCCCCTGGGGAATATGTACCAACTGGTCTGTTGTGTGGATCCCAAAAGAGGAAAAAGGAAAATCTCTGAATATTTCTTTCCTAAGTGGACGAACAGGGTTGTTTGAGGACAGGAGCGTCCCTTCCACGTGGGCGGGAGGTACTGCTATCCAGGGAGAAGCATCCCACCCGTTGATCATCTCCATCCCAGGTAGTACAGGGACAGCCCCGTTCGATCCTACCTGGTGACAAACGGCGCTTGGGGTGAGAAAGCCAGGGGGCGCCCTCCTCACCAGCAGCCAGGCCTGTGTGTGGCCGCACAGTGCGGGGCACGCATGGCATTGTGGCATGGCCCCAGCCGAGGTCGGGGTTGGTTCAAGCCCTTACTGAACCTGCCCACCTCATCCACTCCCTGAGCCCGGGTGATAGGAAAACTGTGGTGTTTTCCCCCAAACGCTTGGATTCGAAACTGGGTGGAAAGTATCTCTTCGGCCACCGGGAAGCCTTGTCGAACAGCAGAGAGGGGTCTCCCTCCTGCCTTCTGCCAGCATGACAGCACCGTGTAGGGAAGGGAACATCGTAGACTTCAGGGTGAGCCTACCTGGGTTTAAGTCCTGACTCTGCCACGGAGCAGCCGGCTGATCTGGGCAGGCTACTTAACTCTTCCGAGCCTCCGATTTTTGGTCTGTAGTGCAGAGATAACAGTAGCAGCAGACTTCTGGCTTGGAGTTCACATCCCCTTAATCTAATTAAGGGAGGCGAGGATTTTCCCCTGGTGCTTTTAGTGGCAGAGGGCTCTGCTATTTATAATAATAGCTCTGTCTTATCAGGTGTTGTTAAGATTAAGATGAGAAATGTTAAGCATGAGCCACATGGTAGTTTAAATTCCTGCTCTTGATTTTGAAGTCAGGTATAAGGATTATATTTCCCAGGCTCCTTTGTAGCTGGACGTGGCCATGTCAGAAAGTCATGGCCAATGAGATACAAAAGGAATGGTGTCTAAAACTCCTGGGAAGCACTTTCTTTTTCCTAGTTCTTGGGAACGAGAAGGTGGGCGTGATGACCGGAGCTGGAGCACCCATTTTGAACCATGAGGAGGAAGACTTGTATTGAGGGGGCAAAACAATGAGCTTGAAGGAGCTGGGGCACCTGAACTCCTTAACTGCAGTGGTTGATTCTGTGAGGGAGAAATAAGCTGCCATCTTTAAATTTTGAGTTTGCTCCTCAGAGTAGAATTAATTTTTGTTTACCAACCACGTGGCCTTGAGCAAAGTTTCTTAATCTCTCTGAGCCTCAGTAACCTCATTAACAAAATAGGCTTAAGAATCCCAACCCCTGAGAAATGGCAAGAGGATTACAGGACGCACGTCATGCTTTTCTGCTGCCTCAAAACTCTGTGCGATGGTGTCACTGAAATGCAGACCCTCAGATCCCACACTGACATGTCTGAGTCTCCAGGCCTGACGATGGGGCCAGCGTGCATTTGTGTCAAGTCCCCAGGTGATGGGACGCCCAGACAGGTTTGGGAAGCAAGAGGCTGAGAAGCTCACGCTTCCTTCCCTGCCTTCAAGAGCAGAGTAAACATTAAAAGATGAGGCGCACGTGTCTCGGCAGGGGGTCTACCTGCTTGGAAGTGGCCTTGCAAGGGCTCTGGCCCCCTGCCCTGCACCCAGACATCCCGCTGCAATCTTCGCTCAGAGGGAGGCGTGACTTACTGCGTCACCGCATGGGGTGTGCCATCAGCAGCCACCAGCTGCTCCGTCCGGTCTGAGCTGCTTGCTCCAAATCTCTGTTTAAAATGCAGCAGCGTCTGTGGATTATGGCTTGCTGGTTTACAGGCTCATGATGGATCATTTAATCTAATTAACAGGCGGCAAAGATTCTCCCCTGGTGCTTTCGGCCGCAGAGGGCTCTAATTTTTAAGCAGAGCTTACTGGCGGAGAGCACTTGCTTTCCGGGCGGGGACGCCTGGGCCCTGAGGCTGACTGCGCGTTCCGGACTCATCACTTAACCCCTCGGAAGAGTCAGTTTCCACCCCTTTGAGCCGGTTTTGGGCCACGCCCTTTGCAGGCACAGAAAAGCTCCCTGACAGCCCCACGAGGCAGGTCTCTTCGTGATTCTCATTTACAGGCGGGGAAACTGAGGCCCAGAGAGTGTAACTAAACTGCGCAGATCCCCCAGGGAGTAAGAGCTGTAAGTCTGGCTGACGGAGGGTGAGCTAGCGGAGCGGCTCCGGAGAGTTTAGTGTGGGTGTCACACAGCACACGCACCGCTGACTGCTGTAACGAGTAACTGCTGTTGTGATTGTCACTGCCAGGTGGCTGTCATCGATGCAGGTGACACGGGAGCCAAGGAGCACGGGCCATACAGGAAAAGCAGCACCGCTGTCCAGGTGGAGGCGTGCGAGGGTCAGAACGAGACCAGTGGGTGGACAGGGTGGACCCTCCGAATCATCTGTCCTGGTCCCGATACGGGCTGATGCCCTAGGGAGTGCATGTCATCAGACGCTGTTTCTTTTTTTTTCTTTCTTTTTTTAGATTTTATTTGTTTATTTTTAGAGAGACAGGAAGGGAGGGAGAAAGAGAGAGTGAGAAACAACAATGTGCAAGGGAAACCTTGATTGGTTGCCTCTCGCACACTTCCCCACATGGGGACCTGGCCCACAACCCTGCATGTGCCCTGACTGGGAATCGAACTGGCGACCTTTTGGTTTGCAGGCCGGCACTCAGTCCACTGAGCTACCCCAACCTGGGCCAGATACCGTCTCTTGACCCTTACAAAGCTTTTGGTGGCAGAGACTCTGTTTGTTTGGTGACCATCTCAGTTACCTTGTTTGCTTTCCTTCCAGCCGCACTGGATCCCTCAGCGTGTCTGGAGCCAGACACGCCCACCCATCCTCTCCTCAGGACTCCTCGTCCAGGCAGAAGTCTGAGGAGAGCCGTCAGCGAACAGCGGACAGGAAACCCACACTCCGAATTTCCCATATTGTACTGCACTTGCGTCGTCGCACCTCTTCAGCTGTGATGTACTTCCAAGTGAATTACAGACATCCATCCTAATCACTCGATCGTTTCTGTGAAGTTCAGAGTCATTCGTGCCCCTGAGACCAGCACTGGCAGCCCCGTGGCTGTGGTTCAGGTGGACACAGAGCCCCCGGAGTGGGGAACTGGAGGTGGGAATCTAGGCCCTTGGTCCCCAGAACCACCTTCTCAGCTGAGCAGATCCCCCAGAACTGGTGGCTCCAGAGAGTATTGTTTGAAAGTCCTTAATGTTCATTTTGTGGAAGAGGAAGTAGAGGCTTGGTTGGGGGCGGGTCTGCTTTGCCCCAGTCAATCATAAATCCATCAAGGATTTGCACACAGCCCCCCTTGGTCATTTGGTAGCTGCAACGGACCTTCCCCGGGGAAAATGCACGCACCGTAGGGGGTGAGATGCACAGACGCCTGCATCCATTTGTGGTTCCCCAAGAACACAGTGCGTCGAGACTTTACCCTCCAGCCACGTGGCTCCCCCCCCGAGATGCTACGGTGGGAAGTTTCCTGACCTGGAGGGTAAAGTCTCCCCTCTCAGACCGTTAGGTCACGTTGTACTGCCTTGATCAGGAGAATGTGAAGGGAGGTGAGAGACAGATGGAGAGATGAAAGGAAACAGTTGAGGGAGAGAGAACAGAGAGGGGGGAGGGGGAGGGGAGAGGGGAGAACTAGCGTGCACAGAGACCTGGAGAGAGAGCAAGGGAAGACCCGCCCCCAGGACCCCCTGGGCTGGCAGGAAGGGCTCACTTGGGAAGCAGCGGCCTGTTGGCACTGCCTCCGGTGGCCTCCTGAACCGCTCACATGCTGCCAGCTTCCTGCAGACGCCAAAGCAAAGCGTCTCAACAAAGTGCCTGGCGCCTGAAAGGAGGGAAGAGAATACCACCTTCAGCAGTGGCCCAGCCATTGCTGAGGTCTCAAAAACACCCTCAATTTCACTATCCACCTCCCCTCCCGATTTTGCATGTAGAGGTCCCCGTGGTGAGTGGGCCTCTCAGTGGGAGAGGCACTGGCCTGACACCTGTGGGCTCTGCACCACAGGCAGGGGAGGGAACAGCAGAGGCTTCTGGGTAGGGCTGGGTAGACACACAGGGTGAGGGGTCAGGGTGTGGTCTGTGGTCCCAGAGAGAGCTCCGGACCCAAAGAAAGAGTGAGGGCAAGGACAGAGAACGGGCCTCTTGTCTGGACCATTATGCTCACTCAGTCTGCAGAGCACAGGGAAGGTGGGGAAGAGGATAGAAGAGGAAAGACAATGCGAGACCAAGAGAAAAGGACATATTGTGAAAGTCAGGGAGGTGGCTAAGAGATTGGTGTGCAGAGTCCACCCCTCTCTCTATCCATCATCCATCCACCCACCATCCATCCATCCACCCATCCATCCATCATCCATCCATCCATCCATCATCCATCCATCCATCCACTCACCCACCCACCCATCCATCCACCCACCCATCCATCCATCCATCTGTCCATCCATCCATCATCCATCCACCCATCTAACCCCGTGTGTGTGTGTCTGCCTGCCCATCTCCTTTTCTGTACACACATTAACCAGATATGTATGGAACATCCGTCACGTACCCGGCGTGTGCTTGGCACAGGGTATATGGTAAAGCATATGGCTAAACAGGTCCCCCATCCCACAGACCTGATATTTCAGAGTAATGACACTCAATAATCAAGTAAATAATGAAAAAATCAGGAAGCAATAGGGCTCTGATCAGAACAAAGACGAGTGCCAGCTGGCTGGTCATAGTTGTGCCCGAGTGTGTCGGGTGTCCTCTCTGACTGTGAAGGTCCTTGGGATGGACACTTGTCAACCAGGGGGGAGATGCTGGAAAAGCCCAGAGCCAGCCGCCCCCACCCACGGCCCGCAGCTCCAGAGAGACAGGAGGGGCCACGCCCCTGGCTGACGCTCCGGCCTCTGAAGACTTGGCTCAGCCGTGGTTTCCTGGCTTGACCTCTGGACAAATGAAAACAAGGCGTTTTCCTTTGGCACCTGCTTCTGGAGAAGGGCTCCACTGTCTTGTCTCTATTCAGAGTCAGTTGAACAGGGTGTGGACGTTTCTAGATGGAGGGAAGCGGCCAGAGACGGACTCCGCGGGCTCTAGGGAAGGTGGCGTTTAGATTTCAAGTGGCTGCTGAGAAGGGGACTGGCCCCCACGTCTGTCTGGGGAAGGTTTTAAAAGTGGAGTTTTGAGTTGTGTTTCTGCCAGAAACATCCCAGGCCTCTTTGCAAGAGTCCAAACCCCTCTTTCCTGGGGGGGTGCACTTCATGCAGCTTGGTTGCCCTGACCTCCATGCTGGCCCGCCAAAACTGTGCACGTGCAGCCATGTGGAGTGAAGCAGAATACCTCCTCCTTCCGGTCACAGGGGCCGGTTTGACCGTGGGTTCATGAGCCGAGCTGATGACCCAGAGCTCTGCCTAGGATTTTTCTGTTGGAGTTCCTGGGAAAGATGGTTTTCTTGCTCAGACGGCTGGACAGGACAAGGCGAGCCCATGGCCGCTAGTGGCTGTGTTTCCCATCCCATCACGAGAGCCAGACAGAGAAGAAAGATAACGAGGCAGCGTTCCCTGATAGATTCAGTTTGCACTCCTGGATCCAGCTGTATCTGAACTCCAAACTCACTCTGGGATGTTGTATTTCATGAGCTAGAATAGTCCAAGTTTTCCAAAGCTAGTTTGGGCTGGGTCTCTATCACTCACAACTCAAAAAAACCCATGCTGATACAGGTCCACCATGCAAGGGATTGTAGCATCATGTGAGGCCTCTCTGGTTTGCAACCCACCCGGCAAGAGTTCCATTCCATTCCATTGCTTCCCCTCTGATTGCACTGACTCTGGTCAGCTCACCTGACTTGCTCTGAGCACCCACTATACGCTGGGCCTTTTACTGGGTTCTACGGGTTCGGATTTGGAGATGAACAATTGCCCATCTTTCCTCTGAAGGAGTGGAAAGTCCCTTGTAAACAGTCACTGAACAATGGGATAAATGTCCTTATTTCTAAGTGCCATGAAATGAGAGAGAAAGATCTCTCACAGTTCTGATTTATTTTGTTTTTCACTCCATGCGAGCCAGTGGGGTTTAGTACTCAAGAACAAACACCGCAGGACCAGACACATTAATTTGCTGTTTTTCAGCTGGGTGACCTCCTGAGCCTTACTTTCGTCATCTGCAAAGTGGGGTTGTTGACAGAATCTATGTGGGCTTGTTGTAAAAAGTCAGTGGGAGAATTAATGGGTCAAGTGCCTGGCACACACCCAAGTGCTCAGTACGCAACCGTTACCTCCCTCGCCTCTGCCTGCAGGGGGTGGCGGGCGGGGAGGAATGGCGGTGAACCCTGGGGTCAGCAACCGAAATTCTCTCTATGCCCGTCAGACACAGCTGCTCCAGGGCCTTGTACCCTTCTAGCGCATAAACATGTGCTTCAGATAAACTCAGCCTAGTGTGTTGAGTGAAAAGTTAAGAATTGTTGAAAGCAGAGCGAGGTCCAAGCCCTCAGCAGGGCCCAGGGTTAACGCCAGAACTTCTCTCTGGAAGGGGCTAGGGGTCAAGTTTGCCTGAACCGTGGGCTGCGGGGCTTCACTTGCAGCTGCACAGTGGGCAAAGCCCTTGATCTGAGATTCAGAAAATCTTCATTCACATCAACAAATAGAGGCAGGTGATGGAGATTACTGGGGGCGTGGTCTAAATCCACTGGGCAGGGCCGCTCTGCCCCTCTGCAGAGCTCCCTCTGGCTACTTGGGACAAATGACAAGGGGCTGGAGGGAAGCTCAGAGGTCAGTAGCCCAGTGCAACAGCTTCATTCTACAGAAGGGGAAACCAAGGCACAGAAGAGCGTGTCCGCGGCGACCCGTCAGGTTCCTGACAGACCCAGGCAGGAACCCATTTAGCCTGTCCTTCCATTCTGCCTAAGGCCCCTCTCAGAGCTCTCCGTGGGGCTTGGGCTGGAGGGAGAGGGCAGCCAGAGGGGGAGGGGGCAGGGGGACAGCTTGGGTACACACTCTTCCCCCAGCCGGGCTTTCCCTTCGCTCCCCATAAGGCCGTTCTCTGCCCGCCTGTTTCCCTTCCTCTTCTCGGGGGTCACCCCCTTTGGTCTCACCCTGAATGGCCTGCCTCTCCCTTCAACGCCTGCTGTAACCAGGCCTGCCTTCTCCAACCCAGCCCCCACAACGAGGAACAAAAACTCACATTTTCAGATGGACCAGACCCGCAACAAATGAGAGAGCCAGGTGCAACACAGTAGGGGATGGTGGGGACTGTGGCAAACTGGAGAGTCCACGCCTGCGTGAAACGGGCAGCTGCTCACTACCCCGCTCACAGTGACGCTGCCACAGGAGCAAAGGCACACTTGGGGTGGCCCATTGTGCATTTTTTTAGAAATCAGAAATGGAGATTTTTGCATCTAGTCTCTTATTTAGAAAGAGAACACGCCTGCTGGCGGGGGGTTGGGGTGGGGTTGGCCCTCAGTTTGTGACTTGCAGTGGTCTCCCCCACTCACTGGTGGCCCAGGCCTCGGCGTGTGACGATCAGCCCCACAGAACAGGAAAAAGCAGAGCCAGTCCGGGGCTTTGGCACGAAGTCAGCCGCCGAGGGGAAGGGGCCTCAGCGGCATGGCTGAATTTCGGAAACCCCAGGCGCAGCCCCCACTGCTGCGATTTTTCTCTGCTGCGCACAAGCAAGCAGCTTCTGCCAGGCCCCTCTGGATGCTGACAGCCCAGGATGTGGAATTGACTTTGAAATGCTAATCTGGGGGGAAAGTGATATTGATGTTGCTGACTCATTAAGGGCTGGCCTGCTTTAAACTTGGGAGCGCTCCTGCCCGTCTCCAGCCTTGGCAGGAGCCCGGGAGGAGGCTGTTTTTATTAAATCAGAGAGATGAATCAGAAGGCCTAAGCGGACAGGGGAAGTGGAGGGTAGAATCACAACACACGGAGACCCACGAGCTCTCCACAAGTCATTTACAGAGACGGGGACAGTGGGGACACCGGTCTCAGAACATTAACCCCGGAGCCAACTCCCTCCCAGGTTCGCTGGTCCCAGGTTTGGGGATGGAGTGAGGGGTCGGGTCACAGGACCTGGCGTCATTGGACCTCAAAGTGGCACAAGGCAATGGATCGGAGCGGCCAACTGTGACTTACGGGAGGCCTCCCTTGCAGATTCCCTCTGCAGGGTCTGAGTTTCACCTGGAGACAGTCCAGAACTGGTAGCTGCCAAGACAGCCGGTGGTTGCAGCCACGGAGGGCCCGCTCCCTGGTAGACAGGAGGACTAGCTCAGGGCTGTCTCCCCACGGCCCCCGTGTGGGACAAACTGCTCTCTGGATCCCCGGTGACAGCCGATGCTTACTGCAGGCTGGCCAGATGGTGCTCTTACTGTTTCCATGTGACAGATGAGGAAACTGAGACCTAGAGAGGGTCACGCGGCCAGTGAGCAGCAGAACTAGGATTCAGACCCAGACAGTCTGACTCTCAGGTTCAATCAAGGTCTTAGTTAGCCCCTCAGCTCGGGAGCCCCTTGGTTTCTTCCCGACGCCCGGCACATAGGAAGGAGATGCTGGATACGTCCTGCCACTCACTCGCACAGACAATCGCTCACCAACGTGTATCAGATGCTGCCATGTACTACCTTGCTGGATCTCGCAAGAACCCGCCCAGGAAGCACCTTTCCCCTCTTACAGATGACGACGTGGGGGTCCAGTCCCGCTTGCTGGCCTGCTGTGGCCCCCGGCACTGGCACAGCCTCCGAGCTGCAGGCGTTGGAAGCTGGATTCATGGCTTAATCTTCTGACCCTGATTCTAGCATTTTCACTTCTCTCGAGCTTGGCACTGAAATGTGACTTCCTTGAAGGCAGGCAAAGGAGGTCCCACTAGGTTTTCGCTCCCCAGGTGCCTACTGCACAGCTGAGCCGGCTCGTTCGCTCGTTCACTGCACAGGTGTGCACGTGAAATGCCTCTCTTGGCTGTGCTGAGGGGTGGGGATGGAGCCAGGGGCCCTGCGTCCGTGGCCCTGCCCCAGTGACCATGCAAGGGGGGGCGAGGGGACTTCCAAACTAGTAGTGTTCGTGCCTCTCTCACCCAATGCAATGGCTTGTGAGAGGACTGAGCCAGGCCACCTGGAACCTGGAGTGAGGGAGGGGGCTGAAGGTCAGAGAAGTTGCCCTGGTGTGTTGGAGCATTTCCGGACATGGCCTTGGGTCCAGACAGGCTTGAGCTGGGGTCCTGCCTTTTCGATTGAACAGCCCCGGGCCCTCAGGAAAGCTGCTGCACCGCTCTGCACTGGTTTCCTTCTCTGTGGAGCATGGGCGTCACAGTCCCTGGCTCTCGGGACTGCAGGAGAAAGGTACAGGACGCACCAAGGACAGAGCCTGGCCTGTCGGGAGAACCACAGAACCGTAGCTAGTGTTGTCGTCGTCATGGCCATCATTGGTACAACTCTCAGTGGGCCCTCGGTAGACTCTGGAGGCCTCCAGCCAGCCCCCCTGAACAGGCCTCGGCCCCTCCGGCTTCCTTCTTCCAACTTCCTTTCCTGACGCCGATGGGCATTCCTGCTGTCCTGCTCCAGAACCCCCAGCCGTGAGCTCTGCATTTTTCCAAGTGGCTCCCTTTTTTTGCTTGTTTTGTTTAATCCTTATTGTATTTTTCCATTACCATTTAGTCCCCCTGCACCCCCTCCCCCACCAGCAACCACCACATTGCTGTCCACGTCCACGAGTCCTTTTTCCTTTTTGCTCAGTCCCTCCACTCCCTCACCGCCCCACCCACCCACCCCACCACGAGCGGTCATCCTGTCTGCAAGTGGCTCCCTTGTATGCTGCTGACCCCCGGGGCCCCGAGACAGACACAGGTCTGCCCACCACGGGAGCTCTCCATCTAGAACTCCGCGTTCCCCGGGACTTCCCATCAGGTGGTAGAGATTGGTATTCACGGCTCCGTGGTCAGACGGAGCTGGAACGACCTACCGTGGAACACAGTGGTGATTGAAACGTCAATGGTGCCCCAGCTGGAGTCAGTCAGATGTGGTTGAATTGCAGTTTTTGCTCTTGTTCCAGAAGGGTCTTTCAATTTTGTGCTAACCGCCTTGGCTTCCTGTTACTGCACCCCTGGGCTCCTGCAGGCGGGAAGATGATGGGTTACCCTCCTGACGGGTGTGCTCAGGCCACTTTCAAACCAGGGACATGGCTCCGCCCACCACAACCACTCGCAAAGCAGTAATTTTGGTTGGTGTGGCCCCTCCTGCTTCACCCCCAGTTTAGGGCCATTTTCTCTTGAAATGACAAACGGGGTGTAATAATGATGCCGATGGCTCCCCTGTCTTCTTGCTGCCGGGGCCAGAGGCCGTTTCAGATCTCAGCAGTTGGAAAGATGTCAACGCCAAATGGAAATCTAATCAAGAGGCAAGGAAAGGTGGGCTTGTCGGCGCCTTTGGGGATGCGCTAGCCGCCCAGCTCGGGCCAGAGTGCTTCTCTTTGCAAGCCCCGTTCCCAGACAGTCCCTTCCCTCGACCACGCTTTGGACTGATTTGTAACGTATGTTCCTGTAAACAAAATGATTTCATGTAAAGGTGGACTTTAATTTGATTGACACGTATATATATATTGGTCTTAAGCCTAGAATGTGATCCCTGCTGTCCCTCAGGGGATCCCCAGGGAAAGAACTTACCCTAAAGGAAGAGGTGACCAGGCATGATGACAGTATTCTAACGGCCAAGCCTGAGTTTCCACGGGGCGCGAGGACTCCGGGTGGGAAGATTATGGTATTGTGAGTCTTGCTCACATTCATCCCCTACTTGGTGGCCTAGATTCATGTGCCAGAGGGAGAAGCAAAGGAGCAGCTCCTCAAGAAGTAGCTTGATGCTCAAGCAGCAGCCCTGAGACGCCTTTGCTATGGTGTCTCTTCCCTCTGATATGGTGTATCTTCCCTCTGATATGGTGTATCTTCTCTCTGATATAGTGTATCTTCCCTTCTAGTGTGGTGTATCTTCCTTCTGATATAGTATATCTTCCTCTGATATGGTGTATCTTCCCTCTGATATAGCGTATCTTCCCTTCTAATGTGGTGTCTCTTCCCTCTGATATAGTATATCTTCCCTCTGATATGGTGTATCTTCTCTCTGATATAGTGTATCTTCCCTTCTAGTGTGGTGTATCTTCCCTCTGATGAGGGGTATCTCAAGGAAGAGAAAGCCATTCACATCCTCCTCTTCATCCTGGACTAACGGGCAATGTCAGGCCGGGGGAAGTTCAGCCCCTGACAGTGGGGCCCTGGTGGGGGAGTGGGGGAGATGACGAAAGATGGAAATAGCGCCCGGCCTCCGCTCAGCCCAGCGGGCGGTACAGGGGAAGCACCACCCCGGAAGGGGAACACGGGCGTGCTGTATCTCTCGCCGTCACTCTGCCTTGCTGAGAGGGGCCTGTGACGGCTGGTGACCTGGTTGTTCGAACTCAGCTGAGGGCTGAAGGAAAAAGGAAGATGACGGAGCTCTTTGAAAGGGAAGAACAGGTGCTTCCAGATCAGGGAACAGGGTGGGTCGCTCAAAGTCAGGGGACCCCGGGGTAGCCAGGGAGAAGCACATGAAAGGGTCTGAGAGATGCGAAGATGACAACGCTCGCCTGCGGGGAGTAGCCAATTATGGGGGACTTTTTAAAGCAGCACGTAGAAGCCCAGCGAGCAATCAATCAGTGGGGTCGCTGGCAAATGAGCTCCAAGTGTGGGATGCTGTTCAGTTACCTGTCAGGGATGGTGCCTGTTACCTGCCTCTCAGGGGACTACACCTGGTGAGCCACCCAGCGAGAGCATTGCTTCCCCAGGAACGGGGCCTCCTTAAGGAAAGGGGCTTCTCGTTCAGAGGTGGGGGGTCAGAGGTGTAACATTCAGAGGAGGAACTCAGCCTATAGTTGGAGGTGACTGACCAAAATTTGTAAGCAAAATATGAAACCATGAACCAATAGTCGGGGCAGTCTGACCTAGTCTGTGCAGGGCAAAGGTTCCTGCCTTACACACAGCCGGAGGTCACCACGTGGCCGGAAGGAGGGACTCCCACAAGCAGGATGTAGAGTGTGAGGTCACCATTCAGCAAATATTCGCTCCTTCACCCACCCACCTGCAGGGCAAACGGCACATCCCGCCCTTGACTTGGGTGGGGCCACGGGACGTGCTTCGGCGAACAGGACGATGGAGGACGTGGGGTGGACGGAGACTCGGAATGTGTTTGTGCCGTTGGGCTCACCCTCGCCTCGTCCTGCCTTTGGCGTGAGGAGAACACGTTTCTCGAGCCAGATCGCCAGTCCAAGGAGGACAGTGGACACGTGGAACAGAAGTGGATCCAACCTGACCTGAGCCAGACCCTGCAAAGCCCAGCCTCACACGTCAGCCAAATCCCGGCTGACTCGCACACGCGGAGAGAGAAACACATGCTTAGGTTGTAGATGGAGGATGTTACCATCTTCGAGCCGCAGATGCTTGGGACCCTCTCAAAGCCCATTCCTGTGGATGACCCTGAAGAGCGTCCCCCAGATAGCCACACTGGACTCTCAGAGGCACCCCTCCAGCCCCGTCTCACACCCCTTCCCTCTCCCCGGAGTGCAGGCTAAGCATCAGCGCTGACTTCACATCTTCACTTCAACTCTTTCTAGCTGTGTGACCTTGAGCCTCAGTCTCCTCATCCCTAAAGTGGCACTTCCGGTTACCGATCTGAAACGGTTGTGAGTTCAAAATGAGGCAATGCTTGGATTCAGTTGAACGTTAATAAGTTGAACGTTCCCTGGCACACGATCGATACATTTTCAACAAGCAGTGGCTGATGATTATCCCTTCGTGGGCGTGTGTGGCTGAAACTCATGACCCTGGACCGTGACTTTTGGACTGTCTTCACGGTTCCATCAGACGAGTGGGCGAGAATGTCTCCATTCATGTCTCCTTGCTGGTGAGCCTGGCCTGCGTCTTCAGCCCCTGTGTCTGGACAGCTCAGGACGCAGTTCCAAAACGCCAGCGCTTTGATTCCCGGTTGGCGAGGCCTCAGCGGATTCCGGGAGGTTGGCGTCCAACGCTTCGCAGGGGGGGGCATGAATCATGGCTACCCGGGGCGGTTAGAACCCAGACCCGGGGCAGGTGCCAAAGATCACAGAGAGGAGGCTCGGGTTCTGAGTCCTGTAAAGCCGGCTTCTTTCTTTATCGTGACAAGTCCGAACCCTGTGAGGATGAACATCAAAAGCCCAGTGAGCCAGCCGGGCTGTAAACACACACCCCAGGTAGATTGCTCCGCGGGAGGATGACGTCAGCCTGGGCCAGAGCAGAAGGTGCACCTGCTCCTCTTCTGGTTGAGGCAGGGGCTGCCTGCTCCCCTGGCCCAGGGGCCTGGGCTTTCTCTAAAGTGAGGTCGTTATGGAGATTACGGAGGTTCTCCCTTTCCAGAGAGCGTAATTGAGGAAAAGAGGAATTTGATCTTTCTTTTTTTTTGGCATTTTTAAAATTGTTGTTCATGTCCAGTTTTCTGCCTTTTATCTTTTCCTGCACACTTTAACACCTCTGAAATCAGAATGTCTCGAAGCATCAGCCGACGTGAGTGCCTTCTGTCACAAGGTCATTGGCACCACTTTCTCATCCCCAGTGATTTATGAACTAACGTGTGTCTCACAACCTACAGCACTTTCGATTTGGTGAAATATAATCTTCTTTGTAAACAGCTCATATTTGTATAGATTTACTCTGTGCTGACTTCCGTGATTACTGCTTTACAGGGATGAGCCCATCAGAAAGACGCTGTGAAGTGACCCTCGTTTTGCAGATGAGAAAACCAGGATCAGAAAGGTGAAGTGACTTGTCTGAGGGCACACAGCAAAGGAAAGGCCCCCAGCTTCCTCTCTGTTCTGATGCTGAATTGATCTCTCTTTAGTCTACTCTCTAAACATTCAGCGCGTTGATCAATTGGATCAGGGTTTACTTTGAAGATCTATCTATCTATCTATTTATCTATCTATCCATCTTTCTATCTATCTACCTCTCCCTCATCCTCCCTTCTCTCCTCCACCTTCTCTCCCTCTCATTCTCTCTCCACCCACAAATGCATGAACACCTCTGGCATTCTTGAGTACCGGGTCTCCAAATACTCCTAACCTGTAATACTCCTGAGAATTTGCCTTCATTCACTCAGTGAGAACACATGTATTGGGTATCTGTTACTACGAAGGTACTGGGGGACTAATTCTGTGTGAATGAGAGGTGAATAAATCTATCTCTTGGTCTCATGAAATGGATAATATCATATTAGGTTAATCTTTTCATTTTCGTAGGCCATTTAAAACCTTTTTTTAAGGGCACTGGGAAAACCTATTGGTCAAAAAATGGTGGCTTGGACCACTCGGACGGAAGCGGCAGGTGCCCTGGCTGATGCTTCCAAAGGCATTCAAGCCTCCCTGGGGCCAGCAGAGGCTGGGAAAGTGCTCATGTCGTAACTGGAAGGAGTCTTCAGCTCCATAAGTGGTGGGGATTAAAATATCCTTTGGGGCAAGCTGTTCCTTTGCTTTGGGAAGAAGAAAAAAAATGCACCTGAATTGGCTCTTTAGCAAAGCAAGTGGATGCCAGTTGTTTCCGGAAAGCTAGGAATTAACTTTGTCCTGAATGCAGATGGTTGGTCCAAGCTCCTCTTGATTTCCTGTAGCCTGGGTTTTGTTTGCGGTGGGTAAGGCGGTGGTGTTATTCTTTCTTTCTTCTGTTCGGGCTTAGCCAGCCAGCAATGTGCAGGAGGCCTGTCTGCCGCTGCTTGTCTGCAGGGACTGCTGTGTGCTCCGAGCGAGCGTCGCTCAGGGGGAGAGGGGCGGAAGTGCTGGTGGCCACAGGAAGGACAAGAAAGTCCAGCTTCAAAAAAGAAATCCTGGCTCCAGCTTGGAGGAGCCCAACCTAGGCTCTGCTGTTGAAGTCACATAGATGGTGAAGTCAGAAAAATAAACACACAAATGCCGTAAAAGCTAAAAAATTCAAACAAACCCAAAGCCGAGTCTATTCAGTTGTCAGGCAAAAGGGTGCCGAGGAGGAATTTCTCCGAGGAAATCGTGCACAGAGGGGACGGAATCAGAAGTGTGAAGTGCTGGGAGGTGTTAAGGGTGCTGCAGCAATCACAGGTTGGAAGCCAGCCCTGTGGGCGGGACCCAGGGGTCCACAGGTCTGGACGCAGATCCCTTGGTCAGGAGACAGTCTGCAGTGACTTCCAGTGAGGCCTGGCATTCGGGGGCACCAAGAATTTGTGGTCCGTTGTCGCCTTCAGCTGATTACAACCCTTTGCAACAAGACTTAACACTCAGTTGTGATATTTCCTAGGGAAGGGCTGACGTCAGTGGAAATTGTTTTGGTTTGTTTGTTTGTTTGCTTGTTTTTTTTACAGTGATGCTTAAAACCGAATTACTCAGACTTCAGGAAAGGTACCTTAGCTGGGCGACTTCCTTCTGAAGTGTTGGGGCCAAAGGGCCAGGTCTCCTCTGCTGGCATCACGTGTGGCTTATCATAAAGGCAGTTGACAATTCTGAGACTGAATAAACCAATGGACTGTGGTGAGACTATATATAGAAATAGAACTCTGACCCACAAGCTCTCTAGCCACCAGCCTGGGGAGCCAAACCTCAACCCCTGTAGCAATGGTGAGTCCTCACTGCGAATGGTGAGGATTTGATCAAGCCCTGCCAGCTTCCCTCATTTTTGCCCTCACTTCCAGCTCAGGACCAATCAGAGAAAGGAAAATAGCTCCCCTAGCCAATCACATAGCCTGCCCTGCTCTAGATGCTGTGCCTCCCACTTCCGGGTATGTCCAGTAGCCTCCAGTCAGGGCTCACCTGAAGCCCTCCCTTTCGTCGGCTCTAAAGCTGTCCCACTGCTCTGCCTGCCTTTGAGTCTCTGCCAAACAAAGTGATGGTAGCTGACTCCCTTGTTCCAGGAGGCCCTAAATACATAGCCTTCGATTGCTCTCATTTGGGTGCTCTCCATTTATTTCCACAATCCCCATTGACAACTATGAGCAGGAAAGGACAGTGGAGGTGCATTTTAGACAAGGGGAGCTCAGCCCCTGGAGGGGTTGACCCCAGGTAGGTCTGGCCCAAGGCACCCCTGGTGGGGCAGGACCAGCTTCCCCTGGTTCCCTGACAGCAGCCAGGCAAGGGGCAGCCCCTCAAGGCCCAGAAGATGGGAGGGAGCCTGAGGGTTTAAAGAGAAGCCACCTCCAGCAGCAGAAATAAATTGCACCCTTGGCTGGAAGGCCCTCCCGGATGTTCAACAACTTCTTGGCGCACTCGATGTCTGGTCTTGGCTGTGCCAAAGGGAGTTAGAACAAAGGTCTGTCCTTAGATGGGGACAGACAAATAAAGGTCAAGGTGGTGGAGGTCGGGGTGAGAACTGGAGGAGACCAGAATGCCAGGAGGCAACAGGGCGATGGCAAAGCCCAAGACCACCTCCCCGGGGAACACAGCTCCACCCTCCCCCGTGCTGGAGGAGAAACACCCTGTGTCCTCTCTCAGGGAGGTAGCAGCCTTGACACAGGAAGCCACGTCCCCTCTTCTGTGACAGGCATCAACTATGGTGTGTTTGCCCTTGAGAAACCTCAGAAATATTTGGGGGGAGAGAAAGCTCTTGTGATGTCTATTGTTCTTGCCCATAGTGCAATTTATAATAATAAAAGGAGGCAACAAGAGGAGATGGTTAAATCAGCTAGGTTGTAGCCATCCAATGGACCGTTATATAGCCGTTAAAAATAACGGACATCGCCCTGGCTGGTGCAGCTCAGTGGACTAGGTGTCGACCTACAAACCAAAGGGTTGCTGGTTTGATTCCTGGTCAGGGCACATGCCTGGGTTGTGGGCCAGGTCCCCAGATGTGGGGGGGCGGTGTGCGAGAGGTAACCACACATTGATGTTTCCCTCTCTTTCTCTCTCCCTCCCCTTCTCGCTAAATATAAGTAAATAAAATCTTCAAAAAAACAACAGATATCTTCTAAAGATAGAAGATGACTCATAATGCACCCAGCAGGAAGAAAGTGGGCCACAGAAGTTTGCCCAACATGACGCCACACAATGCCAGTTCTGTGCCGAAAAGTGACTCCCTGCATAGGAAACAGATTATGACATTATTGACCCTGTGTTCAGAACGGTGACCTCTGTAGGAGGGCCTGGGTGACTTCGACTTTCATCTATTTGTGTATTGGTATTTTCTGAACGTGCCATAATAAATATAAATCATAGATTTGCACCAGGAAAGAGAAAGGTATTCCACCAGCTATTTTAACCACAGAGCTGCTTTGGCTCTGGGCCTGGGACTCGCCTCTCCTACTGATGCCCCCACGTGTTCCTCCCGGGGTCTGTGGGCTGGCGAGAAGTCCAGGACGTGAACAGACACTGTGGCTTAAGGGGGCCCATTCAGGAACAAGCAGGGAGCACAGCCAGAGCCTCCATCCAATCCCTCAGCCAACTGTGTCCTGGAAGAATAAAGACGCGAAGCTTTGCGAAGGGAAGCATTTGGGGCTCTGGGGAGGGAAAAGTGATCAGAGAGGCAGTGAGGGTGTGGGCGCTTGCCGACACAGTCTGGGGGGAGGCAGGCTTACCTTCCCAGGCCTCTCAAAGCTACCCCCCAAATAATAACATTCTTTGATGTGATCAGTGGATATTTTCTCCATCTTTCATAAGGTGTGGATAAAAGCATCTTTAGGAAAATCAGCTATTTAAATTGATAGAGCATTTAAAATTAAAGAACTGTGTACCTATAGGCTCCCCACTGAAACCTCAAGGCTGTCACTGTGGACTTCCGGGTGAACGGCATCTCTGGTCTCCTGAACGGGCGGCAGAGCTGACAATGGCCAGCGCAGTAGGTTTTGGCAGCACGACCTGCCCCGGCCATGCTGACACGGCCCCCTGTGAGCAGCCTGCCCCTGGCCAGGCACGGCTGAATCTCCTCCCACCACGTCCAGAGAGCACGCCAGGGGCTATGAGAGTATTTATGAAGGAAATCTACCTGGTATAATTAATTTCTACTTTCTAGTTTGTTATTTATTTAGGGTTATTTTTTTACATTGGGTCTTGGTCCCCTCTCCCAGTGAATGATACATCTGAAGTGATTAATTTATTCATCCATCTACCCATTCACCCATCGACCCACCTGTTTATCTACCCATCCATCCATCCTCCCACCCACCCACTCTCCACTCATACGAACACTTACGGAGCACTTACTATATGCCGGGTGTATTCAAAGTGGTTTACTTCAAGAAGCTCAAAATACAGAAGGAAAGAAAAACAAGGAAGTTGCTAATCATCACCAAGCAGGATATTCTCACCCACTGGTGTGGAGTATGACAAGGTTCAGCCCCTCGGCAGGGCAGCCTGGCAACACTATAACTACAAGCTCCCCTGGACCCAGGATTCTACTTCCAGGAAGTTATCCTACTGATGTACTCGTCCATGCACAAAACGACTGGTGTGCTGGGTTACTCAGTTCAGCATCATTTGCGAGAGTGAAACTTTGGAAATCACCAAGAGGAGGGAACTGATTAGAAAAATGACAGTATATCGGATGAGAAGATCACATAGCTCCTCATGTACTGACATGGAAAGATCACCAAGATTTACCATGGGACAGTGTGCATACTATTTTATCATTTGTACCGAAAGAGAACAAAACGCATGTGCATATAGTGTTTGCACGCCGATTGAATGCACACAGAGGCCCTTCCAAGAGTTAACACCTGACACGACCCTCAGCCAATAAGGGACGGGCGCTGGAGCACAGATACGTCAGCTCCCTTGAGTCTCAGCGAACGCAACTGAGTGACGTGGACGGAGCCTCACTTAGCCACAGCAGCAACCTACACACTCACACACACTTGGATTCCTTCCCTTCTCTGTCCCTCTTCCCCAGTCTGTCGCTGTGCTGCCTGGATAATCTCCCAAATAAACTGCTTGCACCCAAGTATTTACCTTAAGGTCTGTTTTGAGGAGACCCGAGCTGAGACAATAAATCACTTCTGTACAGGTTGAATGTAGGACCGCTGGCGGCCTCTGGGGAGAACTGGGTGGCTGAGGGCAGGAAGGGCGAGCGGGGTTTTCATCACAGCACCATCGGCATCTTCTGAAATGTGTGCTGTAGGAAATGTTACCTCCCGGAAAATCATTTCCCAGGGACATCACCTGATAAACGGTACGCTTGGGGAAGCACAAGGGGCTCTGGGAGCACAGATGAGGCATCTCGAAAAACCCACGCTCAGCCTGTGAACACCAGTAGTGAACCATGGGCTCCAGAACCTGGCGACGCAGGTTCGAATCTTGGCTCTACCACTTACAAGTGGTGTGACAGGCCAAGTGTCTTGAACTTTCTATGCCTCAGTTTCCTTTTTGTACAAATGGAGAGATAATCATGGTGCCTGTTTCACAGGGTAGTTGTAAGTGTTAAACACATTAAAATATGTCGTAGTACCTCCGGGTTGCTATAGCAAAATACCAGAGACTGGGTGGGTTATGAAGAGCAGAAGCTTACTGCTCACAGTTCTGGAAGCTGGAAGTCTGAGAGCAGGGTGTCTGCACAGTCACGGGAGGGCCCTCCTCTGGGGTGCAGACTCCTTGATGAGTCCTCACATGGTAGGAGGGGCCAGGATGTCTCTGGAGTCTCTTTTATAAGAGCACTAATAGCAATCTTATTTGTGAAGGTTCCACCCATACAATCTAAGCACCTCCCAAAGGCCCCTCCTCCTAATACCATCACCTCCGGGAATTAAGGATTCCAAATAGGAAGTCTGGGGAGACACAAACATTCAGGCCACAGCCACGTGCAGAAGAACCCTGGTATCACTCACAGACGGCGCTCCCTGCGTGTTAGCTGTTGCTCCGCTCAGCTGGGCAGGCTGATCTTGGCCAAATCCATAGGCCTCCTAGAAACACTTTTATATCAGGTTCTCCTTTCCCAGCAGCCTCCCAAATTTCTCCTCTCGGTGCATTTGCTGCCACTTTCAGGAGGAGAAAGCAAACATCCCTTCGGAAACCTCCAGACGGGTTTGCACCATCCACGGATCTGCATGGATAGGCAGGGCCTCGGCGAGCCGTCAGACAGTAAAAGCCGCAGGGACCAATCAGAAAGTGAGGCACATGGGGGAGGAGAGTCCACGTTTGGGCTGAAAATTTTACCGGGTAGCCGTTTTGACAAGGAGACAAGGACACACCGTGTAGAGAGAAGCACAGCCGGCTTTGGTGTGTCTTACAATGTCTGCGTCTGCACTGGCATTAGCTTCTTTCCCCTCCTCTCTCTCCCTCGGAGGGAACTGAACTCTGATAATTAAGCTCAAAGTGAGCCAGATGGTGTCCACCATGTCCCATAAGTACACTGCCAGTCTTGGTTTTGTTTTTTAAAGGGATGCAATTATTCGTTGTACATGGCACTATATTTCTTTGTTCTCTGTTGCCTCCTAGACCCTGAAGCAGAAAATAAAATGCTTTAATAAAAATTCTCACATTGCTTTCTCAAAGCTGTGTGGCTGTATTATTAGGGATTGTAGAATAGTCGAGGTTTGGGATATTTTAGTGAGTCATTGACTAATATTTCTTTTCTTGCAACACATATATGATTAGTAAATGTCTTCTCACTGATTAACTTTGTTTATTTCCTAATTTGGTTGAGGATCAGCTGTCTTGCAGTTACAGAAATAATTGTTTGATCCATGTGTGGAAATTTACATTTTCATTAGGCTCCTAAATAAGTTCTGTCCCAATTAGTCGCAACGCCCCTTGACGATTTGGGGCACTGGAATGGCAATTTTCACCCATTAAGTAATAACTGTTATATTGATTGGTGATAATTGGGTGCAGATAATAAATACACATTTAGTAGAATTTAAATTACATGCCAACTGGTTCTTTCAATTTGCTTTCCGAGTAGCAAAATTCTAGAGATGGGCACCTGTGGTTTGGATAGAGTAGGGACTCAACATAACTTGCTCTTAATGATCAGTAGAGTCGATGAATTTTCAAGAAGAGCTGGAGAAGTCAGCCTTCTGCTGGTATTTGAGATCTGAGCTTGCAAGTGAGTATACCTCCTTAAATTTCTCCCTATGCTACTTGCCTGCCTTATCCTCATGCTTCCCTATTTCTTTAACAAGAACCCTCCATGGCTCCCCACTGCTTGCTATTATAGATTTAAATGTGCTGGCTGGTGCCCTCAAATCTTCAAAATATAATTCCTTCCCATCCATCCATTCATGTCAGGCTTTCCAGCGTGGACAGAGACCTCCTCAAGGGATCTTGACTAGGAAACAAGCAGGGTTCACTGTAAGGGTGTGTATGGAGGGGAGGTAGACCAGAAGTCCATGGTGGTAGGTAGTGTAGAACATTTCTGTCGGTCTGAGTTTCTCTCGCTGTCTTGTTGTCTTTCTCTTTTTGTCTCTCCATTTCTCCCTTGCTCTGCCTCTCCTCCTTTATGTATATTTATTCAGGTCTTTCCTTACCACCCACTAGTTTTCCCAGTTTCCTTGTTTTTTCCTCTCCCGCACAGCTGCATCCCGCCCATGGCGGTAGTGGGCTGTGGTTCCAACTCAGCCTCACCAAGCCCATCACTTCCAGCCGCTCATCAACTACCCTGGCTGTCCACTCCCCACGTTTCCAGTTCCTGAGGGAGGAGTGAGTCCTTGGGACTTGTCGTGTGTCCATCATTCATGTTCCCTTCTTGTATTTGTCATTAAAAAAATCAACTTGTAAATGTTAATATTACGTGTCATAAAGGGAACTTTTTATCAGTACCATAAACAGGGAACCAACATTTCCTTCATGTACATTAAAATAAACTCATGAAAATTAAAATGTTTTTAAAAATCACGTGTGCCAACGAAGGCCATTTACTGCATATAACATCCCACCTGGCCGGAAGCACTGGACTCACTCATGTTTCTGAAGCTGTGCATGGGGTGTGTGTGTGTGTGTGTGTGTGTGTGTGTGTGTTTTGCCAGCAGCTTTGGGATTGGTTGCCCTTAGATCATGTGCCCATCCTTGTCCAATCAGCTGTGACCAGGGGAGAGAGCTGGGTCACGTGATATACCCAGCTTCCCTCAGAAGCTAGGGGTAAATTAAGCCACAGCTGGCCCCAGGGTGATTTTGGGGGCCAAGTTTCAAGCCAGATGCTCTGCACAGTTGGTCCTCACAGCAAGTTCACCAGGAGGACATGTCGGTAGTTCCCTTTCTCTGTCCTTTACAGTCCAACAGAGCAGAAAAACCCCTAAGAATCCAAGGGAAGCTCATCTCGAGGCCCCGGGAAGATGCGGCTGCATTTGGGACCATTCACAGACAGTTCCATCAGGAGCTGTACCTCTTTGCCCCAGAAGCCAAGGTCAGCCCCAGTGGTCTCTGAACATGGAACTCCTCCCCTCAAAATTCCTGAAAGGTGGAACTGTAGTCAGCCAGGCCATTAGCCGTCTGCCAGCCCATCGAGGACACTTTCTGCTGAGCCCAGGGAAAAAGCATTTGGGGAGTGCAGAGAACGCTGGGAGAACCACCTCATGCAGAGAGGAGCCTCCATTCCTGAGAGCTGACGACCGAGCCATCAGCCTGTGGCAGACCAGGTGCCAGCGCCACGAGGGGAGGTGGGAGGGCAGCTCTGGCTGCAGAACTTGCTGCGTCCTCTCCCCCTGCAGCTGGGCTCACTGCACTGTGGCTCCCTGTCCACTGCTCGCCCACTCTGAGGGTTACACCCACGTATTTCTGACCCAGCCTTTATTTCTCCTCCCTTAGCACAGCCCCCTAATTTTTTAAAAAAGTGATGCTTTAGGAAGGGAGCTGAAAATGCAGCAGCCGCCTCTAAGATTGTCACCTCCAGAGGGGAGAACTGGGCTGTGATGTTGGCTGTGGTGTTGCTGGTGTCTGCCCTGGTGTCTGACCTGGCGTCTGACCTGGCACCTGCCTTGCCTCAGGTCCTCGGTTATGTTTTGTGAATGGATAGATGAGACAGAATGGTAGGTGTGGATGAAGTGTGTGCTCCTCTGGAGTACATAGCCAAGGACGGAGAGCAGATACTGCATTTTTAGTAAGGATACAGCCAGAACCAAAGTCCAAAATAGAACAGAGAATCACACCGAGTATCTTTTCTGATGGGATCAAAAATATTGGCTTCCCCTGAAGGAAACCAGAATCATTTTTAGTGGCAGCAGAATTCTCTCTAGGAGGCTGGGCCAAGTGACATACGGCATGTCATTTTCCAAGAGAAAGAAACTCCTGCCTTCCCCAGCTTAGCTCACAATGGTCCCCAGACCACACCGTCCAAGGGGGCAGCTGCTGGGCCCTGCCCGGGGTGGAGAACAGGCTGACCAGGCAGGTTCCGAAGTCAGATTCCCTGGGACTGAACCCTAGTGCTGACATGAGCTAGCTGTGTGATCCTGATCCATGATCCTCAGTTTTACCTAACTATAAAATGGGACTATTAATCATAACCACCTTGGAACACTGTGAGGCATTCGTGGCATAATCCCTGTGAAACATCCAGCCCAGTCCCTAGCCTGTGTAAGGGCTCATCATTGTCAGTGATGAGTTCCCACTTCTCCTTCTGGGCCTGTGTGCATTTCTGGATTCGACACACGGCTCTGTGCCAGTCTCAGCCTATCCATAACTGGTGTTGGAGTTGGACCGGCCCTTGTGGTTCCTGTGATCATACACCACTCTTTATGGGTTGAAAACACGAGCACAGGAATTTAAAGCACGCGTGTCCACAGTCGCTCTGCAGTGCCTTCCAGGGCTGTGTATCTGGGCCGGGGTGGAACCCTGGCCATTTCATCCGGGGAGGCGAGTTCATTTAGAATTCCAGAAGCTCGATTCATCTTGTGCCCAGCTGCCAGCTGATAAAGAATGGCCAGCCACTTCACCCATCGCCCTGTTCCCCCGCTGTCACTCTCCCCCAGCCCCTGGGTCACAGAGGGTCTCTCACGGGAGGGTTCGGGAGCCAGCCCATCCATCTCCCGCCTGTGGAGGGGAAAACCTCCCAATACCAGCCCCGGGCCTGCTCTCGCAAGGAAGAGAGAGCGAGAGCCAATTTGACACCACTTCCCCGAGGAGACAATCGGCAGAACCAGAAGGAGGTTTAAGACAAATGCAAAGAAAACAGGTCCATCCATCTTTTCTTTGTTTCTCTATCCATTCAACAAATATTTGCTGGGGCCCAGGGTGGTTTCCTAGGGCCTGGAGGGAGGGGTTGGGAAGAGGAACGGGGCGTGGGCTCTCTCCCCAGAGTTTACAGAACACGCGGGGGCCATGGCAAGTTGCTCCATGACTGGAATGCTTGGTACTGTGATGACCCCTGGGGGAGGTCGCATCGCATCAGCCCCCACGCCCACCCCCGCCCCCACGCCCCGCTGCAAATCCCACAAAAGCTTCCTGATATCTGTGACTGAATTTGATCTCCCGACCTTGGTTCCTAACAGTGGCTCTGTGGGGGACTCCCACCTACCTCTGGGACCTCACCTGAAGCTACTTTTCCTGCCGCCCACTCTGCTCCTGCTACAGCGGCCACATGGTCCCCAGGCCGCCCACAGTGTCGGCCCGAGGGCCTTTGCACGGCCATTCCCTCTGCCTGGGGTGCTCTCCCCCGACTTCCTCTCTCTTGGCTCCTTCTTTGCCTTCAAGCCCCCAGGCCCCTCTGCAGAGCAGCCTTCTCTGACCCTCGCTGACAGGTGCCCCTGCCCCGAGTTTATCCCGCTGTCCTTGATGAATTCTTCCCTGAGCCGTTCTCCCCAGCTCCTGTTTCTCGTTGTGGGTGTCTGTCTCTCATCGGCAGCCTTGGCGTATCGGGACGATGCTTTAACCAACTGAACTACCCGGCCAGGGTTCTTTTTTGTCCTTGACAATGTCCCCCACACCCAGAACTCTGACTGACGTCTAGTAGATGGTCACAAATATTGCTTTTTTCCCTTTTTAAAGATTTTATTTATTTTTAGAGAGAGGGCAAGGGGGGGGAGAAAGACAGGGAGAGAAACATCAATGTGTGGAGGCCTCTCACATGCCCCCTACTGGGGACCTGGCCTGCAACTCAGGCATGTGCCCTGACTGGGAATCGAACCAGTGACCCTTTGCCTCACAGGCTGGCACTCCATCCACTGAGCCCCACCAGCTGGGGCTAAATATTTGCTTTTTAAATGAATGAACAAGCTGATAGTGAACGATGGAGGGCCCCTACCAGGCACCCCGAAGGACATCTAACGGAAATGGTCTCAGTGTCCTCACAGCTACACTAAAACGTAGGTGGTGTCGTCATCCCGTTTTTGTAGTGAGGACACTCTTCACGTGCAAGAGGTTGACCCACTTGCCTGAGCTCTGAGCTGGTAAGAGGTAGACTTGGGATTTGAACCTAGGTAGGTCTAGATAACTTAGGAACTTTCATTTAGTGTTTTTCTTTTTAGTTTTTAAGTATATATATGCAAATATATACATATTATATACACAATTTTTCAACTAATTCTCATACAAAACGTATTATACTGTTGGTCACTAGCTTTAAAAGAACTCCCAAACCTGACAATATATTCCGAACATCTTTCCTTGTCATTTACCAAACTGGGGTTGCCCCGCAAACCAGGGCCATGGGAGGCAGCCTTTCCAGGCCACGCTGCCGGTGGCCCAGACCCCCTTGCCGAAGCTAAGACTAACAAGCTTCTCGGGTTGAAGGTTTTAATTAAAAAACGCTGCAGAATTACTCCTTCATTCAGATACTTCTTCTCAGCCATCACTTTCCCTGGTGCTGCCCTGACACTTTATCTGCGGCTCAGCTAGGGGGTGGTCTCGGCAGCCGGAGCTGCACAGGACCAGGGGCTGGCGTTATCGGAGGGACACGGTGATCAGATGGGAGGGTGCTCTTCAGGGCTCCATCTCGGGGTCTCAGATCTCTTTGTGTTGCTCATTCCTCCTGGACCATGTCTTTCTTTCCCATGGTGTTAGTTAAACCATGTTCTGGCCACGTACTGCTGGCCCCTCCGCTGGCTTCAAAGCCTGGATGTTCCCATCATCACCAGACCACGTCCCAACGGCCCACTGGGGACCACCATAGACAGCAATAGGTCTAGAGTAATCTTCTCCTCTCCTCCCACTCCCCAGCTCAGCACAGGCAGTACTGTACCTAGATTCCCAAGCCAGGATGCTGGGACACCCCTAGATTCCTGGGGAGACACTGTGCTCTCTCATCCTCACCACGTCAGGGCACACCAGACAGGTGTCATCTGCTGAGTGTTTCTCTTATCATTAGAGCCCTCTCTGTGACCTATCTGGTGGCTCAGACGTGCCAGGGGGCAATCCCCACCCCCTGGAGCCCTCAGGTGACACTGATAAGAGCTGGCTCCCTTGCTGCCTGGTGGCGAGTCCTCTGTGGTCGTGGTTCACACTGTTGCCAGAGCTCACCACCAGGATTCAGCTCCATTTGCCCTTAGTAGCAGCTGACGACACGCTTTATTGGCTGTGTGTTCATCCTTTCTCACCTCCTGGCTCTTGCCCCTTCGCTCCTAAATGAGATCCTCACTCTTGGTTCTTGTCTCAGTGTGTACCACTGGGAAATGAGGGATTCTTTCCTCTCTCTCTGTGCGGCCACGTCCATGTGTCTTCAACAGCTGTCTCCTTACATAACTCTCCAGTCTGACCTCTTCCCTTCCTTCCTGCTGCTACCGCCTTAGGCCAAGCCACCGGCCTCTCAGAAGTACGCCCCTGCCCAGCCTCTCAACCTGTTGCCCGGCCTGCTGTCTTGCCCCTGGACACCACCATGTGGATGCATTTAAGGTAATCTTTGTAGAATGAAGCCTACCATGCCATGCCTCTCCTTAATCATGCCCCAGTGGCTCCCCACTGCCTCCAGGGGCTGGAGCAAATTCTCCAGTGTGACTCCCAGCATCCTCAAGGGTCTATCCTGAGGTCTTTTGTGTGGTGTTCCCTCTGCCAGAAATGCCCAGCCTTCCATGACCACACCCCCTTTGTCAGCTCTCTCCTGTTCATGCTGTCCCTCAAGAACCAGCTCTTCTGGGAAGCCTTCCTGGACTTGCCCTCTTGGACTTGACCTGCATGAGGTGACTATGCCAGTCTGCTCGGGCAGCCATAACAGAATACACAGACTGGGTGGCTTAACCAACAGCAGTTTATTTTCTCGCAGTTCTGGGGGCTCAGAGTCCAAGATCAATGTGTCAGCTCATCTGGTGTCTTCTGAGGCCCCTGTCCTTGACTCTCAGATGACAGCCTTCTCTCTCTATCCTCATGAGGTTGCACCCCTTAATCTGTGTTTTCCTAATCTCTTCTTTTTTAAAAATAAAATTATTCATTTACTTTTAGAGAGAGGGGAAGGGAGGGAGAAAGAGAGGGAGAGAAACATGGATCAGTCCTCTTGCACAACCCCAGCCGGGAACCTGGCCTACAGTCCAGGTGTGGGCCCTGACTGGGAATCGAACTAGCGATCAGCGCTCAATCCACTGAGCCACACCAGCCAGGGTCATAGTCTCTTTTTATAAGGGCACCAATCATATTGGATGAGAGCCCACCCTAGTGACGTCATTCTACCCTAATCACCTCTTTAAAGGTCTGTTTCCAAATACAGTCACATTCTGAGGTGCCAAGGGTTAGGGGTTCACTATGTGAACTTCCAGAGGGACACCATTCAGCCCATCACAGTTACCTTTCTCTTGGCTCTCACAGCCCCTACCCCTCACCTTTTCCTAACTCAGAAATGATCACACGCTCCTGCAATGGCCTGTGTCTCCTTCTCCCTGGCCGGACCATGCACCTGTGCGGGCAGGAGTCACGTGGTTTCCACTGTGCTAGCCCCACAGCGCTTAGGACACTAGCCGATAAGGAATTAACACACGCTTATACAGCACATGAATATATTTGCCACCTTGGCCATCCTTAGGATTAAACAGGAAGGGAAAAGAAGGAAGACCCACCTTCGAAAATGCTCAGCTTAAGGCTGACCTGCAGCTGGATGTGGTGGGAGTAGGTGCACGCCCACCCCACCCAGCCCAGACTCTCCTTTGGTGCATCAGCCAGAGGTGTTCCCTTCTTGGGCCGGTCACCATGTCTGCCTCATTCTATGGTCCCACCAGCCAGATCCATGTGGGGAACATATCCAGCAGCGCCCGCCAACTCTGCCGCTGGGAGCCCCGGGCTTTCTCCAACCGCAGTCTCCTAGAGAGATCAATATAGGCCTATCTTAGCCGTTGCAAGGAAAGAAGCAGTTAATCTTGCTCAGGGTGGGACCCCCCGCTGTAAAGGTTAGGGTGGAGGTGAAGACATCTATATTGTTTTGTGTCCGACGTTGGCAAATCAAGTGATATTTTCTTAATGACTTTGGGTGAACATTTCAGAGACGACTTCCTTTTTTTCCTTCATTGATCTGCTTGCCAGCCGCTGTCATCCTTTAATTATAAGTCTCCACTTCCCTCCCTGCTCCTGGCCGCCCTGACAAATAGATAATAACGATCTGTAAACAAACAAGTACGTGCACCGGGGGAGCCATTCTTGAAAAGAACTGCGCACGGCGGGAGGCGGGCAGAGGAGCAGAGCACTGAAGTCGCTCCCACCTCAGCCGGGACTGCAGCTCTGTGCTCTCTCCAGACGGACGCCACCACCCAGAGCGGCCTGTGAGGATGGGGCTGTTCCATATTGGTGCTGTCCAATGTGGTAGTCACTGGCCGTTTGTGGCTGTTGAGCACTTGACATGTGGTTGGTATAACTGAGGAGCCAGGTTTTTAATTGATTTTAATTAATTTGATAGAGACCTGTCCTGGAGCATGCAGTTTTAGCGGCCACTCATGTCACCTCCCTGAGCCTCAACTTCCTCCCCAGTAAAATAGGACAATAATCTCTGTTGCATTGGGTCAACGCTAGCTGCTATGACAAACAGGCTCCAGGGCACAAAGACACCAACTAGTCAGAAGTTTCTTTCCTTCCCATTGAACAACCTAGGGCCTGTCTCTTCCCGGGAACACTCAGAATGAAGGGCTCTGCTACCTCCCCATATAGTCATTCTGGTTATCCTAGCTTAGTCAACAGGAAGGGAAATGAAGCAGAATTCCAAGGCTAGGGATTTTGTCTTAAGTAATGGACACAGAAGTTACAACATCATTTCCACTTTTCTGATTCTTGGCAAGGGCCCATGCACATTGCCATACACAACTGCAAGAGGAGCTGAGAAATGTAGTCCATAGCTAGGCGGCTAGTTATAACTCTCTTGCTTTGCGATAAGGAAAGAACACATTTTGGGAAACAAATAACTGCATCCATCACACCTGCTTTGGAGGGTTGTTGTTAGGGTTAAATGATATTACACATGGAACACAGTTGCTTGTGTATCAGCTTTTGCTGTGGATAAAAAAATCATAACATCTACTGTTTTATAACAATAATGTAGCTTATAATTTGAGCTGGGTTTACTTGAATGGTTCTAGTCTCAGCTGATTTCAGCTTCCTCAAGCTATGTTGGCCAATTGCTGTGTTGGGTTGGGTTGGGTAGGGTTGGGTTGGGTCAGGTAGGGTTGGGTTGGGTTAGGTAGGGTTGGGTTGGGTAGGGTTGGGTTGGATTGGGTTGGGTAGGGTTGGGTTGGGTAGGGTTGGGTAGGGTTAGGTTGGGTAGGGTTGGGTTGGTAGGGTTGGGTAGGTTTGGGTAGGGTTGGCTTGATTAGGGTTGGGTTGGGTTGGGTTGGATAGGGTTGGGTTGGGTTGGCAGGAAGCTGACTGGCTGATCTAGGATGACCCCAGTTGGACCATCTTGTCCCTGCTCCACTAACTTATCCTCTAGCTGGTTAGTGACAGGTTTGAAGATAGGGAACGTGCACAAGGTATCTTGGGGATACAATTGGAACTGGCTCCCCATCACTTCTGCCACATCTTATTGACCAAAGCAAATGATAAGAGCAATCAAGATTCAGGGGCAAGGCCCTCACTGGGTAGCTCAGTCAGAGCGTCATCCTGATAAGCCAAGGTTGCAGGTTCTATCTGAAGTCAGGGCACAAAGAAGAATCAACCAATGAATGCATAAATGAGGGGAACAACAAATGGATTTTTTTCTCTCTCTCTGCCTTCCTTTGTCTCTCTCCAAAAAAAAATCTCAAAAAATGATTCAGGGGCAGGGAAGCATTCCATTGGCTGGGAGGAAATACATGCAGTCACACCAACAAGGGGTACAGACACAGGGAGGGGAACAATTAGAGTTATTTGTAAACCATATACCATAATTTTGGCACACCATTTATTCAATGTTGGCATAAACACTGGCACTTTTATATAATGTTGGCACACCAACATTATATTATTAATCCACAAAGAAAATATATCTTTCCACATTGCCCAATCATTTATTCATTCAAAAACTTATTGAGTATGTACCACGGGTCAGGCTCAATGCTAAAGGTAGTTTGGTGTGTTGGGCATTAAACTGCCACCAGAAAGTCGAGTTAGTTTTTGTATCACAAAAAGAGAACAAATAAACTTCAGGATCGTGGCTGGTCCTCTACCCTTCAGCCCTTGACTGGTGCTCGGCATCCTCTTGTCATTTCCTGGCCCCTCCGATACAAAGGTACGTTGTTAGCCATGACCCCTGTCGTTTTGACCATGGAGAGGTCATGTCTCTGGGCCTGGGTGAATGACCGACGAGGATTGCAGCCACTTATCTCTGTGTCTGCTGGTGGGAGGAACTTGAGGGTGAACCTGGATGGGTCCAGCATGACTGACAGCAGCTTTGGGGGAGTGAACAGGCCCCTGATTCAGAGGGCTGTAAAAGGAATCCTTGCTTTCATATAAAACAACTTGTTTTGCCTGCAAGCTGAATCTGACACATAAAGGGTGATGAATGGCAGTGATTTCCCAAGCTCTGGGAACTATGGCGGGCCCCACAGTGAAGTCACATCTGGTGACTGAGAGGTACATCTCGTGCCCAGTGACGTCTGTCTCCATCTCTCTCCTGGGAACCTGTGGCCTTGCTCCCACTCTCTTGTCATCAAAACCCGCATTCCTTTGCAGCTGAGAACCCTGCTGGTTGCACGCTCTCTCAACCTGACAACTTCCAACCAAACAAACAAACAAACAAAATGCAAATCGAAGACTGAAATGCCCCAGATCCTGAAAAGATACGCACTCTGGGCTCCTGCTTTCTCTCCACCTTGCCTGTCGCTGGCTCTGGGCATCAATGTGACGCAGGAAAGAGTAGGCGGGGACCATGTGGATCCACAAAAAATCATTCCTGGGGAGATTTTCTCCCCAATATTTTATTATGGAAAGTGTCAAACCTAGAGCAAAGATGAAAGATTTTTATCTGTCACAAAGATTCAACCTCTAACATTTTATTCTTTTTCTTGCTTTATCACTGATCTACTTTCCCACCCTTTTTATTTTTCGGATACATTTCAAAGTCAATGGCAGTTATCAACACACTTTGGCAGGGGCCTCTGAGGACCACAGGCATCAGGAACCCACATCCAGTTCCCGAATCACTAGCTGGGGGCTCTGCACTTTTCATAATTATGAACCCTGCTTTGCAAGCCAGAAAACTGAAGCTCAGAGGTGGCAACAAGACCTGCCTAAGGCCACGCAGGAAGTAGGTGCCGAAGCGGGCTTTAAACTCACTCAAGGCCTTTCTGCCCTGAGCCTGTGCTCTGCCCTCCTGCTACAAAGGCTGTCTGGGAGACCTGCTCCTCTCAGCTTCGCCGGGCCCAGAACCACCCTCATAGGTGGGTCTCGGGGGGGCCCCAGCGTAGCAGCTGTGTCTGTGACCTTCCTCAGCACTTCTGCTCAGACCCTGGGGCTCCGACCACACCCAGGCAGAGGGTCCGTGGTTTGGACTGGGCTCCGACTTTGCTTGTACTCCTTGCACGGAGAGTAACTGAGCCTCGTGAAGTCTGTAAAATGGGCACAACGGCAGTTTCTGACTCATGAGTGAATGATATCATTCATGGCAAGGCATAAGTGCTGATAAGAAGTAACTTTTAGGGTGCTATTTGCGAATAAGTGTTGTCTTATAAATCTCAGTCTATAAACTCAGGCAGCCACAATTTTTGTCACTTAATTTTTCTCCTATAACTAAACTCAGTTTTATTTTGAGCAGCCATACTGCTTGGGATTAGAGCCCAGATTTATTTCTCTCCAGCGTGTGCCCTTGGGAAACTGAGGTTCCTTCGCCTTCTGGAACCTCAGTTTCCTGTCCTGTAAAATGGGCATAAGAATAGCATCTACCCTGCAGTGTCGTTTGTAGATGTGCAACATGCTGGAACAGTAGGTCCCTGGAACATAGTAAGGGCTGAATAAATGTTGGCTATTACTGTTGTTATAGTTGCTGGCATTGTCAATAACCCTATCCCACTGTGGGCTGAGCTCAGTAAGTGGTTGGTGGACGAGTGACCCCTTCCGGGTCACACTGTCAGTTACACTGCAATCAGTGGGTCTCCTCCCACTGGGCAGGCGCGTGGGCCCTGCTGCAATACATAAAGCAGCAGGTCCAGCATCCACTGTGGCTGATCCGGGACCAAGAATCCAGGGTGGAAACAGACACTGAAATATGATGCCTCTGGCCTGATAAAATTGTCAGACGGGCCGCTCTGAGCAAGTGCCTGATTAAGCGAATCTAACCGCAGTCGTAGGTTACTCCCCGGCACCATCGATGAGCTGGGAATCGATCGATTGTCTGGGCTGGAAGCAGAGGCGGCGCGGGGAGGTGAGGGTGCCAGGCAGCCTCCACTGGCAGAAACAAATTAATTCTGTCTCCGGGGCTGCCTGGCAGGAGGGCCATAAATCACGGCGGTGAATCGATGGCTTGGGGGGTAGACAGCCCTGAGGTGGGTGTGGGGGCTCCAGAGGAGGTGGAAGGGCCAGGGTTCCCTCGGGGCTCCATCAGAAGACCAAAAGGGCCCACATGGGGTGCTGCTCGTTCTAACTGTGTGACCTTGGGCAAGTCACTTAACCTTACAGGAGCCACTTCCTCACCTCCAAATTGGGGCTATTAGCACTTCCCAGGGCTACCGGGAGGATTACATGAGATGCAGGCAGTCTATCACGGGCCTGGCCGCTGTGGCGGCCGCATGTGGCTGCTGAGCACTCGAAATGCAGCTGGTCCAACTGGGACGGGCCACGAGTGTGAAGGGACGCGCCAGGTGTGGAAGACTCCGCGTGACAAGAGAAATGCCCGGTATGGCATGCACGCTTTTCAGACTGACTGCGTGTTGAAGTATTTCAGATATATACGAAATGACATTGAGATGAATTTATATAATAAATAAAATATACTATTGCCATTAGTTTCACCCCTTTCTTTTTCCTTTAAAAAATGTGGCTGCAAGAAAATCTAAAGTTATATATGTAACCTTCACAGTGGTTTAGGCCTTTCTTTCTCTTGGATGCTATTGCTTCATGAAATTTGGGGATCTGCTGTGGTCTCTGTTCTGGACGAACCTTTCCTGCCTCCCCGAGTCTGTTTCCTCACTTGTCAGGAAGAGAGAATCATTATAGCTAAAATTCATGGAGCCTTTACCGTGTAGCGAGTACATGTTACATTTGCTGGTTCATTTATCATCAGAAGAACACTATGAAACAGACATTAACCCATTTTGCAGTGGGGAGACTGAGGCTCCTGTTGAAAAAGCCCTTACTGAAGCTGGGTAACCAATGAGAAGCAAGGAGCCAGGATTTGAACCTGGGACTACTCTATAGTTGTTCACATTCCCTCGCCTCATGTAGGGCCCCCAGCATGTCAGGGTCCTTGGGCAGGCGGGAACTGGGGCTCTAGGAAAATTCCCCACTCAGCCAGCGAGCTCCAAGTTCTCCCTGATGGTGCCTTCCTAGTGCGGAGGGGGTGGGCGGTTCTAACCTGAGAACAGATTAGTCCCCAACTTCCTCGCACCCACCCCCACCTGCTGTTCTTACAGCTTTCTGAAAAATGTTCCTCTAATCCCTGAACGTGGTATCTCCAGCTAAATAGGCTGCTTTATTTGCCTTTCTCTGCGTGCGTCTGCAGTTGTATGTGGAGTGGTTGCATTGCTTGATGTGTGGGTCAGTTTTTAAATTCGTGTGTATGGGAGGAAGAGTGGGTGCCAGGCAGCCAAGGGGTGGAATGTAATGGGCACCTCCGTGTGCAAGGGAGTGTGCATGTGCATGCGTGTGCATGCGTGTGCACGCCCAGGATCCTCTTTGCTTATTTGGAGACCTACAGCAACCCCTTTCTCCAGGGAACTGTCCCATCTCCCCGTTCTGTCGTGCTATCCCTTTAACTGCGAGGGTAGCTGTGTAGCCCAAGTGAGGCCAATCAGAGTCTCTTTCTTGGGGATTTGAATCTTGAGCAGATGGCACAGGGACAAAAAGAGTTTATGTGTCCTGTGAGGCATTCCATGGTTCCTGCTGCGGGCCCCTGGCTGCACCCTGGTCACTGGAGCTCTGTGCAGCCTGTGGTTGAGCTCATGTTCCGATTCCGTGAGCTCCCAGCCTCTCCCCAGTTTACCCTCCCCTCGCTTTTAAGCCAAACCCGATCTTTTTTGTTTTGTTTTGTTTGCTTGCTTTTGTTTTCTCATTGAAAGACTTCAAAATGTTATAGGATTGGCCCCACCAGCAGAGGAAGGACCCCCATCTCTGGCCTGTCAGCCTCGCAGGAGGATCTGGGGGGCGCGTACTTAAGGGGTAGGAGTCGTCACACGACGCTGACTCAGCCATGTCCCGAGAATCCAGACCCCTTCTAGAAATATCCGCCGTTGCTTGGGACCCATGCTTCCCTGGTCCTTGCTTCCACACTGTGGCCCCACACCACTCCCGAGTCAGACGTGAGACTGAGCTTCCGGCTTGGGTGCCATTTCCAAAGAAAGAAAGAAAAGAAAGAAACCTGGTCGTATAAGTCATTTCTGAGGACAGGAGACTTTTCTTCAGTTTTCAGGGTTGGGAGGGGAGACGGGGGGTTGACATCGCCTCACGGTCATGAACTTTAAAATGGTCACCAGGCACCACAGGGCTTCTCGCTCCCAGGAGTTTCTAGTGTTTAAATCCACATATGCATACATGTATATTTGTTTGTGTATTCCCTCTATATTGTAGGTCAGTAACTATCAGAAAAAGGAAATTAGGTTAATCTTGTATGACTGGCTTTCTCTGAATATTTACTGACTTTTTTTTTTTTACATTCAGTAGTAGCTTACATCAGTTTCAGGTGTGCAGCAGGGAGGTTAGGCAGTCATCCACTGTACAAAGCACTCCCCTCCCTATTTCCAGCGCCCGCCTGGCAGCGTGCATAGTTGTTACAATGTTACTGACTGCACTCCCTGTGCTGGCCTCATAGCCCCGTGACCGTTTTGTAACCACCACTTTGTAAGTCTTCCTCTCTTGACCTTCTCCACGCAGCCCCCAGCCCTCCTCCCCTCCCAGATGCAACGGTTTGTAACATGTCCCTCGATCCACACTTCCTGCGCCCCCGGGGTGATGAGGCGCTTCAGCCCCTTCCCCTCACCTAGCTCTAGCCTCTCTATCTTACTGGGTTTTCTAATCTTCCTTCCTTGCTCTCTGCCCTGGAGGAAATACAAACACTTGTTGTCTAAACAGACTTTTCTCTAAAACCTTCAGGAGATCTGATACCCAGACCCTTGTATTTTCCCTACCTTTTCCCACACTAAGACTTCAGTAACCGGCTGTTGGTGTAATAAAACCTTTCCCACGTAACTGTATGAATTATTGTTAGCTGTGACCACAGGTCATTACAGGAACCCTCATCTTAGCCTCTCCCACTGCTCTCCTCACTGCCTCCCAATGGCGCCACCCCCGGGACCAGGGATCTGTCTGCAGTGCCAGGCATCTGCTGAGAACCCGAGGGCTGGAGATGTTCAATGTCACCCAGGGGGCAGGGAGGGGAGTCAAAGAACAGCTCCCGTTTAACGGAATGCCAGGCCGGGAGCCATGCACTTCACCTTCATGTTCTCATTCAGTCTTCACGAGGACCTAGCAGGTGGGTAGCAAAATGACCCACTGTTCCCGGACATGGACACTGAGGTTTGGAGGGACCCAGGTCCCCCAATGCTATGACCTCACCCGTTGCCCGTCTGCAGATGGAACAGAACTCGCCCGTACCCCCAGCTGAAGCCCTGACTCCTGCCCCTGCGTGGGCTGGCCTGCATTCGGTGAATCCACTCTGGGACTATTTTTGCCCTCCCAGTGGCTGGGTACCAGCGAGAGCCCCGAGTCCTGCTCTTCGTGCTCCAAATTGAATTACATCCATCAGCCTGGCGCCAGCACGACTGTTCCCAGGGCCTTCCCAGCTCTAATTAGAATATTTTTATTTTCCCTCGGAGAGGGAAGACAGCCTCGCTCAGCCTCAGTAACCTTGCCAGGGGCCAGAACCTGGAACCGCAGGGCTCGCAGGCCATCAGACGGAGCGGCTGGCAGGAGACCGAGCGGAGGGCTGTGACTCTGTGTTTGCCTGGGCGCCTCTCTGCCTTTCCCCACCCTCAGCGAGCTGGTGTGATGCTAAAAAAAAAACAACGGTGAAGAGGCAGCCCAGAAGGAAATGTCTTTGAAAAAGACACATGCACGCATTTACGTGTGCACACGCATGTTAGCCCACACATACGCACTCACTAAGGGGTGAGGGACGAGGGAGTCATCTCACCTGCACGTGGACAAAAGGTCAAGTGCAGCAACATCAGAAGGACATGTGGGAAAGACAAGTGTAACAGTTCATTCCCAACACGGAGCAAATAGCTCAGCGGGTCACGCAGTGCTGCCCTGCACAAACATAACGCACGCCTCATATATAGTGCTAAGATTTCTAGTAGCCATGTTAAAAAGAAAGTAAAAAGAAACTGGTAGAAGTTAATTTTAATAATCTCTTCTATTTAACTCAGTACAGCTAACTATGATAATCATGTCAACGTGTAATCAATACGAAAAATTACTTACAAGGCTTTTTCAAATAAAGTCTCCAATATCTGACGTGTGTTTTACACTCACAGCACAACTCAGTGAGACCCGACTCTGACAGGGTTCACTGGCCACGTGTGGCCACCCACCAGCTGGGGGTGGGGTTGGGGTCCGCACCACGGAGCCGACACTCGGACTTGTTCCACAGTGTGTGTCAACGGCGCTATCTCGGAGAAGCTGCGAATCTCTCTTCCCTCACGTCCTGCATCTGTGGGCTGTGTGATGATCAGGGCATCTCACTCACAGCCTATGAGCATTAAACAAGGCAGGCCCCTACCTAGCGGGGCACCTATACACAGTGGGTGCTGGAGTGTTAGCTACTCCATGGTCATTGCCGTAGAAGAACGACAGCTAAGATGCTCATATAGGATGGCGTAATGCAAGTCAGGCCTTTTGCTGGTTGCTTTACATTCTTCATCCACTTTGACCCCCACCACCATGCTTAGATGCAGTAACTGTTAACATATACATATATTTTATGTTTATTTTTGAAAGATTTTATTTACTTATTTTTAGAGAGAGGGGAAGGGAAGAAGGAAGAGAGGGAGAGAAATACTGACGTGTGCGAGATACATCGAGGGGTTGGCCTCTTGTATACCGCCAACTGGGGACCTGGACTGCCACCCAGGCATGTGCCCTGACTGGGAATCGAACCGGCGACCTTTCAGTTCACAGGCCGGCACTCAATCCACTGATCCACCCCAGTCAGGGCATAACACCTATATTTTACAGATGCAGAAACTGAAGCTCAACTTTGTCACTTTTTAGCTGTGTAACAGCGTGAGTCACTTCACGTCTTTATATATGTCCCACCCGGCCCCCTACTCTAGAAGACACGATTTACGTACAGTCAAATGTGCAGATCTTAAATCTACAGCTTGATTAATTTTGCCAAATGCAAATCACATCACCTGGATCAATTTAGATAAAATCACTCCAGCAGCTTCCCTGGGCCCCTCCCCAGAGGTGAACACTACCCTGTTTTCTCTCGCTGTAGAGTAACTCTGCCTGCCCTTGAACCTCAGGTGCACGAGACGCCGCAGTAGGTCCTCTGGTGCGTGCAGCTTCTCTCGCTTGGCAGAAGTTCTGTGAGATCCACGCATGCGGTTGCGTATGCCAGTGGCTTGTTCCTTTTCATTGCTGAGTAGTATTCCGTTGTAGGGACAGAATCATTTATTCTTATCCATCCTTCGGTTCTTGGACATTTGGGTTGTTTCCTATACCAGTCTTTTTGCTTTCATTCCTGTTGGGCAAATAATCCTAGAATTGCTTGGTCCTATGGTAAGAATATATGAGGGTAGGCAAAAGTAGGTTTATCATTGTAAATGTGCAAAACACAGGATTTATTTATTGTTGTATTATTTATTATCGTTACTAACCTGCTTTTGCCCACCCCAGCCTATTGCTTCGTGAGAGCCTGACACACAGATTTCCAAAGTGGCTGCAGCATTTGGCTCGACGTTATCCACTTTCTTTGCTGAGAACCGGGGGTGACGTGCGTCCCCCACCATGGAGGCGCCGTGAGGAGGAAACAGGTACACTTGTGTGCCCGGTGGCTCAGCTGTGATTGTTGTCATCTGCATTTGGTCTCCTGCAGGGGAAGTGATGGGGAGGTTGCACTAGTGATGCGGGAAAGCCGGGGATGCGGGACAAGGACCCAGCCCCACAGTCAGGGTGCTATGGGCGCAGGGCGTCAGCGCTAACAGGAGATGGGTCACCTTCGAGGCGTACTTCCTGGCCGACTCCTCGGTGGGATCTCCTTTTCTCCCCACTCTGTGAGGCAATTCAAACAATCAAGGATGTGACTTGCGCATCCTCCGAGCCAGAGAGGGCAGGAGACAAACAACCCCCTCAAAAAACTCCCTTGCCACCGCCTTGGAGAGTGACCTCCAGATCCAGTCCCATGGCTGGTGTAAACCTGCTTCCTCCTGATTTGGCCTGGCCGGGAAGGGAAGGTGTGGACAGAACGCACGGCCCGCCGTCTGCGTCCTCGCAGAGGTGGCGTTCTGTCGGCCTTTGTGATTAAGGCTCCGTCGCAGCGGCCACTAGAAACAACTGTTTCCTGGGGCTTTGGTTTTGTTGTCAGAATGGCTCTGGTTGGAAACCCTGCGTCTAAATCCCAGGCCCTGCAGCAGGTGATTTTCGAAGGTGTGTCTCTGCAGGTTTGTTCTCTTTGCGGGACTTCCCGTCTGTATCTTTCTGGACAGATTTCCAAAGGCCCAGTGGCTTCCAGTCAGACACGGGCTCTGCCTCACACTGTCCGGGTGACCGCCTGTCTCTGAGCCTCAGGTTCCCCATCCGAAACGCAAAATGATTGCTATTTCTGTGGCCGAGACCACAAGTGTCCTCCCTCCACCCAGTCTCCCCTGTCTTTCCCCGACTTGTAGTCAGGCTCCTGGCCACCTGGAGTAAAAACTTCATTTCCCATCACTCCCTGCTGCTTGGGGTAGTCACATGGCTAATTCTGGCCAGGGATTTAGGAGCCTAAATGTCCTGTGCAATGGCCTGGAGGGACCCTGTAAGAGAGCAGTGAGCCTTTTTTTGCTCCTCCTGTCTATTGTCTGGAATGCAGTTGTGATGCAGAAGCTCAAGCAGCTATGTTGGACCACGAGGAGAAAGCCATGTGCTGAGCCTGATGGAGCCTCAAGAGAGAAGGAACTCTAGTCGCTGGCACGTGTCCTCGACTGTCTCTGGAACTGTTTAACATGAGAGAGGAAGAAACGTCTTTCTTAAGCCACGGTTGTTTTGTTTCTCGTCCTTACAACCTGTCTGAATCCTAATTGATACCTGCCATTGGGAGGATTAATCCCTGTGAAGACATGAGCTCAGTGCCTGGCACATAGTGATCACTCAGTATCTTACAGAGATTTTATTAGTTTAAAAGCAAGGGACCAGGCCCTGGCTGGGTAGCTCAGTTGGTTAGAGCATCATCCTAACACACCGAGGTTCTGGGTTCAATCCCAGGTCAGGGCACATACAAGAATCAACCAATGAATGCATGAATTTGTAAGTGGAACAAATTGATGTTTCTCTCTCTCTCCCTAAAAAAATCAATCAATAAAAAATTTAAAATTAAAAACAAGGACAAAAGAGATGGTGAATTGTGGTTGGGCAATCTGATGCATCATTTCCGATATGATTTAGGTGAAAGAGGCACTCCACACAGAGTGCCCTGAGCTGGTGTGTGTGTGTGTCTGTGTGTGTCCCCAGGGTCTGTAGTTCTGCCAGAACCTCGGAGGGGTGTGTGTGTGGTTGGAGGGCAGGGGGCGGGGTCTGCTAATTCCTAGGGCTTTGGTCCGCGTGGTGCTGGCCCTGTCCTCAAGCAACTCCTCCTCTTTCTGCATCTGGAACCCCACCCCTTCATTTCTGATCCCAATCTGGGGCGATGGCCGTGGGCTGTACTAGAACTCCTTGTCCTTTCCCCAGCACTCCACTGACAAAATTGGCCCAAATGATCCTTTATTACCTTTTTTTTATCCTGGAATGACAGCTCCCCTGGCACAGCTCTCGAGGAGGGTAGGGAAAAGCAAGGAACAGATGCCCCAACTCTGCTGCCTTCACAGTAGGAAATTGAAAACAAGAGCCCCAGTCCTCCCTGCTGTCCCCGCCAGCTGCGGTGCTTCCCAGACCCAGGAACAAGAGTATCGGCGTTGAGCTCCTGCTCCATGCTAAGATTACTGCTCAGCTCCTCCCACGCATTTTCTCATTGAACCCCGATGCCAGGGCTGGGATGGTGCCCGTTTTACAGGTGCAGAAGCAGAGGCTCAGCGAGGTCAAAGAGCTTAACCAGCATCACACGCTAGTCTGCCGTCAGGCTCCAAGGCTCTGCTGCTAACCTCGGCCCCGCCTCCAAGCCCTCGCCTCTCCCTCTGCAGCCCTCTGCCCTGGACGGTGCTGAGCGGGAGCTGAACACAGACACACAGTCCCCACCCCAGGAGACAGGAATTTCAGACAGGGCTGGCCTCAGACCCCTCGGCTGACTCCTGGTAAACAAACATGTTCCTCCCAAACAAAAAATGCTCGATCGTTCCCTTTGGATCATAAAAGCCATGTGTGGCCTTCTAAAAAACATGCAGCTGATGCACAAAGGTGTACAGAAGAGCCTGTGCGTCACCATCCAGAGATTCACGCATGCCAATGTCACTGAGTCCCCTGTGGGTCGGCCCTCCGGGTGTGCGGTGAGCAGGGCTGACCGGCACAGGCTGGCCCCGGCTCCCAGGAACACCTGCGCGGGCGCCTGGACTCAGACCCTTCCAGGCTGTGTTCCACGCAGCCACATGACACATATTTGTTTTAAAAGAACGGGGCCACTTTATAGAATTGTCACGATTTCTCTCTCACTATCATCTAATGATGTCTTTCCACTCCTTCCCAAAAAACAGACCCGGCAGAGTGTGGATTCCTCGGAGCCATCCGGAAGCTTTGGTTTGGTGCAACCCAGGTGACAACCACACGCCTCTAGTGACTGGCCCCGCCTCTCGGCACCACTGGACCCATCTGTGGGACACACAGTTCTTCCCTCCCACACACATTGAAGAGCAAATGACGTAACATGCCTGCAGCACAGTGCCCGGTACACAGGTGTTTAAAACAGACTGGATTTCTTCTGCTACGATTTCACTTTGCTCAAGAGCCTAGCAGAGTCATTTTTGTTTGGGGCTGTGTTTACTTTTCTGAATCTGGGGTGCTGAGGCTTGTTGCTTATGATACATGTGTATTAATGTCTGCAAGCATCATGCACGTGCCATTCATTCATCCATTCATTCACTCATTCATTCGCATCGATCTTTATGCCCCACTCTCACCCCTCCCCCATACACACCACACAGGCAACCAGTCTGATGTCTCTCCATTTGTATTCATTCCTGGAACACGTGTGTGATGTGCATGTTTTTCATTGACCTACATGGCACCAGGCTGCGGGTTCCATCCTGTCCTCTTCCTGGCGCTGTGACTTTATCCACCTGTGCTGTCACACCTACATCTAGGACTGCGCCATGGGACTCCCTGGGGTGTCCATCCCATTTTTGTCATCTTTTTACTTAGGGGCAGATACCAGAGGGCCTCAGCTTGCTGCCAGCACAGACAGCGTGGTGTCAAGCGTCCTCATGTGGGCCCGAGGGGAATTTCTCTGCAGCGGACTGCCCCCAGCTGCCCGCCCCCCACAGTTAGTGCCCTCAGGCAACGCAAACGTCAGCGAGCATCTTCCCACTGAGCCCACCTGAGTCTCGCTGCATCAGGACCCTCCCGATGTCCTGCTTAGGACCATTTATGAAAAGCCAGAAGTTCAACATTTAGGTGTAACCGTGTCAAGGTCTTAATACCTATTTGGCATCTTCTCCCACTTCAGAAGCAGGGCGGCTGAACCTCATCGTCCTCCCTTGTGCAATGAGAGGGTCGATTAGATCATCTAGAAAATCTACACAGCAGAAAGAGTTGGGAAAGCTCTAGCCCCAACTCTGCTGCTTACCAGCTATGTGCTCTTGGGCAAGTGTCTTTACCACTCTGAGCCTCGGCTTTCCCATCTGTAAGATGGGTACCTAAGACCACCTGTCTCATCGGGTGTTGTAAGAGTAATGGGACAATGCATCGGAACTTCTTAGCACCTTGCCTGGCAATACCCACCAGCCACTCTTACTGTTGTTGGTGTGAGTGTTGATGGCAGTTGCAATAACAACAGCAGGAGAAACGACAACAGAACATACCTCCGTGTTGTGATAACCAGTGGGTCTCTGGTGAGAGTAGTGCTATGACTGATTGCCTCATTGATTGCCTTCTGCTTCTGCCCCTGCATTTTGCCATACTGCCTTCAGGGAGCAGTAATGAGTCACAGACCTAGATGCCGTGCCTACACGTAGGACTGCGCCATGAGCACTCAGAAAATTCATACAACACCCTCTGCCGAACCTCTTTCTCTGGGTTGCAAACCATAAATCTTGCCATGGGATTTCTTTTCTGTGCTCACCTCCACCCCAGCTCCATCCGACTTTCCTAAAAGGCAGATGAGTTGGACGACACATTTTGATGAGCAAGTGCCCGTGTTCTGTCGCAGCTGCCAGGCTGAGCTAGCTTCCCCGTTACATTTTCTTGTAGGTGTTTGGTTTCCATTGTTTGCTGCGCACCTGGGCCCTCGTGGGTCAGGTTAGCTCACCTTTATAGAGTAGCTGTGTGCCGGGCTGCAGAGCAACCTTTCCCCAAATCTTTCTTTCACACTGGATTCTGCTTTTTGGTGTTTTCGCATATTGATAGAGTCAATGACTATTTATTAAGCACCCACTATGGTCCTGCCATTTTGGCCGGGATAAAAGGTCGTTCTGAAACTTTCAATCCAAAGACGAAGGCAGATATTAGACAACGGATTACACAGATACTAATTTAAATGAGAACGTCATTATTTTGCTGTGATGTTATGCACACACACGCACACAGAGGAATGTATAGGAATAGACACAAAAATAGGAATGCTGATTTTTTTGGATAATGGGCCTGTGAGATAGGACTCCTTCAGATGCAGCCATCAGAAACTTAATTTAAACTTATTTAAGTAGGAAAATTAATTTGTTGTCTCATCTGTTAAGTTGAAGGATATGAGTTGTCCTTGTAGGTCAAAAGTTGTCAACTATTGGCAATTGTGTATGGCCCTATTTAACAACGGAAAGTTCTGTTAGAGGGCCAGCTTGAGGTGTAGTTGGATCCAGGGGGCTCAGACAGGGTCAGAAATCTACTTCTCCACGTGTGTCAGCTCTCCTTTCCTCTGTGGGGTGGGCTTCAGGCTCAGGCAAGCCCCCCAAGCTCTGGGGCAAGATGAGCCACTCTCTAGGCCCAGCTCTTTGTAGCTTAAGACAAGGAAAAGGACACCTCTTTCCCAGTGATTCTAGGGAGGAGTTCTGGGCAGAGCTCTGATTGGCTGGACTTGGTTGTGCTCCCTTCCACCAACCAATCACTGTGACCAGGGCCAGATGCTCCAATTGGTCACTTCGGGGTCCATGCTCCTCCCCCCCCCAGCAGCCTGAGGGTGGGTCAGCCTCCAATGAGTTGGGTGCAGAGTGGGCTTGTCTATGGTGTCCCAGAGCAACATTTGAATACAGATGTCCCGCCTCACTGTGGCTGTGTGTTCCGTGTATCTGCGTTCAGTTACCCACAGTCAACCAGGATCCAAAAACATGAAAATCCTACTGTTTGACTCCATTCTGTCTGGGACGTGAATCATCCCTCTGCCCAGTGGCTCCATGCTGTGTCACCGCTGACCTGTTGGTCACTTAGCAGTTGTCCGGGTTATCAGATGGACTGTCTCTGTGTTGCAGTGCCTGCGTTCCGGTCGCCCTTATTGCACTTAATAATGCCCCGAAGCACAAGAGTCGTGATGCTGGACATAAGTTACGGCCAAAGAGAAGCCGTATACTTCATCACAGGTGTGCACGTGTAGGGAAAAAAATCATAGTATCTATAGTGTTGCGTACCAAGTGCAGTTTCAGGCGTCCACTTGGGGGTCTTGGAACGTAGCCCCCCTCGGGGGCGGGGCCTGTCACTGTGCTGTGACCAGATGCGATGGGGATAAACGGCTGCCACAGGGAGATTTCAGGCAACTCTCCCTTTTTTTTCCCTTTGTTCATTTATAATTTTTTGCCTCTCTGCTTGTCTTAAATTTCTACAATGAACATGATTTACTTGCAAAGAAAACAACATTTTTAAATTATTAAAAAGAAACCCAAAGATATTGAGAATGGAATTTGGACGGGAATGTGGCCTGGCTTTATTCCAGGCTGACAATGGCTCTCTGTGTAGTCCCCTCCAGGTATGATTTGAATTTCAACCTGAGTCGAAAGGCTGGGGCTCCAGGAGAGTGTAATGAAGGAATTTAGGGCCCCGAGCAAGCCCAGGAGGCCCCAGGCCCATTGTCTGCTTTCACTGGGGCCTTATCGCCATGAAATCCAGTTGACCTTGAAACACTTTCACGAGGATTAAACCGAGGACCTCCAAAGTAGCGTTCTGCTCTGAAACTCAGTGTCCTCAGCTGCCAGGTGGGAGTCATCGTAGTCCCTTCAGTACGAGATTCCCACGAGATCCGTGAGCGGACACAGGTAAGCACAGGCCTAAAGCGGTGGTCACCTGCCCCTTCCCCGGCCTCTTCCCAGGCCGGCTGTGCGGGGAAGCAGCAGCCACGTGGAGCTGGGGACGGAGCAAGGCTGAACTCAGGCCAGCTCTGCTGTGCACTAGCCAGGTAGCCTCAGGCAGGACATGTAACTTTATTGTGTCTGCGTTCCCTCATCCTAAACACAGCACTTAAAAGATCAGACAGGATAACATTTTAATAAAACAACCTGACACTTAGTGGCCTCAATACATGTTTGTTTTCATTCCCTTTCTGGGGACTTTTGACCCAGTTCTTTCCCAGAGGCATCAATAGAAAATACATTCATGTGGTTAGAGACTGTGTCTTTTATAAATATGAAGGGGGGCCCCCCACAAATCAGGATTATCTTCTGGAGGGCGGTGGGCCCCTTGTAGTACAGGCTTCCTGCACTAAGTGAGTGTTCTAGGGACCTGTCTGTATCAGTGTGCCCACTGGCGTTGTTGTGAGAGGTTGCGTTCCGCTTCAGTGAATCCTTTTTCAAGAGTCTTTCAACACACTTGCCCATTTCACGGTGGGTGATTTATGAATGCACCTGCCCACACCACGCTGAGTGTTTGATCAAAAACAGCATGATCCTCCTGCCCCACCCTCTCTATTCACATGATCTTGCCCCGATCGACACTTTTTTGTTTCTCTGATGAAAAAAGTCCTCAAAGGAAACCATTTAGCTGATGTGGAAGAGGTGAAACAAAAAACAGCAGAAGCACTACAAGGCATCAAAATCAACACGTTCAAAAACTGTTTCGAGCAGTGGGAAAAACATCTTGAAAGGTATATTGCATCAAATGGAAAGTGCTTTGAAGATGACTGAAGTTTAAACATGTAGGAATACACAATTTTTTATAAATAAATTCCATTTTTTGGGTCCCCCCATACATTTACATGTGTAATTATGATCATTACGTAATGCAATGTGAAGATGGCAAGTTATACAGAGTCAGCAAGTTCCTATGGTATCATTTTTTAAAAGGTGTTGACTTTTTCAATTTAAAAAGATAAATCTGGCTATTCTAAAATGCTAATCAAAGGTGTTCACTTATAAAATTTTAAAACCATACTCAGAACTATTTCACACCATAACTTTTCCTTCTCCCCTCCTTCTCTTTCTTCCCTCCCTCCCTCCCCACTCCCTTTCCTCTTTCCTTCCTCATTCCATCATTCTTCCATCCATCCATCCATCAGTTGGCCCATATATCCACTAAACCACTCATCCATCATCCACCCACCCACCCACCCACCCGTCCGTTCATCCATTCACCACACAATGGCTACGGTATTCCAGGCGCCGGTTCTGGATGCTGGCCACACGGTGACCAGCAGACAGGGTGCCTGGCCTCAGGAACACTTACTCCTTCGGAAGGGGAGTATGACTGAGAAAGCTGAGGCTGAGTGTGTGATTTGGGATCTCAGCTTGGCGCCTGGGGTGGGGCAGTCTTCTCTGACATCGGGCGAGTGGCGCGTGTGGGGGTCCAGACCCACGGCACTGCCACTGTGTCAGAATTGTGTCACCGCAGCTGTGTGTCATTAAGGCACATGAGGGGCGGAGCCCTGCCCGGACTCCAGCCTTTGCTGTCCACTGTGGAAGCCACTCCCTGTGGACACTGTCCCTGGGATCCGTGAACCACTTAAGGGGGGTCTGTGTGGGGTAAGGGTGTGGGTGGGACATTTAAGGGGGAGGTGTTGGACTTTCTATGAGTGGGGGTCATCTTGAGCAATCAACGGGAAATGCCACTGCAAAGAGACTTTTTTACACCCTACGTTTAAAACTGGGTTTATGTCCATTTTGAGGAAATCCTTGCCCTCCTTCGATTAGCTCTAGCTGATCTGAGTGGGTCAGGCTGAGTGGGTCTCGTTGTAGCCAAACATCCCCAGCGTTAGCCGGTGAGGGTTGTTTTGCTTAACCGTTGGAACAACCTGTGAGACCGGATTACTCACTGACACCATTCTAATACACGTCAACGACCGGAACAGTGACGTGGCTTGTCCCGGGTCACAGAGTCGGGACACCTCAGAGGCAGCTTCTGCAGCCACAGCCCTAGGCTGGTCTTGAAGCTGAAAGTAGGGAAGGAGAGTGTGAACGCTGAGTGCGACGTCTCCGAGGGGCCCAAGGGCGCTGCCTGCCGTGCTGCCTGGCGGGGAGGCGTGGGCACCGCAGTGGGCACCGAGGTCCGACTCCTGCTCTCCTCTCACACACGTCACCGGCCGCTCTGAGCAGGAAGCCGCAGACAAAGGAAAGTCACACTGCACAGCACCACTGTGGACACTCCCTACCCCAGCTGGGCCTCCACGGGGCAGTGACTACTCTGGGACAGCCTGCCCAAGGGATCCTTTTGCAGACAGGTGACATCATGACTGCGAGTGAGGCCCGAGTTGTGAGGATGACAGTTCTATGGCCCCTGGACCCCACAGCTAGAACCATCTGGACTCTTAAATGCCTGGTAATATGACATCGTCAACAACCCCCACACGAGAGGCGCAGCGGGCTGAGATTTAGGACTGGGAGTTTGACGTGGGGAGGCAGCGTGGATCAGCAGGGACTCGGGGGCCTAAAGGCTTCTAGGCAGGGTGCTTTGCTGTGTGACCCCAGACAGCTGTCTCCCCTTCTCTGTGTTTCATATTTCCTCCTTCATGAGCCTAGCTTATTCAACACACAAGGAGACTTGGAAGTAGAAATCATTCACGTGTTCTCTGTTAAATACCACCCCGAGACCCTCCTCCTGAGACCCCAGGGCTTCCCACCCTCCTGCCGAGGAAGCGTCGGCTCACAGGGGCTGGGTGTGATGTGTGTGCCCAGAGTGATGAAGGGGAAGCTCAGAAGAGAGCTCTGTCGTGCAGGCCCTAAGTGGCCGGCGCGGGGAAGGCACGGAGGTGGCCGCAGGGGTGCGTGCGCACCGGGGGCAGAAAGGGCGCGTTCTCAGGGGCCACGTCTTTCCCGCACCTGACCTGAGAAACAGGAAGATGTCATTTCCAGGCTGAGCTGATGAGCCAGCCATCTACTTCAAAGGTGTCGCCAGGAAAGACGGAAGGATTCCCGGGGCGTTTCCAGGGGTGGCCTGTGGGGGCTCTTGGAGGTTTTCATCTGAGCCCCAGAGCTCGGTGGAGGGAGGGCGAGGGAGGAAAGAAGGGGACAGACGGTTGTGTCGTCTGGCTCGTGAGGTTCTAAGGCACCGTCCCACGGAGCAAACGGGTGAAAAAGAAGGGGGATGTGCCATTAGGGGGTTGTGGACCCATGGCCACTCTCGCGCCTTAGTGTGCAGATCGGTCCCTGTGGATGGAAATCACGCTGTACATATCAGACACTTGGAAATGTGCGTGCTCTTCGATCCGATTACTTCACCACTAGGAAATCACCTTAAGGCAAAAATTGGACAAATGCAAATACGTATTCACTACAGGATCAGTTATAATAGTGAAAGCTTGAAAGCAACCCAAATACGTGACCGATGAGACTGATTGAGTAAAATGCACTTCAGCGATGCCCTGGAATATATGCAGCTATGATTTTTTATGAGCACGGCATCCTACTTCTGTGTCTGTAAGGCAATTTCTATTTTGAAAAGTGGAACAAAACAATGTGGGAAAAATGGCCCCACATTTATCGGGCTGCTTCTCGTCTTTCCCGCCGCTGTGTGTGTGTTCCCTGAGCGTAGACTCTTCCCGTCCGGCGTCGTGGGCCTCATGTGTTACAAAGTCCCCAGATCTTCCCTGGGCTCCGAGCCGTGCGGGGCGAGAATGCTCCGTTCTCCGAGCTGCTCCTGGCGTCGTGTTCTGTGGTCCGCCTGGTGTTACAGTGAGCTGGGCCTGCGGCTTACTCCCCTTCCTGAACTTGGCTGGATCCACGTCTGATTTGCCTTTGGCCCCCAGGGCGGGGGTGATGCTGGGGGAGGGAGTGGAGTAACGCCCCGTAAGTCTTGCAGTATGTGAGAGGAATGCGTGGGAGGCACTGCGGCCAGTTTTTACATCAAACGCATCAGCCTCACTTGATGTTCTGGAGAATGTTCTTGCACTCACCCCGCGTCCTCATCAAGTTCAGTGCCACCTCCTGCTTGCTCAGGGCGGATACCCTCCTAATGCCAGGTCTGGGCTGGAGGAAACTGTCACCACGGTGGTCCCACGTCCAGAGAGTAAGGGGGAGAGACGTAGGGATGTCGCTGGGAAGTTCCCTCTCCATCTGCCTTGATGAAATATTTGAGCCTAGGGTGAGGGGTCACCTCCCGTGTCTACTCTCACTCCCGAAGTCCCACTCACCGCCCAAGAAAGCCACAGAAACTTGTGGAGAAGCAGATGTAGCATCTGGGGATTGGAGAGGGAGTGTCTCTAAAGGGAAGAGCAGACAGAGGCGCCAGGCGCCCTCTGCAGGCTGGGCTGGGAGCAGATCCCTGGGGGCAGTGTATCTGGGGAGAGCGGTGATTTATCTCTCCAAACACCAAGATCAATTGTTATTCATTGGAAGGCAGTCCCTAAACCCATTCTTGCATGCTCTTCGCTGTACTCGCTTTCCTCCCCTTGGCACCGCAAAAGCAATGCACATCGACTATAGAAACGTAAGAAAATACAGATAAATGAAAAGAGGGGACATTTTTAAAAGGCATAATCCCATCACCTGGAGACTGCATCCTATTTAATGTTCTCTATTTATATTTTATATTCGTATTTATACTCAATAATCTCTATTCGTATTTTATGTAACCAAGTACCCCCAGATCACACAGCCAGCCTTTCAGTGCCTTTCAGTCACAAGTGTGCAAGGAGCACCTTTTTGTGTCATCAAGCATCTGTCCTTACATCGCTTTTAATGCCCGGATGGTGTTTTCCTGGAGCCAGGAGGAGCCCCGAGAGCTCTGTGTGCCCCCAGTAAGATGACCCTCCACCCCTTGCCCCCGTCACCACTGGTAGAAGCGAAGAGGCGGCCTCGGGACTCTGGATGCTCCTGGTAACCCCGGCGCCACACTCTTGCACCCTCACCCTACACATGCCCCCAGGCTGACCACCACTCTCTCTGCCCAGAGACCCTCCAAAATCCCCTTATTCTGCCCTTTCTCCCTTTTCACATGAGCCACCCGGGACCCCTGGGCCGTCCCTCGCGCCCCGCTCTAATCCCCAAAGGACTCGCTGGGCGGAGAAGTAAACTGCCCGCCACCCACGCTGTCATCACCCAATGAGTTGCTTTATTTTCTTCACACTCCCATCGGGATACATGTGTTTGTGTGTATGGATGGATGGACACACATATGTATGTGTGTGCACATTGTATACGTGTACGCATGAGGTGTAAGTGTCCGTCTCCAAACGCTAGGGCAGAAGCCCCAGGAGGGCAGGGGTTTTCGTCTGCGTTGTTTCGTTCTGAGCGTGCCTCCGGTGCCTGCGCCCCGGCCTGGCCGCAGTAAGGGCTGTGTGTGTGTTGAATGGATGGACGGATGATTTCAGTGTGATTAAAAACAAACAAACAAACAAAAAAACGCTACCATAAACCTTCCCAAATCTTCACCCTCATTTAGAATTTCCTTTGGGTAAACTCTCAGAAGGACAATTTGCTGGACCAAAAGATAGAAGATGGGCAACATTTTTCACGACGTTTTTTAAAGGCACTCGGGCAAACGTCAGCATGCAGTATTTAGAAGGCCTGTTTCTCCACCCCTCCAACGATACTCAGCGTTAGCACTTAAAAACGTCGTTCCCCTTCTGGGGAAGGCGAAACCACAGCGATGGTCACGTGAGCAGTGGATGCTAGGACCTGGGGAGAGGGGGGAGAAGGGAAGAGGCGGAGCATGGGAGATTATTTTTTTTAAGATTTTATTTATTTATTTATTTATTTTTAGAGAGGGAAGGGAGGGAGAGAGAGAGAGAGAGAGAGAAACATCAATGTGCGGTTGCTGGGGGTTATGGCCTGCAACCCAGGAATGTACCCTGGCTGGGAATCGAACCTGGGACACTTTGGTTCCCAGCCCGCGCTCAATCCACTGAGCTATGCCAGCCAGGGCTGCGTGGGCGATTTTTTAAAAGTATTCAGTATCATAATGTCACGATGGATACGAGATATTCTGCATTTTCCAAAGCCTATAGAACTTGCCAGTGCAAAGAGCAAACCTTAACGAATGCAACTTTAAAAAATCAGGGATCCCAGGAAAGAATGAAGGCCGTGAGGAAGAATCTCATTGTGATATAAATGTATGTAGTGACCCCACGAAAGGGGCCGGGAGGAAAAGGCACTTTGGAGACTTGTGGAGTCTGTAAGACTAAAGGCAAAAAGAAGTGCAGCTGAGCACTGCCCTCTAGTTGATAAAACTGTTTTCCTGGGGGCGCCGGTGAACAGCTCTAATGCCGCCGGACGCATGTGCCCGACTTGAAGAGTTCAGTAAATGGATGGCTCGGGGCGGGAGCCAGGTCTCCCCCTGCTGGAGGGGCAGTTTACAAATAAGTGAGAGTAGGAGGCTGGGTGACTCACGCCCTAATGCATTAGAGCTGGGGACATCGGTGTGAACTCAAATGTAGCTTAGTACACGGATTGTCACACGGAGTCAGTGAGCGTGTCACACTAGGCTTTGAACCCACATCCGTCTAACGCCAGGATTTCCTAACCACCACGCTGTACCATGAAATGCCAAGAGTGACATTGGCAGGGGAGGGAAGGGGATCCTGGCAGCTAGCTGGGTGACCAGGGACAGCCTTTGCTCTCTGCTGTAGCGTAGTGATGACGATACGTACTCCAAAGAGAGGCAGCATGCGGCCCAGTGAGAAACTACATAAGAGGCCACCGAGTGGCCACTGTGATAAACGGCTCACGGGGGCACCAGACTTCCTGTCTCGAGCAGAGGGGCTACAGCGGGTCACTCCAGACTCCGCTGAGGACAGCAGAGTGGACTCTCTGGCGTCCGGCCTGGAAGCACTGGGATGGTCGGGGCTGGCAGGCAGCACAGTCCCAGGTCGTACACCATCATAATGTAATGTGGAGGCTCTGAAGACTGAAGCCAGGAAGGAAAGCCACATCTCAGCACACTTACATAGTGTCCCAGCTACTGGGGCCCCACTCGCAAGCACCCGCCTTCCGAGGCCTTGACCTCAAGGAGTGGCACTGAAATCCCAAGGCCCTGCACTCAGGGGAGGGGCTGTGACCTCTGGTTTGGCCGTGTGTCTCATGCAGCTCTGAACAAGTTGATTCACCACTTTGGTCCCTGGTTTGTTCCTATCAAAATAGAGGCCGTAGTCCTTGCCTCAGTGACCTCACAGAATTTCCCAGCAGGTACAGACCAGCATGGTGCCTGCATCCTCTCGTTTAACATGGCAGTTTCAACGGGCATGTGTTTATCCTCATCTTACAGTCGGGAGAACAGGTCCAGCGAGATGACGTCGCTTGCCTGAGGTCACCCAGCTTGCAGAGATTAAGTCGGAATTTAGAGCCCAAAGGGTTTTGTCCCTCACCACATTCCAGGGTGACGCCAGACGGAAAGAATGTTTGGAGGACTTCGGACTCCTGGGGAAGGAGTTAGGAGCAGCCGACAGGGGTGGTGTGGCTAGTAGCCGGGGCCTGGTGCCAGCTCTGGGCGGGCGTGCAAGTGGAGGGGGTTTGCAGAACCAGGGTGCAGAGAAAAGTAAGCTAGACCAGAAAGCCGGCCTGGAGAGAGAAAGGGGAGGTGCAGCAGCTTCCAAATGAAGTGGTAAGCGGGGGAAGACAGAGACAATGAAGGGGATTTTTAGGATGTCTCCTTCTCAGATCTGCGTTGCCATCCCCATCCCTGGGTCCCCACTGAAACCTTCTGTGAAATCCCCACTGTTGGTCAATGCGTCCACAGCTGGGTCCAGGTGTGCCGTGACTGGCCACCGACTGGGTGCTGCCCTGGAGGGCCCAGCCCCCAACTGCCCCGGCTCAGAGGCCCAAGGCTGCCCCTCGAGACTCTGCAGGCTACTGCTCCTAGAAGCTCCGGTTTAGGGTCCACGGTGGACACGGCTTTTTAAGCAAGTCAGCTGCGCGTGCTGTAGGACCCTCTTGGATACGTGCGAGTGAATGACACGGAGGCAGAATCATCCACCCCGCCTCCTTCCCTTCCTTGCCGCCTTCTGTTTTTCTCTCTCCTTCCCTCTTTCTCCCGTGTTCTTCCTTTTCTTCTCTCTCTCGCCTCCCATCTTTTCTTCTGGCTCCCCCAGCCTTCCCTCCCGTTTTCCAACGTGGATCTTTCAGGAACGGTGTGCAAGATGCTAGGCTCCGCCCCCACCCGGCACGCAGGGGTGAGTGGCACGCCGTGGTTTTTATTCTTACATTTATTACGTGCCAGCCACGGGGCGGTGGGGCTAGGAGCTGGTCACAAATATATCTCCGCATTTATATAAACCACAGTCTGTCTTCCCCACGTGTCCAGATCCAGGACGGAGGGGATCCAGCCTCTAAACCAATCCCCAGCATGCTCCTCCTCTGGGTTCAGCTCTCCTGGACAACCAGACCCTTGTGAGATTTCTCTCATCTTCTCATTTTGGTGAAGTACGGGTTTTTCCGCCTCCGACTCCCAGTGGTATGCTGTAAGCATTTTTCCCTCTTGCTACACGAGCTTCGTCCTATTACCTTAATGGCTGCATGCATAATATGCCGCAGAGGTAGCCTGCTTTACATAACTGGCCCCCTACTGTTGCTCATTAGGTGGTTTCTAGTTTCTTTTACCTTTCTAGGTAAAATTATTAGCTTTTTGAGACCCGCTCTTTGGAGAGGAGGAGGGGGGTCGTGGGTCCAATGTAAACGGGGCCAAGAGAGGCCCAGGGTAGAGGGTCGCAGGCTGGCTTGTACTGGAGCACCTGCCTATGCTTTCATAGTGGCCCCAGGGCTGCCGGGGGTATACAGCAGTTGCTTCATGAATGCTGACTGAGGACACCCACCCTGCCTTTATTCTAGCACCTGTCACATTGCCTTAGAACGCTCCCACCTGACTGTGACCTTCTAGCGGTCTTTTTATCTCTGTGTCCCCAGTTCCTGGCACCAGGTCTCCAGCTGCTCATGAAATGGACGGGAAGGATGCAAAGGCAAGAGGAAGGAGGCAAGAGAACAGATTCCTCTCCGATTCTGCTGCCCTGCCTTGAGAGGACCAGTGATCGCCTCAGGGCAGCCGCGACGGACGTGTTGACACCGTGTAATTTATTAGCCTGAACCGTAAGAATTATACCGTCCCCCCAGGACTCGCCCACCAGGAGAAGCTGCGTTTTATGAGTTTGTCCTGGGGACCTGAATAAATAACCAAAGAAACAAAAAAACCTCATGCATTTTTTAAAGAGCTTATTGGAATCAGAGGAAAACCTGGAGCTCCGGGTACAGAAGTATCCGATAGGTCAGCATTCATTTCTCTCTGCCCTCCTAAATCTTTTTTTAATCCTCTTGCTTGCCAGTGTTAATCTGAGCTCTTTCCCCTGAATTTCCCTCCGTTTGGGATTGTTGGGAGAACAGCACCTACCACGGGGTTTCCAGCTGCTTCTCGGGCCCCACGGTGGGCACCCCGGTTCCCAGTCCCCTGGAGAAGGGTGGGCCTTGAACTCAGAGGTGGCGCGACCCCATTCTCTGCCTGGGGTGAGGTGAAGGGTGTAGGGGCACCATGCTGAGACCCTGCATGTCTTCTTAAAAAATGCTTCTTGGCTGAGAGTGACCCCTGAGCTTATCAACCTCCCAATGTCAGTCTTGCTGAAAGTTAAGCAGTTTACAAGGTCTTGCTGAGAAATTCCATGTACCAGAAACTAATAGAAGGTCAGCATTTTTCATTTCGATTTTTTTTTCCTTCCCGCTGCCCAGGCTCTAGGTAGTGCTCCCTTCAGCATTTTGAAGATGTTCTTAAAAATTCTGGCAAGGTAGCTAATCACCTGACATGATTTATCATCCCCAAAGCCTGTGAAATGAGGGCTGTCGTTGCTGCCATTTTGTACATGGGGAAATGGAGGCATTGTGAACAAAGCGAGACCCCCGCTGCCCCCTGCCCGAAGTCACGCACTGCAAGGGACACGGCTGGGCTCTGGAGTGACGTCTGTCTTCATCCAAAGCCCATGCTCTGGTGCATTGTGATTACTTCCTCCGCTTGGCAAGTCAAGAATGCTCCCTCTGTCCTGGCCTGGTAACTCAGAGCATCATCTTGATTCGCCAGGGTTGCGGGTTCAATTCCTGCTCCGGGAACATACAAAAATGCATGGATAAGGAATGCATGACTAAGTGGAACGACAAATGAATGTTTCTCTCTCTTGCGCTCCCTCTTCTTCTCTTTTTCTCTAAAACTAAAAAAGAAGGTTCCTTCCCCCGCCCCACCTGCCCCTTCGCAGTGGACCCAACCACTGCGGGGAGCAGCTTGGGATCAGAGTCAACTGTAGCCGGGAGTAGGTACAGGGGACATCTCACCTCTGGTGTTCTCCGCTTTCCTAGAGCACACACATCAGCAAACCACAGCCTGTGGTCCACATCCGGGCCACTGACCGTTTATATCCATTAAGTTTTATGGTCACACAACCACGCTCGCTCATTACACATTGTTTATGGCGGCTTTCACGCTACAAAAAATAGTTGAGTTGTGTGACACACACCATGGGGCCCACAGAGCCTACGATGTGTGCTTTCTGATGCTTAGAGAAAAGGTATTCTGGCTTCTAGAATATGGAGTGATCATCATTTATTATCCCCAAACCTAGGGTGATAGATGAAGCAACAATCCTATGGATAGATTGCGTTTCTGGAGAATTGACTGTGAGCCAGGGGCTCTGCTACTTGTTTTCCCTGGATGCTTTTCTGGAATCCTCCAACGATGCCATCAGGTGGGTCTCCGATAGGGGAGCAACGGCCTGCAGTCACAGGGCTGGGAAGTAGGGCTCCAGGACTGGACCATGGGACTGGCTGGCCAGCTCTTTATAAAATGAAAAGTGCCCTGCAATTAGTTTGTCTGCCCGGGTCTGGCGACATGCGGCATGTCGGGCTGGGGAGTGAGACAAGGCGAGCAAGCGAGAGTCTCTGCCCTCAGGAAATTCCTGGGCTTGCCCAGGTGACAAGGACACCTCCACCTGGGACCCCTCCAGGCCTTCCAAAGAGTTTCCACTTTGGGGTTGACTCCAGTGAGTCTCTGGAGAGGGCCATTCCAGAAGAGGCTCCCATGCTCCCCACAGTGCTGAGACAGCAGAACCATGTCCTTCCGCCCTGAAAGAACGGCTCTTCATTGCTGATTGTTTGGTTGGTGGGCAGAGAAGGTGGGGAGAGGCCAGCCTTTGGGGCACCTAAGTCTCAGCTCTGCAGCTTTCTGGTTGGGGGACCACGGGCAAGTGCCCGAATTTCTAGAGCCTGAGTTTTCTCGTTTACAAAATGGGGGTGGTCATTCCTACATCATGGGGCCAGTGTGACGCAAGGACAGCCTGCCCTGTGGTACACACCTAACGTATTTGTGATTGGCTATTATTTTTGTTATTATTAGTGATCAGATTTCTGTATGAGTCAGCTTTTGCTGCAGTAATGTTGCCATAATGCCCGATAATCTGTGTGATATCCAAGAGCATTTATTTATTTATTTATTTTTCTCATCGTTCCGTGGATCAGTTGTGGATGGATCTGCAGGTTGGGCGTAAGCCCGCTCCTGTTGTCTTTCATTTGGGGACCAGTGGGCCACACGGGATGTGCCCTTCCAAAAGCAGCAAACAGACATTTCAAGATGAGTGAGTGAAAACAGACACCACCTAAGGCTTGAGCTCAGAACTGGCCCCCGCAGCCAAAGCAAGTCACATGACTCAGCCCATGCGCCCCAGGTCGGAGGACACAGTGTACCTGCAGTGAACCACGGTGAGGATGGAGAACGGAACAAGACTGTGAGCACACTGCACCACGGCCACAAACATCAAAACCCCTAGCACGTTGGCCGTACGATTCACCCGACGTTGCTGCCTGCTTCTCAAGGCTTAGCAGTGCATCCCAGTCCTCACCTCCCTGATGCAGAAACTGGGGTTTCGGCCCCTTCCTGTGGTTGTCTCCAGTCACAGGAGGCCTAGGGGTTGCCAGATTGCCACAAGGACACCATAAGCCTTCTCCCAGTGGAGTTTGGGGAGGTAGTCTCCAGCATGAATTTCCAGAAAAAAGCCCAACTTACTGCTGGAAGCTGAAGAGAACCAACCTCCCTCTCCTACTGTGCATCCAACATGAGGGGAAAATACAGAACAGCCCCGTGTTGGACAGTGACCACTGACATTTCAGGACCAGGGCCCAACACTGCCCATGCAGGTTCCTCTGGCTGAGATTTTTGGCTGTTCTGCCAAAATCAGGTTGGCTATTTCTTCTGGACACCAGTGGCTGTCGTTACCATATCGATAAACAAAGCTTACAAAATCATCTCAATACCAGAAAGAGTTCATTTGAAACAATAACAGCAGCAACAACAAAATGCACATCTGTCATGTGGCGTCCACCCTGACCCGAGGGAGCCTGCTGATGAGTATTTTTGGATCCGGACAGCTTGGGCCTGGCCGGGGTCCACCCATTTCCTCAGTAGCTCTTTCCAGAGTCGGCACTATTTCCTAATTTGTTCCAGATACACCCTCTTCTGCGGCTCCATTTGGACACTGAGGTCCTCAAGACATGAAGGAGTTGGGAAATGGAGGAAGCAGGGGAAGGAAGTCCTTCACCTTCCTCATAGGCTCCCTCCCTAGTTGCTGAGTGCCAGCAGTGTCCTAGGGGCTGGGGGTTCAAAGCTGGAGGAAGCAGAAGTTCCATTGTCCTGGCCACACTAGGTCCTCATTCGAATGCATCTTTTCAAGGCAGGTAATCGACTCACTGTACTGTAGATGATTGGTTTAAGCTAACCACAACCATACCATTCTCTTCCCAATGATTGGTTTAGGGGTTATCATGTGACCCAGTTCTGCCCAATGAAAAGTGAACAAAAGTGTATTAGTGGCTTTGAAAAACTTATCCCCATTCCTAAGAAGGAGCTATAGGAAAGAATAGACACTCTTCTCTATTGCTTGGAGCACGTGCCCATGTGACAACTGTGACTTCAGTGGCCATCTTGCTGGGAGCCAGAAGATGGAAGATGAAGCGAACTCTGGCAGTGGTGGAGTGGAAAGATGAGAGGACCCGCATTTTCCCAGATGTTAATGAGCTGCTGAGTCTCTAACCCCAAAGGCCACTGGACCCTTGGATTTCCTGTTTCACGGGATAATAGATTTCCTGGGTGTTTCAACCAGCATAGGTTAGGATTTCTGCTATCTGCATAACAAATCATCCTAATCAATGCAGCACTATTGTTGTAGGACCTTGACTTGTCTATAAAGGAGCAGGCACAGAGAAGTGGGTTAACTTGTCTCTGGCCACACAGCTGGGAAATGACTGAATTTGAACTTCCTCTCAGTGTGGATGCTTTTTATATCTTCTTGTCTGATTGCTGTGGCTAGAACTTCCAGTACTATGCTGAATAAGAGTGGTGAACACAGACATCCCTACCTTGTTCCTGATCTTAAGGGAAATGCTTTTAGTTTCTGCCCATTGAGGATGATGCTGGCTGTGGGTGTGTCCTATATGGCCTTCATTATGTTGAGGTATGTTCCCGCTGTTCTCACCTTGCTGAGAGTTTTTATCAGAAACAGATGTTGGATTTTGTCAGAGGTTTTTTCTGTACCTATTGACATGAGCATGTGATTTTTATCCTTCATTTTGTCTGTGTGGTATATTGCGTTTATTGATTTGCAGATATTGTACCAACCTTGCGACCCCAGAATAAATCCCACTTGATCATGGTATGTGATCTTTTTAATGTATTTCTGTATTCAGTTTGCTAATATTTTATTGGGGATTTTAGCATCTATGTTCATCAGGGACACTGGCCTATAATTTTCTTTCTTTGTAGTGTCTTTATCTGGCTTTAAATTACAATAACACTGGTCTCATAAAATGATCTTGGGAGTCTTCCCTCCTCTTGAATTTTTTTTTTGGAATAGTTTGAAAAGGATAGGTATTAGTTCTTCCTTAAACGTTTGGTCAAATTCACCTGTGAAGCCATCCGGTCCAGAACTTTTGTTTGTTGGGAGTTTTTTGATTACTACCTCAATTTTATTAGATGTAATCTGTCTGTTCAGATTTTCTGACTCTTCCAGATTCCATTTTGGAAGGTCGTATGTTTCTAGGAATTTATCCATTTTGTCCAGATTATTCCACATGTTAGCATATGAGAGGGGATCCCCCCAAAACAGAAGTAATTGATTAAAAATTGTATATTTATTCTTATATTTTTAAACTTCAGTCACTTTCAAAGTACTCTCTTTTTGAGGCAGTGCGCCTTTCAAGACATTGTTCCCACTGCTCAGAGCAGTTTTTGAACTCATCGATTTTGATACCTTTTAGTGCTTCTGCCATTTTTTGTTTCACTTCTGTTCATATCTGCAAAACGTTCCCCTTTGAGAACTTTTTTCATCCAGGGAAACAAAAAAATGTGGCTCAGGGCAAGATCCAGTATAGGGAGGGTGGAGCATGGGGGTCATGCCATTTTGGGGCAAAAAACTGCTAAACATTTAATATGATGTGGGCGGGCACGCTCATAATTCACCCATCATGAAATGGGCAAATACATTGAAAGAGCTTTAAAAAAAATTCACTGAAGCCAACCTCAGCCTCTCACAACAATGCCAGCTGGTACACTGATACAGATGGGTTCCTAGAACACTCATCTACTGGGGGGAGCCTGTACTACAAGGGGCCCCCATTCCAAAAGATAATTTTGATTTTGGGGGACTTCCTCCCCCTCCTAGAGTTATTTGTAATATTTTTCTTATAATCCTTTGTATTTCTGTGGTGTCAGTGTTACTTCTCCTTCATTTCTGATTTTATTTATCAGGGTCCCCTCTCTCTTTTTTTTCTTCATGAGTCTGGTTAAAGGTTTGCTAATCTGGTTTACATTTTCAAAGATCCAGCTCTTGGTTTCATTGATCTTTTGTATTGTCTTTTAGAGTCTTTCATTTATTTCTCCTCTGATCTTTATTATTTCCTTTTTTATATTCACTTTGGGCTTTGTTCTTTTTCTAGTGCCTTTCAGTGTAAAGTTAGATTATTTATTTGAGATTTATCTTGTTTCTTGAGATAGTCTAGGAATGCTATGAATTTCCCCCTTAGGATTACTTTTTCTGGGTACCATAAATTTTGGGTTGGTGGATTCTCATTTTCATTTGTTTCAAGGTATCTTTTGAGTTCTTCTTTGATCTCATTGTTAACCCACTCATTGTTTAGTAACACGCTATTGAGCCTCCATGTCTTTGTGTGTTTTTCATTGTGTCTGTGTGTGACTGATTTCTAGGTTCCTACCTTTGTGGTCAGAGAAGATGCTTGTTAAGATTTCAGCCTTCATAAATGTACCGAGACTTGTTTTGTGTCCTCACATGTGGTCTATCCTAATAACATTCCCTGTGCCCTTGAAAAGCACGTATATTCTGCTGCTTCAGGGTGAAAAATGTTCTGAAGATGTCAATTCATCTGATGTACTGTGTTTTTTAAGGCTGCTATTTTCTTGTTGATTTTCTGCCCAGAAGATCTACCCGCTGATGTCAGTGGGGTGGTAAAATCCCCTTCGGATACCGTATTCCTGTTAATCTCTCCCTTTATGACCATCAAGGCTTGCTTTATATATTTAGATACTGCTGTATAGGGTGCATAAGTGTTTACAAGGGTTATAACCTCTGTTGGATTGCCTCCTTTGTTATTAGGTCATGTCCTTCTGTGTCTCTTTTCATAGCCTCTGTTTTGAGTCTGACTTTGTTTGATATAAGCATTGCTATCCTAGTTTTTTTTTTTCATTTCCACTTCCATGAAATGCCTCTTCCATCCCTTTACTTTGAGTCTGTGTTTATCTTCATTCTGAGGTGTGTCTCTTGTAGACAGCATACGATACGCATGCATGGGTTATGAAAGGTGTCCTTTGAAGAGAGGCTTTGGCTGGTTTAACTTTTTTTAAGGCTTGAAAACTTCTAGATTAGATAACCGACTTCCACGCATTCAGTGGCTCACAGCACACGCTGTGGAGCTCAGCACACCCAGAGCTAAACGATGGCTCTGGCGTCATTGCAGTGGATGGGGAAGCAGGCAACTTCCTGGGCCCGTTTCCAGTCACCCACCAGCCACTCACGGGCGTTTCCTTTCCCCTCATCTCTGCCAGCAGGAGGTGTTAAAACTCTTTTTAAATTTTCGCCAGTTTGATGGCTCTAAAGCAGTATTTCATTGTTACTTTAATTTGCATTTCTTAACTTCCAGGGAATTTAAGCATGGTTTCCTATAGGTATTTGGTTTGCCAGTCAGATTTCTTCCACGAATTCTTATCCTTGGCTCATTTTCCTATTATGTCCATTGTCATTTTTCTTGTTAATCTGTGAGGGCTCTTTAGTACAGTATGGACATTATCCTAATGTAATGGAACTTTAACTTTTACCTGCATTACAGCTTTCTTCTAGACCTGTCTTTTGTTCTTTTTTTTTATCTCACAACAGTGATGCCCGTTGCATGTCTTTCGAGGATTAAAACCCCGAACAGAATTCCTAGTATATAGTTCAATAAAGTATCTTTATCATTTACAAGCTTTGGTGTGGGTGCAGGGTTCTGGAGTTATTTGAATGTGTGTGTGCTAAAATCCCATTGGCCACAGCAAGTCACCTGGTTGAGCTGAGTTAGAAAGGGAAAGTTCTATGGTCATACTGCCAGGGACAAGGGCGCAGGGAGGGATGAAGAATGGGGGCCATCACTGCAATCGGCCCAATGGTCAAGCACAGAGACCAAGGCTTCGGGTTATGGAGACAGAAAGAGCTGGATTTCGGTGCCTCTCCCTGCTGGGGTCTGCGCGCCTCCCCAGCTGCCCCTCTTGGTGCCCAAACCAAAGCCAGTTTTCCACGAGGCTTTGTTCCCAGCTAGCTCATGGCCAGAAATCTCTTTCCGATGCTGCCTTCCAGCTGCTAATGCCCTCTGTCTCTTGCAAGGATATTTGCATTAGAAGATCCTTACTACATTTTCTGATTACGAGGGAACACACACTCAGCACGCAGTGCTCAGGCAGGGCAGATCACCCCAGTCCGGTCCTGCGACCCACGCCGAGAGGGCGGGGACTTTCCACCGCGAACCAACCTCCCAGACTTTCTCATGTGCCCGTTTGAGACCTCTTCTCTTTGCCAGGTACTGGGTCATATTCGACCCAGCAAATGTGAAGTGCTTCTGTTACTTGGCAACAGCCACGTGAGGGTATTCTCCCACACAGGGTGCAGTCAAAACCATCTAGGAAGGAGAACATCAACATGCAGATTCCCAGGCCTCATCCCTAAAGAGTCCACTTTAAGAAGTCTGAAGGGAGGTTCTGAAATCCATGTTTTTAACTAATCGTAAAGCCACAGTATTTGTATTTTAACAGGGCCTCCTTGCCTGGTACTGATACTGGGTAACGGTGCTGGAAAAAGAAACACCCAGAGAAAGGAATAACTTGGGCAGAGGCTCCAGACCCCGTGACGGGCGGTAGGAGAGACAGCCGTGGTCAAATCTCATCACCCGAGCAGGCCTGCCTTGTGCAGAGAAAGGGTCTTGCCTTGGCTTTAGGCCACAATTTCCCTGGCACCCGCCCAGGTGTGGGTCCCTAAGTCACTACCAACTCGGGTGTCCTCGGGCACGTGGCCACCTCTCTGAGCCTCAGTCAGCTGGTCTGTGACATGGGAACCCTTCCATCCATGTGGCAGGGCCGTTGAGAGACACCATGAGCCCCCACACAGCAAACTCACTCCGGGCACAGGCTCACAGTAGGTCTAAACACAGCCGCTATTTCCCCAGGAGAGGAGCAGAGTAGGGACCCACTGGGCAGCGTGGGGGAAAGCCAGAGGCCCCGAAGACAGCAGCAGCTGCATCAGGTGTCTTGATGAGTTAATTATGGAAAATTAGGGCAAGTCAGGTTTCTGCCTCCAGGAATCTCATATTAAGGTCTGGACGATAGTGTGGGATTTTAATCATTCTCTAGGGGCTGGTGACAGGCTCTTCCTGCTGGGACAGATGATAAGTAGGGGAACCAATCAGAATATGCAAACCCAGCCTGGGGACTGGCGAGGGACACCTTCAGAGAGCACCAGGGCCTCTCCTGGATGTGTGCTAGCTGGGGACGCTTACCCAGGCGGGACCTGAAGGGACAGCCCTAACTCCTGACTTCCGAGTTATATAGGTCATAGAGGCAGAAACGGCCACCATTCTCCACCCTTCCCTCTCTCCACTCCTGTCCCACGCGCCTTGGCAGCTGCTCCCATTCGTACAATCAGTGGAGCCTGCATGGGGTGGTGAGCACACAACACAGTGTACAGATCAGGTGTTGTCACCCGATCCGTACACTCCACCTGAAACCTGTATCATTGAGTTTGCCAGGGTTGCCCCAATACGTTCAATAAAAAGGAGAAGTGGAGTCTGCTTCCCTCACGCCCTTGAGCCTGGGCTGGCCCTGTCACTCACAGACTATGGGCTCATAGACTGTGGCAGAAGTCACTGTGACGGTTGCCAGCCCGTGAGTCAAGGGGACTAGAATGCCTCTACCCTGTTTTGGAGCCCTGCCCAGCTGCAGGGAAAGCCAGCCCAGGCTGGTCGGCTAGAGACCTCGTGGAGGAGCGCCGGCACGTCCGCCAAGCCTGGATTCACCTACAGCCAGGTGACCCGCCAACATGTGGGAAAGCTCGGTTCAGCCCGGACAGCGGGGCCACTCCCCAGAGCCCAGCCGTGTGCAGACAGTACGTGAGCCCAGACAGGGAGCAAAGCCATTGTTTATTGTTTTAGGCTCTGAGTCTTGGGGTGGCTTGTGAGGCAGCCACAGCTAACTGATACGGTGTGCGTGTGATGGTAATGATATGCAAATTAGAACTGTAGTAAGGGTGAGAGCTGCCTTTTGCTGTTCTGGGGACTGTGCAAGTGAAGGCATATAATTCTTTCAGTTCTCACAATGGCCCTGTATGGTAGCTGTTATCATTCTTCATTTTACAGAGGAGGAAGCTAAGGTTCACGAAGGTTTACCCGATGTGAATGGCTTTCGAGTGGAGAAACCAGGACTGGAACTCAGGTCTGCCTGACTCCAGAGCTGGGGCCTTGTAAGGGCACTTACTCACCCATAAAGAAGCTGTGCTCAGAGCAAGGTCAGGTTCCCCAGCCTGGCACGGCAGGCCCTCCGTGACCTGCTCCCCTGTTTCCGCTCTTGACCCTTCTCCAAAAACATCTATGCCTTTTCCCAAGGCACTCCCCCTTCCTGGGTTGACCTTCCCTCCTTCTTCACCCAGAAAACTTTTACTCACCCTTCAAGACTCAGCTTAGTTTCACCCCTGTCAGTTTTTCACAGCAAGAAATAGCAACTCTTTATTCAAATCGGCACAACCCATAGCACAATTTAGTTTGATACCCCACGTGAAGGGGGCTCTGGAGGCAAGCAAGGAAGGAGAGTCTTGGCTTTATTGAGGCAGCCGTCCAATGGGGTCCGCAAGGACTCTGGCCCTCCCATGTCTTTGTTCTGCAAGTTCTACCCCAGGCAGGATGCAAGGTGCCCGGGGGAGACTGAGAATCACATCCAGACCCAGGCACATGCAGAGATTTCAGAGATTTTTTTCCCTTGTGTCTCATTTTGAGAACCAAGGAGACCTTTCTCTGCACCCTCTGGGCAGGCCCTCCCTCACGTCTCCTTGGCCAGGGTTGGGTCACGTGCCCTCCCCTGATCCAGAGGCTGGCGGGAAGAGGATGGCTTCATGATCACTGGTTTTGTCACTTCTGATCATCTCTGATGGAGAGGACATTGGCGAGCCAACCTCCTCGACCATAATCCACCTCCCCTGGGAAGAAGCCACCTCTGACTGGCCGGGCTGGATCAGGCGCCTCCCCTGGGCTCTCACAGTGTGCAGAGCCTGCACTCTGTAACACAGCCTGGGCATTGTAACTCAGCCTCCAGCATGGCTCTGATCACCATGTGTTATTAGCGGCCACTTCATTGGTAGGGTGTCCCCAGCCCTGGCCGGGTAGCTCAGGTGGTTAGAGCGTCATCCCCACATGCCCAGGTTGTAGGTTTGATCCCCAGTCAGGGCACATACGAGAATCAACCAAGGAATGCATCAGTAAGTGGAACAACAAATTGATGTTTCTTTCTCTCTCTCCCTCCCCCCCTCTAAAAATCAATAAAAAATTATTATTGGTAAGACATGTCCTCCAACTTAGCTCTGTCACCCTCATCCATTGTCCGCTGCACCATGCCCCCGGTTCTGCTTGGAATGGCTTACCCCAAGTCCCCCATAGAACTTGAATTTCACAACAGCCGGTGGTATGTCACCGTCACCTTGCTTCCTGCTGTATTCCCAACGCCTAGCAGGGCAGCGGGCCATTGAGAGGCCCAGTAAACATTTGTTTTGCCAACGTCTCCCTTGCTCGCAGTGGAAGTCTGGGCCAGAGCAGGAGAAGGAGCGCTAAGGGAAATATCTCGATGTCCCCCTCAAGGGAACCTTATGCAGATTTCCAGCGGGAACCGCCGGATGCTCTGCTGGATGCCCACTGAGCTGAGGACACTTCACCAGCCACTCCGCATCGCCACGCAAACGACCCTGAATGATCAACGATGGTGGGCTGGCAGAGGCTCCCGGTCCTCTGACCCTCGCAGCGACCCCAAGAGTTGCTTCATCGTATAGACGACTCCCAGAGAGGTGAGAGGGCACTCCAAGGGGATCGAGTCGTGAGTCCACTTTGATCTCACGCTCATGCTCTCTGCTTCGTACAAAAGTCTATGGGGTTCCAACTCTGTCACCGTCTAGGTGTCTGTCCTCGGGATAATGTATAACTGTTGACCACCACCTCTCTTGGGTTTTATGGAAGAAGCATTTTTTTCTCCTTTATAATAATAATAAAGACCTTTTGTTAAATATATGGTGTTCTGTACTATTATCCAGCAAATATTTACTCTGCCCTCCGTGGCGAGGGAGGAGAGTGTATTTCCTCACCCTGTGGATATTGGGCTTGACCATGGGGGTTAGTCTGGCCTACAGAATGTGGGCAGAAGTGAGGATGTGCCAGGTCTTGGCAATGGCCTTCAGGCATGGATGGTTTCTTCCAGTTCTTGCTCTCCCCAGAGAACAGCCTGCCCAGGTGGGAGCTGGTCTTTTACCCTGGACCCCAAGTGGGAAGACACGTGGGGCATCCAAATGCTGACCCAACTAACCTTCAGACATGTGAGTGAGAAATAACTTTGTTGGAGCACCTGAGGTTTCGGCCGGGGGAGTGCTTGTCACACAGCTTTATCATAGCAAAAGCTGACTAACACAAACACTCTGATTCTGGATCGTGCAAAGCCTTTTCTGTGCATTCACTCATTCAACCTCCCAACCACCTCTGAGGGAAGTGCTATTAAATCATCTGCTGATCTAGGAGTCCTTTTGCCCATCCCAGCGCTAGTAGAGCCCAGAACACTGCCTGGCACATAGTACATGCACAATAAATATTTTTAAGCAAATCACTGTATTTTGCCATATATAATGCACTCCTGTGTACAATGTGCACCCACTTTCTTGTGCATATCATACATGCGATTATCTCACCCATGGTAGGTAGTCATTACACCTTTGTATAATGCACACCTTTATTTTTCCCTCAAAAATAAGGGTGTATTATTGCTGTGTATAATGTGCATTCTTTTAAAGAGTGCACATTATACACAGCAATAATACAATAATAAAGTGAAAGTAGGAACCATGTGGCACTTATCTGCTTCGCGACCAACATCTGTGTAGTAATAATGAACTACTGTGTGCCAGGCCCTGTTAGGATTTATTTAATTAAATCTTAAATTATTTCAACAAATATTTTTTGAGCATCTAATTCATTCAAGGCACTGTTCTAGGTGCTGGAAATACAGCATTGAGAAAAAAAACAGACAAAACCCAGACCCTCTTGGAGCTAAAATTCTGCTGGGGAGAGAAGATAAACAAAATGTAAAAATCCACGGTATAATTTATTGTTAATGAATGCTATTAAAAAATAAATGAAAGCCAGGAAAGGCGATGGAGAGGGCCAAGGGGCAGAGCTGCAATTTCTACCAAAGGGCGGAGGAAAGGTCTCTTGAGGAGGAGGCATTTGGACAAAAAGTTGGGTGAACATCGAGGGGAAGACTGTCCAGAGGGAATGACAATTACTAATCCATTGTTTGGTTGGAGAAAGGGGCTCAGAGGGATTCATGTGCTTGCCCTTTGTCAGCTGGCAGGTGGCAGAGCTGGGACTTGGACTTGGACTTGGACTAGGATAGTCTGACCCCAGTGTATGTGCCCGCCCTTACTTCATGGGTGGTCCTCACCGGGCTGCTCGGACTTCACAGCCAGTCTCGGGAATCCGTACACCCATCCCGGGGCCCACCCCGTGGACCCTGAGCTGTCCTGCCATCCAATTTCAGCGGAGGACAGTGGGAAACTACTTTGGCTCCTAATGGATTCAGCACTCTCCGAATGCTCCATCGTATTAGCTGTGGAAATGGGCTTTATCTCGTCGTTTGATGAAACGAGCAGGCAATCAACCTCCCGAAGCCAAAGGTGATCTAAAAATATTGGGAGAGCCAGCCCCGGGTGAAGCTTATGCAAACAGTCTCTTTGATTTGATTAGGGGCGCCTGTGCCCTCCCTGGGGGCCTTGGGTTCCCACTGTAGGCTGCGGGGGGAGGACAAGCTCCCCAGCCTGGGCAGTCAGCACCACCCCGCCCACTCCCCTCCCCGCAAGCCTCCTCCTGCTGGGGCCTGAGAGCAAGGTTAACCTGGACGGAAGAGACAGGGGCCAGATGCTCTCCCCCACCTGCCAGTGGGCAGAGGCAGAGAACAGAGCTCCGGACCTTTTTTGGAGATGTTAGTCCTGCTTCCTGCGTGTATATCCTGAAAGATTCCCGTCCTAGCCTCCGTCCTTCCTGTTTCCCCTCATCTTTTTTCTTTCCCAGCTTCACTCTGCACCACCAAGCATCTGGAAGGGCAGAGGTCTTAGTCTAGCAAGGTAACATATGCATCGGCTGGATTTGGCAGACTTAGTGTGAAAAAATTTTTTAACACAAAGTAGAAAAAAATCTCAGGATATATATATAATATATATATTATATATATATTAAGATTTTATTTCCTTATTATTAGAGAGCAGGAAAGAGAGGGAGAGAAACACTGATGTGTGAGAGAAACATCAATTGGTTGTTTCTCACACACCCCCAACCCAGGCATGTGTCCTGACCGGGAATCAAACCGGCAACCTATGGCTTTGTGGGACGACACCCAACCCACTGAGCCACACTGCTCAGGGCTCGATAATATTTTATACTAAAATAATATCTTGGAGAGGCTGGGTTCAACAAAATATTTAAAATAGTATAACAGCTCACCTGTTCCCTTGTCCTTTCTTAATGTGGCTGCTGGAGAAAGTGTGAAATTGCCTGTGGCCCACACTCGTGGCTGGTGGTGCATTTCTGTTGGAAAACGCTAGCCTGGCACCCCTTCTCCATCACCTCCCATTTATTAATTCACATTTTTTCCTCACGGGTGCCATCCAGGATCACCGTACCAGGTTGAAGTTTTGGCAACCAGTACAATGGAAAGGACCCGCTGTGCCGGCAGCCGCCCCCACGCGGTGTCCCGCTCCGGGCTGTGTGACTGGCTTAGGTCGGGATTTCTCAACAGCAGCACGGTGGACATTGTGTGCTGGATAATCCTAGGGGTGGGGTTGGGTGGAGGGGCGTTAATGCTGCCATTATTAATGCTCCCCCCGCCCCCCGTTGTGACAACCAAGAATGTCTCCAGATATTGCCAAAGGTCCCCTAGGGGCAAAGTCCGCCCAGAGGGGCACTGACAGCCCCTTCCTCGGGGAGTCGGGGGGTCTGCCCCCTGCACCACTAATGCAGTCCGAATGGAGAACAGCTCTGCCCCACAGCAACGCCCTGGGCGTGGGGTGCGCCCCCGATGCAGCAAGGGAAGGTGCTCCAGAACCGGGCCAACCAGAGGCCCTTTGCCGGTCCCGGGACTCACCGTCTACTCTCTCTCCTGCCAGAAAGGGTTTGAACCGAGCAGAGGACGCCTCCCAAAGGGCTGCAGCCTCAAAGGAGGGTGTGGAGGTGCCCCGCTAGGTTATTCTTAGCCGTGAGTTCAGGGAGGAAACTCACTTGGGGCTGCCAGGCTGCAGAGCGCCTTCCAGAGGGAGCGGCCAGACCACAGCCCTTCCTGGCCGGCCAAGTTCGGTTGGAAATTCCTCACGCCCCAGGCAACAGGGAATGTGGGGAATGCAGGGTGGACCTGCTGAGGGCCTCAGAGACCCTTAACTAAAATGTCTCAGCTCTGGTGTCAGAGCGGCCAGCGGCCAGGCCAGGCGTCCGGGGGCTGTTCAGGCAGAGGGGCCTGGCCAGCAGGACCCCTGGGTCTGGGCTCCTGGCCGGGCTGTAGCTTTCCTTCCCCTGCCCTGATGCCGTGATGCATGCAGGGACTGGCGGGAGGTTGAGGGGAGCTCACAAATGTACGTGCCCCTCAAACCAAGGCGGGAGGCAGGCGGGACACTTGCCGAAGCTCCAGCTTTTGAAGGCTCGGGAAGAGCTGGATCCAATTAGGATTTGGCCTTTTGGTCCAAGTTGCCCTCTGAGGTCGAACAAAGGCTCTTCTGTGGGGCAGCAGAGTGGGCAAGAGCACAGGCTGTGGACTCGGAGTCCCAGGTTCTGATCCCGGCTCTGTCCCTCAGAAGCTTCGAGGCACCGGACAGGTTATTTTACGTCGCTGTCCCTGAGTTTCCTGAACTGTACTAACCCCTACGTGAGGAGGCTGCCGTGAGGGATCAATGAGTCAATGTGGTGCTCAGAACAGAGCCTGCCGTCCAGGAAACACTCCGTCAGTAGGAACCCATGAGCCTGGCAAACAATGTATTTTGTAAATAAATAGTAACCATCGTGGATCCCGACTGCTTTTCCTTTCATCCACCCAGGCCTTTGTAAAGTGTTCTAGAACACCAGATCTGAAGGGAGACAGGTCTGGACAGGAATCTCTGAGTCACTCATCAGCCTCTGACTCAGGCTGCAGCGAAGCAAACAACAAGTGACTCATCTGCGAAATGGGACTAATCGTAATAGTGGCCAATTTATAGAGTTGAAGTGAGGATCGAGGAAATGACCAGAAGCTGCTTAGCGGAGGGTCTAGCACTCAGTAAGCACACAAGAGTTTTTATTTCTTTTGTTATTTTGTATTTGTTTTTCCTAGCATTACTCCGCAGTCTTCAGAAATCCGCTCTCAGAATTGAGCGTGCTATTAACCCCTCAGCAGGCTAATTCTAAGTATCCGGGACGCCTCAGGAAGTGGGGTTTGTTTCTAGAAGGAAGAGGAGAGGGGAGTGGGAAGGCAGAAATAACGATGTCCTCTCCAACCCCCGGGTCTGGGGGTGCTGTTGAGGGGCGAGTTGGTACTTCAAGTGGGTGCATGAGCAATGCTGGGAAGTGGGGCTCCCTCCATTCTTTCCGTCTCTGAGCCTTCACTGTCCTGCTTGGCAGGCCTGGGGCTGGAAGGGCGGCGGGGCGGGGAGGTGTAGATTGAAGAGGCCGCAAGTCTTACAGAAGGGTGCAGGCTGTATGTCCTTCTGTGAATCTGAGCGGGCCTTGGGGACTTGCTCAACCAGTGGAATGTGGCAGAAGTGCTGTCCTGGGTTGCCCGCAGCCGGGCCTGTAAGAAACCTGGTGCTGCAGCAGTCCCTGGAACAGGCAGTGTCTCCCAGCTGGGCTGCACACCGCCTTCTATGAGACCCTCCAGGGACACGGGTGCTTGTTAGTTAAAGACATCTGGGCAACTGCACAGTAAGCCTGCCTCCCCACCTCGTGCAAAAGAGAGCTCCGCGGACACCTTTGCATTTCCCTGCACAGTCCTGCATTAAGGAATCTTTTCATCTCTGTTTGATACAGAGTTACCTTGTAACACCTACTAAACGGGCCAACACTTTAGGGAATACTGGCCCAGACCCATGCATTAAAGATCTTGGGGCAGAGGAGTGTTGCAGCTTGCAGGAAAACCCCTTGTCTCTCTTACCCCCCACTGCACCCCACTCCACCTATCCCCTCCTCTGGCTGTGAGGGGAGGGGGCCAAGCATTGCAAACCAGCTTCCACAGCTAGGTCCCCCGAATGGGAAAAAATGGCAACTTGAAAGAGAAATCTTGCTGCAGGCTTTGTCAAATTACCTCTGCTCTCCGGAGAAATGAACTAGGGGTACAGCCCAGAAACTGGGGGAATGCAATGCATAATAACGACCATTCAAAAAAAAAAACAAAACCAACAGAGGAAAATCATTTAGAGGATTATTGAGTGCCAGAACCCCAAAGCTATAAACAGGATGTTTGAAATGATTTCAAGCATAAAGGTCACAATCTGCAATTTAAATGGAGAGTTTGTTGCCTTTTTTCTTGGTTATGGTTGGGTACCATCAATTAGTTGTGTGTGTGTGTGTGTGTGTGTGTGTGTGTGTGTGTATTTGGTTTTGCAAAGAGCACATTGAGATTCTCCATCAGGCCAGGTTTGATTGACAGCTTCCAAACCCCCGCAGGGGTGGGCACGCGCTTTACAGCGTCGGAACAGGCAAGGCTACGCGGTGAGGGCCTCCTTCCTCCGCCTGGAAAAGTACAAAACTAACGCAGCACCGACGCGTCATCACTCCAGCTCTCTGCAGCGGTTTTACCCCGAAGAAACAAATCACTGAAAAACCGTCCCTGGGGCGGAATTGCCGCCAAGCCCCAAACGTCGTCCTTATTAACACAAATCCTCCAAGCCTTTGCTCAGTTGGGTAGGCACCGGTTTTGCATTTCGTGGCTCGGGGAGAGGTCAGGGAGCCAACAGCCGGGCCGGCCTGCCGGCCCATCTCACTTTGGGGCCCTCTCGGCTGCCCCTGGGAGGGTGGCGGTGGCGGAGTCAGGCAGACGGGGCTAAACCAGGAGTGGCGGTCAGGACAGGGTTTCCTGAACCGTGATGCACGCATGAGTCACCGGGCACCTTCGTTGAGAGCTCGGCCACACGACTCCACAGCGGTGCTGCCTCAGCACCCGTCTGGTGCGGCCACCTGGCCTGCAGGTCCTTGAACGGACGTGCGTCCCTTTCCACTAGCACGAGCTCCAGACAACAGTCTGCAGAGCCACAAGGAAACGCACGTTCCTGATGTGACCCCCCAAAGGTCCTCGTGATCCGCGTGCTCCCTGCCTCACAGGACCGGGAAGCTCGCCAAAGCCCTGCCCTTTTTGGCTTGAATCGACCAGTCCAGTATTAGCCTAGGAACCCCAAAGCACTCAGCCCTCGGACTAATAATGGCATGTGCCCCTTTTATTCGGCCTTGACCTCTCCTCGGGGCCCTTTGAATCAGCTGGTACCTCCTCCGGGACTTGTGAGTAATAAAACTCTGTTTCCCTAGCAGTCCTCCGTTTAACTGTGTTTCGTCATTCACCGCTCCTCCCTCCCCCGCCCTTCCCCCAGTTTAGAATGTGACTGTAACAAGGTTGCAGCGATCCTGCTGAACGAGAGCTTCTGCATTTCCATCACACCCCCAGTGGAGGCGGTGGCTGCGGGTCTGGGGAACAGCACTCTGACGAGCAAGCCTCCAGACCATTCCATCGCTGTCCTGTAGAAGGTTCTGGGCCGATGGTGATGTTCTGTGTCTGTGTGGCCCGATCCGACAGCCACCAGACATAGTGCCTACTGAACACTTGAAATGTGGAGAGTGAGACTGAGGAACTGAGGATCAAACAGCCACTGCATGGGGCCCCACTGCTCCAGACAGCGAGCTCCATATGGGTGGGGCCGTATTTTTCTCCCACTCTTGAGTCCCCATCCCTTAGCAGAGTGCCTGGTTCATAACAGGTCCTGAATAAATATTTACAGATCACATTATGACATAATACAATTGGAGAAGGAGTTTTAAACCGTATTTGTTAGAACCCTATGGTTGTAAGGGACCAAAACCCACCTTGAACTTGAACCTACCAAAGACTTTATTGGGTAAAGATCAGGGGTATAGCTGATCTTGGGGTGGGGGGTGGAGTCAGAAGCTAATTCAATAACAAGCTTTTTCTCTAGCCTTTTGCCGTATGTTGGTTCCTTCCCTCAAGCTAGTCGTGCCCACTGGACTTAGACCAGCGTCATAGGAAGCTCCGGGCCTTCAGACCTAGGATCATATGAAATGGGGCTGTTTCTCACCAACGTCAGTCAGAAAATTCCCAGGGAAGTTCTCTCATTGGCTAATTCTCGGTCATGTGCTAATTGCTAGACCAATCACTGTGGTGGGAACAATAGACTCTACTGGCTCGGCTGGACTCAAGGATGCCCCTCCGGATGTAGGGGTTTCTCCCTCCAGACACACAAGTTTCGAGCAAGGAGGAACGGTTCTCACAAAGATGGGGTATCCTCTTCTGGGCCAATAGAACAACACATGTGAGGAGGGGGTGGAGCGAGGGTTTGAGGGGTGCAGCGAGGGTTCCCAGCTTCCATAAATGGTTGTTGAAATGTACTCCTTTGAGCTAGACTGATTGTGTCAAAAGGCATCGTGAGACTAAGAAGACTCTTTGGCCAAACCAGTTTTCCTCTGCTCTCCCTGACCCTGCTTTGTAAGTGAGGACATGGGGCTCCAGAAACCAAGGCATCCCAGGGGGAGGCCCCATCTGATGTTGAAAGCTGAGCTGGAGTTGGTTGGACGGAGGAGTGGGAGGAAGGAACAAACGTTCCCAGGAGGAGACAGCGCGCAGGCCAGGGCGGGGTGTGGGCCGAGCCCTGCCTGTCGGGGAGGAGTGAGGAGTCTGCCCTGAAGCAGGGGGCGAGGGGCCAGGAAGCGGACCCCAGGCTGGGCTGCGTGCGGGAGGCCTCGAGGGCTGAGTGAAGGAGCTCGGGCTCTTGACGGCGGGAATCAGGAAGCCACTGGAAGGTCCCGAGCAGAGGCTGGTGCAGCCAGATTGCCGTGTCTGAGTCTGGAGGGTGGGAGGCACGGTGCCCAGGACGAGGCTGTCCCCATATGTCTCTGAGGAACTGCGGCCTCACAGGTGGGCGGTAGAACTCCAAGCTCTGTTCTGGCTGCTGGTGTCCTCTCATTTCACATTCAGACAGGATGTGAAATCACGCATTTCATCACGCAGGATCCTGAGATTCTCCTCTGTGCCCTTTACCCGCTCTGTGACGTTGGGCAGGTCGCCTTAGTTCCCCGAGCCTCAGTTTCTCCACCTGGAAAATGGGGGCAGGAATACCTGCCGTACACAGCAGCTGTGAGACTGGCGAGGCTAATGTGGCTGTGATGGCCCCAGACCAGTAAACCCTGGACCTGCACGCAGTGAGGGCCCGGGGGTGGCGCCTGCTATTATTAATGGACTGTTGCTCCCGAGTATTTTTGCAGGCAAGAAGTTTGAATGGTGAAGACATGGGGGGAGGGAGAACGGGGAGATGACATTCGAATTACGGGAGCTTCTTGGAGCTGCTCTGTAACCGGGTCAGGCTGACTTCTCCTTAACACCAGCATGAAAATCCTCCAGCCTGCAAGCCCGTGGTTCTCTCTTCTCCCAGGAGACTCGTGCATCTATAAATTAGAATGTGCCAGAAGAGGCTGGTTTCCAAGAGCATTTCCCTGAAGGCCAGGCTGGAGTCTCCAAGGAGAACCGCGGGCACCGTGCTGCAGTTTGGACAGCACCTTAGTAGTGTGACCTGATTGGCAGTCCTGGCAGCCACGTGTCCCCGTGGAAAAACCCCAGCGTGGAGCCAGGGTGAACCAGGCCCGAAACTGCAAGTTTGCAAGGGCAGGCAAGTCGCTTCACCTCGGTGGGCCTCAGTTTCTCCATTCAGAGGATGGGTGCATTACTGTCCACATGGGCCCTTTGTGGGGATTGTTAACTAGTGCCTGTAGCACATGGTCGCGTGGCTGTTTCTCCAATTTGGCAGCAGGGATGTGCATCTATTGGTCCCTACGATGCGAAAGCCCTTTGCTAAGTGCTAACAATACACAGGCAAGTAAGATATGGGCGCTGGATTCAAGGGCAGGCTTGGGGTACAGATACTGAACAGGTGATATGAGATGGTCTATGTTCAGTACGATTCTTCTGCATAACAGGTGTGCCAATGTATGTGGAATAGGAGTTTTCTACAGAAGTAATGATATACTTTGAGGTAGTATTCATGCTTTGGGGTGCAGGGGCCCTACAGTTTATTTAAATCATCACAAACACTGAAAGTAACTATTTACACATAAATCTGCTGATGTAATATTGATGATAAAAGTGCTGTGATAGCAGCATCTCATTGGAACTCAAAACAGACAAGTAATATCCAATGGGTAGATACTGCCCCATTCTGCAGATGAGTTAACAAAGGCTCAGAGAGGTCAGATGACTTGCCTAAGGTCACACAGATCAGGAGAGCTGGGTCTAAGACCTACACCCAAACCCAACAGCCAATCCCCTGTCCTCGTCACTAGAATATACTGCACGGAACATCCTCAGGAAATGTATGGCGATCACTGAACGCTGAGGAGCTGGTCAGGAGTCTGTCAGTCGACAGGTACTAACTGAGCATCTACTACATTCCAGACCTACTGTCTGCAGGGGCTGACTCCCACCCCGTGCAGCTTACAGAGGGGAGATAGCCATGCAGTAATAGTTCTGGTGTTTTTAAGAGACACTGCTGCCCTGCTCATCACCCATGTACCAAATCAACGGATGCTCCCTCTGCCTTCTGTAAAACGTGCTGACGGATCCCTCCATGTACTAAAGACCAGCAGCCTGGGCCATCCCTGCCCAGCCTGGGACTCCACTGACGGGCAGTCCTTGCTCGGGGCTCCTGCCGGGCTGGCCCTGCCTTTCTCAGAGCTGAGCTGTGCTCTGAGGCTCTTCCGGCCCCATCTTCCTTCCCCTTCTCCTTTCCCAGGTGTCAGACCCGCGTCCCGGTCTCAAGGCTCTGCCTACTCAGTCCTGCTTCCTCTCCCTTCAGCCTCCACAGAGGTTTCCTCCAATAAATCCATCCATGCACTTCTAATCCCTTCTCGATGCCAGCTTTGCAGAGGTGCCGAACTCACTGAGCCTCGGAGGCCTGATGCAGGAGGAGCTCAGGTAGCAGATGGGAACAGTGCTCCCAGAAGGTGGCCGGTGGGAGAGGGCGTGGCAGTGACAGGGTAAGCTCACAAACTATCAAGTCTGCTCCTGTCTGGTGTTCCCGCTTGGGTGACGCATTTAACCCCTCTGTACCTCAGTTTCATCCCCTGAAAGATGGCAATAACACCAGGGAGATCACCTTCTTGCTCGAGCCGTCAGATTAAAAGAGCTCCTTGCTCAGTGGCTCAGACTGCATCCCGAGGAGGCCACGGGAGAGCCAGCCCTCGTGCAACACTGGCGGGGGCGCCCGCCTGGGGCCCTGGGGAGGCCGGGGCTGTCTTAGCTTTCTGGGGTCTCTGCACACTCTCCAAGAGCTGCCACAGCTCCTCTTGCAGAAATTAGACCCGAGAGTGGCACGGCCTCCGCTCTGCCCACAAATATGGCTCCAGAGACAGGGTCCACCTCATGGGTGTTTTGGCCGGAATGCGCGGTGTCACCATGGCAGTCTGACCATTATCTGGGTCATTTGATGCCAGGAAACTGCCAAATCAGATAATCTGGGTGGTTCGCCTGTCTCCCTGGATCAGATGTCCTGAGTAATGGCCCTTATCTCCATCTGGCTGGGTCCTGGGTAGACAATCCCCCTTTCAGTGAGCCTGAAATGAAAGCTGGTTTCGGCGGGTGTGTTCAAGGTCAAGGCTTAGGAAAAGATGCTAATTTAGAGGCCTACATCTCCCTCTTTATTGCATGGCTTGATTCGTGATGGCGCATAGGTATCGGTAACTCATAAAGATTGAAATTACTGGAACTGGCTCGTTTTCACATTAAAAAAACATTTGAAGAGTAATACAGGGCTATAAGAGTGCAAATAATAAGTGTGCATGTAACCAGCACCCAGATCAATAGAGAAGCATCATCAGCCCCACGACGCACCTCCAAGCCCCCCCAGCAGTGGCCTCTCACGGAAGCACCCCCAGTGTTCTGATTTCTAACAGCATCTTTAGGTCTGGATTCTTCTTCTTTTTAAAAATAATCACCTGAGGACATTTTTCATTGCATTTAGAGAGAGAGAGAGGAAAGGAGAGAGAAAGAGAAAGAGGAAAACTTCGATCTGAGAAAAACATTGATCAGTTGCCTTCCGTATGTGCCCGGACTGGGGATCACACCCGCAACCTAGATAAGTACCCTGACCGGGAATCGAACCTTCAGCTTTTCAGTTATGGAACGATGCTCCAACCCACTGAGCCACACCTGCCAGGGCTGGGGCTGGCTTCTTTTGTTCATCATATGTGACATTTATCTGCGTGGTCATGGGAGAGGTAGTTCTTTTATTCCCACGGCTGGATAGTATTCTGTCGAATGCAACACTATTTATCCATTCTTCCATTGATGGACATTCGGATTGTCTCCAGTCCGGGACTATTACAAAGAGTGCATTGTGCCGTGCGTATTTTTGTGATCACAGAGGCATATTCCTGTTAGGCGTCAGATGTTTTTACCATTTAAAAATCTAAATTAGAAATGGATGAGCTTATAGCATTATTTTCAGCCTGTCTCATGATGATGCAAATGGGCTTTGGGACTCAGATAGAAAAGGTGCAGCCACATCAGAGGTGTCCCACACCTGTGGGATCCACGTCCCAATGTTGGCATGCTCCCTGTATGACCAGCACGGGCTCCTGCAAGGGAAGAGGGTTTCTGCAGGTTTTGCAGGAAGAGCTCCGAGGAGAGGGCCTCTCCGTGCAGTGCCTTCCCCAGCAGGGTCCTTCCACACACCCCGGATCCTCCGTTCCGCCTGCACACACCCCATGACCTGAAACCATTCATTTCACCTCTCCAGCCCCAGGGGTTTCATCCATAAAGAAGGCTACACATGGGTGGTCTTCTTGGATGTTTCCCGTTCTCAAATAATTTGAAATGGACTGTTGTCCATAATTCATTATGAGAACAGCTATCATTCGTTGAGTGTTTTAAGTAATTGTACACATTATCTCATTTCATTTTTCCGGGATTTATTAGCCCCGTTGTAAATGGTGAGAAAACTGAAGCTCAGAGAGGTTAAATTCCTTCCTGGAGACACACAGCAAATGTCAGAACAGGAGTGAGAATTAGGCCAGTGCTCCTCCAGCCTTCACTCTCAATTGCTGTCTCAGTTTTTTGTCGTTGTTTTCTTTCCTTTAATGAAATATTTCAGGCATACCAAAAAAAAATGCAGAGAACAATAGAACTTCTACCTATCTACCACATGGCCTTCGATGTGAAACATTAAAGACACCGTTAAAACTCCCCATTCTCCTCCCTACTCCGCTCCCTCCCCATGAAGTGGTGACCTCTCTTGAACTGCACGTCCATCATGCCCACGTACATGTCCACACTTTTACTGTACGTGTGTGTGTACTCATAACAAGATACTGAATTGTTTTTCAGATTTTTTAACTTTATTCGGTGGCATTCTTCTGTATCTGTCCTTTTACAACTAGAGCCCTTTTCTCCCACTCGGCTGTACTTTTGAGCTTTATGCACGATGACAGAGTTCTCATTCATTAATTTTCACTGCTGCCCAGGGCTCCCCGTTAGGGATATTTCCGAACTGATCCATCTACTCTTGTTGATGGGCCTTTGGATTCTTTCACTTTCCCGCCATTAACATGGGCTGCAGTACACGTGCTGCGCACTGTTGCGTCTCTCGCCGGGACTCTAACGGGTGAACTTCCCTCATCATACCAGGTTTTCTTTGCATCCGTGTAACTGCGGTAATACCGGGCAGTTTCAGTGGTTCACCGATTTTCTGCTGGGCGTCTACAGGATAGACTGAACATTTGTCCCACCGATAGTCGTATGCTGACCCCTAACCCATGGCATGGTATTTGGAGGTAAGGCCCATGGGTGGTGATGAGGTCATGAGGACAGAGTCCTGATGGGTGGGATGAGTCCCTCACAAAGGGACCCCAGAGAGCTTCTCCCCCTCCACCGTGTGCGGACCCAGCAAGAATACGGCCGTTGGTGAACCAGAAGGGGGTCCTCACTGGACACTGCATCTGCTGGGGCCCTAACTTGGATGTCCCACCTCCAGAACCGTGAGAGAGGAATTTCCATTGTTGATAAGCCACTTGGTTCATGCTGTTTTTGCCATGGCAGCCAGAACAGACTGAGACAACCTACCGTGTGCCAAGGACCACGCTGAGCGCTAGGCAGGAGAGTGGGTTAAAAGACACAGCTCTTGATGTCTGGGACTTTGCACGGCAGACCGAGGCCAGCCACGACCTGATGGGACAGGGGGTTGCTGAGAACTCACGGTCAGGCCGAGTGGACGGCCCAGGGAGCAGACAGAGGGGCCTCGGGGGAAGCATAGATGCAGGTGGGAGTGGCCAGCCCACCTGGGCGTGGTACCCAAACTCCTCGCCGATAAAGGACCTCCTCCATCATGTATGTGCACCCAGGACAATGTCACAGCGACCTTTACCCTTCCTCCCTCTCTAGCCTAGTCTCTCCCCCACACCCTCACAGCGACGTGTGAGTCAGGGTTTCGTGCCTGGAACCCTGTCGGTGGGCAACCCACGCGTGCTGGAATTCTGGGTGTGCGTAACACACCACACGTGCAGCAGGCACTGCGGTGAACTGTCGCTGTGTGTCTGTCATCTACTCTTCTCTATCTTTCTAAAGATGAGGCCCAGAGAGGTTAAATGATTCACCCAAGGCCACTCAGGTAGGAGGTGGCCGAGCCGGGGCCCCACCCCAGGTCCTGCTGACTCCAGAGTCCGCATCTCAGCCCCCTGACCCCTGCCAGGGTTCGCCCGACACGTCTACAGGCAAGTCCCCAGCTTCCCACCTCGGGCACACGTCATCAGAAGGGAGTTACTTACCACCCCACACGGCCCACTCACTACCCCACCATCGGGTACTCAAGGAAATGAAAGCAAATCCTATTTTTAGACGCTTTGGCTCGAATGGCAGTGATGTATCGGTCAGTGACTTGTGTTATGAATGTGGCTCAGAGGTGTTACTTGATCTTATGCTTGGAAACTCTCTTACATCACCCTGCTTTAATCTCTATGATTTATTTCAAAGATCGCTGTGTCTCTCCTCTCTCCTCTGTGAGTCCTGCAATAGACTTTGGCTAGAAATAACAAAACTCTGAGCTGAAATGGAAGGCGTGGAGAGGAGTTGAGGTTCCTCTCAGACTCCGGAAACACAAATCACGCCTGGGAGTAGCAGAGAGCAGCGCAAACCTTTAGCCAAAGTTACGACTGTATCCAGTGGTTGGGTCCGGGGGAAGGTGACCTCATCCCTTCCTGCCAAAGTTGACTCTGCGTGTGTGTGTGTGTTAGACAAAAATCCCACAACTTCACTACTTAATTTTTTATAGCTAATCACAACCTCTTCTTTGCAAAGGCCAGCCACGGAACTAAACAGTGTTTGTGGGGAGCTCTGGTGACCCCAAGACATAGGCAAGGAAAGAGAAAAGAACAGAAGAGGAGGGAGGGAGACAATGGGAAGTGAAAGGCACAAATACAGAAATGCCCATCTACTTCAACCCGTTTCATTCTCTTGTCAACACTGATTATAGGCAACCAAGGTCAGAGAGGTTGTGCCACTCACCCCAGGACACACAGCTGGCAACTGTGAGGTTAGAGTGGCAAGATTTAACAAATGAAAACACAGGACCCCCACTTACATGTGAATTCCAGATAAACAATGAGAAAACATTTAGTACAAGCAGATCCCATGTAAAATAATAGGCTTCTACTACAAATGTAACAGAGCATCTTCTGTTTGACCCGGCAATGCTTGCTGAGGCTCACACTCAGTTTTTTCCATTATTTCTAAGACACGCCTTTGCCAGGGGATAGGTGTGATGCTGTCGAACATGGTCTGCGATCATCGCCAGCCGGTGTTATTGGCGGGCAGGCCCCACGCTTGTGCGTCTGCTGTTTCTCTCAAAGCCCTTTCATCCTCACTCCACCCCATCAAGTAGGTACTGCTATTGTTCCCATGTTATGGATGGGGAAACCGAGGCTCAGTGAGATGCCGTAACCGGACCATGGTCCCACAGCCAGAGAGTAACCAAGCTCATGTTTGAACCCGGTTCTATTTTGCTCAAGAATTCTCACCGAAAACACAGCTTTTTCGAAAGTTAAGATTTCACGCGTGCACAGAAAAGTGCTCGATAGGTAAACGCACGGATCGACCACTTTTCACAAACACTGGTGCAGTTACCAGGCAAGCCGGGGAAGAAAAGACGCCCGGAGGGGCCAGAAGCCGCACATGCTCCCCCCAGCTACCGCTCACGTCCGCCTCAGGGGTCCCGCCATCCTGGCTTCTGACGCTGAAGTCCAGCTCTGCCTCAGCCTCACGCTGCCTCGAACGTTATATAAGTGAAAACATGCAGCGGAGACGACGTGGCTCGCCTCTTCGCACAACTGCATCAAAACTACAACTAAAATAGAGAACAACCACCACTCAGAACCGTCAGGACTCGAGTCGAATGCGAGTCTGACAACCACGAAACTGAAGGAACCACATCCATCCAGACCGGTGGGAGGGATGGAGACTTGGAACGGGCTGGCCCCACACCCACGTGTGGTGAATAAAGATTCAGGACGGATACCTCGGGGGTGAGGAGTTCCAGCCCCACACCAGGGCCCCCAACCCAAGGTTCCCGTGCCGGGAAGATCAGTCCCCACAACTTCTAGCGGCAAAAACCAGTGGGGATTGAGTCCATGGAAGAAACTGCTGGAGCCCCAAGAAGTTCCTCTTAAAGAACCCACACACGGACTCACCTACTCAGACTCACTCCCTCTGGGCTCCTGCGACGAGGTGGTGACTTGTGGGGTACTGGTGGCACACAGGTGAAACTGAAGTGTCTGGCGTCAAGGCGAGCAGAGGCCATTGTCCCTTTTCTAAACTCTCCCCCGCAGAGCCCGCAGACTGGTGCCAGGTCTGAGACTCCCTCAACCTGGCTAACACTGTTTGACCTGCCTTGGAGATCCCCAGAGACTCCGCCCCTCCCAAATCGCGGGCCCACCCCAGCTGCTTTTCCATATGAATGTCTGGTGTTGGCTTATGCTACACAACTTGCTAAATCCTCTCAAACAAGCTGGCTAGATTCACTGCTTGGCTTCACCTGGGAATCTCCAAGCCCAGCACAAGTAGCAGCCATCTCAGACTGTGTTATAGTGCAGGCAGGCAGGCCCTGGACAAAACACAGGTCGGGGCTGACCTTGACCTGCACCACCCAGGAAACCCCAGAGCCTGTGCACCCAGGGGACAGCTGCAGACCATGTTGGAGCACCAGCACCCTGCCCCTGCACAGCTGACCCTCCACGGAGGGCAGAGTTTGGTGCCCTCCACAACTAATCCTTGCAGCTGACTGGTCTGGGTAAATGCTTCCCATTGACCTGCCGACAGCAACCAAGGCTCAACTACAGGAGGAGGGTGTACTCAGAGCACTCCTTGAGTACCCAGCTTGGGTGAGAGGGGAGGCTGTGCCACTGAACCCTTCAGGACCTCTACTCCATTAGGACACACTACCAAGACACAAAGTCAAAGCAGCTCTACCTAATATATAGAAACAAACACGCGGGTGCTGAGAGTGGATGAAACTGAGAATCAAATCAATGATTTGGAATTTAAGGAAGCAAAAAAACAACTAACCAGAACGACAAGAAGAAAAAAGAATAAAAAAAAAATGAGGATAGTGTAAGTAGCCTCTGGGACAACTTCAAGAGGTCCAACATTTGCATCATATGGGTACCAGAAGAAGAAGAGAAAGAGCAAGAGATGGGAAATAGATCTGAAAAAATAATGAAGAAAAACCTCCCTAATTTGGTGAAAGAAATAGACATGCAAGTCCAGGAAACACAGGTGAAAGCAAGGTGAACACAAAGAGGCCCACTCCAAGACACATCATAATTAAAATGCCAAAGGTTTCCTGGCTGGTGTGGCTCAGTGGACTGAGCACCGGACTGCAAAGCAAAGGGTCACCGATTCAATTCCCAGTCAGGACACGTGCCTGGGTTGCAGGCCAGATCCCCAGTAGGGGGTGCTAAAGAGGCAACCACACATTGAAAAAAGCGGGGGGGGGGTGGATCTTAAAATTCCAAAGGTTAGTGATAAAGAGAGAATCTTAAAAGCAGCAAGAGAAAAACAGTTAGTTACCTATAGGGAAGTTCCCATAAGACTATTAGCTGATTTCTCAAAAACAAAACAAAACAAAAAAACTTTGAGGCTAGAAGGGATTAGCAAGAAATATTCAAAGTCATGAAAAGCAGGAACCTAAAGCCAAGATGGCTCTACCCAGCAAAGCTGTCATTTAAAATAAAAGGGCAGATAAAGAACTTCCCAGACAAGAAAAAAATAAAGCAGTTCATCATCACCAAATCATTATTATACAAAATGTTAAAGGGACTTATTCAAGAAAAAGAAAATCAAAAGTATGAGCAATAAAATGACAAAAAAACACCCTGTATCTATCAACAATTGAATCTACAAAACAAACTAAGCAAACAGGAACAGACAGAATCATGGATATGGAGAGTGTTTTGATGGTGGCCAGATGGGAGGGAGGTGTGGGGGACCGGGTGAGGCAGTGAGGGGATTACGAAGTATAAATAGGTAGTTACAGAATAGACATGGGGACATACAGGAAATGGAGTAGCCAAAGAACTAACATGCATAACCCGTGGACATGAACAATGGTGGGGGTATTGCCTGAGGGAGTGGGGGTGCTAGGTGGAGGGGGCAAAGGGGGAAAAATCAGGTCAACTGTAATAGCAAAATCAATAAAATATAATTTAAAAGAGTAAACATACAGCGAATACTCTTTGGTGTCATTCCTATCACTCAACATTATGCTCGTCAGACTCACCTGTGTAGTTGTGTGTGGCTGGGAGGTGGTCATGTTCATTGCTGTATAGTATTCATCACATGACCACACACACACACACACACACACACACACACACACATACTTAGCCTAGTCTACTGCTGGCACACATTTCAGTTGTTGGGAGCTGGGGAAATTGCTGCTGCGAACAGCCCTGTACTGGTGTTTGGATGGACATAGCACTCGTTTCTGTCAGCTGCATCCTGGGAGTGGAAATGCTGGACGTAGGGACAGTGTCTCTCGTAGGTAACACCACTTGGTTTTTCAGGGCATTTGTTCCAGGTCACACGCCTGCCAGCAGCACACTCCATTTCCAGTTGTCCCACATTCTCACCCGCGCTTGGGGTCGCCCATCTTCGCAGTTTTAATGTAGTTGTGTCTCCTTACCGTTTTAACAGGTGCGCCCTGGATTTGTAGGTAGGTCGAGCACCTTGTAGGGGCTTTATTAGCTCTTTGAACATCCGCTTTGGTGAAATGTCTGTCCTGGCGTCCTGACATTTGGTTGGTTGGGTTTTCTGCCTTTTACTTACCGATTTATAGAAATTATTTTCAAATTCTGGATTGGAGCCCCTGTTGAGTTATGCATGTTGAAATATCTGTTTTTCTGTGGTTTGACCTTTTATGCTCTTTTTAACGGTGTTTTTTCAGAAAGAGAGGGTCTTCTGATTTTAATGGAATGACATATATCAGTGTGTTTCTTTATGGAGAGTGCTTTTTGCTTCATTCGGGAAATCATTTTTTACCCCGAGGGTATAAAGATTGTCCCATGTATAAGGTTCTGGAAGCTTTGTTGTTCTGCCTTTGACATTTAGATGCACATCCCCACCGGGATCGATTTGTGTGTGTGGTGTGAGGTAGGGGATGGGAAAACTCAGTCTTAGTAAGATGGCAAGTTCCTCACCCTGACCCGTGGGCTCCATGCCGTCCCAACCCAAACCTAGCAGGTCCTTTGTTGCCGTCGCCATGGCGTGAAGGATCTGACCCACGGATTCTCAGAGGCATATAGGCAAGTGCAAAAGGCCAGGAGTAACCTTGCAGGCAAAAAAAAAAAAAGAAAGAACATGTTTTATTGATAGCAAGACTCTTATAAAACTGTAGTGATTGAGACCGTGTGATAAAGATGACCAAATAGGGCACAAAGATAACCAGACTGACCAGGGGAACTGGCCTGGCCCCTCCACACACAGGGAGGGACATGGGCTTTATGACAACGCTGGCCTCACGGAGCGGTGACAGAGAGACGGGTCTTGCAGGAAATTGTAGCGGGGCAAGTGGCCATCCATATGGGGGAAAACGACCTGTCTTCAGAGCGCCTACTTCTAACCTCCACCAAATGCCACGGCGTTCTGTTCTTTTATATTTTTATGGTGATGATGGCGATGATTATAATATCACCATTGTACTTTTACAGCTTTTGCCATTCTCAAGGCGTCTTAGAATCTATCGTTTCCCCCAACAATCCCATCAAGCGAGTGGGGAAGATGTTGTTCGTCCTTGCATAGGTGCTGAAGCATAAGCTGGTGATCACGTGGGTCACACGTGACCAGCCCTGGGACACTTGTCCAGCGCTGGAGCCCCACCTGCTCTAGTCCAACCCTGGGGCTCTTTTACTTCATGGGGAGCCCCATTCCCATCCCCAGGGGGCTATCAGGGAGATTCTCTTTGTGTCGACAGATTTTACGTGCAGGTATAAAAAAGACTGAACGGAAATATATCAAGATGTTAATAACCATGATCTCTGGTGGTGAGAATAGACTTGACTAATGTTTCTTCATACTTTTCAGCATTTTTGAATTATCTACATGAAAGAAGAATTCGTTAGAAAAACAATACGCTTTCATAAACTAAGTGCAGGTGCCAATTCTTATCGCTAGTCCCAACAAAGAACAGTCTGCTCATGGCCACTTGAGAGCCTCTCCTTGAGTCCCAAGCTTAGCAGACCCTGGTTTGGAGTCAGTGAGGCCAGGGTTCAAACCCCAGCTCTGCTACTTTCTAGCTCTGCCCACCAAAGGTGAGCCGCTTGATGTCTGTGGGCCTCAGTTCTGCCGTCTGAGAAACAGAGAGGGAACTAGCTGCCTCCTGGGTTGTTTAGAGGATTTAATGAGACAGCGTGCTTAAAACCGCCTAACTAGGTGTCTAGCACCTAGGGAGCGCTGTCAAAGGTGGGCCTTGTCGCGTGCCACATCAGAAGACGGGTTCCTTTCCCAGAGCTTTGCTGTGGGTCCTTTGCAGATCTGAGTATCTATCCTTCTTTATTGTTTCCACTTGACCGATGCAGATACGGAGGTTCAGAGTGGGTGCTGAGACATACCCACAGCCCCAGAGCTCGGAAAGAGTCTTCTGAAACCGGCTCAGAGAGGGTAAGTGATCGGCCTGAGGTCACACAGCCTAAACCTACTGCCTCCGAAAACAACAAACCCAAGACCAAAAGCCAAACTGCCCTCTGTTGGGTGGTTGCCATCTGTGAGGTGCCCTGTTAAGTCTCGTGAACAACAGCAGCGGCAGCGGCAGCAACGAAAACTCTGCCATTTACCGAGCGGTTGCTCAATGCCAGGCAGCTTGGCACTTGGCGTAATAGTCTCAGTTAATTCCCCAGACGCTCCTAGGACGGGGTCTCTCCAGCCCGTTTTTCCAGCCGAGTACACTGAGGCTGGGAGGCAGAGGCCCCGGCCCGAGCTCCGCAGCAGGCCTGGCACCGGGTCTGCCCAGCTCCCCGGGAGGCTGCGGGAGGGCCAGGTGGCATGCAAGGAGTTAAGCGGTAGGCAGTGCTGTGGTTCCGTGTGAGGAGCGCGCCGGGCCGAGGCTCTGCTGGCGGCAGCGGCGGCAGCGGCAGCGGCAGCGGCGCGGGGAGCTGGGGCTGGAGACATTAAGTCCAAGGTAGCGACGATCGCGGCAGGGAGGAGGCAAACGAGCGAGAGGCGAGGCGGCGGGGGCTCGAGTCCAGTCGCAGCCCGCGCCCCGCGCGCCCCGGGCCCGGGCATCCCCGGGACGGGTGTGCGCGCGGGGCCTCGCCGTGGAGCGGGGGCCTCGCGGTGGCGCGGGGTCCCCGCAGTGCCGCCCGCCCGAGCGCCAGGCTCGCAGGAGCCCGGCTTTCACTTCCTCTGCCTCCGCCCGTCTCCCCTGCTCGCCGGCTGGCGTCGCCACCGCCTCCTCGTCCCCGGCCACCGCTGTCGCCGCTGCTGCAATCCAGGACGCACACTTCCACTTTCCCGCTGGAGGCGGAGGATGCCCCTTGCACCAGACCCGGAGAAGTAACGCCCGGGCCCGGCCGGAGGAGCCTCGGTGGCCAGAAAGGAAACCCAGCTCCGCTTCCCTTAATACCACTGCAGCGGCTGCCAGCCGGGAAGGCGCCCGCGGAGTGGCTCGCCGAGCGAGCGGGGCGAGGGAGTCTCAGAGAGGAATCCCGGACGCCCGCGGGGCTCCGCGGGAGGAGTTTGCAAGTGGCTGAGACCCTCTCAGGTAAGGTTGGCGCGGGCTGAGCCGGGTAAGAGGGTTCCCTACGGGAGTGGGGCGCCGAGCTGCTACTGCGAAACGATTCTTCTTGCCCCCCGCCCGGGCTTCCAGTTCTAGCCACTTCTCCGCAGGCTGGGGGTTCAGCGTCCAGAGCCCGGTGAGTAAAGAACCTACAGTGGTGACAGCCGGGCTCTGGGTAAATGACAAACTTTCCTCTGGCAGAGGATGGGACGTTCTGGCTCATCCAGGGCATCCTTCTCCTGGACATCCTGCTGGGTCCCCAAAGGCAGGCGCTCACAGGCTTCTCGGGCTGAGCTGGCCAGGGGCAAGGCGGGGGACCCTTTTAATTTGACTGATGTATCACCCCTTTGTTGGTGAGTTCAGAGTTCTGAGGGAGAAGCGCGTCCTGTTTTCAAGTTGGTTTTGCAAGGGATTTGCTGGGGGTGATCCTTTGCTAGACGAGGTTCCCTGTTGTCTGCAACCAGCACCCAGGGCTGCCCAGGTGATGGGCGTTGTGTCCAGTGCTTTGCAGGCTTGCTTATGCTCATCCCGGAGTGTGTGTGTGTGTGTGTGTGTGTGTGTGTGTGTGTGTGTAAGGAGAGGGAGAGAACTGAGGGGCAGGGGGACCCATTCAGCTGGACCACCTCCATCCAAGCCCTTCCAGCAGCCCCAAGTGCCATAGCAGGAGAGGACTCGCCTCCCTGGCGGTGACCCCAGGAGAGGTGGGGGACCACCTTCCGTTCCTTGCAGCTCCCGAGAGGACCCCAAGATTGGGGGAAGTTTCCTGGGCCACTCAATGAGACCATTCAGGTCGGAGCTCGGGAGGTGCGAAGGTTTTGCAGAGAAGGAGCTGGACTGGACCGTTGGATGGGGGCCTCTGGCGTTCTCGCCCCCAGCTCCGAGGACGTGGGTGGTCCCCCACACCGCAGGCCCCGAGAGGCTCTGAGGAGGCCAGCACACAGCTCATGAGTTTGGCCGGATTATTCTTCCTCCTAATGAAAAGCATGATTCAAAGAGGCCACCTTGTCTCCAAGGCTCATTTTGGAGCTACCCCTGTGGCCACAGCCCTCTGGAAGGCATTGTGCTTCCTCGCTGGGGGTTCGGCCTGGGGCTGGGGTCATCTGAATGGAGGGGCTGGTCTGTGAGGCAGGCAGGGGAGGCACTTCCAGCCACAGCCCGAAGGGGGGACGTATTTCCCTGGCCCTGTAATTGCCTGCTGGGGCTGGAGGCTGCCTCTGGGCAAGAGCATTGCTGTGTGGGTCTCAGACAGCACTTGAGGCATGAGGTGGGGGTCCGAGGTCCTCTTGCTGTTCTTTGGGAGCCTGACCTGAAGCCAGGCTAGGAGTCTCTTCCTTAGGCTGCCGAGACCCACACATTTCTCCAGGGCATCAGAGACCCACTCTTGTTGCCCTGGGGGGACCCCATCTTTGGGGCAGGAGGTTCAGTTTCAAGTCTGCCTTTAGTTTGCTGTGTGACTTTGGGAAAATCATTAGACCTCTCTGGTCCCAGCTTGTATAAAAGGAAGAGATTTCATGTATCCTCAGAGGTCCCAGTTCAGACACTCTATGACCCTGAGCAATGATCACAGAAGAGATTTTTTCTAAATCCCAGGAGTAGGGGTAATTTCGTGTTTCAGGGGCTTGGGACTGAGGCACATCTGAGTTTGACCACCCGTCACCCTCCAAACTGTGTTCCCTCCACCACACAACGGGGAGCTCCTAGTTGCGACTTCAGAAGGCTGTCAGGAGGGCCGAGATGGTGCATGAAAGCACTTAGCAGATCCCGTGGAGACGGGAGTGGAGCTCCGCAGACACAGCAGCAGAGCTGTCTGTTTTCGGGTGTTGTGCGTGGACATCTGGCTGCCGTCTTCCCCAAGGAGGCTGGCCCTGTCCCACGTGAGCACCAGGTGATCCTTGGCTGGGGGGCAGGGCCCCCGTTCTCTGCAATCACCTGGCACCTGCAGTCCCTGCCCCTTCGCCGCTTCTGCCTAAAAGCAGGGCTGGACCAGCAGCTTCTAGTGGGGAGCCCGGGGCCATCTGGGGAGGCATGGAGGCATCCAGCTGTTATGTCACCATGACAACAGGAGGTGGAGGAAGTGGAGGTGAGCTGTGTGCACTGCTTCAACTCTGCAGCTTTCTGGGGACCCAGGGCAGAGAAGTTCCGTGTGTCCGGGTGTCGGCACTCGGACTGCAGAGAGGCTGTCTGAGCCGGCGAGGCTCCTGTGGCCGGCAGGAACGGCCACGCTTGGGAAAGTGCCTTGCGTGTGCACGTGTGTGTGGAGGTGGGGGGCACGGGGTGTTGCTGAGATCGTGGGGGAAGGCAGTAGGTTGGTCAGTCTTATGTGTCTCTGAGTGGTTCCGAGGCTTGGGACAGCGACGTCCCCCTCCACACCGGGGCTGTCCGGGCTCCACGCTGAAACCGCCATGGGGAAGGCAGACCTCACCTCTGCTGACGCGGAGTGAGTTAACGGGTGCTCAGAGGGACGGGGGCAGGGTCGGGGGCGGGGGCTGGGCCGCCGCGGGCTGGCTCGGTCCGAGCAACTGGCTGAGGAAGCGAACAGTTTGCCCTCCTGGTGGAGTAAGATGGGGATGTGTGTGGACGTATGTGTGTGAGTGTATGTATTCTCTCGGAGGCTTGGGCTCGTGTGCGGTGAGAGTGCGTCCGCATGGGTTTATGTGTACGTGTGCGTGTACGTGGCCCACGAGAGAACGTGTGCTGGTGTGAGTCAGTGTGAGTGCGGGGACTGAATGCACTTGTGAGCTCACGCACTTGTTTGCACGTGAGTTGGGTACACCTCTGTGACTGGCCTGTGCACCACCGCACAGGTGCGTGTGTGCACTCTGAGGGGCTGTGCGGCGAGGGGCTGGTGCTCGGCGGGCTGCCCGCACTGTCTGCACACGTCTGTGTGGGCGTCTGTGAGTGTACACGTGAGTGCAGTGATGATGCGAGTGCGAACTTGTGTCTCTGTGTGTACCTATGAGTGTTAGACACGCTTTTGATTGCATCTCTGTGTGTACATGTGCTTCTGTGGGTGTGCACATATGTGTATTCTGGGCAAACTTTTTGTGCACTGGTGTGTACATGTATGCTGCTGAGTGTGTGTGTCTGTGTGCCATGTTACATGCATGGTTGTAACTCTGAGTGTTTGTGTTTCCTAGTGCCGGTATCTGGGTGTATTGGTTACAATGTGCCTTTGAGTGTGTCTCTGTGTGTCTGTGAGTGTCTGTAAATGTGTGTGCTGGGGCATTGCAGTGTGACTTCGGAGCATGTTGCATGTGTACGTGTGAGTGTCAGCGTGTGTGCCTGGGATGTTGCACTGCTCTTCCCCGCACATCTCTAGGTGTGCATTGTGTGTTTCTGAGTGTGTGTGCTCATCTGTGGGGCCAGGTCACTTTTGTGTGAGTTTCCTGCGCTGTGTGTGTTTCCGAGATGTGCATCTCCGAGGGTCTGAGTGTCCGTAGGGGTGTACAGGTGTGTGTGTGAGCATGTAAACACTGCTGAGAGGCTCCAAACAGAAAACACTTCCAAACCTTTAGAACTTCTCTCCTGCCTGCTCTTCAGGTTTGAACGGGCTCTCGCTGTGCACCTGCCGGGGGTTGGTGCCACGATCAGGGCAGCTCTGGGCTGCGTGCTGGGGGGTGTTGCGTGTTTGTTTCCCGTGTGCCTTAGATCAAAGCCCGTGCATTCCCCTCCCCCCAGCTCCCTCAACCCCCAGAACAGCCTAAGTCCCTGTCTCCAGAAGCCTGCGCTTTCGGACGGTTGCTAAACAAACACTCACAGATGTTAGGAGCGCAGGTATCATTCCAGGCAGGAGGTTGCGCACCAGCAGCCTGGGATGAGGCACGGAGCATCTTCGCGGCACTGTTTCTAATTAGGAACAACTTGTTTTCCTTAAATAAACAAACCAAGTGAGGAAAGAAATTGCCCAAGATTAATGGTTCCCTGGAGCAGGTCCGGATGTTGGGAAGATGGGGGTGGAGTCTACACATGTTACTGCTAAGGGTGTCTTCCACATTTTGACCAAGAGCTGAGGAGGAAGCTTGTGAGGCAGGGAAGCCTGGGCAATGTGAGGCCCCTTTGCGGGGTTCGGCTGGTGTTTGGTTATTGGGGTACACGCATCAACGGCTCCAGCTCCTCCTTTCTCCCTGGGCCCACTCCTTCAGCCAGGCAACTTCGCCATTCTTCCCACTGAAGGGACAGGCAGGGTTTATGTCCCTGGCCCTTCACCTTGGGTTTGGCCACGTGGCCAGCTTTGGCCACGAGGGTCAGGTGGAGGTTACAGTGTGCTCATTCTAAGGCTAGGGCTCAGAAAACCTTGCGTGCTTCCGCCATGGCTGGGAGGAGAGCTCCTCCAAGGTGGTCATCGCCCCCCTCAGCCCGGCCCAGAATGACCCTGAGCCCAAACTTCAGCACAGAGCCCAGCTCAGCCACAGTCAGGTTCGCTAAATACGCCCCTCTCACTGCACGTCACCGGGGTGTGGTGGTTGTTTGTTACACACCCTTATCGTGGTTACAGCTGACCGATGCAGTCAAAGGCACTCTGCGTCTTCTCGTCCTCTGAGAGGTGCTCACTCAGAACCGTACAATGACCACCTGTACTGTCCTGCCGTGGCTGTCCCTACCTTGCTTTCTGCTCATCCTGACATTAGCGGTGATAATAATAATAATAATAATAATAATAATAATAATAATAATAATAGATGTTTGTGGAGTGTTTACCAGATACCACCCCCTATGCCTGAGGCTTTATAGATCTCCCATTGCTTACTCATAGCAACCCTTTGAGGTCGTTTCTCTTACAACCTTCTGTTATCACCCGCAAGGCTCAGAGAGGTACACGTGCTTGCACAGGTCACACAGCCCAGAAGACGCATACCTGGGATTTGTACCCAGATCACAGCCCGTCGGAGACCATGTTTTTAACCGCGATGCCACATTGTACACCCCCCGTCCCCGTGCCGGCAGGCATGCCTGACACACTGACACCCTAGCACGCATTCCGCATTTCCCCCTTTACTGGCCTGGAGGTTAGGTCGGCAGGAATGACTCTTCCACAGAAACGGGAAGGGTCTCTTTGGGGAGGCTGCGTGGTGAGGCGTGTGCTCATTCATTCGTGTGTTCACTCACGGAGCATCCGTATTTGCTGACACTTGGTATTTGCTCAGAATCTTCTAAGGGCTCTGAAAATATAGAGATGAGAGACCCCAGTTCTGTGCTGGGCTCTGAAAATACAGAGATGAGAGACCCCAGTTCTCTCTTCAAGGGGCTTACAGTCTGGAGAGGAGGCCGGAGAACCTGGGCTCTGGGGGCAAATGAGACTGGGAGCCATGACCGCCTCTCCTCCGGCCCCCCCCCGCCCGCCCGCCCAGCCACCGCCGGGAACATCTCCTCCACCCACCCCAACCAGGTCGCCGGGAGGATCCAATGAGAGCGTGTTGACCGGGCCCTTCACACAGTGCCCGGCAGGTCAGAAGCAGTAGCCCTCCTTCCTCCTATTCTTTCTCTTCCTTTTCCTTCTTACGGAGGAAACGCTGGAATGTCACAGCCAGAGCAACACTGACGTGGAAGGAACCAGAGGCCGCGGCATCTCTGACGGGGCTTCCGACCGTCCTCTGGCTTTGTCTGAAGCTGAGAGGTTCTCCGGAATGCGCGTTTCCGTGCTGACACCAGCTGGGTCCTGTGCAAACCAGTGAAAGTGGTTGCCCGAGGCCCCGGGGAGGTGTCGGACCCAGCTTGGAATGACTGAATGACAGAGGACAGGGCTCGACAGACTGGGGCTCACAGGCCAAACCCGGCTCCCTTCCTGGGTTTGTAAGTGCAGCTTTATTGGGACACAGCTACACCCGCTTGTTCATAGATTGTCCGCTTCTCAGCTGCAACTGCAGAGTTGGGCAGTTGTGACAGAGACCACGTGGCCAGCCAAGCCTAAAATGGCTACTACCTGGCCCTTTGCAGAAAGCATTTGCTAACCTCTGACCTAAAAAAGCCCAGCCGGGGTCCTGGGCCTTGGCCAAGAGGGACAAGGCCAGCATTCGATGTCCCCGGGTCAATCACTGATGAGGCTCACATCCGTCCCCAGGTGGGGCGTCTAGGGGGTCAGGAAAAGCGCAGCAACTCCAGAGACTTTGTGAGCTGGGAGAATTATTAGACGGGGAGATGTAGACCCAGAGAAGGAAAGAGACATCCCAAGGCTGCCCCTCCAGTGGGGGACAGGTGACGCTGGTCTGAATACCCGGAGCTCTAGGAGGACCGCTGTGGCCCCCTCCCAGCCCCACCTCCAGCAAGTGCATCCTGGAAACCCAGCACACTTCTCGCGTCCTGACGTGCGAGTTTTCTAGCTCAGCTTCCAAATATGGCATTTGCCGGTGCCTTGAAATTCTCCGCGTTGTCCTGAGTGCAGGGTGAAGAGAAGAGCCCCTGGGTGGGATGCGAAGGGTCCTCACTCTGCTACCCATCGACCGACGGAGTGGTCTTGAGCGAGTTTCTGTCCCTCTTGGGTCCTCAGTGTTCCCACCTGTAGAACGGGAGAGGAGTTATGTATAATCGCTAAGGACATTTCCAGTCTGCCCTTTTACGGTCCCATTTCTTTTCTAATTGGAGTCACCCCCAAACCTTCATAATACATGTTGGCCTCTGCAGCAAGGTCCTCCTGATGATGACAATCGCCATCACCCTTGTGGCCTCCGTCTGTGGGTGTTCCAGTGCCAGGCACAGTCACCAGAGCTTCCCTTCCATTCTCTCGCCGAGTCCCTATGAGTTAGGAGACCTCTGTCTCCACTTTACCCATCAGGACACAGAGGCTCATGGAGGTTCAGTCACGTGTCCAGGGTCACACCGTCTGTAAGTGGCAGGGCTAGGCTTTGAACCCAGGTCTGTCTGACCCCAGAGGCTCTGCGCTCAGCCCCTCCTCCCTTCTGCCCCTCTGCCCCCCGTGGTGTCGCCACTGTCTCTCCCAGGTGGAGGCGATGAGCTGTTTTCGGGACCCCTCGGAGAGGAACCCATTCCTCTCTGCCTCATTTGTTAACATGGAAGTGACATGAACCCAGCCAGGGTCCCTTGTCACAGGCCTGGTGACAGCGTTCGTGGGTGTATGGGCGCGGCTGCAGCCTGGGTGGGCACGAGGGACTGCAGGTGGCTGAGGGGTCCCCTCCAGGACAGCAAACAGCCGATGACTCAAGAGGTGAGGGGGGCACCAGGCTCTGGCTTCGCAGTTTCACAGACAATCCCTGGACTTCCAGGAAGCTGGAGCCACACACTGTTTGCCGTGATGAACTGTGTGGAGGTTTCTGGAGAGACCAGATCACTCCTGTTTCCCTGTCTCTTGGGTTGTCCCCAAGGTGTGATGCCCACCTTGTGGGGCGAGGAGAAGATTCAGAGTCGGAAGCAATCATACTGGCTTTCGTTTCCACAAAGTTCTTAGGTATATCGCCGTGCGGCGGACAGTTTGTTTGTCCCAGAGACCCAGCTACACGTAAGGCAGGAACAGTCGTCCCACTGAATCATCCCAGCGCCCGCGTCAGAAAAGGGCCAACGTGCCTTCACGCAGAGGCTGCTTACCCTTACTTCGCGCCCCGTTCCAGTCAGCGCGGTGACCTGATTTCCCAGCCGTGTAGCCCGGAGAAGGACCACATCAGGAGTGTGCGGGATGGAGGGGAAAGCACAGGGAGCAGCCAGAAGCAGCAGCCGGCAGCTTGAGAACAGGAGCAGAGGTGAAGAGATGGTAAAAGTAAGCATGAAAATGAGGAATCACAGTGCGAGGAGGGCAGGGATTTAATGCAGGGGTCAAATGGCCCCCTCATCTCAGTAGCTGGCTTTCATTTCAGGGTTACCCAACAACGTAACCAATCAGAGAACAATGTACAGTAGCCCCCCCCCCCTTCTCCGTGGGGGATGCTTCCCAAGATCTCCGGTGCATGCCTGCAACCAGGAACCCTATATATTCTGTTTTTCCGGTAATACATATCTATGATAAAGTTTAATTTATAAATTAGGCAATTTCACCGATAGAAGATTCATTCTTCACTGTAGATCTTAGCAACCTTGGTGTTCGATTTTCTTTCCTACATTATTAAGTCGAGAACGTTCACCTTTCAACTTAAAGGAAACACTTTACGACTTCTCTTGGGCATATCGGAATGGCCGGCGTCACTACTCTTGTCCTTTCGGGGGCACAGACACGTCAAACAGGGTGCCCTGAGCGCAAGCGCTGCCGATCCGATAAGCCGACAGCTACCACGTGACTCACGGGGCAAGGCGCGGGTAGAGCCTGGAGCCGCTGGACAGAGGGGCGGTTCACGTCCTGGGCTGGGAGGAGCAGGGGGCGTGAGATTTCATCCCGCTACTCAGGTGGTGTGCCACTGAAAACTTCGGAATGGCGTACTTCTGAAACGAGCGGTCTAAATGCACCGCCGTTGACCGCGGGCACCTGAAAGCATGGCAAGTGAAGCCGCGGATGAGGCGGGGCCACTGCCACGCAGTGCGCTGAGTTGCGGAGCAGCTTCCGGGATGGCCCAGCCTGGGAAGACACAGTCACTCCCCATTCAATAGGTGGGGGGAAGGGCAAAGAATAATTCATCGTACGAAACATTTTGATCCCACGGTTAACTGAGTGTTTCTGCGCATGATGCCCTGGGTGCCTGGAAAATCCACTTACACGGAGCCCCTCATTTTGCAGTGTTGTGTAAGCAACATCTTTCTGCACCGAGAAAAGGATCCGGCAGGCGCCCGAGAAGGAAACATTCTTGGCATTCAGACCAGGGGTTCAGACGCGGGCCACTGACCCACAGCCCATGAAGCGACCGCGGGCCTCAGTGTTCCCATCTGTAAAGTGAGGACAGCTTCAGGTGGTGAGCTGGCACTGCTGCTGGGAACCAAACCATCTGTCTGTGCCTGGCCTTGGGTTTCCGGCTCGTGATGTTTGCTTCCATAATTCAGGCGTAGGCGGGTCACTGCAGAAACCAGTCTAGAGGGGACTCTGAGATGCATCATATAATTACATCTCCAAATAACTGCCAGGAGGGAAAGAATCTGCAACTGGGGTGAAGGAGGCACGAATTAGGGCATTGAAAAGGAAGGCTTCCCCAAGAAAGGGAAAAATGAGCTGGAACCTGAAGGATGATGGGACTAACCAGGGGAGAGGAGTGGGGAGATAGACGAAACAGCACGTGCAAAGGTCCTGAGGTGGGAGGAAGCGTGGCAGGAACCAAGAACACAGACACCAGAGCTTTGGGGTGGGGACGAGCTGGTACGTGATGAAACGGGCAACTCTCAGGGCCTTGCGGGCCCCGTAAGTGTTCTGCTCTGTACCCTTCCAGCAGTGGGGAGCCTTATAAAGATTTTAAGTACAAGGAGTGAAACGGTTCCATTAAACCCTGGCCAGAGCAACTAGAAGAAACCTTGCGCTCACATGAGGTGGGAGCCCATTGAAACCCCAACAAAGAGGGAGCAGAGGGGCATCGACAATTTCAGGTTTTTGGCCTCATTATGCAAAACACACAGCCCTCCGAGGGAGAGGTGAGCTTTGGGAAAAGGAGCCGACCAGTGAGTTATTTAATGTGCTTGAGGTTGCTGACACGCCCCTCTCTTACTTCCATTGTCACCTGATGGCCTATGTGCTATTTTTAAGTTTTATTGGAGATTTTTTTTTTAATTAAAGGAGTTTATTTTTTTTTCTGAAAAATGCCAGCTGGGTTCGATAAAACAGAATTTAACAATCATGCTGGGGAAATGCCACAGGAAGCTTCGATCTCTCTCCTTCTGGCATCACCATGCCGCCTCCCCTTCTCCCTTCCTGGCCTCCCCTGACACACCACACCACACCACACCGCACCACACCACAACACACCGGCAGCTCTGAACACGTGCTGTTTCTAAACCCCCCACCCCTCAGCTCCTGGAGAAAGGACAGCCCTATACGACACCAGGATTGCTGACCTAACCGCTTTAGGTTTAGGGCAAATCTTGCTCAAATCCAGGTGCTACCAGCTCACAGCTGTGTGACCTTGGTATTCACTTCAATCTCCTTAGCCTCCAGTTACTCATGTAAAATGGAAATCATGGTAGTCTTTACAGTCACCAGGAGTCTTTTGGTTCTAAGAGACAGAAAATCCAAGGTAGATATCAAGACACTCTTAGTCTGAGACATAAAAGGGAATAGATTGGCTCATGTAACTAGCAAGACCTTCAGGCTTGGCTGGATCCAGGAGCTTGACAATGCTATAGCTGTCTCTCTCTTTTCCCCCTGCCTGCCCTCCCTGCCTCCCTCTGAATTTTTTGGACTCTCCTTTTCTCTGTGGGCTTCCTTCTCAGATTGGCTCTGGCTCTCTTCTTCTGGGCTCAGATGCCCATCAGCAGCTCCATGCCTACACCGTGCCAGCTGCAAGCTCCGTTCCAGCAGGTCCTGGAATTGAGCCCCGGGGCCCCCTGGAACCAATCACCATAGCCAGGGAATGGGCCATGTTGTCGGGCCAGATTGAGGTAATGTGACCAACCCTGGAGCCTCATGGGGGGTGAATGGCCTTTGCTGCTTCCTGAGTCACAAAGACCAATAGTGGGAGAGGGCTGGGCTTGCGAAGGAAAACCAGGACGCAGAGAACAGAAGGAGGGAAGGTGAATGCTGGTCACACTAAAGTGATGAATCAGCAGGCTGTCTAGTCCTCACTCAGAGGGTGGTTACGGAGATGCAATGAGCAGAGGCATGCAAGGTTTTTAGCACCGACCCCAGCATGCAACGTACTCAGTAAGTGCTACCTATTATTACTGCTCCGCTGAGGACTATTATCGGCGTGGTGATCATAGAGGCCAGGCAGGGGCCCTGCGAGTATTCAGGGCAATGGGGGACACTTGCAACCAGAAGTCTTGGCCGAGACGTCACACAGATGGATGCTTGCGAGCCTTGGACCTGTCCCTTCCCCTCCAGCTTTGGCTGCCGAGAGCCACTGTGCCCCTACCTCAAGGGCCACTTCACCAGCTAAAAGCCATGGTGGCTGCAAGGAAGCAGAGAGGGTTGCACATCCAGACGCTTCCAGTGACAAGCAGGTCCCAGAGGAGGGAGGCAGAGCAGAGGGACAGGAGTGAACCAGAGACCAAGTGCCTCGTTTGGGGGAACAGAGGGGGATCCCTGCTCCAGTCCCCGGCCCTCTGTCACTCCATGAAAACGCAAGCCCAGGGCGACCATGTCTCTTGATAGTTTTTTCCAAGAGAATTCCACGTCTTGTTGCAGAGTCCCCTTGATTGTAAGTGTTGACCACCAACCAGGCCCTTATAAAACTGCAGGACAGACCGAACAAGCGTGTCTGTGGGCACAGTGGACCAGCACTGTAAGGGCAGGTCTCACCAGCGTAAGGGGCACAGAGCCTGTCTGTCTGAACCCCGGAGAACTCGCACTGCCCACAACCTCGGAAGACACCCCGGTCCATTGTTCTAGAAGCCTCCGTTGCGTGCTGTATGTTGTCCTATGTTGTCAGCATCCTCTTGGACGGCCCCAGGCAGACCTTTTAACTCTGAGCTGCACCGTGTTTAACAGGCTCCGTGGCCGGAATTCAGCGAGAACGGTTGCTTCAGAGCAGTTCATTTTGCTGCCTGAGACCATTAGTGTTCTCCCTGACTTCCTGCTTCGCACTGTTGGTTTCTGGGATAGAACTTCTGCCAAGGCTGAGAAGGTGACTCAGCTCCCATCCTCCCTGGCGAGGGGGGCTTGACCCCGGCTCTGCCAATCTCTGTTGCACGACCGAGGGCAAGTCACTTCGCCTCTCCGAGCCTCGGTTTTCTTACCTGCACCATGGGATCCTCGTTGCTCTTGTGTCCTGAGGAGCCGTTGGGCACATAGTAGGAACTCGATAAAGCTTTAGCTCCCTTAAAACTCCAGTGCCAGCAGCCTGGGCAGAGGGGGAGTGATGACCATACTCCACGTATGTACTGAGCGCTCACTTGGTGCCAAGCCCTTTCTGAGCACGGCCCCCTCTTCTCCACACGTAGGCCCGGAGGGTAGTGGCTTTACTATCGCTGCCTTCATTTTTGATACACTGAGGCTCTCCTCAGTGAAGGCATCTGCTGAGGTCACACAGCTAGATGAGGCAGAGCTGAGGTTTGCACCCCAGCATGCCTGAACCCGGGGGTCCTGCCTCTCGTGAAGGGCCCCGTCTTCTAAAGGAATCAGTTGCAGCCACACAAACCTATGGTTGCCAAGGGCCCCATAGCAGTGGAGTCTCAGACTCAGCTCTGCTACCGACTTGCTGTGTCGCCTCGGGAGGCTTTCTTGACCTCTCTGGGCCTTCCTCCCCCCTCCCCCCCAGCTCCTTAAACCAACCTTGCTTCCTCCCACCTCAGGGCCTTTGCCCATGCTGTGCCATCTGCCCAGAACACTTTCCTCTCCATCTTCCTTCGGCCAATCACAGCTCCTTTCCGTCCGGGGTGGAGCATTACTTCTGAGATTCCTCTGCAGCTTCCCTGGACCAGGTCAGAGCTCCCTGCTGTGCACTCTCCACACTCCACACCATTCCACAGGGGTTTGTGATTACAGCACTGTCGCGCTGATTTAACTAACCTGTGTCTCTTCTACCAGTCCGTCACGTCGAGGGGATCGAGGAGCCGTTTAGCTCCCTTCCTGTGCTCACACGCTAAGCCTGCCACATGCAAACAACACGAGGAGGTGGTTATTAACTGGAAATTAGAAGGAGGCTTGAGGACGCTCACACACTGCTGGCAGGAGTGGGAGTCAGTGCAGCTGCTCTGGAGAACCACCTTGCAATATTTACTAAAGCAGCACGACACTCTTCCACTTGGAGACGGAGCCTCAAGAGAGAGGCTATATATACAATAGTCACAACAGTGAAAAACTTTGAGGTGGGGCAGCTGAGTGCCGAATACCTGCGGTGGTGTAACACACAAGCGACTCGAGGCTCCTTCATGCCGTGATAGCACAAGGCCAGGAGGACGAGCAACCCGCAGCTCCGTGCTGCGAAAGGATCAGTCGTGCAAAAGCAATGCCAGATGCAAAAGAGCATGCGCTATACAGAATGTTAATGACACGCAGCTCAAAGTAGAAGCTAAACTGGAGTGTTTGGGGATGCATGCATGCTTAGGTGGGGGCGTCACAGAGGGGAACAAGGAGGAAATGACCGTGGCAGTCACGGGGGTGGTTACCTCAGGCGGGAAGGAACAGAGGAGGGGCTTTGGCGAGCTGACCTTATTCCGTTTCTTGCCCTGGAAGGTGGTTGCTTGAGTGTGTGTTACTGAATTCATCAAATTATACACTTTACTTTGTGTTTTCTTTTGTATGTGTGTCATGGGTCCCATGAAATGACCCCTGTGTCCCCCCAGATACTTACCCCTGGGGGGGACCCCCCTGGACCATATCACTCAGCCTTATGCTCAGAGGACATCCCAGGCCATCCTGTCTTAAGCCAAGTTACTGTCTCCTTAGCAGAGAGGGGCCGTGGCCCTCTCTGTCCTGCAAGCCCTCGGGGACCCAGACTCACAGGTGTACAAACAACCCAGGCTACTTTTGTCTCGGCCACCTAGTCAGAGGACACAATTAGCTTCTTTTTCAGAACGTGATAGAGATGGAGGGTTGATTGCCCGAGGAGAAAATAAAGAAGAAAGAGAAAAATAAAACCCGAGAAACATTTTCAAGTTTCTAGTTTTGCATGCTTTTTTTTTTTTGCAAGTTTCCAGAAGCCGGAGAGATAAGATGTCCCGGATGGAGAGTCAGATAGCAGGGCTGGCGCGGGGATCCGCATGGGGACATGGGCTCCAGAGGGGGGCAGCCTAGGGTCCAGGACAATTAGGTCATTGGGCTCAGTGCCACAGTCATTCTCCCGCAGCCCGACCTCCCTTTCTGTGCAGGCAGAAGGGTGGGCCTGGACCCTGCCATGCAAACCACGCCCTCCACCTGGAGCACAAAACCGCCGCGACTTGACTAGGTCCATGGTGCCTAAGTCAGGATGGGCGGGGACTGGGGGCTTCCAGGGGCTTCCAGAAGTGCAGTTAATGGTTTTGGATTATTAACTGCTTCATGAGGAACTTTATTCATCCATCTTTTTAAAAAAAATTGGTAAATCTCCCACCCACCTTCCACGCAACAAATGTGTTAGGCTCAGCTTACACTGGACTCTGCTAGGCATCAGGGATGCAGCAGAGGGACCAGTCGGTTTGGGTTTTCCTGAAATTTTCCCAGCTGTAGCACGGAAAGTCAAGGCAGCCTGGGAGCCCCTCAGTCCCAGGCAAACCTGGACAGTTGGACCTTGGTGCACAAGACTCTTCTGATGCTCACCCAGTGGAAAAGGCAGGAAATACAAACCAGCCCATCAGTGCTTTGATGAAGGAAGGGCAGGGCGCCGTGGAAGCCCAGAGGAGGCCCCTCACCCAGTGGAGGGTATCTAAGAAGGCGTCCTGGAGGAGGCGGTATCTAGAGGACCCAAGCCCTCCTAGAGGAGAAGGGTCAGGCAGGAGTGAAGGGTGGGTGGGAGAGGTGAGAGCCTGCTGGGTTTGAGGACGTGAATGGGGTGCACTGTGATTGGGAAGAGGGTGAGGAGGGGTCAGTCATGGTAGACCTTTCGGCTCAGGGTGGGCACCCACTGGGCTTTTGGTAGCCCTAGGGATTCAAGAAGGGAGGCACCAAATTTCTATATGAAGATGGCTGTGGCTGCTCTATAGAGTCGAGGAGGGATTGGCGGGGGAGGGAGAGTTAAGCGTGGACATGAAGAGACCATTGGGTCAGGCCGCTCATGAATCCTTCTAGCTGCTCTGACCAGAAGCCCCGGAGCCGTCTTTGAATCCCGCCTTCCTCTGCGACCCCCATAAGCTCTTCAGTCACTCCAGCCCCGGATCACACCTCCAGCCCCACCCCGGCCCCATGCAGGTCATTCCCCCTTCTCTGCTCTCGTCCCCAGCACTTATCACTTCTAACCCACACGCAGCTGACCCACTTCGTTCACTCTCTGCTTCCTCCCTCCGAACAGGGCTTCTCAGCCTTGGCACCCTTGGCGTTTCGGACCGGATCGTTCCGTGTGGTGGGGCAGCACTAGGCGTGTAGGACGGCGAGCAGCGTCTGATTCCAGGAGCACTTCCCCCTCCACTGCGACAAGCAGAACCGTCGCCAGACGTGGCCACATGCCCGCTGGGGTCGGGGGAGGGCGGCAAAATTGCCACCTGGACCAGTCATGACTCGTTCCCTGGGAATGAGCAAACTGCCACCCCCTCCCAAAGACACGGGTCCTGTGAGCTAAGCAGAGGGAAGTGGGTACATAGGGTCCGTGACAAACAGTGCATGCCGGACACTGCCACACCAAGTCCTTTCCTGCCTTCTTTCCTTCCCTCCCTCCTCCCTCCCCCCTCCCTCCCTTCCCCTCCTTCCGAGAAAACTTTATTTACGTTGTGTACAAACACGGGCAGCCTGATCTGGGATTTGGCCCTTTGGGTGTAGTTTCAGACTCTTGGGGGAGGAAAAAAAAACAACCAAACAACCAACCTCTTCTTCCTGAGATAAAACGTTTCCTTTAAAGCAGGAGCTGCCCAGTCCGTCCGCCACCTTCTCTGTGTGTTGTTAGCCACATAATAGACAATAACTCCATTCTTTTAAACCTCTCTGCCCTTATTTTTTCTCTTGGTAAAACACACATAAAACTTGCCACCGTAACAGTTTTTAAGTGGACAGTTCAGTAGTATTAAAGACACTCGTATTTTGTGCCACTGTGACCGCCATCCACCCCCAGAAGTCTTTTCGTTAGGGCTTCTTCATCGAAGGTGGGGCAGCTGAGATCGTCCGGACCCACGCTCGCAGTTTCGACCCGGGGAAACTGATGCCCAGAGGGAAAGGGACCCGCTGAGGTCCACAGCCAGTTAGAATCAAAGTCAAGATGAGAATCCTGGCCTCACGCTGCCCAGCTGCCCCCAGCCAAGTGGCCCTCCCAGGCATTTCCCAGAATTCCTCGCACACAAAAGTACCACATAAAGATTGAGTGACTGCTGGGGACTGGGGACTCCACTGAGGTGCTCCTGGGGACCAACCCAGTTCTCTCTCTAATCTCTGGGAGTACTGGAGAGGAAACCCTACTCCACAGGCTAATGGCCAATTAATGGCTCTCTTCGGCCAGATAGCGTTTCTCCTTCTTTTCTTCCAGAAATTGTGTTGGCTTCCCCTGAGATCCAGCCAGCTCTTTCTAGTAGTTCCCTCCGTCCTCTCCACGCCCTCCCCTGCCCACGCCCAGGCCAGACGGGAGCGCTGCTCCGAGATAAGAGGGCTATCGATCCCCTTTCACGGTCATCACCGCCCCGCCGGACCCATCTCTGGCGTCTGAGATGCTTCAGTTACCCTCACAATGAGGGCATTTAGCCCAGCTCTCCTCCCCCGGGGTGCTCAGTGGCAGAAACCGGAGGAAGAGCAGAGAGGAGAGAGAGAGGCCCCAGAGCCCAGCAAAACCACCCATTGCGAAGGCGACGGGGCTGGGAGAAGGAGGCCCAGGCGGCTCTGATTTCAGAGATGCTTTAGAAAGCGCCTCTGCGTGGCTCATTTCCCCCGTTGGTGGGCTGACCGGGGACCGTGCCCGAGGAAGGACAGAGTTAGAGGCTCCATTCAGGCAAAGCGAGGCGAGGGTCCAGCGGGAGCGGGGCGGGGCGGGGGCCGGGAGAACAAGGGCTCTGTGTGCTCGCGGGCACAGAGATGTGAGCCCCGGGCTCCCCGCGGCCCGGCCCGGCGTGCGATCAGAAATCTGCAGCGTGGCCGGGGGACTGGGGATCAGGACTGCACCGACGCCGTGTAACTGAGCCACGAGCTGCAATGGGGAGGATGGCGAATTCCCCTCTCGGAGGCCAAGCCTGCTGCTATGGGGTGAAGACGGCTCTCAGGAATGAGCCGGGCCTGTCTCAGGACCCCAAGGGGAGGGCTTGGGGTTTCTTCCACTGGAGACAGAGAAGAGCTCGGGGGAGGGGCTGCAAACTCCCGTGGCCTTGGGAGCCAGGCAGGTGACTGAAGGCAGGTGTGTCACAGACCGTGGCAAGTGGGGGAGCCCCCGCCATATTCGAGGGCTCCGTTCCCCAACATTAATTGATAAGCTAGGCCAGAGTCCAGCTCCTCCACCCGCTAGCTGAGTCACCTCACACAAGCCGGTGTAGCTCCGTGCCTCGGTTTCCCCATATTGAACATCCAGTTAGTGCTGTTACTTACCCTGTGGGGTTAGTAGGAGGATTCAAGGAGTTAACTCACAAAAGCTCATAGACCAGCGCTGGTTCACTTTTATCTCTGAAGAGAAGCGGGAACTCTGGGTTTGTAATCAGAGGCTCCAAATCATTCACTGTTGGCCATGAACCCAAATAGAAAAGTGAGTAAATGCAAGCTTGGCCTGGGCTCGCTGCAGACCACAGCCCGCGGGCAGGGCTGGCAACCTCTGGCCAAGGGTTTTGGGGAGACACAGGCTTAACATGTGACCTGACCTGTCTGTGTCGTGTTTGCGTCTCGAGGCGTCAGTTGGGGGCCTGGAAGGAGGCGATGACTCACTGAAATCGGGCGGCGGGGGCGGGGGGAGAGTTTAATAATGGTGGGGGCGTGATGTGGGGAAATCGCAAGGGACTGTGCAACACTCAAGCTTCGTTACGGAGGGGAGCTGTTACCGCCCCTCGCCCTGGAAAGACAAAGGGCAGGAGCAGTGACAGGAAGCAGGAGGAGGGACCTGTGTGGAGAGGGCCGCCTGGAGGAATGGTGGTCTTCAGTCGAGGGGCCTTGCCAGCCCTGGTGGCCCCACAGAGAGAGACGGGCTCGGGGGAGGAGGCTCTGACTGTTTCCTACCCACCTTCCCGTCTCCTGCACAATGGGGTGGCCTCCCATTGGCCGAATTCAAGCAGAAGCCAGAGAACCAGAGAGCCTGTTGCTGTGGCCCATGCAGACCACCCCCAGACGGATGGGGTCCATGCAGACCACCCCCAGACGGATGGGGTCCATGCAGACTGCCCCACAACAGGGAACACCATGGAGAAGAGTAGCAGTAGGTGTTCAGGGGCAAGTGGAAGACCCGTGATGCTACCACCTGCCTGGATTCAGAAGGCTACCTCAGTCTGGCTGAAGTGTGATGCTCTTAGCACACAGCCGTGGCGCTGGGTTGAAGGCATTCTCGTTGTTGTTACTGAAGGGAAGGCAGAGGCAGTGCGAGGGAGCCCCCCCCACCCCACATGTCCTCAGAGTGCCTAACTGGCCCCCGAGAGGCGTTGAAGAGTACACCAGTTTCCCACGGCTGCTGCAACAAATTACTGCCAACCTGATGGCTTAAAACAGCACACGTTTATTCTCTTACCGTTCCAATCATCGAAGTCCAAAACCGGCCTCCCTGGGCAAATATCAAGGTGTCCGCCGAGCGGAGGTCCTTCGGGAGACCCTCGAATCATTTCATTGCCTTTTGTGGCTTCTAGAGGCTGCCCGCCTTCCTGGGCTCCGGGCCCCCTTCCAAGTTCAAAGCCAGCATCTAGGGCCCTCTGGCCTGCACTCCTCTTGTCTCACCTGCTTCTCACTCGGACCCTCCTACCTTCCTCTCACCCAGGATGCTTGTGAGACATTGTGCCTGCAGGATAATCTGGGACTACCTCCCTCTCCCCACCCCCCGTCACACCCTAAACTTCGCCCATCTGCAAAGTCTCTTTTGTAGGGAAGAGGACAGATTTGCCGGTTCTGAGGATTAGGACGGAGACATCTCTGGGGCGATGTCCTTGGGCTCGCCACAGAGGAATTCTGGGAAGCTTCTCCAAGGAAAAGTAACCTCCTGCTACCGTGCCCAAGAATCCAGAGTGCCCTCCCCGAGTTTATGCCTCTTTCTTTGAATTAATGATGTTCCCAGACTCCCGCCCGTCTTCGTCTCCCTCCCAGGATTTTCCCAGAGCTGCATTCTTGTCTTTAAATGGATCCTCCATCAACTCACTGTCTTACTCGCTTCACCCTAAGTGGGAACATATGTAACATCAAGATCTGGTGTTCACTTATAATCTTTCTAACTCTTCCCGTCAAAATAATTACGTAACTGTTGACGTTTGAAGACAAGTTGACACAGGAACCCCCTGAAAGTGCCTCGTGGAGCACCATGCCTGCGCATGCGGCCATGTGGCGGGGAGCTCTGTGTCGCCGTGTGGAAAGGCACACAGTTGCCTGGATGTCGCGTAGATGTCCCGGCCTGCTGCCTGCGCAGCGGCCGCACGAGTCAGGGCTCCCCGGAGGATCAGAACCCACAGAAGATACACAGAGAGACAGAGATTTACAACCGGCTCACACAGTTACACAGACAGCAAGCTGGAGACCCAGGCGGAGCTGACGGTCTAAGCTCCGGTTCGAACCCAAGTGCAAAGGCGGAAGAAGACCGAGGTCTTGAATACAGTGAGGCAGACAGCAAGTTCTTCCTCGCTCCACCGTTTTGTTCTGTCCAGGCCCCCTCCAAAGGATTGGACCAGCCCCACCCACACCCTGGGGAGCAGTGTTGGCTTTCCTCAGCCCTCCCATTTAAACGTTCATTCATTTCACCCAGAAACCTCCAGAGAGTAATGTTGGACCAAATGTCCGTGGCCCTGTCGAGTGGACACACAAAATAGGGTATTGCGGAAAGAGCTCTGAGAGGGGAGTGATGAGACCCGGGTTTAGGTTCTGGGCCTGCTCTGGGACACTGGCCAAGTTTCCCTGTCTCCCGGGGCCTCAGTGTCCTCGATAAGGACAGTTCCTCTGGTTCTCCCGAGCGCAGACACGCTGTGCCTCTGCTGCTGGCTCACTGGCGCTTTGGTGACGAGAGGCTGGACCATGGGACAGGCAGGTGCTGACCTGGACAGCTGGAGTGCAGGGTGCTACTAGAGGTATCGGAGGGGTCTGCCTGCCCAGGGACCAGCATGGCCTGATCTGGTTGGGCCTCACCCTGTGCACGCATCGACCATGGCCCTGGAGGGAGACCGGGGGTTCCTGAGCCTTGTAGCCACCACGCCAGGTCTAGAGGAAGGACTGAGTATATTATCTGGTTGTTGAATGACCAGTTGACTGACAGAAGAAAATTGCACTGGCAGTGCAATGTACCTGGTAGGCCCAAGAGATCAGTGCTTACTGAAAGGCCCCTCAAAGGACTGGACACCTCAGAAGACTTAGTAGTGAGCAAGCATGTGAGCCCTGAGTCCAATGTGGGTTCAAATCCCAGAACCGCCACTTAGGAGCTGCCTGACCTTGGGCAAGTTATTTTGCCTGCCTGAGCCTCAGTGGTTTCATCTGTGCAATGGGGATAATAATAGAACCAACTTTGTAAGTCCGTGCTGAGATTTAAATGAGATCATCTATGCAAAGTTCACAGCCCAGTGGGTGACACATAGTTAGTGCTTCATGAGTGTTAACAGCCCCCCATGGCTGTTATTATTGTTATCCTCTTGCCCCCCGGTTGTCTGGCGAAGATGGAAACATCCAATAACACCCCATGCCTCTCCGGGGCCGTGCAGAGGAGCTAGGTGACTGCTGGAGATGCCCCCACATCTGAGGGTGCATTTGGGCTTCTTTGAAATACACCTTGACCTTCCCCTCCACGAGATCGACCCTCCCCCCCACGAGATCAACCCTCCCCCAACAAGCCGTGTGGTGCAGTTCGAAACATTGTTCAAATGGAATATTTTGAAACTGATTTTTAGATAGTTCTGACATGCTTGCCAAAACTATCAAAATCCCACAAAAAATATATAACTGTTCATTGGCTTTGCACTGTGTGGATAGATTGTCGGATGGAGAGAAAATAGAGGCGTTAGAGTCAATGTGTCACGAGCAGCGGGGGAGGGGGCCTGTGGAGGAAGGGCGCACACTCTGCTCTGCCCCTTGCAGCCCAGTGACCTCAGAGACAGCCTTTTAGCATCTCTGGGCTGTTTCGTCCTCTGGGCCACGAACCAGTCACGCACAGGCTAACCAATCGGGTTAACGCAGCACCTGCTAAGCCCCACCGATAGTAGCTGTTAAAACTGTTTCAGACAAAACCTGGGAAGTGGCTGGCACATAGCAGGAGCTTTGTAGATGTTTCCCCGAACCTGGGAAGGGGGATCTGTGGGTGAATTTCGGTTGGGTCTGAGCAGAGCCTTTCTAAGAATGGGGTGACGTTCAGCTCACTCGGCCTATTTTAAGAGCCGGCGCACCTGAGATTCTGGTTTGACAGATCGCCGAGTTCCGCTGAGGCGGACAGGTGTGGGTGCCGGGTGTCAAGGAACCTTACTGAAGCCCACAAATTCTGGTGTGCCCAAAATAGCAACTTTATTGAATACCTTTCAATGAACTCAAATTAGTCTATATTGGGTTGCAAGAAACTTAATGTCTGCCATTGCCGGGGCTCGCTCACGCCAGGATGGATGGACACCCCTCCTGCCCGCCGTCCTGGTCACTGTCAAACCCCGTTCGCTTATGCTGCCTGTTTCTTCCAAGTCTGGAAACGCTGCCACCTCTGGCCAGCTTGGAGCGCAGGAACCTGTGCCCGGGGTGCCGTTTCTGGCACCAGGGACCCCATCGCTCCCCTCGGGCACGGCCAGGACTTGCTTCCAACCTCTAGCCAGGTCCTCACTGCAGAGAAATCACTTCCTCGCCGCCAACGTCCTTCCCAAGACCGCCCAGCAGGCTCATTGATGACCTTTCAGCAGAGTTTGTGAATGAACGGTTGTGAGACTGAAGGAGGCTGCCTCCCCAGCCCCCCACCCCGCCCCCGCACGCCCAATGTTTCCCTTTGCCTGCTGGGTTGGTTTGTTTGATAGACTTCATTGGGGAGGGGCCGGCGTGTCAGGCTTACAGAAACAAGGAGGACAGCCCACGGAGAATTTCCATAACCCCTTTCAAGCTTACTCCCTGCCCCTCCCCCGGCTCTTCTATGATAGATGTTTTCTATTAGCGTGGTTATTCATTACGACTAATAAGCCAATATTGACCTGAAGTCCACAGTTTGCCTGAGAGTCCACTCTGGGATGTACATTCTGTGGGTTGTGACAAATGTGTAGTGACATGTGTCCACCATCACTATACTCCACGGGCATAGTTTTCATTCCCTAAAAGTCCTCTGGGCCCCCTTCCTGCCTCCCCTCCAACCCCTGGCAGCCACGGATCTTTATACTGACTCCATACTTTTCTCTTTCCCATGTTTTTTAAATTCATCAATTTATCTTCCACACTTTAAAAAGTGGGATATTTTCTATAAAAACCCAGTTGTCCAACATCTGTTGAAAAATTGGCGTCTCTCAGGTAAGGCTAGAACCAGGTGCTGCCCTCTCCAAGGGGCGTGGCCTCTGCCCTCCTGTCTTCCTGGTCGAGGTACCTCTGACCCTGCCCCTCCCCTCATAGGCACTGGAGTTTTCAATCCTGCTCTGGTGTCCTACAATGACCAGAGCAGCCTTTGGTGGATTGCTTCTCCTCCCTGCTCTGCAGGAATTATATCCCTGAGGCCGTGTGCCACAGCAAGCCTGGCCACCCGCTACAAATGGGGACGAGAGACGCATATAAGGAAATCACACACACACATTGGTTCCTCTGAAAATTACCCCGCATCCCCTGGGAGGCTCCTCTGAGGCCATGCCAGCCCCCAGCGGCAGGCCCGTCTGAGGCTGGAACAAGATCGGCCGGTACCCCACATTCGCCCATTTCTTCTGGGTTTTCTGCACAGCCCAAACCAACCAGGGGTCCGAGGCTGTGGGCCCAGCATGGGCTGCACACCAAGCCCTTCCATGGCTGCCGCAGCTCCGGGTCAATAATTGATGCTAATGCTGCCATTCACCCTGTTGACCTCCTTCCTGGAACGTGTCAGGCAACTGGACACCCAGAGATTAAATTGCCCCTGGAGTGGCAGGTGTACAGGGACACTGTGGGGAGTTCAAGGCCAGAGCGTCGCCCATCCAGGCACAGCCAGAAATGAAGACAGTCCCTTAATTAGGTGGCAAGGTTTCACTCCGGAGAAAAACCTGAGTCCCTAAGCAGTGAAACGCTACCTGGCATGATGTGAGTATATACCCCCCATCCTTCTGCCTAACAGGCCCCCTGTGGACTCAGGACATCCGGGACAGGCTGGAGGCGGTCAAAATAGCACCAGGCGCAAGTCCAGTATCTTCCTCTTCTGTGCCGTGTGGTCTTGGCAAGTCGCTTGGTCTCTCTGGGTCTCCATGTCCATCTCTGGAATGGAGACCCAGAGAGACAAGAAGGAGAAGGAGAAGAATAAGGGAGGGGGAGGAGGAGAAGGAGAAGAAGGGGGAGGAGAAGAAGGAGAAAGAGAAGGAGAAGGAGAAGGCGGCAATCATGTTTTTCTCACAGGTGAATAAATGGGGTTGTCATTTATTCACCTGAATAAATGGGGACCCCCGGGGGGTCCCTCTGTATCTCCTGTCCCAGTCTGGTGTCCTTCCCCACAGCACCAGCATCCTGCCGACGGCCCCAAGTCATCACCCTCAAGTCCCCCCTCTTCCTCACCATATTCATTCAGTCCATAAATATTCACTGAGCAGCTATGATGTGCTGGGCACGGTTCTGGGCACTGGGGACACAGCAGGGAGCAGGGCAGACCCCGTCTCTGCCCTGGTCTGATCAACATCCCATCAATCACCGTCCCCGTGTCTCTCATGCCTGCAGCCTCGCCTCCCACACCCCCGAGCCAGGCCACCTCTGCCTGCTGCCTAGATTCCAGGAACACCCTCCACTCCACGCTGCAGCCAGCACGCGTCCTGAAACACACATCTGATCATGAGACACCGTCTGTGGCTTCCCGTTGCCCCTAGAATAAAATCGAAACTCACCATGCACCGGCCAGTCTTTTCTGCCCCTGCAGCTGAGGGGGCCCTTTCCTGTCTCCAAATGTCTGCCCTGGCTGTTCCTGCCACCTGGGTTCCTTTTCTTAACACGGCGTCATCTTCTCAGGCATCACTCTCGCTGCCCCATTCTCCGCCAGCCCTCCTTAGCCCTCTCTGTCTCCCAACCAAGCCCTGCTGATAACAGCCGACATGCATACGATGCTTTCTGCATGTCGGGCTCTGTCCTAAGCCTCTCACTCATATTACCACCTTTGGTCCTCACTGCTTTGTGCCCATTTCACAGATGAGAGAACCAAGGCACCAAGAGGACAGTGGCTAGGCTGGAATTCCATAATATACTACAGTTGCCCCTGGCCACTCCAGCCTGAGTCCCATGGAGCAGGGACTCTCTCTTACTTGTCTCTGCATCTGTAACACACAGGCACATAGTAGGTGCTCAACAAACTCACTGACTGATCAATAGCTGTCTTTCTGAAAAAGGATCAATGATAGTGAAAGCCTACTCACGTTGCAAACTGCCTGAACGTAAAGGATTCTCGTTATTCCTCTTGGGCTCTACGTTGGCTCAGCCAAGGGAGGAAGCCGTCCCCTGGCTCCAGAGAGCCCCTGGCGCCCACAGAAGCGTCAGCTGCCAGGGAACGTGGGCGTGGAGGGAAGGTCCTTGCCATCATTTGTTTTTCTCGGTGTGGACCGCCTTCCAACACGAGCTGCCCTGGCAGGCAGGGGAAGCCAGGGAGTCCGTACTATGGAGGCAGTTCTGGCTGTGAGGACTCCTGAGGTTTCCCTCCGCACGGAGACACAGGGCACTCGCTTGGCTGGGGCTCTGTAGCGGGGGACTTACCGGAGGTAGGAGACATGGGCGTGGCCACGTGAGAGCTAAGGCTCCTTACAGCCTGCTAGTTACTACTTCAGGGGCTTGGCCGGGCAGTGGGGAGGGCTGCTGGGCGTTTGGAGGCCCCCAAGTGTTAGCTTCTTTCGAGACTCCAAGTGACGGTGAACCACTCTGGTTCTGCAGGAGGATTACGGGTGGGAAGGGGCGGGCTATTCTAAAGACGAGTTTAGAGCCTGAGGTCTGGGGTGGACAGAGCTTGCCTTACATCCCTTCCTGGTTACTCTGTAGTGAGAGAGGATGATGTGACGTGACATGATATGACATAGGAGTTGAGATGATATGACATACAATGCAACATGCAATATCACACTACCCAATCAGCAGCAGAGTGGTGAAACGCCCAAGAGCACACACTTAAGAGGCAGACGGATGCCTAGATTCGAATCCCAGCTCTGCCACCGATGAGCTGTGCGACCCTTGGCTTCGCTGCCTTACCTCCCCGGGCCTCGGTTTCCTCATCCGTGAAGCGCTGATGGTAACCGAGCCCGCCTCCCTGGGGTGTTACTCGGAAGCCCGAATGCCGGCACAGGGAGGCAGCGGGGCGTGCGGTACAGGGGCAGGGTCTGTGGCGGTGCCCCTCACCACACACCTGCGACTCCGGGTGAGTCTTCACCTGCAAAATGAAATACGGATTCTAATCAACCTTGTAGAGCTGTTATAAGACAATGTCACACATAATGCACTTAGGCACTGTTAGGGGTTGCATCGTGTTCATATGTTGAAGTCCTAACCCCACCCCCCCCCAAGTACCGCAGGATGCGACCTTATTTGGAACTGGGGTCGCTGCGGATGTCATTCATGCAGTGAGAGGAGGTCATGCTGGCGTTGGGTGGGCCTCCCTCTCCTTCCTCCCCTCTAGCTTCTGCTGGGCTGCTGGCAGGTTCCTAGGCTTCTGGAAGCAGCACCTTGATCTCTGCCTTCATCTTCAGATGCCATTCTCCCCATGTGCATGTCGTGTCCAAATTTCCCCTTTTTATAAGGACACCAGTCACAGGGCAGCCCCCACCTCCTGGCCCAGGAGAGCATCATCCGAGCTGGTGGTTTGGGGTGCAGGACAAGAGCCAGGACGGAGAGGAAAGGGGGCGCACTCTTCTTTTTGCTTGGGCCCCGTTCTCTTCACACTGGACCCTCCCATCTGCTGAGTGGACAAGGCAGGAGTTTGGGGTTCAGTTCGGAGCGTGGTGGAGACATCTCCCCAACGGAACTCATCAGCCCTCCACCTCCATGGTTTTTGTTGGGTTGCTTATTTTTCTTAGAATTGACTTTTTTTTTTTTTACTGAAGATCGTTTATTTAAGAAGCTAATTTACCTGCAAATATGAAATCAATATGACTTTTCCTAAAGAGAGGTTAATCACTACAAGCACTACAAAAAACAGAACCGGGTCGATCACTGGTAGCCAATCACTGTGACTGGCCTGGGGCCAGGAGCGGAAGCCTCTCTCTGTCACCAAGGAGGATTGGGAGAAGGTGTTAAAGAGCTATTTGCACCAAAGTGAGACTTTTCATTGATGTCATCAGAGGACTGAAAGACAATCGAAAAGGAATCATCATTTCGTCACTGTGTATTTGAATGCTATTTAATGCTGGAATCTTCTCTGGAGCCAAGGCTGGTCTGACACTTCGGCAAATACTTGGATATTGAAAAGTCTCCAGGTCTGGGGGTGAGATCTCTGAGTCCTGTATTCGCTCTGTAATGTTGGATCCGCGACCTCCCCTCTCTGGGCCTCCGCTGTCTCGCTGGTACAATGGGATCCTCAGAGCACCTGCCTTGAGGACCTGTGAGGTGCCCGTTCAACGACCCTGGTCTTGGTGTTGGTAATGACCGTGATGGGAGCGAACACCCACCTCCGCACTGCGGTTCTGCCAGGGCTCCTACTCCTGAGCGGAGTCATCCGTTAGTTTCAGCACCGTTCTCGGCCATTACCGGGGAATGTTTATGCCCCTGGGATCCTGCCAAGGTTAAGTGGAGAAAATGGTCCTGGTGCAATTCACATACTTTGTCATTCGCTTGCAGGCGCAGACATTAAATCCCAGCCACTGGAGTGTCGGCAGGATCCCCCCAGCGCACCTGCTATCAGGTGGGCGGTGATAGGTTAGGGGTGGTGGTTCCCCAGTCAGACCCACGGGGGCTCCAAGCCCAGGTCCGCTGTCCAGTCCCCGTGTCCTTGGTTGTGTGCCTCTCTCTGTCTCTGTTTACTTGTCTGTCAATGGGAATATTCAGCCCCGCCTCCTCGGGTGGTAAGGAGGAATGGATGACATAACACACAAAGCACTGGCCAGATAGTTAATAGACAAGGACCATTATCATAGTTATCCTTTTCTTGAAGGAGCCAGGGGCTGCATTTTAATTCTATTCAGAGCTGATTCTGCCTCTTGAACTCACAATCATCCCAGGTCTTTGTCTCAGAGAGCCCCCCACATCCAAATTCAACTCCCCTCCAGGCTTCTGCCCCCTGTCCCCCCAGCCCAGACCACGGGTGTTCCCAAACCTGGGTGAGACTCCTCCAGACAGCTCTGAGGCGTGTAAAACTGTTTTTATGTGGAACATGGCACAAACACAATTCAAGTGGACTTTCTAAAAAGAGAATCACTTATTCTGGCTCACAGACACCAAATTCATCAAATCTGTGGCTTGATCCAGGTTCCGACAAAGCCCATCAGGTCTTAGTTGCTCTGCCCTGCTACCTCGCCCCAGTCTTTGGCTGCCCTGATAGAAGCCAGATACTCCCAGGAACTCAGGCCCACTTCTTCTAGTTGCCTCAATCCCTAAGAAACCAGCACCTCTCTCTCTTGGCCAATCTGTTGGTTCTAATAAGATTATCTGTCTGTTCCTGGACCAGTCACCACGTGGGAGAGGGAGATGGGCTATGCTGATTGGCTGAGGCCAGTGAGGACCCTCTTCTGGAGCTGAATGTTGTGTTAACGCTACTCGACCCACATTGGCTGGAGCAGATAGAGATGCCGCAGGGTGCTTGGTGCTGGAGGCAGGGGTGGGGGCGCAGGGCTGCTGGGGCTGCAGTCACCCCACGTGCTGACACCTTTCTCAAGGAAATGACAGGCTTTCCTTTAGAAACCCAGGGATGCTGCAAGATTGAAGGAGCATCTCCCCCGCCCCCTTCCCTTCTTCCCACTGCCCTGTTGCCCGAAAATAACAAGGTTGGAGACAGAGTGATGAATGGGGCAAGATTGACTCGGCACTAATTTTGCCTGGAAGCCGTAGCTATTTTGGGCTCCTGCTGAGTCCTGGTTTGGCTTAGCTGGCTGGAGAGCAAGGCTCATGGGTCAAGGGTATGAAGAAAAGGGAGCAGAAACATGGGCTCGGAGGCAGAAGGCCTGGGCTGATCACGCTCTGCCACCTCGGACCTGGAGCCCTCAAGGGGGACTTACCCTGCCCCAGTGCCCTTACCTCCTCCACTAGGCACCCCCTGCCCATCTCTGGGGTCACAGCCTGACTTCTCACCCCAGGACTGGGTTGGATGCCCCTCCATGTTCCTCTGTAGTTTTAAGTTCCCCAGTTTAATTCTCCCGGTTTCTCAGTGAGTGACTTGGGACAAATTTACCAACCTCACTGTGCCTCAGTTTTCTCATCTGTCAAATGGGGGTAATGTAAGCAGTACCTGTCTCGCAGGGTTGTTGCATTGGATAATTTATGCAATCACACTGGGTAAACTGTGTAAGCACTTAACACAGGGCTGATGGTTCTGAGGTCTGGGTGGAACATCAAGCGAGTGAAATGAGGCTTCTACCCCCCCATTGTAAAAATACATATACCTGGGATTTCCCATCATTCTCTTCTCTCCCTCATTATCTAGAACTGTGCCCGGCACGTAGCAGATGCTAAATGAAATATGTTGATTAAATGTCTCAGTTCAGCGTGTTCTAGGGAATTCCCCTAGCTCTGTTGAGAGCCCAGAATCGCACAATTGGGTTGTCCACAGCTCTCGCCAGAAATGTCAAGCTTGCAAAGCCATTGTGAACTGGGGTGGGAGGCTCCCTAGACTGAACGGCGCTCACATTGCTTCCCTTCTTTGAAATGACATTTTCCAGTTTCTCCAGCCCCCCGCCCCTGCCACAGCCCCACCCCAGAGCCTTGAGGTTCAGGAAAACCCTGCTAACGTGCAAATATCTGCATCCAGATCCACGAGCACCCTCTCACTGGTGGGGGAGGGTTCCTTCGGCTGGTAAGGTTGGCAGGGTCAGGGATGAAGGAATGAAGATGCATAGAGAGAAATCTCCCCGGGTGAGAGGAAAGGTAGCCAGGACGTGTCTTTGGTTCTGCCCAGGGCTTGACCCGCGGCAACTCTCTATAAACATGGTTGGCATTAGTGCTAACAATAAATAAACAGAATGCCCCGAACAAGGTCCCCTCTGTTGGAGCAGCCCAGTCAGACCTGAGGGAGGTTATTTCACTTGGCAACTTCCTCCCGGGCAGCCGAGAAGCCCAGGGTGGACACAACGCTCCCTGAGCCTTCTCGTACCGGGAAGGAGAAAGTCAACTTCGCAGGACCTGTGGCCCATGACTTCTTTTTCTGTCCCTCAAGGCATTCTCCAAGCTGTGTGCTGGCAGTGTTATGTGGCCAAGGAAAATGTCCTCTGTGTGTGTGTGTGTGTGTTCCAAACAAGAACCACTTTTCAGCCTTGCCTTTACATGCTTGTGTCGTTAGCTGAACTGCACACAATTCATTCCTGGGCCTGGCTGAGAAGCCCGCCCAAGGTGAGCTCGGGAACTCTGTGCCCAGCACTGCGCTCGGCATTCACAAAACGCACAGGGGGGCAGCTGATGATGATGATGGTGACGGTGATGAAGATGGTGACGATAGCATCAGTGATGACGATGACAAAAACAATGACGGGGACAACCATGATGAGAATGTCCGTGCTGAGCACGGTGGTGGTGATGGCAACAGTGATGGTGGCAGTGACAACAACGATGATGCAGATGTAAAGGTCGATGACGAAGACCGTGAGGATGATGGTGAGGAGGATGGGAGCAAAAATCCACTGAGCACACGCTATGTGCCCAGCAGTCTTCTAAGTGTTTTTATTTAATTTACTGATTTTTCCTATCCTTACACCCACCCTGAGGGAAAGGGTCTATTGCAGTTAAGTCCATCATTTGCTAGTTGTGTGATACTGGATTCAATTATTTCATGTCTCAGAGCCTCAGTTTACCTATCCATAAAATAGGGGTAAAAATAGCACTTCTCTGTAACATACTTAATAGTTGGATACGTGTTGAAGAGAGAAAAGTGACTCTTACAGTTCCTCATTTGATCCTCTCGCCAGCCCTGTGAAGGAGGAAGTAGTATTTTGACCCTGATTCTACAGAACGGTGGGCAGGTTCTCCCCACTAGCAATGGCTGAGCTGGGGTTGGTTCAAAGCCAGGCATGGCCTCTGTCCCGTTGGCTTGCAGGAACTGTCTGAGCTGTCCCTGCAGGGCTGTTTCTGATCCCTGGGGTCCCCAGGCTAAGGAAGGGCTCAGAGGTCTGCACAAGAACCAACAGGTCCCAAAGCAAGATGGGCTCGGTCGCCCCCAGCAGGACCCTTGGTCAGGGTGGCCTGGGGCTGCCCACAGAGTGGGGGGCGGGGCTAAGGCAGAAGGGGGCTGGAGCTCCTGGGCACAAGGAACAAGCCACCTCAGACCGGATCTAGTCTGGACGCCAAAGATACAAGTGGTTCAGGCCCTTCACCTCCCTCGGAAGGAGGCCATGGAATGGCAGGAATGATGCTTCTTGGGTGAGAGTCAGAAGGAGCTAGATGCTCTTTCCAACTCTGCAAATCCACAGACTCACATCCGGGTCTTCTCAGCCACAACCTCCACTGGCCCCACGTGGCTATGTGTACTTCACATGTCCGTGGATCACGGATAGGTAATCCAAACTGAGGTGCGCTCCAAGTTTCAAATACATGCTAGATTTAAGTCCTGGTGTAAAAAGAGACTACAAAGTATCTCATGAATAACAATGTTTTCTATTTTATGTTGAAACAATATTTTACGTATACCAGGTTAAATTAAATATATTATTAAAGCCAATTTCACCTGTTTTTACTTTTTTAATGTGGCCATTAGTATATTTTAAGTTCTACCTGTGACTCACATTCTAATTCTCAGCTCTAGAACTTATGGTCAACTGAGTCCAGTCAACAACAGCTTGCTTAAGAGTTTCAGGCTTAGTGTCAGATAGACCTGAATTCAAATCCCCACTTACTCACTAACCAGCTGTGTGACCTTGGGCAAGTCACTCCCCCTCTCTGGGCCTCGGCTTCCTCGATTGTAAAATAACGGTAATAAGAGTACCCGGAGGGCTGTTTTGTGGGTAAATGAAAGAAGACGCAGACAGTGGTAAACACCCGTGCTGGGCAGGAGGTTTGCACTCCATGACTGAGAGCTGTGATCATTATTTATTTCAGCTGAGACCAGCTCACCTCAAGATCCCAAGCCTCCCCAGCCCCAAGAACTGTCTTATTATTCATTCTTTCTACGTTCAGAAAGATGTTCGTCTCTCAAACAAATTGCAAAACAAACTGCATGGTTTTAAATAAGAATTCTTTCCCCCTCCCCCTGACTAAATTACAAAGAAAACTCTCATGGACACTGGTGATTGTTAATGAGGAATTCCGCCCGTCTTGAGAAAAGGCGCTCTCTAGCACTGAGCCAACACCATTCCGGCCACAAAGCACAGAGTCGCGCTATTGTTGAGGGTTGATGGCCAACTTCTCGGGTATTGGAAACCCTGAGAGGCCCCATGGGCCCCTATGGTGCCTTCGGGGACCTTTCAGAACCTGGGACCATGGGAAGGGGAGGAGGTCCATGATCTCCTGCTGCCTTCTCTTCTTATGGATGGGAGAACAGATGACCAGAGCAGTTAGGCAGCCTGGTCAAGGTCACACGGCAAGGAGGTGGCAGGTCACCTGGCCGGGGGTCTGTGCCCAGGGCCACTTGCTCTCCTGTATCATCACCGCCAACCATCACCATGACCTTTATTTAAAAACGAGGAAACAGGGTCAGACAGGCTAAATCACTTGCACCATCGCCCAGCTGCCAATAGCAGAAGCTGGATTCAATACCAGGGAGTGTCCCCCCTAAAAAAAATTTGTGTCCACCCTGAACCTCAGATTTGAACCTTATTTGGAAATAAATGTGATGAGTTAAGAGGAGGATGCGCTGGATTCCAGTGGGACCTAATCCGATGACTGGTGCCCTGCAAGAAGAGAAAACGGATACACAGAGGCGAAGAGAGAACAGCATGTGGAGACAGAGGCTGAGATGGGAGGGCAGCATTTACAAGCCGACAAATCACTACCAGCAGTGGCTGCCGCCACCAGGAGCTGGGAGCGAGGCCTGGGGCAGACCCTCCCTCCGAGACTGCAGCAGGAGCCGGCCCCACACACACCTCGATTTGGGGCTTCTGACCTCCGGACTATGAGAGGGTATATTTCTGTTGTTTTGAAATTTGGCAGCTCTGGAAAGCCAATAGGCAGGACACGCTTGCTGTCTGTTCGCTGTAAAAGCCCAGCTGGTGCCAGGGAGCTGCGGAGAGGTGCCCCCCTCCCGTCCCCAGACCCTCCTATCAGCCAGTAGCCGCCACCGAGCCTCCAAGTGGCCCCGTGGGCTCTGGGCTGTGAGAAAGGCCTACTGTGGTTCGACCGTGCCATCCTGCCTGTTCCCAGCATTGTGAGTTCTTGCAAATTACCGTTTTCAGTTGAAAAGAGGCTCCAGAGGGCTCTTCAGCTGCTCAGCAGGAGACGTGGATGCTCTTGAATTAACATGGAGAAGTGGAACCTTCTATGGCTGATGGCCGAGGCCCCCCTCTGTCTTGTCCCTCAGTCAGGCCTGGCAGGGACAGCGGGGGCCCCTCGGCCGTCCTCACAAGGGCAGTTCTCAGCCGAGGCCAGGTCAAAGTCACCTGTGTTCCGCATGGCTGTTGAGAAGGGCTCAAGGGACGCTGAATGGGGCTTTGCAGTTTCGAAGGGGCCAGCAGCCTTCTGACACTACAGCAGAGGGGCCCGAGTGGGTGAGAGACCCAACCCGAAGGCCTGTCATTGGTCAGCATGCACAGTGGGCCTTTACTGGGTCCAATCAGAGAGCAGGAGGCCATTGAGGAAGAACCAGCTCCAGCTCTCGATGTGTGTGTGTAGTGAGGACCCTCTGGGAGTCCAGCAGCCCAGCCTTGCTGGGTAATTTCATGTAAACACACCTCTACCTCTGGCTCCCACCTCAGTGGGGGCCATTCTGCCCAGAGCGTATTGCCTGCACCCATCCAGCCAGCGTCTACTGAGCGGGGCTATTCCCCGCCTGCAGTAACACTGGACAGCATTATCTCATTTCATCTCTACAAAAATCCTCTGCCGTATTATCGGCCAGTGTCCCCACTTCACAGATGGCAAAATAAAGGCCCAGGCTCTTGCCCCAGTTCACAGCGCTGGTAAGTGGCCAAGCAGTATTTCGATGCTGGCCTGTCTTGCCCCAAAGTCCACACCCCTTACCACATTGAACTTGACAGGGTCCCTGCTTGTGGAGCAGAGTCCCTCCCCACGTGTGTGGATACAGGGGTCTGGATCTGTTGTTAAAGACAAATCAAAGCTGGACAGTGGTTACAGTGATAAAAAAAAACACAGATTTTATTCAGGACTGTTGCGATAGGGGAAAGGAGACCTCAGGACAGGACCAGCTCTACTCTGAGTCCAGCAGGGGCATTTGTAGCCATGGAGCAGGGTGCAGCAGGGGAGGGAGTTATGTGAGTAGAAAATCAGGAAGAGAAACATCAAGGACAAGGTAGGGTTCTGGCTAACCTGACCTAACGGGATCCTCGCTGAAGGCAGGCCAGGAGATCCGACGTCACCTGGAGGGCGGTGGAGGACGAGAAACCCAGTTAGGTGCCGAGGGCGATCAAGTAGGGAGTATGGGGATTCTCGCTAAACTGGCCAAGGCAGGGACTCCTCTGTAAAGAAGGGTTCAGAGGCACCTGGGCCGAGTTTCGTTGGGGAGAGAATCTTTGTCGCTATTCATTCCCATCTTGCCCTTAAAAAAGGCGGCCGTCTGAAGTCCAGTGTGATCATCAAGAAACTGAGCTATAGCGTCAGAGGTGTCCAGGCTCAAACCCCACCTCTGCCACGCACGGGTAGGGTGCCTCCGTTTCCTCACCTGTATAACTTGGGGATAATCGTGGACCTTGACCTGGGCCCTGGGTGAGGGGATATGGGGACAGCCCGAAATACGATACAAATCCACACATAACGGTGGCCAGCGCCGGATCACTAGACAGTGTCCCCCAAACCAGGGCAGCTGGCGACCATCGGCGTTCCTTTGCTGCCGATGGTCTGCAAGTCTGTGGAGAAGGGGGCAGGGAACGCTGAACTGGGCTTTGCAGTTTCGAAGGGGCCAGCAGCCTTGTGGTCTGCTCATTGCACACAACGTCTTGGACCTCTGCTCCGTGCGTGTGCCAGGCAGAGAGGTGAGGATGACAGAGTCAGCTGTCTCCTTTGGGGGCTCTGGGATGGCAGAGGGGGGCCACGCTGAGCCTGCGTGAGTGCATGTTTGTGTCCGTGCCAGTGGTTCTTACAAAGGCACACGTTTGCCCCCTGGAGACATTGGTGATCGTTACAGTTGGTGGGCAGGTGCCGGTGGGTGGGTGCTGGAAGGCAGAAGCTAGGGAGGCTTCTAAACTACCTGCAACGCCCTGGACCACCCCCCTCAACAACGAATCCTCCAGCCCAACATGTCGGTGGTGCCGAGGTTGAGAGAGGAGTGCAGTGATGACTTTCAGAGACCCCAGGGTTCCACAGGACTGGGAGGGGCCATGCGCCCACACCACCTTCCTTAGCCTGCCCCCTCCCGCAGCTGCTCCCCACCAGAGAGTCAGGCCTCCTCAGATTTAATGGCATCCAGGCAGCTGAGGCAAATGAGAAAACAAAACGCAGTGCAAACGTGTTTTTATGTAAACACGGCAGGGGATGGCAGCTGCCTGTGGAGCAAGTACCCTGTGGCTGGCGCTTCTCAGAGCAAAAATAACCCCATGTTCCTGCTCCTGGAACAGAGCAGGCAAGGAGACGCAGGTCACGTGGGAACCCAGGTGCTCATGGGAGCTGTCCCTGCCTGGGACAAGCCGCCCCCTCCGTCCAGGTGAGCACCCTAGGGGTCCGGGGCACCAGAAGGGAGCAGGTGCTGATTCTTCTGGAAGCATCCCTGCCTTCGGGGCTCAGCCAGCGCAGCAAGAAAAAACACAGTGGGTTTAAAAAACATTTTTTAGCATTATTTACCCATAGTAAAATTCACCCATTGTCATTTATAGTTCTGCTATCCTTAACAAATGTGTTCAGCCACGTAACCCCCCCCCCCACCAGAATGGAGACACATAACATTTACGCCAGCCCCCAAGGTCCCCCTTTGCAGGGAATCGCTCCCCCACCCCGTCCTAGCCCCTGGGCCCCGGGCGACCACTGGTCTGGTTTCCCTTGGCTTTGTCCTGAAAGCCATAAAAATGGCTTCGACCACAGAAAGTTGTTGTCTCACAGTTCTGGAGGCAGGAAATCCAAAACCAAGGTGTTGGGAGGGCTGGTTCCTTCTGGGGGCTGCGAGGGAAGGATCCGTTTCGGTCTCTCTCCTTGGCTTGCCGCTGGCCACCTTCTCCTTGCGTCTTCACGGCGTCTTCCCTCTGCGCCTGTCTGCATAGGAAGTGCCCCTTCCATCAGGTCACCGGTCCTGTTGGACAACGGCACACCCTCATTACCTTGTTTTAACTGGACCACCTCTGCCGGACACCTCCAAGTCAGATCACATTCCCAGGCCCTGGGGGTTAGGACTTGAACATCAGTTTGGGGGAGACACAGCTCAACCTGTAAGAGCACCCAGAAGTCCACTCTGGGTATTAGTTTATTATTAGTATTATAAGGATCACTCACATAATCCCTACCACAACCTACGAGGGGGTTGCCGTCCACTTAACGGGTGGACACTGAGGCTCAGAAAGGCTCCTGGAGGCACCCAGTGCCCCTTGGGATTTAAATCAAGGTCCGTTCCCTTCGAGGGGATGCTGTCCCACTTCTCCCAGCCTGTGGCAGTCACTTCCCTGTGGGAGTTTCCAAAGTCTGGGTCCCTGTCCCAGGAGCAGCAGCTCACCTGAGAGCTGGTTAGAAATGTGCACAGTCGGGCCCACCCCGGACCTGCAGACTCAGGACTCTGGGGCGGGGCCCAGCCACTTCCGGCGGATTCCACGCAGGCTGCAGTCTGTAAACGCCCGCTGCGCACCCTCCGGAAGATCACAGGGAAGCACTGAGTTGCGTGACAGGATCCAGATCAAAAGGCCACCTCAGATCTCAGCCGGAACCTAAAGCTTCAAACTCAAGTGGCTCATGGCCAGCGGCTTTCTCTGGCCTCGAATGTTTCCTCTGAATGCTTCCTCTCTCTGACTCGGGAGACTCCAGGGACCAGCTTGCTGTGGGAGGAGCACAGGAAAGGCCGCCCCTTTGTCTGATGGGGCTGGCACTTGCACTCGGATTCCTTCAGGAACGGTGTGCTCCAGGCACTACAACGGGACTCGCTCGAAGACCCCAAGTCCAAGCTGTAGGGAGCTACGGAGATGGGGCCAACACTCAGAGTGGAACCTCCCACCCCCTGCCCCGGGAGCACACGCTGCCTTCAGGGAGATACACTTCTGTGCCGAGAGGGAGAGCTGTCACCAGAGGGCCGGTCGGAGCCACACGGCCCTGGGTTGGAATCTTGACCTTGACAGTGAGTCCTTGGCTTGCCTGAGCTTCAGGTTCTCACCTGTATAGTGGGGAGAACAGGACCCACCTTATGAAGGTCATGGCCAACATGAAACAAGATGCATTTCTAGGTCTGGAAGCTCAGCAAGTGGAACTGTTACTGTTCACGCTTAAGACCAACACAGCTCCCGAGATCTTAAGAGTCACAAAATAAGGCTGTCATTTTCCTGCTGCCATAGGTCACATCTCCTGTGTAGCCACAGCACCTGGCATACAGTAGGCACTCAATAAATGTTTGTTGAATGAAGAGATAAAAAACAGGCTGCTGCCCCAGGCTGGGGTTGAGGGGAGAATACTGGGCTCCTGGGGATGGGAGCAGAGGAATTTCACCCAGAGATGACGCACTGGTGAGGTCTGTGCCAGATAAACTCTCCCGTGGATAGATCCCCGGGTTCAGGCCAGGCTCGGTGGGCGGCCGACACCGCGTGAATGTTTGATGAATGAATGAATGAATGAATGAACGAACAAAATGTAGTCTGAATGGTGGGGGCCAGTTCGTGGGAGCCAGGAGACATTTTGAAGTACTTTTTGTGTTTGTATTTTACAAGAGAAACTGGAGATGCATCAAGGGTCATCCGCCCGCCTCGGGCACAGTCATGAAACTCACTTGAAAAGCTGGGCAGGACGAGGAAGGGCGTGAGAGACCCGGCTAGCGTCTCCATAGGGTGCCCCGCCGGGTGCTGGGCCTTTCACAACCAGGAGCCCCCTTCAGCCCTCCCAACCCCGCAGGACCCACGACATAATTTGCAGAGCCCAGTGCAAAATGAAAACACTCCTTGTGCCAAGGTTATTAAGACAGTCAACCTGGGCACAGCAGAGCATTACATTAAGGGCAGCCATGACAGGGGTCCCACAACCTATTTACAGATGAGGGAACCCCCACTCAGAGAGTCTGCAGATTTCACCCAGGACACCAAACCCATCCTTAGGGGCATCGGATTCGAACCTGTGAACCCTAGCTGTCCTTCAGTCCACCCCTCTATGGTACTAGCCTTGCCGGCGAGGCCGCCCCGTCACTCACACCAGCTGAGTATGCAAGGGCTCTGACTCCTGGTCCCGTGCCCTGGGCGTGGAGTGTCCTGCACAGACCCGGAGCAGCGCCCCTGTCCCCAGGCATCTGGCTGCCGCAGCCTGCAGCACCGAGCCAGCTCCCATCTCCCTCTCCCTCCCGCCCACCCTGCCGGGTTTATTCCTGGGCATGTGTGGGTGGACGTGTGTTTGTGAGTGGGGGGTGTTCATCTAAATTTAAAGACACCGTGACAGCAGCAACCTATTAATGTTGGGGCTGGCGAGGCCTCCTTCGAGAAGCATCACAAAGAAGTGGCGAGGTAAAGGCCCGCCTCCGGTTCTAACTTCTGCCCGGTCCCCGCCTGCCAGCCCTCTCGCGTGGGGTAATAATAGTACGGCACGCCCGTGGGTGCCAGACGCCTGTGGGGGACCTTGGGAAGTGGCAGCTCTGGGCCCATTTCACGAGTCAGGGAAACGGAGGCCCAGAGAGGAGGGGACACGTGTCTTCGGCCAGGCCGCGGCTACTCGGGCTGACTCACCCAGGAAGGTACTGACCGTGTCGAGGCCCACAAGGGTGCCGGCCCTGTGCTCAGCACTGCACACACGTTACTTGTGCCCACCTCTCACCAGCCCGCCCGTGCAGTGGGTGCCGTCATTCTCATCTCATTTTCCGGGTGAGGCACCCACAGCTCCAAGAGGGCAAGCGGCTTCCTCGCGTCTCTGTTAGCAAGCGGCGGGGCCAAGGCTCCAACTCGAGCCTGTCTGACGTCAAAACTCAGGCTCTCTGCCTCTCTCTCTCTTTACACACAGACACTGTGGACAAGGAAAATACAGATATGCAAAATGAAAAAAAAACCCACTCCTAACCCTCCCCCACAAGAGGAAACGTGTCGTGTGCCCCGGCCTGTTTCCACCCCACTGTCTTTCCTCCTGAAGGGAGGCTCTTGCTCCCGGCCACTGACCCTTGGTGTTCTGTAATTGCCGAGCAATTTAGAGATGACTTGAAATATATAATTCATGGGCGCATCTTTGATCCTGGTCCCTGGGAGGCAGCGAGGCGTGGCCGTCTCCCGGGGAGAAGTTCAACCTTGACCCGGGAGGAGATGGCGCTCAGGGGCTTGGAACAGAAATTCAGGGTCAGAGAACTCGCCAGTGAGTTGAGGCTAGCCCTCGGGCCCCGCACAGAATGCTGGGAGTCGGGGACCCCCGCGAGGGACCTCACAGTGGAACCTTGTCAGAGGGCACTGGGGTCAAATCTAGAACTGAGCTATGGAATCAGAGGCGAAGATGTAAATCTGGACTCAGATGGGTCCCAGGGTGGTGTTGCGACCCACTCTTCTGCGTATTCACAAAAGCAAGGTCTAGAGCGAAGTCTAGAGACGTTTTTCATTGCCACGACTGGGGAGACCGTAGTGGCATCTGCCGGGCAGAAGCCAGGGATGCTGCTTCGACATCCGGCGATGCTCAGTGTGTCACCCCACCCCTTGGCCGACCCACTGCGGACAGAGGATTACCCAGTTCAGAGTGTCAGGGCTGCCGAGGCTGAGACACCCTGGTCTAGACGATCGAAGACATGTGCTGCTTTATCCTTTTGACGATCGCAACCACGTTTGCTCAGAGCAGAAAGCGCAGCTCTCGTTTTACCGGCCACACTGAACCTGTGTGTGTGTGTGGTCCCCAGCCACCTTCTCCACGGTGTCCAGGTAGTGAGCCAAGAGGCAGTGTTTGCTGTCGTGAGAGGGGACCCCTCTGTCGGATGCCGGCGGAACTCCTTGGGCCACTGAAGGACATGGTGGAGACACTACAGGGCACTGGGGACCCCTGTGCCTTCTAGAAGGGGTTCATTACCCCCCGTCCCAGCTGAGGGGCCTCAAGAGGGGCCCTGGCTTGCTGAACAGTCTCCCTGGGAGATGCTCTTGGGTGTGGAGGACCTCGGAGCACCCTGCTCACCCTGCAGAGGTCAGCACGAGGCGATGTCACAGGTTATAATCAAGGTTCTGGAGGCAGACGGGCCCGGGTTCGAGTTCTACTGTGCCACTCACCACCCCCACCCTCCAGCAAGTTGGCACCCACCCCCACCCCTTCCTGCCTCATCTGTAAAGTGAGAGTAAAGCCAGCCTGCCGGGCAAAGCCACTGGGGAGAGTCACTGACATGGTGTAAGTGGAGGGCCTGGCACACAGTAGGTGTGCAAAAGATAGTAGTGTGTCTGTTTTCCTTCCTTCCCAGGGAGGGCACCAAGGTTTCAGGCTGGAGTTCAGGAGGCCCGGGTCTGGGTAGAATCCCCGCTTGGCCAGGGGGGGTCTCTCCTCCTTCCCTTTGGGCCTCAGTTTCCCCCTCTGGGGAAACCGCCTGAGGACGCTGGCCTGGGGATGGCGAAGGGACCATGGCTGTCTGTCTGAGGACACCGGGTGCCCCATGAGGGAAGAGAACTTGAACTGGTGCAGAGACCACATGTACACACAATAAATAAATAAGGTGCAAACACACACACGGGCACGGACAGGAAGGCGGGGCTTGGGTGAGCTGGAAATGGGGACAGCGGCTCTCGCTGGGGAAACTCCTGGTGGAAAATTCCTCTCTGGGAAGAGCTGCTAACGGGAGCTGTCGCTGTGCCTACGTGAGAGCCCAGTCTGCCAGCGAGAAGCCCGCGGGGGGTAACCTGGTTGTGGCTGGGCCCGGGAGCGATGGGGGCTGCCAGGGACAGGCGTGTGTCCCGGGAAGAAGAAACCTGCAGGGCAGCAGGCTGGTCCCGGACCGAGCTCAGCCCTGGTCTGGCCACGGGACCTGGGGCCACGTGTTCAGCCTCTCTGAGCCCCCGGCACCCCATCTATCTGTAAGGTAACACACTTGTCCTGGCTGGTTTCCGAGGGCTGTGTGGACCCTTCCGTTCTATGGGGTAATAACAGTGAAAACCACAGCAATGGCTAAAACCTGCTGACCCCTTACTGGAATCCTGGGTCATGCAAGGCATTCCACATGGATGGTGGGTGTTACGCTTGAGGGTCCCTGTGCCTCAGTTTCCCCTTTTGTAGAAGGAGGCTGTTTCGCTAGGCAGTGGCTCTCCAGGCTTCCTTCTGGCTCTTTTGCCACATGCAAGGAAGTTGCAGAGGGACCAGGGGGTGGTCTTTGAGGGAAAACATCCCCTGTGACCTCCACCCTCAGCCTCCACTGCTGGTAAAGATCACGGTGGCAAACCCTTCTGTAAAGGGCCAGGTAGTAAATATTTCAGGCTTTGAGGGCCACGTGCAGGCTGCTGCTGGGCTGCTACACCTTATCTTTCTTCTTCTTCTTCATTGCTTTGAAAAAATATAAAAACCACTCTTAGCTCCAGGGCGGCGAACGCAGGCTGCAGGCCGGCTTGGCCGAGCTCACGGCCCACCAGCCTCTGGTAGCGATGAGTGGTCTCGCCTCATGTCAGTGCCCGGCATCCTTTGCAGCATCAGGCTGAGCCCCGAGCCTGTCGTTCCTGCCAGACTGTCCCCCTGGGTCCTGCCCAGAAATGAACTCTGGAGCCACAACTGAGCCCTGCCACGGGCCCCGGCCATGGCCTGTTCTCAGCTCCTTCGATCAGCACACATTTCTCAACAACCCCAGCTCAGCTTCCGAGAGCCACCGAGGTGCGGCCATGGCCCCCTGGGACAGGGAGGGCCCTGCGTGGCCCCCTTCTCCCCCACCTCCTCATTGTACATGGTAGGAAAGAGCCCTGAGCAGAATCCTCAGGCCCCTGCAGGGTGGGGTCCCCCACTCCACAGCCCCGGTTCTTCCAGGCTGACTGTGCCCCCATCCGGGTTTCTGAAATGTCTTCTCAGTGGGCCCTCCCAAGACCCAAAGCAGCTCCCTCCTACTGTACTCTGCTCCCTCACTGGGGCTTTCAGATGGCTGCAGCGGACCCCCAGTGAGAAAGGCGTTAGACGTGGTCACCGGTGCACGCGAGCATCTAAGGCAACAGGCTCACTGAACACTACTTCCCGGTGCACGTGAGTCAGCAGCAGTTCCCTGGGCCCCTTCCCGGCCCTCCCCGTGCTCCGCCGTCCCCTGGAGGTCTGCCCCTGTGGGTAAGCATTCCGCCCAGAACCGGCAGACCGTCCATTATCTCCTCAGACAATTAGTAACGAAGGAGGAAGCCATGCACATGCGCACCCAGTGACCTCGGCCATGCCACAGCAGCTCCCAGAGGACAGGGAGGACTTCGGATGGCTTCGTAACAGGGATTGAGGGCCTTTCTGTCCCAGTCCCTCTTGGGGACAGCGATCTGAGCTCAGGGACGGGCTGCCAGCTGCCCGACGGGGGAGGCCAGCGGGTTGGCTGACCTGCGCCTGGGGCCTGCTCCATCAACGCCCGCGAGCACCCCATCCCTTCCTGCAAATCAGCCCCTCCCCGACCCCCCGACCTGCGTCTGGATGGTTCGGCGACACCTGCTCCTCCAGCAGGGTCCTGCCTTTTCAAGTATATGATTGCCCCTTTCTTAATTTTTTTAAATAGACTTTACTTTCAGGGTAGTTTTAGGTTAACAGAAAAACTGAGCAGGAAGCACAGAGATTTCCCACAGATCCCACGCCCCCAGCTGCACACGGCCTCCCTCGTTATCAGCACCCCCACCAGCGCGGTGCATCTGCTACAGCGGAGGCAGCTCCACTGACACTTGATGTTACCAAATCAAGTGCGTAGTTTCCATTCGGGTTCACTCTTGGTGGTGCATGTCCAGTGCGTTTGGACAAGTGAACAACAGCATGCATCCACCAGCACAGTCTCACACTGACCAGTTTCACTGCCCTAAAATTCCCTGTGCCCCCCACCATTTACCTCCCCCCACCCCCCGCCACACCACCACCACCTGGCCACCACTGATCTTTTCACTGTTTCCATAGTTCTGCCTTTTCTAGAATGTCACACAGTTGGAATCATCCAGTAGGCAGCCTTTTCAGACTGGCTTCTTTCACTTAATAATATGCATTGAAGGTTCCTCCGTGTCTTTTCATGGCTTGAGAGCTCATTTCTTTTCAATAATGAATAGTATTTCATTGTCCGGCTGTCCCGCAGTTCATTTGCCCATTCTCCTACCGAAGGGCTTCCTTCCACGCTTCGGCAGGAAAAGCGCCCGTGTTTTCTCATCCGGTGCTGCCCGCCGCCCCAGCAGGCTGGTCCCGGGCTCTCCCCGACTCGGGCACCCAGGGTTTTCCCAGCCTCTCCGTCACGGTCGCTCTTCTGCTCGCTTGCTTTCTTTTTCTCCTCTGGCAGACTAACGTCTGCTCTTTCTTTGGGCTTGTGATGATGGCCCCTAAGGCTGCAGGTCATTAGTCCAGATGGCCGGCAGAGACTGGACTGTCTCAAACCCCAACTCCATATTCCAGAAGGCAAGCATTGGTTGACTAGTTTTATATCCCAGTTCACCTGTGGTTGTGCGGCAATGCCAGTGGGCAGGGTCATGTGGTACAAACACGGCCACTGGGACCTGCCCCTGTGTGCAGGGGGTGGGGGTCACTCCCTGCACAGACCCCCCCAATTCATCTTCCACCTATACCTTGCGTGGCCTCTAATCACCGCAAGTTACTGAATCTTCATCTTTTATTGAGATGAATTCTGGGCAAGTGGTGTTATTATGAGAAGGAAGGAGATGGTTTGTTTGTTTGTTGACCAAAGCTTGGGCAGAGAACAACAGTTTATTGAGAAACTGTTATGTCAGGCTTAGCAGAGGGAAGGCTTGGGAGCCACGCTGCCTGGGCTCGAACTGTGCTCTACCATTCCTGGCTGTGTGACCTTGCACAAGTGATTCAACCTCTCTGAATCTCAGTTTTCTCATCTGTGAAAGGGGGCTAACAAATGAGACAGTTCATATAGGACTGTTGTCAAGATTAAATAAGATAATATCAAGAATAGTGCCTGACACCTAGTAGGTGCTCAATAAATACTAGAACATATGGCATTTCGGTGTTCCGTATTTTAAACATTCACTCATTTAGCCTGCAAACCTTCCTAACGAGGCAGGGTGGGTTGGCCCTATTTTTCAGGTGAGGAAACTGAATCTCAGACAGGCCACGTGCTGACGGTCACACAGCCGCCACGTGGCCGAGGCAGGTTCGTGCTAGGAATGTCTAGCACAACCCCGGGATCGGGCCACTCTGCCTGTTCCCTCCTGGTGGTCATTTCCACTCACTGTGGCCCCGCCTGCTTCCCTGCAGTAAGTGACAATGGCCATAAAGTTTGAGCAAGAGGCATTGGAGCCATTACCCAGGGAAACAAAATTTTAATATTTATTTATAATGGGCACCATATGCTCCCTCTGATTTTTTTATTTAATTACATCATGGCAGATGGCTGGGTGTTAACGGCCATTTAGCTAATGGCCCTTTGCCTTCCCATTTATTTCCCCGAGTTTCGGAAGGGTGAATGGAAACGGACGTGGACGGTGAGCTCTGAGGGCTGGGCGGTGGCGGGTAAGTCCCCGGCCCAGCAGCAGAGAGAGGGAAGCATGGGGGTCCCGGGGACCCTTCCTCGGCGGCGTGGGGGGTGCCCGAGGGTGCGTGAGGACACACATCCTGTGGCTGGGAGCCTGGCACAGGCTTCCCCTGTGAGCGCACGCAAATATGCAGAACCTGGGACGCAGCGATCCCGCCGCTGGGACCCAGGAGATGAGTCTGTATGTACACAAGTGCCGTCGCGGCTTTGCAAAGACCGACCACAAACCCAGAAAACAACACGGCCGGGGCCCACACACCGCGCGGAGGTGCGACATTCTTCCCCAGGGTTAGCTGAGTCCGTACAATTCCGGATTCCTAAAGACTGTGGGTGACAGCCACAGGGTAGGTTTTGGTAATGGTATTTCTCAGACGACTTTATCCCTTCTTTCACTTGCCAAGGGGCTGGTCCGGGAGCAAGAAGGATGAGAAGGGACTTTGATTAAAGGAGATGAGCCGGGGTGGGGGGGCCCCGCCTACCTAGAGAAGTGTCTGAGGGACGGTGCTCCATGTCTACAGGCTTAAGAAGGGCCCCTGAGTTGAGGCTGGGATTTAACCGAGAGACGCGGCGGGCGAGCGAGGGTGCTAGGTGTCCTGACTGCTGCTTCGTGACATGGAGGCTGAGACAGTTCTGCGCTCTGCTTCTGGCTGGCTGTGCACTTACACAAGCTACATGATCTCCACGGGCCTCAGATTCCTCGTCTGTGGAGTGGGTACCAAAGGGCCTACAGCGTATCGGTGTGGAGAGGTCTCGACTCACCTCCCAGGGATCAGGACCAAGATCTCCCTACAGGGTTCCTTGCACGTCAGGGAGACTAGAGAAACACTTCACACCTCTAGTGACACAAGCAAGGCTAAACAAACCCTGGTGTACTCCCACGTCATCGATAGCATCGATGAGCCACTTATTTAGAAGGTGAAGAGCGCGCCGGCCCCCTCCTCCCCTGCGTGGGGCAGGGAGGCCGGGGAGGAGGAAACCACTAAGGCGCCTGCTGCCAAGTCCGCTCCCACGGAGCGTGCCTGAGGCCCCCCCCCCCCGGGAAGCTCGGGGAGCCCGAGGGTAAACGCAGCCTCGGAGCGAGTCTGGGGGAGGTGTGAGCGGGCTGGGGAGCGTACACAGCAGCGGGCCTCGGCCTTCGTATGGCATCTGGAAGTTAACCCTGGTGGTGGGAGGGGGAGGGGCACACACAGCACCCACTACGGATCCACGGGGCTCGCATCTGCGAGGACGGTCGTAAGCTGCGCACGCAGTGGGGCCCGGCGATTTCACTCCTGGGTACATACACACCCCGCGTTACCCCGTGCGTGTGCTGGAGACGGGCTTACAGTGACGAGTGAGGGATGGATTCCATCCTGCCCAAACCTCCGAGAAGGAAAACGGGGTCCTTCTACCAGAATAAAGGAGCGCTGGGCAGGCAAAGCCACATACATTCTCCACAAATTATTATCAAAAAAGGAAACACCGAGGTGGCATTTCCACATATGAACCCATGTAGTCCTCACACCAACCCTGTAAGCGCTGTTGCTTCCCCATTCTACGGGTGGGGAAACTGAGGCACGGAGAGATTACCAGCCACCTCAAAGGGTTCCAGCGAGGATTAAATGGCTCGGTGGCAATAAGATGCTCAGCACAGTGCCTGGCATATAGTAAATGCTCAGCAACCCCAGTGATTTGTGATATTTGTATCATTAGACCAGACTACACTTTCACCTCTGGCCAGGCCTCCCGTTGCCTCGGAGACCACGCCCCCCAGCTAGAACTGCAAAGCTATCAAACCCTCACAAACCCGTTTTCTCAGGAGCTATTTCTTGGCCCAGCGTGGATGGTCGGGGGGTCGTCTGGTCCCGGAGCCTCTGCCCTCAAGTAGAGTTCAGGGGGCTGTGGAGGGAGGGCTGGCCTCCTGCCCAGCCTTACGGGCTTCCAGCCAGAGCTGCCGGCCCCCGAACTCGAAGGCGGGAGCACTGTGGCTCCTTTCAGCGGAGGGAGGGGGAGGGGGAGGGGGAGGGAGGGAGGGAGGGCGGGGCCTGCAGCACCTACTGTTTTCCCTTCCCGCAGGGCCGCTCTGCCCGCCACTCATTTTCTTGGCAGCGCCACAGCAGAGGTTCATTGCGGCACTAAAAATAGGCCGCGTTCAGACACTCCGAGGCTCCGCCTGGAAACCTGGACTGCAGTAACCAAATGCCACCACTCCCGAGAAGGGGCCCCCCCCCCGGCGAGCCTCGGCCTTGTAGAAACTCCCGCTGGCCCCCAGAGAGAAGCGAGCTGGGCGTCATCGGCTACAGTCACCAGATGGGGAAACTGAGGCTCGGATGACAGCCAGCTCTTAGCAAGCAGCGACTCCATCCAGGCTTAGGGACTCTCCCGCAGACTGCGCCCCAAAGCCCCAGGAGGCATATGCTGTGGTCAGCCCCCACTTTATGGAGAGAAAACCGCAGCTCCGGGAGGCCATGGCCCATGCCAGGGCCTCGTGGCTGCAAGTGACAGGAGAGGACGTGGGTGCGGTCACGGCTTCCCACACCTAACGAGCCCACGGAGACCGGGAGGCGAGGGGCTTGCGGAAGGCTGACCGGAGACCCCACATAGTCTGTGGACTGGGAAGAAACTTCATACCTACCTCCCGGGTGGCCAGGAAGCAGGATTTTGTCGAAATGCGTTTGCAAAACCCTGAAACCATGTCTGGCATATAGTAGGTGTTCAACAAGTGGCAGGGAGCTTTATTTCCCCCTGCTCTCTGGGGAAGAATTTCTGTATGGGGAGAGAAAAGAGAGAGACTTGTGTGGGGAGAGAATGAGGGGTGGACATGAGAGGCAGAGAAGATTTGGGGGTTCCCTTGGGGGGTAAGACTACAGCTCAGCAAGGGCCCCAGACCCCCGCACCACCCAGAGCTGAGGAAGGCAAGATGTCCCCTCCACGGAGTCCCGGATGGACAGTTCTCCCAGGCTGTCCCCAGTGTCCTGGCACATGGCACGGAGTCATGGTTTCAAGGTCACGCCCTGGGGGGGAGGCCGGTCCCCTGATTCTTTGCCTTCATCTCCTCCACGGGTGTTTGCCGGGGACCCACAGCACACCACAGGCTGGGGCTAGTGCAGTGAGGGAGAGGACGCAGTCCCACCCCTGTGGGGCTCAGATTCCAGGGTGCTCTCCCTCCAGATGTACCCCCCTCCCAGCACTGGCAGGATGGTGTGGGAGGCTCACCCAGTGCCCCCTTCCCTGGAGGAGCCCCCGCCTCACAGCCCTTTCCTGGGAGGGCCCCCGTCCCTCCCCACGCCACCAAAGCCTCAATCTCTTTCTGTTCCCTGCCAGCTCCTAATGAGCTCATTATCCTCTTAAAACCCATTTGGCGCCCAGTTAGAGAAAAGATGTGTTGAAATAGAAAAGAATGAGAAGGGAACAACAAAAGGGGACTAGACCCAAAAATATCCTCAGAGAGACAAAAAGACACAGAGAACACAGCAGCCGAAATTGTTGCCGCCTCTACGGCAGCCACATGCTTTACAGGCTGCTCGCATGTGCTTGCAGGGGAGGGGGCTTTCTTGAGCACCTACTATGTGCCAGACACTCTTCCAGCAAATTTTTTTATCCTCACCCAAGGTCATGTTTATTGAGTTGTGTGTTTGTTTGTTTTTTAGAGACGGGAAGGAAGGGAGAGAGGGAGGGGGGAGAAACATCGGTGTGAAAAAGAAACAGTGATCAGCCGCTTCTTGTATGTATCCCGACGACCCAACTGGGGACCAAACCCATGATCTTTTGGTCTACAGGGTGACACTCCAACCAACCGAGCCACACCGGCCAGGCCTCTTTCTGCAATTTTTAATTCAACCCTCCCAGCAATATACGTCTGGGGTATCAAGATGCTTATGTTTACTTTACAGCTGAGGCACCTCAGTCGGTGCAAAGAGGTGTCTTGTCCCGTCACGCAGCTGGAGGGTGGGAGGAGCAGGATTTGAACCCAGGCCGGCCTGCCTCCAGAGTCCACGCTCTTGCCTGAATGCCGCCGGAGGGTTGGTGACCCCCTGCCCATCCTTGTGAGGACTGCTGACCTCCTCTCATCCTGGCCCAGTCGCAAAGAAAGTTGGCATGTTTTTGCACAGGGGATACCATGGGATACCACCTCCTGCCGGAGGCTTTCAAGCTAATTAGAAACTGGTCTTTCCACAGTGACAGTGTGACCAGAAAACTTCCGTGGACCCCCACGTGCGCTGTTAGAGCACAATTCAGACTCCAGAGCTCGGCGTCCGAGGCTCCCCACAGTCCGGCCCTGCCCACCCACCGCCTGCCCAACTGTGTCCCCACCACGCCCTGAGCTCCTCGGTCCTTCCACCGCGGTGACCTGCCTCCCATGTGTGCTGTCCCCCCTCCCTGGGCGACCTTCTGCTCTTCCTTCTCCCCAAAACCGACCCCTGTTGAGAGACCTGCCAGCTCAAAGACCCTTACTTTTCAGACCCGTACCGTCCTGGGCTCCCACATTCTGGGACTTCTCGCCCCCCGGGGCCACAAACCTCCTGACGTTGTAATGCCAAGTCTGGGAGCGTATGGTCTAAGGCTCTTTTCTGTGCATATGTCTTTAATTTTCATCAGATTCTCAAAGGGATACGAGACCAGGCGAGATGCAAGGTCAGGAATACAATCTGTGAAGTCCAGTGACCCTGGGTTCATAGCCCAGCTGCCACTCACCAGCTGTGTGACCCTGGACAAGTTACTTGACCTCTCCTCTCTGAAACTGACACAGATCTCCCTCACAGAATTGTTATGAGGATTAAATCGGAGTACGATGTGTTTAGAGCGATGTCTGGCACATAGTAAGTGCACAATGAACATGAGTTATTACTATTAATTGCTGCTCTGTCTCTTATACATACATCTACTACAGGGTTTATCACTATCTCGTACAATGATTCAGTACAGTGATTATTTACATTGCTGTCTCCCAGAGTACGCTCTGAATTCTCTGAGAGCCAGGGACCCTGAATTATTTACTTCTGCATCCCAGGCAAACACACAGTAGGCAAGAAACACATGTTTGTAAGTGAATGGAAGGATGGGCAGATGAATGGGTGGGTGGAGAGTCAGAGGGATGAATGGGCTGCTACAGTTCAGATGGATGGATGGGTGGGTGGGTTGATTGATGGTGGATGGATGGAGAGTTAGGTAGATTGATGGATGGGTGGACGGCCTGTGGCTTAATGGATGGATGGGTAGGTGGATTGATGGATGGAGTAAAGAGTGATGCCTAGGTGGATGGATCAATGGATAAACAGAGAGTTAGACCCCACAGGAACACAGATTGGGGGCTGTTTTGTTCACTGATCTATTCCCAGTGCCCCGAACAATAGCTAGTGCATTGCAGGTGCTCAGTACTTAGTTCCTGAGTGAATGGGAAGGCATATGGAGGACCGGCGGACGCCACCTTGAACCATAGTTAGACTGTCTACGGTCTGGATTAGGAGGGGCTGTTAATCATTCAGGTGGCCCATTGGCTGACAGTTGAATCCATGTGTTGACCAAGGTTGTCACGAGGCCCCCTGCTGGTGGAAATGTGGAAGAACATCAGCCAGTGGGAGTTTTCTATTTTCTCATTTCCGTTCTGTTTTTCTCCTGCTGGTGATCCTGAACGTTGACTCTTAAAGCAGTGATTCTCAAACCTTGGCACTCAGTACCATCACCCAGGGGAACCTTGTTACACCTCTAGGTTTCCCCTCAACCAGAGATTCTGGTCGGAGAAGTCAGGAATCTTTAACGAGGTGACTCTGAATCCGATGCTTCTCAGACCACACTCTGAGGGACCCCGGCAAAGGGTGAGCCACCACGGGTCACTGGGAGGGACTGCTGCAGGGGCCATCTCTGAATTCCCGAGTGAAGCCCAGACCACGTGGGGGACGGGCAGACTCGAAAAGGCAGTGGTGAAGAGCGACGGTTTTGCATCTGGGCCATCCAGGGTTCAAACCCCAGTGCCACCACTCACCACCTGTGGCCTCAGTTTCTTCATAGGTACAATGGGGCAACAGTTACCTCCCATAGGAAACTGGGGGAGAATACACGAGATAACTCGAGCAGAGGGCTTGTCACAACGTAAGACATGCCGCAATGCATGAATATGTTGTTAAATGATCCTGGCTTCCTTCTTCCTTGGCTAAAGGAGCCAGGCTGGATCTGATCTCCTCCTCTTCCTAATATGTGCGCCCTGTGAGGGAGGGACTTTGTCTCTCTCACTCACAGCTTTCTCTCCAGCACGCAGGACAGTGCCTGCTACAAATAGCAGCTGCTCACTAAAGTTTTGTTAGGAAAAAAATGAATGAATTGGATCGGGTTCAGTATCAGACTGGTCCAACAGACAGTTCAGCAAGGGCCCAGGAAGTGCTTTCTGGACTTCAGGGAACCCACAAACCAGTGTGTGTGCGACAAAGACGTAGGAAGCGTGGGGCACAGGAGCCTGTGGCTGTCCGAGGTAAAGCCTATTGTCCCCAGACCAGCGCCCAGTAGGGTTCAAGCCCCCAAACTCCCCATGCAGTTTAAAGGAAAAGGCAGGTGTTCTGGACTGGGCTTCTGTCCAGCACCGCTGGGTGTTTCGGGCCATCGGTTCACTCCCTCCTCTGCGCTCCACATCGTCCCCTGACAATGTTCCAGAACCTTCGAGCCATGACCTCTGCGAGGAAGCTTCTCACACTTGTGTCTGTGCTGTTCTGCAGGTGGCAGCCCTGAGCCCTAGTGCATGACCGGATGGAAGCCCGCCAGCTTCTGCTTCCAGGAGGTGGACACACGGGGCTCAGCCCCGCCCTGGGGGAGAAGCCAGAGCGGGCCTCGGGGAAGTAATCCCGCCCGACAGGCCCCAGGGCCCGAGGAAGGGCAAGAAGGGTGCTACCGCGGCGGGGCCTGCAGAGTACTCCAGGTTGAATTTTCAAACTCTTTGTGAACTCTCTGAAGCGAGGAACAAGATGTAGGAAAATGGGACCTACTCCTCGGTGTCTGGGGCCTCAGAACTCCTTCTGCAGCCCAAGGAAGCTCACCTTGACCTCCGGACCGCTGGGGAGCTCTGCCCTCGGTTCTCTCTGCCTAGGCCAAGTGCTCCACGTGTCCTCCAGCTCTGGTCCTGGCCATCACCTTCACAGACGGAACACGCCCGCAGACCCCCAGGGGGTCCGTCTCTAAGGGGAGCTTGGGAAAGGAGGCCCCCCTGTCCCCTCCCTGTGTGCCACCTCCAGCCAAGTCCCAGCACGCCAGTCCGGAATGATCCGGCTATGGCCAAGCTCTGGTTCAAGTTCCAGCGGTACTTCCGCAGGAAACCTGTGCGCTTCTTTACCTTTCTGGTGCTCTACCTGACGGCAGGGAGCCTCGTCTTCCTTCACTCAGGCTTCGTGGGCCAGCCCGCCGTGTCCCAGAACCAGGCCAACCCGGCCGCCGCCGGGGCCCCGGCCGAGAGCGCGGAGCTGCCCTTCCTGGGCGACTTGCATCTGGGCAGAGGCTTCCGGGACACGGGCGAGGCCGCGAGCATCGCCCGCCGGTACGGACCCTGGTTCAAGGGCAAAGATGGGAATGAGAGAGCCAAGCTGGGCGACTACGGAGGAGGAGCGTGGAGCCGAGCCCTCAAGGGGCGGGTTGTCCGGGAGAAGGAGGAGGAGCGAGGTAAGTAAGAGGCGTGGCTACGGCGAGGGGAGGGGGATGATAATAAGGATCGTGACAGCCAACGGTTGGTTCTCAGCGCTTTAGAGGAACCAGCCAGCAAATACTTACCGCTGTAGACACACAGTAGGTTTCTTTATCACCCCCATTTCGGAGGAGAAGACTGGCCCTCAGAGATTTAAGTAGCTTGCCCAAGGTCACGGCAGCTTGCAAACCAGTAAGCATGGATTTGAACCTCACATTCGAACCTCTGTCCGAGTGCAAAGTCTGACCCTCCCCTGCAGCCGCTTCCAGCCCGTGTTAAATACACGAGAAAATAACAGCAGCTGGCATCCATTTGGCACTCACTACGTGCCAGGTACCGTTCCAAGCACTTTCTGTGTATTGGATTGTGGCCACCGCTCTCTGTGGAAGGTGCTGTTTTTCCCCTTGTAAAGATGGGGAAACTGAGGCACCAAGAGCCCAAGGTTAATAACTAGCACATGGCAGAGCTTCGGCTCCACCTCCCTGCCTCTGAACCCCCCCCCACCAGCTCCCTTGGGGATGGCACTTGGGGGACAGCATTGTCGTGGGCACATTTCCTTGCATTTTCTTAGCCTTTCACAGTCCGAAAGGGCTTTTCTTTGTGTGTTAGCTTATTTGACTTTCACTACACTTCATGGACTTGAGCAAGGGGTGTCGACCTAGACCCAGTTAACGGATGTGGAAACTGAGGCCTGAAAAAGTGAAGACAGTTGCCCAAGGCCACACGGCTGCTAAGTGGCAGCACTGGAGTTGAGATCAGACCCGTCTGGCCCGAAAACTTGGCCTGAGCACTGTCTCCCAGAGTCCACTGACCTCTGCCTGTGTGACCAGCGTGCGGGGGAGGACCCCAGCCCGACCCCTGCAGTTCGTGAGATTCACACGGATGGACATTTCCAGAGTCTGGGCCAGAGGGCTTGGGAGGACCCACCGCCAATCAGGACAGAAGAGGAACCTCTCGAGCCTCGGGGTTCCCTGCCACACGTCACTCTTCCGCTGCGATGCAACTCCTTTGGTGGCAAACCCCTTCTCCCACCATGGAGAGAAGCGGGGCTAACGGAGGGGACTCCTCCTGGGGAGCACGCTCACCTGCTTCAGTCCGCCTTGCTCCTGGCTCCGGAGCCGCCCACAAGCTCTTGCTTCCGCCCACAGGAATCGCCTAGAATTCGGCCACTCCCAGAACCCAGTGTTCACAGGGAGGCGACGGCAGAGTGGGAAGTGGCAGAACATATTAGGGGACTTCGATTCATACTCTAGCTCCACTGCAGCCAGCCGAGTGGCCCAGGGGCAAGCGGCTTCACCTCATCCAGCCTCAGTTTTGGCATCTGTGAAATGGGAATAATGGCTCTTCTCTTCCAGGAGTCTCCTGCAAGTTCAGGAAGATGATGGTTACGCAAATACCTAGCACGATGCCTGGCACCTAGTAGGTTCTTAGAGGTGATCAGGAAGGTCTCCAGGGTCCACCCTGGGAAACGACCCCATCCTGTAGACACTAGGGAGGTGTGAGGAGCTACATGGGTGGAAAAAGTGTGACGTGGCTTCTCTCTCTCCGCCACCTCCACTCGCCGGGCTCCATCACGCCCGGCCACTCTGAACCTCCTCTGGCACTTTGCAGGCCCCAGGGGTGGTCGCAAGCCTGCCCCTTAGTGTGTGCTCCCATCGTGCTCAGGATAAACCCCAGAGCCCCTGCCTCGGCCCAGCTCTGTAACTCACCTGGTAACGCCCCCACCCCTCTCACTGCACCCTGCCCCACTGGTCTTCCTGCTGTTCACTGAGCGCATCCAGCCCCTCTGCACCTCGGGATCTTTGTGTAGGCAGGCCCTCTCATCCGGGATGCTCTCCCACTGGAGCTCTGCATGGCTCCCTTGCTCCTTCCCTTCAGGTCCCCCGTCAAACCTCAGCTCCCCACGGAGGCCTTCCTGGGCCGTCTGAACTAAAGGAACCCCACCTCAAAGCTCACCACAGCCATGCCCCTGGGTTTGTGTTTGTCCCGGCGCGTCTCCCCGCCTGCGGGCAGCGTCCCCTCCCTCGTTCAGAATCCGCCTCCTGCACCAGACCGTCAGCTCCAGGAAGGCCAGGGAGCCGCCTGTCTAGGTCACCTCTGTTCCACCAGCCCCGGGCACAGCCCTGTCACGAAGGTGGTGCTCAGTGCCTGCTTGTGGGCCAATGAGTGGCCGAGTGGACAGATGAAGGAATGACCACCCCTCAGCCCAGAGCACCTCCAAGGGTCAGCGCCACCCTCACTTAGCTCACCTGCGGGAAATTGCCCCCGACCCCCTCCCCCACCCCGAGACTTGATCAAATGCTCCTCCTCTGGGCTCCTTGTCGGGGCCTTTATGGGAACGGCGATGGCCTGTGGTTTGTCACGGTCCCCTGATACAACACGGATTCCTCCTGGCATGTAGGGTACTTGTCACAGCATATGACACTAATAACAACCCCTCCCCCACTTGTTAGGAGGATGAGATGCCAGTGCCACCACCAGCGTGATTATCACCATTTCGTGAGCACTCATTCACCGGCCACTGTGCCGTTTCAGTGTGACAGTGCGTGCCAAGGGCTCATCACACCTCCGGCTCATAATAACTGGTCACTTCATAGTTGCTGTTTTTATTAGTTGTAGTAATGATAGCTAATATCTACTGAATGACTGTGTTTCATTGCCTTATTCAACGACCATAGCAACTCAAAAAGTCAGACTTGTTGTGATCCTATTTCACAGACGGAAAAAATTAAAACTCAGAGAGAAGTCACTCGCCCCAGGTTGCACAGGCAGCAGCTGGAGGGACTGGGGTTTGAAACGAGGTTCATTTGACTCCAAAGCCTGTGAGCTGCCTTCTATACCGAGATAACCCGCCCGTCCCTGGAAATCTTACATATTTTATCAAATGTAAAGAGAGAGAAGGAAGAGGAAATAAGAAAGGAGCCCGCAGCCCAGAGCTCTCAGCAGGCAGTCTCTGGAATCAGGTGCCGTTATTAAGAAAACGCAAATCCAGCCTGTCCTTGATTAACTTATTCAGAGTTCAGCGCGCAAAGACAACATATTAGATTAACGCTAATAGAAACGAGACGCTTCTCCGACCTGCCGCTAAACACGTTCGGTTTTCCTCTGTGCTGGCTCAGCGCTGCCTGGTGCGGTGACGCTGGTGCAGGACTTCAGCTGCAGAGCATGCAGAGCCCATCCCGGGGCAGGAGGGGGAAGGCAGGGCGGCTCGGGGCTGGGCTGGGGCTGGGCAGGAAGTCTGACTCCCTGGGTGGAGCTGGCCCCTGCAGTGTGTCAGTCCCCTTGCTAGGTCCTTCACCTCCCCCAGCCTTGAAAGAGACCTGTGCTTTGAGCTGTTGAATCAGTGTTCGCCTCCCAGTTCTGAAGCATGCCGGCTGTGCAGCCTTGGGTAGGTCACCTCCCCTCTCTGAGCCTCGGTTTCCTCTTGCGGAAAAGAACGACTTACCATTAGATGGCCGTCTCGACAATTACATAAGGCAAATTGATTGCGTGCTCCCTGACCGTCAGGTACTTTTTTAAAGCACTTTGCATTTTTTGCAGCAGATGATTTTGAGAGCAACCCCACGAGGTAGACAGTGTTATTGACTCCATCTTACAGGGAGGACACGCAGGCACAGAGAGAGCAAGTAAGCTGCCCAAGGTTATCCAGCTGGAGGAGGAGGGTAAACCAGTGTCAGAACCTACGTCACCTTACTTCTCAGGGCACAGAGGGTGCTCAGCGCAGAGTCTGGAGAGAAGTTAAGAACCTAGTAAGTGGCCTGTGGCCTGTGATTGTGCCTGGTTTACCCGCCTGGCCTCCCCTCCTTGCCGGAGGGATGCTGCCACCGGGGCAGGATCTGAGGGCGGGGCTCCAGGAAGGTGGCTGAAGTGGGTTGGTGGTTACCACACTGGCGAGCTCAGCGGGAGGCAGAACTCCAGGGACAGGGACGGTGGTTGTGTTTGTCACAGCCGCACTGGAGGGTCAGCAGGGAGTCACTGGGCCTTGCCCAGGGCACAGAAGAAACTGCCTCAACACCCATCACCCGTTCAGGAGAGGTCAGCACAGGCAGCGGGTCACAGCATGTAACGTGCCCTGTGTCTCCAGAGCGTAATGAAGGGCCACGTATCTTTTTATCCCTCCCACTCTTACGTGAGGAAATGGGGTCATCTGGCCACGCAACACGTCTTCAAGCACCTGTTACATGGGACATGTCACCCCGATGCCTGGCCTAGGGGGAGCGTCAGCAAGGGGGTGGAGCAGCATGGAAAAGCCCCGGCTTCGGGGCACGTGGACCTCCAGTTGAATCCCAGCTGCTGTCCCCAGGGACCTCCCCTCCCCCATTCTGCCCCCAGGAAGGTCTGTCTGGGGAGGACAGAGATGCCCTCCTACCAGGCTGGGACCCAGTGTGGTGGGGGAAACAACGGGCGGTAGGCAGGCCCGGGTGTGGATCTGGTTTAGACCCCCACGGCTGGACAGACCCAGGCAACTCAGCCTGGGAATCAGCACTTCACTCCAGGGACCAAAACGCGTCTCAAACCAGCTTAAGCTAAAGAAGAAGAGGTACAGGGACTTGTCTCCAAACTGTGGGAGGGGCTGGGTTTCTAGATGAATGACTTCTAACTCTCTTCTCCCCTTGCGTCTGCCTTCGCCGGCTGCTGCTTCCACACAGAACTACCCGGTGCCAGGGAGTGCGGCTGTGGGTAGCTCTGGGCTCCCAGCATGCCAGCGTCCTGTCCAAGGAAATCAGATCCCCCCGCCCCCTGCCCTGGCTGTCATTTATAAGAATCCAAAGAATGGGCATGTGTCCTTCCCCAGAGCAATCAATCACTGGCTGGTGGGAGGGACGACAATGATTGGCCCGGCCGAGGTCAGTGGCCTCCCATGGTCAAGGTAAGGTCCATTAATAGAAAAATAGGAAGGGGTGCTTTGCAGGCACGGACAGCACACTGTGGTCCGCCCCCTCACTCCACCGTGAGCACGCCTGTGACATGCACTCCCACTCCTGTTCATCTGATCATTAAAAGTCTCATCTAACACAATCTACTTCCTCCCGCCCCGTAGCCAAACACACCTGCCTCCACTGTAAGGCAAGACCCCCCGCTCCCCAAATCACAGCGCATCCAAGTCCAAGCCCAGCGTGTCCGGGCTGCAAGCGCCCTCCAAGCACCGAGTGTCGGTGTGGCTGTTCTTGATCCCGAAGCCCCTGGGCCACGGGGAGGTGAAGCCTCCCCCGATGTAAGGTGGTGGGAAGGGACACCTGAGCCTCCTGCCTTTCCAGAGAGACTCGAGTGTAGGAACGCGGGCAGACCGCATAGCTTCTGATTCCATTCAGGAAGGAGTCATGTTGAGGGGTTACCCATCGGAACATATACCATAGGCCAAAACTGAGATCGCCGCACGGGAGACAGTTGTAATAGTCACTGGGATCAGTTTCCTCATCCACAAAATGGGTTAATAGGAACGGTGTTAGTGTGGCATTTAAAAAAATTAGGCATGCCCCATAGTAACGTACATAGCACGTACTACTTGCTTGAAACATGATGATTTTATCTCCCTTTCTCTCTCTCTGTCTCTTGTACACACACACACACACACACACACACACACACACCTGTTGATCTATGATAAGGATTCCATGCTGCCAAAATAACCTTTTTCCCCCTCCTCCCTCCCTCCTTCCCGTTCTCCTTTGTCTCCCTCCCTCCTGCTCCCTCTCTCTTTCCTCCCCCGCCATCCGCCAATGCACCCTTGGACACTCTGTCCCCTAGGGCACTGCTGAGCCGAAACCAGTGAGACCCCCCTCCCCAGCACCTCCCGCGGGCATCCTCCCAGCTCGGGTGTGACCTTCACCCATGCCCCCGTCCCAGGGCATGATTCCATCTGTGACGGGAGGGACACACCTTGTGGAACAAGCACAGTGACGAGACGTGGGCTTCTCCAGAGCTGTCACCCTCTGACGTGGCCTCTCCGGGGCAGTGATCTTCCTTTCAAAAACGGACTGTTCTTAGTCGACCAAGTCACCTCTGTCTTTCACAGGAAATCCAAGGTGGTGGAGGTTGAGGCGCATCTCCAGCAGAGCTGACAGACTCTGCACTGAGCGGGGCGGCACTGCGGGGCGCGGGGTCACGGGCCTGCAGCTTTGCTAGACCCTGCTCCGCACCCCGTGTGAGGGGCCAGCAGTCCGCAGTGTGAGCGGGTGGCACTCGGCCAGGGAAAGCGGTCAAGCAACGTGTGGTATCAACCTCATTCCCTGGGAGGGCCGTGGAAGTCCAGGGCCGGCTGGGTCCTCCGTCCAACCCCCAGTTACCTCCAAGAGGATCAGAGGGAAGAGCCCTGGGTGGGGTCCCACGGACCTGGAGTTAAGCCTTCGTGCTGCCACCAGCTGGCTACAGGTCTTAGGCTCCCTGCCTTCACGTGGGTCATTGCAAACATCCCTGGAGTCAAGAAGCAGCAAGCAGGAGCTCAAAACGTAGGCCAGAGCGTGTGGGTCCGACCCTGGCTCCACACGTGCTAGCTGTGTTTCCCCGGGCGAGTGTCTTAACCTCTCTGGGCCTCTGTTTCCTCTTCTGTATAGAATGGGGATGTTAATACTCATCTCGTAGGACCAATGTGGAGGTTCATTGTATAAAGCACTTAGCAAACTCTGTCCAAGTTAATAATAAGAATCGTAAGAACACATGGGAAAGGACTTTATAAATAATAAAGTGCCATTTTCGTGTGTGAGAATTACTATTTGCCACGAGGCCCGGGAACACATTTACTGCTTTAAGGAAATGAAGTGTCTAGTTTAACATCAGATGGTTGTTTTACATAATCTTAAGTTTCCCTCTGGATGGAAGCGTCCACCCGGCCCACGACCGCGGCAAACCATGAAGTCCGCACACAGCACTGCGAATGGCCAGCGTCCTATTCCACTCCCCTCAGCTCCGTGCCTGTCTGATGCGAGACTGTGGGGGAAACATCCACACAAACCCTGCCCCTGTAACCTCGTCAGGCTGGCATGTTCGTCCCCACTACGGAGACGACCAGGCCTCGGGGAGGTGAACCGGCCCCAACTTGCCAGGCCAGTGCCAGCCTGTGACAAAAGTGAGCTGAGACCGAGACCTGGAGCCTAGCGTTCTTCCTAAGGAAAAATATCTGAAGGCGTCTTCTTGTAGAAATGATAACACGTTTCCAATGTCGGACTCTTCAGAGCTGTCCTACTGTGGGTCCCCTCTGCTGGGTGCTTACGGAATGACCGTGGCTTGGAGTCCTGCGTGCCCACTTGTCACCAATAGAGCCCAAGGGCTTTAACCTTCACCCTGGCCACAGAAGGGTGCCCCCCACCATGCTCCGCTGGCCTCCCCTGCCCTTAGGGACCAGGTTCTACCAATGCACGTGACTTGTAGTCTCTCTTGTCTGCTTTTCTGCTCAGAGGAAGAAATCGCTACCCAAAAGTCAAGGAGGCCTCATAGCCCAGGCACACTGCTTCCTCCCGTAACCCTTTCACCCTTGACCCCAGCCATATCTGACTTTTCTCCTCTCCCCAAAGCCAAGTACATCGGCTGCTACCTGGATGACACCCAGAGTCGGGCCCTGCGAGGCGTGTCCTTCTTCGACTACAAAAAGATGACTGTCTTCCGTTGCCAGGACAACTGTGCAGAACGGTAGGGCCCCGACGTCCCAGGCTCCATTCATCCCACAGCCCTTCCTCCTCAGGCCCCTGCCCGTGGTGGTCTTTCCCTTCCCGTGGGGGGGTGTGATGGAGGGGGAGCGGGCGGCCCCAGGAAAGGGCGCTGCCAGGGTGTGTGTGCATAAGTGTGTGTGGGTACACATGCGTGCAAATGAGTGGGATTGTTTGGGAATTGGTCTGTGGGGGGTTTGCAGTTGTGCAGTTGTGTAAGACTGTGCCAAGGAGTGAATTTGCAGGGTCCAGTGTACGTGCTTGGTTGTGTTTGTGAGCTTAATGCCAACACATAGCCATCTTTAAATGCGAATGGCTGTGCGTGCCGGAGTCCTTGTGAATGCATGGGCAGGGCTCCAGAACTGTGCTTGTGCATGGGGAAGCACAAGTGGGGGTTCGTGTGCATGCAGGTGTGAATCTGTGAGCGGGAGACATGTGAGGTGTCCTGGGGAAGGTGAGCAGGAACCTGGGCTTCTGGGGTAATTAATGGTTTCCCTGCAGAGAAACCCCTGGTTTTCCTCCCAGGGAGAGACCCTCACCTGTACGGACCATGTTTTTTAATAGAAGAAGAGAGTGATATTTGGGGTTAGAACATGCGCTGGAGCAGGGAGCTGACTTTCCGAGAGTGGATGAGCCCCCAAAGGGCTGGCGAGCAAGGATGGGACCCTCGCTCCTCAGGGGAACCTCTGCAGCCGAGATGTCCCCCCCGATTTTCCTCCACCACACGTGGGTGTGGGACCAGCTGGTTCCGGCCCCTGCCAGTCCCCATGTGGCTTCTTCTGTATACCCTTAGTTAGAGGGCTGCTCTTCAGCTAGATTTCAGGGGTTCTCAAGGGTGGCGGTCCTGTGGCAGAGCTGTAATTTTGATGCGATTGTGGGAGGATGCGAGTACCACATTTACCTGCACCACCATCTTGACCGGAAGCCTCACCTAGGAAACTTTATTATTTTTTTTTTAAAGATTTTATTTATTTATTTTTAGAGAGGGACGGGAGGGAGATAGAGAGAGAGAGAGAAACATCAATGTGCGGTTGCTGGGGGTTACGGCCTGCAACCCATGCATGTACCCTGGCTGGGAATCGAACCTGGGACACTTTGGTTCCCAGCCCGTGCTCAATCCACTGAGCTACGCCAGCCAGGGCTGGAAACTTTATTATTTAAAAAATAAAATGTTAATCCTTATTGGAGGAAATTTTTAAATTGATTTTTTAAAGAGTAAGGGGGAGAGAGAAAGAGAGAGGAACATCGATCAGTTGCCTCCTCTATACACCCCAACCAGGGATCGAACGCACAACCTAGGTATGTGCCCTGACTGGGAACTGAACCAGCAACATTTTGGTGTATGGGATGATGCTCCAACCAACTGAGCCGCTGGCCAGGATCACATACGAAACTTTAAAAACTCTCGCTGCTCAGGTCCCACCTGGACCAATGAAGTTAGCCCCTCAGGGAAGGGGGCCCAGATGCGGCATCCCATTTCAAGAGTAACCACAGAAGGGTTTCCAGGCCCAGCCAAGTCACCCAGACGTTTCCGAGTGCAGTGGGAGCCACGGGGGGCGGGGCTTTGGGCGGTGGAGAGGTGTGGTCTGTTTTCATTGTTGAGAGGTCCTTCCAGCCGAAGCGACAGCAGTGAAGTCAGGGTCAACAGATCCGGGGTGTGTGGAGGTAGGAGTCTGGGAGGGTCTCTCTCTGCAGCCGGCCCCCCGGAGTTCAGAGGGAGGGTGTGAGCTAGCAGTTCCCACCAGTTCCACCTCGTGTGACCAGTGCTGTGCCCGCTGCTCCCTGAGGAGCCCTCGTGGTTCTGGAGAAAGGCTCGGAGGCCACCATGGGTGGCACAGCGGAACGGGGCTCGTCCTATGCCCCTCCCCCACCCTGCCCCCGGCAGCCAGAGCCAGCGACACCCTGTTCGTCTGTCTACAGAATGGGTGCCCACGAAGAGCCCTTTTTAGGAAAAGATTCCATGATTATGGGGAAAAAAAAGGTGAAACCCCCACGGTGCCTGCATTTTTTTGTTTTAGGGGAAGGAATTTTTCACTTGGCTGGATAAGCAACTTCAGTTTTGCCCTCTTTCAAAGGGATGCACGAGTCCCTGCCTCCTCCCCTCGCTCCAGCTCCTCCCGAGGGACATAGCACATCATTCCTGGGGGTGTTTCCTGGAATCAAGGGGCTGGACTTTGCGGTTTATTTGGCTCATTGCTGCAGACCGGGAGGAGCAAGAGAGTGGGGTGGGGCAGCGGGCCCCAGGATGTGAGGGTGTGTGTGTGTGTGTGGTGTGTGTGTGCCACGTGCTGAAGGTGTATACAGGTGGGTGTCGATATGGGTGTGGTGTGCCTGTGAGCACAGGTGTATGGGAGTGTAAGACATCGGGCGGGGATGAAGGCAGGCTGGGGGTCCCTAGGGGTCATGGGCCCCAGAGCCCTCCTGTCCCCCAGGTGTCCACACTGGGTGAGTATCCTTGTCCCCGAGGTCTCCATGGTGGCAGCTTCCCTGGCCTGCCTGACAGCAGCCTCCCCCAGGGGTTACCTGTATGCTGGCCTGGAGTTCGGCGCCGAGTGCTACTGCGGCCACAAGATCCAGGCGGCGAACGCGAGCGAGGCGGAGTGCGACATGGAGTGCAAGGGCGAGCGCGGCAGCCTGTGCGGCGGCGCCAACCGCCTCTCCGTCTACCGGCTGCAGCTGGCCCAGGAGTCGGCCCGCAGGTGTACGTGAGTCGGCCCCTGCCCCTCGCTGCGGCTCCTTCCTCACCCCTCGCCCACCTACCTGCGTGTCTGCCCCGAGCCTCCCACCCCACCTCGGGCAGAGCCCTTTGCTCCAGTTACGTGGAGTGTCTCCACCTGCCCTCTTCTCTCCCATCCTGAGCTGCCTCCTGGACCAGGCACCCCTGCATCTGCACCCATCTTCCTCCTTAACAAACCGGGCCAGAGCCTGAGCGTGGCCTGTCCCTCCCGATTTTGTGAGAACAGATGGCCTCTAACGATGATAACAATGATGGTAACAGTGCCAACAGCCAACAGTGCATCTTTTCTAAGTGCCTTATATAGAATAGCGTACCTGATTTGCACACTGATGCTGGCAATAGGCACTGTTGGCCACCCACTCCCATTTCACAGATGAGGAAACCAGGGTTCAATGTTGCGTAAACAGCAGAGGATGTAAACCAACCCCAGAGCCTATGTCTTTGATGCTGAGCCCACAGCAGGATCTGCCTCACTTACCTTCCCTGCAGCCTATCCAGGCAGGGTAACATCCCATGTTTGCAACATCCCACTGCAAACTTTGCAGTGAGGGAACTGAGGCTTCGTGAATTTAAGTAAACCTGCCCAAGGCCACAGTCTAATTAAAGGTGACCTTCAGACCTATAAAAAGAGCGCTGGAGGATCCTCCTGGTCACCCTTCTGATGCTGTCAGGAGAGGCACAGGAATCCACGACCCATCGCTAACCCTGGGGCCAGCGCTTCCCAGACTTGAAGGTTGCCGATGAACCCCGCAGGGATCTTGTGAAAATGCAGATTGTGATTCAGTGGGTCCAGGTGGGATTCTGCATGTTTAAGGAGCTCCCGGGCGATGCTAGGCTACTGGTCTGGGGACCACACTTCCATCAATAATAAGGCCTCAGGCCCCAGTGGAGTCGACAAGGCCTGCCCGGAAGGTGGGCTCGGGCTTGGCAGAACTTCACATCTGCATGCACGCAGAGAGAGGTCTCTTCCCTGTGAATGCCATTGTGTATGAAACTCCATCGCTGGTGTGCTCGATAATGTGTTCTGTTTCTCAAGTGCCGTGTTTCTGAAGCCTCGTTCAAGCTTTGCTCTGCAGCAGGGTCAAGCAGGCTGCCAGTTTGCCAAGGGGCCGATTTTTGCAAACAGATGCCCCGCCCACCTCCCCACAAGTCTGAAAGCCCAGCTGGCAGAGGTGGCGTGTACATCCACGCTGGAGAATGTTCACACAGCGAGTTCCTGGTTTGGCCACTCGTGTAACGAGATTTTAATTTGATGGCAGATTTATCATCCTCATCACTGGACTCTATGCCAATATGTATGTTGTTTTGACAGTGACCTTGACCATCTGAAGAGATGGCCTTGGCTTCGTGGGTATTCAGAGGGAAAGCTGCCACCACTGAAACGTCCTAGTGGATGAGGCTGAGCCAGATAACGAAATCGGGGCTGTGTGTGCCACTCGCCAGATATCAGCCAGACGTCCCTCTGGTTAGCATTCAGATTGGCTGAACTACTAAGATCACCTGTAATTATAACATGCTCATTGAGCATCCGAGATTTTTCAATAAGCTGAAATATGTCGACACGCAAAGACCTGGGTGGTTGCTGGCGAGCAGCCCCTAAAGTGTCTAGTGGAGAGACAGGCCCAGGACCACTGGGCTCTGTTCGGGCAGAGAGGGTACACACAGGGGTTTGCAGGGACGCACTCTGCAGGAGGCAAGCCTTACACTAAGGAGATGTCAAGGTGAAAGGGGGGAACCATGCATTCTAGTCGTGAGCAAAAAAGTCTAGGGTCAGCTAAGATCAGGTGTCAAATGCTGTGTTGGAAGCACCTTCCTTGCTGATGTCCCATTTCACCGTTTTGGAAACTGAGGCCCAGAGAGCAGAAGTGGCTAAATTGAGCCTCCTTGGGGAAGGCTCCCAGAGGACGGCTGTTTGATTAGAGCCTTGAAAGACACATAAGATTTTGCCTGGTGGAGAGGAGGAGGCTATCCGGACTCCAGACAAGTTACCAGGAGGTAGGAGAGAGATCTAGGGAAAGAAAATAGAGTGTGCAAAGCCTAGAGGTGATTTCCGGAAGTGACAGGCAGGCGTGACTTTTTGGAGGCCACGGTGCCTCTTAGGGACTGAGTATGGGCTGGAACCCTGGTCTCTGACTTCTGGCTGGGAGCTCACTCACAATGGGGCTGTAGACCCCTGGGCCTCTTGCACTGGATTCTCTTTTGGGAGAATATTTTTTTAAATCTATTTATTTATTTTTTCCCATCACCATTTATCTCCCCCACCCCCTCCTCCACCCCCACCCACCCCTTCCCCCCACCATCACCACACTGTTGTCTGTGTGTGTGTGTGTGTGGGTGAGGGGGGGATTTCTTGCTCCAGTTTAACTCCTTTTTCTCCCTGACCCCTGATTCCTCCTCTGCCTTGTTTCCTGACTCTGAACAATATGGAATCTCCAATGTGTTTGTGCTGACCCAGGGGCACCCCGCCTTCCCGTTCCTAGGGTCTGATCTATACACAAATAAATGAGAAAGGGAGGCTTCCGAGTCACTGGCACGTGACACTGGCTTGTAATCCATCAGTCAAAGGAAGGAGCAGGCACCGCAGGAAGCAAGTAGGAGGGAAACCAGATTCTACTTGTAGGATCATTAGTTGGTTTTAACCCTGGGTTGTAATTGTGCACCCCTGAGCAGTGGCACAGAACCCTCCATGATTGTGAGGATTCAAAGGAATCCTGGGTGTCTCCCAAGCACCGCTCGGGCGGGTGGGGGACAGCCCTCCTCCGTGGGGAGGGGCCGGAGTGCTCCTGCAGCAGCCAGAGAATGAAAAGGCCAGCGGCGCAAATGCCTGCAGACTCCCTGCTGCTCTGCCTCGACACAGCCTCTCGGGCACGTGGACTCTTTGCCCTTGTTACAAAGGAACCGAGAAATGGACTTCCTTCTTGGTTGGATTACATTTTTCACAGCAGTTTGCTAAATGTGTCAGCAAGTGTAGCTCTCCTCCTGGGGGTAGAGGCCTGCTGGTGATTTGAGAACATTATGGCTTTATAGGCTGTTGCAAGAAATATCATTTGCATGAAAGATTATTGCAAGACTTGGGTTGCAAGGTTCGCTAGCACTATGCAGAACGCGGACATGTCAGGCCTGCGGGGTGGCTGTCCATGGTGCTGACCACCCTTTGGGACTGCCTGAGGCCCCCAGGACTGCAGACCAGCCTCTCCCAGGGCTCAGCCCTTTCTCCTCTTGGTTTTATTGTTGTTGTTTGTTTTTTTTTTCTTTTCTATCTTGGTGAAAGTATTATGAAGCTTACACTATCATGGGAAGAAATAGATCCTTGACCTATGGTTCACAATTCACATAGTGGATTTTGTCTACCATTGTTAGTTCTGGCAGGGTTTTATTTTTATTTTATTTTTTTTTGTCCTCCAAAATTAGAAGGGGAATTTTGTTCAGTGCTTGAGATTTATGCTCCCTGATACTCCATGCTAACCACTGCTGCTGAGGAGAGCCTCTGATGACCACGGAAAGTCACAGTTTGATGAATAGACCCAGTCTAGCTCCTCCTCTGCAAGGCCTGGAGGCCTCTCCTCACCCTTGATGTATGTCTGGGACTCCGGAATTTTATAATTCACATGGGCCTTCATGAATTATGCTATTGAGAACCAAGGAGATGACAACGAGGAGTTCTAGAAGTTTTTTTTCTTTTGTTCCCTCATGATGGGGGAGAATTGGTCAGCTGTTCTCCCTCCTCTAAGCAAAACCCAGGAAGGCTGTGGGGGCAATCTGACGTCAGGCATGGCTTCTATGTCAGCTGTCTCACGTACTTGCTGTGTTGGCTTTGGCCAAGCCGTGTATTCTCTTGGAGCCTCAAAGGCCTCATCTGTAAAATGGGGACAGTTCTGACCTTTCAAGACCACTGTGCCCACTCAGTGAGGTGCCATCGAGAAAGCGGCTAGTGCAGTACCTGATGTGGAGTCGTCGTGACCCACCCCGCCGCCGCTGCTTCCTAAAATGAAAACTCAATTCACTCTGAACAGCACCCAATTCAAGCTATCTGAACTCCCCCAAGCCCACAGGAGCCTTCGGCGGTGCCTAAAAATGGCTGGTTTGAATTCTCAGACAGGCTCTTTGTGCAATTCAGTCTCTCTCTGATTATAGGGAGCTGTTAGCAGCTCCCAGCTCGCTGCCTTTCTTCCTCACCTACATCTTTAATCCAGTTGAGCTTGGCCTAATTACCTGGGGGGTGGTGGCCTCTTTCACACCAAGGAGAACTCTTCCACACCCGCCTTTGAGCCAATGCCTGATGACATTTACCTCATTTTTTTTTAAAACCCAGAACAAAGAGATGATAGGACTTCAGAGACACTTGCAGCTGATTCTGGGCCATTCTTTATCTGCCCCCAGCAAAGAGAGTTGATAAACAATTGCTCTGCTCACCTCTTGCTAATAAAAAACCCAAGCTGCTGAGGCCATGCACCATCCCAGCTAGCCTGGCCATGAAGCGGTGACATTGTCAGAATGTGGGGCATGGCCTTTCGTGATCCATGGGCCCCTCCTGTGGGGGTGGGGGGGGCACAGGGTTTCTGGGAACTTCAGGCAGCTGGCATGGGATCTCTGGAGCTCCAGCATGGCAGAATTGGGCTGGCCCCCTGCAGAAGAGCAGAGAGGTGGGAAACGGGGATGTGATGTCCAGCAAGATTGGGGTCAAATCCCAACTCTGTTCCTCATTGGCTGTGTGACCCGGAAAAGTGAATGAGTCCTGTTCCATCCCAGGGTCTCTGCCTGCAAACCAGGGTAGGCTGTGGTGAGGATTAGCTGAGATACGGTGTGTGGAACACACTTAGCATGAATGGCACGTGGTGAACAGCTGCTATTTTAACCATTGCTGTCATTCTTTAGTGAGTGTTGGTCAGTAGGAAGACAATGCTCGGGGTCGCCGTTATTGCCCAAGGGCTGCGTACTGCACAGCCGGACAGACTGGCGGCCGTGGAGAACAGTGGCCCCGACTTCTGTGCAGGATTTCCCTCGTGGGTTAAAAAATGCCCGAAGACCCAAGATGTTGGTTGGGCTGCCCTAGAGACAAGGATGTGGACCTTGGTGTGCTTGAGAGGTGACCCCAGGATGCACCCGTAGGGGAGTGGGGAAGTGAGACAGGGGAGGGAAGAAGCCAATTCAAGGTCACTACTAAAGACAACTGAAGCTTCGTCCCACTGGGAAACCCTGGCAGATGGTGGAGACTGTGCTCCAGAAGTATCCCTCGTGGGGAGCAGAAGCCTGCAGTATTTATCTTCTCTTTGTCATCACCAGCTGAGGGTGGCTGCCAGGGTGATCGACTCCCTACAGGCCCTAAGGCCAGGTCCTGGGTGGGTGCTGAAGGTCACTGTCAGCCTGCACAGGGACAGTGAGTGCCAGGGGCATGCTGCTGGGGCTCTGCTGGCATCTGCTGCGTAGGAGCTGGCCGCCCTCCACACCTCACAAACAAGCCGTGGAGAAAGAAGTAGGAAGAGGTGCTGACTGAGTCCTGGTTGGGTCCGAGCGATGTCCTTCCAGCCCCACTGTGCAGGGTAGATATGATGATCCTTGTTTACAGATGAGGAAAACGAGGCTCAGGAGGTGAAGACACCTGCCAGGGACACAGAGCTGAGTAAGTGGCTCACCCAGGGTCGGTCTGAATTTAAAACCAACGCCCTTTCCACTGGGCAGCAGAGCTGTTGCCAACAGCAAGCAGTCTGCTCACTGCAGTGGAAGTTGTACATTCTATCAGAGACAGTGTTAGCTGGGAAGGTCAAGGGATCCAGGCTGGCCGCTTCTCCTTTGTTTGCCACCATGGGAGATGAGGGGGCCTCTCACACTGGTGGGGAGAACCAGGGGACCCATCTTACAGATGGAGGAAGTGAGGGGAGAAGGAGGATTCGGCGTCCTGACTGCCATGCATATGCTCAGTGTCCTGACCACCAAGCCATAACGGAGGGCGACCTGCAGAGAGAAGTGGCCTTCATCGTGTTGCCCTGATCCCCAGGAGTCCAGCCTTTCTGCTGGACACCCTGAAGCCTCCGCAATCAGGCGGTTTCCTCCCAACGGCAGACACAGGCGGGACTATAGGAAGGTCCCACAGCCAACAGGTTAACCGCTCCTGGAACCAGCTTCCCAAACCTGTTCCCTTCCCCACCCCAGCACACACCTTGACCAAAGAGAGACTCCACAGCCGTAGCTCCTGATCCCCCCCCCTCCCCCCGCCCCGTCTCTGGCCCTTTAAGACTTCTGAAAACCTCACCTTATTTGGCATTCAGAGCACTCCGCTCAGCCCTCTTCTCTGAACTGGGAGGGTCAGGGACTTCTCAGCAGACGCTTAAATGCCGAAGGAGGACCCACCACAGCAGAGCTGGGCCTAAGAGACTTCCTTCCTCCCCACCCTGGCAGCCTGGCCTCTGCCATCTGGGTGGGCAGGAGAGAAATCCCGTGGGGAGAGGCTGGAGCAGGGTCTCACTTCCTCCTCCCCTTCCTTCTCCTTGGAGTCTGAGGGCAGCAGGCCAGGGGACGGAGTCACAGACCTTTGCCTGCCACTCCGCTGTGCTCGCAGCTCCCGAGGCCGGTTCAAGTCCGTCTCCGAGCATACTGTTCAGTGTTCACGGCTCCATTCTAGAGGTGAGAACACCGGAGCTCCAACAGCAGAGAAAACCCGTGCCCAAGGTCCAAATGTGAGGAAGGGAGGGGCTGCCGCGGTGGACACTGGGAGGACGAGAAGCCGGGGAGGCACCAGAGCTCCTGCCTGCCAGGAGGCTGGTCTTCTGAGAGCGAGGCTGGTGTCGCATCACCCGGTGGCCGCTGTTGGCATCCAGCTGAGACTTGGGGCTTCGTGGAGGTTCACCAGCGCTGCTTCGGGCTTCCCACCTCCCCACCCTCGCTCTGCGTGGTGCCTTCTCTGAGCAGCCTTACCTCTTCCTTGGGGGCACTGATCCTCAGGATGACTGATGAATGTATAGGGCCTCCCTCTGAGCATCCTAGGCCGTGAGACAGGAGACTGTCCCGTGTCCCCCCTTCCCGGGTCATGAGTGGCATTCTGGGTGGGATGGCTCCTCATCTGGGGGAGAGTGGAGAGCTGTCCTGTATGGAAGAGAATCACTGTGTAGCCCAACCCCCACGCCCTGCCATTCATATGTGGGAAACTGAGTCAGCCACACCCTGACCACCCCAACCACCACCTCCACCTCTCACCAGCCTGGAGCCGGGCGTGGGGGAAGTGGAGGAGATAGCTTTGGATGTGTGAAGCCTCCAGCATGTTCTGGAAATCAGCCGCTTAGCCCAGTTCCAGATGTCTTTGCTAGATTGGCCTCCACAGTGAACCACTTCAGGCTACTGGGGGCCAGGTGGTAGGAATAATCGCTAGGATGCCTTTGACAGCTGGAGTTTAAAATTATCCTCCCTAAACTCCCTCTCCTCCCCTATCTTTCTGCCCAGGGCAGTAATTTCTTAGAAATCCCTTATCCTTTATTCTGCACACGCGTATGATGGGAATGCACATGCTAAAAACGTGCTTTACACTATACAGGCACCCAGACACAGGATGGAGAGAGGTATATGGTTTTGCAACTCACTGCACTTGTTTCCGAGGGTTAACAGTTTGTCCAGCGGGTTTTTTGCAAGTGGCAGGGACTCAGGTTTGTCACATAACGTCCCCTCTCGAAGCCCCGCCTCTCTCGTCTGTGAAGCGAGAGTGGACTGCAGACCTTGCAGAGTTTTCAGGAAGGTCAGTGATGTTTGGTAAGGTCTCAGCAGAGTGGGTCACGCATAGTAGGTGCTCAATAAACGTGCCTGCTTGGTGCTCCTGGTTTTGACGCACGCTGCGCCAACAGCGCCCGTTGTTTTACGCGAAAGCTGTGCTTCTGGAGAGGTGGGTACGACCCCCCTCTGAGAGCAACGGAGCCCGTTTCAAATGGGCCTCAGGAGCCTTTCCATAAATTCGACAGGAGGGCCACTTTTTTTGCAGTTTGTCTTTATTACCTTAAAAAATACACGTTCACCATAGAAAAAGAAAAGCTTCAGAAAATGATGAGAATGAAAATCGCCTGTAATCCTACTCTTGCCAGTCGGTGGTTTTCCAGAGAAACAGAACCAGAAGGACGTTAGGTAGAAGGACAGGCGGGCAGACAGAGGGAGAGACAGTGGAGAGGTTTACATTTATTTAAAGAGCAGACTCACATGACGGGGAGCTGGCAGGCCCGGAAGCTGTAGGGCCGGTCAGTGGGCTGGCCACACAGGCAAGGGTGGACACTGCAGTCCAGACACAGAAACCCTTTTGCTCTGGGAAACCTCCGCTTTGGCTCCTAGGGCCTTCAACTGATTGGGCGAGACCCACCCACTTCTTTGAAGGAAATCTCCATAAAGTCAACCAATTGGTATATTTCCAGCTTGGGTTATTTCAAAGGGAGTCCCTCCCACACATCAGTCCCTGGGAGCCCGCAGGTGCTCAGCAGACTCCCGAGGCCCAGAGGGTGCCCCCTAAAGCCTAGGATGAGGGGAGCGGAGGGCCACCCTGGGGCTGCGAGCAGGGCAGGGTGTTCCCTCCGTCGTCAGGTGCTCCGCCCTCTCCGCCATCACTGACGTGATGAGATCACGTCAGTCCTCCAGGCACCTCTCGGCTCCCTGAATGGGGGACACTGTGGCCCAGCAGCTCAGGGGCCCGGACTGCCAACAGAAACACCAGGATGGAGGAGAACATTGACTCAGCTCGCTCACTCACCTCCATTTCATTCACTGTGTGATCTTGGGCAAGACTCTTGCCTTCTCTGGGCCTGAGTGTAAAGTGCCGCCGTCGGAAGGTGGTTCCCCCAGCCTCGATCTGACGACGCCCTCTCCCTCTGGCCCTCCAGATGGAAGCGCCGTCTTCCGAGGCTGCTTCCGCAGGCCCGACAACCTCTCCCTGGCCTTGCCCGTGACGGCCGCCATGCCGAACATGTCCGTGGACAAGTGCGTGGACTTCTGCACGGAGAAGGTGAGACGGGGACCCCAGGGGTGCAGCGTGGAGTGGCTGGAGGAGCAGGGTGCCTGGCTGGACAGGGAGGTCACGGCTGAGATCTGTGACATGGGAGAGGGGCGTCTCATGTCCTGTAGGTCCGAGGGGTAGGAGTTCTCGCCCTCTGAGGAAGTGCGTTTGTTCCAATGGTGAGGAACACCCAGGAATGAAGGTGATGTTTGAACTGGGTCTAAAAGCATGAGTAGAAGATGGCCAGGTAAAGGCGAAGACCATCCCACCTTGGGTCAGAGTGAGGTCCCCATCACTGGAGGTGTTCAAGCCGGGAAGGGCAGGCATGGCACCCAGAACTTTGAGCACTGGAGAGCCGTTGGCCCGGATGATCTGTGGGGTCTTTCTCAGCAGAAGATCCCTGATGATCAACTGTGTGCTCTTCCTCTCTCGCCAGACAGTGAACTCCACGGGGAGTGGGGGTGGGGCCTTAAACACCTTGTGCCCCACCCCCTAATTCCCAGCACAGAGCAAGGCACGTCACCGGCCGTGATGTCTGAGGAGCCCCCTTCCTCACTCAAGATGAGCTAAGTACAGGAGGGTCCAAAGGAGAGCAGCCCCTCCCCCACCACACCGTGGCCCATTTCATTCACTCACTCAGCAAGTGTTTAATGAGGACCTACTTTGTCACAGACCCTGTGCTCAGCGCTGGGGATGCAGAGTCATCCAGGTTGCAGCCTCTATCCTCAGGATGCTGGCATTTGCTGGGGGTCTGCCTGTGGCCCCTCCTGGGTGCTGAGCCCACACCCCGACTCCTGAACGCCCCCGCCTGTTCCAAGTTGTCACTGTCCCAGAGGCTCCCACCCCACGAAGCCCCTCTTGAGAAGACGGAGAGGCCATGGTGTCTCGGAGGCGGCTGTGCACTGAGCACCTGCTCAGCCCGCCCTCTGCCCCGCGGGTCACTGTTTTCTCACAACAAGACCAGGGGCTGGGGGTGTTCATCCCCATGTGGCAGATGGCAACACCAAAGCTCAGACAGGTGAAGTCACTCGCCCAAGCTCACAGCACCAGCATGGGGCAGGGCTGGGACCGCCTCCTGGGACCAAATCCATGCTCTTCATTCCTGAGCCACCCCAGAGACCCGCAGAGAGGCTCCAAGAGCCATTCAAGGGCAGCCGGTGACATCAGGCCACCAAGCATCTCCTGAGCCCTTGCTCTGCTCCTAAGAGGCGCCCTGGAAAGTGGGGGCGAAGTTCATGAGATTAAAGGTTTGACCATCATAAGGTCCAGCTCACTGTCTTGGGCAGGAATTCCTCCACCACCCACCACAGCATCCCCCTCCCCAGCCCTCTGCTGGGCATCCCTTGTCCCTGAGGCCCTGAAGGACCCTACAGATCAGCCGGAGGTGGGGGACAAACACACGTGGGACAGTGAGGTCGCAGGGCAGACCAGTGTAACGAAGGGTCAGAAGGCCCTGCCGCGTGCAGGACCGGAGGGGCTGTGGGCGGGCAGGAAGGCCCCTCTGCAGAGCGCCCCCTTCCAGCTTTCTCCGGTCTCCTCAGGGGCCAAGGAGAGACGTGGAGTGGTCAGTCCACCGAATGTGGGCGGGGGAGCAGGGCTGCTGTGCCCAGGGTGGAGGGTCTGAGGATTACAGAGTCACAGGAGACTCCAGTGTGTCGCAGCAGTAAGAAAGCATCCTTGGTCAGGGCCCAAGCTGACCCACCTCCTCTGCTCCTCCCACTCCCCTCCCCTTCCCTCCCCTCCCCTCCCTACCTCCCTCCACCCACCCCCCCCTCTTCGGCTAGGAGCTACAGTTCATATTTAACACCTGCTAAACAAGACACCAAACCTACTCTGGCAAAACTCACGGGGCCCAGCCATATAAGGGCGACCTTGGCTTGTTACCAGATTATTCCAGGAGCAGCTCTGGGGGAAATGCAGGCCTGTGGGTCTTGGCTAGAGGCAGACTGGACCAAGGACAGTCCCCTGCCCTCTGGATCTCAGGTCCCTCCTGCTGCCACTTAGCTGTTCCACAGAACAAATAAAGCAATTAGGAGCCTCTCTCCCAACAGAGACTGCGGTGTGCCAAGGTCCCAGCATCCTCTTTAGCCTAAAAGAATGGTTTCAGACAGCTCTTCCCAAGGCGTGGGTTTCGTCTCGCTGTCAGGCCGGGGGTGTTGACCGTGGGGGTCACACGCCGTGAGAAAGGCATTCGTCTTCCAGTTTCTTTCAAGTCCTCCAGCGGAAAGCTCATCTCAGTGCCAAAGTGTCTTTAACACCTCTCCTCCCGCAACTAATCTCCCTCTCGCAGGAAGAAAGGAGCTGACACGGGGCTTGGTCTTGGCAGGCGGAGTGCCTTAGTTAGAATTTAATTACACTGTTGTGTGTCTATAGTATTTGCATGGATAGTATGGAAATGACCAAGGTGCAATACTTGTCCCCAGGTGCTCCTTGTGGGAGCGACACAAAGTTTCCTCGGAAAGTGAAGTCCCAAAAGGCGAGTGGACCTGGAGGAAACAAGTCAATGAATGTAGCACAGGGGACAGAGAAGGAGACGGTCACTGCGTGAGGCGACATGCATGTTAATTAGCTTAATGGTGCCGGTTAATTTGCCGTGTATACATTTATCAAGATAGCAAGTTGTACACCTTAAACCAGGGGTGTCAAACTCATTGTCACCGGGGGCCACATCAGCCCGACGTTGCCTTCAAAGGGCCGAATGTAATTTCAGGACAGTATGAAAGTGACTGCTCCTTACCTAGGGGTCAGGAGCTCTACATGCGGCCCTTTGAAGGCAACCGCGAGGCTGATGTGGCCCCCGGTGACAATGAGTTTGACACCCCTGTTTTAAATGTACACAGTTTTTGGTTGTCAATTATACCTCGCTGAAACAGGAAGAAAACAATAATGCAGAAGCTACGGCGATGGGGCCAAATGGTGAAAGCTGGGTTCGCGGGTGAAGTCTGGGGACCCTCAGGTTGGGGGGAGCGACAAGGAAGGGAATGATACAACTGCTGCCCTACGGTCACCGTCTGGCTGTCTGGGGACTGAGCGGTGTTCTTCTTCTTCCTCTTGTTCTCCCCGTCCACCCCCAGGAGTACCCGCTGGCGGCGCTGGCGGGCACCGCCTGCCACTGTGGGTTCCCCACCACGCGGTTCCCCCTGCACGAGAGGGAGGATGAGCAGCTCTGTGCCCAGAAGTGCAGCGCGGAGGAGTTCGAGAGCTGCGGGACTGCCAGCTACTTCGTCGTGTACCAGACGCAGGTCCAAGGTAGGCCAGGCCGCCCCCACAGGCCCCCAGGTGCTGTCCTCCCGCCCAGAGGTGCCCTGGTCAGTCCATGTCACACCGCCCAGACCGCGCAGGCTGGAGGGCGGAGGGCAGAGGGCCGAGCCGGCGAACTTGGCCAGACTTAGAGACCCTGGATGGGCGACAGAGGGTCCCAGGCAAGAGGGTGTGGGTTCTAAGGACCCTCAACGGTCCCCCTCATACTGAGCCCCCCCTTGGTGGCTCTTTTCTTGAAACGGAGGCGGTGACACTGCGTGGAAAGACATCTGGGCTGGGAGGGGGGGACCTGGGTCTCCAGCGTAGACCCACCCACTGCACGGTCCCGGGCAAGTTGCTTCCCCTCTCCGGGCCTCAGTGTCTCCCTCTGAATTGTGCCTGTGAATTGTTGACTTCCAAGGGCCCTTCCAATTCCAGGATTCTGTAAATGCACCTGTAAGTTCTTTTTTTCTTTCTCTCGCTCAGTCCCCCTTCCCGCTTCTGTCCTTCCTTTGCTGGTGGAACCCACACTCACTGCCCATCTCCTCCTCTGTCTCTTGGGGCCACCAGACCGCAATAATGATGGCGCTGGCACTGGTGGTGGTGGTGGCATCTAGGGTTTCTCAAGAGCTGCCTCTGAGGGCTCTCTGTCCACACCAAGCATGTGTGGAGCCCTCTGTTTGCTTTTCCCCCTCGGCCCTCCTATTGCGTGGGAGCCACCATTATGCCCACTTTACAGGGAGGGAAACTGAGGCCCAGAACAGTTAAGGGACTTGCCTGAGGTCAGGCTGTTTATAAAGTGTCTAGATGAAACTCTTCTCTCCTGATGGGAACATCACAAAACGTGGGGGGCCCTTTAGAGGTGCCTTGTCAGGACCCTCAGCCCAAAGGGAACCCCGAAGGAGTACCCCAGGATCTGAACACACTGACCGTGGACCGTGCCCCGGGGCCCATGCCCAGCCTCGCCTCACCGGTGCTGCGAAGCCCACAGTCAGCCTAGGACCGGGGCGATGTCGCTCGCGTTCACAGGGGGCAGGAGCACACGGCGGTGGGCACCGGCCACAGTAACACATCCACGAGGGCGATTCGCCTTCAGGTCTCCGGCTCCACTGCCCCTGCTACCGACCCCTGCCCATAGCGCAGAGGACACTCCCCACGCCCTCTGAAGCCCGGAGAGCCAGCAAAACCCCACGGGGCTGGACCGCCTTTTCGCCCCCAGAAACCAGGCGGCCGCGCACACGGCTGGGCAGGCCAAGCACTGCACAGGCACAGCCTGCAGGGAAAGAGGTGCCCAAAGGCCGGCCGTGCTCTGCCCGTCACTCGGGGCACCCTAGACACGGCAGCACATCCACCTGGGAAGGAGGCGGCTCCTTCTGATTCTCACAAACGTGCTGTAAGACCTAGAGACCGCCCCCATAGCCCATCCCCTGTTTGGCCTGAGGGGCATCCCAGTGATGGGCCCTCGTGGCTGCTTCCCAGGTGGTTACAATCCCAAAGAGCGGTGGGGCCTTGTTTAGCAGGCGTGGCCCTGGGCTCTGTTCCCCCTGCGGCAAGGAAGCAGCGGTGTTCCTGGGCTTCCAGAAGTGTCGCTGGGTCTGTGAGGCTGGGAACTGGGTTGTCCCAGCCTGAGGGGAGGGTCCCGCACAGAGTAATTATCCCGTGACCCGTTTGATGCGGATAAAACAGACACTGCAGCCCTGTCAATAGCGGAGAACCAGGCCCTCATCAGTGGGTCTGCTCGGTCCCAGGGCCCTGCCCCCAGGTCATCGCTGACCTTCAGTTTTTCTGTGTCAGGCTTTGCACTGGGGACGTGGAAGGGAGAGAGAGGGAAAGAGGGGGAGAGGGGGAGAGAGAGGGGGAGAAACTTCGATTTGCTCTTTCGCTTATTGGTGCATTCGGTAGTGGTTGATTCTTGCGTGTGCCCTCCTGGCGGGGGATCTAACCTGCACCCTTGGCCTAGTGGGGATAATGCTCTACCCCCTGAGCTACCCGGCCAGGGCCTCGCACTGGGAGGTTTGGGGGTCATGTGACATCATCAGACTGCAAGAACCTGGTGCACTGTGGCTGCCTTTATTGAGCACCTCCTGTGTGCTAAGTCCTGATGTTCTTGGGGGAAACAAAATAATTATGGAGCACCTACTGTGTACCATGTACTGTCTAAACTACTTAGACTGAATTAACTCATCTAATTCTCACGATAGTCCAGTGATAGAGGAGCTGTTATTGTTATCATGTTACAAATGAGGCAGCTCGGCACAGAGAGGTTAAGTAGCTCAGCCAGCGTCACACAGCGAAGGTAGGGCAGAGTTGGGATTCAGATCCAGGCAATCTGGGTCCCAAGATTTCACTCGTAACCACAGCATCTCAACATACATTGCAAATACCTCACATGTGTTACTCACTTAATCCTGTAAAGTTCACTAGCCCCATTGTACAGGCGAGGAAACTGAGGCTCAGAGAGGTGAAGTGCCTTGCCCAATGCCACACAGCTAGGCCGTGACAACCCTGGATTGAAACCCGGGTCTGTCTGATGCCAAAGCTGCACAAAATACTGCCTCTGGCACTGCTTTGGTTTGCGGAGCTTAAGAGCCAACTTAACTTTCTTTTTTTAGCGCTGAGAACAACAGCTCTTACCCTGGAGTTGGCTTTGGCCTCCCGGGCAGTGTTGGAAAGGAGAATCCTGTTTTCCAGGGACATTGAGGGCCTAGCGTCTTCCTCATTCCCAGCATGTGACTATGACAAAACGCGAAACCTCCAGAAAAATCAGAAAGAATTACACAGTGACCACTCGCGTGCTTGTCCCATAGATTTGACATGTGTCAACGTTTTGCTACATCCCCTTTTCTGTCCCTCCGTTTCTCCGTCCTCACTCTTTGGCAGCGCTTCGAAGTAAGTTATGAACATCATCCCTCTTCAGCGCGTGTGCCGTTAATTATCATTCACTGTTTGCTTATGATTTCCTGAAGTCGCATTTACACAGAGCCGGCTGCACGGACTTGAGCTGCATTGTTCAGTGACATCTGAGTAATCCGCAGCCTCATCAAATGCTCACCAGAACCGTCCCGCAGGACTCTGCGCATCTAGGCTCCTTCTCGCGGCGTGTTCCCGTCAACGCCATCCCCAGACGCCCACTTGCCTTCGACAGAGAGGACTTGGTTTACTTCTCTGGAAGCCTGTTCTCCCCGAGCAGACAGGGGGCACAGTGGGAGGGGGCCGGGGCCCTTGGTGGGCAGCCGCCGTCGCTTGGCGCTCCCACTGGGAGCCCCGTGCTAACACTCAATGCGCTTTCTCGCATTTAACCCTCCTAAGAGCCCCAGGACGCTGACCATTCCACAGTCCCATTTCATAGGTGAGGAAACTGAGGCTCAGACCCATCCTGCTTCTGAGGTCTCCCAGCAAGTAGTGGCGGTATTGGAAGTTAAATCTAGAAGTTTTAACTGCTCCCCTGAAAGACTGCTGTGAGAAATCGGCGTAATCAAAGTAGGATTCCAGTAGCGACAGATGACACAGAGCAGGAAGTATCGGGGTACCACCCTGGAGGGAACTGTAAGGAGGGCAGAGTAATGGGTGCTATTGGATGTGCTGAGTGGCCCAGCGAGGGGGGGCCGGACTGAAGGTCCCTGGTGACTATGGCAGGAAACGGAGTGGGGGCGTGGACAGCTCGGCCAGCCGTGTGAGTGGGAAAGGGGCGAGGGGAGGATGGTTGCTGGGGCAGGGTTTTCGGTGATGGAGCCCTTTGCTCATGTCTGCCTGCTCACGCGATGGGGCCCGCTGAGAGGGAGGGAAAGGAGATGAGGGGAACCAATGGAGCAAGGAGACCAGGGAGGGGGTGAAAATGGGGTGGGGATGCTAGAGCAGGGCACAGCCCCCTCTTGCATGTGAGGGGCAGGGGAGGAAGAGAGGGTGGAGGCAGAGCAGCCTTGTGAGGTCAGGGGTGTGGAAGCCGGAGCAGGGGAGGGAGGTTCGCCTGCGCCCACTTCATGCTCAATAACGACGGAGGTCAGTGGCCCAAAGTGAAAAAGCAAGACTGAGACTGAAACTCCAGGATTCTCTCCTGTTCCTTGTCCACCGCAAAGCCCCCTATGCTGGCCGCCCCCTCAGCTGACCGCCACTGTGCCTTCTGGCTCCGGGAGGGGCTGCCCGGGAGATGCCGAGGTGCACCCTTCCCACGGGCTCTGACGGCAGAGGCGGAGAGTCAAGAGGATCAGAATGCAGAATGGTGCTCACCTGTCCCAGCCCATTTTACAGATGTGGAAGTTGAGGGCCAGATAGAAATAACTACCACCCCTTTTGAGCACTGTAGTGTGTGAATACATTACATGCATTATTCCGTTGAATTCTTACAAGATCCGTACAATGTAGATACTATTCTTACCCACCTATCCATCCAATCACTGTTGCATCCAGCTACCCACCCAGCTGTCACCTGCCCATTCATCCACCCACCTATCCATCCATCCATCTAACCACCCATTCACCACCCCATCTATCCATGTACTCATCCATCCGTCCATCTGTCCATCCATCCACCTATCCATCCATCCATCTAACCAACCATTCACCACCCCATCTATCCATGTACCCATCTCTCCATCCATCCATCTGTCCATCCATCCAGCTACCCATCCATCCATCCATCCATCCATCCATCCATCCAGAAAACATTTACTATCTCTGCTATATGCCAGCTACTGTGGAAAGTACTGGGGAATCATCAAAGCACAGTATGGCAGGGTTTCTGACCAAACAAATAATTTTTTAATTACTGCTGTGATAAGTGACATGAAGGGGATGGACACAGTCCACTAGCGATAGCCCAAGGGTCAGGAGAGGAAGGAGCACCAACTCAGCAGAGAGTGGGAGGATGGGAAGCAGTCCCCCTGGCGAGGGCAGGTGAGGGCACAGCTGCCTGAAGGCGCTGAGTGGGGAAGGAGCAGAGCACAGGTGAGGGGACAGCAGGGGGCTGGCAGGTGGGGGCGGGAGGGGGAGCGGGTGAATGGCTGGGATGAGCCTGGGAGGATGCAAGGGCCGGACCACACAGGGCCTGGAGGCCGAAGCAAGAACCTTGGACTGGCTCGCGCGTAGATGGACACCATTTCAGGGGGTTAATCTGGAGGAAAGTTGGGGACAGGAGAAAGTGACTTACAGCGATGGGGGAAACTGAGGCAGTAGAGAGGACTCATTCTCCTAGCTGAGTTCTATTGAATCCCTACTATGTGCTAATCCCATCATCTCACCAACCCTTGTTATCAACTCATAAGGGAGGAACCATTTCCCCCATTTTACAGATGGGGAAACTGAGGCCCAGAAGAGGTTCCATCACGTGCACTGGGTTGAAAGGCCGAGAAGCAGCATGCATGAGACTCACACCCAGGTTTTGTCTGACCCTGACCCTGACCGTGCCCTACCCTTTGCAGACAACCGCTGCATGGACAGAAGGTTCCTCCCAGCCAAGTCCAAGCAGCTCATCGCTCTGGCCAGCTTCCCAGGCGCCGGCAACACGTGGGCTCGCCACCTCATCGAGCTGGCCACCGGCTTCTACACCGGCAGCTACTACTTCGATGGCTCCCTCTACAACAAAGGTGAGGAGGCTGCCTGGGCTCAAAAGAGCACCCTGGGAGGGCATGGGAATACCCTTCCTGAGCACCTACTATGTGCTGCTCCGCTCACCCGACCATGTTTATTGAGACCTACTATGTGCTCGGTACCTTCCTTTTGCTTATATCCCACAAATGTTTCCAGAGCATCATGTCTTGGGTATCACACCTGTCTCTATTCAATAATGGGCATTTATCAAGTACCTACTATGTGCCTGGTACCTTCCCTCCATTTAGATCACTGCAAGCCTTCCTTGAACACTGACTCTGTGCAGGGACCTCACCACAGACCCTCACTGACGAGCAACTCTGCTGTACGCAGAGGTCTGATAACTATGTTCACTCTGAAGACGTTTTTCGAGTATCGACTGCTGTTTGTCAGTGTCTCATCTGCATTTACGTCAATGGCGTCGGTTCCGTGGCTGCTCTGTTTTCACTCTGTTCACAGACGTTGGCTCAACAGTGCCATGTCCTAACGCACTTCCCAAGCTCACTTTCCCAGCAGCCATGTGTGGAGTGCCGGCTGTGGGCCAGGCACTTGGTGGAGGTTCCGGTGGCCACAGACGTTCTCTTGGCCACCCACCCGGTGCCAGGGGGTTTGTCAGGTGCTCTGTGTCTGTTTAACCCTGCACAGCCACCCCGGGAAGATGTTGATACCTTTTCCCAGGTAGGAAAACCAGGGCTCGGAGAGGAGAGACATCACTTGCCCAAGGTCACACAGATCTTTTTCAGTGGGCTGATCGGGGGTCACAGCCCAGGGTTTTCTCACTTCGAAGCCCACATCCATCATCTCACCACACAGGCAAGAAGTCCCTGGGGTTTTGCAAGTCTCAGGTGAGGTGCCCATGGGGTGTGAAGCCCTCTTCCAGGCACGGCAGGGGTATTGGGGAAGCCGTAGCTCTGCCTGGGAAGGGCTTTGAGTTTCCGTGTGAAACAGCCCTTGTCCGTGGGTCTCTGTGTCTGCTAACCAGAGGATGACCACTTCTTGGCTGTGTGACTTTGGGCAAGTTACTACACCTCTCTGGTCCTGTGTCATCATGCACAAAGTAGAGATAACAGCATGTACCTGGTAAGGTGGTTCTGAAGGTTCATGGGTTGATCTCTGCCACACGCTCAGCACATAATAACTGTTCAATAAAGGCTGTGAGTACTTTGGTCTGGGTACTAGGCACTGACCAAGCACAGCCTGGTGTTGACAGAGAGCCACCCCTGAGTCCCGGCTCAGGGAGGGCCAGGGGCAGGTCCATCTAAGTATAAGAAGCAGGAGGGAGGTGGAGAGTGGGGGAGAAAAGGCAGGAAGGGTGAAGAGAGACATGTCAAAGGATGGGGCTGGCGAGGGCTGGTGTAAGGGGCCTGCCTTCGTGGCCTGCCTTTTTGTATACTTATTAATTTCTATTAATTCATTTTTTGGCTTCAGCGGTCATTTGTTGGGCACCTGTTATGTACAAGGCTGCAAACCGAGTGTTTTGCAAACTTATCCCAGAAATTGAGCCCACACCTGGCTGTCACCAGCACCTCTGCTTTTAACCACTAACCTGTGCTACCCTTATGGGAGCTGCTGGGAGGAGCCAAGCACATTCTGGAATCTCTGGGGCAGTGGCTGGGGGAAGCGGGCTCAGAAAGCATCCCGCAACCGGCCCGCATTCTGACCTTCCTGGCTGCAGTGGCAGCCCTGCTCAGGGAGCCCCAGAAGGTCACAGTTAGAAGGGCCCCTGAGCATCATTTCGTTCAGGGATCCGAAGAGGTTTCACCCCAAGTGTCAGTTCCAGCGAATCCCTGCTTTAGGACGTGTGAAGAAGGCCTCTGAGGTTCTGTTCTCCCTGAGAAATGCAGTGCCTTCACCTAGCAGTGATGCCCGTTGAGGGTGTAGGGGCAGAATGGTCCACAGGCCACGTATTTACCGTCTCCCTCCACCCCCGCCTCCTGACTGTGGAGAGAGGGAGGCTGGATCTCCAGGTGCAACCTGGACAGTGAATTGTCCACCTGAACTCTGTTGCTGATCAGCCGTGAGACTTCGGGCAAAGTGGTCCTCTCTGTGAGGCTACTATGTCCTCATCTCTAATCCGGGGATGTCAAAGCTGAACCCACAGGGGTTTCGAACAAAATGTCAGATAATGCGTGTGAAATAGTATATGTGAGGCTGTGGTATAATATGGACGCTATTTTTTAAGTGACGTGTAACCGGTACAGTCCACTCTTCCGTCCAAGTCAGCGGGGGTTGGTTTCTCACGATGCATCAGAATCACCAGGGAGCTTTTAACATCCTGGTGCCTGAGCTGCACCAGGGCCGTTTCCATCGGACTCTCGGGAGTGGCCAGGACATCAGTAATTCTTAAAAGCTCCCAAGTGAGCCCTGGCCGGGTGGCTCAGTCAGTTGGAGCGTCGCCCGCATGTACCGAGAGGCTGCGGGCTGGGTCCCCAGTCGGGGCGCACAGCCAGGTTGCAGGTTCCGCCCCTGGCCGGCCGGAGTGTGTGCAGGAGGCAAATGATCGACATTTCTCTCTCTGTCTGCCTGTCTCTGTCTCTCTCTCTCTCTCTCTCTGAAATATCAAGAAAATCAATAAACATATCCTTGGGTGAGAATTTAAAAAAAAACACAAAAAGCTCCCAAATGATTCCCATGCAAAGTCAGAGTGAGAGACCCCTGGCCCTGGGCTAGGAGCCCGGTATTCTCACGACCAGACCCACAATATTCCCAGAATTGGTCCTGGTTCTATGTTTTTTATACTCGAGTCCTGGGGAATATCAAAGAGTTGAAAATTTCCCTGGCTAGCGTAGCTCAGTGGATTGAGCGCGGGCTGTGAACCACAGTGTCACAGGTTCAATTCCCAGTCAGGGCACATGCCTGGGTTGCAGGCCATGACCCCCAGCAATCACACATTGATGTTTCTCTCTCTCTCTTTCTCCCTCCCTTCCCTCTCTAAAAATAAATAAATAAAATCTTTTAAAAAAAGGGTTGAAAATTAATAGAGAAGCTGTCCCTAAAACCTTAGCTAGAGAGAGGGAGAAAAACGGAAAAAAAGGAAGGGAGGAAGAGAGAGGGAGGGAGGAAAGGCGAGAGGAAGAAACGGAACACAAAAGAGATACAGAGCGAGCGAGCAGCAGCCCTCCCCGGCGGTCCCTGAGCCCCAGCTGTGGGATGTCAGTCCCGCTGAGGAAGGCGGAGGTCTGTGGGCTGGTCACAGGCACCTGGTGCTTTGAGTGCAGCTGCCTTTTCACTAGGGGCTTAAAAATACTTCCCGTGGCCTGAGCTCTCGCAGGTGACAATGAGCTCTCTCCCTGGGAGTTCAGGGCTGGCAGGGGGGTGCAAGCAGAGGGGACCCCACCCCCAGGAGCATCGGTCAATCTGGCAAACCCTCAGCTCGCTCCCGCAACACCTCTGCAGTTGACAGACGCCTCGCTTAATGAAACCACACCCCCGGGGCCCTGGAGCCTGGGGGGCGGGGAGGGGACCCGGAGCCAGAGGTGGAGTAAATTGCTGTGCCTGGGTTGGCTCCCGCGGGGTGGCAGTTCAGCCGCCCCTCTCTCGCATCAGACTCCGGGCAGAAAGAGCGATTTGTAGTTGGAAGACACGGCACACGCTGTCTACTGTCCCTGGGACATCAGCCCTGCCGCCACCCTGTCCTCGCTCATCTGCCTGGACACCTGCTCCCCCAGCCGCAGGGCACAGCCCCCCCGCAAGGTCTCTGGCGGACTTAGGTGTCCTTCTCCTTTATCTTCCTTGTACCCAGGGCACTCCTTCATCACGGCCCTTATTATTATTCATGTATTCATGTCACTGCTAATAATACTAATAATCGTGGGCATTTATTGGATGTCTACCATGGGCCCAGCACTGTGACCGGTGATTTATATGTTTTGGGGGGTGTGTGCAGAAGGTGGGGAAGACTTACCCAAAAGGTGAGGAGGGAGTTCCAGGCAGAGGGCACGGAGTGGGCGGAGCCTAGGCAAGGAGAGTGCCGCAGCGTGACCTGCGAATGGAAACAGTTTGAAGGCTGCCTGACCGTGAAGGGGGTGGGGGGTGAGGGCTGGGGGCGTGCGGCAGGAGGGGCAGCCAGGGCTGGACACTGCAAAGCCCTTGAAACGCCCTTCTGAGAGTCGTGCACGTCATCCAGGGGGCACTGGGCGGGCAGGGTGGGGGAGTGGGGTGTAGAGGACTCCAGGCCAAGAAGTGGTGTGCAAACGGGTGATACACCTCTCTGGCCACAGAGGTTGGGTGGGGGTCATTTAGCCTGCAGGATCATCGCGGGGGGGGGCAGCAATGGTGGGGAGAAGGGGGCAGCGGGGAGGGACATTGAGGGGTCAGTAGTTAGAAAGGGGCCTCAGGCATGGGCCAGGAGGGGCTGGTTTCTATATGAGCTGATCTGCCGTGACTCTCGGTGCTTTATTTAAGCCCTTCAGTGGAGTTCCTCCCTCATCCCTTCGACTAACTGGGGGCACGTCCCTGCCTCCACCAGAGACCCGATTCCTCCTCTGTGACAAGCACAGGCCGTGCAGGGACCCCCCAGCACGCTCCTGAGTCTGCAGAGCTGCCTGACTTTTCTCCCTTCTGCCTCCGCTTGCTCTGCAACCTGTTCTTCCCTTGTCCTGGCGACAGGCGCACCCCCCACAAAGGGCTGTCCCGTCCAGGATGGAGGGACTCGGTGAACGAGCGAACGAGCTTCCCTCCCAGAATCCAAGTGTCTGTCCCACTTGAGCATGGTTTTCTCTGTGATGCTGTCCATCTGCCCGTCGGTGTCTTTTTCTTGACTTTTTTTTTTTTCTCTGCTCCTTTCTTTCTCCGTGTCTCTCTGCCTGGTTGTATCTCTCTGTCCCTCTCCTTGTGTCTTTGTTCTCTCTTTTGTTTCTAGGTCTGTTTTCCCGCCCCCTTTTCTCCCTCCCTCGGTCACAATCACCTTTCTGTCAGACACCTGTCTGTTTCTGTCCTTCTCTTCCCTCTCCCTGGTCTTCGTCTTTCCCTTGCTGTCCCCCTGCCCCTCTCTGATCTCCGCAGCCCCAAGTGCAGGCTCAAGCTCGGTGGGCTGCTGGGACCCAGAGCCCAGGCCTCTGAGGGAGGCCAGACAGAGGAAGGAGGGGCTGAGCCAACAGCCCAGATTGGGCAGGGCCCTTCTCAGCCTCTGGGGAGCCCACAGATCAGGTATTTGGATAGCCCAGGTTAAGAACTGGGCGGATGGTGTGGGGGAAATAAATATTATCTAAAGAAAAAAAAGTAACAGTAAGACTCATGGATCTTTTTGCAAATCACTTTATCCCTAGTTCCCATCACTGTGCCTAGCACATAGTAGTTGCTCAATAAACACGTGAGTAAATGTGGGAGTTAATGTATGAGGACTCCCGGAGAGGCTCCGCAGGGGAGAGGCTCAGCAGGGGGTGGGGGTGGTGGGGATGGCTTGTCTCCTCCAGCTCACCTGTCCTGTCTCCTGCCCCCGGGCTGTGGGAAGGGTTTAAAGGTGAGCGGGACCACTGGCGCAGCGGGAGGACCATCTGCATCAAGACACACGAGAGCGGCCAGAAGGAGATCCAGGCCTTCGACGCCGCCATCCTGCTCATCCGTAACCCCTACAAGGCCCTCATGGCCGAGTTCAACCGCAAGTACGGCGGCCACATTGGCTTTGCTGCGCATGCCCACTGGAAGGGCAAAGGTACAGCTGGGGCGGGAAGGGGGAAGGAGAGAAGGGAAGGGAACAGAAGGGTTCTGGGTTGCAGGGCACAGTGCGCTGGGCCCGTGCTGTCTCCTGCAAGGAATCCAGGAGCGCATCCTCCATGGCACATGCGCTTCCTACACCCCATTGCTCACTGGCATCACGTGATCCTCTGTGAGGCAGCTCAGTGGTTAAGGACATGGGTTGTGGAGCAAGACCTGCCTGGGTTCAAGTCCCAGCTCCATCACTTCCTGGGTAAACCTTCTTAACCTCCCCGAATGTAGGTCATCCCATCTGTAAATGCAGCTCTGTAGAATTTAACCCTTTAAGCCACTCAGTAGCTGTGACCCATGATGCACGATGGAAACGGGGGTCCTCAAGTTGAAATGCATTGATTGGAGCAGGTTCAAGAGCTCTTTCCTGGGAGTTAGGGGACCTGCATCCAGACCAAGGCCAGCAGCTGAGTGGCCCTGAGTGGCTAGGAGGCCCCAAGAGATCCCTTTAATGGACAATCCCAACAACTCTGGGTCAGAGGCTCAGAGACCGTACACGCCTTGTCCCCAGTCCCTGCTGGAAAGTGACGGCATTGGCCCCTAACCACTGAACTGCATTAAGACGATCTGGGTTTGAGACTCGACCATGACACTTACGAATAGGTGGCAGCTCGAGGTAGTGGCGAGAACTTTGAAGTCTGGCCCAAGTTCTGGCATCCTGAGTGCCTTTGACCCTACTGGGTCTCAAAAGCCCGTTATCAACGACCACCTGTACCTCCATCACAGTAAAGGAATCACATCGGCGAGCACTTTAACACCCCACAATGAACTCGTTTTATAAATGGGACGAGCTAAGATCAGAGTTGGGGGGGTGAAGCAGCTTTCTCAGGAAGTTGGGAGAGCTGGGGTTTGATCCCAGCCAGCCTTCAGCCAGAGTGCACGCTCTTAACCACGGTGCTATCCTATGGCAACGGGTTAGGTGGACCCGTTAAACTGGGTGAACAAGAATCACCCAGTTTAGAGTGTCTGTTAACACGAGCTCCTCCCCACTCCACCTGGGAGCCAGGCTGCTCCAGCCCCAAGCCAGGTGGGGGAGTGGGGGGTAGTGCTTCCCACTCCTCCCCCACCCTCCCCCTGGCTCCCAGCTGCTCCGAAGCTCTGGTCCCCGCCCAGAGAGGCCCGGAGCGCAGGCGGGATCGGTAACTCAGCGGTCCACCAATCACAGCCTCGACCACGTTGATGTCCTTGATTGAAAACCCTCGGGCCTGCCTCAGCAACTGTGCACCGGGCTCCTGTTCACCCATCTGTGCCTCCCTCTGCCTCGCTTCCCCTCTCAGGGAGGGGGCAAGCCCTTGGACAGGTGGCGACATTTGTTCTCTTGTTCCCGGGAGGAACGAGGCCTCTGAATTATTTATTTGTAGAACAACTGAAAGTGAGGCCCGGTCAGGGCCAGGCTGAGGAGCCCCTCCCGGGAACAGACCCTCCGCTTGCCGGGCTGGAAAGGACCCGAGAGGTCACTGAATGCCGTGGGCCTGCCTCAGCCCCGGCTGCCCATCAGGATCCCCAGAGGAGTGTGGGAAGACCCCGGCGCTCAGGCCACACCCCGGGCCGTTCCTGGAGCGGAGCCTGGGCGTCAGCACGTTTAAAGCTCCCAGAGGCTTCCAGGGCACAGGCCGCACTGAGAGCGGCTGATTGGCCCTCTCTTTCTTTCTGGGGAAACCGAGGCCCAGAACGGCAGGGACCTGCCACAGTCACTCAGGCACACGGTGGCAGGACTAGAACCCAGTGCTCTATGCCCCAGGCATCCGGTGCCCCGAGTGAAAATGGAGGAACTCGCTTGGGGAGCTCAGGGGGAGCAGACACCTAGCCTTCGTTACCTCATTTAATCCATCCAGTTTCGGAGGAGGTAAGAAAGGCGGCTGTGATCGTTGTTAAATTCCATTTCGCGGTGAGAACTGCAGCCCCGGAAGGGAGTGGGTCCTGTGGTGGGGGCCCCAGCTGTGGACCCAGCTGGGTTCTAGCCCAGGCGTTAGCCACCGGGCTCTCTCTTACCCGGCAGCGTTGCTGACCTTCCGGTGCCTCCGGAGGTTCTCCTCTGCTGGCACAGCCCCTTGTCTCAGGTTCAGGTTCAGGTTCAGACCACGTTAATGCCCGGGGGCCTCTCTTCTCTTATTCAGGACAGCTGGGAGCTTTAAACACAGAGAGAAGGGAGAGTCAGGACCGGCTGAGCCAAGAGGCTTCGGTGGGGGAGAGTGGGGTTTCCCGCACACACATCTCACGGTGGGGGTCTGGGGGGCCCCACATGAATCTGGAACTGGGTAGGGAAGCTTCTCCCAGTGTCCCCTCCCCAGCCTGGCCCAGGTCTTCAAGAGCTCTAGCTGAGCACCTTCCCCGAAGAACCCGAGCCTCCCGTCCCCACCCAGCCCTTCCTGCTCATTTGCGTTAACCTCTGGCACCTGCGTTTGAGACCCCTCCTTGCGGGCCTCGACACCAGCCACGTCCGTTTCACTTGGGAACTGGTTGGAAACACAAATCTAAGCCCCCCCCCCCACAGACCTGCAGAATAATCGGAAACCCTGGGGAGAGCCTAGCCATCTGTCCATCTGTCCATCTGTCCATCCGTCCTTCCGCGTGGCAGCAATCCCCCAGCTGTTTCTGACACGCCCTCCACTTGCAGAAACGCTGCTACAGATCCGTGCTGCTCCAGGGGCAGCCTAGGGACCAACCACCGCATCGATTCCCCCGGGAGATTTTTAGAAAAGCAAACCTCCCCCACCCTTCCCGGGCTCACTGGGTCAGCATCTGCATTTGAACAATCTTCATGTGCACTTGAACATTTGAGAATCTCGGCTTTCAGACGTCCTCAGCCTAGAATATGAGGTCACGCCCCTCAGAGCAGAGGTCACCCAGCTGTGGAGCATGTCTACCCCACCCTGCCCGTGCACCCCTCTCAGCGATAGCTGGGTGGAGGCTCCTCTAATGCCCACCCCCCGACACACGCACGTGCACACGCGCGTGCGCACACACACACACACACACACATATACTTGGTTCCGTAACGCTGATTTTACAATGTCCCTGGAGTGGGTCCAAAGCAAAGTTTTATGTGATATGATTACACAAGGTGAATTGTCCTGGATCTGTTTAATGAAACAGAGGCTGTGTTTAATGATTCCGTGGGGAATTAAGAACAGTTAAGCTATTAATCAGACCCCAGTTCCTGCCGGCGACGAGAAGAGGGAGTGCGGTGGCCGGCCCAGGCCCACGAGCGCTCCCGTCTGGGGGAACCAGCCCTGTGCCCGTGGCCCGCGGCTCATTGTGCCTCCGTTACCCACTTTGACGGCAGCGATCACATATCGGAAATGCTGAGCTAATCAAGGGCTTTTGTTTTTAAGTTTTATTCTTCTTCCCAACAAAGCGATTGAGGAGCTTCAGGCAAGGGATCTGTGCCGTGCGGCGGCGGTGGGGGGGGAGGGGGCGCTGCTGGAACAGCCTGGGTGTCCCACGTGGTGTGGCGGGGGTGGGGGGAGCCCTGAGCAAAGTGATGGCGCCTCGGAGATGCTGGGGGCAGGGGCGGGGTGGGGCGCGCACAGCCTAAGAAGAATTGTGACAGGAGCCACACTTCTCAGGCCTCTCCCGTATCCCACGCCCCCTGCCGGGACCTTGGCGAATCTCCTCCCATTTCATCTGCACAGCAGCTGGGATGCAGGTCTAGCACGGTCACCATTTTGCAGATGGGTAAACTGAGGCTCGAGGAGATCGACCCATGTCCCTAACATCACACCACTAATGTGGAGAGGAGCTGGGTTTTGAACGCAGGTCGTCCAACTCCCAAGTCGTCTGTGAACAGACCATGTGTCTTAGTGTCTGGAGAGGAGAATGTCTGAGCGGACCAGATCAGGAGCCCTCCCAGGCTTTGCCAGGGGAACAGGAGCCAGGCTCAGTCCAGCGTAGTTGTGGGTTCGAATCCTGCCTTGGATATGTAGCAGTGGGGCCTTGTCACCCACCCACCATTCTTTTGACACTGTTTCTGTAAGTGCGGACTCTGACCGATATGTCGCTTGTAGATAAACAGCATGTTTGTGTAAGAATCTTAGGAACCGCCTTCAAAAGATACAGGCTCCGACCTTCAGTCATCCCAGCAGCTCCAGGAGATTCGCTGACTTTCAGCTGTAAAACCAGGATGACACACCCCAGACCATCCGTGGGCCCATTCCAGGTCCTTAGCAGAATGCATGGGGCTGATCTGCACACAGAGAACTTTCCAACCCCCTCCCCTTGATCTCTGTGTCCTGTTTTCCGCAACTGGAAACTGGCTTTTCGGGTCCTGTCGGGGAAAAATCAGATTCCTCTCGGATCCACGCAAACAAATATATTGCCATGGAAACAACACTCACTCGTGAAGTGTTTTTGCATTCCGGAGGGATCCAGCAGGCTTCTCCTGTCTGTTTGAAACGAACCTTTGATTACAGCTGTTCTTTGCTCGCTTTCTTATTTTCTGGGGCCTGGGTCTGGTCGTTGCCGTCTTATGCGCACTGGAAACTCCTGTCTCTGCCATCTGGACCTCGACAGGATTATCTGTGGGGCCATTGGGTGTGAGATACAATCCTAAGGCTGGTGTCCCTGTCCTTCCTTTCAGAGGATTTAGTTTGAGATTGCTCACGTGTTTGAACTTTGTCTTTGCTTTAGATTCTGTTTTTGTTTCTGTTTTGAAAGGAGTGGCTGGGTCTCAATCCCTTCAGGGGCCTTGGGTGAGCAGCCTCCTGCCCCTGCCCCTGTGTGTCAAATGGGGCCGGTCATTCCTGCCCTCGAGGCTTCTTGTGGGCCCTGTGGGGGATAACGCATGCAAATCGCCCACACGGCCGGGACACATACTTGGTGCTTAGGAAATGCACGCTCCCATCCCAGGGAGCTTTGCAATCAGCAGGGATGCCCTGTCATCTCCATCCCACCTGCGTCCAAGGCTAGGGGTACCAGCAGGGGACCCTGACCACCCTGCAGAATGGCCCCTTCCCTTTCTTTGGGGACCACCCTGCAGCCCCCTTCCAGCAACCACTTGAGGTGACCAGAGGTGGCCAAGCCTGGAAGTTCAGATCTGTGTGTCTCCAGGTAACAGAGCATCACCTCCATCCATTGGAGGTCACCTCCACCCATCAGGGCTTCTGCCACAGAAACAGCAGTTGCCCTGAGTCACCAGAGATGCTGGGAGATGACTCAGGAATGGGGAAATCCTTTTAAAAAAAAGTGAAACAGACTATACACACGCTAAATTTTTTCTAATCACCCAGATACATCTGGTCTTAACACATTATAACAGTATGGGCCCAATTAGCCAGATACATTGTAAATAATCTATCTTAAGGATCAAAAATGCCCTTATCCCCAGCATAAATATTTCCCCAGCAGTCCTGCTGTTCCAGCGGGGGGTCTCTGGGGGAGCAGGAGCCCCACCACCGATTCCGATGTCTTCTGCACAGAAGAAGGAATCCTTTATCACTTGGCCACGTGGTGGCTGGGGATTTCAATTTCATTCAACAACTATTTATGGAGCCCCTGTGGGGTGGGAGGCAGTGGGAGACAGTGCAGGCGAGGCTGCTGGCACCTGGGGTAGACTGGAACCTGGAACCCGGTAAGCCTGGCCTGGACGGTGCTTCCCGGCTGTGAGGCCTTGGGCCAGTCCCCTCGCCTCCCTGAGCCTCAGTTTCCTCCGTGGTGATAAGTGAATAGTGGTCCTTTCTTTTCAGGGTGGTCGTTAGCATTAAGTGAGATCATGGGTATCCATCACCCAGCCAGGGAGGAAGATTTAGCTCTTAAGAACCAGCTGGGCTCCCCAGACTGGCCTGGGAGACGCACCGACACTGGTGCAGTAACACGGCCTTCGGGAGGGCGCCCAGGGCCCTGCCCCGGGGCAGCGCAGCAGGTCTGGCTTCAGGGTGTCGGACAGCCCGTGCAGTGACTCTGCAGCCGGGCTCAGAGCTGGAGCTCAGGCTGGAGTCCCTCCCCCTGTCCCCAGCCTCCTCCCCGGCTCCCCTCGGGAGCCCTGGGGGCTGGCGGGCTGGCTCTGCGAGGTCCTCTCCAGGGCTCCCCGAGGAATTCCCTGCACTGTGTTGGGGCCTGACTTTCAAGGCAGCCAGCCCCGAACATACCCTCCCACGTTGGTGGCACTCCGTCCTGTCATTTACCACAGCAAGGTAACAGGCGAATAGCCAAAACAAATGGCACACAATTCTGTAATGCAAAGTGAAGAAAGGAAGGTGGGACAGACAGGAGAAAAGATAACAATAATCTGACGGGCCACAGCGCCGGGGAGACAGAGGGTACATGTACATGGACGGTGTGAGGGGCCGTGAGGCCCAGCAGGACACCTGCCTGAGCCTGGGGAGTCAGAAAAGAGAACATCACGCCTGAGACCAGAACAACAACAGTGACAGTGACAGTAATAGTAACAGGAACAGCAATCGTAACAGTGACAGGATAGTAATCATAACAGTAATAGTAACAGTAATTGTGACAGTAATAGTGACAGTGATAGTAATAGTGACAATAACAGTAACAGTGACAGTGACTATAATGGTGACAGTGACAGTGACAGTAACAGCGTTTACTGGGTACAGGGCCCCATGCTGACAACTTCACATGTGTTTCCACTTACTTCGTACAACAGCCCTATTATTATCCTGTGAGCGAATACTCTTACCACACAGGGTAACGGTTACTACCCAGAACAACTATTACTGCCCAGGACACTCTGGTAGTCAAAAACCTAGACTTTGAAACCAGAATGTGTGGGTTCAAGTCCAGGCTCTGCCAGTTATTAGCTATGTGTCCTTGAGCAAGCTCCTTACCCTCTCTGTGCCTCAGTTTCCTCTTCTGTTCAATGAGGAAAAAAATGGTGATACCTGCCTCCTAGAGTTGTGCAGAATAAGTGAATTAGTAACTATAATCATATACTTTTATATATTAACATAAATATATGCTAAAATATAAAGGGACAGTAGCTGACATTATATGTGCATCTGTGCCTGGTGTGTCGCAGGCACCCAACAAATGTTGTCCCCGAAGGGAAGGGAGGACTGAGACTGTCCCAGGCAGAAGCAGAAGCAGCACTGCGGGGGAGGGGGGGGGGGATCAGTGGCGCATGCAGAGGAAAGGAGTCCGTGGTGTTATTATTGCCGTGAATCCTGGTGACCTCGGCCAGCGCCACCTGGCCTGCATCCTGTACGCCCCGCCCCCCTCAGACTCAGCCCGCCCTCCTCTCTCCGCAGAGTGGCCGGAGTTCGTGAGGAACTACGCGCCGTGGTGGGCCACTCACACGCTGGACTGGCTCAAGTTCGGCAAGAAGGTGCTGGTGGTGCACTTCGAGGACCTGAAGCAGGACCTGTTCGTCCAGCTGGGCCGGATGGTGGGCCTGCTGGGTGTGGCCGTCCGGGAGGACCGGCTGCTCTGCGTGGAGAGCCAGAAGGACGGCAACTTCAAGCGCTCGGGGCTCCGGAAGCTGGAGTACGACCCCTACACGGCGGACATGCAGAAGGCCATCTCCGCCTACATCAAGATGGTAGACGCGGCCCTGAAAGGCAGGAACCTCACGGGCGTTCCCGATGACTACTACCCCAGATGATGGGTCGGCTGGGGAAGGGGGTCCCGACCGAGCCCCCGGGGACCCCTGCCCCTCTGTCCTCTCTTTGGCACGGGGACATCCCCTTGGCTGCTGTTGGCCTTCGATGAGTTTCCTGCATGACCAAGGAGCCTCCAGGGAGGAGGTTCCAGGCACGACCCTCACCTGCTCACAGTCCCCTTTACAGAAGCAGGAGGCCACCGGTGGGGGCGTTCCAGCCACGCAGACCCTCTTCCGTCTCTCCCTGCCCCCCCACTCTGGGTTCCGCTGTGGGAGGGAGGGCTCGTGGGGGTCCCGGAGACGTGGGCGCCTCTCCCAGGTGCTGAGACGCAGGAGCCGAAGGGGCAGGAGGAGGGAGGTAACCCCGGCTGCTCTGCCCTTCGGGGCTGGGCTTCCGGAGCCTCCCCGTCTCCCCACCCAAGGGGCACCCAGGTTCCCCAGGCTGCTCGTGTGTGCAGGCCACGGATTGCAGGGAAGTTCCTCTGTAGCCTTAGGTTTCTGACATCGGGTGGGGAGGGGGGCCCTGGTGCTCACAGCAGGTTAAAGGTCACCATCATGGGGGCCTACTGCCCGCCCCTAGGTCACACTGCTCCGGAGAAAAGATCAGTTGCCTGTTCACCTCTAAGGTCAGAATTCTGCCCTTTTCCTCCCCCACGGGGCCCGGGCGGTGGCCGTGGGTGCATCAGGCACCAACAGCGACTCCACTAGGATGGCCGCGCGCCGCCTGCAGAATCCGAGTAGGAACGAGGGCCCTAGGAACGCATCGTTTCACAGGGTGGGGGCCGACACATCGATCCTTCACTGCCTTCTGCCCCCACCGGTGGGCCCTTCGCTGGCCAGGTGAGAGGGCAGAGCCAGGGTGCTCCCGGTCAGGCGGATCCAAACCCAAAGGAGACCCCGCGCTGCCTTCACAGACCATCACCCTCCTGTGGTCCCAGTTCAGAAGTGGCAGCTTCTCTTGGGAGTCCTTTAAGGGACAGTGAGACGGATGGGGTGGCCCTCCGTTGCCACACAAACGCTGCTCCCCCGAGGCTGAGACGGCGAACCAAAGGATTCCCGAGGGCCTGGGTCCCCGGTCCTCGGCGGCAGACAGCATCGGTGCAGAATCCCTCCGCTTCCCCCCGCCGCCGCCGCCGGAGACCCGAGGCTGCGCACTGGCCGCCTGCACGCCTGCTCCGCCCCCACCGTGTAGATGCAAAGCCATAGGCCTCCGCTCTTTACTCTTCGGTCTGGAGCCACCCCCGCCCCCAGGCAGCCCCTCTGAAGCCTTGGGTTGCAAGCAAAGGCTCCTTCCCAAACAGCCAAGACACTATGGAGAAGGCGAGTGTGAAGAGATCTATTTTTTTAAGAGGACGATGACTCATACGTTTCGCCCCTGGGAACCTGGCCATGCAAGAGGAGGGGCCGGGGAGTGGGACCCGCCGTGGTCTCCCGGACCCCCTCATCTGTGGGAGGTGGGCTCCCCCAGGGCCCAGCCAGGGGGCTCTGAATGTATTTTGTACCATGTTCCCCCGGCCCTAGGCTAGTTTCTAGTCTCCTTTCGCGAAGAGGAGAGGGCCTAGGCCCCCGCCCCTCCGAGGCCAGCTCTCTCTGGGAGCCTCTTGGGCCGAGACCCGGGCCGGTTCTTTGCCAGCGGCCGACTCAGGCCCCAAGCCCCTGTCTGAAGATTCCTCAGGTCAACGCCATCATTAAAAGTGAGTTTTGTTGGTAATTCTCTCCCGTGGTGGAGTGCTGTGTTGGGCGCGTTCACAAATGGGGTGGTTTTCGGGTTCATCCGCGTGTGTGAGGGACAGAACGTCCTGCGATGCGCAACCGTGTTTGCGCCCGGGTGCCGCGGGGGCTGCCCGTGAGGAACGGCGTGCCTCTGGGTGTGAAACAGTCTCTGAGGCCACCTGCCCCCCGTGTCCCGAGTCTGTGTCCTGAGTCTGTGTCCCCCATGCTGGTGTGGCACCGTCCTGTCTCTGATGTGACTGTGTAGGTTTCCGCGTGTGGAATCTCACACGTGCAGAGGAGGAGACGGCTGGTGAGCGTGAGCTCCCGGCGTGAGAAGGGGCCTGCGTCCTGTGGAGGGATGTCTTGTCTTCTGCACGTGCCTTTTGTCCTTGGCATGTGCGTGTGTGTGTGTGTGTGTGAGTGTGTGTGTGAGGAGCGGGTGCCAGTGGGGAGGGATTACTACAGTGAGGTGTAAGCGTCCCTGTTTGGAAACCACCAAGAGTACAAAGGGACAGAGAAAGCCCCCCGTTCCCTGGTGGGTGGAGTGAGTCTCAAACCCCCAAATACCCCTGAAGGAGGACCCTGTGTCCTCTCTCCGCACAAGATGGAGGGGCTTTCTGTGGAAGGGTGCTGGTACTCAGGGACTGTCCCTGCCCAAGGGAGGGACATGAGTGCATGTCCTGCCAAGCGATTGGTAAGGAGGAGAGGGGCTCGGAACAGCTGGGACAGGCAGGGGATGAGGGTAAGGGGAGGGAGGGGCTTCTCCTTACCCAGCAGAGCGCTCAGGAGGCCTGGGGGCGGGGGGAGGTCTCTTCCCCAGTCCTGGGCTGCTAAAGACCCCAGAAAGAGGAGTGTAAGGTTGCCGAGACGGAGCGTACATCCCCGCAGAGTTTATGCTCACCGAGCACTGAGCAGATACTGGACAGTGGTCGGGAAGCTCGGGGGGAGATGGCGCAAAGGAGGAGGAGGACCTGGGTGGCTCCTGACCGACCCCAGGGGGAAATCAGCCCCATTACTCAGCAGGACGCTGGCCCAAGTCCCACAGAGGCCCACCACAGAACTGGGGCTGGGACCCCGGCCAGGACCACCTCCCAAACACCCAGCCCACACACTCACAAGGGTGCTGTGAAGCACCCTTGCACCTGAGGAGAAAGGAAAGCTTTGCCTTCCAGTGCAGGGACGAGCCTGGGACGCCTGGGCGCCCTCCTGCCGAGGCTGTAGCATGCAAGGCGGGCAGGCAAGGCCCAGCATCTGCTAACAGCTGGGATTTCCCCCTGATTTCTCCCTCCAGTAACCCTGGAGGCTGCTGCTGATGTGTTTCCAGTGGGCAACGTGGGAGGTGGGGAGGATGGGGAGGCAGGTGGGGGCTGGCAGGTCCTTTGGGGGCCCGTCTCCTCCCAGAGGCCCCAGCGCTCCTGCACTGGTCTGTCCTCTCCCCACCCGCCCCCTTTCTCCCTGTTCCTTGACACTGCCTCCGTCTCTCGACTTCCCTTTCTGTGGTCTCGGTTCTTTCCTCCAGCTACTCATAAACCTTCTTCTTGTCCTTCGCTCTCTCTCCCTCATTCTGTCATTATTTCTTTCTTGATTTCCGCTTCGGTTTGCACCAGCATCTCTCTCTCTCTTGATGTCTGAGCTCTCTGTCTCTCTGCCTGTTTCTGGCTCCCCCTCTTCTTTCCTTCCTCACCACTCCTATTGTCCTCTCCCCAATCCTCCTCCTCCTCCTCCTCCTCCTCCTCCTCTTCCTGGAGAGTGGGAGCAACTCAGTGGGATGCAGACACAGAGAAACAAATGCTACCCAGGCCAGTAACCAAGGAAGTGGTTTCCTTAGCAACAGAATCTGCAGGCACGTGCTTCACTGCCCCAACCCTTAGCTATTACAGTATGTCCTGGGCGGGTGGGGCGGGCATGCCTGCAGACGGGGAAGTCAGTCATGACACTGTGTAGTGATCCCTTCACAGGGGACAGTGGTCAGAGACCAGCTCCATACCTGGCATTGTGGACACAAAATCCGGAGAAGCTGGCGGGTCAGGGAGAGTCAGACAGCATGGAGACAGCTGAGGGAAGAATCCACAGGACTTGATGACAGACTGGATGTGGGCAGGAGGAGGTGACGAGGCAAAGAGGCCACCGAGGTTCTGCCTGTGCAGCTCCTGGGAGGAGGCCCTTTGACAGACGGAGAGTGGGGGTGGGGGAGAAAAGGCGGTGAGCCAGCCTAGCTCCCGGTCCCTAGGAGTTCACCATCTAGGAGGGGAGGCGCGGGGGGCGGGGGGGTGGAAGGTGGGGACAGATGGAAATATCTCATTCAGTTCTCCCTGTGAACTGGTCAGGAGGGCCCTGGCCAGTGTGGCTCAGTTGGTTGGAGAGTCATCCATAACCAAAGGGTTGCAGGTTCAATTCCCAGTCAGGGTGTGTAGCCAGATTGCAGGTTCGATCCCCAGTCCAGGTGTGTCTGGAAGGCAACCCATCAGTGTTTCTCCCTCACATCGATGTTCCCCCTTCTCCCTTCCTCTCTCCCATCCTCTCCCTAAAAGTAACGAAAAAATGTCCCCAGGTGAGGATAAAAAAATAAAATAAGATAAAATACAAAATAAACTGGTAAGGAGGAACACGAGAGATCGAGCCCAGCTCTGAGAGTGCTGGGGGGCTCGGAGAAGGGGATGCATCCACTCAGGTGGCACAGGAGTTGGTGGCAACCCTTGGACTCAGACGAGGGGACAATCCAGGGGTGTCCCAGAGACGGAAAACGGAAGAGGGTGGGAAACGTGGAGAGGCAGAGGCAGAGAGAGAGAGAGAGAGGGAGGGGGAGAGAGATCTACTTTACATCACTGACTTGGTACTCTTTCCTACTGGGAAAACACAAATAAATTCCGTGTTAGAGAAATGAGAAGGGGGAGGGAGGAGACAAAAGCACCCCACGGTACGGTAGCTTTCGCAGCTATACATAACTGTCCCCAAAGAAAACACCTGTTACGACGCATTTGCCGCTTCCAGGGAGGCAAACCGCGCCCCCATTTCGGGTGGACGTTTAAATGACTCAGAGGGGGTGAAGGGGGGGTTGGGGGGGCAAAGGGTAGAAAGTTGGTGGATGTGACACGTGAAAACCTCACTCGGTTTTTCCCAAAATGCAACAAAACGTGCAGGCGAGGCGAGCTGTAAATCTGGGTGATAATAACATCCATCCTCGCAAGAGCAACATGTTTATTTATCGTGTTTGCACGTTTACAATTTCCCCTCAAATTTACAGTCTGCAATCTGCCCGTGCGCAGGGGGAGAGCCATGGAAACGAGAGCAAACCAGCAGAACGTCGGGGAGGAGGGAATGATAAAATATTCACCCCCTCCGTCCACCCCCAGCAGGCACCCCGCTGCCTCAAGTCCAATTTCAAACTGAGGCGGTGACTTACCCAAGCGGGGCCCCGAGTCTCCGTGTCGGGCCGCGGAGAGCTAATTGAAGTGAACGGTCATTATGGAAGGGAATGTGCTACAACAAAATGATTTTTGTGTGTTCAGAGTCATTTACCAAACAATTACGGGGCACGAACCGTCATCCAGAAGTGAGAGAAACGGTGGGTCTCGGTGGAGAGGAGACGGCTGTGTCCTGAAGTGAGGGACGGGAGGGAGGGGGAGGCACCTCGGGGGCCAAAATTTCTTCTGAGAGCTGAGTTAGCCGCCCTACCCGTAATCAGAGTTACCTGGGCTTCCAAAACAGGCCCTGGCTGGTGTAGCTCCATGGATTGAGTACAGGCCTGCAAACCAAAGGGTCACTGGTTCAATTCCCAGTCAGGGTACACGCCTGGGTTGCAGGCCAGGTCCCCAGTAGGGGCGCAAGAGAAGCAACCACAACTGCACATTAATGTTTCTCTCCCTCCCTTCTCTCTCTAAAAATTAATAAGTAAAATCTTTTTAAAAAGAAACAAAACAGCCCTGGCTGGCGTAGCTCAGTGGATTGAGCGCGGGCTGGGAACCAAAGTGTCCCAGGTTCGATTCCCAGCCAGGGTACATGCCTGGGTTGCAGGCCATAACCCCCAGCAACCGCACATTGATGTTTCTCTCTCTCTCTCTCTCTCTCTCTCTCTCTCTCTCTGTCTCCCTCCCTTCCTTCTCTAAAAATAAATAAATAAAATCTTTAAAAAAAAAAAAAGAAACAAAACAGAGAATGGCCAATGCTTATCCCAGACCTTCTAAAGCAGATTAAAAAAAAAAATAACTGAAGGCCAGCAGTCGGTGGGAGGGGCCCCGGGAGGCCCACCAATGGCCTTGTTGGTGACCACCAGCCTACAAAGTTGTCAATATCCTGAGCATGTCCATGGCTCTCCATGCACTGTGATCAGCGCGTCCCTAGCACTGTGCCTGGCACGTAGTAGGTGCTGGGAGATGCTTGCTGATTTCCTGAATAAGCGAGTCAGGAATATGAAAGGATGCTCAGGGAAAAATGACGAGTCATCAGCTGAAGCCAGCCTAAGTGACGCCCTGGCTGCCCTGGGTCTTCCCCTCAGTAGCCCTGGACTGGTTCCCACCCCCCCACCCGCTGCGTGAAGCCCCGAGGCCAAGGCGCGGTGTGGTGCAGCCCACTCACACTGGCGCGGGAGCCAGGTACACACCTAGATGCTCAAATTCACATTCAGTTACGTCACTTTGGCAGCTCGAAATCGGCCGTGGTGAGAATATTTACACCACGGAAATTGGCAAATGCTACACATCAGGCAGGGTTTTTGTTCTGGTTTGGTGGTGGCTGCTGAGACAGGCTGTTAAGTGTTCGCCAGTGCACAACTGCCCAGAGCCCACAGACGCACACACCGTGCCGTATCCTGTCTTCTCTGTGTCTTCATTCGCAGCGTCCCCTCCACCTGGAAAGTTCTATTCCGGCTGATGGCTCTGCCCCCTCAAGACTCGGCTCAGTCTCTTCCTCTTCCAGGCAGCCCCGCCCCCAGCCCCAGGACCAAATTCAACAACTTCTCTAACCACCTGCATCGCAGCTCTGGACATGGCTGTTGCTGTGGCCACTTCAGTAATCCGCTGTGTGTATGCGTGTATGCGTGTGTGTGTGTGTGTGTGTGTGTGTCTAAGGCACCAGCTCTGTGAGGACAGAAACTGTGTCTTCACCTTCGGATTGCCACGTGCCAACAAATGTTCAGCCAATCAAAGAATGAATATATCGATTACAGTTAACACCACCCACCCCCCTCCCAGCGCTTGCAAATGCTGGGGTAGATGGACAGAAGGACCCACCTGCCCAGACAGTGGCCAAGAAGACAGGGGAGCGTGAAACTACCCACAGTGATGACTGCAGCTGATATTTCTTGAGTACTAATTGCATGCTGGGTACTGTGCAAATAGCTTCCTGTGTCTAACATCACGGAATCATCACCCTGGGAAATAGGGACCCTGAGTCTCCCTTGTGACAGACAGGGAAACCAAGGCTCAGAGAGGTTAAGTAACCCACCCAATGTCACACAGCTGGGAAATGACACAGCTGGGGTTTGAACTCGGGCAGTCTAGCATCAGAGTCCACCTCTCTCACCACCACGCCATCTCCCAGGAGGAGAAATGAGCCCAGAGCCAAGAAGGAAGGGGCAGGTCCGGCTAGGCAGCACGGAGAAGGCTGCCGCAGTGCAGGGTGAGGGAAGGAACCCAATCGCGCACACAGGGGGCCTTTCTGGGGCCGAGGCCTCATGGGAGGAAGTGAAAATGGAGACACAAGGCCATCGCTCCTGAAGCAGGCTGGGAGCAGGTGCTCCAGATGACTTTGGGTTCTGAGCCGCAAGGGGGGAGGTTCCCATGGCAACTGCCCAGCCATAATCTCATACTCCACGCAGCTCGCTGAGTCTCTAGAAATTCCTTCCTTTTTGCTTGCACTGCCACTCCTCCCAGCTGATGGAGGCAAGGTGACAGCTTCTTCCCCAGGAAAGACTGTACCGGAGGAGAAAAGATGACCTCAGACCCTTTTATGATAACAACGGGGGAGGGAAATTTGAGGGGGGGTGGACGGAAGAGAAGAGAACAAGGGGCTTCAAACCTCAAAGGTCCAATTGTCAGACCGGGAGGGTCCGCAGAAAGGGATTCCCAGACCCGCTGACACATCTCATGAGACCATGAATTGTCTCCCCAGGAAAATGTGTGCACACGCATATCCCCCCACACACACACAGAGTTTTGCATATAGTTACAAGCCGCATTTAGACCTCTTGGGACCAAGAGTAGGAAATGAAAAACCACCCGGTCCAGCGTTTTCCAAATGAAGGCAGCAGAACCCTGTCTTCCATCAAAACCGAATGTGAAACCCAAATCTCTGAAACAGCGGTTTTCGATCCGGGTGGGGGAGGGGGATTCTGTCCCAGGGATATTGAACAGCGTCTGGAGATACGTTTGGTTCTTTAAATGGAGAGAAGGGGAAGTGCTATCGCAGCTAGTGGGGAGAGACCCAGGATGCTGCTCAACATCCCACAGAGAGTACATATGGACCTGCCACAGCAAGGGATGGTCTGACCCCAAATATCCGCAGTGCCAACGCTGACAAACCCAGGGGCAATGCAGTAAAGGGGGGCTGTTTGTTTATTTGTTTGTTCATTCGTTCACTCATCCGTTCAGTGAAACGGGCAGGGAGCGGCCACGGAGCCCCTCCAGCAGCAGACGAACCTGACTCACTCAGCTGTGCGGTCCGGGGCCAGTGGCCAGACACATCTGGGCTTCACGTTCCTCGTCTCTAGAGTAGAGATCACCTCGGAGGACAACGACGAGGGGGGTCGTACGAGGCACGGTCACTGTGTACACACGGAGGGAAAAAGAGCATGGGTATTATTTTCATTATCATCACTATTATGATGAATGGTGTCTTGGAGGATTTCACAAAGGAGAAACTCAGTTTGTAATAACTTAGAACAGTGCCTGCCATTGGCTGGCCAGAGGGATCAGGGACGGTTGTGGACTAAAGGCTTGTCCTGCCAAATTCCTACGTTGAAGCCCCAGTCCCCGACATGCTGATACGAGGGGTGGGCCTTGGGAGGTGACGAGGATTAGACTAGATCATGAGGGTGGGCCCTTATAAAAAAAGGAAGAGACACCAGATCTGTCTTGGCACCCTGTGCTCATGGGTAAGAAGAGTTAACATCATTAAAATGTCCGTACCGCCCAAAGCGATCTATAGATTCAATGCAATTCCTAGCAAAATACCAATGCTATATATTTCATAGAACTAGAACGAATATTCCAAAAATTTATATGGAACCACAAAAGACCCCAAATAGCCACAGCAATCTTGACAAAGAAGAACAAGGTTGGAGGTATCACACGACCTTATATCAAACTATACTACAAGACTATAGCAGTCAAAACAGCATGGTACTCACATGAAAATAGACACATAGATCAGTAGAAGAGAATAGAAAGCCCAGAAGCAAACCCATGTCTACGTGGTCAATTACTATTTGACAAAGGAGGCAAGAACAAACAATGGGGGAAAGACAGTCTATTTAATAAATGGTGTTGGGAAAATTGAACAGATACATACATGCAAAGAAAAAAAAACTAGACCACTTTTCTACAACATATATGGGAATAAGCTCGAAATGAATTAAAAATTTAAATATAAGACTCAAAACCATAGAACTCCTAGAAGAAAACATAGGCAGTAAAATCCCTGACATTTCTCATAGCAGTATATTTGTGGATCTATCTCCTCAGGCAAGGGAAACAAAAGAAAAAATAAACACATGGGACTTTATCAAAACGAAGTTTTTGCACATCAGAGAAAACCATCAGCACAATGAAAAGACAACCTACTGAAAGGATGAAGATATTCACCAATGATACATCTGATAAGGGGTTAATCTCCAAAACATACAAAGAACTCATACAACTCAACACCAAAAAACAAACAAACAACCCAATTAATAAACGGGCTGAGGACCTGAATAGACACCTCTCCAAAGAGGACATTCAGATGGCCAATAGACATAATGAGAAGATGCTCAACATGACTACCATCCAATTAAATTAAATATAAATTAAAACCACAGCGAGATATCACCTCACACCTGTCAGAATGGCTATCATCAATAAATCAACAAACAAGTGTTGGTAAGGATGTGGAGAAAAGGGAACCCCTGTGCTCTGTCGGTGGGAGTGCAGATTGATGCGGCTACTGAGAAAAATAGTATGAAGTTTCCTCAAAAAATTAAAAAAGGGACTGCCTTGTGACCCAGCAAATCCACTTCTGTGCATATATCTAAAGAAACGCAGAACATTCATTTGAAAGAATGCAGGCACCCCTGTGTTCACTGCGGCGCTCCTTACGGTCGCTGTGATTTGGAAACCTTCCGTGTCCATCAGTAAGCGCAGCACAGGAAATACGGTCAGTGATGTCGTGGTCACTCTGTATGGGGCCAGGTGGGCACTGGAAACATCCAAGGGCCTCTCTGTAAAGTACACGGGTGTCTAACCACTATGCTGCACACCTGAAACTAATACCAAAAAACATTGAGAGTCGACTGTAATTGAAAATACAATTTAAAAAATAGTAAACACAACTTTACTATAGTTCAACTAATGGTAAATAGTGGTGTCTCGTGCTAGCGCTTGTTACCACAGGCCACTTTCTGCCTCAGTGGGGGCATAGACTCAAGGAGTTGTAGCCCCATTCTCAAGCAGAAACCAGGGGCTCCTCAGACGGTAGGGCTGCATCTTCCCCCAGCAATGGGCCTGGTTCCCGAGCCACAGGATGGCAGGCTGGTGGGTCTCGAAGCCTGGATGAGGGGTCCTGGGGAAAGTGCAAAGGCCGTGACTTCACCTTCCCAGGTTCAAGTTCAGGTTCACTTCCCAGACATGTGGCCCTCGGAAAATGTTGCCTCGTGTCTCTGAGCATCAGTTCCCTCGCCTGGGAAAGGAGAGAACTCACGGAGTGCCTGGCCCACTGGAGGGATTCAGCTGTTGTGGTCCGTGTGAGCACTTCCTCCACCGTACGCTTAGGGTTTTCTCTTGGATCAGCTTCATTAAAGCACGTTTTACGCACCACAAAACGTGCGAACGCCGGGTGTACAATTGGATGAGATGTAACTGCCGTAACCTCGCCACACCACCCCCCTCACTGTCACGCTGAAGAACATTACTGCTTCCCCACAAAGGTGGTTTCGGCTCTTGACGGCCGGTGTCCTCCCTCCACCCCCATGGCCCCGCAGGCTAGAAACGCATTATCTCAGGCTGCAGGTTGCACCGGAGAATCGGGACCCACATCCTAACAAGACCCCAGGGACCTGCATGCACAGCCCAGTGTGAGATGCACAGCCCTGGCCAACTCAGTCTTCCAGCCCTGCCTCCCCTGGGAAGCTGCCCCAGGGCCCCTGGGTTGGGTGAGGTGACCCTCTGGCTGCTGCCTCTTTGCTTGGCTGGGAGCCCCCGAGAGAGGGCAGCCCCCAGAGGGAGCAGACGCTGTGACTCCTCATCCTGACTGCTGTTATTCGTGGCCGCTGTTTTGGTGGCTGTATTAAACAGCAGGTGATTTACCAGCAAGTAATTCTCACACTAACCCTACAGGATAGAAACCCCTACAGTCTTTTCTCCCAGCTGAGGAAACGGAGGCTTCAAGGAAGAAATGGGTTGCTCAACACCAGCATGAAAGAGGCAGAGCCAGAACTTGAACTTCCGGGGCAGGGGAGTGGGGGAAGGACATGCTACCATCTCCTGCACAAAACGAAACGTGGACACCATTACTCCAGCGCACAGTTTGTTAGAAGGCAGCCAGCGCCTGGTGCCAAGGGCTCTGGGGGCCCAAGGAAGCAGAAAATCTGAAATCTCTGAACCATTTTTTTCTCCAGCTCCTCTGTGATTTCCCGTCCCCAAGTCAAGCCTCCCCTTAATCCAATTAAAACGGACTTGTTTATGGTTATCAGCTCTTTATTTGGTTTGTTAAAAATGTGTAAATTACCCAGAGGCCTCTTCATCCCCTGAACCAAAGGCATCGATAAAGCTATTAAGTTAAATCCAATTAAACGCAGCTGCTGGAACCGGAGTGTGGCGGCGCAGAGCGGCGGCGAGGTGGGAGGGCAGGGTTTTGCTGGGGAGAGATCCGATCTTGCCCTGCCGGCTCCTCTGAAAGCATTCGGAGTGTGGGCAGGAAAAGGGCAAGAAGAGGCACCACTCCCCCTGGGCCAGACCAGGGTAAATGTAGCATATCGCTTACCTGTCTCAGCAACTCCAGAAGGTGGGCATGGTTGGACCCATTTTGTAGATGAAGAAACTGAGACTCAGAGAGGTCAAGCGCCTTGTCCAGAAGGGCCCACGACTGGGAAGTGGCAGAGGCAGGATTGGAGCCCCGATCTGTCTAATCCCTGGGCCGGGAATCTTGGAATGTCAGAGCCCGAGGGATCATCTGGCCGAGAGGGAGACTCTGGAAACACACACACACCTGAGTTTCCCCATCCTTAAAGTGACACCGCGCCAGCCCCACAGGCCTGGGGGAGGAGTCAGGGAATGGCGTGGGCCTAAGGCCCTGGGCCTGTTGTAGGTACTTGTCAGGTGCCGAGGTCTGTTAATGGCACTCTTGTCAAAAACCGTCTCCTTCCCCTCCCCGTTTTTCAGAAGGGCAGGTTGAGACCCAGAAGAAAAACATGGCCTCCTCGAGGTTACAGAAATCCCGTGACAGAGCTGGGACTCAAAGACAAGTCCCCGGCCTCCTGGGCTGGCATCCCGAGTCAGGCCCTGCTCTGCCTCTCCATTTTATGGATGAGAAAACTGAGGCACAATGTGTAGACGGCACTTGGTCGCCAGGGTCCCCCAGCTCGGCAGCCACTGTGTCCTGGACTCAGGTCTTGGCACCGCTGATCCTTAGCTATGTGGCTTGGGCCCGTGTCTGGACCTCCCTAAGCACCTGGGTCTGCCTCTTTAAACGGGGTGCTCATCACCGCTATCTCAATGAGCATTTGGGGTGGAGTGAGGTCAGGCCGGTGAGAGCCCCCTGTGACCCAGGACTGCCTGTGCCGGCACTGCTCAGGGGACGTTTGGGGAGGGGCCTGAGCATCTGTCCTTGACATCTCCAAAGACCCAGGGTAGGTTCCTAGTTCCTGGCAGCCCTGAGCCCCGGGGGACACAGCTCAGGAAGGGAGAGAAGATTCAGGCAATGCTAATCCTATTACAGATACATTAGCAACCTTATAGGATCGCAGAAAGCAGCACCCACTCCACGGAGCTTCTCCATCCCCACCGTGCCAGCGGTCCCCAGGGTCTCAGACATCTGGGAAGCAACTCCACGTAGGTGAGCGGGAAAATCCCAGGCAACTGCGCACAGGAGCTGGACCACAGCAGCGCCAAGACCCCGGGCTCCAGAGGCGGGGATAACGCAGCCCGAAGTCAGGCAAGGGTGGGTTCGGCTCCCACCAACACTATCGGCTCCCCAGCCCGGCCCCCTTGGGCAAGCAGACTCTCCTCCCCGAGTCTGCCTTCCTCCTCTCTGAGATGTGCAAAAATGGCCAGTAATTGTGGCAGGTAGTTAGTAATGACCTTAAGGGAGATCACTGGGACACATGCCAACTTTTAAGCCCCAACGCCTGTCTCGAGCGGCAGAAACAGTCAGGAAGGAAGTACTGGCACGGGGTGTCTCTCCTGGAAACGAGCGCGGGGTCTGTTAGGGAAGGGGAGGAAGGAGGGACGTTCTGCTCTCGCGTGTGCGGTGGGACTGTGCAGCGAGGCTGTGGGCTGAAGTCAGTCTCGGTCTCAAGGGCAGGTTTTCCAACTTCTCTTATTCTGTTCCTTTAACGTACGAACGCCGTGCCCAGAAGCGGGCTCGTGGATTCTGCCAGGGTGAGGGGCAGACCTCTCCCTGCTGCAACGCCAGTGCCTCCCACCAGGTGACTGCAGAATATAGCCTGGTGGGAGGGTTGGGGCGGGGGGGGGGGGATGCGGGAGAAAGGCCTCTTTTGCAGGAGGAGAAGAGGGGAAGGGTTCTGGAGAGTGGACTGGCCAGGTGTTTACTCGTTCTTCCCTCTCCCAGCTTTGCTCCAGGTACACGGGTGACCTTCAGACCAGCTGGGTTGCCCCATCTCCATTCTAGCGTGGAAGAGGGCAACTGAGGTGTAGCGGGGGCAGGTTATATTTGGGGGAGCTGAGGGAAGCTTATCAGTCAAGCCCAGAGCAAAGGCCTCTCTCCACGGTTGTCTGCTCACTCACACAGGACCAGGGAGAAGGGAGACATCTTTCCACACTGGGGAGGGCACAGGGCTCTCAGTGCTGCAGACACCTCCCCCACCTCCCCCATTACCCAGGCCCCACCCTCCACACGCCCAAGACCACCCCAGGAAAAGAGCAGGGAAGGGCAGCTTCGTGGAGGCAGTGGAGTATATGTATCTGGGGGAACCTTAGCTCAGGAACCAAGTTAAAACTGACATTGGGACTACAGTGATGAACCTGTTTAGATCAGCTAGGGCTGCTGCAGTGAAATGCCGCAGCCTGGGGGGCGTAAATGATAGAAAAGTACTGTCTCAGTTCTGGAGGCTGGAAGTTCAAGTTCAAGGTGTCAGCAGGCTCTGAGGGAGGGATCAGCCCCAGGCCTCTCTTCTTGGCATGTAGACAGCCATCTTCCCCCTGTGTCTCCTCCTAACCTTTTTCCTCTGTCCAAGTCTATATACAAACTTCTGTGTATGAGGACACCGGTTGTATCAGAGGACCCAGCCCAGCGACCTGATCTCAGCCTGATTATGCTGTAACACGTAGGTCCGGATCTGAGGAACTGGGGGCCAGGATGTCAAAATAGGAATTTGGGGAGACGCCATTCAGCCTGTAACATGGATAAAGCTTAAGTTTTCTGTTTTTTAGGTTGGGTTTTTTGGGGTATTTTTTTGCCCATGCAGGGTGGAGTTGGGAGGGGTTGACAGGGATGTCACCAAAAACACTGGATCTGCTCCAGACAGAGAAAGTGCATTTTCTTCACACACCCAAATTGTAGCCCACACGCACCCAACGTGCAGCCCCCGTGCCCCACTGGGGCAGGGCGGCGCTGCCTCCTGAATCACCGGCTTGCCTTAGGCACCGCCCCAGAGATAACAAAGCCAACGCAGGCTCTCCAGTCAATGAAAACACAAAACACAATTGAACATGACAACAAGGAGAGAGAGAGAGAGCAACCCTTTAAGCACACCGCGTTTTCCAGGTGCCGTGTAAGCTCTGTACGTGGATTATTTCACGGACTCCATGTGCGACCCTCGGAAGCGTTCCTCTTCTATCCCCGGTCTCACAGACGGGGACACTGAGGCTCCGAGAGGAAACGTCGTTTGCCCGATGAAACTGGCCCAATACCAGACCCCGTGTGTGTGTGAGCACCGCCCACCCCACCAGCCCCTTTCCTGAGCTGGCTGACCTTTTCTGGAAAACTCCAAATCTCTTCCCTCTGCTCCAAGGGCCACGGGGGTGTGGGGCCCTAGAGGCTGGGCTGGTGGGCAGAACGCTCAGGACAAGCAGGTCTGCCAGCTTCCTGGGGCTTGTGTGTCAGGCTTCAGAAGCTCACAACAAAAACAACAATAATACTTCTGGGAAAAAAAACAACAACAGCAACCTAGCTGTCCACCGATGGGCAAGCTAAATAAATTCTGCTACTTGTGCTACATCTCTGAGGCAATCACTTGAATAATCAATGTGATAGAGGGTGACATTTGGTGACCTGATTAAAAAGAGAATAGAAATGTCACAAACAGCATAGACAGGGTCCGGCAGAAGTAACACCTGCTTGAGTGTGGGGGGTAGGGTAATAATATGGGTGTAGTCATTTAAGATTTTAATTTGAACACTTCGCCTAAAATGTCATATGGTGAGCTTGAGTGTGATACTGTTATGTTACAGAATTGCATGCGTATGATTTTGCAATAAGAGTTTGTAATAAGAAGAGGTGTTATTTGTGCCAGACACTGTATATGCAAATCTTTTTGCTAGATAGATATTGAAGGGTCTAGATATCCAGACTAGACTGTAGATGATAAACTAAAATGAGAATAATGCTTATCTTGCAAGATCCCTCGGGTTTGAGGTGACTTGCCTTTTCTTTTTGCTGGTTCATATATTCTAATGTTTTGCCAAAGATGGTGCATTATTTAATATAAAGAAAAAGAGGAAGTCATTACTCTCGGGGGTGAATCATTCTGATTTTCTAAGAAATAAGTTCTTTATTCCTAAAAACTGTTTCCTTCAGCACCCCCCCCCCCACACACACACACACATTCAACACTTTTGCTCAGATCTGAGAATTTACTTTTTCTGGTAACAAGAAGGCGAAGCTACGCCCCCATCAGTCTGCTCATTATTTTTTAGAGCAGCACCTGTTTTCTCTGGGAGACACACCCAGATGCCTGTCCCTAATCCACTCCCCTTCCCACTGGCATCAAAACCTGGTTGTGTTTGAACAGTGATTCCTCTCCCAGGTGACTCCTGGGTGAATCCCGATTGGTTGAAGCCATCTCTTTTCTCCATCACTGATTGGTTTAGCAGTAGCCATGTGACCCAGTTCTAGCCAAAGAGATGTGAGGGGACCTCTGCGGGAGGCCCTGGGAGAGATGCCCTCACAATGTGAAACAGCCTTGTCTCTGCTGCTCGATGCCACCGGAGGCTGGACATCTGACGCTCCGGAGTCCATCTTATGACCAGGAGAGATGCCATCCTCAGGACAAAGCCTCACCTGTGAATGTGACAGAGCAGAGAGAAGAACGCTCTGGGTCCTTGATGTCATCGTTCAGCTGCTTAATTCCCAAACGCGAGGTGTTTTTATTACAGGAAGGAAGGTACTTTCCTCTGGGCTTCAGCCATTTGGAGTTGAGGTTTCTGTTACTCGAAGCCAAAGGCATCCTAACTGATGTCGTCTTATTTCTTGTGGCGTTTGCTTGGTTCATTGCAAGTGGTCAGTCCACAGAGCAACGCCAGCTAGTGTGGATGATGACTTTTATTCGTTTCATTTACATGCCCAGCCTTTGAAGGTACACTGATTTTCTTCTCTGCTTCTCGGGGCTGTGTGGATGGACGTGCCTGCACCCACACGTGAGAAAAAGGCTGAGCTGTTGGTGGGAGTGGACCGTCACCCTGTGGACAGAACAGGGAACAAAGGAACTGGGCACACAGGGACGGCTGGGTGCGTGCCCTGGCTCACCTCGGATGGGACTAGTTTCCCATCAGGGGTCCTCACCTCAACTGACCATAATCTGACCTTGGATTATGTCAGATGACATAATCCAAGGACCTTGTCATCTGACATGTTAAGAACAAGCAAGTAGCCGCTGGCTGGTGTGGCTCAGTGAGTTGGGCATCATCCTGTAAACCCAAAGGTTGCAGGTTTGATCCCTGGTCAGGGCTCACGCCTTGGTTGCAGGTTCGTCCCCACTTGGGGCGTAAATGAGAGGCAACCGATCCGTGTTTCTCTCCCTCTCTCTCTCCCTCCCTTCTTGTCTCTCTGAACATCAACAAGCATGTCCTCGAGGGAGCAGTTGTTTCCACTGAGCTATCTGCGTCCTTGAAGATGCTGTGGTCAGGGACCAGAACAAGGCTTCCAATCCCGGAACCAGAAAGGGGTGACATTTCGGATCCCAACAAGCTGAAAGTGTCCCTATGCTGAACCTGGAAGGGGACCCGGGAGCCCCGACTCCATTCCCAGTTTCATGGTCCTTCAACCCACCTCGGTTTCTGCAGCTCCACCTTTGGGGTGCCGTCCCGTTGGGGGGAGCAGGGGGGAGAGAGCTCCCGGATCCGACCCCTCTCTTCTTGTCTTTTGAGGAACCGGGGGGCTGAGGAGCGGTCGCAGACAATGACATCCCGGCGCCCAGAATCCGTCTCAGTCCATCAGTCCCAGCCGGGATGTGAGGCTTCTCCCTCCAGCTCCCGAGAAATCCAAGCCATTATAACAGGAAGCCTGCCTGCGTTCTGTTCTAATTTCTCTGCGCCTGATTTATTTAACTCGGGAGGCAGAATATCGAGCGAAAGAGGGCAAACCGCAATGCTGTGCAGACGTGGGTTCAAAATGCCAGCTCTCCTACATACTAACATGTCGTAAGATTTATAAAAGTAAGAGCAGCGACAGCTGTCGTATCCCCAGCGCCTAGCACAGTGACGGGCACACAGTAGGTGCTCAATAAAAATCAACAGCTGGCTCTCTGCGTGGTTCTGGGAAACTCACTTGACCCCTTTGAGCTTCAACTTCTTCGTCTTTAAAATTAAGATAGGTTTACCCTCCAGGTTTCCAACAAGGATGAAGGGGAACGAAGGATGAGCAATGCCCGTGGCTGCCTGTCTCCATGCCTGAAATTCTTTCACCAGTCACTCCTTCCCAGTAAAGCACTGGAGCCTGGGTGGTAGCCTGGGCATGGCAAGCTGCTGCCATCAACCAGGGGCTCATGGGCTATCACCAGCCCCCTGCCCAGACGGGGACCCCCTCGCCCATCCTCCTGTGTGCACCCCAGCTCCATGGCTCCAGCATCTGGGGGACACCACTGGGTGCCAGAAACGCATTCCATCACCCAGATGTTCGCTCTGTGGGTGCCAAACATCTGCAGGAGGGCAAACGGGAAAGGTGGTCCTGGGTCCCGCCTCTCCCAGAGCGAGGCCGCTGGGCTCCAGGGACATCTGGGGGTCAGGTGTCTGGCTGTGTCGCCGCAGCATTGCCCAGTGGATGGCTCCATCCAGGATTTCAAAGTGGAAGCATCAACACAGGAAGTTTGTGGTCGTCACAGTGGTACCAGCCAAATCCTTCATGGAGGCCTGGGCCGGAAGAGGACCACAAAACAATAGGAAGAGGGGGAGGGAGGCATCTGGCTTCTTTATTTTCAGGCTGCAATTAATCAGACAACGGGAAGAAAAGAGGCCAAGGGAGGAGAAACCTCCTTGATGTGTGATTAATGGAAACCTCCTTCGCGTGTGCCTGCCCCTGATGGGCCAAGGGAAAGAACTGCGGCTTCTCCGACTCCGACTAAGTGACCTGGGGCCTCAGTTTCCATGTCTGTGAGATGGGGATTATCCTACCATTCTTCCCAAGCTCCATCCCTGTGGAAAAAACGCAACAATACTCTACAAATGGGCATCAGATTGTCATGAAACTCGTTGGTGATGGTGCTAAAAATAACTTCAACCTATGGTTATTTCTTCATCCATTCAACAAAAGAAGTCTGGGCACCTTTTCTGTGCTAAGCTCTGGGCACTGGGGACCCAGCGGTGAACAAGGCAGACAGAGTCCCTGCCCTTGACAGAGCTCAGCCCTGACTAGGGGGACAGACTTAAGGCAGCCACACACATAAATAAATAAAACTCTTCCCAGTGGCATGAAGCACTGTCAAGAAAATAAAATACGGACTCTAACCGGCAGTGCATAGGGGTGGAGACTCCTTGAAGTGCGGACAGGTCAAGAAGGACCCCTCCGAGGAGGCGACACTGGAGCTGAGACCTGGAGGAGGAGGAGGAGGAGGAAGCAGTCACATGAACACCGGCCCAGGAACAGGAGGAAGGGCGTGTGCAGAGGCCTGAGGCGGGAACGGTCTCGGATGTACTAGTGTCGTTGCTGTGGTTGGTCTGTTTTTTCCCCTTAACCCCCACCTGAGGGTATGCTCACTGATGAAAGAGGGAGAAAAAACATTGATGAGAGCGAGAAGCATTGAGGGGTTGCCTCCTGCAACACGCTCCGACCAGGGATCGAACCCGCAACCTTCTGGTTTGCAGGAAGACGCCCCATCCACTGAGCCACCCGGTCAGAGGGATGTGTTTGTTTTCGAGAGGCAGACAGGCTGGCCTGGCTGGAGAGTAGCATGAGGTGAGGGTGGAGACTGCGGTCCTGGCCCTCCAGGGCGCTGCCGGTCATGGCCCAGAGTGCTCTGCAATGGGCTGCTTCCTGGACAGTGGGTTGTAGGGGGCAAGCCTGGGGGAGGGGAGGCCAGTGAGAGGCTGAGCCCCATCTAGATGAAAGGGGGTGGTGCGTGGGAGCCCGGCACCTGCTGAGTGCTTACACGTGGCATCTCATTAAATCCTCACTGTGAGTGCCCAATTCTCATCATACCCATTTTATAGATGAGAAAACGAAGGCTTTGAAGGGGTTGCATAGCTTACCAAGGTCACAGAGCCTAATCTAGCCCTAACGCCCGCTGATGTAAATGGTGCAGCTGGGACGCGAGCCCAGGTGGCCTGACTTCTGAGTGCATGTGATCCCCGAGTACATGTGCCAAAGCCACCGAAGGCCCTTTGAGTCAGGGGACAGGGCTGGGGTGGCCCCTGGGAGGACTGAGTACTTCCTGAGACTCTTTGGATGGACCCCGCAAGTACCCCATCCCTCTGTGATGCTCGTTTGGTTCAGAGAGAAGTCCCCAGACCTGCTTCTGCCCAGAGCACCATTGGAAGTGAGAAGTCCTTCCTCAGACATCGCTTTACTCTTAAACATCCTTTTATTGATGCAGAGCTTGCTCTGCAAGTGCGTTCATCTTATACATACAGACAAGTGGGTTTTTACATATGAAGACAGCCATGGCCCTGGCCGGTGTGGCTCAGTTGGTTGAGCATCATCCCATAAACCGAAAGGTCACAGGTTCAATTCCCCGTCAGGGCACATGTCTAGGTTACAGGTTTGATCTCGGTCCAGGCACCTATGAGAGGCAGGCCACTGATGTTCCTCGGGGGACAGTCTCTGTTGGCAAGTTGCTTTACAGCCAAACACACTGGGGTCTGTTGCTTATTAGCTGTGTGCCACCGGGCAAGTTGCTTCGCCTCTCTGAGCCCCCATGTCCTCACCTGTGTGTGGACACAGCAGTGGTCCCCACCGCAAAGGCTGCTGCAGGATCCAAAGAGATGATGAAAGGGGAGAGGCTGGAGGCTGCCTCAGCCTTGGACGCACTTCCTGAAGATGACCTACTGCTACTGTTGTCGCAGTCGTTGGAGCTTTGAGACAAGGTGAGCTGTCCCTCGGACCCGTGCTTCCTCCCCCTTCCCCGGCACTGTCCTCGCACCCACGGCCCGCTGGCCAGGTCTCTAGGGCAGGAGCTGTGGGACATGCCCAGGCGTATCCCCATCTCCTGTGGGGGAGAGACTTCTGGAAGATCCCCCAGGACAGAACCCGGTGACCTCCAAGGTGAAGCCCCAAGTCCAAGCGCTTGCAGTCTTGTCTGCATAAATCCCCACAGGCGTCACCGGTGATTGCAGCATTAACTTGCCCGCGTTCCTCGTAGGTTAATATATGTATTATTTATAGGGCTTTATTATGTGCTCAGAGGGCTCCCCTGAGACATATAATTGTGCTTTGGGAGGTAAATTTGAATAATATTTACAATTAAGCTCCGTCAATAAAGCCACGCACCGGGGCCTCTGTAGAGCTGAAATGGCCCCTGGGTTGGTTTCCCACTAACCACTCCCCCGAGAAGGGCTTGGGGAGCTTTTAAATCTTTCTCCAACCATCCACTTCCCCCTCGGTCTTCTACCTTTGCTTCCAGAATCCAGGCAGCACCAGAGTCATTTGGAGGCTGCGGCAGCCCCCAAGCCCCCAACTTTCTTCAACCCGTCCTCCCCAGAATGCCCCGGGGCACCGGGCGTCATTTCCATATGTGGTCTCCGCACTCTGCTGCAGGCCCCTCCCCTCTCAGGCCCTCAGATCCTCTCTGCTCCCTCCCCCCTCAACACTGCTCCCCCCAGTGCTCCCCCCCCGCCCCCCAGCTGCAGCACCCCCTCCTGCACCTCCCACCAAATCAGCGCCTGCCTCTCCTTCTCATCTCAAGTGTCCATTCCCCGAGAAAGTGTCCTTGGCCTTTGGACAAGGTCAAGTCCCTCTGCAATATGTGTGTTGCACTTACTGAGGCTGCCTTCCACTCAGAGGGTGTTTTCGCAAGTTACTGGCCGTCTCTCCCACTAGCCAATGCACACGCGCCGATAAGGACAGAGAGTGAATGCCTGTCGCAGGGACTGGCAAAGAGTAGGCACTCAATAGGTTTTTATGGAACGGATGAACGGGTGGATATATAGAGGGGGTTATGTAAGTGCACGGGTGGGTGGGGGTGTGGGTGTGTGGATAGAGGAGAGGATGGATGAGTGCACAGGTGGGTAGATAGGCAGGTAAGGGATGGCTGATGAAAGTGCAGATATTCATCTGTCCCTGGGTGGCCTGAGGTGGTGCCAAAGAGCACACAGGAGGGAGTGCTCCATCCCGGGTTCCAGTCTCGAATCTGCCGTGGCTCGCTGTGTTATCCTGGGTAAGTCGCTACCTGTCTCATATCCTTGGTTGCCAGGAAAATTAAGCGAGTGAGGGAAATCTTTCCAAGATGCCTACATTTTGAAATCCAAAATTTGGGGGATGGTAAGCTGGGAATTTCAGGGTTTCACCTGCTGTCTTATAACACAACTGTGTGACTTTGGGTAGGTCGCTTGGCCTCTCTGAGCCTCCGCTGCTATTCAGCGAGGTGGCTGGGGAAGGCGGCGGGGAGTTCGCGGCAGGAACCTCTGGCACTAGCTCCACTCGAGCCTCGGTCTCTTTCTTCAAGAGAAACTTTGTCCCCAAAGGGAGGAAGCAAGCAGGACACAGTGGCTCCCTGGTTCTTCCTGGTCCTGTGTACCAGTCCCAGCCACAAATTTCCAAATCCGGGGTTTGGCAACCACAGGCCCAGGGCACCCCTGCTCCGACCAGAGCATCGCACGTTAGGGAGGTGCAGGAGAGAGGGGAGGCAGTGGAGGGGGCTGGGGAATCGCCGACCACCTCCATTCAAGCCAAGTACCATGTCCTGAGGCAGATTTCTCAGAGGGAGGCTCTCAAAACCTCAGCTCCCTGGTCAGTAACATGGGAAAGCCTGAGCGACAGGAGTCGGAGGGGCCCTCATGGCTCTCACTGTTGGATTCTATCCTCTCCCACCCATCTAGGCCCCTGAGCCCTACCACCCCGCCCCAGAGCTGACTCTGGGCTCAGGCTTAAGCCAAACTTCTCCCTTGGCCAGCGCCCAGTCCATGCCCCCTCCCAGCCCCCCACCCTCCAGCTCCTCCCTCTAAAGGGCTGAAGAAGCAGGGAGCTCAGGCAGCAGACCAGGTTCAAAGCCCGGCTCTATCATTAATTAGCCGCGTGCCCCTAAACACTCTGAACCTTGCTCCCTGCGTCCCCCACGTGAGTCTGATGGTCCTCCTCTCATGGGACATTTTGGGGGACGTGACAAGATGTGACCCCTGCATGTGACGGATGTTCCGTGATGCTGGTTCCTTTTCTTCATCGTTACTCTCCATTTCCATTGAGCTGCCCTCCCCCTCCCTGTCCCCACTCCCCTCCCTGTCCCTCTGCCCGCTTCTCAGCACCCCCTGGCCCACCCACCCCACCCAGGAGGCAGCACTGAGACCTCATGGGCCGGGTCCTGCCCCCGAGCCCGGGCTCAGGGGCACAAGGCAAGCCTGCCGCCTGTGGGGTAACGCAGGCAAACACACTCTGTGATCCACAGGGACTTTGTATGTGTGGCCGGTGGCGATCCTCAGGAGAAGGTGCAGGGACAAGATTGAAGAAGCTGTCACGGTAACATCTAAGCCTTTGCGGGGATGCTACAGGCAGAACAGGAAGGCCGGCAGGGCGGCCAGAGAAAGGAGGCCTGACCCCAAGGAGGAAAACAGCTGGTTTGGATTTCACTCCTGTTCATCAACTTTTCCAAAGACCCAATGATTTCCTGGCTCCCCGGGCCCGGCCTGGCGGGGAGCCACGCCGAGGAAGCAGCCCCGTCCTGGGGGTCAGAGGCCCACCTGGCTGCTGACCGACTCTGGGACCTGGAATGCATCCCACACCATCTTGAGCCTTGGTCGCGGCACCCCCGTGAAGGTGGAGGTGGGGGCGGACGGGGGCGCTGGGCGGTACCGAAGCCCCTGTCGGCTCCCCGACTGCCCAAGTGCACACTGCTGGGAGCAACCGGAGGCTGCAGCTTGGGGTCGGTCCCGAGCTGGCTCTTCACAGGCACAACGACTCAAGAAGTGAAGGAACAGTCTGTCTCTTAATGAGGTGTGAGTCCAAACAGCCCGTGGCCTTGGAGCCGGCCCGCGCTCTGCAGACGCTACATCTGTTCCGCTGTACCTTGGTGGAGGCCGGCTTCGCGGTGCAGGGACTTGGGAGAGAACAGAATGCAGACCCGGGGGCTGCCCCCAGCCAGGCCTCCGTCCCCACTGCCCTCCCTGAGGCCTCAGGGGTGCCGGAGGGGGAGCCGCGTGGGCACGTGCGGGTGGGTGTCCGGGAAGCAGCATTTTCTCTGCCCTGCTGGGTCATTTTCAAAAGCGAATCGCCAAGCCGACTTAAAGGCCATTAAGACGTTTAATTAATCTGCTGAGGAATAGATATTGATGGTCAAACCCCCCCACCCAGCCCCTCTCAAAACCTTAAGACTCTGCAGCCTTATTTGAGCTGACAGGGATCTAGGTTCAAATCCAGGCTCTGGCACAGACCAGGTGGGCCCTCCGTCAACTGGCTGAACCTCCTGCAGGGCCTCAGACACTCACACGGAAAAGGGAAGTTACACATATTGCACCTAACTCGGGGCAGCTGTGAGGGACGGACGAGCAGACAGACGTAAAGTGCTTATCATGGGAAGTTCTGGATACACATCGGCTATGGTTACAGTCTAGAATGTTCTCGGCAGGCACATCCTCTACGGGGCCGCACAGAGCCCCTGGCTGGCTGCGTACTGCTGGGCGAGTCGCCTGCCTCCTGGGAGCCTCGGCTTCGTCGTCTATAAGGGGGAGACGGACTCTGTGGCCCAGGAGGGTGCTGTGCTGGGCGAGGAAAGGCCCCGGGGCTGCCCACAGGAGCTCGGTGCCCCTGACACCCCAGGACCCGCACCCCAGAAGCACAGCTCAAGAAATCAGGCTCCGGACTCCACTCCGTGACCTTGACCCGAGCCCTTGGGTGCACTCGGCAGCCCATGAGGTGCTCCCAGGTTGCTTCCTGATGTTGATTTCAGACTAGTCTCTGGCAAGGCTGTGAGGAAGTGGAGGACGAGGAGGAGAAGCCCTCCTTACTCACCTCTCGCCCCGGAGTGTTTCATTCTGAGCGGCTCCAGCCAGAGCCAATGGGTTAGGGAAGGAGAGAGGGGTCCCTGGCATGGGGTGGAGGCTGCTGCTGAAGCTGCACCCTCAACCCAGCCCCCGCAACAGGAGCAAATGCAAAGTGGGAACAGGGGTTGGGGAAAGGGCTAGCACCACCCCCACCCCTGGAATAACTGCAGCAGAAAGCATCTTCTCCCAGGGAGGGTCTAGGTGAGCTGCTCATGCCACACCCATTGAAAGTCCTTTCCTCTTCTCTCTCCATTGCTCCCCAGACCCCTCAGGGCCACCTGCGTGTGTCGCCCTGACAAAGAGCCCACGTGCCCCCTCTGGACCTGTTCTTTGTCTTCCCAGGGGATCTGAAAGCCCAGTGCGTGGTCCTGGGAGGTCATGGGCTCCTGCTCCCTTCCTCTCCCAGGTAACCTGTGCGTTTCCACATGCCGGACCCAGAGGAATGGTGTGAGTGGTGGGTTCTGGCTGGCTACGGCAAAGGCATGCAGGGAGAGGCGTGATCTGTGCCACAATGGCTTGCTCTGGCCTCCTGTCTCCCACCAGGAATGATCCCCATAGCCCACAGGTGGCAAACACAAAGCCCACGGGCCAAATCCGGCCCTCCACCTTGTTTTATCCAGCCGGGCACCTTGTTTCTACCCAGCTGCAATGCCGAGCTCTCACTTAACTGTTAAGGAGTTCCATGTACACAGTCCTAAAATGACATTCGGCCCTTTGAAGGCAACCTCGAGGCGGATGTGGCCCCCGGTGAAAATGAGTTTGACACCCCTGCGGCATAGCGTATGCATGTCATTACTGGAGAGCTCACAGTGGGTAACACAATCTCCCTGCCTCAGTTCAGGGTGGTGCTTGTGAGAATTCTCCCTTTTTTGCTTTGTGTCAGTCAAGGCTGGCGTCCCAAGAAGCACGGGATGCCGGTTCAAGGCTGGGAGCCACATGTCATGCCAGGTCCCCCAGGCCACTGGAAGGAAAGGGTTCCAAGCCCCGGACACCCCACTCAAAACACTGTTCAGCCCAGTGCAAAACACAGCGGGCGTTGGTGGGTGCTGAAGAGGTTCCCACCGAGGTGTTGAGAAGCCTTAGACTTGGGCACCGAGGTTGGGAGCATCTGCAGGCCTCCCCGGGCCAGGCTAGATCATGTTGGTCTCCTTCTCGTTCATCGAGGACCTGTCGTTTAGCGAGGACATCCTGGTAAAGCTCCTGTGGCTGGGGAAGGAAGAGTGGCCCGTGTCTTCACTCAGGGCATTGACCAGGCGGGAGAAGAGGGCCACCTTGAACTTCTTGAAGTCCTGACCCATGAAGACATAGAGAATGGGGTTCATGCAGCTGTTGGCGATGGCGACGGCAGTGGCCAGGGGCACGCCCAGGCTGAAGACGGCGCCGGGCACGGCGGTGTGGTAAAGCTCCAGGAGGTAGAGGGTGTGGTAGGGGCACCAGCAGAGGAAGAAGGTGATGATGATGGTCACGATGATTTTGAAGGGCTTCTTGGTCCTGGCCAGGCGGTTGCGCCGCAGCTTGCAGACGATGGTGAAGTAGCAGGCCGTGATGACGAGGACCGGGATCAGAAAGCCACAGAGGAAACGCGTGATGGTCACCACCATGTACCGGCTGGACCCCACAGCGTCCAGGCGCAGATGAGCGGACCACAGGGAAGAGCTGGCCGCGGACAGGCTGAAGTTGTTGAAGCAGGATATCTTCCCATGCACACTGGCCGTGTCCCGGAACACGAGGGAGGGGGAACTCAAGAAGAAAGCCAGGACCCAGATGACCACGCAGGCCACGTAGGCCAGCCGGAGGCTGCGGTGGTTCTGGGACCAGACCGGGAGGAGCACAGAGATGCAGCGGTCGAAGCTGATGACCGTCAACAGGAAGACGCTAGCATACATGTTGTGGATGAGCAGGAAGTTGCTGATCTTGCACATGGCCGTCCCGAAAACCCAGTGGTAGTCCATGGCGGCGTAGGCAATGTGGATCGGGAGGAAGACATTGAACAGGAAGTCTGCGATAGCCAGGTTGAGGAACCAGACGGTGTTCACCGTCTTCTTCATCTTGAAGGTGGCGATGAAGATCACCAAGCCATTGCCCAGGATCCCGAGGAAACAGACAACGCTGTAGATCACCACCAGGAAGACTGTGATCGCCCTGCTCCCTGGGGGGCGAAAGTCCTCCACAACCATGACGTCAGGATAATCTGAGTAGTCTTCATCGGAGGGGAGGGATCTGTTATAATCCATGTCCCCCATTCTCTGCAAGGGGAAACGGGGGTGTTAGAGGAATCTTGACTGGAACTGGCTTTGACAGGTTAACTGATACCCGCAAGGCCGACGTGATCCTCCCTGGCAATGAGCAAGGCCGGTTCTGTGGTTTAACTACTTCCTGCTTTGCCATTTTATTTGTTTAACGAAAGCTGCCCAGCACCTCTTCCGTACAGGGTACTACTCTGAAACCTTGACATGTATAAACTCTCTTCATCCTTGCAAAAGCTCCATGAGGTAGGTAGGTAAAGAACCCCATTTTACAGATGAGGAAACCGAGGCACAGAGTGTTTAAGCCACTCGTCCAAGGTCACAGAGCTGAACGTCAGCTCAACTTCAGCACCTGTCCTCCGGACAACCATGTTTGGCTGCCTGTCTGGGACCCTCCCTTTCCCCTTACAGTCTAGTGGGGGAGATGAATATTTGTCAAAAAGTTCCTTTATCATGGGGAAATCTCAACGATGCTAAGGGCAATGAAGGAGAGGTACATAGTGCCATGAACTTGGTCCCAATCATGTTCCCAAGACCCAGGGGACAGCTATGCAGGGCTCCCACACATTGTCAGCGGACCCCACGGGTGCCCTTGGGAGGCAGGAGTTCAGACCACAGGAGCCCCTCACCAATCACTGTGCCGGTGTCCAAAGCTCCGCTGGGCGGGCCCTCGGCCAGTCAGTCTCCGTGCGCTGCTGGAAACACCTGCGGGGAAGAGCAAGGAGGCAGCGGTTGGCTCCGGGTCTGAGAGCCACAGCACTGGGTGGGCCCACAGGAGAGGATGCAGAGGCGAAGCAATGGGCCTGAGGTTCCGCAGCTGAGCTGGAGTTTGAGCCCAGGGTGCTGACACCCGGGAACCCAGGCACGTTCCACCACCAAAGCTCTCCCCACCTCGACACGGGCTCGGAGCAGACGTCTCAGCCAGGCGACACCGCTGAGCGATGCTTCAGTACCAGTAACTCCAGCACTCCTCTATCTAAATTCACTGCTGGTCCTTAATGCATGGGAGGTTATATATTGTTATGGCATAAAAGTCATCTTTTGCTTTTATTAAATAAGATCTACTTATAAAATTCCACTGAGGACTCTGGGCTCCGGGGACTCAGAATGGAGGCTTGGGCGTCATCCCGCTCTGCAGGCTGGGAGCAAATTCCAGAGGTGCCCAATAAGGGGTCCCCAGCACTTCCTGGGGCCCTGGAGAGAGGAGAGAAGATGGGGACATCTCAGCTGCCCTCCCTTACCTGGGGGAATGTGACTAGTGTTCACAATTCTACTACATGCCAGGGGCTGTGCTGAGCACGTGGACAAGCAGTCTCACTTGAGCACATGAGGAGCACTGAGGAGGCTGATGGCAACCAAGGCATCCAGGCAGGAGGTGGCAGAGCCGGGGTTTGAACCAGGTCTGCAGAACCTGGGCTCTTCCCATCACTCCATTCTGCCCCTAAGTCATGATCTGATGACCACCACCGAGTGTATTCTTGAGGAAGAACTGACCATGTCCACATTCCCTGCACCGGGCTGTAGAGACCCCAGGGACCAGAAAAGCTGCCTAAGCTCCGGTCATCACACCTATGTTCCAGGCCGGAAGAAGGGAAAAGATGCAGGAACGGTGCTCCATGGGAGCTGCCCGTCAGTTGTACGGCATGAGTCAGAGGAAGTGCTCTGAGAAGCCCCGAGGAGAGGTATTCAACAGCCTGAGAGTTGGAGGCCTCCTGGGGCAAGCTTCCCTAGAACCCCACGGGGCTGAAGTTTTAACCCAATGGCTGAGTTTTAAAGGACAACTTTAAGCTGAGATGGTGGAAGGAGGGAGGTGGGAGGGCCCCACCCTCCAGCATGGCCCCCTTTCGGCAGTGGTGGCGGGGAGTGTCCGAGGCCCCGGAGGAGGGCGAAGAGGAAGGGACTTGGGACCAAGCACTTGGCGCTGCGGCGTCTGTCTGCAGAGATGCTCTGGGGACACAGATCACGTCATGTCTGGCTCTCCAGCCGGGCTGGGAGCCACTTGGGGTCAGAGGCCACTTCTTTGCGTCCTTGACTGGGAGCCAGGCTGGGCCCACACAGGGTGGCGCTGACATCCTCCGGGCACGGCTGCCCGTCCCCCGCCCCCCCCTTCACCCCGAGAACCGAGTGAGTCAGCGCCCCCAGTTGGCACGTGTCCTCCCCCCACCCCATTCCTCGGTTCTTCCTGGAGGGGGCCCCTGTCCCAGGCTTGCTTTTGGCCTCCGTCCTGTCCCCACATACAACCCTCCTGTCCTTAGCTTGTTTCTGCCCCCAGGCCAGGTCGTAAGTCGAGGACACAGGTTCTGCGTCCCAGCCAGGTGGCCGGCATTCAAATTCTCAGTCTGTGCGAACTTCCTACGACCTTGAGCAAGTCAGTTACCTTCTGTGCACCTCCGTGGTCTTAGCTATAAAATGGGCACGATCATAACAGTTTGGACCGGTTGAGAGGATTGAACGTCACAGGCAAAGTGCTGAGAACGGTACTGCTCCTGGGTGAGCACTAGGTTGTTATTGTTATTACCACTATTCTCATTCTTATCATCATCGTCATCATCATCATTATTTCCCAGGCTTCCACTCTAAATTCCCTCCTAAAATGGCCTTTGCCTGGGAAGGTGGGCGGGGCCAAGAGGGCCAGAGGACCAGTGCATTCTGCCCACTGGTCTCCCAGCTCTGGGTTCAAGGGCAGGTCAAAGGCAACACAGGCGAGGATTTTGCTTCTCTAAGCTCCGGTCTCCTCATCAGTCCGATGGGGGTAAGAACACCGCCCTCACGTTGTCAGGAGGGTCATGGGAAATGAGAATGAATCCTTTGCCAATCTTACATGGTCAAGAACTATAAAATTCTCGTTATTTGTATTGCTTGTAATTGTATTTCTTCCTCCACAACCAGGAAGCTTATGAAAAAAAGTATCTGTAATTATATATACATGGTATGTGTATGCACACAGGCAACCTTTATGGGAGAACTTATCCCATACCAAACCCTGCTATGCAAGACTCCATGCAACGCTCCCAACGGCCCCGCTGGGTTTTGGTCTGCAGGTGAGAAAACTGAGGTCCAGAGAGGTAAAGCAACTTGCCTGAGGCCACACAGCTGGGAAGTCCGACTCCAGAGTCTGACTCCCAAGGATCCCAAGTGAAGAGTCTCGTGCCCCCTCTGCTTCCCTGTGGGATCAACAGTCCCCAGTCCCACCGCTCTGAGTCCCCTAAGCCTCCGCCTTGAACCCCAAGAGCCCAGACCTTCATCACATTCCTGCCCCTCCACAGAGCTGCCTTCCCTGAGCCACCTCCCCGGTTCCTCCCCACCTTTCCTTAAAGGCTACATGCGAGTCACACCCGCAGTGCTGTGTGAGCCCTGGTCTGTGACGCTGCACCCTGTCTCTGCCGGGGCACCCTGACGAAGTCCCCCAACCAGGGAGAAGCACCGCGGCTCCCCCCCACCCCGAGGAACTGGGCTGCTTCCTCATTCCTGATGATTCACGTTCTGCAACCGATCACATTTTCCTTTTTGATATGGCCACAAAGAAGCTCTGAATCACATCCGCAGGTCACAAGCAGGAACTCCATTAACCCTGCTGGTCTGCAGGTTTCAGAATTGGTTTGGGTTAGTCCTTAGGTCGCCATGTAATTACACTGGCTATTGGTTTTAGTTCCTCACGATAAACAATAATTGATCGGGGCCCTCAGTGGCCCAAACCCTACACCAAACGCTTGAACTGCGTTCGCTCACACACCACCGCCGCCGCCCCGCGCCGGCACTGTTACTACCCGCCACGTACAGGTGAGGCGGCGAGGCGGACGTCACGCAGTCCGTTGGTCACCAGCACGCGCCCCGGTCACTCTGACCCTGAGCCCTGCTCGTAACTGTCCTGCTTTCACGTCTGTCCACACCATTTCTCATGCCCCAGAGTCCCCAGCTACCCCCTCCAGGGACACCTCCTCGTTCAAATCTTTTTTCCAGCCCCTTAAGGAACCCGCTGTCTCCGGTTTTCGGGACGATTTGGCGGAGGTTTGGTGGAGGTCCCAGCACAACGGGCAGGCGGGGCTGTGGCCAGCCTGCCACCCTCTCTGCCCTCAGCTCTCCAGACAGCCCGGGGGGCAGGGGGGCTGTCCTGGCCCGGCTCCCAGCTCCTCCTGCGACCCTGAACTCACACCGTTTGGAACCAGGGCCTGTAGCTGGCCTTCCCCGAGGCTCCTGGGCTAGACTCCCCGGGCCAGCCGTGGCCCTCCTTTCCTTGGGACAGTCCCCATAGGTCTCCAGGGGGAGATGCCGGCGAGGAGATGGTCCCGAAGGCAGGAGACCTACTGTGGCACCTAAGCAAGTTGCCTCCCCTCCCTGGGCCTCAGTTGTGCAATCTGCAAAATGGGAATAATAGCATTTGAGGCCTGCCTACTTCTCAGGGCTGCTGGGAGGGAGACAGTCTCTAGGTGCCTCTCGTTTTAGAACTTTTTTCTACTAGCACCTGCTGCTGCCCCCTGCTGCCCCCTTCATCGCCACACCATCCAGCTCCCCAGGCTTCTCCCTCTCTCTGAAGCTGACCGTGACCTACCTACCCACCCAGGTCACCTTCCCCTTCAAACTTTCCCCCCTCCCCCCAACCCTTGCTAGATAACAGCTTCCTTCTTCAGCAGCCCTGGCTCAGGGCCTGGCACAACACAGCAAGCCCTGAATAAACATGTGTGTTACTATACTGGCACCATAATTTAGTGGGCACTTACTATGTGGCGGGTGCCAAGTGCATTAGAAATGTTGTCACAGGCTGTCCCCAAACAGCCCTGCAAGGGGGTGGCCTCCTTCTCTCTGAGGTTTCAGAAACCTAGAGCTTGACTGATGGCTGCTGTATCTGTGAGCTCCGGCTGCTGCGTAATGAAGTCTGCAGACTGGGAGACTTAGAGAGCAGACTTTTCCCCTCGGTTGACATCAAGCTATGGTCTCGCTTCTGTCAGCCCCGGGCTTTGAAGCTTAACAAAGAGACAGCCTCTCTGGGACACAGAGATGGCCTGCCACACGGTGACGACGAAGGAAAGTGACTGATGCGACGCACCCAGCAAAGCAGCCTGGCCCCTTGCAGGATCTCAGATGCTGCTGCTTCCCTCTTCTTCCCATTTCCCAGATGAGCAAACTGACTCGAACAAGTTTGGTGATCTCTCCCAAAGTTCCCCAGCAAGGGAGCCGTGAGTAGAGTCCAGAGCTCCCGGATGGGCTGCTGGCTCCTCCCCCCTGCCCTGCCCCCCTGCTTCTCCCGCTTCTGCAGACTGAGAGATGAAGATCGAGGGGTTGGAAGGATGGGTTTCCCCTGAGGCCTCTCTCCTGGGCTTGCAGATGGCGGTCTTCTCCCTCTGAGGGACCTTTGTCCCTCTGTGCGTCTGTGACCTAATCTCCTCTTCCTACGAGGACACCGGTCAGATTAGGGTGAGGTCACCCACCCTCGTGACCTCATTTTACCCTAATCACCTCTTTAAAGGCTCTGCCTCCACATACAGCCACCTTCCGAAATGCCGGAGGTCAGGGTGCCAACATATACATTTGGGGGGAGACACGGCTTCACCCGTAACGGCCACGTCACTGTCGTTACTGCTCTAACTTCGCATGCCCTCTGTGGTTCCCCCAGATCACTCGCTCGGTGCTGCGGCGTCTCAGCCCAGCTCTGCCCAAGGCCTGGCCATGCCGGGGCCACCCCCAATCCTGATAATGGGGGACACACACACACACACACACACACGAGGCAAACCATCTCTAAAACCAACAAGGACTTGCCACCTAGAAAGTATAAGGAGCTCTTTCCCACCCACCCCAACAGAAAACCCCCACAGAGAAAAATGGGCAAATGGTAGACACAGTTAATTTATAGAAGGGAAACCCCCGAACCCAGGCACATGACAAGGGATACTCAGAGACAGGCAAATGGGCAATCACAGCCAGTGGCACCTTTGTCCCCACCAGACTGTGGCAAGGACCAGAACGCTGGCAAGGACGCCCCTCGGCTCAGCGGGCTGAGGTGCAGGCTCTCATGCCGCACCGTGGGGACCCGAGAACCCCGGCGCACCCCACAGCACCCACCCCCCAAGGAACACACGCTAGGGTGCTCCAGGGCAGCGTCTATGGGGCATCCCTTGGCTGTGGCCCTCTAAGAAGCAAACCTTACCTGTGGATTCCTGCAGCAAAAGCAACCTAAAAGGAGGGAAGGGAAGGAGAAAAGCAGGGCTGGAAAGGGGACAAGGCTGCGCAAGGGCTTGGAATGTGGCCTTGGCCCAGGCTGAGGGCTCAGGAGCCAGGAGGCGGAGCATTTATATCGCTCCCCCCTGTGCAGGGGGTGTGAGCTCCTCCCACAGAGAGTCGCAGGTTCAGGCTATCAGGGAGACTGGGCACAGAATGGCCACGGGGCCAGGACACGCGGGCAGCAGCTGCCCATGGCTGGATGGAAGGGGACAGCTGGGGAGAGGGGACGGCTGGGTGGATGCTGCGCAGATGTTGGGAGCAGCAGATTATCCGGCGCACACGCAGCAAAGGGACACGAAGCATCTTGAAGCCACCGACCCTAACAGCCCCTGAGTACATTGGAAACACGCACGCCAGGGCAGCGGCACGCACAGCGCAGCAATGCACATTTTGCGAGAACACGGCCAAATCGCTGGACGAGACCCACACTGAGCACATTAGAACGGCTCCGGGGGAGCGGAAACGGGAGGGGAAGGAGGAGAAAACGGGGCCACCAGGAAACGAATGCAGCGAGAAGGGAGATAAGACAAGTGCGGGGGCTTCCCGAGGCCGGCGGCGATGCACACGGACCCAGACGCAGGGGTGTCATTGTGTCAGCCCTCTGTCCTCGCCTGGGGTCCAGAAAAACCCAAGCAAACAAACATAAACCCCCGCCTGGGTCACTGAATCCCCGATGAAGCCACACTGGGCAGGCCAAGGGCCAAACAAGCAGCTTTGACCTTGCCCCAGGGGCCTCCGGAGTCCCACCCCCACGGCCTCCCTTTTCAGGCAGGGAGTGACCTCGGAGGAGCCGAGGAAGTCACGGCGTCAGCCCAGTGTGCAGTGGCTACGCAGCGGCCAGGGCCCTGGCACCTCTTTGGCCAGCCCTCCTCTGCCAGGGACCAGATGGCCACCAGGCAGAGGGTCCCTCAGGCCCTGCCCCGCCCACACAACCACAGGCCCTTGCTGGGGAGGGGGTGGGCTGGGACTCAAGGTCACATCTGGTTCCTCCCACCACAGAACGCCAAAACCTCAGGCGGATGTTCTTTGCTTAGTTTTTCAAAAAAAGATTTTATGCAGTTTTAGAGAGAGGGGAAGAGATGAAGGAAGAGAGAAACATCGATCGCTGCCTCTTACATACACCCCACCTGGGGACCGAACCTGCGTCCCAGGCATGTGCCCTGACAGGGGATCAAATCAGTGACATTTTGCCTTGCCGGATGATGCCCACCAATGAGCCATGCTGGCCAGAGCTTTGCTCAATGTTTGTTAAACAACCATGTCTATAGCCCCGGCCCAGTCCTGGGCACTGTCGCAGATGAGGAAACTGAGGCCAGAGAGACTCAACAAGGGCCCAAGGTCACAGGTTAGCAAAGGAGATCAAATTACTCATGAAGAGGAGGAAGCTCAGAACCTGCTGAACCGCCAGACCCACTCTCTTTCCTTGTCCACTGCCTTGCCTCCTCGGAACATTCTAGAATCCTCCGGTCTTTGCCCCGGGGAACCTCCCAGGAGGCCCCTCGTTGTCCTCCTGGCAGGGTTCTGGGTGTGCCTGTTACAGATGCAACAAGACTCCGAGTTCCCCGGGCTTCCTGCCCGCCCCCCCCAACCCCTCTGCCTCTAGTTAGTGGCCCGGACGGAACGTGCCGTGACCCCAGAAGCTCTGGGAAAAGTCCTTTGGAAGCAGGGCTCCGTCATTCATCCATCCTTTGAGAGTGTGTGCAGCCCGCGGCTCCTGGGCCTGGGCCTCCCCTCGCCCTGCAGGCCCGGAGGTCAGTGCTGACTTGGGGTGGGGGGAGGAGGCTCCCTGGCCTGAGGCCACTCGCCCAGTTAGTGGCAGTGCAGGGTCCTGACGAATCCAGGGCCCCACCTCCTCGGGCCGCGGATGGCCTACCTGCCTGTGTCCCCGTGTCCCCACAGGCCCTGGGGGCAGCAGGGCTGAGGGGCATCTGGGCGGCACTCGTGTGCCTTCTGCTTCCTCTCCGGGCCACTGCCCAGGCCCCTCGGCCAAACGGGCGCCCCGGGTCTGCAAAGGACGTGTTCCCTCTCCGATCACGTCTGTCCGCCCGTGTCCATCTGTCTGTCCACGCCTCTCTCTCCCTCTCCCTGTCTCTGTGCACGCCTCTCTGCGTGTCCCACTCTCTGCCTCTCTCTTCCCCACCAAGTCTCCCGTTTCCTCTCCCTGTCACTCTGTCCCTCCTCCTCACCCCGCCCTCCCCTCTGAGTGGCCCCGCAGCCCCTCAACCGCCCGCGTCGCTCACCTGCGTGCCCAGCCGGCCCAAGCTGCTGTCCGCCACTCACCGGACTTCCCACTGCGGCCACAGATGGCTGCTATCTCTTCCCTGGTTGCGGCCTCAGGCCCAGCACAGGCGCCTTATCGGGCCAGCTGTGGGCGTGGGAGCCCATCAGGGAGACCGGAGGCTGGTCCCTAGTGTCCGGCCAGGCTCCTGCCCCCACCTCCCACCTCCCCCACAGCCCACCCCGACAGGCAGCTCCGGATGCCTCTCCTCCATCCCTCTTGGCCTCCAAAAGGCTTCCAGGGGCTGGGAGGCCTCTCCGAGGGCATCCTATTTTGTAGCTGGGGAAACGGAGGTCCAGAGAACAAGCGAACCTCCAGAAGCCGCACAGAAGAGGACCCTGGGCTGTTTGGGGTGTGGTGGGCACCTCCCTGGACCCCAGAACTCAGCCTGGCACCGCCCCCACCTAGGCCTCGCCACTCCGGGTCCTGCCTGCACGGGTTTGCACGTGGGAGCTCCGAGAGGTGCGGTGGCAGCCTCGGCTCCCACGGCCCGAGCATCAGCTCAGGATGTGAACCAGACTCTCTGCCCCCAAAACCTTTGCTATTTCCACTCGTCCAAAATCACAGCGTCAGCCAGCACAATGGGGCCTTCCAGACACCACTGTCCCAGTCACAACTGTCCCTCCCTCCTCAGCAATGTTGTCCCCCCTCCACTCCCCCCCCGCAAGCCTGGCCGCTGACTGTGGTCCTGATGTCTTTGCCTGATGCCAGATTCTCGGACCGGCCCCACCTGCCACCCTCTCACCCCTCAGGACAGAGGAAAGGGGCCTCCCAGCCCCCACAGCTGGCTCCAGGAGACACCGCAGGGGGCCGTCCTTGGATCCCCCGCTCCGAGAGACTCAGAGACCTCGAAACCGCACAGCGCCTGCTGATGTTCCAGCGGCGGGCCTGGCGGCCAGCCCCGGGACAGAATTAGCTGTGTTGGGAGAGAATTTCCTCCCTGGTCTCACGCCCACGCTCCACAGCTCACACTGAGTCACGGCGGTGGGGCGAGAAGGCGCTGGCTGCCTCACGGGCTGTCCCACTTTCTTTGGGATGAGATGCGGCTGCGTGGGAGCGGAGGGCTCTGCAGGGCTGGGTGAAGCCGGGAGCTAATACCCCTGGACCCAGACAGCCCCCCCTGCGCAGGGACAGAGGCCCCGAAAACCTCCAGCAGCTAGTGGGAACGCAGAAGCACGAGACCCCGATACCTGCACCGATGCCTGGCATCCCCCTGGGAGAAGGCCACCCCTTCCTCCCCTGGGTGCTGTCTGCAAACCCACTCCCTGCCGCTCTGTGCCCTACAGGCTGACCAATAGGAGGGACAGCAACAGGGCCCTTGCCCTCTGACCTCTAGCAGGGAGGGTTGCAGGGCAGCAGGAAAGCGAGGTCTGGTGCTGACTTCCCCAGGCTGCCTCCTTGCAGTGCTCCCTGGGTGGCAGTGCCCACTCGGTCCTCCAGCCCCCAGCCAGGGGCAGGAAGCTCTCCTTGCGTCTTAGACCTTGAATCACAGCACCATCCCTCACACCTCTGAGCCCTTTCTAAGTCCTCCCTTGCCTAAGCTCTCATCAACCCCCCCCCCCGCCCCGCTGTGACCCTGAGGGAGAGCCTAGACTGTCCCTGCCACCCCTGTCCTTCACATCCCACGCACTGTGCCGCACTGTGCCCTAGACAACTCGCAAGCCTTGTCCCTCACGTCTGCCCCCCTGGGTGACTGGGACAGGGACCTCACCCCGTCTCTCGCGTCAACTAGGATTTCATTTCCCACCTAGTAGCTGGAGACATCTTCTGAAAATGCAAATCACATCACATTACTTCCTGCTTAAGAGTTCTCAGCTGCTCCTCTTCCCCTTAGAATAACACCAACTCCCTTTCCAAAGTCCTTACGGCCCAAGCCACTGGGCCCCTGCCCACCTGGACACCGAGCGGAGGCCGGCCCCGGCCCCACCCAGACCCCAGGGGGGCTGTGCGAACACCTCTCTGCAAACCCGACGCCCTGTGGCATTTCAGACGCTGCCCCCATTCCCAGCCACCAAAGGCCCCTGCAGGAATGTCTGCAGAGACGTCTCTCCCTCCAGGCCAGAAAGGCGCCGGGGCCCCCAACGATGGGTCCCATGGACACACACTGGGTGTCCTCTCGGCCCTCCAGTCTGTGTCCCAAGCCGCCAGACAGATGAGCCTGTGCCTCCCCCTGTAAACACGGCCTCGGCCCCTGGAGGTGGCCTGTAAACAAATGTGCTCCCCTCCTTGTTTCCCATGGGCCTGGGAGACCCGGGCCCCCGCTTGTTAATCCCCTGAAGTCGGCTCTGAGGCCGCTCACCCAAACAATCCCACGCTGTGTGCACAGCGCGCGTCTAGAAGGAGGCGGGCTCCGGGCGTTCGCGTGAGCCGCTCAGGATGTGGTCGGAGTCGACTGCGGGAGGTGGCTGTAGCTGCGTCCCCCGAGTCAGGAGCCAGCCCATGACACGCGCTGGGTGCCCTGCTCCCAGTGTGGCCTTGGATGGAGCCGGATTCCGAAGGACTCCTGGGTGGCCCCTGAGAAGCTGTCGTCTCAGATCCTGCCCCCGAATCCAGGCCAGCACGGCCCAGCGTCAGCCCCGAGGGCCAGGCTGCATTGGGTACTGCCCCAAAATGTGACTTCTCCCGCTGACACCTGGAGATGCCTGGGAGGTGGCAGCCGGAGTAGCTACCCCATCAACAGGGCCCCCACTTGCCGTGGGAGAGAAGAGCAAGGAAGCTGAGGACCAGGCTCATCTGCGGGCTCGTCTGCTTCAGAAGCCCTTGCTGTCCACCCCTGGGCTTTGCTCCCTCCCCCCTTCCCTCTCTCCTGCTCACCAAGCCCCGAAACTCACACCAGAGCCCCAGGTCAGTACGTGAGACCCAGCCGGGCGTCCTGTAAGGAGCTTGGAGTTCCAGAATGCCGGGGTTAACTAATATTAATAGTAGCCAGCAAAATAACATTTTATTGAGCACCTACTGTGTGTGCCAGGATGCTCAGAAGCACTTTCTGCACATCACCTCACACAAGCCCCGTGGGATGGTGGGATTATTATGCCCATTTTAGAGTTGAGGTAGCCGAGGCCCAGCGAGGTTAAGAGTCTTCCCCAAGGTCACGTGGCTACTGAGAGGCAAAGGTGAGGTTTGAATCCAGATTGAGAATGGAGTGCTTTTTCTTTTATACTTTACAGGCTGTACTTGGCAAATGTTCTTAGATCAATTCCTGATCCTTTGCGGCCTCAGTTTCCCCATCTGTAAAACAAAGAGGTTGGAGTTGATGGTCTCAAAGGCCCCCTTCCAGCCTTAAAAAAATGGCATGGTTGAATGGGCCAAGGGTCTGCCTATTCCCTGCCTTGAGCCAAGAAAAACAGAGCCTGGCTCAGTGCCACACTGTGTGACCCTGGGCAGATTGCTTGACCTCTCTGAGCCGTCGTTAAGTCCCCTATAAAATGGCAATAATAAAACCTTCCTTTCAGCACGTCAGGGGGTCTGGATGAAAAGATCTCTTGGAACCACTTGCAAGTCTGAGATCTCTGGGCTAAAGGTTCAAGGTTAACTTACAAGTCTCCCTACCACCATGCCATGAGCAGGTCTGGGGTCCTTGCTGTGACGAGGTTGTTTCAGACTTGTCCCCTCTCCAAGCTCCCTGGTGGCCACAGGAGCCCACACGTGGGAGTCCAGTGAACGTGGACAAATGACCTCTGTTTTTCAAGCCTCCGTGTGCCCATCTGTAAAACTGGGCCGATGTTCCTTCTCGCTTCTTGTGTCATCATGAACGTGTCAGGCGACAGAGAGATGGACACGGTGCCCGGCACACAGTCGGTTCCCAGCAAATGTTTGCGTGGAACCATCAGAGACGCATCTGTAAGAACCAGCAGCTTTTCTGCCCCACAGTGGGAAGAAAGCCAGGTTGCAAGCAGTTTGCAGATTCTGAACCAAACCAAAGGGCTGTGCTTCCGGAAACCAGCGGAGCTCAAAGACCAGCCTGGAGGGCGTCTGGAAGCCGAGCGAGCGGGCTCGGGAACCGGGCCACAGCTGGCCGCCCCTCCCGGCCTCCCCCTCCCAGACCACACGCTGCCCTTGTGGAGGAGGAAGCAGTGGCCACTGCCGCAGCCCAGCACAGCCCCCTCCCCCTCCCTGGCATCCCCACATCCTCTGCCAGAGCCTGTGCGAGGCAGTTTCACTCAATTACAGCCCCTGAGTTGACATCAAGCTATTCTGTCAGCCCCGGGCTTTGAAGCGTAATAAGGAGACAGCCTCTCTGGGACACAGAGATGGCCTGCCACACTGAGACAATGAAGGAAAGTGACTGATGCAACGCACCCAGCAAAGCAGCCTGCCCCTTGTAGGGTCTCAGATGCTGCTGCTTCCCCCTTCTTCCCATTTCCCAGATGAGCAAACTGACTCAAACAAGTTCTGTGATCTCTCCCAAAGTTCCCCAGCAAGTGAGCCGTGAGTAGAACCCTGAGCTCCTGGGGCTTCTGGCTCCTCCCTCCCACCCCATTTTTCCTAGAATCATGTCACTGTCACCGAGGGCTAGGTGGTAATACCAGCTGCAGCGCTTGCAGGCTGTGTGACCTCACACAGGTTGCTTCACCTCTCTGAGCCTCAGATGCCTCCTCAGTAGTATCAGTCCCCGAGAGGTGTGAGGATGTAAGAAAACAAGCTGGCAAAGAGCTTGACATCGTGCCTGTCACACTCACGACCACTTATTCATAACATTAGGAAAGGAGAAATCGGGAAATGTGTTCCCGCCGCGCCCTCTGGGAGGCCCACTTTGGAGGGTCCAAGGGGGACTCCGCAGGGCACCGGCTTCTCCGGGACTGCTCAGAACCGAGTCTGACGTCAGGGAACGTTGGCCAGACCAGAGACGCCGGGAGGCCACAGCATCGGTCCCCTTCCCAGCCCTCTGCTGTCCTCCCTGCTCTCGTCTGGAGCAGGGCTGAGGCCCTGAGCACATCTGGCCCAGGGCAGCCCTGCCCAGCTCCCCCCCGCCCCACCCCTCGCACCAGCTGCCCTGCAGCCCCCTTGCTCCGGGCCATCTTGCTCTGCAGACTTCCTGCCTCCAGCCTGGAACATTCTCCCCCTCGGCCCTGTCATGGGAGGAAGTGTGCTCAGCGTGGGCCCGGGGCTCCAGGAGTGTGGTTTGGCACCTTCGCCTGGGAGAGGTCAGAAAACAGAGGCCCCATTGGAGGGGGAGGGAGGGGGAGGGGGAGGGGGCCTCTCTCAGACAGGCTGACTCAAACCCTTGGGGAAGCTGACAAAATTCAAGGCGGCCTTGATGCTGCCCGGCTAGGGGGAAGCTCGAAAGCCAAGGATTCTGCCCTCCAGTGCTCTGAGCCTCCTGTCTTCCTTCCTCCATCCTCCCACGAAATGTTTAGGAAACACCTATTAGGCACCAGGCCAGGGGCCAGGCCCTGGGGATGGAGCAGGGAACAAAGGGACATGTCCCTTCCCTGGAGGGGCTGGAATTCCCATGGGGAAGAACGGGTAACAAACCCTAATAGAAGGCACATCTCTCCGGAGCCAGCCCATCTGGGCTGAACCCCCGCTCTGGCCCTCACCGGCTGTGTGACTTTAGGCCAGCCGCTGTGCCGCTCTGTGCCTCAGCATCCCTGCCTGAAACGCAGGGGGGACAGCAGCGCTCCCCTCGCAGGGCTATTTCGAGGGTCAAAGGAGGTTACGCTGGTAAAGTGTTGAGGCGTAGCAGGTGGATTAAAGAACTCTGAAATGAGCCCTGGCTGGCGTAGCTCCATGGATTGAGCACGGGCTGCAAACCAAAGTGTCGCAGGTTCGATTCCCAGTCAGGGTACATGCTTGGGTTGCAGGCCATGACCCCCAGCAACCACACATTGATGTTTCTCTCTCTCTATCTCCCTCCCTTCCCTCTCTAAAAATAAATAAATAAAATCTTTAAAAAAAAAAAGAACTCTGAAATGCTGAAAAATGAAGTGAACATGACAATAGGTGGTGACATGGGCTACCAGTAAAATATCGAGTGAAATGGGGCGTAGCGATGCGAGAGGGGATGCTGTTTTCAGCAGAGCGCTCAGAAAAGGCCTCTCTGAGCTGGTGACCGAGCTCAGGTGGAGACCTGAGTGCTCCAGGTGGGGGGGGGGGGGGGGCTGCCAGTGCTAAGGCCCTGAGGCAGGGGCAGGTGTGACAGGTTCCAGAAGCCGCATGGGTCCGTGCATTCAAACACCTATTTAAAAAGCAGCTAGGGGGTACCTTCTGGGTGCCACACCCTTCTTTGCTAGATGCTGTTGGGGGGAGGTGGCCCCATCCCCACTGGCACGCAGGTGCAAAGCGCCGGCTGCCAGCCGCTGTGGAGCTTGCCCTGGGCCTCGCTGCTATAGAAGCAGGAGCATACCGGCGACAGAAAGATGAATCCGGCTAGCATGTCCACTTTCACGGGAGGGCATGTAGTTCTTTGTGCAAGTGAGTAATGCCTCTGTTAGTCACTGGTGTCTCCTGCCGGCCCTGTGAGTTGCTGGGTCTGTGGCCCTGGCTCTGCACAAAGCAAAGAGACGGTGGCTGGGGAAATCAGGGAAGCTTCTTGGGGAAATTTGAGCCTTGGTGGATGTGAAGCCTTTGCTTAAATGGAACTAAGCATCCAGCTTGGGAGCCGGGCTGCCTGGGCTTAATCCCAGCTAGCTGTGGGAGCTGGGTAGAATTCTTTAGCCACCCTGTGCCTCAGTTTCCCCATCTGAAATGTGGGGGATACAAGGGTACCTCTTACACAGAACTGTGCTGGGGTTAAGTAATGGCATACAGACTGTGTTTAGACTAGATCCCGGTTCTTGCTATCTCACTGTTGGTGAAAACAAAAAAGTCTGCAAGCATGTCTGTGGGCTGTGGGTGTGACCCCGCCTACAGAGCTCCAGGGCGCGGGTGTTGGAGTGGGGTGGGGGGGGCAGCACAGGGTGGGGACCGGGTGGAGATAAGCTGCGGAGAGGAAGGGAGGTCCCCTGGGTGTGAACACTGGTCTCCTTTCCCTTTGGCCAGCTCGAGTGAGGTCAGCAACCTGGGGTCACTGACCCAGGACAGGGCTGCAGGGCTCACAGGAAGCTCCCCCCTGGGGTCAGGGAGGGGTCACCGAGGGGGAACCTCGGAGCTCCAGTGCTTCCACACCAACCCACTGCCTTGTGCTCCTGTATCCCAGTGGCTCGAGGGCCCTGAGCCTTGGTTCCTACAGGTCCCTCTGCCAGGGGGTCCCATCTGGTCCCCTCCGCTCCCCCCAGCCTCACTGTGCACGCCACACCAATCCAGGCAGAGCTGGCAGCCCAGCCATACCTGCCAAGAGAAAGGAGATGATCCCGCTGCCACGTGCCGGGCGTCTGGCGGGGCGCTTGGCCTCCCTCGCGTCCCCGTGTCCTGACGAGCCCCCACTCCAGGAGGACACAGTGAGTGTCCCCACTTAACGGGTGGGAGCAGGACTCAGATCTGTGGCGGTCCAGGGCCCACATCCTCCTGGACCCAGCTGCCTAAATGGGCTGATGGCCCCTCTCACGACAGGCGGCATTCCCTCCTCTCCCCAAGGTGGCCCTACGTCTCACCAGCAAGTCTCCTCCGTGGGGACCCAGAAGCCCTCAGCCACCCCAGGGTCCTGGGTGCAGCCACGGGTGAGAGGCACAGAACCCAAGAGGCGGGGGGCGATGGCACGGACCCCCACTCCTCAGGGGTCCACAGGGCACCCAGGGCCTCCACTCAGAACAACCTTCAAGATGGGTCTTTTCATCCCCATTTTGCAGATGTGGAATCTGAGGCACAAAGAAGCAAAGCCACCGGCCCCACATCCCACAGCTAGGAAGGGGCAGAGGGGACAGTGAACCTGGGCTGTTTTGACACCAGGGCCCACATCTTCCATCACCATGACTGCCCTTGACATTCTGGGGCTTGCCCACGAGGGACCCCACCAGAGGCAGAGCCCTGCATTCTTGTGCCCATGGCCCCCACCCACGCACGGGGCTGGGCAGGGTGGCAGGGCTGCCCACATCCACGGTCCCGCCTCAGAGAGCCCTCAGCGACCCGACACACCCGCCCCGGACAGGGCGGCCGCCACTCGCTGGGCTCTGGGACAAGCAGGGGGTCTCAGGGGCCCGTCCATCCAGGTGGAGCCCTGAGAGACCGAGGAGCCCTGAGCCGTCCCGGCTGCACCGTGCCCAGGAGGCAGCCCCGGGCACGCAGGCAGGTTCTGGCCCCTTGGAATTCCCTGGCTCCAGCCCAGGCAGTTGACGAAAAGGCTGGCTCGGCTGCCAGCAACCAGGTCGGTGGGAATGTGAGATCCCGCCCTGTTCCCAGGCGCCGGGCAGCAGGGACCGGCCACCCTCCCCCTCCTCCCCCCAACCCTGGGCCGTCACCTTTCCCAGGGCACAGCTCAGGCCTCGCCCCAGGAAGGGTCTGCTGAGAAAATTGTCCCCTGGCTCTCAAGAGAAAACACAGCCAGCAAAGGCCCAGAGGGAAGTCCGGAATGCTGAAAGCTGTTGCGGGAGAGGCCATGGGATGGAAGGTTCTGGCACCCTTGTGGCACAGAAGAAGGAAGGCAGCTGAGTGCAGCCGAAAGCAAAGCCGGGCACCAGCTCCAGCCCGGCCCGGCCCTGGGCTCGCCACGCAACCCTGGGCCACGGAATCCGTCTCCCCACCGGAAAAGTGGGTCGATGAAAAGATTACGAGAGCCCGCATCTGCAGGCCGTAGGGGGCAACTGGGTCTGGGGTGTCCTGAAGGGCGGGATCTTCAATGGGCAAACCAGAACGTTCTAGGCAAATCAGGGCAGGTGGGTGCTCTGGCCCCAGCAAAAGCACCCCTTGATCGTTGTGTTTAAAGAGAGCTGCATCTTGGCCTGGCCGGTGTGGCTCTGCTGGTCGGGCAGCATCTCAGCAAAAGGTCACTGGTTCGATTCCGAGCCAGGGCCCACGCCTGGATAGTGGGTCCCCAGTCGGGGCACATGCAAGGGGCAGAGGCAGCCGATTGATCTTTCTCTCCCTTTCCTTCTCCCTCCCTTCGCCTCTCTCTAAGAATAAATAAATGAAACTGTTTTAAAGCAAAGAGAGCTACTTCTTGAGTCAGAGGACATCGAGTCTGAATCCTAGCTCTTCCATCACAAACTTTGTTTTTGTTTTTGTTTTTTCATTTAATTAATTTGACAAATGTCTGCAGCGTGCCCAGGTGCTGTGGGCAAAGCGCCATGGCTGGTGGGGCTCACTTCCTCGGCGGGCAGAGACAAGCACGAGACAGCACCGCTCAGGCACCGTGAAGGCTGCCCTTTGGCGAACCAGCCACTTTGCCTTTCTGAGTCCAGTGTCGCCTCGAAATGGGGGGTAGGGGGCCCCTCTGTCTGGGACCTCCTCTCAGGTGTCCCCTGAGCCGAGTCATCGCTCAGAAACACAGTCATCATAAATAAACTCCCTCTAGTTTTGGCCAATTTCCCAGAGCAGGTCACCCTCTTTCTCCTCCCCCACCCCCACCAGCAGAACTCGTAGAAAAACCCATCAAGTCATTAGAAAGTTCTTCTTCTTCTTTTTGTCGAGCAAACCTCCTGCGTTCACCTCAAGCCTGGCCCAGCTGCCTGGAGTCACACAGGATAAGCCGGCCGTCACCTCCTTCCCCAGGCAGCTGGGGTTACTTCCTCACTGTAACCTCGGCCAGCACTTCCTCTGCGCCAGCCTTAACCCCTTGCCTTCTGGCCGCTGCCCAGGTGGGGCCGCCCTCCCTGGGCAGGGGGAGGGGTGCTACACAATGTTTTTGCTCGCAGCTGTGTCTATATTGGCTTGGGCCCGAAGGGAGGAAAAGCGAATCTCAAAAGAGGTTCATGAATCCGGGGGAACGTAGATTAAGAGAGAGAAAGGAGGAGGGGAAATGCGGGCGGGGACAGAACGCAGAGCCAAGGCAGAGGGAAGAAACGCAGACAATAAGTAATGTCCTAAATATTTCACATGGGTGGGCCACACCATAAACCTCCAGACTCCTAGGCTGGGAAAGAGAAGCCGTTCACCCACTAGAAACAAGCCCACTCCGGAGAATGGCGAGCCTGCCCGGACCCCGGAGCAGAGCTTTCTGCGGAGCTTTGTGGAGGGGGAGCGGCGTGACGCGGGGACCGGCACCCCCAGTGACATCCTGACAGTGGACGCAGCCTCGAGGGTCTGGATCTTTGAAGAGGCGGCCCAAACACAACAGCCGTCCCCACAAGCCGGTGGCACTGCCCCCACTGCTCCGAGACGTGCCAGGGAAGGAGTGACTATGTGTTTCAGTCTAGACATCCAGGTGGATGCATTGCTGGCTTAATCTGAAGACATTTCCAGAACATCTGGCGGAGGGCCCGGGCCAGGTGGCTGCCGTGACGCGCTCCCTGGCGTGGCGTCTCCGTGCTGTTAGCAGCGGGACACGACTCCCCGTGGCGAATGCTAGAACGCAGCCGCGCTCTCCGCCAGCTGGGGGCGGGCCTGGGGTGTCCCGGTGCTCACTCCCTGACACCCGCTTGTCCGTTTCCATGTTCTGATGCCAACACGGACACGCGTGACCCACACGTAGAGCAAGCCTATGTGCGGTCTACCCCTCCCGTCCTGGCATATGTAGTAAGAGTGCCCCTTTTCCTCTGAAAGGGCCCCGTTGGGACAATAAACCACATGGCTTTGCTACTCACAGGTCACTCCTCCTTCCTCCGCCTCAGAGGGTGGGTGGCCAGCGGGATAGAAGCTCCTGATATTGACCTTGCCCGCCCACCTACATTGGGCCTTGTGCCGAGCACTCATCCGTGCCATTAAATATCCATGAGGCAGCGACCACCACGGTCCCCATTTGGCAGATGCAGAAACTGAGGCTTACAGAGGCCGGGCTACTGGTTACAAAGGCAGCCGAGTGCCAGGCACTGGTGTTAGGAACTTGCCGGGACTGGGGCGTCCTTGGCTCTGCACGGGGACAGCTTCTCTCATCGCCTCTCTTTCACAGATGTAAAGGCTGAGCCTTAGTTCCCAGGCAGAAGGGGGGCCTGCTGCTCCCCGGGAACCCCAGCTGTGAGCAAGTGCCCTGATCCCTCTGCATCTTGTTCCGCCTCATCCGTAAAACGGGAGTGAATCTGGCCACCACCTTCCGCTGGTGAAGGACGACCCCCTAGTGGGAGCGAGTGCCTTGGGGGCTGGAGGCACGTCCGGGCGGTGGCCACTGTCGGGTGGACGAGAAGCAGGAACGGGGCTGGAACACGGTCCCTGCACCTCAGCCCCACTGTGGTCCCTCCCAGGAAGCTCACAGCCGTCAGTGAACCTGCCGAGGCCTTGGTGGAGCCTGGTGCGGAGGGAATAGGCAGGTTCCTTACTTGGAAAGTACTAAGAATTTCAAGACGGTAACTGCAGAGCATCCAGCCCGGGGCAGGCCCTTCCGAGGGCCACGTGGCTGCCCTGGTGTCATGCCCAAGAAGCCGGCCCTGCCCCTCAGGCCTGGGGGGTTTGGGAGAAGGGCCCTCTCCACCTTGAGCCCCAGAATGTCAGGGTTTGGTGGGGAAGGGGATCTTGCAGGGAGGAGGGAGCAGGGAGGGAAGAGAGGCTGCCCCTCCGAGGTGCAGACAGAATGAGATGGGAGGGCGGTGGAGAACAGACAGGAAAGAGGAGACGGAGAAACGTGGGGGGAGAGGGGCGGCGAGAGGCAGGCATGCAGAAGAGAAAGAATGACAGAGACAGAGACACAATGACAGAGAGTGACCAGCAGCAGATGCAAGAGTGAGGAAAAAGGACAAAGGCAGAGCAGACACAAAGTCCCAGAGACAGACAGGGAGACGGAGGAGAGGAAGAGGAAGAGGCTGAAAGGCCCCTTTCCCCCAGTTTCCAAGGAAGTTCAGGAGGACCTGATGGACGTGCTCTGGAGTGGGCAGCGGGGCGACCCCACGACTGATCATCCTTCCCGGGGGGCCCACGGCAGAGTGGAGGGGGCAGGCACGGGGGTGCTTCCCGTTGCATGTGCGTGCATCCGAGAACATAGTCAGGGCAGCCTTAGGGCGTTCCCCAACCCCGGACAGAGCCAAGAATGAGGGGCCCGGTGCAACCCCAGTGGAAATGGGAGGGGCCTTCACTCTGGGATGGAAAGGCAGAGCCAGGTGGCAACTGGTGACCACGTCCTGACCAGCACACGCCGGCGTCTTTGGTTAATTCTAACAGGAAACGACGTGTTATTTAGTACACAGACTGTTTGGGGGTGCGGTAGGGGCAGGTCCCAGCAGAGAGAGGCAGATTGTTGAAGTCCCGTTAGGTGTGAGCCACTGCCTTCTCTAAAGTATCTCTCTGCTCGTGGGGGTGTCAGCCCCAGGGGGAGCCCACAAGAACACGCTGTTCTCCCACAGACACTTCATCCAGGGCTCTCTGGGAACGAGACAGTGGCTGGACCACCCACGGGGGACCCTGGGAGCACCTCCCAGCCACCAGGAGGACAAGGTCACAGGAGGGAGGCCCCGAGTCACATGCTGGTTCCAAGTGGATCAGAAGGAACCTCCTCCCTGGGGCGCCAAGGAAGCTGGAGTCAGGTAAAGCAGGTGTAAAATCCCAAATGTGTTCAAGTGATGGTCAAGGGCATGACGGCATTGGAAGCCATAGACGTGCGAGTTTATAATAATACTTCACAATGATACTTACGGGCATTCGTTCACACTTCCAACGTGGCCATTTGAATTTGAATGTCTGACTAGGCAGCACGACTCCATCTAACTGGTGGTGTTCAAGACCCTCTAAAACCATAAAGAGGTCACAGTGCAAACCTTTGCTTCTACTCTGCCACCCTCCACCCAGTGCCCACGACACCCGTCACCCTTCATTAGCTCCTCGTGTCTCCCTCCAGACTTTCTTCAGGTAAACACAAATGTGTACCTTAATTTCTCTCCTGCTTTGCACGGAAGGCAATCAATTATACACACTATTTTGCAACTTGTCTTTCTTACCTACCAACATACCTTAGAGATGGTTTCCTATTGGTATATAAAAATAGCACCCATCCTTTTTGACAGCTGCCTAGTATTCCATGCTGGATTTGCCATAATTCCTTTTGAGGGATGCACATTTGGCTTGTTGCTGGTGTGTTCCAGCATTGTGTGTGTGTTACAATGCTAGAAGCAATCGTTCTGTGTGTGTATCATTTCCCACTCGTTCTAAATAGCATCTGGGGCACTCACGCCCTTGTCCTTTATAATGAGCAAACAAGTTTTAAGCCCTCCCTTTGCACTAGCTGTTCTGTTTTCATCTATCAGAAAAAAAACGCTTCAGAGCCACTCAGACCGTCTGTTCCCGCAGAGCCAGGGCACGTCCCGGGTACAGAGTTTCACAGGAAGTCAGGGGAACTTGGTTCTTGTCCCAGCCGTCCCACTTCCTGGGCCTTGGTTTCCATGTTTATCAAAGGAAGCCCACAGCCAGTCACGGGCCCTCGTGGGGATCAAGCATCGGGGCGGATTCTGCAGCCAGACGAAACCATTTATAGTGTGAAGGAGGCAGGTTTCTGCCCGAGGGCCCCTCATCAGCCCCAAAAGGCAGATCCAGACCCCGAGGGTTCGCCAAGAGGAAGCCAGGGACTGGCCAGCCCAGCCGGCAGGTGTCTGATCCCTGACCGCAGAGGCCAGAGCCCAAGCCGGCGCCGAGCCGTGGCCTGGAGCTGGCGTGGTGGCCTCGGGCGGCCCCGAGCAGCCACCCCTTGAGGCTGCTTTCAGCTTTTATTCTGTTTTAAAATAAAGCAGGATCACATTCCTGGGATGTGGAGAAACCTCTCCCCTCCGTGACCTGGCCCTAGCCTTCCCGGCCCCTCAGGAAAGGAGCCAAAGTAATTTTCCACCCACTGCTCAGGAAGAATCAATCCGGCCGGTGACGAGGTGCCAGGCACGAGTCCTCATCTGCCTCTTCCCAGCACTGGCCCCTCCCCAGCCGCCTCCCTGAGGCCAGGCCCCCAGTGGCTGACAGAGGAGCCTTTGTCTCCCTCCTCCCCACTTCTCTGCCGCTGCTGCAGGTTTCTGAGCCCCACTCCCTGCCCGCTGAGGGGTGAAGCCAGAGCAGAGACCCCGGCAACCACAGAGATGCCGACTCATGGGAACCGTCACCGTCAGCCCTCTGGGTCCTTCCTGCCCCTCACTTTGCCCCAGACACCCAACAGCCCTGATTACCAGCCCTCCACCCCAGCTGAGGAATCGCCTCTGACCATAGCTGGTGCCCAGGGAAGAAGCCACCAAGAATCTGGCTGGCACATGGGGCCTCGAGGTCCCTTCCCTTGGGAGAGGGAAGTGCCTGGTTTTTTCCTAAAGATGCTCCACTCGAGGTCTGGGAGCCGGCAGCGGGCTCAGGGCACCGGCCGCTCCGAAAGAGAGACCGAGGAGGGGTCATGCCTCAGGAAGTATGTGGGGAAGACAGGAGCCAGGCAGCCAGCCTTAGACCCAGCTCCTTGCAGCGTGGCCTTGCTCTGCACCCCAGGTCTGGGGGCATACCCAGAACCCCACCCCCCACCAGCATTTCCATGTGACACCCAAGGGGAGAAAGGAGCTGGCCACCACCACCCATGGAGGAGCCACATGACACACAGAAGAGCCTTTCAGAAGATTCCAGAAGGTGATCACTGCCCTGGGGACAGAGGCGCCAGGGATGTCACCCCTGCATCCTTGCCACCACCCAAGAGGGAGCTGATGCAGTTTAAAAAGCCACACCTCCCAACGAGGCGAAGCCACTTGCCCAAAGCCACACAGCGCAGGCACGAAGAGGCAAAACTTCTCACTCAGGACCCCCCTCCCCGCCCTGTTCCTAGGGACAGGGACAGCAGGTGACAAAATAGCAAGCACCACACAGTTCCTGAGTGCCGGGCCGAGCTAAGCACATTCCCCTCGTGAACTCCCGAGCCCAACGTCCCCGATTCTAGAGTCTTTCCTTGAACAACCGGCTGTGCCGAGTACCAAAAACCCAGAGATAAACAAAACTTGCCCTCCCCTAGGTCCATCTGCCCCCTCCTCCCCCACATCCCGTGAGGCGCTGCCATCCTCACTCTCACCTCACGGATGAGGAAGCCGGGGCTGCCCGGCTCGGAAGTCAAGGAAAGTGAAGCCGAGGAGTCAGATTGCAGAAGCTCCCGGCCGCACACCAGCTTGCCTCCCTCCTCGATGAGACGCGCTCTCCCAGACGCCAACCCAGCCTGCATGCCCCATCCTCTCCCCACGCCCTTTCCCAGCCCCCCACCCCACCCGAGAAAGGAGGAGACCCCCCTGAGTGAAATGACAGTTTTGCCATTTCAGCAGAGGGTACCAGGACTCCGCTCCTCATCCACGGCCAAGGACACGGCCGGGGCAACCACCTCCGCCCCCACGCTCCGGGGGAAAGCAGCAGGCTCGCGGGCGGGCCGCAGACTCGGGGTGTGCCCAGGTTGCGACACGTGCCTCCACAGTCTGCCCTGTTTGTCTGTGCTCTGCCGATGGACCGCTTCGTCACACACGTGAAAGAAAAAAAGTCCACCCAATCCGGCCACTTTATCTACAAGGAAAGGGAGGAACGGCGAGGCCCCGCTGGAGGTGTGAGGAAGCCGGCACGGCACGCTTCTCCTGCGGAATTGACTCAGTGACTTCCGAGCTCGGGCCCTGCAGCAGGGAGGCTGCAGCTCGCCGGCCTCCGGGGCGATCCCTGGCCAAAGGGCCTCCCGCACCTCGTGTCCACCGTGGCCGAGCAGTCACCACTGTGGGCACGTCCTGCTCACCGACCCCCACCCCTGTGAGGGCTCACCAGCTGTAAGTGCCTTGGCGGGAAAGAGTGGACTGCTTGGGTTCTTGCAAGACAATGGGTTGAGGCCAGGCTTCCCAGGGGATGGGGTGCGTCTGGAAATCACAGAGGAGGAGGGTGGGTGGGCTCCAGACAAAGGGGCCGGGAGAACAGGAACAGCCCGTGTGGCAGACAAGATGAGCCTACAGCCCCATGTCAGGAGTCTGTCTTCCCTTGTTACAAGCTGTGTGGCCTTAGGCAGGCAACTAACCTCTCTGAGCTGCATCCTGGACAGGAAAACATGGCTGCTAACATGCCAGAGGCTGAGTGGAAAGGGGCGTTTAAAGAATTCAATCTCAGGCCCTGGCTGGCGTAGCTCAGTGGATTGAGCACGGGCTGCGAACCAAAGTGTCGCAGGTTCGATTCCCAGTCGGGGTACATGCCTGGGTTGCAGGCCATGACCCCCAGCAACCGCACATTGATGTCTCTCTCTCTCTCTCTCTTTCTCCCTCCCTTCCCTCTCTAAAAATAAAAATAAATAAAATCTTAAAAAAATAAAGAATTCAATCTCACCCTGGCCACCTGGCCACGTGGCTCAGTTGGTTGGAGCATCATCTCATACACCAAAAGGTTGAGGGTTCAATCCCCCCCCAGAGCACATACAGGAGGCAACCGATCCATATTTCTCTCTCTCTCTCTCCCCCCACCCCCTCTGGCTCCTTCCTTTCCTCTCTCCTTCCTTTCTCTCTAAAATCAAGAAACATATCCTCAGGTGAGGATTCAGAAAAAAAATTCAATCTCACTTCAGAAATTTCTTACCAAGGCCCTCGCACACACCCCATCTTAAGTGCCCAGAAGCCTAAAGCCCGCTCCCTTCACAGGGGCCTGCAAAGGAAGCTCTTTCTAACAGTCACTGCATTTATTCCTCACTGTACCAGGCGGAGACGACCCTGGCATCACCCTCACTCACAGCATTTACAAGTGGGGAAACTGAGGCTGGGAGGGAACGGCCGACGGGGGATCACCCAGCTGCTCACCCAGGGACACAGGCCTTGAGCCCAGGTCCGTGTGACTCACACCGAATCCTTGGGCTGCGGACCCGGAGGAAGAGCGAGACGCTGGCAGCGCTGGGGAAAGGGGGCATTCGAAGGCGGACTGGGAGGCTGGCTCTGGGCCCCGTGTCCTCGGCTGTCACGTGGGACCATTGGCCCCACTTCCCACGTCTCCAGAGAGTTTGCCGTGACCCTTCCAAGACAAGCGGCTGGCCCCAGAGACAGTTTTGACGGTGGCAGGAAGTGAGACTGGGCAGCAGCCAGGACCTGCGAGCGGAAACTACCTGTTCCTCCAAGCCGTGGACTCAGCACAGAAAGCTCTTGGAGGAGGAACCCTGGGACACCACAGCCCTCCCCCCCGACCCCCAGCCCCGGACCGCACCGCCGGAAACACGAGACGCCGGGGCTGGGAGAGCGCCAAGGCTGGGGAGCGAACACAAAGCCTGGACACCTACGTGATTGTATTAACCAGTGTCACCCCCATCAGTTAAATGAAAAAAGAAAGGAAAGAGCGAACGCCTGGATCAGAGGCCACCCAGCAGGACAGGGAGGAGGCCCAGGGCCCCAGCCTGACGAACGTCCTCTCCCAGGCCTGCCAGGAATCGGTGACAGGGAGGTGGGAGGCACCTTCCCAGCCAGGCCCCGGGGAGCCGCCCCTGACCTTCCCCAGAGTCCCGTTCCCGATTTCCTTCACGGCTGAGGCTCTTCACAGGAGGGGAGAGCGAAACAGCAAAGGAAAGGTCCATTTAGGCCGGACGGGCCCTGCTTCCCCCAGGAGCAGCGAGGCCAGCGATCCAGGCCTCCTCCGCCCAGCCGCAGGAAACGGAGGGGCAGGCTCGGGCGAAGCTGCGACTCTGGCACCTCCTACAAGGGGCACTTCTTAGCCTCTCGGTGCCCACCGTTGCCCCGCCGCTGGAGCCAGCCCCCCACACTGTGGGTTTCAGCCCTACTTCCATGCCACGCATGCTCCCATGGAGCCACACAACTCTGCCCCAAGGAGGAAAGCCCTCTCACGGCCCCCACGTTGCAGCGGAGGCAACTGAGGCTCAGAGCAGGTCAGCGACCTTCCCGAGGTCCCCCAGCCCACCCGCCACAGAAATGGGTTTCAAATCGGGTCCGTGAGGCAGCAGCGTGTCCGTTTCCCTGCACTGGGCGGCCGCCGCTCCGTTCTTCCTCCAGGGACACCCTTTGTCTTCACGACCCAAATCCTGACTGTCGGAGAGTCACCTGGGAGTGCGGTCGGTCAGAAACAGACGGAAGACAGACGGAGGGTTGTCTGCACACCCTGAGGCCCTGCTCCTGACGTCAGTCACCGCCCCCCACCCCCGAGGGAGGCTTTGGGCGCTTCCACACGCAGCCTGGCCCAGCGGGCAGTCCGGAAGTCTGTCTCCCCCTGCAAACAGGCCACAGGCCAACCACAGGTGCCGTCCTGCATCAGTGCTCTCTCGCCCCGAAAGAGACCCCTCGTTTCCTCCCAACCTCCGTCAGCAAGGCCTGGACGTGGTAGGGGAGGGAACCCATTGTTCAGCCCCAAAAACCACCATTGCAAAGAAATATCCTCTTCTCCCAGCTGGTTCACGGAGCAGACAACCCAGGAGATAAAGCCACAAAGCCACATGCCCTCTGCCAAGTTGAAATTTCCAATTCAATTAGCTTAGATTGTCTGAAATCCTCCATTGTCCAAATGTTCAAGTTTAAGCACCGAGTTTGGAGAGGACAAGGCCTGGGGACAATAGGATGCTGGTCTGGTGAGACGGGGTGCCTTGGGCCACCCGGAAAATTGGGTGGGACGTTCGAGGCCCTGCAGACTGTCCAGACTCCCTCCGGCCCCCTCCCTGCGTCCACCCACCACAGCAGACACCCCTTCCTCGTCCAGCCTCAAAACCGCTGCTCATGCTGCTCTCCCCGCCTGAAATATCTTTTGTTTCCGGCCAATTTCTCCTCCGAGCACTCAGGGCCAGCTCGTCCTTGGAAGCAGCTCAAACCCACACTCTCTTGTCAAGGTTATTTCCTGGCTTCCCGATCCTGCTCTTTGTTCCTGTAGCACCTTGCATCCTGAATGCGCCAGGCAGGCACTAACTCAAGTGCATGTAACAAATGTAACAACCGGCTTGAAGTCCAAATGGCCCAGAGCTCACCTACCGCACTGAGCAGACGATGGATGGAAGCGCCGCACATGCCTGTGTGCCTGGAGAGACGGGCCCCGTGCATGCTCAAGCCATGCTTCCGGCTCGACGAGCCCCACTCTGTTCACACGCCTGTCTTTGAGCTCAGTAGGGAGCCCCCTGGGGGCAGGGCTTGTCTCTCCCTGGACCCCACACTCCTGGCACACAGTAGGTGCTCAGCAAGTGCTGGTGGAGTGCGTGGAGGCTGTGTCCCAGCTCCCTCACCACCTTCCTCTGTTCCTCTAAACGAGTCCCTCTCACCTCCTGAGCCTCAGTTTTTCCATCTGGAAAACGGAAGTGGAAACAGGCTCAGCGCTATGGTTGAAGGCTTGTGCTCTCCCCCAAATTCATGTATTGAAGTCCTAACCCCCAATGTGACGGTGTTAAGGGGTGGGGCCTCCGGAGGGTGAATGGGTTAGAAGGGTGGAGGCCTCATTCATGGGATTATGAACAAACTCCAGAGAGATCCCTAGCCCCTCCCACCACTCCAGGACGCAGCGAGAAGTCAGCAGTGTGCAACCCTGAAGGGGACCTTCGCTAGACTCAACCGTGCCGGCACCCCGATCTCGCACTTCCAGCCTCCCAAACTGTCAGAGACGAATTTCTGCCTTTTAGAACCCACCCTGGCTGTCGTATTTTGTTACAGCAGCCCGAATGGACGAAGACACTCAGGGATGACAAATAATTGTCTCAGATGATCATTGTCATCGATCAGATTTTAAGGCCACGTCCGGTTGGCAGACCGTCTTTAAAGATGGACGCTCACGTGATCTCTAACCCCTATCGATAAACACATGTCACTCCCCTCATCAAGAGGGTGGACTCTTTTTCTCCTCCCCTCGAATCTGGGCTGGCCTGGTGACCTGCGGTGACCCACATAATGTGGCAGAAGGGAGGCAGTGCTGGTCCCAGCCCTGTGTCTCAGGAAGCCCAGCAGCTTCTGCTTGCACGGCCCCGGAGCCCTGAGCCTCCAGGCAGAGAGGTCCCAGCAGCCCTGCCACAAGGACAGAAACAGCATGAGTCCCCGCAGGATGTGAGGCCACCCTGAGCGCCCCGGCCGAACACAGCCCCCAGCTCAACGCAGCCCCCGATCGACCCACCACTACCTTCTGGCACAAAGATGGGCCGTCCCTGCAGAACTCCACCCAATTACAGAATCACAAACAAGCACGTTGTTTCAAACCAGCACATTCAGGGATGATTTGAAACACGGGGAGAAATTACAGAAACATTTCCATTTCAGCCAGAGACATGATCGAATCCGTGATGTCTGCCACGGCTCAGGAGTGAGGAGTATAGAACTCTATCCCTGGACTAGATAACGCCAAGGTCAATGTCAACTTAATACAATGTCAGTTCAAGAGCTTTCTTGGACTTGCAGGAAATGAGAATTGCAGATTGAGAGGGGATTAGCTCCTCATCAGAGGGAAACCTGAACCTCATTAGGGACCCAACGGGAACTCTGGCAAGACTAAGTGAGTCAGTAATGCGGTCCCCCCGGGCTGCTTAAACAGGCTACTCAGAGGGAGGAGGGCGGAGCGTTCAGCAGCAAGGCTAGGCGTGGACAGAGAAGCTCAGAAAGAGACGGAGTTGGAGGAAACTGAGCCACGCTAAATAGCACAACAGAGGGCTCCAGGGTCTCACAGCTGTGGGGACCGAAATGACCCTCCCTGGAGCCACCTCGGATCTTGAGAACCTTCCGGTTGAACACAGGCCTGCCTGGGCAGCTGGCACAGCCGCCCCCCGCCCCCCACGAGGCGCCCGTCCTCCACAATGAGCCCTCTTCCTACGAGGGAACGGGAAGCTGCTCTGCTCCTTGCAGCCCATGAGCCAGGCTAGAACTCCTCCCCAGCCTGGAGCACAGACAGGGGCTTCTCATACCTAGAATCCCCACAGAGAGGCCCCACCAGGAAACAAAACCGCACTGGGATCACCGATACACATGGAGCCCCTCACCGGGTGCCAGGCACCCTGCTCCGCACTTACCTCGGGCACACTCCTTTCCTCTAACCACCACCCTGTGAGGAGCGCGTTGCCCCTGTTATCCCATTTCCCCAATGAGAACACTCTTGCTCAGAGCCGCAGGGTTTGTAAGTAGTGGTGCGGGGATTCCAATCCAGCCTCGATGACGCTATAGGCTGGGGCCTTGGTTGCCCGTGACAATCGCCCTGTACACCCTGGCAGAGCCTCATTGGTTGTTTACATCCATGTCTGTTGTGATTGGTCAGTGCCCTGCTGAGCCAACTATATGAACGAGAGTGGCCATCTGAGCTCTTGGGGTCCAAAGCCAGGAACCCAATAGATGTGGGCAGATCAGTGTTTGCGATATGCCTCACTGTGGGGGGAAGAACAATGCGCCCCATCCCCCACCCCCCACCAAGATATCGTTGTCCTAACCCGGGAAGCCTGAGAATATGTCATTTGACGTGCAAAAGGGACTTCGCAGATGTGATCCCGTCAGGGGATCACATCTGAGATGGGGAGATTAGCCTGGGTTATCCAGGTGGGCCCCGCGTCATCATGGGGGTCCTCATAAATGGAAGGGGGAGGCGGGAGAGTCAGGGAGATTCGGTGCGAGAGGACTCCTCCTGCCACTGCCGGCTGTGAAGGTGGACAAAGAGACCAGACATCAACCAGTGTGGGCGGCCTCTAGAAACGAAAAATGGTAAGGGACTGGATGGTCCCCTGAAGCCTCCAGAAGGAGCGCAGCCCTGCTGACACCTTGCTTTTATCCCAGGGAAATGCCCTTGGACTTCCGACCTTGCGGGACGTTAAGATAATACATTTGCGTTGTTTTAAGCCACAAAGTCTATGGTGGTTGTTACAGCAGCAACAGGACACTCATACACTGGCTATCTGAGTTCTCAACGTCATCTCACATCCAGAAATTCCTAGATTCTGAGTGCCATTCCAACAAATTCACATGACAAGGGACGCGCTTATTTTGAATGTCCCCTGCCCTTCCTCACCACCCCAGACCACTGCCGGTGCCCTGCAGACCCTCTCTGAACACCTGTGAGGGGAAACTAAGGCTCAAAAAGGTGATGGGACTTGCTGGAGCTCACCCTGGGGGTGGGTGCCAAGCCCAGGACAAGACCCCAGGTCTGCCCGGTGACATCACACCCTCTCTCGCCTCCTACCTCTCTGACCCATGATTTGCAGAAGGAAAAACCAAGTGTGCTAGCTGTTGAGTATTGCATCAGCCACCCACTCACCCACCTCCTTGCATAACAGCTGCTCTCAGCATGAGCCCAGGGCTGGGGATCAGAGGACCCAAGTCATGTACCCCAAGAAAGCAGAACCGATTCCAGCATTCTGCCTGGGTAGCAGTTGACCACCCTACTGAGTCAGCTGCTGGTACTTCCAAGATTACCAGAGGGTGTCTGTGGTGGGTGGTGCTTCACCTCCCACCCCTGGGAGCCCACAGCTTCTCCCCAGGGTGAGGCATGAAGCCAGCAGACTGACCAAAATGACCTTTTCTAGCCTAGGAGCCCAAGGTCACAGGTACCAGATGCCCACAGCACGTCAGATGTGCAAAGGCAAATTTCAATGCCTGCCTTCCTGGGCATAAAACCAGAAATGCTGCCCTGGCTGGTGTGGCTCAGCAGATTGAGTACAGGACTGTGAACCAAAGGGTCGCCGGTTCAATTCCCATTCAGGGCACGTGCCTGGGTTGTGAGCTGGGTCCCCAGCATGGGGCGCATGAGAGGCAGCCACACATTGATGTTTCTCTCCCTCTTTCTCCTTCCCCTCCCCACTCTCTCTAAAAATACATAAATAATAATCTTTTAAGAAAAAAACCAGAAAGGCTTTCATTGAGCTGACCGTGAGCTGTACTCAGTGCTTTACATGCATTAAGTTATTGAATCCCACAACGACCCTGTGACCTAGGCACTGATTCTGTTCCCACCCTGCGGATGAGGACACTGAGGCCCCAGGAGGTTGAGGGGCAGAGCTGGGGTCTGAACTCTAGAGCAGCTGGCTGTGGGGTCTGTGACCACGTCCTGCTGTCAACAGAGGCCAGCCAGGCACTGACATCTCTCTTTGACAGCACCCTGTAGAATTCTGCCTCCCAGCTCCACCCAGCAGAGCAAGAAATCCCACTCTTTCTCTACCACGCCTGTGCCCATCACTACAAAAATAGAGAGGTTCCAAAGGAGAAGTGACTTCACTAAATTTCCTAGTTCTACCTGAAACCAGCATGTCCCAGAGTTCAGAAGTGGCACAAAGTGGCTGCCAACCCTCCTTCCTTGCATCCCAGGCCCAGCCTAGGGCCTCCCCCTCAGCCAGAAGGAAAGAAAGCATCCTAGATTGGCAATCAGGAGCCCCAAGTGTGAGTCCCACCAGGTGGCCTTGGAAGTGTCACTTAACCAATCAGGGCCTCACTTCCCTTATCTCTAAAATCGGGGCAAATACTCCGGTCCATCTCATCAAGCTGCTTTGTGGAGTGCCACACACAGATGGCACAAATAAATGTTTTCCTGAGTGAATGAATGAAAGTGTGTGTTCCAAGGTCACTTCCCCTCCCTCGGAGACCTTGAGAACAGGAACTGGGCCTGATTCATCCTAAGTTCTCATGTTAACGTGGCTTTCACACCCCCACAGGTTTCTTCATACAGGAAGTTGATCCCGAGCACCCACTCCGTGCCTGGCTTAGTCAAGACCTCAGGGTCATCCCGGACCCACGGACGCCAAATGTATGTCCTCATACACCATCTCCTTCCTTTTTTCTGGGCAGTAGGTATTATATTTACTCACACTGGGCTTTCTCAGGCCAGGACAACCACCCCGCTGCCTTGTAATCAATAAGTTTGACCCCTGCTAGGGACTTGGGCAATGATGCCTGCACTTCCACTTCCCCTGTGCCCAGCGCTGGGGGAGTACAGCCCAAGAAAACCCTACCTTAGACACACGCGCGCGCACACACACACACACACACACACACACACAGAATGGGACCCTACGGCAGGAGTAGGGTTTCCTTGCTTCAAAGCCCAGTTCTTTGGCTCATGAGCTACGTGACCTTGGGCAACCCCTTTACCTCTGTGAGCCTTATTTTCTTCCTCTATAAAATGGGGGTTGATGACCCTAAAGCCTTCCAGTATAGGGTTGCAAGGGGATGAAGCAAGATACTGGCTATGAAAACCTCTGGCTCAGTGAATGTGCTGTGCTCAACAAAACTGTGATGCTTGTTTCCTTTTTCTAGAAGGGAAAGAGGGTGGCAGTTGTCCAAGTTCCAGGGAAATCCGTGTTCAGGGGCCTGGAATGTAGGGATTTACTTGTTATGTTTGATGGGGATTATCTCAAGGAAAGAGACATTATTTGTGTGTCCATCGTCACCATGTTAACTTTAAGATGGACTAATGAACATGGGGACTTAGAATCAGAGAATGGGAGACCCAAGAAGCCACCATATATGGGGCAGAGACAGCCAGCTGGCCACAAAACTCGACTCCCTCCCCCCCCCCCACCACCGCATGGTGTACAGCTATAGCTGGGAAGAAGCCACCTTGGCCTAGAACTCCATTTCCCAGAATCCTGTGCAACTAGATTGGTCACATGATTCGTTCTTACCTGTGGTGAAAGGCAGTTTGGAAGCAAACATGCCGTCTCCATGCTTGCTTTCATCAGTGACGCTGTCCAAGGGGACGGGAGGGGCTGAGACGGGCCACTGAATCACTGCATGGAAGAGGACCCCGCCCTCCATTCCGAAATACTTGCCTTACAATGAACGTCTGTCTTATTGAGCCATCATACATGTCTTTGGTCTAGCTGTGACTACTGCTACTGCCCAGACAAACACAACTTTCAACCTCCTTATTTACCGATGATTACGGTGGGGAAGTGAGAGTACCATGCCTAAGGTCACAGAGTACATGCAGCAAAGGTCAAGAACTTTGGTCTCACGACAATTTGGAGTGGATTTGCAAGTTTCAGCCTGCCCCACAGAGCGCTGATGATTCTTGGAGGCCCTGTAAGGGAGTGAGGTCCAGTGAGCTGGGGTCTGGCGTCCTCCACCTCTGTCTCAACTACACCAACACCACTTTTATCTGTTTGCGAGTTGTACTTCTTCATGTATTTCTGTGGTTTGAAACCCTTTCCTAGTGTGCATGCTGGGTGACTGCTAACACGAGCGGCCTTTCTGTGGTACAACCCAGCAAAGTTTCACTTCTTCTCTATCCCGCCTCCTGGCCGCAGTTGCTGACACAGGACATGGAGACTTGCAAGAAGTACATAGACATCTGCTTAGAAAGGGACAAAAAAACAACCTCAGTGTGCAGCAAAGAGACCAGAGACCCGAGCAAAGGCAAAAAGAGGAGACGTTCGAGGACTCTTTAGTTTGGGGGTGCATCAGACTCATCTGGGGAGCAGGTTCAACATGCAGACTCCCACTGCTGCTCATCCTCAGATATTCTGAGTCAGAAAACTGACACTTTAAGAAATACTCATAGTTATGGATCCTAAGGGCAGTAATTCCAGGGTTACACTTTGAGAAGTCCTGAGTCTACTTCATAGCCTCTGCACTGGCGGTGATAGCTGCACCTGTGCAGCGTAGCTCAAAGTGAATGAAATCAGCCTTTGGTTTTCTTGTACCCCGGCAGGCAGGAACTTGGGCATCGATAATCCACTGGTAAAGAAAGCAATAATAATTTCTATTGGGCTCAGATGGGTGCCACAGGTATAGACAGATTGGTGGTATAGAAATGATAACAGAATAACAACTGATGTTTATAGAGCCCTTTCCACATGACAAGCCCTCTGCTAAGTGCCCCTCATGTATCATCTCATTTAACCTTTTAATAATCTTAGGAGGTAGTTACTATTCACATTCCCATTTTATGAGGAAACTGAGATGTGAAGATAAGAAATCACTGGCTCTGGGTCCCTAAGCTGGCAGGTGGCAGACCAGAATCAAACCCACCCAACAGAACCGAACCCCATAACCACAGTGCTCTACTGCCTCTCTGGGGGTCTAACAACAGAAGCCCCCTCCAGGACTCAGTTTCCTGATCTGTCAATCAGACATATTAATGGTACCTTTATCATACAGCCATGTGAGGATTCAAGAAATCATCACGATAGAATGGTGTGCACACTGACAGAGGAGTTACTAAGTGAAATTTAAGAGATGAAACTTCAGTATAGCTCCCTCATCCCACTTTACAGATGGTGAAACTGAGGCCTGGCTACTTTGTTTACGTGACGACCATTCCCTGAGCACCTACTACATCCTAGGTCTTGTGCTGGAGACTGAGGACAGAGAGAGAATAATACCCCGTTCAGGCTTCAAGGAGCCCCACGGGCCAGCAGGAGAGACAGGCGGTGGGGCCAGCAATTACAACACAGCGTGATAGGCACCGCGGCAGGGGAAATTCAGGCACTGGGAGGGTCTCGTGCAGATAGGCGTTGGCCCAGTTGCAGGGGGACTTCTCAGAAGGGCTCAGCCCAAGGGGGAAGTACTTACCCAAAGTGAAGTTTATCTATTTCTCAAGTTTGGAGGAGTCCTGAGAAGGCCCCTCTGTACCGAGAGAGGCGTAACTCATCTCAGTGCCTGATGCCCCACCGCTTGTGCATCACCAGCTTAGGCTAAACCTCTTTCTGAAGAAAATGCCGAGCCACCCACCTCCTGCCGGCAGAGGCCCGCATTGGCCAATCCTGTTCATTTCGGCAGCGGAAGCATTTAGAGAAGTTTTCCCTGTGCGCAAGTTGGAGGAAGCAGGGGAGGCAGCAAGAGCTGCGCGGAGGATGGTCTTGAAAAGGAAGCGGAGGATTCCAGAAGGGCCACGAGGGCCTGCGTGAAAAGAGACAGCAGATCCGGGGCCTGAGCACTGTCCTCACTGTCCTCTCTGTCCTCACTGCCGTCTCACTGTCCTGTCTGAACCACACAGGTCGGAGTAAACAGACAGACGTCAAGGAGCAGCCACCGCCCCCCTCCCGTGCCCACGGGGACTGGGTTCCCCGACCCCCGCAGACACGACCATCCCAAGTGCCCAAGCCCCTTATATAAAACGGTGGGGTATTTGCACATAACCTACGCACATCCTTCAGATCACCTGCAGATCACGTATAACACCCAATACGACGTAAACGGCATGTAATGTAAATAGTTGTACCGTATTGTTTAGGGAATCATGACAAGGACATTCTGCTTACATGTTCAGTCCAGGTACACCCACTGCAGGTCCAACTACAGAGCCCATATCAACAATAACAAAACTTGTTTTTTTTTGGCAAAGACTTTTGATCCACAGTTGGTCGAATCAGCCGATGCAGCACTTGCGATACGGAGGACTGACTGTCCTTAATTATTAAGTGTTGTTTGCTTGTAATTTTGCGCGAAGCTGGTCTTGACGGCTAACCCGTTTAAACCGTGCTAGTGTGAAAACGCGGGGAGTGGAATATTTTCAAGAGAGAACACTGGTAAAGGGCTCATACCCTTCACATATGAAGAACTCTTAAATATCAACAAGAGAAAGATAAACAAGCTAACAGGAAAGGAGAAACGGGAATGGACTTAAACAAGGTCATCATAAAAGAAGAGTGAACAATATGATCGTAAAGGCAAATCAGTGTTAAGAAGAAATGTGGAGGGAGCCCCCCCCCCCCCCCCCCCTGCTCTCTCCCTTTACCCATCAGGGAAGCTCTGTCTGTTGATTGTAGAGAGAGGAATGGTGGGGGGGAGGGGCAGAGACAGAGAGAAACATCAGTGTGAGAGAGAGACACCTATCAGTTTCTTCTCATACGCATCCCACATCCTGATCTACCTGTGTATCCTGACCAGGAATCGAACCCGTGACATGTTGGTGCACAGGTTGACACGCCAAACCACTGAGAAATCCGGCCAGGGCTTATCAGGGAAGCTTTAAGAGCTGGATAGCAACCAACGGGCGTGACCCAGGGAGAATACTTCATCCCAGGACAGCGCCGGGAGAACGCAAGCCGGCACAGCCTTCAGGAACTGGGTGGCCAAAAGCCTCCCACCGCCTTAAAAACAGGCTAACCGTGGACCCAGCAATGTCACCCCTGGACAGGTGTCCCAAGAACACACGCCCAACAATGACATATTAGTGTGGTCACTGCAGGTCTACACTCGCAGGTCTGTACTGTGTATAATCCTGGGGGAGAAAAACAAGAAAACAGCCACGCTAAGAGGCGACTGCACCCCGAGGTCGCTGGTGTGGTGGAGGGATGTGGCTGGTGGGCGAGGCAGCTCACGGCCGGAGGTGCAGCACAAGAAAGCTACCCAGACGGGCTACTGGAAAAGCGAGTGGAAGGAAGACTCAATGTTCTACCTGGAGGGTGTGTACCTGTAGGATCTTGTTAACCTGCATCACCCTCAATACATTCAATACAAAGAACCGGGGACACAACTGGGTGTGTGTATCCACAGTCACATACGTGCATGCACCCGGCGCAACGCAGGCACCCAGCAAACAACATCAGTCGGTTAGCCGGCGAGCCAGGGAGGGACGGAGGGAGAGGGGCTCCTGAGAGGCCACCTCTAGGAGAGGGCCCTTCTTTCGTCTCTGCCCTGAGAGTCAGTACAGCTCGTGACAGAGGAGGTAGGCTCTGCAGACCCTCGCGTCACCCCGATCTCGAGCCCCCAGCCTGGAGCCAGCGCCCTCCCCTCTCTGAGCCTCAGTTTCTTCACCTGGAAATGGGGGGGCCGGGAGCCCTGCCTCCCTCGTGGGGCTGTTGTGAGCAGGAGCAGAGAAACAAGGGAACCGCTGAGCTCACTGCTTTTACACTGCTGGAGATCTCACTTTTTTAACAATTAGCACGCCTGACTTTGGAAACCTGAAAATCATCATAGAACTGCGTCCACTTCAATAAAAAGGAAATTGTAAGAAGAGCCAGAGAACCGCTCTCTTGGACTAAGTATTCCCCTTCCCTGGCCCCTCCGATGGTGTCAAAGCCAAGCGTGGTACCTTGAGGCTGATATCTGCCCAGGTCTTCCGGAAGGTTCCCCAAGACTTCACGCCGCACGGGGCTGTGCAGGAGACCTGTGCTTCCTGACTTCTTTCTCCCGATCACACCAGTCTTCGGTTGTGGCTGTTTGCCCAGAAAGCAGTTCCTCTATTTCCTCGAATCCCACAGAGCGCAGCCCCTGCCCTACCCCTAGGGCACCCTCATCCCCGAAGAGGCTCCTGGGGGGACCTCAGTCTGTCCTGAGCTCCTTGCTGGTTGGGGCTGCGGTCCTGAATGGGAGCAGACTCTGCCAGAGAAACAGCTGGAGGGAGGAGAGCCGGAGGGAGGGGCAGGAAACTGGCCTGAGTGAGGGTGGGGGCAGCCAGCTGCAGGGAGCAGGGGCTGCGGTGGGGGGGTGGGGGGGGAGTTGTCCTTGCCAGCCAGGGAGCAGGCTGGTGGGCGGTGGCTGGTGGCAACGCCTGCTGGGGACGACCCGCCCACCCCCCAGTGGCCAAGCCCAGCTGGGAGCCCTGCCCACTGTCTGAGCACAAACCAGGAGCACATGCAGCTGGGGGCGCCGTGCTCCCCACAAGGGCCTCAGGAGCTGCAGACGGCGGCTGTGGGGAGCGTGAGCAGAGTGAGGAGGAGAGTCTGCCGCTCTGGGCAGCCTCCTCACCCCAGGCCTCCGCGCACGCTGTTCCCTCCCCCCCGGGCGCCCTTCCCGCCCTGTTCCTGGCCTGATGCATAGGCTCCCTCTCTTTCTTTTCCTTTTGTAAATTAGAACAGCAGTGAGGGGTTTTTTTTTTTTAAGTATCAAATGAACAAAGATTACATTGCTTGATTTCAGAAAATGTTACACGGGAGCAAACATCACATGCATAACTGGAATATGCCCTGACATACAAAGTCTGGAGAGCTAGCCGGCAAAATGCACAGGAACTTTTAACTACATCCAGACCCTGTATCATTTAAATATAAATCCTGCTTTCATCCCAAACCCTGATGCCCAAGATAAATAATATTATTAACACTTTAATATAAACATAAACACACATATATTTTATATATAAATATACAATGACCCAGTCAGACCCTCTGGGCCATGTTGTAACCTGAGTTTTCATTCAATGATTTTATATCAATATATGTATATATAAAATCCTCTTTCAATAGCTGCTAATTATTTCACGAGTCAGGCACCATAGCTTATTCGATCAATATTTCTTGGTGGTCGATTAGGTTATTTTCAACTTTGTAGCTATAATAACCACATTTACCCAATTATTTTCTTTCAAAAAACTCTCTTAAGAACATATTTATTATTCAAAGGTCTTCTGCTCCCTCTTCAGGTCTCAGCTTGGGGACCACCTCCGGCGAAGCCTTCCCTGCCCCTTGGGGGGTGCTCCGGGCTCCCCTGGGCCCCTTGGGCTCCCCCCAGCCATGGCACCCATGTGATATTGTCCCTGTCTGTAAGGGTGCCTCTCCGTGGCCCTGGGAACTCCTCGGGGAAGGGATTATGTTTTGTCCCTTGTTCTGTCCCCATCTAAGCACCTGGCTTATCATCGGCATGGTCCCAGCGTCACATCCTCGTCAGTGGCATCATCAAAATAGCTGACAGCTGGGCAGCGTGCTGAGCACTGGCCACCTACCCAGACTGCAGCCCCAGGAAGCAGTTATTGCTTCTGTCCCCATTTTACCAGTGAGGAAATTGGGACTCGGAAAGGTTAAGTGACTTGCCCGAGGCCAACAGCTGGTCGGGGGACAGCAAGGGTGGAACCCCAGCTGTCCGGCTCAGGGCCCAGCCCTTCAACCCCACACTAGGGAACGGACAGAAGGGCCCACTGAGCGCATGTCGAAGACCACGTGCTTCCCGTGGAATCAATCACGTGGACCACCACCAGTGCTGGGGGACGAGTCACGTGCCCATTTTCAGATGAGGGCGCCGTGGCCACAGAGGGAAGTCATCTTTTGTCTTGCCAAGGGTGCCCAGAACATGCCCACAGATCCGATTGAACCCAGGTCTGATTCCAGAGCTAAAGCTGCAGAAAATAACTTGTGTGAAGAGGAAAAGAGAAGGGGAGGAGAAGAGAGGATCAGGGAGGGGAAAGGGAGAGAGAGAAAGAGAGAGCAGGGAAAAAAAGAAGGTAGAAGGAAGAAGAAAGGAAGGAAGAAGAAAAGGATGGAGGGAAGGAAGGAATGGAGGGATGGAGGGAGGGAGGGAGGGAGGGAAGGAGGAGGTTCCCCGGCTCTCTTTGGGCCCTGAAAGCTTGGGCAGGTGGGGGGACATGTCCTTTACCATCAGACCAGCCTGAGAACCTCACCTTTCTCTCCCCACCATCCTCGACTATTCAGTGAAATGTGCACTTAAAATTGTGCAGTCTAACTCATTCCTTTCCAAGACACTAAGTGGAAGCACAGAGAGGTTAAGTCACTTGCCCAAGGTCACACAAGTCCCCAGAGTCAAAAGTCAGACTCAGCCTGACTCCAAAGCCCTCTCCTCCCGGCCTGCCACGCTTGCCCAGGGGTCTGAGAGCATCCGCTCCTGCCTTACTGTGCAGACGGGGACATTGGGTCCAGAGAAGGCAAGGGACTTGCCCAAGGTCGCCCAGCAGAGCAGCAGCCCCAGAGTCTGCTGGTCCAAAAGGAGAGAGCATTTCCACAATGCCCAGGGGAATCCAAACATCGCCATCTAAACGTCGTTATAAGTAGGGACCAGCGGTCTCAAAGCGGGCAGCAGTCGCCTTGCCTGGGAGCTTGTGAGAACTGCACTGCGGACGGCAGAATCCGACCCTCTGGGGGCCGCACCCAACCAGCTGCATGTTAGCAAGCTGCTGGCAGATTCTGCAGTTGGCTCAAGTCTGAAAACCAGTGATAGAGGCATTCCCGTTAGGAAAACATTCTGGATCCCAGAACAAGTTACCTCGTCAACCCACAGAACAGTGGTGCGGAAGGGAGGCCTTGCGATCAGACCCACCTGATCTCACGGAATCCCTGTCGCCACCACTGTGAACCGTGTGACCGAGGCAAGTCCTTCCACCTTGAGCCTCAGTTTCCTCATCTGCTGTGGACGAGGTGGGGTGGGGTGGGGAGGAGGAGAGAGGAGGAGACCAGAAGGGGGAAGAGGAAGAGGGGAGCGATGAGGGAGGGGGAGGGAGAGGAGAAGGAGGGGAGGCAGCCTTCCAGGACGATCAAGCCCATGTGGGGACCCGGGAAGAGGGGCTAGGTGAATCCCGTCTCTGCCTGGACTTGTGGAAATTGCCTCGTGCCCCCCTACCTTCAGCGCTGCCACTGCAGGCCCCTCCTGGAGGCCCCGAGCCTCCCAAGCCAAGCCGAGGCTGAAAGGAGGTTCGGGTTTTATCAGCCGGGAGCTGCATCTGGCAGAGGGGGGACCCTGGGCTCCAGGCCAAGCGGGCCTCTGGATGCCAGAGGTGGGGCTGAAGCACACAGCCCCGCTGGGGCCCGGGAAGGAACAGGTGGAGCTGGGCTGTGCTGGAGATGATCAGAAGCCACAGGACCTTGGTCGCCATTCTGAACATGGCTAAGTTTGGCTTTTTTTTTTTTTTCTCCTTTGCAGTGAAAAAGGGTTGGGGAGGGTGGGATGGTGGTGGTGTTTTATTAATAGGATTTTGACATGTAAGGTCTGACATAGGGACCCTGGGCCTGAGAGAGAGGCAGTGGCCTGTTCCCTTGAAGACTGGGTAGTTCCAAGATGGTGGATCAAGCTTCACCTTGATGCTCAACTCCTGGGATCCTGGGAATCTGTGTTCAGGGATCCGGGGGCCACATCCAGGCCTGGCTGGGAAGCACACCATGATTGATTAGCGATGCCTGCCCTGGCCCTGGGAAGGACGCTTTGCCTCCCACATCCCACTCTGCCCTCCCACAAAAGTCCACCCCATTGGTCCCAGAGGCCAGGGGGCTGGTTCCTGCCTGCCCCATCCTGTCCCGCGCACTGGCCGACCCTAGTGTAGGGGAGGATCTTGGTTCCCGCTGCCCTTGGTACTTCTGATGGATCTTCGGTGCTCATGGGTTCCTCACACTAGTTAGAGCTGAATGGTTTCCTCTGTCTCCCTAGTCATCGGTGGCTCAACTCTGCTGACCGGAGAGGCTCTCAAATCAGGAAGTCTTCAAAGACGCTTTCTGTGGCGTAAGGATCTTCTGTAAGTCCAAACGGCGGCTGTTTTGGCCTTCCTTGAGGGCGGAGACCGGCCACCCTGGAACGCAGGCTCCGCTTCAGCCCGGGCCGGCTGCGTGGCTTCGGGCAAGTCCTCTGGGTCCTTCAGCGCTCACGTGACTGAACTATAGACGTGGTCAAATTGTGAATCTTGAGATGGGGAGATGGTCCTGGATTATCCAGCTGGGGCCATGCAATCCAAGGGTCCTCCACTTGCTAGCTGCAAGACCCAGGATGACTCCCAAACCTCTCTGAATCCCAGCTTTCTGCTCTGCAGACGGGAGTAGCCAAGCACCCACCTCCCACCACCGTTGGGAAGATGACATGAGTCAATACATAACAACATGCTTAGAACAGAACCTGGCGCACGGTACTCAAGGATGGTGGATTTCCCCTCTTCTGCTAGGCGTTAAAAACACCCCATTTGCAAAGGCAGCCCTCTTCTCTCCCCGGGGCACTGCGAGAGGCTGGCTGGGCCCATTCGCTAGAGCACGTGTGATGTGTATAGGGAGTGAGGCTCCGAGCAAGCACTTAATACGTGGCGTGGCGTCAATGCTGTGGGTCATCTCTGGAAGCCCATCTCCCCCACCCTCCCTCCCGCCTCTGGCCTGGAAGCACCTACCAAAGTCTCCATTCCCACTGTGTTGCCAGCGTAGCTGGAGCTAGGTCCCCAGATCGGCTTTCTGCTAGTCCCTGGCTGTGTGAACTTGAGAAAGTGACTCCGCCTCTCTGAGCCTCAATTTCCTCTCGTGGTAACAGCACCTGCCTAGCAGGGCGTTGTGAGAATGAAAGGGGTTAGGTGCTCTCAAGGCTCCCAGAGCAGCGCCCAGCGTCCTACTAGGCCGACGAGGTGCTGGTTTGCAGACTCGAATCCACCATCCCGGCCACTGCTTTCTCCTCCCTGTCTGCCCCCACCCAGCCCCACCCAGTGACCTACAACCAGTGACTCAGCTTCTTTCCCCCTCGCTGTTAGAAAAGCCCACGGCCTCCCGGATGGCTGGACCTCGATTCTCTAGGTCCTCGGACCTGCCCCTTCCTTGCAGAAGAATCTGCATGCATCCCCAAAATATAAGGCACAGGAAGACAGACATGCTTGGCTAGAGGGGAAGAGAACCAGGAGCCACACCCCTCAGCCCCTCCCTGCCCGAAAATCTTCCAATTCATTCATTAACCCCTCCCATCCATCCCCACCACACCCACCTTGGGTGTGGAGATGTTTTCATTTTTCATTTGGGTATCATTTCATTTCATTTTTTCATTTTATTTAAACTTACAAAAAAGTAGGAAGAATTCCCATACGCCTTCACCCTAAGTCACAGATTCTTTATATTTTGCCCCATTTCATCATTTTCTCCCAGCCTCCCCCACTCTCTGTCTCTCTGCAGGCCTTCTTCTGAGCCCCTGACCCCCTACGAGAAGCCCAGAGCCCGAAGCCCACGAGCTTATCAAGGGCCCATGGGGAGACCTGAAACCCGAATTCACGAGCAAGTCAGCAAGTCGGCCCCAGAACCCCAAAAGGCGACTGGAAGCTTGACGTTAATAAATGTCTGACTAAGTGCCTACAGCGCCTCAGCCAGCCAACGGCCGGTCCGCGGCTCTCGCGCCTTTAGAAATAGAACAGCCCAGATCACGAGAACACGATGAATAATTTAGTCGTCATAGGACTATGCAGTATGAATTATTTTAGAACCTCTCCAGATATGTTTATAAGAAGTGCGTACGCGTACTGGGATCGGTAGGGACATTTCGGGGTTTGCCGTGATGTGAGGTGGGGTCCCCCAAAGGTCAGAGACGCCGGGGCCTTCAAAGGCCTGCAAACATGCTCCCCTGGCCCCCGTCTCCGGGAGCCTCCCTCACATCGGACGTCAGAGGGAGATTTTTCCACGGATTGTAACAAGGAGGCATATGTACCTTTTTATGTGGGTCATTCAAAAAAATTAAAAAATTCTAAAAACACGGAGCAACACGAGAAATTCGTCATAGCAACAGGGCTGCCTCTCCTATTTTTGAAAAGAGAGCTCCCTCCTCCTTTTAGGACAGAAAGTTTATTTTCCTGCCGGGGCCTCTGACTCAGAGACCAGCCCGGAGCGCAGTCTGCCTCTGCGGAGGAGAGGCAGGAGGGTGGGGGCCCTGGCCCTGGGCCTGGGTGGGTGACGTCCAGGGGTCTCCATCTGACCTCAGAGCCTGCTCAACTGGCACGTTCTCCAGGCGCGCAGGTACCCTTGGGTGTCTGGTCACCATCCAGGCCTTCCGCTGAGGTCACCCTCATGCTTCCAGCCTGGCCTGCCTCCTCAAAACAGCCCCACCGTGCAGCACGCAGCTGAGGCCTGGTACCCGTTCTGTAAACAGGAAAATACTTCCTGAGCGGCGGGTCAACCCCAGGCACGGGGGACCCTCTCTCCTACGACCACCCCATGGTCCCAGAGCTAGAGGGGCAACAATTGTCAGGCCTCAGGGGACCTCAGATCCTGACTCGGGGCTGCCCTTCACTCGATCAGGGCCCGGGTCCTATTGGATGATCAAGAAAATGTTACCGCAGCCGGAGAGCTTCAAGGCAGCGGCTGAGGGGAGGCTGGGAGCACAGCGGAAGTTCTAATCCTGCCACACCACTTACCACGAGCTGTGTGACCTAAAGCAAGCAGCTTAACCTCTCTGTGCCTCACAGAGGTTATCATAGAGGGCAATACTAGTAACAGTGAGTGGTGGGGGGGATGACTCGTGTTAACCCATATGAGGCACGTAGCACAGTCCCTGGAACACAGCAGACTCCCAGCCATTTTCTATGTCCTGTCCTCTACGGCACTCCGAGACCCACGAGAAAGCCCCACTCACAGGACCCTAAGCGTCTGACGAGATAGCCTGTGTGTAAACCGACACCCTCCTCCATTTTCCCGGGGTTGCCTCTTCCCCAACAGCCCCCCTCCGAGGCGCCAGCACACGGAGGGCTCATAAATCAGAGTTCTCTCTGTGCCGCCCTACTGCCGGTTCTGGAGCAGCTGGCGGCCTCCTGGCCGTGCCCTCCGCACGTGCCCTGTGTGTGGTGTTGGGACGAGGGAGAGGAGACGAGGGCCGAGGGCTCCTCCAGAGCTCAGCAAAGGAAGCCCGTGAATTATTCACCCAGAAGGACATCTCCCCGTCTCGGGGTGATTCACCCCTGCGGGAGGCAGGCGGGAAGGGGGACGGATCTGCCCGTCTCCACTGGTTTAACAGGCCTCGGGTCGTGTGCCACGGAAAACTGCACAAGCAGTTCACATGCAGTGTGCAGACCCCCCAGGGCTGACGATCATGGGTGGCCACGCTCTTGGCTTCATTTCCTGCCCACAGATGTCTACCTTGGTTTTCGCTGCTTGAGGCCTCTGGGTTCCCAAAACCCTAATGGGGCTCTGACATCATCCGAGACCAAGCTCCACGCAGCCGCTCGCAGCCCCGGTCTGGACGGGAGGTCGCCAACCTGGTGCGAGCCAGGCTCCCTGAGGCCTCCCCCTTCTTCTGCTCACTCACCCACATTCCTTCCCAACACAGAGCTGGCAAGAGCCAGGGGACAAATACCCAGCTGAGATTCAGCAGATGTCCCCAGGGCAGTCCAGGAACAGGAGAGGACTTCTTCCAGGACTGTGGGCTCTGTGAGGCCTGGGACCACATCTGCTGGGCTTTCTGCTGCAGCTGCTGTTCGAATGTCAAAGCCTGCGAGCTGAAATCCTTGATTCCGGGTCAAGCTGCAAGGGGCTATGTCATTAAAAGGACACAACTATGACAATGACATCTCTTCTTTTCATTTATTAGAATATAACAGCGACCCTGAACCTGGCACCCCTGCCCCCCCCCCACCCCCCACCCTGGGAAATCTACTGACGGTCTCCAAAGGGGCCATAAACACGTAAAACTTACATTGGGGGGCAGTGTGTGGCACAAGGTGTTCTGGACGGGCAGGTCAAACCGTTAAAGAGGGTTCCGGAACCTTAAAGGGGTAAACACATGAGACCAGAGATCTGATCCACAGTGGTACCTCCAGGGCTACGGCGAGTGCAACCTGGAAGCTCAAGAAGTGTTTGCGGGATGAATCGATCATGGAATGGCGGCAGAAAGCCGCACACTTCCTGGTACAGTCAAGCCCCACCACTCTGGACCGACCTGAATGGACTCCTTTCTGACAGCAGGAAGGGAGGGGTGGATGAATGGTGCCAGCGAGAGTGGGTGGCGACTGGTGTGGAGCGAAGCTCACCGCTGGCCAGCAAAAGGTTCTCGGAGTTTCTGTTTCCTGCCCCGTGCTCTGCAAAGGCCTCCCTAAAAAAAAACTTTCCAGAAGGAGTGGTTTCTCTTCCCAGAGAGCTGTTGTCTGCACAGGAAAGGAATGAAACTGCATCTCTTGGCCCTGGCTCAGTGGCTGAGGTGGTTGGAGCGCCTTCCCAGAAACCGAAAGGTTGAAGGTTCGATTCCTGTTCAGGGCACATAGCTGGGTTGTGGGTTTGATCGCCAGTCAGGGCACATATGGGAGGCAACCGATCTATGTTTCTCTCTCATCGATGTTTCTCTCTCTCTCTTTCTAAAAACCAATAAACGTATCCTCGATGAGGATAAATAAGTAAATAAGACTGCAGCTCTTGAAAGGTATGCTGGAAGCTGGTTAGCCATCCCTTCTACCTGGACTTACCTCTGATGGACCTCAAATTTTCTTCCCCAGACCAGATTCTTGCACAGCGAACCCGGGACCAGCTAGACACTCATCTTACAAGTCAGTGAAATTCAGTAAATGTTCAGTGAATCCAGACAGGGAGTTTTTGTCATAAGTAACAGCAGCAGAGGACACAGCCAATAGGCTCCTGAATGCGCTGCAGGGGTGGGTGGTGGGCAGAGGCGGGTACACGGGCACTACCTCTTCTGAAAGCAATTTCCCGAGTGTTGTAAAAGCACTCATGCCCTTGGGCAGAGAAGTTGCACTTCTCGGACTTTGTCCTAAGGAGACCATTAGCACTGTGCACAGATTTATTCAAAGAGCTATAGCTTAACACGATTAATAATAATAGTAAATTACCTGGGAACACAAGTGTTAAATTATGGCATACCCATATGAGACATTAAATTCTCTCATAAAATCATGTCTTGAAAATCTTCTTGAGACTTCATAAAAATTAAAAAAAAAAACTTTTGTGCTTCAAAGGATATCATCCAGACAGCGCAAAGAAAACCCACAGAGTGGGGAGAAACTATTTGCAAGCCGTCTATCTGACAAGGCACTTGGATCTCGAACATGAAAGAACTTTTACAACTCACTATAAAAAGACAACTCCATCGCCCCACTGAAAAGTGAGAAAACGATCTAAATAGACATCTCTCCGGGGGAGACACACACAGGGCCAATGGGCGCACGAGTAGATGCTCCAGGACCTTAGTCGTCAGGGAAATGCAAATCCAAGCTGCGGTGAAAAACCGATCGCACCCACGAGGAGGGCTGCTGTAACAAGCGTGGGGCCGAGTGGGGGGGAGCGGGAGTCCTCACACACGGCTGGTGGGAAGGAAAATGGCACGGCCCCTGTGAAGAACAGGCTGGCAGTTCCTCCAAAGGAGAATCAGAGCTACCTCGGGACCGGGCAGCTCCACCCCTAGACAGACACCAAGAGAAGCAAAAACTTATGTCCGTGCAAAAACGCGTACACAAATGTTCATAGCAGCATTAGTCACAACGGCCAAAAATGGGACCAACACCATGGGGTCAATCCATACAACAGATGATTGTCCAGCGACAAAAACACGGAAGGCTGAGGTTTGCTGCAACAAGGATGAAGCGTGACTGCGTTATAGAAACGAAAGAAGCCAGATGCTGAAGGCCACATATTGCACAATTCCATCTATGGCAAATATCAGGAGTAAGCAAACCCATAGAGACAAAAATAGGTTTGTGGTTGTCAAGTGCAGAGAGAAACAGGCAAGAATTGCTAACGCGTAAAGGGTCTCTTTTTGAGGCAACGAGAATGTTCTAAAATTGATTGTGGTGATAGTGACACACTTTTATGAACATACTAAAAACCATGGAAACATACATTTTAAGTGGGTGAATTGTATGACATGTAAATTATATCTAAATACAGTTATGTTGTATGTAATTATGTAATACATGTTATAGATGGAGTATATTGTATATAGTATACAATATATAAGTATCTATTAAGTATATGACATGTCTGTAATATATAACACATATCAAATCAATGACACTTGGGGAGTCCTGTATTTAAAAATGTCTCGAGGAACATCGGAGATCTTGGTCCCTGGCAGATGTCATCAGTTTGGCTCCAATACACTCACAAAAATTCTCCTAAAAAGTCTTGAAGTCGACTGATGCTGCTCACCTGCGCCCATCAAATGTCAGAGAAGCGTGAAATGTCAGAGACCCCTCTGTGGGTCCCAGCTCATCCACTCATTTTCTGTTTAAGCCTCCGATCTCAGTTACAAAATTCAGGCACATTTTGCCTTCCACTTCACAATGTGGCCATGCTAATTTTAATAGAAAAATAATGTATTTTCCCCAAGTCCATGAATACAAATCCTTGATCCTCTAGGAAAAAAGAAGAAATATCTAGAAAAGAAGGAAAAATATTTAGTGACATGGGGGAAATGGTCATAACGTAATGGTAGGGGTGGAGGAAAGCAGGTAAAAAGCTCTGTTTATAGGATGTGAGTGTCCTGGGTGGCTGGGCGGGGGGGGGGGGGAATACATATATATGAAGAGAAAAAAGACTGGAAGGAAATGTGCCAAGGTATTACTAGCAGTGGTTGTCTTTGGATGGTGGGACTGCAACTTTTAAAAACTTCTTAGTACTGTTTTCCTTTTCCATATTCTTCATGAAGGTTGCTTGCAGAGTATTACAGAATAAAAATGTTTTAGTCCAACAGATGAGACCCAGGCGGGAAGACATGAGGTAATGTTTTTCTGTAGACGGCTTGGCAAGCCCGCGCTCTGGTGAGCGCATGCGCACACCCCCGGGCTCGCAGCTGGGCCCAGAGTAGAACGACGCGAGCACACATGGAGGCTCCCAGCATCCCCTGCTCTCTGCAGGTGCCGGCGCAGAATGTGGATTTACTCCCAGGGGAGAGATGAGACCAGAAGCTTTGCAGAGTTCCGGGAAGAAAGACAAGCAGATCACCATTACACGACAGCAGCTGGAGGAGTAAATAAGGACTGGACGTGATGTCCAGGGCAGACCTCTGGACCGGGCGGGTATCAGGAGACATGGTTGGGAGCCTGCGCTGTGCTTCGGCCTGGCTGGATGACCTTAGTCAAGTCACCTTCTCTCTCCAGGCCTCCGTTTCCCCCTCTGGAAAATGAGAGTGCTCAGTCCTTCTAGGTCTGACGGCTGAAGATTTTGTGGTCTCACATCTGCTTTGTTTCCACCATCCATGCAACAAACAGTTTGAAGCCCTTTATACTGCCTGCCCTGCACAGCCCCTGCCCCCACAGCCACAAGGGACAAAGGGGCAGAATCTCTACATTGACACCGTAACACTTTTCAAACCACCTAATCCGAGAAGACTCTCTGAAGACGGCAGAGGGAGCAAACAGCATCCCCCACCCGCTGCAACCCTGCACCGGGTCAAGCATGAGGGTGTTTATTGAGCATCGAGCAGGTGCCAGCCGCTGATGCCATGGCCGCGAGTAAGACAGACCCTGTCTCGCTCTCTCGGGCTTACAGGATGGACGATGACCACCGATGACAGACCGCCTGTCCTGTTCCAGCTGGGGATTCACGTATAACACTGTTTTTATAACCCGCTGTCCGTCCTTTGAGGCTGATACTATCATGCACATTTTACAGCTGAGAAAATGTTGACTTAAAAGAAGTGACGAGCTTTGCCCTAGGTCACAGAGCAAACAAGTAGTGACACCAGGGTCTCCACCCTGGTCAGTTGCACCTCGGAGGTACCTGTGATTTGTCAGTGGTTCTTAACTTTACAGTTTAGGTTGGGGGTGGGGAGACCTTAATTAAGACTCAATCCCAACCCTTTTGATTTGGCTGTAAGAAAGAACTGGAGGAAACCAACGTGATACCGAAACATCAAGCCTGCGGTTGGCTTTCTAAGAGCAAACTGTGAGCTCATACAGATGGATTTCTATGCTAACGTAATGCCCTGGAATATGAACAAGGTACTGAACAAATATTGAATCACAACATAAATTACACTCTTTCGATTCTTTCCCAACCCTTCTCCTTGCGCCTAGCAAAAAGTCTCAATTTAGTGCTGACATACTCTCCCACACTTCCCAATCTCCCTTTCTGACACAGAGAACAGGCATTATTAGTCTCCGAGCCTTGGGCAGGCAGCTGTGTGTAGCTAACATTTAATAACATTGTTTTATTTTCCTTGTTTACTGGGTGGGAGCTAGTTTATGGCTACCTTCTATTTGAGAAAAGCAAGAACATAACTGGTTTTCTATTTACTGTGGTCATCTAAATTTTCCTTTTGAGCTACATGCACTGATATTTTTCATGAGTACCTTTACTGACATTTTAAATGAGATTTTAAAAAATACGAAATTCAGGACACCGTAGAGGTGGTACACAAGCAAGGCAAAAATTCAGAAGGTGGCACTGGAATGACGAAGGCTTGAGCAACGCTGCCCCATGAAATTAAAAGTAACCCAGCCATGTAATTATATTGCCCTGAAAGTATATTGCAAGTTACCTAAATAGCACAAATTCACAGTAGCCCATCACTATTAAAGTGCATTTCTGAGGGCTTACGTATGCGGTTACTTTAGCAACAGAGCTATAACTGAATCATATTCAAACCACAAGACATACGTGCCTGAAAGCCTAATTATTGGTAAATTATAGACCTAAGAAATACAGCCATGCCTCACTGCACACTGCAGGGTCCCTCATGGAAACGGGATAAAACACGTCTACCCAGAAGCCATATGGGAAGGAAGAGCCCTTTCCTCAACTGTGACCCCCTCAACCACCTGTGCATGCAGAACTGCTTTTATTCATTCATTAACTGATTTAGTCATATGAGCCATCATTCACTGTAATTTTAACCAAAGCCACCATGTGCCCTGCAAATACAATGAAGGACCCCGGTGAGCCTCCAGTCCGGAAGGGGGCGCTAGACATCACGCCCAACCTCACATGCCTGAGTGTCAGCCTACTGGGTTGTGTTAAGAGCACCATTCTTTGCAAACATATAACAAAGAAACCTGCCTCTCCTGGGGTTAGTCACAGAAGGCTTCCTGGAGAAAGTGCCCAAGTTGAGACCGAAAGCAGGAATAGGAATTAAGCAGAAGGGGTGGGAGAGGAGGGGGAGGTCAAGGGCAGGACATCCATATAAGAGAATGAGCTCTCACACCCCAGGCGCCCCCTCACACGGTGAGCATCTCTCCTGGGGCATTACCCAGATGTGAGTGACCCTTGCATCCAAAGACGTGTGTTCCACGTGCCTTGGCCCCTAAATGCAAGTGGGGCGGGGTCTTTAGTGGGGACATAGATAGCTAATCCCAACACTGAGGAAAAACGGAGACGGTGAGTGGGGTCTCCAACATCAGCCTCCCTGTGGGATTTGAAAGAGTGATTTTGACCACTGAGAATTTTTATCGTAGGCACCAACGTAGCGGTTCCCAGCAGGGGCTGCACTTGGGGCTCTGGAGAGCTTCCAACTCTCCAAGACCAGGCCACGCCCCAGCCACGCCCAGGCCACGCCCCATCATTCCGTTGGACTCTCTGGAGGTGGGGCCAGAGACCACTGAGGTTTAAATCTCCCCAGGGGAGTCCAGGTGTGTGGCCAAGGCTGAAAACTACATAGAAAACCTAACCCCTGTAGAAGATTCAAATCTACAAAAACTTACTGAACATCTACTATATATCAGGCACTGGGCCAGGGGGGTGAGGAGGCGGGTGGTAAGAATCAGATCCCATCATCATTTAAGAATCGCTACAAAAGGCTTCGCCCACTTTGAATATGCGCCAGAGCCAAGATCAAGCTGAACAGTGCTCTGGGCACATGAACATTCCCCGCCTGGGGAATCCCGTTAAAATGCAGGTTCTGATTCAGCAGGTCTGCGCTGGGGCCCAAGAGTCTGCACTTCTTACAAGCTCCCTCCTGTCTCCACTGGTCCAAGAACTGTCTGTGGGTGGCAGGGTTCTGAAGGAAACCGGTCAGATCCCACGTCTTCTCCCCACGGCTTCTCCACCCCTCTGGCGGTCCTGTGCAGCCCCCGGAGGGTCACCAACCACGGGGAAAGGACAAAATGCAGCCTGCCCGGTGTGGACACGTGTCCCCTAGCCTCCAAAATCCTGTCACAGCCCCTGGCCCCCACCCCACACGCCCCCCAGAGCATGGGGTAGACTTTAGGAAGAAAGAGAAGAGGGCAGGGCGGGAGAGGGGCGCTGGATTGTCGTTACTAGTAGACCATCTGCCCACAGCAGCCCCAAAGGCAGCCAAGTACAAGGAGAGGCCTGAGATCAAAACATCCGGAGGCTCTCCTGCAGCAAGTCTTTGAGTCTTTGTGTCTAATTGATCACTTGTCCTCAGCAAGTCAGTTGCGTTTGTTTTAAAATCTGCACTCCAAGGGTGAGGGATGGGGCTGAAGTCAGAAGCAGGAAGGTCTTTGGAGTGAATTCTTGGGGAGGGGAGGGGGGGTCGGCAGGGCCAGGAAGGAGTGGATGGGGGCAGGGAATGAATGCCAGCAGAGGCCAGGCTACTCACAGGAATGGGTGGACCTGGGGGCGGGGGGAGTGGTGAACAGAGGGAGCCCCGGGCCTGGGGGCCGAGTGGAGACCGTGGTCCCTGACCACCCTAACAAACAGGGTGGCGGCTGCTCAGCTCAGCCCCTCCTGGCCCGGCAGAAATGCAGACCTATTTGTGCGTTTGTGGAAGATTTGCCAGATCTTCCTTTCAGTTTTGAAAATCTCAAAAAATATAGTTTCTTTAAACACAAAATCCCCTGGCTTGTGGAAGCTGGCTTAAATTGTGACACCATGCCATCTGCCAAAATATGTCCGTGGGCCACAGGCAAAATGCAGACTGCCCATGTGGAGCTTCTGCAGTGGAGACCAGGCGACAGGGATCACCTGGAAAGTGAACCGGCCCGTGGGCCGGGACTTCCTCAGGAAGCTCAGAGCTGCAGAATGTAGGCGGGCAGCTTCCTGACCACAAGGGAAGTGCCCCCCCCTCCCCGCAGACCTCCGGAAACCCCTGGGGGGGACACCGAGGGCAAGTGAGGTCCTGCAAGTAGGGGCTGAGGGCCCTTGTAATTTGGCCTTAACTGTCCCTGCAGCCTCATTTGCATAACGCCCGGGACATTCACTCTATTTACAATAATAATAGAACAATACTATTGAGCACATACTGTGTGCTGACATCCTACAAGTTCTTTGTTTGTACTAACTTGTCTAATCCTTGAAACAACCCTGTTACTATTATCCCCACTTTACAGGTGAGGAAACTGAGGCTCAGTGATGTGACTTACTCTGGGTCACACGACTATGAAATGGTAGAGCCAGGATTCAGACCCAGATGGCCTGGCTCCAGACAGAATCCATTCTCATAACTACTTACAGCCCCATATCTCTCCATTCCCACAGAGCTCAGCACACATCGGAGCTGGAGCTCGGGGAAAAGTCTGTTACATTGAAACTAAGTCTTTGTGAATTGGATCTACTAGAATTGGATGCTATCGTTTCAACCAAGCTTATGTTTCTCTTTCAAGAACTGGCTCATGGTTTCCGCTGAGGCAGGGTCCTCGCCCGGGGAATGTCCTCATCGTTGCACTCAGTTGGTGCTAAATCACCCAGGCACCGTCTGCAAACAGAAGGGCCCCCGGCCTCCCCCTGCCATCCTTCCGGACTCTGCAGCTTCTTCCTCTGTCTCACTGCCTCCCCCGCCCCCACCTTCTCCAGCTCTGGGGCCTCCCTCCTGGGACCTATCTCAGATGTACCCCCAGAAGCCTGTCTTACTTAGCAGTGGAGCCTCCAGAGGAACTTCTCAAGCTGTGGATTCCACCTGAAGCAGGGGGAGCCGGTTACCTGCCCAGAGCTAAGCCCTAGATGAAAACTCCCACTCTCCTGGAGGCAGAGCTCCCACCTGTGGGAGTTCCGTTTCCCTGCCCGCTGCTCATCGCATCGTGGGAAACACACGCCAGAAACAGGACAGTGTTGCCACGAGGCCGCTGTTGCCGAGCCCGGCCACTGAGCCCCGGTGCAGGCTTCCCGTCCCGTGGCTCTGGCTCCAGACACGCTGACAGACATTCATCCTTCTCCCAAGTATCTCTTGCACCTGCTGTGTCCTGAGCACTGAGGTGGGTGCGAGGGAAGCAGCACAAAATCAGGGATGCCTGTGCAATTTACAACCAGGAGGTCAAAGGTCCTCTCTGGACTTCGGCTTCTTTTTCCCTAAGTGAGGGTGCTCAGAAAGAGGTACATTCCCCTCGGAAGTCCCCTTCCTCCACCGTGCGGCTAAGCCCCACCCCTGGGAGAAAGGCCTCGCGCGGGGATCACGAAGGGGGAGTCGGGGTGCGGCCTCTGGTTGTCTGTCCCTGACGAGGTCGCTTCCCCGCCTGGGCCTCAGTTTCTCCATCAGTAAGACGAAAGGGCTGACGGTGTGATTTTAAGGACTCGTCTGGCTCTGACCGTCTGTGACTCTCAGGTCAAACAGCCTGTGATTCTTGTAGGACACCACCCTGTGACCTCAGCAGGACTGTCATCCCGTCGAGGAGCAAAGCCCCTCCTTACAGGGCACTTCTCACCCTGAAAAGCGGCAGAAAGGGACTCACTTCTCGCCAGGTGAGCCTGAAGGGGTGAGAGGGCCCCTCCTAGGAGCTGCTCTCCCAGGATGCCCAGAATCACTGAATTTATCTTCCCCATCATGCTCTTAATCTCTGAAAAATTGATGGCACGACCGTTGCTGCCTACAGAACACAGCTGACCCGTCACCAATAAATCAGGAAGGGGGTGACGCGTCGGAATAAATGATAGCCCCTCGGATCAGCAGGCAGGCCGTCTGGGGATGTCCCATGGACGATCCCTGGGAGAGAGCTAAACCCACGCCCTGCCGCCGGGTGGGGCGGGCCTTGCTGAGAAGACCCGGAGCTGGAGAGATCAAGAGGTTGCCAGAGTCCGCCCCGGGGGCTTGGACAGAAGCAACAGCTTTCCCAGGCAGGGCTGCGTTCTCACTTTCTGGAAGAAACAGCCCCTGAAAAAAGAGGGAAAGATGTCTCAGGGTTAAGAAAAGAGACATCAACGCAAACCTCAATTACAATCCCAGTTTTTCCAAAAATCCCCTGCTGGGCCGGTTTCTCCACTTGTGAAGTCGGGGTGGGGGCATGTCCCACTAAACAGAGACGTGCCCTGCTCTTGGCCTTGGACTTTTCAGTGGTGACCACTGACTGATTCCATCTTACAGAAGAGGGAACCGAGGCCCAGGAAGGCGCAGCGACTCGCCTGAGGCCTCACAGTGAGGCGGGACTCAGTCCACCCCTGACGCCCCGGAGGGAGAACCCCGGGCTCTGCCTGGCTGTTTTTCTGCTATTCGGAGCTGAAACCCCGTAGACGTCCCAGCTGCACACCCCGCCCAGGAGGCTGGCGGTTTACCGTCTCCCGACACATCCCCACTCTATTCCGTCCGCTTGGGGACTGAGAAACAGGCAGACAGGCGGCCCCTGCTGGGGCCGAGGATCCTTAGGCATCAGTTCAGAGTGGGTGCCGCTTCCAAGGTCGTCCCGTGTCCAGCCAGGGGCTGTTTGGGCATTCCAGCTGGCCTTGCATAGTGGGAAGCAGGCTGTGCTCGGAAACAGGTGAGGAGACACAGTCAGGGGTGACTGTACCAGCCCCTAGCCGACATGTGGGTCTCAGAGAGGTTCTGAGTGCGATGCATGCAGCTCCCAGCCGCCCTGCCTCGGACCTCAGAGGGCCCACGCCCTGGGGGGGCTCAGGTGGCTGCCTCTGCCCCTCACCACACCCTGCTCACCAGGAACTCCCGGTGCAGAGCCCTGGGTATCTTCATGACTCCCCCACACCCACAAAGTCACCGTCATTGGCCTTTAGAGCTAAACCATTTATAAAAAAATATTTTAAAGACATCTAACCTTCCTTCAAAGTCTTACCCAAAATCCCAATGTAGAAAACAGGGAAGGCGATCTCAGTGCCTGCCCACCTGGCTGCCCCGGCCTCCCGAGGCAGCCCGCTCGCAAACCACTGAGCTAGTGGGGTCCACGGAGAAAACGCCTGGGCCAGGGCTATGCGGGGAGGCAGTGCAAGAGCGGGCCCTTCCTGGGGGCTGCTGGAGGCCCGGCCAGGAGGCAACGGCCCTCTGCCCCGACGAGCCAGAGTCCTGTGCTGGGCGTGCGCCCCAAACCAGTGTATTTGGGTGGATTTGTTAGTTAGCGGTTGGTTATTTGATCGGTTCATTGGTCTGTGGGTTGGTTAAATGATTTATTAGTTGCTCATTGAGTGGTTGAGTAGCTGGTTGTCTGGTTGACTAGTTCATTGATTAGTTGGCTGGATGGCTGGTTAGTCAGTTGGTTGGTTGCTAGTTGGTTCTTCAGTTCCTCAGTTTCATGGCTAGTTAGCTGGTTAGATGGTCAGTGCATTGACTGACTGGCCAGCTGGCTGATTAGAGGATGGGTGGGTTCACTGTGTGACTACCTAACTGGCTGGCTGAACCTGAGCGAGCAGTTGAGCTCCTGGTTGCAGATCGCAGTGTTTCGGAAAAGGCCCAAGACGTGAAGTAAGCGTACAATGGAAGGGGCACCAAGCAGACGGCCTGGGAGACAGGGAGGGGGGCAGGGGGCGGGGGAAACATGACAGTCTGTCAGAGACTCCAGGAAGAGTGAAGGCAGGAAACGCAGCAAAGTTATTGTCCCCAGGCCCTGCTTGTTCACTTCTCGACTCGGGAGGCGAACCCATGAGACGACGAACGTGAGTGTCCTGGGCCCACTGCCAAGCCCCTACGTGTGCCGGGGGTCCTCTCCCACTCCCTCGAGGTCTCCAGTGCCTCCTGGGCCCTCCCACCTCTGCCCCCAAACAGCCCTGCTCTTCAATCCTTCATTCACGCTGGGGTCCGTGATGGATGGCACACCGTTTATGTGATTATGTGAATGTAAATATATGTGTATTTAAGGGGTGGAGTGTTAATGGGCGCATTTCAGTCATCCTACCGCAGAGGGCGCTGGGGCTCGAAGGCAAGACCGCTGTGGTCCCGGGAATCACGGCCCCTGAGCAGCATCTACTCTGACCTGCATTTAAGGGAACAGTTCATGTGATCCTCACAACCACCGTCTGTGCGGAGCGTTGGTATGATCTCCATCTAAAAGATGACAAGCCTGAGACTCAGAGAGGAGCAGTGACCCAAGGTCCCACAGCTGGAGAGTCAGGGGGCTCGGACCTGAACCCGGTCCCCCAAGTATAAGCTGCACCCTCTTTTACGGCCTCGAGATCGCCCAAATGTAGGAGCCATACCAGGTCCTCCGCAGCCTGCCACCCTCCAACCCTGCAGCCCCTTCTCCCTCTGTTTGGGGTGCTGGATGCCAGTCCTGGACCCAGTGGGGAGCCCCAAGCAGCACCCGCCAACAGGCCAGGGCCACAGCGGCGGCACACGCCGCACGGCGACCACGACTGCCTAGGGAGCGCCATGGGCCCGCCACTCCCGGCCCTGCCTGACGATCTCTGAACTCGGTTCTGAAGCCGCAGTTAGTACGAAAACTCCCAGCTGCAGCCACTCCATGCACTTATTTGCAAGATTAATGGCAGATACAAAATTGCCTCTTCACCTTGGGACTGTCAGGGAAATCTGGAGACTGCCGTGTGACAGGCCCATAAATATTCCTCGAGGCCACTCCTGCGTTTTGTCACACCCTTTGTTACTGGAACGCCGGGTCTTTCTGTCTGTGCTTTGCAAGGCCGAGGGGGACGCGCCGGGGAAGGGTGCCACTGCGTCATCGTCATCGAGAGGAATTTCAGGCATCCCCCTCCCTGCCCTCCTCTCCGTTCGCCCTCCCCAGGGGTGTGGGAAGAGAAAATGCTGAAGAGGTGGGGGGAGGGGGAGCACAAACGGCTTCCTCTCAGATATCCCTCCTTCAGAGACCAGGTTTCAAGGTTTAATAAAACGGTAAGAAGAGCAGTACATTAGCTCACCAGTATTACGGGCTCGCTGTGAGCCAGACACTTCCATTGTCCCGCTTCCTTTAGGCAGCAGCCCCGTAAGTATGGAACGGTTCTTTCCCCCATTTTGCAGGTGAGAAGACTGAGGCACAAGATCTCACATTAAGTGGAGGAGCCCGGACTTGAACCAGCGCCATCTGACCCCAGAGCCTGAGCTCTTCCCTACAGTCCGCATCATTCTGGCCCATGTGTGCTCCATGCATCTGACTAGGGGCTTCCCTTGGGGGCTTTTCAAGGTGGTTCCTGATCAGGACTACAGGAGGGAGGAAGGTCCTGGGAGTCTCTGGAGCTGAGCTGAGCCTGCCTTTGGGTGTCGCCATTTCCATTCAGATCCCCACCTATGCTGTCTGGTGTTTGAGAGACCAAGTTCCAGGCTAGACAGGAGGTTCCAGCCTCCGCCACTCCACTTTCTAACTCTGCAGCCTTTGACCATCTCTGAGCCCCAGTTTCTCCTCTAGAAAAAGGTTTGCTATATGGTGTACTGTGGTGTTTTGCTAATAAATGCTTTTAATTAAAAAAAAATTCCCAAATGCACAAAAGCAAGTCTTGCCACCAGCCCCACCCCCACTGTCTCCTGGGTTCTGCCCCCAGACGTCCCCACTATTCCAGCCTCCCGCCCAGCACCTCTGTCTCATAGAACGTTCCAGGGCTGGAGGCATGCATTCCACAGCTGTACACTCTGAAACACTGCTTATCCAGCACGCAAGATGTGCTTCATGCAATGAGGAACTGAATGGTGAATTTTATTGAATTTTAATGTATTTAAAGAGTCACATGTGGCCAGCGGTTCCAGGTTGGACAGGGCAGGTCCAGAGACTCGAACAGGAGCTAGCATCTCTTGAGCGATGACTCTGTGTGGCAGGCCCTGTTCTGAGCACGTCCCACGTATTAACTCCACATTCCCAGAAGCAGCCCCTGAGTAATCCCCCTCCAGAGAAACTGAAGGGCAGCGAGGTCAAGTCCTTACAAGGTCACACCACCAGGAGAAGCCTGGAGCAGGGGTTATCGTCAGACACAACAGCGGCTCACCTGGGATTATGTGTGGTGAGCTCGGCACCGTGCCTGGCCCCGAACTGAGGTCCCGTCACTTACCACCCCTTCCATCAGACCCAACTTGTCCCTATGTGTCCCCACCCCTGGGCTCTCCTTTATGCCGTGCCTCCTTTTCAGAATGCTCCCCTCAATCCTTCCACTTAGCCTGACCCTCCCCAACTCCCAGCCACCAAGGTAGGAGGGAGTGAGTGGCTCAGAGGCATGAGCTGGCCTGGGCAAGGCCTCGGGGCATGGGGAACTGGTTACCGAACTCAAGGGGACTTGTGGCCTTCGGGAAACTGTGCCCCGCCACAGCCCAGCAGGACAGCAAGATGACAGGCATTAGGGTGACAGGCATTAGGGTGCCCGCTGCATACTGGGGAGCAGGGGACAAGGAGGCTAGGTAGGAAGGGCTGGGAGAAGACATAGGAGCTTCGACTGCCCAATATTCATTTAGATCTGACTTAATAAGTGGTAAGGGGCTGGTGTTGATGTATTCATGCATCCAGCAAACATTTATTAAGCACCTGCGTGACTGGTCATTAATCATCGGAGGCTACTTCAGAGTTTTGCCACCATGAGAACGTGCTACAGACAAACTGGGCTTCCTGCCACGCCTTCTCACCACGGCACCTTGCCGAGCAGGAGAACAGACAGGGGCCAGAGCTAAGTTCTGCACCTTCACCCCGTTAACACATCCTGTCTTTACGCACGAGTCTGCTCCATACCCCATGAGAAGAGTGAACAGGGCATCACGATCCCATTTTACAGATGGCAAAGCTGAGGGGGGGGGGCGTGGAGATGATTCGCCCAAGGTCACTTGACCCGCTAGAGGGTGGGCTCCGATAGGCACGCAGACCCCAGTCTGCATGTCTGCCTCCTGTGTTCCCTCGCAGGGCACTGAGGCCTCTAAATGCCATCTGCCCGGAGGGACCTGGCCCGCAGAGACATCCGGCGTCCCTGGCACCGGCTCAGAGGGCTGCCTTCCGCTGCGGAGGGAAGGAGCCCTTTCGTTTGGCGTTCCACCTGCCATTTTCCACGCGGGCGGGTTTGAATCTCGCAGATAACCGACACCTAAGTGTCCCACCACCCTGGGCAAAGCCAAAGCTCAAAGCCCAGGAAGAAGGGGCTCCAGGCCACGCCTTTGCCCAGACACAAAGGGACAGACATCGAGCTCAGGATGCAAGTGGCTGAGAAACCAGGAATCCCGTACAAAGCCTTGGGGGGCCAGGTGGGCAGCAGAGAGGGTGGTTCCTGCATGTGGTCTGGGTGCCCACTGGGAAAGCACAGTGGGTCATCCGAGGCCCCCGGAAGAACCCCCTTGCTTGCCATGGGTCTGGGCCTGTTTCTTTGTAGCCAGGCCTGGCCGTTCCCTAGCTCAGCTCCGCAGCCCCCAGGCTCCCGCCTCGGCTGGGTTCTGCCTGGATCCCACCAATGGGAAACTCAGGCAGGAGATCTGAGGTGCGGGGAGGGGCCAGGACGCTTCTCCCCTTCCTTCCCTGCTTTGGGCGCGAGTCCGACAGTGCTGACTTCTTGGTGGCATCCGTTTCCCCCGAGACAAACCCACTGTAATACCAGGTGCCCCTGGCTCCTGGGTACCAGTAACACCACCCCTCCCTCCAGTCCCAAGGACTTCCTGCTCTTGCTAATTCTCAGGTGTCCCTCAGCTTAGTTTGGGTCCCTCTCAAAGCAGATCCCGAAACAAAGACTCTGGCGAAGGCAGAGTGTGTACAGGCATCTCAGAAAGAACGAGCAAGGGAGAGGGATAGTAAGATGGGGAAGGGAAACAACCAATAAAGAGTGTTAACGACCCTTGTTAACGAGCAATGACCTAGACGGACAACTGGGCTGAGTCCCACTGGGGCCCTTCTGAGAATTATTGGGAAGCCGACCTCTGAGTCAGCCCCCAGGGGGAATGAGAAGCTGTGTCCTTTCCATACTAAATTCCTTCTGCACTGTTTCCCCTCCTGCCCACCAGGTGTTACCTCTCACACCTCCAGACTAGCCGGCCAGCTCCCAAGTCTGGGAGGAAGGCTTCAAACGGAGGCCAGAGAGTTGCAGGGGCTTGAGGCGGGGTTGAACACATACCACACAAAAGCAGATCTGCAAATGACCAGTAAGGACGTGGACAGAGTAAGACCATCATAAGGTGACACCTGCACCCACAAAAGGGCCGCAGTCGGAAAGCCCGATCGTGTCAAGTGCTGGTGAGGGTGTGGCACCACAGGGACTCTCCTATACTCCTGGTGGGGATTCTAAAAGGTACAACCACTACGAAAGAATGTCTCGTGTTTCTTATAAAACTGAGCGGGCACGTGTTCTAATACCCAGCCATCTCTCTCCCAGGTATACACCCAAGAGAAATACAAACACACGTCCACACAAAGCCTGCGTGCCAATGTTTTTAGCAGCTTTATCTGTAACAAAGTCTGGAGACATCCCACATGTCCACCCATAGGGAAAATGGATGAAAAATGGTGGTATAGTCATGCAGTGGGATACTACTCGACAATAAAAATGAGCAAGTACTGATACATGCAACGACATGGATGAACCTAAAAAAACAAATGCCAGTGAAAGAAGCCTGGAGGGAGAGATGGTATTAGGGAACCGTCTGGAAGAACAGGAATGCTTCCTATCTTGAGCTGAGTGTTTGGTTATGCAACCACACAGAAACTTTATTTCTTTAATATGACCTTTTTTCCTTTTTTTTCCTTTTTACTCAGACTGGCCTCAGCTGGCTCCCTGGCCCCCCTGCCCCCTGCCAGACCACTGCCTTCGTCATTAGGGCCTCGGGCCAATCAGGTTCTGATCCACAGAAGATCGTCTTAGGGACAAAGCCCCAGGTCTGGGGGCCCCAGAGACAGAGTTTCCGTCAAACTGAAATAATCCCCAGACCTCGGTTGTGCTTTAGCTCCAGAGCCAGGCAAGCGAAGAAACCAGGTGAAGTGATACCACAGCTGACATCAGGACCGGGTGCGCTGACCAGCTACCCCTACGCTAGCGCTGACCAATGAGTAAAGACCACGACCCCGACCATGACCCCAACTCCCTTAGTGACCTCCATTGATGACTTCCCCCCGGGTAACTCGTCCCCTGGAAGCCGTCGGGGAGCTGGTCTTTGGGCGTCAGCGCACCTGCGTCTCTGGGCCAGGGCCACTTCCTCACCTAACGAGCCCTGACTTTCCTTGCTGCCAACCCCTGTCCGTGCCTGACTGGCTTTGATGCGTGCAGGTAAGCAGGCCCCTTCAGTCTGATGACAGTCATTCCAGGTTCATAAGTGTAAAAATTCATCAGACGGTACAAGCTCAGATTGTGTGCCTTTTATATAAATGATACCTTCATGTTTTAGAAATAAAAGCATAAAAACAAAAGGGAGGAAGAGCCCCGTGCTCCAGAGTGCTGCTTCCGGCCCGCAGCCGGCTGCTAGGACGGCCCTGCTCTCGGCCCCTGCGGCCTCATTACAGGGAGGCGAGGGAGGTCCCAGGCCAGGCCGAGCCTCCGGAGCTGCCAGTGCAGGAAAAAACCCCTCGCAACCATCAGTGAGTTATGATGAAGCATTTTCCTCCTGGCCCCCGAGTGTTTTACGGGCTCATTCGTCAATCTGTCAGGGCGGCCATCAAGGCGAGAGCGGCGGAAAACCAACAGCTCCCACCCAAACAGCCTGAATAATTCAACGCCTGCCATAGCCCCTGGACACTGGGAGCGTGAAGCTAATTTTTTATTTATTTCTCAGGCTCTGCAGTTTATTTCCATGGCCCCAGAGGCGCAGAGAGTGGCAGTGAGGCTTCCGCAGGCTAAGAGGGGACAGGGCAAAGCCACAGAGACTGGGGTGTCCCACGCTGATGTCTGGGGCAGAGGCAGGCCCTCCCAAACCAGGGTTCCTGCCCAGCGGGGGCCTCCAAACAGAAGGTGAAAGAGTGGGCGCTGGTGTCCTAACGTGCAGGTCTAAGACCCGGGTCAGCCACTTCTCAGCCTGAGCAAGTGGTTTAGTTTCCTGAGCCTCGGTTTCCCCAGATGCAAGATGTGTATGGGGATGAACATGAACTCACTTAATGCCCAAACAACCCTGCGTGGTAGTTACAACATCATCCCCATTGCCCAGATGAAGGAACTGAGGCCCAGAGCTCACCCCAAGGAACAAAGGCACCTATTTCACAGAGTGAGGATTAAAGAAGACACAGCTCACCCACCTCCAGATGTCATGCCTGGCACACAGTAGGTGCTTCATAAAGCAGAGCCATTGCTATTGTTACTATGAAAATGTCACTCAGTGTCGTTATAGTTCGGTGGCGTATAATGAAAACACCAGAGGTTGGAGGAATTGTGTAACTGGAGACAGGGAAACTGAGGCAGAGAGTGAGGTGAAATGGCTTGCCCAAGACACACCCCTCACCCTAAAGACACTGCTTGTCTTCTGATCCATCTCGGCTCCCTTTAGAGATCTGTTGAGACTGAGCCGCAGGTTTTGTAGGCCAAACAGACCCCAAAACACAGGCTTTGCTTCTAAACGGAAGACCTGAATTCAGGTCCTGCGTCTGCCACTCCCCAGTTGTGTACGTAGAAGAGGGCCCTTTGCCGCAGCTTCCTTGCCTGTGAAATAGAATGACACAGTCGCTTCCACAGAGACCACCGGCAGACTGGGGCGACAGTGACCAGGGCTTGGTCCCCAGCCCGGCCACTTACCAGCTGCAGGGCCTCGGACAAGCTGACTTCCCTGAGCCTCCATTTCCTCACCTGGGAAGTGGGCGATCATAATCCCCCCCTTGTAGGGTGGTGTTGGGGATCCCATGAGCCCAGGATCGGGCCCTGAGTAAGTGGATACTGTTAGCAACCGTCATAGAAATTCCCATCTGCAAAAACACCTTGGAACATGAAGAGCTTGCCTGAGAGACAGGAAATCCTGCCAGCCACACTTTCCCTAACCCAGGAAAGATTTGTGACTGTCAGGAAGGGGGAGCCACCACCACAAAGCCCCTGGGCTCTTTGGAGGAAGGAGAAAGGGGAAGACTCCTTGATTTATGTGACATCGCAATGTCCTGAAGGACACTCCCTGCAGGCCTGGTGATCTGTCACCTGGGCCAATGATGAACTGGGGGTGGGGAGGGGGCAGGCACCTGCAGAATTTCTGAGCCAGAAGCCATCCTGATAGGGGACAAATATCCTTGTGGTTGCAGCCCCTGAGCCCGAGGGCTGCTCTGTCCCACGTGCATCCTTCAGCTATTTACTGAGCATGGAGGGTGAGCCAGACCCAGCGGTGGGCCAGTCAGACGAGGAAGCTCCCAGCCACCAGGGAGCTCAGGCGAGCACTTCTTCGGTCCTCAGAAGCTAGTCACATCGGGGATACCGAGGCAGCTGCACGGCTATAAGGCTTTCCTCTCAAGACAAGGGGGAGACTTTCCCCTAATAACACTACACCCTAAGATACTCAATGCCCTGCTCCTGGGAACATGGGGGCTGGGTGTTTAAATGCTCCTGCCTCGGAAAATATCAGCTAATATTCTTCATTCGTGGCTCCTCTCTCTTCCTAGGAGAAAGTGCTGGTGGGAAGGAAAAGGAAGGAGGCTCTGGAGAAGGGGCCCTCACCCTGGAACAAGCATCAGAATCACCCGGAAGGCTTTGCACAACACAGATTGCTGCCCCCCCCCCCCCGAGTTCCAATCCATCCAGGGCTGGGAGGGGTCTGAAAACCTGCATCTCGAACAAGTTCCCGGTGGAGCCGATGCTGCCAGCCCGGGGCCCTCACTGTGAGGACAGCAAACCTGGGCAAAGACAAGAAAGGCGGAGTGACCATCGCAACCCCACCATTTTCTTTCTGTATGACCTTCATCAAGCTACCTGGCCTCTCTGAGACCCAGTTTGTTTGTTTTTTTTCCATCTTAAAATGGGGCAAATGACACCCACTTCACAGGGTTATTAAGATCAGAGGCAATGATAATATAAAGCACTGGACACTTTGTAGGCCCTCAACTGAAGGCAGCTTTAGGTGATAGTTCCCTCCAGATGCATAAAAGTAATGCTTTCTAGTAAAGACCACCACCCACAAAAGAGCCTCCTGGGATTCATTTTTCTGATGGGCGGAGGAATCAACGGTTTCACAAAGTTCCATGAAGTTAGCAGCAAAGGCCTGGGGCTAAGAAACTCAAGGGAAACACCCGGGGCCGCCCTAAGCAGGACGGATGCCCAGATTGTGCGGGCACCCAGAACAGAGCTCACCTAAAGAATCAGTTAGCTCCCTGGAAGACAGGACGTTTATATCCGGGGCACCCAGCAGGGGCCTGCCCACCCCGGCTGCCCCAAACACCGCAGGGGCAGACCTGCTCAGTCATTTTCTCTCCAGTCCTGATGTGATTCGGGGACAAGACACTTCATAGAGTTTTACAACCAGGAGGCAACTCCATTAACAGTCCTCAGATGGCAGAATGTCATAAGCTGCAGGTAAATGGTGTTCTGTTGCAACATCACCTTCTGTTGCAATGGCCAATCTGGACGCTGGGCCTCAGTTTCTTTTAATGCAACAGAAGGGAGTTAGGCTAGCTGACTCCAAAGACCCTCCCCACTCTGATGCTGTATATTTCTACGTACAAGAGTCTGGGGTAGAACTGGGATCCAGAAACGCTGGGGTTTGGACAAGCTGTCGGGGACCTCAGCTGGGAAGTCAGCTTCCCTTCAGCACCATAGACAGCGCCCGGCAGCTGGGCTTCTGTGGGGGGAAGTACTTAAATCTACGGGAAGGCCAGGTGCCTATACACAGGTAACATTCGTATTGTATTCTAAGTCACGCTTTCTCAGCCTCGGCACCATTGACATTTCGGGAGGGTGTCCTGTGCATTATAGGAGGGTTAGCAGCATCCCTGGGCTCTACCCACCCTAACCCAAGTTGTGACAATAAAAGATATCTTTAGCCACTGCCAGATGTCCCCCGAGGGCTGGGGACAAAATCATCCCATCCTAAGAACCGCTGATCTAAGGGAACACGCTCCCTGGAGCTGCGCAGTGCACGGAGGAGGCCGCCCCGGTGGCCCCAGTCCTGAAACCGGCTTCCTCGACTCAGGGCGTCCACAGCCACACCGTTCTTCTTCTCTCCTCTGGCAGGCAGTAGTAAACAGGGTGAAAACACAAGAAGAGAAGAGAAGAGAAGAGAAGAGAAGAGAAGAGAAGAGAAGAGAAGAGAAGAGAAGAGAAGAGAAGAGAACAAGCGAAATTAATTAATTAATTAACCGATCAATCAATCAAAGGCTGCAATAAGTGCTGTGAGGGGAAACACAGGGGGTGTGATCAAAAATCAATGTGCAGCAGACAAGGGAACCCTGAGCCCCGTGGGCGGACAGCCGAGTGGTGCAGCCACGGCGGAAAAGAGCGCGGCGGTTCCTCATAAAGTTAAAAACAGAACTACCGTGTGACCCAGTCATTCCGCCTGGAGGTTCTTCTCCGAAGGAAATGAAAACCCTGAACTTGAAAGCATATGTGCCCCCCACCCCCACCCCCGTTCGTGCGGCATTACTTACGACAGCCAGGCTAGGAAGCAGCCCAAGTGCCCATCGAGGGACAATGAGGCACAGAAGATGCGGGGTGTCTTCGTACAATGGAGTACCATTCAGCCGTAAACGGGAAGGAAATCTTGGCACGTGTGACAGCATGGAGGGACCTCGAGGGTGTTATGCTGAGCGAAATAAGCCGGACAGAGAAAGACAGATGCCATATGCTCTCGCTTATATGTAGAATCTAGAACACAAAAACGCCAAGCTCACAGATACAAAGAACGGATTGGTGTTTGCCAGAGGTGGGAGGAGCGGGGCTGGGAGAAAGGGGCGGAGGTTGCCCAGGTGACAAATAGGCAAGTCCCGCGGGTGACGTGCGGCCCGGCGACCACAGCGAACGAGGTGGTGTTGCATGTTTGAAAGCTGCTGAGAGAGTAGGTCGTTCAAGGTCTCATAAGAAAAGAAGGTAATGGGAGCACGTGCGTCACCCCGAATGAGGGGGTCGGGGAGGGCCTCTCTGGGGCGGTGACGGTGGAGCGGACACCTGAAGGAGGAGAAGGAACGACTGGTAAGAGCGCGTGGGGACGCGCCTGCGCAGAGGAAACCGCAAGTCCCGGAGCTCCGATGTTGGGAAGCCCCGTGGTGCCCGAGGATGAGCCCGCAGAGGCCGGCGAGGCTGGAGCGGGGTGACAGGAAAACGCAGGAGGCGGGACGTGAGCAGGAGTCAGGGAGCTGACCGCTGAGGCTCTTGGAAAGCAGGTTGTGGTATTTCCAATGAAATCCCTGGAGAAAAAGTGCTGCTGAAAAGTTCTCTTCCAAACTCACGGGCACAGCCCTCCAGCCTTGTCCGCGGTGGGCAGCGCCGCCGGAAGCTGCAGGCCTGTCCTGCATCTGCAGGTGGAGGGGAGGCCAGGGCCTGCAGGGCGCGTCTCAAGGCTTGTGCGTGCCCTCTTCTTTTCCAAGAACTAATGGTTGTGTGCAATTCTTGAGACGTCCTCATGTTTCTCACTCAAGGTGCAGATCAAGGATTGGCACATGTTACAGAATCTAAGGAACACGGTTGGCTCGCCCTTCAGCCCCTGCCCCAGATCCTGTGGGGTTGCTAAGCTCTGAAGATCATCTTGTGACTTGGTAAGATGGCAGGGGGAGGAGGAGGAGAGAGAAAATAGCCATTTTCCGAGGATTTATGACCAAGTAATTTAGTTTTCATGCCTGAATCGTTGTCTCTCCCCCACCAAGTGTCCTTCAAAAGTCAACCGCTCCAGCACGTTCATAGCCCGCCGGGGTCCTTCCCTCCCTCGGGGAGGCTCAGCACGTTGCCAGCTTTCCTGCTTAGGGAGCAGGGAATTGATGGAACTAATTAGACACTTCGCCAAGGCCACCCGGCCACCCGGCAGGGAAGCGCAGAGGCGGGATGGCAGCTCCAGTGCACAGCCGCCCAGCCTCCAGGCAGAGGGCTGTGCAAAGGCCCTGTGGGGGGCGGGGGGGCAGTATGGGTGGCAGGGGCCTGCCTGGAGGCAGGGGGCTGGAGGCAGAGGTGGCAGGGGGCAAGGCACAGGCTGATGCTAGGAGAGTGGGTGGGAGCTGCTGGGGCCAGGCCACACTGGACATGCCGGTCACATCGAGGATGCGTGTCTTTATTTTGAGGGCAACGGAGAACCACAGAGCGGTTGTATACAAGGGAGGGCCGGATCAGCTCTGAGTCTGACCCCACCCAGCAGATGGAGCGGGTCAGGAGCAGGACACACATTGGACAGGTGAGGAAGCTGAAGCCGAGAGGTGGGGTGACTCAGCAGAAGAGGCTGGCGAGGGCTGGTGGGGGGCACACCAGCTGGGTGACCCTGGGCAAGCCCCTGGACCCCTCTGGGCCTCCACTTCCCTACCTGTGAAATGGGGACGCGGCATGATGATCAAAGACCATTTTAGCGCTGACCTGCTAGAACCACCTGGCTTCCTGTTTTCTTCTTTCTGTTCTTCCTCCCATCTACTCACGTTTAAAGCCCCCACTAAGTGCTGGGCACTGTGCCGGTTCCAGCCCCACCGCGGGAAGGAGATCGCAGACCATCCCTGTCTCTCCCGTGTCCCTGCATTGTTTCCCCAGCACGGGCGGCACCCAGCGCCCAGCCAAGTCACCCAGGACTCCCACCTGACCCCGGCCCCAGGCCACCCACTGCAACAGCAGTGGCCCCGGCAGGCCTTCGGTCTCCACTCAGGACTATTTTTCCCCGTGATAAGAACAGGAGGAGACACTGGGAGGGACACACAGCCCAGCCCCTGCCCCGGGACTCTCGGCGCTGGGACTGGCAGAGGGCCAGAGCTAATCCTGACACCAGCTGGCCGGGTCCTGGGCTCTGAGGCCAGCGTCCCCAGGCCTGTCCCTGATCCTCCTACAAGCCGCAGGGAGCTCGGACTCATTTCCTGGAGCTCTGGTCGCTCCCAGCCCATCTCTTCCTTCCGCTGGCACAGCCCCACCTTCCTGGCAGGTGCACAGGGCAGCCTCCACTCAGCTCTCTCTCCGTGGACTTTAGGGAACGGGCAAGGCCCCGCTACCAGTCCTGCCCCCCACGGTCCGCCATCCACCCCAGGGGCCAAGGGCCCCGGCCTCCACCTCCATCCACAGCGCTCCCAGCTCAGAACTAACGCTGCCTGGAGGTCAATCGGGAATTCCTAAACAATTACATAAAGTTTAAAAATCCACAGACTCCTCAGGCCGGCATCATCTGTTCCAGAAATTCATTTCACAGAAGTATTTGCCCAAGTACATAGTCAGGCACTTGTCTGTAATTCAAATATCCGAGAGGCTTTGGAAACCGAAGGTGCTTCCCTACGTTTGGGCCCAACGATCAGCAGTAACACCGGCCCTGCAGCAACGTGAGGCCGTCCACTGCCTTCACGGGTCCCGTCTGGTGGGAGTGTTCGTGGGCTTCACTGCAGAACTGGTCCGTGCACTGGATTTCAGGGGGCTGCCCCGACCCCTCCTGCAGCCGTGTTACAGAGTGATGATGTATGTGCCCTATGACCCGTCTGACGTCCCCAAACACTGAGTCCCCGTAGACACAGGGAGCAGACTGCTGGTTGCCGGAGGGGAGGAGGGGATCGGGGACTGGGCAAAAGAGGGGAAGGGGGTAAGTACCAATTGGTAGTTACAGAGTACTTGTGGTGAGCCCTGGCTGGTGTGGCTCTGTGGGTTGAGTGTTGGCCTGCAAACCAAAGGGTCACCGGTTCGAGTCCCAGTCAGGGCACATGTCTGGGTTGTGGGCCAGGTCCCCAGTTGGGGGTGTGTAAAAGGTAACCACACACTGATGTTTCTCTCCCTCTCTTTCTCCCTCCCTTCCACTCTCTCTAAAAATAAATAAACGAAATCATTTTTAAAAAGTAAAAAAAAAAAAAAAAAGAATGATCATGGTAATAGAAGGGAAGCACAGGGAATAGAGTCAATGCTATTTCGATCACTCTGTATGCTACCAGGCGGGCACTGGAAACACTGAGGGAAGCACTTTGTAAAGTATATAACCGTTTAACCACTACACTGTGTACCTGGAACTAATACAAAATAATACTAAATGTAAATTGTCATTGAAAAATAAAATTTAAAGTTCTTTAAAAAATACAGATAAATAAAATGCACGTTTGCCTTCAGGGGGAAAGAAAGTGAGTCCTCAACCCTGGCACCCCCGAGGGTTTGGACAGGGGATGGTGGACCTGCACCAGCAAAGAGTGGAGACAACCTCGAAGTCCCCCCTTAGGGGACCGGCTCAGGACACAGCCAAACAACAGAGTGGCAGTGACAACAGCAAGAATCGCAGCAAGCCCTTTGACACGGGTTCGGTCGTGGTCCCCGTTCCACAGATGACACCACGGAGGGTCAGGGAGGATGTGCCCCTGGTGGGCGTGACTCGGAGCACTTTTTGAGCACTGTCTCCAGTCCTCACCACGGCCCCTTGAGGCAGGTCCTGCCGTCCCGTTTTACAGACAAAGAGACCGAGGGCGAACAACCGAGCGTGGGCTCCGGGCAGCTTGTGGGCGAGTTGAGAACAAGGCAGATGACAAAGGCTTATACTCCAAGGCAGGGACAGCACCTGCCTCACCACCTGGCTTTTCTCCTGCCAGGTGAACGGACCCCTCTCTCCCCCACAGTCAGCAGCGACGGCAGAATGACTGAGCTGTCGTGACAACGCCAGCCTCCGGGTGGACCGCGGAGGGCCAGCAGCCCTTGTACAGGAGAGGGAAAGCTGGACGAGGACCCGGGCCGCCTGTCTTGTAGCCTGAGTCCACCACGAGAGAGCTGTGTGACCTTGGGCGTGTCACTGGACCCTCCGAGGCCCACGCTGGGAGAAAGCAAGGACCATCCCTTTTCCTACCAGTCAGCCCTGAGATTCCACCACCGCCGGCTCGCTCTCCTCACACAGACAGTATTGGCAGAACCGAAAGGCGGACCTCGATCCCCTGACTCCAGGGGCCCCTCGGCGATTCTGTGGGCCCCAGAGGAGCTTCAAGGCAGTGGAAACTCTGGGCACGTGGGAGCCAGCCTGGGCCGTTTCCTCCCGAGCAGAGGGTTGATGGGTCCCCTCGCAGCTACAGAATGGCCCACAGCCAGAGAATTACTGAATAAGAAAGCACAGCAGCTTCTGATTTATGGCATGCACGGAGCCATGCCGGGCAAGCCAGTCAATTGGCAGAAATTTGCATATTAATAAAACCTCATAAATAATGCAGAAGGTGACAAACAGAGTTGATCACTTGCCACCAGGGAGCAAGCACCAGCCTTTTCAGCCAGGGAACCGCAAATGTGAGGACCAGAATCGCCTGCAGGGCCTGTTTTGATGGCCTCGGGGTGCCCTTTCGGGACATCTGGGGTGACACCCAAGAAGTCACTCTTCTAATCAGTTCCCAGGTGGTGGTGGTGGTGGTGGCGCTGCTGCTGCTGCTGCTACTGGTCTGGGGGCCGACCTCATTTTGAGAACTACGGCTCTAACCCACTACTGATGCCCCTGCCTCCCCCCAGGAAGGAAGTGACCCCCTGGGGTGCCAGGTGGGATCACTGAATGCCTCCCAGCCAGCTCATGAAGTCCGTGGTCCCTGGTCTCTTTGTCAGACAGGACAGCACTGCCTACCCCAAGGGGTCCCTGTGAGGACTGAGAGAGAAAGAGAGGGCACACGGAATGTGCTGGCCCAGCACCTGGAATGTAATAAGAATTTTAAAAAGGGATAGTTTTTACAAAGAAAATACAGCCTAGCTATGACTGAGAATTTAAGGTTTTTTAAAAACAAAATTATTCATTCTCAGAGAGAGGGGAAGGGCGAGAGAAGGAGAGGGAGAGAAACATCAATTGGTTGCCTCTTGTTTGCCTCCAAGAGGGGACCTAGAGTGTAACCCAGGCCTGTGCCTATACAGGGAATTGAACCGGCGACCCTTCAGCTCACAGTCCTGCGCTCAATCCACGGACTCACACCAGCCAGCCAAAGCAAGTCCTTGTTGATTGTTACATTATTGTTTTAAGTTGTTAAAGTTATTTCAGACACACAGAACAATGGCAGAAAGAGCACCGAGAGCTCCCCCATCCGGGGCCGACACCAAGTGATCGGCACTCACGTGGGAACGAATCAACACCGAGTACCGCCTGCTGGGACGCACCGGGACGGACTGGACGTCCTTCTGTGCCACTTGAGTCTCATCACAAGGAGACAGCAGACACACCCACCCTGAGGGCCGTCCTGTCAAATAAGTGGCCTGGAATGTTAAAGGGAGTAAAGATCTCAACTAGGATTTTCACTTCTGTGCATATAGGTGAGACGGAGGTGGTGGTCTAACACAAGTGTTAACTGTCTGCTGAAAAGTAAGAAAAGTCAACACTCTTTGGAGCAATGGAAGAGGATTCATAATGTCCAACACAAAACATTCATGACACCCAGGGTAACATCCAAACGGGTTCAACGCGCAGTCACCGGGAGATGGGACCCATTTTCAGAGGGGAAGACATTCAACGGAAGCCAATCCTCGGATAACCGGACACTGAAGCTGTGAGACGAGGGTTCAAAACCACTCTGACAACTATGTCTGGTCGCGTGAGGAAAAAAGATGCTCATCATGAGTTAGAAATGGGGAATCTCAGCAGAAAAAGAGAAACAAGAAAAATAACCAAATGGGAATTTTAGAAATGGACTATCCAAGAAAAGCAAGTTGGGAACTTGGAGTCAGACCCGTAGAAATGATCCGCTCTTAAAAAGAGGAAAAAAGATTGAGAAATAAAATGAACAGAGCTTCAGAGGGTTGTGAGACAATATCAGAAGATCTAACATAAGAGTAATCGAAATTTCAGAAAGAAAATGAGGCAGAAAAAAAATACATTTGAAGAAACCATGTCCGAAATCTTCCCAAATGAGCGATTCCATATATTCACGGAAAGAGCTTAGCATCTGGCTCTCCAGCAAGCTTCTCGGGGACACTGATGGACCGCACTCTGAGTGGAGGGCGTCTGGGCCAGCAGCGCCACAGAATGTGTCACAAGACTATTCTGTATCTCCACCTCCACGGTGGTAGCCAGCAGCCGTGCGTGGCTATTGGGAACTTGCAATGTGACAACTTCAATTACAGAACTGAATTTTAATTTTAGTTCACACACACCTAACCCTGAGGACGATTGACTCGTGGGGCACTGTGTGGCAGATACCAGCCAGCAGTATCCGAGGCCGCTGCGAATGCTCGAGATACGAGAGAAATACACACAGACTACCGAGTCCTATGGAGGAATAGGGACGGCATGGCCACTCTCTCAAGGGAAGAGCGCCTCCCCGTCTTGCCTGAACAGGCTTTTTATTAGGTAGTATTGGGTAGGAACACGGATACCGCTTATTACCCATTGTCTAGCAGTGAGGATCAAACAGATAGATAATGTTCAAAGGGCTCACACTGAGTTGGGGTCTTATCACCTACAGAACTTAAGAGGCTAAATTCATTTCCTGCCCGGGCCTTCATAATCTAATTAAGAGCATCCTCAGCAAAGCAGGTTTCACAGGATTTTACATATTCCTTTTTGTTCCAGGCCTGATTACCCTGGGAATCCCGCCACTTTCCTCCATAGGGCTGCACCGCCCCTTGTCATTGTCACAGGCTTGCGTCAGGCCGAGGAGACAAGGCAGCGAGAGGTTTGAGACTTCTCACAGGTGGAATGAGGACTCAGGCTTTGTCAAAGCTGAGGGGCGAGGGGCAATCACCCCCATTTTCCACAGCCCCCCGAGTCCTTCCCTGAGGTCCTTCCCACTTGATGGTGCCTGGCTTAGGTCCATCCTCCTCTGAGGAATTTTACCCGTCATTGGCTAACTGACCAAGCAGTGGGGGCCAGGCAAGGAGCAGGCAGCACTCCTGCCAGGGAGATAAGCTTGTCTCCTTAGTGTCTTCTGGTCTGGAGGTCTCCCACTCAGCCTCAGTCATGGGGGGTTACAGCTCCTGAAACCAGGCAGGGCAGTTCCCAGCAGGGCACGGCTAGAGGACCTAATGGGACGCCACCTAGGAAGAACTCACATGGTGCGCAGCCTAGAACAGCTCTCCATGTGGACGAACCCTCATCATCAGCATCACCAGCCTCCCACTCCTTCACCCCCCAACTCAAGACCACTCTGGTGTGTCCCCAGCGGCCAGGGGGTAAGACACGGGTCCACCCCACCTGTCCTGCCTCTCAGTTTTCAAAGGTGGCCCCGTCTCCAGGAAGTGACCCCCCTCTCCCCCAGAGTCAGCAGCAACAGCGGAACCACTGAGTTGTCGTGACAGCACCAGCCTCCTCCCACCACCAAACAATCGTTGCCCATTTCTTCAACTTCTTCCACTGTTCTCATCTGATGTGGGTTTTGCTTCTCTCTCACCCCAACTCCTTGAATCCCCCCATGAGTCAAGTAAGGTGAGGCCCCTTGGGAGGAGCGAGGACCACTCATGATAGACTCCTTGTGTCGTAAAGAGCCCTTCAGCCCTTTCACTGAAATGGCCTGAGGTTTTTACTCTTTGCTTAAGTGAAGACAGACCCGTGCAACTGCTCAGCACTCAGGCTTTGGGGGGCACTCCTGTTCCATCTCCGCTGTGTGCTCTCGCCTGGTCTCCCCTACCCAGCCCCCATGCTCGGGGATCCAGAGTGCATGTGAATATCAATGAACTGCATGGGGAGGAGAGAACAGCATCACACTCAAGTGTTTATGTACAGCCACACAGAGTGTGGGAGTGCCCCTAATGGACATGCCCCACTGCAGCTGGAAAGGGTGTGGAACAAAGGGGGCCATGCAAAGTGGCCACCCTCTCGTCCCCTGCAGTGGGGATAGGAATTATCTGGGGGTTACTTCCTGGGTCCAAGTCAGCTAAAAGCAGAGGAGTCAGAGCCCCAGAGCAGGCTTCAGGAGACTCTGTTCTGCACAAGCTGTGTGACCGTAGGCAAGTTCCTTAGCCTCTCTGAATCTCAATTTCATTATATACAAAGTGATGGTACCTGTCAAGAACTTGTCACAGAGAGCTGTTTGAGAAGTCCAATGTGACAGTGTGTGTAGCCCCAAGGAGAAAAATCAATATGAACATCCCAGCAGTCCTACAGTATGATTTTTTAAGCTCTTTTGATCAGAAATATCTCCCTACTGTAGTGCCTGACATTTCATCACTTCGGTTTGAGGCTATGGCAGAGAATGACTCTCCCCAGGAAGTACTTCCAAAGGCCCATGACAAGGCTACTGTCCCCGAATCCTCATTTCAGTAGGGGAGGGAGACCCAGTAGCCTGGGGTTCTAGCCCCTAACCTGTCAGGGGTCCCCATTCCTGTCTGCACATTAGAATCACCTGGGGAGGCTGAAGTATACCAACGTGGAAATGGCAGTCAAAAAAGTCACAGCGTAGGTCGCCTGTATCTGGGAGATACATACACATGTTACATCTAAACTGACGACTTAAACATTATGGCTTAACATTAGTCGCATACAAACGCACAGCTAGTTATGTCCTTGAACGTATGCACCCAATATATGTAACGATATTTAAGAAAAGAGATTGTTTGTATCTCACATCAGCCACGCAACCTCCGCAGGGTTAAAGGCGACCACAGACGTAAATTCAATCAGACTCTCTGGGGCTGGGGCCCCAGATCTCAACACTGCAAGCTCCCCAAAGCATTCCCGACTTGCAGCCGAGGACGAGAACAGTTGGCTTAGAACCCGAGCCCGACCACACTCAGGGGGAGGCAGAATTGGGAGAGGCAAAGGGCCGGGCAGTGAGGCACCAATGAATAAAGGCTTTACGTGGCCAAGAAGGCAGTGCCCACCCCGGCCTGATTCCAGAAACCACTCTGCCCACTCCTCAGTGTTATCACTTTACAATTCCAATATTGCTTTCTCGCCCATGAAGAGTGGGGCCCGGTGAGGGTTAAAATGGGTACTCAGTCATGTGGGGGGAGTGGGAAGAGGATTTCTATGGGCACTAAACATCCAATGTTGAAGATCCTTTTCCCACATCTCATCAAGCTGTTTAATCACCAGAGGGAGAGGGGAGACCTAGGTGACCGGACTGTACCCAGGCAGGAGGCCAGGAAACCAAGTTTGGGAGCCAGAGGGTCTTGAGTGGCAACAGAGGGGGATGGGACAGAGAAACCCTTAGGGTCTGTGCAGCCCATCATGGTCATTCTGCAGATGGCGAGACCAGCAATCACTATCCCAGCTCCTTAAAGAGCTATGGGGACCCCCCAGCATCCTGTTCATCCTCAAGAAGGCCTCTACTGCAGACCTCTCTCTGCTGAGTTTTGCCCACCTGGGCACCTTGATTTGCATACGGACCTGTTCCCGCCCATCCAACCCATTGCATGTAGATCTCCAGGAGCTGTCAATCAAAGTGCCTATCACCTCTTGGCTGATGAGGCGAGCACGTGACCTGATCTGAACCAATCACTCTGTCCTAGGAATCTGGATCTTAAGCACAGGGAAGACAGATTAGAAGGAGGTAAAGCTGATATATTCATTATCACTCAGCCCTGAAGCCTTTGGTTCCTACTGCTGCCTGGACCCCCAGGGCGCCAAAGTCCTTTCCATTTCTGGGTCGTGTTATTCAGCTATTCTTTAGTTTTACGAGTTCCTCCTACTAATTCATTTTTGCCCAGTTTAGCCGGGAGCTTGAAGACACTGTATCCAATATTTCATAATCCACAGCCTGGGCAAAAAGGCTTTGCTTCCATTATCGCGGGAGTTTGAGTTTATGGAGTATTGGAATGAGAGGGGATTTAACCGACCGACTTTCTGCTGACCGGGGAAACCCTTGTGACCCCTGCCAAGTCACTGTCCGCCTTTCACTGGGAAGCCCCCCGCCTCCCAGCTGATGTGCTTCAGTGGGCTCTGACCAGCTCTGCCCCTCGGCCGCTGTGTGATTTTGGACCAATCCCTGAACCACTGTGCACTCCACTGTGCGTTCCAAACAAGATAATATATGAAAAATACTTTGCACATAGTAAGTGCACAATTAAAGGCCGTTACCATAACTTGTGTGGAAATGAACTCCACCCAGTCCCCAAGCCCCCACTTGTTTCATAGAACCAAAGGTCTTGGACAAGGGAAATGTTTCTGGCTTTTTATGTTCCTAAGAATGCAGGCCCAGAGAGCGTTACACAGCAACCCAGAGTCACACAGCAAGCACTGTGGTGCAGGGCTTGCGTTTCATAGTCTCTTGACAGCTGTCTGGTCTTTGAGCTTCGCCTTCAGTGTCGTCTCCAGTGGCCCAAGGAAGAGCTGAATCCACCAAGACAGTCAACAAGGAAGGCAACTGTTTCTTGTGGCAGGAGAAAGAAAAAAGAGGAAAGAATTTAGTCCAGGGCTCTCAGCTCCCATCTTGAATGCGTCCCTCACCCGTCACTTCGCTGGATAATTGCACACACAGTTACTAAGTTACAGCCCAAATTAGACACTTCAGCCTACATTTGGGAAACAGTTTACTCTGCTGAATTTGGCACTGGGATTCTGCACTGACAAACCCAGCCCAGCGTGGGATCCAGGACAAATAAAACTATTCCCTGGACGGGTTATCGGATGAGGCATCCATTCTTATTACTAACCCAATTAAAGCTCCCTAGAATCGCAAGACTTGGACAAGGGTGGTGAGGCGTGTCAGAGATCTCAAGCTCAGATGCCTGCAGAGGACAGGCAAGGAATATCAATGAGTGAGGAGGGCCAGCGCGTACTGGGGTGAAATGCAGGGCGCATGCCCCGTCTCAGGGAGGCAGGCAGCTACTACTCAGCCGACAATCACCACGTGGGAGTATGGGCCCAGGGTAGCCCATCCCAGCTCTGTCATTTATCCGCTGTGTGACCACAGGCTAGTCACTCAACCTCTCTGAGACTCAATTTCTTCATTCACATATGAAGATAAAAAACAATAATGTCTACCTCTCAGGCTGATTGTGAAAATTAAATGAATCAGTATACTGAAGTACTTAGAACCCTGCCTCTCCCACAGGAACAACTCAAAAATGTTGGCTGGTATTAAGTAGATGGTTTTAAACAAGGGATTTGGGGAGCCAATAATGGGAGCGAGGGGACTCCAGGTGCTGTTGGCATGGAGACGCTAACGGCAGGAAGGAAGGCCATGCTGACTTGTGAATCTTTTATTTCCATAACCACATGGGGACTCGCCTCTCACTCATGACCGTATGTGACTCTTGCTTGTGTCTTTAATTTACCAAAATTTGATCAACTAATTAATTCTTATTTTAGGCCGTGGATTTAATGAGCCAAATATTTTCAGTCAAGGAGTCTTGGGGGCTAGAATGGCTGGATTTTTGGCGAGAGGAAATCTAGGTACCCTTGTTCTCCTACCAAAATATAGATCTGGGTTTGACATCAGACATGCTTAAGTCCCTGACTCTGTAATGATTCAAAAGGAAGCTCACTGGCCGTGGATGGAGGAGGCTGGTGAGCGAACTCTTTATTGTGAAAAAATGGAAAATCAAGGGAAAGAAGAAGCTTCTATCCTGCCTCTCCTAAAAGAACTCCTATCTCAGGCTAACCAGAGAGCAGCTGACACTTTGTAGGTATATTCCAACTAATGAATAAACGCAGGGTTATAGAATCAGAATATCACCCTTTTGCAAGCCCTATAGAAGTAATAAATTTGTGTACTGCGTATCTGTAGGCTACTACTATAACAAAAAAAAACACACAAAATACCTGCTATGATATAGTCTTACCAAAAGAAATGAACATAACTTTGATATGGGTTCTAGATCCAACTACCAATTTATGGGAGAAAACAGACCAGAAGAGTACTTTTGAAACACCGTAAGGCCATAGAGCAAAATCAAGATCAATGAAGGACGCTATAGAAAAAAGGAACCTGGAGTCACATAGGAGATCTATGGATTTTGAAAGACTTAAGCAACATATCAAGCAAACACAATATATGGACTTCAGGATAATGGCCTCCAAAGGTGTCCATTTCTCATGCCTGGAACCCGTGACTGTGTTACCCTCCGTGACGGAAGAGCCTTTGTAGATACGGCTAAGGCTAAGGACTATGAGATGGGACGGTTATTCTGGATCATCCAGGTGGGCCTTTAAAAGTGGAGTCTTGCCCTGGCTGGTGTGGCTCAGTGGACTGAGTGCCAGCCTGGGAACCAAAGGGTCGCTGGTTCGATTCCCAGTCAGGGCACATACCTGGGTTGCGGGCCGGGCCCCCAGTGGGGGGTGCATAAGAGGCAACCACACACTGATGTTTCTCTCCCTCTCTTTCTCCCTCCCGTCCCTTCTCTCTAAAATATAATTAAATAAAAGTGGAGTCTTTTCTGGCTATCCTCACAAAGAGACTAAAGAAGAACCTTAGAAACAGGCAAGGAGAGGCATTCTCCCCCAGAGCCTCCAGGAAGGAATGTTGGCACTGATTTGACCCCAACAAGAGCCATGCCTGACTTCCGGCCTGCAGAATTGTAAGATGATATATTTATGTTGTGGCCCCACCAAGTTCATGGTAATTTGTGATGGCAGCACTAGAAAATGAATACAGATCCAAACAGGCAAACTATATTTTAAAAATTATAATCATCAACATTTGATGATTTTAAGAGATTATAGGAGATTAAGGAATTATTTGACAATTCTAAGAAATTACCTGATGTGATCATAGTATTTCACATCTTTGGGTAGATTAATTTCTGGATATCATGGGTTTGGGTGCTATCTTTATGCAATTTTCTTTGAGTGAATGTTCTTTTTTTTTTCCCCGTGTGTCCAAGGCATGAACCAGGCATGGGCACAGACCAAAGGCCAACCTGGGATAAACACGGAGTCACTTTGTCCCTGGCTGATATGAGACAAGCACCACCAAGCCAGATGCAACTCCACCCAGATCAGAGACAAGAGTGAATGTTCTTAAAAGAAAGGGGGGAGGGGGCCGGACAAGACGGTGGGGGTGGGGGTAGGGTGTAAAAACTAAGCCAGGACGTGGTCTCAGCTGAGATCCCATGGGATGCTCTGGAGCATGAATACCATCACCAAGACAATCTGTCCAGGCAAGGGGTCTGGGTTTCATCCCCTTGTATCAGCCTATCGCTGGCTGTCACTGTCCCAGGTAACACAGAGGTTCCCACTGGCTGAAGGAAACTCCCCAGAGAACAAGGCAGCCATGAGCCACGCACCAGCACCCACAGGACCTGGAAGATGGGTCGGCAGCCCATTAAAGGAATCAAGAGGGACACCAACAGCGTCTGTTACAGTCCACCCCTTGAACCGCTCAAGTTCATTGCTTCTCATGTAAGTTCACTCCATGAAGGCACAGCTTCTACAGAACTCTGGTCGGTCACAACTTGGGGAAATTTTAACAAGAGGAAGATGAGTGGGCCCTGACTGGTGTGGTTCAGTTGGTTGGCCATTGTCCAGCAAAGCAAAAGGTCGCTGGTTCGATTCCCACTCAGGGCACTGGCTTGCGGATTTGCTCCCCGGTTGGGGTGTGTGCGAGAGGCAACTGATGGATGTTTCTCTCCCTCTCTCTCTCTCCTTTCCCCTCTCTCTAAAGATAAATAAATAAGATCTTTTTTTAAAAAAAGAGTAAGACTAGAGGGATGAACCAGAGCCGCACAACTGCAGTCCATCTCGAGGCCAAATGAAGAGGCATCCTCTCCTTCCTCCACCACGCATTCCAGACCGCCCTCCCTGTCAGCACACCTGCTGCGCTGAGTGGCCGGCCTGCTGGGGTGGCACAGACACCCGTCCATTTTCGGTTATAATTAGGCATGGGGGCACCAGGAGATACCCCAGCGATTCACCTGCGCACCAAGAATATGACCCCCCCATTCTCACCCTGCGGCTGCAGCCCTACTTCCCATGATGCTCAGGGTCCACCGTCTCTGCCAGGATGGTAACCTTGCCTTCTGGTCTGCCCAAAATGCCAAGCCGGCAGGCACAGTTTTATGTTTGCTGAGATTCTTACTGTGTCCCCCTATAGAAAGTGGGACTTTAAGATCTACAGAGCCTGGGGACACCACAGAAATCCTCCAAGTAGACCACTGGGAGTTACAGAGACTGGAGCAATTTCTCCTTTGCAGCTCTTGATTCCGAGGCTCAAAGACACAGCCACACGCAATGGCCATTGAGTTAAGGAATATTCTGCTTCCTTAAAGATGCCAACCTCAAGGGTGCCAACCTCCAGAGTGTCATTTCCAAGCTCAAGGGTGTCATTTCCAAGCTAACATATCAGCTGTTCCTTCAACCACTTCCGGAGAGGGCAGGACATGACAGAACCAGTGTACCCCATGGCCATGTGCCCACGGTGGCAGCTCTTTACCCAAAGTTACGTTTTGCAGCATCTCATGACGATGTGTGCGTATAAACCCCTCAATAGTGGTGCTGGCCAAGGCCCTGAGAGCAGGAAAGGCAAACGCATCCCTACCTGGAATACATGTCAGTCTCAGTCAGGATGTCCAGGGTGTCAGGAAGGGTCTGATGTAATAATCTCTTGGTCACCAAGTGAGGCAGTTGATCAGCTCAAGGCTGATACCAAACAAGGGATATAGCAACAGTGCCCTACCTCGATCAGTGATTGGCTGCCAGCGGCCTCTGCAGGAGGGCAACCTGGGGGAGGCAGCTCTCACCCCACAAAGGCACCTCAGCAGTCGCGGGGTAGCTGTGAGCCATCAGCCGCCAACACTCGCATCAGCGGGGATGAGTGTACCGGGGGAGGCGATGCAAATGGGATCGCCAGGCAAAGACGTGGGAGGGGGATTAGATATTTTAGGCGTAAAGTGACTTAGGAATCATAGAACAACTACGTGGCTGTATTATTTAAAACGTTGTTTTGCCCACCCGTTACCTCAGTTGAGCCTCCCAGAATAAATCCCACGGAGGAGTCAGAGCTGGCTTATTACAATCAATAGCATGAATGAGTCTCAAAATAATTATGCAGCTTGTCGGAGGGCAAACAAAAAAAGTATCACCATATCCTTCCATTTACATAGAATTCTAGAAAATGCAAACGAGTCCACAGTGGCGAAAAGCAAGCCAGCGTTTCCTTGGGAAGAACGGGCGCAGGGAGGGCAGGGAGAGATGACACAGGGACGGAAAGACACCTTGGGGTGATGGACACGGATGCGCTCACTGTCTTAATGGTGGTGATGATTTCATAGGTGTAAACACGTGTCAACATTCATGAACTCACACACTTTAAGTATGGGCAATTAATTGTATGTCAATCACACCTCAATAAAGCTGGGGGAATGTTGTTAAACAGAAAAGCACTTATTGCAACCTATTGCTTCATTAGGGCCTCCAAAAAAAACAAAAACCAAAAACTGAGTCAAAGCATGCAAGCTCAAGGTCACCCAGCTAGGCCAGCCCAGCCCCGCCTCCAAAGATCTCTCTTAACCACGACCTCATCCTGCCTCCTGCGCACATGTGACGATTCCGTTCCAAATACGCTTTCCCCCTATTTCCTTCGCCGCCCCCCGTGTCCAAGATGGGAAGGCCTGCCAGCCCCTCTCGGGGCGACCACAGAGGCTCCAGGGGGGTGCACGCCCCCACCCCCGCACCCCACGCCTCGCTCCTCTCCCACTGTCTGACCCAGACCCGGAGCCATCGCTGACGCCATCTTCCCTAGCAGCCATGTTCTGACAATTTGCTGGTCACTGGACACCCCTGGCAAACCATTAACCCCCTCTGTTCTAGCCACACGTGGCCCGGCTTGGCAGGTCGCTGCTAAATGCCTGGCACATGTCCACTCTGGCTGGAAGTCGGACCCACTCTAGAAAGCCACTCAACCACCGTGGGGGCTGAAACCTCCCAACCCCACTCCTGCATTCTGTCTTTCCCTGGGTCTGTGAGGGGGTTCCAGGCCCAGTGCAGCGGGCTTCAGTCTGCCCGAGGGAGGGCCGAGGTGCAGAGAAGGCAGAACCGAAGGAAGCCGCTGGCTGCATCGCTGCGCGCTGTGTGACTTTGGTGAGTCTTTCACCGTCTCTGGGCAATGTGGTATAGACAGTGCAGGTGCTCAGACTTTGGTGTCTAAGAAGCTCGGGAGGAAATCCCAGCTCTGTCACCACCAGATGGATGACCGTGGGCAAGTGCTTTAACCTTTATAGGCTTAGTTCGTTCATCAGTGAAATGGAAATGAGTGATAGCACTTTTTCATTGGACGACTTTGAGCTTCCCATGAGAATGCCTGGCACATAGTAAGCGTTCAGTCAACAGCAGTCATTCTTACCCACATGGCCACCACCTGATGGACCAGTACACTTCTAAGCCACCGGGCACTCCCCTCTCCACTGGGTCACCCACGTGGAGCAGGACACTTGGAATCAGGATCTTGTCAGGTGCCTCTGGAATGAACGCAGTCAGTGGTCACACATCTAGAATGGGATGTGGTACTAACTGAAGTGTCTTAATAGGTACTGGACGAACCCAGAGAGCTACGGCCCAGCGCCCGCATTCACTGTAGCCCCGACGTGCTCACCTAGGGCCTGGGAATGCGGCCGTGTTTGGAAATAGGCTCTTTGCAGAGGTTACCAAGATAGGAGGAGGCCCCACTGGATTAGACTGGACCCCAAATCCAATGGCCAGTGTCCTTACAGGGAGAGGGAGGGGGAGATCTTGAGACACGGACACACGGGAAGGACGGTCACGTGGAGACAAAGAGGGGGGTGATGCTGTCACAAACTGAGGGACGCCCAGGACCAGCAGAAGCCGGAAGAGGCAAGGGAGAATTCTTCCCTCGAGCCTTCGGAGGGGCGCAGCCCTGTGTGCACGTTGGTGTTGGACTTCTAGTCCCTTGACTGTCAAAAATGAAATTTCTGTTGTTTTAAGCCACCTACTGGCAGTTTGTAGCAAGTTGCTAGGAGAGGCCTGGGAAAGTAGGAGTGATCAACACAGTACACTGCACGTGGTCAATGCTCAACGAATGTTGTTGAGAGAATGAATGAATGAGTGAATGAATGAATGAATGGGAAACAGGGCCTGACAGGCCTTAGCCAAATAGTTATATCAGCCTCTTTGGCAACCATGGCTAATGTTCAACAGTCTCTTCCAATCCTGACTCATTCATTCATCCATTCATTCATTCATCTATCATTCATATTTACTGTGTTCCTGATTTGGGTGGGATGCAAGGCCATGGGAAGCACTCCCATTTTAACTAGAGCCAGGATTCGGGAGCTGGTCTCCCTTCCAGTCCCCGCTTCCCCGCGGACCTGTGTTTTGATCGATGACTCCCCAGAAGCCACCCAACCATGCTCACACAATAAAAAGAGAGAAGAAAATTTAATAAGATTCCAAATTGCCTTCCCTTGAATTCAAATTGCTTCATATATTATGTTCACAATAACTACTGTAGTCCTTATTTTTTTCCCAAGCCCCCCCTTCTTTTCTAATATAAGACAAGTTCTCGTGTTAATGAATTCTGGATTTTCATTTAATAAATGTTGTGTGGGAAGCTTCATTATTTGCAACTTCATCAATCCACAGCAGACACTTAAATGCCCCCTTTCTAAGTACCTGGGATCAATAGAGCATGATTGTCACGTACCCAGGCCCTACGCACTGCCACCGAGAAGAATTCAGTAATTGAAGCGACCTTATAAATCAATACAGCCAAATTGAAAACTCCAAGAGAACTCCACATCATTCACCGAGGTGCTTGTTAAGACTTCTCTTTACTTTCCAAGGGGGGATAAAACCAACTCTGGGAAAAGGATGAGAAGGGGCGGGGAAGAAAACAGATATTTCTGTTTAATTCTAATCACTTGGCAGAGCTGGCGCAGCTTCTACTTAGCATGTGGATTTAATTTAGTTTTGATTACTTGTCCTGATTACTACTTTTTTTTTTGTCTTTGCCTCTATTCAAACATAAGGTCTCTCCAGTCCACACCACATAGAGATGGTTTCCAAGTCTTCCCCAGCGAGGCACCGGGGGAAAGACAGGACCTGATGTACACCATGAAGCCTGCCATCACACGGGGACTCAATAAGTGTTGTAGATTTCAGTTAAACTGCCTCGAACCTGGTGACTGCTCCCCTAGAGGCTTTGAAGAGCAGGACTAGCGCAGGGCCGTGTTCCTGACAATTCTCTGCCAGGGCAGCTAGCGCTGAACAGAACTGAATGTCCACAGCACAGTGGGTGTTGTCTGCCTCTTCCCCCATTGGCTCCTTGACGGTGGTAATAAACTCAGCCTCAGTTGTTGTGAATCGCTCACCCTGCAGGGCGAGGGACAACCTATCAGTCGATGGCAGCCACGGTGTTCGGATGCTTCTGAGATGCCTCAAACCTAAAGTGGTCATCTTCAGCCCCACTCCGGACCTCCCCGCTCAATGGACTCCCCTTCTGGTCTCCAGGCATCTGTTAATCCCTGGAGTTCAGCAGTTCCTCAGCCTCCTCCACAGCCAAGTCCCCCTCTCCACCTGCCTTCCGAAATCTCTTTGGACTCTAGCCACCTCTTCCCATCTCCATTACCAGCTTTGCTCCACCCCAGCCCAAGGGATCTTCCCAAACCACATATCTGATTATGTTTCATCTATATTTTAAAATCCTTCAATGGCTTTCCATTGATTTTGAGTTAAAGACAAATCCTTCACACTTCATAAAGTAAAAAAAAAGGTCTGGCCCCATCCATCTTTTCTGCTTTGCATTGTTCCATGTCCCCTCCCCCCGGTCTTGCTCACTGCACTGCAGCCACACAGGCCTTCTGTTTCTCAGAAGGCTCCTTCCTGCCTCAGAGCCTTTGCATTTGCTGTTCCCCCTGCCTGGAAAGCCCTTCCTCCCATACTCCTACTTACAAAGTCTTACTCATCCTTTCAGTCTCTGCTTTATTGTACCCTCCTTGGAGAGTTTATTATCTATTCTCCATCCTCCCCCACTTCTTTTTGCTTTGTAACATCTATCATAAGCATAAATAAATAATTTTTGTGCGTGACCTCCTAGAATCTCATTCTCCATTGGTATTCTACCACCAGACCCTGCCTCTGACCACCACTGTGATTGATGGCACTTGTGAGGGTCATGTGATACAAGCTGAGCCAATCAGAATCCTTCCCTGGGATTTTCTCCCTGGAACTGGAGGAAAAGAGCTGTTCTCTGTGGAACTGGAGGAAAAGAGCTCTTCTCTGTGCAGTTCTCCTTTCTAGATATTTGTCCCCATTTCCACAAGATTGTGAGGAGACCACCATGTTATAACATGACCCTGCTTCTGGTCACAGTTGATGAAAGTGGGTGAAAACCTGACCCAAGAATCAATCCTGTGGGTGATTTAAATACAGACTCACAAGTTCTTTGATACTCATTTCAAAAGGTAGAGACTAGTTTCCATCCCCCTGCACATGGGCTGGACTTAGTACCTTGTTTTTAATAAACAGAACGCTGTCATGCGACTTCTGAGGCTGGTCATAAAAAGAATAGTTTCTGCATCGTGCAGGATAGTGTCTGTGCTCTGTGACTTTAGACAAGTCACTTAATCTTTCTATGTCCTAGTTTTTCTTAAACAGGGATTAGAAGGCCTTCTGAACAGAGCTGTTAGGATTACAAAATTAGATGATATCTGTAAAGCATGATGTTCAGCCATATAAAAGTCTATTAAGATCCTTACTGCCACAAGTACCTACAAGGTCTGTCCAGAAAAATAGAGACCTTGATTGAAGAAGGTACAAGAAACATTGCACATAGGACAATGATGCCTCAGCACCTTGGAACCTCATGCAGTTCTCCCAGCATCTCTTCCACTGTTCAAAATACTCTGCAAAATCCTTTGCTGGAATCGCCATCAGCTGCCTTGTTGGATTTTCCTGAATCTCATCCATAGTCTGAAATCTTCCCTTTCAAAGGTGATTTTACTCATAGTTTTGGGAAAAGCCAGAAGTCTCAGGGTGCCATATCTGGGCTGTAGGGGGAGTGAGTCATCTGGGTGACTTGATATTTCACCAAAAAATTCTACATGAGCTGTGATACGTGAGTGGGTGCATTGTCATGATGAAGCTGCCAATGATCAGTTGCTCATAGCTGTGGCCATTTTTGTAGTATTGCATCTCTCAGCCAACAAAGAACACTGAGGTAGTCCTCCTTGTTAATTGTTTGGCCTGGAGAGGGGTACTCATGAGGGACAGCACATTCCCAATCAAAAATCACAGTTAATTTGGTCTTGATCTTGCTGTGATTTTGCCACGCCTTCTTCAGGCTTGGAGAATCAGGCCACTTCCATTGGGAAGACTGGGCTTTCATTTCTGGGTCATGGCCTTAGACCCACAATTCATCTCCTGTTATGACCTTCTTGAGGAAGTCTGGTTCGTTGGTAGTGGTTTGAATCCAGTCATTAGCAACTGCAGCACGAAGTTCCTTCTGCTCCGGTAGCAGAAGCTGCAGAATGATTTTTGCCATGACATGTTTCATGCCAAGATCCTGCGTCAAAATCTCCAACACAATAGTTTTTGGAATCCCCAGACCAGCTTCTAGTTCTTGCACTTTTTGGTCACTGGTCTTTGTTGATCGCAGCCCATACATGTTCAACATTCTCAGGTGTTCTGCTTGTTGCAGGCCTTCCAGAACATGGATCACTTTCAACAGATTCTCGACCATCTTTGAAGCGTTTGTGCCACACTCTTATTTGCGCTGCATTCATTGTATCATCCCCAACCATCCAAATAGTTTCCATAGAGGAATGTTCAAACTTAACACAAAATCTGATGCAGATTCATTGCTCTACTCATTCAGTCATTTTGAATCAATGGCTACACAGTACACAGGCTCACTCAGTGGAGTCTATGGCTCCCACCAAGTATAACACAGTGAAGTCATCATTGTTCACGCATGCACATTTCAGTCCACTCTCCTTGGCTGCCAGGTTACATCAATGTCACACAGACCATTCTCATGTTAAAAATGACTGCGCTTTTTCAGGACGTACCTCATAAAACTCATCTCAAAGTGGCATTTTAAAAAGTAACCTAACTGGAAAGTCTCGGGGCCCACTCTTCACTTCTAATTCTCTTGGTCCTTACTTCTCACTGTGGTTGACTTCATCCACAAGAAAGGCTTTCCTCATAAAGGCAGAAAATAGTTGCAGGAGTTCCGGACCTCATGTTTGAAACCCACACAATCCACAAAAAAGAATACCTTCCCCCCAACTTTACAAGCAACAGTCCTGGCATTCACTCTGATTGGACTGACTTAGGTCACATGCCCACCCCTGAACCAACCAGTGTCAAAGAAATGAAATAGGCTGATTGGATTAAGCCAATCCAGAATCCATCCCCAATGGTTGGGGGTGGAGACAGTCTCCCAGGAGCCCAGTGAAGGTGGAATGAAAATCAGGTACCACAGAAAAGAGAGTACGAAAGAAAGGATGCTACAGACTGGGATCTGCTGGCCTACCAAATTCAGCCCTGTTTTTATAAAGTTTTATTGGAACACACCCACACTCATTGATCTACACAGTGTCTAAAACTGCTTTTATGTTACAACAGTGAGGTTGAGCAGTTGCCACGGAGACCATATGGCCTGCAAAGCCTAAAGTATTTATTCTTTGGTTCTTTACAGAAAAAATTTGCAAACCCCTACATGTAAGCAAAAATACAATTTCCATTGCAGTATACTAAAAAAAAGAAAACATTTCTTTCACTCCCCCCATCTCTTCTCCATTGAGTGACATCATGACAAAGCAGCAGAGCCAGCATCTGCAGGCAGAAGAATCTTCCCAAGGTCCATCAACCCCCATTCATGCCAGGGCCGAGGACGAGACACAAAGCCTGTGAATTCACATCAGGCAGAGGACCGGGTAGAGAAGAGCTTTCACGGCTGCTGGAGCGTAAGGCCTCTGACTCCATTACCCACAGCAGAACTTCACCATTCAAAGATCAATGACGTGCAGCCTTGATGATGTTGGCAGCCAAGGGGCTGCAGATCCAGATTTTCCCTCGGTGATAAATGGGGAGCAATCTCCAGGAGCTCCAGCCTGGAAGACAGCCCTAGTTAAATTACTTTATCGCCCAACTGAGAGATGGCCAGCTCAGAGGAGCTGCACTCAGGCAGCATGCTAACTAGAGTGAGCGTCAGCACACAGGCCCCCCTTTGCCTTCCCACTCAGGAGCAGAACTCCACCCTGGGGCTAGCCCGTGGAAGCCTGCCTCCCTGCCACTTTCATCCCCAAGAAGACTAGGGGTCTGCTGAACGTGCTCACCTTACAAGTGCGTGCCCGGGGGGAATCACTGCTTGCAAGCATGTTGAGCGGCAGAGAACTTGAACGTCATGGTGTCCTTGCAGACACTCAAATGCTGACGTGTCAAGCTTAAAAGGAAAACTGTAGAGCAGCCACTGATACCCAGGCATCGGAGAGAGGCAGAACAGGGTTCAAATCCTGGCTCCTCAATTCACTACTTATCAAGGGCAAGTGTCTCAGTCTGAGTTCCCTCAGACGCTGACTCTGAGACAAGAGTGCTAGTGCAAGCAGCTGATTCAGAAAGTGACCTTCTGAAGCCCCACCAGGGAACTGGGAAGGAGAAGGAACCAGTGCAGGGCATGTGTCCAAGGGGCTGCCAAGGTAGTTGATGTCAGCTGGAGCCCCCTGGGAGCCAGGGTTGAACTGGCGGATGGTGGCGACACATCCAAGGGCACCAACTCCTCTAAGTCATTATTCGAAGGCTGCCCCCAACCCCATTAACTACCTGGTACGTCTAGCCTGGTGGTCAGTGGGAGAATTAGGCAAAAAGCTGTACCTTCGGGGGTTGGAAGTCCAGCCCATGGACCCCAAAATGCTAAGACCCATGTGGGTAAGTGAGGAGGGGCACCAACAACATACCCTACAGCAAGCAACCTAACCTCTCCAAGACTCGGTTTCCTCACCTATAACATATAGCATCTAATATCATGGGGTTGCTTTGAGGGGTAAAGACAGTACCGTAAGTTAAAATATTCAGCACAGTTCCTGGCACTAGTAAGCGTCCAATAAATGACAGCCCTGTTTCAAAGCCCCAGCCTACGGAATCAATTATGCAATTAAATATCATGCTCAATTTTTAATCAACTTGGAGTCCCCATCCTATGGAGTTGGCAAGAAAGTCTATCTCCGCATTTTGGGGTGATCCTTCCACTTCTCTAGGATCCCCTTGGAACCTGAGAGGCTTGACAGGGAACTCAGGACGCCAAGGATAGGCCTCCAGTCTTCAGCATCCCGTGACCTCACCAGTGGGCGATGACCCAACCCCACAGAATCACTTGAGTGTGACCATAGCAATCTTTGCGGAGGCCGAGCCTCCATGTCCAAGGTTCAGTGCACCCCGTCCATTTCCAATGCCTCCCCATCCCAGTCACTGTCCATCTCCCCAGGACCTCTTGGCGCATGGCAGCCACAGTGTTCCACCTTGCTTCTGGTGTTCGGGCATCTCCCCCTACTCTCGCTGCTTCTGCCTCTTCCCCATTCAAAGTCTCTCATCTCCCTCTCTTCCCCTTTGAGACATCAGCCAAAGCTGCAAACTCAAGGACAAAGAGAATGGACCAAGCATCCTCCCTGAGACAACAGAGGGCCTTCTTGGAAGGGGGCCCTGAGCTCCTGGGCTGCCAGCATCGTCTGGGCTGCCTGTCATTGACCTTCTGTGACAGGCCGTGGAGTCAGAGCCCCGCCCTCTCCTACAGCATCCCCAAAAACCCTCATCAGCCCCATCCTCTGCTGGCTGTGAATTCACAGGCTTTGTCTGCAGGTCACTGGCTACCAAGCAGGTTTTGCCTCTCCCTGGGGGAGTTCTGCCTGTAGACAACTGTTCTTCCGGTTTGTCGTGATGTCTTCCAAGCCAGAAAGGGAGAGAGAGATGGAAACAAACATTTATTGAGTGCCAAGAGTAGGGGACATCACGACTCCTGAATTAGTGTCAGTTTCCTTTTCCCCTTTCCTAACTGGATCCAGTACAGGGAAGAATTTACAAATAACTCCCATCCATTCTGATTCTTTTCCTGTAGCAAAGCCAAACACAAATTAGTATCTCGATGCATTGTCCTGACACAAAATTTTGTGCTAAATCAGTTATCATCTCATACCAAAATCTGATATAAGCCAGTAGCAAGAGCCAACGATCTAGCAGGAAAGAATGGGGGAAAGAGCCAAAACTATAAATTCTATTGATTTGGGTATGATTGGGGTTTTTTCCCCCTGCAAATTGGAAACAAGTTAATTTCTATAGAGGAGTGTCTCGTATACAGAAAGTACTCAGTACGTGCATGTTCGGCACGACAGAGCAGATATACCATTCTAAAGACCCAGGCATGCTTTGAAAAACAGACTTATGTTATCTTTCCAGGAGTGGCCAGATGTCTGGCTTCTCAAAATAAGCAAAATAATTTCTTTTCCCCAGGGGATGGGAAAGAGATCCAGGAAGATATCACCTTGCCACATCTCCATCAAAGGTATCAAATGCATGAAAATGCATTTAATACAGATAATTTGCATCTGTTTGGGGCTTTAGCATTTCAAAATGGTTTCACTCAGTTGCTATGCTATGCAGGATTCTGCAAGGATCAGAAACCCAACTCAAAGCAACTAAGCCTAAAGGGGTATTTATGGACTGACATGACTTGGAAGTTCAAGTGTGGCTTGGTCCAGGTGCTCAAGAGACATGCCTCAAGATTTGGTTCCTTTCTATTTTTTTTTTTAACCTCTGTGTTGGTTTCACTAACAGGTGTTTCCCCCAGGCAACAGACAGCAGCTTCTTGCTCCTATCCCAGCAACTAGAGACCCCAGCAGAAAAAGAATCCCTCTATACCAGTACTCTGTCCGAAGTCCTGGAGTTCACTGTGATTGGACCAGCTCTGGAGCCATGTGACTTACCTGAACCAATCATTGTGCTGAGGAATCTAGTACATGCTCTGATAGGCCAGGCCTAATGTTACCTTATCAGGAGAGGCTGGAATAGGGCTAATCCAACCCCCTTTGGTGCAGAGTGCTGTTACCAAAATAGAGGAGTGGTGTGCCAGGCGCACTTGCACCTCACGCAGCCGCAGGATCCCCAGGCAGCATCTACCTGATTTTCAAGGGGATCTGGGATCCCAGAAAATAGTCATTTTGATTTTTTACTCTTTTTAATGTCCAGGTCATGCACACTCATCATAGTAATTATTGTATTTTATAGATGAAGAAATGGGGTTCAGAAGGGTCGAATAACACCGAAATTTTCAATCTGTTCAACTCCGAAATGAGGGGTCCTTAAACTGCCCAGCAGATCCGCTCACTGTGTTTTCTTACAGAGTGCATTTACAGGCCCGGGGGTGGTCTGCCCAAACTCTTCTGCTGTACCGTAGTCCCCCTCACACACAGTTTCGTTGCCCATAGCCAACCATGGTCTGAAAATATCACGTGGAAAATTCCAGAAATAAACAACTCGTAAGTTTTAAGTCGTACACCATTCTGCATAGTGTTGTGAAATCCCAACCTGTCCTGCTGTGTCCCCCTGGGATGTGAACCACCCCTCTGTCCAGCATGTCCACGCCACCTGCCCATCTGTCACCAGGCTACGAGACACAGAGAGAGAGGGAAGGAAACCATGTTCACATAACTTTTATTACAGTATATTGTTATAATTGTTCTATTTATTAGTGTTGTTAATCTCTTACTGTGCCTAATTTATAAATTAAACTTTACCATAAATATGTGTGTATAGACAGGAGAAAGCCAAGTGGACATAGGGTTCAGTACAAGCTGTGGTTTCAGGTACCCACTCAGGGTCTTGGAATGCCTCTCCCACGAATAAGGGGGGCGGGGGGGACTACTGTATGCATGAACCAAAGGAATCAAACAGAGTTCCTCGTCCCTCATTCCCACATACCAGGGAAGGCAAACTTCGGGAGCCCCTTTGCAGCCACCTGGAAGCTGGCTGATCACTGAGCCAGTAATTAATTGTTAGGTTAATGCAACACCCCGCCCTGGCCCCCGCTCTGGGACCTGGGCTCACAGAGGCTCCAGTTAACAAGGCAGACCCCTGAGCTCTCCTTCACACACCTGTGAAACCAGAATCTGCCAGGCCCTAACATCCCGCTTCCGGCACGTTCTCTCATGATTCCCGCCTCCCTGTGAATCCCCAGTACCCACACCCTTGCGTGTGCTCCTCCCCCACCTTGCACAGGCCTGACAGGTTGTGTCAGGCAGCTCAGGCTGCTATAACAAAAATACCAGAGACTGGGTGAGTGAAACAACAAACATTTGCTTCTCACCATTCTGGAGGCTGGGAAGTCCAAGGACCAGGTGCCAGGGCTCACTCCCTGGTTCACAGATGGCAGACTTTTTGCTGTGTCCTCCCCTGGTGGAAAGGTGCAAGGGAGTTCTCTGGGGTCCCTTGTAGAAGGGCACTAATCCCATTCATGAGGGCTCCACCCTCAGACCTGATCGCCTCCCCTGGGCTCCTCCTCCTAACACCACCACCCTCTGGCCTTCGCTTGCCCACTCCAGTGGGCAAACGCTTGGATGAGAAGACACACCCCATCTCTCAAGAGCCAACAGGCACATTCAGGACTAGAGCTACCTAACTCCAAGTCTGGAAACAGGTTATTCTCCAACCCTGCAGGGCATGGTCCACCAGCACACACAGTCTGCATTCGGTTTGCTTTAGAATATCTAACCGCTCCACCTGTGGCTTCAGCTTTCGAGCTTTCGGGGCCTCCCCAAGAACTGCGGATAGATCTTTTTCTCACTTTCTGCCCACCAAGTGCCTGCACCCACAATCAGTGGATGGTCTTGCTCAAAGGTAAATGCCGGTCTCCTTGCTGGAAAGCAGAAAATGCATGTATTGTATTAAATGAGGGTCTTTTGAGCCCTGGCTGGTGTGGCTCAATGGATTGAGTGCCGGACTGTAAAGCAAAGAGTCACTGGTTTGATTCCCACTCAGGGCACATGCCTGAGTTGTGGGCCAGGTCCCTAGTGGGGAGCATTGAGAGGCAACCACACATTGATGTTTCTCTCCCTCTCTTTCTCCCCACCTTCCCCTCTCTAAAAAAATTAAATCTTTTAAAATAAAAGTAAATAAATAAACCAGGGTTTTTTTTTTAAACAAAAACTACTTTTAAAAATTCCTTACCTGAGTATATGTTTTATTGATTTTAGAGAAAGGGAAAGGAAGAAAGAAGGAGAAAAAAATCAATCGGCTACCTCCTGGACATGTCCCCACGAGGGATCAAACCCAGGCATCAAATCTGCAACCCAGGAATGTGCCCTGACTGGGGATCGAACCCGCAACCCCTTAGTGTACCAGATGACGCTCCAACCAACTGAGCCACCCAGCCAGGGCTAAGTGAGGGTTTCCAAGCTTTGGGGGGCAGGGGCAGGGAAACCATACAGGTTAACTCTACTTCAGGCACCTCATTATTTATACTTTTTTACTTTTTCATCTGTTCAACAATATTTACTGAGCACCTAATATATACCAGAGAGAATTCTAGGTGCAAGGACACAGGGGTGGTGAAAGCCAGCCAAGGCTCTGTAAGTGCATACATGCATAGAAAAAAAGCCTAAAAAATATTTAAAGTGCTCACGGTTATCCTGGTTATCCTGAGAATTGTGATAATAGCAAATAGTTTTTTCAATGCGTTGTGGTGTTTGACATTCTTCCATTTAATAAAAAAGCATGGGCTCGAATATTTATAGTTGTGATATATTCTCACAATAATATTGCTCCATTAAAAGAACTGACTACAGAAGAATATGCAAAGTATGCTATTTTCGGTAAATACCTATATATGTTGTGTGTGTGTATGTGTGTTGCTAGTAGTAATTGTTGACTGGAGGAATTACAGAGGAATTTGTTATTTCATTTTCTCGGTGTCCTGTGTTTTACAAGGGTTATGCACGAAGCACACACAACTCTTAGAGACAGGAGAAGAAATGTTATTTAACAATCAATCAGAACGGCTACCGAAGTCTCACTTATTCTCTCCCTTGGTCTCTCAGAATAGCTGATATTTCTCCATTAGAGTCAGTCATTCATTGGCTTGAACACGGTGTCCCCTGTTGAAATACTTCAGAGAAATAGCACTGTGATCACCTGTGAAATAGAGACATGAATAAGGGAATCCAAACATGAGCTGTCGCTTTGGAAGGTAGAGAGAGAGAGTCCTCCCGGGTTCAGAGTGACACAGACAGATAGGGAAGGTGACAGGGGATGTCTAGACCAGCTGGGGAAAGTGGGGAGCAGGCAACTAGCCCAGCGGTGGGAAGAGAGAAGACCCCCATCCACGGGCTTCCACCGACCCCACCATCCCAGCACGGGAGGGTGATCCCAGAAGCCCAGTCAGACCTGCTGAAGACTAAGGCGTAAACTACCTGCTGGCTGAGAGGCAAAGGGAACCCAAGTGGAAGAGGCGTGATCAGTAGCCCGGCCCTTCCCAAGCTTCAGAAGCTCCGTCTGGGGTGACATCACTCCCCGCACAGCTGCCAGAGCGCAATAATCACAGCAGCACCCAGGGACTCCGGCACCCAGTTGTGTCTCCCTGTAGCATCCTCCCATCATCCATCCCCCCATTTGGGTGCCATCTGACAGAGGAGCAAAGCGTCCTCAGAACCACAGTGAGACCGCAGGGAGCAGGGGCAGGCTGGCCAGAAAAGAGAGGGACATTTTCTTTTTTTTTTTTTTTAAGGGTTTTTTTTTAAGATTTTATTTATTTTTATTTTTAGAGGGGGAAGAGAGGGAGATAGAGAGAGAGAAACATCCATGTGCGGTTGCTGGAAGTCATGGCCTGCAACCCCAGGCATGTACCCTGACTGGGAATTGAACCTGCGACACTTTGGTTCACAGCCCAAGCTCAATCCACTGAGCTACGCCAGCCAGGGCCTGGGACATTTTCTGATGAAATCCTAACATACACGTCTATTTCTACTGCTTTCTTCACTCGGGGGGTTCCCAGCTCCTGAGCTAGGGTTCTCCTCAAAGACCCCTCCACAGCGGCACCGTGATCACGCATATTTAGGGGCGGGCAGGGGCTTGACTTAGCCAAGATCACTAACGAGACAGTAGCAGAGACATGGCAGTGACTCAGATCTCGGACATCACTCACTTCCATCTGAGTCCCCTCTATCACAGCTCATTTCTCCTGCCCTCCCAGGAACCTGAGGCACACTAATATTAATCATCACAGGAAGGTTAATATTAAAATGGAACTGGACCTAAATGGAGGCAGACAAGTTCAAGTCTATCACCCTCACCCCAATCCAACCTGTCAGCAAGTTTCTGTCAGCTCCTCCTTCGGAATATATTGGGGATCTGGATCTCCTTTTAACTGAGGCCGCCCCCGCCCAGGGCACCCGAATCTCTGCAGCCGGCCCCTCCCTGGATTCTTGGCTTCCGCTCTTGTGCCTTCGCTGGCGTTCCCACCAAGCAGCCGGAGTCCTCTCTGTAAGACAGGGATTGGATCGTGTGTCTCTCCCAGGCTTGGGGCCTCCAGCAACTGAGTTCTGCCTGTGCTTAAAATATAAAACTTCAGCTTCGCACCCTGACCTGCAAGGCAGACATGACCTGTCTGCTCTTACTTCAGTGCCCTCGTCCCCTGTGGCATTCCCCTCACTAACCCTGACCTCTTTCTGGGAAAGCCCCCAGCTCTCCACCCACCCCACCCCAAGGCCTCTGCGCTTGCTTTCCTCTCTCCATGGGATTCTCAGCCCTCCAGGTGTCTGCAGAACTGGCTCCTTCTCTCCCCTTCAGGTCTCAACTCAGATGTCACCTCCTCCAAGAAGTCCTCCCTGGGTTCATCTAAATTCCCCCGGTCACTCCCGTCTCATGAGCCGGGTTACTCTTTCAAAGAATTTACCACAATCTGAAATTAATGTGGTCACCTGTTTACTGGCTGACTGTCTTCCCAGACAATCACACTACCAGGACAGGGACCAGGTCGACTTTGTTCAAGCACCCAGTGCATAGTAGGTGCTCAGTAAATGTCTGAGAAGACAGGAAAGGAGGGCTGTGGAAGGAAGGAAGAGAGAGAAAGGGAGGCCTGTGCGGGCTCCTCAGGGTAACACCTCAGCCACGGCACCAAACACTCGAACGAGAGCCAGCTAACCAGCAAGCCAGCGGACCCTGAAGCCGCTCCCACCCTCTGCCAACACCCCTGCCGTGGGCAGTGGGTATTGTCGGAGCCCCATGGAGTCCAGTCGTGGTGTATTCAGAACGGCCAGAGCCTCCAATGAGAAGGCTGGGGACTCATCCGCCACTTTCTCTTCGAAATTTGTAATATCGTTGTGAACACTTCTCTTGTCTGTGGCCCTGGGCTAAAATGCTTTACACGCTGCATACCCGGTAGGGCCAGAGCTGTCCTGTGAGGGATGCACCATTATCGGGCCCATTCTGCAGATGGGGAAATGGAGGCTCAGAGTGCCCACGGCCACAGAGCTGCTCAGCGGCTGGGCTGAGAGTCGGACATGGGCTGAGTACACAGTCGGTACTTTCACTGTCACAGGGATGTCTCCTGACACTGGGGATGCCGGGGGTGAGTGACGTCTCAGAGAAGTCTACCAGCTGGATTCTATCTTAATTTCCTCGCCCCCAGGCCTCTGGGGCATATGGGTGGCCAGATCACCCACACTGAGCTGGGGAGAGGGTCGGTCCCCCCTTGCACCAGAAACCCCTTTCCCTGTTCTGCGAGGAAGAGGGGGACCAGGTCAAACTGACCATGTCTGATGCCCCCAAATCCCACCTTCTCCCCCAGGTGAGGAGAAAGCATCATGGATTCTGCAGGCTCCAAGGTGGTCAGTTTGCCCCTGCCAGGCAGGCTCTGCTGGCTGGGGACAAAATAAACCACTCCGGCACCTAAATCTAACAAACCTGGGGGAGGTGGCAGCTGAGATTGCTGCTGTGAGGGCGGCCTGGGCTGGCCGAGGTTGATGGGACACCAGCAAAGAGAAATGGCGGGGGGTGGGCCCATTCTTCTGCCAACCCCCGATTTATGGGCTCCGGGCCTCACTCTCAGCCCTCACAGGACCTGGGGAACTTTTGGCTGCTCCTCCTAGCCTTGGGGACATTGTTCACACACGCAGAGGTGGGAAGTGTTGCCGGATCATTGTGGGTGTGCCTGTGTGTGCAAGCTGTGTGTCTGTGTGTGTATCAGCTTCTGCATTTGTGTGCCTTTGTGGGTGCACGCTTCTGTGTTTCTGTCTCTGACCACGTCTTTCAAGGATATGATACCTGTATCCTTTTCAAACAGCCCTTGGGGAGTCGGCCGCGTGGCCCATGTTCCCCTCCCCTGTTGAACGCCATTGAGTCTCATCCCTCCTTCTTGGATGTCAAGACACCGTGGGCCCTGCTGACCACAGAGCCGGTCCTGGAGGTGGTCTTGGGTTAGATGCAGAGATAAATGAAGGTCTGCAGCTGTGAGAAGCTAAGAAAACGGGGTGGGTGGTCCCAAGCCCCTAACTGAAAAACACTCTCCTTCCTTCTTGCCAGTCAGTTCTGGTTTAGAACCAAGATTTAAAAATTCTGTGTCTGTAATCTTTTTTTTTTTTTTTTTTTCGCAACACCTGCAGCCTTTTAATTTTCTCCTCCTCCACTGTCATGGCCTGCAGGCTGCAGAGTGAGAGGAGCATGTCAGAAGTCAGAGCAGCCTCAGTCCCTGAGCCACTGCACAGAGGGCCACCGTCCCACACAGTCAGACCTGCATCAGAATTTGTGTAGGACAAATAAGGCTGTGTCGTGATAAGCCGCAAAGATTCCTAGGTTCACTTGTTACTGCAGCATTAGGAAACTTATCCCGACTAGCGCAGCGTGAGGTCTGTCCGGAAAAAGTCCAACCGTCACTAATGTAACGGTTTGCACGACATCGATGTAACCTGGAGCAACGAATCCACATCATAGTCTGTGTTAAGCTTGAACATTCCTCTGTGGAAACTGTTGGGATGATTCAGAAGGCCACAGCTATGGGCAACTGGTGACTGGCAGCTTCACCATGACAATGCACCTGCTCATGCATCACATCCCATGCAGAGTTCTTTGGCAAAACAAAATCACCCAGGTGACGCAGCCCCCCCACAGCCCAGATTGGGTGCCCTGCAACTTCTGGCTTTTCCCAAAACTAAAATCACCTTTGAAAGGGAAGAGATTTCAGACTGTTGATGAGATTTAGAAAAATACAATAGGGCGGCTGATGGTGATTGGGAGAACTGTGTGAGGTCCCAAGTGCCTACTTTGAAGGGGACTGAGGCGTCATTGTCCTATGTACAGTGTTTCTTGTATCTAGTATCTTCTTCAATACATGTCTGTTTTTCATATTATGTGGCTGGATACTTTCTGGAGAGGCCATATATCTGTATACCTGTATCTGTATCTCCACATTGGGATACATCTGGCTTGACTATGCCTAAGGTCCTATTCCTCTCTCAGACATGCAGATCCTGGCCTCTTATGGTCGCAAGAGCCTAATTCTTTCCCCAGACCAAATCCCTGGAGTCTCTGCAAAGGTTTAATCCCATCCTGACGGCTCCACCAAATCCTCTGTAAGTCCAAAGACGCCGTCAGCCCCTCCAAGAAGGGCAAGGCGTGAAATAAAATCTTGCTGTGACTGTGCGCCTTTTGCATGTACCACCCACCTCAGGACTCAACCCACCCTGTACGGGCAACTGTTCCAAAGTGAACCCATCCCCAAACCCTTCTCTCCAAATGTCTTCCTACATTCTGAAATCCTCCTGATTAAGGAAAGCACTTTAAAATTAACCAAAGCAGAGCCCCCAGAAGTGCCCTTGAGGGGACTTCTTAACAAGCGAGGTGCCTGGAGGGGTCTATCCTGACTCTTGTCCAGTCGAACTGCACACTTGCATCAGTGACCTGGGTTCAAACACCAGCTCTGGCACTTCCTAGCAGTGTGAACTTGGACAAGCTCCTTAGCCTCTCTGGGCCTCCTGTTCCTCACCTGTAAAGTGTGGACAAAAATAGCTCCCACCATAGCGTTGTCCTGAGAATATACAGAACATGCAACTAGTCCACCCAGGTGATGTGAGAGCGGCCCTTCATAGAAGCACAATGGGGAATTGTACCTGTATTCAATTTTTTTCCTTCCTCATCTGGCAAAGTGTCAGTTCTTTTTCCAATACAGTCATTGGTTTAGATTAGGATGCTGCCTCCAGAAACAAACTTGACCTGAGAGAATAGTCCTTCTATTCACTGTTGGTCTCAAGCTAAGATGGGCTTCTCAAGTGCATCAAAAATCAGGGGTGGGAGGGAGTGGGACAGGGAACTAGTGGATTTGGAGAAGAAGGAGACAGAGGCATTGCTGGTGCTCAGGGAAGTCCTGGCCAAGTACGAGGAGCCCCAAACACCAAAGAGACAGCATGAAAGTAGGGAATAAATCCCTTTTCCACTTGAGGTCCCCGTGTCTGTCTGAGTAAAATACATAGGATGTATTGAGGGTCTCAAGTGGCTGTCCAAAAATTGAAAGCACAGTGGACTTGTGAGATATCATCACTGCCATTGTCATTGCTATGTATCCCTCTCCCCATGAAAAGCCTTGCAAAACCACCGTCTCCCTCAGTGCCTCCCACACCTTATCCTTTGTGGAGGCCCAGATCGTGTGGCTGGCTGAACTGAAAACCAGCACTCCACAATTTCCAGCACTCTCCTGCCATCATTGTTTGTATTCCAAGAGGGCAGCTTTAATTCCTCTGCAGGTGAGAGCCTGGCTTTTATTCCCCCTCTCTGCTGTCATGGAAACCAGCTCACTGGCAACTTGGCGTGGAAATAAGAACACAGTTTTCTTCTTTCACCAAGCAGAGGAAAGGCTGGAACAACTTCAGGGCAGGTGAGAGAGACCTTACAGTTGATTTTTTTTTCCCTCCCTTTGTAAAGAAGCAGCCACTCAGAAGATGCCAACAAGGGAAGGGAGACTTCCGCAGAGCCCTAGAACTGACTTCAGGACCATGGAAAGCTCCCTACGGCGCGTAAGGGTTGAGCAAGGGAGGCTACACCATCCCCCACACTTCTACAGAAGGCCAAGGCCTAAAGGTGGGGACTGTGCTGTATTGAAGGGTGCCAGAACCACAGAGAGGGAGTTTTGAGTACCATTTAGCTCACAGGTGCTCGTCCCAGTGTGTTCCTGAGCACCATTCCTTCCGACACCTGACTCCAGAAATGGGCGGACTCTCTGCAGGGCGGAGCCCTGGTGCCTACTGGGACCTATCACCCCAAATAATTCCAGTGCACCCCCCAGGCTGGAGGCTAAAGGGTCTCGTGTTACACCCACACTTTTCAGGTGGCAAAGTGGGCTAGTAGAGGTGACGTGTATTTCCCAAGTTTAAAGACAAAGTTGGACCCGGAAGCCCATGTCTCCCAACTCCAAGGTTTGTCGAAACCACCCAGCACTGTTCTGGGTCCTGCCCCCAAATCCTACCCTAAGGACCCCTGCCAGTGTCCTGGAGAGTGAGCGAGGTAACCACGCCTTAGTCATCATTCTGAGAGTTCTCTGCTGCGAGGCCCATTCTTCCTGGGAGAGGCAAATCCTCTTCCCACCGTGTTCACAACCCTGGGATGCCACACACACAGATACTCTATATATGTTGGCTGAACTAACTAATCAATGTGTGTGCTAATGAATGAATGAATGAATGAGGCAGTGCTGCTCAACAAAAAAGAATGATGTCTCCTAGAGGAACTAAAATAAAAACTCACATTTCTGGAGCAAATACCAGATGCCAGTTACAGGGCTAAGAAATTGACATTTATTAGCTAAGACACTGACATTTACTGGCTCATTGAGTTTGCACAATAATCAGGTACAGTAGAAACTATTATCGCCCTTAATTCAAAGCTGAAGACACACAGCTGGGACAGATTGAGTAATTTGCCCACAGGGTACACAGCTAGTGTGGCAGAGCTGGGACTCGAACCCAGGCGAGCTCCATCCAAAGGTTGAGGCCCATGCCACATTCTCTGGATGCACCCAGGAAAAGGCACTTGTCCTTATGAAAGGCCTCTGAATGCTAGGACGTAGGTTAAGCAAAAGGACATTCAGGCCCCTGTGATGTTTTTGGTTACTAGCCAGAGCCTCTGCTTGGGGATTACTGAAGAAAGGTTCAATTCATTCATTCATTCTGCAAACATTTGTGGTTTGCCTGGTGCGTGTCAAGCCCTACTGTAGATACTATAGTACAGCGGCGAACAAAACAGATGAGGTCCCTGCTGTAGGTACGGGGGCAACCAGTGAACAGTGAACAAACAAACAGGTGCTACAATATTAGGCAGTGATGAGTGCTAAGAAGAATACAGCAGGGTGAGGGGATGCAGGGTGACAGGATCTGTTAGGAAACAGCAAAGAAAGCCAACGACACACAGCAGCTGTGTCATCAAGAGCCCCAAACAACTGGCTGCAAAATAACATGCCAGGCAACCTGCTGTTTGTCATCAAAGCTCCCAAACCTCCTGAGGGATGCTCTGCACTGGACCGGCCTTGTTCTGTTTAAAGCAGAGCTCTCCGTGTGCAGGCAGAAATAGAATGTGAGAGCTGGCAGTCGGGACTCCCTTCCCTGGCCTGCCTGGGCCGTCCTTCTGGGTAAGACGGCACTGCTGTGAGCAGTGAGGAGGATTGGCAGGAACACACACTCAGGGCTCGGAAACAAGAACAGAGGTTCGTCCGTTGACTCTGGGTTCACTGGGACCCTCTGGAGGCAAGTTGCGGAAGCCTTCTTAAAGGAGACTCTGGTATAAGGATGCAGAAGTGTTCCAAGGAGCCCAGGGCGTGGACAAGGCAACACTCGGGAGAGACCTGGACAAGCAGGCAGACGGCCCTCAGGACACCTGTCTGCCCCTCAGCCTGTCTCCCTCTCTGCGCGGGCCACCCAGTGTGCGGGACAGCAGGATATGACAGCTGCCAACAGCTCCTGAGTTTCACAGTTCTGCTCAAAGGCATCCCTCTGACATGGGTCCTTCCTAGTCCCAATCCCAGATTCCCAGAGAAGAGTCTCTAATTGGCCCGTCTGGGGGCTAGGGTCTCTCTCTTTGGCCAATCAGCTCTGGCCAGGAAGAAAGGAACTCCATTGAACAACCATGGCCACTGAGTAGCATGCCAGGCCCGCATGTATCAGAGGAACCAGGTGGGCTGGAACTTTCAGGAAACAGGGAATCACTGTGAACTGGCCATGACAATGCTATGTCCTGGGCCCTGAAAGCAGAACAGGCGTATCCTCTGAGCACTGAACAAGTTGGTCTGGGAAGGACTCAAGGTCCATCCCACCAGGAAACCAGTGACGGAGGTGAGGGAGTTAAGAAAACCCACAAACTCTGAAAGCACCCAACTCCAGTCGGTGCTCATTGAAATGGCCTCCACAAAGCTCCGAGGCGAAATTACAGATCATCACTGTAATTGAGTGAAATTGTCTATACATTAATATTCATGATTATTAGGGCGGCTGATGTTCCTCTTTATAGAACGTGAGTGGGGGGATCACGTCAGCTGCGGCTCACCCCCCGCCCTTGGATTTCTGCCGGGGGAGGCAGGGGTGCGAGAGAGGACCAGGCGTGGAACTCGAAATCAGCCATCAGTTGCTGAACGGTGGGTCATAATTAAGGGTTTTTAATTGCTTTGACCTCTTCAAGGGGGCTGGAGAGAAGTGTCTTGTGAATATAAAAACGCACCCATGAGCCTCTGGGAGCGGCGCTTTTGGCTAGATAAAAGCAGGTGGTCTGGGTGAGAGCAGCTCCCCTCCCTCCGTGCCCCCCCCAACCTACCAGGGATAATAATAACAACAACAATAACAGTAATGACTGCCATCAGAGCCCACACAGGGGTACTGCCAAGACGGGACAAGAGCGCAGGCAGGGTGACCCGGGCGTCCAAGCAAGACAGAAATGACAGTAGTGACAGGGGCATTGTCTCACTGGTCAAGCAATTAAATGCACTGAGAATAACGGCAGCCCTATTTCTCACCATCGGAGAAGGAAGTTACAAATATGAAAAGAAAGAAAACAGCCCCGATGGCATGGCTCAGCTGATCGAGCATCGGCCTGCAAAGTTCCGGGGTCGTGGGTTCGATTCCCAGTCAGGGCACATGCCTGGGTTCCGGGCCAGGTCCCTGTTGGAGTGCATGTAAGAGGCAACTGAAACGATGATTCTCTCTCTGCCCCTCCCTTCCCCTCTCTCCAAAAATGAATAAATAAAATCTTTTGAAGAGGAAAGGAAGAAAACCAGGAGGAGCTCTGTGGTGATGGATGAGAATCAGAGGTATCATGGTTTTCATCATACAGAAAAAAATCTAGAAACAAGTACAGATATGAACATGTGTACCAGTGTGTGTACATGCATACACACATGCATGCACACGCATGCACACACATGCCCTAGCTCTGTCCATCGGGGACCCTCGGAGCTGTGATACCCCAATGGGAATAAACACAGCTCACACCCAGACCTTCCTTTCTAGGCGTCCTCCGCCAGCCCGAGTCAGGGCTCCTCTGAGAAATGGCTGAATCCCGGGCTGGCGCGGGGATGGTCCAACACGAGCCTGGAACATTGCGTGCCAGAAAGCGAGGAAGTGCTCACAGTACAGCGGGGGCCAGAGCAAGGGACACAGCAGGCAGTGCGAAGGGCTCCCGCTGGCCAACAATGAGGAGATCTGAGCATCGAAATAAACGGTAGCGGTAATGGATTCTAACCCACTAAATAAAATAGCAAAGAATGAGATCATGCTGCTGTGAAGAAATGCACAGCGAAAGTAAATGTTTGATGATAATACTTAATAGCTGCAAAGCAACTTCCCACAAAAAAACGCTTACTCACCAAGTCTTTTATGAAGAGAAAAAGAGGAACTTCACGGTAGAATGGCTTCGCAGAACCACCTCCATCCGTCACATGACCAAAGTGACCATCACCAGCAATGGGACAGTTATGTGCCACCTGACGGGATCCAGTGGGGACACAGCCTCAGTCCTGGCCTATTCCTGCCAAGGACACACGGCTCAAATGTGATCACGAGGAAACATCAGACAAACCCAAGCTGAGGGACATTCTGCAAAGTAACTAGCCTGTCCCCGTCAAAATTGCCCCGGTCGTGAGAGTCAAAGGCGGACGGAGAAACGTCCCAGAGTGAGGGAGACTCGGAGATGCGACAACTACACGCAACCGGCGACCCTGAACTGGCCCCTCCCACCGCGGAGGACCCTGCCGGGACAAAGGGCGGGCCTTCACTGGGGCCTGCGGGCTGGGTGGTGGTGGTGATGTATCAGAGCTAATGCCCCGATCCGAGTGGTTCGGTTGTGGTTATCTGGGAGCCTTTTTGTTTTATGGAAATCGACTCTCAGGGTGTCTGTCCCTGGGTGTCCACGGAGGACTGATTCCAGGCTCCCAGTGGATACCAAAGTCCAAGGATGCCCAGATCCCTTATTATAAAGTAGTGCCATGTTTGCGTATAACCTACGCACATCCTCCTGTATACTTCACATCACTTCTCGACTACTTACAACAGCTGATACAATGGAGCAGTCCGTGAACAGTTGTTACACCATATTGTCTAGGAAATAAGGACCAGGTGCAAATGTCTGTACATGTTCACTACAGAGGCAACCACGTGAGCCTGACTGTGCAGTACACGTCAGCAACCACGTAACATTTCCTCCAGATATTTCTGATTCACAGCTGGTTGAATCCATGGATACAGACAGCCAGCTGCACTAAATCCTGGGGTGACGGTTGGCAACTTTCTTTGAAATGACTCAGGAAAAAAAGTTCCTTGCATTGAACTTGCAACTCTTCTATAATAATAACAATAACTGCCCACCGGAGTGCCTCCTGTGTGCAGTGAGTACACTTTTCATAACGCCCTGTCTACCCTACAACGAACCTCACACAGTATTTCTAATTTATTCCCATTTTACAGATGAGGAAACTGGGGGTCAAAGAGGTCAAGCATCGTCCCCAAGGCCGTTACTTCTGCTCTTCTACGAGGCTTTATCGCATCTCGGGGGACCGTGCAGGCACAGGCGTGCAGTGAGGCGTCAGTAAGTACGCCCTACGCCCACGGAGTTTCCAGTCTGGGGGCAGGGAGGGGGCTTCAGGCAAGGAAGGAACGAGGCAGCTGCAGGCCGGGAGGAGAGCCAGGGAGGCACAAACAGCGGCCGTGCAGGAAGATGGTGTCGGCACCGGGGCTGGGCCAGGACACGTGGGCTTGGGTGGGTCTCAGCAGGATTTGGATCGGATTCTAAATCAATGGGAAATCATGAGAAGGATTAAAACAGGAGAATCTGGCTCATTTTTTTTTTTAATCTTCACCCAAGGACATGCCCATGGACTTCAGAGGGAGGGAAAGGAAAGAGAAAGAGGGAGAGAGGCAGTGATTGGTCACCTTTCACAGGTGCCCTGACCAGGGACCAAACCCAGGACCCCGGGTCTGTGAGACGACGCCCATCCACCTGAGCCACACTGGCCAGGGCCTGGTTTGTGTTTGACAGGAACTCCTTAACTGTGGGGAGAGAAAAAATGAGGCAAGAAGAGAAAACGTGGGGGCCAAAGATCTAGTAAGTGGCCAGGGCCAGTGTCCCCCTAACTCTCTTGCCGCTCAGAGCAGCCGCTCCGGGTGCCCTCTTCATCACTCTGCACGTGCCAGGCCTGGGGCCTGGTCTGACCCCCAGTTGCTCTGCCAGCTCCCACCCTCCGGCCCAGGTCTTTCCCTGGGGGCTCAGGGCAGGTGGGCAGGGCCTGGATTTCATGCTGCCTTTGCCCGAGGGGGAGCGCCCCTCAATCGGCGACTTGTCAGAGTTCGCCGATTAATTCCACAGCTCGGCCACTCAACTACTATTGAGTAAAACAAGCCACTGCAGAGCAGCCTCAGGGGGTCCGTGCTCCAAGTTGAAGGTGGGGGGCTATGGGAGAAAATGAGATCTGGGAGACAGAGGTGGGGGCACACAGATGCCTTACACTAGAGTCAGTAAAGGCCCCCTTTTTGCTTGAATCTCTTCCACTTGAAGTCCCCCCAGAGGCCGGCACCAGCACCGTCCGACAGACCTTCCTGGGAGGGCCCAGCCTGCGCTGCCCAGCACAGCAGCCACCAGCCACATGTGGCTACTGAGTGCTTAAAACGTGGCTAGTGTGGCTGAGGGACTGAATGTGTCATATCGTCGCATTGTACTTGATGTGACGGTAAAGAGCCACGCATGACAAGTGGCTACCACGCTGCACGGCACGGGTGTGCACACTGGGGCGGACACTGGGGCACATCCCGCCGGACGGGGCACCCATACCCAGCCTCTGAGCTTTCCATAGCAAGGCAGCCCGTGGGAGCGGCGAATCACACATCCAAGGCTGACCTGACCTTTGCCACATGACCCTTGCCCTGTGGTCCCCAGGATTATCCGCAGGGCTCCTCTCGCCCTCGCCCCCCGGAAACCGTGCGGGTCCTTTACAAAGATGCCCAGTCGCATCATTGAAAACAGACAGTGCTCAACTGCGTCTCTCTTCCTGTTCCCCGACACAGTCTTCCCTGTGACAAGTTTCCCAGCTGACCCACTGTCACCTCAGTGTCACCGCAGCTGATCCAGACAGCGGTCTTCCGGCTGAACAAGGGCTTAGGTCACTTGTGTGCATGTGGCTGCAGGGGAAGGGAGGCCCAAAACCAGAGGGATTGGGGTCTATTTTCTCACCTCTTCAGGGACAGCCAAGGACTATAATCAAGCCAAAGGCGATTTCCCTAATGCCCACTGTGAGGCCACCTGATCGGCACCTGCCGTGTCCAGCTATAAGGGACAGTGTGACCAGCAGAGAGCGCCTCGGCCACAGGAGGGGCCGGCCTCGGCCCCGAGCCTCTCTGGAGTGAGCGCTCCTTTGCCCTGTTTTTGAAAACCAAACACAGATCATTTCCTGAGAGATAATGAACGGCAGGCACTCTCCAATATGATGAGATTGTGGGAGGACCTTCCAGCCCAATTCGAGGTCCAACAGCGTCTCAAGTGATGAGACACAGGTGAGCTCAGCACACCTCATTCTTTCCCTGATCCTTCGTGCTGTGCGCAAGTCACGGCCTCTTCACTGAGCTCCAGCACGCAGCTCACCCCATTCCTTCCTCCCACCTCCGCCGGCTCCTCCAGCCCAACCACCAGCGTCCCTCCGCTTGGGAAGGACACGCTTTCTCCAGGGTCTCCTTGCCGGCTTCCTGCCCCCGGCTCCCTGTCACCCAGGGTAACTAGCAGGCGGGACCAGCCACGGTCCAGTGCAGTAACAATCGACCCCAAAGTGTTCACTACTTCTAATAATCAGGGTTTATTTCTTTTTTTGCTGTTTTCTAATCCCCAGCCAGAGATATGTGGATTAATTTTAGAGAGAGAGACGCATCAATGTGAGAGGGGAAGATCGATCTCTTGCCTCCCATACTCGCTCAACTGGGGATCAAATCTACAACTTAGGCATGTGCCCTGACTGGGAATCAAACCCTCGACCTTTTGGTGTACAGGACAACACTCCAGTCAACTGAGCCACCCAGCTGGGACAAGGGCTGTCACAGTAGGACATCTGCTCCATCTCCCCACTTGCGGGATTCAACCACCACAGCCTCCTGGGCCAGGTTGGGACAAAGGTCAGGAGGCTGCGGAACCTCTGAGGGGGACAAATTACCACTTCTGTCAAACACCTTTAAGCAGTTTATGTCACAAGAAAGACACAGGCGCGCCACTGCGCTGACGTGACCTGGCACACGGTTGGCTCCCACTGCCCTGGGTCGGCCGCCCCAGAACGGCAAAACGGTGCTTGCTAAGCACTGAATAATTTGAGATTTTAATTTACGGTTCTTTGAAGTGAGAAAAGGCTGTGTTTGTTGCATAGGGGGATAGGCACCCCGACTTTTGTATTGTTGAATGAAGGTTTCACGCCAGTAGCAGAGCCATCTGATAACCAGGCAGGAGACACCTTTTCCTGGCCTGCCCAGTGCCTAGCACTTTCCCTGGTCAGGAAGAAGGAGATTTAAAAGGTGGCTCTTTTTTTTTTTTTTTTTTTTTTGTAAGCAGCCTAAGCAGATGCTGAGACCTGGAATCTCTGACTCTGTCTCCGGAGCGGCGAGAAGACAGGAGTGGAAAGACACAGCATTACCCATGTGGGCGCCAATCCCAAGTCCGCCAACTAACACCTGTGTGACTTAGCTGAGCCTCAGTCTCCCCATCTATAAGATGGGAATAGAAATAAGGTTATTTGAGGACCAAATGGGAGAGGAAAGGTACATGTAGTAGACACTCGATATTATAAAGAGTGTTTTTTTAAAAATGTTTGGGGGTTGCTTGGGCTCCTGTTGTCTTCCCCGCTTCTCTGCAAGCCCACCGCTGCCCTACTTCAGAGCCACCTCCTCTAGGAAGCTCTCCTTGACTTGATGTCCTCAGTTTACGAGGATCTTAGTCATCTCAGAATCTCTGCCCACTATTTAGGCCTCAACTCTGAACTCTGGAAAAGTTAAGTCTTATCTCCCCAGCAAGACCACAGTGTCTCTGGAGTTGGCACCAAGGCCTGATTTCTTTGTGCTGGACACACGGCTCAGTTCCACCCGCTGCGCTCCAGCCCCCATGATTAGTGTTCAGGCCACCCTGAGAGAGCTGAGTGCCCATGAGGCCCCCCGCCCACCCCTGCCCCCCCACCGCTGCAAACAACAGAAACCCACTCTCACTGGTCCCAAGGGCAGGCGTCCAGAGTCCAGGCGTCAGTAGGGCCCTGCGTGCTCCGGACACTCTGGGAAGGAGTCCCTCCCTGCCTCTTCCAGCTTCAGGTGGCTGTGAGCCCTGCGTCTCTTACACGAGCAGACAGCAGAGCCCCGGGCTCCTGGAGGACACCGCTCATCAAGAACGCGGGCTGCTAGAAGCCAGAAGCGAGGCCTCCAGCCTGCCATGTGCTCGACACTCTACCGCCCCATAAATCCCGGGGCCGGTGGCATGACGAGGACTGAGTCAAAATGCAAGAAATTTAATTTCCCAGGGCTCAGCCTGCAGGGCCTTGTAAACTCACCCCACCCCCCAAACCAATAGCCATAAACGTGCGATGAAACACCAGGTGGCTTCCTGCTGCCCAGAAGTGGTTCCCAGGCCCAAGACAGAAGCCACGTTCGGCCCCCACGACCTGTGACTTGAGCCTTGTGATTCCTGTTCGGGAGAGCTCTTCCTAATGGCCGGCGCTCTTTGCAGCCACATCAGTAGCAGTGACTTTGACACGGACCGGGCCAGGCCGCTGGTGAGTCCAGTGCAGAGAGAAAGAGAGGAGACCCACAGAAGCAACAACTTCACCCACACCACAGGGTAAAGGCACATGACTGTGGATCTGCACAGAGCGTCAGGCTTTTCATCCGTGTCCATGTCGGTGTCCTTGACCTCTCTTGACCCTTGCGCTGGGTCTAGGAGAAAAGCAAAGCAAGGATTCCTCGCTTCACTGGTGGAAGGGGACAGCAAAGACCAGAGCAGGAACTGGCCGACTCATGCAGCCTGCAGACGCTCCAGGACCTGACCCCAGGTCTCGGGACCCCTGGCCCCCTCCCACGCCATTGGTGGCGATGCTGGGAAGGCCAGTGTGACAGCAACTGTGCCCAGGCAGCAGCAGGAAGGAGCCAGGTCAGGTTCAAAGAAGACCTTCTAGAGCATCCTATAATTAGCCACCATCTACGACGTCCTCCTCTCCTGCAAGGCTGTAAGAGGAGAGAGCTCTTTCCCAGGTTGACTGGAACCCAGAGGCGAGAGTGGAGCACCTCGAGGTCCCCTGGAAACCCGGGATCCGTGGCATAGACCAGCACTCCTCACACTCCAGTGTCACCCTGTCACCGGGACCTTGTTCACACGCAGGCCCCCGATTCGGCAAGTCTGGGGCGGCGCCTGGAATTCTGCATTTCCACCCAGCTTGGCGCGCACTAAGGCTGCTGCTCTCTGGGCCGCATGTGAGTAAGGGGCAGCAGGCGACCTGTGCTAGGGTGCTGCTTGCTTGGAAGGGCCAGTGATGAGTGAGGACACCCCCAGGGAGCACTGGGGGGAGCCGCAAAGATACTGCGATCAGCTGGAATGGGAGTCACCCGCCCTCTGAGGCCGTGACAGGTGTTTCACACTCAGGGACTGTGGGCCGATGGCCTCATCTCCTCGAGCCTCAGTTTTCTCATCTGTGAAATGCAGGCTTGGTGGGGAGGGGGTTGAGCGGCCGGCCTAGTACCCAAGCTTTCCTCTAGCTCTGCCATCCAGGGCTTTCAGTAGAAAAAATACAAAGTTTCCGACTAGAAGATCCCAGCCTGGGCCTGGCAGTGGGCCCATTGCTCAGCACCCGCCCGTTCCCCCTTCGTCTGCCTTCAGGGCCTCACCGTCCTCTGGGGAACCTCGGCCTCTCTCTGTTGGTGGTTTTAGATGGGGCTGACCTTGCCCCCAGCTCCAAGGCGAGCACATGGCCCAAGTCTGGCCAATCAGAGCGGCTCAGGGGTGGGCCTATAACTAAAGTTCAGCCAATGAAATTCAGCTATGGGACTTTTGCTAGAACACCTGAAGAAAAGGTTCTCCCTTTCTATCAGGGTCACTAAGCTCAAAAGTTAAAGGACATCTGGATGCAGCCATGCCTAAATCAGTGCTTGGGTATTTCAGCCAGCAAATTACCTTGGTTCAGCTGATTCGAACTCAGTTTTTAAGGCTTTCAATCAAAATAATCCTGATTCGCACTCTGGATTCTACCCCCAAGACGAGATGAAAATCCCCTCTCACATTCAGACACACAGGCAAGGGCGTCATTGGCTTCAGTCAGTTCCAGAGTGCCAGACCGGGGAGAGCCACTCCGATATCAGAGGGCTAAGCTGAGGCCAAGAGGGTGGACTGGACTTTGCCAAGGCCACACAACACAGGACCAAACCAGGACCCGGGGCCGGTTCAGAGTTCCTTCCTCCGCGTGCCAGCAGTGACAGCGTCAGCCACCTCATGTCACTGGAGGCGCATCGAGCAGCAGACCTCAAACGCACCCTTCCCCACCCCATCACACTGTCTGAAACGCCACCATCGGGGACCCATTCCTCACCGTCTTCTGCCTCCAAGACATGCAGACAAAAGCATGAGCCCCGAGAAGGAGTGACACCAGGCTTTTTGGTAGGGCTGTGCAGCTAAAGAGGCTGGGAATTACCACTGGGTAACTTAACAGATGGGGAAACTGAGGCTGGGCGTGGGACCGTGACGGGCCTCTCTGGGTCCACAGAGGCACTTTCAGAGCTGACACATCTTTGGCAATGACGGCCAAAGGGAAGGGGGAGGTGGGACGAGCCAAGGGTCACCTGGTGCCAACTTCCCTGGTTCAGCTGACCTCAGGTGGGTCAGCTGGAAGCCGAGGGACCACCGTCTGCCCAGGACACAGGCTCTAGACCGGCTGCCTCTGCTTCAAGGGTGGGACGAACCCAGCAAGCTCTAGCCACTCTCTCTGCGGCAAGAACCTCATATTTCGCCCTTAAGAAATGGGTGTTGACATCTCTTTACATTATTAGAGAAAATCACCAGCCAAGAAATAAGCCACCAATTTTATTTATGGGATATTTCCCAGAACTCCGAGAAACACTGTGCTTTTCTGCATAGACCTGAGACCAAGGCATAATTTATCACAATACATCAAACTTCACAGTACATAAAACTCTCCCTACCTTATAACAACATACACGGGATCACTCACCCTTCACATAAATTACTTAAGAACACCCCCTTGCACACGCCCTTTCACAAGGATTTCTGTTCTGGGAAGAAGAGTTTCTAGCAGCGGAGGTCTTCGCAGTGGCTGCTGGGACAATTAAAACGGGAAAGAGAGAAGTTATAACGGAGCACTCTGTGGGAAGGAAACCCAGCTCATGCCAGCCTAGAGCAGAATGGGTTGTTCTAACCACAATAAAGGTCACCTTCTTGTTGAAGTCTAGTCTTTCAAGGTGAGCAACAGAAATGGAGCAATGTTGTAAACAGCCAAAGGACCAGGACCATATTAGTTCTGTTCAGCACTGTTTCCATGGCATCTAGTAGGTGCTTAGTGAATATCAGTTGAAGAGGGAGGGAGGGAGGAAGACCGGGAAGGAAGGTGGAAGGGAGTCTGTATAGAATGTAAGTGTATCAGTTATCCACTGCTACAATAGTGCTGTGTAACAAATGACCCCAAAACTCAATGACTTAAAACAACTACTATTTTTATTACTTCTCACAAGTCTGCAGGTTGGCCAGCAGGTCTTCCGGCCTCAGCTGAGCTCACATGTCTGAAAGTTGGCCGGGCTCTCTCCCACACACCTGTGTCTCTCACGTGGGGTCTGGATATGTTTTCCAGCCAAGCCAGGCACGTCCTCATGGTGACTGCTGAAGTCCAAGAAAGCAAGTAGAAATAGGCGAGCACTCTTTCCAGCCTCTGCTTGCATTGCTTGCTACTATCCTATTGGCCAAAGAAAGTCACATGGTCGAGCCCAGGTTAGGAGGGGCTAGGAGTTACAGGACAAAGGGTATGGATACAGGGAGGACCTGAACTGGGACCATCCAGGCAACCAGACTCCCACAATATTGGTTCCCAGCTCCCACCAGACCCCGACCTCACCCCGAGCCCCACCCCACATTCGATGGGCTTTCAGCTCGTGGAAAAAGAACAACAAACAAAACTCTACTGACCCCATGCTCCACCCGGGAAAAGTCGGGGCCCAAAGTCAGGCTCTTCAGTCAGAGTCATATTTATTTAAACCAGGAGTTGCAAATCCTAATACCTACAGGAGACAGGCAGGTAATAATTACTGAGCCAGACCAGGCGGGGCGCGGAATGAACCGGAAACCACTCTCCCTGTCCCGCCCCCCCCCCCCCCCCGGCCCGGGGTGGCTTGGCAGCCACTCAGCTCGAGCCCACGAAGGCCTCCCAAGAACGCAGGCCCAGGGCTGCCGGCTCAACTGATTATTTCAAGGGCAGCTGGAAATAGGCGTTTTGAAGTGAAGTCATATTTTCAAGTTAGGCACTATTTAAAAAAAAAAAGTTTAAGCACATTCTGGGGCCTCCCTGGCTGTAGGCCTGCAAATGCCAGCTCTTATTCCAAATGCTGCCTTTTAGGGATCTCAGGCCCGGTCTTGAACTTCGTGACTTTGCTTCACCACGGGTGAGGGGTCAGATATTTTCAGAGCCAATGCAGGCTGGCACTGGGTCTGTCTTACTTTCCACTTTCTCCCCAGCCCAGAACAGGGTCTGGAATGTAATACTCGTTAGAAGGACGAGGAGGGAGGGCGGGCGGGCAAGGGGAAGAAGAGACAAGGGGGAGAAATTAATATTTTGGGAGCATCTGCTATATGGTGTACAAGCATCTCATATCTGTGCTGTGGGATGGATTCTGTCCCCTCAGATTCATGTGTTGAAGCCATACCCCCTGCACGACTGTATTTGGAGGTGGGACCTTGGAGGAGGTCATTCAGGTAACATGAGGTCCTAAGGGGAGAGCCCTAACCAGATAGGACTGGCGTCCTCATAAAAAGAAAAAGTCCTCCCGAGCCCTCCGCTCGCCCCACTGTCCTCTGACATGTGCCCGGAGGAAAGACCACGTTGAGGACGGGAGGTGCCCTCCGCAAACCAAGGAGAGAGGCCTCACCGGAAAGCAGCCCTGTTGGGCCCTTGACCTTGAACTTCTGTCTCCACAACTGTGAGTAAATAAAAGTCTCCTCTTTCAGCCCCCGAGTCTGTGATATTTTGCTATAGCCGACTAACACCGTACCCAGTCCCATTCGATTTAAAATGCAGAGAAAGCCGTGACATAAATCAATCCCCAACCCACAGTAAAGTCAATTACAGCGTGTATCATTTTACAGTTTACAAGCCCCGGGTGCGGGGACGAATCTTCGCCTCCATTTCTCAAATGAGAAGACCAGGCAGGGCTCAGAGAGGCTGAGAGCCTGGCCCGAGGTCACCCAGGGAAGGACAAGCCCCAGGTCAATCCTGGACTTTGAGAGCACTGTTTCTGGGACATCCCATCCCAGCGTCCCCCACGTTAAACCAGATCTGCCCTGGACGATAGGGCCTCTGGGCTCTCATCTTCCCCAGGGTTCCCCAGCCTTGGACAGAGGGCTGCTGGCAACTATGTGCTGGCACTTGCAAAGGGCTGGAAATGCCCAGGCATTTCTCCCAGGCAGCCCTTCACTGCTGGCTGCCGGGCACATGCGTGTGAAGCCAGCGCCCTTTCCTAGGCGTGGGTAATTCTGGGAGGTGATGCCCTCCAGGCCACGCCCACAGGACCGGGCTGAGGCTACTCTCCAGGGGACAGGATGTGGCTGAAATTGTGCCTTCTCGCCCTCCCTGTCCTGCCTCCCCAGCTCCCTTCTCATCTCCCATGGGACACATACGAGGTTTGTCCGGGAGGAGTCCAGCCATTGTTAATGTAACGAGAATGGGTTGTGCAACATCAATGTAACCTGGCTCCAAGGAGAGTGGACTGGAATGAGCATGCATGAACAATGGTGACTTCACTGCACTGACCAGTGGGGGTGGTAGATGCCGTTGCATTCAAAACAACTGAGCGAGTAGAACAACAAATATGCATCAAATTGTGCATTAAGTTTGAACATTCCTCCATGGAAACTATTCAGATGATTCAAAAGGCCACAGCGATGGGCAACTGGTGATTGGCAGCTTCATCATGACAATGTGCCTGCTCACGCATCAGTCTTATGCAGAGTTTTCTGGCGAAACTTCAAATCACCAGGGTGACTCAGCCCCTCTACAGCCCAGATTGGGTGCCCTGCAACTGCTGGCTTTCCCCAAAATTAAAATCACGTTTGAAAGGGAAGAGATTTCAGACCATCAATGAGATTCAGGGAAATATGATGGAGCAGCTGATGGCAACTGGGAGAACTGTGTGAGGTCCCAAGGTACTTCCTTTGAAGGGGACTGAGGCATCATTGTCCTCTGTACAGTGTTTCTTGTATCTTGTATCTTCTTCCATAAATGTGTCTATCTTTCATATTATGTGATACCTTCCGGACAGACCTTGTAAATCCTACCTCCAGGTCTTCCTCTGGGAAACCCAGCCCAAGACTGAGGCCCCTTGGAAACAAACGTCCTACAACGAGGGGCTGGTTTTCCACCCCAGGTCCTGGTTGAGTGACAGCCAGACTGAGCCCTTGGCCTGCATGGAGAGGCACACCTCTGGGGGTGTCCCACACCAAGTGGCCGTGCAGCTTCGGGGACAGCTGGGGAGAGGCATGGGAGTGGAGACTCCACGGCGACAGGGCTCAGGAGGAAGACAATGGGGCCCTTTGGCCTTCTTTGACCTTGATTATTTCATTGTTACACTGTTTATGTTCCGGGTACAAAAACGGTTCAATGCAGATTTTTGTCCCAAAAAAAAGTCACCCAAAGATAAAATAAGCAGTCAGCATACTCGGGTGTCTCCCGCCAGACCTGGTGCGTGTGTTTAAACAAAAATCAAGCCATCCTGCATCAAGAGCCAGGCCCGCGGAGGAGGCGGAGGAGGGTGGGTGGGCTCCGGGGCCAGACTCCAGGGTGTGGATCTTGCCTCCACACTTACTGGCTGTGTGACCTGAGGCAGATAACTCCACTTCTCTGGACCTCTCCTCATCTGCAAAGAGAGGACGATAATAGTATCTGCCTGAGAGGGCGGTCTTGAGGAATAAGTGAGTTAGTGTTTAGAAAGCACTTACAATGAGCCCTGAGATACCCAAGTTCTGCAACAAGATCACTGTCAGCATCACCGTCCCCAGCGTCCCCATCAGAGCTGTGGTAACTCGCCCTCCGAAACCAGCAGCTTCTGGCATCATCCAGCCCGCAGCTGTGTTTTGTTTCGCCCAAGTAATGTTCTTCGGATCTACCCGGCTGCCAAAAGTTTGGATTCCGGAGACTTCATGTTCAAAGGCAGATTTCTGGCTTCTGGAAAAAGCGGGACGATGGGGCACACCTGGCCCGCGTAGTCACGGGGCAGAATCAGCCGGAGGTGGGTGGCAGCTGCCCCGCCCCCCAACAGGGAGGCGGGGCCTCCGCACTTGCCCCGCCCACAGTTTCTCCCCGCACCCGCAGGCCGCGCCCCACGTGGCCTCCACGGGTCGACTCAGTGCTCCTCAGCACACAGTGAACACGGCCTTGAGTAACGCTCACAGCACTGTGATGACTTCTTTTCTGCCATTGCACAGGTCGCGGATTCTTGCTGGCGAGCAGGGGGATGTTCTGAGTTTCTCACCTTCATAAACAACTGCGTTGAACGTCCCGGGACCTACAACTTTGGGTCGTTGGGGACAAGAGCTGAAGCACTGCGGACACGCACAGCTGGAAAGATTTAAGATGGGAACAGACTGAGAAAGAGAGCAGGTGGCAAGAGAAGGAGCCGTGCTGAGAAGGGGGCCGGGGCATTTTGGAAGTCCTCGGGGTCACGGTGGGGTCTCCTTTTTCTCTTCTACAATAGCGGCTTAAAAAAATCAAAATGCATTGCACAGCCCTGGCTGGTGTGGCTCAGATGGCTGGAGCATCGTGCCATAAACCAGAGGGTCATGAGTTCAATTACCAGTCAGGGCGCACGCCTAGGTTGCAGGTTCGGTCCCTCCTCAAGACACATTTGAGAGGCAACTGATTGATGTTTCTTGCGTTGTTGTTTCCCTCCCTCTTTCTCCCTTCCTCTCCCTCTCTCTCAAATCAATAAGCATGCCCTCGGGTGAGGGTTTTTAAAAAATGCATTGCTTGGACCCCAAATTCAGGGTCCTAAGATGCAGACACAAACTGAGGCTCCAACAGCCAAGTTCAAATTCTCGATCCATCAAATGGCCCGAGGCAAATCCCTCGCGCCCTCCCAGGTCTTCTCTCTCTCCCCGTCAGCAGACTGGGACAAAGGCCCGGTCTTCCACCCAGATGGCAACAAGTAGTTCAGCTGCTGAGAGGGTTGAACATAATATCCAAAATAAATCCCCGCTGAATTGTTTTTTTTCAAGAGTGAAGCTATAAGCATCCTAGAAGAAAGCCCCAAAGAACATTTATAATCATTTGAAACTAAAACCACTCTATAAAAAAAATAGAACATCATGCAAAATAACAGAGGAAAAAACATCTACAACACGCATGACAAAGGACTTACTTTCTAAAAGAGAGAAAGCTTTTATAATCCATTTTTAAAAATTGCAGAATTCAAATCAAAAGCACTGAGGAAAGGACACAAACAGGCAATTTCAAAAATATGCAAATGGCTTCTCAACTAATCATCAAAGGTCTGTCAATTAAAACTATAAAGTGCTATTTTCCCCCCATTCGTTTGTCCAAAATCTTAAAGGTTAATGATATTCGACACTGGGGAAGCTCGGAGGGGCAAATCACTGCAGTAGCTCCGGAGGGCAGTTAGGCACCAGGGATTAGGCTGGGCACCGGGCACGCCCTTCGCCCCAGCCCTCACCCTACAGGAAACTCACTGCCCAGAACTGTCCGCACCGCCTACAGCGTTTTGGGTACAAGTCTCACTGTTCACTGCAGGGACGAAGGTCCATTCCAGGCGTCCGACTGACGGTCCCGGGGCATGCAGATTAAACGTGATTTCTGGGTGTGTCTGTGAGGGTGTTTCTGGATGAGATGAGCATTTGGATGGGGGACTCCCTAAAGCAGATGGCCCTGCCTGATGGGGGGCGGGGGCGCTCCATCCAATCTATTGAGGGCCCAAATAGAACAAAAGACAGAGGGAGGGGAAATCGGCCCCCTTTCTCCCAACTCTGATTGAGCTGGGACGTAGTGTCTCATCTTCTGCCTCAGACTGCGTTTACACCATCAGCTTCATGCGTTCTTGGGTTTTCGGCCTCGGGCTGAATTATACCACCTGCTCTCCTGGGTCTCCAGTTTATGGATGGCAAATCACGGGACTTCTCGGTCTCCATAACGGTGGGAGCCAATTCTGCGTGATGGGTAGGTAGGTGGACAGATAGATGGTGGGTGGATGGATGGATGGATAGATCGATCTCCTACTGGTTCTGGTTCTGGTTCTCCGGAGCACCCTGACTACTGCAATAGTAAACACTGGAAACAATTTCACCAAACGCAGTTGACTTCTGTGTAGTTGATTTAGGACCTTGCTCTCAGGGAGCAGGGCTGAGAGGCTGGGGAGTGCCTGGGGAAGGAGGAAGCGCCGACCAAGTCTGCATTGTCAAGCTGGCCATGGCCACCGGTAAGGAGCGGCTCACTCCCACGGGGTCTTTAGAGCAGCCCTGCAAAATGCCGCTCAGAGCCATCCACCTAGGGCAAGACATGGGGGCACACTGCTCCCCAGCTCTGGTCTCCCACTGGTCAGGGCCACCCACGGGCCATTGACTCCCTAGTGCCTCCAGGTGGCACACGCAGAGATTGCAAGCAGTTCCCGAGGGAGCATCAGAGAAGCCCCCGAGCACCATGTGGCCATGGCTACAACAAGATTGGAGGACTCAGAGTCATCTTTTTAAAATGTAAATTAAATCATGTTGCTCCTGCTCAAAATGCTTCAAGGGCTTCCATCACCCTTACAACACAATCCGAACTCCTCACCATCATCGGGAAGGTCCCCGGGCTCTGCCCCCCACCTAGCCCTCCACCCCAGCTCACGCCTGTCTCCCCTCGCTCCGCCTGCACTCCAGCCCCTCTGACCTTTGGTTGGCCCTGCGCCACGCCACGCCCTGTCCTCCCCAGGGCCTTTGCACATGCCGTTCCTGCACTTGCCACACTCTTCTCCCTGCCCCCACCTGGCTCACTCATTCCTTGTTCTCCTTTATGTACCAACACAGATGTCCTTCCTTCACAGAAACCCTCCTCTCCCCCAGGCAGCCAACATGAAGCCTGTTGCCCTGATTTCTTCTCTCTCGTGGCGCCCTGGTTTGTTGTCATCCTAGGACATCCCCCCCCAGGTCACTATAGGGTCTGTCAGCCTTGCTCAGGCAGATGCATCTCGTGTCCACAGGTGAACACCCAGCCCTGGACCTGGCACCTGTCAGACACCAAGGATTTGTTGAATGAGGAACTACACATCGGTGAGATCATCTAGTTCGGAGGTCATCGGGCTGGGTTATACCGCCCCCTGGAGGCTGCCTTGGGTTAGGTTCTCCAGAAGCAGGTTCTATGGTAAGAATTTGTGTACACATGATTAGGGAATGTTCCCATGGCAAGCCAGTAAGTAAAATCACACAGAGGGTAGCCTTGGCTCAACCCCCCAGGGAGCTCTGGGGACAGTGCAGGTCCCATGTGAGAGGTGACCGGGGGAGAGGCAGGGAGCTGGAGCATTTGTATTAGTATCACTGATGAGACTGCTGCAAAGGCGTTAGGAGGTGTACGGGGGTGTTTTCTGGTGGGCAGCGATTGGGGGAGGGTGCTGGCCGGGGGTGCCCAAGGACACTCAACACCGTACAACATCTCACCCAGTCACACACCATGGAGAACTGTGCCGCTCCAAGTGTCGAAAGCCCCCCTTATAGAGAAGCGCGTATTACTTCCAATTCCTCGTTTGACAGATTTGGACATTGAGGCACAGAGAGGGAAAGTGACCTGCCCAAGGCAACACAGCAAAAGAGACACAAAGCCGGGGACTAGAATGCCGGTGTTTTCGTGGAGGCCCCTGAGTCTTAATTCCTCCTGAAACATAACAGAGGATACTCTACGCCCCAAGTCGAAAACCCCTCCTGGATTTCTCAAGGGGGCCATGGATGCCCCATCCTCTGCCAGGGAGAAATCCAACTGGGAGACGTCAGCAGCCCCGCCCAAAGCAGACGTGCCCATGAAGATAAGGGAGACAGTTTTCCACCAGACAAATTCGTGCCCTGCTCGGTTTAGACATTAAAATGAACTAACTTAATTTCATGCCATATGCAAATCCCCACCAGCTGTCAGCTCTGTAATCACAGGAGACTTAATGTAATAACTAAACAAGAGCAAAAACGCAGCGAATCAAGCTCTGGGCAAGTCCACGGACGGCGGGTTTCGTGTTCCCGGGTGCTCAGCCAGCGCGGAGCATTCACGGCGGACATCTGGAAGCCTGGACACCTGCCATCGCCCTCACCAAAACGCCTGCTGCCATGAGAATAAATAATAGCTAAGGCCCGATCGGGTCGTCACGCACCCCGAGCCCGCACACACCGTGAGCATCTCTCTCTAGACCCCAGAGCTTCTCCCCAACTGTCAGGGTTCAGACCTGCCCAGCCATCTGGGCCCAGGGCTCAGAAGTAGCCCAACCACGTCTCTGGCTCACCGGAACCGAAGGGGTGGGAGGGAGGCTGCTGGCGGGGGCAATGGGTGGAGGGCGGTCTTCCAGCCGGAGAGCCCCACGTTCCTCAGACTGCCCGAGCCAAAACTAATAGCAAACATTCATCAGATGCTTACCCTGGTAAGCCAGGCCCGCCACCTTCTGTGACCATCTCAACATCTCCCAAAGCGTGGAGGATGGTTTCAGGTCATCTGTTCACTCACTCACTCACTGCTGCATTCATTCAACAAACATTTGTGACACATCCGTGACGGGCCAGGTGCTGGGCTGGGGACATCGCGGTGAACCACACACACAGACACCCCTGGCCTCGGGAAGCTGCATTTCTGGTGGGACAAGCCCGTTTTAAATGGGATCTCAAAGCCCTTTGCACCTGCTGTGGCACCAACAGTATTGCCTTGGGGCGAAGCCGTATGTGTGAGAGTTGATTAAGAGAAACTGCAGGACAGGGTGAAAGGTACTATTGCTGGTCTCGTTTTACAGCCCGGGAAACTGAGGCTCGGGGAGGTCCAGCCTGAGATCGCACAGCTGGGACGTGGTGGAGTTCAGATGTGAGCCCGGGTCAGGCTTCAGATCCGGTGTTTTAACCACGGGACCGAGACAAAGTGACCCAACAGGTGGCCCATTTCATTCAAACACTTGGTTCTCGGCCACCAAAAATCCCTGCACATGTGGCTCGCAGCCACTCTCTGCAAATCCTGCCAGGGGGTTACACAACTTCCCCTTGTTCTTGTTTCCACGTTGAGGAGGGTCCAGCCTATTTCACCTCCTTCCTTAAGTTTGGGGGCCAGGACCCCCATTTGAGACAGCCTAACTCAGGGCCCACGACGATGACCAAGTTCCCACCACAGGGAACCCCCCTTGCATCCCCATAACCCACAGCTAGTGCCCCGGCCCCAGCTCCCTGGCTCCTTCTCAAGGGCAGTGGCCGTGACCATGTCTGTGACTGGCATGCGAGCCCTGGGAGTCTTTAAAACAACAACAACAACAACAACAACAGAGGATATCAAGCTGGCCCCTCAGCTGTACACAGGCGTGTATTAAAAGCGAGCGTTGGCGATGTTATTCAGCTGTCAACGGGAGGACAATGCCGCCACCCACCGCCACGTGGATGGCTCTGAGGACGCTGTGCCCAGGGAAATACATAAGCCAGTCACAAAGAGACACTGTCTGAGTCCACTTACCGGAGCCACTTAGAGGGGTCAGCACCCCAAAGACACCGAGCGGAAGGGGGTCTCCCAGGCGAGGGGAGGGTGGAAAGGGGGCTCCTGCAAAACGGGCAGGAAGTTTCAGCTGAGGAAACGAAAGGAGTGCGAATATGTTCAACACCACAAAACTGTCCACCCAAACTCATCACGGTGCTAAATTTTGTAACGATGTGCGTGTTACCACAGTAAAATAATAACAGTAAACAAGGGCAATGTGTAGGCTAGCAGAAGGTGAAAAGTGGAAGTATTTCTATATGCATTGTTTAGAGTGTTGGCTAGAAAGTATTGTAGAAAACTGACCCAGATTACAGGCTCAGGGAAACATGTTCAGGAAGCCCAAGGGGCAGTTGGAAGTGACTCTCATGAAAAAGCAAAAGAAAAGGAAGAGGCTTCCGGTCAAGATGGCGACGTAGGCAGAGATGACTCGCCCCTTGCACAACCACATCAAAATCACAGCTAAAATATAGAACCACCATCACTCAGGAACATCAGAAACTGAGTTGAAAGGAAGTCTAACAATTACAGAACTGAAGAAACCACCTCCATCCAGACTGGTAGGAGGGGCGCAGACGTGGCACAGGCTGGCCCCACACCCACGTGGATAAACATTCGGGAGGAATATCTCGGGAGCAAGGAGTCCCAGCCCCACACCAGGCCCCCCCAGCCCAGGGTTCCAGTGCCAGGAAGAGAAGTCCCCACAACTTCTGGCGGCAAAAACCAGCAGGGACTGAGTCAGTGGAGGAGGCTGCTGGAGCCCTAAGCAGTTCCTCTTAGGGCACCCACACACGGACTCACCTACTCAGACTCACTCCCTCTGGGCTCCAGCACTGGGGAGGCAGCTTGAAGGGTGCCAGTGGTATGCAGGGAGACACTGAGTGTCTGGCATTGGGGCGAGCAGAAGCCACTATCCCTTTGCTGAGCCTTCCCCGCACAGACCTGATAGGTTGGTGCCATGCCTGAGATTCCACCAGCCTGGCACCAGCCTGGCTAACACAGTGTGACCCACCTTATAAATCAACAGAGCCCCCCTCACCCCCAATGTATGGGCCCACCCAAGCTGCTTGTCCATCAGAATGGCTGGTCTCAGCTCCTAAATCCTTTCAAACAAGCAACAGCTGGCTTCTGTGAGCCCTCGCTGCAGCCAGATTAGAGTCACAGATTGGCTTCACCTGGGAATCTGCAAACCCAGCACAAGTAGCAGCCATCTCAGATTGCTTTTCAGCTCAGGAAGGGTGGCCCTGGGCAAAACACAGGTGGGAGCTGACCTTGGCCTGCACCACCCATGAAACACCAGGGCCAACACACCCAGTGCACAGCCACAGACCACATCGGAGCACAGCCTCCCTGCTCCTGTACAACTGATCCTCCACAGAGGTTGGAAATTGGTGGTCAGTGGTCACAGCCAGTCCTTGCAGCTGACTGGCCTGGGTACATCCCTCCCATTGACCTGCCAACAGCGACCAAGGCTCAACTACAGGAGAAGAGTGTACTAAGTTCACATGAAGTGCACACCTTGAGTGCCCAGCTTGGGTGAGAGGGGAGGCTGTGCCACTGGACACTACAGGACACCCACTGCGTTAGGCCACACTACCAAGCCATGGGATCAAAGCAGTTCTACCTAATACATAGAAACAAACACAGGGAGGCTGCCAGAATGAGCAAAGAAACATGGCCCAAATGAAAGAACCGATCAAAACTGCAGTAAGAGAACTCAACAAAATGGAGATAAGCAATCTATCAGATGCAGAGTTCAAAACACCAATTATAAGGATGTTCAGGGAACTTGGTGAGGACCTCAGCAGCATAAAAAAGACCCAGGCAGAAACAAAGGATACACAAATTGAAATAAAGAACAATTTACAGGGAAAGAACAGTAGAGTGGATGAAGCTGAGAATCAAATCAATGATATGAACATAAGGAAGAAAAAAACAACCAATTAGAACAACATGAAAAAAGAATCCAAAAACATAAGGCTAGTATAAACAATCTCTGGGACAACTTCAAGAGGTCCAATAGTTGCCTCATAGGGGTACCAGAAGGAGAAGAGAGAAAGCAAGAAATTGGAAATCTATCTGAAAAAATAGTGATAGAAAACTGCCCTAATTTGGTGAAGGAAATAGACATGCTAGTCCAGGAAGCACAGAGTCCCAATTATGATGGATGAGTAGGGACCCACACCAAGACACATCATAATTAAAATGCTGACGGTTCAAGATAAAGAGAGAACCTTAAAAGCAAGAGAAAAGAAGTCAGTTACCAGAAGGTTGCCAAATGGGAGGGAGCAGGGGGAGAACAGGTGGAGAGGTGAGGGGATTCAGAAGTACAAATAGGTAGTTGCAGAGTAGCCATGGGGTTGTAAATTACAGTGTAGGGAATAGAGTAGCTAAAGAACTTGCATGCATGACCCATGGACATGAACAATCGTGGGGGGATTGCCTGAGGGAGTGGGGGATGCTGGGTGGAGGGGGGCAAAGGGAGGAACATCAGGACAACTGTCATCGCAGAGTCAATAAAATATAATTTTTAAAAAACAGGAAAAAGGCCCGTCACAATGCGATCATCTTAACACGTGGGATGCTCCTGGTAGGTGGCACCTGGCAGGCGGCTGCTGGCTGTGATCCTCCTCCTCCAGCCCCAGCCTCCAAAAGAGGGAGCCGTGGTGAGCGTGTCAGCTCACGCTGGCGTGCCGCCTGTCCAACCGGGCTCCGGAGGGGCCACTTTCCCCATCACAGTCTCAGAGCAGCTGGGAAGGCTCGGGTTGGAAGAGGGAGGGCCAGGGTCACCGGCCTTGAAGGAATCCCCTCCCTTCTCTCCATCTTGAGCCCATGGGCTCATGTGGCAGCTGCACCCCCAGGCAATGCATTGTTCCCAAAGAGATCAGAGACACCGTTGTCGTGGGTGAAACCCTGGAGAACCTTAAGGAGGCAAAGAATGAAAATGCTGAAAGAAGCCAGTCACAAAAAACCACCTATTGTATGATTCCATTTATAGGAGACATCCAGGACACAGACATTGACGCAGACAGGAAACAGATTGCAGGGGGCCGAGGGAGGACCCTGGCGGAGCAGCAGGGACTGATGGCTCATGGGCACGGGGTGTCTCCATGGGGCGAGGAAAATGTCCCCAAATGGACTGACTGTGGTGAAGGTTTCACAATTCTGGGAAGGTACTAAACACCATCGAATGGTACACTTTAAGGCAATGAATTGTGGGCTATGCAAATTATATCTCGAGAAAGCTGATACTAACAAACCAAAAAAGTTGCCTTGGCTCTAAACTTAGTTCCCCAGTTCCTCTAAGCTCCCCAAAGCCGCGAGCATCTCCCTTATTAGGGCAGCCCTGATTTCACAATGATTTTTTTAAAGAGCGTTTTCTCAGCACCTGAAAAAAAGACCCTTTGATGTCCATCTAAAGCCCTCCTAGGAATTCTTATCTATTTAAAAGAGGAGAATGCTTATTAAAAGCTTGGCTTTCTTGGCTAGCCAAGTACTCATGTTAATTTCCTCCGCTCCACGTTACTATGGCAACACAAAGCTCCACTGAGAGCTTCTGGGGTACATCCAGAGGGACTGCAATCTGGACCCAGGGTGAACGGCAGCCGCTCTGCACGGCAGCCCCCGTGCCCTGGCCGCCTCCGCCGCCCCCCGCCCATGGACGCTGCAGGAGGGGGCGTCCCTTGCTGAGAAGGGGGAGGGTCCAGAGAGGGGCTCCTCTGGGTCCACACTCCGTGCCGGCCAAGGGGCTGCCCTGGGCCACCGGCACCACGCAGGAAGAGGAGAGGGTAGTGCTCGCATCTCTCAGACGCTGTGATTTGAAACGGCCTCGGCAGCACCCGCGTCATTTGGTGGCAGGAGACAGCGTCTCGGGCCCGTGAGAGTAACACGGCCTGAACGCTTTCATTAAACAGCCCTCTGTTCTCACGGGTGGGTCTCAGACCTGCAGAAGCTCCCTGCCCCCAGGCCCCGACGACTCGGCCACCCGATGCCAAAGGAGCCTGCAGCCCGTGCCCTCAGGCTGTCGGGCAGAACCGTGGGGTCCGAGGAGGGCAAGGTGCAGAGGGTGTAGGGTAGGCAGCCTCCAAGATGGCCTCCAATGACCTTCACCTCCAGGCTGGTTTGTTCCACGGTGGGTCTGCGTTGTGACCCAGAGAGTTCAGTGGAGGTGACAGTGTGTGACTTCCAAAGCTGGGTCATCAAAGACTGTGGGCTCTTGGATCATTCGTGCTGGGGGAAACTGGCCGCCGTGTTGTGCGGACACCCAAGCAGCCCTGTGGAGCCACGCACATGGGGAGGAGCCCCAGTCCCCGGCACCGGCCAACACCAGCTTGCCGCCCACGTGAGTGAGCCGCCTCGGAAATGGGCCCTCAAGCCCTCGGATGCCTGCAGCCCCAGCCAACAGCGCGATGCAACCTCAAGACCCACCTGGAGTCGGACTATCAGCCGAGCGCCTCCCAGGGTCTTGACACACTCAGACTGCAAGATAAAACATGTTCATTGTTGGGTTAAGCTGCTAAACCAGGGGGTTGTTCATTACACAGCGTGGATACAGAGTGCACCCGGATGCCCACGGAATAGCCAGAAGTTGTCTTGAGAAGAAAGACGGCTTTATCGAGATTATTCCCGCCCTGCTCCTCGCTCCCTTCCCTAAAGTACCTTTACATAAGAAAGTGATGTGTTGATGGGTACGGGCTTTAGAGACTTGGGTTTGTGTCCCGCCTCTGGCCTTGTCCTCTACCCACCTCAGTGTCCTCCCCCTCCGGTAAAACTGAGGAATCAAAATGTAACCAGTCAGCTCTGAAGTTGTAGGGTCTCACAATGGTTAAAAACATAAGTTTTGAGTCAAGAAGACTGGTTTTGAACCCTGACTCTGCCATTTGCTTGCTGTGCTACCTCAGGCTAATTACCTAACTTCTCTGAACCTCATTTTCACCTTCCATACGGCGGGTTTAATCATACCTACTTCCTGGCATGGTTACAATAACCCAATAAACTAATATATATAAATTACTTAGTACACAGTAGGTGCTTAATAAATGGTAGTTACCGCTACCAGTCATGAGATAATGTGACGAGTACAGTTATTTCCACTTAGAGCCAAGATCCAGGAAGAGCAGAGAGGCTGGAGGACTTTAGTGGTCTGGAGTGAGTCCAGGTACAGGTGTTCTTTTAAAAGCTCCCCAGGTGAACCTTTGAGGAACTCCACCCTACAGGAACTCTCACACGAGTGCCCGAGTCAGACAAGAATTCCACTGCAGTGCTGTTCGTAACAGGGAAGGACTGGAAACGATCCCCTGCCCATCAGGAGGTAAATGGGAAATAAATTCTAAATGGAATACTACACAGCAGTGTAAAATTAATGAAGCAGCACTAAGTGTATTAACAGGAATATAAATCTCTAAAATGTAATGCTGAACCACCCCCTGCAAATGCAGGAGGATACATAGAGTATACAGAACATGCAAAAATACGCAGAGCATTGCTATATGTTATTTAGAAATAGATACATGTTGGCAAAAGCCAAAGCCATGCGTGCATCTAAGAAGCATCAAGGTCAAGCTGGAGGTTACCTCTGGGAGGAGGGATGGGAATGTAATGGGGGAGGGGCTGCCCTGGAGCTTCGGGGCACTGGGAATACGATGGGGTATTTTTTAAACTGGGTGGCAGGCACACAGATACCCAGGGTATTGGCTCTGCCCTCCGCATGTCTGAAATATTGCACATTTAAAAATAAGTGTGCATAGAAAAATACCCAGTACAGCTGTGCATGGGCATTTTTCTTCCCGTTGCTTGTGCCTTTTGTTTTATCTGTAATGATCCGTCCAGCTTTTAAGAAATAGAGCAGTTGGCTATTTAACAACGTGGAACACCCTGAGTGCAGGGCATGAGCCATCAGCTCAGGGACACCCACACAGGGTCCCCCAACCTCCGTCTCTTGGCAGTGCCTCAAAAGCTGAACCCGACCACACTGGGTATTCCTAGTAAGGAGTTTTAGTAGTCAGGGGGGAATGCTGCTGAAGTCTCTTCTTCTGCAGCATCTCTGAGTTAGAAAGAGGAAAGAGAAACATCCAAGCAGGCTAGGATGTGAGAGGAGCCTGGGAATGAAAGGGGGGAGAGAACCAGTAGGGTGTATCTTCTTTTAAACACAGGTGAGTCATTCTGGAGCCACCCCAACGCAATACGGCCGCAAGTTGGGGATTCAGGGTTTTCTCAGCAATCTAATCTGCCTCTGCCACCAGGAAGTGCTTGGATGTTGTTTCTTAAAGATGCATAAAGGGTTTTATTTTCTTTTGCATAATGAACACATTTCCCATGCAGCCACTTTCTTAGGTTCTCTGTCAAGTGTCAAGGTTAGGTTTTACAAAAATCCTCCGTGGGCCACTGGGAGGCAATTTCCACCCAATACAGAAACTTAAGAGGGAGAAAGATAACTTTTCAATATCATTTCAGGGGCCATATTTTGTGCATTTAACACAACTGAATGCAGACAACATCCAGAAAGAAAATTGAGTGCGCTCTCTTGACAATGGGCATTAAATGGGGGCAGTGATGCCAGGTGAATTACTGCCCCCTGGTGCCCGCAGACAGCGGTGCAATCATTCGCTGAGAGTCATTTGTGGTGTTGTTCCCTGCATTCCCTTGCTACCATCTCCTGACTATTTTATTTTATTTTTCTTATAGCCATTTTCAGGGACCTTAATGATGTCAATGTCTTGAAAGCTCATAACATGGCCTCACTATTGCCTGCTTTCTCTAAATTTCTGCAGAAACACATCCAGGTAAGCAGATTCATTGGCTGGCTTCCTGCCCATTTTGAAAGCTTTTAAGCAGGAATCTGGCAGTTCTCTGTAACTGGCAGACAAACATGCCAATTGTTGAAAAATCTGGAGATTTTGTTTAAAAATCTAGGCCCGACACTTCTTTTGAAAAAAAAATGGAAAACCTGTCAACTTCTGGACTGCATGCTAGCATAATAAATGCATGCTAAAGCTGAGAAGCTGCGGCCCACTTTGGATGAGACAGGGGCTCGCACATTCTCCGCACTCACCACCTTTCCCTATTGTCTCATGCCCAGACAGTTTTATTCACTGACGATTGTTATATAGCTCCTGGATTCTCTACCATAGCCTAAACTCCCTGAAGAGTTTGCACTGACATCCCAATAAGGAATGAAGAAAGGATGGTACCTTTAAAAGTGGATGATTACATCACCTTATGCCTAGGAGGAGATAGAGGTCCACAAGCCCCATAATACCCAGTTCAGTGAGGCTAAGTGACCTGCTCAAGGTCACACAGCTAGTAAGTGATGGGCCCTGCACTTGAACACACATCTGCCTGACCCCAGGACCTCACTGCTTTGCACTACACCAACCGACCCCCATAATTAGCTGGTTGCGTCGCAGGCCCTCCTCTGGGAAAGGGTTTTACATTACTGCTTGAACCATCAGGAGTGGAATTCAGGTGACATGGAGAGAATGATGTTCATGATCTTTGTTCAAAAGACGGAAACAGGGAGCCCCAGAAATAACCACCATCCTGATTTTGTTTCTTAAAAACCTCATGGTTGGTCCTACTGCAGAGATTTATTCAATTCCAGACAACAAAATTTCGGAAGCATCTACCACCACATGCCATTCCCCATGCCCAGGGCTGGGAGTTGGGCGGACTGGGGGCCAAGTTATAATATAAACAGGGAGCCCAAACAGCAAGGGCCAAAGCTGCCTGGTCCCTCACCTCCCGATGTCCCCCACACGCTGTCTTTCCTGACAACACGCATCTGGCCTGGGCCTGGACACCCCCTTTTGTGCTGTGAGTCAGCGGCTTCCCTAAAACTGGAATCCGACTGAGCCCTATGAAACGGCAATGGGGTCTCTCCCCAGGGGATGGAGCAAGCTGCAGCTCTGACAGTTTTTTCTGCAGGTAACAAATAAGCAATGACTTGGTGTCTTCTCTAGGAATAATTGCAATAGCACACACTCACCACTTGGCTCTCACACAAAAACCCTAGTGGATGGACCGTCTTCGCATTGCACCAGTCTTACGCCAAACAGGATCAGCAAGGTCAATTCGCTGAAGGTACTCAGTTTGCAAGTGGCAGACATGAGATTTGAACTCAGGGCTGTGTAACTCCGAGGGTGACATCCAGCGAAATGTGTGTTCTGGAAAAGGTCAGATCTTGAAGGGTCAGGCCTTCTGCAGCGGGCCAAAGCTGAGCTGTGACAGGCAAGCTGGCTCACCAGAGGGAAGTGGAGCTGCCGTGCTGGTTGGCGCTGGGCTGCCGCAGTGGGACCGCTTCTATGGGGCCACCTCACAGCCTGCTGTCCCACAGCTGTGCTGTTGCACGACGGAGCTGTCTTCACTGAAGGGTCCCCCACTTCACCACGGCCCAAACTGGGGGCTCCTGTTAGCGTTGAACTGACACCAATGACCATCGGTTGACATGACATCTTAATGTTTAGAATTACTGGGCATGCCACAGGTCCTGGATGTTTGGTTTCAATATTCCTGAATTAAGATGGAGATTTCAAAGAGAAGAAGATGAAGGTTTCAAAGCGTGTGGTGGTTGCAGGGTGGGGGGAGGTGGAGGAGGGTACAGAGGAGATAAATGGTGATTGATGGACAGTGTGCAGTTGATGGGCTGTGGAATTGTGCACCTGAAACCCGTATAATTTTGTTAACCGGTGTCGCCCCAATATATTCAATAAGAAGGAAAAAATAATAAATACAAAAGAAAAAGATGGAGGTTTCAGCTTTCTTCATGAAGGAAAAAAATTCTCTCTTTCTCTTCCTCTCTTCCCTCCTCCCCCGCCCCCCCCCCCCCCAGAAGCCAAAACAAGCAGCCAGGCCCTTCTCTGGAGGATCCAAATTAAAAGTCAGGGACGAGCCCTGGCTGGCATAGCTCAGTGGATTGAGCGCGGGCTGCGAACCCAAGTGTCGCAGGTTCGATTCCCAGTCAGGGCACATGCCTGGGTCTCAGGCCATGACCCCCAGCAACCGCACATTGATGTTTCTCTCTCTATCTCTATCTCCCTTCCTTTCCTCTCTAAAAAATAAATAAAATCTTAAAAAAAATTTAAAAAAAAAAGTCAGGGACGAAAAGAGAGAAGGGGAGAAAAAGGAGAAAGCTCAGTTCTGGTAGCACAGGGTGGAGGATGAGAAGTGGGCTGTGAAGTCAGACTAATAGGGTAGAGAGGTGCAAACCACCAACATCCTCATATTACACCTAAAGAAACTGAGGCCAGGAGAGATGCCTGAGAAGGAGACCTGTGGGACGGTCAGCTGTTTCAAACCAGCGGCGTTGTGAGTTTCCCAATTTCCGTGCCTGCAAAACCACATCAGCGCGGGATTTTCCACACCCACTACTCCAGCCGGTCGCCCAGGCCCCACCCCTCCTGTTGTTTATTGGCTGCTGCGACACGAGACCGACGCAGAAACCAACCAATGGGAGTGGACCACGGCGAGACTTTCCCCGGGAAGCCGAGGCGACGCGAGAACCCGGAAGTGCGAGGAGCGCACCAGTGCAGGAGGCCTACCCGCCTCGACGAGAGTGACCAGCCGACCAATGGCAAGCTGGAGGGGGCGGGCCCAGAAGGCCGGCAGCGAGGAGGTTGTGGTATCCTGCCGCGGAGCTAGCGAACGCCGGGACAGCGGCCGCAGGGCCTGGCAAAGGTGCGCGGAGAGGAGGTGGTGAGCCCGAGGAACTTGGAAGGAGAGGGCAGGGAAGGGTGCGGTAGGACAGGAAGCCCTGGGCGGGGTTCGGAAAGGGGCGGCTCCCCAGAATGACAGTCCAGCGCTCTCCCCTCCCTGGGCCTCAGTTTCCCGCTTCCTAGAGTAGTGGTGGGTGAGAGATCGCGCCTCCCGGAACGCACTTCCAGCTCCCCGCGCACACCCGCGTCACCGGCGAACACCAGCCACCCCCAGGAGGCCGTCCCTCGGGGATAACGCGCAGACCACCTGGACGAAGAGTGACCCACACCGTCTCCGTACCTCCAGTCTCCGTAACCCCACAGTGGGCCAAGTGAACCCCCATTAGAGCGCGTAGCAAGCCATTTCCAGTGTTCTGGATCAACGAGCCAGCGCTCAACCCGCGCCCCCACCGTTAGACCTACAGCCCTGAGCGATAAGGCCTAGCACCAGGAGCTGGTGCACGGGCCCTGATTATGGATACGGTAGAGGTGACGCCTCGGGCACCCAGAACTCAGACGCACTGGGGATTCGTACCCGATGCTTCTGTTTACTCCCTGTGCGCCTCCTGGGAATTGACTTGCCCCGTCTGTCTCTTGTTTCCCTCTTCTGTACAGCGGAGCTGGGGTGGCTGTCCTTCTTAGGGTACTGAGGGTTACGCGAGATAACGTATGGCTAGCGCTCAGCTCGGCACTCAGCACACCAGTTGCCCAATAAATGCTTATTGTTAGCATGCCTGACCCCCCCCACTTTCACTGTCATCCCCCAACACAAACCCCCTGTCACAGAGGGCGCGGGGTCACTGGTCTGGCCCACACCCTGAGTTGTTCTTGAGATGTTTGACTGCCCAAACTCTAGGTGGCATCCCAGAAAAGGCAAGAGAGGGGACTGGCAATGCGGCTAGTTTCAGGGTGAGGGCAGGAAGAGGTGGCCAGCCATGTGACAATACATCAGGTCACCAAACAGTTGCACTTATCAAGGAATGGGCCTCAAAACTGCCTTGGCCAATCTGGGTGTGTTAGGTTCTTACTTTTGCCCCAGACACTCAGTGTTTGGGGTCCGAGGCCACAGAATTTGTGATGGAGGGTAGACTTTAGAGCCACAGGGTCCTGAATTCAAGTCCTAAGGCTCTCACCTTCTCACTGGGTGACTTCTCCAAACCTGTTTCCTCATCTGGAGAGTGGGGCGCCTGTAGCATCAGCTCTTGTTGAAGATTGCAGGAGGGTATGTGTAGGCCCTTAGAGCTTACTTAGCACAGGGCCTGGCACACAGTAAGTGCCTAATAAATGCTGGGCAACGGCAGCATTACTTTTCAGACACCACCCTGCAGAGGGCTCCAATCCTTCCAGGCTGGCCCCTCCACGTTTATACCCACTCCTTGCTTGCCCCCACCCCCTGGTCACAGTGAATTCAGAGGCCTGGGGGTCTCCAAGCCCTAGCTGGAGTCAGAAATGCACCCCAAACATGCCTCATCTCCTCTGACTCTTGGTTCCTTTCAGATCTGGCTCTCTTTCGGACGACTGTGGATATGTGCAAGGGGGCCACCCCTGAGTCCAGATGACACTCGTGCCAATGGCTTCAGTGATGGCCGTGACTGAACCAAAATGGGTCTCCATGTGGGGCCGCTTCCTGTGGGTGATGCTGCTGAGCCTGGCGCTGGGGTCCTTGCTGGCCCTGCTGCTGCCCCTGGAGGCCATGGAGGAGCAGGGTCTGGCCTTGCTCAAAGGCTTCTACCTGCTCAGCGGCAGGTTGGACAGGGCACAGCACGCCGTCAGCAGATATGCCAGACCATCCACAGAACTCAGTGTCACCTCCAAGGATGCAGCACTGCTGGTGGTCAAGGCCAAGTCCTCCCCAGGTAAGAGGGAGTGGCTGTCTCTCCTCCACAGTTGATTGTTCGCTTTGTTTGGATTATGCCACATTTGGTTTGTCTGTTATCATTTGTGTTTACACTTGTTAAAATTATTGGGGTACCTTGTTAATAACAAATTTTAGGAGTACAACTTGGTAATATGACATCTGTTTATTCTATGGGGTGACATTGGCTAATGAGGTTATGTAAGTTTCATGTGTACAAGTCTATACACATCATCTGTATGCCGCATTGTGTTCACCGCCCAGAATCTGCAGCCTCCTGCTCACCGTACACTTGACCCCCTGTGCCGTCTTTGCCCTCCCCCGTCCCCCTTTTCTCTGGGAACCACCATTCAGTTGTCCGTATCTATGAGTTTTTGTTTGTTCATTCATTGCTTTATGTTTTATATCCCACGTGAGTGAATTTATATGGTTCTGGTCCTTTTCCAGCTGACTTACTTCCCCTAGCATAATACTCTCAGGATCCAACCATGCTGAGGCAGATGGCAATGTGTCATCTTTTTATGGCTGAGTAGTATTCCATCACACACATGTACGACACCTTCTTTATCCATCCGTCCATCAAAGGGCACCTGGGTTTCCGTGTTTTGGCCACTGTGAAGAATGCTGCAGTGAACATAGAACTACATATATCTTTATGAATGCTTTCACATTTTTCAGGTAGATACCCAGAAGAGGGATTGCTGGGTCACATGATAACTCTATTTTTAAATTTTTGAGAAACCTCCATCTGTTTTCTATAGGGGCTGTACCAACTAACATTCCCACCAGCAGTGTGCGAGAGCTCCCTCTTCACGTCCTCCCCAACTCCTTATGGTATCTCATAGTTGTAACTTGTTTTCCCTTACCACTAGTGAGGTTGAGCAATTTTTTTAAAAGACTTTATTCTTAGAGAGCGGGGAGGGGAGGGAGAAAGAGAGGGAGAGAAACATTGATATGAGAGAGAAACATCCATCAGTAGCCTCTCATGAGCGCCTGGACCTGGGATGGAACCTGCAACCCAGGCATGTGCCCTGACCGGGAATTGAACCAGCGACCTTTCTACTAGGCAGGACGATGTCCAACCAAGTCACACTGGTCAGGATGACGCTGAGCATCTTTTCATGTATCTGTTGGCTGCCTGTATGTCTTCCCTGGAAAAAGGTCTATTCAGGTCCTCTACCCAAGTTTTAATCAAAATTTTTTCATGTGTTGTTGAATTGTATGAGTTCTTTATCTATTTTGCATGTTGGCCCCTTATTGGAAGTATCATTTGTAAATATCTCCCATTCAGTGGGCTGCCTTTTTGTTTTGTTGGTGCTTTCTTTTTTGCTTTGGAGCTTTTTAGTTTGATGCAGTGGTTTGTTAGTTTGTTTGCTTTTACTTCCCATGCCTTTGGTGTCAAGTTCACAAAAACTCCTGAGACCAAGGTATTTAAGTTTAGTGCCCATATATTCTCCCATATATTCTATTGCTTCAGGTCTTATATTCAAGTCTTTAATCCATTTTTAGTTAATTTTTGTGCACATTGTCAGTTGTTTTATCCTTTTGTGTGTGGCTTCCCAGTTTTCCCATGCCATTTACTAAGACTTTCCTTTCTCCATCGTATGTTTTCGGCTCCTTTTATGAAAATTAGTTGCCTGTGTGGGGGGTTGTTTCTGGACTCTCAATTCTGTTCTGTTCACCTGTGCATTTTTCTGCCAGGACCATACTGGTTTGATTGCTGCCGCTCTGCGCTTTTGCTGCTATGTTGTATTTTCACTTCCCAGCCTTCTTTACCAGGTTCCGCCAGGGGGTGTGGGGCAGCGGGGGCAAGTCTGCGATCTCACAGCTCTGCCCCCCGCCCCACCAGCAGCAGAGGCAGTCAACACCACTGTGTTAAGACTTCTCAGCTGCCTCTACCTGGTTTTGGTGGGGGGCAGGGGGAGCCAGGGAGGGAGCTGTCTTGTCCCTGAGGGAAACTGCCCTGCCTGCCTTACAGTCCAGGCTCTAGTGTGAGCGCTGTGGTACGACTCCCCCACCGCTGCCAACTGGCTGGAGCCGAGGTGGGTGCTGAGCCTCATCTGTGGCCACCATCCCTGCCCTTCCCCCATCCCACCTTCCCTACTTTCATCCCAGGTGTGGATCTTTCAGGCACGTGTGTGTGTTGAACAGGGGATCCTTTTTTCAGTTACCCGACTTTTTGTACATTACAGGGGAGAAACGATGGAGTCCTCTCACTCCCCCATGATGCCCACGTCACTCTCAGCACTTGCTAATGCAGATGTTTAGTGTCTACTTCGTCCTATGTGCAGGGTACAGGGTGTCACAGTGAAGAAGTCAGCCCTGACCTCCCAGCCTAGACAAGCTGACAGGTGACCCATACAGCGCCACCAAGGTGGTGATGGGGGAGCAAAGGAGGCCACAGGAGCACACCAGGAAGGCTCCCTGGAGGAAGGGGTACTTAAGCTGAGACCAGAGTGTGAGCAGGAGTGATCCAAAGAACAGTCACGAGGGGAGAGTGCTCCAGCAGAGGCCTGAGGGTAAGAGTCTTGGGCACTTGAGGAACTAAAGGAAGCCCAAGAAGTGTGGCTGACACTCACTTGGTGGGAGAGCTGGTAGAAGAAAGACTAGATGTTTAACAGGGTGCGGCTGAAAACCACTAGGTTAAGAGAATTAAAGGGCCCAAGGAGGGAGGCTTCAGGGGCTAGTACCAGTGGGGAGCTATTTACAGCCTGGCCCCCAGAGCAGGGGAGACCCCATCATGATGCAGGGAGGGCCGAGTGCTGGGAGCTGTGGCCAGAGGTACACGCCCACTCCCCACGCGGCAGGCAGGGGGCAAGGTGATGCCTCCAGGACTGTGGGACAAATGAAAAACCGCCAGCCTACCACCCCATGGGGCTGTGGGGAATAAACACATCCACACACACAGGAGTACCAGCATGCTGGGAGGAGCAGCAGCATGGCTGGACCGAGCCCCCGAGGCCATGGCTTCCCCTGGGGCCCAGCAGCTGACCACTCACCTGGACGTGCTCTGCCACTCCCGGCCCTCCCTGCCACTCCCCACCCTCCCTGACTGTGCTCCTTTGGCTCTTTTCCAGCCGGGAAGTTGGAAGCCAAAGCAGCTCTGAACCAAGCCCTGGAAATGAAACGCCAAGGCAAGCGGAAAAAAGCCCACAAGCTCTTCTTGCACGCCCTGAAGATGGACCCAGACTTTGTGGACGCCCTCAACGAGTTTGGCATCTTCTCGGAAGAGGACAAGGACATCATCCAGGCAGATTACTTGTACACCAGGGCGCTGACCATCTCGCCCGACCACAAAAAAGCGCTGATCAACCGGGACCGGACGCTGCCGCTGGTCGAGGAGATCGACCAGAGGTACTTCAGCATCATCGACAGCAAAGTGAAGAAGGTCATGTCCATCCCCAAGGGCAACTCCGCGCTGCGAAGGGTCATGGAGGAAACGTACTACCATCACATCTACCACACGGTGGCGATCGAGGGCAACACCCTCACCCTCTCAGAAATCAGGCACATCCTGGAGACCCGCTACGCTGTGCCGGGGAAGAGCCTGGAGGAGCAGAACGAGGTCATCGGCATGCACGCAGCAATGAAGTATGTCAACACGACACTGGTCTCCCGCATCGGGTCCGTCACCATCAGCGACGTACTGGAGATCCACAGGCGGGTGCTGGGTTACGTGGACCCCGTGGAAGCCGGCAGGTTTCGGACGACACAGGTCCTCGTGGGACACCACATCCCTCCCCACCCCCAGGAGGTGGAGAAGCAGATGAAAGAGTTCATACAGTGGCTCAACTCCGAGGACGCCATGAATCTGCACCCAGTGGAGTTTGCAGCCTTGGCCCACTATAAACTTGTGTACATCCACCCTTTCATCGACGGCAACGGAAGGACTTCGCGCCTGCTGATGAACCTCATCCTGATGCAGGCGGGCTACCCCCCCATCACCATCCGCAAGGAGCAGAGATCCGAGTACTACCACGTACTGGAAGTCGCCAACGAAGGCGACGTGAGGCCATTCATTCGCTTCATTGCCAAGTGTACAGAGACCACCCTGGACACCCTGCTCTTTGCCACAACAGAGTACCCAGTGGCACTGCCCGAGGCCAAACCCAACCACTCTGGGTTCAAGGAGACACTACCTGTGAAACCTTAACCCTTAAAGCCTCCCTTAGTGACAGGGTTTCCAGGGGGAGAAAAACCAAAACCTAGCATTTCTAGAAACCTTGTCGTTTCCCAAAGCAAAAGGAAACAGATAAGGAACTTAAACATTCTTTACCTCCAATTTTTTTTTAAAGAAAAAAACTAAATTATTAAGACTTGTTTCTAGGATAACTTATAATTCAGCCAACTTATTTATTTTCTTCTTTTGAGCTAGGAAATGTTGTGTGGTGTCTGCCATCCATGCTGGTGGCCCATGCTTACGGGGGTCCCAGCAGGCATTGGGGGCACCCATGTTCTTTGCACGTGACCAGAACAAGTTCTGGGGCAGAATTTGCACGAAGGTGGGGAGAGGCCAAGACTGGGATGAGATCCAGACACACGGGACTAACTCCTCCAGGTCTTTCTCCAAGACTGGCCAACAGGTTCTGTGACTTGACCTGGTCCCAGGTTTTGGGAAATGATTGAAAGCTTGCTTTCTTAGAGCTTTCTGCTTCCCTACAAAGAGGCCGGTGTTGTGACTAATTCCCACCTGGCAGGGCAGACAGAGACGGAAAATGACACGAGCATTGACAACATTTCTAGTTCGGTATCTTGCTCATTCCAAGAGCCAGAGTTTGCAAACTCTAGTGTCGGAGGCTGTTTTCCCATACTAATACTATTTTTCTAATGAAGGATAGGGGAACTGGATTTCCCTTTGGGGTCCACGTTTCTCCCCTGCATCTGCAGCACTCAGCCCAGAGGTCTGCAAGTTCTCCGGGTGTCCCCGGAACGAGGCCCGCTGCGGATCAGGCCCTCTCCCCGAGTGTGGCATCTGTAACTGGGCGTTGCAGAGCACCTCTGAGAAAACACGTGCCACATCACCACCAAGTACATGTTTTGTTTTGTTTTTAATCTTCACCCAAGGATATGTTTATTGATTTGAGAGGGAGGGAGAGAGAAACGTTGATCAGTTGGCTCCCGTATGCACCTTCTGGTGTACGGGAAGTGCTCCAACCCACTGAGCAACCCAGCCAGGGTTAAATAAGCATTCTCGTAATGGATTGGAGCATCAGTTTGTACTGAACCACGAGAAACCTTTGACCACAGCCGGGACATGCCCCTTTTTGTCATGCTGTTGGATCCACTTACTGACCTGCCCCCAACCAGCCACAGCCACTGTCCTGTCCAGCACCCTCGGGGAAACAGAACAGATCGCCTTGGAGTGGCCTTAGTTTTCCACCAACTTGTCGTATGTACTACGGCTGAGATGTCCTTCTGGGGAAGCAGAAAGTCTCTTCTCTTTCAATCACATACGGCACAGGAGCCAACACAACTGCTGCTATTTAGTGAGACCGGCCAGAGCCGTGGGCTCCTGCCCCGGGGACAGGGCCCGGCACTGCCCTGCACCCCGCCAGTGCCTGAGGGGCGCAGAGGGTGCGCAGCGCCAGCTCTGGTCTGGGGATCAGTCGCTATTCTTAGGTAGCAAGTGTTCGTGGTTATCTAATCGTGTGGTAAGCACATTCAGAATGGTTTTCTGAAAGATTAAGGGAAATGAATGGAAAGATATATGAAATGGGCTCAAGTGAGTTATTCAAACCTTTATATTCTCATCCTTGTACGCTACCATGAAGGTATTTTTTAGACCTTAAATCTTCTACATCGTGGTTTTATAAGCACACCAAGGAAGCCTGATGGAAGTTCTTGCTTTGTACTATTGAAATGGGCACTTTAGCTAAATGTGAAGGACATTACTTTAACAAATAACTGACTCTAATAAAGTATTTTATTATATTAAATAAACGCCTCAGACTGTGCTGTCTTCTTCAGGAGATAGTTCCACTTGTCGGGGGGCCGCAGACCCGTTCAGTACACAGTCCCGGCCGGGGGGCAGACGGGAGGCGGGCACTCCCGCGGGAAACGGGGCGAAGCTGGCTGAGTGAGCAGCCCACCCAGGCCGACGGACCCGGCTCACTGACCTCTCCCTTAGGACTCAAGTGGCGGGAGTGGGTTTTCATGTTTCTATTTACCGCGAGTCTGTGATTTTCTGGGGAAACACACAAGCCCGGTCACATATTCCTGAACGTTCCTACCTAGAAGAGTCCATGCCCCGAACCAGCCCGGGTCCTGCTCAGGTCCGAAGAGGCTCACCTCTGTGCGAAGCCTGTGCTGACCTCGAGAGCATGCCAGGGGCCAGAGGCCCGGCCGACTGCCGAGAACACAACGGCGAGCTGTGAAGCGGCGGAGAGCAAGCCACCTGAACCCGGGCTGGCCGGGGAATATTCACGGCTCTGCAGGGCCGGCCCCGGACCAGCCCAGACCCTTCCCCACGGAGGGGGCCTCCTCGGGCAGGGAGGGGCCGTTGCAGAGCATGATGCAGCCTCTTCTGGCTGCTTATGGGGTAAAAAATGCCCACTGCCTGCATTCAATTCAGATTACTCCTAACACATTTTTGGCTTTGTGCAAAAGAGAGACACGGTAGAGGGGGGCCTACAGATTAAAAGACTCAGCTACGATCCACCAATCCCAACTTACGGGACGGAACTGACGTTTATGAAACAACAGGAAACGGGAAGTTGGCTGGACAGTTGATGGCACTGGGGTATTACTGCTGATGTTCTTAGAGTACTGATGAAACCACGGCCTTTCAGTTCTCATCTCCTAGGGACACACGCTACACCACCACTGGGTGCCCTCACCATAATACAGACAGGGGGCGGGGGTGGAGGCAGAGAGGAAGGAAGAGGGCTCTGGGGTGAGAGGTGCTGCCATCGGCGGGAGGCACATAAAGAGTTTATCTTTCTAATCTTTACCATTTTAAAGTTTTCCACTTAAAGAAATGTTATGTTAAATACCGCTGAGGCTTGAATGATGCACAGACACTTAAACAACAGCTGAGCTGCCCTGGCTGGGTGGGGGCCCAGTTGCAGCGTCCTCCTTACACCAAAAGGTGGCTCATCGGTGGCCCTTACAGGAGCCAACCAATCAGTGTTTCTCTCTTTCTCTCCTCCGCCCCCTTCTACAAATCAACAAACATATCCCCAGGTGGGGGTTAAAAAAAGAGCTGTGCTGATGATTCCCATCACACCTGAGAGTCCCCGGGCTCCCCTCGCAGTGCCTTTACGAAGTTTCCCTACTGAGCTGCCAGTGTCGGCTACCAAGGCAGTCAACCCCTGATGCAAGAGCACAGGTGGGAACGCCTAAAAGCTCACGTGCGAACTGCCATAAACTGAAGTTTAAGGCTGACGACACATCACAGCTGAAAGGACTGAAACACGGTGACGTGGCACTTGGCTTACAGAAGTTCCGTTCGCACGTCTGTTAGGTACAGGCAGGCACACCCCTGTCAAAAGGTCCACGTCGGGACGCAGAGCTGAGTACCACTCCACAAGAGGGTTTTAAGAGAACGCCGGTTTAATAAACAAACCTAAACGGGGAAAACTTAAGTTTGCACTTGACATGGCATTTAAACAAAACCAAAGGGCTAAAACTCAGTATTTAGACAAAGAACACAGTCCACTACTCACTAGGCAAAGAAAATGGTCCACAGCAGACGGCACACAGAACCCCTACATCAAACAAATGCCACAGATATTCTGCTTTCAGGAAACATAAAAACAATGGGTTGACGTGTCATTTACAAATACATAATATAAAAACGCACAGCCCCGTTGGACAAAAATCCATCCAATATTTTTTATGTGACTTCCCCTGGCCCCACCCCCTTACTAAAATAGGCCGTTCCGGTGAGTTACTAGCATCTGCCGTCTTGTCTTTTGAAAATTAAAGAGTGGCGGGCACACGTACTATGCAGAGTGGGAGACAAGTGTCTTATAAAAGAGGCCAGAGTTGGCCGAAAACATCTGGACAAGTGTGTCTCAAAACAGCGTGTCCAAGTTTCACTTCTGTTTTTCACTCTTAAAGACAAAAAAATACCTTAGAAACTACCCTCTGGGCCCTACCTGTGGAGTGACTGCTTCCCCCTGCCACCCTCAATATGAGGGAACACTGACCGCCTCTGCCCTCGGACACCCGTTCCCTGTCTGTCTAGACCAGCGGACACTACGTGGGCAAGGGCGCTGCCCGGGCCCTTCCATACCCAGGGTACCGCTGGGTGACGGTGGTCCTCCTGGCCAGCGTGAAGTAAGGCATTCCACTTCCCTCAGAATCCCGCTCACTTTCTCAGAAGCAGCTTGGCAAAATCGGCGTTGGACATCTTGGGAGCTTCGGTGGCCGCTGAGGCGGTGACCGCCGGCTTCGGGGCAGGGCCGTTCTCGGCCTGAGCCGCCGCGGGGCTCGGGCGCTGCAGGGCGCGAGGCAGCAGAGAAAGCTGGGTCCTCCCCTTCCCCCGCCTGGAAGAGCAAACACTGAATGTACCCTTTAATGCGACAATTCAGGACCCCGGTTTATTTGTGAAAATAAGCCAGGGGAGGCTGAAATCACTCCAAGTTCACAGGTGAAAAAAAGACTACAAGGATGAGACAAAGCCTACATCTCCTAGATTGATTAGTAGGTAAAAACTACATTAACCAATTTGGCCTTTTCTTCAATTTTGGCAAAGACCACACCTCTGCAGCGTAGTTGCCTATGGGCAGATGAAAATGGCTGCATCCCCTCACACCTCAGCAAATCACCTGGCGATTGTGTGTGTTGCCCTATCAGGTAAATAAACCAGCTTCACACAAAGACAGCCAGAGGCATAGATCACCCTGGCAAGCGTACGGTTGTTGGGCCTCCTTTAAACGTACAGATTCAACTGGCAAAGACGACTTGAAAACAACCAGACAGAGAAAAGCGCAGCCTTAAATAAATCCCAAGTGTACACCAGCAAACACCAGAATGGGGGGCCCCCACTTCAGGGCCCGCTCTCCTCAGGGCTGTGCTCTGGACAGCCTCTCCGGCGGCCACAGAGGACAGGGGGCCCCGACTCTCCGTCCCACGAACCACCCCGACAGGAAAGCAGCGGACCCCGGCGCCAGCCAGGGCAGGGTCTGCACCGGCCAGCGGCACACACTTACGCTCCATACATCTGCCTCGGCACCATGGGGCCGCCCGGTCCTTTCCTCGCTTCTGGCTTCTCTGGGCCTTTCCTCTGCGGCGGGTTGCTGATGGCCACTTTGATGACGTTCTCTTTGATGGTCATGCCGTCCATCTTCATGACAGCCTGCGAGGCCTGCGACTCATTCTCATACTCCACGTAGGCCAGGCCCTGAAAGACGCCGGAGCCAGGTCGGGGGCTGCAGAGCCAGGACGCCACTGCCTCCCTCCGGCTGGGGGGCCACAGCAGGCACCCCGTCAACCAGTGACCTTCCCCACCACCGCCATCCTTCGTCTACAGGCCCCTTCCCCTGCCCTAGGCTGTCCTCTGCGCTCTGTCTGTCCTGACTGTGCCCTCCGTAACCTGTGGTAAGCTCAGCACTTCTTGTGCTTGTCCAGCAGAAAGGGCAGACAGACCAGCATAAATCCAGCAGACGGCTGAGGTGGCCTGGGCACCGGGGCGCAGCCCTGGTGTGCCCTAGCGTCTGTGCCTTCGTCACCCCCTCAGGTCACACCCTTTAACTCTCGATTAACCTGGACGAGGGGGAAAAGGCCATCCAAACTCATGCTAAGACACTACTCTGAATGCGGCGCAAAGGGATCTCACGAGAGACCGAGAAGGGGCGAGAGGGCCGCACGATGGGAGCCCAGTGACGGGCCCGGGCAGCGGCCGGAGGAAAGGAGGGTCTGGGCAGGAGTGGGGAGACACAGAGGACAGCCGCTCAGCCCAAGGCCCGGTGTGGGCTCTGCACTGTGCTCCCCTGCTACTTCATGGTCGAGGTTTGTTTTTTTTTTAATGCCTTGTTCTTTTAATACAATTAGCTACAAAAAGATTCCCGACTCCAAATGCAAATAAGCCTAGTATACCTATCCTTCCGTTAACTGATTCGTTAGGAGACAAAGTAGGAATCCACTCTAGAAACCAAATAACCTGTGAACAGACACAGGGACAGGTCCCCCAGCCTCAGAAGGCGAGGCGCTGGCCGTCCACTCGGACGCTGACCTTGGGTTTGCCAGCCCGGTTGGTAACCAGCCTGATGTCCTTCACGGTGCCGTGAGCCTTGCAGATCTCTTCCAGCTCCTCTTTGGTGCAGGAGAAGGGCAGCCCCGAGATGAACAGCTTGTGCTTCTCCAGGGCAGTGCTGTACCTGAACACCTACAGGAAGGATGGAGAGAACACCGACGGCTCGATGCCCAGCCCGGCGTCCTCGTCGACAAGCCCACGTCCCAGCCGGGCAGAGCCGAGCCGATTCCGGGTGCGGGGAACTGCTAACTGGGTCACCGTGGGCACGTCGCTTAACCTCTCAAGCCTCCACTTCCTCCTCTGTGAAGTGGCAAGAATGAGAGTAGCTACTCTCAGAGTTTGGGTGAGGACCCCGTGAAGTAACATAACACAGAAACACAGCGCAGTCCTCGTCAGTCCTAGTGCTAACGGACGGTCACCGTCACCACAGTCCCCCAGTTTATGGCCAGGTATCAGCGAGTGCGCGCTCGCAGTGCCCGCGCCGTGAGCCGGACCTCCGCTAACCAGCTCCAGACAGAGCCCGGGGTTAGTGTGCGAGCTCGGTCCCCGTTCCACGGACGTTGTAAGTAACAGCTGCTTCACGAAGAAAAGTGCTCAGCCTGTTTGTAACAACCCTTCGTGAAAGGCATCCTTTCCCCACAGACGTACCTTAAAATCGGGGTTTTTGCTCTTGTCCACACACGGGGACACAAACATCGGCCTCCCGTCCACATTCTTCCGGTCCAGCTGCAGGGCCTGCAGGGCCGCCTTCTCCTCTTTGAACTCCACGTAGCAGTAGCCTCGGAAGTCGCCCCGGTTGCTGAAGATGGGCCGGACCTCGGCCACTTCCCCGCAGGCCTCAAAGAGTGGCCGGAGCTTCACGCCCGGCTCCTCCATGCTGTAGGGCAGGTTGCTGACAAAGACGGTGATGCTGTCCTTGCTGCTGTCGTGGGGCACCTTGGGCACGTCCCTCTTCAGGGCGGCCGCCCTCTCCTTCTGCTTCGAAGGGGGGGCGACGTCTACAGGCGCGCTCTTCCCGAAGAGTCCCGTCTCCGCTTCCAGGTCCTGCACTTCCCCGGCGGGAGGGACGTTGTTCTCCACCCTTCTGCGTTTACAAGGCTGCTCTACAGGGCGTCGGGAGGAAAGCAGCAACCATCACTCATTCTTCTCTGCCCCGAGCTGGTCCAGGCTCCCGCTCGTCCCACTACAAACGGCTGGGCTGCCTCAGCGGCACGCGATCAACACGCACACCTCTCTGCATGTCTGCGCGCACACGCCTGCCACGCCGTTCTTGCCTCACCTGCTTATTCCACGGCTTTCTGGACCCAATTACATCTGAATAAATGGGCTAAATCAAGTAGATGTGACAACGTAAGTCCTCACTGTCTGTGTTTAATTATGTGAAAGGTCAGGGAGTCGCAAAGTTCAGCCAGCCAATTCCAAGGCCCCTCTTCCAAGAAGCCCAGGTCACCAAGGGCAGGATGGGGCTCGGGGACCTGCATTTAAACGAGCACCTCAGGTGGCTGAAGTACGTGCTCCACGTGTGGGCCGCGCCGGGGAAAGCTCTACGAAGGGTCTACCGTTCCTAAAAACTCCCACTGTCGTCTCGTGTCCGTCAGGAGGGCTGAACAGCAATCTACTGCACCCACTCCCCCCACTGTCTCCGAGGGAGGGTCCTGCAACCCAACTGGCACTGGCCCCCCACTTCTAGACCCTTCCATCCATTTCCTACCACTTCCTGATGAAGTCCAACTGCCGTATGCTACATTCAAGAGCATCCTTGAGTGCGGCTTGGATGGAGCACTGGCCTATAAACCAAAAGGTTGCTGGTTCGACTCCCAGTCAAGACACATATCTGGGTTTCAGGTTCAGTCTCCAGTTGGGGTGTGTGCAAGAGGCAACCAATCCATGTTTCTCTCTCACGTTAATGTTTCTCTCCCTCTCTCTAAAGTCAAATGCAGGTCCTCCAGCAAGGATTTAAAAAAAAAAAGAACAGAACAGAACATCCCTGCGCAGGGCCCAGCCAACAGGCCTGCCTGCCGATCCAGCCTTAACAGCCCCGCACCCGGCCCCAGCCGGCACCGCAGCCCAAACCCAGTCACCGCTGCTCACAGAAAATGCCAGGCTGTTTTGCGTCTCATGATTCACTTGCACCAGCTCTGTCTGGCTTCCTCTTTTTTTCACTTGACACTCACTCATTTGACCGTCACTCGGCCCTGGCCCTCCCCCAGATGCCAAGGTGCACACGTCACCTCCCCGTGACCTCTCTCCTGCAGGAAGCTGGCCCACCAGCGCCCTCTTCGGCTCCCCGAGGCCCAGTGCCTCGCCACCGCAGGCACCACACAGCTGCCTCATCCTGCTAACCCAGGCGCTCCGAAGGGCCATGAGCTACTGGTCGTTTCTGAAGCCCCAGAAAAGTGTGTAAGGAAGGTCAACTGAATCACGACTCCATCATTACTTCCCTCTGGCTGATGACGTCATACTAGAAAAATGTCGAGTTCCTTAACGTCTACAGACAACTCTTTACCCTGACTGACTTTGCTGAAATAAATCGGACCCACAGCTGCCCATTCCTGAAGCTGCGGGGCTGACAGAAACACTGGCTGGAGAATTACACCAAGTCAAAACCACAGGCGGGGCAACAAGGCAGGTGTCGGTGCAGGGCGGGGCCAGGAGGCGCTAGGGAACACAGGACCCTGAGTGGGATGGAGGGATGTCCACAGGTGGGGCAGAGACAGGAAGAGCTCGGGGCACGGAGCCCCAGCGGGGCGGGGAGGACACCACACAGGGGCAGTGGAGGCAACAGCTCGGGGGCAGGGGAGGCCCAGGCCTCTGGGCAGGGCAGCGCCTGCCCAGGACACAGAGCCCAGCAGGACAGGAAGGGTGACGTTTTCAAAGGACCCAAGAAAAGTTTTTGTGCAACTTCTCTAGAACATTGAGATGTTCTGAAATAAAACTTCTGCAAACCTCTACCTTCCTCGTCGTCGCCCCACTCCTTCTCATCCTCCTCATCCGCTTTGCGCTTGTCTGCGCCTCTGGTCTTTTTCTTCTTTTTCAACGCTTTCTTCTCGGCCCGCACCCTCCTCCGCTGTTCAGCCTGCTCCTCTTCTTGCTGGGCGAGCGCTGCTTCCTTCTCCGCAGCCTGGAAAGTGGGGCACATGACGCATCACCGGACACAGCAGCGACCTCACCCCCACTGACTTGTGATGAGAAGAGAGACGGAAGGGGACAGGGGACGGGCCAGGGAAACTCATGACCGGAATGCCAGCACAAGACCATGAAAAACCTCGGAGGGCGTGCTCGCAACCCCCCTACCAAGGCCCCTCGGGCTCCTCGGGCCCCTCAGCGTCTGCCCCCAGATCTCAGCACCTCTCACGATCCCCCAGGAATTACGAACCAAGAGAAGGACAACAATCTCTGAAGCCAGGGCCCTAATTCATCTGGGGGTGTTCCTACTCCAACCACTAGGCTAAGTGAAGCGCCTTTTTATTCTTTTTCTCATCTATTCTAGTAAAGTTTTAGGGCCAAAATTCCCCTGCTACATTAAGAAAGTATTCACTGTTGGGGCTAAAGTTTTAAGGCTTTCTAAAAAAAATACTACACACACTCTGATTTCTCTTCAGATTGTATACATCTTTCACCTCTTACTAAGAAATCATACAGGACTGGTTTAAATACTGGTTCAGATATTTCACAACACTCTCTAGGACACATCTTAGAAAGACCTCAGGGTTCGACAAAAGCATTCACCCCGAACACTGTGGGAACAGCCGGGAGCAGCCGCCGAGACTTCCGGTCAGAAGCGCCATTACCTTCACTCGCTGCTCGTTGACCCGCGCCAACCGGGTTTCGGTTTTCTGAACGGCGATATCCCAGTCTTCTAAGGTGCCTGGAGACAAAGCAGCGGACTTTCACTTTTGGGGGTTTTGAAGGATCTAACAACATACGCTTTTCTTGATTTCCCCACATTCCAGAAGACATCTCTCCCATCAGACGGCAAGAACTGGACGGTGAGCTCCCCATTTAAGTCCCCTTCATTCCGCAGGCTGGAGATTTCAGAATCCCAACAGTCCTTCCGGGGGGTTTAAATCACCCCTTCTCTTTTAGAAAAGAGACTTAAAAACTAGAGTATCGTCTATCACGGGCACTCCCTGGCAGATTATGAACACAATCCAATCAAAAGATGTGAAGACATTTATATGGGGTTAGCCAAAAAGTCTGTTTAGTTCTTCCTGTAAAATGAAAATTTTCATTTTCACCAATAACATTACTGATTTGGGTACTGTGAGTGTGTTGGCTCTCCCCCACGTGGTATAACATTGATTGTTCTCAATTTATATCTCAATGTGATCGCTCTCAACTTCAACTGGTCTACTGAACCATGGAGCATCGTCCAGCGAGAAATCTCCAGCACGAAACTTCACAAACTACTTTTGACAAATTGGTCAGTTACAGCACCTTCTCCATGCACTGCACAAATCTCTCTTTGTTTCAGTTGCATTTTTGCCTTTCTTGAAATAATAAAGCTTAATATGCTAAAAATGTTGCATATTTTCTTCCACCTTCAATATTAAAATGACTGCACAAAAATTCACCATTTGGTAAGTTTTTTTTTTAAGAGTTTATGTATTTTCAGAGAGAGAGGAAGGGAGGGAGAAGACAGGGAGAAAAATGTCAACTGGTTGCTTCTCGCACGGACCCACCCAGGGACCCGGCTCGCAACCCAGGCATGTGCCCTGACTGGGAATCAAACCAGAGACCTTTTGGTTCACAGGCGGCACTCAATCCACTGAGCCACACCAGCCAGGACAGTTTTGTTTTTTAATGCATGCTGATATGACAGCTGTCACAATACAATCTAACAAAAGTGTTTCAAATGAAGTTAAAGGCAACTAAGCATTACTAGAGCCATCATATGGAAAAAAAATAAACCTTTTGGAACACCCATTATTAAGACTAAAAAACCTGAAAAGCATCTCAAGTGATAGATGTTGGGGTATTTTGCAATTGGTTGTTGTTTAGGGGTTTTATTTCAAGTTCTGAGGGGTTCCACCCAAAATCCAGACCAATGCCCGTGGATAAACTCACTATTTCCCCGTTAGAAACGTGATACTGAGGCTCTAAAATCCGGCAGGTGAGCACAAAGGGGCCATCTGCCGCTCTGTGCGCCTCTGGTGTGCATGACGTTCTCGAGCAGAGTTCTCCCCTGGAGTGATCTTGACCCCCCAGGAAACACTCGGCAGCACCTGGAGTCAGTTCTGGCTGTCCTAACTGGGGGCAGAGGGGAGTGCTACTGGCACCCAGTGGGTGGAGAGGCCAGGGATGCTGCTCGAGACCGTGATGCACAGAACGGCCCTCCACAGAAAACTCGAGTGCCCGTGCCAGAACTGAACAATGGGGAGGGAGTGCCCGGCTCCAGAGGAGCTGGGAGCAGCCGGCCCCACGGTGAGCACCACTGGAGGGCTGCAGCCATGCACACCGCCTGTCCTCACAGGCTCCGAGCCAGACGCGGAGCACCGAGCGTCCCCACCTTCTGTCCTCTCCATGGTCAGCAACACTTCGCAGACGTGCTCCGGGTAGTCGCTGGTGCACTGGACAGCCCGGTGCAGAGCTTTCCTGCAGTGCTGCGTGTCACCGTGTGCCCTAGGGAAGAAAGCCAACAGGTGCTGCCACCAAGACACAAAGCAGGAGGCACACACAGAGAGGGGCAGTCTTCTCAAGCAGGTCAGTGCCACAGGGTCGGAGGCTCCGCCACAAGGAGCCACCAGCTCCCAGCCCCATCCCATGAAGCTCTTCCTCCGCACACCAAGTACCATGGTTGTGGCAAAAAAAAGGCTGTCATTATCTGGGGTGGAATCTAAACTAATTTTTTCATGGAACACCATTTTCACTCTCTAAAATGGTAAATATTTAGAGTCTTAGATAATTTGCATAAACAAAAGCTTTAGGGGATCTTCCAATTTTAGGAGTGCCAAGGGGTTCTAAGACTAAAAGGCTTGAGAACTGCTCATGCAGAGGAATATTCAACAAGCTTTAACAGTGTCACCTCTGGGGGCGGGGTTACGGGAACTTTCACTGTTGGGGATGACTGACTCTGTGTCCGATACTGCAGCCCCTAAGAGTTAAGTCCTGAAGGGGCTAGTAGGTCTCCCTAGACACCCAGGTGAAAACGCAGGTGGCAGGCAGGACTCCACTGGAACACCAAGGGCTCCCTGAGGACCAGGCCTGATAAATACATTGTATCTTCTGAAGCTTGCTCTGCTTTGTTTTTGTATGGCCCTGGGGATATAAACCAGATGTTTAAGTTCAAGGAATAAGGAGTAAGCTCCGTATCTCATGAAGTACATCTTAAAGACCCTCTGGTGTCAGCATGACTAATAGACCCTGCCCTATGACAAATCTGTGTTCCTTCCATTGTTATCTGTAGATAATACCTGTTTTTGTATGACTATAGCCTTTCTGACATTGATTGATGAGCCACGCATGCATATACCTACACATACCATTCCCAGTAAAAGCCGTTTGGGAAAAGGGCTCAGGGTGTTCCCCACTAGAGGGAATCGCCACCCCCCTTCGCACTAGAGCAGAAAGACGGTGTCGGGGTGACTTATGTACCGCCTGCAGGGGACAGGCGGATTCTGCTGGACAGAGTTTCTCCCACGTTCCACTGTCTTTGTTCAAGATCCACGGAATAAAAAAGCTGACTAAATGACTAATAAAAAAGCTGAATGTGACTTAAAAAAGTCATATTCTCTATGTCTTCCCCATGTTGTATTACTGCACATAGCTTATTTATTTAAAATTTTAGAGGTTTATAACAGGTACATTGTAACTGCATGTTAATTTTCTAAAAATTTAAGCATAAAAGTCTCAAAAAATATATCCAAACAACTAATGGTGGTTACATCTGGGTCCATGATAATTTGGGGTAGATAACTTGGGGTTTTTCCTCTGCGCTTTTTAGTATTTTATACTTTTATAGGCAAAGAAAATATAATAAAAAAAAATAGCTCCCGAAAAAGTCAAATAAAACATTCATGTCTAGAAAATCAGAACAAAACAAAACACAAAGAAAAACAGAAAATTAAAAGAAACGCATAGCTGTAACAGCTCAGGCACAAAATACTAGGTTTGATTCTCTAGCCCCGCCCACTAATGGGAGAGACAGGATGAAAGAAGGCGGGGCCAGGGTGAAGGTGGGGCCAGGGTAAAGACGCAAGCCCAGGCCAGCCACGTGCAGAGTTCAACCAAAGGCAGGTGCCTCCGGACAGCCCTGCCTCCTCCACCCCAGGTTGTTACCTTTCCAGGTTGTAATACTCAAGCCACATGTTGGCGTACTTGGCGTTTCCTCTGGTCATGATGCTGTCCCAGAGCTCCCGAGCTTTCTGCATGTTGTTACACAGCCGGGCCTAAGACACATCAGAGGGCTCAGTCAGGAAAGCACCTGAACCTTATGACACCAACACCCATTACCAAACATACTTCCAGCAGCCCTGCCTCAAAAGCTGCCCCTAACTCTCAGTGTCCCACGAAGCCCTGGGCACTCCCAGGCCGTCCTCCACGGCTACAGGCCAGCCCGAGCACCGCAGCCTGTCTGCAGTGACCGGCCCCAGGCTGCCTCTTTGTCCAGAACAAAGAGCGGGAGCCTGTGGGCGCTCACAGTACCAGTCAGGCACCTGGTTTGTTCTGTTTTGTTCTGTTTTATTTTTTTGTGAAGTTTCACTGCAAGTGCTTACTGTGAGAGGCAGTGTACAGAAAGTCAGTCTGGTCTAGGAGCAAAGGCCAGCTCCCACTTACTAAGTGCCTTGGGCAGGTCACTGAACCTCCCTGAGCCTCGGCTGCCTCATCTTTAAAATGATTACCATACAAACATCCCATCCAGAAAAACCAACGAATTTGTCGAATGTTTACCTCAATCCTGGCCCAGTTCTGCATGATCATGCAGCTTGGATCCCCACTTTCATTGAAACCTTTAAAAATAGAATCAGCCGACATTAGAAAGCTACTTCGAGACGCAGGGCCTTTGCCTGGAAAGGCAGGTCCCCCAAGAGCAGGAGACACAACGGGAGGCGCAGCGGGTCAGAGGCACACTCACGCTCTTCCACCTCCTGCTTCAGGTACTCCAGAGCCCGGGCGAAGGCGGACCTCAGCTCTTCCAGCTCTTTACTGGAGTCTGCGGGAAAGGGCGGAGGAGGTCTGGCTCTAGGAAACCACGCAGCACGTCTTTTATTTTAAGTCCTACACTGAAACTCACAGGGGCCTGCCTGTTGGGCACCTGGCATCATGCCGAGGACAGAGAAATAAAATGTCCAGCCCCCGCCGCCACCAGGGCATGGGGGACAGCAGCGCTGGAGCAGAGCACAGCACGGCGGCACAGTGACGGCAGCGAGCTCGGGGCGCCGGGGGTGGGCCTCCCCGGCCCGCGGAACGTTGAAGGCCACGTGCGTGAGCGTGCAAGAGCCAGTTACACGGGGTTCTAGTTGCTATTCTTCCTGAGGGGTGAAAAGAGAAGGGAAGGGGAATCCTGCAAAGGTTCAAAGGATTTAACAGAAACACGGCAGTCTTCCTTAGAGAACTACTTTGTACTACTACTTTGACCAAAGTAGTCACATTTTGTCACATTTTTGTACTACAAAATGTGACCAAAGAAGCTGGCAAGAGCCAGCATAACGCACAAAGACCATTACTTTCTTCCTTTAAAATCCACAGCACGGTTGTGAAAGACTTAATGGCTAAAATTTTGGGGGCCGGGGGGGAGGCGAGAGGGAGTTACCAACGGCTGGTCTACAACACTTGCCCCACCACAGTGCATTTGGGCGCTAGGACAGCTCACCGAGAGATACGCTAAGAACAAGTGCAGTTCTGACGTACAGCGCATGAACTTAGATACCTTGTTTGAAATCAACCCTTCTCCTCAGGTAATCCAGGTACGCTTGCCAGATCTCCACATAATCGGTGGCCTGAATGAAGCCAGCACTCAAAGCTTTTTCGAAGGTCGCTGGAGTTGAGGAAAAAGACAGGGTTTGTGGCCAATTCGAAAAGAAACTAAAATTATCAAGATTATTATAAAAACCTCTACCGAATTAAAACACTATGATTTAACATAGTAAGATGCAACCGAGTGAAATGAGCTAGAAAGAAATGTTCAAAAGAAAAGCTACTAGATGCCCGAACTGTTCTGGGAAAGGCACGAGAGTTCCAGGAAAAGCAAGTCTGGAGCAAAGACTCCTGGAAGCTCACAGTAAACATTAACCTTCTGTTACAAAGCTCCTGGGAGCCAAAGTCACACCAGTGTGTCTCCCACTGGGAGCCCTTCCTGCTGCTACTGCCCACCACCCCAACGCAGCGCCCTGGGGATGCCGGCTCCGAGACTGTGCCCGACTCTGGCTTCTGACTTGGGACAAAAAGCCCTGAGGTCTGCCCACAGAAACACTGTTCGCACCAGCCATCACTTGATGGTCCACTCCATGTCTTTCCATGGCCAAGAGGTAGCGGCTCCACAGGGCAACGGTCCAGGGGCAATTCCTAACGGCGCGACCATGAACAGACAAAACCAAATCCTTGACTTTCAGCTGCCGGTCCTGCAGTAAAGAATTCCAGGGTCAGGAGGTAAAATTTTATGGTTAAGACATCCCCGCCCACAAGACATTTCCAGCACAACCAACTGACAAAAGGAATTTCCTCAGAAATGTCCCTGGTGACCGGTTTCTTCAAGAAAGAAATCACAAGGGGGAGTGAGGGGAAAGAGGTGGGAATGGGAACCGGCAGATTAAAACAGCCTGAAGAGCACCAGCCAATACTAACGTGTGGATCTTGTTTGGATCCAGGTTCAAATCTTTCATACATACATACTGAGGTATTTACCAAGGACACGTGATTTCCGGACTTAACTTAAAGTAGCGTGGGATGGGGGAGCGGGGGAGGGCACGGATGACGCGATGCTCGCGCCCGCAGGCGGGTGACTGCTGACGCTGGGCTGGGCGAGGGGCACGTGAGGTCTCATCTGACTCGTCTGTCTACATTTACACGGTTACATTTTCCGGGATAAAAGCTTGTAAGAAAAAAATCTGTTATAAGGTCCTCGATAGTAAGGCTATGTAACTTTTTTTAGTTACTGGTCAGTTTAAACTAAGTTAAACCTCTCGGAGAACTTCCTAAGTGAGGGGCAGACGGAAGAGGAGGACGGGCAGGACCGGCGGCGCGCAGCCGCCTCCAGGCACGCGGACTGGCTTCACGTCGCCCCCACGGAGGTGAAGAGCAAAGCGGAATCGGAGCGGTTATCTTACTAGGTACTGACTGTAGCGGATCCACAAGTCTGGGACCAGGCAGTTCTCAACCAGGGCGCGCTCGAAGATCAGCTGAACGCGGGCGGGGTCGCCGACTTTCAGCTCAAAGTCGATGTACGCTTGGTATTCGGCCAGCCGCGGTGCCTCTGCTTCCAACTGGGACGAGAGAGACCGGTAGTGAGCTGCCTGACACTGCCGGGAGGCCCGACACGGCTCCACACTCGGCTGTGGGGAGACCGGCTACACCGGGATGGGAATCACCAGCCCCCACTTGGAACCGCTGGGCATCCAGGTCGACAATACGACGGGCAGAGGGAGAGCCCACAGTGCCCCTTCGTGGCAACAGCTACAAAGGCCCCTTAAACCCTTTTCTAAATCCATCCCTAAAGCACAGGGAATTTGAATGCCCCACCCATCAGGAACTGAATGAAAGAGAAACACAAATGACCAATGCGAGCCATCCTTCCGAAAGAGAAGCTGTCTTCCCGGGCTCGTGGGTGGGGGAAGCGGCCGCCCTGGAGTGCTCCCTTTCCAAGCAGCAGCTCCTGCCGGCGCTCAGGCACACGCAGAAGAGGGAAGAGGCTATGCTGAATGCTGACGGATCCGAAGACACACCGTCAAAAGTCTTTTTCAACAAAATCCTTAGTCAACTAGTTTTCTTCTCAGCCACTATCTGCCGACAGTCAAACCAAAACTGAGCTGGCCGAGGAGGCCCCTGATGATGAGCCTTCGTGAAGTCCAGTTACACACACACCATTTACGTGTGAAGAAGGGGGACACATCCCGGACAGCGAGGGCGCACATGCGCCCCAAACACAGAAGGACGGTGTCTCAGAGCCTCAGTTCCCAGGAGTAATGACAAATTGTTACCCAGACACCGGATGCCAATGAAAACAACTAAAACTGCTGGATTAAATACATGGAACATCTTGAAAATCATCCACACACTGGTAAAGAAACAAGAAATACTGAGGAGGAAATCTAAGTGAAGGTGGTGAAGCTAAGTGAAGATTAAGCTTTTGCTGGCTTAAGATATATAAAGACTTTGAACTTCACAACAACCCCTCGAGGCAGTAACTATCTCCGTCTGACACTCAAGGCAAATGAGACACAGGAGGCTAAGTCCAGCCCCAGCCAGAGAGCTACCAGGTGGCAGAGCTACAGCCCAAGCTGGAGGCCCTGGCTCCCGACATCTGTGCCCTTGCTCACTGTGCACAGGACCCCGAAGACAAAGCCAGGAACCCCAGCAGGCCGCCACAGGAGAAATGCGAAGATATCCACGCCTGGACCCACTGCAATGAAACTGCAGGACATCAAGCCACACCAATGAGATGTTTAAGTCGGCCAGAGAAAAAATAAGGGTCCCCTTCACAGAAACATGAGTTCCCTGACTTCTCAACAGCAACATAGAAGCCAGAGGACAGAGAGATACATTGAATTGCTGAGAGAACACAGCTGTCAGTCCAGAATTCTATACCTTGAGAAATCAACTTTCAGGGAGAGCAACGAAGTAAAACCTTGTCAAACAAACAAAAAGTGAGAAAACCTTTCACTAGCAAACGTCCAGTGTGGGAGACTCCACAGGGTGGACCACAAGCAAAAGAAAAGTGATTCCAGATGAAAACTCCAGGACACACGCAGGGAAGAGGGGGAAAGAAGGTGGGACACGCACAGAGTTCACATGAACAGGCTGCACTGGACGACACAACATTGGCGATACCGCCTGTGGGTCAAGCAAAAAGGCAGGGAACACGAGAAAACAAGGGACTGAGTCTGAGACGTGGTAAATGAAGGTAAAAGTACTCTAAAACCAAGAAAGATAAAAGAACACCACTCACAAATATTATTGTTAAAAGAAAACATACAACACAGAAAATCCAAAAATTAATACTAGTAAGAATCTAGCATGTTAGATAGATAAAAGTTAATATAAAAAACAAACTACATTTTATATACCAGGAACAACTAGGAAAATCTTTGAAAAGATACCTTTTTCAATAGCATCAAATATATAGAAATACATCTATAAAAATGTGTTCAAGAAACCAGGTGAATCTGTAATTGTATAAAGCTTTACAGAAATACAAGGCTGCCTTTAATTCATTTTTATCATGAATTTTATGTTGATTTTTAGAGAAGGGAAGGGAAGGGAGGAAAGAGAGAGATGGAGGCGGAGGCAGCCACGGGTTTGCTGCTCCGCCTACTCACACACTCAGAGGTGGGTTCTTGCATGTGCCCCTTGGGGGCCAAACCCCCAAACTTGGCACATGAACTATGGTCCAACCAACTGCCCCACCTGTCCGGAGTCTATTTCAAATAGCAAAGGCCTACACCACGTTCGGAGATGGGGAGATATGATGTTTAACAGGTGTAAATTCTCCCCCAAATTGATCTACAGATTCAATACAATTCCAATAAAAAAATCCAACAGTTTTTTACAACACAGACCTTGGGAAGCTGATTCGAAATTCACAAATCAAGAGCTAAAGAAAGCCCAGACTCTCCAGAAGAGGAACAGAAAGGAAGGGGCTCCCGCTACCTAAGACCAACACTGATAAAATCACCATCACAACAGGGTCACGTAAGCCCGTGGAGACGGCCCAGAAAGGCCAGGAACAGAGGCACACGTGAACGGCCAGCTGATCTCTGAGAGACGTGGGACCGCTACCAGGGACGGGAGGGCGGGCTTATCGGAGTCAGGGCTGGACAGCAGGTTCTCCATGGGAACGGGACAAGCCCTGCCTCACCCACACACCAACACCAACTGCAAACAGAGACCTTAACTCGAAATACAAACAGGCAAACTTTCAGAAGAACACAGAGCTAAGTCTACTAATGACTTTGGACTATGGAGAGATTTCTTAAGCATAACAAAAGCACAAACCATAAGGAAAACAATGATAAACCCAATTAGGTTAAAATTAAGGCTGGTCATGAAAAGATGCCCTTTTTAAAAGAAGACAAATGACTAACTTGGGGAGAACATTTTGCAGTACATACAACCGAAAGGAAGAATTAAGTTCCAAGACTCCCACAAGTCAATTAGAAAAAAAGATAAACCAAAAGGAAAATGTGTCCAAAAACTTCAACAGGCACTCACCAAAAACAGAAAACCTGAATGGCCAACACATGTGAAAAGGTGCTCAAGTTCACTGGTGATCAGGGAAATGCCAACTAAAACACCAGTTTCAGACTCAACAGACTGGCGAAATGCACGTGTGTCAACACGCACGGTTAGCCACAGCGGCGAGAAACCTCAGACGCTGCTGGCGGGAGTGCAGAGCCACGGCCTGGAAAGCAGTCCTGTCCCTCGGGGCACACTCAGAGAACTCTCTCCGCGTGCGCCAGGAGACTCGTCACTGGTCACAGCGACGCGCCACTCCCAGCACAAGCCAGGGACAACCCAACTCAGAACGTGGAAGAACTGTCATACCCAACCTCAGAGCAAAACAAGTGGACTGGAGCTATACTTATCAGTGAAACCCCACACATGTTGAAAGGAAATATGCAGTGTGATCCCCTTATATACAAGTTCAAAAATGAGCAAAACTATTGATTACAGACACATTCGTAGGTTGTGAAACTATACAGAAAAGCATGGGAATGAGTATCACAAAAGTCAGGAAAGTGATTACCTCTCGGGAGAGGGAAGAGGAGGCAATCGGAGAGGGGCACATAGGAGACTTCTAAGGTACTGGCAATGCTCTATTTCTTAACCTGGGTGGTGGGTACACGGATGTTCACTCTGTTATTAGTATGTCGACTGTAGAACACACTTATACACTCTATACATGTCACAATAAAACAAGTTTTAAAGACATCGTTTTCCTTGCAACTATCGACTAGGGAACAGTTTACAGCTGGAAGCCTACGGCGAAAGAGCCAACACTCACCAGCGCTTCCTCATAGGGCTTGTATCTCTCCAGCTGCTGCAGGGCCTTGTTATAGCTCTGAATCACCGACTCCGGTATCGGGTCTTCCGACCACTCTTCATACTCTGCAAATGTCGCCTCCATATCTGTTGACAGATGGATTCAGTCCCATGGGTCTTGCCATTGGGGTTTATCAGCCCAAAATTAGACTACACCGGGAGAATGGGGTGCCACTCACCCCTCCCACCCCTGTCTGTGGCCACAGCAGCTCTTACTGATCAAATCTGAACCCTTCTACTGAGCTCAGACTTGGCCTGAGACTGTCTCAAAGTACTGTCCCAGGCAGTCCTACCAACTAATTAATCAACCAAGTTAATGAGCCCCGGCTGGTGTGGCTAAGTGGACTGGGCACCGGCCTGCAAACTGAAAGGTCGCTGGTTCAATTCTCAGTCAGGACACATGCCTGGGTTTCAGGCTGAGTCCCCAGTTTGAGGCATATGAAAGGCAACCACACATGGTTGTTTCTCTCCCTCTCTTCCCCTCTCTGAAAATAAATAAAATCTGTAAAAAGAAACCAGTTAATGAAACCAATAGCAATGCTTTAACACTTACCCGGCACCTCCTAACCCATCACACCCTCACGACTCTGGGTGGGTCTGCTGGGATCTCCAGCTGCACTAAGGGTTATACCCACTGTCTACAGGAAACGGTACAGCACGGTAGCTTTGACCCCAGGCAGTCTGGCTCGAGTTCATGCTCTACTCAGCACACTATGCTGCCTCACACCGGTACGTGAGAGGACATCTACAAGCCAGCTCCATTCTAGCATTTTCTGCCTATCACCCAAGGGTTCACCTGCAGACACTTTATAATTTGTTAAATCAAATCAAAATCAACCATGAAGTAAAAAGAGAAATAACGCCAAGGCTCAAGTAAAGCTATGCAGAGGTTCTGGGGGGCAGAGCACACACCACGCCCAAGGGACGGACAAGGTGGTGGCGCCCGCCCCTCCCCGAGCCGCTCGAGCTCGAGCTCCAGGACTTCAAAGGCTTGGCTCGCCAAAATACTCTCACCCCAAAAGGAGAATCCTTACCAACACCCCAATAAATTCAGATGTGAACACTTCCGACTGACGGTGCCCCTGGACCAAATCGCCCCGCAGAGGAATGATACAGGCCCGTGTAAAATCCCCACGCTGCCGCAGAAGAGGAAGTGCTGAGAATGTAACTCGGACTCAGCAGAGTCCCCCAGAAAAGGCAGGGAGTCGGTTTCCCTAATTCCTTTCAGAGACACCCCCCCATACCAGTGACCGGGGCCTCCTGACCGGGAGTCAGACGTCCTGCCTCTGACCCTCATAACCCACGTGAGCATTAATGAGTCAAGATACATTTTTGCCGCGGGCCTCGTCCACAGAGACCCTGTCCAGTGGCCGTAAGAACGACAGCCACATCTGCCCCACAGGACCCTGGGACAGGCCCAATTACGTGACATACCCGAAAGCACTTAAAAACCTCGCAAGGCTGGCGCCTGACGAGTCAGCTTCTCTTACCGTAGAGCGGGATGGCCAGCTGTCGCCGGAAGAGACTGTGCACTTTCTCCAGCTGTGAATCAAAGGTTTGTTCCCAGTCAAAAGGGGAAAGGAAGCCAGCCATGGGCTAAAGAAGTAAATTCACAGTGAATGACACACTCTGGTTCTTCCTACCTCAAAGAAATATTTTAACACATTGTTCATTTCCAACTAAAAAGAAAAAATACAACCTCTTAAACATGAGGTATTGTGTCAAATGCAAGAAGTACAAAAATGAAAGTCATCTCTGTTACTAAGTGTTTACGATAGGAAGAAAACAAGAAGGAACGTAACAAATGACTACAACGAGGCAGCGTCTCATATAAGCGTCCGGAGTATCAAAGCCCAAAGCAGTGTGGCTTGCTTTCAGCTGGTTTTTAGGGTGGAGTTCTGCTATTACGAGGGGAGGAAGTCAGGGAAGACTCCTGGAGGAGCCGCATGGGGGATGCACTGCAGGCACTCCGGAAGCGGGGAGAAGGAAAATGACTACCAGCTGAAGGAACATCGTGAGTAAAAGTGCAGTGGCCAGAAAGTGCGAGAACGTCAGGAGGACGGTGGGAACCGAGTCCACACAGGGTTACGTCCAACCCTGGACAGCCACAGATGCCAGCCGAAGGAGCTAGCCCAAATGGCTTCATCAAGGCCACCGATGGCACCACTGCTGATTTTTCTGCAGGGACTGGGCTAGTGTGACAGTAATGATCTAATTGTCAGAGGGCTATACTACGCATCAACAATAACCCACTATGCATTCGCACAGTGGAGAGGGACGGTAAAATACCATACATTGTAGTCTGAAAATGCAACTGTGATGGGGTCAAATGTCTGTTTCTACTGAATGTGTTGGGGGCGGGGGGGCAGTGATAGAGCTATTCTTGTACTTTATCTTGGAACCACTAACTAAAACAGCAGTGTCTTTAAGTATCAGGAACAAACTACTGGGTCATGTGCTGTATAGCTGGAGAAATCACGTAGCTCACACAGACATGGACTTCACCTACTTGCTGCCCACACCCTCACTGCGGGACTATGAGCTGTGCTCTTCTAAGAGCACTTACAAAACCAGCCCCAACCAGTCAAAGGCAAGCGCTGGCCAGGGGGACAGGGCACTCACCCGGGCGGCTTCCACAATGGCACTTTCGAACTCCCGGTAAGCCTCCCAGATGGCCAGCCCTTTAGTTATATGTAAACCGACGGAGGAGAGGGCCCTTTCGAACACAGAGCGGACTTTCTCAAGGCCGCCTTTCTGGCCAATCCCACCGACCGAGTACTGGCCGTACTCTAGCCAAATGTTTGGACCTAAAAATGAGAAGTATTCTATTAGTGCAGAATGTAAAATACCCAAATATCAAAAATGATGCATAACAAAAAGAAAGGAACCCCACCAAAAACGTACTCATTCATGCAGAAAGGGCATCATCAGTAAGCACCCAACTTACATCTACACTGATACTGCAGGCTGAAAGGGTGTATCTACACAGTGTTCCTACCAGGCAGGTCTGATTGTTGTGATTTTACTGCACGACACTACATGCCAGGTGGTAAAATACATAAAATGACCATGATCATAAAGCTTATTTATTAAAACTGAAGGAACCCAGTAATAAATTTCAATGAAAATAGTTACCAATCTGAGTCAATCTTCATAAAGATTTCAAAGCCCAGACTTTTTCAAAGTGAAAGAAACAAATTAAAAGCAACAATCCTGTTACTAGAAGTCTGTGTTTTACATCCCTACTTCTCACGGCGTTTAAACGACGACGACAGAAGAGGCCCGGCTGCTTGTCCCTTTCCCCCCACTGCTGGCGCACGCGCTCCCACAGCTGTGAGGCCGGACAACGCACACGGCCCTGTCGGCCCTGTAAGCACGCGTCAGCTCTGACCGTGCACGTTCTGCCTGTACTTTCCAAACACGTGAAGACACTTCAGAGGTCTATGCACTAACTTTGTAAAATAAAAATACTAGAAAGAGAAGCCGGTCTGAGGCTTACATATAACCTCATACGTTTTCCTGAGACATGCTTTTTCACGGAAGTAGGCTTATTTCAAGAACTTAGCCAACGTTTTAGCTACTCTGTTTCCACTCACCAAAGAGGAGCTGCCAGCTGGGCTGCAAACTAACAACGGAAATGAGCTAGCTCTTGGAGGTGAAGGCCTCAGTGAGAGGTTGAGTCAAGTTCACAGACGAACGAAGGGTTCCTCCACTCGGAGAAGGTAATTTTCAATAGATTACGCTACGGCTTCTCCCAACTTAAAACGATCGAGACAGACAAGTACTACACACAGTATTTTAAACTCAGGAAACCCAAGGGTGCAGAGTCCACAGTGACTCTGAGAGACAAAGGTTCCGAAACAGACAGGAAGCCTCTGCACGAGGCTCCTCCAGGACAGAGGACTTACAAAACCTCTGAAGAGCCGAACGAAGGGCACGGCCACGTCCTGCTACTGGGCACCGGCCGCCTCCCAGACAGCCTGCAATTACTGCTGAGTATGTGCAAGGAATAAAGGAAGGCTATCTTCGGCATTTTTAAATACGAAAAAAAAATAGTTAAAAACTAAAAGGTAAAAGAGTAGAATATTAATTTAAAGAACAACAAAAAACCTAAAACACAGGCAAAAGCGGCTTCTCAACATTCAAAACCAGTGATACAACATCCACAGACTGAAGCTCCTGAAAACAGCACGAGGACCCCTCGGGCTCCTGTTCAAAACCTCGTAGGAGACACAGTCGAAGGAGCGCAGCTGTCTCGTGCCTGCCCACCTGCGCCCTGAAGCCACTGGTGGGAGGGAAGGCGTGCTGTCACCAGCACTGAGTGACGAGCAGGCCTGGGGGCGGGAACAACTACAAAACCATAAGGGACCAAAGAACATCACAGCCTGGGGAAGAACAGGAGATGGGGGGGGGGGTGGAGAACGGGTGCTGTGAGCGGTGACTCGGAGACGCTCAGAAAGGGTTAACAGGACAAGCAGAAAACGTGCGATGTTGCGCAGGTGAAACTGTCAGAGGTTCTCGAGGCCACAGGGGCGGTGGCATCTGAGCAGAGCCACAGCGACGGGGTTTAAAAGCAGACTGAGTGCAATTTTAAATTCACAAAACACCTATTATTTCCTTTATTTGGATCATAAAAAAGTAAAAAATTGACATTCTTGACCGGTAAAGGTACAAGAGAAAGTCTCTCCCTCGGGGCAGTCTCTATTCTGCTAAGTGATGCTTCTCACCCAGGGGAACGCCCACAGCAGAGAGGGAGGAGAATCGGATGGGGAGGAAGGATGTTTAAGTAAATGGGGGAGTTTTAAATAACTTGTCCATAGCACTGCCTGATCAGGCCCCCAGTGTACGCAGAGACAGTATTTAGAGAACTCACAACCGACAGGGGAGGGTGAAGGGACTTAGAGGAAGGCTAGGCATCTATGTCTCACTTGCACTGCTGAAACGGCAGCGCCAGGACACAGGGCGGGCTCTGCACTCATGGAGGGCTCTGTACCTCGGACGCCGTGGGGGCTACTGGAATCCATGCAGGGGTCAAATTTCACAGAACTACACACACACACACACACACACACACACACACACACAATACCAAGGTCAGTCTCCCACTTTTGATCTTGAACTAGTGTTATAAGACACTAGGGGAAATTGGATAAAGTACGTACACAGGGCTCTTCTGTGCTATTTTTGCAATTTCCTATAAATATGGAATTATTTTCTGAAGTTTTAAAATATTTTTATTTGCATTCTGTCCAAAACTTCTGAAAACCAATTCAATGTGTGAAAGGTGATCTTCAGGCACCTGGAAATAGCATGTAAATTTTCCCTGCCAGGTAAACGTGCAGTGTGATTGTATCCATCCACTTCCTACAGACACTCCTTCTACTCGTACAGCAGACCTCAGAGATGCTGCAGTCTCGGCTCCAGACCACCGCAATGAAGCAAATATCAGAACAAAGCAAGTCACAGGAAGTTGACGGTTTCCCAGTATATATAAAAGTTGTGTTTACATTATACTGTAGTCTATTAAGTATTATGTCTAAAAAAAGCACTGTCTAGAAAAAATACAATGGACATACCTTAACTTAAAAATATTTATTGTCGAAAATGCTTATCTGAGGTTATTAGAAAAAACAGTGCCATGAGACTTGTCCAACACAGGGTTGGCACAACCCTGAAAACTGCATTTAAAAAAAAAAAAGTCTCACCCTGGCTGGCGTAGCTCAGTGTATTGAGCGAGGGCTGCGAACCAAAGTGTCACAGGTTTGATTCCCAGTGCAAACCAAAGTGTTGCAGGTTCGATTCCCAGTCAGGGCATATGCCTGGGTTGCAGGCCATAACCCCCAGCAACCGCACATTGATGTTTCTCTCTCTCTCTCTCTCTCTCTCTCTCTCTCTCTCTCTCTCTCTCTCTCTCTTTCTCCTTCCCTTCCCTCTCTAAAAAGAAATAAACAAAATCTTTAAAAAAAAAAGAAAAAAAGTCTCCAGGAAGTCTAAAACAGCTAAACTAAGTACAATTCAAGGAGGTATGCCTGTGTTTTAAAACCAAACACCTTCAATGGAAAACCACAGACGATGACGATAACTGAATTCAAATCTTCCTCGCTGTAGACTGACGCTCTGTTTTCTGGGTAGTGATCGGGGACCACAGAGACCAGGCCTGGGCGGCCCCGCCCCACACCTGGAAAGGGCCCCCGGGAGACTTACAGATGTAATCCTTCACGGCCCGCTCGAAGAGCTCGTACACGTGCTCTCGGTCCAGGCCGTCCAGGGCCATGCTGATCTCGTCGTGCAGCCACTCCAGCCACAGCTCTGCAAGACAACGGCACCTCCCGAGTCACCTCCTCCCTCACCGAGGGGTCACCACCTCCCTCACCGAGGGCGCTCGGAAGGCAGGGAGTTTACTGTGAGCCACCAGCGCGCAAGTGTTTCCCGCACCATTACACACCCCGGCGCAGTTCACGGCGTTCCCGGAAATTCAGTTCTTACCAGCTGCACCAAGCATGCATGCAGAAGGGGAACAACCCCAAACAAGACCAAACCCCTACCCTCCCAGTGTTCCACGCCGGCTGGGCATTGTATATGTGGCACACTCCGCCCGGCACAGCAGCCTGACTGCTGCGGTGTTACCTTCGGTCAAAGGGAAGATCTCGCTCATCTTCTGGCGGGCCATGCGCACTTTGGTGAGCTCGCCTTCCAGCCGGAGCAGCCGGATCAGGTCCACGTGGCAGTTGTAGTCATAGATGTTGATGGAAAGCTGGAGGGAAAAGAAACAGAAGTCGACATTTAAAATGCCACCATCAAAATAACTTAGCTTTTTTCATCATCGGTGACACTGCACATATCTTCACAAACAGAATACACATGCTATCTGAAACAGCCTCTGAAACAAACCAAACACTTACACTCAGGAAAAAGGAGGAAAAAATCAATGCAAGAGGCTTTTTATCATCACCGTCAAGTTCCCTCAAGTCTGTTACAACTCCTGGCAGAACACCCCTGGTTCTCTCTAAAACACAGGGGACATTCTAATGAAACAAACAAACACAAAGGATAACCTTCAGCAAGTTACTCACATTTCTAAGCCTCCATTCCCTCATCTCTACAATCGGGATGCTACCATGTTCTAACTCAGAGGTTCTTGTGAAGATTTTAAAGATAACTTAGTAATATGCTTTAGCATGTGCAAGGTAAAATAGGTAACAGTTCTTTCCTCTTACTAAACAAAAAGAAAAAGAGAAAGATCCCTAGTGGTAAAAACAAGAACAGATTCATATCTGTTGAAGCTGTATGAAAGGCACATAAAAGATTTATTTTTACACTTGAAACTTTTCAAACTAAAACTTAAAACACATTAAATAAATGCTTAAAAAGCTATCATACTTTTGAGACAAAAGGAAACTCAAAGAATTTGCTCTTCAAACAAAGGAAATGATTAAAGAAAAAAACATCTGCGAGAAAGAACAACAGAAACAGCAGGAAAGTGGGTAAGCACAATGAATGATCCTTCTCCTTGTTTTCTGAAATGTCTGTGATGGCAAAAGTTTTAAGCGTATCTGATACCCCACACAGTACTATTTAAAAGTAGGGGTGGTGGCTCAGTGGATTGAGCGCCGGTCTACAAACTGAAAGGGTGGCGGTTCACTTCCCTGTCCAAGCACATACCTGGGTGTGTGCTTGCAGGCCGGGTCCCCAGTTAGGGGTGCGCAACAGGCAACCCATCGATATTTCTCTCCCTCTCTTTCTCCCTCCTTTCCCCTCTCTCTAAAAATAATTTTTTTAATCTTTTTTTAAAGCTTTTACTTATTTTTTTTTCAGAGAGAGGGGAAAGGAGGAAGAGAAGGGGAGAAACATCGATGTGCGGGAGTAGTTACCTGGATTTTAGGAAGGGCAAGGCAGAGGGGCAAGCAGAGCAATGGGCCAGGAGCGACCCCCACACACCTGCAACAGCACTGACGGAAGTTCTCCCTCTCAAAAGGGCAGTGGGGTGAGGCTGTGGGGTGACAGGGGAGATACGTGGTGTTCGTGTGATCGCCACACTTTATCATTTACAGATATGACTGTGTTTGTATGTATCAATTCACATACAAAAAGATAAAGAAAAATCAAAACAAGTAAGAACATGACCTATTAATTTCCTTAAAAACCTTAAGACTTTTAGCAAGGTCCTCTTGCTCATGATTCATCAAACATGACAGGCTGAACCCATCCCTAGATTGTGTGATGTGCCGAGAGAGGACTGGGCCAGGGCAGGCCGCCAGGGCTCCAACCCCCCCTGGTTCTCGGCGTCCACACTTGCACCTGGGGAGCTGGAGCGAAACCTCTGGCTCTCACGTGGGCTCTCACGACACACCCGTGTTTCAAAACTGACTGTGAAGTGTGTCACACAACTAACAACAAAGAAATTAAGTTCTGAAAGATGTCCTTTCCTCATTAAAGAACACTCTAGGTTCTCCCTGTCACCCACCACCTCCCACTCACCTGGGTCTGAACGTGTTTTCTGGGCGTGAAGGGGGGTGGGAGGGTGCTCACCAGTGAGTACAAGGAGCATCTCTGCAAGTGCCCTTCACAGGAACACCGTGCGTGGGTCAGGAGAAAAAGGGATAAAAGTCACTGAAGTAGAGAACTACCTCTAAGATGACTTTCGGTCTAAATTTCTGATTTTTAGGCCAAAACAATGAAGATGATATATATATATGGGCAGTGCTCTGAAAGTCTGCACATAAACGCACGCTGATGCACTTAAAAGAGACATTCCCACAGAGCTCAGTCGGCACTGACGAGTGAGCGAGCCCACTCGCTGGTCTGTTCTGGCCTCAGGTCAGGAACAACAGAGGGTGCATCAAACGAAGAGGCGGCGAGGCCTAGTGCACAAAGGGACCCGCCGAGTCCCCAGCCCCAACAGCCCGACCTGGAGTGGGGTGGAGAAGTCACAGAGGCCTGTGGGAAGCCACGTGCCGCCACCAGGGGCAAGGCAGGGAAAGGAGAGGGGAGCAGGCCTTGGCATGGCACCTACTACGTGCCAACTCTGCCAGCAGCTTCGCACACACGGTGTCCCCAAAGTCCACAACAGCCCTGTGGGGGAGGCGCTGTGGGGGAGGCCCCATTTTACCACCAGGGACCGACAGCACAGGCCCAAGCGCTGAGGTGGCTGCGAGAATCCACGCTGTGCCACTTGCAGCCTCAGGACAGACACAAATGACAGAAGGCGCCGCCTTTGTAACGTGGACGGGCACCACAGCTAACTGAGGGCTTTCGTGAAACACACCGGGGGACGAGAACCGGAAATCGCATACATGCCACCTGGGTCTTTCACGGGCCTCTCTGGGGTTGCTCAACATTACGCTCCACCATGAGGGCAGTTACAGCAGCAACGGGAGGCTGTGGGATTAGAATGAGGAGAGGCGGAGGTCTGGAAAAGTCCATTTCTAGGCCCCAGGACAAAGAGGACAGATAAAGCAGATCCCGTCCTGGGTGGTCACCTTCTGAGCTCCATCCCACCCCCCGTGGCCTGAGGTAGGGCAGCAACTAACTGCAGAGCACCAGTGCCCCAGCGACCTCCACGCTGATGCTCCCTCCTCTCCAGTCAGCGGGGCACCCTCCGCCGGGATTCACCTCTCCACTTCCAAGCCTCCCCTTCCACTAGAACAGATAGCCCTCCTCCCCGTCCTCACCGGACAGTAAGAACCACGTCAGTCCAGGGGCTCCTTGAAAGGCCCAAGGCTAGAAGTCTCCAGGGACACACAGCCAGCCTGGCACCGGGCACCGCAGTGCGTTTGCTGCACGAACAAGAGACCGACTGAACGCGGGTTATCTACTTTATAGACAGCAGAAACGGCAACGACCTGCCCACCCAAGCCGGTCCCTTTGACACCCAGATGCAGTTAAGTGGGACAAGCTACACCAGCCATGTTCAGCCTTTTTCATCTCACAGCACACACAGACCACTAAGAGCAGAACCTGCAGCACACTAGAAAATGCACATGAGTACAATGTGCCAATCTGACAAAAAAAAAAAGGTGGTATTTTGATTCATTCACACCGGACAGCTATTGTTGCGTCAGCTGATGTCATTTTACTTGACTATAAGGAAACAGAGGTCAGTGCCCCCCACTGAACAGTCAGGTATCCCATGTTTTAAAAACTCTTTGCGGCACACCAGCTGAAAATCGCTGAGCTACGACCACGGAGGGGGATATCACCATTTCACAACCGAACGACAGTACCACTACCAGAGAAGACATCACAAGGACTCCTCCCACCCAGCAAGGCTGAGCGACCCAGGCGAAGGATTTCACATCCAGTGCAGCATCAGGTCCACAGCCTTGGAAAGTTCACCCTTATGAATGACTTCGAACAAATGTTATCATTCGTTCTGAGCCTGTTCTGAACCTGCTCTCTCGGCTGTCAGTGATCAAGAATGTGCTTCATCTGTTTGTCCCTCCAAACCCCGCCCCCCCCCAAGCTCCCCTCCGCCCTGCTGTGTGGACCCCATAGACGGGGTCTCCGGTTCTCTTGCTCCCAGCGGGGTTTGCCCAAGAGAAGACATCAGCAGATGTTTGGAGAGAGAAAGAGGAGGAAGAGGCAGGTCAAGGTATTTCTCCCAGATAAGAAACGGGCCGCTCCCTTTGACCATAGGTCTCCGCTGCTCTCGGGCGCCCTAGCCACACAACCTTTTGAAAAACCGGCCACGCCCCTAACCTCTTCGGGCCTTAGGGTGAGCACAGGTCCCGCTGGGACTAGCCCTGGGACACCAACCTTCCCCCAATTTCCCTGCCCAGCCTTTTAATAAACACGGCAGTCCCTCCAATAATCTTTGCTCAAATCACCCTAATTTGAAAGTGCCACCATTTCCCGATGGGACCCTGGATTACACAGGCGTTAACAGACGAGAAAGCACCTAACAAGTGACAATTAACTGCTGTTAGGACAACTACATGGCGAAGGAACTGTTACTCCCAATTTATAGACGAAGAAGCTAAACTCAGAAGACGTGAAATCCTCCCAGGTGCACGCAGGTGTGCAACACCCACAGCGGGTCTCAGCCTCCACCCGCTGAACTCTCTCCTTATCCATTTCCAGTATCATCCTCCTGATCACCGGTACTCCCTACCACACCACGAGAATTTCATCGCAGCTGCGGGGAACAGCCGAACGGTGCACTCAGGGGCGGGAGTTGTGAAATCGACCCCCAAGTTCAAAGCCTGACTCCCCCACTTGCAGGAAGTATAACCTTGAGCGAGCAAGTTCCCTTCGCGGGGACCGCACTACAGCCTCACCGTGCCGCGGCGAGGGTTCACGGGGAAGACGCGGGCAAAGCCCCAGGCGAGCAGTGCTGGGCGTTACGCCCAGAGATGGGCGTTACCGTGATTAATAGAGGCTCGGCGGCCCCAGCGGCTGCAAGACCGCTCAGGACCGTGGAGGAGGGCCGGGGCCTGGGGACCTGAGGGAAGGCGTCCGCTGCCCGCCCCCGGGCGCACCTGCTCCTCCAGCCGCTCGATCTCCAGCTGGTTCTTCTCCTCCTCCTCGTCGTACTCCCACTCGTACTCGCCCGGGGAGCTCGCGGAGGAAGCCGTGGGGTACTCCTCGTCTCCGTCGCTCTCACTCACGCCTTCCTCCTGCTGGTCCCACGCTGGCCCCATAGTCTTGTACGTCGCAGAGGCCACCGCCCGCGATAACACCTTTCTCCTGGTCCTCGCAGCCTTAACCTCATCCTCCTCGCCCTCCACCTCGGGCCCCGCCTTAGGCTCGGCCTCGGGTTCTGAAGCCGAGGCTGCGGCTGCCGTCGCCATCTTGCGCTAGTGACTCCCGGGTTTTCACTCCGCCGCCGAGGACCCGCCGGCGTACAAGCTGCCCGCGGCGCGCGCCTGTCTGAAACTTCGCTCTCTTGCCACTGGAAGGGAAAAGGTGAGCCTCGGATGATGAGGAAATATCTCAGTACACTCAACTGATTTTGTTTTCATTACTTTTGTGGAAGTTCTCGTGAGAAAAAAAAGTCTCACAAATACGGCATCTGTTCTGTCTCAACTTCGGACGGAGTTGGGTCTTTGGACCGGAAGTGGAGGCCATTAGAGGAAGTCGCGGTGGGAGCGTGATGACTGTAGTTAAGGGTTTGGCGCCATCTTGAGAAGGTCAAAATGATTGTGAGAATAAATAAATGCCTTACATCTGACTTGGCGTGTGGTTCAAGTATTCCCATCAAGTGAGCCTCAAACGCAGAGAAAACCCGAACTCTTCGGGGATCGATTGCACCATTCATGAGAAAAACCCATTTCCCAAAGAGAATTCTCCCTTTTATGTTTTGCCTGGTGCCTAGTAGGCATTTTAAATACACGTGTGAGTTTCCTCGTTGTATAAGCTTATATTCTGCAAACCAATATAATAAATTACACTACAAGCATTTAACTAGAAATTCTGAATTGCCAGGTATTGTCATAAAATTTGAGTTTACTGTTATTTATACAGAAAAAAATGTTTCTAAATCAGGACATGGAGCTCGTTCCTTTTTTAATCTTTTAACATTCCCATTTTGAGGCATGAAACTATAGGTGTGTTTATTTGTTCCCTTGCTCCTTCACGAGCAAGCTTGGTGAGGCAGGAATTACGTGTTTTTCTTTCCGTTGGATCCCCAAGGCCTAGTACGGCATCTTGACTCATGGTGGGCATTCAACACATACATGACTATGAATGAATTGTCCTTGAATTACGTATTACAAAAGACCGAAGCTTAAAGAGCTCACGTCATTTTCCTAGGGTCACATAACCTGGAAGGTGCAAAACCAGGATGCTCATTCACTATTGTCCAAATTTGAATCCCAAATGAACCTAACTTTCTGAGCAACCTTGGACAAGTTACTAAGCCATTCTGAACCTGAATGTCTTTAGCTGCATTTTGGGGTTAAGAAAGGTGGACTGGTTGATCCTCCGCGGTGGGCTTTGCGGATGTAAACTTGGGTCCCGCACCGCAGCCTGAGATCTACCCTCTTACATCCACACCCCAGCGCGGAGGACGAGCCCTCAGGCGACTTCAGACTTTCCCGCTCTGCGACCCGCTTTCCCCCGAGGGGCGTGGTCGAACGCCGACACGTGCACGCAGCGGGAGGATGCAGGTCCTAAATCGCGGTGACGTCCTAGAGGCCGCGCGCACTAAACTCGGAGTCGGCTAGCAGGAGCGCCCCGCCCCCTAGTCTCGCTCTTGGCCTGCGCAGGCGCAAGGCCGCAAGATGGCGGCGGCTGGAGTGGGCCGTCTAAGGCGAGCGGCGTCGGCCCTGTTGCTCCAGAGACCGCGCCTGCCCGCCCGGGAGCTATCAGCTCCGGCACGGCTCTATCACAAGAAGGTAGGGGTGGGCAAGGGGGTGCGTGGGGTCCGCAGCGATCGGGGGCCAGGAGTACTAGGGTCGCCAAGGAGACTTGTGCGTGCCGGCGCTGGACCGAGGCCCATTCTAGAGAGGAGTGGCCTCGGGATTCTGCGCCGCTTGGGGATCCCCTGCCAACGCCCAGGGTAACAACGGCCCCCGGCTCAGGATAGAGGGGCCGCACCCTCGCGCAAATTTGCCTCAACTTCCCTCGCTGCGCAGTGACACTAACCACGCAGGAAACAAAAGCTGTCCGCGGGTCCTGCTGTTGGCTGCCGTCGTGCATCCCAGCCTTTAAACACCTGAACACCCCAGAAAAGAGGGTCCCGTTAGGGCCTGCCAGCCCGACTCCTGGAAAACACACACACCCGGGCGGGCTCTGGCTTCAGCCAGGCCCCTGCCCTGGCCAGGTGACCTTGGGAAAGTCGCTGCCCTTCGCTGAACCTGTTTCCCCATTTGTAAGATGGATATCTTACTTAGCAGCCCCTTACACAAGATACTCGTGCCTAACCCGTGGAGACCATTTATGGTGCCGCTGTTGTTCTTGTAGGAGCTCATAGCCTCCGAGTGGAGTCACACGCGAAGCCAACAGTCCTGTTTTCATTTTCACGTTTCGTTTGGGGTGGGGGGGATAGGGATAGGTATGTAATTTGCAGCCCTTGCCTTCCGGGGGCGTAAAATCCCCTAGACAGGAGACTCTAGCACTCGGAAAACAATTAACGAAAGAATGCAGTAAGTCAACATGGGGCAAAAACTCCCGACTGTATATTATCTTGTAGGTGCGAGGGCTTGGAGTCAACGTCCGTGCCGGATCGGTGGCGGAAGAGGGATGGACGACCAGTATACTTACGGCTGGCTGGTTAAAAACCTCAAGGCTAGTAGAGCCTTCTGTGCGCCAGTTTGAGTAGACATTTATTATGTTTTGGCTTCAGTTCCTCTCCAAGGCCTTTGCTCCTCCCCCACCCAGGGGTGTGTTTTGTTGACAGTGCACGCCGAATGCGTTCAGGCTGGCAGCCTTCTAGCCACCAGGGTGCGCTGCTGCACCGGGGCGATTTCAGGGCCCTGAAATCGTGATGGAACTGAGTTTATCATCAGACAGAATTGGGCGCTTTCATAGCATTGTTCCTCTGTAACAGTCTCCTTGAGGCTTCTAGGAAAGCCTTCAATTTATGGACCATAGTTGCTTTTAGAGTTTTTGAGTAGAAATTATCCTTTGAGAACAGTTTTATTTGGAAATAACAAAAGTGTCATTGGAGCCCAGATCTGGTGATTTAGGTGGGTAAAGGTCAAATAATTACATACAGTTAAAAACCCTTTGGAACTAAAACATGATTTTCCTCCAGTATCACAAACCTCAAGGTAATTGGAGAGGACATGCAAAAAGGCTTTGGGTCACAAACGTTCTCACTGACAAGAGGTGACATCTGGTACTCAGTGACTGCCCGCCAAGCTCCGCGTTGCTGGCGTTGCGCTCACCATCAAATCGGCACCAAAAAGGAGTGATGTGATTTCTCCTAATGCTCTCATTTCAGGTGGTTGATCATTACGAAAATCCCAGGAACGTGGGGTCTCTTGACAAGACCGCTAAGAATGTTGGAACCGGATTGGTGGGGGCTCCAGCGTGTGGGGATGTAATGAAATTGCAGGTACAGCTGGTTTTCGTCGTTGGTGGTAACAGTGGTGCTGTGTGTGCTTCCACGGCTTACGGACCGTTTTATTTGCTCTCCACTTTGATGCCGGTGAATGGGGATGAGTCAATGTTACAGACAGTCAGAGCCGAGCCTGCATCCTAGTTCTGGCACACTGCGCTGACCCTTTCTTTCTTTCTTTTTTTTTAATAGATGGGATGATATATATTTTTTAAATATTTTATTTATTTATTTTTAGAGAGGGAAGGGAAGGAGAAAGAGAGAGAGAGAGAAACATCAATGTGGGGTTGCTGGGGGTCATGGCCTGCAACCCAGGCATGTGCCCTGACTGGGAATCGAACCTGCAACACTTTGGTTCGCAGCCCACGCTCAATCCACTGAGCTATGCCAGCCAGGGCGACCCTTTCTGATACAGTAAACTGATTGCACTGTTCTACCCACTGAATCAGCTTAAATTCCAGCATCAGTTTAGTAAAAGGCCCTGTGAATGTCACTGACCAAAGGGAAACCACAACTGGTGAGCTAGCAGTCCCCAGCGAGAGAAGAAACCCAGTAAATCAAACCCCCCCTAAACTGAAGACGACAACAGGAAGGTAGAGACTAGCACTGTGGGTAAACCGTGGCGTTGTCCACAGTCTCCTTCACGGTGGGTGGGCGGCTCGCCAGAGTCTCGGGGCCTATCTTAGAAAACAGAAACGAGGTGCCGCAGCCACTAACGGCGGTGGAGAGAATGGCATTAGCCAGAGCCGTGAGTGGGACTCGCCCCACGTCTTCAGAGGCGGTCTGACATCACAGCCATGAGAACTGCGCAGCCAGAAGCAGGCTATGGTCACAAAGCTGTGAGGGGGGCACATTTTTCAGCTGCTCTCCACCAGCTGGGCCTATATAATTCTATATAATCACTCTTGTGTTTGACATCCCATCACTGCACTCTTCAAAGCAAACTCGGTAGTTAATGCCAAAGCTGAAAGCGGGGAAAGCCACACCAGAGCTGCTGGGGAGAGCCCCAGCAGGCCTCCGTGAGTGGCCCACCCCGTCTCTCTGCTAGATTCAAGTGGACGAGAAGGGGAAGATCGTGGACGCCAGGTTCAAGACGTTTGGCTGCGGTTCTGCAATCGCCTCCAGCTCGCTGGCCACCGAGTGGGTGAAAGGGAAGACGGTAAGGCTGCCTGCAGACCCGGAGAGCTCGCTCCCGTGCTCCACAGCTCGGCGCTCAGCTGTGGGAGGGGAGGGCCTGGGGGGGGGCGGGGGGAGAACAGTAACTAGGGCTTTTGATTTCCCCTGCCCAGATTTGTATTAAATTCCTCTCCGCCTTGGGAACAGTGAATAATTTTATTAATGTTTTTTAGTCGGGGGGGGGGGCGTTGTTCATCACTTTCACTTGGGGGTTTCTGTGGTGTTTTGTTTCTAATATAAAAAAAGATCCTCAACCTCTCCATCTAACAAAATAGAACTCAGAAGGAATCTCGGGCGTTCTCCGCGGTTGCCGGTGTGACAACTTCTCAGGAATCTCAGTCAGGCCAGGGGGAGTTGTACAGCGGTTTGTTTTCTGCCGTGTGCTCAGGAAGGACAGCAGGGGCTTCTAAGGGTTCTGGGAACGAGAAACGGGCCTGTGGAAAGAGGGACCGAAGAACCCAAAGCACGCGGCGGGTGGGGGCAGAGCGAACAAGCACAGGCGGACAGGGGTGCGGGCGGAGGGAGAAAGGCAGGACGTCTTCTCCATCCTCGTCTTTGCCGGGGCCTCGTTCCCCAGCAGCTGCGGGAGTAAAGGCCCGAGCCCAGTGCAGAGCCGTGCTTTCCAAACTCCAGTCGTCATTAAACCCTCCCGGAAAAGCCCAGCTGCAGGCCGCTCGTCCTTGGAGCCCCAAGGACGCACATGTGAGGAGCGGAGTCACGCAGAAGAGTGCGTGTGGCGCTGGGCAGTGCCACGATGGGAGCGGTTTGCTGCGCCAAGCGCCACCTGCCTCCTGTGGCCCCGGGCCTGCTGGCTGGTGAGCTCCCTCGGGCCCAGGCGGCACACACCTGACCTGTCCTGGCAGGAGGAGGCTCCGCAGTGCTCTGTCATCGGCTGTCTGCAGGGAGAGGGGCAAAGAGGAGACGGCGCACCCGTGCTCCCGGGACCTGGCCCTGAGGGGCCTTTGAGTTGCGATCAGAAAATGGAGGGAGGTGGCCTTCCTCTGACCTTGAGATCCTCCCATCTGAGTTTCCAGAAAGAGAACTGAAGTCATAATTCAGTGGAGTTAGCAGAACTGTCCGATTAGGGGAACAGAAAGATGGGGAAATCGGCTTTTCTTAAGCTGGCGGGCCCCTGTTCCCCAAGGGCGAGGAACCTCCCGCCTCTCGCTCTGCCCTGGGCCCGACCACACCCCAGGCGCCTTCTCCCTCGGGTGCACAGAGGAAGAGCCTACACAGAGCCCTCAGCCCGGGCCTCCCTGGGCCACCGTCCCGTGCTGGAGCAACGCTTCGGCGACCTCCCAGTGCCACCAGCACTGCTAGTGGAAGGGGCTCATTCTAAACATTTGACATAAGGACCTCGGAGAAGCCGATATTCACAAAAGCAGCACAGGAAGTCACCGGCTCCCGGCAAATCCGATTCCTGGGAGACTTCTCACGGGGTCTCTTCCTGGCTCTCAGAAGCGGCCCTGCCGGCCCTGCCAGGCCGCGCAGCTGTGTACACCTCCCACCTGAGACCCCCCACCCCCGCAGCCTTGACACACAAGTGGGGGTCCTGAGGAGGTCCTCCACCTTCGTTGGGGGTTATTAGCAGAAACCATCCCCTGACTCCCTACCCTGAGGGGCTTTCTCATCATCTGTCTCCCCAGACAGAGCACCACTAACCACTTCTCTTCCCCACCCGCCTCAGGTGGAGGAAGCCTTGACCATCAAGAACACAGACATCGCCAAGGAGCTGTGCCTCCCGCCGGTGAAGCTGCACTGCTCCAGTGAGTCTGCCCTCCGGGGTGTGGGCCGGGGGGCTCGTGCCGGAGTCACCCCGCTGCGGTGGCGGAGTGATGGCGGATCCTCTGTAGTCAGGACTCTGTCCCTCTGACCTCCCGAGGGCTCGCGCCCCCGGTGCCACACCTCCTGTGGGGGAGCGTGCGGGAGGCGGTGTGCGCCGGGCCTCGGTCTGAGCGCTTCCCGGCACCTTAACAGGCTGATGGAGGTTACCGACCAGATCAGGTAAAAAGCAACCCAGAGCCAGGCCTCTGGCCAGGGGAGGGCTCACGGAAGAACCGAGTGCCGGGACAGGGACAGGCTCACTCAGTCCTCAAGGAGTCCGCTCAACCCCAAGTCCTTTCCCCTGGAGCTGGAGTTCCGAGCGCCCGTGAACAAAGGGCTTAGCTTGCAGGCGTCTTCATGCGGCGTCAGACAAAGCCCGGCCTTCTCGGCCAGGGCCCTGAGCTCGGGCTGTCCGCTGGCCTTGGGCCGTTGTTCCGGCTCCCCCGACTCTGAGCTTCCTCCGCAGCCCCGCTCCCACGTGAGCGTTCACCTGTAGGGTCACTGGGGAGGGACGTCAGCCAGCTTAACCAGCATCCACTGCATCCACTCCAGTCTTCCCCGTGAGAACTAACACTTGTTGTGTCCCTACTGTGTGCCAGCCACGCCATGCACGTCCTCACACAGACCCAGCAAGAAGAGCACAGTTGTCCATTTTCACAGAAGAGAAAGTAGATCCGCAGAGACTCAGAAACTAACCTGGAACCCCAGGGACTCTGCCCCCACTCCGTCTCCATAGCCACCGCCGGGGGATCTCGGGCCTGCTCCAGCACTGCCCAGAGCCACCCCACTGCCCTCAGGGCCCCAGAAATTCCATAACTGAGGCTGTCTTTCCTTCCTTTTTCTTTCCTTCCAGTGCTGGCCGAAGATGCGATCAAGGCCGCCCTGGCCGATTACAAACTGAAACAAGAACCCAAGAAAGGGGATGCGGAGAGCAAGTGAGCCCTCAGTGGTGGAGCTGCCCACCGGACACTTCGCTTCAGCCGCCGGCCCGCCCGCCCACCGCCACGCAGCCCCCAGAGCGCTCCTAGGCAGAGCTGTGCCCTGCCGCACGCAGCCTTGCTGTTCCCATTGTGGCTGTAATGCAAGAAAAATACACCGTTTAACCGTTCGGAATCCTGTGCTTTCTTTCAGCCCCTTTGTCGCCTCGGTCCGGTTTATGTTTAATTGGGACTGTGCGTGTGGCCTCAAAACTGCCATCAGTAGTGACGTCTCAAGCCTCGCTCATCCTTGAAGTGCTCAGAGACGTGTTTTACCTGAATCTGTTTGGGGAGATTACGGACAGAATGGCTTGGAGTGATTATTTGACAGAACCAAGTGTTGTACATAAAACAGATCTGCATATATATAATAAATAAAAGAAAGTCAGACAATGTTTCCCTCTGTTAGGCCATGTCTCTCGGATACTGCACCCCGAAGTGCTGCCCAGAGCCCCTGGGGTTCCCAAGTGCTGGGCCGTGGCCACACACCCCTGCACACACGGTGGGGGTGGGCGGGAGGCTGCGTGTGGAGACCTGTACGAAGCTGATGTCCCGTTCCAGGGGGCGAGGGTGAAGGCCAAAGGAGACGGCCATCGCTCTTGTTCGCTCTTTGCAAAATAATAACAGATCGACAACTCAAGGGGAAAGCAGAAGATTCTTTGTGTAATTTCACTAGCTTTTGAAGTCCTGACATCTGGCGGATGCCGGCTTAGACGATGCTGCAAAGCTGTGGACCAAATACAGTCAAGGGCTGCCGGGGAGTGAGTTGAAGACACAGAATTCCAGGCCCAGGGTGGTGGCGTGGGTCTGGGCAGGTGCCTCTCCCACGCAGTGGGCCAGCCACGGGAGGAGCTCCTCTGCCCCATTCTCTGCCCTGTGCAGGTGCGGTGTCCTTACCATCCATTCCGAGCTGTGCGGGTGTGCACAGCGAGCTGGAGCTGGAAACATCCCTCCCCCGTGCAGGCTCCATTACTGGGCACTGATCACTGCCCCCGCCCCCCTCCCCCCACCCCCTGGGGCTGACGGGCGGGCTGGAGCCTTCTGAGGCACCCAAGTCCACCACAAGAGGCCTGATTTTCTCATGAAAACACGACACTGAAATTCTAGCGAGCAGTCTGAAGTCTCAACTCTCCCAAAGTAAGATGTGTCTTTTCTGATGTGGCTTTTTTGCTCAGTCATGAGCTAGCTGCCTCTTCTCTCTTCTCTTAAAGATACCTCCTTTAAAATATATGTATGTGTGTATATATATATATTTTTTAAGATTTTATTTATTTATTTTTAGAGAGAGGGGAAGGGAGGGAGAAAGAGAGGGAGAGAAACATCAATGTGTGGTTGTCTCTCACCTGGCCCTCACTGGGGACCTGGCCTGCAACCCAAGCACGTACCCGGACTGGGAATTGAACTGGTGACCCTTTGGTTCACAGCCCGAGCTCAATCCACTGAACTACACCAGCCAGGACTTTTTTTTTTAAGTCCTCTGGGTTCCCGGGAGGGCAGGGAACTTCAAAGGCAGCTCCCTCCACACACAGCCTATGGAGACCACAGAGCAGACCTTTATGAGAATCTCGAATTAGAGCCCCCGGGTGAGCCGCACCGCGTTGTCCTGTGTGGCATGCCTACTGTTTAATTCACGGTCCCTCCAGGCTGCTGGTCTCTCCCTTCTTTATTATAGGTGACAACCCTACAATTCCCCACCACATTCCTTTAGGATTTTTTTAAATGAGATGTTTTTGTCCTGGTGAACGCCCTCTGAGAGCTGAAGCTGAACTGGACACATCAGACGCCACTTACTCGTATAAACAACCAAAACAGTATCACCGGAATAGCCCGAACCTCAAACTATGTGGTGGTGCAGATAAAAGAGCAGTTTTTCAAATTGACGTTAAAGCGCTCCCGTTTCCCGGCAAATCCAGCTTGCACCACACGGGGGCGTCGTGCGCCTTTCGATAGCTGAAGCCTAGGGTTTCCTCCTCTCCAGGTGGGTCTCAAACTCTTCCGCGGGGATCTTGATGCCTCCACCAGGCACCTGCGCTCTCTCTGTGAGGGGCCCTGACACCTGTGACCCTGCTCGTTCTCATGACAACCCACTGGGGTCGGTTTCAGACGAGGACACTTGGCTCAAGGGGTCAACTGACTCAAGGCAGCTCACTTGGGGGGGGTGACCCGAAAGCCCACGCTTCTCCTGCCTGGTTTCCCTCTGGCAGAACACACCGCGGGTTCTGACCGCGCATCAGAGGCTCGCCTGAGCCCTGAGCATGCACATGAAGAAGGTGAACCTATAGGATGGGCCCAGCTCCTTCATTCGGCCAACCCACCACCACACGGCGCAGCCCTCACCGGGCCTGTGCACTTGAGCCATCGCGGAGCCCGGTTCCATCGGCGTGGTAGGGGAGCAGCCTGGGCACTGGGGTTCTTTAGAAGCGCCCCAGGGGCCTCCAACGTGCCCTCATGGGTGGGAACCACCATGAAGCGCTGTGCACTTAGCAAAGCAGTTTGCTCAAGTTATTCTGAAGGATGCTTACAGTTGTGAGAACGCGTCACCTCCCACCCGCAAAGAACTCTTGAATCCCCCTTCCTCTCTGCCCCGCCCACCACTGCCCACATCTGATCTGCCTTAGTCTACGTCTCCATCCCCTCTGCCCTGGCCTCCCCATCCACCTCCCTGCCTCCGGCCTCACTGCTGGGACCGCTCCCCACGTGGCTGCCAGAGGGGTCTTTCCCAGCAAAACTCTGACCCTCTCACTTCTCTTCTTAAAACCCACCCATGACTTGCTGCTGCCCTTGGGACAAATTCCAAACCTCCTACCACACCGGTTGCTTTGTTCCAGCCACACTGAACCGTGACTGCAGACCTCACGCTGTTCCTGCTGCCGGGAATGCCCTCACCAAGCGTCTGTCCTTCACCTCCACTGGGCCTGGGAACCTCATCTCAGGCAGCACCTCCTCTGGGAAGCCTGCCCTGATTCCGCCAGGCTGAGTCAGCCGCCCCTCAGTGCTCCCCAACCTCCGCCACCCTTTCCTAATCACACATGAATCATGGGCGGCATTATAATTTACTGTTTTCTTCTCTTCCTATACCATTCCCCAGAGACTGAGTCTTCTTTTTTATATATAAATTATTTTTCCAATTTTAAACAGATAATGCAGTATTTTTTACAAAAAAAAATGCAAACAGCCTGAAACAGAACAGCGTGATTCGTTTCCTGCCCACCCTAATTCCTTCCTCAAAGGCAGGCTCTGATGCACATTTTTCAAGTGTCCTTCTGAAACCGTTCTAGGCACATCCAGGTACGTATATGGAGAAACAGACCGTTCCTTTTTTATTTTACACAAACGGTAGTGTACTTCTCATACTTCTGCATCTTATTTTCCGCTTGAGCATATTTCTCCGTATCAATTCCTGCACACCTGCCTCGTTGTTATGAGCGAGGCATCTGTGTGCGGTGGTCTGTCAGTCAGTCTTCTGCTGGTGATCGTGGAAGGTGGTTGAATGCCAATGTCTACATTAGAGAGCCCAGCATCTGACAGTTCTCGACTTACTTGGGGCTCCATGAATGCTTATGGAGGAGCCGGGTGGATGGACAGATGGATGGATGGGTGGGTTTGTGGGTAGGTGGGTCGATGGGCGGTTGGGTGTGTGCGTGGATGGGTGGGTGGGTAGATGGATGGGTCCATGGTCGTGGGCGTGTGGGTGGGAGGCGGATGGACGGGGGTGCAGAAACAGGCTGGGGGAGGTGAGAGGGACTGCCCCAGATGGCACAGCCAGGAAGCGGCGGGTTCAAGTCCTCGCTGAGATGCCCTGCCCACCCCCACCCCCCTCCAAGCACCACACCGCAGCTCTGACCATGCCTCTAACCTTTCCTACATGTTATCCCTGGATTTTGACCACTTGAGACCACATAAAAATGCAGTTTTAGAACCTCACTTTAAGCATTATCCTCTCAAAACTAGCCTTACTTATCATGGAACCCTCTTAAAGAGCCAAGCAAATGAGGAGGCAGCGCTTGATGATTTAGGCCCCTTGAACTTGAGGCAAAAGTGAAGACTCTGGGCCCCGGCTGAGTAGCTCAGTGATAAAGCATCGTCTCAATACATCAAGGTCGCAGGTTCAATCCCTGGTCAGGGCACCTACAAGCAGCAACCAAGGAACGCATCAATGGGTGGAAACAACAAATACGTGCTTCTGTCTCTCTGCCCAAGATCGGTAATAATAATAATAATAAAGCTTTTTTAAAGAAAAGAGTAAGGACTGTGTGTCCATCCTCGTGACAGCACAGACAACTTCTAGGCCCCACTGAGACTTGAACGTGTGTTCAAGCCCTAACCAGACGATGGATGTGGACCTCATCAATGGCTCTTCCTGGCCTGTCCGCTTGCTTGCTCCACCCTCCAAGATGACATCAAAAAGCCACCTCCTGGAGACGACCACCTCCCCACAGGGAGGCGGCGCCAGGACAGAGCAGCGTGAGCCCGGAGCACTGGAGTCAGATACACAGGAGCCTTCAGCCACCCCAAGCCTCAGCGTATCCCTCTGCACACTGGAAAAGGTACCAGTGCTACCTGGTCGGGTTGATGGGACGACCACCTGAGACTGTGCGTATAAAGCACATGGCGGCAGGGAGGAAGCCCAGGGTCATCACAGCAGCTGCTAAACCTCAGCCCCACCTCCCGGGCCCAGTTGCTAGGGCCTCCTTCCCCGGCACAGCGCTCCGATCCACAGTGCCACGATTGTCTCGGGTTACAGATGAAGACCCAGAAAGGTACAGTAATGTGTCCAAGCTCACGCAGCCGGGAGGTGGTGGAAGCAGGATTCTAGGCCAAGGGCACCACCACTCTTTTCTGTCCTGCCGTTATCACGGTTATTAGTAGGACCGGTACTATTAGCATCACTGCTAATACTAACTACTGTTACTCTTACTGTTGTTGTTACTAGTGGTAGTACTACTGTTGCTATTTTTTTAAATACAGGTGACCTCCAAGCTTCCAACCTGGTTTTCTTTGCCATGGGGCCAGCCCCCCGGGCAAGGGCTCCAACATTAAGCAAAGCTGTGGTCCCCCTGTACCCTTGCAGGAGACACACAGGCATGACTTCTGTCACACATGGCTTGACAGGCAAGCTCGCTCCACAGTACTTGGCCAACCACAGGGCACGGCTGTTTCCCGGGCCCAGCCTCAAATGCCGCCAGCAGCACCCCGCCCAGCTATCTTCGGAAAGGTCACATTGGACACTCCCACCGCTGGCGGCACTTCAGAGCCGCGGCTCTCAGAATAACCCCAGCAGCCCACCCACGCCCTGCAGGGAAGGCACTTACTCCCCTGGGGCTTTGGTACCAAAGAGTTTCCAGGGGCCTCCCTTCCTGGCCCGGGGACCTTCCTGGCCAATGGGTCAAAGGCTGGGGCTGGACCTCCCTCCGCCCAAACCCCACATGCAGCGCTGTGTCACTGCCGCCTTTGTGCAGGACCTCAGGACGTGAGGGGACAGCCTTGGATGGGGGGCTCTGGGCTTGCGTTCCGGTCCCGGCTCAGCCGTGATCTCTGCGTGTGGCCGGAAGCAGGTGCTTCACTGCTTTGAGCCTTGGTTTCCCTTTCTGGAAAATTGGCAGCACACTAGCTCCTAAGTCATGGAATTATTGTGAGGATAAAATGAATTATCAAATGTAGAGTAAAAATAAAAAAGCACAGTGCCAGGCACACAGTAAGTGCTCAATATATGTTAGCTTTCACCACCGTCGCCGTAGGGCTGTCATGGTGATTGCCATCAACATCACCGCCACCACCATCATCACCATCACTACCACCATCAACATCACCGCCACCACCATCATCACCATCATCACCATCACTACCACCATCAACACCACCATCACCATCACCACCACCATCACCACCATTGTCCTCACCACCATTGTTACAGGTCAGATCCCTTAGGAAACCATCTCTGAGATGGGAATCAGGCGTTTTTTCGGGGGCGTTCCTGGGATCACCCCTGGGGGGTTGGGGGAAAGGGTGGTTAACACAGAACTGGGCCAAGGGAGGTGATGGGCAGCGGTGTGGCCCCAACAAAAGTCTCCGGGACCCCGTGGGGATCTCCACATCAGGCTGAGAGGTGTCCCACAGCTCACACTCTCTAAAATGTATCCCTCTATTGGACTTGAAACTTCTTCTCACTCTCTTTCCAAGAGGAGACGGGCACTTTCCGAGGAGGGGGGCCAAGAGCAAACATTACCCCCAGTGAAGAAACCGTTAATGGCGGAATCCCAGGCATCTGTTGGGCTTAGCATCTGGGGGCAGAGGTGCTCGGCGGGAGCGTCTCACCCTGTCATCCTTCTGCCCTCTAGCCCCAGAATCTCTCCCTTTCCCACAGCAGCAGGGCCCCTGAGAACCACCATCTCCCTCCGTGTGTGTGCTCATCCATCCTAACCCCAAAGGCTCAGGACAGCGTGGCCCTGCTTTCTGGCAAGATTTCTTGGGCGGCCGTGGAGATCTGAGTCTCCTCTTGACCTTTCCCACTCTTTTCTAGGTCGCTGGACCAAAGGACGGGCTGCTCGTGCGGGCGAGTCATGTCCTGGCTGAGCTCGCTGAGCTGACAGCCTCAGGGGAGGGAGCCTGGGTCAGGGCTGCCTGCCCTGCACGGTCCCTAGGCGAGCAGGGGCCTCTCTCATTTGTCCTTCCCACGTGGACAGCCTGAGAGGGCGTCACAGGATGAGATGAGGTTACACAGACGAAGTGCCCAGGACAGCCGGGCACACCATAGGTGCCTACTAAATGCTCGTTCATCCAGAGCACAGGCCCTTAGCAGGTGCCACGAGGCAGGAGAAGGCGTCAGAGGGAGAGCGTGCCTCTGCTTTCTGCAGAGCGAGGGCTCTTGGGCCGGCCGGCTCCTGTCCTCCGAAGCCCTGCCAGGCCCATGCTCAGCCCGCCCCCGTGCACTAGCCTCCCTGCCGCCCCTCAAGCCGGCCCAGCGCATTCCCACCTCGGGGCCTTTGCACGTTCTGGCCCCTCTTCCCAGAGTCCTCTTCCCCAGAGCTTCCCAAGGCTGCCTCCTCTACTCGGGTCTCACCTCAAATGCCATCTCCCCAGACAGGCCACCCCATACAGTCTGGCTTAAGTAGGAACCCGCGCCCACCCATCGGGTCATCCTACTGATTGTTTTCTTCACAGCACGGAGCACTCTGGGATTGTGCTGCTCAGGGACAGCGGGCCTGGGGGTTCGCCGTTAAACCCCTGGGGCGCTCCCGCTCCCGAAGGCTTGCTCTGGCCAGGGGCCTGCCCCCGCCGTGGGCACTCTGGGGCAAGTGGGGAGGCAAGAGACCGGTTCCTGACTCCCGGGGCAAACCTTTCTTCCTCTCTGTATTTGTCATTTATCTGCAAAACGAGGGATCGGACCCAAAGAATCCATATTCCTTTCCAGCTCAAACAAAAAAATTCCACCAACTTAAACAACTTCGCATTTTCGCCAATACCCAGCTCACGCCAGAACATGATTCATCTCTGCCGCTTCTGCCTAGCAACCGGCTCTTCTCCCCATACCCTGAACCAACTCTCCCCACAAGAAAAATTCCTCCCCCACCACACGCCCTCCCAGCCTCCCCAGGCCTGCCCCCCACCCTCCGGTATCCGGGAGAGGAATGCAAGGCTTCAAGATCCCCCTGTCTGTCTGCCACCAGCATTTTAACACAACCTCAGAATGTCTCGGGCTATGTCTGGAACAAGTGGGGGGACCGCTCCCCACCCCACCCCCGGGGACTAGCACCGGAAACAGCAGCAGAAGTCCAGCAGGCGGAAAGCGCTGACCCAGCGCAAGAACATTTCTATTCTGATGCCTCACCCTCCTCTGGTGGCCAGCTCCCCAGGCCTTGAAAAGTGTCTGCATTGTCAGGAGAAAGAAGAGACAGGGACAGACGGGAGGGAAGGTCGGTGCTTCCGACAAAAGCAGCTCCTTCAGATTTCCTAGGAATGTTTTCATCTCATTCTTTACAGGGAGGGAAAAAGAGAAAAAAAAAAACGGTTTCATTTGAGTAGATACTGGAAAGAATTTGCTAAACTTCAGTACATATTTGCAACGCAAAATCTTAGCAATCCAAGAATAGAAAGTAATGAATTTCCTTAACGTGAAAAAGGGTATTTACCAGAAAATGACAGCAAACATCGTGGCCACTGGAAAATTTTGGAAGCCTCCTCACTATGATCAGAAACCAGGCAAGAATGTCTACTACTACCATCAGCTCCGTCACCAGCTCCAGCAATACTATCACCACCTCCTCCACCACCTCCACCACCATCACCATCATCACTACTATCACCTCCACCTCCTCCACCATCACCTCCACCACCACATCCTCCACCATCGCTTCCACCACCATCACCTCCACCACCATCACCATCATCACTACCATCACCTCCACCACCACCACCACCTCCACCACCATCACCACCTCTACCACCTCCTCCACCACCTCCACCACCTCCTCCACCATCACCTCCACCACCTCCACCACCATCACTACCACCACCTCCACCATCACCTCCACTACCACCACCTCCACCATCATCTCCACCACCTCCTCCACCATCACCATCATCACTACCACCACCTCTACCACCAACGCCCCCTCCACCACCAGCACCCCCACCACCTCCACAACCACCAATAACATTGAATTAGAAGTCCCAGCCATTGCACTAAAACACACAAAAAGCCAGGGAAGAGCACAGGCAGGAAGCTGTGGAACAGTCACTCTCGGATGCTTTGACCGTCTGCCTCCCTAGAGGTGCTCCCTGACTGAGCACGGACACAGTCAGCGGACCTGGAGTGGAGACTCGCCTCGGCCATTACCTTTCTGGGTGACCTTGGGTCTTAGTTCCCCCATTTGCAGCCTGACTGGTAGGACTATACCAATATCTGCAAACTGTGCTCCACTGAGCCCTGGGGGCCCCTGGGGAGGGACCAAAGGAGGAAACAGAGGCCCCTGGGCACCCCATCCCCCCTTCCAGGATGCAGCTCAACTTTCATTCCGCTTATGTAAGCAAAATGAGTTTATTAGAACAAAGGGTTCTGTGTCTCAAAAACGTTGACAGTCAGCAGAGACCCAATCAGCACTACCATGGACTACGGATAGAGTCGGGTAATTCACAGAAAAACTCCATCAGGAAAAGGCCCTGCCTCGCCAGGAACCACAGCGCCACCCCTGAAACAGCAGTGCAGTGCCACTTCTCCCCTCTTGGCGAAAAGACTGGAACCCAGCAGTGCTGCTCTCCAGAGCGGAGCACCTCCCTGGACAATGTGCCGCACACTAACAGCCTCCTCCATCCGTCTCGAGAAGACGAAACACAAGAAGCAGCACCCGGTGCAGAGCGCCAGGTCCCGCTCCATGGGTGTGGAGCGCCTGGGATAAGAACATCACCCATCACGCCGTCGCTCGCCCAGCCCAGACGTGGTTCAGTGTGTTGGCCGCCCCACTGGGCTCTGTGGAGCCTACGGAAGGAAAGGCCAGGCTGGCGGAAGGGGGCTCCTTCAGAAGGAAGCAGTGCGAAAAGCCCCTTTATCCAAGATGAGTGGGAACCATCCCAAGAAACACATTTGGGTACAAAAAGGAAAAAAAAAAACTAGCAGTGTTATTAAGGATGTGGGAAAAGGGGAGCGTGTGCTCAGACCAAGACGGGCATGGAAATGGGTGACGCATGTTGGGAGTCACCTGACAGCATCTCTGAAGATGCTGCGCATGTCCCCTGTGAGCGGCGAGCCCGCCAGGAGGACCTAGGGGCACGCCATGAGTCTGCAAAGACGCAAGTGCGCAGGGTGTCCTTGAACCTGTGGGATGACACCAAGGCCCTCCAGCTCTGCCATCTGTGACCTCCCTCCGTGAGCTCGCCCGGTGCCTGCTCTGGCCCCCCAACCCCCCAAGTCTGAACTGGCTCCATTCCCAAGATGCCCACAGCCCAGGGGAGCTGAAGTCTGGGCTCATACCTCAAACAGGAGACTTCCGTGTGTGAGTCCATTGCATCACAGCTGCCCCCCCCCCCGCCCCCCACCCCTCCGCCCCTGGAGCTCAAAGCTCTTTGCCCCTCCCTAGAGGTGGGCCACACCCCACAGGAGGCGGAGCCACCAGGCCACACCTAGCACCTGAAACCTCTCCCCAACTCACCAGCTATGTCACCTCACTTTGTCGGAGCCGCATGCGTCAACAGTTCACCGCGCAGAAACGGTTTTGTCGTCGGTAAAACGATTGCATATGAAGTCATCACGGGAAAAGCAAGTTGGAGAGATTGACTCTATTTATGTTCCAGACCCGCGCTCCAGAGCAAATTCGGGGTCCCCCCTCACTAGAGATGAGCGCCATCGCTTGCACCACCCTGCACCACGGGCACGTGGGCGCGCTCCTTCTTCCCCCTTATCTAATAAACCACAGTGGCACAGACGCCCCTGTCCATCCATGTCCGGGTCCACACGCAGCAGTCTGTAGGAGGTTTCCAGGAAAGAATTTCTGGGGCAGAGGGCAAGGAAATGTACAACACTGGTGGGTGGCTGCCATAGGACCCTGAGAAAGGGGCCACTTCTCTCTTAACTCCCGTCAGTTTGAAACCAGACAGCATGAAGATCAGGTCTGGACGAAGACGACTGTTCTTATCTTAGGAGAGGTCGTGGGAAAAATTCCAAAGCAGCTCTAACTGCTCTCCGATGGCTGGCCCAGTCCTATGGCACATGGGGAATTTGTTTCTGGGCTCATTTCTTGGGGTAGCTAGGAGAAAGGACTTCCCCATAGTGTGCAGTTGCTGAGATGCTGGCAACACCACGGGAGAATCTGGGAGGTCTCTTCTGAGGGTCTCTTACAGTGGGGGAGTTTGAGCTCTCTGGGATGAATTCAAGGGGGAAGAAGAAGCAGGTTCTCCCAAGACCTTCTTGTCCAAGAATCGAGCGATTCCTTTAGTTTAGGGGAAATTGCAGCCCGCAGGTCATTTCCCCCGGTGCTAACGCCTCCCACCGGCCACAGAGTCGGAGGTCCACCGGCTGGCTGGAATTCAGAGCACGCCTCCTTCTCCCCGGTGTCGGACAGGGGGCTGAGGCCCGCGTGACCTGTCTCTTCTCTCAGGAGAGACAGAGCCGGGCCTCCACCACGGGGCTCCAGACCCAATGCCAGCGCCTTCCCAGCGCCCCGCAACCCCACGCTCGTGCCTCCAGTGAGCCGCAGGGCTGTGGCTTGAACTCCAGGCCCTGTGGACTCTCGAGGTCTCTCCTGCATGCAGCACCTTGGGCAGGGCCAAGGGCGGTGGAGTCCAACAGACTGGCTGGTCGTTCACCAGCCACGCGACCTCCGGCCACCTGTTCAGTCGTGGTACGCACGCCTTCATCCTGAGCTGGGAAGGCAGCCTGAGTACCCGCCCCGGCGGGGTGCGCGCATGCGCTCTTAGTGAACCGGAAACGCCAGACCCCGTGGTGGGGTGTGGTCAAAGACCCCTCTGCAGCCTTCCTGCTTTCAGACCTTGTGGCACGCGGCATATTGCAGCGTGAGAAGACCCCTCAGCTAGCTGAGCTGTGAGGTCACGTGGAAGTTTGGACACATTGGCCTTGGGCCCTGTGCTCCAGCCCCTCATCTCGCGTCCCTGCACTCATTCATTCTCATTCATTCAGGAATAGGGTTGCAGGCGGTGCGGGGCAGTGGCTACGGAAACCAACAGCCCCAGGAGGTTCAAAGCCCAGTTCGTGCACTTTCTGGCTGTGTAACCTTGGGTGAAACACTTCACCTCTCTGAGCTTCTGTGTGCTCCTCTGTGGAAAGTGGATGATACCCATGCCCCCCTCTGCTGTGTGGGGACCCAGTGTGTAGAAAGTGCTCAGGACTATGCCTGCTACGCATATCTACAAACTGGGGGCTCAAGAACTGGGGGGTTCAGGGTCTCCTAGAGCCTGTCACAGGGCAACCTTTCCCAGGGTTCCCCTGTGTCACCCTTCCCCTCAGGGCCTCATTCAAGGGAGCTCAGCACTCCCTGCTAAGCACTCATTGAGCACCTACTGAGTACCCAGCTCCATGCTGGGCCACAGGGCCTGGAGGAGCAGCCCCACCACCCCTGAGATCGGAACTGCCCATGACACCATCTTTGGAGCTTCCTGATGGTAGGAGTGACAAGGACAATCAGAAGAGCCGAGGAAAACAGAGCTCCTTCCCCATCCCGGGCCCTGGGCCACGCTCCCCTGAGCCTTGTGACACGGCAGGACTAGCGGTGTCGCAGGTGAAGCACTGCGGCTACCTAGAGGGGCGGAGGCTGCTCACCGTCTCACGGCCTGGAGAGTGGGATTCAGACTCTGGGATTCGAACACCAGTCTTTCGGGTCGCAGACACCTTACGGCCTTTCCTCCACTGTGCCTGGAGGACTTTCCTGCCCACATCGGTGCCGATAGGAGTCTGGTCTGTTCTCTGGGCGGGAACACGGCAGAGAAAGGGAGGGCTGCACTAGGCTACGGCCACTCATCTCACCGGATCCCGCTCACCTCTCCCGCCCCTCAGAAACAGTCCTGGCGCCTGCCCCCTGGAACCCAAGTCCCTGGGCCCCCCAGCCCTGGTTGCCAGCCACGTGTCCAGCCAGGCTAGCCCAGACAACGTCTAAGCCCTGACTGGGGTCACCACGCCCCAGAGGGAGACAGGGGACAGCTGCGTCGTGACCCCTGGCCTCCTCTTGGCGCCAAACCGCTGCAGAGGGGCACCAGGGATGGGGGTCTTCACATCACCGGAAGGGCAGCGGGAGCCTGTCTCTCTTCTCTGGCCATGCCCTTCACCCCTCCCTGAAGGTCACAGGACTTCCCTGGCTGCCGGCGCTGCTCTGGTTTCACTTCTGGGACCATCTGCCTTAACCCCCAAGAACAGATGTTAAGGCTCTAAAATGTTAAGCATTTAAGAATCACTGATCTCATGATTCCAAAACTTCTAAACCTAGACCTAGAAAAAAAGAGGCAACTCACAGAACAGCCAGACATTTAGAGACAGAAGTTCCCTCCCTTTCTCTTCTTTGGGCACCGCGCTTCACGGTTGACAGCCGACAGAAGCTCACATTCACTGAACACCTATGGGGGAGGGGGTGTCCTGAGCGCTCCAAGTGCACAAACTCTGCTTCCACCAACCCTCCAAAGTAGGTACCACTGTTATTCCCATTTCGCAGATGAGAAAACTGAGGCCCAGAGAGAGTGAGTGACTCGCCCAAGATCACACAGCTGAGAAAATTCCAACCCAGGTCCTATAAAACCTGCACCCTTAACCACCATGCTACACTGCCCTGCATGCTGTAAAATACATTTGCATCTATTAACCTCTCAGCAGTCTGGGGGAAGGGGGGGTGGGGTACAAGGCAAGGACTGTGGTCCTGGCTTTACAAGGGAGGGGACCCATAGCTCAGAGAGGTCAGCTGACTTGCTCGAAGACATACAGCTTAGAAGGGCCTAGTTGGGTCTCCTGGTTCCTTACGTCCATGTCCCACTACCTCCTCCTCCCTTTGCTGTCCCCAGCCGTCGACCCCTTGGCAATCCCAGCCTCTCCGTTCCCCCCTCTAGACCTGCCAGCCGAGTCTGGCTCCCCAAACCCTAAGGGAGAGGTCCCAGATGGCCACCCTAAGACCTGGACCCTCCAGCCTCCCAGGGCACCCCCGGGAGTCCCTGCGGGGCCCCGGTGGGGGGCGGGATGCCTGTGCTGGGCACCGCAGGGGCCTCTGGCATCAGGGCCGCTGGCAAGCGCAGATTTATGAGCAGGGCTATTTTATACTTTGCAGCTGCTGCCACAAACCCTGGACTGGCCTGGGAGGGGGAGCAGCTGCAGGGGAAGCTCCTGGGCCCCGGAGCCAGGGCCAGATCCTTCCTGCTATTTCTGAGCAGCCGGAGGAGCCCTGGAGTGAAAATCTCCGGAAAAAAGGACAACCCCCTGCCCCACTCCAGGCAGGCTGGTCCTTCCCCCACGCCAGACGAAGGGCCAGGATGGAGCAGCCCAGAGCTGGACACAGCGCCAGGCTGCCCACCGGAGAGCCCGATTCGCACCAGCTCTGGACACGTCCCAGCTCCTGTCTGGTCCTCAGACGCCCTCTTACATATCGAGGGGCTGAGCTCAATTGGGGGTTCTGACCTGTAGAGGTTCCCTAAGGTCACTTAGCTCAAGCATTCCCACTATTTAAGGTTCTCTGTTCCAACTACTGGCTGTGTGACTTTGGACAAGTTACTTGACCTCTCTGGTTCTCTGTTTTTCTCACCCGTAAAATGGGGCGAAATAATGACCGTCTCATCAACAAGGGCGTGAGGAAGAAATGACATGACATCAGTAGCTCGCAGCAGGTTTATTTGTAACAGCCCACAACTGGAAGCCACCCAAATGGCCATCAGGAGGTGAACCCATTAACAATTGTAGTGCAGCCGCCATACAAGGGAATACTACCCAGCAAGGACAAGGGGTGAAATACTGATACAAACAACAGCATAAGTAAATCTCGAAATATGAATGCCAAGTGCAAGAAGCCAGACCTAACGAATACACACTGCACGGTACCATTTATGTAAAATTCCAGAAACTAAAAACGAATCGCAGTGACAGAAAGCAGGCAGCCAGTTGCTTGGGGGCGGAGGGATCTGGGGATGGAGGGCGCAGTAAGGAGGCCTTGCCAGGGGCACCGAGAACCTTCATGGAGATGGGTATATGGGTGGGTGTACGCGTGTGTCAGTCCTCACGGTGTGCACTCAAGTGTGCGCAGCGAGCGTGCGTCCATTACGCCTCAGCAAACCTACAGACGCTAACGCCCCAGACATGCGTGATGGCCCGTTTGCAAATGGCGGCTCTTCCCGGTGTGAATCATGTGGTTGCCCCTGGACGATTCTTTGTGGAATTCATCTTCTCTGCGCGCATACCACCTCAGCTCTGTTTTGCTAATGGCTGGCGCCTGTACCTGCGCGCGTGCGCGGAGCACCTGCTGTGTGTCGGGCGCTGTGCCGAGTGTTGGGGAGATGGCGGAGCACGTCGCCCCAGGCCGCTTTCCTCATGGGCTTTGCATCCTGGTGGTGACAGTTGTCCGGTGGTAACAGGGTGATAGTTGCCCAGCCCAGCCCTCAGACACTCTGATTTAACTGGTCTGGGTGGGGGCTGGGAGTCAGGATTTTTCTTTTAGAGAGAGAGGGGAAGGGAGGGGAGAAAAGAGGATGAGAAACACTGATGTGCAAAAGAAGCGTGGCTGCCTTCCCGACCTGCAACCCAATCGTGTGCCCTGAGTGGGAATCGAACCGGCGACCTTTCTGTGTGTGGGACGATGCCCCACCAACCCAGCCATGCCCGCCTGGCCAGGAGTCAGGACCTTTTTTAAAGCTCCCAAGTCATCCCATTGTGCAGGCGGAGACCCCTCCGGGGTGGAATAGGACCATCTCTGTATACACATGGACACAGCGGCCCAGGGAGGTGAGGTGCACTGGCCAAGGCCACACAGCCAGGAAAGGGTGGAGTCGGCATGGACCCAGGCGTCTCACTGTGCAGCCCATCCACCTTAACCACCCCAGAGGGCGAAAGGTGAGGTGCCCAGGGCAGAGCGGCCAAGACAGGTGAGCTCCACCCCTCCTGCTCTTGCCCTGGCCAGGTCCCCCAGCAGGCGAATGCCCAGCCCCTAAGGCTGATCAGACCGGGGCAGGGCACGGGGAAGGGGGTCTCTTCAGCACCCAACCCTGCCACACACCCCCAGAAGCCCCCATGCCCACACTGAGCTGGGGGCCCTGCCTGGGGGTGGTTTTGCTCACTCTCTCTCTCTCTCCCCCTTTATGGCGACAGCCGGCCTGGCCCTGGGACAGGCTCCCAAGCCGGGGGCAGCTGTGCAGTTTTACAAGCCCTGGGACAGTGGGGGCCTGTTCCCAGGCCTCTGGATCCCTGGGAACAGGGAACCCCTCACTCCCACCCTCAAGCCCCCCTGTCCCCCCGGCCCAGCCACAGCCACAGCTACACACACCCCCCAACCACTGTCCCCCTCCGTGGCTCCCTCTGCTCCGGTGCCCAGACCGACGAGTGCCCGTCAAAGGCTCTTCCTGGGTAGTTCTACTGCAGCTTGCAGGGCCCTACGCAGGAGTGGAACCCTGCTGTCCCCTCTCCCAAGGCTTTATTCCTTCATTCACTCATGCATTTGGAAGAAAGCAGTAGAGCCCAGTACGGGACTGAGACTTGGGAGTCAGACGCAGGGCTGGAGTCCTGGCTGTGTGACGGGGCAACTGACTTCACCTCTCTGGGCCTCAGTTTTTCCATCCGTGACACTGGGAGTAATAATAGTGCCCGCCTCGTGGGGGCGCAAGTCTCAAAGTGTTAATGATGTCCAGTGCTTAGAGCAGTGCTTGGCACATGACAGGTGCTCATTGATGGTGGGCAGTCATTATTATCACTGGAGGAGGGCTATCAGGGAGGACTCCCTGGAGGAGGGACATCTAGGCCAGAAGCTAAAGAGTGAGAGGGAGTTAGCGAGGAAGGGGTGGAACAGTGTTATAGGCAGAAGGAATAGTAGCTGTAAAAGCTCAGAGGTGAGGGAGAAGGGAACTCTTGCACTGGAGCTCAGACCACAGTTCCAAGGGACACCGGCTGTGGCGAGGGCCCACACTCTGTGTCCTCTGGAGGTCTCAGGGGAGCCACTGACCAGGGAGCAGCTGCTGGGGAAATGCACCCCTGCCAACCCCAGAACCTCCAATGCCTGCTCCTGTCTTCCTTGGGTTTCCCAGTCCTGGGGAAGCATAATGTCCTTCCCAGCCACAGTCCCGCCGGAGCTCAGGAGCCAGCGGAGCGCTTGTCACACCCAGAGAGGTTGAGTGGCGCGGTCAGAGCCACACAGCGTCCGGGTGTTCGGTGCGGGTATCGGATGCTCTCTGTGTTCTTGGGCGGGAGCTGGTCTGGGCTTGGAGGGGGCAGGCCCTTCCCCACTGAGCGAGACAGAGGCCGTTGTGTGCTGTGAAACCCAAATCCCGGCCCCCTCCGGATGGCCGCGGGGTCGAAGGAGGAGAGGAGTGGCAGGGGGGCAGCCTCCCTGCCCCCATCACCTCGGGGATCCAGCACGCGCGCTGGGCCCAGCCACATCTGGATTCCAGCTGGCAGCTCTGGGGCAGCAGGGGGGCAGTGGCCGCAGAAACTTGCCATCAAAGGCGAGGAGGAGCCTGCTGCTGAGGAGACAAAGGCCAGGGCTGCCTCCAGCCCCGGGTGTCTGCGAGGGGGTGGGTGCAGAGACCCACCCCATCCTCAGCCACCCTACAGGGGCACCGGAGGGAAGCCTCAGCTGGGGGCCCCTCCACTGCCCTGGCTCCTCGGAGACACAGGGAGTGGGTGGCTCCCCTGTGGCCACAGTGAGTAGCAGAGCCACCATGGACCCTGGCGGGGCTGCCACAACTCAGGGCTGAGGCCCAGTCTTAGGGACACGGGTTACCACTCCCACTCCCCTGAGACACCATCTTTTCTCTCGATTCAGCCCCTAGGGCTTGGATGATGTGTCTCCCCCAGAAAGTTGCCCCATCCCCACGGAACACCCCAGGAAAAATGCCCTCATCTTCCTGGGGGGGTCACTCCCCCTTCAGAAAGCCAGTGAGACTCAGGACAGGATAAAGGTTTATTGTGCTGGTTCCTTACAGCTCAGCACCCGGGGAGCTGCGCAGAGGCAGCGCAGCCCCCGATGGAGGGATGGGGAAGAGGACCCCCCCAGAGCCTCCCCAGGTCAGGACGGAGCTCAGGCTCCCTGGTCGAGGACTAAAGAGCGCTGTGGACACAGGCTGCCGGACAATGGTGTGCGAGCAGGTGGTGGGGGGCCAGCACCCCGCTGCTCCAGGCCGGGCGTCAGAAACCCTGCCCCCCCTCAGGCTCCCCAAGAGTACGCTGTCCCCGTGCTCGCCCCGGGGCTCCCAGGCTGCTTGGGGAGTCCGATCAAAAGGTGCGATTCATTCGCCCTGTCCCCTGGCCGTGGCAGGATGAGAGGCCGCACTTGAGCGGCCCAGGCCCTGGCAGCCCGCCCCCCAGACCCAGCAGACCCTGGGGGCACCTTTGGGAGAGCAATAATTTCCAAAGTGTGCTCTGCAGCGTTTTACACTGTAGCTGCTAAAAAGTACCGCACGGTCAAAAGCAGTTTGGGAAAGGCTAAGTGAAACCAGATTCCACGGCCCTTGGCTGCAGGACTTGCGAGAGCCCCGGGCGCTCAGGGGCGGGGGCGGGGCGTCCAGGCGCAGTGTTTCTGTCCTCTCGCTGGGCTCCAGAATCTTTTTTTCCACAGGGTACCCCAGGGGCCCCAGTTTGGGAAATGCTCATGGAAGACCCTGCCGTGAGGGGTGCAGGGGCCACTTGAAGAAGGTTCCCGATGAATCAGGCGGGCTTCTGCGTCCCCTCGGATGGCACCAGCCCCGGGCGCTTCTGTGTTTCCCACAGACAGTCTTCCAAAGCTGCTCCTTCATCTGCTTTCCTGCGCTACCTCGGCGAGAAGCGCTGCTGTCGGCGCTGCCACGAGGGACCCTCAGAGCTTGTTTCCTCGTGGACGGGGCTGTAATGGGGACGTCCCTCCCCACCCCCACCCGCCTCCCCACCCCCGCCCGGCCTCCCCAGAGCAGCTGTGCTTGGGGACGGAGCCCTTTGGGGCCGCAGGGGCAAGCGTTCTGGAACTTGGTGAGACCCCAGGAGTGGACTGGAGACCAGCGTCTCTGCCCACTGCAGGGTCGGACGGGACACGTTGGGATTTGCAGCTGGGGGTGGGCAGGGAGGGGGCTTCAGGGAGCGCTAAGGGCCTTTCTGTGCCCAAGGAGGGGACCCCTAGGGGTCCGACAGTCAGGGCCACAGCTCTGGGGGGCCTGTTAGACGCTAGGGGTGGCACTGCCACAAGCGCAGGGGCTTTCTGGGGGGCCAGCTGGGTCCCCAGCTTCCTGGGCTAATGAGGGAGCCGCTTCTGGCTCCCCGGGGCCCTCGCTGGCCCCAGCAGCCCCCTCTGCTGGCACTGAGCACAGAGCCTCTTCCGGCGCCTGTGGGGTGATCTCCGCTGGGGCCCCACAGCCCTGGGCCTCAGGGTGCCCCTCCTGGCCGCCCGCCTCCTCTTCCTCTGACTTGGCCTCTGTCATCCTGGCTCCGTCGCCGCTGCCTGGGGTCGCCCTGGTGGGAGACTTGAGGTTCTGGGTGGCGGCGAGGATGTCCGCCTGGAGCTGCTGGGAGGAATCCAGGGCCTCCTCGGGCCGGCCGTCGGGAGCCCTGTCAGGGACTTCGCTGAAGGCCTGGGGGCCCCCGGCCCGGTCCCGCTGGTCCACGTACTTCTTCTTGGGGAAGGACGACGGGTAGTAGGCCGAGGCCTTGTGCTTCTGGCGGGTGATGAGGGCGGCGCAGACGATGAACATGACCAGGAACACCAGGGAGCCCACCACGGCGATGAGCATCACATACTGGCGGAAGAAGTCCACGATGCCGTCCAGGAAGTTGGTGGGCGGCTTGGGGCCCGCCGGGGGCGTGGGCTGGGGCCCCACTGCCGTGGGGCTGAGGGCTGGGGTCTGGGGCAGCGGGAGGCTCGGCGAGGAGGCCGAAGAGCCATCAGCCTCCCCGCTGCCCCCCAGGTCCTCCGAGAAGGTGTCCTGCAGGGGCACAGAGTGGACCACCGCGGGCAGGACCCTCGGGAGCAGCAGCAGAGACACGAGGAGGCCGGAGGCCGCGGCAGAAAGCATGTTGCCCGGGACCTATGGGGAAGGAAGGCAGGAGAGAGGTCAGGGAGGGACTCCAGGGTCTCGGGGGACCCCGAGGAGGTGCAGGAAACACGCAACGTATTCTAGCAAGTCGCCCCCCTTCCTCCTCCGGGCCTGAGCCTCCCCACTGTACAATGGACCCCCGTGCCTTCATGGGTGGGGTTCACACCTCCCCTCTCGCTCCACTCTGAGACCCTGGAGAGGAGGGGCTGGATCTTATTTATTTATCTTGGCATCCTCAGGTATACAGTAAGCGCTCCATGCATGTATCTTGACTGACTTGACTGAACAAATAATAATCATTTACCTTTTCCCTGCTTGCAATATGCCAGGTACTATTTTAAGTTTTTTACATGGAATGTCTCACTGAATCTTAAGAGCCACCCAGTGGGGAAAGTCCTATTATTGTCCCCATTTTCCAGGTGTGGAAACTGAGGCTCAGAGGGGTCCAGTGACCTGCAGAGAAAGAGCAGGCTTTGAAGATGGTGGGGCTGAGTAAGAAACCGAGTCACTGTCAGCTGAACCCCTTCCTGTGGGGAGCCTCCCCAGCTGCCCCCAGCCTCTCTGTGGTCCCCTTCCTTGCTCCAGAACATTCCGAGGTCTCGGAGCCTGCCCACTTGCCGAGCTCCACAGAGGCCTGCCTGCGAGAGGCATGATGGAGGCATCTGCCCCATGGCTGACCTCACCTCAAGGCCCAAAGCAGGACCTGGAGGCCGCAGGGGGACCCGCCCCCCAGGCCTGAGACAAAGCTGGAGCCCGCTGGAGCCCGAGTCCCACCACCACATGAGAACTAGCTGCACCCTGCCCTGCTCTGTTGGAAAGCTTCTCCCAACGTGAACCCCCAGACCCCATCTGGCCCAGACAGCCGGCTGACTGATAAATTCCTCACGGCCAGGGTTTGCGGAGGAGCCTGGCTTCTAAAACAGGAACCCTCCCAGCCAGTCTGAGTGGGCCTAGGCGCTCTGATGAACCTGGGGACCACTTCCTGTGCCCCGCCAAGGCACCCCCTGAGAACCCCATCCTGACCCAGGGGCGGGCCCAGGACCCTGACAACTAGGTGAGGCCAGGGGCTCCGAGACGGAAAGGCCTTGGGGTCCCCTGCCAGAGACCCTCTCTCAAGGGACTGAGATGGGGAGACCGGGGCCCAGAGAGGGCAAGGGGCAGACCTAGCGCCACACAGCAGGTTCTGGGCTGGAGAAGGAGGCCGGGCGTCCAGCTCCTCCACTGCAGTCGCCCTGAGTGCCTCGGCCGGGAGCCCTGCTGCGTGCAACGGGCAGCCCTGGGGACTGGGGGGCTGAGGCAGGAGGGGCACTAGGCCATGGAGTGACTTTTTCCAAGGGCCCCAGGGCCACCCAACCAAAGTGCCGTGGTGAATGGTACCGAAGTGAATTCGGACAAACAGGCTCAGATGGCAAGAACAAAAGATAATTCAGGAAATAAAAAGAGGCAACGCTACTCAGGGGTTCTTTTTTTTTTTTAAATCTTCACCCGAGGATATATTTTTATTGATTTAGAGAGAGAGGAAGGGACAGAGAGGCAGAGAGAGGGGGAGAGAGCGAGAGAAATATTGATCAGTTGCCCCCTGTACACGCCCTGACTGGGGATCGGACCCACAACCTAGGTACCTGCCCCGACCGGGAATCGAACCCACAGCCTTCTGGAGCATGGGATGACGTTCCAACCTACTGAGCCGCCTGGCCAGGGCCCAGGGGCTTGTTTTTAGTGAGCTGGCCACTGTCCTGTCATCTCAGGCCACTCATCTGAGCCCCCTGCCGAGGGTGCCACCCTGCAGAAGCCCCAGCTCTGGCACTGTCATCGTCTCCGATTTTCAGACGGGGAGCCGAGGTTCGTTCAGAGACAGGCAGTGACTTGCCCAAGGACACACAGGCAGTCAGTGTCAGAGCTGGGATTCGAACCTTCTGTCTGACACCAACAGTTTCTCCCTCTCTCTCTCTCTCTCTCTCTCTCTCCCCCCCCCCACCCCTCACCTTCTCTCCCCTTCCTTCCTTCCCTCCCACCCTCCCTCTCCCTCTTGCCCAGGGCTGGCCTCACATCCCCTGGCTGATGTCACTTGTCAGCTGGGAAAAAGATTCAAGGTGCTGCGGGAGCTGCGGGAGCCTTCCCGGCCCTCCTCTCTCTGGCCCTTGTTGGCGAGGGTTCCACAGACAGCTTTGGCCTGGGGGTCTCTGTCCCACCGGTCCCACCCCGCCTTCTGCCTCCAGTCCAGCCTCAGGAGAGACCTCTCCCGGTGGCGGCTGAAGCTTCTCCCCGCAGACAGTGACCAGTGGTGGCCGAAGACCAGGGGGCTTTCCCAAGGGGTGGACTGGGAAGTCCCTGTGGGTGGCAGAGTGGGGAGGCCGGGGAGGCGAGGATTCGAGTCCTGGCTCCATCTCGGCCCAGCTCTTTCGTTAGGCCGCCTCAGTCTCCCCGTCCGTAAATTGGGGACATGCTGGGGAGGGGACCCCGGGCCCCGCCTGGCACAGAGGAGCTGCGCACGGGGGAAGCGTCTTCCCGCCGAAGCCCGCAGGCAAGCCCCCCGCGGGATGTGTGCGTCTGGCCAGCACCCCCCCCACCCGCCTCCAGCCTTCTCGCCTCATGGGGTGGCGTCTCCTCAACCCTGACCGCCGAGGACCCCAGGACCACACTTGCACACACGCAGGCGCAGCAGAGAGCTGGACGGAGAAAAGGGCCCCTGGCCCCTGAAGCTTTGGGCTGGGGGCACAGAGGATAGAGAAAGACGCCCCACAAACAATCTCCGGCTCCTGAAGACGAAGACCCCGATTCTCAGAGTCCCCCACACCCCACACCCCTCCCTCAGCCCCCCAGAAAATGTGCAGGCACAGTGAGTGAGCTGGCCAGGCCCCGAGGGAGATGGCTGTGTGACCCTGCATGGTGGTGAGCTCCCTGCCTTCCCTGGGCCTCAGTTTCCCCAGCTGTAGGATGGGCGCGCCAGCTCTGCCCCACCTCCTTTCCGGGCCTAACTCTTCCAGGACTCGGGAGCTCACAGAGCACTGCGAGCTGGCGGCAGGCCTGCCCTCTCCTCCCTCCCAGAGGCAGCCGGGCTGAGTCGGGTCGGCCTGCCCGGGGTCGCACAGCCTGTCGGCGTGGGGTCCCGAACGGGGCCCTGAACAGAGAGGCCACGCAGAACGCCCCGCACAGGAGGTCCCGTGCGTCTTCTCTGGGCCTCGGTTTCCACGTCTGTTCAGTGGGGATGGGGGCCGCCCCCTGGGCTGGTGTCAGGACGAGAAGCAGCAGGGCCTGGAGCAACAGCGGGGACTGGTGGGCGCCAGGTGACCGGCCAGGACCCCCAGCCTGGGGCAGGGCCTCTCCTTAGGGCCCGTCTTACTCGGGGGCGTCGTTGTAAAACATAGAGGCCCCTGGTGAGGTCAGGAATATGCAGCTGATACAACATCCACCCCTAAGACCTGGGTACCCCAAGTCCCGAGGCAGAGGGGCCGCAGCAGCGGCTCCGCCCCCACGCAGAGACTGGTAGCCGAGGGGGAAGGGCGGCCCACAGAAACCTGGCTTCAATTAGTGGCCTTGGGGGGAGGGGGCCTGGCTGAAGCCCTGCACCCCCTGCTCGGGGCAGCCGAGGACAGTGACCTGGGTCCCTTGGAGGGCAGGCCTGGGGAGGGATGGGCGTCCCGAGGGCTCAGACAACACACACACACATACACACACACACAAAGAGCAGCCACAGTGTAGACACACAACACAAATACACGCACACACAGCACGCAGACACAACATCCAGACACCCCAGAGGGTGCACGCAGCCCACAGCACTGACCCCCGGACCACGGACACGGACACACAGCGGCCAGCTCCCCAGCCACACGTGCACACAGGCAGCCCCAGTCACATCAAGGACCCCCCCCCACACACACAGGACAGGACAGTCCCGGCCACACCGTCCTCCCGCTGGAAGCGACCACCCCAGCGTCCACTTCCAAGGACGGCACGTCCCCCTAGAGGGAGGCCACCGCGGCGCGCGGACAACACTCAGGCGCGCAGGGCCATCGACGGCGCTGACGGCGCCCGCACAGTCCTCCCCTCACCCCGGCACACATCACACGTACACAGCACCCGGCGCACCCTCAGAACTCACACACACTTCGAGACGCTCCCCCAGAGCCCTCCCGCTGGCCCGGGCCCTAAACTGCAAGGCACCCCCAGGCTCCCGGACAGAGGAGGGACCCCAGGACTCACCAGTCCCTGCGCACACAGGCCTGGTGCTCCCGCCAGGTGGAGCGAGAGAGAGTCGGTGCCCGTGCCCGGCGCTGCTCTGGGCTGGCCGCCCCGCCCTCCTCCCGCCCCCCTCCCTCCCTCCCTCTCTCCCTCCCTCCCCGGCTGCGGGGCCAGCTTGATTTCATTAAGGGGTTTGGGGTGGGGACAGGGGGAGGGGTGGGGCCTCGCTGGGCCACACACATCCCGCCTCGGCTCCCACCCCGGCAGGCGGGCGCCCCCTCGACGTTCCGGGGAAGCCCAGATGGGGCACTTCCTCCCTGACCACGGGTCCCCAGGGTAGGCCGCGGCACACAGACAGACAGACGGGGCTGTCCCACAGTGCCCCCAAAACAGCAAGCTGGGGTCCCACCCTCTTTCCAAACAGGAAAGGACAGGGAAGCTCGGGGTGCCCTAGAAGTGAGGAGGGAAGTTCCCGGTCCTCGGTCCCCACTGGGGTCCGAGAGTGGAAGCCGGGGCGCGTGTGAGGCCCAGCATCCATGGTGACCTGACGCAGGGTCCAGGGCTGAGGTAGAGAGCCAGTTCCGGCACCCACGGCACGGCCCTGGTCCGGCCCTTGCCTCCTCCAAGCCTCAGCCTCCCCAGCAGCAGGGGTGGGCAGGAAGCTTTCTGGGCCCTCTCCGGCTCTGACGGGGCATTCTGGATCAGTGGCCTCACTCTACCCCAGGGGGTGCGGCCAGCGCGGGGGCTGTGGCCCCAGGGCACAGACGGGGCAGTGAGGCAGGGTGAGCTCCAGGGGCTCAACCAGGGGACAGAGGCAGGTCGGTGGTGGCACTGGAACCGGGACCTCTGGCTGGCCCGAGGGGTCCAGTGGGTCTGTGGGCCCTGCATCCGTTCTTTCACACCCTCGTTCATTCATTCAGCAGAGGAATGTTCTAGGTGTGCTTCGTGAACTGCTACAGCGCACCAGGCGCCGTGCCTGGCAGGCCTCGGGGGCGAACCAGACTCAGCCCAGCGCCCGGGGAGCACGAAGATTTCCGGGGAGAAGGACACGTGCAAACGTTACTCTTTCGCAAAACAAAAATGGGCTCGTGGCTGGAGAGAGGCCAGGTCAAGGGCTCAGGGACCCAGAGCAGAGAGAGGCCCACAGAGAGAGAGAGGGAGAGGCAGCGACGCGGTCCCAGAGGACCTGGCTGTGAACGAGCAGATTCTGGCCGCGAGGAGGCGCTGCAGGTGGAAGCTCCCCCGTGTGCGGGGGCGGAGCGGCTGCAGGGTAACGGGGGCTGGGCGAGTCCGCAGGAGGCCGGCGAAGGTCTCAGAACGTCATTCATCCAGCCTAAGAGCCCACTCTGTGCTCCTCCTTTGGGAGCAGAGCAGCTCCCGCAAGGAGTACGGGGCCCAGAGGCAGGTAGACCCAAGTTCAAATCCTGCCCCACACGGAGGCTCTGAGGAGGGAGACGGAGGGCGTGAGCGCGCTGGGCAGCGTCCACCAGAGGCCCGGTGCCTGGGTTTATCGTCGCTGCCGCAACCAGTCAGTCACCACGCACGTATCGGCTTCAAACAGCACACATTTATTCTCTCACGGTTCTTTTTTTTTAAGTATATTTTATTGTTATTCCATTACAGTTGTCCCCATTTTTGCCCCTTTGCTCTCCCCGACCCTGCCCACCCCCACCCCCACCCCCCAGTCAGTCCCCGCCCTCTTGCCCGTGTCCGTGAGTCATTCACGCGTGTTCTTTAGTCCGTCCACTCCCCTTCTCTCCGCCCCCATCCCGTCAGTACACTCCAGGGCCCCAGGCTTGTGCTTCTCCTTTCCCCGTTAGTTTATTTTTGTTCATTAGGTTCCTCTTTATAGGCGCGATCATAGGGTGTTTGTCTCTGACCGGCTCATTTCACTCAGCACAATATTCTCCAGGTCCACCCATGCTGTCACGAAGGGCAGGGGCTCCTTCTTCCTTTCTGCTGCGTAGTGTTCCACTGTGTAGGTGCGCCCCAGTTTTTCGGTCCACTCACTTACCCACGGGCACTTGCGCTGTTTCCAGCACTTGGCTATTGGACACAATGCTGCTATGAACACTGGGGTGCACAGGTCCTTTTGCACTGGTGTTTTGGGATTCTTTGAGTATAATCCCAGCAGTGGCCTCTCTGGGTCAAAAGGCAGATCCAGTTTAAGCAGTCTGAGGACCCTCCACACTGTTTTCCACAGCAGCCGCGCCAGTCTGCACTCCCACCAGCAGCGCGCCAGGGTCACCGTTCCTCCTCAGCCTCGCCAGGACTTGTGGTTTGTTGATTGACTGATTGACTGATTGATTTTTCGTGGTCGTTCAGTTACAGTTGTCCCCGCTTCCCTCTCTGCCCTCGTTGCTCTCTCTCCTACATGCGGCAGCCAGAAGTCGACAGTGGCTACAGCAAGGTGTCGGCCTCGCTGCATTCGTCCTGGCATCCCCGTGGGGGTAGGGGGTAGGGAGGGAGAGGGGAGAATCTGCCTCTTTGCCTTTTTTCTTTTAAATCCCCACCTGAGGACATATTTTTCATTGCTTTTATTTTTAGTTTTTAAAGATTGTGTTTATTTGTTTTTAGAGAGAGGGGAAGGAAGGGAGAGAGGGAGAGAAACATCAGTGTGTGGTTGCCTCTCATGCGCCTCCTACTGGGGACCCAGCCCATGACCCAGGCATGTGCCCTGACTGGGAATCCAACTGGAGACCCTTTGGTTCACAGGCCGGCGCTCGATGCACTGAGCCACACCGGCCAGGGTCTATTTTTCACTGCTTTTAGAGAGAGAAGACGGGAGAGAGAGAGAAACATTGGTGTGCGACAGAAACATCGACTGGTGGCCTCCTGCACGTGCCGGGACCAGGGATCGCCTACGCCTGGACCGGGAATCATAGCCACGACCCCTAAGTTATGGGATGACGCTCTTGCCAACTGAGCCACTCTGGCCAGTGCTGTGTCTCTGTCTTTTTTTTTTTTAAGATTTTATTTATTTACTTTTAGAGAGGGAAGGGAGAGAGAGAGAGAGAGAAACATCAATGTGCGGTTGCTGGGGGACGTGGCCTGCAACCCAGGCATGTGCCCTGACTGGGAATCGAACCTGCGACACTTTGGTTCGCAGCCCATGCTCAGTCCACTGAGCTACGCCAGCCCAGCACTGCCGGCACGCAGGGCTTCTTTGTCTTCTTAAGCCTCCAGAAACCACCCACATTCCTCGGCTCACAGGCCCCTTCCTCTGTGTCACAGCTGGCTGCTGTGGCCTGCGCTCTTGTCACTCTGCCACCTCTGGTCCTCTCCTCCAATCCCTCTTCCACTTTTAAGGGCCCTGGGGATGACACTGGGCCCGCCCCGATCATCCAGGACAATCACCCCGTCTAAGGACCTCAACGTAATCCCACCTGCAAACAAACCCTTTTCACCATGGAAGGTGACGCGTTCACGTTCGCAGGTTCCAGGGGCTGGGACGCGGACCTCCCTGGGGGGGGGGGGCGGCACTCCGTCCCCCACACTGTGGTTGCATACTGGTACCTGTTCCCTGGGGAGCCAGAATCATCCACCCTCCAAACACTGGGGCGGCTCCTCCTCCCATCGAGCCCACCTCTGCGCAGGCTCCGTGAGTGCTGCGGGGCAGGCGAAAGATGAAAGGAAGCCCACCTGACAGGTGCAGAAACTGAGGCTGACGGCAGGCTGACCTCCTGAGTTCTGGCAGCGTGGCGAGGATCACAGCCCTTTCTTCCTCCACCAGCCCCTGAGTCTTCCCTGGAAGTGACACGGCCAGGCCAGTGACCCCTGCCGCCAGGGGCTCTGCCCCGCTCGAGGGCTGTCTGCCCGTGTCAACACGCACACCCTCCTTCAGCCGACCCACAGTCCCAACCCGCCACCTGGGGCCGGAACAGCACGCACGTGGGTCCCCGATGGAAGCAGGAAGGACCGACCTGGGAGCACCAGCCCCAGCTCCCTCATCCCTGGGGGGTTGGGTGGGGGCGGGACTCATCGCTGCGCCTCTCTGGGTTGCTGCCAAACGCAGGGTTGTCTGCCCCGGGCCTGCCGGCACGAAGCTTGCAACACGCTGACACTCTACGTTTTCTTCATTCTGTGATCATTTCTTCCAGCGTTTACTGCGCAGTCAGCCCAGAATCAGGCCCTGGGGGGCAGTGACGAGCAAACAGAGGCACGGAGTTGACAGAGCAGAGGGGAGACCTGCCGTGAGTAAGAAAACAAACGAGTGAATGTCTAACTGCAAACCGGGCTAAGAGTTGGGATGAGATGCCTGAGGGGCCGAGGGAGGCTAGTCTTCGGGGGAGGGAGCTGGTTTGGTCCCGAAGGTCACGGAGGCCTCCATGAGGAAGTGATTGCAGAGCTGAAGAGGAGGAGGAGGTATTTAGGAAGGCAGCGATGCCAGAGAACCGCCCCGTGGTGAGAACAGCACGTGCAAAGGCCCTGAGGTGGATGGGAACCCAGCAGCTCCACGGCAGCTCCTAAAGACTGTTGTTGAGTAAGAGATGAGTCAGATCTGCGGGGACCTCAGACTTTGCCCGTTTTGTGCACTGCCTTACCTCCAGCATCTAAGACAGTGCCTGGAATACAGCAGGTGCTCAATGAATGCTTGTCGCTGCGTCAATGGCCACTCTCACCTCCACCCTTGCATTCCCACATTTTGACAACCTAACGCCCTGAGATTTTGTTCCAGCCACTCCTGTCCTCTCTGAGGGTCTCACCACCCCCATTCTCTGGTCCCAGGACCTGCTCCGGGGCCTGGCTGGATGATCCCCGAGGCCTGAACTGCCACGGCTCCAACAGGGCACAGGCAGGCCTGTGGCGGGCAGCGAGCCGGGCCACCCATTTGCAGCCTGTAATTTCGGAGGCACAGAGCAACGGGCCCTCTGCCCAGCCTTCAGGCCTCACCCTGTGCCTAACATGCAATTAGCAGTGGTGCCCCCCGCCCTGCTGAGCAGCCGCAGCCGAGGAGACAGGGCGGGCGAGGGCCAAACCCACCCGCCTAAAGCCTCGGCCAGGGTCCTCCCTGTTGAGCCTGGGGGGGCGGGGGGTGCCTAGTCCACCACAACCCCCAGCTCCAGCCTCTCGTGTGCTCAGAGCCCCCTCTAATTACATAGCTCCCGGGGCCACCAGGGCCCGTGCTCTGGGAGAAAAATAGCCCAAGCTTTTCATGTGGCCCGAGAGGCCGGGGCTGCGGCCCCATAGGCCTGGCCTCCAGAGGGACACCCGTGCAGCAGCCTCCCACTGGGTGCTGTAGGGAGGCAGGGTGGGCTTCATCCAGGCAGGACAGAGCTCCAGGTGTGCTGTGAAACCTCCCTGGGCCTCAGTTTCCCCATCTGTACATGCGGGATGCTTGCTTATTTCTCAGCTCTTCCCACCTGCCAGGCGCAGGGAGAGCTGTGGACGAGACAGGCCACACCTTTGCGCAGGCTGTTCCCTCTGCCCGCAGCACCACCCTCCGCATTCCCCACGCCTAGCCTGACCACCTCCCTGCACATCTTGTGGCTCAGTCATCGCCACCTCCAGGAAGCCCTCCCTGAACCCCAGCCTCTGCGAAGAGAGATCAGTGGCCTCCTCTAAGTTCCTGCACCCCAGACTCCGTCCGCACTCAGAGCAGATGGGGCTGTAACGGCCTGTGTGCACGTGTCTCCCCACACTGTTCACTTCTCGGGCCCAACATTGGGGACTTTTCTGTCCGTGCATCCCTAGCACCAGTGCCTGGAAAATAGCAGATGCTCCGTAAATTTCCTCCACTGGCTGAAGGACCCTAGTCCAAGCCGCCCGTGTTACAGCTGGGAAACAGAGCCCCAGGGAGGGGATGCACCGACCTTCGTTTGCTCCAGCTCCTGCCTCAGGGACCTCCTTGCAGGGGAGACAGAGGAGAACTAGTCAACTGGCAAATTGGGAAGATAATCCGATGCTGCACAATGTTGTCGAGGAGGTGAAAGGGATTGGGGGAGGGGAGTAGCTTTAGAGGGGCACTTGGAGAGGCGTCTGGACGAACACCTGCAGAAGGAGGGGAATCCCACAAGGAGCAGGAGGAACCGCGTCCTGGGCCAAGGACTCAGCGTGTGCAAAGGCCCTGAGGTGGGGGAGGGCTCGGTGCAGGCCCCCTCCCAGGAAACGAGGCTGGGTGCTGATGCGTTCTCAGGAGGGAGCAGGCAGAGCCTGGAAATGCGGAGCATTAGCCCCTGGTTCTGCCCCTCAGGCACCGTGGGCCCAGAGCCTCAGTTTCCCTTCCCGGTAGCAGCGGCTCCTCCTCCAAGCTCGGTCATCCTGGGATTCCAAGTGAATGTTCCACCCGTTTGCCCCCCCTCCACCCACCGCAAACTACGGGGTGCTCGCCCGCTACTGATGGCAGCGAAAACACCCAGCCGCTCTGGAGCCGGGAGGGCCGTCGTCGGGCAGGTTGTGTGGCGTTACCCAGCCGTTTCCCGGACGACCCAGCAACGTGACCCCTAGGTCTGCTCACCCAAGAGAAACAACACACAGCTACCCAAAAGCGAAGATGTGCGTGGTTGCTTCATCCACCACGGGAGGAAAAACCCCCAAAACTGGCAACAACTCAGACACCTACTACAGAAAGCCGGACGGGCAGACCGTGGCGCGCCCACCTGGGGGGACACTCACTTCTCAGCAGCGAGAGGAAGGGGCACAGCAGCGGGGGCGACTCCCGCAGGCTCGCGAGCGGAAGAACCAGGCCCAAAGGGACACTCTCACCGGGAGATTTCAGCTACATGGTTCTACGACAAAGGCGCCACTACGCTCTGGGGACGGAAGTCCAAAAAGCAGTCACCCGTGCTGGGTACTGGCCAGAAGGGGGCGCCAGGGGACCTCTGGGGCTGGAAGTGAGGGACACCCTCGCCGGGTGGTGGTGACATGGGCGCGTGGAAACACCAGGGTGCGTTCTTCAGACGTGTGCACTTCCACAGGCTGGGGCCCCACTAACAGTTCTCTTAGGAAAAATAAAGAAGCCCGCAGCCCTCTCTTTTGGGGGCGTCGTGGGGGGACCAGAGCTGACAGGACCTCCGGCCTGCTGTGTTGGTGTTGGTGGCGGTGGCCGGTCCAGCTGCGCGCAGCCTGGTAAACATTTACATTCCCCGGGCCTGTGCCGGGAGCAGCGGCTGCAGCAGCCCCAAGTGGGAGGGGAGCCGCAGGGGGGGGGGGGCGGGAATGTAAGTAAACATGAGCTGCCCCCTGCAGACTGGGCCTCCTCTCCTGCCCTGCCAGTGCCCCCTGCCCCCGGGGTCCCCGGGAGCCCACACTGCCCAGCTCTCCCACTCCACCCCCAACCCGTCATGGGAGGGAATTGGGGTGATGCTCCTGAACTCCCTTTGCAGATCTGTTGGCAAAGCGGGGGTCTCCCCCATCTCTGAGGAGCGGGGCTGGCCAGGAGTGAGAAGTGGGGAGGGCCTGGAGCTGGGCTTCGGGGTCCTAAGTCCCCTGAACACTCAGGATGCCCCTCCCATCTCCCCTGCTCTCCCCCCTCACTCTGCACAGAGACCTCCTGTCCCATCTTTTCCCCTCTGCTGCCCCCTCCCGCATTCCTTTCTCCTCCCCTCCCCCCACCCCCACGAGGAAGACGATGACAAGGATAACTTGGCAACGTGTGTGTGACACGGCAGATGGCGGCAGGGCGGGGAGGGAAGCCGGGCAGGGAAGGACGGCAGTGGAGCAAGGGGCGGACGGACCTGAGACAGGGGTCAGGGAGGTGGTGGGAGGAAGAGCCCTGCAGGCACCGCGAGGGCCTGGGGGGGGGGCACGGCGGGGGGAGGGGGAGCGCGTGGGGGGAGAGTTGCCCCCCCCAGGCCTGATCGCACAAGGCCTCTGCGGGCACCTGCGGGGGCTGGCTTTGCCCAGGAGTGGAGAAGCCGGGCCCGGTCCCGCAGCTGCGACACCCTGAACCTCGCTCCCTCTCCTGGCATCAGGCCCCTGTCCCCTGTGCCCATCCCCCCTTTCTCTCCCGGGCCCTGCCCAAGAGGCGGCTCTGGGTCTCCTCGTCCCTGGAGAGAGGCAGGGGCTCCTCCACGTGAACCTCCCTCGAGAAGGCCACACAGGTCCCCAGCCCAGACCGCCAGCTGCGGACGCAGCAGGGACCAGGAGCTGGGCTCCCGGGCGCTCCAGTGAACCACCTCCACTACCTCCTCTGGGCCGGAGTCGGCCTTTTGCACCTGGGCAGGGCTGCCTCCCAGCCACGGAAGGTCTTCCGACACCCAGATTCGCCCGCCTCGGGGAAAGGGCCACGTGGGGGTGACAGCAAGGAGGTTTGGCCCACCCAGGAGGAGCCAAGCTCACCTGCCTGCAGGGAGCGCTGGGTCCTGTGGCTGTGGAGCCGCGGGACCTTGGGCTAAGTTCCTCGGCCTCTCTGGGCCTCAGTTTTCTCATCTGTAAAATGGAGGTAATAATTACACCCACATCCCTGGATTACTGTGAGGAGACAATGAGCCTTGGCACCCAGCATTAAATCATTAAATAATAATAATAATAAAAATAAAAACAGCAACACAAGTGACATCTGGGACTGAAGCTCTGTCACACCATCTGGAAGGAGCATGCGCAAACCCCTGGCACAGAGCAGGCGCGCCCCAAGGGTGCTGCATGCAGAGGGGGGGATCAATTAGCAACCCCAGCCCCAGCCACCAACAGGTCGGTCCTCGGTCAGGAAGGGGCGCCCCATCCCAGGAGGAGTGTGCAGGCCCGGGGGCTTGCCCCCACCACCCTTGCCTCCACCCCCGGGCACCCCTGCCACCCCCGTCACCCCCCCCAGCACCCGCCACGCAGCCGTCGGGACTCCTGCATGCGCACAGTGGCTGAGTCCCGCCTCCCTGAGCCAGGACTCACGTGGGTGCTGGCTGGGGGGGATGGGCCCCAGCAGCTGGAAACATCTGGTTTGAATTGTCGGTTGGAAGCACCATCCAGGCAGCCAAGGAATTTGTGAGCTAATTTTAGGCTAAAAGACAGAGAGCTCGGCAGCCCGGCTGGCTCCCCAAACCTCAGGGGCGGGGCTTGGAGGCTGGGGGCGGGGCTTGGAGCCTCGGCGGCCCCTCAGCGGGTCCACGCCTGCCCCACGTGGCCAAGGCCTGTCCCCCCCAGGATGGGCACCCGCTGGGCAGTTGCAGCGTGCCGGCCACTGGAAGGGGGGTGCTCGCTCCACCCTCCCACAGCCCCAGGAGGAGCGAGGACGCTGCCCCCCCTTTCACAGGTGTGGGAGCTGGCAGGCGGGGGTGGGGGGGGGGTCGAACCAGGCCTGCCCCCCTCCAAGCCTTGGCCGCAAGGTCCCCTGGAGCTCCGAGCCCCGCACGTAGATTTTGTCGGTCCCCTGCCCTTGCCAAGCCTCCCCAGCACGTGTCCATCCAGTCAGGGTTTCCTGAGCCCGGCGGTGCGCCAGGCCGCGTGCGGGGACAACAGAAGAGCGAACACGGGGACAGACAGAGGCCCATCGCCTGCGTAGCAAGACTCAGGGCGTCCACGGCGTCACCACTGACCGTCACCAGGGCAGAGCTGTGAAGGGTGCCGGGGGCCGGGCTGCAGAGGGGGCCTCTCCGAGGGGGTGACATTCAAGGGGAGACCGCAGGGGTGAGAAGGTGCCGGCCATGCGGACGTCTGGGAAGAGAGGACCAGGCAGCAGGGACAGCGAGTGCCAAGGTCCTGGGGCAGGAGCCCGTGGAGAAGATGAGCCAGACGGTCACGGGGCCAGAGCGGAGGGAAAGTGAGAGGTGGCGGAGCTGCCCTTCCCTCACCCAACCATCACGTTTGCCCACAGGAGACGTGGGGGTCTGAGCGGGGCAGGAGTTGGGGCCAGGAGCTCTGGCTGGCGGGATGAGGGGACCCCCGTCCTATTGCACCGGCTCGTTGGCCAAGGCGCTGCTGAAACTCTGGGGGAAATCGCCTGAAGCCTGTCCCTCTTGGGGGCCCGAAGGCTGGACTCGAGTCAGGACAACAGCGTCTCCTGAAAGAACTCCTCCTAGAGAGCAGGGCGCAGCCCGCAGGGCTGAGGCTGGGGTGGCACGTGGCTCACTTGCACATGACCCCCTGGCCCCGCACCGACAGGGTCCACGAGCCCGGGACAGAGGACTGTGTCGGTGCCACCTCGGTGCCCTGGTCTCCTGCCACAGGGTCCTCCTCTCCTTTCATGGCCAAAGCAGCACCACGTCAGTCCCGCTACAGGGCTCAGTGGCAGCAGCCTGGTCCGGCCAACCGTGGTCACAAGGGTGCCGGCTCCGCGGGGCTCTGGGTGGCAAGAGCTGGGGCGGCTACGGGTACAGCCTCCCACCCACCAAGAGGACAGACACTCCACAACCAAGCCCATGGCCACACAGAAGCCGCTCTGGGTTCCCAGAAAGCTTCGAGGAGGGGAGCTCTGCGGGGCTCTCGGTGCTGAGCGGCAGGAGCAGCACCGCTGACTGTGGGACCAGGCGCCCCTGTGATGTGGGGGGCTGTCCGGTGCCCTATGGGGGGTCTGGCAGCATCCGCAGCTGCCTACTAGAAGCCCAAGCCCTTCCCACGGCAGAAACAACCCGAAGGATCTCTGCACACTGCCGAACGTCCCCTGGGGGCCCAACCCCCGCCCTCTGGGTGAGGACCGCCGGCTCAGAGCCCCGTGTGGACATTAGTGGCCATAGCAAGGTGGCTCTACTCAGCCGCCGGGGAGGCCGGGACCCCCAGACTTCCTAACACGTATGGTTTCGTTCCGTCCTCGGGGGAGGGGGGCACCAGGAGAAGACAGGCACGTTGAAAGGAGCAACCCTGCACGCCGTGGCTGGCCTCTCAACAGCTCCGCGCACTTCCTTCCCGTCTTTTCTCGGCATCTGGTGGTCCTCGCGCCACCGTAGCTCCGGCCGGCTGAGCACTCAGCCCTGGGCCCAGAGTTTCCTGGGCCCTGTCTCGTTGACCCTGCCAACGCCCCTACGAAGTGACGCCCCTATGACCCCATGTCACAGAGGAGGACACGGAGGCCCAGTTCAGTTAGCATCACACGGTGGCGTTCCTCCACGTTCTCCTGGAAACACACCGTTTTCAGCTGCTGAACAACCGTCTGTGAGAGGCTGGGTGGGCCGTGCCCCCCAGAGCCCCAGAGATCAGCGCCCCGCCCACCCGTGCCCGCCAAGGTGGGGGGCGGAGCGGCATGTCGTACGCATGTCCTCAAGGTCAGCCCTGTTTGGACCCCGAGTTCACTCGAGGTGCCTCACACACAGAGGTTCTGGCCCTTCCCAATTCTCTCTCGATTCTGCGCATTCTTTGCACCCCCCCTCTGGCCCGGGCCCCCCTCATCTTCACGCAGCCTCGCCCTCCTCCCGGCAGCCCGCCAGGCCTGGTCCGTGCCCCCGTGCACCTCCCGCTCTCCAAGCTGCTCTCCGTGCCTCAAACACCCTCCGCCACGTTATCGTCCCGCCCAAGTCCACAACTCCGCCTCTTTCAAGTCTCAGACCTTCTCCTGGCCCCTCCACACCCCACCCCCAAGGTCTGGCCACATCGCACCCACGCAGAGCCCCCAGCCCCACGCTTCTGGACGCTGGGCCCAGCCACAGTCTGGGCGATCATGTGCTTCCTCCCGCTCCCCCTCGAGACTCATGGGCCCCTGAAGGGCATCGCCAGCCCCGGTCTGCTCTCCTGGCATCCGAGGACCCGGCACGGGGCCTGGCACAGCGTGGGCACGCCGCAGCCATCGAGTTAGGGGCTCGGCTGAGTGCCTGCGGGGGTGGGCTATGGAGGACGAGTTTGGGGAAACTGTGTCCAGATCGGCGGCTGAGTGAGCCAGCCTGAGCGCGGAAGAGTGAGGGCCCGGAACAAACTTAGCATGCCACCCCCTGCCCACTTCCTGTCTGCCCGCCTTCCTTCCCCGTCGTCGTCAGAGCTGAGGTCGGCAGAGTCTGCTTGCTCCTCGGGGTGTCCTGGTGGAGCGAGCGTCCAGCTTTCTGCACCTCAGCCCCCTGCAGTAAAACGGGGTACCATGACTGTCCCACGTCACGGGGTTTTCGTGAGGCAGGGGCCGGCACGGGGCCGGGCATGCAGTCACCGCCTAGGAAAGGCCAGCTCCTTGTCCCCCGCCATCTCCCTGAGTCCTAGGCCCCAGCTCTGCTGTGTCCTGCTCTCGGCAAGGAGGGCGGCTGTGTTTCACTTCGTCACCCTCCCAAGTGCCGCTGTCTTCCCTTTAGCAGCCAGGAGCCACAAAGGGTGACGGATGGGGACTTCCGGGAGCCAGGGCTGGTCAGCAGGGATGAGAGTCTGGGACACGGGATTCCCCCAGGACCCCACTGTGATCTCAAGGACGGGGTGATGTAGTGGTGAGAGCGTGGCGTCCGGATTCAGGCCTGGGCCCCCGATCTTCACGCGTGACCTGGGTCAGGTGGCTTCTCTCAGCTTTCTCTGCTGTGAAGTGGGGGGGGCGGGGGGGTGGTGCCGGTGTCTCCTTCCCAGGCTGGTTGCGGGGACTGGGGGCATGTCGCAGGTGTGTGCACTCCGGCTGTGTTTGCTGGACGGGGTAAGTGGGCGATTCGGGTGCAGCGGGAGGCCAGGGCCGGAGGAAGGGACAGCGGTGTGTGAGCAGGAGCCGGCCGGACTCGGAGAGCTGAGAGTCGAATGTTCAGCATTTGGGGAGCCCGTTGTGTCGTAAGTTAGATCATATTACACTGAAAACCAAGGTCCGCAGCACTCAGACCTCATCACTTCCTGCTTATCTCACTACATTTGACTCTTGCCTACGCTGTTCCGATCGTTTACTCACATTGTATCATCTACCACACCAAGGGCTCGTTGCTCAAAATCGGCCATGGGGTATTTTGCACCAAGGCAACTGGCAGGCACTACACATCATGGCTTGGGTGCTAATCCACCACGGAAGCCGGTTGCTAAGCCTTTGCCTGCGCCCCGCTGGGTTCGCAGCCCCTACCGTCCGGTCTCCTTCATCCTCCAACGCTGGAACCGGGGGAGGCGCCAGGCTGCCAAAGGCGCCAAGAGCTGGTGCCGCGCGCCCCCTGGTGGCTGCTTTAAGCACCTGTCGTCACTGACTGACAAATTCTACACCTGGAGAAACGGGTAGAGATTCAGGCATTCCAGGACCCCTAGGACAAAGAGAAACCTGCTCCGTGGCCGGAAGGATGGGGTAACAGGACCCCGGCAGAACTGCACAGATGTTCCCCCAAGTCCCCAACCCCATGATGGTCCCCCAGCTGATTTTTCGGGTCGCTCCCGCGGTGGCAGTGAGTGCCGCGTCGCTCCTAACGCGTCAGCTGTCAGCCGTGCTTCTCATGGGCAGGCGGCCCCAGACCAGAGCGGACACCCCTCTCCCACCAGAGTGCCTTGAACATATCTTCCCTCCGTTTCACGCTGGTTCTAGAGGCTTAGGGTGGGGCCGGGGCCTGGGGTGGGGGGGACAGGCATTCCTCCTCCTCCCACTGGCTCTGCTGCCCGCCACTCCCCCTCCTGCCTTCCCCAGCCCTCCCGTTTCCCTCCAAGGCCCCTCTATGAGTGGCGGCCAGCACCCCCAGACTCAAGCCTCTCTCTGAAATCTCCCTTTGCAGGTTATATCCTGGAGTGGAGGGGTCCTTTGCTCCCACAGAGGCCACTGGAGACATTTTTTCTACAGGAGAAAAGTCTCCGGAGAGGAATGTTATTCCTCTTCTGGAAGGTAGACCAGTACGCCCTTTGCACAGCAGGTGGGTGGGTGGGTGGGGGCGGGAGTCTTCCTGTAGGAAGAAGGCTGCAAGGCCCTTGGAGGCAGGGGATCGAGAGCTTGAGTCCCCGCTCAGCCACTGTTGGGGGCCGGTGGCCTCACCTCGGTGAGCCTTGGCTTTCTGCTCCGACCCTCAGGATCAAGGTGGGCTTCCAGAGCCGCGATGCACGGCACGGTAAGGGCCACGTAAAGAGGGCAGCCAACTGCCCTGATTTGCTGGGGCTGCGTTTTCCCACGATGTGGGACTTCCAGGGCCAAAATCAGAAAAGCCTCAGGCAAGCTGGCACCTCTGGTTACCCTGCGCTTAAATCAAATCACAGGTCCACAAACTTACAGAGACTCATTCAGCCAGCCACCTGTTTATAAATAAAGTTTTATTAGAACTCAGCCAAACACATTTATTCATGACATATTACCATCGCTGCATTCATGTGATGCAAACAGGGTGGAGAAGTTGCAACAGAGACCATGTGGCCCACAACACCTAAAACGTTTCCTGCCTGGCCCTTTAAGAAAAGTCTGTTGGCCCCACACTTTAAATGACAGAGCCCGCCCTGCAGTCGGACACAGGGGCAGGCAAGAGAGGGCAGGAAGGCCGTCACTCTGTCATGAGAAGGACGTTTGCCGGTCCGCACAGCGTCAGAAAAGTGTGTAGCCTTCGGCTCGCCAACCCTGCCCCAGCCTTCCAGGGCAAGGCCGCACCCTGGGCTCTGGGGAGGAGTATCTGGGAAAATTCAAGCCGCCCTCCCGTGGGGCAGCAGCAGGAAGTGGCCTCGGGAACCCAGCACTGCTCAGTACCTGTCCCCAAAATGCATGACGAACATGGCCACCAGGGGGCAGCAGCGGTGGGGCGAGGGCAGGGCCAGAGTCTTCCCTGGGTTCAGGAGAGAGAGGCTCCAGCAGCCAGGAGGAAGGGGAAACCACGGCTGCCCTCCGGCCTGGGGGAGTGGCCAGAGGTTCTGCCCTAGAGGTCCTTACCCCTGGGGGACTTCCTCGAAGCCCAGACGCATGGCCCAAGCCTGGTGCTCGGCAGTGGCCAGGAGGGCAGTGGCGGGAGCAGGGAGACAGGGGTCCCGCTCCAGCGGTTGGGCAGGGGAGCTAAGGGAGAAAGCTGTGCAGGGTGAGGTCGTCCCCTTCGCGGTCCTCCCCGGACCCTTCCTTTCGGCCTGGCTTCTTGGTGGCGGGCAGGCTGCCGTTGGCGGTGACCGCGGGCCCCTCCTCCCCCTCGGGCAGCAGGGCCGAGATGCAGACCATCTCGGTGGGCGAGTAGTTGCGCACGGGGTACATGTGGTTCTTGCGGGAAAGGCGGACGGCCAGCACCACGGTGCACACGAGGAAGGTGGTGGCCACCAGGGCCAGCACAAGGATGGCCAGCAGGCAGTGCTTCACCGGGACGTAGTCCAGGCCGCTGGTGGGGCTGGAGGACACGGGGCTCCGGGGGGAGAGCGCCTGGCTGTGTTCCTGCTGTTTGATGGAGCCACCAGACGGAGTGCTGACTGCCATGGCGGGGCCCCCGGGGGGGTCAGAGGGCACAGGATGGGCTGTGGTTAGGTCCCGTGGGGTAGCAGGTTGTGTGGATGGGGCCTTCATGGTGGCTGGGTCCTTGGGCAGGGTCTCCGTGGCAGCCGGCTCTGTGGAAGGGGCCTCCGTGTCAGGGGCCTCTGTGGCAGCTAATGCTGTGGACAGTGCCTCCATGGCAGCTAGCGCTGTGGTCAGGGCCTCTGTGGCCACAGGTTGGGTGGACAGTGCCTCCATGACTGAGGGTTCTGTGGACAGTGCCTCCATGACTGAGGGTTCTGTGGACAGTGCCTCCATGACTGAGGGTTCTGTGGACAGTGCCTCCATGACCGCAGGTTGGGTGGACAGGGCCTCCATGGCCACGGGTTGTGTGGACAGGGCCTCCATGGCCGCGGGTTGGGTGGACAGGGCCTCCATGACCGCAGGTTGGGTGGACAGGGCCTCCATGACCGCGGGTTGGGTGGACAGGGCCTCCATGACCGCGGGTTGGGTGGACAGTGCCTCCATGGCCTCGGGTTGTGTGGTCGCAGCCTCCGTGGCAGCTGGCCCCATGAACAGGGCACTCACGGAGGCCAGCTCTGTGGATGGAGCCCCCTGTGTGGATGAAGCCCCCTGTGTAGATGAAGCCTCCGTGATGGGAGGGATTGAAGTGACCAGCTTTTGGGGCAGAAAGATTGGCGTGATGGGAATCCCCGCTGTCACAAACTCCGTGCCGAGGTCCCTGATGGTTGCCCCTCTCGCATCCGGGCCAGTAGAGTCGCCTCTGACCACCCCCAGAGGGGCCGGCTCAGGAGTACCAGGCCCTGCAGAATCTCTCTGCCCCAGTAGTCCCGTCGCAGCCTGGAGGTTGGGGCTCAGGGTCACAGCCTCTGTGCCATCATTTCCAAGCATCTCTGGAGGGTCTGTGTTATAGGACTCTTCGTACACGTCAAAGCCATCGTCCCCAGGGTCCACCTGCCTCCGGGCCCGGGCAAACAGGTGGTCTGGGGCTTCTTTGGCCGCATCCTCCCAGGTGTCCCACGCTTGGAGGCTGCTGCCAGGGCCCAACAGGGTCAGCAGTAGGAGGAGTTGCAGAGGCATGGCACCTGGAGGGAGACACAGACAGAGGGGACATCAGGACCTTGACCCCTGGGCTTGCTGAGCGCCCCCGACTGCAGTTCTGGATGACCGCAGCTGGGCAGACACGTGACGTTAGGCACCCTCACAGCAAAGCCCGTGCCCGGCGCACAGCAGGCCCTGAGCAAACAGCAGCTGCTACCGTTTATCAACAGGAATGAATCCACGTGGGGGAGCTTCCACCGCCTCTCTGCGGTGCACAGACACCGCTCCCCTCCCTACCGTTCTCGACGAAAGCTTTTTATTTGTGGGCAAGACAGTCCACTGGGGTGCAGGCGGACAATACTAGCCCTTCTAGCCATGTGAACTTTTATGGCACCCGTTCTTAATTTTTATGTGTGTATGCATTCATAACATAACGTGAACAGAGTAGCACCTGTGTGCGATTTATAAACAGACGCAAGGACTCATCCGCTGACGGCGTCCATGAGCAAAAGATTTTGGAGACCGCAGGTCTTCAGGATGAAGCTGCCTGTTTGGACTCCGGAGGCCTCTTGGGGTCTGACCCTGGCCCCTCTGCTCCACCTCCCCCGGTCCTGGCCCCCGACCCGTGTGGCCCTGGCCTGCCCCTCAGATGCTCAGTTTTTCACATCCTTCTCAGCGTCTCTGCTGGGTCTGGGCCCTCTTGGCCGTGTCCTCACGTCCACCGTGGGGACGGCAGCCCCCACCTCAGGGGCTGTTGTGAGGCTGAAATGAGGTAATACCACGAGCCCCAGCCAAGGGCAGCTACTTCGATGCTTTCGGAAACCCTACTCCGTAAGTCCCCCAGGGCCCAGAGCCATCCGCTGTGCTCTCCGGGGCCAGAGAAAAACCTTCGCTGACCAGCCCTGCCCTCGGGGAGCTGACGGTCCCCTCGCTGGCCTGTGGGCAGGTCACTGCGCATCCTGGCATTGCCTCCAGCCTCCAGACCAGGCAGCCCGAAAGGGCAGCGCCTCTGCTCCGGGCCAGCTCCCTGGTCTTTCCCCTTGGCATTGTGACCGCTCGTGCATCCTTGGTTTCTCTCTCCCCACACTCCCCGGCCCCGGCTGGGGTTTGTGCGATTCAGGATCTTGCCTTAGAGGGAGATAGCTGCGCTCCAGGGTGGGCTTCGGGTATTTCTGGGTCCCTGGACATAGGACCCTCCCGCCGTGTGCCACCCCTGCCACAGCGCCTGGGGCAGGGTGAGCTGGGATGATTTCCAGCCCCTTCCCTGCAGCGCGAGGAGCAGCTGCTTAGCACTCCCTGAGTAACTGTGACTTACCCACAGTTCCCTCAGCTTCCAGCCTCAACCCGACCTCCTGCGCCTGTTGGTGAGAATTACATTGGTTTCTAAAATGCCAGTCTGGACATATCTTAAAATAATTTCTTAAACCAAACTTCTTGATCTTTGCATCAGACACGGCTGGCCCTTGCAATTACCGGTATCCTCATTTTACTGAGGAGGGATGAGACTCAGAGAGGTAAAGCAATTTGCCCAAAGACACACAGCTGGAGAGCGGCAGAGCTCGGCTTTGAACCCAGGGAGGATACAGGAAGGCTGTCGGGGGCGGACGGAGCGAAGGCTGGGCGGAGAGCATAGCTCGCTGTGTTTGCGGCGAGTGCTGGGAACCCAGCTGAGAGGGGGAGGGCAGAGTAGGGATAAGGAGGGCCTTGAGGGCCAGCTCCCTATGTACTGGGCGCCGTGCAGGGCACAGGGGTGGGGACACAGACTACGGGGTCCCACGGAAAGGCTGTTGAGTCCTGGCTGAGCCTTTTACAGGCAGGATGACCTTCACACCGATCTTTGCCTTTCTGGGCCTCAGTTTCCTCATCTGTACAATGGGAGCCACCAACAGTCCCTGTCTCATGGGGCTATTGAGAGAATGCAGTGAGGTGACGTGGATTCAAAAGTTCCAGGCGCACACTAGGTGCTTCATACATGTGTTGCACACACATGCGCACATACACGTGCACACATGTTATTTGCCTCCTTGACCCGCCTTCCGGGGGCGGAGTTCCTCCTTGGGGGAAGAGCATATGGCCTAACCTTGGCCCCACTTTCCCAGGGCGGAGGAATTCAGGGGGAAGCCAGCAGCTCAGAGCCTTGCTTCCTACTTATGAAAAGGCTCACCCCCACCACCCCCACTCACACAGTTCTTGGTTCCTGGAAGGCTGGGCTGTCAGTCACTTCCTGGGGGCGGAGCGAGCGGGGCAAACACTCAAGGCCCAACCCACCAGCTCCGGGGTGGGGAGAGCCCTCCGAGAGAGCCGGGAACCCCTCTTTCTGCAGGCTGGCCGCTGGGAGGACACCATGGAGGGGCCGGGGTCTGTTCCCAAGGGGGGCCCTGCACCCTGCCCCCATCCCCACCGTCCCCTGCATGCAGAGTTGTGGGGGGTGGGGGACACCTCTTAGCAGCTGTGTGACCTGAGCAGGTCACTTCACAGTCTCTGAGCCTCAGTTTCCTCACCTGTAGAACAGGTACAACTGTTTCAAAGAATGGTCACGAGAATGGGATGAGCTGCTGCGGCGAAGGTCCCCGGGGCTGGCATCCAGTAGGGCGTATTTTGTTTGGGGGGGCTCTCTCTGGGCCTGTGGGCAGAGGAGCAGGGGCAGGTGCACCCAGGGAGGGTACAGAGGTGGCAACCTCCCCTCCCCCACAAGGAGTCAGGGAAGCTTCAGGGTCCTGTGTGAGAGCCAAGACCTCCCCCGCCAGCAGAGAAAACAGACGAGTGCAGGGGCCCTGGCCCGGTGGCTCAGCTGGTTGGAGCGTCATCCCGTGTCCTGAAAGGCTGTGGGTTCGATTCCCAGTCAGGGCAGGTACCCAGGTTGCAGGTCCGGTCCCTGCTCTTGAGTACGTACAGGAGACACGCAATCGACGTTTCCCTCGCATCGATGTTCCTTTCCCCCCGCCCCTTCCTCTCTCTCTGAAGTCAGTGGACATGTCCCCGGGTGAGGAATTTTGGAAGAAAGGCAAGCCCGCATCTCCTTGCCTGGGCCCGGGTAGGGCGACCTTCTTGTCCTGGATGTCCCCGCCGTGAGCCCTGGGGATCCCTGGCCCCAGCCCCCACGCCCCTCGGGCCCAGGCAAGCTGGGCAGCTGCTCCCCCCACCCTGGGGCCTGCTGTGCCGTCCCGCAGGCTTCAGAGGGAAGGGGCCACCCCAGGCGGAGGCTGGGCCAGCCCCAGCCCATGGAATGGGAGGGACACCGGCTCCCAGAGGTCCTGTGGGTCCGGGGGCCACGCAGGGAGCAAGGAGAGGGGCAGAAACGTCGGGCGGTGGCTCGAACGTTTGCTGAAGTAAAGCTGGTGTAACACAACAAAAGCTGTATTACGAAGCCCTCGCTGCACGGGGTGGGGGTGGGGGGCTCTGCCGTCCCCTCATCGCCTGAGGGGACCTCCTCCCTCTTCACTGCACCCTGGCTGCGGGGATGCCCATTACGCAGATTAGGAAAGCGAGGCTCTGAGTCACTTCCTCCAGGCCCCTCGTCCCACCTGTCTGTCTGTCTGTCCGTCCGTCCACAGCTGGCAGGAAGACAGCCACACACTGCAGGAGGGCTGGGTGGGGCTCCGAGTCGGGGGCAGGGAGCTGTCGCGCCTTTTTCGTCTTCTACTCACCCAAGGGAGGAGGCCAGACTCTGCCTATTTCCTATCTTTCGCCCTAAAATAAGGCTGGACTCAGGGGGGGTGCGCAGCCCGCTGGGGGGCCCACACCCGAGCTCCAGGCACCCGCTCTGTGCAGCCACCCTGGGCTCAGGAAAGACACCCATGAGACTCCTAGGCACTCGGGACCTCCCATTCAGAACCTTGGACCCCGGGAGTCCCAAAGTTCAAGTTCTAGGAACCTTAGGATCCGAAAGACTGAGCCTCCCGGGGTGCTGGCTGAGCAGCTTCAGGAGCGGGGAAGGCTCCACATCCCCAAGCCGGTCAAACCGAGGCCCCGGTGACGCCCCCCGCCACCAGACCCCCAATCCTAGTGCAGGTCTACGTCTTCTCAGACAGGACGGGGCCTAGCCCAACTTGGGGTCAAACCCAGCATCAAACCAGATCCAGTCCCGGCCCTGTGGTTCACAAGCTGTGTGACCTCAGGCGACTGAACTCACCTCTCTGAGCCCCGGGTTCCTGGCTGGAACACGGGGGCAATGGTAGCACTTGCCCCGTATGGGGTTGGGGGTTCAAGTGAGCAGGTCAGGTTGCCCATTCAGCACATAGTAAGTGCTCAATAAAGGCCAGCTCTTCTCATTGTCATTCTGCATTTAGGGCCGCGTCCCTGAAAAGTCCCCCGCCCTGGGACAGCTTTGATACAAGTCTGACCTTGTCGGTCAGGGAGGGCCAGGAGGAAGCCCTGGGGGGCAGGGTACAACCTCAGCCTCCTCTGGCTCGTAAATCACACACAAACAACACCCCTTTTTTATTACAACATCATAAGCGTGTAATTCTGTCACATAGCAATAGCGCACTCAGTCACGCCCATGACACTTCAGGTGACATGTCCAAATTCACACTACAGAGTATCCCACCCGCGTTACCACCCTGCCGACCGCACTCAAGCAGGACTCACCCCTGCCGGACCCTGCCAGTGTGTGCGGAGCGTCGACCCCGTGTGGGGCCCAGGCTAAGGGCTCTGCGTGAACTGCCAGCTCGCTGGGGTGGGGGGGCGGCCCTATGACCCAAGCAGCAGCTTGTCCCCTCTGAGCCTCGGTCTGCTCTGGCTGGGCCGAGGTTCCCAGGAGGCGCGGCCAGGAGCCCGGCCGCCCAACCCTCCCCACATCCGGGTTTCACTCTCCCGAGGCTGCCGGTCAAGCCTGGGAGGTGGCATTTGCCACTTACGGTGTGGCCAGCGCAGGGAACACCCTGAGTAAGCCATTCCTGGGGCCCGAGGCCCGGGAGCCACTTCCTGAGCTCCCTGCCCGGGGGCTTGGAGAGGCTTGGCCTGGGGAACTCGAAGCCAGAGGCAGGAGGGGGAAGCAAGCCGAAGGGTCCGGGCAGGAAGGAGGAGGATCCCAGGTAACCGGGGCCCTGACCCTCGTCTATGGTGTGTGCGCGCAGGGGGCACTGCTTGGGCCACCAGCCACACCCCCCCCATTTTCCTTTTTGCCCCTGAAGCACCCCCATACACATTAAGAGTATTGTAATTAGTTTTTGCTAGCAATAGTATCCTAATTCTAATATTTTAATCATTGGTTAGGAACACATGTCGTTTCCTCGATCTTATGCAAAACAAAAAAAGCGCAAAGAGCCCCGGCCAGCTGGCTCTGCTGGCTGGAGCACCGTGCCGCGCACCAGAGGTCCGTGTGTGGTCGGGGCGCATACACAAGGCCAAGGTCAAGGTTTCTCTCTCACATCGATGCCTCTCTCTCTCTCTGCCTCCCTCTCTCTCTAGAACCAAGACACATATCCTCGGGTGAGGATTAAAAAAATAAACAAACATGAAACAGCACGAAGGAGGCAGCTGTGGAGACGATGTTTTCACGGACGGAGCCTGCAGTCCTCCTAGGAGTCGCCCGGGCCCAGCCCCAGCTCTGCGCCTGAGCAAACCCCTTCACTGTCTGGGCCCCGGTATCCTACCCGTGGAAGCGGGGGGTAGGATGGGTTTTAGGGAAACGCTCCCCATTTCTCCAATTTTTTGAATTCAGAATATCTCCAAGCCATGAGGGCAGATGGCAGTGGAGGGGAGGAAGCCTCAGTGGAGACAGCAGAACGAGGCCAGGCACTCCAGGGAGACCTTGGTCCCAAGGCCCCTGACTTTTGGGTTGCCCTCCCTCCCCAGGGGCACAGCTCAGGGCCTGCCCCCACCTGCCCTCAGCTGCCAGGCAGGACTGCTGGCCCCTGGGGTACCCCCAGCCACTCCCTGTGGTTTTAGAAGCCAGCCAGCACTTACCGTGCTCAGTAGAGCATGGGACAGTTGCCTTGTGGTCCCAAGAGAAGTGGCTTCTCTGTTTTAGCGACAAGGACCCAGCCCACACTGCAGGGCCCTGCTGTGGCAGCCCCTGCCGTGGTCCTAGACCCTGCCAACGCCCAACGGCTGAGTGTGAAAAAAGGAAGCGAGAATGTGGTTGCTCAGGGCCACGTGACGGCCCATACCTCCTTGTTTGTGACAGCTCCGGTAACACTGTGAACTGCCTGCCCTGGGTAGGGGTGGGAGGCAGGGGCCCGTGGGGCCTGATGTCATGCTTGTGTTCCGGTAACCATGAAAACACAGAGGGCCACGTGGAAATCTGGGGAGCAGCGGTCGAGGGGACCCAGCAGAGGAAGGCCGCAGCATTACACCACAGCTGAGGAGGGCGGTGGTGACAAGGGACCCCACCCTGGAAGGGAGTAAAAGATGCAAGAGGGCAGGAGTCGCTTTTGGCCCAGGAAGGCAGCGGGGGTATTCAACATAGGCCCCCCTGAACCTTGCGAACCTGATGGGGCCCTTCTTTGTGAACAGGGGGTCCCTCTGGCCGCAGCCAAGCACCTCCCTGCGGACTCAGACTGCCAAGTGCACGGGGGCAAGGCCTGCTCCTTTTCTTTTCCAACTTGTTCGTTCGGGCCAGCGGGGTGCCCCGGGCTGGATGCGCCCAGATCCAGAGCGGAGCAATTTCAGACTCCCGCCCTCCTGCAGCTCTCAGTCGGGTGGGGAAGCTGTCAAAAAAACAGACCACAATGACACTCTGTGTGATGACAGAGGCACCCTGTGGTGAGCCAGGGAGGGGCCCTTAACCAGACCTGGGTGGGGGAGGGGGTGTCAGGGGAGTCTTCCAAGGGGAAGTGGCACTCGAGATGACAGGTAGGGCGGGCTGGGGGCGCAGCCCAGGCCCAGAGCGGTGCACAGGCAAAGGCTGGGCAGCCTCGGGGTGCAGAGCTCTGGAGAAAGGAGCCATGCCTGGCCGCAGGCGGGGCTCAGACAGTGGGGAGCAGCTAGTGGGCTGCCGTGCACACAGCTCGTTTCAACGGGAAAAATGCAGCCCCACTGCGTGGGGTCCCTGTACTGACCTACCTCGCTTTCTTGTACCCTGCTTTAGGGCACCCTGCGTCATTGCACCTCGGTTTATGGCACTTCCCAGATACACTGAGGAGGGGGTTTCGGTTAGTGCGCTTGTGTTTCTGTGTGTGTTACCACGGTTACCAACCGTGTGGCGACCCTGCAGGGGACAGGTCTCTCTGTGCCATTTGCTCACGTCTCGTCTCCGTGTCTGGCAATTCTGGCAAGAGTTCAGACCTTCTCGCTGTTGTGTCTGTCGTGGTGCTCTGTGACCAGTGACCTTTGAGGGATCGTTCGTGAAAAGAATCGGTGTTGTCTTATTTGAAGACGCTGCCACAGCCGCCTCCACCTTCAGCAACCGACCCCCTGACAGGTCAGCAGCACCAGCAGGGAGGCCAGAGCCTCCAAAAGGTTGCAATTTGCTGGAGGCTCCGATGACGGGCGGCATATTTTTTTTGGCAGTGAAGGATTTCTAAACTAAGACATTGTTATTTATCTATTTATCCTCACCCGAGGACATGCTTATTAGCTTTAGAGACAGAGGGGAGGGCGGGAGAAAGAGAGGGAAACATTGATGTGAGAGAAAAAATATCAATTTGCCTCTTGCACGCACCCTGACTGGGGACCGAACCCGCGACCTTTCAGTGTACAGGACGGCACTCCAGCCGAGCCACACCAGCCAGGGTGTGTTTTTTAGACATAATGCTATTGCACACTTTAGGTGTTACAGAGCAAAGGGGCCGAGGGGAGTGTGGACGTTATACTATTACCGAAAGGAACCCCCTGGGTTTGTTATGTCCGCCGCCTCATAGGAAAGACGTCTCCCAATGCCAGAGATTTGTGAAAAGGAAAGGAAATGTTTATTGAGTGCTATACAGACTTAAAGTAGTGACCTAATGTCTTCATTAAAATATCAAAGTCCTTTAGGATACCCACAGCCACCCACAGTGCTTCCTTCTCCCCCTGCCCTAATTCGGGGTGCCGTAACTCAGGAAAAGCAGCAAATGTTCGTGTTTCAGGCTGCTGGCACCGTCAGCTGTGTCTCGATCCAGGCAGGATCTCCAATTAACCCAAAGCCATGTGGCACCTTCTCGTGGCCTACTGGCAAGAGTCCTTTCACCCTTCTTTCAGGCAAAGTCTCTCTTGCTTCCCAGGCCACGCGGCCAAAGGATGTACCCCAAAGCAATGTGGTTCTCCTTTCACCAAAGCTGCAGAGGTCCCCACTCTGGCCAAAACTGCAGGGTTCCTCTCTCCATCAAAGCTGCAGGGAGGGGGCGCGGGTCACCACTCTGCCAAAGCCGAGTGGCGGTTCTCTGCTAAAGCCGCATGGTGGTTCCCCCCACTAAAGCTGTGGGGGTCCCCACTCTGGCGAAACCGCATGGCTCTCTCTTCAATGGCTGCCGAGTCTGGGTTTAAATCCCCGCGCCAGTCTTCCTCTGTGCCCCCATTTCCGACTCCTCCTACAATCAGTTACACCTGCCAGCATCCCTGTATTATTCCAAGGTCACTGGGCTGCCATCGTGAGTCTGGGCAGGGGTGGCCCCATGTCATGGAGCCAATCTTCTTCAAGTTCTCGCACAGGTGCTGTAACTCAGGGGACCTGCCCCCCAGTTACATCTTGGGGGGAAGTCCCTTCCATCCCCCGGTCTCAGAGCATGGCCACAGCTATTTAACATATCTATGCAGCCAGTTAAGGGTTACAGATGTGTTAAATGGCCACGCCAGAGTTTAGCTGTAAAGCTGTGGCTGTACAAACAGCCCTGCATGTTCCTGCTCCGTGTGTCCCTTCCCCCGACTCCCACCTGAGGGGGAAGCGGGGAGGACATTGTGTATGCCTTTCTAATATTTCCTGGACACCTTGAGTTCTGGACCCCATTCCAAATCCCTTTTTGGGGTCCCCCTCTTGGTTGCACCCTGTATCAGACTACAGTAGAGTGTAAACTTTTACATGCACTAGGGAATCCCCCAAATTCGTGTGACTTGCTGTGTTACCGTGGTCTGGAACCTGACCTACAGCACATGCGAGGTCTGCCTGTATGGGCACACGCCTAAGGGTCACCTATGTGCCACACGGTCTCACCACGGCAGCTGTCACCAGGGCCTGCCCAGCGGTGCTTGCACAGCGGTCCGTCCGGTGGCATGCCGCTCCTCTGCTGCACCCGGGCGGGCAGTGGACTGGGGAGCTGTTCACACCAGTGGCGAGATCAGTCCTCAGAAAGTACCACATTTTTTGGACTATAAGATGCACCCCCAAATCTGGGAGGAAAGGGGGGGTGCATCTTATAGTCCTAATGTAGCTTGCCGTGCTCACTGTGGGGGGGCATGGGGGGCGGTGGCCTATGTTATTAAGTATTTTACCACATTTTTTGCTTCCAATTTTTTTCCTATTTTCCTCCTCTAAAACCTAGGTGTGTCTTATGGTCCTGTGCATCTTACAGTCTGAAGAACTCGGTAGTACCATAGAGACAAAGAGAGGAAGCGTGAGGTGACCAAAGCCAACCAAGGTTAGCTTCCACCGGGCATTTACCAGGCACAAGCTGGCCAGGTATGCCTTCTGTTACTAAGGAAAATGGGGATGGGGGAATTACACACTTTTGGGGTCCTGCAAATTTGTGCCTGGGCCAGTTTGTGACAGGCCAGGTAAAGCTGAGATCCGACCGCCTATTTGTAATCCGCTGGGAGCTCTCCGTGGCTCCTCCCCCACATGATGCCCACTTCCTGTCGGACCCTCTGCTCATCGCCCTGAAAACTGCAGGAACACGAGGGGGCTGTCTCTCACAGGGCCACGCCTGCCTTCCCCAGCGTGACGAGGAAGCTGAGGCCCAGGGAAGGGCCCAGGTCGTCCAGCCGGCCAAGCCCACACTTTCCCCCAAACAAGAGTCCAGCTGGCTGGGCAGCCCAGCTGTGCAGCTCTTCTCTGGGGCAGCGCTTTCTGAACGTACCTGCCAGCCATGGGACCTTTGATCCAATGAAAGCAAAGGTCTCATAGAGCACAGAGCCGCTCTAATGAAAGGCCCAGCCCTGGGAGGGAAGGGAGGCCTGGTACCCAGCGGCCTCACCCCGCCCCCCCCCCGCCTTCCTCTGCCATTGAAGGGAGGCCTGGCAGGCTGAGATTTGTGTATTGGAATCATTTAAAGGGGAAATGGCCACTCTGAAGCCACTGCAGCTGGGGCGCAATTCCTCTTCTGAAATGGGAACAGGACTGCAGGGACTTTCTGTTTGGCCCCGGTTCTGGCTGTCCCTGTGGGGGCAGGCGTCTGGGACGCAAGCCTGCGGAGTGAGGCCGGCCCTCCAGAGTGAATGAAGAGCGGGGCTCCTCAGGGGTCACTGGGTCGGCGTGGGCACCAAGGGGAGGACCAAAACCTAGAAGGGGGCCGGTCCGAAAACTAGAAGGTCAAAGGGCAATCTAATCTAGAACCATGTTCCAGACTCAGTGGTTTCACAAGAACAGCTTAGCAGCTGCAGGAACCCATGCCTGCGACAGCCACCCTGAGCGCGAGGCTTTGGCAGCACGGGGGTGGGCAGCCCGGGGTCTCAGACCTCAAGGGGCTCCGAAGCCGACCGGCACAAGGAGGGGGTCGATTCAAACTGGCTTAGGTGGCGGTAGGATTCCGGGGGTCTCTCATGGAATTTAAGGTCAGAAAAGCAGCCGGATGTTAGGTGTGGACTTAGGGAGCAAAAGGGACCCAGAAGCCCTTCCTTTCATCACTGTGCGCCCGCTTCATCTGCTGGCTCCCTGGAGCCCCCAACTCCCAGGCCCCTGCGAACAAAAACTCAGATAGGACGCACTGGAGGTATGAAGGGGCTCACTGGCCCAGCCTGGGGTGACCCATGGTCGGGGGAGGGCTGTATTCTGCAAGCAAATTTCTGCCACACGGATCATCCAATAGGTGCCCCCTACCCAGATGTCTGTATTTTCAACTCATTCATTCAACGTTTACTGACACAATGCGCCAGATCCTAGGGATACCACAGAGAATGAAACGAGTGCCTGTCCACATGGAGTTTACATTGAACTTGGGGGAAGACAATCAAAAACTCGAGCCGGCAAATCTGAGGGTAATACGCGTGACGGGGAAGACGGCAGGGAATGAGCTGCACAGGTGCTGGGGGCGGGGGAAGGAGGGGCGGTCCAGAGAACAGCACGTGCAAAGGCTCAGAGGCAGGCGGGAGGCCTTGTGAACGCAGTGGGGCCTCCGGAGAGGAGGCTGGGGGGTCTGCAGGGACAGGTTGCCTCGGCCAAGAGTGAGGGTTTTAGCTCATATTCTGAGTGGGATGAGAAGTCTCGGAGGGTTTTGAATCTAAGCACAGGGGGTCAGCAAGCTTTTTTCTTTTTTAAAGATTTTTATTTATTTATTTTTAGAGAGGGAAGGGAGAGAGAAACATCAGTGTGCAGTTGCTGGGGTCATGGCTTGCAACCCAGGCATGTGCCCTGACTGGGAATCGAACCTGCGACACTTTGGTTCGCAGCCTGCGTTCAATCCACTGAGCTACGCCAGCCAGGGCAGCAAGCTTTTTCTTATCGGACCAGAGTAAATATGTTACTTCCGGCCACAGGGTCTCTGTTGCAAGTACTCAACTCTACAAACGTGGAAGAGCAGCCACGGGTGATATGTACACAGATGGGTGTGGCCGTGTTCACACTCTATTTATGGACACTAAGATTTGAATTCATGTAATTCATGTAAGATTCATGTAATTTTTCCTTGTCACTGTTCTTTTGTTTTTCCCCAACCACTTAAAAATGTAAAACCGGTTCTCAGCTCGTGGGCTGGATCTGGCCCGTGGGCCTTGGTTTGCCCACCCCCACCTCAGTGTCTGAAGATGTTACACCGGCTGTCGTGTCAAGACTAAAGCAGGGGACGGCAGGAAGCTGTGACAGTTACATCACGTGTCAACCTGACCGGGCCCCGGTGCGCTCAGATGTTTGGTCGCACCGTGAGGGCACTGCTGGGAGGGAGGAACAGGACTGGGTGGACTGAGACGGGCAGACCACCCAGTCTTCCGCGCCGTGGGTGGGCCTCACCCAACCAGTCGAAGGCCAGGATGGGCCTCCTTGGCTGACGGCCTGCGTGAGCAGTGGCTTTTCGGCTGCCTTCACACTCACACTGGAATGCCTGCTTTTCGGGGTCTCCAGCTTGCCAACTGGAGATCTCGGGACTTGGCCTCCGTCATTGTGTGACCCAGTTCCTTATGATGAAATTCTGTAAATGAGTGTATATGGACCCATCCTATCTGGAGAACCAACCCTACTACAGGAGATCAGTCCACATCAGCGATGAGAAGGCTAAGAGTGGAGGTGTGAGCAGTAGCTGGAATATGCCCTAGCTGGTACGGCTCAGTGGGGTGGGCATCCTCCTGCAAACCATAAGGTCGCCAGTTCGATTCCCGGTCAGGGCACACGCCTGGGGTGCCGGCCAGGTCCCCAGGTGGGGGGCGTGCAAGAGCAACTGATGCATGATGTTTCTCTCTCTCACATCAGTGCTGCTCTCCCTCCCTTCCCTTCTCTCTAAAAATCAAACCTTAAAAAAAAAAACAAAAAAACATAGCTAGAATAGATGTAGTTTGAAGCTAGAGCCGATATGCACAGCCAACAGCCCGCAAGTGGGATGTGAGATCGGAACCAGGTAGGGTGGGAGGCTGGGGCTCAGGGGCCCTCATGGGAGAAGCTGCAGAGTGGGGACCTGGGACTCCCTGCGAAATCTTGACAGATTCTGTTCCAGAAAACATCACTCTGGAAGCAAAAAAAGGGAACAAGTGGGTGGAGGTAGAGGAACCAGGTCAAAAAATGGCCTGGTCTCTATAAGGAAAGGTGTTTGCCAGGGGCCCAGATAAGAATCTCCACCCACCAATGTCACCCCAATAAATTGAATTAAAAAAACCTTCCCTTTGCCATCTTTTTTAAAAAAGATTTTATTTATTTATTTTTAGAGAGGGAAGGGAGGGAGAAAGAGAGAGACAGAGAGAGAAACATCAATGTGTGGTTGCTGGGGGTCATGGCCTGCAACCCAGGCATGTACCCTGACTGGGAACCGAACCTGCGACACTTTGGTTCACAGCCCACGCTCAATCCACTGAGCTACACCAGCCAGGGTCACCATCTTTTCTGACACTCGGATACGCTGCCTCTAGTAGAAACTAGCCAGGGTGATAGCTCACTTGTCATTTTGAAACTGTAGTTGAGGGCGGCAGGACACAGCCAAGGCATGTTTGGTAACCATGAGATGCGCAGTCTGCCTCCTACGACCCAGCGAGCACCTCGGCGTGGAAACGAACCTGCAGCAACTTCCTGTTATTCACCGGGTAGCTTCCCAGTTCTCCGGCTCGTCACTGTAGCCTCAGCACTTGGATTTCATCCTGAAATCCCGATGGTTGACTTCTCAGCCCTCGGGGCACGGAGCTCCAACACTTTTCCTCGCTGGACCATTAGGCCATTCGCTCCAGTTTTCTGATACCTTTACACTGTCACTATAAAAAAGTATTTACCTAGCAAATGCCAGGATGAACAGAACCATGTCTGGCAGGTGGACAGGATTAGGTAGGGTTAGGAACGAGACAGGGCTATGATGAAGGCGAGCCCTGCTGCTGGGACCTGAGGGGCACCTGGTGGAGGTGAAGTTCAAACAAATCTGGCAACCCGCACCCCCTCAGGGTGCCCAGGCACCTGGAGTGTGAGCCCTTCACACTGCAGTCTGCTTGCATCGCAGGCTGGCTGCGAAGGTGGGGGAGGTGCCTCACGTGTACTTGAAGCCCCGGCACGCGCACACAGCGCCCGGTACCAGGTAAGCCCCTTGCTCCTCCCCTTTGCAACACTGACTGCTTGTCTCTGCCACCCCAAAGCTTTCCCTGCACCCAGAACTGCCTGCTGGGATCCCATCGGGATCACCTCTCCACAGTGCCGTTTCAAAACCACAAAATCCTTTCCCCCCAAATTCACTTAGTCTCTGAGACGTGAATAAGCCTCCATTAAGAGGAAAACCGAGCCCTGGCTGGCGTAGCTCAGTGGATTGAGCGCAGGGTGCAAACCAAAGTGTCACAGGTCAATTCCCAGCCAGGGTATATGCCTCGGTTGCAGGCAATGACCCCCAGCAACCGCACATTGATGTTTCTCTTGCTCTATGTCCCTCCCTTCCCTCTCTAAAAATAAATAAAAAAAAAATTTTCTTTAAAAGAGGAAAATCTAAGCACCTAGTGGCCAGTCCCCAAACTCTAGAACGCGTGGGTTTCTTTTGGTCACAGAAGAGACCCACCCATCCGTCCACTTGCGTTTCAACAGCCGACTTCTGAGCTGAGCACTGAAGCGGAGTCCCTTCTTGTCTTCTGACCCCAGGTGTCCCGGGCCACGGAGAGGCTTTACCTGCCAAGGTCCCCTACTATGCAGTCTGTCATGTGAGCCGAGTTCCTCACCCCAAACTTCCATGCCCAGCCCCCCATTTACTCAGGTTCTTAAAACCAGTTTTCTTACCCAGTTTCAATTCCATGCAATAAAATCACGCTGTATTTCAAAGATCCCACCAGCCTAAAACCACCCTCCTCTGCATGCCAACCACTCCTATAATCTTAGCCGCTATCTTATCTTCGAGGAGCTTTCGAGCTGGAGCAATTTCTTACTCCCCACTTCTCCCTTCCACCTCCTGCAGAGACTCGCAAGGGGAGGAAGGTCACGGAGCACACTATGACTAGTGTCTCCTAGCAGAGGCCTTCCCCCTTTAAGTCTGTGCCAGTCCGTTTGCTGGTGGGCTACGTTGGTGGGGTGGGGGGCCCGGGAATGCTGCTTTCGGGACTTATAATCGCACACACTCTGCCAAGGGGGTGATGCCATCCCCACTTCAGTCAGAGGTGGCAGCTGGGGCCGAGATCAAGCATTCAAACGTATTGTCCCCTATCACACGGGTTGAAAGTGTATTTCCCAGTTTGTACCGCCTTCGTTTTTTGACATCTTAAAGTCTTGTGTAAGCATTATGCTAAGCAAAACAAGCCAGGCAGTGAAAGACAAATACCACATGGTATCACCTTTAACAGGAACCTAAACAACAAAACAAAGAAACAAGCAAAATATAACCAAAGACACTGAAATAGGGGGCAGACTGACAGTGACCACAGGGGAGAGAAGAGGGAATTTCAGGGGGGAATGGGTAGGGTTTACAGGAACAAATTTAAAGGATACATGGACAAAAACTAGGGGTAGGGGGTAATGGGAGGGAAGTAAGGAGGGTTGGGTGGGTGGGTTGGAATGGGAGTAAATGGGAGAAAACTGTACTTGAACAATGATTAAAATAAAATAATAAAAAAAGTCTTGTGTAATTTGATTTTTATGGAGCCAATCTATCTTTTCGTATGTGACTTATTCAGTTGCTTTGGGATTTAATATGTTCTCCCCAGTCTGAAGTCCAGATTAAGAAGGAACTTACGCCCTGGCTGGCATAGCTCAATAGATTGAACTCGGGCTGCGAACCAAGTGTCGCAGGTTCGATTCCCAGTCAGGGCACACGCCTGGGTTGCAGGCCATGGCCCCCAGCAACTGCACACTGATGTTTCTCTCTATCTCTATCTCCCTCCCTTCCCTCTCTAAAAATAAATAAATAAAATCAAAAAAAAAAAAAAAAAAGAAGGAACTTACTTTTTTCTTACAGATTTGAAAAACAAAAACGTTTCCTGTAACTATTGCCTCCATTAAGAACGTACGTTGCGTCCCCGGGAGGCTAGGGAGTCTCCGCATCCAGCGCCGCTTCATGCGGCCACAGCGTGTCCTTCCCACCACTGGCTCAGGGTGCTGCTTGCAACGGGTTACTCATGCGCCATGCATACATTACTTCTAACCGTTCCTTTCTGGGAGTAAAGATGTTTATAGGAAATTTAGGAATTCAGAAAAATCCAATTACATAAGGATTACTAAAAATCGCTAAGTCCACATAGCAACATTTGTGGCATTTATGCTACACATAAATATACATCACGTAGCCCTGGCTGGTGTAGCTCTGTGGATTGAGTGCAGGCCTGTGAACCAAAGGGTCGCCAGTTCGATTCCCAGTCAGGCTACATGCCTGGGATGCAGTCCAGGTCCCCAGTAGGGGGTGTGTGGCAGGCAACCACACATTGATGTTTCCCTCCCTTGGTAAAAATAAATAAAAATCTAAATGAAAAAAAGTTAAATATACATCATGTATACTTATACCCTTAAAAGGGCCTGCCAGAAACGATCCCTTCTGGTGTGGTTATTCTATTTTATCTTTATTCGTGGGGCTCGGCCTAGCCTCCTGACTAGAAATTCTGCTCTTTTATGTTTGCATGAACAGGTCTAACGGACTTGCCACCCCTCCCCCACCTTACTTTTGAAAAAGTACGTCTAGAAGCCAACTAACGTCATTTACCTCAAAGTGACTTCAAGGCAGGGAGAGTGGGAGGGAATTCTTTTTAAACACAAATTTTACTTTTCTGATGACGTCAGTAATACAGTTCACCGTGGGGCACTTGGAATATACTTGGTGGTGGCCACCCAACACCCTGAAATAATAGTCAACGACTTCCAATAACTACGCAGCAGGGGTGACAAACTCCTTTTCACCGGGGCCCACGTCAGCCTCGTGGTTGCCTCAAAGGGCCGGATGGAACTTGAGGACTGTATGAATGGAACTGCTCCTTACCTAGGGGCAAGGAGCTCCCAGCGCTGCCGCCGGGTAGAAACAAGGTGCCGGGCCGGATGCGGCCCGCGGGCCTGGCGTTTGCCACCTGTGCCTCACAGTCTTACAACACATGAATGTGACAAGTAAACTAACCAGTCTTGCTGGACTTCTTTTGACTCTTCTGATTCCTGAATATGTCTCCCACCAGTTTCCTCGGAACAAAATCCTGTCAGCAGAAAGAACACTGAAGTCTTCTGATACACCCCGTCGTGCTGCCCTCTAGAAAGGTTGTACCAATTTCCATAAACTTCCTCTAACAGTAACGACATTTTTTTTTTAATAATAAAGAAAAAGGAACAAAGGGCACTGTCTGGGTTGGACGCGCACAGCCCACCTGGGCAGGTGAAGGTGTGTCCCCGATGACGACGCCTCAGGCGGTGACCCGACGGCAGCTGCAGGGCATGCCCACGTGCCAGCCGAAGGACCGACTGGGCCACTCAGAGTTAACAGATTCTGAGGAGCCGGCGGTTTCTCTAGACACAACACCAAGCGCAGCAAGGGAAGTCACCTTGAAAGAAAGGGAAGTTCTCCCTCAACGGGGCCTGTCTGGCGCCAGCACGGTGATCTGTTTATTAGGTCTTCTGGCAAAGAAGCGAGGCGCCGAGTGGGCAAAGCAGCCAGTCGTAAACACCCCACACCACGCGTCTGCCCCCGACCCCGGGCACCGAGGGGCCGCAGACGGAACCTGCCAACTTCCACCTCCTGCGAGCACGCACTGACCACGGGCCTGGCTGCCGCTCTCCTCCGACACGACAGCGCGTTTGGAAGGTGTCCGAGGAAGGGCAGCTGTGTGCCAAGTGGCCGACACACTTAAACACCACTTAGAAAAACAGAACAATGGGAAATTCTTCGCCACAATCACTGAGGTGCCACGAGACAATGTTTTAGTGCAAAAAGGGAAGCCCTTGAAAGAGGACCATGACATTCAAATGCCCCTGAAAGCCTTCTGCTGGAATAAAGATCACAGCCAAAAACAAGAGGATTTTCCTTCTACCGAAGAAAAAAAAAATGGTTTTAAAGGCCCGGACCGGAAAAGTGCTCCCAGCCGTAACAATGGCAGCCACGCAAAGAGGGGCACCCGAGAGGCCACACCGAGGTCTTCGTCTCATCTACACTGGAACGGAGTTCTCGCCCCCTCATGCGGGGCCCCCAAGACCAGGAAGTCGGCCCAGGTCCCACCCCGGGGAGGGCCACGGGCAGCACTCGAACACCCGGGCCTGCTGGAGCCCGGCCCATACACACTTTCCTCGGCCCCGCTGTGTGTCCCCTCCTCTTGCTGGAGCTGAGCGGCCCACCCACGCTCCCCGCCTACTCGCACGTGCCGTTGGAGAGGAAAAAGTCACCTGGCGAGTTCCACTGAGTCAGAGCGCTGTGACAGAGGGTGTGGGCTGCCTCAAGGACCGCTGGGTGTGAAATAAACACGGACACAGTTTTGTAATCAATGATTTTTTTTTATCTTTGAAAATGGAAGCAAGTGTTTTGACAGAATACTATGGCCGCTCTATAAGAGCCGATCTAGGAGTAATTCACTGGTTCTTCTCTGGGATAGCACGGCTTTAAAAAAAAAAAAAAAAAGACACAACAGGAAAAATAAACCACAACGCTTCAGGCGCCGACTCTGAGCCTGGCTGGGCATCGCTCATTAAATAAGTCACAAGCTACACACTAAGGTCAGGACAGCTTTTCCTTGCCCTCCCCCTTCTCTCTGGACCACAGTTCCTGTGGTGTTTCACCAGCATCAGCAACAATTTTGTTTACTTAATTCATTTGACATGGGAACCTGAAAACATTTCTGAATCTTAAAAACAAAGCCCTCAGCAGATTATGTTGGTAAAGAAACATGTACAAGTCACCGTAATTACTGTTTTCTTTACGTCTCATCACCCACATCAATATTAAAATACGCTTACAAACACACACACAAAACCACACCAAACATCCAGATGCCCCGAAATTGTGGAGACAGCGATCCCAACGTCAGTTAAGAACACAGTACCTTTTCTACGCAGGCGTCACTCCCAGCATGGCCGTGCATGCCAGCCCCCATCTACACCCTGCCCCCGTCCTGGTTCCCTGCATTCAGACGCATCCAGCCAGTCCCGTCCCCACACCAGCAGGAACGTAGGCAAACGGGTTCCCGTCGTGGTCCCAATGGCACTACACGTTTCTCGTTCAATCACAGACACTCACTCCTTGCAAAACAGAGGCTCCTTAAATCTTGTTTCTCAAACATGCAATAGGAAAAAGTGGAAGTGGAGAGAAGTTCTCGCTAACCCTGGGATGGACAGGTGATCGGAGCCCGGCCTCCGGCCCCGAGTCGGGGGAGCCTCTGTGCTTTGACATAGCCTGGGTGCGAGCAGGAGGGGTAGAGCGGGTTAGCTTGTGTGGAGGGTGCAGAGGGACACATCTGTGTACATTAAAGCGACAGCAGAGATCTGCGTTCCTGGTCCTGCTCTGCTCTAGACCATCCTCCTAAGTCTCAGTACTCGGTAGCACCCCCTGGCCTCACCTCAGCGGAGTGCGGCGAGGGCTGCAAGGCAGGAAGCAGGGGGAATGGCGGGGGGAGCCCTGAGAGAGGTGGCTGCCCCTGTGAGGGAGAGGGCAGGGCAGGAGCTCTGGGGGCGCACGAGAGCCACTCCTTCCGCCAGCACCGCACGGGGACAGCACGGGACATGTAGGAAAGCAGAGGATCACAAAGGGCCACCGCTCCCCTCCCAGTCCCCTAGTCTGTGGGCCCCCATGCACTCGAGAGCTGGGCAAGCTGCTGCAATGGGCAAGAAGGAGTGCTCCACAGTACATGCGTCTTCTCGTCCTGGCACCCTTGTCGAGTGCTGACCGAAACCTGAAACATGATGTTTGGGGTGAGGACTGCGACAGAGCCCACGTAGGGAACAAAACTGCAGAAACACGTGCTAGTTTAGGTTAGGTTAGGTTATAATCATCTGAAGCACAGGATAACCAAGAAGCGAAATTTCATTCTGGTACAACCACCCAATTTCTAGGAAGGAGAAAGGAGAGAAAGGAAACGACACGATGAGCATTTCTGATCAGGAGACTCAATGAAATGAGAAGGGTGGTGATACGAATCCACGTGATTTTTCAAGTCTTCCTCGGGTACAGTCATTAAGATGACCAGGTTTGTGCTGCGAGTGAGCCAGCACGGTGTGGCTACTGCTCTGATTGTTTTCAGATGAATGTTTATACAAAATAATATCTTATCTTCATTTAGTTTATAAACATACACAGTGCTGTCCCTTTCAGATTACGGAAAAAAAAAATAAAACCACACACAAATACTGCAAAGTAGCAAAATACAAAGGAAAAAAAAAAGCTACTTTTGGTTTTGGCAACATTAAAAAAAAAAGAAATATAAAAAGCAATGTGGCATTGGTCCCTATTTGTTAAAAAAAGGTACTTGGGCACGACACTGAATCAGAATTGGTTGGGTTTCTAAAATTCAGAGTATCTTGGATTTTAAAAGTAGCACTTTTGTCTTTTAAAAGTTCAACAAGTCACATAAACACTTAAAACATCAAAAAAGCTTTCTGATAAAAAGCCCAGCTTTTAAATCACATTTTGTTTCTGCGAATTTGGGAGACGAATTGAGTTCTTACTGGAATGTGGCCTATCGCGGGCTGACAAACCGGAAATGAGTGTCTCCAAACGGCAGTGCCCCCCTCGCGCCCTCCCTGGGACCACACCAACGACCAGCTACCAAGCACGAGTTCTTGCTCCCATTCTGGGGGGTGGGGGTCGACCTTCAGGCGGCTATCTTTGCCATCTGCTCTTCTAACTTGGAAATACGCTCATCTTGATTGCAGATTGTGTCTTTTATAGATTTGATCTCTTTTAAAATCTCGTCCAACTTGGCTTCATTTTGCTAAGAAAACAAAAGGAGGAGGGAAGGGAAGAGGTGACTAAAAAGCAGCCCACAAAGTCCAAAGCAGTTGAGAACTACAAGGCATTCAGTGGGATTTTCCATTTTGAAAGTGGCAAGCCACAGCTGCCAGGTTGGGCCTCATCAGCAAGTCATTCACGCCAGCCGGTCCACCGGACGGCCCCAGCCCAGCAGCGGCGCTCCGCCGCAGTGCCGCTTCCCGTCCCGTGCCTGCGCACTGACCTGGGCCGACTCTCGGGACACAGTTAAACTGCAGGACGAGACTAATTCCTCTGAGGCCGCCCTAACTCCCAATCCCGCCGCTCCATCAGAAGTGACCTGGATGTGACGCGGGTGAGGGGTAAACTTCCAGAGCCTATGGAGTTCCTACCATTTCCCAGGGGGAACGTTCTTGGGAGCAAAATCCGTTGCCCTGCCTGCTAACTATTCTCAAGAGCCTGAGCTTCACCCGTGTGGAGATGATTTCTTTAGAAACCTTGAAATCAACGCAGTGCACAGGCTGCACTCACGTGCTTCCTCGGTCACGCCGAAATGCCAGCACTCCGCCTCCTCGTCATTCCGCTCACCCTCCCACTGACGACTCCCCGCCCTCCCCGTCCCCTGCCCTCCCTGCAGCAGCGCGTTCCGGCGCCATGCGGGTCTTCAACGTCAGGCGGCAGTTTCCATCACCACTCCACTGAAACGGTTCTTGCCGAGATGCCCGAGACCATCTCTGTGGCTACATACTACTCACTGCCAGGTCCTTCTGTCGCTCAGACCCTCGGCAACATCTGAACCCACCCGGCACGCTCTCTTTCCCGCCTTCTCTGCCTGGCATCTGTGACCCTATGCCCTCGTGTTTCACTTTACCCAAATTAGAGAAGGGCGAGGTGTACACAGTTTGGGGAAAGATGGTTAAGAAGAACCCAGGGGCTCCGGTTTACTCCTGAAGACACAGAAGACCAAGGCGTTATAACGAAGAACTAAAGAGGCCAAACGTGGCCACAACCCCAGTGTCAGGACTGAGGAGACTCTCATGAGTAAGCACACGCTATCCTTCACGGGGACCCCCTTCCGCCCACAGCTGGGACGGCATGGCCGGTGCGCAGCACTGGAAGGAGCTTTCGAGAGGACCAGGCCTGGGCCAGGCAAGCACACCACCCCTCCCTCAACTTCCTGTGGTCCTTACCACACTGCTCGTGTCTGCGGTTTTCTTGGAGACATTGATCAGGTCACACTTCTTGTTTGCAGTGGGCTTGCTATCTAGAATGTTCTTCTTGACCACCTTGAGGTCCCTGTTTTTGCCTGGAATGTATCCGTGCTTCAAGGAAATAAGGACTGGATCTGCGTTCTTCCCCTCGAACCACTCCTCTGCCTCCAGCGCTGCTTCGGGCCCCGCTGTGTCCGGGTACAGGTCGTCTTGGAAAAGGTCCGACTGTAAGAGACGTTTTGGGGAAACCGTTAGGTAAGGAAGAAGAAAGGTGGGAGGTTTGAAAAACTCTTTAAAACAGAGATTGCTTAGAAAACTGGGCACTTACCTTCCTGGGAACAGTCATGATAATAGGCTCACACTTTCTCTCATGAAGTTTGAAGAATCTTCAAAAGGGAAATAAAGGCGAAAGTTGCATTAAGTGAAACAGGAGGCCAAGTACCAAACAGGCTCCATGACAGCCACTTTCCTACAACGCTGCAAGGACAGGGGATGCTCTGCCCACCACCTCGGCTGCCCCGCCCCGTGCAGCAGGCGGAATTTAGGACTCCCAGTGCACAGGGGAGAAAACGGGAGCCGAGAGTATCTACGCTAGGAAGTGGTGCACTGGGGACCAGAACCAGAAGGAGCCCTGTGTGTGACGGTGACGGTGGAATTCCCACGATCTGGGGGCAGATCAGCTGGGGTGGAAATGACACCACCACCGACGACGATTCAGCTACGAAAAATCGCCAGGCCACAGACAGGAGAGAACGAACACCTACAAATCAGGTAGTATCTACGACTTGGATGCCAGCTCTTCTGCCAACCCGAGGTGGTCAAACTAAGCACAAAACTGATTTTTTTTTAAGAAAAAAAATAATGACAGGAATTAAAGTTTTGTCATTCAAGCAAGCCACAACATAGTTAACACTCAAAAATTTGAAATTGTCTCAAAGGTGGGAAGAGTAGGAACATGAAGCACGAAACCTCTGCAGTCAGTGCAGTGGGAAAAAAAAATGGCCTGGGTTTGATGCCCAGCTCAGCCACCGCAGTGCTTGGGCGTGTGACCGCCTCCCCCAGCCTCACGGCCCTCCCCCTCACCACGGAGGTGAGCATGCACCTGCCTGCTGCACAGGCTGCTGTACGAGGTAAAAGGGGGTGGCCCGTGCAGCACGCCATGCAGTGCCCAACACTGGATGAAGGCTCAAGACACAATAAATGAGGGGTCCTGGATGGTTTTATGGCTTTTTAAACTTTTAGGTGACAAGAAAATAAATGTGTTCCCAAATGCTGAATATAATCTTAAATTCAAATTCAATATATTTTGAAATACATTTGATTAGTTTGGTTTAAACCACAATTTTGAATTATGTGTGAGACCTTTCCTTCATTACTCCAGCTAAAGAGAGTTGAATGTATTTAAAAAAAAAAAACCAACATACTGATTAATATAAAAAGGGCTTAAAATTCTTAATTTTAAAGATGTGTCAATTATTTAAAAACTCTGTGGCCTCCATAGAAACTCAGCGTTGCATCATGGGTACTGGGGCCTTAGCCTGGTAACGTGGTGCTACTTGTTCTGCTGTTTCAAGCGGCCTGAGGACCTGTGTTCACTGGTATGAGAAAAGAGCCTGCACCTTAGGAAGCCCGCTAGCATCATGGAACATTAGCGCATTTTCGGACCATAAGATGCACCTAAGTTTTGGGGGGAAATAGGAAAAAAATTTTTGAAGCAAAAAATGTGGTAACATATTTAATAACATAAATAACAATATTTTACCAATGTAAATGTAAACAGAACGCAACAGCAACATTATCGACCATTATTCCTCCAAAATTTGGGAGGGGAGTGGGGAGAGGAGTGCATCTTATAGTCCAAAAAATATGGTACTTTTCAAAAAATCCAGAGCAGCACAGAGAGGCAAGGATTCTACAGTGCACTCCCCACACCGAGCGACCCTGACCCAGCTCCCTGCTGTGGGTCTTTGCCGTCTCTAGTTCAGGGCCCACGGGGTCCACCAGCCACGCTGGAACCTGGCTGGTCCCCTCACAGGGCAGGAAGACCATCCCTTATTTCCACCTCAGGGGCAGCCTCTCCCTTGCTTGCCTCCCAGGGGACAGTGGCCACAGCCTCAGCCTGAAGACAGGAGATGACAGTTTCGCTATTCAGGTAAGTGTCCGATACACGCAGGCTAAGCCACTTAACTGCTGCCCACCTAGTTACATAATCTGAAGAATGGAGGGGGCACAGTTAAATGATCTGGAAAGGTTCCCCCTGCTCTAAAACTCCGTGGCTCCAAGTACGGACAGGAAATGAGACACCAACTCGATGCCGCACACGGGGGAAGAAAGGCCTGGGCATCGCAGGATTCCAGAGCCAGCTGTGCTGCTCTCGTAGCGCACGGACGGTTTCAGGGCTTTACCGTGCCGATTCTTTACCTGGCAATCTCACATTTGTTGACATCAAGCCCCCTCTTGGGCATGTAACCCATCCCTCTCTGAGGCTCCTTGCTGCTGAATGTGTTGAGGTAGTGGACATAGGGGGATTCATCCGTGATCTCGAAGTAGCGGATACTGCTGTCACCCTACAAGAAATCAGAGACAAGTCTGTGTTCACTATTGACAGACACAGCTAATTTAAGTGGGTGTCTCTCTCCCCTATGAGCCATGTATTGCTTAGGACTCTGCTACAGCGGCTGACTCTTCTTCCTCTCAGGAGGCCTGCCCAAAGCACGCGGTGCTTTCTCGTCCTGGCAGAGTAAGCCCTCGCTTCCCAAACACCAGCATGCCCTTTCAACAGTCTCCTCTGCCCCCTACTGAAGGCTCAGTGTTACTTCATGGGGTCTAGGCTCCAAGTCAGACAGAGTCAGGGCAGAAATGTCCCTGCCTCTGCCAAACAACTGCACTGCAATTCGACTTCAAAACGCAAACAAAGGACCAGGAGGACTGTCCAGAGGGTAACTACTGGTCTAAGTTGTAAGTTCACGGGCACAGGGCAGTGTCATTCAGGGACCTGAGGGCACGACTGACCGTCAGATAATAATAAAAACTAAGATTTTCCTAGTTAATAAACTTTAGTGTATTTAACTTCACAAGGTTTACTATCTCATTGCAATGTATAAATTTCTACAACGATCTTGCTTAGAATGGCCAGATCTTTTTTGGAGATCTGAAGCATATGCTAGTCTAAGTCCAAAGAACTGTCACAGTTATAGCAACCTGAACAATGGGGGCAATTCTGCCTGGGGGAGACGTAAATATGTATGTATGGAGACACACACACACACACACACACACACACACACACACACACAGCTGGGCGGTATTGCACCCTAACAATCCTGTCTGTCTTCATGATTTCCATTTGTTTCAATCAAATAAATAAAGGTCTAAAGCAATGGAAAATAGGCTGAACACACACTATTTGTTCCGTGCAAACTAAAAATGATTTTCCGCCTAGTGCTAATGACCCCTGGGGAACAGGTCCTTTGTTTGTTTCGATGCAGTCTATGGTAGCCGTTAACATCTGAGGGAGAATGACTCTCAAGGAAACAGACAAGATCTGGTTTCTAAGTAACTGACCTATAAAAATGTGAGGCAGCTCTGCAGCAGCTCAGCCAACCACAAGAAGGCAGGCATTCTGGGCTTCACCCAGCAAGGGGCATGCTAACAGGTTCGAGGGCTTACATCACTCCATTTTTATTAGTTCATTTATTCCAAAAATCTACAAAGTAATAATGAGGTTAGCACCTACTAAAATTAAAAATAAAAAAAAAAATAATAATAATAATAAAGCCACCACCAGTTTAGTTAGGTGCAGAGCGGCAGGCAGGAGGAAAGCTTTCTGCTGCAGTGTGGGGTCTTCCTGGAACAACTGTCACTTCCTGCAACTTCAATCAGGCCGCAAGTTTTCGAGCCCAGGGCCCTGACACGGGGTGGCTGTGAGGCCCTCAAAAGCTCACATCCCCAACACCCTTCTCTGTAACAGCACGGCATGTAGTGGTAGGTACTGAACGCCAATCCAGAACTATCCCGATTGTGGCATTACATGTGGCGAACTGGTTCCTCATCCATGATACCAATTAAGAGAAATCTAAAATCACCAGCCACACAGCACCACCAGGCAAGCACAAGACACGAGCATATAAAAATACATACACACATACAAACAAAAACACAAACAACAAAATCAAAACATAAAATGTGCAAAGGAACGAACAAAAGAGAACGCCAGCACGCACTCTCCGTCTCCCTAGACAGCGTGCCGGAGCAGCTCCCTGCCGGCGCGCGCCCGGCGCCCAGGCCCAGGCCCGAGCCCGAGCCCAGGCCCGCTTCAGTCAGAGGTACGAGCACGGCCTGTTAGCGCCACGCAACTGGCAGGTTGCAAACTGTCCAGTCTCACCTAAACACGACAAAATCATCCGTTTTTGGTTTGCCTCCAGACACCCACACATCAAATTCATTAAAATGACAATACATTGCCCATCCACTAAATCTCTGGAGAATAACCTTTTCCTCCCACAGGATTAATTTTAACATTAAATGTCAGAATTACTGCGTACCTTTCCACACAGGTAAATGATACTGGTGTCGGGGTCATAGAAAGGCAGCAGCACCCCATTGCTAGTGTCCATTTCATGAAGAGCAATCGGTTCCTGCATGTTTTTCTGGAAAACAAAACAAACACACAGTTTTTTTAAGTATCAATTTTTATAATCTTACTATGCATTCTTTATCCCTAACTAAGCTATTTCCCTAGAACAATGAAAGTGTGAACAATGCACATACAATATGCATACATGTAACTACAGCAGGGACACTAAATGGGATGCACCCCGCTGAAAATGATGCCGATGGGAAAGCACAAGGGAGGCACGCTTCAGTGTGATTCTGTGACAAGGACCCCCTTCTCCTTTGTGACTTTTTTTAAGTACTCTTTTCTTATTATGAAATAAATTTATGTTCCTTAAGAAGTTACACGGAAAAACATAAAAATCATCTCATATGCCATCGTCCCACAGAAACGATGACCATTTTGGTCTATTTCCCCCCAACACAGGTACATACACAGCTAGGGACCATACCATGTGTGCGGTTTAGTATTTTTCCATTTTCTTTTTTAAAAAAGGTTTTATTTATTTATTTTTAGAGAAAGGGGTAGGGAGGGAGAAGAGGAAGAAAAACATCAACATAAGAGAGAGACATCGATTAGTCGTCTCTTGTGAGCGCCACAACCAGGGACCAAACCCACAACCCAGGCATGTGCCCCAACCGGGAATCGAACCGGCGACCTTTTGTTCTGCAGGAAAACGTCCAGCCAACTGAGCCACGCTGGTCAGAGCTTCACATATTTTTTAATAAGCAAGTTTAAAACTCATTTCCCAAGTCTGGATTCCTCATGCATTCTTTTTAAAAAATATAATCAACATAGACTCCTTGGGAGTATTACAAATGCATTTTTGAAAGACATTTAGCAAAAAGTCTCTAGTGAGGATGAGAACTTCACGTCCAATTTACGACGAGTGGGAGTTCGGAAAACTACCTTGAGGACCCCACAATCTACGTACAAAGCCAGAGACCCAGCGAGAAAAGAGAAGGCTCAGAGTAAGCCGGCGGAGAGGCTGGGACGGGGCATACCGGATTCCAGAGAGCCAGCTGCCGCTCGCTCATGCGGCTGAAACCGGTGGTGAAGACATTGCCGTCGGCCAGAAAGATGGCTCTCATGGGCCGCGCGCCCTCGTGTGCTTTCTCCTTTTCCTGGGGGACAGAGAGCACAGAGGCACATGACACACATGCAAACTGCAGGAAGGAAGGTGGGGTGGAAGGGTGGGGGCCCATACCCTGAACCCCACCACACCCTGCACGCCATTCACGCTGGGGTGTGTGTGTGTGTATGTGTGTGTGTGTGTGTGTGTGTGTGTGTGTGTCTCACATTAATAACCATCTCTCCTCCCCAGATGAGGAAGGAGACACTGAACGACTTGGTCAAGATCCCTCAGCTTAGGTTAGGGCTTAACTCAAAAGCCTTGATCCTTCCACCACGCCCTGCTGCCCACCCAAGTCCATGCACTGCAAACATAAAACACGTGACAGATCTCTGCCAAATGTTTGTTTCTCAAGAGGATAATAAGCTTCAGGTTGGACATGCCTAGTGCCTACCAATCACATAGGACAGAGAGTCGAGTCTAGTCAGCCCCTGCCCTAGCCTTGTTTGTTCGATGAGAGTGTGCAAGTGCCACCCCCTGGGAGGTCCTAGTGGGGAAAGCACACTGCGGGGGGCCAGCAAGCCCCAGCGCTCCCTGAGCACCAGCTACAACTGCTGCCCCACTCCAGAGAAGCACGACAGCCACCGAACCCCTGAGTCTCCAAGAAGGGCAATTTAGGACCTAAGATGAGAAGTGAGACATTCCTGGATTCAATGCTTTTAGATTCAACCTTGATTTAAGTCCCAAATGTCCGCCTTTTGTCATGCGGTGATTTTGCGGAGGCCTGGTTTGGGTGGCAGAAGCTAAGGCACTGGGCTGATGAGAGAACTTGCTGCATCTTTGTGAGACACTTTAACAGTCATTTTGGGAACGGGGTGGGAATCAATTCATCGATATTCAGCACTAAGCCGGGAATGCAGTCAACTGTCTGGGTTAGCTGATCTAGACTTGTCGACTCTTAACAGTTCTAGTGAACTAACAAAAACTTTATTTCTTTGTGGAAAGTGGTCACCAAATGAGAGGTAAGACTTGAGTAGAAGCTGGAAATGTACAACTCTGAAGTGACTGAGAGACAGAGCCTGGACAAGCCTTTTCTGATCCACAGGCATCTGCACACGGCAAGGGTCTGCCGGCCAGCAGCCCCTGCAGCCTGCCTTGAAAAGCAGACAGCTCACACTCACTCAGGTGCCACAAATACTGGGGTTTTTGTCCCCAGAGTACTTACAGCAACAATCTCCTGTTTCCTAGGATTGATCACCCTCACTTTCTTGTCTTTGGAAGCCGTGCAGATCAGACTGCCGTTCCGGTTCCAGCTCACGTTGTAAATCATGTCCGAATGCATATCGTCCAGGTTTATCAGGGCTTCCCCGGTCCCCACGTTCCAGATGATGATGGCATTATCACAGCCTGAGAGCAAGCACAAGCACGCCCGCAGACATTAGAAATACATGTACAGCAGCACACTCATGAAAACTACAAAGATATGCACTGAGAGAAGGGTGCTTATAAGAGGCCCTACTGACTAGGAGTTAAAAACTGAAGTGACCAAAACAATGACAGTTGTGTAAAGGAAATCAGTGTTAAAGGAAAAATTACAACCTGTTAGGTCTGGGTTTGTATGAAACGAATAAACACAACCACCAAACAAAACAAAGAACTGCAAGAAAATGGAATTCTACGTTTTTTAAAGAGTTCACGGGGCGAGTGGACACCAAGTAATTGTCGGTTTCCTTTCCCAGTAAAACAAGTGTCAGAATGAATACAGCTCACTTCTTTTCCAGAGGAACTAAAAATAAAGAGCTGAAATAACTGTTTAGGACACTCAACACAGGTGGTGGGGGGCAGGCTATTCAAATCAATGATGCTGTATAACGTGGTCTTGGATTAAATGCACAGCAAATTGCAGTGAGTTTAAGTACAGGGGAGAGAACATAGGCCGAGACTGGCCTGACCTGAGAAGCCCAACTAATCACACAGGCACGGAGATTCAGAAACTGGCCCCGGGGGGCCGCACTGCTGACTCAGCCACAGCGCCTCGCCGCACCCACACCCTTCCTTCAAGGTCTGCCCTGAGTCTCTGAGACCCCTTCGAAAACAGCATCATTTGTTGCTTCCAGGACATTATCTCAAGGATGAAGGAAAAATAAGGAATGGACATGCTGAAAGTGAATTCTTGCCAATAAACCAATTTTGCGAGCACTTCAGGAAAGTTAGCCACTAAATACCCAGAACACCTAAATTACCCGAGAGGGAGAAGCAGGGAAGGGCGGACACACTGCACAACACTACGAGAAGCTGGAGTGGAGCTCTAGGGCGGAGACTGACCCTTCCTCTGCCTTCTTCATCACAGGCGAACAGGTAACTTCAGCCACCAAGGACGGATCGCATAGTCTTAAAATATGCAGAACGCTGCAACCAACCGTTCCTCTCCTTTGCTTGCAAAGGGGAGCATGGGGATCAGCCTGCTGATACTACCGTAAGTTTGACCTCAATGAGAAGAGCAGCGGGAAATTTTCCATGATGGAATTCCACCTTGGGAACTGTTTTCTCTCCTTATCAGACTGAGGTTCTGAGTAGAACAATGGAAGGGTTCCCAGGCACAGTCAATGTGATTTTAAAAGAAGAGAATCCTACGTAGTGTCTTTTTGAAAAGTAGTCCTTGGTTTCAGTAGGTACCTGGCATTACATTTTTTATTTAACTCACTATATCATCAACATCCTTTATTCCCAGTTAAAAACTGAACTGCCCCCCCTTCTCTGGTCAAGGGAAAGAGCTTCAAAATTCTACCACTAACGTTAGTGTCCTTTTTTATAAGCCAATTGCATTAAGGTGTAATTTGCACACAACACAGTGCACCTGTCAGAAGCATACACTCATTAAGTTCTGACAAACATGAATTCACGTAGCCACCATCGCAATCAAAATACAGGGTATTTCCATCACCCCGCAGAGCTTCCTCTTGCCCTTTGTACCGCTTCTCTTTTTAAAAGAAGGTAAAATCTAAAGTGCTTTGAAAGTGAAAAATCAGAAACAACCTCAAAGTCCAGAAATAAGGGGCTGATTTAAAAAATTGAGGTATCCCAACAATGGACTCTTCAGGGGGTCATTAAAAATATGGGACGACCATTACAGGCACAGGAAAAAGACCACACACGCAAAGTCTCTCATCCATCTTCATGATCAACAACACTTATGTGTGTTCAGAAATATCTTCTGGAAAGAAACACCAAATGGTAATAATGATGGTCCCTCTGGGTGGTGGGATTACAAGTGATTTTTCTTTTCTTCCTTTTGTTTATATGAATTCTCTATAATATACACATACTACTTGTATAAGGAGAAAAATGTAAGTATTTCTTAAAAGGAAGAAGGATATTTGCCTAACAGGGTCACCTGGAAGTTGGCAGCAACACCAGGCCGGAACCCAGAGCTCCTGGTTCCCCCTGTGTCCCATCTCCTACATCAGGAATGACTAAAACTGTGGTCCGTGGGGGCTCCCAGCAGGAACCACGGACCTGCTGAAATTACAGGCAAATAAATAGGCAGGTATCTGTTCATTTTTTTTTATGTAGGAAGTCTTCACCTCCCACCGACTGTGCGAGCGGCCCGAGCACACGTGCACAGGCGGTCGGGGGAAGCACTGCGTCTCAGCGCCTCACCACGGATTCCTGATGACCTACTCCAAACCGCTCAGGACTCAGCCACACGCATCTGCTGCTCCCCTCCACAAAAAAAAGGTGCAAGAAGCAACGACAAGGGAAAAGAGAGGACTGTGTGGCCCCTACCTGCGCTAAGAAGCACGTTGCGGGCGGTCGGGTGCCAGGCCACAATGCCCACTCTCTTTGAGTGGCCTTCTAAAATCACCACAGGTTCGGTCAGGGAAAGGGTGAGCCCGTTTTCCGGAATCTGCCACACCTGTTGGAAAGGGAAGACAAAGATGATCCATCTTTCATGACCACATTTACAGTGATCGTCAGTTTGGAGACTTGTTCTGCATGCACGGAACATACAAGAATGGCCTTTGAACGAAATGCAGAATAATGTGAAATGGCTGTGTACAGTTGTTCTTAAAAATGTAGTAAGGTAGTAAAGGCTAGAATATGTGTAAGGTCTACAAAATGTTATCTGTCCACTTTAATATTCGTTGAGATTTTATTTTAAATTCCCTGTTAAGTTCTAAACTCTGGTCAGAAGCATGCAAAAAAAAAAAAAAGAAAAGAAAAGAAAAATACAAAAGAACTGAAGCACCCGTGAAAGGCAGCAGAGGGTGAGATCCTCTAAGTCCATGGTTCCTGAAGAAAAGAGCAAAATTGACCCACCAAGGGCTCTTTCGGAGTGGTACGGTTTTGTTTTTATGTAAGTATTTATTGATTTTAGAGAGAGAGGAAAGGAGAAGGAAAGAGAGAAAGAAACATCGACTGGTTGCCTCCCATACATGCCCTGACCGGGGATCAACTTCGAAACCTAGGAATGTGCCCGACCAGGAATCGAACCCCCAACCTTTTGGTGTATGGGACAATGCTTCAGCCAGCTGAGCCACACCAGCCAGGGTGGGTATGGTACAGTTTTAAAAGACATCATATTTTCTATAATTTTACATTTGGAAAATAAAAATACACCTAATAGTTTTGCAATATGTATCAGAGAAAATCAATTCTCTTACAAAAGCGAAAACAAACACAGTGGGCCTCCTCAAAATTAAAAACTTTGGGTTTCAAAGGATACCATCGAGAAAGTGAAAGACAACCCACAGAAAGAGAAAAAATTGTGAGTGATACACCTGATAAGGAACTTCTATCTAGAATATATAAAAAACTTTTACAACTCAGAAAAGAAGTTCAACAGTTTTAGTCATTAGGGAAGTGGAAATCAAAAACCACCATGAAACATCACTTCACACCCACTAGGAGACTGGAATAAAAAAGACATAACAAGTATTGGTGAGGAGGGCGAGAACTCAGAGTCCTCATGCGCTGCTGGAAGGAATGTAAAACAGTGCAGCACTACGTAAAACGCTCTGGAAGTTCCACAGTTGTCACACGACCCAGCAAGACCACTCCTAGGTAAGAGAAGTAACACCACTTCTATCCAAGAGAAATGAAACTTGTACCTGAATGTTCACAGGGGCATTATCTGTAATAGCCAAAAGGTAAAAACAACCCAAATGTCCAGCAACTGATAAAATTAATACACAAAATGTGGTATGTCTATACAACGGAGTACTATTTAGCCATAAAAGGAATGAAGTACTGTCCTGGCCGGTGTGGCTCAGTTGGTTAGAGCATCATCTCGTAAACCAAAAGGTGGCAGCTTTGATTCCTGGTCAGGGCACACGCCTGGGTTGCAGGTTCAGCCCCTGGTCAGGGCGTGTATAACAGGCAACCAACTGATGCTTCTCTCCCTATCTGTCCCTCCCTTCCCTCTCTCTAAAATCAGTAAATATGTCCTCGGGTGAGGATTTAAAAAAAGCTTACAAAGGAATAAAGTACTAATAGTGCTACAACAGGGACAGTGCTGGAAAACATGATGCTAAGTGAAAGAAGCCAGTCACAAAAGACCACAAATGGTAGGCTCCGTGGACATGGAAGGTCCAGGGTAGGAAAAGATACAGAGACAGAAAGTAGATTAGTGGTTGCTTCGTGCTAGGGAACTGGGGAATGGTAATAGCTCCAAGACATGGGGATTCTTTTGAAGGTGGTGAAAATATTCTAAAATTATCTATGGTGATGGTTGTACATATCTGTAAATATACTAAAAACCACTGAATTGTACACTTTAAAACAGGTGAACTATATGTGACTTATATCTCGGAGGATTCACCGTATCTTACTGGGGACATGCCTGGGCAGCAAGGGGACAGGAGGACAGAAAAGCATCAGAATACGTTCAACAATGGAAGACCCGGGTTGTCCCAGACCCAAGAACCACCCTCTGAGAAGAAAGGTGCTGAGTCACAGCTAAGCTCAACAGCACCAGGAACCCTGTAGAAAACCAGACATTAGGATATATTTAAGTTTGTGAAAAGGCTCAAATGAAAAGTAATCATCTTATATACGAAGATTAAAAGAAGTAATTTACCAGAAAAAAAAAAGATTTTAAGGAACTAGTTCATGAAAAATTTAGAACTTGCCAGTAAAAAATCATGCTCAACAGTGGAACAAGTGAGAAACAGAATTTTCCTTTCTTGGGGATTTTTAAGATGCAAACAACTGTCTGTTTGCTTAGTGGAAGAGAGAGAGGGAGGGAGTAGCTGAGTGTTTAGGGGTCAGCCCAATCTGTTGTCCTGTAAAAACATTAGAACAAAAAGTTTTCCATTCTGAAGACTGGGAAAAGTCTTCCAGTTAAGTGGCCATTCATTTTTACAGCTAAATACAACTCCTTATGCAAATCACAGCAAAATAAATATGGCTTTTCAAGCCCATGTTTAGGATGTCACTCATTTCCCCTGAACCCTCATCATTCAGCAAAATTTAAACAAAACAGATGCAAACAAGCACAGAAGGCGAACAGAAACCCTGGCTTGCCCTCTCTGCGTCCGTCACCCAGACCACAGCCTCTCCCCTGGGGGAGTGTGGGCTTCCACTCCCTCTCCCCACCTGCCCAGCACCAAACATGCTTGCATCCTGATAAGCACTATTTTTATCCAAGAATTTACAATTAGTAAAACTGCTCCAAATTGAACTTGGCTATCTAATATAAAAGAAGGTTGAAATTTTGAACAGAACCAACAGGAAATGACCACTAATCTGATCAAAGCATGAGGTTGGCAGAGAAACAATCTCGATATGAGACTTTAGTGACTCAACAGGAAATGCATCCTGCAAGATGAATTCTGACCCAGGCTTAGAGGGGAATGGTAATACCACCTACTACCTCCAGATGGCATCATAAACACGGGCTGCTGGGTTTTCTTGCAATGATTGCAAAACCTCTGTGCCTGACTGACCACGATTAAATAAATAGTGTGCTTTCTAAGTCCTTAATGAAGCATGGAGTGATGGGATGCTCTGGTTACAATCAGCATTTCCAGATTAAATGTTAGGATGGAAGCAGAGCTCACCGTGGCACTTCACTTTTCCCTTTCTCTAGCTTCTTCAGCCCTCTTTTCGTGAACTGCAAGGAAATTTTAATGCTGAAGCAAAAATACTTACACAAATTTTTAAAATAAGAACGTTCTTTTTCTTCTACATGTCACTGCTGGAAGATTCAATGGTTCCTTCAACCAGGTTCATGCATTAAATACAGGCCTCTAACCCCTTTTACTACCTTGGTTGCTCATTCACACAACACATTTCTGGAGCGCCCACTACGAGGCAATCCTTATCAGGCAAGGTGGGAAAGAGTGAGGAAAGCAGAAATGTCCATGAGACCGAAACCAAAGATGGCAAGGACAAAGGCTACAACCTGCATGCGCTCTGGGGCCAAAGGGATCCTCATTTAGATTCTGCCCGGGCCACTGACTGCGATGGTCCCGGGCAGACAACTCAGTAGCACTGTGCACAGAGGCGACATCAGCACCTGCCCTTCCTAGGGCTGCTGTGAGGGTTAAAGGAGTTGATTAGGCCCAGAGAGCAATACTTGGCATACACAACCAGTGCCCCCAAATGCAGAGACAGCACAGTGCAGGGGTTAAGAATATGGGCTCCCAAAGTTGAACAGACCATTCAGTTCCTGATTCGCCCACACATCATCTGTATGACCTTGGAGACATTCACCTAACCTGTCTGGGCCTTAAGTTTCCTCACCTATAAAATGGAAGTAGTGATAAACCTGCCCTCATGGAGCCTAAGGCGTTTAGAATAATGCCTGGCATCAGGCAGGCTCTGGGTAAGTGCTAACTACTGGTATTACCAGGAAGCCACGCAGCGTGTATAAATAAGGCGATGCTGGTGTAAGTCAAGTGCTCAGCAAAAATACAAGTGTCATGAGGTTAGCTTCTTGCTGTTCAAGTTTGCTATGTCCAGGAAGGCTCTCTAGGGAGATGACCTCTAAGGACAAATAGGAATCTGGTGACAGGAGGAAGAAGGAAAGAAGGAAGGGGATAAGGAAGGAAATCCAAAACACAGATGCATATAGCAATTTTCTAAAAACTGAATGCCCCAAGGAGGCTGGCTGAGCAGCTGACAGGAAAAGGCCAGCGTAACCAAGATAGCACAGGCACGAGGACTTACAGGAGGAGGAGAAAGGGACTGGAAAAGCCTGAAAACTAAATGAAAAGATGCTGGAACTCTCGCCTCTGCTGGTAAATAAAGGTGGTGTTGTTCTCCATTGTGGACTGTGGAAAGGAGCCGGCAGAGCTGTAAGTCTTTCCATACGAAGTGTGCACACCCCATGGTTGGCGCCCGCTGGCCCTACTCACAGGCCTGTCATTATGTGGCTCTTTGCCCTTTTTAGGACTGCCTGCTGCTTCCGGGCACTGGCCTTCCAGGGTGAACTGAAGGGGTCTTGCTTTCTGCAGCACAAGCACAGCAGACAGCAGAGGTGCCACCCAGTGCCTGTTCAGTGCTCTTGTGTGTGACCTGGGACGCATCCTGGTGTGGCAGAAAGAGCATCCTGGGTGTCAGAAGTCACTAGGGCTCCGGGGCCCCCATCAGAGCTGGGACACTAACTGAGCTAACTGGCCATGTTAGCATTAAAAAGGGACTTCACAGCCCTGGCCCTGCAGCTCCTTTAAGCACATGTTCAGGAACTACTGTTATCACCGCCATCATTTTCATGAAGTTCTGACTGAAAAAAGGACATCTCAAGAGAACATTTCCAACAAGAAAAAAGGAAAATTGAGAAACTTATTTAGGCTTCTTCTCTCAAGTAGTAATTAAGTGCAATTTGTTAGATGGCTTTATTTCTAAAACACAGTGCAAAGTTAAAGCACACAAAGTGACTCCTGACACTGCTGCCCTATCTTATACGCCCATCCGGAACTTGCTACTGGGCTAGGCACTAGAGTTATAGCCATGAGAAGAGCTATTCCCCGAAAAGCTGTATTTTTTAAATGTGAAGGAAACCAATTCCAAAGGGAAAATGAGGGAAACCAATGATCTTGAGAGGCAGGAAGGGGTGCACAGATTCTGTGGCAGCTGCGGAGCAGCACAGCCCCAAGGGGAAGCACGCACCATGGCACGGCATTAGTAAACGAGCCATGACATTAGGAACGGCATTACTGTGGGGAAGATCGAAGATAGATTTGGGTCTGCTGGGTTCTGACCTGCCGAGGCTCCCATACCCACTGGCTGACGGCCAGGTGTAACCCGTACAAGACGGGAATGACAGGAAGCCCCGCTGAAGCAGTGAGAGGGACGGGAATCCTGAGGACCGTGCTCTCGTCACCAATGACATCGCCGCCGTTTTTATTTCAAAACAAAAACTGTATTAGAAAACGTCACAACAGAAGCGAAAATGTGTTAAAGAGGGAGTTTGTTTTTGCTGATTCCCACAGAAGTGTGAGACTGAGGAAAATGGAAGCGTCCATTTCAACACCATCATTTGGGACTGTTCAGGTCAGAACATCTAGCCGGAGACAAGCAAGAAGACACCGACTCTGCCTTCAAGATCTCTCGCTCTCCCAGACTCTGTAAGAACCAGCTGTGCAACCCCGCTGAATCAGCCAGTTTCTGCATTTGTGTTTGATTACTGCCCTGCAGATAAAGGACAACGTTGAGTCAACGCCATTTACAAAACTTAATTTGGCTGCTCTCTGTGTTATTTACAGCACTATTCTTTCCTTGGAGCTAACATTTTCCCAAGTACAATACTAGTAGCCACAATCTCTAAAGCTCTCCGTGAGAAGACACGGTTGGAGAAAAAAACAGTACAAAAAATATGGAAAACCTAGGAGTGAAGTATAGTTTCTAGGAGGAAGGCTTATGTAACTGAATTTGCTGAAACATCACTTCAAATGGAAGTACATTAAAAGAATTGATAGTACCTTAAATGCACATTAAAGTACATTTAATTATGCCAACATAATTCACGTTTAGGCTGCTCACAGAAGCCATCTCTGAAAGATGGAGGAACATACCGTGAGGCCGGCTCCTTCTCCTGAGACTTCAATCAAAGTGACATTACTGTCATGAAATCAATGCTTGCAAAATTAGCAAATCAATGCTTAAGTGCTTAGGACTTAATGGAATTATCCCATAAATATAAGAAGCAGTTTTTTAAATGAATTTAATCATTTTACAGTTCATTTCATAAACCAGTTCTACTGTATTTTTTCTACTGAATATTTTGCTAAAGATATTCTTATGCTGTGAATACACTTACAGGTAGGTACAGGTAGGTACATATCAAAATTCACTGCAAAAATAACTAATTATACATTGATACCTTCCTTGATCCCTTCAATTGGCATGTTCACCATAATATTATTATTATTATTATTACAAGCTTACACGTAAGGCAACGGAGACCGAAGCGTCTGTGCGACCTGCACGTGCTCGGAACGCCCAGGCTCGGGCTTCTCTCGGTGCCCTCCTTCTGCTAGGCCAGGCCTTGACACACTCGCCCCTGTTTGCAGCTCACAGGTCAGACCAACAGCCCAGGCTTGGGAAACTACAGAGAACTTTTCTTTCTTTTTTTTTTTAATGGATGTTGTTTGAAACCATTCAATCTACTGTATGGTATTCTTTTACCTTCAGGAAAGCAAAGTAGAACCTTAGGTATTAAGAAGCAGGTGGGGTAGGAGATGATCAACTACTTCCTCCAAATTTCATTTCACCTGCTAAGCTATAAAAACTTCTTGTGATTACCCCAATAACAGTAACAAGTGATTTGGGGAACATTAAGCGATTAAAATCAGTGCCATACTTAAGGGCTTAACAGAAGCTAAGAGGAGGATTTATCCCAAAGCATTACATATTATTTAATTTACAAAATACTCACTGGGGATGCCAATACAGATACAATGTTAGAAGGTTCTGGGAAGGTGGCAGCATAGTTTTGGGATCATCCCGAGTCCCTCCATAAAAACACAGAGCGAGCAGAAAACAAAACCAAACAAACACCGAGGAACAGCATTTACACAAAACTAGGTGATAATCTCCAAATACAAGTCAGTGGAGAAACCTCACCAACAGCAAGGTAACCTGCGTGTTATCTGCCCCTGTGGGGAAAAATCACGGGGCATCAGTGAGGCGCCTCCCAGACCTGAGAACAGCAGGCCAGCGTGAGACCCGCAATGGGAACTGGGAGCAGTAGCCCCTCTCCAGCCACAGGTGAATATAAGGGCCTGCAACAAAAGGTGCAAGGGGCCGGAGCAGTCTTGACCCCAACGGCCTAAGAAACCAAACAGAGGACAGGCCTCCTTTCCAAGACAGGCCCCACACTGAGGAGACATTTGAGGAACTGAAATGAAATCTGAGCAGGATAGAAATAAGAGGAACAGAGGATGAGAAAAGCCAAATAAAGGCAGACCAGAAAAATCCCAGAAAGCAAGCCACCATGTTTCAGAACACTACCTGGAAATGACAGAAGGTGGAGCTCTGTGAAGTTAAAACAGCTGGGTGAACCAAGCCTATCTCAAAAAGTCTCGCCAAAGGGTTCGAACCTGAATCTGACCACACTTCAGGATCCAGCAGCCAATTTGCACAAAATTCAGAGGACTGAGGGTATGTTGAATTGCACCATGAGGGTACAATCAGTGAAATCTACACTGTTGAAAGATACAGGTCAAAGTTCAGACTTCAACAGATATCAATACACTGATAAGGATAAGATAAGGATGGAGGAGGACTGTGAAAGACTTAAAAGACATACCAAGTTTTTAGAACTTGCAAGACTAAGCTAGAGTGTCTAGAGATGCACAACTGATTAAAACCATTAAGAAAGGCAAGGACTTGGGTCCTGGACTGTTTCCTCCTGGAGAGAAGAGGAGGCCCGGCCACCCACACTTGGGCAGAATAAGCAAAAACATGAGCCTCAGGTACCGGTAACAGAGTCTGGAATGTGCACACTGATGGCAGGACCCCAAGCAGCTTGTCTTGGACCATTAGGCAGTCTTGAAGGTGGCAGCCAGCACTGAGATGGTGCAGTGAAAGGCACCAAACTGAGTAAAACAAGATGAGTGAGGCCTAAGTCTCTCTTCTAGGCTCTAGAACAAAGCAAAGTTCTTTGGCTCACAGTGGTGCTTTCTAGAGAGAAATATGCACAATAAGCAAACCAGGAAATAATACATAATATAAAAGATGCCATGAATAAAAATGAATTAGACTACGGAGGATGCAAAGTAACTGGGGTATCTTTTTATGCTGGGTGGTCAGAGGAAGTCTCTTTGATGACATAGCCAAATGGCTACTGCAGTTTTGAGTCTCAAATTGTATGTCACTGGGCATTTATCTCAGAGAAATGAAAACTCATATCTATATAAAAATATGCATAAAGCATTATTTAGAGTAGCTGAACCAGGAAACAACCCAAATGTCCTTCAGTGGTGAATGGTTAAACAGACTGTGGCACGTCCATGTCACGGAATACTTCTCTGCAATTAAAAGGAATGAACCACTGGAACTGAAACACAAGACAGCTTGGATGGCTCTCAAGGGAACCACGCTAAGTGGAAAAAGTCAATTTCAAAATGTTACATTCTGTACAATTCTACTCTTAACATTCTTGAAATGACAACATTATACAGATAAATAACAGACCAGTGGTCGTCATGGTGTAAGAGGCAAAGGCAAAGGAGACGACTATAAAAGGATGGCATCGGGGCTCACCCTTGTGATGCAACTGTATCTTGGCTGTGGTACTGGTCACATGTGATATCTACACATATGATAAAATCGCAAAGAACTAAATACACGCGCGCGCAAGTGCACACAAAAGTGAGTGAAATCTGAATAGGGTGAGTGGGCTACATCAATGTCCATTTCCTGGTTCTGATATTACACTGCACTCACGCAAGATGTGACCACTGGAGGAAAGTGAGTGAAGAGGGTACTGGATTTCTGCTATTTCTTACAACTGCATGTGAATCTATAATAATTCCAAAATAAAAAGTTAAAAAACATTTTTTTTTTCTGTAGAAGAAAAAAGAAAAGAAAAGGCAAGGGAGGGAGCATTAGAAAAGTTGGGACAGTCGTTACCTTTTGGGAGGGAGGGGGCTGTGATTGAAATGGAATGCATGGCTAAGGAAGATTTTTTTCCTTTTTAATTTTTAAAAGATTTTATTTATTTATTTCTCGAGAGGGGATAAGGGAGGGAAAAAGACAGGGAGAGAAACATTGATGTGTGACAGATACATTGATCGGCCTGCAACCCAGGCGTGTGCCCTGACTGGGAATCAAACCGGTGACCTTTTGGTTCGCAGGCTGGCACTCAATCCACTGAGCCATACCAGCCAGGCTGAAGTTTTTTTTCTTGACTGGCATGGTGGTTCCAGAGTGTTCTCTTTGTAATAATAAATCACTTACCTCAATTCACTAAACTTTAGTGTTTTTTATAATACAAGTTTTGGGTTGTTTTTTTCAAAGGGGCAACATGGCCAGTAATGCTTAGAGACGGAGATGGACCGAACCTGCTTCTTCAAGAGACGGTAAGACTCTCAGTTTAAGATTTTGGCATTAGGTCAAAATGCTGTTCCTATCCCCTAGCAAAATGTGTCTGTGACCATTAAAATGGTCAATTTAGCAAAGCGCATCAAACAGAACAATTCCTTTTAACAGCAGCATATTTCTTTCATATGCTCTGGCTGCCAAAATTATGAGATCACAGGAGGCACTATACTCAGCCAAAAGTCCATGAGGAAGAATGAGTAAATGTTTAAATGACACAATTCAGGAATTAACTTGTATTTGTGCAAAATAATTTTTATTAATAAAGGCTACCAAACAATGTTTCTTAGTCTGGTTCAGTCCACAGACAGTGAAGAGGGAAATAAAAGCAGAGGGGCCCCCCAGCTCCCCACCTGGTGTGCGTGAGACTGCCTGCAACTTGACACAGGGACCACCTCCACCTATTTCGGTACATGTTTCAGTACTCCCCATCCATGCCAAGCCTAACCTTTTCAACATATTTTGAGCTAGGATTAAAAACTGACCAAATCAATAATTACATTTTAAGACTAAGAAGAACATAATGCAGAACCAGAAGCTGTACTTTAAAAAGCACCCCAGAGCCTGGTTTCATGTGTAACCTACTTTTGGAATCCAAATGAGGGGATATGAAGAACTGACTCTAAAAATCTTTCAAAATGTTTGGATAGCTGCATAAAAAGGCATTTCTCTCTTTTTTAAAGATTTTATTTATTTATTTTTAGAGAGGGAAGGGAGGGAGAAAGAGAGTGAGAGAGAGAGAGCGAGCAAGAGAGAGAGAGAGAGAGAGAGAGAGAGAGAGAGAGAGAGAGAGAGAGAAACATCAATGTGTGGTTGCCGTGGCCTGCAACCCAAGCATGTGCCCTGACTGGGAATCGAACCTGCAACACTTTGGTTCGTAGTCCACACTCAATCCACTGAGCTACACCAGCCAGGTATAAAAAGGAATTTCTTGACCGAGGTCCATAAGACAGAACATACTGCCTGGCATTAGCTTGGACAGCACTTGCAACAACTCTTCACCATCTCTCAGTACCTGTTACATACCACTTTTAATCCTTCATATACCTCTGGGATCTTTATTTTACTGTGATGTACAATTCCCGGTAGCAGTTTTTTCTCTCCTTTTTGGGGGGCAGGGGTGGGTATTCACTGAATTACTGGAAAGTCATTTCAGTTTCTCTAAAATCTTCCCACAGAACCGTCAATAAGCATGCACAAACATGCAGTTATAACAATAGAAGAAAAAAAACAACCTCTTGATATAAGGGCTTATAAAAGGCTTACCTGCTATTAAACTTGACTATCGCTAAAACTTGTATAATCCAATGGACAAAACCACTATGATTTTGTGTTTGTCAAACCTCTACTCTTTCTCCCTCCCTCTCTCCCTCCCTCTCTCTCCCTCTCTCTCTCACCCTCTCTCCCTCTCTCTCCCTCTCTCTCTCTCTCTCTCTCTGAAGGCAGCAGGTGAGGCTTACTGGCCTGTGTGCATGCCACACCCTGGGGAGCTTACCATAACCGTGCAGTCCTCGGAACCACTGGCAATGACCTGGTCGTTGTGTGGGCACCAATCTATGTCAAGCACTGGTCCTGTGTGGCCACACACTGTAGGGTAGGATTTGTCGATTCGACCCGTCTGAAAATAGAGAGGAACAAATTTACTATGTAACATCAATGCCACAGAGTTTGTGTTTTCTCAGATCCATTTCTCCTTTATTACCTCTATCCAAAAGTCTTGATGGTATACATATGATGACCTTCCTATCAGTTAATGCCAACTAGTAAGGACTGCTAACTTTCATTTCTAAAAATAGCTACTACTGAGGACACTCCACCAAATTAAGAATCCAAAATTCTAGTATCACAGTTTATTTAATCAACTCCACTAACAGACATAGCAAGAAAATACAAAAGTCTTTTACCAAAATATTTTTCTATGATAACCAAATTACAAATTGTATGTATTCCTACTGTAAAAACACTTAGTGTTATTCAAAATACAAAATATAACTTTTAATATAATAGGCTAACATTCCTGAATATACAAATTAACAGTTCTAGAAATGAACAGCACTGTGAGCAAGCAAAGATAAGGTAATAAAAAGAAATGCTTTAGTCCTGGCTGGGTAGCTCAGTTGGTTAGAGTGTTGTCCTGATACGACAAGGTTGTGGGTTCGATCCCTGGTCAGAGCACACATGAGAATCAACCAATAAATGTATAAATAAGTGAAACAACAATTTGATGTTTCCATCTCCCTGTCTCCCTCCCTCCCCCTTCCTCTCTCCCTAAAATCAATAAAAAAAATTAAAAATATTTAGTTATTGCTTCAGGGATAAAGGACATACTACATTTTAATGTCTCAATCTCTCCTCTTAAATCAACAGAAATGCCAACTGGACAGTGTAATTAAATTAACACAACCTAGACCTCGTCCATTACACAGTTCCACATCTCACTAAGAATACAATTGTTAATGTTGGTCATAAGTTGCCATCACAATTTGCTCATTTTTTTTAAAACATTTCAGATTTGTTTATTTGTTTATTACAATTTGCTCACGATACACATTTGAATCAGACAAGGTGATCTGGCTCAGACCAATTTTGTGTTAACCGGGGCAAATGCTGTTATAACAACAGGTGTACAAAAGCTACCCCCTTTTCCAAACGGGCTGATGTCAGCCCATGCTGAGGTTTCACACGCTCTAACAGCAGGGGAACAAAAAGGAACTCCTGCAACACAGACCTGAACCCATTCGGTGTTGCTGTTGCTCTCCTGTGATGGCAAGACAGCACAGCACTGGGGCAGGCCCTTGGCAGCATTTCAAGATCAGTGAATTCTATGATTCTGCCACTTTAACCTGGCTGTGGAAATCTCCGGAGAGCCAGTACGCTAAAGTGCAAAGGCCATCATCGGCTCCAGACTCAAAGAGATATGTTTCTAAGGCAGGCTCTCCTAATTAAACTGTGAGTGACCTTGGGCAAGTCAGATAATCTCTCTAAGCTTCAGATCATCATTTGTAAAATGAGTAACATTTTGTTACTGTGGATTACTGTGAGGATTAAATGAGATAATGTTTTAAGGTAAATCTTATCTGAGTATTATAATTACCTGTACACAGGATATAAAAAATCTAATTCTAGTACCTAAAATATAGTAAATACTCAATAAAAAACTACTTATTATTAGTTATTTACACAGAGTATATGGATTTACTCCATCCTTAGGAAGAATAAACATGTTATTTGTGTGCTTCCAGGGACCAGCCAGGGTGCTGAGTGTTGGAGATACAGAAGTGAGCAGGACAGCCTATCCTGGCTGAGCATGGAGTCCAGGGAAGAGGAGAGAGGGCATTTAAACCACTAATTACAGTGCAGCCTGAGATGCGCTCCACGGGGACAGGCACCAGGGTGGCAGGAACACACACAGAAGGGCATTCAAACAGGGTGTCACAGTCTTTGGGGAGGTTTCCTACAGAGAAAGGTTTAGTTTTAAGTTTAGGCGTGAAGATGGATGGACCTGTCTACAGACCTATGGCCTGAGTTTTTTCACATGCTTCCCCCCCTCTTTCTCTTGCAAAACTAATTAAATCCACTTTGAATCTCCTGAATTACATCCCCCCAGAAGGAACTCAGAAAAGAAAATGTCAATGAACAAGCACAATATTACACGGAGGCTGGCTGTTACAAGAAAAGCCACACGGCTCGTATACAGCAGAGCACCAATGGTGGGGAACCAGACTGTCTGGGCTGGAGCTGTGGCCCTGGCATTTTTTAGCTCAGCTCTGAGGTCCTGGCCAAATTATTTCATCTCTCAACCTCGGTTCTTCACTTGTAAAATGAGAACATAGTTCATTCTTTAAGAGCTGATGTGATAATTACCCGAGACAATCAAGGTCAAGTATTTATTTGGTACTGTCCCAGTACTTGAAGTGCTCAATAAATGTTACCCCAAATTTAACAACTGCCAGAACCTACCCTACCATAACCCTGATGGTCTCTTTCTTTAACAAAGAAACGGCTACTAAGCACCTTAGCCGGGTGGCTTTACCCAGTCCCCTTGTAACATCCTCACCAACACCGCGTGAGTGCTTCACCCCTGGAGCTACGGCCCCAAGCGCGTGTCCTGCTGCTCGAGCTGCTGCCGCTGGTGGACTCACAGGCGTCATTTTACGATGACATTATTAATATATCTGTGTATGATATTATTATTGTTATTTAAACCATAGATAATTACTCTTTTGAATGTGTGGCATTTCATAATTTTAAACATTCCGAGACAGGAAGGCCAGGATGAGCTCTGACGCACACTGAAACGGGCATCCCGGAGAGAGACAACGCGGAGAATGGAAACTGAAGAGATAACGGCTGAGAATTTTCCAGGGTCAATTAAAGGCATAAGTCTTCAGATTCAAGAGGCACAAGTCCCAGGCAGAGTAAGTAAAAATAAATCCACATTTATTGGCATCCTAATGCAATTTAGAACACCGAAAACAGAGATAAAGTCTCAAGAGTAGCCACCGAGGAAAGACAGATTACCTACAGGGAAAGTCATTTGACTATCTGTGGGCAGATTTCTCAAAAGCAATTACAGAAACAAAGACCCGGAGGGGACATAAAAATATACACTGGGTAGTTATACTAGAACAGACTTTAAAATAAAACGCAATATTAAAGATTGTTACATTTTAACATCCAAAGAAACAATTCATGAGGAAGCTACAGTCACTCTGAACTTTAAACTCATCTGACTACATAGCTTCAAAGTTATTAAAGCAAAAACAGACAAAATGTGGACTAAGAAATGTCCAAACCCATAGAGAATTTTTATGAGTTTATTTTAGCCAAATTGACGACATGTCAGGAAGCAAGAGCACAAATGCTCCAGAGAACACCAGTTTTGCAGTTTTTATACATTTGGAATTAAGGAAGGAACATAAGGAACATTACTTGAATGTGGGAGAAAGCCAGGTAGGGAAATCTCTATGACTGGATTACAGGGTAGTTAACAAGGTCATGTTAATCATATGCTTTATGCTTCTGAAGGGTCTGAAAAAGAGGCATTTGAAATGTGTTAACACAGATGCACAGAAACAATGGACAGGGAACCACATAAGGAAAAAATCACATGCGGAAAATATACCCTTTTCCTAGGGAAGTTACAGACCTGGGGCAGGACTACCCATCATGATGGTCAGTTAGCAATTATGATCAGATTGCCCTGTGAGATTACCTTTGATTAGATTCATTAGCCCCTTTTTTCTCCACAAGAGCTATAAGGAGAATTTAAAGAACTTAAGATATTTTAATAAATATGTAAGAGATCAAGCAGACAAAATTAATGTAAATATAGAAGACAAACAAAAGTCACTTGATCTAATGAATATGCACAACCTTGTAGCCAACATTTAAAATACATATTTGTTTCAAGCAAACATTAAACATTTTTTTAATGATTACGACACCACAAAACAAATCTAAAAAAAATACCAAGGAATCAATACCCCTATTGAGCATGTTCTGAGTCTAATGCGATACAATTAAAAACTGAAAAATAGAAACCAAAAATCTCTGATGCATCTAAGCCGTTTTAAATATACTAAATAATTCACACAGAAAATTATAAAGGCCAACAGACACTGAAACTGATAATAAATATAAGACTGAGATATTGTGGTTTATAAGATATTTGGTCTCCATCCACAGTTTCTGGTTCACAGCTCCCAAAACCCTTAAAATTTCCTAAGTGTTGAGAGTGATCAAGATGTCTTTTGTTATGCCAATGAGGTGACTTTGGGATCCCAACCAAGGATTGGGACTAGTCCTCAGGAAAACCAACCAGGTGATTAAAGGTCTAGACTGTTCAGTCCCACCCCCTGACCTCTGGGAAGGGGAGAGAGTGCATTGAGCTCAGCTGCTAATGGCCAATGATTCAGTCCATCACGACTACGTAATGGAGCCTCCATGAAACCCAGCAAGACAGCAGGCTGGTCTCTTGAGGAACACTTCCAATGCCATCACGCCAGGCCCCAAGCTCCAAAGGATAGACACTCCTTTGTTGGGGACCTCACCCAATGTATCTGGCTATTAACGCGTATCTTTTACTGTCCTTTGTAACAAATGTGTAATCTAGTGAGTAAAGAAGTTTTCCTGAGTTCTGTGAACGATTCTAGTAAATTAACCAAACCCAAGGAGGGGGTCTCTGAAGAATCTAACCTGTGAGTCAGAAGCCCAGGTAACAACCTAGGCTGGTGACTAGCACCCGGAGTATGTGTTGGGGGAGGAAGGCACTCTCGTAAGACTGAACCTTTAACCTGTGGAATGTGATGCTATCTCTGGGAAGATCGTATCAGAACCGAGTTGAATTCTGAAACATCCTGCTGGTGTGGAGAAGCCTACACGCACGCACAGAAATCGGATCTGAGAACCCTTTTCGGTGACCCATCAAAACTTGTAGGATATAGCTACAACAGATCTTCGGGGAAATTTTATAGCCTTAAATGCATATATGAGAGAAGACTGAAAATTAATGAGTTAAGCATCTAACCCAAGAAGTTAGAAAATAAACGGAGTAAACTCAAAGAACATAAAATTATGAGAAGAAACAAGAACAAAAGCAATAAACTGAATCAATACAATTAGATATGGAAGAAAGAAGGCACAAACACCAGGAATAAAAAAAGGGATATAATACAAATATGGTAGAAATTTACATGGTATGAATAAATATACTAGGAATAATATTTGATAATAAATTTGAAAACTTCAGATGAAATAGGCAATTTCCTGGATAAAAATCTAACTTACCAAACCTTGCTCAATAAAAAGAAAACCTGAATAGAACTATAACCAAAAGAACCAGTTAAGTACATTGCACACACTCCCATAAATCAAGCAGTCACTAAAAACCAAAAATCACTAGGACCAGATGCTTTTACAGGTGAACTTGACCAAACATTCAAACAAATGTTCCCAGAAAAGAGAAAGGAGAGGAGCACCACTGAACTCATCACATCAGGAATGTACACCTTCACACCAAAAGACAATATAAAGAGGAGAAACTGAAGTCTATGCAAACTCCCCTTTAAAAAAAAAGTAACCAAATTCAGGCATGTGGATTGGTCTCAAAAAAACATAAGTGAAAAGACAAGTTGCAGACTGGGAGAAGATGTATATGCAATACATAGACCTGACAAAGTCAACGGCAACCTCACAGAATGAAGGGCAAGTGATACGGGCAGAGACATCCCAGGGCAGGAAACCTGAAAAGCCAACAGATATATGAAAAGATAATCTCACTGGAATCAGGAACTGCAAAGTAAAACAATGAGGTAACATTTTATACCTACTGAAACTGGTGACAATTTAGAAGTCTAAATACCAGTGCTGACAAGTATGCTGTGAGAGAGGAACTTGGAACTGATCACAGCAGAGACTACCCTACCCCCGCCCCTTTGAGGGCAATCTGGACAGAGGTAGATGTAAAGATCACCACCCCTCAAAAGTCCCACCTCTAGCTGGTCTGCAAGAGAAAAGCCTCATATTTTGCACAAAGATTTTAACTGCAGAACTGTTGAGAATAGTGGGAAAAGCAAAACAAAACAACCAGAAGCAATTTAACTGTCCTTTGGTTTGGGAATAAATATCATATAAAAGTTCAACACATACAAAATAAGAGTCTGTTTAGATACATACACATGTAACAAAAGTATAAAAATATGATACATACCAACTTTGAGGAAACAAGTACCTCTGGGGAAGGAACAACGAGTACGGGGAATGGTATTTTAGCTACGTCTGTTATACTTTATTGTTTTTCAAAAGAGATATGAAACAAACATGGCAAAATATTAACATCTGTTTAATTTCGTGGGTGACTACATTATTTTTTGTCTGTTTGATTTGTTTCCTTTTTTAAAAGATTTTATTTATTTATTTTTAGAGAGGTGGGAAGGGAGGGAAAAAGAGAGAGAAACATCGATCGATTGCCCCCCACATACTCCAGCTGGGGACCTGGCCACAGCCCAGGCATGTGTCAGGAACAGGAATCGAACCAGTGACCTTCTGATCTGCAGTCTGGTGCTTAACCCACTGACCCATACCAGCCAGGGCTGTTCCTATATTTTAAAACAAATTAATAAAATAATAAACTTGAGAAACACCAATGTCTTGTTACTAACTTTACATATTTAAATAATCTTTACTCTCAAGGAAAAAAGGTTTTCTAGCTGAATTGTTTTATTTTATCCCAGGAACCTTGCATTCTTAGGCTCTCCCCAGCAACCCACACCTGGTATCTTGATGGCAAAGTTCTGAATTCTGAACTTCCAAGGACACCAAATAATTTTTTTTCAATCCAGGCTAAGAGCTTTTACTCAGACATAAAACAATTTGGGGGGAAAATCTGGACGTGCTAATACTGGTTGTTCTTAATTACAAACTGAGAAGCTTACTAAATGACTTTTTCGGGTTAAAATTAAGCAACCCTGGCTAAAAGTTAATAGCTGTTAACTAGTATTTGTCAGTCAAGTAAGATATTTAAGAACTTCTGCCTTTCTTAACTCAACCCTGACAAGTCTCTAGCATAAAAGCATGAGTCCAATATTTTCACAGGAATTTGAGTGTCATTTAAAGGGTAACTGCCATGTATTTCCTTCCTTTCTATCAAAAACAAATAATAACACCAACAACGAACACTTTTAGAGTGCTTACATTACATGTTAGAAGTTCTTTGAAAGCCCTTCCACCTTCCTTTCTCACAAGCACCTTTATGATATGGGGACTTCATTATCCCCATTTTCTTTTTTTCTTTTTTTTTTTAAAGAGTTCCAGTTTCTTTTTTTTTTTTTAAGATTTTATTTATTTATTTTTAGAGAGGGAAGGGAGGTGGGGGGAGAGAGAGAGAGACAGAGAGAGAGAGAGAGAGACAGAGAGAGACAGAGAGAGACAGAGAGAGACAGAGAGAGAGAGAGAGACAGAGAGACAGAGAGACAGAGAGACAGAGAGAGGCATCAATGTACGGTTGCTGGGGGTTATGGCCTGCAACCCAGGAATGTGCCCTGGCTGGGAATCGAACCTGGGACACTTTGGTTCCCAGCCCGCGCTCAATCCACTGAGCTATGCCAGCCAGGGCTATTATCCCCATTTTCTAAATAAGGAAACTGAAGTACAGAGAAAGTCAAGAAGCAGAGCTCCAAAACATCACTAGATTTCTATAGGGAAAGAAATTTCCACTAAGCCAGGGGGATGTGAAAAGGGCACAAAAGCAATGCTGAAATTATTGGCAGCTGGTCATCAGAAACAAGGAGTTAATAAAAAAGTAAATCCTGCAAACAGCTGCTTCCTCTGGTTGTGACATCATCATAAAGCCTTACGACAAATAAAATGGGGAAAGTAGAATCATACTGCAGCACAACAGAAAGGGGATTGACTAAATGTCTCACAGTGATAAAGGAACAAAAAGGAGATAAAAGTGTGAGAAAACTGGCATTTTTAACGTCCAACACACTGATAGCTCTACACACAGGATGTTCACAACACAGTCAAGTATCTGCTATCTTGCTTTCAAGGGCTAGTATCTCTTCATCTTTTCCTGCCAATAACAAAATCAAATTTTTAAAAAAGCACAGCACAGCTCACCCAATGAGTATACATTATTAAAAGGGCGGAGATGGGCAGCTGGACGCTGCTGAGAGCTCGAGCACACGGAAACTGAAGGCAACCATACAATATGGCCTTATATGGTGAAGAGGAGGACACATCGTTTCGGAGAGACATTTTGCACTAGGATCTAAATGAGAATGCATTTCTCATCCAGACCCATGACACAGCCTCATCTGTCATCCAGTTAATAAACCAAGGAATCCATGTCGAATTCGCTGGACTGTGAAGGACTGTCCAGAAAGTCATCTGCTGAAGTCGCAGACAACACAGCTTACCGGTACCTCTCAGCAGCAAATTTAAATGAACGCTGAGGCTGGAAGGAAGGTTTACAAGAATTTAATGCCTACTTTTAAACGTTTTTGACTAACTGGTGATATTTTAAGAACTATCCATCAATTTTCCAAGACTTATATAGAGCATAATTTCACTTACTAACAAACCAGTCCACTGTTTCATTAGGGATGTGTCACCTCAGTTGCATCATCTAGGGTAGTACTTACTTTTCTAGCATGGAAATGAACATTTAGCAGAGAATAAATAGCCGTTTAGAATTCCCCCTTTAAACACAGTTTTTTATTTACTGATTCTTACTAGTCCCAATCACAAGCCATAGGGAGACCTTTTATTGTTCCACTTTAGCTACAACTGCAAACGGTGGGCATTACCAGCAAGTCAACTCAAGTGGTAACAATGACCAACATCGAGGTCCCCAAATGCTCTGGCCCAGAGTCCAATTCAAAACTTGTGGGACATCAGTGAAATAGGTCAGGGCACCAGCTTACAGACACTATCTAAAAGATGCAATGGCCCGCCAGGGGCCAAGCAACATGAGCCCCAGGGAAAATTCCGCCTCCCAAGTGTGCGTACAGCTGGCACAAGAGAGAGGTGTGAGGGCACAATTTCCGTGTGGCGGGCCGAGGGGAGACTGGCGGCTTTGACGTGTTCCAGCAACCCTCACCGTGGCAGAAAACCTCCTAGACACCAGCACTATCATTTGTTTTAGCTTTGGGGAATGTCCTCAAACATTTCAAAGCAGGAAAACAAAAGACAAAAAACAAACAAAAAAAAGACCTTGGCAGAGCTCCTGGAGACTGATGCTTCAGCTAAACCCACGGGGTTAGGTGACACTTTCCCCCAATAGACACTTTTTTAAATGGGGGGAAAGGTGCATGAAATAAGAATTTAAGCATTGGTCCATATATAACTTCATCTAACTGCTCTAAGAAAGAATGTTCATAATTTTCAATAACTTTACAAAAACATTGCTCCTTAGGCATACAAAACTCAGTGTAACTCTCACGAAATAGTTCCAGTTGCAAGGATATTTGCCACCAATTTCAACGGAAAAGCACCATGGTTTCCACTTCATATAACTGTGTCTAACTTGTCACACCTCATTTCAAAAAAGAACCCACACTTCAGAAATGCACTCACGCTACATGCCTAGGCCAGTACATGCAATCAACACATTCTAAATACATACTAACAAACATATACAGAAATCTTCTCACAGATATGCTTCTACAGAGGAGTTCCACTCTGGGATGCGGTTTGAACGGAACTAATGGTGTATTACAGATGTACCCGCAGACATGGTAACGTATCCAGACTCTCAAAACTCAACATTGGGATGCTTCCAAAATGACCTATGCATTATATTACATTAAAGATCATTCAGAATGATTATTTCTTAATATAAGGGGGCCCCTCACGTGATAATTTTTGATCCACACTTTGGTTTGTTTAGGCTGAAGACATTACTAAACTGGTGCTAAGGAGATCAATCTCACAATCACCAGTTCCTTCCAAATGTCACACATTGTTAAAGCCACTCAATGCTACCCGCTACCCGGCAGCCTCACTCGTCCTCGTAACTAGCATGTTTTCACAGCTAGTAAACTCCCAGGGTGCTAGACCCACACTAATGTTATCGGTCAGATCAAACATGACCCTATCAGATGCTCGAGGGACCCCACGTACTGTGTCTCTAGCTGACAAGCTGGAGTTCAAGCACAGAAGCCAGAGACCTTCTAGGGTGCTAGACCCTGACTGCTTTCTATACGGTCTCCCTCATCTAGCCCGGCACAGGCAGCCTACCAGTCCTTCTCCAACTTCTAATCTACAGTCATCCTGTTATCTAGCCGTTTTATAGTCCATTATTATACGGTGTTCATTATCTAGACTAATTACACCACCCTCTGCTGTAAGGGCCTGAACAGCCCTACCCCACCCTCACTCAAGGAACAAGGTATAAAGACTTTCCAAACTGTCCCTCCCCACCTTAATTTCATCGAAGTTTTCATTTTAGGAAAAAATGCTAATCAAAATCACTTTATGTGCCCACATTTCAAAAACTCTACCATACTGTTCCTAAATTAGGAGATCTTTTCAAAGGCAATGGAATAACTCCTCATTGGCCTTGGGGGAACACAATGAGGATTTCTGAACTCGCGGCAAGGATAATGGTTGAAGTCAAACATGTGCTCGGAAGCAAAGGAAAAGTTCTCAGCCCAGGCCTAAGGGCTCCATTCACACTGTGCAGAGTTCAAAGGAGTCAGAAAAGGATGTCTATTGAAGTAGGTTTTCCTTTTTACTCAACTTCCTTTTTCTTGTAACAGTACTATTTATGTGGATGCATGTTCTGTTGAAATCTCTTAAGGCCCTGTTGCCCCACAGGGAGGAGCTCTAGTGAGTGTGGTCCAGCGACAGGGGAGAAGGGTCCCAGACAAGGAGACAGGAACTTATGCAGCAGACCATAAAGACTGATGCAAGCGATACATGACTTCTGACAAGCTGGTCACCGAAAGTGACAGCTCATGGCCCAGGAATAAAATACTCTGAGGTTTTACTTTAAATGAACCAGAAACACCACCCTAGAGAAGGTGCTCCCAATTAAAACATAGATTGGGTTACCCAGTCCTGTAAGATAAACTAAGCACAAAAGCTGCCAGGGAGGGGCAGTGTGGTTCTGCAGAGACCTCACCTGCCTGGGAGTAAAACGAGGAGTCTACAGGCACAGTGAAAATGCCAAGCAAATCATTTTGCCATCACGGGTTCTCTTTACAACTGGCTTCAGTATCGAATAGACCATTTTCAAGAATCCGAGGGAAGTTACTCTAAAATGATGGATATTTTATTATCAGAAAGCCCAAGAGTAGAAGAGTTAACTCCTCCTTAGCCACGCCTAAATTCGCAATAGCGACCAGAGAAGCTGTTTCCTAACTTCCTGACTTAACAAAAAATTTACGAAGAAAAAAACTTCATCATTGCAGACAAGTAATTTCATATGAGACTTCCAGTCTGAGAACAAAAAACTAGGAACCCAAGATGAGGTAGAATCAAGTCAAAATAAAATTCAGCTTCAAAGCAAAAGCTGAAAAATAAAAACTGTCGATGTTAAGTATAAACACAGGAAATTAAAACAAAGCGTTCGGCATCACATTAGAAAGGAGAGTGACCGCTGCCCAGCCCCTTGCGCCAAGCAAACGACACTGGAGATCATCTCTCCGGGGACACTCAGAGAAGGACGAAGGGCTCCAGGGCTCCCCCCCTCCAATCCCAGCTCTGCACTGGCGTGCCCACAGCCTCAGAATAAAAATCCTCCTCCTTGAAGTGGGGATGAAACACAGAAAAAATTACAGCTATCTTAGGTAAATGCCTTGGGCCCCGTGGCTGAGGCAGTTCACATGGTGCAGCGGCGGTTGTAACACAAGGCAGCGGTTGTAAACAAGCAGGAGGCCGGGAGTAGAGACCCAATTCAGTAGCCAGTATCGTTTACTGTCGACTTAAAGCTCAGCCAGAAAGAAACCCAAGTCCCAGCCCCTCTGCGAGCGCCAACACGTGCTCCTAGCTCAGCCTTCCCTGCACTCAACTCAGGTCCCACCCCTGACTAACACCGATACTCAACTCGTTAGGAACAGAAAACTTGCTCCCTGTGGTTACAAGGTGGCTTCTGGACAAATCGGGACTGCAGAAATTTGTTCATTAAACCTCGAGGCTATTTCAGAGTAATCTGCACACAGGAACCTTTTCTCTGCTGCTTCCCCAGACTTGGGGCTCATATTTACACGCTGAGGGCTCCTGCCAGCAGCACTCGCCTGTGTGTACGGACTAGGACTCCAGAAAACCAGGAAAGAGTTAAATGGTCTTTGCACTTGACTCAGTGGCTTCCCTTCACCACACACTCCCAGATCCCACCATTCTCTGAGCCGCTGTGCAGCCAATCAAAGCAAAGGAAGGAAATTATCCTGGCCAGCTGACAGCCCCAGAGCTCTATGGCCATATATGGTAAAAACCACTGTCAGAGCCCTGTCAAGCCTGCGGGCCGCTGCTGTGGACATATCAGTGAACTGCAGCAGCGTGAGGAGCCGGCCAAGGAAACGCACAAAGGACAGGCTGCCTGCTCATCTCCGGGGGGCGGGGGGAGGAGGGTGGAAGCTGTCATCTGCCAGGGCACACTCTGAGTCACTGTCACTCACTGTAATCAAAAATAGCCCCAGGGTACATTGTGTGGTTCCTTCTGCCAGGACTTTGTGCTCCATTGTTAACTGAGGTAGAGTAGAGTTCCCCCCTCCCCCCTCCACAGCAAGACTGGAAAACAGAGTCACTGGGAGAAAATGAAAAGGCCCTTCTGTGGCACTTCATGTGGTAATGAGGCCATGCAGGGCTCACTCGTGTGGCTGGCAGCTCGTGACATTATTTGGAAGTCATTGTTCTGCACCTGGTGCCCTCCCCCTGCATCCACCCCCCCCCAACACACACCCTCTGCCTCCCAGCCTTTCACAGCCCATACTATTGACAGTTTAAGGTGTTAGGGGCATCAGACAGCTTCTATTTCAGGAGGCAGTGAACGGGCACTCCGGACACATCAGGACACCGACAAGAATAAAATCCCCTGCCCATAACACCAAAGCCACCAGGGGCCCAAAGCCCACATCTATACAAAGGGCTACTGGCATTGCTACCCTTGCCCCAATGGAGCACCACTACTTGTGGGAATGGAAAGGGCCTGTTAGCAGTGTACAGTAAAGGGGTGCGGCCAGTACAAATCCAGCAGGTGCTGGTTAAAAGCACCATTGGGAGACCGCCACTCCTTTTGAACCAGTCCATGAAAGAAGGCCACTATCACCACGGCGCCTGGCACTTAAAGAAGCCCTCGAGAACGTGAACCGCTGCGATTTCATCATCGTTGTTGCCATTTCCGCACAAGGCACAGTATAGACAAAGTGCTTTCCAAACCTTAAGACAGTTTTCCGAGCTGACAGAATCAAAGCCCTGACTAGCTAGTGTTTTTGTTATTAAGTCTTCTAATCCCAGAGAAAGATGCAAAGGATTAAGTGTCAATTATACTGCAGTTTTTATACAAAAAAATCTTTCACACTCAGTGGGAAAAAATGTTAATGAAAAATATACATGTACAAGTCAAACAAAGACTCGGAGACCTAAATTCTAGTCCCTGAAAGACCCACAGCCCTGGGCAATCACTCCATTTGCGTTTCAATTTCTGCAGCTGAAGAAGGGAGGCAGCAGAGCAGTCCTACCACAGGCAAAACTGACACTGTCTGGGGAGGGCCCTCCAAGCACATTCTGATGCCACTTGGGGTCTCGTTCTTTAGACTGACATTAAGTCACTCTCTTTTCCTGAAGCTCGTACAGAGGAAACATGCAATGTTGTTCCAGTTATAACAATAATCCAAGAAATGAAGAACAGTGCTTATTCTGGTTCTCCTCCATAAAACGATCATGGAAAACACCAATTTTGCACTATTTACAATGGACGAGAAGGGGGTAAAAGAGCCAAGAAATATGATTTTCTATCAAAAAGCTACCCTTCAGCTCCTCTTAATCACCCTCCAATCAGACATCCCATTTTTCCAATACTGGAAAAGTCCATTTAAACACCCAGAGACCCAGGCATGCGAAGGCGGAATGCGGCTCCCACCTCATTCTTTGCTCTCCCAGAACAGAGCGACTCCTCTAACTCCTCGGTGTAGAGGGTTGGCCGGGGTCCTCTCCTGTCTCATCTCCTGCTCCCACACACAGGAAAAACCTGAGTTCCAACAGAATCTCTCTGTGATGTCTTCCTTGACGTCCGAGCCTCAGGTGGAACTCACCTCTCATCACTGTGTCAGAACGCTTTCTGCACACACAAAGCTCCCCACTGGACAGATCAAGGTCAACTGTTCTCAAAGCTTGTTAAGAACAAGAACCCTGCACAGGGCATGGCACAGAGCAGATGCTCAAATGTCTAAGGAATGAGTACATGACTGGATGAATGAAGGTGATTTTTTAAATCACCTTCATTGTTTTAGATTTCACTGAAGCTTAAACAACAATTAGCTCTTTATACATGCTCTGGTGACATTACTGACAATACTTTTTAAAATAATCTTTGTATTAAAATAATGTAGTAAGTTCATTGTAAAGCATTCTGAAAAAAGTACAGGTATTATAAAGAAGAAAACAGAAATCCCCTTTAGACCCACTACCAATCTTAACATCGCAGACTTTCTCCCAAACCAGTAACATAATTTGAAGTTATATATGAGATAGTGACCACAACCTCGTAACACATTTTTCAGGTTACGTGACAGTATCATGAAACATAAGGATATTGCCATATAACAAATTTTTCTTGCTACTGTATAGAATCCACCAACTAGTCATTTAAGATTTTAAGAATGTTGTGTATCTATATGTACTGATATATTTACATAATTTTTTTAAGAAGTGGAAAGAGTGCTTAAACCTACAGATGGGCTTTTCGGTCATTGTGAAGTACTCATTGATTTATCCATTATGTGACCTAACATTATGAAGCAAGCACCATATTCTGAGATTACAAGGATAAGTTATCAACTGCTGCTTAACTCTGAAACTTACCTACCTGAAACAACAAGCACTTACTATCCCACATGGTTTCTGAGGCCCAGGAGTATAAAAGCAGCAGTTAGCGGGGGGTTCTGGCCCTGGGCTCTCCTGAGCCAGTGTCGGCCAGTGCTACAGGACCCACTTGCAAGACGTCTCCCTCGCGTTTGCTAAGTCGGTGTTGGCACCTGGTGATCAGTGCCATGGACCTCTCCATAGAGCTGCCTGGAACATGGAGGATCCGAAAGGGACCAAGTGGAAGACAATATGCTTTTATGACCTCGCTTCAGAGTCAAACTCCACCAACTGCAGCATATCCTAACAGTTATGCAGTCAGCCCTATTTAATGCGGGAGGGGCCGCACAACATGGGCATGAACACAGGGAGGTAAGGATCACTGGGGGCTACCTTGGAGGCTGCTACCACAACAGAGTGGAGTAAGGCTATATTTTGGAGAACCTGGTATATCAAGAGCTACCAAACAGCCATCTGGTTTGTATCCTCCATGCAAGTGAATGTCAGGAGATCAAGAGCATGTCATTCTAACTGCCTTCCCCTTATCTGTTAAGTAACGAGGAAAATAATGACAATACATTATCATAATGCAGCCTGTGGTACTAGCAGCATGGACAAGCAGCTAAGAGAACCCCAAGAATGGTTTCCACTGCCTCAGTGAATTAGAGGTAGTACGTGAGTTAGACACAGAACAGTTAGAGGAGACACTCAGAATACTGACTGCAATGAATCAGTATTTCTTCCTCAATAATTATGGCAGCAAAGTGCTCTAAAGCAGCCCCGCCAACCTAAACTTTGTGAGAGAATTAAGTCCTAATGCCCTAAGGGAGGTGCTATAAGTAATTAATTAATTTCTTTCCTATGCATCTAGAAGGCACAGCTATATCCCATCCTTGAGAGAACTAAGAAAATATTCACTGAAGTGATTTCTTTAGGGCTAAAATTTTTCACAAAACCCTAGTTAAAACTGCAAAATGAACTAAAAAGATGGTTCACAGACATAAATACAGCAAGATCTCAATATTCCCACACAGGGTTCCTAAAATAAATGGCAGAATCATAACTGTATATAAGGTGTAATGCTTACACAGCTACACCTGAGGAGCTAGAAGGAGAAAGAGATAGTGACCCAAAAGGTCAACAGAGCCCTGGCCACACCCATCCCATTAGGGCCTAGAGCAGAGCTGCTCTCCAAGGCAATTAGAGGGAGGATGAAATCAGCCATCACTCCAATACTCCCAGGTAAGAACAGTCAAGTGAGGAAGGGAGAAAGGAATTAGGGGAGGTAGGAGTCCTCCAATTTGCATTCTCCATCCAAGTGACTGTTAAGAGATCAAAGGCATATAATTCTAACCAGCTCCTCTCACCCTTGTTTGCTGAAGTTTAGGATGTGCAGCTTTACTGTGATCTGAAGTTTTGGCGCCTGTGTGCACGTGCACCTAACCACAAACACTGGTGTGTCTGAATGTCCCACATGATTCATTCACAACAGGGATGGGAATGCCTCAGTCCCACATCACGAGTGTGGCTACTCAACACAGGAGAGGTTTGTTCATGCCCACGTGGTCGGGTGCACAGGGGGCTGGGACAAGGCAGTTTATGCAGTTGTAGGGAAAAAATCCCTAGAGCCAAAACCACAAGCCAACTTCTGTTCAGCAAGACTGCCATTATTCAGCCTCTGAAAGAACAAAGAATAAGAAAATGTACTAAGCCACACCTTGAAAAGTCAGGACACAGTGGCATGCCATAGCTTGAAGGGAGCATTACAAAAGAGATCCCGAGTCACGTGTGCCAGCCTAAACCGCCCCACCTCCGGGCTCAGTGCTTTCCCTAAACCCCGTTCTCTCTAACAGAACCTCCCTAACAAAAACCTCATAAACCATACGGTTGAAATAAGCATACGTTCGTTCCTAAGCTTACTCTCGCTATGCATGTGTTTGAATGTATGTGTCCCTACCTCTCTCTCCATTGTTTAAGTCCTGAGAGACCTGGACCATGATTCTCCCAGAATCTCACCACAACCCTCACGAGGTTGTGATGATGAACCCTACTGACTGCTAACACTGCCTAGTTTTGAAGAGAAATTTGTGGAAGACCATGGTTTTAAATGGGAGCCTTTCTGAAAATGGCACAATACATCTTCAGATCAATAATGTATATTCAATATTAATATGTACAGAGAGCCACAGCATCAGCAAGCCCAACCCGCCTGTCTATAAAAAAAAAAAAAGTAGGGGGAAACTTACCAGAAGTCCCTGAGATAGTTATTAAAAACCATACCCCTAATTGAAAAATAAAATTTAAAAAAATTCCCATTTCCGAAAGTTCATGTTTCGAGTAACCCCAGACGCTACCAACAGATACTGGAGCCCAATACACAGCCTAGGGCACCATTTCTTGCGGTCTGATTTCAAGCGTCACTTCATATTATATGTGGGAATTTGGTTTTTCTTCACTTTTATTAATCAAAAGCAGCCATTATAAAACTATTTCAAAGTTGCTAAAATACTGAAGTTGTAGGATCTCTTTTCCAGGGCCAAGCCCTACATTAGGATTAATGGGTCCCCCATGTTCTTGGGGTCCCCACTGGAGTCACCCTTCAAGGCTGCTAAGAGAAGACGAACACCTCAGTACCGACAATCTTCTGACCACAGAGAAACCAGATGCAAGCACTCCTGGAAGGCAGAGATGCTGGCAACCAGGACACACTCAGTTTATAGATGATCCAACCGACTGACACGTGTGAACAGTCAAAGACAATGAAAGACTCTGTATTGTACGAACATCTGTAAAAATGAAAAACTTATGGCACTTATTCAGAGGGAGATAGGTATCAAGACGGCAGTCTGCAGACAGAAATGCAGTAGGTTTCCTGACAGTGTGGAACATAGTTCTACTTTCTAGCAGCAGCTGATGCCCAGTTTAGATAATAACTAGTCCAGAGACGGTTCTCAGGAAGGAAAGGAAGGGGAGCATCACTGACACCTCGGGCTGCTGGGCCGGGCCCTGCCATCTCAGCAGATCCTTCCAAGAGCACTGGGCACAGAACTGTCGACAGGGCCATGAGACCACTCTTCTTTGTTGGGCTCAGCATTGGCTTTGGTGGAAAAGCAGCCACAAATAAAAAGGTATCTACATTCCAAAGTTATGTGTTGGCACTAAGGAGGGGGAAGAAATCAAACGACAGTGTGGCCTTTGTTAATTTTGGGTACCAGAGCAGCTATATTAGAAATCAATTTATAACTGAGAACCACAGGAGAGTCACTGCTGAGATTATCTAGAATTTCCAAGGCAGAAAATCACTTTTACATACAACCCCTCAGGCCACAGACAGAAAAATGGAAAAACAGGAGGACAGACTGACATATCCAGGTCCCACTGTAAGTCAGTAACTGAACCAGGACTGAACCCTGGGCCCTGGCTCCCCAATTCCTAGACCTTTGATCTTTCCTCTGTACCACACTGACCCTAAGGGCTAAAGACACTAATTCACAAAAACCCCACACAGTACATGTAAATCCATTGACTGTAAAAGTCAATAATCCCAAGTACTGACCTTATTTCCAACAGCTGTCACTGGGCTTAGTTTATACCAATGTTACCTCCTTCAAAATAAACTAATATTTAAGGAGCAAAGCCACACAGACAGCATTACAATCTGGGAAAGAAAGACCTTTGAGGCTCCTCCAAAAATCAACACTTCATCCAAACATGACTATTTTTAAAACAACTTATCCTACCCTACCTAACCCCTATACAGCTGGTTAAAGAACAAAATACTAAATTCTATTTATTAAGTGTAGTCCACTTAATGTAAGTGAAAACCAAACTGTAAGACCCAGTTAGCTTAGGAACTACATACAGACCTCTCTTAAATGGCATAAATGAAAATCAGTTTCCCATGGTTTGTAAAAGCCAAGATGGACTCATGGAGCCTTTTAGGGATGTGGAGCTTGAAAAAGAACTACTATCTAAACTCAGAGGAAGATTTAAAAGTTTATTTTGGGCCCTGGCTGGTGCGGCTCAGTGGATTGAGTGCTGGCCTGTGAATCAGAGGATCACCAGTTCAATTCCCAGTCAGGGCACATGCCTGGGTTGCAGGCTAGGTCCCCAGCAGGGGGCGTGTGAGAGGCAGCCACATTTTGATGTTTCTCTCCCTCTCTTTCTCCCTCCTTTCCCCTCTCTAAAAATAAGTAAAATCTTTTTAAAAGAAGTTTATCTTGGGCTTCTTAATGGCTTAATTTCTTTGAAGCACCCCTCCCCCCGCCCCGCCCCACTCTTAAACCTATCTCTCAGTCTATAAAAGATGAAATAAAAACTCTTAACTCCTCCCTGGCCAGGTGGCTCAGCTAATTCGAGCATCATCCTGTACACCAAAAGGTTGTAGGTTCCATCCCTGGTCAGGGTGCATACTTAGGTTGTGCTTCAATCCCTGGTTGAGGAATGTATGGGAGGCGACCAATCAATGTTTCTGCCTCATATTGATGTTTCTTTCTCTGTCTCTCTCTTTTTTCCTCAGTCTCTTAAAATCAATAAACATATCCTCAGGTGAGGATAAAAAAAAAAAAACACACAAAAAGACAAGAAAAAAAATACCTCTTAACTGCAAAACAGATTGTGGCACTCCAGGGCCTTATCTTGGCCAACAAGGCTGAAACGCCTGCTCGGCTGGCCACCAAACCCACCACTAAAAAGTCGGGTTTCCAAATGCTCCTCGCTCTTCGTGAACAAATAAACTGAAAAGCTGTGAAGACCAAATGTAACTGGCATTAAATTCAAACTCCCACTCCAAGATCAGGTTTAAGTCTACTGATAATAATGTCATGTATTAGTTGCCACTAAACAACCATGTTCTCCACAGAAATCAATGTATCCAAGTAGAAAATTAAATTTCAATTTAATGCAAACATTATCCTTTAAAATATTATCAATGACTCTGCCATAGGAGATACATTTGAAAACACATATCAAATGTGTTCCCCAAAGTCAGCCATCCCCTCTTTCTGTAGTGGAATGGCCCTACTGTGAAATATCACGTCAATCCAGTCACTAAAGTAAAAATCAGATGTTAAAACAAGTTAGTCATGAGCATCTGAGAGAAAGAAAAGTACAAGAAAATTGGAACTTTTCCCAGTGAGAGTTTTTCCTAAGGAAAAAACAACAAAATGGGAAACAATACTTCAACAGAAAACTGCTTTATTGTAACCGCTCTCAGAATCACACGGTCCAGTCCGTGATGACGAGAAGCACCCCTAATGCGCATGGCTCCGACTCAGGAAGACCCACCACTCCAGCCGAGTGGAAACAGCTGGAATGTGACCCAACACCTGCATCCTCACCAGCACTGGCCCTTATCATACGGCTCAGGACTCACCAAACTTTTTCCTCCCAAAAGCTAACGAGAAAATTACTCTTTCCAGGTTCTTTCTCATCACAGGAATCCCCATTCCCCCACCCCGCCCCCCAATTATTTGTAACTTTGGGATTTCCTGCTAAAAGTACAGATTTTTATCTACAATATTCAAAGAACAGTCAGAAAGTCACGTACCTCCTATCTTCTCCCTCTCCTATCCTATTAGTGACGGCTCTCTGGATGGCAAAGGGAGGATTGGGAAGCCCACTGAGGTAGGTCTCATGAAACACTTTCAGTGATGATCACTTATTTCTACCACTTATTAACGCTGTTTAGGTCCCACGCTGAAACTTCCTGTTTTCCAGACTTGAAATTGGCACTACTGAGGACATTTCCTTGTGCTCTCATCCACTTACCATTCAAAACCCCAAAAAGTCTTAGTCCTCATGACTTCACACAGAAAAAGATGACTTTAGAAGTTTCTGTGCATGTAAAAGCAAGTGTTTTTAAACTGCACTTTTTGGAAAAACGTGTTTGTGAGAAGTGGATGCCTGCAAACCAAATCATAAAATTCCTTGCCTGCTCCTGCTCACGGCATCATTATAATACTCTTTTTCATCCACAGAGGGCACGCCCAGAACATAGTTCACCATTCTGTTTAATGATTCTCCATTAGAGAAAAACTGATGTGGTTGTAAACCGTCTGGAATGAAATCTCAGTTACATCAGAGTCTAATGGTCTGGGCAATCGCATGATTCTTGGGAACTGTCAATCTCTTCTGGTGTTTAACAGAATGGAAAGTCGGGTTACTTACCTTGTGCAAAGGGAGCACAAGGAACGCGCCTCCCCCACTTGCTTCTATGATTATGGCAACAAATCTGGGATTGACAGCGCAAAAGGAACTATCCCAGGTCACTCGAGAAACCCGGATGTCATCGTAACACTGGTCATTTTTCACCGCTTGTCCAAATACATGCCGAAACTTGCTCTGTCGTACCACTCGCCTCATTGTGTCTGTAGAAGAACAAAATTATGTTAAAACCATGCACCTAACTGAAAGTTTTACTTTTATAAATGAAAAGCTCAAGTAGAAAAAACCAGAATGGTATGGCATTTTTGTCTGCTCTCCTAAAAAGTAGCCAAATGGCAAATCCAAAATTCCTTTAGCAGCACATGCCCGGAGAAAACTGAAAAATACGTCAGGGAAAGAATTACAAAGAAATGAAAATTTCCTAATTCCAGGTCCAGAAACTGCTCACCAGTTTTAATTTCAGGAAAAAGATCAAAGCAAAGAATGAAGAAAAATTAGCCTTTCACAACTGGGTGGGAACTAAAAGATAATTAACTCCAGCCCTCCCCTTTTATAAATAAGAAAACTCCAAAGTTAAGTTATACGGTAGATATGAAGCTCAAGAAACCCCCTCAAAAAAGTTATAATATTGTGACTTTTCCCTCCATCTGCCAAGGTAATTTTTCAGGGTTGTTTTTGTTTGTTTTGTTTTGTTTTTTTGGTAGGCCACTGAGAAGCTGGCTTTATTGGAAGCGGATCAGTTCGGCACCCTGGCATACGGCAGATGCTAGACTGAGGTCTGTAGAAGAAAAGGAACCTGCCCAAGGTCACTCGGCCAGTCCGTGCTGGATTCCAGAGACTGAGGTTTCCTGGTATAACTTTTCAGCTCTCAGCATTTTCCCCAGACATCAGCACTCTGCCGTCTGAGAACTGCGCCCACTCACAAGTGTTTCCGCAAGACCAACTACGTGTAGTGGAGAATTCAAGAAACACTAGGCAACCACCCTTGTCTTCCAGAGCTTCCAACACAGGCTTAACAATCAGAGGAACTCAGAACCAAACTCCTGGTGCTGAATGTGACCAGTAGTCTGACTAAGGCAGCTGACTGGTCAAAAGGCAGGTCTCGTCGGGAAAGAGTAGCAAGGGTTTAAGTGGAGAGTAAGGTGATAAACATGACGTGTAGGACGACAAGAGGTCAAACAGTGGCACACTAGACATATTAGACAAGAGGAGGCTAAAAGCAAGGTGCAGGGCTAAGTAAGTGCTGTGACAATAAACCTGGCCCCGAGAGGCCTGGAACGACTGTGGCAGTAGCAGTTGGCAGAGGATGCCCCTCAGGGAGGGGAAATGAAACCAGGATGGGTTTTCCCATTGGAACTGATCATTCATTCGCCTGGGGGTGGGGTGGTATTCCTGGTTTTCCTCACTGGTCCTTTCAGACTCCAAATTCCACTAGGGTGTGGGACAGAGTGTGCACTGAAAGCTCCTGCTTTAGGATTAACAGGCCTCAGCTGGTGAGGTTTCCTAGCCTGCATCCAACGTCATTTTCCTACCTGCTAATGTGGGACATTCTGTTCATACTGGCCAGGATAGAAGGGGCCGGGAAAAAACTTAAGTGGAAACGGAGCATGTTCGAACCTTGACAACTCCACTGAAAACCAGTCGCCCTGACCCCCACGCACAGAGGAGGGCTGGCACCTGTCCACTCATGCCAAATGGGGCACCGGGCAGGATGCTGCTGACCCCTTCCCTCCAGTTCCCTTTCTCATGGCTCTGGGACCACTGCTAAATGCAGAGGGAGTGGGTTTACTTTTGCCAGAGCCTCTTTCTACCCTTCCAAGGAATGTGCAAAAGTCGCCTCTCTGCAAGCCCGGGGCATGTCACTGGGCTAGGCAATGGACCCTGGGCAGGTAGTTGGGCACCCATGTTCCTCACCCGGCTGTTGCCTGACCTTTCCAGCTGACTACCAGAACCATACATTTAAATTACTTGGTAGAGGAGATGGCAAATAATTTGCTTCCACTTGGCCAGGGTCCTTCATCTGTGAAACAGCGCAAATAATTCTCAAGCATGAAGAGCTTCCATGAGGTGGTGAAACCACAAGAAAAGCACATCCATACAAAAGCCAACGTACAGCCAGCCGGTTTCAGGATTCATTTCCCGACACGACCATCTGTACTGGTTAGCGGAGGCTCAGATCCCCACCAGCACCTTCCAGCAAGTGTTTCAAAAGGAAGTTAACATAGAACGAAGAATTACACCATATGTCAGAGTTAATATCCTTCAGATATAAATTTTTCACAAATTCAAAACATGAAAATCCCAATAGAAAGTTATACAAAGAACAAGAGGTAATTTACAAAAGAAATACAAATGGCATTTATCTCTACTCCTTCCTGAGAACCTAACCAAATGACAGTCAAGGAATAAAAGCAGGTGTGAACACAGAAGGACGAGGGAGAGGACACTGGAAAGGGGCCTAATGCGACAACACAATCTGGGAAGATGGAAAGCTATCAAGTCCGTGTAACTGACTTGAGTGTGAATGTTCTCCACTCAGCTGAGTGCCTCAGGAGGAGAGGCTCAGAAAAGGATGCCAAGGCCCACTGGAAACCCCAGAGCACCCAGGGGAACTGTGTGTTTCTACAGACAGGGACGGGGGAGAGGGGCTGCAGAGAAAACTGGCTGAAGCCTAAGTCAGAAGCAGCTGAACACCCTGGTCACCTCCTCTACTACTACACCTGCTCCAGCAGGAGCCAGACTGCATGCCCTGGGCAGGATGACACACGGCACAGGTGGGCACAGGTATGAACAGGTGTCACATGACACTGTGGTTCTGTACACTGGAGCTTCCTGGCCCTTGTTCCTGGGCCTTCCAGAACCCTGGCTGCCAGGCCTAGACACCAACCGCCCTACCTGGTAGATCAGAACTCACCTCTCACTGTGAGGTCCACCATTAGATAAGCTAGATACCATCTAATCTCACCAGCGACATAAACATTAATAAATATAAATATGTGAAGTGCTTCGAAAGTGTTCGTCAAAAGATATTACACAAATCTGCTGGCTGACTTACATACTAAAATACTTTTAAAAGTCATTTCTATATTACACATACTGACAACTTACTTTCATTCTACCTACAGGGAGTCAGAATGATATACAGGTTCTTTCGCTACAGCCATGGATTAGAGTGTCAGCTACAGAGCAGGGATAGTGAGAAAAGTCAGTGCTTCCCGAGTGCTGTGTTATTGAGCCAGGCATGTCCAAGTGAAGCTTGAAAGGCAGTGTGAGCCCATTCACATCCAAGGTTGAACCTGATCTGGGGTAGATATCCACATGGCACAGCTGCTTTTGCCGCGAGCAATAGAGAAAAGCAATCAAGAGGGCAGGCTCCAAAGTCTGACAGCCCTGTGAGTGAGAAACACAGCTGTACCATTTACTTCCTGGCCATGGCTCAGTAGGGCAAAGTCAATGAATCTCCTTAAGTGTCTGATTCTCTATCTGAAAATGGGTACAGTGCGTATGAAGGGATCACTGAATGAGCACGTGGTGATGGGAGTGTAGCAGGAGATCCAAATGTTGAAGCACCTCGTATGGTTAGAGATACGTATCTAATTATACAATAAATGCCAGCCAGAAGGTAATCCAGATTCAAATCCTAGTCCTGTCATTTATTAGTAAACTACTTAACCTCTCTGAGCCTCAGTTTCCTGATCAATAAAATGAAGGGGATGATACCTATAATAAGAACTAAAAACAGCTAACAAAACCCAGGTCCAGGTGGCTTCACCATTGAAGTCTGTCAAACATTTAAAGAATGCCAATTCTTCACAAATTCTTCCAAAGAATAGAAGAGAAGGAAACACTTCAAAATTAATTTTATGAGACCAGTATTAATATGATACCAAAATCAGATAAAGACATGACCAAAAAAAAGAATGGACAAATATCTCTCATGAATATAGATGCAGAAATCCTCAACAAAATACTAGCAGACCAAATCTAGCAATGTATAAAATGCATTATTATACAACATGGCCAAGTGGGACCTTATCCCAAGAATGCAAGGTTGGTTCAACATATGAAAATCAATGTAAGCCCTGGCTGGCGTAGTTCAGTGGATTGAGCGTGGGCTTGCGAACCAAAGTGTCGCAGGTTCAATTCCCAGCCAGGGTACATTCCTGGGTTGCAGGCCATAACCCCCAGCAACCGCACATTAATGTTCCTCTCTCTCTCTCTCTATCTCCCTCCCTTCCCTCTCCAAACATAAATAAATAAAATTAAAAAAAAAAAGAAAAAGAAAATCAATGTAACATGTTATCAATAGAATTACAAAACACAGCTCACATGAACACCTCACACAGAAAAGTGATGGACAAAATCTAACATTCTTGCATGATAAAAATCACTCAACAAGCTAGAAGGAAACTTCCTCAAGCTGATTTTTTAAAAACATCAATTGGCCCTGACTAGTGTGGCTCAGTGGATTAAGCGCCAGCCTATGAATCAAATGGTCGCTGGTTGGATTCCCAGTCAGGGCACAGGTCTGGGTTGTGGGCAAGGTCTCCAATAGGTGGCACTCAAGAGGCAAGCTATTGCCTCCCTCTCTCCCTTCCCCTCTGTCTAAAAATAAATAAATGAAATATTTTTTAAAAGCCAATTAATTGTATTTCTGTACATTTTCCCCCCTCTCTCCCTTCCCCTCTGTCTAAAAATAAATAAATGAAATATTTTTTAAAAAGCCAATTAATTGTATTTCTGTACATTCATAACAAATAATCGAAAAAATGAAATTAAGAAAACAATTCCATTCAGAATATTATCAAAAAGAATAAGATACTCAGGAATAAACCTACCCAAGAAGGTGAAAGGCTTGTATACAGGTATACTCATTTTATTATGCTTGGCTTTACAACACTACACAGATGTTGCGTTCTTCAAAAATTAAAGGGAAGACCCTCCACTAGCAAAAGGTTACAACTCGCTTTATTGAAATGCTTGCTTTGTCCTGGCTGGCGTAGCTCAGTGGATTGAGCGCGGGCTGGGAACCAAAGTGTCCCAGGTTCGATTCCCAGCCAGGGTACATTCCTGGGTTGCAGGCCATAACCCCCAGCAACCGCACATTGATGTTTCTCTCTCTCTCTCTCTCTCTCTCTCTCTCTCTCTCTCTCTCTCTCTCCCTCCCTTCCCTCTCTAAAAATAAATAAATAAAATATTAAAAAAAAAGAAAAAGGAAATACTTGCTTTGTTGTAGTGGTCTAGAACTGAACCCACGACATCTCTGAGGTATGCCTGTACTAAAAACTACAAAACATTGCTGAAAGAAATCACAGAAGACACAATTAAATGTAAAGATATCTTGTGTTCATGGATTAGAAGACTTACCATTAAAATGGCAATACTCAAATTGAGCTACACATGCAATTCAATCCCTATCAGAGTCCCAGCTGACTTTGTGAAAACTGACAAATTGATTCTATTGGGTTGGCCACGAGTCCATTTAGTTTTTTCCATAAAAGACACATTTTTCACTTTCAGCAACAACTTTATTGATTTGGATATTTTGAGTATATTGGCTATCTCCTGCTATGGGCTTCTAGTGGGTAGAGGCCAGGGGTGCTGCTAAACATCTTCCAATGCATAAGACAGCCCCACAGCAAAGAATTACTTGGCCAAAATGTCAACAGTACCAAAAAACTTCGCAAACCGTTTTTGACATGTTCAATTCAGTCACAGCACCTTCTGCATACACTGCACAAATCTTTTTTGCATTTCAGTTGCATTTTTACCTTTCCTGAAAAAATAAAGCATAATATGCTGAAAATGTTATATATTTTCTTCATCTTCAATATTAAAATGGCCATACAAAAGTTCACCAATTTTGATAAATGTTTTAAATGCATGCTGATATGACAGCTGTCACAGTACAGTCTAACAAAATGGTTCTGAATGAAGTTAAAGACAACTAAATACTACTAGAGCCATCATATGGGAAAAACTAAATGAACTTTTTGGCCAACCCAATAGAATTCATATGAATTGCTAGGGACCCAAAAGTAGCCAAAACAACCTTGAAAGAGAAGAACAAATTAGGATTGGAATATTATTTGGCAATTAGGAAGATTCAAACTCCCTGGTTATAAACTTACTACAAAGCAATGCAAATCAAGACAGCGAGGTATTAGAACAAGAACTGACACATACATCAATGGAAGGGAATTGAAAGTTCAGAAATAAATTCACACATCTTTAGTCTTAAGTGATTTTCAACAAGGTACCAAAACCATTCAATGGGGAAAGAATAATCTTTCCAACAAATAGTACTGGGATCACTGGATAGCCACATGCAGAAGAGGCTGGATCCTGACCTCACACCGCAGAAAATAATTAGCTCAAAATGCACCACAGACATAGCTACTAAGAGCTGTAAAAACCATAAAAGTCTTAGAAGAAGACATAGGAGTAAATCTTCATGACCTTGGATCTGGCAAAGGATTCTTAGATTAGACACCAAAAACAAAAGCAACAAAATAAACAGTAAATAAACTGGACTTCATTGACATTTAAAACTTTTGTGCTTTAAAGGACACCATCCAAAGACACAGAATGGGGAAAAAAATTTGCAAAGCATGTATTTGATAAGGCACTTGTATCTACAATATATAAAGAATTCCTAAAACTCAATAATGAAAGACAAATAATCCAACTAAAAATTGGGCCAAATGGGAAAAAATGAATTTTTCCCAGAGAAGATACACAAGTGTCCGATAAGCACATGAAAAGATACTGGACATCATTAGTCACTGGGGAATGTAAAGCAAAACCACAATACAATACCACTTCACACTTGCTAAAATGGCTAGAATTGAAAAGTTGTAACATCAATGTTAATGAGGATACAGAGAAATCAGAACCCTCACACACTGCTGGTGGGAATGTAAAATGGTGCAGCTGCTTTGGAAAGCAGTCTGGAAGTTCCTGAAATGGTTAAACAAAGAATTACCATGTGACCCAGATATTGCACCCCCAGGAACATACCCCTAAGAATTGAAAACAGGTATTCAGACAAGTATCTGTACATCAATGTTCACACCAGCATACTCTTAAGAGCCAAAGGAAACAACTCATGTTAGATATCCATCAGATGAGTAGAAAAATAAAATGTCATACACAGATATAATGGAATATTATTCAGCAATAAAAAGGAATGGAGTACTAATACTACTAATACATGCTACAACTTGGATAAACCTTGAAAATATTACTCAAAGGGAAAGAAGCCAGCCACAAAAACCTACATATTAAGATTACATTTATATGCAAGTCCAGAACAGGCAAATCTATAAAGAAAGTACTCGTAAATTAGCGATTGCTCAGGGAGGGGGCTGGTACAGGGGGATAGAAAGTTATGGCTACAGTGTACAGGGTTTCTTTTTGAAGTGATAAAAATGTTCTACAATTGACTGTAATGGTAGTTGCACATATTTGCAAACATACTAAAAAGACACTGAACTGTATACTTTAAATGGGTAAATTGTATGGTATGTGAATTATATCTCAATAAAGATGGTTCTTTTTTCATCTGCAAAGTGCTCAGCATAGACTCTGGTAAATGTTAGCAATTATTTAAGAGTCCACTAAAAGGTTTCTCTACCAAAAGGGGGGGAAAACAAATAAATTCTCTACTGGTTATGAGTGAAGAGTGTAATTTTCACATAGGAGAACCAGCATCAGTTTTCAAGGACCCTTTGCAAAATTTTTTGTTCTTTCACATCAGCATGGTATTCATTATACTTAAATTTCTCCTCTAACAAAGGAAAAAATGGGAACTATCTCAAATAGAAAAACTCCCCTCTTCTTAAGACAGCGGCCAAAATGATATTCGTGTTTCACCAATTTTCTAAATGTTTAGCTATAAATTGTTAAATTGCAATGTCATGCCATCAAACTTAGTTCTTTTATTAAATATCTTGTTCTAAATTACACAACTAAAGTATCCTCCCAAATGAAAGCATTTTATAGATTTCTCAATTATATTAAAGAGAATAAATGAAAAAAAAAAAACCCTAAGGAAATACTAGGTACAATTTTAAATGTCTTATCAGACAGAGTTCAAACCTTGGAGAACTTGCCTACTCATGACATCTTTCAAGTACAGATTCCTAACACTGCACATCACCTTTTCCTCGCATTTGGAGAATCATAACAGTATTAAAGGAGATGAAGTAGCCATAAGTCACTCATGAAGCGAATCAAAGAAATGTTTACACATGTCAAAACAAATTGACTTCAGATAGGAGAAAATGCAACATGGCCTTATCTTAGGCCTTATAAAACATGCAATTTATCATTCTGCCCATATTTTCAATCAGACTGGGACCATTCTAGAATGGGTTTCATTGTGATAAAAACGGGTATGCCTCTGAAAGGCGGTGTGAGGACAGCTTGGGAGTACAGGCTCAACTAGGAAATGCGCTCTCTGGAATTTGGCTGAAACCTCTATTTTAGAAACAGGGACAGTCGTCTCCCCGGCCCAATTTTCCAGGTGATAGTGAAGGACAAACAAAGGGGATTAAGAGTTAGGTCTTGGTTGTTGAGCAACTATCATAATAAATTTCTTTTTCTTTTATTTTATCTTTTCCATAGTCACCATGCTGTACATTACATCCTTAGGACTTACTAATCTGGTAATGCTAAGCCTGTAATTTTGACCACCAACACCCATTTCACCCACCCCCACTCACCTGACTCTGGCAACCACCGGTCTGTTCCGTTTCTGTGAGTTCCAGGTTTTTGTTTTTTTTTTAATTTTTAGAGTCAATGTGTAAGTGATACATACAGTACTTGTCTTTGACACATTTCACTCAGCATAATGCCCCCAAGATCCATCCATGTGGCCACAAATGGTAGGATTTCCATCTTTTTATGGGTACATAATATTCCACCATATTATTTTATATATCTCCCATATTTTCTTTATCCATTCATTTGTCAATGGATACCTACGTTGTTTCCATCTTAGCTATATGGTAAATAATGCTGCAATGAACATGCAGGTGCAGATAACTTTTCAAGACAGTGATTTCATTTCCTTTGGATAAATATCCGGAAGTAGAATTGCTGGATCATATGGTAGTTATATTTTTAAATTTTTTGAGAAACTTTCGTACTATTTTTCTATATTAACTACATCAAATTACATTCCTACATAAATTTCTAATCAGTAGATTATATACTTCTGTTTTTGGCTTTAAATAAAGAAAATATAAGCTGATTACCCATATTCGTGATACTTAATAGCTCATCTATAGAAACAAAAAAAATCAAAATTTTCTTCACATGTTGGGGGAACATCTTAACCAAGAACAAACTGTAAAAATAAGGTCTACCTCTATGGTTTAAGGACTTACTTGTAAGTGTCCCAGGAAAGTTTGCTAGAAATCATTCTCAGAATAAAATATGTACATTCAGCTGATAATCCTCAACTGTTAGAAGACTGTAAAGGCATGTTTCCTATTGTATTGCCAAGTCAAGTTATACACAGAAAATTTATTTCACAGGCCATACATAAGAAATGTGTTGGGTATTGGGGAAGGAAATGTATATAAGACAGGGTGCTTATATTGTAATGGCACCAAATAAAATACACTCAAAACACCTGAGTAAATGTTACTACATTTTCTCTATTCTGTCTACTTCCATCAATCTCATAAAAAATGACCACAATTTTGACATTTCCTTGTTTATTGAGAAGTTATCTGTTTAAAGATCCCAGCAGACGTACTTCTATGGTTCATATGAAAGGCAACACATCCTGCTAGAAGCACACACAGGAAAACCCCTACTAGTAGCAAAATCCTGCTCAGCACAGTTGCTGAGACCATTCCAGAGCATCAATTACTCCAGTGCTTACTAGGCTGTGAGTGTTCCCTGGCCAGGACCACAGGAAGACCAGGATATCCCCAGTGGGGAAAGAAAATGTTCCCTCTAAGTTGCTGCTCTGATGGTAGGCACTTTTAATGTGCAAGAGATTTGGATGAGTCCTTTAATAGAAAATGGCAAGTAAAATAACAAACGAGGCAACAAATGTCCTAAACTCAGCTAGGACATTTAAATGGCCATCCCTCAAGTGAAAAATTCCTTTCGCAAGTTGGAAATGTAATATGTAAGCCTGCATACAACATACATTCACAAAAGAGCAGACACCCAAAGCAAATATAGGAGGTACTATGGTTAAATACAAAAATTTAACATTCGTCATTTCTGGATATGAGTTGGCTGAACTTTTTCTGAATTTTCTTAAACAAAACGTACCAGTGACTTGAAGAGTTCACCTTAACAAATCATTTTTCACTATATCTATTTCCTTAATTAACAGATTCATGTGAGACATTCCAAGAAAAAAAAAATCCCTAATTTACTTACTTTAATAGAAGTTATTTTAAAAAGAAAAAGAGCCCTGGCCAGGTAGCTCAGTTGGGTAGAGTGTCATCCTGATACACTAAGGTTGCAGGTTCGATCCCTGGTCAGGGCACATACAAGCAGCAACCAATGAATGCATAAATAAGTGGAACAACAAATTGATTCTCTCTCCAATGAATAAATAAAAATCCTTTTTTAATAAAAGGAAGAAAAAAGACCACAGTGCAGTATTTGGTATAAAACAGCAGAGCCCTGACCAGCATGGCTTGGTTGGTGGAGCCTTATCCCACAAAACAAAACACTGCTGGTTAGATTCCCGGTCAGGGCACAGGCCTGGGTTGCGACATGGTCCTGGTTGGGGCCCGTGCGAGAGGCAACTAATTGATGTTTCTCTCACATATCGATGTTTCCCTTCCTCTTTCTCCCTCTCCTCTCTCTAAAAATAAATGAATAAAATACATATTTTTAAAAAACAGCAGCAAAGTCAGACATACAACAGACCTCATTCACAGCAGCTGTGGCTGAAAAGGATTTGTACTCCACACTGATGATATTGAGGCATTAGGGGGAAAATGATTTTTTTCTAGAAAAACCGCTGACCACTTAAGACAACTGACTGAAAGTATTGAATAGCCTTGATGTTGGTTCAGTTTATCATGACACCAAGAATGGTAAGAATAAGGGCTGGGGAGGAGACAAGTTTAAAAAAAAGAATAAAGGGGAAAAAATCATAGCCTTCCAATAGTAACACCCCATTATTCATCCAAGTAATAGGTAAGATGCCAATAATGAGGCATACCAATCATAAATGCACTCTGTTTCAACTTAATAACCAAATATTATGTTTTAAATGTTTCTAGGAACAAAAGGACAAGAAAATGCAAGACCTACCAAAAAGCATCCAGGCTCAGTCCTCCCGGATGCCTCCCGGATGAGTAAAAGGGTTCTCAAACTCATCCATTTCAGGCCCTTCATTTTCAGCCCAGAGACATTATGTGACTTGCCCAAAGATAAAGGACATCAGAGAGAGACACAATGACCTCGAACCACAAAGTAGAGGGCAGTTCAACTCTCCGCCCCCTGAACTTTCACAGCGTGCCGTGACAAACTCCCAGTCATACGGACTGTTTGGCTTTCCCACATCAGCCCGGAGTGGCACTCAGAGCTTGTTCATGGGCGTGCTGCCTCAACTCAGCTCCACACTTGGCCTGCTTGTGCAACTTCTAAATATGAAATTGCATTTTGCTCACTTTGTAAACATGACTCAACATGGAAAAAACAAAATACAGAAGCTGGCTGTACGCTCTCAAATATGCGGAGACAAACAACAGAGAGCAGTGGGGACGCCGAGTCTTCACTTCTGACTGGGAACCTTTAGGCTGCAGCCAGAGGCCTATGTGCGCAACTGTCCAAAAGATCGGCACGAAAGGGCATGCAGAAAATTCTAGAAATTACATACATATGTAACGATGACGGTTTCTAAAAGGCAAGGTATAATGAAGAGGTTTACAAAGGTTTCTAAGAAAAGAACTCCAACTTTTTACAATTTTGTACTCATTTTAGGAATTTGTTACAAAGAAAAGTTGGGGACCACCTAACGTCATCATAAACACTGACTGATGACTTAGAATAAAATATGAAACTATGAAAATGACAGCTAAAAGTGAAGTCTGACAAGAAATGAAATGAGATATATACATAAATCCAATCACCCCAATAAACACTTTAAATATCTTACATGTTATGTCAAGTGCATCTCAATAAAGCTGACATTTTTACAAAATGAAATGAGCATATGATCAGCAAAATAGCAACATAAACATCCTAAATACAAAAATAGAAATCTTCAAATTAACTCTCACATTTGTATGACCGAGAGGCCCTTTATCTCTAAAACATGCCCTAACAGGGACTGTAACACACTTAGATAAGAATGACACTACAGAAGTTTTGCAGTTACTAAAACATGAGATTATAAGGTTTTAGGGGTCCCCTCTTGGTCTTCAATGACAGAAATACATGTTTTTATCTCACTATCAAAATAAGAACACATTTCCCCCAAGATACTGTACAAGGTTGATGTATTTACTATCCCCCCATCTCTCCCCATTTTCTGCTTGTCACCGGCATCTCTGTAAACACGACGACACCCCCCCACCCCCGGAGCTTTGAGGAGGACTGAAGAAATCTCCGGCACAGAGACGGAGGCAGGCACTACCTGCGCAGAGAACCCTGTGGAACTGCAGAAATGCGTCTGAGGCCGCAGTCATCTCCCTAAGTGCCCCACAGGAGACCAGACTCAGAAGCTGAGCTCTCTGCCTCTCTTCAAAGAGCCAAATTAATCCCAAGAGTTCTCATAGCAAATGCAGAACTTTCACAGGCATGGCTGACACTGCAATCTCACTTAAAAATTAATGATGATCGTGTTTCAAAATACTCCCTATACTGATGATCTACTTTTCTTATCAACAACTGCTAAAAGGCACACTGTGTATGACCAAGCTTGCTAAGTCTGCGTCCACTACTTGGTCAGAGGGGAGTTTCTCTTGGAATAAAATTTTAGTAATTCTTTGGCAATAGTCTGATACGAAATTGCCTGTGACTCCAAGATCTTTTTGCTGTTGCTGTTTTAAGGCATTTTTATGAAGATGCTCATATAAGGCTGGTCACAGGCAAAATTAACAAAGTCAAAATACAAAGCAATCACCTTCAACCGAAGAATTTCAGTCTTGTCCTGACCAGTATGGCTCAGTTGGTTGGGCGTCACCCCGCCCCCCCAAGCAATAGGTTGCCAGGCTGATTCCCAGAGGTCAGGGCACATGCCCAGGCTGTGGGTTCAGTGCCCAGCTGGGGCGTGTAGAGTTGCAACCAATTGGTGTTTCTCTCTTGCATCGCTGTTTCTCTCCCTTTCTTCTCCCTCCCTTCTCCACTCTCTAAAAATAAATAATAAATAAAATCTTTTTAAAAAATTTTACTATTCCCTTTCTAATACCCTATACTGTGGGCAAACAATGAATACACACACACACACACACACACACACACACACACACTCTTGACAATGGTTCAAGTGAATGGTAAGGTACAGCAGGGAAAACTCGGGACTGGGTGTCAGACACACAACTTTATCCTCGCACACAGTCATTTACCCTCTGAATCATCATGGTTCCACGGTTCTGGGTTTCTTCTGTAAAATGGGAGAACTAAAATATAAATCCTACAACTCTATTCTAAAGCCTACAAATCTATAGGAAATGGTTCTTTCACTGGGCTCCAGTCCGCATCCCCCAGTAAAACACACAATTCACTGAGAACTGAATTCTGAACTAGATACTAGCACCTACAGGGTTATGCATATAACATGCACACTCATCTGTGAATGTTGAATAGGTCTTTAATCTCAAGCAGTCCTCATTCATTTATTCAACATTCAATTATTTACTGAGCTTTGTCCATGGACCTGGCATGATGCTATGCACTGAAGACACAATGGTGAGCAAGCAAACCTGGCCCTTACTGTCGTAGAGCTTACAGTCTACTGGAGGAGACACACCATAACCAAATACCAGCCCAAACATTAACGTGGGCTGGAACAGACACCGGGATGGTGAAGCACATGGGGAACGTACCGATGACCAGGGCAGAGAACCACCACTTTGTATTAGCACCCAAGAGCCTTCTCTTTACAAGTAGGATGTCTGAAAGGGGCAAAAACAGAGGAGAAAAATATTTAAATACATATTGTACCTTTTCAGATTAACAACTGGATCTGCGGCTTTAAAATAAAGAAAGTTTGCCAAGCAAGATGCCTGAAGCCTGAAAGTAAATACATTGAGCATGATATCTGAAAACGAAACTAACACTATTCCAAATAAAAATCTCCCTATGTTTCCAGAATTTTCAGACATCCTACAGAAACAGGAAAGTGCACCTCTTAAAATCTTACTGCAACTTAAGACAGATCATTTTGTCTGTCTGATCCTTTTCAGTAAAATTACAAACTATTTCCTCATCAGTACATCTGTCTTCTAAAGGAGGAAAAGAAATAAACACAGAATATCAGTATCTACAACACAGTACAAGAAACTGTAACAATGTAGCTCACTGGGGAAAATGCAGTTACAACCAAATAAATACTTTCTGTAATCTCTAAAAACTGCCAGAAATAACACATGCACAATTACAAAAACAATTTTTTGTGTGCTCATTTATCACAACATCAATCACTAAATTTAAACCAAAGCCTGTCATTTTTGAAAGTTTAATATATCACACAAATGAACTCTTAAATGATGAGACCATTCAGCAATTGAAATGGTGCACAATTTGCAGTATTTTAACTCACTCAGTTCCTGTCAATTTCTCAAATCAAAATCAAACCACAGTGAATCCTTGGAGCTCCAGGAGCCACTCAAGTGCCCTGAGACCTACCCTTTGATTCCTCTGGAGCTGGGTCAGGACAAACCACCACCCAGTGGGACAAGGACACTCACCAATCAGTCAAGGCATTAGAAGATGAGAAATCAGATTAAGACAGTAAGGGGAAACGCCGCCGTTACATGGATACCTTAACTTTAAATCCTCATCCTGACACAAATTACGGTTCTTCCCATATCTGTTTTGACAAAAACTCTTAAGATGAAAGCATGCTTCCACAAGGATGTGGCTTCACTGACTCTTTCTGAAGGCAAAGTAGCTAACTGAACTACAAAACAAAGCCCTAAGAACCCCACGCTACCAGTATTTTCAATCTATTTAATAAGTCAGTTAAGTAAATTTGCAATAAAGCACCAAAATGTAATGTCACTCTACTTTTCATCAGAATTCATACTTTAGACAAAACGCCAAGAGTTGCTTTGCAAATAAAATGTTTCAATAAAGAAATGCATATATGCACACCTTGCTAACATTTATTTACAATGAAAATTATGAGGTTAGCTTATCGTAAGATAATTTAACAAAGCAAATGCTTACAATTAGCAGTCCTATACCATAGAAAACTTCATCTTTACTCCTTCCATCCTCTAGGAAAGTGGGAAGACTGACAATCTCTAACACAAGCGTATCATGTAAAACTGAAATTCAGTTGTTCAACTAACATTCTCTGAGCACCAACTGTGTGCCAGGCAGTGTGCCGGGAAACGGAGACACAGAAAATGTAAAGTGTTCTCTTCCTTCCAGGGAACACAGTGTTCACTTTCACAAACTGGAAAGATAATAACTCCATATGTATATATTTACTTTTTAATTTCTGCTCATAGAACCCAAAATGTAATTAATATTAGCGTAGAAATCATTAACAGTAGTGATACCTACAAATTCCATTTGCAAATTCCATGTCTACACTATATTTACATTTGACTTGAATATATCATATGAATGTGTATATTCCATTATAATGACTTTCCACAGTCTGGGCCCTCCCACCTACCTGATACTACTCTTCCCCAATTACACCTGTTTCGAGTGGGCCTGCTGCTATTTCGCTCACCCACAGGCAGGGCCTCACTGTTAATTTCCCATAAATACTGACCCTCCAACACCCTGTCCTCTTACCTCCCAGAGCTCAATCCCCAAATAGAATTCAGCACCAAGAATTATATACTTGAGGGTTAGCAGAAGTCTGTAATCTATTTTTTTTAACTCTTGCACATTTTTAAAGTAAATCAAAACATTAAGCTTGTCATTAACACCTTGTGAAGACCTTTTTCTTAATTGCACCAGAAAAAGCAGGTCTCTAATCCTTATTCCACTCAGCATCATAAAATGTTTCAATGAGCAGAGTTCTTGGAAACCAGGCAGTCCAAACCCTTCAAAAAGGCAATAACCAAAAGATGTCGATTATTTCCCACTGTTTGCACAAGAAGGGGCTTTTTGATAGGAGTTTATAAGGAAATAGGAATACAGGTGGAGATCAGCACCAAGCTCTGGCCAGTCGGTACCAGCTACCTCAAATCACAACCTTTAGCCTGCCCTGATCCATTTCTCAAAGATCACAGAAACCAAGCCACTTTGCTAAAACCTAAGACCCTTTCCAGCTTTGATTTCTAAATGGCAAGAGGGGAAGAAAAGGATCATGAGTATCTGGGGGGCAAATGTAGCAGATTCACTGTTTTAGAGGTAACAGGAAAAACCTTTCAAAACAGGCAGGGCTTCCTCCTAATTTCAGGTGTCAGGGCGAGCCTCTTCACACGGGCTCTGCCTGGTCCCACATGCCTCTGCTCAGCTCGCCCCTTGAAACTGGGTCACACTGACCGAACGCCAAAATTTCATTAAGACGATCCGTGCACCAATAAGGAGCCTCCTTTTTAAAAATATTAATGTTGTACCTCTATAAGGGTTAAGGAATGTGAATGAGAAGCATAAGTAAGGCCTGTAGTTATCCTACACTGAGTAACAGTGATGGTTTACTAATAACTGTGGCCATCCAGGAACACAATCTGGAAATAAATTTGAGCCATTTGCTTTGCTACTACTATTTAAAGGAGATCAGACTAACCAGGGGAGTGGAAGCTTCAAGTTAAGAGAGAGGATGAAGAACCTGGAGGACTGCTGTGGCGTGAGGCTGCTGGGTGTCACGCAGCCTGGAACAGGCAGCTAGGATGTGGATCCTTACCTCCGTTTCACAGACTCCCAGCTCCAGAATCCCATTATCACCATTAACAGTCTCAAAAGCTGTGCTGTGAATTAAACAGGTTTCCTCACTCTTCGGTCTAGGCTGAGAACTCACCCACCACTTGTAATACTGAATCTACACCCAAAAATGCTATCTGAATTCCAAATTACTGAGTTACTCTTTGGAACATAACCCAGTCGTGGGCTGGGGACCGAATACACACACTGCCTTTAAAACAGAAACTACATCTGGGCTCTCCAACCATTCACTTTCAGAAAACCACATGGTCCACAACTATCGTTCGTCGGTAAGATACATCATTTGTTCCACCTGACAACGTGACTCAGCCCAGTGCATCCAAGATATCTCTACCTTGCATAAGATCAAACTGGAAGTGATAGGGTTAAAAAAAAAACCAACCCACAAAACTTCCAATGTATCTTCTACAGTAGCGCTGTGAAGCAACAGTAGCCCACATAAGACAGAGCCTAAGGAAAATTACTCTATTTCTAAAACAGACAACACGCATCTTATTAAATATCACCCCTAAAGAGCTGTGGCCAGCACGCGCTGGCTCGAGCCACTCGCTTGCTTGCCAAGAAAAACTAGCATGACAATGTTAAACTGAAGACACTACTAACCACAAAATTAATTTACCATCTAGCTTGTAAAGTGACTAGTCTCCTAATAAATCCTTCTGCTTAATAGAGATGACGGCTCCAGTGTATACGTGTCTCCCAGTCACCACTCAGACCGCATTTGAGTTTTTGTATTAATAAATCAGCCTCAATTCTTTAAGTTCCTAAGAATGAAAGGAATTAGAATCTTTAACTAGAAAAGAATGCTTGACCATTATGAAAAGGAATTTAAGTATCTTTCATGTGAAGTAAGCAAATAATGGTGATTAAACATTTGTCTTCAGGAGGGGGTGCTTGTGAACCTTGTGAAGAACCCCTACAATGCGAGCAGAAAATACACCCCCAAAGGTTTCACCCTCCCAACACTCCCTTTCCCAAGCCTGTCATGGCCTTTCATGAAGCTGAAAAAGCACGGCTCTATTCATCCAGGATAAAGGCCTCAGCAGGTGTCAGAACTTGTGGGCACACATCTGATTCCACAGTGGGTCAAAAAGGCTCTTCCCCCAAAGTGCCTGGATTCCCAGTGTGTCGTGGTCCCACAGGGACAGAATGACCACATGGTGGGGCATGATCAGCTTCTGCTAACCCTAAGGGGTTTGCATGTCACCTATTACCATCTGTGTGCTTTAGTAGCGGACATGTTGTTCCTGTCAGACTTAGCATTTGCATATGTAAACGGCCTCATGGTGCCAATTATTCAGGGAAGATTCGATGCAGCGGCTTCTTTGCAATATTAACTGGTCTTTGAAACACTTGAGGTAAGTCCATACAACCATGAGTAGGTTATAAGATTGAAGAAATAAAAATGGATAAATAAGACACTGTCAAAGAACTTTATATTAAAACTAGAAAATCAAGTCTACCAAAGGCTTATGCAACAGATTCTACATACTTAAGGTTCCCAAAAAATGCATCTAAAAAACCTTCTGAAAATGTGGACCAAGCTTAGCAGTTTCATACATGTGCAAAAAGGTGAAAAGGTGAGGAAAACAAAAACTTTGTGACAAGGAACTGCAGAGAGCAACTGGGAGTAGGCTCACTCTGCAGGTCTGGCGAAAGACCTCATGGAAGGTTAAGAGGGAACTGTTGCATTAGGTCAAGGACTAAATATCAGGTTCACACTGTAAAAATAAAAAAGGTTTTTCAAATCCACACTATACTATAAACCCGCCCTGCCAACTATAAAAACAAATTCATACTTCTCATGGAATCAGGTGGAGGGAGGCTGGGGGAGGAGGGAAGGGATGGTTAAGTTCCTGATCTCAGCCAAGTCTCTCAAGCTCCTGTGACCACGCTTCCCTCATCTGTAAGATCAGAGAGGTGCTTCCCACCCTGGCTGTGATTCAGGGTCACGAGCGAGTGGGAGCCCAGGCAGCTGTATTTATAAAGGTCTATCTATAGCTGATCCTCACAGACCTTCGAGAATGAGGGAACCTCTGGACCTGAGAAGTAAATCTTCCAAATACCCCTAAAATGATCATTTTTTACAAGGTGCTTGAGACACTGGTACTAAAATATAATCCATTATTCATATTTTTTAAATGTAGGTCAGTGCATGACCAAAGGGGAAAAATAAATAAGCAGCACTGTGAAGTTATTCCCTTTTCCATACAAAACACAAGCCTCCTACTCCCACTGATAGGCCAGTTTCTCTGGCCTGTGCATCAATCTGATTTGATTTCTCTTTACTGTGGCAAACAGAAGGACCCGCTTTTGTTATTAATGTAAGATTCAAATGACAGGCCCAATGTAACACCCCATGAAACTGCTGTGGCTCTTTTCCCACACAGAATGTTACACTTTATCACAATGCTGCCATTCACATTATAACCAGATGAGTATCTCAAACTCTGCAATTCCTTCTCTCAAACCCTAACGCGCATCCTTTGCCAGGAACTAACCCTTTTTCCTTAACAGATAAATAGATAAACATAGACAGACTGAACACAAGAGTAAGGACTAAGTAAGAAAAGCTTGTCTGCACAGACATTTCCAATTCAGATAGACGGAAAAAAACGACTTCATTTTTACCACCTTCCTATCCTAAAATTAGACACTTTTTTTTCTTCTTCAGTGATTCTTTGATTCAAAGCTTAAATGTTGAGGTGGGAGTGGGAAGACATACATGAATAGCTTAGCATCAGAAATAAAACCTACTCTACTAGATTCTCCGCAGTTCCATTCATTGGCAGACATGTAAGAGTGAAGGGCGAGGGAACACAAATGTATCCCATGCTACTCGTTACTGGGCACTTTACGTGCTTTTTCTCATTAAAGTTGACAATAACCCAGCAAGGAAGTCATTAGCACGGCCGTCTGACAGAACAGGAAACTGAGGCTCAGGGAGGTGAGGTATTGGTAAAGTCACAGTTAACTAAGAAATGGAGCCAAGGATGAATGAAGTCCCGCTCAGCCTGGCCCTGAAGGCCCGCGCCCTTCACTGCCTCCGGTTTTCTAAATACAAGACTCTCTTACAGCAAGAAATGATACAAGGTGTTCTTCTTCTCCTCTTTATACCTTGCCACCACCCAACCACTTCAATGAACCCAAAGCAGAAAACGTACCCCAAATGGCCTAGTTTCTTCTAATTCTCAGGAAGAAATTAAGTGTTTTTAATTAAAGTAGTAACAGTGAACATCACAACACAAAATATAACTAGACTACTACTTGAGTTAGATCAGGGTGTCAAACTTGTTTTCACCGGGGGCCACATCAGCCTGGCAGTTGCCCATCAAAGGGCCAAATGTAATTTCAACTCCTTAACAGTTAAGGAGCTACATGTATACAGTCCTGAAATTATTTTGGCCCTTTGAAGGCAACCGCCAGGCTGAGGTGGTCCACGGTGATAATGAGTTTGACACCCCTGAGTTAGATGCTCTGAGAGATGCAAGAGAGCATGCACAAAAGAATTAAAGGATGAAAGAATGAGTCTTTATAACCCAGTTTACACCCTTTACGAGGCCTGCACAGGGTGGTTCCCGCACTGGCAACCGTTATCACCAGAGCTGACCTGCTGCACTTGCTAGAGCTAAATGTACCAAATTCAAAGTGCTCCCTGGCCACCTGCCCTACTAACATTGCGGGCCCGTCATTACTGTTCATTAGAGGGAAGAACCTGGCCGATAATGTTCTGCCCTCAGGAAAATGACTCAAAGACTGGTTTTTAAAATTTGAGCAAAATTTTGGTAAGAGCTGGACTTGGATGCCCCAACGGCAGAGGGGAACTACCTCTGCCCTTCATGTCATTCTAGCACCGGCAACAAAACCGTGAATAAGAATCAGAGAAAGCCACCGACCTCAGGATTTTTCCAGCTAACATCAGTAATCATTCATTCAGCAAATACCCAGTAGGCACTGGAGACCAAGCTGTGACCAAGAGAATCTGGTTCGCCTTCCAGGTCAATTTCTCTCTTGCATTCCACCTTCGGTGAGAAGGCATCTTTCAGACTGTAAGGTCAAGTTCGGGTCCAGTTCTTGTAGCAGACAGGAGTAATGAACGGATGACGCATCAGAGCAGGAACAATGTCGGCCCAAGAGAACGAGTAAGGTTTCACGGAGGATCCCAGAGGGCAAAGGGGATATGGCAAGTGGAAAAGGGGGCAGAACAGTAAGCACATCACAAGAAGATCTGAAGGCTGGGATGTTGTGGGGATGACACATAAAGGGAACAGTAAGAGATAAGGCAGTCTGAAATGAGAGATGCCTTGACCCATCGCCACATTAAGAAGCCTGAACTTTAACCACAGACACAGGGGTAGGAGACAACAAGAGGATTTAAACAGCAAAATGACATTGTTCCCTGATGCACCCTTTTTGCTGTTGGACTAACTCAAATATTTTCCTAACCCTTCACCTTTGGCTTTTAATTTATGTAATGAAAATATTGATAAGAATGTGATTTAAGGTCTAAATAATTTCTAAATCCATTATCATCCATTTTGACTCCATTATGCATAAATTGAACTTCACCAAAATTAAAAACTTTTGTGCTTTAATGACACCATCAAGAAAGTGAGCCCTGGCTGGTGTGGCTCAGTGGATTGAGTACCGGCCTGAGAACCAAAAAGTCGCTGGTTCGATTCCCAGTCAAGGCACATGCCTAGGTTGCAGTCCAGGTCCCCAGTTGGGGCATGTAAGAGGCAACCAATCAACATATCTCTCACACGTCAATGTTTTTCTCCCTCTCTCTCCCTTCTCCTCTCTCTAAAAGTAAATACATAAAATCTAAAGGAAGGGAGGGAGGGAGGACAGGAAAAGAAAGGAAAAGAGAGAAAGAAAAGAACCCTGGCAGGTGTGGCTCAGTAGGTTGCAACGTCATCCCATAAACTGAAGGGTTGCAAGTTCAATTCCTGGTCAGAGCACATGCCTAGGTTGCAGGTTTGGTCCCTGGTTGGGGCATACACAAGAGGCAACCAATCAATATTCCTCTCAAGCATCAATGTTTCTCTCCCTCTTTTTCTCCATCTCTCCCTTCCTTCCATTCTCCCTAAAATCAATAAGCATGTCCTCCAGTGAGGATTAAAAAAAAAAAAAAAGAAAGTGAAAAGACAACTTTCTTTTGGAGAAAATTTTTGCAAATTATATATCTGATAAGGTACTTGTTTCTAGACTACACTCATAAACTAATAGAAAAATAACCCAATTTTAAAATGGGCAAAGCATTTGAACAGACATATCTCCAAAGAAAATATACAGTTGTCCACTAATCACATAAGATGCTAAACACATCATCAGTCATCAGTGAAATGCAAATCAAAACTACAATGAGATATCACTTCACACCCACAAAGATGGCCAAAATCAAAAAGTCAGAGAATAATAAGTGTTGCAAGGATGTGGAAAGACTGAACCCTTTATACACTGCTGGTGGGATGGTAAAATGGTGTAGCTGCTTTGGATAACAATCTTGCAGTTCCTTTAACAGCTATACATAGAGTTTACCAACGACACCCAGCAATTCCCAAGAGAAATGAAAATATATGTCCATACAGAAACTTGTACACGTATGTTCACAGCAACAGTACTCATAATAGCCAAAAAGGGGAAACATCCAATGTTGATTGGCTGATAAACAAAACATGGTGTATCCATACAATATAATATTATTCAATCATAAAAAAAGAATGAAGCACAGATACATGCTACAACACATATAGAGCTTGAAAACATTATGCTTAGTAAAAGACAGACACAAAAGACCCCTATTGTATGATTCCATTTACATGAGATGTCCAAAATCAGCAAATCCAGAGACAAAAAGTAGATTAGTGGTTGCCTAGGGCAGGGGAGGGAGGAGAATGAGGCAGAAGGGATTCCTAATGGGTATGGGGTTTCTTTTGGGGCTGATGAAAATACGCTACAATTGTAGTGATGACTGCACAACTCTGTGAGTATACTAAAAACCAATGAATTATACACTTCAAATGAGTGAATTGTATGCCATGTGAATTATATCTCAATAAAGTGATTATAAAACAAAACAGAGCCCTGACTGTTGTGGCTCAGTTGGTCGAGCGCCCTCTTACAAAGTGAAAGATCACGGGTTCAATTGCCAGTCCAGGCACATGCCTAGGTTGCAGGTTCACTCCCTGGTCAGGGCACATGTGAGAGGCAATCAATTGACGTTTCCCTCTCATATTGATGTTTCTCTCCCTCTCTTTCTCCCTCCCTTACCCACTCTGTAAAAATAAACAAAATCTTAAAAAAAAGACTCTATTATACACTATTAAAATACAAAATAAGGTCTCAAAAAGGAGTATATAATCTTGTTCACTCACTTTAAAGGATCTGAACCAGGGCAATAAAACCCAGAGAGATTCTGTTACTTAACATTCTAGGTACTAGGTCATACTGAAATATTCATGATGATTTCCATGTTTTAATACAGAAAAGTCATCCTAAGCTTAAAAAGTCACATGAGTGTCAGAAAAGAGTTCATAATTCAAGATAACACAGGGAACTCATCAAATAGAAAACACACACAGATCTGTAACCTAAACATGAAACTGGCACCCAATTTATTCCTTTTCCACCTCTGAAAAAGAAATCAAAGATGAAACAGTCCAGTTAATAATAATAATAATAATAATAATAATAATAATAATAGTAATAATAGTATTTCCAGAGCACCAGTTTGTGGCAAATCAAAGTATTAAGAAATAACTTGCCATCACATAAAGAACTGAATCTTCCATTCTCTGTTATATAACTAAGAACTAATAGTTTATCCCCTGGAACATTCTATTTCATAGACAAGAGAGTGATCCTCCTTCTGATTGGAGTGGATCTCCAAAGGTACAGACGTATTAAGTATAAAACTTAAGAAAAAAATCCAACAGTGTTTAAAAAGTGCTACATCTCAACCCTAAATCTAATCCTAAACTATATATAAAGTAATAGACATAAATGCTCGTTAGCACAATCTGCAGGCCAAGTAACAAATGACCACAAAAATTGTCAATACTGCCCCTGGCCACATAGCTCAGTTGTTTAGAGCATCATCCCAATACACCAAAGTTGCAGGTTCCATCCCAAGTCAGGGCACAAACAACAATCAACCAATGAATGCATAAATAATGGAACAAAAGCCAATCTCTCTCTCTCTCTCTCTCTCTCTCCCCCCTTCCTCTCTCTCTCTCTCTCAAATTAATAAATTAAAAAATAAAATTTAAAGGAAAATTCGCCCAGACTGGTGTGGTTCAGTGGGTTGGACGTCATACTGCAAACCATAGGGTCACAGGTTCAATTCCCAGTCAGGGCACATGCCTCGATTGTGGGCCAGGTCCCCTACTGCAGGGGTGGGAGGCCACGGAACAATGTTTTTCTCTCTTTCTTCCTCCATATCCCCTCTCTAAAAATAAATAAATAAATAAATAAATAAAATCTTTTTTAAAATAAAAATTAAAAAAGGAAAATTCAATACTGTGTGCAATGATATCTCATTGGTATGTGTCTATTAAAATTCATCAGACTTTAATTACCTTCCACAAATAATCGAAAACAAATACAGACAGGGTTCATTCCAGATTTGTCACAAAGGTGTGTATCCGACCTTTATACCAATCTTTGTTCATTTCTCAGTACACCTGACTACTATCACCTACCACAAAACACTGTCCTCAAGACCTAACTAACATACAACACAATTTCCAGTTTTATTTGACTTTTTTTAACCTCTATTTATTTACACAACCTCTCAGACCACTATTAGGTTTCACATCCAAAAACTGCAACTCTGAAATGTATCTCCAAGCCAAAAACATTAGTTTCCTTAAATTACTTTTCTGAAATATACAGAATCAAGTCCAAAATACATATACCTATCTCTTTGCCTTCACAGCTGAAAAGATGGTACAAAACAACTGCTTATACTTAATCATGTCTCTGACTATTCGAGCAGGCCCCTGGTGTCAGGAGAGAGTTTTGCCAGAGGAGGACAATGAAATTCATTATTATATAGAGTGACTAAGAGCCCTACAAGTACAGTTTTAGAAGGTAATCCCAGGCAAGAAGGCTCCGGTAAGAGAGCCCTAATATTTCGTGATAACTATTTCCAAAAGTAAATACACTCGCCACCCAGTACCAGTTTAAAAACGCACACTGTATTAAATTCTTTTCAAATGTCTTATAGGTAAGAAAGGCCTTTGTATCCTGCTACCCTGAGATGAACAACTTGCAATTTGCCTCTTACACCAAATCCCACGTTTGCACCATGTAGAGCAAGGGCTTCAGACACCACAAAACAAGGGCAGCCTACATTAAGGCCAAATATAGGATGTGTTTCTAAACCACCATGCAGTAAAGCCTACGTTTCCTTTTCCAGCGATCAAAACCCTTTGAACACTCCCAAAAAAGGACGGCAGGGCCAGCGCCTCTCTCCAAGAGGAAGCCCCTTTCTTCTCGGCTCTCCCGCAGCCTGCCACTTCCCCCAACACATTCAAATGGTTTAAGAGACGGAGAGCTGGTGTGTGTGCGCCTGTGTAGACAGGCGGGAGAGCTCGGTTCCTGCATTTCCACCCTCAACATCTGACCTCATCCTCAGTCATTTAAGCGCAGCGAAGCCCCACCTGCACCTTGCTCCTTTTTACTGCGTCCCTCGCCAGCTGTTTCGCTATTAGGGGAGCACATCTCTGAATCACCCAGTTCACCCAGACACTCCAGGCCCCCGACCCTGCAGCATTCCTGCTTCATTCTTCCTCTCCCCACCGCCCTCCCCCACCGCCACCCCCGCCAGTCCCAGCCCTCGGCTCCCAACGCCGGGCTCATCGCCTTCCCAAACCGCCCCCACCCACATTACACTAGCTCTGGCTCTGTGCCGCCCTTTCTGACCCCTAACTCAGATCTTCAGGACCCGGAGCTAGCCTCGCACCCAAAGCTAGGCAACCCCCGGGCCAGAGTCACCCTCGCCCCTCCCACGCAGGGCCCAGCTCGCCCCCGCCACACGTGAACCCCAACACTGCCTATCCCCCCGCACTCGCTCCCAAGGGCCGCTCCAACTCCGTCCCCAGATCTGGCGCCCCCCGACTCTGCACCCTAGTCTCAAGCAGCCCCTCCCCATCCCAAACCCCACCCAATCAGACAGGTCCCGGACCCCTAAAAATCTTCCTCGCCCAGCACAGACCGCACTCGGCCCGGAGCTCCTCAACCGGCCAGGAGGTTTCCGAACCCCGAAAAGCCTCCCTTGGGCAAGCTCCCCCCAAAAGGGACCCGGTTCAATCTCCCCAGGCCAAGCGGTTCAGTCCCCAACTCCCTCCTCACCCAGGCCCCAAGCCTCCCACAACAGCCCCGACCCCAAACCCCCGCACACCGGCCAGGGTGAGCCCCGGGTCCAAGGACCCGCACCCCGTGCAGCCACCCGAGTCCACTCCCCTACACCCAGCCCTGCCCGCAGCCCCGCCGGTTCCTGTCAGCCGGCGCCAGCACATGCTGAGAGGACAGGTCCGCCCGCCCGGCTCGCTCCCAAGCGGCCCCGCCAGGCGCGCGCTGCTCACCAGGGCCGAGGTGCCTCAGGCGCCGCCGCCAAAGTCCCCGCTGCAAATCCCGACGAAGCCTCCAACCGCTGTCGCCTCCCGCCTGGCACTGAGAGCGGCGCGGGGGAGGGGCGTGGGCAGCCGCCACCGCCCCCACCGCCTCACGCAGGCTCCACCCCCGCGCCGCACCGCGCCCAACCAGAACCGTCGGGCTGCGGCGCTCCACGCCCACTTCCGGCAGGAAAGTGCAGTTCCCACCCTGCGATCCACGCCTCACTCTCTTTAACGCCCCCTCTGGTCGCACTCAAGGATGCATGAGGGCCGCAGAGGAAGGCCGGGCCCAGGCGCACGTACCTCCCGCTAGTCGGCTCAGAGACCGGAGGGCCACGCCCACTGCCCCTCCTAACCGGGAGCGGCGGTCTTAGAGCCCCGCCCACTGACCTGCTTGGCTCTGCAGGGCCACATGCCGGGCTCTTCAAAGATTCCTCCAGAGCCCCTTAAAAACCGGAACATCAGGTCCACTGAGCCCCGCCCACTACCCATCCAACCCTTCAACCAGCCTCCAGGGTCCTTGAGCCGAGCTCCCCGCCCATTGCTTCAAAACCGACCTATCGACACCACAAAACTCCGCAGCAAATTCTAGAAGACCCGCCCATAGACTAAACACCCTATTCGCAGCACTGTCAGCCCCGCCCACTTCCTATCTAAACGCTTAGAGCTCCAAGCTCCGCCCCAAGTTCTCGAATCCCCGCCTCTGGCTGCCTAAGCTCCGCCTTTGCTCCCAGTATCCTTTCCCACCACCGCCTCTGGGGACTCGGGTTGCTCTGGCTCTACCCCCACTTTCAATTGTCATATTCCTAGTACTGGGTGGCTGAACCTTAGCTGGGCCACTCCCAGGTATCCCCCGCCCCTACAGGGAGGGCCCGTCTTGACCCCATTTCGCAGGTGAGGAAATGAAGGATGCAGGGTCCCTCCCTTCCTTTTCCAGGTCAAAGTCCCTCGCTCGTTTGCTTAATAATTAGACCGCCCCAGCCTGAAAGTCAAGGCCCCGGGATTGAGCGCCAGCTCGGCTGCTGTCAGACTGTGTCCTGGGGCAGTTTCTTTCATCTCTACAAGCCCTAATTTCCTGATCGTTAGCGTAAAACTGTCTTATTAATAATAGCCAGAGTCCGCTTCTGAAATACCAAATTCTGAAGTACCAAGGGTTGGGGAAACTGGGCAAAGCTGAGAGAGAGAGCTAATTACTTGCCGAAGCAAGTCATGTTTGCAATTCACATGTTTTCATTTTAAGCATCCACCTCAGAAATGTGCGTTATGTAAAACAATGTCCACCTGAACCAAGACAGCTATCACAGCAAATTATCCTCTCTAAGCCTCAGTTTCTGTATCAGTAAAATAGGGATTCTGTAGTAGCAGCCCCACTCTGAAGGATTCCGTGAGCCCACTGTTGGTAATGCACTCGGCAGGCCCTGGACCGTGTGACCCGGTCGGAGTGTCGCCGGGAACAGAAAGGACGAGGGTTCAGTTCCCCGTCGGGTGTGTATGTATGTTGCGGGTTCCGTCCCTGGTCAGGGTGTGCGATTCCCGGTATGGGCGAGTGTAGAACGCAACTCTTGTTTCTTCCTGCATTGATGTTTCTCTCTCTCCCTTCCTTTCCCTCTAAAAGCAATGAAAAAAAAAATGTCATCAGTTGAAGATTTAAGAATGCATGCATTCCGCAGGGTGCCTGGCTTGTAATAAGCCTTCAGCACATGCACCTGTTGCTATTACTGCTGGGCTTCACTAAGCGGGGATGCATTTCATTTTGCGTTGAAACAACCACTGACTGCAGGAGGGTCTGAGCACTCCTTTGGTAGGCAGACTTGGCTGCTCACTTCATTTAAATGAGATGAAAGTGGCTAAGCATCTAGGGCAGAGCCTGGTATTTGGTGATGCACAAAAAGATGGACCATCATTATACTTCCTATCTTGAGTGAAACAAAGACATTGAGAGCAGGTGAGTTCTGCGTGGTTCTGGGAAAATGAAGGTTGATAAAGCGCTCTGAGATGGAACTGGAAACCAAACTGGCTCCCTCTTTGGTAACAGATTATTGCTAACATTTTCCGTCACTAATATATGCCAGTCACTCTCTTTGTGATTTAAACGCAAAATCTTCTGAAATCCCCTCGATAATACTATGGTGCCAAAACAATTCTTAACCCTCATCTGTAAAGGTGAAGAAAATGAGAAGTTAAATTACTTGTCCAAGGTCACAAAGCCTAAACCGGGGGAGCTGATGATAGAGCTGACATTCCCCTAATTACAGAGTCTGCACCCTTAGCCAGCTAGTTGTTACGTTAAACCGCCTCGATGGTGGCATGACAAACACACACACACACACACACACACACACACACACACCCCTTGGATTCTGAGAGACTTGGTTCTAAATTCGGGCTCTACTACTTACCAGCTGTGTGACCTTGGGCAAGTCACTTCTGCTCTCTGAGCTCTACTCCCCTCGTCTATGTTGTGTTGTTCATCCAAATGCAAGCGGCTTTGAAGATTTGAGTTTAGATTCAATGGATTGAAGCATGGCAAAGCATCCAGCATAGTGTCCAGCACAAAGCAGGCGTTTCAAGTTTAAAGCATGTTGATTCCCGTCTCCTAGTTCTTTAAATGATGAATTTAGAAGTAAAATTTTCCATGACACCAACTCCTCCCCATGACACCACCATAAGGCAGCCACAGAACACGCTGTGAAAGAAAGATCCCAAGACCTTTGCCTTCCAGCTGCCTGTTTCAGTTCCTGGTTTTATCCCTGGTTTGAGGGAGGTAGTTTTTACAGAGGAAGCATCGAAAGCCAGAAGCAATGCCACCTCATCATCCCACCCCACACCTGCTCCAAATGTGCTCAACGGGGAGCTGCTGTTTCCAGAAGCAGGAGGAAAACTGCAAAACCCCTTCTTTGCTAGGAGAAAACCCCCATCGTCTCGCCGTCCTTGAATCCATAGCAACGTCTTTGTGGGCCCTGAGGAAACCTTGGCTCTGTCCAAGCTGGCCCTGAATGGAGGCGTTCAGGTCCAGGTAAGATGCTGGATTTGAGAGTTTTTTTCCTGCTTCCAAAAGGTGATGATTCCTGAAGTGGTCTAAGAGAGATGCCAACGATAAATTTAATAATCAGGAAAAATAAGAGTGATTCCAGATCACCCATGTATGAAGAAGAAAGAATTCTGGGACTTGCATTCAGAGGCTCCTGAGCAAATAATTTTTCCAGTTTCTCAGTAGCCAAGAGGGGACATTATTCTTAGATTGCCAGGGCAACCTGGAAGCTGAGTGAATTGCCCTACAGAAGCGTGAACAAATAATAATAATAATTTAAAAAGAGAGAGGCTGGAAGCCCCTGGAGCCACCTCAGTAGGCGAGACCCCTACCTGAGTGACAGAAGAGGACAAAGCTCAGAGAACATTACAATTCACTGTACATCGATAAATCTTGATCGTCACTGCTTTGAGTGCTGCCTTCTGCGAAATAAAAGTGGAAAATGTTAGGCTGGCTACAGAAGGCTGTATTGTTTAATTAAATTTTTTATTTCAAGATGACTGTGGATTCACATGCAGGTGTAAGAAATAATACAAGGAAGCCCTGGCTGGCATAGCTCAGTGGATTGAGCGTGGGCTGCAAACCAAAGCATCACAGGTTCATTTCCCAGTCAGGGTACATGCCTGGGTTGCGGGCCACATCCCCAGTGGGGGCCATGTGAGAGGCCACTACACATTGATGTTTCTCTCTCTCTCTTTCTCCCTCCCTTCCCCTTTCTAAAAAAAAATAATAAAATAAATAAATAAAATCTTTAAAAATATCTTAAAAAATACTTGTCAAGGAAAATAACAGCTTTAAAAAAAGAAAAGAAATAATACAAGGAGATCGAGTGTACCCTTTACCCAGTTTCCCCCTATGGTGGCATCTGGCAAATCCATAGTGCAGTATAACAACCCAGGACTGACACTGATACAGTGGGGATACAGAGCATTTCCATCCCACAAGGACTCCCTCCTCACATTGCCCTTTTAGAGACACACCCATTTCTCTTCTGCCCCTACCCCTTTCTTAGTCCCTAGCGACCACTCCTCTGCTCTCAATTTCCATAATCTTGTTACTTCAAAAATGACGATTCATACAGTATGCAACCTTTTGGTATCGGCTTTCTTTTCCACTCAGTATAGATCTCTAGACATGTGTCCAGATCGTTGCATGTATGAATAGTTTGTTCCTTATTATTGCTAAGTAGTATTCCCAAGGTATGGATGTATAAGTTTGAATGAAACCTGGGTTGATTCTGGTTTGCTGCAGTTTATTATGAATAAAATTGCTATAAGCATTATAAACATTCATGTGCAGGTTTTCGTGTGAGCATCAGTTTTCATTTCTCTGTGAAAAATGCCCAGGGGTGCAATTGCCGGGTCATATGGCAGTTGTATGGTTAGTATTTTAAGGAACTGCCAAACTACTTGCTACAGTAACTATATCATTTACATCCCCACCCACGAGCAAGCTGTGGGTGATTCAGTTTCTCTGCATCTTCACCCGCATTTGGGGTTTATCACTATTTTGTGAGCCCTTCTGATAGGTATACCTCATTGTAGCTTTAATTTGCATTTCCCTGATGACTAATAATGTTGAAAATCTTTTCATGTACTTATCTGCCATCTTTATATTTGTATGTCTTTACGCCTTTTGCCGATTTTGAATTGGACTATTTGTTTGCTTTGTTACTGTTGAGTTTTGAGAATTCTTTATACATTCTTCATACTAGTCTTTGGCTGGATATGTGGTTTGCAAATATTTTCTCCCAGTCTTTAACTTGTTTTTTCATCCTCTTAATAGAGTCTTTCACAGAGAAAATATTTTTAATTTTAATTATGTCCAACTTCTCAATTTTTCTTTTCTTTTATGGATCATGCTTTTGGTATTAAATCTAAGAATGCTTTGCCAATATCCCAAAGATTCTCTCTTATGTTTTTTTTTTCCCCCAACCCAGGCATGTACCCTGACTGGGAATCGAACCTGAGACACTTTGGTTAGCAGCCCACGCTCAATCCACTGAGCTACGCCAGCCAGGACTTTCTCTTACGTTTTATATTTTTACATTTCACATCTAGGTCTGTGATCCATGTTGAATTAATTTTTGTATAAAGTTTGAGATTTAGGTTGAGGGGCTTTTTTTTCGGTTTTTGTTTTGTTTTCTCGGAGATGTCCCATTGCTCCAGTATCACTTGTGGAAAGGCTACCTTTCCTCCCTCGAAAGAATTTTGCACCTTTGTCAGAAAGCAGTATCTATGCGTCCTCTCTTCTGTTGCATTAACCCATGCATCCACCTTCTGCCGTGACCACACAGTCGGGATTACTGCAGCTGTGTAACAAATCTTGAAATTGGGTAGACTGTATCCTCCCACTTTATTCTTCTTTTAAAAACAATATTTAGCCATTTGCCTTTCTACATACATTTTGGAATAATCTTGTCTATATCTGAACAAAATATTTGGGGGACTTTATGGGAATCCTTTCAAACCTATTATCAACTTGGGGAGAGCTGACAGCATTCCTATGCTGTCCCCCAGGCCATAAACATCATCAGTCTATTTGTTTCCATCTTCTTTGCATTCTTTCACTGCGTTGCGTATTTCACTATAAGTTCTGTACATGTTTTGTGAGATGTATACCTAACTGATTTTTTTTAGCAAGTGTAGGTAGCATTGAATTTTTATATTTTGGTGTCCATGAGTTCTTAGCCAACAGGTTGAAATATACTTGGCTGTTTTGTGTGTTTAACTTGTATCGCGCAACCTTGCTGAACTCATTTATTAGTTCTGTGAGGTGTTTTGTAGATTCATTGGGGTTTTCTATGTAGAAAATCATGTCCTCTATAAATGTAAACAGATTTATTCCTTCCTTTTCTATCAGTACGTCTTCTATTCCCTTTTCTCGCCTTAGCGCACTGGCTAGAACCCCCAGCGTGGTGTTGAATCAGCAGTGACCGCAAACATCCTTGTCTTCCTCCTGATCTTAGTGGGGACGCATTCAGTGTTTCATCGTTAATGGTAACGTTAGCAATAGATTTTTTTGTAGATGCCTTTTATAAAGTCATGGAAACTCCCCTTTATTCCTTTTTTTCTAAGGGTTTTTAAAAATCACGAATTGGTATTGAATATCGACAAATACTTTTTCTATATTGAATAATATGATCGTGTGGTTTTTTTCTTCTGTAGCCTGTGAATATGGTGGATTACATCAGATCAATTTTTTAAATATTGACCCAGATTTTCATCATTGGGAAAAACCCTACTTGGTCATGCTGTATAATTATTTTTATATACTGCTGAGTTCTATTTGCTAATGAGGGATGTTGGTCTATAATTTCCTTTTTTTCATCTGGTTTTGATATTAAAGTAACTGTGGCTTCATAAAATAGTTGGGATGTGTTTCCTCCTCTCCTATTTTCTAGAAGCGATTGTGTGGATTACATTTAATTCTTTAAATGTTTGGTAGACTTTTCCAGCAAAACCATTTGAAACTAGAGCTTCTTTTTTTGGGTGCTGTTACATTACTAATGCAATTTCCTTAATAGTTGTGTCACTAGTCAAATTACCTATTCCGTATTGGCTGGTTTATGATATTTTGTATTTTTTAAAGGAATTAGTCCATTTTGCTTCATTTGTCAAATTTACATGGGTAGAGTTGTTCATAGAGATTTCTTATCATCTTTGGATATCCACAGGGTCTGTAGGAATAGCTCCTGTTGCATTTCTGATATTGGTGATTTGTGTTTTCTTTTTTTCTTGGTCAGCCTTAGAGATTTCTCAAGATCAGAGATTACTGATCTTTTCGAAGAACTGCTCGTTGTTTCATTGATTTTCTCCATGGTTTTCCTATTTCCTGTTTCATTGATTTGTACTCTTACCTTCATTTTCTTTCGTCTGTTTGCTTTGGGTTTATTGCACTCTTCTTGTTCTAGGTTCTCAAAGTGCAAGCTTAGATTATTGATGTGAGACTTTTCTTCTTTTCTAATGTAGGCATTTTAGTGCTATGAGTTTTCCTCTCAGCACAGCTTTAGCTGTGTGCCACAAGTTTTGACACGTGGCATGATCACTTTCACTCAGTCTAACGTACAGCGTGTCACCTCAGTGCTCGCCGATAATTCATTCCAACAGATGGCGAGCAAGCGCTGAGTGCTGAAACATGTTTTCCTTGTCAAAATGCAATGAGTACCAGGTTTGATGATCTGGAGCCGATTGGTATTTATGGTATTTTTAAATTTCTTTTGAGACTTCTTCTTTGACCCATAAATTATCTTTTAAAGATTTCATTTATTTATTTTTCAAGAGAAGGGAAGGAAGGGAGAAAAAGTGGGACAGAAACATTGATGTGCAAAAGAAACATTGATCAGTTGCCTCTCACACACCCCCAACCAGGGACCGGGGTTGCAGGCATGTGCCCTGACCTGGAATCGAACTGGCAACCTTTCGATTTGTAGGATGACACTCAACCCACTGAGCCACACCAGTCAAGGCAACCCATAAATTATGTATGTGTTATTTACTATCCAAGTATTTGGAGATTATCCTGTTATCTTTCTGTTATTGGTTTCTAATTTGACTCTATTGTGGTCAGAGACTTTAATATAAAAAGACCACATATATGATTTTAATTCTTTTAAATGTGTTGAAGTTTGTTTTATGGGACAAGATATAGTCTATCTTGGTGTATGTTCTATGGGCACTTGAAAAGAATGCATGTTCTGTGGTTCAATAGAGTCCCATGTAAATGCCAGTCCGATCCTGTTGGTTGGCAATGCTCACTGGTTTTCTGCCGAGTCGTTCCTTCGGTTGAGAGAGCAGTACTGAAATCTTGAATTAGAATGATGGATTTGTCTCTTTTTCCCTTGCCTCGCCTTTTCCCCTCGGGAAGCCTGATTGTTCCCAGGCCATCGGGAACCACAGAAGGTTTTTCAGCAGGAAAAATAAAACGATTTTGTGGAAGAATACTTGTTGCTCAGTGATACATAAAGATGTTCTCAATGTGCTGTTAGAAGAACCAGGCAGGTCGGAAAACACAGTGTCCTGTTTTTATAAAGCACACGCGCACGCGCACACACACACACACACACACACACACACACTGTAGTAGAAATGATCTCTGAGTGACAGGCTTCGAGTCACGGGCGAGTTTCCTTTTCACATGTCCTGTTCTGTATTTTGTAATTTCTCTGCCCAAGGCATTCAATGGTCTGAAATTTAAAAAGTTTTTTTGAAAAGGTAGGAAGAATTCTGTAAACTCAAGGTATTATAGCAAGACCCCAAGCCTGACGTCGGTCTTTGCCGAGCGAGTAGAACCCCAGCTGGAAGGATTTCCAGACAGACAATGCTCCTGTGTGGGGGCCCTTTGCTCTCCCCCTCCCCCACCCAGGTAACAGTTGGCGATATGTGGATGCTACTGGCATCTAGCGGGTAGAGGCCAGGGATGCTGCTCAACATCCTCCACGCAAGGCAGCCTCCATCCTACCCCACAACAAAGAAGTATCTGACCCCAGATGGCAAGACTGAGAAACCCTGGCTCAGACATGCGGCACCTATTCGGTCTTACTGGGCTAGGGTCTTTGCAGGAAAGATCTCATGGAATTTTCCCAGCAGTCCTAGGAGACAGGACTTACTATCATGCCCACTTCACAGAAAAGGACACCGAGGCTTTGGAAGGGGGAAGAGCTTGAGATTCCATATCTGTGTCCTGTGGAGCCAGGAATGCAGGGGGTTTTGACTGCAGAGCCTGCACTCTCCCCTCCCCACCCCACGCCACGCCCAAACCACTGAGTTATTGCGGTTCGTTCTTTTGCAATTACAGAAACTTCCAGATATAAACCAAAGTAAAGAAACCACTTGAACAAGCCCCCACGGTCTTATTCTCCAGCGTCAGGGACATCGCAGACATCATGCCCTCCCTGCAGAACTGAGAACCCCTAAATGCGCCAAGAAAGAAAAATCACACCAGACCTGGGTGCCCGGGAACGTGGCTTGGAATGTGTTCCTTGTTCCTTCACAGGTTTTGATCACAACCCCCGCCCGCTGTCGCCTTTCCCAGCAGAAGCGTTGGGTGTAAGATCATCTGTTTTCTCCCCAAGGAAGCGTCACCTCCTTTTCTGATGGGGAGAGAATGGCTCTTCCCAGAGGAAAGCTGAGGTGGGAGAACATACGCTCTGAAACACAGACACTCCTGCCCAAAATCTTTAGTAGCAGGAAGGCATTCCTTGCAATGCGGGAGCTAAGCTGCTCTCCCTCGTGTCTGCAGGCATACATAAATTCCTTGGGGAATAAGTGGTAATATCTTTTATTTGAACAAATGTTTCCGGTTTCCACTTCGTGCCAGGCTTCCCTGTACTCAATCTAGAGCTACAGATGACAAGCATGAGTCAGTGGCTTCTTTCAAATGAGCCAGACCCTCACGGCGGGACAAGTTTATAAGCCAGGTACAGGTCCCCGCGAATGCTTGAACGGAATCACATGAGCTGGGAAAGCAGCAGAAGGGGCAGCTGTGAACGTGAGCTTTGGAATCAGACAGTCGGGCTGTTTCACTGATTAGCTGTGTGACTCTAGGTAAGTTAACAACTTCTCTGAACCACAGTTCTCTCACCTAGAAAAAGAGGATTGTTCATTTACTGTTTTGAGTCCCTACTGTGTACCACTGAATGATTTCTATTATCTCTTTTTTTGGAAAGATTTTATTTACTTATTTTTAGAGAGATGGGAAGAGAGGAAGAGAGGGAGAGAAACATCAATGTGTGGTTGCCTGTCATACGCCCCCTACTGGGGACCTGGCCTGCAACCCAGGCATGTGGCCTGACTGGGGAATTGAACCAGTGACCCTTTGGTTCACAGGCCAGAGCTCAATCCATTGAGCCACACCACCAGGGCTATAAAATGGAAATATGATACTAATGCCTACTTCATGGCACACTTATGAAGAGTGGGTTAATGAATGTAAAGTACTTAAAGCAAGGTCTGGCACACAGCTGGCACTCGGTGCATGCTAGCGGTCATCAGGAACACCGTCTTACAGATGAGAACACGGAGGCTCAAACAGGAGACTGCATTGATTAGTTTCACTTGGCTTAGTCGATGGCAGAGCTGAAATTTGGACCTGGTCTGACAGATTGTTAGAACCCTACCGTTCCTGGAACTCCCAAGGCTGTTTGCCAGAGTTCCTGTCCCAAAGTCAAATAAGAATTGCTCTTTAGGGTCCTAGGTCCACAAACGGATTGCAGGCTGGTTCCCCAGAAATCCACACCCAGGCCTCAAAACTCATGGAAGACCAAGACCTTTGCTATAGAATTTATCACACTGTATTGCAATTATTTGTTTTTCTGATCATCTTCCCTACTCATAGAAGTAGCTACCAACGACTGCGGGTCTCCTGTGAGCTGCGCATCCATAGGCACACACTGCCCTGTTGAATCTGCGCAACAACCCAGCAAGGTACATTGATCAGACCCAGTCTACAGGTCGAAAGAACTGAAGCTCAGAGTGGTGAAGGCATCTGATCCACCTCACTCTGACCCCCAGATCAGGGTCCCTGTTAGACTTCCATGAGGGGAACCCCCACTTTGTGCAGGAGCTTTGGGTCACTGTGTGAAGCCAGCAATGCAATGACCACATCAACTGCCCCACCCCCAAGGAGGTCCCCCAGAAAATTCCAAGGATAATGCAGGAGCTGAGGGAAGGCCACTAGGCAACAAGAGTAAGGACCCCTGGCCATTGGCTGAGAATCCAGGCCTCGTGGCTTCAAGCAGATGATCTGAGGGGGCAGCATCGTTAGTGGAAAGAGCATGGGCCTGGGGGCGCCCTTCTAAGCACCTATTGCCCACGTTTTAAATGAGAGGCCTGAGGTGCAGCTGCCACTCAAACACTGAGTGCAGTTCCTGTGGCTCTTCTAGACCATGTGATTTTGATACAATGAATGCGTTTCACTTTCTAACAAGGAAAAACAATAGTAACCAGGAAAGCAAATTCCATCTCAGGAGCAGGCTGGGGGGCCTTGGGCAGCTCCTGGAGCCGGGCTGTGAGTAGGACCAGGAGAATTCAGGAGGGCCCAGTCCTGCCAGCGCTGCGCGTTTGGGATCTGCCCCCAGATCTCCAGGAAGAAAATCCAGAACTGGGAACTCTTCCCTATGGGAAGTCTGTCTGTCCTGGAAGGCCACCTTACATGTGTGCATGTGTGTGTGTGTTCGGGGGGGGTGGTTCCTTCCCACACTCAGGTCTTGTTGGGTCTTGCGCCCCCTCCACCCCTTCCTTCTGTGCCTATCCAGGCCCTCACCCATCCAGGGCCCTGCTGCCAGCCGCCAGCCCCAGCCGTCTGTTGTGGCAGATGTTTGGCTGTGCCATGGCAACGCCAGAACAGGATGTACCTCTGGACTGCTGCAGGGACAAACCCATGCTCCCAGGCTGCCCTCGCATTCCCCTGCCCAAAAGCTTGTTGGGTAGAACTGCTGGGGTCCATGTTGGGGACAAATGGTGCTTCTATGGGAGAGAGGCAGAGCCAGCATCCTCCTTGGGGGCGGTGGCAGGGGAGGGGGAGGATGCCCAGGCGCACCCCGGCCGAGTTCTTCCCAGTCTGGGGAGCTTGCATGTGCTCTGTCCCGCAGAGCGGCGATTCTAAGGGAGCAGGTGGGAAGAGCGGCTCTCAGGCTGTGGGGTTGGTCTGTGGGCGTGACCTCTGTCTTCCCCATGATAATAGCAACTACTCACCGAGGGATTGCTCTGGGCTAGGACCTGGACTAAGTATTTTATAAGGCAAATAATATATCATTTCAGGGGTATTTACTTTGTGCTAATTACACAGTGCTAACCTTTACAACTGTCTGAGGTTATTCTTGTTTTTTGAATGAGGTGACTGAGGCACAGAGAGGTTAAGACACTTGCTCCAGGTCACAGAGTGGGTGAGTTAAGCAGCAAGGTCCAGGGTTGTCTTGCTCCAAAGCCCTTGACCAGTGTGGAGACAGTGCCAGGACCAGCTACATAATTTGCAGGGCCCAGGGCAAGATGAAAAGGTCTGGCCCTTGTGAAAGAATTATTAGAAATCTTAAGATAGGGACCACAGAGCGTTAGACCAATTGCAGGGTCTTGTAAGTGTGGAGTCCTGTGCAGCGGCCTATGAGGGCAGCCCCGGGTGCTATACTGCACCATCACACCGTGCGGTTCTGCTGCCAGCCCCCCACATGCTCAGAGAGAGGGCACGAGAAGCTGACGGCCCACAATGGTGAGCCTGCCTGGCACCGTGGAGCCACAGAGATCTGAGAGCAATCCCTCTGTTGGAGGGAACCCGTGCCGCCCAACGGGGGGAGAAAAGCCCCTCTCCCACAATGCTGAGGGTCCTCGAACCACAAGCCTGGGAGCTTAGAGTGCAAATTTCAGCTTACTACAAAAGCCTCCTCTTAACTTATTTTTTAATCCTCACCTGGGGATATGTTTATAGATTTTGGAGAGAGAGGAAGGAGGGGAGAGAGAGAAACATCAATTGGTTGCTTCCACTGCATGCCCAGACTGGAAATCGAACCAGTAACCTATGTATGTGCCCTGACCGGGGATTGAACCTGCAACGTTTTTGGCATATGGGACAACGTTCCAACCAACTGATCCACCTGGCCAGGGCCAAAAACCTCCTTTTATTAAGCCTTTAAATTTTCATTGTTTATTATAAAGGCAACATCATTCTGTTGCAGATATTTTTGGAACAGATAAAAGGAGGGAAATAACATAAACCTTGATTCCTACTTGCCTGACCTCATTGTGTTGGCAGGTGGTATGCATTTTCTTCCTGCCTTTTACAGAGGGGCATTCCAACAGGACCTCAGGGATGAGACAGCTGTCCCCACTTTGTCCCCAGAGCCTGGCACATGGCAGGGGCATCATGAATAGGCGGGAAAATCCTGGAATGGATGGATATTATAAACAGACCTGGCCTGGATGACCTTTCGGATTCTTCTGGACTCTTGAGAAACTCAGGATTCTTACAGTCACAGCAAATTGCTGGCCTTGACCTGGGGGGGTTCAGTCCCACATGCCAAGAGCCCTTGCTGGGGTCCTGGAGGTGACTGCGACACAGCCTCTGCCCCGGAGGAACTTAGTTTGGGCTGCCACGGCTCTTCCCCAACTTCCTGAGCCTCGGCGAGTAAAACTGGGAGTGTGCTGAATTCTCACAGCACACTCCGCTCCTTGCTCTCATCAAATATTTACTAAGTACCTACTACCTGCTAATGAGTGCCCTGAGTACATTAGGACTATTTTCTTTGGGGAAAAGACGATGAGGTAGAAAGTGGGTGAATTTGGGGTCAGGTACCCTGGGTCTCTGACCCTTCCTGGCTGTGCGGCCCTGTCCCATGCTACCTAACCTCTCCGGGAGCTTCCACCTTTTTGTAAAACAAGGTCATATCTTGCTGTGAGGATCCACTCAGCAATAGGTGTGAAAGATGCTCTACTTCCTCTCCATCTCCCTCCCCTCCATCCCTCCTGCCAGTACCAACAATAGCATGTACGGTGTGCCAGGCGGAAGGCAGTTTGCATACATTATGGGCTAATTCTCAAACTATCGGTCCCACGAGCCAGGCAGCACCATCGCCAACCCACTTGATATGCAATTTAAAACCCAGAGGGGGGCTCCGCACCTCCAACCAACCACTTGCTGGAGAATTTGTCTCTTAATGTCAGATCCTTCCCCACCCCCACCCCCTTCTATGCGCTGGGAGGCTGCTCGTGGAAACGCCAACATTTTATTTGCCGAAACAGTTTACGGAAAAAAAGGAATTTCAGGCTGAAACAGGATCCTTCGCAGTATGCTTGAGGAGCCACGAGCAGTTTCCCTTTGAGAGGTACAGCATGGTGAATACGAATTGGGGGAGGGAAACATCTCGCGTCGCCCAGGTAGCCCTGGGAGCAGGCACGTGGGTCAGATTCCCCAGGGGCCAGAGGCTTCATTTCAAACGCAGGTGAGATCAAGATGCAGTTTCAGCTTGCTTCTTTCTCCTTCTGCGGTGGGGGACGGCTGGGGAGAGGTTTCAGGTGGGGATGGAGCAGTACCTGTGCAGCTCCACCTCTTCTGGGAAGTAGTAACCTTGGGCAGGTGACTGACATGCTGCAGGCCCGTTTCTTCGCCTGTAAACTGAGGATGATGTTAATAGGGCCACTCAGAGGACTCAATGTAAAGCAAGTTCTTATGTAAAGCACTGGGCACATGGAAGGGGCAGAAGCATCTCCTGCTCCCTGGAGCTAGGGTGTGTGACCAGTGGGTGACATGTTCTGGGCAGGCCTCACCTGGGCACTGTGGGCGCACATCTCCTTTGGGAAGGGCTTTCCCGCCATGAAGTCGATCCACCTGAAATGCAGTCACCCTCCAAGCTCGGCCTGCTGGAGCCTCTTCCAAGCCTCTTGCCAAGAGGGGCTTCCCCAGGCATCAACCCGAGCAAGGGCGCACCCCCCGCGAAACCACCCCCACTGGAGGTGTGATCTGGGACCCCTCATGACCCGGGACTGCTCTTCGGAGAAGGAAACCAGGGTAAACACAGCCCGTTCTAGGACCTTCTCCCAGAGCCCTGGGTAAATGAGCATCTGGCGCGTTCTGGGAACACCCATGCTCTGTTAGGGTGATGTGGGTGTTGTCTCCAGAAGGCATGTGTGGAATGTGACTGCAGCTAGTGAACTGGAAGCCCGCTGGATTGCATCACATTCCCATTTCAATCAATGGCTTCTAAACTGGGCCATCAGAATTCCCAGGGAACCCATCGGAAACAGCCCGAGCTCTGACTCGCCCTTGGAGCCTGGAGAGAATTTACTGTGCGTGTCCAGCCTTGCCAAGGAACAGGGTCCTGAACCATGACCCTCAGAGGCTGTTTAGAAAACATCTTACAGAGAAGGCTGGGTTACAGCTTGACAGCACTACCCATTAGAATCAGCCCACGGGCCGACTGCTTTGGTCTCGTACTCGGGAAGCAACTCCTAACCACAATGTGACTTCCCATGCAGGTTTACCCAGGACTCAGTGTGCTAACTGGCAAGTGAGAGTACTCTGGCCTGCTCCACAGCTTTCGTTCTGGTTGCAAAGCAATAAACTTGCATTGCAGTTTATCCCTCCGAGTCCAGGGAAGAGACAAGCCCCGGGGAGGAATTCTCTGGATCCGCAGTACTTGCGGTGGGCAGTCAGCACTCAGCCCCCCGGCAGCTGGGGTGGGGCGGCATCCCAGGCCGCGCCCACTGGGACGTGAGTAGACTTGATGTTTCGTGCAGCCAAAGGCAGTTAAGTGTAATGTGAATCCCCATGCTGTTCCCCCCACTGCGCAGCTAGAAGCAGAGAACTCCAAGAAGGTAGGGTTTTAAATGCAAGCAGCCCCGGCTTTGCTAGTCGCCAAGGGAGGACAGCTACCAAGAGGTCCTGATCGGCAGTGGACTGGGACCTGAGCGTGAAGCCAAGCCTTTGCCCTGTTCGGTGCCCGGGCCTCCCCAGGGGTCCCGCCCTGGCCCTTAGCAGTGATCACCTCCACAGTCCCCTCTCCCAGAAAGTGCAGGGTCTGTTGCTCAGGTGGTTCTCTCCAGCACGCCACTAGCTTTACCTTTTCTGCTCGTGCAGGGAGAGAGATCACCCAGAGTCCAAGTTCCACTCTGCTGGGGACAGTTTTTTTTGGGTACACAAATGACCCCCCACAGGGGAGCTTGTTCTTCCTCACTGGCAAAATCAGGGGGGAAAGCCACTTCCTGGAGGAGCTATTTCCTCCCCGGGGATGAAACCATCCAGGATTTTAACACGGGGCCCAGCACACAGCAGATGCTCAGTCAAGACCGGGCATCATGGTGATGAAGATGCATCTGACCGCCTTGGCAGGGGTTGAAGCGGCAGTTTCCATTTGTACAAGTTCATAGGTCACCAGGCATTTGTAAAGAAAAAGTTTATTTTCATCACAAGAAGCACACGGACTATATATACAGCACACACCAACAGAAGTAAAAAAAAAAAAGTGCATTATGCATCTTCTACTGCAAATTCACAGTACAAAAGATACTGCCTTTTAAATATATACTATAAAAAACAAGAAAAACAATATAATAAAAAAAATTGATATCATTATGCAACACACCAGAACCCACTGGCAGCTTCTGAAAACCGAAGGGCAACCCATCTTGTGGAGCTCCTGATTTTGGGGGGGGCGGGGGAGGGTTCTGTACCTGCATTTTGTTGCGAAGAGCTCAGGACACCAGCAGAGAAGAAAACAGGGTGGCCCAGGTGGCAAGAAAAAGAATCTCTACTGAAGAAGACCGCAACTGTGTGATGGGGTGGAGGGCGGGGCTGGGGCTGCACCCCCTCCCCTCGGCTGGCTGGCACACCGAGTTCTAGTCTCTCCTCACGACTCCGGGTCGCAGCGTGAGCCAGTGCCTGCCTCGCCTGCAGAGCCCCCCAGAGCCATTTCTAGCAAAGCTCCTTGCACAGCTGTGGGTGCGCGCGCAGGACTGCACAGCAGATGAGCACGGGGACGGGACGGGGCGAGCCCCAGCCCCAACCGCCACAGACAAGGCAAAGTATCCAATCACAGAAAGTGAGAGCTTAACAGTTTCCCATAAATACACAGTATTTGTAAACTATTATTAAGGCACTCCATTGTAAAACAACAATTACAGTGTCGGAAAAGAGGGAGGAGGCGGCCACCTTCTCGCGCAGCACCGCTGACGAGGGGCTGGCAGAGGACTGGTGGTCGGGTTGTAACGTCTCCTGTTTTAGGGGCTGACGGAAGCCAGGGCCGCAGCCCCTCCTCCAAGTCCAAAACAAGGCAGTCGGGTCCGGATCGCCCCAGGGGACCCGCTTCACAGCTCAGTGACAGTGCGTGTGTGAACGAGAGGTGACACCCATGACGGTATGACTCAAGTATATACATATTCAAACATGTATATGCAGAGTGAACTCAAACAGGTGTTCGATTTCAGAGCAGAAAGCAAAAGGACCCAGGAACTGAGCTGGGGGGGTCAGTCGACTACCTACCTTCCTTTGGCATGCAGCGTCGGCAAGAACCTGCAGGGCGGGGCCAGAGCAGGCGACCCTGCACCGTGCTGTCTGGATGTCACAGTTTTCCCAGCCCACCTGGCTCCCTGGCCAGCAGTGAAATGGCCACCCTTACTGTGCTGTGTGTATCTGGGCAGCCCTGCTGGGTGGCAAGTCAGAGCAGCATTGGAGGAAATGTATTCTGGCACCGAGTATTTCCGGCCACGGTGAGCAAGTCCCTCTTGGGACACCCTGAAGGAGGTCACTTACATGATCTTGACTACATGATGCAGCTTTGTTCCCAATGGGGAGGAATGGCCCCAGGAAGCACGGGAATTCATCAACCTTCTAGGATGGGGCCTGTGTGGAGAGGCAGGAGGGCCGAAGTATAGGGTCGCCCTGAAGGTGTTAATTCTATCGCAAACTTGGCTCTGTCCTGTGGCACCCTCTGGGCTTACTGACCCAGGAGGGAAACGACTTTGGAATGGGCTGCAATGCTTTTCAATGCTGGAGAGAGCGGGGTGGGGCAGAGGGTTGGGCAGTGCAGCTGTTGGGGTACCTGGTGAGTGATCTGCATACCAGGTGGACGGGGTGTCACTACCTAACAGAGAACTGTCACCAGCCCAGAGGTTGGCCTGCGTCCCCACACTGACCCACGAGCAGCTCAGGCAACAACAGACATGGCCCCACGACAAAGACGCGAGGACACCGGCTCTGTCAGAGCATGATCACAGGGCGGCGTGGTTTCTCCTCGCTCCTGGACCGGCTTCCCACTTACACGTGACAGAACTTGACCAGGTGACCCCTCTGTGTCAGGGCCACACGAAGGTCTGGTTCAGCCCCACTTTTGGCGTGCCACAGGAGCAACAGTGCGGGGCAGGTGAGGTGGAAGGGGAGACGCAGCCGAGTGCACGGTGTCAAGCTGATTCAGGACATTTTTGTTCTCTCCTAATTGGACAAAGGCACCCCGTGAGCACGGCGGGCACGGCAGGCACCGACATCAATGACTTTTCGGGGCACACGCCCCTGCCTCTGGCTTGCGCCGCTCATCTTGGGAATCTTCCCCATCGGCTAAGATCACAAACAGAAGGTCGGTCAGGATGTGGCGCATCTTCCAGAGCAAACCCTCCCCGCAGAGAGCAGCGTGAGTGTCTCTGCCATGGCGACCTGGCCTCTCTGCCACGGCGACCCGGCGGGCTGCTCTGGTCAGTACGTTTCAGTGAGGACTCTGCCGCACGCTGACACCCGACCCATCTGGGGCTGGGAGAAAAGGCTTCTTCCCTTTCTCGGTCTACCCACCAGGTCGAGGAGGCTTCATTTTGCTCTGATGGTGGGGCCCTGGGCCCTGGTCTGTTTCGATGTTAATATACTGACTGTGCTTCTGAAAATGCATAGATCATTTTGACAAAAGCCAAAAAGCTACTCCGATTTGTCATCCCCCTCCTGCCCTTTAACTGGGTAAGAAAAATTATGGCTTTCAAAATTAAAGTTTTCAAAAATATATCACTCTCATGCACAGGCATGGTTGAAAAAAGCAGAAACATAACCTGTCACCACCAAATCTAAAGGATTATTTTGACACAAAAATTGATCCACCACATGAAATTTAATTTGGCAAAACGTATTGAACTGGATTTTTTTTTTTTTTTGAGAATATGCTTTCGTTGGCTGAGAGAGAGGGAGAAAAACCTAGCAGCGTTTTCAAGTGAAGTGAGCAATCACCTTTTAATGTGATTTCAATGAACGGTGGTGGGGAAACAAATTCCTACAAAGTAAAATAACATACAGGTCTACAATGAAAAGGATAAGGTCCGGGAGAGAAAGTTCCTGGAAAGAGGTTTTTTTCCCCCGGAACTCTCGCACTAGGTGAAACATGTTCCCGCAGCCCCTGCCCGGGCCTGTCCACAGTGGTGGCTGTCGGGGGTTCTTTTGGACTAACGTAAGACGGCTGGCCTCACACCCACTTTGAGAACCTGGCTGGTCCCTGAAGGCTGTGTACTTCCGCTGACTTAATGTGGCCGACCCAGCCGAGGGCGAGCTGCCCCTGCGGATCAGCTTCAGCCAGGAGCGCTTCCGCGTGGACAGAGCCGGCCACGCTGCAGGGGACAGCTGGGGGTAGGCAGGTGAGGTCGGGGTCCGGAGGTGGATTTGGCCTGAGGTGGCTGGAGGCAGGGAGGCCTTCACATTTGCCCAGGTTCTTCCTAGAGGGCCCTGGGCAGCCCTGTGCTGTCGAACAAGACCGGGGGTCAGCGGACTTTTTCTACGCGGGGCCTGATAATGAACATCTTAGGCTTGGCAGGCTCTGTGGTCTTTGCTGCCTATTAGTTTATTTTTCTTATAACCCCTGAAAAAACTGTAAAAGCCATTCTTAGCTCACGAGACCACATACCACAGTTTGCTGACCCCTGAATAAACCTTTCCAACCAAGCCCTTTCTCCCTTCTCAAAATATTTTAACATCTCGCCTTGCTGACCGACACCAGATGACCCTCCACTGGAGCGCAGAGTCCCCCCGCAGCATGGCACACCAAGCCCACCTGACTCTAACGGGGCTACTCACAGAGCCCAGGCTGGGTCCGAGGGCCCCCTGGGCTCCACCTGTGCCACTAGGAACAGCCAGAGGGAGACAGGCAGCCGCCCTCCCCGCACAGAAATGGGCAACTGTAAACACCTGTGAAGCTTTTCGACAGCTGCATTTCTTTCAGAGAAGCTTCGGCTCGGTTGCTCTTAGAGAGGAACTGATCATTTCTCACTGCTCGACTTTCCTTTTCCTCCCCAAAACTGAGTAGATGTGACCAAATGACCTTGAGTGCCGGGGCTTCTGGCGGGACGATCTGCATCTCAGGACAACTGCCGCCACCAGGCACTTTCAGAACTCTTCACAACTACGGGGCTCAACAGCAGAGGAGACTCGGCAGTGCCCGGTGGGTCCTTCAGCCCAGGCGGGGGGCCATTCCAAATCCACCACGAGCAACAGCGGAAGACGCCGCACACACTTCCCCCCACCAGACCCCAGTGCGGGCCGGACACACACCACTCGGCCGTGACAACAGCTGGGACGGACAAGTGCACCCCACAGATGATCTCCGCGCGCCACGGGGCTGGCCCAACGACAGCAGGTGTAGTCAAGTCAGAAATCCTAACACTTTTGGGGGCTCAAATAAAAAAAAAAAAGAAACCCCTCCGTTTTGGAAAACCTGTTTCTGACACAGCATTATTCCCTGGAATGAGCCTTGCTCATCACTGTGTTTTAACAATAAAAAGCTCAGCAAGAACAGAGGTAGGACTTATATTGCCATCCAAGACTTTCCCCACGAGGGCCAGAGTGAGGTCGGAGCGTGCACCACGGCGAGGAGGCAGTCACCGCGACTGTCCTCTCGCATGCCGCAAATGGAGAACTTCTGATGTGCGTGCATATCTGTCTATGTTCCTCTTCAGACACGACTCTTCTGGAAAACACATGACTTGGGCTCAGAGCCTGCTGGCCGACAGCTTCTGGTCCTCCCAGCCACACAACGCATACTCCCCTTCTTCTTGGGCTGCGAGCTTCTTTCTTCTCCTCCCCTCTGGCAAGGTGGGGGGGGGGCAGGGAGTCAGAACACCATCCTTTAAGAGAAATCAAGACGTGAAGAGCCGACCAAAACCCACAGTGAAACTAAGGGGTCATGTGATGAGCTAAAGGCGGGTCAGCTTTTGCTCAGCTGCGAGGGGCTTTTCAAGTTTTCTGGGGCAGATTTCCCTGACGGTTTAGAGGTGGCGGCTGGGTGACCGGGGCTCGCCCGGGGCTCCTGCAGGAAGGAGGCCTCGCCCAACTTGGCATCCTGGGAGTCAACGACGGTGGACACGTCGGCCTCGCTGGCTAGGTCTTCTGTCGAGAAGTTGAGACTCCCGAGCTTGGCAAGAGAGTGTGAGCGCTTGAGCGGGGACGAGACGGTGAGTCCCGCCAGCCGGAGCCTGGTCTCGATCTCCTGGGTCCGCTGCTTCACCAGCCCCGGCTTCCCGCGGACGCTGTGGATGCTGTCGCTGCTCGAGCTGCGGGTCAGGTTGGAGCTCATGGAGGACGAGGTGGGGGTGTAGCAGATGGTCTTCAGGAAGTCTTTCGAGAAGTGGCTGGTGTGGTCCAGGCGGCAGAGGAAGGGACTGGGGCTCTTCAGCGAGGCTCCCTCCAGTGGAACAGGGGTGGCCTCTGACTTCTCATCGCTCCCGTCTTGGCCAGGCAGAGCCAGGGCCCCTGGCGGGGGAACGGGAGCCGGGTCCTGGTTCTCCTCGGGGATGCTGGCCTCCAGCCTGCTGGCGCCGTCCCTGAAGGGGGACACCGTCTCTGCGGCCGAGCCCTTCAGCCTCTCCAGCTCTTTGGTGTGCTTGCGGACCAAGCCCGCCTTCTGCAGCTGCATGATGGACTCCTGGTGCTGCATCAGGTAGCTGTGTGTGGTCGGCCTCTCGGTCTCTTTGCTGAACAGCAGCCGCAGGTCCTTGGCCGGCTTCACGTCTTTCTTGGGCGGCGATTCTTCCTTGACCACCTCCATGCTGGGAGGGTTCTTATCACAGTGAGAATTCTTCAGAAGGAGGGACTTTGGCAGAACTTTCTGGGGCTCTCTGGAAGGTTCCAAAAGGCTAGCTGTTAGTTCCGGGGCAACCCTGGCCCCAGAGCCACCGGTGTCCGGCCTCCTCGGGCTTGCTGGTGGTAGGAATGGGGGCGTTTCGGCTGGGCCAGAGGCCAGCTTCTCCAGAGCGCGGGACCTGACGGATGTGTGGGCCACCAGGGACGGCGTGAGGTGGGGCAGGAAGGTGGGCTGCGTGCAGATGGCCGGGGCGCCAGGGTTCCCACGTCGCTCCCGGGAGGCCTCGGGAGCCCCGCTGGCTGTCGGGTACATGCAGTCGGCACAGGACTTGTAGGAGGGCTTCACTTTGCTGAGGATCCCAAATATAGCATCATGCTGGAAGGGGACGAGAACGGCATGAGAACACAATAGGAGCCAGAGGCCACAAAACACAGGCAGGGCAAGGGGTGGGCTGGGTGGGCACTGGGGCAGCAGCATTCTCATGCCACTGAGTGCAGAGACAGAGACCTGTCCGAACCCCCTCAACTGTGTCCAGTGTGGGTTAGAGATGCTGAACCGGACTTTCCAGAAGCTGCATGCCCATGGTCCTGGGCACGCCTTCGGCCACACGGCAGGCAGGGCTGGCAGGGCTGCCAGGGCCTCCCTTCTCATGCCTGCCCCTGCCACGTGCACAAAACGACCCTTTTCTGAACCTCGGTCTCATCTGGAACGCAGGATAACTACGACTTCACGGCACCGTGAGAATTAATGGAACGTTTCTAGCACAGCAGGTGCCTCTGCCTTTCTTTCCGTTTCAGAAAGAAAGAATCTGCGTTTGGGGAATCTGCAGCCTGGCAATGAAAGGTTTCCCTTCTGGCACGAACACAGCATGGCTCCAAAGAACGATCGTCGAGCTGTGCTCTGAACAGGGAGGTGGCACAGGGTAAAAGTGGGTTTGGAAAGACTCTAATTCAGACCCAAACACAGACACGCCCACAGCCCCAAGGAGGAAGCCAGGCCGAAGAGGCTGTTACACACCAACGGAAAATACACTGGCATCGCTTCCTGAGGAATGCCGCCCACCTCTCCATCCCTGTTTACCATCCCCAGTCCAGCGACAGGCACCAGGGCTGCTCTTCTGCGCTGAGATGGAGCTGAGAGAGGCAAACGGGGCAGTGGGGAGAACGAACCCTCTCCCCTCGTGAGCTGTTGAGCAGGGAGAATCCTAAGCTGGTCTAAAACGAAGCCTTCCTGGGGAAGGGCTCTGCCTCCAAACGCCTCCCAAGCCCTGCACTTCTGTTCCCACCCGTCTTCTGAGCCACCATCCCCTCACGTTGCTGTTTCCACTGTTGCCCCATCAGCCTGCTGGCGGACCACAACCACCACAACCAGGGGGGTCCCCACTTCAAGTTCTCCCGGAGCTTCCCAGTGCCCCTGGAACAATGCACAGGGGAGCCCTGCCATGGTGCCTGGGGACCCTGTGTGACCTGGCCACCTGTCCCAATGCACCTCAGACTCTTTGCCCACGCCAAACTCTCTGCCCTCAGGGAGCACCCTGGCACCTGCTGTTCTGTGGGCCTGAAGATTGTCCTCCTGGCCCTTTGCATGGCCAGCTCCTCCTCATCCCCTCCCACACTGAGAACCACCTGCAGTTCTCTGTGTTACATCCTTACATGCCTGCCATTCATCGTAAGACCATGCGCACTGAGCCCTCTTACTCACAGCTGTGCGCCCCACCGATCTGGGGCCACGGCTAACACATGAGTTGAACAAGTGAGTGAATGCTCGTATACACGTCCTGCTCCCTAGGTAAGATCACCTATTCGATCCGATTCTGGCCAGGGAAGGAGGACTGTGTCCTTCCTTTGCCCCCTTATCTAAGCATCCACAACTTGTGGCTGTGCCATTTCAGACCCACCACGGCACCAAGGCCTTGGACTGAGAGGTTGTATATCATCCATCTTTCCGGTATTTGCTCTTTGAGGGAAGGGTGAGTGACGGGAAATTCATGAGTTATTAACACTTGGCTTGGGAAACGCTTTATGAGTTGGAGACTGGCAGATCCAACTGCCCGGTGTGGTCTGCACTATGATGCGGTAACGACAGACCCTCTGCGTGTGGGAACCAGCCTGCCCGCTTTCCAAGCGCGCTTTCTCACGTGAGAATCGCGGCGGCCCTGGGAGACGGGCAGTGGAGCCACGGGGAATGAGGCTGGGCGCCCGGGCCGCGTGAGCCAGCCCAGGGCGCAGGCAGGTCCCTCCACGGAGCCAGCCTCACTCAAGACGACAGATGAATAAACAGATGAAATGGGGTGTAAAACGGGGCCACTCAGGAGAGGGAAAAGGCTGGAAGATTCACGGTTTTCTACGTTTGCCTGCCAGGCGGAGGCTAAAACCTCATTGCAGACAACCCGCTGAGTATGACAATTACATGGGACTAATGGAGTTTAGCATCAGATTCTGAGTTCAAATCCAGATACTTGATGATGTTGGGGAATTACTACCAGTTTCCTAAACACGGCCACGGTACTGTGGTTACATCACATACTGTAGCATCTGTGAATGAAACAATGTCATCTGGGATGTTTCACACCCAGGGTGCGAGAAAGTGGGTGGGGTGTGATGGACTACGAATAGCCGCATACTGAGAAATGTTGAAGTGGGATGATAATGTATATGTTTCACATTTTACGTAAAGAAAAAGAAGGAACTGGAAGCCCCTTCTGGAATGTGAACGCGGTGTGTGGGGTGAAGAGGGCAGGAGGGGTGGGTGCTGTCCCGGTGGACCCCCCATCGCCTGTACATCCCGATTCCCAACTGGCCTGCAGGATGTTCCCTGAAACAAACCCCCAGGTCCCTGGGGGCGAGAAGTGCCCCACTGGTAGGATTAGCAGCAGAGGTGGCTGGGAGGGGCTGCTCTTCTCCGCAGCAGGGCGGAAGTGACGTGACAGGGACGTTAAACCCGCCCCCACGCCACCCTGGTGCCACGCCTACCTCAAAGTCGTCAGGACAGCTCCTCTTGCTGTTGTTGTTATTTAGGTTTTCCCGGTTGAGCAGGTTTTTATCCAGCTGGGGCGGGGACCTTCCCCACCTCCCGGCTCCCGGAGTCTCCTCCCTTTCCATCTCCTCCACCTGGGGCGAGGGCCCGCGCTGGGCTTTCAGGCTCCGGGACTCGGGCTTCTTCTTGGCTTCCTTCTCGCAGAGTCCCGGGCCTCCCTGGGGAGGCCTGGCCGGCTTGTGCGCCTCCTCTGCTGGCGGAGTGGCTTCCTCTGACAGAGCGTCCTTCTCCAGGTCCTCCAGCTGGACCAGACTGCCCATTTCGTCATTGGGGGAATGCAGGAGGGGGTCTGAGAGCCGCCGGAAACAGCAGGAGAGAGAGGGCCCTCCGCCTCCTGGGGCCCTGCTGCTTGGGAACGCGGGCTGGGCCGCATCTTCCAGGCAGGGCAGCCGGGCTTCCGGGGTGTCGTCGAGGGTCTCTGGCAAGAAGTCCCCAGACCCCACAAGGTCATCCGCGGGCTGCTGCAGGCAGCTTTCAGTCTGTTGGCGCCACAGCTTGTTGTGCCTTTGTTTGCTGAGGGAGGAAGGGCAGAGGAAGGTCATCAGAGGCCAGTGCCCCAGAGGCTTCTGGGAAGATGGGCAGGGGGGCGAGCCAGCAAGGGACAGCCCAGGCTCCCGTGGATGCTGGGGCCTCGCTTAGGTAAAGCCTCTCTCTGTTCATTTGTCCCCAAGAAATGAAAGGAGAGAAACAACACTGGAACCCCAAGTCATCGTGGCCCTCAAAGGAAGCCTTAAACGGCTTTCTGCCACATGCTGACAGCGTGGCAGGCATGTGAGGGGGGCTGGGCCTGAAATGCTACCGTGACCCTAGCGTTCCACCTCACCTGGCCACGCCACTCAATGGTCCGTCTCTCAGCTTCTCCATCTGTCAGTGCAAAGCTTTCACGCATATACACTCACACTGCTATGGCAACACACGCACACAATGCACACAGATAAAGTTGGGAAGACTCCAGAAAACTGCAAATATTTGGTCACGGAGATTACGAGTCAGTTTTTAAGATATATCTTCTAATACTGTGGTGTTGTTTTACAATGCATTTTTAAAACAAAGGTAAAGAGAAAAGAGAAAGGCTGAGGGTGAAATAAGGTAAAGAAGTCACCTCCCGAACCTTAGAGCAATACCAACACCAGGGCGTCAGGATGAGAGAGAATTAAGTGTAAATTAAGGATCCACTGTTAGTGTCCAATGAGAGAGTGTCGTGACCATTCACAACTGTTTGCTCCCCGGGCATGTTCCGGGCGCGGCCAAGCAGGCCCTCGATGGGGCTGCGGTGGGAGCTCAGTGCTGGGCAGCGGCGGACCCAGCCTGGAAACCCCTGCCTAGGCTACCACAGGCAAGACGGGAGTGCGGGACTGAAGGACCAAGGGGCGCACCCCCCAACCCCGCCAAGGCCCTGCCTGGGGGTCCGTCTGGCCACTCTGTGGTGGACAGTGAGATGTCTGGAGCTGTCCCTGGGACCCCGGCCAAGCCTTCCAGGGCGTGCCTGCGTCCCCAAACACGGTCAAGAGGACAAGGTCTAGCCTGGGGCTCCCTCCCAGCACCGGTCAGAAATAACCCGGGAGGCCGCCCACAGACTGAACGGGCTGGGAGGAGGGAGGGGTGAGTCTCGGAGCCCAGCAGGGTCTTCCCAGGGTGACTGAGGACCCTTCCCCGTCGGGCAGGGGAACCTTGGGGCCGCCCTGCCTCGGAAGCCGCAGACCTGGGCACGTGCTCCACTCTGCCCTCCACTGGCTGCGTGACGTGGGACAAGCAGACATCCTGCGTTGGCTCTGTATTCCTGCCTAACAGGGAATGACCTGTACTTTGCAACCCCTTTCAGGTGGGGCTGAGAAATGTATGAAAAGCTACATCATTATTTGCTATGAGCCCAGTCCAGCAAAGCCTTGTAAGGGTCAACCTGTCCGTATTCGTGCCCATCTCACAACCACCCTGCCAAGTGGGTGTTGGTGTCTAATTCAGACGGAGAAAAGGAAGGCTGGGGCAGGCTGACGAGCGTGCTCCAGTGTGGGGGCCTGGTCTGCCCCCCTCCCCCCACAGTCCTTGGAACTGCCCTGTGGCCCGGCCCGGCCTGGCATGGCGCGCGGCCCAAAGCGGACGCTCCGGAAACGGGGCACCCACACGCCCGTGCCGCACACGGCGTCGCCTCGGATCAGACGTTAGGCACCGCTCCCTCCAGCGGCCAAACAGCTGAGCGTGCCAACAAAATCAGAAGAGATCCCTCCTGGAAACCACTCGTCACACGCCAAACAATAGCTGTTTTTCTCAAACTAGCCCCCGCCCCCTTCCCCCAAGCCAGGGCTCTGGCTGTGGAAGCCTCCGCGCGAGATGCAGACGGCGGCTTCTGGAGCCCAGGCCCGCCAGGGCTCCGCAGCCAGCCAGCCACCCACCTTGCGTCCAAGATGCCTTCGTACTCAGACAGCTGTCTCATGAAGCCTGCGTTGGGGCGTGTGATGCTGCGCTTCTGCTTCACGTAGTTGTACGCCTTTTCCAGCGGCCAGCCGAACTCCTTCATCGCGTACGCTATGACCGTGGAGGCGGACCGGCTGACTCCCATTTTGCAGTGTACCAGACACTTGGAGTGGTTCCGCCTGGGCAAGGGGGGTGGGTTTTTTAAAAAGCTTAACTTCATTCTCTCAGGTTTTACACAACGAGCAGTTTCAAACCCTGAAGTTGTGTCATTGCCCAAATCCTCCCAGCCCTGATGTTTACACGGCATATGCTCACCCACCCTCCAAAGGAAATAACTTCACTGCGAAATCAATTAGTGCACAATGGGAAATCGAGATAAATCTGTCCTGGCCTAGCCAAGTTTTGCAGGGAGAGCTCCAAGATTGGGCTGCCTCCAGGGACAAAGTGGGGATCTTCCCACATCGCTGGGATAGGCTAGGAGGCCAAAACCCCTTTTTGTGGGAAGCAAATGGGCAGCAGAAGGGAGATCTGCAGAAGATAACTCAGCAGCTAGAGCAGATGGAGACAGGGAATGGGTTACTGCAGGAAAACGGGGTCAGAGAACCGGAAGCCACAAGGCCCTGGGGAGACAGGAGGGTCAAGGAGCCAGGGCGAGGGCAGCAGCACCACCACCAGCTTTCTGGGCCAAGACAGAAAGGAGCCAGGGGAGGGTGGGGCCCTAGGTTGTGAGGAGGCGGCGCAGGCCCAGGCGTGGCTGCTTTAACAGATGCAGCAAGGCCAGACACAGGGTTTCTCTGAGTATCTCTCGCTCAAGGATGAAAGGGAACACCAGGTCGGAAAGCGCGGCATCTGGCAAGCTTTATTTGTACAGGGGGTGAGCCCACCTGCCTATTTACGTTAGAAGCAGCCAGCCTGCCAGGTGCGCGCAGACTCATTTCTCCTACTTCAGGCTTAAAAATCATCACCAAATCTCAGGGCCTTTTCTTTTCTTTCTTTTTTTTTGGGGGGGGGGGGGAGGGGATTGCTGGTCTGAGGTCTTTCCCTAGAGCAGGCAAACAAACTATGAGGACACGGTGGTACAGACAGGTCACGGGGCTCTGACCTGGAGGGGGGCCTCCAAGGCTTCTCTCTTCCCAACCCTGCCTGAGGTAAGACAGAGCCGTTCTGTAGGAAGGCAAAGGGAGTGCAGAGACTGGGGGAAACCAGGGACAGGCTCCCGGCCCGTCCCATTCGCTCACCCAGGAAAACCACACTAACTCAGGTGGAGCGGGCAGGCCGGGCTCGGGGCGTCTGCCCGAGTATGTTCCCCCGGGGAAGCAGTCCCAGAAGCGCGCCGAGTCCACATACAGCCTGGCCCTCCCTTCTCTCTCCTCTGGCTCAGAGGCTCCCAAGAGTGTCCACATGGTATTGGATTCTTAACTGGAAGCCGTGTTGATGATGAGACTGGGGTCAAGCATCACCGTCAGTGACAGGTGGGAGAGAACAAGCTCGTTCGGGCCAGCCTGGAGATCGACAGCTCTGCCCCGCTGGTGCTAGGGGTCCTGTGGTCCCCCATCCAAGGACCATCGACATCCACGGCTCCCTAAGCCAGGAAGTGCCTGTGTCTGGGACTGCCCTTCATGGCTGCCCACCCAGCATCTGCCAGCGTCTTCCTCAGAGCAGTTTCTTGGCTTCTCTGCCCACTTACTTTGCTTTGTTTATAAAGTGGTACGCTTCGTTCCAGTGGGCAAGAAGGTCTGTCGTCTCCTCGTCATAGACTCGGATGTTGTGATATGCAAATAAGCCAGGGAAAAAATTATCTATTTCTCTAGTGACATTTAAAATGTAGTCAACACTGCAATGAGAGAGAGAAAAAAGAGAGAACAAATCTGGAGAATCAGGATGAGGAACTACAAAACAAAATGTAACAAAAAACTGAACAGAGAAAAAATCAAATATACATTAATAAAGGATTTGTGTTTTTACAGTGGGACTTGTTTCTCTTTAACAAAAAAATTTTTGATATCTTCTAAATGCCCTACAATGAGAATGTACTATATTTATAATATAAAACAAACTTCTTTATAAAAACACTTAAACAGTTCAAAGCATTGGTAAACAATGCCAATTCTGGAAAGTAGATACCTATATTACTTAAACACATTTTCAACTTTCTCGAAGTTTCAAAATTCGTAACTACTATGTGCATACAGAAGCCTTAAGAAATGCAAAGTCTCCAGTTTTAAATAGTTAAACAGCAGAATATATTTGTCCATTATTTATGTCCTTGGGAACTGCTTTACATCCTTTTTGAAACAAGGAAGGCTATAAATAAATAAAGAGTTGAGAGGGTCTGCTAGCCAGGTCTTGTCCTTTCTAAAATTAATACGTATATCCCTGGAAGACCAGGAGTTTCAAAGTACCTCCAACAGATTTCATACATGAATATCTATAAATGCTCTAGACGAAAATACCTTTAAAATAATTTACTTATTCCCAGCAAAATGGAAAGCATAGACAGTATCACTCTACATTTTAAGAATACTTTCTGTTGAAAGAACATAACTTAACCAGTAATTCTAAAGATATATTTTAAGATTTGTTTAGTCTTGATTTTCAAATGCAGTAACTCAAGGATGCCATCATGTCAGACCCACAGAATGGTGATTTTGTGGCTGTGTAGTTTTTTCGAAAAAATGTCCAGACATCTGTTCTTGAAGGTCTAGATTTAAACATTTTTTATTCCTGCTGCTGGGCAGTTCTCAGACTAGGACAGGCACGGATTTCTGCCCAACACCGAGTATTGGCTGCACGAGACCCACCAGGTCCACAAGTACAAGTTCAGCTGGAACCAGGAGTGGTCCAGGGATCAGAGCTTCTGAGTGGCCCAGCAGACAGGTGTGTCCACACCAGGACTCTCAGCATCTCTGTGGGCAGTGGGGTGGGGGAGGGGCTTGTGGCCCTACCCGCATCCAGGCAGTCCATACCACCATACCAGGGGACTGTGATTTAGGACTGTTCTCTGGGACACACGCCATCACACAAACTCCAGGAAAATGCAGACCATGAATTATTCAGGAGGTGGCTTTCTAAAGCGCATCTGTTTGGCTACGCAAATCACCCTGGCTGCCAGGGTGCAGGCCGTTCCGGGCAGGTAGCTCAAGGGCTCGACCTGGGTGGCAGAGCCCAGGGTGTCTCGGCTGCCTAGGAGGACAAGGGAAGACAAGAGGAGCAGACTCACCCTGAGCCCTGCAGTTCCTCCAGATTGGATGCATTCCATTCAGAGCCCTGGGGGACAGATCACACAAACCCCCCGTGAGTGTCACGTGTCAGCCTCAGACTGCTCTGGGGATGCTGGCCCTGACGGTGATTTTATGGCCCCTGGCCTCCGAGGACAGAGAGAACCGACGGAGGCCGGTATCCAAGCAGGTTCCCGCACACTCGCCGCGTGGGCAGCACAACAGGGGAGGGGTAAGGTCAGGAAAACCTGCCCCCCTCACCACTTCCTCTCCTGGGCCTTCAGCGGGTCCTCTCACCGGAGGTGAGACCCCCCCTCCCGCTCAGGAGAGGGCACTGCCACCCTCGCAGGAGTCTCTCTGCCTCTTCTGGGAAGCGTGCTGGCAATATTCCGAAGGTTCCCCCCCTCTGACCCGGAAATTCCACTTACAAACAGCTACCCTGAGGAAATACCCAGAATTTGCAGAGATTTATGGAGAAGGGCATTTAAGATTATTTATAATAACAAAAGCGTGGAAACAACCCAAAGGTCCAGCAAGGAGAAATCAGTACAATAAATGAGGATGGATCACGTGATGGAGCATTTCAAGTAGCTCCTACTTTCGGAGGACACGTAACGACCCTGGGAAACGCCACGTAATGACAAGCAAATACAGCGAGACACGAACACGAACAGTACAGCCCTTCCCTTTTCCTTAAAAAAAAAAAAAAAAAGCTACACAGGCATTTAAAAAACCCAGAAGATAGAAAAATAAACATGCCGAAATGTTAACTAAGGCTACCTCTAGATTTGGAAAATTGAGAATGCCTTTACTTTTCTTCTTTAGACTTACTCATATTTCCTAACGTTCTATAACACGTTTTAATACGTAAAAAATGGTATTAAAGAAAACAAGCCCTCCGTTTCTAAGTACGCAAAGAACGTGGAGGGGAAAAAACACAACAAGGAAAATCCATCACTTTGCTCTTAGGGAAAGCAAACAACACGTAACTCACGAAGCAAAAAACCTGCGTACTCTCCACGTGAACTTCCTTTGCGCAGAGGGCAGACCCCTCCGCGGGCAGGGGTTTCGGGGACCCGGATGGGGCTGGCTACGTGTGGGTGCTAGCTGGGGCTTCGCACTGGAGGGAGAGGCTCAAGCCGAGAAATTCCTTTGGTATCTCTCATGGAAAAAGTGACATAAAGCACCAACCACACTGAAAAATAACTGGTGCTTCGCTGGCGCTGTCTTCTTGCCGTGATCGCCACCTAGTGGACAGACGGGCTGGAGGTGCCTCGTGGCCTGTCTCCACCAGGGAGGACCATCAGCTTCCCAGAGCAGAGCAGAGCCCAGGGCTGCCCAGAGCTGCCCCATAGCTTTCAAGACACAGGCTTCAAACCCACATACTTACGTACATTTTAACACATTCACTGAATGTGTACAGGCCGGTAACTATACATAATTAAATATATATTTAGCATAATAAATATATATCATGACACATGCACTTGGAAGACTATTAGTTACTCCCCATAGGCAAAGGACAAAATTGTTATGCTTTCCAAAGCAAAAAAAAAATACACTTCCTTACTTCCCCAGGAAGTGACTTCTGCTCTATTGATGGTTACTATTTATCTATGCACAGAATGCCTTAAATCTGTATTTTACTGAATCCTCATAATCATTCCATGAGGTCCAGGCTGAAGGAAAAAAGAGGCAGAGACCCACAGTCCCGGCCGTGTCCAGTCACACTGCTGGTCCGGCTAGGGGCTGGGAGCTTGGCCTGGTGGGGCCGATTTTCATTACTACGCTGCACCGCCTCTAATTTTAGCAACGTGCCTTCCTCACAGGCTCTCTGACTTTGAAACCTTGCCAGTTGCCTTCTATGGAGATTTACAGCTTTAAGAAAATCTGAGCAAGAAGTGGAGGTTGCATCACCAAGGCCTGTTCCTTCTGTAGCTCTGGGGGCCGTGCACGGAGCGGCCGCCCGGACGAGCAGAGGGGAGGCGGCCCTGCAGGTGTCCGGTTTGCCTTCCCTGCCGTTGCTCACACCTCGGGATTCCCAGGCATGACTCTGGGGTTTGCCGAGCTCGCTCCCTTTCGTAACTGGGGGTTTTTAGCCCACAAACCACTGAGAGGTATCTGGAGGGGGTTTGCATCTAAGTGATGAAAGGCGGCGAAGGGGGGGCCAGGGTCTGAGCACGGCTGCCAACTGACTACGCCAAGGAGCTTTCACACAGCTCCCCACAGCCCGGCTGGGAGCCACATCGCAAACATCTGGCTCCAGGGCAAACCGCGAGGCGGCGGCAGGCCCGAGGAGGCGAGTCCCCGTGCAGCCGGGATCGCGTAAGCTCTCTCTAACGTGACGTAACGTGACGTAACGTGGCGTAACGTAACATGACGTAACGCTCTCCCCTCTCCCGTAACGTAACAAAACGTAACGCTCTCCGTAATGTAAGCTCTCCGTAATGTAAGCTCTCCCCTCTCCGACTTGCTCTAAGCAATCAAGGTCAAATTTACGTTCCCCAAGCCAAACCCTGAGGTGTGCTGTGCCTCTTACGAGATAAAGGTGATCGAAGATGAGGGAGGGCTTGTCCATCTGTCCCAAGATTAGGAGCATCTCATTGTCTATGAATTCCTTGAATTCTTTCAAGTTGCAGTTCATCTGTTTCTCCAATTCATTACGGATCTGTGGAGTGGAAAACATCAGGAAAAGTGATTTGTCAAAAAAAATAGCCGTCGCCCTCCAAGAAGTAAAGTCACAACGCAAGCTGTGGCTGTTTAAAAAAAAAGTGGGTTTTTTTTGCATTTAGACACGCGTGGCCCACAGGCATGGGTGGCAGGGACACAGGCTACTCAGCCTCGAAGTCAATCTGATGTGGGGACAGTTTACTGTTTCGAATAAGAAATCCGATTCTCACGGGGCCTTTTCTGCGTTTAAAGCACTTGCACCTTTACAAGTAAATACCAAGCACATTACAAAATCAGACTCGTCTTGCTTTGGAAGGCAACACAATACAACGTGGCATAGGTATTACTAAATAAAAAGATTGTAAGTAACTTTTAAAAATGGCCATTTCAACCTCTTAGGTCTATTTGGTTTAAGTTGTTATTAAAATGCATTGCATTTCTTGAACAAAAAGCCACTGAAAAAGGAAAAAATAAGATCCAGAGAAACATCAAAAAGCAGGAGGAAAGCAGTCCAGGGCCTCACGTCCTGGTGAGGCAAAGTGGAGCAGAGGAGAGGGTGCCAGCAGGTAAATGCTTCTTGGTGCAATCTATGCAGAGGGCTCGTGGCATTCTCACTGAAGGCCCTACGGGTTCAGAGAGCCCAGGAAATCTGCCCGAGCCCCACAGGGCTAGGCAGGGCTAGGTTCAAAATAGAGTCTGACCCTAAGGCCTGTCCTCTTTCTGCTAAGTCCCACAGGAGAAAGCCACCAGGAGCTAGTGCACTGATTGGTCTGGAAGACCAGGTCTGCGCAGCCGGACAGAGGAATGACCTCTGGCCTGCAGAGAAGGGAAGAGTTCTCTTACTTCTTTGGAGGTCACATTTTCTAGGTCTTGACTCATCATGATGCTCCGGAGCTTGGCTTTGATGAGGCGCTCGGTCCTTTCCCTTTCGGTTGGCCTGGAGAGAAACCAGCAAAGCACAGAGCTATAGGAGGACCGGGGCCCAAGTTCGCAGAAAGAGACGCTCCTGGGCTTGGCTCCCAGAGACAACTGCTTGGCGTGAGTGTCCTCAGCAGGTGGCAGAGAGGGACGGGGAAGACCTGCTCTGTGTCCAGAACTCACAGAGGAGTCAAAGGTGGAGCAGATCCAGGGGGCCCAGAGGGGCTGGGAGGCGCCCTCCTCGCTCAGGTCCTGCAGAGAATTAGGCTCTCAGGGCAGGATGCTGGAACCGCCGTGTACCATCCCCATGCCACAGGGCCCTTCGGTCTCTGCTGAGGACACGGCTGAGCCCTGAGCCGCCCACAGACCCGGCTGTGTACAGCTCCCAGGATCTCCTCCTCACGTGGCACCAAAATCTGTGTATTTCCCCGTAACTTCCATACATCGACCCTGGTTCTCCATTTGGAGCCCACATGAACCAGGCCAATCCTTTTGTGACACGACGCCCCCTCATCTGTTCAAAACCAGCTGTCGCTTCTCCCCAGCCCTCTCACCACTTCCGTGAGGCCCCATGTGACACGGCCCTGGAGTGTCCTCACTCAGGCCGCTCCCATGCGCACGGCCCTCTTAGACGCAGTGTCCCCGACACTGCGGGGAAGGGGCCTGATGGAGGGAAGGGGAGGCCGCTTCCCTCTCCTGGAACCAGGTTTCAATTTGGGGCAGCCTGTGGCCACACGAGCGCTGCCGGTAGCCACATGCCACAGGCCACTCGATTCGCTGTTGCTGCCTCTGAGGCTGCCCTCGTGTTTTGGAACCCAAGGAATTGGTTGTTGCATTCATAATACTTGTTAGAGGTTGCCTGATGAGAGGGGGGCTGGGAACCTGGGCAACAGGGGTGAAGGGACCGAGAAGAGCAGACTGGCAGTTATGACACAGTCACAGGGATGCAGAGTCCAGCACAGGAGTACAGTCAACAGTGTTGTAACAGCGACGCGTCTGGTGCCAGGTGGGCACTAGGAATATCAGAGGGGTCACTTCGTTAAATGTCTAATCACTGTGCTGTGCACCCGAAAGTAATATAAAATAATACTGAATGTCAACTGTCGCTGAAAAATTAAAATAAAAACCATAAAGGGTAGAGGAAGAGGCTTTAAGAGTCCAGTCTATGATAATGGGGCCCTGCCCGGGAGCCAGTGACGCAGGTGGGTCACGTGCTTCTTTTGAGATCTGACGGGAGCTAGGGAGCCGCTCCCCAGAAAAACATTCACTCCCGATGTGTCTGCAATTTCGAAGGGGAGGTGGTGGTCACAGACCCTTCCCCCAGCCGGAGACCACCCACAGGCCACAGGCCAGGAACCTCTGCTTAAAATGCTGGTTCTGGGAGGGGGTGTGGCCCTGTGTGGACCCAGGGCCCCACGGGGCGGGCGCAGGAGCGGGTGAGGAGGTGCCACACTCACTTGTCCACGAACAGGGCTGGGGAGTCGGGCCGCGTGGACTCCAGGTCCTGCATGGCGTTCCACTCGTTGATGCAGCTCTGCTCGGAGCCGATGCAGCTCTCGTAGTAGCTGGCCCAGACCAGGGCCACGCCCCCGGGGAAGTAGTTGTGCCTCCGCGCCACTTCGCAGGCCTTGTGAAGGACCTGCAGGGCAGACCTGGGCAGGAGGGGGAGAGGGTCAGGCCTGGGAGGCAGAAGGAGTGCTGGGGTCTCCCTCCGACAAAGGGGTTTTTACACGCGGCCGGGAAGGCCAGTCACGAAGGACCGGCTGGTGGCACAGCCTGTCTCCATGACGTGCGCACTGACCCAAGAGCAGAGGGAACATCCTCCACCATTCCCAACAGGAAACAGAAAACTTCCTAACTCTTCCCGTCAGGCTGGCTCACACTTCATTTGCATTTGACAGCGCACTGATTAACTCCCAAGGATCAGGATTTACATCCAGGCCGTGATGGTCTGAACGCAGGAGCCAGGGTGAGGCCCAGCCATGGGAGGGAAGGAACCAGCGCTAGGCAGTGGAGACCTTTCACTGCAGTCAAAGCGCTTCATCCCTACCCCTCCCAGCAACGCTCCTGCAGCTCAGATTCATAAGGAAACGAGTTCCAGAGTCACTTCAACACAGAGGCCAGCAGAAGAGGGGGCCTGAGAAGGAGGTGGGACAGGAGGAGCAACATTAAAAATGTTTTTCGTAATGGCCAACGTAGTCATTCCTGTTTTACTTCTTCTAACAAAAATAGGGGCTGGAAATTTCCCAGCGAACAGGGTGAATCAGGCGTCGTCGTCGTCGACGAGGGACGGGAGAGTGCGCCCCGGGTGGGGGGCAGCCATCAGGGAACGGGTGGACGACGGCACACAGACCACTGGGGTCCTCGTCACTTTTCCTGGTGGCACACGCCGCTCCCCTCTCTGGGCTGCTGGAGGGGAGAAACTGGAGCTATTTACTAAATTTAGTCCCGGTTCAGAAGTTTTGGAAAAGCACACAGGGCTATTTTTCACTTGCCTGGAGAGAAAGAGATTTAAAAAAAATCACCCAGGGATACAAAGAAGCAGCTGGGACATCTAGAAAATTACGATTTCATGATTTCCCCCAAAACGACCCTGAACTGACTACAGAGCGGAGTGGCAGAGGAATTTTGTGCTTATGGCCTCGTCCCCCTACAGCCTTGAAACTCCGCGTGGACAGGAGTTCTGTCCAAGATGCTCAGCGCCCAGCAGAGAGACGGGAATGCCTGCTGCGTGCCGGGCGCAGCGAGACCTGTCGGGAGGGAGCGTGCACCTGCAGGGACAACACGCCTTCCACAGCAGAAACCAAGCACCTTGAAGAGGGGCCCAGGGACACCGCAGACACTTCCCCAAAGGGGGCACACAACGGCCAACGAGCGCATCCAATGACGCCCAACATTCATTAATCAGGGAAGTGCGAGTCCAGGCCATAAGGAGGTACCCCCCCCCCCCCCGCATTAGGACAGCGATTACGCAGAACCACAGAAGATCGCAAGCGCAGACGAGGACGCAGAGAGACTGGAATCCTGCACCTTGCTGCTGGTGGGGCTATAAACGGAGAGCAGTGTGGTGGTTCCTCAAAACATTAAACGTGAAACTACCCTGTGACCTGGAAATTCCACTCCCAGGTGTAAACCAAAGGAGACGGAAGCGGGCACTCAGCCCGGTGCTCGCTGCAGCCCCATTCGCAACAGCCGAACGGCGTCACGACTCAGGAGCCCATTAACCAACGCACGGATAAACAAACGCGGCCTGCCCACGTGACAGGCGGTCACTCAGCCGTGAAAAGGAACAGAGATCTCACGCACGCCGCAGCACGGATGAACCCTGAAGCATCATGCTCAGGGACAGATGCCAGACACGGGAGGACAAGCGGTCCACTCACACGAGAGGCGTGGAGCGGGCAGATCCACAGAGACACTGCAGAACAGGCTACCGGGGTCTGGGGAGAGGGGTCGGGGGCTTGTGTTTAGTAACGGGGAGGGAAGTTCTGTCCGGGGTGATGGAAGAGTCCCGGGGGTGGACGGCGGTGCCGGCGGCACGACACTGTGCGAGTCCTAGTGCCACTGAACTCTCCACTTAAAAATGGTTAAGACGGGCAAGTTGGTTATGTATCGCTTGTCATACACGCAGATCAGATGTGCCTAGACGGGCTTCTTGGTGGAAGGGGTTTTTCTAGTCATGCTGTCATGTTGGAAACAACTTCTCAGGAGTTAAAAGTCCCTAAAACCACACTCACCACATGGCCTGGACAGACACGGGCTTGAAGACGTGCATCCGTCCTGCCGTGCTCACGCTGAATCCACTAGGAGTGAAAAACAGCAACAAAAAGACACCGTGGTGAGAAGACAGACCCTCTAACCACACCCCTGCGAGACAGTGGGGGCAGGCCCGCCGGGGACACACTGAGGACACACGTGTCTCACGCTGTCGGATGAGGGGCTGCAGGACGGCTGCACCAGACAAGGGCAAAGCAAGGAGGGGGAAGACAGGCTCCCAATCCCAGAAGGCTTGTTTCTAACCCAGCAACTGAAGCCTACAAAAACTGAGGCCCCAGCAAAGGGCGCGCGGCCGTGGCGGCATCTGATGCCATCTCCTCTGTGCTCCCACGGCAGTCCCAACCTACCTGCGACCCTCCACCCCACGCATCCCATCTTTTTTGGAAGTGCACTGAAAATGTGTTAATGGAAGGCAAAATTTTAAAAAGGAAAAATGTTACCATAATTCTACGTTATCAAGAAATCACATTTTTATTCTTCTCTCCCAGATCTGCCTACGAGGCGGCATCACGTCTACTGCCGGAATCCCAGTGGGGACGAACCAAATGGATGCAGACCCGAGGGCCCTTCCTCTGGCCCACCGGCCCAGGGCCAGCCCCAGCGCGGCGCTCAGAACACCACTGTGCCTGTCGCTGCGTGTCCTTCCCCGCGCCCACCGAGACCTTGAGCTCCCGCCGCCATCCCATGTATCTGTGGACTTTTGGGGCCCAGCCCACATGGAGGGCATGTCCTGAGTGATCATTTGCCATATCAGGGCAAACAAATGAATGTCAGTTTTCTGCTGTTCTAGAACTTCATACAGCAGCCATCTCCTGTAATACGCTTCCCCGGCTAGTTCGCGACCCAAACTCCTTTGCGTGATGCCCAGGATGCCCCTCTCCTGGTGTGGCTCCCTAGAGGGCAATATTGCTTCTCCTTGACGCAATAAACACGTCACACACATGATTCTATTGCTGATGATTACCCAGTGATGTTCAAACCGACTCACGTTTCAGAGTTAATAGTGACGAAAAGAATCTTTCAAGGGGATCTGCTTACCCGTCGCCGTCCAGGTGGATTTTTGTGTCGCTCCACAGCCGGAGAACCATCCCGATAGTACAGCTCTTACTGCGCGGGAGGAAAGAGAAGCCGCCTGGGGTTGGAGTCCCCCTGCTCACCCACACTTCCCTGCGTCTCACCCAGCCCACCCAGCTCACAGAGGGGACCAGCCCCTGACCTGGGTCTGGCCGCCGGGTGTGTATCTGGGAGAAGCTCTGCAGGCACTGCTCACCCCTGAACTCCAGGACACACGGGTCTGAGACGGCCCACTACAGGGAGCTGCCAGTGACCCCTTCTCAGAGACAGTCACAGGGTGCTCTGACCCCACCGTCTGGCGTGGTGGCAGCTCCATAAACACCAGGTCTCAGCTGTAGCTCCCAGGGGACACGGAGCAAGCAGCCAGCCACAGGACCTTCTTGCAGCAGGGGTGAGGCCGCCGATGGCTGGCGCACTCTGGGCACAAGGCCACACTCACTCTGGGGGACATGGGCGAGTGGTGGCGGCCGACCCAGCCTCCGGTCCTGGGGTGAAGGAGGAGGGGAGGGAGCCAGCACCATTACTGGAGTGCGGTGCTGGACCTCTGTTTCTGTACCTTTTGGGCAGCTGCTGTTTTAAGAACTAGCTTAATCTGCTTTTGTTTTGCCCATCCTCACCGTGAAATGATACTTTAGCGACTGGCGCCGCTGAAACACATGGAGGGAATGAAAGGGCTTTATCAGAGGGGCTCCTCGGGTTATTGCGAACATTCTTCAGGCATTTGAAAGAGTCGGCTTGTGAGGAACCGTTGTCACGGAGCCAAGGCCAGCGCCGCTGACCTCCGGGGATCTCCCGCTTACATCTCTGCTACCGCTGCACAGCCGCCCGGGAGTAATGTTAGGAGCGTGCGGCTGTGTGGCCAGGGCGCCTGAGTTCGCAGAGCATCTGCACCCATGCCAGACTCCTCCACCCTCGGCTTCTACGTCCATGGGGAAGGGAGTTTTAAGTCCTTCGGGTAAAAGCAGACTAAGCCTTTCGGGTTAGGCCAATTCCCAGGTCCCACCCTACAGTCCTGCCCGTTCTTGATGGGCTAACTCTATTTCCTCTGCAGAGCTGCATAATACAACTTATTTTGAGACTCGTAGCTCCCGGAGCTTCGTGGCTATGTCAGTGCTAGGGTGAGGCAAGGAGGTCCCAAACCAACACGTCCCTGCTCCTGAACTTGCCATACTGCCCAGTCGTCCTTTAAGACGTGGCTTAGCCACCACATGCTCCAGAGGCCTTTGGCATGGCCCCTTTACAGCCAATCCCTCTCCTGTGTTCTCAGCACCCCCCACGTGTCTCTGCATCACTGAGCCCACCAGCCAGCATCTCTGATCACGGCTCTCTCCTTCCTCACGGAGCGTACAGGCTCTCTGAGGCCAAGACTGTGTGTGCTGTTGTTCTTTGTTTACCTGGGCCTGGCCTATTGTCTCATGCACAGGAGAATGCAAGCAAATTGTTTGCTTAATGAATCAGCAGATTAATGAACGATGACTAAAGGGAGTCACTTTAATCTGGTTTTAACAAATCTAGGCTTTGCAATGGTCTCACATGTATTAACTTATCCTAGATGTAAGAAGAACCGTTTGCCTTCATTTCAGAAAAATAATAGGGTCTATGATATCCTGAACTTGGCCTCTAGTTATTGGGAAATTCCAAACCTCTCTTTAAGCCTCTGACCCAGGACCTGTCAGCCAGTGCTTAGGAATCAGTGGGACAGCCCTGCTGGATAAGGCACTTGATATGCTGCCTATCAAGCACATACTTCTTACGTGGGCTGGTCTGCTGGGGTGGCACCCTCCCTGCTTCATTGGGATGGTCCCTGCTTTTACCTGGGTGTTCACCACAGCTGTCACCTCCTTCAGGAAGCCCTCCAGGCTAAGATGCCCTTTCTAGAGCACCCAGTGTTAGAGCTCTAAGCACGGCGTAGCTTTTCTATCCTTTCAGCATACCCTGAGCTCGGAGAGCAGAGGCAGGATCTAGCACAGCACCCGCACGCGAGAGCTGAAATGCCGTGCTCTGTGGTGCCCGATCACCCCACCACCTGCCATCACCCATCCCACTGTCATCTCCTGAGGGTATGGGACCGGGCCGATCTTTTTCCAGCAGCAACTGCTGTCCCGCCACAGAAGGGAGCCGCCGTCCCGTCAGACTCACCTTTCCTTACTGGAAAAGTCGACGCCCAGCAGGATGCTCTCCTCTGTGTCCTGCCGCCCGCTGCTGTCCACCACCACCATGTACCGCACCCGCTCCGCCCAGGCGCTCTCCAGGCGCACGGCCTGCGCAGGCAGAGATGCTCTCACCGGCTGCCTCTCCAGCTGGGGCCCCCTCCCTCGCCCAACCAAGGTCAAGGGCTTCTGTTTTCTACCTTTCCCCCTGTGAGTTTAGGAACCAAGATGAGATTCTTAGACACAGCAGCCACATCCCTCTTATACCCCCAGCACAAGGGACGGGGCCGGCCCAAAGGAGACCCCTCCCCACGTTGGTTAAATGGGTGGATGGTAACATCCGGAGAACGAAGGTGCCCACTTAGCACAGACTGACACGGGCCCCTGACGCATCCTTCCCCTGGGCCTCCCAGGCGCCGAGGAGCAAACTCCGCTTCGGCTTTCGTTAACAACTTGGGGGGATTTTTAAATCGCAGAACTCACCCCCCACCCCCCACCACACCCATTGCTCGTAATGCCCTACTACATTTCACAATTAAAAATTCAAACTTGCCACTCTCGTCTCTTCTTACCAGCTTGATTCTGTCTTCACATCGCAGGAGATTGATCATCACTTGAAGGTGTTGGGGCAAGTCACCTATCGGACCAATGGAGAAAGTTTCAGAGGGCCGCCCACCTGTTCCCAGGAAGAAACCTGGGAGAGGGGGTCTCACGGGCCTGAGGGAAGACCTGGGGGTGAACACCCCTCTCCCTCCACCGCAGGGGAACATCCCAAAACACAAGCCTCGGCGCTCTCACCCCGCTCCCGAACAGTATCATGAGCACAAGTGAGAGACAGCTTTTTGCTGTTTTTAAAAGTGACTTTTATTTTCCAAAATACTTGCTTATATGGGTTTTTAAATACAAAACGTGGCAAATACAGACAAGCCTGGAATGGAAATATCATTAAATTCAAGCGAACGTCATTTTGCAGGGTAGGGCGGCAGGAACCCAGGACGCAGCTGAAGGAGGGGCCGGCGGTGAGCTGTCTGAAGGCGGGAGGACGGGACTGGGCGCCACCGTCCCTCTCTCAGCTCTCCTGCATCTGCCGTCCGTCCGAGGTGGGACTTCCATGAGCTGGGGTGGGGGGGGGGCCCTAAGTGACTCTACAGACAATAGGCCGAGGGCCCAGAGAAATGACAGCAAGCTGCCATTTTTTCTTTGCTTGCTAAAAATTACACACTCCCTCCTACCCCCATTATTTAAAAGAGGCAGCAATCCAGGGCCAGGTTCCCAGCTTCTCTGAGTGGCCCCAGGGTGCAGCGGCGCCCCCTGGCTGGGGAGGGCGGGAAGGCGGTCAGTCTCCGAGGCCACGTGGGACCAGCCCCATGGAAAGAGGAGCTGGGCCTTTCAGGCAGTGGGGCCCCGGAAACCGAACTTCCTAGTCAGTAAAGGAGCAAGTGTGACCCCAACGCTGCTTTTCTTCTCACTTGTACTTTAAAAAAAAATGTCTGCATGGGTTTCTTCCTGAAGAAAAGGTTCATCTGTAAAGATGGTGATGTAGAAAAATGCAAGGAAAAATCTGCATTAATTTCATTTTGTGCAACACCCCGAGGCAGTGATTTTCAACCTTTTTCATCTCATGGCACACACAGACTAATTACTACAATTCTGCGGCACACTAAAAAAATGTATTTTTTGCCAACCTGAAAAAAAAAGTAAAATTTTGATTCATTCACACTGGACAGCTATTGTGTTGGCTGTTGTCATTTTTTTTACTTGACAGCCTCAAGGAAGACAGGCCAGTGTCCCTGACTAAACAGACAGGTTTCCTGCAGTACATGGTTGAAAACTACTGCCCTAAGGAATGGAATTATCTTCTTTTTTTTATAAAAAAAAATCACCCTACAGAGCACAACTAGAGACCCAGCAGGATCAATACACTGAAGTTATTCCTTTGGCAAAAGCACCTTTTAAGTTTTAGGGCAGGTTGATATGTGATGTCCAAGCTGTACTTCCCGCCCCAGAGAGGAATCCGGTCATCAGGAAATTGCCCCTCACAACATAAGGCACCAAACAAAACAGAAACAGACTCGTAGATACAGAGAACAGACTGACAGCTGTCGGTGGGGGCGGGGGGGGCAGGGGGGCAGGGGGGCGGTTGGCGGTCTGGTGACAAGGGGATGGGATGAAGCAGTGCAAACTGGCAGCCACAGAGGAGCCGCAGAGATGTATGTGCATTACAACCCAGGGCATACAGTCAATCATGTGGAAATAAATAGGTATGGGGCTGAGGGGAACCACTCCGTAAAGTACATGACTTTCTGACCGCTTTGCTGTTTGTATGTAACTAATACAGGATGATTCTGAATGTAAAATTTAATTGAAAACATTTTTTAAAAAAGCAAGCTGCCCCTCCTGTCTGTTCGCTCCATTACAGGGTCCCGCGGGGCACAGGGCCCTGTACTGGCACCACTTCCCGGGAGGGATGACCTGCAGGTCAGGACTCACTTAAAGAAGGACGCAGGGCCCCATCCCCTCCCTCTGCCTAAGGGTACCCTTGCTTGTCCTGTCACCAGTGCCACAAGAGCTGACAGCCACCATGCCGGTCCTTGGCTTGCCTGCACCCCGAGACTACCCACGCCCCGAGACTACCCACTCCGAGTCAAAGCACGTGAATGAAAGCGAAAGCAGCCCCGTGTCAGACGGGCGCCTACAGGAAGGGGACACTCTGTGCAGAGGGACTCCTTTCCGCGGGACGGCTCATGGAGGTGTGGGACTGTTGGCCAACGTCCCCACCCCAGCCTGGCGTCCACACACAGTCCCCACACGCTGGCGTGCTCGCCAGGCACCTGCACAAAAACCAGAGCAGAGAAGCACAGAGCTCAGTCCCAGGAAGAGTCTCAGAGGGACTGGGCTGGCTGACACGAACTGGATTACTTTTATGTGTACAGAATTCACCTGCAGCTCTGGTACTTAGCTCTGCACGGCGATTACTGAGGGGGCTGTGGGGCACCCAGGGACAGTCTGCGGTCCCGCTGCCTTTCTGAGCTCACCAGCCACCCCAGACCCCAGGGGCACAGAGCCGACAAGCCAGTGGCCTTCCTCCTCCTCTCACGCACATTCAGCGGATGCACCAGCCAGCCTGACTCAGGGCTTCTGCAGAACGGTTCTGCACTGACTTCCTCCTGCTCTCACGCACTGTGCACGCACTGTCTGATCCAGAGGAAGGAGACTCACACCGAGCGAACAAAGCCTGAGCATTGTTCATGACAATGACTAAACCCTTAACAGGGCAAAACCGTTGGCAAATTCAAGAGCAAAGGTTCTGTGGATGGGCTTGTGGCACTGGGAGCCATCGCAGTAACCGTCACAGCTACCACAACTGAGCACCTACAGGGAGGCAAGTGTGCTACCCGCGTGAATTTGGATGTCCACGCCCTCCGAGGTTCTGGTCCCTGGCACCCACCGCAAAGACCAGGAAACCGAGGTTCAGGGGCTGACGGTGACAGCAGAGTGAGCTGCGGAACCGGGACCGGACGCCGGCCTGCCTGGCTCCGAAGCATGTGTTCTTTCCCCGAACCACAATGCCTCCTTGTGCAGGACGACTATTTTCCTGGCTTAAAATAGACTTGAATCTTGATTATAAATATCATCACGTGAAACTGTTGGTTGAGCCCTGGGTGTTTGCTATCGAATTATAAGAGACGAAATTCTAATCGAGGCCCTCAGATCCAAAGTGAGGCTGGATGACCAGAGGTCAGACCAACAAAGTGATCGAAGTGACAAGAAGACTGGCCTCAAGTGCGGTGGCTTTCCCCTGTCGTCTGAGAGTCTGGGGCCTTTCCAGCTCACGCTCAGGCATGCGGAGCCTGTCCAGCTCACACTCAGGCGTGCGGGGCCTTTCCAGCTCACGCTCAGGTGTGTGGGGCCTGTCCAAGAAGCACCTGGAGAGGCCGCCACCTGTTACAAAGGTCAACTTGTGCACAAATGTTTTCTGAATTCTTCTTCTCAAATTGCCTTTGGTTTCAGAGTCAAGTCACTGAAGAAAACCAGGCCTGTTACTTTATAGGCATTCCTTATTTGTTTGCTTTTGGACCTAAAGTAGTACTAGGTTCAACCCCTACTTTATCACTTCCCTGCGTCCCCGAACCAAATCCACCATTAAAAATAGAGACATCCCATCTCAGTGTGTGTCAAACAAAGGCTCATAAGTAAGTTCCCCAAACGAGGCTGGCTGGAGCTCTCTTTGCATTGTAAGAGTAATACATCCCGTTATAGAAAATCTGGAAACAAGAATTTAAAAACTTTATCACCTATAGGCTCAACACCCAAGACAACACACTTTATGGCTTTGTTCCACTGGAAGACCAGCTAGGAATCCTCTTCTGGTTGGCACTGGGGTTTCCCCTGCCCCTGGCTAAGAAATGAGGGCTCCGTGAGTTCTGTCCACGGGTACCCTCTCCTCCCAGCTATGGGGTGGAAGAAGGGAGGGGGGGATGCACAGTGTGGACACACGGCGCTCTGTGAGGCTAGGTAGGCATTGGTGGCTCACGTCAAATGTGTCACTAAATTTTGTTTCTTTTTAGATGGTCTTGGCAAAGTTTAATAACTGCTGTTTTTTCATTTCACTGCCTTTTATAAAAACAGATTTTTTTCCTTTTGATACTAACTGTAAGAGTAGTGGATTGTAGAGAATGTGGAAAAAAAACCCCAAAAGCAAGAAATTTTCCAAATGCTCAGAGAAATGACAGCATCTCCAGAGTAGGTTCGTAGTACCCCAAGGTGGCTGGCTTCATGGGGACACCACCAGGCTGTAATGCCTTCTGGTGCATTTGTTTAAAAAATCGTACTACAACTTAAAATATACAGTTAACTGATAAACTCTGAGTAGGACATCTTCACATCCAAACCAAACGCTACTGACCACCTTACTTGTGAGGCAGACACAGGCACTCAAAAGGGCCGCCCGCTCCCAGTGCCACCTGGAAAACACGTGTGGACCGCCTGCACGAGCAAGGGCTTGCATTACTAGCTGGTCCCGCCACGGCTCTGGCCTCGACACCCAGCAGACAGCTCACCACCGCCGACGGGAAGCCCCCCCAGCAGCACAGAAAGTACGTTCCAGTGGGAGAACACCAGTTTACCTGCGTGCTTGTGGGGGTGCGGAAGACTTCGCTGGCCTTGAGGGCTGCTCCCCTGCTGCAGGAAGAGGGCTGCTCCTTTCACCATGAAAAAGCTCTCGCTTACGCTGGGAAGAAGAAAACCCGGGCACAGTTAGGCTGGAATTCAGAGAGGAAAACGGGCCAGGACATGCTCCAGAGGCAAAGCTGGAGTGCGGACAAACAGCATATAAAAATCAAATGGGATAAAACAGCTTTTATCAAAACTTCACATAACGGTCTTTCTCCCCAAACCTTAGCTGCAAGCTTGCTCCTGGGGAGTTTGTGTGACGAAAGAATGCTTCTGCTAAAACACCCGAGGTTTTACGTGGGCTCTTCCAGGGCCAAGAGCCCTTTCCTGCAGGGTACTGTACAGGGACGGCACTGTAATACGGCATCTTCTAAAAATAGGGGCTGACTCTCGGGTTAGGACAGGGTGATTCACTTTGTGCATTTAAGTCTTGCTGCTGACCTCTTGTTTCTGACTCCACGACTTTTAACAACTTGACCGCTTCTTGGTGCCTTCCTGTGATGGAACCCAAGGAAGGGGAAATGACGCTTCCACTGTTTGTTTGCATCTTAAGAAAAGTGAGTGGCAATTGACCTGTGATGTAAGTTAGTCAAGGTTGCTCTGTCCACTGTTGCCGCAGAGAACCTGAACCTGACCCAGTGAATTTTGGAGCAGAATGTATCTTTGGTCCTTTGTTATTTCAACTACCAATAACATTTACATTCAGCCCTGGCTGGTGTGGCTCAGTGGACTGAGTGCTGGCCTACAAACCAAACGGTCACTGGTTCAATTCCAGGCAGGGGACATGCCCAGGTTGAGGGCCAGATCCTCAGTAGGGGTGTGCGAGAGGCAACTACACATTGATGTTTCTCTCCCTCTCTCCCTCCCTCCCTTCCCCTCTCTCCAAAAATAAGTGAAATCTTAAAAAAAAACACATTTACATTCAACCTATAGCTGAAAATTTGCAATTAAACATTTTTCAAGATTTCCAAATGCCCCCAAAATCCTTTTGCTGATGGAGAAATTAAGACTGTATAAATTGATAGACTGTATTATCTATTAATTAGTAGAATTACTCAAAAATTCCATAAACTCTGAAAACTACCCATAAAATATACCAAAATTATTAACAGTATTTTTGAGGGGTTGAGCTATCCATGATTATCTTCTTTCTACCCCTTTGTATGTTCCAAATCTCCTACAGCAAACAAATACTAACTTTTTAAAAACATTATTTTTGTTGGATTTTCAAAGTAACAGAATACATTGTACTCATAACAAAAAACACATTTTATTTTTATTAATTTTGAGAGAGAGGATCACAGTTCAAATTTTAGGAAACTGTAAAGATCATTAATTCTCTCTTGAGCAACCAATTAACATGTAAATCATTTGAAGGGAAAAATCTTTAAAAACCCTGCAGCACCTTTTTTCTTGTTTTAACAGAGAGCAAATCCACTCCTGACGGAAACATAACAACGTCTTCTGTCACATAAAAAAGCAAGATCGCCTCTGCCCCAGACACCTAAGGTGAGTAGTCGAACGTTCCAATCCTGGAATAGAACACCCAGCTAAGGGATGTAACTCGAGGTGCTAAGAAAACTCACCACACAAGCTAACATGGAAGCCAGCAGATCCAGGAATCAGAACAACGGTTATCTTCTAGAATGGAAGTCCGTAATCAAACCTGTTAGTTTTCCCGGTTGAACCCCCATGCTAAAGGCAGTGACCGCTCAGACACCAAACACTAAGGCTTCGCCCTGCCTTCCTTACTGGTGCCTTTGCATTGCTGATACCTGGCTTCATGGATTTCCTACACCAACACCTGACATCTGCACAACGCTTCCTTATTCATGACCGCGAGCGCACCGCCGAGCCATCCTTCCCATCTGCCAGTCACGTGTTTGCGCTGCAAGTGACATGTGTTGCGGAGCCTGGGGCGTGAGTGATGGGAGCACCCTTTCTTCGCTGTCCCACTCTCACCCATGGGCAGCGAGAAGCGCTTGGCGCCCCTCTGGCCCATCTGGAATCCAGGCTGTCTCAACGTAGCAGGTGGCAGAATCGCCCAACGCCTTCCGACCCTTCCCACCTGTCGCCCTCTCCTGCCTTAAACTTCCACAACCACGTCTGTTTCCAGAACTGTTCCGTTTTAGACCCAGATCGCTCACTACCTTCTCTCAGCAAAACCTGGAAGAGCTGCCCGACGGACTCCCGAACCCACGAAACGTAACAATCAGTTCGTCAAAGCCGCTGGGGAAAATCTTTGCAAGGCGACATCAGCCTCTTTTGTTCAGGAGTTTTAAAAAAAAAGGAAAAAGAAAAACAAAAATCCATACTGACCAGAAACCCGAGGACTCTGGAAACAGCCAGCCATTAACGGTGACCTTTGCCTTGGAAATCATGGGCGAAAATTCCCCTTGGTTTCCCTCACGCTTCCTTTGGAAAGAAAGGGGAACAATGCAAAAGAATAGGACGGTTTTACCCTAGGATCCCTGTGATCACTGAGGAGGCCAGCCGGGCCCCAGGGTTCCCGAGGCTGATAAAGCGCGGAGCCTCCCGTGCCGTGCACTCAGCTGTCTGGGGGCTGTGCGGCCGGCCAGGAACACGCGGCCTCTGTCCTCCTCCCAGCAATCAGTCACGGGCGTTTACTGGAAGAGTGAGGCTGGAAGCCGCAGGGGAGCCCAGGGAACACATTATCCCGAGCCGGTGCCCTCGCCCTGCGCCTGGGGAGACAGTGAGCGGATGCAGCACCGGGATGGCCACCCAAGATGCCTCTCGGGGCCAAGAGGCCGCGGAGCAGGGCCGTCACAGGATTCACACAAATGAGATGCAGACATTCTCCGTGACCCTTTTTCCCGTCTCTGGGTCTGTGCTCACTGCACCAGAGCCTCACGCACCCTCTGGCTGGCTGACACGAACACTCCCTCTGGCTGCCAGGGCTCCGTGCGGGCGGCTCTCGGCCCGGCTTCTCATACCCAGGGGCGCTGCACCCTGGTTCCCCAGCCTCGAGGCGCCCTGTGGGGAAGGAAGCCCTTTAACAAGTGCACTTGGGCAAGGGCACACACGCTTCCCCAGCTGCTCAGGGCTGGGAGCAAAAGACACCAGCCATCGCCTCAAAGATGCTGGTGTCCTGAACAGAGTGACCAGAGCTCCAGAAGGTCAGACCCAGACAAACAAAACTGAACTGTCTTCCTCTGTCGCTGCAAGAAGAAATCAGGAATTGAAAACAAAGCCAGCCCCTGCCCTCCCGACCCCCACCCTCAACGCTGCTGTCTCCAGGGCGTAAACATGCTCCCAGACCACACTGGCCTCAGACGATGACGCGGGATTCAAGTTTCTACGACGACGCACTGAAGACAGAGAGAAACCTCAACCGCTGCTCCTCAAAATCCCCCAGCCCTCAGAGCGTAAACAGCCAGTCATCCAGACACCGAGACGCGGTAGGAAAAGAGAAACCAGAGGTGAGATACGCACTAATTTGGGCTGGAAACCCCTGCAGAGCAGAAGTGAGGAGGTGGCTGAAGGGAGACGCAGAAGCCGGTGAAAGGGAACAGGGTCATGACTGTCGGGGTCACAGGCCTCCCAGGGTCTCCGGAGAAGGCTGAGAGGTGAGCGCGAGGCCGGAGTCCTTCAGCAAGGAGTCCTCGTCCTCGGACGACGTCCCCACCCGGAGAGCAAATGGCTCTTGTGGAACTCTCGTCTTCCCCGATGTCTGGGCTGAAAAGGCCCTTGTCCCTGCGCATGCTGATGAAAGAGGGCCATTCAGAGGGAGCGAGGCGGCCCAAGTCCCTCCGATCACTCGCCTCCCACGGCGGCCGCGTGGGCCTCAGCAGCGTGCGCTCTGGGGTTCGAGGCTGCGGGAAAGCAGCTGGCCGCCGAGTCACCCACCCCGGGCCACGGGGAGCCCAGCTTGTTGCCATCGACACAGTGGAGGATTTCCAGTTTTTGTCAAAACACCATCCACTCACCCAACAGTGACTGACCGTGGGCAGCTGCCAGTTTCTTGGCGCTTTCAAAAGCACTTTTACATTCTGGGAATTCTTCAGTCGTGCTAATCGCTACTTGAGGAGGCAAGTCCAGGGCGGGAGCGTTCCAGGTAGAGAGACCCTGGGCGCACACACAGGAGCTTTGAGAGCTGCAGGCACGGGGCTCGGGAAGGATCAGGTGGCAGAGGTAAAGCAGGCCCAGCTCCCGGAGGGCCTGGCGCAGGAGCTGGCTGGGAGCCGTCTGGTTTTAGCACTTCGTTCAGCCAGTGAAATAAAGTAAGGCTACCAATAACCATGATGCAGGGCAGAATGGGATCCGCCCCCTACGAAAGGAACCCTACTAGTATTTAGAAGAGGGGAGAGAGCATCTAACCGGTGCATTTGGGAAGTCTTCATGGAGGAGGCAGCACTGAGTAGAGGCTTCCGGGAAGGTCTTATGTGGAAGCTCCCCCCAACCCCCAAATCCTCGCGGAAGGGTTAAGTGAAACACACACTACAATTATTCGCATTTTGCAGCCGAGGAAACCACAGCTTGCCCAGGAACATACATCAGTACAAGATGGGACTAGACCAAGTACGTCTGTCCTGCGCCCACCTTCTTAACCCCTGCAGTGCCGTCGTCCCTACTGGTCCAGATGACTAACGCCGCTGCTTTGGTGCCACTAAAGCACGCTTCCCTGAGATGCCAGAAGATGAGCTCGTCCTCAGGGCTTGCTCCCAGCAGGAGGAAGCATCGTTTGCAGGAAACACAGGGATTCATGCAGGGCAACAGGACCTCAGGAAGAGAAGCCCTGGCGTTAGAGCTCTTGCACAGGCCCTGGGGACAAGCAGAAGGCTTGGAGGACCACCTCAATCACCCTGCCCAGGGGGACACACCACCGGTGCCTGCAGACTGAATGGGAACCGTGACGAGCCCTGTGGGTGGCACAGCCATGCTGGCCAAGCCGCTTTCCATCAACAGCACTGTTGTTACCAGCACCCGCCCCACGGCAGAAACTGTGCCGGGCACTCGGCTACGCCATGTCGCCTGGTTCCCACGGCTCTGAGGGGCAGGCGTGATCTGCTTCATGCGACAACTGCAGGAAGGCGGGCGAACGCCTGAAACAGCCCCCAGGGAGAGCCAGGGAAGCCTTGCGCTGAACTCACCCCCCGGTGAGTCTGGTGCATGTGGAAGTTCAGGAAACACAAATACGCTGGTCTGGGCTGTAGTTCGTGTTCTACCACAGGCATGCTCTGGTGCTCACTCACAGGGCTCTGTTCTCTCACCCACACAGCAAATACTTGCAGACGCAGGAGCATGGTGCCAAGCCACGCCCACCCGAGTGTCCGCAAGGGCAAAGGTAATGATCCTCTTTCAGGGACGGGCATGTGTTTGGCTGGCTTGGCTGTGCGCCAGGCCACTTAGAAACTTAATTCCTTGAAAACCAGAAATATGAAGTGTACAGTACAGGGTATTACGCTAATGCCCCTGATTTCTACGTCTGGCCACATAGCTGAAGAACCTGGGAAACCTCTACGACACACTCACGTGTAGGTCTGACCTTAACTGATTCTAATTCAAAAGGTCCGCAGTAAGTCTGAGCGTCTGCTTTTACAAGTTTCAGAAATGCTTCTGACACACAGCCAGGGTCAAGAACCCCTCGGTTTCACAGTCACAGAAGACACACGGAAAAGACAGAGACACTGCTTTCTTCCACGGGATTCCTAAAAATGCCTGACACACAGTACGTGCACGAGAAATGTTTTCTGCAGGGGGGTGAAAGCACCGCCACTAAAAACACACGGTCCCTTCGGGAGAAGAACACAGTCAGGTACAATGGAGGGAGGTCACGCCAGGTCACAAAACAGAACAGTACCCTCCCTGGACGCGCAGAACCGGTTAGCAGGTGAGCGCACGTGCCAGTCTCCTACCAGATGCTTTCAGAGCCACCAGCGTTCCTGGCCCTGAAAGGCAGCCCTGCCTCTCCACGCTGTGAAGTGACAGCAACAGCGACGGGCCAGACCTCTGATAAGCTCTGCTGATGAAAAAGCCCTCTAGCTAGTGTCAACCGATCTGATCTTCTAGAAACTTCCGGGTGGACTGAGCAGGTATTATTATGCTCAATTTTATAGATGAGGACACGGGAAGGTTCCTTCCATGGTATGATTTTGGGGTTTCTGACACTGCGCCTCGCACAGAATCAGAGAAAGTGAGCCTGAGGTGCAGACTCTGAAAAGGGCCCCAAACTGCCTGGGCTGGTTGAAACAACCCCGACTACTCATACATGCACAGAATTCGCCCTCCACTGCACGTGGACTGTGGTCCGTCTAGCGGACTTGACCATAATTCCAGAAGAAAGGGCACAGGTATAAAGGTGGGTACCACTGAACACTCCCAAGAGGAGGCTCTGTTGATTCCCTTTCGATTCACGGATATTACTGTGTGCGGTCAGCGCTAAGCCCTGGGCACTCAGAAACGAAGCCCTCGTGGGTCCCGCCCTGGAGCAACATCCCATTCCAGTGGGTCGGGCAGACATAGGGGAGTATCCGTGGTGTCTGTGACAGCAACTTTGCACAGCAGGTCGCGCAGCAGAGGAATCTGCAGGGTGCTGTAGATGTGTGCACACACGTGTGTGCACACACATGTGCACACAGGAGGGACGCCCGGCCCTGCCTGGGATCCAGGGAGATGGCCCTGGGAGACACCACCCCAACCCGGGCCTCAACGGGTCGGTGAACAAAGAAAGGAGCGAGGGGAGCTGGAGCGCCGACAGGTTCCTGACACCTGCCCTGTGGTGAGCAGGGAGGGTTTGGTCTCTGCTGCAGAAGGCCCCACTGTGAATCCACACGTGTCTATTCTGGCGGGTAAGCCCGTTTCTTATCAGTTTGGTGAGTGGAATTGGTTTCTCGGAAGCTGATCATCCCCGAGTGTAGTAATGAATCCAAGGTCAGGACGTGCAAAGCTAGGGGACAAAGCTTGGGCTTTGGGTGGAGCCATCCCACCGTCCACCTGGGAAGTCGGCACCTGAGAGCCTGGTAGACCACAGACACGCACCGAGTTTTGTTTTAAGTTTGTAAATGATACCTTCAACTGAATAGTTCTTATCGCTCAGGCGGCCTGCCCCTACACTTCTGTTCTTAATTTGTGGCAGAATGAGTTTTCATCCTTCTACTGAAAGGACCAAGACAGAGCAGGTAAATGCCTTCTCTGCGGTCACATGGCTAATAAGGGGCAGAACGGGGCTGAGAGGCTCCAAGCTCAGTGCTCTTCCCGCGGAATCCCCGGGTCGGAGGGCTGATGGTCTGGCCCTGCAGCAACAACGGCAGCAGGTAACACCCAAAACCACTACTGGTGACAGTCGGGATTCAGAAGCCCATCCCTCGCAAGGTGAAGTTCATGAGGGTGTAAAGGAGATGGGAGACTTACTCTGTGGAGAAGGCCGGGAGACTGCAGGTGGAGGAGAAAGCTCCGCCCCTCGCCTGGAACTCACATGCAAGCCTCGAAGACCCTGAGCTGCACCAAGGCCTCGTTCGTTCCAGCCTGTGCTCCGCAGCCCAGTTTGGCAGGGCCTGGTGCCACACACTGAGCTCAGAGCACGAGGAAACAAGGAGCTCACCTGACACACCGACCAGCCAGAGTGCCACCACGCTGTCCCTGAAACACAGCAGGCTGAGCGCAGGGAAATTCCAGCTCTGCAGGGCATCGCACTTGGGGAATGGGGTCACAGGCCAGCAGCGCTGGCGGGGCTCCTCACACATGGCTTCGCTGCTGGGCCAGGGATTGTTTGGCTGGAAGGCGTAGGCTTCTCTCAGACGAGAGGAATGTCCAGAAGTATTTCAGACAGTAAGAGACATTCTCTGAAGCCAGCTCCACAGCTCTCCTTCATACCGATGGGTAGCAGCCAGCAGCTGAATATACCAGCAAGCTCCCCAAAGCAGGATTTTTTCCACTGTGTCAATGAGACAGCAAGTGATGTGCCTTGACTTGGCCTTACAAGCCTTAGGATAGTTTTCGGATAGCACCCCACCCCCACCAAGAGCCCGCCAGGTCCTGCCTACAGAGGCCAGAGCTGGTGCCACCGTCCCCCGTACATCTGGTAAACCAGGATCTCAGCCCCCTTGGTGAGGGCACTGTGCAGGAAATGCAGCGGCAGCAGGGACAACCCAGCCAGCCGGAAATAACAGTCACATGAAGAAAATGTTTTGAAACAACTCAAAAATTCCAAGAATGGTTATCTCCACTGTCCCAGGTTCTCAGTCCCTTCTTTGGTATGCAGCCCCATCCCATAGTCACTGGTTGCCAAGCCCTAACCTTTCCAGGGGCCCCCTCCTTCCCAGCCCCTTAGTCACCACTGCCGTTCCGGCCCCCCTCACCACAGTGAGTCATGCAGCATCCACAAGCCCCCATGGGTGCTTGGCTCTCTGCTGGGGAGCTACCCATGGTCCCCGAGGGGCAATGCTGTTGAGGAAAAGGGACGTGTTCTCTACTTGTGCCCTCCAAGATGATAGCCACTAGCCACACATGCCTACTGAACACTTAGAATGCAGTTAGTGTGACTGATGAATGACTGTCATTTTAACTTTAGCTAAAGCATAGCCCCGGGAGCCTGCAGCCTAATGAGAGTCAGTGCAGGCACCTGTGGTGTGGAGCCCACCCCGCACAGTTCCTAACCACTGCTCCTGTTACGCAGTCTCCCAGCTCCAGGGCTTTCAATGATGAGACCTAGTCTACAGATTAGAGTCCAAACGTCTTGTGCTAGCTTTCTGTGGGACTCACAATTAGCCCCTATATGTGGTCAACCGAAATGTGTCATTCGATACCCTCTGACCCCAAGGAGCTTATAACACAATCAGAAAAAGGGGTTTATAATAAAAACCTTCCTTGTATTACCTCTCACGCTATTTCTCCCGTACTCTATGTGTCCCTTCCTGTATCACTGTCCTTATAAACTCTTTTATTCTGGGTCTCTGTTCACGGCCTTTCCCTCTCTCGTCCCATTCCCCAGTCCTCCACCTTCACGCCTTGTCCCTCCCCACCCTACCACCGTAGCTACAAGCCACGGGCTCTTCCCTTTCATGACGGGGGCTGCTGATCCAACACGGGAGTGTTTCAGAGACAACTGGGAGTCGTGTTTCTCACTGTCGGAGAAGGGAGTTACGAATATGGAGAGAAAACTAGCATGAGCCCAAAGATGTGTCTGAACCCATGTTTCCCAATGTACTTACCATATTTTGCCGTATATAATGAGTACTTTTTCGCCCGAATTTCTGAGGGAAAAATAAGGATGTGCATTATGCATGGATATAATGATCACACACCTTGGGTATAATAATAGGTATAAGAATCCTGCGTATAATGCGCACAAATATATGGGTGCGCATTATACACGGCAAAATATGGTAAATAGGAATAGAAATACATACAGGTGCAAAAGCGAGTGAGTGCACACACACACACACACACACACACACCCTCCTCAGCCTGCCCACCGAGAGGGCCCGTGGACAGTGTCGCTCCAACAGGAGTACGCACGCCTGCCTCGGCTCCTGAAGTGCATTTTCCACTAAAGGGAACCAGGGCTGCTTGGAGAGATGACGGATTACAGAGATGCCGTAAAGACGGTACCAGATGGGGCCTGAACCACCTAGTGTCAGAAAGCAAGAACGTGCTTAAAGACGACGTAGACATGTAAAGGGACGTGGGCCCTGGCTGGGTCACTCAGTTGGTTAGAGGGTTGTCCCAATACGCCAAGGTTGCAGGTTCGGTCCCCGGTCAGGGCACGTACAAGAATCAACCAATGAATGCATCAATAGAAGAGGTAACAAATCAATGTTTCTCTCTCTCTTCCTTCCCCTGTCGCTCTGAAATCAACTTTGAAAAATAAATGAACGTGGACGACAGCTTGAATGAGACCCCACCCGCCGAACTGTGGACAATTGAACTTGGAAGTCAGTGACACAATGAACCGATTATAAACCAGTGAATAAAACAGACGAACAAAGAGTCCACACAGGCATAAATAAACAGAAATGATGACAGGGGACCGGGTACTAACATAATTTCAAAGAATCGCTCAAGGAATACTTTTTAACGATAAAGGGAAGAGAGTAAGTGCCCAGGAGTGAAGCCAGACAAAACCCACCCTGGGGGCCAAAGTGGGCAGCGCTGGACAGATGGGACTGGCACGCCACCTGGCAGATTTCTCTGAGGACACGGCACCGTCCCTGCGTCATTCCTGCACAAGCTGAATCTAATTACGAGGGAACATCGGACAAACCTGAACTGAGGGACATTCTACAACACGATGCCCCCTTCAAAACTGTCCCGGTCATGAGAGTCAGAGGCAGACGGAGGAGCATCCCAGACCGAAGGAGACTCAGAGACGGGACAACTACACGCAACAGGGGACGCTGGACTGGACCTCTCTACTGCAGAGGATGTCACTGAGTCAGATGGTGGGGCCTGAGGGCGCGATGGCAGTGACACGTCGGGGTCAGCGGCCACCGGTGTTGGGTCAGGGGTCTGCTCTGTGGGAGAACGTCCTGGACTATGGTCAAAGGGCATCGGGCTGGCGACAGACCCTCCAAACAATTCAGAAAAAAGTTCTTTGTGCTGTACTTGCAACTTTCCTCTAAGTTCTGTTCCAAAACGTTAGCAATTACTTTTTCGAATTCCACTTAATTGAATTTTGGTAAAACGCTCCTTATTCTGCACTGGCAGGTGACAAAAGCTTCAGACCATTTTACTGGTTGTCGTCACTGGCATCCTCCCTGGCTTTCTCCTTCCATCTTGGAACTGTCTCCCTCACCCACAGGCATCTCTCGCTGCCTTCGAGTGCCATCCGGAACGGGAGCCGCCCTGATCCGTGCCACGGGCAGCGGGAAAGGGTTTGAGGCTCCGCTCTGTGCGTGTGCAGTTCGTGCGGACCTCACGCACTGGCAATGCTGGCCCATGTTTAAGACCTACATTTAACATTTTCCTGCTCTGAGACCACACTTTGGAACAGCGAGGGGCCGAGCTGCCCCCACGAGCCTCCCATCCTGAAGGGCATCAGAGTCAGGATGCTGCGGGCTGGGCCGGCAGGATGTGACTCAGCATCCTGTTTTCAAGGTTTCGGGAGACCAGCAGCTCTGGCGCCAGTGCTGCCGCTGACCTCACCTCTCAGGACCACAAACACCCAGGTTAATGGGTGGGGTGGGTGCACAGCATCAGCTACCTCCGTGGGCCGCAGGGCCCACACCTGACTGCCCACCCACCGCCCTGGGTCTTCTTGCGAACACCCACTATGTGTCAGGAATACCTATCAGGGTGTCCATGAGGAATTGTTCCACCGAGGAACCAACCTGGCAGTATTTTAAGGACACTATGGGGCCAGCAACTGATCTTGTTTCTCCCTTTGTTTTGACTGTGGGCAGTTCAAAGTCAGACCGGTAGCCAAACTCTGGTAACTGCAGCAACGTTAGAGTCATACACTCTATGTATACGCCTTTCGATGACCTCATTGTGTTTCCCCTCCTTTCTCCCTGTCCCGCTTCTCTTTTCTAGTTTTCTAATTTTATTTTCAAAATTTGGGGGAGAGGAGAACGGGGTAGAGAGGGAGGAGAGAAGGAGGGAGGGAGAGAAACACGGTTTGCTGTTCCACTCATGTACGCATTCATTTGCTGACTCTTGTATGTGCTCCGACTGGGTATCAAACCCGCAACCTTGGTGTATCAGGACGATGCTCTAACCAACTGAGCTACTTGACCAGGGCTCCACTTTTCCAATTTTGAATCAAGTTGTTTCTATGAATGCTGTAAGCTGTTCCAAATCCCCTTCCAACAGAGCCACGGTAGACACAGCACACACGTTTAGACACAGTATACACGTTACCTCCAGGGGTAAGACTAACTTAACACGGAATCCCCAGCATTCAGCACAGAGCCCATTACATACACAAGGCACCAAATTTACTCTGGCTGAACTGATACAGCAAATGGTTGAATAAAAATTGCTTCTATTACCAGGTTGCTTCAAAAGAGACACACCTCCCTGCTACGCACGTGGTGAGGCCTGCACAGGGGTGCCCAGGGCTTGGGGAGCAGGCACCTTAGGGGGCCCTCTTGTGTAAGGTTCAGGGGCCCCAACCCCAGCCCTGCAGAGCCGCCCCCAAACCTCACCTGCAGCAGACCCGGCGCACAACAGGCAGGTCTGGACGTCTGAGAAGTGGCAAGAGAATTCCAGGGGCAGCGGCTGGCCTGGTCCCCTCCCTTGTGGGGATTCTGACTGGGCCCAGATCTGGGGAAACGCCTGAGAACTCTCGGCAAGCACATGTCCAGCTCTGACCGGGAGTTCCTTCCACCAGCGCAGGGTCCCCCGCCCCCGCCCCTTGGGAGAGCAACAGACCTTTCCTAACAGGACCTCCGAGGGCTTTCTTTGAAACAAAGTCTTTTTAAAAATAGTTTTGAAAGTAGCCATTCAATAAAAAAGAAAAAAAACTGTAAAAACAAAAGCATACAAGACATGATGCAAGTCTGGTACAGAGTTCAGTAAAACCCGGGGGGAAGTGGGTCAAGCATTGGTTGTTTTTCCTCTTAGCTTCCACTTGGTTGACCTTCAGCCTCTGAGGTAAGGCAGCCCTGCGTCCATCCAGGGAGGGGAAGACAGTCGGGGAGCGCAGCAAGGGGCCTTCACCGCCATCAGTGCAAACCCCACAGCACCATGTGCCCGGCGGTATCTGGCCAGGAGTAGGTGCCACACGCAACATTCAAGACTCTAAGTCTCCCACAGACCCTCAGTTTCGGGGAGGGCAGGTGGCTGGCGCAAGGTCACAGTCATGCAGGTGGTCAGGCAGCAGGGCCGACAGCCGTCAGGCCCAGGCTGGCCTGGGTGAGCTCTGTGACGCATGTGGCCGCCTCACCCGTCTCACCATGACGCTCTCGGCCACACGGCAGGGCGGGCCCGCTGGGTTTCTCATCAGCACATCCCCTCTGACAGGGAACCAGCAACAGTACTTACCCCCCCTCCTACCAAAAGGGGGAGCCCGGCAGGTCAGACTCCCAGTCTTGCCCCCACACCCAGCCCAGCCACTCAGCACCTCTGGAAGATGACTTCTCCTTACTCTGACTAATCCTATTTTGATTAATCCCGAGTTCTTCTTGCAGCCTTCCTTGAAGCAGAACAACTCCTTTGGATGTGCTCCTAGCCTGAGGAATTTCCTAATAAGCTGTCCAAACCCAGAGATCTGGCCACAGGACAACGCAGTCCCAAGACGAGAGCTGAAGGTGGAGCCCCTTCTTTCTAAACGGCCACCCCTGGGCACGTGGCCCTGCTCCTGGGGGCAAGGCACACCGGTGAGGTGGGTCCACGTCGTTTCCGTGGTCACAGTAGTTTCCTCCACCCCAAGGTCAGACCACAGCACTGACCCGGCCAGACGCCCCACAAGGTCGGAGCTTACTCCTCGTGGGGGGATGAAAGAGAAACTCCTGACAGCACGTTACAAACCTACTGTGATTAGCAGCACAGTGCAGTACAGAACTGAACTGGTGGGTGGGAGGACTCTTACGCTTGGTCTTGGAAGCCATCACCCAATACGGCTCTTCACTGGAGCAGGGAAGAAATGGGAGCCCAGAGACGTTTAGCAACTTGCCTAAGGTTGCACAGCAGATGGCCTACTCGGGACAGAACCTAGGCTATCTGACTCCCTCTCACAGCTTGGTTCCATTGCAGAGGGTGATCGCCAGTGTCACTGTCACCTGCGAAGAGCCTGCACAAGGGCTGTCGTCAGGTGCGCTCACTCCCGTCATGTGCTAAGCGTGCGGGAAGGATGATGCAGAGGCCCCACAGCACGCGCTTGAACTCTGAGCACCAGTGCTGGAGTTTAATGAAACCTGCTACCCTGAGAAAAATTCGTTTTAAGTTAACCTCAATAATAGAGTTAATTAAGTTCCAACAGAATCAAATGAACTCTTTACCTCTGTTCCCATTTTTCTCCACGCTAGGATGAGTTTTCCAACAAAAATATTTAATGCACACTGAACACAAATTTTGATTTTAAAATCAAATGTTCCAACAAACTCCTGGGAATAATACATGAGTTAAACCTATAGGAACAGCAAAACTGTGTAACGGCCCGAGGGTTTTAAAAGTGTGTGGACGCCAGTATTTACAATGTGGAGTCAACGGAGGCCGCTGCCTGTGCCGTGGCGCTGGTGACAGGAAGAGATGAGATGAACACAAATTTGCATGTTTCCTGTGAGGAGCCGGATCAGAAAGGAAGGGATGTGGGTGTCTCAGTCACGATGACCTGTGTTCCAGCCCCGGCTCTGGCCTCTCGGAGCTGCGGTTTCGTCTTGGGAGGCAGGCATCCACTTCCTGGCAGGTGGTGACGACGAGACGAGATCAAGGGCACAGCTCCCGGCCCAGTGTCTGCACCTACGGGCACCCAGTAAACAGCTCTCATCATCATTCCCAGGGTGCCCAGGCGACCGTATGGGAAGGGGGCTGTATTACAATTTTTGCCCTCAGGAGAAGGCAGCAAGGTCACGTGACAGGACTCGCCTATAGGGCACACAGCTCGCAGTGGGACCACTAGGGCTGGAGCCTGCAGAGCCAGCTCTTCCGGCGGGCTGCTGACCTGCTCTCTGCCCCCTGGTGACGGACCTGGAACTGGGAGGAGGGTCAGTAGAGACGGCTCTTAAATTCTGGCGTTCAGAGCACAGGTTTTGGAGTCAAAGACCATAGCGCCTGCAGGTCTCGGCTTTGCCACCTTCTACCAAATGAAATGGGGCCAGTCACACCTCTCGGAGGCTTTGCCTTCTCATCCCGAGACTGGGAATACAAATGGCGCCTTCCCTCCAGGAGCTTTGCCTACACTGATGAAATGATGCCGTGGGGCCACTCACAGAGGAGGGTGTGTCCGAAGCGTTCACTTCCACGCCCTCCGATCTTTACTTTTCTCCTTGGCACCTCCTGACACGCTTCACGCACTTATTCATCGTCCCCTCCTGGCCCCCCCAGAATGTCAGTCACGGGGGCGGGGTTTGCTTTCCTCATTGCTCTATTTCCAGCAACTACAGCTGTGCTGGGCATGTAGTAGGTGCTCGACAAATGTGTGTTGAACAAACGGCTCGTGGGCAGACAAATGCAGACAGAGGGGTCTTGAGACTGCTCCGGCAGTGCCAAAGTGCATGGGAAACTGCGGGAAAAGTACTGTCCTTTGTTCCTGCATGTCGTCCGAAACCGCTTTGAGTTCCTCAACGTGACACAGGTCAAAGAGACTGAAATTACCAGACCTCCACGGCCCATCCAGGGCATGCCAGGCACTAGGAAGGCAGAGGCCAGGAAGGCCGTGTCCTTAGGGCGGCCATGCGGTCTAGTGGGCAGGTGCCCTTAAGACTACGACAAGGACCAAGTCCCAAAGAAACACTAGAGGGAAAAACGCCTGTGGGAAGAAAATGGAAGAGCCGTGACTCACCGCCCACAGGGGCTGGGCCCTGAAGGAGGCGCAGACGGGGCGGGGCGTGTGAGCAGAGCTTCGCGTGATGACCACATTGCATTCTGACGGCAACCCTGTAGGTGTGTGTGACTCTGCCCATTGGAAACGGAGGCCTGCCTGGCGTCACACAATAGCCAGCTCGGGGGAAAGATGACAGGTCAGGGCCAAACCCAGGCTCATTTCTCTCTAAGGCCAAAGTTCAGGGAAGAAATGTTTATGGGTCAGTGGAGGTGGTGTTTCAGAGGCCCAAATATTCAAAGTGGGTGCGAACCCAAGAGATGCTGTGCCTTCTGAAGCAGACCAGGGAGTAGGTGCTGAGTAGAGGGAACATGGCAGTCGCTGGCTGGCAGTCAATCCCTGTGGCGTCCTGATGCTTCTGGCCTCTCCCCGCCGAAGACGGAGCATCCCTGAGTTGGCACGCCTTTAAATAATACACACCTGCTGCTTTTGTAACGCTGAATGGAAACCTCCTCAATTGCACGGCTGTTTCCTCTGTGTTAGATGAGGGCATCCCAGGGACTCCCAATCGCTGGGACTGGTGGGCAGAAGTCCAAGGTGGCCCAAGGTCCCGGCCCCTGGCGCAGGTACCCCGAGTGCGTCCCTATCCCGACTGCTCCCTTAGTCAGGTGACACTGTCTGGGAAAATTGAGGGACGGTCACTCCTGTGACGGCACTCAGCTTCAGGACACCGCGGCAGCGGTCCCTCCTGTTGGCCTTGAAGAAGCAGGCTGCCACGGCTTCTGAGGCTGCAAGACCATGAATTCTGCCAAGAACCAGTGTGACTCTGGAAGAGAGGCCCCGCCTCAAATCAGACCCCAGGGCTGGCCCGTATCTTGACTGCAGCCATGTGAGACCCCAAGCCGAGGAGCCAGCTAACCCGAGTCTGCATTCCTGACCCATGGAAACTGCGAGATAATAACCAGACATTGTTTTGGACCCCAGCGTCCGTGGTAACTCGTTCTACAGCAACAGCTAACTGCAACGGCGACCTGCCGCAAAGACCTGCACGCAGCGGGGGCCCGACACCTCTGAGCAGAACTTAACCAGACAGGGTGTCAATGGGGACGATACAGTCCAGGCTAAGAAAGTGCCCAGAGGCAGAAAGAAACCCCAAGGGTGGACAGGGGTAAGAGAAGAGGTCCTGAGGGGAGATGAGGAAGCTTGTCCTGCGAGACAAGGACGTGACAACCCCACCCCTCCGTGACACTGTGGGGCGGGGGGGGGGGGGGAGAGGAGGCACAGCCACACTTCAAAGGTTCTAAAGAGAATGAGGTCCCTCTGGGGAATTCCAGGGCAGGACCAAAAGGGAAAGGTGGAGGTCTAAGGGACTTTACAGCTTACCGCTGAAACCAGATGAAATACAGAAGACCAAACCCTGCCGGTCTGGCCCAAACATTGGCCTGGGTAGGCAAGAAAAAAATGAAAAGAACTCTAATGAGCATTTTCACGCGCTTGGGTTTGGAAACGCTGGAAAAAAAACCCAAAAACATTCACCCTTGATCCACACTCTGGAGAGAGCACAAGCGTCTTCTCTCCTGGGGCCCTGCCTGGCACACAACCGCTTGCATCCCATGCCAGGCTGAGGCGGCTCCCAGGATGGCGAGGGAGCCAGGAGCGGCTGCCAGCAAGGCCATCTGCTCACCAGTTCCCACAGTCTGAACGGCATGGCTTCCAGGAGGGCACTGCCCAGGCCGGCGGCGGCGGCGGCCCGCTCACGCAGAGCGCGGGGCAGCGGAGCAGGAGGACGGCGTCGACGCTGCTCTGCGTCAGTCGGCTTCGGCTTCGTTCCGGGCTGGAGACTATCAGCTCCCGAGACACTTCCCAGGAGGCCTTCAGAGAAACTGGCTGATCCACAACACCAATCGTGCAAGTGGACACTGCTACTTCCATCTCACCGGGAGGTAGCCGGGGGGAGAAAAGATGCAGGCTGCTCCGGGTCGCTGAGCACCCACAGTGATGGCCCTCGGGCCGGCCCAGGGCGACACGACAAGGCAGGCACAATGCCTGCAGGGAGTTGGCCCCTGTCACTCGACGCCCAGAACTAGCGCTGATTTGAGCAACACCTCACAAAGCCCAAAGCAGTAACCGCTCTCTAAGCCCATCAGGGACCTGACCCTGGGAGGAGCCCCGTTCAAACCGCTGACAACCCTGAAAGGTCGGAGTTTGTCGCCCTGTTACAGATGAACGGCCGAGACCCCCAGAGGTGCAGCAACACAGAGGGAGAGGAACTTGGCTGCTGCTGGCACAGGGGCCAGGTTCCGAACCTGCACCTACCTGACCCCAAACCCCACCTCTCTCCTCTACGCCTTGTCCTTTCTCATACAGGTACGCAATTTACTGCAGGCTCCAAACTAGGTTCATACATTTAAACTGTTGACATGTGTGTGCAGGCAGGGAACGGAGGCCCTGTCATAAAGGGAAGCGCCAGCACTTAGGGACGAAACGAAAGCACATGTACCTGTGTAGTACGTAGAACAGATATAGAAACCCAAGTACCTGCTTCCTCTGCAGAGAAGGAACCTTTGCAGTGGCGAACCTCTGGGGTGGGAACACTTGGGCCTGGTTGTGAGGGCTGTGGCCAACTGAAGAAACAACCGGCCTAGAGAAAGAGCATGGTCAGCCAGATAGCTCCCTTGGTGGGAGCAGCATCCCAAGGTGCCAAGGTTGTGGGTTCGATGCCCAGTCAGGACACATAGAAGAACTAACCAATGAATGCAAAGGGAAGTGGAACAACAAATTGATGTTTCTCTCTCTCGCCCTCTTCTTCTCTCTCTCTAAAATCGATCAATAAAAAAAAAAATAAAGAACATACTCAGGGAGCAGGAAAGACTGAAAAACAGCACGTGCAAAAGGAGGTAACCCCAAAGATAAACCCATCAGTTAAGGATGGAGAGGGAGGAGAAGAGGAAGAGGAATACCCAGTCATTCCCAGTTTTTCTCCCTTACCAACATCCCTTAGAAACACAGTCATCTCAGTTTCCCTTCAGGGTCAATTTGAAGCAAAGAGAAATCTGCTTTCCCTGACTCTCCTCCCCTCAAAACAAGCAAAAACCACCGAATATTCCACACATTTTTTCTCTAGGAGAGGCTTAGAGAGGAAAGGCCTGAAAATGCAAATTACAACACGGATGTGAATGAGTTTCACTCAAAGTTTAAACCAGGACACCAGAGCCTTTCTTGTTTGGCTAAAAGGGTCAGTGGGCAAGCTGGTGTCCTCCGCCGGAGAAGGGGAGTGAAATGTCAAGGTGAGTGAGGAGGGGCTGGGAGGAAGCCTGAGGGCGCGGGCTCAGAACCGGGGCCCCAACTCCAGCCTGGGGTCTCCCTGAGCTCACAGTGGCACTGGGGAGCTGCTGAGAGCCGTGAAGAGGAACTCACAGTGGTCATCAGAGTGATGTGACATGCTGGGAAGCACCCAGGGGTGGTCCTCGGCTCTGGCCTTGGTGCTGCCACCTGGGGGACCTTAGGCAAGTTCTGTACCCTGTACATCTAAGAGATGATTCAACTGAATGAATGAACGGGTCCGAAGGACAAAACAATACAATAAACTCAGCTGTGAGAGGCACCAGAGGCCACACTTCAAATACACCTGCTGTACAGCCTTGGGCCTCAGGTTCCTGGCCTGGGAGCTGAGAAAATACCACCCCTGCCAGAGGATTGCTGGGGGATTAGATACGGCGACACACACAGCTGCCTGGTGGTGCCTCCTCTCCTTGTGAGGTCCTCTCCAGCTCCCGACGGTGACGAGAAAGGGGCCTTGTATTGGCCAGAAGGGCAAATACATATTTTCATATCACAGATGTTTATAAATTCTTTTTTTAAAAATATTTTTACTTACTGATTTGAGAGAGAGAGAGGAAGGAAGATGGGAGGAGGAGAGAGGAAGGGAAGGAAGAAGAATGGGGGAGGGGGAGAGAGGGGGAGAGAGAGAGAGAGAAACATCTATTTGTTGTTCCACTTATCTATGCATTCATTGGTTGATTCTTGTAGGTGCTCTGACCAGGGATCAAACCCTTCATCTTGGCGTATCGTGATGTTGCTCTAGCCAACTGAGCTACCCCACCAGGGCTATGTGTAAGTTCTTAATTGAAAACATTTCAAAACACTATGCTGTCAGCCAATTAGGAGCAATTAAAGAAAGCCAAAAACAGCTCTTTGCCCCAAAGACAATCTGAGTGAGAAATCTGGGTCCTGGACCACAGCCCTGAAGGGAAGGGTTGGGAGTCAAAGGGTTGAAGTGATTCTGACTCCAGGTCAGGGCTGGAGGGAGGCGGAGGCAGAGGTGGGGACACGGGGGACACGGGCGCCTGCCACTGCTCTGAGGGCCCTGCACGGCTGTCACGGTGCTCAGTGGCTCCTTCTCCCAGTTCTGCCCCCAAAGAGCCTCCAAGGAGCACACTTCCTCTTCGCCCCTCCCCGCCGCCGAGCGCACAGCCGCATACATGCTGGTGGGCTCTCCCCGCAGCATGGCCCGTCACTGCCCCCGCTTGCGGGGCTGCCCAACTCCAGCCCTGCAGCCCTGCCCGAGACCCCACGCAGCCCAAACCACCAGGTGAAAAGAGTAACTTTGTCATTGTCACTAGTCCTTCCTTGAGTGTAACATTAAAATGAGGGCCCTGCAAGGGAAATAGGACACCTCTTTGATTTTTACAGGCTATTATGGCCCTACACACATATGACCCTGAGAAATGCCATGTGCCCCAATAAAAGCATTTTCCCTCCCTTCATGCAACCACACAGAAACTTCAAGAACAGACTCAGCACGTTTCTACCCCTTCTGCATGCTGTGCTTGAGGTCGGCCAGGGGAACAGCCTGCTCTCGGGAATGAAGGCCTGACCCCAGTTTCTGCACACATACTTCCTCTTCCAATTAATTTTCCTCCCCCTCACAAGATAACACCGACATTTTTTTTTAAAGGACAATATCCCTGAAACTGTTTACTTTTTCCAACGTAAGAGTCAGAGCTTAAGAATGGCTCCTTGGCACAGAGGAATACATTATATAATGAAGCGCTAAATCTTCTGTAAACCGACAAAATACCCAAAGGAAAAAACCTCCAATTTGTGCAAAGGAAAACAAAAATGCTTTTGGTGTCTACTCTTGAATATAGCAACTGAGGACCAGAGCTTTGGGAATTTTTTAAATGAGCACAGCTAAAGATTTCTCATAAGCACTAAAAAAAAACCCACTTTGAATTAACAGACTTCGGGGGTTGAATGTCTGTTTCAAATCAGCAATGTCCTTACCTCAAAGAAGAAGACCTTACCAGAAGCAGGATAGAAATGTGAGAACACATTACATGATTTTATTTTTTTTTAAAGCAAAGGGTAAAATCTGGAAGAAGGTTTATAAGGATGCTCATGCTGGCAAAGTAAGGGTGGCGGAATAATGACAATTTTCCTTTTTTCCTAAACATTATATAATGTTATTAAAGCAGCTTATAGTTAAACATGTATACATATTTCTAAGACTTTATTGGAGTGGGGCCTGAACCCGCAGCCCAGGCACATGCCCTGACCAGGAATCGAACCGGCAACCTTTCCCTTTGCAGAATGATGCCCACCCAACTGAGCCACACCAGTGAGGTCGAAACATGTATAATTTTTAAGGCACGACTAAAAAAATCAGTGTATTCTTTTTGGAAGGCTTCTCCCTTAGGGAAAGAAACAAGAATACTTCTTACCTGCTTGGAAGAAAGACTTCAAGACCGAAAAGAAAAGCCTGCTTACCTGAGATTTAACTTGCGATCTTCATCACTGCCAGCCTCCAACTAGAGAAAGAGAGAGAGTGTCACGCCACAGACAGCGCTAGCAAAAAGCCTCAGGCTGCGTCTCAATGTTTTCTGCTCGGTGTCTGAGGAAGACACAGATGTCCAGGAAAGCTGGTTATTTCTAAACAGCACACCCTTTCCTCACTGACTCAGACCCCGCTCTGCTGCTCCTAGGAGCCATTCCCACAGAGGAATTCAGAAGTTTCCCAAGTTTACCCACATTCCTTCCGCAGCACGGCGGATGGGTATCTGGTGACTGGACAAGGCTATCTGGCATTGTTGCTCGACGCGCCGGTTCAGCCTCCAGGTCTCAACTTTCCAGGGTTGTTTTGGATCTTATCCTGTTTTTCTTTTTTAAGGGGAGGGGGCTGTGTTTTAAGATAATCCATTTCCTCCTTCAAGCTAGGCCATAGCTGAGTGATCAACACCATTTTAAGCCTCAACGGGCGGGTTTAAAAAAAACAACCACCACTCCAGGCAAGTCTTTCACAATGGAGAGTGGCCAGGATCAGGCCGGCTGTCCGTGGGTCTGCAAAGCTCTCTCGGGCTCTCAGAAAGGCTTAAATGTTGAATATAAAACTTTCTAGGTGAGTGGTTTATTCATATAAATGAAAGAAAGGGAGGGACATTTAATATTTTCTAAAAGGTAAAAAGCCAAAGGGGGAGGCTCCAATAGTAATCATGACTTCAGCCCCAACTGCAATTTTTCTTTTTTTTCCCCTCTTTCAAGGAGAAAACTGAAATGAGAACACCGCCCCCCGCCCCCCAATCCCCACCGCAAACAACTGCACCACTGGGACTTGGCATGTTTTGTATGTTGCACAGAGGCGCCCATTGAATGGGAAAGAGAAACCTGGAAAGCAGTGATGGCTGGGAGAGATGCAAGGCTGGTCGAGGACAGAACCCTGACGGCGATGGGAAAAGGGTGCAGAGCTGATGTAGGGAGGGGCCTGGCCTGCAAGGGCCACTCGCCAGAGGGTCCTGGCGTCCCTTAATGTTGTTAGGATAATGCACGTAGAGTCTCCTGCCGAGGCATGCATGCATACATACACCGGTGGCCGGTTAGTTATCACACTCCCCCTCACTGAAGAAGGAGAAAAATCACAGGCCCAGGAGGTTCGGGCCCAAAGTGAAGCACACAGAAAACCACTCACACCACCCCTCCACAATAAAGTTGGACGGGCATGCCGGGGCTAACCCAGAGTTCACACGCGGGGGCAACTCTTCTCAGAAGGGGACGCTGGGCAATGCCTGCAGGCTCTTTCTGACGGGTGCTACTGGCATCTAGTGGGTAGAGGACACAGTGCTACTAACCGTCCTGCAATACATAAGACGGCCCCTCGCAACCGAGAACTGTCGGCCCCAACGTCAGCCGTGCAGAGGCTCAGAAACCCTGACCCAACCCCCAGGCAAAATGGACTTGGGAATGTGCCCATGAAAGGTCGTCATCTTGAATGTCTGTCAGAAATAACAATGGGACCATCCATTCCTGACAGTTATTGAGTTATCTATTCTCGTGCCCTCTACCTATTCCCACCAAGGAATGCGATAAGGTTAACCATAAAAGGACTTCAGTGAGATGATTAAAGACTGGGGGGAAAAAAGGAGAAAACGATTAAGAGAGAAGGGAGGACTGTTTTGCTGGCCGGGCTAAGATGTCCCTCCGTTCCCACGCCATGCAGCAAGGCAGGCTGGGTCAGGACACAGCTGCCCTAAGTGTCTCTGCCTCAAAGGAGAATTTTGATGAATGAGGAAGTGATCTGGGGGTAGATACTTCTTGGTCACTCTCTTGTGATTGTCAGCATAAAAGGCAATGTCAGGTCAGTTACTCCAAAGAAACAAACCGCATTTGTCAAAGCACACACACAAGCAGGAACGCGGCCCTTTTGAATGAGCCGAGGCCCACAGAGGGGGAGTAAGCTGAGGAAGGTCAGGCCCGAGGCAGAGCCACCTGGCCCAGGGGCTCTGGCCGCACGCACACGCTCGTTCTCTGTTCAGTCTTGCTTCTCCATGCCTCAAGCCACCTGGAAGCCTGGCCTTCCAGGAAATAGCCCTGCCTGGGCTCGCTCGCCGGGCAACGAATGCTGCTGATTGACGCAAGTCAAATAAAAGCTGGCTGAGTTTGAGTCTATGTGTATCGGGTCATTGGCACCTTGTGAAAACAGTGCTTTATATAATAATTTTAAATGTCTCTTGTGCAAACGAAGCCAAATGTACAGCCAAAATGTGGTTCACCAATACAAGGGAAATAAAAAGGAGTACGGCTGAGCCTTGAAAACGTGACGTCAGTGAACGAAGCCAGAGATTAAAGCCCACACATGATATTATCCCACTTATATGAAATGCCCAGGACAGGCAAATCCATGGAGACAGAAAGTACATTAGTGGCTGCCTAGAGTTGGTGTGAGAGGGCAGGGGTGGTTGGTGGTGGGCAGTGGGAGGAAGGCTCTGGGTGATGACCAAGGGGTGGGGGGCTTCTTTCTGGGGCAATGGAAATGTTCTGGAATGAGACAGGGGCGATAACTGCACGACCTTGTGAATATCCTAAAAACCACTGAGTTACACACTTCATGTGGGGCATTTATGGTATGTGAATTCTATCTCAGCGAAAAAAATCATGAAATAAAGCATTTTTCATGTGTCCAAGGCAGGAGCAGATCCGGCGTGAGTAACACCGGGAATGTGGGGTTTAGAACCAGAGACCCAGGCTGGGAGGTCTTTCCTCACACCGCATCTTCCCTCATCTCACATAGCTGAGAAGGAAACGTGGGATTAACTGCAGAGGAGCACTACTGTCAATCACTAGACGCAATGGGAGGAGAACAGATGTCTCTTTGGGGAGGAGAGAAATGACTGCAGCCTGGCTCCTAGGTCACAGGCAGTAACTGGTCACCCATGTCCCTTCTCAGCATGCAGAGGAGGGACTATTAGAATCTGCCTGTGGACAAGATATGTCACGTAGCGGCCTCTCCTTGAAAGGAAAGGGGCAGCCAGTCTGAAACTGTTCCTGCCAGTCCCAGCAGAACAGGCCAAAGATCTACCCTGCCACGAGCCGGTGGGACAGACCGGGCTGCTGAACCAAATCCAAGTCCTCATCTCTGTCTCTCACAGACACGCGCCAACCTCTCTGTACTATCGGTCAACTTCCCCCATAGAGAAGGGGCCTGAGTAGCTCAGATGCTGGCGGAGCCACTTCCTGGGTCTGCAGGGCTCCTCCTCCTCCAGCCTTCTCTTCCTTCTCCAAACAGTCCACGTTCTTCTCCTCCAGCTGCTCTATCTTCCAGTCAGCACTCGGCCTTGTCCTGGATGTAAGTTTAGACCCAAGGCTTTAACGGGTTCTCCAGGAGAAAGTGGGCAAGAGTGGGGACAAGAAAGTGGGCCCTGCAGCTGCCGCAGAGACCTGCTCGGAGGGCTGACGCCCCAGCCTACTGCAGTCCCGCTGACTGCAGGCTCAAGAGGACCCATTTCCCAGCGACCCCAGAGCAAGGAGCCAGTCACATGTAGGCTGGATCACACACAGTCCCAGAGGATCCTGCGCAGGGTAACCATGCAGCCTCAGCATCCATCTGCGAGATGGCAGAAGCCCCAGCATCAGCCTCTGCCACACAGTCAGATGCAGGTAAACATGCAGCCCCAGGGATATTGCAATAAGGAAAAATCCAGACTCGGCTGCACACAAAGACATAAGACACAAGTCACACAGCATCCTGAACTCACTCAGTCACTGTCACTGTGACACAGCCACAGCCACTGACACCAAGAGCCAGGACTCCAGGGGCATGCAGTCAAGGAAACAATCTCACATATTCACAGGGGCACGCTGGTGGCCTCTCTCGCGGCATTACACAGGCACAGTTCCCAGAACACAGGCCACACTCACATGCAGTGAAAGTCGCACAGTCTCACACACAGCCAGGCACTCAGGGAGAGGGCCTGGGCTAGCCACAGGGTCACAAATCTCAGAACCAGGGTCTCACACAGTCATCCAACTAGGAGTCCCAGTCGCACATCCCGTCTCCCGCATAGTCACCTCCAGGCGGGGGTCACTGTTACACACAGTGTCTGCAAAGTCACCCCTAGGGAGGGGTCACAGCCAAATAGTTTCACTGCACAGTCACACCCTGTCAGGGGTCACACCGGCAACACACAGTACCCCCAGACGGGGGGGGGGGGGTCACACCCGCATACAGGGTCCCGCAGTCACAACCAGGCAGGGGTCACAACTTCGCACACAGTCTCCCGCACAGTCACTCGAGTCCTGCTGGCCAGGTGGGGTGGTACAGCAGCGTCCCCGCAGGCTCCGTACCGCTCGCAGCAGCCCCCTCGCCGCCCCAGCGCCCTCCGCCCCGCACTCGCGGCCAAGGCCTGGTGCGGCGGCTGCTCGGCCTGGCCAGAGCCGCGGGCCCGGGGCTCACCTCGCTGTTGCTGGCGGAGGAGGAGGCGGCGCTGGGCGTGGGTGAGCGCTGCAGGGTCACCAGGGCCATGTCTGCGGCGCAGCGCGCGGGCACCACCGAGGCCTCGGGCTACAGCCACCGCCGCCGCCGCCGCCAACCGGGCTGGGCCCGGGGCGCTCTAGGAGCCGCGCGCGGGCGGCCGGGGCGAGCCGGGCCGGGCCGGGCCCGCCCCTCTCCCTTTGCGTCCACCACCCCCGCCCCCCACCTCCCGCCTCCCGCGCCGGCGCGCGCCGGACCCGGAGCGCTGGGAAGGGGAAGGGGGAGGGCCGGGGCGGGGCGCAGGGCTGCGCGCGTGCGCGGCGCGGGAGCAGAAGCAGCGCTGGAGGCCCTGACGGGCCAGCCAGTCACGTTCCGCGCGCGCCGAACACACGCGCTACGGCCCGCGCGCCGGGCCCTCGGCTCGGGAGACCGGTCTGCGCGTGCCCGACAGCGGGCCGGATCCGAAGGCCAGCCCACTGCACTGGCTAGGGAATCGAGGCTGGGTGGCAACGCTGGCAGGACTGCTTGGGAGGGGGGTGGAGAGTCGCAGGGACCAGGAAATTAAATCCTCCTTGATCCCTGCCCGGAACCCCTGTAGGCAGTCTTTGCAGAAATTAAATCATTCATCTACTCATTCATCTATGAAATATTTATTGAGCACCTACTGTGAAGCGTGTAGTATTGAACAGTGAGCAAGATAGATAAGGATTTTACAAAACTGAATCTCGTTACGGTGGTCCTTCCTTAACTCAATTTCGCTTTCCCGGTTTCAGTTACCCACGGTCCCAGAATATTAAGCGGAAAATTTTGGAAATGAACAACTCATAAGTTTTAAATTGTGCACCCCTCTGATTATCATCATGAAATTTCAAGCTATCCTGCTCAGTCCTGCCAGGACATGAATCATCCCTTTGTCCCCGTGTCACTCCCTCCCTGTTAGTTACTTAGTAGCCGGTTATCAGATCCACTGCTGCAGTATCACTGTGCTACTGTTCAAGTAACCCTGATTTTGCTTAATAATGGTCCCAAAGTGCTAGGATAGGGATGGCCACAATTTGGACATACCAAAGAGGCTGAGAAGGGCTTCCTTGAAAAGTGACAAAGTGACAGTTCTTGACTTAAGGAAAGAAAAAAAAAATGTATGCTGAGGGTGTTAAAACCTATGGTAAGAACAAATCTATCCACAAAGTTGTGAAGAAGGAATAAGAAATTTGTGCTGGTTTTGTTGCACCTCGAACTGCAAAAGTTACAGCCACAGTGTGTGGTAAGTGCTTAGTTAACATGGAAAAGTCATTAAATTTGCGGGGGGGTGGTGGGTGGATAAACAGAAAATGTGTTGGACCAGAAGGCTTCAACCCTTTATGAAGACCTCAGCAAGGGATCTCCTGAGAGGAGTGGTCCCAAACCACCCACTGCAAGTGAGGGGCGGTCCCACACATTCAGGAGTCGCTTCGGCATTTCATCATCTCACGTCATTACCAGAAAGAGAAGGGCGAGTACGGTACAGTCAGATGTTTTGAGAGAGGGAGACCACATTCATATAACTTTCACTACAGTATGTTGTTATAATTGTTCTATTTCATTATGGTTGTTGTTAATCTCTTACTGTGCCTACTTTATAAATCAATCTTTATCCTGGGTATATATGTATAGGAATAACCATAGCATATATAGGGTTTGGTACTATCCACAGTTTCAGGCACCCACTGGGGGTCTTGGGTCATATCCCCCATGGATAAGGAGGTACTACTGTACTGAGCACGTTTTGAAAATTATTTTGTTAATCTTTGTATATGAATTCCTTCTATGTGTCCAGAAACCCAGTGTCGATTAAGCATAAGTGAATCAGGAAACATTGGCTAGAAAGAAATGTTAAAGATTTATTCAAGGGTCTTACAGTGTGTGTAAACTGGAAACCTAGGTAGGCAAAAACCCAGAAATATTCCCAAAAAGAAAGTTAAGGTTTCTTATAATAAAAAGCACATTCCTGAGAATACTCAGTCCGGCATTCTTAGCCTAGGATTGGCCCAGGACCATACCAGTCAGAGGAGAGGGAGTCTGGATGATGGATGCCAGATGGTCTGGATAGGCGAGTCCTTCGGGGCTAATCACAGGGTAATCTGGAGGTCTGATGTATACCCAGGCATTGACACAGGACTGGAAAGTTCATAAGTTTAAGTTCCCAGGCTAGTTAGGACAAGAATAGAATCCATTTCCTCATACTTCAACCTACTTGATTTTAGTAATTTAGCAGCGTGACTGTAGTGACTCCGCTTTATTTCTTCACTCTATTCCTCACCGGCGGGCTGGTTGGGGGGTAGGGAGATCAGGGAAGGCTTTCCGGAGACAGAATGGCCAGAGGCAGGGGGCGCTGTGGAAAGCTCTGGCTGCTGCGTGGAAAATGGACTGTGGGACAGAGGAGTGAAGGGAGACCAGCAAGGGGACTGACTGCTGCTGTCTTTCCCCAGGAGAGGTGGTCAGGATGGGGATGGACAGAGGGACGTGGAGTAAGACACCAAGAAGGTGGCGCTGGCTTGACTCGGTAATTGGAAGCTTTTCTTTCATCCCAAATCCCTTCCCTGGCCTCTGCCTCCACGCGCACAAGCAAAGGCAGCGGTCCAGTCCTGCCTCCCATCTTCACACACTGACACCATCCATCCATCTCACCGCCCAACCAGAAACCCAGGCGCCCTCCTAGGTCCCTCCCCCTGCCTCCCTCAGATTCAGGGGTTTGGGTCTCCTGCACCTTTTGTCTCAAAGGTGATTCTCAGCAGGGGCACTACAGCCCCTATGGAGCATTTTTTGGGAGGAAATTTATGGGAATATTTTTTTTAATTTTTTTAACTCCTTTTTTTTAAGATTTTATTTATTTATTTTTAGAGGGGGAAGGGAGGGAGAAAGAGAGAGAGAGAGAAACATCAATGTGCGGTTGCTGGGGGCCGTGGCCGGCAACCCAGGCATGTGCCCTGACTGGGAATCGAACCTGCGATGCTTTGGTCCGCAGCCCGCGCTCAATCCACTGAGCTACGCCAGCCAGGACGGGAATATTTTTGATTGTCTGACCAATGAGAACTGTAGAGCTACTGGTGCTACTGGAGTTTAGAGGAAGGAGCCAGCAAAGCTAAATGTCCTGCGAGACGCAGGCCAGCCACTCAGGAAAGAATTGTTCCGTTCCCACAAGACACCCGCCTGGGCGAAAACTGGATTTGTAATTATCTGAAGCCAGAGCCTAACTCCATGTCATATATTAACACAAAGTATTTGTTACTAAATTGTCAGAAATGCAGCTACATTTCGAAAGAGGGAAGACTCTATACTCTGTTCTGTCTGAGAGCTTTGTCAGGAGTGGCTCCCCATTTGCAAAAAGAAGTTTATAGATGGCAGCGCCCCTCCTCCTATTAGCGCAGTTGGCCCAACACGCCTGCGCTTGGAGCTTCGCTCTTGCTGGACAGGCCGCCGTGGGTATTAAGCACTTATTTTAAATGTGCAGTAAAAGACAAAATTATGGGCCATATTCAGCTGACCAATGATATCTCACTTCTCAAACGCAAACACATCGAGGTCGATTTTAGAGAGAGAAAGGAAGGGAGAGGGAGACAGAGAGGTAGAAACACGGGTTTGCTGTTCCACCCACTGACGTGTTCCCTGGTTCACCCCTGAGTGTGCTCTGACCAGGGACGGAACCTGGAACCCCGGCGCAAGGGGATGATGCTCCGACCAACCGAGCTACCTGGCCAGCGCCTAAAGACAAGACAACAGGCCCAAAATGGAATTGCTTATGCTAAGCCCCATGTCATCAAACCTAGATTTAACTTAATTACCGTTCCAACTCTCCCAGAAATAGAACCTTAAACCAGTCAGCCAGGAATTGCTTGATCAGTACCAGTTAGGAAATCTGCCCCATACACCCCGGCCATCCCTTAAAGAAAAGTCTTCCTGTGATAGCCAGACTGCTTTTCTGCGTAGCACGTATAGCTTCCTTGTTCCAGCTCCCTTCTGTCTGGAAGAGTCTTTCGTTTTGTACAGCATGCCGGACGTCCTTTCCATCTGCTAGACTGGAGGCTGCTAGATCCATGAATCACTGAGTAAAGGCAACAAGATCTTCACGTTTTTATTCTGTTGGATTTTGTTAAACATACCTGCTGGGCGTATACTGTGCAATGTGTCCTGCGGCAATCGCTATTTCTTTTGCGATTATTGAAAGTCTCTAGTTACTTAGCTTTTGGTTTGTTTGTTTTTTTCAAATCTGCCTATGAGGCTTTAAGGGGGAACTTGTCTGAGATCCTGGGGACCATGAGGGGTGGAGCTAGGGGTGGACACTAAAGCGTGTGCACTTGCACCTTCGGCCCTGTAACCACCTGACTGCCTTCCAGTTTCCTTCAGGACCAGCCCAAGACCACACAGTAAGGGGGACAAAGCTGGGGTGCTGACCGAGTCGGCCGGGCTCCAGAGTCCTGGCCTTATCACTGCCCCTGCACCCCAGAGAGGCAACTGTGGGTGAAGGGTAGGCAAACTCCAAAAAGGAAGGGTAAAGAGGAGGGAGCTGGCCCTGGCCAGGTGACTCAGTTGGTTGGAGCATCATCATCCTGTACACCAAAAGGTTGTAGGTTCGATTCCCAGTCAGGGCACATATCTGTTGGGGATTCAATTCCTGGTTGGGGTGCATGTGGGAGGCAGCAGGTCAATGTTTCTCTCTCACATGGATGTTTCTCTTCTCTCTCAAATCAATAAAAACATACCCTTGGGTAAGAATTAAATAAAAAATAAAAAGGAAAAGAAAAAGTTGAGAAACACCAAACTGGTTGAACCTGCCCATTTTACAGTTGGGTAAACTAAGGCCCCCAAAGAGGAAGGGATGTGCCCTAAGTCCCACAGGGGTACAGGGCTCGCTCGGTGGGGTGATGGCAAGGCCCTTGAGGAATTATTCTGAAGTCCAGTTTACTGATCGTGCTAAAAGGCCACAAAAGACCTTTGGAAGTAATTTTTGTTTATTTGGCTAAAGTGTTAGGAATCAAGGATCTTTCTGAACCACTGGTTGGCTAATAAACAATGTGGCCTCCCAGCAGCTCCGGGCGGGGGGTGGGGGTGCGGTGGCAGCAGGGGGGGGACACTCCAGCCAGGGCAGAAGGATGGCTTACTAGGAGGCAGGCTCTGTGGGGGAGCCACGTGAAGTTACAGAGTAACAGGTTAACCCCTTCACACACACACTCTCTCTCTCTCAGACACAATGAGCTTTATTATAACTTTTCTGAGTCTTAACCTCCAATCGTAACCTCCAGGATTTACACAATACAGAAAACATAAAGAAGAAAGTCCGACTCCCCTGTCTCCAATGCCACCTCCAGGAAAGAGGGGCCATTCCCATTTTGGGCGAATAGCCCCAAACAGTATAACATAAACACACCACCTCATGTGACAAAAACGGTATCACGTTGTACGTGCTGTTTCAACGTGGCAGGTCCTGAACACGTTTCCACTGGACGGCAGACAGCGAAACCCATTCACACGGCACCATCGAATGTGGAGATAATAATTTTTAAAGTCAGACCCTATGGGGACTGACTTCACAAACAACTCTGTCCCCTTCTACTAAAGATAAAACATCGCACACCCCTCCTGGGGGATATATTCTACTTAGTCCAATAGCCAAGAATGTTCTGTGGAACTTCACTCTCTGTAGTTTGTGTCATGAAAACAATGGGGATTCACCCCGACCTCCTTTCCCAAAATTAAATAATAATACCCGATATGCTTTTTACACAGAGCACAGGGCTCTCTCAAACCGCAGCGTCCTGCCCTGCTGTGGGGGAAGTCCCTGTGTGCTCCCTGAGACCCTTCGCTCTTGTCACTCAATTAAGCTCTCTAGCGTGGTGGTGCTCTCTAGCGTGGTGGTCTAGCGCTCCAGTTCTGGGCACAGATTGCTTGGAGGCACGGGGTGCTGGGGAGGGTGCGGATTGTCTTGGGAGAGATCGCCAGATAAAATTGAGGGAGCCTTGTATTTTTATCTGCTGGACCTGGCGTCCCTCACCCGGGTTCAGCTGTAAGCCTCTGCTGACAGGCAGTGTTACCGCGAGCGAGTCCTGTCTTCTTTCTTTCTCCTCCCCTCCTCCCTCCTCGCCTCTCTCTTCCTTCTTGTTCTTCCTTCCTTCTTTCTTTCCTCTTTCTTTCTCCCTCTCCCTCCTCCTTTCTTTCTAACTGTGTGAAGTACATTCATCTCAATCTTAAATGTACAGCTTGATGAACGTGCACATAGGCCTACGCTCTGGTAAACACCACCCAGATAAAGGTGCGTCTTGCCACCATCCTATAAAATTGCCTCTTGCTCCTCCCTCCTCCCAGGATAATCACTCTCTCCATATCCTCTATCACCATCCAAAAGTCCTGTCGTTTCTTGAATTTCGCATACATGGAATCATGCAGTACGGGCTCTTTCTTGTCTGGCTTCTTCTGCTTCCCACAGGGACTGTGAGACTCATCCAGGTTGCTGTGTGTAGGTGTATTTGTCTTTTTCATGGCTGCTTAATATTCCACAGTGTGAATTGTCAGAAGACACCACAATTTGCTTCTGCAGTCTCTAGCTGATAGTTTGTCATTTCTGGTGTGGGTCTATGGATGTTTTTATACAAGCCTCTTGTTAAGCATGTGTTTTCATTTCTCTTGGGGATCTATGTAAGGTTAGGGCTGCTGGGTTTTAGAATAGACACATGGTTAGCTTTAGTGGATACTGGGAGCAAGTTTTTGAATCGAAGGGAGGAATGGCAATAACAGCACCTAGTTTACAGGGATGTTGTGAGATTAAATGAGATAATTCAAGTACTTACAACTGACACATCGAAATTCACAAACCTTAAAGCGTTGGTAGGACGGGAGTTGCGGGGGAGTGTGAAGATATCTGATTAACTTTTGTTCCTGTTGAGGTGTTTCCACCGTGAACCAGGGACACAAGGACTTTCCCTAAGGCTGTGTGACATAAAAGTGAGACGTGGCTATTCTTAAAAAATTCAAACAACCTGGAAGCCTATAGAGTAGAAGGTAGAGTTCACCCTATCCTTTTTTAATTATTAAAAAAATACTACCTGGTGGGCGTAGCTCAGTGGATTGAGCGCAGGCTGCGAACCAAAGCATCGCAGGTTTGATTCCTAGTCAGGGCACATGCCTGGGTTGCAGGCCATGACCCCCAGCAACCTCACATTGAGGTTTCCCTCTCTCTCTCTTTCTCCCTCCTTCCCTCTCTAAAAATAAATAAGTAAAATCTTAAAAAAAATACTGTGCACTCAGCGCTGTGCATGCATTCTCTGGTTTTATCTTCCCCTTTTTATTTGATGATGTTGAAGGTGGGGGGTGGGGCGGAAAGAGGCTGGACCTTCACAGCGGACCCAAGGGATGTCTCACCCAGGGCTGGTTGGTTCCTCTCTCTGGGCCTCAGTTTCCCCATCTCTACAGGGATGTATCTGATGATCTTCGAGCTTTAATAATCATAGCTCCAAGTCTAGCCCTGACCGAGGAGGGACCCGGGGTCCTGCTGCCAGTGCCTCTGGGGCCCCGAGCAAAGAGCCACCCGTCCTCACGGCCCAAAGAGGTGCCACCTTGGGTCTCTCTCTTCTTGGCCTTACCCACCTAGCATCCCCGAATGGCACGGGGCTGGCTGGCCGGCCCTGGGAGCCCTGGTCCTGTCTGTACCTTTGACCTCTCCACAGAGGCTGCCAGACTGGCCACCCCCACCCCGCAGGCCAGGAAACGACCCTCCCCTCCCTGAGGGTGGCAGCAGAAAGAGAGAAGAAAGAGGATCGTCTCCAGCTGGCCCGGGAGACAGGCCTCCTTGTGCCCATCAGCCCTCCAAGAACCCCCGCCCACCCCTCCCTTCCATCGAGGCCTGTACACGGGGGCTTGGGATCAGCCAGGAAAGTCAGGCAGCTTTTCAGGGACAGGGAGCGTGGGGAGGTGAGGTCTCCCAGCCTGGCCCAAGTTCAGCCCCTGTAAGCAGCACAGTGCCAAGCTGTGCCCTGTCTAGAACTCCAGACTTTGACCCTGAGCTCCAGTCCCGGCTGGCAGGCAGAGGGCTGAGGACAGGACGCCCCAGAACCAGCAGCCTGCCCTCGGGAGATAGGACACTGCACCCACAGCAGCTGCCTCTTTTCTCCAGAAGTTTGGCGTATCAGGTGAGCAGGGGCATTTTTTGGTGGGGTGGGGGTACAGAAGAACTCATGTCCTCCCCGATGTGGACAGAGGAGGCTCCGCAGCGGAGCCCGAGGCAGGGGACAGACAGCCTTGGAGTCGGGCAGGGGCTTCAGGTAAGCAAGCACCTTGGCTTTTCCAAGTCTCAGTTTCCTTATATGGAAGATGGGATCGTAACTTACCTCTTACAGGGTTAATTTGAATATTAACATAGGTGATTAATGTAAAGGTCGTAGCACAGAACTGGGCACATAGCAAGTACTCAGTACATGGTAATTATTATTTTGGGGGCAGGTAGCAGGTAGCCTGGTTATCAAGCGTTCGTAGAATCTGGTCCAGTTTGAAGATAAACTCTGAAAACCTCACCTTCATGACAAGCGGCCATAGGGTGCCACTTGGAAGAGCTAATGTGTTCATTCAAATGCGTCCCCTGTGACTTGCTGATTTGTTCAGAACCATCTTTCCTGTGCTTTGCTAGGCACATATAGCCATCGAAGACAGGATGGCCTCACATTCCGTTCTCGGGACAAGGGAGGTTATAAGCAGAGAAATACAAGACTGAAAGGCAAGCAGAAAGTGTCTGTGTAACTTGCTGCCGGCTGCAAAGCAGTTTCACGGCGCAGCACAGGGAGCTCAGATCTGCACTCCGGCCCACACTGGCAGGCGGACTGTGGGAGAGCAGCTTCCTCTCCCAGAACCTCAGTCCCACCTCTGCAGAACCTTCCAGAGCTGTTGAGAGGATTAAGAGGCAGTCTGTACTGCATCTGCGTGTGTCTGACAAGTGACAGATGGCCAAGATCGTTCCCTTCCCACTCCGCCCTCAGAGACACTATAATTACACACGCACATACCACACGCACAAGGTTGCTATAATCAATATCAAACACATTGCTTATCAAGGTAATTAATTTAGGACACACGTTTTTCCCTCTTCCACTCTGCGCCTATCACCAACACACTAAAAATTTCTGAAGTTGTATTTTATTTTATTTTATTTTATTTTATTTTATTTTTCTCAACACAGCACCCTGAAATACTGGGGTTTCTCTTCACCTCCTTGACCTTCAGATTGTTCACTTGTGAGGCAGGCCAGCCTGGGCTCTGCCTCTCCCCAGCTGGCTGGCTGGGCCTCAGTCGCCTGCTCTGGAAAATGGGCATCACGGCAACCCCGAGGGTTGGTAGGAGGCTACAGGAGAAGAACCCTAGGAGTTGAAAGTGGCGGCTGCTGTCACTGTTTATCTCGACATCTAGTTCTTTTCGGGACGTGGCCTCTTTAGAGGCTTTTTTAAAAAGTATTTTTTAAAGATTTTATTTATTTATTTTTAGAGAGGGAAGACAGGGAGAAAGAGAGAGAAACATCAATGTGCAGTTGCTGGGGGCCGTGGCCTGCAACCCAGGCATGTGCCCTGACTGGGAATCAAACCTGCGATGCCTTGGTTTGCAGCCTGCACTCAATCCACTGAGCTATGCCAGCCAGGGCCTCAGAGGCTTTTTAACCCCAAGACCCCACACATCGTTTTTTCACAAATGTGGGGCTTCAGCCGAGTCCTTTCTCTCCTTTGGGCCTCAGTTTCCCCATCTGCATGGCGACGCCTTGCTCACTTTTAGAATTTTTACACCTGCAGAAACGAGCCCCACACTGTAACTTGTCCCTCTGTCTTGCCAGCTGTTTCCAGGAGTGGCTCTGGGTCGTCCCTCGGGCTGTTCTCCTGGGCAGGCGACGCCACGCCTGGCCTGGCTTGTTACCAGAGACGTGCCGCGTGCCTGCTCAGCTTCTGTTCAAAGCCTCTTTTCTCCCTGCCCAGACACCTCGTAGGGGTTTTCAAACAGTCTCTCCTCTCACCTCACATACATTTGCTATATAAACAGCTTTCTTACCCCTCAATCCTTTGGGTGGTGTGAGAGTGGAAAAAACTTCCTCCCAGAAAAGCAGAACTGGGCTCACTCCCCCTCCCTTCCTCCAGCCCTTGCTGTGACCTCTAATTAACCTTGCCTTCTCCCAGCCTCAGCTGCCTCATCGGTTAAACTGGGGATGATGATGACCACTGGTTTAATTTATGAGCTCCCAAGCACCTTCGAGTATTTTCTCTTTTGATCCTCATAAGAACCCCATTCATTCATTCATTCATTCACCCATGAGTCGTTGCTATGGGCCAGGTACTATTCTAGGTCCTAGAGCAGTAGACAAAAGTCCCTGCTTTACTGGAACTGATATTCTGGTGAGGAGATAAAAGGTGGGGAGCTTTGTTAACCCTTAAAACTTTATAGGAGAGGAAACTGAGGCTCAGTTACAATGAGCAACTCATTCCGGTTTGCTGCGGGGCTATCCTGGCTTTAGCACTCAGAGTCTACATCCTGGCGACACCCTCCGTCCCAGGAAATCAGGGAGGTCGGTCGCCCTTGCTCAATCAAATCAAGTGTCTAGTCCAGGGTCACATGGTTGGCGTGTGCCAGAGCCAGCAGCGAACCTGGGTGTTTTGACCCACAGCCTGGGCTGCTATTGCCACCTCCCCATGCTGTGCCTCCTCCCGTATTCATTATGGGGAATTTGGAAAGTACAGAAAAGCCCTGTATTCCTGCCTTCTTACTGCTGATGTACAGAAGTGGCGAACTCTATGGAGGTTACGCGAAGACAGGCAGAAGGCCCAGACCGGGGAAGCCACTCAGCCAAGGTCACATAGTGAGCCAGCAGTGAAGGCGGGCCTGACTCCCCCTCCGTCCTCTCTTCTCCTCTACACCCAGCATTGTGTCCTTCGTAATTTCCAAGGTGCTGGGGCACAGAAGGAGGCTGCCGTGTACTGAGGGCCTACTCTGTGCGGGACCCTGGACCAGGATCTGTCGCCGTGCTAGTCATTCAACCTTTGCGATGACCCTGGGAGCTCAGGTTCCTCCCATTGTCTAGAGGAGGAGGCTGAGCGAGGAGGCCGGGGGTCCCCCAGAGGGTCTGCCCACCCCCTAGCCAAGCCCAGGTTGGCGGCTGGAAGAAAAATCGTCCAAAGCAAGGATGCCTTTTTGTTTTGGGGTTTTATCTTCCCCTTGGCTGCTGAAACCCCAGAACAGTGCAGTTCTTGTGGGCTGGAGTCATTTCCCACTTCACAAAACGAGGCCGCGCTGAGAATGCCCCGCCGTTCAGGGCCACGGGCCAGGAGTGAGGTCTGGAGGGGGAGAGTTGTGAGTGAAGAGGAGGGAAAGTTGAATTTGGCCCTTTTGGGCACAAATGCCCCCTTGTTCTGCCTCAGCGGGAGCCGGCAGAATATTTCCCTGCTGTGGGGGCCCAATCAGCTTCAAGGTCAAAAGCTGCTAGGCTTCCTAAACTCCTGAGAACCCAGGCTGCCCTGCCCCTGGGGCGGGGTGGGGGGGATGCTGGAACACCCGAGTTCTGAGGCCAACCATTGCATCCTGTGCATCTCATGCTCTCACAGCTGCATCCACTAGCTGGCAGCCCGGCACACAGTAGGTGTGCAATAAGTGCCTGTGAGTTTCCTCGAATTGAAATCAAATCCCAGTAGCACCACTTCCTGGCTCTGTGACCTCAAGTGAGTGACTTCACCTCTCTGAGCCTAAGTTTGGTCATCTGTAAAGTGGAGCCAGTGATGCTGCCCTACCTCATAAGAACACTGGGAGACTTCAACGGAATGAGGCCCAGGAAGCACTTGGTGCTGAGGCTGGCTCACAGCAGGTGCTCCAGAAATGTCATAAGTCGCTTCTTTTGTACTAGAGCACAGGTGGCAAACACAAGGCCCGCGGGCCAAATCCGGACCCCCACCTTGTTATATCTGGCCTGGTACCTTGTTTCTACTGGCAGCAGCACCAAGCTCCTTGCCCCTAGTTATGGAGTAATTACATTCATACAGTCCTAAAGTTACATTCAGCCCTTTTTTTTTTTTTAAGATTTTATTTATTTATTTTTAGAGAGGGAAGGGAGAGAGATAGAGAAAGAGAGAGAAACATCAATGTGCGGTTGCTGGGGGTTATGGCCTGCAACCCAGGCATGTACCCTGGCTGGGAATTGAACCTTGGGACACTTTGGTTCCCAGCCCACGCTCCATCCACTGAGCTATGCCAGCCAGGGCACATTCAGCCCTTTGAAGGCAACCACGAGGCTGATGTGGTCCTCAGGGAAAATGAGCTTGACACCCCTGTACTAGACCCTAGATTAAGCTTTTTACATTTGCCTTCTTGATGAATCTTTCATCTACTCTCCGAGGCATGAGTTGATGCCCCCATTTTCCGGAAGAAGAAACTGAGCCTTGTGAAGCATCCTGCCCAAGGTCAGTGGCCAGCAGGAGGCAGAGCTGAGATCTGAGATGGGAAGGCAGAGCCCATTGCCCTAACCATTAGACTGCCCGGCCTGGAGCTGGCCGGGTACTCTGCTAGGCCCTTTTTATACTTCCAAATAGATAAGGTGTATTTGGCAGGGGGGACTTCCCAGAGAAGGTGGTATCTTCCCAGAGAAGCTGTGTGACCTTGGGCAAGTTGCTTTGTCTCTCCATGCATCGGTGTTCCCATTTGGGAGGGTCATTCAGAGGACCAAGTATTAAAAGGGCTTGGTGGTCTCCGGTGCCTTCTCGGCCTTCAGGGGACGGTGGAGGTGATGGTGCTGGTGGCGGGGCTGACGGTGACGATGGCACAGCGCTACCCTTCCTTCCTGCAGGCTGGCACGATGCGCGTGGTCGTGATCGGAGCAGGCGTCGTTGGGCTGTCCACCGCGCTCTGCATCCACGAGCGCTACCACTCAGTGCTGCCGTCGCTGGACGTGAAGATCTATGCAGACCGCTTCACGCCGCTCACCACCACCGACGTGGCTGCCGGCCTGTGGCAGCCCTACCTCTCCGACCCCAGCAACCCACAGGAGGTGTGAGTGAGGTTCCCAGAGGGTGGCCGGGCGGCCAGGGGAGCCGAGTCCTCGCCAAGTCCCTGTCACCAGTTACAAGTCCTCTGTGGAGGTGATGGCCTGGCAGGATGTGAAGGAAATAATAAATATTAAGCCCCTTTTATCAACTAGACAGAGGCTACACATGATCTTAGCAGTGACAGAAGCGATATGTGCCAGGCTGGTAGAGGCCTCTGTCTCCATTCCTCCCCTAAACCAGGTGGCTGTCGAAACCCCATGCGTTGGTGAATTAGGAATAGTTCTAAGTGGGTGGGTCAATGCTCAAGTCTAGCAAAGAAGTTGTAAAGGTCATTGTGTTAGTTCTGAAGCCCCCAGCTGCTCTTACTTCCCACAAATTCCAAAACCAGCATTCCCGATCACTGGGTGACAATTCAGGGACCAGGCTCCTTCCCATCTCATGGCTCTGCCTACCTCCTCTTTGGCTTCCTATGTGGCCATTCTCACAGGCTGGCGCCTGTGCAAGGAGCCGAGCGTGAGGACCACAGGTACATAGTCTTCAGTTGCCATTGGCTAGAAGGCAGTCACATGGCCATACCTAACTGCAAGGGAGTCTGGGAAATGTAGGTGAGCTGGGTGCCCAGGGAGAAGAGGAAAGCATATTGCAGTGCAAGCTGTTTTTACAGTGGGGGTGCTCAGAGAGAGCCTGAACCACGTATGTGGCTCACAGTCCCCCAAATGGGTCCAAGCCTTCATTTAAACTTGGCAGCTACGTGACCCCAAGCTGGAGGCAGGCTCCAGCTGGCTGCGATGGAGCACCCTTTGTTTCCCTCTTCTCTATTCTGTTCGTGGGGAAATACTGGAAAGTCTGGGAAGGGGGAAGACCATAGGCATTTGGGGGTGCTGCAGGAGTGGAAAGTGGTGGGATGCTGGCTTTGGACACCTCCCCGCCAGCCTGATCACAGCCCTACACGAGGTGACCCTCGGGGCTGTCCGGCACAGCTCAGGGTATTATGTCATGCGACTCTGGGGGACCCTTCCAGGCACTGGAACCAGCAGACCTTCGACTATCTCCTGAGCCACATCCACTCTCCCAAGGCTGTGCGCATGGGCCTGGCCCCAGTCTCAGGCTACAACCTCTTCCATGAAGCTGTTCCGGTGAGTGGAGTCCTTGGCTACGGGCAGAGCCTTGATCCTAGACCGGTGCTGGGGCGTGCTGTGAGTCTTGAAGGCAACAGACTTCTGTATCCAAAACCAGTTCACTTTAAGTCCCCTTTGTTCCCTGTCCTAACTACTTTACAAAGCGTTATTAATTCTCAAAATAACCAGGAAGGGAGTGTTACTATCTCCTTTTTTCAGATTAAATAAAGTACCTTACCTAAGCTCATAAAGCTTTAAAGTGGCGGAGCTGGGATTTGAACCCAGGCAGTCTGTGACCACGTGGAGGATGTCCTCAGGTTGTTTGGCGAGGGTGATTTGGCTGGGTGCCCACAACCCCAGGCCAGCTCTTCACCGTTTAGTCAACACTTAATAACACTGTGCTAAGAGCATTGCCCAAGTTATGTATTACCTTTCATGGGACCACATGGGACTCTTAACTGCATGACACAGACCAGGAAACTGAGTCTCAGAGAATTCAAGGTCATCGGTGGTGAGGTCGAAATCTCCAAATCAGTTGTCTGACCCTGTGCTTTGCTGCCTCCCACTCTCACCCCTTGGCAACTCTCACTCACTCCCCTTTTCTCCCACACTTCTGACCCCTGCCCTATCACTCACCCCAAGTCTTCCTCTCACCTGCAACAGTTGAGAATTGCACTCTGAGGCCAAACTGTGTGGGTTCAGACCTCAGCTCCACTATTTATTAGCTGTGTGATCTCAGACAAGTTACTTAACCTCTCTAAGCCTCAATGGGCCCATCTATTAAATGGGGATAAGGATAGTATCTAGCTCAGTGGGTCGTTGTGAAGATTACACGCAGCGGTATAGGTAAAATGCTTGCAATGGAGCCTTGCACACAGTTGACATTATGTACATTTTTGTTGTTATTGTTATTATTGACTTTCGCCCATCCCTGTACCCCCTTCTCTTCTGCTTCCGCAGGACCCTTTCTGGAAGGACATAGTTCTGGGATTTCGGAGACTGACCCCCAGAGAGCTGGACATGTTCCCTAATTACAGGTAAGGTGGCTGTCATGAGCAAAGGGGCTGAGGCCCCACAGTGCAGACGGACCTGTCAGAAGGCGGCGGAAGATGGAGTCACCAAAGGTCCTGTCCCACCCTAGGCCTAAGGCCCTTCATCCCTTGGTCTCCTGGTGCTCTGTCCAGCTCCTTCGGAGGGGACACCCACCCAGACTGGGCCTTGGGCCAAGGAAGTGGGGGATGCGGAATCACAGATCTCAGGGCCAGAAGCGCCATATCGCTATCCTCCTTTGTAGATGGGGAAACTGGGCTTTAGAAGGGCTAGTAACTTCCCAAGGCCACATAACCAAGTGACCCAAATGGAATTCCAATCCAGTCGGGGTGACCCCAAACCCCTCTATTGGTTTTCCTACAGCCCAGTGTTTCCCTGGTCCCCTGCTCACCCCCACCTCCAATGCCTGAGTCCCCTCTACAAATACACATCCCGTCTCCACTTGCACGTCCGCGTGTCCAGGATGGCTTTGCATGGTAGAAAAGTTTTCTTTGCATTGAGCTCAAAACCACTTCCCCCTTGAGCTTCACCCAGTGGTTCTATTTCTACCTTTGAAAGCTCCACCCCCCCCCAAAAAAAAACCAACACTGCTCCCACTTCCATGTGATGGTCTTCAAATATAACTTTGACTCTGACCCTTTGTTCCTGCCTTTGCCTGCTGTGACTCTAGCTACGGCTGGTTCAGCACAAACCTCATTCTGGAGGGGAGGACGTACCTGCAGTGGCTGACAGAAAGGTGAGGTTTCACCTTTAGTTTCAGGAAGGCACCTCCCAGGGACCAGGGTTGTAGCGGATGGTTGTTCATGGTATTTGCCTTTGTATTGACCAACCCCAAATGTCAACCCTTAGGCGTGGTAGCAGCTGTCCTGTGTCCTATGCACTAAGACAATGGTTCCCGTGCCTAATTGGGCAACAGAACCACCAGGGAAGCTCTTTGCACGTAATATAACTTTAGGACTGTATACATGTAACTACTCCTTAACTGTTAAAGGAGTTGAAATTACATTCGGCCCTTTGAAGGCAACCACGAGGCTGATGTGGCCCCTGGTGAACACGAGTTTGACACCCCTGCTGTCATCCTGCAGCAAGGCCCTTCTCCCATGGCCATCTGCCCGACACGGAGCTTGGACCATCTCAGGTTTCCCAAAGACCCTTCGTGGCACACTGGTGCACCAAGGTGCTCGTGAGCTGATTTGGCTGTACAGCTGTTCTCTCAAGGAGCATCCTGTGGGACAGAAGGTTCTTTGGGAAATGTCCCCCATGCCATCCTCTTAGAGAGATGGATAGAGGACTGAGTAGTGAGCTTTTCCATGTGTCTGATCATCCCAGGTTGACTGAGAGGGGAGTGAAGTTCTTCCAGCGGAAGGTGGAGTCTTTTGAGGAGGTGAGCTGCGGGGCTGGAAGGGGCCGGGCGTGGGAGGGGGGAGAAGAGGCAAGGCTTTGCTTCCTGCTGCCAAGTTGAGGGCCCCCTTCTCAGCCCCCTTTCAGGGTCCCCTCGAGGCCCATCCCAGACTCTAAGCTTTTGTCAGCCCCAGAAGGACTCGGGCGTTTTGCCTCACCCCCTTCCACCCCACCTGCCCTGTTGGTTGCCACCAGGTGGCAAGAGGAGGCGCTGATGTGATTATCAACTGCACTGGCGTGTGGGCCGGGGCGCTGCAACCAGACCCCCTGCTGCAGCCAGGCCGGGGGCAGATCATTAAGGTGAGTGTGGGGTCGAGGGATGAGACCCCCGACTTTTGTTGCTAGGAAGGTTGTAGCTGCCTGCTTATTTCATCTCCAAGGCTAGAGGGTGCGGCAGGGACATCTGTTAGAGGACGTGCCTGTCAAAGAAGCAAGAAAGACCAACACAACACGACCCTCCCAAATGTTCTCTTTTTAGGTTTCTTCTTAATAGCAAAGCATGTGTGTATATGTGTGTACATATGTGGGAGCTGCATATATGTACAAATATGCTTGTATTATAATAAAAAGAGCCCTGGCTGGTATGGCTCAGGTGGTTGGAGCATCATCTTGTGGACCGAAGGGTTGAGGATTTGATTCCGGGTCAGGGCATGTACCCAGGTTTTGGGTTCAATTCCGGGTTAGGGTGTGTACAGGAGGCAACTGATCGATGTTTCTCTTTCAGACTGATGTTCCTTTCTCCCTCCCTCTCCCTCTCTCTCTCTCTCTCTCTCTCTCTCTCTCCCTCTCCCTCTCCCCCCCTCCCTCCCTCCCTCTCTCTCTCAATCCCTTCCTCTGGCTCTGAAAGCAATTAAAACATGTCCTTGGGTGAGGATACAAATAATAATAATAAAAACAAAAAGAGTAAACATCTATGAAGTGTTTACTAAGTGCTAGGCACAGGCCTGAGGACTTTATAGTGAGAATCGTTTAACCCAAACCACAACCTTTTGCGGTGGGGTCCATCGTATCGCCATTGCCACCCCACAGAGGGGAACCTGAGGATTTAAGTACCATGCACAAGTTCATGCAGTAGTCAGTGGTGGTGCTGGATTAGAACCCAGGCAGCCTGGTGTAGGAGCCTGGGTGTCAGCATCAGTCCACGCCACCTCTCACTGTGTGCACGTCCATGTGTGTGAGGCATGTCCGTTTGTGAATATACACATGTGCATTCCTAGGTGTGGATATGTGTGGGAATGGGCGTGTGTGTGCATTTGCACACGGGTGCTGGGCTTTTCTGTGCACCTGTGGGTGGCACTGAGCGACGCCTCAGGGAGCAGGCCGGCTCTCAGTCAGGGTGCTCTTCCTGCAAGAGCAGGCTTTCCGGGGCAGACTTGCGGCCGGCAGCATCCAGGGAGGGCTACGGAACTGACCGTCTTATGGGAACATCTGGTCTCAGAGCGGAGCAGGGCGGGGGGCTGCCGGTCCAGCGCCCCAATGAGGCTTCCCCATCCTCTACCAACAGGTGGACGCTCCTTGGGTGAAGCACTTCATCCTCACCCACGACCCAGACAGCGGCATCTACAAGTCCCCGTACATCATCCCAGGGTAAAAACCCGACATCCTAGGCAGAAGGGGGCGCCTCTTTACGCCCTCATTATGGCCCTGCTGCCCACCTCAGGCCCCTTGCTTGGTCCCTTTGGCTTTTTTCCTTCCAATTTTTAAAAAAAAGATTTTACTTATTTATTTTTAGAGCAAGGGGAAGGGGGAGAGAAAGAAAGGGAGAGAAACATCAATGTGTGGTTGACTCTCAACACGCCCCCACTGGGGACCTGGCCCACAACCCAGGCCTGTGCCCTGACTGGGAATCGAACCAGTGACCCTTTAGTTCACAGGCTGGTGCTCAATCCCCTGAGCCACACCAGCCAGGGCCCAATGTCTTTTTTTTTAAGTGTGGCTGAGCCATTAAATGCCTGGAAAGGTAGGACTTGGGCTTACCTGGGCTCTCTCTTGAACATGCTTCTGGGTGACAGTGATGCTGGAGACAAAGGTGATGCTGGAGACAAAGGCGTGACAGCAGTGACAGCGGAGGCAGTGTGAGGCAATAAGAGGAAGGGTGGTGGGAATGGTGACTGGAGTGGACGGTGACATCAGTGATAGCGGTGGTGATGTTACTGATTATGGGGGTGGTGTGGACGCGTGACATTGCTGCTGACGGTGACATCGTGCTAGCAAAGATGGTATTGCTCCTGGTGAGAAGCTAAGCGTTGATGATGGCGGTGGTTGGGAGTGGGGGGTAGGCAGTGCTGACGGAGATGACGGTGTCAATGATAATGTTAATCAAGTGGCAGAGATGACAGCGTCAAGGTCAATGTTGTGGCCGTGCTGACTGTGTCAGCGGCGATGTTAATGGTGTGGAGGAGATGACAACACCGATGGCTAATGATGGTGGTGGAAATGGTGACTGGGGTTGATGGTGATGCCATCTTAATGGTGACAAGGAAGGGAGTGGTGAAGGTGATGTCATTGATAGACACGACCATATTCTTCCAGCTTCATGGAGATACCAGTGACACACAGCACTGTGTTCATTTAGGGTGTGTAAAGTGATCTGACAGGTGTGTATGCTGTAAAATGATTCCCTTACTCGTATAATTACATTTTGTGTGTGTGTGAGGACATTCGAGATCTACTCTCTCAGCAAGTTTCGAGCGTGTAATACGGCAGTGTTAACGATGGTCACCATGCCGTACGGTGGAAGAGGGGACAATGTTAACAGTGATGTCATTGGCGATGGCAGAGGTGGTGGCTGATGGCGGTGACCACGGTGATTGCTGTGGTCTTGATGGTGTTGTGAGCAGGAATGACAAGGTCGAGGGTAGCAGCGATTTAGGCAGAGGTGGCGGTGCGGGGCAGCATGGTGACGACCCCCGTTTGTCACAAAGGCTTTGTTTTCCACCATCCTTGACCCTCCTTACGTCTACGTAGGATCCAGGCATTGACTCTCGGAGGCATCTTCGAGCTGGGGAACTGGAGCGAGGCCAACAGTCTTCAAGACCACAACACCATCTGGGAAGGCTGCTGCAGACTGGAGCCCACACTGAAGGTGAGGTGGGGAGAGCTATCCGTTCCCTACACCCGCGTCCTGGCAGCTTGATCGCGAGGGCCCTTGAGGATGGAAGATCCCACTGTGGGATCGTTGGGTGAATCAATCCCAGCAGGGGTCTGTGGAATACACCAGAACTTGGTAATGTCCAGGGAAGTCCTGCCATGGGCGGATGAACCTTTATGGCCATGACTAAGAGTTGCTGCCTCTTGAGGTGCCATCCTCAGAACACCTTACTCTGTGTTCACCAGGGACAGCTGTGCCTGTTGCATGAACCCCAGTTTCCCTGAGTGCTTGCTAGTGGCGATGACAACACTGATGGTGAAGAGAGCGTGATGAGGGGGCGGAGGTGCTGCTCGGGATCGATAGGGGTGAAAACACTGGCGGTGGTGATTCGGAGGGTGGTGAGGTGGTGCCTGGTGGTGGCGGTCGATGACGATGGGGCAGCTGATAAAACTGGTGGTGACGAGTGATAGGAATGATGCTGGTGGCTGGCAAAGGTGGTGACGGTGGCAGTGGCGAGGAATAAAACAGACAGTGATGGTGTTAACGGCGCTGGTAATGATGGTGAGGTTCCAAAAGCAAACTCTCTCTCTCTCACGTAAAAATGGCAGCAGAAAAAATAATCCGGAGATGAACCACTAACACTTTTCTCTCCAGGACGCCAGAATCGTTGCTGAATGCACTGGCTGCCGGCCAGTGCGCCCCCAGATCCGGCTAGAGCGAGAACGGCTTCGCTTCGGATCTGCAAACACAGAGGTACGCTCCCCTGGCAGGGAAAGCGAGGCCCTCCCTCCCCCTAAAGAAGGTTCCTGGCCGTGGTGGCTAAGAGCGCCTCCTCTATAAATGGGGAAACTGAGGCCCAGGGATGGTAAAGGACCTGCTTAAGGTTACACAGAGAGCAGTGCCTAGGTTTGCTAAAGCCTGTGGTCCGGTAAAGCCTGTGGTCAAGACACATCTGCTTTGTGTCCATGACATGAACGATGTTATGGAGCCTGCCCTCCAGCTCTTTGGGGTCGGGACTCTTCTCCCCACGCTTCCCATGAGCAGACCGGGGCTCCAAAAGGTGCAGCCGCTTGCCCAAGTCAGGCCACTGGTGAGGGACAGGCCTGGAAGGTGGTCTGAGTTTGACTCCAGCTCCCGTCTCTCTGTGGCTGCTCCATCATCTCCCTGGGGTCCTCTCTCTCGCTCTCTCTCTCTCTCTCATGGGGTGGGAAGTGGGCTTATTGAAATCATGGGAGAGGTCGTCCTGGGTGGCAGGCACTGACGTGAGCAGGTGGCAGTTGGGTGCTTCCATCTGGAAAGCCATCTCCCTGTCTGGGCCACCCTGCCTTTCTTGCCCTGGGTGTGTGTGTGTGTGTGTGCTGAGGGGGGAGTCATGCAGGGAGTTTTCTACCCCTCGCTGATGGTTTTAGCTTTGAAAACTGCCCCAGGGTCTTGCCTCTGCCTGCGGGAGGAATTAGCACGTTACCCAGAGTCTGCTCGCTTGTATGGTGCCCCTGGTTTTCTTTCCTCCGGAGCAGGGTGGAAGAGCCATCTGTTAGCACAGGAAGTTTGGCAGTCTAGAGCAGGATCTGACCGCAAGTTCTAGACGATTTTACGTTTCCTGTGCTGAGTGTGTAAAGCAGGTTCATCTCCTAAGTAGAAGAGAAATCTAGGGGGTCAACCTCCAGTTCCTCAAGCAACCTCCTTACTGCTGTTCCTGGGGCGGCGGGGGGCGGTGTCCGACCTCCCACAAGGGTGCTGAGGAGACATCTGGTGCCGTCTGCCTTTGCCCAGGACTCTTCAGAAAGCTCTGGAATCTCCCAGGGCAGAACAGGCCATCTTGTCTCTTGCCTCTCCCAGGTCATTCACAACTATGGCCACGGAGGCTACGGGCTCACCATCCACTGGGGCTGCGCCCTGGAGGCGGCCAAGCTCTTTGGGAAGGTCCTAGAAGAGAGGAAGTTGCTCACGATGCCACCATCTCACCTCTGAAGATGCCAGCGACCACCTCCCCTACCCAAGGATTCCTCAGCCAACTAATCAACGTGCTCCTCTCTAAGCCATCATCTACCCCCCACCCCACCCCTCCCTGGCTCCCGTCCACAAGAAGCCCGAGGTGAGGGGGAACCACAAGGTCAGTTCCTGGAGGTCTTCGTGCATCTGGGATCAGCGATACCCTGCGCGCTGTGAAGGGGTCTCCATTGGTCTGTGCCATTACTGTTCCCTCCTGTGTTGTTTCACCTGATGGGTTCTTCTTGAAGTATCTGCCATGATTTTGGCCAGCCCTAAGCTAAGTAGGGAGAGAGCTAAGGTCTAAGTTAGCATTCTAATAATAGTAATAATGATGATGATGATGATGATGATGATGATGATGATGATGATAGTCCCTGTCTTGATGGTTTGACTTACGATTTTTCAATTTTACAATGTTGCAAAAGCAACCAACACACATGATATTATATGAGATGTTCGACGCTATTATAAAATAGCCATTGTGTTAGATGGTTTTGCTCTATTGTAGGCCAACAGAGCTGTTCGGAGCATGTTTAAGGCAGGCTACGCCTCGCTGTGATGTTCAGTAGACTGGACGTATTCAGTGTGTTCTCGGGTTATGATATTTTCAACTTATGCTGGGTTTATTGGGACATAACCCTCCCCCCGTAAGTCAAGGAGCATCTGTAATTAGTAATTATGATTATTATTATAACTGAAAGTTGTTGCACTCTAACAGGTACCAGGCTCTGCCTGTGCTACACTCTTGCACACATCACTCATTTAATGCTCACAACCCCTCCGCCGCCCATGGAAGAGCTATTATTCCCATTTCACAGGCGAGCAGACCGAGGCACAGAGAGGCCCTGGGAGGTCAGCACCAGGAAAGCCACAGAATGGAGACTCGGGGCCAGAACCGAGAGGATCTCAGTGCCTCACTTTCGACCCCCACGCAGCACTGATCCAGGGTGGGGTGGGGGGGGGTAGAGAGCCAACCACGGGACTGCTTTCCCGACTCTCTCCACCAACACGCTGGGAAGGAACGAGCCCCTCCCTCGTCACAGCTGAGACCAGGAGACTCGCAAGGCACACCGGTGGGGTGGGGAGCATTTCCCAGGGCTGCGAGTGGAACACAACATTTGATTTTTTAAAAATAAAAGTTCTATCTTCACCCAACCTAAAAATTCCCCAGGGAGAGCGACCCCTACTGGTCAAGGTTAGTTATCATCGGCACCCCTAGAGGACTCAGGACCCAGTTCACTCATGCAAATGGCTGGGGCTAGTCAAGTTCACATTCAGACCTAGAGGGACCCTCCCGTTCTTTTTGTGAGTGGTAAGGACCTCTTTGCGATGTGGCTCCCTAACCTGCCCTGAAGGCCATCTGCCAGCGTGTGTTTAAGGAATTCTTGACAGCCTGATGAATTTAGGGAAGATTATTTCTTCATTGGATTGTCTTGGCACTTCGGTCAATTGATCATAAATGCATGGGTTAATTTTTGGACTCGCGATCCTATTCATCTACATGCTATCTGCGTGTAGCACCTCTGTCTTAGTTACTGTGGCTGTGGAGTAAGTTTTAAAATCAGCAACGGTGAGTTCTCCAACTTCACTCTTCTTTTTTGATGTTATACATGGTTGTTTGTTTTTGGGTTTTTTTTTTCTTTTTTTGCAAATCTGGGCCTTTCGCATTTCCATATGAATTTGACAATCAGTTTGCCAATTTCTGCATGAAACGTTTGCTGGGATTTTAATAGGGATTGCTCTGAATTTATAGATCAGTTTGGGGAGTATTGATTGATTGTGTAACAGTTTTAAGTCTGCTGACCCATGATCCTGGAATGTCTCTCCATTTATTTAGACCTCCAGTTCCTTTCAGCACTGTTTTGTACTCTGTGAAAATCTTACTCCCCTTCTGTTAAATTCATTCCTAAGCGTTTTATTCTTTCTGATGCTATTGTGAGTGGAATTATTCTTTTCTTGATGGATTTACAAAGGATTCTGGTCTCTGGCATGGTGGGTGGGGGTAGGAGCATTTGAAGTGGTTCACCATCAAATATTCTTGACTAACCAAAAATGGTTACATATGATGTATCTGGATGTTCAAATGTCAAGGAATCCGACTACAGTAAAGCACTACCAGTGACGCAAGTCTGCCCGAAACCACTGAGTCTTTGAGGAATCAGAAGAGGCCTTGGAATGTTCTAGAGCTTCAGGGTTGGCATCTTGTGTGCCTCCCACAATGCTCTGCAACCCCCCATTAGCATCCATATTACACTGTATCACCATGACCTGTTCCTGTCTGCATCCACTGCTACACTGTGCGTGCAGCACGAAGATAAGGACCACGTCTCACTCTTGTTTTCATCCTCAGTGTTGAGTAGTATCATGCTCAGTTCACAGTGGAGACTCCATACGTGCTGAACCCATGCCGCCACATGGTCCACAGTAGTTATGATGAACAGACTTGAGAGTTTACACGTGTCACTGTGGGTTCCAGACATACCTGTCATTGTGACATTGTGCTGAAAGACTGGGCCAAAGGCACCATGTTTGTACCTCTCAACCTCATCCCCCAACCCATCTTCACTAGACCAGGACTAGAACTGACACTAATGTGGACCAATCAGCTGCCTCCCCTGAGGATTTGGGGGCGGGACACAGAGCACTGGAGTCAGCCTTGTTTGCAGAGCTGAGCCACAGCGAGTGGGAGCCGTATGCACCATTAGGCATAGCAGCCACCACGAGGACGCAGAAGCAAGCAGGTCTGCAGAGAAAAGTGGAAATGGGGCCGCAGGTCCAGACAGGGGCTGTCTCAGACCCTGGAGGCTCCCCAGTTCCCTGTTGCTGGGGGGAGGCCAGGCTGTACTTTCTTTCTGAGATCTTTCTACCCTTTTGGAGGCTGCAGACTGGCAGCCCACTCACCAAACCTGGCCCGCAGATGAGTTTTCTTGGGCTCACACATCATGAACATTTTTTTGATCCAACATACTAAAATGTGGAGATTTGGCATAAAAATCCAGATGCTTGTCTTGGAAATTGGGAGATCCTATCGTACAGAAAAAAAAAAATCAGCTACAACTGAGTCAATGCAGCCCTCTTTGTGAACAGGGCCTGCGCTCCCTACTCTGCCACTGTCCTCCCCTCTTTCCCCGGTGTCCCCTGTAGGAAACTAACTACCGATGATCCCAGCCTTATAATACAACTGTGCTTCTTCATTTGAATTAACCTGAGTCAGGTCACTATTCCTCACAATTAAAACAGCTTTGATGAGAACTCTGTGGCAAGGCTTCTCTCCGCCATCCCCCTTCCCACCACCATTGTCTTCCTTCCGCCGAGCTCACAGAATCCCCATGTGTCAAGAGGCGGTGCATATCCCTCGATCCTGTGGGAAGTAGGTCCTTCCATCCCCAGTCCTAGGGAAGGATTCATGCTGGGATGGGTGGAGGACCCAGGTCTGACCAATGCAAAGTGATGGTAAATCTGCTGAAGGGATTCCCTTGTAACCAAAACCAACAGACCCGTTTGAAGGAAGGTCTTTTGGGATGGTTCCTTACCAATCTATCTCCTTTGAAAATAAAGATGATGCCTGGCACTCCAGCAGCCATCCTGTGACCATGAGGTTTCAAATGGCCAACATGCAGAAGATGGCAGAGAAGAAAGGCAAAAAGAAGTTGGGTCTTTGATGACATTGTTGAGCTGCTGAATCTTGCCTAGACCTGCCTGATTCTGGGCTTGTCATTAAATGAACAATTAATATTTTAATGGTTTAAGCTTCTGGTGACTAGTTTTACTCCTGCTTACAGCTCAAGATATACAGTCCTTGGATGTTTATTAGTAGTAACCAAGGGAGACTCTGAATCTCACCCTACAAGCCCTCTGTTGATTAATGTTATTTAAAAATAACGAATGTCCATACTCATTTCAAAGCCCATCCCTAAGACAGCCACTCCTCTCATTGCCAACACCACCAGGGTCATCTACGTGTCCCCAAGACTATTTGAAGGAAAAGAAACTATATAACCCTGGCTACCCCAAACCTCTCTTGCCATTTTCTGAAATCTTTCCTAAGGCGCAGAGAAACAGATGGCATTTCCATTAACGGAAACGGGAGCTTTCGGATGGTTCAAAATTAGATACAAATGTCCTCGGCTAAAGGCTTGGGCAACTTTCGTGGCAGCTCTTGTGTCATTCAATAATATTGATTTTTTTTAAAGGGCAGGCAATTTAGAAGGCAAGAATGTTTAACTTTCATTTTCTCAAGAAGAGAAGGCCCTCCATGGTAGGCCTCTTCACCCCCAGCCCCTGGAAAACGCTTCTGCCCACCAAGCATCCCTTCCTCACTCCAGCCCCCAGTTCCTTCGGGTTATTTGAGGGCAAGGGAGTGGGTGCACTCACCCGGCAGTGTCTGGCCAGCCAAGAGGCAAAAAGACCAAGCGAAGGTTCTGTGTTACCTGGGAGAGCTCAGCAGACCAGAAATAATTAGAGCTGTAGCCATTCAGGGTTCAAGGGCACACCCTCCCTGCCAGGGAGAGGAAGACCTGCCAAGCTGCCTCCTCTCTGAATGACCGACTGGGCCAAGGGGGCTGCAGCCCCTATTCCAGGGTCCACAGGATCGTTTGCCATTGACCTAGGACGTGAACCTAAAGACGTTGCCCACTGTGACCTTGACGCTGTTAGAAGAAAGTGCTGCCTCCAACAAACTCAAAGTCACAATGTTGGCAGCCAACTGCGCGACATTTTCCCCTTATGGGAAAGATGGTCATATTATTAAAGCGTTGGGATGGCGCTGGATGGACAAAGTTGGCGAGACCATCGGGCTGAACTGTCACTAGGGCGTCACGACACATGAACAAACTTGGCCCCTTGTGATGTCCATCACCAACATGTTTTAATAAGAGATGAACGTACACATTTGGCTTCCTCGCAATACTGACTTCGAGCAGACATCTCCACGCAGAGAGTCCGTCTTCTCTGGCCTTTGGTGGGATCCGACAGCTTCCTCTCTCCTTCTCTAGGTCCCCTGCCTTCGTGAAAGGGCAAAAACTCCTGTAAACCAAACCTAGGAGGTGGATGCTGTCGGCGGAGACACGGCGTCAGCCCTTCCTTCCAAGGCCAACCCGAAACCCAAATGACCTTCCTTCTCCCTCTTTGAAAATGTACACATTTCACACATCCCGTTCCTCCCCGCCCTGTGGCATCCCTGCCGTGGGCTCTGTCATCGGAACCCCAGGAGCTGCCTCTGTGTAAAGACCGGGCCAACCCTTGCTGGCAAGGGTGGTGGGCACAGCATCTTTTTGTTTCGTCTGTCTGTTTGGCCATCCACCCAAGCTCAAAATCCAAAGTGCCGAGACCTGAGTTAACTGTTTTCTTTCCCCCAGAGTCCCCAATCCGCCCGGCGGGTGGGGGGGCGAGAGAGGAAGCCCCCACGTAGCCTTCGATGCTTACAAATGGGAGTTCCCTGTTTTGACTTTGGGCTTGATTCTTGCCTTCCTTTCGCCTCAGTCCCCAGTGCACGGTGCAACCGCTTTCGGGGGTGGTCATCAGCTGTCCCCTTGGACACATTTGGACCCCCTAGAGCCAGGGGCAGCAACTCCAAAGTGGGCCAGGTGGGGCACATGGCTCAAGTTCAAATGTATGTGCATCGGCCAGAGTCACCACAAGCCAGGCTCTGCCTGGGGAGGCAAACTGAGAGGCCCCTTCCGAGGGAGCACTTCTCAGACCCAAGGAAAAGCTGCTCAGGCCACACCCAAGTTGCCTGCAATTTCAAAGGAGGAAATTCAGAGCCTGGGGTGTCGGAGAAACCTACTGAACAGGTTTGGTTGGTGGGCGGCAGGTGTCACAGGGGTCTGGGCCTGGACGGTATCTATGGAGATCTTTCGGTTGTTGTTCACCTAGGGTGTGGACTGGCTAACTCTGGATGGTGTCTGGCTGGCTACCGGTGTCACCGGCACTCCTAGTGTGGCAGTTTCCCATGCAGATCCACAGGGTATTAACAAACCTCCCCACACACATACAGAAACCCCCCAGAGCAAATGCTTCCCCGTCCATGGGGGCTGGGGGGGGTCTCAATGGAAATGAGCAACCAGGGTCCAGGTTGTACTCTTGGGTGAGTTCTCGGTGTCGGCAGTGACGGTCGGCGCCCCAGACGGGCTCCACCAGCTCCCTGCACTCCACAGCCTCGAAGACCAGCTCAGCCCCCCAGAGGTCACTACTCCTGAGAGCCAGAGTTCGACCTGGCGACGCCTGCGCCGTGCGTCCCTCGGCCGACCATCTCCTGCCCCCACTCCCGGTGGCTGGATTCCTGCAGTCCGCGGCCTTTGGTCTCGATGGGCAAAAAGCAGGAGGCCACGGCAGCCAGGAGGCAGCAGCTACTGTACACGGCCAGGGACAGGTACACGGAGGACTCCAACATCACCTGGGGGAGGAAGACACACATGTCAGAGAGAGCATCTGATCCGTCCTGAATGGGCCACCAACCATTCAGATGATATTGGTAATGCCAGGCCCTCTTATTAGCACTGTCTGGCTGTCCCATTTAGTCCTCAGGACAGCTCCATGAGGTAGGTTCTTTGTCCCCATTTTATGGAGGGAAAAACTGAGGCTCAAAAAGGGTTAAGTACCATACCCAAGTTCATACAGTTGCTGGGGATGGGGTGGGGATCTGAACCCAGACCCCAGCAGGCCCAAGAATCTGTATTCCTTATAACTCGACGCTCTCTCCCAGAGCGGTGCCTCTGCTGACTTCCTAGCTTGATGGCACCAGGCGAGTCCCACAGCAGGGCAGAACCTCATTTCCTCGTTTGGCAAATGGACACAAGGGCAGTGTCCACTCCCTAATGAGAGGATACCTTAGCAGCACTTGGCACCACGCGGGCACATGGCAAGCTCTCAACCAGTATTAGTTGGCAGCCACATACAATGGCTGAACACAGCAGCGCAGAACAGAACTACTCGGCCGAAACACGGGTTGGAATTCCGTGCACAGGAAATAGCCAGACAGGTAAATCCACACAGACAGAAAATGCAGATCGGAGGCTCCCGGGGCCACAGGGAGAGGGGCGTGGGGAGCGACCGCTTAGTGGGGACAGAGTTTCATTTGGGGGTGATGAACACATTCTGGAAGCAGCTAGAGGTGGCGGTCGTACAACACTGTGAACATGCCAGATGCCACTGAACTGTTCACCTTAAAGTGGCTGATTTTTGTGTGGTGTGGCTTTGATCTCCAATTTTAACAGGGATCAAATGAGGAAAAAAATAAATTCCATATTTAAAAAGCCAAAAAGATTTCAAAATAAGTTCCCTGAATCGGGGCAGAAATGCTTCAAGACACACACGTGGAGTTGCAAGGTTCTACAACGACAGCTAATTCTCCGACTCAGAAACCAGGGACGGGGACATTTGTGTCCCACAGAATCGTGTGGGCCTACTTGTTTTCATCCGAACTACTTCCGGCCAAATGATATGACACCACTGGGGTCTTCTGCATGGGAAAGACCTGGGTTCGATCCCCAGCTTCTCTGCTTCCCAGCTGTGTGACCTTGGGCAAGTCCCTTGACCCTTCTGAGCTTTTCTCATCTGCAAGCAGGACGTCTTTTCTCTTAAGATAACGCACACAGAGGGCTCTACCGAAGGCTCAGCACATAGTAACTGCTTGCCAGGCACTGGCCTTTGTCACACATACATACCCGCTCCGTAGTTGGGCCACACCCACCTGGGCGATGAAGGGAGTGATGAGAGCGCCCACTCTCGCCATGCCACTGCAGGTGCCCAGGCCCAGCGCACGCGTCGCCGTGGGGTAGACCTGAAACACAGCCCCCCGATGTGGCCTTGAAAAAAATGCACATCCTTCTTTCTGCTCCAGCTCAGGAATGCTGAACTGGCTCCCAGGGGCCGGCCTGAAGCTAGGCAGAACCCTCAGGTGTCGGTGACCCCACCGAGGAGTGAGATGCTGGGGTGAAGATTCTTACCCCAAAGGAGAGAGGAAGTTCAACTGAGAAAGAGGGCGAGGAGCCTGAGCTGTGGGTGGGAACTCATTGAGGGGGTCCCTCTGCCCTCGTGGTCACCAAAGACTCTTCTAGGAGCTCCGTTCGTGACTCAGGCACCGTCCCGCCCACCACTTGCCCCCGGTTCACCTTGAAGCACTGGTCAAAGTGACTCTCAAGGCATTTCACAAAGACAGAGATGGAAATGTCTACAGGGCTTTGCAGTTCATGCCCAGGAATGGCCATGCGCCTGGTGTACCTCCAGGCAAAGTGACAAGGGACTGACTGTGCATCTTCCAGGACACGGTGATTAAAAAGTGGGCACGTCTTCCCCGCTCCCTGCCCCTGTCTGCTGGTGGAAGAAGGGCTCTGAGGCTTTGGGGCAGGGTTTTCCAACAGGGCACCACGGGGGTCGGGGGAGGCCGTTCGGCTCACTGTCAGATGTTTAGCAGCATCTCTGGCCTCTACCCGCTGGCTGCGGTTACATTTCTGCACCTGCCATTCCAGCTGTGACAACCTAAAATGTACTGAGATTGCCAAATGTCCCCTGGGAGGCAAACATCACCCTTGGTTCACAGTCTGGAGGAGGGAGTCACAAGATGCAAGGATCCTCTGTGGGGAGGACAGCTGTCCTTCAGCCTGGAACGCCCGTGCTGGGCTGTTTCTTAAGTGAGAAACGTCTGTTGTGCCAACACGTTCTGGTCGGGGGAGTAGTTTGCTCTAGGAGGCGGCATGCCCCGAACAAACACCATGCTCAGTGCAGAAAGCTTTCAAAGAATGACAAGCCCAAGGAGGAAAAAAAACAAACAAACTCGTGCACGACTCCAACACTCAGAGGCCACTGTCACATTTCATGTGTATTCTCCTAGTTTTTCTGTGATTGTACACATGTTCCTTCTTTCATTTGTTCACTCCACTAATACTGTCTGAATGCATACCATAGGCATTTATATATGACATTTTAATTCAGCTAGTTACATAAGCAACCTATAAATATATTCTTGTAAAAATCCTCAATTCCCTATTAATTTACTCCTTCTCTCAGGAAAATTCTCCCCATAGGACTCTACTATTGTGAAGTTGGAATATGTTTTCCCAGGTCTGTTAAAAAATACAGATGTAGGAAATATGTAGCATTGGCCCTGACCAGCGTGGCTCCGTTGGCTGAGTGCTGCCCCACAGAGCAAAAGGTCACCGGTTTGATTCCCGGTCGGGGCACATGTCTGGGTTGCAGGCTTGGTCCCCAGTTGGGGTGTGTGTGAGAGGCAACCAATTGATGTTTCTCTCCCTCTTTTCTCACCCTTTCCCCCTCTCTAAAAATAAATAACATCTGAAAAAAAGAAAATATATATAGCATCATTTTTAATACATAGATGGTATCATTCTATACATATCAGTCTGAAACTCGCTTTTCCCATTCAGCAATGTGCCTGAAAACCCCACCACAGCCAGCTACCTGCCGCCTCATTCCTGTCAACGGCTGCGACTGTATTCCACAGTCTGCTGTTCCTGTTTACAGTCCAGAGGAGATCCGTGGACACTGTATTAAGTTAAACTTAATATGTATGTATATATACATGTTAGAATTATATATCTTATTATATAACAATAAATATAATATAATGTGATTTATATAGTTATATGTTAGTATATCAATTAATAACTAACACATGTAATTATATATAGTAAAGTATATATCATATAGACGACATCTAATACATAAGATAGTATAATATATAGTGTATATGTATACTCTATAGTATAGCAAGTACAGGATATAGTACATAGTATAGACATACACTATACAATGTAGCACAGTATATAAGTATATGTATAGTATACAGTAAAGCATGATATATAGTATAGATGTACACTATACAGTATAGCACGGTATATAAGTGTACGTATCTAGTATCTAGTAAAGCATGGTATGTGATATATAGTATAGACGTACACTATACAGTACAGCACGGTATATAAGTGTATGTGTAGTATATAGTAAAGCATGGTATATAGTATATAGTATATATACTATGCAGTATGGCACAGTATATGAGTGTATGTACAGTATATAGTAAAACATGGTATATGATATATAGTACATGCACTACACGGTAAGTAGAGCACACAACACACACTGTGTGTGTGTCCTGTGCAGTATAACACAGCACAGTGCAGTGCAGCCCAGCACAGCAGCTGTTAAAAAGAACAAAGCAGACCCACATGTTCTATGTTCATTGTCTCCCGCCTTTCTCTCCAGAACGTCTCTCCACCTTCCCCACCTCATCTCTACCTGGCAGCTGGCCTGTGTGGACCACAAAAGGGCTCCGTGGCCCTCTGGCTTCTGCTCCGGTTCAGCCAATGGAAAGCCCCGGAGAGGGATGGGCGGGAGGTGGGAGAGAGAGGCTGGGCTGTGTATGTTCCTGCTCCTTCCTTTCCAGGTTGTCTCAGGCTGCCTGTGTCCTGTCACTAAAGGTCACAGCTCGTCTCTGCACAACCTCCTCCTGGGGCCCTGTCACACCCCTTCTCTGGTCTTGGAGGGTAACAGTGTCCCCGCCACCTCCACCCCAGTGTAAGTGCTGCGGTGCTGCTCGGTCATTGTGTAGTTCCCCTAAGCCCTGCCCACGCCATCGTCATTAGACCCTTTAGGAAACTCTCTCAGTTGCTCAGTTACCCAGTTGCACACAGGCTCCGACAGGTATTAATAGATGCTTAGAAAAACCTGGAAGAACTACACTGAACTATCCAAGAAGGACGTCTCTAGCAAAGGGGGGTGCGGGGTCCTCGGACTTTCGGTCTACACAGCTCTGCATCATTTGGAACTTCTACATTGAACATAATAAGCTTTTATAGGCAGAAAGAAAATGATAGAAAGATAGCCTGAAATAATGGAGGGCTTCATAGTCGTCGCTCAGACCCAAGGACAAACCTCACACCGAGGAGCCCAGGCTGGGTGTTTCTGGAGACAGGCCTCCCCGCCTCACCGCCCCGCTGCTCCCCGGCACCCCTCCTACCTCAGGCGTGTAAACATAGGCCGCTTGGAAGCCTCCGGAAATAAACGCTCTTGCAATGAAGAGTAACAGAGTGAGCATAGTTCTAGGGAAAGAAAAATAAAATGAACAGGCTTTTTTGTTGTTGTTGTTGCTGTTCTGTCAGCTTGTTTCGGTAAAGTCCCATCTGCCCAGGCAGAATTTACACCCTGGAAATTGGCAACGCCCACCCCCACTCGATACGCCCTGATACTGCAGGCACGCGGGTCTTCGTATCTCGGTGCCCTCTCTAATGGACTGCTGTTAAAAGTGTGTCATTCTCCAGAGCACCAGGCTGAGAGATGGAAACATCGGTGGAGCCCAGGCTGGGGAGAAGTGATGTAAATAATCAGAAGTCCAGGCGGGACCCAGTGGGGTGGATATTGAGCCAGGAACCAGCTGAGCCAAGGAAAGCGAACTTCCATTCGGTACTTTCAGGGTGATCCTGATCCCCAACCTTCTGTTCTAGTGTTCCCGTAAACGTCTCAGCATATCGACATTTCTCGGTCTAAGCTGCGTCTTCAGACCTTGCACAGGTTCCTCATTGGGTTTTGTCTGGGGCCTCTCAGGCCAAGAGAGGCATGGCCCCTTCCGTATTTGGAACCAGAAAGGGGTTATAAAACAGGGCCTATTTAAAAGATTTCCATGGAACAAATGAACACTTTTAACCCATACATAAATGGAACAGCTATCAGCATGACGCTGTCGGAAGATGCTGTGGAATGTAAACGTGACGGTATTGGAGTAAACCCTGGACCAAAGTGCCTTCGGGTCCCCACCCCCTGTCTGAGGCTCCCCAACTTTCAGCCCGACCTTTTGGTCAGTTTTAAGGCAGCCAAGAGCCTCAGTCCCAGTGAGGGGCTGGAGGGAATCCCTCAGGGGACCCCCAGGGGGTGCGATCCACAACCCGCAGGCCCAAAGGGCCACTGACCGCGACCTGAGATCTCACCACCCACCTGCCAACACAGATGAACAGCAGGAGGCTGCAGAAAGAGAAGACGGCAAAGCACAGAGCCATGGTCTTCTTGCGGCCCAGGCGGTCAATGATCCACAGAGTCACAAGGACACCTGGAAGGGAGCAGGCACCATGGCAGGCAGCGTCTGCAGTGGTTCCCAGTGACCCCCACCTCCTGACATTCACACCCTCTACAATCCCCTTGAGAGTGGGCCGGACCTAGAGGTTCACTTCGAATGATGGAGTACAGCCAAAGTGATGGAAGGTTGCTTTGCACGTGCTTGCCTTGTGGGCCGCCTGGCAAGGAATGGAATGAACTTGAAGCCCTGAGCCCAACGACCCTGGAGGAACGGAATCCTGCCAACAGCGACGCAAGCGAGCGTGGGAGCAGGTCCTGCCGCGGATGAGCTTTCGGATGAGACGCAAACCCTGGGCCAACACTTCCACTGCAGCCTTGTGAAATACACTGCATGGGGGACTCAGGCAAGCCACTCCCAGGCTCCCGACCCGCAGACGCTGTAATAGATATGGGTTGTCTGAAGCCCCCCAAAACTGGCGATCACTGGCTACACGGTAACGGGGAACTAATGTAGGTACCAAGGGGAAGCTGGACAGTGGTATTCGTGAATCCAGGCAGCGGACACCTGGGACGGGAGTCAGAAACACGTGGGTTCTAAGGCCTCTCTGCCCTCTCACTTGCCATGTGGTCTAGGGTTGGTCCCTTGCCTTCTCTGAGCCTCAATTTCTTCACCTATAAAATGGAATTCAATAAAAACAACACTCCTGGCCTCTGTGGATGCAGTATAAGATAGTGCTTATTATCATTAATAAGAATAATTAAATCAGGGTCAAGCACTTTTACATCTCTTGTCTTATTTACACCTATTATGTCGTCTTCCACATTTATTCAGTCCATACAGTGAGTGTCTGCTGTGTGTCAGGGACTGTCCCGGGAGCTTGGGACGTGTCAGTGAGCCCAAACGAAGAACAAAACAATAAACATAATTTTTAAAAAAAGAGGATCTGAGTTTTAGAAGGACTAAATCATAGAGAGGGGCAGTGCTTGAAGTTTCGGAAATGGCAATTGGCCGCGCTGGCTTTGACTCCGGAGTCTTTGCTCTTCCTCCCTCGGCTACAGGAGGAGAGGGTTTGGGAAGAAAGGTAGGCGGCGTAGCAGAGGAGTGAGGGCCCTGAGCCCAGAGGCAGGCCCCCAGGTCTGAGCTCGGCAGCTGTGGGGCGCGGTGTCTCCGCTGGACCTCCGAGAAGCAGACTCTGGGGCAAGGGTGCACGTACAGAGTGTTTACCGGACAGGTCGTCCCAGGAAGTGCCAGTAGGGGCGTGAGGAAGTGAGACAGGGAAGGAAGGAAGGCACCTAATGAAGGTGCCTATCAGGCAGGTTACCACCGTGGGCGGTTGCTGCTGAAACGGCTGAATTCCACAGGAGGACTCTGGGAGCCAGTGTGGAGCGTGCACTTTAGATTCCCCGCCTGCCTGATGGGCGAGGAAGCCAGGGCATCGATACACCAACTCCTGCAGTTATCAGTTGAAGGCTGTTCCCGGGTGTTAATTCCCTGGCACCGCCGGCCACTTTGCTGGCTTTTAGGCTTCCCATTCCTCCCGAGACAGCCCTTGGGCACAGACAAGGATACTGGCAGCGGCAAGTTGCAGGAATAGCTTCTGCTACACCTCTCCAGGGCTCAGTTCCTCCGGTTGTAAAATGGGAATAATGATACAACTTCACAAGATGAAATGAGAACTTACCTGTGAAACATTTAGCACAGTGCCTGGTATACATACAGTAAGCCCTCAAAAAACTGCTAGAGATTATTATAATAGTCATTATTTCTTCTAAAGGAGAAAGACAGGTCGCTGTTGCTTCACGTGCAGGTTTGGAGTTTTGACTTGTCACTGATCCTTGCCAGTGTGACGGGGGTTGGGGGGCAATGCCCCGCGGGTGTCTCGTGTTTCTCTACACCTTGTGAGCTGAGGGACTAGCTGCCCTGTTGTTCCAGACTATCATTTCAGGGTTGTTTTTATAGAAATAGCCTTGGGAGATAGAGAGACAGTCTCCTTCCAGAGCAAAGGGCATGTCTGTCTTCTGTCCAGTATAATGAAGATGACGTCACCAGGACGCAGGCTGGGCAGGTTCCTGAAGCTTGAGATTCCGCAGCTGTGTTGCAAATGCCTGGTACTGTAATACCTACCTGGCTCCTTCTTCACCACCCCTGTGGGACTCAGGGCAAGGAGAGCTGACGCTAGTATGCTCCCCTGCTCTTTGCTGTGCCACGAGTCTGTTGTCTCTGACCCAGGAGTCTCGTGTCTTCGGCCAGCATGCATGCAACTGGGCAGCTTAACTTGTTCGCCTTCAGGTAGAGTAAAATCTCAGCCCCTTCACAGTTCCTGACCATTTGCAGCTCAGAGTTGAGAAAATAATCCCCAACTCTCCTGGAAGTGGGATGTGCTTCCAGGCGGCACCAGGAATGTGACTTGCCCCATCCCCACCCCCCCACACGCCCCTCACCTGGGAACTCAGAGAGGGTGGTCCACAGCAGGTCCATGTAGTCCTCCTCACTCAGGTACTCACAGGCCAGGCTGCACTTGGCCTCCACTGCCTTCTTCCGGCTGGAAACTGGGGGGTGGGAGGGACAGGGAGAGAGGGCAAGCCATGTACAGAGCTCAAATCACACCCTCCTGCTCCCCACGCCTCCTTCTCTGTGTGTGGTTTGGCTGGGGTTCCGTGGAAAAAGCACGGGAAGACGGTTTTTAGGGTACACCACCTGCCATCTCCTCAGATTGTCAGCATCTGAATAAAGTGCCGCAAAGATCCAATCCTTGTCTCTACTTATCGGTTCTGGTAGTGACAGTACAATGGTACAAACACCAACTCTTCCAGTTTCAATTTTACCTCTTCTTTAAAGTTTTTCCTTTAACACACCTATCGCCTTCCAATACACTACTTAACTTGCTTTAAGCTAGTCTCTCTCTCTCTCTTTTTCCTCTCTCTACACCAGCATGGAAGCCCCCAGAGCAGGCATATTTATTTGTCTTTTGTATTCACTGATATGTCCTACATCCAGCGCCCGGCAGGACCTAAGACAATACTGAAGGAATGAATGACTCGCCCAAGGTCCCACAGCCACGTGGCGTGCTGGCACTCAGGGGCCCTGGTTTTTCTGGCTGTGGGCTCGTTCCACAGAATTACCCTCCCACCCAGAGATGAGAGAGAGCTTCTTAGTGGGGTCGGCAAACTGTCACCCAAGAAGCCAGATCTGACCTCCTGCCTGTTTCCGCCTGGTCTGCAGGTTAACAGCAGTTTTTACATTTTAAAATAATTTTTTAAAACCAAAAGAAGAATACCACTTCTTGGCATAAAAATAATAGGAAGTTCAAATCTGTGTTCACAAATAAGGTTTTCTCGGCACACAAGCAATGCTTGTCATTCCGACTGCTCCTCGGCTACAACACCGGGGCGTATGTCTCACAAAGCCTGACATGTTCACTCTCTGGCCCTTTACAGAAGAAGCTGCCAACCCCGCTTTATAACATCCCACCGACCCTCTGCTTTGCTTCATTTGGCAGGCTGGCTGTGAAGGGCACACAATTCATGCTCCATCAGTACCAAACCCCAAATCTACAGCGGAGCTGCTTCCTCGGAGCAGTTCATTTCGACTCCCACACCCCCCAGTGAGATGTGGCTCCTCCATCCCACTAAATCCTTATACCTCAAAACAAAACCATTAGCTAAGATGAAAGACGCTTAATACAAAAAAGATAACTGGGCAAATCCTGCAGACAAGCGAGAACTTGACCCCTTTGTTCTCCCATCCTGGGTTCAATGCTAGGAAGTTAGTATTCTCTTAAAGACAGAATGGTTTGAAAGCCCAGGCAGCGGCATATAGACTTTGCTGTTTTTTCATTCCTTTTGTCCAGTGGTTCCTACCTCCAGCGGCACAATAGGATCACCTGGGGAGCTTTCATAACCCACTAATGCCTGGGCTCCACCCCAGGGATGCTGATTAAACTAGTCTGGGCACCGTTTCACCAGTATTGGCAGTGTTTGGAAGCTCCCCCAAGTGATTCTGTTGTGTGGCCGCCACCGTTCAGAGCCAACCTGGTTCTCAGGTTTAATGTGCACGTGAGAATCGCCACCCGGGGTCACAGTGGTCAAACTCAGGGATGCACTTCCTGGAGCTCCGAAGCGGTGACTCTAGCCCTGGCTGGGTTGCCCAGTAGGGTAGAGCGCCATCCCGACTGCTGTTGGATCCCTGGTCAGGGCACACACAAGAGCTAACCAATGAACGCATCAATGAGTGGGCAACAAAGCGCTGTTTCTTTCTCTCCCCCCCACCTCTAAAAATCAGTAAATATTGGGGGGGGGGGCGGTGTTGTGGCTCCGCTGTCATGTCCCTTCTACAATGACAAGATTGTCCAGGTTTCTGTGGAGCACCTTGGAACCCACAGCCCAGATCTTCTGCGCTCAGACTTTGCAGGAACTTTCTCCCAGGAGTGTGCGGGGTAAAATCACTGGGATCTGGGCAAGGGCAGGCCCCGTGAGGGCAGGCCTGGGGATGGGAGTGCCTGTGTGTGTGTGTGTGTGTGTGTGTGTGTGTGTGTGTGTGTGAGACAGCATGTGGGAGAGCAGCAGGGGTTCACTGGTCAATGGGGCTGCGATACTCACTGCTGCAGACATCTCCTGCCTGGAAGAGCTCCGTGGTGAGCAGAACTAATCCATAGTAAGAAAACGCATTGGAAAACCTGCCAGGAAGGAAGCAGGAGAGGTAAAGCAATGGGCCTTTGGGGGCTCTCCTGGTGCCACTGAGCAGGGAGGTGGCAGGTGCGAACCACGGTGATGTGATAAAGAGAATTAATCCTGTGTCCTTTGCAGGAGCAAGACCTGTAGCATATCACAGACCCACAAGGCTGTTTACTCAACTGGCAATAGGGGGAAAAATGGGGGGGACTGAAATTTGGTAGAAAGCAGAGTATTGACACCTGTCAGGGCTTCTGGGTTGAGGTGGTCTGGTCAACCTGGATAGGAAAGCGGGGGCGGGGTGTGAAGCTTTAATAATCAAGAGAACTGGGCTCCAGCTCCTTCCTCGAATTCCTGAGAGCTAAATCAACGCCACGAGCATTTATTAAACACCGCTGTGTGTCCAGTAAAAGCGTGGAGTCTGCAGACGTCACTAGAATTTCAGGTCAGAATAACACAGTTCATTAATTCCCAACTGTCCCAGGAACCAGAATACTCAAGTCTGCAGGACTAGAACATTCTCACCCAGTATAGTACAGTATGTGGGCACTCAGTCACAATCAGATGCCAGTGATTAATTTCCCTGGGTTACAATATGTTCTAGCAAATTTACTGATTTCTATAGAGTTCTAAAATGAACCTTTACTTAATAACTGTTTCCGTATTCGAATAGTGTCCGCCCAACAGAATCAGATGCACTCAAAGATAGATACCCTCAGTTCTGTACGCACCCCCCCCCCCAACACACTCTTTAAAAATCCTACAGACTCCACCCTTATACCTGGGCACGCAGTAGGTGTTCGATAAACGCGTGGTGAGCTGGTTCAGCTCTCAGGAATGTGGAGGCAGAGTTCGCGCATGGAGCTCTGTGAATGGAGCCCAGTTCGGTACATCAGCAAAGCTTTCCCCTTCTCGTCTCTGACATTAACCGCTTTCACTGACACTCCCCCACTAATTAGCACTTCTGTGCAGAGGGGAACAGGAAAAGTGAGGACTGGTTCCATGAAACAGAACACGAAGCCGTAAGCCGTGGCCGAGCCAGCACTGTTAATGCTATGCACACGATTTGGGAGAGAGTTCAAAGGACGGCTGGAATCCGACTAGTGGTGGAGATAAAGGCCTCCCCTGCAGCCCCTGCCAATGGCTGTTATTTAAGAAAAGTAGAACACGGTCAAAACCGAAAGTTCTGAGAACGCCCATGTTGACTAAATCGGCGGCTCCCCAAACATGGGGCCCGTGCCACTGGTGGTGTCCAAGGCAACACGGCTAGAGCGGAGCACTGATGTGGCGTAAATATGGGATCTCGTGAAAAAACCAAGTCCTTTTTAAGTTTTGATTCTTTCGATGGTATCCCAGTCTTAAATGATGAGCTGCTCGGGGTAATGAGTCCTTAGCAACTCCCCCCTCCATGTGCTTCTCCATCTCTTAAACACAGCCACTCGGTGCCTTGGCAAACCCTCAACCTGGCCACTTTTGACTGTATTTATCTTGAAAAGCACCCTCTATCTAGGGCCTGAAATTAAGGTTTGATTCCTTAAAGAAGACATATAAAGTTTCCTTTGCAAAAGCATTTATCTCAGTAAACAGTGAGTCAAGTTAAGGAGGGAAAAACGACCAGGAAAATAATAGCGAGGGTGACACCTGGACCAGGCAGAGGTCGGGATGCTCACTCTGCTGACTCGTGCGAATGCTGCCTGAGATCAAAAGGCTCCCCGGGCTTTGCGTTCAAACAAAACCCCGAAATCCCAGGGCACAGATGAAGGGGATCAAAGTGTCCAGAAACGGCTCTTACCATATAAACCACAGCAGCAAGGTCGTCCATCTAAAGTGGGGCGTGAAAAGGTCCCTCATTTTGCCTCGGTCTTCCTGTTTCGAGACAAAAACGTGCAGACGTGTGGGTGCCAGCTGGGGCACCACCCCCCACCCTTGGCTGGCAGGAGGGTTTCCTGTGGGCTGGACACTTGGGCCCCAAGAACTTAGACCTCAGACCCCCAGACCAGCGTGGCCAAATTGGCCCCCAGAGCCAGGACCCAGCGACTTCCAGAGGCTTGACTCCGAAGGACCGAGATGTTCCGAACCTCCCACCCCAACCCGGAATCCTGAAGCTGGGAAGCAGACCCCTGGGGCTCGGGCCCCAACACCTTTCCCATAATTTCGTGGACCCAGGGAGAGAAAACCCATCCAAGGGGTGGCCAACCATATCACGTCTTGCCCCCAGGGTGATAAAAATGGATGTGACAAGTCACTTAAATGCCATTTGCCAAAAGATAGATTAGCTAAATGACCCATTTACCAATTTTATAGTTTGCTAATTTGTCAAATCTTTGCCTTATAATCGTTTTTTTAAATATATGTATTCTCTGACTAATTATATTCTTCTTAGATATATTTAATGAACATATTTTTCTTAGCAGTAGTTTCAGAAATGTTTACTTATTTAAACATAAGTGAAAAATTACAGGCCATAGAAGGGTAAGTCTTTGAGTATTGCCTTCATGAATAAATATGTTTTTGTGATATATTCTTCAATTAAAAAGCATTCATTAAACATGTTTTTGAATATACTTGAGAGTGTATTTATTGACTATATTTAGGAATATTTAGGGAGAATATATTGATGAATTAATGTGTTAATATGTACATAGAGAAAATATTTTCCTATTTCCTAGATATATTTGAAAAGAACAGTCCTCAAAACATGTTTGTGGTAAATTGATACACTAGCAAGCTAATTCAGGAAAACTTGCTTTTGGAAAATTCGCCTGCTCCCAGAAAGCCCTTCTCTCCTCTTTTCTCTTGCCCCTAATTCACCACCTCCTTGGGGCCTTCCTGGACCACCCTGCTGCCGGAAGTGGGTTTGGGGGGGTCTTCCGGGCAGTATCCTCCGACTATGCAAAAACACCTCTTCCCTGTCTGCTGGAATTTCATTCAGTTCTTTTTGCATAATACAAAAATAATCAGAAATATGATTTTATTTTAAAAGATAACTTCCTTGTAGGGTCTGTTGTTGGCTGAAGGGTATATTTAGCACGGACGACGGCAGGGGTCGCAGCCTTCCATCTGATAGCTACCCTTCTCCCCACGTGCTTGGTGCGCCTGCGCATACGCAGGCGGAACGTGCTCCTAAATTCTGACGGTGGTGTCCTCCCTGACCGTGTTGCCGCCGGAGCTCTGCACCATCCATTAAGGATGTCTTCCAAGCCTAGTTTGGCGCCCTGGCTGTAAGCCTATCACAACACTCTCTAATGTGGTTTTATTGTCCAGCCTTTGCCGATCAATCACATTTGCTAATCAGACTTCATCGGCGCTGAAAAGTGAAGCAGAAGCAGGAGTAGTTACGGGATCCATTAGCGCACACGGCATCACATTTCTGTAATCATTGGTTAAATTCCGCAGGTGGCACCCTCAGGACTTGGCAGTGAAACTACAGAGGCTGGAGTTGCCAGGTTGCCCTTGCAGGAATTGCCACCGCCCCGCCCCCCCACTCCATGTACACCTGTGCTCACGCGCACACGTGCCCCACCCGTGTACGTTCGCCTGCCCTCGTGCACGCACAGGGACGCGACCGCCACAGGGGCAGGGAAGAGGAGCTGACCTGTCTGGAAATGATGAGCTTCCCCAGCGGCATGGGGGCTCCGTTTTCTGTCGCTATCCTCTTCAGGGTGGCGATGGCCTTTTCCTGGTTCCCGGACAGCACGTCATACCTCGCGCTCTCCGGCAGCCACTGCAGGGACAGGAGAGCCGGCAGGGCAGGTTAGTGTGGCTCGGCCTCACACCCATCTCCGTGTGGGGGCCTCAAGGGTGGCGACTCTGGAGCCAGAGGACTGGCTGCAAACCCTGGTTCTGCCATTGAGTGTATCAGTCACGTGACCTCGAGCAATCATTTGACTTCTCTGTGCCTCCATTTCCTCATCCTTAATTAACATGGAGTTAATGCCAGATCCTTCCTCTCAGGGTTATTGAGAGGGTCAAACAGGAGGACCCACACTGGGGGCTCAGCCCAGGGCCTGGAATGGGTTAGCGGAGCTATTGTCCTTGCTTCCCCTGTTCCTGTTACCCCGTGCTTCTGTCAGAGCTCCAGGGACAGGCTGAATTAAGACAAGACTGCCACCAAAAATGGAAGAAAGAAAGACAACAAAAAAGACTGCCACTCTCACCACCAATATCACCATCTCCAGCTCTTAAGAACCTATGCTCCCCTGTGTTCAGCATCATCTTGCAAGCTCCGTCTGAGCACCAGACAGAAATCTGAAGGACCTTTAGGCCTAACAGAGTCCACTCCCCAAGGGACCAGATAAGAATGTTTCTGCAAAGTGAAGCACCAGCAGCTTGTGAAATGAGAGAGAGTGAGGCTTGCAGTCAGAAGCTCTGGTTCGACTTAGTTCTGTTGTTTGTTTGCTGTGTGCCTTTTGACAAGTCGCTCAACCTCTCTGGGCCTCAGGTTCCTCATCAGTAAAATGATGAGGTCGTAGAGATTGCTAAGGTCTGTTAAAATTCACACTTCCTTTTCCAATAGTACAGAGTTGTCCTTGGACATGGCGGCCCAGCCACGAACCACATTTCCTGGGACCCCTCCCCCTTGCTTCTAGATGGAGCCATACTTTCCCCACTGGTGTATGAGCAGAGTATTCCTGGCAAAGGTATTTAAGACGTGAGTGGGCCTCTCCACCTGCGCCTCCCCAGTCTGCATGTGGACGACTCCAAAGCCCTGGAGGTTGACGGAGCTACAACCCCGAAGGAACCTGGACTGGGAATCGCACTGGCCAATCAGGAGCACCCATCCTGGACTATTGAGTAAGTGAGAAACATGTGTTAAATTATGGAATGTGCATGCTTTATGTGTTACAGCAGCTGGTACTATCCTAACTAATGCAGGTTTTCATCGCAGTTCCGCCCCCTACGGCTACTGGGAGAGACAAATGCAATAGTGCATGTGAAGAGCCTGATACTTAGTTATGCTCAGGAATTACTAATACCTTTTGTCATTACGAGGAGTTATATTATTTACTGTAGATGAGATCTACCCACCCCAAGGCTTATGTGGGGCGCTCACTGGCTTTAAAGGGCTCCATGCACGTGGTCTACACATGAAATGAGAAAGTGTGTCACATGATCTCATGGCAGGGTGCGGGGAGAGTTTACCCAGAGCTGAGACAGAGAGATCATCTGAGCTTCTGGACCCGGCCATGCAAATGTTTAATCCTTTGTCGGGTGTCTACCTCTCTCTGTCACTCTAGCCAGCTGGAGCTGGGTCTCCGTCACTTGCTGCCCAAGAGTCCCATCGATTCTAATAGTTACCTTAAGTGCAGACCTTGCAGTCAGCTGCGAGGCATAGGTGCCCGCCCCCTTCCCCTGCCGTCTCCCTGAAGAACCTCCCAGCAGTATTTGTCTAGGGGAAAGCAAATAATACCGCATAGTGAGCCTGACCCCAGGCCCGGTTCCTTTGTCTCATTTCCTGGTTTAAAAAAAAAAAACCCTTAAAAGGCAGCTTTGGTGTCCTTCTCTACCGCCTCCCCATCCAAATGTGGAGAACAGCAGGAGGTCACGTGGCAAAGGTTGAGCCCTCTTGCAGGGTACCTACAAAACACAGGACAGCGAAGAGGAGGAGTGGGACAGCCGAGAGGATGAGCAGCCAGCGCCAGCCCAGGCTGGGCATCACAAACACAGCCAGGATGACCTCGAACACTGTCCCGATGGCCCAGAACACCTGCCACGGAAGAACAGGGGTCAGTGATGGGGGCGGCATTGGGCAACACAGTGAGCAATTTCCCGGCCACTGCAGACAAGGTCATCCATATGGGAAAGGGGTCCTTGGGGTCAGCAAGGTCGGAATGGCCATCCCTTTCCCCGTGGTTTATACAGGTGGGCCAGAGCCACCATGTCGTCCATCTCCTGAGAGTGCTGTCCACAATCTATGATACCTGCCTGGCGCCCACTGGAGTGTGGGCTGTGGCAGCTCTGGTTAAGGAATCAATACGCTTGATACTATGTGAGGTCAGTGTGGCAGGTGGGCATGCTGGGTTTTGTCCACTGACTTTGCCTCCCCTGTCCAGCAGGGCTCCAGGCCCCTGTATCAGAACGGCCTCCTTCCTGTGGGGCTGCACGTTCTCTGTGCACCCTTTCACCAGGCTTCCTCAGGCTCCCTGTCCTCTGGCTCCCCACTAGGTGCAGCCAGTGGGGACCCCCACTGGGATGGGAGGGAGGGAAGAAGGGAAGAGAGGTTGGGCACTTGTTTCCCCGGCTCCCTCGCAGGGTCGCCATGGACTGGCTGTGTCCCTCAGCTGAAGGTTACGGCTCCCACCCAGTGCTCCTGGCCACACAACTCACTCTCTCTCTTTCTGTCCCCCCCTCTGTCTCTCTGTCTCTGTCTCTCTCTCTCTCAGCTACCAATTACTCCCTCCCTTTGCCCTCTCAGGCCTGGGGTGATAATACTCCTGCAAGGCCATTGTAAATAGTCCTTTTGTGAAATCCTCTTCCAATATTCCTATTCCTATTCCTATCTGAGTATGCTACTTTCTGCTGCGACCCTGACCCCACAGTGATTGTCCACTCCCACACCGCTCCTTCGGCTATCCCAGCAGTTTTGGCCCCATCCCCAGAGCCCTCCTAAATCTCCTTTTGCTGACACTAGCCACAGTCCATCCTTGTTGCCGACAACCAGGGTGGCTGTCAAAGTGTCTAGCTAGCGGTGTAGCACTGACAATCAGAATGGACACTGGCCACACACCTGGTCCACCCCCACCGTGACAGTGCCAGGAGTTAACCCTTCAGTAGCTGGATCTGGAAGAGTTCTTGGGGGGTTCCTAAGGGAGGACAGGGGGGTCAGGTGGTGAGGGGTAGTCAGGGTTCAGCATCAGCATTTCAATATTTAAACAACTGGTCCATCCGGACCAGCCGACAACCGTCCTGACTGGTCAGGGTTGGGTGTAGTGAAGATAGTTAAGTTGGGCCCTGGGGTTGATGCAATCGATATTGTCAGTGTCGTCATGGTAACGAGGGAGGTCAAAGTGGCATCACAGTTATCACTGTGGACATCAGTGTCCAGGAAGGACAAAATATACCATCTGACACTATGTGGTGGAGGGGCCTCTGGCCAGCTGTGAGTTTGCCACGAGAGCCTCCAGGTCATGGTTGGAAAGTGGGTCCCTGGCAGAAGGAGGGCTCAGGAGGACTCACTGGACCAGCAGACTTTAGGAGCAGCCTGTAGACCCCAGAGGTGGCCATGAATGGTGATCTCAGACAGGACACGGGGGTGGAGTGAAATGACACGGGCGGAGGGCAGGAGTTTGGTCCTCTCAAGCGGTACCATTCAGCGCTAACTCTCAGATAAAAGCCATTTCTAGTTCAACAAGGACATGCCACCTGCCAGCCACCATTTTTTCCCTAAGGGACAGTAAACTGAATTTTCTTGCCTGTTGAAGCACTTATCCATATTTCCAAACAACCGTGTCAAAACCAACATAAATGACCCATTTAAGTCTGTGCATGCTGAGTCTGTTATACTTTTCTTAAACTCCCTGCTCCTTGTCCTGAGGCTCAAGACACCCAAGAACCTCATATGCCAGACGCTGAACATTCTCCAGAAACCCAGCCACCCTCCTTACCTCAATCAGCAAAATGCATTTAGCTCTGGCTTTCATGGGAAGGAACTCAGCATACAGCGTCACCCTGGGAAAGCGGAGACAGAAAGGGTCAAGGTCAGGAGTGAGCGGAAAGATTGCTACCATTTACTGAATTCCTAGGTCAAGGTTCCTGAGTGTGGTCTGTGGACCACTTGCATCAGAATTTCCCGGGATGATGACTGTGTATGCAGATTCCTCAGGTTCCACCCAGACCTTCAGAAACAGGCTCCCAGGATTGGGGCCCTGGCATCTGCCTTTTTAGCTAACTCCCCAGATGATTCTCAAATGTAATCATTGCTTCCATTGAGCCCTCTCCACAACCCAGGGGAAAATGTAGGGGGAAACTGGGCGGTGGGATGATGGACAGCCTCGCTGTAGAACTGTCCCTCGGGTGTTCCCTGTCACTGCTGAGAGCGCCCCCTGCAGGAGCCACTTGTACAAGAACCTCTGCCTCGGTCCTGCTTCTGTGGCATCCAGCCCACAGCGCCTTGCCCTGCAGACAAGCTAACTTTTTCAAAGTTGGCCTCAGCAATACCATGGAGATTTAGAAATAGTTTTGTCATCTGTAAAAGTCCCTCTTAGGATTAGGACAAAGTCCATTCCTGCTGCAGAGACCGAAGAATGCTCAAGAACCTCAGAGGAAAGGCTTTAGGAGTTCAAATAGATGATTTTTAGAGGAAATTATGAGAAAAAAAAAAAGGTCCATGTCATCTAGTCTCATCTCACGGTGTATTTTAGTGTATTCCCTCTCTCTGTCCTGGTCTGCTCTCTTTCTCTCTAAACTCCTGGCTGAGGCCATACTCAAGATTTCTGAACCTCTCTTTTATGCTATTTATAAATATTTCCATGCCATTAAAAATCCTTTTACATATATTCTATTATATACATGAATAATAACTATCTTTCATTGAGGAACTACTCTGTGCCAAGCACGGTTTTACACTGTTCTGGATGTTTTAATTCACATGGTTTACCTACTCAACAAACACTGTGAGTCGATGAGGGTAGTTAATTATAGTTTCTAATATGTGTGTGCATATCTTTAACTCCCATCTAACTATGTCAGAGAAGCCATTAGCTGGCCAGGGTCACACAGCTAGCTAGCAAGCTGGTAAGTGGAAGAGCCAAAATTTTAATCCAGGTCTGTCTATATTGTGCATCCCATCCACCATTTTCCTATTTGGATGGTTTCACCGTAACAAACAATACTTTAATGAACATATTGAGGCTGAGATCTTTGTCTTTTTATGGTTTCCATAGGATGGATTCCTTACGTAGAACTTGCGGCAAAGAGAATACATGTTTTTAAGACTTTAAGATCTCAAAGCGGTTCCAAAAAAGTTGTTCCCATTTATATTCCTACAAGTACCTCTTCCAACAAGCACTATTAGGGATTTCATTAACTCAACTCTAAAAGCAGGGACCAAGGTCGCACTGGCTGCAAAAGATTACAGTGGTCACGATGAGTGATTTCTTTGGAATTTTATTCTATTCTCAAAAGGTGTACTTACATTATTCTTACAAATCAATAATAATAATAAAATAAGAAGCATACTTACCTTTCACTCGCCAAACTAAGGCCAAACCACTAACCATGCAAACATGTGAAAAAGCATATTCTAAGGGCAAAGCTATTCCTGCCTTAGAGGCCAAGGATTTCTTTTTACAGTGAACCTACGGCACGCAGTCTTCCTCTTCTTTTTTTTTTTTTAAGATTTCATTTATTCATTTTTGGAGAGAGAGGAAAGGAGAGAGAGAAACACTGATTGGTTGCCTCTTGCACACCCCAGCTGGGAACCCCACAACCCAGGCACCTGTCCTGACCAGGAATTGAACCAGTGACGGTTCGGTTTGTGGGGATGGCAGCCAACCCACTGAGCTACACCCCTCAGGGCAGCGTACAGTCTTTTTTTTAAGCTGAAGTAGTACATGGGTGCATTGAGGTATGTATGATGACCCTTCTTTTTCCTCATAACCCTTCTTCCATTCTCCTCCCCCAAAGCCATTATTACGGCAGTTTGCCTTGCAACCTTTCAGCCCCTTCTCTACATAAATAAACACATTTAAGCAACATGGTATGTTTCGTTTCTTTTTTCTTCACTTCCTTTCCAATTCTCCCTTCCTTCCTGTCTCCCTCCCTCTCTTCCTTCCTTTACTTAACACGTGCAGCGGACTGTCAGTGTCCCGCCCATCCAAAGGCCTCACCTCTTATCACTGCCGAGCTTGCCACTCCAACTCCCAATGGCCAGAACCTACGAAACCTTCCTGAGTGCCCTCTCTGGACATTAAAAGTTGCTTTGCTAACCTGTGTGGCAGACCAGAAGTGCCAAAGTATTTAAACTTCGAAGAAGCAGCTCTCAGCTCGTCTCTGGCATGGGATAGTCTGGACACCTATGCTGCAGAGACTCGCAGAGTAACCACTGCAGTTGGCCCTTGAACACCGCGAATTTGAATCAGGTGGGTCCACTTATACGCAGATTCTGGCCCGTTGATAGCCTTCAGGTTCACATCTGCAGATTCAACCAACACTAATCTTGGGTCAGGAACTATTTTTGCATTCCCAGCAGCAGCAGTTTCTCACCCAATGGATGGAAAATACAGTTTTCTATTCATGGCTGGTTCCATCTGTAGATGTGAAACCTGTGGATCTGAAGAACTGACTGTAGCTAAGCTTTAGGGGATCAAAAGTTATACTTGGATTTTCAACTGCACAGTGGAGGGGCCCCAGCCCCCACGTTGTTCTAGAGTCAATTGTATTTGTTCTTGAATCTGTGTCAGGATCTTGCCTCCAATAAAACAGTTTGGGGACCTTTCCCTATTAATATGCATAGAGCTACAGCATTATTTTTTAACAGCTGCAGCCCTGTTGATCAATATGCAGACTGTTTGCAATTTCTCATTTTTTGCAACCTAGGCCACAAGAAACATCTTTTCCTGAAATTGTTGTGCCCCGCACTTGGCCATTATTCATAGCAGTTTATAATGAAAACGAGCTGTTTGATCGCCATCCAAAGTGCGGTGATTATTACAATTACACTGAAGAATAAAAGAACGGGCAACAAAATCAGCCATGCCAAGAAGCAGCCGATGCCGGCATAAATAAACCCCCGCTGCGAGTAGTCGCGTTGATAGCACTTTGGTGGTTAGAGATTTGCCCTTTGGATCACATGCCTAGAAAGAAATGACCTGTAACCTCCATTTGGCATTTCTGCTTGGTCTTTGGAAGAAAAAGCCATGTGAAGGGCACGTTTGTGAGCAAGCTCATTGTAGACACATCTGAAGAACCTTCTAAGGCAGGTTTCAAGGTACAACAGGTGGGCAGCTGCTACCTGGGGAATGCAGCATTTTTAAGAGCGGCTGAAACACACCTCAGGTGCCAGCCTCTTAAAGCGAGTGGCATTTCTTCTGAAGGACACAGCGCCCTCTACTGGAAATAGAAATGATCTCCCCAAGTGCCCACCTGTATCTTGTACTTATTTTCACGTGTGAAGTGGTAGGTACAATTACAGGCGGTCATCATTTCGGCGGTAGGATGCCAACTTGCATTTAAAGTTTTTTCTCAAACAAAAGTGTCTTGTTTGTAATGATCAAAATAAACTTACATGTAACTCCCCTGCTCCAATTAAAGTCTGTACCTCCTTAATGCTCCTTCACAGACAGAAAAGAGAATGATCTGGCCTCCTAAATGTGATCCCTCTTTCCTGCCTTAATGAGAGAGAACAGCAGCTGCTCAGAGCCGCCCATTCTGCCTTCCCGGAATCATCTCCAAATCAGTCCTCGGGACCCGTGGACATTAATGATTTACCAGGAACTTTCACCACATACGGCCAGAACTCTTTCCCAATATTTGTTCCGATGGGAGAGCTTTGGCATTAGACAACCTGGATTGGAGCCCAGCAGATGGTTTGGGAAAGCTGCCCCACAATCTCCCTTCCTTGGATCCGTGCTCCCTGGCAATGAGACTGTGCGGCTCCTTCCATCCGGTCTAAGTCCCGGGCCCTTGAATCTGGGCTTAGTGATTTGCTTTTGATCAATAGAAGGTCGTAGAAGGGATAGTGTGCCAGTTCCAAGCTTAAGCTTAAGCCTCAAGAGGTTCTGTGGCTTGTGCTTGCCGTCTTGGACCCCTGCCCAGGCACCATGTGGCCAGGTGTCCAGGCTAGCCAGCTGGAGGATGACAGGCCTGCGGCACACAGAGGAGGCAGCTGTGGCCGCGGGGGCCCAGCCAGCACCCACGCAATGCACCAGTTGACTGGAGACACATGAGTAAGCCCCACTGAGACCGGAACACCCAAACCGCCTCACTGCGGGATCACGAGTTAAATCAATCATTGTTTGAAGCCAGAAGTGGTGGGATGGTTTGTTACAAAGCAAAAGGAACTGCCACACACCACTGAATAACCATCTGACCTTAAGCAAGTCACTTCTGACCCCTGAGCCTCAGTTTTCTCATCTGTAAAATGGGAATAATAGGGTTGTTCCATGGACAAGAGGAGGTAGTGTGAAGAGAGCACTTAGCTTAGGCCTGGCACTCGGTAAGCACTCAGTTAACATCATCATCATCGTCACCATGAATTACTGTTGCTATCACCAAGAAACATTGTGAACGCCTGCTTTGGGGGAAGAAGGGAAAGAAGAGAAAGAGAGGGAGGCACACAGAAAGGCACAGATCAGGACAGAGGGATGGGCTCCCAATAAATAATATAATCTGTAGGTGAGATGACGGATGTTACCTAAACCCACTGAGGTCAGCGTTTTGCAAGATGGATGAGTCAGGTCATTCTGCTGTACATCTCAGCCGTATAGAGTGCTCTATGTCAATTACGTATCAATAAAACTGAAAGGCATTTTAATTAAAATTTGCCAATAATATAATCTGTATTTACACTGAAAATTTAGAGTACATTATAAGGACTTCTGATGGTTGGGCTTTTAAAAATGACACAGCAAACTCCCACTGGTTTGACTTTGTGAGGTAGCACAGTTGGGCAAAGCTCTTCTAAATGAATGGAAGCTCTTAGTTAACATTTAATTACATAAAAATATCTCCAGCTCAATGTTTTCCAATAATGAACTTAGGGGAGCCATTTTTATAACTAGATAAGAACATCGCATAATTAAGATGATTATTTTTATGCAAATGGCTGAAGCAAGAGCTGGGAAGCCAGAGGCTTTCTTGGGTGGTAAAATATTTCCTCTGGGATTTTGTTCATGGTTTTGTTGCTTTCCTCATAGACAAAGGAGCTGTCGAATGGAGTTATTAAGAGAGTATGTTGGGAGGGTCAAGTGAAGTTTCAATCTCAGTTCTGCCGTTTGCTATATAAGCTGTGTGACCTTGGGCACGTTATTGAACTTCTTTAAAGCCCCAGTTTTCTTACCTGTGACATGGAGATAATAATACCTGTGTCCTAAGGTTTTATGAGTTTTAGAATGGTCATGTGTATAAAGCATATGGTTTAGTGCCCGAAATGTAGTAATAGCTCAATAAACAAGCAGAACAGCTAGAGTCGTGTTCAAGAAATGAACAGCTAAATGGGGAGGTATGATGTTTGGGGTGTGGGGGCCGGGAGGTTGGGGACCCTCACAATACAAGGGTAAGGGGTAAAGACCCTCCCAGCTGCTCTGTGTCCTTATTTTCCTGGCGTCCTGTCCTCTCTCCTCAAAGATGTCTCCCGTTTGCAGTTTTAGGAGGTGGTTTCTCTCACCTCTGGTTCCTCTGCCATGGTAATCCCCTCTGCTTAGAATCTTCTAGAAGTTCCTCAAGATGTCTAGTCTGCTGCTGGCACCCTCTTCCTGCTTGCCAGCACCATGACAGACTTCCCTATTTCTCATACCTTTTATGCCACTTGCAGCAAATGGGGAGGAAGAAGAAGCAGAAATTAGTGCTGCTCACTGCACCAATCTTGAACAAGAATTGCTGCGGACGTTGAGAATACTTCCTTTCCTTTCCTTCCCTTCCCTTTCCTTCCCTTTCCTTCCCTTTCCTTTCCTCATGTGGGGAGAAAATCCAGGGGGCCCTTTGGGGGCGGGTTCTGCCGTCATCTACCTGAGCATCCCAGGGAGAGGAATTGAATGTGGACTTCCGGGAGTGCATTCCTTCCCGCCACTAGGGGACAACTGTCCCCTAGACAATGAATGGCTCGTGGACGGGGGCGCGGCTGTGTCTGCAGGAATTCCCGGAGCTGGGCCTGAATGGAGCTCACGGGGCACAAGCCCCTGCCAGCCCAGATTTATGGGCTTGGCTTAATCGCCGCCGCCTCCAGCTCCAGTGGCTTTCAGCTCACCCCCGATCCGGGAGGACCCGTCCAAGGCCCGCTCCGCAGAGCCCTGCAGGATCGATAATGGATAAGGAGGGGAAAGACTGAGGGCTGAGAGCCACTCACTGTCCCTTCGGCCTCTAAGTGGCAGACAGAGTCTGGGCACTTGTTCCTGTGTTAAATCCGCGTGGTCACGTCTCCCTCCCCCCATTCATTCCGTTCACAGTTACACAGTGAATCCACCGTCCACCACACTGACGCTGAGCTTCCTAACCAAGCCTTCAGCACACCACACGCGTGCCCACCTTCACTGCGTGTTCTGCCAGGCGCTGCCCTGGGCACTTTACTGCGCTGTCATTTAATATCCTAAGTGTCCCCAGGATGTAGGTATACCATCACCCCCATTTTAGAGATGAACAAACTGGGGTGTATAAAGGTTTAATGGTTTGCCTAAGGTCACACAGCTATTATGGGACAGGGTCAAGATTCGAACCGGGGAATCCGGTTTCAGAGCCCAAGGCCTAGCCACAGTACTGAGGCACCAGCATTGCTCTTCTAGGTCATCTCTCTGTCCCGGTCTTCCCCAATCAGCACGCTCAGCAGGCTCAAGAAGTCAGTCACTGAATGGTTAACAGGGGTGTGGGGCCAATCTTGCTAGTCCTGCCACCAAAGAGCCAACCCGCCAGCAGCCGAGACCAAAGCAGAGCCCTCAGGACAGAGCCAGCCCATGTTACTTGGTGACAAGTCATCTGCATGGGGCTCCTTCCATTTCAGAAGGAGCAGTAAACCACCTTGACTGGAACTGACATGCATTCTGCATATTGCTTTGCCTTCCCTGCCCGTGGGGGTCTCAGCCAGCACCATTATCAGAGGATTGTCAGAGTATTGGACCCTTGGACACAGGATTGCACACAACAGGACATGGGACCAAGGGATACATAACAAGGGAGAAGCAGCCACAGAGGTGCAGACCGCGGAATCCACTGGCCCTGTCACGTGCGAGGTCCTCCTGACGCTGCTGGACTGAGACAGTGAAGGAACAGCCTTTTCTAGGGGCCCCGGAGGCATCAGCTTGGAGATGACGCCCTGTGAGGAAGGGGCACTATTTCCCGGACCCAGGACACCCTGTAATCAATGACTGTTATGTGGTGAGATGTAGAAAGACTACGTGGTTCTGGAAATCAACGGTGTGAAGAAGGACTGTCACTGCTGTCATTCCCAGTGACCCAATTTGAGGAATCTGTCCTGGCTCCCAGACAGGGCATGCTTTCACCCAGGGGACAGAGCAAGAGTGCCATTAGACTACACAACAGCTGCCACCTAGTAACTTTGGGGTCCTTGTGTCATGAAATGGGCAAGCGAGAAAAAGAGGGAGCCTTTTGTCTGAGGAATCCTGAGCACCAGGAGGCAGTAGGGCCACCTAATTTGTCCCCCAGGTGATACACTGGGCATCTCTTGGAAATCCCCTGCCTCATTTTTGTGGAGAGTGGACAAGCAGCAGCAATGGCTGAGAAGGGCAAGGTCACCAGGGACCTCAGGCCAGGGGGCATCAGCAGGGGGCGTCAGCAGACGTGCTACCCCAAGGTGAAGGGAATCCAGAACAGGTAGTGGAGGAGGGCAATACTACGCATTGGTTGTGGGCGTGTGGCCAGCAGCACTAGCTTTGGCCAGAGTTCATTCCACTAACCATCCTCTTATAAGCCCTTTCAGGACAAAGACCAACCAGAATCCTGGAGGAGCCCTTCCCAAACGGGGTGAACTTGTTCCATGAAGCAAGTGCATCCAAGCAGTGCCAGGGGCTGGCTGCAGTGGATGCTGCGATGCACCACCTGGACTCACCCCCGGGCCAGAGGCACGAGGTCCCTCTGGAGCCATCAGCAGTGTTGCCTGCTAAGAGCTCAGAACGGAGTCCCTTGCAGGAATGGCCTTGGCCAAGCGCCACACTCCCTCATTGAGGGCAGCCCACGTCCAAGTGGCTGATGAGGGTACAAATGTCCAGCCTCCGTGCCTCAATTTGGAACAACTCTCAAGCATCACCCCAACGTCTGAACCCCTAAAGGATCGGCTGAGGCCTCTGTTGCAATCACATTACAACTCAAATTCTCCCTCTGCCCACTCCGTACAGAGGCTGACCCCAACAACACCTGTGCACAAATCTCTCAGTCTGTTTCCCGGCAACCCGACCTGCCACCGGGACGTGTCTGCTTTGCTCACTGCTGCATCCCCAGCACCTAGCACAGGCCTGCGCCGTAGCGGGCGCTCAAGAACTGTTGGGTGAATAAAGGAGTAAACTAGGAGGCAGCTACCTGGTCCTTGTTCAAAATGCCCCTAAATGATTTTGATAGGATTCCTTCCTCCAAACCCATCCTGCCCACCGCTGCCAGATGAATGCTTCTAAAGCACCTCCTCTGCTCCAGAGCTCTCGGTGGCTCCCCACGGCCCACTGACACCCTTTTGGCCCGGCAGTCAAGGCTTTAGCAGGCTTGCCCTGGTCTACCCATCCAACCTCAACTTCCGGTGCTCACAGGTCTCAGCCTGAGAAGCTATCTGAACTGGACCATTAGCCTCCCTATGACACAGCTGTCGCTCCCTCATTTCATGAAGATCCCATCCAGTGACAATCCTACATTTTCTCCAGCCCCCCTCCTGGGTCTTTCCAAATCCTCTGCCTCCTTAGCAGCCAGGTAGTAAATTGCAATGGCGACAGCCCAGGCTCTGGAGTTGGGGGGCCCGGATTTTGTTTCTGGCTCCGTGTCTTCCTCACGGAGCCTCCTGGGGCAAGTTACTTACCTCTCTGTGCTTCAGTTTCTTTATATGTAAAATGACATTAACGGAATTTACCTGATAAGGAAATTTGGGGGGAGGCTTAAAGGAGATAATCTAGGTAAACTATTTAGAATAGCCCCCGCCTCTTAGTAAACACCAAATATTGGTTATTACCAGCGTCCTTTAGAGTGAGGTCAAACACACTTTTTCTATAAAGGGCCAGAGAGTAAATATTTCAGGCTTTGTGGGCCATAGAGTCTCAGCTGAGACTACTCAACTCTGCTGCTGTAGCATGAAACCGGGCAGTCATAATTTGTAAATGAATGGGCATGGCTGTGTTCCCAATAAAACTTTATTTAGAGAACCAGTCAGCATGTCGATTCAGCCCACATGCTGCTGTCTGCCAAGCTTTGCTTTAGGACTCCCCAGTGTCACGGCCGAGAGTGACTTCTCCCTACAACTCTGACTGCTCTCAGCACCTCAGCAGCAGCAACAACGACAACACCCACCTCACCATCCCCTGGCTCTTGTTACAGTACGAGGGGGTGAGGGGCAGCACGCATGGCGGTCAAAAGCATGAATGTCGAAGGCAGACCAACTTGGATTGTTAGTTCCACCTACATCCTGTGTGTGACTTGGGCAAATAACTTCACCCACTGAGTCTCAGTGTCCTCACCTGTAAAATGGAGATTGCAATAATTCGATAACATACTTCCTGGGGCTGCTGTGATGTGTCTGAGGAACGTCTGATCCATGCTAGGTCTATTGTTTTTACTATTAGTTCACATTTACGACCTCCCTGCCATTGTGCTGCGCTTTTTCATTGGGAATTGTTCCAACACTGATAATGATGTCATCTGCTGGTCACAGCAGGCTCCCCCGGTACCACACGCCCTGTTGTAACCACCTTCGTGTTTCTCAAGGCCATGAACAGCCCCCCCCCCATTGACTGACCGCCTGGCTGGAAGGCCAGAGCTGGGTATTTACTTACGACTGGGGGACCCCTCCGATCCCGAAGCCCACCAGGCCGCGGAGCACCAGGATCCAGCTGTACACGGGCGCGAAAGCACTGAGGATGCCGTAGTACAGTGTCCAGAGCACGCTGATCTTCAGCCCCTGCAGAGAAGGGAGACACCAGGTCACAGGGCTTCTCAGCACCGTCAGGTCCTCATATTTCAAGTCACCGACAGAGTCATGTTAAAGGGTAACCCACACCACACTCTGTGTGGGTGCTGCCAACCTCCAGGGGGCGTGTGGCAAAACGGTGGGGCATTCTTGCTGGTCCCAGTGATTGGCATTTCCTAGCCAGGGCCCGGACATGGAAGACGGTCCCACTGTGCACGAGACCCAATGAAGACTTGTCCTGCGTCCCCCACCAGCTCAGATCAAACCTCCCACCCAACCATCGCGCTGCTGAAAACTCTGTTTATGATTATCTACACCTGGATCTTCAGTCCAGTTTACACATCAGCAGGATTTGGGGTGGGGTACAGTTTGAACATACTATACTTAATTTTTCAGGAAGGCAACTTCCAGGTAAATCAAAGGAAGATCGGGCTTTGTTTTATCTGGAAGTTTACGAAATTGCTCATCATTTCAGGACACCGTGTTGCCAATGGCAACGCTGTGCGTGGAGTTGGAGTCACTGAGGGAACACTTCAGCGTCGGTCTCCGTTCACGGGGCTTTGACACGGACCTACGAATAGAACGATCTGAATCTTATTTCCAAATGTCAACTAGAAAGAAAAAATCATCAACAAGATTCAGTTAAATACACGCTTACTGATCATCAGGGGCAAATATTCACCGCTTCCTTTTATTACCTAGGCAAAGTCCTACAGGAACATTTGCAGGTTGCAAATAAATCTCACATTAATTATCTCCTTTAAAAAATGTCTCCCTCGTATCCTAGTTAGGACATTATAACTGATTTCCTTTTTCAAAATTATGTGAGTGGCTATTTCATTTTATCTTTGAAATTATTTCTGGAAATTAGGGAGCACTCTTAAAATTTTTAATAACTTTTTTTTTAATTAAAGGAACATTGTGTTTACCAAGGTTAAGACCTACCTGGGGTAAGGTCTTAATGCCACAACAAAAACACACTGCATCTTCCTGGGTGTTAATTACTCTTGGAGATTGAGAAAGAATTGAGAGTAAACAGAATCGAAAGGATAGTTTTTTACATAACAACCAACATCATCTCCATGATGGAGCAGAACTGCAGACTTTACATCCGCTGGAGAACAGGCTCTGGGAGGAGGTCCCGGGCGGCCTCGCTCTGAAGCCTCACTCCTCCCAGAGGCAACGAGCTCCCTCTCCGGCCCCCTGGGGACTGACAGGTTGGGAGAAAAGCGCAAAACCTATGATTTTCGCTGTAAACCCGTAAACTGAATTAAAGCAACTCGGGAAATTGGGAGATTTAGCGGATGATTTGGGGTCTTTGGGGGAATGATTTTAAGTAATAGAATATTTTAAATAACTCTGAATCACCTAGCAAAAAGGTGGTTTCTTCTTCCTTCCGATGTCCACTCTTCTGATTATGTCCAAGAGGAAGCACCTGGGTGGTGCCAGTCTGTCTTTAACACCCTTTGACCACCTACTAATCTCTCCTCTGAACCCAGGGAACAGGGGGGCAACAATAACCAGCTACAACTTAATAACATTGTTTTATTTCCATTGCATTTATTTTTTGCAGATATTTCCTTAGGCAATTGTTATTGATTTCCTACTTAAGAGGCTCTGTAAAGTTTCTTTTCCCCCAGAATTCATTTTATTAAAAAAAAAAACAGTTCATACAAAAAAAAGATACAGCGTGCACCAGAGAACAGGTACAACAAGAATTATTAAAGTAGGAAGCCCTGGATCTATTGCAATAATAATAAAGCAACGTTTATGCACCCCTAAACCCATGCCTATGAAACTGGTACCTGCCACGTACATACTTAACTCCTTTCTTTTGGCTTAAGCCAACTCAGTAGAGATATTCTTCCCTGGAACCCAAAGAGTCTCGAATCAGAAACAGGACCTCGTTAGCAGCAGAAAAAAGAGGAAAAAAAAAGGGAAGCAGAGCAGGACACGAGGAAAGCAAGAGAAGAGGACACCCAGACTGGGGCACGGAGGCTCAGCCTCCCTCCCGGGGCTGTCTGTGTGACCCCAGCGAGGTCACCGGTGACCTGCATGCCAGGCACCACACACAGGCACGCTGGCCTGTCCTGTGGGGTCACGGCAGACCGCAGCTGGCTCTGCATTTGCCTGCTGATGCCAGGGCTTTCCAGCTGCCCAGAAAATGAGGACTCAGCGACCATTTGTGAGTAGTGCTGTGGCTGTTGCGAAGCCATGAGCACTGCCAGCAAGTCCCCACCGAGCACTGCTTGGGGATCCTGCAGAAATGTCCTCTGGGCTTCTCATTAGCTATACTTGTCACTCTCCCCTAACATCTGTTCTGCCTTTTAGACTGTTAGCCTCTCCTTTTCTCCCTTCCTCTCTCCCTCCCTCCCTCCTTTTCTTTCCTCCTTCCCTCATTCCATGTTTATTTATTGAGCATCCCCTGCATGCTAGCCTCTAGAAATAGATGCATAGACACTATAGATTCATTAATTTGCTCATTCAATTATTTATTCGACAGTAAGCATGTATGCAGTGCCTGCTGTATGCCAGACACTAGAGTACTGATACATATTATTCATTCAATAAACATGTATTGAACATCTGTGTGCCCTGCACTGGAGGTACTGATATGTATCATTCATTCATTCACTCACTCATTTGTTCAGTATGCATGTATTGAGCACCTGTTGTGTGCCTGGCACTCAAGATGCTATTATTTATTCATTCATCCATTGACTATGCACATATTGGAGGCCAGGCACTGGACTTTGTCCTGGGATGCAGCAGGGAACACGACAGCCAGAGCCTCTGACTTCATGGAACTTTCATTCACACACATCCTCACAGTAACCTTTGGAAAGAGATTATTTTCATTTCCAAAGTAGCACAGTGATGGTAGAAGTATTGATAGTTGACTGATTTGTTCAGGATCAGCAGAGTCCAAACTGAAGCCAGGATTTCCAACCCCAAGTGCTGTACTGTGAACAAGCCACTCCCCCCCTCCAGGGCCCTCTGGTAGAGAACGTGCATGCACCATACAGGTGCGGTGCAGCAAGGACAGGTGAGTCTGAGTGCATGAAAAAGGACTTGACCTGTCTTGTCAGCCTCTACTCAGCTATGGCCAAAAGTTACTATCATGGGCCCTGGCTGGGTAGCTCAGTTGGTTAGTGAGAGCATTGGTCTGATATGCCAAGGTTGCAGGTTCAATTCCCAGTCAGGACACATGCAAGAATCAACCAGTGAATGCATAAGGAAGGGTAACAACAAAATGATGATTCTTTCTCTCTCCTTCCCCTCTCCCCCTCTCTCTCAATTTCTAAAATCAAAAGTTACCCTCATGGAATGTGGATCCTAGGCTGCAGATAGGCCAGTTTAAAAAAAAAACATAATTCTTGTATTTTTTTAAAGATTTATTTATTTATTTTTAGAGAAGGAAGGGAGGGAGAAAGAGAGAGAGAGAGAAACATCAATGTGCGGTTGCTGAGGGCCGTGGCCTGCAACCCCGGCATGTGCCCTGACTGGGAATCGAACCTGCGATGCTTTGGTTCGCAGCCCACGCTCAATCCACTGAGTTACGCCAGTCAGGGCAATTCTTGTATTTTTAAGCAAAATGTGTCATTTTTGAAATAGAGGCAACTGACTCGGAACCCTGTGAAGCGTTGCACAGCGTAAAGAATACACATCTGTGGGCCTTGTTTGGCCCACGGCTCGTCAGCTTGCAACCTGGAGCTTGGAAAGGCTCCCAGCTCCTGCTCCAAGGAGCTAAAAGTCTTGCTACCATTTGGGTGGCAGGCCTGTCACCCCCAAGAGGAGCTTGCTCAGTCACCTACAGGTGACTCTCTCTTAACCGAACCCCCAAAGCCAGGCATTCCTCAGTCATGCTCACGTACAAGGAAAAACAGTCACAGGGCAAGGAAGCCTGGGAAATCTTCAGACCACTGCAATGAGAGGCCCCCTGGTCACTGCCTTTCCCTCCTTAGGGATAACGTGGACCTGCAGGCCTTGAACTACAAAGTGACCTGGTCATATTCTGCAGCTATTGTTCTTGGAGTTCCAACCAATAAGTCACCGATGATCACAGGCTCCCTGAGCATCCATAAACATAGCCCTGACCTACATTGCCTTCTTTAAACAGCACTACGAGCTCTTACTGTTGTCACCCGATTTTGCAGAAGGGGAAACTGAGGCTCAGGGAAGTGGAGTAACCTGCTCCACGTTCACTAGGCTTTGAACCTGGATGCGTTTATTTTCGTCCCTTTGAGTCTGCACACCCAACGTCGCCCTGCCTTTCGGTGGCTGCCACGAGCCCCCAGGCTCCAGAAACTTCTGCAGGAACAGAAGCAGCCCACTGAGTCCCAACCCCATATGTGAGTCCCCTGCAAAGTCACGCAGCGGACACCCTCACAGACACCTCCCAGCTGGGCGGAGGCAGACCAAGGAGCTAAGAGATTTTTAGCACTCGCCAAAGCTCGCCAGCTGCCCAGCTCGCCTGCTGCTCCTGGAAGAGTTCTGGGGAAGGTTTATAATTAGTGCCTGATCCATCCTCCCTGAAGCTGGGCCGGAATTCCATGCAGGAGACGAGGGGGCCTTGCAGTTTTGGGGTGCTTTCTCTCCTCTGTCCCTGGTCAAGCCGGCTTTGCAGGGGCTGTGGAATTTAACAAGCTGGTCAGGAAAGCTGGAGAAACACTCCAGGCAGCCCCCCACCCCAAGCTTTGTTTATCTGAGATGGATGAATGTCCTACCGATCAACTGAATTCTGGGGATAATTGAGCCACGTCTCCCAGCAACCATGGTCAGGGGGAAGGATGTCAACCCTGGAGCAAGACTGCACCATCAGCTTGGCAAGTGATGGGAATAATGATGGACATTTTTGAAATGCTTCCTTTGGGTCAAGGGCCCATGTACTCTTCATAACAACCCAAAGGGAGAGACCGTCATGATCTCACTTACAGATAAGGCAACTGAGACACAGCAAGGCTGAGGAACTTGCCAGGGGTCATGCAGCCCATCACTGGAGGAGCTGGGATTTGAACCTAAGCAGCTTGGTCGCAGAGCCCATGCTTGTCATGATGATGTTATATTAATATTTCACTTGTCCAGATGAGCCCCTTATTGAGCAAAGGAGCAAATACTGAGATGCGGGTTGACTGGCCCCCAGGTGACACCGTAAGATGATGAAGAACGAACTCCTCCCGAGAAGGCCACTGGCAGTGTCTGCATGTTCCCTCCCGGGGCCTGGCTTCTCAGCCTCGGCACCATTCCCGTCTGGGATCTGGCAATTCTCTGCGGTGGGGACTGCCCTGGGCACCGTGGGATTTCACACGGACTCTCTGACGTCTACTCACTAGGTGCCCGGAGCGCCCCTCCCCTTGGCTGTGGCAACCAAAGACACCTGAAGACGTCGCTAAGTCGGTGGGGAGGCAAAGTTCACTCCTCTCTTTGAGAACCACTGTCGTAGAAGGTGCCAAAATGTGTTCTGGAGCCACAAGATGAAGTAAATGGCATGACTGAAAACTCATCCATGAAACTTTTTCAAACCCAAGCTTAGCGCTCTCCCCTCGGAGGCTCATCATAAACACAAAGGCATCTGTCTTCTGGAGGGCTCCCTCCTGGGAACGCCGTGTGAGTCACCGCCCTTGGTGGCAGGATAAACACACGCTTCCCAGGGAAGCCAGGATCCTAAGCTATGGCGACCTTTGTGGACTTTTCGGGTAAACAAAGACGATTCATCAGTGAAGTCAGTTGTTGGTCTAGAGAGACAGGGAGATCGCCAAAAATAGAAACAAGATCTTATTCTCATGCACCCAGCTCAGTGACTCAAGAAATATTTACTGAGTGCCTGCCAGAAGCCAGGTGCTGTGTTCGGCGCTGGGGCCACCTCTGTGAACAATGCAGGCACTGCCCCTTTCCTCGGGCAGTTGACTAAACTCACCTAGCCAGCCGCCTACTCTGTGCCCATGGCAGACATCACTAATCAATCACAGCACTATCCACTGAGGCTTCTGACTCTTCAAATCCATGTTCCTGACATCCCCTACTGAATGATTAGAACAGACCCAAGGAACAAAAACCCATTTGCCCTTTAGTCTGAGGAATTTAATAAATGGTAGCTGTTAATATCAGTTATTATCTAATCCAACCTGCTTCAATATAAATAAGGAAACTGAGGCCCAAGGTAAGGAATTGACTTGGTTTAGTCACCCAGTGGCAAATTCAGGCCCCAAATTAAGGTATTTTTACTCCTTTCCCCTGATAGCCTTCGTGGCTTCAGTATTTAGCATTTGGATGACAGAACTGGGGGTCCAGTAAAAGTCCTCATTACAAGTTCCTGAATTTTTCTATGCATGCACATGTTTGCCTCAAGAACAAGTAAATAAAAAATGTTTTTAGCCAGAGAGAGAGGAAGGAGTCGTTTGTCCCCACACCCAGCCTGCTCGGGAAGAAGCCGTGTTAAGATCTCAGAAGAGTTTTTCCTTCCCATTATTTCATAGGCCTGAAGGTTAAGGTTAGGTCCAGCAAAAGACAGTCCCAGGCTTACAGCCCCTTAAACCCAGCTCCACCACAGAAATGGTTTTATTTGATTTTAAAAGGTTCTTCTCTTTCCTTCTTCCTTCTTTCCCTTCCTCTTCCTTCTTTCTCTTCTCCTTCCTCCCTTCCTTCCTCCCTCTCTCCCTCCCTCTCTCCAGATCTCCTTCTGCTCTATCAACCAACCAGAACATCTCTAAAGCAGTGACTCACACCCTCCAGAAGCGGGAAGTGGGTGGGAGGTGCAGAGTCTAGAAAGCTGCCCCCTGAAGACCACAGTAATCCAGGCTCTACTCTCTCTAGGACGTCTGGAGAGGCCTTTCTGACTCATCTCTCCAGCCCCTAAAGCCATCCAAGATCCTCTGGGCTACCATGGCTACGGCTGGTTTCCCAAACCTTGCCACCTCTGGCCCTGCCGTAGCCACTTCCCGGCGGTTTCATTAGTCAGCACCTCCCACGGATCTACTGGGCCAGGTGTTTCCTGTCCAGTCCTGGAAGGAGAGGCTGTGGCTGGAGTCTGCTTCCTGTACAGCACTGTTCGAACATTCCTTCATTCACTGAGCCAACATATATTTACTGAACACCTATGGATTCCATCCTCTAGCATCATGGTTAAGGGTCTAGACTTGGACTTGCCCAAGGTCACACAGCCAGGAGTCACAGAGTCAGGACTGAGCCCAGATCCACTTGATCTCAGGGCTCAAGCTTATAACCACTGGACTACCCTGCCTCTGGAGAAACTGCAGGCTGATGAGGCAAGTCCAAGAAAGAGAAGAATGAAGCGGTCGGGGAGCACAGTATCTCAGAACGTGCACCCGTGGAGTGGCGGCTTCGAGAAGTCAAGTTCACCTGGAGCTACGGAGATCGTTTCACCCCTAAGGCCTACGCTGATAGTTGGAAGGACTGCAGCTTCACACACAAAAAGAATCAAAGAGCCCAAGTACAGCCTAGCAAAACAAAAACAACTAAAATACAAAGGAGACCATCAAAGCCATGAAGTAACAAAACAGTAAACACCCAGCTCTGGCCAGATGGCTCAGCTGGCTAGAGCTGTCCCAATATGCCAGAGTTGCAGGTTCAATCCCAGATCAGGGCACGGACAAAAATCAACCAGTGAACGCATGAATAAGTGGAACAATAAATTGATGTTTCTCTCTCTCAAGTAATAAGTAAATAGGTAAAACTTTTTTGGAAAGCAAATTTAAGAACTCCTTGCAATTCCAGACCTGGAAATCCCCTTTGTGTTTGCAAATCCACTTCCTGTCACCCCTTGGACAAGAATTCTAGTGCAAATAGTTGATTAGGTGGCAGTCCCAGGAGCGGTGGGGACGGCAGACCATTCAGGGTGCCTCAGTGGGCAGGGTCCCCTGCTGGCCCCAGAGCTCCATCCTGCTGGGGTTGAAAGATGGTGATACTTAAGGGCAAGGGAGCTGATGTCTTTCTCTACCAACCCTTGACTGCCCTGGCCTCGTGTGAATGCCGAGTGCCCAGGAGATCACGTGGGGGCCAACAGCATCTTCTACACTGTGAGATGTACGTGCTTGGCACCCCGGCCCCGGGAATGGGTGACTTCAAGAATCCACAGTGGCCTCAGAGCAGTGTCTTCCCACCGAGTGTCAACATACTCCTAATTAGGCCTCCCAAGGGCTCAAGCGGCATAAGTTTTGTTACTTGTCACCATCACCATGGAGATAACCCAAGGGACGTGCGCTTAGGAGAGGTGGCCTTACTGTTTTCCTGCCGTACTGGTCTGAGATGTTTCCCCAGAGGGTGGAGCTGGACATCATGCCGACAAAGACCACCTGTGGGTGGGAAGAAGGTTTCTGTTAGACCGAGACACGGAGCATCGCAGAGAAAGGGAACAACAGATTGACCCTGTGATGTCACACCCCAGTAATAGTAAGAAGCCAACGTTCACTGCAGTCCTGCTGAGGTGCAAACACTGTTCTGCGTGCTTCGTGTTACTGCTGAAACCTCACAGCCGTCCTCGGGAACGGGTGTCATTATTGTCTCCATTTTACAGGTGAGAAAACTGAGGCTCAGAGAGGTGAGGACACTTGATTGGGGTCACACATCTGTAAGGGAGGCCGCCTGGGCTGGAATCAGGCAGTATGACTGCAAAACTAGCATTTTACTAATTCCTAGCCATACCAAAGACATAGCTTGTTCTGTTGCTACGAAAATATCAAAGGTTGCAAGATAGAGTTTGGAGAGTATGAAAACAGGAGACAGGAGGTTAGAAAGTACTGGAATCTCCTTTTTGGACGAGTGAGCTGTACAAGGTCTAAGTGACATGCCCAGATGGCTTCCAACTTCCTAGCAACTGAGCAGCATGTCTGGAGCCCCCAGGGGGTAGGACCCCTGGGGGCAGTGGTCCCACTGGTTGTCAACCTACTGGGGAAGGAAGGAAGCTGAGGTCGTGGTGTTTCCATGCAGAGTTTAATTCTTTTCTGCTGAGCCTTTGGCAGCAGCAGGAGCAGGGGGACACCCCATAGACCACCCGGGGGACCAGAACTGCATGCAACAGGAGAGAGCCGCCAGCTGCCTACCGAGGTCAGCAGCGCAACCTGCCAGCTGGGGAGCCGCCACTCGCAGTGCAGCTGGGGCGCGAGGATGCTCAGGATCATCATTTCCATGGCGTCCGCCATCTGCAGAGGGGGAGCAAAGGTCATGAGGCCAGGATGCTGCGCCGTGCATGGACGGCTCACCCCTCACCCAGGGACCCCCAAGGCAGCATACAGAAACCCCTCTTCTCCTGCCTGCTGAGCACCCACCACACATCAAAACAAGTTAGACTCTCTAGGAGTTAAAACAGTGTGGTACCGTGCGGGAATTGACAACTAGATGTTAAACTTTGTTTTTCTGTGTGGGATTTTTCCATATTAAAAAACAATAGGGGCACTTCCTGAATAAAGTGGGAAAACATCCCATTTCAAAAATCTAAGAAAAACATTTTTTATAGACATAGAGAGACAAGGATCTTTTCTCTTTAGTACAATTAAAGATTAGTTTGTCTTTGGGTTAGAGGTCCTTGTTCGTGTAGTATTCTCAGTATATTTAACAAGTGTGACCGTTTAATATATTAAAACATACTTGGAAGCCTTGGTGATTAAACATCCTTTACAGGACTAGATAGAACAATGGGACAGAAATGAGAGTCCAGACGCAGCTCTATGAAGCTGTGGGAATATGTGGATGATCCAGGTAGCCTTTCGGATTAGTGGGAAAACGATATGGGGAAATTAAAGATCCATTTGGAAAAATAATTTCAAAAATAAATTTCAGTCCTGGCTGGCGTAGCTCAGTGGATTGAGCGCGGGCTGCGAACCAAAGTGTCGCAGGTTCGATTCTCAGCCAGGGTACATGCCTGGGTTGTAGGCCATGACCCCCAGCAACCGCACATTGATGTTTCTCTTTCTCTCTCTATCTCTCTCCTTTCCCTCTCTAAAAATAAATAAATAAAATTTTAAAAAAATAAAATAAAAATAAATTTCAGTTGTACTAATGGTCTAGATGCTCTGTTTGCAATAGGTCAGTGGAGGGATTTTCACCAGGGGTCCTGCGCCTCATGAAACAAAGGGCTCAGTTTTATCTGTGCGTGATTTTCTAGGGTGAGCTCCACAGATGCCTTCATCATCTCAGAGAGGCCCTGAGCCCCAAAGGATGGAGAACCATTCAATTAACCAGGAGCTCCAACTCATCCTTGTGGGCAATTGCCAACGTTACCCGACTCCCCCCAAGCACTGACCTGCATTACCACCCGCGTCACTCAGGGTAAACCTTATTGGTTCAAGCCAAGGCTCTTTGTGGAAAGCACTCTGTCCTTCCTTGTAGATGGAAACCCAGTGGAGCAGCATGCATAAGGGTCTCTTTAGGAGTAAATGTGAGGTCTCTGCCCCGGAAATACTTGCCCAAGCCAGGCCAGTGAGAACCGACAGCTTCCATTGAAATTTTCCGAACCCAATGGCTTCCACCGCATCTTCCACCATGAAAGTATCTGGGAAGGAGGCAGGGAGAGGGGAGAAGCGAGTTAGGGCATCCCACGGTTGTCCTGGTGTGGAGCGGGGCTGGTGGGGACCTCAGGCAAACTCATTAAAGGCAGCACATGCTGTCTCTAGAACTTATCCTAAAAAAGCATTCCAGCAAGTTTGAAAAGATGCCTGGCTCTTGAATCCATGACAACATTGTTTACAAAAGGGAAAACAGAAAAATGCAGAATGTCTATCAACAGGCCTTGGTTGAATAAATGATGACATATATTATAATTTTATGTGTTTACACATCCGCATTATAAAATATGCCCCGACTGTTAAAAAGAATGTGCGGATATAGAAAGTGGTGTGCAATATATATTATTGTTAATTAATTTTTTTAAAACAAAGCAAGATAGACAACAAAATATTTAGTATGGTTCTCTTCTTTGAAATGGACGCATGTATGGGTGTATAGTATATGTGACTATGCACAGAATATACACAAAATTTACATTATGGTTTTATTTTCGTGGTCTTTGAAGGCAGGAAGGGAGAAATCATTTGCAACTTTAGCTTCCTTCCTTGTACAATGCATTACTTGCATAGTCAGAAAAAGAATACTTTGTAAAAGCAGAGTTTCATCTGTACTCAAATGAAAGGTGTCCACACTCTATTGCTGCGTGACAGGCAGCGTGTGGTGAGGTTCGTGCCGTAAGAAGTGTCTCTGAGATGAAAGCAGGTGTGTGTGGGCACCACGCAGGGGAAGTCGGGATGAGTAGCCGCAGGCTCATCTTTGAGGACAGCAGCCGCTTACCTACTTTGCACATTTCTAAAGGGTCTAAATGATTTCTACATAAACCCATGGTATTGGTATGCTGAAAAAATAAAGACATAATTGGTAAGCGAATAAGTGTTTTGGAAAATACTAAAAGACTAAGTGCAATGTGGTGTGCTGGGCTGGGTCCTGCAACGGCACTGCTGGGAAGACTGGTGAAGTTAAAACAAAAAGTCTGGGACGTAGGAAAACGTATTACACCAGAGCTCATCTTCTGGTTGTGACGAACGTCCACTGGTTGATGCTCCCAGGAGGCACATGTGGGCATTCTCGGTAGTGTCTTTACAACTTTTCCATAAATCTAATATGGTTTCAACATCACTTCTGGCAACTTTCGCTTTTTTGGGATGTCAATCATGAGCCTCGAACATCAATCAATGTTCTCCAAAAGTGTGAGCTGCTTCTGGCTTTTTTTCCGGGAGAAATTTTGAGGAGACAGCAGAGTGAGCCCTCTAACATCGTCAGTGACATGAAGGGTGATGATGACATAATGGTGCTCTGCTGAGAGTTCACCATGAGCCAGGCCCCACCCTAGGAACTTGATAGGCATTGCCTCATTAAGTCCCTGTCACAACTTTGTTAAGGCCCAGGCTCAGCCCCATTTACAGAGGAGGAAGTGGACTTTCCCAGTGTCACACAGCTGACACAGCATTGATCTGGGAGTTGAGCCCAGACCGCCTGACGGTAAAGACACTGCTCCTAACCACTGCCTCCCCTCTCCCCAGTCATTGCCTCCTTAGCTCTGCGAACAACAGGCCTTGGGTTCGGGCCAGTAATTCTCCCTCCTGTTGGGAATCGGGGGCCTTTCAGGAATGCATAGAATGATTTCACCCACCAGCATCAAGCAATGAGGGGAGACCAGGTCCCACAGCACCACCTCAGGCTCTTGGTTTGAACAGCTCTACTCAGAGGAAGCACAGCGTCATGGGTAAGAATGTGGATTCTGAGGTCAGATCACCTGGGTTTAAATATAGTTTGACTGATTTCTAGCTGCGTGACTCTGGGCAAGATGCTTAACCTTTCTGTACTTGAGTTTCCTCTTCTGCAAAATGGGGAAGGTGATCATAATAGTTCCAATTAGAAACGTGAAGATTAAATGGGTAATATGTGTAAAGTGCTTAGAACAGTGCCTGGCACAGAGTAAACCTTCAGCTAATGTCAACTGTTCCCATCACGATTATCATTATCACCATCACATTCACCAACATCATCATCACCACCACCATCACCACCAGCATTATTATCATTGTCATAATATCACCATCATTACCACCATCCTCACACATCATCAATACACTATCACCATCACCATCATCATCACCATCATCATCATCATCACCATCACCATCACCATCGCTTATAATCATCACCATCATTACCATCACGCTCACCAAAAATACCGTTCACGCTCACCGTTATCATCAGTGTTATAATTCTCACCATCACAATCACCTTCATCAACACCACATCAATACACTGTCATCATCATCACCACCACCATCATCACCATACTATCATTACACTATCATCATGACCACCACCATCATATCACCACCATCGTCACTACCATCACCACCATCATATCACCATCATCATCGTCACCAGCATCACCACCATCATCATGACCACCACCATCATATTACCATCATCATCATCACTGCCATCATCACCATCATCATGACCACGATCATATCACCATCATCATCATCACTATCATCATCACCATCATCATTATCACCATCATCATCACATCTCATCAACATCATCACCACTGTCGTCATGCTGTCCTCAGCCAAGTGTTATGCAATGATGCTGATGGCAGGGATTGTGATGTAACCTTGCTTGGTGATGTAAGCCATGTAGGTTCAGCTCACACTTCCAGTATCACCCCTGGGCCCTCTGGGCCCTCCTACTTGCCTCTTCAAGAGGTCCCTCTGAAAGTGCCACCTGCGGAGGCAACCCTGGCATCTCAGAGCCCCTGACCGTGGCCTGGGCTGATGTCTCAGCCGCAGGGCCCCCTCACCGTCAGTGGGATTGGCAAACTCCTTGGGCACAGCTGCTCCATCGTCTAGCTCCACCGCCTCTAGGCCCGTGCGGACCCCTTCGATCTGGACCTCATGCTCTCCCGAAGCCGTGTCATCCTCTGACCTTGCACTCTCGCCTGTGCGACGAAATTTCACCACTCTAGAGGACAGAGCAAATCCGGTCATGAAGGCTAGAGCTCCCCCTCCCCGGCCTTGCTGCACAGCTCTTGTTCCCAAGACAGGTGAAAGGCTTTGTTTTCATAGTCAGGGGAAATGAACGGGTAAGGGGTTGGCATTTCTGTTGAGCCGGCCTGCTGGGGGTGACACAACTTCGAAGGCTGTGTCTCAGCCAGGACTGCCACAGGCAGGTGTACAGGTTGGGCACTGCACCACTCCAAAGGGACACTGTTCACACGGTGGGCTGTGAGAATGAGGATATCTTCATTCTAGACCTGAATACTGTTTGGAAGCATGTGTTTCAGAATTTAGACTCACCTCTCTGTAATAGAGATAACCATTTGGTCACCTAAAGGTTATATTATGCCCACAAAAAGTTGCTTATATGTAATATTTTTAAGTGGACGCTCAACTTTTTAATGGAAAGAGTTCACATAAAAAGCAAGCCTTCTGATGTCTCTTTAAGTAGAATATCTGGCCACCTGGGGCCCACATTCCCCCAAGGAAATAGTATGGCTGGACCTGGGGGCAGCATGGTCCCTGCAGATGGGACAGTTAAACTCTGCACCCCACTGAGAAAGGGGCGGTGTGAAGTGGGTTCTGGGAAGGGACTCTCTGTCCCCAGGAAGCAACCCCAAAATAAAAAAAAACAACCATAAACGGTCCCCCAAGGTATTCAAACAAGATAAAAACACAGATAATTACTAGGCAAAGGAAGGACATGAACATTTACTCACATTATCACTTCATTTTCAGGGATGAAGGAAAGGTCTGTGGGTCACCCTCTACTCTGAGGGTGATGTCGGAGAAGGAAATGACCATGTGGGCTGATCATCTTCCCTGACTACTGCTTTTATCACATCCTCTCCTAAAGGTCTCTCCAGGACTCCGTGCTTCTCTCTGTGACTCATAGCAACCACTGCAACCTTTTGGGAAGGTAATCTGTGGTATCTTTCAAAATTTAAAATGCTCTGTGCACCCACCCAGATTGGCCATGCTGGTAATTCATCACAGACATAAGTAGGTAGGGATTCACCACACAAATAACAGCTGATGTGGACTATTAGCTTGCTGTGAGTCAGGTCCAGGGTTTGTGCTTTCGTTGGTTGTCTTATTTAACCTTCACTTCCACTATCCCCATATTCCAGATGAGAACACTCAAGAACAGAGGGGTTGGGAGCTTGTCCAAGGTCACACAGTGGGTGTCTAAGCCAGACGTTGGCAAAGCTGCCCAACTTCCCAGGGTTCCCGCTCCCAGCCACTCCGTGGGTGCTGTTCTCCCCGGGTGCTAGCAGGCTATTTGCAGCTTTGCATGTGATAATTGTTAACTAAATGTGATAAGTATTAACAAAAACCAGAAGCAATCCTCAGGAAGGGAGTGAGGAAATAGATTATGGCACATCCACTTAAGAAAATGTCTTTTAAAAAAATGTTTTTGAGTTGATCTATATCACAACAGCCAAAGATGGAAAGGATCCAATGTCCGTCAGGGGGTGAATGGGTGCATGGATAAGCAAAGCGTGGTCTATCCGTCCAATGGACTATTATCCTGCCTTAAAAAGGAAGGAAATTCTGGTGTGTGTTACAACAGAGATGGACTTTAAAGACATGATGCTGAGTGAAATAAGCCTAACACAGAGGGACAGATATTGCCCACCTACACGAAGGGGCCAGAACGAGTCAGATTCACAGAGGCAGAGGCAGTTGCTGGAGGAAGGGGAGCGAGAGTGGGGAGCCCGTGTTCCGTGGCCATCGAGTTCCAGCGGGGAAGATGGAAACATTCTGCAGGTGGGTGGTGGCGATGGCTGTGCATTAACGTGAATGGACTTACCGTCATGCCGCTAATGGTGTGCTTTAAACAAATCACAATGGTCCATTGAATGTGATGTGTATCTTACCAATAAACACACATATGTAAACATGCACACAAGTTCATCTGTGAGAGCCACTGGGAAAAATTGTTGGGGCTCATTATTGAATAAACTAGCATGTGATCCCGTGACCTAGATAGATCCTAGCCACGGAGACTGACGTGTGGTCTCCAACCAGAGGCCCAGCATCCCCTGGGGGGCTTTTTAGACATGCAGTCTCTGCCCCTGACCCAGACCTACTAAATCAGCCTCTGCATTTCAGCCAGGTCCCCAGACAGTGTGTGCAGTTCAAGTAAGTCTGAGAAGCGCTGCCAGAGATTATTTATGCTTCTGGAGCCTAGACGTTCTGGAAGGAGACAGGAGGAGCTGAAGACTGGTTGCTCCTGGGGAGGAGCGCTGCCTGGAAACAAGGCGTGTGGAGGGAAAGGAAATTTGTTTGCTTTTTATTTTGGACCTTTCTGTAACGTTTGCCATTTTTAACCTGGGCATCTACCTGTTAATAATCAATACCCATTACAATAGCGACTGTTGACAGAGCCCTTGGGGATCAGGTAGCATCTGCTAAGCATGTCACATCTGTGAAACAGGGGCGATGAGATGACAGGGCTCGCGGGGCCATCAGGAAGATTAACTGAGCTTGATGAATGGGGAATTGCGGGCATTGAGTAAATGTTAGCTGCCCTCCCGCCCGCCTCCACCCAAGCCACCTTTCTGCCTTGAGCGTGGAGTACATTGACCTTTGTGAAATGTGACTTTGAGAAAGCGGCCTAGCTCCCTGCAGTTTTAAGCCAGGATCTGTTCACATTCCTGGCAAACCACAGGGAGCCAGGGCACCTTTATTTACGAAGCTTTGTTTTAAGACAGACATGAAAAGGAGACCTCTGACATTAAATGAGACTCAGAAAGCCAAGCTACATCTTCAGTCGGCCGTGTTTCTAAAAGGATGCATCAAGTACACGAGCCAAGATTTCCCAAGGGGGAAAAAGAAGAGAAATATGAAAGAAAATAGCAGCGGCATATGTTAAATATATGAGGGCTTCAAAGCAGGCTGGCTCGCAACTCCTTGGCATTTGTGGGGTATAGATAGCATATAATTCACCAAAATAGCCGGGAACATTTATTTTACATAATTTCACTATTTAAAGAAGAGAGGAGCTTGAGGAAATAGCTGTCAATGTAAAGATCTTAATTGCCCCATCCTGAAATTCATTCACCTCGTCCCTTGAGTTGGGGGGTCTGAGACTCGATTCAGGTATTTTAGATACAGAAGATTTTTTTCCCTCTTTTCATCTGAGTTTTCTGGGCCTTTATCTCCTGAGCTCCTGAATCTATCAGACTGAAGAGGAAGCTTAAACCTCATTGCGATCCTCTCAGGCTGCCATTGACAGTCTTGCGTGAAGAGCGGTGGTCTGCCATAGGGAAGAAGAGAGCCCGGCTCTGCCACACAAAGGGACTGGGTTTCAATCCCATGCCGATGCCACTCAGCAGCCATGGAGCCCTGGGTAGGCTCCTTTACCTCTCTGAGTCTGTCTCCTGACTGGTAGAATGGAGATGAAAATTCTTATCTCTCAGCGTTGCCATGGAGATGAAAGGAGGCAACAGAGAGAAAGCATCATGCAGAGGTCTCCTCAGTCAGAGGAAACGAAACCTGCTTCTAGGTCCTTCTCTAGAATTCAAAAATGAGTCCTTGTGAGGGTGACCATGGGCCCAAAGAGTTATCAAGGAGACACGTAGTCACTAAGTCAAAATGCGTTCTCCCAACCTCCCTGATTTAAGAAGAAGATGGGGAAGCAAAGAGACTAATACGATGAAACAAGGCTGTGTCTGATCTTTCCAGGTCGACGCAGCCGTGTAGCCACCACTGTTGAGCAGAATGATCAAGGTGATGAACAGATTTTTCTGGGTTTTCATCTCTCGGCCTCCATATGCTGGTCTACACTGGAACCCAGTATCAGATGGAACCTAGGTGACGTCCCAGGTGCTTGGGTACCTGAGACCCCTGCCATGTGCAGCTGTCACTCTAGTGCGGGAAGACGACCACTAACGGATAAATAAGTAAATTATATGTTAGAAGGTGATACGCACTACGAGAAAGGGAAAAGTAGAACACGGTGCTGGCAGATGGGGAAAGAGGGCGGCATTGTTTTCAGCTGTGGGAAAATACACACACGACTAAACTCGCCATTTAACCATTTTTGAGAGTGCAGTTTGGCGGCACTAAGCGCCTTCGTGATGGTGTGCAGCCATCACCACCATCCAGCCACAGAACTCTTTTTATCTTGCAAACCTGAAACTCTGTACACGTTCAACAACTCCCCACCCTCTTCCCCTGCAGCCCCTGGCAACTGCTATTCTACTTTCTGTCTCTATGAACTGAACTACTCTATGTACCCCACGTAAGTGGTATCATACAGTAGTTGTCTGTCTGTGACTGGCTTGTTTCACTGAGCACAATGATGTCCTCAAGGTTTATCCACGTTGTAGCAGGTGTCAGACTTTCCTTCCTTTTCAGAGCTGCATAATATTCCATTGCATGACTAGAGAGACCACATTTGTTTATCTACTCGCCCATCAAGAGATGCTTGGGCTGCTTCCACCTTTTGGCTATTGAAAATAATGTTGCTGTAAACAGGAGTGTACAAATATATTTTCAAGATTCTGTTTTCAATTCTTTCGTGAGTATATACCCAGAAGTGAGATTGCTGGATCGCATGCTTTATTTTTAATTTTTAAAAAGATATTATTTATTTATTTTTAGAGAAGGAAAGGAGGGAGATAGAGAAAGAGAAACATCAATGTGCAGTTGCTGTGGGTCATGGCCTGCAACCCAGGCATGTACCGTGGCTGGGAATTGAACCTGCAACACTTTGGTTCGCAGCCTGAGCTCAATCCACTGAGATACGCCAGCCAGGGCATATTTTTAATTTTTAAAGGAACCGCCATCTTGTTTTCCACGGAGGCTGCACCATTTTTCATTCCCACGAACAGTACCCAAGAATTCCAATTTCTCCACATCCTGGTCAACACTTATTATTCGTATTTGTATTTTTTTATAGGAGCCATGTTAATAGTTGTGAGAGACGGTTCCACTCTTAAAGAGGGTGGTCAGGGTAGGCTTTGGTGAGACAGTAGCATTTGAGACTTGACACAGGTGAAGCAGAGACATTGAGGAAGAGCTTTCTAGACAGAGAACAGTGGGTCCGGAGGCAGGAGTCTACCTGCAATGGTAGAGAAACACCAAGGACACCAGAGCGGCTGCAGCAGGAGGAGTTGGTGGCAGAGGGGAAGAGACGGGTGAGATGGGGAGCCACGGGAGGGTTTTGAATGGAGGAGGGACACGTTCTGACTTTTAAAGAATCCCTCTAGATGCTGTGTTGAGAAGGGGCTGTAGGGAGACAAGGGCAGGAACAGGAAACCAGTAAAGTGACCACTGCAATACATCCAAACAAGAGACAATGGGGTGTTGAACCAGGAAACAGCAGTAGAGGTAGAGAAAAGTGGTTGGAGTCTGGATATAGCTTAAAGGTGAGACCAGGGGGATTTCTTGGTGGATTGAAGTGAAATGTAAGAGAAAGAGGAGTCAAACTTGACTCCAAAGTTTTGGGCCCAAATGGGATGACAGAGTTACCATCAACTGAGATGGCTGAGGCTGGAAAAAGAGCAAGGTGGAGGAAAGATCAGGAGTTGAAGTTTGGACATGTACTTTCATTAGCTTTCAGTAGGATATTTGCTTAGTGTTCTAAGAAGGAGACCACAGCTTCCTGGTGCTTTACTACCCGAACAAGTTGGAGGATAAGAGAGACAAACCCAAAGTAAAGGAAGACAAATAACATCAGTGTCATTGACTGAGCCCTTACTTGGAGCCTGGAACTGGGCCGAGAGCTCCACAGTGGTGATCTTCCCGTCATGCAGAGACTGTCACTACCCTGATTTAAAGATGAGCTCCCAGCCTTGGGGAGATAAAGTCACCAGCCCCAAGGCCACCCAGATAATAAGTGACAGAGTCAGGATTTGAACCCCGGTCTTTTACCCCCATTTAAGACCAGGAGAAGTCAGGAGAAGATTCACTGAAGTGATGGACTTAAGCTCAATCTTGAAAGATAGGTTTTGTAAGAAAGGATAGAAAATGGATTGAGTGAGCATAGGGTGAAATTCTAACTCCTTGTCACAAACTGCAGGGTCCTGTATGGCTCGGTCCCTGCCATCCTCTGCAGCCTTCTCCCAAGCCACTCGTTCAGTCTGCCCCACTGGCCTGACTTGGACTTCCCCCTCTCACACACAGTCCCCTTTGTCTGGACTTCTCCACGTCCCATCTCTCTTCCTGGACGACTCCTGCACATCTCTGGGGACTCAGCCCCAGTGCCACTTCCTCAAGGAAGTCTTTTCCGATCCTCTCCCTCCTCGTTCTAAAACTAGTCTCATTGTACCCTGAACTTGTCCTTGTGTAGCCTGTAAGACCATTCTCCTAATTATTGGGCAGCTATGTGTTCAGCGTCTGCCTCTCCCACCAGGTCAGTGCCATTCAATAAACCTTTCTGCAGGGATGGGAATGTTTCTGACCTGAGCTGTGTTTACAGCAGCCACTGGCCACATGTAGCTAATGGGCACCTAAAATGTGGTTAGTGCTACCAAGGGACTGATATTTCAAATTTCATGTATTTTACCTGTACATTATACTTATACTATATATTATACTGTAAAGGTTATTTCACATACAAATTGCATGATTTAGGCTTAAATTTAAATAGTCACATGTAGCTAGTGACTACTGTATCAAACATTATGGTGCTGGATTATAAGCATCTCAAGGGCAGAGATAATGTCAACCCTATTCAGTTGTAGAATCTCTTGTGTCAAGGATGGCACCCAAGTAAATTGAATGAATGAATAAGAAGTTGCTTTCAAGAAATTGTCCTAGAAAGGAAAGACTCAGAATAGTCTAGCTTGCAGAAGGCCAAACTAAATACCAAATCTCAGCTTCTTGGATCTCCTGTGCATGGTGGTGTGCCCGAGTGGACAGCAGGTGAAAAGCTGCTGGTCTCAAATGAGCCATCCCAGAGTTCCGTGAAGGAGACCCCAAGTACAAGGAGGAGTTGTTTCCTTAGACATCCTCATTCCCTTTTCCCTAAGCCCTGACCCTGTAAACTTCTTAGTGGCTTATAATCTATTAACACTTGGCCTCCCAAGGGTCTGAACCTATTCCAAAGCCCATGCTTGGCAACCCTCTACAATGCATTCCAGTTTTTAAAACCATAGTGCTCTCGGGAAATCTGCTGCCTACAAGTTGTGCATAACATAGACAGGGTGTGGTTTAAAACCATCCAAGTCATGATTTGTAACCCACTCAAATCCACACAGCTATTCCTTTTACTTTACTCTTTAAAAAAACATAAATCAAGGTCAGTACATCTCAGGGCTAATTTTGACCTCATTCAAATGTAGTTTGGGGTTTGCAGATTACAGTTTTTGGAAGTCCAACATCAGGAGCCAATATATTTTGTTTTTATAAATGATGTTTCAGATGTAATGATTATAGTAGTTAATGTATGTTGAGTGGTTTGTGTCTGTCGGGTATGTGGTACATATTAGCTCACTTGAGCTTCACAATAACCCCATTGAGCCAAGTACTATGGTGACCCCCATTTTATGGCTAGGGAAACTGAGTCTTAGAACGGTTAAGTCACTTGCTTGAAGTCACATAACCAGGAAGTGGCAGAGTCAGGGTCTGAACCCAAGTCTGTCTTATGGAAGGCCCAGTGCTCTTCACCAGTACACAATTTGGCCTCTCTAACAGATATTACATATATTTGTGTGCATAAAATGTCAGAAAGAATAAACAAGAAACATAAAGCTGGGGTTTGAGGAGAGACTGAATTTTTATTCTTGTGCTTCTTTTTGAACTTTACCCTATATAGTTGATATAGTACTTTATCTTATATATTAATAAAACATAAATTAAATTTTAGCCCTGGCTGATATAGTTCAGTGGATTAAGTGTGGGCCTGCAAACCAAAGGGTCACTGGTTCAATTCCCAGTCAGGGCACATGCCTGGAATGCGGGCCACATCCCCAGTGGGGGCCATGTGAGAGGCCACTACACATTGATGTTTCTCTCTCTCTCTCTTTCTTCCTCCCTTCCCCTCTCTCTAAATAAATAAAATCTTTAAAATTAATTAATTAATTAATTATTTAATTTAAGTAAAAGCCTCTTATTATTTTACCTTTTTTAATTAAGAAAGGAATTGTAGCCCTGGCTGGTGTAGCTCAGTGGACTGAGCGTGGGCTGCAAACCAAAGGGTCGCCAGTTCGATTCCCAGTCAGGGTACGTGCCTGGGTTGCGGGCCAGGTCCCCAGTAGGGGGTGCATGAGAGGCAACCACACATTGATGTTTCTCTCCTTCTCTTCCCCTCTCTCTGAAAATGAATAAATAAAATCTTTAAAAAAAGGAATTGTGACAATAATGTCACACCTATATATTAGTAAGTTAAATATACATGAACCTCTGAGTAATTTGCAAAGTTCACATGCTCTGACATTGTTTGAAAATTTATGCCAGTAAAACTGCAGCTCCAGTTTTGTCAGAATAACAATTGCATTGTTATTCTGAGTACCAAATTTCGTATTTGAGTTTCAGAATTATTTTTTATTTTGGGATAATATGTTGGTTTTTTTAACATGATTATTTATTTTCAATGAAAGTAGTATGTTTTCCTTGAGAGATCTGCACTCAGATATGTCCATTTTTATGTATTCACACATCAACCTCTGCATATTATCAACTGAGCACCCTTGAGCAATTGTGAAATAATGTTTTATTACATAAGATATGTTATTTGTGGATCCATTAATAAGAGCTTAAAATTAAAATTTGAATTAATTGAAATATGCAATGAAATTAATTTTACACAGATTAAGAAGTAAATATGACAATATCCTTCGGTATTCAGAGCCTCAGAGAGCTGTATCAGTCACACTAAAAGTCACTTGGGAGAATTCCTCAGTGGCTTAGAGACATAAAAAAATTTAAGTCCAGAAAATACACACATGCTAACAATATTATATCCTTCCCAACAAATCCAAATGGTGTCTACTGTTATCCATTTGGCTAGTGCTTCTAAAAAAATAAAACAACAGTGCCTCTTAATGTTCTTTTTAATGTCCCATCCCACACTCTTGGAGTTTGCTTAATAAATCACCATCGGCTTGTGGTAGAAGAAATCCATAAGCCCCCTTGCAAGGCCCCTGTCCTTTCCGTTGCTCGGTCGTATTCCCTCAAGAGTCTCAGAACAAATTTGGTATCGCTTTAAAATGCCCATCCTCTGAGCAGTGTATTCCTGATGTTCCCAAGGATAGCTGTTGACAGTGAGTCTCACTCTAGCTGTTACAAAAGCCTTCCATTCAGAAGAAGGCAAGAGGTTTCAGCGAGGGTGCTCAGCCCTCTCATTCACACACTTCAAAAACAACCGGACTTTGCCCAAGCCTTCCCTCTTGGAAGGCATCTTAGCTTTTTAGAAACCAGTTTGCAACATCAATTATCATCCCCTTCCAAAAGACCTTGCAGAAAAATGAGGAATTTCACGGCACAGGAGAAGGGCTGGAAATAACCGATGTCATTGCATGGGCTCATAAATTCAGTCCACATTTGCAAACAGCAGCTAATGCTTTCTTAAAACACAGACCTCAAAATCCCTCTAGGATTGAGAGCAATTAAAAGGGAAAACATAACACCCTGTAGGTCCCCATAAGATTCTGACGGATCTGAAAAATCGAACTACCTCAAAGATAGAGACTGGGCTCCTGGGGTAGGAAAATGGCTTTTCTCCTCCAGGCCTAATTCTTTCCTCTGAAACAGTCCCCTTTGAATTCAAGAAGCCATGCGGCGATGCCCCCCTGCAGGTTTTCCTTTTTTAAAGGAAAGCCTGCCTGCCTCTCACTCGCCCCCATGGTACTCACGGCAGCTGCCTTAGCTGGAATAAGTCTTCCTCCATGTCCGCGCTGCGCCAGGACGAGCCCTTTTCATGGCCCTTACATGGTGGTGGTGGATGACCAGCACTCGGGGTTTCAGCACCGGGGTGCCGGACAGCTCCCGCGCCGCTTCCTCCCTCTGGCGGCAGCTGCTCGGGGGAGGAAGCCGCCAGGGAGCAGCCCACGAGACAAAGCCGCCGCCGCCAGGAGACCGCGGCGAGAGTGGGCGGAGAGGAGGCGGCGGAGGGCAGAGCCGGCTGTGCAGGGGAGAGGGGGCGGGGAGAGCCCTTCTGGTTAGAAGAATTTACTAGCTCTCTGGGGCCGGTGGTGTTTTACTGGGGTGCCCATAGGGCGCCCCAGCCCGTGAAATGGCTGTCGAGGTACCAATGAGCACTCTCTGGTTGACGACGCCTCTCTAAATGTTTATCTGTAGGGATTCACTAATGTTGCGATGGGTATAATATCCTTGGAATTCAGGCTGTTATAACAAATGCAGAGAATGAAAAAAAAAATTAATCCTGCATTCAAGTACTGTTTATTGAGTGCCTGTGGTGTGCCAGGCGCTAGGCGTGTGACAGAGAACAAGTCAGACATGTCATTGTCATTACGAAGCTGAAGGTCTAGTGAAATGAATCAAGAAGAAATGTAAAGTAAGTATAAAAAGGGCAAAGAGCTCTCATTCATTCATCCAACAAGCATTATTAAGTGATTTCTACAGCTGTGACGCTGGGAAATCAAAGATTAATTAAACCAAATTATTCTCCCCCATCTAATTCAACGGGGAGTGACTACTAATGCATGTGAGATTTCTCTTACAGGGGACAAGAATGTTCCAAAATTAAATGTGGTAACAGGCACGTATATTAATGATACTAAAAGCGACTTTGAAATGTACATTTAAAAAGGGTGAGTTATATGACATGTGAGTTCCATCTCAAAAAAAGCTGTTCCTTTTATAAAAAATTACTTTTAAAATTGGTTTCCAATTTTTCCAACATACAAATAGAGAAATTTTATATAATAAGATTATGAGCTTCTGGAGAAAAGGGGAGACAGCATTTCTCCACTGGGTCTTCCTTTCTCTCTGGCCCCTGGCAACCAGGGTCTAAAACCAGCCCCCCGCCCCACACGGCCCAGGCTGCAGCCAGGCCGGTGCAAGCCTGGCACATGTATATTCCCTGCCTGCACCCCCTGAAAACCTGGAGAACAGTACTTAGTACATGATAGTCAATGGGAAAAAATCTTAGAGAATTAAATGAATACATAATGTTTTCATTAATTTATAATATGTAATGTTTTCTCTTCTTTTATAGAAAATGGTTATATTTTTCTAAAGCAGTGGTTTTTCACCTTTGTATGTGGGTCAGCACCGCCCCCCCAGAGGGCTCGTTAACCCACAGCTAGCTGGGCCCTACTCCCACCGTCTGGAATCCAGCAGGCCTGGGGCGAAGCCTGAGCTTGCATTTCTGACAGGGTCCCAGGTGATCCTGATGCTGCTGAGAATTGTGAATCCCTGTTCTGGGGTTATATCTGGATGATAGTATGAGCCAAGAAAAATATAGCTTGTGTTTTCATACCTCTGACCTTTGAGACATCCTTGGGCAGCTGAAAATATCACAAAGGCAGTTGCCTCCAGCTAACCACAGTACCCATCTGCCTGGGAAATGGGGGCATGCCAAAAGCCAGATGGGTTTTATTTCACGTCAGAGTACCTCACCGTGACGTCCCTCCTCATGTTCTTTTTTAAATTTTTATTTATTGAGCTTATAGAGAGAGAGAGAAAAGGGGTGAGAGAGAGAGAGAGAAATGTTGATTTGTTGTTCCACTTATTTATACAACCTTGACATGTGGGGGCAATGCACTAGCCAACTGAGCTACCCAACCAGGGCTCTCCGCATATTCTTTTTAAAAAGTGAGTATTTTAAAATAGAGGCTGAACTAGAGACTGACAAGCTGCCCCTTAGCCTGAAATACTGAATATAAAAAGCATGTGCTGTCCCTGGCTGGCGTAGCTCAGTGGATTGAGCTCAGGCTGTGAACCAAAGCATTGCAGTTTCGATTCCCAGCCAGGGCACATGCCTGGGCTGCAGGCCATGGTCCCCAGCAACCACACATTGATGTTTCTCTCCCTCTCTCTATCTCCCTCCCTTCCCTCTCTAAAAATAAATAAATCTTTTTAAAAAATTAAAAAATAAAAAGCATGTGCTATGTAAAAGCAGTTCTCCAATCAGCTGAGTTGTAACCCGTATTTTTATAAGGACAATATTCTACTAGTTATAAAAAGAGCACTTAATTTTACAAAGTAAGCCTATGGGTATAAATTGATAGAGACTTGTCCATTTTGGGAGGGGGAACTGACATTGGAGAAAAAACTGAGCGGGAAAACTACAACTGTTTACTCCAGGTTGCTGGGGTTGTGCTGGGAGGTTTAGGTATGCCCTGACTTTGCCCCAGGAGCCAGCAGAAAGGGGAGGCTTGGCTAGGAAGTGAAGCCTTTGTTTAAAAATGTCAAGGCAAGCAACTTCAAAGAATCCTTTGGTCACATGTCCCATTCAGCCACAACGTACAAGATGTCTAATCTATGACTAGAGAGGCCCAGAGAGGCTAGAGAGAAGATCCATGCAGCTGGCTTGAAAGACAAACTCTGAAACTCTCCCAGTAAAAAAATGCAATCGCTCAAATGATGTGTTTGGGAGGGATGTAAAACACCCCCCTTGCAGGACTCCCAGCATGCTCGTGGTGCTGAGGTGTCCCATCAAACCAGAGGTGGAGGTGAATTGGTGGCCAGTACACCTGCAGAGAGGTAGCAAAGCGGCTGTCAAACAGAAGCAGTTCACAATGCCTGAGTCATCATTGAAGAAATGGTGATCTTCTCTCCACAATATCGCCTTGTGTTTCCATTTTTGCTCATTCAAAGTACTGAAAATGTCTCTTGTTAATTCTTCATTGGTCCATTGATTAGTTAGGACGGTGTTGTGTAATTTCCACCTATTTATGACTTTTCCAATTTTCCTTCTGTTATTGATTTCTCATTATATTCCACATGGTCAGAGAACATACTTGGTAATTCTATGTTTTTAAGTTTATTGAGACTCTTTTTTATGGCCTAACATATGTTCTATCTTGGAGAACATTCCACGTCCACTTGAGAAGAAAGTTAGATCTAGCTGGTTTACAGCGTTTCTCAAGTCTTCTCGTTCCTTGCTGACCCTCCGTTTGGTTGTTTTGTCCTGTATTGAAAGTGGGATATTGAAGTCTCAAATTATCATTATATTTTTTAAAGAAGATTTTACTTATATATTTTTAGAGAGAGGGGAAGGGAGAGAAAAGGAGAAACATTGGTGTGCAAAAGATACATACAGTGGTTGCCTCTCATATGCCCCCAACTGGGGACCTGGCTGGCAACCCAGGCATGTGCTCTACACTGGGAATCGAACTGGTGACCCTTTCGTTCGATCACTGGCATCCAATCCACTGAGCCACACCAGTCAGGGTACAACTATTATTCTTGAATTGTCTGTTTCTCCCTTCCTTCCTGTCCTATTTTTCTTCATGTATTTTGGGGCTCTGTTGTAAGTGCATGTATGCTTACAATTTTATATCTTCTTGGTGGATTGACCCTTTTGTCATTCTAAAATGTCCTTATTTGTCTCTAGTAACAATTTTTGGCTTAAAGTCTATTTTGTCTGATAGTAGTACAGGCACGCCTGCTTTCTTTGATTACTGTTTGCATGGCAAAACTTCTCCCACCCTTTTCCTTTCAACCTATTTGTGACTTTGAATCTAAAATGGGGATTTTTTAGACATAATTTGATCATGTTGCTTCAGCCATTCTGCAAATCTCTGGTTTTTAATTGGAGAGTTTAATTAATTTAAATTTAATGTAATCATAGCTCATATAGAATTTACATTGCTATTTTACTGTTTATTTTCAGTGTCTGTTTTGTTGTTCAGTCTTTCATTGTTGCCTTCTCTTGTGTTAAATATATATTTTCTAGTGTACTATTTAAATTCCATTGTCATTTCTTTTACTACATATTTTTAGTTATTTTCTTAATGGTTACCCTGGAAATTACCATTAATATCTCAATTTATAGCATTCTAGTTTGGATTAATACCAACCTAGTTTCAGTAGTATACAGAAAACTTTGCTTTAAAAAGTTTAAATAAAAATAAAATGAAAACATTTACTTAAAAAACTTCATATATCTCATTCCTCCTTCTTTTAAGCTTTTATTGTCACAAATTACACCTCTGTGCACTATGTACTCATGAACATAGATTTATAATGATTGCTTTATGCAGTTCCTTAAAAATATTTTTTCTATATTTTATACTAACCTACATAAATGCCTTTACTAATGCTCTTTATTTCTTCATGTGGGCTTGAATTACTGTCTAGTGTACTTTCATTTTAATACAAAGGATTCCCTTTAGCGTTTCCTGTAGGGAAAGTCTACTAGTGACAAATATAGTATTTACTTATCTGAGAATGTCTTAATTTCACCTTCATTTTTAAAGGAGAGTTTTGTAAGATATAGAATTCTTGGTTGACAGGTTTTTTTTAAAGAACAGAAGAATTTTGAATATGTTATACTACTTCCTTCTGACTCCTATGGTTTCTGATGATAAGTCAGCTGTTAATCTTACTGAGATTACTGTTGTGTGCGAGTCACCTCTCTCTGATTTCAAAATTCTCTTTGTTTTTTGGCTATTTTAATGGGTCTAGCTGTGACTTTCTTTGAATTTATACTGCTTGGAATTCACTGAGTTTCTTGGATGTGTTGATTATTGTTTCCCATCAAATTTTGAAAGTTTTTAGCCATTATTTTTTCAAATATATTTTTCTGCCTCTTTCTTTCTTTTCTTTTCTGGGACTCCCACTATGCATATGGTGTCCCACAGGTCTCTGAGGGTCTGTTCATTTTTCTTCATTCCTTTTTGTTCTGTTCCTAAAATGAATAATCTCAATGATCTATGTTAAAGTCATGATCCTTTCTTCTCCCTATTCAAGCCTGTTGCCAAGACCCTCTAGTAATTTTTTTAAATTTCAGTTATTCTTTTCAACTCCAGAGTTTCTATATTTTTATTTCTACCTCTTTATTAATATCTTCTATTTGGTGAGACATTGTTCTCATTTTTCCTTTAGTTCTTTTACCAATTTTCCTAAGTAGGGAAAAACCCACTTCTCCAACTGTGTTTCTCTCTTACTTTCACACTCACTCACAACACTTATGACACCAGATGTGTGGGGTTTTCCCCTCACAGCAAGCAACCCTCCATGACACTAGCTAGGTGTCCTACCAATATAAGTCAATTCTGACACTACCTCCCTGGAGACACAGTCATAGCTAACCTCGACCTATTGGTCAAGGTCTCAGTTTCACAAGACAGCTCCCACTGCACTTTAGATACCAACTGCAAGTAGTAGTTTGCCAGGTTAGCCACAACTTCTGCCTGATCTGGCTACAAATTGGAGGTTCCCATGACCTTCTCCTCAAGTTTGATTAATTTACTAGAGTTGTTCAGGGAAACTTCATGTCATACAGATGCACAGCCAGTTGAAGAGATACATAGGGTGAGGGCTAGGAGGGTCCTCAGTGTGAGGGAGCTTCTGTCCCCATGGAGTTGGGATGTGCACTCTCCTGGTGTGAGTGCTTTTGCTAACCTGGAAGCTCTATATATGCCTTACTATTGGGATTCCTACCTACCTGGAGGAAAATAGAAAGCAATGATATATATTTTTTAATCTAAAAAGACTTTCCATGGTATCCAGAGAGGGGCCCAGATAGCATTGTTCTCGGTTCCCATGTAACTTAAAGGGAAACTTTCACGAGGTCAGGAGTCCTTAATGTCCTGCAAATGAAGGAGGAGGATGTCCTCAAATTCCTTGCAGCAGGCACCCATTTGGGTGGCACCAACCTTGACTTTCAAGTGGAACGCCACATCTACAAAAGGAAAAATGTCAGCATCTACATTATAAATATGAAGAGAACCTGGAAGAAGCTGCTTCTGGCAGCTCGTGCCATTGTTGCCATTAAGAACTCTGCTGATGTCAGTGTTATATTGTCCAGGAACACTTGCCATCAAGCTGTGCTGAAGTTTCCTGCTGCCACTGGAGCCACTCCTATTGCTGGCCACTTCACTCCTGGAGCCTTCACTAGCCAGAATCAGGCAGCCTTCTGGGAGCCAAAACTTCTGGTGGTTACTGATTTCAGGGTTGGCCACCAGCCTCTCACCCAGATGTTTTGCATTAACCTGCCTACCACTGCTCTGTGCTACGTGGACATTGCCATCCCTTGCAAGAGCAAGGGGGCTCACTCAGTGGGTCTGATGCAGTGGAGGCTCGCCTGGGAAGTTTTGCCCATGCATGGCACCATCTTCCATGAACACCCATAGGAGGCCATGCCTGATATCTCCTTCTACAGAGATCCTGAAGAGATTGAGAAGGAAGAGCAGGCTGCTGCTGAAAAAGCTGTGACAAGGAGGGGTTTCAGGGCAGATGGGACTGCTCAGCCTGAGGTCATTGACTGGTCTGAAGACACAGGTGCCCTCCATGTCTATTCAGCAGTTTCCTACTGAAGATGGAGTGCTCAGCCTGCCACTAAAGACTAGTCTGCAGCCCTCACTGCACAGGCCACTAAGTGGGTTAGAACAACCACTGAGTGGTCTTAAGCTGGTCTTCCACAAACATGTAACAAAATGGAAATATTTCTAAAAATATAAGTTTTTTTTTCAAAAAATCATTAAAAGATACCCAACTGGATTCTAGATATTTCCTGTGGCTTTATGTGATGATGTGATCACAATTTCTGAGACCTTTCTTCTGAGATGCAGGAGAGCCAGAAGAGGGAGTGAAGAAGGTATTCAGAGCTATACTTCTCTCTCTCTAGGCCACTCACTCTTCTGGAATTGGGGAGAAAACTTTTGAATCACATTTAAGATTTACATAAAAAAAATAAAGAGGACACTAATTTATATACTGAAAGGAAATGAATCTCTGAAAGTAGACACAAAGTTGCATTATTAAGGGAACTACCTACTCCATGGTGTGAAAGGGAGAGGTCCAACTCAGCACACATGGGGGCAGTTGGAAATAATGCTGATTTTGGTTTTTAATCCTCAGGAGTTGAGGGTCCTGAATAAATCATTTGCCTGCAGAGCAATTCCAGCAGCTGAAAGATCTCCAAGACTCTGAACAGTGACTGTGTGAATGACAAAGGTGTCTCAAACCCTTGATCTGCTGGATGGATGCTAGGGCAGGCCTTGCTGGTTCCTGGCTGTGGCCTTATTATCATAATGAGTAATATATCTTTATTGATCAGAACATCTCTTAGTCAAGGACAGCCATCCCCCTATTTGTTAGAGGAGCAGTGAGAGTCAGGCTGGAGGAGACATGGTCAACTTCATGAAATGTGAGGTACTGTTATTACCCACGTAGCTGTTGCAAGTGTTAAATCAAAATAAGGTATATAAAGTGCTCAATAATGTTTGTGAATGGATTAGGTATGGATATACTTTATAAATGCCAATTATTTAAACTATAGTCTGGAATGTAGACTTCTAAGTAGGATCTGTGGGTGGGATGGCAGGAAGTAGGGATTCTCTAAGTGTATTGCAGGACCCCTGCCTGGGGACTCCTTCAGGGGGTTATTGAAGTCAAAACTATTTTCATAATAACACTTGGACATTATTTGCCTTCCTAACTCTTGTTCACTCACGGTTGTACCTTGGAATTTTCCAGAGGCTATGCCACGTGTGATGAAGTCATGGCTGTGATGTCTAATGGAGGGTATACTTTGGTATTCGTAGGTTTTAAATTCTTCCTCGGTCTTAAGTGGTTTCCAGGAGCTGAAAGTGGGCGGGTGGAGGATTTCACAGTGGGACAGGGAGTAACTTGGCGGGAGGGGGAATGATGAGTTTATATCTTAATTATGGTAATGGTTACATGATTATGCATTTGCCAAAATTCATAGAACTATTTACTAAAGCTAGGTGAATTTTACTGCATAAATTATACCCCAGTTTTTAAAAACCTGGAAGTTATTTCTTAATTTTAATTTATCATAGTATAAATATAGTTAGATAACCCACATAAACAAAAGCTCTACAAGCTTAAGCATACCAAGGGGTTCTTAGACTGAAAGCTTTTGAGAATCACTGAGCAAAAGCATGGATTTCTTTACTAAGCAGTTGTAACTGTTTGGAGTTGGGGAAAGTGATTAATAGAGAGGGCAAATTCTGTCTAGCTCTAATGCTTTGTAAGTTGTGCTGTCCAACATGGTAGCTACTGGCCACCTGTGGCTATTAAGAGCATGAAAAGCAGCTGTTCCAAATTGAAATGTACTAGATTAAAAAAACTAATATATCTCATTCATAATCTTTACGGAGAAATGACAACAATTTGGACATATGGCAGGGGTGCCAAACTCATCTTCACCGAGGGCCACATCAGCCGGGCAGTTGCCTTCAAAGGGCCAACATAACTTTAGGACTGTGTAAATGTAACTACTCCTTAACTGTTAAGGAGTTGAAATTACTTTCAGCCCCTTGAAGGCGACTTCAAGGCTGATGTGGCCCCCGGTGAAGATGAGTTTGACACCCCTGCCATACGGGGTCAAGTAAAAGATACTGTCAATTTCCTCTGTTGTTTTTCACTTTGACGTGGCTACTAGAAAATTTAAAACGTGGCCTGCATTATGTTTCTATTGAACAGCGCTATTCTTGACTGCCAATCTTGTTTTTACCAAATGCAAGCTGTGTCGAAAAGCATTACTTCTCGAATGTTCTTGGGTTTCATAGATGTAAAATGCAGATACTGTTAAGGTTGCTGTGAAGATTGAATATGAATGAATAATGCATGGGACGTAGTTAGCAATGCACCTAAGTAAAAAAATAAGTTTCATGGCTATCATTAAAGGCCTCGGTTTCTCTGTCGATGCCATCAGAGATGGACCACGTGCTCGTTTATGGCCTTTGCTCCTCCACCTACTTCTACTCTGACTGTAATAATGTTGTCCGAGGCCTGCTCACGCTTTCGGACAGGGGCCGTCCTCTTCACGCCAAAAAATTAAAAGGAAACAGGGTCCCTTTGGGAAGTGGGATATCTATATTCACGAACGGAGCTCTGGCAAAACCTGCAAACGCAGCAGCCCGGAGCCACAGGGCATCTCTTAGCAACCGACGCCAGAGCCCATTGGAAAAGGAAAAGCAGGATGTGGTCCGTTGGCTTTTCCTCTCCGGTGGCGGCTGTTTCCGGTCCTCCAGGGAGCTCGTCCTTCTGCCTCCCTTCCCCTGAAGATCAGGGACATAGCCGCGGGTTCCGCCGCCTCGGGAGCCCTCGGAGACTTCTGTCTGTCAGCGGCGGCAGTGGCGGGGGCGGCGGGGGCGGCGGGGACGGTGGGGACGGAGGCGGCGGCAGGTCTTCCGCGCGGCCGCCATGCTGAGCTCCCGGGCCCAGGCGGCGATGAGCGCGGCCGACAGGGCCATCCAGCGCTTCCTGCGGACTGGGGCGGCCGTCAGGTGAGCTTGGGGGGCGGGGTGGCCAGAGAAGCCGGGACCTGCGTACCTCGCTTGGGCCTCCGGTGGCCTTCTCTCGTCCTAGTCAGGATCTTCAAAGCCGGAGCGAGCATTCTGGAGGCTTCTGCGCCCTGCAGGGTTAGACGACCAGGCCCTGAGGCGGGAGAGGCGACGGGCCTCTGGGGCTTCCCGGACCTCGGCAACGCCAATTCTGTCTGCACTCCCCAGTGTCACCAGCGCCCCAGATTTTATCAGTGACGCTACCCCGGCTTGCCAGTGCCTCCTCCAGTCCTGTCATTATCCCCAGCACTTCTAGGGACCTTGTCAAGGCCTCGAATCCTGTCAGTGCTTCTCGGGCCACTCAGTGCCTCCGCAGCCCTTTCAGGACCCCCCTCATCCTTTCAGGACACCCTCAGTCCTTATCCCAGCCATGCCAGTTCCTGGCCTGCCGGGGTTCCCCAGGCTTGTCAACCTCGCCAGTCCTGTCATGGTTCTGAATCCTGTAAAGTGGCCGAGCCTGCTAGCGCCCCCCATTCCTCTCAGTCCCCCTCCCAGTTATGCCCGGATCCCCTATTCTATCTGAGTCCCCTGTCTTATTAGTAACTCATTATCTGCAAGGGCCCCTAAACTAGTCAGGACCCCTTTACCTGCTCAAGCTCCATGTCCTGCTGAGGTCCTCTGTTCCTCCTAGGAGCCCCTCCCCAACAGTATTGTCCCCAGTTGTCAGGCCCCTATTTCCCTCCTTTTATTCATCCTCCATGGGCTCCAGGCTTCAGCGCTGAGCGCTGCACCTTCGTCACTGGCCCTAAATGACTGAGACCTGCTGTTCAGGTCAGCGTCCTTCCTCGGGACCCGGAGCAGGTCTGAAGGACTTATTCTCCCGTCTGGAAGCCATCAGCGGCAGAGCTGTCTGGTGCCCCCTTCTGTGGGTAGGAAATGTATCTTGAGACGGCCTTGCCTTTGATCCTGCAGCTGACTGGGTAGCAGAGCTGGGGGCAGAGGCCAGATCTTTACATGCATGCACCACGTGTTATCGTTCTGCAGAGGGGTGGGCATTTCCAGAGTCACTGCTGGGCCCAGGGTTTTTTGTCCGTGCCCAGCGTGGGGCACGGGCAAGTTCTCTCTGCCCCCACCCTTCCTCACTCTGTTGTCCCTCAGTGTCCCTCATGAGCTTGGTGGTTTAAAGCACAGACTTGGCAGCCTGACAGGCAAAAGTTCAGATCCGCACCGCCGCTCCCGCTCCCACCAGTTGGCTCCACCTCTTGGTTTCCTCATCTGTAAAGATGGAGATGATAGCGCAGCCTATTCCGTGGCGGTGTTTGCAGGACAAGCTCAGGTTATCACCGGGCTTGACGTGGAGTATGCACTATGACATGTTCGTGCTTCAATACGGGATTTGACAGCGTGTGGGCAAGTGCTTTACCCTTTCAGTGATGGTCCTTGGTGATCTTCCCAGACACCTTTGTGAATATGCCTGTCCTGTAAAAGTCAGCACAGGAGGCGTTAAGAAACTTTAGGAATAGCTTGCATAAATAAACTGAAATTAGTATGCTTAATAAGCATAGCAGCGCACGTTGACTAAGCTCTGACTATGTGCCCTGTGCATCAGTGCTCATTTTATCCGGACAAGAAGCCTTTGAAGTAGGTCCCAGGAGCATCCCCGTTTTACCCATCAGGAAGCTGAGCCTTCGAAGGGGAAATGATGCCCTAGGACAGCGATTTTCAACCGGTTTCATTTCATGGCACACACTAGTTATTAAAATGCTGTGACACACCAACAAATATATTTTATGCAGATCTGACAAAAATAGGTATAATTTTGATTCACTCACACCGGCCGGCTATTGTGTTGGCTGTTGTCATTTTTTGTATCTGAGAAACCAAGGGAGAAGAGGTCAGCGCCCCTCACTAAATAGTCAGGTATTGCATGTTTTAAAAATACAGCGCCCCAGAGTGCCCGCCGGAGCATGCCCGAGCAATGCAATGCCCCTTTCTTAACCAAGCTCTGGGCGGTGTTGACTCTGCTTGGGCAAACAAAGATTCATTTGGAATTCAGTTATCAGGTTTGCATCATATCAGTTATGACACTAGGAAAACGTCAGTAGCTGTAAGATAAGAGTCCCTAGTGTCGCCAGTAGCTGAGATCAAAACGATATTTACATGATCCACATATTGGGAGAAGAATGTATCACACACACATATACACCTATATACAAACATATCTAATACCTATATATTGCACGTATATATTTATAAACACACATCCAGTTTGCTTTAGTCCGTGGAAAGGCATAACTTTGTATAAAAACAGTGGTTTAAATTGCTGGTGAAATTTCTAAATGTGTAGTGAAAGAATAACTTAAGTGTTCAAGACAAGCCTAAAATTAAGGATCTTTAATATAATAATTACTTAGAAGATCTTGTGTACCATTCCTTATATACTCCCTCTTCATCAGTACTCCGAAAGATACATCCATTTCTATGTTTTCATCAATACCCAACCATTCAGGAAACATTATTGAGAACCTACTATGTGCCAAGTATGATCTAGACCAGTGAATTTCACCCAGTGTGCCATGGCCACACTGGTGTGCCGCAAGAATTGTTAAAATATGCCATACCCGACTATTTTCCCTTAGACTGTCGAATAAAAAACAAATGACAACAGCCAAGACAACAATAGCCATCCAGTGTGAATGAATCAAAATTATACCTACTTTTCGGTGTGCCGCAGAATTTTAGTAATTAGTTCATGTGTGCCGCCACAAGACAGAAAAGGTGGGAAATCGCTGTTCCAGACACTTGGGATGCGCCAGCGAATAAAGCGACAAAGATTCCTGCCCTGGCCACTTTGCCTTCCATTTGCGGAAGCCAGACAATCAACAGAGTGAATAGGTGAATTTTCTGTTACAAAGTGAAAAGAAAACTGAGTTTTTACTCAGAAAAGTGAGTGAAAGGGACCAGGAGTGCAGGTTCCGGTAGCGTGTTGCCCGGGAAGAGGAGGTGGAGGAGTGAGCCCAGCCGTGCCCTGGGGAGGAGCACACCGGGCGGAGGGAACAGCCTGGCAAAGGCCTGAGGTTGGGGGTTGTTGGGGGGTGGCCAGGGTGGCAGCAGAGTGAGAGGCAGAGTAGCAGGAACGCCCCGGCTTCTCCTCCGAGTGAGGCGGGACTTTTGGAAGGTTGTGCTCTGATGTAGCTTTCAAACCCTAATGTCGAAATGTGCTGAGGTTTGGGCCATAATCCTGTACTGTGCGTTACTTTAACTTGAAAGTTAGGTATTTGGCGGGCCAGGGGCTTATTTTGATGAAACGTTACTTCTTCCTCTATCTGTATATTCACCTAATGGGCTTGTGATGAGGGCGGACAGTAAACTGATTTTCTCTTTTAGATATAAAGTCATGAAGAACTGGGGTGTCATAGGTGGACTCGCCGCGGCTCTTGCAGCAGGAATATATGTTATTTGGGGTCCCATCACAGAAAGAAAGAAGCGTAGAAAAGGTAAGCGTGAGGCCCTGGCATCACGGTCTGTAGACTTGACCCAAACCCTTCTTCCCCCAAAACACTACCAAAGGGGAGGGCATTTTTGGTGTTCTTGTGCAGAAGTTAATTTTAATGGCTCACTATGTTATATCCTATCGTAAAGAGATTTATATTTCTCCTCCTGTCAAGTCCTGAGTTTGAGACATGCATTGTAATGAGAAATTTTAGGTGGCTTAGTTGTCGAGTGTTCTTATTAATATGGTAATGATGGTTTTTAGCAGCACAGCTGACTTAACTGTGTGATGCGTTTGTGGTTTCTGTAACTAGCTTCTAGTCGCTAGTAAATGTTCCAAGTTCTTTCTTCATTAACGCAAATGTCCATTTCCTTATTTCTTTTTTAAATGTGCCCTTTGTAAATGTTGCTCTAATGATATTGACTAAAAGTCAGCCTTGGGGAGGGAAGGGGTAGATGTAGCAAAATGTTGATCACCCTTAAATATGAGGATGGTTATAACTAGAGTTTATTATATGTTCTCTTTTATGCATGCTTGAGAACGTTCATAATAAAAAGTTTTAAAAAAAATTTGAACGGAAGCGGGGAGTATGTCAGATTTTGTTGACCTCTTTGCAGAAAGATGGGTCAGAATTGCTAGAGTGTCTTTCCCACTGATTGTACAAACACAATCATGGTCCGGGGGAACAACAGCAGAACAATTGTTTTCTTCTATTCTGAGGAGCATTGTTCTGAGGAGAGTGAGGGAGGGAAAGAGGGTGAGGAAGAGAAAGGGGGAGATGTTACTGTGCCTTTTTGTACACTCGGTGTAAACCAAACCGCGCCAGACACCACTGTGGGCTTCAGAAGTAGCACGGGAGGGGGCCTGTCCTTCCGTCGCTAGTGTCCTGAAGGAGCAGAACTAGGACAGGGCCTCGGCACGGACAGAATGCCTGGCTCTGGATGTCCGTGGTTAAAGACTTCCTCACATTCGATTTCAAATTCAAGGCCACAGTGCAGAAACCCTGGGCCGCAGACGGGCAGGAAGGAAAGAGTTGGTCCGACGTAGTGTGCCGTTCTCTCTCCCGCCCCCCTGTCCTAGGGCTTGTGCCTGGCCTGGTCAACCTGGGGAACACCTGCTTCATGAACTCACTGCTGCAAGGCCTGTCTGCCTGCCCCGCTTTCATTCGGTGGCTGGAGGAGTTCACCACCCAGTACACCAGGGACCAGAAGGAGCCCCCCACGCACCAGTATTTATCCTTAACGCTGCTGCAGCTCCTGAAAGGTATCTATCTGGTGGGGCGTGAAGGGGGACTGTGTACATCTTCAAAGTAGCAGCCCAGATGACAGGCAGAGGGCTAACAGCCTCTGTGCAGAGAAAGATTGCACAGATCATGATGAAAAAAGCACTTAAGAGCCCAACAGATACAAACAGCTGCTTTAGAAACAAATCAAATATATGACCATCTATTTTAAAAATTACCAGTTTGGTGGTAACAGATTTCTGTGGAAGAAGAAAATTCACTACAGATGTAACCATTTTGGTCACAGAATACTCTGGCTTCCAAAACATTAAAGTTTTTTATTTTTTATTTTTTAAGTATGTTAGGCTAGGAAGGAAGGTAATTTACAAGGGGAATAATACAAATTGTATTTGAGACAAAGTGTATATATAACAGACACTCAAATATTGAATTTACCCGTCATCAAAGAAATATAAATAAAGTGACAACGAGGCACTATGTTTTTTCGCCTGTCAGCAAGGATTGAAAACCAAACCCACCACCCTGACCAGCTGCTGGGTGACGTGTCCATACTCACTGGTGGGGGTGTGGCTTTGAGGACAGCCGTTTGGAACCACACGGTAATAGCTCGCCAAATGCTCAGTGCCCTTTGACTCAGTAATGCCTTGTCTGCAAGTCTGTCGTATGGAAATAGCAGTGTGGTCCGTCGTTGACACGAGCCCGCAGTGGAGTTCTCAGAGTTCAGGAACGGCTGGATCCGGGCCCCGAGCGTGGAGAGGCACTCTGTATATGAGTTTAAGACATCGCTGATCTAACTTCATTTTTAAACCACCGTTTTTGACTCCAGAGCTGCCCACTGCCCCCCACCCCTTCCTACCACATTAACATCTGATAACGCCCTGAGGTCACTCCATAGAACGTCATTTGGGAAATGCCGTTACATGCGCAGAGATCTCCAGCACCTGGTTATCCTGGGGGCAAAGAAGGGAGAGATGGTGGTTGTCCGACAGTATAATGATGAAGCAATTGACAGAATAGTATTGGGCTGGCCAAAAGGTTTGTTTATTTTTTTCCGAAAAATCAAAGACATATTTTTCATTTTCACCAATAGCTTTGTTGATTTGGGTGTTTTGAGTACGTTAGCTGTCTTCTGGCGGGTAGAGGGGCTGCCAAACGTCTCCTGGTGCGTGAGACGGCCTCTCAGCAAAGGATTATTTGGCAAAAATATCGACAGTACCGGGAAACTTCGCACACCACTTTTGACATGTTCGATCCGCCACAGCACCTTCTCCACACACCGCACACGTCTTTCCTTGTGTTTCAGTTGTGTTTTACCTTTTTTGAAATAATAAAGCATAATATGCCAAAAATGTTACATATTTTCTTCATCTTCAATATTAAAATGGCTGCACAAAAATTTGCCTATTTTGATAAGTTTTTTTAAATGCACACTGATATGACAGCTGTCATGAGACAATCTAACAAAATTGTTTCTAATGCAGTTAAAGACAACTCAGCACTACCAGAGCCATCGTATGGAAAAAACTAAACAAATGTTTTGGCCAACCCAAAATATAGCCATTCAGAATCATCTTTATGAAGTCTTTTTTTTTTCCCCTAATTTGGGAGAGGACATAAGCTATAGTATTAAGTTTAGTAGAATGATTAAGCAATCAACGGAATAGTATATACTATTCAGAATCATCTTTATGAAGTCTATTTTTCTAATTTGGGAGGTGGCATAAGCTATAACATTAAGTTTTAAAGAACAGAATACAAAAGGATATCATTTGATCTCAGTGAAGCAAAAACTTCTACATGTAGAGACTGGACAGAAAAAGATCACAGCATTACCCACAGCCACTTTGGGACTGTGTAGCTGATAGTTTGAAAACATTTTTTTAACTATATTTTAAAAACTTGCAACAGTAAGCATATTTTATTTTCACAGTCAGTAAAAAATTGGATTGAGAAAGCACTCAGTTAAATATTGTCTCACGGAGGTATTTTCCCATGTGATCTCCTCTTGACACAGAAATCTTTATGAAGCAAGTTCTTAAAAAACAAAACAAAACACACTATCACGAAGTCTGTGTGAAAAGCCGGTGTCCACATAGGTGTTCTGACGCAGGTCTGGGAGTTGTCCTAACCGTGAACACAGCCTGTGTGACCCAGTGCCAGAAACCAGAGTCGTGCCAGGTCCACTGTCCCTAGGATATATGGCCCTTTCTCTGCTTTTGCTTTTCAGTGTCTTTTATTTTGACTTTTAGAAAAAAAATTCCATTATATAAGTAATGCCTGAGTAACTTCTCCTTGTGAAAAATGAATGCATTACAGAGAAGGCTGGAGTTCTTTTATCACCACCCCATCCTGTTTCCTGCCTTCCTTCCCCCCAGTAAGGTATCAGTGCCTGCTTCCAGACCATTTCCTGTGCATTTAAACACATTTCTAAGTGCCCACGGGAATTATAGATTATTTGTTTATTTTTTTAACCGAATAACATAAAGTGCTTTAGAGAAACGTCCATTGCAGTACGCGGAAGCTCTACCTCGTTCACTGCAGTTTTTGTGTGTGCGAGTTTATTGGCTTTGTGTTTGCTGTCTTCTGTGAATTGCTTGTGCATGTCCTTTGCCCATTTTTAAAAAAAATTATTTATTTTTAGAGAGAGAGGAAGGAGAGGAGAAAGAGAGGGAGAGAAACATTAATGTGTGGTTGCCTCTCATGTGCCCCCTCCTGGGGACCTGGCCTGCAACCCTGGCATGTGCCCTGACTGGGAATCGAACCAATGGCCCTTTGGTTCACAGGCCGGCGCTCAATCCACTGAGCTACACCAGCCAGCCTTTGCCCATTTTTAAAAATTGTGATCAAACATTCAGAACATAAAATTTACCATCTTAATCATTTTTAAATGTACAGTTCAGTTCTGTAGCATTAAATACATTCACATTGTGGTGCAGCCGTAACCGCCGCCATCGGCAGAAGTTCTCATCATCCCGTATTGCAGCTCTACTCATTGAACCACCCTCCGTTCCCCTCTCTGCCCAGGCGCCAGGGACCGCCATTCTTTCCGTCTCTATGAACTTGCCTGCGTACTTCGGTTAAGTGGCATCATGCAATACTTTTCCTTGCGTCTGGCTTATTTCACTTAGCGTGATGTCTTCAAGGTCATCCACTTGTAGCATGTGTTATAATTTCATTCCTTTTTGAGGCTGAATCTGAATAATATTTCATTTTGTTTATCCATTCATAAGTCGGTGTATATTCTTATCATTTCTCCCTTTTGGCTACTGTGAACAATGCTGTTATGAACATAGCTGTTCATAACAAATTTCTATTCAGGTCCCTGCTCTGAATTGTTTTGGGCCTGTACCCAGAAGTATATGAATCAGGTGGTAATTCTGTTTAATGTATGAGGAACCACCGCGCTGTTTTCTGTAGAGGCTGTAGCACGTTACATTCCCACCAACAGGGGTTCCAGTTCTCCTCGTCCTTGCCAACACTTGTTATTGTCTGTTTCTTTGACCATCGCCATCCCAATGGGTGTGAAGTAGCATCTGATGGTGGGTTTGATTTATGATCATGATAAATGATGTTAAGTATCTTTTCATGTGTTTATTGGCCGTATGTCTTTTTTTTTATATATAATTCTCTATTCAAGTCCTTTGTCCACTTTTAAATTTCCTGTATTTTTTGTTGTTGTTGTTGGGTCTCCAGAGTTCTTTATACATTCTGGACATCAGTCCCTTATCAGATAGGTTATTGGCAAACCTTGTTCACTTTTACAGTTGCACAGTATCTGTAATACTGAGACACCCCAATTCATTCAGCTACTTGCTTCAAGTGCTTTATGCTGATAAACAGGCTGTAGTGAACACCCATGTACATGTCAGGCAGGTACATAAACACATATTTCCCTAGGTTAGATCCTGAGAAAGTGAAACTGCTGGATTGTAGGGTGTGAAAACCAGTAGACCGTGCCAAATTGCTCCACAGCGTTTTAGGCAAAACTGAGCTAACAGGGACTTAAAATTAACCTTGGGAGGGAAGCCGCTAACAGAAGGGCTGCCTGGCGTGTGTAGGAGGGAAGAGGAAGGGACAGTTCCTTCCCTGATGCGCTCCCTTTGTTCTGGAGGTAAAGGTCAGGCCTCAGGGTGACATCTGCGTGGGTAAGCCAAGCCTCGGGACTTCTTAGCACTGGCTGCCAGGGCTGCTGCTGCTCCACAGGGCCCCACTCACAAAGCCAGAGCCCGTGGAGGGCAAAGTTCAGGCAGGAGTGTGAGTGGCAGTGTTCGGAACCTCCAGGGTTCAGAGCCTGAAGTGTTCAAAGGAATCTTTCCAGTGCAGTGGCTGCACATCAAGGAGGAGAAACAGGCTGGCTTCGTTTATCTGGGGAGTGGCTGAAGTCCCAGAAACAGCACTGAGGTGACAGGCCCCTGTGGTGTTACTCCCCCTGCTCTGGCCCCGTGTGATACCCTGTGCGTGGGGCATGCTCAGCATCAGGAGCCAGCAGACTCTGGCCCATGGGACGACTCCGACCCACCGCCTGTTTCTGTAAATAAAGTTTTATTGAAACACAGTCCAGCCCATTCGTTTAGTGTTGTCTGTGGCTGCTTTTGTGCTGCATCAGCCGAGTTGAGTAGCTGCTGCAGAGTCCCATGAGGCCTAAAATGTTTACCAACTGCTGACCTAGTTTTAAAATTATAATACTAATTCATAAGCTCATCAAACTTTCTTTGGAGTTGCACTGGAATTTTTTTAATTTAAGAACATTTTTCAATTACAGTTGACATTTAATATATTAGTTTCAGGTGTACAGCATAGTGATTAGACATTTATATAACTTACAAAGGGATCTGCCTGCTAAGGTACCATACGTAGTTGTTACAGTATTACTGACCGCACTCCCTGTGCTGGACTTCACATCCCCCGGACCACATTGTAACTGCCGGTCATGCTTCTTAATCCCCTCACCTTTTCTCACCCACCCATTCAACGCCCCTCCCACTTGGCAACCATTGGTTCTCTGTACCTCCGTTTCGTTTGTTCGTCTGTGTTTTAGATTCCACTTGTAAGTGAAATCTTGTGGTATTTGTCTTCCTCTGTCTGGCTTATTTTATTTAGCATAATGCCCTCTAGGTCCATCCATGTTGTCACAAATGGCAAGATTTCGCTCTTATGGACAAGTCATATTCCATCGTACATATGTACCACTTCCTTTTCAGCCATTGACGGACACGTGGGTTGCTTCCATCTCTTGGCTGTTGGAAATAATGCTGCAGTGAACATAGGGATGCATATTTCTCTTGACTTAGTGTTATGGATTTCTTTGGATAAATACCCAGAAGTGGAATTGCTGGGTCCTTTTTTTGTCTCTTGTTAATAGCCTTTGTTTTAAAGTCCATTTTGTCTGATATAAGTATTACTCATCCTGCTTTTTTGTTTGTTGCCATTTACATGAAGTGCCTTTTCCGCTCCTTTACTTTCAGTCTGTGTGTATTTCTGTCTGAGGTGGGTCTCTGGTAGGCAGCACATGTTTGGGTCTTGTTTTCTTATCCATTCAGCCGCCCTGTGCCTTTGGCTTGGCACATTTACTCCATTTACATTTAGAGTAATTATTGGTAGGTATGTAGTTATTGCCATTTTATTATTCATAGTTTTAATTTCTTCTCCTTCTTATCTCCTTCTCCTCGCCCTAAGTCCCTTTAGTACTTCTTGTAACACTGGTTTGGGGGTGATGAGCTCCTTTAGCTTTTCCTCGTCTGGGAAGCTCTTGATCTCCTTCCTTCTGAATGAGAGCCTTGCTGGCTGGAGTCACCCAGGTTGTAGGTCCTTGCTTTTCATCACTGTGAGTATTTCGTGCCAGTCCCCTTTGGCCTGCCAGCCCATCAGACTTTCATTTTTGTTTATTCGTCTCGAAAGTAACAACTCCGCAGACCCATTCAGGCTGCCACGCGCGGCCCCAGGCTTTGCCGCGGTGACCAGAAACTCACAGGCAGACAAGGACCTGCAGAGGCCCGTCCTGGGCGGGGGGGGTGAAGCTCTGAGTGCGGGGCTGACTGGCTGAGTGCGTGAGCGTCCTCCCGCCCCTGAGAGCTGTGAGTTAGAATCGCTTCGTTCAGTAAGAACCTTGCAACAGTAAATGTATGTTGACGATAATTCAAGTAACTGAAAATCAGTTGCTTTATTTAAATGCTGCAGCCTTATGAAAAATCACATTCATTCAACACACACAGAGTGCTTCATAGTATATACTAAGGTAACAAGGAAGAATGGTGAAGGAGATGTAATTCCGAGGCGACTTTTACAGTTATTAAATTCTCAATTAGCTCTGATATGTTGTGCTGTGCGGGTGTTCTGGTTGGTTGTTACGGTGGTGAGTTTAATCATTGTGTTACTTTTTTTTGTTTCCAGCTTTATCCTGCCAAGAAGTTACCGACGATGAGGTCTTGGATGCAAGCTGCTTGTTGGATGTCTTAAGAATGTACAGGTGGCAGATCTCTTCATTTGAAGAACAGGTGAACACTGCATGCAAAACAGGTTTGCTAGAGCATCCTTCCCACCCGTGAGCTGGGGTCTGAGCTCACCGTGATGGCTGAAAACCAGCTGCACGGATGCAGCAGGAAGAGCACGTGTCAACATTGACCTTGCCGGTGCCTGGCCTGAGTGTGCATTTCCGTGACGCTTTAGACAGCCTTCGTGTTCCGGGCTAGGTTATGCGCGTGGTTCCTGGTCTCATGATCAGAGGGGACACGGGGCTTTTTCACTGACGGACGGAAGGACGGTTGGCGGCATGGGGGGTAAGCACAGTTGCCAAAGAGCAAAAATCCTCTTAGATCTGAGTGACCATGCGTGCCAGCGGGTGATAGGGTAGCCGGGGCCTTTAGAAAGGCAGGTGGCTTCACCTAAGGGGCCCAGAGGTGCAGGCAAGACCCTTTTGTAGACCCTGTCGTCATTAAAACAAAACAAAACAAAACAAAACAAAACAAAGCAAAAACAGCCTTCAGAGTTTGCTTAAAGTAGCCCCAGACTGAGAGCAGCTGTCCTATGCAGCCCCAGGGCCTTATTTGTTCCAGAAACGTCTACCTCCTTGTCCACACCCTCAGCTTCACTGCCTTTTTCGGTACTGGCCACCCTCATCTTCCTCCCCAGACCCACTAGTGGCAGGTCTGAGGCCAAGGCTAGGGACAAAAATGTGGCCCCCAGTGATGTGCTGGTGCATGCTCACGAGCCACATTTCCAGGTGGCCTTGTCCAGTTTGGGGTTGGCTGCGCTGTTTCCCCGCCCGGGCCCCGGGCCAGAGGAAGGGGAGAGGGCCTTTGGGCTCCTGGTACTGTGGGGCTGAAAGACAAGCATTGAGAAGCTCTGAAAAGAGAGGTGGGAAGGCCTTCTAGCTGTCCTTATTTTCTTTTTCTTTTTTTTTTAAAGATTTTATTTATTTATTTTTAGAGAGGGAAGGGAGGGAGAAAGAGGGAAAGAGAGAAACATCAATGTGTGGTTGCTGGGGGCCGTGGCCTGCAACCCAGGCATGTGCCCTGACGGGGAATCGAACCTGCGATGGTTTGGTTCGCAGCCCGAGCTCAACCCACTGAGCTATGCCAGCCAGGGCTAGCTGCCCTTATTTTCAAAGGTCATCTGTTTGCACTTGAATCTGAAGCTGTGTGCGTGTTACTTCTTAAACATGATGTCAATGATAGCCGTACTTTCTTACAGCGCATCTAGAGTAACCCACTATATGTTGTGAAATGTTTTTCCCTTCAGAGAATACTTGGTAAAGCCTCTTCTAACTGGAATTACCTAGCTGCGTTTTTCATTTCTGTAAACTGAGAGTGACAGAGAGTTAGTTCCCAAGGACGTCAGGTACCTTCTCTAAGTCCTGCTCTTCTGTCACGGGTCCGCCTAAGTCCCAGGTGGCCCTTAGAAGTATCTCCGTCTTCGGTGCGCAGCCGTCGCTGAGCCCAGGAGTGTGAGGGTGCGTGGGAAGGGGCCGAGTGTGTCTGCCTTCCTCTTCGGAGACAGCCCGAGCGTGTAGCCCAGGGCCTCGTCCGCATCTTCACTGCGATTAGTCTGGTCGGTCGACAGCAGACGTCCGCCTTCAGCCGCTCTCCAGAGCCAGCGGGCGCTCTCCAGAGGCAGTGGGCAGGCGGTGGGGGCTGCGCCGGGCTGAGGGCCTGCCCCTGTGCGTTACGTTCGGTTTTCACAACAAGCCTGCAAAGCAGGATGTGCAGCCTTCGGGCGTCCCCCGGCCACACAGCAAATACACAGACACTAACAAAAACTGATGAGCGAAACAGGTTTCAAGTAAATTGGAGATGTGGTATTGGGCCTCATTCACAGCCATCCTGGGCCGTGGGTTGGACACCCCTGCAAGAGCTACTGCGATTATTCCCATTTACAGGTGAGACACTGAGGTCCAGAGAAGTGAAGTGACGTGCCCGAAGCCACACAGCGCTTTGAGTGGCAAGCCTGTCTGGGGCTAGAGGGCACACTTCAGCCCCACCCCCTCCTGCAGTACTTACCCGACTGTGACAGTGGGTTCGGATCCAGCTCCGGCCTGTCTTGGACTCTTCTCCCTGGCAAACCCCTGCTCAGGACTTCAAGAGTTGGCCCAGATACCTGTTGCAAAGGCCCCTGGACCCCCCCAGGAAGAGCTGATTTGATTCTTTCTCTGTCTCCTGTCGCTCTTTGGTCCTGACAGTAACATCGTGCTGCCCGGCGACAGTAAGGCTGTCACCTGTGTGCCTGGGTTGTGAGTCCCTCGAGGACGAGAGCCTTGCCTTAGTTATCCTTGGCTGTCCGTCATGCTCCTGCTGACTGCTGTTCACCACCTGGGAGGGCACCCGCTTCTCCACGCAGCAGACATTTCCCCCTTCCTTTCCCTGCTCTGCCTGTGGGGGCCCTGCGGCTGTGCAGCTGACCTGACTTGCATGTTCTGATGGAGCGCACGTTCTGGTGGGGGTTGGGGCTGTAGGCAGTAAGCAGGTGACTTCAGGGGAAAAAACGTGACAAAGTGTGTGTGGGTGCCTGGGAGCTGGGTCCAAGACCCCCATAGGTAAGGAATGCTCTTCTGGGGGCATGAGGTCTTTGCAGAGACCTGGAGCCTGAAAGAAGTGCGGCCGTGAAGGTCGTGGGTGCAGAGTGTTCCGGAGGCAGGAGCCACGGTGGAAGACTTGGGACAGTGACAAGGACGCTGTATTTGCAGGGTGGGGAGAAGGCCCGCATGGCTGGGGCCGGGGCTGGGAGTGCAGTGGAGGAGAGGGACTCCAGACGTTGTCATCGTCAGGGAGCGGGGTGAGCAGGCCTTGGACTTCTGATCTGTGTGCAGTGGACGGCCACGAGAGGCTTTGGGCAGGCATCCAACTTAGTTTGAACGGGACAGTGCTGGTCGCTGTGTACGAGGGGGACCTACAGTCCCCCTTGGCCATTGGGCCAAGATGGAAGCCGAGGGGAAAGTTGGGAGACCGTCATTGCAGGTACCCAGGCCAGGGGTGGAATGGCCCTGAGGCAGGGGAGCTGGAGATACTAGGGTACGCTTTGGAGGGAGAGCCCGCACGACTGCGGATGAAGTGGCTAGGGGTGGGGTTAAGTCAGGGAGCGTTGGTGAGGGCGGGTCTCCCCAGGACATTTGGTGGTGGGTACTCTGTAGTGTACAGGTGTTGAATTACAGTGTCGCACCCCTAAAACTCATATAGTGTTATAAACCAGTGTTACCCCAACTTAAAGGGAAGGATAAAAGGGCTAAGTGAAGGCAAATGAGGGACCGAGGAGTCCTAGGGGCTGGATCCCTCGGGCTCTAGCTGAGAAGGGGGTCGGGGCTTACTCTAGCAGCAACAGCCAATGGGAGTTTGAGAGCAGAAGAATAAGGTCAATTATTTGCCTTTTAAAAGATCGCTTTGGGGACTGTGTGGAGGCAGACTGAGAGCGGAGGCTTGAGCCCGGTGAGGACCAGCGGCATGGGGCAGAGAGACTCACCACCCCCCACCAGGAGTGGAGCAGCTTTGGCTTTTTGGGGAGAGGGGCATTGAATTGATCCTTAAAGAGGAGTCCCCCTGCCTTACAATACAGCAATTCCACTTCTGGGTATAAACCCAAAGGATTGAAAGCAGAGACTTGAAGAGATATTTGTGCACCTGTGTTCGTAGCAGTATCATTTGTAATCCCTGAAAGGCGGAAGTAATTCAAGTGTCTGTCCATCAGCAGGTGAATGGGTGGACGAAACGTGGCGTGTGTGTATTCACATGTATATAAATGTATGTGTATGTACCCACGATGGAATATACATACTCACACATAACGGAATGTCATTCAGCCTTAAGAAGGAAATTCTGTAACATCAGTGAACCTTGACATTATGCCAAGTGCTATAAACCAGCCACAGAAGGACAAGGACTGTCTGACTCCACGGGCAGGCGGTTCCTAGAATGGCCAAGTTCACAGAGAGAGAAGGTAGCTGGCGGTTGCCAGCGGCTGGAGTGGGGAGAGGGAAATGAGGAGCTAATGTTAATGGGCACGGAGTTAGTCTGGGAAGATAAACGTTCTGAAGATGGATGGTGCTTATGGCCTCACAACAATGTGATGTACCTAACACTACACAACTGTACACTTAAAAATGGTTAAAATGGTGAAATTTGGGTTATGTGTATTTTACCACAATGAGAAAAGGGTAGTCAGGTTGAGTGACGGTCAAGGCCGTCTGAATAAAGGTAACATGGGCTCAGAGAAGCTGGTGGGAGGCACCCCGTCCACCTCCTTTCCTTCTCTCCCCTTCGGGGCTGTGGGACCAGGGTCTCCACTGTGAAGATGGCTGGGCGGAGCTCTCTGCCTTCCACGGGCTGGGGGCTGGGCCCTGGGAGGGCAGACGGTGAACCCTGCCCGCATCAGCCCGAGGGCGGCTGCCCAGGGGTCCGCACGGAGGGGAGTGTGGTTCCGATGTTGCCCTGGCCCCCCTGGGCCTCCCTGAAGACCGCTTTGCCCTCTGGCAGGATGCTCACGAGTTGTTCCACGTCCTCACCTCGTCGTTGGAGGATGAGCGGGACCGCCAGCCCCGGGTCACACACTTGTTCGATGTTCGTTCCCTGGAGGTAAGCCGTGACGTTTCGTGCGGTTCCTGCCGACCTAACAGGCGTAGGGACCACCGGTATAGTCTCTGTACAATTTAAACTCACAGGTCAGATCCGGCACCAGTCAGCAGTGAGGTCTGGGGGGGGGGGGGCCGGGGGGGGGCCTTAGACCGCCGTCTTCGCAGGTGGCGTCTGCGTGAATGACCCCTTGGAAGGGTTCATTGTCGCAATTTGTGTTGGCTTGAAAAGCCAAAAAGACAGAATACATTCTCCCCATTCAATACAGGGGAACGCAGAGCTCTGGGAATGCCAAATGAATCCCCATCTCCCTGGAACATTATAAAAGTTAGCTGATAAAGGGAGGGGAGGTAGTGTTCCGGAGAGGAAATGCATTTTGATTGCACTGGATGAGGGAGTAGACACAGTGAGCAGAGAGGGTGATGAAACTGCTTTTAAAAACCTTTGTTAAAGGTTGGTTTGTGGGGCGGTCAGCGCAGAGACTCGTGAGATGCGGGGGCGGTCGGAGGGCCGCCGTGGGGTCTTCACTCTGTTTCTTTCCCCACAGCAGCAGCCGGAGATAACTCCCCAGCAGATAACCTGCCGCACAACAGGTAGTCACTCTCCGTCACCTGTGACGTAGAAGATGGGTACTTTTTCGATACGGCAATAATTTGTTCAATTTTTTTTTCTGGTGGTATCTAATCCACCTGGAACTGTGTGTGCTCGCAAAGGGATTTGTGTTTTGGAAACAGCCTTAAATTGTCCCCTCGGCGAACATCTTGAGTTGTTCCTCATGCCTTAGCCCTTCTCGGCTTCCTCCAGAGGGACTGACTTCTGTTACAGACAAGGGTTTGCTTTTTACGTCCCTGACATGATCCTGTTCGGAGCTGAACAAGCCGGAACTCGTGTTCTCGGCACTTCCAGTTTGGGCGACTTGTACTGCAAGTGGTCACAGTCCTCTTTCGAAGGAAATCCTTGTTTTCTTAAGACTCACACTTTAAAAAAAAGACACCCATTCCTTTGCGCATTAGTAGTAACAAGAACGATTATCTCTGGAGCCCGCACTGTGCGCCAGGCCCTGGGATGTCGCATTTAAGTCTCGCATCAGCTCCGGAACGTTGATGGTACCGGGGCCCATGGGGCCAGCAGTTACCCCCGTTTCCAGCATGCTGAGGAACCCCAGGTCCCGTAGCTAATAAGGAGCCCTAAGGCTTCCCAGGTCCCGTAGCTAATAAGGAGCCAAGCCGGGCCCAAGCCCGGGGCCGCCTGACTCCAGGGCCTGGGTTTCCGACCAGCATGCCACGCTGTGCTTATTCCACTAACCCCCTTTCTGTCCAAAAAAAAAAAAAAGTTTTCAGAACTCGCTTATTACTCTGATGATATTTCAGGAGTTTATCTTACTTTATGAACCGTTCACTCAGGGTACCCTTCTTTGCCATCTCAAGCACGTTGAGGGTATGTTTATAGAAAGGCGTTGCCAAACACAAATTCCTTTTTCCAGTGTGGCTGCGCCCATTATACGGGAGCCATGCTGAGCACCCACGTGCGTTTCCCTGCGAAGGGAACGGCTTGTCTTTTTGACGCACGTCAGTAAGGAGAGCTACTCCAATGTAATTCTCAGGGGTGTTTTTTTTCTAAGGAGAGAGTGGCCGCCACATGCTAAACGGGAGGGGGAGTTCGGAAGCCGGGGCCCGAGGGCTGGGGGCAGCAGATCCAAGGCCGTTCTGTGTTCCAGGGGCGCCTCACCCCGCGTCCGGTCACTGGAAACCTCAGCACCCGTTCCACGGGAGACTCACCAGTAACATGGTCTGCAAGCACTGCGAGCACCAGGTAAACGCGGGGCCGGGCCAGCTGTCTTCTCGGGGGGGTTTCGGTTCAGTCGGGGTCCATGAGGGGTCAGGAGCACGTGGACTAATGCTGGCGAGTGGTGCCTGGGGTCCCCCGGGCCCCGCATACGTGGTCGACGGACTATTGTCCCCCCCCCCCCCGTGGGGCAGTGTTGACGTGTGATCTGCTCCTCCGCGCCAAGGGCAGCAGACCCACTGTGCGCTGGCAAGAATTTGTGGCCTAAGTTTGGGTCTACACTGTAGGCGGACACAACAGATTCTAGAGCTGGGTTTTTTCGTTAGTTTGCTCGCTTTCCTTTTGAGGGTTTAAAATAGTTTTTTACTTGGAAAATTTCCAACATAAGACGAAAGTAAGGAATTGTACAACCATTACCTCAAACAATTTTAGGATATTTTTATCACCTCCCCAAAAAACCGGTACCCATCAGCAGTTACTCCTCACCCCCAGCCCCCCCCCCCACACACACACACTCACACACTCACTAGCCCGTAGGCAGCCACTCCTCTGCTTTCTGTGTGAGTACGTTTGTCTGCTCTGGACGTTCCATGTAAATGGAACCATACGGTGCGTGGTCCTTCAGGACCGGCCTCTCCCGTTCAGCTCAGTGTTTCCAAGGCTCACCGTGTAGTGGTGTGTGCCCACATTCCTGTTTGCCACCCGGTAGCATCCCACTGTGCGGGCAGGTGGCCTTTGGTCTGTCCCCTCAAGTGGATGGCCATTTGGGTTACTTCTGCTTTTGGCTGTTACGTGTAGTGCTGCTGTGAATGTTTATGTACGAGTTTTTGTGGGGGCACGTGTTTTCATTACCCCGGGGTCAATCCCTAGGAGTAGAATTTCTAAACTTCCGAGGCACTGCCAGCCTGTTTTCCAAAGTGGCTGCACTGTTTTACATCCCCGCCAGCAGCAAGTGAGGTTTCCAGTTTTTCTGCATCCTCACGAGCACTCACGCTCGTGAGTGCAGATGTCGTCTGACGTCTGAAAGTCGTCTGACTTTCAGTCACCGCCGTCCCGGTGTGTGCGCAGTGGGGTCTCTTCGTGGCCCCTTCGTAATGAGGAAGGCCCGCAGTCCACCACTCATGCGTCCTCAGTGTCTTGCCGTCTGTGCCTTGTCTGTTTACCTTTTCTTTTTCCTTGCATTTTATTTGTATTCTGGTGCTATTATAAGTGGAGTTTAAAAATCTTTTTCTAGTATATAGAAATACAGTTGTTTGTATATTGATTTTGTATCTGGAGATCTTAAGAAAATTAATGTATTGGTTCCAGAAGTTTCTTTGTAGATTCATTATAATACTTTTTAGTATTTTGTTATAATTTCTCTCTTGGCTTTTAGCTATACATTTTTAAATTTTAAAGAAATATGATAAAATCATGGAATTTTAACTTATCGTGGTGCATTCAGAGTCAATGTCACATTCCATGCGAAGACAGGTAACTCACAAAAGTGCGGTTCTATTACCCGACGCTTTGTGTTATTTTTATCATGTGTCTACATCTACATACAGTACACACCCCATGACACTGTCGTGATTTTTGCTTTAAACAGTTAACTGTGTTTAAAAGAAATACAAAGAAAATTTTATATTCGCTGTCTTCAGTCATTTCTGGAGACCCAAGTCCATTGGGTGGTTTTCCCATTCAGCCAAAAGAGATCCCTTCAGCACCTCGTGCAGGTGTATTGCCAGCAGGTTCACTGGGATTGAACTGACATGAAGATGTTTCATGTTTTCGTGTTGCCTTTTTTTAAAGAATAGTTTTGCTGAGCATAGAGTTTCGGGTGGACAGTGCTGCTGTTGTCTTGGTTTCGCTCGGTTTATTTTCAGTCCGCCACCTCGTAGGCATTGTTCTGCCGTCCCGGCCCACGTCAGTCCTGATGCTTAGTCAGCGCCCTTCGTTTCGGCCCTTTGTACCAGTAGCATCCTTTTTTCCCTCTGGCTGCTTACGGGAGTTTCTCTTTATTCTGGGGCTTCAGCAGTTTGTCTGTGCCGTGCATAAAGTTTTTTGTATTTGCTTGGAGTTTGCTGAATTTCTTAAATCTCTACCTGTATGTTCTTCACCAGATTTGTACATGGTTTGGGGGAGAACTTCCAGACAAAGAGCCACCCCGTACACACCTCTCCCACTGAGCGCCTGCTTTTCCGGGAGTTGACTTCTTCTCGGTCTCTGCCCGTTTGTGGTGGCTCCCCAGTCATTCACGTTACTCTGTTTAGTCTTGGTCTAGATTTTACCATTGTTATCTCAAGGAGAGTTAGTCTAGCCAAGCCACTCTGCCATCACCCAAGGCAGGGACCCTTGCCCTACTGTATCATGTTTTTTGCAATTAATCATTTAACATGCACAGCTTTCCGCATCGTCATTCCTTCTCCTGCAACATTGTTTTTCATACAGTGTTCCGTTCCGTGGGCATACTATAATTTATGTAATCATTCTGCAGAAATCCCAGCTATTCGTGCTTTGCCGTTACAAATTACGCTGTGGCGAGCATCCTTGTAGTAACGTCCATGTTATTCCCTTGGGATGCAACCCAGAACCTCGGGTCAGCTGGGTCACATTAGGTTTCCCGGCTGTTCTTTACTGTTACTGTACCTTGTATGTTTCCAAGGTTGTTTGTAATAGAATTTGCTTCTAGGTAAGTACATTGTTTCATTATGTTAATGTTGGGCATGTAAATCTTAAACTTTAGTAGTTTACATCTTTCCATTGATAATGTTTTGAATCCAACTTCAGTCCTTTCTGGATTTTCTCCAATATTCGTTTCAGAGTCCTGTTCGATTTGATACCTTTGATAGCCTTTCACTGAGCATTCCAGCGGCCACGTGGGTATGTACTGACCTGTGGTTTGTTGGGGGCCTGTTTCGGGGCATTTGAATCTGAAAGGGCTGTGAGGCATTTCGTGTAGCTCAGGGGCCATGCGTTACTCAGACACGTGATTGGTTGAACCCAGCTCAGTTTCAGCGTGTGGTACCATGGCCCGGTTCGAGCGAGAAGAGGTGGGCTGCTTTTCTCTTGCTGCAGAAATGTTGGCTTTTTTGAAAACACACACACAAACACACACACACACACACGCACTAAATTCAAATTTGGAAATACCTAAACCAGGGCTGAGGTCCCTAACTATCTGCAGTATTCCATCCTCACACCCTCGCATCCATCACAGTAGCACGTCTCTCGGGCACTCAGCCCCACGTTTGCTCAGGAGGCATCCAGTTGTGTCCGAGATGCTTCTTTGCCCACATGCGCGGGAGGGAAGCCCCGGGATGCACGTGGCCGCCACTCACCGTTGCGGCGCGGCTCCCTCTGAGCTGTAGTAATGCGTCTTCTCCTGCTCCCGCCGTAGGGCCACCCACTGACCCTGGACCACTGCCTTCACCACTTCGTCTCCTCAGAGTCGGTGCGGGATGTTGTCTGTGACAACTGTACAAAGGTACGCCTTAACCCCAAATGCCGCCCCGCCCACGGTCTGCGTGCCCCGACACAGCACCTCTCCCGGCACTGCCCCCGAGCTCTTCCGACTGTTCCCAGAGGGACCTTTCCGCCGCAGCCATTCCTACCAAGCTGGCTGGGAAATTGGCAGCCCGTGGGCCGGCCCTCCTTCCCTGAGGAGTTTAGTTTCAACCACCAAATATTTAGACATTTGAATACCCTGCTTTGAGATGGGGTGTGCCCCCCCATTTGCTATAGCCCCCACCATTCCCACTCGTCTCACACCCCACCCTACCCGTGCTGCCTGCCCACCTTCCCGAGCGGTTGTGTTTCCCCCTCTGAGTGCAGAGGACTGTGTGGAGCGCAGTTTTTGAAGACCCAGCAGATGGATTACATGCCAGTGTCAGAGCTCCTTCATTCCTCTTTCCTCCCCTTCACACCACGTAAAAGTAAAATAGTAAAAACACCCCACAGAAAATTAGGCAGCTGAGTTCACTTCAGCAGGTGGAAGTCAAGGGCCAGTTGAATACACAGGTATAAATAACACCAACCTGATGGGCAACCCTCCCTAGATGTCCTTCCGGGAATTTCAGCAGAGAGATGCTGTTTCTTGTATTTCAGAATGAAGCCAAAGGGACGTTGAATGGGGAAAAGGTGGAACACCAGAGGACCACTTTTGTTAAGCAGCTAAAACTAGGGAAGGTGAGCCCATACCACACCCCTTACCTGCTCTGTTTCGGAGGACTCTTGGCGGCTGCCCCCGACACTCAGCACTTCCGGTTTCCCCCCCCCCCCGCCCCCCGCCCCGCAGCTCCCCCAGTGCTTGTGCATCCACCTGCAGCGGCTGAGCTGGTCCAGCCACGGCACGCCCCTGAAGCGGCACGAGCACGTGCAGTTCAACGAATTCCTGATGATGGACATCTACAAGTACCACCTCCTTGGACATAAGCCTGGTCCACACAGCCCCAAACTGAACGAGAAGGCAGGGCCTGTGTTGGAGCTGCAGGATGGGCCAGCAGCCCCCAAATCAGGTGTGTTCCCCTGGGGTGCTGAGGCCGCGGGAGCCTGCGGCACAAGCGAGGGACTTCGGCATCCCCGGCTTCTGGGGACTTTATGCCGTGAGGGCTTCATTCTCCAATGGTTGCTGAGGGTCTTGAGAAGAGCAGGATGGGGCAGGAGGGGTGGGATTCCTTAAAAGAGGCTAAAACTGTATAGTCATGAGCTATATGGTTGTAAAAGCTGTCATGGTTGGAAAATACAAGAAGAAGAGCTTCAGATTTCCGTTCAGTCTTTTGACTAAGCAGTAGTCGGCTCACATCATATCATTCCAGTGAATTTCTCCTCATTTTCTTCCTAGTACAGTCATTGGCTTGATACAGAAAATGTGGGCAGGAAATGTCCAGGCTAGGGGTCACAGAACATCTTACTGGGGTGGATGATTCTCCTTTACCGATGCATCATCTAATTCCATTACTGTCCACATTGCGGTCCCTGGTTGAACTGGAAGCCGGCATTATTACCCTCAGCCTAACTGAGGGGAAAAGCACGGCTTCGAGAGGTGAAAAGACCGGTCCTTGAGCAAACAGCACATGGGAGGGCTGGCCCTGGAAGGCAGTGTCGCGCAGTGTTGTAAAAGTGTCTGACGTGCTGTGCCGAGCCCTTTAGATGACAGCTGTGGGAAACCCGCCGACTTTGAGGGCTCCCAGCCTGAACTCGCCACCTGCACGCTGCTCTCTCTCCAGACACGACTGCCCCCGGGCACCCCAGATTTCTCCCGCTTAGCGTTTCTTGCCACTTTATTCCCTTTTACATCCCCATTTGTGGGGCCTGACAGGACGTCATTCAGGGACACTATTTTGAGGGGCGAGGGCTCGGTCCTCGGCCCGTTGAAGTCAAGAACCTCTTCCCGCCGGTGCCCATCTCCCCGGCCCAGGGCGCAGGCCTGCTCGCCCTCAGAGTGGGCAGCTGCGCTGCAGGAGGCCAGCGGGTGACGCCTGGAAGGGGACAGAAATACCTCCGCAACTATTTTATCTGCACCCATAAACATTTGTTCACACTGGTACAGGCCGGGACTCCTTAGAAGCCGACAATTTAAAAACAGAGGATGTTTAGCTCAGTGGCTCGAGACAGGGAGTTTGCCTCCCAGAGGACACTGGGCGGTGACAGTTCTGGCTGTCACACCCGAGAGAGGGGTGTTCCTGGTGTATAGTGGCAGAGACCAGAGATGATGCTGAGTGTCCTGCACTGCACAGGACAGCCCCCGCAGCAAGGAATTATCCGTCCCAAATGTCAGTCATGTCAAGGGTGAGACCTGGTTCAGGTCAAAATGCCAATCAGTTAGCCACTGCTCAACTCTGACGGGTAGTTAGCAAAGGGATGGGAACCTCATGTGTTTCCATCTCAGATCTGCACAGCCATCACAGTGAACAGCGGACCAGGCGCTCGGTATGCTTTTCCTGTTGGGGGTTAAAACGGGGACAGAGAGCCAGGGAATTTTACAACGTAACAAAAGGAAATACTTGTTTTCTCCTTGTAGCATTATTGGGCAGTTAAATTTCTTGGAGGTAATCAAAGCCACCGCTCTGTTTACCCAGAGCCACTGCTAATTTTCATTGCCTTGGGCCTTTCTCTCTTGCAGTTCTGAATCACCCAGGGGGCCCCAAACCCCACATTTTTATGAATGGTGCCTGCTCCCCGGCCGTGTTGCCTACCCTGCCAGCCCCGGTGCCCTTCCCCCTGCCCGCTGTTCCGGACTACAGGTGAGCCGCTCCTCGGAAGCCACCCTCACTCCTTGGAGGCTGTTCTGTCTCTTGGTTTGCAAAATCAGCTTTTCACAGAAATGAATCACAGCGAAGAGATAGCTTTCTTTCATTTTTAAGGCGGAACTCACTAGTATGCATTCCTCTGTTTTTGTTCAAAATGGAAGTCACTTTATTTTTTAAATTAATTTTTATTTGTTTAATTTTATTTATTTATAGACAGAGAGGGAGGGAGAAAAAGAGGGAGAGAAACATCAACATGTGGTTGCCCCTCATGCACCCCCTACAGGGCACCTTAATGCATGTGCCCTGACTGGGAATCAAACCAACCACCCTTTGGTTTACAGCCTGGTGCTTAAACTGAGCCACACCAGCCAGAGGTATTTATTAATTTTTAATAAATAAAGGGAAAGAAGGAGAGGAAGAGAAACATCAATATATGGTTGCCTCTTGCACACCCCCCAACTGGGGATCTGGCCCGGAACCCAGGCATGTGCCCTGACTGGGAATCGAACCCGTGACACTTTGGTTTGTAAGCCAGCACTCAGTCTACTGAGTCACACCAGCCAAGGCTGGAAGTCACTTTAAATATAAGCATTATAAAGTACATAACATTCAAATATATGTGTATTATACATATGTGTGGATATATGTGTGAATGTACGCAGAGAAAAGTATAAAGCAACAAATTTTTACTTTCTTGGGCTTCCACCTAGAGATCGCCAGTGAAACCCTTTAGGTCCTCCACTCTGTGCAGCCGTGGGCGTGCACACACACACTCAGAGAGTGGGCATCGCGCCGGTGCACGTAGGTCTGTGATTTAGTGGTCTGCAGTGTTCATCCGTGCGGATGGGCCGTTGTCTCAACCCCCCGTTGTCGAACGGGGTTGTTGTACTTTTTGCTTCTGCCTGTAGACCTCCGTCGTGTTTGTAAACCACCGGCTTGTGTTCCTCCCGTTCAGCTCCTCCGCGTACCTCTTCCGGCTGATGGCGGTCGTCGTCCACCACGGAGACATGCACTCGGGACACTTCGTGACTTACCGACGGTCCCCACCTTCGGCCAAGAACCCCCTGTCGACCAGCAACCAGTGGCTGTGGGTTTCCGACGACACGGTCCGCCGGGCCAGCCTGCAGGAGGTCCTGTCCTCCAGCGCCTACCTGCTGTTCTACGAGCGGGTGCTCTCCAAGGTGCAGCACCAGAGCCGGGAGTACACGTCCGAGGAGTGAGCACGCCCCGCTCCCAGAGCTAGACCTGACGGCACTGTCCACGCCACCCAGGAAAGAGACAAACTCCGACCACGTGCGTGTGCGTGCGCAGGCAGCCCGCCAGAGCCCTTCAGCCTTCAGGTGTGTTCCCAGAGCGGGCTCCACCGGGGAGCCGGCGGCCCCTGAGCAGCTCTGCTGGCACGCGCTGGACGGCGTCGCTGTCCTGTCGGGACCGCAGTCACTCTGCCCAGAGCATCTTCTCGCTCACCTGATGCAGGTCGTTAAAAGAAATCAGGCTCCGGAAGCACCTCTTTTACATTCTTACCTGCTAGGCGTTCTCGCAGGGGGCCACCTTTGTCAAGCCCTCCGACGTTTCAGCGCAGACCTTTCCTTTTTAATGAGCAGGCCCGCATAAAAACGGTTGACAAGAATTAGTGAAATTATCAAAGGCAACAATTTAGAAGAAAAAGTGCCTTTCACTTTTGATCGCTTTTGTAGCACGTCCATTCTGGAAAATACACGTTCTCTAAGAGTCATAGAACCAATTTTTGAAAAGCCTTCTTCTAAGTTTCTCAAGGGATAGCAAAAGAACAGTTAAAAGATGCCTAAAGAACACCCACCTTCCCTTTTTGTATGTCTTTTTCTAATCTTTCGATTCTTTGTATATACATCGACAGTAAAAGCTCTCCTGCCAAATCTGCCCCTCGGGGGGGCTGTCACTGCTTCCTCGGTCCTCAGTGACCTGCTCACGCGTTGCCCTTACCTTTCGTACGCGGGACGCGCGGGACTCGGGGTCGCGCTGACAGTGGGAACCCCTGTGAATAGCCGGACTGTACCCTGCAGGTCCTCTGCTCCGTAGAAGCGCGATCTCACAGACACCCGCTTCAGACGGTTATTCTCGTCTATTTATTTATTGCTCGTGCAGAGCTCTTAAGATGTGCAGGCGGGGCCGGGGGCCGTGGAAGAAGGCAGCCCCGCCTCCGTGTGAGGACTCGAGTCGGAAGGAAGGGCGCCCGCCGCCCCTCTGGGACCCCCACCTCCTCATTTGTGACGGGAAGGCTGAGGTCGATGGCCGTCGAAGGCCAGGCTTTTCCACTAAAATAAGTTTAATTTATTTGTTACACACACACCTGTAGCCGACACCTAGGACTGTCGCTTTGTCACAGGCCCACCTTCGTTTCCAGGAGCCCAAAGACCACACGGAGCGCGCTCCCCCCTCTGCAGGTGAGTCTCAGGCCCGCGGCCCAGTGCGGGAGGCATTCTGATGACCCAGGAGTCATCTCTGTTTGAGCTAGGTGTTTGTATTAAAACAAAACAAAACAAAACAAAAACACCAAATTCGTATGGACTCTTCCGAGATGAGATCTGGAATCAGACCTGTCCAAAAGGCCACCTGAGGGAAGGCGAAACACCTTGCCTCCCCCGGCGGGGGAGAGCTGGCGGACACTTGTGGATGATGCCTCGGTGTCGGCTGACAGCACAGGAGGCCCAGGCGACTGCCATCCCGGCGGGCCGGCATGCACCCCGAGGACGCGCACGCCGGCGAGCCCGTGTGGGGGCTCTGCAGGCCGTGGCCCTCCAGGTGCAGGGAGCAGCTGGAAGCGTCTGGGCCGTCCACTGCCGCTCCCCTTCCCGGTTCTGTCGCAGACCCTGGCTTTGATGTGGAAACGAGCGCACCTGGTGTACCTGAGTCTGGTGGACAAACACCCAGGTGTGTGACCTTAAACTGCTCACCTCAAGTCGTAGCTTTGAGTACCTGCTGTGGTGCCGCTGCTCACTCTTTGAAACTTGCCATTAAAGGGGGAGGTCGGTCAGGCCGGGAAGGGGCCGATGCGCGGAACGTGCTGCAAGCAGACCGTTGGCCCGAGGCCAGGACCGTGGATGTGAATGACTCGTGTGCCGTCTCTGAACCTGGCCTAAAGCTGACTCCCTCGTTTTGTAAACTATTAGGCATTGAGTAGGAGCCAGATAATCTTATTTCTAGTTCTAAGTTATTTACAAAATAGCTTCTTTTTGCAAAGTCGTAAGTTAAAGCAGTAGTTTATGACCTAAAAACTGCTGATTTATGTACTTGCAAAAGGCACCTTTTGTATCTGCTGTGTATTATAGCAATAAAAGTATCATTTTGCTAGGAAAAAAGTCAACTGGTATGCTTTCACCATTTCCTGATTTGATAGGAAGTCCTCTTTCCGAATTTTGCAGTGTTACGTAACGTTACACCTTTTCTTTCCTCACCGGTAAAGGAAACGCCACACCCGTTTTGGGGGGGGTTGGAAAAACAAGCGCTCACTGGAAAACCTGTTTACTTCCTAGCAGGCAGGATTTTGCGAAAGGTCAGGTTGACGCGCGGAGCCAGAACCTTCTTGCGGATGGGGAGGCTGTGATACCAGCAAGAGTTGGTCGGGGGCTTCATCACCAGCAGACTCCCGTGGGCCAGCTGCAGCCTGACCACCTCCACCCTCCGGGCAGGGTTCTTCCCTCGAGAGTCTTTGTGGCGGAAGAAGAAGTCTCTGCAGGCCCCAAAGGAGACAGAGGCGATGGGGCTCCCGGGGTCCAGTTCCCTTTCGTCATCCCGGTGTTCCCCGATGTGGTCGCGGCCATCTTTGTACCTGCGGCGAGGAAGCCAGCCCCGGTCACAGAACGGCCCTCTCCTGAAGCGCGCCAGCACCACGGCAGACGGCTGCCGCACGGCTGGAGGGCCTGCCCAGGTTCCACAGGTGAGCCACGCCCGCCCGGGGGCTGTGCCCTTTGTTGGCTGGTCCTGGATGATCACGTGCTTTAAAAGTCAGCGACCAACAGAAGCCAAAAACACATGTCTTCTAGTTCTGGTGCCCATAGGTAAACCTTTGTCATCGAAAGTTCTCTCCCTACACCTAGAATAAAATCCACACTCCTGGCACAGTCTGGCCCTCACTCACCTCTGAACTCATCGATCACACACCCCCTTTCCCTCTCTCACTGCTTCCCGCCAGCGTCAGTGGGATTTTCACTCCACGGGCAGGTCTCTGAGATCCCTCTGCTCTTCCTCCCAAATGCTGTGCAGCTCGTGCTCGCCCTCTCCATTTAGTTACCAGTTCAAAGGGCAGCACGCCCACGGGCCCTCCCGTAACCGCCATCCCCACATCCAGAGTTCTCAACCGGCGTGGTTCCGCCCCAGCCTGGGACCAGGCAGCATCTGGAGACGTTCTGGTTGCGTTGACTGGGGAGAGGGTGCGAGTAGCATCTTGTGGGCAGAGGCCAGGGATGCTGCTCAACATCCCACAATGCACAGGGCAGTCCCCACCACAAAATTATCTGGCCCGAAACATCTGTTGAGAAACCCTGCCCTAAACCCAGACCCTTCCTCCCGGCCATTCTCAGTCAAATCAGCGAGACACTCGTCTACGTCTAAAATCCTCTTGTTTGTCTGAAATCATCTTGTTCGGCGGCTCAGCAGTTTGTCACCTTTCACTTCCCGCCGTATGCCCAGGGCTCCACGAAGACCCTCTGTGTGCACTGCTCCGCTACAATAGCCCTGCTGCCCTGGAGAACTATTTGTTGGGCAAATGAATAAAATAAGGGAGAGGCAGAAGACTGATACAATTCAGTGCAGTGGCTTCAAGAAAAAAAAGTGGACAAGTAGGGTGTCACCTGTTAACGAGCACGAAGTTGAAGGTCTGTCCGGTCACCTGCGACACACGATCCCGGACTCGCTCCAGCACCGGGATCCAAGGCTTTGGGGACAGAGTGAGGCCTGAAAACGTGTAGGTCAGCCCGGTGTTGCCGTACGTCGCCTGCTTCCTTGGCACACTGTGCAGCTTCCCGAACACCCGCACCTGGGCCAGTGCACCTGGGCAGGTGAAACACGGCAGCTCAGAAAACCAGGCACGCTCGCTCCCCGAGTATTCAGGATCGAAAGGGAAGTAGAACAGGAATAACTTTAAAAAACTTTTTTTCATCCTCACCCAAGAACATCTTTTCATTGCTTTTAGGGAGAGAGAGGAGCATCAGTGTGAGAGAGAAGCACTGACTGGTTGCCTTCCAGTACATGCCCAGATCAGGGATGGAACTGAAAACCCAGGTATGTGCCTTGACTGGGAGTCAAACCCATGACCTTTTGGCCAGGGACGATGCTCCAACCAATTGAGCCACACCAGTCAGAGCAGAAATAACTTAATAACCTGACCAAGGACCCCACCTCAAAAGCCTGTGTGCCTCGCCCAAAATTTTCATGTAAGAACAGTGATTCTTGTCCTGTGCTTAGAAAAACATGGTCCTAGTCCAGTGTTGTTGTTTTTTTAAACACCATAGCTTAATTCCCTTAACAACAGTAGGAACAGAATACGGAGGCTGAAATGTGAGCAAGATAAGGTTAGGTGACACACTAGAGTGATTTTTGCCAGCTGTGGGGACAGAGGGCACAGGGCCCCATGAATGATGGGACTAACACAGCTAGTCTCCAGGTTGGGGTCTCCTCGGGCTTCTCTGTGCCTCCAAGCACACTGCCACCTTGCAGTGGTCCTCAGTGTGTAGTCCTCAGCAGCATGGGCATGACCTGCACATGCAGACATTGGACTGCGGGGGTGGGGCCCAGCAATGGGAGTAACATAAGCAACAGAGTCCCCCAGGTGATGCTGAGAACACGGTGCCGAATCGCCTGGTCATCTGCTGTCTCTCCTACTACACCAGTGGCTCTTCACCCTGACTGCACGTTCCAACCACCAGGAAGCTTTCTAAAAACACTGATACCCAGGCTGCACCTCCCAGCTCTTGCTGTTCAATGGATCTCGGTCAGAACTCAGCATCTTTTTTTTTCTTTCAACTTTCCCAGATGATTCTCCCAGCAAAGACTCACTTCAGTCATCTGTCTGCTCCCAGTGAGCAGGTAATCCTGTTTGTTGTTTTTTTTTAAGGTCTGTATTCCAAGCACCTAGCCAGGGTCTTGGCGCACAGGCACCCAGAGAATGTGTTGAATCAATTGACGAACTCATCAGTAATCAACGGCTCCTGAGTTCTGATTTCTCGAAATATACACTGGTTTTATCAAACAAGCCCTCAACGGGCACCCCGCAGTCCTCCGCTTACCTGTAAAATATTCCACTTCTTGCTCCAACTCCCGGAAAATCTCATCCGCTTCAGCTTTGCCAAACAGGACTGTGTAATCACAGTCCAGGCCCTCTGACCGAAGGTGTCGCCAGTCTGGGCCTCCCAAGTCCACACCCTTCCCTGGCGGTTCCCTCCTGGGCCTTTTCCTGGTGCTTTCCTTGTCTTCTCCCAACCCTGCTGAGCCTTCTCCAGCCTGCTCTTGCTCCCTTTTTCCCAAAAGGTCCCCTCGAACCCTCTTCACCAGGAATTTGTCCATCCTGCCTCCACAAAGCAAAGACCTGGGGGCCAGTGATGGGGCAGAGAGAGAGATACTGCCCAGGCTCTGTTCCACGTGCAAAAACTCGCCCTGTGGCAAAGCAATTCACAGCAGCATTCCTCCTTACTGTTTTCAGGTTTCCATTTTAAAGTTTAACACCGTGTTCTGGAAAGGAAGTAGAGGATTCATGTTGGAATAATGGCCCTGAGGTTGATCTGGTCCAGCCCAGCACCTCCCACATACCTGGCTATGCTCGAATCAGCTGGTTAGCTTGCAAAACCCCCAAGGCCTGCACTCCATCCCCAAGCACCTGAATTTGTAGACACCCCTCCGGCCTTCCCTCCCCCCATTTCCCCTTTGAATTCACACACCACAGGCAAATTTGGAAACTACAATCCCAATCCTCACTTTACAGGGGAGACTGACTCGAGAAGGTAGGGGGCTTGCCCAGAGTCATCCAGGGAAGCAGTGTGTATATCTCCCTTCCACCCGTAGCTGACTGTGCCCCCCCCCCAAACCATTATTAAAGCAGGTAAGGACGGCAGTGATCCTCACATGGATATGACTCTGAATCTACGTGTAAACAGTTAAACGTGATCCTTCGGCAAGCACGGGGAATTCGGATAGAAAATAAAAACTGTGATACGTGCGTGAGGTGGGGGTGGCGAGGGTTCTCTTTAAAATCTCAGACGGCACCTGCGTAGTTCGACTCCCCCACCCACAGTAGAAATGGGGGGGTGGAGGGTGGGAAAGAGAAAACAACTCACTCGAACCGCAGCACTGCTTCCGGCTAGATCCCCGCAGCAAGCTGGGAAATGCAGGCAAATTTGCGAAATAAGGTGGTGAGCGGCCCTCGGGCGCCACCTATTGGCCTTCTGGGTGTGTTGCAAGCACTACGGTATTTCGAGTTTAGTATTTATTAGCAACTGTTGAGGATCATCTGTGGTGGGGAGCTGTTGTTTGGTGCACCTCCCCCTGGGAGTTGGGCCACCAGCATCCCGTCGCAGGTAGAAGCACGAGTCCTGCAGTCCTACCCTGTGGCTTCCATTTCTGTCCCCTCCACTCTAGTTGTGTGGCTCCTACAGGTTATTGACCATCTCTGGGCTTGAAGGGCCTCATGTTCCAAGGTCAGGTTCTAATGCTGCTCCTAATCTTGGTTACTGTCTGTCTCCTCCGATGGAATGAAAGCTCTGTGAAGTCCGGTCTTGTTAGGAATCTTCTTCCTGCACCGTTCTGCAGATTTACACAAACGTACGCAGTTGTATGTGCACCACCATGGTCTAGATCCAGAACAGTTCCATCACCCCACAGGGTTCCCCCAAGCCCCCAATCACTGATGTGTTTTCTGTCCCTATAGTTTTGTCTTTTCCGGAATTTACTAATAAAGGAAATCATACAACATATAACTTTTTGGGCCTGGCCCCTGTCATTTAGCATAATGCTTTCAAGATGTATCCTCAAGATGTATCCTTGGGCCTTGGCTGGCGTAGCTCAGTGGATTGAGCACGGGCTGCGAACCAAAGTGTCGCAGGTTCGATTCCCAGTCAGGGCACATGCCTGGGTTGCAGGCCATGACCCCCAGCAACCGCACATTGATGTCTGTCTGTCTGTCTCTCTCTCCCTTCCCTCTCTAAAAATAAGTAAATTAAATCTTAAAAAAAAAGATGTATCCTTGGTGTTTGTATTAGTTGTTCCTTCGATTGCTACGTAGTATTCCATTGTCCTGGTGCCCCACTCTCCACCCACTGAGGGACATTCGGGTTGTTTCCAGTTTAGGTCAATTCCACATAAACTCCACTCCTGAAGAAGCTTTTGTATGAACATAGATTTTAATTTCACTTGTGTAAACACCTAGGAGCGGGATTGCAGGGGCACCTGAAAGTGTTTGCTTTACTTAATACAAAAGTGCTGAACTGCCTTTTCAATGCTTCCAGATTTGGGGGGGGGGGGTTGTGCAATTCGTGCAAGGGTGTAAAGGCCACACAAGGGACACGCTGGTTATGTCCAGCGAAGGCTGAGACCCAGATTCATTCATGCCACCGTAGTGGGAGCTTCTGTGAGAGAGGGAAGCAGCCTTGCCAGCAGAGTAAGGAGCTGGCATTGTATTCTAACCATATTTGGAAGCTGCAGGATTTTCACCTGGGGGTTATCATGATACGATTTCCATTTCAAACAGATTACTTGGTAGGAAAGAGGTGACGAGCTGGGATTGTAGCCAGGAGATGGAGAGAGCAGCAGCTGAATTCAGAGTTTATTTTGGAGACGGAACCAAGAGGACCTGTTGAAGGTTTGGATGGGAGGAGGGAGGGACAAAGAAGAGTCCCAGGTGTGTTGGAGGTGTGGGGGTGCTTTTCAGAGGATGACTAGTTGGAAGTTTAACCTTTACGACCTCAAAGTCTTCCCCCAAACTTTGCAGGTTAAGGCACAAAGTTGGACCATTCTTAGCCTTAGTTTGCTGTCAGTAAAATGGGCGGTGAAAATGGGATGATAATGCAGCATCTGAGAGCTCAACAAATGCTATTTTAATGCTAATTTCACTCCCACAACAGGTGCTTTTATCTTTTTTTACTGCGGAGAGAAGCAGGAACCTGCCCCAAGGCAGAGAGATGTGTCAAGTGAATAACTGAAAGAGTAAATAAAGGAGAGTACCTACCCTGCCCCCAGCAGCCCCTCTCGCACATGCGCACTAGGCCTTCCACCGCCCCCTGCCCAGCCCACCCCCTCGATTGGAGCATGCGCGAGCGGCTTGGCGCCAATTCCATACCGCCACTGTCTGCGCCAGCCTTGTGGGTCCCGGGCGGCGCGTGTTTTCTTCCCTCTCGGCTTCGGGATGATCGGCCAGAAGACGCTCTACTCCTTTTTCTCCCCGAATCCTGCTAGCAAGCGACGTGTCCGTAGCCCCGAGCCGGGCGACCTGGGGACCGGCGTGGCGGCGGTAGCTGAGGAGAGCCGGGATGCAGCGGTGAGGCACGGCGGGGACTGCTTGCGGGGCCGGGGAAGAGGGAAAGGCGGGGGAGGGAGGCACGGCGGGGACTGCTTGCGGGGCCGGGGAAGGGGGAAAGGAGGGCGAGGGAGGCGGCGGGCCCTGTACGACCGAGGAGCTGCAGAAACGTGCCCCAGACTTAGAAAGCTGAGGTCCCAGTTCAAAACAGCCGCCACGGTGCTCCAGGGGCGGCCATGCTAAGGGACCAGCCAATAGGGGCGAGCTTCGGGGCCTACGGCACCAATCAGAGGCGAAGGGGGCTGCCCTTCTTGTTCCTCCGTCCTATCTGAGGAAGGAAAGGGCGGGCCCTCGGGAGGAGGGCTTTTGCCGCGAAAAGACCACGTGGGGATGCGAGTGGCGGGTTTGGCGGGGCGGAGCTCCTAGTTGCAGAGCTTCCGCTCCGGCGAAACGCTCCTGTCCGCCGGGTTTTAGTGCCAAACGCCTAACTGGGGGACAACGGCTTGGTTTTCCAGAGTCCGGTTGTGCACCAACATTGCGAGTGGAGCTGAAACCCACGAATGGGTGTCCTCTTCTTTGGGTCTTTGGGATGGGGGCGGAGCCTGCTAGCGCCTGGGGGAGGTCCCTTGAAGCTTTTGACCCGTCTCTGCGGGGACCACTTGCAGGCTAGCCCACCCAAGAAGGCCCGGGCAGAGCCGGAGGAGCCCGGCACACCGCCTTCATCGCCGCTGAGCCCCGAGCAGTTGGACCGCATCCAGAAGAACAAGGCCGCGGCCCTGCTCAGACTCGCTGCTCGCAATGTGCCGGTGGGTTTTGGTGAAAGTTGGAAGAAGCACCTCAGCGGAGAGTTCGGGAAACCGTATTTTATAAAGGTAAACCAGAAGCCTGGGGGGCCCTTTGCCTTGTTAGTATAGCAGGCCAAGGCCACTTTTATAGGATATTACTTTCATTGTTCCCTATTTTATCTCCTTTAACGTCTTTTTCACGCTAAGGGGGTAAAATAAAACCATGGTGTTTGAATGCACACATTTATATTAGTTAAAGTGTCTAAGAGACTAAGGTGATATGGTTTCAATGCATTTCGTTAGTCTGCTTTCAGGAAAGAGTTGCATAGTAAAACCACAAACAAACCTAGCTGCGGGAAACCTGGCCCCGCCTTTAAAGGGGGGGGGGATTGGCATTAACAGGAAATGGAGGAGTCTAGACCAGTCAGGTTTGACCCAGCCCAAAGAAAGGGAGGGGATTGAACAGATTGAGTAAATTTGTTGTGGGTTTTTTTGTTTTTGTTTTTTTTTTTTGTAAATGAATTTGGATATAAAACAGCAAAGAGCTAGATAATGCTTCAGTTAACTTTTCTGTTGAATTTGTATGGTTTCCACTGAGAATCTGATTTTCAGTCTAGTTTCTCTTTCAATCAGCTAATGGGCTTTGTTGCAGAAGAAAGAAGGAATTACACTGTTTATCCACCTCCACACCAAGTCTTCACATGGACACAAATGTGCGACATCAGAGACGTAAGTGCTAGGTGTCGGTGAATTTAATAAGAGGGGTGTGGGGATTAAATAGCAGTTTTTAATGAGTCACGTCAGTGTCCATAATTCAGTAATGAGTAAGATACTAAAATTGTGAGATTTGTCAGGCTGTATTTTAACCTGTATTTACTGTTGTTGTTTGTTTGGTTTTTTTTGTTTTTGACTTCTACCATGTGCTGTTGGCACAGCACAAAAGAAGAATATGCACATAGACCCCGTGTCAATGTGCTCTCATTTCTTGTATGTTATTTAATCCTGAAATGCACCCCAGTCCCGTGTTAAGGAGTACTGCGGTGGTGAGGAGGAAACGGGGGCATGGAGCAGTGATGTCTTTGTCACCAGGCTATGGGCAGCCCTACCTCAGCTTGCAGCTCTGCGTTCTCTGTCCCACCACGCCGTCTTTTAGAGCTGACACTTTCTGTCTCCTACCTTCTGTCCCAAACAGTTTTGCTGCCCTGGGAACAAATCCCTTTGCTTTGGTTCCTTGTGCACGACGGCTGCTGCCTGGGGGCTCTGGTCCTGCCAGTCCCCTGTTCAGAAGCTGGTCTGTGCTTTTCCACTGTCTGAACTGTCAAAGCTGAACATGAACATGGCCGCGTCCTACTCACCAGCCTTGCCACCGCCTCCTGTTCTTTGACGTCAGAGTTGAGCCGTGTGGCGGCCCTCTGCTCTGTTCTGTCTTTTGACAGCCAGCGAGATCTATGGCGCCTCGCTGGAGCCTGTTCCCCACCACCTTTGTGACCTGGTTTTCTTCTCAAGTCCCCAAATATATGTAGTGTCTGCTTACACTGGAGGATTTTACATTTTGCTGTTACCTCTTTCCCTTCCACATTTGTAAGTTGAGAGCAGCGATCCTGTGATTTAATAAAAATATCTGTTAAACAGGAGTGGAATAGGTGAATAAACCATCTTGATAAGGCCGCTAAACCTAATACTTAGCGAACTTCACAGTTTTCCATTTAGAGTAAGGACTTTGGATATAGCTCCATATTTCTGAAGTTAAAAGACAAAACTGAGTCCTTCTAAGTTCAGTACTGTTTTGCACCTTGTTTGAATAGCATGTCCCGTCCTGAATACCAGTGATCGGTGTAAATAGGGAAGAATAAGAAAAGAGTGAGGAACTGAGGATCAGATGGCCCAGTGAGGCTTCTTTGCAAAGGAGCTCGTGGAGGGAATGGGAGGGAGGGTTACCTGGCTCCTCCCAGCTGTCCCTTTCCTGGGACCAGAACTGAAAAGCGTCCCTGCTGGGACAGGTTGTTTCGTGCTGGGGACCGTGTGAGCCCCGGTAGTAGGAAGGGAGAAGCCCGTGAAAGCTCCCTGCTGAGGGGAGTGTCTAAAGCGGGAGGATATGGCTTGTGCCAGCTGTGGGAGGAGATTCCAAGATGGTAGGTACACCTTGAGCAGCATGAAGAAGACGTGGGCGGCCTCCAGGTCAGAAGGACGGGCTGTGTTTTCACGTCCCTGTGACAGTGGCCTAGTTACTTTTCACCGCATCTGCCGCCCACCGCCAGGGCTCTTGGGCCTGGCCTCCTTACCTTCTGGTTTCCTTCCTTAGTGCGTGTAGGGGAGCAGGCACCTTCCTGTGCCGCTGGTGGCGGGGTTTGAGTTGCCTCAATTTGTTGAAAAGCAAATTGGAGTGTGTCTATGAAAATTTAAAATACACTTACCCTTCGGCCTTCAACGCCACTGTTACAAGTATTCTGTAGAAATAAAGGCAACAGTGTGGAAAGACACATGTACTAGGGTGTTTACTGTGTAACTTTCGGTAATGGGGGGGGGATGGAAAGCTGGCTGGCTGCCCATTGGTGACTGAACTCTGCTGACTTGAAGGGTGCCCGGAATGTGATGTGTGCCACAAACATGTGGGGTAGTGAGTACAGTAACCCCAATTCCGTAGGTAATGAACACTGATTGGATGAAAACGGGATAGCGTAGCTGGGAGATCACCAGCTACTTTTATGTTTCTGGGTGGTAGTCCTTGTTTTCAAGGATGTGTTTCCCTTTGTAATCTGGAAAATGGGAGGGGCGGGAGCGAAGCTGACCCGAACTGTGTCAGAAGGGAGGGGGCGGTGTGGTGGGTGATCGAGGGAAGGAGGATTTGGTGGTGGAAAGTAATGATGTCCCCTCACCGGCTGTTTTCTTCTGGGGGCTCTCAGTTGGGTCAGCAGGCGGGCCGCCTTCTCATTCTCTTGTCCCCTTGTGTGGGTCATCGGTCACCCAGGTGTTGGTCCGCACTGTCTACATTGGAGTATTGTTTTAATTTGCCTCCTGGTGTTTGCAGGTGAAGGTTGTCATTCTGGGACAGGATCCATATCACGGGCCCAATCAGGCTCACGGGCTCTGCTTCAGTGTTCAGAGACCTGTTCCGCCTCCGCCCAGGTAGGACTGATCGCTCTGTGGGTGGCTCGGGTCCACGTGCAGTTACTTTCAGATGCGTCCTTTGTGAATGACGGGCAAGCCTATCATTCGAGGGGACTTTCACTAGCTTTCAGAGCAGGATTTTTCTTTTAAGATTTTATTTATTTATTTTTAGAGAGGCAGGGAGGGAGAAAGCGAGAGAAACATAGATCAATTGCCTCTCACATACCCCCAACTGGGGATCTGGCCCAAAACCCAGGCATGTGCCCTGACCGGGAATCGAACCTGCGAAGGACTGGAGCAAAATTTCTGTCTCAGCACTGGTGACATGGGGGGCTGGGTCTTTGTCGGGGAAAGGGTTGGTCCTGTGCGCTGGAAGGTGTTCCACCACCCGACGTCGGCAGCACCAGCCCTCTGGGACCAGAGAGTTCTCACAAATGGCGATGAGAGGTGTCCTCACACATTGCCAGGTGTCCCTTGGGACAGAAGTCACCCCTGGTTCAGAACCACTGCTCAGAGGATTTTTATAAATATATAGATAGATACAACACTGACTAAGCATCCATGGACGGGTGTTGTAACTCTCAGGCTAATTTATTTAGGTTTTCTCAAGTGCAGTTCCTTAAACAGAACAAAAGGAAGGTTTAGGCAGAAGGAATGGCTGTATTTTCTCTGAATTAGTGTGTGTGCTTTCGTCCCCTCCGGGCCTGGTGTTCCGGCCTGTAACTGACATGTCGAGAGGTTACTGAATTTTCAAAATTGTGCTTAAGATTGTCTCTTTCCTTCTGGCTTTCTTTCAGCTTGGAAAACATTTATAAAGAGCTGTCCACAGACATAGATGGTTTTGTCCATCCCGGTCACGGAGACTTATCTGGGTGGGCCAAGCAAGGTAAAACCGCTGCTGCTGCCGCGTACCTCCCGGGTGGGGCCCACCGTCCTCGCCTCTCCGTCCATGTACTTCCGTTTGTAAAAGATGGTCGTGAGGATCGGGGGTGCCCGAGTCGGGGAATGTATCTCCTTTGTGCCCTGCGGCCCGAGTTATCTTTCATGTTTTCATCATAATTTGGAAAGGGTGGTCCTCGTTATTATTTTACGTTTATCCGCTTAGTCGAACTTGGGCCATTTAGAAGGTGGCCGCACGTTTTGTCACTTCACTGTATGTTGTGTTGTATGTGTTTAATATGTGTCTACGGACTTTTTTCTTTCTTTTTCTTTAACAAGTAAACTGTCACCACGATAAAGAATATTTACCCTTTGGTTTCTTACAGTTAGATTTTTTCGCCCCCCATGAAATACTTTGGCCTCCATTTGTTACTCTCTGGCATTATTTAATGCCACTTAGGATACTGTTTGAAAATTCTTTCCGATGACCGGTGATAAGTCATTTCCACTCACTGTTGCAAACGTGGAAGATGTTGAAAGTGCAGCGGTGAGAGCTGGTTGCCCTCTGATCTCACCAAGAGGTGCCCAGCGGTCTGTTTTGTAACACTTCCTCTACGGCCGAATTTCAGGCGGCCGTTCTGGACGCCACCCTGAGCAAGGTCTCCTTGGCTGTCGGGCTGGCTCGTTGCAGCCTGCCTTTGACCTGCTTCTTCGGTGTGTGCCCGTAGGTGTTCTCCTGCTCAACGCCGTCCTCACGGTCCGGGCGCATCAGGCCAACTCCCACAAGGAGAGAGGCTGGGAGCAGTTCACCGACGCAGTTGTGTCCTGGCTGAACGAGAACTCGAGTGGCCTCGTGTTCTTGCTCTGGGGCTCTTACGCTCAGAAGAAGGGCAGCGCCATCGACAGGGTATGTGGTTCTGAGCCGTGTAAGCCAGTGGAGAGAATCTAGGAGTTCTTGCAGTGTGGTCCTAGAACACTCAACATCTTCCTCGTTCATTTTCCAAGGGAGATTTTCGTTCCCGCATGCATCCCTCGCTCAACTTCCTCCTCTGAACTACCCAAGGACAAAAAGTACCATCTACCCAGTTGTCCCGCCAGAAGTCAGATACCATTCATAATGCCTCCCTGCCTCTGTCTTTTTCCCCTTCTCCCCCGCCCTCCCCACATCCAGTCATTCATTCAGCCTGCCTTCTGTCTTCACTGTCGCTCAGACCCGGCCCCACCCAAAGCCTTGGTTTAGGCCGCCTCTGATCTCCCCCGGAGCGTTCAGGTGCCCTGTCCCCCAGGGCCCCGACTCAGGCCGGCAGGCTGGGGTCGGTGGTGGGCGTGGCCCCGCTCTGCCTCTCAGCCGCAGCTCCCCCGCTTTTCTCTCTCAGCTCCAGGCTGCCTGCACCTCCCAGCTTGGTTCCCTGGGCCCCACTTCCCTGCCTGCCGTTGAGCGCCCTGCTGCCTTTGTCCTGAGTATAGAGGTTTCTCCCTTCCCCAGAGGCCAACCAACGTGCCCTTCGAGGAAAGTTTGGCACGGCCCCCATTCCCATGAAGGGCCGGTGCGGCAAGCCAGGCAGGGTGCTGATGAGCACTTGAGCCCCATTACTTCTCGTGCTACTCTGCCCGTGCAGTCATCCCTCGGTTCTCGGGCAGCAACTAGAAGCTGGGCGCTGGTGATATTCCCAATTTACATGTACAAAAAACAATAGCCACTTAAGGGGGCTCTGCAACTTCCCCGTGGCTGCACAACTAAGTGGCAGAGCCAGGACTCAGACCCAGGCTGTCCACCTGCAGGCTCTGTGTTCTGGACCATGCTGGGCCGCTGGGCTGCAGTTAGGGCCCCTCCTGGACTGAGCAGCTGGAAGGCAGGGATGTTTGGAAACAATGATTTGTTAGGTGGTTTTTACTCAAATACAGAAAAGAAGAAAGAAGAGAACGAAGTCTCTTGTGTTCCTGCCCAGTGAACTACAGGTGGAATTTTAAACTCAAAGTGCCCCATTTCTGTGGGGAGACGGTTCAGACAGCGACGAGAGGCGCAGATGGAAGTCAGCGCCCTCCACCGTTTCTTTTCCCTGAATGAGCTAGTACAAATAGCATTTAGGGTATTCATCAAAAAAAATTTTGATGCAGTTACCACTTTTTTTTCACTTGATGTATTTTCAAGGTCTTCCCTTACCAACACAGGTACTTGGCCTTGTTCTAGCGGCCACGTGGTGTTCCACTGTAAGAACTTCAGAAAAATATTTCTGGCCAGTTGTGTAACACTGGACTTATATTAGTTGTTACCCAGATAAGCAGGGTTGCCGTGGACCTCCCTAACCCTGCGTCTTTGGGTAGGTAGAGGCCTCTTGGGGTCCTTTAACACGTGTGTTCTCAGCAGTGGAGTTGCTGGGTCCTAAGATACGGCACTTAAAAATGGCGTGGGCGGTGCCAGGTTGGAGGCTGAGACCAGGCCTTTGCAGCCGTGGCGCCCAGCAAAGGTCGTGGCGTCGCCCTGCAAAGGAATGAGCGTGCGCACTGGTGCCCCGCGGTGAGCGCTAAAGGCAGGTGCACACAGTTAGTGGAGGGGGGCGGTATACCTGCCATCGAGTCCCAGGCGTGCTGCCTCTCAGCCGATCTCTTGTTCTCTTTCAGAAGCGCCACCACGTGCTGCAGACCGCCCACCCCTCCCCGCTGTCGGTGTACCGCGGGTTCTTTGGGTGCAGACATTTCTCTAAAACCAACGAGCTGCTGCAGAAGTCTGGCAAGGAGCCCATCAACTGGAAGGATCTGTGACCCCGACCTGGGGGACTGTGGTGGTCTCCGGGCAGTTTTTAGAAGGTTGTCAGTGACGAAGTCAAATTGAAAAAATAATTTCCGTGGTGACCCTTAAGCATTCTGCATATGGGAGAGAAGGTTTGGGTAAAGCGGGCATGAGCCAGGCTGCCCTGGAGGGGCGGCTGTATCCAGCAAAGCCTGTGCGCTGTGACCGAGTCCGTCTCTGCATTGCGGCTTTGGCCTAGAATAGGCGTCCAAGTTCTTGGAAGGGAGAGGAGCTCAAGTTCTTGACTCTCCTCCCCTCTGTTTGCTTTATGGTTAGAGATGGGCAGATTGGCACCTTTTGGTTTATATAGTTCGCTGCTACTTGTTTTTACCTGTAGGTTACACTTTAGGTTATAAGATGTTGGGTGTTTTTATTTAGAAAGATTCCCTTTGCACATCCTGGTGTTCCAGTCCAGGCCAACTTCCTCCTTGAAGGAAATAGGATTTTTTTTTTTATTTTTTATTATTTTTTTTTTATTTTTGCCAGTTCCCAGAAACTAGGGCTTGATTTCCTGATGGTAGCAATCGGTGGTGAGCCTGAACACAGAGGCCAAGAGAAGTGGGCGGGTCTTGTTTATATGGCTCTCTGAGTGTTTCTAGGAATAAGCAATGGAAGTTGAATAGGAAGGAGGAGAAAGGTTTTTTGTTTGTTTGTTTTTAAGAAGAAATGTTTTATTTTTTTTCCCAGATGTATCTTGAATTTGAGGCCACATAGTGCCAGGTGCTATTTTCTAGGGACCGAAATCATTTTGGGATGTCTTTTGCAATGCTGGAGATTTTCACTTTTTAAAAAAATACTTATGCAGATGTATATACGTATTTTTTCAAATCCTTTGGCTAAGAGACGATTGTTAGGTCTGCACCTCCATCCCAGATCCTGCTAGAGATGCTGTTTTGCTGTTAGCTGGGTTCAAAGTTAAACCTGCTAGGGTTTGGAAATAAAAGTTTTTGAAGTTTCACTTTGTGCAGAGTACACTTTCATGCCGAGTGCCCTTCACCAGCCTGCTCCTGAGCCTGGGCATCTGCCGAAGCCCTTGGGCTGCCCTTGTGCTCTGGTTGCCGTGGTGACCATTGTGGGCAGGAAGGGCCAGCTCCAGGCCACCCTTGCTTCCCCCCCCCCCCTCGGAACCACCCACCCCTCCTCCGCCTGGCTTCGGTAAGCACTGGGTGGGGTCCTGGGGAGGGGCACATCGCATCCTGGAGCACCGTGGAGTCTATAGATGAGTCAGGGTCCACTAAAGCCAGAACACATTTCTGCAGGGATCTTGGCATTCCGGGCACTACTGTGCCCTGCCAGGTCCTGGGATCCTGAGAGGGGAGCTTCCCACCCTCCCCGCTGTGCAGACACTCCGGGGAAATTGAGGCAAAGTGGGAGGCAGGATGCTGGAAGGGTGCCGCTGCGGCCCATCAGGATGGAAAGCTGGGTGGATGCCCTAGGGGTCAGAGGGCTCAGTAGCACATGTGCCTGTAATTAAGAGCGTTAGCAAGAAGTCCAACTGTGGGTACACCTGGAGAAGCCCAGATGTCTCTTAAGAACGCAGGGTGGTCTTTCCCAGAAGGAAGACAGGGCAAAGAGGCAGTCTTCATTTGCCCCCTGTACCTTGGGGCCCTCCCTTGGCATTCCAGTGGGTTGGTGTTTCTGTTACAAGCTGTGTTTTGACACTTCCGTCCCCCGCACTGCTGTGAGGGACAGGATACAGTGAGCGCTGAGTCACCATAAAGAATCGGAAAAGCAAACATTTTCAGAAGTAGACTGAATCTTTGTAGTGACGCTTGAAACAGAACAAAGAGCAGCGTCTTAAATGGTCTATGACTCCCTTGCCCCCCCCCCAAATAATGCAAATTTAATCACTGGTGTTTTGGGAACAAGATTCGTGATGAACTTTTGGCTGTGTCGTTGGTTTTTGCAGGGTTTTGGATTTGTTAGAAAAGAGCGCAGGATATACCCCAGTGAAAGGCAGTCCTTGCCGTTTGGGCCAAGGGTCAGCATACTTTTTCTGTAAGGGGTCAGGCAGTTTGTGTTTAAGCTTTGCAGTTGTCCCTCTCTCAGAGCTCCTCAACTCCGCTACAGAGACAGCAGCCACGTGCCCAGTGTAAGTGAATGGGTGTAGCTGTGTTCCAGTAACAGTTTATGGGCACTGAAGTTGGGAGGTCATGTGATCTGCACGTGTCGTGAAATCTTTCATTTTTTTTCAAACTCTTCACAGGCATCAAAACCACTTTTATTTCGGGAGCCATAGGAGGACAGGCAGTGCAGGTGCAGTTTGCAGACAGACGGACAGACAGTCAGACCCCTGTTCCAGGGGCTCCCGCTCAGGCGCCAGCAATGACAGAGCCCGGCTGCTGCGTCCTGGCGCTGTGTGTGCAGCTGTGCTGGTCGCTGCTGCGGGAGCAGCTGAGAACCTGGCCAACAAGGGTTCCTGTCCCCCGCCCCCAGCCGCCCCATCTCAGGCAAGGAGAAGGGGATCTGCTGAGGGCTTCTGGCAACAAGGAAGTCAGTTATGCAAAATGTGCTGGGAACCCCGAGATATCAAATAATCGTGTGGAAGCCACTATCGGTGATCGGAGTCCAGCAGGGCGAGGTAGGGGGGATGGGAAGTGTTTTTATAGACCTCAGCATGTCATTAATTTGCTTCCATCATTTGATAAGATATATTTTCCCCCTTTTAAAACTCACTTTCCTGCTTCGGTTGGCTCCCGGTGTAAAAAGCCTTAGAAGGGGTTTTGGACCGGAGAGGCAACCTCATTGGTGTGCCTGTGCGTGGCAGTGGCTTGCGGTCTTTGTCAGGCCCTGGCGATGTGCGAGGTGTGGGCGCCGGGCCACGCCGGAGGGTCCTGGGGGGTTGCCTGGCGGTGACTCGGGTTGAGAACAGACTGGAACGGACGCCTGCTGGAGACGGCTTCATACTTTACCCTGAACAGGAGTTCAGGGTAAAGTTACGTGCTCGCTGTCTCGGTTGGAGCCAGTTGTTACATTTTAGAGGCATGTTTGGAAGTGCAGATGTGGTGAGTAGGGGCGGCCGGGAGGTCAGGGCTCTGCACTCTTGGCTCCTCGGCTGTGTATTTCCTGTGTCCTCATAATTGGGGCGACAGACACGGCGGGGGGGGGGGGGGGCGGCATCCAGAGGTTTGAGACAGGCAAGCAGTGCTCCTCAAGCCTCACCGCAGACTCACCGCAGGAAACTGAAAGATATTAATGCCGGCCCACTCCCAGAAATTCTGATGTAATTAAGGCCCCCAGAAGGAGGAGGTGCCAAGTTTATAAAGCGTCCGGTTTGCAGCGGGACTGGCAGCTTCTTTCCAGTTCCCCCATTTCCCTAGACCGTGGGGTCGACGGGTTTTTGGGGGAGGGGCGTTCAACAACTTAAGTATGACTTTCTGAATATGCATTTGAAGAAATATATTTTTCTATTAGTGTTCTTAGGTTTGGTGGGAGAAGTTTGTGAATGACTTTGGTTTCAAGCCTTTCATTTGGCTTTTAAGAAACCTATTCCTTGCCCTGGCCAGGTAGGTCATTTGGTTAGAGCGTCATCCCAATATGCCAAGTTTGTGGGTTCGATCCCCGGTCAGGGCACAGACAGGAATCAACCAATGAATGCTTCAATAAGTAGAATAACAAATAGATGTTTCTCTCTCCCTCTTCCCTAATATTAAAAAATAAATAAATAAAACCTCTGCCTTAGCCTCGAAGAAGAGCTGAGCCACCAGAGTTCTTCCTCTGAGTGTGTGTTGGGGTGGGGGAGGCTTTGATACGTGATCTAACCGCACTCCCGGGGGCTGCCTGCTGACTATCAGAACCTCGAGGCGCTGTGCTAAGCCCCCGATCTGTATCGTTTCATCCTCAACTGTAAAGTGGATGTGGCACCATCCCAGGTGGCAGCTGACGACACCGAGGTTTCGAGAAGACACTGGAGGCAGGCAAGAAGCTTGCTGCCTACTGACAGTCCAGTGGAGAAGATCCCAAAAAGTCCACTACCGGATGCCTTTTCCTTCTCGGAAAACAAGCCCGCAGGTGAAACAGCTCCCCCAGCAGGGTGAGGGCTGCACCTGGCGCGGCCGCCCTGTGAACCGTTTTTGCATAAGCTCAGCCCTCTTGCTGTTTTTTCCACTTGCATCCCAGTGTTGTGGAGCACAGTGCGCTTTTGTGTGGCCTCTGCTTTCCTGCCGCCCGCCCCGCTCCGGTTTGGACCTGGAGGTGACCTTTGTCCCACATGCCGCCAGCCGTCCCCACGTGGCAGAACACTCTGTGACTCTGGGTCTCTGCTCCCAGCCCTAGTAAGAGCGAGTGGGAATGGCACTCTTGGGGTTTTGTTTTTCCCCAAGAGCTCAGGAACGGGAAACATTCCCTTGACTGGTATGTGCATGGAGAAGCTTTGACCAAAATCTTCCCCGGGGTGAGAAGCCAGGTGATCTTTTGATAGGGATCACCTGGGCCCATTCACACACCGGGGCCTTGTTCCAGGAGCCATTTCTCAAACGACGAGGAACCTGCCGTTCGTTTTCGGCGTGTCCTGGGAGGACCTACGTGACTTCGTACTGCTCCCAACTCAGATTTTAGCACCTTGAGGCTTAGCCTCCTAAGAGTTTTGAAATAAAGCAAGCCACGGGAGCGGAAGGTGGAAAACACTGTGCTGCAAGCAAGATCCTCCCCCACTTGACCTGGATTGTTGCTGCTCTTTGGTGCCTTGAAGGTTAAGTGCACCCGGGATATTTTTAAACTGGCCAGGGCCGGTTAATCTGAAAGGGACATTTACAGGCACGGCGGGAGCCGCTCGCCGGCCGAGCTGCAGGCCCTCCGCAGACAGGGAACCTGGACAATGTGATCCCCAGCGCACGGTCCGTGGAGAGGACATGGGGAAAGGAAAGGCGGAGAGAGAAGTGGTAAGTGAGCTTGCCCCTCCAGGGGGTCAGGGACTGAAAGGCAGTGGCGAAGTGAATGGGAATTCCCCCTGTACAGCTGGGTGCCTGTGAGCCGTGGCAGCTCTGCCATGGGGGCAGTGGAGCACTCGTGTTCTGTTTGCGGGAAGCTGATCCTAAGGGCCCTGAGTGTAACACTGATGAAGCAGATGGGTCTTCTTTCTTTGCTTCTATAAATGGTTATGTTGCTGGGAATCCCCATGCAAACTCCCTAGCTCCACGCACCGAAATGGTTTAGGTTTTAGGTTTATTTAGAAGGCAGTTCTGTGATTTTTTTTTTTATTTTGTCCGAACTTTTTTACTTTTGTCCCCAAACTTGTAAAAAATACTTTATTTTTAGAGAGATGGGAGGGAGAAAGAGAGGGAGGGAAAAACATCGATGTGTGAGAGACACATGGACTGGTTGCTTCTCATAGGCCCCCAGCTGGGAACCTGGCCTGCAACCCAGGCACGTGACCTGACTGGGACTCGAACCAGTGACGCTTTGGTTCCCAGGCCGGCTCTCAAGCCACTGAGCCACTCCTGCCAGAGCTCAAACTTCTGTCTTAAGGAAAAGTATTCTGTTTCTCAAACTGGATTGTGTTTTTAAAAAGCAGACTTTGCCCTGGCCGGGTGACTCGGTTGGTTGGAGCGTTGTCCCCGTTCACCAAAAGATTACAGGTTCCACCCCCAGGTCAGGGCACGTTCCTAGGTGGTGGGTTCATTCCCCGGTTGGGGTGTGTACCAGAGGCTACCAACTGATGTTTCTCTCTCACGTAGATGTTTCTCTCCCTCCTTCTCTCCCTCCCCTCCCCCTCCTCTAAAATCAGTGAACATAGCCTTGGGTGAGGATTAAAACACTTTTTTTCAAAGGAGACTCTAAGAGTAAAGCATTTATAGTGTTTCTGTGTTGCTAGAAAGACATCGTTTTTCTTTAATTTTTAAAAATCCGATTACAAACTAAAGGGCCGTAGAAGTGCAGAGGACAGTGGGGCGTCTCCTCGCTCCATCCCTCCGTCTGCCTCTCCTCCTCAGGGAGCTGCTACACATTTGGTGTAAAACTTCCCAGGTCTTGTTTCCTGAATACATCTTATTCTTTGCTTCCGTCTGGTACATAACTCTCTCTTCCACACTGATCTTTATTATTTTAACACAAATGGGCTTCCCCACGGGTGATGGGACCCACCACCCAGATTTGCTGGGGACTTCCCAGAAAGCGAGTCTTTTCCGTTGAAGAACTGCAGACTATGAATGGCCGCCTTCTAACAGGGCCTTGGCAGATCTTTACAGAGATGTGATTTCTGTACCGACCTCTCCAGGTTTTGAATGGAAAGACCCAGCCAGTGCTCAGCCAGGTCATGGGAGGTGCAAACGTGCCCTATATTTGAAAAGCTGGGGCGAGGCTGGTAAATTCCCTCCTGCTCAGATCCTTTTAGATCTGAAGTAGAGGCACGAGGGTTACATTACTCATTCTTTGTGGTGACGTAAACATTTTAATCTTCTGCAGCGGAGGTTTTACGAAAACCTCATCCCCATAGAAACTTCGGGGCCCCTTATTCTAACGCTTCTTCTGGATTTCTACTCCGGGATCCTTCACTTCAGAGGAGACTGGGGATGCCTGGAAGCGAGGGCAGAAATGTTGCCTTTTATCTGCAAACCCGATGCACGTATCGGATAGTGGTCTCATAGAGCGTTCTCTGCGTTACAGCGGTGAACTTGGCACCGAGGAGTAAGAGGCCGTGCTCCTGTATTCATTCTGTGGATCCAGGACTCTCTGTCCTGGACAGGCCAGGCGGGCGCAGCAGGAAACCTGAGGTCTGGGTTATCGGGAAGTTGGCACATGCCGGATGGTCACACATAGGACAGACCTGGGGCAGGGGATGAGGGGGTGTAATTGACTCCATGCCACGGACCAGGAAATCACAGTTCAGAGAATTACTGTGGCAGGCTCAGGTCGATCAGATAACACACAGCACAGCCTCCACCCAGGTCAGCCTTGCACCAGAAGTGCTGCTGGCGACCTCTCGGGGGCCCCAGCACACCTGAGCACCCTCACGTGCAGGGGGTGGGGCCCTGGGGCACAGCCGCACCCCTCCAACAGCCTGGGCTTCATGCCCCTCCCCCTGGACTCACTGAGGCCTCCCCAGCTCTTCAGATCAGATTAAACCACTGGTGAGAGTGACAGTGAGTGACAACCCCGAACACACTCCCCTTTCCTCTTGGAAGTAAATGGGTCGCAGGCTCCAGTAAATTAACTGGAATCATTTGTTGTTGGATGTGCCCCCATTAGCAGGCTCTCCCCACTATGTCCTAAGGAAGGGTGTGGTCCCCTATTGCCACACTCTCCACAAAGCGGGGCCGTGGGGACCCTCCTGTTTGGGATGATAACCCGTGCAAGTGGGAAGGGGCTGTGGTTCCAGGCAGTTTGGGAAACATCGGGCTGCTTGCTGGGATTCCTGCCCCATCTCCTTCCAACATTCCCTCCACCTTCCTGCTCGGCAGCCCCTCCTGGCTAACCCACACGGCCGGTCTCGGCAGAAGCACCCTGCTTGGAGAACAGCGCCCCTCACCTCGCAGACCGAGGCTGGGTCCCTGTCCCATGCACAGCACAGGCTTCTCCTCCGTGACAGTTCTCCTGGCTGTGCCCTTACGATCACCTGTGATCTTAACACAGTGACGTGGTAAACCCACGAGGTCAGGGCCATTCCTGTGAGGTCTGCTCTGTGTCTCCAGCAGCCGGCACCAGGCGTGGCAAGTGCTTGGGAAATACTGGCGCTTGGATGAGTGGATGGTTAAAGAAGGCAGGTTCCCGGTGCAGAAGGAACAGAGGGGAAGGAGGATGGAATTCCATCTGCAAAGGTGGCGGGGGCCCAGGCCCCGAGGCTCGAGGGGTGGCCTGCATCAGCGGTTTCTGCGGGGACGACTCACGTGAGAGGCCGGCAGAGCAGATGAGCCCGATTAGCCCCGGAGACGGTCGAACACATTTTCCACTGCGGGCAGGAGACCTGCTCCTCTCACATTTCTCCGAGGCAAGGGCTGGTCCGGGACCCCGTGGGCCAGTTTTGCCTTGGCCGGCAGATCAGCTCCCATCAAAAGTTGGGTTTGGCTCACCAGGCATTGACTGAGCACCTACAGTGTGCCGGGCACCAAAGCATACCTTTCTGGGTCCACGCTCCTGGGGACTTGGGTAATCGGAGCCTTTTCCCGAAATTCACAGACTTTTCTCAAATGTGTTTTCCTCTCCAAAGTCGGCCCCCAGGTGGTGGCCCCTGCAGCTGCACACCTGCCAGACTCTAAAAAATTAATCAAGCGGTTTGGGATATGGCACAGAGACACAGGGACACAGATACAAGATGCTTACTTGCACAGCCGTCGCCGGGGCTGTCCAGAGAGAGACCCGGGGGCTCCGACGTCAGTCTGAGAACTGCTCACTCTCCCCAGGTCTTGTTTCTAGTTTCTGATTCCACACACTTCGGAGGGTAGCCCCTTAATAAATTCAGCCAACAGCCTGCTCACCCCCACCAGTTACACACCTAGGCCTTGGAGTAAGGCAGGTCAGGTTTGAATTTCATGTACCTCCGCGCTCTGTGACTTGGAGCAAGTCACGGGGTCCCCCTCTCTGGGCAGTGGGTTTTCATGCTTGATCTGTGAAATAGGATAATAGTAATAATTAATACTGTGAAATGGATGAGAATAATACTTCCCTTGTAGGGCTGCTACAAGGAGTCGACGAGATTCTGGATGCAAGGTGCTCGTTACAGTGGGAAGGGTTGCAATTATTTATTAGTGTAGTGAGCATTTATAGCAGGGAGCAAGAGAGCAGAGGCTCTTTGGAGGTGAGGGTTGCAGTTCTGTGGGTAACGAAGTGTGACATTGCACCAGCACCCTGGGTCACAATCACAGGCAAAGGCAAGGGGTGCCTTCTCAAGTCTCACCGTTTGCAGGGAAGTACACCTCCCTGGGGCGGGGGGTGCACCTGAAGGTTGTCACATAGCTTTCTCAGATGGAAAAGAACTGAAAACAAATGACTATTCACAACAGAACCAATTTGCTGATTGTGGCTCCTGGTTTAGTAGCTTTGGCAGAGTCCCCGTCTTCAGCCAGTAGTTAATTAACTCACCGTCTGGCAGGGAGCCAGGAGCACTTTCTGCTTCAGCCGCGCAGCAGATGTGCCTTCTCTCAGCTCTCCCTCTCTGCCCGGGAAAGGGGTCTCTCTGAACTGCCTTCCAGGCGTGGCTTTTCCTGATTCCGGTGTTCTAGATGTTGATTTGAAAGTCTTTTTCTTCATCTGGGAAGAACGCTCCTGTCTCCCTCAAAGTCTTTCCCAGGAGAAGGACCCCAAATCTAGAGAAGTGCTTTCCTTGTTATTTCTTGGTTGCATTTTCGTTCCTCAAGAGTGGATGCATTTAAAGGCGAGCCCTCAGCTCCAAGGAGCCAAGCAGCGCACTGTGATGACCACGTCTCAGCTCTGCCGACGCGGGGTCTTTCTTGGGGCTTACGGAGGGAAATTCTGCGCCCAGAGCAAGAAAGCATGAGGGTGAGGAGCATGGGCTGCCAAGTGAGGCCACTGGGACCTGAACGTGAACTTGGGGAGTGACTGGGCCTGTTTCCTGTAAAAGGGGAGTGAGGCCCTGGCTGGTGTGGCTCAGTGGATTGAGTGCCAGCCTTCGAAGCAAAGGGTCGCCAGTTCAATTCCCAATCAAGGCACAAGCCTGGGTTGCAGGCCAGGTCCCCAGTAGGGTGCATGTAAACCACACGTTGATGTTTCTCTCCCTCTCTTTCTCCCACCCTCCTCCTCATCTAAAAATGAATAAATAAAATCTTAAAAAAGGGCAAGGGGAGTGAAAAGTGGTACCTACTGCAGAGGGTTGCAGGGGGAAGTGGAGACCACGAGTGTGAAGCTTATGACAGTGGCCCTGATGGGCTGTGCGCTCGATAGACACTAATGATACGGGAAAACACCCTGTGATTTTTCTGGGGTCATTCCCTGTGCCCTGCAATGCTCCGGATCTTTCCTTTCATCCCTTCTTTACCCCCCGTGTTGGCCTTGAAAAAACCCTCTCTCTGAAAACGGAACCCGGGTGCACTGTTGGTGGGAATGCAGACTGGTGCAGCCGCTGTGCGAAACTGTGTGGAGGGTCCTTAGAAAATTAAAGATGGAACTGCCTTAGGACCCAGCGACTCCACTTCTGGGTATATGTCTGAAGAAACCCAAAACACTGATTCGGAAGACCAGGTGCGCCCTGTGTTCATTGCAGCATTACTTACAATAGTGAGGGCAGGGAAGCAGCCCAAGTGCCTATCACACAAGTGGACACAAAATAGAATGTCACTTGGCCATGAAAAAAAGAATGAAATCTTACCATTTGCAACAGCATGGATGGACCTAAAGGGTATTATGCTCAGGGAAATAAGTGAAACCGAGAAAGACAAGTACCACATGTCTTCACTTGTATATGGAATCTAAAGGACAGAAGAAAGCTCCGAGACACAGAGAGCCACAAGGGACGGGGGTTGCGGGGCTGGGTGACAAAGGTGAAGGGACTGAGAAGCACAGATGGGCGGTTCCGAAACAGTCATGGGGACGTCAAGTCCAGCACAGGGGATAGTCAGTGACCTGGTGATCACCCCGTGTGGTGCCCGGTGGGCACTGGGAATATCCGGGGGACGCTTTGTAAAGTACACGGTCATCTAACTACTGTGCTGCACACCTGGAACTAATACAGGAAAATATTGAGTGTCGACTGTCACTGAAAAATAAATTTTAAATAATTCTCTCTGAATAACAGGAAAGTGACCCCTGCCCATGCCACCCTCTGCCCCAAACATGCACAGTCCTTGGGAACATCGCCCTTTGATCAGTGAGCAGGGGAGGAGCGGGACCAGACCGCCTCTGAAGCCCCAGGGATGTCCCTGTCCCCTTTGGGAAATGGGGACATTCCCTGTGGTGCCTCCCCCCACGCTGCTCGTGGCTGGAGCCTGGAGAAGCTGAAGTGAGCCCAGGGGGTGTCCCTAGTGTGGGGGGGTGCCTGTTACCGAGGGGGAGTCCATTCGCAGAGGACGCCCCTCCCAGCGGGAACCACGCTCCCCACCGCCTGCCTCATCCCTGTTGGCGTCCAGGGAGGCGAAGGTCATGTCCAGAGACTGAAGGCACTTTGGTTGGACCTGCCGACAATGGGATGAGGCGGGCGAGGGAGGCGGCTGGTGGAGGTCGGTGGTTACGATGAGCTGTGCCCTGTGGAGGGGCGGCATCAGATGCTCACGGCTCCGTCCCCTGGGAATGTCCTGACTTGGAGGGGGCAGCGAGCTTGTCTGAGGCTCCCTCTGTGTGCAGGTGGCAGAGCGGAGATGGGGAAGCAGGTCGGTTTCCAGGACCCCAAACGAGGTGCCCAAGGAAAGTGGCTTTTGCCTGGGTGTAGAAGGGGACCTGGCCTGCAGCTGGGACCTGGGGGCTGGGCATGGCTGTGCCCCTCATTTCATGTGTGACCTCTGGCCTCTGTTCATCCATAACTCTCCACGTGCTCCCCCTCTTAGGCTGTAGGTTGGAGCAGGTGGCTTTTGGGGAAATACTAACCTGTGATTCCCCTGGCCCCTTGGGCCAGAGTACAGGTGAGGGAAGCCACCAGTCAGCTTTGCATGCCCTGGCAGCCTCACGTGGTCACCCCTATTACCTTAATTCTCTGAACTTGGAAAAGGACCTTGTGCCGTCGCCTGCCAGCTGGACGGTCCTGTTGCTTCTGCTTTTCTTCCCATCGTGCCCAACTTGGCCAGACCCAGGTCTGCTGAGACTCCCTCCCCCACTCCCAGCAGGTGTCTGACCGGTGACCCCACAGTAACAGAAGGCCGCCTCAGCCTGGTTTCCCCGTGTGCACCAGGCTCTCGAGATCATGGGAATGTTTTGCTTTAGAGACACGGAATTGGGCAAGGGGGCGATTGCATGAGCGGAGAAGGAGACCTAAGTACAGGAATGTGGTAAGCCAGAGGGAGGCGGCTGCCTCTTGGGTACCTGAGCTTGAGGCCAGGTGAGGGCCGAGCCGGGACCTTCACAAATGGCTCCTGTTCGCGGGTGACAAATAAGGACATGTGCAGCACAGCTGACTTGGGAGAGCCTTCCCCGCATTGGAGCACTGGCCGTTCAGACTCCTCCCCCGGGGCCTGAGGCCACCACCGGCCTCCTGCTGAAAGGTGACACTGTCCGGGCTGGGTTCCCTTAGTCACTCTGTGAGAGCCACTGTCAGACTCGAACAGGCTCGAACAGGCGAGAATGCAGCTGGCCGCTGTGTCCGCAGCGATGGTAAGTGGCAGGCAGCAAGCTCTCGGGAGCTCATCTTGGTGGGAGGGCACGTCCGAGTGTGAGCCAGGACTGCTGGTTGAACACCGACCTCCTGCCCCTCGCTCGCTCAGAGACCTTGCCAGCTGTGGGTGTGGAGGGGGGCTGGGAACCAAACTCGCGGCCCCCTGGCTGCCGAGCCCTCGTCTGGCTGCTGGCCAGCACTTGTTGGAGCCGACCCGGGTCCTGCCTTCACGGTGGCCAGGGCCGCGATTGCTCTGGAACCCGGTAGCTGTTGCTTGCGTTCGGTTTGCATAAAACAGAAATAGCGCTGGCCGGTGCGTGGTGTGGGGTCAGCTGGGTTATTTTAGCGGAGGGCCACAGCTTGGCGTGGCGTGGCCCACAGAGGCTCATGGGAAGGGCCCCTCTGGTCTTTCCTGCCCGTGGAACCAGACCCCACACAATATGCTCCTAAATCAGGGTGTCAAACTCATGTTCACGGGGGGCCATATCAGCCTCGTGGTTGCCTTCAGAGGGCTGAATGTAATTTTAGGACTGTATAAATGTAACTATTCCCTAATGGTTAAACGAGAGTTCAGCGCTGCCACCGGGTAGAAACAAGGTGCCGGGCTGGATAAAACAAGGTGGAGGGCCGGATTCGGCCCATGGGCCTTGGGTTTGCCACCTGTGCCCTAGATTACTATGCACACCCAACGTTGTACTGGTTTTTTAAACCCTCACCTGAGGGTATGTTTATGGATTTGAGAGAGAGAGAGAGAGAAACATCCACTGTACATGCGCCAGCTGGGGGTCAAACACGTAACCCAGGCACGTGCCCTGACCAGGAATCGAACCCTCAGCCTTTTGGGGTATAGGATGCTGCTCCAACCGAGCCACCCGGCCAGGGCCGTATTGTTAGTTCCCACACTGCTGCACTGTTCCTCCCCCGTGCGCGGGCAGGTGTCTGGTTCTAGGGTCGTCCCCATGTGCTTGTAGTCCCGGCCTCCATTGTATGGGGTTGTTTATGTCCAGGTCGGGGGTGGGTGCTGGGCCTGGACTTGAGTGAACTCAGGGTCCACAGCTTCCCTGAGCCACAGTTCACTGACTGTGAAATGGGACTAAAATGATGACAATAGCAAGTGTTGGTGAGGAGGTGGAGACACAGGACCCCGGTCCAGGCCTGGTGGGAACGGAAGACGGTGCAGCTGCTGTGGGAGAAGTCAGGTGGCTCCTCAGAAAGGCGCACGTTGAGTCACTCTGTGGCCCAGTGACCTCACTCTCGGGCATGTTCCCGATGAATGGGGAACAGGGACAAGCAGCTTCATGTACACACGTGTTCACAGCAGACTCCGACTTTCTGATGTCCAAGCCTGGACCTTACCCTGGCACTATTAACATTGGGAACTAGAGGCCCTGGCTGGTGTGGCTCAGTGGATTGAGCACGGGCCTGGGAACCAAAGGGTCACCGGTTCGATTCCCAGTCAGGGCACAAGCCTGGGTTTCAGGCCAGATCCTCAGTGGGGGGGTGCTTGAGAGGCAACCACACATGGGTGTTTCTCTCTCTCTTTCTCCTTCCCTTCTCCTCTCTCTAAAAAATAAAATCTTAAAAAAAACTTTGGGGGCTAGAGAGTTCTTTGTGGTCGGGACTGTCCCCTGTAGTTCAGGATGTTGCGACACATCCCTGGGCTCTACCTGCTGGGTGCCAGGAGCACCTTCCTTCTCCCAGGTGTCGCAATCAAAAATGTCTGGACGTTGCCTAATGTCCCTGGGGAATAAAACTGCCTTTGGGTGAGAACCATTTGTCTTTTTTAAAAATATATATGTGTTTATTGATTTTAGAGAGAGGAAGGGGGAGACACACACACACACACACACACACACACACACACACTGATGTGAAAGAGAAACATCAATTGGTTGCGTCCCATGCACGCCCCGACCAGGGGTTTAACCCACAACCTACGTTATATGCTCTGACCCGGGATGGAGCCCCGAACCTTCTAGTGTACAGGATGACGCTCCACCCAACTGAGCCACCCGGCCAGGGCGAGAACCACAGGTCTTAACCCGTATGCCTGTTCCTTCCCTCCCTCCCGCTTCTACATGGCACGGTGGGAGCTTCTGGGGACGGCATCTATTTCTTACTCATTTCTTGCACATAGTAAGTCCTCCAGAAAAGCTTAAAAAGTGTCAGGAAGAAAGGTGAGAGTCCTGAAATTGCTGGCTTACTCATGCCCTCAGGACACATGTTGAAATTGGTGATTGGCAGATGGCATCACGGAAAATGTTGCCAAGGCTCTCCTACATCCTCCTGGGGCAGGAGGGCAGGCCAGGGTAGAAGGCCACGCCCCTCTCACGCCCTCTGCCCACAACCCAGCCCGCACTTCCGCCACTCCGCAGCCAGTTCCCGCCGGGCTCTGGCATCCTACAGCTTTGCTCCGTCTGTTTATTCCTCTTAGTTTTTTGGCACTGTTGGTTCTTCAGGATTTCCTATGTATAGGATCGTGCCAGTTGAGAATAAAGATGGTTTTACATCTCCTTTGCCAGTTTGGATGGCTTCATTTCTTTTTCTTGTCCCGTTTCTCGGGCTAGAGCGCTCTCTCAGTGCAACATTGACTAGCCATGGTGACCCTGGGCACCCTCGTCTCATTCCTGGGCTTAGGGGGGAAGTGTTCAGTCTTTCACCTTTGAGTATATGTTAGCTTTTCATGACTGTGCCTTAGCACGTCGAATTCCCTTCCGTTCCTAGTTTTCTGGGTGTTCAGCCATGCAAGGGTGCTGGGTTTTGTCAACTTGTTTTCTGGGCCAATTGAGATGATCACGTGCTTTTCCCCCTTTGTTCTGTTACTGTGGTTGGTTACATTGGTTGGTGTTGGACCACCCTCATCTGACCTTTCTTTTAAATACAACTTGATGACCTCAAAACAAACAAACAAACAAACAAACAAACAAACAAACAAACAAAAACGTTCTGACCCTGTGTATCACCTAGAAAGTATTGGGTTGGCCAAAGAGTTCGTTTCCTTTTTTCCTTAAAATAAAAGACACACTTTTCCTTTTCACCAATAGTTTTATTGATTTGGATATTTTTAGTATGTCGTCGGCTGGTTCTCTTCTGCGTGGTACAATGTTGATTGTTCTCAATGTTTCGATTTGATCGCTGTCCACTTCAATGGTCTACCTGACTGCAGAGCAGCGTCCAGTGGGAAATCTCCAGCACAAACCTTCGCACCACTTTTGGCACGTTCGATCCATCACAGCACCTTCTCCATACACTGCACAAATCTTTCTTTTTGCATTTCAGTTCTGTTTTTACCTTTCTTGAAATGAGAAAGCATAATATGCCAAAAATGTTGTGTATTTTTTTTACCATCTTCAATATTAAAATGGCTATGCAAAGCTTCATCAATTTTTATGTTTTTTTTTAAATATTTTATTTTTAGAGAGGGGCAGGGAGGGAGAAAGAGAGGGAGAGAAACATCAATGTGTGGTTGCCTCTCACATGCCCCCTGCTGGGGACCTGGCCCATAACCCAGGCATGTGCCCTGACTCGGAATCAAACCAGAGACCTTTTGGTTCATAGGCTGGTGCTCAACCCACTGAACCACACCAGCCAGAGCTTATAAGTTGTTTTTAACTGCAAGCAGATATGACAGCTGTCACAATACAATCTAGCAAAATGGTTTGATTGAAGTTGAAGACCACTTTGCAGTGCTAGAGCGTCTTACAAAAAAAAACAGCAAATGAACTTTTTGGCCAACCCAGTGCCTTTAACAACACGTTTTGGCAAGTTCTGTTGCCCAAAATGTGAGGGCAGCACATGGTCCGGGTGGTTCTGGGAAATCTGGAGAACTTCTCGGCTTCCCTTAAGAACATTGTGTTGAAACTAAAGAAAAAACATCTTTTAAATACTAAATTGTTAAGCTTAAGATTTGTGATCCTTTTTTAACACTTTTATCCTATAACTAGTAAAACCGTGGCCCAGAAATTTCAACTTGTTCAGGTTATGTTTTGGTTTGTTAGCTTTTTAACAATATTTCTTTCAGCCCTGGCTGGTGTGGCTCAGTGGATTGAGTGCCATCCTGCAATTTGATTCCCAGTTTGATTCCCCAGTTCGATTCCCAGTCAGGGCACATGCCTGGGTTGTGAGCCAGGTCCCTGGTAGGGGGTATGCAAGAGACAACCACACACTGATGTTTCTCTCCCTCTCTTTCTCCTACCCCTTCCCTTCTGTCTAAAAATAAATAAATAAATAATATTTTTTTAAAGAATTGAAAAACCAGCATTTCCTTCCAATAAAAATAACAACTATCTACTCATCAAGGGGACAGAGTCTGTGTGGTGGGAAGAGACATGGGTTAGAAATCAGAACATCTACATTCATTCAACCAAGTGAATTTCTGCCCGTGGGTGAGCTCCCACTCTCGGTCCGGCGCTGTTCTGGGCCCTGGAACAGAATGTGCTCTGCCCGGCCGTGTCCGCTGGCACCCTCCACGGCAGGTGCACTAGCGCTGGGAGGAAGACAGGACGGGTGTCTTTCCTCCTTCCGTCACGCTGATTGTGATGATAACAATGGTGATGAAGGTGACCACAGACGTGACAGTCCCCTTATGTCTTCAAATTAGAATACAGTGAAGTCTTTTTTTGATAACAGCTGCATTGAACTATAATTCACATACCATGTGATTCACCTCTCATGTAAAGTGAATGGTGTTTAGTGTATTCTCACTGCCATCAATTTTAGAACATTGTCATCGCTCCAGACAGACGCCTCGTACCCTTTAGTCACCTCCCCTGTCCCACTAGCCTCAGGCAACCACTCACCTTCTGTCTCTGTGGAGTTGCCCTTTCTGGGCATGTGAGCTACATGGAATCATACAATATGAGGTCTTTTGTGACTGGCCTCTTTTACTTAGCGTGTTTTTAAGACTCAGGCATGTTGTAGTATGATGTATCAGCGTCCCATTCTTTTTTATGGCTCAATAATATTCCATGGTGTGGATGTACCACTTTTCGTTTATCCATTCATCAGTTAATGGACGTTTAGATTGTTTGGACTTCTTGGACGTTACGATGCTGTAGGAGTCCTCTAACATACATGATCTTGTTTATTTGGTTCTCTCTCACATGCATGTTTCTAACTGATAGTGAGCATGGGTCAATGTATCTAAATTCGAGGTGAGAGACCCAGATTTATAGGGGTTCAGGAACACGCCCACGACCACGGCACGAGGTGAGCCGCAGCCAGGTCTCTCGGCCGGATACGAGGCCCCGGCTGCCTCCCTCTGCACTAGGTCCCTTCAGAGAAATGTAACTCGATCACACAGACCCTCAAGCATCTCTCCTTTTCTCCTCACAGGTTTTCTGAATGACCCTGCTTTTCTTCCTGTCTTGTCTGATTGTCTCCTACCTGACCTTGTCCTGGTTAAAAATCTGGGGGAAAATGACCGACTCCACGCCCGCCACCAAGAACCACTCGGGGGCAAACGTCCTCCTGAACCAGGAGCCCCTTCCAGCGTCTGACAGCTCGGAGGAGCTGCAGGAAAACGGAGACAGCAGCTCTGTGCCAAAGACTCCTGACCAGGCCGAGCCGGCCTCCCCGAAAGGTCCCAAAGATGCCCGTCTGCGGAGAACCTCCCGGCCGCCGCCGTATCGGAGTCCTCAGAAAAGCCCCCTTCCCTCCCGGGATGCCTCCCCAGCCAGTGGGACGGACGCTGGGGGCCCGGAGGCCCCAGACACCAACGGCGTGTCCTCACCAAGCAGGCCCCAGGCCCGAGGCAGAGCCCTGTCCAGAGAAGACCAGAAACAGGCGCACATCAAGCGGCAGCTGATGACCAAATTCATCCTGGGCTCCTTCGATGACAACTCCTCGGACGAGGACCCCGGCATGAGCTCCTTCCGGGAGTCTTCCCGCAGGGGCAGCCGCGCCAGCCTGGGGGCCCTGTCCCTGGAGGCTGCCCGGACTGCAGGCCGCTCGGAGTCCCCCGTCCCCACGATGAGGTAATGTGCCCTTTGTCCCTGAGTTAGCGAAGGGTCTGCGCCCTTCCCTCTGGGTCACGCCATCCGCTGATGCCAACACTTCCAGGGTAGCTATGTGAAGAGCAGGAGACAGTACCCTTCTCTCTTCCTTCCCTCCCGCCTTTCAGAACCGTTTATGAAACATCTGCTGCGTGCACAGGAAGCTGGCTTGCTAGCCAACGTCAGCCATGCTGGGGAAGATGACCGTGCATGGATGACCGTGCTCTGCGCTTAGTTATAATTTAAGCCCAATGAGCTAAGGCTGGCAGGAGCCACAAGGGATGATGGGAGCCTGAACGGCAAGACAGTTTCTCTGTATCCTAAAGAGACATTCATTCCTTGTTTCTTTCATTTTTAAAAGATTTGTATTTATTTATTTTTAGAGACGGGGGAGGGAGGGAGAGAGAAAGAGAGGAAAAGAAACATTGATGTGTGAGAGAAATATCAATCGGCTGCCTCTCATAAGCCCCCTACTGGGGTCCTGGCCCACAACCCAGCCATGAGCCCTGATGGGGAATCGAACCAGCAACCATTTGGTTTGCAGACCGATACCCAGCCCATGGAGCCACACCAGCCCGGGCTTACTCCTTGTTTCTAATGAGTGAGAATCCCACATGGAGGTATTTTCAGGGAGTTGACCCCTGGTGCCACTGACCCCCAGGGGTCGGCTGAATGAAAAAATGATGTCAAAAGCTGTGTTGCAGCTGGTTGGAAGTAGTGCCTCAGAATGAGGCCGAATGTTCTATCATCCGGCTGTAGAGTTTCGGCTTTGGTATTTTTGAGTCTTTGGGGACCTCTGCAGCTTGGTTTTCGGTCCCCCGTTCACCCTTCTCTCACACCCCTGGCAGGGCCTTGGGCCAGCTCTCTGAAGGGATGGTCAGGGGGACCCCCTTCCCGCTCCAAAAAAACCCCCTCCAGAGTGTTGCTTTGCAGAGGGCCGCTGCTGGGCTGTTCTCTGAGGTAGGAACACCTTTTCCCCGGGGGACCTCCGGGTGAAATGCTCCAGCCAGTTCAGATGTGGGTCATGGAGTTCCTGGGTGGGACAGTCTGGCGTGCCGCCTGCCACCAGGTGGAGCATCAAGGAAACAGAGGCCGGAGAGTTCCTGTTAATTCCGGGAAGTTCTCTTTATGACTATGATGCCTTTTTTCCTGATAAGCTGATCAGGAGTGGTTGCCCTGAGGCACCTCTCTTGACCCTTGGGGCTTCGTTTCTCCGAAGTGGAAGCAGAGAGCAGGGCAGCCCATCCTGCCCGGCTCCAACTCCTTCCCTCTTTCTTAGACAGAAAGCAGAGGCCTGGAGGGTTCATTCCAGGGCTCCTCTGCGCTTGTGTGGAAACCACAGCAAAGAAGGGACGTGTATCTGTGCGTCTTCCCTGCCTCCCACAGTGTCCTCGGGAGCCGCTCGTCCTCGGGAGCTGCTTGAAGGCCACCTTGTGGCCCCCCTGGGTCTCTCCCTCCCAGGCTGCCCACCGTGAGACCGGCAAGGCCCGGGATGGAAATACACGTGTTTAATGTTCGGGAGCAGAGGAAGTGCTTTTTGAAGCAGCCTGCAACGGGGCCCTTCTCTGCCCTCCACATCCCAGAATACACACCCTCGCAGCGCTGGGCCTTTGCACCTGCTGTGTCCTCTGCACTGGCTCTTCCTCTTCACGCTCTCGACCTCCCACCAGGGCCGGCTCCGCGGCGGTGACCTGGGCGGTCACACAGCACCTTGAGCACATGGCTGAGTGCTCTGCTGTCACTGTCTTTAGATTTTCAATAACTTTTGAACAACGGGCTCTACGTTTTGCCCTGGGCCCCCTAAATTCTGCAGCCGGTCCTAACTCCACCTCTAGCTTTTGCCTATCAAAGTCCTTGCCTCCGAGGGCCCTTCCTGTCCCCTTCCTACCGTCAGAGTGTTCCACTCATGCCCCCCCCACCCCCCCAGTTTCTTGACCCATCACCCAGATGTGTTGTTTTCACGGCACCGAATCACTCCTTGAGATTGCCTTTAATTTCCTCATTTGTTTACTTAGTTTTTACCTGTCTCCTGCACACTCCATGAAAACAGGGCCGTATTTATGGGGTGTCCGCTTTCTCCCACTCCCTAGCCTAGTGCAGGCTCAGGGTGGACTCTGGGTAAATATTTGCCAAATGCATGAATGAAGCGAGCAAGGCATGCTTGTCAGAGACAGAGTATTTTATTTCTGGGGCACGCGGAACACTTGGTGAATGAGTCTGGGAATAGATGGGTGAATGAATGAACGAATGAATGAAGAGACATTTGGTTGTTGCTCTTTAGCAGAAGTAGAATTTTTGTTCTCAGAGAATTCTTTTTGCGTAAATCTTGTGACTTCATAGTCTGGTTCTGAGGTTAAACTCAATTTTGAATTTTTCTTCTGCTTTTTATATGGCTACACAGTCTCCCCCTTCCCTTCCATTTTCCCAGCTGACAAGGGCCGGCTAAAAATATTACAGATCCAATGACTTCATGCTGTTTGTTCGGGGCTCTCCTCCCCTCCCGTCTCTTCCCTTTTGGGTGCATCTCAGGCCAGGGGTTGGGACTTGGCCTTTCCTTGCACTTGGAAACAGTCCCCGAAGGTTGGAAGTCCCATGCAGCCCTTGGAAATAGAGACGATGAGAACGTGACATCACGTGGCAAAACAGATGCTCACATGCTCTGACATGAAGGTTACAGGTTTTCCCCTTTGATTGAACAAGCGGCGGTGTGGTTAGTACACAGTGGGCCTGGGGTGAGATACCAGGTTCAAAGCCGCCTCTTCCTAGCTTGTTGCCCTAACAGTGCTGCCGTGTGGGGTGCGCGAGTGGGCCGAGTGGGACGGGATGGATTTGGGATTGTGCAACTCAGTCCTGAAACTTAAAGTTACAAAATTCAAGTTCATGAGTTGGCGGTGAACTCACTTAACAGCAAACCCGCCTGGAATAGTTGTGAAGTTATTTATAGTCTTTATCACCTTTTGTATGAATGCTCATGTCTTCTGCTGCTGAACTATTAGCGTGAAAGTGTGTAACATAAATTTTTACCTTCCTAAAAAAAATTTTCCCAATTCCAAAGCCCATGGGGCCCTGGCAGTTTTGGGAAAAGGATCGTGGATACATGTATGTAGCGTGGTTAGACCATTCCTAGCACCTAGTGAACAAAAAAATAAATGCTTGTGTTTAATAAATGTGTGCATGTGGCTAGAGACACAGGAAGGCGTGTCTCCAAGTAGTTAATAATTATTGTCTTTATGTGGTATAATTATCAGTAATTTAACTTTTCTTCTGTGTTCTCTAACTTTCTGCTGTAAATATTGTAACGAGTTTTAACAACGTTCAATAATGAAACATTAGAAAGTATATTGTGGGTGGGGGAGTGAACCAGGCATCTCACTTCCTAGCAACGAGGCCGAGGCCAGAGAGGTTCAGAGTCTGTCCAAGGTCTCCCAGCAAGCTTCCCACGGGCCCAGAGCACTGTTTGAGCCCAGACCCTCAGCAGGTGCAGCCTAGAAAGTGGGCGGGAAGCTCCCAGGATCGGTGTGGCCACCTGACTGCGCTCCAGCAGAGACACCACCACCCTTTCCACGAGTGGAAGAATCAGGGGGTGGGGCAGTTTGTCCTGCAACCACCCTTGAGCTGTGTGATCTTGGGGATGTCACCCACCCTCTCTGGGCCAGACTGGATACTCCAAGGTCCTCCATGGCTCTAACAGTCCTTGCTTTTCTTTTTTTAAACCCTCACCCAAGGATATGTTTGTGGATTTTAGAGGGGCGGGGGTGGGGAGAGAGAGAGAGAGAGAGAGAGAAACATTGATGTGAGAGGGAGACATCCATCGGTTGCCTCCTGTGTGTGTGCCCCGACCAGGGATCCAACCTGCAGCCTAGGTACGTGTCCGAACTGGGGATTGAACCCTCAGCTCTCTGGTGCACAGGACAATGCTCCAAACAACTGGGCCACCAGCCAGGGCTGCTTTTGTGTTTTTGTGTGGGAAAGGGTAGGTGGGGGCTGGGAGATGGGGAAAAGAGAGCAGCTGGAAAATTGGAAAAAGCTTAGTTTATAACCATTTTCTCCTTCGCCAATTACCGCAGAGAGTCTGGTTCTAGGCAAGTTGAAGGACAGACTAAGGCATGAAATGGTCAAGCAGAGAAGCTAAGGTTCGTCCCCTCCATTCATTGGCTTGGGAGCGTTTATTGCAGCCCGACTGGGTGGCTGCCAGGCACTGTGGCTGGCACTGTGGACGCGTAGACGGTGAGGCCCGGCCCCTGCCCTCGGAGAGGACAGGGTGAGGACTGAGAGGCCGTGAGCCCAGAAGGCTTCCCTTCACAGCTGGAGAGAGGGGTGGAGGGCTGGGGGCCCACTGACTGCGGACTGGCCTGCCGACTCCTCCCCTCCGCCGCCATGGGACCTGGGGCTGAGCCGTCGCCTTTCTGTGCCTCAGCGTCCTCTAAAGTGAGGCCACAGGAGCACTGCCTCCCAGGGCCAGTGTCAGGCTTAGTTGGGTTGCTATGAGCACAGCACTTAAAGCAGTGCCCACCGTGCAGTCATTGTCACTGCATGCACAGCATGGTGTCATAGTAAGGGCCCAGGCCCCGTTGCCAGACAGGCCTGGGTTTGGATCCCAGAGTAGTCCCCTGACCCCTCCGAGCCCCAGTGCCCTTCCCTGCTGACGCAGGCTACTACTGGCTCTCCTCTGGGAGTCTGTTGAGCTCACGTGGGAGGAAGTGCCCGGAGTGGATGGCCCCAGGCTGCCTCAGTTACCGTCTGTTGAATGGGCATCTTCCAAAGCTCTCGCCGGTACTCATGGCTGTTCCCACGCTGCAACAGATGCACGCGTTTAAGGTATGGCAACCTCTGTCCACGGAGGAGGAGGGGGGATTGAAAAGGTGGGAGGAGTGTCCCTGATACAGGGTAAAATATAAACCAGCACACGGGGGCCGGGCCTTTTCTCTGCTGTTTCCCAAAACGCTCACTTCCCCGTGGGAGTGTTGAGTTCGAGAGGTGCAGCAACACACACCTCGGATCCTGAGAAGGCGAGTGAGGGCCTGTGGGGTCTGGACGGGAAGGAGGGAGCCCTGCCAGGGACTGAAGGCACACCGGACAGCACACGGACCCCTGGGACCTTGCTGCGCCCTCCCTGTCGCAAATAGCATCCCGGGTGGCTTTGCGGTGGGCACCTCCCCAGGCCCCTCCTGCTTGTCAACACCATCCACCCCTTTTCTCATCAGCTGCACGTGGTGAGTGGCTCACAGAACCCTAAACTCTCTCTACGTATCTGTATTTGTCTCTGAATATAGTGCGATGGATCTTTCTATAATATCTTTATGTATTCGCTTATTAATTTAGGAGGGGGCTGACAGAATCCCCATTTTCAAATCTCTTTAGCTCCTAAGATATTCTCTGGAAGCCAGGCATAAAAGGGATCCCTGCCTTTTTGTTGTTCTGTTAGTGGAATGGCTACAGAGGTCCGGGAGAGGGTGGCTATTAAACTAATACAGGAAAATACAGGGGCCCTGGCTGGTGTGGCTCAGTGGATTGAGTGCTGGCCTGCGAACCAAAGGGTCGCCAGTTCAATTCCCAGTCAGGGCACATGCCTGGTTGCAGGCCAGGTCCCCAGTTGGGGGCGTGTGAGAGGCAACCACACACTGATATTTCTCTCCCTCTCTTTCTCCCTCCCTTCCACTCTGCCTAAAAATAAATAAATACAATCTAAAAACAAAAGAGACGGAGTGACTAAACCTTCCTATTTTTCTCCTTCCCCTTAAACATCAGCATCCTGTTTTAGGAAAATCTTTTACTTCTGCTCTATACGTAGCCACAATAGTTCCCCCATCATATATCGAAAGGGATTCTTTTCTAACAAAAGCACATCGTGTGTCAGTGATTTGACAGGAGAGGAAGTGGAGAGAAGGGGTTTGCTCGAGGTCACACAGCGCACAGGGGCGGGCCTGAGGTCCGTCATCGCTCGTGTCTTTCCGCCCTGCCGCTAGTCACTTGCTCGTGGGTTTCCTTGTTCACTGTGTGTGTGTGTGTGTGTGTGTGCGCGCGCGCGTGCATGCTGCTGCTGACCTGGGTTTGCCCTCTGCAACGCCAACAAGTTCAATGCAGCCTCTGATCGCTGTCAGGAGAAGGGCTCACAGCGTGAGTTCACAAGTACAGCCAGGTCTGAACTGTGTCGCTGAGAATCACGAGTGTTGATGGTGTGCGAAGGACGGTGGTGCTGGGCATAGGGGTGGGCGTTGTTCTTTCCCGCCGTCTTCGGTTCGCTCACAGGGCAGAGAAAAACGCAAGTCGTTATCACTCGGGTGACCCGCACAGCCCAGCCACCCGAATGGAATTCCTTTCTTGAGACCCTCTGGGTAAAGCTGGGCGTGTTGGGGTGTATGAGCAGAAAAGAGACAACAGCCACTCAGCATTCAACAGGTGTTGGGGGTTTGTCGAGAGAGAGTAAAAACCTAGAGCGAGGCAAGGAAACCGGTGAGAGCTCCCTCCTGCGCGATCCTAACGGACTCTGGGGAGGGGAGGGTGTTTTGCAATACCTTCATTTCCTGATTTTAATTGCTTTCTCTATTTTGAGGTGGTTACATGGACGTCTGGGTCATTGGGGGACAAAATGCTTTTTGGTTTTGGTTTGAAACTTAAAAAAATAAAAAAAATCAGCCTAATGTCAGTTTCTTGTTTGGAAGGACTGAAGGCGAGGCCATGAAGAACATTCTAGAAACTCTGAAGAACTGAGAATTTTGTTCACCTGCTTTATTTTTTAACCTGTTGTTGAAACATTTTAAATATATGATTAAAACACAACTTACCAGTGCCCTCAGGGAGGGCTGCTAATGCAACGCCAGGGGGAGGTCCCTATTTCTTTTCTGGGCACACTCCACGTAGCGCCCCCTGGAGGTGTGGCCCTGGCCATGCTTTTTGAAGGCAATCACTTGCAAACATTCACATTATTATTATTATTATTATTATTATTATTATTTTGCTTTTTGTTTGCTATGAACATAGGCTGCATTTATTATTATTGCAGTAGTTTCTGGTCAGTGTTTTGAATCCTGTTTATCTCTTTTAACTACTTGGAGAAGCATTCATTCATTCGCTCTGCCTGCAGTTCAAGTCACCTGCTAGCTGTCACCTTGGGCAACATACACCGCTGCATTGTGGGAATAAAAACAACAGGCTTTCTGCGAGGGTCCAATGAGACAGAGTCCCCCAAAAGTACTCAGGAAATGGTCATCTTACCAGAAAGCAGCTTATTTAGGTCACAGGTTGCCAGGGGGTCTTCCCAGTCTAGGAGGCCCTCACTCTGGAAGGGGGACCTGGTGGTTCAAAGTATGTGCTGGAAAGCCCGCTGTGGGGGAGGCGGAATCCTGGAGCAGACATGCCCTTGGAAGGAGAGGTGAAAGAATAAGCAAAAAAACCAAAACAGAGCAAAAAAACAGGAACTTGGAAGCCGAAAGTTGACTTGACTATCGGGGCTTTTACCGGGCACTGTGGTGCAGCTGACTCGCTTCAGAGAGCCCACATTTTCCCCCACTTCCCTGTCGTGGGTTGTATTCAAGCCCATTAATTGCGACGGTTTTGCAGCTGTCCGTCTTAGGGGGAGGCCGTCTTAGAACTCCTCTATTGTAGCCCGGGGAGCTTGGGGGGCAAGCAGCCAAGGCGTCTTTTTTTTGCAAGCAACTGTCGCCCAGCGCCCAAGGTCAGCTGCAGCTCCAAGATTGCAGGGTCCGGGGGCCGGACCATCAGTCCCGGGGGCAGGAGGCGGGATCCGTTTGGGGGCGGGGCAAGGCGGGGCCTGGGCGGGCGCGTCCGCCCGGGACACTTGGGCGCGGGAGGCATTTCGGGATGGAGGAAGAGCTGCGCCGAGTCGGGTGCCTGCCGGCTGCTGCACAACTGGGCCCGAGAGGCACCCTTGAACTGGGCCTCCACCTGCTGGTCGCGACCTGGTTGCCCCTCTGGGCTCCGGGACCCGGGTCGGCTTTAAGAGACGCATGCTCTGCATCCCAGCAGGAACCCGGTGGGACTGGCCGGCGGGGCGATCAACATGAGTCCTGCCAAGTGCAAGGTCTGTTTCCCTGATCGCGAAGTAAAGTAAGTAAGCCTGCGATTTTAATGACTGCTAACTTTTACAAACTTATGCGGCGCAGTTCCCACTTCCCTACTGCGAAGTCCTGCCCTTAGCACCACCCCCTCCACCCCGCCCGCACCCAAAGACTTGCAGGCCTCTGTTTGGAGGCTGGGAAGATGGAGCCCGCCTTGCAAAAACACTAGCTAGACTCGGCCTTGGAGGGGAGGACGGATTTGGCAGGGATGTCGATTGGAGGAGGGCGCTCGGGAGCACACAGGTGCCCCAAGGTTGACCAGTTGGCACGGACCCGGGTTCCCTCCCCTTAGTCTTGATAAAGATGATGGTCGGTCGCGGCAAACCTCTTTGAAACCTAGTGATTGTGAAGCGCGGGGGCAAATCTACTCGCACCTGTGTAGTCATCCCGTTTAAGGTGATTTCCTGAGCAGGTTAGTGTAGGCATGTCCGTGCACTGAGTGCTTCTCAGCCCTGCCTGCTAGATTTCTTGTTTTCCCTCCCTCTTCATTTTAATGCATTTTCAAAAGTTACCAAAGTGGTGCTGCATTTGTTGAAAATTCAGACAATTGCAAATAAGCAGAAAGGAGGAACAAAAATCACCCATACCCCGCTCCCCCGTGATGTTTATTAACAGTTGCTGTGTATCCATCCATACAACCCTTTTCCCCATGAAGGTGTGTTTTAATGTATGAACTCGAAGCATACCGAACCTGCTGCACTTGAACTTGCTTTTTGACGTGATATGAAGTGTCCTACCACTGGCTCAGCTGACTGTGGCCCTCAGCCTCATTGTGTTTGGTTTGCCAGTAAAGCATGGTTGTTAACTTTCAGATGGTTAGAAAAAATCAAAAGAAGAATACTATTTGAGGATATGTAAAAATGACATGCAATTTATCTTTTGGTGTCCACAAATAAAGTTTTATTGGAACACAGCCATGCTCCTCGTTTATGTATTGTCTATGGCTGCTTCCCACTGCAAGGGCAGAGTTAAGTGAATAGCGGTGCAGAGACTGGGCCGTAAAACTGAGAGCATTTACTACCTGGTGCTTTACAGAAATCATTTGTCAACCTTCGCTCTACACCATGCTTTGTACTGGGTTCATGATATTCCTTTAAAATGCTTGAGAAACACGACCTCTGCCTTCTAGGAACTTCATCCAGCTGGACACTGTTTTCTCAGCAATTCAAATCAAGGCCTACAAGCAGTCAAGTAACAACTTCTACCCTTTGTTGCGTGCTTTCCATATGCCAGGCTGAATGCTTTGTAGGTGTGCTCTTGTGCTGTCTTTCCACCACCATCAGGGGGCGCTAAAGCAGGTGCCGTCATCCCCATTTCCTAGATGAAGAAACTGAGGTTCTCAGTGCGGGGGAGAACATAATCCAGATTCATGCTCTGTCTCTTTCCCGAAGGGCTCTCTACAGACAGCCAGTTTCTGCTGTTTTAAGAGTACAACTTCAAAAACAAGAGTCCTCCCTAATGTTGGACTAGTCAGAAGATTAAAGAACTTGTCAAAAACTAGTTTTTGCGGCTCGTGAGCGTGTCAGGCAGCGAGGACTCCTGGGGCCGGGAGGAACTCGGCAGTCGTTTAGCTCCTCTGACGGGGCATTCAGAAAAGGCAAGAGACGTGTCCCAGACATGCGGTCAGCCCGCCGGGAGGGAGGCTGACCTTGTAGTTGTTCGGTCATTCTGAAGAGGAGCCTATGGGAGTCTTCAGGGGTCCCTCCTGGGGGTGTGCAGGGGGTGTGTGAGCTAAGCGGCTGCAGAAGTGCAGGGGGAGGGGTTCGGGGCTTTCTCAGGCACCGAGTCTTTTGTCAAGCACAGCACGGAGGTCACATTTCTTCCACACTTGGGGCCCTGAATTAACACCTCTGGCAAACACACCCAAAGGGGCCTGCAGGGGATACATTTTTTTTCCTTCTCTCTACTGCTATTTACTTCAAAAGTTTAACATAGGAGTGTTGAGTCATGTTAAATTATAGACTTTAATCCAAAAAACTACCTTTCATAAACCACTTTAATCCAAAACAATAAACTTGTAAGAAATTGGAATTGTCCCTGCAAATTCAGGCCACGTAGACACTGTATTTATAATAATACGAAGATGCTTTATTGGGTCCCTGCATGGTCTTAGCTTAACAGTTGCTGAAAAGATGGAGTTGGACAGCCCCGCTCTGCCACCGAGCTGTGTGGTGCGGAGCAACTGCCATCGACCCTGGGAACCTCAGTTTCCTTGTCTGTTGATGGTGCTGATTCCAGAAGGCCTTTCCCGGGTTTTAGGGACCGTCCGGTGTGGAGCACTGTGCCCAGTGCCCAGCACACAGAAAGTGCCGGCCTTGAGCGCCGTCCCCAGTCAGCACAAACATTTGCACAACTGATAGCAGTCACGGCAGTGCTGTTGTGTAAGAGGCCTGGCGAGTCAAGAGGCCTTTGGGATCCTGTCCTGAAGGCTGGACCTTCTACGAAGGAGCCAGAGCTCATGGGAAGGCAAGGTCCCCAGTGCTGACCAGCCTCCCTCCCTCGGCGTGCAGACGGGGCCAGGGCTCGGAGACCGGAGAAATGCACGTGCATCAGAGCGTTGGAGAAGGGCTTCTTGGAAGAGGCTTGAGTTGAATGGGGTGAATGGAGTTGGGGAAGGGAAGGCAGAAGAGTTGGGTCTTTGGTGAGTCCCACGATGCCCCGCGGTCCGTTACTGCTGCGGGAATTCCGCTCAGAAGCGAGGCCAGCAGCCTGGGACGAAAATGCTGGCTCTGGCTCTCTCCGTGGTTCTCACCCTGGCCGGGCTTTAGAATTCCCTGTGGGGAGTTTTAAAAAATATAGATGCCTGGGTGCTCCCCCACCGACACCCCCCGGCATGCTGTTTGATGAGTGCAGGTGGGGCTGGTCATCAGTATTGTTTTTAAAGCTTCTCATACGATGGGGTATACAGTCAAGGCTGAAAACTGCTGCCGAACTCACAGTTGGCGTTGCTCTCATAAAGGACCAGGGAGTGAGTATTTTCATCTTTGTGGCTCTGTGGTTTGTGTCACAACGGCCCAGTTCCGCTGGTCACGGCACCAGCAGCCGTAGGTAACGTGCAATTGAATGGGCTGACGGCATTTCCAGTCACACTTTATTTATGGATAATGAGATTTGAACTTCATGTAATTTTTATGTGTCACAAAATATAGTTCTTCTGCAAACATTAGAAATATTAAAAAAGGGGGGAGAATGTAAAAACCATTATTCACTTGTGGGAGCTGCAAAAGCAGATGGCAGGCTGGAGTTAGCCCTTGGGGCTTAGTAGGCTGACCCCTGGCCTGGGCAAAGTGGCGACCCCAGGAGGCCCTGAGGGAACAGGCGGCCTGAGAGACGTGTCCATGGGTGCATTTCTCTGGGAGCCCGAAGGGGAGGTTCAGAGTGGTCGGCCTGCGCTGGGCTGTGCAGCGTCTTTTCTTGTGTGGTGGTAAGGCTTTCATTTCTCTTGGCTCACCCCCTGTCTCTTGTACAGAAGAAGAGGGAGGCAAGGGACTTCAGAGCTGGTTGATGCCAGGGCCCTGGCTGGATGGCTCCCTACTGGGGGTCTTGTAACGGCCCCCCTGCAGAGAGATGCCTCCGCTTCAGCTCCCTACTGCAGGCCATGCCCGGGGCTGAACCCTGGACGCATGCTCCATGAGGCAGGTACTACTCATATTGTTAGTTTCACCCAAGGAGGGAACTGAGACACAGAGTATTGAGGCAGTTTTCTTAGGATTATACAAGTCAGAAACGGTAGATCCCAGACTCACAGCCTGGGAGGAGGGCTGTGGACTACCGCGGTTTCTCGGTGGCGGACTATTGAATGTTGGGGCCTGTAGTTCTTCCTGGTGGGGGCTGTGCTGTGCTTTGCAAGACTCTAGACAACATCTGTGGGCTCTCCCCACTGGATGCCAGGAGCGGCCCCCAGGTTGTGACAGCCAGACATGTTTGTAGACATTGCCGTATGTTGCTGGAGAGCGAAATTGTCCCCCGCAGTGGAGAACTGTGCATGACACATAGTACCTCTCAAATACAAGTGCTTTCTTTAAAAAAAAAAATCCTCACTCAAGGATATGGTTATTGATTTTAGAGAAAGGAAGGGTGGGGGAAGAGAAACCTCAATGTGAGAGAGAACCATTGATAGGTTGCCTCCCAGTACCCCCCGGCTGGGAATCAAACCCGCAACCTTTTGGTGTACAGGGCAGCGCTCCAACCCGCCGAGCCACCCGGCCAGGGCCAGACAGAGTCCTATCGGAGGAAGCCCAGCTCTTCCTGCCGGCTGTGCCGCGTGAGGTCAGCGGGCCTCTCTGAGCCTCAGTTTCCTCGTCATGAGCAGGAGACGATGGCCTCCTCTGTACCGGGCAGTGGGGATCCAGTGAGAAGCCCCCATGCTCGCCCCGTGGTGACACTGCACAAGGTTGGCCCCCGCTCCCAGCGTCGTTCTCCCCGGTCTTGTGCCTCGGCAGCTGACTGTGTCTGGTGTCTGGCTGACAGCTCCGTGGCATAGTCGGTCACACCTGAAGCCGTTTCCAAAAGTCACTGTGGACTCTCTCACCTTCCACCCTTGCCAAATGCCAGCCGAAGGTCGGTCCTCCAGAGCCGGTGTTGGTTGGCCTCCAACTTCGTCAAAAACAAATAAAAATAGCCACCAGCCTAGAGATGGGGCCTTCAACAAGCCTCCCCAGCAGCAAGTGTGGGTTCACCCGCCGCCCTTGCTGAGTGACGGGCTTGGGAGCCACCTGAGGGGAGGGCTCCGTCACCGGTGATGAAATCAAGCCACAGGATGGTTTTTCTAGTGGTCTTGGTTTCCTCTGTTGTCCTTTCGGTCAAATTGCTAGAGTTTCAATGTTTGCGTGTATGGGCGTGGGATAGCTCAGGCTTTCCGAGGCCAAAGGGTCCAGCCAGCTGGGGGGGAGGGCTGTGGACGGGTGGAGAGCGGCCTGGGCTGAGGGGTGGCCTGGTGCCTTTCCCGGTGAGGCTGGGAGACCGGCAGCTTCTGGTCCTCTTGACCGAGCCGTCACTTGGTTGTTGTGTCACTGCACGGATGTAGTCATACAGGGTATACTGTGGACCAGGGGCTGTCTTTTACTCTCCACTTATTAGTTAATCCTCCCAAGCCAATGAGGTTCATGTTATTATCCTCGTTTAAAAATATATTATTTTTTTTGAGAGTGAGAAGGAAGAGAGAGTTTCAATTTGTTCCACTTGCTCATGCATTCATTGGTTGACTCTTGTATGTGCCCTGACTGGGGACCAAACCCACAACCTTGGTGTGTCCAGATGATGCTCTAACCAACTGAGTTACCCGGCCAGCGCTGCTATCTTCATTTTAAAGATTAGGAAACGCCTGGCTGGCGTAGCTCAGTGGATTGAGCGCGGGCTGTGAACCAAAGTGTCGCAAGTTCGATTCCCAGTCAAGGTGCATGCCTGGGTTGCAGGCCATGACCCCCAGCAACCGCACATTGATGTTTCTCTCTCTCTCTTTCTCCCTCCCTTCCCTCTCTAAAAATAAATAAAATCTTAAAAAAAAAGATTAGGAAACAGAGTGCTTTACTGTGACTTTTAGCATCCCTTTTACAAAATTAACAGCTTCTCTCTTATTGAAAATGATACATCATTGTAGAAAATTTAACAAACACAGGCAAAGAGAAGAAAACAGAAACTACCCCTCATTTAGCCACCTGAGTGAGATAACGGCTGTTAACATTTCGGGGTCTACTTCCCTAGATCAGGGGTCCGGAAAGTATGGCCCCTGGGCCAAATCTGCCTGTTTTTGTAAAGGAAGAACGATTTTTAAAAACACACTGAACAACTCCCTGGTTAATGAAATGTAGCGATGGTAGAAGCACAGTTCACATTTGCAAGATGACACTGGTTTTCCAAAGGACTCTTCTAAGTCCTGTGGTATCGCAGCAGGCAGCCCTTCGAGGTTCTGGAAGAAAGGTTCCTTGCAGGCAATGGGAAGCAGGGAGACGCTCTGTCTCAGGGGCCAGACGGCATCTGTCCATTCACTCGGGCACCGCGCGTAAGCCCAGCAGAACACACACAGAAGGTGTTCATTGGAAGTGCATATTCTGGAGTGGCATGCAGACGTGATGGGTGTCTGTCATTCATTTCTCTTTTTAAAAAATAATTATTGATTGATTTGAGAGAGAGCGTAACATTGATTCATTGTTCCACTTATGTATGCATTCATTGGTCGATTCTTGTATGTGCCCTGATGGGGAATCGAACCTGCAACCTGGGAGTGTGGGAATGATGATCTAATCAGCTGAGGTACCTCGCCAGGGCTCGTTTCCCTTTTTGTTCCCCTGGCCAAGAAGTCTGTTTCTTTATCTCCGACAGGCAGAGCAGAGCAGGGCCTTTGGTGGTTCACACTGGGGATCGGGCAGGGGGAGCGGGGGCGTGCAGGCACATTGCAGGTGTGTGGGAGGGTTTTCTCGTGGGAAACTGTACTGGGTGCAGAGACTTGACGTAGCAGAAAATGCCCAAACCCCACATTTCCTGGTGTGATGGAAAGAGCCCCAGGCCTGGAGACTTGCCGGGTGACCCCTTCGCCCAGCTGGGCCTCAGTTTCCTCTTCTGTAAAATGGAATTTCTTTCCCCCAGCTGCTTATTTGCCTCCAGCCTTGCCGTTCCTGGCTCAGGCAATAGATTGTGGCGTGCTGGCGGTGTTCCGTATGATCAGTTTTCCACCCAAACTTTTGGCCCGTGAACCCACTCACCCCAGCCTCCCAAGATGCCTGGCGATCACCATCTCTGGACACGCCTCTGCGTGGTTAACCTCTAACCTAATTCCTGCCAGATGGCGGCTCCCAGTTCACACCCCGTGGCGGGATTAAGAAAGTGGACCAAATGCTCCTGTCAAAATCTCACCAAGTGACAGCAAAGGGATTAAAACAAACAAACAAACAAACAAACGAACACCAGACAGAGATAGAAAGCCATCCAACCTGGGAGCACAGGAGGGGAGATGAGCAACATTTTGGAAGCTGGGAAGCAGGTGAATAAGCGGTGATTGGCTTAGCAGAACCAGGAGGGCTGAGTCATAGGGCAGCAGGGAGGCAAGCGGAGAACCCACTGGCTCTGCACCCCCAAAGGCGCAGGGACTGGCAGCAGCAGTGCCTCTGCCGCTGGGGGTGAAGGGAGGAGGAGAAGGATTGGGTGCAAGACTCCCAGATTCCTCCCCGTGCTCCCTGTGGCCGGGGCCTGCCCACGTCCATGCCAATGGAAGAGGGCAGGAGGTCTTGGGACTGGGGACTGACTGGCACACTGGAGGGTGTGGGGCATCTGCCCCCAGCAGGAGGATAAGGGTCTTGGTAATTGCTGGACCCTGAAACCTGCCCTGTCCCCCACGCCTGGCCCAGTAGTTCCCCCTTCTTCCCCACCCAGGCTCCCGGCCAGCTTTTCCTCCGTGCAGAAGACCCGGAGACTTCTCCTGGGGGACCTGGACCAGCTCGGGAGGATGACTCTAAAGACATTTGGGAGTTCCCCAAACGCCGCCCCACCAGATCACCCTGCGTCGAGCTCAGGGTCCACTTCTCAGCAGCCCTTTCATCCTGCTCCTGGTCATGAAGAAGTGACCAGGGCATACCAAACATTGGGTCCAGTTTCTAAGACGGGCCCCAGGCAAACACAGGGACACGGGAAACTTGGAAGAGACAGAAATCCTGCTGGGAGAAGAGAACGTGAAAGTGCCGTCATTAACACTCCATCCGCGTGGGAGAGGATGCACGAGAAGGAACATTTGCAGCCCGAGAACAGGCTCTTCCATGTTGAAAGCATGATGGCAGAAATGAAAAGCTCCTCTGATTGGCTAGAAGGCCGAAGGAATTGCCCAGAAAGGAAATAGAGAAGATAGGAGAGGGAAAAATACATAAACCGGTGGGCCGGTCCAGGAATTTTAATGTTTAAGGAATAGGACTTCTGGAAAGAGTAGAGAAAAGGGAGGCTGGACGTCACCAGGGAAATATCTGGAGACAAAATTCTGGCTGCGAGTCTGCCCATTGAAGGGGCCTAACAGATCCCTGGCCTCACGGATGGGAACGGACACACGGCCGAGCGGGTCCCTGTGACATTGTGAATACGGAGGACAGAGAAGTTCCTGTCAGCTTCTGGATATGGAAAAGCAGGTCGCCCCCAAAGTATCAAGGGTCAGAACGGCTCTGGTTCTAGCACCCTTGGGCGCCACAATGGCACAGGGCTTCCAAAACACGGAAGGAGAAGGTCTTCCCTCCTAGAATTCTGCGTATGGCCAAACAATAGGGTCACATGTGAAGGCAGAAGACAGTTCTAGAACATGCATGGCTGTAAAACATGTACCCCACCGCCCCGAGCTCCTTTTCTTAGAAAGCTGCTAAAGGATGCCTTTACTGAAATGAAATAAAATCAGAGACCAGCCACGCCATGGGAGACAGGAACCAGAGACCCAACATGGAATCAAAGGGAATCTCTAGGATGGCAATGACCAGGGAGCCCCGGGCAACGAGGAGCAGGACAGGCCTGTCGAGGGCACCATTGTCATGTGCCGTGCCACCGTACCCTCCCTTTACCCCGATGAAACTACTAGAGGAGGTGCCCCAGCAAAACAAGGGAGTCCCCCAAGAAAGAGGGAGCCATGTGGTCCTCACATGAGGAATCAAAGGTGGTATGTGGGGAGAAATGGTGATGGGGAAAAAAAAATCCCAAGGAAAGGCAAAGGGACCGTGAGGATGTCGGCAAAGGGAGGCCCCAGAATGACGGTTGCGGAGGGGCGGTGTCTCGAGGACAGCCTGCCCAGGGGAAAGGGAGTGGAGTAGGGGCCTTCAGGACAGCTGTCACCGGTGGGTAAGCGGTGGAGAGGGCCAGCGATCTCACACATACGGGAGGCTGTGGGATGAGTTAACAAGTGTGTAAGGAAAAACAAGTCAATGAAAAAGAAATCATGAACTCCAGAAAAAAAAAACAACCCAGAAAGGGAAATCTGGTGACTTTCCAACCCTCACCTGTGAAGAACGACCCCAGACTAATAAAACACCAAATAGTGACCCCACGGAACCGCAGCGTGGCCCTCCTGCGAGGCTGGGAGAGGGGGAGCGGATAGGGAGGCCGCCGAGGCCGAGGGTGTCTCCGGTGGACGACTCACGAGGCAGCGCGCACACTTTGTTCGGAACGCTGGAGGCATGCTGGCTTCTGGAGGGGGCGGGGCAGGGAGCCTCTGTTTTCTCTATTATGATTTTTTGTTTGTTTTCATTTTGGAAATGTTGATACACACTTCCAGAAAAGTGCATGAATGTTATTACTACTATTTAACACTTTTAAAGTATTAGAATATGTGACTCCCCGCCCTCCACGCCCCCCCCCCCGCCCCAATCATAAATTTTCCATCCCTGCCATAGGTGTCTTAGTATTGAGCTCCTAAGTTATGGGCACATAAAGCAAATGTTAATTTAAGATGAAAAAGCTGAACGCACAGCTTGGGGCGGGTCAGGGGCTCGCACCTGCTTTATTCGTGTGGTGGCCTCTTCTTGAGCCTCCTTGTGACGTGATGCTTCAAGGTTGTGGAGAGGGGCAATGCACCAGGGGTCTGATGCGCCTCAGCCGCTCTGTGTGGCAGTTAATTTCATGGGCGCTGGGCCCCTGATGCCCCCCCCGCCCCACCCCCCGGCATCCCAGGCTTCCCGGCTCACGCTCGCCTGTCCTGTTCCCTCCGCAGGCCCAGCATGTCTGGGCTCCACCTGGTGAGGAGGGGCCGTGAACACAAGAAGGTGGACCTGCACAGAGACTTCACCGTAGCTTCCCCGGCCGAGTTCGTCACACGCTTTGGGGGGGATCGGGTCATCGAGAAGGTACGGATGGGGTCCCGGAGCCGTGGGTGAGGCCCGGTAGGGCGGGGTGGGAGAACCAGCGTCGGACTGGGTGCTCACGCTGCAGAGAGAGGGCGGGGGCCGGCCCCTGGTGAGCACTTGCTATGTGCTGGACTTCGTGAGCTTTGCATAGTCACGACAGCCTGAGCGGCAGACGCACGGCCCCACTTCACAGAGGAAGAGACTGAGGCCTCTGGGTAAGATCAGTGGGCTTCGAGAAGCACCCTGCAGTGCCTTCGTGCAAGGGGCTGCATCCCAGGTTATGGGGAGGGAAGCACAAAACCCGGCCCCCGGCCCTCCCCAGGCTCACAGCCCCTTAGAGGAGAGGAGGGTGCCCACATATTGGGATGACAGTAATGAAAGGAAACAGGTAGAATTTGCCATTTTAAAAAGGGGAGAGAGAACATTGAACCTGAGCCGGGAGCTCTGGGGCCTGTCTGCCGTGGCAGCTTACGGATCACGGCATCGGGGCTCAGTGTCCCCTTCTATTAAAACAGAGCCAGCCACACCCCAAAGCTCTGCTGAGATTTGTCTTCCAGGCTGTTGTGAAGATTGGTCAGCAATGCAAGGGCCTGAAAGTACAGTGGTGGGCAAAAGTAGGTGGTTAATAATAAGTAATGCGATAATAAATGAATGATAATGCAAGAAGAAGCTGTGTTCGTGGACTCACAGCTGGAAACCTCCTTTTGCCCACCCCCGTGTGGGCTCACTAGGAGAGTCAGAACCGTGAAGCCGTGCACCTGGTTTTTTTAGGAACTGTCTAATGCCACACAGCACGTTCATGATGCAAACAAGAATTGAAACCAAGACCCCTTCTGTCTCAGGGACAGCCAGTGTTACTGCCTCTCCTCCTCACCCAGTCTGGGTTACACCTTCAGAACGCAGAGGTGGTCCATCTGCACGGGTGCAGTTCTGAGCACAGGTCGGATTGTGGAGGGCTCGAGTCCCAGCTCTGCCACTTACTGGCTGTGTGACCTTGGGCAAGTGCCTTAACTCCTCTGAGTTTTAATGTCTTTGATCCCAAATAGGGATAATAATACAACCTCTTTCAAAGGGCTGTTGTGAAGATAAAATGAAATACATTATACTGTGGCTTAGTGCCTTCTAAACCTGCAGAAAGGTTAAGTGATCATGATGGCACCAAATGAAGGCATCCAAAGTTATTTATTTGTCCATTCATCCATCATCCATCTATCCATCATCCATACATCCATCCATCCATCCATCCATCATCCATCCATCCAGTCATCCATTTACCCATCCATCCATCATCCACCCATCCATCCATCCATCCATCATCCATCCATCCATCCATCCATCCATCCATCCAGTCATCTTTACCCATCCATCCATCCATCATCCACCCATCCAGTCATCCATTCATCCATCCATCTGATCATCCATCATCCATCCATCCATCCATCTATTTAGTTATCCTTTTATCCATCCACCTACCTGTCTGGTTATCCATCCATCCATCCACACATCCATCCATCCATCCATCCACACATCCGATCATCCATTCACGCAGTCCGCAAGACTCTGAGCCCCTGCTCTGTGCCAGGCTGTGTGCTGCAGAAATGCACAGAGGAAATGTGTGCTTCAGGTACTGCAGGAGTTGCTGCAGCCCTGAGATGCACCCCACGGTGGCACGCAGCCTCCGTTGCAGGGAGACGTGCAGCTCTGGCCCCTTCCTCCTTTTCCCCGTCCAGGTGCTCATCGCCAACAATGGCATCGCCGCCGTGAAGTGCATGCGCTCCATCCGCAGGTGGTCCTACGAGATGTTCCGAAACGAGCGGGCCATCCGGTTTGTAGTCATGGTGACTCCGGAGGACCTCAAGGCCAACGCAGGTATTTGGGCCTTCGCTCCCTCCCTCTCCCACCCCGCCGTGCACCGTCCTTACCTGCCCTTACCTGCGCCTACCTGGGCAGGTCCATTCTGGACCCCAAGCAGAGTTCCAGGTTACTACTCTCATGAGCCTGCATTTCTGTGCCTTTTCTTCTTCATTTAACTAAAATGTCTGCTGATAACAAGAATGACCCCTGTACTTTATAAAAATGCACATTTTTAACGTGTGAAGGGGAAATCCCATCTTTGAGCAATGCACATGTTATTGCAAATTGGTATCTCTTCCCCCAGATGTTTTTTCTTGCAGACGTATGTGCTGTATTTCAATCATTTGTTCATTTTTCTATTCATTTACTATTTCTGTGTTTATTAGCCTAGACCATTCTGAAAATATTGGCAATTTGCTTTTTCTTTTTTTAAAGATTTTATTTTTAGAGAAAAGGGAGCGGAGGGAGAAAGAGAGGGAGAGAAACATCAGTGTGCTAGAGACACATTGATTGGTTGCCTCTTGCACACTCCCAACTGGGCACCCGGCCCACAACCCAGGCATGTGCCCCGATGGGGAATGGAACCAGCGACCTTTTGGTTTGCCAGCTGACAGTCCACCCACTGAGCCACACTGAGCCACACCAGCCAGGGCCAATTTGGTTTTTCCCCTGAACAGCCGCATCCCCTTACAGGCCCTTCTCCACACAGCAGGCAAACTGATCTTTTTTTTTTTTTTTAAGATTTTATTTATTTATTTTCAGAGAGGGAAGGGAGGGAGAGAGAGAGAGAGAGAGAGAGAAACATCAATGTGCGGTTGCTGGGGGTCATGGCCTGCAACCCAGGCATGTACCCTGACTGGGAATCGAACCTGCGACACTTTGGTTCGCAGCCCGTGCTCAATCCCCTGAGCTATGCCAGCCAGGGCACAAACTGATCTTTTAAAAACACTGTTCAGGTCCTGTCAGCCCTGCCTTGAATGCTTTAGGGACCACGATGCTGTCCCGAGCACCAGCAACCTCAGTCCCATGCCCGAGCCTCCACCTGCCTCCCCGCCTCGGGGGCAGGCCCCAGGCTCTGCCCCACCTGCACGCAGCCTCCTTTTAACGCACAGCGAACAGTGAGGACAGGTTTGCTTGTCAGCCCCATTTTACAGATGAGATAGTTGTGGCACGGAGACATAAATCACTTCCCCAGCGTCATACAAACGGTGTGTGACTATTAACTTAAAAATAAAAAGACCTTTTAAATGGAGAGGCAAAATGAGTTTGAGATCTATTGGAAGAGCTGTTTTGGATGCATTGGTTCAGGCTGACGCCCAGATAGCGTTCCATTCCGATTGGGAGACAAAGGGGAGGGGAACAGTTGCATCAGTAGAAGGGAGGCGTTTCTATTGGTGCACATAACAGAGTGGTGTTCGTTCTAAACAGGGTCTTACATTTTCAGGCCAGTAGTCATAATAAGCACTTTCCTGCTATCTTGGCAAACAGCTCTCTGGCACAGTGTTGCCCTAGGCCCAGTCCTAAGGTCGTGTCGCCCTTTGTCACATTCCAGAGGCCCGAGACAGGCGAAGTGCCAGGCAGTTGCTCTGGCCTGGCCTGGCTGCTTTGGCCTGGCCACTCTGGCTCTGTCCAAAAGTGGCTCTGTTTATATTATTATTATTTTTTTGACATGACAAGGCTGGAACCGAGGGTCCGGCCTTGGGACCCTTGTGTGGTGGGATTCCAGATCCTCCCCAGGCGGGCTAAGGCCCCACACGACTCAACCCCCGCTGGTTTCCTGGTCCTGTCTCATGCCGCTCGCCCTTCACGCCTGGGCCCAGGCACACGGCCTCATCGGTGCCCGGACTGGCCTTGCTGTGTCCTGTGGCAGGGCCTTGGGGGTGTGCTGGGCCCTCGGCTGACTTTTCCCCTGAAGCTCACAGCAGAGCGGCCTCCGCCCCTCCCTGCCCCGACCTCCCCATCTCGTCATTTTCCCTGGGCATCTCCCTGTCAGCACCCAGGCGCTGACTGTAGTGTGCAGTTACCCCATTTGCTTTCTTGTTTATCTGCTCCGACAGTAGGGTAAAGCTCGGTGAGGAGAGGGTGCTTGTCTGACCTCTTGCTTTATAATCTCTGGGGCTTCCCCAGTGGCTTTTTTTTTTTTTAAACTTTAGACAGAGAGGAAGGGGGGTGGGGGGGGAGAGAGGAGGGGGGGTTAATTTGCTGTTCTACTTATTCACGCATTCATTGGTTGCTTCTTGTCTGTGCCCTGACCGGGAGTCGAACCTCCAACCTCGGGTTATCAGGATGATGCGCTGACCAACTGACCCACCCTGCGAGGGCAGGCCCCAGCGGCTTTGTTTGAGAACATATTTCTTGAAGTGGAATTTCTGGAATTAAAGAGCATGACTATTTTAAACCCAAAACATAGCATCATATTCAGCTTTAAAAAGGCAGAAATGGCTGCCCCATGACATGGAGGAAACTTTAGGACATGATGCTAAGTGAAACGGACCAGTCACACGAAGACAAATACTGTCTGATTCCACTCCGATGAGGTCCATAGCGCGGCCCACATCTCAGAGAGAGAAGGAAGAGTGGTGGCCGGTTGCCAGGGGTGTTGTGGGGGTTGTGGGGAGGGGAAGGGGAGCTGCTTCCTGGGCACAGAGTGTCAGATCCGTGAGATGATCAAGTTCTGGCGGTCTCTTTCACAACTGTGTACACATACTTACCACTACTGAATTGTCCACTCAAAAAAGGAGTAAGATGGTAAGTGTTAGGTTATTTTTTTTAACCATGACTAAAAACAAACATTGCATTCTTTAACGGCATAGCAATGTTAAGATAGAGTTTGGGAATTAAAACAAACAAACAAGTGAACAACCCTACCTCTAGGCCCACTCTCCTGACAGCTTGCTTCCTTCTATTGCTGTTCCCCGAAGGCCCGGTCCAGACAGACACAGTAACGTCATCATCGGTTCTCTTCTAGTCCCACACACTTGTCCTTGCACCCGAGAGAGCCGTCGCGGTCCCTCGGGTCTTTTCTTGGCACTGTCCGTAGCAGAGTCCTGCAGATGTCCTGCAGTTGACGTCCGTCTCTCTGGTCCTTTGCAGAGTACATCAAGATGGCCGACCAGTACGTCCCAGTGCCGGGGGGCCCCAACAACAACAACTACGCCAACGTGGAGCTCATCGTGGACATCGCCAAGAGAATCCCCGTGCAGGTGAGTTGGACGGGGCGCCCCTGTCCGCCCTGGGGTGACGACGCCTGGGCTCTGGAGCCGCAAGGTCCCGCGCTTCAGAAGGGGCAGAGGAGCCGGGTCCCCTGCGAATCAGAAAGCCAGGGCCACTGCGACCCAGCCAAGAGCTCTCGGTGGGCGGTGGGCAGTGGGAGGTGGGTTGCGAAGGAAGATCTCCGTTCACGCTTCTTTGTGTTTGCAGGCGGTGTGGGCTGGCTGGGGCCACGCCTCCGAAAACCCCAAACTTCCGGAGCTCCTGTGCAAGCATGAGATTGCTTTCTTAGGTACAGTGTGTCTCCATCGGATATGTGGGAATCGGGGCACTGATGGGAGCCTCCTCTGGGTTGCACCCTCTTCCTAGGGCAGCCCTGGAAAGTGGAGGTCGGTTTAGTGTCTCCACCTCCCATGTTTGTTGTCAGGAGCAAGCAAGTCCGGGGGCGGGAGGGCACTGGGGTCAGTGGTCAGCCAGGGAAAAAAAAATGGAGCCGTTGCCATGGATACCTTAGCGACATGATGCTGAGGCAAGCAGGACCTCCGCTAGGGTTCCTGTGGGTGCTGAGATGCCAGCCACGTTCAGATTTATCACTAGGTTTGGAGGTCACATTTTGGATAAGACCGCCCCTTTGCTCGGGCTGTTCTCAGGCCTCTGGACTGCCCCAACCCCTCAGGACCAGAGCCCCGCATCTCTATTGACATGGTCCAGTGGTACTTGTTATCTGCGGCATCTGTTTGTTGCAGGATTCGAACTCATGTCCGTAACCTTTGTGTAATTATGCTCTCTGACCTCCTTGCACGGTTTGGGGAATCATTTACCGCCCCCTTCCCTCTGGGCCCTCAACACAGGCTTGTGTGTGAGGCAGCTCGGCGCGGATCAACCCCTGACCTTCCGAGGCTCGGCCTGGCGACCGGTGCCCACTGGTGTTTTCTCTGTCCGTGGTCTTTGATTGACTGTCACATGGGATTCTCCCCACCCTGCAGTTTTAGTGCCTCTGGAGGTTGATGGTCCAGCCCATCAGCTGGCAAACTACAGCCCACCGGCCACATGCAGCCCACGGCCTGCTTTTGTAAATAAAGTTTTATTGAAACACAGCCCTGCTCATTCATTTAGGTGTTGCCTAGGGCTGCTTTCACCCACGTTGGCAACATTGTGTATTTGTGAGAGGCCAGCGGGCCTGCGAATCTGAAAATACATCCTGTCCAGTTCGTTATAGGAAAAGTTTGCCCCCCGCCATGGTCTGGTTTTTTGAGGTGCTGGCTTGCCTTCTTGGTCTAGCGTTTTGCCTCCCCCCGAAAGTGAATTCTGTGGATGCCACAGAGCTTAGGTCGCCACTGGGACCAGGGTTACAGTCCACACGTGTTGCAAGTTGACTGACGAGGTGGCAGGCTGAGACTTTCTTCCTCCCCGACTTGATGTAAAACTCCCCGGGACCTGGGATCTGCCGACGGGCTCTTGGTCGGCACTCGGCTGTGTGTGGCTGACTGGGTTCCGCCTTCCCCCTTGTCCCTGACCCTCAGGCCCCCCCAGCGAGGCCATGTGGGCCCTGGGAGATAAGATCGCCTCCACCATCGTGGCCCAGACACTGCAGATCCCAACACTGCCCTGGAGTGGAAGCGGTAAGGGACCCCAGTCTTCACTGCGGGGGGCTCCTCCCCCCAGTCTTGCCAATGTGAGCAGAGGGGGGACAAGAGTATGCTTTTTTTTTTTTCATTCTTTCACTTACAAGTTTTAAATTATTAAACAAGTGGTAACAGTTTCCGTGTAGACAACTTGGAAAACAAGAGAAGTTTTTAAAAAAAGAAATAGATCATTTATAATCCTGACTCTGTTGAATATTTGTTGCATTTTAGAGATCTACCTTTCTAGTCTTTTTTCTAAGCACATCCTTTAAAACAGAGTCTTGTGTTTACTAGTTTAGGACTTATTCTTCTCACTAATTTTTCTGTCAATAAATATAGCTTGCCACATTTAAAATGCCTGCATAGGATTATATCATCCAGATATACCATGACTCATTTACCAGTCCTCTCTAGTTATAGTTTTTCCAGTTTCCAGTTCATTTTGTTCTAATTTAAAACCTTTCCAGTTCATTTTGTTCAAATTTAAAAAGTATTAAAAGTAATGGAAGCTTGATCATTTTATGGCTAAACATCTATGTACATTTTGATAATTTCCTTAGGATACATTTCTACAAGTAGAATTTCTAAGGTATATTAAAAAATAAACAGGAAAAAGTCTCAGGAGTTTTTCTATTCAACTCCTATTGAATAGGAGTTTCCTATTCAATTTGATTTTTTTTCTTCCAAAGATTGAATTTTAAATTCGGAATGAAAAGTTTTGTCTTACTTTGTTTCAGATCTTTTTTTTTTTTAAAGACTTTATTTATTTATTTTTAGAGAAGGAAGGGAGGGAGGGAGGGAGAGAGAAACATCAATGTGCGGTTGCTGGGGGCTGTGGCCTGCAACTCAAGCATGTGCCCTGGCTGGGAATCGAACCTGCGATACTTTGGTTCGCAGCCTGCGCTCAATCCACTGAGCTACGCCAGCCAGGGCTTGTTTCAGATCTTCACAGGATATTGGAAAATAATGATTCACCTATAAATAACCCTGTAGGGTAGAATGGGATTTTTTTTGGATTCAGGTTAATATAGTGTTCTTGGTAGACTCGGCCTGAACTTGTTAAACTTGATTTCCCATTCAGGGGTGAGCCAGTTGGTAAGAAAGTTAGAAGTCAGTAATTAACGAAGCTGAAGGGCTGTGTCGGCCCCCCGCTGAGCCAGAGGCCGGGCCTGGAGCCGCTTGGTGAGGGGGACCCCGTGGTTTCTGTGTCGTGTGTGTGTCCGCCGTCCTTGGGGAACTCAGCTTCCTTTGTGACTCCAGGTCTGATGGTGACACTGGCAGAAGATGACCTGCGGCAGGGGACCAGAGTCTGTGTCCCCGAGAACACTTACAACCAGGGTTGTGTGAAGGACGTGGACGAGGGGTTGGAGGTGACCGCAGAGCCTGGGGGGTGGGCGGGCGGGCGGGGGCGCCGAGGGGCCGGAACCTTCCAGCTGGGCTGGTGGCTGGAGGAGGTGGAAAATGTCTAACCTCCAAAGAGGTCCCTTTGCCCTTTGCCCCTTGCCCCCCAGGCAGCAGAGAAAATCGGTTTTCCGTTGATGATCAAAGCTTCGGAAGGCGGCGGAGGGAAAGGAATCCGGAAGGCAGAGAGCGCGGAGGACTTCCCGATCCTGTTCAGACAAGTGAGTCTTCCTGCCGCGTGGCTTTTCCCCACGTCTTTGGGGATTGTCTTACTCCGTGGTCGGCCCGCAGGTTGTTTCTGTTGGCGTTGTTGCGTCAGCAGGGCCACGTCCTCTCTCTTTAAGAGTCTCTCGGCGACCTGCCTGTGACTCAGGGACGTTTAAAGGATGTTTAGAGGATGCGGCCAGCCTGCCTGCAGGTTCCCCCGTGGAAAGCCAGCTGAGCGAGCGCATTGAGCGGGAGGGGAGGAGAGCTCAGGGCGGCGTGCTTCGGTCCTGCTTTGGTCCAGAGGAACATTTTCTGTGTGTGCGTTACTGGACGCGTAGCAGACAACCAGTTCGTGCACCCAGCTCTCAACAGCACAGTCACTCCTTTAAACAGTAACTTGAAATGTTTTCAATTGCATATAATATTCTAGCCATTTCAGGGTGTAATACAGTGATTAGGCATTTCTGTAATTTAGGAAGCGATCGCCCTGCTAAGTCAGTAACTGGCACCGTAGCAGCATTAGTTCTTGACCACGTTAATTCTTCACGGCACTTTAAACTCTTACCAGCTTGTGCCTAACTTTTTCTTTTAAAGATTTTATTTATTTATTTATTTGTAGAGAGAGGGCAAGGGAGGGAGAAAGAGCGGGAGAGAAACGTGAGCAAGTCACATTGATCGGTCGCCTCTCCTATGCGCCTCGATAGGGGACCGCACATGTGCCCTGACCGGGAATCGAACCAGCGACCTTTCTCTTTGCCAGATAGCACCCAACCGACGGAGCCACACCAGTCAGGGCTGGACCCAGCTCTTAACAGCGTGGGACTGTGGGGAAGTTTTGCTTTCTACGTTATGTATTTCCACACCGTCGGGTTTAAGAGGAGACTGTAATGTCCCTGAGTGAGGTCACACAAAACTAGGAGGTCGTGGATGTCACTGCCGTCATCTCTCCCTCTCTTTGGAGGACTCCCTGTTCCAGCTGCTCTGCCTCCCCCGCAGGTACAGAGCGAGATCCCGGGCTCCCCCGTCTTCCTCATGAAGCTGGCCCAGCACGCCCGTCACCTGGAGGTCCAGATCCTCGCCGACCAGTACGGCAACGCCGTGTCCCTGTTTGGGCGAGACTGCTCCATCCAGCGGCGGCATCAGAAGATCATCGAGGAGGCCCCTGCCACCATCGCCACCCCGGCCGTGTTCGAGTTCATGGAGCAGGTGGGCTCTGCAGAGCCGGGGGTGGGGCCAGCCGCAGGGGGAGCCGTCTCAGCCCAGAGCCAGCCAGAGCTCCCCACGGCCCTTGTTGCCAAAGCGGGCGAGACCAGGGGCCCATCACGGACACGGCTTCTGCCATGGAGTGTGAGCTGTGTGGTCCCAAAGTGACTGACACATAGTAGGGCCCTCAGTCTGCACGTGGTGGGGGAACTCACATCCACTATGAAAACGACCCCAGAAAACCGCTGGACACCTTTCATTCGGTCTCTGTTTCTTTGTAGTGTGCCGTCCGCCTGGCCAAGACGGTGGGCTACGTGAGCGCGGGGACGGTGGAATACCTGTACAGCCAGGACGGCAGCTTCTACTTCTTGGAGCTGAACCCCCGCCTGCAGGTGGAGCACCCCTGCACGGAGATGATCGCCGACGTGAACCTGCCGGCCGCCCAGCTGCAGGTGAGGAAACTGCTCCAGGCCCGGGGCCTTCTTCTGCCCAGGGTTAGGGTCCCTGTCCTGCCCAGACCGGACCTCCCCGCCCCTCTTGACTGACTGTCCCTGGGAGTGACTGGATGTGTACGTAGCACTGAAGGCTGTGCACTTGGAGAACATGATGTGGTTTGTCGTTTGTCCTTTGAGAAACTGGCAAGAGTCATGGACCTTCTCCCGGAAAAACACATTTTATGCAATTTCAGGGCATTCGTGGGCCCCTGATACCCACTTAGAGACCCGGAGATGTGTTTCTCAGCCTTTGTTTCGTTATAGCCACCCCTCCCCCACCCGCCTGCCACCACCACAGGAGACTTTTAGACATTTTTTCCTCCTAATGTCTCCCCTGATGAAATCTTAATATCATAGATACACTGTATGTCTGTCTGGGTACCACAGATACATGTGTGCTTTATACACACAAAGAGTAAGATTTTCTTCACCCCCCCAAGAGCAAATATTTGTCCCCTGGGGGGCCAGTATCACCTGCATTGAAAACTTGTGACCCAGAGGTAGAAACGCCCATATTCATTGGAACTCAATTATTTTTTTAAATTTTTAAAAAGATTTTATTTATTTATTTTTAGAGAGGGAAGGGAAGGAGAAAGAGGGAGAGGGAGAGAAACATCAATGTGCGGTTGTTGGGGGCCCTGGCCTGCAACCCAGGCATGTACCCTGGCTGGGAATTGAACCTGCGATGCTTTGGTTTGCAGCCCACGCTCAATCCACTGAGCTACGCCAGCCAGGGGAACTCCATTATTTTTATTAAGGCCTTCTTCCTTCCTCCGTTCCCTGCCCCACCAGAATTTTTATCCTGCTTGTTAGTTTTTTCTGGTTTGAAAACTTTCAAAAAGTTGCAAGGGTAATCCATGGTAACCCCACACTCTCCCTGGATGCGCCCGCTGTTGGCATCTTGCCCTGTTTGCTCTCTCGCTACGGTGTGCTCGTGTAATTATTCCCCTGGCTCAGCTTTTGGAGAGACGTTTGACTCAAACCCTCACTGCCGCCTTGCCTCTAAACACGCCACTCCCCACGGCCTCCCGAGAACAAGGGCGCTCCGTTACGATGCCGCAAGGAAATCCCGTGTGGATGCCGCCACACACCTGGCTGACGTGACTGCCCACGTGAACGTCGCCCCGAATTTGTGGCTGTTTCTTGTTTGTTTTTTAAAGCCGGGGCCACACGCCCCGTTTCACTGCCATGTCTCGTCAGTCCTACCTTTTCATTGCTGACGTTGGCCTTGTGAAGGGTCCCGGCAGAACGTCCCTCGACTTGGTTGTCTCTTCCTGATCAGTCTCTTCCGTGTGATGTCCTTTTGCCCGTGTCACGTCACGAGACGCAGCGTGTTAGCTGTGACCCTTTGGCTGAGCTGGGTCCTCAACGCTCTGGTTGTTACTCGTTCTAACTGCCCCTCGCTCCCTGCGTCCTTCTCCAAACCTGTAGTCCTGCTCCTGGGTACCTTCCCTCTTCGCCCTCTGGAGCCCTGAAGTCTCGCGTGTTTGCTGCATGTACTTTCTTGCCGTGTGGTGGTGTTCTACGAATGTCGCTTCTTTTCCCAGTGGCGCGGTTTGCTCTGTGGCGGCCAAGTCAGCCCTGTGTCTTTTTCTCTCTCTTTGCCTCTCCCGCCACCGAAAGCATCATTGTGTGCGCATGAGGTGCTCAGTGCATCTGCCGTCGTTCGTGGGACCTCGGCCTCCGGCGCACCCAGCCCTGTGCTTGGTGTTTGGGGGCAGAGGCCTCGTGGGACTCACAGCCCTGGGACGGCTTTCTTGATTTCAGATCGCCATGGGCGTGCCGCTGCACCGGCTGAAAGACATCCGCCTTCTGTACGGAGAGTCTCCGTGGGGGGTGACGCCCATTTCTTTTGACGCCCCTCCCAACCCGCCCCTGCCCCGAGGCCACGTTATTGCAGCCAGAATCACCAGCGAAAATCCCGACGAGGCAAGTTGTGGGGGGCCCTTGCTTCCGCCATCTCCAGTCTCCCGGTGTGGGGCAGACCCCCAACCTTCCCCCTGGACTTGGGGTGAGAGAGGTTTGTTTGTTCCCTTCTCCCCAGGCTTCTCAGTTTACAGATAAGGGAGTGGAGGCACGGGGGAGGGAAGCAGGTCACGGTTTATTGACACGGAGTGCGTGCCATGCACATCCCTTCATATGTCTCACTGCTGATGTTCTGGCGCTGGGCGTTGTTACTCCTGATTACAGGTCAAGAGGCTGGGGTAACTTGCCTGATGCCTCAAGCCCGGGACCTGCTAAGGCCCTGGCCAGGCCCCGATGGGGACTCCAAAGGCCACGTCCATCTTTAGGACAAAGAGTGGACTTAGAGCCTGGCCCCTTGGAATTTTTGCTGCACCTTCAGTGCAATCTGATCCGATGTACGGAGACCCTCTGTGACTTGTTCTTCCTTGTGCCTTAAAAAACCCAACCAGCTGGCATCTGTCACAGTTGACACGCTTTGCTAAAGGTCGGCTGTCACGTCATCTCTAGAACCTACCGCAACCTGTTTAATGAGCACATTCAGGAAATGTGGTGTAGGAGAGGCTTGTTTTTTCTCTTCTCCCTTTTGTTCACAGACTTTTATAGGATGGGAGCAGCATTAGTTTAGGGCCCTTTGGCTGCAAGCACACAGCTGACTCTGGTGGTGGACAAGCAAAACGGGGATTTTTCAGAGGGATGGTGGCTTGTTCGCAGGTGCCTGGGTGCAGACGCAGGACCAGGTAGTGGAGTTCCTGGGCACCTGGAACTCCCCGTCTCTCACCTCCAGGCACCTCTGCCTCCACCACTCACTCCAGGAGCCCTAATCCCAGAGAAAAGGTCCAGGCCCACCTCCCATTACTAAAGTTACACTCAGAGGGCGGACAGGCCACCCTCCCCATGGAAATTAGATGTGTTGGCATCAGCGAGGCTAACACTGGATTTCTTGATCTGCTGGAATTTTCATAGTCCAGAATTAGAAATCCAGTCCTCTTTCATTTAAACTTTTTATTATTGACAATGTCAGGAGTATGAAACCAGAATGTTCCTTCACTCAGTTCCATCAGAAGTCACCGTTCTCCCCTATCACACCGGCACATTCTTCCCCCATTCCAGCGCGGTTGTTATTTTTTCAAATCGTTTCTGTAAAGTAAAAAATGGCGTGCATTGATGTGCTGACGTGATACACCCACATCCCTGATAAGAGGTATCAATATTTTTTTTTTCTTTTTTAAAATTGATTGATTGATTGATTGATTGGAGAAAGAAAAATGGACTTGCTGTTCCATCCACCCATGCATTCATTGGTTGCTTCTTGTATGTGGTCTTCCTGGGGATCGAACCTGCAATCTTAGGCTATAGCGGAATGATACTCTAAGCAACTGAGCTACCTGGCCAGTGTGGCATCAGTGTTTTCTTGATTATGCCAAGTTTTTGGTTGTGGCACAGGTTCTTGGGTTTTCCTAGGGTTTGACTCGGATGAAAATATATTTGGAGTAACGATTCCTTCTGTTTTGCTATATTTGTTGTTTTGTTTTTGTTTTGTTTTTTTTTGTCTGGGCTCTAGGGGTTTAAGCCGAGCTCCGGGACAGTCCAGGAACTGAATTTCCGCAGCAGCAAGAACGTGTGGGGTTATTTCAGCGTGGCCGCCACCGGCGGCTTACACGAGTTTGCCGATTCCCAGTTCGGGCACTGCTTCTCCTGGGGAGAGAACCGGGAAGAGGCCATTTCGTCAGTATCTCCCATCTCCCCTTCTTCCCTTCCTCCCCTCCTCCTTCTGTGCCTTTCACCTGTAAAGAAACTCCAAGTTAGCCTGAGGCTGCAGATGCAGGAGCATGTTAGGAGATCTGGGGGGGCGACTCTCACTGCAGACCCTGTTCAGACACCCTGAGCTGAAGTGCAAGGACCAAGTCTGCCCTCTTCCTGTGTTTGAGGTCCATGAAGTAATGTGACCAGTCCAAGGTCATTGCTCTTGAGCTATTGCAGGTTGAACTTGAGGGAGGTCCAAAGAATGTTCGAGGTGATTCCAAAAGTTTAAAAGGTGCTGAGTACTATAGCTTTTTATAATTTTTAAATTTATTTTTAAAGATTTTGTTTATTTTTAGAGAGAGGGGAAGGGAGGGAGAAAGAGATAGAGAGAAACATCGATGTGTGATTGCCTCTCCTACTCAGTAGGGAGCCCCCTAACCGAGGACCTGGCCCACAGCCTAGACACATGCCCTCACTGGGAATCGAACTGGTGATCCTTTGGTTTGCAGGCCAGCACTCAATCCACTCAGCCACACTAGCCAGGGCGCTATAGCTTTTCTTTTAAAGGTGTGTGTGTATGGAGGCGGGAATCTCCTTTAATTTTAAATCTCATAAGTAGTTCCTGGAGAAACCCATGTTAACAAAGGGGCCCCTGAATTCTGAAACACCTTTTTCTTGCCTTGACCTGGGTGCAAAGAGGTCAAAACTGGTTCCCATGGTAGCTCAATGTTCTCGTGCTGGTGGTTGACTGTCCTTTAGAGTGAACAATCCAAAAGGCATTGTGGACATTTTATTTAAAAACCATTACAATCTATCTGGCCTGGGCACGTAGACATGAATTAAATTGAGTTTGGTGGTTTTGATGAGTGGGCTTTTTTTTTTTTTAACTAACTTCAAACGATTAGTTTTAATCATGCGCAGTGAAAAACTGAGACCCTGAAGCTTAGAGAGAATCGCAGCAACTAAGAATCAACAGGGGGAGGGCGGGCGGGCGGGCAGCCGGCCCGGCCTCCTCCAAATGGAGCGGGGCGTGTGGCTTGGCTCGTGCTGTGAATGAATGACCAGCAGCAGCTTCAACAGGACTCAGAGGAAACCGTTCCAGCTCTTTGTGCTGCTGCCAGCGTCCAGCAGGGGATCAGTTTCCCCGGTGTTCCCAGGACTGGCAGATTTCTCGGGGTAACACTGGCCAGGTCCTGAGCAAACGGGGACAATCTGGTCACCCAGGGTCCAGTGGCTTAACCCCTAGGTGCAGGTGTGGGCCCCACAACTGTAGCCTGTTGACACCCTTACTTGACCTCAGTGTATCTGCATTGTTCCACTCCCCACGTGGGGTGGCCGTGGCCCCTCTGGCACGCCTGCCGACAGCACCCAGGAATGAGAGCTCTGCCCTCCCAGGAAGGGAGGCCTTCCAATGCCTCCTCTGTCTTAGGCTCGTCTCCCCCAAAACACTGTCCCCGTGATTTCATAGGGAGTGGCCGTTTCAGCCCTTGGACCGGAGGCCCTTTCTGGGGGGAGGCAGCCCCCCTGGGAGAGGGGAGTCGGTTACCAGCCAGGCCCTGAGCAGGCTAACAGTGCTCAGGGGCCGCAGGTGCACCCCGTGCACACCGGGCAGGGCAGCCATGCATGTGGCCAGAGGGCGGCACCAGCTCGGGGACACGGGGATGCGAATGGGTCCAGCGGGGGAGGGAGGCAGGGCGACTGGCAATGGTTAATCAGAACTAGAATCGTAGTAATTAATCATGTGCATAGCAGCTGACAGTTACTGATCTGTGACAAGGTGCTGTATATGGATTAGCTCATTTTAATCCTCAAGCCCCTGTGTGAAGTCAGGGTTATTCCCCCATTTTCCAGGTGAGGACATGGAGGCCCTGGCAGGTGAGTCACTTGCCCGAGATCACGTGACCAGTACATGCTGGAGCTGAGATGGACCCAGGGTGTCCGACTCGGGACCCCCTTCATGTCTGTGTGGTTCCAGCTCTCTGGGGACCGTTCGGGAGCCCCATGTGCTCGCTCAGGAAATAACCCGTGTGCCTGTCCCCTCAAGGAACATGGTGGTGGCTTTGAAGGAACTGTCCATCCGGGGCGACTTCAGGACCACCGTGGAGTATCTCGTCAACCTCCTGGAGACCGAGAGTTTCCAGAACAACGACATCGACACTGGGTGGTTGGACCACCTCATCGCCGAGAAAGTGCAGGTGAGGAGCTGCGCACGTGTCCCCTGCAATCACTGAGAGCCTCCCCACCCCTGAGCATCCTGGGGGCTTGGTTGCCGTGGGTACTGACGTGCAGGGTCTTTCCTAGGCAGAAAAGCCAGATGTCATGCTCGGGGTGGTGTGCGGGGCCTTGAACGTGGCCGATGCGATGTTCAGAACCTGCATGACGGATTTCTTGCACTCGCTGGAAAGGTAGGGCGTGTAGGTAATTTTTTTCCCCTTTTGGGAAATGTGTGAGTGGCAAGTAAGGCAGAACGTGCTTTATTCGGGTGGGAATCGGCCTCCAGGAGAGGAGCGAACCCCTCCTATGTGTTTGCCTCTGAAACTCCTGGGACAATGCTGGGCTTCCCCGGAAGAGGCCCGGGAGATGGGATTCTCAAGGCCAAGGCGGCAGTTAAAATAGAGACAGTCGTGTGTTTATTTGTCGTGTGCGGACTTGTGTCATAGGCTGTGTATTCTGGTCTCTCCCAGACCCTCACCTGAATCAGAAGGTGCCTAGTGCAAGAGCCGGGGAACTCAGTTGGTTAGAGCATCACCTCGATATGCCAGGGTTGTGGGTTCGATCCCTGGTCAGGGCACAAGCAAGAGTCAACCAATGAATGCACAGAGAAGTGGATCAACAAGTTGAGTTTTCTCCCTTTCTCTCTCTCTAAAACTACTGGGGTGGGGGAAAGGTGCCTAGTGAAATGGACCAGCCTGGAAGTAGCCAGGTGCTCACCCCTGGGGTGGACCGGGGTTTCTCAGCCTCAGTCCCACTGACATTTTGGGCCAGATCATTTTGTGCTGTGAGGCGGTCCGGTGCCGTGCGGGGTGTTTGCAGCATCCCTGGCCCCATCCGTAGCATCCGCTCTCCCCTAGAGCCATGACAGTCAGATGCAGAGTGCTGACCTCATGGCCTTCAAATATGTCTCCAGATGCGGCCAGGTGTCCCAAGGGTGGATGTAAAAATTGCCCGTGGATGAGCATCTCTGTGAGAAGCAAAGGAAGTTCTGAAAGGAAGAGGCTAAGGTTTTAGCACTTGGTTGCCGTGCTTTTGAGTGGAGGTAGAATCGCAGTCCGGGTGCTGGTTTCTTCCTAAGCAGACAGCAGGGTTCCCCGCCTCCCCCCAACACACAGGATTTTTTGAGAAGCAGCTGTTATGGATTTAGCTTTCTGAAAACCCTTTTGAAATTTCCCATCCTTCAGAAAGTACAGTTTCCCTAAGTTCTGAGGAATGTCAGCCTCCTTGAAATGAAACTTGTTTCTTGCCTTTTAATCAGATTTAGATTATTTTTTTTTTTCATCTTCACCTGAGGACATGCTCCTTGATTTGGGAGAGATGGGAATGGAGGTGGAGTGAGAGGGAGAGAGACAGCAACCGGTCGCCTCTCTTACACGCCCTGGCCAGGGACCAAACCCACAACCCAGGCACGTGCCCTGACTGGGAATCGAACCCGTGACCTTTTGGTTTACGGGATGGTGCTCCAACCAACCAAGCTGCACGGGCCAAGGGCCAGATGTAGCTTTTTTAGGACAGTCAGGTGTGTTTAGCATAGTCAGGTGCGATGGCGCTTTGGGCTGGGGGCGGGGATGGCCGCGGAGCTCTCGGTGGCTCCCAGGCTGACCGCAGACTGTCTTTTCCTTCATCAGGGGCCAGGTGCTGCCCGCAGCATCCCTGCGGAACACGGTGGACGTGGAACTGATCTACGGAGGCTTTAAGTACATCCTCAAGGTAAAGACCCACGTTTCTCGGATGCCCCCGATGCCCCCCGAGTCCTGAGGGAGGGAGGTTCTATTCCCCTGCCATCCCCGGAGGGGGTTTTCTCACGCCTGGGTCTTGGGATGCCCCAGGTGGCCCAGGACCTTGAACCTGGGGGCTTTGGGTCTGAGAACGCATAGGCTTGAGCAATACGCACAAGGCGTGGTGGCTGCCGCAACCAAGTCCCGCCGATGGGTGGCTTCAAACGAGGGGAGTTCATTCTCTCACAGTTCTGGAGGCCTGAAGTTCAAAGCCAAGGCGTGGGCTGGGCCCAGGCTCTTTGAAGGCTCCAGGGGGAGCCCGTCCCCCGCTTTCCCAGCTTCTGAGGGTTGTGGGCAGTCCCTGGGGCTCCTGGCTGGGAGATGTCACTCCAGGCCCCGTCTCCAGCGTCACACGGCCCTCTTTCCTCCGGGCGTGTCTGTCTGTCTTCACACCGTCCTCCTTTCACACCAGTGTCTCTGGGTCTCTTCTGCCCCAGAACACTCCTCTGGTACATACTCGATTGGTCCAGTGTGGCCTCCTCTTAAAGAACCCGTCTGCAAAGACCCTGTTTCCAAATAAGGTCACCTTGTGGGGTACCAGTTAAGAATCTTTTCATATTTACATTTAAATAGCCACGAGTGTCCAGGGGCTCCCACACTCGACAGTGCAAGTCGAGAGTAGTTATTTCATTGCAAGGTTGTTGGACAGCCAGTTTGGTTCTTACTGTCGCAATCAATGATGCAATGCTGTATTCTTACGTGTCTTGCTATCTCCGGTCTCAAATGTGTCTTTTATAGGGTGAGGGCTCTTCAGGGCGGTAGTTTTCTGAGAGGGAACACGTCCCCTGTGCTGACGGCCACATGGGGCCAGGACGTCAGGTTGAAAGGCAAAGCTGAGACCTGGCCACCTGTCCTCTCCCGAGTGTCCCACGTGTCCTGTAGGCCCCCGGGCAGAGCCATGTCCAGGGGGCAGAGTCCTGGTCCACATCGCTGGGGGAGTCCCCAGGGCCGCCTCGCCCACACGAGCCCCCGTTGTGGCCCTGCTGCCCAGGGTGGCCCGGCCAGGGGCTGATGCGTGGGCGCAGGACTCAGAAGGAGAGTGCGCAGGTGGTGAGAGCTGGCTGGCGGGACTCGGCCCTCGGCCAGCGCCCACCAGCCCACCCACGGGGCGGGAATGGCGCTTTCTCTGCAGGCTCCTCCACCGCCCCCCGCGTCCGCTTCCTTTCCGGTGACTGAGGGCCGGGACGGGACAGGCGAGGCGTGCACCCTGGCACCCCTGCTGTGGACACTGGTCCTGGCTCCTGGTTGGGGAGGGCGAGACAGCGTCCCCGGGGGCACAGGCACAAGCAGACACCCTGAGTTCAGGTGGGGACATGGAACCTGTCCCCACAGGTGGCCCGGCAGTCGCTGACCATGTTCGTCCTCATCATGAACAACTGTCACATTGAGATCGACGCCCACCGGCTGAACGACGGCGGGCTCCTGCTGTCCTACAGCGGCAGCAGCTACACGACCTACATGAAGGAGGAGGTCAACAGGTGCGTGGGGTGCGCGTCCCACCCCCCGCCCCAGCCCGGGCCGCAGAGCCAGCGCTCTCCTGTGGGGGTGACAATGCGGAGCCACCCTTCCCGCAGCCTGAGGGTCTTAGCTAAGTGCCTCTCCCGGTGGGTGCTAGAGAGGTTAATCTCATAGCTGGAATTCCACGCAACTGGCAGGCAACTGTGGGGGGCACCCAGGGGGCCCTTTTCTGGTGGCCTGGGAGGGTTCAGAGCTGAGTGGGCAGCGAACCCTCCCAGGTGGAGGGTTCCGACTCAGCAGCACAGCGTTTGAGGTGCGGGGCGCAGGGCCAGCTGCCCGTGTCTGAGCTGCAGCGTCCGCCCCATCTGATGCGACCCCAGGCCCGGAGGAGATGCCGCCACCCAGTTATGGCAGTGGCTGTTGATGGCGTGTCTGCTTGTACCGGACGTCAGGCAGGGTGTTGGGATAGAACCGTGGTCGTGACTCGTGGGGCCTGTCGAGGAAGGTGACTCATTGAACAAGCAGACTGTGGCGGGCAGGGTCGCCGTGCGCCCAGGTGGGAGAAATACGGGCCACCCCAGGAGCACCCGGCCGGCACAGGGCCTCCTGAGGCGGACCCAGAGCCCCTCCACTCTGGCGCATCGGACCGCCCTGGGCTCGCACGGTGCGTGCGGGCTGCCCGACTGAGCAGACGGTGCAGGCACCCCGGCCAGGGAGAGTGAAGGTGTGGAGGTTGGGGCTGCCGAGGCCCCGTGTCTGAAACAGCTCCAGTTAGAGAGGTGGTTTCCCTCCCCAGTCCTCGATCAAAGAAGGCATACCAGAGTCACCCCGGAGCAGTGGTTTTATCTCCTCTCTTTAACCCATGTTCTGTCTGCCAAGAATATTCGAGATTTCTACAGGGTCCACCGTGGGCATGCTCTCCCCAGTCAGTAAATATTTACCAAATAATGTTTATGGATTTCCTTCTCTGGGCCTGTTGGAATTATGTCAGTAAAAGGAACTAGTGTTCAGCCAGAAAAGGGTCGCACCCTTTGCTTCCCCCAACTTGCTGCTAATATATTCTGCTGACTGTCAAACGCCAGCATTTAGGGAAGTGGGGTCCCCTGAGCTGCGCCCAGGGTGGCTCTCAGGGCTGCCTGCAGACAGCCCCACTCGGGCCTGCTGGGCGGACGGCCCTCCCCAGTCTCCCCCCTCACTGCTCCCCCTCTTTTCCAGTTACCGGATTACCATCGGCAACAAGACATGTGTGTTTGAGAAGGAGAACGACCCCACGGTGCTGAGAGCCCCCTCGGCCGGGAAGCTGACGCAGTACACGGTGGAGGACGGGGGCCACGTGGAGGCGGGGGGCAGCTACGCCGAGATGGAGGTGAGCACGGACCAGGCCCTGGGGCTCAGCCAGGCTTCCGCCACCCCCCTCGACCTTCCCCACTCCCCACTCCCCGAGGGAGGGCCATCCGTTCGGCATTGCTACTGCAAATGGTCCTCACCTCTCACCTGGGCCACTGGCTGCAAGTTCCTAAGAGAGCCAGTGTGCGGCGTGGGGCCCAGGTTCCCTGCAGTATTTAAGGGGAAAAACCTTAAAAAGGCATATGTCCCTGGAAGCGATTAAGAGCTGGTGAGTAAGAAGGACGGTGGCAACTGAAAAGCCTTGAGCCCACACTTGCAAACACTCACCACGTGGCAGGCGCTATTCGGAGCGTCTTACCTGTCTCTAGTGACCTTCTTCAGTCTTCCCAGCCGTCGTAGGGGAGGGGCACGAGTGTGACCCCCATCTCACACGTGAAGAAGCGGGGCCCGAGCAGGCCAGAGACTCCCTCAAGGTCCCGTACGGCCGGGATTCATGCGCGGCCTCCCTTCCTGGCTGCCCGGGGAAACAGTAACAATAATGGCGATGAAAACACAGGAACTGTGGGCCAGGTTCTCCCTCTTGCTCAGCCCTTATCAGAGCCCTGTGAGGCGAGACGGTGGTTATTCCTCATTTCACCGCGGGGAAGCGGAGGCTCGGAGAGGGAGAGGCACCTGCCAGAGGTCGCAGAGTGACGTGTGGGGCCCTGGCCTTTCAGGCCAGGCCTGGCTGGCTCGGGTGCCTGCTCTGTGACCTACCAAGGAGCACTGGGCTGGGTGCCTGTCGCCCACACCGTGGTGGCAAAACGCGTCCAGTCCACATAGCCAGGCGCTCGGGCCATGGAAATGGACTGCTGACTGACCCAACTGCGCGATGCGTTCTTCACTCCGTTGAATGTTCCCCAGAGGGTTCCCCACTGCCTTGAGAAAAGCGGCAGGTCACAAATGCACCACATTGTGGGAACGTATATGTTCATCACCCGCCGTGAGGTGACTGAGCTGCAGTTCTCAGGGAGAGGCTTTACTTCCAAATAAAGATCAGTCGTCACATCTGTAAAATGGGCCCATAGTACCGGCCTCCCCAGCTGGCTCTGCAGGGGGAGAGGGCCGTGAATGGCACCGTGCCTGGCTTTGGGGAACTGCTGGTTCCCTCTGTCCTTGAACTCTGCCCTGGGAGTCGTTCTATTTAAGTGACGCCGGCCCTGCCCCGGAGTGACTGGCTCTGAATGGGTGTCGTACACACAGGCCAGCCCTGGTGGGCTCTGTCTCATTTCTTCTTTCTGCACAACAGGTGATGAAGATGATCATGGCCCTGAACGTGCAGGAGAGTGGCCGGGTGAAGTACATCAAGCGCCCGGGCGCCGTGCTGGAGGCGGGCTGCGTGGTGGCCAGGCTGGAGCTCGACGACCCCTCTAAGGTGCACCCGGTACGTAGCGCCCCGCACAGCCCTCAGCCTGGCTCAGGCTCGCCTATGACCTCTGGCTGTCTGTCCGGTGAGCCGAGCAGATGCGAGGCCCCTGGCTCTTCCCCTGCCTCCCTGCGTCATCCCTGTTGCCAGCGTGATGGGTGCAGACGTGCCCTCCTTTGCTCAAAGCCTGCTCCGTGGTTCTCCATCCCAGTTAGGATAAAGCCCAAGTCCTTCTGATGACCTGCAGGACCTCAGACGAGCTGTCTCCACTTTCTTTGGCTTTACCTTCTCTCACTTTCCCCCTTTGCTTATGCAGGCCACACCCCTCCACCTGCTACTTAGTCCCTCTGCCTGGGAGGACCCTCCCCCAGCTGTTCTCATGGTTCACCCTCTCCCCTCTCCCCTGCCGTGAGCTCCTACTCAATCGTGCTTGGGACGCAGGGGGCACTCAGAAAACACAGGTCTTGATGACTGTGTACTCCCTTCTAAGTGACCCGTGTATGGTTTTTTTCTCTGTGATTATCAGTTCATCTGCCCAGGGAAAAAGCCAGAAAAGTACTTTTAAAAATCAAATTGTTTCTTTTCTGCAGACAATCCTATTAGAGTTTGATCTGTTTCCTTCTCATTCTCTTTATTATTCTCTTTCGGGGCTTCCCAGTGCTAGACAGAGACTGGGCCTTCTTAGATCACGGGTGCTGGCAGCATGATTCCTTCAGCAGATGTGTCCTGGGCCAGGGGCAGGGCCTGCTCCCTGTGGGCCAGTGCATGCCTGTGGGCCATTAGCCCTTGCGGTTCCGTTCAGAAAGTCCATCAGCAAGCTGCCCCGGGCCCTGGCTGTGGGAGGTCCAGTGGAGAAGCCAGCACCCGATTATGGAGAAGAAAACCCTCTAGTTAGCTCTTCAAGGACAAGAGGAGCGTTGGGGGGCAGGGGCAGGAAGTTGAGGGGTCCAGGCCAGTAGAATGGATGTCCCAAACCTCGGGGCCCCGTGCCTTACACATAGTAGGTGGTCAGGGTGGTCAGTGGGTGCTTACAGAGCCCGTTCATAGACAAAGGGGCACGTTACGTCCATCTTGCCCTTTTGGGAAGTTCTTAACGTTTTGATCCTCCGAGGCTAAATGTTTACGATTTACGAAAATCAGGTACATTCATATGAGGGCTCTATAAATTTTTATCCTGCTAGGTGTTTATTTTTGGGACACCACGGAGACTGAAAATAAATGGAGAAAGCAGGAGCTCATCCTCATGACAAGGCAGAGCAAAGCAGAGAAATCCAGCCGCCTCCAGACTTGCTTGGGGGACAGGATTTACGATGATATTTGCAAAGGGGAGGAGTTGGAAAACCGCAGAGGGGTGTGCATTTAACAGTTTTCGCTTTCCAACACATTTTCTTCTGTTTGTTTTCTCTGGCTTCATCCTAAGGATATTGCGTACTTGTAGGTCTGCCTTGGCCCTCAGCTTGTCTGTCGGGGGGCCATGGCGGCCTTGACCTCTGGTTCTTGTCATGCCTTACCAGGCCAAGCCGTTCACAGGAGAGCTCCCTCCCCAGCCAACTCTGCCCATCATGGGGGAGAAACTGAACCAGGTCTTCCACAGCGTCCTGGAAAACCTGATCAACATCATGAATGGCTACTGCCTGCCCGAGCCCATCTTTAGCATAAAGGTAGGTCACGGGTGAAGGGTGGGTGTGTGTCCTCAGGGAGTGCGTGGGTCCAGGTGATGAGCTAGAAGGACTCACTCCGTGAGGTCAGAGGTCTTTACTGATGTAAGGACAAGAAAATGGCATTAGCTCTGCACAGGGCCTTATGTTTCAGCCTCACACCAGGCTGGCGGTCTGGGTGCCTGCAGAGGCGAGTGGGGGCTTCCGAGGTGGGGAAACTGGGCACCGTCTTGTGGTCAGGGGCCCTTCCACTCTGGGCCGTTCCAGAGTCTGCTGGGTCCAGATCTTCGGCCACTTGGGTGCCCGGGGTCTGGATGGGTTGAGTGTGTTGGGTGCCCCGTGGTGGGTGGTGGCGCCCACGCCCCAGAGGGCCTCGGGCCAACGCTGTGGTCCTCGCTGCAGCTGAAGGAGTGGGTGCAGAAGCTCATGATGACCCTGCGCCACCCGTCGCTGCCTCTGCTGGAGCTGCAGGAGATCATGACCAGCGTGTCGGGCCGCATCCCTGCCCCCGTGGAGAAGTCGGTCCGCAGGGTGATGGCCCAGTACGCCAGCAACATCACCTCGGTGCTCTGCCAGTTCCCCAGCCAGCAGGTGGGTGCCCGCGCCGAGCCAGGTGGCTCCTCGGCTCCTGGTCAGTCTGGACATCTGTCCTCTGCTTGAGTTGGGCTTCATGAAACCCGCTTACAGCCTGAGATGCTGGCGGCTGAGTTTTCGGTTGAGCCCTCTCTGCGGAACCCCAGCATTTCTCCCGCGCCACAGGCATCCGGATGAACATAAACAGCCTCAGTCCCTAAGACTCGGGTTCTGAATTGGAGTAAATAGACTGAACATTTTCCAAAAATAGGCTGGCTGAAATAAGAGGAAGTTGTGAGTGTTTCTTGCCAGTTTGTAGCTTAGATTCCCTCCCTCTAGTTGTGTAAGGTGATAATCTTTGACTGTATGTAGATGTAGTACTTTTTAAAAATGGAAACCATTTCGGGGTGACGTAAAAATATCTAACAATTCTACCTTGGCCTCATTTCTTTTTTGGTTGCCTTTATCAAGCCTTTTAAAGATAATTTGCACTTAGGAGCGCCCCCTCTGCCAGTTGCCCTTCATGCCCTTTGTTTGCTTAGAAGAGCTGCCTACCATCCTCATTCCCCCCACCCACACCGTAGCGATTGGGGCGGCTAGAGGTCAGCAAAGGTCATTGCCAGAGGTCAGCCGTTCTAGAGGCTGGACTATTGTTCTGCCATCAAAAAGAATGAAATACTGACTCATGCCATGTGGAAGAGTTTTGAAAAATGGAAGGTGGAATAAGCTAGTCACCAAGGACCATGTGTTACGTGATTCCATCCACACAAAACTGTCCAGGGCAGGCACATCCATGCAGAACGGAAGTTGATTGACAGTTGCCCGGGCCCGGGGGAAAGGGCAGTGGGGAGGGTGGCAGGGTTCCTTTCGGGGGGACGAAATGCTGTCAAATTAGATAGAGGTGATGTTTGCTCAACTCGGCAAATATGCTGAAAACCACTAAATTAATTGTATACTGTAGGGGGCGCTATTATAGATGAATTATATTCTCACTAAAAGATAAAAGCAAACCTCTAAAGGACCCCAATTAAGAAAAGCACATGTGTGGACCTTTGAGGAGTTTGTCATTGATGCAAGCTTCTACATTTAAAATATTTGTGTTGCCAAAACCAGTATGTCAATAACATTCAAACCAACGATAAAAACAGGACCCCCCCCTCCAGCACCCCTGTGCCCCCTGGGTTTGGAAATTCCCTTCTCCTCTTCTCCGGGAGCCCTCTTGCTTGTGGAGAGGTATATAACGGAAAGGGGTGCGTGTCTTCATGGCAGGATTGTCATTCTGGGCTCTTGGATTCCTCACACGGGGCATCGAGTGGGATGGATGGAGCTGTTTCTGGGTGGCCAGAGGGCTTTGGGGCTGGAATTTTCCTTTTTCAAATGAGCCTCGGGTGGGACTCCCATGGGAGCCTGTGGTGGGTCCTTTGGGTGACCTCTGTGTGGTGACTGGATTGTGTGGTCACGAGTGGCCAGACCTGTCCTTTTTCCCCATCCAGATAGCCACCATCCTGGACTGCCACGCGGCCACGCTGCAGCGGAAGGCCGACCGGGAAGTCTTCTTCATGAACACGCAGAGCATCGTGCAGCTGGTGCAGAGGTGAGCCGTGGGCTCTCCGTGGCGTGTGGTTTGTCTCACTGAGTCATGCTGTGTATTGCACCAGGGTGGTGCTCCGTGGGTCTCTGAAGGGCAGGCTCGAACTGGGAGACAGCGCGTGGGGTCAAGGGCCTGGTCCTGGTCCTGGTGTAGCCATTCCTGACAGCAGAACCCTGGGCAAGGCACATATGTCTGTGCATCTCAGTTTGCCAACGTGTAAAATGGGAATAAAAACACCTCACGCACAATAAGGCATTCTGAGTTCTAAGTGGATTAAGTTTTTAAAATTTATTGATTTTAGAGAGAGGGGAACATTGATTTGCTCTTCTATTTATTTATGCATTCATTGGTTGCTTCTTGTATATGTGCCTGACTGGGAATCGAACCTGCAACCTTGGCATTTCAGGATAAATATCTACCCAACTGAGCTACCCGGCCAGGGCTAAATAGATTAATTTTTGTGCAGTCCTGATAGAGTCCTTGTGGCAGCTTTGACTGAGGGACAATGGGACGTGATGGCTTTACATGCCGCAAAGGACTTCACAAGTTAGCACTGCGGTTTTAGAGCGTGCTCGCAAAGGAGCGTTGGTGGAGACTTTGTCTTCTTTCTTGAGCAGCTGTTGCGCAGGGAGAACTACTAGTCTGATGAGAGAAGAACTGCCACTTTGCACGAAGAATCTACCCCGCAAGAAAACTTTGCTTAGAGAGACAGAACCGAAGCGTCCTCAGACTGGAGCGAGTTAATCCAGCTCACGTGCTCCCTGTTCCAGAAACTACCAGAGGCACAGACAGTGTAGGAGAAGGCCCTTCTTTTCAGGGGACTTGCTGACTCATAGGGACTCTCAGTGACAATGGAGGTAGCATTGCAGCTGACTAAAGGAGTCCTTGGTGTGGATTTCCCACAGAGAGGGTCTCACAGCCGAGCACTGGGGGGAGTCCCTCCCGGGAGACTTCACCCGCTAACCTTAAACCCATCCTTTAGCTTCCCAGAAACACCTAAAAGAATTGGGCCAGTGGTAAATTAATCGAATTCCCTAGCAGATTGTTCTGTGTTGCACGTAAATATCAAAGCTCTGTCCTATGTTGTGTATTTTTAAAATCACATTTGAATAAGTGGGTGTTGTGGGTTCTTCTCTTTTGTCGTCATTTGGTGGTGCTGGGGTCAAGCTGGCTTCAACTCTAAACCCCAGTGTCCCACCTCCTCAGAAAGCTTCTCCCCCATGTTCAGAAACGATCAAGAAGAGGAAATGTTTCAGGGAACGTCCAGGATAAAATTTGGTTTTCAAAGGGAAGCAAGATTTACAAAGAGATCTTTTGGGAAATGTCTTTCAGGTGTGGTTTTTTCCCAAACCATCTTTACCTATGGGGTGGTTCACTGAAAATCGTCCTTTTCGAGCATGCGTGCCAGGCTGACCCTTTCAGCACCCCACATCTGTCAGAGAGTTTGCTGCTGTCCATCCAGAGGCCCAGGCCTGGCCTCTGGTTTGCCGTCTGACCTTGGCCAAGTCCCTGCCTTCTTTGTCCTGCGAAGTCAGCGCAGATGCACCAACTCGCACATCCCTCCCAGGCCCAAGGACTGGGGGGTGCGCCCCCCATATGCTCTACTAGGTTTTTTTCCTCTCTGAACCCCTACAAGCCCCTGCTGTAGCTATCCGGGCACGCCAAGGAGTGGAGCCGATCACTGAGGCGGCCTTCCCTTCCTCCCCCCAGATACCGCAGCGGGACCCGCGGCTACATGAAGGCGGTGGTGTTGGATCTGCTGAAAAGATACCTGCACGTGGAGCACCATTTCCAACAAGGCAAGAGTGGCCCTTGGCGCTGGCGGCGAGCCCATGGGGCGGGAGGGGCCCCGAGCCTTACTCCCGTGCGGCCTTCTGTCCCCCTGTAGCCCACTACGACAAGTGTGTGATCAACCTCAGGGAGCAGCTGAAGCCAGACATGTCCCAGGTGCTGGACTGCATCTTCTCCCACGCGCAGGTGGCCAAGAAGAACCAGCTGGTGATCATGTTGATTGTAAGCAGGAAAGGGCGCCCTGCACCCAGGGCGGGGGTGGGGTGGGGCAGCTCCGAGATCTGAAGACTTGTCTGGAAAGGGCCAGAGAGTAAATATTTTAGATTTTGCCGGTCATATGGTCTCTGTGAGACCTCTTAAAGCTGCCACTGTACAGTGTAAACGAATGTGCATGGCTGTGTCCCGATAAACTTTGTTTATAAAACCAAGTGGTGGGCGGGGTTTTTCAACCCCCGCGAGAGGTCGTAACTGACCTGCAAAGCACTTGCTGTGTACCAGGCACTCCTGCCATGACTGGGATAAGGCGTATTGCCTCTTTGAGCCTCAGTTTCCTCATCTGTAAAGTGGGGATCATGATAGCAACCCCTCTAAGGGTTGGGAGCATCTGGGGAGATGATTGTCAAGGGTCTTGCCGCTTGCCCGGCACCTAGTGAGCATCCCACAATCTCTGGCCATTGGCAGCAAGGCAGGCATAGGCGTAGATGTGCTTTTCCCTTCCCAGGTGTTTAGGGCACATTTTGCGGGTGGATGAATGAATGAATGGGTGTGCACAGTGGAAAGGGGTGAGGGCGTGTGCATCAGGCTGCACACCCGGTGTCTTCAGAGGACCGGGCAGCTGTCTAGTTTGCCGGGGGCAGCCACACCCCTGGCAGAGGATGAGGGCTGGCATATTTGCTCCTGGAGGACAAAAGCCACTTAGATTCTGTTTTGCCCCCCAAAGGATGAACTCTGTGGCCCAGACCCTTCCCTGTCGGAGGAGCTGACCTCCATCCTCAATGAGCTCACCCAGCTGAGCAAGAGCGAGCACTGCAAAGTAGCCCTCCGAGCCAGACAGGTAGGGCTGCGGGGCACAGACCCACCGTGCATGGGGGCTGCAGGGGGCCATCCTCCCTGCCAGGCTCGGCCCCCGCTGCATACAGCCCCTCTGCCGCTATCTGTGTCCAAGCCCAGCCCTTGGCTTCTCCCTGTGAGGCTGGCTTACCCCAGCCCCTCTGGCCGCTCCCCTGCAGGTCCTGATCGCCTCCCACCTCCCCTCCTATGAGCTGAGGCACAACCAGGTGGAGTCCATTTTCCTGTCTGCCATTGACAGGTACGGCCACCAGTTCTGCCCGGAAAACCTCAAGGTAAGACTGTCTCCATCCCTCCATCTTCCACGCACCCCCATCCACCCTCAGTGTGCGGTCACCAGGTGCAGGGCACAGTGACAGACACCAGCGGCTCAGTCCGGTGTGGCCGTGGCTGCCTGAGGGGGGCCTGGGGGAGTCTCAGGCAGCGAGGCACACTGGGAAGGATGATTGTAAAAACTCAGGTGTGACAGACCTTTGGAAGCTGCAAGCCTCAGGTGACTGAGTCACAGCTTCATCTTCCCAGGGGCTCCCCTGTCCCCCTGCTCTGCCTCACTGACAAGCTCCCAGGGGTGCCCTCTGCACCTATGGGTGCAGGCAGCTCAGAGCTGCTTCCCTGTTCAGATCTTACAGGCCGGGGGCACTGGCATTGTTTGGTGATGACCCCACCGGCTTCTCCCCTTTGTTCCCACCCTCTCACTCATCTGACTGGTGGTTAAAATGTATTAACATTTACTTTTCCTTTTTTTCCCTTCCCATTTCCTGTAGAAATTGATACTCTCAGAAACGACCATATTCGACGTGCTGCCTTCTTTCTTCTATCACGCTAACAAGGTCGTGTGCATGGCGTCCTTGGAGGTGAGTGGGAGAGGCCTCTGCAACAGCACCGTGCCGCCCTTGCCAGTTCCAGCATTGTTTTCCCTATAGGGTTAAAAACCTCCCACTGCCTGCCCTGGCTGGTGTGGCTCAGTGGATTGAGCACTGGCCTGTGAACCAAAGGATCGCCGGTTCAATTCCCAGTCAGGGCACGTGCCTGTATGGTGGGCCAGGTCCCTTTTTGGGGGGCACCTGAGAGGCAACCACACATGGATGTTGCTCTCCCTCTCTTCCTTCCTCTTTCTCTAGAAAAATATCTTAAAAAAAACAACAACCCAGTGCTTAAACTGTAGAACAGTGCTGTCCATTATGGCAGCCGCTGGCCACGTGTGACCAGGGAGCACTTGAAGTGTGTTGACTCTGACCTGAAGTGTGCTGCAAGTGGATGCACGCTGGATTCCAAAGTCTTCATGTGGAGAGAGAGTTTAAAATAGCTCATTATTTTTTCATATTGATTACATGCTGAAATGATGATCTTCTGGGTATTGGGGCCAGAATGAAGCTATTATCAAAATTATTTTAACCTGGTGCCCTTTTTATAGTGGCTACCGGAAATTTTAAAAATTAATTGAAAATGGCATGTGTGACTTGTCGTTACCTTGCTACTGGACAGACCTATTCCAGAGCAGGAGGTGGGAAACTACGGCCCACAGGCCACATCCGTCCTCCTACTTGTTTGTATAAATAAAGTTTTATTGGAACAGACGTGCCTGTTCATTTACATATTGTCTGTGCCGGCCTCCGAGCTACCACAGCAGAACTGAGTAGTTGTGATAGAGGTGCTACATCTCGAAAAGCCTAGAATATTTACTCTCTAGCCGTGTGCAGAGAAAGCAATGTTCTGAAATGTGAACAGATTTGCCCCTAACTACTGCTTAGAGGTAATTCAGAGATCACTTTTCCAGCCTGAGTTTTCTCAGGTTTTGAGGGCACGCCGCGGTACCCCCCGCGAGAACGTCCCCTGTGCTTCCGCTCCGTTAGGTTTATGTGCGGAGGGGCTACATCGCCTACGAGCTGAACAGCCTGCAGCACCGGCAGCTCCCGGACGGCACCTGCGTGGTGGAATTCCAGTTCATGCTGCCCTCCTCCCACCCAAACCGGTACGGAGCCGTCCACAGCTGGGGTGGCTCGTGTTTCTTTACTCCCCGACCACTGTCATCCTGCCTCTGGAGGGACGCAGCCAGTACGTCTGGGGAAACGTCAGGGACCCCACTCCCCAACTGTGGCAGGTGTGACAGCTGGGGAGGGACTAGGGCAGCAGAGGCCTGGTGTGTCTCCCAGAACTGAGCCCGCTGCTCACCAGCCTTCTGGGGGAAACAGACGCTGGGAGTGTTCAGTCTCTTCGGCTGAGTTCACTACTTCATATGTGCCGGGGGCGCCCTTGGGACTAGACTTTCATGCATGCACCATTCATTTATTCATTCATTGTTGAGCTCTTCGTCCTCAGTCCCTGGCCCTGACCTCAGTGCGCGCGCCCCCCGCTCCAATGTTATGTCTCCAGGGCAGGGACAGCTCTTGGGGCGGGGTCTGCAAGCAGCGGCCTCACCCATCCCCCTTCCCCCTGCAGGATGGCCGTGCCCATCAGCATCACCAACCCCGACCTGCTGAGACACAGCACCGAGCTCTTCATGGACAGCGGCTTCTCCCCGCTGTCCCAGCGGATGGGCGCCATGGTCGCTTTCAGGAGATTCGAGGAGTTCACCAGGTACCCAGCGTGGCCCGGTCTCCCCGGCACCCCGAGGGGAGGGGCCCAGGGAGCCGCCTCTGACTCTCTTCTGTTCATGTGACACCTGGGGTGGGGGTGGCCCAGGCACACGGCCCCGAACATGAATAATAACAGTTTAATAATATTGTAGCCGAGAGTGTGGGCTTTCGCGTCAGCCTGCCTGCGTGTGGGCTCTGGCTCCGCACTTCCTGACTGTGAGACGCCGGGCAAATGACTCGACCTCTCTCTTCACCTTAGTTTTCTCATCTGTGTAATGGGAATCAAAGAAGGACCTTCATAGGGTCACTAGGAAAATGTAATGAGAGAGTACATTTTAATATTGTGTTTCAAACGTCACTGGTATGTCAGAGCTCAGTCCCACTGTGATTACTGCCCTTTTCAACCCATTCCCGCATGCTGTGCGGGGTGCGGGGTGACCTCGTGTCTCCACAGCTGCGCCAGGAGCTGCAGTGGTCGCGTCCTGTTTCCCTCATTCAACTCAGAGACATGAGACGGGGTTGTTAGGAGGGTCTCCCGGCTGGTACAAGCGGGCCCCGCTGATGCCGCAGACTTTGGACAGCCTTTCTTTCATTCATGCTCTCCGATCACGTGGGCTCTTCTTCCCTTTTGGGAAAGACCCCATCAGTGGCCCTTTGGACCTGGTCAGGGACAGAATGAGCTGCAGAGTGGTGGTTGGGGAAAAGGGGGGCCCTTGGGTGTGACCCACGACCGTGGGGGAGCAGCCCCTCAGCCCCCCCTCTCTGTCTGTGTCCCCAGGAACTTCGATGATGTCATCTCCTGCTTCGCCAGTGTGGCCGAGGACACGCCACTCTTCAGCAAGGCCCAGACGTCCGTGTACTGTGAGGAGGACTGCAAGGTGAGCGTGTGAGCAGGGAGCCGAAGAGGGAGCGGGCCGGGGCCCCAGGTCCTTGACCGCCCGTCCTTGTTTTCCTCTCCCAGAACCTCCGGGAGGAGCCCATCCACATCCTGAACGTGGCCATCCAGTTCGCCGACCACCCGGAGGACGAGGAGCTGGTGCCGATTTTGCGGACCTTCGTGCAGTCCAAGGTACCCCGGGCGTGCCTCTGCTTCTGGGTCCCTGGAGGGGGTGGAGGGCAGCATGCCTGAGACCCGCTGAGTGTTTCGGAGCCACAGACCTGGCTTCCCACCCTAGCTCTGCTCCTCTGCATTGCCAGCGACCTTGCGCAGAGGTGGCCGAATGCAGCAGAGCCTCAGCTTCTTCCTCATAGCATTGGGTTAGAGAGGGAGAAAGAGAGGGAGAGAGACACCAGTGTGTGGTTGCCTGTCGCGTGCCCCCGACCGGGGACCCTGGCCCACACCCAGGCATGTGCCCCTGACTGGGAATCGAACCAGCGACCCTTTCGTTCTCAGGCCGGCACTCAATCCACTGAGCCACACCAGCCAGGGCAAAAGTCACAATTTTAAAATGGATACTTACAATGAGCATTTGTGTATGCAGGTAACTGCAGGTTGCTTTTATAAACACATGGTAGCCATTGTCAGCCTATATTCTCACTTGGCAGTAGGGACAGCTGTTTTATATGCTCAAGGACCTCGGCTACAAACACCTGTGGAGCATCTTGGCAGGTGTAGGGCCTAGACACAGCAGGAGGGTGCTGTGTGACCTCAGGCAGGTTGCCATACCTCTCTGATCCTTAGTTTTCCCCGTGTGTAAAACAGGATGCTAAGATCTTTAGCACATAATTAATCCAGTCTACAGCCACACTGTCTGGCTGTTAGTTCTCAACCCTCCTGGCTTGGTCTAAACTTCAAGGTTACTTGGAAGATTTCAGTTATTGCTTGCAGTCTCCTTAGCTGTCATATTCCCTGTATTGTCCTAGGGGGACTGGACGCCTCTTAACCCCTCTGACATGATGTCCCCCCCCGGGGACCTGGCCTCGTGTTCAGTTGTGGGTGATGCCATGATTACGGGCATCACTGTTAGTGGTTTACTTAAGCCTTTGCTTGGTTAATCCACAGCTAATGACGTTTGCCATAGACCGTGTTTAAAGTGCAGATGGATCTGAAAAGTGGTCTTAAAGCCTACAGCCTCACCGTCTGGAGGCAGCCACGGTGAAAGTGTTGGCATAGTTCCCGCCCCCAGCCTGCTTCTCCTCGACGCAGCTGGCGTCCGTACTGGGGTTTCAGCTGGGCACCCCGCTGCACAGAACAGGCCACCTCACCCCTGGGCCGCCTGGGGGTGTGCCTGCCCATCAGACCAAACCTGATGGCACACCGGATACGTGGTGGGTCCGACCCGGAGCGGGCAGCGGGAGGGGCAGCGAGGAGTCCCGCGGTGTGGACGGCTGTGCTGTGCGTGCCACCTGGCCATGGGAAGGAAACAGCTCTGTAAACACTGGCCCACGTCTGCGAGCTGGAAAAGACTAAATGGGTGCACCTCTGCACCCACAAAGTATATTTTGTATGCATGTCATAACGAGAGGAGAGCTGGGGAGAAGGAAAGACTTTTATACATTTCAGTGATTAAAAATCGCCTATGTGAAGCAGGCACATGCACACACATGCATTCACATGGATACTCACACATGTATACACACATGTGTGCGCAATCTGTGCACACCTTCCATGGAGAGCCAGCATCCAGGCTCCCGGCGGCCAGGCCGGTTGTCCCACGTGAGAACGCTCTCATTTTCTGATTTCTCCTGTTTCCTCTCCACCTGCGTCACGTTCTTGGTGGCTCTGCTGTGCGTGTTCGTAACCTGCTTCTGAAACGGGCTGAGACTCTTCATTTCCCTTAAAAATTTCCTTGCCATGTGGACAAGTTAAACGATAACCATGTCTTCCTCTGGCTACTTTTTCTCTCCCCACAAAATGGGATACAATCATGTTTATCTCACTTAGGGAGCAAATACAGTTTTTTGCACATTCCTTGGGTAACTTCTTGAAGTCGAACGCACAGCAAAGTGCACAAGTCATAAGTGTGCAGCCTGCTGAGTTGTCGAAGTGAATTCCCAGAGGTGACAGCACTGAGGTCGGGAAATGAAGGTTTCTGCCCCTTCTCCAGCCCCTTCTGGGTCCCCTCTCCTGCCCCACAGGGGTAGCTGGCCACTACCCTGACTGCTAACAACACTGATGAGTTTTGTCTTGAATTTCGTATAAAGTTGTTCGTTTTCATCCTTTTTGAGTTTAATAGAACATTGCCCCCTGAAGTAACCCAATTTCATTAAAGAGTCATGAAACGTTTTTAAAAAGTATATATATATATTTTAAGATTTTATTTATTTATTTTTAGAGAGGGAAGGGAGGGAGAAAGAGAGAGAGACAGACAGACAGACAGACATCAATGTGCAGTTGCTGGGGGTCATGGCCTGCAACCCAGGCATGTGCCCTGACTGGGAATCAAACCTGCGACACTTTGGTTCACAGCCCGTGCTCAATCCGCTGAGCTACACCAGCCAGGGCTAAAAAGTATGTATATTTTAATATAACATTAACTGTAATCCACATAGCATACTATTCCCCCATTTAAAGTATACAATTCAGTGCTTTTTGGTATACATGAATTTTGTAACCCTTGTCATATTTTCAAACATGTTCACCACCACCCCGCAAAGCCCCCCCCCACCCATGAGCAGCCCCTCCCCATCTTTCTTCAACCCGACACCCTCTGCCTCAGCCCTTCAGCAACCACTGACCTGCTCCCCGACTCTGGGGGTTGGCCTGTGCTGGACATTTTGTATAAACAGGGTGATACGGGATGGGGTCTTTTGTGGCTGGCTTCTTCCTCAGCGTGATGTTTTCGAGGCTAACCCACACGGTGACACCTACCAGGACTTCACTCCTTTTTGCGGCCGAGTGCGATCCTATTGTGTGTTTGCTTCCCATGCAGAAGAACATCCTCGTGGATTACGGGCTCCGGAGGATCACGTTCCTGATTGCCCAGGAGGTCAGTCTGCCTCGCAGTGCATCCTGCACTGAGCTGAGCGTCCCCGCGCCAGGCCTCCCCACCCTTTGCCGGGCGTGCGCTCTGCTCACTGGGGATGGGGGAGATCAATTGCTAGACGAGAGATGGCTTTCCACGGGCCTCACTCTCAAAGCAGCTGGGGTTGGCGTTGAAAACAAGTGCACCCGTGTTCGAACAAGTCTTGCCTGATTTCATTGTCTTTTGTATGGATTTCTTTTTGCAGAAAGAATTTCCCAAGTTTTTCACGTTCAGAGCAAGAGATGAGGTATGAGCAAAAGCGGTGTGGTTCGCTCTTCCCCAGCCTCTGTGATGTTCAGGACCACGGTCCCAGTCCCCAGGCTAGCTCCGTGTTCTAGAACACCCAGCTTCCCTGCAGACTCCTGCCTCCCTCTACAATTGTGTTTTCCAAGGAGAGGCCCGAATTTCCGTGTGGAGCTCAGACCTCTTGCCTCCCACACTTCAGCCTTCACCACCCACCGGTGCCTCCTGCACACAGATAATTTTTGTGTTTGCTGCTGACTCAATAAGACGGTCCTCCCAACCTGGTTCTCTTGTGATCATCCAGAACAGCAGTGGTTGGCACCCTATGGCTTTTGGGCTGGCCTCCTGGTCTTGTGCACCGAGTCTGGAACATGGCCACACCCACTGGGTCACGTACGGCCTGCTGTGAGGTCTGCTGTGACTTTCTCGCTTCAGCCTCTGAATTGAGTAGTCCGTATACACCCTGCGATCCACCAGTCCTCCAGCCCTTCCTTCCAGGAGAACTTGGCCCATTCCAACTCTGGAGCCGGTGGCCTTGTTCCCCGAATAGATTCAAGGCTCTGCCCAATCCAGAATTTTGTATTTGGCTTTGTCCAAAGCCTCACGTCTCTAGATGTGACCCACCCGTTCTCTGGCTTCTTTATTTTCTTACTTCAGTTCCAAGCACTATCAGCTGCTGCTTTTTTTTTTTTTTGAGGACCAATTTCCATAAGGAAACCAAGGGTCAGTGATTTCTTGAGAAAGACTCTGTACTGTGACAGGGAAGAGCCTGGCAGGGACTGGGGACCAGCTGGGCTCCTCGGGAGCCCAGTGCCTTCCGGCAGCCCGCACACCAGATGCGCACGCCCTCTAGGTCTTGGCAGAGTCCCGGCCCCGTGAGTCCTGGCGGTCACTCATTATCGGGTGACACAATGGCCACTACCTTTGTAGTGCCAAACCCACACGCCCAGGGTCTGCGGGACACGCCGTGCACCCAGCAGGTCTGTGGTCCTGGCGTCAGGCTCAGGGTGTGCGTGTGTCTGTCTGTCTGTCTGTCTTCCCCTCCCCGGTTCGGCCTGCAGTTCGCAGAAGACCGCATTTACCGTCACCTGGAGCCCGCCCTGGCCTTCCAGCTGGAGCTCAGCCGGATGCGCAATTTTGACCTGGCCGCCGTGCCCTGCGCCAACCACAAGATGCACCTTTACCTGGGCGCTGCCAAGGTGAAGGAGGGCGTGGAAGTGACAGACCACCGCTTCTTCATCCGCGCCATCATCCGGCACTCGGACCTGATCACAAAGGTAAAGCGTCACCGGGCGTTTCCTCCTCCACACCTGTCGCCCGTGCGCTGGCCTTCCCCTTGTGGAGTTCCTGCTCTGCGCCGGGCCCTGGGCCGCTCGCTGGGGGTCGTGGGGTGTCCTGGGCTCGCATGGCCCAGCCCTCCCGCCAGGGTGCGGGGTGGGTGGACATTAAATTGGTTATGCTCACGTGCCGGCTGGTGGCATGTGGACTTCTTCCTTCAGTCCCTTGGGTGTCTGCATGAGAATTGAGAGGACAGAAGGATACGGGTTTGCTGAGTGATGTTTGCCAGTCGAATACATGATGATGATGGTTTGTTTGCCTTTAGAAAAGTAATGCGTGGTTATGTTGTGAGAATTGCAAACAGTACTAAAAACTACTTTTAAAAACCAAGGGAAAGGACCCAGCATCCTTCCACTCAGGGGCCAGCCTTGCTGGTGGCCCTCTCCAGGCAATACCCCCACACACGGCATTGTGGGGACAAGGTCCCAGACAGAGCCCGGGCAAACCAGCCCTGTGGACAGTGGCCTTTTCTTGCGGGTCCCTCCCTCACAGCAGACCTCTTTCCATGCGGACGAGGATAATCCGCTCCATGCCCGTTCCGTGCACAGCTGTGCCCATGTGTATAATTTTTTTTCACTAATCCTCTGCTGACGGATGTTAAACTAATCTCAGTGTATTGCTGCCTCGATCAACCAGATATTTTAATAGATTTTATTATTATTGAGGATCAGGAGTGGTTGCCACCAAAAAGATTGCTTGTTAATCACGGTGCCCCAGAGGAGGGGTCCCACCGCGCCGTGGGGGCTACACCGGGAAGTGCCGGGCCGGTCTGGAGGCCTGGGAGAGGCGGAGCCATGGTCCAGAGCCTGCGTTAGGGTTTCTGCAGGGAGGAGTGGGCGAGACGGGGTGAGCAGGCCTGCGATTGGCTGGTCTGAGTAATTGCGGAGGGCTCTGGGCACCTGGCTGTCTCTGGGTGTCTGGATCCTGTGCCTGGCGTGATGAGGGCAGGGCGCAGTGCCCTGGAACGTGAGACCCTGATCAAGGAGGGGCTTGGTGGGGGGGAGGGGGGCTCCGGAGTGGTTGGTTTGCTTTTGGAAGATGTGCCCACGGTGGACCTGGCTCACTCTGGAAGGGGCAGCCCCTCCTGGGTCCGCAAGGCCCCGGTTGTCTGAGCATCAGAATGCAGGAGCGAAAAGGTGGTGCACGTACCAGACGGCCTCTGTCCTCCCTTCACCTTCGGAATCAGGGCCCTGTCCGTCTCACCTGGCACCCCGTTTGGAGAAGAGTGTTCTCCTCTCCCCCCGCCTCCCTGAGGCCAGCCTTGGGCAGGCCCCGCACCCTCTGCCTCAGCGGCTGCCCCTCCCACTCCCGGCAGGAAGCCTCCTTCGAGTACCTGCAGAACGAGGGCGAGCGGCTGCTGCTGGAGGCCATGGACGAGCTGGAGGTGGCGTTCAACAACACCAGCGTGCGCACCGACTGCAACCACATCTTCCTCAACTTCGTGCCCACCGTCATCATGGACCCCTACAAGGTCTCGCCTTTGGGGGGCCCCCCCACCAGGCCCTGGGCTCAACGTCCCGGGGACCCTTACCTCCCTCATGCCAGTGCTGCTTTGGGTACTGGCTCCTGGCACTCGAGACCCGAGTTACAGGATGTGCACGTGAGAGTTTGAACCTCGGGTGCTGCAGGGGGAAGACAAACCCTGCGTCGTTTAGTTCTAGAGCCACGTCGTAGCCACCTCCCCTAGCACTATACCCCGCCTGCTGCTCCCCCTCTGTGAAGGGCTCCACCTTCAAAACGGCACGGAGGCCCCAGACACCTTGCCAAACAAAAGTGTGTCCCCTCCCTGGTTCCAGACTCGGCTGGGGACTCCTTCAGGAGCAGGCAGGGTTTGTGGTTGTGATTTTGGGGTGAAAGAAGTCCTGGTACATCAGCTTGACATCAGTGGGGTGCAGGGCGCCCAGGCTGGGGCCCCACCTCCCCCAGCCCACCCACTTCCCAGAGGAGAAGAGGTAAAGGGCGTGTCACCAAGGAGCGCTAGCCATCCGTTGCCAGCCTCACTTTCCTCATCTAAACGGGGGATAAACATGCCCGCCTCTCTGAGTAATTATGAGGACGAAGCAAGAAAACAGGCTTTAAGTGCAGAGCAAGGTGCCTGGGGTTATTCTTAGCTGACAGTCGTTGGTGGCATACTGCACCCCAGGCATTTTGCGTTCAGTATGTCAGCACTGCACTGTCGTCGGTGCTAGAACTGCCGTGGGTGTGTGAGGAAGGGGCTCTGAAACCGGGATCACTGTGGTGTGCGGCAGATCGAGGAGTCGGTGCGTTCCATGGTCATGCGCTACGGCAGCAGGTTGTGGAAGCTCCGCGTGCTGCAGGCCGAGGTCAAGATCAACATCCGCCAGTCCACCACTGGCTGCACCACTCCCATCCGCCTGTTCATCACCAACGAGTCAGGCTACTACCTGGACATCAGCCTCTACAAAGAAGTCACCGACCCCCAATCGGGAAATGTAAGGCTGGGCTGGGTCACGGAAGTCCGCGTCGAGGCCGAGGCAGGCTGCTGGGCTCGGGCCAGTGAGACGTAGGCGAAACGGTATTTGGTGGCTGTTGTGCCTGCCTTGCTGATTGGGGTGGCCCCTCTGACCACCGTGTTGGCCTCTGAGCCCCAGCTGCTCACTCGCCTGGGAAGGAGAAGGGTTCCCGTGTGTAATCCATTCTAGGGCCGTGATTGGGATGAGGTGGGGGAGGGGGTGTGGTCAGTTGTGACACAGCCTCCCACTGGGTCCCTTAGTGAAATAGGAATTTCCCCAACCGTGTTTCAGGACAGACTTTTGTCAAGTGAATCAAGTATCGTGTTGACTACCATTTGCACGCATGTGTATTTTTTTATTTTGAAATACTCTTCAAGAAGTTGTCAAAATAATACAGAGAAAAAATAGTACAGAAAGTTTGCATGCACCCTTCACCCAACTTCCCAAAGATGACATCGTAGGCCACCGTAGGACTCGCCAAAATAGGAAATTGACACAGGTTCAGTACTGGCGACTCCAGTGTAGACTTCATTCGGGTTTCATTGGTCTCGGTGTACTCTTGTTTGGGTGTGCATGTGCTGCTATAATAGTTATATTCTGGGGGCTGTGTTTCCACATCTCCCTCTGTCCCTCCCTGTTCTGGTTGCAGAAGAGAGATTCGCTCTTTACGCCCCCACTTTGTCCTGTAGTGGGACCTGTTTTGCGGCCCGCTCTGCGTTTTCATGGAGGACTGGGTAGAAACGAAGTCGGCAGGCATGGGGGTCCCGGAGAGGTGCCTCCCTTACGCTCTGGTTTTCTCTCCTTCCGCCAGATCATGTTCCACTCCTTTGGCGACAAACAAGGGCCCCAGCACGGCATGCTGATCAACACTCCCTACGTCACCAAGGACCTGCTCCAGGCCAAGCGGTTCCAGGCCCAGTCCCTGGGGACCACCTACGTGTACGACTTCCCAGAGCTGTTCAGGCAGGCAAGTCCTGTGGCTGAGGCGCGGCGTGGGCCTGGGTCTGCTTGGGAAGACACAGAAATGACATTTGACCCTTGAAGAGTATGGGGGGCTGGGGGTGCCAGCCTCCTGTGCCGTTGAAAATTTGCACGTGGCTTTTGATTCCCCCAAAACGTAACTGATAATAAGCTCCTGTTAAAACAGAAGCCTTACCAATAACAGAGTCAATTAACCTATTTTGTATGTTACACGTATTCTATACTGTGTTCTTATAATACAGTAAGCTAGAGAACATGTTATTAAGACAATCATAAGGAAGAGAAAATGCATTTATGGTAGTTATTGAAAAAGACCTGCGTACACGTGGATCTGTGCGGGTCGCACCCGTGTTCAAGGATCAGCTGTAGGATTTGCGATGACTTCCTAACACCTCTCCCTAAGAGAAGCCCAGGCTCGCCCCAGCGGTAAAGCAATATAATGTAGAAATGTCAGAGTGTAACGTGGGAGAGGGAAGAGACTCACGCGGTTCCGTGTCCTAAAGACACACTGCTGAACGTTCCGACGTGTCTCCTTCTGGTCTCTGTGCTGCTGTTTTAGTAAGTCCCTGCTGCCTGCCAGGCTGGCTCCGTTCTCCGGGTAGCCAGACCGCGAGGAAGAGGATGGGGTCACAGCTGTGAGGGATTTTTAGTCTGCTCTAAAGGAATGTTCTAAGAAAATACGAATGTTCTGTTATGTTTTTCTGATTATTAAAGTATACATTGGGAAACACAGAAAAATAGGAATAAGCCAATAGAATGTCACCCATATGCGATCTCTCCACCATTGATGACTGCAGTGACATTTTAGTGTGTGTCCTTCAAGGGTTTTTTTCCGTGCCTTTATTTTCTTCAAGGAGCAGGGCCTTTCGAGGTGACCGAGCACGTGGCATTGTTGGTGTGGACATTCATTACCCACCTCCAACTGCCTTGTGAATGACATTTGTGAAACCGGGTACGGCCCTTCCACCATAGGCAGCAAGGCATCTGCTGGCTTCCAGCAGAGGAGACGCAGGCCAGTGGGCACAGCCGCCGTGTAACGTCCCTCGGGTCTGGGCTTGAATCCTGGGTCTGTCCTTTGCCCCCTGTGTGTCTCTGGGCCAGTTCCTTCCCCTCTCTGGGCTTCAGGTTCCTGCTCACAAGGTTGCTGTGAGAAATTTATATTATTTAGTAGATGCTTAATAAATGGAAACTTTTATGAGTGAGATTGTCATTGTCTGTATCCTTTTGCCTCTGACCTGGAGGGATACAGGATAAGAAACAGACAAAGCAGGGACAGATCCATCCCCTTTCTTTTAGATGAGGAAACCAAATCCTGCAGAAAACCCATAAATTTGGAAACTTAGATGAAATGAAAAATTTCCAAGAAAAATATATCTTATCAAAACTGACTAAAGAAGAAATAGAAAATCTAAACAGATTATAAGCATTAAAGAAATTGAATTACCCTGGCTGGCGTAGCTCAGTGGATTGAGCGTGGGCTGCGAACCAAAGTGTCGCAGGTTCGACTCCCAGTCAGGGTACATGCCTGAGTTGCAGGCCACGGCCCCCAGCAACTGCACATTGATGTTTCTCTCTCTCTCTCTTTCTCCCTCCCTTCCCTCTCTAAAAAATAAATAAATAATTTTTTAAAAAAGGAAATTGAATTAATAGTTTAAAAAGAATCTATTCACTCAAAATTGTGCCCAGATGGTTTTGTAACAATTTTTATTGAAACTTCAAAAAAATAGATAATTCTCTTTGTATACAAGTTGTTTAGAGAGCAGAAAAAAAAGTGCTTCTTAATTCATTTAATCAGGTTATTATTACCTTAGTATTAATCCCAGATAAGAACATGAGAAGTAGGGAAATTTGTTATCTCATTTATAAGCATGACAAAAAAGTCATAAATAAAATATTAACAAGTAAAATCCAGTAATGATTTTTTAAAAAATTTAGACCAAGTACGGTTTATCTTTTTTTTATTATTTATTGATTTTTAGAAAGAAAAGAAGGGAGAGAGACAAACATGGTTTTGTTGTTCCACTTATTTATGCATTCACTGTGTGTGTGTCCTGACCAGGGATTGAACCTGCATCCTTGGCACGTTGGGATGATGTGCTGACCATCTGAGCTACCTGGCCAGGGCCAAGTAGGATTTATCTTATAACTGCTTATATGATTTAATAATATTAGGAAGTCTATTCATATAATTTACCATTTTAATAGATTAAGAAAAAACTTATGTTTATCAATAGGTATAAAAAAGGTATTTGACAAGATAACATTTGTTCCTAATAAAAACTTTTAATAAACTAGGAAAGAAAGGGAAATTACCTTGATAAATGGTGTCAACGTAAAATTAATAAAACCTAATGGTAAAATAGTAAAGGTATTCTTTTTAAAGACAGGTGTAAGACAGAATCAGCCATTATCACCAGTTCTATTCGACATTTTTTGTGGAGGTCCTAGCCAATGTAATAAGACAAGAAAAAGACACAAAAGGTATAAAAACTGGAAAGAAAAACAAAACAGTGGGTTTTTTTGCAGATTATATAAGTGTCTATGTAAGAAATCCAAGAGAATCTGTAGAACTAGACAACAAAGCAAGATCGCTAGATGCAAGATCAATATACAGAACTTAATTGCATTCTCACAGATCAGCAGTAATCATAAAATAAAATTAGGGAAAAAATGCCTCTTACAATATTAAGATCAACTATAGGGTTTCCTAGGGATAAATTGAATAAAAGGCATATAAGACCTTTATGGAAAAAATCTTAAAACATTACTGAGAGATATATTAGGTTCACAAATGATGAGAAGATTCAATATCATAATGATATTAGTTCTGTTCAAATTAATGCATTCGTTGTAATTCTAGAGTTTTTGGGTGAAACCTAAAAGTTCATATAGAAAAGCAAAAGCCCATGAAAAGCAAAAGCAATCTTGATAAAGAACAGAGATCAAGAGGACGCGTCTTAGCAGATGTCAGTCCTTATTTTCACGCCACAGTAGGCAGTGCAGTGCAGTGCAGTGTGACTGTCACGGGGCCAGACAGACAGAATAGCGGAGCAGAAAGGAGCCTAGAAGGAGACCCACTCCCGGACAGAACCTTCTAGAATGCCCGGGGTGGGGGATCACAAGTCCAGGAAATACACTTCACTAAAAGGTACAAGAAAACTGCTTATCTAACTGAAAACACAGATCTTGATTTCTACCTCATTTATTACAGTTTACAAAAATAAATTTCAATAGGATTAAAGCCAGTTGGAGTCAGTTAAAAGCACACAGCCATCAGGAAAAGACCTGTAAATTTGACTACCTTAAAATATAAGGGTTTTTTTTTTAGATTTTATTTGTTTATTTTTAGAGAGGGAAGGGAGGGAGATAGAGAGAGAAACATCAATGTGCGGTTGCTGGGGGTCATGGCCTGCAACCCAGACATGTACCCTGACTGGGAATCGAACCTGCAACACTTTGGTTCCCAGCCCACGCTCAATCCACTGAGCTACGCCAGCCAGGACTAAAATATAAGTTTTTTTTTTTTTTAATTTCTTTATGCAAAAGAGAGAAGACAGGGCCCAGATTGGGAGAACAGGTTTCGATGCTCATTACCAGCAAAGAAGTAGTTTCTACAGAGCATTTATAAGTCAATTAGAAAAAATAAAAAACAAAAAGCAAAACTGTTGCAAAAGCTGGGCAGGAATAAATGGGAAATTGGCCAAAGAGAAACTCACCTGGTCAATAAGCATATTCAAAGGTGCTCAGCTCACTAATAATCAATGAAGGACGGATCAATACCAAAACACAATTTCACACCCAGCAGACGGGTGTTAAAATATTTGGCAAAACCAAGTATTGGCAAGTGTCTGGCGGGGTGGGCAAAGGAGTTCCTACTTCCCAAACGGTCTTACCGGGACTGTGAAGGGTCTCAGAAAATTTGAGAGCAATTTGATAATGTCAAGCAGAGTTGAAATTTCACAAACCCTATGGCCACTCTTGGTATATACCTGGTGAAATTCATCTCTGTTTATAAGAAGAGACCATAAAAATGTTCATTCCAACATTATTGGTAATACTGTAGAATTAGAGGCATCAGAAATGTTCCTAAAAAGAGTTCTGAATACATAAATTGTGATATACTCACTCCACGGGAATCTGAATAGCAGGGAAAATGAATAAACCAGAGTTAAACTTACAATACACATAGTTCTCCCAAACACATCAGGGAGTTGAAAAAGCAAGTTGCAGAAGGGTGTGTCCAGGGCAATACCATTTATTTAAAGATTAAGTCATGCAAAGTAGTACTGCATGTTTTAAACGTATGCATGCATGCTGGAACGAAAACATGGAAGCGTGCAGGGGACTGGTAGACACTCGACTGAGGGGAGCAGTGACCCCAGGTGGATGGGCAGAGGAGGGTCAGGGAGGGGATGGGGGGTGCACCAGGGGCTCCAATCACATCTTTTTTTAAAACTCTTAAGCAAGTAAGGAAATACTATGGCTTGACAAAACCATGCAATTGGGGTGCTGGGGTATTTTTTTATTCTGCGTGTTTTTCTGTGTGCTCTAAGTAGCTCATGAGTAAAACAAGAGAAAGCACTAGAAAACGTGCCTCTCTACTGATGACTTCAGGTGTTTTCCTCCCCTCTCTCCAGGCTCTCTTTAAAATGTGGGGCTCCCCAGACAAGTACCCCAAAGACATCCTGACGTACACGGAGCTCGTGCTGGACCCCCAGGGCCAGCTGGTGGAGATGAACCGACTCCCCGGCGGAAACGAGGTGAGGTCTCAGAGAGCCCGGTCCCTGGCTGGAATGGCCCTTTCCGAAAATGTTCCCCCCCACGGCCACAAACCCCTTTTTCCTTGGGCATCCGTGTCGTCACCAGGTGGGCATGGTGGCCTTCAGGATGCGGTTCAAGACCCGGGAGTATCCAGAAGGGCGGGACGTGATCGTCATCAGCAACGACATCACCTTCCGCATCGGATCCTTCGGCATGGGGGAGGACCTGCTGTACCTGCGGGCGTCCGAGAGGGCCCGGGCCGAGGGCATCCCCAAAATCTACCTCGCGGCCAACAGCGGGGCCCGGATCGGCCTCGCGGAGGAGATTAAACACATGTTCCAGGTGGCTTGGGTGGACCCGGAAGACCCCCACAAAGTACGTGGTCGGGAAGGGGCGCGGCAGTGTCATTCACCCCGCTGGGGGGTGTATTTTCGGGGGGGGGGCGGGTGGTAATAGTACCCACAAGGGGGTAGAAACAGTCTTATCACTCTTTTTCTATGTAAAGCACAGATGTCCATACGTAAACAGGCACACAGTATCTTGGTATTAAAGTTTCCTGGCAGTAGGAAAACGTGTCTAAACAGTAGTGGAAGTTTATGAACCCTGGGCTAATGTATCCTTATAAACAGATATATGTCTCCTGAATGTAGAGGTGAAAAATACAGAGTTCCTGGCCTCATAGATTTCTTCAAAATTGTCTGGGAGAGGTAGAGATACCAGCTGCAATAAAAGGCAAAATGAATGAGAGAAAAGTACATGTTTTGTAATGTGAAAACGCAGGGGACAGTCATTCTTTGCAACCAGAGTGTGCATTCCCAAGGGGGCAGTATTGGGGGACAAAAACGTGTGTGCCGTCCCCCCTCCACGCACACAAGAGATAGAGGTCTGTGCAGAAAGTATACAACCATGAACTATGAGAAATGGAGAAATTTATTGAAGAAGATATAAGAAACACTGTGCAGAGGACAATGAAGCCTCAGTCCCCTTCAAAGTAGGCACCTTGGGACCTCATCCAGTTTTCCCAGTCACCATCAGCTGCCCTGCTGTATTTTCCTGAATTTTATCAACAGTCTAGAATCTCTTCCCTTTCAAAGGTGATTTTAGTTTTGGGGAAAAGCCAAAAGTTGCAGGGCGCCAAATCTGGGTTGTAGTGGGGTTGAATCACCTGGTATTTCGCCAAAAAACTGCACAAGATGTGATACAGGTACATTGTGGCGATGAAGCTGCCAATCACCAGTTGCCTGGAGCTGCAGTCTTCCAAATTATCCAAATAGGTTCCTCAGAGGAATGTTCAAGCTTAAAGCAAAATTTGACACAGATTCGTTGCTCTACTGGCCCAGTCATTTTGAATGTGATGACCACACAGTACACATGCTCGCTCAACAGCATGTACCACCCCCACTGACTAGTAAAGTGAAGTCGACATTGTTCACTCATGTGCATTCCAGGCTCTCCTTGGCTGCCAGGTTACATGGATGTCGCACAAACCCTTCTCGTTATGTTAATGATGGCAGGACTTTTTCTAGGCAGACATACACACACAGAGCACTGTAATGAAATTGGGGAGGGAGACTGGGAATATGGAGAAAGTCTGGGAAGCCTCCCTAGGGGGCGATAGAGAAGGTGATTGAGAAACAGAACCCGACAAGGGAAGAAGTGAGGTCGTGTTGTTAGGGTGTGTGGAAGGCATGTAGCAGATCTTCAGTTCATGGCTGCTGTCAACACGGTGTCAATATCAGACATGTTAACATGTTGTAAACATGTTGTTAACATGTTACCAAACATCCTCCCTACAGTGTTGGTATTGTTTTAAAAACAATGGCTGCCATGGGCAGGAAACTGGATTCACAGCGTCACTGGAGTTTTTTGTTTTGTTTTAAGGGATTTAAATACCTGTACTTGACCCCTCAAGAGTACACCAGAATCAGCTCCCTGAACTCCGTGCACTGCAAACACATCGAGGAAGAAGGAGAATCCAGGTACATGACTTAGCCAGTGGCTCCCTTGTGCCCTGGGCTCATTTCAGCTGCCGCTGGGGAGTCTGCCTCTCTGTCTCCCGGCTGGTGGTGGCGTCTTCGAGCGGTTTGCGTGTGTACAGGGGCACCCTTGAGCTTCCGTGCTGGTGACTTAAGTCCCTGCAGTGTTCTGTGAGGTGCCCCCGTCCCTGTCATCCCCAAGTACGCCGTGCCTCTTGCTCCAATGGCACAGAACACAGGGAGAGTTAGATCGAATCCCCACGATGTCCACAGCACTGCAGGCTCCCCTTTGATAACCAAATTAGCCAAACGCATGCCACAGCGTCACCTGGGAAGCTGGCAAGGGCAGGATTCAGCTCCATGAGAACATCAAGGTTACCAGCTGTCTTTTCCGGGAAAAGTCTTGGGGACTCATTCAGAGAGGGTGACTAACTCGGAACTTCCCAGGCTGAGTTTCTAGAATGTTAGCTGGGAACATGTGAGAAGGAGGAAAAATTTCCGTGTCAGGTGGGGTTGGGAGACACCGGGATGGAGGAGATCTAATAAGCGTCTTCACCAAAGGCCTCCTCCGAACCTCTAATGAGCTGAAGTGCCATGTGACTCCCTGAGGGGTTGGGGCACCCAGAGTCTCCCACACTTCGGGGGTGGCCGTGGCGTCCTGGCTGATCGATTGTGAGCTGCGTGGCTTCCCACGCACACCCGCATCTCTCTGGAGACCGGATGGTATCCTCGATTGCTTGAGGAGGAATGCACAGCGGAGATGGCATCTCAGTAACACAGCCTGCAAACCGTCTCCTAGAAACTTTGGAGCGGGTCCTGAGGGTTCCGGACCCCTGCTCTCATCCCACTTCCGGCTGCTTTATCAGCACCTCCCGGGCCCTCCCCTCGCCGGCCCCCCCCACCTCTCGCGTCCTCGGGGAAGCGCGTCCTCAGCCATGGGCGTCCCTGGACTGGATCTCGGCCTCTGACTCGGGTTGGGTGCTCACAGGTACGTGATCACGGACGTCATCGGGAAGGAGGACGGCCTGGGCGTGGAGAACCTGCGGGGCTCCGGCACGATCGCCGGCGAGTCCTCCCTGGCTTACGACGAGATCGTCACCATTAGCCTGGTGAGTCCCCACTCGCTGCGTTTTCTTCCATGTCTCAGCTTTCCATGACAGAAACTTGGAAAGCATCACCAGAGGAGAGAGGAGAGGTCATGAGAGCCCAGGTGCTCCTCCTGTGGCTCCGACCGTTATCATCCACACGGAGCCGTTCCCGCTTCCTCAGACCCTCTGCCCCGGATACGGTGTGTTTCCGAGCAGGGGTGTCCAACCCTTTGGCATCTCTGCACCACTCTCAGAAGAAGGAGAGTCGTCTTGGGCCACACATTAAATACACTGTGACACGTAATCGCAAAAACATCTCAATGTTTTAAGTAAATTGATGATTTTGGGTTGGGCCGCACTGGCAGCCACCCTGGGCTGCATGTGGCCCCAGGGTCTCGGGTTGGACGCCCCCTGAGCAAACTGTCTCGTGTATTTCCATTGGTAAATTTGAAATTGGATCTTTACTAGATAAAGATTTACCCCCTAATATGCTATTATTACCCCCAACAATATCCACGATGTTTCTTTAATATCATCAGAAGCCAGATGAGTCCAGTTTTAACGGTTCTCTCAAAAATATCCTTTAATAGTTGGTTTGTTTGAATCAGGGTCCAATCTCCTCTTATTTAAAAGGTGCTAAGTATTTAGAAGAATGTTTGTTCGATTTTAACTGGGTGAGTATCTGCCCCCTCCTTGCTTGGCCTTTCTGGCAGTATTGTCTGTTTTTAGGAGCAGGAGGGGCGATGGTCACCTTCAATGGCGACCTGGTCCTCTGGACCCTCTCAGTGTGGGGTCTTTAGTTTCCAAGGTGGGAAATGCTGGCCCTCAGTGTCTTCCCAGGCTTCTGTTCTAGATGTTACCTACATGCTGCCTGCATTTCATACATGCTTCAAAATAAAAAGATATGCTCATATAAAAAGATATACTTATATATTTCAAAAATGCATTTATCTTGAAATATATTAAAAGACATATATCTGATATATTCTAAAAGATGCACATCATATATCTTATATATATTACATAACTTATATTACATGTATTATACATACAGATTACATATGTCTTTTATAGAAACACAGTTGACTCCTGGACAGCATGGCTTTGAACTGTGTGGACGCACTTATGTACCCAGATTTTTTCCACAAACGCTGTACCTATGTTTTCTTTGCCTTATGATCTTTTTAATAGCATTTTCTTTCCTCTCGCTTACATTAGTGTAAGAATACAGTGTACAGTCTATATGTATAACATAAAACTACATGTCAATCAACTGTTTATGTTGTTGGTAAGGCTTGTAGTCCACAGTGGGCTATTAGTAGTTGCTTGGGGAAGGTGAAGGCATTTGTGTGTTTTTGACTGGTGGGGGGCGTGGTCAGTCCCCTAACTCCTGCATTGTTCACGAGTCAGCTGCGTGTGTGTGTGTGTGTGTGTGTGTGTGTGTCCTCATTGAGAAATAGTTTGGGACTCACCAGGAGTTACAAGATAGGATGGAGAGGCCTGGTGCACTTCTCACCCAGCGTCCCCCGTGACGGACCTTCCATACACAGCACGTGGTCCCCAGCGGGGCATTGACGCTGCCGCTGTCCTCTGAACCGGGGGCCGCCCTCACTCGGTCTCCCTGGTTCTGTACGCACTCTCAGCCATCCTTTTGGCTGTGTGAGCAGCTGCCACAGCTCGTGAACGACCCAGCTCAGGGGAGCTCCCCACGTGCCTTGTGAAGAAGAGCCAGAACATTCCATGTCTGCTGTCTGGCCGTCTAGAACACTCTCCTCGGTTAACCGTGTTCGTCCTGGGTAGGAAGCCAGGGTCAGGCGGACCTGAAGGGCAGGCGTGGCCTCTGCTCTCTGGCCCTGGATTGGGTTGCCAGTGGCCAAGCCGTGGCTTCTGTTTGTGTCCCTCGTGGTCCTGCTGCTGCGAGGGCGGGCATGTCGCCCTCAGGACTTCAGCAGGGATCCTGTCCCCGCAGGTGACCTGCCGAGCCCTCGGGATCGGCGCCTACTTGGTGAGGCTGGGCCAGCGCGTGATCCAGGTGGAGAACTCCCACATCATTCTCACGGGAGCCAGCGCGCTCAACAAGGTGACAGGCGAAGGGGCCTGGGGTCATTTAACATCCCCCGGTCCCCTGAGGGGTTTTCCCGGTGTGCAACCCGCACGCCATTGTTCCCAGGATGCGAGGGCTGCTTTTCCAGTTTGCAGATGTCTGGGCCTCTTAGAAACCACCCCACCCCAACACCACCACCGCCAAAGGATTAGGCTTTATATTACTGACATCTCAATTTCTAAAAGTTATTTAATCTAAAAAATTATTAAAACCCCTAACGCAGCACTGCACGTTGCAGACAATTGGGAAAAGACCCCCAGAGTAACTGTGCTGCTGCTGGAGTTCGGGCGCGTTCCCCTCTCCTCGCCTGTCTTCACGTGGTTAGAATCTCAGCGGACGTGCAGGCTGGTATTCCACTTTCTCCCCTCCATGGGGACATTTCCCCATCGCTGTAAAGCTTCCGTACATGAGGTCTGCCGAGAGCCCACCGAGGGTCTCCAAGTCTGGCCCCAGCACTGGCAGCGGCCGTACCCACCAGAATCTGGTTGGAAATGCAGATGCTCAGGCCCTGCCCCAGACCTGCCGAAGCAGAAACACAGGGAAGGGTTTCACTTTGGAGATGGCCAAAGTAACCCCGAGTAATCCTAATCCAGGTGATCAAACTAGACACTGCTTCTCAAATTGGGCTGCATGTTAGAATTGTCTAGAAGTTAAAAAAAAATTCCAATAGAGCTGATCTGGGTGCAGCCTGAGCATCTAGATTTTTGAAAGCTCCCTGGAGATTTTAATGTGCAGCCAGGGTTGAGGACCCCCTGAGGGGCGTGACTTCCAAACAGGAGGGAGGGCCCGGGCCGGCCGGCCCCTGCTAACCATGCGGTGGCTGCGCAGGTCCTGGGCAGAGAGGTTTACACGTCCAACAGCCAGCTGGGCGGCGTGCAGATCATGCACAACAACGGCATCTCCCACGTCACCGTGCCGGACGACTTCGAGGGCGTGTACACCATCCTGGAGTGGCTGTCCTACATGCCGAAGGTACAGTCTGCTGCCCGCTGCAGCCTAGATCCGGGGCACTCGGCCACTCGGTTCCTCTGCCGAGTGGTGCAGGAGCTCGGGGAGCGGGAAGCCCTGCAGGCGTGGCTGGGTGAATGTTTCTCTATGCCTCCCTCCTTCCCTCTCGGGCACCCAGCCCTGTGCTGGTTGTCCTTGGCTTTAAAAAAAAAAAAAAACAGCCAAGGGATGGCATCACCTCTCAACCCTAGAGGTAACATCAGACCATAGAGAATCCTCAGGTGACAGTCAGGCGGGACTGGATTCTTGGCATCCTCCTCAGTAGCACCCAGACCTGAGGACAACTGAGTCTCGGTTTGCTCATCTGTGAAATGGGAGTGACCGTAGCGTGCCCCGCAGAGTGTCACCTGATGACTCAGGGATGCGACGTTGGGAGCCTGGCACTTGGTAGGCCTTCACCGCGTGCCACGCAGAGCTGTGGTGACGAGCTCGTGGGGCTTGGGCCTGGGCGGCAGGGCAAGGCGTAATCATCGTCACCAGAGAGAGAGAAGCACAAAGAGAGGTCACGGGCATTGTTGACGGGCACAGGGACCAGAATCAGAGACCTGGCTTGCTTTCTTAGGATAATCACAGCCCGGTCCCTATCATCACTCCCACGGACCCCATCGACAGAGAAGTTGAGTTTTTCCCCTCGAGAGCCCCGTACGACCCCCGGTGGATGCTGGCGGGAAGGCCTCACCCAAGTAAGTCCTCCAGCGTTTGCCCGAGACCCAGGCCTCGGGTTTGCTTTCTGGGCTGAGACAGAGGGGCCTGAGCTGGAGCACTGGTGTGTTGGGTGGGGGTGCACCTGAAGTCAAACTCGGACAGCGAAGTTGAGACAGCGCTCCGTGCTTTTCCCGAGCTATTGACCGAGGAGGGATGGAGCTGTCCTCTGGTTTCTGCAGCAGATGGCTGGAGAGGGGGGCAGCAGAGGTCATGACCTCCTTCCCCAAACTGCCCGGAGGTTCTATAGGTGGAAAACCCAAGGCTGACGCATCCGAATTTCAAAGACGGCTCCTCTCTCTGCTCTTCCTCCCTTCCTCCCTCTCTCCTTCCCTCTATTTGGTTAAACCTTCATAAGGGAGCTCTCCGTGAGTTTACCCAGCACAGGCAGTTTAACCTCTTCTACACACACACACACGTGCAGATGCTCATGTACACACCGTGCACATGTGTGTTAACACATGCACTCGCGCGCACACACAGTCATTCCCTCTCCGAAAGCAGCACGGTGTCCCCTGGAGGTATGTGATTACGGTCCGGGCACCCAGATGGCAGGAAAGCTGAGCTCCCCTGTCACTGTCGCCCAAGTCTAGAGTTTCACAGGCCGCCTCCTTCGGACATCTCCCGCGCATCCCGCAGTGGGTGCAGGCAGGTGCCTGGCGGGAGCGTGCCGCACTCCGCCCCCACCGGGGGTCCTGTGGTCGCCGCCTCTCTTCTGTGCTTCTTGGCCTTTCTCCCCCGTGAGCAGGGAGGGGGCAGGCTGTATCTTGGTTTAGAGTTGTCTGACTCCTTAGGTCGGTTTTCTCTGTGTAGCCAGGCCAGTCCGCAGGCCGACGCTGAAGTTGGGCCGCTCTGTTCCCAGGTGCTCAGCCCCCCACAGCTGCAACCTGAGCCCCAGTCCTGCTGCCCGGTGGTTCTTGTCCAACCTGCAGCCACGTACACCGCGTACACCTCGGTGTGGGGTTACGTCACCGCTTCCTCTCCAGGGGCGGCTGACATCGTGTCTCTCTCTCTCTCTCTCTCAGTGGACAGTGGAACACGTTCTCTGTTAAATGGGAAGGTAAAAGGTTATTAAGTGACAGCCAGCCGGTCAGGGGTCAGGGATGGGTTATTCGGGGCGACAGTCCCTTTCTGAAACCCCACCCTCCAGAGGCATCCATCAGCTCTTTGCCACTTGGGAAAAAAAGGCAGAGGCTCCAGTGGGGGTCCCCGTGTGATGGGCGTTGATGAGAGCTGATGTGGTTGGAGACTCCAATCTGTACAGACTGAGTTCCTGACTTGGTGTGTTTTTTGCAGCCCTGTTCTTTGTTTGTCTGTTTGTTGTTTTTGCAGGGGGTTGGGGTCTGCATGGTTTTCCAGGGAAGAGGGGTGTTTGGGCTGCCAGGTCAAGGTCAGGCTGTCCTTAGAAACACCGCAGAGCGGTCTGCCCTCCCAAGCAGACCCTGAGTGTCCTCACCAGCCCAGCCCCTCAGCCCCGGCCCCTGCCTTCTGCCCACAGCTCTGAAGGGATCCTGGCAGAGTGGATTCTTCGACCAGGGCAGCTTCAGTGAAATCATGGCGCCCTGGGCCCAGACCGTGGTGACGGGACGTGCCAGGTAACCCTGAGGATGGAGCAGGCTACCCACACCTGGCCTCACCAGGCACCACCAGGCACTGGGACTCCTGGGCAGATGCCAGGGCACTTTCCTTCTCGGGCCCAGGATTTTCCCAAAGGAAGACTAACTGGGGGGTGGTTTCCTGAATGATGAACTTCTTCATAAAGTCTCCATGTGTCTGTGGCCTGAAGAGGCATCTCAGCCACCTTCCTGCTGGGGGCTAGGAGCCCGGCCCTCAGTGTCCACCCCGGGACAGGGCCCTCTAGCCACAGGGGACACAGACCTCTCTGGGGATCAGAGGGTGGCCCTGGGTGCTCTGGCTAGAAAACTACACAGACGCTTAGAACTGAATTCCACGTCAGGAGGGCCACAGGCAGGGAATCCCTGCCATATGCCACAGCTGGCAAAAGGCCTAAATGCTTGAATGCTTTCAGAGCCGAGCAGCTCCCTCCTCAGCCGTGTGCGCAGCCACCTTCTTAGATGACTCCAGTGGCCTGAAAGCCCCTCCTCCGATGGAGCCCGAAGCAGCGTCCTCATAATTTACCACTCAGATTCCTCGCGCAGTGTAGCTGCCCCAAGTCCAGGCTCTGGCGCTGGCCCCGAGGTCGAACCCCTGCTCCGTCCCTTACCCACCCTGGCCTCTCACATCCTCATCTGTGAGATGGGGATGCCAGTTCTGCCCCCAGAAGACTGTTACGGTGATGAGAAGCAGTGACATACGTTAAGCATTTAAGATTACCATGAATGCTCCGTGAGTGGAAGCGGCTGCTATTATTCATGATAATTGTTATTAATGCTCACCTCCCAGTGATACATAGGAAAACACTAAGCCTCGTATGGGCACTAGTTGCTTCTGCATAAGTGTTTCCTTGTAAAAACATCTTTTAAAACCTGAGGCGAACTCTCCTCTGGCCCCGTGGAAGTCCTTCCGTTATTTGAAGACTACTGTCCCCTCCCCTGTCTCACGAGTTGTCGGGTGACACAATAGAGTCACCTGGTCACACGTGCAGCACGGGGCGGCTGGGATCTAGTGGTGACAGCTTCTGACATCACGGCATCCCCGGGAGCTGAAGCTCCTGCAGGCTCAGCGTCACTCCGTCCTTGCCCCGTGCGCCTGGGTGTCTAGACCTGCGCTGTCCGGTGTGGTCGCTGCCGGCCGCGTGTGACAGCTCAGATTTCAATGAATTAAAAGGAGAGAGGATGGCGTGGGAGCTCCTCGGTTGTACCCAGCACGTTTTACGCGCTCAGTGGCCACATGGGGCTCGTGGCTGCCGTGCTGGACAGACCGCACGGGTAGAGAACGAGGCCATTATCACGTAAAGTTCCGGCAGACAGACAGCGCTGCCTCAGACGGGCACGGGCCCGCCCCTCCCCTCCCATGACGGCTGTGGCCCCAATAAGGGCACCAGCAGGACCTTTCCAGCCTGCCGGCTTATGAGGCTCTTACTGCTTTGGGCAGCGATGACCTGCCAGGGCCCTGGCCGGGTGGCTCAAGTGGTTGGAGCATCGTCCCATGTACCAGAAGGTCGCGGGTTTGGTCCCTGGTTCAGGCGTGTATGGGAGGCAACTGATGTTCCTCGCTCACACAGATGTTTCTCTCTCTCTTCCTTCCCCTGTCTCTAAAATCGGTAGACATGTCCTTGGGTGAAGGTTAAAAGTAAATAAATGAAATAACCAGCCAGTGACAACAGCACCGTCCCTGAGTGCCACCTGGCCATTACTGTCCACTTCCGGAGCACCCATGGAATGGGCCTGGGTGGGCTCCATTGCCCCCTGACCTGCCTGGGGGTGCCGCCCAGGCTCCGGCTCACCTGTGCTCCGCCTTGCAGGCTGGGGGGCATCCCTGTCGGAGTGATCGCCGTGGAGACTCGGACCGTGGAGGTGGCGGTGCCCGCAGACCCCGCCAACCTGGATTCCGAAGCGAAGGTGAAGGGACTGGGGAGCTGGGGCTGCTGTTTCAGCCGGCGCAGCGACAGGCAGGTCACGTACCTGCCTCGCCGGCTCAGAAACACACAGGAGATGTGGCCCCAGGGGTCTCAGCGCCATGTCTCCAGCACTCTCCCTGTGGGTTCTGCCACCTCCCTTCTTCCTCAGAGGGTGCCAGCAGGTCCCTGGCAATCCCTCCTCCCTCTCGCCCCACCCCTGCTGATGACTCTAGGCTGGGCCTCTGCAAGGGGCTCAGAGGCCACAGGGCGGGTCCTGGCATCCTACTCTGTGACCTTGACTAGCTTGGGGCACTTCTGAGCCTGTGAATGGGCAACAGGAGCCTTTCTGGGCTACAGGGTGAGGTTCCATCGGGGCTCTAGAGACCAGCTTGGGGCCCCCCTGTGAGCCCTGGCCCTGGTGTTGGCACCAGTGCTGTCCGGATGCCCCCCCCCCCCGCCCTGTCACATGCCCCGAGGCCATTCTGGCACAGAGGTCTCACGCAGCTGGCTCCGCATTCCAGATCATCCAGCAGGCAGGCCAGGTGTGGTTCCCGGACTCGGCCTACAAGACAGCCCAGGTCATCAAGGACTTCAACCGGGAGAGGCTGCCCCTGATGATCTTTGCCAACTGGAGGGGCTTCTCTGGTGGCATGAAAGGTGAGACAGCCTCCCCTGCAGGTGGTCCCACTGCCATCTTAGCTGAGCCCCCCACAACCCAGAGGGCGGGAGCAGTCCCGGCAGCAGCCCCTTTCACAGGTGGAAAACCAGGGGCTCCTGGTGTGAGTTGCCGGAGGTCACGCCATGAGTGGCAGGGTGGGCAGGGGCAGCCCCAGAGCTGCCCGGGGACTGGGTGCTCACGTCGGCACTTGGGAAGAGGAGAAGGTGAGACCGCCCTGCCTTCCTCAGAGGCCGCCGTGAGCCCCCGTGACCTGGCAGCTGGACGAGCGCTTTTTAGGGGCCCCGAGTGTGTTTCAAGCCACCATGGCTGTCAGTGGGGTGCTGTCAGCCTGGCAGGCCTGGTGTGAGTCCTTGCCAGCTGGGTGCCCTCTCCGAGCCTCAGTTTCCCTCCTCTGTGAAGGGGGATGAGAACAGGGCCAACCTCAGAGAGCGCCAAGGTGAGGGTTCGCTGAACCCATCTCTGGCACGTGGCGGTGTTTCTCGGTGTGGTCACGGTTGATTTCATTATCACATCATTGTTTCCATGCAGGGCGCTCGGCACTTGGGGGGCATGCCTTGGTGTCCCCTGGAAAATAAGGGCCGTGCCGCTCAGGGGCAGGAGGGCAGGGACCGCGTGATTCCGTGTGCTGGAAACGGTGGGAGAGTGCGGAGTTGAAGGGAGACTCAGAGCTCAGCCACTCTCTACGCTTCCCTTTAGGGTGGGGCTGTGGGGGCCCAGGAAAGGGGAGTGACTTTCCCAAGGTCACTCGGACACACAGCTCTCCCCGTTATGAAACAGACGGTAGAGCCGCCGGTGCCTGGTCCGGCTCTGGACTCTTGGCCCAGTGGCCTTCCCATGGCGCCATGAAGCCTCCCCGCTGAACACACCTCCCCGGGCCCGCCAGGACAGCAGGGGCTTTGCTTGGGGACGAGTGCTGGGGCCTGAGGTCGCCTCACCAAGCGGTTGCCTCCCTTTGCTTTTCAGACATGTACGATCAGGTGTTGAAGTTCGGAGCCTACATTGTGGACGGCCTCCGGCAGTACAAGCAGCCCATCCTCATCTACATCCCGCCCTACGCGGAGCTCCGGGGAGGCTCCTGGGTGGTGCTGGACTCCACCATCAACCCTCTGTGCATAGAGATGTACGCGGACAAGGAGAGCAGGTGGGTGTGTCGCCCTCAGCCCGGCTCAGCCTCCTCTTGTTCTCCCTGCCAGTCCTGCGGCCCCATCACCTTGGAGCCACTGGCTAGGCATCTTGGGGGTGTTCTGAGTTTCTGAAGGATGGAGAGCCTCCAGTTTTACCCGAAACGAACATCCAGTGTCCAGTTGGATTTTCTCAGTAGAGCAAGTGGCTGAAGCACAGAGGTGGTAGAGGAGTTGTCCTTTCTATCATAACTTGTACTCATCTGCTTCCCAAGGAAGTTGGCAATCAAATAAGGAAAGCTGAAAAGCACCTGAGCTTCCTGGCAGCCAGGATGAAAAGGGAAATATGACCAGTCATCTATTTTTCACTAAACTTCAAGTCTCTCCCAAAGCTATGAGTTCCTTGGGGGCTGTATTTTACCCAATTTTATAACCCAGGGCCTAGCACAGTAACTCCCAGTGGGTGGCCAAACAAATGACCAAATGAATACTTGTGTGAGAGGATCCCAGTTCTTCAGGGGAGAAAAACCTCCTTGGTCCTTCTTTACAGCGAGCGGAACTCATCCCAGGAACTCTTACAGAAAGGATGATGACAGTAACACTTGCAACACAGTGTTTGAGTGCCTTCAAAGTGACAACTCACTGCTACATACCATGCGGCATATAAAGGCCTTAAGCGCAGTTTTGCCCAAAATACAGGCATCATTCTTGTGTTCACTCCCTTATTCATTCATTAATTCAGTGAATGTTTATTGAGTACCTACTGTATACCAGGCAATGCTAGGCATTTTGATATGGTACAAATGAGCTAAACCTGTCCTGCCTTCAGTGTGCCTGGACAGCAGCCTCTTTAACTTTTCACTCTGGCTGCCAGGAAGCTCAGAGGTACGTAAAGCATCCCTCAGGGCTTCCAAGCTATCAGAAGAAAAGAGGGTAGGAGGAGACTAAGGGGTAAGAGAGAGCGCTGGAAAGGGCAGGGCAGCTCACACGGGACCATGTTGGCTCTAGGGGAGGGACATTAGGAAGGTCAGAAAGAACTGTGGTTGAGGAGCAGGAGGGTCGTGCTGTTCTGGAGAAAGTCATACACTCTTAGAACTGAAAGGGCCTTCCAGAGTTCGCAAAATTTTGTTTTAAAAAGTAGACTCAGTGCCTCATGTTATGGATACAGAAGCAGATGAAGAGAGAGGGAACGTGAGTTGCCCAAGGTCACACAGGGAGTCTGTGAAAGAGCTGAGGACAGACGCCCAGACTTCCTGGTCCTCGTGCTTCAGCCCCACGACCCTGGCTGTCTGTGTGTCACTTCCTGGGGGCCCCCCTCACACACCTCACCCCTGCCTCTTTTCTTTCTTCTTCAGGGGGGGTGTCCTGGAGCCGGAGGGAACAGTGGAGATTAAGTTCCGAAAGAAAGATCTGGTAAAGGCCATGAGGAGGATTGACAGCACTTACAAGAAGCTCGTGGAGCAGTTAGGTGAGAGGGTCCAAAACGCACCACCTCTCAGAGAGGTCGAGAGACCCGGGCCCCTCTGTTGTTGGAGGCTTCTGGTCCGTTAAGAGTAAAGCGAAGACGTAGCAAAACATGGCTACAGACTTGTGAGAGACTCTAAATGTCCACATACAGCCAGTGAACCCCGTTAACATTAAAAAACATAGATAGTGCTTTCGTGAATTTATTTCTCATCAAACGCAAAGTATAACCGTTGAAGTATGTTGGACCAATGAGGAACATCAGAATTTTGGTACCAAAATGCTCCTTTAGAATTTCCAATCAGACATGAAGTATTTATAGTTCACTGGTTTTGTTTGAGTGATAGCTTTGTGTCACTTGCAGCCTCAGGTGGAACTGTCTTTACAAGTCCATGTTAGGTGGCCGTGTCTTTATAACTGCGCTGTTCCCAAGATTTGTGTGTGTGTGTGTGTGTGTGTGTGTGTGTGTGTGTGTGTGTGATTTCTTCGGTTTGTTGTCATGGTGATGCTGATCTGATGGAATGAGTGGGAAATGTTCCCTCTTATTTGCTGAGTTTGAATTGGCATTGTGTGTCTCTAAATCTTTGGTAGGAGGTCTCTACCTAAAAATGTATCTTCCTGATGTATAGGACTATTGGCATTATCTGTTTCCTCTTGGGTGAGCTTTGATAGTTGGTGTCTTTCAAGGAATTTGTCTATTTTGTCAAAGTTGTTGAGTTGGCCTAGAGTTGTTTATACTATTCTCTTCTTATACACAGTTGGCAATATGTATTAAAATAGTAGCTGCTGGTATCCTGCAGGCAGGCCGGGTCTTATGAGAGGGGGCAGTGTTCTTAAAGTTGCCAGCTGAATGCCGTCTCGCACTGTGGGTGTGTTCCTGACACTGTGTGAGCGGCTTCATTTGGGGGTGCAGTCAGAGTGAAAGCTCGGGGCTGCCCTGCATACGGGACTCTGGTTTCTGCCCTGGCCCGCAGGAAAGTCTGAGCTCTCGGACAAAGAACGCAAGGACCTGGAAGGCCAGCTGAAGGCCCGGGAGGACCTGCTGCTGCCCATCTACCACCAGGTGGCGGTGCAGTTCGCCGACCTCCAGGACACGCCGGGCAGGATGCTGGAGAAGGGCGTCATCTCTGTAAGAGCCTGCGGCAGCGGTGGCCAGGGGCAGTGTATGAATGGCCCATCCTAAGGTTACGTGGCTTCCAACACTGGGAAGAGATTTGGACTCCAACACTGTGTGTTAGAATCACTTTGGGAGCTTAAAAAACAAACCTAGTGCCCAGGTGGCTCTCCCGACCAATGACATCAGAATTTCTGGAGTGGGAATCAGGCGTCAGATTTTTTTTAAAGTCCCCCAAGAGATTCCAATAGGCAGCAAGGTTTGGAAACCACCAGTCTGATCTGTGTGTGTGTGTGTCTGTAACTGCTGAGCCAGATTTGGGAAGCGGTGTTTCTGTCCTGTGTTCACCCACCACTCACTGATCACAACGACCCCCACCCTATCGCCCCACCGCCCAGAGGACATCCTGCGGTCAGCTGCTGCCCCTGTGTCCCGTGCTAAGCCCTCCATGCCCCTGGTGAGCCAGTCTAGAGGCCTGGCAAAGCCCCGGCTCTGCCACTTGTCAGGCAGGTGCCTTCGCCTCCCCAGGCCTCAAGGTCTGTCCTGTGAAATGGGAGTCATCACAGAGCCTGCGCACACTGCAGGGCCCCGCCCCGGGCGGCGTCCTGTGTATCCCTCCGCCCTCTCCTGGTGCTCAGGCCCGGCGCTTGTTCGCAGGATGTCCTGGAGTGGAAGACCTCACGCACCTTCCTGTACTGGCGTCTGCGCCGCCTCCTGCTGGAGGACCAGGTCAAGCAGGAGATCCTGCAGGTCAGCAGCGAGCTGAGCCACGTGCACATCCAGTCCATGCTGCGCCGCTGGTTCGTGGAGACGGAGGGGGCTGTCAAGGTAGGCTGGGGCCGGAGACAGGGCGGGTGGGAGGGTGGTCTCTGCGGGGCGCCAAGGGTGGGCCTGCGCAGCAGCGGGGTCCCTGTGTGAAGCAGCCTCTGCCCCCTCCCCAGGCCTACCTGTGGGACAACAACCAGATGGTGGTACAGTGGCTGGAGCAGCACTGGCAGGTGGGGGACGGCCTGCGCTCCGCCATACACGAGAACATCAAGTACCTGAAGCGGGACTCGGTGCTCAAGACCATCCGGGGGTGAGTGGCCCGCCCGTCCCTTGGACCGAACAGCAAGTGTAGAGCCAGGAGTGGCCTCCAGCTGTCCATCCCCAGAGCAGAAACCACTGCACTGCAGCGTCCCCGGGTTCGGCCTCAGCTTTGGGCACCAAGGTCCACGGCACAGCCCCTGGGCCCCTGCCCAGAGGCCGCAGCTCCCCAGAGGCATGGGGATGCAGTGGTTTCAATTCGTGACCATTGTTGTTGGAATGTATGCGGTGACTTGTCCAAGGTCACAGCTACAGAACCCACCTTCTAACTCAGTGGGCCTCAGGCTGCTAGCTCCCCATTGGTATCACCTTCCTGGGCGACTTGCTCCTCCCGTTCCCATGGGGCCCCCTGGGAGGAAGGTGGTGGCTTACGTGGGACCCCATTAGGGGCATGAGGCTGAAGTTCAGGGGAAACGACATGCCTCAGGTCACACAACTAGTGACCAAGAGGGTCCGCTGTTAATCCTCGAGGCATTCTGACCCTCAGGCCACATTCTGTCCTGACCCCCCACAGGACCGTCACCCCCACAGTGACCACAGCAGGAAGGGGTTTGGGATGACCTGGCCCTGCACGGGGATTCTCAGGGCCACCCTAAGGCCCACTGGACTAGGGGCAGCCCTGACCCCCAGCCCTTCTCTCCTGCCCCCTGCAGCCTGGTCCAGGAAAACCCCGAGGTGGCCGTGGACTGCATGATGCACATGAGCCAGCACATCAGCCCAGCCGAGCGGGCCCGCGTCGCTCACCTGCTGTCCACCATGGACAGCCCCGCCTCCACCTGAGCCCCGCCCCTCGGCCGGCCGCTCGCAGCTCGGGGGCAGGAGAAAACCCGCCGACCGCAGGCCCTCGCCAGGACCTTGGGTTTGCTTTTTTTAAAAAAAATGCCCTGGGCATTTCTGCAGGGTCACTGGCCGCCAACGCACTCCTGTCTCAATAAACCGATCAGGAGGGCCCCTTCCCGGCGGAAAGAGCCTCTTGTCCATCGGCAGGAAGTGCTCGTTTTGTCTCTTAAGACATTTGCGCTGCATCGCTGAATCGAGTGGAACCCAAGCGCCCGAGTTACCTTTTCCTTCCAGGGCCTGGCGTGCAGGATCCAGCTGTCCTTTTAGGCTCATTTTTATCACATCACGGAATCTTTTATTATTTTTTTACTCTGAGACCAGCTCTTGATGGAAGCATCTTCTGTGCTTCAGCAGAACAAAGAGGCCAAGGAAAGAAACACAGAAGCAAGACGAAGGAGAGAAACCTGTTTTTGTAATGATGCTATTTGGAGACTGCCAAGTCACCCTGGAAAGGGTACAAGTGATTTTCTTTTTATTAAGAGAATAAAAAGGAACCTTGTTCCCCAGATGTCCCCTAGTGAGTCACTAGGGGTGTCCCGTTGGCGGGCCATGCTTAGCACTTAGCAGCAGGGACTCTGTTTTTGAGCGAGGAGAGCAAGATGGACGGAACTGCCTGGCCCCGAGGTCCAGGGCCTTTGGAGGTCCCTTCTGCGTGGCTTACAGCCCTCTGAGGACAAGGACGAGCCCCTCCCCCACCGCGGGACGGGCGCCCTTTCCACGTACCCTCCTGCGCCGTGGGACTACGGAGGTGGAGGAAAGCCCTCCCCAAATGCACAGCCCAGCCTGTTCACAGGCAGCACCACTGTGATTGCCACTACCCCCCTGGAGGACCCCTTCAAGCCACCCTCACCTCTCACCTGTTGCCTTGGCGTCCAAGGACCGGACCGCAGGACCACGCCCACTTGCTCAGGGAGGGCTCTGCCACACGCCCACCAGCACCAGGCTCTGAAGGCCGTACAGCGTCGGGGCCGGCCATCCTCCTGGCCCCGCCAAAGGTCCCCGGGTGCCGGCCGTGGGGGAGGGGGCTGCCGCCCCCCACACTTCAGTGATGAGCATTTTGTCTGAGGACGCCCCGTGTTGCACCTGGCCGATTCGGAGGACAAGGGTTGCCCCCGGGGAGTCCCCACAAGACAGGTGCTTGAGGCTGTCTGAGTTTAAGAAAAAAATAGTCTGGTCATCAGCTAATGACACCCTGGCAAGGGGCAGTGAGAGGTGGGAGACAGACGAATGACCTGTCCCATCCCGAGGCTAGGGAGGGGGGATCCATGCTGCCTTGGGAACCGAGTGCTCTCTGTGTGGGGGACGCCCCCTTGGTTCTGGAGGGGAAGACCAGTTGGGTAACAGCTGCCACCCAGGACCAGTGGGCGGAGGAGCCTACCAGGAGATGTGTGGAATAAATTATTTTTTAAAGAAGCGCTTTGGCCTTGACTTACTGTCTGGATGGGAAACGGCAGGCTGCCTCCCTGAGCCGTTCCCCAGCAGTCACCACCCTCCTGCCACCGCTGAGGTGTCAGCAAGCCCGGAGCACCGACTGTGTCTCCTGCCAGGAACACCGTCCCCCCTTGGTCTTCGCCTGGCTGACTCCTGCCTGTCCCTCGAAACCCAACTCAAGTGGGGCTTCCTCTGGGCAGCCTTCCCTGACCACCTTCCTGCTACATTGCAGCCCCCACGCTCCCCCTTTTGTGTGACGTATGAAATGTGGATTTGTAAGTGAATGTTTACCCAAGGACCCCAAGATCCTTCGAGCTGCTGAGTCGAGGGTGAGGTTGGGACAGCGGTTACTGGCAGAGAGGGGGCTCCCTTCTGGACAGGGAGCTAAGAGGCCACCTCCAGTGACGTTCTCTGTCCGGTGACACTGTGACCCACCGTGTCGTGTGCAGGGAGCACAGGCCGAGAGCCTAGGAGTAAGTTTTTCTTTTTTCTTGGGGTAGAACACGCGTAACAAAATTCACCATGTTGAAGTTCAGTGTCACGGAGCCCATTCGCTGTTACACAGCCATCACCACCACCTGTCTCCAGAACATTCTGTTCGCCTCAGATGAACACTCCAGGCCCTTTAAACACTAACACCTCTCCCGCGTCCCCCCAGCCCTGACAGCCACCGTCCACTTTCTGTCTCCGTGAACCTGGCTCCTCTCGGTACCTCGTGTGGGCCATCATGCAGGATCCGCCCTTCTGTAACTGGCCTATTGCACCTAGCACACGGACCTGCAGGTGCACCAGAGCTAGAGCGTGTGTGCGGATTTCCTCTTCCAGGCTGAGTAATATTCCACGTGGGGCTCGACCACATGTTATTTGTCCATTTACTCACGGATGGACGTTTGAGCTGCGATTGTGAGTGATGCTGCTATGCACATGGGTGTACAAATGCTCGTTCAAGTCTCTGATTTTACATCTTTTGGCTTTTCGCCCGGAGGCAGAATGGCTGGGTCGTGCGGTGATTCTGCTGGACTTTTCCGAGGAGGCTTCACACCGCTCTCCCCGCACCTGCACCCCCTGACGCTCCCACCGGCAGTGCAGCGGGTTCTGGTCCTGCCACCTCCTCACCAACACTTGCTTAATGGGCTTTTTCTTTTTAGTATTGGGTTGGCCAAAAAGTCCACATGGGTTTTTTTTCTATACTATAAGAGACACATTTTTCATTTTCATCATTAACTTTATTGATTTGGATATTTTGAGTATGTCGGCTATCTCCCGCTATTGGCTTCTAGAGGGTGGAGGCCAGGGGTGCTACTAAACACCAGTGCATCAGACAGCCCCAGAGCAAAGAATTATTTGGCCAAAATGTCAATAGTACCAAGAAACTTCACAAACCACTTTTGACACATTTGATCAATCCCAGCACCTTTTGCATACGCTGCACAAATTTTTTGCATTTCAGTTGCATTTTTACTTTGCATTTCAATATATTGAAAATGTTGTGTATCTTCCATCTTTACTATTAAATGGCTGCACAGAAATTCACCGGTTTTGATAAGTTCTTTTTTTAATGCACACTGATATGACTGTTGTCACAATACAGTCTAACAAAATTGTTTCAAATGATGTTAAAGACAAGTAAGCGCTATGAGAACTGTCACAGGGAAAAAAAAATGTAACAGACTTTTTGGCCAACCCTGTAGTAACCATCCTAATCAATGGAGTCTAGAAGTAATTTTAACTCAAAAGTCACTGCATCTTTTTACTTGCATCCCTTAAACGTCGTGGGTGAGACGTACGGACCCCATGAGGAAGCCTTTCATGCCCGAATTCTCAGTGTCTGCTTCCCTCAGCACCCAGCTCCTCCTGCCCAGCTCCGGTGCCTTCCTCCCTCTGCCCCTCCCTTCTTCCTTCCACGCGGGAAGTTCTCCACGGCCCAGTCCCCAGTTTTAGTGTTCGCCCTGCCACCTCCAGGCTTGGGCGGTGGCACCTGGGTGGGAGGTCCGGCATCCAGCATGGCTCAGAGGTGGCGACCCCTGGCCCCAATACTTCACGTCCTACTTCTGACCATGTCGTTTATTCCCCTTCCTAAACCTCCGTTAATGAGCCCCCGTTACCCCAGGCAGCTGTGGAAGGAGCCAGCAGACCTGCAGACCTGGGCTCAGACCCCGCCACCGCCGACCCTCCGAGGCGTGGCCCCGCGGTAACCCGGCCAGCAGCCGGCGGATCCTCCTGAGGCCCGAGACTCTCGGACTCTGGGGGAGCAGCGTGGCTGGAATCCCACCTCTCCCCTCCCTTCATCACAGGTGAGCTGCTCAGCCACTCTGAGCCTCAGTTTCCTCTTCTGTAAAAAGGGTAACGTGTTTGTTTCCCGTGGCTGCCGCCACAATCACCCCAAATTCAGCAGCTTAAAAACAACGGGTTTGTTTTTCTGCAGTCCCCGAGGTCAGAAGTCTACGGTGGGACTTGCTGGGCCCAAGCCCAGTGCCGGTGGGCTGCCGTCTGGGTGGAGGCTCTGACGGAGGGTTCCTTGTTTTTGTTTTCCCGGCTTCTAGAGACCCCATTCCCCCTTCACAGCTGACGTGGATCCTCCTGCCACTCTCTTTTACTTATAAGGACCCTGTGGTTTCATTGGGCTCACCTGGAAAATCCAGAATACTCTCCGTGTCTGAAGGGCGGGAAGGGCGGCTAATTAGCAAACTTAATTCCAGCTGCTGCCTTAAATCCCCTTCTTAGAACATGGCCACAGGTCCTGGGGATTAGGATGTGGCCACTGCTGGGGCGGGGCGGGGCGGGGCCGGGTGGGGTGGGGTGGGGTGGGGCGGGGCGGGGGGGGGGCCTCATTCCGCCTGCCCCAGGGCTCGAGAACAGCCTTGCCCCACGGGGAGGAGGCCGCGGAGGGACAGAAGATGTGCGTGTGGCGGTGCGTGTAGCCTTGGGTAAGCCCCCGCATGAATTAGGTGGGCGGTTTCTCACGGGGCAGGGGGAGAGAAGCCGCACAACCGTTTTTTCTGAGCCTCAGTGTTGTCGTGTGGGAAGTGGGGCCACCCCGCCGCCGGCGCTGGGGTGGGGGTGGGGGGCTGCCGTGCTGTTTGGGGGAGGAGCCTCGGCCTGTGGCAGGCGCTCGGGCAGCGGGGCAGTGGGCAGCGGCAGTTTGTGTCTGTCCCCCATTGGCGGCCCAGCTCCACAGGGAACCTCCTTGAAGCCTTGTCCCTCCCAGCTCCCCTTCGTGCTTGCTTCCCATGTCAGCATGGTCCCTGCTTGTGACTCTGTGACCTTGGTGTGGTTGCCTTGACCGAGCACGCCTGGCCCCACTGGCTGGGTGAGGAATGGGTGCGAGACCCATGGGGGCTGCCTGCCCTCTCCACCTGGTGACCCACCCCTCAACCGTGACCCCCCCAGTTTAGCGCCCCGCCACTTCTGCAAAGTGCCTGGGGCGACGTCCACTGGTTGCGACCCACATGGCCAGGTTACTTGCTCTCTGACCCCAACCAGTCCCTGGCCGGCAGCTGGAGGCTGTGATGGCTTCTTTGACTGGGCCCTGGACCACAGGGCACCCTGGAGCCAAGCTGAGGAGGGGTGCGGGGGGAGAAAGGCAGCCCAGGGTGGCAGCGCCCGGCTTCTCTCCCTGGCTCCTGCCGGGTCTCCACGGTGGGGTCCCTGCAGCACTTCCTAATACCTCCCCAGCCCCCAGCCCCTTTCTTACTTGCCCAAGTGTCACATGGGGGGAGCCCACAAGCCTCCTCCTGGCCTTGCTTAAGAGCTAAGACTCCTCCTGACTACACCCTCTTGCTGTTATCTTGGGTGGCAAGTCACCTGCTTAATGCCTCAGTTTCTTCATCTGCAAATGGGAGCAATAACCGATGACACACCCACTAGGGTTCTCCTGAGGCCTGAGGCCTGGGGCCGTAAGGGCACAGCGGCTCACACCCACGTGCTGCAGAGCTGCGAGTCTGCAGTCTGGCACGGCGGACTCAGTGCGGCCTCTTCCTGTGACCGGGAGTCCCACCCAGCCTCTCTGAGCCTCCGCTGAGCATGCCTGTCCGGAGCCTGGCGCCGAGGGACAGTGAGTGGCAGCCGTGCTAATTTTCTTGGTAATGACACACTCCTCCTAGTTTCCGGCGTGATAGGAACCTGGTGTCAAAAGACCTACACTCAGTGTGGCTGTGGTGTCGCCTCTCTGGGCCTCAGTTTCCCACCTGTAAATGGGGTCTGACCTGGGAAGGGGTGTTGTCCTCCCCCCCACGCCCCCCACCCCATACCTCCCTCGGAGCCACAGAGCTGCCGTTCAGCCTTTATTGACAGAAGACAGTTATCAACACTACGCTTACATAGTCTTGGAGTCACCGAACATGGGTCTTCACGGACCGCTCAGACACCTTAACCTCCTGGGGGGTCACGTCACAGAAAGCAGCTGAGCAGGGCTGCTCAGACGGGCAGCCCTGGGCTGTGTCTAAAGATAGTGATGCTCGGTGGAAAGTTCCAGAATGCAGAAGCATTTAAAGATGGTTCTTCAACACGGGGCTGGACACCCAGTGTCCCAGGTGGCCGGCTGACCTGCTGATCAGTCGGAAAGTTCCAGCTCTGGGGTTGGGGAACTGTCATGCGCAGGGGCCCTCGGCCAGATCGAGTTGGTCAGGAGGGGACAGTGCTACGAGCCACTGCTGAGTGTCTCAGTCTCAACCGAGCTGGAAGCTCCTGAATCCCTCTCTCTCCTCCAGTCCACTCACCTGGCCCCCCGCCAACCCACCTGTCTGCAGAACCTACCACTTGGAAAGTCAGTGATTGGCAACAAGAGAAAAAACAAAACGTTAAAACGGTCACAGGACAATGAAAAAGGCAAGAAGTGCCAATAAGGCCTCTGCACTGCAGGTTCGCCAGCCCCCTCTCACAGCGTGGGTCAAGCTTTACGTGGTTCACAGTCTGCTTTCTGTCCATAGGGGCGTCTTCAATTCCAGCGTGAAAAGCCCCCCCCACCCCCCATTCCTGTCCGACTGGCCCTCAGAAAGCCCGTAGGACGTGAAACTACGGCACCTCCCCTCTTAGGTCCACGTGGGGAGAGCTGAATCATGACTGAGCAGGTAGAAAACTATCTGGTCCCTAATTTTTAAAAAATGGGATGTTTCACAGTATCAAAAGTGCTTGTTTGTTCTAAAAAGCAGCCCAAGGCTGCAAAGTGATGAAGAGCCAGCCAGGGATGTGATTTGAGGATGATTTTGGCGTTAGGGTTGCCGGGATGCAGAGACGGACCAGCGAGTCACGTTCCGGGGACTGCGGGCTGGACGTGAAGAGGTGGTTTGACGGGGCTCCAATAAATATAAATAAATGGACGCAGGGTCGCGGTGGCCCGGGAATCTGAGCCATGTACTTCTAACAGACTACTGCAGACGCGGGCCTGGCGGCCGGCGGGGCAGGCACCTATTTCGGAGAGTTCGGCCTGTTCCAGTCCAAGAGAAGTTAGACAGGTCGCCAGCTCCACTCCGGGCCTCAGGGCCCGTCCCCTTGAGGCTGAGGCAGACGTTTTATCCGAGAAGAATAAATTAAAGGGCCTCCCTTCACACCAGGGTGTTCCCCGGCTGCACCAAGGCCCCCCACAGTGGGCTGCAGGTCGTGCGGGGAGCCCAGCAGGGGAGCGGGCTGGAAGCTTCACATCTCAGGTCTCAGGGGAGGTCAGGATGCTCGTCCACTGTCCCCTGTCCGTCTGACCTGGGAGGCCCCAGAGGCTCCCCGTGGGGGCCGTCGGCTCAGAGCAGGGCTATGGGCTTGTTCCCTGGGGCCCCCAGGTACTGAGAGGAGGAGGTGGCAGCTGCCGCGGCCACACTGTCCGGGGTTGGGTACGCGGTGTACAGGCCCGTCACCTGCAAGTCTGGGAAGGACTGGCCGCTGCTGCCGGAGACGGCGGCCAGGCCCGACGCCCCCAGCTCACAGCTCAGGGGCGAGTCTCCGAAGGCCCCCAGCGTGTCCAGGCTGAAGCCCTCGTCCTTCATCTCCTCCCAGAGGTTCCCTTTCAAAGACAAAAGCGCTTAGGTGAGCTGGTTCCATGTCACACAGACCCAAGTTTGAATTCCCCCCTCTGGGAGGAGGCCAAGGCCATGTGTGGGATTTAAAGTCGCATGTTGCAGGAAGGGTGGGCGCTGGAGGGAGGTGGGCAAACGGGGACCTCTGTGATAGTGTTGGCAATACAAATAAAATTAAAAAATAAAATTAGGAAAAATATGCATGTTGCAAGAGAACAGCTTAGAGGAGGCAGAGGTCCAGCTCCGGCCCTCACCTTCCCACTGCGTGTCCTTGGGGACGTCACTTCTGTCCCAGAGCCTCGGGCTCCAGGAACGAAGTGGAGGTGATCTGAGAACCGACCCCCAGCACTGCCACTAGGGCACAGGTGGCAAACACAAGGCCTGTGGGCCGAATTCAGCCCTCCACCTTGCTTTATCCGGCCCAGCACCTTGTTTCTACCTGGCGGCAGCGCCGAGCTCTTGCTTAACTGTTAAGGAGCAGTTCCATGTACACAGTCCTAAAATGACATTCGGCCCTTTGAAGGCAACCTTGAGGCTGATGTGGCCCCCAGCGAAAATGAGTTTGACATGCCTGCCCTAGGGGATGTGTGGAAAGCACGGAGCCCTCATCAAGTGGCACCACCATGGTCAAAGCCAGGGGACAAACAACGATTTTCCTCTCTTCATAGCAGTTGAACAGTGCGATTACCCAGGGGGAAGTTCAAACATACCCATTTCACAGCTCTGACTGACTGACTACCCCACTGACTTGTCCATTGTCCTCGCTAGACATGCCTAGGGGGCAGAGGCTATGGGCTGGCACCTAGTAGGTGCACCCGTGTCAGTGTGAGGATGACTCACGAGCCTTCGCTGAAACCAGAACTGCCTTCATTCATTCACTCATTTGTTCCCCTGTATTGAGGATGGCCACGTATCCCGCACAGCGGGTCAGTGTGACCTGGCGCCAGGTTGGCACATGCAAGTGGAAGAAGCAGTTACGTTTGGGGTCAGGGGGACCCACTTGAAATCCTGGCTCAGCCACTTACTAGCCAGGTGACCTCGGGCCCTCTCTTTGCCTCAGTTTCCTCCCTGGTAGAACGGGGATATGACGTGGCAGCGGCCCCACAGGCCTGCTGTAGGATGAGGTGGGACATTGCCTGTGAAATGCTCGGCAAGACGCCTGGTATACAGTAAGCGCTCATTAAATGCTTGATGTAGTTTGCTATCACTAGGTGGCTGGGAAGTGTCTGTTGAAGGAATGAGCTGGGGGGCGGTAAATGCAGACGGCCCTCCTCTGTCTTCCTGCCCCCCACCCAGATTTTCCCTCCCATTTCTGTTCCCACCACCCATTCCTCCAGCCTCACCCTGCAGAGCAAAGTCCATGATGCTGGGGTCCAGGGCATCCACCTCGGTGTTCATGTCGGTGCTGATGTTGATGAAGTCCACAGGGGCCCTTCCCATGGCCAGGTGGGGGAGGGGGCTGGGGCTCAGGTCCGGCAGGGCGTGTAGGGGCGGGGTCTGGGCTGGGGCAGGGGAGTCTGGGGCCAGCTGTGCCTGGGGCTGGACCTGGTGGTGCAGGGGGACTGACTGCAGGGACAGGGTCATCAGCGGCTGGGGCGGGAGCTGGGAGACGGCCAGGCAGCCGTGGGCCATGGCCACCGTGGTGGCGTGGGTCGGCACGGCGGCCCTGGGCTCCCCCCGTTTGCCGGGGCGTCGGCAGCTTTCCGGCCGGTCTGAGATCAGCTTGTCCAGCTCCTCTGCAGGCAAGTGGGAGAGGTCACTGAGAGGCCACGGGACAGTTTCGGGGCTCTAGCCCAGGCCCAGCTTCAGGTCCCAGCCTTATCACCTGTGCGGCTTTAGCAAGCCTTTTGGCCTCTGTGAACCTCAGTCTCTTCATCTGAGAGACGCATCACAGACTGTACAGGGTTACCGTGGAAACGCAGCGAAATCACAAACCACGTAGGAACTCTGAGGAATGAGAGGAGCCTCGGGTAATGATGTCGGCTCCTCTCACAGGGACAGTGCTTTAGAGGACGGTCCTGTAACTCCAGGCCTGCCCTTGAACCTCAGGACAGCCCTGCGAGAGGGAGGTGAGGCAGGGGTTACAGATCCCATGGGACCGGGACAACATGAACACACATGGGGGCCTAGCCACTCCCTGCTACTGCGGAGACAGTAGGAAGTGTGGCTCTGGGTTCGACCGGACCCTCCTCCCTGCTGCTGGGAACAACCGAGACTCAAATTGCTCTCCAGCTACTTTCGGTTGTTGGCTGGCACCTCACCGACTGAAACACACTTTGAGACCAGACCACGAGGGTCCCGAGACCTATTTGGGTTGCACCCACTTTAGAAACGAGAACGCTTAGCATCTAGAAGTTGAGGTGGCCTGCCCAAGGGCATCACACGACAATGAGGTCAGGGGTGGCCCTGGGCCTCAAGCCCGACCCCAGAGTTCTCTGTGGACAGCTGGGAGCCGCTGGATGCTGCTGTGGCCCCCGTCCCCGCCACACTGCACTGTCCACCTCTGAGCGCTACCCCCACCCCCGCACGCCCACGCCTCAGGCGGGACCAGGGCGCAGGGCCTGGACGGGTATTCCCGAGGCTGGATGGGCTCAGCCTCCCCCTCCCCACCCTCCGACTGTCTGTGGCTTGTATGTCTTCTTCCCCTCCACGTCTGTTACTTTTAAAAATGCAGATGCAATATTTTGTCTAATACAAAAGTAATTCACACACAGGGCAGATGATTTGGAAAATACAGAAACGTGAAGAATCTAAAAATCATCAGTAAAGAATATATATATATATATCTCAAAATCTTCATTGACAGCAAAGGTTTTGGTATATTTCTCCCTGTCTCTCTCTTTATATTTGGATATAGTTATATAGATGTGTGTGTACACATACATACAGCTATACATATAAGGAGCGTGAACATATACATAGGGGTGTGTTTATACACACACACACCCACACACACACACACACACTGATCTTGGATTTCTTCTGCCTAAACTGCGGGAAGTCGAATAACTGGGCCCATGACTGGGCACAGCGTGGGGCTGTGATCTGCTGGTTTGCCCTGGAGAGGACGAACAACGCACCTTCCTGCGCAGGCGCCTGTCCCCGCCCCTGTCGCCGCCCCTGCCCTGGCCCACTCAGGCTGTTGGTACTTTGTAAAGCTGTGCTGACATGGTAGAAGATGAGAACGCAGCCCTCTCCCATGGTTGTTTCATTCAGCATTTCTCAGCGAGAGGCTGAGATTGCTTAGTGAGACTCAACAGCCCTTCGTGTGTCTGACCAGGCGCCTCCGTGGACCAGCCACTGGGGAGCAGTGGGGGATGGGAGGTGTCGTGCACCGGCAGAGGGAGGGACGTCCGCCAGATGCCCATGTCCCTGCCACGGTAGCTGGGACTTGTTACTGGAGGGGAGGGGAGGAGCATGGGGGGTGCCAGTGCAGAGCCCAGGCCTCACCAGGGTTGGCCATGCTCCGGTGGATGGCCGCGAGGTCCTTCCTCTTCCACTTGTGCATCTCCTCCTCCATCTTGTCGATGCGCGCCAGGTTCAGGGCCCACAGGCAGCCCTTGCGCGAGGACCCGCTCATCTTGTTCTCCACCTTCTCAAAGCACTTGTTCAGGGACAGGTTGTGCCGCACCGAGTTCTTCCAGCCGTCAGGCGCCGTCTGTGGGGAGAAAGGGGAGCAGGGGAGAGCCCTCCGGAAACTTCTCTGTACACCCCTCCTTCCGCTCCAGGGGGCATCGCCAACTCAAGCCTAGAGGGGCAGCGCGTGGTGGGGGGCAGTAGCATGGTTAAAGGACATTGTCTGACACTCAGCCTTGAGTTGGAAAGACAAGAGAGAGTGGTGGGGACTGTGGCAAAGTGGAGGGCCACTACTCTGATTAAAGGGGCAGCTGCAGTTCAGCTCCAGCTTTTGTTACCACATGAGAACAAGGCCCAGAGCTGGTGGGTTTTCCACTCTTTCTCTCCCACGCAGGAAGCCAGCGAGCAGGATGACGCTAATACATGAATAACCGGCCAAGTGCATTAAATGCCAATTATTTTTAAATGCTTTTACTTTATTGTTAGGTAACTAGATACTGTAATAGACCTCATGCCCTACCCTATTCTCTCTCTGCTCTCCCCGCTCCCCTCTCCCTTCTCCTCCCTCCCTCCTCACCACCCCCCCCCCACACATACCACTATGCTACAATATTGCTGCTAAGGACACTCTGCAGGCTAGGGACCCCAAGCTTGGTACCCGCTGACCTCCTGCTCCTTTGCTTGCTTGGTGCCAACAAGGATAACATTACTGATGGCCAATCACGTGCCAGGTGCTGCAGGCCCTTAACCTGCAGAATCCTCACTAACCTGGCTGGCTGGGCATTATTCCGCCCTGGATTCCAGATGAGGAAACTGAGGCTCAGAGAGGCAAAGGCTCTCACCAGGTCTGTTTTGCAACACCATCATATTTTACCAAGTCTGTACTGAATAACTAGGTGGACCCCTCTACCCTTGGCCCCTGGGATGCCTGCCTAGTGAGCTCCTCTTCATCCATCAGAGCCCAGCTCAAATTCCCCCTTCTCTCCCTGGATTGTTGGGCCCATGTCTGTGTGAGTGCGCATGTGCAAGTGTCCTTCCCACCAGGTCTGCAGATGTAGCCGGGGCCTAAAAGGGCGGCTCCGTTCACCCTGGGGGCATTGCTGGGTCTGACAGTGTCATGCAGAGGCCAGAGCAGCCCTGGCACCCCTACCCTGGGCTGGGCTCCTCACCTTGAAGTAGGGGAAGTGCTCCTTCATGAAGCTGTAGATCTCACTCACAGGCAGGCTGCCAGTCTTGCTGTTCTTCAGGGCCATGGCGATCAGACAGCTGGAGGAAAAGGGTGGGCAGGCCAGGCATGAGGGAGGTGTCTCAGGCTGACCGCCCAAGGTTGCCTCTGCCAGGAAGCCTGCCCTGCTTGCCCCCCCCACCCCCGTACCTGCCCCTACACTTGTATGGCGTTAACTATAGATACCTCTTCATGGCCTCACATCTTCCCTGGCCCCTGCCACTTTCCTTGACCCCGAGCTCGGCCATTGGCATCAGTTTGAGAAACCTCTTCTTTTCCTCTCTTTACCCCTTCCCCCTTACTTAATGTCTATGGGCCTTTAGACTTTAACTATGCTGTTTACCCCCCAACCCCTAAATCTTATGAGACACACAATGCTATTATTTTGATGACTCTAGACATCAGAGGGAACTGAAGCTCAGAGAGGCCAAGCCACTTCCCCAAGGCCACACAGCGTGTGAGGGACAGAGTGTAGTCCTGGGCTCTTTGGGGATTGACTGCCCATGTGATGGTCTCTCCCAAGAGGATATCCCACCTGGGGGTTCCCCAGTCCCCCAAGCCTCCCCCTTGGAAGTCCGGGCCACCGCATCTCGCCGTCGGAGGCGCCCTGAAGGCATCCTTCACCCCTCTCCTCCTCGAGCCCCCTCGGCCCGGCCCACCCTGGACCTCACCTGTATGAGTAGATGGGCTTGGGGTAGTGTTTGGGGTGCAGTTCTTGAGATGAAAGCACAGCCATACGGGGCTGGGCGTAGGGAGGTCGTGCCCCAAACGGGGAGCCATACAGGCCCACAGGAGGGCACTTCCCGCAGGCAGGGGCAGGGCACAGGCAGCAGAGAGAGAGAGGGTGAGAGAGAGCATGAGTCACTCACAGTAACCCCACCCCCACCCCAGTCTAGAGAAGCAAGATGAGATGGGGGGGTGGGTTACAACCCCTGGAGACAACCTCGTCTCCACCACAGCAGGGCTTTCGGGAGGACGGCATGAAGGGCCCAGGACACGGACTCAGTGGAGAACATTACCCCCATGTCCCAGCTGAGTAAACTGAGGCTCAGAGAGGTCCCTGGCTGGTCAGAGTCAGGGGTGTCTGCCCCTGAATCCGGAGCCCCTCCGAGCCCCTGTACCTGCTGGGCGCCCGGGGGGAGTGGGAACCGTGCTTGGGGAGCCGGAGCGTACATCTGCGGTGGGTCGCGCAGGCTGGAGGAGGGCTGGCCCCCCACGGGGAACTGGCTCATCTGCCAGGGCAGGGAGAGGAGGAGACAAAGGGTCAGGGGGACAGAAGAGACGCCAGACCCGCAGGACACCCCCGGGCCTCTCCCCAGCCCACGCAGCAGCACTCACGCCGGCTCTGTGGCTGGCCAGGGGGCCCAGGCCCAGCACACCCGGGGGGGCCATGCCAGCCGGGCCATGGAGCAGGGGGCCTGGGGCGGCTCCCACGTGGAGGTCAGCCAGCCCAGCCAAGGAACCTGCAAGAGGGAAGCAGAGAGATGTCGCTGCACTGGAGGAATGGCGGCCGCAGGCACCTCCAGAGAACAGAGCTGTGCCACACCACTGGGACCAGGCACATAGTAGGTGCTCAGCAAGTCACTTCCCTCGGGTGTAGTTATGAAGAGTGGGTTCCTACTGGCTGTATAACCGTGGACCTGCCTCAGTTTCCCCACCTGTACAATGGGGCTACTGCCATTACCTACCTGTAGAGTCGTCGTGACAGTTAAATGAGATAATGTCTGTGAAGTGCTTAGCACACTGCTGAGCACGCGACACTGTCTCAGTAAACGTGAGCCACAAGTACTAATCATGGTAATGATGATGGTAATTAATACCTTGGCTTCTGTCCTTCATGAAGCTAAAACATCAATTCACTGTTCATCTTTCCTCCTCCCAAGCGTGCCTTAGTTCCCCAGCGCCTCCAGGGTCAGGTCCAGCTGCCTTTGTGCCTCCTTGCCCCTTTGCCAAGCCCTGCTCCTCTGCCGAGGATTAGCTCAGTAATCGCAGGTATACAGACCCTGCATGCCGTGCTGGGCCTGTGACAGACATTGCTAACCTATCACAGATCTGCCCTGCGTCAGCCTGATTTTAGGTAGCCACCTGCAGTCAAGCGAAGCTGACCTGCAAGAGGATCCAGCCCTGAGCCATCTCCTCCAGGAAGCCTTCAGGGACCCTCAGCTCTCCCCTGAGTTCTGGCTGCCACCTGGGCTCATCCTTTGTGTCTTGGTCCGTCTGCCTTGTCCTTCTGTCTCTGCCCTCAGCTCCATGAGAGCCGGGACCACAGAGTATATGACTCAGTGCTCCAAATGCACCGTGACAGGCACACAGGAAGTACGTGCCAACACAGCGAAGGAAGGGCTGCCTTATGGCACACTTACCTCTCATCAAACACCTACTGTGTGCAAGACACTTTCTGCACTGAATGCTCGCAACACTCCATGAGGACAGTCCTGTTATCCTCTCATCACAGGCGAGGGACCAGGTCAGAGGGGACAGGTCCTGGGTGACACAATGTCCCCTCAGGGGTTCTGGATCATGGGTTGACAAACTATGGCCAGCAGGCCACATCCAGCCCACAGCATGTTATTGTAAATAAAGTTTTATTGGCACACAACCACGCCCATTTATTTACATATTGTCAATGGATGGTTATGCGCTGCAATGGCCGAATGACCTGTATAATCTAAAATATTTACAACCTGGTCCTTTTTAGAAAAAGTGTGCTGACCTCTGCTACAGATGTTCTGGCCAAGAACAATTTGTCCAATGGCAGAAATATCCTAGATGCTCATTTTTTTTTCAAATATTAATGCTTTCAATGTAGCAGGACGGGTGCTTTTGTTGATGGCTTCTGTTTGGCACTTTCTGGGCATTTCACGCCCTTGCTGTGGCTGCAGCTGGCTGCCGGTCACAGGGAGCGCCTCCGGGGTCAGGCCCCGTGCCCCGTGCTTTCCGAGTCTTCCCCTCATCTCTAGACCGAGGGGTCAGTGAACTTCCATGAGGGGTCAGATAGCAAATACGTTAGATTTTGCTGGCCATATGTTTTTGTTTTTGTTTTTGTTTTACAACCCTTGAAAAATGGAAACAGCACTCTTAACATAAAGGCTGTGGAAAACCAGGCTGCGGGCTGCGTTTGGCCCGTGGGCCATGCGTGCAGACTGCTGGGAGGGGCGGGTCTGCCCATTTCACACCGAAGCCGCAGCTCCCACGGGACCTAGCACGGAGTGGCGAGCAAAAGAACCAATCGCATCCCTCCGAGGAAGACGGAGTTAGTCACATACCACAGCTATAAAGACAGGCCCAGAGAGAGAGTGACCTGCCAGTGGGTGGCATTTCTGGGTATCACCCCTCCCCTGTCTCACCCTCACGCTGTCCCACCGTGCCCCTGAGCCTACCTGGGTGTGGGTGGGGTGTGCCAGAGCCGCCCAGGTCCGCGCGGCCACTTGCCATCTGCTGTAGCCGAGGCACGTCCACGGCCGTGAGCCACGACAGTGACTGCAGGTCCCCGGGAAGGTCCTCATCGCTGGCGGCAGCCAGGAGCCTGCAGGGAGGGGCAGGAGCTCGGGAGGGGTGGGGAGCTCAGGCTAGTGCCAGGGGTCTCCCCCACCTCTGAAGCCTCCCCCTTAGCCCCTCACCTCCCCAGTCCGCCCATCCTGGCCCCAGGAGCCTCTCTTTGGCAGCCAGGCCACACATCCTCAAATCACTCCTTCATTCACTCTAAACGCACACTCCTGAGTCCTTATCCCAAGGTAATAGACACTGGTGTCTGCTGAATGCTTACCATGTACCAAGCACCGTATCAGAGGTATTAGCACATCTAACATTCCCAGTTAATCCATAAGGTCGGTATTAGTATCATTCCCATTGTAGAGGTGGGAAAACTAAGGCACTGGGGTCAGTGCTCAGGAAGCATAGTCCCATTCCATCTCCCGAGCAACCCCAAGAGGATATGCCCATATCCCCTTTTTACAGATGGAGAAACTGAGGCTCAGACACCGATTCACTTGCCCAAGACCACCACATGGAACAGGAAGTGGTGGGGCTGGAACCCAGGCCACGTGGCCTGAAGCCCAGGCTCTTCCCTGTGACCCCAGGCAGCCCCTGAAGGCTCCATTCAGGACCCACACCCCTCCTTCCCCGCCTAGTGCTTAACAGATTCAGGAGCAAAAATGTTGCTTTCCATGGAAGGAAAAAGGCTGCCCCCTGAGGATGCCAGGGAGGTACCCCAATTGCGAGAGCACTGGGCTCCCCACCAGCATCTTGTCCAGGTTCTAATGGGGCTGCCAGCCGGCCCAGCGCCCACACGACTCCCCACCACGCCTGCCATCCTGCCGACCAGGGGCTGTCTGCTTACTGCCCCGAGGACACCTGAGCCCCACATTCTAAGCTCCAGGTTCCACAGACAGGTGCTTCGGGGCCTCACAGAGCTGGGAGGGAGAGAGGAAAGAAAGGAGAACAAGAAAGCCCCTGGTTTCTCGTGTGCGTGCCCGTGGACCCACAGCGGGGCATAGCCTCCACCCTCCCGCCGTTGCCGGCCGCCTCAGCCTGGTGGGCTCCCTCCTCTCTCTCCCCGCCCCTCTTCCCCTCTCCCCTGCTCTCTTTCCCCTTGTGTTTTAGGGCCACAATTAGCGTTGCCATGGCCACTGCTGCTCACTTGTCCTGGGGCCTGGGCCCTCAGCCCACCAGGCTGGCATCAGGTGACCGCCCAGCCGCCCCGGCGATTGGCTGCCTTGTAGGAAAACAGGTCCTGGAAATGATTTGAAAACTCGGCCGGCCCGTGTCAGCGTCGGCGGTTGGCCCCGGCTGCTGTCCCCCCCGCGGCCCATTGTGTGACAAACGACTGTTGCCCCTGTGGCACGTGGCCCCCATTGTCCTGGGGTCTCAATGCAATTGTTTCTGCAGCCCCCCGGCCCGGCTGCCGTCCCTTCCGCCCGCTTGTAACTCATCTGGCCGGGTGACAGCCACAGCTCAGGCCCGGGTGACGCCATCTGTCCCCCTGGGCCCGTGGAGACCATGGAGTGAGGCGGAGGGAGTGTGCCACCCACTGTCAGGAACGCCTGCCTGGCCCCCACCCCTCCCTCCTCACCCCCAGCCTCTGGTGGTTCGAGCCCCACTCCTGCTCGGTAACCAATTGGAGCTGCCAGGGCCCTTGTCCACCCGCCTGGTGCTGAGGCCACATGGAGGACAAGAGCTGAGACATGCTGGCAGGCTGCTCAAGGTGGGCGCCCCACCAGAGCCCCAGGTGGTGGTGGGGCGACCTGTAAACAAACCAGGCTCCTGGGCAGCATGAGTGGAACTCTGGTGGAGGGAAGCCTCACAGACTGGGCCGTGTGATTAGGAGCTTGGGCTCTGGGCTCGAATCCTGATCTCCACTCCCCGTGTGCCCCGGGGCCGCCGACTTACCCTCTCCGAGCCTCAGTTGTTCCTCTGTGAAATGGGCATAAAGACAGTTCCTATCTCACAGGGGGTTGTGAGGGTGAAATGTGTTAATGCAGGTCAAGCACCCAGAACAGCGTCTGACTTAGCTGTCATTGACATTAACACCAACGTTAATGTGAGTGATCGTCTTAGTCGAGTCCTCCGGGGCCTGGAAGAACTTGGCAGGTCTGGGCTCTGGGGTCACGTATGCCTGTCCCTGCAGCTGCCGCCACTGGTGGCCTCCATGCATGGGGTCCCTCTTGTATGCCTGGCTCCGGGCCACACGCTGCCTTCATTTCACAGACAGAGAAACTGAGGCCTGAGCAGTCTCGGAAATGCGCCGAGCCCGTCTCCCGCAGAGCGAGGGCCATGGAGGAGACCATGACTGCCTCGTAGCAGGGGCCGAATCAAGTGCTGTCCTGATTTTTTTCTCGCCATCTGTGGACTTCACGGGCTCCCCCTTTCTTCAGCCCCACCCCCTCCCACAGGGGAGGGGCAGCAGCCGACTGTAGCCATGGATGTCTGCCCTGCCCCGCCCCCGACCACCCACCTGCGCACTGTCCCTGCGCTGCGGCTCCACACTGCCGTTCCCCTGCAGGGCCCACCCTTCCCGCCTTTCCTCTGCCCCCCAAACTGTGCCCGTCCTGGAGGCTCACCTCTGTCTTCTGGTCTCTCTATGCGGAAGCCCCCTCAGACATCGCCTGACCTCACCCTTCCTTTTACCCAGGGGGAAACTGAGGCCGGGAGAAGGGAAGTGGTTTGTCCCCAATGTCATAGACCAGGGAAGGACCAGAGCTGGGGCTCCTGGCTCCCATGTGGGCACTTCCCAGCCCAAGAACCTCCTCTGGCCAGTCTTTGCCCCCCTGGGCCCCAAGCTCGGGGCGGCCTCTGTATCCTGACTGCCCCTGGGGGTCACTGAGCCCGGCTCGGCCATCTCTCTGCCCTTGCCCTGCCTCTTGTTCACAGAGGGCTGGTCCTGCGCCCACCACCATTCTGTGTCCCCACACATCGTCATGCTACTCAAATATCTGCTTGCGTGACCCCAGGCCACCCACATGGAGCATGGCTGACACGGGCTGTCACGTTTAGCACTTCTAGCGCTCACAGAGCCATCCTCTGTCTCCCTGAGTTCTTGTGACAGCCTCAGGAGAGGGACAGGGAGTGTACGGCCCCACTTTACAGATGGAAAAGCTGAGGCCAGAGCGGTAAAAGTAATCGTGACCAGGACTCGAACCCCAGTCTGTCTGCTCCAGCCTCGGGTTGTCCCCACAGCACCACAGGCAGAGACACAGACGTCCTCTGGGGCAGACACCCCTACCCTGAGTCCGGGACTCTCAGCCAGACCTGCGTGAACCAGCCCTTCCCAGGGGCTGGGTGCGATGCAGAGTCCAAGGCCTAGTCCAGACCCTGAGTCCCACTCGTGGGCTGCGAGGCCCGGGAAGCTGTATTTTAATGCCTCCCAGCTGCCCTGAGGGGTGGGGCGGGGGCCCAGGCACAGCTCAGGTGCCGACCGAACAGACCTTGGTTTAAGTCCTAGTGAATGTGCCCCTGTTTTTACATGTGTGCGTCTCTCTCTCTCTCTCTCTCTCTGTGTCTGAGGGGCCCTGTGATCAAGTCCTGACCCTACTCTTCCTGTCTGGGGACATTAGATGTGCTTCCGAACTTCCTGAGCCTCGGTTTCCTCATCTGTAGAATGGGGGTAACAACGATGGAGGCACAGCCCCCCCGTGGACACCCAGGCACCTCAGTGTCCCAGGCCCATACCCACCCCACACACCGCCGTCCTGCGTCCCCACCCCCAGGCTACCCTGAGCCACCAAGTCGGGCCTTCTGGGGAGGAGGTCTGTACCTGCACTTAACGAGCTCCCCACCCCCAGCTGATTCCCATGTGACTGTGGTGCTGTGGTCCCCACCTGGCTCAGGTGGCCCCACGCTCTGCCACGGGGATGCGGCTGGCCCTGCAGCCCCAGGGGCACCGCAGACCCCAGGTGGGGCCCAACCTTGACCACATCCCTCCAACGCACCCCGATTGTGCCTTCGTCCGCGCCTCCGCACCTTCTGTTCCCGCACCAAGGGTGCCTTGCATTCTCTTTCTCTGCACCTTGAGTGCCCCCGACCTGAGCCCCCATTTCTCTGAGCCCCAGGGAGCACCCTAGTTGGACACGAAGTTCCATCCTCTCCTGAGCCCAGCTAACATCCCCAGGAGGGCAGGGGCTGCACCCCCAGGTCTTGGGGCCTCCTAGTCTGTCAGGGAGGAGGCCAGGACAGGGGCAGAGCCCACCGCTGGGTGCAGGTGGCCCCAGGAGCTCCTGATGCTGAAGCGCTCCCTGAGGGAGGAGCCGTACCCTCAGAGCCCAGTACAGGACTGGGCATGGAGTGGGTGCTCAGTGAGTCCTCGAGGTCCTACAAATGAGCAAACAGTCCCAAGCCTCCCAGGTGCCCCTCCTCCATCCTCCCCAGGGTCAGGCGGGGCGAAAGCCTGTGGGCAAAGCCTGGGGTGGCCGAGCCCTTGGTGTGTGGCCAGCCCTGAGCTCAAGTGGGTTGCGTGTTTGGCCTCATGTCAAACTCACAAGAGCCTGATCAGGCAGCACTAGTCGCCATCACTGCCTTCCCGCTCTCCAAAGGGAGCCGCTGAGGCCAGGGAGGATGCAGGCTTGTCCAGGAGGCCCCAGTGGAGAGACAGGGCCAGCCACAGCCTGGCTGCCCTTTCCGCCACCCCACAAGGAACGGCTGCTGACATGTGCCCTCTGAACCCAGAAAATCCTAGCACCGTGCCAGCCAATAGGCAGCCACTAGCCACATGGGGCTGTTTAAAATTAAAATTAAAATTAAAATTAAAATGACAGACTCAGTTTCTGCATCCCACCAGCCACATGTCAAGGGCTCGGTGGCCACGCATGGCCAGTGGCTGCCACAGTGGGCAGTGACGGAAGTTCTGAGTGGCAGTGCTCTGGAACATTCTTTTCAGTCTTTATGGAAAAACCTGTGCTGTTTCTGCATCACTTTACCATGAGTATAAATGTGATTTAGGTTTGGAAAACTCAGATGGACTTCCGAGTTTCCGTGTGTTTGCCTGTAAAAGCCTCCCCTGGCCCATGCCCAGCAGGGAGGACGGTGCAGGGAGGGGCCTGTAAAGCTGGGAGCTGTGCACTGAGACGATGCATAACGTAGTGAGCTCTCTGTCCCAGGAGCATTCAAGCAGCAGCCAAGGGACCTGTCCAGCCCCTGCTGGGTGAAAGGTGAACCCAGCCGGCCTCCAAGATCCCTTTCAAAACAAAGACCCTGGAATTGATGGCAGTAGGGTGCAGTAACCCCCTAATTGCAATTCCAAAATGTTTTCATCCTGGGCCAGCTCCTTTCCCTCCCTGGGCCTCAGTCTCCCCATCTGTAAAGCGGTGGTGGCCGAGCCAGGGCGCCTCTGGCACTGGGCTGTAGGAGGGCAGAGTAGCCTGTGGTTAGAAACAGGCTCGAACCCCACAGCAGGGGGGCCTGAACTCTTCCTGGCTGAGTGACCTGGGGCAGGTAATTCACCTTCCCGGTGCCTCAGTTTCCCCATGTGTAAAATAGGAACGATAATGGCACCCACACTAAAGTTGGCATCTAGTCTTTGGCTGAAAAAAGCAGGTTAACCTGTTAGTTCAGGGTTTCAAGAACAACCCCTGACAAGGTGTCTCTTTTCAACTAAGTTGGGGCGTCCTCATCAGTGAGCGGAGAGCTTTGGGGGCAAAAAGGAAATGAAGACCTATCTGGCACTTCCCAGCCTCCTCCTGAATTCAGCAGTTCACCCAGAGCTCCCCACTGCACCCTGGGGTGGGGGGCACTTCTTTCCCTTCCAAGCTCAGCCACACCCATCTTTCCCTTAACACACACACACACGGTCACCCGTAGGGGCATCGTCACCCCCTTTTGCAGATAGGAAAGGTGAGGTTCGGCCAGGTGACCGTGCTTCTGCAGCCTCCCGGCAGCACCTCCCACCTGCCCGCCCTCTCCAGGCCTCAGTTTCCCCATCCGGAATGCAAGGGGTCCAGCCTTGTCCATCTCTGTGGGGCTGCCACTGGGACCCGCCGCCTGCAGGGCTACCCTGGGTGGGGACCGTAGGAGTGGGCAGCCCACCTCTGCCGGAAAACCGAGGTGGGGGGAGCTGAAGCGTACAGCTCCATTCTGAAAGGGCCAGAGCATGGAGTGTCCAGGGTGGGAGGGAGGGCGGTGCAGAGCCTGGGAAAGAGCGCGGTGGCGCCCTGGGGAAATCTCCACCAGAATGACACTGTCATCAGTGTCATATACCCCAGCTGCCCCTTTCTGAGCGCTCACCGCCACGTGGGCTTCCTCCGGGTGCCCTTGTGAGTCTTGCTCAGAAGGCTCTGGGCTCAGGAGGAGGCCCAGACCCTCCCTGACGCCACATGCTGCGCCCCCCTCAGCTGGGGAGCCCCGGTGGCTCCCCACTCACTGCTCTCTGCGGCACCTCAGTGTAGTGCCTAGGAGCGTGGGCTCTGGGGTGCACCCGGCCTGGGTTCGAATCCCACCCAGCCACTTAGTGGCTGGGAGCCTCATCTGCCATCTTCTGCCTCTCTGAGCCCCGGTCTGTCCCTCGGTAGAATGGGGGTGGCAACATGTCTACACATCTCACAGGGTGTGTGTTTTAAGGATCGAGTGAGACGGTGCAGGCGGGTGCCCCTCTCGTCAACATGCTAGAAGTTCGCGTCATGGCAAACACCCCCCGAAAAGGAGGGACTCAGCATCAAGTGGCCTCCAGGGAGGCGGCCACCAGCAGCGTGTCTGACGCTCAGGAAGCATCTGCTTCATTCCGCAAACATTTCCCGAACTTCTGCTTGCCAGGCCCTGTTCTGGGAAGGAGACAGAACTCCTTCCATCCAAGGAGATCATTTTCTAACTGACCTGGGAACGCAGAGCGGGGAGAACCAGCCCGTGGTGTGCCCACCCTCCCGCCTGTCCTCTTCGTTCTGCACCTCCTTCATCTCCCGACAGCCTGGCAGGGGTGATCCTCATCTCATCCATTTCACAGACGGGATCCCCGAGGCCCAGAGGGGGAGGAGATGCCCTTCAGACACCCAGCATGCTGGCAAAGGAGCTGCCCACCCACCCTGGGGCCTCCTCACTCGGCCACTCGGTCAGTTTGGCTGAAGTGAGTCAAGCGGTGGGCAGGAAGGGCAACCGTCATCACACTGCTTTCAGAAGCATCTGCCAGGTGCCTCCGTGGTGACAGAGCCATGGTCAGGGGACCCTGTGGTGGCCCTGGGCAAAGCGAGACACCACCGGAGTCCACGGCTGCCATCCTACACTGACCGGGACACCCACCCGCGTTAATGAACAACGTCCTTACTCAGCCGTGCTGCTGGGAGGATGGAAGGGGAGCCGGGGGAGCAGGGCGCCAGAGGGGAGACCTGTGTTCCAGGCCCGGCTCCACTCCTAGTGGTGGGTGGTGCGGTGCTCGGCTCAGGTGCGAGAGGGGTGTTTGTGAGACACCCAGCAGCCAGAGTGGCCTTTCAAAGGGGACATCAGAACCCGTCTCTTGTCCTTAAAACCAATCAAGGGAGTAGGAGCCTGGCTCCTTGCCACGATCTGGCCCTTGGCTAGTTCCTTCCCTTCCTTCCTGTCCCCTCTGCTCTAGCAAACCCGTTTATCTTTTAGCTCCTCAAACATTCTGAGTTCTCTTTGCACATGCTGTCTGTTCCTTAGGCCCGAAATGCCGTTCCAGGTTCATGGCTGGCTTTTTCTCATGCTTCTGGTCTCAGCCTAAATATCCCTTCCTCTGAGAGGTTCTTCCTGGCCACCCCCAAACCCTAGTGGTCCTTCCTGTTGCAATGAGGTGTTCACTTATACCTGTCTCCACTCTTTCACTCTAGGGGGGCAAGGATGGGGGGCCCTCCATTTCCTTCAGCACCCAGAACAAGGCTGGCAGCCTGTGGGCATTTGTTACATACCTGCTGGAGGCTGGAGTATAAAAGGGAAGAAGGATCCCCCACCCCAACTCCAGCGTATCTTGCATTCCCTGATCTCTTTCCATTATCTGCCCAGCTTAGATGCCACTGCCCCCAGGAAGCCCTCCCAGACCAGTCTGGCATCTACCAGTCTATCACCCCCTGGAATAATTTGTGCTATTTGTGTCCACACAAAGCACGAACCTCCAAGCTCACCATGACTTTTACTCCTGGAAGACAGGGACGACTTGGTCTTACACCCAAGTACAGACTCAGTGACCAGTCTGGACTGTCATTCTTTCATGGGACAAACACTTGTTCACCCACGAGGAGCTGGACCCCACAGCCACTGCCCTGTTTGCCAAGGTGAAATGCGGTGGCGTGCTTGCGAAGGAGCGTGGCCGCTTCCTGCACAGGGCTACACGCTTTTGTGGATGGATCCCAGCGCCTACGGGCATCTTTGCCTACAGAGCTGAGGTCTGGAGACCACACTGAACCCTTCTTTTCTTGGGGTTCCTGAAAGTGGATACAGCACCGGAGCAGCAGCAGGAACATCTGTTTGGGATTCAAATCCCATCTCAATCCCTTTCTAGCTGTGGGATCCTGGGAAAGTCACTTCGCCTCTCTGCACCTCAGTTTCCCCATCTGTAGAATGGAGTACTGGTAATGATTCCTACCACAGAGGGTAGATCCCAGCACACAGCAGGTGCTCAGACCATGGTCCTTTCTTCCTTCCCACTGCGGTCTCTCCTCTCGCCTGATATGGTCACCGGGAGGGGTCTGGCCAGGAAGTATCGCTGCTGGGGGGTCAGATAACCACCCCAGCAGTGCAGGGGCGCGTCTGGCCCTCCCTGAGACATGGTGTCACCTCCACTCTGGTCACCAGAGCAGGTTTCACCTGCCTTCCTCAGATGTGGTTAGTAAGAAACTGTTACATCCCCACAAACTGTTCTTGTTTCTAATCCAGCCTTTACGCACAAGGGATTACGCATTTCACGGAGTTGTTTACTTGGCTAACATATCTTTTGTAGCATTTCCAGGACAAAGAAAACCAAAAGCAATCTAGCAAGCTCAGAAATTCCCAGCTGGGCCAAGAGCGGGCATAATGTGACAGGATTATACTGGATGTGGGAGAGGCAGTCTTTGGTTTCTAGAAGCTGGTGTCATAGGGCTGCACATGAAGACATGTTTTGGTGGGTGGAACCATGAGACCCCAGAGGCCAGACCGCAGGAGGGCTGCCTCTCCTCCCGGCCCATGGGACAGTCAGAGGTGTTCTGGCACCGCGAGGGTGAAGGATTGTAAGGATGTTGGGAAGGTCACCGCCCCTGACAGATGGAGCCCCCACGCCCCCTGCAAGGAGGTTCCAACTGGTGGGCAGAGCCACGCTAAAACGGTCCCCACACACGGCTCAAGGGCAGGCGTGGAGGAAAGGCAGGTGGGGTCCGCCTGACCTGGTCCGTGCGGCAGGATTTTGTCGTCACTTGTGAGTGAGTACGGCCCCCTGCATTCGCATGGACACGTTACACCTCACATGACATCCCCCCAGCCGTCCGTCCACCCAACGAACATATTATCTACCGTGTGTCTTGCGCTGTGGCTCACGGATGAGAAAACCACTGTCCAGAGAGGAGAAGGGGTTTTGCCCGAGGTCACCTAATTTCTTAGAGGAGGGACAGAGGGTCCAGCACAAGGACTGTGAGGAAAAACCACTGAGCTGCATGGACCTGGGGGAAGGTGAGGGAGTGAGGAGCTGGCAGCCAGCCTGCTCCTGCCTCTCTGGGCCTCAGTTTCCCAATCTGTAACGGGAGATTGCTGGACCTGGCCCCTGGAATACACTCCAGAAGTGGAGGCAGGCGGTTAGCAGCTGCACTTCAGCTCCCTCCTGCATGCACGCCTCTGGGCCAGTCCTGGCGCTGGGCTGCTGGCCGCACCCTCCTCTGCAAAGTGGGACAATGCCAGCACCTTCCTCCTGGTTGTTCCCACAAAGATAAAGTGGGGCGGTGCCCCTGCTGAGGGGCTTAGCAGGTGCCTGGCACACAGCAGGTGCTTAAATAACCCTATTTCTCAGCATTGCTAAGAGTGGACTTCCCTCCGAGCCCTGGAAACGGGAAGCAGCTAACCCACGCAGAGCACGAGCTGTTGGCCGTTGCCCGGGAGGTCAGGGCTGCCCCGCCCCCTGGCCCCTGGCCACAGTGTCGCAGGCAGGCGGGGAGACTGCTGCCAGTTTGCTGTCTAGGCCCAGCCACTGACTCCTGACAGCTCCCTGGGGACAGGGCTGCCGCCTCCAGCTGCTGTCCACTCCCCCCACCTCCCAGAACACAGTCATTGAAAGTTAACGGCTAAACCCGCCCCTGGGGATGGAGGGACAGGCGGCTGCGTGGAGGGCTGCGGATGGGCTGGACCTGCAGCCCGAGTGGTCCTTGGGAGGTGTCAGGGGCGGGGTGGGGAGGCTGGTGAGAAGACCACAAACTTCTCTAGGGCTACGATACAGGGAGAAACAATGGGATTGGTTGCAAGGGGAGGGGGAGCTGCTGAGTGATCACAGAAACTTCCCCTCCAAGCGCCCTGTCCCAAGCTCTGGCTCAACACTGCATCTAGCCGGAGGCTCAGAATCTCCCCCAATAACCTGCCCATTGTGTTCTCTCATTGCTCCATTGCACAGACGGAGAAACCAAGGAACAGAGAGACGGCGACTTGTTCAGGGTCACACAGCTGGGAGGTGGTAGCACCCGTGCCCCTCACCAGTGAGGCCTGGGAGGTGGTGGCCACAATACTCTCCGGGTGCAGTCACCTCAGGTTCAAGTTTTCACTGTGCCCACACCTAGCTGCACCATCTGGTGAAGCCATTTCATCTGGCTGAGGCTTGGTTTCCTCATCTGCCAAATGGGCACAACAGTGCCACTCTGATGGCTGGTTGTGGCACCGGTCATAATGGGTTAAGAAACCACCAGTGATGATGATGATGATGATGATGATGATGATGATGATGTTGTTGTTATCCTGCCTTCCGGACATGCTAGCTCTTTAACACAAGAGAATAGCCCTGAAACCCTGTGAATAAGAAAGGCTGGGCAACCACTCCCCCAGGATCCTACAACTGGCAAGGAGCAGAGCCAGAAATTGTTACTTAATCTTGGCAACATCTCCAATGTGGTGGGTGCCATTTCTCTCCCTGTTTTATGGGTGAGGCAACAGAGGCCCGGGGAGCTCCCCAGAGCCAGAGAAGCTGGGGTTCTGACTGATGGCGGAGCCCAAGCTGCTAACCCTCAGGCCTCCCCGACTCCACCTGCCATCAACCGGGGGCGTCTAGCCTGTTGGCGTCTCTGGGCCACACACTAAATACACCAACACTAATGAGAACTGATGAGCGAAGAAAAGGTTTTAAGTAAATTTGCGGTTTTATGCTGGGCCGTGTTCATAGCCATCCCGGGCCGCATGCGGCCCCTGGGCCGCGGGTGGGACACCCCTGACTGTTTCCCGGCACTGGAGGGAAGCCCAGAGGTCTTTGGTTGTGTGGTCTTGGGAAGCGCCATTTCGTGTCTCTGAGCCTCAGTTTCCCCACCTGCACAACAGGGCTGAGGTGAGGCACTGGCATACAGTAGGTGCTCACAAATTGCTTTGTGCCTGGCCCACATCTGGGGTCTCAGCTCTGTGCACAGCAGGTTCTTAGCAAATATTTGTTTGAGTTTGTGCCTCCTCGGAGTCTTGGGAGCCAGCCTCCCTCTGACTGAGGTCTGCGGTCTTTCCCCACAGGGCACTGGCAGTCTTCCCCCACAGGGCACTGGGGGCGGGGGTGCGGGGTATGAGGGATGGCGTACTCTGCTCAGGCCCACCCCTGTCCTGTTCCCACTCCATCCTCAGGGCTGTCCCCTCCACCCGCGGACACGGTGCTTGCATGGGAGTGGGGCTGGGGACCACGTCAGGCCTCCCAGGGCTCCAGGGGGAGAGCCCGGGAGGGGGCTCCAAGCCCTTCCTTTTTTCCTCTAGTCCCTCCCACGTGCTGCGTGACCTTGAACAAGCCCCTTCTCCTCTGTCGGCCTGTTTCCCCGTCAGTACAAGAAGGGGGCTGGACTAGTTGACCCACCTCAGGGCCTTTCTGGGTCTGGGGTCTGAAGACAAAAAGGTGAAGCCTTCCCCGCCCACCCACTTGTATTTCACTTCATTCTGTCTGAAGAAGTAATTTATTTTGGCCTCAGTCTCCATCTAGTTTATGCTTCAAATACATGAGACCTAGAAGAGACCTCGAGACCGTCTAATTCAAGAGCATCATTGAACTGATGAGGAAATGAGGCCCAGAGAGGGCAAGGGGCTTGCCCAAAGTCACACAGCCAGGCTTGGAACCCAAGGGTTCACCCAAGGAGGATGGGAGCCAACCTCTCACGTTTTGGGGGGCATTTCCTGGAGCACTATTAGGGCCCCTGGAGGGGAAGCCATGGCTGCTTGTGTCATCTTAGCATTCACCAGGATGCCCAGTCTCTGACTCAGGACAGGACTTCTCTTGGAAGGGACAAAAGACTGCAGGCGTTTAGTGGCCCCACTGCCCCAGGCTACAAGCCAGACACCCGTAGAGAGACCAACCGTGAGATCGAGACTTCCTGGCTCTCCTACCCCATCGCAGAGTTTAATGGAGCAACAGTTTTCAGAGACCATACATACACAGCACATCTCCACTGGCAACAATCACGAAATCTACCGCCCGTCATTGTCGGAGCCCTCACCTGTATTCCTGGGGAGCGGGGTGGTGGTTTTGCCCCGAGTTTCGAATAATTCCTGACATTATGGACCAGATGTCACTTTCTATCATGTCCTTGGAGAAAAGACAAGCAGAAAACAAAGCTGCCATGAGCGACGGTGTGGGCAGGGCAGAGACCCACAGTCTTCCCACAGTTCAGAAGGATGGAGCTCAAACAACCAACAGGATGCTTGAAAAAAGAGAGAGAGAGAGCAAGAGCAAGAGCAAGAGAGAAAAGAAAAGAAAAGAAAAGAAAGAAAGAAAGAAAGAAAGAAAGAAAGAAAGAAAGAAAGAAAGAAAGAGAAAGAAAGAAAGAAAGAAAGAAAGAAAAAAAGAAAGAAAAGTATGAGAGGATTCCTGAGTGTCACAGGTCACTTTCCCAGGGCGATTCTACAGGGTTTTAGAAGCGAGTGAAGAGAAAGGAATGAAATTCCAGGTTTTCCCCAATGAATGGGGGAAGGGCAGAGGAAGAATCTAGATAATCTAAATGTCAAGGCGTAGACAATGTGGACTCGCGAAACAGAAATCGGAAAAACGTGATTCCCTTCCAAGCCTAGTGTTCTCCACCGCAGCTCAGTTTTGACCACTTTTCACACAAAAAGCAAAGAGGAGGACAGTTCGGTGTGCCGTGCGTGTTTCTCTGGGGAAGCCCAATTCCCACTTGCAAAAGGGATGGTCCCCGCATGGCTGCCGCCCTGGAAATGCCTTCATTAAGTGCCGCATGCCCTTGTCGGAAAACCCGTCCAACCCCCACCCCACGGCCGCCACACACAAACACAGCCTTGAAAAAGAAATCTTCCCTAAGTTTCTCAAACTCCACGTCTGGACTGTACACAGAAACCCACCCAAGACTCTCAGATCCGCCCCAAAAGTCATTCAGGGGTTCCCGGGAAGGGGGGGGGACAGAATAAGGCAGCCCCCGCAGCCCTGGCGCCCGGGGCTGCAGCCTGGTAATGGGATGCAGGGCGCTTCCCCGGAGTAGGGAGGAGGGAGCAAAGCCGACCTTGCAAGGCGGTACCTGGAGCCGATCCTCGCCCGGCCGCCGCTACCCGCGCTCCCGGGGCGGGCGGGGGTTTCGGAGGGGGGACTCCCTCTCGCTCGCCCCTCGCGTTCTGCAATTTGGCCGCCGTCGCTGCAAGAACCGTTTTTAAATTTCCCTCTCTGGAGCTGTCCAGCTCAGAGCATGCGCAGTAGCCGTGCGGGGTCTTTTCCCCTAGGGTCAGTTACAGGGCAGGGTCAAGGGGATGGCTGCGGGCGTTTCCCAGCAGCAGCAGAAGCAGCAGCTGCAGCCGCAGCAGCCTAGCACGCCCCGGGGCTCCAGGTGGGGTGGGGCGCAGGCATAGCGGCACCCCTCTTCAAACTTTGCCCACGGTGGCAGCAACTACGAGTTCGCGAGCCTGCACTGAGGAGCAGTGGGAGGGCGATCTGGCCAAAAGAACTAAACTGCAAAAGGATGCTGGGTGCATTAAAACTGGCAACCCGTCACTGCCCGTCGGGAAAGGGGGTGGGTGGGTGGAGAGATCTGTTGCGACCCCCTCTATCCCCTAACCGGGGGGACGGGCCCGGAGGCCAAGTCCCGGCCCCAGGTAGACGCGGATTCCGGCCACCTGTCCCTTTAAGAAAGTTGCGCCCGCGCGGGCTGGCGCGCGGCGCGCGGCGGGAGGGGGCCGCGGGCCCGGAGCGCTCGCGCTGGGCGCCTCCACCTGCTGGGGCCGCGAAGGGGGGCCGGGCTGAGCGCGGCGGCCGGGCGCCGGGGGCGCCCCGGGTCTGCGCGCTGCGCCCCCCTGGGCCCTCGTGGAGAGTGAGTCGGCCCTGGGCTAGTGCCGCTGGGCTCGCCGCGGCCAGGGCCCGCAGCTGCGGTGGAGGCTGCGGTGCTCCGGGTCCGGAGCCGCCTTCCGAGCCGGCCGAGCCGTTGGGGGCTGCGGCCCGCCGGTGCGCTCGCGCTCCCGCCTTCCCCGCCGCCGGGCCCGCGCCGCCGCGGGGCGCCCCGCCCTGCTCGGCAGCCACCGCGGGAAAGGTGGCGCGGATCGCGGGCCGGCGGGCGGCGGGCGGGGCCGAACGCGGACAAAGGTCTCCCCAGTCCCCGTGAAGGCTCAATTAGTGTGACCCCCTGAGAAAAGTTTGCGTTTCCGGCCCCCGCACTCTTGAGCCTCTGTTGGAGTCATTTGCCGTGGTCACAACAAAAATGTCATAGTCTTTATTTATTTACATATTCCTGCCGCCTCCTTTATTTTTCACACCAGCCCCTTAGGAGCCAGGATGGTCCCCTTTTTGCCGATGGAGACATTGAAGCGCTGAGCCGTAGTGCGCGGGCTAAGGGCGCAGGGCCAGGACGTGGCTGAAGGCGGGTGGCCGGGGCGCGTCTCAGCCGAATTTACTAGGGCTCCTGCGCCTGCTGTGGTCCTCAGGCCCCAGCGCTATCCCAGGCTTGTAGAGTGTTGGAGGCTGCCCTCACGTCTTGTATACCCAAGCGGGCAGGAGGACGTGTCTCTGCATCTGTTGAAGTTCAGTCAGGAGCTGGGGCTCCCTGGGCCGGGTTTGCCTGGATTTCAGTTTTCATCCAGGTGGCCCGTGCCTTTGGCGCTGGTCCCTGTCCTGAACGGTTTTCTTGTAGCACCTGGGCGCCCTTCCTCCTTTCTTCTTGGCCAGGAGTAAATAGATCGGCTTGCATTCTCCAGGAGGGGTGGGGTGAGGGGAGTAATTTACAGATGTTAGTTAAGGTCATGGTCACGAAACTTTCTCAGTTTTCCTCTCTCTCCGACCTGCATGCATTTAAATTTGTATTTTGATCCATTATAAAGGTGGTTTACAATGCTTCCAATGTCCCTGAAGGACCTATAATTAATTCACCGGTGTGGTCGCACAGATTCAAAGCATTTGGGTTTATTTCTTTTAAGCTTTAATGGAGTTGTAAGTAAATGGGGTGAACCTCCCTTTGAAGCAACAGCCGTTTTCATTATGGATCGTGTTGTGTCTTTAGAGTGGTTTGGAAAGAAAGTCTTTCTCCTAAAAGCCGATGGATTCCATAAAGCTTTAGAAGTAGAAAGTATTCTGTCTGTGAGCTCAGCAGACACATGTGCCGTGGAAAAGGAGAGCGAGGACCCTTCATTAAAAGACAATTTAAAAAACAGGATGCTCTGGGCAGCCCTGCAAGGCCCCCTTTTCCCTGCGGACTTTTCTCCTCCGCATGGATTTTGGGCTGGGGAGTGTGATCATTTCAGGAAAGACTGAGATTTTTGAGTGCTTTGCTTTGGGGTTGGGTGGTGAAAATATGGCTACTCAAACATCTTCTGTTCGAGTTATTCAGAAAACCCAGCGATCTCAGCAGAAACCCTTCTTTTCTAGATTAATGTATTTCCCGCCTTTGGTTAATGGATGGTGTTCTCAAGCGGGCTGAATTATAAGTCACCTGGGGTGAAATCAGAACCCTAAGAGGGAAGAGCTGCGAATCCTCATTTATCTCCGTATTTATTTCTCATTCGCTGTGAGCATCTGGTTGTGTAGGAGTAGCTGGCTCAGATATGCACTATCGGTAACAAGAGGGAGATACACTAGTCCCTTTTCAAAGGTAGATTGATCAAAGCAGTCAATCATCGATAAGAGACTTCAGCAAAAACATGGCAAAGTAAGATAAGACCAACCCCCGCATGTTGTTTGGCAAAAAAAACACTGTTTCCTGGTAGGAACTGGCATGTACAGTGAACTAATCCACGATCAGAAAGCAATCGCTGTGAGAGGAACCAATAGAAAGGCACATTGACGCAGTGATATATATCACCTTCCAGAAATCCTGCCACTTCTGTCTCCTGGTTGTCAACAAAAGAGACGTCCCAATCTGGAGGGAATTTTTATGAGTTTATCTGGGCCAAACTGATAATTGCTGGGGAGCAAGCTCTCAGATGTGCCACTGAGACCCATGGTTACTTAACAAGCCTGGGGGCACCTGTACCAGGTGATCTCCTTATTGAGCTAAAGATGGCCAGCACCTTTTTTTTTTAAATTAAAGAAGGTGAAGTCCACCTGTTTCCTTAGCTAAATAGCGCCTTAGCATTTGCTTCTACCAAGGGAGAGGCTCAGAGTGGTCCTGATTTTGGAGAAGTAGCTGCTTGCCTGCTCTCGAAATTTCTACAAGGCTGAGCAGAAACCCGGACACTTGGCTAGACCTCTGCCAGTGGAAGCACAAGCGGTAAGTGTGTGGCTTTTTCTGTTTTCCTCTGTGGTTTGATGCAGTAGAAAGTGCTCTAATCTGGGCCTGTGTTTCTGAAGTTCTGCTGGCTGAGCAGTACGGTCATCTGCCTGGTCCGCTCGGAGCTAGGATGCCTGTGGCTTTGCAGGAAATATTTGTTTGTGACGCTGAGGATGAGCTTAAAACAACTCAGTCATAAGCGGGAGGACCCCGTGTGCATTGTGTAGGTCCAATGTGTCTATCGTCAGATGCAAAACTATTATACTAACTCACGTAGCAAGTTTCAAGCACATTTTCTTTGATAAGAAGCTTGATTTTATCAGAGGCCAGAACCAGTTCTTCCTTTCCCTAAGTTCCTGACTAGCGCTGTGCCTGCTGTTCTGGTATTCTGGTAATGAGGAGGGAAGGGGGAGTGTGGGCAGGAATATATGATTTGTAGCAATAAACAAACGGCTCCCTTTCTTCCACTCTGACCACTGGCTGGCACAGTGAACCGAAGGCAGGGGCTCTGAAGCAGAAATAGCACAGTGCTTTTTCATGAATGGTTATACCAGAACACCACAGCCCCCCGGGGCTGTGTCTGGCCTGTAGGTGATCCTCTGGAGATGAACAGGCTTAAAAAATATTTGTTGTTGTTGCTTTGTCAATTGCTAAAAACCAGCCAAGTGGCATTTTCCTGTAAGAAAGTTCTGGACGGCAGACTTACCCAGGATTCACCCTCCAAGGTTCCTGCCACCTCTAAAAGCAATGTCTGATTCTGGTTGCATGCAACATAAGGGTCAGACGCACTGTAATAAGCCCCCGTGTGGTGTCAGACGCAGCTTCTGGAGGCGGGAGCGCGGAATCGGTTTTTTTTTCTGCGGGGGAGCATGAAAGGGCCCTGGTCGTTGATCTCCTTTGCCCGTTAGCATGACTGATGAGTGTATTATGGGTCTCTCTGGCAGCGCGCTTGCAGAGGAACTGCCACTTATGATTGCCCTACATCTTACTTAATAGCAGGATGCTAAGCCCTTGGATATTACCCAGAAGGGAATGCTGCCGTGTTTGTGATTCTTGGTGATTCCTACAGCCTCCGCCCACACCCGGTGCAGACGCTGTCTGGTCCCCTGAGCAGTGGTTAGTGGGCCGATAACATTGAACCTGTTTAAGAGTGTGGCCCCAGGAACATGCACCAAACAAGTTTCAGGAGGTTTTCTTTTGTTTTGTTTTTTTTCAAATTGTCTTTCTCTGTCCATTTATAATAACCTCATTTAGTTGTCGGTTTTGGCACTATGTCCCGGTATTTCTTTATGAAAAGGATTTTTTTCTTCCTTGGAGGGATTTTGTTTTAAGTGTAAGAAGAATAAAAACCAGAGGCTTAATGGGTCTGTGAATCCACAAGACAGAATGAAGATCGCCAGGTTGTAGACCCCAGGGCTGACTCCAGTCAGTATAAGGAACGCCTTTCTAACCGTTAGAGCAGTCCTGGGCTGGCCTGTCTCCTCGGGTGCCAGAAAGTGCCCTTGACCCAGCAGAGAACGGGCACAGGGGCCGGGAGACGGACACGCCGGAGGCAAGATGGATTGCACCTCGGAGGCCTACCCGGTGCGAGACTTCCATGGTCTTCTGCATCTCACCCTTGAACTTCCATGCCAAGCCCATGCATATAAGTACAAATTCTTTTTAAAAATTTTACATTTTAGCCCTGGCTGGTGTAGGTCAGTGGATTGAGCGCAGGCTGCAAACCAAAGCATTGCAGGTTCGATTCCCAGTCAGGACACATGCCTGGGTTGCAGGCCACGGTCCCCAGCAACCGCACATTGATATTTCTCTCTCTCTCTTTCTCCCTCCCTTCCCTCTCTAAAAATAAATAAATAAAATCTTTAAAAAATTTTTACATTTTAATTATACTTCGAAGTCAATATTTTATATTAGTTTCAGGTGTCCAACATAGTGATTAGACATTTATATCATTTATGAAGTGATTCTGTCCGGCTCCCGATAATTCTAGTAAGCTGACACCATACATGGTTCTTACAACATTACTGACAATATTCCCTGTGCTGGACTCGACATCCCCGTGATGGTTTTGTAACCACCGCTTTGTACCTCTTCACCCCTTCGCCTTTCTCACCCATCCCCCAGCTCCCTCCCCCTGACAACCATCAGTCAGTCTGTTCTCCAAATCTGTGAGTCTGTTTCTGTTTTGCTTGCTCATTAATTTTGTTCTTTAGATCCCACATATAAGTGAAATCATATATTGTCTTTCTCTGACTTAGAGTTATACCCTCTAGGTCCGTCCTTGCAGTCACAAATGGTACGGTTTCATTTGTTTTTATGGCCAAGTAGTATTTATTTATTCATATATATATATATCACATCCTTATCCATTCATCTAGTGATGGACACTTAGGTAGCTTCTTGGCTATTGTAAATAATGCTGCAATGAACATAGGGGTGCATGTATCTTTTTGAGTTAGTACTGTGGATTTCTTAGGATATATACCCAGAAATGGAACTGTTGGGCCATAAGATAGCTCTAGTTTCAATTTTTGGGGGAACCGGCCAGGGTTCAAGCCTCAGCATCGTCCCTCCCTTGCCCCTCCTTGGCCGAGGAGTTTTGGGTGAGTTATTCCCCGCACCTGTTCTCTCATCCCTAGAAGAGGAGTAACAATGTGCACCTTTCAGGGCCGTGTGAGGCGCGGAGGTGGCACCACCATGGGCTGTGCTTCAGGGGGCTTTGTATTTCTAAAGGCTCTTCTTGCCGTTTTGCAAGTAGATTCTCCTGGAGAAAATAAGGAATCATTCTAGTTACTTTGGGGAGCTGTCTTCAACCTTTTAAATCAGTAGAGTCTGGGTTTACCGAACAGTTCTCTAGTCCTCGGGTGGATTCGAGCTAGCCTTTTCCTGGCATCCAGGGAGAAGTTAGTTAGCCTGTGCCCCCCTAAGATGATGCTGTTTTAGGTATAACCAGTATTCGAGGTCCTTATCTTCTGCCCCAACCCACCATCTCTGCATCTAAACCTTTCCTTTCCTTCACCCAGCGGGAAATGCCACTCAGCAATCACAGTGTGGGGAAGGCTGTCTCGCCCCTGAAATCGGTAATTGATTTAATCTGGCTGCTGTGTGCGGGGGCCTGCCTGTGCTTCGCCTTTTTGTGCTTCACAGATGTTGCAGCACGTTTTACAAATTGGAAGCAAGACCCTTCACCTGCAAAAAGGTACAGCTGGCTTTATGCAGAGTGTGTTGTTCTGGCCTCTAGGTCTCTGCTGTGGGCACAATTTATGATTCTGCGTCTAATCCGAGTCTGCATTATTAAGCAGAACAGTGACTATCAATCTATTCTATATTCTGCTTTCCTTGTATGCCTTTTTCGACTGGTTTCTTTTTCATCTTTTTGTAATCGATGAGAGAGAGAGATTGATTTGTTCCACTTACTGATGCCTTCAGTGGTTGCTTCTTGTATGTGCTCTGACGGGGGATTGAACCTGCAATCTTGGCGTATCCAGATGACGCTTTAACCAACCGAGCTACCCAGCCAGGGGCTTTCTTCTACTGGTTTCTACCAGGAGTCCTGAACCAGGAGTCTGCAGGCCACACACAGCCACAGGCTGGCTTTGTTTGGCTCAAGGCGAACAAACACCTTGAACTGGAAACCAGCATTTTAAAATCCTTCAAACTTGGATTTCCACCTTTTTCCCTCCCCAAAACGTAAAAAGTTGCCCACCCCAGGCCCGCCATCTCATGAGGCAGCCGCCCCATTCGCTGGAGGGCTGGCCCATGCCCCCCTGTTTGCCATGGGCCCCCCACTCCTTGTCACTCAATCCCAGTGCCTCGGGCTCCCCCCATTGGTCTTTCAACACATGTCCCATTGATCTCTGTGTTTTTCCTATAACAGAGTGAGGACAAAAGTCAGGTTTTTATGCCTGTGTTGCTATGAAAACCGCAGAAAGATCAGTAGTAGCAGATAAAAATAATGACCATCCTTCCAGACAGTTTACTCTGCCGAACAGGGTGCTGAGTGCCCTGCACATCCCGCCCCATTCTCCTTCCCGTGCTGTGAGGCCGGCGGTGCTGTGCCCCCTGGAGCGGGGAGGAGACCCCTCCGAAGCTGCTTGCTGCTCTTTCTACCTGGTGGTGGGGGGGGGCGGGGAGTGGTGTGGGGGCCCCTCCGCCCTGCTTTTCTGCTCTGAGCGGTTTCAGATGGGCGAGACACTTAGGGCATCTTGTTTTGTGATATGTGGCTTGGGACAAGGTAGGTCCCGCTGGTAAGAAAGGATGCAACTCTATTACGTGGAACTTAATGCTTCCCACTCCGGCTTCATAGAAGTCACACTTTCAGTTCCTGGGGTAGATCAGAAGTGTAAAAATGGGGTTGAACAAAGTGGCTTGTACAGACCAGCACTTTAAAACTCTTAAGCAAGTGGACCCAACATCTCAACCATCTGATCCATCGAAAGGTGCATTGGAACCCCCCATAAAAAGGTTGGGGAAATAAAATTGCTGTATTTGTTATAATCTAATAGTGAGGGCTTCATTCTTAGTGAAGTAGATGAAAGTGTCTTAGTATTTGGTATCCTTTGTCATGGTTGGAGTACATTTCAAATAAGAATACTCTTTTGGATACTATGTTTTGAAATTCATACAGTTAAAACTTGATTATAGTGATTTCTTCTGTGTCATAGACTAAGACACAGGGCGAGAATTTCTGAAATGCTCTGAGTCCCAGTGGCTGGCCTTGGGCAGGTAGCTTAGTCGCTTAAAGTGTTGTCCTATGCACCAAGTTTGTGGGTTCTATCCCTGGTCAGGGCACATACAAGAATCAAACAATCAGTGCGTAAGTAAGTGGAACAGCAGACACATCGATGCCTCTGTCACTCTCAAATCAATGAACAAAAATTAAAAAATTCCAGTGGCTGGAGAGTGAGAGAAAGAGACAGAACAGTTAGCCTGTTAATAGCTGTAAACCAGCTCTGACAAAAGACCACTCACATTCCTGCAAATCTGTTGGAATTTAGGATTAACTTCCAGGTGGCTATTTCCGTGATTCCGCAAGAGAGAACAGCCAGGCGTGCTGGAAGCCCAGGAGCCTTCCCCATCCCCACCCCAGGAGCCTCCGCTTCTTATTTGCACATGAATTTTCTAATCTGCTGCCCACAGGGAATTCACAGGGGTGGACACTTCTTTGCTGACTCTGTCTGTGCCTGTCCCGGACCTGGCCCCGCTGCTCCTTCTCCTGGCCCCTTTGTCTAGAGCGAATGTAAATTCTTTCAGAATGGCTTCCATCCCCCCCACCCCCACCCCTACCTGATGTATAAAAATTCTCAACGATTCCAGGAAGACAGACTCATTTTTTTTTTAACCTGGCCATGTTGCCGGTGGTTGAGGCTTCATGTCCTTGGATCTGAACTTTTCATGCCTAATGAACTCTTTCTTTGGAAAAGAGACTTTTAGCTGTGGATGTTAATTTTCGTGTAACACATGAAAATGAAGAACTCCTTATGATAAGGCATAAATTCTTTGCTTCAAGCCAGCATAGACTGGTTTTGGGGCTCCTCATCTGTCCACAGAAAGGCCTTGAACAGTTCTTTGGTCAACAAAGAATGTGAACTGAGATTTTTTTCACTGCAAGCAGCTTTCTCCTGCAAACTCCAACTAACTAACTAGCCAACCAACCAATGGGAAGTGGTTTCAAAACACTGCTCAGAAAACTCTGTCTTATCACTGTTGCATTTTGAGATCCTGTTCCCCAGTAACAAAAAGCAACTTGTTTGCTCACTAAGATCCCTTCCCAAGGTTCTAGACTGTTTCTTTTTTCCTATAAACCAGAAATACAAACTTATTTCAGTGTAACATTCCCTGGACACTTCCCCTTTGCAAGGTAACAATCCTCGCTGTTTGTTTTAGAAACGGTAATGTTGTATCATTGTAACAAATTACACTTAAAAATCATTCAGTGTGAAATTGCAGGTTAATCCCGTAGGGACAGGGTATTAACAATCAGCCAGCCTTTTGGAGCGTACAGATGGTGAATCTGGGACTCACAATAGGAACGATCCCTGATTACATGCCTGGGTGTAACGGACGTACAAAAAGACCTCCCCAACTTCAGCTGGAGAGTACAGTGGAGGTCCTAGCGCCTGACTTGTTTGGGACACTCCAGGCCCTAAGAATGCCTGTGTTTCATCACCTATCCTACATGAGATCCTGCAGTGTGGTCTGTGTGCTTTGAAGCCTACCACGGGGATACGCAGTAGCGTTCTCTCAGTGTACTTAGCTCAACCCTCCTAAATTCCACAAGAATTTGGTTCCAAGAGCAGTGTCACAGCGGCGCAGGCAGTGGGGACGGGCCGATGTGCCCAGGGGAGAGAGGTCGTTAACTAAACCAGTACCCGCTGCTCACTAATTGCCAGAAATAAAGTTAGTTGCTGGACTAACTGCAACTAACTGTTGAGGACTCTGCGAATTGGAAATTAATTTGCACCTGAAATGAAAAGGACAACGCCCCTGATTCTGAAACTGTCATTCCTGGAAGCCACAGACGTAAAACCCCACCCTGTGCTTGACTTTGAGAATGGAAACGGCACATTTGTACACACTGCCTCGTATTCAGACCACGGCACAGCGAGGGAGCAGCAAGCGTGTGCCTGGGACTCTGAGTGAAGCAAATAAGACTTTTTTCTCTTTGTATTTTTAAATAATTGTTTGCTGCAATTTTAAATCGAAGGATAGCCATTTCGATGGCTCTAGTGATTTCACTTTATGTGCAACTTCTATATACACCCAAAGATCTTCCCCCAAATCAATGGCCTAATTTTAGATGTCAAGGAGAGAATGAGTTGTCTCAAGAGAGAACCACAAGGCTGGGCTGTTTCAAGGAGTTTCACACAATTGTCTTGGCTTTTTAGGGCACGTTTCTCAAAAGCAAAGCAATCTTTCAATGAACTGTCGATCCTACATATTCCTTTTCCGGACACTGTTTTGTTACGGAGCTCGCGACAGCACAAGCAGCGTGTCCGTCTGACTGCAGAAACTGTCTCGCTTCAGGCGCATGCGCCACGACCTGGTTTTGCTTTTCCTCAACCCAGGGGTTTGTGGCAGTGATGCGCCAGCTGCGCAATAGTGATCGTGTCCTCTCTGTCGGACCAGTTAGGTGCCGCCGGAGAAAGGCGTCAGGGTCCTGTCTGGAGGGGATGTTTGTAAGCCTCTCAGGGTGATTCCAGAGGTGGTTTGTGGCTGGTCCTAATTTCTGCCTTTTCCCTCAGGTGTTGGGACATATGTATCATTCCAATTTGTTTATTTCTGCACTTGTGACTTTTTGTGTGTGTCAAATTAAAAAAAAATCATTGCTAAGACCAATGTCAAGGAACTTATCCTCTTCTTTCCCTTCCCACCCCCCTTACCCAGGAGTTTTAAGGTTTCACATCTGATGTTCAAGACTTTATCTATTTTGAGTTGATTTTTGTCTATGGTTAAGGTAATGGCCCAGTTTCTTTTTTTTTTCTTTTTTTGCATGTGCCTGTCTAGTTTCTCCAGCACCATTCATTGAAGAGACTCTCCTTTATCCTTCCCTGTTATATATTCTCGTTTCCTTTGTCATGTTATTTGGCTCCCTTGTTGCAGATTACTATATGCATGAGTTTGCTTCTGGGCTCTCTGTTCTGTTCCAGTGATATGTGTGTCTGCTTTTATGCCAATACCATTCTGATTTGATGACCACGGCTTTGTAATGTAGTTTGAAATCTGGACCTGTGAGCCTTCCCGCCTTGTTTTTCTTTCTCAGCATTGCTTTGGCTATTCGAGGTCTTTTGTGGATCCATACATGTGTTAGGATTGTTTTTTATATGTCTGTGAAAAATGACTTTGGAATCTTGATAGGTGTTGCTTTGAATCTCTAGATCGCTTTAGGTAGTATGGACATTTTAACAATATTAATTCTTCCAGTCCATGGGTATGGAATATTTTTCCATGTATTTGTATCTCCTTCAGTTTCCTTCATCAATGCCATATTTTTCAGGGTACAGATCTTTCATCTCCTTGTTTCGATTTATTAATTATTGTATTCTTTTGATGCAGTTGTAAATGGGATTGGTTTTTACTTTCTTTTTCTGATAGATCACTGTTAAAAGTTTTAATTTATGATTTTATTATTTTTAATGTATTGCTTTCAGAGAGAGGAAGACAGAGAGATGAATGCGTTGTTCCACTTATCTGTGCATTCATTGGTTGATTCTTGTATGTGCCCGGACCTGGGGTCACAACCCTGGTGTAGCAGGACGGTGCTCTAACCCACTGAGCTACCCAGCCAGAGCCTAAAAATTTAAAGTTTCAAAAGAAGACAAATAAATGGACAGAGATTTTTTGGTGTGGATGAGTTCATTTTTTATGCTGGTCAAATATGCATAACACACAATTTGCCATCCTAACTGTGTCCAAACCTGCAGTCTGTAGAATTAAGCCCGCCTGGTTGTGATACCCTCCCCATCCCCATGTCCAGAACCTTCTCATCTTTCCCACCTGAAACTCCGTCCCTGTCACACACGAACTCCTGTCCCCATTTCCTCCCAGTTCCTGGTGATCGCCATTCTGCTTTCTGCACCAACCCTTGCCTGAAGAGGCTAATCAGACTCCTGGGGCACAGCCTGCCTGCCTGTCTGTACCTGTCCAGGTGAGCGGTTCCATCCTTATTCCAGTCGCCCAGAGTCCCAGCCCGTTGCGTGTTTCTGCATTACTTCCTGCCGCGTCCCTTTCCCCCACTTCAGTGCCACCACGCACCCTTGGTCTCTCTCTTCCCATCTCCAGGCTAATGAGTCTAGTCGATAGTCACATTCATTTCTTAGTTGTGACAGATGTGCCAGGTTATGTAAGATGTTAGCACAAGGGAAACCGGATGAAGGGTGTGTGGGCTCTCTCTGTGCTGTCTCGGCAACTTTTCCGTAAGTCTAAAGTTATTGCGAATAAAAAGCACGTGTACACACACACACACACACACACACACACACAAACACACATGCATGAAGTCAGCCACACCTCTTTTCAGTATCTTTTTAAACAATCATTTAAATGTTACGGCCATTATTAAAAAGTTTTTAACAGCAATCAACACCCTGTTTGTCCAAGAGCGTGTATCTGAATGGGGCAGGGTGTAAGTGGCTGGTGGATGAGCCTCTGGCGGGGTTATCCCTACTTCCTTATTTAATAACCGGACTCGTAAGGGTTTCTTAAGCCTGAGTGACCCGAGCTCTGTTGCCAGGCCTCTCCTGATGACCCTTCCAGGACCCCTGTCCCAATTCGTCCATCAGAGAAAAATGAATCTATTTCAGGAGCTATCAGTCCTCATTATCTCTAATTGGGTCTGGCGGCTGGAGACAGGCCTCATTATTTTTAATTGGGGCCCATCGTTCTAGAACAAAACGCCACCCAGTTTCATGCAGATCATGCCTGGATATTTGCTTGCAAGTTCAAAGTGAAATTGCGTTGTAGGGTTTCCAGGAAATCCCACTGCAGTCTCTCCTTTTGTTCCACCGGGCTTTATGGGTATAGTCCTGGGTGATGAAACCACAAATACTCATTGATTGGGGACTGTCCGTGTTTACGTCGAGGGCGTTTTTTTAGCATGTGAGTAGTACTTGTCTGCTTTTCTTTCAAAATGAATGAATATTATAACACTGGACATAATTTGACAGATTGCTCACTTTGGAATCATTTAAATGTGGTTTTGGCCATGGCGTTGGGCCATGGGTAAGTTCTTCTTATTTAAAGGGACTCATGTTTGCTATTTATTCTGATTCACTCTAAAGTAGATAATCCTTCACCTACCATGCGCTTTTGTGTTTCTTTATTGTCCGCCTGCTGTTTCCAAACCATCCGTTAGTTATTTCCTGCATTCCTCAGTGGAACATCCACTTTGGGAAATTCACTAGAGCGTGCATCTGTGCTACTGGTTTTTAAAATGTTCGCTTGTCCAGAATTCCATAAGGGAAGACTATTCTTCCTTTGACGACCCGGAATGCCTTGCAAGTCTTTTCGAGGGTGTTCCCACTGGAGGTAGGAATTCTGAGACCCAGCCTGGGCCGCGTCCCTCGGGGCGGCATGCCCGCTCGGGGTGGGGGCTCCCCGGAGGGCCCGCGTTGAGACGCAGAGCTGGGACCCCTCAGAGCCAAGAGCCGTCAGCAAAGCAGAGCTTCCCAGAAGGAGAATTCTAGGAGCTGCTGTTACTTGCTTGGCCCCCTCAGAGATGCTCTGTAGACTTTCCAGAAGAGAGGAAAAGGACCAGGGCAGGCATTCCCTGGAACGTGAAAGGAAGGATCCACAAGTCAGGGGTCCGTTTCTTCAGCTCCCGGGCAATGATTTCTCCCTGCCACCCCGCACTCAGTGTTTTAAAATTCAGTTTAGCGGGGTGACGCTGGCTGATGAAGGTGTGTAAGTTTCAAGTGTGCAAGTCTGTATACATCCTCTGTACACTGCACTGTGTACCCGCCCCTCCCCCGAAGTCTAGTCTCCTCCTGTCACCATGTGCTTGACCCCCTGTGCCCTCTTCATCCTCCCTGCGAGCTCTCTTTTCTCTGGGAACCGCCATCCAGTTGTCCGTATTTGTGAGTGTTTTTGTTTGTTTTGTGTGTTCATGTGTCGATTTTGGTTTTATAGCTCACATATGAGTGAAATCGTATGGTTCTTGTCCCCTTTTCCATCTGAATTATTACATTTAGCTTGATATTCTCAAGATTATCCATGCTGCCGCAAATGGCAGTATTTCACCTTTTTTACGGCTAAGTAGTATTCCATTATATATGTGCCACATGTTCTATAAGGGTACAGTATATCTTTATGAATAAATGTTTCAGAATTTTGAGGGTTACACTCATTTTTATAATGTAGCTCCTTCATTAAACCTGGGGGTCATTTGCTCTTTTTTTTAAGACTTTATTTATTTTTAGACAGAGGGAAAGGGAGGGAGAGAAACATCAATGTGTGGTTGCCTCTCGCGTGCCGCCTACTAGGGACCTGGCCCACAACCCAGGCATGTGCCCTGACTGGGAATTGAACCAGCGACCTTTTGGTTCACAGGCTGGCACTCAATCCACTGAGCCACACCAGCCAGGGCTCTTTCATTTGCTCTTAATGCTTTCCTATGTAGTGTAGTTCTGTAGCATACACACAACTTAATCCAATAGGGATTTTCCTGCCCACACCCGCCCCATCATTGTTGGTAGTTGGGTGGAGATTTCTTCCAAGTATTTTTTCGTTGTTGTTTCTAGTCAATTCGTTGGAATCAGTGCTGTCTTTCGATGACAGATTCACCATTTACAGTACAGGGATTTGTCACAGATCTTCCCAGGTTGTCCCTGAGCAGCTGTGGCCTCATTCCCCACCGTTCCATAGAGAAGAGCGGTGTGCCCGCGCCCCCTCTGCCCCGGGCTGCCCGCGAGGAAGAGCAGAGGGGCGGTAGAGTGGCGGGCCTCCACTCCGGAACATGGGCACCGTTTCCCCTCTGCGTGTGTAGGGTGTGTTTGCGGCCCCAAGATAAGCTCTGTGTGCCACCTGACCCCTCTTGAAGGAGGCAGTTTGCCTTCTTGTAGGGTGGTAAGTCCTGCATCTTTGACCTCATGACCCCTCCTGCCAACTCGGTTCGTTGTGTGTTGGCGGGGAGAGAATCGGGGGTGGGCAACAGTGTTTTTGTTGTAGTGTGTATGTGTATAGGAGGCTTTCAAAATCTTGTGTATTTTTCTGTAAAAGAGTGGCTTGTTCATTAACACATCATGCTTTCTGTGTACATTTTCAGGGGAGAGAAGTCAGCCACTTGCCCATCCTCCTATAGCCAACAGGGGGCTCAGTTGGGGCACTAACCACCCAGTGGGTTCTTAACCATGACCTCAGCGCAGAAGCAGGCTCAGGTTGGGGGCCTGTGGCTTATACAGGGAGGGGTGGGTGGCTAAGGGGGAGGTGCTGGGGACAGAAGGAATATAACCTGACAAGTACGAATTAGTTTCTGTTCTGGAAGGGGCCAGCTCTGAGCCACCTGCTGTTATATTGCCTCCAATAGACTTAAAGTTGTGGGGTTTTTTTAATTTATTGATTTTAGAAAGAGGAAGGAGAAAGGGACGGAGCAAGGGAGAAAAAGAGAGACAGAGAAACAGAAACATCGACTTGTTGTTCCATTTATTTATGCATTTGTTGGTTGACTTATATGTGCCCCAACCAGGGATCGAACCTGCAACCTCAGGGATGACATTCTAACCAACTGAGCTACCTGGCCCGGACACGTTGCAATTTTTTAATGACTAAGAACACACGTGCTGTTTTTGCATCTGAACATTAACAATGATAAAGTGAAAATGAAGGAAACCTGGGAAAGCCAGAGTCTTTATATTATGAACCTCGGAGTTGCCAGTCGATTTGCTTTCCCGGAGTTTGAGGAAGTCAGGTGTCCCCAGTGGGCCCGAAAGGTGATCCCAGGAGGAGTTCCACGTAGCTGGATCTAGGCCGTGGTCAAGAGAGTTTCTCCTTTCTGTGCGTGGCCGACGGAGGGTCCTGACTTGGACTCGATGGCCACTGGCCGTGACCGTGAGTGACTAATCAAAGATCAGCAGTGGCCGTAACGTGATCTCGAGGGAGGTCAGGTTTCCAGTTCTTATCGCTCCCTAGCAGCCCCGGGTGCCCGCAGGTAGGAGGCCACGGGATGCAGTCACTGCCTCCCGGGATGAATTTTTAATGCTGTCCTGCCCAGCGGGCTAGAATCGCCTCACACCTTGCCGCCGAGTGCCCGGCAGCACAGGGTCAGAAGCCAGTGAGAAGCAGCTGGTAAAGGGCTCGAGTGGAACAATTATTAGCAGCGCACTCGCTCTCCGTGCGTGATGGCATCCAAGGTAACGGGACTCGGAGGGGGCCTCCCGCGAGCACCGCCTCTTCTCCCCGGAGCCTCTGAGTGACCCTAGTAACTGGGCCCCAGGAGGCAGAGAGAGAGACTGGGGCCGGGGCCGGGGTTCTGAATTTGTTTGGTGAAAATCTTACTTCAGGCGACCTTCAGATGCTCCGCCCTCTCATTGGCTGGGGACGGCGTGGCCTTTCAGAACCCAGCGGTGGGGTGCGCGCAGTTCGTTTCGAGTCGGCTTTCTGGGGTTCTGGTCTGTATTCTCAGCGTCCAGTGCAGCAGCTGCAGGGCACCTGTGACTGTCGAGTGCTGGACATGTGACTAGTGGGCCCGGGGAACTGAATTGTAAGTTTTACCTAGTTGTCCTTGATTGGAACAGCCTCGTGTGGCCGGTGGCTACGGCGCTGGGCGGTGCAGGCAGAACCTTAAATAATAGATGGTGACCTAATGGTGAGGAAAACCGTAGGTAATTTTTGCCCTAAGATGTAAGACTATTTGTAAGTTGTCTTTTTGTTTGTTTGTTTGTTCATTTGTTTGTTTTAAATCCCAGATAGAGGGCATTTACTTTTGGATGTAGTAGCTCCAAACTGGCCCTGGTAAAGATCAGGCCTCAGGAAGCTGACCTGGAGGTATTTTCACAGGCTTGTGGACAAGGCCCAAATTCTCTGGGGCAACGGAAGACAGAATCTGAGTGTCAAACCCCTTGCCTTTTTCCAGGGGTTACTTAAAGGCATAGCAATGGAGGAACTTGTTCTGTTTTATTTATTTATATTTTTTTGCGTGACCATCTCCTGTGTTGTCTATTGAGAAAACATTAGCCGAAGGATTCTGTCTCCGGCTCCAGACAGCAGAGAGGGTACAGAAGCATCTATGCACGTCGTTGTCAGAGTAGTCCAGTAGGCAGCCACAGAAACCTCCACACCATGAAGAAACTCTAGCTACGGCGTGTCATCGATCCATGCAGGCAATTATCCATTTCTATAGCACCTTGGCAACGGGCACCTGTGTGTGGCCCTGACCTCAACCGGAATGCACTGGAGCACCCAGAGGTCCAGGCTTTACTTGCCACTCCTGCGTCACATCCCCAAACAGTGGCTCCAGGACACGTGCTTCACTGGGAGAAATGACTTGGTTGGTTGGCAGTGGAGTAGTCACGTGGCACCCGTCTCGCAGGGGAAATGCAACAGGGAGGCCTGTCCTCCAGCAAGGTGTCTCACGTGGCATCTTCTGTCGTCATGGCAACATGAAATCTATGTAGAAGTGCGCGTGCAGCTTTATCTGTATGTCGTTATACATTTTTAAAAATAAAGGGAGCTGTTCTTCCTTAACTTGTGAATTCATTCCCAGGCTCCCCTGGTAAGATACCGTTTGAATGGAACTCGAGGACATACAAGAACAACCTATGCATACATCCGACCACTTGGGAGAAAGAATGTCAAGGGCACTATTTCAGGGACGAAAGGCAACCTCCAAAGGTTGTATTCTGTGTGACTCCCTGTGACTATAGAGACAGAGCAGACCCCAGGCGTTCGAGGGGGATTGGTGAGGCCAGAAAGGGGAGCACCCTTAGGGATGATGGGACGATTCTGCATCTCGACTGCCATGGAGGTCACGTGAGTCTGTACACGTGGTAAAGTTACACACACACACACACACACACACACACGAGTGCGTGTGAAAACCAGTGAGCGCAGAATCGAGTCTGGAGGTTGCCCCAGGGTCGATCTCCTCGGGCTGCCTCACTTTGAGGAGAAGCTGGCTGAAGGGCATCTGGGGCCTCCCTGCGCTGTTTTTTTCTCCAGCTTCTTGTGAGTGTGCAATTATTTCAAAATAAGAAGCTTTTTTTAAACCCCTACTTAGAAATATTGGTGATGGGGCCATTTAGAAATGACCTTCAGAGGGAGCTGGGCTCGAGGAGTGAAGCAGAAGGAAGAGCGAAGGCCACACAGATCATGAGGCTGATGCGGGCTGAGCGCTTCCCACCCCCGACTGGGCACCGCCCACAGGTTGGCGGGGACCCTTCACGGCCGGTTCACTCAAAAGCTCACTTTGTGCGGGTCATCCGGGCAGTTGCCTCTCTTCTGCAAGTGCGTCGGATGGCAGGGTCTTGGTAAAGATCAGAAAGTCCTCCCGTCACATAACCAGGAAGAAATTCCTGGTGCGTATCCACACCCAGTGTAACAGAGGATGGCTCCCGCCAGGTTCCAAATAAGTCCTCTGCCGTGGTTCAAACGTGTTTTCATGACTTTATTTTTGTGACTTTTGAGCACGTCAAAGAATTGAAATGCAATAGGTAATTTAAAATGCTTTATTGTAAAATAAGTGTAGATTCAAAGAGCTGCAAAAATAGTACAGAGAGGCCCCATGACCCTTCACCCAGTGACCTACAAAGGTTACGTCTTGCATAGCTGCAGCACAATATTTGTGCCGGGACACGCAATGTTGTTGTGCTGGGTGTGTGGTCCCACTCCAGTGTCTCACATCTGTAGATTCACGAAACCACCGCCATAGTTGAGGGTGATTATTTTTACCCTGAGTGTCTTAAGTGCCAGGTAATTAAGCTCATTAAACCTTTAATAGAATCATTCTCAGCGTTCGGTGAGGAGGCAGTTTCACCAAATGTAGTTGAAGTGACTTTCACGTCATATGTATGTTGGGTTCAGAGAATAATTGGGTTAGATAAACTGCCTCTTGAATCTCATTTCCAATACCTTCATTTTTAATTTTGCAATTGATTTTGGTATGGCTTATTATTACTTTTTTAATCCTTACCCAAGGATATGTTTATTGATTTTTAGAAAGAGAGAAAGTGGGGGGTGTGGAGAGAAAGGAAAAAGACATTGATGTGAGAGAGAAACATCGGTTGGTTGCCTTCCATACACACCCCGACCGGGGATCGAACCCGCAACTTAGGGATATGCCCTGACCGGGGATTGAACCCACAACCTTTTAGTGTATAAGACGATGCTCCAACCAACTGAGCCACCCATTCAGGGCTAATCCTTTTATAATCAGTCAAAAAAAGAAGTCATACCATTTTAAAGAGCCATAGGCATGGAGAAAGACAAAAACTGTATGATCTCACTTATACAGGGACCTCAAAATAATCGTTATAACCGAGCTGGTAAATACAGAGGACTGGTTGATTGGCGGTCGCCAGAAGAGTGGATGGGGTCAGGTAGAGGTTGGGCAGATTGATTAAAGGGGCTCCAGAGGTACAAAGTTCTGGTGATAAAATGAATGAATTCCAGGGCTGGCATGGACAGCTTGGTGACCATAGTTAATAATAATGTTCTGTATACACCAAAGTTGCTAAGAGAGTAGATCTGAAAAGTTCTCCCCACAAGAAATTTGCAGTGATGTGCAGTGAGGGTTGTTCACTGGACTTGCTGTGGTGATCATTTCACAACATATACAGAGAGGGAATCGTCATGCTGTGCGCCTGAAACTGGTAAAATGTTACAGCAACAATTATATTGCAGTTTTTAAAAATGTGAGGACATATTTTTAAATATGGGGACAAAGACAGCAAATGTCCTAAGATCTTTCTTTCTAACATTTACTTACGTAACATATTTACTGTTGGGAAGCAGTGAGGGGACGTCGAGGCCTTGCATGTAACAGTTTTTAGTTACTGCTCATGCTGGAAAGTGCGGCTGGGTGACTGTGCACTTGTTTCTCCACCTGCAGCTCCCACGGGGCGTTTCAGACTCCGTGAACTGCTCTAAGTCTCATTAGGAGACCCTCTAATCCCCGAGGTCGTTTAGCAGCATCATTCTGTCGGCTGATACTCATAATTACACTTACGCCGCAGCGATGAAGAAGCTGCCGTCGCGTGATAAAACGCCAGCAGTCTTGCTGTCGTTACGTGAACAGAGTCCCTCCGTGCAAGGGCTGAGCTGTCAGTGTGGGACAAAGTAGACTCTTAGACACTTGCAATGTGATCATGCTCATGTGGTTCAAGTTCGAGCCTTGTCAGCTCCACAGCTGAGACCCCTTAAATCAGAGTAATCGGGCCACGCTTGCTTGCCTGAGGCGCATTGGGTTTAAAGTGGAGCTGCCCCCGAGCACTGTCCCAGAACTGGGGGAGGCACCTTGAGAAGGGCTTTCCTGGAGAACCAGACCTGTCTGTCTGTCTGTCTGTCTGTCTGGGGAGCAAGCGCTGGTCAAGTTCTGCAGGAGAAACCGCTGCCTGCTGCTGTTCACACAGTTCAGGTTTGGCTCGTGTCTGGTGAGCGGGGAAGCGGCCGTGGGTCCGGAGAGGGAACATCCCAGCTCGAGCTCTGCGTGACCTTAGTTGTCAACACTTAACGATGCTGGGAGCGAAGGCGATCTTCACAAAGAAGTGGCCTGCCTGCAGATCCAAGGGGTGCACCACACGCCATTCGGCATTGCCTTGGAAAGGGTTATATTTGAAATTCTGTTGTGCGTCTCTTGGGTGCAGGCGGGCTTTAAATAACGGTGACCAGGAGTCTGGGCCCCAAGGAAAAGAGACGTAGGTGCTAAACAGGATGTCGCGCGGGGTCAGCACACCCTTTCTGTAGGCGGTCCAAGGAGTGTTTTAGGTTTTGCGGGCCATGAGGCCTCTGTCTCGACGACCCATCCCTGCTACAGTGGGAGAGCAGCGACAGACACACGTAAACGACAGGCATGGCTGGGGGCCAGCACGTATGAATGGACACAGATTTGAATATCACACGATTTTCTCATGTCACAAAATAATATTAATATAACATTATAATATAGAACTATAACAACATACTATCATGCGTTAATGTTCTGCATTAAAATTAATATATTAAAAAAATTTTTTCCTTGTAGCAAAACCACGCAGGGCCATCGCTTGCTCTTCCGTGACACAGAACATCAAAACTGTTCTGTGTTTAGCCCTGGCCGGCGTGGCTCAGTTGGTTGGGCATCGTCCCACAAACTGAGCGGTGGTGGGTTCGAGTCCTAGTCAGGGCACATTCCTGGGCTGTGGGTTCAGCTCTGGTCTGTGTCTGACTCTCACATTGATGTTTTTCTCCCTCCCTTCCCCTCACTCTAAACATCAATAATCATGGGTTCGGGTAAGGATTAAAAAAAAAACTGTTTTGGCTTTAGAATCTCGTTGACCACCGTCCGAGCTTTACCCCTGGTAGAAGCACAATTCATTATGAACACAATTCGCTATGAATTGTGTTCTCTGCCTGAGGACCTACTCATCTCACCCTGCACCTTCTGCCCTTGGCACTGCGACACACCGTGGCAGTCATCACAGCAGTAACAGCCCGGGGACCTAGGGGCCCTTTTTGACAATCTGTGCAAGCCAGCGCCTATTTGTGACCACCAGTTTGTTTGTTTTTAAACCAGCGTGTTCTGGAAGCATCTAGGTGGTGTGTGTGCTCTGCGTTTCACAGTGTGCAAACCAGAAACCACACCAGACGTGTTTAAGTCTGAGTGTATCTCAGCGCGATGATTTGTGTTAGTTGATCTGGCCAGGCTTTCCCGAACATTATCCACCACCACCACTTTAAGGACGGAGCCTCTGGTGTTCAACTACTGTATTTTACCCTGTTGAGAATGTCTGCAAAAATGGCTCTGCAAGAACAGTTTCCTGATCTTTCCTGCTAATAGGCTTCCAGGTCTTTGGGTCTGCGTCTGCAGCTCCGTTTGAGCCTGTGGGCAGCAAAGGAACGTGCACGGAGCCCGTTGGGAGTCGGCATGCAGCCCACGTTCCAAACTGTTGCTGTTTGGGATGGCTTTTGGTGTCTGTGCCCTGGAGGTGGCCTTGTGCTCCAGGAGGGTGGGAGGCGGCTGGGAGCCGCCCCCCGAGGACTAACCGAACTGCGGGCCGGATTTCTGGCCTGAACCCAGACGTCTGAGATTCCTCCTGGCTCGTAGGGGACCTGACAGGGCGATTGTATTATGAAAGCTGACACGCTGAATGGGCCGCTTTTCACGATATTCTTTACCTGTCTCTTTGTGTTAAAGTGGGAACGGGCCGAGCAGCCGCGGAGAGAGCCGGTGGAGGCGGGAGGGGGCTGGCAGGTGGGGCGAAACCCGCCGGCGGTTTCATGTGCGGAGCCGACGGAGACCACGTAACAAGAAAGGCTCGCACAGAACAAATCTCTTTTGTTCCCCGTCATCTTTAAATGAGTGTCAAAGTAGGCAGGGGGGCTTTGACCGTTAACCGCACAATTTAGCCGGCCTGTTGTGTGCCGCGGGCCCCACCTCCGCGGAGTTTCTCAGATTAGAAAAGAGGGCCCCCGGCCCCTTCTAAATGGGCCATCTCTTGTCCTTTGTGTCCAGACTGCCCAGTGTGAAATCCGCAGTGACGTTAAATGTTTTCTAATGAATAATTACTGAAAGGAAATGGAGGACTATATGTGTAATGGATTGTACCGCATTAGAGTGTTTTATTTTGGGCACAAAAATGTTGTCCTTCACACGCACCGGGATTGCGGCGGAGAGGCCTTTGTGCCGGCCCGTCTCAATGGGCCGTCGGCGGGCGCTCCCATCCCCGGCGGGGCTCAAAGGCCGCCTCTGGCACGCTAATGTTTTTCAAGATGGCAGCCATGAGACACATGCAGTATTTCAAGTGGCGGGGTTTAAAGGAGTCTTTGGGCCCGGGGAGGGGGCATTTTCTCACTTACTTTGCCCCCTTTTGATTTGGGAAAGCGAAGCGGCTCCCCCCCCAACCCCTGTGCTGTCCCAGCGGCCGGAGGGTCAGCCTTTACCAGACTCCCAGAGCCGGTTTCCTAGGAGTGATCAAGGGGTCCCAGGAATGGATGGATGGCGCTTTCTCTTGGCTGAACTTTGTCTTTTTTTTGGGGGGGGGGTCTGGATGTGGGTATATTAATGTGAGAGTGCAGAGAATTTCGAATGTCACCTTGCTGTCTGCCCGTGAGCGTTACCAGGAACACCGCTGGGGTTTGAGTGGCTATTCAGTGTCTCGCTGAGGACGGAGACCCCTGGGTGTGTGTGCCGGCTCTAATCAAAACGGCGAAACAAATGGGTGTCTCCGTGCCTCTGGAATCAGTGCAGAGGTGTCAGCTTCAGAGTTCAAGGCTGTTTTGTTGCCAGTTAGACAGCCACCAGAGCCAAGGTCTCTCCGTCTCTGTCTCCCTCGCTTGCCTCACTAATAATGTCAGGGACCTGGACACGAGAATAGCTGTGATTCGCCGATGGGCTAAAGTTTTCTGGAAGGTGTAGGTCTGAATTTTCGGTTGTCCTCCTCCGTGGGTTAGAGGGTAAATGTGTTGGTTCCCTGGAAGAAGTCTCTTTGGCCCTCGTGGAAGATGTGCCAACTGTCACTGAAAATACCCACAGTCTTGCTTTTTTCCATGGGAATAATCATATTGAAGTATCGTGCTAAGAAGAAAAACAGATAAGCACTTCTCCTCTGTGAATTAGAGACGCTGACAGAGTCGGTCCCGCTCGCCGGAGTCGGCCTGAAATCCCTGCTGGTTTTAAAGCTTTAGGCGCAAGACAGCTGCAGGATTCTGTGTTAGAGGAGAAGCTCATGAAGATCACCACTTTCTCTTTTTTTTTAATCCTCACCTGAGGATATGTTTATTGATTTTAGAGAAGGAGGGAAGAAGGGGAGGGAGGGGGAGAGAGAGAAACATTGATGTGAGAGAGAAACACTGATGGGCTGCCTTCCCTCGGTGTCCCAGCTGGTGGGTCAAACCCACTACCTAGGTAGATGCCCTGCCCGGGGATCGAACCCACAACCCTTTGGTGTACAGGATGATGCTCCAACCAAGAGAGCCACCTGGCTAAGATTGCATTTCTTGTTTCATTTCTTGTAATACACAGGTTCCCTCACAGTTTCCTTTAACAGAGGTTTGATCAGATGTAGGATTGACTTGTTTGGGTGAAACAAAAAACCTTCATAGGCAGTGTAGTGTATGAAGTCTGTCTGGAATAAGTCCAGCCATTGTTCATATAATGAGAATGGTTTGTATGACATTGATGTAACCTGGCAGCCAAGGAGAGTGGACTGGAATGCACATGCGTGAACAATGATGACTTCACTGTACTGGTCGTTGGGGGCAGTAGACACCTTTGAGTGAGTGTGGCTGTAGCATTCAAAATGCCTGAGCCAGTAGAGCAACAAATCTCTGACAAATTTTCGTTAAGATTGAACATTCCTCCGTGGAAACTATTCAGCTGATTCAGGAGGCTGCAGCTACGGGCATCTGGTGATTGGCAGCTTCATCCCGGCAACATGCCTGCTCATGCATCACGTCTCTTGCAGAGTTTTTTGATGAAACATCAAATCACCCAGGTGACTCAGCCCCGCTACAGCCCAGATTTGGTGCCCTGTGACTTCTGGCTTTTCCCAAAACTAAAATCACCTTTGAAAGGGAAGAGATTTCAGACCCTCAGTGAGATTTAGGAAAATATGACGGGGCAGCTGATGGTGATTGGGAGAACTGTGTGAGGTCCCAAGGTGCCTACTTTGAAGGGGACTGAGGCGTCATTGTCCTCTGTACAATGTTTCTTGTATCCTCTTCAATAAATATCTCTATTTTTCATATTACATGGCTGGTTACCTTTGGGACAGACCTTGTACTTCCAGCAGGAGACACCTAGGTCTGGCTGTCTTTTCAAAATGTCAGTGTTACGCACATTTTCTTAGGAGTTTGCAAAAATGATAATATTCCAGGCCTATCATTCTTTCTTCACACATTAGCTGGGAACTTTCTAGAAAGAGGAACTTTCCTTAACTCTTTGGTTGCCCTGAGGTAGGGTTTGAAAAGGCAAGGCAGGACATGTGCTTGATTTACCAGAGTTGTTTCTATAGTATCTTCTGAAGGCGACAATGAGTTTTTAATTTCATAATGAGCTCATAGACTTCAGCATATTTGATGTGCTTTATTCTGTGGCAGTTATCCTTATTGATATTCAAACTATCCCAGTTTTTGGCCAGTGGGACCCTATTAAGTGGGGCTCCTGAGTCCTCTTCACATGGCCTTAATAGTCTTCGTTAGCTTCCTTCCTGAGCAGGACACCAAGCTGTCTGGGGCTTACCGTGTACATTCTCAGCCTCGACCTTGAACCTGCCCCATGAGCCCTGATTTCTTCCAGTGGAAAGGTGGTGGATACCACGGTGTGCCACTAGGGGTGCTCATTACTACCGGGTCGGTCACGGTTTCTAAGCCTTTTGGTTGAGAGCTCAAGAAGGTATGTTTTATGGAATAATTTTCTTTATTCTTTTCCCAGATAGTTTGTTGTTAGTGTATAGAAATGCCGCTGACTTTTGTATGTTAACTTTGTATTTTGCATCATATTGTGTTGATTAGGTCCAACAGTTTTGGGGGGAGTCTAAGATTTTCTCTCTATAACATCACGTCAGCTACAAATAGGACCGATCTTACTTCCTCCTTTCCAACTCCAATGCCTCCTCTTCCTTTTTGTTGCCTTATTGTTCTGGCTAGAACGTCCCCTACTATGTGGAATAGGAGTGGGGACGGTGGGCACACTTGCCTTGTTATAGATTGTAAGGTAGTGAGAAGGTAGTCTTTATTAGCTTTCTTTACTAGCTTTATTTCTGTCCTTTCTGCCCTACTCCCTTCTTCCTTCTGTAAATAACCATTTAAAAATGTCTAAAATGCTAAAATTGTTTCATTTCTTAAATATAAGCATATATACATAGAGATGTGTTTCCCTCCCTTTTAGGCAAACATCTGCACCCTCTACATACAATTTTCCACCTTGTCTTTTTACTGGGAAATCCACCCTGGACATGACTTCAGAGTCGTTTATAGCAACATTTCCTCATTTCTTTTTGCAGTTGCAAAAAGCTCCGTTGTACATATATATGGTGCTGTAATCATTTTATGACAGTTTCATAGTGGAAGATCTTAAACTAGCCTCTCTCAGAAAGAGACAGGCAGCCACAGCAAAAACAAAATATCAGTAGAACGTAGAAAATTTAGACAACACCATTGACTAATACAAGTAAAAACCTTGTACCCAACAGTCTCGGGGTTTACATTTTGCCTCAAACACACATATTGACCAAACCAACCACAGCCGGGGCTGTAAAAAGAGTCTGAAATTTCAAAGGACTTAAATCATTCACAGCTGAATCAGGCAGGTGGGTCCGCCCTCCAGGGAGACCTCCTGAGTGCATGCCAGCGTTGCCTCCCTGTGCAGTGCGGCAGCCACCAGCCACCAGCCACATGCGCTTACTAATTCCCAGGAAATCCAGGAGGAAAAAAGAACATGTTAAACGACCCCATAAGAACACAGTCAGAGTCTGGAATGGGAGACATTCTGTCGGACAGATTGTTCAGTTTCTTCGACAAATACATTCCAAGGAAAAGGAAAGGAGAGGGAACCCAGAGAACAAGAGAGACTTGAGAGAGACGTCAGCTAAATGCGATGTCTAGGCCTCGTTTGGGTCCCGACGGGACCAAAGTAAGTGTAAAAAATATTATAACTAGAGAAAATTTGATTTGGTGCCGTGACATCATGAAGTTCCCCATGTGTGACAAGGGGGTTGTGTATGTATATTTGAAAAAGGATCCTTGTCTTCTAGAGATACCCACCGAACCCTTAAAAAGCGACAGGATGTTGGCGACTCGGAGAGTGTGGTGTGGGGCGGAGGGGAGCAGGCCTGAACAGGAGACACCGCAGCCTGGTGTTTTCGGAGTTGAGTAATGGATACATTTGGTTTCTTGTGCTCTTAATGCTTCCGCGTGTGAACACTTTTCGTGGTAAAATATTTCACTATATGCAGTCATGGGGCAAACGCTACTTGAAGAAACACGTGAAGTAAATAGTGGTCCTGCTGGTCGCACAGGTCTGATTCTCAGTCTAGAGGAAACACTCAAGTCGTGAAGCTTGGGGTCGTGAGTCAGGGGTCGCTCGGCGGTTTGCGAACTCTCCACGCCCAAGGGGTTCCCCAGACTCTCTTCCGCGTGTCCACGGGCAACCTGGTGAGAGTCTCACTTTCCCTTTCATCAGGAAGGCTCTGTTTTCCTTAGCGTTATATATTGAAGTTTCTTACATGATTGCATTGTCGTATTCCTTAACGGTGGAGGATTTTTCAGCTCACTTTGGGCTGCGAGTCGCATAAGGCCGCATGCAGGGCGCTCACTGTCGCTAGCACACCACCCTGCCGTCTGCAGCGCAGGCGAGAGAGAAGCTTTGTTCCTCTCTGGTGTTGGGGGCGTAGCCCCACATACCATTCCAGACTCCAGCCTGTTCCCAGTAGAGTCTTGTTGACTGCTAACCGATAGATTTTTGCTTTATTATAGTCTTGTTTCTTTTTTCTTTTTTTTTTTAAAGATTTTATTTATTTGTAGAGAGGGAAGGGGGGGAGAGAGAGAGAGAGAGAGAGAGAGAGAGAGAGAGAGAGAGAGACTTCAATGTGCAGTTGCTGGGGGTCATGGCCTGCAACCCAGGCATGTACCCTGACTGGGAATAGAACCTGCGATGCCTTGGTGCGCAGCCCACTCTCAATCCACTGAGCTATGCCAGCCAGGGTTTATGGTCTTGTTTCTGAATTAATCTGAAGACAGAAGCAATTGCTTACGGAGCTGACGTTGTGTCTGGCACTGTTCCAAGTGCTTCCCATGGTTCTGTTCAAACCAACAACCCTGGGAAGTAGGTGCAATGGACTCCCTTTTACAAACAAGGAACAGAGCTGGGGACGCAGACAGATGGAGAGGCTTTCCCCAGGTTGCACCACCAGGAAGAGACAGACAGAAGTGGGATTTGAACCTGCACAGGCTTGTGCGCCAAAGTCCTTGTGCCCAATCCCTGTGCCACGCTGCCTCTCTTACAAAAACCAAACAGAACAAAACAAAACTTGCCAATGAGGACATTTGGAATCACTGAAATACTGTTTGATCTAAATGCACTGTTTTCAACCTTGGAGAGCAGGTGACTGTTTATTCTCGCTCCCTTTGGCTAGTGTAGGGAGACACCTGGTGGCCGTTCTGTTTTGTAGAAACAGTTACCGAGGGAAATCACAATTACATACAAAGGGAACTGAACAGTATAATAAATCCCTACCCTACCCTGCTTCAGCAGTCAACCCCACCATTCTGTTGTCCTTGATTCCTCCACCCACTCGCCATCCCCTCCCCAGCTGATTACTTTTAGGGTTCATTTTAAAATAAAGTTTGCACACCTCAAAATGCACACCATCTTAACAAACATCTTGACCAATAGATACACACCCGTGTGACTCACAGCCCCACTGAGTTCTCGAACGTTTGCATCGCTCCGAAAAGTGCCCTCTGCCGGACAGTCCCCTCTAACCGGGCAACCACTGTTCTGATTTGCACCGTGGACTAGTTGTGCTCGTCCCAGAGTTCGTATCAGCAGAACCCTACGGCACGCGGTCTTTTGTGCCTGAGCCCTTTCCCGCGGCGTAATGTCTGTGAGAGTCATCCATGTCGTTGTGCCTTCAGTCATTTCTTTTTATCTCCGCGCCCATTCTATTTTGTCGATGGCCCGAGTTCGTTCTCCAGCGGATGGAAATCTGGATCGTGTCCAGTTTGGGGCCACTCCAGATAAAGTCGATGTGAACCTTTATGTTCAAGCCTCTTTTTGCGGGCATGTGTTTACATTTGTTCTGTGTAAACACCTAGGCATGGCATCGCCGGATCAAAGGGCAGGGGCACAGTTCACTTCATTAGACACCGCCAGGCTTTCTCCCGAAGGGGTTCTGTCACTCCGCCTTCCTGCCGGCGGCGCGTGGGAGTTGCGCCTGCCCCACGTCCGTGCTGCTGTCCGACGACGTCAGTCCGCTGCCTTCGGACTGTTCTGGTGGCGTCTCGCTGTGGCTTCAGTCCACATCTTCCTGCCGACTGAGGACGTTGAGCACTTTCCTATGTGCTTCTTGGCCATCTGTCTGTCTTCCTTTGTGAACTAGTCAAGTTTTTTGTCCAATTTTTTAAATTGATTTTGGCTTTTCATTATTGAGCTGAAGGAGTGTTTCATTCTGGACACAAATCCTCTGCAGGTATATATTTTGTGAATATTTTCTGCCAGCCTGTGGTTTGCCTGTTGGTTTTTTTTTAAAACAGTGTCTTTTGATAAGAAATTATATATTTGATGAAGTCTAATTTTTTTATAGTTTCTTCCTATGTTCTAAGAAAACTTTGCCTTCCTCTGGGTGCAAAGATATTTTGCCCTGTTTTCTCCTAATAGTTTTATACAGATTTTGCACTTGCATTCAGTTCTGAGATCCAACTCAAGTTAATATATATTAACTATACATAAAATATAAATTTATGTGTTGTGCAACTGCTATATGTTATATATTCAATATATATTATGTGTATAGTGGGAAGTAGGGGTTGAAATGAGGGTTTTTTTCCTTATGGCTATCTACTTGTGCTTGCACTATTGGTTGGAAAGATTTTCCTTTTCTGCACTGAATTGTTTTGACAATTGTCAGTTGTCAAAACATCAATTGACACACACTCTTGGTTACCTGAAGTGAAGGGGTGGGAGTCTTCTAACCTTGCTTTTCCTTTTCAAGGTCATTTCAGCTATTCTAGAACCTTCGCATATCTGCATGTGCCAACCGTTCCTTTGTCCCCTTTCAAACCCAGATCCGCCCTTCAGTCCCTCTGTGGTGATGAAGCCCCCACCCGAAGCCTTTCTCCCTGGTGTGAGAAGTGTCAGCAGAGGGCGCTGGAGGGACATTGCAGCAGCAGGAGCTCTCTCTTCTTGGCTCCCTTTGCTAATGTTTTGCTTTTCCTTGCTTTTCAGCCGCACACACAGTGGTGGGTGGGTGGGACATGCACTAACTGTGGTCCCAGAGCATAGCGCCCCTCGGAGACCTCATGGCTGTGACCAGACATTGGTGACTACCTTGCTGCAGTCCTCCCAAAACAGACATCGCACATGCCAGAGCTCTTGCTGTGGCTGTGACCCTGCTCTGTCTGCACAAGCTCCAGCCTCCAGCCTCCAGCCTCTGGTGGCCTGAGTCCTGGACAGTGGTTTTCCAGGGTCTTCCCAGCTCCAACAGTGCAGCGCCAGGTCTCCTGCCCAGCAGTGACCTGACCCCGTTTGCTCGCCTGTGTCCGGGAGAGTTGTTCTGCGTGGTGACCATAGACCAGCTCTTTCCCTGGTATCCTCTTTCCCTTGAGATCCTCTGCCATCCAGCAGGCTCTTAGTGAAGATAGCATAACGCCATCTTGGCTCTCTACCATCCCCCGGGCTTAGCATCTTGCTATTTCCACATGAGATGTGCAAAAAAAAAGCCAGAATAAACGAGCTGCCGAGGCCCGTTCTGTTTCCTGCAGAAAGAAGAAGTGCGGCGGAGGCACATCCGTCTGCACATGGAAGGCGCGCTGACCGCCCGCGACAAGGTCGGGGTGCAGGACTTCGTGCTGTTGGACGCGTACACCAGCGAGGCTGCCTTTCTGGACAATCTTCGCAAGCGTTTCAGAGAGAACCTCATCTATGTAACGTAACCCCTTCCTCGGTGTTCTCCTCCGGGGGCGGTTCCCTCCCTGCCTTCACAGCTTCGGCGTCTGCGAAGAGCATCACTCTGTTAGGTTAGCCAGCGGAAGGAGGCCTCTCGGGGCCACTGCCCGCTGGGCTTTGACCCATGTGGGTTGAGCCTTCATGGCGGCCGGTGACAGAAACCCAAATGAGGCTGGTCGCAGCACCAAAAAAGTGTCTGTCGACCTATGTGACTTTAAGGTCTGTGGCTAGATCTAGGGTCTGGGGCCATGTCTTGACCCAGTCACCTCTCACCGGTTTCCTTTCTCCCCTCCATCACCAGTTTCCATAGCAGCCAGCCTGCCACGCCCTTCCTGCCGACTTTTTCAAGGCTTTGTTCCTCGCCCCTCAGGTCTTAGCTCGGAGGTCAGCTCCTGAAAGAAGGCTTGGCTTCCCTTAGCCCACTAGCTGAGTGGCCTTCCTTAGTCGTTCCCTCTCTGATTACCCTGCTTACATCTTTCTTATTTATTCCTAATTGAAACAGCCTAGATCCCTTGGTGGCTTATGCACCCCTCCCCAAGTGTCTCATTCATCGTGTTATGTCACCAAAACCGAATGAACGCGTGGGGGTCCTAGCACGTGACGGTCTCTTTCTGTGGCCGCGCGCACTGCGGGGCTCCTCACTGGTGCTTTGGCCCGTTCCCCTAGACTTACATTGGCACCCTGCTTGTGTCTGTGAATCCGTACCAGGAGCTCGGCATCTACACCCTGAGCCAGATGAAACTTTATCAAGGGGTCAATTTCTTTGAACTGCCACCTCATGTGTAAGTAGCACCCATCGGGTCACCAACAGGGGTGTTTTCCGGTTTCTTTCCTTCATCTCCTTTTCCCCCTCCCTCTCTCCTTTATTCACACCTACCCACCCACCCACACATTCACTCATCCGTCTGTCCTTCTATCCATTCACCCCCTCATCCATGCACACATCCGTTCATCCATGAATCCACCCATCCATTCATTCAACCAACTACATAACCACCTATCCATCCGTCCAGACCCTGGATGCATACTCATGAGGTTCCCTATCTCACTGAAACTGCTGCTGCCTTGTAAAATAAGTCTTCCATGCCTTGCAAAATAAGTCTCTGAACACAGTAGAAAACGATAGCAAATCCTTGTCGAATCTCAGCTGAGATGTGATGAGAGGCGGAATCTGTTGAAACGGCTGAGAAGTCTATGAGTGGCTAGAGAGGCGCCTTCTCTGCAAAGTGGGCTGATGCTGCCGCATCCCCCTGGTGCCTGGTGTCGCGGCAGCTAAGGAGAAGCCCCGTTGGGAGGAGCTTACCAAGGCTGCAGATCCATTAAGAAAAGCCATTTCCTGTGTGATTTGGGCTTTGCTAAACTTCCTTTTCTCCTCCCTCGTTGATTTCTGGGCTGATATTTATGTTCTCCCTCTATTTGTCTGGGTGACTCATCTCTTCACCTCCCAAGGCATTTATAAACTTTTCTGTGTCACGGCCACCGAAGATCTCTGAAACAGTTAGCTTGCAAAGTCAGCCACAAGCGAAGCTCATAAACTTGGGAGACCTTTATGCTTTGGTTTCTGCCCTTGGAGATAAATCCCTTAGGAGTTTTAGCTGTTGTCCTAAAGATATCACCGAGGTTTTAAAATCTTTTTTGATTTCCTGTCTCTATACTTCTAATTCCCTAGGTTTTGAGAAACGTGAGGTTGACCTTACTGTATCTGTTGAATTATTTAACATTTAGACAAGATGTTATTTCCATCTACAACTAGTAATTTAATATCTGGCTTAATTTAGAAGAAATGTTGATAGGTTTTAAAAAATAAGTTTGTTAGATTAAAAAATTATTTCTGTGACTGCTCCAGCTCTTCACCTGATCTCATGCACTACTTGAGCTTTGCTGCCTCGTGCATGTTAAGTGTGATCCGTGGCCAGGTCGTGGCGGGATTTGAGCTCCGTCTGAGCTCGCTGTCCTTGCACTACAGTCTGCACGTGGCTTCCTGGAGCCAGGGGGCTTTGTCCTTCTGTCCTTGTGAGTGGCGAGCCAAGGGCAGGAGCGTCACGGCCGCTCCCCACCGCCACTCTTTCCGTTCCGCTTCTCCAGCTATGCCATAGCCGACAATGCTTACCGCATGATGTGCTCGGAGCTAACCAACCACCTCATCCTCATTTCTGGAGAGAGCGGGGCGGGGAAGACGGAGGCCTCCAAGAAGATTCTGCAGTACTTTGCCATGACCTGCCCAATGACGGACTCCCTGGAAGTAGTCCGGGACAGACTGCTGCTCTCCAACCCGGTGCTGGAGGTGAGCAACCTTTCAGGGCCTGCGGTGTAGGGGGGTGGGGAAGTTGCCGGAAGGTCGCTAAGTAAGGAGAGTCCCCTGTTTGGGCAGGCCAGTCACTCACTGTCTGGGGATTCAGAAGAGGGGTCTCTGGGGTAGCATTGCGACTAAGGGCATGACCTTGAAGTCCAGCAGGCGTGATGATAGTCCCAGGCCGCCACGCACCAGCAGGCTCCAGCAGGCCACTTCCCATCCCGGGGCCTGTTTTTCCGCTCTGTGGACTGGGTCTGCTCATGCGCCTGCCTCCTAGCAGGCCTTGAGGATTGAACAGGACGAGTGCATTGAAAGCACACGACACAACTCGGAAGCACTGAAATAATGCTCGATTATTTGTTCATGTTTTTATTATTAATTAAAATCATTTGGGTGGTTATTTCTACTGCTGCAATTCACCGACTTGCTGGATAATTTTGAACAAGTTATTTTCTCCCGTGGTTTTGTTGTCCTTTGTATAAAAGACGTTTAGGTGGAAGGGATTTCTCAGGGGACCTTTGGGCTGAATGGTTGGTTTATCTCTGTGGTATAAGAAGAAGGGGCCTGGTGAGGGGGCCGCCAGCTCTGCCTTCGAGAGCAGCAGGGAGGGGCCGAGGGCCCCCTATACCCCTCCCTAGGCCCTGTCTAATCTCCTTCTGGACTGGATTCCGGGGAGAAGATATTTCCCCTTTTTTTCTTTGGGTCCAACCCTAGCAAGTTGGCAGCAAATTCTCTGTAGTTAGGGATTTCTTCTTAGAAGATAAAGCACAGCTTTCATCCCTGGCTCTCCCCCCACCTCCCGGCAGTTTTTTCTTTCTTTTTTTTTTTTAATTTTTTTAAGGTTTCATCTACTCATTCTTTTTTTAAAGATTTTTATTTATTTTTAGAGAGGGAAGGGAGGGAGAAAAGAGAGGGAGAGAGAAACATCAATGTGCGGTTGCTGGGGGTCATGGCCTGCAACCCAGGCATGTGCCCTGACTGGGAATCAAACCTATGACTCTTTGGTTCGAAGCCCGCACTCAATCCACTGAGCTACACCAGCCTGGGTGTTCTTTTTTTAAAAAATAATATGCATGTCATTTGGGGTCAGGACTACAGTGAGTTTAAATGACAGTGAGTGACAGTTTGGTTGGACTACAGTGAGTTTAAATGACAGTGAGTGACAGTTTGGTTCAGCCCCTCCCCATCTCCACTTTGCATTCCTAGGCTTTTGGAAATGCCAAAACGCTCCGGAATGACAACTCCAGCCGATTTGGGAAATACATGGACATACAGTTTGACTTTAAGGTACACTAAGCTCCTCTTACGGGTTGGTGGGCACCTCTTCCCTTACCAGCGACGGACGCCCAATCCAGGTCACCCTCAGGGAGGAAAGGCATTTATTGGCTCAGATAGCTGAGAGCTCCAGGATCAGTCTTCATTTTAGGAAATGCAAAGAAAGACCACAGTGAAATACCATTTTGTACCTCCTAGACGGGTAGAAATTAGGAAGTCTGAGAATCCCAGGTGTTGGCAAAAATGTGGGTCCTTAGGAACTCTCACACATAGCCGGCTGGGGGTACGTCGGTGCAACCCACTTGGAAAACAATATCCAGGGCGGGGCAAAAGGAGGTTTGCAGTTGTTCGTATGGATAGCAGTACAATAATTAATAAGTAACAATGCGAGAGCAAACTCGGTTTTGCAAACCTCACAGCTGCAAACCTCCTTCTGCCCCACCCCCCCACCCCGCCCTGTATCATCTTGTGAAGTTGAAGTCGCACAATCTAAGGTGGAAACACTCCACCCCTGGAACTAGTCCCACAGACCTGTGAGTGCGCCCACAGCAGTACTGTCCCTGATGGCAGTGGAGACGCTCCACCTCTGAGGCTAGTCCCGCAGACCTGGGAGCGCGCCCACAGCAGTACTGTCCCTGGCGGCAAAAGCACTGGAAACAACCAACACCGCCGGCGAGGACTGAATGTCTGTCGACGGGAGAGTAGCTCATTAAATTGTGGGGTGTTCCTGCAAGGAGGGGTTGTGGGGGCGTGGGAGCGAGGGAGCGAATGACCGACAGCTGCACGTGGACCAGTCTTGGGACCGAGTGTCAGGGTGAGGCCGTTTCTTACGGAGCTCGAAAGCGTTCCGAGTGAGCCAGACGCTGTTCAGGCAACGGCTGCCGAGCTTTTCGGACACGGCCGGAGAGTCGGCTGCTGTTGTGACAGGACAGTGGCCAGAGACAACAGGTCCTGGCTGAGTGTGGCCGTGGTTCGCCCAGACTTAAATGGGGCTAATGCAGCTCTGGAGGACGTGTAATTCCACGGGACAACGTGACGCTCGGCCTGGAGAACAGGACCCGGCTGAGCTCTGAGTGTAGCGATGGGGACTGGCTGGCTTTGGGGTTTCCAGAGCCCGGTGCTGAGACTTTGGAAAAAATCGCTGTGTACATTTTTAACCTCTACGTTGAAATTTAGCACACGTCCTGGAAAGGACACATGACTACAGCTCAGTGAACGTTCACCCACGTCTCCACCTGTGTAACCGCCACTCAGGTCAAGATATAAAAATGTCGAGCGCCCAGAGGTTTCTCTCGCCCTTCTCTGACAGTGCACGCCCCCCTTCCCAGAGGCGACTGCTGTTCTGACTTCTGCAGTCCCACTGATTTTGCTGGTTCTTGGGCTTCACAAACACGGAATCAGACAGTCCGTCCTGTCTGCGGAGTTCATTCATGTGGCTGCACGTGGCGGAAGTTCACTTTTGACTGTATGGCTTTGTCACCATTTAGCTGTCCTCCTGTCAACGGAGCTTTGAGTTGTTTCCAGGTCGGGGCCGCTGCAAACAGGACATCCTTGCGCACGTCTTTCTTGGATGCGGGCATGCATTTGTGTTGGGCACACGCCTGCAGGGGCATTGCCGGGCTCCTGCCAGCGATGCTACAATAATTAATGATGGGCCCAGTTGCTCTGCACCTTTGCCACCGTTTGGTATGTTGGTCCTCCCTGCCACAGGCATTCTGGTGGAGGACAGTGCTCACTGTGATTTAAGTTCATCTTCCTGATGATCGATGAAGCTTTGGTAATTGGTATGTCAGTCCTTGCAATTTTGGGTATAGTGCTTTTCTCACTGTGATTTAAGTTTGTGTCTTCCAATTATTCATGAAATTTTGGTCATTGTTGAAGTCTTTTGCCCATGTTCAATTGGGCTGTTTTTTTTTTCCTCACTGATTTGCGAGAGTTCTGTATACATTCTGGAACAAATCCTCTGAGGGATGTGGTATTAAGAATGATAATTAAGACAGTGTGGTATCGGCACAAGGGCATACAAACAGGCCGATGGACCAGAACGGAGCCCAGAAAGACCCCCACGTACAGGTCACCTGACTGACGACAGAAGCACCGCACTGGCTCAGCAGGGACAGGACTGTCTCTCTAGCAGATGGTGCCAATCAACTGGAAACTCAAGTGGATAAAAAGACCTTCGACCCCCTACCTCACTTAGGACACAAAAATTAAATAGTAATCAGTTAAAGTCCTAAACATGAGCGGTAAAACAATCACGCTTCTACACAAAAACATAGAAAACATCTTCATGACCTTGGGGCAAAGATCTTTCTAAACAGAGCCTAGAAACAAACAAGCAAGCAAACAAACAAACAAACAAACAAACAAACAAACACTGCCCCCAAGAGGTTGACAGGCCCGACATCCCTCAGCATTTCCGTTCCCCGGAAACAGCAGTAGGCGAGGGCTTGGTTATTGCCGCGTTGCCCATTGTTCTGTCCTGTTTTGAAGGGCATCCCCGTAGGCGGGCACATCATCAGTTACTTGATAGAAAAGTCGCGAGTCGTCCATCAGAACCAGGGGGAGCGGAATTTCCACATCTTCTACCAGCTCCTGGAAGGTGGCGGAGAGGAGCTCCTCGCTTACCTGGGGCTGGAGCGAGACCCCCAGCTGTACAAATACCTCTCACAGGTTGGAGGGGCCAGCCCCCGGCCTGGGTGGCCCCGGGGAGGGGAGTGGGGGGGTCTGCGGGGCCTCTGCGGGGGGGCCTGAGGGCTTTGTCAGCCCACTCGGGAGGCCGTGCTGCCCACCGGGGTCCCGACACCTCTCAAAACCTCCTCCTGTGCCTGGCAGGTGTCGTCTCGGCAAATTCTCCAGCATCTGGACGAGTGGTTCTCAGCCCCGGCTGCGATTAGAACTGCCCAAGGAGCTTTTTTAAAAAAATGTTTTTTAATCTTCACCCAAGGGTGATATATTTGATTTTTAGAGAGAGAGAGAGGTGAAGGGGGGCGGAGAGAGAGAGACAGACATCCATCGACGTGAGAAAGAAACATTGGTTGGATGCCTCCCCCACGCGCCCCCACTGGGACCAAACCAGCAACCTTACGGTGCTCAGGGTGATGCTCCCGCCAGTGGAGCCGCCCCGGCAGGGCACCCAAGGAGCTTTCTAAATGCCTGGGTTCTGCTCCTCTGAGATTCGGATGTAATTGGTCTGGGGTGGGAGCTGGCCATCAGGGCTGTATTCAACACTGCCCTGTGGTTACAGATGCGATTAGACGAATCCCCTGTGAGTCTCACGCTCAGCCAGGTGAGCGCTGCTGGTCTAGGCGAGGCGGAGACTTGCTGACAGTCGGTGTCCCCGGCTGAGGCTACTACATTGTCCGCCTCCAAATCTAGCGTGGAAACGACTTCTCGCGCCTTCCTGCCTTCCATTCTGAGATCTGTTAGCTGCAGAATGTACACGCACCCTTAAAAAAAAAAACCACTTCAGGCCACTCCTATAAGCAATCCTGAGATCTAGTGTTACAAAACTGACTCACAGTTTAACTTCCCATCACTGATTTTTTTTTCTTTTCGGCCAGCTCTAGGACGCCTGAATGCCCAGAATGCATAGCACCTGTCAGCATTTGATGTCACTAGCACCTTTTTGCCCCAAGATTTTTGAATCTTTGTCTTCTTACAGGGCCCGGCTTTGACCGGAGGAGGTCACCTGGCAGGAGGCATAGAGGGATGTCACTTGAGAAAGGAAACACGGTCTTATAAAATGAATCTCCAAAACCAGCAACATATCACAGTAAATCACGGAGGAAAGGATGATAGAGATTTGTCTGGAAAAATAAACCTACATAATAAGGATAAAAGAATGTTACGATCTTTTTAACAAGCTTTGCACTAATTCTTAGGACAAGGAATAAATTAAACAGTTATATTTTTCTTTTTGAGCACCTAATTTTCCCAACAAAGCTGCGTGATGGCATCACGTTCAGCTTTGCATAGCGTGATCAAAGAAGATCAATTTCTAAACATATGTAAAGGTTTCATTCATTTTCCTGAGGGTTTCTCCCAACCTTCCATAACCCAGTCATTCCCTCTGGGAGTGCGGAGTCACGGCTTTATCCTTGTAAATTTGTTCTGACCAGGTTAGTTCAGCCAGCCCCTCACACCACAGCGGCTTTGACGATTCCAGAGTTTGCATTATTTTGATTCATTTCACGACCTCTGTAACTTTGGCAAGCTCTGTGGCTTTACTTTGTTGTGCATTCGCATTGCTCCCAAACCGCCAGGTGCACTCGAAGGGCTGACTCCACAGGCCCAGGGCCTTGGGGGCAGGGGTCGGAGCAGAGGCTGCTGGGTGTGTGGGAAGGGATATTGGGGGCGGGGGGAGTGCTGTAAATTTCACACTAGCCAGTTCCCTTTGCAAGAAGGAAATCGTGTAAGCAAATGAATCTTCAGAGAACCAGGAAACAAAGAATACCCGGTTCTCCAAAACCAAAATAATCAAGAAACCCTCACCTAGAATGTTTTCTCTTTAAAAATTGTGACGTTGGTTGATCTGATACTTATTTAAAAGACCACTTCTAGGGTTAGTGGGTGAGGTCTCGTCACACTTCCGCTGTGATCATCTTCACACAGCCTGTGTTTCTCTCCAAACGCCAAACTCTCCTTGAGTGACAGTCCCCTCGCATCGAGTTTTGGCTGGTGGTTGCTAAGTGCGTCCAGATTGTTTTCGGAATTCAAACTCATTTCCCCCCTGTGTTTCAGCAGATACTCATTGAAATGTGTCTTCAATTTTTTAAAATAAAAATGTCAAGAAAATCTTTTTAGAAATATACAACAAGATATACCACTAATATGTAATTTCACAAGTTTTCCCGGAGCAAAGCTTTTTAAATAAACTTCCAAATAAATTTGAATAAAGCGACAGTTGGCAAATCATCCTACGCCAGATGATCAGAGTAAAATATATTTTTTCACCATTCAGAACATTATATAGAACTGGCTCTTGCATGTTCATGGAGAAAATTTCCATTCCTAGTCCATTTCCATCTAGGACTAGGTATTCCCGTGACTCACTGTCCTGACAGCAGCGCCAATAGCAACCAGTTTTTGTCGACAGGGTCACGGTGCCAACGAGTCATCCATTAATGACAAGAACGACTGGCACACGGTCTCCAATGCCTTTTCTGTCATCGATTTCACGGAAGATGACCTGGAGGTACGGGCCCTGGTGAGGTCTGGGGTTGAGTGGACAATCCTGTTTTGTTTCATTGTGTTCAAGGAACTCATTCATTTGAGGAAGGGGAGGGGAGGGAGAAAGAGAGGGAGAGAAACGCCAGTTGGTTTCCTTTCGTGTGTGTGCCGACTGGGGACCGAACCTGCAACCTAGGCCTGTGCCGCAACCCTTGAAACCCTTGAAACGCTTCGGTTTGCGGCACAGTGCCTGACCAACGTCTGGGCTGATCCTGGTTTCTCGGGGATTGCGTGGTGGAGTTGCTAGATTCAGCTGACAACAATGCAGGATGCCTAGTTATGTTTTCATTTCAAATAAGCAATGACTGATTTTTTTTTTTTTTAGTATAAGTCTATCCCGACATGGCACGGGACCGATTTCCACTAAAACATTCCTTGTCGCTCATTTGAAATTCAAATGTTAACTGGGTGCTCTGCGTTCTTCTGGCAGCCCTAAGGTTTCCCGGCGTGTGTGAAAGGGGAAGGTGGTTTCCGCTTCCCCTCGAGTCCAATCTCCCAGAATCTTGTAGATAATGGAGTCTCACAGAATTATTTACTCTTCTATTTTGAAACCAACTGGAACAAATTGTAGGATGTGCAAACATTGTTTTTACATCTTTTGGTCTTTTTATTAACTATTGATCGTTCTAGGACAATATGATTCACTCATACACACACACACACACACACACACACAGCTGGGACCATGGCGTTTGAACATTAAATGGTTCATTGGGTGGGGGGCAATATAAAAATAAGAGTGTCTGTGCGGGAGATTGAGTGAGACGCCTCCCTCCCTCCCCCGCCCTCCACTGAGGCTCTTTCCCGCCCCAGCCCCAGTATCTGAAGTGGATGAGAGAAATTTGGGTCTGTGAGCTCGGGGCTGGAAGTGGGGGGCGGTTTTCCCTCGGGTGTCCCTCCCGCCCCCAATGACACGTATCAACCAGGCGGCTGCCGTCTTCTCTCCCTGTCCCTCTCACCACTTCCCGCATTCCTAGAATCTCTTTGGAATCATTGCCAGCATCCTACACCTGGGCAACATTTGTTTTAGAGAGAACCACCGAGGCTGCGCGACCATACCCGTCATCCACGAGATCAAGTGGATCGCCAAGGTGATGTTCACTCTCGGAGGCGGCGGGGGTCGGGGGACAGCGGGGAGCCAGACAGCTGGACGCTCATCGTCCCCAAAGGACACGGCTGGCACCATGTTCTTCCCGGTTAGGAGAGGTAATGAGTGTAGGGGTAGCAGAGTGTGGGGAAAAGCCAGTTGGTTGAAAGAACTAAGGTGGTCTGTTTTGTATTAAAGCACAATTATCCGTCAGGGTGGATGACCCTGAGCTTGGAAACTCCACGAGCTCTTCAGAAGCTAGTGGCGAAAATCAGGTCACTGAATGGCATTTTGTTTTTTTCATGCAGCTCCTGGGGGTCCAGCCATCAGCCCTTCTGGAAGGTCTCACCCATAGAAAGATCGAAGCCCAAACTGAGGAGGTAACAATGGCTCTGGGTGGGAATGCACCTGTCGTCCCCTCTGCTGCTGCCAGCAGGACGGTGGCCCTGGGGCGGGCAGATCCCTGGACACTGCCCACCTGGTTCCGCACAGCCCAGCTCCTGGCAGTGTCTCCTGTCTTAGTTAGCTTCCTCTTCGCCCCACATCGCACCATCACTCGCTCTCCCTGCCTCCCAGTCGCCAGGCCTTCCCTCCACAGCGTCTTTGCGTGCACTATTCCCTCTGCTGGAACACTCTTCCCTATGTTTCATCTGGTCGGCTCCTTGTCCCTCAGTTCCCAGGGCCATTTCCTGAAGGAGCCTTCGCTGTTTACCTCCCCTTCCCCCACAGCATCATCTGTATCTTGTGTCTTCTTACAGTACTTGTCTCTCTCAGCTTAAGGACAGCATGACTCCTTTGTGTGGCTCATTGAATGCCTCACCACCGCCCCACATGTGAGCCCAGCTCACAAAGGTTGGAACTGTTTTGTCTCTCTTTTTTTTTTTAGATTGAGAGAGAGAGAGAGAAACATTAATTTGTTGTTCTACTTATTTATGCATTCATTGTTTGCTTGTATGTGCCCTGACCAGGGATTGAACTCACAACCTTGTCCTGTAGGGACAATGATCTAACCAACTGAGCTACCCGGCCAGGGCAGAACCGTTTGTCTTGGTCGTGGTTGTGTCTCATTAGCTCAGCACGGTGGCTGGCAGTCAACAAATAGCAACTCTGTGCACAGGTGACGGGGGAAGGTGGCATCTTCCCTGGGGGTCGTCATTACAGGGTAATTTGAAAACTCAGGGGACATTTTTTTTTAAAACCTCTGTAATGACGCACCTGTTGTTGTTTCCAGGTGATGTGTCCACTGACGCTAGAGCTCTCTGTGTACGCTAGAGACGCAATGGCGAAGGCCGTGTACGGGCGCACGTTCACGTGGCTGGTCAACAAAATCAATTCCTCCTTAGCGAGCAAGGTCAGCCCACACGTGTCGGATGACTTGCCCTCACTAACGTGGTCATGCTTTATAACTTACAGTGTTACCGAAACAGGTCGTGAGAATTGACCTTGCGCTCCTGATGGGTAGGCTCACAAAAATGCCTGCTGAATGCGGCTTCCAGTGTGCCCCAAAGCATTCGAAGCACGCCAGCTGGCTTTAAGTATACACAGAAACTCTTAATTGTCAACCGTAGTGTCTTTAACACGTGTCAGACAAAATAGGACTCCGAGGAAGTCACGCTGCAGGCACACTTCCTTTTGAAGTGGAAGTATTTACATAAAAAGGGAATTGACTGAAACCTAGACGTTGAAGAAACGGTGCGAGGGCCGAAGTGACGTGGGTGTGGCTAAACTCAGGAGGTCGGCGTGCCAAGGGCAGGTGTGGGAGACGTCCGCTCAGCACAGGCGTCCTTGGAAACCCTGCGGGTTCGATTCTAGCCCGCCGCGGCGAAGCGGGGCAAGTCGTAACCTTTTCATAGGTGGAGGGTCTTCCCTTCGGTGTGTAAAAACACAACGTCTATGAAGCGTAATCCTGAGCACAGTAACGGGAAGCGTGCCCGTACACCCTACATAAGGTCCAATGGTGCCCTTTTTATTTATTTATTTATTTATTTATTTATTTATTTATTTTTAAAGAGAGAATCTTTTTTTTAAGATTTTATTTATTTATTTTTGGGGAGGGGAGGGAGGGAGAAAGAGAGAGAGAGAGAGAGAGAGAGAGAGAAACATCAATGTGCAGTTGCTGGGGGCTGTGGCCTGCAACCCATGAATGTACCCTGCCTGGGAATTGAACCTGCAACACTTTGGTTCTCAGCCCGCGCTCAATCCACTGAGCTACACCAGCCAGGGCTAGGTATCCCTTTTTAAAATCAGGCATATGCTCTCTTAAACATCCATCCTCTCCTGACAGCGCTTGGCCCTTTGTTTAAAATGATATCTGTGCCATCTGTCTTCTCTGCTGGCTAGACCTCCCCTGGGCTGGCTGGCTGGCTGTGGGGTCCCTCCCTGCCTGCCTCCGCACTTTTCTTTCTCCCTTCCAGGTGGGGTGTGGGCTTGAGGGGCCGAGGCGGGTTAAGCGAGGGAGCGAGGCGGTAGGGGAAGGTCATTCTGCTCGGGTGGTGGGTGTGGAAGCTGGATGGGAGCGGTCTGGGGAGATCGTTTCCACCCTAAGGTTCTTCCGTGAACCCTGGTTGGAGAAAGGAGGCGTGACATTTATAGCCAAGGCCCAGCTCGGGGGCAGCCCCCAGGTTTTGAGTGTCTCCAAGTAAGAGAGCTGACGATGGACCGAGTGTGTTGTTTTGACTAGGAGTTCACCAAGAAAACCGTGATCGGACTGGTGGACATCTATGGGTTTGAAGTCTTCGACAAGAATGGGTGAGGCCCCCTGTTCCTCCTCAAGACCCGAGTCTGGTGCAAAGCATCTCAAACCATATCGGAGTTGATTTCCCCATTCCTAGGAAGCCTCCAGATTGGCACAGGTTGTTGTAGAAGTCGAGTAACCATAAAAAAAGGCAAACGTCTTTGAGCTTGACTCTTGTGATCTATTTAGTAACTTAGTTGCTTCATAAAGGTTTTGGTTCTTCTGTGTTAAAAAGCATCTTTAAAAATTAGCAAATGCGATAGAACTGAAAGCCACAAGTAATACAAACAAATGGACAAACCTATTGACACGGACAACAGGGTGGGGGTTACCAGAGGGGGTGGGGGGCCAGGGAAGATGAAGAAGGCAAAGGGAGCAAACGTATGGTGACGTGGGGGGGACCAGACTTCTGGGGGGGGCACCCAGTGCAACACACAGATGGCGTGTGTAGACCTGTACTCGTGAAACTCAGTTAGTAAACAATGTTACACCAAAAAATTGAATTAAAAAATAAATACAACTTTTAACAATTTGAAAGAGATTTTACATATCTATTTTAGAGAGAGGGGAAGGGAGGGAGAAAGAAAGGGAGAGAAACATCAGTCAGTGGCCTCTCCCATGCCCCCCGCCCGGCCCGCACCCCAGGTCCGTGTCCCCACCGAGAACCAAACTGGCGACCTTTCAGTTGGCAGGCCAGCGCTCACCCCACCGAGTCACACCAGCCAGGGCATTTAAAAAAAAAAAGTAAATAGAATTTTTTTTTTTAAAAATTGGTCTACTTGCATAGCTTTAGTTATTTAAATCTTTTGCCTCTCTAGGTTTGAACAGTTTTGCATAAATTACTGCAATGAGAAGCTTCAGCAACTCCTGATCGAGAGCACCCTGAAGGCGGAGCAGGCAGAATATGAAACGGAAGGAATAGAGGTAACATTCTGATGTCTTCTCCTCATTCGACTTCTTAACCCAGTGACAGATCTTTACCTGAGAAATGTGGTTTCATCGCTGGTTTTCTCTGATTAGTACTAAGGGTTGTTTTTCACTCCTTCTCTGCTTATTTCCTGGGAAATTATTTTGATACTCAGGAAGTATTATTTTTTTTGGTAATATTAGAGATGAACATCAGATTTCTGGGGAAAATGTGGGAAAACCCATTTAAAAGAAATGCATGTTCTGTTGTTCCTCTGAATCCTTCCGGGAGACTTCTTCCCTCGTTGTCGTTTTAGTGGGAGCCAATCCAGTACTTCAACAACAAGATCATCTGCGACTTGGTTGAAGAAAGACACAGAGGAATCATTTCTATTCTGGTGAGAACGTTGAACGCTGACCTGCGAGCCCATTCGTACGGTGTTTAGGGCGGTGGCCGAACTTCTCCCACGACCAGAAGGGGCCGAGAGTGGAACCCACTGACGACTGACATGTACAGGCTGAGCCGCTCTGCTGAATTCTTGCTCGGAGCTTTAAGCTGCGCTCTCCCGTCTCCTTTCGATGCAGAGACCTGCGCAATGCAGGCCCCAGGGAGGTGGCGCGGAAAGGCCTCTGCAGGGCGGGCCAGCAACCTGGGGGCCCGTGGGGGCAGGTGTCTGGTGGCAGCTGCGGGGCGGCTGCTTTCATGCTTAGCATCGAGCAGGAAGCCGGAAAACACGAAGGAAGGCTTCATTTTAAAAAAAAATAATCCATTGAATCTGGGCTGAGGCTCCAAGGGGTGGGCCTGTGACCTTGTTTTGGACTATTGGGTCTCCTGAGAACATCTGCATCCTCAAATCCACAATTGTTCCAATTTCCAGATATCAATTTTTAAAACAAATTCTAAAGACCAATGAGAAATGATGTCCTTGCCTTTTCATTCAGGATCACCTACGCCGCTCTTTGCCTCCCTTTAATGAAATACCCGGTGCCCTTCAGCCCCCCATTCCCCACACCTCCACTGCCCAACCTAAGTGCTGTGGGAACCCAGCATGGAGGAGCACAGCGGGGACATTAGTGAGCAGTGACTCTGGTGGCCAGGAGCATGGGCACCACCTGGGTTCAAATCCCAGCCCCTTCGCTTGCTGCCTGTGTAACCTTAGCCAGGTGTCTTAACCTCTCTGAGCTCCAGTGTCATCATCTGGAAATGGGTACAGCGCTTACCTCAGAGAGGGGCTGTCAGGTCACGTTCAGCGTGATACTGTGCGCAGAGGGCTCAGAGCTGTGCCCATTCCGTGGTGAGCACTCCGACCTCATCCACTCGGCAAACGCCTGTCGACTTCTCACTTCGTGCCAGGGTTGCGCCCTGTGCTTTGGGACACAGCAGCGCACAGACGGGATCAGAGCCCCTGCACTGGGGAGGCTGTACATGCTGGCGTGGAGAGGCTGACAGCAGGCAGGCGAATGAGTGGGCAGAATCTGTAGATTGCGCAGTGGCGAGAAAAAGATACGATCGGCTGTTCTGAGGAAGGGGCTCCATCTTAGGTCAGGTGGTCGAGGAGGGCTCATTGAGGAGGTGGCGTGTGAGCAGAGGCCGGAGGAGGTGCGGGCACCTGCCACGTGCACACCCGGGAAGCACGTTCCAGGAAGCGTGCACGGGCGTGAGCTGGTAAATGCACACTCACTGCTCACACGGATTGCCAGTCTAGCCTTTTATGATATTTTTAGTAAAAAAATACTTCTTTGCGTGTGGTTTTCCATAGATCAGACAGCACAGAAATGCTGCTTTGTAAGAGTTGCCTCGCCAGCTTCAACCAGGTTTTTGGTGGTGCTTTTATTGTTTTAATGAAAGCTCCAGGGTCGATTCATCCTTCAGGTTTCAGGTGGTCAATTAAATGTCATCCACGCTGAAGACCCGAAACAGGAAGTAGAAAGGCATAGCTTGAGAAACAGGGAAGGTTAGGCTCAGGGGGTCTTACAGCAGGCTTTCCGTGGAGGCTGCGCCCCAAGTGAAAGGGGACACGCATGTTCTTGGCCAGCAGCGTGGCGTGGAGACGAGCTGAGGCTGAGTGTCCAAGCCAGCTGGGCCTGGGAGCCGGGAGTGTCCTCGGGGGACTTGGGAAATGAGCATGGGGGGGGGGGGGCGGGTGTGTGTGTGTGTGTGTGTGTGTGTGTGTGTGTGTGTGTAGTTTCCAGTCTCTCTGGTTCCACAGTGTCGTTGTCAGGTCCGAGAAGCCGAGCACTGGTGATAGGTTAGCCACGCTACCCTGAGATGTTCGCCTGAACTTGTGTGAGACGACAGACAGTTTGTTAGTCCAGCACGTTCTGCCACAGCTGGTGAGAGCAGTTCACCTTGGACTCGGGGGAGTGTGGGGCTGTGGACCGAGGCTTCTCTTTTCCTTTTGCAGGATGAGGAATGTATTCGTCCTGGCCCTGCTACTGACTTGAGTTTCCTGGAGAAACTGGAAGAGAAGGTGGGGAAGCACGCGCACTTCCAGACGTACGTATCTCATTCGACAGGCTGTCGCGTGGAGGAAGATAAGTGCATGCCCATTTTCTCGGGGGTGGGGGCAGTGTTCCCCAAGAGTGCAGCTCCGTCTTCATCATGGGAATTCCATTATGGTGCACCATATCAGGCATAGCGGGTCCTGAGTACCATCGTTTTGTTGTAAGGCTGATGAGATGCCATAGAACTTGACTCTTGTTTACATCAGTTCGCCGACAGTAAAACTGGTTTTATTATATGTCATTTTGCCGTCATTCCCAGAACCTATTGACTGTGTTAAGCGAGGGCTTACTGTATATGCATACCTTTTGTTAGTAAAAATCACACTCAGATTCCAAGTCAAGTTTAAAAAGGTTTTTGTATCTTGCTTTGTTCACGATCATTTCATTTGGGACCTGTCCACATGCATGTGAAATAGTCTTTTCTTTAAAAAAGATCAGGTACAACCTACACACGCCACTGTGTGTAGATTGGGAGTCCACCGCCTGGCAACCTTTTGTACCTGTGCACACCACACAGATCCAGGCGTAGAGAATTTGCAGCACCCCAGAAAAATCGACCAGAAATTTAACTTCGTTTCTGAGACGAGGAGAGAAGTTAAGAACGTGAACACTCTGGAGTCACGAAGGCCTTGCTTTGAGTCCCAGTTGAGCCATTTATTAGACACTGGACCTCGGGCGAACAACACTCCTGCATCCGTGTTTCCCGTCCTGCGACACGGGGATGCTGGTGCACAGCCCGTGTAAAGTCGGCCTTACTGTGCATTGTGCTGCTGCCACGTGGAATTGTCAATGACGGCGTCAGTGACCTAGTGCAATTCTGACCAGACAGTAAGAATTCGGTAAACGGTAGTGGCTTTCTCAAACCTGCTGTAGAATATCGAAAGGATATATTAATGGAATTGGAGAGGTAAGTGAATCCAGAGTGGAAAAATAAACGGGTGTACTCACACGTGAATGAAATGTGGCCGATGGAATGAACAGTCTCTGACTCCACGTGGTGACGTTGGGGAGGCCACACACGGAAGTCGGAGACACCACTGAGCTGTGTCCACTCGGGAGATGTGTGTGTCAGTGTGCATGTGTAGGCATTTCAAGAGAAAGTCCTTTAAAAAGTATGAATAGCCAGAACCTGGAAAATAGCATCTCATGAGTGTGTTCATCTCTCGACATCATAAAGATGGAAGGGAGTAAGACTCTTTCTTCGCTGACGCCTGGAAAAATGGAAGTCACTCCATCGTAGAAACAAACACGCTTCTGTGGCCTGTGTATGGTTTCCATTCCTCAGTGCCCTTGAGAAGGAAGGGGGACTGTGGACCTTGCTCTCGAGCCGAGATGAGATAGGCAGCAGGGCTCCCTGGCCGCCGCCCCGTGTGGTCAGCGTCCAGCGCTGGCCTGCGGGTGAGGGTCGGGGTCCCACACCCTCCCAGGGACTTCTCTCTCTCTCTGTGCTCTCTCTGCTGGTGTGTTTTGTTGCCATGCAGCAGGAAGGTTCAGCTCGTGTCTGTTTCCATCTCACCGTAGCAGGAAGCTGGCGAGTCCCAGGGGCCGAAAGAGGATTGGCTGGATGGAGTTCCGCCTGTTCCACTATGCGGGGGAGGTCACCTACTGCACCAAAGGTGAGTGTCCCTGGGGCCCAGGTTGCAGCTCTGTGTCCCCCGAAGAAACACTGTACACCCATCTCAAATGTTCCCCAGCCCCCCACATAAGCACGCCATGTGAGAAATCTTCATTTATTTACTGTATATATTACTATATATGTGTGTGTGTATCCACTTCGAGGTAATTCACACATTGTGTATTTCACCCACTCTCAGTGTGCAAGTCAGCAGTTTTTAGTGTATTCACTTTGTAGCGGTGCAGGTGCAGCTACCACCACGGTCAGTTTTAGAACGCCCCATCACTGGCCAAAGAAGCCCTGTGCACAGCAGCGGTCCCCCCTTCCGTAGGCCCTGTCTCCCCGCAGCCCTGGACGGCAGACCAGTCTGTTGTCCTCTGTGTCTCCTTGTGTTTGCCTGTCCTGCACGTTTCACATACACGGGGCCACACAACAGGGCGTCTTTTCTGTCTGGTGTAATTTAACACAGGACAGTGATTTTCAACCCTTTTCATCTCGTGGCACACAGGAGCTAATTATTAAAATTAAAATTTTGACTAGAACTCTTGTATGGTCAGAAATATATTTTTTGCCAATCTGACCACAATCATGTGAATGTACTTAGTGCCCCCGGACTGTGTCCTTAAAAACAGTGAAAGTGGTGTCACGTTATGTGCGTTGTATCCCAGTGAAAGTGTTAGTTTCGGCACCTCCCAGGTGTCGTCTGGGAAGGTTGGATCTGAGACACTTCTGATGCATGTCTTGTCTTTATTTCTGATGCTTGTCTTTTTAAGTTGGTTTGGGCTTGATAAGGATACTTAGCTACTAATTAGATTATTAACTGATTGGGTCTTAAGGGACACACACCAACTCTTAAGTAAATCGGAAGTGGTGTGTGTCTTCCCCTGTGTGAAGGTGCCACTGGTCGCCACCAGCCCCAGCGTCTGGGTGTTGACTTTTCTCGGTGGTGGGGCCGGTCTTCTCGTCCACCTCCGTAGTCTCCCTGGGGGGCCCTTGAAGTTCTGCGCCCCCTCTGTTTTTCGTTGTTCCTGCTCATTACTGCCGGACCAGGGCGCATGTGCAGGACGGTGCGTTCGTGCAGCCCATCGGGACTCAGAGCGGAGCGTGCGTCGTAAGCTCGGCTGCAAACACCCCCGTTCTCCAGTCGTCTCCCCTGGGGACCCCTGGCAGTGCCTAGAGACACATTCGGTCGTCCCCACAGGAGAAGATGCTACTGGCGTCCAGTGGGTAGAGGCCAGGATGTGGCCCGGTGTCCTACGATGTACCAGACGGTCCCACCACAAGGAATTGTTCAGCTTCAAATATCATAATGCCAAGGCTGAGAGCTCTTATCTGATCATAAGACATTCTTTTTAGGATTTCCTTTGGCAATCAGTGAGAATGGAATTGCATTTTGAGGCAAAGCCATTGATTCCAAAAATTTTTTACTCGATATTTTGTAGGATTCTTGGAAAAAAACAATGATATCCTCTACAGACATCTGAAAGAGGTAAGTCTGAAATGTAGCTATACGTGTTTCTGATGGATATGAGCTATCACCTGTGGCCCTGATTTCGGGTCGATTTGCTCATCCTGATTCTCCTCTCCGGGCATTGTGTTGGAACTCCAGCATGCCGTGGCTGGAGCAGACAGTTAAGATGATCTGTGTGAACTCGTCACTTAATAAACCATCCAAGTGTGCATGGCGCCCCTCCCGTGGGCCAGGCACGGTGTTAGCGCTGGAGTTTCGGGGTGGGAGGCAGAACAGTGGCCAAGAATAAATAAATACAGACATACACAAGTAAGTTACCCACCAGGGGAAAGTGCTACAAAGAACATAAGCAAGGGACCGTGATTGAAGGGACATCTTTAATTGAGTTCAGAGGATCAGAGGAAACGCCCCTGTGCAGGTGACTTTGAGCTGCAACCTGAACGAGAGTGGTCGTGGCCGTGGAAGGATCAGGGTCCTTCCGGGGAGCAGGGCCAGCATGTGCAAGGGCCCCGAGGCGCAGAGGAGCTCAGGGCGTTCGGTGAGGGGTAGTGTGAAGGGAGGGGGCCCAGAGCTCCGCAGGCTGAGGTCCCTCGGGAGGAGCAGAGATTTTGTTCCCGCTGCTGTGATCACATGCTGGGGTGCCACAAACTCTGCGGATGTGGAAACGGAGACCCAGAGAGGTTGTGACGCGCTCCAGGTCACACCTTGGGGTAGGGCTACAGCCGGGAGCAGCCCCTGGGGCTAAGTCCCAGGCTCCCTCCATATACCCTACCGGCAAGAGAGCCCTTAGGCTTTTAAAGCTTTTATTCATGAAATAGTTAACTGTTTTGTGCCCGAGTATATTTTATTTAATACAAAGTAAATTGTGCTTCATTTAATTAGCTTGGTTTATAAAAAACCTTAGACCTTAGCATGCACACGATGTACATATTTCAGGTGTCCAACTTTACTTTTTTTCTTTTAAATGCAAAGGTTTTTTTTTTAAGATTTTATTTATTTATTTTTAGAGAGGGAAGGGAGGGGGAGAGAGAGAGAGAAACATCAATGTGCGGTTGCTGGGGGTTATGGCCTGCAACCCAGGCATGTACCTTGGCTAGGAATCAAACCTGCGACACTGGTTCGCAGCCTGAGCTCAATCCCCTGAGCTACGCCAGCCAGGAGGTGCCCAACTGTGTAACACAGCACCTGCACACTCTGTGGTGCGCCCGCCACCCGAGGTCCAGGCTCCTCTCATCAGCGTACGTTCGGCCCCTTCCCTCGGGTGACCACCATCTTATTGTCTGTGTCTGCAAGTTTGTTTTCTTTGTTTTCTTTATTCATGTGTTGTTGTTGTTTTATATCCCACATGCGAATGGAATCACATGGTTCTCACCCCTCTTTGTCGGACTCATTTCGCTCAGCACGACACCCTGGGGATCCACCCACGTCGTGGCAAACGGCAGCATTTCCTTGTGTGTAGGTGTGCATCACGTCTCCTTTGTCCACTCATGGGCTGGAGCATGCGCAGGTCATTTTCCTGTCTTGGCCACAGTGAATACTGCTGCAGTGGACATAGGGGCGCATGCATCTTTACAAATAACCGTTTCCAGTTTGTTTCAGACACACACCCAGCAGGGGGATTGCTGGGTCACGTGGTCGCTCTACCCTTATCTTCTGAGGAACCTCTGTACTATTGTTCATCGTGACCGCGCCGACCTGCGTTCCCACCAGCGGTGTGTGAGGGAGGTCCTCTCTCTCCGCGCCCTCCACGGCACTTGTGGTTTCTTGTCTTGTTGATGACGGCCATTCTAACCAGTGTGAGGTGGCCTCTCATTGTGGTTTTGGTCTGCATTTCTCTAACTGGTGATGTCGAGCATCTTCTCATACGTCTGTTGGCCCTCTGGGTGTCTTTGGAGATCCCTCTTAAAGAACCCATTCATTCTGGAGCAGTGGGCTGGACTGGGAGCCATGATGGCTTCCTTGTGTCACAGGAAAAACAGTCCCATGGCCTCCCCAAGCAGAGAGAATATATATACGTACAGTATTTGCACATTTCCTTCCACACTCGGCAGTGGTTTCCCCCTCTTCTCCAAGCGCTCCTGGAACAAACGGCTCCAGTCCTCCACGCACACTGACCTGCGCCCGCCTGACGGCCCCTCGGTGGTTTCTGAAGCAGCGCGCACGCGGGGCACTCACTGTTCCTTGCTGCAGGTGCTGTGCAGTTCCAAAAACGGCATCCTGAAGGAGTGCTTCCTGGCGGCCGAGCTGGACAACCGGCGACGGTCGCCAACGGTGAGTGGATACCGTGGAAAAGACGCCCCTGTGAAGTCGGAAAGGCAGCAGAGACCACCCAGCAGAGGGTGCCTGCAGTTCCTCCCGGCCGCCTACCCTTTTTAAGTCCTCCCTTTTTCCCGGAAGCATCCCTCTCCAGCGGGTTCTGTTAGATACATGCTTTCCAAGGTTAGCAAGCGATGTGGTCACGTGCAGGCATTCTCTGAGCACCTGCCGAGTCAGGCACTGGCTGAGCACAGGGGAGTCAGCAAGAACAACACAGACAAGGTCCCCGAGCTCCTGGGGCTCGCGATCTAGTGGGGGAGGGTGTAGGGAAAGGCCAACCGAAGGGGTGTGTGTCGTAAAGGAAGCTCGGAACGAGGGACCGGGAATGTGGGGGTGGCGGGCGGGCGTGACAGTGGTGCTGGCTCTACCAGGCGCTAACTGCGCACCTGCTGAGTGAGCGAAGCACTCTGGATGGATGCTCATCTCGCCTCTGCTTAACCAGGCTGAGCCCGGGCTTCCCGGGCCAGGACCTCCAGAGCCTTCTCCCAATGGGGGACAATGTAACAGGCGCAACAGTCTGTCGAGAGTTTGGGTCTAAAGGGCCAGAGTCTTGTGCCCTAACCCGTCTCTGTGGTATTAATTGGGAGCAGCCATGTCTCCTTAGATCGTTCTCTGCCCCTGCAGGTGGGGACGCAGTTCAAGAACAGCCTGAGCAGCCTGCTGGAGATCCTCATCTCCAAGGAACCTTCGTACATCCGCTGCATCAAGCCCAATGAGAAGAAAGAACCCAGTGAGTTGTGAATCGTTCTGAACATGAGCTCAGGGCCGTGAGGCTGGGAGGAAAACCCCCAAAACACCGCAGGCTCGTGCTTGGCCTGCGGACGTAAATCATTTTCATTTTTCATGATAGGAGGTAAAAAAATGGCGGGATGTTGGTGGTTGTGGGTGAGCATTGCCCGGATTTTGGCCCCTTTCAGGAGCTACGCAGCTCGGTCAGCTAGTGAACAGGGTTTCAAAACGGTCTGTGACTGGGCTGTTTTCTGCACTCACGCCATGGTCCCTAACAGAGTCACACAGTCAGAGGCTCACAGGGGCCAGGCAGGGACAGCAGATGAGTGACGCAGACTGGGCATAAGGCAATAGGGAGGGGAGGGGACTGCGGCAAACTGCAGAGGGCACACTCCGTTAAGGGGCAGCGCTCCTCCCTTCCAGCTGTTGTTGTCATGTGGATCCCTGGGCCCCCAGAATGGCCAGATCTCGTAGTTTTCCGAGAGAAACCAGAAGCTCAGATTTTCCTGTAAATCCCCCACTAAACAAATCTCAGTCAGGGCCCTAACAGAACCCGCCTGCGGCTAGCCCAGCTCACGAGGTCGTCAGCTTGCAGCCTCTCCTCCGGGCCCTCATGGTTGAAATGGGGCTCTGGAGTGTGTCCTTCCCTGTCCCTCTCCCTTCCGTGTTTCCACAGGCAAGTTTGACGACTTCCTCATAAGGCACCAGGTCAAGTACCTGGGGCTGATGGAGCACCTGCGGGTGAGACGGGCCGGCTTTGCCTACCGGCGCAAATACGAGCATTTCTTGCAAAGGTAAAGTGTGTTTTGTTGATCTGTGGCCAGCAAAGCCAGACACCTGGAGTTGTCCCCCCTCATCCGTGGAGAGCACGTGCCAGGACCCCCGGCGGGTGCCTGAAACCACACACAGTGCTGAACCCTATTCGTTTTACTATGTTTTTTCCTAGTCATACATACACATGAACAAGTTTAACTCACCAGTTAGGCACAGTGAGAGATTAACGACGACTAATAGAATAGAACAATGAGAACAACATACACAATAAAAGTTACGTGAACGTGGTTTCTCCCAAACTTCCTGATTACACCGTACTCGTCCTTCTCCCTGTGACGATGTGAGACGATTATGCACCTTAGTTAAGAACTCTCACATTTTCACTTAAAGAAGACATCTCATGGCTTCTCCGTGACACATTGGAATCGCCATCGGCATTACCCTTGTGCTCTGGGGCCATTACCACGTAACACAAGGGTGACTGGAACACAGTGCTGTGGCAGTGACGACAACTCAGAGGGCTCCTGAGTGGCTAAGGGGCCGGCAGGGTGAACAGCGTGGGGGCCCAGGACAACAGGGGTGGACAGCCTGGCTCCCGGGTGTGCCTCTGCCCTCCCCAGGTACAAGTCCCTGTGCCCGGACACCTGGCCGCACTGGCGCGGGCCTCCAGCAGAGGGCGTCGAGCGGCTGATCAAATACATTGGCTACAAACCGGAAGAGTACAAGTTAGGGAGGTAAGCGGCTGGCAAGCCACTGTCACCATGTTTCGGCCGCTGAGCCGTATCCATCTGGAGCCCAGGGATTCACTTTTCAGGATGTCACGTAGATTTGCCAGTGGATTCGTCCATACACTCAATTTAAATGCGGCTCTTTACAGGAAAAACTCCCCCGTGTGTCTCCTTCACTCTCCATGCTCAACTCACTCAGAACACCCCTCGGCACTTCCGACACCAGCGGGGGGTCCTGCGGTTTCACTCAGTTCAGACACTGTCCACCCGGAGCTGGTGTCCGCACACAGCTGAAGGCCCGGTCCTACAAGGCAGTGCCTTCCCCACAGCAGAAGCTAATCCCCAGTCCAGGCCTTGGGTTTGAAGAACTTGCCAGAGCAGCGGACAGAACTCAGGAAAACATTTCACTTAGTGGGTTCCTGACTCATTACAAAGGTGCGGCTGGGTGGAAGAGCTGCACAGAGCAAGGTGCATGGGAAGGGGCGGAGCTCCCACACCCTCTCCAGGTGCACCCAGCCCCTCTCCAAACCTTGTCCTTCTGGGGTTTTTATTACAAGAGTTTTGCAAGCGGTGGCACTGGTTTGGGACAAAGACCAAATATGCATTTCTTGCAAACTGTAATATCACAGGCTCCAAGTGCTCAGAAGGGCAATATTGTGGCTAGCTGGAGAGGATTTACACAGGAGCCCTGGGTTCTAAACCTCACAGGGGCCTGGAATGAACCTGTTTGCTTAGAAAATGAGGAGGGGCCCAGGGTGGACCCTCTCACCTCTGCGTGTCTAGAGTCTGTCACTGTTCAGATGTACGCAGGCCTCTCTGAGGGGGCATTAGAGCCTCTGTGATGTGAAGGTTCCTTCAGCTGCAGGGGTCCCGAGCAGGACAGCTTTGCATACATTGGAAGCTTTGAGGCAACATGCATCAGGGCGAGCCTGGAAGATTTGCGCCTGTTCTGCCAGTCATTTTGGTTAATGTGGTTGCAGGAATGGTGCCCAAGCCCGAAGGGGGTCCATTCCCAGGCCACTGAGATCCCAGCTTCAGGGACTTCTCTGCCTTCGAATCTGCCAATGGTCTTGCCCTGTCGACGCCCGCTCCCGCTTGTGCAAAGCCGTCTGTGGCCACTCTGGCCGCTGTCCATCCTCACACTTCTATTCTGGGCCCTGCTCCAGCAGGCAGTTGTTTTTCCAAGCCAGATCCCTGAGAGCCTGAGAGAGGCAGGCCAGGGAGGTCGAGGGTGGGTGGGATCCATCCCTGCTCCATCATTACCTGGCATGAGGAGGTGGGTCCTGTGGGTTGGCACACTGCTGCCCCCGGTGGCTGTCCTGGGAAGTTCCCCCCGCCCAAGGGTAAGTGGGTGGGGCAGGCACGACAGGTGCCTATTTACAATTTATCTCTGCTAATTAGATGCATATTCTTTGTCATCACTTTTTAAAGCCCAGGGGAGTAACCGCAGGTGAGGATGGTGCACTAGTTTTCAAGGGCTGCATAAAAACTGAGCACTGACGAGTTGGCTTAAACCAAAAGAAATGTATTCTCTCACAGTTCTAGAGGCTCAAGTCCAAGCTCAAGGTGTTGGCTCCCTCCGAGGCTGCTCCCTCTGAGGCTTTACGGGAGGGTCCTTCCCTACTTCCTTCAGCTCCCGGCGGCTCCTCACGTTCCTTGGCCTGGGGCCGCGTCACTGCAGTCTCTGCCCCCATCTTCACAGGGGCCCCTTCCCTGGGTCTCCGTGTTCCTTCCTGTCCCTTTAAGGGCACACGGTTGGATTTAGGTCCCACCCTGAGGACCTCCTTACCTTGATTACATCTGCAAAGGCCGTCTGTCCGAGTAAGAATCCCATCCTGAAGTGCCGAGTGGGTGTGGGTTTGGGGGAACCCTATTCAACCCGCTACAGATGGTAACTGCCCAATTCATAATTAACACACTCTTTTTTTTTTCTACTTCCAGAACCAAAATATTCATTCGTTTCCCCAGAACTCTGTTTGCTACAGAAGATGCCTTTGAATTTAGTAAACATCAATTAGGTATGAATTTTTTTTTTCTCACCTTCAATAGAATGTGAAATGAACAAGCTTAGCTTGGGATACATCTTAAATGTGGTGTTGGCTACAATGTCAGCAGCACTGGCTTGGGGAAGTAGGAACAAGATACGGGATTACGGTAAAACGCATGCGAGTTTATGCCTTGGTGAGTGTTTGGAGGTCGTCACGGACGCACACGGAAACACGCACTGTGGTGCCGCCCGATTCCAGCCTGGATCGAGCTCCGTGGTCCCTCGGGAGCCCACCCCCCTTAAATGGAGTTAAAAACTCCGTTTGTGCAACTACCTGATGTTGGATGGTATAGCTTCAGAGCCTACAGCCAGGGCGTGTGTTGTGAATGGTGGAGGAGAAAAGTGAGTGGTGGGAAAATGCAAGTGATGAAAAACTAAAACTACGGCGGGTGGGGAGGCTTCTCCCTTGACACCGGCCCGCCGAGAACGGTGCCGCGAGAGCGGTCTGGGTGCTCGCTGCTCGCGGTGCGTCCTGAGTCCTCTGTGCTCGTGACCTCATTCTGTCCTCAGAGTACACCTGGGGGGGGGAGAGTGTCACCTCCACTTCCCAGTCAGGGTCACTTGCTGGAGGCCACACAGCTAGTGAGCAGCAGAGCTGGGGTTCGAATGGGGGTCTCTGGCTTCAGGTCCTAGATTCTGAACTGCCGTGTTGAGTGGTCTCATTTTTTTGACCCCTACACAGCAGAGGGCACCGATCACTGGCATCTGGTCAGCGGGCAGGTGCCAGCGCTGTGGAATGCCTGAGCCGGCGTCTCGCCCCAGCTCCCAGGGGAGGGGACATTAATGGTTTGCAGGAGCCTGGAGGAGCTTGTGGTGGGACCTGTCACTGGGAGGAGGAGGTGGATGGAGAAAGGAGAAGCTACAGGGGCAGGGTGTGTGGTCCCGCAGCCCTGGGGTCGAACCCAGCCTCGGTAGCCGCGCTGCCTTGCAGCTAGCGAGTTAGCAAGTTTCTCTGCCACCTGACCTGCATGCTTGTTAGTAAAACGTGCTGGTGCCCGCCTTGTGGGAGGTGGGGGGGGGGGTGTGAGGATGAAATGTCACTCTTGACACGGAACCAGGGTGCGGCAGCACCGCTAGATGGCGGCTCTGGCCCTTCTTCCCTGGGGGGAAACGCAGAGGAAGGAAGACAGAGCTCCAGTGGTTGGACAGCTCCGACAGCCAGGCCCAGCCTGGCCCTGCTGAATCGGCTTCCTGTCCCCTCGGTGCTGCGTGCCCCAAAGGTCACATCTGGCATTCCCCCTCAAGGTCACAACTGCAGCGATGCACACAGGAGGGTCATTTCACCAAAACTCTCGTTTTGTTTTAAGTTGCGAGGATCCAAGCCACATACAGAGCCTGCCTAGAAAGGAGAGCCTACGTGAAGAAGAGACAAGCAGGTGAGAGCTGGACGGGGACTCGCCGGTCTGCAGCGGGCCCGTCCTGGAGACGCAGGCTCCCGTGCGCATCCTCCCCACCAACCTGTCCTGGAACCCGGGGGTGGGGCGGCCTCGGGATCCAGTTCTGGGGCCTGCTCTCCTCTCTCCTCCACTGACCAGAGGTGACGACACAGTGGGACTCCTTTGTCCCATGGACACAGTTTATGTGACCCGCGACATCTGCACGTTTAAAGAAAAACTTTTTAAAGGTCACTAACCCCATGAGTACCCTCGGAGTCCCTTTCCTCTGTCCCTCCCCGATCCCTTCTCATGCCCATCCTCCTCCTGAATTTTGCATTTATAATTCCCCTGGGGTTTTAAAAATAGCTCTCCCATGCCTGGATGCACCACGCGGTGTAATCATAGGCTGGCATGGTTTGAATGTAATCAAGCTACACTGTATTTTTTGCAACATTTTTGCACTCCAGATTGTTTTTGAAGATTCAATCAGCAAACGTTTATAGTTACTCACTTTCATCCTCGCATAGCCATCCACTGTATCAGAGGTCCGAGAAGTTTTTTCTTGAAGGAACACATAGTATTTGAGACCCGTGGGTCACACGGTTTCTCTGGCAGCTACTCAACTCTGCTACCGTAGAATGACGGGAGCTTTATGCAAATACATAAATTCACGGGCACAGAAGTGTTGCAGTTCAACTTCATTTATACACAGGCGGCCAGCCCGAGGGCTGTGTTCTGCTTTCCCCTGTGCCATCGGAATGTACAAAATTTAGCTGTTCTGTTGGTGGACATGTGGGTTGTTTCCAGTTGGTTGTGGGGTTTTTTTTTGTAATGAGATAAAAAAATAAAAACCATAAAAAATCTGGATTAACTGAGAATAATATGAAAAGCATTTAAAAACTGGGAGACAAGCCAGAAATCTAATTTTTGTGCCCCAATTTGCTCATGTAGCTCAGTTCTTAAATGTGGACAATCGAAGTGAACACAGTGAAACAGACAAAACACATCAGCAGACAGACGTGCACCGTGAGAAGTGTCAGCCGTCTTGTCCCTGAAAAGGGCCTTGGGAAAATGTAGTTCCTTTGTGTAATTTCGGGGCTCCCCATAGCACCCCGTGTCCCTCTGTCTTCCTAGCGCTGTGTCCCTCTGCGCGTGTCCCCCTCCCCCAGTAAGAACTGATGGTGTTCACCTGACTTCCATGTCGGGGGGCCTAGCCGAGAGCCGTTGCGGGCACGTGGACGACTAATTCTGAAAAAGCCTTTCGCATCTAAATATGATCGTGCCCCACCTTCTAATGCCGGCAGTGAACTCTTTCAGCCATCAAACTGGAGACCCACTGGCGTCGAGTCCTGGCCCGGAAGAAGGCCGAAAGGAGGAAGTGGGCTGTGTTCATCGTAAGGAGGTGCGTTCTCGGGGACAGGTGGGAGGAGGGGCTGCTCCGTGCTGGGGTGCTGCAGAGGGGGTCACAGCCTGGGCTGAGTTTCTTGGATTTGTGCAGAAAGGTAACCTTCCTTTTGGGATGTCAACGCTTAGGAACTCAGTTCTCTTTCCTCGGAGCACCCTGACTTGACGCTGGTCACAGCTGAGTACATTTGTAGTTTCTCTGAGTCGAGTTCAGAAGTCAGAGTCAAATGCCAGGCAGGTAAAGGAAGCGAATCTCGTGAGCTGGAATAAGACAATAAGGCACGGTGGAGTCTGCGGCAAACTGGAAAGCTCACTTCGCCTCAGATGACAGGCTGCTGCCAAGAAATGCCAGGCCAGCACCGCCAGACCTTCTGATTTTTCAAGGAAAGCCGAAAACCTGGCTTCCACGTAGTACCTCCTCTTTGTTGTCGTTGGCAACTAATTCAAGCTATTCCAAACAAGACAAAAATAGCGTGGGCGAAACGGAACCAATCCTGGGGCAGGTCTGGCTTGTGGCCGACATTCCTGGCTGTGGCCGACAAGACCAGCTGAATCAGGGGTGTCCAGTCTCTTGGCGTCTCTGGGCCACACGGGAAGAAGAGCTGTCTTGGGCCACACATTAAATACACAAACGCTAACGACAACATGACAAGCAAAAAAAAAAAGTGTTAAGTAAATTCACAATGTTGTGTTGGGCCACATTCAGAGCCATCCTGGCTGCATGAGGCCCGCAGGCCACAGGTTGGACACACGACCTCCACCGTCTGGCGTCCTCTGAGCCAGATAAACGGAGAGCGAGCCCCGCGGAGCAACAGGTCAGAAAAACAACAAACCACTTTCCTATTTAGGTTCATAAAGGGGTTCATCCACCGAGACAGGCCCCTCTGTCCCGACAACGAGGAGTTCATCGTGTTCATGCGGAAGAATTACATCTTGAACCTTCGGTATCACGTCCCCAAGAACGTCTTGGACAAGAGCTGGCTGACGCCTCCTGGCATCTTGGAAAACGTAAGGACTCCACTTCGACTCAAGTTGCACATGCCCCGGGCCCAGAGGGAGCTTCAGCGTTTCTTTGTGCTGCCTCCCCGGCGTGGGCGGTGGGGGGGGGGCAGGGGGGGCGCTGCCGTCACAAGGCACGGCCTTGCAAGGGTGTGGCATGAGAAGTTTCACTCCTCAGAATCCGCAGTGGCCTTACTGGACGTAGATAGCCATTGAAGGTCTGTTCATACGGAGCCCTTTTACATGGTGTCTGTCCTCGACGTGGCCTTCCAGGAGGGTCAGGTGACTGTCACCTCCAACAGTGTCTGTCTCAAGGGTGGCCCGAGGACCCTCTGTGTGCTGTGAGATTTTTGAGCCCTCACCTGGACCCACTGAGTCAGCTTCGTAGGAACCTCGTTTCAGACGGCTACCGGGGCCTCAAATACACTCAAGACCCACTAGCTCAGGGGTAGCGAAGCCAGCTCACAGAGGGAACTGAGTTCAGCTGTGCTCTCACAGCTTCTGCCTGGGTGTGGGTGGGGCGCGCGGGACAGCAGTGTGCCCTTCGCGCAGGCCTCGGAACTGCTCCGGAGGATGTGCACGCGGAACCTGGTGCGGAAGTACTGCCGCGGGATCTCGGCCGAGAGGAAGGCGCTGGTAGGCACGTGGGCTGTGTGTGGGGGCTGGACGGCCGAAGGGTGGGCGCCGGCCCCACAACCGGGCTGTGAGCCATCTGTGGCCGCCATTCCGCCGGGAAGCCAGGGGTCACGCTGGGCCCCGCCTTGTGCATGCGCCGAGGATTAAACACCCAGACCACTCAGCTCAGCACAGAGCCCTGGTAAGGGGCGGCAGTTATCACCAGCATCACTCACGCCGTTGCCGTGGGCAACAGTCCAGACAGTGCCCGCGGGGAGAATGCAGGACCCCTCTGCTGGAGGCCTGCTTTTGTTTGTGCTCATCCGCAGGTCAGCAGACTTTTCCCAAAAAGGGCTAGAGAGGAAAGGTTTTAGGCTTTGCGGGCCGCAGGACCCCTGTCACAGTTACTCGGCCCCGCTGTAGCAGCCCCGGAGCAGCCAGAGACAACCACGTGTAACTGAATGCACAGTCCTGCTCCAGTAAAACTGGACCTGCACACGCCCCGGCAGGAGGCGGGGCCGGGCCGCGGGCTGGAGCTGGCCGATCGACCTCTGACCTAGAAGACGCGGCTCCCCGCAATTCTGACAATTCCACTCCCGGGAAGCCAGTGCAGGTGGAAGAAACGGGCATTACTATCAAGCCCGGTTCACGAGTGCACTCTTTAGGGCACTGGCCAAAGTCAGCACTGTGTCCCGGGGTGGGGTGGGGGGCAGATTTCTGGGGGGGGGGGGGAGTGTGACAAAGTTCCCACAGCTTGTCCAGGGAAGTGTGCAGTGCCTGCACCTTGAACCAACCCTGCTGTCCCAGGGGGCCCACAGCCACCATGTCTGTCCCTTGAATTGTGTGTCACCAGATGCAGCAGAAGGTGGTCACCAGCGCAGTGTTCAGGGGGAAGAAGGCAGGCTACACGGAGAGTCTGAATCAGCCCTTTGCCGACAGCCGGATAGGTAAGCGTGCGTTTCCGCCTGTGCCCTCACTTTCCTGTTTAAGAAGAAGTCAAAGGACAATCTCCAGCTCTGTGGCTTTTCCCGATACCTCTTCCCCATCAGCTGAGGTCCTGGTCACAGAGGGACACAAGGCCGGTGGATGCCAGGGGCCCCTGCCGAGGGTGGTGCTTAGCGATGACTCACTGTGTTCTGATCCCCTCCCTAGATGAAGGAGATATCAACCCCAAAGTGCTCCAGCTCCTCAGCAACGAGAAAATCCAGGTGAGGAGGGAGGGAAGGGGCGGGCCTGGCCTCCGACAGGATTCCCCAATGGCATCGGGGCGGGGTGTGCTTTCTGCACGGAGTCCGGACACGCTGTGTGTACCTGCGGGGGTGCGTGCGGGTGGGCCGGGCTCTGGACTGCAACGCCCTGGGTGCACACTAAGAGTTGGGGTCCATGACCATCAGATACCTGTTGCTGTCCTTATGGTCCTTATCAGTCACCCTAGGAACTGCTGGGTCTTCTAGGAAGCTGAGGGAACTACGGCCATGAACTTCATCATTGCACGTGCCCTAGTAGTGAGCAGGACGGCAGGGTGCCGGAGCACGAGCAGCTCTGTGAGCCCGGGCAGGTTCAAGGAGCTCTCGGTGGCCCTCCTGGCTGCTCTGTCACTTCTGGTCCCCCGGGGATCAGAAACCCGAGTGGCTAGAGTGGATCATGCCCTGGTTGAGGTCTTTCATGTGCACAGCATGTTCTAGAGAGGTCATTGCTGTTGACCTCACAGAGGAGACCCGTGAGGCAGGTGGCCGCCACCTAGCCTCCCCCAGAAGGGCCACGCCGCAGGCAAAGCTAGGGGCCAAAACCTACTTGGCTGGGAGCCAGGGTGCTAGGAAAGCCCATTGATGCGAACCTGGCTGAGCCTCTGTCTGGGCACGTGGACGGACCGTTCCGGTGCCAGAGTCCGAGCGGCCAGGAGTCCGGTGCTTTGCCCCGTCCCCCACGAAGTAACGCCCCCCCTCGTAGTGACGGTAACCTCCTTGCAGTACGGCATCCCGGTCATTAAATACGACAGGAAAGGCTTCAAAGCGCGACCCCGGCAACTCCTCCTCACTCAGAAAGCGGCTTACGTGGTGGAGCTGGCCAAAATCAAGCAGAAGATCGAGTACTCGGCGCTCAAGGGTAAGCCACAGGCAAGCCTCCGACAGTTCGCTGGGTGGACTTGGGTCCTGGGCCCCCCGGCAGAGCGGCTGCCCCCCGAGGGAAGACATCAGTGTGTGTGTGTTGGGGGGGGCCGGCCTGGGCCTGTTATTCTGGTGTAAGTATCAGTGGTGCTCCCCCGATTCTAGTCTGCGGGCTGGACAGTAGTCACAAAAACAGTGACCTGTTCTCTACTCAGGGCGCCACCTCTGTAGCCCAGCAGCACGCAGACTGGGCCCAGCTCGGGGCAGGGGTGGGGCGGGGGTGGGGTGTGGGGTTGCGGAGCCCCTAGGCAGCCGCACCTCCTCTTCCATCTGTGCTAACGCCAAGCTGCCTGGCTCCTGGCTCCTAACTTTGAGTCTGTCTCAAGGCATCTCCACCAGCAGCCTGAGTGACGGGATCTTAGTCATTCACGTGTCACCAGAAGCCAACAGGCAAAAGGTAACTGACAGCCACCAGGCGCTGCCGACACGGGGAGGGCACACTGCCGAGAGGTGCCGGGGAGCACGCTCCCGTGAGAGGCCGCCTCTGAAGCGGTCCTGCCCTGCCCCGTCCTCTCCACCGCAGGGGGACGCCATCTTACAGTGCGAGCACGTCTTCGAGGCGGTCACGAAACTCGCCATGCTGGTTAAAAAGGAGAACATCGTCCACGTCATTCAAGGCAGGTAGGCGGTTTCACCTCTGGCCGAGGAAGCAGTTCGATGTGAAAACGGGTATTGACGCGTCAAGGAAGACGGGCACGTGAATCATTTCACCCATCCTGCCTCCCAGCAGGGGGCGCACAGGAGGCCTCTAGCGGGGTCCCCTGGCCCTGCTGGCAAAGAACTTCCTCCCTCACCCCTACGACTGGGGCTCCAGAGGAATGAAGAAGTCGGCGCTCACTCCCCAACCTGCGGGAACGGGGGTCCCACTGGAAGGGGTCCCACCGAAGGGGCTGATGTGCCCGGGGGATGCTGCTCTTGGGGCCAGAGCAGGTGACAGCCACACCTTGGCGGCTGAAGCCTGTTGAGGGGACAGCTGTTTAAGCGCAGTGGGCCTCAACCCTGCAGGCTGCCTGCAGACCACTTAGGGGAAAGCACTACAGTTTCTTTCGGGAAGGAAGGAAAAGTCCCCGGCACGTGGAGTACGTAATGCAGTTCCTCTCCACAACTGGAGGAGGCGCCACCTTTGCCACCTGACAGGCGCCAGGTGGTTACGCAGCAGCATGCGGATTGTCGCACAGCCGGTCAGGGACGGTGCTCGGGTTCCCAAGGCCACGCTCCTCCGCTCCTCCTCCTCCTTGGGCTCAGTCCGGCACCATGCCCCGGCCCTGCTCCTGGAGCCCCTGGGGGAGCGGGCCGCCCCCTCAGGCTCCTGCTCCCACTGCGTCCCGGCCTTCACGGCCTGAGGAGCAGACCCACCCGTGGGAGCAGGAGAGGCGGGCACGCCAGAAAGTGGCGTTTCTGTCTGGCTCTTCCTCCGGGGCAGACCCAGCCCACCACGAGGGCTGTTGTGTGAAGGCGGGTAAGTGGTTCTTCAGATTCCGAGCTGGCCCTGGAAGAACTGAACGTGTCATATGGAATAAAACTCTGCAACACAAAACAGGAGTTCAATCCTGAAACCAGTAAAACTTTGTTCATAAATCTCTTCCGCAGACCAAAGGCTGAGAGGAAGACAAAATAACTATGTCAGTAATTCTTGCTTTGTGTATTTTAAGTTTACAGTTTTATATCAGTCCTGGAAGAGAAGGCACCATAGTGTTCGACACCGGGCCAGAGGAGCAAATCTATAAGGATAAGAACGGGCAGTTAACCGTGGTGAGTGGCTGCGCCCCCTGTAGACGGGAGTCAAGACTGCAGCTCCATCAGTGTCAGGCCCTCTGTGGACCGACTGAAATCAGGAGCGAATCTACCTCTTTCTAGTCTGATCCTACATCTGGAGAACAGGGCGGGAGATTCAAACTGTGAATGAAAAGGGAAAAAGAGGCGACTTGGCGTATCTATTGTGAACCAGAAGATGGCATTAAACCCCCCTTGGCTTTCAGTGACAAGGCAAACCTGTCACCTGACGGCGAGGGTGTTACGCCTCATCACCGCGGTTCTCAGACGCCCGGTGCCCCCCCCCCCCCCCCGCGGTGGGCTGGGGAGGGGCCCCGGGTGGTGGAGTGCACGCCACGCCCGGTGTGAGGCCACGCCTGGTGTGAGGCGCAGAGGTGCAGGAGCCACAGCGTCTCAGGACGCAGTTGAGGGCCTGTGTGTGCTCTGCCCTCCCGGGCGCGTGGGACGCAGAGCTGGTGTTGACCCAAGCCCAGAGGTCGCGCCTCTCTCCCTCTTCCTCTCGGAGTCACAAAGCCCACCTTTCTCCCTGCCTGGCCCGGGCTGAAGAGGCCAACAGGCCCCAGCGAACCCATGTCTAAATGCGGCTTCTCGAAGCTCCTCCGCACCCACCCGGGTGAGGTTGGGGAGGGGAGAGGCCTCGAGCCCTAATCATGGACCCCCTTCCAGGTGTCCGTCCGCACGAAGTCCTGATAGAGGAGCACGTCTGACGGAGGAGCGGACTCGGGAGGCGGGGTTTGATCCAGGAAGGTGACAGCGGCTCCAGGACAAGACTCCCCTCTGAAGACACGGAGTGGCAGCCTGGGCCGGCGCCCAGCCCCAGCTGCTCGGGCGCCCCGGGCACTGAATCACAGCGCCCCCTTCAGGGAGCCAAGTCACCTGGGAGGGTGGTCTGAAATGTCCCCCGCAGGATGTGTGCCCCACGAGCACTTGAACCTATCGCTGTAAGGTAGGCAGCTGACTCTCGGCCTTTGTCCAGCCACCGCCAAGGCACAGCGACGTGCTGTATGTGGTCTGAGGCTGAGTGAGGAAAGGAAGTGTCACAAGGCCGCAAAATTCGGATCTGGCCTCACGTAAGTGGAACTTGGAAATGCATTGGCTCCTTCACCATTTCTGCGAGGTGCTTCAGGTTCCAGAGGGGGAGCTGTGTCCCCCCACGCCCCACCTCCCCAGCACTCAATGGGGGGCACCGCAGCTGACTGACTCTGCTTTTTCGGAAGCCCGACAGTGTTCTGCCAGAGGTGTCCCCCAGTGTGCGCCCAAGTGCCACTGCGCCAGGCTCGTCTTGGCCCTGAGCAGCTTCCGGTGCCGAAGCGGGAGGCCGGGTCTCTGCCCCGCGCTCTTTGCCGAACACTGCCCTTCGGGGGCGGGACTGTGCTCGGGTGTTTCCGAGAAGAGCCAGAGAACAGTTTAGGTGGAAGCATCACGTCACTTTTATTTTACATGTGTCCACAAACGCTCGTACAACACACAGCAACTGCTTCGAAAGCGTACAGCGTCTTTTCTCGCAGCACAAGGAGACAGAGGGGTCAGCGACACACGGGTGTGCAGAGGGCAGCTGCTGTGAGGACACGCACATCTGGCTGACGACAGGGCTGCGCCCCTGAGGGAGGGCCATGGCAGCAGCTACGCCAGGGGCAGTCCCGGGCCCAGGCCCGGTCACCACAGACAGATGGCGTGTTTGCAAAAACAATGGGGTTCCAGGGAACCAAAAGCTGTCCCAATGCAATAAAATTGTACCCTTTACCAAATCTCAGGCCAGTGCTTACTGGGACGGCTCTGAAGTGTAATACTGACTTCTGTGCGCCCGTACTGCCAGCCGAGGGAAGACCGGGTCCTGTAGGATACACCAGACGGCAGCGGGCCAGCCCTCGTCCTGGACCTGGAATGTTTTTGGGACCGCTCGTATCCCAGGGAAGCAGAGACTCGAAACTACAAGTGCAAAGGTGGAAGGAAAGTGCAGGGAGAGGGAGGGACTGCCAGAAACGTTAGGTCACGAGGAGCAGAAGCCCAGACACATCAGATTGCTCCACAAACGGACTCTTTGTGTAAACATGTTTCAAGAACAAGATATTTGATGGCTTTTCCATTCCCACGGAAAACGTCAGTACTGACATTCACTTTAACTTTCTAAAAAAGTCCAACCCAAACGGCAGGGTTGGTGGTTTGAAACTCAAACAGTATAAAATAGTTAAGAAACGTTTTTTAAGCACCCCCTTTCCTTAGCAGTTAATAAAATCCAAGTGGCCTTATATGAAAGTTTCCCACACAGCAGTTTAAAAAGGATCTACCCAACTTTTGGGCTCCATCGCAATAGTTTTACAGGCTTACGGGGGCTTTGCTGCTGGGTACAAAAATAAAGGCATAAACTGTTGCAGGGAGAGCAGAACGAACACAGTCGAAGCTGTAAAAACCATTTCAAAATATAAACTCGTTTTTTTGGAATACACTGTGTCGGAGGCTGCCCGTATTAATTAATACCTTTGGTATAAACAGTAACATTTCCCTTGGAAAGCAGACACAACCCATCCATTACCACGTACACATTCCTATCACCTTGTAACTACTCTACCTAGTCTAGTCCCAACCGCGCGCACGCGTCACAACTCGCTCCTGCCCGGACGGGCGCAGAGGAGACTGGGAGGTAGGTAACCGAGAACGCCCACACCACCGAGCACCTGCGAGCTCCCCACGAGCACACATCCCCCAACACTCACACACGTCCCTTAAACACGTGAACACTAACTAGCCCCGAAGGGATCTGCACAGCCTCTCACTAGTGGCCACCCCGTACTGTGTCCAAGTCAGAGGCAGAGACTGCAAGGCAATCGATCACCAGCTACTGGCTCCATTTACGGCAGGCAAACTGCCCCAAGGCTGCTGGTGGGAGTGGCAGGGCCACCCTGAGTTTCTGAGCAAAGGGCAGGGCATCTCCTTGCAGCAGTGAGCTCAGCTTGACAGGGAAGGAGGCCGAGGGGCAATGGGTCCCTCGGCTGATGAGCTATGCCAGTAGCCGAGCCAGAGGGCCTTCCTGGAATGCAGTGAGTCTGCAGGAGGGCAGTCGGAAGGGGTAGGAGCCAGGCACGGAGCTGAGCACTCACCCCCAGGGACAGCTCTGCCCTCAGCCAGATGCATGGGGGCCCACCGAGCACCAGAGCACAGGCACCCAGAGCTACACAGGGACAATTCAGAAGCATAAAGCACACCAGGTCCCATCTGCACTGCTGCAGGCTGCACTTATTCACCAACAAGCTCTAGGCACAAAGTCCTGCTGCAGGACGGCGCAAAGCCCATCTGGAAACCGAGCCTGGTGCAGTGCACAGGACCCGGGGTCAGTGTGCTGGGCTGGAGGACAGGAAAGACACAACCTGACGACGCCCCCCGGTGGCCACCAGCTGCAGGATCCCTCTCAGAGCTGTCAAACCGAACCCAAGCAGCTCACATAGGTAGTCAACATCCACAAAAATAAATACTGCAAACAAAAGTTCTCACGTACACTTCATACTCAATCACACTTTTCCTTTGAGAGCCCAGCGAGCCTGGCTCCAAAGCTCCCCACAGAAAGCAGGGCCCCTGGACCCAGCTTGTCAGCAACAGCGGGCATTCACCTGGGTAAAAACCAATTCACCTTGTCGAGAAGTATCAAAATAATCATCTGGCTATTACAAAAGTATCTCTAGACTCCAGGGGAAGTGGGCGGCGCCGGAGCCTGCACGGGATCTGAGTGCGGAGCAGGGAGGTGGAGGAGCTCGGGAGGAGGGCCCGGCCGCCTGCCCGCTCACTGGTGCAGGTGGGCACGGTCATCAGGCCGCTTGATGTGGATCCGCCGCACGCGCTCAATGCGCTCCCGCTCCCGCTCCTCATCTTCGTCCAGGTGGTGGGAGCGCCCGGCCGCCCCACCTGTGGCCTCCAGGAGCGCATTGTCAGGTCCCCGCCCATCCTGGGCCTCATACAGCAGAATATTCAGGGTCTCCTCGTAAATCCGAGCTTCAGGGAACTCCACCTGCATCCCCCCAAAATACAGGGCAGGTAAGTGAGCATCAAACACAGCCTACCACCTCTACCGCCGCCCAGAGTAAATCAGGCCCTGGGGTTCCATTCAAGCCCAAGGAGAGCGAGCAAGCAGAACACCTAACGGCAGTACAGTTCCATGAACAGGGGACCAGGTCTGAACAGCACTTTACAGCATGATTCAGCCTCACGTGGTGGCAGAGACAGAAGTCGAGGGAGAGGTCAAGTGTATTGGTTTGGGCCCACAGAATCCAGGGCACTCAGGGAGTCCTGTGCTTGGGAGGAAGCCAACGAGGGTGAGAGGTGAGGATCGCCAAGTGGGCCCCTGTGGCGGGAGAGCCGCTCTAGGTCAGCGGGTAAGAGGAGGGCGGTCAGATGGCAGTGAGAGGTCATGACTAGAAAGCCAAGGTCAGGACCTGGAAGGTAGCACTGTCCCTCTGACAACCAGGACAGGATGGCCACACTGGCGGGAAACGAAGTTGCGTGGCGGGCGAGGACGCGCACAGGCTGCATCAGACCACTGTAGACAGGGAAGATGCGGGTGGGCGGCTGCACGCGGGCGCGAGGCTACGTCTGAACCAGCGTTTGGGGGGAAGGAGCGGAGACGCAGCGTGGCTGCCTCTCCTTGCTGAGTGGGCCTCACAGAGGGAAGGCCACTCCGGCTCTCTGAGACCTACACCCGGACCTTGCCCCGAAGGGGAACGGAAGCCGCACAAGCACAAATGTCGAACTGGCCACCCAGAGCGTCCCCTCCAAGCCCTCACCTTGGTCTGTTTCTTCTCAGTGGCGTAGACAATGGAGGTGCAGCAGACTTCGGCGATCTTCCGGCCCTGGCCGTAGAAGGACCAGCAGCAGATCTCGTCCCCAATGACGTCCTTTATGAACAGGACCCTTCCGTTAAAGCGCAGAGACAGCTTATCGAAAAGTTCAATGTTTTTCAACATGTTGTCGTCAGAGTTGCTGCAAGAGAGCAGTTGACAAGGTGACCACAAGCCGGGAGCAACCGCCGCCACGGGCTGTTTCCGCGTGCCGGCCCGTCACCTCCACTGTCCCCTCCCAACCTCACAAAGTCCCCCGAGAAAGGCGCCACAGCCCCCACTGCTCAGAGAGGAATCAGGTAACTGCCTGAAGTCAAAAACCAATAAATGGCAGAGCCAAGACCTCAACCCAGACAGCTCTCGCCGCTCAGCTGGTACCCCCTAACCAGAGTGGTGGTGCGGCTGCTCTGCGGTGCCCCAGCCAGAGACGGAAGGCTGGGGACACAGGGCCAGCGGGGCAGGGCACCAGGCGGGGACGGGGAGAGCCCCAGAAGCCACAGAATCGGCCGAATAGAACTGCCAGAGGGGAATTTTTATCCTGGTCAGACGATGGGTCTTCAGTAATCTCACAAGTCCCCCTGCATCCCTCACGTTCCTGACTTAAGAATCGAAAATCCCCAGGAGTCACAAGGCATATTCTACAAACCAGCAAACACTGCTGGTGGGAATGTAAGATGGTGCAGCCAGTACGGAAAACAGCTGGGCAGTTCCCCGGGTGACTGGCCCCAAGTTAACACGGGACTGAGCCACTCCATCCCTAGGTGTGCACCCGAAAGAAATACAAACATGTCCACACACAACCGGGCACACGAATGTGCACGGCAGCAGCATGCTTCACGAGGGCCACGCCGGGGAAGCAACCCCCACTGTCCCCAGCTGGTGGACGGATAAAAAAGATCTGGTCTACGCACGCAACGGAATGTTACTCAGGCATGAAAAAGAAGGAAGCTCTGACCCAGGTTATGACAGGGGTCACCTCGGAAACATGATACTAAGTGAGAGAAGCCAGTCACAGGAGGCCACACACTGCCCGATTAACGCACATGAAATGTCAGTGCAGGCAACTCGGCAGAGACAGGAAGCGCACGGTGGTTGCCGAGCACTGGGGGTGGGGGTCGGGGGGAGTGGGGCGGGAAATGCGGATCGAGTGCTGACGGACACAGGGCTTTCTTTCAGAGGTGACAGAATGTTCAAAATCTCGGTGATGGCTGCACAACTCTGCAAATACACTAGAAACTACTGAGTTATATGCTCGACAAGGATGAATCTGATGGCGCGTGTGAATTACGTCTCCCATCTATCACCTGCCTTTCTTCCCACCCACCCACGTGGGCGTGCTGTGGCGGTGGGGGGGGCACCCCCATCTGAAGGGACTGAGGGGAGCCGGGCCTGGCTGGTGGGAGCCAGGCCTGGCTGGTGGGAGCGGAGGCTTTCTTAGCAAGCACTGGTGTCTCCTCTGGCTGCCGCCTTACCTGGTGTAGGAGTACTTGTTGTTGCTTCTGTTGTAGAGTAGCTTCACGGCTGGCTGCGGGTTGTTTCAGAAAAAGAGGAGGGTTACTGGGAGTGCGGACGTGGTGCACCGCTGGCTCCCCACGGGGCGGGGCCTGCCACCAGGACCAACGGGCACACGGCACAGCCTGCCGGCTGGAGTGGGGCTCCAGATGGGGACGCTGACCCCACAGCAGGGACACGAGATGAGCCAGGGGTTCCCCTTCTTAACCCCTTCTCAGGTCTTCCTCGGGTTTTCATTTCATAGCTCACTCAGAAGGACCTCCTCCGCCTCTGATAGCAAACAATGCCACGAGGGTGCCTCCAACATACCTTATTCGATGTTGCTATAAGTTTCTGTTCTTCTTTGGATGAGGTGATGACGGGAACTTTGCAGAACGGCTCATACGCATCTTTGTTCTGCTGGAACAAAACATGTTTTCAGCCTAGGAGGCGTGCCCCACGCTGGATTATTTAAACCGGCCTACAGGGCAGAGACAGGCCCTGAGGGGGGCAGGTGGGCAGTCGTGGGTGGGCAGAGAGGAGGACTCTCACCACCAGGGGAGTAGCATGGGGGCACGACCAGGAGCCGAGTTCTCCACCGTGCCAGGCGCTCAGTGAATCCTAACAGCGCGCCACACTTCCACAGTCTAGGGAGCCGCACAGAGAGAGGCCCTAAACGTGGCAGATGAAATGAGACTGCATCAAAGCTCCCAAAGCCCGTGGCGATGACAAAGAAGAATAAAAGAGTGTAAGCCCATGACCAAGGGTTATTTTTAACCAAGGGTTAAAAAAAAAAAAAAGAATGAGAGACGTGAAGTCAGAAGACAAAAGATACTAAGAAATTTGAGGCTGGAGAAGAGATGGCAGATGAGTGACGGCCGAGGCGGAGGAGAAAGCTGGAACCTAAGCCAGCAGATGGGAAAGAAACCTGGAGATTCTCAAAGAGCAGCCCCCACGGCGGGTGGGCACGGGGCGAAAGGAGAGGGCCACCTGCTGGATGGCAGAAGCACCGGAGAGACCCCCAGAGGGACCCCCTTTCAGCCTGTCATTCACCACTGAAGCCCACCGGACGGCAAGGACCACCCCCACACGCAACTTTTCAGAGCCTCACTCTAACTTCAACAAGCCACGGTCATTGGAGGATATGTGAAAAGCCTCTGGAACATGAGACCACACCGCGAGAGAGAGAGGGAGAGAGAGAGAGCGAGCGAGCAGGAGGCGGGGTCAGGCGACCAGGGCGGTGGAGAGAGAATGTTGAACACCAGCAGCACCAGACAGGGGAGGGCAGGCGCTGCAGCCCCTGGGACATGGGACAGGGTCGGCGGCCCTGTGAGAAGGGCGCTCGGGGAGTGGGGAGGGGCTCTGGGAAGCGAGGTACGTGAGAGCAGAAGCAAAAAAGGGCTGAAAAGATAAAGCTGAGGAAAGAGAACAACAAACCTCTGAGAAAGTGGAACGGGAAGAAACAAGCGACAGAAGCTGGGAGGAGGCCAGTCCTGGAAGCTGGACCTCAGACTGGTGGAAACCACAGGAAGGTAACCCAAGGGCGTGTCTCCAAGACAAGAGGGACCACAGCGCCACTGCGGTCTGACCCCACCAACGGGAGACCGGCCTCTCCGAGAGTTCGGGGCCGCATCGGGGATGTGTATTCAGAAAACCAAGCAAACAAAACAACGAAGCAATCCCTAAGTCTGGCAAACTGAAAAGTTAGGTGAGAAAGAAAACAGACGCCCTGACTGGTGTTCAGCGGGCTACACGTCACCCTGGGGACTGAAAGGTCGCCGGTTCGATTCCCAGTCAGGGCACATGCTTGGGTTGCAGGCCAGGTCCCCAGTTGGGGGCGTGTGAGAGGCAACCGATGGATGTTTCTCTCCCTCTCTTTCTCCCTCCCCTTCTCGTAAAAATAAAATCATGGAGGAAGGGAGGGAGGGAGGGGTCCCTATATGCCCTGTGGCTCAGTGGCTCACACTCCGACCTAAACCAGACGTGGGTTAACCTGCGTTGCGAGAACAGGAGAAGAGGCGTGTGAGAGTCTGGTGGTGGCCAGGACGTGGCAGCGCAGAGCTAGGATGTGCGTGTCCCACAGTGACCCCGCAGGTGGCCCTGAAGACGGAGTGTCGGCAGAGAGCAGTGCGGTAACAGGGAAGTGGGTGACGCCGAGGGCGGCGGAGGCGGCTGCTGGGGCGCAGGGGTGAGGAGGGAGGGCACTCGGTGGTATTTCTGACGACACTATCACACACGACTTCCTAGGGGACGTACGCGTGCTTCCTGAACAAATGTAAACATGAAATAAAAACCCCGAAGTGAAGGCTGTGACACTGGGTCAGAGGAACGGTGAGCTCACGGACTCTCAGGTGGGGGCGTGCGGAGTCCCCGGAGGAGCTGGGCATCGTGGGTACTGCTCCAGCCCGGGCCAGACAGACACGTGGCTTGGGAGAGGCCCCAACAAGAGCCTCACGGACACAGAGCCAACTCCTGTGACGACCCGAAGGGACTCCTCTGATCCTGGGCCAGGCGGGAACTCTGTCTGATGTCGACAGCCACTGGCTACGTCTAGAAGCGTTTTGGTTTTACAGGGATTTTGCTGTTGTGAGACTGGACCCTGGTGTTCCTGCCCCAGCTCCAGGTGAGGAGGGAGGGTGTCTGTGTCTGCAGAGGTCACGCCAGGCTCCCAGTGGTGACCCGTGGGGTGGGAGTAAGCCCCACGATGCATGCGTTCAGGAAACTGTTGCACTGTCATGACCCATGGTTCAGTACCAAAGGTCTCAATCTACACGTGAGGTGACCCAATGCCGTGGAGACTGAAGTCAGCCAGAAAGGAGGCAGAAGGCTTAAACAGGGCAGAAAAGCCCTTCCGGGTCACTCTGACCACAGGGGAGAGGCTCCAGAGTCAGCTCGTTCCCCCTCAGGAGAGGTCAGGGAGGTGGGAAGCGCCCCACCTGCAGAGGGGAGGGGGGAAGGGAGGCAGGGGGGAGAATGGGCGGTGCCTACTTGCAGGGCTGCCTGGCACTCCTCCACCAGGCCCTGGACCAGGTAGTACTTGGCTTCTGCGAGCAGCTCCTCGATCTCCCGGCGGCTCTCGGGCAAGGGGACTGCCCCGTCACGCAGGTAGTTGAGGATCGTACCGAAGTGCTTCCCGCAGCGGTCAATGAGGATCCAGCCTGCAGTGGAGGGAGGAGGCAGGGAGGACTCGTCACATGGGCGCACCTCTCTCGGAAGGGCCCAGGGAGAACCGGGGTGGCTCCTGTCTCCCCACCCCCGGGGAGAGGGGGACCACACAGGGTCACCAGCAAAGGGCCGGCCAGGCCCGGCCCACGCAGCGCTGTCATGGCCTTCAGACCCTGTGGCTGGAAACCACCACACCCTGGACTCCTCTGGTCTCAGGCTCTTTGGACGCCACAGCCCTCCGAGGCCTAAAGCACATTTCTAAAATACCCTCGAAAATCCCTCGGACAAGACCATCTCACAGCGGCCCAGCCCACCACCCCTGGACAAAATGCATCCAAATGACCCCAACAACAGGAAAAGGCCTCTGGAGGAAAACTATCTACCCCCTCTCTCTACAAGACGTTTTCAGACTTTGAAATAACGGCATTTCTAAGGAAGCAGAGGACTCCTCCCACAGACTTCGACCTCTGGGTCCTGAGCATGACCCCCAGACACTCACCAGCACCGCCCAGGGAAAGTCCACCCCACCCCCAAACTCGCACTTACTGGCCAGGGACAGCGACCGACCAGAGACAAAACGGTGCCGGAGACGGAGATCGGAAAGACCGGCCCGGCCCGCGAGCCCGGCAGTCTCGCGTGGGAAACGGAACTTGCTTTTATGAAACACGGAACCCCCCGCTGCCCAGAACCAGGGACGGGAAGAAGTTCTGAGGGGCAGGGCCAGGGAGACAAGCCCTCCCGCAGCTCGGTACCCTCTGCACCTCGGCACTGGCCTGCCGGTGCTCCGCCAGAGACGCACTGGGCCTGCAGAGTTCCTCTCCTGAGAGGCCAGTGTCCCTGGGGGTGTGTCTGGGGGAGGGCACGACGGGAGCCTGGGCGGAGAGAGCACCAACGGCGGGGAGGGCAGGAACGGAGGTCACCACGTGTGTCTGGACAGAAAACGTGAAGTGCTAGAAAGAAGCCAGACAGCCCCGGCCTTCCGCCCGGCAGGGCCGCCTCGGGCAAGGGCCTCCCCAGGTCTCCCGTCCTGCGTCACAGGCAGGTGAGGGAACACCAACGCACGGCGCAGCTGGGGGTCTGCGCAGAAACTGGTGCTCTGACGCCCCCGCTTCCCACCCCTGGCACCACTGTGCCCCACCCCGCCCTCCTCAGACCCTGGGGTCACGGGGTCGCACGCTCCGTGCCCCTGACCCAGCCCTGCCCAAGCCCTCCGTGGTTTCAGCGGGCTAGTGGGTGCTCTCTGCAAGGATCACCAGAGGGGTTGATAAGCAAGCCATTTCCACACACCCCTCCTGCAAGTACTCCTCAGCCCAAGCTTCCCGGGCCTTGGTCTCATCTTTCCAGAGCCTTCCGTTTGTGCTTCCACACAGCTCTGGCCTCGTATGTGGGAAGATTAACCCCGCACTGGGGCAGACACAATGCCGTTTCTTTCTACAACCGAGATGACAAAGTATGGACTTGGCGTCTGTTATGCAGCTCAGAGGCCTACGGGCCTAGAGAGAGCAGGAGGAGCGAGTGCAGGGGCCCGGGTGCTGGGGAAGGAAGGGCCTTCCCGCTCCAGCCGAGAGTGGCCAGACAGAAATGTGGGTCCAGGGCTGCGGCAGCCTCTGATGCTCCAAGCAAAGGCAAAAATGCAACTTTCTGTGGTATCTCCTGGTTTTTAAAGAATGGTAAACTAATTTTTTAAGAACCTGCCATGAACCCACTACGGGGCAACCCAAGCACAGCTGCAGGCTGCACTGGGCCGGGGCCACGAGCTGCAACCCCTGTGCGGCCCCGGGTCTAGCGCCGCTCTCCAGCAGCTGACAGGGCACGGAAAGGCGGCATCACCTCCCCCCGTCCTGGGTGGGGAGTCTCACCCACTGCCTTTCCCACAGATGGACACGGGGGCTCAGGGAGGCTCAGGGAGGTTCGGGGACGTTCCCACGTCGGGCAGGCAGAGCCAGACCGCAGTGAACAAGAGGAAACAGGAGGACTCCTTTCACGGGAGCTGAGAAGACCGGAGAAGGGACAAGCAGAAGCCCGGTTTTTAAAAGAAGCGGCCCCCGTCTCCACGCAGCTGCTCCAGGAAGAAAGCGTCCACATTCTGTCTCTGATGCACGGGTGGCTCAGCGGCCTGGAGGGGGTGAGGGCCCTGAAATCAATCACTCCAGGGATCTCCGCGGCTCCGGGCTGTTGCTGAGTTTCCCTGCACGGACAGGCGGACCGTGACACTGGCTCCGGCTCAAGAATGCCGTCAGGAAATGCTTGTGGCGAAGGAATCCTGCTTTGGACAAATAAGGGCAAAGGAGCCAGGCGGACTTTCCATGAGGTTTCAATTAGCGTTCCAAGTTTAAGGCATTTCAGTTGCTTTCGAAGCAGGAATCCATCCCTTCGAAACAGCTTCGCATGTAGAAAAGCGGAGGAAGCTGAGCCCGTGGGGCGTCTTTCCTGCCCCCACGGAGCCCATTTAGGAAAGCTGGACTTGTCAGGACAGGGGGCGGGGCGGGGGTGGTCCCTTCGACAAGGCGGAGAGGACCGGCAGAGTGCAGACCAGTGGCTCGGGGACAGTGTGGGACGCAGCACAGCACAGGGGTTAAGAGCTCGGCCCACGCTGGCAACCCAGCTCTGCGTATTTGCTGGTCGATGTTAGCCTTTCACTTCACCTCTGTGTCCAGTACTGTCCTCTTCTCAAGGTGGTGCCTCGCAGGGCCGGCAGGAAGGTGCAGGAGGAGAATCACGGGAAGCAGCGACAGCACAATACTGAGTGTATTGGTGGGACTCAAACTGGGTCTCTGACGATGAACCCTTTGCACATTTCATCAACACTGCCTGAGAAGGAAGCATCCCGCGGCAGCATCCCGAGGAGGCACATCCCAGCCCCCAGGAGGGAATCTGTGTGACCTGCAGGTACCTCAGAGGCTGCTGTCAGGGTCAGAGGGACTGCTGCCAGGCCTGCCTTCTCTCCGACCCACCAGCACACCCTGTACTTCCTTTCTCCTTTTCCTCCGCCTCTTCCTGCTGGGAGCCGTCCCTGACCTCTCCTTGCCATGTGGGGGTGTTTGCACTCTGCATTTTTGTGGCTCCCAAACTTGCCTGATCGCAAGTCATCTGAGGTGCGTGTTACAATTTTGGATACCAGGAAGCGGCCTTGCTCCTGAATCAGAACCTCGGGGGCAGGATCTCTAAGCCTCAGCACTCCTGACATTCTGGGTTAGACGTGCCTCTGCTGCAAAGGGACTCTCCTGCGCATCACAGGGTATTCACCAGCATCTCGGCCCCCACCCACTGGATGCCAAGGGCGCTCCCGCCCCCAAACCATGACAACCAGAAATGCCTCTGGACAATGCCAATATCCCCTGGGGATCCACACCGCCCCTGGCTGACCACCACCGAGGTAGCTAGGAGACTAAAATAAAAAACAAAACGACATAAATACTGAGGCACCCTTAAAAAAGCTGTAACAAGTCAGACTTACGTTGTTTATATTAATGACATAAAACCATGAAAGAATAAAAACCAGAACAGACACTTCTTTCTACAAAGCAAAAATGGGAGAACGCCTAAGTCAGAAGCAGTCGGGCAGCCACGCGATGAAGCGCGAACACGGTAAGATGCTCAGCCCGCTGGAAACGCTGGAAAGGAGGACACGGTGCCTGAAACAGCAGAGGACCACCTGGGAGCCACCAAACCGGCAACAACGAAAAGGCGTGGCGGTGCCTCTGTGGGGCGCGTAAATTGCCACAACTGTTAATATGCAGTTGAGCGGAAGACACTGCCCGCGACTCCTCTCCTGGGAATAAACTCTAGCACTGAGCTCCCAAAGGCGTGTGGGCCCTCAATGCTGCAGCCCGAGGCAGCCAGGCAGGGTCTGGAGAGTCAGGGGCCTTCCTTTGCCAAAGTGAAAACGTAATTTCCTGGGTGTGCCGAGGTGTGACCGAGGCTGGGAGGCACTGCCCTGGGGAAACACACACGCCGGGGAGTTTTCCGGAATGATCAGTACTCCTATCGGCGAACGCCACCAACAGAATATGAATCCAACGTCTGCAGTATCTTCCTAGGATGGGACATTCTGGGTCAGGGGACTGTTTGAACTAGATTTAGTAATGGCTTGACAGTACCAGCAAAATGCTAAGTAAAGCAAAAGCGGAAAGGTTACACACAAAGTAACACCATTTATATAATGTTTAAAAACACATACCACATGGAAAACATACCAGGTCTACCTGAGGCACGGAAACAAACACAGAGCGGCAGCCAGAACGGGAAGGACAGGAGGAAGCCCAGACGAAGAAGTAAGGGAAATGGAGGCGAGCAATCCCCCAGACACAGGTTTGAAAACGGCGGTTATAAGGATGCTCAAAAAACTCAGAGGAGAAAAGTGAATGAACTCAGTGATAACTTCAACAGAGAGAGAGTAAGCATTAAAAAACCCCCAACAGAAGCCATTTAAAAAAAGTGAGAAATGAAGAACACAGTATCTGAAATGAAGAATACGCCAGAAGGAAGCAACGGTGGACTGGATGAAGCAGAGGACCGGATCAGCAATCTGGAAAACAAGGTAGCAGAAAACACGCAATCATAGCAACAAAAAGAAACAAGAAATTAAAAAAAAATGAGGATAATTTAAGGGACCTCCGGGTACCAGAAGGAGAAGGGAGAAAGCAAGAGATTGAGAATCTATTTGAAGAAATAATGACTGAAAACTTCACTAATTTGGTGATGAAAAAAGACACACAAGTCCAGGATGCGCAGCGTCCCAAACAAGATGACACGGGGCAGGCCCACACCGAGACACATCATCACTGAAATGAATGGCAAAGGTTAAAGACAAAGGGAGAATCTTAAAAGGAGCAAGAGAAAGACAGCTGCCCACAAGGGAGCGCGCATAAGGCCGTCAGCTGACTTCTCAGCAGAAACTTTTCAGGCCAGAAGGGATTCGCACGAAGTATTCAGAGTGATGAAAAAAGCAAGGACCTACAACCAAGGCTATTCCTCCCACCAAGGCTATCATTTAAAATTGAAGGGGAAAAAAAGAACTTCTCGGGTAAGAAAAAATTCTAAAGGAGTTCATCATCACCAAACCAGCGTTACAAGAGATGTTAAAGGGACTTCTTTAAGAAGGAAAAAAAAAAAAGAAACATAAATATGAATAATAAGATGGCAATAAAAATATACCTATCAATAATCACTTTAAGTGAAAATGGATTAAATGCTCTAAGGAAAAGACACAGGACAGGTAAATGGGTAAGAAAACAAGACCCACATACTCACACATTCTGTCTACAAGCGACCCATTTCAGGTCAAAAGACAAACGTAGACTGCAAGGACAGGGGTGGAAAAGGATATTTCATGCAAATGCAAATTAAAAAAAAGCTGGGTAGCAGTTCTCACACCAGACTGACAAGCACACTTCACAATGAAGACTGTGATAAGAGACGCAGAGGACACCACACAAGGAGAAAGGGGTCGACTCGGTGGAAGGACACGACCTTGCGAACACTCGTGCGCCCAGGGCAGGGAGGCACCCGAACACTGGGCGGGCCGACACGTTCACTGGGGTTTCTCTGCAGGACGGCTCCAGCGGCGGCGCTCAGCTGTCTTGACCTTCACTGACACAATCTCGTTAGATTGTGCTGTGACGGCTGTCACATCAGTGTGCGTTTTTAAAAAATCCTTATCAAAACTGGTGAATTTTTGTGCAGCCATTTTAATATTGAAGGTGGAAGAAAACATGCAACATTTCTGGCATGTTATGCTTCATTATTTCAAAAAGGTAAAAACGCAACTGAAATGCAAAACAACGGATTCGCGCCGTGTGTGGAGAAGGTGCTGGGACTGACGGATCGAGGTGTCAGCGTGGTGTTAAGTTCCATGCTGGAGATTCCTTGCTGGAGATGCTCCAGGCTGGTTCGACAGTTGAAGTGGATAGTGGTCGCATCAGGACGTTAACTGAGAACCATCAACATTCTACCACGCAGGAGGTAGCCAAACCAATAAAGTTATGGGAGAAAATTACAAATCTGTCTTTTATTTTATGGAAAAAGCCACGCGGACGTTTCGGCCACCCCAATGTACACAGCAAACACTGATGAGCACGAAGGGATCCATAGCGACACAGCCGGCAGGGGACTTGCTCGCCCACTGCCGGCCGTGGGCGGGTCTTCCCGACAGAACAGCAACAAGGAAACGGAGGCCTTCAGTGGCTCACTAGACCACGGGGACCCAAGTGCTATTTTCACAGCACGTCACCCCAGAGCAGTCGACTACGTGTTCTGTCCAAGTGCACATGGCACGTTTTCCAGGACGCACCATGTTAGGCCACAAAACAAGTCACAATAAACTGAAAAAGAATAAAATCATAGGAAGCATTTTCTCTGGCCACAATGGTGTGAAAAATAGAAATCAGTTTCAGGAAAAGAGCAGAGAAACACACAAACCTGTGGAGGCTAAATAATATGTCACTAAATAAAGAATGGGTTAACCATGAGATCGAGGGAGTAACCACAGATACCTTGACACCACTGAGAGGACACCCCCACCCCCAGGATCTGCGGGACCCGAGGAAAGCAGTCCCAAGAGGAAAACTCAGCGCCTGCCCCCAGGACCACGTCAGAACCCCCCCGAGAGCTCAGAAGTCCCAGTGGCCCCCGCAGCCTGCCCAAGGGGTCGGCTCCCTGTGCCACCAAGGCTGAAACATCACCTCCAGACCCCGGAGCCAGGCCCGTGGTCACCTGTGGAAGGGAGAGTGGCAACCAGAGAGGGCACAGAGAGGCCCCAGCAGTCCAGGTGACGCTGGATTCCTTGTCTGAGTGGGGCGCAGGGCAGTTTGTTATGTTATCCAAACTCTAAAGCTATCGACATATTTCAGAAGCGCTAAAAGGCAGGCGGCCTGGAGATCTCGGGGAACTGCCCCGGGCACTGCAGTTCTGAGTGCCCTGACGGCCCTGCGGGTGTTCTGGGGAACACGTGGAGGTAAGGTGAGCGACTCCCTTCTCCCATCCCGTTCACGCTCTCCCTCATCCTGACAACGTCAGCAAGAGCCCGGAGACCATTCAAGGGGGGAAGCACTGTACCAAGCAATAGGGATGACACGGGCAACACAGGTGAGAGCGACACGGGACTCTCATTCAGAAAAGCGACACTGGCCGATGGTGACACTGACGAGGGCGCAGGTAAAAACCCTAGCTTGGAGGGAGCAGCGCCTTTCTGGGAAGGAGTCTGGCGGCGGCCTGCTCACTGCCCGTGTCCTCGGCGTCTCAGGAAAGCCACGCCATGGGGCACCAGGGGACTGCAGCTCACTCCCTCCTCAAGGCCAAGGTGACCACTGCTCCCCTGCACGCTGCTAAGACCGGCCTCACCCCCGCTCCTCCCAGTGCTCTGCCCCGCACCTCCGCAACCCCCCCACCCCCACCCCAGACAGGACTAAGGCCACCACGAACACTTCCCATTGGTGAGTCTCCCAATGTGTCAGGCCTTCTAGCAAGTGCTTTCCAATTTCCTCATTTAATCCCCGTTGTAATCTGAAAATACTACCTAAACCACAGCTCCAAAAGGAGGAAAACAGGCTCAGAGGAAAAAATCGCTCGCCCACCGTCGCATTACCAGTGAGCAGCAAGTCAGCCTGCATTAATACAACGCTGGATGCACAGAAACCACTCCACGCGGGCCAGCCGTGACTCAGCCGTGACTGACTGCCGGCAGCGCTCAGACCCAGGCCCGCGAGTCTCCAACGCCCCCGCACCCCCCCCCCCCACCGGGCTCCTCCCTGTTTAGGAGTGACACGCACACGGTGCACGACCCAGACAGGCAGCAGGGAACCGGCACGAGACAGCCTGCCAGCACCCTCGGCGCGAGGCCCCCGCCCCCGAAGAGACCGGCGTCTCAGGCACCCCTCAGAGGTTTCTGGCGACAGAAAAGGCGCTCTGTCCTGTGCCTTCAGAGCCCCCGTCCTTCAGCCAGCAGGCTCCACTGCTGGGTTCGCTTGTCTGGGTGAGCTGCCCCTGGCGTTTCAGCCCGTCTGTGGAGAACTTCACTGCTGCCGCCAGCCTTCCCCGGGTGAAGCTGTGAGAGGGAGGGAGTTTTCCCCAACTGTGGACCCATAGGTGTCCTGGAGGCAACTGTCGGCCCCGGGTCAGGCTGCGTCGTGCCCTCACCGACAGGACCGCTGAGCCGGCCAGGGCTCAGGCCAGGGGCCCCACGCCCGGCCCGCCAGGCCAGGCCCTCACAGGGCGCCAAAAGGGCCGCAGTCCTAAGCCAGTAGTTGAACACAACAGCTGCCACACCAAGGCGACCTGGACAGGGCTGTGGGGCCACATCAAACCACAGAGAGCAGACGGTAAGAGCCAGCAAGTCCTGGGTTCGGGAGCTTTTGGAAAAGCATTTCCCATGAGAAGTGGCTTTCTACTTCTCACACTGTGACAACAGAACGGTACCCACCCCTCCAAGGGTTAGGGTGAGGAATGAATGCAACGACACTAAAATGCCATACTGGGGGCTTTCCAATAAGGGTGTGGAGGCAGCCGGAGCCCTAGTGATGCAAACTGCTGAGGCTGGGGTGTCACAGACAGCGCAGCATCCCCAGAGGGCTGGGTGCTCCAGGAAGCAGGGGTCAGGACGTCCTCCAGCAGCGAAGTAGAAGCCTCAGCAGCCCCAGGCACCGCTCCAAGTCTGGGGACAGGGGAGTCTGAGGACTCTGTCTCTCTGGGACAAGTGTCAGGCCACCAAGGCGAGGGCTTTCAAGGAGATGGGGCTCCCTCTTTGCTTCTGAGGCGGCTCTGCTTTTCCTGCGCCCCACCAGAGGCTGGGCAGGGCAGAAGAAAAGCCCAGCAGTCCTGGGTTCTCAGATAAGGCCTGCTCCTTCCTGCAGCTGGGGTGCCATTGTCTTGGTTTCCACAAACACTCCGGGCAGTGCTGGGCGTGGCACAGCAAAGCAGATCCTCCCACTCACAGAAAGCTTTTTTTTTTTTTTTTGAGTCAGGCAGAAGGCAGTTCTGGGCAGCCCAGTTCGAGGGAAGCCCAAAGGCACGGAACTGCAGCCTTGCAGCCTGGCGTCCTGCAGGACACAGAGAGGGACACCCCGCGTGGTGGCAGCCCTCTCAGGGTCGCAGGATGTGCTGTGCACACCGGGCTTAGTCACCCTGAGCCCAGCTGCTGCGTCAGAACTCCCCCACCCTCTCAGGAACCGCCCCCCGGCAGGGGCGTGGACACTGAGGCCGGCCTCAGATGCAGGCCGGCTGGGTCAAGCCAGGCTGCGGTCTGTCTGGCCTGGTCACAAGCAACCTCAGGCCCAGGAATGCGGGACGGGGCCACGTTTAAACCTCAGGCAACCTGTCCCCTAAACCCACCCAGGTAAGGTCACTCCCATTTCTCAGGGGCTCTTTGTTGCTGGTGGGTAGGAAGTAGTTACGGTAAGATGACTTTAACCACTTCTTTGCCTTTTACTGACATGACTTTCCACAAAAAAAGGCGGGGGGGGGGGGGCGGAAGTACTGAAAATACACATACTGAATACCTACTATGTGCGAACAGCCCCAGGCGGTGGGGATCACTGTGCCCACTTCACCAGAGGGGAAATGAGAATGACGGGGTAAACGCCTTGCTTACGGTCACCAGCTACTAAACGGGGAGCTGTGACTCAGTTCCGGGTCTGTGACTCTTTGTCAGGACCCCATCCCAGGAGGCAAGTGACGAGAGAAGATGCTGTGACTCACACGAGTTCCACTGTGGAGTCAGAGGCTCATTGCAGAGGGAACAGGAAGGGAACCAACGGGGTGGCTAGTCCAGCCTCCGTTTTACAGAGCTGAGGCCTGGAGTGGGAAGGTGACTTAGCCAATCAACAACTTCTCGTGGCAAGAGCAACAAAGATAAGACTGTGAGTCCCTGTCCAGCTGGCTCCTAGTCATTTTCAGGTTTCAGCTTAAATGTCACTTACTCCAGGAAGCCCTCCTTGACCACACACCCCAGACTAGATCCAGTCTCCCTGTTATTCATTCTCAAGACTCCCTGCACACCATGACAACGCTGAGCACAACAGGAGGTCTGTAGCTGTGGGGACAGCTGTGCATTTCACGCTGGTCTTCCGAGCTCAGTGAAGCCCTCGACCACAGCATGCCCCCCCCACCCCCCACCTGGAGGGCGGGCTTACCTTCACTGTCGGTGAGCACTTCCATGCGCCCACTGAACATGGCCTTCAGCATGGTGTCCTGCTTGGTCAACGTCTGCATGGTGGTGTAGTAGAGGGCGCCACCCACGTTCAGCTTCACGTACTTGGAGCTGGGGCTTGCGCCCTTGAAGGAGGTGGTGCGGGTAGCAGCCGCTGGCACCGCTGAGCTCACCACACTTTCTCCTGACATCTCTTCCTGCCAGGGAGAAGACACAGGGTCACCAGGGTCACAGCACCAGGCTTGGTTTACTTCCTACAGCCACTGGGCTGAACCTGGTCTCCAGATGGCTTAGTCCAAGTGTATGCTGCTTTTAAAACAAGCTTTACTTTCAATGTTGACAACTCAGGAAGAGTTCACAGAAAAATGTGGATTTCTGGCTTCTCTTAAAACCAGAGGCCGACTTGGCCAGCAGGGCAACAACTGGTGGGAGCTGGGGTGTAGGCTGCCCCCCGGCGAGGGGCATGTTTTCCCCAATCCGCTGCAAACTCCGCCCAGAGGCCTCATACGCTGACCTCACCCACTGACCCTGCTGACCCTGCTTTGCCACTGACTCCTGTGTTAGGAGGGCTTCCACTCCCCCACTCCCCACGTAAACAGACGCACTGGCTGCGTCCTGAAGCGCTGCCCAGGTCTCTCTTTCCTTATTGCCACGCACACAGAGCAACCACAAGTGCCACCTTTCAGCTGAATGACAGATTAAATGAGCTTTTATGAAGGTAGGATTCCAACCACCATTCCTAAAACCTTCTATAGAAAAGAAGTATTTCTGAGAGCTAAAGGGCAGGTGTAAAAACTCTTGGAAGCAAGCTATTGCAAAACTAGAGACTTCCTGTGCTAGCATCGCCCCAAACGGTAGGATCTGATAACGGTCTCCGCATGACGCTGCAGTGGCACCAGCCCTCGCGGACGCGGCCGAGAGAGGAATGCAGCGTTCGGATTGAGCAGGCGCAACTCGGGCCGGTGCCTGGCACATGTGCACTCAAAGAAAACATTTCCCTTTTCTTTTTCTTTTTTTAAATCCTCACCAGCAGATGTTTATTGATTTTAGAAGGTGGGGGAAGGGAGAGAGGGAGAAAGGAGAGGAGGAAGGGAGAAAGGGGAAAGGGAGAGAGAGTGGGGAGAGGGGGGGAGAGGGGGGAGAGAGGGGGAGGGAGAGAGAGACAGACAGACAGACAGACACAGATTGGTTGCCTTTTGTATGAGCCCCAACTGGAATCGAACCCAGAACATTTTGGTGTCTGGGTTTGGATGACGCTCCGACCAACTGAGCCATCTGGCCAGGAAGAAAAACATTTCTTGACTTAGTGAGTAGAATTCTATAGCTGGAGAAGATGCCCAAGAGTGGACCGAGCCTTTACCAAATCCGGGGCACGGCACTGAGAAAGCCGGGCCCGGCCTGACGTCACCTGGATGTGGATGATTCCACGGCACAGATGAGGCTGCTTGGCCACTGATGGGTCACAGACACAAGTGAGACCGCCCGGTACCCATCTGAACAAAGACAAGAAGAGCAACGCCATCCGAAACACAAAAGTCACCGAGCACCCCCTCATCAAGGCTAATATCCTGCTGCCACGTCACCGAGGAGAGCTTCAGCCCCACGCCGCTCCTCCCGCCTCCAAACCAGGAGCCACCAGGGCCCCACCCCAGAACCAGCTCTGCGTCCAGACAGCATCCGGCGCCGGGCAGAGCCCCATTCCCTGAACCCTCCCCAAACCACTCCCGGCAGGTCGCAAACCTCCACAACGCCCAGCAGCTGTCCCTTGACACATCAGGGAAATAAACAACTCTGACTACAGGTGCGCTCCTGGTGGTACTGGCTGCCACATGAAACTTTTAAAAATGCTGATACTGAAAAAGAATTGTTCTTTACTAGTAAGTTCCTGATGCCTTTCTCTCTTTTGCAGATCTCCCACAACGAACCTGGGTCGCACTTACAAGTGTTAAAACACAGACGTCATTTTTCACTGGAATAAGGAACTGATGGGCGGCCGCCCGCCTTTCACCAGGGAGAGCAGGGCGATGGCCGGTCCTGTCCACCTCGGTCCCCCGAAGGAGAGGCCTGGAAATCACCCAGGGGCAGCCTCACGTCGGAGCCACGCAGCCTGGCAAAGGATGGCCTCTGGAGAGACAAGTGGTGCCGCACGAAACAGGTTCTGCCTCATCCAGTAAAAACGTCACAGAACGGTAAGTTTTCGAAAGCTCGGGGTGTCTGACCTTTGCTCGCCTGGGGCTGTGGCTGTGGCTGTGGCCTGAGGCCAGGCGTGAAAAAGGCCAGAGGAAGTGGTGCCCCCTTGCTCCCAGCTTGCCTTCGAAATCAGTCCCCAGAGACCAGACACTAACCCTTCCCCAGGAAAACTCCTTGTCCATGGACGACAGAAGTAACTTACCCCCCCCCCAAAATAAGTTTTGGGGATATGGTCTAGCATTTTGTAAGGCACCTACCATGAAACAGACGAAAAAAAGGCATAAAGTATACCTAATGTATTTCCTTGCTGTCCAGTACTTAAAAGATAACCTGCACACAGTCGCCTGTATTTGGAGTATACAATTGCATGAGTGTCGGTTAGTGGCTGTACCAGAGCCGCCGCCCACTCCAACCCAGAGATACTTCTGCGGCTCCGGGGAGCCCCTCTGCCACCCTGGCCTCGCAGAAGGTACCATGGTTTTCATTTGTACCTCCACACACAACCGCTCAAAACCCAAACAGCACCAGAAGACAGCTATCGGGATTGCCATTTTGTGAGCATGGACCCCTGGCCCACAACTTGGTCACTTCCCACAGTGAGTTTGTGATGAAGGGCGTGGGCAAGTCCCGCCTTGAGCCCAGGACTTTACCGGTGGTCATGCTCAGCCTGTATAGAGCGATGGCAAATAAACTGACAGAGGGGGGCCCACCCCCTTCTTTAGAAAGTCCAGACAAGCTCTGAAAAGCTGGGAGGCGATGGGTGGCTATGGGCTTGGGTTTGGCAGTCAGAGCAGAATTAAACCCCCAGCCTTGTCATTCACTAATGGGGGGAGTCGCCTGCCGGAATTCAGTCCCGTCTGTCAAACGGGGACAAGAGCAGCACCGGCCCCCAGGCCCGCTGTGAGGGACGCCACAGAGCACTCAGCTCGGTCCCTGGCTCAGCGCAGACACTCCGACATGGAACACCCCAATGACGACGACTTGAGGACGCTCTCAAAGTCTCAGGTTATCCTCTCTTTGGACACCGATCCCAGCTCGCTGACACCCGACTGAATTTCCCAGAGACAAAGGCAGAAAGCATCCTGATCCAGATGGAGACTCCGGAACAGACAAAGCAAGCTCTGACCCTCTCCGGAGCCCACTCCTCCACAGGTCGGCCGCCCCATTCCTGAGAGGAGCCATAAGGAGAAAAGACTCTGGCTCTGTTCGTGTCTCAGAGCCCAAGTCACAGTGAGCTGAGGACACAAAGCAGGAGACAGTAAGTTTCTCACAGCAAACCTCTCCACAGAGGAGTCCCCAGCCATCCCGCTTTCTAACTTGTTTCAAAGGTTTGACTTCACTTTTCACGAGGTTAGGGAGGTGGGAGGGGAGAAAGCAAAATTGGTTAAAAGAAAGAGAGGTGATTAATAGTGGGAGTATTGGTTACTGAGTCCATTCCATCAGGAAAAGAAGTTTCTTGCAGTTAGATGGATGGATGGATAAGTCAAGGCTTCTCTCCTTTCCATCTCCCCTGTGTAGTATAGTGTTGCTGATTCTGAACGGTGGCCCTCCACTTGGTTGCCCATTAGAATCCCCTGGGGAGCTTCAAATAATGCTGGTGCCTGGGTCCTAGCCATGGAAATTCTGATGTAACTGGTCTGGAGTTGTGGCATGGGCAACAGGATTTTTAAAAGTCCCCCAGGTAATTATAACGTGCAGCCGGGATAGCAACCCACTGTTCTAAAAAGTTCCACATGCCTTAATTAGGCTATAATTACCATCGTGGCCTTAAGAGAAATCCCCGGACCTTTTGCTCTATTGGCCCACCGAATTCCTGACCCCTGACCGTGCATAAAAACGAACCATCAAAGATAAACGCCTGCCCCTGCTTCACAGCTTCAGAGCCACAAACAAGAAGCAACTGTACGCATGCTTAAAAACCTTCAAGTCAGCTGAAGGGGTTAAAATGCTGACCTGAAGCAAGTACAGCAGGAAAAAGGCGCAGCACCCCTCAACCACAGATGTTTTCTATACACTTCTCCGAAGAACTCTCTGCCTTGTGCGTGTGTTGGGGGAGACACGCGTGGAAGGTTTAATCAGGAGTGTGGTCAACCTGGACTACAGCCCAGTTTCACGACTTCCTAGGTGCTGCTCAGACAAGCTATTTCGCCCAGCCTGGGCTTCCTAACTTGTAAAAGGAAGATAAAGCCACACTCTTCCTACCAACCAACCCCCAGGGAACAGATGCTAAAGTACTCGCCACCTGGTTCTTAGTGTACTTTTCCTTCCGCCCCTCGAGGTTTCCCTAAACCAGAGATCGCAGCCCTGGGTGTACTGGAAGCACCTGTGGATGCTTAGCAAGTATTAATGCCTGGGCTCTGGCCCAGAATAAGCCGTCAAATTTGGGGAGGGGAGAGGAGGAGCGTGGCAGCTCAGAAACCAGAGTTTAAAAAGCTCTTCGGTACTGGCTGGCACAGCTCAGTGGGTTGCGTACCCGCCTGCAGACCAAAAGGTCACTGGTTCAATTCCCAACCAGGACACAAGCCTAGGTTGCAGGCCAGGTTCCCAGTTGGAGGTGTGCAAGAGGCAACCAATCAATGTTTCTCTCCTTCTTTCTCCCTTCTTTCTCCTCTCTAAAAATAAATAAAACTGAAAAAGCTCCTCAGGTGATTCTGATGTGTGGCCAGAGCTGAAAACCACAAAGTTGCATTTTTAACCAGCTAGATCTAAGAGTCCCTGCCTTGGGGCTCATTATACAACTTCCCCTGAATTGAGGGCATTTCTACAAAAGTCTGTGGTTCCGCTTCAACCAAACTACCATATTTTGCCATGTATAGTGTGCACCTTTGTGCCCAAATTTTTCAGGGAAAAATAAGGAGGCGCATTATACATGGGCATAATGACCACGTACCATGGGTATAATCCCGTGCATATTGCGCACAAAAACCATGGGTGTGCATTATACACGGCAAGATAGGGTAAATTCAATCAGCCACCTAAGTGCAGCATTATTTTGATGCAAAACCTACAGGACAGCTACTGCCATTTCCAAGGGTTCTGCGGAACGACATTCTCTTCTTGTGTTTAGCAGGCAAATAACAATCTAGCAAGGAAAATGTTGCCACCAATCCCACTTTTTAGGGGAGACAATTAAGAATCAGAACTATTAAGGTCCTCAGATTCCCACTCTCTCATCCTTTTCATCATATAGCCTGAATCAAAAATCATTGTTCTAATCCCCTGCAGGACTTGTAAAATAGATTGCTGGGCCTCACCCCAGACTGATTCAACAGTCATAGGACTTGAAAATTTGGCTGAACAAGTTCCAGCTGATGTTGCTGGTCTGGGGACCACAGTGTGAGAAGCACTGGTTTATGCCTTCTTCCCCTGAGGTGGTCCTGATTTTACACGAAATGGACCAGACCAAACTCAGAGACAGGTTGGCTCCTTTTCCTTCAGCAGTGTCCCTGGGGCTGGTCCTCCCTTTAAAGGCTGCACTTTGGAGGGAAGAGACACTGGCAGACAAGTAAGAAGAGGGTCTGGGCTGAACTTTGCTCATTCTTATCCAAGGATAAAGAGCTGTTCACGGAATAAACTTCTGAGGAACCCGAACACACAGAAACTCCCCACAGCTGGGACACTGTGAGACATCCCCAACTCCTTAGGTGCAGCTACCTCGGGCCTCAACAGAAGTGCCTACATAGGTACCCAGGCTCAGATAAGGCGCCGGACTCCGCGGCGAAGGTATCCTGACCTCAGGCCCCTGGCATCCTTCCGCGGAGTTCTAAGCACCGAACGCACACCCGCCGGCCGATTTCTTCTACACGCGCATCCGCTCGCCCGTGTCCAGAGGCACCTGGGAGCAAGCCGCTCCCCACTTCCCTCAAACCCAGCGAAACCTATCACAACTTCCAAAAACCCAAAACTCTTCGTCCCAAGGAATCCCACTTCGCCCTCTCATAACCTACTTATTCTCTTTCACAATTCCCCAAACCCTAATTTTCCACCCCAAATGTCGGTCTTCAATGACATCTCTTTGTTCTTTTCACAATCACTAATTCCCATTTCTAACAAGCACTCAAGACTCACAGACACCCACCGTCCGCCCCGTCCACCCACACAAATCTACTTTCCAAGCCCAAATTTTCCTGGATTCCCAACAGCCAGGGTGCGCCCCCGTCCTCAAATTCTCCACCTAATGCCCTTCCCCCACCCTCGGCCTCGCCCCCATCCTATCCCCCAAATGCCTCTTCCCTATCGCGACAGCGGCTATCGCAACCCCTCCTGTCTGTCCCTTCCCCCTCTACTCTGGCTGTGCCCTGCTCTCTCGGCCGCCCAGAACCCCCAGTCGGCGGGAACCGCCCTCCGTACCATGAAAAGTTGGAGGACTCCGGAGTCTCCAAACCCGGACTGAAAGAGGCAGGAAACACCCAGCTCGCATGAGCCAGGGGCGGAGGCGGGGCAGGGGCGGAAACTTCCGCCGTCCGTATCCCACTTCCGCCCCGCAGAGGGCCCTTTCCTAGACGATCCGATGTACTCCTACACATTAGCCGCTTTCCTTCCAACATGCTTGGCTAGAAAAGTTGCATCTTCTCTCTTCTGGGTCAGGCATTTGTCCTGATCCTGAATGCTCCGATTTTCAGCTTCCAGAGAGGAGGGAAAGATTCAAAGGTTGTCATTCCCGGGCGGAGAAGCTCTGCGGAACTGTCGTTGTCCGGAACTGGATAGCTGTTGCTCGGCGGAGCTCTGAAAAGGAACACCCGGGGCAAGATGGCGGTGAAGTCTTGGTCGCTGCCCCGGGTCCACCAGCTTTCAGGTGTATTCGGTTGAGGCGACAGTACCTGCGGCTCCGACCCCGAGCGCTGGGGCCTCGAGCGGAGAAAGGTCTACGTCCTACCGGTAGCGAGTGGGGCCAGGGTTGTGGATTCACTGGGTGTTGGGGCCGGGGACTTTAAGGGAGGTGGCCCTGGGCAGAGGTCCCTGCCTCACCTGGTCCGAGGGTCAGGTGCCAGCGGCTGGCTTTTACGCTTAAGGGTGCTCTCTCCGTAGCCTTTTCCATCTCTTGTCATTTCTGGGCCTTCATAAACGTACTAACGCTGGGTGGAAAAGATTTGTTATTGTGGCTGTTGTTGCCAAGGCAAGACGCCGGGTCTTAGGAGTCACCGAAACCAGGGTTCAAATCCTATTTTCTCGCTGTGTGACCTTGGGTGAGTTCCCTCACCTCTCTGAGACTCAGTTTCCTCCACTGTGAAATTGCGTAATTATCTCGTTTCACAGAGGATATTGTATAATGCAAGTTTTAGTACCGGGCCAGACACTCCACTGTCAATAAAGGCAGCTGGAGTTAGTGAAGCAGTAAAGAAAAGCTTGTTCAAAATTTGACTGTAACCTAGCTCCACGGACAGCCTTGCCTTCTCAGCTTTTCTTTGCTGTTCTGTGGATGGGGGACTCTCTGGGTCTCGTGTGTTTCACTTACAAGGAAATAATTGCTTTGGAGTTAGACTTGAGTTCAGATTTAGGAGTCTAGTGACCTCTGACAAGCCCTGTCCCCATCTCTCTATTTCATTTTCTTCCTGTGAAGGCGGCACTGATAGTAGCACACACCTAGACAGAGGTAGTCATTAAACCTGACAGCCCACCTATTCGCATCACCTAGAGAGAATCCTTCTGGGCGCAGTCAGCAGTTGGCATGTTGCTCCACCTTTGAACAATACTCTTTGGATTCTCTTGCTCTTTCATCGTTCCCCATGAAGTTGGCCCTCTCCAGAAAAGACTGATTTTTGAGCAGGTCTCATAGGAATATTTAAGTGAAGGAGAGACTGAGTCCTGTCTGTTTGAATAGAAATCATGGCTCTGACCCTAACTGGCGGTCTAACCTGGGTTACGGGAGACACCCAATGATCTCACAGCGTTGCTGTTCTTATTAGAGATGGCTTAGAAAGGACTTGGCCCTCGGTGGGTGCTCAAGCAACGTGTTTTCATTTTGCTTTTCATGTGACCTTGGTCGTTACCAACCTCTTTTTTCCTCATCTTCCCACCTTTATCACTGGTGTTTCCCTAACTCAATTGTAAGCTGCTTAAGGACAGTACAGAAAAGCTTGCTTATGTACTCTTTGCTTCCAGATGCTTTTATTAATGTTTTTTCATGTAATGCTAATTACAGTGTCATGAGGACTAAATTGAGGTATAAGAAGGGTAAATCTTTCATTGAATTCTTAATTTAATCCTTTCGGCAACCCTAGGAAGCAGGTGCATTACTAATATTATACTCAACTTACAGATAAGGAAACTGAGGCCCAAACAGGGTAATTTGGCCAAATGAGGTAGAATCAGAACTGAAAAGAACCAAGGGTTATTTTGTCTGATCCAAAACTTTTTCTGTTACAGCCTTTTCTTTGATCCTCCATGGTATTTAGCAAAGGAAGCACTTAAATACTTTATGATGTGTTTTATTTTATGGATAAAATGTATTATAGTAGACACAGTACAGGCAGGGGAGGTATATAAGAACTAGAAAAACTGCAGACTATAGACTCGTGTGTGCTAAACAGAAACCGACATACAGTATTGCTGAGGGGATGGTATCCTGGGTCCCCTGGGAGAAGGGGACGTGTGAGATACAGCAGGTCCACAAAAAGCTTTGTTTCATTAGTGTTGATTAACATTAACATTGAGGAGATGCTGTAGGATCTTAACTCTTGTTTATGTCAACTGGCCTGTGGTAGAATTTATTTCATTACTTGTGTTTTGCCCCGGCTCCAATAACATATAGAAAACGTTAACCAAGGACTTGCTGTGCTCCTGCAGGCGCTTGCAGTGTGTGTGCAGCCTCCTGTTTTCCACTGGGATCGGGCCCCTGCTTCTCCTGCTTCGCCTCCCCGCCCCCACACGCGAAGGGCTCTACATGTTGAGGAAAAAGCAAACCACTCCGCTCATGGCACGGGCCCAGCTCTCTCGCAGCGCTCAGGAGTCTGAAGCCATTAGCCAACCTAAACAGGGCCAGGGGTGCGTGTCCCACGTGACAGGACTGATGCATCTTAGTGCACCCAGGGACAGGGAAAAAATCTCATCTGAGGAATGTGAGGGTCCCAACATTATTTCTTATCCCAAGAACCTTAGTGACAGATGGGAGCCTCTGTTGAAGACTGGTTTAAAAGAAGAAAAACTTTGTAGAAATAACACATCAGACTTACTGACTGCGCTAGGTTGGCCACCTCGGTAGGTACTTGACGCGTGTCAGCTCGTTTCGGCCTCAAGGTTGGCCCCAGAGCAGAGGAAGACAGAAGGGCTCCGAGACGCCTCTCAGTGCCGTGCTGCCTTTCCGTGAGCTTGCTGTGCGAGGCTCAGAGGACAGACCAGCTACCGAACACAGCTCCCCGCGATTCCCCTCTCCTGGAGCAGCCCCTCTCACTTAACGTGCCAGAGTGTCCCCCCCAGTCTCGGGCCTCCGTGTGCACGTGCGCTTTTCTTTCTCGTCTAATCAAGGTCATACTGGTTCACAGGGCTTCTTAGGGGTAAACATTTTTCAATGTTGTTAAAAATATTAAACAGTATTATCAGTGGCTTTTTCACATTCTATCCCCTGAGTTATTCTTGTTTACATAACAAAGCTTTGATCCAGTAACTTCTTTGGCATCATAGTTGACCCTTGAACAGGCCCAGATTGTATGACTGACCCCCCCCCACCCTGTGCCCGTGAAAATCCACGTATAACTTTTGATTCCCCCCAGACTGAACTACTACTGGCAGCCTGCTTGTTCACTGAAAACCTCACTGGTAACAGAAGCAGTCGATTAACATATTTTGCCTGTTTTATTTACTGTCTTCCTACAATAAAGTAAGCTAGAGAAAAACATGTTGAGGAAATCCTAAGGAAGAGGAAATACATTTACAGTATTTATTGAAAAAAAATCCATGTATAAGTGGACCTGTGCAGTTCAAACCCATGTTCAAGGTCAGCTGTATTTCAACCAGTTCCCTTAAACTGTGAGGCCTGTGGAGATGAAGTTTAAAATTTAGACCAGACATGAACTAAAGAGAACACAGTGTTGTCATTGTTGAAACCAGAGGCACTGCATTTATTGCTTTTACTCAGGGAGGAAGCTGTATGATGCTCTAGCTATAAAGTTTAACCCTCACCTTGGCCGGTGTTGGTTGGACTATCAAGCCATACACTGAAGGGTCAAGGGTCAGTTCTCAGGGCACAGTTCTCAGGTTTGGTTCGAGGACGGGCACATAGAGGAGGCAACCTGTCTGTTTTCCTCTCACATCGATGTTTCTCTCTCGCCACCACCCTTCCTCTCTCTCTAAAGTCAATTGCTCTATCTGTTGGTGAGGATTAAAAACAAAAGACTCTAACCCTCAATCTGGGTTTTTTTCTTCCGCTTCTGCAGAGAAGAGAAGTGGCACTGAAGTGCGAAGCTGCCCCCGGCGGTGAGTCCTCTGCACGACCACCGATGATCACTTGGCACTTCGGCGGCGACTCAGGCAGGCCCTCGGGTGCGCACTCGGGGCGCCCGCTGCCGGGTGGGGAGAGGGAGTGACTCGGAAGGCCTGTTTATCTGCAGTCTTCTCACCCCGCTCCCGTGGTCAGGCGGACTCGGTTCATTTGCTTTGAGACCTGTAGAGGAGAGACGCACGTGTTGGCAAAGACTTGTGTCTAACAGATGGGAAGCAGCGCCGAAAGGGGGCCACAGAGGCCCCTCCGCGTGCCGGCATGGGCGGGGCCTCCCGGGAGCCTTTCCTTGTGGGCGAGGTTTCCGTGTGCGTGCTGCTTCCAGTGAAGTAGCCCAGAAAGAAATCCTTTTCTAGAAGTTTGGACTTATGAATAACATTTCAGTGCTTTTGCCGGCTGGACTGATTACATTTCTCTGGATAGAATGACAAAGCTAATCCGCATCTAGGGAGATCGTCTCAGCACCAGACGTTCCCTGCACCAGCGCTGTGCGCCGCAGGCTGCTAGCCAAAGCCGTCCCGGCGGGAAAAGAGTGGCTGGTGATTGAGGTGAAAGTGCGTAATGGATAATTCAGAGCCTCTCTCCATGAGTACCAGTCAGTGGGTGGGACCAGACCAGTCTGCTCTGAGTGCTTCATTGCCCCTCGAAGAGTGGGATCAGTAAGAACAACGGTTAAGTTCCACGTAAAACAAAACCTGTTCAATTTAGTGCAGCGGTGTCAAACTCATTTTCACCGGGGACCACACCAGCCTCGAGGTTGCCTTCAAAGGGCTGAAATAATTCTAGGGCTGCATACATGGAACTGCTCCTTAACTGTTACAGAGTTGAACGAAGGCATCGAGTCCTGCTTCGCTTGTTCGTTAGACAGTTAGAGGGCCCACACCCTGTGCCGGGCACGGTGCTCTTTTTCTTAAGAAAATGTGATTGTTTGGTACAAGAGAAGAGTCTCTGCTCTTAGTGAGTTGCGTGAAGAGAGCCGGCAGGAAGCTGGGACTTGTGCCAGGAGAGCTATTAGCACTCTGGAAGGCGCTGGAGGGCCGGGGCAGCTCTCTGCTGCCGCCGCCGCCCGCGTCCCTGCCCACCCGCCGCTCTTGAGCCACTTTCTGTGTGTGTTTTTCGTTCAATGATCTGCACCGACCAGTCGCCATTTTCCTTGCAGGGTTTGTGCAGGTGTGCGAACATGTTCACCGTTTCTCAGACCTCGCGAGCGTGGTTCATCGACAGAGCCCGCCAGGCTCGGGAGGAGAGGCTCGTGCAGAAGGAGCGGGAGCGCGCAGCCGTGGGCATTCAGGCCCACGTCCGGAGCTTCCTCTGTCGGAGCCGACTGCAGAGGGAAATCAGGTGGGTGCCGGCACCCTCAGCACGTTTTCTCTGGCTCCCACTTTATGGCAAGAAGAGATGGCGCCTTCCCTCACAGTGCTTAAAAAGCTTTCCAGCTGCTCTGAGCACCTAATTAAAACTGTCTTTTTTTTTTTTACCCTTCTGTTCCTTAGGAAAGAGATCGATGAGTTTTTTAAAGCAGATGATTCTGGGTCCAGTAAAAGAAGTGCACTGTGTATTTTTAAGATCGCCAGGAAACTGCTGTTCTTGTTCAGAATTAAAGAGGATAATGAGGTAAAACAATAATAGCACATATACATTGTACTTACTGTCTGCCAGGTGTTTTATAAATGTGAGGCCATTCGGTCCTTAAAGCAACCCCCTGGGCTAGCAGCTCTCTGGTACTCCCACATCCTGCCCTGTGGTCTCCTTGGGACCTGTGTTGCAGGGGTTATGCCCTGTGCCTCCGGGCCTCCTCACAGCTCTCTCCTCACCAAGTATCACAGCACTCGGTGGACTCAGCTGCACACAGGAGCCAGGTGAGTGAGGTGAGCGAGTGCAAGAAGCCGTTCATGAGACCACACACAGTACCAGCCGTCACAGCTGGAAGCGCTCGGTGACCGCGAGGACACCGGGGGAGTGATGGTGTCTGGGCACGCCCACCCGAAGGGGACGGCCTCCGCTCAGCTTCACCCAGTGGCGGACTCTGATTTCTTAAAGAGATGCTGGACTTCTTTATGCTCAGTTTTCTAATTTATAAAAATCAGTAGCTAATTTCAAATTTCTTTTAAATCCTGCAAGCCAAAGAAGACATGTTGGTTGTACGTTTGGGATTAGAATTAGCCCAGAAAATACGACTCCAGGAAACAGCTAGTTGTCTGTAACGGTACTTACGGTACCATTGAGGCATGCCTCTGGGTGATCAGGGATGATGCCTTCATTATCGCCGAGTCTCCCGTTGTGCCAGACCCTCTGCTAGGCCCCGGGGCTCCAGAAGGCGACAAGGTGGGCAAGGTCTCTACTCTGGAGAGCTCGGAGCCCAGCAGGAGAGGGAGGAGTTCGCTGGCCGGGAACACCCGGTCACGTAGACGAGGACAAACAGGCTCAGTGAGGTGGGCCCATTTACGGAAGAAGGAACTAGAGTTGACAGTGATGGGGCAGCCACCCAGGACCACACCGAGTTTAAGGGCGGACCCAGGACTGGTGCCGCCACAGTGTAGTCTGGCGTCCAGCTTCCCCTCTCCTTCCATTTGCGTTTGAAGATAAGAAGTGATGACACGGCAGTCTGAGACAAAAGTATCCACGAATCTCACAAAATGGCAAGTGAGAGCCTGCTTCAGGAGGTGGCTGCTGGTCTGCAGGAGTCCAAGCGGAGTTTGCTGGATTAACTTCATTCTCGAAGGGAGCCCCCATCTGGATTTTATATGAAATGTACCAGCTCCCAAAACAAACGTAGGGCCCGTCAACCCACGAGGCTGCCGGTTTGAAAGCCTTTCTTTAGCTTCTCTGACCCTCAGTTCCCATGTCTGTGGGAAGGAACTTAAAATGATCGTGGGTGTGAGTCTTTGGCATAACAGGCATGCCTCCGTCGGGTGTCCGCCAGACATTTGCTGCTTCCCGTTTTTCACTAGTTCCAGGAACTTAACGCCCCCCTTCTGCCTCCTTGCAGAGATTTGAAAAGTTGTGCCGCTGCATCCTGAGCAGTATGGATGCTGAGAATGAACCCAAGGTGAGTGGGATGGTTGAGGGTTAAAGTCAGTCTCGTTGGCTGCTTGTTTGCCCATCGATCCTCACTGCCTTACGCGGCACCGAACCGAGCTGACCGGGGCCGTGCCAGCAGCTGGCACGTACTCGCTTGACCCCTGCAACCACCCGTGGCGTTTCTCTCTGCCCTCCTTGTAGGTGTGGTATGTGTCCCTGGCTCTCTCCAAGGATCTCACCCTCTTGTGGATCAAACAGATCAAGGACATCCTCTGGTATTGCTGTGAGTTTCTTAAGCAGCTCAAGGTAAAAGTGAAACACTGGAAATGTGTCCTTCCCATCTGGGGCCTTTCGTATGCATTTTCAGAGTCCTCGTGCTTCCCTCATAGGTTACACCTGTCAGATTTATCAGTCAGGATCCAGTAAAGAGTTATCGGAGCCCCCGTTCTAGGAGAGAGCGAGTCAGGTTCCCTTGTCCATTTCAGCCCTCCTTTGATCTACGTATTTTGAACATCGACCTGTGCTTGCCACAGTGTCGATGCCAGGGAGTCCCATCTTCCTCCCCATGGTTTTGCTGTAATGGATACTTCATCGTTTATATTGCTACCCTAGTCAGGCTTCTTTTATCAGTGCAGGAATCCAACACGAGCACAGCAAATAATATACACAAGCTAAGCAAGAAAGAACCTTTTGTCGGAGAGTGTGTTCTGTAACATGGCAGCTGGGGATGATCAGAGCCGGGGCTGCTGGGTTCTCCCCTCATTCTTCTTTCTCATCTCTGGAGCCTTTTGGAGTCACCTTGGCTGCTTCTGCTGTGATCCTGGAAGCCAGCAGTTCTGGCCTCATATTCTGTCTTGACCAAAGAGAAAAGGGTGACGTCCCTACCCGTTAAAAATCTGGGAGACCTCAGTGACCCAGTGGGGCCCCGGTCTCAACCCTTATCTGGTCACAGTAGTGAGCAGGGTGGGGTACTACCACTGGCCCAGCCTGGTCTCGTGCCCACTTCTGTGTTGGGAGAAGGCGGACAGAGGTGTGAGGCGGTGCAAACAGCAGCCACGTCCACTTCGCGCATAAGGAGGAGGGAGGAGTTTCGGGGACAGAGGCTTTGCAAGGGCTCAGGTAGCAGCTGTTTCCCAGAATTCTCAGTTCTCCATTCTCAGAAGTACTTCAGATTCTGTAGTTAGTGACTAATGGGTCAAAATCCCTGTCATTTAACTCCTAAGGTGGTCATTCCCCAAGAGAAAAAGAATACTTGCTTGTAACGCTGACTCACTTGTTCAAGCAGAGTCCACTCAGACAAGTTATACAATGTTGCTTCACTGTCTGGGACTGGAGTGCACGTGTCTTATCTCACTCACTCTCTTCTTTGTTTCCAGCCTGAAATCTTACAAGACTCCAGACTCGTCACACTGTACCTCACGATGCTTGTCACCTTCACAGACACTTCAACGTGGAAAATTTTCCGGGGAAAAGGTCTGTGGGACTTGCTTCAAAATCTTTCCTAAGGGCAGAGTTTGGGCACCTTTTCACCTTTAATTTTTTTTTAAGTTTTTTAATTTATTCATTTAGAGAGAGAGACATTGATTTGTTCCACTTACTCATGTATTCTTTGGTTGATTCTTATATGTGCCTTGACCAGACATCGAACCCACAACCTTGGCAAATTAGGAAGATGCTCTAACCAACTGAGCTACCCGGCCAGGGCCCTTTCCACCTTTTTAAGAAGCAGTTTTGCCATCTCAAGCCTCGGGAGGCCCGAGACCATACCGGCAAAGGTGCCCTTCACACTTCCCAGCAGGCTACACTGTAGTGTCCAGAATGTGTTCAGTGTCGTGTGTTATATTCTCCGTTTTTGGAATTTATGCTTAAAGCTATGGTTCCTCTGATCTTATTTTTATTACCCCTGCAGCACCCAGTGACAATGTTTGCTCACATTAAGCCTTGTCGTTTCATTTGGTGAATCATTCAGCAGCAAATAATCTTTGACCATAACATTTGCATTGTAAAGCTGCCTACTTCCCTGAATACTCAGGGAATATTATACTCAGCTTTATGCTTTTCATTCAGTCACTTCACCCGTCCGTTCAGCAAACAGCCTGCTCTGTGCCGTACACTGTGCAGACTACGACACTGTGCAGACGCTGCTCTGTGGCCACTCCTGCCCACAGACCTGAGAGCCTCGTGGGGGAGACAGACATTGCAGACAGGTCACATGCGTGTCCCGTGCCCTGGTGCTCGGAAGGGAGAGTACAGGAGACGTGGGAGTTGCGCCGGGTAGGGCCAGCCTCGCCTCGCTCTGTCAGCGCTCAGGCCTCCCTGGAGAAGTGCCGTCTGAGCTGGGAGCAGGCGGGCGAGTTAGAGGTCGCAGGATGAAGAGGAGGGACAACTCGGAAAGCAGAGAAAGCCGGCGTTCAAAGGCCCCAAGTCAGGGGGAGGGTTTATTTTAAGGCACTGTCCTGGACTCCGGGCAGGATTTAAAACATGGTGAGCCCTGGGCCCTGCCAGGGAGCTTCGATCTTGTTGGAGAGAGGAGGCAGCAGCAGAGAATAGACAGTGCCTGGCCCTCGGAGGGAAGTAGAGAAGGTGCCGCAGGACCTCAGAGCCTGGGGGCGTCACTTCTGGCTGGGGGATGACGGCCCCGTCACCTGAGGATGACACGTGACCCGGGCCTTCCAGGAGACAGAGGGTCCTGGATGTGCAGTGCCTCCGTGAACCCGGGTCCCAGGCCCAGGGGAGCAGGAGGGCAAGCCAGAAAGTGTCCCGTTTCCTGGGGCCCTGGGCGCGGGGTGTGGCTTTCTGTCCCACCTAAACCGTTCACGTATGGTCAGATACGTTTTTTGTGTCTCAGGATTCTTTCTTTGTTTAGGTGAGAGTCTTCGACCAGCCATGACCCACATCTGCGCAAATATAATGGGACATCTCAACCAGCGTGGGTTTTATTCCGTGCTGCAGGTCTGTGGCCCAGTCCCCTAGTATGTGACCTTACTCCCCAAACCTGAGCTTGGATTTTTGTGTTTGGTTTTGGCATATCCGGTGCCCTCCTCCCGGAAACACTTTACAAAAAGAGTTGAATGTTCAGTGTCCTTTCCTCCCTCCCCCGCCTTGGGTCGCTTGGGTCACTTGCGGTTTGGGTGAAGGGAAACGGTGGCACTGGGATCCCTTTAATGTGCTGTGTCTTCGGCTGCAGGTGTAATCCAGTCACTTGAAATTGAAACTCGGGCGGGGGCGGGGGAGGCCTCGGGGCTCGCTCCCTCTGGCTCCTTCTCGGTTGGCGTCTGGAATTAACTGGGTAGCTCTGTGTCCTCAAAAGCCTTCTGTCCACGCTGCACCCTCCGTGCCAGCCCGTGTAGCGGGGGGATGGTCAGGAGCCTGCACTGCTGTTTAGAAGTAACTCTTCGGAACTCCTCAGCGTGAGCCGTGGCGTGGGTCGGGCCCGTCCCTCTGCCTGGCACCGGGATGGGGTCCGTGCAGACGCGGCCTCGCTCTCTCCGCACGGCAGCCCTGGGGGGTGGTGTGACGGCCAGAGCTCCCCCCAGCAAGGCGGCCTCTGCGTGACCCCGGAACTGGGGGCTGCTTGTCTTAAAATTCTAAGTCTGGTGTTTTTGTCAGCTGTTAATTTTTTAACTGTCTATTATTTTAAAAGTTAAACATACTATTTAGAGGTGAGGGAGGGTGTAATGAACCTCTATACCCATCACTTTTCTCTCCTTTCATTTTTAAAAACATTCCAATTTAGTTTTTATCTGAGGTACTCATTTTACTTTTATGTCTCTTTTTTTTTTTAATGAACAAAGGAATACAGAGTTGGCATCGTTCCCTGACCAGTTGAAATGTTCCTTTCAGATACTGTTAACCCGAGGCCTGGCGAGACCCCGGCCCTGTCTGTCCAAAAGCACTTTGACGGCAGCCTTTTCTCTCGCACTGCGGTGAGTGGGGGCAGCCGAGGGGCTGGCCGCCTCGCCCTCTCGCTCCCCTGTCCTCTGGTCACTCCCGGTGGGTCTGGGTTTGCCCGCTGCCTCGGCAGGAAGTGTTGGTCTGGGGGAGGGCAGAGGAGGCGAGTCACTGTGACAGTTCTTTTCTTATCTTCTGTCTGTAGCCTTGAATGTGTTGGTTCTCAGTCAGCCCCGGGTCAAGATAAAATTCCTTCTCCTTTTGAGATTTTAGTTGATAAAGGAAACCTATGAGCTGGAGGAGGGCCAGCAAAGGGTGGCATAAGCCGATGGAACAGTGTTATAAACACGGGTTTAGAATGTTTGGAAGGCCAGCCCCGACCCGTGTGGCGCAGCTGGCTGGGTGTCGTCCCGCAAAGGGGGAAGGTCGCCGGTTCAGTTCCCGGTCAGGGCACATGCATTCCAAAATCCCTCATTTCTCTCCTTCCCAATCACTACCCCCTCACCTCTCCCCATGTAGTTTTTTATTCTGCCTTTTTTTTTTTAAGTTTACTATGTACTTTGAGCATTTTTTCATGTCAGTAAAACTTCACAACTGATTTTTCATGGCTGCGTCCTGTGGCTGTCCCGTCCTCGGCTCAGCCGTTCCCTCAGTGGATCGCCCCATTTCCGGTCTTTGGTTTTTCTGGAAGTCCGGTGAAGCGTTATTCCAGGGGGCTGGGGGGCCTTGGTAGCGTTGCCCTTTTGTCCCAGGCTCGCACGCAGACCCCTGAGTGCGGTGACCTGTCTGTGTCTAGCCCTGTGGTTGCCGCACAGTTTTCAGACAACCTGCTCCGGCCGTTCCTCATCCACATCATGTCTGTGCCTGCTCTCGTGACGCATCTCGGCACAGTGACCCCTGAGGTGAGTGGGCTCTGAGTCCCCCCAGTTCCACGCTTGCCTTTCTTCTTAGAAATTAGAGCGTAAAATGGTCTCTCTGTTAGTTCTCACCTCTTCCCCTGAGTCTTCTTCTAAGTCAGCAGCCACTCTGGGCACACTTTGGTTAATACCCCAAAGAAACAGGTTCTCACCTTTGTTCCTTTTATTTTTGGTGATCAGTAGCATGTTTGGCTACTAGGGGGTGACCTGCAGGTGGTCAAGTTCATGCTCTAGTGGGAAATTCTTCCCGTCAGCTTTCGCTTTAACAGTCTGCACTTGTTCTCAGCGCCTCGCTGTTTTGGAATCCCATGACTTGCTTCGTAAATTCATCACATTCTTAAGAGATAAAGATCGATGCCGTGATGTCTGTGAAAGTTTGGAAGGATGCCACACGCTGTGTCTGATGGGTGAGTATCTGTGGCTGGAGCGTGACTGTGCCCTGGACGTCGGGAAACGGTTAGCAGTGATCACAGTGAGAGCACGTAATCAGGGAGGCCATTGAAGTGGACACGGGAAACGAAATCACGTAGGAAATCTGTCAGCTCGGCAAACTGGTTGAGTGGCTGTAAGTGAATGTTCAGTTTCAGCCCTTACTTCCTGCCAGCCCAAGGGAAATTGAAAACGTGATGAGCTGCCTGGAAAATTCCCGTCTTGGGAGAAGGTGGGGGCGCAGCTGGGGGGGGTGCTCCGAGTAGGACCTGCATCGCCTGCTTCACCGTGTTTTCACTGTAGATGGAAGGGTTTGTGGGTAGAAGCATTCAAACAGCAGACGTGCGTGATTCTTGTGGCCTGGTTTGTTTCACATGGAAAAGGGTTCTTGGGGCCAGGTTTTAAGGGAGTCCTCACACAGGGCATGTTAAATAACTTCGGTGCACTTGGAATACCTGATTTCCAGGGATTTCAGATATTCTTCAGAGGATTATTTCTTATGTTAACCTCTGGTTTTAACATCTTAGCATAATATTAAAATCCCTCCCCAGCTGACTGCCACAAACCTCTGTGTGCCAGATGTCCTGTGGGTCATACGGTCTTCACACCAGGAGTGGGGGCCGGTGCTCCAGTCTTCCCGATGAGGAGACAGGGTTCGAGAGGCGGGTTGAGGGTCGCACGGCCGGTCTGGGGCAGAGCCAGGACCGGAAGCCGGGTCGGCCCACTTCCGAGCCCTGCATCGCTCCGCAGCGCCAGCACCGACAGGTGCCCTTGGTGTGGAGTTGCTCACTGCGCGCCGACGTGGCTGCCTGAGAGCGGGGCAGGGGGCCGGCGACGCGCATCTGCCTGGGCCCAGTGCACTCAGCCTCCTCCTCCTCTCTCTGCAGGCAACCTCCTGCAGCTGGGCTCCCTCAGCCCGCGCGTGTTGGAGGAGGAGACGGACGGGTTTGTGGGCTTGCTCACCCAGATGCTGTGCTACTGCCAGAAGTACGTGTCGCAGAAGAAGTCCAACCTGACCCACTGGCACCCCGTCCTCGGCTGGTTCTCCCAATCCGTGGACTACGGGTGAGTCGCGCAGGCGGATCGCCGTCCCTCCTGCGCCTCCTGCCTCCCTCCCATCAGCTCCCCCTCTCCCTTTGCTTGGGCTCATGTCGTCCCGTTTCTTAGCACAGAAGCAGTGTGTGTTCACGGTGTGAAGTGCAGGTAAGAACAAGAGGGAACGGAAACCATCTCTGGTGCCGCCGCCTGGAGTTGGCGTGTGCGCACGCCCTCTCGGCCTCGCCCCTCACAGCCGTTCCCAGAAGTGAGGTCACGCCAGTTCGTCTTCTGCCCTGTTCACGCAGTGTCTGTAAATGCTCCTTTCTTCTCCAGCACCACTGTTTTGGTTGCTTGGCTGCTGTGTTTTGGAAGTACTAAAATCAGGCGCATGATTCAAAGGGAATTGAAGTCCCTCCAGATCCTTTTCAAGAGGTGGAATGTAAATTTTAAAAGTTTTAATCGAGAACTTAAAAATGGTTTTTAAAAAGTACCGCTGGGCTGGAAGAGAGAGACTAAGTAAGGTGCTGTCACACGTTTCAAAGGCGTGCCCTGGGCTGGGCTGCAGCGGGTCTCAGGTCTGAGGCGGCCGTGCTGCTCAGCCCCGTTCCCGGGGCCCTGGCGGGTGCGCTTGAGGCGGAAAACTGAGGGCCAGGGAAGGGAATCCCCAGGTTTCCCCCCTTTTCCGTGTACCTGAGTGACACCCCATAGAAAAAAATCGGATTGCCAGCTGGCGACCAGTGCGCTGCCCCACACTGAGGAGGGTGGAGGAGCGTGTGCTGGGCATCGGGCTGTCGTGGGCGGAGTGTGGGGCGGAAAGCACAGTGGTGAACAGCCCGGTCTCGGGGGGCCTTGGACAAGTCTCTTCATCTCCCTTTCTTCATCTGGAACACGGCGGGAGGGGCGTCTCCAAGGACTGACTGAGACGGGGCGCGTCAGCGCCCACTCCAGGCCCAGCCCGTGCCCAGTGGGTAGAGGCTGTTGCAGTGTGGTGCTGGAAGGCGGTGGGAGCCACCACAGGGTCTCGAGCAGGGAGGCGGTGAAGGCGGGTTCCGGGGTGTGAGTCCGATACTGGGGCTGCGCTGCGGAGTGGAGAAACAGCACCTGCCGGCAGCAAGACTCCTGGGAGGCCGGAGAGCCGGCGAGGGTTGTGGGCCGGGCCTGAGGGCTGGCTGTGAAGGGGAGGGCAGCACAGCAGGCGTGAGATGGCTCTTGTCATCTTAGTGGTAAACAGGACGGAACCGGGGTGAGGAGTGGTGAAGGGTGTCCAGGAGATGGCAGTGACCCGTGCAGCCTGGGGGCCTGGGGAGGGCCGTGGGGCTGCTGGCGGCCCAGGAAGTCTGGGTGGAGCAACAGGGAAGATAGAGAGGCCAGTGCCTTCCGCATCCAGGCCTCAGCGGTTGGAGCCCCCTTCTTCAATTAGTGTTATCTCCTTGACCCTGTGGAACGGCAGGTCCTAGCTGCACCTGCAAGTGGAAGGCCCTCCCTGGCCCTTCGCCAGGCGGAACTGACACACCTGGTCTCCTTTTCTCTCCCAGCCTTAACGAGTCGATGCCCTTGATCACCAAACAGCTGCAGTTCCTGTGGGGGGTGCCCCTGATCCGCATCTTCTTCAGTGACATCCTGAGCAAGAAGCTGCTGGAGAACCCGGAGCCCGCAGCCCACGTGCCGGCGGCTTCCCCACAGAACGTGCTCCCCGTGAAGAGTGAGTGGCTGAGCAGGCCGGCCGAGCCTCTGCCTGGCCGAGAAGGAACACTTCTGGGTGTCCCAGGGTGCCTGTCCGTCCCCCTCTGCTGTGTGACGGTCTGCCTCTCCCACAGAGACTTTGAGACTGCTGGAGTCAATTTTACATTTAGCAAAACGGGGGAAAATCCTTAGCAATAGAATACGGGACCTGGGAAATAGATATAGGTGAGCAAAATCAAGGTCGTGCCTAGAGAACGTCCACTGATACACGTTCCATGGGGCGGCCGCGGTCTTCTCTGAGCTTCCAGCTGGTCCTGAATTTCCAGCAGGCAAGATGGAAAGGGGCTTGGGACCCTTTCTTCCCACAAAGAGGAAGACCTGTTTCTTAGGAGAGGTGGAGCTTTTCTGTGTGGCTAATTGTAAAAGAAATCTCCTAGGTAGGGCTCCTGGTAAAGGGGACTCTCGGTCACCAGCGCAGCGGTGTCCCATTGCAGGGTCAGTGACGGGTTGTGCGGAGAGGTGTCTCACTGCACGCACCGAGAAAAGTTAAGGAAGTGCCACCAGCACATAATCAGTGGAATTACCTGCCCGCAGCAGATGTGCAGGGTCAGGGGCGCTCTTCCTCTGCCCCCGAGTGCTGCAGAGTCCCGTCCCGTGGCTGTCAGTGCGCATGGGCTCAGTGACTGTCCCCTTAGCAGGACACAGATGGGAAGGCTTAAAGCAAAAGTAGAGCACGACCCAGCTGAATGTCAGTACTCGGGGCTTATACCCCTTCTTCCACCTAAAAGCACAGAAAGTTGGGGATCAACCAGGTCCCCCATCTTTTCCCCCTCCCCCCAGTATAGTCCTTGGAATTTTTACCTCTGTGGGTTCTGAAGTTACCTGGTACGCAAAAGGATCCCGTGTAAGAATGATATTGTCTGGCTTCTGAGAAATTTTCTGATTCTGAAGATGTCTCGGGTTTTACCTGAAATCCTGTTGTTAACGCGTTTCTGCTTTGTTCCGAAGAGATGAGTCGAATCGAGCAGCGGCCGCACTGTCGGGCCATGGCTGTAAATTAGGAACTGGGTTGACATGCGCTCGCAGTTCCCGCCAGGGTGGGACTCGGCAGGCGGCCGCGCTGCTGCTCACACGCCCCCTCCGTGCCCGCCAGATCTCCTGAAGCGCGCGTTCCAGAAGTCCGCCTCGGTGCGCAACATCCTCAAGCCCGTGGGGGGCAGGCGCGTGGACTCCGCGGAGGTGCAGAAGGTCTGCAACATCTGCGTCCTCTACCAGACCTCGCTGACCACGCTGACCCAGATCCGGCTGCAGATTCTCACAGGTTCGGAGCCCGGGGCGCCCGCGGTCGCTCACGTTTGGCTGGCAGTTTTGCTCGGAACGAGATGATTTTCCTCTGGCTTCTTGGAAGAGAGGGAGGGTGGTTTTGAGCCATTTTAGAGACCGATTAGTTAAACAGCTGAAACTGACCTCCATCCTAGCGCTTCCAGTTTGTCCCTGTGACCTGGTCCCTTATTTTAATTATGAAGTACAATTTGTTTTTTAAAAGTTACTACTTTTTCTGAATGGAAAACTAGGAAAGACAAGGAAGCAGGAAAAAGAAAACTTAAGCTACTCTTAATCCCACAATCCAGACGTAACTCCCTGTGCCTGAGTGTGCTACTTGTATATATATTTAGATTGAAATGCAGTTTTAAGCCCTGGCTGGCGTAGCTCAGTGGATTGAGCGTGGGCTGCGAACCAAAGTGTCGCAGGTTCGATTCCCAGTCAGGGCACATGCCTGGGTTGCAGGCCATGACCCCCAGCAACCGCACATTGGTGTTTCTCTCTCTCTCTTTCTCCCTCTCTGAAAATAAATAAATAAAATCTTAAAAAAAAAAGACAAGGTGTCCACTTAAAGAAAAGAGAGAGAGGAAAAAAGAAATGCAGTTTTGTCCTTCCCTTTCCATTAGTCACCTTATAAGCATTTGATCGTGTGAGAAATTCTCCCAAAACCTCATTTATGGAGACTGTGTAACGTCCTCATGTGGATGTGCCCAACATTTTCCTTCATAGCTGAGCAAGGAGAAGAGTCCCCTCTGTGAGCAGAGCTGCTCTGTGGGAGATGGTTTTGCTGCCTGTCTGCAGCTTTATAAGGTGACCACAGCTTGAAGCATCCCCCGTTGTCCCAATTAAAGAATCCAAAAAGTTTTATGGCCAACTTGACAGTGTATACTTACAGGAATGAAGATAAACTAGTTTAAAAGTGTCTGTATCATACCCAGTCTATTAGTGCTGTGCACATTAGATTATGGAAAATACGCTAATTTAAAAAATACTGCTGTTCCTCTACTCACAATTTGCAAAGCACCTTTGTGTGTGCTCCTCACAAGTGCGTGATGGTCCTGCAGCCCCGTGCTGCCCCTCTGCGTGGCTGTCCAGAGCACAGCGTCTGTTTCTGTCTCGGTGGCTCAGGATGCGGCCCCTGTTGAACCGGGCCCGGTGCTGTCAGCGAGTGTCCTCATCCCAGCGGACGGCCCGGCCCAAGCACACTCTGTGGGGGCGGTCGCCTTCCCTTGCGTGTCCTGTGGGTGCGTGTTTATGGTCGCCACAATGTAACTACCTGTTCTGTTTCTTTGTTTTCCTCTCTCTTTATTTTCTGTTTCTTTTTTAGTCTGGTTTTAAATTGTGAGATTGCTACCTTTTATAACCACACCCCTTGCCCCTGGAAAGCTGGGGTCAGACTGCAGGGATGATGCCCTCTTTACAGTCGTCCTTCAGTTCGCCCTCTAAACTCCCATCAGTAGCATTGGTGGTCGCCCCGCCCCATCCCGGGCTTCTGGCTGCCCTGATAGTTCTGTTTGAGATGGAGTAATGCTGTAAAAGGAGAGGCATGGTAAGGACTCAGGTGTAAGGGGGCTCCTCCTTCTCTGAGGAGTAAGGTGAGGAACATGCCATTATCTCATGTTCAGCGACACGTGGCACTTTGGAGCCAGGCTCTCCAAGTCAGCAGCGTAGTCGATAGACATAAACGTGACAGTGACGTGGCCTCTGTGTCTGAGGCCTTGTAGCCACCGGGAAGCCGACCCGCCCCGCCCTCACCCAAGGTGGGACCCCTGTGTAACTCCCGAGGGCGTCTCTGCGGTGAGCAGTCGCCGCCCTCCCACGTTTACCACAGGGCAGTGGAAGCAGACGAGAGGAAAGCTGCGCTGAATGTGGGGGAGCCTGCGAGGCAGTTTAAACCAGGCTTGGTACGCTGCTGCCCGAGGGCCAGGGCCAGCCCACCACCTGCTCTCGTAAATACAGTTTTGTTTGAACAGAGCCACACTCACATTGTCTATAGCTGCTTCTGTGCTACAGTGGTTGCGCTGAGTGGTTGTGGCAGAGATTGACCCACAAAGCCTGAAAATACTGACTCTGTGGCCCTTTTTTTCTGGCCCAGAAAGGTGCTGATCTCTGAAACACTGAGTCAGCCAGACCTGGGTTGTTTTACTGACTCTGACACTTATTGGCTGTGTGATTTTGAGCCGGTTAACCTCTCTGGTCTTCAGTGTCCTCCCTCTAAAAGTGGAGGTGACGTCGGGTTTCACATTGGGAAGGAGATGCACATGCATGTCAGCTATCGGCTTGGCCAGATATTCGTGTAGTTTTTTCCGTAAAATAAAAGACCTGTTTCATTTACACCAATACCTTGATTGACGTGGATATTTTGAGTATGTTGGCTCTCTCCCATGTGGTAGAACGCTGATTGTTCTCAATTAATGTCTCGATTTGATCGCCGTCACCTTCAACTTGTCCACCCGACCGTGGAGCATCATCCAGCGAGAGACCTCCAGCACGAAACTTCGCAAACCACTTCTGACATGCGCCTTCAGTCACGGCACCTTCTCCATGCACTGCACAAATCTTTTTGTGCGTTTCAGCTGCATTTTTTTTCTTCCTGGAAATTATAAAGCATGATATGCTAAACATGTCGCTTATACTCTTCCATCTTCAATATTGAAATGGCTACACAAAAATTCACCAATTTTGATCAGTTTTTTTTTAATGCACGCTGATGTGACAGCTGTCACAGCACAGTCCAACAAATTGTTTCGAACGACGGTAAAGACAGCTGAGCGCTGCTAGAGCCATCCTGAGGAGCGGACCAAGCGAACTTGTCAGCCAGCCTGGTACTTGGAATGGTATCTGACATATAGGAAGCACCCATCAAACATTAGCTGTTGTTATTCTCACGGTGACAGTGATTTCCTTAGAGATTGCACCTGCTTTCTGTCGTGCACAGTAAGGTTCGCTGCCAGGTGTCTTTTGTCTCCCTGACCGACAGGGAGATGATGGACCAGACGGAGCCCCCGCCTGCAGCTTGGGTTTCTCCGGCCTCTTCCAGGTCTCACCTACCTTGATGACCTGCTGCCCAAGCTGTGGGCGTTCATCTGCGAGCTGGGGCCCCACGGAGGGTTAAAGCTCTTCCTGGAATGCCTCAGCAACGACACCGAAGAGTCGAAGCAGCTCTTGGCCATGCTGATGCTGTTCTGTGACTGCTCCCGGCACCTCATCACGTAGGTGGACCGCGTGGTCCTGGATTCCTTTCCTGGACTGTGGGGGAGCCACAGCGCGGTGTCAGGGAGGGAGCAGCTGCCGTTGCAGTAACTGCCAGCGTTCGGGCAGCAGCGCCCACCACTTGCTTTTGTAAGGAACGTTTTAGAAGAAGTAGATGAGGAAACATTGACCAAGTGGGGGGCGCGTAATAGGGGCTCAGCTGCTGTTGCCATCCTTTCAGGGGAGCCGGGTCTGTACCACCGAAGGTGGGCTTTGGGGTTTCCTGGATCTGGGTCCAGGTTACTTCCGCCATTTACTGCCTGTGCCAGATGGTTTGCTAGAAAATTTCTGAGCCAGGGAGCCCAGGTGCAAGACCGAGATACCCTGGGCAGGGGGCAGGAGGCCACGCCTCTCTGGGCCTCGGCTCCCGCATCAGTGGAGTGGAGACAGCATCTCCAGTGTGGCGGGGAGCAAATGAGGAAAGGACTGTCAGGTCCTTGTACAGCGGCTGACGGTGAGGGATTAACAAGTGTTGGTCCCATTCAGTTCCTTTGTTCCTTAGGCTTACATGTCTACTTCCGTGCTTGGTGTTCTCTTAATTCCCCTTCTCCCCAAGAGGTTGGGGAAGAGTCGTAAGATAGAACCGACCTCAGGCAGTTATGTTCAGGCCAGAAGACGCTGGCCGGAGGGCATCAGGGCCTCGTAGCTGGCAGGTTGGGCAGGAACCGCGGAGGGCACAGGGCCCGGCGAGCGCGGAGGCAGGAGTGGCAGGGGCAGGGCGGTGCTCCGCCGCTGCTGGCACAGGTGCCCTGAGTCGCTGGGTTGGGGGTGACCCAAGAGTGAGGCAGACCCTAAGGTGGATGGAGCCGCGTTGGGTCTTTTCAGATGGAGATGTATCTTAAAGAGTTCATTTATTCATCCATTCTTCCAGACGTTGTTTTACTCATTCACTCGTGAGTGCCCCTCAGGTACCTACTCAGTGCCTCCGGCACCTGCTGTAGACGCAGAGAGAGTCCCAGCTTTCCTCGGAGGCACCGACTCTCAGACTCCTTGATATTCGGGCAGGACTTCAGGCACGAGTTGAGGAAGTGTCACAGTCAGACCCTTCTGAGTAAGAAAACAGATAGAGTGGAGCTTACTGTTTGCCATAGCTGTGCTTGGAACTCTTCACTCGGGACAGTTCACGTCAACTGAAAGCAGAGAGAATATAGTGCAGTGAGCCCTGTGTGTCCGTCACCGGCCACAGCAGCAACCCACGGCGAGTCCTGCTCCCTCTGCCCACGCCCCCTGCCCCCCGCCCCCGTCCTTCGGGAGCCCAGCCTGGACTCTTGCTGCCTTACCTGTAAATTCCACAGTAAGTGTCTCTGAAGGACAGAGCCCGTTTCTTAACCTTGCTCTGTCTTTCCAGGAGCGTAGGCCTCGTTCTGTCCCTCTTCTCAGTGGGCAGTGTGAATAACTTCCTGTTTGATGCAGGATCCTTGATGACATTGAAGTTTATGAAGAACAGATCTCATTCAAACTGGAAGAGCTGGTCACCATCTCCTCCTTCCTGAACTCCTTCGTGTTCAAGATGATCTGGGATGGCATCGTAGGTAAGGCAAAGGTGGCCACAGCTGACTCGCCACCTCGTTGTCTGTCGGCGTTGACTGAAAGTGCACGTTTCTTCGTCTAGTTACAAGTTTTATTTCTTCCTGTTCCATCTGTGACTTCTTGAGACAGGGCTGTGGTTAAAGAAGCCTTGTTCTCCCACGTGTGTCTCAAGATTTGCTTGTGCGTGTCAAGAGTTATTAATGATGACTGACTTTGCCCCAAGTCTCCTTTTGATTCGAGTCGATTTTATCCCTGAGAAGACAGAAAGTGGGCCAGGCCACACCTCAGGCGAGACCCCCCCCCACCCCCCCCACCCCCCGCGTGTCCCCAGTGGCCCGGCACAGAGCTGCTCAGGTTAGCGGGGTCCTGGGTTGACCCGCCAGCGGGAGGCAGCAGGAGCCACTGCGTGTGGGACGAGCGCGGGCCCTGCAGACGCTCGGAGCACGCGCAGGGTGCCCTTCAGTCCCGTCGGCTCCACGCGGGAGGCAGAGCGAGGAGAGGAGGACCTTCGTGGGACTGGGTGGCAGGAGCTGTCCTGCCCGCTCCTCTCCAGTTGTGGTCAGCTCCGTGAGTGTGACTGTCTCGCTTGTGTGCCCCCAGAGAACGCCAAGGGCGAGACCTTGGAGCTGTTCCAGTCCGTCCACGGGTGGCTGATGGTGCTGTACGAGCGGGACTGTCGGCGGCGCTTCGCCTCCGAGGACCACTGGCTGCGCAAGTGAGCGCTGGGGTGGGGAGGCGGGTTCACGGGCCCAGAGTCTTCTCCGTCAGGCTGCCCGCGTGCTCTGTGCTCGCATCCCAGGGCGCAGGGGAACTGGTCGCTCTCCTTTATCCTGTATCTGCGCGAGGAGAGCTGGTGTTGCGGTGAAGCACCTGTCAGGATGGATCAATCGCCTAGCCGTTGTTGCTTCTGTTAAAATATGTGTACACCAAAGAGAGTAGAGCTCGTTAGAGCAACACAGCGAGGCCACATTGATTGGGTTGGCCAAAAAGTCCATGTGGGTTTTTTTCCTTAAAAGACCCCCCTTCATTTTTACCAGTAACTTGATTGATTTGGATACTTCAAGTATGTCGGCTATCTCTGACTGTTGGCTTCCAGTGGGCGGAGGCCAGGGCTGCTGCTAAACATTTTCCAATGCATAAGACAGCCCACAGCAAAGAGTTATTTGGCCGAAGTGTCAGTAGTACCAAGAAACTTTGCAAATCACTTTTGACACACAGCCTTCTCCACATACTGCATTAATCTTTCTGTGTGTTTCAGTTGTGTTTTTACCTTTCTTAAAATAATAAAGCATAATGTGCTAAAATGTTACGTATTTTTTCCATCTTCAATATTAAAAGGGCTGCACTAAAATTTTGATTTTTTTTTTGTAAATGCACGCTGATATGACAGCTGACACAATACAGTCTAACAAAATTGTTTCAAGTGAAGTTAAAGACAACTAAGTACTATTAGAGCCATTGTAGGGAAAATCTAAAAGAACTTTTTTGGCCAACCCAGTAACAAATGTTTCTTATCCACACCTGGAAGAAGAAAAGTTTTCAGCTGAACTGAGCAACAGGTTATGTTAGTTAGGTGGCAGCTTTTCACAACGAGAGTCAGCGGGGTAAAAAGTACAGCCAGGTCTTTGCAGGGACAGGGTCGGGGAACCCTCATGCAGCAGCTAAACACGAGATCAGGTCCATGCTTTTTCATCAGTGACGTGTCAACCCTTGTGGAACTCTTGAGGTCAGGGCACTGGAGCAGGGCTGGCAAGGTTTTTCTGCAAAGGGCAGGCGGTAAATGTCTTAGGCTTTGCAGACTAGACTGTCTCTTTCTGTTCCCCCACATGGTTCAGCGCTGCCGTTGCAGCGTGGAAACAGCCACAGACAGTAATGGATCGGTGTGGCTGTGTTCCCTTGAACCCTCATTTACAAAGATGGGCCGCAGGCTTGGCCCACAGGGCGTAGTTTGCCAAGAATGGGGTTTTTTGTTTTATTTATTCCAAACCCGTGTCTTTTTAAGGGATCTCAAACCTAGTGTGCTCTTCCAAGAACTGGACAAGGACCGAAAACGGGCACAGCTGGTCCTGCAGTACATCCCTCACGTCATTCCACACAAAAACGTGAGTCACTCTCAGAGCTGGGCTCCTTGTGTGTCTTTCTGTTCCCTCATGCGGTTCCTGGGTTCCCATCTCTGCCACAGAGACTGGAAGTAAACAGCTGAGATCAGCCACTGAGCCAGCACAGGTCGTGACTGGGTCTTACTCTGAGTCGCGTACAAAACTATGGGGCACAGAGGTCGAAGGCGATGTGAACTGGCAGCTCCGGCAGAGTGGGGTGTGTGTCGCAGGGGTGGATGTGTGGGAGCCCAGCAGGGGTTCGGGGGCACGGGCAGCGGTGGGCAGTGTTCACAGGCCTCGGGTGAGAGTGAGTGCATGCAGTGCTCGTGGGAGGGGATATAAGGAGGAAGTGAAGAAGCTAAGGAGGTCGGTGGAAATTGGAGTAAGAAGGGCCTTGTCCGCCCAGGGCAGGAACTTGGATTCTCTCCAAAGCCACTGGGGAGTTTTCAGCTTTGGAGGCACCTGGTGAGAGCTATGCTTCCGAAAGTCCTTGTGGGCGTAGTGGGAGGCCCTGGCTAGAGGCCGTCTGGCCTGGACTCGGTGGGGCCACAGCAACAGGAAGACGATAAAGTCAGGAGGCAGCGCCGCGGGCCGTGGACAACGGCGACATTCGGAGGGGAAGGGAAGGAGTAACTCAGATGATGCTCCCGTGTCTGGTCTGGGGACCTGGGGGAGCCTTCCCCAAGGTAGGAACGTGGCAAGAGCAGGTCTGGGAAGTGCTGGCAAGGTCAGCCTTGGGCAGGTTGCACGGGAGGTGTTCGTGACTCCTCGAGGCCATTGGACAAGTCACGTTTTTACAAATTAAATCTCGCTTTTCAGAGACACTTCCTCCTCACGGCTCTCTGACATGGTTTTGACCTTGATGGTAGCACTGAATGTTAGTCATTCTTTGCCCTCCAGCAGTGGTTCACAAGTGGACATTCCTGTTTAAATTCTCATCGCGCTTGCCAGCAGAGCCTCTAAGAGGTGAGGGACCGCGTGGAGATGACACCACGCGTGTGCTCTGCGAGAGAGCCTGTCAGCAGTCTCCCTGCCCTCGCCCCGAGAGGGAGCGCGCAGCTGTGGGAGGCGGCCCTCCTGCTGCCGGCCCTGCCCAGGGGTGGGGCGCCCCTCCGCGCCTTCAGCTGGCCGGCTTCTCTGTAGCTTCTCCCCTGTGGCCGCTCAGGGTGGAATCGCCTCCCCTGAGATTCGCCTTCTGAGCCTCCTGTTGTCAGGGGTTAGCAGCCTGCCCCGACTACTCCTCTGCGTTGAAGTGGTTTTCAGCCTTCGTCTCCTGGGCCTAGCGCGGTTCGTAGTCTGACTTTACACGCAGCGCTGTAGCCAGGGCCCGTGTGTCCGGGAAGTCAGCCCTGGGCTGTGGTGTCCCTGTACCGTACAGCCCCGGTCTCTGCGCTGTCTGTGGCTCTCAGACCATGTGCTGGGGTGCCTGGTTGTCACAGGACATTGTGAGTTTTGGGGGGAACATAGTGAAGTCTGTTGCACTCTATGTGAGGTACTAGGTCAAGATCACAGTTTCAGCACTTTTCAATGATGTCATGCTTGCTAAGCTGGCTTTTAAAAGTGAAATTAAAAGATCTTCTGTTTCAGTATATGTGTATTTTTACAATACAGCTATTCATTCCTTAGCACATAAATGCACCTGAACAGTTAAGTGGTTAACTGCATGGGGCCGTAAGGACTGCTCGTGGCCTGGCAGCGTGGGAAGGAATGCTGAGCTGCTGGGGCGCCTCTCAGAGTCACGTGTGTGGCCAGTGAGCCCGGGCTGTATCCCAGTCCTCACCGGGTTTTTTCCCTTTTGGGAATTCTGCTTAAGACCGCCACTGAGTCTTTTCGTCCATGTCTCATAAGCTCTCCCTCTTCCCCCACTGGGAACACAAGGCCCTCCCCGTCATTGTTCGAACGCTCTCACAGCAGCGACTCTCAGAACCAGGTCGGGGCAGAGGGTTAGTGCTGGCCAAAGGGACGTGGGACCTGGAGAAGGGAGGGACAGGTGCTTTTCAAGTGACATTGAGAAATATCACCAGTGGGACCAGGGCGTGCTTGCGGGCACAGAGGAGGCAGATAAAAGGTCGGGAACCTTTATTCTGTAGGATCGTTTTTAAAGGATTCTGACAGTGAAAAAAATTACCTTTGAAGTGTTTCTGTTTTTTACGTTTATAACATTGATTTCCTTTAAAGCAGGCATGGCTGTGTAAAGCCACCTCTGTCGCTTGTCTCGCTGCCAGATTGTCATGGCGGACTACTCACTGGACAGGAGGATGGTTTCCGCTCGACTCTTCCTAACTGGACCCGAGCTGCAGCCGGGTCTCTCTTCCTGGAGCCTTTCTTCCTCACCACGAGTTCCGCTGTCGCTCCCATTCCCAGTCGTGTTTGGGGACCCCTTTCTGTTCCCCAGGGCCCTTCTGCCTGCAGCCCACAGGGAAGCGCCCTGTTCCGGTGCACCTCACGGGACTCGTGCTCCGTTAGGTGTGTGCAGTGTGCTCCGGGGAGGCCTCGGCGTGACCCTGTTTCCGGTCTTCCCTTTGTTCGCTGCAGAGGGTGCTCCTGTTCCGAAACATGGTCACCAAGGAGAAGGAGAAGCTGGGGCTCGTGGAAACCAGCTCCGCCTCCCCGCACGTCACGCACATCACTATCCGGCGGTCCCGGATGTTGGAGGTGAGAAGCCCCCATAGCACTGTGCTCTGGGACATGGAGGAGCGTCAGTGGTCAGTCTGTTGCCTCTGGACTGTTCTTGTCACCCCCTGATCCAGCGACACTGAAATCAAGGCTCTGGGGGCAGGGTGGTGGCCGTTGGTCCTGTTTGTGCGCCGAGAGCTGCTTGATTAAGCACGTCCTCGGTGCTGGGGCCACAGTGCAATATTTCTTCCCCTTTTCACGGGAGGGCCCCAGGTTAGCGTGTCAAACACCCCTCTCTGGAAGGAGAACAGGAAGTGCATTGTGCAGACGTTCTCACGTCTCTGCAAACTCCGTTTGTCCCGGCCGGCACTGCCCAGACCCCAGCTGTGGCTGTGGAGGCCGGAGTGTGGGAGTTAGGTTGACTGAGCCATACTGGGAAGTGCATATCACAGAGCTAGAAGTTCCCTGTAGACATAAAGTCATGAGATGCAAGGGAGGGCCCACCGTAGCCAAAGCCAGTGTCCTGTGTTACCGCTCTGTGGCAGCTTCGTGTGAATTAGGAATAGGCGCCTGTCCTCAAAACACTTTACTTCTGTGCGTCAGAAAATTGTTATAATGATCTCGTTGGAACAAAACCCTGGCTGGAGCGTTGTCACAGTAAGTGTGTGCACCGGTCTGCCTTGTGCGTGCCACACCCTCCGGAGCCCAGGGCTCTGCCTGCGCATGCCGGTCCTGCCGGCGGGGGGATTCGTGACCGAGCCCCAAGGACCCGTGCCCAGGGACGCTTGGCCTGATTCATTCGCCCACACCTGCTCCTTAGACCTTTCGTCACACTCCAGCCTCGGTTCCTCATACGAAGGCTGGGCAGTGTCGGGCTGTCGTGGGATCCCAGGACAGCTGGTGGCCAGATGTCCAGCAGATGGCCACGGCTGCAGCCTTCCCACCCCGCGTGCTTTCATTTTCCCCCTTGCAGGGTCTTTCCCGCAGAGCTTGCCTGAGTTCCCCTGGCCACTGGAGACGGACACCGAGGTCTGCTGGGGAAAGGGAGGCAGAAGAGACGGGATAAACAGATGAGACGCTTGACATTGTTAAAAGCAGCGACCAGAAACGCAGGCGCCCACAGGCACCCTGCGGGCCACAGGGATGCATAAAGCTGGCTCAGCGCCAGAGCATTCTGTGTGCGTGCTAAACAAATAGAATAGTCTTCCCTTCCACTGCTCTCCCTGGTTTCCTTGAAACACAGCCCTCGGTCTAGGCCAGAGGCTGCCTGAGAGAAGCATCCTCACAAACGAGCTGATGGGTGACAACAGGCGTCCAGCCCCAGTGCTGGGGAGCGGCAGGAAGCGGGCAGGTGACAACATGTGCCCCCCGAAACCCTCAGCTCCAGCTGAGGACCAGAGATTGGGGCTCCGTGATGCTCTCATTGTTTCAGACAGGACCAAAATTCGGGGATTTGTGTAAAATCCCCAGATTTTCTACGTTGGGAACCAAAGAATTTTATAAAGTACCAGAAAGTCAGATAACACTTGTCTTCCAACCGAATTCAGCCTGTGGGCCACCAGTTCACAACCTCAGCTTTGACCAAAGAGGAAAAAGCCCAATTGCGTTACAGAAACTCTTCCCCAGCATTTTCTTCAGATGCCACCTGCCTGTCTCTTAAAACTTCTCGGTCCTACCACCCATCATACACCCCCCCCCCCCAGTGTGACCAGCACCCTCAGGAAGTCTGGGTTGGTAGAGACTCGGACGTCACCTGAGAGTGACAGAGTTCCCAACCCCCTTCTCATGTGTCATTGCTTGTAGGAAAGTCGCTTGACGTCCTGGTTACCGAGCCCACTTTCTGAAACACATCACGCAGGGACACCAGAGGAGTGGTGTCTGTCTCAGGCTTTCAGCAAAGTCTTTTCCTCTTTCCATCCCATTAGAAGTACCTTGTCATGAAGCTGACCGGTGGTGTTCCTGTTGAATTAGGAGAGGAAGAGGGTCGTTTATTCAGTTATTGGTGGTACGACCTAGTGGTTTATTAGAACAGGAGCCCAGTGGCCTTTGCTTGATTTGGACACAAGGGGGCATCCAAAAGCTGATGTTAGAGTCATGACATCCGAGGCTTTTTTCCTGCTTCCTTCTCTCCGGTTTGTGTTGAAGGCGGTGCTTCTGTGTAAGGGGTCCAGGCGTTAGTCCTGCGGGAAGGCATCCCCTCCCAGAGGGTGGACTGGGCCTGGAACGTCAGCGTGTCAGAACTGGGGGGAGCCAGAGACACACTCTTGCCCAGCCCCTTCCCCTCCCCCGTCAGTGGCAGAACGCAGGCCAGAGAAGCTCAGATTGTCCATCAGGGTCGCTCGGACGTCGGGCCTGGAAGGACCAAACCAGCTCTCCCGCCCCCAGGTCAGGGCTCTGCGTCCGCTCCTTGAGAGGCAGCAGGGAAGAGGATCCTCACTCCCGCTTACCTTCCCACGGGGCAAGTTCTAATCCTCGTGCCACAACCACTGTTCCAACCACTCAGTGCGGCGCAACGGGAAGTGTGTCAGAGGAGGCAGGTGGCCAATTCCTCTTCACGACTTTCCAAGGAGGAGGCTGCTATGGGTCTGATGGAAATTTGAGTCCAGCAAACGTTCCTTGGGCCCCACCACATGCTCGTCCGCGTGCTGAGTGCTTTCACGAGCACCTTGTCGTTGAATCTGCGTAGCCCGAGCACCCTGCCGGTGTGTGTAAAGGTCAGGATGGCGTCATTGTAAAGCAGGTGGAGAAGATCCTGCAGGCAAGCAGGGCATGTTTGTATTCTCCACTGGTCCCCAGTTCCGTGCCAGAATGGTTATTTTAAATTTAGGCAGAACAGTGCAAATGCTGCAGCAGCTGCATGGTGACTTCCTGTTTTTCCCTTCTTTCCATCTAACTTGATGGTAGTCAGACTTCATGTGCACAGAGGTAGTTTTCAGGACTGCAGTCAAAATCGTGTTCCTGTGCCTTCAGGTGACTTAGGGGAGTTCAGAGGTGCTTCTTTGCACACTCACTAGCCTTGGAGCCTAGCCCTGAATAAGACCGGGAGCCACAGTAGGACAGTCCTGTGGGTCTCCAGGCGAGCACAAGAGAAGTGTGATCAGCAGGAAGCCATCAAGGGTTCCCCAAAACAGGTCTTGCCAGGCTGGCCTCATTTGCTTTGTGACAAGGGGCCAGAGTGGCCGATGGGTGGAGGCTTGGAGATGGTGGCTCTTGTGTCAACAAAACACCTGAGAGCACCGCGGTTGGGGCTGAGGGGGAAACGCCTCAGAGTGGCCTCAGGAGGATGTTGTGGTTGATTTGCTGCTTACACGACAGTGTCGGAAGACGTAGGTTTCACCCTGGTGAACGGGCTTCGTGTTGGGCAGAAGGACTCCTCCCTGGCTCCTGTCCCGTTTGGATGCTGTGTTTTCTGATCACTGATGTGAAGACCTAAGCAGCTACATATCGGCCTGCACATGCAGGAAGTCCGTACGTCAGAGACAGACTCAGGAGCCAGGAAGACCTCAGCAGACTGTAGTCCAGAGACAAACTCAAGGAGATGGTTTAGCAGAACTCTGGAGTTGTGTCAAGGGTTCTGCGGGGGGTTGCTGAATGGCTGCACGTGCTGACACAGCTGGACGTGAGCCGGAGGTGCACTGAGGCTTCTCCCCTGTTCCTGCCCTCGTCCAGGCCCAGCGTCACTCCTGTACCCTGTCTCCCTCCTTTCTGCCTGTCCCCCCATCCATCTGCTCTGCTGCCACCAGAGAGAGCCTTCTAAGAGAGGCCAGCCCTGCTGCTCCTTGCATAAATGCTGCTTTAACTCCCCATTGCCCTTGGGATATGATTGAAATTCCTCAGTGTGAGTCACAAGGCCTTTCCTGATCTGGGGAAAGGTACCAGGAGTTGAGGGTGGAGGGTATTTTTAGTTTTCATCTTCTAGCAGCCTGTAAGTGTGATTGATTGATTGATCTTTACCGTGAGCTGAAAGATAACTCTCAGCATTAAAATAGAGAGGGTGGGGTCTTGTCCCGGTTTCATCCCGTCTGATGACAAGAGCTTATCATGACTCGTCCAATTTCCTATCTCACCGTCCTGCGTCCTCTCGCGGGCAGCCTCCCCTCGCCAAAGAGTGGGAAAGTCGAGTCCCCACGAGCGGACTTTCTTTTTACCACCCTGTCACTTCAGAGCAGGTGAGGACTGCTCTTCTGCACCCGTGCATCCTGGCTCACACGTGTGGTGCACGTGCAGAGGGCGCCCTGAGCCGGACGGCGGGCCTCAGGTGCTAACGGCTGTCGTTCTGCCCGGCAGGACGGCTATGAACAGCTCCGGCAGCTCTCCCAGCACGCCATGAAGGGTGTGATCCGCGTGAAGTTCGTCAACGACCTCGGGGTGGACGAGGCGGGGATCGACCAAGACGGCGTTTTTAAGGAGTTCTTGGAAGAGATCATCAAGAGGGTGTTTGACCCGGCACTCAACCTGTTCAAGGTATTTAAGGGGAGCGAGAGCAGGTTGACAGCAGCCAGATTTGAGGGGACGAATGAAAGCGAAGGACTGGGTTTGCTCGTTCCAAGGCCTTTAACCTCTCTGCCTCTGTCCTTCCCTTTGCCTCGCAGACAACCAATGGGGACGAGAGGCTCTACCCCTCGCCCACATCTTACATTCATGAGAATTACCTGCAGCTCTTCGAGTTTGTGGGCAAGATGCTGGGCAAGGCCGTGTATGAGGTAGGCGCGGGCAGGGGCACTGAAATGGAAAGGGAGAAAGACGTGAGCAGTACCGTGGGCTTGTGTGCGTTTGTGTGGCCGGCCCACCGGGTGAACTGCCTTTCCCTGGGGCAGGGCCGAGGAAGGGGGGCGGGCACGAGATCGCTGTGCGGAAACGCTTTCCGTCTGTCATCTCATTCAGTCCCCTCAGCGCTCCTGTGGCTTGGCGGCAGCTGTCCTGTTTCTACACGGAGAGAGGACGGGGGCTTCAGAGCCACTTGTCCAGAGTCTCCTTGCTGGCTAGTGGTACCCAGACTTGGGCCCAGGCCAGCCTGAGTCTCCCTGGCCAGCCATCCGCCTCCCTGAGGGGTCGGGAGTGGTGTGCCAGGGCCAGGGCTCCACGGCTCTAGGTGAGCCGCGTTTTATGGTGTTTGACAGTTGTTACATTTGTTTAAAAAATCTTTTGTTATTTGAGCGAGAGCTTCAAAGTAGGCCGGAGGTACCTGGGAAGTGCCTGCAGACTGGAGCGTGGAGGTGGGAGGTAGCCCACAGTGAGCGGCTGGTCGAGCCTGGTCTCCCTCACTGGCCGCAGGACTGCGCGTTTCTTTACGTTGCCGTTCTCACCGTGAAGTGCAGTGAATAGAAAATGCATTATTGGGTTACCGTAGGTGGCGAATGAGGGAATACAGGTAAAACACCTGTGTTGCCTGTTACCTGGCCCTCGGGGGAGTGGAGCTGCCATCCCTGGAAGGGTTTCTGGACTTCGTCTTCTGAGTGCCACGGGGTCAGGTGGTGTGGGCTTCCACAGCCCCTGCTGAGGCCTGGGCCCCTCCACCCAGAGCTGAGCTGCAGCTCTCCCTCCGGCGGCCCTTGACCCCGAGCCCTGCGAGTCCTGCTCCTCGGAGGGAGTGGAGCTGCCACAGGAGCCTGTCAGTGGCCAGTCTCCGTGGCCTTCACTGTGGGCTCCAGAGCAACAGGAATGATGATAGTGCAGATGAACGAAACTAGGGCATGCTGGGCCCCGAGTGGGGAGCAGCACTCGGGGGCTCACACAGCCCTCCTGCTCCGCTGTGACAGGCCACGATGCAGTCTCACTGACTGTCCCCTCAGAGTCTCCCCAGTGCACACACCTCTCTCCACCCTCTCAGCCGCTGCCCTGGTACGCTCTGCGGGCGGTTTTCCGGGCATCCTACAAATGCGGCACCTCTCTGCCGAGAGCCCTCCCAGCACTCCCTGCTGCCCTCTGGACAGAATCCAGACTCCCGGAGGCTTAGGAGGCCCTTTCTGATCCGGCCTGCCTGCCTCTCCGGCCTCATCCCTCCCCCTCCCCTCTCACACTGTGCTGTGACCCCAGGTCCGTGTTCGTGCCCGTGGACCTCCTGCGGGAGGCCTTGTGCTCCACAGGTCTAGCTGGGGTATCTTCCCCTCCTGGGCTTCCCCCGCTCTGCCTCTGGGTGAGAGCCTGTCGTCTCTGCTCCCCACGCCCCGTCCCTTTCATTCTTACAGTGGCTGCACTATTACCCATTTACAGAGGGAAAACCCAAGGCCCCATGGCCAGGCAGCAGCAGAGCTGGGGTTTGATCCCTGAGCCACGTAGCTCGAAAGGCTGTGCCCTTACCCACCATGCCCTCATGTCCCCAGGAGTTACTCGGTGTGCTTGATACGTGATGGGGCGGTATCATCCAGGTTGAAAATACAGGAAGTGCCCGGGATGCTCCTGGCGCCCACTGGAGCCTGGGCTGGCCCTGCGTGGTCACGGAGACAGAAGCCGGGCAGACGGCAGTGGCGAGCCTCTGTCCCCTCTCCCCCAGGGAATTGTGGTGGACGTGCCCTTCGCGTCCTTCTTCCTGAGCCAGCTGCTCGGGCACCACCACAGCGTCTTCTACAGCTCCGTGGACGAGCTGCCTTCCCTGGACTCCGAGTTCTATAAGAACCTCACCTCCATTAAGGTCAGTGTGGAAAGGCGTCGGGGGCACTTGGTGGGGCGCTGGCAGGAAGACACAGAGGTGAACCCCGCAGGGTGTGGTATGGCAGCAGGAGGTTTCCTGCCATGGGGAAGACACCCACTTTGCGGCCCCCGCAGGCCCCCACGTGCCCTCTGGGAGTTGCCTGTCAGGACTGACGCCCGTGGCGTCCTTCCTCGAGGTGGTCAGTGTGGCCTTTGCCTTGGCTTCAGGCCACACAGCAGCCACGGCAGTTGGTGTGCACGCAGACTCGGTGGGCAGGAGTGTTCAGTTCCTCAAGGACTGGGCCCTCCTGGATCCTGACACTCCCCTCTCTCTTGCATTAGCGCTACGATGGGGACATCGCTGACCTGGGCCTGACACTGTCCTACGACGAGGACGTCATGGGTCAGGTGGGTCGGCCTCTGTCTGGGCTCCTCTTTCTCCCTCCGCGGGCCTCCTGAGGCCTGCCCTGCTCCGGTGCCGTCCCCTGCGGGTCCACAGACGGCGGGCCCGTCTGTGCGGCCTCTCTTCCCTCTGCCTCTCGTGCCCACCCCTCCCCCTTGTCCCACCTTGCCGGGAGGGAGGGCATTCCTCCTCCCGCCCCAGCTGACTTGGCCGCTGCCTGCCCGGCCCTCGCTCTGCCGAGACCCCTCGCTCTACCGAGGTCGCACTCTGGGTCATTCCTGATGGGAGCCGCACCTCCCTGTTAGTAACACTGCTCTCCGTTCCCATGGTGAGGACCAGCGGTCACACAGGGAGGACTGGGACTTAGAAAGGGGGAGGAAGTCACTGAGCAGAAGTGCCCCCAACAGAATCCTGTCTGTTCCAACTGGTCACGAAGAGCAGAGCAGAAAGAAAAGACCCTTGGAAGCGGGGTGGCAGAGCTGTTGCTCCCCGAGGTTTCCCTTTTAGCTCTTCTCACATGTGCCCTTTGGCCCTTCCCCTTGGGCCCCAGTGGACACCTGCACAGGGTCCGTGTGCACAGGCCTAAGGGCTGCTCTAGAGAGACGGCGTCATGAGCTTGCAGTGCAGGGCTGGCCTCCCGGAGCCCTGCCTGTCGCCCCAGAGAGGTCACTTGGTCTCCCCAAGCCACAGTTCCCTTACCTCAGAGAAGCACTGTTGGCCGAATGTGAGCCCTTGATGGGCCAGTGTCGCCGGATGCTCTGTAAATGCCTGCGTGCCCTGCCATCCTGCCGAAGAGCCACCACGCACGCTGGCCTGAGGGCTCCAAGAAGCCTAGTGTCGTTATGTAGCCTCGGCTTTCCCAGCGCATTGGTCACAGAACCCCTCGCAGAGAACGAGTCTGAAGGTCACAGCTCACAGACAGGGTGTTCCTGGGAACCCTTTATGGGAAACACCAGGCTGGGCAACTCCTAAGAGCCCTTTTAGCTTTCAAGTCTTCTGGCGTGCCCCACCATGCACACAGCAGTGACACTAGGGGTCGCTGTTTTTCAAGGTCTCTGCGTCTTGAGAGTTACAGTCACAGAATTCTATTAAAATTAGCTTTGAAACAATGAATGCACTCTTTGAGTTTTTTAGGTGACCCACAGAAGTTCTTGAAGATGAGGAAAGCAGCTGATTCCGCAGAGTTTCCAAGTCTTTAATCAGATTTTGAGTCTTCCTCCTGACATCCTTCATTTTCCCTCCTAACTGTAAAATTGATGCAAACTTCTAATGAAATATTAGTCATAACATGAGCGTAAAGATGAAAATGAAAACCACCTGTAATGCTGGTGGTGCCCGGACAGTGCCACTGTTACCTTGGCTGTGTCCTTCCAGATTTTTCTCCCTGGGCGCGCTCATCAGTTTGTTTGTTTTTTTTACGAAAGTAAAACAATGCCATGCACACGGCCCCTCCTCCCCCACCTCTCCAATAGTACACATTTTCATCACATTTCTTAACAGCTGCGCAGGATTCCAGGGCGTGAGCGCACCAACATTTACTTAGTCATCCTACTGTGCTCCTGAATGCGAACACCCTCCCCCCCACACCATCCCAGAGCCTTAACATACACGTTTGAACAAGGATCAGACGGGAAGGAGCCTCTCATGCTGACCGCGCAGGGCCGGCTTGCTCGTGCTCAAGCCCAGGCTTCTATGAAAGTGACTGTGGGCACACGTGCCCCGTCTTCACCCTGCCGGGATCGTGGGTGTCGGCCCTCTCGTCTGCAGGGAGCTTTCTCCCCCCTTTAGAGTTCTCCCAAGTAATCGTCCCCCCTCTTCTCCCCCAGCTCGTCTGCCATGAACTGGTTCCTGGGGGGAAGACCATTCCTGTTACAAATGAAAATAAGTGAGTATAGCGATTTGATTTTTAAGGTCAGCACTTGAAAAGACTTCATTCTGGCTCTCCGGGCTTACTTTGAGAATTTATTAAGATAGATTGAAGGAGAAAGAGGCCATAAATATCATAATGGAATTTACTGGTTACAGTTCATAGGCCAAAATTGCATTAAATTCGATTTGCAAAATAAGAATTGACAATTTATTTTTTGCAGTAGCACTTCTAAGGTCAGAGGCAGCCAGGCCGCAGTGATCCCAGGGACCTAATGGTGGCTCCAGATGTGGACGGGCGGGTTCTGAGCCGTGCAGGCGTGCCGTCCTGATCCCAGGGGGCCCCAAGGCCGAGAGACACCACGGAGGGGTGGATCCCTTTAGAATGGCAGCAGGTGGCAGTTGTATCAAACACTGTTCTTGAGAAAGCACAGTAATGGGTTCAGATGCAGCAGGCAGGTCCCTTAGATGTGGGGAGATTCTGAGGCCCAGCAGCTGTTGTCAGAGATAATAGGCTCTTAGGAATCTACCATACATGTCAGCCTCTTTGGTACCCAGAAGCAAAACCCTTCCGTGCGCTGCCTCCTCCGGCTCTGTTCTCACCTAATTAGAACAGTGGGACCTGGCCCGAGGAGTAGGTGTCGGCCCTCTCCTCGGTCAGCCTTCTCCCGCCGCCAGGCTCAGCCGAGCATCTGATCTGTACTCTGGGTGTCAGATCCTTTCTCCAGTGACAAGTGAAAGCTCAGTCCCACCGGCGAGACGCTGGGACCAGATGCGCACGGCAGCCCAGGGCCCCTGAGCATCCTTTCTCTCTCAGGTCAGGCGGTTCAGTCGGTCTGCCAGCTCGGGAGCTTTTGTTCAGACTGCACGGTCAGAAAAGGCGAATGCGTAGTGCAGGGCTGCAGTTCTCGTCGGGATCCAAGTAGACCAGTTTGACTCCTGGCCCTGGGGCGTCGTTGGGCAGCCGAGAGAGCAGAGAGCTGCTTGGGAGGGGCTGACTGGAGGCGGCAGGGCCAGTGGGTCCTGTTCTGCCAGCCACGCGGCCTCCTGCCAGCCCTCCAGAGGGCTTCCCGTGAGATGATGCGCGAGAAACACCTCCCAGGAAGTCTGGCTCCGAGGAGGGCCCTAAGGAATGAGAGTGCCGGTTGTCGCCACCATCAAACACGTGACCCGCCACACACAGCCAGCTACCCTCACTCTGGCCTGTTTGCCAGACGTGACGGCACGGGTGATGGTAGGAGCCGTGCGTGTGACAGCGGAGGGGAACGGGTCGGTGCGGCCCGTGTTGAGTGGGGTCCTTGCCCTGCCGGGGAGCCTGCTGTGTAGAAACTCTGACACGGTCCCAGCATGGAGCCTCAGCGTGAGAGCAAGGGTGTCCAGCTCTGCGGGCTGTCTTTAAGGCCTGGCAGTGCCAGTTTCTCCCTCCTTTGGGGCGATGTTTGATCTTGCACTTCCTAGGTGTTAAACGGGACAGTCCCTTGAGTTCTTTTGGTAAATTGGGACAGTATTAGTAACTGGCTTCAGGGAATGTGAGAAAGGAGTAACCATAATAGAAAAAGTCATATTGGGTTGTTTTAATAGGCAGGTTTGCTGCTGGACAATTTTTTAAAAGAAGGATGTTTTCAAGGTCAGTGACTCAGATCTGAGTGCCGTGGGTGCAGCTGATTTATCGGGACTGTACTGACTCAGAATGGCAGGAGCTGCACCTGGACTAGGCTCAGGGTCTTTCGTCTCTGAGAGTTGGATGGTTCGCCAAGAAACCAGCGATGCTGGCACGCCTGTTGGAATGTACTCAGCCTGTTCCAGAGAACGGTGCTGCAGTGTGCAGTTGTAGGTGCGACCGTCGTGTTCACAGCACAGGCCCAGAAGACCGGCTGCCTGGAGCCGTCACCAGCGCTCCGACTCCCCAGCTGGGGCTCAGCGTAACCCAGCTGCACTCCACCCGGACTTCCTGCTCGCGGCCTAGACGCTTGGTCCAGATTAGCTAGTTTCGATTGAAGTTTCACATGAAGCACTTTTTCTTGGCTTTAAGGCTTTTTGGGGGACTGAATTATATTTTGTTATACAAGGGGATACCCCCCAAAATACAGAATTATCTTCTAGAATGGGGGCCGCCCCCCTTGTAGTACAGGCTTTCCTGCTAGGTGAGTGTTCTAGGAACCCATCAGTGTCAGTGTACCAGCTGGCATTGTTGTGAGAGGCTGCTTTCGACTTCAGTGAGGTTTTTTTGAAGACTTTTTCAACGTATTTGCCTACTTTATGATTTACGAGTACACCTGCCCACACCACACTGAGTGTTCAGCAGTTTTTGACCAAAAACAGCATGAACCCTGTGCCCCCTCCGTATTCACCCAGTCTTACCCCGAGCGACATTTTTTGGTTTCCCCTGACGAAAAAAGTCCTCAAAGGGAAACGTTTCGCTGATGTGGAAGAGGCGAAACAAAAAACAGCAGAAGCACTAAAAGGTGTTAAAATCGACAAGTTCGAGAACTGCTTTGAGCAGTGGAGAGAACACCCCAATAAGTGCACTGCCTCGAATGGGGAGCCCTGGAAGCTGACTGAAGTTCAAATGTGTAAGAATAAATGCACAGTTTTTTTATAAAAATAAATTTTGGGGGTTTTTTGGCATCCCCCTTTATATGCCCAAAAGGATGAAATTAAATACAAGTCCAAAAAATACCATTTGTACCAAGAAGGGCCCTCTCCTTACCTGGAGATCGTCCCGCTTTGATTCTTGACACGTGGGGGTGTTGTCCTGATGTACGACCCACTGTGTTTTTTGTTTTTGAAGAGCGAATGAGGTAACGACCTTGAAGGTTTGCCGCCTCCACGGCAGCACACAGTGTACCACTGTTCAGGAGAGCTCTCATCATGGTCATTTGTGTTGTTATGGTAAAATGTTCCGGTACTGTTTGTGTTTTGCAGAATGGTTCAGAAATGTCTGAACTCATCTTCCAGCCCGCTGGGAACAGCCTGCCCTGTCCCGCTAATTTCCATTGTTTTCTTTTCTTGGCAACAGAATTAGCTACATCCATCTGATGGCGCATTTTCGAATGCACACGCAAATCAAAAACCAGACAGCTGCCCTCATTAGCGGATTCCGTTCTATTATCAAACCCGAGTGGATCCGGATGTTCTCAACCCCTGAGCTACAGCGTCTCATCTCCGGTGACAATGCTGAGATTGATCTGGAAGATTTAAAGTAAGGAGTGAGTGAGGGGGCAAGGGTGAAATTCATAGGCTGCCTTCAGAGCAAGCTGCTACCTTGCCGGGTTCCTTTTGGAAAGTCATTTTGGGAGCCTATCTCTAAATGCACTCCTTGCTGATCCTGGGGCGAGGTGCTTAGGAATAAAAGTTCAACCATTTGTCTGCCTAGAGACTGAAGTGGAAGCAGCTCTTGAGGACCGAGGGGCTTTCTAAAGGTCTAGGAAATAGTATTGCAGGACCTTCTGTTGGGAACAGCACAGCCAGCTCTTGAACTCCCTGTCCATGTAGCTTCCGGGGACATAAGGCGTGAACTCCCAGCCGTAAGGGAACTGAGCAGTTAGTAGTGCTGCTTGTCTGAGTTCAGTGCTCGTCTGTGTCTGTGAGTGGCTGACCCCGCGGTCTGGATTGTTTTCAGGAAGCACACAGTGTACTATGGTGGTTTCCATGGAAGTCACAGGGTCATCATCTGGCTTTGGGACATTCTGGCCTCCGACTTCACGCCCAGCGAGCGAGCCATGTTTCTGAAGGTACTGTATGTGTTACCTACACATGCGTTCGTGCATGCACAGACAGCCTTACGAATCTGGAAGGCGAGCGATGTAATAATTTACACTGGAAAAATTACATTATCGAGAGGACCTCGTATCGTCAATGTGACGATGTGCCCTGTCCCGTGGGCAGACCTAGATGGTGGGTCAGGTGGAAAGCAGAGGGCTCGGGCGCGTGGGGCTCAGCACTCGCTCGGCCCCTCCGCTGGTGCTGGCCTCGCTGATGCCTCCTCCTCTCCTTCCTGTTGTTGAAGAGGTAAACAGTGTGTACTACCTTAAGGAAATAGAGACAGACAGACAATCTCTGTTTCTAATGTGTAGGACTTAAAGAATCTCCGTTTCTACCCACGAGGGACCACCTCTGTGTGCTGCCCTTTTTCTCAAGAGTGTGAACATCAGTTCCACGTGCAGTGTCCTGATCAAACACACACAATCAAGTAGGCGGATATTAGTGTATCTTTGGCAGATACATTGGCCAGGACCCCTGGGCTGGTGTCTTTAAAGTCGAAATGTTCCCCCAGTGCCCACCGTGCTGTGTTTGGTACTGACACCAGCAAAGTGTTCGCAGGACACCGGACGGCACGCCTGTCTGTGTGTGTTGTGTATGTGTTTGTTTTTATAACAGTGGAATCAGATCACTTGACCATCTGCTCTTCTGCACGCTGTTTTATCATCAACATTTTGCCGTATTCTGGGGTAAATTTAAGTGCCTTGAAATATTTTTCTTTGGCCAACACCTAGGTTTCTGGACTGGTCTCACATGACCTCATGGACAGAACCATCACCAGTTGAAATAGCAATGGGGTTTCTTTCTCCTTGGTTTGTCATCCCAAGCAGAGGTCATTCCCCTACGGGAGGCCATGACCTCAGTCCACAGAAGCAGACATGCTCTGGTTGTCCCTACAGATCTCAGGGGATTCGGGGTGGCACGTGGACATAAGTCCCAAAGTTGAGTCTCAAGAGAATCGACTTGTTTTTCCAGTAGTGTCTCTTGTGGGCACAACTGTCTCTGCCTCGCCTAGAAAGAGGAAAGCCGGTGTCTCCTGACCGTGCAGTCCTGCCCCATGCAGTGGGCGGGCATCTTTGGAGAGCCTGCCCCCAAACCTGCAGTCCCTGTCGTAAGGGAGTGGGTGTGACTGTGCTTTCTTTAAATGTGACGATGGCATATCCGAGGGCTTCCTGGGCCCTCCGCTAGCCCTCCTGTCCCGGGGGACAGAGTGTCCCTCCCTCCTGCCGGCCCCAGCTTGGGGCAGGCAGCAGGCCTGAGCGCCTGAACTGAGATGTGCAGATGCTTCCAGGTCTGTCTCCTCCTCCTCAAACAGCCCGACCCACACAGCATCGTGGGGTGAGGGGAGGAGACTGGGTTCACGGAGCGCTCGGCGGTGCGGACACCAGCGGCGCTCTCTAAATGGGAGCCGATCTACGGGTTTTGTGGTGGGAGAGAAAACGCGTTAGGACAGCAGTCTGTCTTGTCGATCCCTTTCGTAAAAATCTGGTTCTGAAGAGTGACACACACACTGCCTTTGGACGGTCTCAGGATCGCACACCCAGTTATAACACTGTTTAAATGGCCGCGTTCGTTTTAAGACTCACGCGCTGAACTCGCCACAGGATTCTGAAGCAAGCTTGCTGTGAGTAGCAGGTCCCTGTGTCCTACAGAGAGAAGGGAGAGCAGTTTTGGCTGATGCCAAAGGACGCGAGTGGCTCGTTAGGACTCCCCTGTGTGAGTTATCACTCGGGCGTCTAGGTCGGTCAGACGCCTCTGCCCGGGCTCGAGCCAGCAGCACACGCGGGGAGGTGGCACAGGCGCTGCCATCGGGAGGACGCGAGGAGTTCCGGGACTGGGGCGGGGAAGTGTGGCTGACTGTGCCTGGTGGCCGGCCTGCCTCCTGCCTCACTGACCCGAGGCCTGGTTTTGGTCGGCGTGCTGAGAGCAGGTCAGTTGGTGAGAGAGGCCCCCAGGAGCCAAGCTCGCGGAGACCGCTCTGTAAACCAGCAGGCCGGGGCCCCGGTGCGCGCTTGTGCGCATCCGCCCGCAGGGCTGAGAGGCTGAGCAGAAGCCGGTGCAAAGTGGGATGACCGGCACCAGGGCTCCCTGCACCCCAGCTCTGGGCCCAGCCCTCTGTCCCTCACCTTAGCTTCTCCCCACGTCTCCTTTCTGGGGCCCTAGTGGCTGGCGTCTCAGAGGAAGGTGTCGGTCAGCAGGGATTCCTGCCACCTGCATGACAGTCCCCCTGGAGGCCACTCCCCCAGTGGGAGTTGGCGCCGTTCCTGGACTCTTTGGCCGCACGTTCTCCTCCAGACGCCCACAGATGACTAGTCACGTCTGCTGGTGTGGCATTCACGTGCTTTAGCCCCCGTGCGCAGCCCTGCAGAGAGGTGTCAGGTGTGTCCCCGTTTCTGGGCCGAGTGTGCCTCTGTGACCCTCCTGCTGGCCAGGCAGCAGTTAGTGACTCTGAGTCTGGAGAAAGGAGAGCGCACAGCCAACGGCAGGGCCCGAGAGCCCCGCTGCCCCCTGACCCCGCCTTGCGTTGCAGTTTGTGACCAGCTGCTCCAGGCCCCCGCTCCTGGGCTTCGCCTACCTCAAGCCTCCGTTCTCCATTCGCTGTGTCGAAGTGTCGGACGACCAGGTACCACTGCTGGGGCTGGGGGAGGGTGTGGGGGGGAGGGTTTCTGCTGGGCCCACCCCCCAGGGTAGGCTGCTGAGCTCCGCAGAGCCAGGGGAGAGAGCCCCACAGGTCAGTGGCGGCCGGCCGGCTGGCCGGGAGGGCTGCCTGCTCAGCTCTCTGTCCCTCTCTCGTCACTCCCTCAGGGAGGAGTGGCTGCGGGCGTTCGAGTAGCTGCTGGTCTGGCCAGGCCTCCCGGTCAGGGGCAGCATGGAAGGCAGGGGTGAGGACGTGGGCCTGGGCACTGAGCAGGCATCGGCCCGAGTGCCAGACCTCCGCCTGTGGGTGCACGTCTGGGCAGCCGCTCCGGTCCTGGTCCATGAAGGAAGGGCGAGCGCTGTGGGGCTGGCGTGCTCGGTGGGGCTGGCGCCCGAACAGCGGTCGGCCCTGTTAAAACTGTCGCCCTCCCCCACACCTAAAAGCCTGGTGGCCAGTGAGTGTCCCTGTGTTTCAGGAGGCTGCAGCCAGGGGTCCAGGTCCCTGGGGCACTCGCTCTAGGAATGCTGCCCAAAGCAGTCTGCCACGGGCCACCGCACCGGCAAGGTCTGAGGGAATGTCAGGCTGCACTCGGAAACGTTTTGAGACCAAACATGTTTTTACGGTACTCTGACTCTGAAAGCTGGTTACTCGATAATTGGTGGCTACCTGGAAGGCCCCAGTTCCTAGTGTGTACGTGACACAGGATTCCCCGTGCAGGGCCCGAGGGTCGGGGCTTGTCCTCAGTTTGGGGGCCGGCCTGGGCAGTGGCATGCGCACCCACAGACCCAGGTGTGCCAAGGCGGGGCGCTGGCCAGGGCCTCTCCCCAGGCCTCCCGGTGGGCAGCGGCCCAGGCTCCCACGCCAGGCATCTCCCAACCCGGGCGCGGTGTGTGCTTGCAGGACACCGGGGACACCCTGGGCAGTGTCCTGCGGGGCTTCTTCACCATCCGCAAGCGGGAGCCTGGGGGCCGTCTGCCCACCTCCTCCACCTGCTTCAACCTGCTCAAGCTGCCCAACTACAGCAAGAAGAGCGTGCTCCGCGAGAAGCTGCGCTACGCCATCAGCATGAACACGGGCTTCGAGCTGTCCTAGCTCCCGGCCCCGGCCGCCGGCCCTCGAGGACCCCGGCCTCCCCCGGGGGTGTGGGTAACAGAGGCCCCCAGACCCTCTCTATAGCCATGAGACGCCCCTGTGGCCCCAGAACTTTGGATGCACACGTCGACTCCGCACAGCGTTCTCCACTGACGGGAAGGGGCGTCGGAAATACACCTCCGGGTTCCGCCAGCGTGGGTCCTTCCCTCCCGCACCCCGGCGGCCTGGAGCCCGGCCTGTGACTTCGAGGGGCCCGTCTTTTGGTAGTCGGGTCTTCTCTTGAGTCTCTCTCTCCTCGACCTCCCGAGTGAGCCGTGCGTGGGCCAGGCCCAGGCACTCCCAGGCTCGGGGAGGTGTCCGTGACGGGCCTGAGGGCACGGAGCCTAGTTTGCGTAAGACACTCTCCTTCCCTCTCTGAAAACTACTCAGGTAAGGCCTTGCCCAGCCTCTATGCACCCAGCACAGCCTCTGCCTCCTCCGTCCCACCCCCAGCAGCTCTCTCCAGACAGCCAAGTGCACCCGCTCCCCAGAGAGGCCGAGGCGCTGGCGGGGGAGGCCAGGAGCACAGGAAGTCTGGGTGGCTCCCGCTGGGAAGCCACGTGGCAGCCCCTCCCCAGCTCTCACCTCGGAGACCCGAGCGCTCGGCAGGCCGGGCTGCCGGCAGCCTCCCCTGGCTCACTCTGCGCCCTCACGCTGGCATCCGGGGTGTGCCAGGGGAACCCATTGGCCCGTGCAGAGCAGCTGCGCTTCTAGAAAGCGCTGGCTACTCCTGAAGCCTGCTGATTCTCGAGGTGCGGCCGCCTTCCTCCTGCTGTTTGCCGCCTGTTACCTGGGAAGGAACCAACGTTAGCCGAAGGCACCGCCCCTTCGCCCTCGACCGTACAATCCCGAGAGCCTTGGCCTCGCAGCGCCCTTCCTCAGCACAGGGGCCCCGGGAGCCCTTTGCACTGACTCAGCTCACGAGGCTCAGGAAACTCACGGCCCTCTGGGTTGGTTTTCTTTGTTGTGGTGGTTTTTTTAAAATTTTTCTTCATTTTCCCCCTCAACTCATTGTGCTCGCCTGCCCTCATCCTTCATCTTCACCACGAGAACTTGACTCTAGCTCCAGGGCATTGAGGCAGAGGCCGTGTGGTCAGTCTGCGTTGACACCCCAACCCCGCCCCGCTCATCACACCCATCAGCCTCCCACCGCAGAGCCTGAGCCAGGGAGCAGCCAGGGGCACCCGGTCCCCCCTCTGCCCCAAGGAGCGGCCTCTCCCCAGCAGCAGAGCGCCTTCCAGCAGGAGGAGCCTTCCCGCGCCTGTGGCCCGTGTCAGAGGGCGTGTGCTGGGTGCCAGGGTCCATCCTCGCCCGAGCCTGGCTGCGGGAGCGCCCCTGGCTTCAGGAGAACGGACTGTTTCTATTTTCATGACAAGACAGCAAGGAATTTAAAGACAGACAGGAATTTACTATTTAAGATTTGTTAGCAACCTCTGATTCTGAGATTTGCTGCTCTCTATAAACACTCAGTTCCTCCGAGGTCTCTTGTGCATACGTGTGCACGGGCCATGCAGGTCTGCGTGTGTACGCGGGGCCTTGTAACCGCCGGCCTGCGCACAGAGATGTGGTCCGTCCCAAGTCCCGGTGCCCGGGAGCCGCGTGTGGGACTGGGGGGCTGGTTTCAAAGCACCAACATCCACCTTGGTTTTGTTTTTTTGACGAGGAGGGGTAGTTTGTGATTTCATTTAATTTCTTCTCTTAAGCAGCTGGAAACATTGCACTATTTAAAACACTAAATCTGTACTTCCACAGCTGGTGTTCCTCGACACCCGACGGCTCTTGATGGCTCTAAAAAGTCACGGGGGTTTTGTTTTCACAGATAACTTATGGACTAAACGCGATCAAAGGCTTTATTAAATTTGTACTTCAGCCCCTGGTGGCTTTGTCCTGCTTTTTACCCAAAAGCGCGCTTCCCGACCCCGTGCCTCCGTAGCTCAGGGTGGGAGGCGGCAGGCGCCAGGTGGGGAGAAGACACGAGGGGCGACGTGGCGCCCCGAGTCCCGCTGCCCAACCAGAGTTAGGGCGGTTGGCACTCTGTCACGTTCGCGTCCAGTTCTGTTGTGAGAAGTCACACACTTCAGATACAGCTCAGGTCACCTCTGGGCCGTCCACGCTCCCGCCCTCTCCCCTTCCTCCCAGAGGCAGCCGTGACCCCTCAGTCCACGTTCCAGGGAGTCACGTGCGAAGGTGGCAGAGGTGCCTGTGGCGAAGAACCCAGACCGTTCAGGGTTCTGCAAACCCTGCAGCTTCACCTGGACACGCCCAGCCCTTCGCCGGGAGTGAGGGTCGGATTGCGGGGCACACGGGACACACGGTGTGTCTCGTTCTGTTAAACACACCCAGCTTTGCACTCAGCAGAAAACCCATCTGCCCGCATTCCCAACTCCACCATGGGTGGCTCTTCCCCTCTGGGGGCTCTCGCTGCCCCGCCCCCTGGCCTGGGGGCACCTGAAGGTCAGAGCAGGACACTGGCCTTGAAACCCAGGGATTTGGGACAGAGGCATTGAGAGCCCGACAGACCCTTTTGTAGCAGTTGGGACCTAGCCGGGGCACCCAGGAGGGCTTCGCACACCGAGCGTCCCTACCCCCCGCCCCCCCCAAGGAAAATGTACTGCAGGGTCCCCAAATTACATTGGTAGCCTCCAGTGTGAGACACGCCCACCTAAAATCTAAAGCCTCCTCCTATGACATTGTGGCTTGTAATTACAAGCTCTCTGTCCAGAGGTAAAGTTTATAACTAGGGAAAAATAATTATTAAAACGAAGACAATTGTAATGCACCGACGACCCGCGAGGGCCTCGAGACGGCTGGGTGGAGCCCGGCGGCAGAGGAACACTGGTCTCCCTGCTCCCGACTGCACTGACGCCATCGGCCTGCCTCCGTCCTGGCGGCTAGCGGATGTCACCTGCCGGAGTGTGTGACGGCACCTGGCCAGGTGGGCCATCTCTGAGTTTGGCTGATGGGTAGGTCCAGGACCCCGTCAGGCCTCAGACGTGCGTCCTGGAACTTCCTAAACTGGCGAGAGCGGCTGAACACTGTGGGAGGCAGGCTGTTCCGTGCACTGGGCGCCTGCACTGGACACGGGCTCCGAGGTCCCATCCCCACAGGGACTGGCCCCTCCGACTCTCCCCAGCCTGCTTGTGTCCCACCCGGGGACGCTGGCCAGGGAAGGGAGCCTCACCCTGCATGCGGGAGAGAGGGGCCGCATGGAGTCTGCCGTGCGGCCCGGATGGCTTTGTCACAATCACAGATGGTGCCAGATGGGCCTGGCAGCTGGCAGGTGTCCCAGCCAGGAGCTGGCCCGGGAAGCCAGGCTGCCAGGAAGTTAAGGCTCGCATCCTTTCATCCAGCAAGTAGGCACGCAGGAGCCACCTATGTCTACGGGCTGGGTGCTGGGGAAGGGACCGGATGGGAAGGGCGTGGACACCGCCCTGCCCTACAGAGCTCACTGTGGGGCGGGGGAGGGGGTGGAGGCAGAACTAATCGAAGCAGACCTGTGGTCACATGCTGGCCACTTGCCCCCAGTGCCTCGTGCCGCACTGATGGGGAAGCCACCTCGTGGCTGGGAAAACTGAAGTTCCCAGATGGGAAGCCCCTGGTCCAAGGTCCCAGGGTCTGTACACGGAGGCCAAGACCCGTACCGTGGCCTGCACACTCCAGAGCCTCCCCCAGCACCAGCAGGCAGGAGGGGGTCTGCCAGACTCCAGCAGAGCCCCAGGGGCTGCTCTGTCCCTTGCGCGGAGCCTGCTGTGCCTGCTGCCCTTCCCTGTCCCACTGCGCCCACTTCGCCAACAAGGCCCTGCAGCATTCTTAAGGACTCGCCGAGGATCCCAGAGTTCTGTCTCCCCCAGTCCTGGCAAGACCAGGAGAGGTGACAATCGAGCACTGGTCCCCGGATACAGAGCTTTTTAAAAAGCTGAGGAGGACTGGGGGAGGGGCTACCTGAGGACAAGATGGCCCGCTCTGCTCTATGGCCATCCCCCCACTTTACCGAAGCTCCCAGGCAGAGGGAGGCTGCAGGAGTGTCGGCCCCCCCCACCCCCGCCACTTGCACAGCTCCGCACTCCTGTCCCAACAAGCGGCAGCCCCTCCCTGTCCTCCCCACGGAGGGACCCAGGTGGGACTAGAGCAGCACCCGCCTGTGGAGCCGCTCCTTCGTGCACTGGGCACTGGGGCCATTCGGGACTGCTACGTCTTCTTTATGAAGGCCTTGTCCCCTGGGCCCCCAAACTGCCTTAGTAGTGACAGTGAACTTGCTGCTGCTTCCGCAGCCATGGCCAGAGTTCCTTGGTCGTCCCTCTTGGTTTGCTGTAACAGTGCCCCCCCCCCAACCCCCCACCAACCACCGTTCTTGAGCTGTAAGCAGCCAAAGCCAGCTCTGCTTCCCGTGGACAGGAAGGGAATTGACTAGCAGATACTGAGCACCGGCGGACCAGGCTGGAGGCAGGACTGGAGAACACCAGTGTACTTGAATGCCGTCAAGGGCCAGGGTGCTGGAAGCCGAGTGTCCACCCTCAGGCTGCCCAGGGGCAGCACTCATGATAGCCAGTGGTCTCCAGCAGAACCAGCCCCCCATCTGCTCTCTGGGCTTCCAGACGTCGGCAGGGGGGGGTGGGGGCGGTGGCTTTGGCTGCCCGGGGGCACCCTCCTCTCATCTGAACACATCCCAAGGGACGCAGATGATTTCAGGAAAAGCGCTTGTTAGTTTCTTCCCTCTGCTTTACTGATGTGTGTTACACAATCAGCCTTGGTCAAATCCAACCCAAACTTGTTTTCCAAAAACATGGAAAATACAAACAAAAAATGAAAATTAAAACACCCTTAGCCCCCTGACTTAGAGATAAGTATTGTTAACACATGGAACGGCTCTGTGTGTTTTTTCTGTGGTACATACACTCACACATGTCTCTCTTACAGGAGTCAGATCCATACTATACCATTTGGCTTTGTTTTTGAAATTTTTTATTGTTCAATTACAGTTGTCCCCATTTTCCTCCCATTACTCTCCCCCTGCCCTACCCACCCTCAACTCCCACATTCAGCCCTCCCCTACTCCATTGTCTTTTTATAACTTGGGTTTTTTTTTTTAAGATTTTCTTTATTTTTAGAGAGGGAGGAAGGGAGGGAGAAAGAGAGGGAGAGAAACATCGACATGCGATAGAAACATCAATTGGTTGCTCCCCCCACACCTCTGATGGGGGACCAGGCCTGCGTCCCAGGCATGTGCCCCAACCAGGGATCAAACCTGTGACCTTGTGGTTTGCAGGACGACACCATTCCACGGAGCCACACCGGTCAGAGCTGACTTGGTGTTTCTTTTTTTTTTACTTAATAGATTATTATTTTCCATAGTAATAAATCTGTAAGCACTTATCATTTTCTGTAGCTTTATGATATTTCTTATAGTCCCTTATTGTTAAATATTTACTTATTTAATAACTAACTCTTTATTGTTGGACAATTGTTTGCAAATTTCCACTGTAATGAGCAGCACTGCACTGAAAAAAAATCTTAATAGCTCCACCAATATATCTATTTCCTTCGGAGAACTTCTCAGCCGTGGAGATGCTGGGCCGTAAGGATGCACACTTCTAGGAGTCGTGTCTGTGTTGCCAGATTGCCCTCCTGAAAGGTCGTACCTGCCTCCAATACCCCCAGCAGCCAAGAGTCACGTTTCTCTCTCCCTGCCGAAGTCTGCAGGGGGAGAGCCACAGGCTTAGAATTCTCTCCAGCTGCCGGCCCACGGCAGGACCCCTGGGGGCCACTGGAATCCAGTTCCTGCTCTCCCAGTCCCCAGCCCGAAGTCCCCTGCAGACGGCAGCAGGGTCCCAGTGCCGCCCGGCATGGCCACTGGCAGACCCTAACCTCGGTTCCCACGCAGGCACCTGGATGTCTTTTCTCGGGGCCTGCCGGCCACACCTGTGACGGGACGGCGAGCTTTTGAGTTATCATCAGCCTTATTTCCCTCTACAGCTCCCACGGAGTTAACAGATGTACGCACGTCTGAGGCAGTCATGCGGCAAGAGACTTTGGGGCCAATCCTTCCCGTGTTGACAGTGTGTAATCGAGGTGAAGCCATAAATTTTATAAACAAGAATAAACGACCCTTAGCAACATATGTCTGTTCGACCCTTCCAAGGTGATCGTAAATAACGACGCCTGCTCGCTGGGGAGGGGTGTGGGCCGCGGGATTCATGCCTTGGGAGCATGCGGTGGCCGGGGAGAGGTCCCCCAGCCACCCCGAGGTCCCGGATGCCTTTCTGCCACTTAGTTAAGCAGTTCTCCTGGCTGCCTCCACCCCCGTGTCCCCAAACTGACAGCTGCGTCTCACCCCTTCCTCGGAGAGGTAGCTCGTAGTGGGGTCAGGAGGGCCCTGCTGGGTTCACGGTGCCCTCTTCTCCCCTGTCAGCGACGTCCTCGCCGCCACCATCCCAAGAGGGCCACCCCCACGGGACTCGGAAGACCAGCGTCCTTGTCCAGGCTCTGCTGCTGCCCACAGGGTGACGTCGAGGAGTCTGCGTCACTGCAAAGAGGTAAGTGCCGGAGATAGACACACTCGAGTTCAAATCCAAGTTTGGCCTCTTTCTCACTGTGTTTGGCCAAGGTGCCGTCTCCCTGTGCCTCAGTGTCTGTGTCTGAAACAGACTCTACCAGCCACCCCATGGGGCCGCTGTGGGAGGACATGCGCAGTGCACGTGGGGGCTGCCCCCGTGTTGCCATGGTGATGTGGTTTGCAAAGCTCCGTGCCTACGAAGAGTTCATTAAAGGTCAGTGGGTTATTATGTCGTCATAACCATCACCATCATCCCAGCGGACACTGGGATTCTGAGCATGTAACTGCCGCCCCTCTGAACCTCAGCTTCCTCACCTGTGCAAGGGGGAGAATAACTGTGCGTGCCTCGTGGGGTTCTGTGAACGAAGGAGACAGAACCCCGGCGTTGTGCTATAGCCGAGCATGTAGCCTAGTGTCGAGCAGATGCCAGTTGTGGGGGTGGAGGCACGGGGCCCGGATTCAAGGCCTTGCTCCACCTCCTGGAGACACGTGGCCTCGAGCGAGGCGTTTCTCCTCTCTGGGCCCCGGTTCCCTCCTCTGTGAAGTGGGGCGCTGGTCTCTGAGGTCCCTGCCGGCGCTCAAACTCGGTGTCTGTCGCCTCTCCCTTTCACCTTGGCACGGAGTTCCTAGAGCCGTGTCCCCTGTCTGGCTGGGACCAGACCGCCTGGTGGCCACCCACCTCCTCTGCCCTCAGCAAGTCCGGACAAACCGGAGGCGCCGCTCGTGGGCCTCCAGGCTTCTCCTGGGCCCAAGCCATTGGAAGTGCTTTGAAAAGGATAGAATGCGGTTCAACAGCAAGAGCTGCATTTTTTTCTTTTTGAGCTGCTACCATGTGCCAGGCCCATGGGTTTACTCCCTGAACCCTTGGAAGCTGATAGCATCACCAGTTATGAAAGGTGAGGACTGCCCTGGCTAAGTGTAGCTCAGTGGATTGAGCCCGGGCTGCAAACCAAAGTGTCGCAGGTTCGATTCCCAGTCAAGCCACATACCTGGGTTGCAGGCCACGGCCCCCAGCAACCACGCATTGATGTTTCTCTCTCTCTCCCTCCCTTCCCTCTCTAAAAATAAATTAATAAAATCTTTAAAAAAATTAAAAAAGAAAGAAAGGTGAGGACTGAGCTCAGAGTGGTTAAACCGTTCCCTCAAGGTGACTCAGCAAAGAAGTGGCAGGGCCAGAGCTTGCATTCTAATGATAACGATAATAATAATAATAACTATAATAATAGCTGTTCACGTGTGCCAGGGGGTATGCTGTCCTTTAAAATGGCCTCACTGAGCTCTCCCCACAGCCCCAATGGGTAGTATCACAGCAGTACCCCCCATCCGTGGTTTCGCTTTCCATGGTTTCCGTCACCCCGTGGTCAACCATGATCCAAACATATTGAATGGGATATTCCAGCTTTAACCCATAAATTTTAAGCTGCGTGTCATTGTGAGGAGCATGATGGAATCGCGTGCCAGCTCACTCTGTCCCACCCGGAGCACATCCACACGGCAGACCCTCGCCGCCCGTCAGTCACTCAGTGGGCGTTTCCGTGATTGGAGAGACCGAGTTCACATCCTTTTTATCGCAGGATATTATCATTATAACTTGTACTAGTTATTGTTAATCTCGTACTGTGCCTAACTTGTAAATGAACCTTTATCACAGACACGTGTGCGCTGGAACAACCAGGTGCACCTGGGGCTCGGCACACCTGCGGTTTCAGGCACCGCCTGGGGCTTCGGCACGCGTCTCCCGTGGTTGAAGGGGGGCGGCTGTATTGCCCTTCCCTCTTCACAGGTGAGGAAGCAAGTCTTGAGGAAGATGGGATGGCCTGGCCGGAGTACGGAGCTCGGAAGGGACAGAGCTGGGCTTGAACTGCCCGAGGCTGTTGCTCCCTGTCCCGCACAGTCTCACAAGCACCGAAGTTCACCCCCAGCGCCCCCGACAGCCCCAAATGCTCCTCACACTTCAAGGCCGAGCAGGCAGCCTTGTGAGTCCGATTCTCTCCTGAAGAGGGGGCTGCCCCGGTGATTCTAGAGCACGGATTCTTACCTAGGGCTTCCACAGACTTCCTCGTTTTGTGTTCGAACTGTGGACGTGTGTGTGCATCTCCCCAGGGAGAGTGTAGCCTTCATCAGAAGTTTCGGATTCTGTGGAGTGCGAGAACAAAGGGACCTCCCCCAAGTTCCTGGGTGTCCCCAACCTGCCCGTTCCCTGCCTCTGCTTGGGCTGGACCGCTGTCTTCCCTGAGGGACTCCTGGGGAAGACAAGCGACAGGCCCAGGTGCGTGCAAGCTGCACCCCAGGCGGGCTGCAAAGGTGAGTTTGGTCCCCTCAATAAGGAAGATGGGACCAGCCTGGGTCCCGTCTCGCCAGCGAGGTTCCCGGGCTGGTCTGAAGGGGGAGGTCAGCCACAAATCCTCCCAGGCACTGACATATGTAGCGTTCACGCAGGATTTATTATACAAAGAATTTTATTCAATTAAACTTGAAATGTGTCTGGATGCTCAAAGGTTCAGCAGTGATAACTGGGACAGGGCGACCATAAAACTGGATGGGCTGTCGGCGGGCGGAAGGTGTCGGGGAGGCGGCAAGGGTGACATTGCACCTGGTGGGGGGTTCGGGCCCGGAGACGTTTGTCATTGGGATGTGTTACAAGTTCAGGCCGTGGAAATTACTCGGTGATAAATGCGCATTAACAACAGCCATGAAAAATATCAGTTAAGGGAAACTAGGTTGAGAAATGAGACAGCGGAATCTATTAGTGCCCGACATTGTTCTCGGCAGCCCGTGATGAACGTGACTGTCACGTGGCCGCAGCAGGGGAGGCCGGGAGCACTGGGCCAGGAGCCCCAAGGCCACGCCCTGGGCCCACATCGTGGTGCCGACTCCCCGAGACAAGGGGCATGCTGCCCTGAGCTTCAGTCCCTCACCTGCAGAGCAAGGGTAGGTAGGTGGGCCCCCTCCAGGGCTGCAGTGAGGCCCGGCCCGGCCCGATGCCAGCGGGGTTCTCGCTGATGGGATGTCCGAGCACCAGCGCACCTCCGAGGACCGCACTAAACCTGTTCCCGGGAGCAGGGCCTGAGCACGGGTGAGGCAGGGGAGCACTCCCCTGGGGGCACAATGCACAGGAGTGCCCCAGACTCCAGGAAGCAAGATTAAGTAATATTTTCATGCAGCATTTTAAAAATTTATGCACAAAAAATATGATCAACAAGGTGCTGGTTTTAAATAAAAGCCTGCGTTCCTGTCCCAGCCCCGCTCCCCTGGGCGGCGGGGACGATCACTCACGAGGGCCAACAGTGGGTGCACACAGCTGGGGCGCGCGGGGCTTTCTGGGGAGTCTCGTGTTTTCACTGCTGGCGCAGGGGGGCTCTTGTTACCTCTTCCGACCGGGTGCAGGGCCTGGGAGGGCATCGTGGTGGGTGTGCGAGGGGTGCGCATCTGCCTTGCCTCAGGCTCCCCGACGGGGCTTCGTAACGCTCTGTGGGTGAGGAAAGGTTTCCAGCCACCCCGTCGTCTGGGCCCCCCAGATAGGATGCCTGTTCTTCCCAGGTCGGGGCGCAGGGCACGCCTCTGGAGATGCCACGTCTGCCCCGCACCGGGGCGTCTCCCAGGGAACTCTGCAGGTGGAGAGCAGGTGCAGAGGGTGTCCTGGGAACCCGGGTTAACGATGGGCCCGTGACAGTCCCTCCCAGGAAGGGCCGGTGGGGACGGGATTCGGCGACAGGCAAACTGCCTTGTTTCAAAGAGCGTCGCTTTGGGACGCTGTATTCACCCAGAGAGCTTCTCCCGTCCTTTGTGGGGTGTGTTTCGCCGAGGCTTGGCCCTCCGTGGGGGACCGGAGTTTCACTGTATCCGTGTTGCTCCCTCCTGGAAGATTCGGAGGGGCGGGCGGGGCTGAGTGCAGGGAGCTGTTTGCCGCAAGCTCTTGGGACACTGTCCTCCGCGGAGCAGCCTGCATGCCCACACGGTGGGACAGTCCGCGCCCGTGGGCCTCCCAGGAAATGTCCGTGCCACCACCGTTCTCAGCTCTACCCTCGGACACTGTGCCCCGGCCGCGCTCCAGACCCGGTGCTCACCACGGGCTGGGGGTCAGCCGGACGGGGCTGTGTCCCCGACGGCTTCCACTGTCACTCACGGTCCGGCCACGGCAGCCTGCTGGGCACCAAAGGACCCAGAAAACAACACGGGCTGATGTGCCAGCCAAGAGGACCACGGAGCGCCCAGCCTCGCGGAGCTGCCCCATGCTGACCGGGCAGCCAGTAAATACAGGTCGGCTGCCGGGGGCTCACGGACATGTCCGCGGACGGTGAGCCCTCCTGAAGTCATTTCCTGCAGTTAGCAGCGTGGGGCCTTCAGGGTCTCAGGGCCGCCTCCTCGCGCTTCATAAATATCCCCCTTCCCAAGGACACAGCTGGCGCTGGCAGCGTCGTGTCCTGGCGGGAGGGAGCGGTGGTGACAAGTGCGATAAAATACAGCCGCGGCGAGGATCTCAGGCGTAAACCAGCCAAGTGCGGCATCGGGGAAGGAGGGCTCGTCTGGGCCGGCCTGCCGGAAACTGGAGACCTCACTGCCTCAAGCGGACGACGTCCCACCTCAGCCTCTGGCCCCCGTCCGCCTGGGCAGGACGTGCCCTCCTTGGGGCGGCGGTGCTTCTCCGTCCTGGGCCTTCCCCCCCAACCCCCGGATGGAGTGAGGCACCCCTTGGACAAAGTTCTCCAGGCTGCACCCCCACCGCACGCTTCTGCCCGTGCAGGGTGTGTGCGACGCCGCACCTGTCCTCGCCCCACACTTAGGTGGTGACGGGTGGCTCAGCTCCCAAATCCCGTCTGTCTTCCCCTTTATAAGTGTGACATCTGAAGACCCTTTGGCACAGGTGAGTCACAATTATATTTCCAAGGGCCTCGGGTCCCGCTCCAAATCCTGGGACAAGCCGAGCTGGCGGTGGAAGAGCCTCTCCCCCGCACACACACTGTCTCTCACACACACTCAGTACAAACCTTCCCCACTTTTATTCTTTGTCGGGGCAGCTGCTTCTCATTACAGCAATCACTTCACCTCTCTTTCCTGCAATACTGACGTCAATCCCACCGCCTCTAACACCAAGGAGAGCCTGGGGGTGGGGGTGCAGGTTCTCCAGCAGCCCCAGCTCCTGGAGGGAGGTGGCAGGGGTCTGAAAGGCGGCTGAGTTTGGACAAAAGACCAGCCTCCGGAGCCAGGACACAAAGGGCAAACCCCCCTTTTCCCGAGAGCCACCCCGGAAGGGTTTACAAGGCTCCCTCTTTCCATTATTTCCAAGTGCCTCAGATTCAGTCCGACGGGTCGTTTTTCTTGTATATTTTTTCTCGGTTCCCCTCCTTCATGGCTGCGTATCTGGCTAAGGTGAAGAGATAGTCGCTGAGCCTGCAGGGGCAGAGAGAAGCAGGTGGAATGATCCGAAAGCAGCAATCAATGCTAACTGGGTCCTCCCCCTATTAGCCTTCGAGGAGGAAATATAAATCACGGCCCCCGAGAGCATCGGGTGGGACATGAGTATCGGCCGACTTGGACTTGATGGATGGCACTCAGGGCCGGCTTCCGTGAGCACCGGGTGCCCGGCTCTGGCGCCAGGGCTGGGGGGCTCCTACAGGACAAGGCCACTGCCCCCGCCCAACCTCACGGGGCTGGTGACTTTGGACCACTTCCTGGGCTGCTTTCTGCACCTCCCAGTGACCAGGACCTGTGCCTCCCAAACTGGAGCGTGCGCACAGGTCCAGGGGATGCTGGCGACCTGCAGGCCCCGCCTCGGGGCAGCCAGGCCGGGCCTGGGACTCTGCCGGTCGAACCCGTGCCAGGGGATGCGGGCGCTGCTGGTCTGAGGGCCTGCTCCGAGTGGAGGTGTCTAGAGCAGGGTTCTCAGCCTCTGAGCGACTGACTTTCCAAATGACTCTGTGGTGGGGGGAGGGGGCTGTCCTGGGCGCTGTGGGACACTGGGCAGCATCCCCGGCCCCCACCCAGCTGTCTCGACCAAACGTGACCCCAGACACTGCCAGGTGCCCCGGCTGAGAAGCACTGGCCCGGAGTGCTCTAGTGGCCGGAGCCTCGTCCCTCTCCCTCTTCTTTCTTTGAACCCCCGGGGACGGGGCCTCAGCACAGGAGTCGGGGTGGAGAAAACTACAAGAGGAGACCCCTTGAGAGTGCTTTCAGTGAGTGCAGCAGCCCCCACCTCTGAGCCTCCTGCGCTTCTCCTTGTTTTCTTGCAGGGCACCGAGCACTGCCTCCTCTATCTCCCCCTGCCCCACTCCTACCCCCAGGCCAGCTCCAGCGGATCCTGCAGGAACCTTCCCCACCCTGGCCAGTCCTCCCCTCCCCACACCCGCCAGCCCCGAGGTGTCTGTTTCTTACACCCTCACCGACACCTTCTTTGCAGGGGGAATGGACTGACCCAGCCCTCAGAACACTACAGGGCTATTGGGGAGGCAGGAGAGGAAGAGGCTAGGAAAATTCCTTGGCCAGTGGAATGAGGAAAACTGAAACAAATACTTAAACCAGGCCAGGAAAAAAGTAAATGAACATACAAGACCGCACAATTGACCACCTGCTAATGAACGGCAGGACCTTATCTTCCCAAACCCAGGACACTGAGGAGCAGGTGGTTGACAGCTCCCCTCCTTCCCCAGCCGGAGCCAGCGGCCCAACCCACCCCGGTCACGGGGACAGATAATAGAGGGCTGGTGGGTGCCATGAGCGCTGGCCAAACCCCAGAGCGGACGGAGTCAGGGGAACGAGTCACTAAAAAGCCCAGTTAGAACCTGACAAATCCAAGACACGAGCAAAGCTGACCGGAGAAGGATGCAAAACTCCCCAGTACAATGCACCCGTGTGGGCACACCAGCATGTAGAAGGCCACACCTGGACAGCTGTTGAATACTCTGTCGAGACCCTCCCCTGGGACCTCCCCTAAAACACCTGCTTTTAGAAAACGGATAAAATCCCTTAAGACAAAGGCTGCCAGCCCCTTCCTCAGGCGTGTACTTTCGCTTTCCCTCTCCTACGCTGGAAGGGGCCCCCCAGCACTTGCAACCAGGGGAGCAGCAGGCGGCGGCAGCTCCTCCCGGGCTCACCCCCGGCACCTCTCTCCAGGGGCTCTCTTTGGCCTCTGCGACTCATTTCCTGCATCCACGCCGCCCAGCGAGGCTCCCCTGTCACCATGCCGCCCTTTCCCAAGTCCACGCGCCTCTGCCTAGCCTCGCTCCCTGCTGTGATCATGCCCCCTCTGTCTTAAGCCTTTCTTTGTTTCCCTGACCCCAGCTTTAATAAATGCACCCTCTAAATCACCTGGAAAACCTTTCCTGCATGAAGCCCAGAGCCCACACACTCCAGTCGGTGCTGGGGCAGACCTGCCTTGGTCCGGGGCCCTTTCCAGTGACGAGGGCTCCCCAACGGAGTCACTGCTGTGACCAGGAATGCCACGTGCCTCGCCCCGCTGAGGCCTACCCCCTCACAAGTGGAAAGGAGTGGGTCTGGACCCATCACAGTACAGCCCATGTCCCTGTGGGAGGAGTGGCCACAATAAGGGCCCAGATCCTAGCTGTGAGGCCACTTTCTGGACACCCAGGCCAGCTCCCAGGAGTCCCCAGCCCTTGGCCTGCCCTGGGTGCTGGCCCTGCCCGTGCTAACACTGCACGAACCCAGGCTGGAGCGGCACCCAGTGGGGCAGGCCTTGGGCCAGCTGCGGCCCCGGCTGTGCAGGCCAAGTGAGGGCCTGCAGGGCCCCCCCACTGGGGCTGGCCAGTGTACCGGGTCCTGTGCCGGGGCCCTGAGCCTGGGTGGTCCTGAACTCACTGTGCCTGGCTGTCCCCTCTCAGCTAGCACTGCCCGGGGGCCTTGTGAGGAGGGGACTGGCTGTGAGAGGGTCCTCAGGGAAATGAAATGAATGAAACGCAATGAAATGAAATAGAAGTAACACCATTCCATTGCTGTCACTCCCCATAGTGCGTCCTGTTTTTCGGGGAGAGAGTCATCTCCAAATTCCACCCAAGTACCTGTTTAAGAACTTGGCCACGTTTGCATCTGTCTCACCCATCTGGACCAGAGGCACCACCCTGGAAAGCGAGGACACACAGCATCACGCGGGGTCAGCGCACTGTAGGACCTGGGGCTGCGTCCCAAGCCAGCCCATTGCAGCCGCTGCAGCTGGACCTGCTGTCCTTGCCCGTCTACGTGGACGTTCTGGATGGCGCACCGCTGCCTGCCGGGCGCCTACGATGGGGCAGGCCCTTCGTGCACATCACGTCCACTGCGTAACCCTTGCTGGGAGACGCTGTCCCCAAACTGAGGTTTGTGTCCCCTGCCCAGGGGGCTTTTCGCCTGGTGGTGTTCCACGTGCACGTCTCCTGCTTGGTGGACTGGGGACCCCTCCTCCGCTCAGCCATTCCCCACATTGGGGCTTTGGGTCGTCTCCAGTTGTTTGCTACTGTAAGTATGGCTGAGGTGGGGCTTTGTACAAATGACCGCTTTCTCCTTTGGAAGCCAAAGCTCTTTCTGTTCCCCAGGATCCCTTTCGGAGCAGTGTGGGCCCAAGAGCCTTCCGTGGGGATGGAAGCTTCGTGGTGGAGGGCCGTGCACAGAGCTTGGGTTTGGCCCAGACACACCTGGGCCCCACTCCACACTCCTGCCACGAACCACTCAGGGGACACGAGCCCTAATGTCACCTCTCTGAGCCCCAGTTTCCTGGCCCCTGTAAAGTGGGGGCTGCCACCACCCCTCTCCCAGGATCATCATGGGGAACTAGTGAAAGAATGACTATTGGTGTCTGGCACGGCCCTGACTGTGGTCTCACAGTAAGGTTTTACTTCCATTTCTCTGGGAGGCTGAGTGGCGGCTGGTCTAGGGGTGGGGTCAGTGAGGTTTTGTAATAACCTTTGGTTTCACTGAAAAGGCTGCCAGTAGCTCTGGGGGTCCCTCCTCTCCCGGGCTCTGAGTTGAGGGGTTGGGGTGGCAGGTGGCTCGCCTGTTCAGAGCTTCCACTGGCACCCCCCACAGCCACGTGGGTCCCCCGGGCCCTTCTTTACCCAGCAAGGTCCCTTCATGTCACCGCATGGCCTAAATAAGACCCACCAGTGGCCTCCTGCTGCCCCCAGGGTACGGATGGGCCCCTGTGGGCCTCTGAGGCCCTGCCTGGCCCAGCCTCAGCTCAGCCGCTGGTCCCCTGAACCCCGTGCCCTCACTCTGGTTCAGACACCTGGCCGCCTCCCCATGCTTTCAGTGCAGACTACTGCCTCTGGCCTCCCTGTCCTCTTGCCCTGAACTCTCTGGCTCCCCCACTGGCCCTTCCCCTCTTGGCTCCCACAGCACGACTGAGAGAGACCCTCCCTGTGCCCGGGCTGGGTCACCCTGCACCCTGCGGCCTCCTGCACAGCCCCTACCGCAGCGTGGGCCCGGCAGTCATTTCTGTTCAGCTCAGACTGCCCCCCTAAGGTCACCCCCCCAGGAATGGGGCAGCTGGGGCGCAGGAGGGAATGTTCCCTGAGTGCCCTTCGGAATGTCATTCCACGTGAGTGCTACAATGACCAACTAAACCCACGAGGACCGCTGTCCCCTATAACTGCTTGTTTCTCTGCAAGCTCTGGTCTGGGCGTGCAGTTACCTCGAGTGTCATTTGTCTGGTCACAGATCCTCGCCTGCTCTCCACAGGGCAGGGCTCTCAGGGCAGGGACGTGGTCTGGCCTGGCGTCCACCCGGCACCGTGAAGGAGCCAGGAGGTCTGCTGATGGGTGTCTGGGTGGCACGGAGGTCACCCCACCGGCCCTCCTCCCACTCTGACCAGGCTCCTGCTCCCTCTCCCCGGGCCCCTTACCGTCTCTCAGCTCGGCGGCACACGGCCCGGCACAAATGCAGCGCGGAGCTGCTCTTGCCTCCTGACTGAAAGGAGAAGGGAGCGTTGGCTGGGGCAGAGGGCCGGGCGGGTGTGCCCGCTGCCGGCAGGGAGCTCCTCGGGCGGGGAGCTGGCCCTGCGCCCCAGCAGGCAGTGATCTGCATGCAGGATGCCCTGCCAGGGCCAGCCACTGGCCACCTCCCCCGAAGAGTGGACAGAGCTGGGAGGGGCCAGAGAGGGTCTGCGGGGGGCCTGGGGGAGAGCTGTCACTGCAGAACATTAAAGAGGGGGACTTATTCAATGCCCACGTGTTTCTGTCAGGACACTGGCCTGCAGCCCACACCGCCCCCTCGCCCCCCGGCTGAGGCTGCCCCATACCTACAGGCAGAATGAAAGCCGTGAGCGGGGGCAGCTGGCTGGAGTATCTGTCGATCCACTGCTCCAGCTCCAGGATGCGGCCCATCCCAAACGCGGTGTGCTCTGGGGAGTCAAGGAGTAGGACATGGCCATGAGGCCCACAGCCCGAGGATCGTTGAAGAGCCCACCCCCTGGGTCCATCTGCCCGGTGCCCTCCAAGCCACTCCCACTATTTCGAAAGGTTCCTTCCCACTCGGGCTGCGGGACAAGCCGACCAGGGTCCCAGGTGATACCCGGGAGAGCCCTCGCCCTCCGCCCCAGCCCCCACGGGGCCCTCTGAGCGCACACAAGGGGCCCAGACAGAATTACTCAAGTGGGCCTCCCTGGCCGAGGAGCGCGGGGTCGCCAGGGCGGAGCCGACGTCCTGCAGGGAGCACTGGATCTGCGGGGGGCAACAGAGGGCGTGAATGAGGTTTGGTGTTGGGGGCCAAGTAGAGGCCAGGCGGTTCCCTGGGCAAAGGCACCACCTGACTGAGCAAGGCCTGCGGGGGCTGGTCTGCTGGGGGCTGTCGGAACCTTTGATTAGCTGGCATCTAAAGGCTAGTTAGCGAACTCTGTCTGGACACCAGCCCTGCTGAGAGGGGGCTCCCTTGGGGACAGCTGGGTAATGCTGGGTTCCAGAGACAGTGAGCGCCAAGGGCCCAGTGATGGGCAGCTGGGAGCTTCTCACCCTGACCCTCGTGTCTCCCAGGAGCCTGGGCCCTGGGACGTTTGTTTTTCTTTTCTCTAAAGTGACAGCTTTTTCTGACCTGTAACAGCCGAGTCAAGGGACTGTGCCTGACAGTGCCTTCTCAATTACAAAGGACAGGGCCACAGAGAACACGGTCCATGGAAGCGTGTGGGGTGTTTCAGGGGCGGGGAGTGTGGCTGGGCGAGGCCGGTGCTCCGAGGGGTGATGGGGGCTGCGTACAATGGAGGTGGCCCGTTGGGCTCTGCTTAAAGGGCTCCAGGCCCCTGTGTGGCAGACGGCGCACGGGCTCCTGTGCCGACGAGACCCACACACGCCCATCTGACTGTGCCTGGCCAGGGTCCACTTGAGCTGGGTGGTGGGCTGTGGGCTGTGGGGAGCGGAGCTCTGGGACCTCTGGTAAGATGGCCACTGTGACAGTGTGCCAGGAGCAGGATGCAGCCGATTAGCATGCCCCCCCCCCCCCGCAGCAGCAGACTGGACACTCCCTGGGCTGCCGATCAGCAGACCCCGCGTGAGTCACGGGCTGCCTGCCGCCTGTGGCTTCGGTGGGCGGGGAGCAACAGCATTGGCCACGGGCTGGCGACTTCGGTGATCACCCCAGGGGACACTGGTGAGAGCCGGCCCTGGTGTGGGGGTCGGATCCCCGCTTCGCCGATCTGCGGCTGTGGGGTCTTGGGCAAGTCGCCCTTTCTGGGCTCCTGCGAGGATCAGGTGGGATCCCGTCTGCCTGGCCATCTCCCGCAGGCCCGGCTAGCCGGCAGCCCGTGGGGGACAGACTGGGCCCGCAGGGGAACAAGGCGCAGGTGCCCTGGCTGGGAGCAGGCGGTTTGACACTCCTGGTGATGTCTGCCGTCGGAGGGGAGGCATGGGGGCTGTGGAAACCCGGGAGAGGCGCCCAGCCCAGCTGGAGGCAGAGGGGATGGGGCGGCACTGGGTGCGGTGATGTTGGAGCTGTGACTCAAAGGACAGAAGCCGAAAGCCTGGCGGCGCTCATCACGTCAGAGCCCAGCTCTCCCTCGGCCAGCCCAGCTCAGAGATGCTCGCAGCGGGCAGAGATGACCACTGGGGGCGTGGACAGTTCCCCATCACGACGCTGAAAATGCTCCTCCATCACACAGGAGGTGCCTCATTCACAGAAGGTCCCAGCCGTCGAGGCCTCCCATCCTTCCGCAGTCCCCTCCCTACCCCCCCCACCCCCTGTCTGCTCAGCCTGGCCCAGAGGGGCAGAGGGCTGAGGACTGACGCGGGCTGAGGGCTGACCATCCGTCCAGGAGCCGTTTCTCAAGGTGCAGGTCAGCATGTGGCCGAAACCTGGGACATATCCTGGGTGTTCCAGGGAGACCATCCCCGTCTCCAATTCTGAATTCCTCTCTGTGGATCAGAGCCTCCGGTGCCGGGGAGCAGAACGGTTATGCTCATGACCATAAGGCCCCCTGGCAGAGGGCTCGCCTTTCTCAACCTCCTTGCTACCGACATTTGGGCCATGTCATTCTGTGGTGGGGACTGTCCTGTGCACCGTAGGATGTCTAGCGGTGTCCCTGGCCTCTACCCACCAGAACGTCCGCCTCCACTTGTGACAACCAAATGTGTCTCCAGACATGCCCAGGTGTCCCCAGGGGCGCAGAGAGCACTAGCCTTTTTCCATTGCCCTCTCTTGTCCGGGAGGGAGGAGGATCTCCGTGTCCCCATTTTACAGACGGAGAAACTGAGGCTCGGAGGAAGAGTGACTAGTCCCAGTGACACAGAGAGGAGGTGACAATTGAATGGCAAATCTGGTTACAGTCACCAGGCCTCAGGGATAAAAAAAAAAAATCCCACCTTGGGGCGAGACAATGTTACTCACTTTCTCAAGCTCTTCAGCAAATGGGTGGCCCTTTTCTGCAATTAATTCCATGGCAAACCTATGAGGCAAAAGGAAAAAGAATTTGCCTCCCCAGGCTCTGTCTTGCTTGGCAAGGGTCGGCAGCCTCGGGGACCAGATGCAATCTCAAGGCTACATGATCATTACATCCACGGCTGCCCAGTTCAATCTCGGCCTCGAGACCAATCCCATCCGCCTTACCCAATAGCTGAGCTTAATTCATCTGTAGTTCCCAAAGCTTCAAACACCTGGTCATCTTTGGACCGCCGTTCTCCAGTGAAGGTGCTGGAAAACCCTGTGAAAAACAAGGTTAGCCACCTTAAAATAGGACATTTTTTTCCTGCTATGCATTGTTTGGAAAACTTCCTATTTCCAGAATAACACACACACAGAAAAGTGCTCAGATCACAAGCGCACAAGTGGATGGACTGCTGCTAACTGACTATACCTCTGTGACAGGCACTCGTGTCAGGGAAGAGAACTCGACCAGCACCCTAGAAGCCCACGTGCACCCCCTTTCAGGGGTGGTGACCACTCAAGGGTAACCACCATGTGCACTTCTTTCTTGATGTGTTTTATACTTAACAGTCATGTATCAAACATCCTGCTAAAGAAATAAGGCATATAAATGCATGTTACATATACGTTGCAATTATATTTCACATGAAACCAAAGGGCTCTGTATTTCTACCCATGTCACATTTCCTACATTTCTCCCCCAAAACCCGCTCCCGACAGCCAGGAGCTGGACCGGCAACATCTAGATAGGCTCCGGCACTGCCAGGGGCCGGCCTGGCACTCAGGGGTAGGTTGCCGTGTTCTCTGGTTGAACAGAACACCGTCAGATGAGCCACCCTGTGATTACGACAGATCGAGACCAAAACTGGACGCCGGCTATCACGAGTGAGCAGGGAACACTGTCTGAACTGCCAAGACGACCAAACATCGCCCCCTCCTGGCTAATGTGACGGCCGCTTCTTTATCAGTTACCGCTTGGCCCCTCTTGGCTCCTCTCCCCTTCTAGACTGAAAGGATTGAGATACCTAGTCACAGAATTATCCTTGCTTCTGACATCACCCAATCCAGAGCAGAGCCCTACTTGCTCCAGCACTTTCCCCAAGTCACCGAACACAAGCCCAGTCCTAAAGCCCTTTCCAGGTCCTCTTACCTAGCTGCCCGCGGTTCCCATGGTGTGGAGCTGCCCCATCTCCGGTTGCAATGAGCCAACTGACCGACCTTTTCTGACCAGATTGTCCCTGGAGGTCTTTGCCTGGAGGGCATCAACACTAACCACCTTCTTTGTCATTCCTATACATATTTTCTTGGTTTTAACTGTGGTAACATATATATATATATATTATATATATAATATAAAACTTGCCATTTTAACCATTTTGAAGGGTACAGTTCATTGGCATTAAGTACATCCTGTGCTTTGTTTTATACCTTTACTATGTAAGTACACAGGAAGGTCTCACTTAACATAGTGGATAGGTTCTTGACACCACAGAAATGATGTATAACAAAACCAATTTCACCATAGGCTAATTAATCCATACAAGAGTTAAGGTCCACTGCATCTCATCAACCTAATCGATGACACTGAATGACACAACGATATTGGAGGACCTGCTGTGTCTACACGAAACAATGTACACTAGTGATCTGCGTGGTTTTAACTTTAGAAAATGGTATTATACTGATATATCCTTTTTTCCTATAGGACAATATGTCCTGCTACTTATATCACCAAAGCGATCCATGCTGGTTAGAAAAAATAATGGCCTAAAAGTAGGTACAGTGAACAATGAAAGCCCTTCTGCCCATCCCCCTCTCCCACAACTCAATCTCCCTCCCAGGGGTTCTGAGTGTTTGGATTGTTCTGCAACTCGCTTTTATCACTGGGTGGATTTTTGGGCCTCTTTCATATCACCTTACGTCTTGGTGTCGTATTCTGAGATCCGTCACACACTTTTTAATGGTTGCAAAGGATTTGGAAGAACTTTAAAATGGAGTCTTCCACATCTCTGTTTGCATTTTCCACCTGTTCCCCACCCTACCTTTATCTCCTGTTTTGGTGTAAATCTTGGGGATCTTGGGTGACTTCGAGGAAGGCTGTGGCCTAATGAGAAAACAGGCACCAAGAGGCGGTGAGTGGGGATGGGTTACACAGTGGGGCACCTCCCTCTGTGGGTCCCAGCTCGCTGCTCGTGGGCTCAGGGGCAACCCTTGCTGCCCCCTCACCCCCAGGCTCAATTCCCCTGTTGACATCCCTCCCCTCCAATCCCTTTGTTGTAAGCCCTTTGTGGGTGAGACACATCCACGTCTGCAGAGTAGCTGATGTGGTGCATTGTTCAAAGTGGAAGCTCAATAAATATTCACTGAAAGAATTTATCAATCAGTTCTCCACAATCCCTGCACAGTGCTAAGCAGATTACCGGCATTACCTCCTGAAATTAGCCCTTTCCACAACCCAAAGGTAGGCACTGCCTATGACCTTCATTTTACCGTTAAGAAAACTGTAGCTCACAAGCCGACACCCACCTTCCTAGGTCTCCCAGGGAGAAGGAGGGAGGGCTGGGACTCATGTCCAAGACCATCTTCCTCTGGACCCCAAACTGTTGCTTCTACTCTGCCCAAACTCTTACCATCTACTCCACTAAGCCAGGGCCTCTTGGAGGGAAAGAAACATAGGCCGCTTCCATTCTATGAAACTTCAAGATACTCAGAAATAAAGAATTGCCAAAACAAGGTTCAAAAACTGTCATTTTCAAGTAGGAGAAATTCAGAGTTCCACATTATAACATGACATTACAAGATTACTCATAGGGTAAATGAGTGGATCTATGAATAATATATGACTCCATTATTAATTCACGGTACTCTGCAGGTTCTGAATGGGGTGCAAGTTTCAAGGTGTATGATGACAGTCTTGTTTAGATCACGTGGTGTATGTCTGTGTCTGAAAGTATAAACTGCTTTGGGGAAAGATGAAAATCGGAATTGAGGCCCCTTCCGACTGTGAAGCCAGGCAAGGCGGCCCTCCTGGCCCACATGGGATATGCTCTGCCCTGAGCTTCGATCAGACTTTTCTTGTGCAATGAAATCTTGTTCTCTGGCTTCTAGGTGCCTACACTTCCACGGTGACGTCAGGACGGAGGCCGTCACCTGGTAGGTGCACGGTGACCTCACATTAGTGTAATGTAATTATGGTGAACACAATTCCAGGTGTTCAAGTTACCCTCCCAGGCAGGCACTTACCCGTCCCCGTCTTCCGCGCCCGGGAAACCGCGGCTCTGGAAACGGGGACAAAGTAGCCTGCCGGCCCCGAGGCACCCGCGAAGGCCAAGGCGGCCTCCCAGGGCCCACATAGCCATGTGTCAAGCCACTTTGTCGGGGTTGACCCCGCCAGGCCCCCGTCCAGGTCCCAGGGTGACTCCACCTACCGCCAGCCACGCCACCTCAACCATCATTTTCCATTGGTCAGTGGCTCTCAGCCCAGGGAGGAACTCTCCCAGGGTCTCGTTTCCCATTGGTTCATGGGGGGAGCTGGGCGGGGAAACTCATGACGCTCTGATTGGCTGGGCGGAAGGAAGAGGCTTGTACGCTCGGGGATGGAGTCCCGGAGTGACTTGGACTTGGGAGCTGAGTGCCTGCGGCAGCGGCAGGTGAGAGGCCGGGGTTGCGGGGCCAGGAAGTGCGAGCCCGTAGCTGACATTTAGGACGACCCTAGGCCAGGCTCCCGGCGTCTCTGGCTGTCCCCCCAACTCTGAGAATCCATCCTGAGGGGTCGGGACCTCGAATCTGAGAGACGTGATTTTGAGCTTCGGAAAAAGCAGTTGGTTTCCCCGCTCAGCCTCAGTTTCCCCTGCGAAGGAACGGAAATTACGGTAGTACTTAGCCCATAGTGAGGTTCAGGTCTTATTATATCGAGGTAACTAATGCACGTAAAGCCTTGAATAGAGAGTAATTTTGCATTGTTTATAAAACTCTAAAAATGCGCACACCTGTAGACCCAGCCAGTCACTTTATAGGACTGTTGGTAGAGATCCTTGCTTCCGAGTGCAGAAAGGGGCATGATAGCTGTTTTCTGCAGCCTGTTTATGGCTGTGATACATTGGAAACGGCTGAATGTCCAGGAAAGAGTTCTTTCTGGTCCATGACTTCACTTAAATCTCGCCTTTAGCCCTGGCTGGTGTGGCTCAGTGGATTGAGCACTGGCCTGTGAACCAAAGGGTCACTGGTTCGATTCCCAGTCAGGGCACATGCCTGGGTTGCAGGCCAGGTCCTCAATGGGGAGCGTGCGAGAGGCAACCACTCGGTGATGTTTCTCTCCCTCTCTTTCTCCCACCCCTCCCCTCTCTAGAAATAAATAAATAAAATATTTAAAAAAAACCAACCTCTGCCTTTAATAGCAGTAGTAATAAAACCTGGGACCAAAGACAGAGCCAGTAATAAGCAGCTGTCAGTAATCAAGTGATTATGAATTGTCAGACACTGCTAAGTGTTTCCCTGGCATTATTTACTTTAACCTCCCCCAAACTTACTGGGATAAGTACATTTCTTGTCCCCATGTAGCATGTGAGGAAGCTGAGGTTCAAAGTCATTTCAGTGAGTTAGCTGTGATGACATCCCTGGGGAGTAGAAGAGCTGGGGTTTGAACCCAGATCTTTCTGATGTGTCCAGCTAATAGCTGCTGCACTGCAGCTGCCTTTATTATTGTTGTTGTTAGTATTATTATAACAATGAGATTGAACTAGGCATTTTATAAGATCTCTACAATCTGGGTTGCCCTTTCAGGATTCTCAGGAGCCATGTTGTCGCAAGTCCTGCTGGTGTCCGCTCCAGGGAAGGTCATCCTTCACGGAGAACATGCCGTGGTCCATGGAAAGGTAAAAGGCCCCCAAGCCTCCGAGGATTGGGCAGCATTTCTCCCTGATGCTAATCTTAAACGCTGAAAGGAAGCCTTCGGGCTCAGTCTGTTAGTAGATGAGAGAGGAGGTCAGTTTCTCCCCAGCCAGGCAAGGACAGGACGGGTCTCGTGTCCACCTAAGGCTTCTCTGGCTCACTCAGCGGGAGAGCAAAACGACGACATGCACAACCCTGCGCGTGGGGGAAGATCACTCAAGCAGCGAGCTTGGGTGGAGAGCAGAGGTTTGAGGGTTGAATTCTGGGGCCACTTCAACAGGCAGAGGTCGGGAAGATGAGCAGGGTCCAGCATAGGGGTCTGAGACAAGCGTGGTCTCCTGGAACTCTCACAGTTTCCTCCCGGGGTCAGATTTTCATTACCCTGTTTTACTGGTGTGGAAGCTGGGGCTCGGGAGAGGGCTGGCCACCGGACCAAGGTCCCATAAACCCTGGTAGAGCGGGGAGTGAACCTAAGTCCATCTGAACCCAAAGCTCATGCTTTCACCATCCCTCTTTGTCACTTTTTACGTTCTGTTCTTTGAAAGCATGGTACTTATGGGGAAGCCATTCCTTGGTGTTGCGAACCTCTGAAGGTTTGCACGGGGAAGGCAAATATGTAAGTAGATATTAACTCCTAGTTGATTGGTGGTGGTTGTGCCCAGGCTCAGCAGGAGGGCGTGTCAGGGTTGATTAGCAATGTCTGCCAGGGCCTGGGTGGGAGTGGCCTGTGTGGTGCTCTCTTTTCTCAGTGCAGTGACATCATCCCCTTTTCCCTAAGATGGGAGCCATGGTTGTTACCACCCACCCTCAGGCTCATGGCCTTTGCCCTTTGTTCTATAGGTAGCCCTGGCTGTGGCCTTGAACTTGAGAACATTTCTCCGCCTTCAGCCCCACAGCAATGGGAAAGTGGGCCTCAACTTACCAAACGTTGGTGTCAAGAGGGCGTGGGATGTGGCCAGACTTCAGCAGCTGGGCACGAGCTTTCTGGGTAAGTGCAGGCAGGAGGAACCAGAGGTGGACAGAGCCTGGGGCCTGAAGGGAGGAGGAAAGAAGAGGCTGGGCAGTTTCTCTAAGCCGTTCTGAGGGAACCAGAGGCCGGCCACTCTGGGGGTATTTTCTCTCTATACCCCATAACCTTAGCGTCACTTACTAATTTTTTAAAAATTCAAAGCGTGAAAGGATGCACTAGCTAGACCTCTGTGGGCTGTTGTGGACAGATCATCAGGACCTGCTGTTGAGGGAAAAAGCACAAGTGACACAGCAGCAGGTGCAGCGTGATGAGGACTGACACCGGTCAAGTGTTGGTGTGTACGGAAGTGCAGAGGCAGAGGCCGGGAGGATACCCTCCAGCTGACAGCAGCAATCGGTTACCTCCAGGGGAGTCCTAAGGTCCAAGAGCGGACCATGTTGTTTTACCAGGGAGAATGTATTGGCATTTTGTATAATTAAAAGTCACGTAAACAAACAAACAAAAACTAGTCACTTAAAAGTAGCTTAGGCTTATTATTGGAAAATATAGTCAATACTGGAACATTGCGAGTAAAAAAAAAAAAATCACCTATTATCACCACCCCCCTATGACAACGCTTAAGCATTTTGGTGTTAATCTCTCTGGATTATTTTCTGTTGATAGTTAAATTGATTGCGATAGGGAGATAGCTTGCTTTTTAGCTAAAACTGGATCGGGCCACATCGACCCCTCAGAAACTCGTAGGTCTTCTCCTCTTCAGTGCGTCGGGACTGTCTCCCGGGTCACACAGGCCTCGGTGCTGGTTCCTGCGAGCTGCGGGAACGTGGCGTCCGCTCATGGGCAGGCGGGGTTCTTTCATCTGCAGAGTCCCCGCGTGCATCAGCGCTGGGGCGCGTGTTGGGTCCTCAGTTCGCCGTCTCCCCTCTGGACTGAAGCCTTGTTGTTGGGGACAGTTTCTCAGCCAGAGCGGGGCAAACGAGGATCCTCCGGGAGTTCATCCCAAACGCCTTCTGTCCCCCATCAGAATCAGACCCCAGCAAGCCATGCGGCCGCTCTCAAATACCGGAGGGAGACGGAGTAAGAGATGAAAACCCCTGTTTCCGAGCAACTATTTTCGGTCTCAGTCCTGCCTTGAGAGGCGTGTGTATTTTTCAAGGGGCTCCCAGGAGGGTCTCAGGGACCCCTCGGTGAGGAGCCACTATTGGGAGCACGCCTCAGAAAGCAGCCCTCCAGAGCACCCGGAGCCTTCCTCTTCGCGGTGCACAGCGCCGCCCAGCCAGGCCGGAAATGTGCCCCTGGGAACTGGCTGCTCCTTCTCCGTGTCTGCAGCACGGACGGAAGCAGCCAGGTGTCGGGGGACACGTCTCAGACCGCTTCCGACTCCCTGGGCAGGCCACTGAACGCTGTGAGCGGAGCTCTGGTGCCGGGGAGGGCTGCGGAGAGGATGCAGCGGATCCAAGGTGGGCCTGGGGCCGTGATGCCGAGTGCGGTGCCGACAGGAGGGCTTGTTAGTTAAATCTCCAAGGAGACAAGGGAATCGGAGCCTTTCTGCTTGGCTGCAAGGATCTGCCACTGTGTTTCCTTCAGCGCTCTTCAGCTCCCTCCTAAAAGGAAGAAACACAGCGAGCGTGTATTGGGCCTGCACGTGCGCCAGGCACGGAGCGAGGTAGGCCAGCGCTCTTGGAATTCCAGCCCTCCCTGGGAGTGTGTGGGGCTATTCGCCCCCATTTTGTGGATGAGAACACTGAGGTTCAGGGGCCGAGTCGCTCAGGTCACGCAGCTTGTCGGTGATACGGAAAGGATTCAGACCCAGATCTTCCTACAGTCCAAAGCCCGGCTCTTAATGAGCGTTTCTTGTCCGTCCCGGAGCTCTGAAGTGCCTGGGGTCTCAGTGACACTGTCGTGGGCCTGGCTGCCTTTAACGTGCAATTAACTCAGTCACCGCGCAGCACTTAATACGCGCCCCACCCTGAGGGTCCCTGACACAGGCACACGCAGCTCGGTTTCTCGCCCGAGAGGCCGACTCCCACGCAGGGAGTGATTTGTCCAGGTGAGCCCGTGGGCCTCGCTCTGCGTGCCCAGCCTCTCCGTGCAGGTGCCCCCCGCCGCTCGAAGGCACGGGAGGAGCAGCTGCCACGTGGCCTTCCCCTCCTGCTCAAGCAGGCCTCCATATTGTGTGATCACTGGTTTTATCTGAGTGTCCTGTTCTCACTGATTATGTTTTGGGAGAGGGAAATATTTTGGGAATAACATAATGTTGCCTTTGGTACTGGTTTTGTGCAGTGGAGGTCAAACCCAGGCCTTCGAGTGAATGAGCTAGCTTTCAGTTTGTGTGTGTGTGTGTGTGTGTGTGTATGTGTGTAAGTTTTAAAGCTATAGTTAATGAAGCACTTACTATGTGCCAGGAAGCTGTGGACCTTACGGATTTTATGGGCCTTATTTTACTTTATTTCATGACAGTCTTGTGCGGAGGTTTCTGTTGTTTTCCCTGTGTACCAAGGAGGGAAACCGAGGTGCAGGGAGGTTCGGTCACAGAAAGCCAGGCGGGATCACAGGCACGACCCAGACCCCGTCTTCCTGCCTCCGAAGCCTGCAGTCCGCTGGCAGGCCCGCCAGGGTGCTCGGATCGAGAGTCTGTGTCTGCGCGGATTCCGGCCGCTGTGACCGCGTGGTTCTTTGCGCGTCCTGCGCTCTCTGAAAGCGCCTGCGGCTCTCTGACGTGTCTGTGTGTGCTGGTCTGCTCGTGCCACAGAGCAAGAGGACATCGCGGCGCCCACGCCAGAGACGCTGGAGAAGCTGAAGGAGGTGGCAGACTTCCCTGTGGACTGCACCAACCACGAGCGTCTGGCCGTGCTGGCCTTCCTTTTCCTGTACCTGTCCATCTGCCGGAAGCAGAGGTGTGTGCGTGGCCCAGGGAAGGAGTCCCGGTTCAGCGTCCCCCAGAACATGGGTGAGGGTTTCTCCAGTTTTGGCTGCTGGAGGATGCACGTGCCCCCTTCCAGGTTTCTAATCCCAGCAGCCACCAGCTGCCCCACCACGGGCCAGGCACCGTGCTAGACACTGTGTATGTGGGCTGCTTTTAATGCCCACAGCAACCCTGCGAGAGAGGCCCTGTCCTCATTTTGCACGGGAGAAACTGAGACTCAGAGATAAGTCACTTAAGGCCATGCAGCTAGTTAGTAAGTGGAAGAGCTGGGGTTCAACTCAGTTCACTTTAATCCTAATGCTAAATTAAAAAACAACAACAGCAAAAAAGAAGAACCCTGGCCAGTGTGGCTCAGTGGATTGAGAGCCAGTCTGGGTTCGATTCCCAGTCAGGGCACAGGCGTGGGTTGCAGGTCAGGTCCCCAGTTGGGGGTGTGCGAGAGGCAACCACACAGTGATGATTCTCTCCCTCTCTTCCTCCTTTCCCTTCTCTCTCTCTAAAAGTAAATACAATCTTTTTTTAAAGAAGATTTTTTAAAATTTATTTTTAGAGAGAGGGAAAAAGAGGGAGAAGGAGAGAAGCATAAATGTGATCTGTCAGTTGCCTGTCACACGCCCCCAACTGGGGGCCTGGCCCACAACCCAGGCATGTGTCCTGACTGGGAATCGAACCAGTGACTTTTCAGTTCACAGACCGGAGCTCAGCCCACTGAGCCACACCAGGCAGGCTGCTCAAGCTGACACTCTTAACCCCATACTGCCTTCTCTGCCCTCCTCAATTCAGTAGAACCCAGCCCGGATTCCATTCCCAGTCGACCGTGTGGCTCCTCCCATACCGTGTCTACAGGGGCACCCTGTTCCACAGCCCGCAGGCTCCAGGGGAACACTGCGATTAGCGGGGTGAAACCTGTATCCGCAGTGCACCTTATGATGAGATCTGGGTTACGTGCCCTTGGGGAAGCCAGCTCCTAGAGGGTGACAGTCCTGTTGAGGAGGTGTCACGTGGCGATGGGGAGCATGGACTGAGAGTCAGACCGCATGGGTTCAAATCCCAGCATGGCCACCTAGGGGCTTGCTTGAGGTTCTTACCCATCCCAAGTCTCGGTTTTTTCATCTGTAAAATGGGGTAGTAATAGTACCTACCTCGCAGGGTTCTTGGGAGGTTCAAGGAGTTGATGTATCTAAAGGGCTTGACATAGAGCCTGGCATGTTGCTAGGTAACTGTTGCCCATTATAATAATAATTACTGTTGTTATTTTCCTCAGAAAACTATTGGAGGATTAGAAATATTATGTAGTTGACCTTTGAACAACCTGGATTTGAACTACACAGGTCCACTTATACATGGATTTTTCTTTTCAATAAATACACAGTCAGCTCTCAGGTTTCACGTACACGGATGCGGAGGGCAAACCTAATTTATATGCAGATTTTCAAATTGTCAGAGCCCCGAACCCTCTCCTTGCGCAACGGTTGACTGCAGGTGAAGGGGGCTGGCCTGGGACCTGGCGCACAGCGAGTTGTCCCAGTGATTTTTTCGGTCCAGAACCCTCCTTCGCTCATGCAGCAGATTCAGCTTAAGTGGGCACTCGGTGGCCCTGGGTGCTAGACGTCGTGCTGAGGACACATTTATAAATGTCTCAGCATGTGCTGGCCATTGCCGGATTCTCAGCCTGAAGGGGGTGCGTCCCCTTCCACAGAGAGAGGGGGCGCCTTTCAGAGGCTCCTGGTGGGGTGGGGTGGCCCTGTGCAGTCTGAAAAGGCAGGGGGAGGCCGACCCCTGGGTGTCCTTCCGGGAGGGGCTCCCCAGTGGGAGTGTCATCTGAGAAGGGCCCTGCGGGGTGGGTGGGAGTCTCCGTGGGGAGAGGGGCAGAGCTGCCCCGGGCGGGGGGCGGTCTGTTCTGCGAGCCGGGCTGCGGAAGAGCCTCGCTCGCGTGGGGCGCGGGAAGGAGTTCAGAGGAATGGCTGGGGGTCCGTGAGGCACTTTCAGGGAGCGTCCTGCTGTGTGTGTTTCAGGGCCCTGCCCAGCCTGGACATCACGGTGTGGTCGGAGCTGCCCACCGGGGCCGGCTTGGGCTCCAGTGCCGCCTACTCCGTGTGCCTGGCAGCTGCCCTCCTGACCCTGTGCGAGGAGATTCCAAACCCGCTGAAGGACGGGGAGGCCACCAACAGGTATTCGTGACCCTCTCCCTGCTTGTGTCCTTCCCGTGGCCCCTGTCCTGAGCACGGGTTCTCCCACCAGGAACTCACTGCCACCCTGTGAGGCGAGAGGTGTCCCATGGCATTTTACAGAAGCTGAGGGACAGAGAAGCCAAACAGAGGGGCTGGCCCAGGCCACACAGCTGGTGGCAGCAGAGTGGGATTGGAACCCAGGCATCCTGCGTCCAGAGCCTGAGCTCTTCGCCCCAACCCCTGCCCCTCACCCAGCTGCCTCTCTTGGGTCCCAGGAAGAACCGGAGGCCAGACGTAGAGGGCCCTGGGGTCGACGTGGCGTTGGGCCGCCCCGCTGTGGGCTCACAGTGGGTGGGACCGTGGCCAGGCTGCAGCACCCCTCGCCACCTCGGTGTCCTCCTCTGTGGATGGTAATGCCGATGCCGAGGCAGGCAGCACCAGGCCACACCAGGTGGGCATGGGAAATGCAACCGTGCGTCAAGAAAGAAGCACAGGAGGCGTGTTTATCAGATGAGGGCATCTCTCCCCCTGCGGGGCCTTGACCTGTCGCCGCAGAGGGTGCGTCGTCTCGCTCACTGTGCGTCCGTGAGGCTTGTCAGGACAGGCCCGCCAGTAGACTCGTCTGTGCTTGGGAACTGCGCCCCAAGAAACTGCCTCCGCACGAGGGTGAGGCAGTTTGCCCTGGGCCTCGCCCCAGGATCTGGGGAAAAGATCGCAGAAGCCAGTTTGGCAGCTTCTTGTCGAGGCTTGTCCCTGGGCCAAGATAGAGTCCCTGTCCCTGGGGCTTGAGGGAGTCCTTCCACTGCGGGGGCCTCCAGTGCCAGCCCTGGGGACCCCGCTGTGCTGTGCCTGGCAGCCTGCTGGCCGCATTGGTCTCTGGGGCAGCCGGCAGAAGAGAAGGCCGCTCAGACAGGGCTGGCTGCCAGGGTGGACGCAGCTGGCTCTTCCCTCCCAGAGCCGTGCTCGCGTGCCCTCCGTGCCAGACACGGTGTGCTGGCCCGTGGCCTCAGAACTCCCCCCTCCCTGAGTCTGGCTTTGAATTGAGGTTTTCTTCCTCTGCCCTGAAAACGCTGTGCCTGTTTGAGTTTCATCACGGCCAGTAATTCCTCTTCTGAGACAGGGAGGTTAAAATGTAGGTGAATTCAGACTGAGCCAAGGTCGCTTTGGTCCTCGAGGCCACGGTGGAGCTGGGGGCTGCTGGTGTCTCACCTCTGCCAGCGCCTCCCGGAGTTGCATCAGATGGTTCCCGCGTGCGGGGAGAAGGGGGGCGGGGGCTGGGCAGCAGCGGCTGCCAGTCCCGGGCAAAATCCAGCAGGAAACGAGGCGTGGCACCTGTAGGTACCAGGAAGTGGTTTTTGGGAATGTCAGTGAGGTTTGCCTGCTACCTCCCCGTTGGCCACGGGCAACCCCTTTTTCTCTCTGGGGCTCTCTTCCCTTATCTGAAAGTCTGGGGCTGCACCGAATGATCCCCTGGGGGACCCTCCAGCCTTGACATTCGGTGGTCCTGTGTAAGACCGTGATTCGGGACAGAGGCTTCGAGAAAGCTGTCACGATGAGGTGCAAACTGCTGATTATAGCCCCAGTCAGCGGAGGCCTGGTCGCCCTGGGCCCCTGCGTGACACCTGCCCACAGGCCACAGACTGGGAGGTAGCCTGTGTGGGCCGTGCGTCTGTGTATGTGTTGGGGGCTGCGGATGAGGAGGGGGGGCCCAGAGTCTCTCGGCCGGTAGGGGGCAAAGTAAGACTGCGTGCACCCCACGCTGGGGCTCTCGCCGCCGCGCCAGGCAGCAGGGTTTCGGAGGGAAGGGCAGGCAGGGTGTGTGCTTTAGCTGGAGAGGTTCCGAGTGGTTTTTCTTCTTTCTGAGTTCGAGGGCCCAAGCCCCTTTGCCTTTCGGTCTCCACCAAGCCCAGCCTGGGGCCCCTGCCTCTGCTGCCCGCAGACACCCCTGGCCCCCACTCCTCGCCGTGCTAAAGATGAACCTCTGTGCCTTCTTCAGGTGGACAGCGGAGGATTTGGAATTAATTAACAAGTGGGCCTTCCAGGGCGAGAGGGTGATTCACGGGAACCCCTCCGGAGTGGACAACGCCGTCAGCACCTGGGGTAGGTGCTGCCCTGGGCTTGTTTGCTTTACTTTTGTCCTTTTGAACATTCCTGTGGCAACCGTAGATGCCCAGAGCCTGTCGGTTTGGAATGAATACAGTCAGTGGGCTGTGGGGGAAAACAGCATTTTCCTGTTTTGAAGGGAATGGATTTCAGCCTCGCGCCTCCTGGACGCAGATCTCGGGGGTGGGGCTGGGGGCCAGGAAGCTCCAGCTCCAGCGGAGTCCCCGGGGGCGTCCGAGGTTACAGCTGCAGAGCCACAGCAGTGGAGTCGGCAGACCACGCAAACTGAGCTCCCCTGTGGTGAGGGTGGTTGCTTATGGGACCTACACGCAGTCCTGGGCCCCACCTTCACCATGCCGCTTGCGGCTGTCAGAGCGGAGTTGGGCACCCTACGGGGGTGGGAGGGTGACCCCGCCGCCTGGGGCCTGGCACGAGCTGCCCAGCAGGGCCTGGGGCACCTTCGTGCCCTCCTGGGCTTCTGCAGCTGAGCTGAGCTGGTAGTGACGGTGTTCAGGCTGTTCCCCGGATGGGGCAAAACTGAAACCCACCCCCCAAACCTGACAGCTTCCCCACGAGGCAAAGATCTGCTTTTCTGACCTGTTGGTTTTTCTCTTTAGGAGGAGCGCTCCGATACCAACAGGGAAAGATTTCATCCTTGAAGAGGTAACTCCAGGGTGGAACGGCACCTTGGGCCCTGGCCGTGCAGTGGGGGAGCCCTGTTTCTTTGTTACGTGACACGTGTCGCCCAGGGGGTGGCCCTGGGCTCTCCCTTCCCCCAGCGGCCCCTGCAGGCCACCACCACGAGAAAGCCCTGCTCTTTCGAGTCGGCTGTTCCGTTGCCAAGAGATCAAAGGGGAAGTCGTGCGTGGCTGTGCCGTTCACCTTCCAGGGCGGGCAGCTCGTTTAGTTATTCATTCACTCAGCAAACAGAATTGATACCTTCTGTGACCCTGACGACATTATGCTGGGAACAAGGATAGAAAGATGAATCTGGGACACGGTTTTGGGCTGGCGGGGACAGACGCGCGCAAGAGCCGCTGCGTACAAGACGACGCGAGAGTTGCCACAATGCAGGGGCAGCCAGGGCGGGAGCGAGAGGGAAGCTCGTGAGGGGCTTAGCGCAGAGGTGACATTCGGCAGCCTAGGGCCTGTTTTGTGTGTCTCTTTCTACCCTTCTCCTGAAGTGGCCGAATTACAAACACGCACGTTAGATTTCCGCGTCCTCTGTTCTGCCTGCGCTCAGTGGCAACGTCCAGTGCCGGCAGTGCAGTCTGGGGCACGCCGGAGCCAGTGATGTGTGGCTGTTCCCTGAGCCCTGAAAGTCGCGTGGGGTGTTAGTTCCCAGGCACGTGGCTGCCCTGGTGGGCCTTTTCATGGCTGTGAGGGTCCCGGGGCTGTGCTCTTTGTAGACAGGCAGCAGGTCCTGGACCCCTGCCCTCGCCAGCTGGGCCACTCCGTTAGTGGCACAATGCCCTGGGGGTAACAAGGGGCAGCTCTCCTGCACCTCTGGGATCTTCCTGTTAAGCATGTTGGCCTCCAGGAGCCAAGGCTGCCTTCCTGAGACGCTGAACTGGGGTTTCTGCACCTCATACTGTTGGCATTGTGGCTGGATAGTTCTCTTTTCATCTTCCCCCGAGGGCATGCTCACTGACTTTAGCAAGAGAAGGGAGGGGGGCGGGGGGAGAGAGAAAGAGAAACTTCGATTGGTTGCATCTCACACTCGCCCTGACCAGGGACCCTACCTGCAACCTAGGCATGCGCCCTGGCCGGAAATCAAGCCTGCAACCCACACATGCCCCCTGACCGGCCGTCGAACCCATGACCTTTCAGTTTACGGGATGATGCTCCAACCCACTGAGCCGCACTGGCCGGGGCTGGATAATCCTTCACCCCGGAGCTGCCCTGTGCAGCGTAGGATGCTGAGCAGCAACCCCAGGCTCTACCCTCTCGATGCCAGTAGCCCCTCCCCCATCTCCCAGTGGTGACAGCCAAGAACATTTCCTGACATTGCCACACGTCCCCTGGAGGGGGACATCCCCCTGGTGACCGCCTCTGCTCTATCTGCACTGAGGAGGCAGCGCAGCCATTCAGGAGCAGGAACAGCGTGCACTGGCTGCCCTCGGGATCGGGATCGTGGCAGCGGGGCCTCCAGCCCGGCCGGTCGGCCATCTCTGCCCGGTCTGCTGAGCCCACGTGCAGTGAGAGCAGGGCGACTTGGGGATACGGAGGTGTCTGGGCCCCACTTCCCCCTCCGGGCTCGAAGTCCGTCGGAAGAGGCAGTCTCGCCCGTGATCTTTAGAACGAAGGCATCCAGAGGGCTCCCCGTCTGCTGTGGGTGACAGCGAGGGACGTGGCCAGTCAGGCCGCGGGCTTGGGGTCCTTCTCGGAGGCAGTGGCGTTGCGTTCCCCCAGCATTTCTGCCCCAGGGAGAGAAAACCAACCAAGAGTGAGTCTGTTCACATGCACAGCCTCCTGGGGGAAATAGGAGGTGAGGGGCGGAGTGTGTCCGAGGCAGGGGGAGAGGCCCCGGCGTGCTCGGGGCCAGCTGGCGGTGGTGAGGTGGATGAGGCTCTGGGGGGGTCCCCCTCTGCCCCTTGCTGCCAGGTGCCCTTGGCTGGGTCGTGTCTCCTGAGGCCTTCACCGCCTCATTCGTACGGTGGGTCCTGCACGTGACATCAGAAACAGTGTCTGTGAAGTCCTTAGCTCCTTCCTGACCAAAGGCATGCGTTTGCTCCACACAGTTCTATGGAGCCACTCCTGCGCCGGGTGCTGGGCCCTGGGCAGGAACGAAAGGTCCTGCCTTCAGGGAACGCACGTTTCGTGGGAGGACACAGCCTACAGAGAGATGGCTCTTTAAGAACACGTCAGGCAGTCCTACGAGCCTTCGGGAAATAGAGCGCAGGGCAAGGGGCTCGAGGTGAAGGGGGGAGCTAGTGGACGGGGTGCTAGGGAGGCGTCTGATGAGATGAGCTCTGAGCAGATACCCGGATGGAGTACATGCAAGTGTGGGTCGGGGGCTCTCAAGGACGGGGAGGGTCTCTGGTGGGGGAATCGCAAGTGCAGAGGCCCTGCAGCAGGACAGAGTGTGTCTGGGGCACTGAGGAGCACCCCGGGGACCAGCGTGGCTGCTCGGAGTGAGCGGCCAGGGAGGGCAGAGACCAGATGAGGCCGGGGAGGCAGCCAGGCCAGGGACGTGCATCACTGCAGCGTGTAGCCCTGGGTGTGGTCACAGATTCCATGGGAGCCCTGAGTTTTGGGGGGCTGGCAGGAGACCGTTTACAGAGAGAGGACTTACCTGAGAAAGATGATAAGGGCTGTCCACGAACTCCTCCCGCCCCGACGGGTGGGGCCTCAGCAAACCGACCTTCGCCACCGGCCGAGGAGCGCCAAGGCGAGCAGATGGCCGACTCTCCGGGCAGCAGAGGGGCCGGGCCACATCAGCCCCGCCGACGGCTGACAGAGAGCCCTTCACACCAAACCGCGCATGGCCCTTCTCCGTGAAAAAAAAAGAAAAAAGAAAAAAAGAAAAATGCATTGTTTGCAAAGTGGATCAAGATGCGGCTTCCCAGAATGCTGCCCCTGCGAGGAACGGCTTGTCTTTAAAGGGAAGAGAAAAGCCAAATAGAATGTTCATCTTTTGTAAAGTTAAAAAAAATAAATAGAAGAGCCAGCCTCCAAGGCTGAGAATCGATATCAATTTCATGGGCTTGTGGGCGGTGAGACCCAGCAGGTTTCTGGCAGCTTCCCCAGCCCTGTTGGATTTTTACGGCCTCCAGCTGTGGAAAGAACAGTGAATAAAGGTGTCAAGGGGTCTGCCCGTCTGCAGCTGCCTCGGCCGGAGCGCGTCCAGGTTCTCCGCCCACCGTCCCTGGGCAGCAGCGCTCGGAAAGGCAGGTTAGGGTGACAAGAACTGGGCACTCGGGTCCCCAGAGACAGCTCACCGCAGGGACAGTTGGGGCTGTGGCTTTAGGAGGCATTAGGAAGTTCAGAGGGCAGGCGGGGACAGCAGGGGGGACAGCAGCGTTGCACTGGAGAGCCAGCTCACTGGGGCCTCCCTTACGCGGGGCGGCCAGGTGGGGGTGGCTGACGCCCCACAGCACACCCGGTTTCGGAGCTGGGTGCGGGTGGGGTGGGCTCCGCGGGCCTGAACCACCGCCTCCTCCAGCCTGCGCGCTCTCGCACCCCCGTGTTGACTGGACCAGCTAACCGGGTGCCTTCCCTCCCTGCAGTCCGCCCAGGACCCGTCGCGTCGCTTTTTCTGTCTAAAGCCCCAGCACCCTCCGCCCCAGCCTCCTGGCGCGGCTCACGTGACAGAACTGCGGCCCCTTCTTACACTGTCCACTGTGGAGGCTTTGAACTTCCGGCTCTGTGACGGTGCCACGCTCTGCCACCTCCGGGCTGGGCTCGGCCCACATACGTGCCTGTATAGGTGCCCAGTCTAAAGTCGAACGGATGAATGAGTGATGAGCCAGGGGAGGTGTCCGTCTGTCCCTGGGCTGAAGCGGAGGCACGTTGGCCCGGGCGTCGGGAGCTTGTGCTCCCTGCTGTGGGTGTCACCTGCCCCGGCCTCTGCCTCCTCCTCTGTGAGGGGCGAGGGGGGAGCCCAGCAGTGCCCCCAGCCCCGACCCAGCCCCTCCATCCTGAGCTCACTGTGGACCCTCTTTACCCTGCAGGCCGCCGGCTCTGAAGATCCTGCTGACCAACACCAAAGTCCCTCGCAGCACCAAGGCGCTCGTGCTCAGTGTCAAGAACAGACTGCTGAAGGTGCATCTGGTCCCCCCCCCCCCACGGGCAGGGGTCCCGCAGGGCCGTGGCAACCCCGTTTATGTGTCGGGACTCTCCCTCTGCCTCGTGGGTTAATGGAGGGGTGGGGTGGGGCGATGGGGACCTGGGGTGGCAGTTGTGGCGGAACAGGAAGAGCTGGCGGTTCACACTCCAGCCTGGGGGTGGGCAGGGGTCGCCCATCCTGCTGGCTTTGCCGAGAGAATCCCCCGCGTACACAGGGCACCCGGGCAAGGCCGAGACCAGGCCGGCAGGGGAGGAGCAGTCCTCAGAGGGTGGGTGTGGGCAGTGGGGACGCCGCCTCCCTCCACCCCGTTGCCGGGGCAGCCATCCAGTGCCTGCCAGCCCCTGTGCCTCACAGGCGGTTGCTTCCTTTCTCTGCAGTTCCCGGAGATCGTGGGCCCCCTCCTGACCTCCATCGACGCCATTTCCCTGGAGTGCGAGCGGGTGCTGGGAGAGATGGCGGCGGCGGCCCCGGCCCCAGAGCACTACCTCGTGCTGGAAGTGAGTGCCTGGCTGCAGGATCCGGGGCCGCTTGCCCACACTGCTGTCTTGGGCAGGGGCTCCCCAGTCTGACCGCGCCCGGAACCCCCAGGGGCCAGGCCTGGGCCCGGGGTCCTGTGCGTGCACACGCCAATAAGCGTGCCTCATGTTCCGACCTCCTCCCCGGTGGCTGGAACAATGAGGCGAGGGGACTTGCAGAAAACGCTGAGGGCGGTGCCTGGTGCGGGCTGAACGCGATGGGCCAGGTTTATGTGAGGAGCACCGGGACTTTTCTGACCCGTCTGTGGGTCCAGGAGAGAGTTCTTCCCTGGCTGCCTCTTTCCTGCTGTTTCTGTAACTGCCTTGGTTCATTCAGTCACCCATTATCACCCGCGTGCTTTGGATCAGACGTAGTCTAACATTATTCTTTGGTCATTGTTACCCCATCCCCACGGCCTTTTGCATAATCCCAGTGTAGAGGTTAAGACCTCGTGCTTTGGATTTAATCAGGCTCGGGTCTGAAGCCCGGCCCCACCCCCTGGCGTGTCTGGAGAACGCAGTGAGTTTTCATGGGTGACGCACAAGGACAATGCCGGATGAGCCACCAGCTCAGTAAGCCGGGGGGCCAGGGCTCATCCTCAGACACGGTCCATCTGGCCTGGTGTATGCAGGCTGGCATTAAAAACCCATCTGGCTCCCCTTGAAGAATCACAGGATCAGACAGCCCCAGCTGATGTGGTTAGAGGCGCAGAAGGGGCCCCCTGTGGTGTCCATTTCTCCGCAGTCCCCACCACTCCCTAAGTTTGCCCGCAGCCACTATAGTCTTTGCCTGGTGCCTGCCTATCCTACTCTAAGCACTAGAGTCTACAGCCCCTGTCATGAATGGAAGCTGCTACTCCCTAAGTCTTTCCACAAATGATTTCTCATTTGATCCCTACGGCACCCTGGCTGTGAAGTGGGTACATTGCCCCATTTCACAGGTATAAAAACTGAGGCCTGAAAGGAGCAACTTCCTCCTCGGCTTTCCAGCTAGCGAGTGGCTGAGCCTGGGGTCACACTGACTTCTTTCTTTAGTCAACAGATCTTTAATGAGCACCTACTCTGTGCCAGGCACAAGGACCCCACCTGCCTCCTGTGCTCTTGCCCTCATTTCCCGAGCCTTTGCCCGGCTGGCTCTCAATTCCTTTCACGTAGAAAGGAGGGAACACGGTCCTCCGGAGTGGGAAATTAATAATGATAGAGTATTGCCTAAAATACACCCCGCCGAGCCCCTGGAGAATGCCCCAGAACAGCACGGCGCGTTGATTATACACTGTGTGTATTTTTGGCTGTGGCAGCCGCTGAAATGTGTAGCTCGGCTCCCGGACAGCTTTGCGTTCAAACCAGCGAGCTGTTCTCCTGTGTCACAACCTGTCATGCAGTCCTTGACAGATTTTGGATCAGAATGTGACAGGTGCCTGGAACCTGCCTCAGCAACATGACGCCTGGAGCCCAGGCGCAGAGAGGGGCCCCCGGAAGTTTTCCCTCTCTCTTCCAGCCCTCGGGCCCGGTGCAAGGCACCTGGGGCTGCCACCAGCCATCACGCCCGTCTGCTGCTCTGTCAGAAGTGCCGGGGCCTGGGAGGGGGCCTGGAGGCGGTGGGGCTGACCCCGCCCTGCCGGACAGCTCTGGGCAGGAGAGCCAGGTGGGCCTCCACAGCCAGCGCCCGGTACCCTGGAGCAGAGCTGTGTGCCCAGGCCACAAGCTGTGAGTGGGTGGCAGCAGGACCTCGAGGGCCCTCGCCCAGGCAGGGCAGGCCCCGGCTTCCAGGGTCAGCTCGGTGTCTTCCTAGCTCAGTGACCCCAGGCAAGTCACCTCCCTCTCTGGGCCTCAGTTTGCCCCTTCGGACAATGGGGGTGATGGTGCTATAACTGTAAAAGTACTAATGGCTGCTGGTGTTTGCTGAGCACTGACCTTGGGCCAGGTGTCACCTGAAAGTCTCACCTCCTTTCCTCCCCATGGCAACGAGGCAGCTCCAATTCCCACCCTGTTGCAGGAGGGAAACCGGGGCTCAGCGTGACAGGCCTCCCCCAAGCACACATGGCCACGAAGTGGCAGAGCGGACACTCGGACCCAAGCCCACCTGACCGCAGCTGCCACACTGTGACTCCCGACAGCAGGGAACCAGCCGGTGCTCATTCGGGGAGCCTAGCACCCGGCACGGAGCCCGAGCGCTGTGTTTGTCGAACACTTTGGAGTGAAGGGGGCATAATAGGGGCTCCCCGGGCAGTGGGGGCTGGGGGCTTTGTTATTTCCTCAGCCCGCACCTCCTTTGATCCTCACAGAGAAGGAGTTTTAGCGTGCATAATCCAAGAAGCAGAACTATTTCCCCCATTTGTGCGAGACCTGTTGGAAGTGCCAACCAGGTTTTGTTCTGAATATCGGTATCTGAGGCAGCTGCAGGGTGGCAAACTACTTGAGACTTTTGTAAATGACAGAAATCCATCTCAACCAGGCTTTAGCAGAAGAGTTTTTATTGGTTTATGACTGAGAGCACCAGCGTGAGCAGCTTCAGGCATAGCTGGATCCAGGGGCCAAACAACCTGGTTGGAAATCTCTCTTCCATGTAATCTCTGACCGTGTGCAGGGTGGGTAACTTTGGTGGCCTGCCTCTGAAATCAGCCAGTTTTAGCAGGTCTGATGGAAAGAGGCAGAGGAAACCTTGGGAAGACCGAAGTGTCTGTGGCCAGGCCTGGGACATGCTCCCTACCAGCTCCATCCCAGCCCCAGGGGGAGTCCTGCAGGAAGGAGAGGCTCCTCTACCAGCAGAGAGGGACTGTGTGCTGGGCAGGCAAAGCCACGTGGCCAAAAGGGAACAGATTGAATCTTCTCCTGCAGGAGCTCATCGATATGAACCAGCACCATCTGAATGCCCTCGGTGCGGGCCACAGCTCACTGGACCAGCTCTGCCAGGTGACCATGGCCCACGGACTGCACAGCAAACTCACTGGCGCCGGTGGCGGTGGCTGTGGCATCACACTCCTCAGGCCAGGTACTGGGGGCAGGCAGGGTTGCCAGCTGGGCTCACACAAAGGTTCTACCTGGGCATTTCCCTTGGGAGGAGGAAGAGGTCTATAAACAAATCTCACTTCTGCTGTGTGGCCTTTGGCGAGTTAATTAACCTCTCTGGGCCTTTGTTTTCATATTGGTCAACTAAGGATGCTAACATCTAGTTTGTAAGATTCCAGGAAAGAATGCACTTAGAGAGCCTGGCACAGGGCTGGGCTCACGTTGTGAGGGCTGTTTCTCCCACCTTCTGACCTGTCAAGCCTCCCACAACCTTGAGAAATAACCAGGACATGGTCACCACCCATGTCAGCCTTACACCCACATGCACCCCCCCCCCACCATCACCTCTGGACATGGCTGTTACAGCGATGACCTTGCTACAAACAAGGGGGTTTCCTTCCCCTTAGTCTTTGGGGAAAGAGCAAGGCAAGCACTGGGCTTACGGAAGCCCTCCCCGTGCTGCTGAGCAGGCTGGCCGGGGCTCCTGGTGCTGCTGCTCAGTCACCCGCACACCGCGCTGCCCTCAGGACCCGGAACCGAATGCTCCTGCCCGCCTCTGTGTCCGCCTGTGCCCTTCGCCAGCTCCCTTTGGCCTCCCCTACTGTGTCTCCTCCTTCCTTTCTTTTTCCTCATCTTGCCCGCTGTGCTTTGTAGGAAGCCCGCAGTCACCCTCAGTGGGACTCCCAGGCCTCAGCAGGCCACCACGTCCCAACCTGCAGACCTTGCCTGCTGGTCAGTTCCCTGTTCAGGGCCGGTGATGGTGGGAGGGAGTATTTCCTGAGCCTGGATGGTACCAGGTGCTGTGCCAGGCACTTTACCTGCATTATCCCATGGAAGCCTCACGGGGACCCCTTGAGGACCAGGTGTTATTAGCACCCTTAGCAGACGAGGAGACAGAGGCTTAGGGGGAGGTCACGTCCGACGCACGACCAGGCCAGGCCTGTGTGCTTTGGAAGCCCACCATTGTCTCGGACGGGGCAGACCTTTTCCCAGCAGGCAGACGGTCGTTTCAGAGGTGACCAGCTCAGATCTTCCCTCCCCTCAGATCTGGAGGAGCCGGAGGTAGAGGCCACGAAGCAGGCGCTGACCGGCTGTGGGTTCGACTGCTGGGAAACCAGCATCGGTGCACCTGGCATCTCCATCCACTCGGCCGCCTCCCTGGACACCGCCGTGCAGCGAGGCCTGGATGGCCTCTGAGAGGAGCCCGTGCTGCCGCAGCCCCACCAAGGAGCCCCTTCCTGGACTGTTCTGGGGGCTGGAGTTGGCCTCTGTGCCGGCCAGTGGGCACCCAGCTCCTGACACCGACAGAGAGGCCTCCAGCCCTCTATGATGTCTCTTCCTCTGGCTGTGCCTCTGCGGTCCTGCCAGTGGGACCTGGAACCAGCAGTGGACCAGGCTGCCCAGAAGATGTGGTCCGAGTTCTGCGTTCCCGAGAGCCGGCTGGTCGGCGGGGCTGTGCACGGCCCTCTGAGACCGCTGTCCTGTGACGTGAGGTGCTCTTTCTGGCTCTCCCGGAGGCTCCCCCAGACCCCTCTGCTTCGGGCCTCTGCCCGCCTCGAGCTCCCTGGCCGAGCTGGCAGAACGCTCAGATGCAGAGGTCTGGCTGCAGGAGCCGCGTGCCTTGCCCCTCTTCCACCTCTGCACGCCCACCTGAGCCCTGGCAGGGTGACCCTCGTCTCCTCTCTCCTTTCACACCTTCAGTCTTTTTAGACCTTCAGCGCTTGGTGGGGCCTGCTCCTCCCTCTGGCTGGACTGTGGGCTCCCCTAGGGAGCGTCCAGGCAGTGGTCCTTGCCTTCTGCCCTGCAGCCCGAGGGTTGACCGACGGCAGGGTCAGTGTGCAGTTTCTTCCCGTCTGCACCCGAGGGGTTTGCACAAAAGACGGCAAAGGTGGAATAAAAAGGTTTTGAGTAAACAGCACTTCACCGTGTGTCCGGAAGGAAGGATGAGGCTCCAGTAGCCTCCAGCCCACCCACAGCTGCCTCCCCTGTGCCCCTGCTCTCCAGGCACTTTCTCGGGGGGGCTCTCTGGGAGCTGAAGGAGGAAGGGCTCTGGGCCACCTGGTTGGGTGTCTGGGGTGGAGGGTGGTCGGACAGGGGGTGGACACCAGGACATAGGGCTCTGTCCACCGGCACAGCTCCTGCCTGCTTTTCCGAAACGGGGAAGATGAAGCTTCCTACCTCCCAGAATCACGAGCACCCACTGATTCACAGGCTTTTGTAAGTGTTGGGAACAGACCTGCTGTAGGTCCGGGAATATTCCCTCCTGTCTGAACTTAACTGGGTGGGGAAAACAGACTGAAGGGCCTACAGCCCAGTGCCCGGCACCTACCTGGTCGGATTTGAACTGTGTAATACCAGTCAAGGCTCTTTCTGGAATGGCAGAGTCCATCAAAACCCCATGTAGCTAGCACATTGCCACCAGAGAAGCTCCAGGAGTCCTAGATCTGAGAGAGGGACTCCGCAGGAAAGGGGGGCCTAGGGCAAGAAGTGGGGGTCTATCACAGGGGTTTCAGGGTTTGGTGAAAATGGCTCTGTGTGCTTCTGCCCTCAGCCACTAGGGGGCAGCTGGCACCTTTTCCCAGCGTTTGCACAGAGGGTGAGTGAGCTGGCCTGAAAGAGCAGAGTCTGAGCTTCCCTTCCCTACCCCCCATGCCAGGCTTCTGCGGGCTCTGCCAGGAATGTAAGGGTGATAGGAAGGATGCCTGCCCCAGCTTAACTTGCAGAAATGGCTCCAGGATCATTGATGGGGAGTTCCCTGCCCCCACCCTTTAAAACAATGCATAAAACGATAATATGAATACAGAGCACTTACCATGTGCTAGGCACTGTTATGAGCACAGTACACACATCATCTCTTTGGATCTACCCCAGCCTTGGATTGTAGTTGCTGGTCTCAGCCCCATTTTACAGATGAGGAGACTGAAGCTCAGAGAGGTTGAGTAGCTCATCCAAGGCCACACAGCGCTAATCAGCATCAGAGACAGGACTCATGTCTCAGAGCCCAACTCCAGCACTGGCCCTCAGCCCCTGCGTGCTTCCGCCTGCACGCAGGTTGGTTGCGACTCTTGCTGCTTTCCCCACTCGGGCTGGTCACTTCCTCTGGCTTCTGATATATTTGTTTGGAACGGGTTGTGGGCCTGCATGTTTTTTTTTTTTTTTAAAGTTCCCCACATGATTTGAATGAGCAGCCAGGCTGAAAGGTGCTTTCTTGGGGACGATGCTGGTTGGCAGTGTCTCCAGCCTGTTGGAGGTAGGCCTGGGAGCCTCCCTGGGGCTCCCAGAGGCGCCCATGGCAGCTGTAGAAGGGTGGGGGGCACCCAGAGGCTCAGGCCCCCAGAACCTATCTGCTCACCAAGATCCTCTTCTTGACTCCCCGGGCACTGGGTGTCACTCCTGGAGCAGAGGCCAACCCATTACCTTGTCCCATAAGGCAGCCGCCTGCACGCCTTGGCCAGCAGAGCCACTCAGGCTAGCCACTGCCACCGGCCGCCTGTCTGTGATAGGACATTTGCAGACAGTGTGCCTTTGCAGCACCACCCCTTCTCGTGGGCTGCCTCGGTGGTCCCTGCCCTCAGCGGCACGTCAGAACCACCCACAGAAGCCCGGCCCCACCCGAGACTGTCTGATTTACCTGATCTGAGCAGGACTCCTGGCTCGCAGGGGATTCTAGTGCGCAGCCAGGGCTGAGGGCACTGAGCTAGGGGAGCCCGACGGTCATTTCCGCATGTCGTTACGGCGCTTCAGTGCTCGCCTCTGCCTGGGCTCTCATGTGGCTCTGCCACCCACTGCCCATGTGATGACCTTGGGCAAGCCAGTCCACCCCCGGAGGCTGAAGTCTCTACATCTGAAGCTGGAAATAATGATACTACCCACCTTACAGAGGTTTCATGAAGATTGAGTAAGAAAATGCGCGTAGAGCCCTTGGCACAGCGCCTGGCATATAATAAGTACTCGATAGATGCTCCGTTTTATACCTGCGCTGTGCTGAAAAATTACACGTCTGAGAGCCCAGGAATTTCAGGATGGCGCACAAAGCCAGTTAGAAGCGCCCAGCCTAGTTTGTCTAACCCCCCTGGACTGGGATCCCTGGGGTCGGTCAATATTCGAGAAACACAGCTAACGCCGACTGGCTCTGCAGCCTCCAGCCTCCTCTCCGGAGAGGTGGCCACGTAGCTCCGGCGGCCTCTTTGCCAGCCGGAGGACAGCAGTTCCTCCAGTCGGCATTCGGAGCCGCCCCCGGCCTCTGCAGCCAGTGGTGAGTTGAACAGCCACGCTCACGGCCTGAAGTCCACAGTAAATGCCTGGCAGGGGTCTCAGGGTAGGAGGCAGGCGGCGAGAATTGTGACTCACACCAAACAGAGCGGCTGCCATGGTCACACCGCTGTTCTTCCTGTGGGTGAGGACTCTTTCTCTCCGAGAAGGTCCCCGTGGACCGCCGGCTGCAGGTCAGCACGCACGGCCAAGGCCCAGCCCTGCCAGGCTTCCAGCTGATTTGGGACCAGTTCCTTGGCTGTCTTAGCACCTACTGTACACCAGGCCCAGCCACCGTCCTAGATGAGGAGACCAAGGCCCAGAGAGGTCAAGCAACGTGCCTGGAATAGGTTGCACGTGTAGTGCCTGGGACGCCATCGGGTCCCACCTCACCTGTCCCCACAATGTCTAGAATCCCGATCAAGGCCTTAGGTATGGGTTTCATGGCCCTAATTCTCTTTTAACTGTACACAGCAGCCCTACACCTATACACACACACACACACCTTGTTTCTTCCATCATGTGGCTTACTCAAGGGACCTGGCCAGCCGCCCTGCAGAATGAGCTGTCTTCTGTGCTGGTGGTTCAGCCAGACCCTCCCTATGGCTTTGCCAGCCCTCAGGTTGCTAACCTGCCCAGCATGGCCCCGAGTGTCTTCTCCCTGTGAAGGTGCTCAGTTCAGTAAGATGAGTATCGTTCCGATGCCCATTCTGTTGATGTGTAAACTGAGGCCCAGGGAAGGGACTTGGTTAAGGTCACAAGGCAAGCAAGTGGCAGAGTGGGATTTGAACCCAGGCCTGTGTGACTGCAAGAGCCCTGCTCCCATCACTATTTTATACTGTTTGGGGGATGGCTGGTGACCCCCAGAGCCCCCTCTCCCATCCCTGCCTATTTGTCATAATTGAGTTGTCACATCCTCCCAGTGGCGCCTGCCCAGCCCACCCCACCAGCCCCCTCCAGCCTCACTGCTGCCCACACCGTGCACCCCCGAGGCCCCGCCGACACAACAGACGGGCGAGCCGATGGAACTGCCGAAGACCACAGACTGCCTGAGCCGTTGTCTCCCCGCTTCAGGGGAAAACCTCAGTGCCAGCGTGCACGAGCCCCACACCCCATGTCTCCTCAAAACTGAGACGGGCGAGGGCAGTTGTCTCCAGAGTCAACCAGACAGGTGTTTCAGTTGCTTGTAATTAGAATCCAACAGGGCCAGGGTCAGGGTCAGGGTCAGGGGGACCCTTGGAGGTCACACAGTCCAATGTCTCATTTGCCGCTAATGGGGAAACTGAGGCCCAGAGAGGTCACACAGCCTAAGGTCACACACAACAAGCTCCCTCTGGGTTTTCTCACAGCCACGGTGTCCCAGAGGGAGCATTGTACTCAGTCCACAGACCCATCTCAGAGCTCGGCCTCTGCACCTGCGGACCGCGTGGCCCGGAGCAGGGAGTCCCCTCTGGGCCTCAGTTTCCCCAAGTGAACACTGCCGGGCAGGGTGCTCAACAACCTCAGGTGTTGTCACATTGAGTCCCCATAGCAACTCTGGTGCAGGCAGGACAGAACCACAGTCCCTCATGACACCCTGGAGGCCAGCTGCGATGTGGAATTCAGAAGCTTGCAGTTTCAGGGATAGAGACCCTGTGTTCGGGGGCAGCACCGGCCCAGACTCTGCGGTGAAAGGTGCAAAGATGGTACGTAGTATGTCAGCCCATGTTGTGTCTGCTGCCGAGGGCATTCTGATGCCAAGCTGCTGGGTTCCGGAGTGTCATGGACCGTGGGCCCAAGCAGTTCTCCCGTTGTGCAGAGAAGCAGACCAATGCCGCTCAGGGAAGTTCAGGGCCTTGTCTCAGACCGCAGAGCTAAGAGGGGGTGAAGCCCAGGCTTGGCCCCCAGCCGTCAGGGTGGGCACGACCTCCCAGGCTGCCGGGGCCGCCCGAGGCCTGCCTTCGCCCAGTGGGGCGGGAAGGCTCTGCACCAGTGCATGGGCCTGAACACTGCCCTACATGGTGCAGGCCCGAGGTGCAAGAGGCGCAGGGCCCCGGGGGCACCGGCTCAGGCTGGGAAGTCAAACCAGGATCATCCGTCTTGTTTATTTTCCAACCATAAAACTTGTAATGTAGCAAGACTGTAGGAAAATGGCCCAGTGATTCCCCCACACCTCCAGCTACTGGACCCTCGTGGGGGTTTTCCGCTTCTCTCTGGAAACTGGGGCAGGCATGGGAAGCCTCGGCCCGAGGGAGAGAGCGGGGGGCCTCCCTCTTCTCCCGCCTGCCCCCACTCCCTCCAAGCAGCCAGAAGGGGTGGTGAGCCCTAATGCATCAGTTTCCACCGTCCTCGTGGGCTAACAGAAGGGGCAGTTGCCTAATTACACGCTCACACAGAAGAGACGGAATGGACCTCTTTCACAGTCTGCTCAACCAACACCCACCCTCCCTCCCCGGCTCAGGAGATTAGCTGGGTCTGTTCTCACACAATGTTTGAATCTGATAAGGAAAACATCCATTTCCAGGCATTTGCATAATGCACTGGCTGAGGCCAAGGTACCCCCTGAATGCTGACAGGCACAGCCGCTTTGCTGCGATGCACGAGGCCCCCTGGGGCCTCCTGGGTGTCCCGCCTGCCCAGGGAGAAAGGGGCTGCTGCCCTCCTCCCCGAGATCGCCAAGGGCTGCAGGCAGATCCCGGCCCCTCAGCTCACGGTCGCTGTTCGTTCAGCAAACATTAACTGTGCAACGACTACATACCAGGAACTGGGCTGGCCCCTGGGGAGGTGAGCCGAGTGGTGGGGCCACGTTTACCCTTGTGGGCTCACCGGCCTGTGCTCTGGATGCTCCCACACCCCTTCGCTCTCCCCACACCCACAGCAACCTGGGAGGAACGTGTGGTCAGCCCCATTCGACAGGCGAGGGAACCGAAGCCCAGAGGGAAGTCCCCGCCGCAGGCCACACAGCCAGCAGGGGCGGACGTCGGGCCCTGCGATGGGTCTCTGGACTCCAAGTGCAGTGCTGTCCACGCGGCACCCCGACTCTGAGGAGGAAACCAAAAGGCGGCTTCCTGTGTAACCTCAGGCAGGTCTCCTGTCCTCTCTGGGCCCTGGTTTCCCCATCCGTAGAAACGCTGGTGCCGTGCACTGTGCCGGGGGCTCAACCTGGGGCTCTCGTTTCATCTTCCCAGTGACCACTGTCCTGCATGTTTTGGGGTCTGAGCTGGGATGGGAAGCCGGTGGCGTCTGGCTCCAAAGCCTGGGCCCCCTCCCCTCTCAGCAGGCAGGGCTGGGTGCTGCAGACATGTCCATCCGGCCCAGGAGGGAGAAGACAGGGCAAGACCTGGGGTCACAAGGTGGGTTAAGCTGGCTGCCTCAGACACTGGTCCCCAAGTGCCAGCCCCAGATGGTCGTGGGTCTGGGGGTCGGGGGATGGGACCCCGGAAGAAGAAGCTCCCCTGGACCTGAGCACCGGCGCTCTGACACCAAGCTGGCCGCGTCTACCAGGGAGCTGTGCTGCAGCCGGCTGGGGGTGGTAAGGAGTGCATGTGATGGCCCCGTTGCAGCCCCCACTGGTACCCTTCAGGGCACACGCCAGCCCGGTCCATGCAGGCACGGGAGGGCTCTCACTCACCCCCAGGTCCCCGTGTCCTGCCACCTGCCTCAGAGAGGCTGGTCCTCCGTTTAAGAAGGGATGTCCTTCCATCAAGAGCATTCCCTGACAGTGCCGTAAAGACCTGTGTTCTGTGGATGGGGAAACCGAGGCACAGAGAAGGGAAGCGACCTGCTAGTGGTCACACAACCTGTTTGCCGCAGAGCTGGGGTTCAGGCTCAGTTCCCGAGAGCAGCTGGGGAGGCTGGGTGCAGTCGGGGCACTCCAAGGCCAGGGAGGGAGGCGGGGTGCCTCCAACCTGGAGATGCCAGTGTGTCTGCCGTGCCCTCAGGGGGCGCCGACTGGAGCCCACTCCCAGGAGGGTGATGGCGTGCGAATGCTCCGATGCAGAAGCTGAAGGGAGACCTGGCGGGTGCCTCTCTCAGGCTGGGGGCGGGAGGAGGCAGGCCACGCCTCCCTCCCAACTTCGGGCCAGTTGTTGCCCTCTGGGGTGATAGACCCCACAGCGCCCAACCTTTTTCTACCTAGTTTTAGAAGAGAATTCAGAAATCTGGGCATTTTGTTAAAATACCATGGTTTTTAAATACTGTCCACCAATTTTTAAAAACTCAGTGTTTAAAAAAAATGGCCAAATCAGGCTCTTCTGCAGGCAGAAAACCGCCCAGGGTTGAGACCTCTTTCAGAGCCTGTCTCCCCAGCTCTGCAGAGTGAGCTCGGGAGGGGGGGCGCCACCTGTGGGAGGGCGCCCCGCCCCGGGGAATCTGGTTACCCCTGGGCGCTCTGCCCTGTGCGGTGGCAGCGGGGGCTGGCGGGGGTGGCACCAGAGGCCGGGGTGAGAGCTCGTCTCTGGGAGGCACAGATGGTATTTTTTTTTATCAGTGTCAGCAGTGGCTTCTTTCTGCTCTGATGAATAGATTCTAAAGAGGCAGTGACATTATTCGAGATAACAGAACAGAGGAAGGGTCAGCGATGGAGAGAAAATGGCAGAGCCGGCCACGAAGGGCAGGCCAGAGCGGGCGAAGTGCCCGGGCTCAGGTGCGCCCCCAGCCCGGCTCCCTGGGGCGGGGGGCCGCGGTGCCCCGGGGGCTGGGGCCGGGGCCGGGGAGGCCCAGACAGCTGCCCGCAGCACCTGCTCGCTCCACATCCTGCCTCCTCGGCCGGGCTGCCCACTCCGCCTTTTCAATTCGATTCAATTAGGCCTCCCACTCTCGGAAGCTTGTCTCCTCTGATATCCAGTCTAACTGACAGGAGATTAGAGCTGTTTGTATTACACGCGCACTCGCAGGCTACTAACCCGCCAGCAGGGCCCAGGCGCCCACGTTATTTATGGAGCCCACAGCACCGTCCTGCTCGATCTGCTTCCTCTGGGCGGTGCCGGGCATGGGGGGGGGCGGGGGGGTGGTGCCTGCTGTCTGCTGCACCCCCACCCTCCTCCCGACCACACTGTGGCCCTGGGCAGTGGAGCAGCAGAGCCCAGAACGCCCTGAGTTTGAATCCCGACTGGGCCACTGGCTGGCTGTGTGGCCTTGGGCTGGTGACGTCACCCCTCTGAGCCTCAGTGTCTCTGTCTGGAAGGAGGAGACAGCTGACTTGTAAGGTGACTGCGGGGATGATGTGAAGAAACAAACACAGGGCAGTTCGCAAGGTGCCCAGGGGTTTATTTGGCCTGTTCACGCAACGAGTGGGACCGGGGGACCACCCCGCGCCAGGTGCCGGTCTGAGCCACTGAGGAAGTGACGGGGGGCGCGGGGCACCTAGCAGACGTGGGGGCTGCTGTCAGTCGGGAAGCTTATATTCCAGGGCGGGGGCAGAAGATGAGCATGGCCCCACTTGAGGTGCTGAGTGAGTGGGGGTGCAGGGCAGATGAGGGCAGAGATGATGATGATGATGATGATGATGATGATGGTGATGATGGCAATAACATCGGGCACCTTTAGGTACCGTCGAAGTCCCTTTGTCTCTGCTGTTCCCTCGGCCTGAAACAGCCTCCCACCCCTCTTTTCCTTTGTTTTATTCCCAACTGTGCAGCCATTTTTCGTTACCTCGCCCATCTCCCCCGGAAACGGCCAGCTCCCCAAGGGCAGGGGCCCCGGCTGTCTTCTTCGCTGCCGTCTCCCCGGGGCTAGCATGGTGCCTGGCACATAAGAGCCTGAGGTTTTCTGAATGAGCGCATGAAAAAATGAGTGAGAAAGAAAGGAGACAGAAAGTGGCCCCTCCTGCCTGCACTACGGCCACCCTGCTCAGCTCGGGAACCTTGGCTGCCCCAAGGCCGCCTTGCCGGGCTTAGGAATGGGTGGGGGTGGGAGTCTCAGTCCGAAGACCGACCAAGAAGGTGAGTCTTTCCCTCCTTCCCTTAGAGAAAGAAAGCCCCCCCGCCACGTCCCACCCCTACACACACCCTCCCTCTCCCAGCAACCAGCGGCCGGTGAGACAGACAGCGTGTCCAGCGTCCTCTGAAGTGACAGCTGGCAGGCCCCAGGCGGAGGAAATGTCCTGCTGTTGGCAGAGGGAGGGATGCCACCAACACCCCTCCGCACCCCCTCCTCCCTCCATCTACCAGCCCTTGGGGGCCCTAGGCCTGCGGGAGTGCAGGTCTGGACGTTCGTCAAACTCTGTGCAGTAACATTACAGCCCCCACTTCGTGCAGGGCGTGCCTGATGTCACCCAGCCCAGGGGGAGTGGAGCTGGGCCGGAGCCCAGGGCCCTGAGGTTAAAGCTGCTCGTGCAGCTCACCCCACTGCGTGCCAGGCACCTTCGTGTGTATCGCCGCCCACATCCTGAAAAGCAGATATTCTGTCCCCCATTTTGCAAAAGGGGAAACCGTGACTCGGAGGGGAAGTGGCCAGCCCTCAGCCTCAGCTGGTTAAGAGGCAGAGCCGCATGGGAACTCGGGTCTGCCTGGCCCCAGGTCCAGCTGGCACACTCCGCCCTGCGGCTTGCTCCTCGTCGCAGGGGCCCAGACTGTCGCTGATCTTTATTAGGCCCCAGGTGGGCAGTGAGGAGCCAGATCACTCAGCCAGCACTTGTGAGGTCCCTTGAGAGTCCCTGAAGTATGACACGGTCCCTGCTGGGAAGGGAGATGTCATCCAGGTAGGGGCTTGGTAGATTCATATGTAAAGAGTTACAAGAATTAAACAACAAACAGAAACTTGGAGCGCTCTCGCGAGGTACTTGTGTGATCCACGATTCTGAGGAGCCGGTCAGGGAGGCTGGCCTTGAAAGACACGTGGGTTTTGGAAACAGAAATCCACACGGTAATCATTACAATGAATCGATCATCATTATAATGACAAAAACCGTTAATAACGACTACAGTGAGACCCCGTGTTGTAGGGGCTGCTGTTCCCGTTTCACAAATGAGGACGCTGAGGCCCGGAGAGATGGAGTGGTGTCCTGAGACCAGGCAGCTGGAAAGCGGGGCTCCCGCCCAGATCCTCTGCCCACACCCAAACCAGCTGCTCTTCCCCGACCCTGGGCAACCTCTCAGAGGGTCGTGAGCAGGAGGCTGACTGGCCCAGGTCTAGGTGGCTCAGCCAGCATTTTTTCTCAGAGTCAGCTCCCTGGCCAAGGCCAGAGTTTGGCTGCGGCCGAGGTAGCAACTGAACATACTACCTGAGCTTGAACTCTGCACTGGGGTCACACATAAACAACAAAATCTGACTCTGTCCTTCCAGGGCTCACAGGGCAGAGCTGGCTAAGCAAACTGACAATGGCAGCATAGAACTGCGGGTTCAGAATTTCCATGGGAGCCCAGGGAGCGGGTGGTGCATATGCCAGCCTGGAGTGTAGGAAGGTAATCAGGAAGGCTTCCTGGAGGAGGAAGTGCCTGGGTGGAATTTTGACTGAGCCAGGAGGTAAACGAGGGCATTCTAGGCAGCAAAGTCACTGAGGTGAGCAGTGCTGCAGCAGGTGCAGGGAAGCCACAGATGGTGCCTATTGTTGGGGGCGGAGCCTGGGCCGACATGAAACAAGGTTTATCCAGAGGGCCCTGGGGAGCCAGAGAGGGTGTTAGGCACATAAGGGCAGGTCACCGTTGTGCTTGAGAAAGTCCTCAGGCTGGGGCATGGCTGATGGAGGGGGAGGTAAGAGGTGGCGAGGGCTGGAATGGGATGGCGGCATTAGGGACGGATGGAGAGAAGGCAACGGGGGAGGGTTTTGCAGGTGCCTGGAGGGGACTTCCGGTTTTGGAGTCCAGTCTGTCTGCCCTCCTCAGGGACCAGGTGTTCTCCTTTCTCAGTGGTCCCTGCTGGGGGGAGGGAGGAAGGCGGCTTCTCGGTTGACCCCCTGGTGGGTGCGAAAGCCCTTGTATTAGTTCCTCAGGCTGCTGTGGCATAGCACACAAGCCAGGAGACTCAAAACCACGTCCCCTCACAGTCCTGGGGGCTAGAGGTCTGCAGTAGAAACACCAGCAGTGCCATCCTGCGCCTAAGACTCTGGGTGGAACCCTTCCTTCCCCTCCCGGCCCCTGGTGGTGGCTGGCAGTCCTTGGTGTCCCTGGGTTCGCAGCTGCATCCCTCCTGTCCCTGCCTGTCACCGCATGGCCACCGTCTCCTCCCGTGTCTCTGTCTTCACATCTCCTGTTCGTGTAAGTCACATTCGACCAGGGCCCACCCTCACGACCCCGGCTTCACTTGCTGACGCCCACAAAGACCCTATTTCCAAACAAGGTCTCCCATTCCCAGGTGCCAGGGCTTAGAATGTCCACATCTCCTCTGCGGGGACACAATTGGAACTCAAAACGCTCTGAAGGGTTTTCCCGGCGTGTTTCTGCCTCTGCAGGCCCCGCCAGTGCTCGGAGGGGAGTCTCAGCACGAACAAGGGAGCGGACGAGTCCAGGCATCCCGCCTGTCCCCCCAGCTGACCCCGGCTGCCCCGACGGCCGACCGCGGCCACCCCAGGCCCGAGTGGCACCTGGGCGAGGCAGGTCTCCGGGGCCGCCTCCCCCGAGGGTTCTTCTCCGAAAGAAGAAGTGGTGTTGATGTCAGCAGATGCCTGTCACTTCCCTTCCCCGGCACAATCTCAACTGTCAGAGTAAGTGAAATAGTCACTGCCTATCCTTGCGTTTGAGATTTTATTGACAGTTTCATTGTCACCCAAAAAAACCTCCTTTTCTCCGTTGGCGTTTTCATCAGGAGAGTCTGGGGGCAGGAGGGGGATGCAGGGTGGGTCCCTAAAAACAGGTTTTGGCAGGCGGTGGGCGCTGGCTCCGCTGGCCTGGGGCCGGCAGTGGTGGAGACCCCGTGGAGAGCCGTCCCCCAGGCCGGGGCTCCCACCCTGCTCTGAGCTCCCTCCAGCGGGCAGGCGGGAAGTGGGAGACAGGTGAGGATGGTGGGATGGTGGCCACGTGGGATGGCCCAGGTCCCGCCCTGGATGCTCAGGCCCTTCTCCCACCCTCCCTGGGGTCCATTAGGGAGGCAGCGGGGTGCCGGGATGAGAGCACAAGCTGTGGAATCGGACCACCCGGGTGCAGTTCACAGCTCAGCAGTGTGTACCTTAGGGCAGGCGCTTCGCCTTGCAGAGCCTCAGTGATCCCGTCTGTCAAATGGGGTGGTAGCAGGTAGCTTCCACTGGTCGAGGCTGCATCTGGGCCGAGCACCCATTTTCCTGGTCAGTCCTCATCGGACCCCGGAGGCCTGGCTGAAAACCTCCCTCGTGAGGTCTGTGGGAGAGCACGGGACGAAGTGTCACACGGCCATGGCGCACAGGGAGAAGCTGTCTGCTGCTGTTGTCGTGTTGTTGTTGGGACAGAGCCCCTTGGCACTGCCCCCCACCATCCCACGCACTCTGCAGACATCACGGAGGCCCCCGAGGGCAGGGAGTGGGGCTAGGCCGCACAGGGGCCGAGGGCCTGCTCAGGGGGCCTGTCCTGCTCCACACCACAGCTTCCTCTGCTCACCCCTTCCCGGCTCCTGGTCGGGGCACCGCATTACCAACCGGGCAGGGGCAAGGCCCTACGGTCACAACGTCAGCCTGAGGCCTCGCCAGGCTGCTGCTCCCGCCCGTCCAGGCTACACCAACGGGAACCCAGGCCCCCAGAGCCGCCCTTCTCAGAGATGCCGAGCCGGGCCGCTGAGTACCGGAGTTCACACCCGGGACTCTGGAGCCAGCAAGATCGCGGTTTGGGTTTTGGTGTGACCACCAGCTGGCTGGTGACAAGCCATCGAACCTTACTGAGTCTCCGTTTCAGCCTCTGTTCAGTGAGACGGTAAAAGAAGACCGCCCCCCTCGGAGGGTCGAGGGGCTGCACGTGGAACACTCCAGAGCAGGGTCTGACACAGGCGAAAAGAATGTTCGCACAGAAAGCTCCTTAAAGGTCTCAGGCTCCGCGCCCCTCCACATGCCCAGGAGGAAACTGAGGCCCAGAGAGGGGGGAGGGCTCCCTTACTCCCCAGCCTCTGCACTCCTGGGGCCGTGCTCCGGCTGCCTCCCGCCAGCTGGTCTGCCGCGCACCCCCGGGGGCCTTGCCTGGCCTGTCCCCGAGTCTCCGGCCCCCCGCGGCTCCCAGCGCCCGAGCCCCGGGCCCCAGGCAAGGGATGCCGTTCCCCCTCTCCCTGGCACACGGAAGGTTTTGAAAGTTAAAGTATTACCGTCGGCTTTGTTGTTGCCTAACTACGACAGACAAATTGAGAACCAGTTGTCAAAATGTCAGCGCACAACAAATCAACATGCAAAACGAGTCGCTGCGCTCTGCGGCGTATAATTAAACAAAAAATCCCTTTTAGAAATTTCAGCGCGCGTTGGTTCCACTTTATATTTGTCTGTGTGATTAATAAAGGCAGCTAATTTTCAGACTTTAAAAACAGCTAGAAAATAGCTCCTAATTACATATTAGGTTCCTAGCGGCCCCCGCTGAGCTCCGCTGGCATTGGTGGGCCGAAGAGTTTGGCAGAGCCTTAATTGCATTCTGAGCATCATCTAATTTTAGTTAAATGTAATGTAATCAGCAGCAGATGTCTGAAATAAAATATGAATTATGAATATGATGAAATTTCATTCTTGAATAAAAAAGTAATTTGCTATTTAGTTCATTAAAGTCTTAGAGGTTTATTAGGAGCAGGTATATACAGCCCAGCGAGGTGAGACATTCAATGATGCCCGGGAGAGGGGGAGAGACCCCAAAGGGGTAGAAACTTGATCCAGGGGGCCCGGTTTGGATTCATTACGGCGGGCCTTGGGGAAGGCCCTAGGAGCCCTGAGTCCACCCACCCCGGGTCAAGACCTCCCTCGGGCCCTTCGAGGTGGGGCCAGGGTTTGGGGTGCAGGTGCTTGCACTGGGGGAAGCTGCAGTGCCCCTCCTAGCATTGCACCCTCACTTCCTTTCCACCCTGGGCTGGGGCCCCCCGGCTTGGGAAATGAGCACGTGAAGGGCTCGTTCCTGGTGGCAGGGCTCTGTGCTGGGCTTGGTGACACCCCGTGAGGTGGAGGGTGGCATCCAGGTGCTGAGCAGGGATCCAGTCACCGCCCCTCCCTGTCTGCGCGCCTTCCGTTCGGCGCCTCCGCTTCCCTTTCTGCAGGACGGGAACCATGATGGCGCCCGTCCGGCGCGCCGCGAAGCCCTGGCCCAGTGCTGGCCGTTGTTGCCCGGGTTGCTCCCAGCTGGCGAAGAGGTCACAGTCAGACAGTATTTCACTGCCGTCTTTTGTTTTGTGCTCGGAAGCAGCCAGTGGTGCAGAGATCGTAAACTCTTATTTCGTCTTTGATCTGAGGCACAGAGACATTCAACAACTCATCTGAGGTTGCACAGCTGGTTATTGGCAGAGCTGGGGTTTGAACCGGGGACCAGCGTTTCCCCCTGCATCCCAGAGCAGCATGAGAACGAGAACCGGCCTGGTGGGAGTCCTGGACTGAGGACCCTAGAAGGGGGCTGGGCAGGGGCAGGAGGAGGCGGGCTCATCTGCCCTGGATTCCCGGAGGAGGGAGGCGCCCGAGGGCGGGAGGCTGGGCCGAGGTTCTGCCAGGTGATGCTCCAGGCAGTGGGGGGACCGAGGCCACCGCTCCATCCTCACTTCACACCAACCAATAATTTCCTGCAATTATCTGGAAAAGATTAATTAGCAAAGTGCACCATATTGACTTGAAGCCGCCCTGGAGATCGATAACCTTGGGAGAGTCTCCCAGGTGCCTGCGGAGAGGGCCAGAACTTGAAAGTGGGGCGGGAAGCCCGGCTTTGGCGGGTCTGAGCCTCCCTCGTGTTGCAGCCTGAGCAAGGCCGGCCAGCCTCCTGGGTTGGGGCAGCTCTGCTGACATCCTGTGGGCGTCAAACGCATCCCTTTGCCTCGCTGAGCCTCAGTTTCCCCGTATGTAAAATGCGGAGTTCCGGGAGGAGAGCAGCCCCCTGGGGGGCTTGTGGGCCAGCAGGGCAGCCGCTGTGGAGGGAACCCTCTTCTCTGGGGCTTGGCTGCCCTTTGCCCACGTGGCAGCCTGCTGGGGGCTGAGGAAGCACAAAGGATTCACCCCGGCTACCTTCCAAGGGCAGAGAAGAACATCTGTCCTTTCTAAAGCATCATCTGCACACAGCCCCACATTGCTCTCCGCTGGCGCCAGTTTCTGGTCGGGGCAAAGAGTTGAGTGTGCGCAGCGTGGGGGTTAAGATGACAGACAGGCTTGAGGGTTAGGCGAACGAAGGTTCAAATCCCGACACAGCCCTCCTGCCCACTGGGTGCCCCAGCTGGTCCCCTGGCCTCTCTGAGCCTCGCTGCTCTCCTCTGCGGGCTGTACACCCCGCTGAGTGGTCGGGAGTTCCCAGGGGGCCTGTGGGCCAGCCCAGGGCAGGCACAGAGTGGTAGGGGGTGGGGAGGAGTGGCCGCTGCTGCCACTGTGAGCTCCTAGGTGCCCACGCCGCCCACATCTGTCAGTGTCCTTCAGGACACAGCATTCCCCTGGAACACTTCGGGTGAAGAGAATTCAAGTAAGGGAGTTACAGAGAGGGGTAAGCCGGCCGGGGACGTTGAGCCCTGGACAGGGGCAGAAACGGCACTAGGAGCGCCCAGCAATAGGGAACCTGGGAAGGAGCACCTCCAGGTGGGAGCTGTGGACTGGAAGGGACACAGGCTGCTGCCGGCAGTGCCAGGTGGAGGCAGGCAGAGCCGGGTGGAGGTATCCCAGCCTGTCCCTCTCCTGCTCCAGCCTCCCATCGGACGGTCCCTTCGGAAGCCAGGGGCTGGGGCGGCTCGTGGAGGTCAGCTTCCCAGGGCACAGAGCCGGGCTGGAAGGTGAGGCCTGGACAGGTGGGAGTACAAGGAACAGACCCAGCGCAGCCCCTCTTCCCGGACATGGATAAGCAGGAGGGCAAGGGGGGGCCTCTCTGTGGGAGTAGGGGAAAGGGGGTCTTAGGCAGGCATGGACTTCGCCCCATATTGTCAATCCCACATCAGTTCTCCCTGAGCTTCTCCTCCCTCTTCACGGGGACCCACTCTGCCCACAAGAAGCTCATTTTGCATCCAGTGCTCCCCGGAGCTGCAGAGGATGGCCAGACAGGCCTGGATTCGCCTGATCCCAACTGGATCCGGTCCTGGACTCAGCCGCTTCACCTCTGAGACTGGACGAGGCCATAACAGCAAAGCCCCTAGCACAGTGCTTGACACATAGTAGGTGCTTCATAAAGCACTTGCTTCCTCTCCTCTCCACCCTCTTTCCCATAAGCCACCCGTGGCTCCACCCACTCAGCCAATAGTGACTGGCCTCCTACCACGTGCCAGGCCCTGACCCAAGCACAGTGACGCTGAGAATCATTTGTCCTACAGCAGAAACTGACAGAGTGTCCCCTCTGGGGACACCGTGGTGACACGGCAGTGCTGGCCTCCATTCTCGTGAAGTCCACAGTGGCTCAGGGAGGCAGACCTGAAGCTGGAGTTTCCAGAGGTTTGGGTGCCATGGTGACGGGGGGGCCAGAAGGCTGCAGGGTGAAAGAGCGCCCCCTCCTGTATTCTTATCTCAGGACCTGGGAAGCTGCCTCCTCCGTAAGGGGCACAGTGCGCAAGGCCCTGGGTGGTGAGGCCAAGCAGCCTTAAGTCCTGGGGGCGCTGGGAAGGCCAGATCGCTCAGGTGCCTCCCTGTCCACTCACGTCCTGGTCTCCCCCCAACCCCCCTCACTGCCTCACCTCCTGCCAGGCCCCGAGGCCACCTGCCTGTCGCCCCCTGGCCACTCCCCTGGCTCAGGTCAGCCGCCTGTCCCCGCTCTATTCATCAAGGGCACGACAGCTAAAATTCATTTGAAGATGAAGAAAGTGCCCGCTAATCCGTTCTGCAAGACATTGATAGACTAGCAGCTCGGGGAGAATTGCACAGCAGTAATGAAATTAGGCTAAAACTGCTGGCGGATTGCAGATAATTGCCCTTGTCTGTCACTAGGAATAACATCTCCCAAATCCAACACAAGGATTGTTCAACTTGCAGGAATTTCTTTTCTCTCTTTCCTTTTTTTTTTTTTTTTTTAAGAGAGGCAAAGCCAAATCTGGGGCTTGGAATCTTCGTCTGGACAGTGGCCTGGGGGGTGGGGGTGGGGGGGAGGTGTCACCATGGTGACAGCCTCCCCTGCTCCGGGAGGCCCCCTAGGAGCCACCGGCACAGCCAGAGAGATCAGGGGACAGGAGGAGGGGCTGGACCACAGTCCCAGGACACCCCTCCCGTGGCACTTCTCGGGTCCTGTCCGAAACCTTGACTTTTCCTCAGTGTCCGTTCCCGCCACCAGCATGTTCCTGCTGGCGAGGCCCTGGACGGAGAACAGGGAACAGGGAAATCCTAGCGAATCGGGGCGACAGCAATGATGCTCTGGATTCTCGGGGGGTGGGATCTGGTTAGAAAAAGATCATAGGACTGTGTTGAAGCTGCATTTGCCTTATGTCGAGGCCGCATCAATCCTTCATGTAAGGGACTTTGGGGCAGAGGGACAGGTAAGGCCCCCCTGAGCCACTCTGTAGTGCCACCCTGGGAGTCCAAATTCCTAGAAAGGGGAGCTCTGAGAAGGGACAGTGATGGACCCACAGGTTTCCCGGGCTTTGGCGCATGACCCAGCACACAGCCGGCACTCAATTAACACTGATGTCACAGGGCGTTCCATGTCAGCAACAGCATGTTCGAATGTCATATGATGGGTCTCTTCGCGTGTTAGCGCTAGACTGTGTGACGTCAGTATCGCTGGGTGATGTCAGAGAGCATGTGAATGTCAACATCACACTGTGTTCCAGCGTCAGGGGACTGGAAAGCCTGAATGTTCTTCCCTTGGGAAGTCAGGGTCAGCGTCGTGGACGGTTAGCCTGTGACTAGCATCGACTCTTCGAATCTGGGAGCTGGGAGATTGGTCCAAACCCTTTCGTTGATGGGTGAGGAAACGGAGGCCCAGAGAGGTTAAGTGATTTGCCAAAGGAACACAGCAAGAAGGATCCTGCATGTAAGTTTCCCCAAGGTCACGGCGTACCCAGATCAGTCTTCAGAGAACTGGTAACCCCTCCTCTCCTGCACGCCCCACCTGTCCCAGTCCCCCGGGGGCACTGGTCCCTGGCACTCAGATCTTGGGGTGATGCCCATGTTCTGGGGTGTTATAGCAGAATATCCCAGAATCCTCTGCCCTGCTAACCAACTAGCCAGTGTCACCGATCAGCCACAGCCACTGGCCTTTCCATCTCATTCATTTGGAACCCCTCCCCCCTCCGCCCCGTTGAGGGCTGATTATGTCTGAGTCAGGTGTTGGGCATGAGGTGAGGCTGCAGGGGTCCATGAGGGGTCAGGGGCTGCAGAGGAAGGAGGCGGGTCCCTGCTCAGAGCTTCTGCTCAGCAAAGCCCCCGGAAGAAGCAGACTTGAAGCGGGGTTTCAAAGGGGCCAGGAAGTGCTCACTGCACCCTCAGGCCGTCCCTCAGGTACAGTTGGGATTAGGGGGGGAGCTGAGCCTAGGGATGGGGACCTTCGTCCCCAAATGGGGAGGAGGCCCTACATGATGGGGGCAGAAGCATGGCGGCCCCCGATGATGGAGGGTAGTTTATTAAGGTCCTTTCACCCATCAGATTCCGTCTGCATCCTCCAGCACCCCTGGGATGATCGCCCCAGGTGGTGGCTCTCCAACTGCACTCCACAGCCCTCTGGGGGTGCCCAGGACCCTTGCAGGGTGTCGGGGAGGTTAACACCATTCCCACAATGATGCGGAGATGCAATCGGCCTCCTACACCGCGACGCCGAGGGGGTGGAAGTCACAGGTGAATGATGCTGCTGGTGTCTCTCATCGCATGAGCCCGGCAGTGGCTCCCAACTGTCACAGAGGGGGTTGCATTCTTTGCCTTAATAAACACTCTCAGTGAAAGATGTAAAAGCCAGTTTCACCTAAGGGAGTTCTTGATAAAAAAGTAAAAATTATTAATTATTTTAAAAAATCTCAAGCTACGGGTACACATCTCTTAAATATTCCGGGGAACCAAACAGGAAGTGCCTACCTAAAGGCCCTCAGCTGTACCATTCATTGCGTCAGAAAAGCCCCAGGTGGCCCCGTCCGGGTGGTCCAGTCGGTTAGAGCGCCGTCCCCGTACACCAAGGTCACAGGTTCGATCCCCGGTCAGGGCACATACAACCAGTGAATCCACAGATAAGTGGAACAACAAATCGCCGTGTCTCTCTTCCTCTCATTCTCTCTCTGCCCACTCTTCTCTCGCTTTCAAATATATTTTTGAATTTTTTTTTAAAAAGAAAGAAAAGCACCACATGGCTGAATTGCAAGCTGCACCAGCCACTCTCTACGAAACACCATTTTTACCTGAAATATTAACTGACAGGCTGGCGGTAGCCTTTCAGCCTTGGCTACTGGCAGATCTTTCCCGAGAAAGAACAAAGCTGCCTGTCAGCCGGCAGGAAGTGTGGCTGGTGATCACATCTGACTGCAGCAGAAGTTCGAATTTGGGGGAACTTGAATCTGCCACTGTGAGTGCGACAGCTTCCTACGGCAAGGCTTTTCCGAAGAGACTGGTAGTGATATTCATGGTGGTAACTTTTTTTTTTTGATGTTGTATAATGAACTACGTCAACATTTGGAAGAGCTGCATACCTCAGTAAACCAGTGTTTTCCCAATGGCCAGTGCACAGTATCACAAAGTGAGTAAAAGATCCATTCAAAGTGCAGAATAGAGGGACCGGTTTGAAATGAGCGGGGCATGAAAGCTGATGGACGTGGCCTCAGGTACCACATTGTAGCTGGTGGCAAACTACCCAGCGGGTTTGGGTGTGATGTGGAAGGAGCACATCCGTAGGGATCTGAGAAGGTGATGAGACTCCTCTTCCCTTTTCCAGGGACATGTTTGTGGGGCCTTATAGTCTTCATCTACCTCAGCCAAAACATGTCTCAACAGATTGAATGTAGAAGCAGGTGTGAGAACCCAGATGTTTTCTCTTAAGCCAGATGTCAGAGAGATTTGCAAAAATGGAAAGCAGCGAATGAACCCCCATTTTACAGATGCAGAAACTGAGGCTCAGGCAGGCCTTGGACCAAATCCCGTTCCCTGTCTAGGCCTCAGTCTTCCCATGCATCCACTGGACAAGGGTCTGGTCGTGAGCCCAGGCATCTGAGAAGCTGGGTAGGAACAAAGCCAGGCCCTGCCCCTCAGTTGGCTTCTCAGGCTGCTGCACAGAGTGGGCGGGGCCAGGCCCCGCCGGCTGGCCGTTGGCCCCGCATCCCTGGGGCTGGTGAGGAGGTGACCAGGGCTGTTTGCCATTATGGATTGCAGCCCGGTGAAGGAGTGCGCCGGCCACGGCCTGCAATGCCTCACGAGCCAGCTCTGGCACGGGTAATTTACTGCCGCCGACAATAACATATTTCACTTCCCGTCGCCCCGATGAAGATTAGTTGTGTTTGAAAGTGGCTGAGTACACAGTCAATTCCGCTTAAACGTTTACAGCCAACTGAGCACAGATAATGCCCCCTCAGAACATGTGTCTGGGCCTCCTGCGGCTTGGGGCGGGGCTGGGAGCGGGTCCGGCCAGGGCGGGGCTGCAGCTGTGAGGGGGGAGGGATTCCGCAGCTAGGGGCTGGGCAGGGATATCCGGCTTCCTTCCCTCCCTCTTTTTAGATTGCTTTGAAATATCATTCATTCAATGAACGCTTCCCCAGGGCTGGCTAAAGCCGGCTGCGTCGCCTTTGGGGACAGGGAGAATTCAAAGCCGCGGTTAGATTTGATCCCAGCAACATCCCGGGAAGCAGGTCTCACCTCCAGTTTTTCCAAAACAATGGAAACTGAGGCTCCGAGAGTCTCAGTAGCTGTCCAGATGTCCCACAGCGGGTATCAGAGTCAGAATTGGAACCCAGGCCAGACAGAACCTCTGAGCCGCCAGTCGTTTCCGGTGACCCTGGTTGGATGAGCTCAAGTCTGTGGCTGGATCGCAGGCTCAGTCCAGAGCTCAGCTTGTAATGCCCGGGTCCTTAGGCGGCCCTGTGGCAGGGCTGGGGTCCCACGAGCCTGGTGGGTTTAAGGCTAGAGAGAGTGCAGATCAGGGCACGAACGGAAGCCCCAGCGCCAGACCACCAGGGCTTCTCTTTCCAACGCGGGCCAACGGGAGGGGCCTCACACACACATCCGACACCAGCCTGCCCGGCCAAGTGCAGTCCATGCCAACACCCTCCATGGGCACCCCTGACCCCTGGGGCTTGGGGGTGCTCATGGGGGTGGCAGGTTTCTCCTGGGAGGATGGACCTCAGATGGACTCTGAGAAGGGGTTCCCCAGGCCTTGGAGTCCACTCAAGGCTGTTGGAGGAGGGGATTCGGGATTCTGGCTTCCCGAGTGTGGACAGGACAGGCAGGAGCTCCCAGAGGGCATGTCCCCCTGGCCCGGGTAGATTCTCCCCCTTCCGGGAAGGGTCATGATGTGCTGGCTGATGCCATGGTCACTGTGTCTGTGGGGGTGACACGATCCTAGTTACACTGTGTTTGTCCACGACTCTAGGACACAGCCCCGTGACTCCAAGCTGTGTGTGACGCCATCTATCTGTGTCTCGTGACACAGTCTGGGTGACCTGGGCGTGTCGTGTGACACTATCACTCTGTTTCTCACCACCTGTCGGGTAACTCTGTGGTGCCCAGAAGGTGCTTCCGCCTGAGAGGGGCTGTATTAGAGGAGAAGGAACTCCGGACGGGATCTGTGAGCCTGACAGTGACCCCTGGCTCTGTGATCGCAGAGATGTTGTTAAATTCTCTGGGCTGAGACCTGAGATGACCTGAGAGAGGGCCAGCTGGTTCGGGAGGGCAGCGGCGGCAGCAGGTAGCCCGTGTGGCACCGAGCTCTGCCGTGTTCCAAGGGTAGCTGCCGCCACCATGGGCGATGATGCAAAGGGCAACCCTGTCTCGGCACAGGCCCTGGGTCAGCGCTTCCACGCTTTGTCCCCTTGAGGCAGGCTTTTATTTTCTTTTATTCTGACTTTGCAGATGTGGAAACAGGCTCAGAGAGGGCAAATGACTTGCTCAAGGCCGCACAGCATGAGACTAACTGAGTTAGGAACAGATCTATACCCAGAACAACACCTGCACCCCCGCCATTGTCTGCAGTACAGATGAGGCACGGCAGGAGTGATTTCCCCTTTTACAGGGGGGCGCAGGGGGTGGGGGGACTGAGGCTCAAAGAGGGTATGTGAGGTGCTGGGGTCTCCGGACTCACTAGCCAGAGCTCTCTTCCAGCCCTCCCTGATTCCTCCGCCATGCTGAGTGCAAATCAAGAGGCTGGGGCGGGGAAGGGCTGGGCAGGCAAAGAGAAAATGCCTGTTCGAGACAAAGGGCTGCTGTGGCCACACAATGGTGACAGCCCAAGCCGGATGTCGGGTGCTGGGCTTCAGGAGCGGCCTGGAGCCCACCTGCAGCCTCCTGCACATAATGGGCAGCCTGTGCCGCTGGCAGGGGCACAATAGGCACCTTGTGTTTGGGGGCCTGCTCCTCCCTGTGCCACTCTGGGGACAAGAGATGGCCCTGGGAGCCAGTGCCCTGCTTAGGAGCCGGGGGGAGGGGCTGGGTGAGGAGGGATGAGGAGCCCACCCACATGGTAGGATTTGGATGGTCTCTCTCTCGTGGCCCCACTACTGCACCCTAAGTGTCCTGTCGCCATCCCTAAAAGTGTATAACTAGCTCTCTATTCCCCTGACTTTGGGCAAGCCACTTAATTAAACATGTCAGAACCTCAGTTTCTCCATCTGTAAAGTGGAGATGATGGGTCTTGCTTGGCAGAGGTGTTGTGAGAACTCCACGAGGGAGACCCATAAGCTGACATATAGTAATGGCTTGAAATGCATTTAGTTAGTTTGTTTATTTTTTTCTGGATGGTCGGATGGATGGTGGATGGATGGGTCAACAGATGAGTGGAAGGATGGGTGGATGAGTATGAGGGGAGGGTCTGGGTAGCAGGTGGAAAGAGGACTGAAGATGAGAGGAGGAACGGTGGCTGGTGTAGGCAGGGAAGGCTTCCGGGAGGAGGTGAGCTGCAGATGAGCAGAGGGAAGGATGCCGCGTGCTCCTCAGGGGCAGGCCGTGTGCATCTCTCAGCTCTGAGCTCCCAGCTCCCGGCCTGGGTTCCCACATGGAGCAGATGCACAGGGAGCCCCCTCCCTGGACCCCACACCTGCGCTGATCCAGGCCCCAGGGCATCCTGTCCCTCACCAGACCCTTCCAGTGGACGGGACGAGGGCTCCAGTCCTTCTCCATTCTTGGTGGAGGGGCCAGAAGCAGGAGACTTGGAGTCAGCTGGCCCCGGGTCTGAGTTCCAGCTCTGCCGCGTACCAGCTGTGTGACCTCAGGCCTGGCCCTTTCCCTCTCTGAGACGCGGCTTCTCCTCTGTAAACTAAGCATCCTCGTCCTGACCTCTCGCTGGTATTGAGGGTGGTGCCACAGATGAAGGAGCTGGAAGCCCCGGCACACAGTAGGTGCATAGAAACGGGTCTGGCTGAAGCGTGGGGCAGGGGAGAAACGGGGTGGCAGTGAGGGGGCCGGGGGCCCAGACACCCCCCTCTAGGCCTGGCCTGTGGCCTCCTGCGTTCTCGTACACCCTGACTCTCGCCCTCGGCCCCTGCGTCCCAAAGGGACCGACGGAACAGTTCATAATTTAAAGAGAACGAGCGAGAGACTCACAAACCACAGCCGCCTCTTAATGGAATTACTGAAAAGGGCTTTTTAATTAAAAGCAAGAAGTTGGGGACAGGTTCATATCCATAATTCAGGGCCCCAGCACTGCGGCCGCCCACGGTTTCATTTCCCTCTATTTATGTCTCTCTCTTGGCGTGATCTATATTGTTAAAATCCCGCGTGAAAAGTGGGCCTGGCCCTTCAGGTGGACAGCTGTAAATATTTACCTGACCTGACACGGGGCCCCCTGTCAGGGGGGGCTTAGGGGCTTTGACGTGCAGCTTAAGACCTCCCGGAGGGGACTCAGTAAAATTTAGTCCCGCCTTTCCGTCCGCTATGATGACGGCTCACAGGGCATGGAGAGGGGGCGTGGGGGGGCCCCTCACTATGTGGGGGCCTGGACACCCTCCTTTGTGGGGGTGTCAGGCACCCCAGCCTGAGAAGGGCCAGCAGGGCAGGGCAGGCAGCCTGGAGTTGACGCCGCCTCTGGGAAGTGGAGGCTCAGAGGCCAGGCCTGACTCTGGGGGCCGCGCTTGCTCTCTCTCTCTCTCTCTCTCTCTCTCTCTCTCTCTCTCTCATCCCTTCCCAGGCCCCTCTTCACGGAACCAGGGGGTGGTCCTGAATCCCTTCCTCCCTCCATCCTCCCTTTTCTCCTCCGAATGCGCTACACCCTCTTGAGTCTCCAGGCCTGCGCATCCGCTGCCCCCTCTGCCTGAAATACTTTTTGGCCCCAAGATGCTTTATGTCTTCTCCCGAATGGGGTTAGGGGCCCTGCCACTCTGTTTGTCCCGGTGGTGGCTGTGTCACACCGGGCTGTCGCTTCTGCCACTTGTCAGCCCCCCCTCCCCCTCCCCACCACCCGTCCGTGGCTCGCTGGAGTTGGGGCGTGTTTCTTGCTCCCCACGGAGACCCCAGCTCCATCAAAGGGTCTGGGACATTGAATGGATTTTGATTGGCAGCGAGATGTAGGGTGGGTCTCCAGAGCGGTTCCCCATGTTACTTCCTGGGCTGGGCCATGTGGCTTTCACGGGGCTTCGGAGGGCCTGGGGGTCCCCCAGCTGGGCTCTCCCCTCAGCTCGGGGGCTGAGAGTCCGTCACAGAGGCTTACTCACCAGTGCACACTGGTTTCTGTTTTCTGCAACGACTTTAGTGTGATATAATTCACAGTCCATCTAATTCACACATTTGAAATGGATCATTCGGTGGTTTTAGTACATTCAGAGTTTTGTGACCAGCACCACAATTTTAGAACGCTTTCATCATTTTCCTCCAAAAGGAAACTCCCTTCTCATTAGCATCCCCCCGAACACACACACACACACACACACACACACACACACTCTCACACTCACACAGAGCCCCTGGCAACCACTAATCTTTCGTCTCATGGATTTGTCTGTCCTGAGAGTTTTCTGTGAATGGAATCACACTGTGTGGGCTTCTGCGTCTGGCTTCTTTCACTTAGCATAACGTTTCCAAAGTCCAACCAGCATGTCTCACTGCTTTCTCCTCTTTACGGCTGAATGACATTCTGGCGTGTGGAGAGACCATACTTCGTTTATTCATTCCTCCGGTGACGTGCAGGAACCGTCCTCTTCAGAGGCTGTTTGCAAGAATGTTGCGACGAGCGTTCGCATACCAGGCTTAGTGTGGACGTGTGTTTTCATTCCTCGAGGTAGATACCGAGGAGGGGAATTGCTGGGTCATATGCTCCTGTTTCGTGATGGCATTTTGGCGGTTTTCCTGGTTGGCGAGGGCGGGGCCTACGCTGAGAGACGGTGCGGGGGTGGGGGTGGGGGTGGGGGGAATAGGAGAGAAGCAGCATTTCTGGGCTGCATGGCGCCTGGGCGAGTTGCCCCATCTCCGAGCCTTGGCCTCCCTATCTGCCAATCCGGGACAACCTCCCGGAGCTGCTGGGGACCCACGTGAAATGACAAGGCCGGAGGGAGATATGCTAGGAATCGTTCTCCTTTGCTGGCAATGCTGTGTCAGCTGCAAACCCAGAGACCCCGTTCCTGCCTGTAGGGGCTGGAGTGGGAAGAGTCCGGCTCTCTGGGCACTGACGCTGGGGCCCTGGGAAGGAGCAGTTGTAAGGCACCCATTTTGCAGATGAGGAAACTGAGGCCTTGGGAAGCAAAGCTTCTTGTGGAGGTCACAGAGCCATCCTGCAGTCTGTTGGATTAAGTCTCCTCCCTTGACCTGCTCCCAGCCTGGTCCTGCCTCCTCCTGGCTGCGTAGGAGGTCGAACAAGAAGCCAGATTCCGTGTGTGGGTGCCCGTCCTCCAAGGACTGGGAATGTATCCCTTTTGTCCCTCAATGTAGCCCCAGTTGCGAAATCAGCTGACAGTCTTATGGGAGCTCCCTGCTAGGTAGCTAACTGCTCTTTCTCTTGCGGCTCTTAAGATTCTCCCTTCGCCTTTAACCTTTGGCATTTTGATTAGGCCCTGGCAGAGAGCGGGCGCTCGTAATTTTACCGAAAGTGTGCATTATGAGGTGACTTAGTTTCCTTATCTGTGAGATGGGGGTAACATCTAGTCCCTGGTGTTTGTGGAAGCCCAGGGCCCATGGCCCGAGCTGCTCAGCTAGAGTTCCCATTTCTCTCTCTTATTCCCCGTGGGGACGGTGCTGGAGGGGAGACCAGCCCCTGCCCCAGGTCTGGGTCTCCTGGGAAGACTCAGGTGGCACTCGTGGTCGGCGGCAGCTCCTGCCCTAGCAGAGTTTGCGAGGGCGCCTGGCCCTCTCCTACTGCCCTGTCCATCTTCCCAGCCTTGGTGCTGTCCATCAGCCCCCACACACCTAACTGGGCCCCGCAGCCCCACCCATCCAGGGGGCGTCTCCTCTGCACAGAGGCGCCCCCACTCATTTTCCAGCCAACAGGGCCAATCGATGGTGTCAGGAGGTCCTCTCACCTGTGGTTTTATGATGACAGCTGGATGTTAAAGGTCCTGTTATTAGGGGCTCAGCATCCCCCCTGCTCGTCCAGAAATGGTAGCACAGGGAAGGGTGTCCACAAGGTGAGGGTGCTCAGAGGCCTGGCTTGGAGGGGGCCGTGGCTTCTCCCCGCCATCCCCAGGGACTGCTCCGCCAGGGACCGGCCCCCACCCTCTGTGGGCTGTGGGCTAGTGAGGAGGGGAGGGGGCGTGAGGCCTCCCGTCCCCAGCTGCTGGCCTTTCCCTGCGCCGGCTCACACAGTCCTCACAAGGCAGCGCTGTTGATTGTGGCGCTGAAATTCCCCTGGGGCTGCAAGACCCAGAGCCCACGCTTTGTCAGCCTCAGTGACAGGTCACGGCTGTTACTGTGTCATTATTACTGTCAACGTCCCCACACAGGCACTTTGCAGATTGCTGCCCTGGTCAAGGAGTGGGAGGGAAGGGTCTGGGTCCCGGCCCCTCTCTGCTGCGGGTGGCCCAGTGACCTCGGCCAACTCCACCACTCTGGGCCTTGAATTGCCGTCTGCAGGGTGGCCCAGGCCCAGCCTGGGAGCCAGTTACCTGCTGTGCCCATCCCAGGCAGGGGACCTGGGACAGGTGACTTAAAGGCTCAGAGCCTCTATTCCCTCATTTGCGAAAGGAGAGCAAAATATCTGTCCCCCAGCTGGGTCACAGGAAAGCTGTGTCAGGGTCCCCTGGGGGGTCACAGGGAGGCTGTGTCAGGGTCACCCACCTGGGTCACAGGGAGGCTGTGTCGGGGGCCCCCAGCAGGGCCGCAGAAAGGCTGTGTCGGGGTCCCCTGGGGGGTGTCACAGGGAGGCTGTGTCAGGGTCACGTGCATGGGCAGGACTCAGAGCAGGGCCCAGAAAACATGAGCAAATGTTTCCTTCAGCCTCGAGGCCCCTCGCGGGGGCCCAGGGAAGTGAAGGGGGAGCGGGGAACAGAACCGCCAGAGGCCCCTGGCGCAGAGGCTGGGGAGGGCTGGTGCTCCTCCCCCGCGGCCCCCGCGCCTGCGGCAACCGCACAGGTGTGTGTGCGTGAAGGGGTGGTCCACACATGTCACCGGTGCCGCGGCGGAGCCACCGTTCGTGTCACTCCCTAATCTGCCAGGAGGAATCAGAGGCTCTGACGGGCCTGTTAGCGCCCATTCTCCCCAGATCGCTCCGACAATTTCCCCCGCGCTGCGCGACAATGGGCCCTAATTAAGGTGTCAGCATATCATTTAGCCTTTTCAGTGCACAGCCCAGAGACAGGCTGGGCGATCTCCAGCCTCTTTAATGAGAGATGCGCGGAGGGAGTGGGAGGGTGGGAGCCGAGAGGTGTGCGCAGGAGCCAGAGGCGGGGAGTGCGGCCTGCAGGAGCCGACGCTGGCCCGAGGGGCCGGACCCACCCTGCAGGCAGGTGGGTGGTTGAGCGGTGGAGGTGGGCAGGAGGCGAGATGCACTGGGTGGTGGCGCGGCCACAGAGGAGCACAGCCACGCCACGAGCCTCGGCCAAGCCCTCAGGAGGCTGCTCGGCCGGTGACCTGCACGGCCTCCCTCTCCTTTCTCGACAGTGAGCTCCTTGAAGACACAGTCTACGCCTGTCACCTTTGTCTCTGTGTGTCCTGTTCCTCAGGACAGAGCTTGGCGGAGAGTAAAGCTTAATAGATGCTTTAAAGATGCAAGAAAGAAAGAATGCAGAGACATAGACAGACAAAGTGAGAGGTGACCGGAGGCTAACATTTAACAGTACAAGGCATCCGCATCCCATCACGCTCATCCCGCGTGAGGGTGACGTAAGCGTGAGAGCCAGGCGCAGAGAAAAAGACATGTGCGCGTGAGCTGTAGGGTGAATTGTGTCTCCCCTCCCACCAACCCAAAAAGGGAAAGTGAGGCCCTAACCCTGCTGCCTGTTCACGTGACCCTACCTGGAAACAGTCTTTGCAGGTGCGGCCCAATCAAGGTGAGGTCACTAGAGGAGGCCCTAATCCACCCTGGGGGCCATGCTCACCGAAGGAGAGACACGGGGAGAGGCCACGGGGTAACTGAGGCGGAGACGGGAGGCATGCAGCTGTAGGCCCAGGAACGCCACGGACTGCCACCTGCTCCCGAGGCCGGAAGGAGCGAGGAAGGGCTCCTTCCACCCAGTGTCTCCGAAGGAGGGCGACTCTGCTGATGTGGTGACTGTGGGCCTTTGATCTTCAGGATGGGAGAGAACATGTGTCTGTTATTGTAAGCCTCTGAGTTTGTGGAGCTTGGTAGGGAAGACCTAGAACACTGAGGTAGTGTGTGTGCACAGATGTGCGTGTGAAAGAAAGAAGGATGAGGGAGGAGAAATGGAGGTGCAGAAACACAGTGGGTGTAGGGCATGGAATGGGGAAACTGAGGCTTTAGCATAGTCTGGCCTAGTGCACTTTCTGTGTTCAGAGAGTGTCTTAACAGTGAAACATCTCCACAGCCATCACTACCACCACCACCATTATCATCACCATCACCACCATCATCATCATCATCACCACCATCATCATCATTATCACCATCATCATCACCATCATCATCACCACTATCATCACCATCATCACCACCACTATCATCACCACAATCACCACCATCATCACCACCACCACCATCATCACACCATCATTGTCACCATCATTACAACCATCATTACCATCATCATCATCATCACCATCATCACCATCACCACCGCCATATCACCACCATCACCACCATCACCGCCATCACCATCACCATCATCACCATCATCACCACCATATCACCACCAGCACCACCAGCACCACCAGCACCATCATCACCATCATTATCTCACCACCACCATCACCACCATCACCATCATCATCATCACCATCATTATCATCACCACCACCACCAGCATCACCACCCTGGCCACCACCGTGTGCGGAAGGAGAAGCAAAGGCAGGGAAGAGCAGAGCCCTGGGGAACACCGGCACGCCAGGGGCCAGCAGGAAGGGAGGAGGCTGCACATGCAGAAAACCAACCAGAATGGTTAGGGCGGCAGGAGGAGAAGAGAAGGCATCCCAATCCCAGCCCCAAGGGGAGGAGAGGGCTGCAATGAGGAAGTCAGAACAGCGTCTGACGCCCCAGAGTGGTCGGGCTGGGGCATGTCCAGGGTTGAGGAGGTCATTCTCAGGGACAGCGGGCCACAGCAGACTGCGGTGGGCTGAGGAGTGAGTGGGAGGTGGGAGTGGAGTCAAGGCACCAGGTTGGGAGTTGGAGAGATTCCCCTGCTTGCTTAGTGGAGAACAGATGGAGGGGACTAGCCTGAGCCAAGGAGGCTAGGGAGGGGCTGGTGCAGTCCTCTGGGTAGGGGACAGTGGCAGGCCCACCTGGGGCAGAGGCTGGGGGAAGAGGACTTGGTGTTCTCAAAGGAAGAAGCCTTGGCCGAACTGGCCATCTGGACAGCTCACCCTCACTGCCACTGCATTAGTTTCCAGGGCTGCCATAACGCTGTGTCACAAAGCGAGTGACTTACACTACAACGGAAAGGTATTGCCTCCAAGTTCTAGAGGCCAGAAGTCTGAAACCGAGGTGCCAACATCGCCGGTTCCTTCTGGAGGCGCTGCGGTCAAAACCATCGCCTGCCTTTCTCCTGGTCTCTGGCGGCCACTATAAGCTGTTGTCCCTTGGCGTGTGCATCACCCCCGTCTCTGCCTGTCACGACGTGGCATTCTCCTCTCCACGTCTGTGTCCAAATGTCCCTCAGCGTATAAGGACACCAGTCACTGGATTAGTGCCCACTCTAATCCAGGGTGATCTCATCTTAACGTGATCACATCTGCAAAGTCCCGTTTCTCCAGATACGGCCACACTCACAGGTTCTGAGGTTAGGACTCCAGCAGACATTTTTTTTAAAAGATTTTTATTTCTTTTTAGAGAGAGGGGAAGGGAGGAAGGAAGAAAGGGAGAGAAACACCGATGTGTGGTTGCCTCTCGCATGCCCCCTACCAGGGACCTGGCCTGCAACTCAGGTATGTGCCCTGCCTGGGAATCGAACCAGTGACCCTTTGGTTCACAGGCCAGCACTCAATCCATTGAGCCACACCACCCAGGGCCAGCAGACATTTTTTGAGGGGGACACAATGCTACCCACTGCAGCCAGTCACACTGCCTGCCACCCTGTTACTTTGATAAGCCCCCATTCATTGCCCGTAGAGCCGGCCCAGGCGTGGGGCTCCTGGTCACACGGAGCTTACCATTTATGACTGATCAGAATGCACGGCGGGAGCTTTGGGGCAGAGGGCCAGGACTCAGTCAGGCAGATGGGTGTTTGGGGGCTCGGGGAAGAGCATGTGTTGGGATGCTGCCCTCAGAGCTGGGCTAGGAAAGGAGGCAGGCTGCGGGGAGGGCACGGCAACCACGCCCCCCGCCCTGCCCCCTCCTTCCCTGACATTCGGATAAATCCACAGAGGGGCCATGACATCTGGAGCCTGTGTAAACGGAGCATAAATTAGCTCTAACAATCACATCTGGAACCGCCACGCTGCAGTCTGTTTCCTGCAGAACCCTGGGCGGGCGTGGGGCGGGTGGGAGGGCAGAAGCTGGGCCCACACGTGCCCGAAACCCTGAGGTTAGCATCCCTTGTGCCCGCAAGCTTCTGCTAAAGTGTGTCTGTGTTCGTGACACAATCGGCCCAGGCTTCTTCTCCCAGACAGCGGAGTCAGGCGTTACGAGCTGTGGACACGGGAGGGACAGGCTTTGCAAGGTGGAGGAGTGGCAGTGGGGTGCCTCCGGGGGGTGAAGGAAAGTGAGGCGGGACCAAGGGCTAAGAGGACGTGGGGGAGGGGCACAGGCCAGAGTCCCGTGGCCACCGAGCCTGCTTCACACGCGTCCCCATGCCTCCTCCCGTGCCCACACCAGCTCGGGAGTCCCAGAGCCAGCCCGGGGGGCGGGGTTGTGTGCTGGGGTGGGGAGGAAGCAAGGGGCCCCGCACCATCTCATTGCACTCCATCCGGTCTTGACCACGTCCTTGTGAGGGTGGTCCGTGTAAACACCACCCCCGTTTCACAGATGGGGAAACGGAGGGGCTGAGGCCACACCGCTGACAGGTGTCTGAGCCCGCCCCCGAGCCAGGTGCTGTGACGCCCTTCTCGTTCCTTGTCTCACCTCACACCTGCTCAAGGAAAGGAGTTGCACATGTGTGCACACATGTATATGCATGAGCATAGGTGTGTGAATAAGTATGTAAAGGCATGTGTGTGTGCACATGTGTGTCTGTGTGAGCATATGTGTGAACCCAGCGTCAAAATGTAGGAACAAGGACCTCCTCTCAGGCTCCTGACCCCATCAGCAGGGCCCCTGTGGGTCGGAGTCACCCAGTACTGAGCAGCTGCTGTATATCAGGCCAGCATGTTCACCCTCACCCATTCATTCGTGCAATCGAACAGGCTGTTTCTTAAACACCTACTAGAGGCCAGGCCCCACATCAGGCAATGAGGACATGAGAGGGGTGAGGTTAAGGGCGTCCTCACTGGGAGGCACGTTTTCTGGCGGAGGTGGCATTTGGGGGTCTGCTCCCTGAGCACAGGGACTGTGTCGTTCTGGCTCACTCGGAACCCCCAGTCCCAGCAGTGGCAGGCGCACCACAGTTGTGCCACACACGTTTGTTGAGTGACTGCTGGGTGAAGATGGGCGGACCCATCTTCGCTGAGGGTCCAGCGGCACAGAGGCGGGGAAGCACTGAGATATTCAGGCGAACAGCTCTCTTGGAGGAGGCTCAACTGAGAGGAAGGGCGCGTCCCTGAGACTCAGACGGGCCTGGGGGAATCCCGGCTGCACACTCGGGTGTTTGCTGGGCGAGTCTAGGCAGCTTTCTTAACCTCTCTGATTCTCTGCAGTCTCGTCCCCAGAATGGAGCCCCAAATAACCTCTGTTGGCAGGGCCTTTTTTTTTGAGGATTTTTTCTTTTTTTTATTATGGAAACTTAAACACATGAAGAAGTGGAAAGTCTAGACCCAGGAACTTCCACGAGCCCGTCATCCAGCCTCACCCAGGTTTTGCCACTCAGGTTTGACGGTAGTTAAACCGGTGATGGAACCCAGTCGCTGAGGGAGGACGCTGGGAATACCTGTGACCCAGTTAGGGCCACAACAGCCCCACCAGAGCTGCCACCTGGCCGGGGGGCCTGGAGGGAGCTGGTGCGAAGAGGCGGCACTCCAGGGTGTCCTCCGGGGGGAGCCTGTTTTCATGAATCCAGTGAGGACCCAAGACCCTGCTCTTTGAGCTCCCAAGCCGATTCTGATCGTTTCCCAGCGGCGACACCCGCTGTCTGCACGCTGCTGCCCGTAACGGTGTGAGCCGTGGGGCGCAGGGCCAGGACCAGAAGTTTGAGAGCGAGACTGACCAGGCCTCTGCCTCCCTGAAAGTGGCCGCACTCCCCCTTCCAGGCCTGAGGGGGATGCCAGCTTCCGCCTCCGTCCCCTTCCCTCCGCCCGGGCTGCTGCCAGCGAGTGCGGCTCCGCTGGTGAAGTCTTTATCGGGAATGTCGCCTAATGCATTCATATCAAACAATAGCGCCTCATACATCATCCCTGCCAGAGGCCACCTCCACGAGGACAAGCACAGTCCATTACCCTGACGGGCGCAGGCCGTGTGCAAAACAGATAACGGTCCCGGCTGTGTGTGTGGGAGGGGGCGTGGGGCGGGGAGTTGTCACAGGCCCCCCCCACGGCGAGCACGGGGCGGGGGGCCCTGGGCAGCTGTCACCTCAGGGAAGTTGGGACAAAGGGCATCTGAGGTCCCCACCTTACAGGACAGCAGGTGGAATGTTGGTGGAGAGCCTGGCTCTGCATCCTGAGGGAAGTGGCTCAACTTCTCTGTGCCCCGTTCCCCCATCTGTAAGAGGGAGCTAAGAATAGTACCTGCTCCACATAGAGCTGCTGGCAAGGCTTAAGCAGAGGAAACGTTTTATCAATGGGAGCTCCGGTTACTGCTTCATTACCGGCTCCCCGTGCACGCTGGCCTGCCCCTTTCCCCGGACGGCCTCCAGCAGTCTTCATTATCCCCAGGCTGCAAGGAAGGACTAGTCATCTGCTCCCAGCTGCTGGCTTCCCGGCAGCAAACCCCGGGACAAGGGTTTGAGTGCAGGTCCGCAGGTGTCTGCTCACCCCAGGAGGAGAGGGGGGCAGTGAGGCAGGGAGGGGGGCGGCCAGCGAAAGGAACACGCTGCAGCTCCAGGTGCCAGGCGTCGGGGTGCTTCCAGACCGGCTCTCGCTACCACGGGGGCTGGCCCAGGGGCATGAATCCCGGCTTGGGTGCAGGGGGCAAAGCCGGCTGCAGAGAAAGCTCTCGGAGCAGAGAAAGGAAGGTCCCGGCAGCTAGAGGCTGGACTCCTGTGTCCCCATCTGGGAAGCGTCAGAGGAGAGGAGTGTGGTGCCGTGAGGGGCTGAATTGTGTGCCCTCTCAAATTCATGACAACGTGCTGGCGTCCTAACGTGCCAGCACCTCAGAATGGGACGGCACACAGAGACGGTCTTTAACGAGGTAACTGGGGGAAATGCATTATATGGGTGGGGCCCACTCCAGTGTGACTGTGTCCTTATAAGAAGGACCAGGACGCAGGCGTGCTGGGGGGGTGGGGGGGGCGGGGGGTAGCCCGTGGGAAGACACGGGGAGGAGAGGACTGCTATCTACGAGCCAGGGAGAGAAGTTCCAAAACACCCCAACCTGCCAACTTGGACTGGACTTCCAGCCTCCAGAGTTGTGAGGACAATATTTAGTGTGTTTCTGCTGTTTAAGCCAGCCAGCCCGTTATATTTTGTTACGGCAGCCTGAGCAGACTCAAACAGGCACCACAGAGTAGGCAACGCCGGCCACCCCCTCCTTTCTCTCACTCCGGGCCTTTCGCCCTCTTTCCTGGCAAGGGTCACGAGGCCAGTCCAAGGGACAATGGACTGTGCTTGTCCCCTGCTCTTAATCCAGCTGCCCCAGCCACCTGCTGGTTCTCCAAGCTCCCCCGGGGTCCTTTCCACCCCGAGATCGTTGCTGTTCCTCCACATGGAGTGCTGTGCCGCCGCACCCCCCGGGGCCGGCTCCTCATCCCTCAGGTCTCTGCGCACTGGTCTCTCCTGGCAGGGGTCCTTCCTGACCCCGTCTTCGCTCTCTGTCGCGTGGAGCTGCTGGGAAGGCTTATGAAGAGGAAGCCAGGGAAGCGTTTTGTCTTCTTCTGTGCCCAGCACTGGTCCCTGTGTGTGTGTGTGTGTGTGTGTGTGTGTGTGTGTGTGTGTGTGTGTTGCCGTCTCCTCCCACCGGAGGCAGGAACCTTGCTTGTCTTGTTTTCTGCTGTGGCCTCGGCGCCCAGAGGTGCCACGTTCCTGTCGGGGGCTCCGCACAACGTCGGCAAGTCAGCATGAGTCCAGAAATGGAACCCAACCCCCCACCCCCGATCCCCACGTGAGTTTTGCCTCCCAGGTGCTGTTGTTGGCTGAATGGCCCAGCCCCCAGATTCCTCTGTCGAAGCCCTAACTTGGGCCGTGATGCCATGTGAGGGAGAAGCCCTCGTGGTGGGATAAACGCCCTTAGAAAACACCGATGCTTGCTTTCTGTTTCTCCCTCGTGTGAGGACACAGCGAGAAAGGGGCCTCCCGCCAGAACCTGGCCCTGCTGGCACCTTGACCTTGGACCTCTAGCCTCTAGAACTAATGAGAAAATCAGTTCTGTTGTTTAAGCCACTTAGTTGACGGTATTTTGTTTTGGCAGCCCCAACTGATGAAGACACACTGGACGCTCTCGAGAGCGTTTCAAAGCTGTTTGAGTTCCCTCCTTCCCTTCAGCAGAGTACAGGCACACAGTAGGTGCACAAGAAATCATCACAAAGGAAGAACAGGGTCTGTGGGGGCATTTATCTTTATTTGCCTGCAAGCCTGGTGGGGTTTCCTTGTTTTTCCGCCCACAAAGTTTAAAGCCATGGCAGTGCTTTTTCCCATGTCCCCCTCTGCTAGGAGGGGTGACCAGACAGGTGCCTGAGGGGTAAGGAAGCAGACCCCCCACCGTTCAGGACCCGGAAGTGCAAAGGGCGCCCGAGTCTACCAGAGGCATTGGAGGAGGAGACAGAGGCTGGGTAGCCCCAGGGAGTGACAAGGACCCTGCTGATGCCCCTAAGAAGCGCTGGTGATGTTGGCGCCCGTGCTGAGAACAGGAAGAGACCCCTCTGCCTGCTAGTTCCCGCCAAATCGTCCCCCGGGCTCCGGGAGGCAGCCTGGGGTGGGGGCTAGAGCAGGGGCTCCGGAGTTCTGTCTCCTGGGTTCAAACCCCAGCCCTGCAGCTTGCTGGCTGTGTGTCTTCGGCCAAGTTTCTACAGCTTTCTGGGCCTCAGTCTACCCCGTCTGTGACAAGGGCTCCAGCTGTGGTGGCAAGGACCAAATGCGAAACCTGGCAGTGTGCGTTTGAGTGTAACAGGATCTGCTCCCCGTCGGCTGGCCCCGGTCGTTTGGTTAATGTCACAGGTGACTCTGAGCTGTTGCAGCTGAGTAGTTCGGCCCCAGTGTGAAATATGACAGCAGGGTTTTACTGCCTGTGAAGCGTTCGAGCGGTGCTGTGTGAGCGTTAGCTATTACTGTCGCAAGTCCCCTGTTAAAGAGGACAAACCTGGTGCCAGAGCTGGCAGGTGGCAGAAGCCCAAGGGCTGGAGAGGGCATTTGGTGCCCTCTGAGGTGTGAGGACGGGTCTCCTCTCTCTGGACCCAGAAGCTGATAGCCCGGAGGCCGCTGCTGCCGCAGCCCCCGTGCCCCGCTGTAGTCCAGGAGAACTTCCCCAGAGCCCACAGGAACCGTGCGAGGCTGGGTGGGGCTGCAGAGCAGCCCGGGGAGCAGGGGTGGGCCGGGCTACCAGCGTGTGATTAAAGACCCTAGTAATCGTGTCTGACGGGGGACCCATCCCCAGGGCTGGGGAGGAGGGGGACCCCAAAGCCCAGATGTGGCCCAGGGTCGGAAGCTGATGGGGGTGGGGGAGCAGCCCTTCGGAGCTCCTGAGCAGTGAGTCCTGTGGTTCTGGGAGATGGTGCCATACATCACCCGACACGCCTTTCGGTGGGACCGGCCTGGCTGACAGCAGCCATTTATCTGAATGTCATTGGCAGTAAACTGGCGAGGGAGAGGGTGGTGAGAAAGGAGGGGACCACGGAGGGGTGGGGGTCTCCTTGGGGATTTCTCAAAGGCCAGTCCAGGGCCCCAGACTTGGGTGGGAGGGGAGAGGCCAGCCCCTGTGAGGTGTGGGGCGCTGTCCATGGTGCTGAACCCCACCTGCCCCCTTCTTTTTCACGGAGGACAGTGGGGGTGGAGATGGGGGTGGCTGACGAACTCAGCATGACCCTGGGAGTCAGAGGGTAGCTGGGGGGCAGCTCCGGTGGTGAGACACCCTGGTAGGGGAGGTGGAGGGAGGAGACGGTTGTTGACCCTCGCGGTTATGGGCACGGAATTTGGAACCACGGTCCTGGTGTGTTCCTTCATTTAAAGGGTATTTCTTCATCAAGAACAGTTCCCCATGATGTAGCTCCTGCAGATGTCAATGAAATAATCACAAAACCTCAAGTAAAACTTTCAACACCAGCCACTAGCCGCGTGGCCTTGGGCAGTTACTTAATCTCTCTGTGCCTCGGTGCCTGATCTGTAAATGGAGGGTAGTACCCACAGCCACTGCAGAGGGCTGTGAGAGGATTAAGTGAGCTAATGTAATTAAAGTGCTTGGAACAGTGCCTGGCTTGTGGAACGTGCTCAATAAGTCTTAGCTAGCTTTACCGGCATTATTAATACTAGGAAGTGTGCGGGGCACCCTAAGATACAATAGCAGAGCCAGACTTTGTTCAGAGGTCCAGGGAAAACCTGAAGGAAGACGAAGGCTTGCATGGGCTAGGGTGTAAAATGTTCCAAGCAGAGGGGACTGCATAAGCAAAGGCCCTGCGGTAGGAAGGGGGCAGGGCACCATCAAAGAGCTAAAAGGAAGCCAGAGGCAGACCATGGAGACTGATGGGACAGCCTCTGCTTCTCAATCTGTTAAATGGGCATAATGGTAGAACCTGCCTCCTGCAAAGGTGGGAGAGTGGAACGAGATGGTGTGTTCGAAGCTTGCGTGATGACTGATTAGACCCCTGACTCCAACCCAAGGGAGGCCAAATTCAATTTGCCATGCCCCACATAAACGCTGAAAAGGACCTCAGAATGAAGTCATTCATTTTAGTCATTCACATGAAAGTCCCCAGACAGGAGCACCGGGGACTTGAGAGAGATCCACTGTGAAGGGGGGCCGCTGAGGCTGCCTGCGCTGGCCCCCTCGGGTGGGAGAGGGTGCAGCAGTGGAAACAATAGGGGTTTGGGGGGTGGAGACGTGGGGTTAGGTCCTGACTCCGTTACTCACCCGTTGTGGGATTTGTTTGGTGTGATGGATGCAATGTAGATGCACTCAGTTTCTTCCTCTGTAAAATGGGGATAATAACACCTCCCCAGAAGGCATTCGTGGTGATAAGAGGGAGTGGACACTCAGGTGCCCACAGGGGCCGTGCAGGCGGAGTAAGGAGACAAGAGGACTGGGAGGGACCTGTGGGGCTAGGACGATTCGAGCTCCGTTGAGAGAGGCAGCCACCCCCAGCGAGGCTGTGCGGGAAAGGGGGGCTCAGCCCTGCCTGGCAGTCCAGCTTCTCAAGGGAACCCTAAATCCTGATTGGCTGTAGGATTTACCTATTTGTGAGTGTGAGGAACTAATTCAAGCCCTTTGAAACCACCAGGTTGGTCAAAGAAGCCATGGGGGTGGCTGGATTTGATCTGCGGGCTCTCAGTTTTCCGCCTCTGGCAGAAGGTAATGCACTTAGTAGGCGCCCAATAGACGAGGTCCCTTTTGCCTGAGGCGCTGCTCTCTGCCCATCTCCAAAGGCTCTCCCCTCATCTGTCTCTATGCAGCCACCTGCCGCTTCGACTTCAGACCTTCCTAGACTAGCTGGGTCTGGGACCCAAGTTCTAGAACCCTCGAGTTCAGGAAGGGGCTGAGCCCTCTCCACATCTGAGCATCTGGCCATCCTCACCCCTCCTCTGTCCCTACTATCCTTGGAGGTCCCATCTTGCTAGGAAGGTTCTACCTGACTGGGGACCCAGGGTCATGAAGCACACAAGTGGCTGGTGTAAGAGGTACTTGTCGCAGCCCTGTCACCACCATGCTGCTCCCTCCTTCTGTCCATGGAATCAGGAAACCCTGGGAACGTGTTAAGACAATGCCCTGAGGTCAATGACCTGCCTCGGGGAGGGGCAGTGTGACTCAGAGGTGCCACCAGGTCAGAGGCTGGTGGCTGCATGGGTACAAGCGGCAGAAAAGGAGTGATAACAGGTCAGAGCTTCATGGGGCCTGGAAGGGCAGCACAACAGTATTCAGTAGGGAAACTGAGGCCCAGAGGGAGGAAGGTCACACAGCAAAGCGGTGGGACCCATGTTCCCGCGGACTCGCAGTTGGATGTTCTTTCCATGACACCTTCCTGCCAGGCCGAGAGGCAGAGCAGGGATGTAGGTGACCTTCTGTGCCCGCTGGGCCCTGGGGAGGGGATGGTGCTGGAGGCCTCCGGACTGCATTTCCATCCTGGTTCTGCCTCTTGAGCAAGTCGCATAGCCTCCCTGGGCCTCAGTTTCTTCATCTATAAAGTGGGAATAAACCCTCAGCCAAGATGAAATGAGAACTTGTGTAAGATGCCAGGTTCGGAATGGATGCTTCAAAGCCTTTTAAAAGGTACTTACGTCTGGACTCATTTCAAAGTGGCTGAGAAGAGGTTCATGACCACGCACCGCAACACCAAAGCCGGGAGCAAGAGGGCCCGGCCGACAGCACGGCGGCGGCGGGCTGAGGTCCCGGGCGGCGAGTGGTGGGCGGGCTGCTCGTCGGGCTCCGCATCCCAAGCAGCCAGAACAAGCAGCAACGTGACCGTTAGGTGACTCCTGGTGCCCATAAGCCAAGAAACTCCTAGTTTCTTAAGGAAAAGAAAAGCTTTTCTTGGTAATGAGATGTGAGCAATTTCTCATGTGATTTTTCAAAAATGGGCCCTTTGGGAAGAAATGTTCATTTTTTTCCCCTTTGTACTCCCTCAGCCCCTTCTCTAGCTACTATGTGGGGGAGTCAGCCAAACCCCATAACTGTGACTGATGGTGCAATGGTTACAAGGCCCAACCCTAAGACAAAACCAGTCTCCACAGGCATGGACTTGGGCAATGCCTTCCCCTCTCTGAGCCTCGGTGTCCTCTGTAAGAAGGGAGAGTGGTTATAATGACAGCCACCTCATCAGGTTGTCTTGGGGACTGCGGAGGTGCCTTCTGGAAAGAGCTTGCAGAGATGTCTGGCATGCAGTAAGTGCTCAATTAATGCTGGCTGCTCTTCTTACAGCCGGAACTCAATAAATGCACACTCCTCGAATGAACATCACAGGGTCGCACAAGCGTTTTATCTCCCCAACCGTCCCTTCAGTGCTTCTCGGCAGCAGGCTTTCTCCCCAGCCCGGCCGAACCCGTGCGCGAGTTTTAATCAATCCCGTGGTTTGTGGGAGGCAAAGAGCCCAGGTTAATGGAACTCGGGCCGAATCCCCCGTGAATTTCAAACCCTCCTTGAAAGACCTTTGGTGTATCCCCGCTCAGCCACTGGGAAGCCGCTGCCTCCATTCGGGGAGGAGAAATTGAATAATTGATGCAATTTGAATAACACTAGGATTTGTAATGATATTGAAATGTAAAGATAAAGAGGGGCGTGAACGGGTGCTGATAGCGGAAGGGAAAAGTTGTTAATAGGCACTTAGGGGTTCCTGGGAGGGGGGGGCCACGGGGAAGGCTTGCTGAAAAGGCATTTAAGAGAGGAGGCTGGGAGGGGGTGGGCTACAGAATCTCCACCGATGAGGGGGAAAACCATATTCATAAATAAGATGCAGAAATTTCTCCCGACTCAGCAGCGCTAACAGTTAGAGAGTGGGTAATTATTTAAATGCCAAATCATTCTGTTCGTTAGAATCCCAAATCATAGCTGAAGAAGCTGATTGCCCGGGGCAGGACCCAGGAGGGGGTGGGAGAGGAGGAAGGTGACTGGGAAAAGCAGGCAGTTGATGGGAGGGGCAGGGCTCCCCAACTTCCAGTTCAAGCCAAGGAGAAGATGGGGTAGGAAGGATGGCAGGACAGTAGGGAAGCGAGGAACACGTGTTCAAAAGTCAGACAGGTCTGGGTTCAAGTCCAGGATCTGGGTTCAAGTTCAGGATCTGACGCTCCCTGGCCATGGGCCTCGAGCATGTCGCCTTACTCTCTGAGCTGCAATTTGCCCACGTGAGAAATGGGATTAATGCCAACATCTCCTTCCCTGTGATTAAGGAAGGGTTCTGGGAAGCAAGACTAAGAACAGGCCAGGGAAGGAAACCATCTACGGCTGGGAGAGGTGGGAGGAAAACCTCCAGGAGCCCCACGTGGGGCCCCTTTCCCCTTCCGTGCCCCTGTCATAGCCATAGAAGCTGACATACGAGGTGGCGACCGGGTCACAGGCAGGATAAGGGACTTGACCAAGATGACATAGCAAGTCAGTGGTGGAGCCAGAGACGCCAAGTACACACGGGTCCTATCATCCCCGTGGCTCCCAACTCCCAGACTGACCTTGTCGCCCTCCGGGGTGCCAGGAGGTCTGTGGGGCGGGGGGCCCTCGGCCGCTTGTGAGTGTTGCTGTGTCTGTGGGCACGAGTCACAAGGGCAAGTCAGTAACAATTCGATTACGCAGAGAGACTCTGGTCTAGCTGGCGCCCCTCCCACGGCGGATGGCCACACGGCCCCGCAGACACAAGCGAGTGTGTGTCCTGGAGCAGGAAGGCCACAAGAGCGCTGGCTGGACTTGGCTGGGACAGGAAACCCCAAACACATAAGGGCTATGCCCTCGTGAGCCCTCCTCAATATAACAGAATAGTAATTATAGAACAGTGGTGATTTGTCAGCACAGTAGTGTCTGCTGGCTTTTATTCGGTACCAGGCCCAGTGCTGAGCATTTTGTCATTTAGCTGTCCTAAGAACCTCCTGATCAGGGTCAAGGGGGAAACAGAGGCCCAGAGCAGTGAGAAGGCTAGTTTATATAGCCTGAGCGCTGTGAGGCTGGGGTTTGAACCTGCCTGCCTGAAACCCGAGCTTCTCGCAGAAACCCCGCACCGCATCCAAGCCTCAGTCTGCAGCCAGAGGCTTGCTTTCTCCCCAGCACAACGCTGGGAGGTCTCTTAAGGGTCCTGGCTCCAGGCACGACCCCTCCTAGACCCGCAGAGAGCTGGGGAAGGAGCTGGGGTTCAGGAGGAAGTCTCAGACATCCCTCTGCCTGCCCCTCTCTGGAGTATCAGACCTTCCCATGCTCTAGCCCACATGCTGACCACCCTCGACCCTACCCCCACCATCCCGTGGCCTGCTGATCACTGCAGAGAGCTGCTCAGATGCCACTTACCCGATCTCTTCAAACAGAACTTCCAGCAGCCGCTTGCCTGGCCCAAGAAGCCTGGGGAACCAGCCACAGGCTCCTAGGTGAGCCCCCCCTCCTCCCGCCCCACTTGTTCAAGGCCTCCATCAGCTGAGGTTGGGGGCCAGCCCTGCTGAGCTGCCCCAGATGATAATTGAAACATTAGCTCTATTCATTTCTCAGTGGCCCAGTGCTGGCAGGCAACTCCCGCCTCTGTGGGGCCTGGTCCTCTCTCTCCCCAGGGAGCGGTGTGGAAGCCCTGGGGCCAGGAGCCTTCAGTGGATCTGGGCTGGAGCCTGCCTGCATTGCTGTGTGTCTTTAATCAAGTCTCTTCCGCTCTCTGGGCCTTGCCTGTATATTGGAGACATTGTCCTTCCCACCTCAGGGTGTTCCTGAGATTAGCCAGGGGCCTGGCACACAGTAGGTGCTCCGTAACTGTTTGATGATATTCACAAGGCCATTATTTTCCGAGGCAAGATTCCCATTCTGCCTGCTCCAGAAGCATATGGGATACTGGTTATAAAATACAGACTTCTGGGCCCTGCCTGGGTGCTGGGGCCCTGGAATCTGCATTTGTGACAGGTGCCCCAAGTGACACCCCAGCGGGCACTGCCCAGCACCCCCAACTCCCAGAGAAGTTAGAGGAGTCTAGGTTCTGGGGCAGGCGGCTGAGCCTGGCTTTTCTCGTATGCAAACGGGAACCGACACTCACCTCTCGGGGCTTCCGGGAGGAACGAATGAGCTTCGGGGCCTGCCCTGTAATAGGTCCTCAATAAATGAGATAGATCCCTTCGGTGCAGGGCCTGAGAGTCAGGCCCCTGCAGAAGGGACAAAGGGGTGTCCTGCCCCTCGGGAGCCTTGTCAGCAAGGGCCCACTCCGAATCGATCTCCCCCCACCGCTGTTTTCGTACCCTGCGTCAGCATCTCTTGGGGCAGGTGAAGAAAACGCCAGCGTCAGCAAGCTGCGTGCCCCAGCCAGCCACCGCTGCTCTTTATTAATTAACCGCCAGATGTTAGTTTTGCATCTTTTATCAGAGGGAGCTTTATCACGGGGACCCTGTATGTCAGGCCATTAGGGGAAGGCAGGAAAACATTCCTCGGGGGGCCCTGGGGTTGGCAGGGAGCTGGGGGGGCGGGGGCGAGGAGCCCGCTGCCCAGCCCCCTCTCCTCCAGGGCACACAGCCCCCAGCCCAGGGCACCCCTCGGCCCCAGCTGTCCCCCTGCCAGTTGACGCTCCAAAGGGCACCCGTGAAGTGGTGACCTGTGTGCCAGTTCACAGGGCTACTGTGGTGAGCAAAACAGACTGCTGGAGAGACAGCCCTGATCCAGCAAACACAAGCAAATAACATCATGACAGATTGTGATCGGTGTCATGAAGGAAACTGACAAGGTTCCCAGAGAGGACAAATAGCCGGCAGGGGACCTAATTCAGATGGAGCCGTGTCCCTGGGGAGGTGACATTTAAGTGGCTTCATGGAAAAGGAGCCCGGGGCAGAAGGTCGCAGACGAAGGGCACACAAGGGCAAAGGCCCTGGGCAGGAGCCAGCTCGGCAGGTCGAAGGACCTGAAGAAGACCCCAGAGGCTGGAGCGCGGTGCGGGAGGCAGCCGGGAGGCAGCCGAGGTCGGCTGCTCGCAGACCGCAGACCAGGGGTGCACCCGGGACGCAGGGAGGAGGGTGGAGGTCTCGTCTGGAGGGCGCCGAGGAGCCGCAGCCGGCTTGGGAGCAGGGGAGCAAGGCGATGCTGGGATTCTGACATCAGAAAGAGTCCTCTCTCCGCCCTGCAGGGTGAGGAACAGATTAGAGAAGATGGAGAGAAGCCCCCGAGGTGATCCGTCTGCGAGAGACGGGGAGACCTCAGCGATGACGGGACAATGACACGGCCACTTACAGGGCGCCAGGCAGTGCGCACGTTCCAGCAACACTTAGGAGGCAGAGCCGGCGGAGAAGGAAGAGAGAAGAATCTCTGGAGGCCCCCAGTGCCCTGCTCCAGACAGGCCCATGTCTTCTCATGCCCCCAGCATCCTCCGAGACTGGAATTAGCACAGTTGTCATTTCCCAGATGAACAATCGGAGGCCCAGAGGAGCGCAGCAGCACGTTCAAGGTTGCATAGCTAGGAGCAACAGACCCTGCATCTGAACCAGGTCTGCCTGCAGCCCATCGTCTTTCCTGCACACAGCTGCCCAGTCTAGGCAGGCAGCAGGTGGCTGCTCCTCCCGACCCTGACCCTGAGCTGTCCTCCCGCCAGTTAGAGGAAAATGCCACTGGGATGAGCAGAGGGGTCCTGGCGGAGCTGACCAGGCAGAGGGCCCAGCCCTTGACTGGTCCGGAGTACGGTAAATCCAGGCACGGGTCTTCATCACCGCCTTTCAGATGGGTGTGGCGCCATCGCCCCGGTTATTATTCTCTGCCCGCCTGGTGCACAGGCCGTCTGATAAGCAGCTGATGACTTCTCTCCCCAGTTCAGTTTCTGATTTGCACAAAATAAATATCACCCCCAAGAAGCCTGTGTGTGTGTGTGTGTTTTGAGGGGTAGAAAGTAGGGCGCTCATGTCTTATTTATGAGAAATAAACATGCGTGCAAGTTTGCATAATCAACATATTTAATCTGGCTCTTGCTCGCCCTTTTGACTCTAATCAGGCCAGGTCTGTGCGTGTGTGTGCTTATTTAGCACGTGGACTTATGCAGGGCGTAACGGGGACAGCTCATGTGTGCTCACTGATGACTGGGCCCTCATTTGGGGTGGCTTGACTAGCTGGACATCCATCTAAGGGCCTCAGTTCTGGCTGTCCAAGGAGTTCCCTGGTTCTTCTCCAAGTTGCCTGGGCTGGGGCTGCAGTGTCCGGGATGGTCCTTGCACTCTCATGCCTGAGGCCTGGGCTCGCAGGCAGAGACGGCGGGTGCTGGCAGGATCTCTCCCTCCCCGCCATGTGCCCCCCCCACCACTTGGCCGGCCTGGGCTTCCTCACAGCATGACCGTCTCAGAACAAGTGGTCAGACTTCTCACGTGGCTGCTGACCTGCCTCAGAGTAAGCATTTGGAAATCGTGTGTGTGTGTGTGTGTGTGTGTGTTTAATGTTGGTAGGCTTGTTTGGTTTTGTGAGTACCTTGTTTTTATGCAAATGCAAATGATGGATGTGTGGTGTCAAAAGTCAAACAGTAAGGGAAAGTGCCAAGATTACAGAAAAACACTCAAAATTCAACTATCTAGAAATTAACGTTTGATAGGCCTTAATCAAGGAATTTTGCTACACCAAAAAATAAAGATAGAAGGATGGATGGATGGCTGGATAGATGGATGACGGATGGATGGATAGATGATGAGTGACAGGTGGGTGGGTGGATGGATGGGTGGGTAGCTGGGTAGTGGGCGAATAGACGAAGAAAACAAAAAGAAGAACCTAATTCTGACTGATGAGGACTGCAGGTGTTGAAGAGGGAGACAAGCAAGGCTCAGGGTGTTGCAGACGGCGTGGTGTGAGCCCTGTCAGCCCAGACCCTCGCCCATGCTTCCGGTAGCCGCGGCCGAGTGTGGTGGGCTGCACAGCCCAGCGGCCAGTGGGGTGCTGGGATGTTCTGGAGCCAGACCACTCACTTCGGGCCCATCATCTAAGAGGGATGGTCAGCAACTAGGGCCCTCCACTTCACGGAGCTGGGACAGGGCCCCTCTCCACAGTGCCTCCACACAGGTCGCCTTCTGGGTCTCCCCGGACCTCCCACTCTCATCCTTCCCTTCCCTTCCCTTCCCTTCCCTTCAGCGGCTTCCTCTGCCTACAAGGTGGAGTCCCAACTGTTGCCACTATCACTGCCGCTGCTGTTACTGCCATTAGTACTACTGTGAGCTTAGTAGTACTATGACCACTATTGCTGATACTACTACTAATGCTACTGTTACCGTCACGGTCACCGCTGTTGTTGCCTCCACTATTACTTTAACTACTCTTATTATTATTACCACCAGCATTACCGCTACCTCTGTCGTTACTGTTACTGTTACTACTACTGCCATTACTATTACCAGTAAGACACCATTACTATTACCATTACTGTTACTGCTTTTCCTACCACTACTGCTACTATTACCATTACTACTAACACAATTACCACTCTTACTACCTCTCTGCCTTCTCCTTTTTTTCCTTCTGCAGTAATTTTTATTAGCACTTAAAAGGGAATACGTGGCCATTATAGAAAAAATTAAGAAATTAGAGATAATTTCACAGACAAATTAAAACCCACCCGCAAATACCACCACTCAGAGGTGTCAGTCCCCATCAGGTCCCCGTTGCTCAGTGGGGTCTCCACGGCCAGCTGCTGCCCATCTGCCCATCCCATCTCTCTCGGACCATGTGCTGCAGCCGGACCAAACCTCTAACACCCCTGGACCTGCTCGCCCTCCCTCCACTTGCCTCTGGGCCTTTGCACGTGCTGTTCCTCCAGCTCAGCAGGGCCCTCCTCCTGTACTCTGCCTGGCTGGCCCCCAGGCTCCCTGGGCTCTGAGCACAGACACAGGCCCCTCTAGGGAGCCTCCTGTGAGCACCGCACCCCTTAGGCTGGGCTAGGGCCCCCTCCAAGCCCCAGGAGTTCCCAAGTATCCCCTGCTAAAGCACACCCCACTCTGTCTCTCTGGTGAGTCCCTGTTTACCTGTCTGTCCTCACTGCTGTAGAAAGCAGGGACCATGTGGAGCCACCTCTGGGTACCCAGTGCAGACCGACCTCAGAGCAGGGGACCCCAGCGTGTGTTTGTTGAGTGACTGAGTGAGCCCATCCCTCTGGAGCGGTTTCCTAGAAGATGTGACATTCGAGCCACACCCTCATGGTGGCAGAGGGAAGAAAGCAGTTAAGGTGTAGGGCCAGGCAGCTTTTTCTGCCCCAAATGACAGGTTGCTTGCATTGGCCTTTGACCTGGGCTGTCTGCCACCTGGGCCCAGGGGTCCCACGTGTGCAGACTCACCAGGCTTCCAGTGGCGTGTTCGAGGAGGCCAGGCTGCCCCCTGCCGTCCACACCACTGAACAGACAGCGCCGGACGGGAGGAACAGGGTCCTTCTGTGTGCTCTTGAACTCCCATCACCGCCGCTGGCAGACAAGGCGAGCAGTTCACCTTTATGAATCCTTGTTAGTGGTGTGGAAAGAGATATTTCACTTTAAGTGCCCCCTATTTTGCTGAAAAAGAAAAATAACAGAAAATGTAAATTGCATCGTCATGGAGAGATGCTGAGAGCTCTGAGCTGGACCTTCAGAGGAGACAGCGCAGGGACGGGCTGGAACATGAGGAGGGGTGGCTCCCTCACGCCCCACCCCCAGGTGGGCAGAGCTGGGCTTGGGGCCTGCCCAAAGCTGAGTCCCATGGAAGACCCACACTTGGCTGAGGGGAGGGTGGCCCAGCACCCGAGGGCAGCGTAGATGGTGGTTACAGAGCACAAGACAATTCTGTGCATCCAGGTGGGCAAGAGAAAAGTACAGGGATGTCCATGGCAATCTTAAAAAAGAGCGTAAAACTGTAAACAACCTAAGTGTCCATGAACAGGGGACTGAAGAAGTGTAACTGATAACACGCCCACTTAAGTGGAGTACTATGCAGCTAGGAAAAAGAATGAGGTGGTTCCGTGTGGACCAATAGAGAAGAATGGACGTGAGCTGTTACTGACTGGGAAAGCAAACGGTAGGACGGTGTATAGTGTGCCGCCGCTTATGTAAGAGAAAGTGTATCCGTGCTCGATGCGCATTAAACCTGTGGGGAGTGTTACACAAACGCCTATTCACAACGGTTCTCTGGGAAGTTAGACTAAAGAACTGGGGGTGGCGCCCCACTTTTGTTTTTTATTTCATTCACTTTCATGCTAGTTTAATTGGCTTTATGCTGCGTGCGGTGTGACTTTTATAACTTAAAAAATTTAAAGATCTTTTTAAATGTTCCGCTTAAGAGGGTGTTTTAATTTTTTCCGTTACAGCCTCTATTGTTTGAGGGGTTTTCTTCCCAACAACTATTATATCTGTAAATATAAACTGTAATACAAGTTTGTTTTTTTTTAAAGATTTTATTTATTTATTTATTTTTAGAGAGGGAAGGGAGGGGGAAAGAGAGAGAGAGAAACATCAATGTGCGGTTGCTGGGGGTCATGGCCTGCAACCCAGGCATGTACCCTGACTGGGAATCGAACCTGCGACACTTTGGTTTGCAGCCCATGCTCAATCCACTGAGCTATGCCAGCCAGGGCAATACAAGTTTTTTAAACAAGAAAATACTGGCTGTGGTGGCGAGGAGACTTGGTTCTCATTCTCAGCCTTCCCTTTGAGAGCTGAGTGGCGTGAGGCAGCCCGTTCACTGCTCTGAGTATCCGTTCCCTCCAGCGGTGTTGGCTGTGGCCAGTGCGTGTAGAGCCGGCACACAGCGCATGGTCGCTTTACCACAATAATTAGTATTATCCCATCGAGAGCTGGCAAACCCTCCCATGCCATCCCAGCTGGCGAACTAGCAGCCGTCCCTGCGGCACACCCTCTGCAGCTATTCAAACCGTGGCAGGCAGACGGCCTCAAACAGCTTTTTGGTACATAATTCATTGTCACGTGGACTCTCTGGTGGACTCTCCGGTGGAAGCTTAGTGTGCGTCAGACGGGAACGGAAACATCCTAGTGGCATCCAGAGTGTGACGTCTGTACCCAATGGACGTCTGCAGCTTCTGGCTGTCCTGCATCCTTTCTTCTTTTGGTGACAGTGCCCCCTGACCTTCTTTCGGGAGGTTTGTCCTTTCCCCACTCGAAGCCCCCGTCAAACCCTCCCCCACCCCTACCCCCACATCAGAGGTGGGCATAGACCCAATGCCAGAGGCATCCCTCGGCCACAGGGGAAGGTCCAGGGAGCAGGTGGTGACCAGGGTGGGCCACCCCAGCCCCTGATGTCCACGCAGACTGCAGAGGGAGAGAAGCTTCCTTCCTCTCCTGGGTCAGAGCCTGGGACGGGGCTGGGACGAGCCTAGAGCTGCCCGTCCCAGACTCCCTTAGAGTCTTACACTGATGAAGCTAATACTGCGATGGGCAGAGCTGAGAGATGGCAAAAAATGTGAGCCCGAGTGGCATCCCAGGAGCCCCTGACTCACACCGTGCCTGAAGCCAGCTCAGCCCTGGAGGGCCTTTGTTGCAGGAGCCCTTACTCTCCACCAGTTGGGGTTTCTGTCTCTGGTAACCAAAGGAGTGCTGAGTGATCAAATGCATTTATTCATAAAGCCAGTTAGGAAGAACCACAGAGCCGCGCTGACAGACGCAAAAACTTGAAATCGGGAATTAGGGATCACGGCCGCTGCCTGTATCAGTTCCGCATCCAGTTTATTTCCATGTTTGGCTTTGGTTGCCCAGCACCAAGAAAATCCTGACTCATAGGCAGGTATCGTAGCCGTTTGTGGTAAGGCTTAGGTGCCCAGGCTCTGGAGCAAGGCCATCTGGGTCAGGACCCCTGACCTGATGCTCAGCAGCTGTGGGAATTGGGGCCATCCTGTCCCTGCTGCGTCTCGCAGGTCCCCAGGGCCGCCCTCAGAGGAGGGTTGGGAGCAGCAGATGAGCGGCTGCCTGTGGGAGCGTTCAGATGGTGCCTCCCACCTGGCATGGGCGCACTCTTGTTATTCTGCCGCATCCTCGCTCCTGGCGCACCTGTGCGCTGCCTCGGGCCCGCGGCTTCACGGAAATAAAACTCCGCCTGCTATGTCGGTCTCACTGACAACCATCCTGCGACAGCAGGGCAAGCGGTTGCAGAACTCACTGGCAGCAGCGTGGCCGTGACCGAGGGTTTTCTGGACAGTGACCTCGGAGCCCGGCCGCAGGGGGGAGGGGTCCCTAGAGGAGTTCTGGGGAACTGAGTCGGAGCTCAGTGTACGGAGCATGCGCCAATGCCTGGCGTTGTCTGGAGACGGACCAGGCTGCCCTCTAGGCGAGGAGCTTCCTGCGTCGGGAGAGCGTTGGCAGCGGGAGCGGACGGCGTGCGGCGAGCGCCGTGACAGAAATGCCAGCTGCAGACAGAAGACAGTCCTCACTCACTCATTCACTCATCCGATATTTACCACCAGCCAGGAGCTCGGCTGACAATCCCGGCTAGCTCTCCGATGAGGTCATGTGATAGGTGATTTCTTGCTAAAGTAGGAGGGACGCCTTCCGCCAGTTTGGGGGGCTGTTTTCATTTTTGCAGAGGATCAAGTGTCAGTGCTAATGCTAAGGAATGGGCTTCTGAGGGTGGACTTGAGGGCACTTGGGCAGCTTACTGGGCATAGCGACGGTAGGCGGCCCCATTCACCGGGCCTCACACCTTATAACCAAAGTGCATGGACTAAGAGAGAAGGACACGCCCCACCACCTCCCGGGGTGGAGGGGGGTTCAGATCATAACAACGTGACCGGCTACGCATGTGACACGTGATATCTCATCTCCCTTTGGCTGCCCTGGACCGTTGTGGGGGTCTCCCAGGTGGCAGTTTGGGCTCAGACAGTCCTCCCCTCTGCCCCCAGCCCCACCCCCTAGAAGATCTTGAGCTCCTCCAGCGCTGGGTGGACAAGCAGGCAGGTTGGAGGGCAGACGGCGGTGCCAGGGGCAGGGATGGCGGAGCAATCACGTTGTCATCTTGTGCATCAGGCAAGGGGTGGAGACAAGGCGGGGGGACAAGAGTCTAGTCCCCGTAGAGTCCGAGCTCCCTGGAACAGAGTGACACCGCTATCCACGAACATGCTCTGTGTGCCTAGTAAGAGCAGCAAGGACAACAGCCGGCACGTGTGAGGTGGCTCCTGTGTGGCACACCCAACGTGGTCTTCCTGGCACCTCTGCGAGGTGACGCTCTGATCTTCCCACTTTCAGATGAAGAAGCCTGAGGCTCCAGGGGCAAAATGTCTCACCCAAGGAGCAGGCCCATCTGGCTTCTGGGTTCCTTCTCTGCCCACGCTGCCACCCTGCTTCCACAACTCCCAGAATCCTCCCCAAACCTGCCAGGGTCATTTTATGCCCATTTCATGGAAACAGAGGCCCCCAGAGGCAAAGTCATTTGCCCTAAGTGTCACAGGAGCTGAGCCATACCTTGGCCCAACGTCACCTGACCTCCAATTCTGGGGGTTCCCCTCTGCTGGTGGCCTGTCTGAGCAAGACCTGAAACAGACAGTGGCTTGCATGAGCGCAGTTCTGGCTCAGGGGACAGTGCAGGGTGGGGGGAGTTCTGGGCCTCTGGTGGGAGCCCACTGACCGCCCCCCTTCCCCTGCAGCCCGTGGAAAAATCTCACCCCTGACAGGGCTGCTGACATAGCAAATAAATCTATATGTTTCTCCCTCTAAATGTAAATGGCAGGCGAGTAGGATGTTATAGGTTTTGGAAAAATAAAAAGCAACAGAAAAGTGATTTGCATTACATATGCGTGTGGCGCTTGACAAAATCTCAAGAGACAAGGATTCCCCAGCTTTAATGTGGATTCTGGGCCTCCACCTTAGAGGGCGCTGGGGGCTGAGGGAGGGTGACCGGGCTCTTCCCGCCCCCCCCCCCCACCGTCCCACCGGATCCCGGAAGGACAGCCTCTCCCCTCTCCCCCACCCACCTCTCCTTTTGTCTCTCTCCCTCCCCAACCTCTCCTCTCTTCCCCTGCTCTCCAATCTCTCTCCCCCCAGCTCGCAAGAACCCCGCTGGTGCACTGCGCTGAGAGCCAATTTATAAAGCAGATGTTTATTGCAAGGTTTCACACGAGCTTGGTGCCTCGCCAAACGTTATAGTAATTGGAGGCTGCGTTTAATTACTGATCAATGTAAAGTCGGGACGAGACAGGCCTGGGAACAGCTTTCGGTCTAGACTCTCCGCTCGGCCTCAGCGAAGGCGGGAGCTCCTGGTCCTCCAGGCGCAGCCTGTCCCGAGCCGAGGCCCGGGCCGTGGCGGGGAAGGAGGATGTGGGCTTGCAAGTAGCTCCTGGGCCGCTGGCCTCTGGGAAACGGCTTTGGGGAAAGGAGGCCAGATTCTGCTACAGCTGTGCCATTACCGCTGATGCCTACTCGGTGCTGGGCGCTATGCTATGCTGGGCACTGGGGTCGCAGGGGTTAGTGAATTTCTCCCAGCGCCTGGGATAAGAGCCTTACATACATTATCACACAGTCCGATACAAGGCAGGCCCCTAGGTGGCCCCCTGCCTCCTGCTGTTCTCCTGTGGCGTAGTCCTCTCCCACAGGAAGAGACGGACCTGTGTAACCGACCCTGCAGAAGTGACGGTCTGTGACTTCCGGGGCTCGTTACAGACGTGGCAGCCTCTGCCTTGCTCCCTCCAGTCGCTTGCTGTGAGGGAAGCCAGCTGCCGCACGATGAGGACTCCCCAGCAGCCCTGTGGGGGAATCCACATGGGGAGGGACTGAGGATCCACCAGGGGAGTGGAAGCTCCAGTCCGCTCAGGCCTTCAGAGGAGACCGCGGCCCCGGTCAACATCACGGCTGCACCCTCCCGGGAGACACTGAGCCGGAGCCGCCCCTCTGAGCCCCTCCCAGGCGTCTGACCCACCGAAACTGTGAGACTCGGTGGCTGTGGTGGGCAGCCAGTAAGTTCTGGCACAATAGACAGCCGTGGGAAAGAAAGAAACATAAGAAAGCTCGATGAATAGAAAACATAAACAAGTGTGGCAAGGAAGAGTCCAGCCACGTAACCACATAATTATATCAACTCTGTACACATGGATATAAAATGTTTGATATAGTGATGATATATTTTATATATATTATAATATAATCACAATAAATGTGAATGAGTTAAATTCACCAAGTAAAAGAAAAAATATTATTTTCTTCTTTACTCGCAGGCTCCCCTGAGATAGGCATGTTTATACCCACTTTGCAGATGAAGGAGTTGAGGCTCAGTGTGGGGAAGAAACTCACCTAAGGTCTCTCAACTCAAGAACAGGAAGGTTGGGGTTGTAAACTCAGGTCCCCCTGATTACAAAGCCCAAAGCCCTAACAACATACTGCCCTTTTAGCTCCTCTGGACAGAGGAGGAAGCTGAGACTCGGAAAGGGTGAGTGATGTGCCCAGGCCACAAACCAAGTCATTTCAAACCTGGAGCCGGAACTGGAGCAGATCTGTGGTCTGGAGCTCCGCCCCCAGAATGCAAGGATCTCACGGGTCTTCTGTCTTCTGAGCTGCTCAAGACAGCCAGAGGCCTCGGCTGTGGCCAGAGAGACACCGGGGGGCCTGGGGGCTCTCCGCCGGGAAGAACAGCAGCACAGAGCCTCGTGCAGAGGTGCAGGCTGGGGGGGCTCGACGCCTCGAGCTGAACTCCAGTAATTGCATCAGGGCCAGCAGCGCAATTTGTATCTGGGTGATGAATGTCTGTGTTTTCGGGCCTGATTGCCCTATTTACATTTGGAATTTGCTGATCTATTATTAATGGTTCCTGGAGGCCAATGTGACAGGCATGAGCAGCTGGGGAGCCCCCTCCCCCCAACCCAGGAAACGCTAGCTCCTACCCTGCTCCGTGTGCCCCTGGCTTTCACGGGGCTCTTGGGCCAATTGGCAGAGGGGCTGACCTGGGACGAGGTTTCCCGACCTCTTATAGATGCGTGAACGCATGCTCAGAGGCACATGTGTACAGGCACAGCGTGTGCCTACATGCACACACACGTGTACATACATCCACATCCTTATATGCCCATAGGCACCTCCACACAAACACATATTCGAAATGCATGTGTGAACATGCTAACACACTCATGTGTACATTCACACTCACGCACATGCACATGCATGTGTGTGTGGCATACATGCGGTCATGAACTGGATGTCCATGTCCCCCTGCAAAAAATGTCATACGTTGCAGCTCTAGCCCTCAGTGTGGTGGTATTTGGAGATGTGCCTTTGGGAAGTAATTAGGGGTCAGTGGGGTCACGAGGGTGGGGCCCTCCTGCTGGAATTAGTGCCCTTATTAGATGGAAGAGACACCCGAGGGAGACCCTCTCTGTGCCCATGAGCTGAGGAAAAGCAGTGTGAGCAGGAAGCAAAAAAGCAACTGTCTTTAAGCCAAGAAGACAGCTCTCGCGGGAAGCTGGACTGGCCAGGGCCTTGAACTGGGCTTCCCGGCCTCTAACCGAGAACGCAAGTTTCTGTTGTTGGGGTTGCCCAGGTCATGGTGTTTTCAGGGCAGCCCCAGCTGACTGAGACGCACACCCCACTGGGAGTCGCACCATGCTGGGAGCAGCACAGCCACTCACCAGGGTCTCCCGACTTGAGAGTCGTGTGGACCCATGGGCCCAGGTGGCCTGGGTTTACACCCAGGCTCTGCCACTTACCGGCTGTGTGACCTTGAGCAGGTGACTACACCTCTCCCTGCTTCTCTGTCCCCACGTGTAAAATGGGGGTGATGACATCACCATCTCATAAGGTTGTGGCGAGGATTTAATGAGTCCGTGGAACTCGCTTGCCCGATGCGCCGTCAGTACTAAATACAGATTTGCTGGCATTATTATTACCGTTGTTTATGTGCCTGCGACATAATGGGCTCTGAGTCACTTTGTTGAAAGATGATTAAACACACCCTTCCACACCCTTGCGCTTGTAACACAAATAACACAAACACGCACACGGGGCCCCTCCTGCCCTCCCCATCCCTGCTTCCCCAGCCTCCGGGGCTTCGTGCCTCTTCTCCCTGGAGCCTATCCTGACTGCCCAGTCCTCCGGTCTGTCTCCCTCAAGGCTGCAGCCAGGATGGGCCTAGGGACAGAACACTGGATGTGGTGTCCCCAAACCAAGGCCCAGACCTGGGTTGGGCCACCTGCTGGTAGCATGACCCTGGTGCCCCGCAATTCTATGCCTCAGTTTCATGATCTCCCCAATGGAGACAGTGACAGAAATGACCTCACAGGAACTGACCCTCCAATGGGTGGCTGATGGTGGAGTTACAGGCAGTGTATGGCCTGGGCCAGGCTGGGCCCTGCTGAGGGTGTGGCGGCACTGTTATGCAAATGAGTATGCAAATTAAATCCATTCACTAGGACTGGGAAGTCAGACACACTCCCAAGTGGAAAGGCTCCAGTCTCCAACCAGCTCTTTGCTGAAAGGCCCTGGACAGGGACTTGGGAGATGTGCTCTGTGGATGACATGCACAGGGACAGTGTGTCCATGCTTGCATGTGTGTGGTCACCACCTCCACACATATATGCACTTACACAGGAATGCATCCATGTGCACGAGTGTGCAAACACACAAGGGATAGTTATGTGGAGGGGCCTGGACCTGGAGGTGGGTAGCGCTGGGTGACCTTGCTCGAGTTTCTGTACCTCTCTGGGCCTCTGCTTTCCTCCCTTGTGAAACGGGGGTAGTCAGACCTGGCCCATACTTGGTTGTGGTGAGGACCGGCTGGGGCAATAGGTGACGAGCTAAGGCCGTGGGCCTGGTACACAGTAAGCCTCTAATATATGGCCGCCGTGTTATGGCATCCACATCCGTGAAGTGTGAGGCCGGAGGAGGTGCTCTTGGAGCTCCCCAACAGCCCCAAGGCCCTGTGGTTCCATGGGGTGCACCCACCCCCCACTCAGAGCCTGTCAACCACCCAGGTGGGAGGCCTCGAATAAGTTCCAGAAATTGGCTGCCAAAACAGTGATTCTGTCCTTCCTCGATTTTCCTGGAATCTCTGGTGTGTGGCAACTACGAGCACTGTGTCGGCAGGCCCTGTGACAGACAAATGAGGAAACTGGCGGGGGGGGGGGGGGAGCATGACCATGGCCAGCCCAGAGTTGGGGGTGAGACTGGCGCTGGGGCTCGGGAGCCTTGGCCTCTCCCCCAAATAATAAAATGGTAGCAGTGATAACCACTAGCCTATACTGAGTATTTACTACACACCAAGCGTCTGCTTTATCTCATTTCATCCTCTTAACCAGGAAGCTGATGCAGAGAAGCATGCTTAAGGTCATGCCACCCTGAAGTAGCAGAGTTGGGACCTGAACTCGCAGCTTTGCTGACTCCAGAGCCCCTGCTCTTTCTTAAGCTGCAAAGAAACAAAGTAGAGAAAAATGGGTTAGCAAATGGCAACAGGGCCCGCAGACCCAAGGGCAAAGGCCTTGATTGCTCCCAGGGGTGCTCCGAGGGGACACTCGGTCCAGCCGCCGCCTGTGGCGGCCAGAACCACCTGCCGCGCCCGCCAGAAGGCGCCCGGTTTCCCTGCAATCCTGCGGCAGGTTGGGCAGCGAGCACATTAAATAAGGTCATAAATTTGTCATGAAGGCCTGGAAATGAGCGGGGCTCATCATTTATGGATGGAATAATTAAGCCCCTGCACTCGGCGCTCCACCCAGGCCCGTACCCAGACACCAGGCGTCGCCTGCAGCCGAGCCAGGGACCAGTTTGGGGTCTTGGCTGTCGCCCTCCTCACTCCCAGCGTCTCGAACGAGGCCCTGGGGTGCGCGCACGCCACCCACAGCGGTCGTGAGGGCTCTGCCCTGGCCAATCCCAGTGAGACCTCTCTGGAAGGCCCGCCCCTGCAGGGGGTGATGCCCAGTCCCCTCAGATGGAGGCGGCGGGCCTGTCTTCCCCTTGGGGTGCAGAGAGGCCGCCTCACGTGGCAGAAAGTGTGAGACGTTTGGACTAACCTGGGTTCGCCTCTCGGCCCGCCCACGCCGCAGAACCACCCTGTGCTCCTGGGATCCTCACTTCCCTTCTCCGGTGTTCTCCTCCCCAAAATGGGCAAAATGATATGTCTTATGGGTCATATGGAGGGTCACATTAAATAATAACTACAAAGCACAGAGTGAGGGTCTGGCTTACAGCAGGTGGCCCCACAAATCCAGCACTTCGTTTCTTACTCCCAGCAGAGCAGACGGGTGGGCAGGAACCAGAGGCTCAGAGACGCAAAGATTCTTGGCTAAGGATGCACAGCAAGTGAACAAAGTGGACATCTCTTTGCTCTGTCATCTGTCATCTGTGGGAGGGCTCAGCCCACTTCCCAACAAGAGGTCGTGGTCCCCGTCACCTCCTTGGCCTCAGCCCCCTGAGGTCAGAGGAGAGAAGGGGTGACTATAAAGGGGGTTGTAGCCGCTGGCACGCGCAGAGCCCTGTCCGAGGCCCGGCCCTGTCCGAGGTGCCCTGCAGTTGTGATCTCACTGTATTCTCCAGGCAACCCCAGGCGGTAGGAGCCATTGTTCTTCTTCCCACTTCAGCGGTGAGGAAAGTGAGACTCATGTTGAGATCCTTGACCAGGGTCACGCAGCCAAGAAGGGGAATTGTGGGTGATTCCCTGGGTCCCAGCAATGCTAGGCTTGGGCGAGGTGGCAAATTGAGACTATCTGGATTCTGAAGGAGCGGTCACTCGACTCAGCCAGCACCTTCCAGAATTTCAGCTTCCCTAGTCCATGTTCTCGAATGGGTCCAAGCCCTCCTTTCACAGATGGGAAGACTGAGGCCCAGCCATTCGAGGCAGAAGCTTGGGCCTTGCCCACCGGCTCCCCGAGGTCTGTCCCATGGGTGGTGGACGCCATAGCTAGCGCCTCTAGAGAGGCCTCTGGCACCTGCCTGGGGGAGGAGCCTGGACCCTCGTCCATTCCCTACCCCACCCACCCTCTGTCACCATGGCAACCATGCAGGTGAGCCTCATCACTGCTAATCCTCTAATTACCAGCCACCTCTTCAATCGGCTGTAATTACTTTGGGGACACAGTTAACCTCTCATTAGGAACGCACGGCCGCTTTCTCCAAAAGCGCAGCGGTGACATGCCTAGTAATTTACCGCCCCAGCTCGCGGGGCCGCTTTGTGTCTAACTCGGGCGCCATCGCATCCCTGTCATTACTCCAGCCCGGTTGTCATGACAATTAATCATTCAATCCCTCATCAGCAACTTTTGCCAAATGTCACCCCACTCGTGATCAAAATCCATCCTGCAGCCCGACGCTGGGGGACTAATGACTTGGAAATGGGCTTCTCCGCTCCCGAGAGCGTTTCCCCAAGACACTTTTTCTCCAGGAAAGCGGGGGGCTCTCAGTGTGGTGGTGGGGTGGTGGGGACAGAAGAATGGCAGGGATGGGGTGCTTCCTCTGTGCTAGGCACCTGAGGGGCTTTGATGCGTTTAACCCTCATGGTAACCCACTTCCTGGAAGGGGAGACTGAGGCTCAGGGAAGCCGGAAGGAGGGCGAGACTCTAACTCAGACTTGTCCGGCTCTAAAGCTGTCCAGAATTTTAGAAACCAAACCCCAAAGATAATGAGCATCACCAACTTGCAAGGATCCTAGAATGTCAGAGTTTTGGCAGCATCATAGAAATTAGCTGGCCCAGAAAGCCTTAGGGCAAGTTCAGGGCAAAAAAAACCTTAGGAGGCTAGCCCGGGCACTTAGGGTGCACAGCCCCATCCAGAGGGAGCAGTTAATTGTTGCGAACACCTATGTCCCAAACAACATGGCAGCAACATCCAGCAGACACAGCCTCAGAATCCAGGTAGAGACATTGGTGGTAGGTCCGTGAAATAACCTAGACTGACATGCTTGACCTGGGGTTCTTGGAGCTCTATGATGGAATTCAGTGACCCATGAGCCCCCTGAAAAGTAGGCTCCTTTGTGATTGGTTGTGAGTATGTGCATCTTTCTGGAGTGACGCTCCAGAAAATGTTTTAATACAGTTTTCTCTCCTCTTTCTCCATATTCTTATCTTAATTTTTTTCAGATTGCTTTCAGAGAAAGGGAGGAGGGGAGAGAGAAAGAGAAACATTGATTGGCTGTTTCACTCATTCATGCATTCATTGGTTGCTTCTCGTATATGCTCCAACTAGGGATCGAACCCGCCACCTTGGTGTATTGGGGACAACACTCTAACCAACTGAGCTACCCGGCCAGGTCCCACATCCTTATTTCACAGAAGGGGATACTGAGGCCCAGAGAGGAGCTATGGCTTGTCCTAAGTTCCACCGCAATTCAGGATGGGTCCCACTTGTGCAAGCAAGGGTGAGCTCTTTCTCAGGGCCCAGGGCAGCCAAGAGGATTGTGCGAGGGGAGGACTCCTATCTGCTTCACGGAGGCTTCCAACCCCCTAGTCCCCAGCCTCCTGAGAAAGCCCAACCCCCCGCCCTGCTAAAGGAATCTTTCCGAGGCCCCTCCCAGGGAACGTTCCTGCTGGCTGGGCCGCCAGCATGTGTGAGACATAATTATGGCACGTTGTAAATGGCATTAACAGACTGTCACAGCAGCCACATGGCATTAGCAAACGTCTCTGTCTTCATCATGCAGTCCCCCGCAGCTCCCGGGCTGGAGCACTTCCCGAGGGGTCTTCTTCCAGGTCCAGGTTGCAGAAGTCTCCTGGCGGGGGATGGGGGTGGGCAGTGATTTGGCTCACGGAGGCCCGGAGAGTCCCCCAAGGCTTTCTGAGGTCGCAGCGAAGAGCTGAGTAGCAAGTTAGGAAATCTGATTGGTAAACCTGGTTCGGCCACGAAGAACTAACCTTCCTCAGCCAGCTTCTTATGTGCCAGGTACTCTCATTTCAACCTCGTAATCACAACCCCCAAAACTGTATTCTTCACTCTGCTTTACAGATGAGCTCACTGAGGCTCAGAGCGGAAAGGTGACATGCCCAAGTCCCTCCAGCTAACAGGAGGCAGTTGTGGGATTCAAACGAAGTTCCGCGCATTGCCATCTATCATGTCGTCATCTCGGGAAAGTTTCTGATCAGCGTTCTGCCAACTGATAGTCTAGCCTTGAAGGTAATTCCCTAAAGCTACCAGCCCGCCAGAAAGTTGCTAACCCCTGAGCTTTGCTTACTGGGACTTCCAACATAGTAACAACAGACTAGTAATGAAGATTATAACAAATATTGTGGGTTTCCATACAGTTTCTCCTACGGTCTTTAGAGCAAACCCTCGAGGGCAAGAGGAACCATGAATCATGTTTGAGACAGTTGAGAACTAGGCCCAGAGAGGGAACGTGACTTGCCCAAGGCTCCCCAGCAAGTATGTGGTGGAGCCAGAATGATCCCCAGTCCTGGTTCTTTCCCACAAGCCATTGAGAGAGTGTCCATAGGCCTGCAGCAGGGGGCTGAGCAGGGGGCATTTACACTTCACTCTTGTGGGTGCCTCCCGCCATCCCGCCTGCCCTGGGGGCACGGGTGATTTATGCTGTATCCGGGAGGCCTCCAGGCTGCAGGCAGCAGGATGGGCTGCCTCCCGACTGGTAAGCAAATCCCCTGCTGAGCAGGTCATATTTTATCCGGGCCACCACCTGCCAGCTCATTTGCTTACAGATACAGGTGCTTCATCAGGGAGGGATTAGCGATTACTTAGCCCAGAGACCCCGGCAGACAGACGGAGAGCCAGCCAGGGCCATGGCTCAGGGTGAGAAGCCAGGAGCCTATCTGTGAGGTCTCTAACTCCTCCCAGGCCCCTTAGCCCTGGAACCAAAGGGAAGGACTGAAGGATTGACGGAGGAACCTCTTTGCTTTGGGGGAAGCGGACTTCCCACTCCCAACCCCATTCATCTGCTGCCAGCTCCACAAGGCTTGGTCCCAGGAGCTCGATTCCCTGAAGCCTTCCAAGAGCCCCCACTTACCTGGCCAAAAATAATGACGTGGTCAATTCAACAGTCCCAGAGTGTTTATTGGTGAATAATTCTTTATATGCACTGCCTCACTTATTCTAAATCGACTAATAGTTGGCATTGTAACAACCCCATTTTCCCAACGAAGAGACTGAAGCCCAGAAAGACTAAATATCTCTCTGAAGGCCACGCCAGCCTCTCTGATTTCCGAAATCCCTTCCTGACCAGGACACACTGCATGCCCCGAGCGGTTCCCCAAGCCACATACTGCACTTTGTTTTATTTACTCTTTTGCCTGTTTACCTGTCTGTAAATAACTGTTTGTCTCAGAACAAGTTTAGACTTCCAGAAAAAACACGTAGGGAGCACAGAGAGTTCCCGTATGTCCCGTGCTGTTTCCCCATTATTAACGCCTTCCGTTTCTGTGACACATTTGTCACCGTTAATGAACTCATATTGACACATTATTATTAACTTAAGTCTATTCTTTATTCAGGCTTTTTTTTTTAACCTAATGTGTCTCTTCTGTTCCAAGATCCCAAATTACATTTATTTAGTCCTCACTTCTTCTTGGGTTCCTCGTGTCTGGGTCAGTTCCTCAGGCTTTTCGAGTCTTCGATGACCTTGGCGATTTTGAGGAAGACCGGTCAGGTGCTGTGTCCAGTGTCCCTTTGTCCGCTATTTTTATCATTGAACTGAAGGTCTGGGTCTTGGGGGAGAAGACCCCAGCGGTGAAGTGCCATTCTCATCACAGCACATCGTATCCCATCCCATCCCATGAAGGCTGTATACTGTATCTGACATATCCCTGTTGACCTTAGCCTTGATCCCGGGGCTCTGGGAGCATTTGCCAGGCTTCTCCCCTGTGAAGATGCTTTTTCTGCCCTGGCTGCTGTAGCTCAGTGGACTGAGCGCGGGCTGCGAACCACAGTTGCTCCTTCTCTCCTTTCCACGCTGACCTCTTTAGAAAGACGCCACCATGCACAGCCCACACTTCACGAGTGGGGAAGCATGCTCACCCTGCTTGAGCGCAGAGTATCCCCAACAATTATTTGGAATTCTTCCGCACAGAAGGTTTGTGTATTCTCCCTTTTGTTTATCTATCCAGTCATTTATTTGTATCAGGATGGACTCATGGATCTTTATTTTGCACTTTGAGTGATAAGCCAGTACTGTTCTATGCTTTTAAAATGATGCTTGGTCCTTTCTTCCTTGGTTTCTCAGCATTTCCCCAAATCTCTTCTGAGATGATCTCATTCCGTGGGATTTGTTAACAGGCAATCTTCAAACAGCTTCTAGAGGCAGGTCATTCGGGGTAACGGTGGTTGGGAAGGAGACCAAAGTAGGTCTCCGCTGCAGGACCTGTCAGCTCCTTTAATGAGCTAATAATGCAGGGGGGGGGCGGGGGCTCAGAGAGGCAACATTTCCCACGTTTCTTTCCCCGCGCTCTGGGGTGGGGCGGGGAAGACACACAGGAGAGCATAATCGGCGTATCCCGTCTCTCCCTGGAGACCAGAAGCTCTTAGAGTGACGATTACACTTTATTCTATCGCTAGAAATTAGCATGGAGCAGGCGCTAAGGAAAAGAAGTCGGATAGGCAGAAGGATGGGCGCTGAAACGCCGGCTGATGGAAGGGTGGGTCAGACAGATACACGGACAGATAAAGACACAAGGATTTGGGGTCGGTACATGCATTGATGAATGGGGGGTTCGATTGGTAGGTGGATGGGTGGCTGGCTGGCTGGATGGACGGACGGACAGACTTGTACGTGAATGGACTGGTAGCTATTGACTTTTGATTTTGGTAGCTCCCTCGGTTAGGACTAAGAATGTTCCCTCACATCTCAGTCACCCACGGGATTCCAGACTCAGGGCTTGAGGTAACTGCCCCCTGTGGACAGAGGACAGGGAAAGTCGTGACCGTTTATTATGTCCTGACTGCGTGCCAGCCACCTTCCATCCTTGCTCCTCATCAGAAGAGTCTGTGTTGTTGTTTCTCATGATTCAAAGAGAGGAACAGAGGATCAGGAAGGTCAGGAAACCTGGACAGAGTCCGCTGGCAGTAAACAGTGGTAGAGCTGGAATTGGAGCTGAGAGCTAAGTGTCTTTACTCCCTGAGTCCACAGGCCCGCGGTCAGCTCTGAGTCCCTCCACTGAGCGCACAGGGCCAGTGGGGAAACGGGAGAGGCCTTCGGGGGTCTGGGGAAGAGAGAAACGGCACTGTGGGGTTTACCTTCCAGTCCGGCACCGGGTTCCAGAATGTTCCAGGGGAGGGAGGGCAGAGTGTAGACAAACCAGAGTCCCAGGAGCCGAGCATAGGGAGGCCTTCAGACCCCAGGTGTGTACGTGTGTCTCTGCACATGTGTGTGTCTGTGCATTCAAAAACGGGTAGTGTCTTGTACAGCTAACTGCGTTGCTTCCAAAAAACGATTTCAGGTAGTTGCCATGTAAAACACCCCTTGTTAAAATTACATTGTTGCAACTGGAAATCAAATATAAGAGCCAGGTACAAAAAGGGTCAGGAACAGAGAGAGGTAGCCAGGTTCTGGTGTCGGAGAGAGAAAGCAGGGGGGAGGCCTGCACTGTTGAATGGGGCTCAGGGAGATACGTACAACAAAGGGCTCCCTTCTCTGCCTACCCGCTCTCTGTTTTTCACAGTCTTGCAAGGCAATTACTAGGTCAACATATTCCCTTAGAAATTGTTTAAAAGGCACCTTTCCCCCTGACAGTATGTGAGGAAACAAATTATACCAGAAAAACCTTGGGTAAGGTAAATGATGGCAATTGAATCTAAACCTGGTTCTGAGCTTCCTAGCAGCCATGGCAAAAGGGCAAACAAGTTAGTTTTCCTAGTTCTCATTATCTACCAAAAGCGAAGTTTAAGGGAAGTAAAACTGTGGGTTGTGCAGAAAGAGACTTTTCTCGGGGCTGCATCCTGAGAAGGATGTGTCCCCCTGGGCCATTCTAGAACCCATATTACGTAGAATGACCATGGGCAACGTTACAGACCACTTTCTTGATACCAGTTTTGCACAGAGACCCTCATGAGATTATTTCTCATATAAACCCTGAACTGTCAAGGGCACCATCGCTTTGCGGCTCTGGGTGGACGGTTCCCCTGGAAAAAAGGATAATTTGATGTGACTTGATCCAGGGACAAAGCCTGGATAATCTGGAGGACAGAGGATGAATGTCTTACGGTGGCAGCAGCAAACAGGACTCCGGCATCCGTGGGAGCAAGGAGAGGGTGTGTGAGGACTCGGGCACAGAGAATTGACAGTTCCCGGCAGTCAGGATCAGACCAGCAAAACCGAGCCTCTGACTCCCCTCTTCCTCCCAGCAAAGGCGCAACCAGGGCATCTGCCCACCAGGAAAAGGCCTCAGCCCAGTCTAGTAGAACAGCTTGGAAATCAGACAACCAAGACTCAAGGCCTGGCTCCGTCACCGGCTGTGTGACCTTGGGCAAGCCTCTTAGCCTCTCTGAGTCTCAGTTTCCTTATCGGTGCAGCATGGGAATAGCCGCCACCCCGTGGGCTGCTGAGAGCCCAGGGCCTTAGGTGAGGCAATACGTGTGAAGTCAGCTCAGCAGACACCGATTTCCTTCCTTCTTCTTTCTCCTTGCCCTGTGGAAGAATCCAGTGCCCCGGTGGCCCCCCTGCAGGGAGAGGGAGAAGAGCCTGTTGTTCCCAGGGTGGGGCTTCTTTGGGGTCCACAGACAGGCTTTACTGTGTTCACGAACCCCTGAATAATGTGCAAAAACTGTGTGCAGGTGCTTTTTTTCTGGGTTGAGAGCCCATAGCTTCCGTCAAATACCTAAGGGGTCTATGACCCCCAAAAGCCAAGGACCACTGCTTTGAGGGCTGGGTCTGGTCTCCTGTCATGGGCTCACCCAGCCCCCAGACTGCGGGCACAAGTCCTCAGGTCATCTGTCAGTCCCCCTTAGTCATTGGACTACAGCCCGGGGTTCTTCCTCGGTCATAGGGAAGGAAATGGGCAGACCTGGTTCTCAGGAGGGTGTGGCCTGGGACCTGGGCTGGGGCCGGGGAATAAAGACCCGAAGTGTCCTGAGCACATAGGAGGGGCCCCACATGGCTGCACAGGTCATCTTTGTCAGTCCCGAGCCCCAGGGATGGAAGAGCAGTTTATCACCCCCACTCGAGAGATGAGGAAACTGAGGCCCAGAGAGGGAGCAGGAGGGCACACACAGAGCGAGAGGCCGAGCGGACCTGGCCCCTGGCTAGCTGATTCTGCAGCCCCGGGTTCTTTCTACAGTGTCACAGGGCCCCCAGGAGCCCTTGGGGGTCCAGAGATGGGAAGAGGACCACAAGAGGTAGCTGTTCAGGTTGTACCCTGCCCAGGGGCACCTGGTGGACGGGGTGCAATTAGGGCTGAAATGCATCCAAAATTCAGCTCCACATCCACTAGCTGAGGTTTGTGCCAAGAGCCTTCAGTGGCCGGAAGAAAGTGGAGCCTTGGGCGATGATTGCTCCCACAAGGGGGCCTTTTCCTAATTGGCCTACCCAGAGGGGATGCCTTTTCCTAATCCCAACAAAGCCGGCAGATGGCCCTCCTGCAGTCCTGGTGGAAACACGTTTTAAAAGGCAGCTCGTTGGCATGAGCCAAGAAACGCTGCCCGCTGCCCACCGTCTAGGATGACACTTTCCAGGTGGGTTCCCCTGGGCCAGAGTGCCCGAGCAGCCGGCTCCGCCCCAGCAGATGGGAGACTGTTCCTGACATTTTCCCAGGCAGGCCAGGGCCAAGAAGGAGGGGGGTTGGGACCCCGTCCACTCTGCTCAGCTGCCCTGGGGCGCCTCCTCCTCCTACCCCTTCAAGCCCCCATCTCCCACTGGCTCTAACCTCCGAAGTCCAAGCACGAGAGGCAGGGTCCCATCAGTGGTCATTTACAAACCACATCGATCTAAAAACTGACACTGGGTTTCTAGGGAAGGTGGACAGGCCCTCCTGTCCCCCCACCCACCCCACTGGCATCTCCCAGGAGTAGCAGCTGCTCATTCCCAGGCAGGTCTGATGGCCCCTTGTAAGGACTGGCCACCCAGGGCCTCCAGCACTCAGCCCCGGTGCCCCCCCCCGTCCCCCTCCTCTTCTGCTCCTCCCCCTCCCTGCCACCACCTCCGGCCTGATTAATTCCCCCATATATGCCGTGTCACAGTGACTAATCAGGCCCGTGCCCCATAACTGGCACTTCAAGACCTGACAAATGACCCAACCCATCCAGGGCTGGGATGGGTTCACTTCCCACACTCCCCCTGCTACCTGCGATCAGTGAGCTGGAGCCTTGGGGGAGTGAGCGGGGGACCAAGGACAGAAGAGAAGGCCCTACCACAGCCCTCTGAGGAACTCAGCTCGGCCATGTCCTGGCTGTGTGACTTAGAGCCTCTCTGAGCCTGACATTCGGGCCCCTGCACCGCCTGCTCTGGGCCCTGTCTGCCCAGTTCCTCTGGCACCCTGTCCCCTCCACGCCATGCAACCTGCCCTCCCATGGCGGCTGAGCCCCTGCTCTCTGGGGAGAAAAATGTGCACATTATATGCACACGTGTGTGCCTGGTTATAACCTCTGTTGATAAATATAGAGTATGGATATCGACACATGGCCCACCATGTAAAAATAATAGTAAAATATACAATAGTCTTTATAGTAAGTAAATTCCATAGAAGCAGTTTGACTCTCATAAAGCGCCTTTATTGATTTTTGCCAAACTCTGGTATGGATAGCCGACCTACGGTTGGAACTGACGAGCACGTCTCATTCAGGCGTGAATGCGGGTTGATCCTCTCATTGACGTGTTACTGGGGAAGCCGAAGGGGAAGCCGTGAGGATGCGTTGGGACCTCACTCATTCTTCAGCGTTGTGAGCAACTTCCTTGCTGAACTGCAAGGTGGTTTTTGAACACTGGGAGATTATGGCCTCAATTTTTTTGTGCTAATCACGGGTAATGGCTATGAGCACAACACACTTTGAAGTTTCATCTGTGTAATTAGCATTTCCCCCCTTTCTTTCTAAGGTTAGACACTCAACCGACACATTCGTAAGTTCCGCCCGGGTTTGCAGCCCTTGCCGGTTTCGGTGGTGTCCACACTCTGACTTGAAACTTACCAACTTCGTGGTGAACACGGAGCTGGGGAGAGAGACACAGAGAGCATCACGCATTATTCCTACTGCATAGATGCAGAGGACGGAAATAACCACAAGAGCATAGATAATAGCAAAACACAGTGAAACATTATGAAATGATGAGTTCGGAGTATTACTCTTATGCTCTGATTTATTTGGCTGTACGTTGCTATAATTTAAATTTCAGTCATCACTGTGTGCTGGACGAAAAGAGTGTGCCTGGCTTTTGTCCCTGGTTCCTGGGAGGGAGACTCTAAATGCTTGGGATTTCTGGAGTAAACGGGGTTCTCTTTGTTAGCCAGGAGCCCCTGGATTCACACCTCAGTTAATGCTCAGAGATGAGGTGATTCAGGACGGTGAGGGGGTGCTGTTTACCAGAAAGGTGATTAAAAGGGTGGGGCTTTGAGGGCACACTCTGCCCCCTGACCCCCGGGCCTCCACCCCTCAAGCATGGGTGAGGCCAGAGATTCAGTTCAGTCACGTGGCCAATGATCCAATCGGCCACGCCAGGAAAACTCTGGTCACTGAAGCTCTGTGCAGCTTTTTGATTGGCAAATACACTGGTTTGCTGCAGGGGCGGGGGCGGGGTGAGGTGTCCTGACTCCACAGGCGCGAGCCGTGGAAGCGCTCAGTTCCGGACCCTCCCAGGCCTCCCCTTGTGTCTCTCTTCGTTTGGCTAGTCCTGATTTCATCCTTTATAATAAAATTATAACCACACATGTAGTGCTTTCCTGTGTCCTGTGATCTGTGCTAGTAAATATCAGACCTGAGGGGAGTAGGGGAACCCCTGAACTTCTAGCCAATTGGTCCTAAGCGGAGGGACCTCTGCACTTGCAGCCATTGTCAGAGGCGAGGGCAGGCTTGCTGGGTGGGGTCTGTGCCGCTTCACCTGCGGAGTATGAGGCCGACCGTGGGGGCGGGGCATCGGGCCCGCACTGCACCGCAGCGCCCCCGCTGGTGTCGAGACTTAGCGGGCCCTTGAATAGCACCGTTTCGTTCAGCGATGTTTTGTTACAGCGTCGATGGGACGCCGCAGGAACTCAATTCTCATTTGTATCAGGTAACCTATGGCAAGACTGGTTTTGTCGTACGTCGCCTCTCCGCAGCTCCAAGAACCTACTGCTGATGTTCAGTAGAGACTTCCTGTGCTGTGCTTCACGGCTGGCTCACACAGGTCCCGAGCTGTAACCGCTGGCTGTCATCGGACCGGCAGACGTGCCGCCGCCTCGTTCCCCTTTCTGAGCCTCTGCGTGTGCCGTTCCCTCTGCCGAAGCGCCCGCCCTACACTCGCGTTCGTTTGTTTGTTTGTTTGTTTGTTTCAAGGCTTATTTTGTTCACATGAGAAAGAGAAGCATGGACCTGCTGCCTCCTGCACGCGCCCAGCCGGGGATCGAGCCCACGACCCAGGCGTGTGCCCGCCCTGCCTGGGAGTCAAACTGGCGACCCTCTGGTTACGGGATAACACTCCAACCAACGAGCCACGTTAACCATCCTGTTTATTTCTTTATCCACTTAGTTAGTGATTCACCAAGTCTTCCTGGAGTCCCCGCTCCGCGCCAAGCCCCGTGGTAGGTGTTTGGGACAGCGAAGAAAACAGACCTCATCCGAGCAAGGCGGGGGGGGGCCCATTCCCCGCTCAGGGCGCCTCTGCGCGTTCGACCATTCTTTGCGTCCCTCCGCCAGATTCCGGTACTTTTCTTTCAAATGCCCACAGGTGGGATTCCTTCAGAGAGCTCTCCTCGGGCTGCTTCGCTGGCACGTGCAAGGAGACAGGGAGCGTAGTTTAAGCCCCACCCGCCTGCCGGGGCAGCTCTTAGCCAGCGGCGGACAGTCGGGGTGAATGAAATTCAGCTCCCTCGCCCCAGGTCAGGATGGTGCTCAAGCTCCCGTGTGGGATCGGCCTCAAGCAGCCCTCCGTGGGGCTTCGCCTGAAATTGCACCCTGTTTGGCTTCCTCCCCTTCCTCGTCCTGCTTCCTGCTCTCCCTTACTCATCCCCTGCGGGGGTCACTCCCTTCCACAGCCCCTCATGCACCAGTCCTCGTCCCGGGGTCCAACCCAAGACCCTGTCTCTGCCCCGTGGAGCTCACAGTCTAGTGGGGACAAAGGCGTGGTTCACAAGACCCTGGAAAAGCGAACGTCTTTATAAATGGAGAGCAGTGCCCTGCAGGAAGTCAGCAGGGCCAGGGGCGGGGTCTCTGGGAGCCCTGACAGAGTTGCCTGCCCGTCAGAGCAATAGGGAGGGCCCCCTGGGGGAAGTAGTGTTTCCTCTGGGTGAACTCTGAAAAATAAGGGAGTTTAGGCAGGGGAAGGGGGCAGGGGAGGGAGGAAGCTTTGCAGAGAGGGCGTTATCCGAAGCTGGAGGAGTGGGCTGGTGGGTGTGGGTGGGGATTTGGTTCCATTTCCTGGGAGGAGTGGAGACGCACTTTAAATGTCAAGGAGAGGGCCAACTTGAGAGACTTGCATTTCGAATCTTATCCATTTTGAAATGTCAAGATTCTTTAACCCACAGGACTTTGCCCTGTGAACGAGCCCTTCTCTGTGGGTACATGGATGCAGGCAAATGCGTGCCACTTGCATCCAAATGTACACGATCGTGTACACAAACCCACAGTGAGGACACGGAAACTTTTCTTTCGTTGGCTCTCCTGCATAAAGCATCTCACGTCTTTTCTTGTCCCTGTCTTACCGTCTTCTTTTAGTGACTCAGTGTATTAAATCATTTTCATGTAAGGTAAAGAAAAAAACAGAAAAGGAACATTTTCATCACCCCCAAATGTTCCTCGTGCCTTTTCCTGGGCAAGTCCCATCCCCCACGCGGCCTACAGGCCGCCGCCAACCTGCTTTCCATCATACATGTTTGCCCTTTCTAGAATTTCATGCACAGAGAGGGAGGAAGTTTTGCAGGCAGATGGCAAAGCAGGTGCAAATATATAAATTTTTTTTGAGATCTACGCCTGTTGCTGCTTATATCTGGGGTCCGTTCCCTCCTGTTGCTGAGTCGTGGTCCGTGGGAATGGGGGAAATCAAAATTAGTTGATTTGTTTGTCAGTTCGCTCTCCTTGAGTGCCTGTCCCCTTACCCACTCACGGGGCTCCGCCTCTGCCCACCCTGGCTTCCCCGAGGTCCTGCCGGCCACCCGCTCACCCTCGTACTCAGCGCCCTGCCCCACGCTCACCCACTGCCACCTCTTGCCCTCCCCCCATAAAGGGAAGAACCCCATCCCTCCTCGGTGACCTTCAAAAGGTGTAAGTGAAGATGGTGGCGTGAGGCCAGCTAGTGAGTGTCCCCTCCACTAGCTGAGGCCAGGTCTGGGGGAAAGAAAGACAGGGGACCTTGGCTGAGGCCTCCCTCCCCTGGGCTCCCAGCTTCTCCTCCTCTGGGCCTTGAGAAAGGGAACTGGGTCTGGGGGAAGAGGCAGATGCGCCCACTGGCTCCTTCCAGGGCAAGCAAGCATCCCACGCACTCCCGGGAATGACCCCATTCCATCCTCCGCACAAGCTTGCTGTTCCGGAAATAGGAGAGGGGACGCTCAGAGAGGTCAAGGGCTTGCCAAGGTCACACAGCTCGGAGGGGGACAAGGGGCGACTTCCCCTCTTCACCTGCTACCAGCACCTGAGATGCCTAGAGGTCCTGTGAGATGTGGAGAGAGTGAGAGAGAAAACACCCTCAGGCCACTGTGCTCCTCTGCACGGGGCGAACAAGGTCAGCCTGCCCATCCCGCCGGCCTCCTGCCGCTGCCGCCGGGGAAGCGGCCCCGGAGCAGGGACCCTGCTGCTTCCCGACACTGTCCACTTGGGCCCCTCTCTCCACTGCCCCCATGAGCTCGCCTGGGCCCCTCCAGCTGTCACCTGACCGAACAGAGGGGGAGAAACAAATGAGGGGCCTCTCCCTGCCCAGCAGAGCAGCAAATTAGACCCCCGGGTTAGGAAGCAGGGGATGGCCCCCTGCCTCATTACTAGCTGTTCTCTCTACCCTACCTGCCTGTTAACATTCCCTGCCCGCCTCCCTCCCCATAAGCCAGTACTAGTAATCCATTTTCAAAAGCCCCACAGTCCCCACTGCTGGGCCCAGGGACACAATGTAGCAGCCTGTGGCTGTGCATAAACATGAGAGGCAGATGTTGCCAACATCTGGAGACCAGGGAGGCCCAGCGCTGCCTGAAACTGGGAAGAGCGCCCAGCTGGGAAGAGTGCGGCAGGGGGAGGGAACCCCTACCCGTCACTCATGTGGACAGGGGCCACTTTGCCCCAAGGGAGGGCCCCTAGGTCCCGACCAGGGCTCCCAGGCTTGGAGGTGCTTTGGAGGGGGAAGCTGGGCCGGTGCTGCCTGCGAGGAGGGGACTTCAAAGGCTCCCCTAATCCCTGGTGACATTTTCAGACACAGGAGTTTGCTTTTTATGCTGCGGATCAAAGCCCAGAGCTTTATAAATAACCCTCATAAAAGCCAAGGGGCTTGTAAAGTTAAACAATAAGTCACAAAGAGTGTGAGCATTGAGGGGCCGGAGACAGGCCGGGGGAGTCTGGCTCCTGCCCGTGCTCTGCCCACCAGATGGCCACCCTTCCTCTCCACCAAAGCTGCAGAAGATGGAAGGCCCCGCCCCGAGGGAGGTCAGGGGGCAAGCCTGGAGAGCCTGGCTTGCATCTGAAGGCTCCTCTCGGCCCCCTCAGACCCCAAAAGGCACCCTAGAGCTGGCCTTTAACTCATTGTTTCAGTCACTCAGTTGGTCAGTCATCCCGATGTCCTCCCTGTGCAAGGCCCCTGGCCAAGGAGCCCAGGACTGGGCATCCCGGGTATTTGAGTCATAGCCCTGCCGCCTCTCAGCTGGGTGACACCCAGAAAACCACCTCACGTCGCTGAGACTCGGTGTTCTCGTCTGTATGATGGGGGTACAGTTCAAACCTGTCCTGAGGGTGTGCTAGGCCTCAGTGGACACGGCACGTGGCTCAGGCTCACACGTGGGCCATCAGTACTGTTAACCAAACAGCAAATATCCTAATCAGTGGTCTCTCCAGAGGCCTTCTGTTCTTTGGCTGGCTCCCACCCACCCCCCAGATAACTTCCCCTTCTGTCCTTCTATCTGTGGGGGCCGGGGGGGCACCCAACTGGGAATGGGTTTTGTTTACATTTTCTGCGAAGTCATGGAGGCCAAGAGCGGTTACCCAAGGAAAGGCTGTTTCCAGAGCCAGGGGACTGGTGGGGTGGGGAGGGGTGCGAGCGCAAGTCTGTGCCCAGCACTTCCCAGCCACGTGCCTGGTTCTCCCTCTCTGAGCCTCGGTTTCCTCGTCTATAAAATGGGGGCACTGGGGAGGAGCCAGTGAGGGCAGGAATATCCTATGCCTGGCACGTAGTTGGTGCTTGGTAAATGACTGTGGACACTTTTTTTTGACTTTCCTCGCAGTGGAAATGTCCAGAAGGACCGCGCGGCATTCGTGCAGAAGGAGAGGAAGGAATAGGACTGGCGGATGATGAGGGTCCCTCAAACCCAGTGTCCGGGGAGCTGGGGCCTGGGCTGTCCTTTGGACAAGGAGGTCAGGATGTGAGACAGGCTATACCCTGCCCCATCAAAGGCCTTCCTAAGTGGGCACGGCAGCTTCGGGATGGCGGCGAGCCCATTTCATAGATGAGAAAGCCGCGGCCCAGGACAGGGAAGTCTTTGCCTGTGGCCGCCTGGCCAGACTGTGTCAAGGTTGGAATTCAAACCCAGGCCTGGCTGCTTCTAGATCAGCCTTTTTGGCTGCACCCATAGGTGCCGAAGGTGGGCGGCCCACAGCGGCTTTGGGCCCAGCAGCAGCCACCTGACTGGCCATTCCAGAGAAACCAAATGAGGTCCCAGGGCGGCGAACCTGGCTTTCCATCTGTTCAGCTCCTGTTACCGGGGATTCAGATTTAGCTGTCGCCACCCCAGCTTCCCGGTTCTATGTGAAGCGGAGTGAGGGGTGGGGAGCCCGGAGAGGTGGCGTGGGTCGTCCTTGGTGGGTCTGGGCTGCTCTAACAGGAGACCAGGGACTGGGTGCCTTATGAACAGTGGGGATTTATTGTTCGCCACTTTGGAGGCTCTGAGTCCGAGATCAGGGTGCTGGCGTGGTTGGGTGAGGGCCCTCTTTCGGGCTGCAGACTTCTCTCTGCGTCCTCACGTGGCTGGGGGGCTGGGGAGCTCGTGGGGCCTCTTTTATAAGGGCACTAACCCCATTCATGACAAGACCCCACCCCCAAATACCGTCGCTTTGGGTGTTAGCTTCTCACCACGTGGGGAGGACACACACATTCAGACCACGGCATCACGCCGGTGAATTCCACCTATAGGTCCCATTCGGCAGGCGAGTCTGTCACTGAACATTTCTTTATTGGCATTTGTCATGTGCCAGGCCCCATGCTGATCACCGAGTGCAGACCAGATCATCAGGGCCCCTGCCCCGCAGAGCTGGCAGAGAGGAAGCAGGCGACACAGTCCAGCGTGACCAGGGCAAGGCTGGGAGTGCAGAGGTGGAGCTCAACCCATACGCGGAGGAGCGTCAGCAAGAGCTGGGACCCAAACAATGAGGACAAGCCAGCCTGGGAAAGGGGGCCTGGAAGGCCATTTCCGGCAGAGGCGGCAGCCGGGGGAAAGTGAGAAGGCACAGCTGTGGACACAGAAGGGGCCTCCCCCACCACACACTGCAACATTCCCTTGTCCTATTTCGGGGTCAGAATCCTCTGAGTGGCAGGTGTGTCCAGCACCCTGAGATCTTCACATCCACTGTGTCCTCCACCCCCATCCCATTATTCCCATTATGACGCCTAAGGCAAGGGAGGCTCAGAGAGGTTGAGTAACTCGCCCAAGTCCACACAGCAAAAGCACTCTGGATCTGGATCAGCTTGGTGGGTGTGGGCATTGGGGAGCTGTGTATCAGGGGCCCTCCCGGAGCCTCCATGGTTACAGCCGGTGCCCTCGGCGAGTTATCTCTCCCTGCTGAGTCTCAGTTTCCTCATCTGCAAAATGAGACCCAGGTGAAGCCCCCGCCCCCGCCCCACCTGTTAACGGCCACATCTCTCTCACTGGCCTCATTAGGGAAGTCGGCCTGGAAGCAGCAGTCCCCGGGGAAGGCTCAACCACAAACCCTGTCCCAACTAGGCCAGGGACAATGGGATCCCCCTGTGGGCACCTGGCCTAATTGGCAGCGGACCCCTGGGAGCTGTGCCAGCTTCGCTCTGATCACTTCTCGACCCATGAGACACTCGCCTGGAGCTCCCTAGGGCCGGTCCCAAGCCCCAGCTCCTCTGTGGCCGGAATGTGGCTTCCTGCCCGGCCCATGCTGGGTGCCCGCACTGGGTGCCCAAAGCACCTGGTGAGGTCAGTACTTAGGTCCCCACTTTCCAGAGGAGGAGCTGGGGTGGCAGGGGGAACCTCTCCCAGAGGCCTTGCCATGTGGTGGCACCCCAAGCCCTGGTTCGCTCGTCTAGAAAATGGGGTGATGAGGTCCATTTTGTGGGCAAGGAAGGCAATGGCCTCAGTCTCATCTGTAAAATGGTATGGATCTGACTTAGCAGGTTAGCATAAGAATTAACCACCAAATAATAAGTGCACAGTTATTGAGCACCTACTGTGTGTCAGGTACTTTTAGGGGGGGCTCTGTGTGTAGAAACTTTTTTAATCCTTGTATCAACCTCGAGAAGGAATACTGGCTATTATGCCCATTTTACAGTTGAGCAAACAGAGGCACCGAGAGGTGGAGAAACTCACCCACGCACAGTTAAGGCCTTGGCACGGGAGACCTCAATAAAGGTTGGCTTTTATTTCTGCTCTGCTCCTTCCAGTGTCCAAAGAACCCTGGCCCACACTCCCTGCCCTTCCCCTGTGTCCCGCCTCCTTCCAGAGAGCAATGGAGGGTCAGAGGGTATTGTTGTGGAATCACCTGGGGGGCAGAGTTGCAAATGCTTGTACCTTGAGTAAAGTTAGACCTCAGAGGGAACTTCCCAGCCGTGGGGGCTGTAAGCAGAAGAGTGTGTATGTTTCCCACGGCCAAGGCTGAGAGATGCTGAGATAAACACCCATCTGGAGACATCCATAGGGGCAGGCGGCCCTTCCAAGTTCCTTGCCGTGTTAGGATTCTAGAAATGAGACTGCAGCGGGGCCTGCACAGTGCCACCTCCCCTGCACGTTTCTTCCTGGGCTGGGGGAGTGCCAGGCTATTGTCTGGCACTGGGGGAGGGGGCGTTCCTCGGCGACAGGATCCTGGGACTGGTGAGAACACCCCCTTCTCCGCGCCGTGCACGCCGACCCCCCAGAGCAGCTGGGCAGCATGTCTGCTGTCTGCGGGCTCATTTATCATTCCGAGGGGGGCATTGCCTCTGTGAGGTCCCCCGGGATAGCTCTACTGTGGCCCCGTCTGATTGAAACCCAGGCCCAGTGCACACTCGGCCCTGGGAAGTGGCTGCCTGGAACCCAAAATAAATAATACCCCGGTGGGAGGCACAAAGCTGCCGCTAATTACGGCATATCCTGATTAAATGGGGTGCGTAGATAAATATTCCAGCCTGGAAGATGAATAGGCCACGAGGACTACGGTGACCAGCTCTGCTCTGAGCCTGTCTTGTCGTTCTTCCCCGTGGGAGCAAAGGACAGAGCGTTCGCCCCACTTGCTGGGTGGCCCAGGATCAGTCACTCCCCACCTTCTGGCCCCGGTTTCCTCCTCCATCAGATGGGGTGTCAATGACCACCTCTCAGCCAGGCTCACAGCTCTGGGGTCGGAATCTGAAAGGACGTTTGGGGTAACTGGGTTTTGACTGTGAAGAGTAAAGAACAGAGAATTCGGGTCCAGGACATCCTGGGTTTGAATCCCAGCTCCAGAACCATCCCTGTGCCTCAGTTTCCCCTTCTGTATTTTGGATGGATGTGAAGAGCCAGTGAATGCTCTGAGACATGCCTAGCATGCAGCCCAAGAGGTAGCTGCTTGAGGATTATCAGCACAACCTGCCTGAGCCCTGGAAGCCATTGTCATTAAACGTGGAGGTCCCCACGAGGCCCAGGCCCGGGCGAGGCCCACACTCCCCACACCGGCCCGAAGGCCCTGCCTAGCAACGTCCATGCCTGTCCTCACAGATGCCACCTACTCATTTCCAGGAGGCCCAGGGGAGAGAAGGAGGAGGGAGAATCATCCTGGAAAAGTTTAAATCAATTAACTCCCTTCCAGAAAATGGGCTGGGAAATGTAATGGCACAATAATGACTTTTCTCCACAGGATTAAATGACACAGACCAGGGCCCAGTGAGGAATCAGGGAGGCTGACGCAGGAGCCTTGTCTGTGACTGCCTGTGTGGCCTTAACCAGGTCTTGTTTACTTTTCTGAGCCAGCGTTTCCCCGTCCATACAAGGAGAGGGCTTAGGCTAGCCTCAAGAATGGCTAATAGATGGCATGCCTCCTGTAACGCTCAGCTCCCTTGCCCATGCAGGCATTGCTAATCGATTGCAGCACTATACTCACTGAGCCCAGATGGGATAGCAAAACCAATCAAAGCCAGAGCAACCCCTCCAGATAGGTTACAGCTGGCACAGAGAGGCACCAGACTGGTTTTAGATGTTCTGCCAATGCTCCTCTAGCACAATGTCAATGTTCACTGAGTTACTACTACCACCACGGGCTCAGAGTTCATCAGAGCACTTACAGCCAAGGTTAACATTTGCTTGAGTGTTAGCTGTGGGCCAGGCACCGTTCTAAATGCTGGTTCCATATAGACCAACTCATTAAAACCTCATAATAAGCAGATACAGCAGTTAGCGTTATTATCAGGCTTATTTTGCTGAGGAGAAAACCAAAACCCAGAGAGGGGGAGTGATTTGACTCAAGGTCACACAGCTATAACTGGGGTCAAGACTTGAACTCATGCCTTTGTCTTGCCTGAACCCCAGCAGTCTAGATGGCATCATGTGACCCTTCTCTTTGCTTTTAATTAGCCTGGGGAAGAGAGCCACCATTTCTCCATACCAGGCTCTGGGCTGCGTGCATGCGTCACACGCATCATCAGTCTGGAACTGCAGGTGTCCTCATTTCCAGACGGGGGAACCGAAGCCCATCGGGGTGATGGGACCTGCCCGAGGTCACGGGCTAGCTGTTGGCTAGGTGGGGTGAGGGGGCACTGTTCACTCTCCCCCTCCTCCTCACCTGCAGGAATGGTGCCCGTTTATTGTGACCTTTCCAGTGCCCAGCTCAGGGCCTGGCACACAGGAGCTGTGGAATGAATGAATGAATGAATAAGTGAATGAATGAGCCAGCTAGTACTAGAGGGGAGCCAGGCTTAGGCGCACACCACCCTTTCCATCATCAGCCCTGCAACCCCCAAACTAACTCTGTCTCTGGCCCTTTCTGACCCACCTGCCCCAGCTAGGTGACCTCTCACCTCTGCTCACAACCCCAGATGACTCCAAAGGCTTCTCTTCGGGGCCCAAATCCATCATTTCTGAGTGCTCTGTCCCAGCCCTGCCTCCCTCCATCCATCTTCCATCACAGCTAGAGAGAAGGGCTGGTCTGTGATGGAGGAGGGGTCCCACTCCAGGAAACTCTTGGCCCCACTGATGTCCTCTCCAGTGACCCGCCCCCCCCATCATCACCTCCCTAATGGCCATTCCCCACCTGCAGAACTTTTTGGCCAATCACTTTGGAGTCCAACCTGTAAGACAGCCAAAGGCAGAAGATTCTGGCTGGAAGGTGCAGGGTGAGAGGGGGCCCTGCCTGGTGCCTGACCCAACCTCCCGGCCTTGCAGCAGCCCGCAGCAGCCCGCAGCATAAAGACCCCCAGAAAAGCTTTACAAAACCACAGAGGCAAACTCCGCCCTGGGGGCCAGGAGACCGGCATTTGGAACCCTGCCCAGCCACTGGCTCGCTCTGGGACTGAGCAAGCCCCTTCCCTTCTCGGAACCTCAGTTTCCACATCTGCAACATGAGAGAACTGAGCTCTGTTGTTTTCAAACCTTTGTTGTTGGAACAGTGGAGGCCCTTTTACAAGGTAAATCACACAGTGAACTCTAACTGGAAAAAGAGATGAAACTGAACATCAACATGGGCGAGGTGGAGGGCAGAGCGCGGACCGGAGCTTCCTCCGCCTGCCTGTGCCACAGCTGGCAGTGCCTGGCGCGTCTTTCTAAAATGCCCAGCTTCCTAGAAAATTGTTGAAAGTCCACAAATAGGGATTTGGACCCAAACAGCACTTCCTTGATCCCCACTCTTTCCTGTCCCACGAGGGTGTCTGTTGGAATCTGCAGTGGAAGAGAGACACAGAGGGTTCGCTTCCCTTCCCGACACAGAGAGTTAACAACAGCCCTAAGCCAGGAGCTTCACATGTGTCCCCTCATTGCTTCCTCCCTGCATGCACGGCGTTGGGGCGATTATTCTGGCCACTTCAGGAAACAAGAAGCCGAGTCTCAGAGAGGTGGATTGATTTACCCAAGGTCACACAGCCAGTTTGGTTTCATATCCTGGTCTACCTGACCTCATCGGGGCACATCTTACTGTGTGGGTGGTTTTTATGGCTAAACATAGAGGCAGTGGGATTGGTCCCCGTCGCAAGAATAGCGCAAGAGGCAAAGGGATGCTTTCTCCACTAACAATGGCACGAACATTTTTTAAGGCGACGGAACGGGGCTCTGAGCAATAATGGTTTACAAAAACAGCTGCAGACAGCTGAGCAGCCCCCTCCCTGCTGGCTCCCAGCCAGAGAGGGGCTCTGGGGCAAGGGCGAAGGCACCTTCCTGGAGCTCTCTGGGTCTGAGCCAAGGGCAAGGGCAGCAGGAGGGAGCCCCAGGTGACCGGGTAGGAAGCAAGGACCCGGCCTATCGATGATGAAGGCCCAATCAATGCTATCTCCCCAGGCCATGCCTCGCCAGACATTGATTTCTGCTGCTGTTGTTAACTCTCTGTTTATGTAACGCCTGAACTTTGCACAACTGAACCGTTGCGTGTGCAGAAGAGGCTGTTGCCATGAAAACCGGGCTGCACATGACAGCGGGGATGCGGCGGGATCCCTGTTTCATTGGCCTGCGCCAAATGTATTTTAACCTTGATAAGTCAATAACTTTTCATACAAAAGGAGCTCTGCCGGGCGGGCTCGGAAGGGCCTGCCTGCCGGCCTTTCCAGGCCAGAGGGGAGGCGGCGCGGGCTGTGTTTAATCCCCTGGAAATCTCCCTGCGGCTCAGAGCCTGGGAGAACCGGGCCCAGCTGGCTGGAAGATGACCTTGGGGGGTCGTGGGGACCACCCCCCACCTCCAGTCACTATTTCCTGTTATTTAAGGCTGGCAGCTAAGTCAGAAACCCTCTATGGCAAAGAGATCCACCAGGGTTCAAGTCGTCATTCCACTCAGGAGATCTATGCCACCTTAAACCCCAGCCTCAGGGTCCGCCTTTGGTCCCTCTTCGTGGGCTGATTGCAAGGTTCACGGGTCCCGCAGGAGAAGCGCCTGGGGTACTGCCTGGCCCAAAGTGGGGCCCCACTGGGTGGGTGTCATTGGTGTTCTTGTAGCTGTGTTTTACCCAAATGATCGTGGATCGTGCGTGCAGAGCCCGTGTGTTAGGCTCTGGGAAATGTTACATTGTTTTCTCACCATAGTCCTTGAGATAGGCAGGCTTAGGGTAGATAGGCCTAGGCCTCGGACGAGGAAACTGAGGCCCAGGGAAGTGGGCTGACTTGTCTAGGGGGTCTCGTGACAAGGTGATGGCACTGAGGGAAGGAAGCGAGCCTTCTGGCTCCTGCCCAGCGCTCTCTCCGACCCCATTCACAGGAGCAGCCCGGGTGGTTAGTCCCCAGCCCGGGCTGGCGGCTGACATCACTAACCCATGACAGCGCAGCCGTCTTTCCCTTCACGGCGCAGAGCTGGCGTTTGAGATGAGACTCGTATGGAACTCTGCCCTCCCGAAAGGGCTCTGGGTTCAAGTCCAGGCGCTGGCACAAACTCGCCACAGAACTTTGGGCAAGCGCATTCCCCTCTCTGGACCTCTGTTCCCCGGTGGCGAAACACAGAGGGGCATTTCACGGTTCCCGGATTCTCTGAGGGTTCTCCCAGGTCGAAGGAACCCCCACCACTTCCTTGTTCCCATCCCAACCACTAAGGCCCCTTGAACTCCTCCCAACTCCACCAACAAATATTGACATAAAATCTCTATGTAGGTGATTATGCAAGGTGCTGGGGACGCAGCAGTGGTGACAAAGAGTCCCTTCCCTCCCAAAGCTGACAGTGTAGACAGGGAGGCAGAAAATAAACAAGTCAACCCACAAGTGCTCAGGGAGTTGCCAACATTGATACATGCTGAAAAGGGAAAAGCAAAAAAGATGATGCTTTGGGAAGAATAACTTCAGATGGGGTAGTCAGGGAGGGCTTCTCTGAGGAGGTGATATTTGAGCTGAGACCTAAAGTATGCTACTGAGCCAGCCATACAAAGAGCAGAAGGAAGGGTGTTCTGGGCAAAATCCTCAAGGTAGGAAACAGTTTGGCACCTTCAAGTAACCAAGAGGCCAAGGTGTCTAGAGGGGTGTGAGGCTGGACTGCGGCCAGAGGGATTGGCCCCTGCCAGGCCCCTGAGGCTGCCTGAGCTTCCTCGGCCCCCGTCTTTTGGCCTCCTTGCCCCATCCCCCTAGGCCTGACCCAGAGAGAGGCTCCAGGTACTGGCGGGGTAGGGGGAGGCTGGGTGAATAACAAGGTTACACGTGCTTCTTCTTTCCCCTTTTCTCCAGGAGGAACATAAAGAGCTCTTTCTTTTCTGCTTATTAATAGCTCTGATTAAATTATCTCTGAAAAATCTACGTGGTGTGCACCAATGGGGGCTCGGCTCCCTTTAGGCTCTGGCCTAGATTACAGCAATGAGGGCAGGTAAGGCAGGCAATTGGGGGCTGGGGAGGGAGGCTGGGGCAGGCCTGCCCCTCCCCCGCCAGCATAAAGGCTCAGTGTCTGCCTCCCTGCCTCCCTGCCCAGCCCCAGCTCAGCCTCTGACCTACCTCCACTCTTGGGACATTTCCAGCTCCCTCACTTGGGACACTAGGCCTTCGAGACAGCAGTCTTCTCTCCTGAGATGCTCTTCTTTCCCTTTCCCCCCTAGTAACTTCCTACTCATGCTTCACAGGGCGGCTGATCAGCCTTTTCACCCTCGCTAGCCCCGCTGCTGAGTCAGGGGCCTGCTCTGGGCTTTTCCCTTCCCTGTTACCCTGGATAGTAACTGCTAGCTGCTTTCTCTGTTCCCCATGAAACATGGGTTCTGTGGAGCCAGGGACTGTGTCTGGGTCACTGCTGAATCCCCAGGGGCCGGCATAGGGCAGGCCCTTAGGAAATGATGAATGAATGAATGAATGAATGGGCAGGCCTCAGGGAGTGAGGGCATGACTGACCTTACGTTCATAGAAGCAAAGTCCCAGGCTCCAGGCCCCCTGAGCAGTGCCTAGGTGGTGTTTAACCCCATTTCACAGATGGGGAAAACTGAGGCATAGAGCAGATGAGGTACATGGCTAATAACCTGAAGACTCAGGGTTCAAACCAGTCAGTCTGGTTCTCCCCCTCAACCTCTCCATGCTGTCCCTACCTACAAGAAAACAAAACTAAAACTAAATGAAGGGGCATATTCATTCATTGATTCAGAGATTAATTCAACAAACCTTTATTGGGCACTGACTGTGCACCAGGCCTGTGCTAGGGATAAAACAGTGTGAGTGCAGCCCCTCCCCGCACAGAGCCCCTAGGTTGGTGGGGAAGACTGACAAATAAGTGGGCCATTATAACACAAACTGAGTGTATCTTTAAACGGGGAAGCACTCTAACCTGGAGACTGGCAGTCAGGGAAGGCTTCCCAGAGGAGGTGGCACCCTAGCTGAAATCTGAAGGAGGAGCAAGAACCAACTACCTGGAGGGAAGACATTCTGGGTGGAGAGGGACAGCATGGGCCTGGAAGTCCAAGAGACACCTGAGAGGATGTACAGGTATTTCAGCAAGGCTAATGTGTAGGGAGCGTACAGGGGCAGTGAGGAACCAGGTGCCCTATGTCCCCTGCCTCCTCGGGGCCTCTTGGACCCCTGGCCAGAGCCAATGTTCAGAGGCCCGCCCACCTGATCAGTCTGTGGACCGTGGCAAACGCATCTTGACACTGTCTCCATTCACATAAAGCAGAGTTATTGGACACAACCGAGAGCAAGGGAAGGCTGGGTGGAGGGTAGGAGTAGGGGAAGGGGGCAGGCATGGGTGGGGGGGGGTGAGTGCATGGGGTGGGATGTAAGTGAAGGCCCATGACTGAGCATCTTTGGGGGGTGTTCACCTGCCTGGAGGGACACCCCTCCACCTACAAAGCCACCTTGGAACCTGCTGTTGCCTGAAACCCCACTATTAACACATCATGGATTCACGGGCTTCAGAGGTAGTGGGGCCCGGCTGTACGCTGAAATAACACGGGGGCCTTCGGAAACGGCTGAGGCAGGGAGGGGGTGCCAGCTCCACAGTCCAACTGGTAGGTTGGGTTATGAGCCCCGCCCTCCATTTCACAGCAGAGGAAACTGAGGTCCAGAAAGAAGAAATTTGCCCTCAAGGTCATACCCAGTCAATTAGTGGCTGGCGCTGTGTGCGATAAATCAAGGTCAGGGGTGCTGGCTGGTGTTTGGGATCCGGTTCCGTCACTGTATGACCTTGTGCAAGTCACGTGGCCTTCCTCGGCTGTAAGATGCGGATAATAATCACATAGACTACACAGGGTCGCTGTGAAGGTGAAGGAGATGGAAATCGGTGATATAAATAGCACCGAGCACTGCCTGGCCCATAGGTGGTGTCAAGTCGTCGTAACCTGCAGTGGAAATAAATCCCAAACTTTGGAAAGGCTGTGGTGTAGCCAGCTGTGTGCTTCTCTCCTTCCTGCTCTTTCTTCCCAGGGTTTTGGTTGTTGCGGTCTCTTGCCCTGCACCTGGCTTGGGTGTGCCAGGTATTCTCCCCATCTGTCCACGCCCCAGTCTACCCGGCACGTTGCCCAGGCAACGTGCCCTGACATCGCTGCCAGGTCAGGCGGCTGGCCCCAGAGTGGAAGCAGCTGGCTGTGGGATCACATTCCCAGGTAAATCCCCACCCCTACCCCAACTCCCAGGGTTGTTGGGTTGGGTGGGGCTACGGGGAGAACTAAAGTATTAAGGCAGGGGCCGAGCATGCGAGCTGTGGGAACCGTGTGTGTGACGGCTGCTCAGCAGCCTGAAACAGGGCCAGCTCCTGCCCTAGATAAGGCAGTAGGTGGCCTACTTGGGCTGGCCCTGGAGCTCCCCCATGGGCACCTCTCCCAGGTTCTGGGTGGGGGTGGGTTGGCTCCCGGAAATAGGCCAGGGCTGACTATAATCAGCTCATCTCACAGCAAACACTTACTAGGGTCTCCAAAGCCCTCCGCCTCTTGACACCCACAGCTGGCATTTATTGAGCACCTACTGTGTTCTGAGTCCTTTCCACACAATAACTCACTTTGCCCTCACTCAACCCTGTCAGGTAGGAATCGTGATACACAGACAAGAAACTGAGGCACAGAGTCATGAAGATGAATGTTCAAGGCCAACAGCCGGCAAGGACAGGGCTGGAACCCCTCCCAGGTTCTGTGCAACTCTAGGGGGTCCCACGGACACAGTCTGAGGGTGGTGGGAGGAGTTCTGGCTGCTACTTTGCATTACCATAGGGATCCCGAGGTCTTTCCTGGAAAGCTGGCTCCCCAACTTGCTGTGTCATAGACACATGGCAGCCGAAGGAACTGCTCTTCCCAGGACTCGGTTTTGCCAGCTGTGGAATGGGACTGCTAACTGGGCCATGAATAAACACTCAGGCCGACCAAATGAGAACCCATGAAGCTGTTCAGAAAGGAAAAGGCGAGATGCAGTACAGTTTGAAGGATTCAAAATTTGGAACTCAGGTGAAACAATGCGTCAGTTTCTCCATCTGTTAGTGGGGGAGAATACCAGTGCCTGCCTCCCATGCATGTGGCGAGGATTCCTTGAAGTAGGGTAGAGTTGATAAAAGGCTCTGTATAGTGCCTGGTTATACAGTTAGTGCTTCTGACATCTCCACTGTGATACCAAAAATCCATCACTGCCAGAACATCTGCCTTGAGGCCACGCACTCCAGACAGAGTGTCATATCACATCTCTTAACCTCAATTTCCTCCATAAGATGGGAGTATAATAACAGTACCTACCATAAGTTTCTCATCTGTGAAATGGGGGTGATAACAATACTTAACCCGTTGTGTGTAAAGATTAGGTAAAGTACTTCGTTATGTGTTAGCTTCTTTTATTATTTTTATTGTTTTTAACACTTAGCTACCAAATAGGTGCTCAATGATGATATTGGTTTTCCCACCCCCCCCCCCCCGTTCCCGACTAAAGGGACTGCAAGTACCAGCATGCCCTGCACCACCATTTGGGGCCCCTCCACCCGGTGCCTGCGTGCTGCATACCGGGAGATGCAGTCCTTTCGAGGCTGGCCCCGCCTTGCCCCAACTTGGGGGAGGAGGTTGGAGAGGCGCCCTGCCGGTCTTTGAATTTTGCCGCGAAAAGCGCGCGTGGAGGCCCCTCGGCCACGCCCCCCACAGGACGCGGCGCTGCGTCACCCTGGTAACCGCCTCCCGGCCGTCGCTGATTGGGTCAGACCGCAGAGGGAGGGCGGGGGGCGAGACACCGCGGCAGTTGCGGGCGCTCGCTCCTGTCAGTCGGGCCGGAGCGGAGCAGCGGGCAGGACAGCAGGGCTGGAGGCTCCGCGAAGAGGCTGCGTGCCCCAGCCGGGGAAGGCGAAGAGCCGGGCCCACCACCTGCGAGGCGAGGCGTGCGGCACCCGGATCTCAAGCGAGGCGAGGCGCCGGCGCGCGCCAGGCGGCGCGAGGCTGAGGTCCCGGGAGCCCCCCGCACGCCACCCCGGGCCACAGGCGCGTGAGAGCCCGGTGCGCGCCTCCCCTTCTGCACCTCGCGAGCTCGCACTCCCGGTGCACCGTCCTCCGGGCCGTCCCCACGTCCTCCCTGTTGTAGCCGGACAGATTATTTCTCGGCACTGAAGCCCCCGGGGCTGTATCCGAGCCTCCGCCGCCCGCTGTCACCGCCTCGGCTGCCGCTGCTCTCCGCCTTCCCCTCCCCCCACACCCGGGGCTCGGAGCAGGAGGAGGAGGGGCTGGTGCATTCTCGCTGCCGCTCTTTGCAACCTGCGGAGGCCGGTGCATGCCCGGCGAAGCGCCCGGACCGCTGCAGGTGCGTGCAATTCTAAAGGAGAAAACCCTCCCACCCCTGGGCGAATCCCAGGGCTGCAAGCCTCCGGCAGGCGGTCGAGCGAAAGGAAGCAACAAAGACAGGCTGCAGCTGGGGCCGGCGAGAGGGGCCGCGGCTGCCGGGCTCCCGGCGCAGGCGGAGAGGGCGCCCCGGGGAGCGGCGAGGGCTGAGCTGCAGCCCTGAGCGGGACCCAGAGGGGAGGCGCAGCGCCGCCCGGGGGACGCGGTGAGCACAAGCCTCGGCGAGGATGCGCCGCTTGAGCGCCGGCGCGGCGCAGGTTCTGGGCGGGCGCGACCCCTGCTGAGCCGAGACCCTCCACCCCCGGACTTCGGACGGCGCGGGCTGGCGCCTGTATTGGCCTCACCGACAGCATCCCTTTCCACCCGGAGAGAGATATAGGCCCCCAAGAGGGGCCCTCTCAGGCAGCCTCTGTCACCTCTGCATGGCTGCAACCCTGCCAGCGGAAAGTCGCCGCTGAGACCTGGTTGATCCGGTGAGTTCCGCGGGGCACGGTTACCGGTTGGAGCTGGGGGCACCCCCTGGCGTCGGGGCAGCCCGGACGGGAAATAAAGGGACCCCGGACTGTTGGGGATTCTGAAGCATAGGTGCTTCTTGATCCCCCCTTTCCTTCCCACACACAACTTGCCTGGACTCGCCAGCTGGCCAGAGTAGAGGTTAGGGACAGTTCCCAGTACTCTGCTTGGGCCCTGGGCCGGGTTATATGTCACCCCATCCCTAAAGCCAGCAGACAAAAGTAGCAGGGGTAGCGGCTCTGTCTTCTGAAAATTCGCCCGGAATTCCTGCTCCTTGGAGTGTTTGAGAAGGTGGGCACCCAGCATGGGATAGCGTGGGGTTCTCCCAAGTAGCCTCTGAGATGTTTAGGGCACATTGACTCAGAGGGGTACGTGGAGACCTGGTTACGTGCAGATGGCTGCTTTTGAGGATTGTTTCTCTGAAGCTAGACTGTTAGCAGGATCCCCTTGCAGCCTACGTTCGTATAAAAAAAAAAACTGGCAGGTATGGCAGGTACCCAACCAAGGCAGCCGTGGCATGACATCACTAGCAGGCCTCTGATGTCACTGGGGTTGCAGTGGAGGCACAGCTTGTCTTAACCCAAAGAAAGCGTGAGGGTCATTGCATCCAAGGGCGGGGCTGGATGCCTCTGGATAGTGGAGGGGTGGAGGCAGACACCCCACCCCAAATGCAGTCCCCTGACCTAAACCCCAGGTGCCCTGATGAGGTGGGGGAGGGAGGCAGCACCAGCGGTTCCTCCTGCTCCTCCCCGCAAGGACAGGTGTTCAGCTTGGGTCATACAGCCTGGGGGCTTAGGACGCCCCAACAGCAACTTTCTACTTTCAAAAGGGGTGCCACAGAGACCACCTGCTGAAACACACCCAGCCAGCAGGCTGAAGTTCTCTGGGTCCCCAGAGAGCTGTGGGTCCCCTGCCTTACAAGGGGCCTGCTTCTGGTCAGGAAAACCTGGGTGCCTCACCCCCCAGCCGGGGAGAGGGCAAAGGAGCTGCTGCCCGCCGCCCTTCAAGTCGGGAGGGTGCCCCGCCGTTCACTGCCAAGATGAGGGGCCTCGGCCCAGCCTAGACTCCCGCTGCCCCACTCCTTTTGGTGGTTAAGGTGATCCTGACAAGCTCCATGTGGTGTTCATTAAGTGAGTGAAGGGCAAGTCAGGCCCCTCAGTGCCAAGGTCTGAATAAAGCGTGTCTCTGCCGAGGAGCCAGTTTTATTATTTTTTTAAGATTTTCTTTATTTTTAGAGAGAGGGGAAGGCAGGGAGAAAGAGAGGGAGAGAACCATCAGTGTCCCCAAATGGGGACCTGGTGGGCAACCCAGACATGTGTCCTGACCCAGAATGGGACCAGTTTGCAGGAAGACGCCAAGCCCACTGAGCCACGCCAGTCAGGGCGAGGGGCCAGCACCGACCCTCCTCCTGGTGAAGGGCCAGAGGACCCCCGGGCAGCGTCCTGCCACCGGCTCTTCCATGCCTCTCCTAAGTTCCATGCAGCAATCGCTGCCAGTGTCAGAGTTGCTGTGATCACATTTCTAGGAAAAGGTTAGAGAACCGTGTCATTGCTTCAGGGGTGCGGGGTGGGGTGAGAGCAGAGGGGGGATGTATTTGAGGTCATCGTGAGAGGCCAGGCCCCGTCTCTATGCAGCAAGCATTTTTTTTTCCCTGTTCTATTCGGCTTTCTAGCTAGATGAGCAGGTCAATAAATATCAGTGGAGCTGCTTTTGGGGGCTTTGCGGGGAGATGATATTTCTAGCTGAAATGGTGTCGTTAAACACACAGGCTTCCAAGGACGGAGGAGCAATAGCAGATGGGTGGAGAAGTGGGAGAGACGGGCAGAAAGGCTGTTTGCGCTGCCTCTCGAAGCTTCCCAGTTTAGAAACAAACTCCGAGTGCGCCGGAGATCCACAAACACAGGCAGTTGGAGGTCCTCCACGGAGTATTTACACTTCCAAAGCCAAGGCGGAGGGAAAGGCTGTCAGAACTGGGCGATTCCTTCTGTTCCCTTCCCTGGGCTTGGCAACAGCACCAGGTGACACACAGGAGGGAGTGCCAGCTTACCCAGCATGCCAGCATTTTATGGGATTGCAGTTACTCTTTGCCATGACTCACGTGCTGTAGCCCATTATACAGATGAGGAAACCGAGGCTAAAACAGAGGAAGTGATGAGATGCGGGTGCTCAGCCAGGAAACTGCGGAGGTCAGGCTCTCAATTGTACTGGCTTCAGAGCTCCCAGGTCTTCCCACCCTCATCTGTGCAGGGGAGGCACTGCCACCGCCTCTCATTGGGCACGGTCCCTGCAAGAGTCAGGGGTCATTGGCTATAGAGGACATCCGGCCTCACCAGGATGTCTTGCCACACTGCAACCCAGGTTGGGATCCTGCTTCCCATTACCTACAGGACAGACTGAGCAGAGTAAGCACTTCTGCTTTGGCCTTGTGGGCAGCCTGCCTCCCTCTCCCCTGGCACCTTTCTCCAGCGCTGGGGGAAGGAAGGGATCACATGAGACCCGCCTGCCAGGAGGGGATGGGAGAGCTGGCCCTGGGCCCCTTGTCACCTGCCTCTCTGGGCTTACCTGGGGTGGGGCGTGAGGGTGCCCCAGCCATCCCAGGGTCCCTCTCGAAGGCACCCTGCTGGTGGGGAAGTCAGGAATATAGATGGGGCAAGGGCATCTTTGGTACATGTGACCTCCTGACCCAGCCTGGTGGTGGGAGTGAGCCTTGTGGGAGTGCCCTTAGACTCTCAGGAAGGGCAACTAGGGATCCACCAGGCAGAGAGGTGGAAAGAGTGTTCTGCACCGTGGGAGTGGCCACAGAGGGGGCCTGTGATTGCTGAGGTGTGCTAATGAGGGGCCGCGTGGCCCTGGGGTGGCCTGGAGGCTTAGGTGGATGGAAGAGGTTCAAGCAGGAGAGAGTCCCCCTTGTCAGAGATGGTGACCCTGGACATCCTTCCAGACAGGCTGGGGAGGGCCTTCTCAGCTCTCAGGGCAGCCCTCTGTGTCAAGGTGAGCTGTCCACCCCCCACCTTCAGTAATCCTTATCACTTACCTAATTCCGAGTAAGCTCACCCATCCCATCCCTTCTGAGTGTCACGGTTGCTCTGCACCTGGGCTGGGTGACTTAAAGCCCCAATGGGAAAGAGCCCAGCTATGGAGCGGGCCTGTCCCCTGCTGGCTGTGTGACCTTGAGTGAATGGCCTTGCCAGTCTGAGCCTCAGTTTCCAAATCTGTGAGGAGGAGCTGATAATAGCACCCGCTTCCCAGGGTGTGGTAAGGATTCAGCGAGGGCTTAGCACAGGTGGTAGCATACAGTAAGCACACCATAAATGCACATTCTCCTGGCCACTGTCAACTTCAACCTCAGAATGGGGCCTTGAAAGGCTTTCCCAGCCCCCTCTTGGACCCAAAGATCAAAGACCCCAGGGCAGGTCTGGGCCTCCCACCCTTCCAGTTGCCTCTGCTGGGCCTCCCACCTACCTGCCCCAGGTACCCCATATATGTGGCTCCCATCTGAGCTCCTGGGGTGGGTGCTGGGGCCTGGGCAGGGGTCCCCTCCCCAGCCCCCTCCTGCCCCCTCCGCCTCCCCATCCCTCACAAACCGGAGGAAGCAAGCGGAGCAGCTCATATTCATGAACCGTAATTCAATCAGGCGGCGATTCCTCTGGGCGTGGGGCGGGGGTGAGAACGAAGGGGCGCGCACAAAAGGGCCGCTTTATTACCTCCCGCGGGCCGGGAATTGCGGCTCTCCCCCGGCAGCGGCCGGAGCCTCCTTTATTGTGTTAACCCATTTGCGTGTCAAGAGCTATTGTGCGCTTTCTCTGCCTGCGCTGAGAAGGCTGCGGGAGGAGGGCTTCGCGCCGGCCGGTCACCTCGGCGGGCGCCGCCCACCGCCCTGATTGGTTGCTAAGTGATTTGCATCCAAGGTAATCACTTTTATCTCAGAAGGATGTCGACTATAATTATAAGCTACTGACATCTTTTGAAATCTGCCTAATGACTATTTTAGTCTGCACCGGGTGGGGAGGGGGGGTTCTGGAGGCTAGGGGAGTGGGGGAGGGAGGAGGCTGGGAGGTGGTTGGATTCCTTCCACCGGGACCTTTGATTCGTTAGTTGAGAAATATCTGAGTGCCTACTGCGTGCTGCCTCGAACAAAAGATGGTGCTGGAGATGGGGGTGTTGGCTTCCTGTGGGCGGAGTTGGGACCATTTCAGAGATGGGGAAAGAGAGGCGGTGGGGAATGAGCCACCTGCCTGGAATCACACGCCCAGACAGTGGCTGGAAGCCGAGTCTACCCCCAAACTCCCGTGTCGGCACTGGAGTGGGGTATAGACAGAAATAATGGAATCATTCCTGGGTAGGGGTCACCTGTCTGGTAACCTCCCTGGGCTTATGTGATGACCCCAAGGAATGCAGGGGCTACCCCATTTTGTCAGGGAGGAAACGGGGCTCAGAGAAATTATGTCGCCGCCCAAAGTCACACAGCCAGAGAGCGGCAGAAGTATGAGGTCTGTCGGTGGCCAGAAGTGGGATTCCAGCTCCCCCCTTGGTGTTTCCATTCGGTAAACACCTGGCATCAGCCTGAGCCAGGCACCCCGCTGGCCACGCTCTGGGTGGCAATGCTCTGAGAAATCAGATGGCCCACAGCTTCCGTGGGTAGTAAAACGAGTCTGCAACTCCCTCGATTTCTGGACAGAGCCAGCACAGGGCCAGGGCCAGAGGAGAGACATCAAGGAGAGGAAACTACAGCTGGTCACGGAGGGCTTCCTGACAGAGGGGGCTTTTGCTCTGGGCCCTGAAGCCTGGGTAGATCTGCCCAGCATGCAATGAATGGGGATGTGACCGGCAGAGGGAGCTTGAGAACCAAGGGGCATGACCAGCAAGAGCAGGGGAAGCTTATAAGAGGGTGGAGGCAAAAAGGGGGATAAACGAGGAGGGTATGTGGGGGCTGGAGTGCGACTGGGGAGGAACCCCAGTTTGTGTGTCTTCCAACAAGTCACTTTGCCTCCCTGGGCCCCGTTTTCCCCATCAAGGGAGTCCTAGCGGTTTTCCCACAGGCTTGTGGGTGAAATGCGCCTGAGTGTGTGGAGCGCTCGGGGGAGCTTGGCTGAGCCCTTTAGAACTGGGTGGGCAGGGCTCAGGCCCCAGCCAGCCATCCTGGCCCCACAGCAGCTGTTTGGGGCCCTGGGAGCCCCCGCCATTGTGCAGAGGGCACTGGGGACAAAGGCCGGAGAGGTCAGGGGGTAAGGCCGAGGCCGGCGGTGCACAGGCGTCTGGGGATGGGGACGTAATGACACGAAACTTAATGGCCCGGAGTCTGTGGGGAAGGGGCCTCCTTTGGAGGAGGAGGAGGGCGGTGCAGCCACCAGCTGTCTCCTCCACAGATCGGCTGCCCCGGCAGGGTCAGCTGCCCCACGGGGTCCAGGTCTGAGCTTGGCACTGGGGAGGCAGAGGTGGCAGGGTGTCCCAGCCAAATCCAGTCCCCAGGCCTGATTTGGGGGCTTGGCCCTGCCCCCAGCGTCTGAATAACCGCAGCCTCATCATCTGTCAGATGAGCCAGGGATCCACTCTGGAGGGCAGCTGCGAGGCTTGGCAGTCACCGATAGCAAGTGGGCAGTAAACAGGAACTGCTATTTTCGCTCTTTATTCATCCGATCACTCAAAGAGATTCAGTGCTCCCCGCCAGGCTCCCTGCCAGGTGCCAGGGACATGAAGATGAACAAGGCCAGTTGCCTTGAAAGGTGGCAAGGCCCCCAACAAACACATCGCAGTGCAGCGGGTTAGTTGCCACAATACAGGAATTCACAGTCTGCGGGCGCTGTGCCAGGAGCTGGGGGACGGCCGTGAGCAAGCCAGACTGGGGTCCCCAGCCTCTCAGAGCACGCTCGGAAATCAGAGGCCAGAATTACTGCTTCCAGCCGATAGCCGGGGATGGCTCCCTAGAGGCGGGGGCTTCTGTCCACACACCTTTGCCTGTTACGGGAGTCACAGGACCCTGGTGGCATCTGCCGTGCGCCAAGCTGAGCTTCTGGCTTTGGCATTGTGTTCTCTCCCTCAATCCTTACATGGTTCTGGGCTGTAAATGAAGAAACTGAGGCTCAGTGCAGTGCGGCGACAGCCCGGGGCCGTGTGGCAGGCCAACGCAGTCCCCTTCCTTATCCACGCAGGCTTTCGCCCGTTCGCTGTCTTGCGAGGGCTCGGGGCTGGGTGAGGCTGTCACGTGAGACTCCTTGGGCCGTAGCTGAGAGGATCCAGTTCTGGGCCAGCTGTTGCCTTAATAAGCTACACGACCTTGAGCAGGTCACCCCCCAACGCCAGCTGGGCCTCAGCTGCGTCCTCTGGAAAATGTCAAGGATGGCAAATCCATCGCAGGCCTGTCTTACTTTGCACTGCTGTGCCCTTGGCAGACATTGCCAATCAATTGCTGCCCTCTTCCCCTGCTGAGTTCTTCCCCTGACCTTGGGTTCTTTCCAGGGCTTTGGGCAGGCAGCACGAATCAATCAGCAGGGTTCTTTCCAGGGCTCTGGCCAGGCAGCACCAACCTATGAGCTGGAGTCCGCTTGCCCGCCTGGCCCGGAAGAGCTCAGGGGTCCCTCTGGCCCTTCTCCGTGTGGTTCAGAGGACCAGGGTGCCTGAGTGAGGGATTCTGGAGTATCTTCTCGGAGGAGGTGGGGTGTTCTGCAGCCACGAGAGCTGTGGGCGTGGTGAGGGTCTGGTACCTTCCTTCATCTGTGTCCCCACCCCTGCCGCCCAGCCTGTGCTCGGCGTGATTGCTCCGGGCAGATTCCGGATGCTTTCAGTCTGGATGATAATGGCAGCGTTTATCGAGCTCTTCCTGAGAGCTGGGACCTTCGAGGCCGCCCTCTCATCCATCATTCTGCAGAATCCCCGCAGCACGCCTCTCGGCTCCCCTAGGAGGAATCCTTAGCCCATTTTCGAGATGAAGCAAATGAGGCTCAGAGTGACGAAGGAGAGTAAGGTCACGCACGTGCCGAGTGGCTGGCTGAATGACATTCACACCCAGGTCTCGGAGTCCACAGCCTGGAGCAGGGCTGGTCAGGGCGTGAAGGAGGTCTCATTCAAGAAGGGTTGACTTCTGACAGGTGGAGGTGGGCCTTCTAGGTGGAGGGAACAGCATGAGAAGCAGCTCGGAGGCAGATAGATAAGAGTGTTTAGGTTGAGGGACTAGTATGTGGCTGGACATGGCTGGAATGCGGAGAGAAAGGGGCCGTAGAGGGAGCCGGGGCTGGCCGTGGCACTTGGACTTCGCCCTCCTGTGGCAGGGAACTGCGGCAGCTCTCGGAGTAGATGAACAACCCAGCGGCGCGTGTATCCGACATCCCCACGAACCCAGGGAGAGGTCCGCTGGTGCTCGGGACCACCTCTGGTCTCCCGGAAGCTTTAGCCGAGAACAGTGCCTGGCACACAGTAGGCAGGCATCCGAGAAGTGTTTGTTGAAAGAATAAGTGAAGGCTTGCCAGACCAAAATGCTCCCGACCTCCCGTGGGCCCAGCTGCGAGGAGGAAAGGCCAGAGTTCCCCTCTTTCTGGAAGAAGCTGAGCTCCGGGTTGGGGTTGGAGCCTGGGTGGGTACCTGGGGCCAGGGTCTCCCTCCCAGCACTGCGGTCCCCGCTGCCTGTCCCCAAGACCCATCCTAGACTTTCCAAGGGATGTCCCCGCCCCCCTGCCACTCCTGCCCGGCAGCCTCGACCCGGCGCTTGGGGGAATAAAAGATGAAGGTTCATGACCATTTTTTAACTCAATAAAGGGAGAGACAAGCTGCAGGCTGCAGGCCGGAGATATAATTAGTTCGCAGCAGTGGCGCTTTCTTGATTTAGCTTCTGAGAGAACAAGACAAGGATGTTATACCCAATTAGCAGTAACATCCAGTCGGAGGCTCAATAGGTGAGATAACAAGCTATTTTTATGACTTTTCTTTCCCAGCCTGGAGGGGGCGGGGGGTGGGAGGGGGTATCCGAGCCTTCTCTCTTTTCATCGGGGAACAATTATTAGCAATCTCAGGATTTCCCAAAGGCAAATGATGCATTCTCGAACCCAAACAAGCAAGGATCCCGGGGCGGCAGGCTGGCTTTTTGAGCCCAGGACTAGTGGAAGCGGTGCAGGCGCCCCATTCTGGGAGCCCTCCGGCGAGGCTCCGGCGCGGCTCCGGCGCGGCTCCGGCGCACACACAGAGAGCCCTTGCGGCGTGCTCTGTACCTGCCTTGACTTCCCTCCCTGCTCCCAGGAGGCAGAGGGGCCGGTTCCCCTGGGGATGAGGAAAGAGCCAGTTCTGGCCCGTGGCAGCTCTTCCTGGCACCACCCTAGGTCTTTTCTGCCAACTGGGCCAGAGATTCTGGCTGCCCAGACTTGAACCTGCCATTGCACTCTGCCCGCTGGACCCCCGTCATGGCTCGCACTGCCCTACCACCCTCCTGCCTGTCCTGGGTCCCAGACCCAGTCTCTGGCAGGGTCTGGGTGGTGGTAGCGATTAGGTCCTCTCTGTCCACCCTCATCACCCCCTGTGCCAGGGCATCCGGCACCGGCCAAGTCTCCGCTGGACAGGGGAGCCCTGCCAAGCCCCGCCCCAGTTGCCTGGCCACGCTCCGACTCCTGGCGAGGGCTAGGGGATGCCCAGAGAGGTGGCTGGCATGGCTGGCGTGATACCCCGTCAGCCAGGCCCCACGCCGCGAGCATGTTCCTGGGCCTCTGCCCATCCCGGGGCATCGAGCCCCACCCTGTCCCGAGTTCCGTCTCCCTGTCAGTGTGGAGCCCCGTGCGTGTGGCTCCGACAACTGACAAACCCAGCCATGCAAAGTGGGAGTTTAATTGCAAACAGTTTTTATGGATCATGGGCCCATCTGTGCCACCATATGCAAAAGGAAAAAAAAAACCCATTTAAAAAAATATCTCCCTGCCCCACCCCCCAAACTGACTCCAAAAGAAACAGTTGCCAAGATTTCTCTGGCTGTCGCCAGGCACAGAGCTGGGACTTGTCCTGGGGGGCTTCCTGCGGGGTGGGCCTGGCAGTCGGGGGGCCAGGTGGGGCAGGGCTGAGAGGACCCCCTGGAGCCCGCCTGCTGAGAGGGGGCCACGGCCTCTGCCAACTGCCGGCAGTTCCTGGGCCCCCCCGGGTTCTCTCTGGGCTCCGGGCCTTGGCACAGGCCGTGCAGCTGTTCCAGTACTCGCTGTCCTTTCCCGGCCACCTCGCTGCTGCTGTCTGCGCGGCCTCTAGGGTGGTGCTTGGCACAGAGTGGGCATCGTGCAGTGTTGACGGCAATGTGAGAAGGAGTGTGTCTGGAGGCCCGCAGACGAGCCACCTCCTCTGCCGTCTCTAGCCCCGGACACGGACCCCAGGCAGGGTCTGAGATAGTCAGTGGCTGCCTTGATTCGCCTCCCTGCCTCCAAGAGGCATCGGGAGGCTGGGCCAGTTCCCCTCGGGGCTGCCCGGGCTGGCAGACTCCCTATTCCCAGTGGTCCCCTCTGCCATGGTGCCCAGCTCCGAAGATGGGCCCCACCCGAGGGCTGGGCCTGGGCAGCACGGGCTTCCACCTGGGCTCCGGGTGGGCTGGTCATTGGGGTTCCAAAAGGCCTCCCCTCTGCGGTGGCCTGCCAGGGTTCGATCGCCACGCCACCTTACCCCGGCGACTTCAGGCCACCATTTCTTCCCCTCCGTGCCTCAGTTTCTCCCTCTGTGAAATGGGGATAAGTTGACGGGACACTGTGTGTGAAGGTCTGTCATTTCTCTTTCCCTTGGGAGGGTCTTTGCTTTGTTCACTGATGTCTCCCCAGCATCCTAATCAGGACACGTGATGTTCTGTGGAGTGAGTGAGTGAGTGAATGCACGCATGAACGCACGCACGCACCCGTGGGTGAGGGGTTTGAAGGACTCCAGGGAGCAAATGAGACGTGGGCTTTTGGCTTGCCTGAAATTCAGGGGTTTTATACCCCTTTTTACTGAAGTCTAGAAACCACTGAGCCACCTGTCGGGCTTGCAAACTGTGTTCTGATGAGGGAAACTGAGGCTCAGAAAGGCCGAGGGACTCTCCCAAGGTCACGAAGCCGGAAAGAGGCTGGAACTGGGACTGGAACCCAGATCCTGTGACTCGAACCCAGATCCTGTGACTCCAGCTGGCCAGGTCCCTGCCCCTCACGTTATAGGTGAGGAAGGTTAGGCCCAGAGTAGGGAAGGGACTTGGCCAAGGTCACACAGCAAGGGAATAGCAGCCAGCATTTGTGGGGTCCTTCCTACCCCCATTACAAGATGAGGAAACAGGCCCTCCAGCCTCAGAGCCAGGCCAGCCAAGTCCGCTGCTCTTCCTTCCTTCCGCTCCCTCCCTCTTCCCTAAGCCTGTGCCTGGGATCGCTGTGCCCATGTGTTTCCCCATCAGCTTCACAAGCCAGCAGCTCCGTGTGTGCCAGCGGCCGGGCCCCATGCTGGAGGTCCCTGGGCCCAAGACCCCAGGGCCCGGTACTTGGTGCGGCCCTCCCGCAACAGGTAGCTGGAGGAAGCGGGACCCCAGAGACCCGGGCAGGCGGGGGCTGGCCAGGCCCCTGGCAGGAGCCCAGGCCAGGCACCAGCAGCCCGCTCCCCTCCCGGCGGTGATCACCAGCTCCCGTTGTAATCATTAAAACTATTAGAAGGGAACGTTCGCTTGAAGCAAATGTCAGGCGTCGAGCTGTGCTTTGTAAACGCTCACAATTAATGCCAATCAGGCCCGGAAAAAAGCCGGCCTGGAATCCTGTCTGTTTCGTCTCGTTTGTCAGCTGGTGCCGCTTCATGTTGCACATTTTCATACAATTGCTATAAACATAAAAGGGAAACTCCACAGTGTTCCCGGGCGCCCGGATGGTGCGCGCCGACTTAATTACTTGGTGTTCTGCTGTTCACTTGGCCGCCCTGAGCGGGTGGGAGGGAGAGAGGCAGCCTGTGTGTGGCAGGGCACGGTTCCCCTGGGGGTCAGCCAGGGGGGTGGGTCTGGCTCCAGGCCTGGGTCCCCTGCCTCACGCGCCCTGGCCCACGGAGCTGAGGATGTCTGTGAAACAAGTATGAAGTGCTAAAATGTTTGCAAAATCCTCAAGGAGGAAGAGGGGACCAGAGTCCATTAGACTTGACTTCACATGCCTAGTCTGTTTCCTAGAATAATCCCACCTCCTGCACAGCAGACACGGCACCCCTTGCCCGCTGGGCCTCAGTTTTACCATCTGTGAGTTGGGAGTAAGAGCCCAGTGGTCAGGAGGTAAGCTGGCTGGGGCCGGGCTCTGGGCTCAGGGCATCAGCAGCAGGTTTTTTCTCATTTGCCCAGCTGTTGCCCAGGCTCTTCGAGGATCGACAGGGAAGCTGGGGCCTGGAGTCCCACTTCCAGAAGTGGTAGAGCCGGAATCTGGGCCTGGGTTGCTGGACTCCCGAGGCCATGACCGTGGTGCCACCCTGCCGGGCCCTCCCTCCCAGGCAGGGTAGCCATAGGGTTGAAAGGAGACGAGGGAGCTGAAAGTCACAGCACACAGTAGGTGTTTCATGAACAGGCCAGCTGACAGGCCAGGGGCAGTAGGGGGCTCAGGCCCTGGCCGGAGGGTCAGCACCAACACACAGGGACCTTGCTGGGTGGGGAGTGGAGGGTGGAGAGCTCTATAAGGGGTGCCATTCCCCCTCGCTCCCCAGGGAAGGGCTAAGGAGGGAGACACTGAGAACAAGGCTGGCCAAACCCTGGGCCACTCCTGCCCGCCACCCTTGCCCCCTGTGCCTCTAATCTGGCTCTGAGGTGCTGGGTGCTGACCGCACGCCAGGCCCCACACCACCTACCTGAGCCTTCAACATCCCAGAAAGCTGGGCATGTTACTATCATTGTCTCCATTGTACAGGTGAGAAAACCAAGGTCCAAACTGACCTCAGGTTACACAGCTGGGGTCCTGGGGGGGAAGCTGGAGTCAGATTCATGTCCAGGTTCATGCACTCCAAGGTCTTTTTCGTGCCTTTCCGGCCCCCTCTCCATGGTGGCCTGGCTGTGGCCCTGCCGCTCCCTGGGAACCCTCCCCAAGGTCCTGCTGAGCCCTCTGGCTCTCTGCGGATGGGTGTTCTGGAGGCCAGGCCGGCCCTGCAGGGACACACCAGCCTTTGTGTGCGCTCAGGCCGGGCCGGGTGGGGCAGCCGTCGGCGTGGGGAGAGGGCGGTGCAGCCGCACAGGCCAGGGATAAATGCTCAGAGCCAGGAATAGAGGCCCCTTTGTGTGGCGCTCACTGGGGGAGGGGGTGCTGCCAGCTGCTACCCTGTGTGACCGGGGAGGTCTGAGCCCTCCACAGAGGTCTGCTGCCACCCCCAGGGGACTGGCCAGGAGCCTGTCATCTCCCCTGCGGCCTCCTTCCACCATTATTTGCCTTCCTCTCATTTCCCTGGGGCCTCTGGCTCCTTATGGAGCCACTGGAAGCTGTTCACCGGGTTTGCTGTGAGCCTACTATGTGCCACCACTGGTCCAGACACTCCACCGCCCTGCAGGTAAAGGGCAGTAGTCCCATGCGACACATGAAGACACTGAGGCTCAGAGAGGACACGCGACTTGCCATACTCCCACAGCTGGCCGTGGGCCCGGGATCTGTGCCCTGCCAGTCTGGGGGCCCCAGGACCCAGGGCTGCAACTCAAGGTGCCCACCTCATTGCCTGGATGGTCTCAAGAAGGCTTCTGGCTGTGTCTGCCCCCTGGGTGGGCACCACATGTCCATCCCATCCCTCTGTTCTACTCAGGCCCTGGACTAGCAGCTGCTGCAGCTTTAGCGGGGACCCTACCCAAGAAACCCTCTCTGACCCTCAATGCCTTGGCCTAAAAGTGAGAATGAAACAGAGTCCAGCATGGGGGCGGTGCTGGGGACACAGGTAAAGCACGAGCTCCATGCCTGCTCCACACACGCAGGCTGCGCAACGTGGCTTGCGTTCCCAGCATCCCCACCGTGATCTGGGAGAGGTGAGAGGACAAGCCAAGGCAGTGGGTGGGTGACAGGGATGTGGGGGAACTCTTGGGAGCAAAAGCACATGGCAAGGGTTGTCTTACGGGTCCCTGCCGCAGCAGCCCCGTCCCACAGGTCAGCAGACTGAAGCTCGGGTAACTGAAGTGACTGGTCCAGGGCCCCAGGGCCCCAAGGAGCCAGGAACAAGGAAAGGTAGCTTCCTGGAGCCCCACCCTTAATCTCTTCCTAACCCCCTCCTGGCCCATGGTTGGCTGCCCACTGCGGGGGCTGACCGAGTCCCTTTGTGAGCCAGCTCTGTGGGAGGCCACAGGAAGTCCCCAAAGGCTGCTGGGCTTTTCACAGCATTTTCCAGCCACCTGGGACCAGCTCTCACTCAGCAGACCATTCCCTCCTCTGGGCCTTTGCTCACACGGGGGCTTTCCCCAGCAGCGCCTCCACTGGCCCCGTCCCTAGCTCACTCATGTGCGTGCGCGTGCACACACACACACACACACACACACACACACACACACATCTTTCCTCTTCCCTGAATACCCCCTGTCTAGTTGAGGCTTGGAGTCCCCTCCCTGGGCCTTGCATCCTACTCATGCCACCAGAGCCCTAAGCCTTTTCATCTCTCGCCCAGCTCTTCGGTGTGGTACATAGTAGGTCTTCAGTGAAGTCTGAAACAGACACAGCCCTGCCCTTTGGGGACCTAGTCCCCGCCTAGCAGGACGAACATATAAACAGGTCATTGGCAAGGCTGCATTTCTGGGATGGGGGTCAAGCGCAGGACACCTGAGGAGCAGGGAGCTCCCACCCTGGCCCTCCCTACTCTGCAGAAGGGAATGAACGCTTCTAAGCCCCTACTATGCTCCAGAAAACTCAGTCATCTCGTTTTAACCTTCCCAAGACAAGGCGGGTTTACAGATGGGACAAGGAGACTCAGGGAGGCAGGTACGCGCTGAGGCCCCACCGAGGCTCCGCCCACCTGACCCCAAAGCCTGCGCCCTTCCTCAGGGCAGGGAACTCAGGTGCCCACGGGGCCAACCAGGTGGCACAGCAGACAAAGCAGCTGCCATTTAGCCTCGTGGGAACTCGGACTCAGTGGTTCCAGAGCAACCAGTTTTGGTTTGCTTTCAAGACAAATCAGACAATGAGAATTTTGGGTGGAATTTTTGTTGCTGCTTTTCTTTTCTTTGTAGTGTTGGCAACCACGTCCCACTTTTTTATGTTTCTGTTTATTTTACTTTTTTTTTTTTAACCACAGCAAACGGGAAGAAAAGATATCTGTGGGGAAGGTTTGCCCCCTTCAAGCACGTGGGACCGTCTGGGGGGAAAGGCATGCGTGGGGTCCCGGGATGTCTCACCCTCCCCGTCCTTAGCCAGCAAGAGCCCCCAGAACCCCGAGGCAGCTCAAGACACCCCCAGACACCGCCTTCGCCGCCAGAGGCAGGAGGCAGGGCCCAAGCCCCACGAGGGCACCACCCAAATAGCTATAATCAGCAGCCTCGCCAAGACTTCAAACTCACCCAATTATCCTGTGAGGGAAAAAAAACACAAAATGAAAACAAATTAACATGTTTGCATAGAAGCTGCTGCAGCAACACAGCCGTGCGCACGCACATGCTGGCGCGTGCCCCGGGGAGGCTCGAGACTCCGTTGCCGCCCTCCCCAGGCCTGGCACCCACCTGGCAGTGCTGGGCAAGGTGTGCTAGGCCATGCCCACCACCAGGGGCCAAAACGTGCACTAGGCCCAGCGACTAGACTGTCCCCAAACCTGACTGGGTCTTGTCTCAGTCTACCGGCTTTCAGGTTTGTTTGTTTTTTTAAATTTAATAAACACATCAAATTCATTATGTGCCAAAAATTCAGCCTCATTGATCTGAACCCCTTTTGTCAGATGGGAAACTGAAAGCACAGAGAGGTTAATCGACCTGCCCAAGGCTGCACAGCTGGTGAGTGGAAGAGCTAGGGTTTGAACCCAGATGGACCAGCTCCAGAGTCCTTCTCTGCAGCTCCCTCCTGTCTGTGGATGACGTGCCCAGACCTCAGCCTGGCCTTCGAGGCCCTTCCCAAGCCCCAGCTCCTCCAGCCTGTGCCCATCCTTCTCTGGCACACCCCTACCCTGCCCTGCACGCGCGCTCACGCTGAGGGGCTGAGGGGCTGTGGGAGGGCGGTCACAGTCACAGAGCCGGATGGATCTGTGTTCAAATGCCTGCCACCTCAGTCCCTTGCTGGATGGCCTCGGGCAAGTGGCTGCTCCTCTGTGCCTCAGTTTCCCTCCTAGAAGATTGGGCACTGCTCTTGCCCCCAGGAGCATGCAGCTAAGGGGTTCAGATTCTCTCTCTTCTGGGAAGCTGCTCCCCATAGGAATGACCCCCTCTTCTCTGGGCTTCTTCAAACCTCTGCCTGACCCGAGGTCAGGGTCGCTGTGTATGTGCCTAATCATCTCTGCTGTGTCCGCGTCTTCCCTGGCCCCACAGCCTGGCATGCACGCAGCAGGTGCTCAGGCCAGCCTTGGCGAGTGGAGCCATCCCTTTCCCCGCTCTCACCTGGGCATACCTGGGGCTTGTGCCTGGGCTGGAAGGAGTCGGGTTTTAGTTCTTGACACTCAAGAGTCCTCGGGCCAGGGCTGCAGGCGCCTCCCAGGCCCCTTCCCCCTACTCTGCGGCACCCCTGACAAGTCTTTTCACCTCGGTAAGCCCCTTGCTGCCATCTCTGGCCCATGATGGTGAAAGCTGAGGGTGGACACTGCTGGCACTGCGGGCACCCGGTGGGCAGTGGATTATAAGGAGCTGGCGGGGGGCAACGGTGAGAGTAGCCACTGCCGCTGAGCGAGTGACTGCAGTCGGTGCGCACCTCATCTGGCTCAGCCCTGGTCGTGGCCAGGGGACTAAGGTGCAGTTCCTAGCCCCATTTTTCAAACGGAGAAGCTGAGGCCCCGAGGGAGTTTCTTAAGAGGGTCCTGCTGTTAAGCAGCAGAGCCGGGTTGGAACCCAGCCGTACTGGGTGTGGGCTTTAGCTGCGGCGCTGTGTTCGGCCCCTTCTGGATGCTCCTGAGAAGGCTGAGGCGGGTGAGGCAGGCAGCGCCTTGGGGATCGGAGAGTGAGGACCGGTCACAGGGTGAGGTCCTGGTGGGGGTGGTCGAGGGCTGACTTCACTGACCTCAGGGTGACCCTCTAGGCATCAGCCTCTTGGCCTATAGTCGTACGGACCACTCAGGGCCAGGCCGGTGCCTGGGGGAGTTGGCACAGCGCCCACCCCAGGAGTGGCCAGTCTCTGAGGACACTGGCTGCCCACTTGGCATCCCACCTTCTCTCGGCATGGCCCGGCCACAGGCTTGAGAGTCCCAGAGACCCGGCTCCACACCCAGACCCCGCCACATGGCCTTGGATGAAGCCTTGCGCTCTCTGAGCCTCTGCTCCCCCTGCAGAACGGGAGCCGAGGGTAAGCCTGCACCTCTCAGGACGCGCTCAAGGCCGAGGTGTGGTGTCCCGCATGTAGCTACTGCTATCGGAAGTGGCCCCTGCCCAGACCTCCTGAGGGGCTCTTCCTCTCCCTCAGAAGCTTCCCAGCCCTTGAGCTGCCAGGACACGGCTGGGGGTGGGGCTTGCCTCGCCTCCCAGGCCATGCCCAAGGGGAGGCTTGTGCCTACTGAGTGCCAGCCCTGAGCCTCTGCCCGCTCACTACTGTGCTGATGGACACTCACTCGGTTCTCTGGGATCCAGGTGTTACAGGTGTGTGGAGGGGTTTGTCAGGTGGAGGTAGCAAAGTGTGCAGTGAAATGCGGAGGAAGAGACCCCACAGCAGGTGACCAGAGAGGAGAGGAGACCCATGAGCCCGGACCGTGCAAGGAGTAGGTGAGAAAGAGAGGCCCCAGTGCACCCCTCCATTCAGTGTGGATTGATGGAGCGGGTTCTGCATGTACCTGGCCTTGGAGCAGAAAAAGACTAGAGAGGCAGGCATCTGTGAGGCCCAGCTGGACTGCCTCATTGCTGTGCGCCCCAGGGCCAGCTACACAGTCTCTCTGGACCCGCAGCCTCCCACGGGCTGTGAGGAGGGCTGCAGCCAGAAGGCACTTGGCAGTGGCTGGTTGAGGCCTGGGAACTGCACACTCAGAGGATCGACTCTGCCCCTCCCCCTGGGGGTGGGGTCAGAGCCAGTTCCAGTGGCTGAGCGGCGTGAATGGCAGGGGCGTGGCTCCTTCTCGCCTACCCTTCCGAGGCTCAGAGAGCAAAAGCCAGGGGTTGGTGGCGTGTAAGAAACGGGGAGAAGATTCTTTTTTTTTTTGTCCCCCATTGCAAAAGTAGTATTCATTTCTTAGTACTTGGAAAGGGCAAGTCGGATGCAGAAACAGTCAGCCCTCACCCCACTGCCCCGAGCCGAGCGCTTGGTCTCACGATGGGGACGTTCTGCCCAGGGGTCGGGCACTCGGGAAGTGCCCCACCTGGCCTCGCGTCAGTGACCGTCCTGGTCAGGCAGGGCTCCCAGGAGTGACTTCCTGCGTGGACGTGGCCAAGCCCGGGACCTGGCCCCAGGGACTGGCCGGCTCCTTGCTAAGCCTGTCCTGGGCGCCGCACCCATCGGCATGTTCTGGGCTGGGCTTCCGGGCGCCACCTGCCCGCCCGGCAGCCCATTGTCTGGCGGGCGGGGGGTGCCGCGCAGCCGCCGCTCCGCACACATCTGATCCCGTCTCCTCCACATCAGATCATTTGTAACCGTCACCAGGCAGTCGGGCCCGTCGCTGATTCAATCTCGGCTTTGTGCTGTCACAGCCGTTTTTCTGCGCTGGGCTGATTTTGAAAAGAGGCCCCTCTTTGGGCCCGCGTTTTATACATGGGGGAGGGGCGGGGATCTTTACGTGTACGCATGTGTGTGTCCACGCGTGTGTCCGTCCCCCCCCACACGTGCACGCGCACAAACACATTAGTCTCTGCCTCTCGTCCCTGAGAGGAGGATTTGGAAGGTGGTCGGTGAGCAGGGGCCCTGGGCTGCCATCCCAATCCCCATCCTCAACCGCCTGCACACCCTGAGAGCGCCTACTGTATTCAGACACAGCAGGGTGTGTGCAGTAGAGAAGACAGATGCTAAATCATTCATCAGTGAGATAATGGTAATGACTGTGAAGGAACTACAGTGGTGATGGGATAGCGGCCAGGCCGGAGGGTTGCCGACTCACAGGGAGTGATCAAGGAGGGCCTCGTGGAGGAGGTGATGTTTGTGTTGAGGCATGAACGAGGAGGTGGAGTTGGCGCAGAGAGTTTTAGCGTTACCCAGTCTGAACTAAGATGTCCTGTCAGTGTAAAATCCACCCCAGATTTCTAAGACTTAGTATGAGAAAAAGGAATGTAAAATATCTTTTATTTTATTTTATTTTATTTTATTTATTTTTTAGAGTGGGAGAAGGAAGAGAGAAAGAGAGGGAGAGAAACATTGATCAGTTGCCTTTTGCATGCCCCGGACTGGGGACCTGGCCCGCAACCCAGGCATGCGCCCTGCCTGGGAATCGAACCAGCGACCCTTTGGTCTGCAGGCCAGCATTCAATCCACTGAGCCATACCAGCCAGGGTGGAATGTAAAATATCTCATTAGTACGTTTTTAGTATTGGTTATATATTAACATGATGCTGTTTTGGATATACTGGATTAAATAAAATTATTAAACATAATTTCTCTGGTGGGTACTAGAAACTTTATTTTTATTGGAGAGCATTGTGGTAGAACAGTTAGGCAGAAGTAAACCTGCAGATGCAAAGGCCCTGGGGCAAGAGCAAAGTTGGCCAGTTAGAGGGCCAAAGAAGGGCCTGCACAGCTGGGCAGTGTGCCTGAGGGGAGAGGGGCAGTGCGGGCCAGTGTGGGGAGGGAGGGAGCAGAGGTTCACGCAGGGCCTTGGAGGATGTCATTAGGAACACAGTGGGAGTCAGTAGGGGAGTTGAGAGTGGAGAAGGCAGTCAGCACCGAGTGGAGAAGCTCAGCCTGGTGCCCCCTGCAGTCAGGTAAGGTGTGTAGGGGCCGTGGAGGCTGGGAGGTGACCGGGCATATGGTTGCCACAGGGGTCTGTGGTGGAAGTCGCTGGCAGGACCTGCCGGACGGCTGGCTGGACTGGCTCTGCCCCCCAACCCAAAGCTCCCTGCTTCCCTTGGCTCTGGATTTCGCAGCCTGGGCCTTCCTGTCCTCCTGCCTTGCTCCCCACCCATCTCCACTTTCCCTGGCCGAGGCCCCCACTCCCTGTCCCATCAGTGAATTTACCACACACCCCAGCACCCTCTTCTCTGGGTGGCCGGTGGCTAAATCCGTCTTAAAAAGTTAACAAACAACCAGCAAGTGGTGCTTGTCCACCATAGAGAAATGGTGGGCATAGAGAAATCAGAGACACAGAGAAGAAAAATCAGACTCCCCAGAGATAAAGTCACAGGGGTTGGACCCCCATTGGTTCGGTCCCCATGCCCCAGGGCTAAAATCAGGGTGCCTTGTGATCAGGTGACCCAGTCAGAGCTCCTCCACCAAAGGGGGTTAGAGACACTGCACCCCCTGAGCCTAATTCCCAGCAAAGGGCAGAAGTTGGAGACCTGGCCCTCGGCCCTCCAGTAGCTTTGGCGCTGTCATGGGCTGGAGCGCCGGGTTCTGAGTTCCCACCCCTGCCCCGAGGCTCCGCTTGTTTCTGCACCAGTCCCCAAACATCTGTTGAATTTGGCTTCAAGCCAGGAGTCCAGACCAGCGTTCACAAGCTACTTTACCCATTGCTTCCCCCACCTCCCCAGCCACACCCACCCCTCTGAGGTCCGGGGCTGTTACTGCTGGGGCGCTGGGGGGGTCTTCATGCCTTCCTCCATGCCCCTTGCGGTGTAATCCTCAGGCCTGCCTCCTCTACCGGGCCCTTCTGCCCCTTCCACTGCTGGCTTGCGCCCTGGACAGCCCCTTCCCCGCTCTGGCTTCTGTTTCCTCGTGGGTACAGCGACCACAGTAATCGTCTCCTCCTCCTGGGGAGTGGGGCGGATTAAATCAGGTGACGTCTGTGAAGTGCTGAGCCCATGGGGAACACTAGAAATAAAAACTAGCTTCTGTTATTGCTCTTATTATTAGATTTTTCTCCTTCCCTGTTGCTGACTGAACGCTGACTGGTGGTGCAGGAGCCTGGAGGAGGGAGGGGAGGGGGAATAGGTGAGAGGGTGGCTGGGAGCACCTCCCCCCCATCTCCACGATGGGTCTTACTTTCGCCCTTTATCCTGTTGTCCGCAGTTACTAGTAACTCTCTCTGTCCCTTTGGTCTCTGCTTGTATGTTGCTCCTCCAGGGAGGTTCCGTGACCTCCTCCAAAACCACTCGGCTGAGGCCTCTCCTCGGAGCTTCCCCAGCCCCTGTTGCAGCATCTAGCACGGATGGCATCGGGTGCTGACTCCCAGCCTCAGCCCCATCCCTCTGGTGGACAGGGACAGTGAGACTTGGTAGTGCTGTGGTTAAAGAGCTGAGGCCTGAACTAGGAGAGGGGGCACCTTGAATGACTTGCACAGTTGCTCCTGCCCCAAACTTCCCACCTTGGGGGTGGAAGCGGGGAGGGGTCCGAGATTTGGGGGCCTTGCTCCCCCAGCTAGGGCTTCCTGAAGGCTCATTTGCATGACAGTGAGCCCCCATTCACTCCCCAGGTGCTGCCCTTCAGGGGGCTCCAGGCTGTGGGATTGGGCCAGCCAGGTCCATAGCCAGAGGCAACAAGGCCCCCTCACCCCGTCCCCAGAGGGGGCAGCTTTGAGCCTTCATATGAGCCCCCCACCCCCGACCCTGCACCTACCCATCTCTCCACACACACCTCTCCCTGCCCCAGACCAGCACTTGTCCACAGTAAGAGGTTCACTACACCTTGAGGCTGGGCCCTTCGCCCTGTCCTCTCCATGCTGGTGTGGCCTCCTGGCCTCGCACACAGGGGCTCTTGGCGGCTACTCACCGACGAGGTATCTCCCCCAGCAGTTCGGAGCTGCTTTAAGTTCTCCACATACACCGGTTTCTTTCAAGTCCCCATACGCTTGTCTGTGCGTGGAACTCCCCGACCCCACCTTCTTCTCGTAGCTACTTCCTGCCTGCCTATCTGTAGGTGGTCATCACCAACCATACTAATAATGTCTGCCTCTTAGGGAGGCACAACTACGATCCTGGCACTTTAATTGTATTAATTCAGGGTAAGGAATGAACTCCTTTCTCAGATGAGGACATGGAGACTCAGAGAGGCGGGGGTATTTGCCCAAGGCCACGGAATTAAGGGGTAAAGCTGGGATTTAGGAAAGATAAAGCTCAGGCATCTGGCCCCAAAGCCCGGGACACAATACTGGCGCCCTTACAAGGCGGCAGGGCTGTGTTTTCATCCTGACACCTCTAGGATAGAGGGGGGGCCGTTACGGCTTGTTACCCTGCCTTGTAGTTGTCCCTCTGACCCCACCCCCCTCTCCCTGTGGGGATCTGCCACTGCCTCAGCGTCTACCACAGGCCCTGGCGCACAGTAGGTGCTTAATTTGTCCTGTCCTTCCCTTCCAGAGGTAGGAGTGCTGCCCGGGGCAGATGCAGCGTGGTTAGTTCCCATGGAGACTGACGTCACTACGCTCCCAGAGTCGTCCCCTCCTTCCTCCAGGGCCCTAGCGCTGGGAGCTGGCCGTGGTGCTGAAGGGCCCCAAACAGCAGCCCCCTCCCCGTCGGCAGCCCTGGGTGCCGGTGGGACACTTCCTGAGCCCCGCCTTGTCTTGACTCTCCGGGCCACGCATCCTTCCTTCAGGAGACGGTTGCCGAGGGCCTACTATGCGCAGGCACTGGTCAGAGCACCGTGAGCCCAGGGAGGAGGGGTCACGCAGGGAACCCCATCCATTCAATTATTCATCAGCTGTCTATGAAGTACATTGTGTGTCTCTGAGAAGCCCTTGAGGAACCTGGGCTTCAGCTGAATGTAGACCGAAGGGGCCGAGACGTGGAAAGGACCTGCGGGCAGAAGGGACTGCGCGGGCAAAGGCCGGCAAGTGTGGCGGTGAGCGGTGTGTCCGAGGGATGCCCGCCTGCAGACCCCACCGCCTGCTGTCCAGAATTCAGCGTCGTTGGTTCACTTTTTGTCCTTTTGTACTTTTTGAGGATGAATGCGGCAGTCATCTAGAGGAGGCGAGGCCTCCAGCTGGAGAGGGCAATGCCCCCCACCCCCACCCTGAAAAAAAAGAAAGTGAAAATCCCCTTCTGCTGCTGCTGCTGCTACGGCCCAAATGGCAGTGGGAAATAATCACTTTTCACAGGCCCCTTATCCGCAGCCAGGCCAGCGCACCGGTTTAATCAGCGGTGCCAGTGTGACTTGAAGATTCCGGGGCTTGAGAGATCAGGAGAGGGGTTAAAGAAAATTACCCTCGCCTCCTCCATGCTAATGTAATCTCTAACCAGATCTGCCTAGCTGCAGCTCAAATTGCTTTTTAGATTAACATTTAATTATTAACAGGGTCCCCTGGAAGGCCTCGGGCTTGGAACAGGGGTGGGGGAGGGCTTCTCCTCCAGCTGCCTCACGGAGAGACAGAATTGGGGGGAGAAGGGGGAGGGGAGAGCGGGGTCAGGAAGGGAGCAAGAAGGAGACGGCAGGAAAGGAGAAGGACAAGGGAGGCAGATGGACTATGAGATGGGGGTAGAGGCAGGGGAGGAAGAGAGACAGACAGTTCGTCCTCTGGTTGTGGGGGAGGGACTGAGCACCCAGGTTCTCTGTGGCTTCCAGGGCAAAGGTCCCTCCGCCCTTCTGTTCTGGCCAAGGGCAGGCAAATCCTGCCCCTCCATGCTTTCAGAGGTTACATGCTGGCCTGGCTCGTGGTCGGTCGTAGGGACCAGCCCAGAAAAGCAACCCCCGCAGGGCTGCAGAGCCAGGGCCTGACCCCAGCTCTCCCAGGCTCCCCGTCCAGCGCTGACTCCCCTCCCTGAGCCCTGGGCCTCCTGCTGCCCCGTCACAGCCTCCCCTGCGTGTGGGGATAGGCTCTGTGACCAGGCCGGGTGAAGGGGAATGAGGCTTCAAGGACAGCGAGGGGGCTGGAGGTGAGAGCTGGGCGAGGGCTCCTGCCCCCTTCCATGAAGGCTGTAGGGTCTGGGAAGAACAGGCGTCTCGTTTGCAGGTTTTCAGGGAACTCGGGGTCCAAACGGTCTGCTCACCGCTTTACACAGCTGCTGGGTGTCTGCAGCTTCCTGCCTCGTCCCCACTCAAGATTCTAAACACCCCAAGGATGGACTGCATCTAGAACCCCCTCTGTGTGCCAATGGGCCAAAGATCTAACTCTGTGTCTTGCATGATTGTGTCTTGCATGTCTTACACTGGATTGTGTGTGGAAACCAAATTGTAACACCCCCTCCTCCGAGCTGGAAGGCCCTCATACCATCACGGGCCCGCTCCCCATTAAGATTCCGTGAGGGAAATGGAGACTGAGGCGCCGTGAGAGACAGGTCTCAAGGTCGCTCAGTCATTCAGAACCCTAGCGCTGGCCACTGACTGGCAGGTGGCGCCCTGGGGCCTCTGAGGCCAGCCTATCTCTCTGAGTTTCTAGTCTCATTGGATGCTGGGGAGGGCCTGGCATGACCTTCCCCTCCAAGCCACAGCCAGCCTTGGGCCTTGAGTGGAGCCACAGAGGCCTCAGCGGGCAATGCCGGGGAGGGAGGGAGGGCAGGGACTGGACGGGGAGCGATCCTTGGCCTTCCTGGGATCACAGCCTCACCCTGCTGCGCAGCCCAAGTACCGACATGCTGCCCGGCTCCAGGGCCGGCCCGGCCTGGTGAGGGGCGGGCTGCTGATCTGTCAGGTGCGCCAGGGAGAGATCTGCCACCTGCCACTTCCAGGAGATATTGGAAGCTGAGGGAGAGGCCAGGAAAGTCCATTTTTTAAAGATCTTATTTATTTATTTTTTAGAGAGAGGAGAAGGGAGGGGGAGAGAGGGGGAGAGAAACGTTGATCTGAGAGAGGAACATGAATTGGTTGCCTCTCGCATGCGCCCCGACCAGGGACTGAACCTGCCACCCAGGCGTGTGCTGGGGACCGGGAAGCAAACCGGTGGCCTTTCCCCTTGCAGAATGATGCCCAGCCAGCTGAGCCTCACTGGTCAGGGTGGCAAGTCCACTTTTACTGGGCTCGATTTGGGAGTGGGAAGCCAGTTCTGGCTGGATGTTCCCTTTTGCCGGGACACTCTTTGATTTTCCTTCTCCCAGCTTCCTGTCTCATCCTCACTCAAGACTCTAAATCTCTCAAGGATGGATTGCATCCGGAACCCCCTTTGTGTGCCTGGCATAGGGCTGGCCCCCGAAAGATGCTCAGGGAGTGTTTGCTGCCTGCCTGAATGAATGAATGAGTGAATGAGTGGGTAAATGACAGCCACTTAAAGAGGCAGAGCCTAAGCTTTCTCCATGTCAAGTATTGCTCTCCCCACTGTGTTGCCTCTGGGAATGTCCTCTGCTTACGGGGTGAGTGGCCCTCCTCTCACCTCCTCCCTCTCTGTGATTCCAGTCCCTCCGAGAGTAGAACCAAGTAAATTTGGGCATTGGGAAGCAGCAGGCCTTTGCTCTTGCTCCTTCCTGCTCAGCTGGCTGGGAGCTGGGGGCTGACGAGCCCCTCACCACCATGGAGCGAGGGGTGGGGGCTGCGCAGGGATGTGGGGCCAAGGGTGCAGGCTCTGATGGCGGTGACACCCTGGTCTCTGCCACCTCAAAGCTGTGTGAGCTTGTGCAGATGACTTCCCCTCTTTGGGACCATTTCCCAGTCTGTAAAATGGGGCCCAAAACAGAAGCCCCCGCAGAGGCAGCGGGGAGGGCTAACAGAGAGGAGGCACGTGGGGCGCGGCGCAGGGAGCGTTCAGTAAACACGCAGCGCTATTATTAGTGCTCGTGCCAGTGTTGTCATTTTCCAGTCCCCCCTCCCGCTGGCCGGGGGTGGTCCCTGAAGCCCCGCTGCAGCCAGGCAGGCAGGGAGAGATGACAAAAGGCAGGCAGGGCCAAGGCCCCCAATTCCCTGCTCTTTTAATGAAAATAAAGACAGCCTTTAGACATCCTCCTCCTATGCATTGTTCTGCCAAGGCAAGCGGCGCAGACTTAATACCTCCCTGGACTTGGAAAGTTCCTTCCATTCTCTCCCCTCCCCTGTCACATTTCCTTTATCTAAATCCTTAGCTATGAAAAGGCATATCGACAACTGGGGGCGTTATCTGGTGCAGGGGACCTTTTCCTAGGGGTGCCTCCGAGATAAGGCATCTTATCAGCCCCCACGTCAGGGCTGGTGCCAAAGCAGTCTAATCATTGAGGCTTGTGACATTTTCCCCGCCCCCCACCCTTTTTTTTATTATTAAAGTCACAAAAGACCTTGGGCTTATAAACAGCCCGATTTGCAGATCAGGTTTCAAAATGAGCAGTGCTCCCACAATGGTCCGCGGCTGGGGGAGGCATGAGTCCCAGTGGGAGCTCTGCGGGGCTGGCTTTCTGCAGATGGGAAGATCGTGCGTGTTTCAGGCACCTGCCCCAGTCCTGCCCCCAGCTTGCTGTGTGACCTTGTGCAGGGTGCTTGACTTCTCTGGGCTTCAGGCCTTCATCTGACAATAACCCATTCTTTGGTTCAGCCATTCATTCAACACCTGTTTATTAAATGGTTACTCTTTGCCAGGCACTGGGAGAAGGAAAGAAGATACGGTCCTTGCCCCCTGAGAAACTCAGAGTCTCGTGGCAAGAGGCAGACATGAAAATTGGAAGTTAATTTTTTGTTAAGATTGTATTTATTTTTAGAGAGGGGAGGGAGGGAGAAAGAGATGGAGAGAAACATCAATGTGCAATTGCCTCTTGTGCGCCCCCCTCCAGGGACCCAGCCCACAACACAGGCAGGCATGTGCCCTAGACCAAGGATCCAGCAACCCTTTGGTTCACAGGCCGGCACTCGATCCACTGAGCCACACCAGCCACGGCAAACTGGCAGTTACACCTCGGTGTGATTAGGACTGTGAGGGGGATACCCAGAGGAAGGGCGCTGGAGTCGGGGTGGCAGCGCTGCGGGCAGAGGGGCAGCACAGGCGGAGGTCTGGCGGTGTGAGGTAGCCGGGCTGGCGGAGGGCTGGGAGAAAGGGAGGGGAAACGAGGGAGGCAGGTCACGGGGCCTTGCAGGCCAGGCAGGGAGGGTCGGACTGGACTCTGAGGCCAGAAGAAAGTGCTAGGACCAGGGACACGGATCTGAGTCTGGTTTGTAGATGATGGGGGTGATACGGAAGGTGGAGGCGGTGGTCCACTCCTGTGTGCATGGCCAGCCCCTGCCCACTGCCCGCACTGGACCTCTACCTGCCCCAGCCGCAGGGCAGGTGGTTCCCGGGAGAATGGGCAGTGAGTTAGGGGGACAGGGGGGATGCAGAAAGAAATTCCCCCTCTCCAAGTGACCACCGCCTCTTCAGGCCACAGGGCACTGCCTGCTGAGCCTCCAGAAGCTAGGGACCATCTAGGCAGCTGTATCGGACCGCTGTGCTGGGGCCTCCAGGGAATCCTCTGTGGTCCCAAGGTGGGGCAGGTGACCTCTCGGCTCCCAGGACTACCCGGGCACCCACCATCACAGCACCCTGAAATCTGGAGCCCACGTGGAGGGCAGGCGAGGGTGTCTGGAGAGGCCCCGGGACCGGCAGCCTGCCCTTCCCTGCTAGCAACTGCAGTCCCCAGCCTGCCCCTTTCAGCTGCAAAGCATGCTGGGATACATGGCCCCTGGGGCCGTGTGAGGTGGGGGCTGGAAAGGGGCTGGGCTTCTGGGCCCCTGGCACCCCAGAAAAGACCAGAGGTGAGGCAGAGCTCCAGAGACAGGACTGGGCACGGGCAGGACCCTGGAGGAGAATGCCCTGTGTGGGGTCACAGAGCCGGTTTGTAAGAGGGGGGCCATAGCTTCCCCAGGGTCGCACAGTGGGCACTGGCTTCCCGGACGTCCCAGGCTTCCGGCCCAGGTTTCCCCAGCTCACGAGGCCGTGGCCTCCCTCTTCTCTGGCCCAGTGCTGCCCTGGGCTGTGGGCCACGGCGTAGCCCAGGGGTGAGCGGGCAGGCACACCCAGCCTCTGCCTGCTGGGTGGCTCTGGGCAGGGTGCTGCTTCTTTCTGGCTCGGGCTCCCCCCGCTATGGAGGGAGAAGCCTGAGCCCTGCAGCCAGCTGGCCTTCCCCAGGCCTCCCCTGTGTCCCCTAAACCCTGCCTCAGAGCAGCAAGAGGTGGCCACTGCCCTGGGCTGGAGTGCAGGAGAGGCCAGGCCATGTGCGGGGCAGCCACAGGCCCCTCACCTTCTAGGTGTGAGCACAGTCGAGCATGACTGCGGACTGCGCATGCGTGAGGGGCCAGAGGGCATGGAGGGGCGTGTCCTGTGGCGTGGGTGAGGACCAGGTCTGATAGGCCCTGGGTGTCCCAACGGGGCAGGGCGTGCCCACGGGGGCGGGCATGTCCCGAAGGGCCCCACGAAGGCCCGCTCCCGCCGCCCGCTCCCGTCCCTGTCCCCCAGGAGCTGCGCCGCGTCCCCGCAGTCAAGGGCTTTCATCTCTGCAATAAGCCCACTTCACTCCCTTTTTAAACTGTATAATTTCTGCCTGATTGTAATGGCATATTTTAAAATTACCAGAAATCAAAGCCGGGAAGTGGATACTGCAGCTTTTATTGCGTCGCTGCGTTAAGGCTGGCGATTGGGGGGCGGGGGAGGATGAGAACCACCTCCCCTCCCCCAACCCATCCCCTACTTTCTCTCTCTCTCTCTCTTTTTTTTTTTTTGAGACAGTAATAGGAGAAAATTGGTTTTGAAACTGAATAAAAGTCCCTTTCAGTGTAAATCATTTCTTTCAGGGTACCTTTGCTGAAAGTAAAATAGAGCGTAATGAAAGGTGGCTGCGTGATTGTCTTTCATTTACCGAGAGGCCGGGGCAGACAGGAGGCTGCAACCGTCTCCGGGAAATACAAGACTGGAATAATTGCGCCGTAACAAGGAGCTTGTTGTGAAATTAGTATCTTAAGAAAGTAGTGAAAAAGGGCCTTTCCTCATGAATACTTCATTATTAGAAGAAAGCAGCAGAATTTAGGGCTCCAGACACCTGTTTAGTATTAAATAACTTCCTTTTCTTCCCCTTGAACACCCCTCCCCAAACACACACACACACACACACACACACACACACACACACACACACTCTTTCTTCTCTTTCTTTTTTAAAACCAGCGTGAGGATTGAGTTGGCCCAGCTGGGCTGCTTGGGACTCAGGTCGTGGGAGTGGGGTGGGGTTAGGAGGTGGTGGGGACAGGGCACTGGGGTGGGACGGACATCAGGGGTGTCTGGGGTTCAACTCTCGCCTGGGCCAGCCATCCCCTTCCTGGGGAGAGAGGAAGGGAGGGGCCTGGCAGAGAAACCCCCGCCCTCTCCCCATGGCCTCCAGGACAGGCCCTGCCTGTGTCACCCGCCCCTCCGGGACTCCGGGTTCCCAGGAAAGCATCTGCAAAACGGGGTTCCCGTTTGTAACAATGCTGGGCATCTGACTGTGGGTGAGCAAGCAGATATGGTTCTGTCTGCAGCCACGTCTGAGCTGCCACCCGAGGAGACCTCTGCCTGGCCTGGGCGGCCCTGCCCTTTCTGTTCGGGGTGGGGAGCTCGGGCAGGAAGCCCTGGGGGCCCTGGGGGCCTTGGCTCAGAGCTCAGTCTGAGATCAAGCCCAGGCTCAGCAGGGCTCAGGGCTGGAGCCACCCTGGACATTGCCCCTCCAGGGGTGCTGTGAGGAACCCCCCCAGACAGGGAGCAGACCCACTTCAATAAACTGCAGCACGGTGTAGCCACTGGCAGTCCCTGGGCACCCCTCCCTGCGGGTTCCCAAGGTGCCCGGGTGAGGTCTCTGTCCTGGGTGGGCTCACGGCTGACGCAGGGGTGTGTGCAGATCTGCTCACAGGTGGTTGCAAAGGAGCTGGAAGGACAGCCTGCTGAGGGAGCTCGGAGGGGCAGGAGTCAGGAGAATCTGAGAGGCTCGAGGGCATTAGGTCGCCCCTCGGAGGGCGTGACCTGAGCTCTGAGCAGGGCTGGGGCACCTCTGAGCAGTCAGTTCCCGCCCCATCACGGTGGAAGTCCATCCCTCAGGAGACCCGGAATCTTTTCCTCCCCTGAGGCCACAGCTGAGCCTCCTGATGCCCCTGGGCCTGAGCTGCTGGTCTGTCTGATGAGGGAGGAAGGGAGTCTGCTTTGAAAGTCTCTGGTGTTCGGTGGGGTACTGGGAGGCTGCCGGCACCGACGCCCAGCTGAGGGAGGTGGGAGGAGGGCATGGAGCAGCCCACGTGACAAGTGTCTCATCTTCCTCACAGGGACCCTGCCACTGAGCCTGCCACGCCGCAGGCCCCCAGTGTAGCCATGCTGGCCTGTCTGCAGAGGACCCAGAACCCACCGGGCCAACACCTGGCCTGCCCGAGCAAGACCCTGGAGCTGCGCAAGTGTGAGTGGGCACCCTGTCCCCGCACGACACCCTCTGTGCCCTCCCAGTCCCCTCCACCTCGCCCCTCCTCTCCCACTCTGAGTCCACAGGGCTTGCTTTCTGGTTTGGGGTACAGCCGAGCCTTTGGGTACCTCTCAGGCCTCTGTGGGGAAGGCCCGGGCTGAGGGTGCCATCCGCACCCAGCATGTCCTCCCCTATACGCCCGACCCTGTCTCGAACTCGGAGTGCCTCTAGGTCTTTGCCCACGTCTCCCTGCAGTCCCTCCCCTACACCAGCACCCAGTCCCTTGGCCAACTCCCACCGGGTGTGACAACCTTCCTAGTGGCTGTCTCTGACCACCACCAGCACCACGGCCCCGACCCCAGCGCCCCTTGTGACTCCGCCATGTGCCACGTCTGCCTCAGCGGAGATTGGGGTTATGTGGAAGCAAATGGTGCTGAACGGGACCCCAGCTCTGGGTCTGGTCTGCTGTGTGACCTCAGGCGTGTCCTTTCCCTCTCTGGGCCTTGCTATTTTCAGTGTGTCCAATTAGGGAGCTGGACTTGGTACTTCTAAGTATTTTAATTACTGCAGCATTGTAATACATTTTTTAAATTGTTAACAGCTTGATTGAGATGTAACTCATATACCACACGGCCCACCCATGTGTCGTGTACAACTCGGTGTGTGTTTTTAGTGTGTTCACAGACCTTCGTACCCGTCACCACAGTTGGTTTCAGAGCACTTCATCACTTCAAAAAGAAACCCTTTTTTTTAAAGATTTTATTTATTTTTAGAGAGGGAAAGGAGGGAGAAAAAGAAAGAGAGAAACATCAGAGAAACAAAGAGAGTGCGGTTGCTGGGGGCCGTGGCCTGCAATCCAGGCATGTGCCCTGACTGGGAATCGAACCTGCGATGCTTTGGTTCGCAGCCTGCGCTCAATCCACTGAGCTATGCCAGCCAGGGAGGAGAAATCTTTCTTAACCATTAGCAATTGCTCCCTGACCTGCCCGCCCCCTTCCATCTCTGCAGGGTCCCCTGTCCCGGGCTTTCCCGAGAAGGGAACCACGAGATCCGGGCCCCTCTGCGCCCGGCTGCTTTCACTCAGCACGGGTTTTCAAGCTTCTCCCGGGCTGCAGCACGATGCGCGTAACACGTTTTAATGTTTGCCGCTGCGCGTTGTTCCTTATTCTTCGCCATCCCCCCAGGCAGAGTTTCCTTGGCTTTTTCCTTCATTTTTCTGTCTGAACCGTGGAATCCATTTATCTAGGCAAGAGCAAATGTCCTGTTTGTGTTTTTCCTAGGACCGCGTTAAATTTATAAATTAATGTAGGAAGACGTGGCATTTTTATGACGTTTTCCGTCCAAGAATGTGATATATACCTTTCTGTGCATTCCAACGTTCTTGTGCATCCCCTGGGAGTGTTTTAATACTTGCTTCATTGAGATCTTACACAGGTTTGGAGTTTGCTTCTGAATAGTTAACCCTTCTTGGCAAGTCTTTTCTTTCATCAATGGAGCTTATTTATATAAAGGCTATTAACTCCTGCCGTCTCACCGAAATCTTCTGTTCATAATGGTTTTTTAATTTAGTCTCTTAGGTTTTCCCCATTTACTATTCTATCATTTGCAAATGATCATTTTACTTCCTACTTTTGAAGTTTTAGACCTTCATGTCTTTGTCTTGTTTAATATTGTTGGCTACTAACCCTGGACAATGAAAAATAATAATAGTGCTGATAGACATTCTTGCTTTGTCCCTGACTTTTAACGAGAAGCTTCTACGATTTCCCCATTAGCACAATGCTGGACTGGGGGCAAATATTTCATCAGGTTATATACATGTCTATCTATTCTTACTTTATTAAGAATTTTAAAAGTCAAGAATGGAAGTTGAAGTTTACCAAATGACTTTTCAGAGTCTATGAAGGTGATCATATGGTTTTTTCCTTTAATCTGTTAATATGAAGAAGAAGAATATAGACTTCTTACTGTCGAACCATCCTTGCATTCCTAGCTGAATCTGACTTGTCCATGAATATTTCTTTGTAAGACACTACTGAGGGGTTGGGTTTGCTCTCATACTGAAGGGGTTTGCCTCAGTTTCATCAACGAGAGTAGTCTTTAGTTTTCTTTTTTTGGAGCAGTTTTTTGTTGAGTTTTGCTATAAGTGTGATGCTTAATTACTTCACGAAGAAAACTGAGAATTTCCTTCTTTCTCTGTGCTTTGTAAGAGTTGAACTAGGGATGGATTATCTGTTCTTTAAAGATTGGTTGACCCTCCATCGACTAGTCTGGGCTAGTGCATTAGTTTGGGGTAGGTGGGTTGCTCTTTGGTGATACTCTTCCTTCTGTAATAATTTATCTGTTGTAATTGTTCTGCTTCTGGAATGAGTTTGGCAAATTATATTTCTCTAGAAAAGTATTGATTTCATCCAGGTTTTCAAATTTATTTGCATGAGGCTGAACAAAACAATTTACAATTATTTTAATGATTAATTCAGTCTTATTTCTTAGATTGTGTGTTTTGTAGTTTTCCCCCCATTTTTTCTGATTGTTAGTTAGCTGATGAGGTAATCCATTTCTGTGTCCCAAAGATCCCTATTTAGGATTTATTAGTAATTAGCCATTTTTGGTTTCTAATTCATTTATTGATACTTTTATTAAAATCTTCCTCCTTTCCTTGTTTTTCTTTTTAATTTCTTGAGCTAGAGGCTTAAATTTTTATATTGCTAAACAAGAAAAAAGGGAAAATTAAGGCTATGAATTCTCCAAACACTGCTGGAGCTACATCCTATAGGTTCTAATATGTAGCGTTTTTATTATCATTTTTCCTAGATATTTTATAACTTCAACTTTGATTTCCTCTTTGACCTAAGGCTCATTTGAATTCCATCTCTGCACCCAGGCTGTAGGTGCCTTTGTATTTTGTTTTTCTCCTCGTTTTATTGCATTATGATCAAAAGGTTGTCTATGATTTCTACTTTTTTTGTATTTTATTGAAGTTTTCTTTGCAGTATAATCTGTGGTCGTATTTTGTGAGTTTCTAAAAATTGGATTTTAGAGAGAGGAAGGGAGGGAGAGAGAGAAACAAGATCTGTTGTCCCACCTTATTTATGCATTCTTTGGTTGATTCTTACGGATACCCTGACTGAGGATCGAACATGCAACCTTGGTGCTTCAGATCAGTGCTCTGACACCTGAGCTACTTCGCCAGGGCCCCTGTTATTGCGAGCTCTGAGACTTTTCACAGGGACTTGAGAGGAGGATGGGACTCTGTTTTCAGGGTTTGGAGTTTGGTGTATACCAATTATATCCACCCCATTAATTAACGCTAGTTAGGTCTTCTATAGCCGCACTCACCTGTCGTGGAAAGAGAAGTGAATTGGATGCCCGCTGCTGATGGGTTCCGGTCTGTTTCGTCTCGTGGCACCCACAGCTTTGGCCTTCTGAGTGGCAATGCAGTGTTACTTACCACGTAGCTATTAACACCGTAAATCTTCATTGTGACTGCAGCTTTCTTTACTGTACTTAATATTTTGGGGGCAGATTCAATTTTATCTGCTAAGATAGTAACCTCTGGCCCTGGCTGGTGTAGCTCAGTGAGTTGAGCCCGGGCCGCGAGCCAAAGGGTCTCTGGTTCGATTCCCAGTCAGGGCACATGCCTGGGTTGCAGGCCAGGTCCCCAGAAGGGGGCACGTGAGGAGCAACATTGATGTTTCTCTCCCTCTCTTTCTCCTTCCCTTCCCCTCTCTAAAAACAAATAAATACAATCTTAAGAGGAAAAAAAGGTAGTCACCTCTGCTCTTTTAATTCACAGTTTTCTTGAAACCTTGGCCAATCCTTTTATTTCAGCCTTTCTGAATGACTTTGTTTAGATGTGACTCACACGGCACAGAGCTGGATTAGGCTTTGTGATTCAACCTGAATGCCTTTTCAGATTTTTTTGAGCGCTTAGCCCATTTCCATTTATTGATATGACAGATGTCTCATCTGAGCTCATTTTGTGCTTTGCTGTAATTGCTTTTAAAAGTCTTTCCCTCCGTGATCTGTGTTCTCTGCTTTGTTTGGCGCGCCCACTAATCACGAGAAAGGCTGGTGTTTTTGTTCCAGCGGTGTAACTTTAAATAACACCCCAATTTCCCCTTTCTTTGGGACAGTGTCTGTTACTCTCTCCAAGGTGAACAAAATGACGAAATTAGCGGCCAGCTGATGCCGGAACAGCACAGGTTTGGACCATGTGGGTCCACTTCAATGTGGATTTTTAAAAAGAAATACAGTCAGCACCACAAATGTATGTATTTTCTCTTCCATGTGATTTTCTTGGTAACATTTTCTTTTCTCTGGCTGGCTTCCTTGTAAGAACACAGTATATATTACAGAGATTGAATCAGCTGTTTAGATGATCAGTAAGGCTTCCTGTCCACAGCAGGCTATTGCTAGTTAAGTTTTGGGGGAGCCCAGAGTTTTGTGTGGATTTTTGACTGTGTATGGGGCGGGGATCAGCACCCCTAGCCCCCATGTTGTTCAAGGTTCAGCTTTCTTTTTCTTTCTATGGCATGTCCTTGGAGTTCACGTTACCCCTTTAAACCTCTGTCCCCTGACATCCGCCTCAGCGATGTCCTTGGTTAAAGACGAGGACATCTTTGTCCTTACACTCCTGTCCCCTCCTCCCCCGCTTCCCTTACTAGGGACACCATTACTCTATTTCTGGGGCTTGGAATGCTAGCATGTGGGTATAGCACCACCGCCCCCCACCCACCCATCCCCATTGTTTGAATCTCAGCTTCCCAGGTAAAAGGGGGTCAGGTCTCACCACCAGCTCGTTGGCCTTCGTCCCCATCATCGGGATGCTGGCCCCCCTCCGGTCTGCGGCATCAGGCCTCACACAAACAGTGCCCCGGTGTTCCACACGCTCAGGGCCACCGTTACCGTCCTACTTGAGTGAGCTAAAAACAATCTCTGGGCCACATTGCTTTCTTGTGGGTTTCTGTCGACCTTGTTCTGTTGCCGCGTCGCACGTCGCCGTGGAGACCCGAAGCCTGGTTTCCCTCTTTCGTATTCCACGTCGATCTCTCCGTGTCCTTCACGCCGTTTCTTTACTGGCATGTGTCCTGGGCTGACCCTTCACGTCCATTTTCCCCGGGGCTCATATTATTCCCTTTTCTCCCCGTTGGGGGCCCCAGTGAAGCACAGACTGGCTGGCTCTGGCCCGTCTTCCCTGTGCGGCCGCCTCTGAGGAAGCCTCTCTGACTCCCTCCCTCCTTGCTCTGCTCACTTCCATCCCCGGCTCGCGTTCCTCGCTCCCCGTTTGCTTCGACAGCGAGATTTTCCTTCGACGCGTGTCTTTGCTTCGTGTTTTTACTTCATAGAAACAACGGTTACTACACTTTCGCCCCTTTGCAGTGAAACAGTCAGCCATAATCTTCACCTCTTCCGTGACCACGTTTTTATGACGGGAACTATGTGTTTGTTTGTTTTTGCTAATCATCATTTTGCTGATGCTTTGCCCTTCTTCACTTTCCTTACATATTTTGATTAGGTCCTATGCCGGCTCGATTTTGATTATTTGTCTCTGAAGGGTGGGGGGAGTTTTCCCCAGCCCCGGCGTTTCCCTCTGGAACTGCCCCAGAGACAAGCAGGTTCCTCCCAATATGCCGTCTGTGTGTGTGGTTGCTTGTTTCGCTCCCCCTCCCTTGCTCTTCACCACCGAGGTGGGGAGCTCTGTCGGCAGCTGACGCTCCTCTGGTTTCAGGGCCGCAAAGACAGGGTGTGGATTTCACACCTGGGGCGTGCCCTGTGCCCCTCACGGTTGGAAAGTGTGCTCCGCTGGCTCTTTCTGGAACCCACCATGGTGGTGGTGGTCGTGGCTTCCCTCTGCTCCCTCCCTCTGCCCCCTCCCGCCGCCCCTGGGCCATGGTGGCTTTGGGCGGCCCTGCCTGTCTGCTCTGTGTGTGTGGGTCCAGGGAGGTAGCCCTCTCCCAGTTTTGCAGAAATGGAGCTGGTGTTTTTATCCCGTGTCGCTTTCAGGGTGTTTCCAGGAAGTGGGGCTGGGAGGGTGTCCTGATGGTGTTCTCTCAGGGACAGGGGTTTAGAGAAAGGCGCCTGCCTTGTAAAAACGGAAGGACGCCAGATCACCTGGGAGGGCCGGCGGCTTCGAGAAAAAGTGTCTTTCGTGCACCGCCCACTTCGCTCCTTGATGTGACCTCCAGGGCGACCAGCTCATCGCCTTTTATGTAAGAGCCCAGACTTCGCTGTCGCTGGCCCCCACTGCAGAAAGCGTAGAATTCACAGTAAGAAACAACTCTCCTTCCCAGAGGAAACCGGTGTGAGCGGTTCCTTACACACACCCTCCCGGGAAACACGCGCCTGTGCGGGGGCAGGAGATACTTCCGCGGAAACCCCCACCCCTGTGCCCTCCTCAGCTGCTGGCCTTTTCCCACCTGCCTGCCTTCCAGATGTTCGCCCTGACAGGACGAGGCCTCATTCACCATTTCCATGGCACGGCTCAAGGCTGCTAACATTTGTAACCTTCCCGTGGATGGACGTTTAGGTTGTTTCTAGTCTCTCGCGTTTCTGGACAGCGTTGTAATGAGCATCTGTGTACATCTGCATATACCTGTCCGTTCCAGAAGGGACTCGCTAGCTGACAAGATCTGTGCAGTTTTACCTTTGGTTGCTGCCGTCCAGCTGCCCGGGCTGCCTGCCTGGCCCTCTGCGGCCAGCTGGCTGGGGGCAGGGCCTGGGCACGCTGACCTAGGCCGGTCCGTCCTGGTCCAAGGCTGGGACCAGGGAGTGTGGAGCCATGGAGGACGCCCTGCGTCCCCGCCCACGCAGACCCTGTGACATCTGTGTGCTTATTGGAAAAGACACGGGCTCTGCCTGTAATTGAAGAGCACAGGAAAGAGAGAGGCAGGAAGGGAGATAAGCAAATTGAATTGGGCGCCCTGCCGCCAGTCAGGGCCTGGATGGTCGGCCGCGGAGGTTCCTGCCCTTCCCTCCCGTGCAGGGTCTCAGGCGATCAGGCCCCAGGCCCCCCCTCCGGTCCCTGCGGCTCCCCAAGCAGAATTGGGGCAGGAAGATCTGGCCCCGAGTTCTACAACCAGACCTTGAGCTGTGCTGTTTCTCCCCAAAGGAGAAAGGTCTGGACTGGGCCATGTGCCACGTGACCTTGGACAAGTCGGTCAGCCTCTTGCTTAGGGCCTGTGTCCCTCCTCCTGCAAAGCCAAGTGTCAGATCGGATGGGCCCGAGAGGCCGGCGGCTCTGACCGTCTGTGAGGACAAGGTCAAAAGCCCAGTGAGGGGAAGACAGGGCCAGTCTGAAGCACCCCTCCCTCCTCCTCCTGTAAAATGGGTCAGGGCAGCCGGACCGCTCAGGGCCACACGAGGATCGGCCACTGCAGACACCCCAAATTTGACCAGCAAACCAGAAACGGCTGCGGCTCACCCGTCTAGGATGTGAGGTCAGGCAGGCAGAGGAGTTTGGGTGGCTGGCCGGTGTAGCCTGCTGCAGGTGCCTGGGAAGAAAGGAAGGAGGAAAGTTGCGGGGGAGGGAAAGGCCGGTCCGCCCCGCCCCTGCCTCAGGCCCAAGGTCTCCCACTGCTCCCTCCCGCCATGCCCTGGGCTCCCAACACAATCTGTCTGCCCTTGGGACAGAAGCCTGTTTTTCTCAGCTGCTCAGGACCTGCTGATAAATATTTGACTTCCTCATCACGGTGTTGGTACACAAGCTGTGAGTCACGCGCTGCTGAAAGTTCAGGCTGTGCAGAGAGCCTCAGAGAGGCCCTGGGGGGCAGGGCGGGGGGGCGGACAGGGTCCTGTCATCCAAGGAGGGCGGGGCTGAGACAGCTACCCCAGCACACTGACCCGGGCCTGCCCCTTGCTCTGGTACAACTCGAGTGAGTGGTGTGACCTCCCCCCTCAGGCTGCCCCGCCCTCTGTGGGGAGGGCAGTGTGCCCACTCTGCCCTCTGCCCCCACGAGCCCCCAGGGCACAGGCTTGAGGTCAAGGTGGCCTGGGGGTCAAATCCTGGTGAGCCCTGCATGAGTCATGGGCAGGGTCTTGGGCAAGCGAGGGACTGGCCCTCTGTGGGCCCCGGTTTCCTCTGCTGTCGTGTGCGAATAGGAAGGAACAGAAGAGAACCCCCAAGTCCCGGTGAACTCGGGCCCCTTATCTGCCCCCATCCTTCCCACAAGGGGTGTCGGTGGGGGCTGCACCCCCGAGCATTCCCGCAAGTGCGGCCGCTCCCACGGACACTAATGAAACACGGAAGAAACAAAGCAATTTCAAATTCCAATAAAATTAACAACAAACCTCTGGCCACGCAGCAGATCCAATTATGTAGCTGTTGCCGAGCGCAGCCCTGGGGGACGGAAGGAAGGCCAGCGCCGCCCCGCTGTGGGAGCTGAGCCCGGAGCGCACAGAGGCTCGGCCACCGAGGGCAGGGAGAGGGCGGGCGGCTTAGCCCCACTGCACGATTTAACAAATACAAATAAGCTCTTAGCAAACTGGGCAGGCAGGTAGCTCCCTCCATCCGCTACAGAGCAGCCAACCACAATCCCCAACAAGCCGAGCTGAGGACCGGCAGAGACCCGCATCCCTGCCTCTCCACCCCACACAGAGTCCCGGCCAGCTCTGGGAGACCAGGGACGTCAGCAATGAGTTACACGGGTTACAGAGAAGCAGGACTCTCCTCAGAGAAACCCCAGGAGAGTGAGAACTCAGCCGGATGGCAGACACGGGACCCACGCACGCGGGCAACCCTCTCCCTCTGCACTGGCAGTTGGCAAACTCTTTCTGTGAAGAGCCACTGTCTTTGACCACTCGACTCTGCTTGCACGCACGTGTGCACACGCACAGTCAGAGGCTGGGCAAGAGGACCCTCCGTGCTGTGCGCAGAGGTGGCCACCACCCTGCGCTGCCCAGTCTGGCCCAGAAAGGGCTAGAGGGCAGGCAGCCAGCCTTTTCTATGCGCCTGCTGTATACCAAGCCTTCCAACACACATCCTCTCATTTAATCTTCCCTCTGCCCCCTGAGGGGAAGCCAAGGCCGGGAAGCTGTGGTCACTCCCCTGAGGGTTACCTAGATTCACACCCGCGTCGGAGGTCAAAGGCCTGGGTCAGTGGGCTGGGGCTGGGGGCAGATCTGGGTGGCTGGCAGCCATCCTGACCCTTGCCAACAGCCCTCCCAGCAGAGGCCAGGGCACAGCTATACCTGCCCTAGTCTAGCACCTTGCCTCGCCCCCTCACCCCACCCGGAGTGGCCTCATTACTGATTCTGCCTGTGCCACCAGCTAATTAGTGTCATGTTAATTGAGCATTCAAGAGGCTGCCACCTCCAAGGGCAGAGTGTGGGCTGCCAAGGGGAATGCAGATGGGGGCTGGGAGCCCCTCCCGTCCTGGAGCAGCCCTGGACACCCCTCCCCCCGTCTCCACACAGACAACGCCCACCACTACTTCCAGAGCCTGAAGGGAGGGACAGCAGGGAAAGCCTATGATAGCGTGGCAGAGATGGCACTTGCGGAGCCCTCCCGTGAGCCCGGAGCACTCTGAACCCTCCCTGCCCTGCTGTGGGAGAGCTACAGTCGGCCCCGCTGACTGGGGCCCTCGAGGCAACCGCCTCCCCAGGGGTTTGTCTGGTGGGTCAGCAGGCACCTGCGTTCGGCTGCATGGCGACTTTGGGGTGGCATATCGCCACAGCAGGTGCCTGGGGCCCACCGATAACCCCAGAGTGTGGGACCAAGAATCCTGGGCTCCTGCTGCGCCCCTACCCTGTCCACCACCACCACCCCTCCCCCTTGATAAGCAGGCAGCAGCCGAGACGTGTCTACCTGTCATCCCCTGACACAGGAGAGCCTGGGGGTCACGTGAGGGGCTGCCTGAGGTCCCCCACAGCAAAGGATAACTTGGGACGTCAAACCGCAGAGCCCGGACTCCAGCCTGAGTCGGAGCTTCTGGTCCCTCCACAGCAGAGCCGCCGCCTCCCCTCCCCACCACCCAGCCCCCCAGCAGGGTGCCTCCGAGGTCTGCTCTCGTGTCTCCCTGTAGCAACATAAAGTCTCACTCAAAGGGCTGCTTTTAATTGGCTTAATACGCTCGTTAATAACTGCGCCTACCTAACGCACCTGTAAGAGGCTCATAACATTAACCTAATGGCAGTGATGCCTGGCCCACACTGCCAGCCAGCCTTTTAAATTTCCCAATGGGGGCTTTGACGGGGGGGCCACGTGAGCAGAGACGGGGCAGGGAAGGCCCAGTTCACAGGGTAGGCGCCTTTGGTTCTGCACACGGAGCCCAGGTTCCGTCTGGCAGCTGCCCTGTGGCCTCTCGGGGGCCTCAGAATAGGGAGTTCACTGAACCCTGCACCTTCCTGCATCTGTCCTGCCCGCCAGGTGTGTGGTCTGCCCCCCACGCCCGTTTAGTTTGCATGTCATTTCAGAGGTCGGCATCTCCGGGCAGAGCACCCCCTCCCTGCCCACCTCAGTCCCTGCCCCCCCGGGGCCTTCTGGCTCATTCCCAGCCCGTCTGTCCTCCAGGGGTCAGCAAAAACGTGGGAACTGGCGTTTGCAACCCCCGCTTGGTACTCTGTTCCTTGGGCGTCCGGCCTCCTCCTCTTCTGAAACCCGAGGCCTGCCTCCCAAGGATGCCCTGAGCGCTGGGCATGGGGCCTGGCCAGCGGCAGCCCTGAGCCTGTGGGAGGCAGCACAGGGCCACAGCCCCAGGGGTTGGGGGAGGGCTGAGCGGGGGGCCTGCAGCCGGGAGCGCTGCCCGAGCATCTCAGCTCGCCCCAAGGTGCTCACGCAGGGTTTCACAGACAGAGGCAGCCGGGAGCTCAGAGGTGGCCGAGTCCATCTATAGCATCATCTCCCCCTGCTAGACTGCCAGCCCCGTGAGGACAGGGACTCGGGTTGGCTTTGATTCCCGCTGCATCTCCGAGGCCCAGGGCAGCACCGCCTGCACACAGGAGGGGCTCCGGAAGCTTGGGTGGAGGCGGGGCTGGGGGCGGCCTCTAGAAGGCAGCTCTCCATGGGGCTGTCTCTCCGGCCTCGCCCCCGCCCCCCACCAGGGCTGACCCCCAGGTGTTCTGACTGGCCGTGAACAGGGACTCCCAGGCTGCCTGCGTTCCACTGGCCGCAGCCCCATCGTCCATGGGACACGACACCCCTGAGCACCCATTGCGTGTCAGTGGGGACATGGCAGTGAACAAGGCAGCTCGGGAGCCCATGCCATGGCCACCACCCTCCGGTGGGAAAGGCTGTGTCTGAGGCACCCAGGGTGCTTCAGGAGCAAGGTGTGCAGCGGGGGCCACAGCAGCACCTCAGCCAGGCCAGGTTTGAGACAGGGTCACTCTGGTGACCCGCAGGTCCACCTGAAGTCTCTCACACCCAAAACACCAAAGAGCAGGCCCACCCAAGCGCGTGTCCTGCCGAGACTGGCTCAGCAGCCAAGGCTCCGAGCTGCCCGCCCGTGCGGGCTCCGGCAGGTCAGCCCCTGCCCCTCTGAGCCTCCACCGGAGGAAGTGCAGGCCAGCTCTGTCCTTCCTCCTCCTCGTTCCGCGGAAGAAGAGGGAGAGCAGCAGCAGGTCCTGGCTTCCACCGGGGCCTGCCTTGGGGTGCAGAGGGAGGTGTGGGAGCTGGGGAAGACAACTTGGGGAGCAGACCGGGCCCAGACCGCAGCCCTGCTCTTGCCGGTCGGTCGTGTGGTCCTGGGAAGCTCTGAGCGCCCTCTCCCTCCTCTGGGAAACAGGAGCCTGTGTTGGCTACCTATTGCTGTGCAGCAGGTTGCCCCACAACTCAGGGGCTCGAGCCGTTATCAGTGACCACGTAGCAGCGCTCGTGGCTTCTGCACGTCAGGACCTCAGGAGTGGCTTCACCGGGCAGTTCTGTTCCCTGTCGCTGCTGAGGCTGGGGCTGGGGGACCCGCTTCCAAGAAGGCCCACGTGCTTCTGCGGGAGACCTCAGCTCACCCCCACGTGGGCTCCCTCCCTGGGCCTTCCCCCACCCCACAGGCAGCTGCTTCCCCCAGAGCAAGTGACCCAAGAGAGAATGAGCAAGCAGGAAGCTGCAGTGCCTTTTATGACCTTGCCCTGGAGGTCACACTCCTTCACCTGCACAGCACATCCCAGGTCATCCAGGTCGGCCCCGTGTGGAGTGGGAGGGGGACCCCAAAGGACATGAATACAGGGACGTCAGAATAATTGGGGTGGGCAGCGTGGAAGGTCTTCTCGGCCACCTGCCCAATGCTATGACTCGTCTGCTTCCTGGTCTCCACAGCGGGGACCATCCCCCCCCACCTCTCAGAGCTGGCCGGCGCTGCAGACCAGGGCTGCCAAGACAGGCCGTGGGCCCGGCGCCTAGTGGGTACCGAGCACGCACCCAAGGGCCGCCTGCACGCTGCGCCGCCACCATTGGCTCCGACAAAGGCCCGAGGGACCCCCGCCCCCCTGCCGGGGAGCCCCGTTGAGCCGTCGGGGGCCAGATGGGCCCCTTCTTTCAACGAGTGGGAACTACGAAGAGGCCCTGCTTCCCCCGGCCCCCTTCTCAAGGTTTTAAACACCTAATTTATTCCATCCATTAGATAGATTTTGTAGATTTAATCATTTTCACAGTTGGTGGCTCATTGGATACTCAAGATAAACTCCAAATGCAAGTATAATGGTGAGGACAAATGAGTTTTCACACCACAATGGCAGAAACTTGCTTGGGAAGAGACTTTAAGAGGAACAAAAATACATACAGATATAATTTCTTTCCCCGGCAGCTGCTTTTGCTGACTATAGGAGGGTTACCGCAGTTAATTTCACCAGTTTTGTTCATCTGTAAAATTGCATAAAAGTGACATTTTTGTGCTCATTATAGCAGCCGCTGATTTATGACTGGTAAATGAAGAGCCGGGCCCCTTTTGGCGGGACTCTCCGGGCGCTGCTAAGTGCCCATGAAATTGCTTGTATAATGTAGTTTAAATCCAATCTCGGAGAAAGATTCCCCCGTTGGCCGAAGTGACATTTCCATTCTCCACACTGAGTTTATTTTCGGCCACTTAGGTGGGGGTGGCCCCAGCAGGGTCAGGGCGAGGGGTCCCTGGCCGACTCCACCTGCCTGGCCCGGGTCAGGCCGGAGGGACGGAGGGCCCTGCCCCAGCCTGCTCTGGGTGCTGCCCACCGCTCAGCTCCCCTCCCCGCCGCCCGCCCGGGGCAGACCACGCCCCTGCACCCCGGGGCAGCTCGGAATGACCTTTCTGACACGCGGGCCCGCCCCTGCGCTCCCCTGCTTAAAGCCTGCCCCGGGCTGCCGGTGCCCTGCAGTGGGAAGCACCGCCTTCCATTCCGGCCCCACACACGCCCTGCCCAGCCCAGAACACCCTCTCGGGGCCTCCTCCACACACTCGCTGCCCTGGGCTCCTGCTTGCTCTCTGAATTGTTTCCAGTTCCCACCTGGACACACTTTGTCGTCGCCTCTGGACCTCGGCCCAAGCTGCCGCTCCCGCCTGAGATAGGTCTCTCCCCTCCTCCCTCCATCGCCTTAACCAGGGGGGCTCACTCTCCCAAAAAGCCTCCTCCAAAGCCCCAGCTGGGTCGGCTCCCCAGGGGCCCCACACCGCCTGCCCTCCCCACCAAAGCCCGGGTCGGCTGTGAGCCCACGAAGGGGCCATGGGCCAGGCTCTGGAAGGATGGCACGTGGGGTCCGCACGGGGGCCCCATCACGGCACCAGGCCCTGTCCCTCCCTGTCCCCAAAGGCCCGGCCCCAGGCACAGGGCAGAGCACAGACTCACACTCGGAGAGCGCCTGCTTCTGCCGACACACCGCACTCGGACGACTCGTTACACCCGCACAGCCACCTGGGGGGGGTTGTGTTACCGCGGCACCCCCATTTCACAGACATGGAAACTGAGGCTCAGAATGGAATCCCCCGGGGTCACTGGAAGGCCCTCTTCACCCGAGGACCCAGACAGGCCACAATCTCCCAGCACCCCCTGCGCACCTCACCCCCCGCTGGGCCACTTGGTACAATCCTTCCTCCAGGTCACCCTGCAGACCTGACATGGTCATTACCCCCATCCCACCGGGGAAACTGAGGCTCAGCCGGGCAAACGACTTACACAGGGCCACACAGCCCCACGGCCAGGTCAGCCAGCTCCAAAGCCCGAGCAGGGCCTTCCCACTGGCCTAGTGCAGGCCCCCGGCTCCGCACGATCCGCCTCGCCGTGGACACAGACCAGGCACAGCTCGTCTGTGTAGTGACGAGACTGAGCCGCTCCCCTGGGTGTGGTCAGAGACCGGGAGGGGGCGCAGGGGGCCCTCGGGGAGCTGGTCATGTCCTGTGCCTGGACCCAAGTGTTGTTAGACGAGTGTGTCCCATTGGTGAAAGTTCAGCCAGCTGACCACGAGGGCTGATTCCTTCCTTTACACCGACCCCAAGTGTAACAACTGAGAAGGGACTAAGGAGTGAGGGACCGAAGGCAGACAGGAGGAGGGAAGGGCAGCCTGGCGCTCCGGCAGTCCTGGGGAGCAGGGGGGTGTGGCTCCAGGCCTCCTGTGTCACCCGGTCAGTGCTCACCTGTGCCTTCCTCTCGTCGCCGGTCCCCGCAGGTGAGACAGTGGCCAGCTCCATGCATTCCTCCCGCTACCCGAGCCCTGCCGAGCTGGACGCCTACGCGGAGAAGGTGGCCAACAGCCCGCTCTCCATCAAGATCTTCCCCACCACCATCCGCGTGCCCCAGCACAAGCACCTGGGCCGCACCGTCAACGGCTACGACACCTGCAGTCAGCGCTACAGCCCCTACCCGCAGCACGCCGCTGGCTACCAGGGCCTGCTGGCCGTCGTCAAGGCCGCCGTCTCCTCCAGCGTGGCTGCGCCCACCGGGCCCGCCAAAAGCGTGCTCAAGAGCGCCGAGGGCAAGCGGACCAAGCTGTCGCCGGCCACCGTGCAGGTGGGCGTCGCGCCCTACCCGGCGCCCAGCACTCTGGGGCCCCTGGCCTACGCCAAGCCACCCGAGGCGCCCGCCCCGCCGCCGGGCCTGCCCGCGGCGGCCGCCACTGCCGCCTCCGTCATCTCTTTGCCGGGCCGCAGCCGGGCCCTGCCACCTTCCAACCTGCCCTCCATCCATAGCATCCTCTACCAGCTCAACCAGCAGTGCCAGGCCCCGGGCGTGGCGCCTGCAGCCTGCCAGGGTGTGGCCGTGCCCCTCCCCAGCCCCGCCAAGCACGGCCCCGTGCCCAGCTTCCCCAGCATGGCCTACTCGGCCGCTGCCGGCCTGCCCGACTGCCGAAAGGGCGCTGAGCTGGGCCAGGGAAGCACAGCGGCCTTGACGTTGGCTGCAGCCACCAAGCCTGCAGGGTACATGGACGGCGGCCTGGATTACCTGCTGTGGCCACAGAAGCCGCCCCCACCGCCGCCCCAGCCACTGCGGGCCTATAGCGGGGGCACAGTGGCCAGCAAGTCCCCGGAGGCTTGCGGGGGGCGGGCGTACGAGCGGGCCAGCGGCTCACCCCTGAACTGCAGCGTGGGGCTGCCTGCCAGCTTCACGGTGGGCCAGTACTTCGCTGCCCCCTGGAACAGCGTGCTGGTGACTCCCACCAGCGACTGCTACAACTCCGCGGCGGTGGCGGTCTCCGAGCTGGGGCCCGGGGGCTCCCGGGAGCTGCCGGGCCCCCCAGCGGAGGCCCTCTCGGGCCTGCCCAGCAAGAGCGCGTGCAACACCGCAGCGCTGAGCAGCAGCCTGCAGTCGCTGGAGTATCTCATCAACGACATCCGGCCGCCCTGCATCAAGGAGCAGATGCTGGGCAAGGGCTACGAGACGGTGGCCGTGCCCCGGCTGCTCGACCACCAGCACGCCCACATCCGCCTCCCCGTCTACAGATAAGGCCTGCCTCGTGGGCGGCGCATGGACCAAGGGACAGGGCCCGCCAGGGGGGCAGGCAGGCCGGAGAGCAGTGGCCGGCTGCGCACAGGGGCCTGTTGACGCCCACAGGGAAGCCGCAGCCATGTCTGCCTGCGGAGGTTTGGCAGGGCGACCTTGCTCAACGAGGCCCCTCCCCACCCATCAGCTGTCCCGGGACACGGGGAGGGCCCCTGAGCAGCTCCTGATGCCCACACCTTCCTCCGTCCACGCGGGCAGAGGTGCGGAGAGAGAGACCACTGAAAACCACCAGTGCTTCTTTCTGCTCTCCCGGGCAGAGCTCAGGCCAAGGTGGGGTGCGGGAAGAAATGTGGCGGTTTAGAATCAGGGTGGGGGGTCAAAGTAACCTCCAGGGGTCCCATAGCTCCCCCCACAAGCTGTCCAGTCACCTGGAAGAGGAGCAGGGGAGGTCACTGGTTCCACAGTGTCCCCCACTGGCCAGTCCAGGTGACGACCACTTTAATAGAGGCTCCAGGGACTGCCCGGCCCCCTGCCCTTCCTCCTCTAGACTCTTCCTCTCCTTCCCCACATGGAGAAACCGCCCCCAACCCCCATCCCTCCTCCCCCATACCTCTCACAGGGCTGCAGGCCGGGCGCGCTGCGCAAGGGCGCCTCCTGCAGGACACACCACGTGCACCCTAGACTTGTGTATTTATTGCAGCGATTCCCTGAGTCATGAGGAAGGGGTGCCACCTCCCCGTTCGCACAAAGGCACCACGGGGGTTAACAGTGGGCCTGCCATCTCAGAGCCTTGCCTTCTTCGGGGTCCCCCCCCCCGCCCCCTGCCCCGGGAACCAGCGAGGGGGCAACCCACCCGTTTTAACTGTGTGACTCCATGCAACTCCTTTCCCGCCAGCCGCCCTCCAAGGCCCGCCCCACACCACCGGGGGGCGTGGGGGGGCAGGCAGGCAGGGGGCCCCCCTCAGTCCCCAAGGCCCAGGCCCAGCCCCGGCCCCTCTGGGCCCCGGAAGCGGTACTGTATCTCTCTCCAAGGCCTGTTCTAGCACTAAGTGCATTTACAAATCTCTGAGAATGTTTTTTTTTTATACTAAAATTGACCATTATATTCTACTGTGAGAAGTGCGGTCTGCACTATATTGTTTTAAAAACTAAAAGAAAAGAAAGGAAAACACAGATGGCGTCTCGGCTGTGGGATTGTTCTGTCGCTGGTCTGTGCTCGCTTCCTCCTGGTGGGAGTAAAACGCGCTGTGTCCTCTGCAGGCGGGGCTGGCGCCCCCCCCACCCCACCCCGGAAACAGGGCGGGGCCTCCTGGCACCCGCAGCGCCGGGCCACTGTCCTCTGTGCCATCCACCTTCCCTCCACCCCTCCCGCTCTCCCGAGGTGGACGCTGGCATTGGCCTCGTGCACGTGTCCACCACTTGGTCAGGCCAGAGATCCATCTCTCGACCAGCCGAAACAGGGCCCCTTGGCTCCTCCCCTGGGTGGTGTGGAGGTGGCCTGGGGGTGGCGTCCCCCCTCATCCCTCGGTTCCTTCCCAGTTCGCCCTCTGTGCCTCACATGTGCCAAGCTCCCATGGGGGCAGGCCCACGTGGCTGGGCCTCGGCCCCCCCCACCCCATACCGTGGTGCCCGGGAATTTGCCAGTGACCGCTCCCCAAGGGGCTCACGATTTTTCAGGCACTTCCTGTGCTGGGCATTTTCATGTACACTCACACGGGACATCTCATAGGGGTCCCACCACCTTTCACAAGGCAGCAGGGGTTCCAGAGGAAGAAACTGAGGCTCAGAGATGTGAAGTGGCCTGCCTGAGGTCACACAGCCAGTCTGCAGAAAATTGGTGTTCGAACCCACGGCATGGACTCCTCCTCCAGGCCTGTCCCTGCCTTCCCTGGGGTCTGCCAGCCCGACACCAGGGCAGGGGGCACCAGCGAGTCCCCAGATGTGGGCCTCCCCTCCCATACAGGGGGTGGTGCCCAGGTGTCCGGCAGGGTGAGGTCCTGGCTCAGGTGGGGACAGAGGAGCCGCCCTGGCTGCAACACTGCCTGGGGGTATCCGCCTCCCTGAGCTCAGGCCCCAGGGCCTGGCAGCCCACAGAGGGGGAGAGGGAGGCTCCAGCAGGAAGGGCCGTGTCCAGAGAGGGACCCGTGCCCTTCCAAGTGGGGTCAGTGAGCCAAGGGTGTCACCCCAGGGCTGGGGGCAGGCAGGGTCCTGCAGAGGGCGGAGCTGGGCGAGGTGGCACTGCGTGCAAGGCTCCGGGGAGTAATCACAGACAGGATGTGGACGGCGGGTGGCAGAGAGCTTTCCTGACCTCACAGTTTAGTCTCACAATACCCCTCCCAGGTGTGCAATGAAATTGTCCCGTTTCACAGGTGAGGAAGGACAGGAAAAGGTGAGAAACGGCCACGGGGATGGGAGGAGGGGGCCAGGCTCTGGCCTCAACCCCCTGCCCTGGACCCCCTGCCCTGCATCAGGCTGCCTCCACCCTCAGGCACAGCTGAAGCCCACGTGGAGGTGTCACAGCGCAGGGCAGCCCAGCCCTGCCAGCTTCCAGAGTGAGACATGGGTTCGAATCCTGCTGTTGCTACTCCGAGTGGCCCTGAACCAGTCTATCCCCATCCAGGTCACAGATGGAATTCAAGGAGATGGAAGCACAACAGGGCGGCGGGTTCTGCAGCCGGGCTCAGGGCTGGGCGTGGGCCTGTGGCTCAGCTGGTCCCGCGGCCACCGCTGGGGCCACCTCAGCACCAGCGCGGTGTCGGGGTCGCCCAGGTCTCCATGTCCTGGGCCCACCCACCCAGGGAAGGAGATGAGACCGGAACCACCCTCCAGGCCAGGTCCCCCACATTTGCAGGTCAGGGCTGAAGATCTATCTCCTCTCCTGGGAAACCTTTTCATCCTCCGCCAGGTGGGTCGGCAAGCAGGGGAAGGGAGGGCACATGGCACAGCCAGTCTGGCCCAGCTGGCGTTCCCCTCCCTGGGAGCCCAGCTAGCTGATCTCAGATGGTCCCCCAGCATCGTGCCCTCTGTGCCACCGATCCCCTGCGATGACAGCGCTGGAGGAGCAGCGCGGTGACAGCGGGAATGTCACCACCACTGCTGCAGTCACCAACAGCCCGCAGCTGCTGCAGGCGCACCGGGCGCCCGGATCGGCACGGCCTGGCACAGCAAGTCCTCTCTCAACGTCCGCAAATTCTGCAACTTCACGCACAGCGAGATGTGACGCAGCCAGTGGGACCACAGGCTCCCAGACACGAACTGGCGCGAAGCTCCCGTAGCACCTCATCGCACGACAGTGAAACATTGTGGGACAGATGACCTCATTCGAGGGCCCGCTGCCCTGAGTTCTCACGCCTTTCCAGGTGCCTGCAATACAGGCCATACGGGCGCACCCTCCCAAGTCACAGACGAGGCCAGAGAGGCCCAGAGAAGGGCAGGCGTTTGCTCAACACCACACAGCTGAGCTGAGAGCAGAGCAGCACCTGGGAGAGAACACGGGCCTTCTGCACCGCAGTCTGAGCTCTCGACCGCAGTGCTGCGCCCAACACACACAGCCACCGCCAGCCCCCAAGTGTGGCCCCTTTGGCTCCAGACCTTGGTCCAGCCTTGGGTCCCACACCCCTGGGTGAAGGAGCAGAGGGGGAACCTGCCATCCCACCCAGCCCCCACCCCCGGCGGCACTCCGCCCTTCATCTCTGAGTCTCCTGGGCCACCAGAAGACCCCCTCCTCTCCATCTATGCAGCCGCCTGGGGCTCCCACCTCCTAGAGCCGAGCTGTCCTGATAGGGCAGCCACTCATGGCTGGAGCACAGTGTCGGCTTTTTCTTCCTCTTACTGCCGCAACAGCTAGGAGAAGGCCGCAGCGTCTTAGGGAGCCATCAGAGCTGCCCCGGGTGGCGGGAGGGCTTGCAAGTACACTGGGCAAATGTATCGGAGCACTGATATAGGGACACTCACCTTTCCAGGGTGGCCCCGGATTTTCTTGACTCACATCCCAGCCTGAGAGCACTCACCCATTACTGGGAAGGGGAAGCTGAAACAAGTTGGACCCCTGACATGCCGGCAGTGATTTCAAACTAGAGCCGCTCAGCTCCCAGCTGCAGCCGGGATTCAGCCTGCACCCACGCCCACGCCCTCTTCACGGGCACCTGGGTTCCACTGTGCTGCACGGCACCTGTGCACCCTGGCTCTCTTAAAGGGCCCAGGGGGTCCCCCAGCCCCCTGCCCTGGCCACTGGAAGATGGGACCTAACCAGTGCGGTGGGCGAATCTAGCATACAAAAAGTTTTCTGTTTAAACCACCGGCATCACTAGCTTGGCCTGTCCAGTGGCAGGAGGAGGAGATGAGGCAAAAACAAACAACAACACACACACACACACACACACACACACAACTAGCCTCCTATACCATAGACTCCCTGTGTAACCCTGGGCAATCTGGGTGGCCTGAGCCTCAATTCTTGACTTGTCAAAGGGGGGTGGTGGCACTGGAAAAGGGAATGGCTTTTCCAGGTGGTGTGTAATCAGGATGACAGGGCAAATGAGTCCTGCGAGAGAGGGGCCTCCTCCCTGAGGGCGAGGGACCTACAGGTCCCAGTCCTGTTACTGACCCTCACCAGCTTGCAGCCTTTGGCTCGTGAGCGCCCTCTGTGGGCTGCTGCTTCTCAACGGTAAAGCGAGGCTAAGCTGAGGCGGGTGGAGCCCAGGAGATGGGCGGTCCCATCCCGGGGCAGCTCGGAGCCTGTCCCGTCAAAGATGCCCCCCAAATCAGGCGTGTTATTTCTCTCATCACTCGGCCCAGCTGATTTCTACCTTGGAAAGTGGGTTTCCAGGTCAAACGAGCTTGAGAAACAGCCTCTGACCCTCCCTTCCTCCCTCCCTCCCGGAGTGGCACAAATCACCGCAGCCTATCAAAGGCTCTGAGAACCCCGCAGCAGGATATCCTTCCAACCCTCACCCCGAGGTTTCCCAACTCGTCAGTCACCTAAGCTTTTGTGTCTGTCGACTTCCCAAGGAACGAACCGGGCTGCAGGGAATCCTGAGTCCTACCTGTTGAGTCCCCTCTCCCTCCCGGGCCTCCCCAGTTCCCCAGCTGCAACGCAGACACACTGCATGAGGCTGCAGCAGAGCCAGGGCTGGAATCCAAGCCCCGCCTGGAGCTGGGCCTCAGTTCTGCGGCCACCGCATCCTCAGTGGTCTTCATCCGCCTGTCAAACTAGACCCAAATGAAGGGAAACAGCCCCGGGGGAAGAGGGGGAGCCCTCTTCGGTGAAGTGGGGGTGAGAACCCCTATTTGGAAAACGAAAAGTGAGGTTCAGAGAGGGGAGGCAAGTTGCCTACTGCCACACAGCAATAGACGCTCCAGAGGCAGATCTGGACGGCTTCTCTCTGTGTTGACGGGGATGGGGGTGCATTTCCTGAGTCTTACAGCCCCGGGGCACATGTAAAGGGGAGCCCAGCTGGGGGAGCTCTTCCCCACCGAGTTCTCTGGCGGGGAAGCTTCCTCAGGCTTCCTCGGAAGAGGCCGTGGGTGTGACTACAGCGACCCCTGGTGTCCAATCTCGGGATCAGCTGCCCCACTCTGCAGAGGCCAAAGGCAAATCTGTAGGATCCAGCGGGTGCATCCCAAGGGTGGGGTGACTAAGAGCAAGTGGAGCTCTCTGATGTCAGAGTATGTTGAGGAACCGAGGACCCCCTGAGCCAGGGTTGGGGGAGCTGGGTCCGAGTCTCATCTCCATCAAACTCTCCCGTCTTCACCTGTCAGAAGCCACCACACCCCATTGCTGTGTCGGCTTTGGAAAGGACTCGGTCATTTAAAAAAAAATCCTACCACCCTCCAGAAAGTCTCTCTTCCTAAAACAGAGTGTTCAAATCCTGAAACTCCTCCATGTCCGGGCTGTGTGTCCTTAGGCAAATGTGTTTACTTCACTGGGTCTCACTTTCTTTATCTGTAAAGTGGGGATAAAAATTGGTTCTTGTATCTGCATGAATCGGGCAGAGTAATAAGGAACCCTGACCTTTAAAAAAGAAAGAAAAATGATCTGAAACAATCATAAGAGACCAAGGTTGGTTAATTCAGCTGCTCGAGGGTATCATCCGGGACCCATGCCCTCTGCACTTTCCTGTTCCGCCAAGCCCCATCCTGGGCGCAAAATGGCTGCTACAGCTCCAGCTGTCACATCCAGGCCTGAGAGCACCCAGCAAAGGAGAAGACAGCATCTTCCCACAGGTCCCAGACTTCCTCCTCTTCCAGACTTCCCCCTCCTTCAGACTTCCCCCTTGTCTCATGGGTCAGAACCGGTTCACATGGTTATTGTTCTACCAACACCCAGTAAAGGCAATAGTCACCATTGCCTCTGGCATTGCCAGAGTGGAGAATGCTATACAGACCCAGGTGCTGCAAATCGGGAAGAGGGGACTTGATTTCTGGGGAGGCATTGGCACCAGCCCATAGGCTCTGCCCATGGCTCCTGGGATGGGAATGCCTCACACCTGGTAGGTGCTTTATCCACGTTCTTCTGCCTCCCTCTTTTTGCGGTTGCTCCAAGCACACAGGACTCCCAGCCTGAACTCTCCTGACCCAGCTGCCTGAGCCCCCTTCCCGGGGGGCTTGGGTCTCCACTGCCCAGAGCCTCCTCTCTCCTGTCCTCTGCTCCCATCACTGCCAGCCCCTTTGGTTTCTGTCTCTACATCTGGGATGAACAAAGATCTCCCTGTTGTCCCCAAAGACTTTGGAACCCTAAAAAGTAAAAGGTAGGGGGTGCTTGATTCTCATCAAATGTTTTTAGTGAAGAGTCAACGATTAACAACTACAAACGGAGGTCTGGAATATGTAACCGCCCCGTCCAAACAACTGCAGTGACCAGGATACCCTGCTGCCCAGGCGAGGTACGGAGACCCACCGCCCACGACAACGTCAGGGAAGGTCAGAAGCGTGCATTTGGGGGAGGTGAACAGTGTGGTAGAAAAATGGCTCTTGATTTTAAAAAATCCCCAGCATTCATCGAAAACAATAATAACAGCTAATAATAACAGGGCATGTAATAATGAACTATTCACAGGCATAAGAGGTAATTGTTCAATTAAGATCCGAGAGTTTCTGAGACTGTCTTTTCTGATGGGGCCCCATTGTTTTTGACGCCGGTAGTGCTAATTATTTCCCAGTAGTGCTTTAAACTTGGGATGAAAAAAGCCCTCTTGTCAAATATGACACACAAGTGCTTTATCATTATGAAATACACAGGCACGCACATAACAAGAAACGCTCGCTTGCTGGTACAAAGTTAGGGGCAGGTTCAAAGGGAGCGGGTTTGGAATGGGGGCTGAGTCTCTGGCTCGACAAAAGGGGCAGCAGCAGCTGGGGTCCTCATCACACAAGTGACCTGGCCTCATCCCTTCTCACCCCTCGGGGGTCAGTTCTCTTTCCAGGATGGACTCTGAGGACAGAATGCCTGGGTTCAAATCCCACCTCCACCACTTGTCAGCCAGGTGTCCAGAGTAAGAATTTTCACTTCTCTGCATCTCAGTCTCTCGGTCCCGAACAAGGAGGGCAGTGGACATTCAATTTTTGGCCTGCACGAGTTCTGTTTACTGTTTCTCTGGAGCCTGTATCCATTATTACCACAAAATTGATGCCTTCACGTCTTTAAAAAAAAAAAAAAAACACAGAAACTCAGTGGCAGACAAAACCAGTTCTTTCTCAGGCATCTGTGGGCTTCCTCTGACCTCAGCTAGGCCTGCCTGGCAGATAGAGCCAAGTAGCTCTTGTCCTCCTTGGGAGGCGGGGCTAGGCATGTCTGCTAACATCCCATTGGTTAAAAACAAGTGATATGGCCCTGGCTGGTGTAATTCAGTGGATTGAGGGCAGACTGCAAACCAAAGGGTCGCCGGTTTGATTCCCAGTCAGGGCACATGCCTGGGTTGCGGGCCAGGTTCCCCAGTAGGGGGTGCGCAAGACGCAACCACACATTGATGTTTCTCTCCCTCTCTTTCTCTTTCCCTTTCCCTCTCTCTAAAAAAAGAAAATATTAAAAATAAGTCACATGGCCAAGCCCAGGGGTGGGCAATTACGCTTTGCCCACAGCGGGGGGACACCCCACAGTGACGCTGTGAAGGCGTGGACGAAGCGAAGCGTCAGGCACTGGGGCCGCTGGCCCAGGTGCCAACGTGCCACCTCTCCTCCCCCCGTCCTGGACCCTGGGGTCTTGGGGAAGCTAACGCCATCCCTGGCTCTAACTCTGCCTTTCAGGGGTGCTGAACCCCAGGCTTTCCTCTATTAGCGAGAGAGAGATGAGCAGGTGTGGGGACGGCACTGACCACACAGAAGCATCCCACGGAGACTCCGTCGTCACCAGGAGGGCAGAGAACTGAAAAGGGAGAGTGCTTCCCTCCAAGTGCGTCTGCACCCAGCCCGCCCCCTGGAAACGCTGCGGCTCGCCCGCCGCCAGCGTGTGTCCCACGCTGCAAAGGACGCTGGGAAAGGTCCTCTTGAAGACCTTCCTGGACCGAACCGGAAACCTCCATGACTCGAAAACACTGTAAATGGCCCCGAATCAGCTTTTAAGTGATAAAGAATCAAAACCCAGAGCACCAAATATTTAGAAAGTCACAGTTGAAAAAGTTACCACACGCTTAGGTAAAACTGTACTCAGAGGAAAATTCATAGCCAACAATTATTTAATTATTTTTTTAAAACAAGCGAATAAAGTCTTCGCCTCAGCCAGTCACGGCCAGGCACGGAGCTCTTTCGAGGTGAGAGGGCGCCTCAATTCTGCCGGCAGGCCCATCCCATAACCCCCTAGAGAAGTGACCTTGCTACAGCCCCAGAATGAACCACAGCCATCCTCAGTGACCATATTGGCCCCCACTGGAAAGATGGCATGGAGGGGGGGCAGCTGTAGCAGATGCTACTGGTTGCCCAGGTGATAAGTGATCCTTCCATTCTCCTTTCCCACAGAACCCCAGGCCTGGCCAGGGAAACCACCTATCTCCATAGTGCCCTCTGCTTCTCTAGGCCACCCATGGCTTCCTGCCTGCTGATTGGCTGGATCACGGGACACGTGACCCACACCTGGCTGATGTCACAATAGGGGGTCAGCTGGGGGACTGGGGAAAAGGTTCCACCCTCATAAAAGGAGACATAGAATCATCTGTCCTCTTCCTTCCTCTGGAAGTGGCTGAATCTGGGTCTGAGGCCTGGAACATTGGTGACATCCTGCGTCCTTGAAGGGAGCCAATGAGAAACTTTCAGCACACCTGGGTGGGCGTGGCCTATCACAGTGCCTGACACAGGAGTGACAGGCAGAACCCTTCCTGCTTCCCAGAGTCTGCATACCCTCCCTCCCTCGAGACTTCCTGCTGAGACAATAAATACTCCTTTCCCTTTAAGCCAGTGTAAATTTTCCATTACTTGCTGCCCCGAACATGTAACCGTATGCAAACCACACCACAATCCTTTCTTCTTTAAAACACAGGGAATCACTAGATCTTCACAAAGGCTGTGCCCCATTTTACAGAGGAGGAAACTGAGGCTTGGAGTTTACGGCCTACCCACAGCTCCTGGAAGGCGTGGCTCAGCCAGGAAGGGCTTCCCATCCCCTGGCCGTGGGATTGGCTCACACAGGATGTGGCCCAAGCCCGTCACATCGGAATGGCTGTTAGGACAACCCCCACCCCCTGGAGAATGCGGGGTGAGGACCCCTCCCTCCGTGTGTCAGGTCGGAATGAGGAAGCACGCAGGCCTGTGCAGAGCTGGGCCACCCTTGGACTGCGAGAACCCGCAGCCCTGGAAGGCAACACAGAAGCAGATGGAGAGAAGGGGACCTGGGAAAGCAAGAGTCCCCCCCCCCGCCACTCTTGGTGGTGACACAGTCAGCCCCCCTTTCTTCTCAAATGGACTCCCGTCCCTCCCATCATCGATTCTCCTCCTTCTGACGGATGGGGACACGGAGGCCCAGAGAGGCAGAGGGACCCATTGCCAAGACTTGGACAGAAGGTGCAGACCCCATGCCCTGTGCTCTTCCCTCAGCAGCTGCCCCTGGCCAGGTCCTGAGGCTCATGGTCTTCTCAGCTGAAGCTTCGGAGTGGACCAAGCCCCCAGCCCTGGGCCAGGCCCAGGAACTGGGGAGGTCACGGGGACACTGCAGCCAGATGCAGGCCGCCGGGCTCTGTGGGAGTGGGGGGAGCGTGGCCGCAGGGCAGGGTGTGGGAGGGGAGCAGGTCAGTCTTCGGCTCCAACTCACAGGCTCAGCCCTGATGGCGAGAGAAGTAGGGGGGGCCCATCTGTACCCCAGACGCCCCGGCACTCCCGCCTCTCCAGGCACCACCACCGTCCTACGGCCACCTCGTCCTCGCCATCAATCACCCTGCTGCTGACACCTGATGGCTCACCCATCTCCACAGCGGTCACCTCCACCCCTGCTCTGCCCCTGCCCGGCAGCTCTTACCCACCCCCAGCACCTCACGACCCCCCCAACCAGCATCACTTGCTCCAATGAGCACCACGCACCCCCCCCCCACCAGCATCCTTACCCCCTCAGCCAGCATCCCCGCCATCGCCACTGGCATTGCTCTCCCCCCCAGCATGATTATTGCTCCCCAGTAATTATTGCTCCCCAAGCAGCATTATTACCCCCATCAACCTAACCCCCCCATGCAGCATGAGTCTCCTCCCGTTCCCAGCACCCCCACCTCTACATCACCCCGCCAGTCACCCCCATCTCTCAGGCCACCGCCACCACCACCTCCTGTGCAGCCCCCAGCCACCCACCTGGGTGGGTCTTAACCACGTGGGTCGCTACAACCGCCCTCATCCCCCGCCCCCACAGGATTTCTGAGCTCTCCCCTGTCCCTGCTGTCATCCCGTGCCTGGCACCACTCCCCCCAACCGCGGTCCGCACCATGGCCTCCATCAGTGAATGAACATTTACTGAGCACCAACAAACTCCAGACCCTCTACAGAATGCACAGAAGGGGCAGCCCACCCGGAGGTCCTGGCCCTCAGCAAGGCCACCCAGTGGCAGCACGTGGTGCTGGGCGCAGGGTGGGGCCGGGGGCTTGGCTGGCCTTGCACCTGGGCCGGGGTCCTGAGGCCACTGCCAGGTTCCGTTGGGGACGGGGGCCATGTTGCTTTCCTGAGCAGAGCAAATAAATAACGGAGAGGCAGCGGGAGCCCCTGTGGGCGGACAGTCCTTGGCTTTGGCTCCTGTGACTCCATGGGAGTGAGACAGGCGGCCAGGAGCCCCGTGCCAGGTGGGGAGGCAGAGCTGGGGGCGGGAGCCTGGCGACCAGAGGGTCCTAGGGCCAGCCCGACATCTCCGCCTGGCCCTCACCTCTGGGGGTCCACGGAGCGGACTGTGAGGCTGAAATGGGGGTGGACCAGAAACGGGCAGGTGGAGGGAAGGGGGCTGGGCTGCAGGAGGGAGACTGCGCCCCTGCCTGCAGCCCCTAGAGGGGGGCGTCATCAGTCCTCCACTTGGGGGGGTAGCTCTGCTTGCAGCCGTCACAGCTGGGGTTCCCCATGTTGTCCAGAGGCACCACCACCTCGTCTGGGTTCGAGTTCTTGTTCAGTTCCACCACGCGCGGCACCACGGAGGACCAGCGGTCTGCAGAGAGCACGGCTGGAGTGAGGGGTGGCGGGGAGGGCAGGTGCGTACATGCAGCGCCTACTGGGCTCCAGGTGCGCCACAGTGATCTAAGGGGGGAGGTCTTATTATCCCCATTGCACAGAGGTGGAAACTGGGGCTCAGAGAGGTCAAGGTGCTTGCCCAGGAGCACACAGGAGTAAAAGGGACAGTCAGAATTTGAGCCAGGTCCCAGTGCCCGAGCGCCCGTGTCCTCCCCACCGCATCCCTGGCTCTCAGTGCCGTGGAAGTGAGGTGCCCTGGGCACTCACAAGGGACACTCAGCAGACAGTTCATCCGGCCCTCCCATTCCACAGACAGGAACACTGAGTCTCAGTCAGGGACAGGGCCGCTCAGAGCCCATCTGTGATGAGAGTGGCCCAGGGCTCCTGCTCTGCACCCTTGAGCCCGCCCTCCTCCACCCCCAGCCCTTTCACTCACCCCTGCGAAGGCGGCCCATGGTGTGCGAGAAGCCGTAATACTGGTAGCTCTCATTCTTGCCCGGGTCCTCGTTGATGATGCCCAGGTTCTGGTTCCAGTGAGACCAGTTCACCTCGTCCACCCTGGCAGGGCCACAGCAGAGGGAGGTCAGGGGAGCCCCCGCTGAGGCGGCGCCCCCCGGGGCCCCAGGCGGCCTCCCTACACACCTGCCTCCTTATTTTTATTCTGGCAAAATATATGTAACAGTTGCCATTTTAACCATTTTTTTTTTTCAAATTCTGGATCCAGTCTAGTCTCCAGTTAAAGACATTTTTTAAAAGATTTTATTTATTTACTTTTAGAGAAGGAAGAGAGGAAGAAAGAGAGAGAAACATTAATGTGTGGTTGCTGGGAGCCATGGCCTGCAGCCCAGGCATGTGCCCTGACTAGGAATTGAACCTGTGACACTTTGGTTCGCACTCCATCCACTGAGCTACGCCAGCCAGGCCGTTCTAACCATTTTTAAGTATGCAATTCAGTGCCTTAAATATATTCCCAAGGTTGCACAACCATCACCACCCTCTAATTCCAGAACTTTTTTATCACCCCAAACGGAAATTCTGTAGCCAGCTGCCCCCTCTGCCAGCCCCTGGTCACCTCCACCCTGCTCTCGTCTCTACGAAGCCCCTGCTCTGGGCATTCCACAGAAGTGGAGCCGCACAGAGTGTGCGGCCTTCTGGGGCCGGCTGCGTTCACTTAGCAGATGACTGGGAGGTCGGTCCACATGGCAGCGTGTGCCGAACGCCCTTCCTTTCCACGGCTGAGCAGTGTCCCGTTGCACGGGTGTCCCAGTTTAGGCTCACCCACTCACCTGCACCCTCTTACTCCTTATCTTTGGGACACCCCCGGAAAGTCAGGTTACAGCCCCTCATGCCCAAACTGGCTCGACGTGATGTTTCCTTTTTAAAATGATGTTTGTTATTTTCATTCAACCTCCACTTCTTGAGCAATCGCTCTGTGTCCCGACTCAGCGAGGAAGACACCTTCGCTGTTCCCAGTTGACAGGTGAGGGAACGAGGCTGGTCAAACTGCCCGAGGTCCCAGAGCTGGTCAGTTAGCCAGGATTTGAATTTGGGGTTCAAGGTAACCAGGATCCACCACCAGCTGGCCTGTGCGCTGCGTGCTACTATCGCCCACACTTGTCAGGTGAGGGAACTGCATTTTCCTGACTCCAGGCATGACCGACGGCTGTGCTGTCCGCCGCTGTGCAAAGAACCGTTTGGCTTGCAAGAAGACTGGCCCCGGGCTCCCCTAGGAAGCTGGCTGTCCCTGTGCATCTGAGGAACACCCCGGCCCTGGAAGCGGTTGATCCCTCCTTTTTTCCCTTTCAGCCACACGAGGCGTGACCCACCCCATTGTTTTATCAGTAGAGCTTGATGCCCTGAGATGAACCCGCCTCCCAGTTTCTGCCTCCGCAGCGAGGGGCAGCGGAGCAGTCACACCCGCCACCCTGTGGGCGCCCCGTGGAGGTGCCCTGGGCGCTGTCTCCAGCCCTAACCCGTCCAATCCGCACAGCGGGCCTGGGGGTGGTGCGATCGCGGCCCCCACTGCACAGGGAAGAAACCGAGGCTGAGAAGTGAACCACCGGCCCGAGATCGGCCAGTAGAACTGACCCTCGGTCGGGACCATCAGGGCCCCAGCGGCTGGAGAAACTGCGGTGGGGAGAAAGGCCCCATCCGGCGGGAAGGTTCCGCCCCGCCCACCCGCCTCACCTGAAACACCACCGGCGGTCAGGGGTCCCGTCCGAGCTCTTGCCCACCGTCACCATTTCCCCGGAGCGGAAGGCCTTCCTCAGGAACACGGGGAAGGAGCGCTCGATGTCCAGGATGGTGGTGGCCCACTGTGGGGAGTGGGGGGGGCGGGGCAGGCCTGGGGTGAGCCTCCCTGGGCAGTGCCTACTGCCCTAGAGGCAGAAAGGACGCGACGGGTGGGTGGGAGGGGGAGGGGTGGCAGAGAAATAGGCTTCCTAGCTCCTACTGACCCAGAAAACAGTTACAAACGCCAATAACCACCCAAGGGCCCTGCAGAATGATCGCGAGAAGCAGGATTGGGTGAGAAAGGCGGCAGCCCAAGCCCAAGCCCCGTGACTAGGCACAGCAGCTGTCACTCAGCATCAGCACCCGTCCTCCAACCGCCCCAGCAGGGCCAGGTCGGAGTGTGGGCCGCCTGGCCGGGCTTCCAACTTTTCTTTTTTTTCTTTTTTGCCATTTTCCCCCACCACCCAACTTTTCAAGAAAAGCCAGAAGCCTGGATTTTCACAGAAACTCTCTCAATTAAAAAATGTTGCATTAAATTTTTTTAAAATACGATGATACAAGAAAAAAATAAATCTTTGCTGGTCAAATAGGGAAAAAAATCAGTCTTTGCTGGTCACACCCAGTCCCCAGGCTGCCCGCATGCATCCAGGGACTCACACCCAGCAGGGGAGCTGAGGCCCGGGAGGCAAGCGGAAGGGATGGAGTTTCGGAGCAGTCTGCATGCTTCCCGGAGGCCAGACTGGGGGGGGGGGGTGGCCCTGGGGTTTCTTTCTCTCACTAAGCCCTGTCCTTGAAACGCACCAAGTCAAGGTAAAAGTGGGCGCCACATGCCTGGGCCTTGGAAAGCCCCTCTTTATGGTGGAAACCCAGCTTCCTGAGCTGTGCGAGGCCCAGGCAGGCTGGGCGACCCCAGGGCCTCTGCTCCCTAGGATTGCACAGAAACCTCTGGGCAGCTGAGCAGCAGCCCCGCCCCCACTCCCGTGCCAATGGGGCTGCATCCGTGTTGTCTTCTGCATGACTGAGTGCACCAGGGCTCAGCGTGGACCCCTGCTGGCACGCTGGCACCCTCTGTGCATTCCCTGTGCCCACAGAGGTCACTCCATGGTGCCAGGGGAGGTCAACTATGCCTCAAGAACTGGGCCACAAGGTGGATCTGAGACCACCGCTGGTGGGCAGGCAAGAAGCCACTGGAAGCACAGTTGGTGGCTCCGGGAAGCAGGCAGCTGCCTTGGACGCCCATTTTACAGGCAGGAAAAGTGGAGGCAGGAGACGGTGTGGCTTGCCCAGGGCGGAAGGCTGAGGAGGTGCAGCGGGTCAGAGCTCCCCGTCAAGCACGGAGCAGAGTGGCTGGTGGGGTGGGGACGGGCGTCCTGGGCCTCACCTGCAGCTTCCAGATGTGCTTGCTCTCCTTGGAGACCTGGCCCACCGTCTCGCCCATGAGGGCGATGAGCATGTTGAGGAGCAGCACGAAGGTGAGGATGATGTAGGTAACCAGCAGGATGATGAACACCACGGGGTACTTGGTGCTGCCCAGCATCTCCAGGTCGCCCATGCCGATGGTCAGCTTGAAGAGGTCCAGCAGGAAGGTGCTGAAGGTGTCGCTGTCGCGGCAAGAGGGGTACGTCGGCGCCGTGCAGTTGGTGTGGTCCTCGTTGCACACCCTCATGTTGGCGCACGGGTTCAGCAGGGACACCAGGGCTGTGGGAGGGGCAGGGGAGACATTCACTGAGTGTGAGACGCAAGCTGAGAGGTGGGGGGAATCGCCCCCATTTGATGGAGGGAAGAGCTGAGGCTCAGGGCCAGAAGACCCTGCACCAACCCCAGGTTACTCAGCAAGTAAGCCAAGCCAAGGGTCGAACCTGGGTCTTCTTCCTGAATCCAAAGCATTGCTCTTCCCACAAACCTTTGCTAACAAGAAAAAAGTTCCCAGGACCTAATCAGGCGGTTCTCAATCTGGGCCAATTTTTCCCCCGGAGGACATCTGGCAATGTCATGAGACACGTTTGGTTGTCACAACCGGAGGGGAGCACTACCGGCAGCCACTCGGCAGATGCCGCTACGCATCCCACCACGCACAGGACAGCCCCGGATGTGCACAGCACCGAGGCTGAGAAGCCCTGAGCCAGCTACTGTCCCTCGAGGTCTTGGGAGCCTGGAACACCAGCCTTTCTGGGAGGACTCCCTCTCCTGGTGCTGTTTTCTGGCCCGCACCAGCTCCCAGAGGAGGAAGAGTGGAAACCAGGGCCCAGTCCTGACTGGCCCAGAAGCCATGCACACTGAGGCCCTTACCCCCTCCAGACCTCTCCACTGATCGTGGTGCTCGTCCCTCCCCACTGAGCCCAGATGGAGCTTTGGAGCCCTTTTCAACACAGTTTAGCAGCAGCACCTGCCCCTACACCGTCCAGGGCGGAGAGCACGAGGAGGCCCAGCCCCTTTGGTCCGTGGGGCACAGAGGGTCAGAGTGCCTTCAACCTGGGATTACAGTAATACGGGTTCTACTCATATGCTAATGCTATTTGGTTGTGTAGCAGCTGCCAAAATGTGTATTGGAAAGGATTCTGAGACCCCATCAGAAAAACAGTTCTGTGATCCACTAGCAATGTCTGCCAGGGGCACAAAATACGCAGAACCAGAGTGTATGTTATATTTGTGTTAGGTCAGCCTCCAACTAGGGACCTAGCGTCCCGTGGCAGGAGAAGGGACCAAGCTGCCCGCAAAGGTGCTGCTTTAGCCCCCAAGCCTCTGCCTCAGTTTCCAGAACCAGGACAGCAGTGGGGCTGGACTGGACCTGAACTCCACACCATGTGGTGCCTCTGACACACTGTCTAGATTTTCCAAGTCCTATCACTGGGAGGGGGCAGCTGTGCCCTGTCCCTCTCTCCCCAGCTAAGGTGACAGTTCTCGTTCCCCATAATAACCCAGGCAGGGGCTTGGCCCCATCTGGGCTAAAATCTCTCTACCATCAGACTCCTGCTTCAGCGCTGGTCCCCAGACCGACCTCCTCAGATGCGAACGTGGCCAGGGGAAGCCCGAGTTGGCCACTCCCTTTTGGATGCTGGGCACTGAGTGGCAGATCACCCACCCCCTAGGGACCAGCCCAATGGCTTGGTCAGTTTCCCCATCCCTGGGCCTTCCCCCATGGCCTGTGACACTGAGGTCCCGTGGCATCGTAACACCACAGAGAAAGCATATTGGAGGGAGCCAGTATCGAGCTTTAAAGAAAGACCTAGGCTGATAAATGAATGATTAAAATGCACTGTCCCCCGTATCCACATCCCTTCAATGTGCCTTTGCAGCTCCTCCTATCAAGAAGTTCTAGTCTAGCCCTGGCCGGTGTGGCTCAGTGGATTGAGTGCCAGCCTGAGAACCAAAGGGTCGCCAGTTTGATTCCCAGTCAGGGCACATGCCTGGGTTATGGGCCAGGTTCCCAAGTAGGGGGCGCTCAAGAGGGGGTGATATCTTTCTCCCTTTCTTCCTCCCTTCCTCTCTCTAAAAATAAAATAAATAAAAAATTTTAAAAAAGTCTAGTCTACTTCCCCACCCTCTGAACAAGGCTGGCCTTGAGACATGCTCTGGCCAGCAGAGTGAGGCAGACGTGACGTCGTGCCAGGAAGTGACCTTGAACACATTCTCAGACCCCTCGGACCACCACGTGACCAAGCCCGAAGGAGCCGGCTGGAGGATGAGGGACCACAGGGAAGAGAGCGAAGTCCCCCAGCTGAGGCAGTGATCCGGACCCCCAAACACAATCACCGGCGCCTGTCGAGGTCAGCCAGACCTGCTCCGGGACAGCACACAACTCATGTGACCGTGGACTTGTGAGCAGTGAATGAACGGTGGTTGTTTTAAGCCACTAGGTTCGGGTGGCTTCTTTTGCAACGATAGCTAACAATGCCAGTTCTAACATTGCCTAGCTTTTGAACTTGGGCAAGATATGTAAGCCTCGGTTTCCTTCCCCGTGAAAGGACATAATAAAGGCACTCACCTTCCAGACTCGTAGGGAGAATTAAATGCGGCGGGGATGGGAAAAGACTCCGCCCAGTGCCTGGCACGCAGTGAGACCTCAGCAGGCGCTGGGTATTTCCCTCCACACAGTGTGGCTGCAGTTCCCATCCTCGCCCCGCCCTGTCCTGCCAGCCCCACCCCCGGGCACCCAGAGCTCACCTGAGGCATAGCCGATCATGAAGAGCAAGTAGACCAGCAGGAAGCGGAACAGGTCCTTGAAGAGGATCTAAAGACCCCCATGGGGCGACGGAGGCAAAGACGGAACATGTGGCTTCTCCAGTGCCTCCATCCCAAACCCTCTTTCCACTGCACCTTTGTCCCCCCTGTCCCTGCGATGCCCAGACCCTGCCTGCTGCCCCCACCTGCCCCTCGTCCTCAGGCCCAGGGCTCAGTCTGCACACGGGGGATATGTACAGGGCGTGTGTGGCTCCCTCCGGGGCACGCAGTCCGCCGGGCCCCCACGCCATACCTTCTGGATCATGATGCTGTAAGTCCCTGTTAGTTTCAGCCCGCGAGTGAAGTAAAGCGCGTTCATCCAGCCCAGGACCAAGGCAAAGACCATGACGGCCAGGTAAGCTTCCACCCCGGCCAGGTAGAGGGCGGCCGCGACGATCACCAGCACGGAGTAGATGAAGCTGTGGGCAGCAGAGAGAGACCATGGGACGGGCCGGAGGGGAGAAGGGACAATGAGGCCCCAAAGCGGGAGACTCGCCCGGAGCCCTCCGGGTGCCAAGACATCCCGATTCCCTCGGAAACCCGGAAGATAAACAAAGTGGGCTCCCTGGGTTCCCCAGCATTCTGTTAGCCAGACTACTTGACCAGGACTGTGTGCGATGACCCTGACGCCCTGCCAGATCCCACAGTGATGCCCTTCAGAGCTGCCAGAGAAAGACCCAGTGGTGTGCGGGGCAGATTTCGTGGCTAAGGGACTGCAGTGCTCCCTAACTCTATGGGGAAAGATGTCACACACGTGTACTAACTGCTCCTGGGCTACCTAGGAAGGAGGCATCCTTCATCAACCAGGGCACTCTCCCCCGCTAAACACAGACACGACCTCAAGATTCTTCTCCACCTGGCACTCCAGGCAGACATTAGCAATCAATCACCACCACCAGAAGCTACTTCTACCCATGGTGTATGTGGTAACTCTCTAGCAACCAGAATCTTGCTTTAATCAGAAGACCCTCTTGCTTAACATTGATAGGCCTTGTCCTGACTCTGGGCTCCAGATGTCCAGCTGCATAAACTGGACACTCCTAATAGGGTCACCCCCCCCCCACACCCTCACCTGGAGGACGTCCCAGCCCAACCCCATCTTCCTCGCCCCGGGGGGGCTGCCAGCCCGTGGCCTCTACTCACTAGAGTAGCTGGAAGGAGCCATCGATGAAGAGCGAGTTCACTCCGGGGCATTTCTTCATGAACAAGTCTTTGATCTGGAGGCGAGGGGGCGGCAGGTGAATGGGGTGCAGCCGCAGGAGTGCCGGGGAGCGGGGTGGGGAGCAAGGGAGAGAACAGCGAGCGAGGCGGACTGCGGCACAGAGAAAAGCCGACGGACTCGTTTCTGTTGGGAGAGGAGGGAAGAGCAGAGGAGCGCACAGGGTTGGAGAAGGAGGCGAAGGAAGAGAAGGGGGGGATGAAAGGGGGGAGGGGGAGGGGGAGTGGAGGAGAAGGGAGAGAGAGGAGGAGCGCGGAGCTACAAGACGTAGAGGGAGGGGAGGAGATGGGCGGAGGGGTTTGGGCCAAGCACTCACGTTGGTGAAGAAGAACAGGACGCCGGTGAAGAGCGTGATGATCTCCCCCGCCAGCCGCAGGTAGTCCACCGTGGTGTGATAAGGGTAGGGCGGCTAGGGGGCGGGGACACGCAGGGCGTCACCCAGCCCCTCCAGCTTCTGGCCCCAGGCCCAGATGTTCCCCCAACGTCCCCCACATCTGGGTCCTGGGAGCCTCCTCCCTCCTGCTCTCCCCGCTGGGTGTCCCGGCCCCTGCCCGGTTCACGGTCACTCACAGCGCCCTCCAGTGGCTGGTGGTAGGCGGTCAGGGTGAAGATGACCATGGCGCACAGGTAGGAGACCACGTTGATGTAGAAGGAGACAGCCCCGAACTTGCGCCACTTGTCGCGCAGCAGCTCGTTGATGGGTTCCACGGCCAGCATCTCGTGGCGGTTCTGGGGGGGGCGGGGGGCGGGGTGGTCAGGGGCCCCCTCCGAGGGGACAGGCTGACTCCAGCCTCTGCCCCGGGAATGTTTTCTCCTCCTAACCCACTCTTCTGCTGTACTCAAGGGGGGGAGGGGGGCGGCGGGCAGAATCAGCCCTCACGTCCTGGGCTCAGCGATCAAGGCTCTGCCCAGTCCTGCTCCAACCTACCTGTCCAGCCTGATCTGGGTCCCTAGCACCCAGCACTGGAAAGTATTCTCATGGTCCCCAAACTCCAATCTGGTGGTGGTACCGAGCTGTTGGCAGCAAAATCCCCCACGGAGCTTGCCCAAAGTAAAAATCCCTGGGCTTCCACCTCAGAAAGTCCAATCCAGGAAGCAAGATTAGGAAATGTAGCCCAAAGATGACAAATACTTGACTAACCACAATTTTCCGATGATGAACCAGGACAGACATCAACAATCAAGTCCTGCACAATCGTTCTCTACACAGTTCCCTGGGCAGAAACTGCCAAAGGGTCAGCTTGCACCGGAAACGCTCACCCTCCCCCGACCCTTGCTCCACGTCAAGTCCCTCACTGATTTCCCAATGAGGGAGGGAGCTCCCACAAGAGGAGGCTTCAGTCCAGGCCGGGCAGAGCCAGGGCTGGGGGTGGGGGACCATCTGCGTCCAGACCCCGCACTCTCCACCCATTCGCGCAGCACCGCGGCCCGACAATGACGTCAGTTTCTTCACAACCACACGGCTGTGCGAGCACCCGGCCACAAAGGCGGGTCAAGTATTACTCCTGACTGTTCAAGGCAGACCCAAACCCAAACGACCAAGGAGAGAGGGGCGGTTCCTTAGAATGTGGTGTATGTGCACGCAGCAAGGAGAGTCCAGAATATTGAATGGTGCGGAACGATGTTCGCAAAACACTGCTATGTGGAAAAAGAAAAAGAGCTTTTGAAGCTTCATGTAACAACTACTAATGATGACAGCCGACACCCAACGTTTACCCTGTGCCGGGCTGTTCCAAAGTCAACTCATTCGGTCCTCCCAGCAGCCCCGTGGGACGTGCACTACCCTTACCCTCAACCTCAGAGAGGCTGAGCCACTTGTCCTGAGTCACACAGCACGTGAGTCGCAGAGCCAGGACCCTGCCCCAGTCCAGCCTGACCCTGAAGGCCCACCCTGGGATCCTCTCATTTCCCCGTCCAGGGCCAGCCGTCTCTCCGAGTGTTCTGTCGGCACCTTCTTTCGCACTTGGCCCACAGACCCACCGACTGGGCCCAGGGTCACCTCCCCTGCGCTTGCCCACACCCCCTTTCCCTGGGCCCTGCCCTGGCACCCACCTCAATCTTGCTGTTGTAGACCAGGATCTCCAGCACAGAGGCCTCTTCCCCACACGTGTCCAGGGAGGAGAGGTCGTACAGCGAGGAATACACGGGGCCGTAGGCCCAGTCCTTGAACTTGCGGGACAGGTGTCTGGTGTCCTCATCTGTCACCTCCCGACGGATGATGTGCTGAAAGACCTGCAGGGGAGAAAGAAGGGGCGGGGGTCCTGGGGAGGGGCATAATTGGGAGGGCCCGGAGGACTGGGCACAGCCCACCAAATGCTACATCCCCAGAGAGCAGGAGAGGGAGGGGGAAGGAAAATATTCACTGAGCATGCGCCGTGTGCCAGACCCTTTCCTCACATCATCTTGCTCGAGCCGCACCCTTGCTGTCTGGCTTTCCCGAGGAGCGAACGAAGGCTCAGAGAAAAGAAGGGTGTTCCCCGGGGCTGCACACACACAGCTGAAGCCAGACTGAACCCAGGCCGGCCTCAACAATGTGACTTGTAATGCATATCACCTTCATGTAACTAAAACTGCAATCAACCGCGCTTGCTACTGAGTTAATTCCACTAATAACCCCCAGACCAGCCCTTCCTGTCACCACTCCTGCTCTCGTGGGCTTATACACAGGGACACGGAGGAACACAGAGGGGTGGGAGTTGCCCAAGGCCAAGCAGTTTGGCCAGACAGCCAGAATTTAAACCTGGCCTTTTCCACTGCCTCAAGACCAGTATAATTTGCAATGGTAGTGATTTTTGCTATATTTTTAATAGAGTGATAATGACCTCTACCTTTTATTGAACACTTACTACTCATCCCAGGCTCTGTACTAAGTCGGTCACCTCATCTAGTGCACAGAACAACACTGTACCTCCAGGCACTGTTAGTGTCCCCATTTTATAGATGAGGAAACTAAGGCACAAGGAGAAGGGGTGAGATGCCTGAGGTCACACGCTGGGAAGCGGCAGAGCCAGGCCTTGAACCCAGAGACCCCTGACTCCACAGCGCTCCAGGCTCGGTCCTCGGCCAGGGCAATCACGGCCCCAGCACACAGTTTGGCAACATCTGGAGACATTTCTGGTTGTAGCAGTGGCGGAGGGGCTGCTGCTGGCATCTAGCAGGTTAAGGCCAGGGATGCTGCTCAACACCCCACAACGCACGGGACAGCCGCACGCCCCAGAACCATCAGCCCCAGAGGTCAGTAGTGCCGAGGCTCAGACCTCCTGCTCGGGGCCCTGTGCTGTGAGGCCCAGAGAGGGGAAGGACCTGGCCACCCAGTGGCCCAGCAGTGGGGTCCTGCAGGCCTGGGACTCAGGTTTCTACTGGTGGTTCCTCCCGGCAGGTGGGAGTGGGGCGGCGAGCCTCCAGTGGGGTGGAATAAAGGGAGGGGCTCTGGGATGGAGTTGCGTAGTTTGGCCAAACAATAGGGAGCCACAGCAGGCTCTGGAGCTGGGACACCTGCACACTGGGGCCGGCCTGATGAGAGGGGGCTGCGCGTGTTTATAGCAACGCATGCCGGCAGCGGCCCCTCCTCTGTGGGAGCAACAAGCGTGGGCGGGCCAGCTGCGCCCCCCGCCCCGCACTCACCCCAATCTTGCCTGCCTTGGCCGCCATCATGAGGGGCGACAGGCCGTCGTTGTTGAGCACAGCCTCCAGGTTGCTGTCGGGGAAGAGGCGGGCGCACTTGAGCAGCAGCAGGTCGTACATCTTGGTGACGAACTTGGTGTTCTCGCGGGTGTTGTCCGCGATGGCCACCAGTGCGTGCAGCACGGTGTTGCCGCGGGAGTCCTGCCGCCGCATGTCTGCCTTCTTGTGCGGGTTCTCCGTCAGGTAGTTGACGATGTGGGGCTGGTTGGTGCAGGCAGCTAGCGACAGGGGCAGCTCCCCTGTGGACCGAGATGGACAAGGGGGCACCGTCAGTGAAAGGAGCCCAGGGTGGGATTCTGCCTGAAGATTTTCAGGGGACAGACACCAACAGTCAGTGGGACCGTGTCCCGTAGTGACCTCACAGGGGCGACCTCTGTGGGTGACGCTGGAAAGACGGGGTGTGGCTGTTTGGGGGCCGTGGCCATGCAATTTGGAGGCTGTGAGAGACTTTGTCCCTGAACCCCACATAACACATGCCTTTAAGCAGGGGTGACATTCCGAATCTTTCCTTGGTCCACTGGGACACGGTACTGATGACATTCGGGCCCTGCTCTCTGACAGCTGGTCCCAGCGTGCACTGGACTAAAGGATGCACACGAAAAGGCGTGGGGTGCTGACACCCCCGATGACCCCATTGTACAGATGGGGACGCTGAGGCTTGGCAAAGTGAGGTGACACTCTACCTCTCAAAGGCAAGACCTCAACGACCAAGACCACCGCGTGGCCTGTGCACAGGGCGCCCTCTGAGCCCTGGAAACCTGGGGAGGGGTCAGGGCTGTGCAGACTCCCAGGTACCTCCCAGCCCCGCCCCCCCAGGCCTCCTCACCGAAGTAGAAGTAGCCCCCCTCGTCCTTGGGCTGGAAGAAGCGGCCCCGGGCCTGAGCGTGGACGTCGGCGCCCTGGGCCACGAGCAGCTCCACGTAGTGTTTGCAGCGGCGCTCAATGGCGATGTGCAGGGCGGTCTGACCTGGAGAGAGGGTGGGGGATGGTCACCCAGGGCTCCGGCAAAGCAGAGGCCAGGTGTGTCTTGAAGGAGGGCGGGGTGCAGAGTGTGGAACTCGGGTGGGGCTGTGGGCCAGAGCCTTTGCTGGTTGCGCCCGAAAACAGCGATGGACCTTCAGACAGACGGTCCCAGACATGGCATCTGTGCCGCACAAAAGCCCTGGCTCCCCCTGTAGCGTGCGAGCAGCAGCCTAGGCTCAGAGGGCCCCCGGCCTGTAGGATCCCAGACTGGGGGACCTTTCAGAAACAACGGCCTTGTGGTCTCACAGGATTGTGGGCTCAGTGTATAAAATCCATGGAATCGGAATCCTCACATCCGGGAATCTGGAAGGTCAGGCCTGATTCACAAAATCTCAGAATTCAGACCCAGGAGCTGGGACTCGTGACACCTTTGCTTCTTAGCCCCGTTGGCCCACGGAACCATAATCACACGGCCTGAGTGTGTCCGGACCCAGAGCATCTTAGGTCCGGAATTCCAAGTTCAAGGACCATGAGGCTCAGCGCATCTCAGAATCTTGGCACCTTTGATTCTGAGTGCAGAATATCAGAGTTCTTTCATTCATTCATTCATCCATTCACTCATTCAACAATTGGTTTCTAGGCACATGCTGGCCCTTGGGGCCCAGTCCAAAGCTCTCAGAGGTCAGACAAGTGAGGACGGTGCCCACCCCCACCCCAGCCACCCTCACATCCCTCCCACCCCCCCAGGGCCCCACCTCGGTAGTAGATGTCCCGGAAGGGCAGGTTGATGAACTCGCGGGTGTTGCCGGTGCGCTCCGCGATGTCCAGGAGCAAGGGGATGGTGTCGTTCCGCCCATTGCTCAAGTTCAGCAGGGCCTTGGGCAGGCAGGTCTTCCCCGTGGACGGCTCTGGGGAGAGGGACGGAGTGCAGGGTGAGGGGTGCTGGGCCTGCGGCCCGGGACTCCCGGGCAGCAGGGGGCAGGGCCCTTGCCGGGGGACCCGAGTTCCTGACTCTGTCATGCCTCCTCTCTGAAACTGCCCCCCACCTGCCCCCATGGAGCTGAGGGGGTCAACTAAACTCGGGGGCTGAAGCTCTTCCAAGTGCAGGAAGCCGCAGCCTGGGGAAAGGTTGGTATGTACCAAAGCAGATTCGGAGGGAATTTTGAAACTCAAACGGATGGGGGGAATGCCGGGTGAAATGGAGCCAACCACATCCCTTTCCTACAGGGGCTTCTCCGAGCCTTTAATGCGCTAATGAGGGTGGTGAACCCCGTAAGGCCAGACACCTAGGTGATGAACACAGATTCTCTTTCCGCGAATAGTTTACAACAGCGCCCCTAGAGGGGAGCAGGGGAGGTGCAAGGCTCCGCAGAGCAAGTACTGCTTGCCATGGCAGACATGAATTACCTTAGGAGGGAAGGGAGGGGACTCGGGGGGATACGCAGATGCAGCGGCAATAACACCGTAAGCGACGTCTCACCCGCCGTCCAATCTCCCTCATGAAGTCCGTCCAATCTCCCTCATGAAGTCAGTCTCTGGTACTAATGGGTCCGTAACACCCGCCACTAACACTTGCTAATGTCCCTTTGCAATTTCCTTTCCCCTGTATTAACTTTTATGGTTATGAGTTGATTTACACCTTAGAAGAATGAACCAAGGAGAAGAGAACTCCCCTGTGGATCAGCCACGCGGCAACACTGAGCCGGGGCTCAGGACCACGGAGGCAGGAATGGGATCGGGGGTGGGAGGTGCAGGTGTGGAGCCAGGCACCTTGGGGTTCACACCTGGCTCTGCTCCCTCCGTTTCCTTCCCAGCTAAATTGAGGCCACACAGGGAGATGGGTGAGCTGCAGATGTTTGTGGGTGAGCCCTGCACCAGGCAGGTGGAAGTCCCCCACAAGTGCTACCGCTGCGGTTACTATCCCACGGAGGCAGCTCAGGAGCCGTGCCCGGCATGCAGGGATCGGTGGGCAGCGCGTGGGCTGGACGACTCGCAGAGGCCTCGGTGCAGTCCCGGCGCCCCCAGGGGAGAGGCTATTGGGCCACCCTCACTCCCGGCTGCCTCCTGCCGCACCCTGGAGCCCAGCCCAGAGTCGACCCCGGGTGACAGCGTCTCGGATGAATAAGGGACTCCAGTTCCCCGTCTGCCTAAGCTGGAAGGGGGCTACCCCAGTGCCGGCGAGGCCCCTGGAGACTCTGTCCAGACACACCCACACTCGTTCTAACCTCCAGCAGGCCACCGGGCGTTCTCTAATCATGTCCTCATTGTCGGGCAGTTTACGACCTTCCAGGCTGACCTCATCACCTTTCCCTCCCCAGACCCCCTCCCAGGCTGCTTGCAGTCCCTCCTCACAGGACGGTGTCCCCAGCCACACAAAAACCTTTGCGTCTCTCTTGTCCTTGTCCTCCCTTCTTCCCCACACCCACCCCCAGCATGTCCTCCTGACTCTACCTGTTCTCTAGTCCCTCCACTGCTCTCCATCTCTGCCGCCGCCACCCAGGCCCAAGCACCATCTTCCCGCTGCCCCAGGCACCTGCCTGGTCTCTACAAGCCCCTCTGATGTCCTTCAGCTCATGTTCCACCCGGCGGGGCAGTGGTGGCGCCAAGGATAATTTTGATCACAGCGGGCCCCAGGGCCTTTGCACATGCTATCCCTGCACCCCCACCTAGTCCCTCCCGTTTTCACCTGGTTAACTGCAACTCATCCATACCCAGCTCAAGTGTCCCCTCCTCCAGGAAGCTCTCCTAGATTTTCCCAGCTAGGTCAAACCCTCTAATGCAGTCTCCTGTTGACACACGTTACTGTTTGTAATTGTGCGTTTATTTCTCTGATTGCTTGATCAATGCTGGTCTCACTTAGGAAGACTGCGTGCACCCTGAGGACAGGGACACGTCTGCTTCACTCACGATTGTTCATTCTATGCTGAACGTAGCACCTAACACACGGTAGGAGACCCGTAAGTTAATACACATTCAATGACAGGTGAGCTGGGCATCACAGGTAATGTCAAACCACAGGCAACCCAGAGCATAGGGCACGGAACTAGACCATGGGTTTGGGCTTCCACACCCCTAGACCTAGGCTATAGTGGGGTTGGGGGCTGCCAGCCCGCAGCCTGGGATGAGATGCCAAATACAGTGCCTTCCCAGAAATGGGAGGGACATGCAGTTCCATGATACGACCACCAGGTGGCGAAAGTGGCTCTGCCCACAGGGAAGGGTGGGGCTGCTCAAGCACGGCCTGGCCGGTGTTAGAGGAAGTTGTCAAACTTTGGTGGTGGGGGTATGGGTGGGGGTGGGGGGTCAAAGATGAGCTCATGAGCCTCTGGCTGGAAAAACGTGCAGGGGCAGATCCAGGTGCTGTGGGGCCCGAAACTTACACAACGTGGAGGTCTTGTTTACGAAAACAAACATGCAAGTATGAACTCAAAATTCGGGCCAGAGCCTTGGAAGGGGCTGGAGCAAGGGAGGGGCCCTGCAGCCGCATTAATGGGCCTCACCGTCAGCCCCCCTCTATGCACGCACTATCCTCTACAACTTCAGGGACCCCCCCCCAGCCTCCTGAGAGTCCCCCACCCACGCTCAAGCACAGACACACTGGCCTGGGGGTTCCCAGTCTGGGCTAAGGGCCCCCCACTCAGGAGAAGCCAGCAAGAAGCTTTGGCAAGCCCTCCGTGGTGCTGCCCAAGGCACCAGCCCCTCGGTGTCCAGGTCACGGGGTTCACCCTGCCCCAAGGCTCCCCACTTCTGCCTAACACACTTGGGAAGGCGGGGGGCCATTGGGCCAGAGCTTCTGCTCCAGTGAGAAGGTTTGCACTCTGCCACTGAGACCCTCAGGGGCAGAGGAGACCCCCATTCTCCCACAGCGCTAGGCGTGTGCCCCAAACGAGGTGACACCGCCTGGCCTGCACCAGGAATGAGAGTCTCTTATAAATACGGTAAAGTATAAATCCTAAAGTTTTACATTTCTGACCGACACAAGGACACCGCATGGGTCGTTCTGGTGTTCGGAGAATCGGGGTGACAAGGGAGAATGATGCACCACAGAGCGGCCGCCCTGCTCAGTCAGTCCACCTCCAGTCCCTGGGGTCTCCGAGCGGCCGCTGCCGTCCTCCCTGACGCTTCGACGGCCCCAAGCTGTAGACCCTGGCCCGCCTTCCTGGGACCAGCCCTCCTCTGTAGCAGGTAACACAATTCCTGACATTTTATATTGATTTGTGGGACCCCTGGCCAGTGCCTTAGGGCTCACCTGGTGTCAGGCCCAGAGCAGGAGGCTGACGGGTGGAGGGGCTCCGGGGCCACCTTCTGGGATTCACAGGGAAGGGAGGCCTGGGGCGGTGGAGGGAGCTGGCACCCTGAGGTGTCTGCACCCTGGGCAAGGCTGGAGGGTGGGCGCTCTGGGCTGGGGGGTCCTGGGCAGTGGTGACTAGGCCTTCAGCCCAGGGCAGGAAGCCAGAAAGCGGGGTGAGGATGGGGCTGAGCCTGGGAGCAGAAGCAGGATTCGGCCCGATGCCCCACCCTACCCCGAGCTCCCCTGAGAGGGAGCAGGGGCTCCCCAGGAACCCAGGTGCCCTGTGCCCAGCACCATGGAAGTCTCCCTGCTCGGAGGCAGAACTGGGCTATTATCATTCCCCAGGTTACAGATGAGGAAACTGAGGCTCAGAGAGGCCACATATCCCTTAAGTGGTGGTGGAGGGGGTACGTGAACCCTGCTGGGTGAACTCTACTTACCTACTACACTGGCACGTTCTTACATAAAGGCCAAATGAATGAACGGTTAAAGATAGAAAAGGCCCAGAGAGGTTCAGTAATATAGTGAAGACACACAGGACCAGACTCCCTGTCTAGTGCTCTTTCCAGCCAGTGCAGCCGACTGACCCAGGGGAAGATGCTACGGGAAAAGGGGGCCCCCGATGCCGGGCCCCCCCTCATCGCCGGCTGCCTTGCCCACCGTCCCGCCTGGGGGCTCACCCCGGAACTCCTCGTCCGTCAGGCGCTTCTTGTGGGTTAGCAGGTAGGGGAGCAGCCCGTCCAGGTCGGCGGTGGAGCCCCGGGACACGATGTCGAAGAGGATGGGCCGGTTGAAGACTTTGAGGATGGGGGGCGGCTGGGGCGCGGGAGCTTTGGGGCTCTGCGGCTGCTTCCTGGAGTGGGGAGGGCAGGGTGTTGGGAGGGCTTGTCCCCTGCCCACCCCACCATCCCTTGGGGCGGGGGGAGGGCGGCTGCTGAAGCCAGGGCCCTGGGGCAGACTGAGAGGAGAGACACAGAAGGATGTTTTACCCAACACACTTTACCTAGTACCGACTGTGTTTGGGGTGGAGAAAGAAAGACAGAAACACACAAGCCTGCCTATCCATCCATCCATCCATCCGCCCCTCCATTTGTCATGTGTTGAATACTGGCTAAGGCAGAGAGGGACCGAAGGAGACAAAGATACTGGGAAAATAAAAGGGGAACACCAGACTAAAAGGTAAAGCAACTCACCTGTTGATTCAACCATTCATTTTACTCACTAACTTATTCATTCAACAAACACTTGACAAAAATGGGGCCATGCACACAGGTGCCTCATTCGAGGACCCCCTCCCCAATAAATGTTTGCCAATACCACTATCTGGCGCCTACTGTGTGCCTGCTGCAGACAGAGGGGCAGTAGGAACGACAGGCAGACTCGGAGGGAGAACAGAAGAGGGGAGGGCAGCAGAGAGAGGAGGAAGACCGGGGGGAGGGGGGACGGAGGGGGAGACTGAGGCCAGAGCAGGCTGTGGGGCAGGGGCAGGGGCGAGGTTGTAGGGGCAGAGAGAGCCCTCCCCAGAGAGCCCCCTCCAGTGGCAGGAGCCAGGGGAGGAAAAGGAGGCACTGTCCTGATTATGGGAACACAGAGGCTCCTGCGGCCCCTCGTGGCACCTGAGCAGCCCCCATTTCATCTGCTCCTGAACTTGGACCTTTGAGCCAAAACATGAAAGGAAAAGAACACCCTCATCCCCAGCTATCTGCTGGGGTGTGTGCCAGCAGGAGAAGGTGGGTTGGTGGGTGGGTGGGTGGGTGGGTGGGTGGGTGGATGGATGGGAAAATGAATGAAAATATGAGTGAGCCAGTGACTGAGCAAATGAATGAGTGAATGAACAAATGGGTGGACAAATAGCTGGGTGAATGAATGGGAGGAAGGAAGGAAGGGGAAAGGAAGGAAGGGAAGGAAGGAAGGAGAAAGGAAGGAAGGGAAGGAAGGAAGGAAGGGAAGGAGAGAAGTTAGGAAAATATTAGAAATGAATGAATGAACGAATGCTGACTAGTCTGACAGCTAACCGACTGGCGGGATGAACAGAACAGTGAGCGGATGAGGGGAAGGAAGGGTGGGCGAGTGAGTGGTGGGTGAATGGGGGGGCCATGTGAGTAAGGGGCTGGATAAACAGATGACAGATGCATAGACAGATACAATGGGTATTTGAATGGTGATAGACAGATGGACTGGACCAGTGGATGGACAGGGAGAAAGACAGGTAGTGGATGAATGGATGAGTAGATGGATGTACAGATGGATGGATGGATGGATGCACAGACAAGTTACAAGATGGAAGGAGGGCCAGGTGGGTGGGTGGATGAATAAGTGAATGGGTAGATGGATGAATGGACAGGTGGGTGGACAGATGGGTAGACGGACTCGACAGAGGGGAGGAGACCACTGACCAGGTGCCCAGCAGTACTCACTCCATGACCTTCCGCCTCCACCGCTTGTTGTCACTGGGGTGGTGACGATAGGTGCCGTAGTCGAAGAGCGAATCCATGGGTGCCTTCTTGGGCCCCGGCACCACGGAGGACTCGTACAGGGTGGACTCCAGCAGGTCGATGGGGTTGGGCACCCCCTTGCGGAAGGCGCCCTGGAACTTCATGCGCAGGTTCGGACGCCCGTCGCTCGCGCCAGCGGGGCGTCCGGCGTCCAGGGAGGGCACGGGGGTGCCGTCCTCCCCCTCAAACAGGTTGGCCAGGGAAGAGAGGGGGAAGGCCTCCCCGCCAGAGGTACCACTCTCGTCCCCCGGGGGCTCAGCCCCCTCGGGGGGTCCCACACGGGGGCTTTCGCTGGGCTCCGCCATGCCGACCCCGGACCTGCCTGCGCTGCTGGGCCTGCGAGGGAACAGGGGAGAGTCGGGCGGAGCCAGGCCGGAGTGGGGGGAGCTCCAGGAAGCCCCTTCCCACGTGGGCAAACAGCCCCGCTGCCAGCTGCTTCAAAGCCACCCTTGTAATGACAGGGGAGTGGGGCGGCCACTCCCAGATGCGGTTGGCCGCCAGCCCCGGGCAGCAGCAGCAACAGGAGCCCCTTTCAGGGACCTGGAAACACCACGCGGCCTCGGGTCCGGCTACCCCAGGCGTGTGCTGCAGGAGGAAGGGCCGGAGTCGGCCTCGGACCCCACAGCTGCAGCTGAGGGGGACTCCGGACCAGCCCAAGCCTCTTCGGAGCCCCACAGCGCAGGGCGCAGAGCCGGGCCCCGAGGTGAGCAGCTGCCTGAGGGTGCGCAGGCTGACATTTCGCAGCCTTGGCCTTTGCACCTGTAAAACGGGGGTTCAAGCGCCGTGCCTGACTCCCGGCAGCACCCACGGCACACAACCCCAAGCTCCAGCACGGCAGGTGCTCGGGAAACCCGTGCGAACCCGCCGTGCGCTCGGAGGGAACCCAGCAGCCCTCGGCCTCCTCACCCAGCACCACCACTCTGAGCCCCTTTTCCAGGACGGGAAAGCAAGGTTCCAGGGCTGTAGTTGACGCCCCTCCATGCCCACCCCTGCACAAACTCAGCCCCCAGTGCCCAAGGCTGTCCGTCCCCCGCTCTCTTTGACTGACCACCTCCCACCCGTCTGTGTCTGTGTTTCCAGTTCCACGGCCCCTTCCTCTGGGAAGGGTCAGGCCCTCCCTGACCATTTGTTTATGGGATCCGTCCATTCCCAGGCTGCCCCTGCCTGGTTCACTCCCGCGTCCCCGACATCCAGGAGAGTACCACACGGACAAACGACCTTGTGACGAAGGTGTTACTCGTTCCCATTTCTCGGACGAGGAAGCTGGAGCTTCCAGAGGGACGGCCACACTCACAGACACATTCTGACACGGATGCCAGAGGCCGGTGGAGGGGCGGGGGGGCGGGTGGGAAAGTAAAGGGGTGGAGGAGTACAGCTGGTGGTCACAGAACAGTCACGGGTGTGATGTGCGGCCCAGGGAACGCAGTTGGCATCCCCCGTGGTGTCGTGGTCACACGACAACACGACACAGGTGACCGAGTGTTAACAACTGTGCAACTGCACGCACACGGGCTCTGCAGCTGCGGGGGTGGTCACTTCGCCCATTCTGTAAATGTCTGATCACTGGGCTGTGCACCCGAAACTAATATGTCATCCGTCAACTGTAAGTAAAAAGTGAAGTTTATTTTAAAAGTCAAGGTGAAGAAAGAAAGAAAGAAAGAAAGAAAGAAAGAAAGAAAGAAAGAAAGAAAGAAAGAAAGAGAAAGAAAGAGGAAAGGAAAGGAAAGGAAAGGAAAGGAAAGGAAAGGAAAGGAAAGGAAAGGAAAGGAAAGGGAAGGGAAGGGAAGGGAAGGAAGGAAGGGAGGGAGGGAGGGAAAGGAAGAAAGAAAAAGAAAGAAAGAGGAAAGGAAAGGAAAGGAAAGGAAAGGAAAGGAAAGGAAAGGGAAGGGAAGGGAAGGGAAGGAAGGAAGGAAGGGAGGGAAAGGAAGAAAGAAAGAAAAAGAAAGAAAGAAAGAAAGAGAAAGAAAGAAAGAGGAAAGGAAAGGAAGAAAGAAAGAAAGGGAAAGGAAGAAAGAAAGAAAGAGAGGAAAGAAAGAAAGAGAAAAGAAAAGAAAAGAGGGGCGGGCACGGCTGGGAGGGAGACGAGCTGCACTGGAACCCAGGCCTCCCTGTCTCTGGGCCCCGCCACTGGCAGCCCCCACCCGCCACCGCGCACTCCACAGGCAGGCAGGGCTGGGCACCCGGGGCCGGTTTCCTGGAACCCTCAGCATCCCACCCAGGCAGCAGGAGATGCCTGAAAAGTCCTCCTTCTGTCTCCCCTCCCGCCCAGCACAGCAGCAGAGGAGCCAGTAAAGCCGGGTTCCCACCTTGTTTGCTCTGCGGCTGCAAGGAGGGAAGGCCTGGGCCAGAGAGGTGTGGGGGGGGGGGGGGGTGCAAGAGGCCTCTCCCTCCCAGTGGGTGGGTGCAGCGGGGCATACAAATGTCAGAGCCCGCGCCACCGGGGACCGGCCCCCTCTGGGCAGCAGTGCGGAGGGACGGCCCACTTCCGAGTCATTTGGGCCTGGACTGCAGTCGCTTTTCATAGGTTTGCAGGAAGAATTAAATGACCCAGGCACACCCAGCACCGACCCTGGGATTAAACGGGGGGCCGTCGAGGGTTATAATCAAAGGAGGAAGGAGGAGACAGGAGCGCAGGTCCTGGCCCCGCTAACTAGCAGCCGGGTGATCTTGGGCAAATCACTTCCTGTGCCCAGGCCTCGGTTTTCCCCACCTGTGACACTGGCAACCACGCCTCCTCCTAGAGTTCCTGGGAGATGCTAGGGACCTCAGAGATGTGAAGTACCCACTTGGTGCTGGCACCTAGTAGGACCTCAGGAAGCAGCAGTTCCTGTCCACCAGCCGGGTGGGAGACGGAGACCTGGAACCTCGTCTGCTAGCGGCAGCCACGTAGCTCTGGGCTTTGTCCTGCAGGACTGCGGGGGCACGTTGAGGCAGGAAGGGGTATCCGTTGGGGGTAAGGGCATTGAGGGGGAAAATTAGACTTCCCTGGTAACAGCCCCCTCTGCCTCACTAGGGACCCCAAGGTCAGGGGTGGGGAGGAGGCACGGGGCACATGCCTTCGCTGTCAACGCCCTCTCCCTTCCTGAGGCACCCCTTCCCCCACTGGGGCCGGGCCTCACAGACACCCCCACCTCAGGGAGCTCCAAGGCCGGGAGGGTCCCTCCAGACCCCCCACCACACCTGCGCCCCGTCCCCTCAGGAACCGCAACCCAGACAGCATCCAAGGCTTCTGTGGGCTGCACAACTGTGGGGCTGAAGTCGGCTAGTCCCGAGTTCAAATCCCAGCCACTCACTGGCTGCACGTAGCCTTGGGCAGAGCATCATTAGCATTTTAATTATGATGAAATCGTAACCATGAGATAAACCTCCATCACTATCGGGACGCTGTGGCTTTCCCTCCGTGCCAGGCAGCAGCCAATGCACAGGCTCACCGGACCCTCATTCAGCCCTAGACCAGCAGCTCCCGGCGGGGCCATTCTGCCCCCCACAGACACTTGGCAAAGTCTGGGGGCTCTGTCAAAATGTGCAGGGAGGAGAGGGTTTCTGGCACCTAGCAGGTCAAGGCCACGTCCTACAAAGCAAGGACAGTCCCTGCCACCAGACCACAGGGCAACTGGTACTACGGTTGCAGAAGCGTGCCTTTGCAGGTGAGCACTGCTGAAATCCCCGTTTCACCAGGGAGGAAACTGAGGCTCAGAGAGGTTGACTGCCTGCAGCCCCAAACCGGCTGGCAACAGAGTCAGGATTCCAAGCTGGGCAGCAGGCTGCAGGGCCTGGGCCGCCCCGAGCCCTCAGCTGACAGCACAGAGTGGAAGCTGGGCACCACACCGAGCCTTACGGTATCTTGTTCAAGCTGCACAGTAGCCCTGGGAGGGAAGGATATTGCTACCAGCTCAGACTAATCTCTCCGGGCCTCCGTTTCCCACCTGTTAAATGAGAACTGCAATAACAGCATCTATCCACCCTGGCCGGCGTGGCTCAGTTGGTTGGAGTGTCCCATAAACTGAGAGGTCGCAGGTTCGATTCCCGGTCAGGGCATGTCCCTGGGTAGCAGGTTCCGTCCCTGGTCATGGCATGTTTCTCTCCCTCACTTTCTTCTTCCCTCCCTCTCTCTCTAAGATCAATAAGCACGTCCTTGGGTGAGGATAAAAAACAAACAATAGCAGCGTCTGTCCCATAGGGCTGCTGTGACAGAAGGCAGGTCGGGTGTCTCTTGGGCACCTATGAAGCATTTAAAAAATGCTTTAATCACCATCATCGTCACCACGGTGATACAGTCCCGGCTGACCTATCCTCCTCACCCCGCCCCGCACACACACAGGTCCAGAGCAGCACTCACAGCCCTCCTTAAACCCACCAACACCCTCCAGGCCGCGCCCTGGGTCAGGCCCCCGGAGCCGGGCTAGCAGAGCTGGGCTACTGCTCCCATTTCAGAGCTGAGGAAACTGAGGCCCTGAGACCACACCCAGGGTGTGGACGCCTCCGGATCCTAACCCTGGATTCCTGCCACATCGCACCATCCAGGCCTGTGTGCACACCCAGCGCACACATATACTGACGTGCGCGTGCATACACACACACACACACACACACACACACGGCCTGCTCTGCGGCTCTGCGGCAGCTCCCTCCCCAAACACTCCCCGGTTCTCTGCGGTCGGGAAGGAGTTCACTCCCTGTTCTAATTTGCCCCGTGGGCTGTAATTACACATTCCAACCCCATGCCAGACTTGGGGGCGGGGAGGGGAGAAGGGGTGCAGGCCGTGGCAGAGGTTGCGAGTCCTTGCGTGCGTGTGAGCGGCCTGTGTGCTTGCCCGTGACACCGGGCGGGCGTCAGCGGCTCCACCGGGGACACTGACGCACGAGCGTGGACGTCCCCACACCGTCCACGTAAAGCCGCCGACTTCAAATGTTTTTGTTTTAAACATCCACACGCTTTGTTTGTGTACAGACACCGGGCTGCTGTCCACACACAGATGACAGTTGTGTCGGGAAGGACGGGAGGGCGGGGTCTCAACCTCGGGGCCCTCGGAGCAGGGTCAGAAGCCACTTACCTCTTCACCCATTCAGCACATACTTATTTTTCAATCCTCACCTGAGGATGCATTTTGTTCATTTTAGAGAAAGACCAAGGCAGAGAGGGGGAGAGAGAGACATCAATCAGTTGCCTCCTGTACATACCCTGACCAGGGATCGAACCAGCAACCTAGGTAGATGCCCCGGCTGGGAACTGAACCCGCAACTTTTTGGTGCATGGGATGATGCTCCAACCAACTGAGCCACCAGGCCAGGGCCATTCAATAAATATTTACTGAGCACCTACTGTGTGCCAGGTCCTGGGGACACAGACCTGAGCGAGACCGAGAGACATCCCTGCCCTCCTGGCTGACGGCCTCCTGGGGGCAAACAGGGGAAATGCCCGGACGAGGCAGAAAGCAGAGTCGGGCCTGGTGGTGTCGAGCGTGGTGCAGACCAGCAGAGCGCAGGCCCGGCGGAGCTCAGAGGGGCGCAGGGGTCCTGGGCAGGGCGAGGAGGCTGAGCCAGGGTCCCCACACCATCCTCTGTTCTGACGGCCCCCGAGGACTCACTTGGGGAGACCAAACCCACTTCTCACCCGGTGGGAGCCCTGGGGCCTGGGAAGAGCGTGCATTCTGACGTCAGACAGATGGGGGGTGCCCCCCTGGGCCCCTCTCATCAGCTGGGCGAGCTGAGCGGGTTCCTGGGCCTCCCTGTCCTCGCCTGCCCACAGGGTCTTCACTGGGCCCTTGTGAGAATTACAGGAATGGAGTCCAGCCCTTGACCCAGAGAAAGCCCCCCATAAACAGGGAACTGCCATCTCTCTGAGGATCCTGGGTTCGGGGGGCGGGGCTGGGGGAGGTCTCCTCCTCCACCTGCCCTGCCCCTCACCCAGCACACCCAGAGGGTGGAGGAGGGGCTCCCTGACCTCATGGAAACCCTGGCAAATATTTGTCAAATCCCATCCTCCTGATTACGTGATCAAGGAAAGCTGATTAAATCTGGAGGCAAGTCTGGGCAGGTGGGGCGGCTCCAGGGGGTGGGGGGATTCGGGGAGCGGGCTCTTCCTGGTTCCTGCCCTCTGGGATCGGCTCACTCCGAAAGGCATCTTTGGAGTGCCACCCGCATGCAGGGCACGATGGGGGGGGGGGGGAGTAGGGCACCCAGGAGTGGAACCTCATAAAAGAACCTCGGAGGGAAGGCGGGCGGCTCTCCCTCGGATGCAGGCCTCTGCAGGGCTGCTCCCTGTGCCCGGGGCCGCCCCCGTGCTCGTGCCCGGCGGCTCCTGTGCCGGCCGGCCGGCTGGCCGCCTGCCTCCCTCTCCCCGGGTCCCGGCAAAGCCTTGCTCTCGGAGCGATGTGCGCTCCCTTTATAGCACGTTCCATGATTAAACTTTTACACGCACATGTATTATCCTTCCTGTCACCTCCTGTCTTCTCCTCTAGCTTTCCTTCCGCGAGGTAGGGACTATTTTGTTTCTGCTGCCCCGCCCCCAGACAGATTGAGACATTCACAAACGTTTGCTTTCTTGTAAGACGAGGGGCCCCTGATGTTCGGGGAGGGTGCGGGCGGGGGGAGAGGGTGATGGGGCCCGGGGGGAGGCTGCGAGGCGGAGGGGTCTTTGGACTGGGGCTTGACGAGGTGGAAGTGACCTGGACAAAAGGGCAGAGGAGACAGCAAGGTCAAGGGTGGAGGAAAGGTGGGGCCTGAGGCACTGGGAGGTGAAAGGTCGGAAGGAAGATGAGTGGGTGGGTGGGGAGGAGGCAGGCAGACCAGGGGAAGGTGTGGGGCTCCCAGACGGACCCAGGGCACCTCCTCCTGCCCCAGCCTGGGGCTCCTGCCCAACCTCTGGGGCCCCGCCTCCCGCGGTACCACACGAACAGTGCTGGGAGCTCCTCTCATTATGGATGGTCTGGGAGGAGGGGTGGTGTGAATGGGGAAGGGAGTAGGAGGACAGGACCCCAGCCCGGTCCAAACCCCCAACTTCCAGGCACAGAAACGGAGGCGCAGAGAGGTGCAGTCACTCCTCTCTGGTCAGGGCAGCCCAGCTCCAGAGTGGGGTAAGCAGGATCAAAACCCACGCGGCCCCAGGACCTGTGCCTTCGATGGATACTTGACAAGGACCGGGGCCTGGAGGAGGGGAGCTGCGTGGAAGGAGGGGGCAGAGGAAGGGGTGCAGGGTGGGCGGTGGGGCCCACACCTGGGAGGCAGACTGCCCGCTGACTCACCAGCTGTGTGGCCCTGGGCAGGTCACCTGGCCTTCCTGTGCCTCCGGTTTCTTCACCTGGGAACGGCCCCAGTGGGCTGCTGGGAGGCCTACATGCCGAGCCCAGTGCCTGGCAGAGCACGCACTCACGGTAAAGGATGAGCTGTTGGTACCATCGGTGTCATTATAATATTATTAGAGGGGGGATGGACAATCCGACTGAGGACTGGGGACGTGTGAGTGCCAGGCAGGGCAGAACGGCTGGGCCCAGAGCCCGGGATCCGGCAGCCACCTCAGAGCAGCCACCTCAGAGCAGCCGCCGCCGGGACCTCAGCCCCTGGGCCAAACGAAACCTCCTGCCTGCCAGGCTCCCTGGCCGGCAGCAGCGGCGGGGGGCATCACGCCACGCTGGGCACCTTCCCCGGCCCGCCTGTGTTTACCTAGCGGGGCCCAGCCCGCTTCCTGTTTGCTGCACAGGGGCCGCCTGTCCAGGGCAGACAGAGCCCCAGTGTCCTGGCAGGCCCCCCCCACCCAGGAGGGTGCCCCCCCCTCAGGCTCACACCACCTAGGCGGGGCGGGGCCAGGGTGACTCACTGGACCCACAGAGGGCAAGGTCAGCGTGGCCACAGCAAAGACTTGGTCATTCTGCAGACCCCTGGCTGGGGGGATTCCAACAGTGTATGCAAATACCACCCCTCCCCCCAGCTTTCATGGACACCCATGCAGGTCCAAGGGTCCCCAGCCCCAGGGTGGGAGCCACTGGGAGAGAGCATGGCTCCGTTTGAAGAGCAGACACCGTGCGTGCGACACCCAGGCCACACATGACAGGGTTCCATGTACATGAACTGTCCAGCACAGGCAAACCCACAGAGAGAGCAAGCAGGTTCATGGTCTCCAGGGGCTGGGAGGGGCAGGGGACAGGGACTGCGAATGGGCACGGGGCTCCTTTGGGGGGTGATGAAACGTTCTAGAACTAAACAGTGGGGATGTCGACACAACTCTCACTCCATTAAAAAACCAGGGATTGCACACTTTCAAAAAATGAGGTGTATGCGTGCGAATTACACCTCAGTAACGCTCCTTGGCCCAGGGCTCGCGGACAAGTGGCTTCCCCTCCCTGAGCCTCAGTTTCCTCGGGGACACACGGGGCCTGGCACACAGCAGGGGCTGGAGGACATGCTGTCCCTTCCTCAGCAGGGGGCCGCTTCCCCCCCAACCCCCGCGGTCAGCGCACAGCCCCAGGAGCCCGCCCTCTCAGGCTCGTCCGGCTAGAGCACAACTATCCACTCCAGTCCAGGCGGGGGGCGGTCTCCGGCCCTTTGGAGCCCCCTCTCCCTGGCCCAGCCCCCCTCCAGGAGGACAGTTGCAGTCACAGAGACCCCCCCCCCCCCAAGAGAGGGCTGTGTAGCCCCAGGGAACCGCGTAACAACCTGTTCTGTTCCCCACCTGCCACTCACTGGCTGGGCGGCCTCGAGCGAGTCACGACTCCTCTCTGGGCCTCGGTTTCCTTATCTGTAAAGTGGGGGGAGTCCTGCCACCCAGGGGGGCTAAGCAGTGTTTCCTTAGTAATAGCCTGTTGGGCTGCACGGATGTGCTTTTAAATAACAGACACAACGATAGCTCTGACCTACCCCAAAGGGGCACTGTGAGGCTTCGACGTGATAAATCAAGAGTTTAGGGCAGTGCCTAGTATGTAGCAAGCGCTCAACAAACAGCAGCTGCTTTTTTATGGTTGTTAACATTCCCTCACTTTATAGCTGGGAGACGAGGCTTGGGGAAGGCCAGGCAGAGCGGGAGCTGGGACCCGGACACTCACTCGGCTGGGAGGAAGGGTTTTCTCAAGTCCTCTCTTCCTCCTCTCGCCACTTCTGGGAACGATCAGGACAGGTGCTGGCTCGTCTCCCACCTGGGAGACTGAGGCCCTCAGGGATAGGACGCCCACCCACCCACAGACACACCCCTCCACCTCATTCCCAGCTGAACAACCCCCAGAGGAGAGAGCAGACGCAGAATGAATGGGTTGGGCGCGAGCCGGGGAAGGGAGCCTGAGGCAACAGAAAGGCAGTGTGAGGTCCTCCCTCGGCCCAGGCGCCTCACCACCAGCCTGTGCCAACTGGCTGCCTAGGTTAACTGCCTAGAGTGGGGCTGAGGCCAGTGCCTGAAACCCCACCATCAGCAGAGCCGGCTTGCCCCGCACCCCCTCCCTCTTTGAATCCAATCATAACTCTGGAGGTTAGTGCTGTCTTCTCTCCCAGATGAATGAACCAAGTGCCGGAGGAATGGAGATGGGGGCTGCATTTACCCCAACACCTACTCGGCTGCGAGCAAGTTCACGTTCACCCCCCACCTGAGGTGGGCATTCCTGTTACCCCGACTCACAGATGAGCAAACCGAGGCACACAGAGACCAAGAGACCCAGCAGAGATCCCAACCCGGCAGGAGGGGAAGGTGGCCAGGATTCCAGCCACCTGGTTTTAAACGCATTTGAGTTCATCCCTTCAGGGTCTATGAAGCCCTCTGTCCAGGGCCACCCTGCTGAATGCCACGGCCCTCGGAGCTCACAGGACGGCCGGCACCGTGAGGAGGGGGCAGAGATGCCACAGGCAGACAGACTTGGGGTTCGAAGCTTGGCTTTGCCACTTAGTAGCTGTGTGACCCCGGGAAGATCGCTTTGCCTCTCTGAGCCCATTTCCTTGTTTCTAAAAGGGAGTAAACTGAAGCGCCCACCTCTGGGCTTCTGGGTCACGGTGGACGTCAGCCCCAAAGGGCTGCGTGCGGAACGACAGGAACCTGGACGCCAACCCCTCCAGTCCCCCCGAGTGCCCGTACCTAGAACAAGGCCTGGCACACAGCAGCTGCTCAAGACATACTTGCCGAGTGACCAAACCAGTGAGCAAAGGGGCTCATGGGTACAAATCAAACGAGTCAAAGGCGAGCTTAGACATTCTCGCCGGGGCAGACAGACCTCCAAAAACAGACCTCTCCCCAACTAACTGGCTAACTCCCCCCTCCACAGCTGATTTATTGAGCACCTACTATGAACGCCAACACCCCGCCCCCGCCCCCTGCAGAGAGAACGACACCTGTCATGAGTCCGTTTCTGCAGATGAGGAAACTGAGGCTCAGAGAGGCCAAGACACTTGTCCAAGTTCATTCCGTCTTGGAGCCAGGGCCTGAATACGAGCAGGTGGTTTTTCTGACACCTCTGCCTGGTGATCTATCAATTGAACCTCTCCTTCCTTCCTTCCTTCCTCCCTTCCCTCCTTTCTCCTTTCCCTCCTCCCTTCCCTCCCTCCCTCCTTCCTTCCTTCCTTCCTTTCTTCCTTCCCTCCCTCCCTCCCTTCCTCCCTTCCTCCCTTCCTCCCTCCCTCCCTCCTTCCTCCCTTCCTTCCTTCTTTCCCTCCTCCCTTTCTTCCTTCCTTCCCTCCTTCCTTCCTCCCTTCCTCCCTCCCCCGTGTCTGTGTGTTTCCCAGCCTCTCCTCCATGCCAAGGGAAGGCACAAGACCCAAGCCTCCTGCCTGAGGTCAGTTGGCCCCTTGCCCGCCGGGGTCCCCTCCGAGTCCGTGGGCCCCATCTGACATGGACACTAGAAGTGTCCCCTCCTTGTACACACATACACACGAGGAGCTTCCCAGAAGGTGGCCAGCCCTCCTGGTCAGCCGGGTGTAACCCAGGCCACTCCACCCTCAGGAAAAACAGACGCCTGGTGAGACTGAGCAGCCCTTTGTGTGGGGGCTGGCAGGGCGGGGGGCGGGCAGGGCGGCCGTTACTCACCCCTGAAGAAAAAGGAGAGTATTCCCATTTGGTCAACGGCCCGCCTGTCACCACCGCCCTCCGGCCCCACCTCCTTCTGTGGCCTTTCCTGTGCGCTGATCTCATCTGGAGTAGCCGTGTGAGCATTTATGGGGGTGGGGGGCTCCTACGCCCCTGGCATGGTCTTTGTGACCCACCCTCATCGATGAGGAAATCTGCTCCTTGGGGTCACATGGCCAGCAGTGACCCAGGCTTGGGGCAGAAAGGAGAGGCCAACGGTCAGAAAGGGCTCGCAGGCAGGAAGGAAGTCGGAGCCACAATGAAAGTAAGGGCCTGGCCTCCCTTCGCTGTTCCTGCCAGTCAGGGTGCCAGCTCATGGGACCCGAAGGCGCCCAAGGCAAGGGGTACCCCAGCCAGGGCAGGAGTGGCAGCTGGAATCCCCCGAATCCCCCTCACTCTGGCAAAGCTCCGACTTCCAGCAAACCCCAGGTGGCAGTCCCGGAAACAGAGAGGTTAAGCCCCTTCCTGAGGTCACACAGCAGTGAGTGGCACAACCGAGATGTGACCTGAGGTGGGACAGACTCCAAGAGGGGTGCGTCCAAGGTGGCTTTCCAGGAAGGATGCTAAGCCAGACACTGGGCTTTTCAGGGACCCGAGGGGGCCAGAGCCACTCGGACCCGGCTTCCCGTCCAGCGTTGCCATAAGTGCGCCTGGGCGTTCTCCCCGAGCCTGTTTTCTCGGGTGTAAACGGGAGTCCACCTCCCTGCCCCTGCCCACCTCCAGGGGAGGCAAGGCTACGACACCACCTAAGTGAACACCAGCACTGGACATGGGTTATAAATTAAACAGTCAATTGCGCCGAAGACAGTCCGCAGCCACCCCACAAGGCAGGCACCATCACCGTCCCGATTTTACAGACAAGGAAACCGAGGCCCCGGGAGAGAGGGGACTGGCAGGGCGCGTCGGCATTGACTCAGGGAAGCAGGAAACGCTGACGGCTCCCGGCCCTTAGCTGACGCCCGTAAATACTGCACGGCTAAACAGGCGTCGGCCTCTTCCCGAACGCAAGCCCGGCTTTGCCCCTGCCCCTTCTGTGCACCCACCTGGCATGGAGGGGCTCTCAGGAGGAGGAGGACACCCCAGGGACGGGCTGGGGGAAAACGTGCTCTGGAGCCCCATCCACGTGCCTGGGCTGTCCTTGCAAAGCGGGAACTGAGAGCCCATGCGACAGATTGAGAAACCGAGGCTTCGAGAGGCCAGGTCACTGGCCTGGGCCCCCCTGGCGAGGGCAGAGCGGGCCTAGGGGTGGAGCCCGTGTCTGAACAGCTCAGGTTCTTGTCTCTACTGCAGAGGGTCTTGCACTTGACTGCGGAGCCAGACAAACGGGGGCAGGTCAGCTCGGAAGTCAAGGGCATGGATTTTGAAATGGAATCCCAGCTCTGCCCCCTTCCCAGCTAAGAGATCCTGGGCAAGTGACTTCACTGTTCAGACCTCAGTACCTCCCTCTGAAAAATGGGTACAATCATAGTTTGTATCCAAATGTGCCAAGGGTATTTGGCTCAGGGCTTGGCACATAGTAAGTGCTCAATAAATAAATGCTCACTATCATCGTCATGACCACGAATGCAGCCCCCGCTCGGTGGAAGCCAGGCAGAAGCTTGTGCCCAGAGTTCAGAGCGGCCACTGTGGGGCCCAGGACCGTAGGTATCTCGAGAGATCTGAATTAATCTTTAACAGGTGAATTCCTCTCCAAATCAGCGATGCAGTACATTCCAGAGGGCCAGCTGGCGTGAAGGGTTCTCCCGGCTCCCCCTGACCCTGTGTGTGACAGGACACAATGCTGCTCCCTGGGGCCCTAGAACTTGGAGAAGAACCTGGAGTGCCTCTCCCAGAGTCGCACGGGGGAAACTGAGGCAGGCAGCAGGTCAGGGGCCCGGGAGGGGAAGAGGTGCCCATTCCATGTGGGACCCCCGTCTCCAGGAACGGACAGAAGAGCTCAAGGGACTCCCCTTCTCTCACAATGATGTGTTCTGTCACTCGGCCGGGCCATAAGCGTTTACTGAGCACCTGCTACGTGCCAGGCACAGCGAGGCCGACCTTGTGCATCTCTGTCCCTCTTACATCTCCTTCCAGCGGCCCCTCTCCAGTCCCCGCCCGGGGCCTCGCATCTCTCACCTGGACGTCTTCCCCAGCCTGGGAACCGCCCTCCCTGCCTGGCCTGCACTCGGTGGCCGGGGGGACCCTCCCACACCACACGTCTGCCAGGTCCTCCCAGCCTGGACTCTCAGGGCTGCTGGGTCTGACCTCACCCCCGCTGTCCGAGCCCCTCCCCTCCCTGTCCACATCACACACTCCAGCCAAACAGAACGATTTTCAGCTCTGCAAGGCCAAGGTTGCTCGCCTACTTATTCCATCTCAAAATGACCCCACGTGGTTTGTAAAACCTGAACCTGACCGGCCCACGAGTGCCATCTGCCACCTGTTTGGGAAGCCCCCTCCCACCCCTGATTTGCCAAGAAAGGTGGAAAAGAGGGATCCCTAGGCTCCCTGGTCCCCACTGTCACTCAAACAGAACGAACTGGAGAAATGTGGGCGTGGCCAATTACCTTTTCCACCCCTTTCGGTGGAGAAGGTGTCTGGGCGGCGACCAGCGGCACTGAGCTCCGAGTGGGCGCCAGGCACTGCACGGGGCTCCTCTCAGGTCATCGGGGTTCTCCACAGCCCGGGGGGGCACCCTGTGTTACCCCCATTTCACAGAAGACAGCTACGGGGGGACTCGCTCGGGGACGCAGAAGTGGGTGGCAGAGAGGAGAGCTGGTCCACCCAGGTTCCACCCAGGCCCCACTTTTACCCTCACAGGTGACAGGGCCTGAACTCTCCACCTGACCTCCCTCAAGAGGCCGCCGCTTCACCCTCCTCCTCCGGAGGCAGTCACTGAGTTAGACCCCTGTCCACGCCCCGGAGCTGAAGTGGCAAAACCAAAATCCTCAAGCATTTCCTAGCATCCCAGGACAAAGCCCACTCGTGAGGTCTGCTTAGGATTTCACGGGTTCGCGCCCCCACCCCCACCCCGACCCAAGGCTCTAGTTTTAGAAGCTGAGCCAGAGTAGCTGTGGGCCCACCCCATCCCCATCCCCACCACCCCTTCCAGGGCAACCCTGGGTACCAGGCAGCAGGGCTCTGGAGCGGGACAGCCCTGGGTTTAAACTCCACTGGCTACACCCCGACCCGAACCTCGGTTTCCTCGTCTACAACTGGGTGGGGGGAGCAGCCCAGCCAACGGCCCTGGTTGGTGGTATCCGGGCAAGTCAGGGCGCTGGAGGTCTGCCCGCTGCTCCTGACCTGACCAGGGCCGCGGGACCTGCCGGCCGTCTCCTCCGCACAGCGGGAGGTTAAAGGTTTTCCTGCCTCCCGGGGAAGAGCCCTCTCTCCGGGACTCAGTAACCAAAAGTGCCCTTTGAAGTTCTCTGCAGCTTGCTCCGAGATCCAGGGCCGGCTGGGCACACCCCCACCCACCCCCTCTTCCAAGCACCCCCAAACGGCGATGCCCTCCCAGGTGGGCGTCGGGGCTTCCTTGAGGACCCGGCCCTCCCTCCCCCAGACCCGGAACCTCCAGGGCCCCCGGCAGCGCCCCATTTCACAGGTGATAAAACTGAACCCCCGGGAAGCGGTGCCCGGCCCAAGGGAACCCAACAGGGCCCCGCGCTTCCCGCGCCCCCGGAGAGCCTTTGGCGCCTCCGCGGCGTCCCCAGGAGCGCGAGAGGACCTGGACTGTCCCAGCCCCGAGGGCTCAGGCGGCACTCACCTCGGGACCGCACGGCGCCGGCGGCCGGGAGCGCTGCGCTTCCTGAGTCCCCGCGGCCCGCCCGGCGCCCGCCCGCCCGCCCGCAGCGGCGTCCCTCCTCCCCCGGCTCAGGTTACCCGCCCGCGCGCCGCCCCCGGGCCTGCACCCCGCCCACCCGCGGCTCCGGGGCCCACGCGGCGCCCGAGGTGGAGGCCGTCGGATCCGCAGCCTCTGCGGGGGAGGGGGTGGGGGGGACCAGGAGCCTCAGTTTCCTCACCCGAGATTTGGGGCTGCTCTCTCGGCCACCCTGGCACTGCTCGCTCGTCTGGGAACGGACCGACCCCGGAGTCCGTTCGTTCGTTCGTGTACTCAGCGGACAATGCGGAGACAGGTCTGCGTGGGTCGTCCGGGGCTCAGGAGTCGTGAGCTCCCTTCCTTCACCTCTTCACCAGCGCGGAGCGCGGAGCCCGTAGGAGCTCAGTGCCTGTGTTTTTACTGGATGGCGAAGGCGAGCCCACCGCGCACTCATCAGCTCCCCCAGCCACTTGATTACCTCCGTAGATCCGGCAGCTCACTCCTACCAGACTGGCTGGAAGCCCCATGTACCTGAGCTCCAGAGTCGCTCTCCCTGAGCCCAAGCCTGGTTCTGCGACTCACCGGCTGAGCAGCCGGTCCCTTGGCCTCTGCGCCTCTGTGTCCCCACTGTAGAGCGGGGCGTAGACATGTCACCTCACGGTCACGGGGACAATGCTGGGCGCACCAGGTCTGTGCGGAGCCCTCGGAGCCCTAGGCACGTTTTTAGTCCTTTTCAGCGCTACTGTGTGTTTATTCCATTGAGCTGCCGCCCCCATTGGGAAGACCGTGAAATTTTAGAATTTTCGGAAAGAGAGAACCAGGGCAAAAGTGGTGTGTTCAAACCGCCAGTGTGAGACATTTAAAAAAAAGAAGAAGAAGAAGAACCTTGATGATGAACTCACTGAGCATGGAGGCGGGGGTGTCAAGTAAACCTTCTCCCGACCAACATGTGAGGTTGGGATTGCTGTGCCCACTTCACAGATGGAAAACTGAGGCTTGGAGGGGATGTGGCCTCTCCAAAAGCTGCTCCCTCCTTAATGGCTTGGGGAAGAGAACCTTTTCCCTCTGCGATTCCAGGATCTTTTTTTAAAGATTTTATTTATTTATTTTTAGAGAGAGGGGAAGGGAAGGAGAAAGAGAGTTAGAGATACATCGATGTGTGGTTGCCTCTCATGTGGCCCCCACTGGGGACCTGGCCTGCAACCCAGGCATGTGCCCTGACTGGGAATCGAACTGGCAACCCTTTGGTTCGCAGGCCGCGCTCAATGCACTGAGCTACACCAGCCAGGGAGTCCAGGGTCTTAAATGGAGCCAACAGGCAGCTAGCTATCTGGCTGTGGTGAGGAATGTAAACAGAGGGTCCCTCCTGTCCCCGACTTCCGAGCCCTGAAGGGTGGCCTCTCTGCTGGAGAGCCTGGGGCTGGGGCCCGGCCAGGCTGGGGAGCAGGGGAGTGATGGGCAGAATAGACTGGGGCCCATTTCTGCAGACAGGCATGTCTCAAATGGAAAGAAATTGACAAGGATGAGCCAAGCCAACAGGGAGTTACTGGGGAGACTGGAGGAGACTGGAGGAGAAGGGGCTGGGGCGCGGTGCTGCCTCTTCTCCACGGTCAGGGAGACGGGTGAGCCGTCAGCTGCACCATCCTTAACCCAGCTCCTTCCTGACCCCCATTTCACAGACGGGGCCACTGAGGAAGTGGCTCGTCTTGGGCCAGGTGCCTGGGTCTGAGCCTCTGTTCCAGACGCCTGGGTTCAAACTCTGCCCTGCCGCTGATTAGATGGGAGCCCCTCCCTCTCCGTGCCTCAGTCTCCTCATCTGAAAAATGGGTATCCATTTCCAAGAAGCAGGGACCATAACTGTCTTATTTGCAGCTGCAGGACCAGGTCCTGGCACTTAGTAGGTGTTTTAAAACTACTGGTTGAGTGAGCTGAAGGGAGAGAGGAATAGAAAGGTACTGTTTGGTGGGTACAGACTTTCTTTTTTTTTTTAAATAGGGAGGGCGGGTCACAGGGTTCATGCCGTTTTTGGTCAAAAACTGCTGAACACTCAGCGCGGTGTGAGCAGGTGCATTCATAAATCACCCATCGTGAAATGGGCAAACGTGTTGAAAGAGTCTTTTTAAAATTTTTTTTAAACATTTTATTTATTTATTTATTTTTAGAGAGGGAAGGGAGTGAGATAGAGGGAGAGAGAGAGAAACATCAATGTGCGGTTGCTGGGGGTCATGGCCTGCAACCCAAGCATGTACCCTGACTGGGAATCAAACCTGCGACACTTCGGTTCGCAGCCCACGCTCAATCCACTGAGCTATGCCAGCCAGGGCTTAGTACAGACTTTCAGTTTTACAAAATGAAGAGTTCATGGGCACGGATGGTGGTGATGTTTGCACAACAATGTGAGCACACTTAATGCCGCTGAACTGCACGCTTACAGTGGTTTAAGATGGCAAACCTCGATACGAGTATTTTACCACAATAAAAAAAATGGCTGGTTCATTGACAGCAGGGGAGGGGTGAGTCGGAAGAGAAAGGGAATCCCCCTCCCCAGCCCCTGGCGAACGAACACTCTCTGTTCTCACGAACCGTGAGCCGGGCCCACTGCTAGGATGTGGCTGCCGCGACTTGACTGGTTTTGTCGCTGGGGAGGCTCTCCAAACTGTCCCGGGAGGACAAGAGACTCTTGACAGAAAACTTCTCCTCTTAGGGAAGGAAGAAATTCTAGCACCGCCTGAGAGTCCAACCCGTGGAGGCGACAGGCAGCCCGGGCCATGGGCCCACAGAGGTCCTCCGCGGAGCGGCGCGGTGGGCTCCGCTATTTCCACCAAAAGGGGTTCCTGGGCAGCACCTAGAGCCTGCACTTAGCGAGCGCCTACTGTATGCCCGACTCAATGCCAGGCTCTGGGGAGAGGCAGTGAACCAGATGGGTCAGCCCGTCAGGGACCTTACACCTGGCGCACCTGTCCCCACCCCCACCCCACATCTAGTCAACCAGTTCTATAAACAAGATGTGTGTACCTCCCTCCGCACGTCACACAGCCCTGATGCCGCCACCCACCCATCCCATCCCCCGACAGCCTGGAAGGCAAGCGTTCTTATGCTGTTTTCTAGAAAAAGACACAGACAAGCCACTTGCCTGAGAGCCCCACAGCTGGCAGGATCTGAACCCGAGCCCAGCAGACTCTAGAGTGTCACACAGCCGGTAAGAATATGATCTCAAAAAGACAGACAGTAACAAGCGTCGGCGAGGATGCGGCGGAATCAGAGCCCGCTGGCCAGCCCCGCTGGGGGGAAGGTGCATGGAAAAGGGCGGGTGCAGCCCCTTTGGAAACAATCCGGCAGGTCCTCCGAAGGCGAAACACAATTGCCGTCTGAGCCCCAGCTCCCCTCCCAGGGACCTCGCCAAGAGAGACGCAAACCCCGACCCCACAGACACTTGGGATGTATCTGCATTATTCATTCATCATGGCCCGAGACAGAAACACAGGCGGCTGTAGAAACAAAATGCGTGCACCCCTGCACTGGAACAGTGTCCCGCCACAAAGAGGACAAAGTCCTGGCATGCGCTGTGACAGGGACGAGCCTGAGGACATGACTCTCAGGGAAGGCAGCCAGACGTCCAAGGCCACAAGGTCTGTGATTCCACGTCCGTGAGAAGTTCAGAAAAAGCAGATCCATGGAGACAGAAAGGAGCTCAGTGGTTGCCAGGGGCTGGGGGCAGGGAGGTTTAAACGGGGGATAATGAAAGGGTTTGGAGTTTCTCCTTAGGGTGTTGAAATGTTCTAGAATCGACTGCGGCGATGGTTGCACGAATCTGTGAGTATAAAAAACCACTGAATGGGAAAATGCGGAAACTGTACGACATGTGAATTTCTTTCAATGCAGCCGTTACAAACGATTAACAAAACAAAACATGGTCTCTCTGGAATCAGAAGGATGTGGGTATGGTCCTGGCCGAGGGGCTCAGTTGGATGGAGCATCACCCTGTACCCCCCAAAAACTGCAGGTTCAATCCCAGGTCGGGGCATATAGGGGAGTCAACTGATCGAAGTCTCTGACATGGAAGTTTCTCTCTCTCCCGGCCCTTCCTCTTTCTCTCTAAAATCAATACATATATATCCTCGGGTGAGGAAAATGTGTGGGCGTGGCTCTAGCTCTGGTCTAAGCCGCATGACCTGGGGCAGGTGACTCTGCTTCTCTGAGCCTCACTTCACCGGAAAATGGGGCTGGTGACTGCCCCGACCTCAGCCAGCTGGGAGGGTCAGACACGCTAGGTCTCCTGAGTGCTCGGTAAACTGTCCCGTGAGGTCAGCACGCTTCCCCGAGACTAGCTGACACCCTCAGCAGCACAGTCACCCTTGCCGCACTCTCTCCCTTACACCACGCAGCATCCTTCTCCCCAGTCATCTTGTGGGGGTGGCGCTGGTGTTCCCTTGCGTCGTCTGCATCACACAGACGGGAATCCCTGAGTCCAGGGGACAGTAGGCACCCCGGCCCGCCTCTCCCCCAGACGCCCAGACAGTGTGTTGCCTCTGTCCTCTTCCCTCTTTCTCTTCTGCGGGCACTCCCTCAGCCCGGCCGGTGGCCTCGCAGCTCCAGAACCTGGCTTAGGCCAAGAATGGTGTCCATGTCCCTGGGGGCCTGGGGTGGGTCTCTGAGTTGCAGATGCAGCCAACACCACCATGCGAGACTGGGTGCTGGGCCTCTCAGCCCCTCCTCTCCACAGCCTTCAGATGGGTGGGTTTTCTCCAGCCCTTTTTGCAGATGGGCAAACTGAGCTTCCTCATGGTGAAAGCCCTTTGCCTGAGGTGCCTGCTGGTGGTGGTAGAGTCAGGATTTGAACCCAGGACCATCTGAGCTCAGTGGCACCCTCCAGCCCCTCCAGCGGCCACCTTGCACTGCCCCGTGTGCCTCAGTCCCCTCACCTGTGACTCGGGGAGCCCTGCTGGCACCCGCCTGGATAAGATGGGGGCAGATTCTGTGCAGGGAGATTTATCCTCAAGTATTCAGTCCAGTCACAAGGGAAGAAGCACACTCAGAGAGGGGGAGGAGCCTGCCCAGGGTCACAGTCACAAGGGCCTGGGGTCTGATGGTCTTCCTGCCCCAATGGACAGCAACGCCCCAGAAATCCCATCTCCCCACCTTTACCCAGAAGCCATGGAGACAGGACAGAAAGCGGCTAGAGACGATCAGCTGGTTCATCCACCTGAGTCCTGCAAGTAGCTGACTTTGGCCCAGAGACAAAGGCCCTGCCCTGCCAGGGACCTTCAATGAGGCTCTTCTGGAATTCTCCCTGGGGCAGAAACCTGAGGCCAGGTGGAGAGGAGGCCCTGCCCCGCAGAGGACTGTTGTCATGGGCACAGCCACTCAGCCACTTGCCGTGATTGCAATCTGCCGGGCACCGGCCTGGTGGCCTGTGGGTGTGGCCAGACCGCAGCTGGCCATGGGCATTTCAAAGATAGCCTTCCTCTGAAGTTGTGGCCTAGAGAGGGAGGAGGGCACCTAGGCCTGGGTGTCAGCAGGGTCCCAGTAATTCAGCAGGGTCCTGGGTGGGCTACCGGGGGTCCTGGAGGACCCTGGAATGGTGAGTGGCATTGTAAGAGGGGTGCATGGGCCCTTTCTGGAAAGAGGCCCGTGACTTTCACAGAGGCCTGGGGTGCCCCTGCCCCCACTCGGAGGTAATGAAGGTCCAACCTTCCCAGCCAGGAAGAGGCAGACACTGGGTCAGGAGGGGGACAGCCCCTTTTCTGAGTCCAGGATCCCAGCTAACAGCTTTTCACACTGTGAGTTGGCTCTATCCCCCGCTACTCATAGAGGCTTATGACTTCCCTGCTCTTAGAACAGACACCAAACTCACACTAGCCTCAGCATCTCTAGGTCTCATCCCTTACTCTCTCTCCACCCCTTGATCTCCAGGCTCCATCCGCTCCGGCCTCTCTCTGTCCTTAGAACGTGCTGCTTTCTCCCCTGCCTCAGGGCCTTTGCACTGGCTGTAGCCAGCCTCTTTCCGTGCCCCGCTCTTTCTCCCCCTCCAGGTCTCAGCACAAACATCACCTCTTCAGAGAGGCCCTCTGGCCTGCCCTCTCCCATCCAAATATCTCCCAGGGGATCGTGAGCCCCTTGGAAGGCAGGGCCTTGCCTGTCTTGGCCCTGCAGGAACCCTGGGCCTAGCCCAGGGCCTCGCTCATGGCAGGTGCTCAGCAAACAGGGGCGAGTGACCTTATTGGAATTATGAGTGCAAACCAGGGGCTGGTTACAGTGACACGTGGTCCATGGTAGACTGTCAGAGCTGGGAGGAGCTTTAAACTGCCCAGTCCCCTGATGTTATCGCTGAGAAAACCAAAGCTCAGAAGGGAGAAGGGCCTCACCCAAAATCACCCAGCAGACAGACCAGGGCAAAGGGAGAAACAGCGGCCAGATGCATGACCTTTCCCGGGTTGCTCCCGTCAGTGGGTGGCATGGGCCCTGCCGGCACTGCGACAAGGCTAGGGAACTTGCACTTGGACCTAGAAAGTGTGAGGTGGTGGTGGTGATGGTGGTAAGGGTCCTAACCCAGAACACACTTTTGCTGTCCACACACGGGTTGGCTTGAAGTCGCAAGCCTACAGCACCCATTTGAGAGGCTCCAAGTTTTCCCACAGGGCTCAAACGGTGCTCCTCATTTAGCCCTTGGAAAACCACCAGTACGTTAATGGTGGGTAACACACTGCAGCCGGAGGCTGGGGATGCTGGGAGGGGCAGACTTGCAGAGGCCGCGGTCACGGCCGCGGCACAGTGCCGACAGCGCCACCTACCGGACTCCGCGGGAGCTGCAGGCGGTCGGCGTGCGTGGGCAGAGTGAACTCATCACCCAACGCGCAAACCCACAGATATGTTTCCCCTCCATTCGCCTATTCCCCCAGCCCCTGGGAACCATGGGTGACACTGAACGATTTGGTAGTCCACGCCTGCCCAGGCAGTCTCACTGACGCGGTGAGCTAGGAACGACTGGGGTTCTCATTGTACAAACGAGGAAAGAGGATCAGAGCCGAAGGGATTTGTCTGGGGCCACTCAGCTACTCGGCCGCAGAGCCAGAGCTCCAGGACTCTGTCAGTCGCCATGCACCCCACAGCACATGGATATACCCGTGCAGTTTCATTTAACACTTACGAAGGTTACACGCTATGCTTCAGACATTTCTAATTGCTTTACAAATAGTAACATTTGCCCTGGCTGGTGTAGTTCAGTGGATTGAGCACAGGATGTAACCCATAAGGGTCGCTGGTTCAATTCCCAGTCAGGGCATATGCCTGGGTTGTGGGCCAGGTTCCCAGTAGGGGGTGTGCAAGAAGCAACCACACAGTGGTTTCTCTCCCTCTCTTTCTCCCTCCCCTCCCCTGTCTAAAAATTAAGTCCTTTTTAAAAATAGTAACATTTAAGCCTCACAACCTGTAAGGTGGGTTATTAGCAAGATTCCCAAGTCATAAGAAAGAAAATGAGCCTTTTTTGCAGTGGAATGAACTTCAGTCACTTGTTTGTAACAGACGATTACAATGTTTTGAACGACTGCTCAGTGAGGGAGGTTTAACTGAATAAATCAACAGGTCAGTAAATGAGTCAACCCTTGTCAAGCCTTAGGGCTCATTCCGTTTCCGGGCACGATCAGACTCGCCTGGCTCAGTGAGGCTGCCCTGGCAGGAGGGGGCGCTAGAACAAACATGCACATGGCTGCGGGGAGATACAGAGTCAGATGTGAAACCCTGGTGCCCCTCGATCCTGGCTGGGTCAGCCCAATGAGTCCTCTTGCCCCACCCCTGGGGGGTTCAGTTTCCTCCTTGGCTACACTGGGCTCCTGATGCCCACCTCTCAGGGTGGTTGTGCAATGAGGTGCACTGAAGTGCTTGTGCAGGGCCCAGTGTACAGCTGGCACTCAATGTGTGTTCCTTCCTCCCTGCCCCAGGCAGAACTTTGGTGAGGATAAGATAGGGAGGGCACAGATGTCTGCTGGCTTTGTCTCTGGGGACCCGCAGTGCCCCCAGCGGCCTGGCAGGTACCGAGGAGTGAATGAAGGAGGCTGTCCTGGGAAACCCCCACCTTCCACGAAGAAATTGCCTTCCCGGTTGCATTAATGTTACAGGCCCGAAGAAAAGTTCTTTTTTAAAGGAAGATGCAGGATTCTGTGAATTTGTTGGCATAATTTTACATTTCTATAAAACCCAAAGGGAAAAAATAACCCTGCAGAGCAGCTGGAGCTTAGAAAGATCAGTAGTGTTGCTATCACTAGCAATATTAGATGGAACACATCACTGCATCCGACACAGTAAAAGCAGTGCAAATGCCCATCCCCTGGTCATAACAGAGGGGGCCTTCCACACTGGGTACTTGACCTGGTTGTGCACAAGACCCTTGAAGGTGCTCCATAATTTTCAAGGTCAAGTTCAAATCCCTTGGTAGCATATCTCACACACACACAGCCTGCTCTAAGTCAAGCCACCAGGTCTTTTGCCTTTGCCTTGAAGTCTCCCCCGCCCCGTCTCCTCGGCCGGCCTCCCGCCCTTCCATCAGGGCCTCGACTCCCTGAGATGCACTGTCCCAGGACATGGCCCCTCGGCCATGTCCCCAGACCCCCCCCAGGCACTGACCACTCTAAATCGTCACTGTGGATTTACTGCTTCATCTTGCCCACTAGACTATTAGTTCCGTGGGAGCAGGGATGAGGTAAAATGAATATGGCACCTACACTTAACCCTAGTATCAGAAAAAGCATCCGCCCACAACAAACAATGTGCAAGTAGCGACAGATCACTGGGTCGGGGATGCATCAGGGACTGGTGGGGACTGCGGCAAAGTGGAGAACACGTCCGCCCACTTATCCTGCCCCGCTGAGGTGGCAGCCATCTCTCAGGTCCTGCCAGGGAGTCTGAGTTTTCAAAGGAAGCCAGAAGTCAAGACTTGGAAACGAAATTTCCCCAGTTCCTCCGTGTGGCAACCAGTTCTACCTGTTTGTCAGCCACAAAAGCCAGAAAGCAGGTCCTTGGCTGGTCCCCGGCGACAACCTCTCATCCAGGAAGAAAAATACTCAAGAACCAAAATGGCACACAGATGTGATTCCAAAATAGAGATTTGTTTATTAAGAATTATTTAGTTTCTGCATAAAAATCACCAATTGTTCCTCATTGGGTTTTTAACACACATCAGTTCTTTGGGGGTTCTTCTATCTACCCCCAACACTCTCAAAAATACAGCTCTTTTTAGCGCCGGCAAGGAGAGTTAAGGCAGCGAGGTGTTTCCTGGGGTCTCAGCATCCGGGGGGCTCGTGGTCTCCCCCGTGAGAAAATACACAGGGCGGGCAGTTTCTCAGGTTGGAAGAGCTGTCCCTGAAGAAAACAATTATGCAGAAGAATGCCAATTCCGTCATCTCTGGTCAGTTGTTTGTGCCCGATAGCTCTGACATAAAGTCCCCTTGGCCATAGCTATCAGAGGCTTGCTGGTTGTTTTCAGCTATAAAAACCTGTCTGGAAAAAGACAGGAAGAGCAGGGTCTAGGATGACATGGCTGTGAGGCCGGGCCGCGCAGCCGTGCAAGAACACTCACCAGTTTGCTCAAAAAAAAAAAAAAAATAATAATAAAATCCACAACAGGGGTCTTGTATAATTTCAAATCAAACTCCTCGTGGTCCTTAAAATACCCAAGCATCATCGCGCCAGATCCTCATGTTTAAAGTGAGGTGTATGGTCTGACAGGACTCCCCCAGACAGGCACCCCATGGTGGGAGGGGGGGGACCAAAAACCCTAGGACTTGACTCATTAGCAACATTAATTGATTTTTACCACACTGAAATGAAGGCGCAGCAGTCCGTGCTGCCGTGGAATTCAAAGGTGATTCGGAAGTAGGGTAGTTACTTATTGCTCCCTCAGGGTAGACACCCCAAAAATGACGTGTACCGAACCGAGGCCCTCCCCTGCAGACCCCAGCCAGGCTCCCGGCCGCTCTGGGGGGCGCAGGCCGGGGGCGGCCCAACGGCTGGATTCACAGTGATTCGGGTTTGCCTGTTTCTGCGAGCGGCGGTGTGCGGGGCGGCGGGTGGCCCGGGCGTGCCCGCCGCTGGGCACGCCTACACCTTGTAGTTGAGCTCGGCATTCATCTTGGTGTACATCTCGTAGATGACGTCGATGGTGGCCGTGTAGTTGACCAGGAAGAGGCGGACCTTCTCCAGGCACTCCTCCTCCGTCACGTTCTGGCCCTTGGAGAGCGCCTTCAGGAAGTCGGACTTGTAGGGCGCCGCATACAGCGCCGCCTTGAGACGGGTGAGAGGAGAGAGAGCGGTGTTAGGGGGCCTGGCCCACCAGGGAGGGCCCTGCCGGACACGGGGCTGCGCTATCCGTGGCATTGGGGGGGGGGGGGGCAGGAAAAGGCAAAGGGCGATGTGTGTTCCTGTCTATACCCCCGTGAGGGACAGCAGGAAGCACTCACCAGCTGTGAGCCTTGAGCGAGTTACTTAGCCTCCCTGAGCCTCAGTTTCCTCATCTGTAAAATGGGGGTGATCATGGCACCCTTCTAACTGGGTGGCTCTTGTGAGGATTAAGAAGGCTGTGCAAAGTGCTCAGCACAAAGCCCAGCACACAGCAGGTGCTCAGGACAGCGCCGGCCCACCATCCCCCTGAGGTCCTCAGAGTCCAGCCAGGGTTTCTGCCAGGCCCCCCCGATCAGGCCCCCTAGGACGAGGTGACTCAACAGAACACCCCGGAGAACCTAGCATGGCCCCCCCCCATGGCTGCCGAAGGGGCTGGGCACGTGCTTGTGGCAGGGCCCCTCGGTGCACCAGCCCCCCCACGGGGACAGGGGAGCCCTTCCTGAGCCTGGGGGACAAACGCAGGCTCCAAGGGGCCACAGCTAAGGAGCGGCAGAGCGGGGAGCGGACCCCACCAGCTGGCGACCCTCTGGCCTGGGGACAGAGTGGGCCCCCCCGGCTCACCTGGAAGATCTTCTGCACGATCCAGCCGTGGTACTTCTTGAGCGCCATCTCGTAGGCCTTGGTGGCGTTGACGCGGATGAGATTGGGGTGGTTCTCGTCCCGCTCGCCGTCACAGATGCTCTGGAGGAAGACCTGGATGAATCGGAGGCCCCTGCGGCCCGGCCCGAGAGAAGACAGAAGGCTCTTTAGGACACCGCCCAGTGCTGCCTGTGGGCCGGCCAGCAGCCCTGCGCACGGCAGGCCCTGACTCCTCTGAAACGGGGTGCCTACTGGGCGCCAGGAATGCGTACACACGGAAGGGGGTGGAATTCCCAGTTTCCACCTTCACCCCTGGCTTCCATGCAATGTGACCGCGGGCTCAGCAGAGCACCGTCCAAGCTCCTTGTCTACACGAAGCCTGGTGGCGGCCACTGAACACAGCCCCTCCTGGGGTGTAGGGTCCAGCCTGCCGGCTCATGTCCTCAGACACGCCAAGCCTCTTCTGCCCTCCTGCCTCTGCCAGGCCTAGTCTGCCTGGGACCCTCCTGCTACGTCCTAGAGACTCTGCTCGGCCACCCTCCTCCAGGAAGCCCTCCTGCCCTCTCTGCTCCAGGCTCTGATATCCTGCTGTCGAGATCCACCCGCCAGCCTGACACCCTGCCCAGACGGCGACACCCTAGGGGGGTCTGCACCTCCTCTGACGTGGCGCCCCGCTCGGCCCGCACCCCGAGCAGCACACAGAAGGTGCTCACTACGCACTCCACTAGCTGGCGTCCGCCTGCAGCTGCCCTCCCCGCAGCCTGGCTCCGCCCACGCCCCCCCCCCCGCCCCCACCAGGTGGACTCGAACAATCTAACTGATCGGAATGTCGCCCTCTGCTCTGCTCCGCTCCTCCCAGAGACCCACACGCCTGCAACGGGCGGCCCGGGGCGTTCCTCCTTCCGGGTCTGTGGCTCTCCCTGCCTGACGAAGGGGGCAGCTTGGCGGGGCAATCCTAAAACATGCCGTACGGGTGTGGGTGACAGGCTACCCTCCCCGATGCCCACACGGCCACGCCCACATTCTACCTAAGAAGTGTATGTTGGGGGGCTAGTCTGTGGTGGGGGCGCAGACAGGGAGTGGCACCCCTCCCGGCTCCAGGCTCTGGAGAGAGGCAACACTGGGACACCTGGGGGGCAGGGAACGGGTCCCTGGCTGCAGTGTTTGCACAGCTAAAGGAGAACTCTGTGGCCGGTGGAGAGCGGTGTGAGCTGAGCGAGAAAGCTGCCCGGCCTCTCGGAGCCTCAGTGGCCTCATCTGCGAGGTGGGGACAACCACACGGGGATGCAAGAGTTTGCTGTCAGGACAGTACGTGTAGTGGCTACGAGCACTGTCAGCTCCGGGGTGAGGTCATCTGGGTGCAAATCCCTCACTGGGGACCCTGCCTCCAGCCCACAGGATGAACCCGTGCACAAGCTACACAGAGTTCCCTCTCCTCGAGATGCTGTATTTCTGTCAACAAGTTGTCAAAACATACAAATGTACCGGGGCATGAAGTGACCAGCCCAGACGGGGTGTCTCCTGCGCAACCAAGTGCACAACCTGCACGACTGCACTCGGTCACGTGCTCCCGGGGCTACCCTGTGACCTGGGCACGTGATTGGGCCTCCTCTAAGAGATGGGGGCCACACCACGCCTAAGTCACAGAACGTGAAATGCGATCAGGCTTACGAGGAGCTCAGCACAACCCTGGCCAGGTAGCTCAGTGGGTCAGAACACCAATCTGATACACCAAGGATGCAGGGTCAACCTCCCCCCCAGTCAGGGCACATACAAGAAGCAAACAATAAATGCGTAAATAGGTGGGACAGCAGCCCTGGCTGGGGTGGCTCAGTGCACAGAGTGCCAGCCTGCGAACCGAAAGGTCATCAGTTTGATTCCCGGTCACGGCACATGCCTGGGTTGCAGGCCAGGCCCCCAGTTAGGGGCATGTGAGAGGCAACCAACTGAAGTTTCTCTCCCTGTCTTTCTCCCTTCCTTCCCCTCTGTCTTAGAATAAATAAATAAAGTCTTTTTTTAAAAAAAAAAGCAAGGGAAAATTAAACAGAAAGATGTAACATTTTAAAAATAAATAAAAATATGTGGAAGAACAAACTGACCGCTCTCTCTCTGTGAAACATCAATTAAACAAACAAAAAGTGCCAAGCACAGCCCAGAGGGCGTGCTAGCCTGCTCTGCCTCTGACCAGGCTGGGACAGGGGGATGTCGCCAGCACGTGGGCCTCGGCCCCTGGGGTGCTTGTTCCCAGCCACCAACTAGCATCGGGCAAGAAGACCACCGCGTGGAAGGAATGAGGCAACCGTCCTCCCCACCGGAGCAGACCCCCGTGGGGCGGGGGCAGGGGCGGGGCCTCCTCGGCAGCTGGGGGGGCGGGCCCCAGGGACTGACAGCCACACACGCCCCACCACCCAGGCCCGTCACCTTTTCAGCCACATCAGCGCCAGCGTGGCCCCCACTTTGGGCCACTCCGCCCCGTACATCTCCTTCTCCACCTCCAGGATGTTCTGCAGCGTCCGGAACTTGGTCGGGTCGGTGTCGTACACAGCTTTGATTTTCTGAAAAAGAGCACACGGGGTTTCTGGTTGGACGGGCGGTGCTCGCAGGCGAGCAGCCGGCACGCTGGGTGCAGGGGCACTCCGCCAGGGCCGAGAACGGCCGCCGGGCTCGTCGTAACGGTAACTGCCGGGACCTCGCACACGCACCAGCACCTGCCACGCGCAGGGCGTGCAGAGTGCTTCACGGGCGCTGCTGTCCCCGATGCTCACGGCGGCCCTGACGCTGCTCTGTCACCGTCCCCATCTGCAGCTGAGGGAACTGAGACTCAGCGGGGCAGTGCGGTGCCCAAGGTGACACAGCTGGCACCAGCCTGCCACCAGTACGGGAGTGGTTCCCGCCCGGGCTGGAGCCAGAGCCCCCGAGGTGGCAGCACCTCCGACAGCAAGCACCCGAAGTTCCGCTTGTGCGGACCAGTGCAAAGGCGCTCTTAGGGCTCAGAGACGTCCAGAAAGAAGGCGCCTGAGCGGAGCCGGGCACTTTGGGTCTAAACCCCACCTGTGCTGCTTCCTTGCTGTGCGACCTCAGCTGAGTCCTTCAGCCTCTCTGAGCTTCCTCAGCTGTAAAATGGGATGACAACAGAGCCAGGCTCAAAGGCTGCAGTGCGGTCAAGTTGTAGGCTGGGCCCTAAGGGGGCCGTCACGGGGAGAGAGGCTCAGATGCCGGGGGGCAGCGCCAGGCACTCCCAGGACCCAGGAAGGGAAGGGCTGGGCCGATGCACCGTGGACTGAGAGTTTAGTTATTTGGGCGTGTGGGGGGTGAATACGAGAACCAGTGGGTTCCTTCCAGGCCAACCCTCAGACTCAGTCCCAGTCGGGCTGTGACTGGGTGCCCGATTCAGGGGACCTAGGGGCCAAGGCCGTCTCCCATGTCCCCTTCCCGTCCCTCAGCCCAGGGGGCTTACGGCAGGGGGCAGGGTCTCGGTGACTCAGGGCAGGTTTAGATTCCTGATGGGGTGCCAGGGTCACAGCTGCCGGGACAAGTACGTACCGTGATGTTGCCACTTATGTCCGACTTGATGGGCGTGAACACCGGGGACCCCAGGCAGTCTGGGGAGAAAACGAGACAAAGGATTAGATTCCCAAAAAGCGTCATGGAGGCCTGTGGTCAGGAGTTGGGGGGGGGGGGTCACTCGACGTGTTTAGGGAAAGGCAGAGCTGTGTATAGGCGTAAAAATGTCCCCGGGCAAGTACGCTTGGTGTGCTCGGCTCCCGGATTCCTACTGCAGGACTTGTCAGAGCCTTTGCAGTGCGACTGGGATTCCCCGGGGAGCGGCAAACGCCTCTGTCCGCAACACCCTCCGCACGAGCACAGAGCTGCCCCACGGAACTCACGGCAACGGCGGAGACACTCTGTATCTGCCCCGCGGGCTGCAGGGGCCGCGGAGCACTTGGAGCGTGGGGAGCGAGACGGAGGAACTGAATCTGTAATTTTACTGAACTCTCATTCATTTGAACTTGAAGAGCCACAGGTGGCCAGTGGCTACCGCATTGGACCGCACAGCTGTGTCGTGTCTCGCGGAACTAATGGTCCAAAAAACCCATCTTGGCCAACAGGGCGGATCACTGCGAATTAGCCGGCTGGCCCGGAGGCGGACTGAGGAATCTTATGAGGTGCAAGAAGAGGAGCCAGATTTATTAAGGAGGACCTTGGCAATCACCAGCTTACAAGGAAGAAATGGGCTGATGGCCCCAAGGCTCCGCGGTCCTGAGACTCTGCATAAAAGCCTGAGAGAACACACCAGCAACAGTGTCCATCACTTAGCAGAGTGTGAACTTGGCCTAGACACCCACCCCATTCTGCACGCTCTGGTCACGTGGGCTTGGGGGGGAATCCCTTCCCTCTCTGAGCATCAGCTGTCCCATCTGGCAAACGGGACAACAGAACCAATCACAGAGGTGCTACGAGGACGGTTTAAAACAATCTGCTCCTGGGACCATATTTTGTGCCTCTCTGCAATAGGAATGTTCTTAGTTGAAGGTATTTTTCATTTCTTTTTTTAATTTTGTGATTTTTAGAGAGAGAGAGAGGAGGGTGGGGGGGAGACAGGGGAAGAAAGAAAAGAGAGAATTTATTGTTCCACTTATTTATGCATTCATTGGTTGATTCTTCTCTTTTTTTAATCCTAGTCCAAGGACATTTTTCCATTGCTTTTAGAGAGAGAGGAAGGGAGAGAGAGAAACATCGACTGGTTGCCTCCTGTAGGTGCCCAGACTGGGGACTGAACCCGCAACCCTCCGATCACAGAACGCCACTCCATCACTGGTCGGTTCTGGCACGTGTCCTGACCGGGGGACCAACCCGCAACCTTGGTTACCAGACTGCACTCTGACCCACCGAGCCACCCCGCCAGCGCCCGGTCTTTATTCTTCAGCAGCTCACAGAACACCAGGGCATCCTGAAATGGGGGAGGGTTTGAGTGAATGGAATGTGGGCCTAGGACCTGGCCGTGCCCGGAACTCTTGGCTCCACGTGAAATGTGGACGGCTTGTCACCTGCCTTTGTTCCTTTGCGACCCACCAGGCTCACCGGGCCAGAGACGTCCCATGGGTCAGGGCTCCGGCTCAGGGCTCTATGCTCAGGGCCCAGCACGGAGGCGCCGAACAGGGAACGGCCAGCCCTCTCCTGGGCTGCTGGGCGTGGGCTCCGCCCTCAGAGCCCAACCACAGGCAACCCCTGCTCTCCGTCGTCCTCCCCACTGCACCCAGAGCCCAGGGGACACAGATGCCAGCACGGGTCCCAAACCCACAGGAGGAAACACCGGTGCCCACTTTCCCTTGCCCACAGGCCAGCCAGGGGCCCCAGTGTACGGGAATGGAGGGTGGAAGGACATCTACAGGCTGAATTCCATCCAAGGTGACCCAGCACACCTGGCCAGCCATCTGGAACATTCTAATCACTGCTATGAAAAGTATATTGGAGAAACAGCATCAGACATTAGAAATGAAATACCCCATAACTGAATGCAAAGAAGGCGGGTTAGGGACAGCCTGGGTTGGCCTCCCGGCCTGACCACTCCCCAGCGGAGCAAGTCTCCTTGCCTGTGTGCCTCAGCTTCCCCATGTGGCAAAGGGGCGGTAACAGTACTTATTTCACAGGCTTGGACAAATTAAAAATTGTGCACTAGATTCATTTAGCAGAGCGCCCAGCTGTGTACACTCAACAAATGGACTTTGGTCACTTTGGTGACTTCGTATTATGACTAGGCTCAGGCTCCGTGGTCCAGCAAATGTCACCCAGGTGTCAGCAGGCTGTGCATGGGAGCTCCCAGGTCCCCCAGTTTCCACCGGGTGGGAACACACTCGGCCTGCAGCCCCCGACACACCTCTGCTCTCCTTCCTGAAGCCCCCCGTAGGGACCACAGCTCCCAGCACAGAATCCTCTGCGGTGGGCTCTCTCCTCTCCGAGACTGGGAGCAAATCTCCATGAGGCCACGCTGGAGCCTCCCCCTGGGGTGGCCACGAGGAGCTGCCCCGAGGTGCTGGGCCATTGGACCCCGGGTGCCCTGGCCACAGTGGGCTGTGTCCCCAGGGGCTGCTTACTGTACAGGGCTCACCCAGCAGGACACCTGTGGCACGAGTGAGTGAATGGATTGTGCGGAACATGGCTCTGGAGGCGCACTTCCTGCCAGGCAGTCACTCGGTCCACTTCCGCACGGTCCAGACTGGCCCGAGGTGCTGCTTCTGACCACCCGCTAATCAGGACGGCAGAGGCTACGGGAAGGGGCTTGGGCCTCGGTGCCCCTGTGTGAGGGAGACCACCCACCCGTGGGGCTCTGGGGGCTGCCATGGTGGGGGTGTCTTATGCGCAGTGCAGGCGCTCAGAGCTCTGGCCGTGATGCTCCCCTCCCGGCTGAGTTTCCAGCGCAGCCCCGCAGCGGAGAAGGTGCGGAGCCAGCGCTGGGGAGCAGCCCGCCATCTACCGTGCGCGCAGTTTCTTAGCTCTTCCCAGTGACGGGGTCAGTCAGCGCAGGCCCGTCTGCGTCTCAGCAGTCAGTCTGAGACGCAGAAAAATGCTGTCTGGCTTTCCCGGCTCTGAAAACAGCTCCTCCGCAGTTCTGAGCGGCCGTGCCCCGGTGGCGGGGAGAAAGGCTTTTTGTTTTTTGTTTTCCTGACAGTGCACTACACGGGTCACGAGGCCACCGTGGTCAGCAGGAGCTGGCCGGATGGCAGCTGTAGTATGTGTTGTGGCCACCATGCAAGGACAGAGCTTCTGCTCAACTGTGGGGCGGGGGTGTGGGGACTAACGCGTACTTCTGGGGCTGAGAGTGGAGCAGAAGCAGAGAGGGGTAAGGGGGGTGGGAGGACCCCAGAATCCACCTCTCTGCTGAGTCCAGAGGAGGTCGCCGGCAGGAAAGGCAACCCTCTGCACTCACAAGCACAAACCCCTCTGCACTCACAAGTCAGAGTGGGAGCAGCTGCAAACAGGCCACTCGATTAGGGGAGAAGCCACAGGCTGCTCCCGAGTCGGCTGGGCCTGGGTTCGAATCTCAGCTCCGACGTGACTCTGGACAAGGGACTTAGCGACGCTGGGCTCAGGTCCCCTGCTCCCCCCGGCCCAGGGTGGGGCCGTGCAAACGGGAGGGGTTCCGGGTACAGTTGGGCCGACACCCATTACAGCCTGGCCCACGGAAGGTTCTGGACTCCTGTATGTCTTTGGTGCAGCCCAAGGCCACCAAGCCCAGAAAAGTCAAGTGACTTGCCCAGGGCCACAGAGCGAGAGCCAGGCACACAGACCGCGCCACGGCTGGTCCCGCTGCTCCCTCGCCTTCCTTTCAAGAATGTTGCCACCTGTTTGGGCAAATTCCATAAAAACAGGGAAAAGCAGAAGACAATTTTAATCCCTGAACCCACGGTGGCCTTTCTGATCACTTAAACTCAAGCTGGGCCCTGCTCCGGACAGAGTGTGAGGCATCTCTAGCCGAGTACCCAGCGCCCCTTTCCCCGTAGAGCACGGCCCGGCCCGCCCGATATTGCTTTTCCTGTTTGACCAGTTTTACAGTTTCCCCAAACCTGTCTCTTTTATTGCCAGCAAAACAGGCTCTTTAAAACGCCACCCAGAACATGCCGGGAGGAAGGGAGGGGACTTGGGCTTGGGCAGTTTTCTAGCTCCTCATCTCGCCCCCGGGACGGTCTCACGGTCTCGCAAACACAGACAAAGTGAACACAGAAAACAAAAGAAAAATCAGATACGATTCTACCATCTATGAGCTCTAATAGGCAGGGATTGTAAATACGGCTAAGCCTTGGTCGTCTGGAATGGGTGGCAAACGGCCCCTTCTGTTTAATACAGAAGGTTTTTCCAAGCCCGCTCCTCAGCCCAGGAGGCATAAGAAAAAGATCAATAAACCTGATTACAAACCTGAGAAACCTTCTATCTGGAGAAGTCCCGTCACCAATCAAAGCCAAACAACAAACTGATAGGGTGAGAGGTTGTAAAGAGCTCGAAAATCAGTAAGAAAAAAAAAACAACCCTCTAGAAAAACGGACAATCCACAGAAGAAATGGAGACACTTAACCTCAATACTGGAAAGAAAATAAAATTAAGACACATATTTTCCATCTACCAAATTTTATGAATGCACCAGCCTTCTCTAGTAGAACCATTCTGGAGAGAACTCATCACAGCAGAGTACAGCAAGCCATTTGCGGTTTTCTAAACAGGGCCGTCATCAGAAATAGGAATTATGATAAAGGGGTGACCCAGCGAGGTCACAGGCCGCCCTCAACCCTTCACTAAGTGGCTGTACATGGCACGTCTTCGGGTTTTTAGGAAAGCTTTGTGTGATTAAAAAAAAAAAAAAAAGGCCCTTGACAGCTGACGGTCACTTCCCCTTGCTGGGTTTCTGCTGCATACTTGGAAGTGGGAAAACAAAGGCCCACCTGCGTCAGCGTCACCTGCAGGATAAGAGGAGGCAGGCACGGAGCAAGCATTCCATGCACGACCTCTGTGACAATTCTGGCTGGTGGAGGGACACCTAGGACTTCCTGCCTGGATCTCTGCCACAGTTCACATGGCCCAGAGAACAGCACCCCGCCCCCAACGCCAGCAGTCACCACACACCACCCAGAACCCCTCGCTTCCCCTTTTTCTGGCTTCGGCGTAGTTGGGAAGCCCCGGCCGGCTACTCCCCGAGCCAGGCCACAGCGCACATCTGGAAACTCCGTGTGAGTCGCCCCCTCAGCACCTGCCCCTTCAGACGGCCACCCCTGACGACAGGGGATGCTCCTGACACTGGGCAGCTAACGAGGTGACCGAATCGCCCACCCTCTCATCTCACCTCAGGGGCACTTTTCATTCTAGAACAAAAAGCGTTCCGTTTTTAAGGTGCACAGCTTCACTTTCAGCCTGTGTGATTCGGGATGGGAACACCTAAACCAACCCTAAGTGCTTACCTCAGAAAGGAAGGCCGGGCGGCCGGCATCACACGCCAGGAGCCTGGTTGGGGGAAGCTCCACTTCAAATTCAACGCCCCCCCCGCCCCCCCGAAATAGCTGGGTAATAAGGTTTCATTATTAAACGCATGGGGGCAGATTACCTTTACAGTCCTGGGTTACGGGTTCATAATGGGAGGCACTCGAATTACCGCTGATGGCGATGAATCATTTATTAATCGGCGGGCATGCGGGGGAGCCGCGTGCGTGCACGTGCATCGCGGCTCAGTTTGCGAAAAGGCCTGCTTTGAAGGATGAGAGCCCTGAGGATGCCCGCCTTCCTCAACTAAACCCCCCTCCAAAGTCTCCCATCTAAAGGGGAAAGAAGGTTCACAAAACAGTCCAAAGTGTGGCTTTTAAAAATCACCCCCGAGACACACCAACTCTTTGCCCAAAAGCAGCCTTGGGTTGGGAATGCAACGGGGCAGTGATTTCTCTTACTTGGTGTGGCCTGGGAGAAACCAATCTCTCTGCAGCCCAGCTTCTTCATCTGTAAACAGAGACTAGAGATGCCCCCCCGCCCCCTGCATAGGGCTGCTGTGAGAATGGGGTGAGGTTGTTTAATTAAAGGGCGAGCAGTGTCTGGTGCCTAGTCAATGCTCAATAAAATAGAAGGTATTCTTCATGCTTATCACTATTATTACATCATCATTTTCATCTTTTTCAATAAGCAAAGCTTTTCTTTAGAAAGGAAATCTACAAAAGAATGATCCAGGGGTTAAGAAATCAAAGGGAAAAGAGAGGACGGCAGCCCTGGCTGGTGTGGCTCAGTGGACTGAGCGTGGGCCTGTGCACCAAAGGGTTGCGGGTTCGATTCCCAGTCCAGGCACAGGGCCAGGTCCCCAGTAGGGGGGCACGTGAGAGGCAACCACACACTGATGTTTCTCTGCCTCTCTCTCTCTCCTTCCTTTCCCCTCTCTCTAAAAATAAACAAATTAAATATAAAAAAAGAGAAAGAAGAGGATGGGAAGGAAGAGAGGTAGGGAGAGAAAATGGTATAAACGGACTGACATGAGTAAAATCAGCAGCAGTCCTTCTGTCATAAAATAATGACCTCAAATGTATCCCAGGCTACCAAAAAAAAAAAAATCTCAGAAGGGTGTGGAGTGAGAAACTTGGAGAAACAGCAATGCAGATAATGAGTTATTTCTCAACAGGAGGAAGCATGAGTTGACTGCGTAACCACAGGGTAGAAAGCAGGTTTTTATAGGACCCTGGAGAGGACTAATCTGCTGTAATGACTTTTAAAAGCTTGGATACAGTTAACACTGACAACAAATAAACAAAAAAACCCTGATACAAGTAACACTGGAAGAATGTAACAGAAGGAGTTAACATCCACCCACCCAGGCCCTTTTTTAAACTGAAACACTGAAACGCAGACTGGAGTCCAACCTGTCCATCCTAATAGGCAACTTGAAACACGCGCATGTCAAACCAGATGGCCCCTCCCACCATTTCCGCTCCCGCTTTCCTCTCTCGGAAGGAGGCTTCCAACATCTCCGGGGTGTGCTGGCCTCCCTGGCTGCAGCGTCACTTTCTGGCTGCGTGACCCGGTCACATCCCTTCACTACGCTGAACCTCGGTTTCTTCTTCTACAGGATGGTGCCAATTCCTTCTAATTCATAAGATCTTTATAAGGATTGGAACTGTGACATCAGCTGGCTCGATGCTCGACACGTGGGAACCACTCAAAACAGGAGATCAGCAGGCTATGACAGGGGCCGTGTGTATTTTGCAAAGCCCTTTGTCACGTGTCCTTTCCCTTCCCTTCCAGTTCAGCACTGGCTGGGGCTCTGCCAGGGGCTCTGCTCTGCCAGCGGCACTGCTGTGCCCTGACTTCTGCCTCTAAGGGATTCACATGGGTGGGCGGGGGGGGCACTGCGCCTCTAAGCAGCCCTGTGCGGTGGACGCCACGTGGTCGAGGAATGGAGGGAGGCAAGTGGCCAGATGAGCTAGCAAGTGACAGAGCAGGCGCCTGGGTCTTTCCCCTCCTGCACGTCCATCTGTTCCCTCCAGGAGTGGAGGCCAGACCTCAGCCCCCGACCTCAGGACCAGGCTTTTCTCAACACAGAGGATCAAGAGGATCCAATGCCCGTCACTGGGGACAGGGCGGGCAGGCGCCATTGGTCTGCACTCTGGCGCTGACCTTCGGACGTTGTAAATGAGGGCACCTAAGCTGGCCGCAGACTTCAGCAGCCCGGCAGCTCAGCTGGCAGCTGGCCTTTAAGACCCAGACCTCCAACTTCTTGGGGGATCCTTCTTTCCCAAGGGCTTGTGTGGCAGGAGGGAAAGTTTCTAACAGCCTGAGACCATGAGGTCTCCCCCACCAGCCCTCCTGGGAGGCCCAGTGTCCCCGGCTCACAGAAGGCTCAGACAAGGGCAGAACTCAGACGGGACACACAGCTTCGGCGCCACAGAACCAGGACTCCGGCTCAGCCGGGCTCAGCTTCGTGCCCATGCCCATGATTTCCTCCGCTTGCCTCTGGTGTTCCGAGCACGGGCTGCAGTGGACCACGGACCCAGGTTCAAAGTGACTTCTCCCCGTGGAGACGTGCAAACAGACGGCTCACGGGCTGTTCCACAAGCCAGACAGCCCTCTCATCAGCTGTCCCTCAGATCTTGCCCAGGCCAGAGGAGATCGTGAGCGTGACGCACCCATGTGGCGTCTGGCACACAGTAGGTGCTCCTAAAGGGTAATCCTCATTCACTACTTGCAAACGGACCTCCCACTGATGACGGGAGTCTGCAGGCAGTTTCCAAATCGCAGAATCCACTGCAGAAAGTGTGTATATGGCTTCTTGGCCCCACAGGACACCACTTCTTCCTCCTAGAGGTGGCCCTCCCAGGCACACAGTCCATACCCTGCTCCTCCAGACGCCAGTTCTCAACACGCACCCAACCAAAACGGTGCCTGGCCTGCTAAGGAAAGAGGGGTAATACAGGCTCTTGTTTCTCTTTCTTAGGATACTCCACACAAAATACAAAATAAACACGTGTTGGTGTAAACCTAAAAGCCAAAACACTGCCCAGGTGCAACCGGCGGCCCCACACCCTGGAACGTGATTGTTGCGGTGGGGAAGCCACTGCTCCCGAGGAAGGGGAGCTTCTCACTCACAGGCCACGGGGTGCGGCTGGGGCTGGTCCCAGGTGGTTCATGCAGGTGTCCCAATTAGAGGAAAACCTGGTCTGTTCAGGGCCCACCCACGGACGACTTCCACTCCCCAGTCGTTCACATTTGCATTCAAATAAGCAGGAGGTGTGGGCCCAGCCTGGCCGGCCAATTATAAAGCACACGCCTCAGAGGAAACCTGCACATCAGGTCTGGGGATCCCAGCAGGGTGCACAGGCGCCCTGGTGCCTGCACACGCCTCCGGGGGGCCCAGCAGGCCAGCTCCACTGGGGGGGTCTCCTTCTCCCCAGGAGTCGGGCAGCAGGCAGGCTCGGGGGCAAAAGCACTCCTCAGGAGTCCGGAGGCCTGAGTCCTCGTCTGGCTCTGTGGTCACGTGCTGGCTGTGTGACCCTGGGCGAGTGAGTCACCTAAACTCTGTGGGCTCTGTTTCTTTAAAAATATATATATTTATTTATTTTTAGAGAGAAGTGAAGGAAGGGAGAAAGAGAGGGAGGGAAACATCAATGTGTGGTTGCCTCTCACGCGCCCCCTACTGGGGATCTGGCCTGCAACCCAGACATGTGTCCTGACTGAGAATGGAACCGGCAACCTTTCGGTTTGCAGGCCAGCGCTCAATCCACTGAGCCACACCAGCCAGGGCTGGGCTGTTTCTTGGTTGTAAAGCAAGAAGACAATTCTGTGCTTCTGGGCTGCTGTTGGTGGCCCCAAAATAGAGCAAGCACTGAACCAAAGTGATGGAAAACCACTCCTGTGGGGGTTATTCTAGGACTGAGTGTCAGAGGCCTGTCAGGCCCAATTCGATGCACACCCATTTATTTGAGTTCAGAGGCCCCTGGAATCCCAATCTCAGGAACTAAGAGGTGAAGAATGTTACCCGCAGCCCCTGCATCTTTGGTCTCTCCGTAAACAGTGACAGCAAACAGGTGTCATCTCATATGACTCTAACTGACCCCGAGTGGTTGTGCTGAGACATTGAGGCCATGCCTAGACTCAGAGGGGAAGACAGTATCATGATTGATTAATAATGTCTGCCACAGGGGCAGGCTATGAATTATGCACTGTAATTCAGAAAGAAAAAGCAAAACACTTTTAGAAAGAACTCAGAAAACATGGGAACGGAACGCACAGCATTCGCTCCGCAAACCGGCACTGGAACAACCCCCAGTCTCAGAATGCGGTGGGTTCTGTGGCAGTCGGGGAAGACTTTCTAGATGAGGTGACCGCTCAGCTGACTCCCTCAGGATGAGGGGAGCCCAGCCAGGGAAAAGGACGGCAGCGGGCCGGAGAGACGTGGCGCGCCAGGCAGGGAGACGGACGCGAGCAAGGCTCCAGACGCAGGTGACGGCCTGGTACCTTTTGTGGAGCAGCACACAGACAGCAGCACAGACTTTCAGGTGGGGTACTAGAGAGCCACAGAGGCTCCCAGGCAGGGAGCGACGAGACAAAATGACATCTAAGTCTCTCCTTTCCGCTCCCTCTGCCCTCCAATCGTCGATGCTCCAGCACAGCTGGAAAACTGACCTAAAAGATGAGGAGCAGGCCTCACAGGAGTCAGCTGCAAGCTGATCGGTCCGAGATGAGATCCGGTTACGGGGTCAAGGTGGAGAAAGAAGATAAACAAAGACCTGGCCTCTAAGCGGACTGAGTAAAACCTGCAGGACTCCAGCAACTCAGGCCGGAGACGTGGAGGAAGGGCGAGCCCAAGATGGGGGCGCCCAAATGATCGGTAACCATCCAGCCCAGCCAACGCTACCACAAACCAGCCCAACGAAGCTCTAAGAAATGTGCTTGCTCCAGCGATTTCACTTCTAGAAATGAGAAATAACAAAAGATATGTGCAAAGAAATAAACATAAGGATGTTCGCTGTAGTGTTGTTTACTAGACGGAAAAGGAGAGGGAGAGGAGCAGTGTGAATGTCCCACCGCGGGGGACTGGGCACATGGGTCACGGCCACCGTCAAAGAGTGGGATTCGAAGCCGCTCTGGAGAAGATGATGACACGGGAAGATGACCGAGCTGTACTGTTAGGTGGAAAAAGCAGTGTGTACACTCTCCCTTGGAGACTGAGAAAAATGCATCTGGAAAGAAAATGCTCTAAAACGCCAGCAGAGATTTTCTCTTTAAAAAGCCCCATCTCGCCCGGACCAGTGTGGCTCCGTTGGATGGGTGTCGTCTTGCAAAGCAAAACCTTGCTGGTTTGATTCCCGGTCGGGAACATGCCCTGGATTGCAGGTTTGGAGCCCTGTTGCATGCATGTGAATGGCAACTGATCGATGTTTCTCTGTCTTTCTCCATCCCTTCCCCTCTCTCTAAAAATAAAAAAATAAAATCTTTAAAGAAAAAAACAAAGCCCTACCTCCAAAGGCTGTGAGAGGATTAAGTGAACTGACCCACTTAGAACACTCAGCACATAGTAGGTGCTCACTAAATGGCAGGGAGATTCCTATCTGTCACTTCTTCTTGTCAATTTTCCTTTGAGAAACAGATATGCCATGCAAAATTAAGTACTTCCTTAAAACACAGCTTTCAGCCCATTTCCCTATTTCTATCGAGAGCGGTGGTTCTCACCCAGGGGTGATTTTGTTTCCTCACAGATACTTTTGGTTGTCCCACCCTGGGCAGAAGAGGTACTACTGGCATCTGGTAGATAGAGGCCAGAGATGCTGCTAAACATCTTACAAAGCACAGGCCGGTCCCACCACAAAGAATGATCTAGCCCCAAACGCCAGCAGCGCCACAGGACGGAAACGGTGACTGGGAGGAAACTGTCGCTTCCCTGCCTCTCAGACGCCTTGCACCCAGTTTCCCAGAGCTCCTCCATTCAAGACACACCCACCACCCAGCTCACCCAGGTGACCAGACACTCCTAAGATCTTTCTAGACAAAGCCCCTGTGTTGGAGCTGACGGCGGATCTCACTTGACCCCCTAAGTCCCAGAGATGCTCCCATCCTCTTAAAACGTAAACCTTCAGGAGAAACTCTCCCCCCAGAAGAGCATAATGGTTCAAAATGGACTGCCACATTTTTTTTAGAGTGCTAAGTATTACCCTCTGTGGGCCAACCCACGGAGGCTTCTGTGTAAAAGGCGCCTTCTATCAACAGATGTGACAGCCCACAGCACGTGACTCGCAGCAAAGACAAGGGTCCTTTGAGATCAGGGAAAGGGGGGAGGGGATGCTCTTCGGCCCTGGCCCAAGATCACCGCTGGCTCCAGTTGCCACCATCCCCTTTCCTCTAAAACCAGCCAGATAATCTTATCAAATAAAGGCGCACTCCCCACCCCCACCACCACGCTTAACTGATGGGTGACCCTGCAGAAGGTAAGGGAAGAAAAGGCCACAGAGCTTAACTCAAGGCCTACCCACCTTGGCACTGCTAACATTTGGGGCTGCATCGATTCTCTGTGGTGGGATGCCCAGGGCATTGTAGGATGCTTTGCACCGCCTCTGGACTGTACCCACTAAATGCCAGTATCATCCCATTGCGTCGTTACCCCCAGCCCTCGGCTGAGAACCACTAGCTTAAACCGATTCCGGATCCTCATCTGGGGTAAGCTGGCTGTGCTGCAAATGTTCATGGAACCAAAGAGGGGGAAGCCGACACATAAACGAACAACTCCTTAAGGCTACAGCCAGTCAGCTCCCAAACCCTTGGCTGGAGATTCAGTGTTATTGCAACACTGTGATACCAGCAGTGAGAATGGTTCGTACACTTAACAAGTACCAACTGAGCACCTACTACGTGCCAGGCACTGTTCTGGCACTGGGGACACTGCGATGTACAAAAATGAACGAGATCCTGTCCTCAGGTTGCCTACTCAGGTCTGCGAATCGTATGAACCAGCAACTGCACTCATTCAAACATTGATCTACTGTATGAAGGAACTAGAGCTGGATCCAGGAACTTAAATAACAACACCTCCCACCAGCCCCAGCTAAGATCTACTCGACACTAAGGCCGCACACCTTTAGACACACCACTTCATTGACTCCTCGCAGCTAGCCCTGGAGATCAGCATCCCCATTTCACAGATGGGGACGCTGAGGCCCAAGAGGTGGAGGACAGGACTCCAGGTAACCAAAACCAGCTGTGATCAGCCCTGATCACCCACTAGGGATAAAGTGAGTGACTGCCCTAAGGGCCAAATCCCTTCAGTCCAAGTCAGTGCTAGGGTTCTGTCCATCTGTGTGTTTCAGCTGGACTCTGCCCTGGGGACTGGTATCATGCTGCAAGGCCACCAAATGAACCCACAGGGCAGGACACAGGGCAAGCCCATATGGAAGAGGAGAAAGCAGAGGCTCAGGTTGCATCCTGTACCCAGGATCCAAAAGGCAAAGGGCAGGGGCAGATGGTACTGTCTTCTATTTCCCATTTTCCATCCAGGGCCCGGCCTGGGCTGAGGGAACGCAGGAAGGAGGGTCTGAAAGTGGCTCAAGGAGCACCTTCCCGCAGCCCTTAGGCCTTCCTGGAAATGACATATGGGGGGGAGGGGGCTTCTTTTACAGCCCAAGCCAAGTACCCTGTGTCTGACATCACCCCACGAAGCAGCCCCCACCCCCAGTCCTAACCTCTGTTCTACATGGAGGAAGGACTTTAGGGAGTTCCCTCTAGGAAGAGACCCTAGAGTTTTGTGACTCATTTCCAAAACTCCCTTCTCACGCTGCCAGGCTTCCTGCCCTTGGGGTGTGTGTATGTGTGTGTGTGGGGGGGGGGGGGTCTTTGGCGTGCAATGGGGAGCATTCTGAGGAAAGAAGAGCTCACAGGTCCTCTGCGGGAGAGACTGGGAGAATTTAAGGAAAGGAAAGCGTTAGGAGGGGGAGGATTCATTTTAAAGGGAGGGAGTTGAGAGCCATCCTTAAAGGAAGGAAATGACGAGGCGAGGGATAAAGGGACTTGGGGGAGAAGCGGTGGGGGGCGATGCGGGGGCTGGAGGACTGCAGACCTGGCAGCCCCTGGAAGTCACCTGATGGATATGGTGGAATGTGAGGGGTTTGAGGAGACGGAGGGTTGGGATGTCTGGGAAGAGATGGAGGATGTGACCAATTGAGGAGGGAGGATTTTTGAGCAATCCAGAATAAGAAGAATTTGGGGGTGCTTGGAGAAGAAAAGGGGGTCTGGGGTGCCAGGGAAATAGGATTTGAGAAGTTCAGGGCAGGGATGATTCGGGGATGCTCGGGAGCAGGAGGGTGCGGGCGCCTCTGGAAGCGCTCCGGGGCAGGGCTGCGACCGGCTCCCCCCTTCACCCCGGCTCACCGAAGAAGGGCGGCAGGTGGGACACCGCCTCGAGGAAGGGCCCGGTCTCGATCTGCTTGTCCGCTGGCAGCGGCTTCAGCAGGTGCTCGGCCAGCAGCGCCATTTCGGGGTCGAGGCCCGCGGTGATGCCCCAGCCGGCGCCGCGGGCGTCCACGCCGCCCCCCCGGCCGCCGCCGTCAGCGCCGGGGCCGTCACTGGCCGGGCCGTCACTGCTGCCGGCCGCAGACTCCGGGGACGCCAGCGTCGCCACTTCCGCTTGCGCCGTGCCCGCGTAGCCGAGCGCTCAGCGCCGCCCGCCGGCCGAGCGTCTAAGGGGCCCGCCGCCTCGCCCGCCCCGCCCGGCCGTGCCCAATCCTCGCCAGCCGTCGTGCCCACCTGCCCAATCCGTGCCCATCGCCGTGGGTCTCCGCACCCCCATTGGTCGGGGGGCGGGACTGGTTCGTCTGGGCGCGGAATGCGCGAACTGGTGATTGATTCCAGCTGCGCCCAGGTGAGCCTCTGCTAGGTGCGTTTCCTGCCGCCCCCGGCGAGGTCTCCCCAGCCCGGGGGTAGGGGGGTGGGCAGGCCTGGGCCGGGTCCTCCCCTGGTGGGGGGCGGGGAGCTGCTCAGGTCCTAACTCACAACCCACACACCAGCCCAGGGCACAGCCCAACCCAGCCAGCGCCCCTCTGGACGCCTGTTTACCCCAACAGCCCCAAGTGACCTGCAGGACAGTTATCAGGTCACAGTTCTTTTTAGCTACAACCAGCGGGGAACCTTGATTCTTCTGCGTGAAGGATCACCCATTGCTCAAGTCACAGGCCAACTCAGCCATGCCTAACTGGGACTCCTGTTTCCTGAAATCTGGGGTCCAGTCTGGTCCCAACAGCCCAGTTTACAGTCCAACTCCACCACCCGCGACAGGGCGCCTGCTTCCCCGAACCTGACCTCACCCCAACCTCCCAGGATACTTGGAGCACAATTCACCTCAGCCACCTCCCACCTAGATGCTTGTGTCCTAAAACCCAACACCCACCCTCTCCAAAAATCTAGCACAAGGTGGTTGAGGGCCTCTCATCCATTCCAGAATAGATACTCGTTGCGCCAGCGTTTTGGGCCATGCTCTGGGCTGGGTAGGCATCGGCCATAAAGTGATGACATCACAGCAGAATCCCTGCGTTCACGGAGCCGACATTCTAGATGAGGACACAATATGATACACAAATAAATAAAGACAATTTCAGATATTGATGAGTATAAATGAAAATAAAACAGGGAAGTGAGGGCGGATGACTGAAGGCATGGCTGAGCTAGGATGTAGGGCCTTAAGAGCAGAAAGTACCTTTGAAGAGGTGACTACATTTAAGCTGAGACCTGAAGAAGCGGGAGACAGCCAGTGGCTGGAGCCTTTGCAAAAACCCTACAGTTCAAAAGAGCTGGGCGTGTGCAAGCAACCAGGGAGACGAGGGGAGGAATTGAAGTGGTGGGAGCCGAACTCGGAGAATTGAGCAGGGGCTGGAGTATGTTGGATTAGGCAGGGGGTGGTGTAGAGCTTGGATTTTATCCTAGCAGGGCCATGAGAAATCACTAGTGCCAGAAAAATAATGGCTAAGCCTTATTAGATATTTCCAATGTAATCTTTCAGGGTGCAGGTGAGAGAAGGGGGTGCCCCAAACCAAGGGCAGGGCCCAGGTACAGCCAGGGGGTGAGAGGGTCTGGGGTGACAAAGCTCTCATCTCTTCTTGCTCATAACCCAGACCCTGGCAGGTGCCACCGGTAGAGCTCCCACTGATAGGCACCCGAGTCATCAGCTTCGGCTCGTTCCCACCACACCCAGCCTCAGCACCTCAGGCACCCTGAGATAACATCTCCTTGAAGCATCCCCGGCCTGCCCGGCACCCTGACTAGTGTGCCAGGCACACTAGTGTGCCAGCTCCACCCGCCTCTCAGACACCTCTGTCATTCCACAGAGATCACAACCCACAGTGGGACCTCCAGCGTCAGGCACCCTGATTTCTCAACTTGCATGGCTGATACCAGAAATTCAAGTCTGGAAGAATTCTCTTGCCCTGGAACATAATTTGATAGGCCGAAATAGGTCATGGCTCTGGGTCTTGCTTTCTCATAGTGTATGACAGGGATGGATCCGGAACTGGGGGTCAGGCTGGCAGTGTCAATGGTCGCTGTGAGCGGGGTGTTGTACAGAAGGAGGGGTGGGACTGGGGAGGACCGGGGACCGCACGGCCCATCTGCAGGGCACTGTGGCTGTTCACCAGGCCAGTCAGTGCCCAGAGCCGCGAGCATTTCAGGTTTCTCAAGAGATGTAAGAAACCTACATCTGAGGGTAAAAATCTCCTGATTTTTAGATGTTGGCCACTAATTCAAATTTAAAAAAACACACACCAGGTGAACCACACAAAACATTGATTTCCTTTTCTTTTGACACACCAAATTTACAGAGAAATGATGAGGACCATTGAAGTAACTTTTTGTTTCTGAACCACTTGAGCATACGTTGCTGACACGATGCTCTCCTAGTCTTAGGCGTATTTCCTCCAGACGAGGGTGGTCCTGCAGAATCAGTGCATCCCTCAACGGAGGAAATGAACACTGATGCATTTTCACCCTCTAGTGCTCAGACCTCATCAAGTTTCACCATCTGCCCAAATGGTGTCCTTTGCAGCAAAAGGGTTCACTTCGAGATCTCATGTTGCACGTAGTTGTCCTGTTCCTTGAGTCCCCTTCAGTCTGGAACATTCCTTGGTCTTGGACTCTCAAGACCTGGACACTTTTGAAAGGGCGGTTACTGTGGAGACTGTCTCTCAGCTTAGGCTTGCTTGCTGTTTCCTGTGGATCCGATCATGCATTCAGGTCATGCCTCTTAGATTAGATGAAGATTGTGGATTCCGTGCACCATGAACTATCTCAGAAGCACTGTTCCGTCCTCATTGCATTATAACAGATGATACATGACTTCAGTTTGTCCCTTTATTAATGACATTAACTTTGACCACTAGAGGAAGGTGCTGTCTTCCAGGTTTCTCCACAGTCAATCTGTCTTTTCCTCTTTGAAACCAAGAAATATTTCACTAGGAGTTACTTTGAGGCTAGGTGATATCCTACCTCTCATCACAATTTTCATCTATTTATTTCCATCAGCACAGACTCTTGATTCCATGGATTACAATCCATTATTATTACCATGGGGGGGGGGCAAACTATCCTAGAACTGGCCTGGGACAGCCCCTGCAAGCTGGCTTCGTGTCCTTTTCAAGCACTTCCTTACTCTCTGGCAGGAGACATCCTTGCACGTTCCCTGCCCTAGTCCTGAAATCAGCCATTTCTCCCAAGGGCCCAGGTTCCTTTTAGTGGAGAATGCGATTTAGAACCAAGACCCACCTGTGCTTATTATCATCCTTGGGAGTCACTGCTCCCAGATGCTCTCTGGGTGAGTGTGGACGGAATTACACACGTGTGCACACGCACAGGTGCACATCTATATCCTGTGTAGTGTCTGTCTCTCGGGTCATCCGTCTATATTGAAAACCAGCAGTTCACCCGAACAGATCCAATTTCAATCCACATCACAGAGCTGATTGCAGTTTTTTCCCTTTCCACCGTAACAACTCCCTTCGCGGACAGTGAGAGACCGGGCATTCCCCTTGGTTTTAATCTGTTCCCTTATTTGACTAATCCCCAATATGTAATGATGTTTTATTGGTGCTGCTTTCTCCCCACTCAGGCTCTGACCCCCCCCCCCCACACACACACCTACCACCTTTCCATGAGGATGCCCTCCTCACTCACAGGAGCTCTGGCCACTCAGCCTAGGCCCCCCTCACCATGCTCTGCTTATCCTGTCAGGCCATGACACACCCCTGTGTGGATCGGCATGTACCCCTCCCCCCATTGCTGATGCTTACCTCACTGGGACCCACCTAGCGGGTTTTGGATTGAATTTTTCTTTTTTTTTCTTTTTTTTAAGATTTTATTTATTTTTAGAGAGGGAAGGGAGGGAAAAAGAGAGAGAGAGAAACATCAATGTGCGGTTGCTGGGGGTCATGGCCTGCAACCCAGGCATGTACCCTGACTGGGAATCGAACCTGCGACACTTTGGTTCACAGCCCGCGCTCAATCCACTGAGCTACGCCAGCCAGGGCTGGATTGAATTTTTCAATTGTTCAAGAAGGGAAGGGAGGGGAGAAGGGAAGGGAAGGGAAGGGAACGGAAGGGAAAACACAAACCTGTGGCAAGTTGGCTTTAGCAATGGGCCACGAGTCCCCACTTTTATAGCTCACGGTGCAGGGCAGACATTCACATTCAACGGATATTTGTTGCGTGTTTACTCTGGAGCAGGGAGGACAGAGGATTAGAGTCACTGGACAGTAAACAAAGTGTTGTGGGGGAGATGCCGCCAGACACAGAGAAGCAACTTCATCCGTTGGGACTGTTGGGCCATCCCACTTGCTCCATCGGTTGCAAACCCGCCCCCATAGGCGCAGAACCAGCTTGGCCGGTAGAGTTACCTCCACCGGTTGGAACTGACTCAGTGGGGATGAGGTGTTTACCCTTCAAAGTTGCATCATGTTCCTGAACCAGCTCCACCCACTTTTAATAGCTTCTCCCCAAACTGAATCATTAAACGCTGGTTACTCAGCCCGTCTCTCCCCAACAGCGTCTGTTGGAATGAACAAAGTAGGCCAGGTTCATGGTCCTTTTAACATGTCATCCTGTTACTCAGCTGCCCCACATGCAACATAGTAATAATGTAATGACAGGTAACATTTACTGAGCACTGCCCCTGTTTAAAGCCCAATGTCTCCACTTCCTAGCTGCCAGGCTGTGGGCAAGTCACTTCCTGTAGGAGTTTCCTGTGGCTGCTGCAACAATGACTACTGACTTAATGGATTAAAACTACTGGCCTATTCTCCCACCGTTCTGGAAGCCAGGAGTCCAAATCCACTTCACTGGAGCAAAAGCAAAGCATCTGCCGAGCTGACTCCCTTGAAAGACTCTAAGACTCGAAGAGGTGTCAAACTCACTTTCATGGGGCGGGGGGGGGGGGGGCACATCATCCTTGAGGTTCCCTCAAAGGGCCAGATGTAACTTTAGGACTGCATTAAGTGTGACTACTCCTTAACTAGGGGCAAGGAGCTCGGAGCTGCTGTTGGGTAGAAACAAGGTGCCAGGCCAGATAAAACCAGGTGGAGGGCCATGTGTTCGCCACCTGTGCTCTAGAGGAAAATCTCTCCTTGCTTCTGGCTCCTGGTGGTGCAGGTGTTCTTGGCTTGTGGCTGCATCCCTCCGGTCTCTGCATCTGTCTTCACGCGGCCTCACCCTCTGTGTGTGAAGCCTCCCTCTGCATGTCTCTAATATGGACACTTGTGATGGCACTGTGGCGTTTAGAGCCGCCTCGGATGATACTGGATAAACTCTCCATCTCCAGAGCCTTCACTTAATCACAGCTGCAAAGACCCCTTTCCCAAATGAGGTCACATCGGGAGGTTCCGAGGATTAGGACCTGACTTCCTCGGGGTCTTTTACTTAGGGGCCATTACTCAGCCCACCACACTTCTCTCGGAGCTCCCATTGTCTCACCTGTAAGAAGAGGGTGGTTACAATGGTAACTTCCCTCGGGGCTGCTGTGAGGTTTCAGTGGGTTCACGTAAATCAGGCCGCTGGCACACTGGCGGGCAGACAGCCCTCAATGAATGGTGCGGTTACTGCGCATTGATTGCTTGAGTTATTTCTACCCAGCGCTGGCAATTGTGGGGATAATTGATTCTGATGACATCATCCCTTTCACTGCCAGGTTTTCAGTGGGATTAAATGCGCCAAATGGGCTCTGTTGAGGCTGCTCCTCTGGGTGTGCAGAGCCGCGGTGCCAACCCACCTCACTGTTTCGCTGGGCCCGCCCGTCTGCTGCTTCTCCCGAATTAACGAAAAAGAGACTCCCACCCAGCAGGCCCGCAAGCTGCCGCCCCAGGAAAACAGAGCAGCCACTACAGCGAAATGTCTGAACTTTTTTTTTTTCAGTTACTGGATGAAAATTGTATGTTGGGCATTTAAACAGCACAGAGTAGAGAGAGATGAGAAGGAAATGCCACCTTGGCCTTGAACCTGCATGGGCAGCCTCAGGGGAAAAGCGCCCTAAGGAAACCCCACCGTGTCACAGCCGATGTGACATCGCAGTGACAACACAGACGATGTTGAACTGAAGGACAGAAAGGTCAAGAGATGGCTTTCTTTATTCCCTTCGGTTCCACAATCGCTTCTGGAGCTTCCCTCTCAGACCAGGCTTTGCTGGGCTCTTGTGGCTCAAAGACGGTGTCCTTCAAGGCGATCACAGCCCCCCGTAGTGTATTTTATTTTTTATTTATTGATTTTAGAGAGAGAGGGAGGGAGGAGGAAGAGGAGAGGAAAAACCCATTGATTTATTGTTCCACTCATTTATACATTCATTGATTGCTTCTTGTATGTGCCCTGACTGGGGATCGAACCTGCAACCTTGGTGCATCCGGACAACACTCTAACCAGCTGAGCTACCCAGCCAGGGCCGCTGAATGTACTTAATGCCACTGAGTTGCACACTTCAAAATGGTTAAAGTAGTGGATTCTGTGTTATGTGCATTTGACCTCCCCTCCTCCCCCAAAGCCACATACTGGTAAAAAAGAATCGTGCTTTCAGCACTGCTGCTCTAGAAGAGTTCATCCGTGGGAGTGCTTCCTGCTGGTTGAAAAATGACTTCAGCAATGAGACCCTTGATTTTATCTTCTAAAAAGGAATGCCACCATATGCACACACTACGTTTTCTTTATCCATTCACAATTCTGCCCCGGACACTGAAAATTTTGTTAAGAGGGTAGACATCAAGCAATGTGTTTTTTACCATTAATTTCTTTTTTAATCTTAAAAGGCAGAAGAAACCCTGGCTGGCGTAGCTCAGTGGATTGAGCACAGGCTGTGAACCAAAGCATCACGGGTTTGATTCCCAGCCAGGGCACATGCCTGGGTTGCAGGCCACAGCTCCCAGCAACTGCACATTGATGTTTCTCTCTCTCTCTCCCCCTTCCCTCTCTAAAAATAAATAAATAAAATATTTTTAAAAAATTTTTAAAAAAGGCAGAAGAGAAAGAAAGGAAGTCCAAGCTGTGGGATGGAGGTCTAGGGGTGGGTTAACTCCGTCTCGGCCATCACCATCAAGCACCAAATTCTTCTCTCCTCTGGCCCTGGGACGGTCCCAGCTTCATCAGGGGGCTTCCTCCTGTGAGGTGGCGGCTGCAGAACCAGGAGTCTCCCGCAGATGTGACAACACCTCAAAACCACCCCCCTGCACTCCTCCCCTCGAGTGTCAGGGGGCAGAGCTGGGCCCAAGCCCACCCCCAGCCCAGCTCGAAGGGTCAGTACCCCACTCCAATCGGGGTGTGACCTGAGGGGGAAGTTGGGGGGAATGGCTATGTGTTCGCCAGCTGGCAGGGAGCAAATTCACACTCTCCAGCTCCTTCCCCCTGACACTGGACAGAAGGAACTTCACTCCGCATTGACAGAGGCGGGTGCTATGCAGAACATCGTCAGTATCAGGGCAATTACAACACCCACACTTATCACTGATGCGGCCCTGGGAGTGAGCCAGGCACTGGGTCAAGGCGACTGGTAAAAACAAACTGGTACTGGGATCCTCCTTTTACAGATGACAGAACAGAAACTCAGAGATACGAGATGATTTGGAGCTCAACGGAGGCTCCCTCCTCCCTATCAGGCTGGCTTTGAAAAATAATATGAACCCCCAGAGCGTTAGTGCCATTCCATCCGACAAATGTATTCCGGCAGGTGGAACCGGGTTGGCTCCCTGAGGGCTCTGAACGGAAGGTTCTGGAACAGAATTCCATTTTCCAGCTCCCTCTGCACAAAGGAGCAGGCCTGTCAGACTGAGGTCTGAGGAGCCCACCTGGTTTACAGAAGAGGCGCCAATGGAGGCAGAGCGGGAGGTCCCGGCCACACGTCCAAAGAGGGCAGGCTGCCTGCACAGCCTTCTTTCAGGGCGGTGACCTCCAAACTGGGAGGGACAGGTGAGCGCCATGGGCCACAAGTGCTTGGAAGGATGTCACGGCCTCCAGCTGAAAAAAGAAATGATGGCATGACAGTAACTAGAAGTTAATCACGATGAAGGGCACGTCTCTCTTTCCTCCGGTGGCAGGTAGAATCATGGCCTCCAAAGATGTGCATGTCCGAAGCCCACCACCTGTGACTATGTTACCTGGCATGGCAAAAGCGATCTTGCAGGTGTGATTAAGCTTGAGATGGGGAGGTTATCCTGGGTTTCCCAGGTGGGTACCAAGTCCGTGAAAGTGGAGAAATGGTCCCGGCTGGGGTCCCGGAAGACACGGCTGGGGAAGAGCAGTCAGAGGAGGATGTTCGGGCCAGGAGCCAGGGCACTGGCAGGCTCTGGAGTCCAGAAGGCAGAGAAGCCCGTTCTCCCCGAGGGCCCCCAGAGAAGAAGGCAGCCCTGCTGACATCTTGAACTCAACCCTGTGAGACCCGAGTGGGACTCCTGTCCTACGTCATGGACACAGCATGTTGTTAACATGGGAAACCGGGTGCAAAGCATAGGGACCTCTCTGTATGATCTTTGCATCTTTTCCTGCAAATCTAAAAGCTATTGTGAAATTAAAAGTTTATTTAAAAATACAGATGCCGGGGAGGGGAAAGGGATAAGGGGACTAAATGGTGATGGGAAGAAAAAATACAATAAAGATTAAATTTTAAAAATGCAGGTGCCCAGGGCCCATCCCTGACCATTTAAATCAGCACGTCAGCCTCAGGGGTCAAGCAGAAGGATTTCAACACTCTCTCTAGATGATTCCCATCTGCGGCCGGGGTTGAGCACCACCCATGCTCTGAAGCACCTCCTAAAGCATCTGAGCGTGATGAAAATGCAGGTTGCTATGATTAACCAACCAAGGCACTTTTTTTTTAATTACACAAGTAATAGGGACCGTCATAAAATTGAAAACCCAGAAGGAGATTGAAATGAAAATCACCCCTAATCCTGACCCCTAGTGATACCCACGGTTCTTTGGCAAATGCCCTTTCACACTTTTTTTTTTTCAGGGAATCCCCACATTTACATTGTTCCCATCGTTGTTACTATTAGAACCCAAAGCCAGGGCCCTGAGAGGCAGCCCTACAGCCCCAGGGTCTTCGAGCTCGCCCGCCTCTCTCCTGCTGCACCCTTTGTTTGCGGCGAGGGTGGGGGCCCAGCCCGGGTGGGAGGCTGCGGTGGCTCGTGTTGAAATGCTTCCGAACCAGCGCGGAGTAAGTGCCCTGTGGCAATGCCACCTGCTAATTAAGGGAGAGCATTGCGCTGTCACGTTGCAGCTAATGGGGAGCGGCTTCTGCGTCATCTCCCCATTCCTGTTTTGCCCTCCTGTGCCAGGACACCCAAAGACACACATCCAAGCCCCTCGTAGCTGGCCCAGGGCCCAGGGTGCGCGACATCCACCTGGATGATTTCCTGCCAGGGTTTCCCCTCGCAGCCTCCCCGAGGGCCGTAGTCATCCACCTGTCACTAAATACTCAACGGTGCTGAGCTCTTTAAATGGCTCATTGGGTTCACATCTGGTGGCCTCTTTTAAGAGCTACACCTGCAAAGCATCGCAGGTTCGATTCCCAGTCAGGGCACATGCCTGGGTTGCAGGCCACGGCCCCCAGCAACCGCACATTGAAACCGCACATTGATGTCTCTCTCTCTCTCGCTCTTTCTCTCTTTCTCCCTCCCTTCCCTCTCTAACAATAAATAAATAAAATCTTTAAAAAAAAGAAAAAGAAATGGATATAAAAAAAAAAGAGCTACACCTGCAAGTCACAAGCTCCCGGGAAAGCAGAATGAGGAGAGATTTGAGAAAACTCTGGAGGCTGGGCCTAAGTCCTGGCTCTCGTACACCTTGCTGCGTGATCTCTGGAGAGTTGCTCGACCTCTCAAAACCTCGGTTTCCTCATTTGCAAAGCAGGGGCAGGAACCTCACAGGCCGGAGGGAGGTGTAAATGAGGGAATCCATCCAAAAGCACCTAGCACGTGGAGGGTATTCAAACAACGGTAGTTCCTTTTTCCCTTTCTTTTTGCTTTATTTTTTTTAGGAGATAACCCAATTTTACCCTCTATCCTTATTATTGTACGAAGATCTAGAAATACGAGATGTGTAAAGAAGGAACAAATGAATAGTAAGCCAGAGGGCAACAGAAAGAGTTTAAATTTGAATTATTTTCTGTGATATTAGAATGGAACCCCCTTCAAAGCCCAGGTCTGCCTTTGGAGTGGATTTTGTTCACTGGCCGAAGTCTGCTGTGAAGTTAAGTGTTCGGTGTTTTGTCTGCTCTGCTGGCTCTGGACAAAACCTCCGAGGTCTCCCAGAAAACGAATGTTAGTGGACGTACTGGTTCTTTAGTAAATAGTTGCCCTGGGAGGCCTGGGCTGTGCTGAGCTCCGCCAACTCATCCTCGGAAGTGTCATCCACCCCCGCCCCCTCCCCCGCTTTCGCTGTCAGTGACAGTTGAAAGTGACACTGACCTTTTCTCCAGCAACGGTCAGTCCACACTAAATTTGGCGTCTGTCCAATCAGCCTTAGCTCCCAACCTCCAGACAGCTTGGGGAGAGACTTTGCATCTGTATCTTCTTTTCCTACTTAACTTCTTCTCAGGAATTCAGCAAAAGCTGTGTCCCCTTTAGCGGGCAGCTCGTGCCGCAGTCTCAGGCGCAGGGCCCTTGAGGCGACGGGAGGCTGGGCCCCCGTGCGGGCCCTGCAGAGGAGCCCAAGGCGGCCAGGTCAGGGGTGGGTGGCACTGTGTACACCCCAGAACAACCCCAGGCCGAGGCCCCTTGGAAGGAGAAGGAACAAGTTGGGGAATCAACTCATTCATTCTCAACAAAAGTTGAATGAGCACCTACTGTGCCAGCGCTGGGAGGACAGCAGGGAAGAAGGGAATAATGCCTGCCCATGCGGGCTGCTGAGAGGGCCCAGGCCCTGGAAGGGGAGCTGGGTTCAAATTCCGGCTCTACCGCCTACAACTTGGGTTCCTCGGGGCAGGTGATGCTGCTCTCTGGGGTTCAGTGTAGGCAACTGTAAAATGGGGTTGGTAAAATACCTCCCAGCGTCCCTGGAAGGAAAAAGGGAAAGACATTTGTAAAGATGCTTGATGGGCTACAGGCAGGTGCGTAATCACGAGGCTAGAAGGTGAACGGTGAGGGGCTGGTGAGATGCCACCCAGCAGAAGAGGCCCAGAGGCCATAGCCTTCAGCCTCGGGCTTCCAGGACGAGGCCCATCAGGCCCTAGGCCCTTAACTAGTGGAGCACGTGTGGTCCTTTAAAGCCATTACACAGATTAGAAAACTGAGGCCCAGACAGCAGAAGGGCCCCATGCAAGAGGTATAAAATCAGGACCGGAAGCCTGGTCTCCCCGTGACCCATCTCACATAATTCGGAACTTTCCACCACACTCGGGGAGTCCCACCAACAATCATTTATGTGTTGGGCTCTTTCGTTAAGTGGGCAGCGCCGGCTGGGCCGATCACCATGGGTGGTGGATGCCTCCCCTACCCCCTGGGTACACAATATTAAAACCGGCAACGAGCTTGGCAAAAAGGGTAGGGGCTGTGAGGACGGTAACCCTGGGGAGTCCCACGCACCGGGCAGGGCAGACCCTGGGCAAACATGTGTCAGGTGACGGGAGACGGGAAAGAAAGCACGATTACCCAAGATGCACCGGGTGCTCTGCTGCTGTGTGCTCTCCGTGTAAACCTTCATCTCCTTTAAACGGGGCAGCCCTAGAAAGTAGCACTGTTGAATATCCTTGTTAAAAGGTAAACTGAGGCACATTCAATTTTTTTCCCAAGAGTTTATTTGAGCATACACCAGATTGAACTGAGCAGCAGCAAACTGATGATGGGGAAGAGGCTTTTGTAGAGAATGTGCAGTAGGGAAGCAACGAAATCATTTGATTGGCTACAGATTAAGCAGTTGCCTTATTTGGGCAAGGCAAGTTGGCCGTTTGTGATTGGTTGTTCTTCAGTTTAATTTTCTCGGATTCTAGGGCAATGATTCTGGCCTAGGCGTTGCTTTGCTTGCATAGGCTCCGGGGGCAATTGGAGCCGCCCCTGCCTAATGGCCTCCTTTCAGTTATTTTAACATCCTCATTTCACAGACGAGAATGCTGGGAGGTGAAGTGACCTCCCCCACAACCCCAAGACCCCTCCAACTAGCGTGGTGGAGGTTGGAATACAGGCCCCATTGTTCAAGGATACTATACTGCCTCCAGGAAAAACAGAGAAACGAATGACGGAACGGAGGAATAAAAGGAAGAGAATGGGAAAGTGAAAGAAAAGAAAGTGAATTTGTGGGTAATTTTTAACATCTTGTAAATGGGATGATTGATACATGAAATAAGACATATAGTACACATGTGTCATAAAATATACTAATAGAACACACACCCTTGAACCAATCTAAGGCAGTCGAAAGTTACCAGTAAAACCTATTCCTAGTTACGCCAGTGGTTCTCCCAGCTGGGTGCACACTGAACGCACCTGGCAATCATTTTAGGCAACCACTGATCCTCTCAGAGAACCTGATGGGATTTGCCTGGAGTTTGGTCTGGGCAACTGGATTATCATTATTATTATTTTTAAAGCATCTGAATTTTTAGAACCTCCCAGGTGATTTACGGGTGCAGTCAGGTTTGAGAACCACTGCCTTATACTCCTCTCCTACTGATCCCATTGATTTCCCCCCTCTTCACCTTATCCCCGAAGGTAATCATCCTGAATTTTGTCTACCCAATGGATTTCTTCCCTTCATCCTTTCTTGTTTCCAGGACTAGCGACGTTTGCGGCTGACCTCCCGCCCACCACGAGGCGGCGCCAGAGGAAAAAACACAGCCTCATCTCTCAGCGCGGTTCGGATCGCGCTGCTGGCCACTTGGCCCTCGCGGCGCCCCGTCGCGGGTCTGTCGCCGGGGCAACAAGCTGGGTAACCGCCGCCTTTGGGGTTGGCGGGTTTAGTTGGGTCCAGCGGGAGCTCGGGCCGTGGGGCTCTTTGGAAACTCCGGGGCACAGAGTAACGTGAGTCGGAGCGTGGGTTCAGCCGGGAACAGGCCTGGGGGTCGGGGCCCGCGGATGCCACCGCAGTGGCCTCGCGCCGGAGGGCAGCGTGGCGAGCACCCCGATGGACGTCCCGGACGCGAGCGCAGGGCACCAGTGCGGCCCGATCCCGCGCCCGCGCTGCTCCCGCCGCGCTCTGGGGCCCACACGTCCTTCTGTGACCCTTTTGTCATTATGTGTTTGTTGAGGTCGAGAGAGGGATGCTACTGGTTCAGGGAGCCGCCCAGCTTGTTGGTGGCCGATCCAGAACCGGAAGCCTAAGTTTCTTGACGCCTGGCGGGAAGATTTATCCACCGGCAGCACACGGGGCAAGGAAAAGAGAAGGTCAAACCTGCCAAGTCTCGAAACAGAGCTTATAAACAGGCAGCCGCGGGCTAGACTTGGCTCGTGGATGCAGAGTATTCCCCCCAGGTCTGGAGGACTCTGAATTTGAGGCTTGCTGGCGACCCAGGCCTTTTGCTGGTTCAACAGACGTTCCTTACGCACTGTAATAACCAAGTGCTTTTAGACCTGCACATGGGGACAGCTTTTGGGTCGGGGAAAAGGTACCCCAGTGAGACTGCTCCCTGCTTTCAAGTCTCCACTTGGGTCCCCAGACAGCTCCGTGACCCTCTCTGTGGTCGCAGTGTCTCCATCAGGACCATGAGAGATCTGTCCTCCGTGTTAACCCAGAACACTTCCCAGGTGTGACATCTGGGCCAGGCCTCTCCTGGGGGCCGACAAAGCCAGGGCATGTTGGTCCCAGCAGTCTAGAGCCTGGGTCCTGGTCTCAGACGGACAGGAACTGGGGTCCCAGCTCTTTTATTTCCTCATCCTTGCTTTGTGATCTTGGGCAAGTCACTTTACCTCTGTGAACTTAAGTTTCCTCCCCTGACAAATAATGGGGTGATGGTAATGCGAAAGGTCATACATATCAAGAGCTGAGTGCATAGACATGATCCTTAAATTACGTGAGAGCATGAAAGTCGCAGTGTGCCTGGCCCAGCATTGCTGGGACCGGTTCCCTGCCCCTGCCCAGTGCCCTTAGTGATGTCTCTACCACAGTGGGGTGCAGTACATGCTTGTTTAAATCTACGATTTGCAGCCCCAAGGACAAATCATTTAAAACATGCTGACGCTTGGGGCCTACACTAAGACTGTTGGATGTAGTTGGTCTGGAGTGGGGCCAGGCTCCCCTGCAAAACTCCAGTGCACGGCTGCAGGGAGAGGCCAAGCGTGAGGGGGTTCCCCAGGTGGCCACGAGCTCATCTTCCTATCACTGCTGCTCCTAGATGGCACTCCCCACACTGCCCTCCTACTGGTGCAGCCGGAGGCTCCAGGATCAGCAGGCGGCGCGACAGCGACACCGGGAGCAGGAGGCCCGGCTGCGGCGGCAGTGGGATGAGAACAGCCGCTACTTCAGGATGTCGACCGTCTGCAGCTCCAAACAGGCAGAATGGAGCTCCACGAGGTCCTACCAGCGGAGGTAACTGTGGGGTGACCATGATGGGATGGGGGCGGGTGGCCGCTCACTGGCCAGCTGTAAGGACCCGGGAAGATGTGGCTTGAGAGCGAGTTTTCTCGAGGGTGTTGCTGATTGGTGTGATTGCCTGCCAGGTGGTGTCTTTCCAACTGGAAACGGAAAAAAAGATCATCAGTGAAGTAATGCATTTGCACTGAATAAAATGATAAGAAATATATGTAGAATCTGGAAGTTTCCTGGTAACCCCACACCCCCAGCCTGACTGTATATCCTCACATTTGTGTTTGTGTATAAATACACATACACACTCATAAAAATACATGTGAAAACACGGAAATTAAAAGCAGAGGCTTTGGAGTCAGACAGATCTAGATAGAAATCCCGACCATGTCGCTTGCCGCTTGAATGAGCCTCAGTGTCCTTATCAGTGAAATCGGGCTGGAACAGAACCTGCTTTGTAGGGTTTACATGATGGACCATCCATGGTTTTACCTGGTACATGGTCATTGCTCAAATAATACTAATACTGTTATCATATGCACACATAGGTGTATTATAAATTTTCTTACAGCAAAAATAAGAGTCTGTTGTGCATAGTGTCCGGTGACCTGCTCTGTTAACTCTGGCTGGAGGACCCCTCTCCCACGCCGTCAGGCTGTCCATGCCGCAGCCTCTCTACCCACGTGGCAGAGTGGCTGTAACGTGACTGATTTGTGTGGGGTCCCCTCTCGCCCAGCATGCATGCCTACCAGCGGGAGAAGATGAAGGAGGAGAAGAGGAAGCAATTGGAGGCCAGACGGGAGAGACTTCAGCAGCTTCTGCTGGAGGAGCAGGACCTGCTGGCCAGGGAACTGGAGGAGATGAGGCTGAGCATGAACTTGCGGGAAAAAAAAATTCGGGAGCAGCACAGGAATCTCAAGTCAGCCCGGGAAGAGCAGCGGAGACTGGTATGTTCGTGTCGCCCGTAGGGGCCTCCCAGGCTGGTCGGTGGTATACACGTGGGCCACCCCTGGGTGCACTGGTCTGATGAGCTGGCAGCTAAGTCCAGAGCCAGGCAGGGAACGTCCTTACTCCATTTTTGTAGATTTTTTACATTTACTGATCTTTAAAGAGAGGTAATGGGGGAGAGAAGCATCCATTTGTTGTTCCACTTACTAATGCATTCATTGGTTGATTCTTGTATGTGCACTGACCGGGGATCGAACCCACAACCTTGGGGTATCTCGGGATGACACTCTAACCAACTGATCTACTCGGCCAGGGCCCAAGTTGTTCTTCATTTGTGTGTTTTGGATGCGTTTTCTTTGTTCTCCGTGGCCCTTTAAACCATTACATCCAGGTCCTTTTTCTCTCTTCCAGTTCTGTGGTCCCACAAGCCCTGGGGCTGGTGTGTTTTATCTTCCAAAGCAGTTGTGTGGAGCAGGGAGCCCAGTCTGGGTTTTTAAGCCTGCTATCCATTGTAAAGCAGATCTGTAACATCTGTGACCCGTCTGTAGCATCGATTTTGGCACCCTTTCGTCACAGAGTCATTTGTCAGTGCCACCTGGTTCCTCTCGGGTCTGGCTCCCGGAGCCACGGGCGCAAGGCTGGGGGGTTTGCGGGGCAGGCGTGGTGAGGAGCTCTCAATCTGAGCTGACATCAGATTGTGGGTTCTCTGAGGTACGAATGGGTTGGAAAAGTGACGTCAGGCTTCCCTCTTCGTGTTTTCTGACAGATTGCCGAACAGCTTTTGTACGAACACTGGAAACAGAACGACCCCAAACTGCGAGAGGTGAAAACCAAGGAGACCCCTCCGCTGACTCACCTAAGTGGATGAAATCACATTTCATGGCTTGTTTTAAACTCGCACCTTGTGCTGGGTTGAGACGGGCGGGAACACTTGAGATACCCGAAAAGAGCATCACGTAGGAGATCTGGTTCATTTCGCTGTTTAGTCACTGTCTGCTGAATGTCCGCTGTGATGTCCACCTGGGGGGCTACAGAGGTGCCCCCCCACTCCTAGGGTGCTCCCAGTCCAATGGGGGAAGCAGTGGGCAGCTCGTTACAGTGTGGGGTGCAGGGTGCTGGGCAGAGCTGGGAAGGTGGGCCTCAGCGCAGTGCCCCCCACTCAGCTGGAGGGCAGGCAGGCGTCCCAGAGGAGTCGCTGGGGTGGAGGAGGTTAGAAGGACGTGGGTATTCACTTGATGGTGTAGCAGTGAGGAGAGGACATTCTGGGCAGCGGCAACTGCGAGAATGAGGCCTGAGTCACGAGAACAGGACTCGTCCAGGGAGCTACAAGTGGCGGGGGGCTGGGAAGTCAGGGAGGGAGAGCCCCAAGAGCAGAGGCTGGTGAGGCAGGTAGGGCCAGACCTCAGGCAGCCTTGCATGCTTTCCCTGGTAGCTCGGGCAGAGCCTGGATGACTTTAAGCAGGGGTGCAATGGGATCCCAGCTGCGTTTTGGGGAACAGCCACTCCGGCAGCAGTGTTGCAGTGGGTGGGAAGAGGCAGTGCCAGTTGGGGGCTGCTCCAGCAGCGAGGTGAGCGATGGTGAAGGCTCGAACTGGGGGTGGTGGGAGAGAGAGGACACATCTGGGGTCTGGAGAAGGGAGGCTGGGCTAGAGGGCGATAATCCCCTCACCGATCTCAACCAACAGTTTGTGCACACGTTGGCTGGTGCTAATCTCCGTTTTTTGTAATTACGTGAAGAAACTGCCAGTCACCAAGTCACGGGGCATGTCGGTGCTTCTGAGTGCGGGCAGTCAGCACGAACTATGGGGAGACGCTTCTCCCTGGCCCCACGGTTGTCAGCTGAGTGGGCCCTCCAAAGGCATTTACTCAGAGAAGCTCATCTAGAACATTAAGTTGGTTGCAAAGGTCCATATTTGCAAGTTGAGAAAGAAAATTCAGTTTTTTACAGTTTTCCAAATAAAAACTTTTGGACAGAGTACTGTAGTTCACTTTTCTCATCTAAAAGATTCTCTAAAGCCCCAAGCTTGTTGCATCCACTAGGGCACACTGCACGTTTTCACAGCTGCTGCTTTGCAGAGGTTGTGGGGGCCGGCAGGGGCTGCGCCTGGGCCTGCCCCTCACCAGCTGCTTGCTGCTCGCTGAGGCCCCGCCTGCTGTGGACCAGCTGGATGGCTTCTGAGATGCTGTTCCCATTTAAGCATCTGCTGACCGTTCTTGCTGAACTCCAGGAAACTGAGGGGACAGTTTCTGTAAATTTGTTCCAACCCTTGAGACTGGTTTAGAACCCTGGTCCTTCGGTTTTCTGGCTGACTGGCGTTGGGGTCATCGTGTGCTCCCTCCCCAGACACGGGGGCCACTCTGGGTCCGCACACGAGGAAGCCACGGTCACGGTTCAGTGCGTGAACATCTGCTAGATGAACCAGTGCGGAAATTAATTCCCCGCCCCCTCTCACCCGCAGATTGAATCGGACCTTCACAAGAGGCACGTGACGGACGCTTGGGAGCTGCAGAGAGAGGAGAAAAAGCAGGTGCGGTGTATCGCCGGCAGTAGCCCCCTGTGCTGTAGTGGGGGCCTGTCTCCACGTCTCTGACTTTGGTTCTCGTTTCCAGTGCTCTTGACTGGGGTCTCGGAACAGACTCCCACACGCGCTCACACTGAAGGGTGGTTGCCCTTGCACACACTAGTGATCCCTGTATGATCACTGCCCGGTGACAGGCCGGCTCATGGTGGGGGGTGTGCATCTCAAAGGGCGTGTTGGTTGGGGGCGGTCTGTCTCCATAAAACGTGCATCGTAAGCTTCCAGCCTCGGCTTACACACCTCCACGAACCTGTTGCTTTGCTCCTGGGTTCCTTTTAGAAGGTATTTTGGGGAGCCCTTCCTCGGTGCCAGGCTGCATGCTGTGTGCTTCCCCAGCTCTGTGTCAGGGGAGCAGGAGTCGGTCCCACGGCTCCCACAGGGAGCACCAAGCGCAGGGCCACACAGCTGAGAGGCGGCCTGCTCGGGGGCGGGCGAGTCGGAAAGAGGAGCTGGGCCTGCGGCCAGCTGCATGCCACAGGAGCTGGTCTTCCCTGGCTGCGCGTCCCGGGTGCTCATCTCCCAGGTTCGTTTGGCCCCGCGTAGCAAGAAGCCTCGGAGAAGGAGGAGAACACGCGGCAGGAGAACGAGTACGAGACGGCCCGCAGGGAGGCGCTGGAGCGCATGAGAGCAGAGGAGGAGCGAAGGCAGCTGGAGGAGAAACTGCAGGCTGAGGCGCTGCTCCAGCAGATGGAGGAGCTGAAGGTGAAGGAGATGGAGGTGAGGGCGCGCCACGGCCACGCATGCCCACGCCGCGTGGCCTCCTCTCGGCTGCTTGCGGTTCTAAGGAGACCGTACTGGGGAGGTGACTCTGAGAAACACAGCAGGGTTGGGTTCTCCCTTCAGACACGATTGCCGTCAGTGGTTTTGCCATACTTCTGGCTCGTGTCATCTTCCCAGGTGCTAGAATGTTTGCGACATGGAGATAATACCTGTTCTCTCAGGTTTGTTTTGAGGCCTGCTGTCTGAGGGCCTCCTTAGCACTGGGGGTTTCCCACCAGCTGAGTAGACTTGACCTAGATGTTCGAGCACAGCTCTCTGGCCAGCGGGTTGTGAGTCTCACGGCACAAACCGTGAGGGTCTTCGGTCCAGGAGGCTCTTCCGGTTCCGTGAGGGGAGCACCCCCTCCCCCAGACCTAAAGGATTCACGAACTTGGTCTTAGTGCCCACCACTTACTCTGGGTGCTAAGCGCTGGGCTGGGCACTAGAGATACAGCCATGAGCAAGGCCCACGGACCTGGCCCTCACGGCAAAGGCAGGTCAGGTGGAGGCGGCAGGTGTTGAGTCACAGTCAGGCAGGGACAGTACAGGGTCCTGGGGAAGCACAGAGTGTGGGGCGCGTCCTTGTCGGCAGGGCAGGGAAAGGCTCTTGCAAGAAGTGGCTCGTCTGAGTTGGAGTGAGTGAGTGAGTGAGGCTGGGGCCAGGGTCTCAAGGGCCCAGCGATGGGGGGTGGGGGTTGTGGTCACCAGGGGGCCGGGCCAGCCCTTGCTGCAGAGGTCTGCTGACAGTGGAGCTGAGAAACGAAGGAAGCTCCGATTCTCACGGTCTCAGTGGGGGTTACTATCCTTGTAACCACAGGCCACCAAACTGAAGAAGGAACAGGAGAATCTGTTGAAGCAGCGCTGGGAGCTGGAGAGGCTGGAGGAAGAGAGGAAGCGGATGGCAGCCCTCCGGCGGAAGGCGGAGCTGGGGTGTGTCGGGCAGCGCGGCCCCTCACTGCTGTCCCGGGCCCCTCGCTTTCGCACACGCATTGGCGCCCCTGAAACCAGAGGGCACAGCCCGTGATAAGTAGCTGCCTAGCCTCTGTTTAAGCCTTGTAAGATGCTGACGGCAGCCTATATTTTGCCTGTTTTTAGACGCTTTTTGAGACATCAGTATAACGTGCAGCTCAACAGACGGGCGCAGCAGATCCAAGAGGAGCTGGTGAGTCTGGAGAGAGAGCCTGGCGTTCCTCTCACCCTCTTTCGGAAAGCACGTTTCCCATTGCTCAGTAACGAAGGAGTTGTTCCCTGGTAAGAAGTAAACATGAAGTGAGATGCCCCGGACCAGCCCCTGCAATCTCCGCCCTGCCCCGGGACGTCCGTTTTAGCAGGTACCCTTCTGGATACACGTGCACACATGTGCACATCCAGGGAAGTGCTGGTTCTTTAAAAAGTGCACCTGAAGGTGCACTCCTCCGCATACCTACCTAACAGTACATCTCACGCTTTGTGGCCAGGCTGCTTAGACTGAGCTTGTTCTGTGTCACTAGCTGCTCAGTATTCCCGTCAGGTGCTTAGATGGGCTCCCTCCCTGAGAGGGACGAGGGGGCGAGCCAGCAAACCCGGTTCCTCCTACCCCACCTGCTGGCATCAGGTGTCCTCAGGCAGCAGCGCCACGCGGCTTTTCCCGAGGATGGCCTCCCTGTCTCAAGGCCTCCAGCGTCCCCTTGTTCTCCTACAGCGTCCCACGGCAGAGATGTGCAGAACAGCCACTTCCCTGCCCACGCGTGTGGGTGGCTTCGGGTTTTCCCTCCTGCGGCGCAGCTGCAGGGAGCATTTGGGTGTCTGTCTCAGACCCCTGTGGTCTGTGTTCTTCGAAGTGCAACTGCTGTCAGATGGCATCTGACAAGCTCTGCCACTGGGTGCGTCTGGGGGCAGGGACGTGCATGCGGTGGCAGAGGGGTCTCCCTGAGGCAGAGAACAGCTCCCGGGCCTCTGTGGAGTCGTTCTAACCCATCCCAGCATCTCCCCGCCTCCCCTTGGAGAGCACCGGCAGCAGTGCAGGGTCCGGAGAAGGGTTGGGGCTGGCAGGCGTGGAGGCTGTGGCTGCCCACAGTGCTTCTCCCCCCTTCCTCCAGGAGGCGGACAAGCGCATCCTGCAGGCGCTCATGGAGAAGGAGGAGGAGAACCAGCGCGCACAATTGGCCCGGCGGGAGCAGGCGCTGGCCGACGTGGCGTGGATGAAGCAGGTCCTCGAGGAGCAGCTGCAGCTGGAGAAGGAGCGGGAGGCAGAGCTGCAGATGCTGCTGAGGTAGGCGAGGGGCGGCAGCTGTCCGGGCCGCACACGCCGGGTCTCTGCTGCGGTGCCGGGCACCCCTGCAGGGCTCCGGGAGGGTGCTGCCCACCGTTCACGAGGAGCACATCTTCGCTAGGGCCTGGCTTGTGGGGGTGTTTCCTTCAGGTTATTTAAGGTGAAAACTATTAAGGTTCAGAGAAAGGATCTATTTGTCTAAAATCTTAGATGTTTGAAAGGAAATTGTTATAAGTTATGGAGATGTTGCCTGCTCCTTAGGTCTGTATAAATGAGTCTGGACCCCAAAAATTAACCTAGTAGATTGAATTAACAGGTAACCGCCACTGAGCACTTACAGTGTCAGATACTCCAGCCAAGTGCTGGGTAGGCAGGTCGCTCATGCACACCAGGCACAGGGCGAGCTGGCCGCGGCCCCGGGAGTGTGGCCACAGAGCTCAGACCCTTGCAGTGGCCCCCGACCTCCGACCCCACAGCTCCCCAGAGTCCGGACAGTCCCATTCACGTCAGCATGCGATGGCCTGGCTGCAGGCCATCCCAAGTGCCTTTTGTGGAGACGGAGTGTCAGGGCACTTCAGGAACTTACTGTAGCAGCGCTCTCCGTGCACCTGCCCCTCACCTGTTTGAAGTCTGCGCGGGCGTTTCTGCGAAGGCCGGCCCCCGGATGTGTCTGCCTGATGCCGCGGAGCCCTGTTGGCCCTCTAGTTCCCTCCTGATGTTGGCGGGGGTGGGAGCCTGCTGTCACTGTTCTGTGCCCCCCAGGGAGGAAGCCAAGGAAATGTGGGCGAAGAGAGAGGCGGAGTGGGACCGGGAGAGGAGCGCGCGCGACCGGCTGATGACCGAGGTAATCCCCGCCGGGCCGGGCGTGGGCCAGCTGGTCCCTGAGCCGGTGACCCGGAGTTCGTGACCTCGTACTGACCCTGCCCGATGTTCTGGGAACAGAGTCCTCTCGTGCTATTCTAAATGGACTTTTCATATCATTATAAAAGTGTAATGGAAGCTTATTAGAAAAAAAATTCAGTAGAAAAAGTCACCCAGACCCCTGTCACCTACATGGACGGGGTCACTGTTCCCACCCGTGTCTCTGTTCCTATAGAGAACGCTTTTACCTGCGTATCCCTCCGTGCACAGTGCCGTCTGACTTGGAGCGCTCCAGCGTGCTCCCACGTCGTCGTCTTTGTGAATATTCTGACGGCTGCGTAATGTGTCATCGTGTGGGCATCTGAGAGTTTGCTTTTCCCTTCCCCTTTTGTGGGCGTGTTTGTTTGTTTTTTTCTAATTTTGAGCCATCACAAGAAATACGTCAGTGAACATCTTGGCGTATGAAGCTTTTCTGTACTTAGGGTTTTTTCTTGGGGTACATCACCAGGAGTGGACTAAGGAATGTACGTGTATTATTTGCCATATTTAAGTAATGTGTATGAGACACACACCAACTAAAAGGAAATCTTTTGGGGGAAAAAGGTCTTTGTTGTCCATGTATTGAAAGTTAGGGTAAAGCGGTTTTAAATGGAAATCATATTTTGTGCATGTTGGTTCACAGGATTTTGGAATCTGTGGGAAATCGGGTCCCAGTTGGGCTTTTGTGAACACCAGATATTCTCCAGCATCCTTTGATTTTCCCCATTTAAAACGTTCCTCCCAGTTGTCACCACTTTACGTCTCCCCTCCAGAGACCTCACTGTCGGGTGTGGCGGTGGCTTCTGGCCGTTTCCCGTTCCCGACTCCTGGCAGGGTCTGGGAGGGCGGCAGGCCGCAATCCTGCTCTGGAGCCGGGTCTCCACACACAGCAGGTTTCTTCATTCCAGGCGGCTGGAGGGGTGACCCAGGCCCACCCCGGCCACCTGTGTGGCTCACGGCTTGTGTCTGTGCTCTGGAGCCCAGTGACGGGGAGGGAGAGCCACGTGGCTGTTGTGGTTCTGGGCCCCTGGCCAGGGGGCCCCGTCCCACCTCCTTGGAGCTCCTGGTGCTCAGCTCTGTCTCCAGAACACACAGTCTGTGGACACTGTGTGTGTGACGGGGGTGGGAGGGACCCGTGGGTGACACCATTTGGACGGAGTCTGGAGTCTGGACTTGCCTACGTCCAGCGTGTTTGGGCCTCAGGCTGAGGATTAGGCTGGGGCTCGGCCAGGTGCAGCCGCGGCGTGGAGAACAGGTATCTGTTGGAGGCACACTAAAACCTTCCCTTTTCTGTGGTGCCGAGGCCAGGTCCTGACGGGGAGACAACAACAGATACAAGAGAAGATTGAGCAAAACCGACGGGCGCAAGAAGAGTCCCTGAGACACAGGGAGCAACTCATTCAAAACCTCGAGGAGGCACGAGAGTCAGCTCGTCGTGAGAAAGAGGAGAGCGAAGAACTGAAGTCAGCCAGGAAGCAGGAGCTGGAGGCCCAGGTGGGGCCCGGTCCGTGGGCGGCAGCGGGGTGAGGGCGGCGGCAGGCCCTGCCGCAGCTCCCACACCGTCGTGGCACAGGGTTCGGGGCCCTCACTGCCTGGCGCCAGCTGCCTGGTCTGCGAAGCCCACGTCGGAGAACTCCGTGCACCCGTTTTATTTCCGGCTGGAACCCTGCCCCTGCCCCTGCCCGTGGTGGGTCAGGCTGCAGTCCGGCTCTTCCCGCCTGTGGGGGCGAGGCTGCCGTCACTGCCCGCCATCTCTCTCCTGTCTGCACCGGAGAGCATGTCGTTCACTGGGCCGCACTTGTCTGCCTGTTCAATTCGGTGCCTACTAGGTGACACAAAAGAGCCTTCCAAGCACGTGGCCACACCCAGAGCTGTTTACGAGGCACACATTACCACGCACGTGACCTCTCCAGTGCCGTAGATGCCCTCCCCACTTATCGGCACTCCCATCACTGTTCCTTTCCCCTGACGCTCCAGCCAGGGCGGGCCCTCGGGCTTTCCCTCCCGACAGAGGCAGGGCTCTGCCTGGGGCCTGGTCTCCGGCTGACTCACTCTCTGTGCCCAGGTTGCAGAGCGCCAGCTGCAGGCATGGGAAGCGGACCAGCAGGAGGAGGAGGAGGCGGCGGCAGCGAGGCGGGCAGAAGAGCTCAGCGATGCCCTGCTGCAGCAGGAGGCAGAGATGATGGCCAGGCAGGGGTTCCGGCCCAAGGTAGGGAGTCTGCAGGGGATGGGCCGCTGCTGCCCAAGGACTGTTGAAAGCCTGGGCCCAGCCCTGCTTCCCTGCCGGCTTGGATTCTTCCTGTGGTGGTGCTTTCGTGTTTCCCTTTGCTCCGCTGGTGGGGAACCTTGACACGGGGTCTGTGCCAGCCGTGGGGGGGCCTCGAACAGCCCTTGAGGTGATTTTGCGTTCGCTTCTGTCACTGCAATCTGGGGGTCGAGGTGCCTGTTGACCCTGTCTGGGGACAAACAGCAGCGTAAGGAGAGTGCGGCCCCAGCTGGTGAGAGACGAAGGCGGTGTGTGCCAGGCCCTGACTGTCCAGCCGTCAGAGCCCCTCCCCGTGGTCTGACCCCTCCCCTCCCCATGGGCTGACCCTCTCCCCTTCTCCCCTTGTTGCCCTGCCTCTCGAAACTTAAGTGGCCCCTGTTGTAAGGAACTGATGGCCGAAGGAGCTGGGAGCTGACTGAGGGCACAGCAGGCGTGTCGCCTCTGCCTCTCCTTTTTGGGGCCACCCCGGTGCTCTACGCACTGCGGGACCAGGAGGCCGGCTCCGCTGTGGTCAGGCAGCTCAGAAGCCGATGAAACCCCCAGGGCCGGTGCTGCGCCGGCTGCAGAGCAGTAACGTCCTCACTGGCTGGGCTCTTGATGGGCTGGGGACAGCATTTTAAACCTCCTCAACCCCGGGCCAGTGAGTGTCTCAGGATTAGGTCGTCACGGAGCACAGGTGAAAATGTTACTTAGGGCTGGTGCTTTTTTAAAAAGTCACCAGGTGACTCCTTGGTGGCGTAGGGTCAGAGCTGTTCCAACTGTCCATGAAAACGGCCGTCTGTACCATGCTGTCAGCTCCTACTTAAAGTGGGTTAGCCCCACACCCCAGAGGCTGCTGATCTGATCAGTCTCGTGCTTCCTCTCTTTTCTCAGCCTCATGGACACCCCAGAATCGCTTGGAACTGACTTCCGCGGCACTGTGGGCACAGGGGACAGGATGCCGAGGCCTTCGCCATGCGGCCGCCGGACAGGTGGACAGCGTCCCGTTCCAGGGTGGGGTCACTGTGAGATGGTTCAGCGGGCCGCTCGGGTCCTCGGTTGCATGGATCGAGGGTCTGGCCAGGCCTCTGGGTGTTGTGGATGCGCAGCACCCAGCAGGGGGCCCTTTCCTGCCTTATCACTCAAGAGCGGGGCTCTTCCAGGCGCACGCTGATGGTGCCATGACAGTCCCGCGATGCATTTGTCACTAACGTAAGCTGCGGAATCTATGCCAGGCGGCCCAGTGTGTTCCACGACGGGCTCTGTGACCTCCCGTTGTCTCACCCTTAACTGCCAACCTCCAGCAAAGCCTCCGGCTAGTGATATAAGGGACGTTTTTTAACTTTTAAAATTGCCATTTAAATTTAACTATTCTGTTGACGACAGACACGTAGGTCTTCGTGTAAGTTTATTCAGGGTTAGTAATTCAGTGGTGCTGAAAGCGTCGCATCTGGTTTTGTGACGCAGAGAGCTTTGAACCTGAGACAGTCCGACGCGGTCCACGGACGCTTCCGGGCAGGTGGTGAGACACGCCCCTCCTCCTCCGGGGAGTGCCGTGTGCTGTGGGTGGGGGCAGGAGGAGTGACCCCGACGTGCGCTTTCCTGAGCCTCCAAAGGTGACCTCAAAGGGTCGTTTGGACAGCTGACCTTTTGGTGCAACACTTTGCACCTCTGGTGTGTTAGCAAGGTCTCAGCTCCCAACAGCCTTCGGGGATTTATGTGCCCAGAGGAAGGGGCATTGGACTTGAAGAAACTACATCAGACTGAGCCACAAATCAGCCAAAACTTTCTCTTCCCTCTGGTATGTCGCTGTGACGTGGCTCTAAGCTAATCTCTTCATAAACAGCTACGACGTCCTCGCAGCGGCAGCCACGCTCGCTTCCCACTCTGAAGGTTCGGTTTTCACTCTGTTGTGTTCAGGATGCCGCGTTGCACTAAGGCACAGCTAAGCACCGTCCCAGGTCATCGAAACCAGAGTTCGCTTCAGAGTCCTGCGTCAAGGGCTGTGAAAACAGATGAGGCTGCAAACTGCCTGCTCAGTCTGTTCCTCACTTTCTGGTCTCGCATTTCTTTGGATGCGACGCGCACTCCGCCACCCCGCCACCCCCAGCACCGCGTTCATTGTGCGCGCTCGTTTCTGTTCCTGTTTCGGAGGCTCACCGATCGTGCAGTGCAGTTCTGGTTTCACCACGTCACTTCCGGGGGTTCTTACCGTTGCTCTTACTGATGGCGGCGAAGCAGGCTGTGCAGTGATAGATTTTCACTCATTTAATCCACATCTACGGGTCTCGCTGTCCTCAGTGCCCGGTCACTTTTTCTAGGTCACATTCACTTTTCTTGGAAAAGTGGCGCTGTCTCCCCTCTCATTGCCCACGGAGCCTCTTCTCCACCGGGAATTACCATCATACGGTCTGAGCTCCAGCCTGGGGTGAGGCAGACAGAATGCCCGGTAAACAGGCACTCAGGTGTTTCCTGAAAATGCGTAATTTCTTCGAATTTCTTGTTTTTGAAGCCAGCCGGTAATCTTCCCTATCAGCATCAGGAACTGTGTTACACTGCTTCTCCATCCTAATATAGTTACATGTTATCTCTCTGAGATGTTTCTAAATTTAGAGCTTCCACTGTCCCACGTTTCTGGTACGGCCCACACTCCGCTTGTCTCGTATATGCTTTGATTATGTCATGGCTGTACATATGCATATTGGTTTGTTGTTTCAAGCACTTTTTTCTACTTACTGCAAAGTTAATGATTAATACTCTTCTACAGATTCTTCTATAAAGTTTAGTTCCTTTAGAAAAGATGACACTGAGGCCTATACTGACATAAAATGATTTGTATTTTGTTCTGTGAGTACAAACGTACTCTTCCTGCTCATTCAGCACCTGCTCCCCCTGGGGAGGTGCAGGGTGCGGCCTGGGGGGCGGGGCCCGGAGCTGAAAGGGACAGTGACAGCAGTGGAACCGGACAGGAGCGAGCAGACGGCGCCGGCAGGCACGGGGCTGGCTGTGACTCATGGGACTGAAGGGGCCACTTGTACAATAAATACATTCAGTGCATGCCTGTTTCTCTTACGGGTATGATGAGTGTTTTTTCATGATCTGGGTGTGCAGGGAGTTTTACAAAACACAAAGCCTCATACAGCCTCTGTTTCTAGGTAGAAACATTCCGGGCAGAGATTCCCCAAGCCAGGCAGCACTGCCCTTCACGCTGCAGACTTGGTACCCATGAGCCGAGCCCAGCACCCTGGTCACCATGAACACCTATGTTTCTTACCCCTTCTGGGGGGAGGGCACGCATGGGGCTCTCTGGGCACTTTGGCAGAGTGACTTGGGCCTTTGCCCATTAACAGCCCAAGGAGTGCCGGCCTTGAGGCCCAGGCCTCCTCACCACACAGGCCCTCCCCGGGTGACGGGAGCCAGGCCTCTGGCTCCCAGCGCCTCCTCCCCATCAGGAGCTCCTGCACCTGTGTCTCCAGGCCAGACTCCCATATCTCCACCACTCTGACATCTCCACTGTGTCTCAGGTGCCTCAAACTCAGCACAGGAAGGCCAGCGGATGATCTCTCCTAAACCTCCGTCATCAAACAAGCAGCAGCAGCAGCAGCCCCCCAGCCCCCTAGCCCCCTACAGTACCGAATGGCCCAGCGCCCTCCAGCCCACTGCATGGGCCATATAGGCCAGGGGCACTGCGTCCTGCCACCACGGCCTCCGAGATCTCCGAGCCCGTCGCTTGGTCCCTCTCACCGCCATCATTCCTGGCCACCGCCGACCGCTGTCCAAAGTCACACGTCCACCTCACTTTCCTCTCTGTCCTGCAGACAGAGGCCTTCTGCAAACGTACACCTGAAATGGGAATTTTCCGTCTTCAACGGTGCCCCCTGCAATTAGGCCCAAATGCTTCCCTGGCTCCCAGGAGCCCTCGCTGAGAACGCCGGCCTGCCTGCCTTCTGGCCCAGGAAATATGACTGACAATCAGATCAGTACAAAATGTTCCTCCCGGCATTAGTTACAGCGGCAAAAACTGATATAGCCCAGGTGTCCAACAGCGGGAGATGTCCCAAGTTTGCGTTTGGGATATTATACAGTGCATTAAGAAGAAATAAAGTGCTTAGACTTTTTAAGGTTCTAGAGAAATGTTCATGCTGTGTTAAAAAGCTCACCTGACCTGTGTGGCTCAGTTGGTTGGGCATGGCCCTGCAAAGCGCAAGGTCGCCGGTTTGATTCCCGGTCGGGGCACACGCCTAGGTTGCGGGCCAGGTCCCTGGTGGGAGCGTGTACGAGAGACAGCCAGTTGATGTTTCCCTCTCTCCCTTAAAAAGCTCAAAAACAATATTTTCATAATTCCATTTTTAAGGGAATAATATCATTTTGCGAGTATTTCTAAAAGTTGGGATAATGGCTGTTTTTATTTTGGGTGCTTTTCTATATTTTACACAGAGAATGTAACCTCTGAAAAGGGGGGAGGATATTATTTAAAAAATAAAAAGGCAAACAGTTACTTCCCACCCTCTAACAGGGCACGTTAGGGACCCGTCCCCAGGCTTGGGGGTGGGAGTCTTCAGTCGGGCACAGTGCCCCATGACGGTGTCTCAGGGCCTGAACAAGGTGGAGGGCACCACTGAAAAAAGCATATTTCAACAGGTCACACGTCATATGATTCCATTTCCATAATATTCCGGAAAGGACAAAATCTCAGAGATGGAGAAAGGTCATGGTTGCCAGGGGACAGGGTGTGACTGGAAAGGGACAGCCCCAGGGACGTGTCTGGTGACACAGGGGTCTGTATCTTCATTGTGGGAGGTGACAGGAACCTACACATGCGGTAAGTGGCACAGAACGCCCCTCCCCCATCACACACACACGCACGCACACACACACGGGCGCAGAGGACCTCTGTGACGTCAGGTCTGTGACTGCGCCGACATCAGGTGTGTCGGCGACACTTTGATGACGTGCTTCAGCCGTGGAAGATGTCACCACTGGGGAAAAGTGAGTGAGGGCACAGGGGACCTCTGGGACATGTGAGTCTAGGAAGATTCCAGAACGAAACACAACAGGGAGGTTCCTTAAGACACAACACACCACAGGGAAGAGAGTTGACCGACGGGGCAACATCACAAAAGCCTGTCTTGGAGAGACACCTGAGACGGGCAGAAGACGTGCCGCAGAAAGGAAAAGGACGTTGGTGACCAATGGGGAACACGGGACTGGGACATCTTCAAAACCTTTGTGAGTAATTTCCGGAAACCCCCGAGAATCTAATGGAAAAATGGCTCAACACTCAAACTGCCACTTCACAAAAGAGGAAAGAAATCTAAATGGCTAGTACACGTGGAAAAGCACACAACCATGTAATTAATCAGAAATGCAAATTCCAAGGAGACACTAGAACAATGCAAATGAAGGGCACTGGCAACACTAAAACAGCTTATTGCCCACTGTTGAGGAATGGGAAACCTCACCTTCCACGGGTCCAGCACTTGTTTGGAAACAATGTTACTGGTGTGAAGAAGCTCCTGCTCTATATCCCTGGAGGTCCCCGCACCGAGCTACAGACCCCACAGAAACACGGTTCCAAAACACAATGTTCACAGATTTTTTTTGTGACTAAAAAGAACCACCCAACAATAAAATACTAGAGAAATACATTGCGGTGTAAACAACGGAAGAATACCACACAACAGGGGAAACGCACTAACCAGAGGTGTACACTCAACGTCCTGCAGTCTCACGGTGTTGAGGGAGAGAAGAGGATACACCGGTCGGGCCCCGTTTACATGTCTGGAAACAGGCACAGCCAAGCCCTCGCTGAGGGGGAGTGGGTGCTCGGGCGGTGAGCCGAAAGCAAGGCCGAAATGAGCACTCAAGTCTAGGAAGGAGGGACCCAGGGGACCTGAGTGGTGGGGACACTGGTGGCCACTACATGGACACGTCCGATATGTAGATGTGTCTGTGTTTTGAGTTCCCGCGATTGGGGGCGGTGGCCTGCGCCGGTCCAGATTCTAGTCCTGACGCCCCACCTCCCCGGGCCCCGTTGTTCATCTGCGGGCTGTGGGCAGTGGCGACGCGCGGATGCAGAGAGACAAACACGGAAAGCACGAAGCTCACATGGCCCATCTGTCCTGCCAGGAGATGCCACCCGGCCCCGGGAAATAACCCGCCGGCTGTGGAAGCACCCTAGTCTCTGCCCTTGGACTTGGGCCATAGTTTCCTCTTGTTTGAATCGGAAGAAGCAGGTCAGACTCAGGCTGCACTGCTCCTTCTCCACTGAGTCAGGCTCTCACCCTCAGTGGGGGGAGCGCTCCCTCTACTCGGGGATGGGGCGGATCCCCCCAACCCTGCCAATACCATGCCCCGAAGGGGGCCCTCCTGCTTCCAGCACCAGGCACAGGCCTGCTGCTTCCGCGTGGCCGACTTGGGGTGAACCATTGAGTCATGTGGATGTGACGTCCCCGGATTCCTGAACTGGCTGAACCGGGCGGCGTCCTCCACTCACAGCGGTCTCCAAGTGCCTCCGTCTGAAGCAGACAGAAGAGAGGAGGGGTATCTGCGGACAAGACAAGGAACTGGAAGACACAAACTGGGCGGCCCAGGCTCTGGTCCTTTGAGCCCCCCGCCCCCCACAAGACCCGCAGAGCCCACACAGAGACTGGCACCCCTGCCGCCCTGCGCCGACACTCCCAGGCCAGAGAAACGTCCGGAGCCGGGAGCCACCACGTCTGTGCCTGTGTCCCTCCCACCTTACTTCTGCAGAGGCCTCGGCCATGGCCATCCCCCACCCTCTTCTGCTTCCAGAAGTTCTGCTACCTGCCTTGTTCCTCTGAGCCACTTGCTATGACCGCCCTGCGGTTAACACGCTTTACCACTGGGCTCTGAGGGCTACACCTCAGTTTCCTCATCTGCAAAATGGGGGTGGTTTCCGTTCCTACTTTATGAAGCTGTCCTTACCCCAGTGGCTGCCGACAGTGAGCTAGTGTTGCCGCAGCCCCTGGGGTCTGAAAGGAATAGGGCGGGGCAGGGTGGGTAAGTATTGTTGGAAGAGGGGCTCCTGGGAAAGGAGGGCTGGGAGAGGGAAGCAGGTGGCCAGGAGTGGCGCAAGGGGAGACTGGGAGGCCAACCTTAGGTCCAGGTTGGAGGTGGAGGTCTGCGTGAGATTCCAAAACTTCCCTGGTGTGTCTGTCCTGGGGGCTCCTCAGGAAATGACAGACCTGGGGGAAGACAGGGCTTAAGGGGCTAAGCCGAGAGAAGAGATGAGGGGTAATTATTTGGGGGTTCGGAAAGGGGGTGGAGAGCTGGCAGAGGGGAGGGGCAGGATTCAGAGAGGTCCCTGCTACAAGACCTGGGAGGGGAAGGTTGAGGAGGGATCCTGAAAGGGAAGAGAAAGAGGAAGATGAACCCCACGAAGAGAAGGGGTTGGAGGGGTGAGCAGAGGGAGTTTGGAGGAGGAGGAGTGTGGTCCTCAGGAAGGGGGCTGGGCAGTTCCCAGGGTGTGGGGGCAGTTGGGGGGCTGGGGAGGCAGCGCAGTCACCCAGTGCCCAGGTGTCCGTGTGTCGGAGAGGGAAGGTGGGGGTGGGTGGCAGGGGAAACTCGGGTTCACAACGCCTCTCCTGTCCCCAGGGGCCCCTCCCCTGGGGACCTGCTCCACGCAAAGCTGACACATTACCCCTGTAGAGCGATGGAGGAGTCTGACACACCGCACGGGGCTCTGGCTTCTGGCTCGGTGGCTGGCTGGCAGAGGTGGGGAGCCCTCGGCCTCCTCCACCTGGCACCTGCCGGCTCCTGGACAGTCTTGCTTGCCAGCCTGCTGGGCAGCGGGTCACTCAGGTGGTCAGTGAGCCGTCCCTGTGGCAAAGCCACCCCTGCGCAGCCCCAGGGACGGGGAAGGGCTGCTCGAGGTGCTTGGGAGCCAGAGGACAGTCCTTCCAGGTGGTCACTCAACCACTCAATGAACGCCACGGGGTCCCAGTGCCTGGGGCTCAAGGGGGAGACACAGCCTCCACTCGGGCCACCAGCAGCCTGTGCCCCATGTATCCAGTGAAGCCACGAATTCACACGGTCTCACGTCGCCCACTGGCCCCCTCTGATCTAGAGAGACTTCAGGGCCATGTGGGCCTCACCTCCCCGAGAGGCCACGTTCTCTGAGACTCATCACAGACTCTGCTAGGATCAAGAAAGCTCAGCCCGGCCGACCAAGACAAACTGGACTAACAGTGACTCACACGTGCCCTCCGCCCTCCATGCGGGGCTCCGCTCCTCGAGTGCACCCTTCACCTGTGCCGCAGAACTACCCCTCCTGCCCCACCGGGCTGCGTGAGGGTTTAAGCAGTTACTCCGCATACACAGCCCAGCACGGGGCCTGGCTGGTAACTGTCAGCTGCAATTAGAATGATTGTAAAAACATGTTTACAAACAGAAAGGCACGGAGCCGCGTGGTGGGGAGTGGGGCCCTGAAAATGGGTCCACAGCCCTGCTTCTGCGAGTGCGGTCCTGATCAGCAGCCTCTGTGTCCCCGGGGACCCTGTTAGAGATGCCACTCCCAGGCCCAGCCCTGCCCTGGGAGGTGCTTCTCGGTCCGAACTGCTGGACCACAGGGAGGACACTCCATCTTCCTCTAGACTTCCTGCTTGGAAAGGCACCTGTGAGGACCAGGTCCTGCCCCACCCCTTCTTCTATTTGCGAGTCAGAGCCCCAAGTCACCTCTCCAGAGAACAACTACTGGGGACTGAGGGTGACCCCGAGGAGCCCAGGTATAAATCTATATTCCACAGTCCCCCATGTGAATCTGCACAATGGGACCTGCTCTGAAAGATAAAAAGAGACCGATGGCCATAAGAGACTAAATTAAAGCCCTGGCTGGGTATTCAGTTTGTTAGAGCATCATCCCAATACACTAAGGTTCCAGGTTCCATCCCTGGTCAGGGCACACACAAGAATCAATCAATTAATGCATAATTTAGTGAAACAATAAATCAGTGTTTCTCTGTCCCATCCCCTCTCTCTCTAAAAATCAATAAATAAAAATAAAAAAAAAAAAAACAAAAAACAGAGGAGAGAGACTAACCTCATGACCAGATCACCTGGTAGGAGGTAAGGGCACCTGTGCTCGGCCAGCTTTCAATGAATTAAAAAAAATTATAGTTAAGGCGTGAATACATCATGATTAGATACCTGCGACTGACACCCTGACTGACACAGGACTTCCTTGAACAAAGCTATCGGCTAACTGCACAGGATGGGAAAGGACCTCGTTCCTGTGAACCGAGAGGGCGTCCTGGGCAAAGCATGTTCAGTGCTGTCTCAGTGAAGATGGGGCTGGGGGGGAGCACTTTCTCGGAACTCGGACAGAGTACCTGGGAGCTTCGACCAGCTGATGGGAAGCACCGAATCACTGCAGAGACACACGTTATAGAGCCTGTTTATTGCATAACTAGCAGGCACAAGTTCCGAAACAATTTTACAACGCTTACAGGGTTGTACAATAATTACAGGAATAGAATGTACAGTAAACATGAAACACAACTAAAGAACAAAGGGGGACACAGATAAAACACATTTGAATAAAAGGCATTTCGTTTTTCCTATGCAGCATTTCCTTTTGTAAAGACGAGGGTGACCTTCAGCTGGGACAGGGGAAGAAGGGGAACGGCGTGTTCGGAAAGCTCACGGCTGCCGTGGACAAGCACGTGCTGGCCTCACTCTCGGCTCTGCAGCTTACACCGCCTGAGGAATCGGACAGCAGCTCCCGAGTCGTGCATTTACAGTCCCAATTACATGAAATGCTGTACTTGATCTTTGGGCCCGATTGTTCTTTGGCAAATAAGAACTATTTGCATTCTGAGGCAGAAAATGACGTCAGTTAAAGGAGCTTAGGGGTGGAGCTGTCTCCTCTTCAACAAGTGAGAGTTTTGTAAAGTGCACCTCTGTCCTACCAGCTTTGGGGGTGGGGTGGGGATGGGAGAGTAAAGGGTAAAAAAACGACGTTAACGGACACTAGTGCAAGCCTATGGAACCCGTGTGCAAAAAGCAAGTGAGCAACCGTTCAGACAAGGTGCGACCTGCCCAGGGGACCAGAGCACCCCCGATACTGGATCTCAGATGAGGATGGGGAAGCGTGAGGCTGAGGAAGTGTGTGGGGCACTCAGGCAGCAGGAAGCCCTGCGGCCCTCCGATCCCCACGCGCGGCTCCACCCGGGAACTCCTTCCCCAAGCCGTGGTACTGTGGGTGAACAGCAAATTCCGTGCTGGTCTTGCAATTGGAAACGCTTTGTTGGTCCCCACGTTCCTTGATTTCTCTAGGGCACGGGTCCTTGAGTTCAGGTGAAGACCCCGCTTCCCCCGCTGTGGATGACTCATTAGGCAGCAGTCTGTCCTCCCCAGGAGGCCACGGTCACCAACTCGAGAAGGCTGCGGGCCCTTCCTGAGGGCTCCGCATGTGGGGCAATAGGAGGGCGGGTGTTTGCAGGAAAGATGAGGGACAGCTGAGTGAGTGCAGCACGCAGGAGGTTTGCAGATGGAGCTTACACTGAAGTTAGAAGACATCCTTCGAGCAGGTGTCCCCTCAGCCTCCGACAGGAGCATGGAACTTAGGGCTGTGCAGACGAGCCAAGTGGACGAGTCTTCTCGACCAAGGAGACGCAGGCCCTTTCCCGAAGTCACCCAGTGTAGCAACGCCCGGAAAAGGCACCCATGCACAGTTAGTTAGTGAGCCACACACCAGCACGGTGCTCCTTTTGTGACAGTTTACGGTCAAGCTATAAAGGTGATTGAATCAAACAGTTTTGTGAAAGGACAAGATTATTTAGCACATTTTTAGGCAACTAGGATTATCCTGACTTTTCTTCGTGTGTGTGAATGAGCACTACGGGACAGAACACCTGGGTGAAGGGAGGACTGAAAGCAACCTGACACAGCACAGGGTGGCCGCACCACGGGTAAGGCTCAGACATTGAACCAGGCGTGACCAGGGAAGCCAGGACTCACACTACAGTCTACAGGACCCCAGGGCAGAGGCTGTGAGCCTGGCGACCGGAGCTCACCCACGTGTGCTGAGAGAATGTTTAGCTCAGTCGCCAACACTTAGAAACTGAGAGATGGCACAAAAGACATCCGGATTTCTGGAGTCTCTTGAGAACGGAAACTCTGGCAACCCAGGCCCACCTTCCCACATGGCAGCCTGATGGGGCAGGGGCGCTGCTGTGCCCACTGGGTGTGCCCTAGGCCCCCCCGCTGCCCCACCCGGCTCCTGGCCCGGCTCCTGGCCCGGCTCACTTCCTTCGCCTTCCTCACTGCTGCCTGGCCTCCGGTCCCGGGCAGGGTCTGAGCCGCCCCACACAAAACAGCTGTAGTAAGCAGGTACAGGAAATACGTGTTAGCATTCAGAACAAGAAAGAGCTCTTCCGCAACTTAGAAAACAATCTCAGCATGTTCTAGAACTTAAACCTGTACTCTTTCATAGCCTTGGGATAGCTGGCAGTCAGCCAGAACGTACTCTCTCAGGATATCTTGAAAGCTGATGTCCAATTTTTAAGTACCGGCAAGATCATGGAAAAGAAATAAACTCAGATGATTGTATACATCTTACAAGAAGTCCTTAAAGGCGGCAAGCTGTGCGAAGCCGGTCATGCGAGAAAGCTTTAAGTGCTGAAAGGAGTGACCGAGTTTCGGGTGAGAGGCGAGAGGTACGACACGAGGTCAGGGAGCAGCCTGCCCCTCTCCCCGCGGTGTACGGCAGTGAGAGAGGAGTGCGGTGGCACAGAGCGAACCGCGGCCCTCGGGGCCGACGAGTGCGACGCCGGCCCCCTGTGGTGAGGGTGAGGCTGAGCAGCAGACCATGTGGGGTGACACGGCGGTGCTCCTCCCTGGACATGGCCAGGTGACACGCGACATGGAAGACGAGTGCTTATCTGACGCCACGGAGACTTCGGGATGACAGTAAGATAGAAACAGACGGAGGATCAAGACAGAAAAAGAACATCTGATAGAATAGGTCAAAGGAGTGGGGCAATGCACTGTCTCCTTCAGAGAGAGCGTCAGCTGCTTAAAGCAGCGGCACAGCCCTGTGCCCGCGCACGTGCCTGGAGAGGCTCCAACCTCAGCGAGTCTGCGGTAGGTGGGAAAACGCACTCATTGCACAATGCTTGGTAGGGGACAGATAATGTCGGGTTTTTTTAACCTAACTCTCTCAAGAAAATGTTTTACTAAAACATACCATTTAGTTTTGACCACAGGCGGGGAGTTTGAAGGACTGGAAAAGTTGTAACAAACTTGCAACAATGAAGCTACGCTTTTGGATGTCTATGATCATGAACTCACAGTCACGAAATAAGGCAAGTGGGTTAAATTAATAGTTGAAAATTTGTTAGAAAACATGCAAAAATAATACTGAGTTTTAAAAAAAGTTTTAAACTTTCATTAAATGAAAGTTTCTGGTAAAAATCCAACAGTTCCGTGTCTCAATCTGTAGCCGGACCCTGAAACGCCTGGAAAACAGCAGGGCCGGCGCCCCGCCCGGTCAGTTGTTGTTCTCTTTGGTGGTGATGGTGACCAGCTGCTTGGCGGCCTTGGCGATGTCGTACGCACACTGGATGACCTGCTGCGTGACCAGCTGGATGTCCGTGGGCGGGCCCGAGTCCCCCGGGAGGGTCTTCTTGCACTCGGACTGGAGTCGGTAGGCACTGGACGTCAGTAAGCGAAGGGAAGTCCTCACCATGTCAGACTTGGGTTTCTAAACAGAAAACACAGCCGCGGGCCGTGAAATGCAGGCGGACACCCAAAAGCAGGAGCAAGCATTCTTCTGGACACCACTTCGGCTGTTCCGTGGTGGACAGCGGTTTTGCCGGGCACTTTTTCAATGGGGGTTCTCAGAACACCGCAAGCTCTGCAGCCCACGGTGCGAGACGCTGAAGCGCTCTGCCTCAAAGGCCAAAGTGCATGCGGTACTACTTTAGTAGTATGTGCTATTCTGAGGTAGTTTTTGAAAACTATTCACCCACTTGAGTGAAATATTCCAGATAAAATTTTATTCTATTAATGCTTGGCTTTTTAGCACTGGGCTCAGACATTCTTGTCTTATTAAAACCAATATTCATGTAGAACAAACGTATTTCAATGTCCCATATGACTGTTTGCAGATCTAAGACACTTTGTGCTACAAGTTTAATGCAATATCGAGGCCATAAGGAATTTCTTGTACTTCATGTAAAAGGGTCTGAAACAAGTAAGTAGGAAGTGACTTACTTTGGGGAATAATGCTGCCATTTCTGTAACAGCCACGTGTATCCTCTCCGAGCAGGGAATATAACTGCAAGAATATTGAAGAGGTTATTCAAAAACAATAAAATAATTCAGAGGCAGAGAATACTCAGGGGCTAGTCACAGGTTCCATTTATATTCCCTTAATGAAGGGGCTGAGGCCTAGGCTAGCCCACTGTGGATCCCACACCAACAGAAGGCGTCTGGTTTTATCAGGGTCCCCCCATCCTTCCTTAAAGTTTATTCAATCTTCCCTGGCTGGGTAGCTCAGTTGGTTAGAGTGTCATCCTGATATGCCAAGGTTGTGGGTTCGATCCCCAGTCAGGGCACATAAAGGAACCAACCAATGAATGCATAAATAAAGTGGAACAATAAATCTCTCTTTCAAATCAATAAATTAAAAAATAATTTTTTTAAAGCTAGTCCAGTCAGTGTGACAGAAGCAGTCTCTAGGTATGAAATGGACAACACACACTCCCAGCCAGGTGTGGCCACAAACAGCCTGTGAGGATATTTCTACCTCCTCAAGCTGGTCATTTATTTCTCATCTTCCCAATTTCTTAAAAGCAAAAACAAGGATTTCCACGCAAGAGGCCACAGAAGTCAACAATAAAGTATAAAAACAATCTTTAGAACTGAAGCTTATTCTTCCACAACCACGAGTCTTTTAACCACAGGACATTTCTAAATTCCTTCCATCGAATGCGTCTGAACTGTTGAGAAGTCTGAAGCCTTACTTTGGATAAAGAGGAAACACTGACATCAGCTTCATACACTAGTTCACTCACTCACCCACTTTCCCGCAAAGCCGCCATGACTCTGTAATAAAATGCTATGAGCACATTCAGCACTGTGCTTGCTGACAAGCTCGAAGATAACAAAAAAATCTGCAGGCCACATCCTTTCTCCCGGGCTGCCTGGCTCCCGAGGGCCCCCGAGGTGGCAGCACAACAGATGATGCTTCAGGAGCACGACTGCACGCCACGCTCCATCCTCAGTGCTTTGCAGAGGCTCCCGCCATCCCCCAACAGCCCAGTGAGGTTGGCACTACTGTCACACCCATTGTTCACATGAGGAAACTGAGGCCCGGAGAGGCAGAGAACCTGTCCAAGATCCTACAGCTGCTGAGAGAACAGAGCTCAACCCTGGCCGTCCAGCCTCCAGCCCGGGGCCCTCACTGCCGTGCCACAGGCTGCTCCTGGCATCAGAGGCAAGGAAGTCACACTTTTTTTCCTTTTTTGAAATAGCAAGAAGCCTCTTTCCAGTGATGACTGGTGATTCTAACTTCTTAGGTGATGAGAACTGGAAGATTTGAGACTTGGGTTAAGTGGCGGTTCTTAGACACCACACTGCCACCGGACCAGAGCTTTGCTTCGAGAACCAGCCCACAGAACCCGTGAGGGAATGGATATGGGAAGAGCACTTAAGGAGCCTGCTTGAGCGCTTTAGGAAGCACGGTATGAATACAAAGGTTTGGCCTTACACAAGAACACGGCTGTTTTAAAATTTCCCTTCTGAGAGACAGGGCCAAATGCCAGTCAGCATCTACCCTCACACTCAAACTTTCGAGTGACTTTCTCCCCCATTTGTTAAGTCAGGAAGTTGGCTTCTGCTTCAAGATTGTCATTAGCAACCTCTGTACTTCATCTTTGTAAGAAATCTAGTATCGAAGTTATTTTAATAAAGACTGCCTACATTTTAGTTACTACGTATGGTGCCAGGTTGAGTGCTACACTTATCGGGGGAATCACTTAGTAAATGAACTAAATGTCTAATCACTATGCTGTATATACCTCAAGCTAATATAAATGAGATTAAATGTCAAACTGTAACTGAAAAAACAGCTTATTAAGAAAAAGACTTCCTACATTTTAATGAAACCATCATATTTCCAGAAAATGGTTTATATCATCCCAAAATGCCTTCAAGTGGGAAATCCTCACTTCCACCTTTGTGAGCAATTAGCACCACACGCCACGTAGTAACAAAAACGCCCACGCATGAGGACCTAGTTAACTTGTAAACTTCAAGGAGCAACAACCCGTCTGGTCACAGAGACGCTCAGAGAAAAAGGCAATGTCCACAGCGACCCCTGTATAAATGTTTCTTGAAACTACGTCTGTTAATATCACATTAACTGAGGACCGTGTCTAAGAGTTTTATGTTTTGCTGGTTAGGATTTTCATTTTGATCCAAAAGTATAATTCACCTTTCCCCCTGCTACATAGAGAAGAAATTTTCCCTAAGGACATCTCTCAAAAACTCACTCACTGTAAGATAGTTTAGAAAGTCCTCAATAAGCCACTAAAAAAAGCACACGCAGGTTAAAATGAGAAAAGTCCTCTTCCTTCATCAGGAGTTCATGTTCACAACTTCAAATTGTTACCTTTCCTCAAAAAGGCTGTTGTGTATTATATGTAGTAATCCTGAATTGTGTGTAACTGTGTGAGTGTGAGACAGAGAGACAGAGACACAGGCAGAGAGACAAACAGGGAGCTAGGCGGGACGCCCCGGGGACAGACCCAGCCTGAGGAATGGCAGGGGCGGAGGGAGCTTGCTTGGACCAGGGGACCAGAACCAAGCCTGAATGTGCCTGCGTACATGGGCTACTGGTTGACTTTGGATAAGCACAAGCAACGAATCAACAAGAGGAGAAAACACAAGGAAAAGGCATGGGTTTATTTTGTACAAAGCAAGGTTATAAATAAAAGTGTCTTGAGTATGTAAGTAACCAGAGATTTTAACAGAACATCAAATAATTTGTAAAATATAAATTCTCTAGACCAATTCTGGCTTAATATAAAAAAATGAGCTAATGATTAAAATCTCTCATCATTCTCTCATGGTCTTAAAAAAGAAATCAGCCCTGGCTGGCTGGTGTGGTTCAGTGGATTGAGCACTGGCCTGTGAACCCAAGGGTCACCGGTTCGATTCCCAGTCAGGGCACATGCCTGGGTTGTGGGTCAGGTCCCCAGTAGGGGGCATGCGAGAGGCAACCACACATTGATGTTTCTCTCCCTTTCTCTCTCCCTTACCCTCTCTCTAAAAGTAAATAAATAAAATCTCAAAAAACAAAGAAAGAAATCAGATCATAACATTTCTTGAATAAATTTGTACATTAAAAAAAAAAAACTTCCCAAATTACCAAGCACCATATTGTGATTTTTGAAGCCAAAAACGGCTGCAGGGCAGATATTTATATTTTTGACAACTACCAAGGAGAACAATGCAACCAAAGCACTTTTTTTTAAGTTTGAAATCCAAGCGTGGCACTTCTGAACTGGAGGGAATGAAAAGTGAGGCCCATTGTTACACGGAGGCGGAGCACTAGGAAAGGAGTCCACCTTGGTACCAAGACTACTTAACCACTGGACTTGGAGAGCTGTGAGGCATTTTGCATTAGTAATAAGACAGAGGAGTTGGGGAGGAGAGGAACTGAGCACCTGTGGCACGTGAGGCGTGCAAGCGTGCGAGAAAGAGGATGTGCTGGGAAGGAGGAAGGTGAACAGCTATGAACTTATTGTGGAAGGAGCCTGGGAAACTGCAGGTTCCTCCTTTTCTCTCGGGACCCTCCAGCGGTCCAGCCATAAAGACTGATCCTAACTCCGATCCTCTGACAAACACTGACCCTTCCTCTCCTCCCGAGTGGGAAACGCCGGCATCGGACAAGTCTGTGCCGTGTAATAGGTGGTGGGGCAGAAAAAGGGAAGGTCAGCAGACAGAGCCGGGAGAGCAGAGAGCGCCAGACGCGGCGCACCATCACGTGAGACAGGCGCGCAGAGAGCAGAAGGAAAGCGCAGGGCTGTGGCCCTCGAACAACCTTTGTCCGTGCAGGGCACGGAGAGCAGTTCGCCGCCGAGGGCCCTCAACTTCGCCAACCTGATAAAAAGGAGGAGACTGTTCTTGGGTTTTGACTAAACTGTTGCTTTCTTTGACCAAACTCAATGGGATGATAACAAACCACGTTTCATGAGCGAGTCCAGACCAGGCCAGCCACGTGAGACTAGGATGCCACCCCCCAAAATTAACCGCCTACTTTAAGTTCCCAGAGGAGAGAAGGATGAGTTAGAACGAGAGCCAGCCCCTTCCTACGGTGAGAAGCGACTCTGCCAGATATGACTCTGCTCTGAGTGAGCAGTTATTTGAAGGCGATCTCATCAACTTGCATCTGTAAACCACTTGTTTCTTAGACGTTTATACACGCATACATGTACACACACAAGCACATGCATAGGCAGAGATACAGGAAATCAGGTTCATTTCAAAATTCGTGTCACGTCAGCAAACTTCTTCCCAGCGAAGGAGCTCCCAGGGAGCAGCACCGCCGAGGAGAACGAGGCGCAGGCTCTCTCTCCCTTCTCCCCCCAGAACTGGGAACACCACGGCCCCGACCACGCAGCAACTCCATTTCTAGAGACATTTCAGGGTACTTTATAAGAATCAAAAATGGAAAACACCAAGTAAAAAAAAATAGTCAAATTTACAAATTTGTTCTCAAGCCTGATTTGTAAATCTGAAAATTTCAAAAACCTTTAAAATCAGGGCCTTGGAAAAAAAAAATCCCTGCTCATCACTGGAGCAGCCTCTCTTCCAGGGCATGCACACACTCTCCCCGGCAGGATTCTAAAGCCCCTTACCTGTCGTGTTTATTTTCCTGGGCTGCTCTTAAGAGTTCCTGGATGTTTTTGGTGATCTGTTCAGTTTTCCGGATGACGTCTTCGGTGCTGGGGAGGACGGGGCTTGGGGCTGTGGCAGGTTCTGCTAGATCGGGTACTGAGCCATCACCTTGCCACATCATACTCCTCTGCCTTCCCTTCCTGCTTGAGCTGTGAACATTAAAGAAGATGCTACATGTAACAGGTGCCTAGCAGCTCCTCCTCTGCTTCTAGGAGCCCCTGCATCTGCATCTGTTGAACGTGACAGCAGGCTGCTTCTGTGGTTTCCTTCATCCTGCCAGGCAGGGGACTCATGGTAGACTGTTTCAACAAGCAGCCCCAGCTCACATGGAGGCTACTGCATTTACCACGGGGCTGGAAATGATGGCTCTCGTAGAGAGGGTGCAGATGGGGAGAGGGAGGGAATAACTGGAATGGGGAGGTTGTGCCATTATAAAGTCATCCCTGCCCTGGCTGGGTAGCTCAGTTGGTTAGAGCTACTATCTAACCAAAGCTACTGTCCTGATACACCAAGTTTTGGGTTCGATCCCCAGTCAGGGCACATATAAGAATCAACCAATGAATACATAAATAAGTGAAACAACAAATCTATGTTTCTCGCTCTCTCCCTACTCCCACCCTTAAATCAATAAATAAAAATTAAAAACAACAAAAAAAGACTTTATGGGTCTGAAAATAGAAAAGAGGGTGCAGGTGACGAACTACATTTCCTGACTGCAGCCTGCCAGACCTCTGGTGTAAGAGCCCGACCCCCGGTGCATCCTTCCTGCAGATGTACCCCATGTCGTCTGGGTCCGTGTCATTGGGAGTGTTGTCGTAGTCACTCTCAGGTGTGCTGTTCTGCTTCTCCAGTCTGGACGCCTACAAGAGAGAAAAGGCGTCCCCCATTGGTATGGAGCACAAGACACTTCTGGGAAGTCTTCCCCAGGAATCATGACCTACTAGGCCACATGGCTTTTATGGCCCAGATCTCACCTGGGACGGGGGCCTATCCTTTATTGAAAAGTTAGTAAAAGATGAACAGTGGATACAGAAATGGTTTCTTTCCCTTTTTGTACCATTTTCTTTTTAGCTCGATAGCTACTCCATAAACAGATCCTTGGTACAAACTAACACAGACACACAAGGCAACATACCCACACTTAGTCCTCTCAGGAAAAAGAGTTTAACTAAAATATCCTGGGAACACATTTGAATAACAAACATGGCAGCACCTATATACCCACAGACCCGCAGTGCCAGAAGCTGCCTGCAGATGGTCTAGTCTAACACCAGATGAGAAAATGGAGGGCCCATCTGAAAACGATACGCCCAAGGCCAGAGTCAGCAGAAAACAGGACCAAGAATCCAGGTCTCCTGTTTTCTCCAGTGTTCCATCCAGGGGACCTGAGGGTCACCACTGCTCAAAGCATGTATGGCTTTCTAAGAACAACCCTCAAGAGTCTGTATGCGCAACACCAGAACCAGTATTGCTATTTCACCGCCGCATATTGTTTCTGAACCAAAATGGATTAACCCAGTGTGATACTTGGTTTCCAACCCCTTTTATCAGTTTTGCAAAAACACCCAACCCTGAAAATATAAAGATCTGATGCAACTGAGATTTAAAAGAGGAATGCTAAACCTGTAACAATCCAAATGGCAGCACTAAGTTTAGGACCTTGCAGGGTGACAAACTTTGAAGAGCACCACATTCCCTTGAAGGGGACTATGTTAGTGCTTAAGTGTTTAATAAAAGCATTTTCCCTTAGTATTTATTTTACCCATAATATTTGAGAAGTTCTTTATCTAGAACAGAAATCAGTGGAAGCTGATTTAAAACCTACACTGACCTGGCTGGTGTGGCTCAGTGGACTCAGTGCCAGCCTGAAAATCAAAAGGTCGCTAGTTCAATTCCCAGTCAGGGCACATGCCTGGGTTGCAGGCCAGGTCCCCAACAAGGGGTGCATGAGAAACAACTTTGCATATCAATGTTTCTCTCCCTCTTTTCCTCCCTCCATTCCCTCTCTCTAAAAATAAATAAAATCTTTTTTAAAATAACCCTAAACTGATTATTTTGCAAAATACAAATCTAAGCTATTTCCAGCTCTATAACTTGAATTTATTCCAAGTTAATCAAACATGTGACCTAGGAATTTTATTAATGCTGCAATAAAATGTGGCTAAAGATATAGCTGTACAGTTGACCCTTAAAGAATACAGATTTCACCCCAGCTGGTGTGGCTCAATGGATTGAGTGCCCGATTGCGAAGCAAAGGGTCGCTAGTTCAACTCCCAGTCAGAGCTAATGCCTGAGTTGCAGGCCAGGTCCCCACTGGGGGGCACATAGGGGAAACCACACACTGATGTTTCTTTCCCTCTTTCTCCCTTCCTTCCCCTGTCTAAAAATAAATAAATAAAATCTTTAAAAAATATATAGGTTTGAACTGCATGGGTCTACTTACATGCAATTTTTAAAAAATATTTTATTTACTTTTAGAGAGAGGGGAAGGGAAGGAGAAAGAGAGGGAGAGAAACATCAATGTGTGGTTGCCTCTTGCACTTCCCCTACTGGGGACCTGGTCTGCAACCCAGTCATGTACCCTGACTGGCAATCAAACTGGTGACCCTTTGGTTTGCAGGTCAGCACTCAGTCCACTAAGTCACACCAGCCAGGGCCACTTACATGCCATTTTTTTAAATTGAGCTGCACAGTTCAAACCCACGTTGTTCAAGGGTCAACTGTAAATTAAGGGCCTGTTTAAACATATGGAGATCCTATAATTCATCTAAAAGAGTGGCCACTTTAGAGTTAAGTCAGTTTTAAGAAGGTCTACATAAAACCTATTTGCCCCTTACTGGTAATGCTGCCTGGCCCTCTGAAGGCCCTCATGTGAACAGGCAAGGCAGTCAGCCCCCAGATGGGGAGACCCCTTTTTCACATTACATTTTGCTTACTATCCCCACGGCCTCTCCTTCCTTTCCCAGGGCAAATGCTGTCTTTCTCTGTTTGCTGAGATCTTTCACATTCCCCCGGAACGCTGTTTGGTCCCAGCCACTAGACACCTGTGCTGGGCCCCTAAAATTAGTACTTTACCCACTCAGCTTCATCTGGCAAATGATTGTAAGTGTTAGCCTGGAGCCACAGGGAGAGTTTCAGTTCTGTAGAATTGACTGTAACTTCTAAGATCCCTTTGTTTATGTCTCCTACAGGCAAGCAGGTCTGCTTCACTTGCTGCCTTATTTTGGCCGGGCTTTATGAACCAATCAGTGAGCTACTGGCTACGTGAAGTTTGGACGGAAGATGAAAGGCGGGCACTGCGTCCGGTGCAGGGAACAGTGAAGTCAGGCTCTTCGGGAGGTAATCTCAAAAACAAAAACAAAAGCCCAGCTTACCTTTCACAGGGAATGTCTGACCAATCTTTACATTTCTTTTCCTTTAGTTTTTATATACACATACACATGGCTGAGTGTGCACGTGCGCACTCATACAAATACGTAAATGCAATGGAAAAAATTTGCATTCAAATAATTATTCTGGAAAATCCACCCAGAGCTGCTCCAGTGGAAAAATCTAGGAAAGAGAATTAAGCCCAGAAAATCCCACATTTTTACAATGAATCTTTTTGTATTCCTTGATGGAAACTTGGCACTTATGAATCAAATGCACTCCCCCCACAATGATCACAAGCACTGAGTTTCACGTGAACACTTTAGAGGAGGGCATGCGTTATTCGGGTGTGCTTCTCGAACGCTGGAAACAAGGCACGGCAGTCACCACCCAGAAGACCGGGTACTTACAGATGAAGTCCTTCACTGTTGTCAAAAAAACACGCGTACAGGACTGCAAAGTAGCCAGCACTTAATTTTGTGAAAATCATGGTAAACATGCAGAGGTAAGATCCATTAGTTAAAAGTGCTGCTCTCCCAAAGCTGTTAATAGGAAAGTTACCCTATAGCAAGCTGGTGCTGGTTCAGTTTGTTTAGCAGATTTGCGATTTTTTTTAATAGACATGCCATAAAAACCTAAACTCATGTTGAAGCATCCAGGAACATTCAGGATTATCACTTTAAATGACTTGTTAATTTTGTAGAAAACTCCATCTCAGCAAGTAGTCCTTGCCATGATTCCCAAAACTACCAAAATAAATCTTGGGTTTTTAAAAAAATTTCAGTGGACCAAAGTTTACTTGACTCATTAAAATTTCAAATGAAATGTTTCATTTCTATTAACTGTCCTTAGCTTAACTGAAATATCATAATTTAAAAAATGCAGTTCCATTTAAGAACTTCTCAGAAGACTTGAAGTGTAACACATATCAAGAATTATTTTTAACAGACTACTTCAAAACTGCAGAAGAGAACCCCCAAAGGGCCTCGATGGGCCACACGGCTCTGACAGTCCTACTGATGCGCAGGAAGTGGGCAAAGGCCCACTGCACGTCCCCCGTCTGAAAAGGTGGCCCCACACCCACAGCCACCTTCCCTCTCCTCACCTTGTTACACTCCCCTTCTGTTAAAAAACAAGAGTGAGTGAGGGACCTGACTGCAGATCTTCAAAGCTTGTGCTCTTTCCACATCTCTCCCATCTTGCCATCATGTCCTCTTCATGCATGAAAGTATTTTTTAAATTGACAGCGCCTTTGGGAGCAGGGATGTCACCTAAGTCCCTTTCACTGACTTACCAAAAGGCTGGATATGGAGGAGGTGCTTAATAAATACTTACTGCCTGGCTCTCCTAAAAGGAGCTTGCCTAAACCATGGACTGTTGCTGGAGAATAAGTTATACAACAGAAAGAGGGACTCGACCAACTGGTAAAGAGAATAGCTTCACACCAGCAGCCACCAACACCTCCGGTTCTGCTATGTGCGCAAAGCTTACGTGAGATGCAGGGGCAGCAAAACCCTGGTTTGTCAAGCAGGGTGCCGATGTGAAATATGTTGAAGTTAAAAAAATAAAGCAGGCTTTAATGTTTCAGTTAGTCCAAATATACTAGTTTTGATCTGAAAACGGAAGCTCTGAACAAATCTGAGTTTGCCCTAGTACAGTATTTAACCAGCGGCCAGCTAATTTTCCGACTCTTTAACATGACAGCACACCCAGAGTAAATGTTACAGGGTAGACTGTGGATAGTTAAATAGTTAAACAGTGCACGGAACAGAGTAATGTGGAGTTAGACAAAAGGGAGGCTGCTTCCTACAGACGTGCGTGCGTGCGTGCCCATGCACACTGCTGTGCTCGTGACACACCCAGAGGGAAGCGCTGCCTCATGCGGGGCAGAAGGGCAGTTAGCTAGGGACGGGAGGGACCGGAGGGACAGGAGGACCAGAAACACAAAGCGCCCAAAAGCACGGCCCCTCCTCCAGAGAGCAGACCATTCAGAGTGTACTTAACCCTTCGGGTGCTTTCGTCCCTGGACCAGGACAGTGTGGAGGGGAAGGAAGGCAGAGACGAAGAGGAGGTCACAAGTGCACTCCTCCCAATCTGCAAGGGGAAAAAGAAACACACTCGGGAAAACACAAACGACAAAATCCCTACCACCTACCCTGGCTTCAGCCCAGGTTGCTCGGTCAAAGAGTCCTGAAAAGCTACTCGCTGTGTGAGACTGGTGCTGAAATTTCTCTACAGGCGGCTGGCTGTCCTGCTAGACTAGTCAATGACAGGTGACCAGCGATGTTTAATCCCTTAGTGAAATGTTTCCTGGAAATTGTTCCAAATTTCTAAAGCTATTTTTTCTATAAGGGCGAAGATAATACCTAGCATAATTTGTCAAATTTGCTGATAGTTTAAAAAAAATAAATAACTGTAAACAAATATTTGGTTTTAATCAGGACAGATAATATGTAATGAAAAACTATGAATGATTAAAAGTTGGTATATGTTAACAATCTATTTTTTAACAGACATAAAATTAATTTTGCAATATTATGACATTCTTATATTCTAAATGTTTCTAAAATAAAAAAGCACTCTATGAAAACTAACAAAGGTTGCTTTTCCTAAATTTTGTTTTGGTAATACAAAAATAGGGTTCTTAACTTAGTTCAATGACATTCCCACTAAACCAAATGTATCAAATGAATTGTTTTAGAATGTTCAGCTCAAACAACTTAAAAAGTTGAAGTAATGGACTCCCAATTACAATATAACAACACTGTAATTTTACCACACTAAAGCTGGACAAAATTAAACTATGGTTTAATTTATTAGGTCATATATATACTTTACTTTGGATTCACTCTGAGAATCTTTCAGAAACTCCTATAAAATCTGACTGAAAAATAACTGTAATATTAAAAAAGATAAACATTACTATTACTCTCAAAAACATAACATCAGTTCAAAATGTAACATTCTGTCAAAACAGATTTTTAAAATAAATCAATCTGAAAGAAATACATTGTTTGAAAACCTCACAATACTTATCCCATTGTGAAATAAGGTATTAGTCTCCTGTTACAGAACACAATCTTCAATCTTTGGAATACAAAACTTGTACAATCGATGTAGAGTTTTTACCCCTCATGCTTGTGAAATCGCAAAGCCCTGCTTTCTGCAGGGAGGGGAGGAGGTGGAGGCAGAAGCTAAGCAGGCGCGCCGGCCACACACGCAGAAGCTGTGGAGGCCCAGAGACTTCTATACCTACCCCGTGTGTCCAGACCACAGAGGCCACCTGCTACACTAGGAGCAGCAGAGAAGGACCTTGAATTCTAAGGGCTCCAGTTTATAACGTGGCACATACCTGTCTACCTCAAAGACGATGGCACTTATGCTGGTGATCTTTACCATTTGTTTTTGTTTTTGGAAATGAGGAAGCAAGTTTGTTATAAAAAAAGTCCAGCCCTGGCTGGTGTGGCTCAGTGGATTGAGTGCTAGCTCGAAAATCAAAGAGTCACTGGTTCAATTCCCAGTCAGGGCACATGCCTGGGGTCAGGTGGGCCAGGTCCCCAGCAGGGGGCGTGCGAGAGGCAACCACACATTGGTGTTTCTCTCCCTCCCACCTTTCCTCTCTCTCTCTAAAAATAAATAAATAAAATCTTAAAAAAAAATTCCAATACTGGCTGGCTGGGGAAGATATTATTGATACTAGGGAGAAAATGGGGAAGGGAGCTGAGCAAGAACCAGAGACCCCAGCCTTGTTGGAAAACTGGCTAATGGCCCTGTGTGCCTACGGTGCTCCCATAATCATCTGTAGAGACGTTAATACAGCAAACACAATGACAACTCTCATAGCCCAATTTGGCACAGCAAGACGTGGGCATCTGCAGGTTCAGAAGAGGCAATGCAGGAGTCAGGCTGGACAGAGAGTGAATAGCGCAAGCGCCAGTGGTGTTACTTACGTGTGCAGGGAAAGGCTGGAGTCTTGTCCTGTTCTCCTCCGGGTGGCTCACTTCTCCCATTGGGAGATACGGTTTCTGACCTGATCCCGTCTCGTACATGGACATGGGCCTACTGCCCCGGGCAGACGGACGTCGCTTTAAGGACGAGTGGTTGGAAGTGTCTGTGTACTCAGAACCAGTTTGCACCTGATATATATTGGTTGTAGCCTGTTTCCTGAGGTTCGAGTTTTCACTCTGGAGTGTTTGAAGCTGAAAGAAATGTTTGGCAGTGGGACTGTGTTTTCCAATAGCAAGCAGAAAGAGCAAACACCAAATAAACACACAGAATTACCAGCTTTAAACAATAAGAACAGTAACAACTAGCTGAGTTGAAGGTAAAAGGCAACTATAAACGAGAACTCTATCTTTTGGAATGAATGAAATGCAATCAACTCACTTCATCACTGAGGCATATTAAACAGCTTAATTTCTGAATGTGGAAAAGTTGCAGTTTGGTCTTTGTAAACATGAAACGTCTAACCACTTCAAGTTTGGTGATGGCGGGCCTGGGAAATGTATGCAGGCAAGCTGAACTCTGGATTATCCTAAAGCTGTTTCTAGCAAGAGCTTGAGATCATTAAGGCATTGCTAAGGTAACTTGCTTTTCAGATGAGCCCTATGCAATTTGCAAATGCCAAAAATGCCGGCAGACACAACGGAAGCAGCACAAAATTTACTGGAGTTGCTGTGCAAAGCAAGAAAGACAGTGAAGTTCAGCTTATGAAAAATCAGATCAACTACTGCTTCCCAAAACGCCAACAAGAAAAATTATGATCACAAGTTTTTATTACATAATACTCTTGATATTCCAAACAATGTAGCACTTTTTAAAAAATAGAGGGAACTGGATGATGGCACGTTTGCTATATGAACATATCACAAAGAAAACTGAAGACCTATTGAACTATGTTAACATCTTCATCCGAGTGCTCCACGCAGCAGGCTCGCTTCCCTCTGGTGATTGATCAGCTTCCAGTCACGGCCGGAGTGTGTGGCCTCTCTCTCCTTTGGCTTTGCCACCCAAAACTGCAACCACGGTGGTGTCAGCTTTAAACAAACACTCTAACCTGCCTGGCACCACCCGTTTTGGTTAGAGGCTGTCACTTGGAGACCCTGAGTGCTCTTTCCATTCCTCACATGCAGGCTGCTTCACGGTGTCTGATGAATTAGTTTAGGGATCAGCAAGGATTCGTGTTACTCTGTGGCGTCTGGCATTTTAAGTGCAATTAACTGAGTCCATTTTGCAGAGTGTCCTTCCCCTCTGGTGTTCCTTCATCTTCCGTGACATTTTATAAGTTGGGTGTGGTGTGAGTTCAGCTGTCTAGTCTTTGACAGAGATTGTAAAATCTGACCGAATTCCCCACCAAGGCCAAGGCTTAGGTCCGCACCAAACTTATATGCGCCAGAAGATCATTACTTTTTCAATAGCAAACCCATTCAGTGTTAGGAGTTACTTTCATTTTTATTTATAAAGCACCGATCTGTGAAAAAGACACCAATAGTGGCTGCTCCTCTTCATTAATTAGCATCTTTTCCAAGCAACTGTTAAAATGTGAAAGATCAGATACAAATCACGCTACTTTGTCAACTATACATAAAAAAAAGACTTTACCTATCTTTGAAGTAAAATCAATACATCTTTACTGAATAAACATTTCCGCATACTTTATATTAATAGTGCCAAGCTTTTGTGAAAGCTTGGCTTACAGCCTCTGCCAGAGAAACACCCTCATCCTCAGCTTTCCCGAAGAGTGGTCCACTAAGGAACGACGGATTGCTTCGGCACCACACGGGCTTTCGGGGTGTAACTTTTACCGGCAACTCCCCTTCCAAAGAAGGAGGAGCTGCCAAGTGACAGGCAGCCACTGAAAATTCCTACATTCCAGGACACAGACAGGCTTACGGTGCAGGTCAGACTGTACTGGGGAACCTGCACCCTCAAATGAAATGGTCGAGGTCCAAAGACGGAGGAGCATAACTGACACGGGCCTGTCAATCCAGGACTGGGGTGTCTGGTCACATATCTATGTGAAAACCTTCTCTTAGAGTTGTTTAGACAAGGCCTCGAAATCTGAAACTCTATCTTAAATCTTTGTGTGTCTCTGAAACATCCAGTCTGAATTTTGCTTGAAAGTTTTTTGATGAGCACAAGTTCCTGGTTTCAATTTTTAAGAATTTTAGTATTCTGTATTTAGAGAGATGTCCTCGGATAAATCTGAATGATGCTTATCTTAATAAGAACCAGGCTACACTTTTTTCGTTTGGGAGGAACGTAACAGGAAACGAAAAGTTACAGATAATTCAATATTTTCAGAAATCAAAAGCTTTTTCTAAGAACTGAGAAAATAATCATGAGCAATAGCAAATAATTTCACTCTGCATTTCTTAAAGACACTCAAGACATTTGCTTTCAGAGGTAGGTTATCTCTGGCAATTTCTATAAGTACTAAAAGAAGCATTAGAGAATTAAAAAAATTGATGCTTAGCAGGTTGATTTACAGTGGCAAAGTCAGCATGTTTCAGAAAAAGGCACCTCAACAAAATTATTAGTTCAATTAATGGGTCAAACTATAATTCAAAAAACAAAAGATAGCTGAGAAAAGACAAAGGAAGTGCAAACCCTGTATAACATGGCTCTCGGTCTGTGTCGTTCTCAGAGGCACACCAGCCCTAGGCAGGGCCAGCGCAACACAGACGGAGTGTTTGTTTAAAATCTGCCTGATCTGCAGGCACTCCTGTCCCCTTCTGATGTAGGCAGTAGAGTCATTTATCTCATAGGTCTCAAAAACCATCCAGAACTCAATGCTCCTAGGCCAAGCCCAGGCAGGGGCACTGCAGGGCGCTTCCCTGCCAGGCCTCGGGTTAGTGCCGCAGGCTTCCTGCAGGGAGCATCGCTGTCAAGGGCCCAGCCGCAAGGAAGTGCGCCGTGTCCTCTGTTCCTGACACTGACTCTGAAGCACTGCTCCTCAAATGACTTTGTTCTGTTTCTGTTTAAGGGAAGTGCACAAACTTTCATGTCGTAGAGAGCTGAATGATGGGATCAGTACCCACAAGTTTGGGGCAGAATTTAGAATTTTTAAACTTCCCTTTCTAAGAACCCTCATAAAAAATTACATATATAATTCCCACCTTAAGCAAATTACTTGCTACCATTAAGCATATATCTCTTACTTTCTTAAAAGGCAATGAATGAGAAAATGCTGAGCAAATGGGGTTGTTTCTTACTAGTGTACAGCTCTCACTAGTGCAAATAAAATGCTTATATTCACTGAGAGCCTGCTCTGGGGAAGGCCCTGCTCCGGACTCGAAAGACACCCTAAACTAGTGGTTAAGTACCAGTGGGAAAGTGGGGGAGTGGAACAGGGCTGCCAGGGCGGGGGTGAACTACTCAGAATACGATGAACAGGGACAGCACCCCTTGCACGGCGTGGGGTGGGGTACGACGTGGAATGCTGATAAACACATGTACCTGTCCAGGGCTTTCATCTGCTCTGTCTTTCCAGTACAATGAGCAATAGAAGACTCGCATCCATGGAGTGGCATCCAGGATCCCAGCAAGCACAGAATAGTGCAAGGGTTACTATGACTGATACAAATACTTAATAGGTTGTATGTTTCTTCTATTGGGAGGCTTACTCTGGATTTATTTCTTATCAAAACTACTTAATCTGAAATATCCGAATACACACTGCTTCCAAAAAGACAGCTTGGCCCAAAGATCTTTAGGTCTGTTGTAATAACTGTTTTTCTTCCCTCTGACCACAAGCATGGTGCCTGGGATTCTTCCTTATTCTATGGGGTTAAAGCGTCAATCATCCTGGCATTTATTAACATGTTACCTTTTTCTGCATAATTCTCAGCTCGTCACTCAAGTTGTTATTCACCTTCATTAGCTGTTGTATCTTGGCCTCAGAAGCCACTAGAGCGTTTTTGACCTCCATAAATTCCTGCACAGTGACTGGTCCATCTGATAAATCTGAATCTAGGCTCTAAAAATAAATTGGGGAAAATGTTCACAATCTGAGAAGATAACATTCAAGACTAAAAGCTAAAGAATTTCAAATTCTGACCATGCCAGCTGGATTGCAAAATTAATCAAACCAAATCAAGGCTTCTGAGGATAATGCAAAAATAAAACATGACGGTGGAGTTACTATAATATTTGAAAAAATTTGAAGTCAGCATTTTCTAACAGAATAGCCAGTGGGGCTATAAATCTACTCTGACAAAGACTCTCTAAGTGCACCTGTCTTATCTGCCTTTCCTTACTTATTCATTTTTCTTTTTTATTCCTCCTTTCATTAATTCATTCATTCCAACAATTTTTAATTGAGCATCAGGCTGTGTTCTAGGGGCTTGGCATATACATGAAAATAAAATAGACGATTCCCATTTCCATGACATTCATATCCAACAGAGTGAGGGAGACAAAAATAAGTAAGTATGTAGTATGACAGGTGGTACGTGCGGTGGCAAGTAAATAAAACGGAGAAGGGGAAGGGGCAGGGGAGCCAAAGGAGAGCTGACGGTGGGTGCGTTTTCATTAGTCAGTCTGGGGTGAGCCTGAGGGAGGTGAGATGTGAGCAACAGCCTACAGGAGGTGAGGACGTTAGTCAAATGGCTGTCTGGAGGAAGATGGTTCCAGCCACGGGCAGAGCTCAGCTAGGGAGCGAGTGTGCAGGGCAGAGAGGCGTGGGAGGCCGTCAGTCCACAGAGGACCCTGTCATCACTTTTGCTTCCACCGAGTGAACCTGGTACTGCTGGGAAAACTGGGTAGGGTTGTTTCAGACAAGTGACCCTTCCTGTCCTCTCCACATTCCCTGCATCTGCCAATGGCACCACCATTCTCACTGTCCTGTGAGCTAGAAATTCCCAATATATCTTTTCTAAGTCTGCCCCCCATCTTCAAACATCCAACTAATTGCCAAGGCCTATCTTTTCTATCTTCCTGTTCATCCATTCTCAAATGTTTGCTGAGCCCCTCTGTGGGGCAGGTCTGGGTCAAGGTCCTGGGGATTCAGCAGAGGGTGGACCAGCCAGACCCCTGCGGCCCATTCTCTGGGCTCGCAAGCTACCACAGTGACCTCTCCCCCATCTGGACCCTCCCAGCCCTGAAGTGGCCTGGCCAGCTCTTCAGGAATACCCTAATTGGGTTCCTTTCCTCTACTCTCTGACCCTCCACAACACTCCTCCCAAAACAGAGGATCCCAAATGGCTAGCCATTGTCTCCTGTCCTGCCTAAAAGCTTCCTGGGCTCCGCACTGCCCGCCGGGGCCCCTGCTCTTCAGTCTGGTGCAATGTTCCTCCGTGGTGTGACCCCCGCCCTCTGCTGCAGCTTTCAGTCCCGCTCCTCTTAGGCTGTCTCTACACATCACCGTTCCCCCCCAGACACCCCTGTCCACTCTCTCCTCCTAGACCACCCTTCCCTGCCTCTCCACGTGCCTACCCCCATGCATCCTTTAAGACGTGTTAAGAGCCATCCCATTTACAAAGACTCCCCTGATACTGCTTTTCAGCATCAAGTGTGTCTCCTTTCCCCACCCGCCCCCCCGTTTATGCTGCTTATGACACATACCACTGTGTGCCTTTGAATGCAGCGATCTCTGCTGTTATGCGGTGACAACCTCCCAAGAAAGAAACTAGATCAGATCTCCTTCAGGAGCACATTCAGAGAAGTCACTCGGTAAACATTTGTTGAAAAGTGAAACACACCAGTCCCTCCTCACAAGTTTTATAAAGTCACAACTGCAGCAGGGCTATGTGATTCAGCAACTGACTCAGGGACCAAGGACCCCCTCTTTTAAAACTATTTGCCTCACTTGACCTTTGCCTGGCCCAATCTCGCTAGTGACCCGAACCTAACTCCACAGCACTTTCACAGGGCCCGCCCTCAAGTGATTTACCAGGCAGGTGGTTCTGCAGGAGAAAACATTTCTGCAAGAGACACGGTCTCCCTTTCTGTGTGCCACCTCACCTTCTGCCTGTGTGCCTTGCTTGCAGTGGCTTCCAGATCCGGGTCTTCATCTGATGCCACGCTGTCATAGTCCGGCTGGTCATTATCTTGACTCTCAATACTGTGCTGGTTATTGATTGTTTTTAGTATGAGCTCCACATTGTCTATCAATAGAAGCAAATAACTTTACTTCAGGCTTGAAATAAACTTTTCCCCCAAAAAATCTATTGGGAGGATTTTTGGATTTAGTCATTTAAAAGGCTGAAAGAAAAGGACAGAAACAGCAGTATTATATTAACACCAATATAGAGATAACCGAGCAAGTTACAAACCAGACATACAGCCTCAAGCCTACTATAAACTGCACTGAGAGATTTAAGCATCGCTCTGAGTTTCTTGCCAAATGTGGGCAAATAATTAGGTGGTTTATGAAGGGGCTGCTCAGATGAAGGGAGCAAGTTCCCAAGCTTCTAATCATTCAGTGAGACAGAGTATAGCTCCACGTCACGAAGATAAAGCTGTACTAATGCATGCTGAACTGTGATTAATAAGACAATATCCAGACAAGATGGAAAAGGCCCTGACTGGTGTGGCTTAATGGGGTGGGCGACCTCCTGCAAACCAAGGAAGGTCGCCAGTTCAGTTCCTGACCAGGTCCTGGTTGGGGGTGTGCAAGAGGCAACCTACGGACGTTTCTCTCACACATCGGTGTTCCTCTCCCTCCTTCTCCACCCCTTCCCCTTTCTCTGTAAATAAAATCTTTAAAAAAATGATCAAAAGGGAACTGTTAAAGTGGAGCCCAGAAGGTAGGTGCTCAAAGAACAGGCATACTGCTATTTAGTCAGCCCGATGCCAGTGAGAGAGAGAAAAAAAAAAAAGAATGACCCAGCAGACATACACACACAGTCTACAGGGGAGCAGGGATGAGTTTATAGACTCTAATGCATTTTGAATTAAAAAGTTCACCAATTACCCAAGCCTCTCCAATTTCTTTCATGCAACGCAAGCTAACCTCTAACTTCCAATATCATTTCTGGATATTTTGATGGACAATATCTGGGTGATAAATTACGGTTATGTAAAAGGAATTTAATTTTTAAAATTTATATTTAAAGTATACATATCACCTGATTAAAGAATAAAGATTCAACACAGAAACTTTGAAACTAATGAATCATTTACAGCCACTGACACAGTTGCTCTGTGCCCTAAGCACACACATACGGTCGTTATTTGCAGTAGCTACGATTTATAAAGTTGCTGTGAAGCCTGAATTATCAAATAGTGAATACCTGCCATGAGTGGAAACACAGGGTTAGGTTTCTGCAAGTCTCTGGCATAACCTTGCTTTATGTGTGTTGTGTTTAAAGACACCTTTATTTTATAAGATTTTGTTTACTTATTTTGAGAAAGGAAGGGAGAAAGAAGGAAAGAAACATCAATATATGGTTGCCTCTCGCACGCCACCTACTGGGGACCTGGCCTGCAACCCACACGTATGCCCTGACTGGGAATCTAACCGGTGACCCTTTGGTTTGCACGCGGGTATGCAATCCATGGAACCACACCTGCCAGGCCAAGACATCTTTAATACATACTTTGATTCCCTAGCACCAAACTCCCAAGCAGCACTAGAACTCAGGCCTAAATGAAGCTTATCTAATACACGCATTTTCTCTGTAAGGCCTATCACAGTCTTCTTGTGCTTATGTACCCTAGACAGCACTTCAGCACTACACTTGGGGGCCGTTTTAAATAGTGAAATCACCAACAAAAAGAACAAAAATGCGAAAAAATATAACACTAAATGGGCCTTGAAAAGGACACTTGTTTACAATAGGAAGGCTGAGACAAAAGGCAAAGTGTGGCCTTATTCGATCTGGGCTGGGAACATGAGTTTTCAGTGACTGAAGTTTGACTCAAGTTTCTGGACGCGCTGCACGTGTCTGCAAATTACCAGGGAAGCGCTGTGAGTGCTGACTTAAGGTTACAAATGCATGTCAGTGAGCTGGTGGATTCGCAAACACAGAACCTGTGACTAAAGAGGGCTGATCATAGGTTCGCACTTACATCTGGTGTAGCCACTTGTATACACGTATGTATATAAATTTCTTCCTTACAAAATTGGGATTATACTGAACCTTTATTTTAAAAATTATTATTCTGTCATTACATATTCTCTGAAAAAGAAAGTGTGTGCACTATTCAAATATGTGACTAAATGTTTCTCTATTATTGTTTCTGATGTTTTCAGTGTTATAAATATATATATAAAACATCTGATTATTTCCCCTCAGTTAACACTTAAAAGTGAAACCATCAAATCAAAACAGTACGTACATTTTGATACTCCAAACTTATGATGAAAGGACTCCTATCATTGCACCTTCACCAAAGTTTAATAAGCTTTCTTAGAACTTGTTTACTCCTGGCTGAACCAGTAAAATCAAGAACAAATTGTCAGTTAATAAGTATTTACTGTCACTGGGGAATGTGTTGTTGACTGAAAACTTAATTTTTATCATGTTATTTCTTCTGTTTAAATGTTTTACAATAAAATGTGTTACTTTTATTTAAATTTTATGCATTGATTTTAAGAGGGAGAGGAAGAGAGAGAGAGGGTGGGAGGAGAGAGAAATACATTGATTTGTTGTTCCACTTATTTATGCATTTATTGGTTGATTCTTATACGTGTCCTGACCGGGAATCGAACCCATAACCTTGGCATTTAGGGACAACGCTCTAACCAACTGAACTACTTGGCCAGAGCAGTGTTATTTTTGTAATTAGAAAAAACAAGGATACAGTTTTGGGGCCGAATGAAGCGTGTTCCTAAGCATGGAGACAGGACCCCGAGCTGCTGAGCCAGACTGAAGAGGGCACCTCAGAAATAGGCACTAGGTGCTCTTTTATAATTTTAAACCACAGTAATTCTAACTGTAGACATCTAAAATCCATAGTAGCAAATTTTAAATATCTACAAATCAGCTGTGCGGCTAAGCAACAGCAGGTGAACTGTAGCTGCAATCCAGAGGGCTCATTTTTGCGGCAGCAGTGGCGGAGTCCTGAGAGCACAGTGACGGGCGGGGACTGCTGCTGCTGGAAGGACGGTCCTCTCCAACAAAACGCAGTGACACTCCTCTCAAACAGAAGCGCGAGCAGAGTCGCTGAAGCAGCCAAGGAGGGTCCTCCAGAGCCAGGAAGCTAACAGTGCCCTTCCTTAGCACCAGGGGCATTTTCCTCCACGTCCACTTTTCCACACTGAGCCACTACTTGGGGTTGAACACTCCTGATCTTCATCACTTTTCATTAGAATTTGGTCATCCATGTTGGTATGGGATGGAATGTAGAGTTTTGGGGGGACTGGGGGGAGGGGAAAATTGTCATCCCTCCAAAACGCTATTATGAAAACACAGGAACAACATGTAGAGGGACATAGTGGCAGCTTTTAGGAAAGCTGTGATGGAGCAGAGAAGAGCTGTGAACAAAGCTTATTTATTTCCAATAAACATGTTTTAAAAGATTAGGAAGAAAAGAGGGCTTATTAAGTACTTAAACAAGATCTAAGTGAGACTTTCGGGTTAACTTCAGGATGCAATTTTATAGGAATAAAGATAGGTGACTCAAGGGGAAAGAAACCATATATATATTTGAAGAGCAGTTAATAATGCTGAAATACTGACAATTTACCAGAGCTTCGAGGGGTAAACTTTTTGTCACAATGTAGTACCAATAAAACTTAAAGGCTTTCACTAAGCTATCCTGTTGATGACTGCTCTAATTACTTTATAACTTTAAATCTAACATGAGAAATTTAGAAGGTCAAAGAAGCAAACATTTAGAGGCTTGAAACAGTTACCTTTTGAACTAGAGAGAGGACTGCCTTGCTGTCTCCTCTTGGCATCACTGAGAATGTCAATAACCAGTGTGGCAAACTCGTGAGCGTTAAACCGGGCTAATTTCTGTCTGCCCTGGGGTGAGAAAATAATTGGAAATACTCCCAAATGCAAAAACAGACGACAAATAGTCACACACAGGCGGTGGGACTGCTGTTAGACTTAAGCAAAGACCTTCCAGCGCAATCAAGGTATCACCAATCATGGCATCAACTGGCCAGAACATTAGCATTTCCTTGCAATTGGTTTAAAACCAATTTACATAAGAGAACTATATAACATTTAAAACCATTTACATAAGAGAACTATATAACATTTAAGTTCTTACAATACATATTTATTTTGGGGAACAAAGTGGTAGTACTTAAAGCTTTTTTCCTAGTATCAAGTCAGTTTGGAAATAGACCTAGTAATGAAAAATTAATTCAGAGGGAAAATTTTAAAATTTCAAGTTAAACAAATAATAATCTACAATAATGCTGGGCCTCCATCATTACCTAGAGCCATTAATCAATAAAAATGCCATCCTAATTTAATCGGCTTTTCTCCTCTTGATGGGTGCTGAGGCTGTTTTTTAAAGCTTTATTATTACATACAGTGCTTCAATGAAAATTGTTGTTCATGAATCTTTATATTTTTATTTTATAACATATTCCCAAATAAGGAATTCCCCTGTGAAGGGATGGGTACTTAATTTTGGGGTTAACAAACTGCTTTTCTAAAGTCTGCAGCAGGTCAACGGGTTAACAAATTGCTTCTCTGAGGTCTGCAACAATCTGAACTCTCGTCGGCAGCATGAGAAGGTCCGCCCTACCAGCTCCTTCCAGTCGGGAGTGCTCCTTATCGCACACTTTCCTAATCTGACTGACGAAACTTTCATCAATGCCTTCAGGTTGCTTTCCTCGATTACTGAGGTCAAACATTTCTTCATATTTGAAGGCCATTTATATTTCCTCTGCAAATTGTTTTATGTTCTCGCCCAGGCATCTATTCATATCTACTATTTTTCTTATCAGTTTGTGAATTTTGTGTGCATATAAAGGCTATCAACACTTGACACAATCAAAAAGTTTAAAACACCTGTCCTGGAAAAATAAAATACCAAGACATCAGCTATTCTCAAAATATCACAACTGGTTACTTTTCACACTTAGCCACTTGCCTGGTTCCGTGTGGAAGAGTACTCGGGATTGACCGGAAGGAAGGGGACGACAGTTGTCTCGGTCACCAGGGTGCTGTGGTTTTGCGTAGCAAGCCAGACTAGCCAGAGGAAAGAGCCAGAGATAGAATCTCATCACCATGGGTACGCCGCTGCTCCTCTGAGAGCCCCGGCCCCCACCTTCCCAGGGAGACTCAAGGAAGCACACTCCTAGGCCGACATACACAAATGTAAATGTTCACACACGTGTCATCAGGACAGTAGAAACTGGGCAAGTAAAACACTCAGGCTGGCAGCTTGTCACTGCCCACTTACAACAAGCTCATTAGACAAAGCCACACGTGAAGTCACCTGCGTCAGTCTCTCGCCTGTCAACTTCATCGTACACATCCATGGCGAGTTCTTCAAACAAATGATTATTTAGCTGAAAGTAAAAAAAAAAAAAAAAAATACCAGGAACACAAGGACAAAAATTAACACCAGCAGAATGAGTGAGGACTGTGACTTATTCACCCTTTTATCTCCAATCTTTTAACCCAAAGCCAGTGCTTAGTAAACACCCACTGGAACACAGACAGTAACATTTGCGGAACAGTACAGATCCTTTAGAACCACCTGCTGCCTACAGCAGCCTCACTCCTCCACGGTGCGCAGACAGAGCTGCGCTGTAAGGGAGCACGTATCTCCAACACAGGCTCCAGTACTCCACTCTGTGGGTGATACCGCCCTTTAAGTCTCCTCTTTTGCTCTTGAGAATGTTTGCCAGTGCCCCCAGATATAACGGGTCATAAACCCTTGGCAGGATAAAGATGCCAAATCATGGCATTTTGAGAGGACAGAACATGCCATTACACAAAAATATCACCAGACCTTGGTTAAACCTCTCTGCTAACGTCCTCAGTAGCAGTCCACCGCTCCCCAGGACTGAACATCCCCAACAGAGAGTAGCCTGTCTGATCAGCATGCTGTGCAGGGCCAGCCAGCAGAAGGCTCCCCACACAGACTAGGTGCCTGCCTGGCAGCAACCTGGACAGCCAGGGTCTTCCCAACCCAGACGAGGCTAAGCCCTTGCCAGAGTGTCTTTGGCTCTCTCTGGGCGTTCTTCCTCATGAAATGCACCCTGACGCCTGATGGCTGTTACTTTTTAGTTGACTGCTTCCCATTCTGTGAGAGCAGACAGAACCTCTCTCCTGCGTCCCACACGTCCACAGGCGGCACCTGGCATGGAGGTGGGGTTCCGCACATATCCAATCACACACCGACCACACAGGGTCTCATACAGCAGTTTTAAATGCTGGCTACATAGACCTCACAGGAACTCATCAAAATGGGTACAGTACAGTGTTAGGTGAAAAAAAGCAGGTATAAAATTCTATAACTATGCTTGAGCTTCAGTGGAAAAAATATGTATCTGAAACAAGAATTAGAAGAAATATACTGAAATACTGAGCCTGCATCTATTAAGCGTATGGTGGACAGGGTGATTCCCCATCTCTATTTTCCAAATTTTCTCTAGTGTGGTTACATCACACTTCTAACAAAGTAAGTTCTAGATAAGGCGATGAGGCTTGGAAACTTGAATTTGCACCTTAAATATCTAGTCTCTTTCCTCTTAGGAGCTATAAGCCGATGCTATTACCACTGACAATAACTGCAACAGCAATGCTCAGTGAGGGCTTACATCTGGGGGCTGACATCCATGCAACACTCACAACGCCTCCATGAAACAGGAACTGCTATTATTCCACTTTACAGATGGGGACATTGAGGCACAGAAGTTAGTAACTTATCTAAAGTCATAGAGCCAGTAAGTGACAACAGGTCTGAGATGCAAGTTTAAATCTGTCACAATGTTAACATTTACTAATTCAAGGAATACATTAGTATTATTACATTTCTCCTGGCTTTTCAGAAGGGAGGGAGGGAGGAAGTAGGTAGGTAGAGATGGAGGGAGTAAGGGAGATACCGTGGGATAAACACTGCATTGGCACTTATAATATGCCGTGAGGCATCCTCCTTCTCACCCGTAAGAAGCAGACCACAGGCTGTGGTCAACAAGAACAGCAGCTCACCCTCCCTATGAGGCTCTGAGTGGCCACCCCTGCTGCACCATCATCTCCCTTTCTAGGAGAGGAAGCCAAGGCAGAGAGAGGCTAAAGAGCCTGTCGGACCTGAGACCTGCACCTGACCGGTCTGACCCAGAGCCCGAGTTCTCGAGAGCTGTATGCAACTCGGCTCCAGATGTCTACCTGGTGCCTGCCACACGCTACAGCCAGTGTGGGTGAAACCCCCGCTTTCGTGCAGCTTTTGGCCTAGCAAATGTAAGAGAGTCAAAAGGAACTTGGGTTTTCTCTATAATGCTAGGATTATTTAAAGTAAAAGCAGGCTTACATACTACAAGTAAAAGGAAATCACAGAACATTTAGGGCTACCTGACTCCAAAGCTCATCATCTTAACTACATGACCGCCATGATTTAAGAAAGGCGATACAACACAGCCACACAAAACCGTAGATATGAAACACAGAGACACCAAACAAATTTCATAAAATGCATTTATTTCATATTACAGTTGAATACTAGTAATGATATATTCATTTTATGTAATATATAGTGCTTAATATTGTATGACATTCTAGTAAAGGGCCTTCCGTGAAAAGGGGAATGAAGAGGAAGTAAAAAATTATAGGAGTTGCGATTTCAGTTGGGCTTTGGGAAAACGACTACTTACATTGTGAGGGTGGTCAGATTTCAGCTGCCTGAATAGTGAAAGGGATGGGAGCTGGGAAGGGAGAATGCTACAGAAAAAGAGGAAAAGAGGGTTCCTGAAAGAGGACTTGAAGGTGGCAGCTAACGGCCTGAGAATGCTACCCCACGATGAAATATTGGTGTGTGTACACACACACACACACACACACACACACATGCGCACGCGCGGGAACCAGATGGGAGGTAGAGCAGGAACTGAGAGGTGAGAGTTGGGTAATGCCCTCACAGTTACAAAAGGAAGACTCTGGGTTGGGGTCCAGAGAGCAGTAAGAACAGCTGGGGAGAGTCACCTGGTGGTTAAAACAGCTGAGGAAGCACCATGGTGAAGCTTCATTTGTGGGACTAAACAAAGAGAAATCGTTCCCAGAGAGGGAGATTCCTGATTAAGCCTGAGGTGGGCAGGCTGGAAAAAAATCTCATATTAAAGTGAGGTTTGACCTGCAGAACTGAGCAAACTCTGAGCACACACCCAGGGCAGGACCACCAGCTTTTGAAAGCATGAATTTATACAGCTCTGATGAATGGCATGGGATACGAGAGTGTTAAAATGGTACTCACGGTTCCAGCACCTGCTTTTATCAACCTCTAGCATCCTATAAGACTACAGGAAGTAATCCCAAGAACTGTGTCCCACTTACTCATTTACATTGGGAGAAACAAGGAGCTCTTACAAGGAGAAACAACTTCCTAATGTCAAAGGAACAGTCTTCTCATTTAAAATGAGAAAAATGGCATTATTTGAAGCAGATCCAATAAACTGGATACACCGAACTGAACAGTACTTCTAGTCTTCACACTCGATCATCTGCTTCTGATTTAACAACAACTGAGAGTGTGAAACAACCATCTGATGCAACAGGTAACGAGACAAAAACAGGTATTCACAGGGTACAGTTCCCGCACTGGAGTTCACTAGGAAATAGATACTCACAGATTGAAGTTTCTTCTTAGCAGCTTTTGCCAGTTCAGACAAATCCAGGCTGCTAAGAAAATGTACAAAGCTAATAAGGACATAAATAAAATCATTTGCATGAGCTCTGTAGAAGATAAAGACAGCCAAGGGATCAAGATATTAATTCAAGTTCATGACATGATCAGAGCCAAAAATCGATAGCCCGATAGACTCTATGAGGAAGCTCTGAACAACTTGGTGAAAGTAACTCCTTCTAGACATAATCATGTAGCATGGTTAAAAGAAAAATCATCACCTACTAACTAAAAGGCAAAAGCTAATGTGATAAAGCCATAATTTTTAAAGTATCAACAAAAGCATGATAGAATACAAAAATGGCAGAATGTGAAGAACCAGAATGGTAAGATTACATCTGGAATAGCAATTAATCTTTTCATGAACTCTTGACAGTACTTGTGCAAAGATAAATTAAGGGTTCATTCCTGCAGCCTTCAACTCAGCTGACCTTACAGACCAGGGGTCGGCAGATTATGGCCCACATTTTATTTAGCCCAGGAGCTAAGAATAGTGTTTACATTTTTAAATGGCTGGTTAAAAACCAAAGGAAGAATATTTTATTTTATAACTTGTGAAAGTTATATATGAATTCAAATTTCAGTACCCAAAAACAACATTTTACTGGAACAGGCATGCCCTTCATTTACGTGGGGTCCAAGGACCCTTTCATCTACAATGGTGCAGCTGAGTGGTTGTGGCAGGGGCTGTCTAGCCCACGAAGCCTTCAATATTTACTATCTAGCCTTCCACAACAAAAAAACCTGCCGATCCCTCTTACAGACAAAGATATAGTCTTTTGTGATAAAGAAGTATTCTTTGAATATAATCTATGGATAAGATATACTGTCACAACTGGCTAAACTGACAATATCACTGACTCCATTTTTTTATTAGTGAATGTGTTACTGGTGCTCTTGCAAACTTAAGTTTCATGTGGTGGTTTACTTACAGCCGTCTTATTTCCAAATTGTATAGCCATAAAAGAGAAAAATGTATGGGCTTTGTTAAACACACAATATTACACACGTAAACACTATACAACCAAGGAAATACTAGTGACAGATAAAACTGACTGGTATTTCAATGACCTTACCTGTCTGCCATTTGAGGTATTATAAAGTGCTGTCCATTTTTGTGATCTGAAACAGAAACCAAGCCAAAATTTTGTTCATATAAATACTGGTAAGATCTGAAAAGGAACATCACCATTATTTTCCCAATTTATGTTTTGCAATTAGTATCTTCCTTTCATTATGAATTATGCACGGGAACAGAAGTTGCCAGGTTGGCTATAAACTCCCAAAGAACTGGCCAGTAGCAAGGACTGTATACTCATTTCCTTCTGGTACAAAAGTCTAGACATCATGAAGCAGAAAGCCCATGGTCACCCTAATCCTTATGCTTTGTGCATCCCCAGTATAACTGATGACCTTCAGCCATGAAAAGAACACCTGGGGAGCTGAACTAGCTCAGAGCAGGTTTCCATTAGCTCTCCATGTGGCACGGGTGGATCTTCCTTAAGCTTTAGCGGCTCACCTTGAAATCAACCAATTAGTATAAAACACTCAGGGCTGGGGGAGGTGGTCTTGGCAGATCCAGGCAGGGGCTCTGTTTCCTACAATGCTAGCTGACTCCATCCTAATCCACCTTCTGGAAAACACTGACCTCATGCCAGTGAATAAAGCCACTATAAGCATTCACATACAGGTTTTGCTGTGGCTCAGTTGGTTGGACGTCATTCAGCAAAGTGAAGGGTCGCTGGTTCGATTCCTGGTCAGGGCACACGTCTGGGTTACGGATTCAGTCCCCAGTTGGGGTATGGACCAGAGGCAGCCAATTGATGTTTCTCTCTTGTCATCAATGTATCTCTCCCTTCACTCTCCCTTCCCCTCTCTAAAAGTAAATAAAATCTTTAAAAAAACTTAAGAGGAAAATGGTCTGTTATTTTCATCCGAGTACTTATCATTTGTTACTCTTCTTTCCTTCCTGAAGTTACAAGGTTCCTTCCGATATCATTCCCCTTCTACCCAAAGAACTTGCTTCAGCATCTGTTAGAGCAACTAATTCTCTTATTTTCCGTCATTTTAAAATGTCTTTATTTTGCCTTCATTCCTGAAGGTTATTTTCAGTTAAAATGGTGTTCTGGATTGACAATTCTTTTTTTCCAGCACTTCAAAAATATTGATTTCCTTTTCATATCCATGGCTTCTGATGAGAAATCCACATTTAAATGTTCTTCTATATCTCATTTTTTAAAGGTTTTTAAAATTTATTAGAGAGAGGGGAAGAGAGGGAGAAAGAGGTCTCCCTCTCTTTCGATGTGTGAGAAATAAATCGACTGGCTGCCTTTCACACGCCCCCAACTGGGGACCTGGCCCACAGCTGGTCCTGGCCCTGTGCCCTCCTGACTGGGAACTGGACCAGGTAACATTTGGTTCGCAGACTGGCACTCGATCCACTGAGCCACACCAGCCAGGGCATCAATTCACTTGCTCTTTTCTTTGTCATCCCTAATCTGCTATTAAGCCTATCCGGTGAGTTTTAAAATTTTAGTTAATTGTATTTTCCAGTTCTAATATTTCTATTTGGTTCATTCGTATATCTTCTATTTCTCTGCTGAGACTTCTTGTATTTCTACTGGTTTCCAGATGTTCCTACTTTGAAGAGCTTTAAAATTTTTGTCTGATAATTCCAACAACTGTTATCCGGGGCTGATGCCTGCTGACTACCTTTTCCCTTACAGTCTTTGGGACTGTCCTGGTTCTTCACATGCCAGGTCATTACGAATGGTATCCTGGACATTCTGAGTATTATGCTGAGAGACTCTGAGTCTTCTTTAAGTTCTGTGGATAATGTTAGTTTTTTTGTTTCAGCAGGCAACTGACTAGGTTCTGCCTCCTGGGCCAAGTGGTGAGAGAACAGAAAGAAAAATAAAGCAATCAGGATTCCCCTAATGCCTTTGGCCAGAGATTTCGGCACCTGCGCTGCCACTGCTTTGCCACTACTGTAGCCACAGGATTGACTCGGGGCCACGGCAGGGGAAAAGGAAGGAGGAAGAAAACCCTGAAGGAATCCCCCACCTCTCTGTCCTGTAAGAGTCCCACTTCCCGCTCTTCATCAGTCAGAGAAGGCTACTTTGCATCTGTTACACAGCTCCAGGTTTTAGGTTGTCGTGGAGGCCATGTCAGAAGCAAAACAAACAGTACATTCACCACCAGCTTGATGGTACTTTGAGTTCCCTAATCTACCAGCTGGAGTCCTTAAATAGCTACTCCATGCATTTGGGCCAGGGTTTTTAATTATATTCAGGAGAGGCAGGGTGGGGTGTGCTTATTTACTCCACTGCACCAGGGACTGGAACCACATCAGGGGCCCTTAGCTCTAAGGACAACCGGGGTGGAGAAGCGCTGCACACATGCATGTAGATACTCTACACCGGGGGTTGGCAAACTTCTTCTGTAAAGAGCCAGATAAATATTTTAGGCTCTGTGGTTATATGGTCTCCGTCACAACTACTCAAGCTACTTCACTCTGCTGCTCTAGTGCGAAAGCAGCCATACACAACATGGAATCAGCGTGGCTATCTTGCAATAAAACTTCATTTAAAAGAATGAGTGATGGACTGGATCTGGCCCACAGACAATGGTTTGCTGACCCCAGTTCTACCTCACAAATAAAGACGGCTAAAGGCAAAGTTCACTTTTGGACTTTTTCCCATTCCTTAGATAGCAGAATTCTCCAAATAACTACAAGCGATACTTTGCTCTCCCATTCCTAGTCCCATTATGGACAAGAACTGTGCCCTTCGATGCTTCAGACAGGCACTACTCTAGAGCTATAAAAACTTAAGTTATAAAAACTAAAACTTGAGATGACTTGACCAACATCTCTTACATCTACCGAAATGCTTTAGTTATCATTTCAAACAGAAGCCCTTATTCACAATTTTCTGGGGGACACGTGACGGCAGAGGTCATAAGCAACAGCGTCCCAACTTGTTTTCCCAGAGGCTGCCCGACTGGAGGTGTGGAGAGGCGGCCGTCCTTTCGCTCACCTGGTTTCCTGCCGCAGAGATAGAAGGCCAGCCTGTCGGTCAGCTCATACTGTATTTCTACGAGGCGTTCTGCCAGCTCGTGGTGCCCTCCTTGCCTACCGAGAGAAAACAAAGTACCATTTATGTTGCTCGCCAGCCACTGGCTCTGGAATAGAAAAGGACAGAGACATCCCCTGAGACACCTGAGCGATTTATCAAACACGCCTTTTTACAATAATCAACCCTTTTGTGTGAGGTGAACTGTCAAGGTCTACTTTGTTTCCCACATGTATAAGCTGCTTTCACGATCTGAACTATCCCCTCTCCTTTATTAAATTTACAAGACAGAATACTTAATAAGGAATTCAAGGACTTATGAGAGGGATGAAACATTTCACCTAATGAGGTAAAAGACAAAACTAATAAATGGTCTAAGGTAGAGATTCTCAAAAATTAACTAGAGTGCTTTAAAAAATGTACAGGTGACCAGGCCCCCTCCTTGGATATTCTGAACCAGTAAAGATGGGATAAGCGTGGACACCAGTATTTTAAAGGTCCTTCCCTTAGATGCTTCTGATGGAGCCAGCCTGACTCGGGGTGAAAGTTTAGCAACCACGTGAATTGAAGTCTTCAATTCAGAGAAAGATCAACCTAATCCACACCTGTAGCTCCTTTCACCTCCTTATTTTCAATTTCCATAACAGAAAATATTAAGTTTACCTTTCTTCACTCATGAAATACATAAGCTGCTTTAAGTCCTTTTGGTTATATATAAATTATAACATTGGGAGATCATTATATGCAAAGTACCCATGAAAAAAATTCCAAGGTAAGTCATAATAAATATCATTTACCGAGGGCTCTCTTCCTTCTAAAAGATATGGTCTAGTTTCTCAGTTTCTTTTCCTATCATCTAAGGACTACAAAATAATCTCTAACCTATCTTTGATTTATGTGATGCACATCTTGTTTTCCTTTTTTTTAACATCTGTAAAATCAAGAAGTATCCTAGATTGATGGTACCTTATCATTTAATTGGCCAAGTTTTTTCTTTTTTAGTGGCATATAAAATAATGATAACCCGTACAAACGGGGGTCTTAGATCTCATGAACTACTGTATTTCTCAATCCCTTAGCTTTGATGTTTCCAGACACACTCTGCACTCTGCAGTCAGGTCCCCTGCTGTGGCAGGCAGGCCTTGCCCAGTCCTCCCTCCTGAACTTGACTCATGTCTTTCTTCTCACTTGGAACGCCTGAGCTCTTCCGTCACACACCCAAATCTAACCCACTCTGACCGCCTAAAAGGAAGTTTTTTTAACGATATGGGCCACAGTGAAGAACCTATATATGCCTTTTAAGACCAGTTATCCATTTTGGCAACAAATTCCACATTATCTTGCCCCACGTAACTCCTTCATGCATTTATGAATCGTCTCCTCCATGGAACAGTGAATTCTGGGAAGGCAGTTTTGTCATTTCACCCATATTATCGTCTGTTGAACAGAGTGTGAGTGCTTTGCAGTTAATAAAGTTAATTTGGAAAAAGGAGAAAAGATGATCCACCCTCTGTCACTTAAGTGATCTTCAAGATTAACTTATGAACTTATTTATTCATTTTTCCAGCATTTCACACAATTTTTAAACAAAGAAAAATTTGAAGAAAGCACATAGTCGTCCACTACCTAAAGACTAGGATTAACATCTTACTATAACTGTTCAATCATATATCTACCTACTCGTACACATTTGTTTTTAAGTTTAAGCAATGACTAAAAATATTTAAAAATTGAGGAGTGGGTTCTGCCATTCTTAGCACTAGATTTGGACTCTAACTACGGCTCAAATAGCATAGCATTATGAAGGATCACAAGGAAGACTGGAAGCTAGGCAGACTGGTTATGGTTCCACCTTCCCTGATTTTGCCAGGCTCTGAGCTCATATTCGTTTGAAAGGTCATCTGCAAAATAAGCGAATGTAAATCTTTAATGGGGTTAAATGTTAATTACACACAATTTAGCAATTTAATGAATCACACACAACATAAATAAGCCTGAACAGAGAGAAGGGACAAGAATCCAGGTCTCTAACCGTGCATAATCAACAGGAGTTTTCCCACTGGAGTCCTGTGTGCCCGGGTCTGCTCCGTACACTGCCAATAATTCCGCCTGCAAAATCTGTCCTGCTTTAGAGGCAACATGGAGTGGGGTGTTTCCTTTTTCCTAAGAATCATTAATAAAAAGTAGACCAAAAAGCAAATTAAATAAAGAAACAGCTACACAAACACAACCCACTTAGTTTCAATTTAACGTGTGGATCAGTTTAAGCTTTCTTACAGGGTGAAAGAAGTTGGCTTGTGCTCCTAAAGATAACAGCCTCAAACAGGTTTCAAGGTTCCCTGTTCTCACGCTTGAATGGAGTTGCTGAAAAACACACAAACAAAAAAGAATATCGTTGAAAGTGTAAAGAGTGATGTACTGGAGCAGCTGGCAGACCGTTTCAATATAGGCTGCATTAGTGATACTCAGCTCAGTAAGGTGGATGAAGCAGTCTCTTCCTTGCTGGTCACAGCCAGCCCTGGGCGCTAAGGTGGGGTTAGGCCTATTTTACTGATACGGAAACTAGGGCTGGTAAAGCTGATCTGCCCAAATGCAGGACCTAAGTGGCACAATTATACCTTGAGTGAGAGGGAATAAAAGGAGGTGGCTGAGCATGGCTCTGAAATCTGACAGACCTGAATTTCAAACCATACACCCTTTAAGCCATGTGACTTTGAGGAGGTTTATTAAGCAATGTGAACCTTAGTTTCCTCATCTCTAAGATCCTGATAGTAACACTCACTGCCTATTCACAGGGTTACTATAAGGAGTCAGTAACATAGCAAAGTGCTTAGCACAGAACCTAATACGTACGAAATGCTCAAAGAATACAGCTGTTGTTATAATAATAACTATTCTTACTTATTGTTCTTATTTGACCTAGGGCTCTAGGGCTTCCTATCCTACACTGTGCACACTGTGGGGCTCTGCCTTATATGCACCCTCTGTACAACACTATTCTCGGCCTTGTATTCAATGCTCTTACACAGCCTTTCGGGGTGGGACCTGGGCCTGTTGTATACCAAAGTCTGTACCACTGAGGACAAGTGCTTATACATTTAGAAGATGAGTGCCTTCCTTCATGTCTAACCTCGAACTGTCAAAATGCCATAATCCTTATCACAAAGAATAAAGATATCTACTCTAACATCTGTATCTAAGCCTTATTTTTTTAAAACTGTGGTAAAAACAATACCAACTCTTATTAATAAATGGAAGTGACCAAGAAACAAAGAAATAAACATTTCTATACAAAGTTTAAAATTGTGAACTGGGAGTGCCAATGCTGTGTGCGAGCATTTGCTAAAAGAAGTGCTTTGAAAATAGAGATGCGTGTTTCTTGTAGCATCTCTCAAAAACAGGTGAAGGCTCAATAAAGAAAACCATCTACTCGTTTTACAAGTATAATAAAGCATCCTGTGTACCAGAGCTTTAAGTCACACCCTGCTTCCTGAAGATTCTACTCAGTATACAACCTAGAGACCTAAAGAAATCCCACAAACTTTCTAGTCCCTTCTAGAAACTGCAAGGGTTCCTACTTCAAAATAAAACAAAGAACTTATAGAAATATAATTGTCAAACCATATCTGAAAAACACAAATAGTTTTCTAGATACTAATTTTTCCCCTCTGCCCTTACCTCTTCTAGCATGAATGGCTGCTATCTGAATTAACATTAAAGATAAAACCAATTGCAACAAAAAGCTATTATCAATTATTTAGTGACTACACGGCAGTTTTTGTTGTTTTCCTTTTTTTCCTTTTAAAGTATTTTTTTGCAAACAAAACAATACACTGTTTCATCCAACAATTTTAGAGATTTAGAACTGCAACCCACCTTGCTAAGATCTTTGGCAGTCACACTATCGTCATCCCGGCAGGGCAAGCGATGAACAAATGCCAACATCTGATACTTGGCTCTGATGAATTCTGCTTTATTAGGACTGGTTGGAAAACAAAAAAGAAAACAGTTCACTTGCAGTTCAAATACAACATTCCCCATTTTTCAGGACCCGCATCCCCTACTCGAGAATAAAAGGAATACTGAAATAAGTCTGTAGCAGTGGGTAAGACCTGAAGTTTGAAAACATGTATCAGTCATTATAATGACCAGGACTGCAGAATGCCTACTTTTTATAGCCACTTTTTCCCCCTGTGTAATTTTCTTAACTGACCCAGCAACCTTGCGAGGAGGTGGCATTTCACCCTGGCTTACAGGCGAGCTGTCAGGCTGACTAAGGCCCAGAACCTAGATTTCTGGTCTGACGACCTCTTGTTTGAGCACCTAAGCTTAAATCTGATTACACCAACAGCCTCCAAACCTTAGTCTCAAACTGGAGAAACCACTGCCCTGTACTGGGTAACCATGCAAAAGAGATGGTTCTGTGCCTGGCCTTGTTCTGCATTTTTAATGGCAAAGAGCTCAATGAACAGTTCGGGTAAACACCTCTTGTGCTGCCCTTGTAGACGGTAGACAAAAATACCTACACTCCTTCAGCGGGCCCCTGGTGTTATGAAGAAATAGAAGTATTTATAAACATTCCACTCACTGTACTTTATCCTGTGGATTAGCTTTACGTCTTCCACTCATAAGAGAGGCAGGGTCCAGCAAAGAATGCTCCCATATAGAATTAGCACCATTATTATATAAGGTTTCAACCATCTAAAACCAAACAGTATAAAAACCATATTTTAACTTCTTTAAACAAATATTCAGTGACTGAGCTGGAAAGCAGAGCCCCGTTACAAACTCTAGCACAACTGGCACAGCACGTGCACCATTACTTTCAGATTTAAACCATGAAAGATGAACCTGTACGTAGAATTCCGGTTTGACCAGCAGGATAGCTAAATAGCTAAATGGGTTGGACTGTACTGTTCTCACAGATTATGAAGAAAGAGCAGTTTGACACCTAGGGCCATGTTTCCCAAGACTGATTGTCCAAATACTATGTGCAAGATTCTTAACAGCCCATGTACTATCTAGACTACTCAATATTTTCCTTTAAATCCACTCATTTTTAAAACTTTTACTAGCAGTTATGGTTTGATGTGCTATTATAATTTTCTTATACACACTAATGCAACTGCCAAAATAAATTTTGGAGTATTATCTATGTCTGTTTTGAGTACCACTGGTGGTTCATGGGCCAGACTTTGAGAATGGCCGATTTGGCATTTTAAACTACTTATCTGTAGACTTCATTCAGATCTTCTAATAAAATCTGTAAACACAGACCTGAGAACAGTAAAAAACCACCTGCACATGAGAATAAGCTGTTAGAAACTTGTGAGTAAACGCTATTAATAAGCCGTATCTTCCAATTTCATTTCAAAGTGGGACTACTGACCCGGTCCCATCTGTTTTTTACATTAGTGCAGACACTGTGACACCAGAGACCCAAACCCACTTGTTCTGGTCCCTTGGTTTGCACAGGCATGTTTAGGGAACAGGTTGTGCAGCTGTCAGAAATGTAGTAAAATATGTACTCAAGACAAATGAAAGGGAAACACGTGCTTAATTCTTAGTTCCAATAGAACTTGAAGAATGTGTCCCCCAAAATAGAAGTACAGATGACATGACACTGGACCCCAAATAAAACCACACACAACACTTAGCAGTGTTAGGCAATCAATCAAAACATGTTAACTGAATCTAGTCTCTAACTAGTAACAAGATCTTTAAGAAAATTTAAATCAGATGTTGCAGAAATTTCTCAGGAATTTTAGTCCATGCTTCTATCAAAACAGGAAAAAAAAATGTCCTAAATATATTGGTGGGTACTGAAGGATAAGTACATTAACAAGAAGTTTGTAAGGCTGTAGCTTTCAGAAACATTCATCATTGTATGTGGAAAACATAGACTGTTTAAAACCAATTTCTGGAGATAGTCTAGGAAGTCAGCAGTGAAACAGTACCAAGAAATTTAAGACAGTTACAGCACCTCTATTCAGTTATGATTCAAGCACTGTTGCACGATTTAAGGAGCAGTAGAAATGTTAGTTGCTAAAGCAGTGAGCCCTAAAAGCAAATTACAAACCATGAGAAGAATTCTTCCTTTACCTGAAGCAATGTTGGAGGCCACGGCGTGTGTTTAAGATGTCTTACTTGAGAGATATGGCGCCCTAGACTCCGATGGACACTGCAGCACTCATCACATATAAAAGTCCCCCGATTTACCGATGCCCAGGAAGGATCTGGGAGGGAAAAAAATCTCAGTGGCGAAGATATCAGTTGGTTGCTTTACTGCCAGGTGGCAAAAGGTGACTGAGGTAAGGTGTTCCAGGAAAACAAGACATTTTTATTGTTCTAGTATGTCAATCAACAACATATCAAGCTGGTGAGCTGGTCTGATAGAACCACCTATCCTGGCTGATTGGGCATGATGTTAACTGAGCCACAAACATGAGTTGAAGCCCTACATAAGTAGCTATCTCCTTTCTGGTTCAGGGCCGCAGTCTGAAGTCCTAATGGGATCTGCTACCTCACATACATGCCCTTTCATTCAACATAAGAAGCAAGCTGAGAGGATACAGATGCATCATTTTAAATCCATCTCCACAGATGGCAAGATAATATCACTGTGACAGTGAATAATCCACACAGCATTAGCCAAAGAAAATGGTGAAAAGACTGCTACAAATCTCTGCCCATCTGCTTAGCAGAAAGCTGAGAGGGACAAAACTACCCAAGTGCTCAGCTGTTGCGGTTCTGAGGACTGGGAAACCTGGCCTCCTCCACCAGGGGGATGTTCTAGGGTATCCATTTGTTGTTTTAAATAAACTACTGAGTCTAATCTTGCAACTGATCTGAAAGAACAGATATGTAATCACAGCAGCTTCATGGAAGCAAAGATATAATACAAAAACAAGTAATACTTTTGGTGTATTACTTTTTTCCTATGAAGTCCCACAGACAACTTCACTGGACACCTATTGACAGAGGTATAATTCACACTGATAAGCAGTAAGAATAATTCACACTGGGTTATGTAAACCGAAAACTTGGAAACAAAAATAAAAACAAACAGAAAGACAGACCTACAATTCATCAGAGTCACCATGCAGTGACAATAGGTGCCACTCAAGCTGCCTGGTCTGAGAGGTATATTTAAAAATTCTCCAATGTCCACAAAAATCTCTAAAATGCATTTGCACCATCTTTACCATTTTTTAACAGTTTATTCAAGCCCTTTCCAACCATGCAGTGAAAAGTTACGGGATTTCAATCAAAGATGAATCTGAGGAGTCTGAGCGTGTGGTGGTTAAGGGGACTGGCTCTGGAGATGCGCAGTCCAGGGTTTGAAGCCCAACTCTCCTACTTCTCACACAACGATCTGAGCAGGTTACTTTCTTTCTTTTCTTCCTTCCTTTTTTTTTCCTTTTGAGCATCCTCACCATGGATCAGATGGGAATAACAACACATCTCAGGATAGTGGGGATATTAAAAGGTAAAGTTGTTTGCATGTAGTAAGTAATCAGTAATGTTAACTGTTATAACTTTTCTCAATTATTTTCTAAGTACCATTCAGATATTTTCAAGAGCCTACTGAAATTCATGACCACTAGAAAAGTTTTTGATTGTTAATACTTAGAGTGTTGAATGTTTCAATGTGAACACTGTATTATTGTAGTAAAAGTCTCCGTTAAACTCAGAGTAGAGTATATTTTAAATGAACTAGATTCATTGAAAAAAAAGTAAAATATTTACAAAGATGTGATCATGGTTAAATGTCTGCCATGAAACAGAACAGAAACAAAATAATTCTAAATAATTCACTGTTACCCATTCCAAAAGACAAAAATTGGAAACATCAATATGAAGGGTCCTCCTACACATAAAATTGCTTTTTGCGGTGTGGTACCACTCACTACTAGTGACAAAAAAAAAAAAAAAGCCTTTTGGAATCACAGCTTTGGCTTTCACGCATCTATTCAGCAGATTCACAATATTCTTGGAGCACATTAAAGGAACAAGACAACAAGGATTTAACACCCATTAAGCAAGATTCTCAATTAATTATTTTCACATCATGGATCAGAATTCCATGGAAAAGATATTAGGATGTTAACAGTAAAATCGAGTTTGTATGAATGATGTTGAGTGAAACCCTTCCAGTGTTTCTGAAGCTTAATGCCAGAGCTACTTAACCTGGGTTCCAGGAATACATAAAAAAAAAAAAAAAAAAAAAAAATAGGCTTCAGAAATGTCTGTGACCCACTGAGAAATCCTAACATAAATTTTGTACGAAAGAGTAAGTGTGCATGCATTTGCTGGAGAAAAGGCCTTAGCATTCATCAAAATCTCAAAGAGATCCCTAACCATAAAGGTAACTGTTTCAATAGGGTTTTGAAGAAAAAAAAAAAAAAAGCAGCACCAATTCCTGGCTGCTCGAGTTCACAGAACATTTCAAGGTAGCCTAATTACATTCAAAACAGGAAGGAAGTGACTCAAGTCTCTGTAGATTTGGCATGTAAGACAACTAAAATGATACAATGGAAGAGAAAATGTTCTGAAACGCACAAAACGCTGCAGAAGTGCAAGGTAGTAGTTAGGGTGGCAACGGAGCCAAAGTTTTCCTTTGCCCCATATGGCCCACTGAGAACTAAATATATGGGTTCCAAGAGGAAGTCTGACTCTAGACTCATGTGAATCGAACACATTCACAGGCAGTTCAACTGAAAACAAGCAAGAAAATAAGGAAGTGGAACAAACAACGTTTTTTAGAGAATACAGTGGAGTTTGTATAACCCACACCAACTTGGTTCATAAAACATCTTTTTACTCCTCCAGCCCCTCCCTATCTTCAGAGAAAACTGGCTAGCATCACTGGCACTACGCAGGCCAGGAACTAACCACACGAGGTTAGAGTTATCACAGTACTGTTCAAAACCGACCTGCGCTTCCATATGACAGGACGAGCTCCAAACAGTTGCAAAAACACTGCCGCTGGAGGATTTCACTAAGATTGCTAATTGGGCGCTTTTGTGCCAAGGAAGCCATCTTACCTTTGAATTACTTCCAATTCAAAGCAGATAAATCCAAGCACCGAAAACATCTTAAGACACCTGTCAATTCAGTTCCGACTGCTAAAATGGTCCTGACCTCTAAATCTGAAAATTATACATGAAAGGAATGGTTTGGGCCTTTCAACGCCCCCAAATGCCTACACTGCCTGAACGCCCAGTGACTTTGTGTTCGTTTTGTAAATTACAATTAACCTACGATTTAGAATTCAACTCTAGCTGTAAGGGGCTACGCAAGTTCTGTACTAAAGAATACAGTACGAACAGGAAAAAGTACTTAAATGAGACGATCTTAGGAACAGTCACTGAATCTTCCTAATAATCACTGACTGTAGTACTCCTCATTATCCCCATCGGAAAACCGAGGAAATCAAGCCCCGGCCGAACTAAGTCACCAGCCCAAGGTCACCCAGAGGCAAAATCTAGTTGTAACTCAGGCGGTTCAGATGCCAAAAACTGAGATACGCATTGACTCCTAAGTGCCGGGTGCGCGTGCCAGACCCCCGGCGTCCAAGAGATTCTCTCCCGCGGAGGGGGAGCCGGAACGTCAGGAGGGGGGAAATCGTGTCCGGGTCCGCGGGACAGTCTCGGTGGAGGGAAGCGTCGAGGGGCGCCCACTCCGGACAGGGTTCCCTGGCGGAGCGGCGGGGCTCTGGCTTGGCTGGGGGTGCCGGGGAAGAGGAGGTGACACCTGCACCTCTGGGGACCGCAGCTGGGAGGACGCTCGCATTTTACTTCTGTAATGGGCCTTCCTGTGCATTGCCCAAGCCCCTTCCTGTTGAAGAAGCGGCCCCGGCCCCGACACCGCCCCCTTTCCGCAAGGCCTGGGACAGGAGGGACAAGAGGAAAGGGAGGGCGGCGGCCCCCTGCCCGCCCGGCTCTGACAGGCCCGGGACGGCTATCGTCCCAAGGCTGCCCCCGTTCCTCCGAGTCGCGGGCCCGGTCACGGAGTGTGGGGCTCGGCCTCCGGGAGCCGCCTGACCCGTGGGGGCGGTCCCGGGGCAGGGGTCCCAGTCGGGAGTGCAGAGGGGAGCGGGCCCCGCCGGAGGGACTCACCCGGCACGCTGCAGTCAGCGCACACCTCGCTGCTCCGGAGCCGCTTCGACATGGCTCCCGCCTCCTACCTGTCGGGCACCTGAGGCCCCGGGACAGCGAAGGCAGTGGCGGCGGCTGTAGCGCTTCCGCTCTAACGGGTCCCCACCGCGGCGCTAGCGGCGGCGCCTCTCCCCTCAGCGCCTCGCAGCCCAGGCGCAACACGCACGCGTGCGGAGGGGCCCTTCGGCTTTGGGCAGTCATGTGACCGGAAAGGGCACGTCGCCTTGTAGCCATTTTGAGTGAGGGCAGCTGTGTACGCTAGCGTCTTAAGTCCTGCTTATAAATCTTGAATTTGGGTCTCTTTCGCTAGGAGAGAGTCGCTTCCTCCCAGCACTGATTACTACTACAGAAAGCAGCAAAATCTAGTGAACAGAACTCCGTACCCACAATGTAATTGAGACAAATAACAAAGTCACTAGTATAACTTTGGCCAAGTTCATTTATTCTTTACTTTATTCAACAAATTTATGTTGAGCACCTACTGTGTTCCACACACTGTTCCAGGCAGTGAAGAAACAGCAATGAGCAAAAAAGGCAAACTATTCTGTCCTTATGAATAGTACATTCTACTGCAGTAGACCTACAATAAAATAAATAAATAAAATAAGAATTTGTTAGCTGTTTCTTTAGGTCGCAGTTTTAGTCTCACCTGCAAAATGGAAATAATATATTATCTAGCTCTAAACCTCGATTTGCTTTTGTATGGCCTGCTACTTAAGAATGATTTTTATAATTTTAAAATGTGGAAAAGAAGAGGAAGAGGAAGAGGAAGAAGAATATTCAACAAACTGCATATGTGGCCTGCAGAACTAAATATTTACTATTTAGCTAAGGACAAATGGAATAATTCACAGAAAAATGCTGTGTGCCTGCCCCATAGTAGGCCCTCAATAATTGTAGCTCCTATTATTATTGGTATTTGGTATTACTATTATTTTCTAATCACAGTTTGTTTCTTTGAGAATAAGAATAGATAACCTACAGTAGTTTATAGGATACTGTGAGGTAAACACAATGAGATGAATTTAATCAGTGTGAAGGAGAGAAGTGGCCCTAATACTAATGAATATTTATTGTGTTTGTTATATGTGTCAATTGAGCACAAAAGAGGCAGGAGGCTTTGACTACAAATAAATGACAAAGATTTATTCGAGTGTCTTAAGTTCTTCATTCCTTCCTAAATCCTTCAGAGGATTATCTACAGGAATTTCTATCTTTAGGCATTGGTGCATAACTGGAAAGTTCAAAATTTTAAGTCCTCAAGCTCAAGCTTCTTAAAGTATTCTATTCCTCATGCTTCAGCCCATTTGGTCTGGACCAGTTTTGTCAATTTAACTATACAGACTCCATTTTAAGTCAGATTAGCTTTACTGACTCGACCTTGTTGTCTTCACTCATCCTTACATGTAAACACAGCTATGAGCTCCATTCAGCAAGTATTTGGATGCCTCTTACGGGCCATGTACGGTTTCGATTTTAGGTACTCTGGCAAGCAGCCATTGTGGTGTTTTCCAACTAATAAATGAGAGAGATGTTCAATAAATGTGGGATGAAGAAGAGAAAGATCAAGTTGCACACGGTTTCTGAAAGGATAGGAAGTCCTGGAAGAGGTCTCAGAAGCTCTGGTCTTTGGTCCCTCGCTGCATTTTCATAAACGTGTGGTGTGGGTATAACCACACAATTCCCAACAGTTTACAGTTAGAGCCTCTCTGGGTACTATCTTGCTGCTCCTGCATCCTGTTCTGGATGGTAGACTCACAAATCTTCTGGACTCAACACGCGTAGAGAATGGATTCGGCCAGGATTCTCAAACAGCTGTTGCAGGCAGCTGAAAAGCTGAATGTGCACAAGCAGAGGAGGCCGAGGGTAAGCTTTCTGGATGCATTAAATAACTTTGTCCAGCTACATGGTCTAGTTGCAGACAGCTGTGCAGAAAGCTCAGGCTGGTGAGTAACTGTACATTGAGTTGGTTCCCTACTGAATCAAGGAGCTGTAGTGTCACAGGTTGAAAATCAAATGTTAAGTTCATTTGAAGACTGTGGTCTAGTCTGGGTATTATCTATTAGTCCTTTCAGCCATAACCCAAAAATCAAACAGCTAGCTTCACAAAGAAATGACACTCGTATGTGGAATAAACCACCACCTTAGTTAACTGAATCATAACTTAGTTTGGAGTTCAGATAGAACAGTGGTTTTCAACTGGGGGCGATTTTCCTCCTCCACGGGACAATTGGCAATGACTGGAGATTTTCCCGCGGAATGCTACTGGCATCCAGTGGGTAGAAAGGCCAGGGATGCTGCTCAATATTCTACAAAGCATAGGACAATCCTCACAGAAAGAATTTTCTGGTTCAAAAATGTCCATTCCTTGAGAAACCATGAGCTAGAACTAACCCCGTATGATGCAAATATTTAATGCCACTTCCTCCAGGGTTTATAGTTCCCTCTTCAAAACTGGTGTTGCCCACTTCCAAAGTGGCTTCTGACCAATCACGGAAGCATCTGCCCACGTCCAAAAAGGCTGCAAGGGAGTCAGAAGCTGGAATGGTTTGGCCCAAGCCCTGTTGTCACCCCCTGACCGCAAAGTCGTTGGAAGTAGCCCAGTTGTGGACTGAACCATATGAGGTTGCTGGAGAAGGGGAAAGGGGCTGGAGAAGGGAAAAAGGGTTGGAGATGGGTAGACTGAGTTTCCCATATCGAGATCCTGGGCTAAGGGAGAGAATTTTAAATATTTTGGGGGATTATACTGTATCTGCTGCTGTGAAGTTGGAGGTGGGTGGAATTGGGTGAACCCGTCGCCGGCTGGCTCGTCTCGCCACCCCCCCCTGCGTGGAGTGCAGTGGTTCGCTCCCAGCACTTCCCCGTTTGGGGCAGTTCGGTCCCCAGAAGTCGGTTCGCGAGCTGTCAGCGCGGGCGGCAACGCAGTGGGGCGCGGGGTGGGCGCGGTCGATCGGGTCCCCGACCCGACCCCCCGACCTCCCGCGCTCCCCACACCTCGCCCACTAGGCCGCTGGGCTGCGTACCGCGCTCCTCACTCGCTCGCCTCTTTCTCTCTCGCTCCCTCTCCGGCCGCCGGGCGGGCGCCGGAGACCCCGCGGGGGCTGAGGCTTGGCAAGCGGGCGGTGAGGGCCCGGCTGCGGCCTCCTCGCCATGTCCTCGGCCGGCGACATCAGCGCCCACTTCCCTTTGCACCTCCTAGTCTGGAACAACGATTACCGGCAGCTGGAGAAGGAGCTGCGGGGCCAGGTGAGGGGCGGGGCGTGGGTCCGCCCCCATTGAGGGAAGGAGGGGGAAATCCGAGGTTCCTGAGCCCCCTGGAGTGTCTCTCCAGCCCTCTACGGTCGGGGCTGCGCAGACCCCTACAATTCTTCAGTCGTGGGGCAGTAATCATAACAGGACATGGACTGAGCTTTTGCTGGTGTGCCAGGCCCTGTGCCGAGGGCGTTATTACATTAACTCTTTGACTTTGCAACAGTCCTAGGAGGTAGGTACTATTATGATTACGTTCGACAGAAAGGGAAACAGGCGCCCAGAGATTATGTGCCTTGCGCATGGTCGCCCACCTATTAAATACCAAGTCGGGATTTTAACTGTGGCCCGCTTGTTCCAGAGCGCACGGTTTTAACCAGTTAGGCTCTAACAGTCTATCCCAAAGGCAGAAGAACAATACACACCCCTCACCCCACCCACCCTTTTTGTAAGGAAGGGCTTGGTTGGGTTTGCAGTCCAGGTTGTAACTCGCCCTGTGAACTCGGTGAACTTTGGCGGGGCATTTTTTCCTCTCCGGCCCAGGGAGACTGATGCATCCCAAAGTTTGAGAATCACTGGTGCCCAGGATCCTTAAAATCCCTTCTTGTTCTGAGGTATGTTGATTACTTGTCTTTTATTTACTGCCATCTTTTTAAAGCAGTGATTCTCAGTCAGAGGTGATTTTGACACCCCCCCCACCCAAGAGGCCAGGGCTGCTGTTAAGCATCCTACCCAAGTGCACCAGATAGCTCTCCACAAGCAAGAATTATGTGGCCCAAAATGTCAGTAGTGTTCTACGTGAGAAGCCCTGCTTTAAAGATATCTCAACAATTCTGGGAGTTATTGGTGCCTTCAGATTGCAACCTAATGAGCTTAGCAGCTAGAATAAGGATTTATAGTTATTTGGTATAATTGTTCACGTTGACTTCACGTCCTGGTTTTTTAAGAGATCAAAATTGACACTGGTTGTCAAGGAAAGGTAGAGGGAAGGACCATTGGTTGTCGTTTGGTTGGTGAAAATTGAACAAAGTCAGCATCGCCTCCTTTGATGAACAGTTGCTGCTAAACCTGTGCTTGTGCCCCGCCGTATTCCTTTTAAATCTGCTGAACACCCACTGAAAGTCAAAAGTCAATTCTCCATCCAAGGAGAATAAAGTTTTATTGTAGGTTCTTGCTCTTCATGACATCATGCCCCCAGAGTGCATGATTCACCATTAGGCCTCCTGGTATACCTGATGGGTTCATTCCATTTCTGTTACCGAGGGAGTCCTCCCTCGTTTTGCTCTTAACTCTGAGCCTCACCTTGGACCCTGTAAACGTGACTGGACAGTTCTGGTTTTTAGGTCAGCTGCACTGTACATCTGCACTTCCTCAGTACTGGGGCTGTCCAGCCTCTTGTGAAATAGCGAGATAAACTAACTACCAAGTCTCAGAACTCACATCCGATTTGATAGAGCATTTCCTTGTCATCATTGAACCACACTCTTTCTATACTGATTTCTGAAAACAGCCCACTTTCTAGCCATTGGAGGTGAGGAAGAGAGTTTCAATAAACTGCAGTTTATACTTATATGAAAACGTGTTGGATAAGAACAAAGTCTTGGTCTATAATCTAAAAGTGTGATACAGTTGAATTATCTCTTCTTCTTGCAAGCTGTGATGAAAAGTGTTCATTGAAAGCTCTCTATGACTCTTGAAAAACGTTAAGGGCTCTTGCGATGAGAAAATTCTAATTTTGCGGCAGATTCTCCTGGAGTAAGTTGGTCCTTAATGCCTTCCACAGTCAAGGAGGTTGAGGAAGACTGTTCTTACTTTCTAGTTATTTGGGTTTGACTTTGTTATTGGTTATCACTGTAGATAATTTCACGGTATACCTGTTCCCTTTGGGGAAGAGGTAGTTAAGATGTGCTCATGAAGAAGATCCAGTTTTGATCCTGAAAGTTAGCTGTTTGAAAGGCTGGAGACGGGCTGGCTTCAAGCGTGTGCTACTTTGTGCTCAGAAGGGGCTTGGAATGGATCAAGTGCTCTGCTGTTACTGTTCTGAAATTCATAACTACTTTTGAGTAAGGGGCCTTGCATGTCTAGTTTTCACGGGGCGCTGCAAATTCCGTGACTGGGTCAGGGTCAAGAAGTTGGTCACTGATTTCATTAAGATACGAGGCAAGGAATATTTTGTTGTCTTCCTATTTATTGAGATCCTCTCTTGATTATGAAACAGCTGCCTACTTCTGTGACTTGGAGGCAGCTGGGTGAACAGCCAGTACCAATGCTGATTAGGTTGTGAGAATGGGGATGTTCCTTACCCTTGCTGAATTGCTTCCTCACGTAAAAACGCATCAAGTAACACTGAAAGCTTACTGCTTTGCCGGGTGCTGCCCTGAAATGGTTCATGTGCAGTTTTAGACTGAACTCTCACTCCAGTCCCCTGGGGTGGGTGATGTTATGATTCCCAGCTTACAGATTAGGAAACTGAGGCTCCCTTGTATGCTTAGCCAGTGGCCGAACCAGGGTGTGAACCCGGAAGGTTGGACTCTGCCCTAATCCTGTATTCTTAACTCTCCCATTCTACCTCTTTGACTAAAAGCACCTTCGTTTCAGGGCTGTGGAAAAACAAGGCAGAGAGCCCGTCTGAAGACGCAGGCCCAGAGTAAATGGGCACAGAACCATTTGCCATGGTGGCTGCTGTTACCATGGTCATCCTCCATATTTAGTTTCTTTTACGTATGTCCTAGTTTTTCTCCAAGGAACGCATATTGATTTCATGATTAACACCAAAAAAATTCCTACTACCCCAGCCGTAAAACCAGCTGTTCCACTTAATGTTTCATTTGCCAGTAAGTTTCTGCTGTCCATTCCTTCATTCCTTCCATTCCACGGGTGAGACTGGAAGCAGGCACGCTGGTAGCTGGAAGAATTTTATTTTGTTCTAGCAACAGCAGCACAGAAAGAATCAAGTTTATTCAGATGAAGCTGATGAGTACGTGCTTCTGAGTGTGAGTGGATCAGCCCCTCAACCCACCGTCTTTCTCGTAGCTGGAGTTGCCTGTTTAGTAACTCACTTTGTCAGCTGTGAGATTGTTCCAAGCGTTCAACGTTTGCTCAGCAGGGGCACTTTATTAAGTGCCTCTTAACCTGTCAGCTTTACTGTCTTTAATATTCATCGGAGCTTTGAAGTTGGTTGGTGCAGGTAAAATGATTTGTGTTATGGTTATGTCGTTTGTCACTTAGTGAGAGAGGTCTGTTAAACATCTTTGGCCTTCTCACCGATGCTGGGAGAAGGAACGAAGGAAAGGGGACAGATACAAAGGTCAGTCAGTGCACCTTAGACAGGGGAGGGAAAACCCTCGGACCGGGTGGGGTCGAGGGTGGCAGAGGAGGCCTGGCTGTCGGGCCAGCCCCCAGTTAGTGGGCGAAGGCATGAAAGTCAGGCAAGAGGAAGGGAGCGGCCCAGGCAGCAGCAATACTCGGAGCCCAACAGGGAACCACCCTGGGGTGCTCACCCAGCCTGGGGCAAGGCTGGGTGAGGCCACTGAGTACACATTCAAGTCAGTGCCTGTTGGCTGGAGGCCTTCTGTGAGCCAGGGGCCGGGCATCCAAGAGGAAGAGTCTAGAACCTACTCTCAGGTGCTCCCCCTCAGCCCCCAGGAGCTCAGGCTCACCTTAGGGCGCCAGGCCTGTGGATACCTCCCCCCCCGCCCGCGACTTGGAGTCGGGGAACTAGTTCAGGCCACAGCTGCAGAGGACCAGAGCAGTCTGAGACTGCCCTGAGCTGCCCCCAGAGAGGTGACAGTGACAGTTTATAAAGCATTTGCTTCATGCTGGTACCAGGGCACAGAGGGGTTGAGTAATTCACAGAGGCTGGGGAGGACCCAGAAGTGGGCCTCAGACCTAGCTCTGCAGCCTGCACTCGAAACTCGGCCTTTGACTGCCTCTGAGGACAGGGTGGCAAAGAAGTCTTCGAGAAGAAAAGTTGGCGGGCTTAAATTACCAAATGACAAGGAGATGTGCAGAAATCTCATTCCTTTCCTTTTCAGGGGGCACTATTATAGTTAAAAGGGGTGGGAATTTTTAATTTGGTACAACTGATGATTGAAGAAACTTAAAGCAAAAACGATTGGTTTCGAAAGTGAATTCCAGTGAAAATTCCGAAAGCTCTTGCTCACTGAACTCACCTAATGAGTTGAAGACCCTAACCCTCACTATCAACTGTAATGAAATTTCAACAACCGTCTTTTAGGAAGAAAGTGGCAGCTTGTATGAAACTGCACAGTGTGGGTATATGATGAGAAGAGTTAACCCTTCTTAGTAATGTGGTTAGGCATTGTGTCTTGACCCTTGCAAGAACTCATTCTTTATTGCCCTCATTTTACAAGAGAGCAAACTGAAATTCAAGAGGAATTAACCTATCACACAATATATCGATGACATGGTTTTATATACTACAGAAAACACATGTACACATTGATTTTTAAATATACTTATTGAGACATAATTCACATGTCATGCAATCCACCCATCAAAGTTTATTATGCAGGGTTTTTTAGTATACTCATTGAATTGTACAACCATCACCATTATCAAATTCCAGAACATTTTCATAAACCCCAAAAGAAGCCCCACACCCTGTAATCACTCCCCATTTCCCTCAACCCCTTAGGCCCTACACAATCACTAAGCTTCCTATCTCTATAGATTTGCCTGTTCTGGACACTACATGTCAATTGAATTGTACAACATATGGCCTTTTCTGTCTGGTTTCTTTAACTTAACATGATGTTTTTAAATAAAGATTGCATTTATTTATTTTTAGAGCGGGGGGAGGGAAGGAGAAAAAGAGGGAGAGAAACATCAATGTGTGGCTGCCTTTCATGTGCCCCCTACTGAGGACCTGGTTCACAACCCCTGCACATGCCGCGACTGGGATTTGAACCAGCAACTCTTTGGTTTGCAGGCCAGCACTCAATCCACTGAGCTATACCAGCCAGGTTAACATGATGTTTTTGAGGTCCATCCATGTTGTGGCATGTATCAGTACTTCATTCTTTTTTGTAAATGAAATTCTTTTTTAAGAAATATTTTATTTATTTACTTTTAGAGAGAGGGCAAGGGAGGGAGAAAAAGAGGGGGAGAAACATTGCTGTGTGAGAGAAACATCAGTGTGTGGTTGCCTTTCATGCCCCCAGCTGGGGACCTGGCCCACAATCCAAGCATGTGCCCTGACTGGGAATCGATCCGGCAACCTTTCCTTTTATAGGGCTATGCCCAACCAACTGAGCCACACTGGTCAGGGAAGGGCAGTTTATTTTTACCCTTGGTGCTGCTTACCCTCCTTCCCTGCAGCCAGTGAGTGCGATGTTCTGGATATCTTTGGAGGCTGCAGTTAATGCATGTCCAAAAACTAGCATCTCAAATCAAGACAAAGCACATGTTCTAAGAAGTATTATGGCACTTAAAGTTTGTATATCCCAAAAGTCCATGGTAGTTTATTGTGTCCTTGGAAGAAAGTTCAGAGCTGCTCTGGGGAGGCAGGGCCCAACCATCACACTGAGCTCGCACCAGAGCAGCAGGCTCTTGGCTCTGGAGACCCCGTGCTGGTGCCGGAAGGAGGGCCGGCGTAGGAAGGAAGAGGAAAAGCTAAATGGGTATGTCCAGCACCTGGAAGGAAACCCTCAAGGGGAAATGGACTGATTGTGTATGTGCGTGTATGTGTGTGTGTGTGTATGTGTTTGCATTTATCTATAAACATGTCCACATACATGCCTGGCAGATCATGCTTCTTGTCCATAGGACCCATGGATATAGCTACTCAGGCCACTTGGAGCTCAGTACATGGTAACGAGAGTGGTGTTTTATTCCGACCCAAATGATCTTCTGTACTTTCAGTTTTGATTAAAGGCCTGCACTTCCTGTTCCACACTTGAATGCTGATATGTGCTTAAGAAATCCCCTGTTTCATTTCATAGGGTGGGTATACCTCAAGAAAGCCTTATTTAGACTTAATTTGAGTGTGGTTGTTGGTGATCTGAGGCCTATAGCCAGTATTTATTTATTTATTAGGCATTTAACTCCAGACAAAGAAGAACTCACTAACTATCATCTGTACTTACAGCCCCCAAACTCATATTTCAGCTGTGCCCACGTGCAAACATTCTTTGTCATATGTTGCTGTAATTAATGTCTAAATACTGATTTCTGTTTTTATACTTACACGATGTCTCAAACACATTGGCACATTTTTACATGATATTTCCAACTATGTGAACGCCAGCGTCTACTTTACAGAATGTGGAGGCTGTGGATCCCCGAGGCCGGACCTTATTGCATCTTGCTGTGTCTTTGGGACACTTGGAATCAGCTAGAGTCTTGCTCCGACATAAAGCAGATGTTACCAAAGAAAATCGCGAGGGGTGGACAGGCAAGTATGCTTTGTAAATTATTTATTTATTTAAAAATTTGTTTACTTAAAAATTTATTTATTTAGAGGGAGAAGGAGGGCGAGGGAGACAGAACACCAATTTATCATTCCACTTATTTATGCATTTATTGGTTGATTATTATTTGTGCCATGATGGGGGATCAAACCAGCAATGCCAGTGTATTGGGCCGATGCTCTGACTAACTGAGCTACCTGGCCAGGGCTTAAAATTCTTTTAAAGCCCTTTGTTTTAGTTTTTTTTTTCCAAATACAGGCCAGTCTCAATCACCATTGTCCTCAGAGTCATCTTTATCTTAAGACTCTTTCTCTCTCGGGACTCGGGACCAGGGCGAGGAGATGAGAGCCTTGGATGCTGCTGGCCAATCTGCAGCAGCACAATGGCCTGGATTGTGCCCTGGGCCAGAGGCCCTGGTGGAGAGCGACTACTCCTCATCTAGAAAGCGGCTCTCAGTGCAGACCCTCTCCACCACACACAGCCGGGGAGGCCGTATTCCCCGAGCCAATGTGATGGGAACTCCAGTGACTCCACCGGGACAGGAAAAATCAAAAGGAAATTATGGCTGGAAGTGACCCCTTCCAGGGAAATCCTGGCATTTCACCTTTTGTGCAAGTTCTCCTGCTCTTGGTCAGGGTAGTTTTGTGTTGACTGAGCCAGGATGTGTCCCAGCACAAGCCCTGCCTGCCTGATCTCCACGTGACCACAGTGGTGTGACCACGTAGTGAAAGCCAGCTCTCTGAAGACATAGCCAGGGTTTCATGACCAGCGGTAAGAGGGGGATAAGGAGAGGATGACAGGGGTTTGATCGAGAAGCTAAGACTACTCTTTTGTTCTCTTTTTACCTACTTAAGAGCTAGCAATAAGCCCTGGCTGGTGTGGCTCAGTGGACTGAGCACCGGCCTGCGAACCAAAAGGTCACCTGTTCGATGCCCAGTTGGGGCCCGTGCCTGGGTTGCGGGCCAGGTCCCTGACTGGGGGCGTGGGAGAGGCAACCGATTGGTGTTTGTTTCTCTCCCTCTCTTCCTCTTCCCCTCTCTCTAAAAATAAATAAATAAGTGTTTTTTTAAAGGAGCCGGCAGTAAGTCAGTCACACATGATAACGTGGAATAGCAGCCTCTCTCCCTCCAGGAAGAAAACGTTGGTCTTTGAGCTCTGGAGATATTTTTCAGGCTAGCTTTGAAATTTGTCAGCAAGCGTGGGAATACTGGGCGATAACATTCCTTGCACCTTTTCGTTCCCCAGTTTTGCACGAGGCGGTGAGCACCGGGGACCCCGAGATGGTGCACACGGTCCTGCAGCACCGAGACTACCACCACACGTCCACAGCCCTCGAGGCGGTGCCCGAGCTGCTCCAGAAGATTCTGGAGGTACTCATCACATATGGCATTGCCCTCCTTTGAGTTACACGCTGGTACGGCAGCCGGAGACACAGTCTGTGACATTCTTGTGTGCTTTCCGGAAGAGTTTTGTGAATCATGAGTAAGATGTATGGAGTCCTAAACAGCGTTATCTCTTGCTTTCCAGCTTGTCAAATGTAGGGGGTCCTCCATAAATGGTGTTTTTAGGTCACTAGCCTTGCCCTTTGAAATGCTACCTAAAAGTTAGAACTAAGACAAATGAATGTCAAATAATGAATTTGTCGAGGTGCCCAATTTCTTAGAAGCAGCATCCCGAGCAGAGGTCATCTCAGCACGGTTGCATTGGGCGTCGGGGAATGGGCAGGGTTTTCTGGGTCTGCTGTGGTTCACAGGTCTGTGTGCACCTTCTCCTTGTCCCTCCCGTCACTTCTAGCCATCAGTGTTCTCTGCTTTCTAATCTCTCGCTTCATGTTATGCACACATTTTGGCTTTTGGGAGGTTTACCTGTCTTGCAAATTAACGTATATGGGCTTGGTTACACTGGGCTCGTGCCTTGTTTGGATGATGGTTGCCATTCTTCACGTAATTTTTGTTACCTACAGAAACCGACTGGCCAGTCAACTACGTATAATATCCCCAGGGCAGCAGGAGACGAGGACGCTTCAGTGGTTCAATTTTCACCCCATTTATTCTCAATTTAAGCACAGAAGTGAGCTTCCCAAAATACCTCCAAAGATAGTTGTTCCCTAATCGGCTTTACCACATTACTCAGAACACATTTCTTGAGAAAAATGAACAGTCCATTGAGAAAAGGAACAGTTTTGCTAGAAATTAGACAAGTTACTGCTCATTATCGGAGCACTCTTTCAAAAAACATTTCTGTGACATGCAAACTACATCCTGCCCACGATACTGATTTTCCACGTCCTGCAGAGACACCTTCCCTGACAAATGAAGTAGTTATATGCAGTGTTTCTAAAATAGGTGTGTGTTTGAGTTTATGACGCTCACATGGATTTATCATTCTCTTATCTAACTCACTGCAGGAGGAAGTAAAAACATCATTTATCCATTTGACAAAACAGAAAATGACTTACTTAACATGGAGTCACTTCTCATTGTAAAAATTCAGTGTAAGGGATTCTCTCTCTCTCTCTCTCTCTCTCTCTCTCTCTCTCTCTCTCTCTCTCACTTGCATTGCTCCATAACAGTGCACTGCATTGAACTGTGTTCTCTGCGTGAAGTTCAAGACCGCCCATAAAAGACCTGCGTGCTTATTGGCACCAAAGGCTGTTGGCATTGTCTCATAACCTGCTCCTCTTTCTTATCCGCTGTCCTCGGAGAGTGCTGTCGCCCATCCCTGGTCCCGTCATGTCCAACCAGGGTAGATTCTTGGTCTTCCTGCCTTGTGCTCCTATGGAAACCATGGCAAGACCTTGGAGGTGGGAGGGAACAGAAAAACACCTGGAATATCTAGCATTTCTCTTCTTGGATGGTAACTGCTGATATTAAGTTGGATGGTTCTTACTTAAAGTAAGTAGCTCTCCAAGAACCTTCTTTAGGAATTCACAGAAGGTCAGAAAATCGTCTTTAAACGGCGTTGCTGTGGTGGTGCCAAACTCCCAAAAGCCAAATTTTAAAAGTTTAAGAGGAAGGTGGGGGCAAAAGTCTTTTGTTAACCGGAGGAAAATGTCAACTTCCTGGGGAAGTGATGCCTAGCTGCCTCCTTTTGGTTTCACAGAGCGGTCCGATAAATGCGGAGCCCTTTTCCGGAACACAGAGCCTTTGACAGTCAAGTTCCCGGTGTGAACAGACGTTCCTTTCTCGCGGCACAGCCTGCTGTGCGCATTGGCTGGCCGAACTTCAGCCCATCCATCCTCCCAGGCTCCTCTTTCAGTTACTGTTACAACCCCCACTGAGCCCCTAAATCAGATTGGACTTTTATCTCCCTCCAACCTTATTGCTTTCAGTTAACTGTATTAACTGTCTAGACACTTTATATCAAGAATAAATCACAGCCTGAGTATAAAGTAAGCATTTACTTGGATGGGTTTGCAATGTCTGTTTTCTTCTTATTTTCTCTGTTCTCCCGCCCTGCCCTTCCCCCAGCCTGCCCCACTAAAAGACCCTGTTTCCCCTTACTAGGTTTATGTTCAGTTAATAGTACCAAGGGTAATTTCTTTTACCCCTTTGTCCTTCAGACTCCGGATTTTTATGTGCAGATGAAATGGGAGTTCACCAGCTGGGGTGAGTGGCTGTGGGCTTGTAATTTATTTCTGTTTCCAAATTTATTTAGCCTGAATATAGGTTTATTTTTCCTTTATAAAAGTTACATGTACTTTTTTTTTAATGTAGGAAATGCATAGGTAAGAAATAAGGAAAAATAGTCACCTATAACCCCGCTGAAGCAGAACTACTGTTAATGCTTTGGGTGCTTTCCTCCTAGTCTTTGCCCCGCACGGGACTTTTCCTCCCACGCGTCCATAAATACAACATGTAGAGAACTCTGTCTCTCCTGTCATTTCAAGCTGATGTTTACCCATATTATTTATTCTTAAAAGGTTAATATTTTAGTAAGATTTACCATAATTTATTCATCTCCTTATGTGTTTCAGCTTGATTCTTTTAAACTTGTTATTCTAAGGAAGATGATGAGATGAATATTGGAATAGCTGTTATTTTACAAAATGGATGTATTTCTCCAAACTCTTATGTAAGGCAAATTGGCTGGCAGTCATTTTCGTAGACGTTCTACTTTTGTTTCTTGTAGATCAGTTCATGACAGTTCCTAATCCCCAGTTTTCAGCTGTTTTCACTTCTAGACTTCCCTTTCAGGCAAGAAGTCAGATTTGTAATAGGACACTGAAATGAAGTAAAAATCTATATAAAACAAGAGAACTTCAGATTCTTCTATGAAATGAATGAGTTTTTTTTCCTACTGCAAAGAAGCACTCTGATTCCCGGTTTTGTTAAAAAGCAGCACATTGTAGATATTTTGGATGGTGGCTGTGACAGTGTGGTGGGTCACGGCCATATGGCAAGAGTAGCCTGTGTAACCAGAAAGGCCAGATGGACACACTCTAGCTCTGATGGCAGGCGACGAGAGAGGCTCGTTTTGTGATTGAGACTTCATTTAGAGCTTTCTCTGGACGAGACATAGATCTCCACTTTTACAAAGAGCTGTAGAGTGACTTCCCGAATCAAAGTGTGGCGGCCAAGTCCGGTCCTTTGGGAAGGCCACCGTCTTGCCACTCCCACCCTTTCGTTAAAGCCAGAGTCCCGATTTCCCGGGCTGGGGGTTCCGCTTGGCCCTCGGGTCTTTCTCAGCGCCGCGCGTCTCTCCTCCAGTGCCCTTGGTTTCCAGGATATGCCCCAACGACGTCTGCCGCATCTGGAAGAGCGGCGCCAAGCTGCGCGTGGACATCACGTTGCTGGGCTTCGAGAACATGAGCTGGATCCGAGGGCGGCGCAGCTTCATATTCAAGGGGGAAGGTGAGTGAGGCCGTTGCAGCGATCATCGCGCACGCCGAAGCAGAGCGGTCTTTAACCACAAATCAAGTTCACGTTCACGTGCCTTGTTGGATCCTTTCTGGGCGTCTTTTTGTTACCTTTTTCAGTTACTCATCTCTCAATTCCTGTCGTATCTCTTATCTATAGAGTTCTTTTCTGTGTATTATTCACGACCCAACGTTGTTCACCTCTTGACATATATCTTCTCATGTCTGAGCCTTTTGGTACAAGCCTCTGTCTTGTGTCTCTTTATATTCCCTCCATAATCAGGCATGGAACCCCCTCCCCTTATGGAGGGTGAGAAATGGCATGGCTCACCCAGTGTCATGTATAAATAGTTTATATTTTGTAATCATGTATTTTAAAGAGTTACCTATTTATTTTTAGAGAGAGAGGGGAAGGCAGGGAGAAAGAGAGGGAGAGCAACATCCATGCATGAGAGTTAGATACATCATTCAGTTGCCTCGGCACGTCCCCAACCAGGGACCTGGCCTGCAGCCCAGGCGTGTGCCCTGACCGGGTATCGAACCACAGGCCTTCCGGTTCGTAGGTCAGTGCTCAATCCACTGAGCCACACCAGCCAGGGCTAATCATGTATTTTAAAAAGCACACAGATACATGTGTTGTTAACAAAGAATGCCAATTATTTTGAAAGTTTGTGTCTTTGGGGAAGATGGCCCAGAGCCTGCTATGAGTTGGGGGGAGTTGGCCGGGTAATCCCCATGCAAGTAGGCAATGGACAACCAATAGTCTTTAGGTTTTAGCAGGTGGTACCAGGGAGGAACATTGGAAAGATGATGCATTTTAACACATGAGGCTTTCTTGTTTTTGCATCTTACTTGCATTTTGCTTAGTCGTGTCCTGGTTTCCATTAACAGACAACTGGGCGGAGTTGATGGAAGTCAACCATGATGACAAAGTGGTCACCACGGAACACTTTGACCTTTCCCAGGAAATGGAGCGCCTCACTCTGGACCTGATGAAGCCAACAGGCAGGGAAGTTGAGAGGCGGCTCACAAGCCCAGTCATTAACACCAGCCTCGATACTAAAAATATCGCTTTTGAAAGGTACGAATTTGGCTTCTGCATTTTAGTATCTCATCCCTTACTGCCATCTTTAGTGGCATGTATGTATTGATTGGAAATTAGGGGTGGCTTGGGAGTTTTCTAATAGGGCAGTGTAAGCACGAGTGTTTCAAAGTGAATCTGCTGTCACCAAGTGGAAACCGTAGCTGGCATCCTTCATCATGTACCATTTTTATAGCACATTAGCTGAGTCTTGGAGAAATGTCTTCATGTTTTTTTATGGGCCCTTTCTAATGAATTTCACTTGAATTTTATTTTTGTTTTGGTGTTTGGGGATCCACAAGGCTCCCTGATCCTAAACCATGGAACTCTGAGTTTCCAGAAGCTCGCACTGATCCACTTTTGAATGTGATTATACTGATTATTAGTCAGATTCACAGATTTCATATCGTTAAATATAGTTCTCACTTCCCAGCTCCGCTACTGGGAGGCCTAATAGTTTAGAGCAAGAGCCCGGAGGGGGTTTCAGTTCTACTCCAGATTCTGCCTGCAGAAACCTCAGAGAGGCCTGTGTCTCAGTTCACCCGAGTGAGGACGCCGTGTCTGGTCACCCGCCTCTGGGCTGTGCAGAGGCGTGTGGGGCCTCCGCAAGGGAAGCAGACACCGTCACGGCTGTCCCCCGAAGTGCGTCTCCCACGGAACACGCCGAACCGGGGGAGTCTGTAGGGGCCCTGAGCGTGTGCCCAGGATGTCGCATCCAGATCCCGGGAAGCCAACGCAGCGTAACGTGAGCTGCTGTGGGCAGAGTTATCCTGGATGTAGGCTTCCCGTTCTCCTCATAAGTACACTAACTGCCCTCCTTCTTCTCTCCTTCTTCTTCGTTTCCAATGTAAAAAGTATTGACAGAACTGTGGGTTTTCTGTTTAGTCGAATAGAAGACTGGTTAAGTGCCCTTTTCCTTTAGTTTAGATCGAACTGTGGAATGAGGGCGTTTATTGTAGCAGAAGAGAACACGAAAACAGCAGGTGTGCTGCTCCTTTGGTGGGGGAACCCCGCCGAGGTAGGATCAGTGCCCCCATCACCAGCCTTCGCTCACCGGCCTCCCCAGCTGACGGCCATCATCTTCCAGGGACAGCAAGGGTTAGGGACTGACTGAGGTGTCACCAGTAAAGGTCTTGGGGAGACATCTCCAGTCGTTGGCATGTGCCTCTGCAGACAGGGAGGGCGCTTGCGCTTAGGGCTCTGCTTGCAAAGCCGGAAGACGGAGGAGCCTGCCTTCACCGCCGTGTCCTGGCAGTGGTGACAAGAGCTGGAAGAACGGAGTGTCAGCAGCAGGGCTCCTAACCCCCTGAGCATCTCTGGGCATGGCTTTGTCCCTCCGCATGCCTGTTTCCTCCACGGGGAAAGAAAGAGCAGTGGACTTAGAGCTGAGGTCTCCGAAGTCCACGACCCTAAGAGGTCATGAGAAGAGCCACAGTTCCCTCTAGCTCCTCAGCAGAGGTTCTAGTTGTTTGTTCCTAAATGCAGTTTCTGAACAGAGTGTGATGGTTACTGGCTGTTACCCACAGCAGGTAGATGGGAAATGACGTCATGTTCCCTTTGTCCTGAGGACTAAGTTGCATTTAGTATTCGTGTGGTCACAGGTTTCTCAAATGGTTCAAGCTTATCCTCCTTTTGCTACTGACGTTGAGTTGCTGAGAGAGAATTTCTAGAAGATAGCTGCTATTTTTTGTGGTACTCAGAATTAAATTACGTGATTATCGAGCTTCTCGGGCATTGAGTAATGATTTCAGGCACTCTGGAGTGTGAGGTTTTCTACGTAGAAAAACTGTGCATACCTACTTCTCTTTTTTAAATTTATTTTTTATTTAAAATTTTAAAAAATATTTTATTTATTTATTTTTAGAGAGGAGAAGGGAGGGAGAAAGAAAGGGAGAGAAACATCAATGTGTGGTTGCGTCTCGAGTGCCCCCTACTGCGGACCTGGCCCACAACCCAGGCATGTGCCCTGACTGGGAATCGAATCATCAGCAACCCTTTGGTTCGCAGGCTGGCACTCAGTCCGCTGAGCCACACCGGCCAGGGCTGCATACCTACTTCTTACTGGCAGTATGAGTGTTCATTTGATTGAATTTGGAAGATATGGTAGTCATTTTCATCCATTTCTTTTTTCTAATCTGTTACTTGGGGGCTGATGCTTGCAAATTAATGTCCTTCCTGCATAAATTTTTGGCCTAATATATACCCTCTGATTGCAGTTTGGGTTTTTCCTTTCTCTGAAAGATTATGCTCTGCTCACCTTAAAACATTGCCTTACCACAATAGCTTTTCCCCAAATTGTGTAGCAGCCTCCAAGCCACGGCACTTGCTTCGCGGCCTTTGGTGGGGTGGTCTCAGTGGGGACAGGCAGAGGTGAAAATGGCAAAAGAGGGAAGCTGGATGTTCTCTTACCATTTCCAGACGCCTCTGCATGTAGAGTTAACCAAGTGCAATTATGGTTATAAACTAGGTTGTAGACACTGGTCTTAAAAACGAAACTGTCCAAGGACTTCTGGTCAAGATGGCGGAGTAGTGGACAGACTCTGTGAAGGAATTGGTGCCCGATTAGTGGATGTTGCCATCTGGTTTGGTACTTGTTCAGATTACCCCAAAGGGGATGCCTCTACCGGATGGTATCATTATTGAAGAACTATCGAAATAAGTTCTTTATTTTATTTACTTATTTTTAAAGAGTGGAGGAGGGAGGGAAAACGAGAGGGAGAGAAACAGCGATGTGCAAGCGATATTGTACATCTATTGGTTGCTTCTCACACGCCCCCCAGCTTGGGACCTGGCCTTCAGCCTAGGTGTGTGCCCTGCCTGGGAATCGAACCTTTCAGTTCGCAGACCGGAGCCCAGTCCACTGAGCCACACCAGCCAGGGCAGTTCTTTATTTTCTGAAAAACAAACAACACTAACCTGTCAGAGAGTGGGAATGGAAGAGGGAGTGGAATAGTCAGCATCGTGGACAGAGCAGATGGAGGGGAGCGAGGAGCGTGGTGGTTCCCGGGGAGAAAAGCGCAGCTCTGCTTTCCCAGCACGCGTGAAGGGCGAGGTAGAGCAGACCTGGGCATCTTTTGGTACTTCGGACGACCGCGTGCCAGAAAAGGATTACTTCCCACTGCAGTATCGACAGACAAGGAACAGGGGTTTGAATTTGTTAACCAAAAGGAGTATCTTGGTTTTTAATTATCAGTAACTAAGAGGGGGCTCTGGTTTATTAATCAGTTAGGTGTGACCCCTAGCCCCCTGCACCTACAGGATTATTTTGTTTCTGAAATGCCACTTGGACGTAGCTAGAACTTTGTATAATCCCTTTAGGATTTCTTTCTTTCCCTCCAAGGTCATGGTGTACTAATTGTGAACAACTAATGGGAAAATTACAGCTTTGGTCCCTTTCTCTGAGTGGCTGTAATGTAAAACATAAAACTCCTTACACTCCGTCTGGCCTAATTTCATCCACCGAATCCCATTAATAGAAAAGCAACCTCTTTGGGAACACAATATGCAAATAACTGCCTACCTTCTTGGTGAGTTGGCTGACATGCGACCATTCCTGGAGCTTCCTGTGTGATGTCCTCCTTCACTCCAGGGTCAGAGCAAAGAGCAGGCAGGTGCCCGCACGGGGCCAAGTGCAGCAGCCACAGAGGAGCTGGGACATGATGTCCTAGACAGAGGGGCGGGCTGGCTGGCCTCCCCTGTGAGTGGTAGCCCTTTGCAGGGTGTGCTGCTTTGAAAAAGAATCAGAGCCTCTTGGTTACTTGGTTCCTCAGTGCGTTTTTCCCAGGAGTGGGGTGAGTGCAATAACTGGGTTTTCGGGCACTTGATCAACGCTGCCATTGCTGCTGGGATGCTGGGCTACTTTAAAAAGAGTTCCACAGAGCTGGGATCGAAGGCCGGGCCGAAAAACTGTTTTTAACACCCTTTCCCCCTGCTGCACCAAGCCTGATAAAATGCGTGACTGACTCCCAGGCCATTTTGCAGGTATTGATGGTTTCTCCAAGCAGCTTGCCACAGTGACGAATTCTTGTCCCCACTCTCTCCCGAGGAGCAAGATGGTCTGTGCCTCCTTGGTCTAAGAATTCCTCGACTGAGACGTGGCTGCTTATGGGGACGGCCACTGACATCCGTGCCCATAGTTAAGATGACCCAGATAAATGCTCTGACCCAGATACCACCTTGCGGCGAGCCTTGGGACGCTGGTCATCCTCACTCACTTCTTTAGGGCAGCTGTCCAATAATTGTCACCACCTTTGTCACCTGTGCTGGCAGTTTTTTTAAAGAAGCCAAGAACAGAGGTTTTCTATGCTGGGATGAGGCAAATTGATTAATAGTTGGGTGGGGGCGGGGGATGCTTAAGCCATCTGTCATTGATAACATCCTTTGGTGGACAATTGGGCCGTGATTTCCAGGTGTCCTTCAGTAACTTAAGCTGGGGGAAAAAAACTGTAAAGGCTGCAGGGATGAATCTGAATGGCATATTGTACATGTAGAAATTTGTGGTGTTCACTTTTTATCAGAACTAAATCCGGATTCTGGGGCTGGAGGACAGATAAAGCAGAAGTTGTTAATGGTTACGAAGCAAAGGTAAAAGGAAACTCTTAAAATAAGATTTAATATAGCAATTTAGCTTCTATGCAAATGAGGAGTCTGTTCAGATTTTGTCATGCATCTGTGCCATGGAGATGCTCTGGGGACTAAGTACTGTCTAATGTGTCTGTCACTTGGATTTTTATCTCACTTGACTTTCAGAAAGTGGGATAGCGTGTCCCAAGGAGGTCTCTAGTTATGCCAAAGAGAAACAGTGTTGTAGAGAAATGAGTACAGGTACCAGTTATTCTGGTGGGAATGATCAGAAAAAAGAGAGAGAGAGAGGATTAGACTTAACATGATTGTTCATCTTTTTTAATAACCTGAGTGGGTTTTAAAAAAAGAATCATAAAGTGGCTTTTATGAGTCCCCCCTTTTTTTTTGTTAGCCTAGTTGTAACCAATTAGCTTACAGCCCACCTACGTGACATCAGTGAACTTAGAACACAGTGGAGACGACAGCTGGCATTTTGTCCACTGGACAGCCCTGTCTCCTGGGCCTTCCTTGGTCCTGCGGTCCAGCACGGATTGATGGCTCCGGGTGGAGGAGCCAGGCAGGACCCTCTGGTGACCTCTGAGCCCCAAAGAAAGCTTATGTCACGCTCAGCAAGATGCATTCAGTAACGGTAGTTCCAGCGCTGAGTGTGTGTTTCCTGAACCTTTGAATGTATGGCAGACACAGTTAACTCTCTGTTCACTGAGATATTTCATTTTCTAGACACCCCCAGTCAACCTTGTTAACAGAGCATCCACTTTGGTAGTTACAGTGATTTTTGTCAATATCCGGCATCCCTTTTTTAAATAGTGACTCGCTGGTTATAAAGATTATCGGTGTAGAGAACCTTGCGTTCACTCCTTTTCCCTTCTGCCCAGCAGATGGCTAAGTCAGTCCCGTTATAAGAGGACCAGAAATCAGTAGAAGTACTCAGGACAGGCTTGGATGCCCTGGCACCATAGACATCCAGGGGGGAGGCCTTAAGTGCAGGGCATTCTTTGAGAGCATTTAGCAACAAGAAGGGTCAGTAGGGAGATGCAGCCTGTCATTGTTAACTCCTCAGTATTTAAAACTCTCAGAGAGGCAGAGTGACTGCTGATGCATTTCTAAGCTGATCGCTTATGTATTTTCTCTGAAGGACCCTAATGATAACCATTTCTCATTTTTATTTTGCTGGATTTTTTTTTTTTGGCTTCAGCATTCTTGCTCTTGCTATGCTTATTTTTTGAGTTTTGATTCCCTGTGTCACTGTTTTCTCTTGCACACATCTCTCAAGGTTTACACAGTAAATAATGTGAGTGTGATAACCAAAATACGGACCGAACATCTGACCGAGGAAGAAAAAAAGAGATACAAAGGTAATCCTCCACACCTTTTTAAGCCCAGAGAGAACATCTCTGGGCTCTATTTGGCTTGGGGGTTAATGTGATTGGTTGTGCTAATCCTCACTCACCCTGACTCCTTTTTATGAAAATGCCCTTAGTTTGACTCATTCTTGGAGATGTTGCTCCTTCGTTGGCTTCACTTGTAATTAAAGCCATTCACGAGGGCTTGTTTGTGTGTTATAAAGTACAGTTGTTGGATGAAAACGTAGAAAAGGTTATTGGAGAATATTTGTCACTGGTATAAGTGATTTGGTCCGAACTTTCACGATGAAAGAACTTGGGCTCTGAGCCAAAACGCTGCCAGTACGTGGCGGCCACTTCCTAGCTCCGTCAATGGCTGGTTGTATGGCTTTGTGAGGTTACTGACCCCCTGTACCTCAGTTTCCTCAAAAATGAAATGGAGGTGCTCCTAGACCTTCCTTAGGGTTATTGGGGGGATTAGATGGGTTACTACATGTAAATATTTAGAGCAGTACCTGCAGTATGTGGCTAGCACACAGTAATCGTTAACTACCACCACCACTATTGTTAACTACCACCACTATTTAACTGTAACTATCACCACCGCTATTGTTAACTGTAACTACCACAGTACTCTTACTGCAGCTTGACAGAGGAGGAAACTGAGGCTTAGGAGCCATGGGCGGCGACCAACCAAGATGAGATTGGAATCCAGATCGGGCCCACTCCCAAATCCAACCTCTTCCCATTGTTCTTCTGCTTTAATTCTTGTAACTGTTGTTCATCCAGTTTAGAGATCCTAATAAAAAGTGCCCTGCAGGGAATACATTAGCTGATTGGTATGGTGGATGATTTTATGAGCCTGTCCGTAAATGGATTTCCTGATGCAGGTAGCTTGAATCAGAGACTTTGCGATACGGTGAGAATGTTTTCCTGCAGTCACAAGTAAAGTATGATATCAGACATTAAACTTTCCCCCCCTGCAGCGGACAGGAACCCACTGGAATCTTTGCTGGGAACTGTGGAACACCAGTTTGGTGCTCAAGGGGTAAGTTGAAGCAGCGTGCTTTCAGCGCGGTCAACGGGTGATAACTTTTCTGTGCTGGGGATGGCATTTCCCGAGTGTCGAACAGCCCGCTCTCTTCGTAAAGGCTAACGAGTCCTCCCCAGCTGGAATTCGAGGCATGCTCCTGGAAGAGAATTAGATGAGTGAGTCTTTAAAAATAAAGACTTTTAGGGGAGCGGTAGCGATGATAGAAATGGGGTGCTTTCTCTCTTATGTGTTACAAACTAGGCTCTCTCCATAAAAAAAAAGAGATATTAAGAAGGATTCAGACTTTACATTTTAACAGAGCACCTTGAGAAACATTCCCTCACTTGATCCTCACAGTAACTGTGTGGAATTGCTGCAGCGGATGTCACTGAGGGTCAGGAAAATGAAACCACCTTTCTCTGGTGTCACGAGCTAGAGAAGGACAGAGCTGGAACTTCAGCTCCAAGTCGTTCCGCTCTCACGAGCTTTCACATATCTCTCTCTGTCTTTCATAATCAGGAGATAAAAATGCAGAGGAGAGAGATTTTGAAATGGAGAAACCCCTCAGACTTGCCACGCAGTCTGGGAACACCTCTGTAGACTTTCTGGTTCTGTGCAGTAACTGAATTAAAGCATGTCAATGACCAGAACGTCCCTCCTGGTCTGTAGCCGGTTCGCACGCCCCCCGCAGAGGCCGAGTGCCCTAGGCCTCCGCTGGCGGGCCTCACTGGGCATCTCTGAGTCCCCTGCGTTCTGGCTCGGCAGGACCTCACCACAGAGCGTGCCACGGCAAACAACCCTACGGCCATCACGCCCGATGAGTACTTCAACGCAGAGTTTGACCTGAGGGACAGGGACATCGGGAGGCCGAAAGAGCTGACGATCCGCACGCAGAAGTAAGAGCGGTTCCAGGGCCGTCCCCAGCCTGTGGGCCCCCCCGTCTGTTTCAGAATCTCGCTGTTCTCCGGTGTCACTCTCCGTCATTCCGCGGCCCCGCTCCTTTGAAAGTGATTTTTAAATCACTTTATTTGACAAAAGCTAACAGTAGATTGACCATCTTATTAGAATTGACCATCTTATAGATTGGGTATAAGAATTCTCTGTTTTACTGCCAGCAAGCTTCAGCAGATCAAATGAAATGCTTCCCACCAGCTGGCAGTTTCTTCATGCTTGCTCTCAGCAAAGGCTCTTGCAGGTTGTGGTGGCGGGCACTTTCCTGGTTGCTGGATTTCAGAGCGACCCAAATTCCTCCTAGTCTAGTCCGGCCATAGCTCGGAAGTGAGAGGGCAGACAACTGGGAAGACGGGGGAGTGAGGCAGCTGGTGCTGTCCAGCCTACTGCATGGAGTTCAGGCTCCCGACGGGTGGTGACGCCCCCGTCTCTCCTCCGTCAAACCCTGCAGGTTCAAAGCCACGCTGTGGATGTGTGAGGAGTTTCCTCTGTCCCTCGTGGAGCAGGTCATCCCCATCATCGACCTGATGGCCAGGACTAGTGCTCATTTTGCAAGGCTGAGAGATTTCATCAAATTGGAGTTCCCTCCTGGATTTCCTGTCAAAATAGGTACCGTTAAAGGAACCCCAGGGGCACTTGCAGATTCTGCCCTTTTCACGGGTGACAGACTACACTTTGGGGGGTTGGGCCCCTTTAATCGCAAAGAGCACGCAGCAGGCTCAGCAGGGGAGGAGGTCAGAGTGCTCTGGTCTGATGTGGTTTAAAGAAGTGTCGTGGTCCTCGGTCCTTGTGCACATCAAAATTAGGAGAGGTCCCAGCTCTCAGTTCTGTTTATTGAAGGTGCTGACAGGTGTAAAAGGCATAAGAATGTAACATAGTCATTGTTGCAATATCAGACCTTAAGTGAAACTTCCAATTAGGTCGTTAGGACAATTGACACCAAGGTCCTTTGACACACAAATATGTTTTAGGGCCTGAGGTAATGTGCACAATATTGACACCGTATACAATCCATGTGACTTGTGAGGCATCCACGTTTTGGATAGTTGTACACACGTGACACTCGAACCCTGGCTCGATCACTCACTCACTGTGATCTAGGAAGAGTTGCCTAACCTCCCTGGACCTCAGTCTTCCTGTCTGTGTACGGGGAGGGACTGTATGAAATCACGCTCCTAAAAAGGACTCGGCCTGCTACCGTAAGCATAGTAAGCGCTTACGGCGAACTCCTAAATGATGGCTATTATTATTATTGTTATTCCCACTCAAGTTATTTATAAAAGCTTTTATTTTGTTAGAAATTCCCTTGTTTCACGTCTTGAATGCGCGGATTACGTTTGGAAACGTCAATGGCTGCAGCACCGCTGAAGAAACTGCGTCTCAGAATGTAGATGGGACCACGGCCAATTCAGGTAAAAGAAAGTTGGGGTTTGTGATTCATAAAAAAAAAAATTTATCCATTTAGTCATTATACTTATTATTCTGTTTGAAATTGGAGTATCTTGTAAAATAGATGTTTGTGGTGAATCAAGAAAACTTTAGATTTAGTTTAGATTAAGTGCAACCAATTTCAGAATATATATGACCCTACCTACATGAAGAACACAACATATTCTTTTTTTTTTTAAGATTTTATTTATTTATTTTTAGAGAGGGAAGGGAGGGAGAGAGAGAGAGAGAGAAACATCAATGTGCAGTTGCTGGGGGCCGTGGCCTGCAACCCAGGCATGTGCCCTGACTGGGAATCAAACCTGTGATGCTTTGGTTTGCAGCCCGCGCTCAATCCACTGAGCTACACCAGCCAGGGCTAAGAACACAGCATATTCTTAAAAGACGACTTTATTCAGATACAATGTGTATGCTCTGAACTGCTCTCAGTTTTAGGTGTGACAGGTCAGCGTGAAAGTGAAGAGCACAGCCAAAGTAACGAGCATTTCTGTCACCACCCCCCAACTGTCCTAAGGTTCCTTGGCCGTCAATGCATTTCATGTTTGGGATGCTATTGTAAATGGATTTATTTTCTTAATTGTTACCTTCCACTGATTCATTGCTAGTATATAGAAATATAATTGAATTGTTTCAGTTTTTAAAAATTGTGGTAAAATTTGTTTTGTGTCTTAGGCTAGTTGAAAGATACACAGGTGTTTGTTTCATATTATCCTTATTATTCTAAGTTTACAGACATGTATTACTGTCTTTTATATGTTCACTGTATTTCATAATAAATGAAGGAAAAATAAAAGGACACGTTGTTGGGACCGTGTGTATATACACGTCACGTTCCTCAAAGGACACAGAGTAGAACACTGTCACCTCTGGAAGTCGGATATAGGAGAAAGGGTATAGGGAGAGACATCTTCATTTTTCATTTTATAGTCTTTTATATTTTTTCTAATGACTGAATTAATTTTATTACTAAATAAATAAGGAAAAAGAGAAAAGCAGTATTCTGGTACTTTTGTCCATCAAGATTATTCCTCAAAATCTCTCTCATGCACTAGCAAACTTCTAATCATTGTAATACTTTGCGTAACTTAAAAAATGTGTGTCCAAAATAAAAGCCCTGGCTGGCATAGCTCAGTGGATTGAGCTTGGGCTGCGAACCAAAGTGTCACAGGTTCGATTCCCAGTCAGGGTACATGCCTTGGTTGCAGGCCATGACCCCCAGCAACCGCACATTGATGTTTCTCTCTCTCTCTCTATATCTCCCTCCCTTCCCACTCTAAAAATAAATAAATAAAATCTTTAAAAAAAAAATGTGTGTCCAAAGGCGGAGTGGAGGTTTATGTTACTAACCTGGCCACTGGCCCGCCCCCTTCTCTGTTCCAGCTTCCCCCACTGCAGACTTCGAGGTCGATCAGTCCGTGTTTGAAATTCCTGAGTCTTACCACGTTCAGGACAACGGCAAGAACGTGCACCTGCAGGACGAAGACTACGACATCATGCAGTTCGCCATCCAGCAGAGCCTGCTGGAGTCCAGCAGGAGTCAGGTGCCTTTCCCGGAACCAGTGCAGGGTGTGGGGGGGGGGGGTCTCACCCCGCCCTGGCCTCAGTGTGCAGCTGACCTGAGAGACTTACTCTGAGTCACAGCCTTGGCCTATTTATGGCATTTGCAGAGATTGTTTTATGTTTTCTACACCTGGTCTTTTCCAAAAGGTTATTACACGGGGTGAGGCAAAAGTAGGTTTACATTGTATGTACACGAAACACAGTTTAGTCTTGTGCTGTTGCTTATTGTGTGGTGTGCCCTGTGGGCCGCTGCGACCCTGCTCCTGCCCCACCCTGTGGGAGGTGCACGTCTCCCACGCAGTCTGTGCGGCCCCAGCAGCAGCACTCACGGGACGTCTCCCGACAGACTGCCCTTGTCCTCGTGGCCACCCGCGTGGCCGATAACTGTGTATCCTCTGGGGCGCACGATGCCCCGTCATTCTGTGGCCCTGAAACAGTCAACTCCTGCTGGTTCCCACAGTCCTGTTTTCTCTAGAATGTTCTCTGTGTGTCTGCAGTCCCCTAAGAGGGTGTGTGGATTCTAACCTGAACCTCCTCCTCAAGGAAGACCCGTCGCTGTGTCGCTGTGTCGCTGTGTCTGGTTGCTCAGTAAGGGTGCAGTGAAAGTGTTGGTACAAGGGGTGTAATCCCAAACTCTTTGAGTCTGTAGCGAAAAGGGGAGCTAAGAACAGGACAGGCCAGCATTAAGAACAGTTGCCTTTTGTTTTCTCCTGTGGTTCTTCCTTCTGTCCCCTCCCTCCTGTGGCTTCCTCAGGCTCCGGTTTTCAACATTCTGGTTTTATTCTCAAGTCGCAGAGCTTGAGTCATGTGGGCCCCACTCTTGCCTTCCTATGGAGCCGTTCTCAGAGCCATTCAGTTTTCCGAGGCCGCTGGCCCAAGGGCCAGACCCCAGGGCAGGCATGGTCCCTTTCAGAGGTCCCCTGGGAGAAGACGCAGCCCCTGGACATCACTGTCAGTCCAGCACACCTTCTCTTTCTTTGTATTTTTTCCTCCAGTCAATTCCTACATAAACCCGGTTGATCAAAGTTTTGCAGAGGGGAGTAGCCAAAGTCACAGACGATAGATTCAGTTATTCACTGCTTAACGATGTATAGTGGGGGCGCGTTCTGAGAAATGCATCGTTGGGTGATTTTGTCATTGTGCACACATCATAAAATGCGCGTACATAAACCTAGATGGCCTAGCCTGCTACACACCTAGGCTACATGGCCCCTCGTTGACGGAAACCCTGTTAATGTGGTGCACAACCGTATAGAAGGATGTGTTCTAACCTCGCTCTAAAAGAAGCACCTGCTTTGTTCATGTGAACTCTGCCCAAGGTTAGCTGCTTTTAACAGACTGACTTTGTGTCCAGCGTGAAAAGCTGTTAAGCAAGGTGATGTTCCGTATACTGCCTGGCACTGAGGCATCAATCTGAAGATAACTCAAGTCCCTATTAGTTTTTTACGCAGCACAATCAACAGTGAGCATGTAAATATTTTTTATTTTGTTCTCGCTGCTCTCATTTCCTTATCGGTATGACACCTATTCCTTCTAAGGGTGTTCACATCCTGAACGTTTGTTTCTCCTAGGACCTTTCAGGATCAGCTTCGAATGGAGGAATCAGCCAGACACACATGTACGACGCCCAGTATGAGAGGTAACCGACACAACTCCCAGCAACCACACGGAGGTTGGCACAGGCACTCTGTACACGTGACACTGTGCCCGGCAGGGGAGACTTGACTAGGCGTCTCTCCTGCTTCCTCCTGTGGCCGAGTTTCCAGGAAAGGGTGATAGAATTGCCGGCTTCTTCATAGGCCAGTGCTGTCGGCAGACAGGCCCCAAGGAGATAAATGTTTTCTGATTGGTCTGATCTGCAAAGACTGTGTGTGATCCCACAGGGTCTATATGCCTTTGGTGGGAAGTTTACAGAATTTTAAGGATGATGCCATTTGGGGGGAAAGCCATCTCAGAGATGATTAGATTTTTTTAAGGGAGGAAACCAGAAAGCTTTGTTTTACAAACCATTTTTTTGAAACTTTGGGCATATATGAAAACCTGTTGAATAATTTGGATTTTGCTTCAAAATACACCCAAGTTCAATTCCTAGCCCCATCACAGAGGAGCTGGGTGATCTTAGGAAGGTTTCTTAACCTCTCTGAGCCTCAGGTTTCTCACCTATATACAGCACCTGGGCCCCAGAGTTATGTGGGACCAAATGGCATTGTGCACACAGAGCGCATGTCAAGTACCAGGCATAGCATGCACCTGGTAAGCAGCTACGAAATGTAGTTGCTGCCGCCGCTGCCATAGCGATGATCATAATCACTGTTTTTCCCCCTCTTTTTCCAACCCAGGGCCATCCAGGAAAGCCTCCTCACCAGCTCCGAAGGCCTATGCCCTAGTGCCTCAAGTGAGAAAAGCCACTTTGATAGCGACTTGCAGCTGGCCATGGAGCTCTCTGCCAAAGAGCTGGAGGAGCGGGAGCTCCGCCTCCGGGAAGAGGAGGCGGAGCTTCAGCAAGTCTTACAGCTGTCTCTCACTGAGAAATAGACCTTTCTGCCCAAGGGCTGCACAAAGCAGGGGCTCCGGGCTGCACGCATGGGTGCTACAATGCCAGGACCCTGAGGCTGAGAGGCTGCACCTCTCCCGTGCACAGCAGATGGCAGCTGTCCCCTTCTTTATGCAGAGGTGCAGGACCAGGCACTCCCTGGTCCGTCCGTAACACTCCCCCGTGAAGGGGCTGGGGATGGGCAGGCCACATCCCCAGGCTAAGGGGAGGAGAGCCTTGTCACTTTCCATGAGCTATATTGGCTTGCAGGTCACATTTTTTCTACCAGCTTTAGATGAATACCCCAACCCCCCCGCAGGTCTGTATGTTCATCTTTACCAAGGAGTGATAACAAAACCAGTTATTGCAGAGTCAGGGTGCTTTTATACAGGAGAGCAGCAGCCTTCGTAGAGTGTGGTTTGTGAGAATTTTTGGTACTTCTCTACAGTTCTCCAAAGAAACGGACAGCCTGTGCCGATCTGCTCTTTTGTTTTTGCCTTTGTGTACAGGGTTCCTAGGACACCATCTCTGTTCCTCTCGCATCTTCACCTTGTGCCATTCCGTCCCTCCCCAGCTAGCTTCCAGGAGGAGAGGTGCACAGGATCCCTTAGATTAGGGTTGCCTCTCTGCATCAAATTAAGATACACTAGTGACCACGGATGTTGCCTTAGCCTTAAAACTTACTAATAATTTCCAACCACCTCACTTCACTTACTGAGGGGTCTGATTTGAATCCGTCAAGTTCCTTTGAGAGCAGGATCCTCCCAGGCCAAATCCAAGGCAGCTTAACCCTGGCCCCGAAGGAACAGCTAGGAGAACCTGAGCTGCAAGCGAGCAGGCTGGCCAAACTAGCAGATAGCACAGAACCAAACCAGCGTGTGTGTGTTCCACGCCCTCTCTGCTGCGGGATCCCCATGCAGAGGTCCAGGAAGCCCCTCCGAGCACGCGCCCTCGGCTCGCTTGAGAAGAAGGGGTGGAAGTCGGAAAGGGAGCTGCAAATGGAACCCAATGGCTCTGCATTCAAAAGGGAAAGTGATGATTCCATGTTGCTTTTTAGAGTTCAACATCTTTCTGGATAAATATATTTTTTAACAGAATCTTTTTATTATTTTTAAGAGAGAGAAAAACTATACCCATCAGTAGCAATACAAGGTTATACATTTTAACCAGATTTTCTCAGGCCTTTTTTGGATACCTTTAATAATTAACTATTTTGTCTAACCCTTCTGTAAATAACTGTCGCAGGACATACAGAACCCTGGAGAATACAGCCAGCCGGCTCTGTGTATTCATTCCCACAGGCTGCACTGAAATACCCTGGTAAACAATATCCTCCTCTGTTTCACGTCCGTTTCCTATCTGTTGGGCTTCTTTTGGGAGGGGAAGAGAAACAAAGCTACTGTTCCAGTTAACATCTGTATTACACAGTTAGCATTGCCAGTGAAATGTTCCTAGCCAAAAAGAAATGTGCTTTAAAAAAAAAAGGATTTTATTTATTTATTTTTAGAGAGAAGGGAAGGGAGAGGGAAAAAAGAGAAACATCGATCAGTTGCCTGTTGTAGGTGCCCCAACCTGGGACAGAACCAGCAACCTAGGCATGTGCCCTGACCAGGAATCGAACCAGCGACCTTTTGCTTTGCCAGCGACGTCCCACCAACTGAGCCACACGGGTCAGGGCAAGAAGTGTGCTTTCGATTCTATGTAACCGTCTGTCTCTTTTGTCATGGTCTGATCCAAATTCCTTCTCTGCACACCAGGCCAGTATATGCAGCATCACATTTGTTTCAAATATATACCTTGGCATTTTGTTTACTTAGTATTTACCTTGAGTGAGGACACTTCTTGGGAATGGCTGCAGTTAGGTCACATTGTTTACTAAGGTGAACCATAGGTATTCTCTCATTTGCATTCCATTGTTCTGCTTCCTGATGACTTTGTCCCAGGAAGTCCATTAAAAAGGTACTGAGCTTTTCGTCAGCCTGTCTGCAGCATTTTTCATGTGTGTTCACTCTCCTTTAAAATGCAAATAAAGACTGCTTCCTTAGAGGACGCTCATACGGTGTATCCTAGACAGCCTTCGAGTCTTTTTTCCTTGCACGCTGTCTTCCTAGTCACTGAGTGAACCCACACTTCCTGTTTTGTTACTGGAGCATTAAAGTGCCCTCCCAGCACTCAGTCGTGTATTCCAGGGTGACACGCCCCTCTCGGCCTTCCTTCCCCATCACACAGCCCAAGTGCCCAGTGCTCCTCGTTTCAAATGGAATCTGATGCAAGCCAGTGTCAGGGTTGCTGCTGCAAGACCCTGCAGCCCTCCTCTTGGCGATGGACTGGCTCTTGTGGGGTCAGGAAAACCGAACCGAGTTAAGGACTCTCATGTGACTGAATATGCCCGCACCTTTGAGGCCAGCGTGCTTTTTGAGGCTGTTCTCATTAGTTCAGATGATAATCAGGGCTTCCAGACTTACCCTACACCGAATATGCTGGTAATAAAGCAAAAACAAGGCAGTAACTAGTAAAAATTAAAAAATGTTTGGTTCCAGAAATCAGGCCTTGGTATTTCTGAGAAAGTGAAAGTGCTGCTTTGCTTTTTGGGGAAAGGAAACAGCAATACTTTGAGCCAGGGGGCACTAGGAAGAAAATTGTTACTCTCGTTGAGATGCAATACCTATGGATGATTTCATTCAAAAACTAAGTTTCCTGCTGCACACAGATGACATCAAAGACAAGCTGTACTATGGGAACTTCGGCCCCTGTCTAGAAATATGTGTGATTCAACCCTGAGATCCAGCTGGAAAAAAATACATTCATAATACTCCAGAGCTCCTAAATCTCAAGCAGCACTTGCAGACTACATTACCCCCACTTTAAAGAAAGTTGAGATTAGTATTTGCTAAAATAACTCATTCTTATGATTAGTGTAAATCAGATGTGTTCATCTACTCACTATGTATGCCGAGTACAGTTCAGTTTATAAAGTCTAGGGTTCGACTACTGGCCTCCCCTGTACTCTCAAAGATGGTCAGGAAAATAATTCTGTTTGAAGGTACTAATTGGTCAATCTCTGGTACATAAAGGCTTTCAGTATATGAGGTCTGTCCAGAAGGTATCCAGCCATGTAATATGAAAAACATATTTATTAAAGATACAAGAAACACTGTACACATAGGAATGATGCCTCAGTTCCCTTCAAAGTAGGCACTTGGGACCTCACACAGCTCTCCCAATCGCCATCAGCTGCCCCATCGTATTTGCCTGAATCTCATTAATGGTCTGAAATCTCATCCCTTTCAAAGGTGATTTTAGTTTTGGGGAAAGCCAGAAGTCACAGGGCACCAGATCTGGCCTACAGGGGGGCTGAGTCACCTGGGTGATTTGATGTTTCGTGGAAAAGCTCTGCCCAAGACACTGCATCAGCAGGCACATTGTTGTGATGAAGCTGCCAGTCACCATGTGCCCGTAGCTGCAGCCTTCTGAATCATCCAGTTTCTGCAGAGGAATGTTCAAGCTTATCACCATATCTGATGCAGATTCGTTGCTCTACTCATTCAATCATCTTGAATTTGACAGCCACAGTATACGGGCCCATATACCACCCCTAGACTCGTAGAGTGAAGTCATTGTTCACACATGTCCATTCCAGTCCAGTCTCCTTGGCTGCCAGGTTATATCGATGTCACACAAACCATTCCCATGTTAAGATTGATTGGACTTCTCTCCCCCGCCCCAAAAGAGCTGATGTTTTTATCTTCGCTTGTCTCTTTGTAATAAGCCTCTTTCTACAGAGATTATTTGTCTTTAGCTTGAAATCTCCTACTGAACCGATGGTAACATCTGAATGAGGCTGTAGGCTGGGTTTTGGATTTCTACAGAAAATAACTATTCCAAGTTTCTTTTTTCAGAAAATGAACATGATCCTACTACCTGGCCGGTAAACACACAGCAGGTCACAAGGTTTATAGGCCTGGCAAGTTTTCACTGTTTCTTTTCAAAATCCTAAAAATGGCAATAAACTTTTTGGCAGCACATCAAAATATAGCATTCCAGATGAGGTGGGACTTAACTCTGGCAGTGCCAGTCTCTCAGAATCCCACCCACCCCTCCTTCCAGTCAGTAACCACAGATTTCCATGGGAGAGGCTAACCGCAGTAATCCCACCTTCATTTGTGTTAGTTTCCAAATGATTTCATCTTCATGGTAAATAAGAAAGTGCGTGTCCCCCCATTTCACCGATGAGAAACTGAGGCTCTGGAGAAGTTAATAAGCCTGTTTGTAGCTGGAGCTAGGACGAGAATCCAGGTTTTCTGATTCCCTGGCCCAGCATGAAAGGCTTAATGCTGGCTCAGTTTTCTGAACTAATACCTCGCCTTGGGGAAACTGTACTATTCCACATATGAATTTAAAATTCCACCTCACAGTGCTTCCTTAGGAGAGTAAATTAGACTCAAACACACTTGCATTTTAAACGCTTGGAAGGTAATTATGAGTACAACAGAATATAAGATTTTACTTTAATTTTAATTGGCATTTGCTGCAAAGCACACAACAGTTCACATTTGAATGGCTCAATGTTAGGGTTACAAACAAAGGCCTTAAGTCAAAGAGTTGCAAGATTCCACATCAATTATTTCACATTAAGTGCGGGTTGTTACAGAAAAACAATCAGTGCTGTGCCTGAATGGAGCACAAGGTAAGCATTTCAAATTAATAACAAAATTAAACCTAGCACCTTTAAAATAAAATAAATACTGATAACCGCCTTGTAAGTCTGAAAGTATCATTTCAACAGAGGGGGGAAATCCAGTTCACCAACAGTGCAAACAACCAGCAGCATTTTCAAAGGTGAAATTAAATTTGTGTAAACACATACCCACCCGCCACTGTGCCTGGTACAGTGAACAGGCACTTCTGCGGGATGAGTCTCCCCACTCGGGGCTGAAAAGAAGGAGTTCCCGCTGAGTCTATTCCAAATCCAAAGAGCTGCCATAAGTTTTAGGCCAAGGGCTGGAAAGATTTAAGTGCAACACAAAGGAGATCCGTACGTTTGGGCAGGAAGCTGTCCTTTCTCGGAGCGCCAACTAACTAGAAACATTCTCAGTCCAACCCCAGGGCCCAGGGCCTTCCAGCCCAAGGGTACACACGATCACAGGCCTACCTGTTTTGACCTTGACTTCAGTGGGGGCATCTGAGTGCAGAGCTCGATGCTACATGAAGAGCAAGGGCCTAAGTTCCCCCAGCTGACACTGAGTGCTTTGCAACCGGAGTACTTGAGGCCAACCCAGCATAATTAAAAACATTTGTGATTCTTAACCCATTGGCCACCAAATGGTTCTTAAGTTGGGAATGCCTGTTTACATATTATTCCTTCCTCTTAACATTTTCAAATATTAATGATTAGTCCTTTCCAATGTGGTTTTTCTGTCACAAGGTTGCTGTGTTTTTTTTCTCGTAAGGACTCCATCTTTACACTGAGCTTTAGGTCTTACTTTTAACAATTGTAGCCACATATAAAAAGAAACATTGAGAAGCAGACTCAGTGGCCAATTATTTGCATTACAGTGTTAGGAAAAAATAACTGCTAGATGTTTTTTCTAAATCATTTAGCATTTACCAACTGTCCAGACCAAAGGTCATTTCCAAGCAGGGAAGTTCAAATTCCGACTTCTCCAGTGACCCGTGTGCAACACAACTGATTCTGTTCCCAAACACTTGAAGAACTTGCTTGCTCAGCTGTCATCGACGCCGAATGGGCTTGTAGACACAAAATGCCATAAGGATCATAGTCACCAGCAGGATGCTGAAAACGGTTCCCATCAACACTGCAAAAGGAATACAGATTACCTCCTCATGGCAGCTCCAGGTTCTGTAAGTCATCCGTTCACCGGTGATGACATACAAATGCCACTCAGTGCCACGTGCGGGGGGAACCGCCACAAAAGACCTTTTCTCTGTTAGTCTCCATGAATTTGGGGTGGAGAACATAAACAAGTAAGAGCGCTTCACGCAGCCCAAAGAGCCGTGGTGAAGAAAACTGTAAAGTGACAGCGACGGGGGGAGGGGTGGCCACAGTAGGTATGATGGTGGAGGAAGCATCTGGGGTAGTCTCTCGGATAACCAGCAGTTTGCAGGTGCCCACTGGTATGCAGATCCCCCTTTGAATAGTACGATTCTACAACGGTGATTCTCCACCAGGGGGATTTTAACCCCAGTGCACATTCGGTAATGTCAAGGGATCATTCTGACTCCCTGGACTGGGAGTGGGGTGTGCTACCGGCATCTAGTGGGTAAAAGCTGGGGATGCGGCTAAATGTGTACAATGGGCAGGCCAGCGTGTCTCCTCTCCCCGCCCCAACAATGAACCATCTGGTCCAACGTGTCAGTAGTACCCAGACTGGCAAACCCTGTTCTGAAGGACAAAGCAGGATAGTGTGGAAACCACTTAGCCGAGCACTAGGTACACAGTAAGTGGACAACACACAGCAGACAAGAAGTTCATGTAGAGTCCAGACAACCCAGAAATGGTATCACGTGGCGACTTTGTAGATATGCAGATATACCAATGAGGTACAGTGGAAAGGAAGGACTTCAGCCAAACAAGATGCAGTTATTTTGAAGTCTGCCAAGCTCTAAGCTCCAGGGTCCCTTCTGTAGCCATGTACGCCTGTATGTATGTATATATGGATGTACGTGTGTGGCAGATACTCCCAAACAAAACCTAGGTTCTAGTACTGGCTGCCACCACTTTCTCGCTGTGTAATCTTGGGCTAATAACTTAAACTCCCTGAGTTTCATTTTTCGCATCTGTAAAACACAGCTGAAAACCATCGCTTCCTTATTTACCGTGAGGCTTAAATGAAATCACGTGTACAAAGCGTTTAGGCATAAAACACGGTACACAGGAAATAAGCAACAAATGTCAATTACCATTATTACTGATTATTACCCCCATTAGGAAAGAAGATGGGGGTGAGGTATATACTACATTATGCGCCCTTGTGGTCTCGCCTGGGCCCACACAGCCAGAGAGGAGAGGACCCAAATTGAGACCCTGGTCTCCGGACTCGCAGGTCATTCATGCAAGCAGCAATACCGAGTGCCTAGTGTGCACTAGGGCTTGCACAGAGCGGTGAAGCTCCGGCCTTCCTCCCCAAGCCTTCGGAGAAGGTCGCACCTGCATCTGCAGCCCTCATTCATCCCCTACCGCCCGCCCTGCGCGCGCCACGCTCCCGCGGCCCCAAGAGGCGGAAGCGCAGGCCCGATCCAGCTGCCTGTCAGCCCGTGGCCGCTCACCCAGGTTCTGCCCACGCAGCACCGCGTACGGCCGGCTCTGCTCCGGCGGCTCCACTGGGCTCGGGGCCTCCACCTGCCCCACCAGGAGGCTGCACAGGCCAAAGCACAGCCCCCAACACAATACACACAGCATCTTCCTGGACTGGTAGCAGCGAGAGTCCACTTCCGCCGGAAGCCCCACCCCTGTCTCCAACGGCGTACCGCCTTCCGTCACCTCCTCCGCTGGCGGCGTGAGCACCGTTGCCAGGGTAACTGTGGTGCCCGAACTCTTGCAGCCTCCAAGTTATCGTCCCCTCGCACTTTTAGGGGGATATCTGTTCTGTTCAGAGTATTGTCCACATCTGTCACCTTTCCGCTACACCCAACGTTCCTCCCTCCCCTGGGCCCCAGGCCGCTTTTCTTAGAGGTCTCTTAGGTACCTGTTGGATCTATCGAAGATTTTTTACGAATACGTGCGTTTTGATATTAAATCTTCTCTACAAGCCTCTGAAATAGACACTGTATTCCCATTTTACAAATGCTACCTTCGCCGGGACCTCCTTTTCTAAAATTGCAACCCTCCCCCTCTCTGTACTCTCTCCCCTCTCTCCCTCCTTCATTTCCCTCTTCATTCAATACCATTTAACTTACACATTTTGTTCTTGCTCCCTGCTTTGTCCCAGAGCCTAGAAGAGTAGCACATTATGTTCAGTGTGTGTGAATAAACGAGGAAATTTAGCTTAGTGAAGTGTTGGACCTGAACACTAGAATTTGACCAGGTAATAGTTCCAAATGCCTAGGTTTCCCCATCCCACATATTGCCTCGCCTCCTTGTTAAGGCTTAATTTGTAGTTATGTTGATATCTACCTCTCAATGAGTGTGCGATGCAAAAAAAAAGAGATAGAAAAGCACTCTGACAACACCAGATGGTTATACCCAAACTCACACAATCCCAAAGAGCAATGTCTTCATTTACGGGGAAAAAAAAGTGCCTATCAACTCCGCTGCTTTCGTATAATTTCCAGTCTACTTAGGAAGACAGATATTTAACAATCCATCACAGAGAATGATGTAGTTCAAAATCTTCATAGATGCTTTCAAGAGAAATAATAGTGACAACAGGATGCTAAGTTTAGGCATCAGGGAGGCAGGTGTAGTCCCCTTAGGCTGGTAGATTTCCTTTGTAGTGACCTGCCCTGGTAACTGGTAGAAAGCAGGGCATGCAGTGAACCTCCACCTGAGATGAGGAAGGAGAAAGCTTCTGTCTAAACAAGATCAGGCACCTGAATCATTAACTAATCTTAGAGATGTTTCATGACAAGTCAATCAGTCCATCCTAATAATGGGTTCCTTGTGTCATTAAAAGTTGATAAAGGTAATATAGTGACAGGCTCACAGTCCGTCCTGGTGGCCACCAAATCACCTTTCTAAGCCTCAGCGCATGAAGATATCTATAAAAGGGAGATGACCAAAAGAGATTTGACTTTGAAGTTGTTAGAGGACTGAATGAGCTCATGCATGTAACTGATATCATATATTGCAAGTGATTGAGATATTAGCTATTAATATTTTTCTGAAAAACAGTGTCTTAGAAAAGTGGGTTTGGCCCTCAAAATCATGTACTCTAATAGTTTGTGGATTACCGAAATGCCTAGCTTTATCTCTTCTTTCTTCTGCTGCCCATATTTAACTATTTATGTCAAATTCTCTTCACTAAAAGTATGAGCAAAAGAAACAAAAGGAGCCCTGGCTGGTGTAGCTCAGTGGATTGAATGCGGGCTGTGAACCAAAGGGTTGTCAGTTTGATTCCCAGTCAGGGCACATGCCTGGGTTTCAGGCCAGGTCCCCAGTGGGGGCCATGTGAGAGGCAACCACATATCAATGTTTCTCTCTCTCTTTCTCCCTCCCTTCCCCTCTCTCTAAAAATAAATAAATCTTTAAAAACAACAGGACTTCCGGCCAAGATGGAGGCATAGGTAGACACACTGTGCCTCCTCACACAACCAAAAATTTAAAAACAAAAAATAACCAGAACTGCCAGAAAATCGAACTGTATGGAAGTCTAACAACTAAGGAGTTAAAGAAGAAACACTCACCCGGACCTGGTAGGAGGGGTGGAGACGGGCAGCCGGACAGAGAGGACTCTCAGCAAGACAATGGCTGGTGGACCCGGCAGTCCCACATTGGCATGCAGATAAGCTGGGAGAACAACTGTGGAACAAGTCAGACCGCGCAACCGAGAGTTTCAGCACTGGGAAATAAAGTCTCAAACCTCTGATTGGAATCATCTGTGCAGGTTGAGGCGGCAGTGGGAGAAACTGCCAGCTTCACAGGAGAGTTTGTTGATGAGACCCATAGGGTCCTAGAACATACATGAACCCACCCTCTGGGAAGGTGCTCCTTCTGGAGCACCAGAAGGGCCCAATTTGTTTGTGGGGAGCAGGGGAAGTGACTGAAAGCTGGCAGGGAGCCAAACAAGCATCACCATTCCCTCCTGGACCCCATTCCCACCTACAGCGTCACAACACAGCTACGTGTGTTGCCCCGCCCTGGTGAACACCTAGGTTCCACCCCTTACCATGTAACAGGTACAGAGACCAAAAAAAAAAAAATGGCTCAAATGAAAGAACAGATCAAAGCTCCAGAAAAAATACAATTAAGTGACCAAGAAATAGCCAACCTATCAGATGCACAGTTCAAAACACTGGTAACCAGGAAGCTCACAGAATTGGTTGAATACGATTGCAAATTAGGGGAAAAAATGAAGGCTATGCTAAGTGAAATAAAGGAAAATGTACAGGGAACCATGAGTGAAAGGAAGGAAACTGGGACTCAAATCAATAGTTCAGAGCAGAAGGAAGAAAGAAACAACCAAACAGAAAAGAAAGAAGAAACAAGAATTCAAAAAATTAGGAGAGGCTTAGGAACCTCCAGGACATCTTTAAACATTCCAACATCCGAATTACAGGGGTGCCAGAAGGAGGAGAGGAACAGCAAGATATTGAAAATTTATTTGAAAAAACAATGAAAGAGAGCTTCCCCAATCTGGCAAAGGAAATAGACTTCCAGGAAGTCCAGGAAAGTCAGAGGGTCCCAAAGAAGTTGGACCCAAGCAGAAACACACCAAGGCAGATCATAATTACATTACCCAAGATTAAAGATAAGGAGAGAATCTTAAAAGCAGCAAGAAAAAAGGAGACAGTTACCTACAAAGGAGTTCCCATGAGTCTATCAGCTGATTTCTCAAAAGAAATCTTGCAGGCAAGAAGGGGCTGGAAAGAAGTATTCCAAGTCATGAAGGGCAAGGACCTACATCCAAGATTGCTCTATCCGGCAAAGCTTTCATTTAGAATGGAAGGGCAGATAAAGTGCTTCCCAGACAAGGTCAAGTTAAACGAGTTCATCATCACCCAGGCCTTATTATATGAAATGTTAAAGGGATTTATCTAAGAAAAAGAAGATAAAAAATACGAATGGTAAAATGACAGCAAACTCACAGCTATTAACAACTGAACCTAAAAAGCAAAAACAAAAAACAAAACAACTAAGTAAACAACTAGAACAGGAACAGAACCACAGAAATGGAGATCACGTGGAGGGGTACCTGTGGGGGAGTGGGAAGGGGAGAGAGGAGGAAAAGGTACAGAGAATAAGCAGCATAAATGGTAGTTAGAAAACAGACAGGGGGAGGTTAAGAATAGCATGGGAAATGTAGAAGCCAAAGAACTTATATGTACAACCCATGGACTTGAACTAAAGGGGAGGAATGCAGGTGGGAGGGCATGTTCAGGGCAGAGGGGAATAAAAGAGGGGAAATGGGATGACTGTAATAGCATAATCAGCAAAATATATTTTTTAAAAAAGGAAGCAGCCTAAATGCCTAACAAAAAAAGAAATGGGAAAGAGAGAAAGAAAGAAAGAAAGAAAGAAAGAAAGAAAGAAAGAAAGAAAGAAAGAAAGAAAGGAAGGAAGGAAGGAAGGAAGGAAGGAAGGAAGGAAGGAAGGAAGAAAAGAAAGAGAAAGGAAGGAAGGAAGGAAGGAAGGAAGGAAGGAAAAGGAAAGGAGAGGAGAGGGGAGAGGAGGGGAGGGGAGGGGAGGGGAGAGGAGAATAAGCAATTGTTTAAAGAGAATGTGCTGTGTGTAGTTACTCTCCAGGCACTTGGCCCTTCGTTCCATTGCTGATTCAGGATTTTTGTGGTGTTTGTATCATCACATACCCAAGTTAATGGGAATTCTCCATCTTCCCATTTCACTGATTGCACTAATAGTTTCCTTCTGCTGAAATTTTAAAGGAAACTTAAAACACACAATGATCAAATGAACACAAGAGCTGAACTGTGACAACAGAGGTCAAGGTGGCAGGTCACTTGTTTTGGTGGCATTTTTGTGTATATCTTTGCTCCCAACCACTTAGGTTCTCTAGTCCTTCTGGGCTGGAGTGTTGTTGAAAGGTCTCCCTTAGAACCAGCATCTGCTATGCAACATTCATGTCCACAGTGAACTCCTGGCACTTTGTTAAATGACCAAGACCTCAGTCTGGAGAGGGACTGAGCTGGTTGGGTGGGGAGCTGCTGCTCTGATTTTGCGTCACACTGAGTGCAGTCACTAAACCACTGAGACTGCTGGAGGGAGGGTGGCAGAGAGCACAGAGGCCAGGACGCAGTGACTGCTCTGTCATGCCTTCACCACCCTGCCACCAACCCTTTAGAGTTGTACAATAACTGTTCTTACGAAAAGTTATTCTATGTTACAGTTGTGTAAATACATAAGGAATACTGACATTATTACGTTTTATTTTTTATTTTTAAAGATTTTATTTTTTTTAAGATTGTATTTATTTATTTTTAGAGAGAAGGGAAGGGAAGGAGAAAGAGAGGGAGAGAAACATCAATGTGTGGTCACCTCTCACACACCCCCGACCAGGGACCTGACCAACAACCCAGGCATGTGCCTTAGACTGGGAATTGAACCAGCAACTCTCTGGTTCACAGGCCCGTGCTCAATCCACTGAGCCACACCAGCCAGGGCACATTATTATATTTTACATTGCATCTCAACATTGCATGTTGATCTCTGGAAACTGATGTCGTGTTTGGTTCCAGTTTGCAGTGGAAGATGGGCCTGCTTTTATCAGCACACTGAAGCCCTGGACAATGGAGTGAGGACAGAAGGGGGGTGCAGTTTACCCAAGCACAAATGAAACATCTCTCTAGAGGAGGATCAGAACATGAAAATAACAAACATAGTTCGCTCCCAGGAATGTATTTTGCTCTTTCGGGATTCTTAAATCCAAATAAGGATGGCAGCACCCATTTGAAGAAGGATTTCAGCTGTAAATGAGGACAATCACCAGGACTTTAAGGGGACTTTAGTGTTTGGTATGCTTTGGACCTCAGCAAAGGCATATTTTTTTTTAAGGGAATTGGGGAGGGGCGAGGTTCTGACCAGCGCTGAATGCCAGGACACGGGGTTTGGTTTCAGAAGCAAGAGAATGGCGTATCAGATCTGAATCTTTGAAATGGCATTTTAGCTGCGATGTGGAGAGTAAGATGCAGAGGCAAGACCAGGGGCAGGGAGACCCGTGTGGGACACCACTGCTGTCCTTGTGTGGACAACAAGGGTGCCCTGATGGTGGTGGCAGTGGGGATGGGGAGAAGGGGGTGAGTGTAAGAGCTTTGGGGGTTCGTGTTCACAAGCTTGGCCACCTGTTGGACTGGGCAGAGAGGGCTGCTAGGATGATGCTGATTTCCGACTTCAGCGAGAGATGCCGGCGGCATGTGGAACTGGACTTGGGGAAGAGAGGTAACATAGTCAGTGGGCAACTGCAAGTCTCAGAATAGTCCTCGAATTTCACTAGAGAGAAAAACTTCTCAAGTCAGGAGGGCACAGCCTGCAGCTGGGAAGAGACACTGGGACCTCCCATTGACTTGGTGGTCAGTGTGTTGCAGACCCATTTCACAATGGGGTGGGTAGCACAGCAGCCCCAAACCCAAACTGTGGAGCTGCTTAAGTGCTTGTGACATTCCCCCCCAAAAAAATGACCCGGTGGACTAGCGGGTGTGCACATGCCATTTATTACTCACATTAAAGGGAATGCACCAATGACCACATGTCAGTGCAGCAGAGACCACGCCTCTTCCAGTCTGAGGCTCATTATCATGGGTCCCAGACAAAGGAGGCACGTGTCCTACCTGTGACTCTAAACTACGTTATCTCACTGTGTAAAAGGGTCAAGAAGCAGTCACAGGACAAGAAACCACTCCCGAAAGGAGATGAGGAGAGAGTTACAACCCATACCCCAAACAATCCACACTCCTTCTGGCCAGTGGCCGTCTGACCAGCCCTCAGTCATGGGAGAGGGAAAGGCTGTGTCCATTGACCCCACAGGGCGTGTCTCTTCATTGTGTCGGGGCACCCGAGGGGAGAATGGGCGTTCTGAGCAAGTCCACCCCTTCTTAGCCAGTGATTCTAGGAACAAGGGTGTCTTGGGTTGGGCTTTCCGAAAAGCAGAGCCTGAGTCAAGGGGGCCAGGGGAAGTGGTTTATTTGGGTGGTGGTACACCGAATACGGGTGCTGATGGGCAGGTGTCCTCTGGGAGCCTGGGGGTGGGGCTGTAGGACAGTTTCTCACTTGTCCCACCAGCAGGAGGAAGTTGCCCGCCTGTGCCAGGAGGGTTTGGGCGGGGCTCCACCAGCATCTGCCTCACGGGGGTAGGCTCTGCCCCTGGCAGCTCACAGCAGGTGAGCGCTGCTGCCTCCAGCAGGCAGAGGGCGACTGTGGCTCAGCTGGACCAGAGCTCAGGGGCTGTGACAAGGGAGAGGTCACTTGTGCCTGCGCTGGCCTGAGATCCCTGGTCAGGGCATATACAAGAAGCAACCAATGAATGCATAAATAAGCAGAACAACAAATCTCTCTCTCTCTCTCTCTCTCTCTCTCTCTCTCTCTCCCCCCTCCTCTCTCTCAAATTGATAAATAATTAAAAAAAAACAAACAAACTCTTCTGCCCAGCTTTCTACGAGGTTCCCATGCCCTTTTTTCCGCCTGGCGCGCATTGCTCTCGGAGTCCCTTGTCTGTCTCTTCCACTGCTCTAGGGGTCTCCTGGGGCAGCAACCCATCTTATTTTGTCTTCTTAACACAATGTCTGGCACCTAGAAGACATTCAATAGATAATTAGTAAATGAATAATGCTTGCATTTACCAAGTGCTTTCTCCGTTCAATGTGCCTATGCTTAATTCGCATGACAACCAGTGGGGCATGGTGTTATTATTAAACCCGTTTATGGACAAAGGATGGGAGAGTCAGAGAGGTTAGCAGTCTGTAAAAGGGTGACTGGAAATTAAAGCCTGTTCTGTCTGGCAGATGATGTGACATTGTATGAAGAACCCTAAAGATTCCACCAAAAACCCCTAGAACTAATATATAAATTCAGTAAAGTAGCAGGATATAAAATAAATATCCAGAAATCAGTTGCATTTGTACACACCAGTAATGAACTAGCGAAAAGGGAAGCTAAGAAAACAATCCCATTTACAATTGTATCAAAAATAAAATAAAATACCTAGGAGTACATTTGACCAAGGAGGTCAAAGATCTGTACTTGGAAAATTATAAGGCACTGAAAAGAAAATTGAAGAAGATACAAATAAATAGAGCAAATACTATGCTCAAAAAACAGAAGAATTATCATTGCTTAAATGTCCATATTACCCAAAGTGATCTATAGATTCGATGCAATTCCTATTAAAATGCCAATGCCATATTTCACAGGACTAGATCAAATAATCCAAAAATTTTTATGGAACCATAAAAGACCTGGAATAGCCACAGCGATCTCAAGAAAAAAAAGAAAAGGAACAAAATTGTAAATATCATACTACCTGATTTCAAACTATATTACAATGTTATAGTAATCAAAACAGCATGGTACCAGCATAAAAACAGTCATAATAAATCAATGGAATAGAATAGAGAGCCCAGAAAGAAACCCATGTCTATATGTTTAATTAATAATTCACAAAGAAGGCAAGAACATATCATGAGGCAAAGACAGTCTATTCAATAAAGGGCATTTGGAAAATTGGACAGATAGATGAAAAAAATGAAAATCACGTTCTTACACCATTTACAAGAATAAACACAAAATGGAATAAACATTTAAATGTAAGATTCCACACCATAAAATGCCTAGAAGAAAACAAAGAAAGTAAAATCTCTTTTATATTTCTCTTAGTAACTTTTTTTTTCTGATATATCTTCTCAAGTAAGGGAAACAAAAGCAAAAATAAACAAATGGAATTACATCAAACTAAAAAGTTTTTGTACAGCAAGGGAAACTGTCAACAAAATGAAAAGACAACACACTTGCCCTGGCTGGCATGGCTCAGTGGATTGAGCACGGGCTGCGAACCAAAATATTACAGGTTCGATTCCCAGTCAGGGCACATGCCTGGACTGTGGGCCGGGTCCCCAGTGGGGGCCACATGAGAGGTAACCACACCTTGATGTTTCTCTCTCTCTCTTTCTACCTCCCTTCCCAACTCTAAAAATAAATAAATAAAATATATTTTTTAAAAAGACAACCCACTCAATGGAAGAAAATATTCACCAATGATATATCTGATAAGAGGTCAATATCCAAAATTTATAAAGAACTCATATAACTCAACACACACACAAAAATCCAAAACCTAAACCCAATCCCATTTAAAATGGGCAAAGCACTTGAATAGACATTTCTCCAAGGAGGACATACAATGGCAAATAGATATATGAAAATGTGTTCAACGTCACTAATCATTAGAGAAATGAAAATTAAAACCACAATGGGATATCATCTCACACCTGCCATAGTGGCTATCATCAGTAAATCAACAAACAAGAGTGTTGGCAAGGATGTGGAGAAAAGGGAACCCTTGTGCACTACTGAAGAGAATGCGGATTGGTGCAGCCACTGTCAAAAACAGTATGGAGGTTCCTCAAAAAAAATAAAAATAGCCCTGGCTGGTGTGGCTCAGTGGATTGAGTGCCAGCCTGCAAACCAAACAGCCACCAGTTCAGTTCCCAGTCAGGGCACGTGCCTGGGCTGTGGGCCAGGTCCCCAGTATAGGCTGTGATAGAGGCAACCACACATTGATGTTTCTCTTCCTCTCTTTCTCCCTCCCTTCCCCTCTGTCTAAAAATAAATAAAAATATTTTTTAAAAATTAAAAAAGGGACTGCCTTATGACTCAGTAATTCCACTTCTGCGTATATATCTAAAGAAACCCAAAACACTAATTTGAAAAAATATATGCACACTTACGCTCATTGCAAGGTTATTTTCAATAGTCAAGCTATGGAAGCAACCCAAGTGCCCATTAGTAGACAAGTGGATTTTTTTTAAAGATTTTATTTATTTATTTTTAGGGAGGGAAGGGAGGGAGGTGGGGGGAGAGAGAGAGAGAGAGAGAGAAACATTAATGTGCGGTTGCTGGGGGTTATGGCCTGCAACCCAGGAATGTACCCTGGCTGGGAATTGAACCTGGGACACTTTGGTTCCCAGCCCGCGCTCAATCCACTGAGCTACGCCAGCCAGGGCTGACAAGTGGATTTTTAAAAAAAATCTGTGTTGTAATGAAAAAATATAATAAAGATTATATATATATATTTTTAAAATCTGTGGTACATATATACAATGGAATATGACCTGGCCATAAAAAAGAATGAAATCTTACCATTTGTGACAACACAGATTGACCTAGAGGGCATTAAGCTCAGTGACATAAGTCAGAGAAAGACAAATATCATATGATTTCATTTACATGTGGGATGTATAGAACAAAATAAGTGTACAAACAACAGAAACAGACTCACAGACACAGAGAACAGACCGATGGTTGCCAGGGGGCAGGGGGCTTAGGGGACTGGGTGACAAAGGTGAAGGGGTTGAGAAGTACAGGCTGGTGGTTACGAAACAGTCACGGGGACGTAGAGTCCAGCACAGGGAATACAGTCAGTAATGTTGTAACAACCACGTAGGGTGCCCGGTGGGCTCGGGAACCACCAGGGGAAACACTGTGTAGAGTGTCTGATTGTCTAGCCACCATGCTGTCCACCTGAAACTAATACAAAATGATATTGAATGTAAACTGTAACTGAAAAAAAAAATGAAAAAATATTTACATTTAAAATAATAAAAAAAAATCCGTCCTGTCTGACTTGAGAGTTCTGTCCACTCATCCCAACCGTGGACAGGCCCCTTCTCCTCCTGGACCTCAGTGTGGATGACGAGGTGGGGTGGCTGGGTGACAGATGCAGTGGGATCGAACTCTTACCTGCTGGGAGAGTCACCTCCTCTAAGGGCCAAACTCAGGCCAATTTCAGTTTCCAAACGTCATCATCGAATGGAAACTCGAAGAGTGGAGAATCGAAAGCAATAGCAGAAAGGTGGGAAGGAAGCCAAGCCTGTTAAGGTGGCCCTGGACATTCCGGCCCCGGTTCAGTGTCCCTAGGTGCCTCTGCCACAGCGAGGGGTCTCCATGAAGGGAGCCCTAGATCAGCCCAGTCCCTCCTGGTTTCCTCCCCACGATGGTCCTTTATCCCAACAGGGTGCGAGAGGGTAACTGAGGAGGAGCTTCCTTAAAGAAGGGAAAGGATGCCAGGGCTGGGCGTGTGGCTATATATCTGTCTAGCAGTGCTACTGTAGGACAGAGATGGCACTGTCCTCGGAGCTGTATGGCACCCCTGCCTCCAGGCTGGACTCCTTCGTGGCCCAATGGCTGCAGCCCAACCGGGAGTGGAAAGAAGAGGTGCTGGACGCTGTGCGGACCGTGGAGCAGTTCTTGAGGGCAGAGACCTTCCAGGGGGAAGGTGGGCTGGACCAGGAGGTGCAAGTGCTGAAGGTGGTGAAGGTGAGACCGGTCTTCTCCAGCCCCGTGCCAGGGCTGGGCAAGCCCAGAAGGAGGGTCCTTATCCTCCCCCTGAGGCTTCTGGGGACCCCTTGCCTCCATATCCCTAGCCCATAGTGCTGACATCTCAGGACATCCCACCTTAGTTGCCTGCACCCCAACATATTGCTGCCTCCAGCAGAACGAACTGGGAAGGAAGCTAATAATCACTCAGTTCTTGGGGTGCTCTAGCCTAACCCCTTAAATATATGTCATCTCTAATTTGTGCATCCTGTGAGGTAGGTGCTATTCCTTTCCCCTTTTTCAGATGAGCAAAGTGGAGGCCCAAAGACCTATGATTCATAGCAATCAAATGCAAAGCAAGGGTTTTGACTGGCTCCTGGTGTGAATAGATTATCCACAAAATATCATTTAGAAACCATTGGGGGAATTTTAACATGACCTGGATATTAGGTGATATAAGGGAGTCATTGTTGATATTGTTAGGTGTGATAGTTTTGTGGTTATGGGTGAAATGTTCTCTTTCATTAGACACAAATGCTAAAGTATTTAGGGACAACGATTCTTGGTGTGTGTAGTTTACTGTAATGTGGTTTAGATGAAGCAACTATGGTAAGGAGTTGAGAGTTGTTGACTCTAAATGACTGGATATATGAGTTCATTGTATTTTCTTTCTATGTTTAAATTTTTTTGATAATAAAAAGGGTTTTTTTTTTTTCATGGAAGCACAGAAAAGTGAAGTAATTTACACAATATTGCAAACTGGTGGTAGGGCTGGGATTTGAACCAGGGTCTTTCTGACTCCACAGCCAAGGCTCCAGGCCCTTCCTCCAGCTGCTTCGTGTCACCTCCTGTCTTAGCTAGGATCAAAATTCAAGAGGGTCAAAACTAGAAAGGCCATGGAGAACCCAAGAGCCTCAGTCAATCCCTTATTTAAACATGAAGGAAAACTGAGGCACAGAGAGGGTAAGAGATGTCCCAAGGTCACACAGAAAGCTGGTGGCAAAGACAAGACTAACATTAAGAACACTCCCCCCAGCCCCCAAATTCTGGTTTCCAGGCCAGCACTCTAGATCTACCCCCAGGGGCAGGCACCTCGGGGAAGGATTTAGAAGTGACAAACCACACATTTTGACGTCAGACAGACCTAAGTGTGATTCTTGCCTTCTTCCCTTACCGGCTCTGTGACCGCAGACTTAACATCATAGCTCTCAAACCCTCTGCCTTCTCATCTGTAACGGGGGCCAGGACAGCAGCAGCTGTGTCTCTGCCTCGTCAAGCAAAGGGGGAAGCAGGCTAAATGATTAGCACGTAGTAAACGCTCCAAAAAAAAAAGTATCATTATAAATTCTTGCATGAGCTGTCTCTTCGGTCTTGGGCACCAGTAAGAGTCAAGCAGACCCTCCCAGACCACCCCCTTGACAACCCTGACAATGAAGTAGCGGATGGAAGGGGGAAGCCTGCCAGCAGGAGGATGCTACAAAAAGAATGTGTTGACAGCAGGAAATTACCCAGCTCTCAAATTCTGCCCACAGACCATATCCACTCCTCCTCTCGAAACCATGAAATAATAGAAATACCTGAAGAGCAGTAGCCCATGAGACATAAGACTTCATTCGGCCTCCGAGCCCTCCCCTGACCCTGAAAATCGGGTGAGCTGGGCTGGTCCACATGAGTGAATGCTTGTCCTTGAGTGAGTTGGATTTAAACAGGTTTGAACTGAAGCAAGTCCTGAAGCCAGTTGCAGAATGTTCTTTCCTCTCTGTTTGTCTCTTATCACTGGGAGAGGCCTTCTGCGGAATGCGGCCCCTGTGCACACACAGGAAACCATCCCCAGCCCTCTCCTCCCGTGGGGCAGAAACACTGAGTCTGAACTCAAGTAGAGAATGAGAATGGAAAAGGTAGAAAAGGAGAGAAAAGATGGCAGGTGCTCCGCCTTCTCAGAAACAGGGCCTGGCTCATAGACCAGGGTCATAAGGAAGAAAGAGGTCAAAGCACAGCACCCTGGTCTCTGACCCTTGAACTAACTCTGACTCCTGGCAAGGAGCCCATGGCAAGTTGATGAACCCCCACTGCCTCAGTTTCCTCATCTGTACTTTGGGTATAATTCTACCAGTACCCACCTCAATCAGTGGGTGAGAGGGTGAAAAGGTCTCATATGCATAAAGGGCTTTCAGGAATGCCAGACATGAGTGCTCAACCCATGGCAGCTGCAGTGATTCACCCACCGGGAGGGGGACCCGACCTGAGTTCTGTTCGTTCATTGCCCAGCCATTCCACCTCCCGAACCGGAGTGAGAAAGAAGGCAGGCCAGAGAGTTGTAGGGCTTTGGTATGCCAGAGGCCACAGGGAAGTAAGCCCAGAATCTCAGAACATCAAAAAGACCCCTTCCAAATCGTGCAGCTCAGGCTCCTTCCATTCAGCTGAGGAAAGTGAATCCCAAGCCGCAGAAGGAATGGTGAGTCAGCCAGATAAAGAGGAGGAAGAGAAACGTATTGCTGACTTGTGCACCAGGCATCACAGCAAGCCTCTGGCACACACTCCCTCATCTAGACTTTCAAGTGACCCAATGACTCACGTTCCATCATTGTACACGTACATCCTTTTACAGATGTAGGGCTCAGAATGATTCCACAGCTGGAAAACAAGGGCTGCAGTCGAGGTCAAAGTCAGGCTACCCCATTCCACAGCCCACGGTTCTTACCCACCAGACAATCCTGCACCCCCTTTTTTAATGTCATAAAATTACTCAGACAGCCCACCCCCCAAGATTCTCTCAAAAAACCTCGCAGAGTAAGCATTCCTGTTTCCTTGGAGCAGACATAACCCTGCCCGTGAGAAGACCGAGTCTCAGAGTGAAGGAGCGCAGTAAACAAGGAGCTTGGGCTCTGGAGTCAGGCTGTGTGCCCTGTGACCCTGGGCAAGTGGCTTGTCCTCTTCTTTATGATTACATTTGTTGAAGTGGCATTGCTTCACAGGGTCATTTAGGTTTCAAGTGTACATTTCTATGACACATGATCATATATTCCACTGTGTGCCCATTGCCCACAGTCACATCATCCTCCATCACCGTGGATTGGGCCCCCTTTACCCTTTGCTACCCCACCCCCTTCCTTCTGTCTGTCTGTGTCTATGAGTTTCAGTTTTATATCCCACATGAGTGAATCACGTGGTTCTTAGCTTTCTCTGACTCACGTATTTTGCTTAGCATAATACTCTAAAGATCCGTCCATGTCGTCGTGAATGGCGGTATCTCATCTTTTCTTACGGCTGAGTAGTATTCCACTGGATATACGCACCACATCTTAACACAATCTTCTTTCGAAGGACACTGTGGTTGTCTCCACATCCGGGCCACTGTGAAGAACACTGCAATGAACATAGGGGTGCATATATCTTTGGGAACAAATGTATTCGTGTTATTTAGGTAGACACACCCAGAAGAGAGACTGCTGGGTCATATGGTAACTCAATTCTTAATTTTTTGAGAAATGCCATACTGGTTTCCATAGTGGTTGTACCAGCTTGCATTCCTACCCACAGTGAATGGGGGTTCCTTTTCCTTCCCAACCCCTCTAATGCTTATTACGGCTTGCTTATCCTCCAGGCATCTCAGTCTTCTCACCTGCAAAGAACGGGTACCGCCCTGGCTGGTGTGGCTCAGCGGCTTGAGTGCCGGCCTGCACACTGAAAGGTTGCTGGTTTGATTCCCAGTCAGGGCACGTGCCTGGGTTATGGGTAGGGTCCCCATTTGAGGACTAGAGGCAACCAATCGCTGCAGCTCTCGCACATCTACATTTCTCTCCCACTGTTTCTCCCTCCCTACCCCTCTCTCTAAAAATAAATCAATAAAATCTTTTAAAAAATGGGAACCAACCCATCCCTTAGGGTTGTGGTGAGAACCTCAGGGATGGCCGGGCACAGAGGGTAGCCTCAGGGTGACAGGGCTCTGTGTTCTGCAGGTGGGCTCCTTCGGGAATGGCACGGTGCTCAGAGGCAACGCGGAGGTGGAGCTGGTGGTGTTTCTGAGCTGCTTCCGCAGCTTCCAGCAGGAGGCCAGGCACCACCAGGCCGTTCTGAGGATGATCCGGAAAAAGCTGTGGACTTGCCAGGACTTGCTGGCCCTTGGACTTGAGGTCCTGGGGGTGTCGCAGGGAGTCCCCGATGATCTCACCTTCATCATCCACACCAGGTGGACCTCGGAGCCCGTCACTGTCACCATCGTGCCTGCCTACAGGGCCCTGGGTAAGGGGAGAGGAAGCCCAGCCAACTCACACATTTGCCATTCCCAAGAGTCCGGCCACTGCCTCCCTTCTCATTCACGGCCACATTCTTCCCTTCAATCTCTGTCATGCGGGGGGCTGGTGACCCCAATGCGTGGGGCTGACCCAACTCTGGCTGCCGCGTGGCTCAACTTGGGAAACAGATTTCTCAAGGAATCAAGCTGATAAATATATGATTGCAAGAGGAGGCAAGACCACAGAGGGGAAGGAGTTAAAAGAGCAATCTTGGGTGCTTCTGTAGTGCTTACCACGGGTTCAGGGTGGGGTTGGGGCTGTCGTCGTTTGGGCCTTTCCAGAAGCAGCCCCTGAGACCAGGGTTGGAGAGCAGGCAGTCCCAGGAAATGCTGGTGGGGGAGAGAAGGGACATCCCATTACAGATCAACACACAGAGCCGCTGCGCAGGGCGAATTCCCGAGCGTGCCGCGGCAGCACGCCCCTCAGCCAAGGCCCTCGCAGAGCCCAGCTGTCTCGCCTCGACCTGGGCCTCTCTTACGGTGATGGGAGGTTCAACTCAATCTGAGAAATTCAAAGCAGACACGAAGGGAAAGTGTTGGGGACATTATGGGAAGATAAAAGCCCTGGAGTGGCCTAAGAATTAGGAAACCCACTTTGATTTCTCTTTACCCTCTTCATTCTAGTAGGCTAGGAGGTCTCAGGTTTCCCCAGAGAAACACTCCAGGGAATTAGCAGGCTCCCCAGGCCCAGGACACTCAGCCCTCTCCCTTTGCTTCCTCCCACCCCAGGGCCTTCTGTTCCCAGCTCTCAGCTACACCCTGAAGTCTACGAGAGGCTGATTAAAGCCGGTGGTTACCCTGGAGATTTCTCTCCTTCCTTCTGTGAGCTGCAGAGAAACTTCGTGAAACATCGGCCAACCAAGCTGAAGAGCTTCTTGCGGCTGGTAAAACACTGGTACCTGCAGGTGAGGAGGTTGCTGGGATGGGGGCAGGAGGAGGAGATGGAGGAGCGGGGAAGAAAATGCTGAGGCCAGACTTGTCATCTCAGCAAACTGCCTCAAGAAGAAATGGAGGTGGAGGGAGAGAAAGAAAAACAGAAGGAAGGAGGAAAACGAGGAATTTACAGAATTTCAGTACACACGTACTTGTAACGCTGCAGTCACCCAGGCTAGTACTGGCTAATGTCAATTTCACTGGTGCATCTGCACATTAATCTCAGCCCATTAAGGACTTCTAACAAGAGAAAGATTCATTTAATTCCACCCCACCAATTCCTTCTCCAAATGGTGGAGTTCCTGCATTTCATGATTATTACTGAGTGAATATATTGCTAGCAGCTGCTTTTTCTCTTTTTAAAGATTATTTATTTATTTATTCTTAGAGGGGAAGGGGGAAAGAGAGGGAGAAAACATCAGTGTGTGGTTGCCTCTCACATACCCCCTACTGGGGACCTGGCCTGCAACCTAGGCATGTGCCCTGACTGGGAATCGAACCAGCAACCCTTTGCTTTGCAGGCCGGCGCTCAATCCACTGAGCCACACCAGCCAGGGCCCTAGCAGCTGCTTTTTAGATTACACATGCATGTCTGCACAGTACCATGTATACTTCAAAAATATCCGGACGACACCTAAAACTAAGATAATATTGAATGTAGACTGTAATTGAAAAAAATGTGAAGGGAGGATTTCCAGCCAAGATGGAGGTGTAGGCAGACACACTGTGCCTCCTTGAAAAACCAAAATAAGGTCAGCAACAATTTAGAAACAAGATAACAACCAGATCTGACAGAAACTAGAACTGTATGGAAGTCGGACAACCAAGGAGTTAAAATATACACATTCGCCCAGACCAGTAGGAGGGGTGGAGTCGGGCAGCCAGTCAGAGAGGGGTCGGTACAAAAAGCTGTGGCACTGGACGCGTAACTCATCCCAGCCGCATAACGCATCCCGAGCACGCAGGCAGCTGGCAGACCCAACGAGGTGGTGACTATGAAGCGAGGGACTGCACGCAAGGCACCTGGCTTTCTGGGCCACATTCGCATGCAGATAAACCAGGCGAAACTGGGCAGTGAGACAGACCGTGCAACCCAGGGTCCCAGCGCTGGGAAACAGAACCTTGGGACACTGATTGAAAACACTTGTGGGGGTTGAGGCACAGGGAGTGACTCCCAGCCTCACAGGAGAGTTCACTGGAGAGACCCACAGGGTCCTAGAACGTACACAAGCCCACCCACACAGGAATTAGCACCAGAAAGGCCCAATTAGCTTGGGGGAAGCGGCGGAAGGGACTGAAATCCGATGGAGAGAGGAGCAAGCGCCATTGTTTCCTCTCGGACCCCGCCCCCACATACAACGTCACATCCCAGCGACTGGGTTGCCCCACCCTGGAGAACACCTAAGGCTCTGCCCTTCACTACATAACAGGCGCAACCAGACCCCCATCAAACGTGGCTCAAACCAAAGTACAAATCAAAGCCTCAGAGCCAATACTTTTAAGAGACCAAGAGATAGCCAACCTATCAGAAGCACAGTTCAAAGCACTGGTGATCAGGATGCTCATAGAATTGGTTGAATTGGTTGCAAATTAGATGAGAAAATGAAGGCTACGATAAGAGAAATGAAAGAAAATGCACAGGGAACCCATAGTGATGGGGAGGAAACTGGGACTCAAAACAATAGACTGGACCAGAAGGAAGAAAGAAACAACCAAACAGAAAAAAATGAAGAAACAAGAATTCAAAAAAATGAGGAGAGGCTTAGGAACCTCCAGGACATCTTTAAACATTCCAACATCTGAATTATAGGGCTACCAGAAGGGGAAGAGGAAGAGCAACAAATGGAAGTTATTTGAACAAATAATAAAGGAGAACTTCCCCAATCTGGCAAAGGAAATAGACTTTCAGCAAGTCCAGGAAGCTCAGAGAGTCCCAAAGAAGTTGGACCCAAGGAGGAACACACCAAGGCACATCATAATTACATTAGCCAAGGTAAAAATGAAGGAGAGAATCCTCGAAGCAGCAAGGGATAAGGGGACAGTCACCTACAAAGGAGTTCCCATCAGACTGTCAGCTGATTTCTCAAAAGAGACCTTGAAGGCAAGAAGGGGCTGGAAAGAAGTATTCCAAGTCATGAAAGGCAAGGACCTACATCCAAGATTGCTCTATCCAGCAAAGCTTTCATTTAGGGTGGAAGGGCAGATAAAGCGCTTCTCAGATAAGGTCAAGCTAAAGGAGTTCATCAACACCAAGTCTGTATTTTATGAAATGTTAAAGGGACTTATCTAAGAAAAAGAAGATAAAACATGTATAGTAAAGCGACAACAAATTCACAGTTATGAACAACCACACCTAAAACAAAAACAAAAACAAACTAAGCAATCAACTAGAACAGGAACAGAACCACAGAAATGGAGATCACATGGAGGGTTAGCAACAGGGGAGTGGGAGGAGGAGAGAGGGCGAAAAGGTACAGAGAATAAGTAGCATAGATGTAGGTAGAAAATAGGGGGAGGGTAAGAATAGTATGGTAAATATAGAAGCTAAAGAAATTATGACACACGGACATGAACTAAAGTTGGGGGATACGGTGGGAGAGGGTGTGCAGGGTGGAGGGAAGGGGGAAAATGTGACAACTGTAATAGCATAATCAATAAAATATATCTTAAAAAACAGGAGTGTGTGAGGCAGAGGAGGAGGCACGAAAGAAGCCAGTGACAAAGGGAAGGTCAGGCTAGTTTGTGGCCGAGGTCAAGTTCATCAGTGCTGCAAGAGTTTCAGTGAGAGCTGCTGGCTTGCGAAATGACCTGACCGTGGGCTTTGTTGAGACCAAAACCACCGTCAACTCTCTGAAGAGAGTCAGTGGAGGCGATGGGATGGGAAGAAATATAAGCAAGCCCAGCCACCCTGTCCCCTTAGGATGTTTAAATCTGCTCACCCATGCAGCTGGCAGGCCTATTTTTAATACATGAGACCTCCTTGAGCTTTTGTTGCAATTCTTGTGACATTACAATGATTTCAAAATAAAACTCAAATGAAGCAAAACTCGCACCAGGTGACTCCAGGCGTAAGAACCAGGAAGAGCTGCGGTTCAGGGATCTACCTGTATTACAACCACCTGGAGGGCTGGTTAAACCAGCATGAGGTGGGTGATTGGACTGTTTGCCACATGTGACCCCACCCACCCTCCTTCTAAACCCACACTGTCCTTCAAAGTGGAGTCCAGGTGTGGGGAACAGCATGGACAAGCAGAAATGGTCACTCGACTGGGTGTTCTGTAGTAAATCTGGCCTCCCTCCTGGGATCACCCCCTTCTACAATGAAATAAAGAATAACGAGAGGACAAAATAAGATTATGGTTGAATTGTGGAATATTTATTGAAACAACGAACAAGACTTGCATTTCATTGGAAGAATAACAGTATCATAAACAACCAAGAAACATCCTATGAGGAAGAAAATGGTAGGTTATAATGAGGCGGAAAATAGAAACCAATAAGGAAGGTCTGCACTTATTCAAGGATCTTAATTCCAATGTGTAGAAGCCCTACTGCTTTCTAGAAACCTCGTGCGGGTTTAACCTGCCATCCATCATTTTTTGCAACACAGGTGACAAAATTAATTTCCTTCTCGGGCAGAAGGGAGTTGGAATCCTCGGGAAGTCACTTTCGAATGTGTTGGGTTTTTTTTTTGGTGGCGTTTCAAAGTCCCCAGTTAGTGGAAAGCCTGGTCACACTCGGGGCAGCGGCAGGGCCTGAGGCCCGTGTGGGTGTGCAGGTGGACACTGAGGTTCCCTTTGTGGCTGAAACATCGAGACGTTGCATGAATATGGCTTCTCCCTCGTGTGGACCTTCTGGCGACCTCGCAGCGTGGATTCACGGGAGAACGACTTCCCACAGGTCTGACAGCTGTACGACTCCTCGCCGGTGTGGACGCACTGGTGAACTCAGCAATCCGAAGGTTGTATGAACTTCTTGGGACAAAACTGGCATTCAGAGGGTCTCTCTCTGCTGTGTGACCTCTGGGGAACAGTTAGCTGAGATTTATAAATAAATCTTTTCTTGCAGTCTGCAAAAAAAAAAAGAAAAAAAGAAGTGAAGGGAAATTGTGTATCTCTTTGAAGATATGTCGGAATGATGGTTAATTAGTCACAAAGCGACTTGAAATTCCTTTTTCTCATGACTGTGCGGGCTGGGATCCTGCTCACTGCCTGGGACACTGCTTCACAACTCCATGCCAGGGCCTTCTGTCAAACACAATTTGAAACCAACTGGACTAACCCAGCCCCTTAATTCGAAAATAGGGAAACACATTTAAGACCAGGAAAGGAAGCTAGCTGACCTGGCTGAAATTAACAGCTGGTGATGGCAGAGCTGGGGCAGGAACTTGGATGTTCCAGCTTTTCATCTTGTGCATCCCAACACAGAATCTTGGGGTCTGTCTTAGCTCTCTCCTCTCTCTTTCAACAGTATGTGAAAGCCAAGTGCCCCAGGGCCATGCTGCCCCCTCTCTACGCCCTCGAGCTGCTGACCATCTACGCCTGGGAGATGGGTACACTGGAGGATGAGAGTTTCAGGTTGGACGAAGGCCTCGTCACTGTGATGGAACTCCTGCAGAAGTACCAGTTGCTCTGTATCTACTGGACCAGTCACTACACGTTTGAGAACCCAATCATTGAGGACTGTGTCAGAAAACAGTTCCAAAGAGAGAGGTACTGGGCCCCTGGTGGGTCAGGGAACCCCCACCGCATAAGGCAGCCTGCCTGATGGGGTGATTTCAGGGAGCCAGGGATGTTGAGAATAGCAAATGTGGGGCCTGAAATGCTCCATTCACTCCAGCCGCCCGCGATCACATTCTGTCACATAGATAAAGTTGCAGCTCCCTCCTAAGTCACAGCTCTTATCATGGGCTTGGCATCTGACATCTGTGGCCATGCCAGCCACCCAAGGAGGCCTCCTGGACCCCCTCCAAGCCTTCTTTAAAATATCTATTCACTATTTATACAGAGGAGAGGCACGTGGAGGCGGCCCAGCCTCTCCCCTGTTGAGGAGTCCCAGCTGCTGCTTGAGAGAACTTAGGAGGTCTATTCCTCAGTTTTCTCATCTGTAAAATGGGGATGACAACAACGATACTAGTCCCTACCTTATGGAATTGTTGTAAGGATTAAAGCAGGTTAATTCACACAGGGTTTGGCCCAGTGCCTCTAATACCAGCAGTCGGGGGAGGTGTTATCTTCATCCAAAGCATTTTGGCAGCTCTAGTGTCAAACTTAAGTAGCCTGTCTGCAAAAACAAAGTCTTTGAACTTAAGAGGCCCACCTACCTGAGTGGGCATCTGTTATTGCTGCAGCAATGCCCTTTGGCATCTCACCCTTCCCACATACACACACACGTCACCAGAATTCCTTACAAACACCTAGAGAACTCTCTGCAAAAGAAATTCTTGGAAATCTAATTGCCTCTATCCTGTCCCTCTCCAGCCATGTTTCTGGAACCTCCGGGACTGAAGGTCCGGGGCTCTGAACATAGCAGATGCTCAGGGACTTAAAGAGACGATGTCGGAGAAGCCTCCTTTCTGGCTTGCAGGCCTCCAAGCTGGAAAGAGTCTGGGTACCCTCTCCCTGTGTTGCAGGCCCATCATCCTGGATCCGGCTGACCCTACCCACAACGTGGCAGAAGGGTACAGATGGGACATAGTTGCTCAGAGGGCCAGCCAATGCCTGAAGCAGGACTGTTGCTACGACAACCAGGAGAACCCAGTCCCCAGCTGGAATGTGATGGTAATGGCTCCTCTCCAGGCTGCTGCCAGAGGCCTGACGCCCAGAATGAGATTAATGCATAAGTGTTTACTTATTTATTTCTGTGCCGAGAGAGCCAACCGGCCATTTGAGTCAGGCAGTCTGAGGCCTGGCTGCACTACCTGCCCCCTCTGTGAACTTGGGGAAATGATTCAACTCTCTGAGCCTCATATTTATGTTCAAATTCTTGTTCTCCTTTCCTTTCTCCTCCCCACCCCTACCAGATAGTCGGTTCCATGCTCCCAATCATTTCTTGAGTGAACTGACCCCAGGTGAGTCGATTCACTCAGCTGCTCTGTGCCGGCACGGGGCTTGGGGCAGGTGGGGGGTGCGGGCCCGGGGGTAACAGCCTCCAAAACAAAGTCGCACAAACTACTGAAGGATACCTGGATTTGGAGTTGTCTTTCAATGGATTGGAGAATAAGTTATCTCGTGTTCTCGAGCTAGGCCTTCTCAATCAATAAACATTTCCTTGCTCCAAACTCTGGGGAAGAAAAAAAATAATTACTAGATAGAATCACCGAAGAACGTACTCGGAAAACAAAAAAATGTTCAATAGCAGATAATGGAATGTGATGCCAGACCTACAGTGTTACAGAACAGACCCGGGGGGGGGGCGGTGAACGATATACTATTACCAAATGGACCTCCCCTTGTGCTCCAGGGGTCCCCCCCGCCGTACTAGGTTCGCCTTGCCCACCGCCAGGGAAAGACATCTCTCAATGCCAGAGATTGGTGAAAAGGAAAGGAATTATTTATTTAAAAAGCTATATAGACTTAATGACTTAATGTCTTCATTAAAATACTAAAGTCCTTTAGAATGCCCACAGACGCACACAGTCCTTCCTTCTGCCTCTGCCCAGTCCGGGGTACGGTATCTCAGGAAAAGAAGTAGAAGTCTATGGCTCAGGCAGCCCCTCAGTTCCGGCACCATCAGCTAGCTATGTCGCCACCACAATCTCCAGTTAATCCAAACCATGTGGCAGCTTCTCATGGCCCACCAGCAAGAGTCCTTTCACCCCTTTCCTTCCCAGCAAGGTCTCTCCTGCTTCCTAAGCCACACGGGAAAGGGGAACACCGCCAAGTCATGTGGTCCTAACACTCACCAAAGCCCGAGTGGTCCCAACTATCCAGCGTGGCTGCCACGCCTGGGTTTAAATCCCAGAGCCAATCTTCCTCTGCAGCCCACAATCAGTTACACCTGCCAGAATTCCCGTATTTTTCCAGCCTTTCTTGGCTGCCATTGTAAGTCCGGGCAAGCGTGGCCCCATGGCGTGGAGACAATCATCTCCAATCTCTCACACAGGTGCTGTCACCAGGGGGCGTTGCCTCCCAGCTACATCCTGGGTGGAAGTCACTCCCATCCTCCTGGCTCAAAGCAGGGCCACAGCTGTTTAACATATCCATGAAACCAGTTAAAGCTTATAGATATGTTAAATAACCATGCCTGAAGTTATTTGCAAAACTGTTGCTATGCAGAACAACTCTCAATGGCCCTGCTCCATGTGTCCCATCCCCCAGTTCAGACTTGTGGGGGGTGAGGACAATGAGGACAACATATATATATATATATATATATATATCCTAATATTTCCTGGACACCCTGAGTTCTGGACCCCATTACAAATCCCTATTTGGGGCCCTCCCTAGCTGCACCCTGTTACAATAGTACAGGCAAAGGCCATAATAATCTATTTCGATCACATTGTACTTTTCAGTTTACAAAGCACTTGTCCAGGGATTGCTCTGTAAAGTAGAAATGTCAAGTGTTATCATCATCATTTAACAGATGAGGAAACAGAGGCTCAGAGAGGTTAAGTCAATTGACCTAAGTCACACTCCTAAGAGGCAGCAGGACTGACACCCAGATCTTTGTAGGGCCATGGAAATGGCAAATAAATGTTATCTCTTAAGTCACTAGAGAGGATTCCTTGAAGAAGACAGGGCCCGAGGTGGGTCTTAAAAGCCAGGGAGGCATATAGACACTCAGAACAGAGGGCACTCCGTCCAGGTAAAAGGTAGGGTGAGGGGTTAGGGGCAAAGGACTGGCGTGCGTTCCAGAACAGAAGCCGGACCTGCTGGGAGCAAGGGCGGAAGGAGCACCAGCAGCTCCCTAAGAAGGTACAGGGCCTACAAACTGAGCCCACCAGCCCAATGATGCCCACGGATGGGCTGGAAAGTGTGTGCCTTTGGATTTTTCCCGACTGGTCACACCATCGTGCAAAGATTTTTATCTTGAAAAATCTAACGATTTGACCATGCTGGGCCTCTGTCCCTTCTAGAAAAGATCAGATAGAGGGCCGGGACTGCCCAGCCCCCTCCAGGTGTGTTCTTCAGCCAGCTGGGCCTCTTGGGTCCTTGAGTGTGGCCTCTTCGTTGGTGAAGACGGGCTTTGGGGCAGGTTCAAACATCTGCTCTGTTCCTCACTGCCTCTGAGGTGTTCAGTAAATCACTTCACCCTGTTTGATCACAATGTCCTTATCTGTAAAATGGAGTAATAGGAGAACCAACCCTTCATGGGGCTGCTGTAAAAGGCACCCAACATGGGGCCTAGAAGGTGGTTGGCACTTCCTAAATGTTTGCTGCTGCTGCTGTTGAAAAGATGAGGACAGCCCTGGACAGTGTGCAAGATGAAAGGTCACAGGTTCAGTTCCCAGTCAGGACACATGCCTGGGTTGTGGGTTCGGTCCCCAGTTGGGGTGTATACAAGAGGTGACCAATCAGTTTCTCTCTCACCTTGATGTTTCTCTCCCTGTCTTTCTCTCTCTCTCTCTTCCCCTCTCTCTAGAATCAATTAAAGACAAAAAAATTAAATGAAATTAAATTTATAAAAGAAAGAAAAGAGGACAGGTGAAGGAAACTTCTACACGTAAGAGAGAGATGTGTGGACTCAACCCCTCTCTTCTCTCCCTTGCAGAGCGCACGAAACATTGAGGTAATTGTGGAGCAGTGGGATTACCCTGACTTGATCCTCATCATGAACCCTCATGAGACCATAAGTGACGTCAAGAAGAAGATCCGGCGGAGGCAGGGCAGCTCTGGCCTGCAGCGTCTGTCCTTCCAGCAGCCCAGCGGCGAGAGGCAGCTCCTCGCCGGCTGCAACTCCCTGGCTGATTTCGGGATTTTCTCCGACACTCGCATCTCTCTGCTGGAGACCATTGGCTCCGAGATCCAGGTCTTTGTGAAGAATCCGAGTGGCGGGAGCCACGCCTATGCCATCGACCCCAAGAGCTTCATCCTGAACCTGAAACAGCAGATCGAAGACAGGCAGGGGATCCTCCAAAATCAGCAACAACTGGAGTTCCAAGGCCAGGTCCTGCAGGATTGGTTGGCTTTTGGGAGCTATGGTATTGAGGACAATGACACCCTCTTCCTCTCCAAGAAGAATGTCAGAAAGGTTCCATTTGTACGCATCTAGTTCCTTCTGGGAAACCTCTCTGTGCGGTTCTGCCTTCTCATCCAGGACTCATCCTATCAGTCCCTCCTTCCAGTTCTCTGCTGGGGAGGTGTCATGTCTTCACCACTTTTGTAAGGAGTTGGCCTAGCCCTCCCTGCCAGGGGAGGAAGGAGAAAGGGTGTGAAAGATTAAATAGGCAAATGACCAGACCACATATGACAACAGAATTCTGACTCACAACCTCTATAGCCACCAGTTTCGGAAGCCAAACCACCACCTGTTCATCAATCAACCCAAAACTGTCAGGACTTGATCAATAATTGCCAGCTTCCCTAATATTCCCCCCACCCCGCCCCTTCCAACTCAGGACCAACCAGAGAAAGCCAAATAAGCTCTCTAGCAATCACACAGGATGAAGTCCTGCCTCCAGACAGCCCGCCTCCAGCGTCCCTATGCCACCAACTTCAATCAAGGTGCACACCTGAGGCCTTCTCGACTTTCCACTGGAAAGTTTTCCCATTGCCTGTCTTCGAGTCTCTGCCAAATGCAGGGGATGTTGTTTGACTCCCTTGCTATGTAGCAAGTGGGGAATAAATAAAGTTTGTTCACTCTCTTTTGGATGATCTTCATTTCTTTCCACGGGTGCTAATGCTGTCCTACTGGTGATTGTTTAATCCATTGAACCTCTCAAATCTAGGAATGAAAACCGGAGACGCCGAGAAAGAGAGAAGCAGTCTGGGAGAGCAAGGATGACTGTAAAAAATCCCATGGATTTTTGTTTGTTTGTTTAAGGAACGGCATTGTTATAGTAATACCAGGTGGAAGAGAATGGTTTTAGCAGTTAGGGAAAAAAAAAAAGGGCAAATCTGGGGCTTGGCCACTGAAACTTATAACAAAGGGAGGGTAAAAACAAAAACAGACAAGAAGTTGTTTCACATTACAGACCTCCCCCGACCCCATCCCAAAGCCAGATGCTTGCTTACCAAGTCAAAAAAAAGAGACACAGTTGATTCATAAGCTGGAGGTCTGAACTTGAGTAAGCCAGTTATAAAAACCCAGCTGTGCATCAGAAGCACCCAGGATAATGCCTCTCAAACTTTACTGTACATCCTGGAGAACTTATTTAACTGCAGGTTGTGATTAAATAGGTCTAAGCTGTCAAGACTCTGCATTTCTAACAAGCTCCTGAGTATTGTGCATGCTGCTGGCTCGCAGATTATACTCTGAATAGAAGCCAGACCCCGGAATATTGAGGAAATGCAGATTCCTGAGTCCCACCTCCCAAGAGATTCTGATTTGGTCAGTTTTCGGTTAGGCACAAGAATCTGCATTTTAACAGGTTTCCTAAATTGTTTCTGATTCCCAGCTGGATTTCGGAATTCCTGGAATAAATGAGTGATATTGAAACTGCATTAAATCAAACCATGGGAATGTAGGCATTAACCCCCTGTGTGACCTTAAGCAATTTCTCCCGCTCCGTAGGTCTCATATTCCTCATCAAGAAAAGGGTGGAGCCCTGGCTGGTGTGGCTTAGTGGATTGAGCACTGACCTTCAAACCAAAAGGTTGCCGATTGAATTCCCGGTCAGGGCTCTGCCTGGGTCGCGGACCAGGTCCCCATTTGGGGGCGTGCGAGAGGCAATCGACAGCTGTTTCTCTCCCTCTCTTTCTCCCTCCTTTCCCCTCTCTCTGAAAATAAATAAAATCTAAAAAGAAATTATAAGGGCGGAGCAGTTGATGTCTTTGGCACTTCCAAATTCTTGCATTTGGGGAAACTCCCACGACAATTCAATGGCCATTGGCGGTATGAGTCTGAGAACTACCATCCCCACAATGCCCTGCGTTTCCCCACTCCCACGTGCAGTCCAGGAGGGGTACGCTAGTGGAGGCGCTCCCACCATCCTTTGCGGTGGTTCAAGAGGACGGCGCCCGGAGGTCCCATGAGTGATTTGGAGAGCAGCAGCAGTGGCAGCGATGCGGAGGAGCTGGCGCGGTGCCGCGAGGCCGCCGTGCCGGCCTGGGGCTTGCTGCAGCTCCCGAGAGGGCCGGAAAAGAAAAGAACCGGTAGGGGACTGGGTTCACGCAGTCTGGCCGGAGGGCGCGGGATCTTCCCGTGGGGCCTGAGAGGATGGATGGTGAGGAAGGAGTCACCGGGACTCCACTTCTTTGCCCGAGAGACCTGCGGGGGCTAGATGGGCTGCGGCGGCAGTGTGGGTTGTTTCCTTGGCCCAGTCAGGGAAATTGAGGCAGCCGAGCGTCTTTCGACTCGGCCCCCTTTGGGTCATCATCACTGCTGCACACCGGGCAGCCCGCCTCCTCTCCGAAATGACTGCGACAGCCCACTTCGTGGATCCTCACTTACAGCCTTTCCTCGCCCGCTGCACATTTCACACCCCGGGGCTGCCAGTGAGCGGTGTCCCGCGCAGCCCGGACCGGGACCCCCTGGTGCCCCGGGATTCCCTGGTGCCCCGGGGATAAGGGCAAAACCCCTCACCGTCGGGGTACCGAGTCGTAATCCAGAGGGTACGTGAATGTGGAACGGGAACAGTGTTTCATCTTCGTTTCCGTTAACCTCTGGTGGAAGTTTGGCACCCCGTCCCATGTTTTATGGGGGCCACAAGCCGCACGTGACTTGGACAATACCTGTTATTTTGTCCTATTAAAAGTGACAGATTTTCATATCCCATCACCGCCTTTGCAGATATGCGAAAGTATTTTATTCACAATAAAATGTTGGGGAGAATTATTTACACTCATTCCTGCTTTAAAATAACAATAATTTGTAGGCCCTAGATCTAAAGAATCTCTAGATCTTATTTAATGCATTTAAAAAAGCATATATATTAGTATACCAGATTTGTTTTTTTACTGTTAAGGTAACTGAGTTTCAGTATCATTGGTTTTCTTTGTAATACTGTGTGTGTGTGTGTGTGTGTGTGTGTGTGTGCGTTTTAAGTATTTTCGAGAAAAAGGAAGAGAAAAATGGATTTGTTGTTCCACTTATCCATGTGTTCATTGGCTGATCTTGTATGTGCCCTGAACAGGGACTGGACCCTCCGTCTTGGGGTATCAGGACGATGCTCTCACAAACTGGGCTATCTGACCAGGCTTCTGTGTTTTATTTTATTCGTTCAAGACATTATTCTGAGAAGGGGTCCGGGCTTAACCAGACTGCCGGCACAGGCATGGTTAAAACCCCCTGCTCTTGTTGGAGCGGACTCGAAGGCTCTCTGGTGACCCAGTCCCTGCCTGCCTGCCCGCCCTTCCCCACTGTCCCGCCACACTGCACGCCCACAGGTAGGCTCCAGACCGCACTTGGATCCTCTCGTCCCCGAGCACCACAACCCTGTAGTTTTCTCTTCACGTTCTGTACGTGGATCTGCCTTTCCATCTCCATTAGTCACTAGTGCTGAGACTTTGGGTAAGGTACTTAAATCTCACTGCACCTAAACTTTCTCATCTGTAAAAGGTACGCACCCCACCAGGTTGAGAAGTGATAGAGATGACGCATCGGCAGCACTTGCACATGATAAGGGCCCGATAAATGGCAGCAGTTATGTGGCTGGTTTTGCTATATATGGATGGCTTTCTCCCTCCTGCCCAACTCCCACTCCTTTTTAATTTTTATTTATTTATTTTTAAAGATTTTATTTACTTTTTAGAGAGAGGGGGAGGGAGGGAGAAAGAGAAGTAGAGAAACACCAATGTGTGAGAGATACATCAATCAGTTGCCTCTCACATGCTTCCCACTGGGGACCTGGCCCACAACCCAGGCATGTGCCCTGACTAGGAATCGAACCAGCAACCTTTTGGTTTACAGGCTGGCACTCAATCCACTGAGCCACATCAGCCAGGGTTATTTATTTTTTTAAGATGTTATTTATTCTTAGAGACCCAGCCTTTTTTATTTTTCAGCTTGAAAATTAATTTTAGGACAACACATGTGGATAAAGGTGCAACATTTATTTCACATCAAGACACCATTGCCAAGAGCTGGGGATATAAAGGTTTAAAAAGGCAGATCGTGTGCCCCAGTAGCTCACAAAGCCAAGGAGAAGGTGAACATGCAAAGTGTTCAAAGCAGTATAACACTTCACTGTGTCCTCACACTAATTGGAAGTTTCGTTATCTCATCCCCACTTTGTAGATGAGGAAACAAAGGCTCGGGGGAGGTAAAGTGACTTGCCCAGGCTCACCCAGCTTGTCAGTGGAAGAGCCGGGGCTTCACTGAACTCTGTGTTCTGGGGCCTGGGTCTAACACTGCTTCTGTAGCATGGCAGCACCTCACATCCCTTGCTCTGTAGTCGGGATGGAGGAAATGCCCTTCTCCCTTGTGATTGCACACTCAAGAAACACGACCAGGTGTGCAAAGACTGTCCATCCCAGGGCTTCACCTTCCCAGCTTCAGGACCACCAGGCACTTTGTATTCATTCTGTGTTGTGGTCCAGAGCGCATGAGCACAGACCACAGTGCCAACTGTGTTTTCTGGAGTAGCTTAATGCCGTGGCCCCGCACTGGGTCCAGAGTTACCGAGTGTCCGTTTTGGTCAGGTAGCCCCTTAAGTACATAAGCACATTTTGTCCCATTACTCAAGTCAAAACCTTTCATTCACCTTCCACAACATCTGTCTAGTCCATCGGCAAAATTGTGTTGACTCCATCTTCCAAACACGCTTATCCAGGGTCCTGCCACGTCGTAACATTTCATTTACTGCAGCAAAGTCCTTGCTTCTGGTCTCGCCCCGCTAACTCTGCCTCCACACGGTAGCCAGAGGGATTCTGTAAAATCTTATGTGCGTGTGTGTTCGTCCTCTGTGCAGACACCTCCAGTGGCCTCTCCCGTCCTCAAGGGCCCAGGTCCTCACACTGGCCCACCAGACGCCCCGTTCTGGCCCCCATGAGCTCCTCGTTTCTCCTATAGCCACACTGGCCTCCTTGCTCCCTCTAAAAAGCTCCAGACAGATTCTGCCTCAGGGCCTTTGCAGGTTCTCGTCCCTCCACCTGGAAGACTTCCACAGGTGTCCACTTGGCTTCTTCCCTCACCTGTCCCTTAAATTTCTATTCACATGTCACCTATCAGAGACGCCCTCCATGCCCACCTTTATAACATGACTCCCTGCCCAGCACTCCCTCCCACCCTCCCTGAGGTGTTTTTCTCCCTATACTTAGCATTTAATTTTACACATGTAATTCTGTGTGTGTTTTTGTCATCTCTCTCTGCTAGCTAGAGTGTAAGCTCCATGAGGGCCAGGGTCTTTGTCTGAGTTGTTTAGCTACTAGAACTCTACCTAGGCTATATTAGACCTCCAGTGTTTGGTGGGTGAATGGCCACCAGGCCAAGAATCCCCCGTGTCTTGGCTTGAAAAGTGTGATCAGTGTAACAGAGCCACCTTCTCTGTCCTCCACGGCACTTGGCACACGGCCAGGTAGGTACCTCATAGGAGCTCAATAAATGCTGGAAACAAATTACACTTAGACTTGCCTGCTCGGCACAGTGGTGAAGAGAAGGGCTCTGGAGCTAATTGTGTCCTCGTCCCAGCTCTGCCACTTAATAGCTGTTTGACTCAGACTGAGTTATTTTACAGTTTCCTTTTCTGCCTAATAGAGACAATGGTGACCCCTCTGATGGAGTGGTTGGGAAGCTTCAATGAGTTATACGTGTAAACCACTTAAAATCACGCCTGGCACACAATAGGTATTGTTATTGTCATGTCCTCTACAAATGTCTCAGATTCTCATTATTTCCACAGATGCTGTGAACAGTCAGTTGCCAAGCACCCAGCCGAGCCTCAGGTACTGTACACTCTGGGTTCGGGTTCGTACAGTCATTCAACAAAAACCGACTCCTGCTGTGTGTCCATGCTGGGTCGGACCAGGGGATAGTGGGGCGAACGGGACACACGCAGTCCCTGCCCTCATGGGGGCAGCTCCTGAGCGGCAGCAAGTGACGCCCTTCTGTGTGTGTTGTAGGCAGAAGGTGGATGAGCACGAGCAAGACGGCAACGAGCTTCAGACCACTCCCGAGTTCCGAGCCCATGTAGCCAAGAAGCTGGGAGCCCTGCTGGACAGGTAGCCGGAAGTATACCTTCTCTTTTCCCGCCCTCACAAATAGGAGCAGTGGTGGCTTACATTGGCTGGGAGCTCACACAGTGCAAGTAGGCGCCGTGGCCAGCACGGTGGAGTACGTCACCTTATGGCACTCATGATCACCTGGCCACGAAGGTCCTCTCATTCCCTAGACGAGGAAACAGGGGCTCTTCGCAAGGAAAAGACTTCTTGAAGTCACAGGAACTAAGGCGCAGAGGCGGGGACTTGACCTGGGTGTGTCTGTCACTGAAGGCTTTGCCCTTAAGCACTGGGTGGTCCCGCTGCCGTGAGATGCGAGGGGAACCCGGGAAGCAAGAGCTCCTTCCCGAACGGGCAGGGGGCAGGCGGACTGCGTGTGTCAGGCCCTGTGCCCGTTCTCTTTCTTAAGCTTGAGAATGCAACTTGTCAAAGTCTAGGTCAGCACTGCTAAAACAGGCACCAAGGAACACCACTAGTCTGAAGTGCGGCTAGAAGAAAGGGTGTGAGTTGAGGACAGAGAGGCCGGGTGTGCTGCGGTCTGCACACCCCTCTGTGCCGTGGAGACTGTGGTTCGTAATAGGATAATCAAGGCTCTGGGAAGACGTGCAGCAAAGAGAACTGTGGACTGTCTTCAGCCAGGAGTTTCTAGACTCATTTTCTAGGCTGCGGTGCCTCTGTTTCCTGGGAGACTGGTAAGGTAACCTGTCTCAGGTGACGCTGGTCTAGACCCATTGCTGATTGGCAGAGCAGACTTTGAAAGGGGGGTGAGGATGTTCCAGCCGGCGTCCTCACTTGGAAGAAGGTGTCAGAAAGGACAAGTGAGCCCTCCCGGGGTGTGAACCGGCTGCTCTCCTGAGATAGGACGTCGTGCCCTGGACCGCCGTGCGTGGTGCCAGTCCTCCCATTCAGGAACGTGGGAAATGCGTCTGGGAAGGTCAGTTGGCACTTCGAGCTATGGGAGCAGTTTTTCTTGGTGACTGTTTGGTTTTGGGGCAAACAAGGCCCGCCCGGCTCTGCGCTGGATGCTTCCCCGGGTGGGAAGCCAGCAGGAAGCGGACCGACCAGGGTCAGGGTATGCCCGGCAGTGTTTCTTTCCCGAGAGGCCTAGTGATGCTCCAGCTGGTCCCTCCTGTGCGGCCAGGGTTTCTCGGCCTTGGCGCCATTGGCGTTTTGGGCTGGATGATTCTTGGCTGTGGGGGCTGTACCGTGCATGGTAGGCCTCCACCCCCTAGATCCCGCTGCCATGACCCCAGCAGCTGTGACATCGAAACTGCCTACAGACATTGCCAGGCATACTAGAGGGACTGACATCAGACCGTTGTGTTGGATACTGCGTCAGAGGCAGGCACCTGGGCGGCATCATCTCGTGCGACTTCCCAGACCGATTTCCCGTCCGGGATTTCTGGAGCCGCCCTTGGCATGTGTGGGAGGCAGAGGGGAGCGCCCAGTGCAGTGCTGTGCCTGCTGTGAGGACAGGGCCGCGAGCATCATTCTCTGTGGTGCACAGTGACTTCTCTGTCAGCAGTCACCAGAGACACGCTTGCTGGTCTCGGCAGTTCTCCCTGCTCTGTGCGTCCGGAGAGGCGGTTTGTTTCGGTCGGAGGGCCTGTGAAAAAACACGGCGGGTCGTGACGGCAGCAGTCGTCCTCGTAACTGCTGTTCCTGAGTGCCCGCTGTGGCCGGGCTCTGTGCCGAGTGCTGGGTACCCACCGTCTCACTTAATCCTGTGACGGCCCGAAGACCTAGGGACTCCCAGAGTACAGACGGGTAGCACAGGCTCAGAGAGATGGAGTCACTTGCCAAAGGGGACACAGCTAGTAACTGACAAGGCCAGGATTCAAAACCCAGGCCTCTGGGGACTTCTGGCCGAGGTGGAGGCATAGATACACACACTGTACCTCCTCGTACAACCAAAAGAAGGACAACAACAATTTAAAAACAAAAAACAACCAGAACTGACAGAAAATCAAACTGTATGGAAATCCAACAACCAAGGAGTTAAAGAAGAAACATTCATCCAGACCGGCAGGAGGGGTGGAGACAGGCAGCTGGGCAGAGAGGACTCGACTCACTGCAAGGTGACAGCTGGCGGACCCAGCAAGGCGGCGGATTGTGGAGCCGGGTGTGCAAGGCTGCAGCTGGCTGGGAAGGCAGCATTGGGCGGACCGGTGAGGCAGTGGCTGGTGGAGCGGGTGGTCCCACATTTGCACGCAGATAAACCAGAGGAACAGCTGGGGAGCGAGACAGACCAGACAACCCAGGGCCCCAGTGTGGGGAAATAAAGCCTTAAACCACTGATTGAAAACACCAGTGGGGCCCTGGCTGGTGTAGCTCAGTGGATTGAGCTCCATCCATTGACCCAAAGGGTCAGCGGTTTGATTCCCAGTCAGGGCACATGCCTAGATTGTGGGTCAGGTCCCCAGTGCGGGGCATATGAGAGGCAACCACACATTGATATTTCTCTCCCTCTCTCCCTCCCTTCCCTTCTCTAAAAATAAATAAATAAAAATTAAAAAAAAAAAGAAAACACCAGTGGGGGTTGAGGCATCAGTGGAAGAAACTCCCAGGCTCACAGGAGAGTTTGTTGGAGAGACCACAGGGTCCTAGAACGTACACAAGCCAGCCCACCCGGGAATCAGCACCAGAAGGGCCCAGTTTGCTTGTGGGAAGTGCAGGAAGTGACTGAAAGCCGGCAGGGAGCTGAGCGAGTGGCACTCTTCCCTCTCAGACCCCTTCCCCACATACAGCATCACAACCCCGGTGACCTGGGTTGCCCTGCCCTGGTGAACACCTAAGGCTCTGCCCCTCTTACGTAACAGGCGCATGAAACAAAAAAAATGGCCCAAATGAAGGAACAGATCAACACTCCAGAAAAAATACAACTAAGCAACCAAGAGATAGCCAACCTGTCAGATGCACAGTTCAAGACACTGGTAATCAGGATGCTCACAAGATTGGTTGAATTTGGTTGCAAATTAGATAAAAAAATGAAGGCTATGCTAAGTGAAATAAAAGAAACTGTACAGGGAACCAATAGTGATGGGAAGGAAACTGAGACTGAAATCAATAGAGTGGACCAGAAGGAAGAAAGAAACAACCAAACAGAAAAGAAAGAAGAAACAAAAATTTTTAAAAAATGAGGAGAGGCTTAGGAACCTCCAGGACATCTTTAAACATTCCAACATCTAAATTATAGGGCTACCAGAGGAAGAGGAAGAGCAACAAGTGGAAGAATTATTTGAACAAATAATGAAGGAGAACTTCCCCAATCTGGCAAAGGAAATAGACTTCTAGCAAGTCCAGGAAGCTCAGAGAGTCCCAAAGAAGTTGGACCCAAAGAGGAACACACCAAGGCACATCATCATTAAGTTACCCAAGATTAAAGAGAAGGAGAGAATCTTAGAAGCAGCAAGAGAAAAGGAGAGAATTACCTACAAAAGAGTTCCCATCAGACTGTCAGATTTCTCAAACATTGCAGGCAAGAAGGGGCTAGAAAGAAGTATCCGAGTCATGAAAACCAAGGACCTACATCCAAGATGCTTTATCCAGCAAAGCTTTCATTTAAAATGGCAGGGCAGATAAAGTGCTTCTCAGATAAAGTCAAGTTAAAGGAGTTCATCATCACCAAGTCCTTATTTTATGAAATGTTAAAGGAACTTATCTAAGAAAAAGAAGATAAAAAATATGTATAGTAAAATGACAGCAAACTCAAAATTATGAACAACCACACCTAAAACAAAAACAAAAACAAACTAAGCAATCCACTAGAACAGGAACAGAACCACAGAAATGGAGATCACATGGAGGGTTATCAGCAGAGGAGTGGGAGGAGGAGAGGGGGGAAAGATGCAGAGAATAAGAAGCATAGATGGTAGGTAGAAAATAGACAGGGGGAGGGTAAGAATAGTATGGGAAATATAGAAGCCAAAGGACTTACATGTATGACCCATGGACATGAACTAAAGGGGGGGATGTGGGTGGGAGAGGGTGACCAGGGTGGAGGGGAGTGAAAGGGGGAACATGGACAACTGGAATAGCATAATAAAGAAAATATATTTAAAAAAAACAAAACCCAGGCCTCTGAAGTCTGAATACGGCCAGTGGATTATATGCTTTCTGGTAGTGATACTGAACAGCAGTTATGCACAGTGTTACCATAGGGAGAACCTGGGCAAAGAGTACCTGGCACCTGTATGTTTACTTGGACCTGCATATCAATCTACAGCTATCTCAAATTTTTTAAAAAATTAAAAATTAAAAAATTAAAAACCAGGTCCACCCTGCTCTTTAAGCTGGCCTCTGAACCATCTCTCCAGACTGGTCCTATTTCCCTTTTCACACTTGCTGTCAGGAAGCTTGGGGCGAAATGTGTGTCCTCTCTCGAGCAAGCGTACAGGACTTCCGAAGCACACTTTGGCTCTTTCTGTCCCTCCTGCGTTTATTTTCTGTTTTCCCTCCTTGGAGTTATATTCGCTTTGTTGTGCTGTGAGTACCTTAAAAGCCCTCAGCGTTTTCTGGAATAAAGCGGGGTGTAAGCAAGCGAAGAAGAGCAGTGTGCGCTGGCAGGGGCTGTTCCGCAGGTTGTGGCTACAGGGTTGGCCTGCTCCTCAGGCCAGTGTGCTGTCCGCCTTTGCATCTAGGATGACATGCCGCATTCCCTCCATTTAAAAAAGAAATCGTTTCACATTTTTAGCCATGGCCTGTGTGGCTCAGTTTGCTGAGCATCGTCCCGCAGATCAAAAGGTCGCCAGTTTGACTCCTGGTCCAGCCACATGCCTGAGTTGCAGCTCGGTCCCCTGGTCCAGGCACATGCAAGAGGCAACTGATGGATGTTTCTCTCTTGCATCAGTGTTCCTCTCTTTCCCTCACTTCCCCTCTCTCTAAAATCAAAAAATAATTTAAAAAACTGTTTGTTGGTACCCCAAATCTCATCCTAAGTCAACCATCTCCTCTTCCCTCAGCTCCATTACCATCTCCGAGGTTGTAAAGGAGCCAACAAAGGCCAAGGCGCGGAAAGTCCCCCCGGAGGATGATGGTGAGTAGCCGCACTGTTAATAGCAGCTGTGTTTAGTGAGCACCTGCTACGTGCCTGGAGCTGGGAGATACAGTGTTGCTGTATCGCCGTCTCTCATCCGTGCAGCCTGCTCCGAGGCAGACACTTAGGGGGCACTGGAAGGGACGCAGAGGCTCTGAGGAACGAAGGCACTTGCCTGAGCTGACCTCACCTGTCTGGCTCGGAGCAGGAGTGCCTCACCTCCACGCTGCACAGCCCCACCTGTCTGAGTCTGTCTGTCCCATGCCAGACTCATCTGCCACTTTGGAAGCTTCCTTAGGCAGGAGGCCCCCTGCTGGCTCCCACACTGCCGACCCGATCTGGCAGCTGCCGCGCCTCCGCACCCTGTCCTCTGGCGCCAGCTGTCCCCGGCACGCCCGTCATCACACGAGGCATCACTGTGTGCTTAGACAGAGCGGGTCCCGGGTCTTCGCCTCTGGACTGGGAGCACCTTGAGGGCAGCAGGCAGGGCAGCCTTGACACCTGGCTGAGGGGTCGGCACCTGGCTGTGCTGACTCTGCCCCTTTGGGTTTCAGGCTTCCGCCTTTTCTTCACCTCCGTCCCTGAAGGCCCCGAGGAGAAAGCTGCACCCCAGCCCCGCCGGAAGCGGTTGCCTTCCAGCTCCAGGTGAGGTCACACACCCTCTCCTCAAGGTCCCTCATCTTTGCCCATTTTCTGGTTGGCCGGTGTCCCAGAATAGCCAAGCCGACTTCAGTGAGGTCCAGGCCGAGGCGGGGCCCCGTGGGGGAGCTCCAGTCAGGTAGAAATGGTACCCTCCGTGGGAGGGGAAGAGGTTCAACCGGGGGCTGGCTCTGGAGGTTTCCTGCTTTTCCAGCACCTGTGTTGTCCAGATGCCTCACCCCTTGGACATCCTCGTGCGGCCTGGGCTCCGCGAAGATCCCCATTTTGTAGGCGAAGACACATAGGGTCAGAGAGGTTACTCTAGGAGGTCACCTCGCTAGAAAGCAGAGAAGTCAGTGTCGGAACTCAGGTCCGCCTCACTCCTGAGCCTGGGCTCTCTCCCTGCCTGCCCCTGCGGCCTCTGTCCAAGGGCAGCTTTGGGGCTCCGTCCCTGCTGACCCAGACCGCCCTCTCCTTGCAGCAGCAGCAGCAGCAGCGAGGACAGCGATGAGGAGAGGCAGCGGTGCCGGGAGGCGGCTGTGTCCGCTTCTGACATTCTCCGGCAGTCCGCCATCCATGGCCCTGTGACGGTGGAAAAGGAGGCAAAGAAGAAGAAAAAGTCGAAAAAGAAAGCCAAGAAGGAGGCCAGTGCGGACTCGACCACGGCCGCCACCACCACCACCACTAGCAAGGCCACAGTTGGGAAGCAGGAAAAGGAGTCGGCCAAGTTCAATGGAGACGTGTCGCTTGGGACCAAAAAGAAGAAAAAGAAGAAAAAGGCGAAGAAGGCCAGCGAGGCTTCCCCATGCCCACTATCGAGGGGTGCAGCAGCTGCACCTGCAAACTGACTTCGGGCACGGGGCCCAGCCAGTCCCAGCGATGAGGTGCCCACCGCGACGGGCCTTTCCAAGGGCTCGGCTGGCAGGTCCAGACTCTGCCCCTGACTCGGGTTTGCCCAAGAGTCAGGGAGAAGCCATGGTTGCAGAGTGAGAAGCCTAAGCAAAGCCTGACCTCCTGTGCTTCCCTGGGGGGCCGGGGCAGACCTGTGGTACCAGAACATTACATGGTCTCGGGAGGAAGGAGCCCTCTAGTTACTCAAGACTGATGCCCGGGGGCAAAGCCCCATCTCCCCGGTCCTGTCGGCGGGGGGCGAGTGAAGGGAGACCTTTTCCTTCTCCCCCTCCTCCTCAGCCTGGTGTCGGGGACAGGCATAAGAAAATGAGGGCCGGGTCCCCGAGGCGCCAAGGCTCAGAGTTTACACTTCTCCCTCTATGCCACAGAGACCAGATGTAACATTGTCTGAGAAAGGAGAGATTTTTATCCCCTCGTTTTCCAGAATTTTCTTTGTCCACGTTTGTGAACGTGCCACACACGATCGCGTCCCAACCAAGTTGTCAGACAGAACACGTGACAAAACGACTTGGGGGCTGCCTCCTGGTCAGTGCTGAGTCTTAATGAGACACTTTCAATAAGCATCCCACAGGTGGGTCCTCCTGCCTACACCCTAAGGTGGGTTTCTGCACCCCAGCTTTAAGATTTAAGAAAGTGTCACAGCACTTGTGGGCTGGGTTTTGTGCACCAGGGCTGTCCTGCAAGGAGCAGAAGGCCAAGGTGAAGGTAAAGTTCTGGCTTTGTTGCCTTGCCTTGGAGATTCAGCAGAGCAAGAAAGGCGGGGTGCGGAGTGTGTGTGCTGCACCTGTCTCTCCTCTGGCCTCTGGCCCGCTTCCGCCTCGCTCTGCCTGCCCAACCCATCTGGGCGACGTGTGGACAAGCAAGAGATTTCCAATATGTTCCTCATTTACTTTACTAAAAGTTAAATAATGCACAGGTTTGCCCTTAGCTGGCTGCAAACTGCAGGGGCTGTAGCGCTTCCTCAGCCCCGAGATGGAGGTGGTCTCCTCCGAGGGCCAGGCTACAGCTGCAGCCTCGGAGCCCTTGGGGCTGCATGTGCCTGGACCTCTCCCCATCCTTCAGCCGTCCAGGCCCCCACGCTTCCAGGCATCAGTCTGGTCTACACAGGTGGCTCCTCTCTGCTGGTGTCACCTCTCTTCTTTGGGCATCTCCGTTCTGCCAGCTGCTCAGGCCTTGCTGCCTTCTGAGCTCAGCAGCTTCTCCCCTGACCAGCAGAGGGTTTGCAGGGCCCCAGAGGGGTCTGCCGCCCCAGGACTTAGCACCAGGTACGGAGTCGAGAGGCTCCCACAGGAGCAGGAACAACTGACTTCCTAGCCTTGAGGGCGCTTCTCAACAGAGGCAAGAAGCCAGGCTGGCGTCAGAAGGCATGATGCTCGGGAACGCAGGAATGAACATCCCAGAAAACTGGAGGTCATGAGGTCCAGGGGAAGGATGGCCCCAGCTGAGGGAGGCTGGAGAGCCCTTGTGCCTGTGCCATCAGCATCTGAGCCGCAGGCCCTCCGGCGGGTACCCCCTCAGTTATGGGCATGGGGGGAGGGTTCCAGTGGGCATGAGGGTTAGTAGCAGGAAGGGGAACAGGATGGAGTGGCCTGGACAGGGCATAGGTGACAGGGAGGGGCCGCTCTCAGAGCTCAGTGAGTCACAGCTACACGGGCTTGTGTTCTGAGAAGAGTGGCTGGCAGAGTTCCCTTTGCAGTGCTGGGGCTCTGCGCAGGCCTGGGCTGGGTGCACCAGAGTCCCAAGCCTGTCCTGCTCTGTTCTGAGGGACAAGGTTTACCCAGAGCAGCAGGAACAGCCCCTCCCGTGCCCTGCCAGGATCAGGCTTGGCTTCCAGCTTCCCACAGGCCCCCTCGTGCACTGAAGCAGCCCTGCTCAGGTTGGGGCACCTCGGGACCCTCCCTCTGTGGCGTTGGCAGGGATGCATGGCGACCGAGGCACGGTTTTCCAGGGAAGGGCAGCAGCTCTGTGGGAGCAAACGTGTGGGCTCAGATGTTCTGGCCACCCCGCCCCCAACCCCAGCAGACCGTGCACTCTCCAGGTGCCAGCCCCTGGGAGGTGGTTGCTGTGGTTACTGGGAAGAAGAGGCCATCTGCGTGGAGATGAAGGTCTCGATGACACTGTGGTTGGACGGCAGCAGGTGGCTGTGGCCATTGGTGGATTCGGAGCTCTGGTACAACACTAGGCTGCTGGAGGACACTGCGGAGGCAAATGAAGCTGCTGGCTGCCCGCCAAGCCCATGCTGACCCCTCCCACTCATCCCCGGGGCACTGGGGGCGCTGGGGGCAGGGGAGATGGGACCTCATCTTATCAACCCCCAGCTGGGCTCTGGGGCCACCCAGAGAGTAGCCTCCCCAGGCCTTTTAGTGGGAATGTTGGAGAAGCCCTGGTGACATGCGTCAGCTTGGCTAGGCTGTAGTGCCCAGTCACTGACCCAAACACTAATCAAAGGGTTGCTGGGAAGGCATTTTGTTTTAACACCTGCAGTCAGTTGCCTTTAGGTAAAGGAGATACCCCTCAGTAATGTGGGTGGGCCTTGCACAATCAGTTGAAGGCCTCAGGAGCCGAAGCAGGACTGCAGCGTCCACTCCTGCCCACGAGGCCAGCCCCCTGACCGGCCCTACAGCCCCCACCCCGTGTCGTGTGAGCCAGCTCCTTAAATGTGCACGCATTCCTGTTGCTTCTGTGTCGGGAGAAGCCTGGCTGATTCAGATGGTTAAGAGAGAGCAGGCTTGGAGTTTGGACTTGGGTTCAAGTCCTGGCCCTGCCACCTCGTAGCTGTCAGAGGCGAGGCCAAGTCCCTCACCTTGAGTGTCTGCTTTCTCATCTGTAAAATGGGGGTGATGACAGGTACCTCATGGGGGAAGCAGGGAGCCTGGACCATGAATCCCTCAGTAACTGTCTCTGCAGCCACCAGGGCTGCCTGGAGGAACCCGAGGCTCACAGAGGGGGGACAACTTGCCCAAAGTCGCTCTCTTAGTAAGTGGCCGCCCCAGGCCTCAGAGCCCAGCAGCCTGGCTCTAAAGTGCCTGGTCTTCACCGTGACCTTGTAGGTTGCAGACTGGGATTGTAGGGGCCTGGAAATGAACGGGTCGAGTAGGACATGGTGGCCTGGTAAGCCCACACACTGTCACTATGTGGGAACATGAGTCCTTCCGATTTTCCCAGAGAAATCTGGATTTCTTTGTGAAAGTTCTTGATTTTTAAATGCTCGCAATAATTCAAAAAAAAACTGCTAAACCCTAAACCAAACCAGCACACCCACGAGCCACTTTTGGCCCATCCACCCAATTTCCTCCTCTTCCATGACTTCGTCTTGTTCCTTAACCAGGTCAATGAGATGGCCCTGTAAGATGCTCCCATTTTCCACACCCCTCTTGACTCACTTCAGGGGAGCACAGGGTGCCCTCCCAAATCTGCCTCCTGCCCTGCACCCCGTTTGCCCCCCCGTGCTGCACACACAGCAAAGGAGGGGGCGGGGCAAGGCCGCGCACCTGTGGGGCTGGCGCTGAGCCTATGGGAAGGCTGCAGCTGCTGGATACCAGCCGAGTCCTGGCTGGGGATGTGGATGGTGGCGGCCTGAGATGCTGGCGTGTGAAGCCCAGACTCGCTGGAGGCCTCGGTGTCTGAGGCGAAGACCTGGGGAACAGAGCAGCCTCCTGAGTCCCCAGGGGGTTCTCTGAGGAGGGGCCCGAGGGAGGCGCAGGGGCAGCCCTGGGCCTTACCTGCTTGGTGGGTGTGAGGCTGGCCAGGGCGCTGAGGTTGCCGGTGTCGGTGATGAGCATGGTCTGCGGCAGCAGGCCCGTGTGGGTGTACTGGGCCACCTCTGGCTTGTGGCTGTAAAGGGCTGTGCAGGAGGGAGAAGGCAGAGGAAGAGAGAGAAGGATACAGACGTGGCACCCTGGGCTCGGCCGGACCTCTCCCGGGATGGCCTCAGGGCTGGGTGCTCTGGGGGAAGTGGGGCGTGAGGCCTGGGAAATGGCCTGATGGCACTCGGGGCTGATTTCCAAAGTGGAGCTCCAGATAGAGGGTTTGTGACCCTCTCCCCAGCTACCAGGGCCCGCCCACCCTGGCTGGGTGGAGAGAAGCCTCGGAAAGGCCAGGAACCCAAGCCCAGCTCCTCCTGCCACCTGGAGACGACGGGCGTGAAAGGGAAAAGGAGGCGCAGGTGCTCTTGTACTCAGTGCAGGCCTCAGGGTGGGGCAGAGCGGTGCCCCACGGTGGTTGGGGTGGGGGGCGATGAGCAGGGCAGAGGGCAGCCTAGCGCCACCTCCAGGACGCCTCTCCAAAATGTAACCCAAAGTTTCACCTATAGCCGCCCCCCAAAAACAGACACTTCTCACACCAACAGACAAAACCGTAACCACCCACATCACACTTGTAAATACACGCACCCAAGCAAATACACACAGGGGTGTACACTGGTCCACAATCCCTTATCCCCAGTTCCAAACTCCAAAAAGCTCTGAAAACCAGCAGATTTTCACAAGGCTGGCACTTAGGAAACTCATTTGGTGGCAGACTCCGAGCTGAGTCTGATGTGAAGTTATTTACGTCTTTATTAATCTACTTGGTAATCATCAGTTGTGCTCATGGGAGGAAACTCCATGAAATCCCACCAGCAGGGGATCACAGAGCTTCTGGTCAGGGAACACAACCACACACCGAGGGCGACACACCCCAACTCCACAGGAACAGCTTCTGTGCCCCAAACTCTCCCAGACCTCATCCTGTGTCTCTTCATCTGGCCGTTCATTTGTGTCCTTTATCACAGCCTTTGATAAACTGTTAAGTCCGGCCAAGGTGGAGGCATAGGTAGACATACTGTGCCTCCTCGCACAACCAAAAGAAGGACAGCAACAAATTTAAAAACAAAAACAACCAGAACTGACAGAAAATTGAACTGTTTGGAAGTCCGACAACCAAGGAGTTAAAGAAGAAATATTCATCCAGACCGGTAGGAGGGGCGGAGACAGGCAGCTGGGCAGAGAGGACTGACTCACTGTAAGGCAGCAGCTGGTGGACCCAGCAAGGCGGCGGATTGCAAACTGGGCAGTCCCGCATTCGTGTGGGAGGAACAACTGGGGGGCGAGACAGACCTCGAGACCCAGGGTTCCAGCGTGGGAAATAAAGGCTCAAATCTCTGATTGAAAACACCTGTGGGGGTTCAGGCAGCAGTGGGAGAGACTCCCAGCCTCACAGGAGAGTTCGCTGGAGAGACCAACAGGGTCCTAGAACGTACACAAGCCCACCCACCGGGAAATCAGCACCAGAAGAGCCCAATTTGCTTGTGGGTAGCGGGGGAAGTGACTGAAAACCGGCAGAGAGTAGAGCAAGCACCATTGTTCCCTATCAGACCCATCCCCCACGTACAGCATCACAAGGCAGCGACAAGGGTTGCCCCGTCCCATTGAATACCTAAGGCTCCACCCCTTACTATGTAACTAGCAGGCCAAGACCAAAAAATGGCTCAAATGAAAGAACAGATCAAAGTGCCAGAAAAAAATACAACTAAGCAACCAAGAGATAGCCAATCTATCAGATGCACAGTTCAAAACACTGGTAATCAGGATGCTCACAGGATTGGTTGAATATGGTAGCAAATTAGATGAAGAAATGAAGGCTATGAAAAGTGAAATAAAGGAAAATGTACAGGGAACCAAAAGTGATGGGAACAAAACTGGGACTCAGATCAATGGTGTGGACCAGAAGGAATAAAGAAACATTCAACCAGAAAAGAATGAAGAAACAAGAATCGAAAAAAAAAATGAGGAGAGGCTTAGGAACCTCTAGGATATCTTTAAACATTGCAACATCTAATCATAGGAGTACCAGAAGGAGAAGAGGAAGACCAAAAAATTGAAAACTTATTTGACAACATAATGAAGGAGAACTTCCTCAATCTGGCAAAGGAAATAGACTTTAGGAAGTCCAGGAAGCTCAGAGAGTCCCAAAGAAGTTGGACCTAAGAACGCACACACCAAGGTACATCATAATTACATTAGCCAAGATTAAAGAGAAGGAGAGAATCTTACAAGCGGCAAGAGATAAGGGGACAGTCACCTACAAAGGAGTTCCCATCAGACTTTCAGCTGATTTCTCAAAAGAGACCTTGCAGGCAAGAAGGGGCTGGAAAGAAGTATTCGAAGTTATGAAAGGCAAGGACCTACATCCAAGATGACTCTATCCAGCAAAGCGATCATTTAGAATGGAAGGGCTGATAAAGTGCTTCCCAGATAAGGTCAAGTTAAAGGAGTTCATCATCACCAAGCCCTTGTTATATGAAATGTTAAAGGGATTTAGCTAAGAAAAAGAAGATAAAAATATGAACAGTAAAATGACAACAAACTCACAGTTATTAACAACCGAACCTAAAACAAAAACAAAAACAAACTAAGCAAACAACTAGAACAAGAGCAGAATCACAGAAATGGAGATCACATGGAGGGTTATCAGCAGGGGAGTGGGAGGGGGAGAGAGGGGGAAAAGGTGCAGAGAATAAGTAGCATAAACAGTAGGTAGAAGATAGACAGAAGGAGGTTAAAAATAGTATAGGAAATGTCGAAGCCAAAGAACATATATATGATCCATAAAAAAAAAATCTACTTGCTGGAATTCTACCTTTTGCTGCAGGAATCAAATCGTGGTGCTTGGTGAGAGTGTTACCTCAAACCCAGCTGAGAGAGTTATGTAATCTATGGTATGTTCACCAACATACCTTTCAAAAATCTGAAAACAGTGAATTCTGAAATACATACAGCCCCAAGGGCTCAGAGAGAGACTCTGACCTGTGTCCCCAGACATGGGTGTGCACCTTGAACACTGATGAGCACCCAGATGTGCATCCACTCACACACATGCACACACAGCCACACGTATTCACACACACGGAAACCCGTGCTGGCCACAGTCACCCGAGCACCCTCAGAGCCCTCCCCCAGAAACAAGAGCACTCTCCCAGACTCACACACAGCACACACACGGAGATCCTCCCTCCCCCCTCGCTCACCGTGGGGGCTCTGCAGCTGGGCCATGGTGGCCATGAAGGGGTTCTGGGCCATGTGGCTCTGCACAGGGGACATGAGTGGCTGCTGGTAGGATGGGTGCAGCGGCTGGGAGAACTGGACAGGCTGCAGTGTTGTCAGGCTGCTGCCCATGCTGTTGATGACCGGCACGCTCTGTGCCTGCGTGGAGGCCAGGCCTGGAGTGGAAGGGGCAGGGGTCAGCCAGGCTACTGCATCCACTGCCTCCCCGGGCCCTCTGGGGTGCCCTCCCTACCCCCCAGAGCTAGTGGGCTGGGGGGGAGGTGTGACAGATAGGAGGTACCTTTGCACTAGAACCTGTTATTAACTGAGGTGGCCCTGGCGAGTCACTCCCCTTCTCTGAGCCTCTGGCTCCTTATGTTGGCAGGAAGTAGGTCTGACTAGCTTCCCTGGAGCCCTGGGTTCCACAGCAGTGCAAAGGTCCTGGGGCCCCACCCAGATGCTCCCCATCTGACCAGCTTACCAATGACCAGGGTGGAGGTGCCTGTGTTGGTGAATGTGGAGCCCAGGGAGGCGGGCTCACCAGGCCCGATGGCCATGACCCCGGGAAGGGAGGCCATGATGAGGTTCTGGGGCTGCTGGTTGAGGCCTGGGGACGTCTGGTCCAAGCTGTGCAGTGCTGTCAGGGTGCTGACGGGAGGCAGGGGACCCCCTGTTGCTGAGACCTTGGAGGGAAAGCCAAGCTGAGTGAGGGCAGGGCCCCCACCACTGCTTCCCTGGGGACCGCTTCTCCCAGCCCGGGGAAGAGAGGGAGGCACACTCACCAGCTTGGCTTCAGTGTTCAGCAGGCTGTGGCTGGGCTCCAGGCCCGTGGGGGACACTTGGTGCAAGGGTGCCGATACTGTCACCAAGGACCCGCCACTGCTGGAGGGCACTTCCGCCCCCTCACTGGTAGCAGGCTGTCCGTAGCGCACACCTGGGGCGGGAGCAGTAGCCAGCCTCAGCACCCCGTCTGCCTGCCCTCCAGGGCCCTCATCGCCCCAAACCGCATCGGTTTGCTAAGGCCCCTCGCCCCATTCTTCTTTACGCAGCCAGCAAATTTCGCTTGCACGTCTGCCTCCCACCAGGCCCTGTGCCAGCTGCTTCCAGCCCCTGAGCACAAGGGCTGCACTTTACTAGCTCCATGGCCCCGCTGCCCAGGGCTACACCTGACATGCAGCAGGTGTTCAATAAAAGCTGAACCGAACCGAACTGGAGCTAATGCATTCAACTGCAGCAAACTGAACTGCATAGAAAGAATAGGAGTTAGTTGAATGACACTGAATCCAGTTGGACTGAACCTGAACTGAATCGAGCTTCAGTTGAACTGAATGGAATCGAATTGAGCTGGGTTGAACTGAACTGAGCTATACAAACTTAACTGAATTTCCTTGAATTATATTTAAACTGAGTTGATTGGGGATCGGATCGGGCTAAACTGTACCAAGTTTAAAGGAACAAACTGTGATAGTGAGCTGAACGGCATAGAACAGAACTGAATTGCCCTGAAATGAGCCAAGTTGATTTCATCGGAAGTGAATGGGTTGAACGGAAGTAGCCGCGACCAGTGGGTGGAGCGGGGCAGACAGACCTGAATGGAGGGGATGACGGGTGGTGTCAGCAGAATGGAGAAGAATAGAGTGAACAGAGTAGTGTAAACAGAATGGAGTGGACCCCAACTGAAGTGCTAAGAGGTTAGGGTGCCTTTTGCCACCTGGGGTGGAGCTCCCCAACTCTCCCACGTCCCCCCTGGTTCCCTCTACCCACTGTCCCAATCCCCCCGCCCACGCAGCACTCACCGTGGACCTTACCGGGGGAGAGGGCTGATGGGGGCAGGCCGGGGGAGCTGTGGGCGGGCAGCGCAGGGCCCGGGCCTGGCCCCGATGGCGGGCCGCTGTAAGTGTCCATGGCCAGCTTGTGCCGAAAGGCTTCTTCCTTTCGCCGGTTGGCAAACCAGTTGTAGACACGCACCTCTGTGACAAGGTTGGAGCCCAGCCCCTGTGCCTGCGACGGCGACACCCCCCTCTGGATGCACTCGGCCCTGCAGAAAGAGCCACTGGTGAGCCTCCCGGCCGGGCACAAAGGAACCCTCTCTTGGGGCTGTGGGGAGAGTCGGAGGAGTAGCGCTCTCCTGGGGTGTGTGAGGCTAGCAGACCTGGGCTTCGGTCCCACTCCTGCTGTGTGACCTTGCGTGAGTGACTTAGCCTCTCTGAGCCTCTCCAATCATAAAGCGACAGAACTGCCACCGGGTTGCAGTGAGGGCGAATGAGATGTGCGCCCTCTCACGATCTGCTTGGGTTGTGGGGGGTGTGCCAGGTACAGAGCTCGGCTTCGGGGACACGGGGCAGGAGTGGAAACTGGGGTGCCCCCCTCAAGACTGAGGGCTGCCCTCCCCTTCCCCAGCCGTGCCCGCCCAGCCACAGCCCACCCTACTACCTGCCAGCCCTGCTACCTGTTGCACTCCTCCACCAGTGCCTCTCGCTCCTCCTTGCTGGGGTTCTTCTGCCTCTCGTAGGCCTGGAACAGGATCTGCTGGGACGCCGGGCCCCATTTGAAACGGTTCCTCCGTCCCTTCTTGGTCGGCAGCTCATCTCCCATGGGCTCCTCCATCAGCCCACCCTGCCCGGCGTGGGTGAACTCTGCGGGCACAGAGAGCTGTGAGCAGGGCCCCAGCCACCCCACCTTCCCGTCTCAGGTCATGACCGTGCTCCTGATTTTTTCTCATGCCCAGGGTGCTTGCTGGGCCAGAGGAGAGTACAGCTAGACTTAGAAATCATCTAATCCAGAGATGGCGGATACACAGCACGTGTGCCTGTGTTCACGGCAGGCATTACTAATCAACCCCTGCACGGTTTTCTGCTGAGCCAGGATAGAATCCCACAAGGCTCTGGGTGAGCATCCGCATTTGTCACATTTGACACGTATGCCATCCCATTTTACAGGTAAGGTGCAGGGAGGCTCACTATTTTTCCTTTTAAAAGACTTTTTTTTCTTTCTTCTTTTTCTCTTCTTTCGCACTGTTCAGCCATTTCATACAGAGGGAGGACACAGGTCAGCCCTCCCTCCTCAGATCACAGCTGCTTTCCTCTGTCCCGTAAGCATAGCCACAAAACCCATGCTGAGGAGAAGACATGGCAGTCAAGCGGGAGGCTTTTAAAAAAATTTAAAAATAATTTTTATCCTGGCTGAATGGCTCAGTTGGTTGGATCATCGTCCCATGCACCAAGAAGATTGTGGGTTTGATCCCTGGTCAGGGCACATACCTACATTGCAGATTCAGTGCCCAGTTGGGGAGTGTATGGGAGGCAACCGATCGATGTTTCTCTGTCATATTGAATTCTCTCTCCCTCCCTCCCTCCCTCCCTCCCCGTTCCCCTGTCCTCTCTCTTTAAAATCAGTTTTTATAAAAAATATCCTTGGACCCTGGCTGGTGTGGCTCAGTGCATTGAGTGCCAGCCTGCAAACCTAGAGATCTCTGGTTCGATTCCCAGTCAGGGCACATGCTTGGGTTGTGGGCCAGGTCCCCTGCTGGGGGTATGCAAGAGGCAACCAATCAATGTATCTCTCACACATCACTGTTTATCTCCCTCCTATTCTCCTCCCCTTCCGCTCTCTCTAAAAATAAATAAATAATATATAAAAAAATTTTAAAAAATATCCTTAGGTAAGGATTAAAAAAAGGAAAAATGTTATAGGGTTGTATAGGAGAGCAGAAAAATTGAGTCATATCTCCTGAGTAGATTCAGGGCTGTGTTCAACATGCCAGACTTAGAAATCAAGCCTAAAGTGCAGCGTTCTCCCGGAGAGAAGAGACCCACCGGCCCTTGTCAGCTGGTTCCACTTTCATGGAAATTAGTCCATCAGATTATCCCTGAGCAGGCCACCAAGGGCATGGGACGGACGAGTGACAGGACAGTTCTATGAAAGGGGAGGAAGACTCTGAGTCCGGGATACCTGGATCTGGCTAGTGCATCCTCTAGAAGGATGTTGGCAAGACTGCGAATGCCGGTGGCTGCTTTAGAAGGTCATCAAATTGATATCGTAAAAACTTTGTTTTCTCTTTTTTAAAACTCAGTGTGTATTGCTTTTTTAAAACTTAGATACCTAATAAAAAGATACAGTAGAAAATATTTTATACATAGACAGGCTCAAAAGGGTGAAAGTGCACTCGGGTGTCTGTGGGGAATGAGGCCTGAGTGAGGAAATCCACTCTTCCCGGAAAGACAGTGCGCCCAGGTCGTCGTGGGTTTGCAGTGGAGGATTCCCTGAGCGTGTACTTCATCTCTGAGCCCTTATGCATGCTGTTCCTACTGCCTGAAACACCCTTCCCTACATCTCCATGGGTCAAAATTCAACCCACACTTTAAGACTTAGTCTAAATGCCATACTTCTAGTGTGAGCCTTCCTGATGCCCCTGCTGCCCTGAGGAAGAGCAGATTACTCTCTGCTCCACCGCCAGCTCGACACCTCGAAGTGTACTCTCTGCAGCAGTCTCCACTGAGCTAGCACACTGTAAGGGGGCTGTAAACTGTAGCTCCTGCTGTTCTCGTTATCGTGTTGTATTGCATGTCTCACTGTACTGTACTGGCCTTCTCCCCTTCTCCACCACACAGCTCTTGGAAGGCAGGGGCCCAGTTTATCCACCTCTGGATGCCCAGAACCAGCCCAACTTCCCTCCCCCAGAGGGCCGTGCACAGAATAGGGAATAAAGGCTGACTGAGTCCCCCTGACTTCCTCTGCCTTGAGTCTGCCTGTCTGAGTAATAGTGGGGTGAAGCTTCCAGCCCCCACCCTCAAGCTGCAGACAGTCCCGGGCCTGCCAGGGAAGACAGGGCTGCCATTGGTTGTTACTTACGCTGGGCCACCTCTCGCTGCTTGCGGACATACCAGGTGTACAGGGCGGCTCGTTTCTGCGTCTTCATGGGGGTGCCCTTGTTGAGGTGCTGGGACAGGTGTGACTGGTTGAGGCCAGTGGTGTCGACCACCTCTCGCTGTGGGATGTTGTGCTGCTGCAGGTAGGACTTGACCATCTTGGCCACACGCCACGGGTCCTCCCTGGGAGGAAGGCAAGGTCAGGGCCTGCTCCCTGGAGCCCTCGGTGCGAGGACCCCTGTCCAACCTGGGCGTAGGGATTGTGGGCAAAAGCAGGCATGGAGCCCAGGGCCTGCACTCGGACTCAGGGACAGGGAGGTGTGGGCACACATGCCAGGACACAGGGACACTGACATGTGGACATGGGGACACAGACATAGAAGGAACAGGGTCACAGGCCCCAGCCAGCCCCACACAGACACAAGAACAGGTAAAAGTTTAGAAATGGTCACGCAGACATATGAACCCCCACTGGAAGCAGCACAGGCCCGATGGGGACAGTTCTCACCTCCGTGCCTCCTTTAGAGACCTCTTATCCCACCGGGAAAGGTTATTCGTACTGTGTCTAATCCACCGAGAGAGACTGTAAACTAAACCCCTTGGGCAGGAACTGTGTGGTTTTCAGCTCCCAAAATAGGCTTAACATATTTTACATCCCCAGTGAATGCATGGATGAATGAGTGGATGGATAGATGGGTGGATGGGTGGATGGACAGATGAATGGATGGACGGATGGATGGACAGATGGACAGGTATACAAAGGATGGGTAAACGGGCGGCTAGAGGAGTGGATAAGTGGAAGGGTGGGTGGATGGATGGATGGTAGAGTGGATGGATACCTGGGTGGGAGGGTGGATGGATGAGGGAGACCTGCTGGAAAAAAATAGGTCTGAAAAAGGAGAGAAATACGATTCTCTCACTTTACAGTCTGGGCCCCTGAGGCTAAGAGCACTTGTGTCACTTGCATCTCTTGCCCAAGGTCGCAGGGCCAGCCCAGCAGAGTCCCGTCCCACATGAAGGGATTCAGTTCTAAGTCTGCCTCTCAGGCACGCATCACACGGGGTTGAAATGCGTCCCCACAGCCTGCACGAAACCCGAGGCAGCGGCCCAGCCAGTCTGCCCCCAGCACCGGGGCGGGCGGCCGATTTTCCACAGAGCCTCAGGTGCAGCTGAGTTCAGGGCTGGCATTCAGAGGACGCACTGTAAGAAAAGTGTGCATGTCGGAGCGCCAGAATCCCACTCTCTGGGCTGAGAGTCGCTCACTAGAGAGACTCGGGGATCTGCGGCCATCCTGGGTTCGTGCTCCTGTCCTCTGGTTGCTGTGGAAGGGATGGGGTCAGGTCACCTCTACTACACAAATTCTCTCTTCCTTTCCTGCTCTGGCTCAGCCCTTCTGTCAAGCCCTCATCCTGTCCTGAGCCCCTGTTACAAACACACGTCAGAGACAAGCAGCTCACTGCACTAGTGCCGAAACAGGATTTGAACTTAGATCTATCTCCCATATTCCAGAGCCTGCCTTCTCACACCCTTGAATCAGCAACCGGCTCTAGAATCGGAGACTTCTGACACATGCCCGTGTGGCGAGTGGCATGTGTAGGAGGTGATTCGTCACCCTGTGACTTGGCCGCAGCCAACGACTGGAAACCCCCTGAGCATCCGGCGAAAGGACGCTGATGAACCGAAGTACAGCGCCTCCAAGCAAGCAACCGCGGGCGCCCACCGAGGAAGCTGTGCGGGCGCCCCAATGGGGCGGAGTTCGCCTGGTAGGTTTGCTGGGCCGCTGTCTGTGTCAGGTTTAAAGTGAGATAAAAGATCCCTATGCATTTGCTTGCGTTTGCATGACGCAGTGGAAGGACCCGGAGGACGACGTGGCAACACTGGTGGCCTCGGGAGGGGAAGGGGGTGTTGGGGACGGGGAGGGGGGCAGTTTCCTGTCACCCTTCCATACTCTTTAAATCGTAAAACACGTTACCTAACATCTGACATGCGCAGAGAGAATATTGAAAACTGAACTCTAAAACACTGAAGCAGACAAGCCCTGCAGGACTCTAAAACCCGCCCTCCCACCCCACACTGCCTTTTCCCGGGGCCCTTCTCCTGGTTCTCAGAGGACTGGCTTTGCCGGTCCCCTTGACAACGCCCATCTGAGACTGGGAGCACAGAGCCTTTCGCCGGCTTTGGCCCTCGGACTTCCTCCATTTTTATCAGCAGTTCCCATCTGGGCAGGGAGGGAAGGGAGGTAGGGAGGTAGGGACGGATACATTGAAATCGGTCTGCAGTCAGTACAGCCACATGCCATCTGTATAAACATGATAGCCCAGAGAATTCATGTTTCTTGAGTCTTTTCTGTGAGCCAGACGCTGTGTCAAGAGCCGGTCATTTAAATCCTACAACTACCTTAGGAAGTCAGTGCTACTCCTATGTCCATTTCACAGGCGAGAGAACAGAGGCGCAGACAGGTGAGCCTCACTTGTCGGAGGGAATCCACCAGGATTCACTTTGCACAGACAGACCCCTTCCCCCTCCACCAGACCTCTCCCCAAGCTCCACCGTCTCCCTGCTTTCAGGGTCTCCTGGGTTCCCTGCTTGTCCACCGTGGCCGCTCCCCGGGCGCCAGTCAGAGCTCGGAGAGCAGGGCAGGGCAGGCCAAAGTCCAGCCTTGTGCTCCAGGGCAAACATGTTTATCTCACTCTGGAGCTGGGCTGCCGGCTGTCCCCCGCACCCCCCTCCCCACCACTGCTGTGATCACCCTCTCAGCACCCGCCCTCCCCCCAGCACCACGGCCCACCCTCCTGCTCTCTTCCCCAGAGAGACTGGGCCCAGCCTTCCTCTCCACGGGGCTCACAGAGAAGACGCACTGTCACTGCCCACCGGACCCCGGGTGGGGTCTGTGTCTCCCTGCCCCTTTCCCCGCCCCCACCCCCAACACACACGCAGTCTCCAAGGACCTGGCTCTTCCGGTCAGGGGCAGTCTCCCCAACTCAGAACTAAGAGACCAAGTCTCCAGGTATCCCCAGCCTTCATCTCACAGGCCGGCAAGTCAAAGGGACCTGGGTTCCGGTCCCACCACTGCGCCCCGTCGCGGTAACACGGCCGGAAACCCACGCGGGCCATCCCTGGCAGCCGCAGGGCTCCTGGGAGAACTGGATGTGCGTCAACAGGCGACAGGCTTTCTGAGCCTGGCCCACAGTCACTGCCCAGTAAACGGAACAACACTGTCACACTGGTCATCAACAATGCAGTCCCGGGACCCCCGGTCCCGCAGCAGGGGGAAGAGGGCCCCCCGGAGGGGAAGACCCGCCCACATCTGCCTCCCACCCATTCTGGGGCCAATCGGATGTTCAAGGCTTTGGGACTTCCGCTCCAGGGGCTCTGGGGTCTTGGTGCGTCCAAGGCTGTGAAGCTGGGAGACCACCCTGAAGGCCCACGCGTGTGCAAGGGAGCTGAGCTCCCAGTGCCGGCCATCTGCCTCAGTGGGGGTCTCAGCTCTGCCGCTCCTCTCCGGGCGGCCTGGGGAAGCTGCTCAGCCTGCCTGGGTCTCGGTTTCCGCGGCTGTGATGTGGAGCTGACAACAAATATCTCACCGGAGGGGGAAACGGGTTTAACACGTTTGCTGCCCCTGTGCTTGCTGGAGTACTGCATGGGGGTGACTCCGTGGTGACGCTGAACGGCCAGAATGACCGCGGAGGGTCAGGAGGGAGATAAACACGTGGAGGGCGGGCATGCAGCCTCCAGGGCGCCCTGCGGAGCGTGGGGTTGGCGGGCCTGGGTGTAAGTCCTGGCCTGCCTGCTTTGCAAGAGTTACCTTGGACAAGTCACTTTGCCCCTCTGAGCCTTCGTTTGCTCATCTGTAGAATGGAACGACTCATAATAGCGACCGTTTACTCTACTTGCTACATACGCATACTACGTGTTATCAGGCGACTTAACCCGGTTATTATCACCACCCTGCAGAGGCAACGGCGGCTCAGAAAAGTGAAGTCGCCTGCCTGTGCCAGAGTCGGGGAGCTGGGATTCGAACCCAGGCAGGCTGGCCTCAGTCAGAGATGTCAGATTGTTCCACCTCAGCCACCACCTTCCTGGGTCTCTGCTTTGGTACTGCCCAATGGGGAGGACCAGAGACCTACAAGGTTGAGGTTTGAGCTGCTCAGGGACTGGGAGGAACTAGGAAGACACCCAGGAAGGAGCCCCAGGTACAGATTCCCCCCCTTGGCCATGGCAACAGGTGGGTCCCCAGGGCCTCAGAGAATCCTAGCCACCTGTTCATTCGTGCTGTGTGCCACCCACAGGGCTGGGGAGTAGGGGTGAGAGTGGTGAGTGAGGCCACACGAGCTCTGCCCTTAAAGGGCTTGTTTTCACGGCAGGAGATAGAAAACAAAGTAATGATAAGGGACAGGAGTAAGTAAAAGAAGTTAATTGAAGAGAGAGTGACTGGGGTGAATACCTTTAGATGAAGCAGTCAAGGAGGTCCTCCCTGAGGAGGTGACATTTGAGCAAAAGGAGGAGAAGGAATTGGTTGTGGGAAGAGGGTTCCAGGCAGCAGGAACAGCATGTGCAAAGGCCCTGAGGTGGGAAGACAGTGTGACTGGAGGAAAGGGAGGGAGGGAGGGCAGTCCCTCGGGAAGACGCCAGGGAACCAGGGCAGGGAGTGTGAAGTTTTCTCACTGTCCAGTAGGTAGGGAAATGGAGGCAGGAGGCAGAGGAGGGACGTGTCCAAGGTCACACAGTGAACCAAGGGTGGAGATCTGCCGTGGCCTCACGCACAGGGCACCTGGGGACACCGGGGACCCACTCTGCCTCTTCCCACACACTGTCCTCACCAGAGCGGTGACTTCCACAGAAGTCCCTCCTCTGGACCATCCTTCCCAGCTCCAAACTCCCCCTCCGCCCAGGCCTCCCTCTGGGGTCTCCCACCCCTCTCCTTCCAGTGCCCCGAGACTGCAGGCCCCACTTTTTTCCCTTGGGGTGGTTTCAGATCCCTTTTGTTACCTGAACAATAAGTAACCCAGGTAGTTAGTTATAAACTCCGCAGGAACAAGGAGCTGGTTGATAATTTATAGCAACATCTCAAATTTAAATGGAAAGTAAATAGCATGCTGTTAGCATTAAAGAAAACCCAATCGGGTTGGGCGGGAGCACGCCAGCCTCCTCTCAGCTCGGGGCACCTCGCTCTGTCCCCAGCCCCTTCTCCCCACCAGCTGTGAGCCCCTCTTCCCTCCGGCTCCTCTGCTCAGCTCTGCTTCTCCAGGCCTCTCTCCATCTCCCCTGACGTCCTCTCCTCTCTTCCTCCCCATCTCCCCTCTCTCCCTCGGCTTCCACACCTCTGCTGGTCCCCAGGGAGCACTTTGACCTCTGCTCCCCCCTCAAGTGCTGTGGATCAAGCGTGCCCCCACCTACCATCCCGCCAAAGGGGCTGCTGATCAAGAGGCCCCACCCAGCCAGGTAAGAAAGGCCCTTGGCACCCCATGCCCCTCACTCCCCTCTGAAAGCCCCCATTCCCCTCTGGGGTCCTGAGCAGGTCTGGCCCAGCCCCATCCTCTCCCAGGCGCTCCTGCCCTGGGTCTGCCGTGCCCGGACTTGTTGCCCCTCCCCTGCAGCCCAGCGGGGCCTTTGCCCTCCACTTCCTGCCAAGTCAGGGGCCTGTCTGCTCCCCTGCCCCCTGCCCTGGCCCTCCGGAGGCCTGGCGGACCCTGAGGACTCCCCGAGGCGGGGATCTAGCCCTCCCCCACCCCCAACTGGGATCAGGACCTTGGACAGAAAAGAGATAGTCCCCCTGGGAGTCCGGTCTTTGGGACTCTTCCTCAGAAGCCCTGCTCCCTGCCAGCTAGCCCCTGGCCCCCAAGTCCTGGTGACTGGGAGCGCTAAACGGGGGTGGGGGGTGGGGGAGGACGAGTAGTCGCTGCTGGGTGGCCCTAAACAAGCTACTTCCTCCTCTGGGCCTCGGTTTCCCATCTGACAAGCAGGCTGATCTGTAACTTCCTCTCAGGATCCATCTCAGCATTATCCAGCACCGTACTCGTGACACCTCAGCGGAGCACCCCGCTGTTCCATGGAGGTTAAGGAGGCTTTGGGAAGGGGCAGCCCTCGCGGCCCCTAGCCCCTGGCCCCTCTCTCCCCACCCCCACCCCTGCCCTCCCCATCCCCCACCCCCGCTGGGTGGGAGGAGGTTCATTGGCCCAGGTCTCCCCAGGCCGCCATCTCTACAAGTTAATGATCACAGGCCTTATCAGAGCCTTTTGCCGTTTATAAATTTATAAAACAAAGGAGAAATAATAAAGCCTGTGGGTAATTAGTAACCAGGTTAGCTCTGCTGAGGAGAGGGGAGGCATCGGGCTCGTACCCACTCAGTTCTCTGGGAGATGGGGAGCCAGCCAGTGGATGGGGGTGCACAGTGGGAGGCCTCTAATGGCGCCGGCCGGTGAGCGGGGGCCGGAGGCAGTGCTGGGAAGGAGGGGGGGGTCCTGCTCTGAGGCTTCACTTCCCTCAGGTAAGACACGCCTGGCTGAATGCTGGTGTCTCTGGGCGGGCGGCCAGGGGAGCCCCCAAAGCCCCAGCTTTGCCCTCCCCCCTCCCCAGCAGTGCTTCCTGGCCCGGGACCCTGCCATCTGAATGCTCACCAGGGAAGTTAGGGTCTGGGGCGTAGAAAGAGTGGCCGTAGCTAAAAATTCCCACCCTCTCTGGTTCTCTAGACACTTGGTTTGTAAAGTCTCCTGCTTCTTCCCCCTCTTGGAGCTCCCCCGGGGCATGTGGCTGCTTCCCCAGCACTGCACGGGAAGCTTCGGCTCACTGGGGAATCGGGAGTCTGCAGAAGACCAGGTCGGGGGCTCCAGCCCCCGACTGGAGATCCCGGCCCTGAGCTCACAGCCCGTCCCCCTTCCCGACACCTAGGCTGAAGGTCACGGCGGCTCATGGAACTCGGGACTCGGCAGGGCTGGCCAGGAGCTGAGGCCAGGCCCCTCTGGGGCCACTTTGGAGTGGGGACAGGGCAGGGGTCCTTACTGCAGCAGGCTCTCCACCACGGCTTTCTGATGGGCCGCCTCCTCGGGGCTGAGGTTCTCCAGCTCTTTGAGGATGGGCGGCGTGAAGTCTTCCCCATCGTCGTCCGTCTCGTCCTCGGAGGCCCTCGTCTCCCCCAGCCCATTGGGCAGCTCGGCCAGCTCCCCTCGACCGCCGCAGGACTCCCCCTTGTCCAGGGAGCCATCTCCGGCCAGCAGGTAGGGCCCTGGCTCGCCCAAAGCCTGGATCAGTGCCTCTTTGCTCAGGCCCGACTCGAGCAGGGCCACCAGGAGCTCCGTCTGCAGCTGGCTCAGTTTGGAAACCATGGCTCCACTACCACTGGGCCACGAGGCCCGGGGCCACCGAGCAGGCCACCTCCCCCACCTCGTGGACTGTCTGCTCGCTAGCCGGCCAGCAAGCAGGCACAAAGCAGGCTCCTTGCACCCACGCCCCCCCAAACCCCACTAGCCAAGTCCTGTGGGTACCCCCAACCCCCTACCCTGGCCCCAGCGGCCAGTGAATCAGGGCCCCTGCCCGCTCTGTTTACATTGGAGCTGGGGAAATTCTCCAAGGTTCATATTTATCCGTGTGCTTAGCGAAGGGACTGAACTTTGGACTTCAGCCCTGAAAAGTGCAGGCCTCATGGCAGCACAGGGACAGCGAGCCACGGCCTTCCACGGGAGTGGGCAGAGCGCAGGGTGGGGGAGGCGGCGGTGGGGGGCCCCCGGGGCAGCTGGGATGGAAGGTGCCGGGAGCTAAGGGGGCCTTCGGGGGGAGCAGCCGGTCCCACCCCCAAGGACCTTGCTGCAGGGAGGTCGGGCTGAGGCAGGAGAGAAAAACAGCAGGTTTCCCTTGGACATAGAAGCGGCAGGGAGTTTTAGGCAGGGGGGCCATCTCTCCTCAAGGGCAGGGAAAGGTCACATCCATTTTGGGACCCACCCCCTCAGGCCTGACACCCCTGACACCAGGCTCCCCATGGGAAAAGCCGACTTCAGTCAACTGTGTACCAGAGACAGTGACAGGTCTGAAACACGCATCATTGTGTCCCCTGTCAGCCGTGAGTAGGTACAGGAATTATCCCCATTCTACAGAGGAGGAAACAGAGGCTCGAGGCTCTGAGAGGGTGAGTAATTTGTCCAAAGGCGCACAGCTAGCAAGGGATGAGACTTTCAGAATAGGAATAGGGTAAAGCCAGTCAGGCGTTTGACTGCGAATTTTAAGGGGGCACGAAAAAACTGAGTAATCAAGAAAAATAATATATTTTTATACAACATATTTAAAAATGGAAATGAATGCAAAACCAAAAAGCATTAGAAAGATGTAGGCCCACACCACAACTTGCACATGAATGTTCACAGCAGCCAAAAAGTGGGAAAATCATACATATCTATCAGTGCCTAAGTGGATGGGTAAAATGGAGTCCATCCGCCCTGGCTGGTGTGGCTCAGTGGATTGAGCGCTGGCCTGCGAACCAAAGGGTCGCTGGTTCGATTCCCAGGCAGGGCACATGTCTGGGTTGCAGGCCAGGTCCCCAGTAGGAGGCACATGAGATGCAACTACACATTGATGTTTCTCTCCCTCTCTTTCTCCCTCCCACCTCCTCTCTCTAAAAATAAATAAATAAAATAGGGTCCATCCATGCAGTGTTACCGCTGGGTTAAAGAAGCCAGGACTCGTATTGAATGATTCCATTTATATGAATAGGCAACTCCACAGAGACAGAAAATAGATTTGCGGTCCCCAGGGATGGGGGGGGTAGGGGGTACAGAACAGGAAATAGCTGCTTAATGGGTAAGGGGCTTCTTTGGGGATGACGAAAGTGTTCTAAAATTGATTGGGTGGCCCTGGCTGATGTGGCCCAGTGGATTGAGTGCCGGACTGCAAACCAAAAATTTGCCAGTTCGATTCCCAGCCAGGGCACGTGCTTGGGTTGTGGGCCAGGTCCCCAGTTGGGGGTGTGTGAGAGGCAACTGATCGATGAATATCTCACATGTTGATGTTTCTCTCTCTCTCTTTCTCCCTCCCTTCCCTGCTCTCTAAAAAATACATCCATAAAATCTTCGAACAAAATTTTTTAAATAAAATTGATGGGGTGACATTATACAATTCTGAATATACTAAACCCTACTGATTATGTACTTTAAAGGGATGAATTTTATGATTCATAAATCTGTAAAATATATTTTAAATTAATGCAAAGTATTTGTGATGTACAAAATTGCAAAATTTTAAGGAAAGACAGGCTCCCACTTTTACTCACCTCTCCTTAATCCCAGCCCTGAGCAAGAACTCATCTTCCTACCCCCGCCCACCCGCCTCTCCCCTCTTCCAAAGTCTTGACGAAATTCTGCAGTATGTCCCCTGAGGTGGACCTAAGACCTCAGAACAAGGGGTGCCCACAGGCGTAAGCAAGGTGGCGCTGAGAGGCAGTCCCCAGGCTGGGGCTCGTCCAGAGGGTCTGCTTCTCTCCGGGGTCTGCAGAACCTGGTTCATGCTTGCCAACGGGGGGAATGGGGGAGGGGCCATTGGCCCCTGCAGCCAGGCGAGGTTAGGGAGCTATGAAAACAGCTCTTTCCCTCAAGTCAGCGCTAGTCTGTCCACTCCTGGATCTGGTGCTCCAGTCCCCCTTACCCTGAATTACATCTTCATTTTATTTAAAGATTTTATTTATTTATTTTTAGAGAGAGGGCAAGGAAGGGAGAAAGAGAGGGAGAGAAACATCAATGTGTGGTTGCCTCCCATGAGTCCCCAACTGGGGATCTGGCCCACAATCCAGGCATGTGCCCTGACTGGGAATTGAACCGGCGACCCCTTGGTTCTCAGGCCGGCACTCAATCCCCTGGGCCCTCACCTAACATGCTGGACAGCTGTGGCTACTCAGCACTTGAACCATGACTAATGCCACTGGTTCAAATGATAATAGGTTGGATATATTAGGTAACATTTTAAATGTTTAAAATATTTTTAGCCCTGGCCAGGGTAGCTCAGTTGGTTGGGTATCATCCTGCAAATCAAGAGGTCGTGGGTTCGATTCCCGGACAGGGTACATGCCTAGGTTGCAGGTTCAGTCTCCAGTTGGGACGCATGCAAGAGGCAGTAGATCAATGTTTTTTTCATACATCGGTGTTTCTGTACCTCTCTTTCTCCCTCCCTTCCCCTTTCTCTAGACTCAATAAAAGAAAAACAATTTAATTTTTAAGTTAAAAATTTAAAAATTCATTTCACTTTTTTTTAACTTTTGCATTGGGACTACCAAAAAATTTAAATATGTGTGGCTCACATTATACTTCTACTGGACAGCACTGCTGTCTAATTTACCTGTGTATTATGTTTGTGGTTTAGGGTCTGGCTTCCTCTGCTGGAATATGAGGCTCCTGAAGGCTGGGCTTGTGTCTGTCTTGTTCACTGCTGCATTCCCAGTGCCCAGCATAGCACCTCCTCCGTACATAGTAGATACTCAATAATACTTGCTGTATGACTAACAATGTCATTGCGCATTAACCATGCATACCTAGCTGTGTGCTGAGCTTTAGTGCTCAGCTTGATCCTAGGAAGTCAGTACTGCTTTTATTCCAGTTCTGCAGAGGAGGAAACAGAGGCTCAGCGGGGTTACATGGCTTGCTCAGAGTTCCCCAGAGCCAGGCAGCCTGACTGCACAGGATGACGCTGGCAGTTGCCCCTTGGGAAGGTGGGACCCCACCTTCCCTCCAGTGAATTCTTTTCCCTCCAATGCACGTAGCTTTGGGGTCAGGCAGCTTCCTACCAAGACAGAATTCTCCAGTCCAGGCAGCGAGGGTACTGTGTGCTGCCCCTCCGTGGCTTCACGGGTCTCCGGAGGGCTTGGTTTCTCCTGCCAGGAGGCTGCCTGCTGCCTGCAGTGGCCCCTCAGTGACTTTTCACCCAGAAGAGCGGGAAAGGTGGGGCCTGGATCCTTTGCACAACCTTCGAACTCAGTAACTCCTGCAGCCAGTGGCTGAGCCGGTGAGATGACTCTGGGACTGAAGGTGGATTTGGTTGACAGGGGAACCAGCAGTGGGTGGGGGGACAGCCTCCAGGGAGTCTAAGGGGAGAGGTCCCCAGCCCCAGTACACACAGAGGCTATTGTCTGAGCCCCCTGAGGAGGGATGAATGGGAAGGAACCTCAGGAACCTGACTGTGCTCTCCCGTAAATGGTGGGCATGACAAACAGAAGGAGCTGGCCCCAGCCCCCAGCCTGCCCTCTCCACAGCCAGGGCACAAACCTGAATGGACTCGAGGTGGGGAGTGGCAGTTCACCTTTTTGAGGATCACACAGGACCTGGTTGAAATGTCGCCGGCCCCACACACATCCCAAACCCCATGCTGGGAGGCCTCAGGCAGATGAGTTCGTCTTTTTTGACTTGTCTGTTAAACAGAGATACGATCTCCTAGACTTGCATACGGCAGCTTTTTGTAAAGTTGTAAAGAGCATAATGCAGGGGTCCCCAACTGTTAGGGTTCAAGGTTCCTGTGGTGTCGCAGTAATTTTTTCACAGCACCTCCCATGCTCACAAAAAACAACAGTTACATTTAGTAAGTAGTTAGGTCAAAACGACTAAAAAGTATGTATGTCCTAACAACTTAGTAACTGCTTGAAAATGCACATGGATTGAAAGAAAACATATTTTAGTTTCTTCTTAAATAATCATAAACACTACACAGCTGCTCAGGCCCTGGAATTAGATTGAACGTCGCCACCTTTATTTCCTGTTCCACGCTCATTTTGGCATGATACTTGCTTTTCAGCAGAACAACTGCCGTAAGCCCAGCTTCGCAAAGTTGTGACGTCACCTAAGGGACGGGGCTCCACCTGACATTCAAACTGCGAACAACCTTGAGCTGGTAGTTTCCAAGGTGGCCAACAGAGGTCGCTGTGTTCCTTTCAAAAATCCTGGCGCCAAGTTTGGGACTTGCAGACCTAGCAGATCCCCTGGACCCTGTGGGAATGCAGTCCAAGGTAGCTCTGAGCTTTACCTCCATTCTGCCCTACTGGGCGAGCAGATGTTTGCAAAGCAAAGTCCCAGCAAGGCATAAGGTTTCTCCTCGGCCTTAGCAGCTCAAGAGGGTGCTGTCAGCCAATCTCAGAGCACTCTTAGAATTCAATTACGCCCACCCCATCCTCAAGGCCCACCGGTATTCAAACTCCTGTTCTTCCTCCCAGCCCCACTACCCCACCTTTTCTCGTGAGTACCTGACGGTGTCTTGTCAATCCAAATTTTAAATTTTTCGGGAGCAGGGAGAATCTTGACCTTCATTTTACTGGCCTTGCCCCTGCCCAGCTCTGATCTGGGCTCGTAGTGACCCCTGGGGCAGAACAAAGACTTGAGGCTGTCTACATAAAAACTTCCGAACCCATGAGGAATTTTTATGAGATTTGGTCTGAGCCAAACTGATGGCAATTGCTGAGAAACAAGATCTCAAATGCAACCTTAGAACGGCAGTTTGCAGCCTCTTTATGCATTTGAATCAAGGAAGATTACATGAAAGTGAGAGAGAGCAAGGCAGAGATCAGATGACAGGATAAGATTATGTGTTTTTCTTGGTGGTTTTACTTATTTCAAGGGTGTGTTAACCTAGATGCACAGAAACAATGGACAAGGCTTACTTAAGGTAAAGATAAACCTTTTACTAAAAAAGTCATATGCCTAGGGGCGTGACTACCCACCCTGACCTGCCCAGTTAGGAATTATGATCAGATCACCCTGTCAGGTTACTTTCCATAGAACCCGGATTCATCACAAGGCAAGAAAGACACCTATAGGAAAAGGGGGCGAGTGCCTGTGTCTGTCATCCTCTTCTCACCGGCAGGGGGAGCTCTAATTCCACGCAGCAAAAGGTTCCAAACCTGCTTTATCAGAAGAATTCCCAGTTACTGGGGTTTAAAAAAAAAAAAATCAAATTTTAAATTCCACTCCATGGTTCCTGAGTCAGACTCCAGCAGAAATGCCAGAGGATCTCTTCTCTGAACAAACACCTCAGGCAGTGTTCTCAGGATCAAGGAAGTCGAGTGGCAGAAATGTGATATCTCAGATGGGGCTTTTGCCCTGCAAGAGTTTACAAGGCAGATAACTGGGTTCCGATTAAGCCAAAATCCAAAGAGATGCACTGTAATACGAGGGCACGGATCAAAGCGAGCAAACAGAGGCATTGGCTGGGACTTTGCTCTTCAGCCCAGGGCTAAATGGTGGCACTCACCGGCGCAAACGGTGTCAGGCTATGCCACGACCTAGCCGTGTGACTCTGAACAAGTCCCGGGGCCACGTGGAGTCTCCATTTCCTCGTGGGAAAGTAGGGGCAATGTGGGCCTAACCAGGTGGTTGTGAGAATTCAGTGGGTGAAACTGCAGTTGCGTCTGCATAGCAAACAGGCGATCAACTCAACATTAGTTTTCATCCTATTAGAAGGAGCTGCTGCTTTTGAGCACCTAGTACAGTGCTAAGCCCTGCATTAAGTGTTTCTGTAAAGCTCTTTAACTCTCCTTTAACTCTTCTTTTTCGTTCCTTTAACTTTCTCAACAACTCCATAAGGTAGGTTTATTATTCTCATTTCACAAATGAGGAAACTGAGGCACAGAGAGGTTGAGCAACTTGCCCAAGGTCTCCCACCTAGGGAAGTGGCAGAACCAGGATTTGAACCCCAAAGCCTGGCGCCAAGCCCCAGGATGAAATAGCCTCATGGGAACAAAACTACGACATCTTTCAGGAATCATGAAAATTGCCCCTTGTGTGGCGGGAAAAGTAGACTACTCAGCTGGGTGAGTCCACAAAGTCGCTGAGGGGCCAGGCAGTCACGCAGGTGCAGGCTGAGGTTCCTAACCCTGCTGAGTTCTCCCAGACCGGCTTCCACACACCTGAATTCGTGGGGCCAGGAAGTGCCGACGCCGGGGTCTTACTAAAGCCAGTCAGTGGCTGCTGGCAGACATCCCATTGCTGGACAAATGTCAGTCAGTCATCACAGCCTCAACCTAGCACATCAGCAATTCCAGAAAACCACGTTCCTGGGCCCCGCCCACTGGAAACAAAGCCTTTGTGAGGATATGAAGTGGCAAGCGGGGAATGAGGCTGACCTGGTGTTCTCGGGACCCTGTATTCCCGTCACACCCATTTACATGCCTGGCTGAGAGCCACTGAAAATCCAAAACGAACAAAACCCATGGGATCATGCTTCTGTGTGGAGAGATGCAAGGGAAGCCGCAACGTTGGAGGGGACCCAGAGACCGAGCACAGGGTGGGGTGCAGGCTTGTCTTTGGTGCTACTTCAGCTTTACAGCTGGAGCAAATTGGTTGGGGTCCCGGCAGGATGGAGCTGGCATCTCATATAGATGATTCAGGAGGCTTTCCTAGAGGGGCTTCTTACCAAAGTGGGAGAAGATGCAGGGAGTCCCAGGGGTGGCGCTGGGGCTGGGAAGAGTGGGGAGCTGTTGGCAGGCCTGGGCCTGGGTGGACAAGGGGTGGGAATGACTTCTGGTGCCCTAGGAAGGGCTGTCCTGGGAGGACAGAGCCAAGTGACCCAAAGCCTGCAGGGGGAGGGGCAGTAAATTCCTCCACCTCCACCTGACTGGTCCTGCCCTCCGGTCTCTCCCAGCCAGCGGGCAGAGTGATTGAAGGGTGAGCGCCGTCCTCCGCAGACCAGGGCAGATGACCCCACCACAGACGTGATAGCCAGGAGATGGTGCCATATAACATGGAATAGATATTTGGTCTTCATCCCTGGTTCCTGACTCAGAGCTCCTAAACCCTTGTAAAACTGAGTGATGGGAACATTTTTTGTTATACAATGTGACCTGCCCAGACCTGGGGGAGGGGGTGTATAAGGGGACTAAATGGTAATAGAAAAAAATACAATAAAGTATAAATAAAAATTTAAAAAATGTCCAAACCTGTAGAGAATTTTTTTTTAATTTATTTGACATTGGGACTTCCAGTCAAGATAGAGGTATAGGTAGACACACTGTGCCTTCTCGCACAATGAAAAGAAGGACAACAACAAATTTTAAAAAACAAAAAACAAAAACAGAACTGCCAGGAAATCAAATTGTATAGAAGTCCAACAACCAAGGAGTTAAAGAAGAAATACTCAACCAGACCAGTAAGAGGGGCAGAGATGGGCAGTCGGGCGGTGAGGACTCGTGGCAAGGCGGCAGTTGGAGGACCAGGGTGTCCCACATTCATGTGTGGATAAACTGGGAGGAACAACTGCGGAGCGAGACAGACCCCGCAACCCAGGGTTCCAGTGCGGGGAAATAAAGCCTAAAACCTCTGATTTAAAAAAACCTGTGCGGGTTGAGGCAGTGGGAGAAACTCCCAGGCTCACGAGAGTTCCTTGGAGAGACCAACAGGGTCCTAGAATGTACACAAACCCACCCACAGGGGAGTCAGTGCCAGAAGGGCCCAATTTGATTGTGGATAGTGGGGGAAGTGACTGAAAGCCAGCTGAGAGCTTAGCTAGCGGCATTATTCTCTCTCGGACCCCATCCCCACATACAGCACCACAACCCAGTGATATGGGTTGTGCTACTCTGGTGAAGACCTAAGGCTCTGCCCCTTGCTGTGTAACAGGTGCCCAAGACAAAAAAAAATGGCCCAAATGAAAGAACAGACCAAAGTGAACTACAACTAAATGACCAAGAGATAGGCAACCTATCAGATGCACAGTTCAAAAAACTGGTAATCAGGATGCTCACAGGATTGATTGAATATGGTTGCAAATTAGATGAAAAAATGAAGGCTATGAAAAGTGAAATAAAGGAAAATGTACAGGGAACCATGAGTGAAGGGAAGAAAACGTGGACTCAAATCAACAGAGCAGAAGGAAGAAAAACATTCAACCAGAACAGAATGAAGAAATAAGAACTCAGAAAAATTAGCAGAGGCTTGGGAACCTTTGGGATGACTTTAAACATTCCAACATCCAAATCATAGGGTTGCCAGAAAGAGAAGAGGAAGACCAAGAAATTGAAAGCTTTTTGACAACATAATGAAGGAGAATGTCCCCAAACTGACAAAGGAAATGGACTTTCAGGAAGTCCAGGAAGCTCAGAGAGTCCCAAAGAAGTTGGATCCAAGGAAGCACACACCAAGGCACATCATCATTAAGTTACCCAAGATGAAAGGTGAGAGAATCTTAAAAGCAGCAAGAGAAAAGGAGACAGTTACCTATAAAGGAGTTCCCATAAGACTGTCAGCTGATTTCTCAAAAGAAACCTTACAAGCAAGAAGGGGCTGGAAAGAAGTATTCCAAGTCATGAAAAGCAAGGACCTACATCCAAGATGGCTCTATCCAGCAAAGCTTTCATTTAGAATGCAAGGACAGATAAAGTGCTTCCCAGGTAAGGTCAAGTTAAAGGAGTTAATCATCACCAAGCCCTTATTATATGAAATGTTAAAGGGATTTATCTAAGAAAGAGAAGATAAAAAAATATGAATAGTAAAATGACAACAAACTCACAGCTATTAACAACTGAACCTAGAAACAAACAAAGAAACAAAAACAAACTAAGCAAAGAACTAGAATAGGAACAGAACTACACAAACGGAGATCACATGGAGGGTTATCAGCAAGGGAGTGGGAGGGGGACAGAGGGGGAAAAAGGTGCAGAGAATAAGTAACATAAATTGTAGGTAGAAAATAGACAGGGGGAGGGTAAGAATAGTACAGGAAATATAGAAGCCAAAGGACTTGTATGTATGACCCACGGACTTGAACTACAGGGGAGGAATGCAGGTAGGAGGGAGTGTGCAGGGTGGAGGGGAATAAAGCATGGGGGATGGGACAACTGTAATAGCATAATATTTTTTTAAATACAAAATATATTTTTTAAATATTTATTTGAACCAAACTGACAACATATACCAGGGAGAAAGATCGCCAAGGAATTACAGTTTTTGCGGTTTCTTTTATGCATTCAGGAAGGGACATGAGGACAACCGGAGAAAGCAAGGTGGAAATTGGGTGACAGGATACATAACAAAGTTACGTGTTCTCTTGAGGGTTAATACGCCTTCCAAGGGACATTCCTTCTGGTAGTTCAAAGGTACGTTAAACTTGGATATACAAGAACAAGGGGCAGGGCTGGTTTAAAACCTTCCACTGAAGCAGTTACAGGCCTGGGAAGTGAGTACCCACCATGACCTGCCCAGTTAGGAATTTATGGTCAGATCACTCAATGAGGGTACTTTCCAGAGAACTTTTTTTTCATCCACACCAGCGGGGTCCGTGCTAATCCTGCGCAGTTACTGTCAGAACTGAATTAAAGGCTGAGACTCCTGCAAGTCTCATACTTCTTCTACCTACAGTTTATTCAAAACAAATAATAATACAAATGGAGCCCTTTGAAAGTGGAGGGAGAGCTGCCATCCCCGAGAAACTGCCTCATATGTCTTATTCCCCAAATCGATGCAATATTGAAACTGGGCAAAAGAATCTTTGGGCGGAACCTAAAGCAGAGCTGTATCCCCACAGCTGTTTGTTACGGCTCCGGACAACTAAAGACAGTCTTTGGAATTAGCAGCACTGTGTTAGCCTATCTGCCACCTAGAGAAATTCCTTCCTTGCATCGAAGTGCATTAAAAAATGCTCTCATTTGGCCCTCCCAGCAACTCTGTATGCCTGGCAGGAACAGCTCCATTTTCTGGATGGGGACACTGAGGGTCAGAGATGTCACCAAGACTCCAGCCGAGGACCAGTGAAACCAAGATGCCACGCTGCTTCTTCTCACCCCGGCCCGAGGGTTTTTCCCCACCCGGTCACACCTATGATTGCATTAGCTTTGTGTACTTTCATGGAGTAAACCCTTGGACGAAACTCAACTTTCTGTTCCTGCCTACCGCGGGGGTGATTTCCAGCGGCCAGCAGTGTTTGGGATGGAAAAGACCTCAAGGAGCCCTCTGGTGGACATTCCGGGGGGAAGAAAAAGAGAGAGACACAGCTGCTTATTAGAAATCCATTATTTTTTGTTTTTATAAAGTCCCTTTTTAAGGAGTTCCTCTATGTCTGAATATACTGGGATAATAATGCAGGGGAGTTCCCTTTAAGGAACCCGATCCGTAACAACTTCAACTTGCAAAATGGATTTGTTTATTCATTCCACAAGTACTTACATGTGGTATGTGACAGTCTTAACAGTTTACAGGGCATGCCAGGCACAGCTTAAAGTACTTTGTGGGTATTCACTATTAGTCCTGAAAAAACAATTTAGATGAGTTCTGTTATGTCTTAATTCATGTGGGCTGCCATAGCAAATCCTGACGGAGTGGCTCAAATAACAGAAATTTTATTTCTTATAGTTCTGGAAGGTAGAAGTCCAAGGTCAAGGCACCTGAAAGGTAGGTTTCATTCTGAGCCCTCTATTTTTGGCTGGTAGGTAGCAGCCTTCTCACTGTGGGCTCACATGACCTCTGTGTGCACTGGGGGAGAGAAGGGAGAGGGGAGGAAGAGAGAGAGAGAGGAAGAGAGAGGGAGAGGGAGCGCGAAAGCTCTCTGCTATCTCTTCTGCTAAGGACACCAACCTTCCTCGATTAGTACCCCACTTCATAACCTCACTTAACTATAAGTACTTCCATAAGGGCCCTGTCTCCAAATACCATATACTAGGACTTCACAAATGTCGGTTTGTGGCCCTGGCGGGTGTGGCTCAGTGGATCAAGTGCTAGCCTATGAACCAAAGGGTCACTGGTTCGATTCCCAGCCAGGGCACATGCCTGGGTTGCAGGCCAGGTCCCCAGTAGTGGGTGTGCGAGAGGCAACCACACATTGATGTTTCTCTCCCTGTCTTCCCCTCTCTCTGAAGATAAAATAAATAAAATCTTCAAAAAAGAACGTGTGAGTTATGAATTTGTGGGGGCACAGACGTTCAGTCCATAACAGCTCTCATTTCCATCTCGCGGATGAGGAAAATAAAGCACTGGGCACAGTGGTGAACGAAGCAGATACTACCCAACCCTTCCGAGCTTACAGTATGGTGGGAGAGACTGATATTCAGCTACAACATTTGATCATCACCTTGGACGAAAAGCAGGGAGCATCCCACAAACAGAGAAACTCAAACCTGGAACCCAATCCAGACTGACGAGTCAGACAGAGGGACTTTCCTGAGGAAGTGGTGGGTGAGCAAAGAGGGGCGTGGAGTGGAAGGTGGCGCGGAAAACCTGGAGGCAGACCGTGGCGAGGCACATTCTGGAAACTGAAGAAGTGTGGGCATTGTACAGGAAGCCAGAAAGGGGTGGGAGAGAGGAGGCTGGATAGACCAGCCGGGCCATTCCCTGCAGGGGTGAGAAGTTGAGACCTGGCCCATAAAGCCGTGGGGAGCCACCAGAGGTTGTAGGTGGGAGAGAGAGACATGCTCAGACGCTCCTCTCTTTAAAGGATTCTCGGGAGGAGATGGGCGAGGAGAGATGGAACAGAGATCTCTTCTCCAGGGCTCCTCTAAGCGGACACCCTGCCTCCTAATCCATCCCACCCTCTCCCCCACCAAGCATAAACATCTGGGCTCAGTTCACACCATGCTTTTCAGGAGGACATCGGTTTTTGAAGAGACGGGGAAGTCACATCTATAACGGAATCGGTCATAAAGGGAAGGGAAGGAGGAGAAGGCGGCTGGTGCATGAGTGCCCACTGTCTACCACCGTCTGGCAGTTCACTCATTCATTCAGAGGAGCCCCAGGAGGTGTGTGTCTGAAACAAGGCCGTCTCCCCTCCAGGGCACTGGCTAGACTGCACTTCCCAGCCCACGTCGTACCTAGAAAGGGCCACACGCCTTGTGCTGCCAACAGAGTGTGGGCAGGAAGGATGCACCACTCCGCCAGGCCTGGCCATCCAACACCCCTTCCAGTCTTCCGTGCTCTCTGTCATGTCCACACGGAAGGGAGCTCGGAGTTTAAGATGGTGGAGCCTTCGGATGGAAAGGAACCCGGTCCCTGAGTCTGTGAGTTGGAAGAAGGCCGCCAGAAAGCCTCCCTAACCAGGAGCGCCTGGAGCAGAGTTTGCTGGAGAGACACACAGGCCTTTGCTGTGTTAAGCCCGTGAGATTTTTGTGGTTATTTGTTACCAACACAGGATATTTGGTAGTGTGCCCATTTTATAGATGAGGAAATGGAGGCCCAGAAAGGCAAATTAAGTAGACGGAGATCATGCCGCTAATAAGGAGTAGAGCAGGAATTCAAACCAAGCTTTGCCTGACACTAGACATCCCTTCCATTTGCTCTTAAAATAAATAAATAAATAAATAAATAAATAAATAAATAACCAACCCCAGCTGGTATGGCTCAATGGATTGAGTGCCAGCCTGTGAACTGAAAGGTCACCGGTTCAATTCCCAGTCAGGGCACATGCCTGGGTCGCAGGACGGGTCCCCAGTTGGGGGTGTGTGAGAGGCAACCAACTGATGTATCTCTGGCACATCGATGTTTCTCTCCCTTCATTTCACCCTCCCTTCCTTCTTCCCTTCCCCTCTCTCTGAAAATAAATTAAATAAAATATTTTTTAAAAAAGGTCTTTTTTATCCTCACCCGAGGACATGTTTATTGATTTTAGAGTGAAGGGAAGGGAGAGAGAGAGAGAAAAAGAGAGAGAGAGAGAGGTGTCCCAACCTAGGTCCAAACCAGTAACCTTACGTTTGTGCCCTGACTGGGAATTGAACCTGAGACCTTCTGGTTTACAGGACAACGCTCCAATCAACTGAGCCACACCAGCTAGGGACGCTCTTTTCAAACAATTTTTTCAGAATTGCATAAGGAACACATAAATGTTTTGTGTGAATGCAGCCTAATTCACTTAGTCAGTCTCCCATTACTGAGGCAGTTCTCTCCACCCCCCACCCCCTCCCACCCACCTACTGTCATAAGCTATCCTTCAGTGAATATCCTTACAGCTAAACCTTTATGCATAATCCCTAACTGTCCCTTTAGGATGAATTCTCAGCGATGGAATTTCTAGGTCAAGCATTTGCATGTTTTTTAGACTCTGGAAATACACATCGCTAAATCAGTCCCACGCTCTTTCTACTGCCCTGTGCTGTGTCCCAAGGAGCTGGCTGACGACTGGACGCTGCCCCGAGCTTTCGCCGACTTCCTGACCTCGCTGTAAGGCGTTGTCGGGAAAGCAGGCCCCCGAGGTGGTGGCTGCATGTGAATCTATGAAATCAAGTGATGCTGGGTTCAGCAAGCTCAGCTGACCCGTGGTTTGTTTTTGGTTTTGTTTTTTAATTTTATCAATTTATTTTAAGAGAGAGGGGAGGGAAGGATAAAGAGAGGGAGAGAAACATTAACATGTAAAAGAAACATCCAGGGGATACCTCTCAAATGCCCCCACCTGGCCCACAGCCCAGGCATGTGCCCTGACTGGGAATCGAACCAGTGACTCTCCAGTTCACAGGCTGGTCCTCAGTCCATTGAGCCACACTAGCCAGGGCTGTTTCTTTTTAAGTGGGTATATAGTATTCAATTGTAGAGATGGTCCGTGAATTACTTAGTCATTCCCCTTTCACGGACACTTAGATCGTTTCCAATCTCTTGGTTTTATAATAAGTGCGGCAAGGAGCACCCTTCGCCAAGGTGCCAGGGAACGAGGATGAGGTAGAAAATGAGGCAGGTGTGGTTCATGCTCTTGGAAAGCTTAAGATCAAGTGGGGAGACAGTCGACAGTCACACAAAGAAGCGAAGCATGCAGGGCGCAAGGGGACGTGCGTGGTCCTTTGGGAGCACTGGTGGGGTCGCCGACCACAGGGGCAGGGCCAGAGAGGGCTTGGGGGAGCTCCTGGCCTTCCTCCCCATCCCGTCCCTCAGCAGAAGTTGGGAGGGAAAGTGTTTGATCTTGACCTGGACAGCTTTTCCATCTCATGTAAAATGTCATCATCTTCGGCCAGGTCTGACACAGGTGCGTGAGATGTGCTGGAGGAGCGAGAGAAGCGGGATAGGGCAGGTGAGGGGCTGGTAAGGTCTAGCTGTGGCCTGACTGTGCACGGCGGGGGCAGGGGCCACGGCGCTCTGGGATCTAAATTGTACTTTAGAACTGTCCCACCTCGAGGCGGGAGGGCCAGCCATTTGTGTCCCTAAATCAGCCATCTACTGCAGGCTCTCTGGTGGGGGAGCGGCAGGGGGCTTCATAACCCCCTCCGCCTTGGATGGGGCGGTTCTCTGGGGGAAGGGAGCAGCCTACGCTCCCAGCGGCTGAGAAAGGCTGCCCGCTGCTGGGCTCAGGAAAGGGATCTGGGCAGGGCACCAGTAGCTACTAAAATGCTGCTTTAAGACAAACCTCATAGCATGGAAGTGGGAAGGAGCGCAGCTCATTTGAGGAACTGAGCAGAAGTGCAGATGGCTGTGGGTCACTGCCGGGCTGGAGGCTGGGAGGAGACTGCGCTGGGTCTCCAGCGTTCTCCCCAGGGTAACGGGGAGCCGCCGGAGGTTTAGAACAGAGCAGAGGCATGACCTAACTTCTCTTTTCAAGGCTTCCTCTTCCTGCTGTAGGAAGAATGGACCCTTGGGAGCCAAGGGCAGGAGGTTGGACTTTAGCGAGGAGATTAGCGGTCTGGTCCAGGCAAGAAGTAATGGTGTTCACCCAAAAGCTATACAAATGTTCATAGTGGCATTGTTCATAATGGCCAAAAGGTGGAAGCAACCCAAATGGCCATCCGCTGATGAGTACACAAATAAAATGTGGTATAGCCATACAGTGGAAGACTCAGCCATAAAAAAGAATGAAGTTCTGACCCGTGCTACAACGTGGAGGGACCTTGCAAACGTGATGCTAAGTCAAAGAAGTCAGACACAAAAGACCACATGTTGCTTGATTCCACTTATGGGAAATGTCCGGAATAGCTAACTCCATAGAGACAGGAAGTAGGTTAGAGGTTGCCGAGGGCCGGGGAAGAGAGAGCGGGGCTGGGGAGTGACCGCTAGTGGGGAATGGCACTTGGGAGTGATGAAAACGATTTGGAATTATAATGTGGTGTTGGTTTCACAAGCTGGTGTCTCGACTCAGAACCACTGAATTTTGTGTGCTTTAAAAGAGTGAATTTTTTTTTTTTGGTATGTTGGGATATTTAATTTTATGTTTCACCTTGACTGTGCCCAGATAGCTGGTAAAAGATTGCTTCTGGGTGTGCCCGCGGTGGGGCGCGGTTCCGGGAGAGATCCGTACTTGGACGGGTGGGCTGAACAAAGCCGCGTGCCTCCTCCGTGCAGGTGGGCACCGTCCGATCTGTTGAGGGTCTCAATGGAACAAACTGGCAGAGGGAGTGTGTGTTTGCTTTTCGTTCCTGAGCTGAGCCATCTATCTCCTCCCGCCCTTGAGCATTGGCACACCTGCTTCTCAGGCTTTTCAACCCAGAGTGGAGCTTACGCCACCAGCACCCCTGGTTCTCAGGTCTTCAGACTCGGACGGAACGACCCCACGGGCTCGCCTGGCCTTTCAGCTTGCAGGGGGTAGATCCTGAGACTTCTCGGCCTCCATCGCCGCGTGAATCAAGTGCTGTAATAATAATAAATCTCCTCGCATCTGTATCTGTAACCTATTGGTTCTGTTTCCCTGGAGAACCTTAGCTAATGTGAATTGCATCTCAATGACTAGGAGGTGGAGGGGGGAAAGGGTGACCTGGACCTAGTGGAGGAAAATGGCTAAGTTTGGGATGTATTTTGAAAATGGGTTACTTGGGAGGACAGAGAGGGGCAGGGAATAGCCCCGCATGGGTCCCTGCTTCCCTTGAACATATTCCTGGGGGACAAGCAGAGTCGGTAGCAAGGGTGGAGCCCACATCCAGGAGCTGCGGGCTCACCGGTCAGTGCTTCTCAGAGAATGGGGAGGCTGCACGGCGCTGGGGCATCGGAGAGTCTCAGGTTCAGAAGCCCGCACCCGATGGCTCATTGGTGTCCTTCTGCAAGAAGCGTGCCCCGCGCCCTGGGCCTCTGGATAGACTGGGGGAGGTGAGTCTATGAGGCTCCCAGCTGCCGCCTCAGCACTTTCCAGTACATTGTGACCCGAGTGCAACGTGACATGTCCACATGCGAGGACCTGTAGCCTTCTCCGCGTGGCTTCAGCGTTCCCAGGTAAAACCCGGACCCCGCCCGGCCCACGCCAGCTCTTCAACAACACGGCCGTGCACGAGCACAGCATTTTTCCCTCCGTGACCGCGCTTCGGTGTGCTGCTTCTGGAGTCCAACTCTGTCTGAGTTCACTTCCAGAGTTATTCCAGCCTCAGGCCTCTGCTAAGTTTCGATTCTGCTTCTGCCTTGTTCTAGCTGTGACCCTGGGCACATGACATGTTCTCTGAGCCTCAGTTTCCTCATCTGTATCACGAGGATTTGTGAGGATTCATAGAGATCTCAGGGCAGATAAAAATGGTCAACTTAGGACTTGGCACATAGTAACCTCCGGTAGTTGTTAGGTATGCTTTTTTTCCCCCTTGTTTTACAAGTCATTTTACATGTAATATTTTATATGTACCATATAACATACTCATTCCAAAAACATTAAGGGCCTACTGGCTGCCAGGCCCTGACATAGGTGTTCCAGTTATCCACAGTCTCCACTCATCCCTGTTGTGTTACACGTGGGCGGTTTCACCCATGGAAATGCCCTCTTTGGGTCCCGGACACACTGGAGTTTGCACCCCTGGTTAGGTGAGTAACATGTTGTAGTTCACCCCTGTTTTCCTCGAGCGTGTGTCTTTTAAGGCCACAACGGGGGACAGAATGTGTCAGGGTGAGATGATCCCAGAACTGGGGGTCATTTCCTAGCCAGATAACCCTGGGAAAGTCCCTCACCCTCTCGGACCCTGAGTCTCCTGAACTCTGAAACAGAAATGATAGTTCACAAGAACGTTGTCAAAAACATAACGCCGGTAAAGTGTGACCCAGGGTGGGTGTTCACTAAAAGTTTATTACAGGTTTAGGCAGTTGGGAGATCTTAAATTTGGAAGGGCCCGGCAGGATGCTCGGCTCATAGTGGGTGCTTAGGAAATGTACATTCTCATTGTTCCCAAGCTTCTTGATCGCTGAGCAGAGTTCCCTGGGTAGGATGTTTTGGCTGAGCTAGGGCTGGACAATCAGGCCATGGTGCCCCCCCCCCTGCCCCCCCCCCGCCCCCCCCGCCGACCGAAGGGCCCCGTGAGCTAGAAATAGACCAGTCCCTGAACACCTATGGAGCATTAGGTATGGGGGGTGGGCACGATACTCCCTGAAATGTGGCCAGCCATACCCCCTGATTTGCACGGGATCCATGGACTTCTTGGGAAAGACCTGTCCACATGTCGGGACTTGGAATTCAGACAGGTTCAAACCAGCCCGACAGGCTTGGCAGGGGCAGCGGAAGCCACATAAAGGCAGGGAAGGGGCCTCCAAGAAAGTCGCAGAAGAAAGACAGGCCTGGTAGACAGGGCCTGACCAAGGACTGGGCCTGGAGGTTGGGGAGAGCGGTGGTGTCCCAGGAACGGTCTGAGGCTGCGTTCGCCCTTCCTCCCTACGTAGGCCTTGTGTGCTCCCGGATGGAAAAGGCCGTGGTGTGAAGACAAGAAGGGGTTCACGTGGGGCTCCCACAGCTCTGCCAAGGGATCCCCCTCTCTGAAGGAGCTCAGCAGCAAACGCTGCAGGGGGCTGGCCAGGTGGAAGGGTCAGCAAAGGCCCAGTCAGGCAGGCCCCGGAGGGAGGCTGGACACAGGCGGGTGGCTGAGCTGCACAGACGTCGGGCAGAGAGAGGGCCTCGGGTCTGCAAGCAGCGGGACCTCAGAGAGAGAGCCACAGCCCCTGTCAGAACCCGGAACACCACCACAACTTGGTGAGGCGTACCCACGTCCAAGACAGGACTTCCTGCTCGCCCGCCTGGAGGGGCTTGGAACACCAAGGCTGTAGGTGTGGCTGTACCCGTGGTCCCATTACATTTGTGGCTCACCCGCACCTATTCAGCACCTGCTCTGTGTCCCGCTGGGTCCCAGGCATACAGTGAATGGCTGCAGGCAAGGGCTTCGGGGCAACGAGGAGGACAACACGCCAGGGATCGGACAAGTCAGGGTAAACTGATAGAGCTGTGTGTTATCAAGAAAACGGGGTGGTGTGGCTGAGTGGCTGAGCTGAGTGGGAGTGACCAGGGCAGTCTTGGTTATTTGGGTCATAGGGGCAGAGGGCACAGTTTCTTGGGCACCACTCCCAGGCTTTGCCTTGTTGGGGCCCCCTGTCCCACCTGAGAAATCAGGGCCACCGAATGGTTAACCCAGGAGGGCAGGTCAGCTTCTCGGCCCCTTAGGCAAGACCACCCCAACGGTCCCACCTTGGAATGAGGCTGCGTGCATGGGTGTGTGCTGTGCTCCTACCTGCTCAGGCGGGCCCTGGCTGCAGGGGAGGAGTGTCACCTGTGACTCATGGCAGGCTGCGCCTGCCACACCCCCTGCACACACACAAACACACACACTGCCCCCACACTAGGCCTCCAGGACAGAACCTGACCCGAGAGGCGCTCCAGGGAATGGAGCTTGTGATGACTGAGGCAGCAGCCACACCCCTCAAACCTGCAGGCCCCTCAGTGGCCATGGTGAAATTTAAGCTTCATTTTGCATCTTCCTGTGGGAAAGGGGTGTGGCCCTGTGGACATGATGTCGGCGTTTCTCTGGCGAGTGGCTGGGGTGAGTCTCTCAGCATCCGAAGCACTCATTCTAAGAGGCAGCTGGCTGGCAGCGGCCCCCACCACTCATGCACCAGCCTCCACTCCTGCTTCCTTGGAGGTGCCTCCTTCAATGTCCACTTGATTCCTGCCTTTGTGCTCCTGTCTCATTCACTCAAACCCAGACCCTCCCTTCCGCTTCCGGGGGGCGCCACACTGCCCTGGATTCGAAGCCTGACCCCACTGTCTGCCCTTCCACCAGCTCCGTCCCTTCTGTGTGTTTTGGGTTCCTCTTCTGTAAAACAGGAATGAAGAGTCCAGCCTCACAGGGTTATCGGATTTCTAAACCCAGCAAATGTTGTGTGAATTCAGAAAGAGGCCCTGGCCAGTGTGGCTCAGTTGGTTGGAGCATCATCCCATAAACCAAACAGTGGCGGATTCGATTCCAGTCAGGGCACCTACCCAGGCTTCGGGTTCAATCCCTGGTTGGGACACGTAGGAGAAGGCAACCAATTGATGTTTCTCTCTCTCTCTCTTTCTTTCCTTCTCTCCCTTCCTCTCTCTCGAAATGCAATTTTTAAAAAAATGTCCTCAGGTAAAGATTAAAAAAAAAAAGAAAAAGAAACAGAAAGCACTTTGAACAATGACTGGCATGTAATAAGCACTCAATAAATGGTAGCCATTTCACTGTTATCATGATTAAATATTTACCGAGTATCTGTTGCGCTAGGCATTGGGGATTCAGCGGTGAGGAAAACAGATGCCATTACAGTGGATGAGGTAAGGGAAAGAATGTGAAGCATCTGGCACACAGAGGGCCCCCGATAAATAGGGGGTCCTCTTCCCCTCCTTCCCCGGAGCTTGTCCCAGCTCTGGGGACCCCTCTGGCCCTCAGTGTTCACGGAAACCCAGACGCCTGACGGACCTGGAGGCTGCACGAGCGCTCTGCCCGGCAGAGGGGCTGCGGCCGTGTCTAGTCACCTTGGGGCGCGCCCTAGGTCCAGAGGAAAGGTTCCCCGGGGAGGAATCCTGAAGGCAAGTCTGCCAGACAGGGAGCCAAGCTCCCCCCAAGCTGCCCACCAGTGTCCAGAAATGGGTTGAAGGAACTTGCCTTTCCTGGGTCCTCTCGGTCAGGCCTGGGTTCTGCTCCGGGAGCTCTGACTCAGGCCTGACTCGCAGCAACCCAGGCGATCAGCTGTAACAATTTGCGTCCGGTCTCCTGATTTTCGCACCCCATTCTGGCGTTCAAAGTTGCCACTCAGGGCTTTACGGAAGGTGGGGCCCACAAGGTCCAACTCTCGGGCAAGAAGGGGCACAACCTGATGCCGAGGGCATCTGAGTCACTCCCGAGAAGTTCTCCCAGGCTTGGAGCGCAAGGTAAAGTGCTTCCCGCACTAGGGCAGAGGGACTCGATTCAGGTTGCAAGGAAAGAGGTGGTTAACTTTTGGGAGAGGGGGGTGTTGAAATACCTTAGAGGACATAGGTAGAGTTTAACTCTAGAAGCTAGCTAGATTTAGATCGGAAATACAAGAGAGGCCGTGACCACAGACATGCTGAGGGAGAGCGTGGTCACAAGACCGGTAGGTACTATTTCTAGAGGGCCAGGCACTGTGCTAAATGCTTCACATGCTGATTATGACAGCCTGTGAGGCTGGTGTGCTTGCTCGTCATCTCCATTTAAAAGAGGATGAAGCAGGAAGCTCAGAGAGGTGGGGCCGCCGGCCCCAGGCCACGCAGCTAACTAGTGACAGAACCAAGATGCGCTACGTGGCTGGCGGCGTGGCTCCAGAGCCCACAGTCTAAACCTCAGCACTGACGTCACTACCCGGGTGAAACCTGATGGAAAAGTGAGAACCCCGAGCTTCAGGTGACAGAGGAAGACTAGTGGTTTTCATCCCCGACTGGGCGTCAGAATAATTGGGAAACGGTGTAAAGCATGGATGCCTCGTCCATAACACTAGAAATACCAATCCAGTAAATGGGGCCTAGGATCTCTGCTTTCCATAGCTTCTCAAGTGACTCTGAGGCTGTGGGTTGAAAATTACTGCTCTGGCTGAATGTGGGTCTCGAGGGCTCTCAAACCCTTCCATCCCTGACTAGTGTCCAGTGGGCTGCCATCCAAACCACCCTGAAGCTGTTTAGGAATGCTTGTCAGGTCCAGCAAGGATAGGCTGATATCACCTGGCTGGGTTCAGGTCCTGGCTCAGCCACGATCTCAGTGTGCGACTTTGGGCGAATGGCTTCCCTTTTCAAAGCCTCCGTTTCCTCAGCTTAAAAATGGGGTCTGATTACGGTGATCTTCAGGGGGTGCTCTGGGGAATGAAAGGGTGAAAGGACATAAGAGGCAGTGATGGCGGAGTAGCTTGGTAAGAAGAACCCTACCTTCAAGTAGAATTATAAAATCTGAACAACAACAACAACAACAACAACAACAACAACAAAACTCCCCAATTATTTGACGGCACTGGGAGAACATCAAACGGCAGGCAGGGCTGGGAGGGAAGTCAGTGCCGGAAAGACAGGAGCTGCAGTGGATCCAATTTGCATTCTTGTGCCTTTTTGCCCGAGGCGCTCTCTCATCTGCCTGGGAAGCAGGGATGCTGAGAAAGCACTGGACTTACTGGTTTGCAGTGTCAAGAGTTCGGAATTCTGAGCACATTCCTCGGAGTTTAAGGAGATCCCAGAAAGAAATGGGCTGTGAAGGAGACGAGTTCCGAGCTGTGTGCACAAGGCTACGTCCAGGCCTTGGCTAGCTACTGAACTACATACAGGTCCAGGAGGCGCCGGTGAAATCAGCAGCGGGAAGTTGAAGACCCGATTGAAAATTTCAGCCGCTGCCCTTTATGAGGAAAACAAGGTTTAGGGTTTAAGTTCAGCCAAGTTAATTGCCGCCTTGAACAAGATCAACATCGCATCCTGAGAGGAACATATTAGAATCCAAGTTTCCTCCAATATATCATTGATAATGTCTAGCACGTGCGCACACACACACACGCACACACACACGCACACACACACAGACAAGTGCTAGACGTGAAGGAACAGAAAACCGACTCCCACTCAAAACTCATTCTCAAAGATGACAACTTGTACATTGGAATTAGCATCAAGGATTTTAAAGCAACTCGTATCAACATTTTCAAGGCCTTAAAGGAAAGTATAGTCATAAGGAAGGAACAAAATCAATTTCTCAGCAGAGAAATGGAAACTATAAAAAAGAGCCAAATGGAATTTAAAGAACTAAAAAGTACTATAACTGAAATGGAAAATAAACCTGATATGTTTAATGGAATGAAGGAAGGTGGGAAAAGAAAAGTCAGTGAATTTGAAGATAGATCAATAGAAATGACTCATTCTGAAGACCAGAGAGAAAAAAAAAACATAACTGAAAAAATTAGGTGGAACCTCGTGGACTCGCGGGACAACATTAGTAGATCCACATATCATATGTAATTCAAGTGCAGTGACAGAAAGGGGGGAGAATGGGGCATAAAAACATTAAAATAAATATTTGCTGATGATTCATCAAATTTTATCACAGATGAATTTACCGATTCAAAAAGTTCAGTGGCCCTGACTGGTGTGGCTCGGTGCGTTAGGCATCACGCCGCGAGCCGAGGGGTCGCTGGTCGGATTCCCGGTCATGGGCACATGCCTGGGTTGTGGGCTAGGTCCCTGGTTGCAGGCTTGCGGGGGCAACCGGCAACCGATTAATGTTTCTCTTGCACATCGATGTTTCTCTCCCTCTCTCTCTCTATCCCTTCCCCTCTCCCTGAAGCCAGTAGGTATGACCTTGGGTGAGGATTAAAAAGGGAAAAGAAAAGAAAACCACACCTAGTACAGCACAGTCAAAATGCTGAGATCAGAAGATAAAGAGGAGGATTGTGAAAACAGCCAAAGAAAAATGATGTCATAAACAGAGGAACTAGGACGCAAATGACAGCTGACTTCTCATTGCAAACAATGGAGGCCAGCACCTAATAGATGGACGTTTTAAAGTGTGGAAAGGAATAAAACCCTCTCAAACCACATTTCCACATCTGGTGAAGATGTGCTTCAAACACGAAGGCGAAATAGACACATTTTCAGATAAACAAAAAACTAAATTTTCACCAGCACACCTGCATTAGGAGAAATGTTGAAGGACATTCACCTGGCTGAAGGGAAATGACACCAAATGGACATTCAGATCTCTAGGAAGGAATGAAAACCACTTGAAATGGTAAATATGTGAGTGAATGTAAAAACCTTATTTTTAAAAAAAGATTTTATTTGTTTTTAGAGAAAGGGAGGAAAAAAGAGAAGGAGAGAAACATCAATGAGTGGTTGCCTCTTATGCATCCCCTCCTGGGGACCTGGCCTGCAACCCAGACATGTGCCCTGACTAGGAATCGAACCAGTGACCCTTTGGTTCGCAGGCCGGCACTCAATCCACTGAGCCACACCAGCCAGGGCTATAAAAGCTTTATATATGTGTTTTCTTCTCTTGATTTCTTTAAGAGACGTGTGACTGTTTAAAGGCCAAAATTATAACCTTGTATTGTGGGGATTGCAACATAGATGGATATAACTTATATGATAACAATGGCACCCCAATGAGAGTGGAAATAAGAAGAGCTATACTGTTGTGAAGTTCCTATATTTCATATGAATTACTGCAATATTAATTTTCAGTAGATTGAGATAAGTTAAAGATTCGTGTTGTAATCACTGGAGCAACCGCACAAATACAATTCAAGGAGGGTAGGTATATCTAAAAAAAGTCAATAGAGGAATTAAAATGCAATACCAAAAATTATTCAGCTAACCTAAAATAAGGCAGGAGGGGAGGAACAGAAGAACAGCAACAAAAAAGATGGAACTAGTAGGAAGCAAATAGCAGGATGGTAGAACTAATCTTAAACACATCCATAATTATTACATCAAGTATCAATGAACTAACCATTCTAATTACAATGCATTCTACTGAAAAAAACCACGATCAAAGACTGTATAAGTGACCTCATGCCCAATAAGCTGACCATGCACCTGATTTTGGATTTGGTCTTCCCATTATATCTCTGACAGAGATTTCTCTGCCCTTAGCGATTTTCTTTCTCAGTTGGGGAGGGAATTAATTGCAGGGGGATGGGTGAGGAGGCTGAATAGGAGATAAAGAATGTGTTCATGGGAATATCAGGCGAAACCAGTTGTCCTGAAAACGGGTTCGCCTTCTTGCTCACTCAAGCATTCGTTCCACAATCTTTGAGCTTCTACTGTAAGTTCTGCTCTGGGCACTGAAGATGTAGTTGGCAACAAGCCACGGACAATCCTTTCCACGAGGCCTTTGCAATCCAGTGGGAAAGAATGACAAGTGAACAGGCCATGACAGTTCCTTGTGCTAAGTGTAAATTCAGAGGTCCGTGGGAGTACAGGGGAGGAGCACCTAACCAGCCTAGGTTTGGTCAAGTGAGACTTCCTGGAAGCCATGCCTCAGAATTATGAGCAGCAGTTAAAGGCAACGGGAATGCCTCCTGGGCTCGGTCACAGGTCTGAAAGCAAAAAAGACCACGAGCCCATTGGGAAGCTACAAGCAGTTCACCGTGGAGTGCCTGTGTGTGCCTATGGGGGCATCGGGACATGGAGGACAGAGGTGAGAAAAGGACGGGAGGGACAGCTGGGGACCTGTCAGACCTGAGCCTTTGACCCTCTCAGAAGCAGAACCCAGGCAGCCTGGCCAGACCTGGCAATGCCTGTTCCCCCGAGTCTGTGCCTAAGGCAGATGACGCGTCCTGGGGAGACGCCCCAAGTCTCTTAGACACACTTGGTAGAAGGAGCGATCCTATAATTACCTTTGTGATAATTAGAGGAACTTCCATTGTTTCTTTCAACAAACATTGCACAAGCTGTGGCCCTCTCACCTGTGGGGCTGAGGGGGGGCAATGCCTTTATCTCCTGCCAAGCACACCTGACTCACCAACTGAGGCCCAGAGGTACCATAGATACACCCGGGACTGATGCAGCTTGGAGCTGAGTGATGCTGGTGGAGGGACTGAAAGTCACTCTGAGTGCCCAAGGCTGGGCTGCCTCCAGTCGATCCCATAGGCTTAAGATGTGTTTCAGCCTGGCCTTCTGGGGGGACTTTAGAAGCTTGCAGAGATCCTGAGCAAGACTTGGAGGTGCTTTCTATGTGTGGGCAACCTTAGCCTGAGATGCACCAGCCACGTCTCTGGACTCACACTGTCTTCCTGTGACCGTGGACATGGATTTCTGTGGCCTGGACACTCTCCCACTCCTGCCAAATGCCGTTGGCTCCTTTTTTTTTTTTTTAAGATGTTATTTATTTGTTTTTAGAGAGAGGGGAAGAGAGGGAGAGAGAGAGAGAAACCTAAATGTGTGGTTGCCTCTTGCGTGCCCCCGACTGGGGACCTGGCCCACAACCCCGGCATGTGCCCTGACTGGGAATCGAACTGGAGACACTTTGGTTTGCAGGCTGGCACTCAATCCACTGAGCCACACCAGCCAGAGCTGTCTGGCTTCTTGTACGGTGTGCATTCATTTGTTTTCCCAAGAGACACTTGGAGAGCTTATTGTTTAGATGAAGAGGAGAAAAATCTTTGTTCTCATTTCTGACACTGTACCTTCTTCCCTCAGACCCCTTCTGCCTTCTTTCTTCCACCAGATTTTTCTCAGTGCAAAGAGTGGTCCCTTTGCCCCTGAGGAAGCCTCGACTTTCCTCTCTACCTCCTGTCCCATCCATCCACCTACTACCAACTTTTCACTTGGCGTTGCCTTCTGTGACTCACTGGAACTGAAGCCCAAGTGAATTGCCTGGGGGCTCAGTGTGTCTTTTTGTTTCATTAGCGACCTGTCTGGTCTGTTTTGTTCTTAGCTCTCCAGAGAAGGAGCTTCGACACCTCCCAAAGCCACAGGGTACCAACAGCTTTTGGCTTTTCCCATGGGGTCTGAAAACTCATTCATACTCCCTCGAGACTCAGAATGACTGTGTCATGTTCAAGGGTACAGCTGAAATTCTGTAAAAGCACTTGGCAAAGTCGTAAGAGCTAAGTTAATGTCAAGAACTTAGGTTCCTTGCCTTCCCATTTCCCCATGATATCCCCACATCCAGTGCCATTTATGGCTAAGCAGACATTTGCAGGCTGGTATCCTTCTGTGAATGCTCAGGGGAGGGTCTCTGACACTTTGGTAATTTCTTGGGGCCCTGCCTCAGCCCTCTCTGGGGACTTTGATCTTATCAGCTGGCTCTTTCCCAGGGGTCTCTGGTAGAGCTTCAGGAAATATGTTGAACCTGACTCGTCCTGGCACCGGGCATTGGAGGAAGGAGGAAGGAGAGATTGCTTCTGAAGGAAAAGTGTACTTGGCTTTCTCATTAAAGGATTCCCCTAGGGGAACAGGCGAGCGGCAGATGTATGGGCAGTGGCCAGCTGATCCATTTGAAGATAGATTCAGGGTGTGGTGTTCCCCGTAAGCCTGGGCAGGCCCTGGGAAACTGGAGCAGAGCTAGATCCCGGCCCAAAATTGGACAAGCTGCAGAGGAGGTTGAGTATGCTGGTTTCAGGTGTGTGGGCTCTGCTCCATGTGGAGCCTGGGGGTCCAGGGGGCTAGTTTGTCTGTTGCCCAAGCATGCTTCTGAAACCTGCAGCTGCACTGATCATTTTCATTCACGAACACAGTAACTGGCTAGGCGCTTCCAAGTCTGTCCTCAATGCATCTTTTTAGCCTCTTCTCTCAACACTGCCCAGCACAAATCATCCACCCCCTCTCCTGGATACAAGTTCACTCTGAACCTTCCTATCTTTGGGCCTTGCCTCATGCAGTGCTCTCTTCCTAGAAGGTCTTCTCTCCTGGTAAGCCTCGGCCTCATGCATTCCTGGAGGATTCCCCAGTGCCCTGGAGTGCAATTCATCCCTCCCTCTTCTCTCCCGCTAAGCCTCAGGTTCACTCTGTTGGCCTCTGGTCTAGCTCTAGTATATTTATTCTTGTGCCTACCTCCAGTACTCCAGATGGGCAGTTTCCCTGAGCTTTTTGCTCCTGCATGGCCAGCTCCTTCTCATCCTTCAGGTGTCAGCTCAAACATCACCTATTCAGCGAGAGGCCTTCCTTGATAAAAAATAGCCCTCACCCCGACACATTCTTTGTCCTATTACTTGGTGTTATCATCTTCATGAAACTTAGCAGCGTCTGAAACTATCTTCATTTATTTTGTCAGCTTAGACTATGTCTGTTCCTCTAGACGGTAAGCTCTCAGAGGGAAGAGGTACAGCAAAATGAGTTGATAGTTGGCACCCAATAAATAACTTGATTGAGTAAATGAAAGCAAGTATGGGGTATTTGACTTGCCCCCTCGCCCCCAGGACCTCGCACAGAGTCTAGGCACAGTAAGTTTGGTTGCTCTGAATATTTACTGGCATAAACCGAACCAACGAACAAACGAAGGGATGCGGCGTTCTGCTCGAGGACTGGCAGTTGACTGACAGTTTAGGACCCGTGGTCAGCAAGCCGTTGACTGACGGATGACCGCTGAATGGCAGCCAACCGACGCTCATCGCGGCTCCTGATTGGCTGGCTGCAGTAGCCCCTTGGAAAGGGGAAGGGAAGGGGAAAGGAAGGGGGGCTGAGTCGATGGCTCCGTGTGGAGAAGGGGTGGCACCAGGCAGCAGAAGGCGGCCCAACCCCCAGGAGCTGTGCGAGCAGCAGTCGCCTCGAGCCGAAGAACCGACGTCTCCGCGCATGGGCCGGCGCGAGGGGCGGGGCGCGCGAGTCACGTGAGCGTGTTTTGGGCACGTGACTCGCGCGGGGCCAGGGCTGGCCCCCGCCCCCTCCTCTCCTTCCCTCCGCGGGTGTAAGCCGAGCGGCCTCGCCTCACCGCTTAGCGCCCCCCTCTGCTGCCGCCGCTGCCGTCACCTCCGCCCGCCGGCCATGTCCCCCGGCCGCCGTCGCCGCCGCCGCCCGAGCACGGCGCTCCCGCGGCCCTGCGCGCACTGAGCGCGGGGCCACTCTTGCCGTCCGCCCGCCCCGGGGCCCCCTTGTTCTCAGCGCCGCCGCCGCCGCCATGTTGGGTTTAGAGCCGCAGAGGAGCCGCTGCCGCCGCCGCCGGTGAAGGAGGCCGAGAGCGGAGCCCGCCCCGCCCCGGGGCCCAAGGAGCGGGACCGCCTCGGAGCCCGGCCTCTCCCTGCCCGCCGCCTTCTCGGCCCGCCCGCCGTGCGAGCGAGCGAGGGAGCGAGCGCCGGGCCGCGGCCGCGCCTTCCGCTCGCGGCCCGAGCGAGCCCGCTGCACGTTCGTTCCCCTGCCGCCGGGCCGGGCCAGAGCCTGCGGCGGAGCCCTTGAGAGTCAGCGCCATGGCGGAGCAGACCTACTCGTGGTGAGTGCCGGGCTTCGGAAAGCAGGGGCGCGGCGAGGGTGGGGGTCGGGACGCCGGCGCGGCCGGCCCGGAGGGAAGAGGCGGAGGAACAGGTGCGTGTTGGGGGGGCCGCGTGTCGGGGTGCACGCCCCCCTCGTTCCCACCAGAGGGGGCGGCTGGTGCTCCGGGGCGGCGGTGCGGTTGGGGACCCGGTGTCCGAGAAGGGGGATGGAGGAGGAGGAGGCAGTGGCCGCGGCGGATGTCATCTGGTCTTGGGCGGAGCAGGTGATGGTAAAGGGAAGCAGGACCCCAGGGGCGGGAAGCAAGCCCACGGATGGGAAGTTGAATCCCATGAACACCCCGGAACTGTCTTGAGCGTGTGGCTCCTGGGCAGGAGGAATGGAAAGGGTGGAGAGAAGCGGGCCCGGGCAAAGGTGGGCCACTGGGCTGGGTGAAAAGAACAGGTGATGAGGCCGAACTTGGAAGTTGTGAGCAGGGAGGAGCCGCCTCACCTGGGATTGCTGCTTAGCGCCGGCATGGGGAGTGACGGGAGAGAGCGCGTCTTGGGAACCATGGAGGGAGTCCCTGATGAAGACATCGGAAAGGGAGCCACTTTGGATAACCAACTTATGGGAAGGAAATCGGCGATCGTGGGGGCATGGGCAGAATCTGTTAAGGGTTGGTACTCTGTTATTCAGAATTCAGAGTGGCATGGCGCCCTGGGTCAGGTGTGGAGACGGAGGATCTGCAAGTTATGCCTATTTTCATGGCACTTAAAAAGTTATTAAATAGCTTATTAAGGACTGAGAAAAGAACTATGTAGAATAGTTTACGAAGTGAGAACATACCTACCCTGAGAAGGGAGTGCCAACCAGGGTTCGGGGAAGGGGAGTTGAGAGGCCCCCGTTCAGCACGCTCAGGTGGAATATTTGCAGGAGGGTGTAAGAGAATGGTGATGGTATCCGTGAAGAGTGGAAATTGGAGGGCGAGGAAGCAAGAAAAGGGATGATGGTAGATTGTTCAAAGGTGGTTTACTCTTTGAAGCAATTGTGGTTTGGGACCGACCGCTAGGTTTTCCCTTCTTAGAGAGGAGCATCATAGAGGAAGAAGAACCTTGGCGTTTGGAGTTGGAAGGCTTGGCTTGGAGGTCCGGTTCACCGCTAACTTGCTTTATAACTAGACAAGATACGAAGTTCTCCATTTCTTTTTTGTGCGGCTAAATAGAGGAATTACCCTTTTCATAGGCTGTAAGGTTTAAATGGGTAACTACAAAGCACATGACACTGAAGTGCTGTATTTTACTATGTTATAATTATCTTAGGGAAACAGCAAAGAAATGGGTCATATCTGAAAATAAAGACTGGTTTGAGGTAGAAGGTCTAAACTGAGTGAGTGACTGGTGGTGGCTCACTGGTGGGGTCAGCGAGTCAAGAACTTGTGTCTCCGAGTAGGGAAAGGATTGCTGGTTAAAGGGGATAACTGAAAAATGAAGTTAAGTAATGTGTGTACAATCTCAAGAAGATAACTGCATATTGAAAGAAAGTAATGCTAAAGAAGAATTAAAATCTTCGAACAGTTGTGACTGCGTATGTGTTTTCAAAAAAAAGTGTGAACTGATTTGATAGTTTTCAGCAACAGTGAGCTGCCTCTCAGCAGCAGGTGACACGGAACACAAGATTGCAGTTGGAGCGTTTCATGGGCTGAGTAAGAAACCAAGGTGAAGGTGCTCCTGTCCGGTGGTAACTCGCTCATGGCGGCCCAGCGGAGAGTCGTGAGGGCTGCCCTTCTGTTTTCACTGTGCTGTCCAGGGGCCTCGAGTGGTTGACAGAGTAAACACAGTGGCCAAGAAATAGGGACAGTGAGAGTGTCTTACCAGGTAGGTTGGCCACATACTACCTCTGTAGGATGTTGGATGGCCATACAGAGGGGCGGGGGGTATTTTGTGGAATTTGACAGTTTGCAAGCATTGTCCTACTACCGTATTTCTTTCCTGCTCAGCTCCCTTCATTTGCTTCACAGCTCCTTGAAATCACAATGCTTAGCCTCCACATGTAGCTTTGGCATGTTTTGAGATGAAAGTTCTTACATCATCGTGAGAGGGTGGTGTGGACAGGCATATGGAGGAATGACCAGTGAATGCATAAATCAGTGGAATAACAAACCAATGTTTCCCTGTCTCTCCTTTCCCCCTTCTCTGAAATCAGTAAATAAACATTTTTAAAAAATTGATCATGAGTTTATAATTGTTGAATCTCAGTGATGAGTACATGGAGGTTCATGATTTTATTCTATATACTTTTACAGATTTTAATTTTTTATTAAAAAAAACACCCCTAAACATAAGTTCATGCTGCTTCTTGGTCTCTTGTGGTTGCTTTCTTCCTTGCAAATTCTGTCAGAATCCTGTTACCCAAGGGTCCTGCTCAAATTCCACTAGCTGTGAAGCATTTTCTGGCCACCCCAACAAAAAATGTTTTTTTTTTTTTTAAAGATTTTATTCATTTATTTTTAGAGAGGGAGAGGGAGAGAGGGAGAGAAACATCAATGTGTGGTTGCCTCTCATGCACCCCCTCCTGGGGACCTGGCCTGCAACCAGGCATGTGCCCTGACTGGGACTCAAACCAGGGACCATTTGGTTCACAGGCCGGCACTCAACCCACTGAGCCACACCAGCCAGGGCTGATCTCTTTATTCTTATTACCTGTACTTCTGTCTGCATCACTTCTCCCTTTTCACCTGTGAGCACCTAATCTCCTCAGTGGTTTGTAAACTCCAGGAGGAGAAGGATGTTATTACATTAATCTTTGCCCTCTTGTAGTGCCTAGCATATTGTCTTGCCCATAGCTCCTCCTTAGTACATACTGAGTGACTGAGTGGTAGTAGATTTTTAGCGTGGCTCATCCTTTGTTGAAGGAATAATTAAGCATAAGGGAAGCTACAGATAGATATTTATAATCCACGTACTTATAAAAAAGAGCTTTGGGTAATTTAGTTTTCTTGTGTCTCAGTGCTGTAAGGATGAGGAATGCCATCCCTTAATACTAAGTTTTAAATAAAAGCTATCGACAGAAGAAATTAAAATAATTGGTAGCAAACACCACAGTCTTTTTTACGGTTAAACTACAAGATTCTGCTTGTGTTTTTTTTTTTGTTTTGTTTTGTTTTTTAACAAAAAGATTTTATTTATTTTTAGAGGGGGAAGAAGGGAGAAAGGAGAGAAACATTGATCAGTTGCCTCAGGCACACCCCCTACTGGGGGGACCTGGCCCTCAACCCAGGCATGTGCCCTGACTGGGAATCGAATCCAGGACCTTTGGGTTCACAGGCTGGCACTCAGTCTACTGAGCCACACCAGCCAAGGCTGTTTGTATTCTTTTTGCTCTTAAATACTGAGGAAATGAAAGAAGGCATGTGAAAACAAATGGAAGGTGCCAAGTAGACTTATATTAATTTGAGAAAAACACCTTGTTCAATGTATATTTATGAGCAGTTGTTTTAGTGTAACTTCTGTGAGAAACAGGAACCTGTCTCTTTAAGGAGTTGATGCAGCACTTGTACATAGCTGCACTAGAACCTTGATGAAAATTACTGATTTTAGGTTTAATGTTGGTTTAGGAGGAAAAGGAAGCTAATGTATGTGAACCTCATGCAAATGAGTTTTTGTTACCAAAGTAGTGTAATAATTTATTGTGTTTCTTTATGTGCTAAGGGCTTTGTGAGCATTGCACTATAAGGAAACTGAGGCTCAAAGAGTTGAAGTAACTTACCCAAGGGTGTAAAGAAAACAGCTTCAAAGTCAAGGCTGTGACACCAAGACTTTGACATTGAGTCTGTCTCTTCCATTTCCACAGCCTGCCAGTACTCCCCTCTTTTGCCTGAGGTCCCTGTTACTCTCCTCACCGGGTTCCCTCCATTCTCCACACAATGGCCATTCTCCTCAGTGGCCTTCTGACAATGCTGGTCAGATCATATCAGTCCTTCGCTTAGAACTCTACAGTGGCCTTTGGCTACATGTAGAATAAAACCCAAACTCCTTAGTAAGGCTCTTCATGGTCTGATCTTCTCTGTGTCTGAGAGGATGACAGACAGTAAACAAACTAGAAGGATAAGATTCTTTCTGTTTTAGGCCCTGGCTGGGTATCTCAGTTTGTTAAAGCATTGTCCAGATACACCAAGATCACAGGTTCGACACCCAGTCGGGGCACATACAAGAAGCAACAGTGAATGCACAAATAAGTGGAACAGCAAATTGACATTGTCCCTCTCTCTCTCCCTCTCCCCCATCCCACCCCTCTCTCCCTCTCCACCCCCCTCTCCGCCCCCTCTCCCCCTCTCTCCCCCCTTCCCTCCCTCTCTGTGTAAAATCAATAAATAAATTTTTTAAAAAAGATTCTTTTTGTTTTAGTAGTCTTTCCAGTGAATGAGAATGCTTGCCCCTGGGCTGCCTATCCTACAATCTAATCTAAGGATTGCGTTATATGGAGGTGATATATTGTGATAATGGGAACTGTCCTGTCATGTACTTGCAAATGGCACTAACCCTGAGAATAAAAATAATTCCTCTAGAACTAATGGAAGTCACTTCTACTTTGAGGTTATTGTTGTCTGTCATTATTGCACTGTGTCTGTGGTAATCATATCTGATTGTGTGATCATTGCTTCTGGTGGAAGTTTTTCAGAGAAAGACTAGTGGAAAATGTTTGTCTAGCAAATTATAGACTTTAGATTTGCTCATTATTTTTAGAACATGTTTTGCCTATAGTTAAAGTGCTATGATAATGTTTTGGCAATGTGTGATTCAAACTAAAATTAGCCAAAGCTAAGAGCATGAATTTGTATTGAAATAATTTTCCTCAGTTTTTCTTATAAAGCCTTTAGGGGAAAAAAGTTGGAGTGTTTATAACAATATCAGTCTGTAGTTTGTCAAGTAGTACTATGAATTAAAATGCCCAACATTCATGCATTTTTTCAAAACATTTTTCTGTGATCATTTATTTTAGAGATGAGTGCCACTGAATTGTGAGGTGTTATGTGCTATGTAATTGCACTTTACTTGAACATTAATAACTTACTTAGTTTTATCATTCTCATCTGCTCCATCACACCTCCTCATAAAGAGCCAGCGGGTGCCCTGAGAAGAGTATCTAAGCAAATGCTGTTTTATTTCAGTTGGCTGCATTTGGCATCTGAGACATGTGACTGATATTCCTGACAATGGAGACATAAGGATAATCTGATTTTTAAAATTCTGTACCATAGTTTCTGAAGTTTCATGGCCCCTTCTTAGGAATTAAAGGAAAATATGAGTTTTATTTGTTGAGTGTGTAAATCAAGAAACACAACTTTGAGTAGTTGTAGCATATTTTCTAATCCTCACTTAAGAGTCAGAGGCAAAGTGCTCCTCTTCTGGAATTGTAACCTCTGAGGTGTCTAGAAGGACTCCAGGCGACCAAATTCAGTTTCGTAGGAAAAAAATCTACACTCAGTCCCCGCGATCCTTGCAATGAATTGTTACCTCTCAGATTTCATCAGTAGGTCTAAGGCCACAGCTTAAAGCAAAACAGACACATTACCTGTGATAAGACTAGATTGGGTTGCTATGAAAAAGTTAGGTTTGAAAATATTTTTAAGATACTGGACTAATGAATATAGCCTAATAGAGACCTAGTAGAAAATCCCATTTGTTTGTTTGTGGGTTTTCACCCTAACCTAGTAGGAAAATCTGATCATCTCTGTTTTGAAGTTCTAGTGTTGATAGTGAAGAACCACTAAAGGATATTTTAAAAAGTGCCCTGGCTGGTGTGGCTCAGTGGATTGAGTGCCGCCAGCCTGCAAACCAAAGGGTCTCTGGTTTGATTCCCACTCAAGGCATGTGCCTGGGTTGTTGGCCCGGTAGGTCCCCAGTTGGGGACATGTGAGAGGCAACCACTCATTGAATGTTTCTCTCCCTCTCTTTCTCCCTCCCTTCCCCTTCACTAAAAATAAACAAATGAAATCTCAAAAAAAAGTACACTAAAGGTGTGCTCTAGTTGTTTATACACTTCTGAATTCTAAAAGGTGTTTAACTTTGCCACTGCTGCTCATTACATTTTTATTTGAACTATTGAGATATGAGAATGATTCTGTTCTGGTTTCTTGGAATCAGGATATCTGTAGTTGAGGGTGATTGTCCTCTCTGATCGTGACCTCGTCTTGTCTTAGTCCCAGTGTTGTGTTTTGTACAATGGCTACACCCGTCCTACTCCACAGGGTGGTTGTGAGGAGTCAGTGGATGCTGGATGGAGAATGCTTTGTTATTTCTGAAGTATGGTATGGAAACAAGCTATTTGTTCTCTGCATTGTTAGAGCTAGATAGGTTCTAGCTAGAGTTCCTCACTGAAGCAGTGATTCTTCTTGTTCACAATTCAACCAGCACTTAAACTTTGACATGTCCATTCTAGTGAGAGTTCTGTTAACATGTTCAAATAATGCCATATAAGAAGCAATAGAAATACTTTTGTAAATTGCCATTGAGTTACATTGTTGTCTGTGAAATGTAATAAAGTCATCTCCTTATAGTCATAAGTTTCTTTGTCTATTGCTGCATTCTGTGAAACAAAATACCATGGGTTTAATAAAGGCTAATTTTTTTCATAAGATACTTTTGTTTTGATGTTTTGAAGGTAATTTCCCTCAAAAGTTACCCAAATGAGGAAAGAGCACTGGTGTGCATAATCCTAATCTTCTCCTGGTTTTCTTTGGAATGCACAGGAAATTTTTCCACCTTAGGAGGCCTAAGGAGAGGCTATTAGCACTTTCTTATCTGTTTTCTTACTCCACACCAAGTCTGCCAGACACACCCACCCATTTCCCTTTATCTGAGGGCCTCAGGCTTGGGCTTCACTTTCGACCTAACTAGGACGTGGGTAGCAAAGTAGCTGGTTATATAGACATTTTGACCTAAGTTCAGTGCTTAACTTTGTATTGTTTCCTTGTCTTAATTTTTGCCCAGAGTTGTCTAGTTTGACCTTCCTGATTTGACTAAATCTTCTGGATTTACCTGCTACCCTTGACTTTTAAAACTTTGACTATATGCAGCCTTGGCTGGCATAGCTCAGTGGATTGAGTGCAGGCTGCGAACCAAAGCATCACAGGTTCAATTCCCAGTCAGGGCACATGCCTGGGTTGCAGGCCACATGCCTGGGTTGCAGGCCACAGCCCCCAGCAACCACACATTGATGTTTCTCTCTCTCTTTCTCCCTCCCTTCCCTCTCTAAAAATAAATAAATAAAATCTTTAAAAAAAACTTTGACTATATGCGTTGACTTTATAAACTTCTAGAAATTTATATTCATTTTTTCAAAAATGCTTGCAAAAGACTACTGCTAGAAGTAAAAGTTAGTTTTAGAGAATGAATTTTTTTAACCATACCATTGATTATTGCAAGCACTGATACCTTAAAAATATTTAGATCTAAGACCTTAAAAACATTTCAGACATAACTTTTCCCTAGGTGCTCAATCTAGCCTTATTACAGATATGCCACGTGGGGCCCCAGCTAGTCTAGCCTAGAGGTAAAGATTTGAGATAAGGTCACTTAACCAAGAGGGAGTGTGTAGAGAGGAGGAAATGGAAGACTGGAGGTTGAGTTTAGGAAGTAACCATTGAAAAATGGAAGAAAGAAGAGTCTAGGGAAGCCCCATGAGAGGTAGGGTAATTAGGAAAGTGCAATGGTGTTGAAAGAAAAAGCACAGAATTTTTAGGGTCAGGAATGTAAAAAGCTGCAGAGTTCAAAGAGAAGAAAATACAGGCTATTGAATTTACAAAGGAACTCATTACTGAAAGTGCACTAATAAAGATCAGTTGTGAGGGTGAAAGCCAAATTGAGGCTGGGTAATGAAGAAATCCAGGAGTCCTTTCCTGTCGGACTTGCCATTTGTTTGAGAAGCGAGGTGTGGAAGACAGGCAGGAGGAGAGAGAACGGTTGATACAGACACCGGGGTCATAGGGTCCTTGTTTTCTTTCCTAATGACGGAGAGAATTGTGTATTTGAAGCCAGTGAGGAGGAGAAATTAATCTTGGAAAGAAATTTTCTTTTTAGCTCTAGTTTAAGTTTAGAGATTATTACTCTTTTCTAAAACAAATCATAGATTTGTCATGAGTTGTGAAGAGAACTTAATGGGGAATGAATGCTTGGTGTATACATTTTGATCTTTACATCGTCACTGGTTCTGATTGTATTGCATTTGGATGTCCTTGGGTTTTTTAAATTGCTTGTGCTACAACATCCAACCGCTTCGGTCTGACTTGCAAAACAACCTGGCCTTGTAACCTTACTTCTCCAGATTTTCTTTAACATACTTACTTCAGCCACACTTGGTTAATCACTGTTTCCCTTTTCATTTAAGCTGACTTATATACCTGGTTGGCCTTTCTTCCAAGTCTCTCAGTATGTTAAGCCTTACTCGTGTTCAGGATTCACCTTTTGTATTGGCCCAAGGGGAGTAGAGTACTCTTCTGATAGTGCTTTATCTAATCCTGTCATAGGGCAGCACTTCTGGTTTTCTGATTTTGTGTTGAATGTATTTATGTGGCTGTCTTCCCACCTGTAACTCTGTAAGGATAGGATCAGTCATTAATTTCACGGTGCAAGGACTTACACATAGTAGGTGCTCAGATTTTTAAAAAAAGAATAAATATTTTGGTTGTGAAATTTGCTAGATATTGGATTTTTTTTAATAGATTATCTCCCTAAAAATATGCCAGGGCACATAGAGGAGAAAATACTCACCTAACATCTGTTTGTTCTTTGAAGAAAAGATGATGTAAAACTGTTACTGTTAAGTTGGGTGGGTTGAGTGTTATGGCCCAATTTGCATAATATCCTAATAGTTGTACAGCATTTAGAGGAAGAAAGTGGCTCAGCCTGTAACTGCACGCCTAAGGGTACCATCTACAAAGGACTGTAGGCCCTTTAGAGTAGTCTTCATTTATCTCCAGCCTCCGTCTCCACCTTGACCTCCGTCAGACCGCTACCAATGTACTTGCACTTCATCTCCTGAACAGGTGCTTGTTAAATATGTGACTTAATATTATTTTTTAAGTGGACAAACTGCTTTTTCTTTTCTTTCTTTTTCTTTTTGCAGTTAGCAAAAACGGTTTTCTGGGGAAAAATGTCTGTAACACTCAAATGAAAATATTTTGCAGGAAACTTCCTTTGAAGCATGAGCTATTAAACTACATGGAAATTAGTTTCTGAGCAATTTGATGTTTTCTGTTATTTCAGAAATTCATATTCTTTGTATTTAAGTTTTTGTTTATAAAGCTAGTTTTTAAAAAAACAAACTTGTTTTGCCTTCATATTTTTCCTCTTTCTAAAAGACTTTTTAAAACTTATTTCTTGTCTCTTTTTTAGTAATTATTCAAAAGGGGGCAACTGAAAAAGTTGTTGACCCAGTGTTTGTTTGTTTGTTTGTTTGCTTATTATATCCTCATCTGAGGAAACATGCTTTGATTTTAGAGAGGGGGGAGTGAGGGGAGAGAGACAGACATCCATGTGAGAGAGAAACATCAAAATCTGTTGCCTCGCATATGTGCCCCAACCCTGGACCAGGGATCAAACTCCCAACCCAGGCATGTACCCTGATGGGGAATCAAACCTGCCAACCTTTGGTGCTGGGGATGACGCTTCAACCAACCTTGCCACCCTACCAGGGCTCAAATTATATATATATATATATATATATATTGTTTTTTTGACCACTACAAGTTTATTTAACAAAAGTTCAATGTGAAAATGTATACAATTCAATTTTCTAAAAAAGATTTTATTCACTTTTAGGGAGAGAGGAAAGGAAGGGGAGAGAGAGGGAGAGAAACATCAGTGTGTGACTGCCCCCCACCCCTGCCCATCCTCCCCCCAGGGCTCTGGCCCACAGCCCAGGCATGGGCCCTGACTGGGAATGGAACCAGCGACCCTTTGGTTCTCAGGTCCACGCTCTATCCACTGAGCTACACCAGCCAGGGCTACACAATTTGATGTTTATGTTGTAGTAAAACAGGTGCTGTGGAGAGGGGACATGTGGAAGCAGTTGATTTCCCAGGTGAACACAGTCATTCTTTGTGTTAGTTCCAAGGCTTCTAACGTGAGGAACTATTTATTCACATTGCCACCATTCCAATATTCTGTTTCTCACTAGTTGCCATCTCCACACATTCATCTGTCACAAGATTCATAAAGGGATCAAATCTCCCAGTATTCCTTGGACATGTCTGCCACCATTTAATTTCAATGCTAGCTTTTTTTTTTCATTCCTCACCTGAGGGCATGTTTTTTAATTTTAGAGAAAGAGGTAGGGAGAGCCAGAGAAACAGTGATTGGTTGTATCTCGTACATGGGCAGACCAGGGATGGAACCTGCAACCTTTTGGTGTGCCAGAAGATGCTCCAGCTAACTAAGCCACCTGGCCATGGTTCAAGGATAACTTCTTGTCCATAAAATTTTTAACTTGGGTGGGTGAGCTTTGCTTATAGTGTCTCCTCTGCAAGCTCAAAGGTACCTCCAAACCGAATTCATTGCCTCTCTCATTCTCCCTCAGGAGACCCATAATGTCTTGTATTTAAATAGCTTTTTGAGATATAAATCTCAAACTTATACAAGTCACTCATTTAAAGTGTACAATCCAATATGGTTTTTAGTGCATTCACAGAGTTTTGCAGCCATCACCACAGTCAATTTTAGAACATTTTTTCATCCCCAAAGAAATTCTATACCCATTAGCAAATAATTACTCCCTTTCCCCCTTTATTTCAACCCCTGGCAGCCACTAACATACTTTGGATTCTTCGTCTATGTCCTATAATGGAATAACAATATGTGGTCTTTTGACTTCTTTCACTTAGGTGAATTCTTCAAGTTCATCCATGTCGTAGCATGTGTTAGTGCATCGTCCTTTTTTATTGCTGAGTAATATTCCTAAGCGTGGATAGCCCACACTGCATGTTTTCCATTCACCGAACATCGGTGGATGTTTGCTTGGGTCGTTTTAATTTTTTTGGCTGTGATAACCAGTGCCGCTGTTAACATACATGTGCAGGTTTTTGTGCAGATATGTGTTTTCATTTCTGTCGGAGTGGAACTGCTGGCTCATAGGATTTCACCGTGCTAATGTTTTGAAGAACTGCCAAACTGTTTGCCAAAACAACTGTAACATTTTATATTCCCACAAGCAATTTCTCCATTTGTCATTGTTTGTGTTTTTATTAAAGCCATCCTAGTGTGTGTGTGTTTTGTATATGGAATGTTTATACTTAAGGGTTTATAGAGAAAGAGGCATTGGTTTAAAATAGTAGATTGGTTTGTAGGATCCCTGCCCTGACCAGGGAGCCTACTCTCAACTTAGGTGTGTTCCCTGACTGGGAATCGAACCCGAAACCTTTGGTTATGGAACATTGCTCCAACCAGCTGAGCCATACCGGTCAGGGTGAGGCTATTCCTTATTTCTTTTACATGTTGGCATTATTAGGAAGAAATTAGCCTCAGGTAATTGTTAAACTAGTTCCTAAGTGAAGGACCAAATTACTCTGGCAACTTGCTGCATTATATATATTTTTAGTCCTGAGATTGTGACTGGCTTAATGACTGAAGTTTTTGTTTCTTTTTGTGGGTGTTGGGGGCAGGGGAGGAAGTGGCCCTCCATATCTCTTCTTTGCCAAGAAGGTAGTCACTAGAGGAACTCCCGTATTTTTTGGAATATAAGACATGCTCCCTCCTCCCCCCCCCCCAATTTGGGAAGAATAATGGTTGTTAATACTGCTGTTGAGTTGTGTTTACATTTACATTGGTGAAATATTACGATATTTATGTTATTAAATATTTTACCACATTTTTTGCTTCAAAATTTTTTTTTCATGTTTTCCTCAAAAACCTAGGTGCATCTTATGGTCCGAAAAATACAGGTAGTTGTAAAGTGTGACCTTTTCTGCAGTAGTATTGTGTATAATAGGAATAGAATGAAAGGCACATATGAATTTAAAGTTTTCTAGTAGCCACATTAAAAAGTAAAAAGAAACAGGTGAAATTAATTTTAATATAGTTTACGTAGCCCAGTATATCAAAAATATTGTGTCATTGATTGCATGTAATCAATACAAAAATTGTTAACACAGTATTTTATAATAGTTGGGGTTTTTTTATTTGTTTGTTTGTTTTTTAAGTATTTCTGTCCTGGCTGGTGTGGCTCAGTGGATTGAGTGCTGGCCTGTGAACCTAAGGGTCACTGGTTCAATTCCCAATCAGGGCACATGCCTGGGTCCCTAGAAGGGGGCATGCGAGGGGCAACTGCACATTGATGTTTCTCTCCCTCTCTTTCTCCCTTCCTTCCCCCTCTCTAAAAATAAATAAAATAAATGTTTAAAAAGAAAAAGTATTTCTTTTTAAATATTTATTGATTTTAGAGAAAGATGGGGAAAGAGAAAGAAACATCGATTTGTTATTCCACCTGTTTGTATATTCATAATTTTTTGATCGATTCTTGCATGTGCCTTCACTGGGGATTTAACAACCTTGGCATATTGGGATGATGCCCTAACCAACCGAGCTACCCAGCCAGGGCTACATTATTTGTTAAGTACAATGTCTTCTCAGTTTAGACTAGCCACATTAGAAGAACTCAGTAGCCGTATGTGACCAACAGCTACCATATTGAATTGAGTAACACCGTCCTGGAGGTCTAAGAGCTTCTGTTCACATGTATGTATGATCTGTTTATCTTTAGTAAAAACAGACAAGTGCTTGTTCCACCTGTATTGCTGTTCTTTAAATTTTATGTTTGAACTGCCCTTTTTAAAAAAATATAGAAGAGGGTCTTCAGAGGGGAACAGGGAAGTAAGCTCCTTACAGCTCAGATTTGTTGGTGATGAGTAGAGGTTAACATGAGAAAAAAATTGGCCTCGTTACCAAGTTCTGTAGTTCTTAGCAGATGGAAGAAATCTGTTGGGACTGCTATTGTTTGGTCCTTAATTCTAATTGGTCCAGATGTTCAGGGTCTGCTTTGGCCTGTACTTACCAGTTATATGCTACTTGTACTGTCTAACCACATAGCTTTCTTAGTTAGAATAAGGTTGTAGGTTTGATCTGTGTAATGAATGAATGACTGTGCCTCGTTGGGCTTCACTATAATAACAGGATCCTCTCTCTTCCAGGAGTTTACAGTGTTGTCAGAGACTGCTGGCATTTCCTGTGTCAGATGCCAGCAAATGTAATTAATATAACTTCAAGAGGAAGATGTCAGTGGGCCATTGTATAGACAGTGTCCCAGTCAGTCATTTGATTTTTTATTTTAAAGATACTTATTTTCAGAGAGAGGGGAAGGGAGGGAGAAAGAAAGGAAGAGAAACATCAATGCACAAGGGGTAAATCGATTTGGTTGCTTCCTGCCCACCTCCAGCCGGGGACCCAGCCCGCAGGCATGTGCCCCGACTGGAAATCAAGCTGGCAACCTTTTAGTTCACAGGCCAGCACTCAGTCCACTGAGCTACACCAGCCAGTGCTAGAGGGACTGAATTTGGTCAAAATTGCCTTAATAGTTAAGTGCCTTTACTCACAGCTTACATTTTCTAATTTGCCTCAGTTCCTACCACTTTCTGTTGTTGTACAGTGAACTTATACATCCCTAGTTTATATTATTTACCTGGCCCCTGAAGACAATTGAATTGTGATCTCTAATGTCTATTATCATTTCTAGATCATTACCTCAGAGGATGGGTTAGGGATAGGGAGAAAACTGACCGGTATCCCTGTGACACTCGATATGGGGACCTGCATATTTAGACACAAATATTTTCACCAGATTTGATCATTGCCTTAAGTGTCACTGACTATTGGATGCCTTAATATGCTCACAAATGTTTCATCGGCTATTGTTCTGGTTTTCTGACCACTGACCTGAAGTTATTATAAATGAAATATTCATGTGCTTTTGGATTGTGGGGGGGGGGGGCGGTCTATAAATGGAATTCTCTGACCAGGAGAACAAGGGTCGTTACTGAATTTACATAGTACATCCTACAGCATTCATCTTCGAACTCATGGAATTTGTGATAGTATGGACAGAGGGCCCGTTTGCAAGTAAATTTGAATTTGAAGGCTATGTGAAATCCTTCAATTACAGAGTGAAAGAATACAGTGAGTAATACTTTCTTTTGGGTCAACAGCTTATTCGCTGGCGTTGTTGAGTTTTTGATATACATTATGATTTTGATAATTTCCAAATAATGAACTTCATTTTTTTCCCTTAGTTTCCATCTATCCTATACTAGTAACTTCTTCATTTTTTGAAATGTTAGGCTCGAAAGCCTTAACCTTACTAAAAGATACTCTTTCAGTTGTTGAGTTTGAAATGTTTTGAATTTGGGGAATGATAAAAGACTAATTCAAGGGCTATTCTGCCTGTTCCTAACTGAGTGCACAGTCTGCAGTGACTAAGCTCCAAGCTGGCTGGACCAGTGGGGACAGAATTGGAAGCTTCACCTCTTCTTTGGTCCTGTGAACTAAATAATTCCACTCCTTTGATGGTAAAACCTAAGTTGGAGTTCTTCTGGTGGCAAAAACAGAAGCTCTTAACTGACGAGACGTTTTTTATAGTACCTGTTTATTCCACTTAGTGTGACTCTTTGTTTTACTGCAGAAATATTTGTGTTTGATTACTGGGTGCTGCCTGAGACCCTGCTGGGAATGTTAAGTAATTATAATACCACCTAAAGGCAGAGTGTTGCCTTTCTAAAAAAAAAAAAAACACAACAGGATTCTGGGGTGGGGGGAAGCTGGATACCAAAAGATTGTGGAACTTTAGTACATATTTTATTGGTGCAATTTTGGAAAATGTAGATAAACACAAAAAGAAAAGAAAACCACTCAGAATCTCACCAACCCCCAGAGATCTTTGTTAAATTTGTTGCATATCTTTCAGTTCTTTGAAAAATACATGTATACTTGTGATTGTTTTATATACTTGATTTATTTTTAAAGATTTTTATTTATTCATTTTAGAGAGAGAGGAAGGGAGGGAGAAAAAGAGGGAAGCACCAGTGTGTGGTTGCCTCTCGTGCACCCCCTACTGAGGACCTGGCCCGCAACCCAGGCGTGTGCCTTCACTGGGAATTGAACCGGCGACCTTTTGGTTTGCAGACTGGCACTCAGTCCACTGAGCCACACCAGCTGGAGCTGATTATTGATTTTTTTTTAATTACACAAAAAATTGTTGAAAATCAGAAATCCTGAATAAGGAATAATTTTAAAAATTATAATTCCCTAAAATTTAACTTATCTGGAAAATTCATGGTAACATTTTGTTATCCTCTTGGGAAGTATAGATATAGAAACTGCAGATCATCATTTACATAAAAACAGAGTTTCATGCTGTGTTTTTATTTTTATGTGATATTTAACATCTACAGAGAATATGTTTTGTGTATGTAAGTTATGAACTTCACCAATGAACTAAAGAGCTCTAGGGTTTCCGGGACTGGGGAAGCTTCTCCGTGTGCTCCCCGATTCCCCGTTCTGCTTCTGTCCCCTCTCCCAGGGAGACACCGTCATTGTTCCCTTGCTTTTTAAAAGGGAAGTTTACGTTTACTACATTTTTAAACTAAGTTAAAACTAAGCTTTAAACTAAGTTTGTGTTTACTACATTTTTTGTTTTACTATACAGCATATTTTTCAGTTTTGCTTTAATTTTGTTTTTTAGTTTGGCTTTACTTTTTACAAAGTTGAATGTTCATAAAGATGGTATATATTGTCTTTTATAATTTGCTCTTTTTCAATCAGTATTGTTTCCAGGATTTGTCCCAGCTGTTGCACTCATTTCTACTGTTGTAGAATACTCCATCCTGTGAATATGTTTACTGTAATTTATTTATACTGTTGATGGATATTTTGGTTTCCAATTTGGGGCTATTTCATAGAGTTCTGTTGTGAACATTCTTGTACATATTGCTGGTGTTCATATTTAAGAGTTTTCCTAGGGTTTCTACCTAGGGCTGAATCTATCCATCTCTTTCATTGTGAGTGCTTCTGTGTCATAAGAAATCTTCTTCCAGCCTGAGTCTCAAAGGTATTCTCCAATTTTTTCCCCTCTAAATAGGAATGGTGGGTTAGGGTTAATACTTTGCCTTACACACACAAGTTTTTAAATTTGGAACCTAGGTTAAATATAGAATTTAGTCTAAATTAAGGTAGATTTAGATTAAAATAACACATCTAGAATGAAGTTTTTTTTTTAATGGATGAATTAGGAATCTAGTTATACCAGTGTCTTTTATTGAATTAGTCCCTTCTTTCTTCAGTGATGTCTGACATCACCTTTGAGACTCTTTCTGGGGTGTGTGCACACGAGCGAGGAACATTAAATGGTCAATAGTATATTGTTATCCGCTATTTCTATGTACTATATAGAACTACATCAAAATATTAAATGTTAAAATATTAAGTAGATTTTCATATCATTAAGTATATCACACATCAGCTTTTGGTGTTTTTAGCAGACCACTGTATTCAACCCCTCTTTGTTATATTGTGTTCATTCCTGATTCCTCTCCAAGAAAATGTAACCAGCTTTCTCTCTATCCTAGAGATGCAAGTATGAAAGCACATATTTTTGTATAATCCTCTATTTTTTATTCTGGCAAAATATCCAAAACAAAAATTCCCATTTAACTGGGTTTTTTGTTTTGTTTTGTTTTTAAAAGACATTTTAATACGTCTTGTTTAATTCATTTAACCATTTTTAAAAGTACAGTTCAGTAGCATTAAGTACATTCATGTTGTTGTATAACCATCATCGCCTTCCGTTGTACATAGAAGCTTCTAATTTTAATGAGGTCTCAATTTATTTATTTTTGTTCATTGTCTGTGCTTTTGGCATAATATCCAAGAACACCTTGCCAAATCGAGTATCACAGCTTTTACCTTATATTTTCTTCTAAGAGCTTCATAGTGTGTTTTTTTGTTTGTTTGTTTTTGTTTTAAATCACAAGTTGCCAACAGCACTTTCATCTTCTCAGCACCCTGTTCTGCAGCTTCCTTGGCCTTTTTGCCAAGATGCCAATGAGCTGGGCATTGGTGCAGGCCACGAGAAGACTGGCGAACACCTTAAAGTTCTTCTCTGTGGTGACCCTGGCTTTCTACTTCTTGTAGACGTTCCACGTGGGCATGACTGGTCCTGTCAGCTGGGTGGCCAGCCTGAGTTCTTCAGCAGAGCTGTCTCCCTTCTTGGCGGCCGAGGGTCTCCTGGGGAAGAGGATAAGCTTGGAGCAGTTCTCCTTCAGCCGCTGCCCGTTGCCCTGCGGGGCTTGGTGGACTTGTTCCACCTCTGTGGATCCACTGAAATCCCTATGGTCCCCTCTGGTGGATGGTGCAACCCCTTCTGGCTTTGGTGTGGTGGGTACCTCCCTTTGGAGGTATCTCGCTCTGGTCTGGATGGGTCTGACATGCTGGGCCTTGCTTCTGTAGATCTTCCACACAGGCTGGTGAAACCATGTGGAAATGCCCCACCTCCAGGCCTTGTGGAATTGGGATTTAGGATCATGCCTTTTTAGCTTGGTACCCTGGTTGCTGCCTACGGGCCTTCTCTGAAGGAGAACTGCCACCAGAAAACAGCTTTATAGCTTTAACTCTTAAACGTTTATGACTTCAATCTGTTAAGTCTGTTTTTTAAAATGTGGTGTCAACTTCATTCTTTTGTGTGATCCCTTTTTAATAGAATGATAGTGTAGTGTACACACTATGGTCCTGTATCTTGCTTTTTTCACTTAATAATGTATCTTGATCCAACTAACTTACTTACTTTTCGTTTTGCCCTCCAATATTCATTCAGTCCAAAGGTGTGAGCTTTTGGGTATGGCTACCTTAACAAACAATTAAGTTAAAAGACAATCAGATAGGAATATTAATCCCAGGAACGAAAACTGAGCTTATTACTGATCCAAGATTATATAGTTAACAAGCGGCAGAGCTAGAATTTGGACACAGGTATTTTCGACTCCGAAGAGGGCTCTTTGCCATTAATAGTTCTCTGAGAATAAAGGGAACCTTTAATCAAGAAAGCTTGAGAAAAGCTGCATATTAAATCCCTCTCTTGGAAATTCATAGCTTGAATTAGCATATTATGAGCTCGGAGAAGTCAAGCATTAAAAAAGAAACCTGTTTAATTTTCTTTAAATGTTAAGACACTACTCGCTCAAGGGAAGAGTTTGCTTGGCATCTTTAACAATACCTGGAACAGTTCTCTCGTAACACTCTTATGGGAAGTGCCACTCAAGTTTGGGTTCTTTCTTGTATCCAATCTCAAGCAGCCTTAACTTGGTAAAGAACGGAAGCAGCCTGTAAAATTACCCAACAGACCAGGCAAGTAGCTTTTTGGACGTGAGGGTCAACTTATACCCCCAGGTCTACTTTGAGTCGATTCAAAAGGACAGTTGCTTTACCAGAGGTGAGTTGTATGTGACTGCATTTACTTTCTCTACAGGACAGCTTTCTCTCTAGAGAAACCGAAAGTTGAACATTTCAAGGAGGATGGAAACTGACAAATGCTACTGAGAATTCAAGTTAAATAAGAACAACAGGGACATTGACTTTGACAGTCACTCGTGATCTGTACAAGAGCATTCCCGTTGCAGTAAATACGAATGGGCCAAGGAGAGAAGTGAGGAAGGAGACAGTGATTATATCACTGGAAGGAGACAACTCTTAAATCACAAGGGATCATATCAAAAATAGGTGTTACAATAGGTAACTGTGTTCTAAGAGAGAACAGGCCAACAAACATACACTTTGTCCCTAATGCACATCTAAAGAAATGTCACTGTATAGTTTATGTATGTGTACCTCCTGCCTGTAGACCCAGGCACGCATCAGGAGGGCTGTGATCCATCACTGTGCGGATGCTGGTGAAGGGAGCACAGGCAGTGTCCTTCCTGTAGCTGTGCTCCTGAGGATGTTGGCGGCTGTAACTGAATATATTTCAAGCTGGAAATAGTGTAAGACTCATAGTTGAAGGTGTGTATGTGTGTGTTACTGCCTCCTGCAGTTTCCAAATAATTGACCAAGCAGGTCTTTTTCTTCTGTACTTTAAAAAATGCCTTCTTGGTGCTTTTCCACTATTTCTGTTTGTTAGAGCTCTGTCTTCAGTATTGTATTTTCCCCTTTCCACTATTTTTGAAAAGTAATTTATTCAGGAACATTTTTACAGGAACATCTTATAAGCTCTCAGTAAGCTTCCTCTCTGCCGTCCATAACTTCTTGGTGTGTAGTATAATGATCTACCAGTATCTTAAGTTGAGGAGGACGAGTTTCTTACATTTGTTTGTAGATGTTTTTGTGGTGTCTTGTTGGCACTGTTACTTTTATCAATCAAGTAGATCCTTGGGGGACTTTTATGGCTCTTTTCTCTCTTCTTACACTACCTAAAAATATCAACTTCCAGTGTGTGTTTCTGACCCATCATTTCAAAAATTGAGCGTTTCTTTTCTTTTTGCCCTCCCAGTTTATAGCTGTGCTTTATTTTCTATCCGCACTGCTATAGTCTGCCAGAGGAGATGCAGACATTCTGTGTTGGTGAACAAAATTAATTCAGCCTGCAGATCCTTAGATTTACAATTGATACTGAGATAGTACTGGGGCATGATAGAAGCCTAGGACATAATAATCATCGTATTTTGCTTTAATTGTCTAGTAGTACAGGTGCACATTTAAATAGGCAAGCCAAAATAGTTCCGTGATGCAGGCTACTGATTAGTAATAAAAGCAGAAGGTATATTATGTTGATGTGTATTTTGCTTTGAATAAAGAAGTTGTAATTATTAGGTAGTCGTATAGTAAGATTGACCAAAGGAAATTCAGTAATCACTGGTGTCTGGCCTTTCATTTTCCAAACTCAGAAACTGAATAAATTTAGATAACAAGGGATTCTTGCTTCTATAACATTGGGCTAATTGTATAAAGCACAGACTCGGACTTGGCCCGTTAACACAATTTGTTTCATATTTCAGAACTTCTGATTTATACAGTCATTTATTTCTGATTCAGTACTTCTTAATTATTTTGGTTCAGAGTCCCACTTTGTTTTTGTTTTCTGTTAATTTTTAGTTTTTAATTACAGCTTACATACATATTATATTAGTTTCAGGTGTATAAGAAAGTGGTTAGGCATTTATGTAACTTGCAAAGGGCCTCCCCCGATAAATCTAGCACCCACCTGACACCACACACAGTGATCACAGTAGTTCTGACTATATTCCCTGTGTTGTGCTGTACATCCCCGTCACTTTTCTGTAACTGCCGAGTTATACTCAGTCCCTTCATCTTGTCCACCTATTTCCCCAAGCGGTCAAAATGTCCTCTGTATCTAGGAGTCTGTTTCTGTTCTGCTTGTCCATTTATTTTGTTTCTTAGATTCCACATACAAGTGAAATCATAAGGCATTTATCTTTCTCTGTCTTATATCACTTAGCCTAATACCTCTAGGCCCACCTATGTTGCAGATGGCAAGATTTTCATTCTTTGTTGTCTGTCAGTAATATTCCATTATACATATATGTATACCACTTATGTATCAGTTCTCCCCTTGTTAGACACTTAGGTTGCTTCCATAGCTGGGCTGTTGTAAGTAATGCTGCAACAGACATAATGGATGTATATTACTTTTTGATTTAGTGTTTTGGGTTTCTTCAGATAAATACCCAGAAGTGGAATTGCTGGGTCCTTCTTTGTCTCTTGTTATAACCTTTGTTTCAAAGTCTATTTTGTCTGATACAAGTATTGCTGCCCCAGTTTTTCTTTCCCCCGCCCCCACAAAATATCCTTGTCCATCCCTTTCAGTTTGTGTGTGTCTTTTGATCTGAAATGGGTCTCATGTAGACATCATATGGAAGGGTCTTGTTTTGTTATTCCTTCAGGCACTGAATGCCTTTTTTTTTTTTTAATTTCTTTTTAGAGAGAGGTGGAGGGAGAAAGAGAGGGACACATCAATGTGTGGTTGCCTATTGCATGCCCCCTACTGGGGGCCTGGCCTGTTACCCAGGCCTGTGCCCTGACTGGGAATTGAACCTGCGACCCTTTGGTTCACGGGCCGGCATTCAATCCACTGAGCTACAGCAGCCAGGGCTTGAAATGTGTCAGATATATCTACCTACTGGGGGGAGGGGGGGACAGTTAAGCCATGATACTAGTGATACTATGCTATTTTCCACTTTTGATTACTGAAAGAGAAAGACTTACATTCAAGGTGAGTTGAGGAAATCTCATGAGGGTTTTTGAGTCTGTCTGGTTTCTTGGAATGATGGCTAGGTACTTTGGTAAGGTAATGCCTTTAAATCTAATTTCACATTTGCTCCTTGATCACTGTAAAAATTTTGTTAGTTGAATCTTTGGATTCTAGTAACAGAACATAAAGCCCAGTGGTTTAAGTATTCATAATAGTGAGGTGTTTTTAGGACTGAAAAGTCCGAGTTCACTGATGGCGTAAACAGAAGGCCCCGTCGGATGCTGCTGGTCCTGAATGGTCCGCCTCGGATCATGTGTCATCTTTGGTCAGGATTTGGGATGAGCTAGAGCTGGGAATAGTCCCGTCCAAGTCGGGGTTCTGCCCGCAGAGGAAGGAAGTGTGTACGCTGAAGAGCTATCCAGCAGGGTCCTCGGCAGAGTCGCACTTGCCTTTCTGGAATGCTGACTGTTGGGGGAAAGGAAGTGTGTCTGTGTGTACTGCCCCGGAGTCTGTGTCTGACAACCTGCTGCATTCAGAAAGCCTGTTTTTTTCTCCTCATAGTCTTCTGGGGATTAATTAAAGGTCACACACCTTAGTATACTGCCTAAATATTTGTCACTCAAATGAAATTTTAGGTGCTTGGTGCTTGCGTCTTCGTACGATACACTGCCATCTCCTGTTTTTATGAATGTTATCATAAATATAACTTCATATGTATAAAATAGGAATGGCAGTAATGATAATTTTGTCACAGGGTTATTTTGAGTATTAAATGAGCTAATTTGCTTAAAGCATGTAACACAGCACTCTACATCTATAACATGGTCAGTTAAACTAAGCAACTATAACTTCTTTAGAAATTCACATTTTGAGATTTCAGAAGGTTGGTGGTATGCGGGCAAGTGCTGCTGGTGATTTTTATGTTTTGATCTGTGCTGAGGTAGTTTCCTAGGAATCAGACCAGCCCTGAAATGTCGTGTCAGCTGAGACTTTTGGTTTCTAGGTGACAGTACCACAGGAGGAAACGGGACTGGCTCTCTCCCTTCAGAGGAAAAGCTTCCAGTGGGAATCCATGGTGGCTTCCTCAGCTTTCAGCTCTCAACTATTTAGGAAAAATGAGCCCTGGCTGGCGTAGCTCAGTGGATTGAGCGTGGGCTGCGAACCAAAGTGTCGCAAGTTCGATTCCCAGCCAGGGTACATGCTTGGGTTGCAGGCCATAACCCCCAGCAACCACACATTGATGTTTCTCTCTCTCTCTCTCTCTCTCTCTTTCTCTCTCTCTCAGTAAATAAATAAAAAAAAGAAAAAGAAAAAAAAGAAAAATGAAATGAGAGATCAAATACTGAGAGTGGAAATGTACCCTCTTTCTTTTCTTTTTTTTTTTTAGTAAAGATTTTATTTATTTTTAAAAAATTTTTATTGTTACTCCATTACATTGTCCCAGTTTTTCCTTCTTTGCCCTCCTCCGCCCAGCCCATGACCCATGGCATAGATAGCAGTGTGGGGTTTGTCTGTGCACCCTTATATTTTCACTGTCAAAGGACGGAGTCGTTCCAGTGTGGAGTCCATGCTCTGTGAGATGGGAGGGCTTTTAACGTCAAGACAGCAGAGCATCTCATTTCCACTTTGGGAACGTGGAGCGCCTGGATGTTGCTGACTGCTGGTGCTTTGGGGCGCGTTGATTAGGTGAGCATTCGTCTGAGTGGCAGTGGTCTGTGTTCAGAGGACTCTGCCTTGGGGTGTGACACCCAGCTGCCTCTGCTGCATATATGAGCTACCTGAGTTGGGATTTTGGTGCCCCGTCGGGTGCCCACCACTGTTAGCAGGCTAGGTGGTCAGCTCAGCGTTCATCCCATTCATAGAAATTTTGATTCTTGTCCCTCCTTCATTTCCTTTGCCCAGTGTGTCACGAGTTCTCATTGTTTTTTCTTTCAAAATGTAGTTAATAACTGCATTAACGCCTGTTTCCATTTCTGATTAGCCCAGACTTTGTCACCTCATGCCTATAAGAATACTGTTCGGTTTCCACAAGTCCCGTCTCTTCTGCACCTTCATCTGCACGGAGTAGTTTTTACCTGATTGACTTTTCAAAAATATTGTATCATTTTTATGATTTTACTCCACTAATAAAAGTAGAGATTTTAAATGAGATTAAAACTCCAGCAGATAAAATCCTACAGACAAACCTAGAATCCGGGTCCACCGTATTTTAACCCACTCACTAAACAACATAATCCTTCAGTTACTGTCTCTGTGATTCTGTTGACACAGAGAGCCCTGGTTCTGCTGATACTATTCTATGTACCCGTGCGCTCTTCCCAGAGGGTGAAGATAGTGACTTGTATTCCTCTTGGATTTTTCCCCCTTCATACTTTGTCCCTCTCACAAACCAGACTCCTTTAAGATCCTCAATAAGTAGATGTGATTTAATATTTTATAACCCTCAAAATATTACTCTTGAATATTTCAGGTCTTTTTTATAGCAAATTAGTTCACTGAATTGGGGACTTTTCTGACAACTTCCTTTTCAGTGTATTATAATTTTTTTCAACCTAAATAAGTAATTGGCTTGATTATAGTATAAATTTTCCATTGTTACTTTAATAAAACCTTATTATTTTGGATTTAACAAATGAAAAATTTGTGAAAAAATGTTTTTGATCACATTGCCCCTGAGCTTTGGCCTGTCTTTTTAAAAATGAATTTAAGCCCTGACCAGTGTGGCTCAGTCGGTTGGATGTCATTCTACAAAGCGGGAAGTTGCCGGTTCAATTCCTGGTCGGGGCACATGCCCGGTTTGCAGGTTCAGTTCTCAGTTGCAGTATGTACAAGAACAACTGATCGATGTTTCGCTCCCTCTCTTTCTCCCTCCCTTCCCCTCTCTAAAATCAATAAGCATGTTCTCTGGTGAGGATAAAAAAAAGAAAAGGTTACTAAAATCCCCTCTCTTTGCCCATTTGTGGAAGGCTGATCCTTCCCCCTGCCCATTTCCCTGTAGAGTTCAGCCAGAACAATGCATGGCAGCAGAGTGAACGCAGAAGCAGAGAATGAGAATTGGGCTATATTCTATTTAAGCCAGAAGTTAAAGAGATTTACAAAAAAGTAAGGAATACTCTTCATCTCTCTAAATTCTTTTCTGTTTTGGAAAATAGCTACTTTCTTTTTAAATTGTTATTTATGTTCACATGCAATGGTTTTATTGTGTTTAAATGACTTTGTGGCTAAATACTTTGATTTCTAAGAAAATAAATATCATACCTCTAACCCAAAGGAACAAAAGCTCTTAAAGGTCTTCTATTTTAAGGGTTTAAGTGGTCTCAAGACCAAAAAGTTCTCGAAGTGCTGGTCTAGGGCAGTGTCTGTGCAAAGTGGGAATAGCAGTCGCTTGGTTTGTGGGGTGGACAAGAATGCCGTCATTGTATGGCTGGAAGGCTGGCACACAGAACACGGTATGGAACAGTGCTCGCTGTGTCTCGGTTTGGCATGATTTTTAGCAGGATATGTGTTATAAGCACTTGCTGGTAAAGCAGCTAGAAATAGATATTTGATTTTAGAGCAGTTACTAAAATCCAGTGTGGTTCTAAGAATCTTAGGGTGTAGAATTAATAATGTTGTATATGAGAAATTTCTGGTAGCTTCGTCTTTGTTCTATTAAAGCTTGGGGGAATGTATCGGATTGGCCAAAAAGTTCGTTTCTTTTTTTCCATAAGATGACGCTAGTAGTGCTTAGTTGTCTTTAATGTCATTCGAAACCATTTTGTTAGATTGTATTGTGACAGCTGTCATATCAACACACATTTAAAAAATACATCAAAATTGGTGAATTTTTGTGTGGCCATTTTAATATTGAAGATAAAAGAAAATATGCAACATTTTTGGCATATTATGCTTTTATTATTTCAAGAAAGGTAAAAATGCAACTGAAATGCAAAAAGACATTTGTGCAGTATACGGAGAAGACGCTGTGACTGACTAAACGTGTCAACAGTGGTTTGTGAAGTTTTATACTGGAGATTTCTCTTTGGACAGAGCTTCATGGTTGGGTAGACCAGTTGAAGTTGAGAGCGATCAAATCGAGACATTGAGAACAATCAGCATTATACCACAGGGAGAGAACCAACATACTCAACAATATCCAAATCAGTAAAGTTACTGGTGAAAAGGAAACACGTATCTTTTATTTTATGGAAAAAACTAAACAGACTGTTTGGCCAATCCAGTTAAAGAATTAGTGCTTTTTGTAGTGACCACATACAGTATTTCAGCTGAACTGGTGACCTGTGCTCATACACCACTAGTAAAGTCTTCAAGTCTGTTTTAGTACATTTGGCTAACCTGATTTTGGTATGGTCTCAAATGCATGTGTTTAGTTTCTTTTTGCCTTTTACTGAGAATTCCTTTACTTCAGAGCGTAGTGTTGTTCTCTTTTTTAATGTGCACTTGGAATATCTGGAAACACACACCTCAGTAAGAGAGCCTGAGAGAAGACACATTTCTGTTGATGGTTTGAGTCAGGAGTGTAGGATAGGGAGGAGGCTGTGAAATAAGTCAGATCTGGGCTTTGATCTTCTAAAACCGGCCAGCCTGTCCACCCTTTTTCTTGGAATACCTTTCCCTTCCTGCCTACCTTCTTCTAGTGCCCAGAGCCTGGACCCCAGTCTGTAGTAAAATGCTAGGATCTCTGTTTGCTTTCAAAGTGTTGATGAGGCTTCATTTCTTTGTGTGGTCAAACCAAAGAAGAGAGAGAGGTATGGGCCAGGCCTTCCTCTTCACCGTCATAATTAGCAGTGGAAACCTTTAGACATTTTTGAAACAGCTGAATGCTTATTTTTATGTGCTTGTAGAGAAAAGAAGGAGCTTGTGGGTTGGATCCTAGCAATGGCCAAATTTTTAAAAAATGTCCCCATGTTGCCCTGGCTGGTGTGACTCAGCGGATTGAGTGCTGGCCTGCAAACTGAAAGGTCACCATTTCGATCCCCAGTCGGGGCACATGCCTGGGGTGGGGGCTAGGTCCCCAAGGGGTGTGTGAGAACCATCTGATCGATGTTTCTCTCCCTCCCTTCCCCTCTAAAATAAATAAAATCTTTAAAAAAAAAATTACCTGCGTCGTTAAATCAAGCAGAGACTGTACCCCTATAATGGCTTACCTGTATCTATTTCTGCAGGTCCAGTATAGGTTTTACATAAATCACTTTTAAGTCTGTCCATATTTGGGTGATTAAAAGAAGAAAATTGATTACATTTTCAGTAGCCTGGGAACAGTGTCATCTTTGTCAGTGCTAATGACATGCTAGTCATCAGCCCAGTGAAAGACGGTTATTTGTAAAAGGATATTTCTGGTAATATCTCTATTTTTTTTTAATAAGAAAAACACAATGTAAAAACCTAGAATCTTAAAACAATAGTTGGGCCTCCATGTTCATCTAGGCCCACAGAGTTTTCCAGGGACCAGAAAGATGGCCAGGCTTGCCCAGGAGAAATCAGCCGGCTGGTCGGCGTGTAATTAAAGGCAGGAAGTGGAGCCTCCGCACCCCGAGTCTGTCATCCGGTTTGGGGCAGCTGAGGAGGTTAACTTGGGAGGCTCTGGAGTTAGGCTGCCCCTGTTCAGAACTGTACCCGACTCCTCATCTCAGATAATGGTGATGACCACCACGCAAGTCCACAATTCTCCAAACCAGCCACTGTGCACACTCAGAGTATTTCTGCTCTTTATTTGGAAGCAGACCTGACATAAACTGATACGAGGATATTTATAACCTTAATTTATCTTCCCTAGTATGATTATTCAGATGCTTCACTACAGAAATACTAATATTTGGTTATAAAGTACTGCTCCAGACCCAAATGAAGTGTTTTTCTTTGTCGAATGCAAAAAATGCTGAATTCTGAAACACGTTAATTCTCAAGGTAAATATTTGGATAAGGGGTTGTGGACATGGATGACTTAACCTCATGGAATGGTGATAAAAATTAAGTGGTCAGTAAAATGTTAGATATTGTTGCTATTGCCACCAGCAAAATCCCAACACTCCACTTGGTTTTATTTATTTATTTTTCCCCATTTATTTTTAGAGAGAGGAGAAGAGGGAGAGAAACATCCATCAGTTGCCTCTCCCACGCCCCTAACCCTAACCAGGGATCTGGCCCACAGCCCAGATGTGTGCTGGCCGGAAATCTAATGGGCAACCTTTGACCTTTCAGTTTGCGGAATGATGCCCAACCCACTGAGCCACACCAGTCTGGGCCCAGCACTCCAGTTTTTGAACTATAACATGGGTATCTATCTGCAGTTGACTTGAGCGCTACACAGGACCTAGGGGGCCAGTTCCTCCCCCACACCGAGCATGCAGTGGAAAAGTCATGTGTAGTTTCAGTTGTTCCTCAGTATCCGCAGGGGATTGGTTCCAGGACCCCCCTGCAGATACCAGAATCCACAGGTGATGAGTCCCTCATACACAATAGTGAATGGCAGTGCATACATACAGCAATACATGGTGGGGCGCCCAGCCTTGGATTGAAACTATCTACTCTTTGTGATCTGTGGTTAGTTGACTCTACAGATTTGCAACTCCTGGATACAGTCGACTGTGCATTTACTGAAAAATGTCTGTGTTCAAGTGGACATGTGCAGTGGACACCTGTGTTGTTTGGGGGGCTGCTGTCTACAGGTGTGTGCCGGTGCAGTCACTGGAACTTTATGCAGTGATGGAGACGTTCTTTATCTGGTCCTCAGCGCAGTAGCCACCAGCTGTGGAACACCTGAAATCCAACTAATGTGACTGAGGAACTGAATTTTTAATTTTATTTAATTTAAATAGGCACATGGGACTAGTGGCTTCATGTTGGACAGCATACTCTATAATTCATTTGAATTCATGTTCCATTCAAATTTGACCTTTGCTATTTTTGAAATTATCTCTTCCTGTTGATTAATATACAGTATGACCCAGCAGATTATTTACTGGCTAATTAACACAACTAATGTGAGAGAGAGAGCTAGTGTTTCTAAGTACATCCTAGGCTTATCATCAGCTCACAATGAGTAGTTCCTTCTGTTTCCAGGGTTTTTTAAAGACTCAGTAGTAAAGTGCATGTACTTCTACTTATATTGACACGGGCAACCTCTAATGAAATCGACTTAAGTGATTCATAAAATATAAGGCATCTATGCCAATAAGTCCCTAAACTTAGAGAATTTTTAAGTGGCAGAAAGTAAATATTTTCCCTGGTAAATTTTTCTCAAAGAAAAACCACATTATAAAGTTGTTTTAGGATAGCAAAATATTCTAACCCATTTGGTGTTAGTAACAAAATGTACATAAGTTCACGTTTGTTAAGCAGATGTTCTTTTCCAAAAATGATTTTTATACACACTTCAGATGTAATACTATATACCATGTCAGCGTTTTTATAATCCCTGGAGGCTAGAAGGGGTTGTCAGAGTCCGTCTGCCAGAGCACAAGGTGCAGTTCTTTCTAATGTTATTTTCACAGGGGCTTTGAATGGTCAGTGGCATGAAACACACGCCGTCTTGACCTATGGGATTCCATGGTTTGCCTTTGATAAAAAGACAATAGAAATGTTCCCATCTTCTCCAAATCCATTTGTTTCTATTGAAGTTAGACACCAACAATCTACCCTCTTAGTTCAGAAGGTTAAGTTTGACGAAAAAGTGTGAAGCATTGGTAGATACTGCTATTATTAATACAGACATGAGAATTACTAGACAATGTTCATGTTCAAGTTTTGTTCATTGAACCTAAAAGATTTCTCTGTATATAAAAAAAGTGCATTCTTATATTGTCAAGTCTTCCATGTCTTAATTTTTTTTTAATTAATTTATTTGAAGGAGGGGAAGGGAGGGAAAAAGAGAGGGAGAGAAACATCAAAGTGTTGTTGCCTCATACACGCCCCCTACTGGAGACCTGGCCCACAACCCAGGCATGTGCCCTAGACTGGGATTCAAACTGGCAACACTTGGGTTCACAGGTCAGCACTCAATCCACTGAGCCACACCAGCCAGGGCTACATAGTTAAGTTTTTAAAAAGAGCAAGTTATAGAAGAACAGGTGTACTTCCATTTTTTTATGGTGTACATTCTGTAGGCATAATTCGTATGGTAGGATGCATATACCTGACTGTAAACAGTGTCTGTAGGAAGTGGGAGTGCAGAGAGGAGGCACTTGTACTTTTGTTTTTTATAATTACTGTTATTGGAATTTTTACAATGAACTTAATTACTTTTGGAATTTTTAAAAAATGAAAATTGAAAGTGATTTAAAGTAAAATTAATTTTAATCCATGTCCTGTATTTTCCAGGAAATTTTTTTTCTTACGAGGACTTTTTGTAAAACTCCCATAATGGTAGTTAGAATTGAAAATATATGGGAATCCAAATAATACCATGAAATAAGTTCTAACTTCTAATTATATGATATTTCATAGAGTTTGCATTAGAAGTCAGCTTTAACCTGATTTTCTTGTATCGATTTACTTGGAAAATAAAAACAAAAACACCTGTTTAGTCTAGAAGAAACTATTAAACATCAGAACACTTTCTTCTGAAACCGTGCATTTAGTTCTTTCTGCAGGGGGTAGCGTGCTCACTGCCAGGATATGGTGATGAGACCTGGTAGCCTGATCAGCCTCTTCGTAAGGTATTTTGCACACCGTCAAGCCCTCACCTTGAAGAACACACTGAAGGAAGCCAGTGACTATAAGGCGGCCCGCCCCAGAGAGCAACACGCACAGAGGGTCTACGGAGGGCGAGCAGTTTTCGCAAAAATGCTTCTGACACTTTTAGAAGTCTTAAGCCACGAGTCTCTGGAGTCTCTTCAAGCGAAGAATAAACACTAGTATTAGACCGTAAGACACCAAATTTGGGAAAGTGATGACACTGTATGTGAGAATACAAAGGTACAAAAAGGCCAGGTCATTCAAGTAAAACACCAGCCAGAGTTCCTCGGGGGGACACAGGCTGCTTATGTTTTTATAGCTCTGGAGTCTGGAAAAAAATTTTAATTGCTTTTCAGAATGCCTACTAGCCCTTAACCATATGAAAAGCTGCTCAATCTTTAATTAATTTTTATTTTTAAATAACACTAGAAAATTAATTAATGCAAATGAAAACCATATTGAGATCCCAATTTTCATCTGTCACATTGGTAAAAATTCAAAAGTCGGGCAGTGCTCACTGTTGACGAGACTGTGGAAAACTAGAACTTGACCCACTACAGATGAGAGGTGAAAGGATTTAACCTCGGGGGGGGGGGTGGAGTGGGGGGCGGTCGGGCTACATCTGTCAGATTGCTTGTGCAGTTCCTCCTCAGTCCAGCAATCTCAATTTTAGGGAACTTAATTCTACAAAGATACATAATCTCATGTGTGTAATGCAGACAGATTTACAAGTCTCTTTATTTTAAAATTGTTTGTTACAGAATTTCTGGAAACAACCACAGTGTCCATCTAAGAGATTTGTTTAAAAAAAAAAAAATAACACCTGGTGTACCCACACAATGGAATATTATGCAAATGTTTAAAGAAAAATGTTTGTCCACATATTGATACAGGAAGGTGCCTAGGCTCTGCACTAAAAGGCAGGGTTGGGGGAGTACAGAGCTGAGTATTTAATACTCTACCCTTTGTAGTAAGAACGGTGAGAAATCACATGCTTGCACATTCACTCCTGAAGGCTCTACAGAAACTAACAGAGTGGCTCTCTAACGCGGATGGAGGCCTGGTGAGCGTTCTCCCTGTGCACCTTTTTATGTGCTTCAGATTTTAGTGCCATGTGACCATATGACCTCCCCCTCATTTTTTAAATCCTCATCTGAGGGTATGTTTTCATTGATTTTAGAGAGAGGGAAAGTAGGGAAAGGGGGGAGTGAGAGAGAGAAACACTGATGATCAGTTGCTTCCCCGTCCATGCCCTGACCAGGGACCACACCTGCAGCGTTTTGGTGTACTGGAGACCCTCCAACTAACTGAGCAACCAGCCAGGGCCCAGGGTTTTGTTGTTGTTGTTGTTGTTGTTTTGTTTTGTTTTATAATTGAGAATATGTTTCTTCTGAACAGAGGTCATTTGTTTTCAGATTTTAGAAAGATCTGGGCAAAGAATATGTCAAAGCAAGAAAAATATAAATGGATTGGATCAGTTTCCCTAATGCATGAAATGTACTGCCTGAGGTGTCTCTTGGTGGATAAGCCCTGTCTGCGTCACTTACAGACTTTCCTTTACTCGGCTGCTGATGTGCTTTCTTTTAAAAAATTTTAATTGAATTTATTGGGGTGACATTGGTTAATAAAATTATACAGGTTTCATGTGAACACGCTCCAGTACGTCATCTGTATATTGCATTGTGTGTTCACCACCCAAAGTCAAGTTTCTTCTCTCATGCTTTTAATTATGTCACTGTCTCCAGACTTTGCTGTGCAAAAAGGTTTTGCTTTTTTCAACCTTTTTATTATGTAAGTTTTCAAAATAAAAAAAAGCAAGAATATAATGAACTCCCATGTACCTATATTTCCAGCTTCAATACTTAAAAACAATTTTGCCTTTTTTAAATGCATTTATCCCTTTTACCCCACTTTCCTCTCCCTCCCGGAATACTTTAAAGCAAACCTTAAATCATATAATTTCACCCATAATACTTCGGTTATATATCTCTAACAACTGAAGATAAAAAGACATTCTAGACCAAAATAGCTTATCGTGACATTTTATTACGTATCCTGTTCTTAGGCAGATAAAAGGAAATGTCTCCTCTCCATTCATTATTCTTTCCCACTTCACTGGGATCGTTTCCAGTCAGCACACAAAAAAGGGGGTTGAGTATCTCCTGTGTTTAAAAAAATGTAGGCTCTCCCGTATCCTTGTTTCCCTCCAGTGGCTGTTCTCTTCCCTACACTCTTCAAACACCTGTCTCCATTTCCTTACCTTGAACTTCACAGCCAGTGCCAGTCTGACTCCCATCTCCATCACTAAGACTGTTTTTGGTAAGGTTACCGTGACTTCCCATTAAATAAATTCAGTAGACACTGTAGTTCTCATCATACTTGACCTCTCAGCAGTCTTCAACACAGGTGACCTCCAACTGTCTCAATACCTGAAACCTAATTTTTAACCTTCTCCAGCCATCCGCCAGCTGCTCTGCAGAAACCTGGGATTCCTCCCCTCCCCCCACAATCACCAAGTCTTAATTTATTGTGTCCCTCATTCATCTACCTCCCTAAGGAAAGCACCCCCCCCACCCAATTTTGGGCTAGGATCTACCTAATACACTTTAGTATCCTGTAATTGTCTTTTTCCCCTTTATAACATTTTTACACTTATATTCACTTGCTTATGTTAATTTTTTGTTTTTTAATTCCTTCGAATGAAATTTTATTTGTTTAGAAAAGACATTTCAGGCAGGGGCCAAGACAGTCTTATTTGTTGTTACATCCCCAGTGGCTGGCAGCATGTCTGTCTGGCACAGAGGCATCATCACATATTTGCTGAAATGAACACAAATTTATTTAGCAAAATCCCTAACAAACAATAATGGGTAGTGAGTTCTGATAGTCAGGCCATGCAAGGGAGCTGAGGAATTGGCAGTAGGATTGAGAGAACTAGCGGGGTGGGCGGTGTGGAGGTTGCAGGTCTCACTGTTAAGTATGGGACGTAAGAGAAGGGGTGTCAAGAACGCGGCAGATTTCTGGCGTTGACACCTGAGGGAATCATGATACCTACCATTCCTTGAGAAGACCAGGTATGAAAGGAAGAACAATGACTTTAGTTTCAGACCTGTTGGCTTTGAAGAACTTCCTGTGGGACCCCGAGGTGGAGAGAACCAGTAGGCAGTCACAAGAATGGAAATGGAATTCGGGAGAGAGAAGCTTCACTGCATCACTGTAAAACCAGTGAAACGATATTGGTCATTCAAGTGTAAACTGATAAAAGTTTGGTCACTCAGACTTTTTATCATTGATATGGAATTGGTAGATACTGGGTGTGGATGTTACAAGTGTGTATTGTATGTCCTATAGAAGTGGAATTTTTAAATTATCACTCAACATCCTGTGAGTGCTAATTAATAATAGCTGTGAAAACCAACATATCTCATTTTCACTGTTACTTTGTTAATGCTAATTTATAGCTTTTTCATATTAAAGATGAAATAAAGACACTGGGGTTTGTGGATCTTTATTAGACTGTAAACTCCATGAGGACTTGCTGCCATGTGATTCACTTTTTTCCTTCTATTTCTCTAGGGCCTATTCCCTGGTGGACTCCAGTCAAGTGTCTACCTTTCTGATTTCCATTCTGCTGATAGTCTACGGTAGTTTCAGGTAAGGTGCGCTCAGCGTGGGACTAGCATCCGTGGGAGGTGTTCGCCCAAGTGTCAGCGCCAGAACATACTGCTCTGTGAAGGGAAACCTGAGTTTGACAGGAAGTAGTTAAAATGGGATAATTCTGATACTTATTCTTTAATGAGGCTGCTGTTAAAACACTCTTGGTTTTGGTTGTATGACTTTGGCAATTTTTATTTATTTATTTTTAGAGAGAAGGGAAGGAGGGCGGGGAGAGAGGGAGAGGGAGAGGGAGAGAGAAACATCGATGTGTGAGAAATACATAGATCGCTTGCCTCCTGACGCCCCCAACTGGGGACCTGACCCGCAACCCAGGTGTGTGCCTTGCCTGGGAACTGATCCTGCGCTCAGTCCACTGAACCACACCAGCCAGGGTGACTTTGGCATTTTAATGTAAACATACATTGCTTAAATTCTAGTTCTGAAATAATGACTCTCATAAGCACACTCACTGGCAAGGGTAAGGGGCCTTGACAGTGGCTCTGCAGTCTCAAAGGGAACAATACAGCATTTTTTGTAATATGGAGGCATTGACATAGGTTGAGCCATATGAAGTTGCTCAGTTTTTTGACGTATAGAAATAGTTTATGGTTCAACTTACTGTTACTAGAATTATGGACATTAGCATTTACCAAGTATTTTCCTCTGTTGATCTTGGGAATGCTGAAACTGGATCCTCTTGAGGTCCTTGCCCTAGCAGGCGGCCGCAGGAATAGGGAGCTGGGTACTTCGCCCCTTTTTTCACTATCCTTTCTTGAAAGAAACTTTAGTGATTGTATAACTCAAATAGTTTTGTGGCTGATGCATTTAAAAATGAAGGCCACATGAGAAATTTTAAATTGAGAACTTGAAAGGGAGTGATGGTGATAAATGAAATGGTATAAGGATGTTGAACTGTCCAGTATTATATCTGGATCATAATGGGTACTTAGCAGAATCACGGGCTTCATGTCTCAACACTGATTAGAACAAGTGCAATACTGTTGGTAATTCCAGCATCAACTGATAAAAGTTTTAATCGTTGAGTCTTGTATCGAGAGCCCTAGATTCATAATGACTCTAAGGAAGTAATAATCAAGCCAGAGCCACTTAGAACCTTATCACATAATCTTAATATTTTGTATTGCTATCTTTTGGACAAGTTTCTAATCTTTTTTTCTTTGCATATATACTATGGCAACATTTCAAAAGACTTGGTAATTTTACTTATTTTTTCAATCCTTTCCTGGTGATATGTTTATTGATTTGAAGGAGGGAGGGAAGGAGAGAGAAAGAGAGAGAGAGAAAAAAACTGATCAGTTGCCTCCTGTGTGCACCCTGACTGGGGATCAAACTAGCGACCTAGGTGTGTGTCCTGACCAGGAATGGAACCCACAACCTTTTGGTGTATGGGATGATGCTCCAACCACCTGAGCCACACACAATTAGGGCAGGATTTGGTAATTGTAAAAAATCTTTAGACTTACAACCCTTATTCTACAGTAAATCCTCATTTAATGTCATCAATGGGCTCTGCGACTTTAAGTGAAATGACTTAATGAAGCATAACAAAGCCAGTTTTATTGTAGGCTAAATTGATGTAAACAAGAGTTAAGTTCCTGCAGCATCTCACCCACATTAAAACTAAATGACATTATTTGTACTTTCATCAGTACATGTGACCTTTTGTTTGGCATATACTTACATGCTGCATACATTTTCACAATTTAAATCATTTATATTCTGATTATTTTCACCTGACAACATTTTCCACAATCATTGACATACTAATTTTTTTTTTGTAATTTGATATTTCTATGCATTAATATCTTACTCCACTCTTGTTGGACATGTGGGTTGTCAAGGTGACCATCTTTTTACGTGTTCTTTTGCATTTGGTTGAATTATATAAGTTAAATATCCAAAACTTGAAAGACTTTAGAGAGTATAAACTGGCTGTTACTGGATGTTGTCCTACTGTTTTATAGGTAGGTTATACCAATCTAGGATGATGCAGGTTTTAAACAAAATTTTATGCTAGAAGTATACCAAAGAATTACATTAACGGAAAAGATTTCTCTGATGAACTTCCTTATTTTACAGATGAGGAAACTGAAGTTAAACAAGCTGTGGTAACTTGGTAAAGATTGCACAGCTCATTGGTAATGAGGTCTGGATTGGAACCCAGGGGTTAGGGCTTTGGTCCAGCACCTCACGTCTTCCATACTTCAGTGGTGTGTTTTCTGCAAAAAAGGAAGTCACAATGCCTTTAATTATACATTGAAATCGCCCTTGTTGAATACGTTTGTGTTTCCTCTTCTGTTTTCTGAAAAAGATTATATTAAAATTGTGGTATTTTGTCTTTAAATATGCATATATGAAGAACTCACCAGTGAAGCCATCTAAAGTCTGGGAAGATTTTTTTTTTTTAACGTTTAATTTATTTTTAGAGAGAGAGGAGGGAGAGAGGGAAACACCCGTCACTTGCCACTTACATGTCCACAACTGGGGATCTGGCCTGCAACCCAGGCATGTGCACAGCTAGGAATTGATCCAGCAAGCTTTCAGTCCCCGGGACGTTGCTCAGCCCACCAAGCCACAGCTGCCAGGGCTGGGGAGACTTTTTGTTGTTGTTGTTTTTTCTATTTTGTTTACTATTTAGTACAACTTGTAGTTTCATTGATTTTTTTCTTCTTTTTTCGGTTTTGTATTTTTGAACTACACTTGTCTTTATTTTCTTTTGTCTGCTTGCTTCGGGTTTAGTTTGTGCCTCATTTTCCAGTTCCTTAAGGTGGAAATTCAGTTGATTTGAAACTTGTCTTCTTTTTAAATATAGGCATTTAAAGCAGCAAATTTTCCTCTTAAGTACTGCTTTACCTGCATTCCACAAATTTTACATTTTAATTTCATTCAAGATATTTTCTAAATTATCTAGTGATTTTTTTTTCTTTTGACATGCAGGTCTTTTTATAATTGTGTTGCTTGCTTTCTTAATATTTGAAGGTATTTCAAAATTCTTTCTGTTGTTGAATTTCGACAACCTAATTCAATTTCACTGTAGTCAGATGCATACCTTTTGTGATTTTAGTCCTTTTAAATTTGTTGTGTTTTCCGGCCTGGCATACAGTCCGTCCTGCAGAATGTTCATGTGCAGTTGGAGAAATCAGCCTTCAACAGAGTTGAGAGCAGGGGGTGACATAATCTGGTTTGTGTTTTAGAAAGAGCATTCCGTGTTCTAATGGGAAATAGATTGTTGGGTCAGAGGGAAAGGTGCAGTAGGGAAACCTGGGAGAGACTGTTGCCCTAGTACGGGCAAGAAATGATGATGGCTTTAACTGGGCCAGCAGTGGTGGAATGAGGTATCAGTAGACTTAGGACGAGATTGCTGATGGAACGGATATAGTATGTATGAGCAAGAAGAGTCAAGGATGACCCTCAAGGTTTGTGGCCTAAACTAGATCCAAAAGTGGTGCCATTTTTGAGCTAGAAAGCTCCATAAGAGAAGTAGGCCATAAAATATCAGATAAAAGATTTGTGAAGTGGTCTACTTATTCCCCACTGGGCCTTCACGTTTCAAGTACAGAGGGGAAAACTATATCAAGTAAAACTAGGTTCTAAAAACCAAACAGATCCTCGATTTAGGAGCCTTATGTTTGCCACCCCTTGGCTGAGCTTTCCTAGACATCCTGTATTACTCAGAGCTGACACCTATCTCTCCTTGATTTTCCCCGCTGCACAGAGAAGCAAGCGTAATCACTCATCTTCAGTAAGTCCCCAGAGAGTTTGACAGACCTACAGGAAGGCATTGAATGAGGGAGCGAACAGTAACTGGAAGGAAAAGTGAAAGACTTTAAAGGGGGCTTTTTCAGTGAGACCCAGGAATTATCATTTGAGGCTGGTCTAAAATTTCTCAGGCAGCTTATTATTGGAAAGACACTTGAGTTGGAGGGGAGGGAAGATGGAATGATAGAAACTGGATTTACCACCCTAGCTGGAACAGCAATTTGCAGGACACTGTTCATCAGACGGAAAAGGACAGTGACCCTGAGAAATGACGAACAGTTCAAGCTGTCTTAAGATGGTCCCCAGCCCCTCTGCCCCAAGTCCACCCTCTTTCTTTCCATTCCTTCCTTTCTTATCCTTACCCAAGAACACTTGTAATTGCTTTTTGAGAGAGAGGTAGGGAAAGAGACAAACATCGATTCAAGAGAGAAGCATTGATTGGTTGCTTCTGTGCTTGGACCAGGGTTCGAACCGGCTGCCTAGGCATGTGCCCTGACTGGAAATCAGACCTGCAGCCTTTCCATTACGGGGACACTCCAGCCAACTGAGCCACACTGACCAGGGCTCCAAGGCCACTTTATAGTGACAGAAAATAGAAGAGTGGTTAACAAAGGCTGGTGTGCAGGAGTAAAGGGGATGGTATGCACTTTCAGTTATGAGAGCAGTAAGTTCTGGAGACCTGATGTACAGCATAGTGACTATAGTTGTTAATAATGTCTTGTATACTTGATATTTGCTAAGGCAACTATGGGAGGTAGTAGATATGTAAATTAGTTTGATTGTGGTGATCATTTTACAGTGTATACATGTATGAAAACATCATGTTGTATACCTTAAATATAGAGACTCTTTTTGACTTATGATGGGGTTACGTCCTGATAACCCCATTGTAAGTGAAAAACATTGTAAGTCACAAATGAATGCACCTAGCTACCAAATCCCGTAGCTTACCTAGCCTGCCTGAAATGTGCTCAGAACACTTAGTCTGCAGTGAGGCAGACTGATCTAATACAGAGCCTGTTTCATAACAGGCATTGAATATCTCACGTAATTTATTGAGTATTGTACTGAAAGTGAAAACAGAATGTTTGTATGGGTATGTGCCATTAATAGACACAGTTGAAAATGTGGGCCTGAAGAGTGGTTGAAGCCTTGAACTTCATTGCTGGTTGATGGGGATGTGACAGCAACAGGCCCAGCAATATCTGTCTTCTGATGAGGCTGGAGAGCAGCTGGTTTTTACTGACTGCTTCACTTTTGCACCATTGTAAAGTCGGAAAATTGTAAGTTGAACCACCATAAAGTTGGAAACCATCTCTATACAGGTTTTGGTTTTGTTTTGTTTTGGTCAAAAATAAACTTAAATATTAAAGATTGTTTGTGGGTTGTGGTACAGGGAGAAGGATTGCCTAAGTCAAGGAGACAAAGCTGAGGGTCCGGAGAGACTGAGGCAGCTAGAATCCAGTAGAATACGAAAGAGGCCTGCCTTGGGTATTGGTCAGTGTGGGTCAGTGCGTGCATGTGAGGGAATGACTGAAGACTGAGGGAAGAATAAGGTAAGTATTGAAGGGGAAGTACCTGTTCCCAGCAGCCGGCATGGAAAAAGCTTATAATTCATGTGGCATTGGGGAAGGTGTTCAGAAAGGTCCTGCTTCAGTGGTAGAGAATAATTACCTGAGACTGAACACTGTTTCAGACCTGCCTAATAAATCATAGAAGCAAAGCTTGAACAAATTAAACTATTTCCAAATAACTTACAGCATCCCAGAACAAAGCTCAGGAAGATTTACAGCATTATAAAAATATCCCCCTGGCTGGTATGGCTCAGTGGATTGAGTGCCAGCCTGTGAACTTAAAGGTTACAGGTTCAGTCCCCAGTCAGGGCACATAACTGGGTTGCAGACCAGGTCCCCAGCAAGGGGCACGTGAGAGGCAACCACACATTGATGTTTCTCTCCCTCTCTCTCTCCCTCCCTCCCTCTCTCTCTAGAAATAAATAAATATTTTTTTTTAAAAATCAAGCAGCCAGTGGCAATATAAAAATATTTTCCTAAACTTATTTTTTATTGATTTTAGAAAGAGGAAGGGGACAGGAGAGGGGGAGGCAGAGGGAGAGAAAGAAACGTGGATTTGTCGTTGCACTTATTTGTGCATTCATTCATTCATTGATTCCTCTGTGTGCCCTGACTCGGCATCGAGCCCACAACCTTGGCGTGTCGGGACAACACTCCAAACAACTGAGCTACCAGGCCAAGGCGCATAAAAATATTGAGACAGAGTAAAACTCAAAATGTCTGGCAAACAAAGAGGAAGGAAAGCGTAACCAGTGATGAACATAATCAATTAAAACCAACCCAGAGTTGACACAGTTGTTAGAATCAGCAGAGAAGTACATCAAAACAGATAGTGTAATTGTATTACACGTGTACAGAAAAGTAGGTAGATATTTTAAAATACCGTACCCAGATCAAACTTCTAGAGATGAAAATAATATCTGAGATTAAAAAAATACACGGGATGGAATTATCAAGTAGACATTGCAGAAGAAAAGATTCATGAAGTTGAAGGCATAACAGTAGAAACTATATGAAGTGAAATAAAGAGAAAAAACGGTAATGAAAAGAGTATTCTTGAGCTATCAGACATTACACAGCAACCTCCAGTGGCCTAATGTGTGGGTAACTGGAGTCACTGAAAGGAGAAGAAAGGGAGGGACAGGAAAATCCTTGAAGAAAGAAGGGCCAAAATTTTTTCATGCTTGAAAAGGAAACTATAAACCGCAGATCTAAGAAGCGCTGTAACCTCCAGGCACAAGAAACATGAAGAAAACTATACCAAGGCACTTCATAAGCGGATTACTCAAAACCAGTGATAAAATTGAAAATCTGAAAAGCAGCCAGGGAAAGAAGGGGCAGGGGCCAGATGTATTCCGTGCACAGGGACAAAGATAAGGATGGACATCAGATTTCTCATTGACCACAGTACAAGTGACAAGACAATGGAACAGCAGCTGTACGGCACAGAAAGAAAACTGTCTACATGGAGTTCCATAGCAAAAACACCTTCCAAACATGACCACAAGGTAGAGATGTATTCAGACACACAACACCTGGCAGAATTCATCACCAGCTGACTTGCACTATGAGAAATGTTAAAGCACATGCGTACTTCAAGCAGATTAAAAATGGTGTCAGTTGGAAGTCTGGAGCTGCACAAAGGAATGAAGATCAAGAAATGGTATTACATGATAAACATAAGATTTTTTTCTTATTTAACACTGTTTAAAATAATTGTATAAACAAAAAATGGAGTTTATAGTGTAACAGGTAAAATGCATGGCAATAGTAGTACAGAGGTTAAGAGGGAAAAAATAAATGTAACTACTATAAAGTTTTCAACTGTACATGAAGTAGTATACTGCAACTTGGAGGTAGATTGTGTGGGTTAAAAATGTATGCTGTAAACTTTGTAACAAACAACCATTTGAAATTAAGAGTTATAACTAACAAGACAACAAAGAAGATAACAGATTCATAAATTCTGTGTCAGTATCAAAAAAAGGCAGATAAATGGGAACCCCCCAAAATACATGACAAATACAAAACAAATAGCAACACGATAGCATCAAACCTAATCGTAGCAGTAATCTCATAAATGAAATGGGTTTAAACATCCCCCAATTAAAAGGTGATTTTTCAGGTTGAAATAAAAAGCAAGATTCAGCCCTGATTGGGTGTCAGTTGGTTGGACGGTTGTCCCATACACCAAAAGGTTGCCAGTTCTGTCCCCAGTCAGGGTGTGTGAGAGGCAACTGGTTGATATTTCTCTCTCTTTCCACCCCTCCTTCCCCCCCAAAAGCAATACATATATCCCCAGGTGAGGATTTTTTTTAAAGCAAGATCCAATTACATATTATAGACATAAAGCCAGAAAAAAAGACGTAAAGTGAAAGATTGGGGAAAAATAATCTTACGTATACTCGTGAAAAGAAAGCTGGAGTGGCTGTATTAATATCAGACAAAGCAACTTCCAGAGCAAGAAATACTACTACAAAGAAGGTTGTTTCATAATGATACAGGGGTCAGTTAAGGAACAAAATACAATAATCCCAAATGTTTATGCATCTGTTAAAAGATCTTGAAAATGCTTGAAACAAAAGCTGACAGAACTTCAAAGAGAAATAAATCCACAAATGCAGCTGAAGATTTCAGTGCCCCCCTCTCAATAAAAATGGAAATCAGCAATGATATAATGGCTTGAACAAATCCAAGGTCACAAAGATTTACCTTTGTTTTCATGTTAAGAGTTTTATAGTTTTAGCTCTCAAATTACTTAAATCCAAATTAGTTAAAATTAAATAACGTAGAATTCAGTGCCTCGGTTGTATTCCCCCCTTTTTTGAGCATTCATGTGGCTGATGTCCACCACGTTGGTCACTGCAGAGACAGAGTGTTTCCATCATCCAGGAAGGTCTTTTCGCCATACGGACTCCCACAAACCCCTCCTTTAAAGGAATGTAGGAAATGCACTAAGGACTTGAACAGGTAGTTCACAAAGAAAAAAATAAATGAGTTCCTTCCCATCTTGCAAGATGACGTGTGAAAAAACCGAGAAGCCGGATACTAAGGAGAAACAACCTGAAGCCAGAAAGGCTGATGCTGGTGGCAAGGTTAAGAAGGGTCACTTCAAGGCCAAGATGCCTAAGAAGGGGAAGCCGCACCGCAGCCAAAACCCTGTCCTCCTCAGAGGAACTGGCAGGTATTCCCCCTCAGCTGTGTATTCCCGAAAGGCCATGTACGAGAGGAAGTATTCCACAGCTAAATCCAGGATTGAAAAGAAAAAGGAAAACGTTCTTGCTAGTGTTACAAAACCACATGGTGGTACTTGAGTGGTTAAACTTTGCAAAATGCCTAGATACTATCCCACTAAAGATGTTCCTCAAAAGCTGTTGAGCCATGGCAAGAAGCCCTTCAGTCAGCATGTGGGGAACTGCGGGCCAGCCTCACTCCCGGGACCATTCTGACCGTCCTCACTGGTTTTCCCGAAGGGGCTGATTAGTGCCTTGCTGCTTGCGACTGGACCCCTGTCCCTTCATCCAGTTCCTCCGTGTAGAACACATCAGCAATTTGTCATTGCAGTCTCCACCGAAATTGGTGTCGGTGGTGTGAAAATCCCCAAGCATCTCACTGATGCTTACTTCAGCAGCAGCAGCTGCGCAAGCCCAGACGCCAGGAGGGGGAGATCCTCCACACCAGGGAAGAGAAACACGAGGTTACAGAGCAGTGCGAAGGTGGTCGGAAGGCTGTGGAATCGCCAGTTCTGCCAGAAATCAAAGCTGTTCCTCAGCCCCAGGGCTACTTCCACTCCATTTGCTCTCACAGATGGGCTTTGTCTTGACAAACTGGTGTTCTACATTTCTTACAAAGAACCTAATTAACTGATTTGTTATGTAAATAAGTGGGCAAGTTCATGTTCATAAAATTGTTCAGAGTTGAAGAATTCTGAAATGAAACAGCATTTTTAGTCCCCCGGCTTGACAATAACGGCTTCCTTCAGGTCTTAACTCAGAAGTTACACCCAGTGAGGCCTTCCCTGCCCACCCTATTTAAAATTTCAAACCTAATTTCTTCATTTCCTGCCCTTTTCCCTTAGCTCTTTCTATTAATAAACTATATATTTAACTTACTTTTTCTTGTTTATTGTCAGTTTCCCTCTTTTTCAACATAAGGCCTGTTTAATTCACTCTTCATTGCCTCTCCCGGACCTGGAACAGTCTAGGTAGAGTAGAAACGCAGATGGATGTTTGTTGTTGAATGAAGGCCGGCAGGGTGCAGAGGGACCGGCACTGTCATACACTGCTATCCGAGAGAAGTGGTCCGGCCCTTCTGGAAGTAGTTGTGCAGTATGTAACAGTCTCAGAATCGTGCTTGCCCTTTGACCCAGCATTTCTCCTTCTAGGTATTTATAACATAAGGAAGTAATTAAGGATGTGCTGGAAGATTCAGCCACAGTGGAATGCTTTTAAAACTCTTGAACTCTGACATATTGGAAGGAATGTAGATTGTTTTTGAAATGTGGCAAGACCTATTTTGCAGAGTTGTTCAAAAATGATCTTCGTTTCTCTCCTGATACCTTAGCATTTTAATTTAAAGTAGTTTTGTTACTTTTCTAACTAACTTTTCTTAAGCAAAACTAAAACTTAACCTATACGATTTTTTCCACAGGTCCCTTAATATGGACTTCGAAAATCAAGATAAAGAGAAAGACAGTAGCAATTCTTCCGGGTCTTTCAATGGCAACAGCAGCAATAATAGTAAGTCACTTTATGTCGATTAACTTTCATACATGTAATTGTTACTATTTGACTCTTTCTATAACTCCAGTTAATTCACTGGGTTCAAAATTTACGTGCTGTAACAATCTAATCTGTCTGGTGTAATTTGTTAAATTCTTTGTTTTGAATCTGCACTACTGATTCCTTGAACTGCTGATTCCTTGTGTAATGCTTTTAACTCATGCCTTAAGAGCTTGCTACTGCGGGTTCTTTATCTTCTTAAAGATAAGCAAGATAGGTTAGTATCTGCTTGTTTATGACTTCATTTAAATACTTTGTTGAGGCTGATCATTTTATATGTGTTGATCATAAATTCATTCATTGACTCTTAAAGATAACTGCTTGAAGTACTTTCAAAACTAAGCACAGTATCTCTTCTGATATTTAGAATTTACAAGAACACTTTTAAAAAAACAAAAGTGTACTATATGGCAAATATTCAGCAGCATTATTCATAATAGCCAAAAAGTAGAAGCAACTCAAAGATGCATAAGCTAGTGAACCAATAAACAAATAGTCTGTGTATGGAATGCTCCTCAGCATTAAAAAGAATGAAGTACATGCTATGACATGGATGAACCTTAAAATATTGTGTTAAGTAATAGAAGGCAGACAGGGAAGAATACATGTTGTAGGAATCCATTTATATGAAACGTCCAAAAAGGCGAATACATAGAGAAAGAGGAGATTAGTGGTTGCCTGGGCCTAGGGGTGGGAAGAAGAATTAACTATAAACTGGCATGAGGGGATCTTTTTGAGGTGATGGCTTCACACTTGGTAAATTTGCCACCAAAAAACTATTGAGTTATCCACTTAAAATGGGTGAATTTTACAAACTGTACCTCAATATAGTTATAAAAAGCTGGTAATGCTTATAAAAAGAATTAAATTAGAAACAAGGAGAATTGCTTTGAATTAAATTGATATTGGATACTTACCATGCACTTGGCAATCTAGTAGGTATATTGAAAGATGGAAAAGTGTAAGAGCTGGTTCCCAAGCTGTCACATGGGCATTGTGACCAAAATCCTTTCCAAGGTGTTCATAAATGCTAAGACAGACATAAAAAATATTACTTCTCGTCCTGTTCCTGCAGGAGATACTTTAACATAGCCTCAGAATCCTTCTGAACAGCATCTACTATCAGTAGGTCAGAGTCAGCACTAGAAAGGAAGTCATTTTGACATCACATCCATGTACGAAGAGGAAAGAGAAAGGCAAGTCGGGGTGAGCAACAGAGGGTCAGGTTAGTAAGGGACTGTTTCCTAGAGAAGGTTGAGTTTGACTGGAGACAGTGGACTTGGGTTGTGGAGAATTCGTCATTCCAGGTGGGAGGAATGTAGTAACAGACACGGAGGGGAGAATGAGCATGACTTTCAGAGTTAGCATCTCCACTGAACAGGGAGGAAGTACTAGGGATCTAATGTAAAATTAGATAGACTATCATGGAGGATCTTGGAGGTTAAATTGGTGATCACTTAATATCTGTTTCATTTTCTCTAGTTATTGTATTATCCCATCAGTACTTGCCCAGTTTTCACCCCATTAAATGTGTTGTCTCCAGCAGTGTAAGTGGGCATGATAAATACAGTAAGTAGAATCAGTTAAATACAAGTTTTTTCTTATGACATAGGCCCTTGTATGAGGTAAAACACTGTACCAGTGGATTACCGGCACCAGGTAAAACCCAGTGTCAAGATCGGATTTTCAGGTTAAATTATTGCATAGCACCTCACCATCTATCAACATTTTAAGCCAAATCACTTTATACTCTTTTTTTAAAAAGATTTTATTTATTTATTTCTAGAGAGAAGGGAACAGAGGGAGAAAGAGAGGGAGAGAAACATCAATGTGTGAGAGAAACACATTGATCTGCTGTCTCTCGAACATCCCCAACCAGAGACCTGGTCTGCAACCCAGGCATGTGCCCTGACCAGGAAGTGAACGTGTGACCTTTTGGTTTGTGGAATGAAGCCCACACCAGTCAGGGCAAATCACTTTATATTTCTACTCTTGAAACTCCTTTAAAAGTTCTGTGTTATATAGCATGTGCACAAATGATGTACTTAAACCAGATTATAAATCTGTTATATATATTGCATCACAGAAACTGAAGAGAAATAAAAATAAGTACAGTTTTATCCTCAAATAAGTGGTTGAGTCAGTCAATGAAGTAGAAGGAAGTTACCTGGAACATCACTTTTTAAATTTCTCGTTCTTAATCAGTGTATAAAGAATAGTAGTTCTGGCTGGTGTGGATTGAACCCTGGCCTGCGAATGGAAGGGTTACTAGTTTGGTTCCCTGTCAGGGCACATGCCTGGGTTTTGGGCCAGGTCCCCAGTTGGGGGCACGCGAGAGGCAACTGATTGATGTATCTTTCATACATCAGTGTTTCTCTCCCTCTCTTCCTCCCTTTTCCTCTCACTAAAAATAAATAATTTTTTAAAAGAGTAATGTGTGATTATTTAAATGGTTATTTTCTAAAATCTCCCTCCCATGCTTGCTGAATTATCCTCAACAAATATATTTCTTCAGTGTCTAATCTGGGCCACGGATACCAAAAAGATAAACACAGATTAGACTAGAATGCAGTTCACTCCCATAGAATCAGGATCAACATAACAAAAGGAGAGGCCTTTGCAGAGAAGGTCAGTGTAGTACTTGATTATGGAGCAAGGCACCATTCCATATTGAAGGGATGGCATGGAGAAGGGGATGCATTTATCAAAAGTCAAAGAAACAATAGCCTGAAAGATGAACAGAGAAATACAAGAGATTGTGTAAGTGGCTAAAGAGACTGAAGTCCTCGACGATCACATTGTAGGAATAGGGGAAAGTTCTAAGAAAAGGGAGGTGTGAATTTAGTGTTAAGACTTTGGCGAGAATGTTTTGACCTGATTGAAGGAGAAAGTGTGTAGAAGAGAGAGATCTCTTAAAGGTTGCAGTTGCCTGCTCCCGAAATAAATAAGAATCAGGACGTGAAAATGAGTGAACTACAGCTGTGCACAGTGGCACATTGTTGAGTGAAAGACACCAGACAGAAAAAAACCAAAATATTACATGATTTCATGGCCATAGTGAGTTAAAAAAAAAACAGGCAAAATAAACACGTATTAGTACTTTATTAAAGTGCATGCTCAGGTAGAAAACATAAAGTAAAGCGAAGAAGAAAGTGTAAGAAAAGGCAGCTAACCCTGTGGAGCAGGGCGTGGACCGGTACTGGTCCGGGCCTGTCAGGAATGGGGCCGCGCAGCAGGAGGTAAGCTTGAGTGTAATGCGGTTGAATCATGGCAGAACCATCCACCCACCCCCACCCCGTCCGTGGAAAGATTGTCTTCCATGAAAACCGGTCCCTGGTGCCAAAAAGGTTGGGGGGACCACTGCTTTGGAGGAAAGAGAAAGGAAGTCGTGGCTGGGAGGGACACCACGGACATGTCTGAGGTTAGCAAGGTTCTGTTTCTCTACCTGGGCGGTGTTGGCTATGTTGTGGTTCACTGTGCTCTGCGCTTCTCCGCACGGGTGCTGTGTTCCACGGTGGAAAGAGTTCGGACGGAGAGGGGTCCCTCAGAGGCCTCTTTGGTTTTCTCTGACCTTGCTCTGACTTCTGTTTCATCACCACATCTGCCCCAAGAAGTCCACATACAGAGATTTTAACCCTGGCACATCAGTCCTTCGTTTAATTTGTGTTAAGTGGTTTTGCTAAAGCTCCCCCACCCCTCATTACATAACATTTGGAAGTCCTTTACTGCAGTTCTCTTCATTAGTAGAGATACAGTATATACATCTTTCTCTCCCCACCTAGATTCTAAACTTTGTAAGATCTGGAAGTGACTTTTAAAAATTCCTCATGTTGCCGACTGTATAATAGGTGTTCAGTCAAATAATCTTTGTTTAAAAGCAAGCTGCTCTCATGAGGGTACAAAATCAGTAACTTTCCTAACAATTATCAGCAACACTGGTGTATTGCCCAGTGTCTGTTTTATGGCCATACACATGATTAGCCTGTAGCCATGTTCAGTGAATGCTGAAAATAATGTCTCTGTGCATTATTTGTAATTCCGTCATGATGCCTTCTCCTTATGTTGATTCTGGCGTTAAAGATCATGCAGCTGCATTTAAGCTCTCCCAGTTACGGCTGCTCTGTTTGCTTTGCTGTTTTTTTCTGAAGTCACTGGATTTTAGCTAACATTTCTAAGTAGTAGTTCCCCCACTTCAGGGCCATTCCCCCCAGACCCTTAGGGAGGGCAGTGTGGAAGCGGTGTGCCTTGGTTTAGGTAGCACACTGCGAGCAACCAGAGGGGCTTAACGGGCCTTGTGACATCGCCGTCCGGTAAGCTCTCCCCGGCACCGTTCTACAAAACTAGCTGAACCGGTGTGCGGTACCCCTGGTTTACAACCTGTGCTTTCAAAAAAAAAAAACCAGTCTGTGATTCTATCTCATGCTGTGGAAGGGTTCTTTGTATTCCATTCTGCATTTTGGTTGCAGAATGAATTTCTAACATTTAGATTTATTATAAACAAATACAGTAATTAATCTGCAGACTATGATGCTTTGCTTTACAGGAGAAGGGGGTGTAATTTACTGGTGAAGGGGGAAATTTTAACATTTAAAGATTTTTTTAAAGATTTTATTTATTTATTTTTAGAGAGGGAAGGGAGGGAGAAAGAGAGAGAGAAACATCAATGTGTGGTTGCTGGGGGCTGTGACCTGCAACCCAGGCATGTGCCCTGACTGGGAATTGAACCTGCGACACTTTGGTTCGCAGCCTGCGCTCAATACACTGAGCTACGCCAGCCAGGGAACATTTAAAGATTTTTAAAAGTTTTGTTTCTTACCACATTATAAAAATCATTCATTTGAAAAATCATTTTGTTGTGAAAGGCACCTGAAATTCTGTAGTTTCCTCTAGTTCTTCTTTGAACTGCTGTAGAACACTCAAAAACTAAATGAGCCCTGATCAGTGTAGCTCAGTTGGTTAGGTGTCATACCGAAAAGAGAAGGGTCACCGGTTCAATTCCTGGTCAGGGCACATGCCTCAGTTGAGGCACATAAGGCATGTATGAGAGGCAACCGATCGATGTTTTTCTCCCTCTCTTATCTCCCTCCCTCTCTCCTCTTCTCTCTAAAATAAATAAAATCTTTTAAAAAAACTAAGAGAAATTGAGAGATTTCATAGTTTTGTCTCATAAATATCCATGGGACTCTTTAAGGTACGAAAACCACCCCCCCTCCAAAATTCATGGCCATGCTGAATGGGTCTCTCTGTGATTCCGGACAGACCTCGTCTCGATCATTTGTCTGTCTTGACCTGGAGATCGTTGCTCCTGAATCGAATTGCTCCACTCCTGAGTGATTCAACTCATCTACCCAGCCAATGAGAAGCAACTTTTGTTTTGTAAAAATATTTAATATGTTATTTCACCAAAATTTCTGAATAGCTTACTTGGGAACGGGTAAATTTAAATGCTGAAGAGCAAGTTTTAAATGTTGGTTCATGATTGCATAGCCTTTTGTGTCTGGTTGTGTTCATCTTGGTTGCGTATTTTATTCATGGCCTTCATTTAGTGGAGAGGCTTTTACTAATATTTCTTTATAATAAAAATACACTTATTAAGGTAAATAATTGATAAGCTTCAGGGTCCAGCTCTGTAGTACATCGTCTGTGCACTGCACTGCGTGCTCATCACACAGCCAGGTCTCCTTCCGTCACCGTACCTGTGACCCGTTCACCCTCTTCCTCCTCTCCCCACCCTTCTTCCCCGCCAGTAAGCACCATACTGCTGTCTGTGTCCAGGAGTTGTCATTTCTGTTTGTTCACTTGTCGCTTTCTGCTTTATGTCCCACCTATGAGTAAAATCATAGGGTTCTCGTCCTTCTCTGTCTGACTTATTTCACGTAGCATACATAGTACTCAAGATCTATCCATGTTGTCGCAAATGGCAGTGTTTACTCCTTTCTTATGGCTGTATATTAGTGCCACATCTTCTTTATCCAGCCATCCCTCGGGGGACACTTCAGTTGTCTCTATGTCCTGGCTGTTGTGCATAGTGCTGCAGTCAACAGGGGTACATATATCTTTACAGTAAATGTTTTCAAAATTTTCAGGCAATTAGCCAGAAGAGGAATTGCTGGGTACTACGGTAGCTCCAGTCTGAATATTTTGAGGGACCTCCATAAAGTTTTCCGTAGTGGCTGTAGCAGTTTACATTCCCACCAGTAGTGTGTGAGGGTTCCTTTTTCTCCACATCCTCTCCAGTATTTATTATTTCTTGTCTTTTTTTTTTATTTTAAAGATTTTATTTATTTATTTTTGGACAGAGAGAAAAGGAGGGAGAAAGAGAGGGAGAGATACATCAATGTGTGGTTGCCTCTCATGCACCCCTGCTGGGGACCTGGCCCACAACCCAGGCATGTGCCCTGACTGGGAATCGAACCGGCGACCCTTTGGTTCACAGGCTGGCACTTAGTCCACTGAGCCACACCAGCCAGGGCTATTTCTTGTCTTATTGATAATAGACATTCTAACAAGTGTGCAGTGATAGGCATCTCATTGCGGTTTTGATTTGCAGTTCCCTTCTAGCTAGTGAAGTTAAGCATCTTCTTGTGTATCTGTTGGCCATCTTTGTGCTCCTTGTAAAAAATGTTCAGGTTGTCTGCCCGTGTTTTAATCAGAGTTAAGTTTTTTACTTTTTTGTTATTGAATTGTGTGAGTTCTTCATATAATTTGGATATTTGCCCCTTATCATAGGTATTATTTGCAAATATCTTCTCCCATTCAGTTGGTTGCCTTTCTGTTGATGGCTTCTTTTGCTGTGCTTAAACCTTTCAGCTTGATGTAGTCCCACTCATTCATTTTCCCTTTTATTTCCCTTACCTTTGGGGTCAAGTTCACAGAACCTGAGGCCAACGTCCATAAGTTTAGTGCCTATGTTTTCTTCTTTGTATTTTATTGTTTTGGGTCTTATATTCAAGTATTTAATTAATTTTGTTAATTTTTGTGTTACACTGTCAGCAGTCTAGTTTCTCTGTGTTGTTTATTAACTTTCCAATTTTCCCAACACCATTTATTAAAGAAGCTGTTCATTCTCCATTGTAGATTTTTGGCACCTTTGTCACATTTGTTGCCCATATACATGTGGGTTTATTTCTGGGCTCTGCATTCTATTTCATTGGTCTGTGTGTCAAAAGGCCCTAAACAGCTAAAGCAATCCTGAGCGGGGAAGAAAAACCCCAGAGGTATCATACATACTTCCTGTCTTCAGATGATTCTACAAAGCTACAGTAATCAAAACAGTATAGTATTGGGGGAAAATAGACACACACACAGCTAATGAAAATTTCTTCTTTAGTTCCTCTCGTGCACATAATGATATCTCAGCAGGGTTCATTGGAAGCAGGTCACGCACAAGATAAAATTAGTGATCTGTTCATTCAGTGGTTACGTTTACCTTTTCCACCAAATATTCTATTCATGTTTCTCAGCATTGGATGCAAAATAAAAATTGTATGGAGAGTTTTTAGCTGGGCCTATTAATCCCCAGAGATTTTATTTTAATTAATGTGAGGTTGGGCCTGGGCATTGTAATTTTTTAAGCTCCCCGGGTGATTCTGATGAGCAGTCGAGAATAGAGAGCCACCACGCTAAATCCTGTTCGTTCCTTAAGATGTTCCCACAGTTTTCCTGATTTGCTGTTTTCAAATGCTTTTGTTCCTCCCCTTCCCCCACCCCCAAAGTCAGTCCTCAGCTATTCGCCACAGTGGGGAAGAGGGAACGTGAGTACAGTAAATCCCCAGATGGTGAGCAGCAATTTTAGTCCATAGCTTTAAACTACCTCTTTTACCAGGCCTATACACAAGACCACAGATGCACTCGGATAGATGAATCTGAAGTTTTGCTACCTTTGAATGTTCTTGATTTTGTTTTTGTTTTTGGCCCCCCATTACCCAGATGGTTAGCACCTCAATTCAAGTATTCTTAGAGCAGCTACTATAATGAAGGCACCGAGAGCACGGAGTTCATAATCTCATTGGGAAAGAAAGATTTAGGGGGCCTCGGTAATCTGTATCTCACATTCTACTCCCCAGAACCGTCGATTCTGATGAGTTCATGTATCTACAGTGTATGGCGTGGTGCTTGTTACATAAGCAGTTATGTGCCTTTCTCTCTTTCAGGTATCCAAACGATTGACTCTACCCAGGCCCTGTTCCTTCCCATTGGAGCGTCTGTCTCTCTCCTAGTAATGTTCTTCTTCTTTGACTCAGTTCAAGTAGTTTTTACAATATGTACAGCAGGTAAATTAATTCCTCTGTTCTTAACACTAACCTAAAAGGAAACATGTTCACCTTTTTTTATCATCATTTAAAAATTAAGATTTGTACATCATGCCATCTGTCAAGTTTTTTTTTGTTTTTGTTTTTTTTTTCCCACAAGTCTGGCTTCTCCTCCCCACACCCTTGAACCACTGGCACACATGCCAGCGTAATCAGAGCCAGGGGCTTGAGAGCTCAGGAGCTCTGTGACACCAACGTAGGGTCACTTCGGCTGTAGGTCACCGGAAGTCCAGTTGGGCAGAGTGGTCATTGGAAACCCTACTGGTGTTTCCACCGATAGAAACATTGGTAGCTAATGGAGATGATTCCACTCTCAGCTCTCTGCTCAGTTGTGAAGCTAAGCAATGACGGAAATGTATAATAGGTGGACAGACTGCTAGACGCGGTGGGAGACAACCCCTGGCCCGCTGTCAGTCTTCCCTTGTTGCCATAGAAGAGAACGAGGAAAACCACCTATGCTTCCTCCTACTTCAAATCAGTTTCTTTAAGAGGTGGTCTGGGCAGTGCTAAAGGAAGATGGTTTTCTTCTCTGGTTAATTAGAGTGTATCCACTTGTTGAGAAAAGTATTCTAGGAAATGATTTGTCCCATAAGTCATGTCATTTTTTTAATAATGTTGAACAGGAAGCCACAACAACAAAATTTAACCATACGTTTTCTCTCTGTAGTTCTTGCAACGATAGCTTTTGCTTTTCTTCTTCTCCCGATGTGCCAGTATTTAACAAGACCCTGTTCACCTCAGAACAAGTAAGGAGTTGGCAATTTCCTCTAAATTATAAACTTGTATGTTTTTCTTTCACGCTTGCTAGCATTATTAGGAGTCTGAACTTCCTGTTTTGACTGGAGCACAAAAAATGCCAGAAAACTGGGAAATGAGATGTTTGATTTTTAAAACTGGAAGGTAGTATTTCCTTTTGTACCTTTTCATAGCAGACGAAATATAAACCGATCTTAGGAAGTCAGAGTCATTGTATTTGCTTCCTACTTAGATTATTGAAAGATGAGAAGTTTCCTTTGAACGCAAGGCTTTCGTTCCTTTAGTAGTGAGTTAATCGGGTATGAAAGTAGCGGTTCCTCGGACATTGTTTGCCTTTCATCTTGGGTAACCCGGCACGTAAACAAATCGCTCACACCTCACCTCCGAAAGCTGTTGCTCCGTGGAAACCAGTCTGTTGCCACCGGAGAGGCTGCGTGCACTTAGGAGGCCAGGCCCTGGGGCAGCTGATTTTCCCAGGAATTAGTGATAAGCAAATGGATTTAACATCTTACAAGTATGTATTCTTCTTTGCTAAATGAATTATTAATTTTCCTCATCAGAATAGGATTTCCCCTATACTTAGAATCTCTGAAGATTGATATTGCCACTTCAGACTTCTAAACACCTATGTGGATAATTTGGGATAAAAAGTACATTATCAAATGGGTTCAGAAATATAATTATCTGAGCTCTGTGTAGTTTACTGAGAAGAGGTTTGGGTGTTTTTCACATCCCGGTACCTAGATGGTTGCCTGCTGCTCTAACCAGGCCCTGATGAACTCAGTCATGATGAGCCACAGGCGAGTTTGGTTGCCTGTTGGTCCAGTAAGTGTCACGTGTTTTCCAGGATCTCCTTTGGTTGCTGTGGGCGTTTCACTGCTGCGGAGCTGCTGTCGTTCTCTCTGTCCGTCATGCTCGTCCTCATCTGGGTTCTCACGGGCCACTGGCTCCTCATGGACGGTGAGTAACTGCTGTGGGAAAGGTCAGAATTCTAATATGGTCTGTAAGTAGTTACATTTCTGTCCTCCCTCTCCTCTCTCTGCGTTAGTCGCGCTGCTTCTGATTACCATATTAGGCATCCAAAGATGGTGTTATGTACCATTAAGTTTTTTTTATTATTTTCACTCACATTTTAAGATATTTTTTAATAAGAGCTTTCTTGAGATACAGTTCACGTAACACATACAACTTACCTACTTAAAGTGCACACCTCAGAGGGTGTTTGCATGTTCACAGAGCTGCACAGCCATCACCATGATCGCTTGTAGTGCGTTTCTACCCCACCCCCACACCCCGCCCTCTGAAACTCACACCCATTAACAGTCACTACCCCTTCCCCCACCCAGGCCCAGTCGTCCTTTAATCTACTGTCTCTGCATTTGCCTCTTCTGGACAGTTTAAAACCAAGGATGTTCTGCTCATGGTCAGATTGGATAGAGTTTAACCAAAAGGATTTTAAACTTTTTTTCCTGCAAACCGGAATCAATAACATAGGATTAATAAAGAAATTTTAAACCCTAAGGAAAGCTAAAACCTTATCCTTCTGTTTCAAGAGATTCTTCTTCTCATTAAGTTACTTTAACCAGTGGAAGAATTTGACATTTATATGCATCAAGATAGTTATTGAAAAACTCTAAGAAGCTGCATCTTACTAGGGAACAAACTGTAGAATGCATTGCGAGCTCTGTAAAATTATATTTAAATTGTTTCTTTTTTTTAGTCTTCACCCGAGGACATGCTCATTGATCCCAGAGAGAGGGGAAGGTAGGGAGAGAGAGGGGGAGAAAACCATCAAAACATTGATGTGAGAGAGAAACATCTATTGGTTGCCTCCTATATACGCCCCGACCAAGGACCAAACCTGCAACCCAGGCGTGTGCCCTGACCGGGAATCTAACCTGCAGCCTTTTGGTTTGCGGGACGAAGTTCCAACCAAGCTACACCAGCCGAGGTGGTATATGTCATTGTAATCAAAGGTAACACATACAGAAAAAGCACTTAACATACGAGACATGATGTACTTGTTTTTAAATATAATTTTCAGTAGAGAATAGATACACCAGTGGTCACATGGAGAGGGGGATGTGACTCTAAAGAAATGGCACTGGGATTTTATGGGGCAATCCAGCTTGTCCATATACTGGGGGGGTTGGGGGTGGTGGCGGCTCCACAGATCTGTCACAATTCATAGAATTGGACATTTACAGAACAACTCTCGATTTTACTATTTGACCATGTTAAAAATTTTAAACGTATTCATTTTGAATATGTCTTTTGTTTTTATGTATTTGTTGTCATAGTTGTGCTTTTTTTTTTTTTGGAGTGCCTGCCATATACCGAGTATTCAAAGTCAAAAGCAGTTCCTTGTGGCTGCAGATCTGGGCGTCCTGTAGACGCGTACTGACCTTTAATGACTCGGAACGGGAGGCAGCGTCCAGATCACCAGTGTCTAGACTCTGCAGTGACTCACCTTTGCTGATCCTGACAGCTTTGGTCTTATTGTAGCGTCATACATTGCCTTATAAAAAAATTTACTGTGATGGTTCACTTTAATACTTGAGTATATACACTGTGTAAATAAGTATTTCGAAGTACAGTATTTAAAATTTTTAAGTGGTTGTACTGCTAAATTTTCTACATCAAGTATCAATGCTTTCAGTACTTATGAATTGGTGTTTGATACCTCAGTGCTTCTGGAGATTGATAAAAACTTGAAACAAGACATTACATCTGAAGTCACACAACTTGCTTGCCCAGCTTGTGGTGGAAGGGGAAGGCCTATTTTATATACACTCGCTATCGAGAGTGGTAAAGTGGTAGGTGTGTGTGCTTGACTTCTCCCGAGATGAACTTTTGGTTTTTGCAGCAGAATGATTTAACTAAAAATAGCACAGATATAAACTGGGCACACTTAATTTCACCTACGCAAATGTTGTGTGAAATGAGACACGGTGCTACGTATTTAACTAGAATAAATATAAAACAATAATCACCAGACCAGGACTATTTCGTCTCCATGCTAGCGGACTCCGAGTCCACATGACGGCAGAAGATGCTTCAAGGACCTTGAAGTCTCTTAGTCCCTGGCGTTCCGAGGTTCCCTCTATCCCACTGCTGACTGCGGTGGCTCTCCTTTCGTGGAACTCTGTACTCATGTGTCCAGACACACGTCACTGTGTACAGGTTTTGCTAAGGGTTTTAAGTTTACTAACTGCTGGCCCAAAAAAGGGGATCCGGTATCTCAAAACAGCAAGCAGTCTGTTCTTGATACTCTTATCTCTACCCTCCCCAAGCACTGTGTAGAGAAAAATACCCATTTACTAGTAGCGTGTCACTAAAAAAGAAAAGGTTGGCACGTGGAAGATGACATTCTTTTCAAGGTACACTGATTCACAACAGCTGTCGGAAACATTTTAGCGCAAGTCAGAATTTTCTCCATTGTACTTCTGCAGGTAGAGGGTGGGCATATGCTAATCAGACTCACTGGAGGAAAAGTGGGATGAGCAGCTCTCCGTAAGACACCCCGAAGGGTGCCTTACATGAACTGTTGAGTCGGTAGAAAATTGGCAGTGAAGGACAGACTGTTTTCCCAGTGACCAGCACCAGAAATACATTTGCATTGTGAAATTCACCTCATGATGAAGTTTCCTTGACTGTTTGGTGAGGTTCCCATAAACCCTAACTGGTCCCTAACTGGGAGACTTTTGCCTCATTGTCTGTCATCGTTTCCCAGTGTTTATTTGTCCAAGAATAGCTTCTTCCTACCGGTTTGCACTGGGCAAACTGACCTAGTGAGCAAGCAGAGTCCTCCCTCAGGGAAAGGAGAGAGCGAGCCTTTGAGCTTTTCCGCCGTTTGTTGGCGGGCGCTGGCTGGCGTGCTCTGGACTCGTTTTCTGCTGTTACAAAACATGTGGCGTTCTGGCCGCGGTCTTGAATGTCCTGAATGCGCGCTGCTCTGATGGAGAGACTGTCTCGCCAGAGTTCTCTGCAGAGTCAGAAGTCATCTGGTCGGCAGGGACTTGGGAGCGGAAGGGTTTTTTTAAATGAGTGTTTCTTAGTGAAAGCCTATTCTTTGAGGTTCATTTAGTGTGGAAACAATGCATGTGGTGGTTTTAGGACTAGGCGTGAAGTATATTTTCAAGGTTATAACAAGAAGCATTGACATTAAGAAGGAGCTTCAGAGTTTTCTTGAACTCAATCTAGAGCTTTTTAAAATCTATTCTGTTTTCATCTGGTAAATTAACCTTTTACATTCGGGAAAGTTTTGCAGGGGTGTCCAACCTTTTGGCGCTCTGGGCCACACTGGAACAAGAGTTGTCTTGGGCCACACATTAAATACATTGCGACGTGTAATCACAAAAAAATCTCAATATTTTAAGTAAGTTTGTGATTCTTGTGTTGGGCTGCGTTCGTAGCCATCCTGGGATGCATGCAGCCCCGTGAGCTGCAGGTTGGACACCCCTGCTTGAGAGGATTTGACTAATAGGTAGTGGGCTATATTAGGCCAAAAGCTGGTGAACCTTGTGCACACACACCTGATGTTCAAGGGTGGTTCAGACAAGTTCACAGTCAGCGTTCCCTGACCATTTCGAGGAAGAGTCTTAACAGATGTGTAGCCCAGCCCTTCATTCTACAGCACTTGCTACTAAGCTGTGATTAGAAAATGTTCAGTGCCAGAAATTGAGCAATTGTTATTTTTGTTATGAAATTCTAGACTCTGGTGCTTAGTCCCATAGGGCTTAGCTTTCTAGAGGTCTTAGAAGCCAACAAACACCTTGCAGGTTACATAACCCTTTTCAAGAACATTTAAGCTCAGTTTGGTGCCATTGTCTTTGTCCTTGGCCCTACTGGTTGTGGAAGATAAGGTGATACGGAGATCATATCAATAATAAATTGCAAGTAACTACAGCTAAGTGGCTAAGATTAATAATTTACTTCCCTAACGCTGTTGCTTAACTTACATCTAACTAAAAGGTAAGATTGTTAATAAAGCTGTCAGAGAGTCTTGGCAGTTCCTCAAGCAGCATGGAGCAAGGGAGAGTTACCATCTCCCTTCGATTTTTACTAAGAGAAGAGGTTTTTTTTTTTTTTTCCAGGGTTACATAAATGAAAGAATGAAAAAGAGAGGAATGCTAGATGAGCAGTTGGGTGTTTTCAGGAATAAAACATAGCTTGTGGCAGTACTCATCCGGGATATTCATTCTGCAGACTTACGTTAAGAAGCTTCTCTGAAGTGGCCAAAGGCGTGCATTCTGCCTGTCCAGACTCGCAGCTTCGAGAACAGTGGGGAGACCCGGGCTGGCCTGGACAGAGGTTACTGCTCCACTTGGCTGGAGAGAGCAGTAGGTTGAAGAATTGAGGACAAAGGGAGAGGGCAGAGGCCGAGCCTGTGGGCCCAGCGCTCTTCGGTGCGAGGCTTTATAACAGACTGGATCCGTCTCAGAGTGGGGGTCCGGGGTAGGGCCGAAACGGCGTTTCACAAGGGCTGTGGGGAGGAGGCGGGCCAGCACGACCGAGGTTGTGACAGTAAAGACTAGCGCCCCAAAATGGCCGCGGTTGAGTGTACATAATGACAGACTGTGGTAAGTTGAAAATGAACCCAGAGTTTTTTGTTTGGAAGGTTAGGAATAGCCCTGGCTGGTGTGGCTCAGTGGATTGAGTGCCAGCCTGTGAACAAAGGGGGGTCGCTGGTTCGATTCCCAGTCAGGGCACATGCCTGGGTTTGAGCCAGGTCCCCTGGTGCGGGGCATGCGAGACACAGCCACACATGGATGTTTCTCTTCCTCTCTTCCCCCCACCCTTCTCTTCTCTAAAAATTAACAAGATCTTTTAAAAAATAAAGATAAAGAAAGCTTAGGAACAGAATGACATGGTCCAGAGCAGTGATTTCCAGCCAGTGTGCCGCAGCAGGCATAACGATCTGCTGCAACAAGAGTTTTCCAAACACAACACCTGTTCAGTCAGGGGCTTTGGCCCGTTCCCTTGGATTGTCAAATAAAAAATGACAACAGCCAACACAATAGCTTTCTGGTGTGAATGAATCAAAATTACACCTATTTTGTCTGCCAGGTGGGCAGAAGACATTTTTTGGTGTGCTGCAGAACTTTAGTAGTTCAAGTATACCATGAGGTGAAAAGGGTTGAGAGTCGCTGGCCTAGAGTCAGAAAATTCTGTCACTGGGCAGTTTGTTGTCCATGTTTGGGTCCGACCCGGGTGTGCAGAATGAGCACGAGACGGGTGATAAAGCAGCGAGTGGATGCTCGGACCGTAGGACCTATAAAGGTTCCCGCTGGTTTCGGATTGACCGAACACGAAAGTTCTGACGTGGACCAGTCACCTGCGTGTGGTGGAGGCATATACATTGACCCTTGGGCGCTGCCCTTCTGCTGGTCTGCCCAGTGGGTTTCCACACCCCTCTCAGTTATCATCAGTCAGTCCTCGGACCCCCGCTGCCCCCCCACTCCTGCCTCTTGTCTGCCCACCTCAGGTTTTCGTTTCTTCTGTTTCCTTGTACTTTGCACTCCCTGTGTTCACTTGTAAGTTACTGAACAAGTCACCTCTTGTTACACCATTACCCAGCCAGTGTTGGTGCCCAGACGTGTGTCTGATGATTGTACCGGGAAGTTCGTTATTTAAAACACGAGTGTGGGTTGGTTGTGCCATCGGCCTTAAGTGTACATTTCTTCACACCTTCAGCGTGCTTCAGTCATCCCTTTGCACCCTGGGATGTTTGTCTTTGCAGAGCCTAATTGGCCCTAACTCGTTAACACGGTAATACAGTTCGTTATATTCATTTGAAATGACATGGGCTTGCATTTGTTTTACCAGTTTGTTTTTATAAGTTTATTTAAAAAATTCAAGGCGACCCTAGTAAAATGAGCATCCCTAGATCACTGTGGAGTCAGGAATCACGTCTTCACCGCATCTCTCCCAAGTGCACACCCCGGAGCCCAGTGAGCGCGTGATGACAGGGTCGGGAGGAATAGAGGCAGGCTTTCTCCGTGGTTCCACTGCTGTCTTTCCAACCCTCCCGTGTTGTAGGACGGGAATTACTGTTCTCTTCCCTTAGAGTTCCTGCAGTAGGAACTCATTAGATGTTAGTTGAATGTATGTATCCAGGTACCCTGGGCATGCCAGGCTGCTACACAGGCATAGCCTCTGTTTTATTACGCTTTGCTTTACTGGGCTTCACAGATGGCACATTTTTTACAAATTGAAAGCAGGACCTTCCACCAGCAAAAAGAATATAACTTCACTGCGATACATCCTTGCAGTGGTCTGGAACCAAACCCCCATCTCTTAGGTGTGCCTATATCTTCCCGGTTTGTTACATACATTTGGCAGTTTGCCAAACCTGGTAAAATGATACACATCTGTAATGTGGCTTCACTTGCTTTTCTTACTTTCCTTAGACTAATTAGGAATTCGAAGTTGAGAGAACGTAATTTTTATTTATTCAGCAAATACTGTCTACTCTGTCAAGTGCTGGGAGTCCACAGGAAAAAAAAGCCATGGTTTCTGTCGACTAGGAACAGCTGGTTTAGGGAATAAATGCTTGAATATAGATAATCACACTGTTACATAAGTGGGTGCAGAGAAAACAACTTAATCTGGTTAGGCCAGGAAAGACTCCCTAAGGAAGGGCTTTCTGTCCTGACTGGTGTGGCTCAGTTGGCTGGGTATCGTTCTGCAAGGTGAAAGGTTGCCAGTTCGATTGCTGGTCCGGGCATGCGCCTGGGTTTCGGGTTCAGTCTCCAGTAGGGGAGCGAATGAGAGGCAACCGATTGATGTTTCTCTCCCTCTCTTTCTCCCTCCCTTCTCCTCTCTAAAAATAAACAAAATATTTATTAAAAAAGAGAATGAGCCTGGCTGGCATAGCTCAGTGGATTGAGTGCGGGCTGCTAACCAAAGCATCACAGGTTCGATTCCCAGTCAGGGCACATGCCTGGGTTGCAGGCCACAGCCCCCAGCAACTGCACATTGATGTTTCTCTCTCCCTCTCTCTCTCTCTCTCTCTCTCTCTCTCTCCCTCTCTCCCTTCCCTCTCTAAAAATAAATAAAATCTTTTTAAAAAAGAGAGAATGAGGATGAATTTTCCAGGGAAAGGAGCCCAGGACAGGGCCTCTGGGTAGAGCATAAAGGAACGTGAGCATGTATCGAGCAGAGTGATCGTGTCTGAGCGACCGCAGAGTGTAGAGGCCATGCCCCCGAGGACTTTCCATTTGAGTTGTAAGGAGAGAAAATTGTTTAAAAGGATACATCATGTCTCAGATTTTGAGAGGTACAAGGAAAAAAATAATAAGGCAAGATAGAGGAATGAATTGCCGGACCAGTGTCCCTGAGTAAATAAAAGAGCATGTGACGGAGGGTGAGGTAAGATTAAAGGAAGGAGCAGGGATGGTGCATCCGCAGTGATGAGGGGCCGCAGAGGACTGAGGCCAGGAGGCCTGGCTGCGCCTGTCTGGAACTTTATCAGAACAGAAAATCCCCTGGGTCTTACACAGCCGAACACTTAGTGTGAGACAAGGAATTTCCCCAAATACTGGGAGGTCAGGCTGGGCTCAAGTGGGCCCTTCGTACTGTAGGATGTGCAGCCCTAGACTGGAGCGCAGGCCTGGTTTTCGAGGGGACCTAACCACTGCGTCGGGGTTATAAGCTGCGTGGCTGGTGGAAAGGGGACGCCCCTGCACTGCGCACTGACTGCCGTCTCCTCCCCAGCCCTGGCCATGGGCCTCTGTGTTGCCATGATCGCCTTCGTCCGCCTGCCCAGCCTCAAGGTCTCCTGCCTCCTTCTCTCAGGGCTCCTGATCTACGATGTCTTTTGGGTAAGGTCTGCTGCCCCGAAGCCGCCGCGCTCCCTCGTGTTGAACTGGAGTTTGAGTGGCTGGCGTCTGGCTAGCGGGGCGCCTCCCATCTGGGAGCACTCCCCCCAGCTGGCTTGTGAGAGGGTGAGCGGGCGGCTGAGCCTTCGTTTCTGGAGACGTGTGTGACAGGTAGGGCGGAAGAGGGAGCGGGCAGACGGAGTTCTCTGCCCTGGGAGCGAAGATTTCCTCCTCAAAGCATGCGGTATTCCGAGACTCCGTGCTCCAGAGCCAGGAGAGCTGGTGCTGAAATCACGCTGCCTCCAGCTCCCTCTGTTAAAGGTGACTCTCCACTCGGCAGGTGTTTTTCTCCGCCTACATCTTCAACAGCAACGTCATGGTGAAGGTGGCCACCCAGCCGGCTGACAATCCTCTCGATGTTCTTTCCCGGAAGCTCCACTTGGGGCCCAACGTGGGGCGCGACGTTCCTCGCCTGTCTCTGCCTGGAAAGCTGGTTTTCCCTAGGTAGGACTGGCACCTCGGGCCTCGGGCCAGACACACTGCCTTCCTGTGCCTTGGTTACCTGTCTCTGTCATCAGCATTTCAGTCCTAGACTGGGCAGGGTTGGGAGTCAGCAGCTGTATCTCAGGGAGAATGTTGGCTTGCAAAGTTTTATCACTAAGTGATGCAGGTGCTTTTTATTACCGATTAACACTATCAAGCAAGCACGTTACTACTGTTGACATACTCAGAAGTTGGCTGGAGAGAATAACAGGAGATTGTGGAGTTTTGTACTTCTAAGACACTTGCAAAAATATGTCCTAATGCCTAAATTGCACAGTTCCTAGTAATACAGTCTTGGAAAAATTAATATGCTGCTTTAATCTCTTACGCCTGGTAGTAATTAGGTGCTTATTTGAAATCTCGGCAGTGAATGGGTGACAGTGAATTGCTTGACGCTTCTAGAGGTGGCGGTGCTTACGCAGGTCACGTGCAGTCGTCCGCCAGTGCTCTCCCGGAGCACGGCGGGGCTGGGTGGGGGACCTCTGTTGCTAGCGCTCTGTGGTTTTCAGTCTGGCTCTTACACACTAGTGTTCAGCCAGTAGAGAGTCCCATCTGCCGTTCAGGTAAGTTCCTTGACGTCCCAAAGAGCTGACAGACCTTGCCCAGGAGGAGGAGGAGGAGGACGGGACTGTAGAGTGCAGTGCGGCAGCCCTGACCTGTGACACTACCTTCCAGCTCCACAGGCAGCCACTTCTCCATGTTGGGCATCGGAGACATCGTGATGCCCGGACTCCTGTTGTGCTTTGTCCTCCGTTACGACAACTACAAAAAGCAGGCCAGTGGCGACTCCTGCGGCGCCTCCGGACCCGCCAACATCTCCGGACGCATGCAGAAGGTCTCCTACTTTCACTGCACCCTCATTGGATACTTCGTAGGTAAGAGAGCCAGAACCTGTGTCCGAGCCCCTCTCCGGCTGTCCCCCACCCCTGGAAGTAAGCCAGGTCTTCCGGCGACAGGCGCTGGATGGAAGGGGAGCAGTGACTGGCTGCTGTCGACGGACAGCCGGCCGCAAAGGGCAGCGCTTCCCGAGCCCATGAGATGACAGGTGCTGCCTGCACCGGCCAGCCCAGTTCCCGGTCCGAAGGACGTTGTAGTAAGAGTGCGGTTTGTAGTAAGAGTGCGGTTTGGCCCCAAAGTCGAGAACTCCTACCACGTGATAATTGTGGGTCAGTCTGTGTGCTTAATTAACAGTCTTCAGCTTGGGCTGAATGGCTGCCGTGTGTGTTTTCCTTCATTTGTTCTGTCACCTCAGACTCGCCTTAGGCTGTTTTCTCTCTAGGCAGCTCGCTGACAGGCAGAGACGGCGGTAGTTGGGCTGGGTGTAGCAGTAGCCTGTCTGCAGCTGCAGCGGGCACGGTGAAGGGAGTGGCAGAGGGGCCCCTCGCTCCACATCAGCTCTTCCCCAATTCCGTAGTGCTGTCACAGGCACGGGGCCATTTCAGTCCAGGGACTGTGGGTGGCGGGTCCGGGCAAATGGTGATGTCCCTGCCAGGTAGGTGGGGAGGCTCCGAAAGGAGAAATGCCTTAGCCAAGGCTACATAGCTCCTGTAAGCAGCAGAGCTGAAGCTGAACCCAGGTCTTTTGCCTCCACGTCTAATATCACATCCCATACGGCAGCAGACGGAGGGAGACCAGGCACACTCGGGGCCGAGGCGAGGGCTTGACCCGGGAGCCAGAGCACAGGGTGGGAGTTGGGCCAGGCACGGGTCCTTGGAATTCTAGAGTTTTGTGTTTTTGTTTTTCAATAAAGATTTTTTGTCGTTTATTTTTAGAGAGGGGGCGGGGAGGGAGAAGGAGAGAAACATCAATTTGTGGTTGCCTTTAGCGCACCCCCAGCTGGGGACCTGGCCCGCAACCCAGGCATGTGCCCTGACTGGGAATTGAAACTGGCGAGCCTTTGGTTCGAGAGCCCGCACTCAATCCACTGAGCCACACCAGCCAGGGTTGTTTTTGTCCTTTTTTAAACTGTGCTGTTTCATGTTTAAAGGTCCTTTGCTGGGCATTTAATACCCTGCCCATTGGATGGGTGTGTCACATTAGATCTGTACCGTCTGGAGACTGCCAGCACAGGCGTCCAGGAAGCAGACACGGCCTCTCTCAGAGCTGGCCCCGTGGAGTTACTCACAAACGCTTCTCTGCCCTTGTAGGTCTGCTCACGGCTACTGTGGCGTCTCGCATTCACCGAGCAGCCCAGCCTGCCCTTCTCTACTTGGTGCCATTTACCTTATTGCCACTCCTCACAATGGCCTATTTAAAGGTGAGAGAAGGGATTATAAACCTGTGAAAGCAATAACTTGGCATTGATCCGGGACTTGGTATGTATTCTTCTTGCTGGAGGTGGTTCTGAAGCCCCTGAGCTCTTGATCTTGAAGTTGGGGTTTTGTTTTTTGGTTCTACTAACCTGATATTAGCAGGTATATCTGCTTCCAGCACTTCCAGATTCTTGCAGCCACTGGCAGGAAATGCTAATGAGTTAGGCTACTACACCACCTGCTCATGGGTGATTGATTAACTGAAACCCCTAGAACCCAGCTGCAGAGACTCCCTGCTCCTCTTAGAAACAGTGCCCTGTTGCCACCTAACAGCTTCTTTAAACCCTGCATCAAAGTTTGGAAATAGGAGTGGGAATAGGAGCGGGCAGAAACACCACGGTGTCAGCGCGCCCTCCTGGCCTTTCTGCGGTGCACTGCTCTGCCAGGCGGGCTCCGGGCCGCGGGCGCTGTAAGTAGCTGCTCCACCAGGTGGCTTTCCAAAACTACCTGGCACGTAAAGCCCGCCCAGAGTTCTGCACAGGGCCCCTCTCAGCACAGAAAACCAGGTGGAGCTCCCAACACAGTGAACCACGGGAGCCCACACAAAGGCATTGCCGTTAAAGTGGCAGAGGTTACAGGGATGATCTTAAAGGAAGCAACAGAAAAACAAAGGAACCAATAACCTAGAATAATTTACCTGGCAAAATTATTCTGAATTGAAGGAGAGAGAAAAAGTTTCCCAGACAAGCAAAAAACTACAGGACTTCATCACCATTAAACCAGCTTTACAAGAAATGTTAGAGTCGACTTTAAGTAGAAAGGGAAAGGCTATAACCAGAAATACCAAGTAGGAGAAGGGGGGAAACCTCACTGTTGCCAGGTAGTCAATGAATACAGCAAATTAGACAAAAGCCACTATGCAGGTTTAAAAAAAGTATTAAAACTACAATAAATAGTGTAGAGATACACAACACAGAGAGATCTAAAATGTGACATCAAGAACATTCAGCATGGAGAGGGGAGTGAAAATGCAGTCTTGTTATGATGCACTTGAACTTAAAACACCTATCAGCCTAAACTACACTGCTGTATACGTAAACCTCATGGTAACCAAGGACCTACAAAAGATACACAAAGAACAAAGAGAAAGGAACTTAAAAAACAAAAACAGCAAAACACAAGGGAAGAGATCAAGAAAAGAAAGGAACAGAAGACAAACTATAAAAGTTAGCAAAATGGCAATAAGTACATACTTATCAATAAATAGAAATGGAGTAAATGCTCCAGTTGAAAGACACAGGTGGCTGAGTGGGTTTAGCAGAAGACAAACATCCGTGTGCTGCTTACAGGAGACTCGTTCCAACTTGCAGAGGACTGAAAGGGAAGGATTGGAAGAAGGTACTCCATGCAAACAGAAGCTGAAAGAAAGCTGGAGTAGCAACACTTAACATCAGACTAAATCAACTTTAAAACAAAAAGGTGAGAAAAGACAAAGCAGGACATTACATAACTAAGGAGTAACCCAAGAAGATATAATAAGTGTAAATATCTGTGCACCTAACACAGGAGCACCTAAGCCTACGAAGCAACTATCAATGGGTATAAAGGGAGAAATTCGCATTAATAAAATATAGTAGGGTATTTTTTAAAGATTTTATTTAATTTTAGCGAGGGGAGCAAGAGAAAGAGGTACATCAGTGGGTTGCCTATTGCACGCCCATCCTGGGGGCACTGCTACAACCCAGGCATGAGCCCTGACTGGGTATCAAACCAGCGACCCTTCCATTTGCAGGATGACACCCAACCCCCTGAGCTGCACCAATCAGGGCTAGAAGGGGATTTTAATACCCCATTCACATCGATGGATAGATTGTTCAGACAGAAAATTAGTAATGAAATAATGACCTTAAATGTCATAGTAGACAAGATTACTTAGTAGACATTTATAGAATGTTTCACCCAAAAACTGCAAGAGACACTTTTTTTAGGTGCACATAGAACATTCTCCAGGACAGATGACACATGAGGCCACAAATCAAGTCTCGATACAAGATTGAAATCATAGCAAGAATCTTTTCTGACCACAGTGGCACAACATAAGAAATCAACTGCAGGGGGGAAAAAATGAAAATGAAAACAGCTTTTCAAAATTTATGGGGTGCACCAAGAGCACTTCTGAGAGGGAAGTTCATAGCAATATACAGGTCTTCCTCAGGAAACCAAATCTCAGTCTAAACTCAACACCTGAAGGAACTACTCAAAACAAAACCCAGTGAGTAGAAGAAAGGAAATAATTAAGACCAGGGTGGAAATAAATAGAAATTAAAACACAGTAGAAAAGATCAATAAAACTAAGAGCTGGTCCTTTGAAAAAACAAATTTTTAGCCAAACTCACCAAGACAAAAAGCAGCAGGTTGTGGGTTTGCACCAGAACCTGGCTGTGCCGGCACCCAGGTGCCAGACTTCCGACCTCCAGAACTCATAGAAATAAACTGTTTATAAGCCGAAAAGAAAGCTCAATAAATAAATCATAAATGAAAGAGAAATTACAACTGATACCACAGAAATAGAACCATTAAAGAATACTGTGAACTGTTATGCCAGCAGATGTGACAATCTAAAAGAAATGGATAAATTTCCACAAGTATATAACCTCCCAAGACTGAACCAGGAAGAAATGCAAGCTCTGAATGGACTATGAAATATTAGCAATAAAATTGAAGTAGTAATTAAAAAAAATAAAACTTCCAACAAAAGTCCAGAACCAGAGGGCTTTAGTAGGTGAATTGTACCAAACATTCCGAGAAGAAAATGAATACTTATCCTTGTTAAACTATTTCAGAAAACTGAAGAGGAGGGGATGCTTACAGTCTCGTTTTATAGGCCAGCATTACCTTGACACCAAAACCAGATAAAGACATGAACAACCCCCCCCCCAAAAAAAGCAAAATAAAATGGCAGCTCATTATGCTCTGTAAACAAATACAAAAATTTTTAACAAAATATTAGCAAACCAAATTCAGCAATACATTAAAGGGATTATATATCGTGACCAACACAGATTCATCCCAAGGATGGTTGAATATCCATAAATCAGTGTACCACATCACGTTAACAAAATAAGGGATAAAAACCATATGATCATCTCAGTAGGTGCATCAGATAAAATTCAACATCCTTTGATGATAAAACTCTTAACAGAGTGGGTAAAGAAGGAATAGGTGTCTCTCTCAATGTAATGAAGGCCATACAGACTGACGGCTAACGTCATGCTCAGTGGTGAAAAGCTGAGAGCCTTTCCTCTGAGATCAGGAACAAGACCAGGATACCCACCATTACCTCTGTTCCACAAAGTATTAGAAGTCCTAGCCACAGCAGTCAGACAAAATGAAGAAACTAAAGACATCCAGATTGGGAAGGAAGAAACCAAACTCAGTGTTTGCAGATGACATGATACTGTGTGTAGAAGACCCTAAAGACTCCACCAGTAAACTACCTGAACTGACAGGTGACTTCGTGTGTTGCGGGATGTAGAGTCCGTGCACAGAAATGGTTACGCTTCTGTGCATCAGCACTGAACCATGGGAAGAAAAGAGCCTGTTCACAACTGCATCAGAAAGAGTAAAAAAAAACAAAAGTGAAGGACCTATACTCTGAAAGTATAAGGCATTGAAGAAGAAAACTAAACAAGATACAAATGAATGGAATAATATATTTTGCTTTTGGATGGGAAAGGTTAATATTGTTAAAATGCCCTTACCACCTAAAGTAGCATACAGATTCAGTGCAGTTCTTATTAAAATATCAAAGACATTCTTCTCACAATTAGAACTAATCCTGAAATTTATATGGAACCACAAAAGACCCCGAATAGCCAAAGAAATCTTGAGAAAGAACAAAGTGGGAGGTATCGTGCATCCTGATAACAGATTTTATTACAAAGCTACAATAATCAAAACAGCACAGTACTGGCATTTAAAACACATACCAGTGAACTACATAGATTGCAGAAATCCCCATTTATGTGGTCACTTAACCTACGACAAAGGACACAAGGATATACAATGGGGTAAAGACAGTCTCTTTAAAGAAGTGGTGAACTGGACAGATAGATGCAACAAAGTGAAATTGGACCACTTTCTTACATCATACACAAAAATAAACTCAAAATGGATTAAAGACTTAAAGGTTAGACCTGAAACCATAAAACTCCTAGAAGAAACATAGGCAGTGAACTCTGACATTGGTCTTAATAATATCTTTTTTTGATACATGTCCTTGAGCAAGAGGAACAAAAGAAAAAAACAGATGGGACTACATCAAACTAAAATGTCTTTGCACAGCAAAGGACACCCACAAAGTGAAAAGACAACCCACTGAAAGGGAGAAGATCGTCACCAGTTAGATGCCCGATAGGGGTTAATATCCAAAATACAGAACTCGTACGACTTAACAACCCAGCTGAAAAACAGGCAGAGGGCCTGAGTACATGTTTCTCCCGGGAAAACGTACAGGTGGCCAACAGACATACGCAGAGGTGCTCGGCACCACTGATCATCGGGGAAATGCAGATTAAAGCCACAGTGACATAGTTCCTCACACGCGTCGGAATGGCTGTCTGTCCCCAGGAAACACCGAGTGCTGGGGAGGATGCCGAGAAAAGGGAACCCTCGTAGTGCACACTGTTGGCACTAACGAAAATCAGTGCAGCCACTGTGCAGAACAGTGTGGAGATTTCTCAAAAAATTGAAAATAGGACTGCCATACGGTCTAGCAATTCCACTTCAGTGTGTTTATCTGAAGAAAACAAACCCTAATTCAAAAAGATATGTGCACCACTGTGTTCATCGCAGCAGGATGGGGAAGCGACCTCGATGTCCACAAATAGATAAATGGATTAAAGATGTATATCAGTGTATAGAAATCTGTGTGATAATGGAATAATACTAAGCAACAAAAAAGAATGAAATCTTGTCATTTGCAACAACAAAGATGAACCTAGGGGGGTGTTAATGTTAAGTGAAATAAGACAAGGACAAATACCATATAATCTCACTTCTATGTGGAATCTAAAAAAACTAAATTTGGAAATAGGAATGATAAAAAATCTAGACTTAGAGCATTCTCTTCTCTACAAGATTTCTACTTTCAACTCCCATTTTACAAATGAGGGAACGGACACAGAGGAACGTTTACTTGCCTAGATCACCTGACCCATAAGCGACAGAACCTGTACCAGGACAGAGTCGGTAGACTCTGCTCAAGGGGCCTACGAGCTCTTCCGGTTAGGACCTCAGAGGACGGTGGGCTACGGTTCAGGGGGTAAACTGAGTGTTCTTTGATTTTCTGCAGCAGCAGCCTGAGGTCGAGAATCAGGAAAGACTCGCAGGTACGGGCGTCTGGTGTTTAAACCTGTAACTTAGAAAAGGCCCTTCTTTCCCAGGGCGACCTGCGGCGGATGTGGTCGGAGCCCTTCCACTCCAAGTCCAGCAGCTCCCGGTTCCTGGAGGTATGATGGGCCGCCGAGCGCGACCGGAGTGGCCGTCTTAGTCCTTTTCTGTCCGCGCCTGGTTTTGTTTCCTCTAGAGTTGGCCTGGTACTCGGAGGCGTACCTGTTTAAGGAACTGAGGAGTGACTGCATTTGCCTGTGCGGGAGCTCGTGGGCAGGAGCGAGGTGCTGGAGCCCGCTCGGACCCTTCTCTCCTGCCCTGGCTGAGGGGGAGCCCCCGCCGGAGGGACGGGCCCTCCCCGGCACTCCTCCCTCCCCCGAGTTTCTGGACCTGCCCCGGACTGGACTGTCACCAGAGAGGGACGGAGGTGGGCCCGTGCAGACTGACAGCGGCAAGGACCGCTCTCTGCCTTTGAACACTACAAGGATGGAAAACGTTAGCAGCCGAAGTTTCTTCAGTGAACCCTCAAGAAGTTTGGGACCAGTTTCCTGTGGGGGACTCAGTTTCAGAGAACTGAGACAGAAGCTCTTCTGTCGTTATATTCTTCTTTCCTTTTTTGGATTTATTAAATATTTTCTGTGGTGTGAAGTGACTTATTAAATCCACAGACATTGAGTGACTTCTTACAACGTACACATAAGACTTGCTGTAAAGAGTTCGTGTCCACCAGATGTGTCGGCAGTGAACGAGGGCACGGTTTTTATACGTCCACACACACGCACATAGATAGGTATGAATAAACAGACCCCACCACCCGCTCAGATCATGCTGTGTAGCAGACAGGCTTGCTGTAACCGTTAGCATGTAGAGCCGTTTCCTCGGGCTTCCCTGTGTATGGATACGCTGCCGTCCCTCCCTCCACGACGAACACGCGGTTAAAAGCCAGCGCCGTGTTTGTACCCATGTACTCACGGCCTCTAGGGGACTCCCACTCGGTTCTGATCAGTGTAGCAAATTAGGGATGGAGACACCTTCCCGGCCCTTCCCTTCGTGCGCACAGGCTTCTCCCGGGCAGGGGTTTGAGTGCTTCCCTCGAACTGATGCATGTACTGTAGCAGCGGGCGTCTTCGTGCTTTCCGATCATAGTAATGTACTACTTGTAAATACATTTTTCTATTTTCTATTTTTTTGTATTTTTTTGGCATTTTTGTTTCATCGGTGTGCTGTATTTTCCATGCCCTCACTCCTTTAAGAAAAAAAAAAAAGGAAAAAACAACACAATCCTGTCCTTGCTCTTGTGATTATAGTCTTGGTTTACCTGTGGTGACACCCGGGGATAGGGGACAAATGTCAGGTGTCCCTCTGAGATGCCCCCCGCATTGCAGGAATTGTGGGAAGAGCAAGCTGCTCTGCGCCTGCAGAGTCTGACCGCGTGTGCGGTCCCTGCCGCAGAGCCCGTGTGCTGGGGGTGCCCGGTGGGGGCGGCGTCCGCTGGCAGCCCCGGCCTGGGGGGAAGCGGCCCGCTGCTCGGAGGCAGAGAGATGCCTGGGGTTGGCCCGCACGCCCGACAGCAGAGGCTGGAGGGGGACCCGTGTCCCGGCTTCCCCCGCACGCCGGTGGCCCACCTCTGCCTTGTCCCGTGCGGCAAACGGGCGTGCTGCGGTTCCTGTCGCTGGAAGAAGGTGCGGAGGCTGGAGCTCACGGCTGTGCGCGTGGCGCCGTCGGGAGTGTCAAGCGACCAGGACGGTGCGCTCTTCAAACCTCTGTGTGTCTTCAAATCCTGCTGAGGGCTGTTCGGTTTTTTTTGTTGTTGTTTGGTTGTTTTTGTTTTTTAATAAATGACTCCTTTCTAGACTTTGTCACTTCATCTTCACTTTTGGTGGTTGGTACCAGAACTCCCGTCACCGCCTGCCTGCCGTCTGCACCAGAAGACCCTGTCTGTCCCCGGGCCGGGCCCCCTGCAGCTCTGGCTCGGTCCTCGAGATGCCGGAGAGCTGAGGCTGCTGTCGTCCACAGAACTGCAGGCAGCCTCCGGGGTTTGCTGGAGACCAGAGGCACGCGGGTGTGCTCCTCCCTGGCCACTCGGCACTTCCTCGGCCCCCCAGGGTGCAGATGGCCGATGGGGGCGGCGCGGGAGTCTTCCAGAATGACTCGGATTAAAGGCGCGTGGTGGTAGTGGCTAGCAGTACTATCCTGCAGTTGGTTGTTTTCATTGTTCTAACTTCTCATACAAAAACGAAGTTTCCAGACAGAAGTAGTGTAATTTGGTGTTATTCTCACTTCTGTGCAGGTTTGGGGGTGGGAAATACCCACACCAAGGGCTCCTACATGTAATTGGGGTTCAAGTTGCTGGTCTTCAGAGTCCTTGAAACTTGGGCAGAGGAACTGCAAACATCCCCTTTTAAGTTAACTGCAGCCAGCTGACGCCCGAGAACCACCCCCAGTTCTAGAAGTCACACCCTGTTGTTGGGGGGGGGGGGTCGGGGCTGTGGTGAGAGTGTGTGCTTTCCATATCCCCTTCCCTCTGCACTCCCCTGCCTGAGACACGGTGTCCTCCTCCTCCTCCTCCTGGTTCCTCAGCTACTCCGACATTGGGGTTTTCTGAGAAGTCTTTTGCATTAGGAGAGGCGTGTTGACAAAGTTCCAGCATGGACTCCCTCCCTTTCTCCCTCACCGGTCTGAGGTGGTCCTTCCCCCAGAGTCACTGCATGTTGGAACTCTTGATCATAGTGACTTTCTTCTTGCTGATCTGAGCTAATGAAGACATGACAGCAAAGTTCATCCAAAGCCAAGCCGGTTCTGTTACCGTTATCACGGCTCATGCCTTTTCTGGGTAAGAGCGCGTCACGGCTCCCTGTGCAGGGACAGCTCAGACTGGCATGGGGGGGGGGGGGGCCTTGGGGAAGGGCAGGCTCTGTCCGCACCGCCTTGGGAGCCTGCCTGTGCAGGCTTTGGTTACATAGGTAAGGACGCTGGCCACCGGAGGAGGAGGAGGCAGACTAGTTCTCTGTGAGGGTGGAGGGAGGGGAGTTCTGTTTTGCCAATAAAGTTAAAAATAGAATCCGCTGTGTCTGCACAGCAGCGCTCACACGGCTGCCAGCCACATGCAGTGTTGGACGCGGACACTTGTGTTTTGTGAAGCCTGACGCTGACGTCACAGCCTCGGAATGTCGCAGTTCTGTGTTGCGCGTCAAGAATGCCAGCCACGCAGCCCTCCGGAGAGGCGGCGTGGGCAGTGCCGGTCTCCCAGCGCCGCTGGCCCGGCCCACCTCCTCCCGCCACCAAGTCACATTTCTTCAGCAGTTCCCAGCAGTGGGCCGTCTTCTGGAACAATGGCCCCTAACACGGGGGGGCGGGAGGGGTGGGGGTCTATACTGCAGGGCTCACGTCTGATCACGGAAGTCGGGCCACTGCCCTCTGCTGCGAGGGACGAGCCAGGTAAGAGCTTTCCAATCTGGAAATTATTTCTGCGCAGTTGGCAGACTGCTTTCTGTTTGCAGGACTAAACTCTTGACCCCCATGTATGCGGAGCCTGCCCCAGCACAGCACACCTTCCCCACCCCCTTTGACCGTCAGCCAGAATTTGCTTCCTCCTCGGCTTTTCCCCGGGGATTCAAAGCCCTTTCCTGTCCATTTGAGGTCCATTGGTCACCTTCCAGCTGCAGCTGTGTCGGGCCCCGGGTGCTCCCGGCAGCACAGCCAGCCGTCCTGACCCTGCTCCAGAGCTCTGGTGCAGGAGGTGCTGTAACTAACGCTCGAGACCCGTGGGGAGGAGGTGGCAGTTGTCCCCACACACCAGGTTACTGGGTGACGCCACATCGAACTTGAGAGTTGCCGGAGCTTCGTCCCCATGCCTCGGCCTGGCTGTAAGCAGCAGGGCTGGGAATGCTGTGTCAGGAGAGCGTGGTTCCCGGACCCTTGGTGCAGGGCCAGCCCGGTGCCCGCAGACACAGGCCGGCGTTGATATCCAAGCACACACGTCAGCGGCGGCCACATCCGTGTGCTGCAGGTTCTCGGTCGAGGAGGTAAAAGTTCATGTGGCAGGCGCAGCCTCCGTTTATGGTTCCTTTAATTGGGATCTTTACTAGGGAGTCTCTTAAGTTCCAAAAAGACTGTCCCCTGCTGGGTTGGGTAGGCCCTTAAAGCTTGCCAGCCGTCAGTGGGGACAGAGTCCAGAAGTAGCGGAGGTTGAGGGCTGGCTGGACACACGGACAGAGCCCCGGGTTCTCAGGAGACCCGGGGCGACAAAGGAACAGGAGCCAGAGCCGAGGCCATGGGCCGTGGCTGCTGCCGCCCTGTGAGGGATGCGGGACGGGAAGTGGGTGCCCAGAGGGCAGGGGTGGGGAGAGCGCGGCGAGGGGGCCACGTGCCAGCCGGCACTGTGGCCTCGGGACCGTGGGTGCCGGCTCCCCTGCCGTGTGCGCGGCCTCGCTCCTCCCCAGCTTTCTCACGAGAGCTCGCTCGGCCCGCCGGGGCTTCCCGGGGGGCAGAGCGTGAGCCTAAGTTTCAGCCTCTGTGGTGGAAGTAGAAACTGGATTTCCAAAGGGAGGCTGGACGGACTCAGATGGAGAACAGGTGACAGTGGGTGGGGGTGGGGGGAAGAGGGGTTGAGTGAAAAAGGAGAAGGGCCTGTGGACACAGAGCACAGAGGGTGCTTGCTGGGGGCAGGGAGTAACTGGTCATGGAAAAGAAGATACTAGAGATGATGTGTTTTTAAAAAGAGGCTGAGGCCTTGTTCGTACTGGGAGGCCCAGCCCTGACCTCTCAGGTGACAGAGCATCTCGGGTGAGTCCCAGTCTCCCAGTTTGACCCTGGGGACAGTGCCGCCCTCCCCGAGGCTGCGAGCGCGTCGGGGCCCCGGCCCACCCAGGACTCTGTAGACGGACAACACCCGCACCCCATTCGCCGCACCCTCCTTCCCCGCCCGCCTCCTCCCCTGCTCTGGCCCTTCCAACTGTCCTCGCTCACACTCTCGAGGCCCGCGCCGTTAGCTGTCACCTGGTGGGTCTCCCGGCTGCCATCTGGCTCTCACCATGGCCTCTGAGCTGTTTACCCAACAGACCCTGCCTTGCTGATGTGACCTGCAGCCGAGAGGGCCCTGGGCCGGCGGAAGGAGAGCGGATGGGAATCGCTGCGTTGGACGCAGACGGTGGAGTGGGGTCGGCCCCAGGGGCTGGGACCTGAGCGGTCGTCGGAACAGACCGAGAAGAGAAGATGCACGAGTTCTGTTCGGGCCAGCAGAGCAGCCCGCACCACAGAACGGGGCAGGGGTCTGAAGCCTGGGGAAACAGGGAGGTCTAGCGTGAAGGCGTCGGGCAGCACTTACACCTCCTGTAGCCCCGTGTGACCTGGCCTTAGTGACAGAGCCCTTCGGAGCCTTAATTTCTTGCTCTGGAGTGGGGATGAAGGAGCCTCATCTAAAGCACTAAGTGAAGGTTAGGTCCTGCCCACGTTGCGTTGACTGGTCGTCTGCATCTCCGTGTGCCCCGCACACTGTCTACCGGTCTCCACAGAGTCCGAGTACAATTAAAGTAACCCGGTTTAAGCAGATGTGCACACTCGCCTTGGTCAGACGACCACAGCTTCTGTAATACCTCCAGTTCCTCCGAGGGCCATGGTGGTCATCCCACCCCTCGGGGCGGAAGGGAGGGAGGGCTGGCACCTGAATCCCCGTCCAGGCTTCCAAAGCAAGTGGGTCTTCAGACAGAGCAGCATCTTTCACCGCAAGCCTCGGCCAGTCCAGGGTCTTGACCTTGTCCTCACACACTTGAAGGACTTGGTACGAAGGGGGGATGGTGGGCGAGCCTGTGCAGAGGTTTCCCATGTCTGCACGTCCACCCCCACTGCCGCAGACCCTCGGGGAAGGACCCGGCCCACGGACTCTGCCTGGCCAGGTCCCAGCAGCCACCTCCTAGTGCCCCGAGGGCCTTCCTCCAGCCAGCGTCCGCAGGTCGGCTTGGGCCAGTGACGACGGTTTGCAGCTGGGAGCCAGCAGAGTGCTCGCAGCAAGCACTGACCCCAGAACAAGGCAGGGAGGCCCCGGAGGTGCCCTTGCGGGTCACTGGGCCGGAGCAGGTCCCGCCTGGTGGATCCTGAACAGCTCGCTCAGCGCCACATCAGCCTCCGGCCCAGTTCCCCAGGCGGACGAGTGACGACACTATTCCATGCGTTCGCGTCTCTTCCGTGATGAGTGCCACCTCGGCCTCCCTTCACTCCCGTGCACCCGAGAGGCCTGCCTGCTGCCGGTCACGGCCGAGCTGCACTGCGCAGCGGCCCGTCGGCCATCCGAGGGCCTGTGTTCTCAGCCGTCGGGTTTTTCTCGGGCACAGTCGGATCCAAAGACCCAGTGGGCCGGATTCCCAGCCCAGGTTAAAACAGAGAGCAGGGTTGTCCTCGGCCTCCTGGTCCAGGTGAGCCCGCCGGACGGGAGAGGGGCAGGAGCCAGACAGGGCGCCAGACAGGGCGCCAGACGGGGCGGAGGGGAACGCGGGCGTGAGCGTGGCGTCCTGAGGGCTCTCTAAGCCGAGCTGGAGCAGTCCTCGCGGAAGTCGTCGCTGATGAAGCAGACTGATAATTACCTGAACGGCCCCACCCCAGAGGGACGGGGTGGGGGGATGGTCTCACAGTTACTAGGAGGGACAGCCCTGGCCTTTCCCCGAGGCCCAGCCTTGTCCAGCGTTTCCTCTGGACAATGTGGCTGAGAACTTGACCGCTGGGCTTAGCAAATTCGAGGAAAACTCCGAGCAAGGGGAAGGAGCGCACAGCTGGGATCCAGAGAGAGCTCAGAGGGCTAGGACGGCCGGTCCGTCCCGGGGAAGCTGGCGGAGAGCGCCTCTGCAGTGAGGGCCGGGCGTGGGCACACCTCGCCAGGGCGCTACCATTACCGGTTTGCCGAAGCGCTCCCCGGGCCCCCGAAACCGACTGGCCTGCGACCTTGACCATTGTACTTCCTGCTCACTGCAGAGTCACGGGTAGACCTCACCCTCAGAGAACAGCCGTTAAGCACTCCGGGATGGCTCACCACCGGCCTGCCAGCGCCAAAACGTTTGAAGTCCAGTTACTGCCCAGGGCAGATAAAGGGGGTTGGCACGGCCTCGACCCTGGTCTTGCCAGGCCCAGTGGGCATCCCCGTGGTGGGCCAAAGTGGGGGTCAGTCATCTCGGGTCAGTCACAGAAGTTCCTGGGGTGGTCCACGCAGGGCAGGTTTTATTGTCCGTTGTACAGGCGACCGGAAGACCCAGTTTCGAGGTCAGCTCGCTCGCCCCGGGTCTGCCTGCCTCCAGAGCGCAAGCTTACTGCCCAGGCTGTCAGAAGCCAGTCACCACACCCGGGTCTTGTAAACACGACTCGGTCAGCTTAACCGGCAGGGAGGGAGTCTGCACACCCAGGGGAGGACCGCACTGTCCCTTGGGAAGTGGGGGCCCGCCGACCGGGTCGGGGGGAGGGGAGCGCTGAAGTTCGGCTGCCTGAGCCCCGCGCTGGCCCAGCTGTCCAGAGGCGCACGCAGGGGTCCTCGTCCCGGTGACACTGTGGCAATGGGACTGCTCACCGGGACGCACGCCTGCTGGCCGGCCAGGACCAAACAAACAGACTCTCCCTGAGGTGCTCGCAGCGACCAGATGTCAGTGTCAAAATCATGACCCCCCACTGTTGTCACAAAGCAGCACGCCATGAAATCAGCTGTCAGTGCCTGTTCTGACCTCCAGCAACGATGGGCTGAGAGTCAGAGCAGCCCTCCTGCTAAAAAGCAACTTCATAGATAAAAATGTCTCCTGAAAGGCAACCGAGAGGGTTCTGCGGCTCCCGGGGAAGGGAGCCCCACCCACCAGCCAGTCCACAAGTGACAACTACAAATTGTCAACAAAACACGTAAGACAACTGTGTCACGGTGGAGAGAGCGGCCAGAGTTCCCAGGAGGCTGAGGGGAGCCGACAGTTGGACAGGAGGGCACCGATAAGTGTCCGGTTTCACGGCTTTTGCCTGAGGACAAGCCCCATCTGGCCCCAGACGGAGCTCGTAGACCTGCAACCGTACTGGCTTCAAAAGCCACAGGAAAGGGTTCAGAATGACCCCAGCACCTAAAAGTAAGGGGATAAATCCCAGAAAAAAAGAGAGGGGACCCTACCTTCTGTATATAAGCTCAGCTCAAATCTGTGGCCCCTAAATACACAGGTCAGATTTCAACCAGATTTTAAAATAAATAAATAAATTTCAGCTGCCACCCACCACAGGGTTTTTAGGTCTGAGTGTAGCCCAATTAACTGCTTGCAAGAAAACCTGATCCATACGCGAAAGAAAAGGCAAGTAATGGAAGCTGACTTTGAAATGACCCTGATGTTAGAATCAACGCTCAGGATTTTAAAGCAACTATTACATTATGCTCCAAGACCATAAAGGAAAAATGCTTATCATGAAAGAACACATCCGAATTGGCAGCAGAGAAACAGTAACAGAAAGAATGAAATAAAGATTCTAGAACTGAAGCCCTGGCTGGTGTAGCTCAGTGGATTGAGCGTGGGCTGCGAACCAAAGTGTCGCAGGTTCGATTCCCAGTCAGGGCACATGCCTGGGTTGCAGGCCACAGCCCCCAGCAACTGCACATTGATGTTTCTCTTTTTCTCCCTCCCTTCCCTCTCTAAAAATAAATAAATAAAATCTTTAAAAAAATGATCTCTATTAAAAAAATATTCTAGAACTGAAAAACCCAACACCTGAAGTAAACTCGATAGATGGGTTAATAGCACGTTGAAGGTGACAGATTAAAGAATAACTAAGCTTGAAAAACGGGGTTGAAAACCTCCTCAGTAAAGAGTAAATACTCCTGGCCTCACGGGTCACGGGTCCCCTCACGACCCGTGGGCGCTGCCACTGCCCCGTGAGAGCGGATGGGAACGCGAGGGCATTGTCGGATTCAGCGGGGACGGGGGGAGGGGCAACCAGCTTTTCCCAAACCCTGAAATATAGCAATGACCACCTCCTCTGAAGAATGGGGAGGAAAAAAAGATTGAAAAATTATCAGAGCCTCATTGACTTGTGGGACAATGTCAAACCGTCTAACGTACATAATTATAATCCCAGAAAGAGGGGAGGGAAAGAATTAGGAAGGCATTTTTTAGGGGCGGGTGGGGAGAATAATGGCCGCATGTTTCCGAAGTTGGGAGAAGTTCAAGGATCACAGCAATCTGCAAGCAGGATAAACACGAAGAAAACCACACCCTGGAACTTCATAGGCAAACTACGAGGAACTAAAAATAGCAAACCTGGAAAGCGGCAAGATAAAAGTGACACATTGCATAGGAGAATGACAACATAATTGTATGAATACGGCAACCTCCTCATCAGAGAGCAGAGAGACTAGAAGACAAGGTGATGACATCTCTAGAGGCGTGGAAGCAAAACATGTCCACCCAGAACTCTGCCTCCCGCGCAAACACCCTCCGAGCATGGTGCGGCAGCGCCGTGCTCACAGGGACTCTAAGTAACAGGACCCGCCAGCCGAGGACCGGCAGGATGGGCATTGCTCAAAGTTCTTCAGGCTCAAGGGAAGGGACGCCAGACGGGAATTCGGATTTACAGGAAGCGGTGAGACAACTAGCCAAGTCGTTTCGAAATGGTCCCCAGTGATGCCTCCTGGCGTCTGTTATGCTCTGCAGATGGCACCCTCCCACACTGCCCCAGACTGGTCTGAGTGGCCGCGGGAGTCTGAAGGGACAGCGTGTGGTTCCCCAGGCCACGTTACAGCAGATAGTGCCGCAGGTGTGGAATCTTCGTAACCGTGGGTCATGCCAAAGTTTCTTCGCTATAACACCTCAGGCACAAGCGACCAAAGAAGAAAGTCTAGTTACCCACGAGTTATCCACTAGTCTAGTTATCCAACTAGGTTAACTGAATTCAGATATCACTGAATATCCTATTGAATATCCTATTCAAACCAAGGTTTGAAGTCTAGTTATCCACTAGACTCCATCAAAGACCACAATCAAGAAAGTGAAAAGACAGCCCAAAGAATGGGAGAAATTATTTGTAAGTCATGTATCTGATGAGGATTTACGATATAGAATACATGAAGAACTCTTATGACTCAACAATAACTCGCTGGTTTAAATAGGCAAAAGATTTTAATATTTTTCCAGAGTAGATATGTAAGTGCTCAGTAAGCACATGAAAAGATGCTTTATGTTAGTCATCAGGGAAATGTGAATGAAAATCATGCAGTTTCTTGGGGAATGATGAAAGTATTTGGGAATTAAATGGTTCCACAACTTGGTGAATGTTTTTAAAAAACCACTGAACTGTATACTTTTTTAAAAGATTTTATTTATTTATTTATAGACAGAGGGGAAGGGAGTGAGAGAGGGAGAGAAACATCAGTGTGTGGTTGCCTCTCATGCGCCCCCTCCTGGAGACCTGGCCTGCAACCCAGGCATGTGCTCTAGACTGGGAATCAAACCAGCGACCCTTTGGTTTGCAGGCTGGTGCTCAATCCACTGAGCCACACCAGCCAGGGCCTGAACTGTATACTTTTTAAGGCTGAATTTTTGGGGTATGTGAATTATATCTCAATTTACAAAAAGGAAAATGGCATTTCCATCTTAATTTTGTGGACCACTCACAGCAGGGGGGGAGTTAAACACCACTTCATGCGGACACTCAAGCTGCCGTATGGAGAAGTTCATGTGGGGAGGAACTGAGGTCTCTTGCCAACCAACAGCCAGCATCCAATTGCTGCCATGTGGGAGTTCTTGGAAGCAGAACCCCCAAGTCAAGCCTTCAAATGACTGCAGCCCCAGCCAATATTTTGACAGAAATCTCACAAGAAACCACAAGCCAGGACCACCCAGCTAGGCCAGTCCTGATCCCTGCTTTGCAGAAACTGGAAGACAATAAATGCTCACTGTTCTCTCAAGTCACTGAGTTACGGGGTAGTTCATTATGTAGCAATAGGTAACTAATACAGCTGGCAACAGTAAATACGTAGATCCAATATGAAAGACTTTTCTCTTAATTTCTTTAATGTACCTATCACTGAGCAAAAATGTTAACATTGCGTAGTGGGGCTGGTGACGTATGAAGATGTCGATTTCTGTAACAACTATTGCATAAAATGTGGGTGGGTGGGGTGAGTGGACTTACACAGTTGCAATATTTTTATATTTTTGTGATGCGGTAAAATACTGACTCTAGGTAGGCTATCAAAGTTAAGGGTGTGGCCCTGACTGGTGTGGCTCAGGGGGCTGGGTGTCATCCTGCAAACAGAAAGGTCGCCAGTTCGATTCCCAGTCAGGGCACATGCCTGAGCTGCAGGTCGGATCCCCCACTGGGGGCAAGAGGCAGCCCATCTGTGTTCCCCCCTCTCTCTCTCTCCTTCCCTTCCCACAAAGTGTATTTTTTAAGTTAGGAATGTATTGGGTTAGCCAAAAAATTTCATTTGTTTTTTTTTCTGTAAGATGGCTCTTCTAGCACTTAGTTGTCTTAAACTTCATTAGAAACTATTTTGTTAGATTGTATCATGACAGCTGACGTATCAGCGTGCATTAAAAAAAAAAAAACTTATCGCCTGGCTGGCGTAGCTCAGTGGATTGAGTGTGGGCTTCGAACCAAAGTGTTGCAGTTTCGATTCCCAGTCAGGGCACATGCCTGGGTTGCAGGCCATGGCCCCCAGCAACCGCACATTGATGTTTCTCTCTTTCTCTCTCTTTCTCCCTCCCTTTCCTCTCTAAAAATGAATAAATAAAATCTTTTAAAAAACATCAAAATTGGTGAATTTTTGTGCAGCCATTTTAATATTGAAGATGGAAGGAGATACTCCACATTTTTAGCATATTATGTTTATTATTTTAAAAAGATAAAAACACAACTGAAATGCAAAAAATGATTTGCTCAATGTAGGGAGAAGATGCGGTGGCTGATCTAATGTGTCAAAAGTAGTTTGCAAAGTTTCTTGGTGCTGTTGACATTTTGGCCAAATAACTCTTTGCTGTGGGCTGCCTTATGCATTGGAAGATGTTTAGCAGCACCCCTGGCCTCCGCCCACTGGAAGCCAATAGTGGGAGATGGCCGACATACCCAAAATATCCAAATCGATAAAGTTACTGGTGAAAATGAAAAATGTGTCTTATTTTATGGGAAAAACTAAATGGACTTTTTGGCCAACCCAATACACACAATGGAATGAAATTTTGATACATGCTACAACATGGATGAACCTTGAAAACATACTAGATGAAATAATCCAGACAGAAGAAGACATGTAGTGCGTGATTTCACTTACATGAGGGACCCAAAATAGGCCAATTCATAGAGACGGAAAGTAGACCAGAGGCCATCAGCGGCTGGAGGAGGGACAGGAGGAAAGGTATTTTTAACGAGGACAGATTTTTGCTGGGGTGATGGAAAAGTTCTGGGTGTGTGCAGAGGTGAGGATGACACAACATTGTGAGTGTACTTAATGCCAATGAGTTGTATACTTACGAATAATGACAATGATAAATATGATGCCGTGTATACTCTACATAGGCAAAAAATAAAAATTAAAAATAAGAAAATGGAAGGTGAAATAAAGGCGTCTTCGGTTCAGACACGCAAAAGCGGAGGGAATTCATCATTTTTAGGCCGGCGCTATAAGACATGTTAAAGGAATGTCTTCGGGCAGGATGATGACACCAGACAGAGGTGGTATCTGCTTCCCCGGGAATGAGGAACACCAGAAACCGCAAATATGTAAGTAAGTATTTTAAAACTTTTATACTTTACATTTTTTTAAAGATAATTGACTGTTTTAAGTAAAAGCAATGAGATGTGGGCCCCATAATATACAGAAGTAAAATGTTCGGCAGCGATCACACAGTCTGGAGTGGGTGGGAATATCGATACATTGTTTTAACATTCGTGTGTGTGAAGAGGTGCAATATTACTTGAATGTGAACCGTGACAAGTGAAAGAAGTATGCTGCCAATCCTAGAGTAACCACTAAAATAAGAAAATAAGCCAAGGAAGGAGATAAAATGGAATTATAAAAATGACTCAGGAGAGGGAAGGAAACGAAGAAGAGAGGAGAAAAACAGAAAACAAACTGCGGGATGGGAGAGTTAAAACCAAACCTACCCACGACCACGTTGAATTGAAATGCTCCAAACACCCCAGCTGCAAGGCAGAGATTCTCAGGTGGGACTTTTAAATCGAGGCCCAATTATGAGAAACCGACTGCAAGGATTAAGTGAGCGATGAAGAGTAACGGGGGGAAAACACAGACCCTGCTCCTGCAGTGGCCGTGTTAATATCAGAGTAGATTTCAGAGCAAGGGTGATTACCGAGAATAAAACAGATCATTCAGCAATAATAATAAAATGGATAATTTATCAGAAGTACACATTAATCCTAAATGTTTATGTAGCTAATGATAAACTTCAAAGAACGTGAAGCAGAACCTGATAGATACAAGAGAAAAATAGTCCAACCTACAATTATATTTGAGATTTCAGTATCCCTCTCTCAGGAGCTTACAGACCAAATAACTAGAAAACAAGGACATAGGAGATTTAAATAACAAAATCAACCACCTTGACCCTAATGAATATTTATAGGACATTTCAACCAACAACAGAATACATATTCCTTTTGAGGGCACAAAGAACATTTACCAAGATAAGACCATATTCTGAGCCATAAAATAAGTCAGTAAATGAAAAAGGACTTAAATAATAGAAAGTACGTCTTCTACCACAATGAAATGAAATTAAAAGTCACAGAGATCCAAAAAATCCTCCAATATTTGGAAACTAAACAAGGAACTTGTAAATAACCCATTGTTATTTAAATAATAATCCATTGAATCACAAGGGGGGGAATCACACACACACACACACACACACACACACACACACGGAAGAAAACCGTTCTGAATGGAAAGAAAATGGAAACAAGTCTTGTCAAATGTGTGGGGTCCTGCCAAGGCAGGGCTTAGCGGGAATTTGTAATATTAATTGCTCATGTTTGAAATGCAGAAAAGTCTCACATAAATTACCTAACTTTCTACCTTAATAAACTAGACTAGGGAAGCCAGATCAACACAGAGTAAGCACAAGAGGAAATAATAAAGGTAACAGCCAATAGCAATGAAATCAAATATAGGAATATACTAGAGAAAAGTTAATTAGACCAAAAGCTGATTCTCTGAGACCGATAAACTTCATAAACATTTAACCAAACTGATTAAGAGGGAAAAGACACATATTACCAATATCGGGAATTAGAGTGGGGTATGTATAGAAAGCTATACATACAGAATCTGCATGTGTATATATATATAATAGTAGAATATTATGAAAAACCTTATGCCCATAAATACGGGAATTTAATTGAAATGGGAAAATTCCTCGAAAGACAAAAACTACCAAAGTTCAATGAAGAGGTAGCAGATAACCCAAACAGTCCTAGATCTATTCAATTGAATTTACAGTTTAAAGCCCGCCCACAAAGAGAACTCCGGGCCTAGATGTCTTCAGTGGTGAATGCTGCCAGATATTTGGGAAGGAAATATTACTAAGTCTCCAAGTTTTTCCCAGAAAAACGAAAATGCTTCCTGCAGGGGGTGGCGTTTCTGACGCCCAGGCTAGACAGACGGTACAAGAAAACCACAGACCAGTACAGTACCCTCGTGAATGCAGACACACAAAATCTTAAAATTTTAGCAAATTGAGCCCAACAACATATAAGAAGGATAATACATCATTGCCAAATGGGATTTGTTTCATGAATACAAGTTTGGATTAACTTTTAAACACCAATCAATGTCATTCATATTAACAGAATAGAAAAGAAAACAAAAAAACAGATGCAGAAAAGGCATTTAATAAAATCTAATATCCATTCATCATAAAAATCAGCAAATGAGCAACAGGAAAGAACTTAATAGGATGAAGTGCCTTTCCAAAAAAAACAAACAAACTAAAACAAGCATCCTACTTAATATTGAAAGAAATCAGCAGAAAACAGGAATTTGAGGGGGGAAAATGGTGATTCAGAAATCCATGTTCTGGGGTGTGCAGGGATGAATTTTGCTCATGATGCTTCAAACTATTGCTTTAATCAACTGTGTACGTGACACTGTCAGATTTTTTACCTTATATATGTTTGTGCTTGTAATTATCCTTAAAATCTTTTAGCTATAAAAATAAATTCACAAATTCTAAAACAATAATGACAAAAGAATGTAAATAATGGACTCACTAAATGGAGCTGAATTACTACACCTGCACAGAGCTGAGGAAATTATCCAAAGTGTAGCGCATAGAGACAGATGGAAATACGTAATTAAAAAAAATAATAAAATAAAGAAGTTAAGAAACGTGGAAGATAGAATGAGAAGGTCTGACGTGCATCTGCTAGGAATTCCAGGCGGAGCTGCCCGCGCCAGCCACTCAGGCTTGCTCCGGGGACCGGAGGAGGAGAAGGGCCATGAACCCCACACACGGCGTGTTCACCCGGGGCCACGGATGCCGTGTGTGGCGTTCCAGGGTGGCACGCCCACGCCAGCAAACACCGGGAGGCTATTCAGGAGCAGGAGGCAGATCTGTAAGAAGTGAGATCAGGTGTCCCTGCAGATCCGCGTTCCCGGGCGAGTGCGTGCCGCACAGGGGGGGCAGATGGGCCTGTTTATGGGAGCGCGACGCCAGCAGAAGCCACGGCCCTCGCCCAGGCGTCTGGGGGAAGGTAGAGGGACGGGTGACGGTCGCCGCTCCGCGGGGAAGCAGGGCAGGAAGTTAGACTGATGCCACTGTGAGCACGGCCTTTCTTTTTTCTTTTCTTTTCAGATTTTTTTTTATTTGGTTCTAGAGAGGGGGGCAGGGAGGGAGAAAGAAAGATCCGTCGGTTGCCTCTCGCACAGCCCCCGAGCAGGGACTGCCCCCGCCACCCGGGCATGTGCCCCGACCGGGAATGGAACCCGCGGCCTTTCACTTCGTGGGAACGAAGTCAGGGCACGGTCAGGGCACGGGCGCTCCTTTTCTGTGTGTGTTTTTAAATTTGCGTCTGCATGAATTAAAAAAAAAAAAAAACTTTAGTAAAAGAAAATTTTGCCAAGTAGTGGGAAACAGCCACCGGGGCCACTGCGTGTACACCAGGTGGGGTCCCGTCCCCAGGGTAGCCCCTGCGGTTGGTGACCACCGACTCCGGGCCGCCGACAGCCGGGCTCCTGGGCCGGGCTTGCCCGGGGCCCGGCCAGGCCGGGCGAGCGCTCCGCGTCCCAGACACGCCCTCCTGCGGTGAAGGGGAGCAAGACAGACGCGCCTGCTCCTCTTGCCCTCGGAAGGGGGTTAAGGTCCTGAAAGGAGGTAGCTTGTCATCACTCCCGAAGGAGGATACGTGATGCCGTAACAATCGGCGGCGGGGACACAATCCAGGGACAGGCTCCCGGAAGGCAAAGCGAGAAGCAGAAGTTCATGCTCTGTGCCCCTTTCTGGGAGACGTCATAGCCCCTCCCAGGCCCCCCCCCCCCCCACTTTCTGAGGAGCACAAACTGGAGACAGGGGCCTAAATATATTATTTAAAGGGAAAGACAGCAACTGGAAGAACGAAGAATGTCTTAGTTTTCCAAATCACCCAGGGGAAGACGTCACAGCCAAAGGTGAAGAGTACGGAAAACAAGAAAGAAGCATGAAAAGGGACCGTGTGGAAAAGGCGATGAATCCAACCACTTAGAAGTGACGCGGGAACTTCCAAAGTAAATGCTTGAGGAAAGATACACTAAGAAAATGTGCACTATAAGAAACAAGGGCATGATATTCCACATGCAACCCAGCCCAATTTTGGTAAAAAGTAGGAAGCACAATGCAAGTTTTGTAAAGTTTAGGACCCCAGTCCCCACTGAGTTTTTTTATGGATCCCACCTCGACTGCGAACTGGGGTTCCTTTCAGAGACGGGAGCGCAGCTCAGGGCCCAACACAGGGCCCGCCGGAAATTTTGAACACTTGGTGACAATGTCTTCAGTCGTTACTTCGGTCACTAGAAATTAAAATATTAAGATCTGGCATCGCTAGGAGCCTTCAGGGACAAACATATGGAACTATATAAGCAAAAATGCAAGACAAGAATCTGACAGAAACAGAAACGTTGTTGAATAACCACGCATTTCCTTTCAGCCCCTAACCATGCGGTCGTGGGGGAAGATGTGAATAGAAAGAAAAAGCTCCTTCCTGCTGAGACCGGTCTGGTGTTCTCCCTGACCACCACCTCTAATGATCAGTCCTGTCCCTCTCCGCATGAATGGCACTGCCTGCACTCCAGCCCGCCGAGCCCTCCACCCCACGCCTGCCCCGTCAGGCCCTCCCTGGCCCCTGTCCTTTTAACCTCCTAAGTGCCCTTGGGGGTCCCCGCTCCCCAAACCTGAGTGGAGAGACAGGACGGAAAATGTGCCTGGCTGACCTCCAGCATCCGGGCCTGTAATTGACCGAGAGCCCCAGCTGCTGGGCTTGGCAAGTCACAGGCGTCTCCCAGCCGAGGGCACAAGAAACGGGGACACTGAGGCAGGCCGGTTCCTGGGAGGCCCAGGACTCCTTTGACCGCCAAGGGGGCTTGAGGATTCCCTGACACCCTGGCAAAAACTTCCTTAGGCAGCACGGCCAACTAGGGCGCTTCCCTCCGACCTTGACCTCTGCTCTGTTCCACAGGTGCCGTTACATCTCAGTCTGACGGCCCTCCCAGCCTGAAGTGGCTCCCTCACTTTCTCTCGCACAGGTGTTTCCCCCTAAAAAAAGCCTTGCACCTTTAATCTCATCTGGGGGTGCTGCTTCTTGAAGGTCCGGGGCCAACAGGCGGCCTTCTGGAGGGACGGAACCTACAGGACATGTGACGCGCGTCAACAGGCAGAGAATAGAATCAGAAGAGTTTTTCTTCACTGTTTGGCGAGATTGGGGGAATAAGTGATAGGCACGCAGAACTAAACAAACAGAAAATGAGGCACTTACCCAACTCCAGGAAAGAAAACATAGTGGGGTGGGGGAACCACTCATTGCCTCGGCTGTGACAATAGGGGCATCGTCACAATAAGGTCAACACCAAATCCTGACCAAGACGGAAATGGTGACACAACTAGACTGAGCATGTGGAGGGAGAGGAGGTGGGAGAACGGGCTGGGGAAGGAGCGCTAGCATCTCAGCCTTTTTTTTTTTTTTAAGATTTTATTTATTTATTTTTAGAGAGGGAAGGTGTTTCTCTCTCTTTTTAGAGAGAAAATGAGAGAGAGAAACATCAATGTGCGGTTGCTGGGGCCCCGTGGCCTGCAACCCAGGAATGTGCCCTGACTGGGAATCGAACCTGCGATGCTTTGTTTCGCAGCCTGAGCTCAATCCACTGAGCTATGCCAGCCAGGGTGCATCTCAGCCTTTTTAACTGGGACATGAACATATAGAACCTAAAAGTTGTAAGTAAAGAGACAGAATAAATAACATACATATATAATCTCGGCACTAACATTCTTAAAGAGTGACAACATGTAAAGACTGGAAGAGTCTGGGGAAGCGAGAAGGGGGAGGGAGGGGACTGGGGGTTTAGTTACAGCCTTGCAACACTATTTCATCTTTGTACATTTTAAATTGAGGGGGAAATGAATATAAAATAAAAGCATTACATCCCAAAACCTAGAAGGCTTGTGCTGATGAAATTTAAGATCTGCACGCTTCCGTGGTCTGTTTTCTAGGAAAACATAAATTAACACACTTGATCCTAGAGAAGGCAGGAAAAAAGGAACCGGAAGAGACCGCTGCACATCTAGAACAAATAGAAAAAGTAGTTGAGAATCTGCCCTGCGTGGAAGTACTCTGTGTGAGACTGTAATGGTGGACACAAGCGGTTATACATTTGTCCCAACCCACAGAATGTACACCGCCAAGAGTGAATGAAGCCTAATGGAAACGATGGACTTGGGGGAAGAGAGAGGGGGAGAGAAACATTAATGTGAGAGAGAAACATCAGTCTTGCTTCTCATCATACACGCCCTGACTGGGGATCGAACCCACAACTCAGACATGGGCCCTGACTGGGAGTCAAACCGGTGACCTTTTGCTTTGTGGGACGACGCACAACACATTGAGCCACACCAGTCAGGGCAAAAAAATAATAATGTTTTACAACTGAATTTTAAAAAATGACCTGCCCCCGTCCTTAAAAAAAGGCATCTTACAACAAGTGTCCGTGAGGCTGCGGAGTGGCTGGAGCCCTCTGTCTCGGTGGGCAGGAGGGCGAACGGTGCGGCCGCTGGCGGGGATGCTGGGCCGCAGCTACTGAGTGCCGTGCACCCCCCGGCCGGCGGTTCCAGTCCCCGGCCTGCACCCAATGGAACTCAGTGCTTGTGTCCCCCGAGTGGTGCGGGCAAGGATGTTCACTTTGGCTACATTTACAACACACACAAAGGCTGGAAACAACCCCCAAATCCAGCAACAGTAGAATGGGTAAATAGATTGTGGCACATTATTATTATTATTATTTTATTTACTGGAGAGAGAGAGAGAGAGACACCAGTTTGTTTTTCCACCAATGCATGCATCCATTGGTTGGCTGTGGTATGTGGCCTGACCAGAGATCGAACCTGCAACCTTACCATATTGGGATGACACTCTAACCAGCTAAGCTGCTGGCCAGGATCGTGGCATATTATTAAAATGAATATATAGCCATAAAGAAAGAATGAACTACTGACCATAATTCAATATCACAAGTAAATCTCAGAGACACATATACACTGAGTGGAAAGAGTTAGACTCCAGGGGGTTCATATTGAACCACCATATTCTACGCACCTTGAACGCAGACAGAACCAATCTGTGACGATAGGGATGAGAATGGTGGTTGCCTGGGGGGGCTCCTGACCGCTCTGGAGGTACAAGGGAGCCCTGGGGTGCTCTGGGGATGTTCTGGACTCTTACCTGGATTCCGGTTATTCGAGCGTAGTTGTGTGGAAAAACACAGAGAGCTGTACACTTCAAATGTGCGGACCTTACTGGTTATAGTTCATTTTTTTAACAGAAAAATATGGTATCAAGCCCAGATGGTTTTATTGAAAGTTCTTTAAAGAAATGCTATTGCTAAATAAACTATTCCAGAGCACGTAAAAAGTTGGAAATGGCTTAACTCTTCTCCAACGATGACATAACCCTGACACCAGGACAGAATAAAACATGAGAACTTTATAGATCAACCATACTCAGGAATGCATATGCAAAAACCCTACTTGAATATTAACAAGCTAATTATCAACAGAGCAAAAACCCCACAGAATAGAAGAAAATATTTACAAATCACATCTCTGACTATGAGTTAATACCCAGAATATACAAACCACTCTTAAAACTCAATTGAAAAAGAAAAACACCCAAAACCCAAGCAACCAAATTCAAAAATAAACAAAGGACCTGAATAGGCATTTCTGCAAAGAAGATATACAAACGACCAATAAGCACATGAAAAGATGATCAATATCCTCAGTCATTAAGGAAATGCGAATCCAAACCATAGCGGTAAACCACATCATACCCAATTAGGATGGCTATTATTAAAAAACAAACAAACAAGCAAACAAACAAAATAACCAGTGTTGGAGAGGATGTCGAGAAACTGGAACCCTTGTACATTCCTGGTAGGAATGTAAAACGGTGCAGCCGTTACGGAAAACAGGACAGCGATTCCTCAAAAAGTTATAGAATTGCTATGTGATCCAGCAATTTTACCTCCAGGTATAAACCCAAAACAATGGGAGCTGGGGTTCAAACCGATATTTGTATACGCATGTTCATGGCAGTGTTATTCACAATACCGAAAAAGCAGAAACTAGCCAAAAATCCAACAGATGAGTGAATAAACAAAGTCTGTTATATGTTTCTAAAGACATATTATTCAGCCCTAAAAAAGGAGGAAGTTCTGAGACAAGCAACAATATGGACGAACGCCGAGGACTCGATGCCGAGTGCAATACACCAATCACAAAAGGAAAAATGTCGGGTCATCACTTACAGGAGGTTTCCAGGCATCAGCTGCGTAGCGACGGACGGAGGCGGGGCGGTTGCCAGGGCCTAGGGACGGGACTGGGAGAGTCACTGTCAAACCGGCACAGACTTCCGGTTTGCGAAGAAGCGACAGAGCCGCAGGCGGGTGAGGGGGGGGCCGCCCTGCGACGTCCGAGTACGGAGTGATCACTGACGTGCTCGCAGAAGCTGGGGTCAAGCCCGCTGTTGTGGCTGCAGCTCCTGCGCCTGGTGGCGTTGCCCTGAGCTCCCTTTCCGCCTCCCAGCAAAGAGAACCTCCAAAACGGTATAAGCTTCAAGTCTCAGAAAAGCTGTCTCTATCCCTGTGTCCCCGTACCCCAACACAGGGCCTTCCTCAGACTCTGCAGTCCCATTTTTATAATCCGCGTTCTTCCACATGTGAGCCCCACCCCCACCTCAGCCTCCTCCTTCTCAAGGAGACGTGGGAATCAAGGCAAAGTTCACAAACCCCTCCTTTGTTTCTTCCTGGCATCCTTGCATACAACGGCCCCCTCACCCTCCTCTGGGCCCGCAGGCCTCACGGAGCCACCTGTCAGGGACTCCGGCAGCGACAGGCCTCCATCTGCTCCCAGGTGAGGTGGGTCAAACCTGGTTGCCGCCCAGGGGCGGGGGGGAGGGGCGGGGAGGAAGCCTTGAAGCCCACCCAGCTCCCTACCCCTTCCGCTGGCACCTGAGCCCAGGGCGGGGACAGGGGACCCCAGGAGCCCCACAGAGGGTGCCAGCGAGGTGTTTACCTGGAGGGGGAGGAGGCACAGCCTTGGGCCTGCTGCCCTGGCGCCGCCGGAGCTCTGGAGCCCGCAGGGAGCTAAGTCCGACCATGAGGCAGCGTCTCATTCTCAAACTACGTCACCTGTGCACGGCGCCCCGCCCCACCAGCTCGTGGGCACCTGCCTGCCTGCAGGTGGTGGAAATCAGGACCTCAGTTCCCACGAGGAGCTCCTCTCTGCCCTGCAGGGCCCTCCACCCTCCGCCCTCCATGCCCCCTCCAGGGCTCCCTAGGCCAGGTGCTGGCCCGGAGTTTGTGCTAAGGGAGCCTCTTGCAAGGGGGCCTTTGTTTAGGCGTGGGGGCACTGCCTGCCGGGGTTTCTGGGCCCGCCGAGGTCAAGGGCAGCCTTGCAGCGTGCAGCCCTGAGCGGGTGGAGTGGGCAGCTGGAGGCTGGGTGAACCGTGCCTCCTCCCGCTCCAGGTAAGCTGGGAGGCCTCCAGGGCTTCTCCCCAGGAGCAGCCAGGTTTGACCCACCTCACCTGGGAGCAGATGAAGGTCACTTCCTGAGTGCCTGACCCCAAAAACGTCGGAGAGGGAGTGTCCAGGTGGCTCCATGGGGCCCCCCAGCCCCGAGGAGGGTGAGGGAACAGGTGCGAGGCTGTGGCTGCCTTTGGGGCATTCTCTCAGGTAGCGTGGAGCGGGAGGGGACTTTGAGGCGCAGAGGGAAGCAGAGGGAGCCCAAACTGAGCCTTAGTCCCAGGCAGGACACAGCCAGGCTGGAACCCAGCTCTCCCTGCTCAGGGCCAGGCCTCTCCTGGCTTGGTGGTCCAGAAGGCTTCAGGCCCACCGTGCTAACTTTTGGAAAGCTCCTGGGCCTTGAGGGGCCAACGGCAGCAGCCAGCAGGAGCCACTCCCGACCTCCAGGGCGAACGGCTGACCGCAGAGGAGTCTGCCCAGGCCCCGGGGGTGGGGGGGTGGGTAAGGGGGACAAGGGGCGGCAGCACCAGGCTTGGCACGGAAACCCACGCACAGCGAGGGCCCGGTGTTTGGTGCCCATTCGGTGGTGGCTCCACAAGGGTCATCTCTCCATTGTCTTCCCCTCCAGAGACCTCACAGCAATGACAGGTCAACCACCTTGCCCTTCCTGCTCCGTAGAGGGCTGTGCCCACCTCCTTGGGAATCTGGGCTTGCTCTCTGTCCTGTCTTCTCTGAACTCACCTCTCCGGGCCCCAGAGATGAAGCTCGAGGGCTCCGGCTGCAGAGGCGCCACGGCGCAAAGCCAGCCCTCCCGCACGGGCCCTCGCTCACAGACGCGGCGCTGGCCCACTGTGCGCACTCAGAGAGTAAGCAAAACGGGTGCCTAAAGTCTCTGTCTCCTCACTTGGGGCCCTGAACCAGCTTTGCTCCTTCCCTGGGTCCCCGTCCCTGGCCCATCTGGCACCTGGACACTCACCCAGGCCCACTGGACCCAGCTCCTCATTTGTGTGACCTGGGTCAACCCTGCCTCCTACTGGGGCTCCGGGGCTCTCCCTGGGTAGACAGACACCCCTGTCGCAGTTGCACACACGGAGGCATGCTTGCCCCCACCCCTGCCACCACAGCAGCAGCACGCAGGCGCAGACACAGGGCTCCAGGGACACAGGTGTGCTTTATTACTTAGTTCCCACACATGATGTCCTAAAGCCCAAACCAGACCAGCCACCTGCACACGCTGATACGTCACAAAGAACATGCCACGGTGTTTCCAAAGGCACAGCCCTGGGCCCGAGAGAGCACAGCTTCTGCTGCCCTGAGGCCCGTTAGTTCTCGCCCCCACCTCCTCCTCCTCCCAGCCCTCGGTCTCGGGAAAAGAGCAGACACCACCAGGACCCAGGCCCACCGGTCTCCGGCTGAGCTCCAGGGCAGTCCTTTAGCCCTTCCCACGGCCCCGATGAAGAAAATAAGGCACAGTTGTGAGGGGGGAGCAAAGCCAAGATACGGAGCTGCAGACGGGGGTGCTCAGGCACAGGTCACAGCCCCTCGCTCGCCTCGCCTCCCCCGAGACCCGCTCCCCGGCACTCTGGCCTCGGGCAGGCAGAGGTCCACGCCAGACGGCCTGGGGCCTGGGAGGCCTGTCCTCCCCACGGTGTCTGGGAGTCGGGGGCAGGCCACGCAGCTCCCACTCCCTTGCCCACAGTCCTTGGGCCAGCCCCGTGCTGGGTGGAGCGCTGGTCAGCCCGGCCGGGGGGCTCAGTTCCGGTAGCTCTTGAGCAGGTGCCCCGCGATGACCAGCCTCTGGATCTCGCTGGTGCCTTCGTAGATCTCGGTGATGCGGGCGTCACGGTAGTGCCGCTCGGCCGGCATCTCCGTCACGTAGCCCATGCCACCCAGGACCTGAATGGCCTAAGGGGAAGAGCAGGGGCTCAGGAGGGAGAAGAGCCCCCGGCCTCAAGGAAGGACAGGGGGAGGATCAGCCATGTGGAAGGGTGGGCCGGGGGAGGGGTGGCGGACACTTCTCCTCAACCCCGGCGCCTCGCCCGGGCACCATGTCCATGCACCACGTCCATGCACCAGGGACACTCACCTGGTGGCTGATGTCAGTGGCGGCCTCTGATGCAGCCAGCTTGGCCATCGCTGCCTCCTAACCACAGGGGACAGTGGGGTCAGAAGCTTTCCCTTGCAGGGAGCCCCTAGCACCGGCCCCTGGGCGGCATGCCCAAGGACTGGGACCCCACCTGGACTGCTCCCTCAGGCCCTCAGCCCGCCAGGGGGCCCATGACGGGGTGGGGGGGGACCCTTTCCCACAGGCACCTTGGTGAAAGGCTTCTTGTTATCCTTCAACATGGCAGCGCGCCAGGTCAGCAGCCGGGCGCTCTCCAGGGCCAGGGCCATGTCCGCCAACTTGAACTGCAACAACCAGGCCCCAGACCCCCGGTCAGTGGTTGCCCCTCCCTCCCTCAAAGGACTCGAGGGAGGAGAGGCGAGCACGGGAGCAGTGAAAGCGAGTGCCCCCCCTCCAGGGCCCACGCTGGGCTGCTGAAGTCTCCACCTCGTTACCTGGATGCCCTGGAGCTTGGTGAGGGGCGCCCCAAAGGCCCTACGGTTCTCGGCGTAGTTCACAGCACAGTCCAGGGCGGCCTGGGCGATGCCCAGAGCCTGGGCGGCAATGCCAATGCGGCCCATGTCCAGGGTTTGCTGTGGGGACCGCCCGGTCAGTAGTTGGCCAGCTGGGCCCCAGGGCCTCGACCCAGGGCCCCCACTCCCGCTCCTGGGCTCACCATGGCTATCTTGAAGCCCATCCCCAGCTCCCCCAGCAGGTTCTCCTTGGGTATTCGACAGTCCTCAAAGATGAGGTTGGCCGTGGACGAGGCCCGGATGCCCAGTTTGTCTTCCTTCTTCCCCAAGGAGAGCCCAGGCGTTGGCATGGGAACCAGGAAGGCACTGATGCCCTGAAAGAACAGAAAACCCAGGCAGTGATTTTCCCAGAAGCTGCCCCAGGCGACGCCCCTCACCAAACCACACCAGACACCAGCCCCAGCCCTTCCCTCCACTCCCCAAAGGCCGCCCTCTGCTGGCTCCTCCAGGAAGGTGCAGGCACCAGCCCCAGGCCAAGGGCAGGCAGGGGAGGCAAAGGGAAACCCCAGGGTGCCCCGGAGCAGAAACTGCTCCATCAGGCCAGGGAGACCTGGATCTAGAAACTACGAAATGACTGCAGCCTAGAGGCCTCCCTGGCCCCGTCTCTGTCTCTGGGGTCCCCACCTTGTTATGCAAGGACCTGTCGGTGCTGGCAAAGACCACCGTGGCAGAGGCCTCCCAGGAATTGGTGATCCAGGCTTTGGTGCCGTTCAGGACCCAGGAGTCACCCTCTGCCCGGGCGGTGGTGGAGGCGGCTCCCGCGTCACTGCCATTCCCTGCCCCATACGCAGACTCAGAATGCAGGGCCACCTCCACCCCCGGCCACCCAAGGGCACCGCTGCCAACTCAGCAGGGAACCCAGCCCCCCGGCCCCGGCTGGTGAGCACAGCCAGGCTCTGAAGAGTCAGGGTCTGCCCCCCCAGGAAGCTCCAAGGCCACCCAGCTCCCAAAGCGATCAGAGCAAAGGGGGAGGGGTCGAGGCGTGCTGCAGCCGCGCAGCTTCAGGCCAAAGAGACCCCAGGGCCGAGCGTCCCTCCCAGCCCGGCTGAGGTGACCGCCCAGGGGGGCACAGGCCCCAGCTCCTGCCTCTCCCCCAGGGGCAGCCGGCTCCAGCCTGACTCAGTCACCCTGATTCTGAGGGGAGGGGGCAGGGGGACGGCTGTCCTACTGCAGCACCTGGTTCACTGAGGGCAAAGCAGCCAATCTTGTCGCCACTGGTGAACGGCGTGATCCACTTCTGCTTCTGCTCCTTGGAGCCAAACTTCAGGATGGGCCCCAAGTAGAGGGACTGTGGGGACAGAGGGGAGAGGTCAGAGGCCTTCCAGCCCAGGCACACCTTCCCGCCTGTGGGCCCCACCGAGAGGCCTGCTCTCTCCAGAGCCCGAAGGACCCAGTCCAGAGGAGGCCAGAAGCTGGAAACCATGGTCCTCATGTTGGGACTCGCGCCCACCCCCCGCCTGCCTGCCCATGGGCCCGGGGCCGGGGGGACTCACGTTGTTGACACTCATGATGACGCCGGTGGCGGCACAGCCCCGGCTGATCTCCTCGATGGCGATGGCGTAGGCCAGGTAGTCGAGGCCAGCACCGCTCAGCTCCTCCGGCACGTCCATGGCCAGAAGCCCCAGCGCGCCCATCTTCTTCACCTGGTCTCAGGGAAGGAGGTCGCAGCAATGGCAGCTGGCAGCCGGTGCCCGCCCTCAGAGCCCCAAACCCTCCTGCCCCCAAGCCAGTGCCTGTGGCCCCACCCACCCATCCACCCCAAGATCCCTGAGTCCAACGCTGAGACCCAGCCTCAGCAAAGGCATGAGTGACAGCACCGTGCACTCGAGCCATCCTGTCCCCACACTCCGCACTGGCTCATCACCTGTGTCTGCAGCCACAACCATGGAGAAGGCGGAAGAAGGAACAGGAAGCCTTCAGGAGCCTCCAAGGTGAGGCGCATGGCAGCATCATACCACAGTAGTCTTCTTTCAGTCCCTTGAGCACACCGCGCACACCCCCTTCCCCACCACAGGGCCTTTGCTCGTGCTGCTCCCTGTGGGTCATGACCTTTACCAACTAGGTGTTATCCACCTCGGCCCTCACTGAGTCAGATCCTGTCATCACACACTCTCGCTGGGCCTGTGCCTCTCTGCTGTGCTTCTGCAGCAGGAAGGTCACCTACCATTGTGCTCATATTGATCAAGGTCTTTCTCCCTGCCCACGAGGGCAGACTGTGTGTCTGCTCACTGCTATGTTCCCAAGGCAGCGAGAGAATGAATGAACAGTAAGAGCTTGGGATTTCTGACGTGGAGTAACAATAACAATCATGGCGAACCATCAAGGGCCTATGACATGCCAAAGCCTGCCTGGGTGCCTTGCACTCTTCCGTGCAAGTCTGTCTGTGAGAACGGTGCTGAGTCAGCCCCCCGTCACCGGTGAGGAAAGCGGAGCTCAGACCCCGTGAGTGACGCAGCTGGGACTGAAACCGGGCGATGATGCCAGGGTTTTAACCAGCTCAGCACACGGCCCAGCTCTGCCCTTCTGACCCAGAACAAACTCCTTACCCTCTGCAAGCCTGCTTTTCACCCGAGAAATGTGGCGCCCAGCAGAGCCGACCTGGTTTCAGGAAGAAACAACTGAAACCAGCTGCCTCTGGGAAGCAGGGCTCCAGCAAGAAAGTGGTGTCGATTTTCACCTGCCCTGATTACAGATTTAAGATGTTCCTGATGGCGTTGGCGACAGAAACACCTATCGGCTGCCTCTTGCACACTCCCAACCAGGGACCTGGCCCGCAACCCAGGCACGTGCCCTGAGCAGGAATCAAACTGGCAAACTTTTGGTTTGTGGGATGACGCCCAACCCACTGGCTGATTCTCTTACATGCCCTGATGGGGGATTGAACCCAGCACCTCGGCGTATTAGGACAATGCTCTAACCAACTGAGCTGCCCAGCCAGGACCAGCAGGAACACCTTAACCCTGCAATCGCAGATGGACTGACACAAATGGAGGGAGGACACACCATGGCAGGGGAGGGACTTGGACCAGAGTCTGGCAGGAGACAGACTTGGGTGCAAGCCCTTGCCCTGCAGCTCATTGGCTGCATGACCTCGGGCATGTTTTCTAGCCCTCTCACCAGCCTGAGTTGCATCAGCTGCTCCTTAGGGCGTACAGCACCAGCACCTTCACCTCGTGGGATGGCCATGGGGAACAGATGAGAGAACATTTTCCAAGTCCCAAGGACAGTGCCTAGCACATGCCAAGAAGCTTACATTTTGAATATTATTATTAACGCAATGCCTGCCACATGGTAAGCATGTCAACCATTCACCATTATTATTGTTATTCCAAAAGTTCAGTCCTGCTACAGACCTCATTCTGGACAAGGGAAACTTCCAGAGCCTTTCCTGGGTCCCCAGACCTGCGTTAGGGTTCCTTGACTGGAGTCTCAGTGTCCCTGGCTGTCACTGTCACCACTCACCCAGGAGCTGAGGGCAGACCTCCATCGTGTACGGCTGAGGTTGGTGCTCTCACCTGAGCCGCTGGGAAGCGGTGCTCCTTGTCCAGCTTGGCCGCGATGGGAACCAGCTCCTTCTCAGCAAAGTCCCGGCATGTCTGGCGCAGCATCTGGTGTGTCTCGGGCAGCTCCACAGACTGGTAGATGGTGTGTAACGGACGGCAGAGAGCTGCCAGCGGGAACAGTGGGGGTCCGCGGAAGGGGCACGCGAGGTCTTATACAATCATGATAACAGTGACCCACTAACTCACTGGTTCACCACCAGGGATGGTTTTGCCCCCCCCCCCAAGGGACATGTGGCAATGTCTGGAGACATTTTTGGTTGTCACAAGTGCATGGGGAAATGGTATGGAGAGACTAAAAACAGGGACGCTGCTAAACATCCTAACAATACACAGGACAGCCCTCACGACAAAAAATTATCAACCCAAATGTCAATCAACAGTGCTGCTGTTGAGAACCCCCACAGTAACTATTGACAACGCTTGCCAAACACTTCTCATACACCCTCCCACTCGGTCTTCAGTACAGTGCCGCCGAGAACAGTAAGGGCGCAGCTCTGTGACCTTAGGCCAGGGTCTGAACTGCACGGAGCCTCAGCTAACATTTAGGGCGGAGGGCAACAGGGTTGAGTATCTGGGGATAGGAGGTTAAAAGATACTAACTGTAGCATTTAGCGCATGGCCTGGCACAGAGAGCTCTCAGTGAGGGTTCCCTTTCCTGTTATTGCCCAGGGCGACTGGGTTTGGCCAGGCAAAGGAAGCCCTAGAAGCTCCAGCTGGAGAGAAATGGTAAGACGGGAAAGGAGGTAACATATACTGGGTGGTGTTACGTACCAGGCACTGTATTAAGTGTTTTACATATCCTGTGATCTAATCTTTACAACTCTGTTTAAGAATAGTAATTCATTATTGTAGTCATTTTACACAGGGGCCGATTGAGGTCGGTGGGGACTGTGTCTTGCCCAAGGTCACAGATTCAGACTGCGGGCTCACTCCCAAGCTTGGCTCCTTTGGAAGGGCTCACCCTGAATCCCACTGGGGGGTGAAATGAGGAGAGAAAATGCAGCTGCAGCCCTGAGACCTGGGCTGGGGGTCGGCGTCTGAGCAGGAGCTGCTGTCACTTTAGCGCCCGACCGCGCAGGCGCGAGATGCAACCGAACTGGCGCAAAGGTCACGCACGCTCCAAAGGGGGGCCCCGCCCGTCTGCTTGGCCAGACCCGGGCCGCGGCGCCGCCGTAGGGAGTCGGAGAACACTCACCTCTGCGGACGGGCCCGTAGGCCCGGGCAAGCAGCGCGGCGCAGGCCATGGAGGACCGTGGGGGCGCACGGTTATCCCCTAGACTCCCTCCGCAGGCAGTTTCCGGCTGCTGGGGGCGGGCTCTAGCCGGTCACGGGCCCCGCCCCCAAGGTCTAGGGGCGGGGCCTGCCGGGCCCCCTCCCGTGCCCCGCCTCCCTTCGTGGAGATACAACCAAACAGTCCGGTGTCTGTCGGGTCTCAGAGGTAAGGTCCTCGTACTTTTTCTTCGTTTTTCTCTTTTCCTGAGCTACTATGGGAAAGGCGAGTGGCAGCTGCGGGCACTACGCTGACGAGAGCTGTCAAAGTCTCCCAGTTGCTCCGGCATGCAGTTGGAGATCCCATGGCTACTACCAGCCCTTGGCTGGGTCCTCATCCGTTCTTAATACACTTCCATGGCTGGCCTATGGAATCTATCATAATATCCAATTTCATGGCCTAAAAAGCTCTATATCACACCCGCCCCCCGCTCCGGCCTCATGGCCGCCATTCCTTTTCTGTCTTGGCTCCGGCCACACGTGCAGCGTTTCTCTTAGACACCTAGCCAGTTCGAGCCTCAGGGCCTTTGTCACCCACCCCTGTTCTCTTTGCTGGAAGGCTCTCCGTTCGGATCCCACTCACCGAGGCCTACCCTGACCCCAGGAGGCTAGTGTTGCTCCCCACACACTCTCTATCCCATGGTTGGCTTTTTATATAATTCGTGACACTTAGCCTCCGAAATCTTATCGAGTCGCCCAATAGTCTGTGAACCCCAAGAAGGGCAAAGGGTCTAGTCTTGCTCTGGTGCTTGATATTACCCCCAGAAATTGTGAATGTGGAGGGGCACTGCCACTTCCCTGTGCCACTGTGGTTCCATCTGTCTCATTCCCAATATTGCCACGCATTTGGTCCTCAGCATCCTCTTCAGGATGCCTTCACGCCGCCCAAGAAGCTGTGGCAATGTCACCTGTCTCACAAGAGTTTTCCCCAGGCACACGTGAGAGTCAGACTTCCATGCCCTCCCAGGCACCCACACATCCCTCCTGCTGCCTTTCTCCCCTCGTAACTCACCCAAGCATCTTTCCCCGCACTAACCCACATGCCAAAAATGGTCTTCCGCCCCCCTTCCACCATGTGAGGACACCAAATTTGCTGGTGCCTTGATTGGGAACTCAACCTCTACAACTGGGAAGTAAATTTGTTATTAAAAAAATTTTTTTTGTCTTCTGCCAAAATCTTCCTCTACTTCCTGGAGATCAGTCAAAAGATACAGCAAAGTTGTTAATATGTTACCTCTTATTTAAAGAAAGGCTTAGGCCCTGGCTGGTGTAGCTCAGTGGATTGAGCGCAGGCCTGTGAATCAAACGGTTGCCAGTTTGATTCCCAGTCAGGGCACATGCTTGGGTTGCGGGCCAGTTCCCCACTGGGGGACACATAAAAGGCAACCACACACTGATGTTTCTCTCTCTCTCCTTCTCCTCTAAAAATATATATATATATTTTAAAGATTTTATTTATTTATTTTTAAAGAGGGAAGGGAGGGAGATAGAATCAATGTGCAGTTGCTGGGGGTCATGGCCTGCAACCCAGGCATGTGCCCTGACTGGGAATCGAACCTGCAATGCTTTGGTTCGCAGCCCGCGATAAATCCACTGAGCTATGCCAGCCAGGGCATAAATAAAATATATTTTTTAATGAAGGTTTTTTTTGTATGCAAGTCACTTGACTAATACAATATTTTTAAGATTTTATTTATTTTTAGAGAAGGAAGGGGAGAGAGAGAGAGCGAGAGAGAAACATCAATGTGCAGTTGCTGGGGGTCATGGCCTGCAACCTAGGCATGTGCCCTGACTGGGAATCGAACCTGTGATGCCTGGTTCGCAGCCTGCGCTCAATCCAGAGCTACACCAGCCAGGGCAAATATTTTTTTTTTAAATGAAAGGCTTAGCCCTGCCTGGCTGGTGTGGCTCAGTGGATTGAGTGCTGGCCTGCAAACCAAAGGATTGCCAGTTTGATCCCAACCAGGGCATATGCCAGCTGACCAGCTCCCCAGCTGGGGCACGTGAGAGGCAACCACACATTCTCTCCCTCTCCTTCCTTTAAAAAGATAATAAAATGCTTAAATTTAAAAGAAAGCCTCCTCTAGTCCACAGTACTTTAAAGCCAAACAAATTACTGTCTTTGGCAAATGCTCTAAGGTCTTCTCCACCTTCCCGTCACCCCACAGGGCCATGAGCCCTGGGGGAGGAAGGTGGGAGAGGAGTGAGTGGCGTTTATGGACAGAGGCCAATGATTGCTGCAGGTGCCCCAGACCATTTAAACCAGACGTATTTTAAAACTGAATTGTTAGCCCTGGCTGGCGTAGCTCAGTGGATTGAGCGCGGGCTGGGAACCAAAGTGTCCCAGGTTCGATTCCCAGCCAGGGTACATGCCTGGGTTGCAGGCCATAACCCCCAGCAACCACACATTGATGTTTCTCTCTCTATCTCCCTCCCTTCCCTCTCTAAAAATAAATAAAATATTAAAAAAAAAAAACTGAATTGTTGCCCTGGCCGGTGTGGCTGTTGGTTAGAGCATCATCCTGTCACTGAAAGGTTGCAGGTCTGATTCCCTACCAGAGCACACACCTAGGCTGCGGGTTCAATCCCTGGCCTGGGTGCGTGTGACCCCTGGGTCAGGACGTGCAGGATCCCTGGTCCGGGCGTGGACAGGAGGGACCAATCGATGCTTCTTTCTCACATCAATGTTTCTCTCTCTAAAAGCAATGAAGTGTCCTCAGGTGACCATAAAAGTTTCTTTTTTTTTAATAAAGTGAATTATCTGTGACCTTAAACACTGACATACATTCCATGTGAAAGGTGTACAAGTTCTCCAGGACAGATCCGCGGAAGAACTGGCCACAAACACCAGGGGTTTGAGGGAACTTTTTGGGGTGACAGAAATGCCCTGTATTGTGATCGTGATGGGGGTAATAAGACTGTATACATTTGTCAACCCTCATCAAACCGTACTCTTAAACTAGGTGAATTTTACTGTAGTCAAAGCACACTTTTTAAAAAAGATTTTATTTTTAGAGAGAGGGAGAGAAACGTTGATGTGTGAGAGAAACACCCACAGGTTACTTCCTCAGGCCCCCAACCGGGGGCCTTTCACCGGCAGGCTGGTGCTCAATCCACTTAGCCACACCGGCCAGGGCTTACCTTTTAAATATGCATAGAAATTTTGAATTCTCGAAGGCCCCCAGCAAAATAAAGCAAAATGATTAAAACCAAAGCCCAACACCATTCCCCAATCACCCTAAAGCAGCTCTGTTCAAACTATGTGCGGAAGGGCCACCCTGCCCCTTACCTGCTCCTCCAGCAACTGAAGAGCCCAGTCAGGAGACAAGCGAGTCACATACTGAGAAAGTCTTTCTTTTATTTCTGTCTCTTGTGGCAAAATAATGTTTTATACAAATAAGTCATCTAGTTTACTTTGGGCACAAAGACAGCGAAAACTGGAGTGAGGGAGAAGGCTGTGCCACAGCGGCTGGGGCTGAGCCTTGCCAGCCCCTCCCCAGCAGATCTTCGCGCCAGTCAGCCAGCCAGCCCTGCTCCGCTGTTCCCACGTGCGGCCGAAAGGCGGAGACCGACAATGTCAGTGTTGGAGGAGAGGCAGCAGGACTCCGTGGAATGTGCTACTGGGGCGTGGGAGAAACAGGACGCAGAGCCGGGTGCTGCAGCCCACGCTAAGCCGTGAGAGAAGCACGCTCCCTGTTGGGAGCGGGAGCACACCAAACCTTTCCCTTCCCTCTTCTACTGTCGTCTCTCCCCTGTTTGTTGCACTCACTGGGCAGCACCGGGTAACAAAGTACGGAGGTTTCAGGAGCACAATCCCACCACACAGCACCTGCACACCCTGTCCCGTCTTCTGCCCCCAGACACCTTCCTCTCTCCCGAGGCCCTGCTCCGGCCTCTGGAATGTGTTTCCCGAGCCTACACAGCCCGGCTGGCTCGCTCCTGCCACCTCTGTTAACACTAAATGAACCTGCTGTTGGAATTTGGAAAAAAGGGGGGAGTTTGACAAGTACAACCCCACCAGGCACTGCATCATGGGGAGGAACTTCGGTAGTTACGTGACACGTGAAAGCAAACACTTCGTCCACTTCTGCCGGGGCCAAGTGGCCATTCTTCTGTTCAAATCTGGTTAAAGTGAACTGCACCACACCCCAGTGGTCCATCCCAAAACGAGGATTGCAGCCTAAATTCCAAATACCAGAGACTGAAATCTTCAGCCTTGCTTAAAGGAACACCTTGATCTTGAACCTTTATTGTGTTTGTACAGGGCATTCCCTGTACTCCTCTGTTGGTTATAACACAGTTAGCAAAACAGAAAAAATAAAAACGAATGAGGTCCTTAGGTGAAGGGGAAAGAGGAGGAAGGACAGACCAGGTCACTGGTGCTTCTCACAGTCTGTGAAAACAGAGTCACAGGAAAAACATACGTTCACAACTTTGGTGCCCCCGCATGATCTTCTGTAAAGCAAGGGAAATCCGCCCCGTGGCTCAGATGTTCTGCAACACGGAGTGCATCGTGACGGTTCAGAGACCAGGCTCCCGCACCTGGCCCAGCGGCGCCCTCTGTCAGGAACTCTCGTGCACCTGCAGGGAGTCTGTGCTGATTTTTAAGACAGACGGCCCCCATTCCCCAGACCTTCTGGTGACAATGACCCCCAGAAAAAAGTGATTTTACAGAGGAAAAAGAGAGCACCCTGGGAGCCTACCAGGGCGGCAGAACACGCTACGTTAAGACTTGCCCTATCCGCCCCTTAGGCACAGCCTGTTAAACCCACTCCACGGTGAGCTCCACTTCAACTGGAAGAAGTGGCAGATTCCCCAGTCACTGCCATTTCGAGAGTGACTATGATCAGACCCGACATTCCCAAAGCACTGCCCTTATCTGGGAATCGGAGGCCCAAGGCGGTGGGTGTCTTCAGGCTGCACCGCCTTCTCTGCAAGGCAACGTCGAGCTGACGCGTGTTGTTAGTTCCTCTTTACTCTTTAGAACACAGAACAAAACAAACCGGGACCACCTCTGGAGCAGCTGGGACGTCTGGGGCCAAAGGCTTCACAGGAAAAGAGAGGCTCCCTCCCAGGAGGTTCCAAGGCAGAGGGACAAGAGCAAAACAGGCGAGGAAGGGGTGCAGGCAGCGGGCCCGTGGGACCAGGCGGCCCACTGGAATGTGCTCCCTCTGCGAGCGGCCTCTCGGATGCCAGGCAGCTCTGAAAAGGGGGCGCGGGCTCCCAAGCGGGGCGCTTTCTCCTCCCATCGTATCACCCACAAAATAATGGCTACCAACAGTCCGATTCCTCGCTAACTTGGCTTCCTGTTCTGACTCCACTTTTGATTGGTTTAGATGCTTTCAGAGAAAGCGTGACTTCCAATTCTCTCCCCAGTTCAGATACAAAATTTCAAACTCACCCTGGTTAACACCCCAGAGTGGTAATGCTTCTCGAGAGATTTCCTGAGTAGCTGGACGCAAGGATCCAGAGTCTCAGGTAGAGACCACCAGACCTTCAGGTGCAGAAGATGGCAAAACCCTGTGGTGCGGGGCAGTCTGAGCACTTGGCCTCAAGAAGGTCTCCAGTGAGACTAAGGCCACAGGGGAAGAGGACGCGGCACTACTCAAGCCTGCCGCTCTGCCCTGCCGGCCCTCCTCCACACAGAGGCTAACACTGCCAGTGAGAGCCGTGGTACACAGGGCGCAGTCTGCCCTGGGACAGTTTCAAGACATGCTACTGAGCAGAGCTCTGGGCAGCTCCAGAAACCACATTCTAGGTGCTTATTAAGGATCAAATAGTAGACGTTCTCCCGATCGGGCTTCTGTACAGAGGGGCTATTCTGAAGCCCGACAGAACCATGTGCTAGAGGGGCCACAGTGAAAAACAGCGCGGGAGCAGTGCTGATGTCCGCCGCCAGCGGGGAGGGACCGGGGCAGGGAGCCTTCCCCAGCAGCAGATGGGACAGAGCCCCGAGTAAGGCACCTGGGTTTGCAGTCGGCTCCAGTTCTGAGATGCCCCGGTCTGCAGGGTGCCCGGTGTCCTCCTTCCCTCAGTGGCTGGATCCAGTCTAGTCTCACAGGGCTAATCCAGGGCTTTCTCGGAGAGAACGCCATCAGCACCTGGCACAGCCCAGCCCCTGGCCTGGCGCAAAGCACTGGGTCGAGGTTCAAGGCCACCCACGCTCTAGAATCCAAACCAGGAGCATCACTGGTCAGTGAATATGGGGACTCTATGGCCGCGTGCTGGCCCCGCTCCCTGGCCCCACCACACGGCCTTCCTCCCAAGCACTTTGGGAAACAGCTTTCCTGTCACCGTCACTGTGACAGCAACAGTGACTATTACTACATAACTGGGACCTTCCTACAGTTATTGATACTTTCCTATGACTGCTAAATCCTGGCCACAGCAACAACCTTCCGGGACTCTGGGTGGACCATCCACGGCTCCCGCAGTCAGACAGCCGCAGGGAGAGAAGATGAGCGTGTCCCACAAGGGCCTGAGGATGCAGGTGCTGGGCTGTGCAAGGAGGCTTTTCTGGGAACACACCTCTCTGACTCACCCAGCTGAAACAGGCTGAGGGCCTCAGACCCCAAAAGGCTGGAGGATCAAATACGCATTATTTAGATCAACCCGGCAGGATGGTTCTATAAACTACATCAGTAGAAAGGCAGATAGAAAAAATCCTCCTAAATAGGAAATCTACAAAGTTTTAGAGGCAAAGCCCCATCAGAAGCCACTCCTCCAGGCTGTGCTGCAGAGAAAATCAAAAGCCTCCTTCACACAGCTGCTGGTTCGTAACTACACCAGCCCGGACACGAGCCAGATTCACCCTGAGCGCCTGAACTGCACACTGTCACAAGTCTTAACCGCACATCACACATGCTGGGACCACCACTGACACTTTATAAAACCTCCCATAAGGGAGCCTGGAAATGGAACAGAAAAAACAAAAACAAAAACGACGCCGCCTGCTCGGGCCTTGAGAGATACTACTGTTCCAAGAGCCAAACTGACATTCTATTTCCGAAGGTGCTCGAACGTCAGGAGCCCAGAGAAGCAGCGTGAGCTCATCTCTCCCCTCGAACAAGCGCAGGAAGGCACTGCCAGGCCGCCACCGCGCCGGAGCCCCAGGGGCCGGCTGAGGACCCTGGAAGCCAGAGGGGTGAGCCCGCCTCCCCAGAAAATGGATCTTTCAGTGTGGGCAGCCGTACCCAGCCCGACTGCCTCACCTCTTCGCACCACTCCCTCCCCCCATGCCCTTTCAAGTTTCTTTCCAACTGGTTTACAACTATGCACAGGCTGAGGTCAGATTGTGCTGATGGCAACACAGGAAATAAGAGGAGATGCCTGCAAGAGGCCGACCCTGCGGCCTCCCACAGCGCCGGGAACCTACAGAAGAGCCACTCACCTGCGGGCGGGCCGGCCGGCGCCTCCTCGCCCGGGCGCAGAGACCCAGGCTGGTCAGGACAGCCAGTTGGCAGCTATGACTACGTGATAATAAACTTTCTTTTTTATCTGGATTCCAGGAACCTTAACCTAACCTTTTACTTTACTATACAGTACCTCTGCGACCTAAGGGGCAGGGCAAAAAGGGAGGAAAAAAACACTGGGGAAGGAAACACAGTGCTGCTCGGCACCTCTCTCGGAGCACAGGCAGCTGCCGCCCCAGCCTCGGCTTCCCGGGGCCAGGTTCCAGGCGTGCGCTGCCACACAGCAGCTTTAACCACTTCCGTGTGCCGGGACCACGGGCCGCAGCACAGCGCCCCCCAGTCCAGGCCCGCAGCCGCTACTGGCCTCCGTTATAGGCATAATCGGCCTTGTTGTGCATTATCAGCTTGTTGTCAACAAAGTAGAAGCTGTCAGAACGGGTCTCGTAGGGGTTTTCAATCATCAGACGAACTGCAGGACATGAAAAGGAGAAAAGCAAAGGCTTAATATGTGAGTCTGCCCCATGGGCTAGGTGGAAAAAAAACTCAGTACTCCCTCTAAAATTCATAAGCTGGTCCTTCCAGAAAATGTGGGTACACTGCCCCAGAACAGTGAGGTCAGAACAGAGAGAGCCAGCCCTTGACAGCTGGAGAGAACTGGGGACCACAGAGGGCTCGAAACTGAACACGAGGCCCTGACCGGGTGGCTCAGATGGTTAGAGCATTGTCCCTATACGTCAAGGTTGCAGGTTCAATCCTGGGTCAGGGCGCACACAAGAAATAACCAACAAATTCATAAATAAGTGGAAGAATACAGTGATGTATGTTTCTTTCCCTCTCTTAAACAAACAAACATGATACCACTTAAACACACGGATGCGATGAATCTCTGACCTCAGTCATCCCCCGCCTGGGTTCTGCGCCAGCACTCAGTGGAATGTGCCTGCCCTTCTGCCAACACGGACTACAGCAACTTATTCACTCAGTGTTTCTGGTCTGTTCCCCTGACACTCTGGTCCCAACACAGAAAGCTGTGCCTCACTGTGCTGCCGCCCACAGGCACCCCTGGCAACCAGAGGGATCCTCGCTGAACACAAGTGCAGGGGGAGAAAGGGCAAGGTGCAAAGGGCAAGGAGCCTTTTCCAGAAACGGCTCAGGGCATTAACTCAGAAATAATCCAGCAAAAGGTCTGTCTGTCCTGAGATCCAGATTTAAATCTTCTGTTTGCTCGGGCAACTGCCCAGGCCTCTTTCACCATGCTGGAAAGTCAAGATAGCTGAACAGTCACTACCTCTGACCAGTTTGGAGTTAATTATTACATGCTATTTTGAGTCCCCTGGAGGAAATGTTACTTTTCAGCACAATTCGAAAAAGGTAATTGATTGTTTAAAATTTTTGAGCCTACCCAGGCCGAAGTTATTTTGTTTACATAGAATGTTACCCTCTATACTCTTCTAGCTTATGCGGTTTCAAGAGGAAAAGTCATAGTTGCCTTGGGTAAACTTGAAATCCATTATGTTCTCTTGCAAGTCTACAGATTCCAGCCCATTTCAGGGAGCAGGGCTCAGACCACGACCCAATGCGGTCATAAACACCCCTCCCCACGCCTCAGCTATCCTCGTTTTCCCCGGGACCAGCACCGCCACACTAGTAAAGAGTACCTGGTTGTCAGAATACGACAAATTTAAGGACCCACGACTGAGAAAACTAGTCAGTATAAGTAAATCCTTCCCTACAACCAAGCAAATTCTGCCATTATACACAGATCCCACTCACATCCTCATTGCTCTGCAGCAATTTCCCGTCATGACTAAATGAGGAAGCGAACCTGAGAGCTAGACCGAAGCCGTAGAAACTGAAAAGCCTGATCTGCCCTGGCTGGTGGGGCCCCGTGGCCCGAGCGCCGGCCTGCGGACCGACAAGTGCGGCCGGTTCAACTCCAAGTCACGACACCTTGTGCTCGGGCTGCGGGTCAGGTCCCCAGTTCGGGGCGCAGAGGCAACTGATGGCTGTTTCTCTCCCTCTTTTTTGCCTCTCCTTTTCCCTCTCTTTAAGAATAAATAAATATAATCTTAAAAAAAAAAAAAAAGCCTGTTCTTTCCCTTTCCGAGGCCCATCTCTTCCCTCGCCCCAGCTGCTCTCTCCGGTGCCTCCCCCAGTTCTTGCTCCATGCGACTGCGGGATCTGCCTTCGTACGACATTGCTTCCACGTGCTCCTCTTGCTCCGCCACCTCTAGCAGCTCCCTGCTTCCTGCTGGCTCTACTCTAGTAGTCCATCTAATCAACCTTCTGCTTGCAGGGAACGGGCAAGAGGAGGTCCTCAGGCCTATGATTCCATTTCATTTAGCCCCGTGTCATGTCTAGCTGTGACTAAGGAAAAAGTCAGAGTGCCGAGCAGATGCCGAGAACCCAGCGGGAAACCACGGCTAACAGTGGGTGGGGGAGGCACTCTATCTCACCAGAGTCCCAGGAATTGTCCGGCCTCCTCTTATCTCCCTCAGCCACACTCTTTCCCACAGCAGGCATCTAAAAGGGATGTCCTGTGTTACTAAAACCTTCCATGCTCCCACACGGGCGGTGACAGGAGCCACAGGAAATGAGAAGCCTGGGGTCAAATGACCAGAGATGCATCATGCCACTATCTCCCTCCTCTGCAAAACGAGGGCATGGGACCAGGTGGATTTCAAGGGTCGTCCTTCTGGCCCGTGCACCTAGACTGCTGTGCCCGCCAGGGGATACGTACTGACATCCTCAGAAAGCTGGGGGAACTCATAGATATGTTCACACGTGTTCCTGCTGCTGGGAATGCAGAAGCCGAAATCAAAGTCAAAGTTTTTCAGCAAGCGCTCCCGGAAATAGTGCCGTTCGATCATCCGGAAGTTTGACACAGGTTTGTCTCCCACAGTGAACTCCACCCTACAAAATAAATCTCTGTGAGCCCCACTGTGTCCCCCCCCTCCTCCCCAGCCAACCCAACAGAGAACATTCTCCCCTGCAGACACGCAGATGCCCCACCCTCCGGAAACACCGGTACTCACGTGGCCCCGACCGTCCGCAGCCGGAGAAACGCTGGTGTGAACTGGTATCGGACGAAACGCCCTGCGCTGATATCCACATCTCCCCCTTCCTCCTCGTCGTCCTCCTCGTGGTCTGAAAGTGGGCAGAGGCGGGGCTTAAGTGCACCGTCTCTCTGAACTGCGCAATCGGTTAACGGCACTAATACCAACAGCGGGGTGGCTGGCATTTGCTGTGCGCTTGTTACATGCCGGTCCTGTGCTACACGCTACAGAGAATCCTCACAGTTGCCCTGTGAGGTGTTACTATCACTTCCATGTTACAGATCAGGAAGCGCAGGCCCAGAGAGGTTAAGCATCATGTCCCAAGTCCTCCAAACAGGGAGCAGAGAGTGGAATCCAGGCCCCTTTGGCGGAAGTCCTGGGGACCAAGCTGACGCACTGGCCGCTAGCGGAAAGAGTGAGACCACGACAGCTGCAGCTCGTCGAGAGGTCCCCTCGGAGCGCACAGACATTTCTGACCGCAGCAAAGGCAACCCCCCGAAGAGTTCTGTTCTTTAAACGGAAGACTCTGACCTACAGCCTCGGAGTACTGTACTTCCGTGGCCTAATGACTGTTCCAGGCCACACCGGGCCCAACGGGGACCTGGGAAAGGGGGAAGCAGATTGGCAATGAACCGATGTGTGGGACGAGAATGGGGGTCCACAAGGGTAGTGTCGGTCTCTAGTCCAGTCCATTCCTGAACCCAGGAAAGATCTGCAGGATGAATTGGAAAGCCATCCCATTGTGAACAAAGATAGTTCCCTCTAGCAGCCACCCAGCGTCCGGCAAGGACCTTTTCTCTAGGTCTAGGCTGAACATGGGTACAACGTGAGAGGTGCTTCTAGCGTCGAACATCTCTGGCTGTGACAAGCCCAAGAGCAATGGGCCACCAGCACGAGTAGGGCCCGCACCCAAAGACTCTGGAGCCCCGGCCCCAGCCCTGTGACCCAGAGAGTCACCCAAATCTTCTCAGACCAGGTGCAGCTGGAGGGACTGCCTCCCTGCGAGCACACTCCAAGTGAATCCAGACCCTTAAAGCCACAGACTGGGCGGTTAAACAGCAAGGCCTAGTTATAGTGTCTGAAGCAGACATTTTGGAGACAGTTCAGTTCCGTACCGAAATGACTATTCTGAGCCCAGTTTAACTCAAATCCACACATGGGAAGTGGTTCCAGGGTCCTCGAACCATCCTGAGAACTAAGACACGTGGTTTAGGGATGTGAACGCCAGGCCCAGGACCCTGGGCCCTGACCCTCCGCACAAACTGCGTGCCCACAAGCTTGAGCCTTACGTGCCTCGGTCGGTACTCAATGACACAGCATAAAGAATACTGGGTGGCGTGAGGAGACCACGGCTCTACCCTTGACAATGCAGTTAACCTGACTGAGCTGAGACTCTCAGGAAAGTCTTTTGACTTAACAAATTTACAAGCTCTTTCTGAGTAGCAAACCAGATGAGAAAAGCTTTGCAGAGAGATATGTTAGTACAGCTCCCGGTTGATACTCCGAAGGGTTATCTGTGCTGGTGTCCTAAGAACTAGCTCCAGGGGGCGCTACATCTCCAGTGATGCGCTCCGAAGACAGTGTGGTCCAGCAGCCGGGAATGAATCACCCTGCAACTGCATCACGAGCACCGGAAGGGACTATTCAAGGCTGATTTAAGGAATCCCTAGTAGATGGGTTCACAGACCCGGCTTTATGTTCGCCCAGAAGATGGTGGAGATTAAAATCCAGACCAGGGCTTACTGGGAAATAGGAGTCACTGTTTAAAGGAAAGAAAGTGAGACGCCAGATGAAACTGCCTCCTGATCTGGACCAGAATGCGCAGTATCACCTTTCTAGAGTGTCCGCAAGACTCAAGGCTCAGGTGAGCTGCTCTCGTGACAGTTTAATTTCAAGGATTCCTTTCCTAAGTGAGGGCAATACGGTAAGCTGAAAGAGTACAGGACCTTAGGAAAGTCACTTGGAAATTCTGGGCCTGTTTCCTTTATCTGTAAAAGGGAGAGAGTAACCCCTCCCAGAGGCGTGAGGGTGACACGAGTGGAGACAAACAGAAGGCTGTGGAACACAGTCACCTGCACCAACAGCAGCCTCCCAGCACAGCCTCAAACCAGCACGCCCGGCAGCCGCGGCTTCAGGAAGAGGTCACGGAAGTAGGACACGCCGAGTCCATGACACAGGATGCGGCAGCACACAAAAACTCAAGCTCCGAAGGCCTTGTGCCTGTCACAATACAGAGGCCTACCTGAAACACAAGGTTTGGCGATCTCAAAAAGCACGGTCCCTGTCTCCAGGTCTCGAATTTTGAAGCGGGTGAAATCAATACTGTAGATGTTGTCTTCCGGTTTACACAAATAATCTGAAAACGAGAGCGAGAAAGATCAGTGCCGTCAACTAATTCTCCAAAACGACCATTCATTCATTTCTCAAGTTTTGAAGCAAACTCTGGTTTTTTTTCTCACACAATTCACTTGAGATATATACAAAAAAATTTATGTTATAAGGAAAAGTTGCACGTGAAGAGAGCTAGGGGATCCAAGAAAAAAAAAATACCATAGATGTGGTATGGATAAAAGATTATCATAACACTTTTAGAAACAGGAGTAAAAAAAGATTTTCTTTGGAAACACCTCAAAAATGGCGTACAAATCGTTCATGATCTATCAACTTGGATGTCATGAATGAGAATTTTTTTACAATTCATTTAAAAATACCTACGCTAATCTTATGGCTAACAAGCATTTGTTTGCCAAAGTACCACACAGCAGAGATCAGTAAACTTTTTCTGCAATGCGCCAGGTCACAAACAATGAGGCTTTGCAGCCACTCAGGCTCTGTCGCAGCTACTCAGCTCTGTCACTTAGTGCAGAAGCAGCCACAGACCACACGTACGTGAGTGAGCATGGCTGTACTGGAGTAAAACTATTTATGGACACTGATGTATAAATTTTATAGAACCACGTGTTGCAAGACATTCCTTCCCCGCTCCCCAACTCTTTAAAATGGAAGAACCATTTTTAGCCTGTGGGTTATACAAAATCCAGTGGCCAGATGGTGGGCCACACCTACACAGGTGGCAGGGCAGATTTGGTGGTGAGGGCATTAGGCCAACGTGAAGTAAAGCCCACAACTACCAGAGCAGCTACTCAAAACAGTATCTATCGATCACAGAAAATTTCACTGATTTCTTTCTGCAGTAACTCCTGACAGCATCTTCTGCACAACTCACTGGGGCACTTCATCTTATTTCACCTGTTTGTTAGTTGTTTCATGTTTTACCACATGTCTCTCCATCCAGTAAGATGGCAAACTTGACAGCTGCTGGTTATTCTGTGACTCCTAAGAAGGCTGAAATCAGCTCCATACTTTTAGAGGGCACTCACTGAATAACCTGCTCCAGTGTCCGGTGGGGCTCCAGGGGCTGGACATCCTCCTGCCAGCCCAAAGCTGGCCAGTTCGATTCCCAGGGTCAGGTCACAGGCCTGGGTTGCAGGCCAGGTCACCAGTTAGGGGGCGTGAAAGAGGCACAACGATGTTTCTCTCCCTCCATTCCCCTCTCTCCAAAAACAACTAAAAAAATTTTTAAAGGTTTTATTTATTTATTTTTTTTAGACAGAGGGAAAGGAAGGGAGAGAGGGAGAGAAACATCAATGTGTGGCTGCCTCTCAGGCGCCCCCAACTAGGGACCTGGCCCGCAACCCCGGCATGTACCCTGACTAGGAATGAACCAGCAACACTTTGGTTTGCAGGCCGGCACTCAATCCACTGAGCCACACCAGCCATGGCTAAAAATTAAAATCTTTAAAAATAAATAAACAGTTTGCTAAAGGAGAACAGATTTTAAGAAGAGTAACAAAATCCAAAGGTCACCAAGCTCTGACCTATGGCTTTCTCCAGTGAGCTGCAGAGCACCGACCCCAAGCTGCCACACAGCACCTGAGTGTCTACCAAGACTGCTGCTCAGGCTGGGCCTGGGACCGGCCTAATTCACCGCTGATATCAGGATAAGGCAGGAGCTTAAAAAGACCAGGCGATGAGCACTTCTTTACTTTCAGAGTCAGAACAGAGGCAGCTTTTTCACGTTTCAATGAAAGTGAACAGCAAGACCTTCCGAAGATCTACTCAGGCATGCAAAGGCCAGTCCCAACCCAAAAGAGTGATGAAAAATGGGAAATCAAAATATCCAGAATCGAATTAAAACTATTTTAGGAGATGGGAATTTCCTTTTATACAGTCGGGACAAAGCCCCCCCCCCGCCCCCTCCAGACTCCCACCCCCAAATCACTGGGGCAGCCACCTGCCGCCCAAAGTACCAATAAGCAGCCCCGGGCTGACGACTAAAGCGACTCAGCAGGTAGTACTACTACAGCAGCCTCAGGTCCGTGGCGGGAGCTGGTGTTGCAGGGGCGGAAGGCTGGAGGGGTGGGGGAGGGGCGGGGCAAGCAGGGCCTAACCAGGTGACTGCAAACTCTTGCAGGGAAGTAACAAGAGAAAGGACATTACATCAGGGCTTGGCGTGGAAGAAAACTGAAAAAGAGAAAGAGACCCGGGTTAGGGGGTGGGCAATATATTTCTTCCCATCCTCCCTTATATCATTGAAAAGGTGTAGGATGGTTACATTTTTCTGCCAGAAACGCATTTCTGAAACTCTAATTCACTCGAACAAGTGTCAAAAGCAGGATTGCATTTAAGATACTGTACAAAAACGGAAACTTTATTATTTTTAAGCTGTGGTACTGTTTTAAATTTGCATGAAATGCCCCGACAATGTGTTTGAGGAAGGAAGAGCCCACCTGCACACAAAGGGGCAACGCTTGCGGCCACAAGAGGTAGGGGGCCGAGGCGGACTGGGAAGGGGGGGAGGGGCTGGCAGGGGCCGCACGGAGGGAAACGGAGGGAAACGCAGAGAAAGCAGGTAGGGTCTGGGCTGCGGGAGCTGCGAGGAAGCAGCGTGAGGCGGCCGGCTAAGCGGGAACTTCACCGATGGCTGGGGGGTTCCCAGGATGGGGGGTCTGGAGGCTGCGGTTAAGCTAAGGGGTCCCCTACGCAAGCAAGTCCAGCTGAGAAGGGGAACGGCCCAGCCCGAACGGCGGACAGGCTCAGGGGGATGCCGGCAAGCTCAAGAGGAACCCCTTCCCACCCCCGCCTAGGCGGCGGTGGGGAGCGCAGGCCGGACCCGACGGCGCTGGGGACAGCGCGGCCTGGTGGGCCGGAGGGGAAGGTGGCAGGGCGGACCCCGGGCCGGTCGAGCGGCGAGCGGCCGGCTGCACCGCAAACTGCAAGGGGCCCGAGTCCCAGCGCGAGGGGAAGGCGCGGCCGGCCCCGCACTCACTCTCGGTGACCCGGCTGAGGCGCAGGACGTGCTCGGGCCGGATGGCGTCCAGGGCCAGCAGCTCCTGCTCCGTGACCGCTGCCCCGAGGCCGTCGTCGGCTGCGTGGTGGGGCGCCTGCCGCCGCGCCTTGAGCCTGTTCAGGACGCCGCCGCCTGCCTTCTTCTTCTCGTCCTTGTTAGCCACCAGCCCCCGGGCCCCAGCCGTCGACCCCGCGCCCGCCGCCTTCGGGTTCGAGCCGCTCATCGCTCCGCCGCCAAGATGGCCGCCGCCTCCAGGGCGCCGTAACTATGGAGAGCGGGGGCGGGGCCGGGCGGACCCCCCGCAGGGGCGAGGCGGGGCCGGCGGGCAACGGCGGCCGCCCTGCGCCAGCCCTGTTCCAGCCAGGTGGTGGGCACTGGGCGTGTCTGCGAACTTAGTACTTCATAGCCGATCAGGTCCCCAAAGTCACCCCGGATGTTTTTTTTAAATACCTCGTACGGTCATATGACTGTCACACAAGTTGTGGACAAGGCCTCTTGAGAAAATGTGTTTTTTAAAAGATTTTATTTATTTATTTTTTTAGACAGGGAAGGGAGAGGGGGAGAGAAAGAGAGAGAAACATCAGTGTGCGGTTGCTGGGGGTCATGGCCTGCAACCCAGGCATGTGCCCTGACTGGGAATCAAACCTGCAACACTTTGGTTCGCAGCCCGTAATCCACTGAGCTACGCCAGCCAGGGCGAGAAAATGTTTTTAAATCTGTAGCACACAAAAGTTAAAACAGTACTTGCTATGCAAAGGCAGCTTTCCAATTAGATTGTCATTGCCAACCCCTACTGTGCCAGACTTCAGGCTAGACACTGGGCTGGGCTACACGGAATATAAAATGAAGGAGGTTAAGGATTTGAGTCTGCCTTATTCACCACTGTATTGGGTAATGGGTTCCCAATAGTGATTACTGATTGGGTGAATGAATAAGAGAAGGAAAGCCCTGCTATGGAGAAGTTCCCAGTTTGTTGGGGAAGACCGTGAAGTACCTAATTCATCACGTGGCCCTTCCTCTGGGCCAGCCCAGTAAGTATGAACCAGGGGACAAACCAGAGTGTTGACGGCTTTCAGAGGTACATACAGCAAAGGCGCTTACCTGAGTGCACAGGAGGGGGCTGGGGGATCAGGAAGAGGCTTCACAGGAGTGACCTCTGCACTGAACCTTGGAAGTTAACCACGATTTCACCAATGGGAGGTAGGTAGGGGGTGGAGGGAGGCTGCCCTCTCACGGCACAAGTGGCTCCTTCTCTAGGCATTCTGGATCCACACTCTTCCGTGTTGGACGCCTGGGCCTGACTGATGCGGTGTGCCTGCCAGGTCTGGCTTCGCCTCCCAGTCAGACAGGCCAGAGTGAAACTGCCCCCTCCTGCACCGTCAGCCTCAGGACTTGCTGGGTCCCTCTCACCTGATGGGAGGAGCTTGGGAGGGGTTGACAGGCCTCGCCTGGTTCCTGGACAAAATCCCGACTTCACTCCAGTCCAGTTGCCCAGCCTGGTGGGACAGGGTGTGGCTAAGTCACTATCTAAATGCTGTCCTGTCTTCGAGAGGTTACCACTGAGCAGCACTTACCAAACCATTCAGGACATTTTAATAGAGGTGTACAAAGAATGAAAGTCTCGCGCTTTGCAAACAACTCTTTTTAAACCACTCAGCAGTGAGTGGTTACTGAAAATTTTTCAAAACCTGTAATATGTTCCTTGATAGTGAATCACCAAGAGGGGGTTTCCTACACAGCCCCTTCCCACTCATTTGCTCCCTGGACCTTTGTTCTCAGGGCACCAGGACTAGAGTTACCTGGACCCCAGCTTTTCTCTTTCTAGGAATGGTAACAAGTGTACTAGCCCCTCTTCCGGCAATTCCACATCCAGGAACTTAGCCTACAAGTAAGCATGAATATTTTTACTGCAGGACCATCTGTAGCATTTAAAAAATTCTCGATTACAGTTGTATTCAAGTTATGCAACTGTTAAAAGAATGAGATCCATGTGTATGGACTAGTATGGAGAGGTCTCAGAGCTATACTAAGAGGGGCAGGAAAACAGAATCTCATTTGTTTAAAATTAAAAAGCATATAAATATGCAGATGTGCATTTAGAACTGCAAAGGAAGGGGTTTAGATAGACACGAGTGTTCACCACGGTTCCCTCTGGGAAGGAGAGTACCAGAAGGCTGGAAGGGACTACAGGGGGTCTATTCATTGGTGACACTATTTAGAGCTACTTCCGTACTGCTTCATTGCAACAAGCATGTGATCGAGGGCTGCTGGTGTATTTTTATATATATATATATAAAAAATCTTTGGATCTATTTCTGGAAGGCAGAGGCTAACCCTTGTTTTCTCCCAAAATTAAAAGCAACCTCAGCCCTGGCTGGCGTAGCTCAGTGGACTGAGCGTGGGCTGCGAACCAAAGTGTCCCAGGTTCGATTCCCAGTCAGGGTACATGTCTGGGTTGCAGGCCATGACCCCCAGCAACCACACATTGATGTTTCTCTCTCTCTTTCTCTCTCCCTTCCCTCTCCAAAAATAAATAAATAAAATCTTAAAAAAAAAAAAAGCAACCTCAATCTCAATCACTTTTTTCTGTTCAAAGAAAAAAAATAAATAAATCCTGCCCTCTAAGGGACTTGGGGTCTGTCCTCTCTCTAGTTATTTATTCATGAATTGTGGTTAAAAGGAGAAGACTGTGTGTTTAAGAAAACAGAAAACACAAAAAGAGAAAATGTGTTTACCTGTCACCTTTTTTAAAAGGAGTGGGGAAAATTAGGACTGTAACTTCCACTCTTCCTAAGGTATGTCAAAAGGCTCTTTTTTTTTTAAAGGCTCTTTTTAAAAAAGTGTTCTTATGCAGCACTTAATCATTTGATAACATTGTTCATGATCTGGAAAACAAATTATATACGTTGTAAATTTGTAAATTAAGAAATAAAGATGAATGCAAAAAAAAGTAAAAATTAAAAAAAAATTTTGGAAAGTACATACATTAACACCCCCATTTGAAGGAAAAAGGAAAACTGGTATTTACCACATTCAATCATGACCCCGAGGCTCCCCAGGGCTAGACCTGGGAGGACTGGAGGAGAAAGGCTGGCGTCCCTTTCACCTGGCTGGGTGCTCTGCCCAGCCAGTCCCTCTCTCTTCACCAGTTCTTTTGTCACCGTGAGAGGTGTGCCGGTGCCTGTTTTCCAGGGCAGTCCCAGAGCAGCCAGGCAGCCCGCCTCGAATCAGGCCAGTCAGGTGGGGCCCAGAGCTGGTGCGGCCAAGAGAAGCAAGATTATCGAGGGTATTTTTCTGCAGAGGCTGCAAAGTTCGGGCGCCCCTCCTACTGCCTCCCTGAGGGTGGCGCACGCACGGCATCCACGTCAATGGTTCCTGGCTGGGGCTGCGGGCCTTGCGGGCTGGGGCTGAGAGTGAGGATTCCCCTATTGCCAGAGTCACTTCTTTCCCTGACCGAGGGCTGTTCTGAAAACGCATGCATTTATTATTTATATGCCGCCTGTTTCCAAAAAGGATTTCTGGCACATTCCAAAGTCATCGCACAAGACTGGTGAGTGAAAATTCATGCAGCCTTGTCGGGGGCAGCACTTTCAAAATTTTAAATGAATATACCATCTGATCCAGTAGTTCTGTGACGGATTTCTAAAGAAACATTTGCACACGTGCAGAGTAATTACATGTTTAAATATATATAAACGTGTATGTGTAACAAAAGACACACACCAAACTCACCTGTACCGCCCTCCAGGGACTGGAGTAGTGGGAATGGGAAGGATGAGTTTTCACACTTCGCACCCCATATAATTTTTTTCTAAATGCACTTATGCATTTTGTATCACTGATTCTTAAAAGGTCACTTTCTTTTTTCAGAGCAAGAACATTATAAACCTCCATGTAAAATGTCACCCGGCTTCATCGGTTATCCACATTCAAAGGTTCTTTTTTAAAAAGAGTACATCCTGGCGTTAAGAGCACAGGCTTTGTCGTTAGACGGAGCTGAGTTCCGGTCCTCAGTCTGTCACTTACCAGCCAGGGGACTCTGGGCAGGTCATTTATCCCCTCTGAGCCCTTGTCTCATTTGTAAGTCAGGCTAGTCCCACGTCTTCCCTAGAGGTGTGAAGAGGATATAAAAAACAGCAATAAAAGCCCAAGGCTAGCACCAGGGACAGCATCTGATGGCCACTGAGGCAATGTATTTAAGGGGCCTCTCTCCCCAGGGCCCCACTGCCGAGGGCAGGCACAGGGAACGGGGAGAAGCCACAGCGCTGGATGGGACAGTGCAGTGACTGCAAAGAACACTCAGTCAGAGCTAGGAGGAAACCAGCTGGGGACCAGGCCTTGAGGAAGCCATAGGCGGATTCCAGTGGAAGCTGTGAGGAAACCCAGGAGGGTCAGTCTTAGTACAAGGCCAAAGCCAACGCCAGTGGGTTATTTTTTACTGCCACAAGTGGCTGGCGACAAACCAAGCACAGTCACCTCCTGGGCCAGAGGGGCAGTGAGGTGCCATTCAGCTCAGGCGGCAGCTGCAGAGCGGCCACCCACTCCTGAGCCTCCCCGCTCCACCTCCCTTCTGCCCTTGACCCCTCACCACCGCTGTGGCAACAGCTTTCCAGTAAATGCTGGAAAAACGCATTTCTCTTCCTCTGTGGGGGATGGAGGGGGAGGGATGACACTGAGTGTGAGGGAAGGTCTGGCACACCGGCTCCCGCCGCCCGGGAGCCTGATTTCCTCAGCGAGATTAAGATCTGGACCCACGGAGGACTTGACCCAGGCCCCGGCACGCGGCCCGGGATCTTCTGCCAGACGGTTCCCCTGCCTGCCACTCCCCGGAGCAGGGCTTCTTCAGGTCCCCTCCCCAGCTGGCAGCTCACGCAGAGCTCCTTGAAATAGCAACAGCTGAACCCAAATTAGTCCACAGCTCCAGCTCTAGGTGGGCTCACGCTAAGAAAGAGGCTCTGTGGGCCTTCTGGCTTCTCCGGGCCCTGAGAACAGACTCGGCCAACACTGGCCTCATTCTTCCGAGTTCAGCGCTGAATTCTGCCCTTCAAGGGCTAGGAGGGAGGGAGGCCCAGCTCCTCCTCCCTCTCTCCAAACCAGCAGCCTCGGTTCCTGCAGGGAGGCGGGTACAGCAGGTAGGCGCCAGAGCATTGTGGGGAAATGGAAGGCAGCTGAGTGATGACTGAGAGCAAGCTCCAGTCCAACCCCATCTCTGCGTCCTGCCGGCTGTGTGGCCTTGGGCAAGTCACTTCCCCTCTGAACGGCTCATACCTGTTGGTTTGGTGACGATTAAACGGGCAACATCTGTAAAAGTGCACGTCAACCTACCCATTTCAAGGACTCGGGGAAGGATGGCTGTAACTATTACTCTTACGGCTTTGGAAAGAGCACGGGCCGTGCAGGCAGGCTAGGTGTGAGTCCCAGCTCCCCACTTCCTGGCTAGCCCGGGGTAAGTCACTGAGTTTCTGTTCCTCGGCTGTAAAACACGGCAGACACATTACGGGGAGAAAAATCCTTCCTGCTCTTTCTGCCCCTTCCCAGTGCGTACTCAACGCTGGCGACGCACCGGAAAAGGAGGAAGCAAGGAGACCTGTCCCATGGTCCTGTGCCTGCAGGCGGAGGTGGGAGCTGAGGGAATGAGGGGCAGCCAGGCCCCGGCGTGCCTTGGACCGAGTCCGCCGTGGCCTGGTGTTCCAGTGAAAGTGGAAACAAAACGTTCACTTTTCCTTGAATGTGCTGTTGGCTGAACTGGCCAGGCATGGTTTTACAGTTTCACTTCCTTAACCCAACACCCCAGTGCAAAGACAGGCAAGAGCCATGTGGCTAAACGTGCCCCGTGCCGAGTGAACGCCTGGGCCGGCCTTCTCCCACCCCGTCACCTCACCTCTTCACAATCAAGCTCAAAGTCAATCCCAACACAGAGTGTCACTGCAAATTGTTTATTAAAACACAAAGCAATGGACAGTGAAAAACATCCTGATTTTTTTTCTTTTTGGTGGGAGTAGGGTGGGGCACAGAAGGGGCAGGGACAGGTGGACACAGCCCAGAAGGAAAGACAGCTCTATCCACCCCTACTGCTCTCCCGGGCCAGCCAGGGTCAAAGCCCCTCGGTCCGTCTCACTGTGCGGCTGTAAGTGCGCGTCGTGGCCACAGAGTTGGTTTCGCCTCCGCGGGGAGAGGATGGGGGTCTTGAGTAGGAACTACAAAAGGGCTGCTAAGAACTCGACACTACTCTCCAGCACGTGGTGTACAGAACACCACGGGACCAGTCAGGAGGGGCGGGCTGGGCCCGCAGACAAGCCAGGTAGATGGCTGAAGCGGCTGCTCTGAGCTCAGAACGGGCAGCCGGCCCCAACGTGGGAGAACTCGGTGGAAGAAAAACCCAAGGAGGAAACTAACCCAGGGTCAAATTTCTTTTCATTCCCTGGACCCCGACACGTCAGGGCAGAGGAGTCGGGGATGTCTCAGTCCTGGTTTCACCGAGCCGTCTCTCCCTGCCAGCGCTCCCCTCCCGCCCGGCGACGCGGCCCTGCCTTCCCGACAGTTGTCCTTTGCAAAGATGAGTGCGCACTTCAGTTTGTTATTGTTTCTTCTCGTGCTGAAGGAAAGCGCGGAAGCTCAAAATAGAGGTGAGAACGGAGTTCTGCTCTGCCTGGCGCTGCGTGCCCCCCTCGCACGAGACTGCCTGGATGCGAGCGGCGCCAGGGCCCTCTCTGCCAACTCTGCCAGGCACCGCTGTCTGCCCGGCTGCCAGCACGATCCTGGCTCCTTGCTTTTGTACTCCTGGCGGGCGGGGGGGCGGGCCCCATCCCAAGAGTTCTATCCTGCTCTTTTTCTGCCAACCCAGCCGGTCCTCAAAGCATCTGTTCTTATCAAAAAGATGTGGCAACCCAAAGTAGGCTGGCCAGAAGGCCGCTGGGGAGGGACAAACCAGATCGGCAGCAAGCCACCCATGCACAGAGAGGAAACCCACCCTCGCTAGGCAGCTGACCCGTCGGTGCCAATCTCATCTCGTAACAAAATGAGGAAGCCTAGCCCTCTTGCTCCAGGAGCGGCCTCGATGCAGAAAGAGTCGCAGCTCAGACTGAAAGGGAAAAACTACGCTGAGCGCTCTGAAGCTCGAGCAGTAAGGCTTCTTTGCAATTTCCTTAGAGCTCTTTGATCCCTAATTCTATCTTCCCATAGAAGAGAGAGCTCTGAACAGACCCTAGGTGTTCCCGGTTCTGCTTGGCCCCGGCCTCTGCCCCTGGAGCCACAGCGGAAGACGGCCCACAGCTCTCCCTCTGCCCTTCTTTCAAACAGAAGCATCTTTTAGCCTCTCACTTCGGAGAGCTCCCCCGCTCTCCTCGGTCCGTCTGGAGAGGCATGGAGGACAGTATTACATGGTGCCACTTGATGCCATTAAGGCTCCTCGGGGCAAGAAGACACTTGAATTAGGTCAGAGCTGGCCAGCCAAGGGGAAGGGGAAGAAGGGAGGGGGAAGCAGCCCCAGGGCAGGGACTGGAAGACCGCTGCCCAGACCTGAATTGGAGGGAATGCCCACCCTGGTGCAGAGCAGGCGAGGAAAAGGCACTGTGCTGACCCGGGGCGGGGGGTCCTTCCCCGACCCCCAGGGAGGGCAGAGAGCCCGCTGACTCCTTCCCTGGGCTTCTCAAGTGGGCCGTTTTGTAGGGAAGGGTGTGTAAGTGCTGCGAGAGGGAACATACCGCTGCCGTTTTCTGACTTTCAGCTGAGATTCTAGAAGCCATGGCCAGGCCTTCCCAAGCGCGGGTAGAGGCAGGGTAAGAAGGAAGAGAAATTCCTTAAAACAGAAGCTTCTTCAAAAAGATAAAGTCGAATCACAATTCTGAAACTGGATTACCCAGTTCCCAGGCACAGAAAGAGGAAGGTAAACGTAACGCAAACTTCGCCCTCTCTCTTAAAAGCCTAAGTGACTTCTTATGTGCTCCCCGATTGCAGGCCGGCGTCCCCTAGGCAAACAGCGGAACGAGAGAATGAGACCGCACTCCCGAACCACAGGTGGCCCGGCGGTCCTCCCGGGAGTCTGACACCACTGACACTGAAGACGACCATCTTTCAGGTCCCCAGAGCTCAGTGTCTTCACTGAGCAGCTTCTCCTCGATAGTGGGAATTTCTCCAAGAATGGATCTCCTTAGGGGCCATGGGACCCACAGACTGCTTCCTGGTACAATGTTTCAGCATGAGAGAAGCTCAAAGAAGTCCCATTAGAGGCCAGCTGGCCCCTGGCCCAAATCAGAGCGACACCACAGACCCTCTGGCCATCTTCAGCAGACACCTTTGCGTGGTCCACCCAGAATGACGGAAGCCACGCTTCTGGCAAAAGGAGCTCCACCCTGGCCATCTGCTCTTAGCTCTGGCCAGCTGGTCTCAGGGGACCTAAGCAGCCTGGGGCAGAGCGTAGATCCAGGGGAAGAGCCCAGGCCGCTGCTTCCCCACCCCTAACTGCCCCCGCTGCGCACCCCCAAACCCCAACAGACCCCCTACAGCGCAGGCTCTCTGTCCTAGCACGAGCTCAAAATACAGGCAAGGGAACAAACAGTGCAAAAAGCAAAAGATGAACTACTGAGTAATTCTTAGCCCACACAATACAAAAATAAAAATAAAGAGTGCCCCATCCCACCGCTTTAACCTAAATTTCACGTACCTATATCATCTGGGAGGGGGAAAAAAAAAAACGCTTTCAAGTTCAGCATCATGAGCCAGCTGTGACCAGCCCTTGGCCCAGGGGACTCTACCCCAGCCCCCACCATTTCTTCCTGTTACCTCATTTCCCCTTCAGTTTTTGTCGGCCAGAGAAAGATGTTCCTTCCTTTCAGACACAACCGAAGAGGAAAGTGCCCATCCCTACCCCCGAGCTCAGGGGAAAAGGGTGGGCTGGGAGACAGAGGCAGCGGCGGGGCTGCTTGGCTTACAGTACCATGAGGAAATGGCCCCAGGAGCCGAGGTTTCCTTCTGAGACTCTGAGTCACGGAAGGGATGCGCGGAGGTGAGGAGGTGGGGACCCCTCCTTCCTCAGTGAGACCCAGGCAAACGAATGCGGCAGAACGGAGGCAGCGAGTCTTCCTTCCTCAGCTTGTCACCAGTCCAGGCCGTAGCCCCCGGCCCTGGGGAGTTGGGACGGGATGGGATGGGACGGGACGGAATGGGGGCCGAAGCCACTGTCAGAAGCCCCATGGATAGTCAGGATGCCCGCTGCCCCGGGCAGGTGGTCCCAGGATGGAGGGTCCGCCATCCTTTACAGCAGGGAGCTCTGTACAGCTCTCCACCTTCCCGACCGCGGCCTTCGGCCACAACCGTGCAGCTGCCTGACTCAACACCCGAGCACTGAGGCTGAAGTCGCAGCCAGAACGAAGGGCCACGATGGTCAGAGGACGAAATGCCGGCCCAGACTCACTCGTGAAAAGCCAAAACCCAGCTCGTGAGCCCGAGGACGACTTACTTTGTCACATACGAAGTAGTTCAAATAGATGGAGCTCTTTACAAAAAACATCCAAAAAAGACCAACTCGAAATTAAACACCTTCACAAAATTGCCCTGGCCTGAGATGCTCTGCTGCCCCAGCCCAAGCAGAAGCCAGCCCTGCTGCCTTCCATCCACAGAGCTCCTCGCAGCCGGGAAGCAGGAGACAGAGACCAGAGCCGGCACAGCGGGGAAGAACCGCTTCCTGCAGAGAAGCCTTTCCGGGGAATTCAAGATGGACACTTAGATGCCACGGTGGGCTCCAGGGCCACCAGGACGACGGCTGCCTGGAACTCTGTCCCTGCTGCCACACCAAGAACCTGACTGCTACTTGCAGAGGAAAATGAAAAGACAGAGGGGCAGATTGTTAAGACCGGTGAGCAGCGTCCCTGGGCCAGGGACAGTCAGTCTAGCTCCTTGGGGCAGCAGACCCAGAACTGGCTGAACCGTGACATAAAAGGACAGAGGAGTAAATGAACATCAGACACTAGACATTCTAAACAGTGGTCAGTCACTTCGCAGCGTTCAAGTCTCTGAGGTTGCTCCTAAGGGATGCTTACATAAGCCTTTTCTAATCCAAAGACCAGAAGAGACTCTTAAGGTCAAGTGTTCTGTCGCTGCAGGCTGGAAAGCATCTCTGTCCCCTGGCAGCAAGCCCCTGCAAAGGGGCCAGTGCAAGAACTGCTCGGGTCAGGTCTTCCTGCTGCTGGCTCAGAGCTCCAGGGAGGGAGGTACCGTCAAGGTGAAGTGGTAGGTGATAAGACATTCAAGCAGAGGGAATCCCAAGTCCTCATGTCGTCTTCCCTTGGCAATTACTTAGTGAGATGGTTGAGAGAGAATTCAAATGAGCCAGATGAAGAAACAAAAAACAAACAAAAAAAAGAGAGAGAGAGAAAGAAAGAAAGAAGAAATTAAGTCCCCAACAAACACTGAAATCAAAATGATTTGCTGTGGTAACAAGCCAGAGGCGATCTGCGGGCCTGACGTACACTGACCGTCTCGGGCGCCAGACCGCCCCCTCCCCGGGCCGCGCCAGGGAAGCAGGCGGCGGCAGAAAGCTCAGACAGGAAGTTGGAACTGCCGATGGGCTAAAACCAGAAAGGCTTCCAAGTAGGAAAGTATCTACTTTTCTTTCTTTTTTTTTAAAAAAAAAAAAACCCTTCTGTTTTCACCCCTATCATACAAAGTATACATCTTCACACATGCGCAGACCGCGCCCACTCCCAATCCCGGGGGCATCTGGAAACGCATCTGGACACGCGTTCAGGACATACCCAACTCCCAGGGCTGGTCTTCTCAGGGAACAAGATGACTGTGTCCCTGCTGTTAATTGCAACCCTAAAAAGGGGGTCTGCTCCAAGTTCAGAGTCCTTTCCACTAGGTAAACAGACGAGGGTCCTTGAGCAGGGAGGACCCGTCCACCCGAGCGAGGTGCCTCGGAGAGGAAAGGGACGGTGGGGCCGCTCGAGCGGAGGCCCGGGGCCGAGGCAGGCTGGGGGCCCGGTGGTGCCGAAGGAGGGCTGCTCTCCACGCGCTCTGCCTCTCGTTAGCTCCTTTAATTTTTTTGTGGTGTTTTTAGTTTGTTTGTTTGTGTTAATCACCGTGAAAAGGACAGGAACCAAACAACGCGTCCGGTCTCTTTCCCGCACCCCTCCACCCTGCTCAGGACGGTGACTTGCGCTCACAACCGGCAGAGGCAGAAGAGGGTCGGAATGAAGACCCCGAAGGCCACCAGGATGGGAAACATGAGGCTGCTGTTGTCCGAGGCGTAGGGGTTGGGCGTGCGGGGGCCGGACTGCACGCGGTTCTTATTGGTCTGTCTTTTCAGATTGGATCCTTCATCGTACTCTTCTTCCTCCTCTTCCTCTTCCTTCTTCTCCAGTCCTGGATGAGGCTGCAGCTTTGGCACATCTGACACAAGAAAGAGGATACCTTTTAATAAGACCCACAGCACTGACGGGAGACCCTTAGACGCGGTAAATGAGTCACAATAAAGAGACGCTGTGACCTAACCAGGGGCTGCAGGGAGGGGCCGAAGGAGCAGAAATAGCTTCCGGCCTAGAGAACTGCAGGTTCCGGAGCACAGCAGCCGTCTTCGGATTCGGCTAAGACGCAGTGAAAGCCCTGCACACGGGGAGGGTCACTCTCTCCCCTACGGGTCCCACTTCTCCAGGTCCCCAAGAGGACGGACGGGACAGGGATGACAACACAACACCCAGGCTTCCCCTTTTCAAACCCCTCCTCCTCCCTGCCACAATCCCACGTTCTCTTCTGATTCACAAAGCAGCCGAGGCAGAGCCGATGCACAGAGTTCTGGGCTCTCACACATACTACCCCTCTTCTGTCTCCTCCTCGGGCACTCGGAACCATAAATCTGTGGGCTGTAAGACATCTGCCTGGATGTCATCCTATCAGCACGTGGGGGACATCGAGACAATGGGATGAGACCCTCAGCGCCTTCAGGATGAGTTGGGAAAGGGTACAGAGGTGGGATGGGGAGAAAAGGTACTAAGACACTAGCTTTCTCTGCAAAAATCCGCCTGGGAAGCTGGCAGCCAGCATAATCTCAGCCTTGAGAAGGAAACGTACCCTGTGGCTGGATCACAAGGACAAGGAGACCATAATAAATGAACTTCTGCCCAGTGTGGCCCGGCAACACTGGAGTCTGGGAGAGACGGAGCAGACCAGAACAGTGAAGAACTCCTCCTTCTGCCCCCCCACCCCCGCCCCAGGGAACAGGCATCAAAGAAGCAGAATAAGGACACATTCTGGACAATTCCAAACGGCTACAAGGGTCTGGCACACCAACAAGTGTGTTCATCACAATTTACAGGAAAAGTTAAAGGAATTCGTCCCAAACCACACAGCTGATTAAATGGCAGCAACGCAAGTCAAACACAGGTCTGGCTCCGAGGCTCATCCCTATCCCTACACCGAGCTACACTCCATCCCCAGCCTCCTGACCCCGGGGCCCCCACCGTTGGGCTTTCAGTAATCGTTTTCAAAATATGGGGCAGCTAAATTATCCCCCGAGGGTTTTCTCGACCACACCCGTCGGCCCAAGTCCAAAAGCAGATCGAAAACAACTCACCGTCCACCGTCCCAGCCATGATGTAGAGCGCACACACTTTGGGATTGTCATAGTACCCCTGCGGCCGCGCGGGAGAGAACGGGAGACGGCGGTCAGCCCTGCGCGGCGGCCCGTGGTGCCCCCACCCCCCGCCCCACTCTCGGGAGCTCTCCCTCGGCGCCAAGGGCACCACGGGGCATTACCTTGACGAACTCGATGTACAGTTTCCCCGTGAAGGTGGACACCTCTCCCTGGACACTCAGCTTCCCTTTTCTGATGCTCATCGGGATGATTTCATCGTGAGCGGTGCTGTGCCCGACGCGATCGAAGATGTCCAGGTCCTTCACCACGACGTGGCCGTTCAATCGCACGTCAAACACCTTCCAAGACGGAAAAAGGAGACAGCGTCAAAACCATCAGCTCCATGCCCTTGCAGCGGCGGGACAACACACGCCTGTCTGGGCTTCAAGTTCAAAAGCAATTTAAGGAACGACAGGGCCGGATATGCTCCAGGATAGCTAGCGTCCTCTACCTGAGCCACTCCAAGTCCATGTCCCTTCCCTCTCAAGGAGGCCTCACACTGGCCTTAGGGAACAAACAAAAAAGCTCAACATGGAAACAAGGAAATTCATAAGAAGGGACGGTAAAAGAACAAGGCTAAAAAAAAAAAAAAAGCAGGTGCAGACACCAAGAAGAAAGATAATCCGGAGGGCCTCAAAGGACAGGGTCGGTTTGCTGCGAAGAGTCCTCTGTCACCAGCCCCGGGCAAGTGCAGCCTCGTGAGCAGTGGGACACGGCTTCTCTAGCCGCAAAGGGAACCCAGCTTTCCCCTCAAAGGTCGGGGGTTCCTCCCTCCTGAGGAGGTCTGCAGGTCCCGGAGGACTGGCCGAAAGTGGCGCTGTCTCGCTGGTCAGGGCGGGGGGGCAGGGGTGGGGGCACTGACCAGGCCTCACCTTCTGCTGGGACTGCGCGAAGTAGACCTCGGCGAACTTCAACACCAGCACGTAGTCCCCCTCGTCCTTGATGGGCACTTCGTAGCCGAAGGTCTCCTCGTTGTACCGCTCGGTCTGGTACAGGATCTGGTCCTCGGGGTTGGAGCGGAGGATCGGCAGCTTCATGCCGTAGTCGGAGGCTGGGGACAAAAGATAACGAGAAATCACATCAGAGGCAAAACATGAAAGAAGAGCAGAGACCCCCGAACGGCCGGAGGCATTTCCAGGGCAAAGCTAATAACCGCCAGGCGGAAGGGAAGGGGCCGGCCCCTTTGCTCCTGGCTCCCAGCAGACCAGACGCAAAGGCAAGAAAGCCATTACTAAGCCAGAGTGAAAAAATGAAAGAGACGGAAGCCTAATCACCCCAACAGCTCCCGTGGCCCCTAGAGCAACCCCCAGAGCGGGATTTTCTGCAAGTTTTTCTTTCAGACATGACTTTTTCAGAGAACAGGTCTAACTCATTATTAGAACAAAGCACTACGGCCCAGCTGCCTGATGCCCTGCAAGGGGGCACTTCAGAGAAACCTCATAAAACAAGGGGGATGGCCCAGAACTCTGCAAGACCAATACGTGCAAAAAGAATGTGTTTTTCTTATTCAGAAAAGCTCCGAGTCTGGGAAGCAGGGTATCTGTTAGGACAGTCATTCTTCATTGTCTTCACCACAAACAAGTCACCCAGCTTCAGTTGCTTTTTATGACTTTTCGTTGAAAAAGTCTGAAGGCGCTAAAGAAGGGTTCGATGCTCTCCAATTTCCTTCAGGTCCAAGCACCTTTCTTCCCACAGACGCACACAATTCAACCTCGCCTCCTCTCCTGCACACTTCCCCCAGTTAAACAAAAAGGAGGAAGAAACTTCCTACTGTACCTCCCGCACCCAGCACGGTTCCTGCAAAGCGATGAAGCCACGTGCTTCTCCCCACGGGGCTAGAGCCACCCTGGCGGGGAGAGAAAACCTGCCACGGTCCTAGTACCTGAGATGCCCGAGTTCTGGGGCAGCGAGCGGCCCTCCCGTCTCACAGACTGACAAGGGGGGAGGCAGGGTAAAAGCAAAAAGATACTCGCCTCAGGTCGGTGTCAGAACAGCCAAAAGCCTCTACTGCCTCGGGTCCTCCCCCAGACTTGGCAGGAGATGATACAGTGTGAGGTGTGTCTTCCCCCAACCTAACAAACTAAACCGGGGTCTTTCCTCAAACATAAGACACTGCACTCCAGCCCCAGGGGGAGTGGTCATGCTTCCTTCTTCAGACAGGAGCCTCTCCGACTCCTTCATCCCGGGAACACAAGGAGGCTGCCCGGAGTTCCACAAATCTACCTCCCGCAGGCCTGGTTTCTCCTCCAGCCCAGACTTGAGAGCTCACGGCCACCTTCCCGTCTCACACAGTGGCTCTGGTGACACTGGGCCCCTAGATCCTTTGGGAGATGTCTACGAGTGACCATCCCTGGGCATTATCTTCTGAATCACAAAAACCAGAGAGAGAGAGAGAGAGAGAGATGCGAGTGCGAGCACACGCCAGCGCGCGTGAATCTGGAGATAAAAAAGCAACTGAGAGACGCAGTGGCTAAGGTCAAGCCCTCAAAAAAATAAACATAAGTATTAACAGTTCCTGTAAGTGAACAGTAGCCTGAGATCAGATGCACTAATGAGACAAAGTAACAGGAAACTCAGTGCACTTTTGTCTTCGGGCATTTCTTCTTCCTACTTCTCCTCCCGAAATCAAAGGGGAGCAGCTGAGCAGCTCTACAAAGGATGTACTGCGGGCCGCCCCAGGCTCTCTCCCCGGCTCATGTGACATTACACTGGGGCATAAACCTATCAAGATGAAAAGACGGCTATTTTTCATTCAATTGAGTTCTAAGAATTTCCTTCTTCCGTGAGGGACCGTAATCCTTACAAATTTGGAAAGTTAACTAGATTTGCTTTTTAGATACACAGAAAAAGTTGTGCATGTGTGGGAAATCATGGTTTTTGTTTTGTTTTGCTTTGTTTTCCCCTTGCCAAGTGGAAAAAGTGAGAAACTGTCAGTAATGTAATCTCTGGCAGTCCCAGTCCCACAAGAAAACGCAGCCATGCGAACAAAAAAACCACTTAATAACCTGGGAATTACCTTTAACTATTTTCCCGTTCAAGTGGCCTTCCCAAGAGATCTGCCACATGCCAAGCTGAATGTGCCCAAGGCCCAGGAGATACAGCAGCAAAAAGGATTTTTTCCTTCCCTCCGGTGCCTTCACGTAGTCACAGCCCGACAGATCTCTCCAGAACACGGCGACGCGTACAGAGCACACTGCAGCTCAGACAGCCACAGAGGAAGGGGGTCCCGGGGCCTACATTTGCCCACTGCTGCTTAGTCCCGGACAATGGAGTGGCCAGCCCAGGTTTCAGAGTACGCGAGCCGAGGATTTCAGTCCTAGAGTATGTGGCTCAGGACAAGTATTTCCTCTGGGTGTTTTCTCGCCTGTAAAATGGGGATATCGCCTCCCCAGATTCTCCGCGAACTTCTGCTACTCGGAGGGCCTGCGCGTGAAGCCCGCATCTTAGGTGGCGGTGTTGGGCCAGGATTCTACACAAATCTGTGTCTTAAGCAAACCAGAGGCATCCTGTCTTTCAAGCGCGTATCTCACCGAGGCCAAATCCTTCCTCAGCCAAAAGGAAGGCTGCCCAGAAAAGGGTCTTCTCCTCAGGCCCACAGCATCAGTAACGTGATAGGCTCAGGCCCCTGGCCAGCTTCTTCCCTTCTGCAGCCACGTTCTGCCCTACTTTTAAATTCCCTGTAAAAGGTCATCAAGCAAAGAAACAGGTAGAGACACTTTAACCTACTCTGGACAAGGGAGTTCTCAGGTCCATGTCACTGATTTCTGAAGCATGAGAAGTTTTACTAAGAAGGAAAATAAGGCTCAGAGAAGGTACAGCAAGTTCTTCAAGGTAATACGAACGATTAGCAGGTGTCTTTCTATGAAGAGAAAATAGCCTCTCCTAAAACCAAGCCAGGCACTATGCCCTCAGGCTAAATAACCAGGTCTTCTCTCCCTTAGACGCAAGGGGAACCCAGCAGCAGCAAGTTAAAAAGAACCTAGAATATGCGGCATGCCAAAATCCCAAATCGAGCGTGTCTGAACCACTCTCCGTAACGGTACTTTCATCTGCTGAAGCGCACCGGTTGAAAAAGCCTTTCCCAGGCTGTCACTATCTCCTGTGAACACCAAGTATCCTGGCGGGTGAAGTTCAATAAACATTGCCAAGCGCCTTTGAACGCTAAAGCCACTAGGTGCCCTGGGCCACTCACAGTTATATGAATGCTGAACTACAAAGACACTACAGAGAAAGAGCAAGTTCAAAAGCAGGCCAAACCCTTATCTGGATTAACTTGGCAACAGATACCTGAATTCATTCAACATAAAATGAACTTTCTTTAGCACGCTGGAAACAGTATCACAGGCATGTGGGAAAAGATATAAGCATACAGCTCTTGCTGCAATCAGTGTGAATAGCTACATGAGGCCCAGGTCTCCAAATCGCTGGCGCGCCCTTATCCAGAGCCAGAGAAGGAAAGCAGCGCGAACAGCTGCGCTTCCCTGGGTGGTGCCACACTCCTTAGCACAGAAGAAACTACAGAGCTGCCTCCCGAGAGTGGAAGCTTAATCACACCTCAGCCCCAGACCTAATGCCAGCAAAAAGCTGGTCTCAGGCACCCAGAAGCATAATATTGCAACAGGCTGGTCCAAGCAGCAGCAGAAAAGCATCTTCCACTCCTCATGCAGGCCCTAATACTGCTACATTCCGACCCAGGCTGATCGACTGGAGCAGGAAACCTCTGATGGCAGACTGCCTCGAAGGCCAGGGCCCGGGATAGGACTCTAGTACGCTTGAGCTTTGGTAGGTCTCGGGTAATTCTACTTGCTACAAAAAAACTCAGAAGGAACTGCAACCATGGGCCAAGAACCCAAAGACAAGGAGCCTGGTCACTGCTGATCAGGCCAAAAACCTAAATAAATAAATAAATAAATAAATAAATAAATAATTCTTTAAAAAAAAAAAAAAACACCGCCACCTGTACCAGCAAACTAAAACCAGGATTGCTGAATGAGAGGAGTAGCGGGGAACCAAACCTGTGTGGTCCTGACTTCCTCCTCTGTACAACGGACCTGAAAGCCTGGTATCTGCATAAATGAAAGGAACCATCTGCACACAGTCCTCACCACAGCTCTCTCAAGGGGCAAAGTCCGCAAACGGTTGCTCTCAAATTTCCTCAAGGGCCCATGCCCACGAAGAGGAAGGGTCCAGATGGAGACGGTAGCACCGCCTGCTAGGAAGTCTGACTTTGGCGGCCGTTACAGCTGCTAAACATGGGGCCCCCCTGACTCAGCTGAATCCAGCCTACTGAGACCTACATGCCAAGGCTACATAAATTCCAAGACAAACACAGAACTTCAGAAAACAGCTCTGTGTCCCAACTCTCTCACATATATGTAAGCCATAAACTCCCTAATATGCTCTGGGTATAGAATATAGCAAATCTCAAGGCACTGCAATTAACTTGGAATAACCAAGTTAAATACTTGAGTCCAGGCAAGAGCCAAATCTGGGCATCGTGGAAAGAAAGAGTTGGAGAAAGTCTGTCTCCTAGTTTTCTGGAGATGGCATATTGCCAATTTGCCAGCCTCTGAACCCAGCATACAGTATAAATCTTCCAACATTATGAAGCAAGGGCCTCCTTCTTAAACCTGTTTTTCAATCATACGTACAGAAGAGACAGAGTCTAGAGCAGATTTGCCCCAAGAGAGGTGTGGTCTGGGGATGACTTACATCAGAAGCCTCTGGTACAGAAACCTGGGTTTAATTTCTTAGGTCTGGGGTTTGCATTTTTAACCAGCTCTCCTGGCAATTCTTCCACCAACTTGGAGAGAACTGTGCAGCTCTGTAATAACCACTATTGCTCAATCAGTTAAGTCAAAATCATTTTTCCCATAAGCTGGGATCATACCTCTCTGGACCACTTAGCATAAGTTCTACACACTCTCAAACTATTCAGAACTTACACTGGCTGACCCAGCTGACACACCACCAGCCTCCAGTGCAGGACGATTTCGATATAACCATCCTCTGGGGGCGGCCTGCAGCTTCTGCTTTTAAGCACACATAGCCCTCGCTCCAAAGCGGGGCGGGGAGAGGAGGCTGCGATCAAACTTTTCTGGCCCGTCCTCTTCAAAGATTCCTTTCTATTCTGGCTAAGTATCAAGCCCCACTCCTGCAGAACCAGTAAGGAAAGCGGCCGATGTCTGGGGTCGGCAAAATTCCACCAGGAACTGACTTGAGAGGAGAGAACCACCCGGGCCAGGGACCCCGATAACCTACAATCGTGAGGCCTCGAGGTGGCAATAGGCCGCCCTCGTCTTTACTTTTTTCCCAGCTCGGGTCGAGGCGAGGAGTTAGGAAAATGCAGGATGCGAGGTCCAACTATAACTTCTCGCTAACTCTATGCCTCAATGGCTCTTGGTAGCTTCTCAAGCCAGTGCCAGGCTCTGAGCTGTGACCCGGTCCCTGTAAACTGCAGAAACTTTGCTCCAGAGACGTGGCCCCAGGGGTCGAGGAAGGGGGTTCGGGGCCCGCAGCCCTTAGCCGGCTGCACCCAGCACGGCAGGCCTGGGATCCCGCGGCTCCGCGAGAGGCTCTCACCTCGGCCCACCCGGCCTTCCAAAGGGTCCTTGCGGAAGTGGATCCCGTGCACGTCCACATGCGCTTCGCCGCCCGCGTTGACTGCCCAAATAACGCTCTCGGGCAGCCCGGCTCCCACCAAGCCAACCATGCCGAGCCCCGGCCCGCTGAAAGCCGGCAGCAGCAGCAGCAGCAGCAGTCGCAGGAGCGCTACAGAGGCTCCCTCAACCGCCCGGGCCCCCAGCATGGCGGCCACCAAAGCGGGGGCAGCCTCCTCCAACCCTCGTTCTCAGCCGGCCTCCAGGCCGCCCTGGACTCAGAGAAACAGCGCCACGGGCCGCTCTGTCTCACCCGCCGGGTACATGTCGATCTCAGGCCTCCTTCTCAACGACCGCTACCACCTCCCACCTCGGGAACAACCTATCCCGTCGGCCAGCCCCCGGCCACGATCTGCAGCCAATCAGCGTCCGGGCCTCATTAATTAGCCAACACCTCGCCGGGGTTCACCCGCCCATTGGCTACCAGGAGCGGGGAAGGGCGTGGCTACTCCCAGGCGCCGGCCCAACCCTCAGGCACAGGAGGGAACGCGCTCAGAGGTTCGGAGTTCGGTTGAAACGGTGTTTCAATAAGGAAGTGTCGGAAGTGTCGGGGTGCAGCGCCCAGACGGCCCCGGAATCTCGTAGCTGAATAGGAAAGGTGGCCGAGGGAGGAACGTTTAGGGTAGAGCGCACCAACACGTTGCCAGCACTTCCGGTGCTCCAGATCCTAGGACCGAATGGGCACCAGAGGGGGCGTGGCCGATTTGCCCTCACCCTTTCTCTGAGACATGAACATAAGCTCTAGTAGAAGCAATGGACACTCTCCCGACCTCAGAGTCTTTGTCCCCTTGTGAATCAGGAAACCCATCCTCCCACAGAAAGCCACATGCACTGGTCTTGAGGACTTGACTCCCACGGGAACAAGACCCCGCCCCCACGCCCTATTGGGCTCGTCCAGATGGCCATCCAATCAGAAGGCTCCAACGCAGCGGAAACGCGTGGCTTAGTGGGGGAGGGCCTCCAGGCTACCTTTGTCTCCATGGCAACGGCCTCAGGCGGGCCCAGGCGTCGTAGGGGGTGGATCCGGGGCTTCCCCAGCGACAGAGAGGAGAGTGGCGAGCGGAGGCCTGTGTGGAGATCTAGTCTGTTCCATCTGCTCTTGCATGATCGGAGCTCCCTGTCTGCTGTGTGACAGTCCACCCAACGTCCTCTCACACTGGCGATCCCTGCGCTGTGGTCGCTACTCGAACTCCCACTTTTAAGATAGTAAAACAGGCCCAGAGAGGGCAGTGTTGCCCGAAGGGTCACACAGCAAGTTTAGGGCACAGTCAAGGCAAAATCCCATTTATCTATTTATAGAAACCCTACAATTAAGGTTGTCAGATTTAGCGGATAAAATACAGAAAGCTTAAATTTAAGTCTCAGCATAAACAAATGGGACATGCTTATACCAAAAAATAATTCATTGTGTGAAATTCAAATTTAGCCCTGGCTGGTGTGGCTCAGTGGATTGGGCGCCGGCTTGCGAACCCAAAGGTCACCAGTTTGATTCCCAGTCAGGGCACATGCCTGGGTTGCCGGCCAGGTCCCCAGCTGGGGGCGTATGAGAGGCAACCGATGGATGAATCTCTCACACATTGATGTTTCTCACCCTCTTTTTCTCCCTGCCTTCCCCTCTCTAAAAGTAAATAAATAAAATCTTTTTAAAATAAATAATAAACAAAGTTAAAAATAAAATAAAATTCAAATTTAACGGGGCTTTTGCATTTTCTCTAACAACTCTGCCTCCTGGGGGCCAGGCAACAAGCTTTGTGCAGCAGTGAACAAAACCACACCAGGCATCCTGCTTGGGAATCACAGTCCCAGGATTCAAATAGTTAGAAAGATGGTGAGTGCTACGAAGGAACAAAATGGGGTGCCGAAATGGAGAGCATTAATAGGGGGTTTTATTTAATTTATTTTTCAGAGAGAGGGGAAGGGAGAGAGAGAAACATAGATTGTTTGCCTTTCACACGCCCCCAACTGGGGACCTGGCCCACCACACAGACATGTGCCCTGACCCCACCGAGAAGTGAACCTGTGACCCTTTAGTTCACAGGTCGTTGGTACTCAATCTACTAAGCCACCAGAATTCCTTCCCTAGTCCCCAGGTTCACACAGAAGTAGCTTTTGGACCGTCCCCTCCTGGTTCCACTTTTCCCCCTTTTTTGCAAGGATCTGGACATGCTTCCTGCTACGTGTTTTCCCTTTGGGGCTGTTCTGGGGCCCTGCACTTGGGCTTCTAATCCCACTTCCTTCTCTCTGAAAACTGTCATCTTTGGAGCAGCCGGGCGATTTAGAGCTTGAATAACTCTCAGGGCAGAGGTGATGCGGGCTTCCTACCGCCAACCACCAGATTACCCTCAGAGCCCGTGGTCTAGCCACACACTCACTTCCTCCAGGAACTCAGGTTTATTTTATCTCCAAGGCCATCTAGTTCAGGAGAAAACCATAACAGGAATGGCTTAAACTTTCCTCAAAAGATCTTACAAAGTTAAGGGCTTAAAGAGCCTTCTCTCAGCTCCCCAGGTCCTTGGTCAGTGGAAGGAAGTGATCAAGATTCCTGGCTAGCATCCACTGGGCTCAAGTTCTCTACCTGTGTGGGTAGACAAGCTCTACCAAAGAGCTTGTCTCCATTTTTGAGATTCAACAGCTTGTGGATGAGGCTACCTTTCAGGTAAAATGAAATCTCTGAGACCCTGGAGGCAGGATGAATGTGGAATCTAAGTTAGACTGCCTGGGTTCCGAGCCCTGCTCCCCCACCTACTGTGTGGCCTTGAACAGGTAACATACCTCTCTGAATTTCAGTTTTCTCAACTGCGAAAGACATAATAATACTTCCGACTTCAAAGGGTGGGTGTATGAGTAGAGAAGGTAGTACAACCATCTAGCAATGTCATTCCATTTCTCCCAATAGAAATGGAAACATATGTTCACACACAAACCTGTACACAAACGTTCATGGCAACATTATTCATAATAGTCAAAAAGTAGAAGCAGCCTGGATGTAAAGTACAGCAAAGGAAACGCAGTCAATCATACTGTAGTAATTCTGTATGGTGCCTGCTGGCTACTGGCAATATCAGAAGGAATGCTTTGTCAAGTATATGGTTGTCTACCCACTAGGTTGTACACCTGAAACTAATACAAAATTTCTTTTCTCTGGGCCTCAGTTTCCTCATCTATAAAATGCAAATAAGAATACCCACCATACAAGGGTGTTAGGAGCCCTGAACACAGTGGCTGGCCTATAGTAACATCCTCAGTGCGCCATGGCTATTAATCATGTCAGAAGAAATAATTATAGCATGTGATGCTAACACTTGATAAATAGTGTTAGCAAAGGCCTCGGTGAAGTGCTCAGGCTGAGGAGCTGGGAAAAAACCCTTCCGCCCCAGGGAGGGAAAAGCCCAAGGGAACCAGGTTCAAACGTGGAAAAGGAGCAGCTGTGTGTGAGCCCCCAGAGGCGGTTTCACCTTGACCCACAAAACTGAAAAGGGGTGTGTCTTCCTGTACAGATAAGGATCAGAAGAACAAAGCATGCTATTAATTGTCTTGCCTATTTTAAGTCTGTGGAATATTTTTCCCCCTTAAAGATAAGCTAACAATAAAAGTTCAAAAGGTAAACACAGAAAGCGGGTGGAGGCCAGTCTTGCCTACTACCAAACCCGCCCTGCCAGCCCTTGCACTCAGAGTGGGCGGTGTGGTACCAAAGCCAAGTTTTCTAGCCCAGGGCCTATGGCAGTGAGATGGCAAGGGGACCAGAGCCACCCAGAGAGTCAGGAAACCACCGTGTTGCCCGGTCCTGGCCCCAGGTGGGTCTCTTGCACCAAGAGAAGCCTGGCTGGGTCTCAAACTTCACAGGAGGGCGAATGGACTTGGCTTTTCTTTGGTTCCCCCAGGAGGATATGAGTCACAGGGAAGAAGCCAGCCAGGCCTAGGACTGCCCAGGATAAGGACAGAAATGCCAGCCGTCTTCCCATCTGGATGGCCTTGGGCAAGTCACTTCCCTTCTGCACTACGCTTTCCTCACCTGTCAAGGATGTGAGGAGAATTTTCAGGCTCCTAGAGTTAGGATGACGATTATATAAAGCGAACTTCAGGAGAGTGACTTACGTGACCATCGTAAGCAAGCACTCTATGTGTTAGCTGTGCTCACTGTCTCCCAGGCTCCTTTAATTGTGTGAAGGATACAATTTATGAGATTGAGAACACCAAGGACAGTCTATATTATCTACTGCAGGTGCAAGCTTGGTGAGCCACATTTCCTCTCTGAACCTCAGCCTCCTCATCTGTAAAATAGGTTGAGATGATGAAGAAAAAGGACGTAACACAAAACTGAAAATAACTCACAAATAAACAAAGCGGCTGCTTTGTTTTTTCCATTCCCTTCCCTAGAACTGGGCACATTAGGGAAGCGACAAGAAGAAGCAGGATAGCCAGAGCTTGGCCACTGGATGGTAAATGGCCCTTTAGGCCAGAGCTTTCTGCCATGATGGACGTATACCACATATACCATGGCTGTACCATCTAGTACAGTAACCACCAAGCATACATGGCTACTGAACATATGAAATGGGGCTGGTATGTCTAGGGAACTGAATTTTTATTTAATTTTAACTAATTTAAACTTAATAACCACATGTGGCTAGTGGCTACCATGCTGGACAATGCAGCTCAGACTGGGAGCTCCAGGAGACCAGCCGTCAAATCTGTCTTTCTGTCCCTGCCCCTAACACCCAGCAGCGGACCTGTGTTCAGTTCGTATTTGTTGAATGAAAGAATTAACAGACGTTGGAACTGAAAAGCAAACGTTTCGATAACTGTTTCCCTCCTCTTTCCCGTGAACTTTCCAAGACTTACCTGTGAAATGGGAGTAAGAGTAATCCCTATATCATGGAGTTGCAATGAGAGTTAACAAGTTACTATTTGGGAAGGGCTTAACAGAATGCCAGCAACACAGCTGGTGGCATACAAGTGTTTATTAATTAAAAGTAAAACTCATCTGGCCTGTGTGAGCTCTTCCTTTTCGGAGAGTCTGTCACATTTTAGTTTGGTTGCAACTGCAGGAAAAATTCAAAGTAATAATGGCTGTAATGACACAGAAGTTTTCCTCTCTCTTTTAAAGGGGTGTGACATAAGGCACCCCAGGGCTTCTGGGGTGGCTTCCAGCAGGTGTCAGGGACCCCGGTTCCTTCAGTTGGTTGTTCTCAGTACCGTCCTCAGTACCAACTTCTTCCTCATGGTCCAAAATGGCTGCCCTAGCTCCAAGCCTCAGGGTCACATCCCAGCTAGCAAAAAGAAGGAAGAAAGGCAAGGGAAGCCAGGTCTTTCCTTTTAAGGACACTTAACCAGAAATTGCCTGTACTTGCTTCTATTCATTATCTAGAACTTGGTCACAGGGCTACATACAGCTAGAAAGCAAGGGAGGCTGGGAAATGTAGTCTTGATTCTAAATGTAATAGAAAATGGAAATTTTGTTATTAAGGAAGATGGGAAGAACGAATGTTGACAGAAACGCAGCGTCTCTCCAGATCTCCAGTTTCACCCCAGGATTCGGTTCTCGGTGGCTGTTTCAAGCATTTGTAGCTATTGAAACTAGTGACAACACATATGTGTACCTGACTACACACGTGTGTACGTGACCTACATCAGCATTCGTGTCTGTTACCTGATCTGGTCACTGAAAGTCTTCCAAGCAGGTGTGGTGGTGGTGGTGGTACTCCCTTTGAATAGGTGAGAAAACTGAAGCTAAGACCAAAAGGCTCAAGGTCCCAGAGATTGTAAACGACTGACCAAGGACTAGAACCTAGGTCGGTCCGACTCCCAATCTTTTCTGGTCTATTCCACGGCCCTGCCTGCAACATCAAGGCTTCTGCTGCACAAGGAAAGGGTCCTGAAAGACCGGACATCAGAGCAGAGGGAGGCCGGAGGTCAGGAGGCCACAGGGACGGGCCTGGAGCCCTTCCTGCACCTGAGGGTGGCAGTCACAGATGGCTGCCTTCTCCTGCACCCCCAGGCGCGCATCCCTCTGGCCAGCATTCGCTGACTGCGCGCTGCTGAGCACCCAGCCGAATGCGAGGCTTCAGGACATACGGCAGGGGGTAAGTCCGACAAGGTCTCCGCACCATGTCCTTCAAAGGCCATTTCCCATGAGGAAAAACTCATGATGGAGAAGCGAACAAATGTATTCATTTGCACATTGGTGGATTTTGTTCACGTATTCAATAAATAATTACTGAGTACCTACTAGACGCTAGAGACATACTGCAGTGAACAACGAAGAAATGGCCTCTGCCTGCATGGAGCTCACATTCCAGGGACGGACGGGGGCATCAATCAGTAAGCAGACAAGCAGAAATAGATCGTGATATAATAGATACATCAGGTCCTAACTTTCATAGATGCTCTAAAGAACGTAAGTGAGATGTGGCCGTGGCTTCCTTCCTTCAATAGGGGAGTCAGGGACACATTTAATCCCAGTCCCAAGAGTAGAGAAGGGTCCGGCCATTCAAAGAACGCAGGGAAGAGCATTCCAGGAACAGAGAAGAGTCTGCGTGAAGGCCCTCCACTAAGTATAGTGCCTGGATTACTTTATCACAGTCGCCCCACCAGGGAGGCGCAATAATCATCACGAATGGGTGACGAGGCTCAAAGAGGAAGAGGGACTCTCTCCTGACTCACGCGCCCCTTAGCTCCCTTCCGTGGCAGAGCTGGGGTGAGACCCGAGGTTTGACCGTCCCCGAAGCTCAAGCCAAGCCTTGACCGTGACACTCAGCCCCTTTGTCCTCTCTCTAGGAAAGACAGCAAGGGAACAGGAGCAGGTGGCAGGCACCCCAGAGGGTGAAGGGATATTCTGTTCCTGCAACCTGAGCCTCAGGCATGGCCAGCAGGATCGGGGCCACCTTGCTGGACCATTCTGTGTGGACGGCACCTCCCGCGCCATAGAGCCAGATCCCAGACTGGAGCTGCGCTCGTCTTGCCGTTGAGCACGGCCACCGAAAGCTGTCGTGGCTGGCTCTTCCTCCCCCTTCCTCGAGAGAGGGATCCCAGAAACTTGAGGACTCATGGGAGAGGGGGCAGGGAGATAGGGAATAACAATACAACAATCACTGCAAAAATGTTTATCACATGTACTGTGTGCCAGGCAGTTTTCTGAAGGCTTCGAGTACACTGACTCATTCAAGCTTCAGAACACCCTAAACATCATCCCGAGATGAGGAAGCTGAGGCCCAGAGGGTGGTGAAACTTACCCAAGAGGGTACAGTTAATAAGCGGCAGAGCTGGGTTTTGAATCCAGGTGGCTGGCCCCTGAGTTCGCCTTCTTAAAATTCTTTTTATTGTAAAACAAGACAAATAGAAGAAACATACAGAACAAATGTGCAACTCAGTGAATTATAAAGCAAGAAAACCCCACATGGGTTGAGAAATTGAACTTTGCCTGACACCCCCTCTCTGTGACCCCCTCTCTGTGACTCTCACAGCTGCCCCTCCCCAATCTCTGAAAGCAACTGCTTATTTAGACTTTCACGGGAATAATTGCCTTGTGTTTCTTTGTGGTTTTTTTCACCCTAAACACTGCTCAGTCAGGCCCATTTTTTCCTAACTTGGTTTCTCTAACTTGATGTTTTTCTAACATTTTTTTCTCTCCGAAATCTCTTTTAATCTCCAAGTCCTCCCTCCGTCTCTTGCTTTTTCTTGTCATTTGTCTGTTGAAGAGCTCGACCACTTGACCTGGGGGTTTCCCAGTCTGAGTTCGCTGATGCAATACAGAACCACTCAACGCTCCTCTGTCCTCTGAACTTCCTGCCAATTGCCCGCTGGCTCTGGAGGCGTGATCAGACTCAAGGTTCATCCTTTGGGCAAGACCCCACGGGCTGTGTTCTTCCCTCAGGGGCACAGAATGTCTGTTTTCTCTGCCTTTTGATCATAGCCATGTTCTTAACCACAGTGCCGCAGGCTGCCTGCCCGCAGCTGCCCTGTGATTTGCTCCACCCTCTGGACCTACCTGCCCCAAAGGCAAGCCTGCCTGGGCACCAAGGCTTCTGCCGCCATGGGCCTGGCTCACACCAGAAGGCAGCCCCTCGGAGGTCCCACCTGAGCCTCCCCACACTCCCAGGCCTGCGGTGCCATCGGACCCTGCCCCTCTGATGAGCGTCATCTCTCTCTGCATCTCCCTCCAGCCCAGAACACCAGGCAGATGGATTGCTTCATTTCCCAAAGGGGCCATGCTCTTCTTTCCTCTGGGCTTTGCTTGTGCTGTTCCCTCAACCAGAAACACTCTTCCCCTCACTGCCTCTAAGCACAGCTGATCCTTCAGGTCCCAGCACATCTGTCCCTTCCACCCTGACCCAGCCAGATTGGACTGGCTGACTTTTATGTACCCCCACTTCTCCTAGGCTGACCTTGGGGAGTAACCCAGGAAGCAGTACTATTACATCATACCTGTCTGTTTTCTTATGTTTTCCCTCCTAGAGTCTGAGCTCCTTGAAGACAGGGACCTGGGCACAGGACCTGGCACATAATAGCTGCTCAGTAATTATCAGTTTGCATGCAGGTGTGAATGAACTGGACTTGGCGGGTCACTGGGAGGCAAAGCCAGGCTCCAGGCTCCAGGCTCCAGGCTCCGTGTGAGAGCTCTCAGACAAGCAGAGCTCCTCTGAGATGACACACACAGCGAGGGCCCCATGAGGGGGTGCCACGCTGTTGTGCAGTACGGGTCGCGGGAAGAATTTCTGCCTTGGATGGGGTCCTTCTGGGACAATGGGTCTCGGTCTTGGAAAGTAACACAGCCCTTTCTTCAAACAATCTTACTAGGCACCCCTAAATTTAAGACAAGTTCAAGGTGAGGCGTTCTAGTTTCAGCCTTGGAGGAGGCACAGGCCCACCCAGCCCCTGGGCCTCCCCTTGTCCTGGGCACGAGGGCTCCTCTGAACTGTTCCTTGGCTACATCGCCAAGTCACGTAATCAAAGCCACGTGTCTGTTCTCCTAAGAGGTCACACTAAGGACAGAAGTGTCCTACCTAACACCCCAAGTACACCCCCTCCCTACGGTGCCCCAGGGGCTCGCCCTGGCAGCTAACAGACACCCCCTTGCCACAGATTGCTCCCCCGGCCCTCCAAAACCGCTGTGTTTCTGAAACAGTGCAGATCTGGGGCCTCTGGGCCGAGCCGAGTGGGCACCGGAGCAGCAGGGCCGCAGGCTGCCAGGGGGCACGGCGCCAAGGGCTTAGCCTCAGAATTGGATTGAGAGAATTTGTAGCTCTCGGCCCTCCTGCCCTCCAGGACATGGGGATTACACAGGCTTCTGGCAGGGGCCCGCAGTCTTTCCCACATCTCCCACCAGGTCTAAGAACAAGGATCGTCCCTGGGCCGCACCGCTCGGGCACGGCAGAGTCCACTCACCTCCCACCTCCAGCCTTCAGTCCTCGGCACCCCTCCCCCTCGGCCGCCTGGAAGCACACCTGCCTCCCACATGTCTGGAATTTATAGCTCTGCTATTCAAATTGTGGTCCACAGGCTGGGCAGCGTCAGCATCCCCTGGGAGCTTGTTAGGGATGCAGAGTCATGGACCCCACCCCAAACACTGCATCAGAACCACCAGAGTCGGCCCCGGATCTGCGGCCTCACAAATCCTCCAGGAGATTCTTAACATGCACTAGGAGAGCCACTGGCTTGGAACACCTGCTGATTATGCCCCATGCCTGTCAAAGATTCTGGGCAACCTCCACCCACAGGCTTCTCCTCTGGACTCCTTCCACCCTTCACTTAGCTGAATGACTTACGATGATTATAATGGGCTGTGAAATAATTGTGCCACATGGCGCAATTCCACTGTAGTTAGGTCAATAGCGGCCCCTAGAGGTGTGCAACGCAATGCCCTGAGAGCACTTACTATGAACTTCATCAACCTTTATTATCCCCACATTACATTTGAGCAAACTGAGGTTTAGAGAGGGGAGGTGACTGGCCCAAAGACACACAGCAAATAAACCCAGAGCCTAACCACCCTACAATTCTGCTTCTTGCCAGGAGGAGAGGATGGCAGCTGTTTCTACATCTGTCCCCTCATACACATGTGGGTGTCCTCCAGTGCGAAAACCTTGTCCTCACTTCCTCAGGAGAGCCTCCCTGATCTGCCCAGAGAAGGCCGGTCCTCCTCATTACAACCCATCGAAGGTCCCTTTTTCCTTAATGGTAGCATCACAGTTCGTAACCATATGACAGTGTGATCATTTCATGTCGGTTTCCCTGACCAATGTGGAAGTGCCAGTAAGACAGGAAGTGGGGCAGACCCTGCTAGATGCTTACCCAATGCCCTTTCTTTTTCTTATACGGCAGGTCCTAGAATAATGAGATGCGTAGGAACTTAACTGTTGCTTGTATCCAACAGCCTATGGTAAAATTGGTTTCGTTATATGTCGTTTCACTTGAACACTGAGGACTTACTGTAGCACCTGACCTTATGTGTGCCAGCTGCGTCCCAGCTACATCACTACAGCCTCAAGCCTGCCTTTTGGGTAAAGGTACCAGGTTCTGGCTCCTGAGGTCAGTGAGGAGGTGGCTGGGAGTCTAAGGGGCCCTCAGTAAGTGCATGTTGAAAGCAGGAATGTTCAGCCAGTTCTGGGCATGCAGCTGGTACCCAAGAAACATGTCATCCCACCAGGCCCAAAAAGCAAAGACCCCCACGGCTGTCTTGCTCTCGGAAATATTTTTATTGGTTCTGAGATAACAGGGCTGAGGCGAGCTGGGATGGGCACAGAGCTGGGAGGGCAGCAAGAGGCTTTGCCCTGGGGCAGACATGCTGTGGTGGGATCTGCTGGCGGGCTCCCTGGCCCACCCAGCCAGCAGCGGCTGGGTACATAGCACTTGGTGCCTGGCATGACCTCTGCGGGCTTGGCACTGTGGCCTCCTTGTCGGCGGGCGCCCCCCTTTCCAGTTGCAGGAATCACGAGTCTTTCACAGTGCGGAGGGGTGGGGGGTCCGGGGTGGGCACCTCCCCAGGGTGCAGGCAGGCCCCATCCGCCAGTACGTCCTGGGCTCTTGGCAGCTACAGCGGGGTGAGGCGAGCTCCGGCTCCTCTTCCCCCTGCCCGTGGGAGCTTGGCGGTCCTGGAGGGGCCCTTCCGGCCTCAGCGGGACATCATCCGGACAAACTCTGGGAGGGCACAGGAGAGCGGGGAGAGAGCAGCTGTCAGGGCTGGCGCAGGGCACTGCCTCCAAACCTCCTCAGGTCCCCTCTCTGTCGCCACTGCTCCTGACTCCGGCTGGCCCCCCACATCAGGGGCCCCCTCCAACCCACCTTCTTTCTACACAGCAGCTGGCTCGAGCTTTCTAAGCAGCATATCCGACTCCCTTCTCAAACCTGACCCTCACCACATTACCGTGGATGCTCATGGATAATGTCCCTTATCCTCACATCACCTCCAGGCCCTCCCTCCTCTGGCCCCGGCTGACACCTCCAGCCTCCTGTCTCCCCGCTCACCCCCCCGCCCCTCCCCTTAGCGCTCTCCCCTGCGGCACCGTTGGGGCCACGGGCTCACTCCCACTCCTTTCACCCCTTCACAGCTTCCTTGCAGCTTGTCCCCTCGCTCTTCTTCTTTCAGACTGGACTTTCCCCTTTAGAGCAGTTTTAGGTTCACAGCAAAGTCAAGCACCGAGTACGGAGAGTTCCCACACACTCCCCACTTCCACACAGGCACCCCTCCCCCGCCACCAACAACTGTTACAATGGATGAGCGGCGGCGCCGGCACGTCGCCATCACCCCAAGCCCAGTCCACAGGAGGTCCAGCCGTGGTGGTGTCCGTTCTACGGTGTGAACACATGTGTGTAATGAATGACACGTGCCCACCGTCCCTGTCTCACACAGGGCGGTTTCGCTGCCCCAACCCTCTGCTCCGCCCACTCGCCCCTCCCTCCCTCCCGGCACAGCCTCCCCCACAAGCCCTGGTCCGTTCCTGGCTCCAAAGCGCCACCTTTTCCAGAATGTCCTAGAGTTGGAGTCACACACCAGGTAGCCTTTCCAGACGGGCTCCTTCCACTCAGTATAGTATGAATTCAAGTTTCCTCCATATCTTCTCATGGCTTGATAGCTCGTTTCTTCCCAGCTCTGAATAACATCCCATTGTCAAATGGACCACAGATTATTTATCCATCCGTCTACCGAAGGACATCTTGGTTGCTGCCAGGTTTTGGCAGTTACGAACAAAGCTGCTATAAACATCCATGTGCAGGTTTCATTTGGATAAATATTTCTTCCTTCGTTTTCACCTGGTAGCTCCTACTCATTTCTTAGCGCTCTGTTTATGTATAAGCTCCTCCAGAAAGCCTTCCCTAATCCCTCCTGCAGATTGGTGCAGGCGCCCCCTCTGCACGCCACAGCCCACTACACTTCCCCGCAAACAGCACGAGCTGTATTGCTGGCTTCTGTTCCCTTGCTGGTCTTAGGCTCCCCAAGGCAGGGGGACTGGGTCTCAGCACACAGAGGTGCATGACCATGCAGGAGGAGTAAATGGGGGCGCTGGGCCCTCAGGGAAGGGCAGCCACCTGTGAGGGGCACTCACCTGACACAGGACATCCTGAGATGTTCCATCTGGAGGCAGCAAAGCCTTCTCTCCCTCCAGTCACACTCTACTCAACCTTGAAGAACAACTACTCCCCATAAAGGGCCTCCCGACCTCTGTGTTCTGGACACACAGCCAGGCATGTGCTCATCCAGCCTTCCTGCTCAGCACCCCGTGTCTGGAGAATGGAGTCGGTGCTTTCCTGCACCTTTCCCACACAGCTCACAGCGCTGCACACGGCGCCGAGCACGGTGAGACGGGTGCAGCGGCTGAGATGCCAGGCCTGGGCTGATGGCACAGCTCTGCCTCTTACTAGTTAGGCGACCCTGAGCAAGTCACATGACTGCTCTGAGCCTTGGCTTCCTCCTCTCATGAGGCAATAACAGTGCAGTCTAGAGAGTCTTTGCAAGGGTTAAATGAGGTAAAATATGTAAAGCGACTGGTACACAATAAATGTACAATAAAGGCTAACTACTGTGATTGTTGCTGATTCCTTAAAAAAAAACTTTCACGGAGCATTAGCTACGTGCCAGGTACTGAGTTACACGGGAAGTGCAGAGAGAAGGAAAACAAGGTTCCTCTTATGAAAAAGTTCAGAATCAAGCAGAGGGGCAACTGTGAGTGGCAGGTAGGGGACAATGTGAAGAACAAGGGTGACCCTGACGTGCCGTGAGGCGCAGGAAAGAGGAAGTGTGATCGGGAGAACCCGGGAAGAATGGCGGAAGGGAGTGCCCCACAGCAGGCTCTTGAAGGATGAGCAGAACTGAAGATGAACAGAACTTAGCCCACACGGACAACGGAACAAAAGGCATCCTGATAGAAAGAACACTGTGTTCAAACAGGAGCCTCGCAAGTTCACGGACCACAAGTACTGTGGTCCGGCTGTAAGGGGCGGTGGGAGCGAAGAAATGGCAGGAGCCGCAGATGGGAAGGTGGGCTGTGGTCAGCTCTTGGGGGCCCACCTGCCACGTTTTTCGGACCACAAGACGCACCTAGGTTTCAGAGGAGGAAAATAGGAAAAAAAATTTTTGAAGCAAAAAATGTGGTAAAATATTTAATAACATAAATGACATAATATTTCGCCAATGTAAATGTAAACAGAACTCAACAGCAGCATTAACGACCACCATTCCTCCCAAATTTGGCAGGAAGTGGGGGAGAAATGTGCGTCTTATAGTCCGAAAAACATGGGTCAGCGCCAGTGTGAGGGACGTGGCATTTGGAAAACACCTTCCGTGGAGGGACACGGACAGACTGGTGGAGACAGACGGATGGACGGATGCGTAGATGGACTACATGGGAAAGTGACTATACGGATAGATGAACAGACCAATGAGGTACGGGTAGGAATACAGGTAGATAGATACATACACAAACGTTTGAACAAAGGTAGAGACGCACGGATGCGTGGACAGATGCACGCAGGTAGACGGGTGAGCGGAGGGATGCGTGGGAGAATGACAGGAGGACGAGTGGCCCTGGCTGGTGCGGCTCAGTGAATTTAGCACCGGCCTTCAAACCAAAGGGTCACTGGTTCAATTCCCAGTCAGGGCACATGCCTGGGTTGCAGACCAGGTCCCCCGTAGGGGGCACGTAAGAGGTGACCACACATTGCTGTTTCTCTCCCTCTCTCCCCCCCTTCCTCTCTCTCTAAAAATAAATACATAAAATCTAAAAACGAAGAAGAATGAGTGGATGAATGGGTGGATAGAGAAGCGCATAGGTAAATGGTTCTGTGAATAACTGTTTAGAGATGGATGAGTGGATAAATAGGAACCTGGAGAGATGAAGAGATGGATGGATGGACGGACGGACGGACAGAGAGACAGGGATGGACGGGTGGGTCGACAGGCAAGTGGATGGGTACAGAGACGGGAGGCAGACTGGCGTGCACGGATGGAGGGCCGGCAGGACGGAAGCGTGGGGGATGGAAGCGGGAACGGACTGATGGGTGCGTGGTGGGCGTACCGGGGCAGGGCTCCACGGATGGCCACTTTCTTGCCCACTTGCAAGCCCCACCTACCTTCAAAGTCCACGCGGCCATCCCCATTGAGGTCCACGTCTCGGATAATTTCCTCTATGTCTCGATGTCCCACCTGATGACCGAGGAGTTTCCTCATGGCCTCTCGCAACTCACTGGTGCTGATCTCCCCGTCACCGTTGGTGTCGAACTAGGGGGGCAGGAAGGAGGGAGAGGCAGCTACAGCACGGAGACGGGCAGGAGCAGATCCCCAGGGTGAGCTCCTTCTCCAGAGTCACTGCCCCTCCTCCCCCCAGAGAACTTTCTCTGCCCAAGCCCCTTCTTGGGGCTGGAACCCAGCGTTCAGGTTCCTTTTCAAGCTGCCACAATGGGGCTGGGATCCTAGCGACCTACCCACGCCCCCCTGCCCACTGCCCGTCACTCACCTCTCGGAAGGCGTCTCGCAGTTCTTTCACTCCAATCATATCGGCCGTCTCCGCCAGGAGTTTAGGTCCCATTAGCTCCACAAAGTCATCAAAGTCCACATGGCCACCCACTGGGGACAGAGGAAAGAGTCAGGCCCTCCATCTAACCATTCCACGTCTCCAGCCAGGCGGCGGAGGGCACCACCAACCCCTCCTTGACCTGCCCAGGGCCAGGTCCAAGGTTTAACCAAAGGCCACATGAGACAGAGAGGTGGCCACGGGCAGGTGGTTTGTCCAAGAATGGCTCCAGGTGGCGGGGCCAGGGAAGGAGGTGCCCGCGGAGGGACTCACGGTTCATGTTGATCTGCTGGGACAGCTCAATAAGCTCCATCTCGGTGGGCATGTAGCCCATGGTGCGCATGCAGTTGCCCAGGTCCCGGCAGTTGATGTAGCCGTCCTTGTCCTTGTCAAACTCTCTGAAGGCCTCTCGGAGCTCTGGGGAAGGGAACAAAGGTGGGCGTGGTTGGGGGTGGGACCCGCAGAGCCTCTGGGGGTGAAGACAGCCACAGGGCCCACTGGCTTGGAGCGGCCCCTGACCGTGCACCCCTCTGACCCCCGGTCCGAGAGGATGCCCGGCTCTGACAGGCCCTGTCCCTGCAGGCCAGGGTGTCCCTGCCTCTCCTCCCCCCAGGCTCCCTTCCCTCAGCTTCCGGGATGGCTGCTGAGAAACCCTTTCCCCGAAGGGCCAGGTCTTACCTTCGATCTCCTCTGGCCGCAGTGATCTGTCCTGAAACGAAAGAACATGTCCTGTTAGCGGCTGCGAGGGGCCCGGACTCCCAGAATGCCCAGCCTGCAGGCCATGCAAGGAAGTGGCAGCAGGCGATGGGTGGAGGCGTTGGGGCTGCAGCAGCGGCAAGCCTGGACCCCGGCCCTGAGGGGAGAATGTGCGCCCCCAGGCCTCCCCCAGTCATGGGAGATGCCCGGGGACCCAAGGGCTCCATCAAGCCTGGGTGCAGAAACTCTGCGCCCAGCCCCTTATTTCGGACACAAGAATACGTCAGAGAACAGAGCTGGTCCTGAGGCGAAAACCTGCAAATGGAATAGGGTCTGCGGGAGGTCACGACACAAGGGAGGCCTGCAAGGTAATGGGAGGAGAGAGGGGCTGGAGGGGAGAGAAAGCAGGGACTAAACAGGCGGGCCGAGAGAGGAGGAGGAGGACCCGAGGCTGCGGAGGCAGGATTAGAGCTGTGCCCTGCTTCTCGGGCACTGCTCTACCTTCTCCGATGTGACTCCCAGCCTACACTTTGCCCTGTTGGAGGACACAGCGTAGGACCCTGGGGGCCGCCAGTGTCTCCGGCTGCCACCAGGGTCCAGAGCACACAACTAAAGCCTCAAGCAGTGCCCAAGCCTCCTTGAGGGTCAAGGAAACCCTGGGTCTCAGCATCACAACAGATGGCAGAGAAGTCTCTAAAGAGCAGGCCCACAGGATGCAGAGGGCGGCTGCAGCTGGTGAGGAGCCAGCGGCTCCGGGCCTGCCCAGGAGGGACGCCGACTGCACGAAACGGGTGCGGCTGCCCAGCTGGACCTGCTTAGTAAACTCCCAAACCGGTCCACGGGGCTCCTCTTCCCCACGTGACACAGCTCCCTGCCTTTGGCCAGGGAGAACATGGGGCAGGTGTGCTTGGCCCGAGGAAGTGCACGCCAGGTATGGGCACACCTGTCGTGAATACAGACATGCAGGTGTGCCACCGTGAGCATGAGGCATCTCAGCTGTGCACACAAGCTGTTCTAGCCAAAAGGGATGGCAGTTGATGTAGCCGTCCCTGTCCTTGTCAAACTCTCTGAAGGCCTCTCGGAGCTCTGGGGAAGGGAACAAAGGTGGACGTGGTTGGGGCGGGGAGGGTAGACAGCTGCGGCCGACCCACTCCAAACCAGCCTCGGAGAAAGGAACCCCAGCCCCGGAAAATCGGAGCATCTTCTGGAAAGGGGCTACTAGGCAACGTCCTGTGGGGCAAGCAGGCGCACAGGACCTGGTGCTCAGAAGAGGCTCTAAGAGGCAGGGCAGCATTGACTGTGTACGTATGCTTGGAGCGGGCAGGCTGCGAGCTGCCAGGTCCTGCCCTTGTGGCCGAGGGCAGGCTTCACGGAAGGTGTGTGCCTCTGTTAGATGACCATACGGACTGCCACTAACGAGCCTGTCATGGTGCACAGTGCACAGGTTGTCACTCCACCCCCCCCCCACCTAACCCCCCCATCTTCCCCCCCACCCCCGTAGCCGGTCTAAGTCAGACTTGGATCTTGAGTAACTAAAAAAGATGTCTTCTGCAAGGCCCAGCCCCCAGGAAGCAAAAGTGAGCGAGCACCATGGGTGTGCCTGTGGCAGAGAGTGCTCGCCGGGACAAGTTGCTTAGACATAACAGTCCTTCCCGCTGTTCAGGCTCCAGCAGCCCCCCGCTTCCCCAGGACCCAGCTCTGAAGAACTGGAGAAGTGAGGTGCTGCTGACCCCCACTGCAGCCTCCCCCACGCCTCCTGTACAGACGGAGTCAGGGGGCGGGAAAGCCAGGCGCCCCCCCTTGGCCGCGGACCTGTGGTCTGGCTCGTCCTGGTGGCTGGCGCTTGCGCCGCACCCTCCTCTGTGCAGAGACGCAGGGGTTTGTGCGCTGTGCTCTGGAGCGGAACGGAGATGCCCGCCCACGTGGCAGGGGGCCCATGAGCAATGTGGGGGGAAGTCAGGTGGAAACGAGCACGCGCACACTCCTTTCTCCCCGACCTGCGTGGCCAGGGAGAAGAGCTCGGCTTCCAGAGTCAGACAGACTCGGTGCAAAGTTCAGATCTGCTACTTCCTAGCTACGGGCGGGCCACTTCTGTGAGCCGCGGGCTCCTCGTCTGTGAAAGAGGGCCACACCAGGACCCACCTCCAGAGCCTCTGCCAGCGCCACGGAACGAAGCGTGTGAAGTGTCTAGTGCGAGGCGTTCAATAAGTGGAACCTACGCACGTTTGTGTCTGTAACACCATCATTGTTTCCCTCCTCCCTGTGGCTGTTCAGACACCTGAGGGAGGTTGGCCAATACAGCAGCCACGTGTGGCTATTTAAATTTGAATGGGAATTAGCCCTGGCTGGCGTAGCTCAATGGATTGAGCGCGGGCTGGGAACCAAAGTGTCCCAGGTTCGATTCCCAGCCAGGGCACATTCCTGGGTTGCAGGCCACGGCCCCCAGCAACTGCACATTGATGTTTCTCTCTCTCTCTCTCTCTCTCTCCCCCTCCCTTCCCTCTCTAAAAAATAAATAAATAAAATATTAAAATAAAATAAAATAAATTTGAATGGGAATTAAACAGAATTAATAATTCAGTTCCTCAGTTACACTAGTCATATATCAAGTGCTCAGTGGCCACACGCAGCTAGTGGCCACTGTACTGGGCAGCGCAGGTTGCAGAGCGTTGCCAGCATGGCAGGAAGTCCTGCTGGACAGTGCTGTGCACCCGGCACTACTGTTCTGGGCGCAGGAGGCCCTGACTCAGCTCCCTGAGTCTGAGTCCTACCTCCAACACCCACAAGCTGTTACCTTGGGCAGGTTACTTCTCCAATTCAGTTTCCTCATCTGTAAAATGGGATAATAGTACCCACCCTCTTAGAGTTGCTGAGTCTTAAACGAGAAAACGCACCAAAGCTCTTAGCACAGCGCCTGGCACGTAGTTAAGTGCTCGGAAAAAATCCCACAGCAATGTTAGCTGCTGTCGTTACTTCTTGCTGATGGAGGCGGACTCACCAGTGCTTTGCAGCCATGAGCGGGAAACTTTAGGGGTCAGGTTCGCAGGTTAGGGTCTGAGGTGTGTCTGCTGGGGGACACACACTTCCGTGTACAGAGCCCTGCATCTTCCCAGCACCTCCTCACGCCCTGTGAAGCCAAGCCCAGCGTGGCTCCGCTGGGGCCGACTTACGTACAGGCTGCCTGTTCTCAGCGAAGCCCTTGCGCAGGAAGATGCATGCAGGGCCCAGCAGGTTGTGCATGACGGCACAGTTCTGGGCCAGCATCAGGAGCGGTCCCGGAAGGTCGCCGCCAGCCGCCAGCCCCTCCTCGCTCGTCTGCACCGCCCTGTAGCTGGTCGTCTCCTCCTGGCGCATCTTCAGCCAGCACCAAGCAAACATAAAAGAGAGGCAGGCGTCACCTCCCCGCCCAACAGGGCCGCCTGGCCCCAGCCGGGCTCTTGGTCCTAGAGAGGGCTGTCCTCAAGAGCAGACCCGTGAGAGTCCAGCAGCAGGGGTCAGAGAGCCCTCAGGATGCTCAAGAGCAGGCGTTAAATTGGTCCAACAGTTGGTCTCCGGTCCTTGGCTGAAACAGATGTTCCAGGGAGAGCTGGGTGTGGTACCCACCAGGTGGCTCAGGTGCATACACACACACACACACAAACATCACACACACACGTGTAGAGAATCACACTCATGTATGCGCAGAGGCTCAGAGAGAAAGGCAGGCAGTGGGAGGCTTCCGTTCCAACCAATGGCAAGTTTCCATTGAGAGACGAATGGAGGAACGCCCTCTCCCAGCACTGTCCCAACGCCCCAGTGAAACCCTGGGGCTGAGTTCCCAAACTGCCTTCCGGCCCTACCCCCGCTGGACCCCCACTGGACCCCCGCTGGACCCCCGCTGGACCCCCGCTGGAAGGCAGTGAGGACAGTCGGAGCAGGGGGCAACCTCAGCTGGTCTGCTGGGCTGGGGGCTCCACGGCTACCGTGAGCGAAGCGGGCGGGCGTGAGCGGTGGGAGGCTGGGGCTAAATGGAGGCTCCGTGTGCCCTCCGAAGGAGGGGCCCAAAGCATCAGACCTTCCGGCGAGTAACACAAAGCCCGTCTGCGGGTCGGATCCCACCCAGTTTGCGGCCTCCAGACTAGACACTCGTTCACCAGCAAGTCTCCCTTCCCCCTCCCGCCTCCCTGGCTCCCCGCCTGGTGCAGCCTGCTGACCTCTGGAGGCTGAGGCACGGGCCCTCTCTGCTTACCGAATATAGCTGTGCTCCCAGGCCCCGGCCAACCCATCCTCCGCCCTGGCGGTTCCCATGCAGCTATAAAAAGTCAGCACTGCCCACAGACCGTCCCCCTCAGGACAACAGCAGCATCCAGACACAACATTCTATTCCACCCCAGCCTCCGCAGGACGACCGGGGCCCCCAGGAGTCCAGAGCTGCACACCCCACACTTTCATCTTGCTTCACACTCTTCTTCCTGCCGGGCTCCTCTGGCTCAAAGAAGGTCAAACCGGGAAGAAGATCTTAATGTATGGGCAGCCTGCCCTCCCCAGCTGAGAAGCAGAGTAACCTGCCCCTGTCGCCTTGCCCTCTCACGTGTCCTCTCCCCAGGGGCCCACACCGTGGGGCCGGCTACAGACTAGACTCCCCTTTGCCTTCCTAAGCCCCTTCCAGGCCTAGAGAGGGAGAAACAGTATTCTGGTTCCATGAAGGGGAAGCAGCAACTCAAGATCCAAGGTGAAGGACCTCAGTCCAAGGCCCAAGTTCAGTGACTGCAGTAAGGGTGAGTTTTAGGTAATCTCAGAATTTAAGGGATGCTAAGCAGACCAATGGCCATTCTGGTTTGAAGCCAAAGGAGATTCAGAGCCTCAGCCGCACTCGCACGGTCTCCCAGGACGTAGCCAGAGCGAGGCCAGAGCCAGAGGGACCTTCCCGACCAACCGGAGGCTGGCTCCAAGGAAGCCTGGGACCACACATGGTGGCTCAGTCCCAGGGCACAACCTCAGGAGACGTTTGGAGAGAGGCAGCCATTTAGTTCTCGCTGCCTCGCGCACACACTGGGCCCAGAATGAGCACAGCCCAGGCAGGAGGCAGCGGCAGGCGGTGCGGAACTCTGAGAGGCGGTTTGTGCACCTGCTTTGGACTCGAACAGTCTTAGGGACGATTCCGGCTCTGCCACTTGCTTGCTTTGTGACCTTGGGCCAGTCACTTCCCCTGTCTGCGCTCTAGTTTCCTTCTGTATGCAATGGGGATAACCATGGCGACGCATGGGACTCTTGTGAGAAATGAAAGAGCTAGCGCCTAGAACCTGGTAAAAGAGGAATCCGTGGGGTTGCCATGGAGATGACAATGACGACGACAAGGACGATGACGATGATAGTAACAGTGATGCAACTTAAGAGCCGCCGGGTGCCAGAAGGCATTTACTTCTGGCTCCAGAGGAAGCGGGGGAATGCTTGCCAGTCAGGAAAGACAAGAGAAGGATGGAGGACAACTTGCTCCCACGGAGAATGAGCCCGTGGCGGCTGGGGACTTTCCACTGAGCCTCTGGATCATAATCCTGCCTGGCACCAAGTTGCCCCGGGAGGCTGCTGTTCTTCCCTGGCCCGTGATGGCACCCGACAGCCTGGGCTCGCCCTCTTAGCGCCTGGAGCAGGCCGCCTCTCCCCATCGCCAGTTCCCCGCAGGAAGCCCGGCGGGCGGTGTCCCACGGGTGGACCGCGTCCCCAGCACCAAGTGGACGGCTCCTGAGGGTGGCATGGCAACAGTAGGGCCCAGAAGGCCTCATGACCTAACAGCTCTCTAGCCGCAGAAGCTGGCCAAGGTCAGACGGGTCCAAGCTCCCTCTCCCCGAAGGCGCTCAAGGAGAAGCTGAAGGAGTGAGTGCCCAGTGAGGTGGGAGCGGGCAGTGCTGCCGTCAGTGGGAATCTGGACCAGATGACGTGTCAGGTCAGACTGCAGACTCTATGAATAACATTTCTGACAGCAGGAAGAAGGGAGAGGCAAAAATAAAAATGAAATACCAGCCCTGGATTCACACAGGCCGGGGTTTAAGGCCCAGCTTGGTGTCCAGTTGGCTGGGTGGCCTTAGGGAAGTTCTGATCTCAGAGTCCAGCTCCTTTGCCTCTAACACAGCCAAGAGAACTATTTGGTGGAAAAGAGAAAACGAGATAACAGGCTGGGTACATTGCAAATATTCATGAAAAAGCAACTGTTGCTTTTATTAAAAACATGAAATTGATACAATAAGTTTTATTGCAACCTTTAACCTTACTCCCTAGACTCAAAACCTCTCCTATTTTCCCTTTTTCCCCACCCACCTTCTCAGAACACTGAGTGGAAAATTATGATTACGATGGTACTACTAGCTAACATTCATTGAGTCTATAATCCAGGCAGTGTGCCCGGCACTTTATTTAGTTCTCACAATCACCTGACCAGGTGGCTATTAGTATTTCCACTTGATGGACAGAAAAGCTGAGGCCCAGAGAGGTCAGGTAACTTGCCCAAGGTCACACAGCTGGAAAGAGGAAACCTGAGAAGTCTGACTCTTAAGCCCTCTGCTGCGTAAGGGAAGATGGGTGGGGTGGCACCAAGGAATAATTCTTGTTCTTAAATTCGCCTCTTCAAGCTCTGGACAGAACCAGGGGAAAAGCCACTCTGTGGTCCTCTAAACGAAATCAGATCAATTTCTACTTCTCTGCAACAGCGTGGAGGCCGCTTCTGGTAAAGATGACCCCCCTAAGAAGATGGCAGATGATGGGAGGAGGGTGCACAGAAGAAACATCCAACCCTCAGGAGGATCCAAGAACAGCAAAGACGAAAGGGAATTTGAGGCGAGCAGCTCAGTGAAATGAGGAAGACGATGAGCAGCAGAAAAGCCTGCGATGTCCTCAGCTGAGAGGCTGTCAGCTGACCAAGGAGGTAGGAGGGGGCTGGGGGCAGAGGTGTCATTAGCTAACCTGAGACCTTGGGTAAGTCACTTAACCTGGGTGGCAGTTTGAGTTCCTTGTCTGGAAAAAGAAAGTGCTGCAGGGAGGCATCCCCCTCACTCCCTCTTCCTCTAGGAAGTGACAACTAGGAGTTTCCTCCATGGACCTGACTACAGAGGACCGAGACACAGGCAGAGCCCGCCGGAAGCAAACCCTGCAGATGCCAGCCCAGGCTTGCACGAAAGATGTGCTGGAGAGGATTACTCGCTTTCCAAAAGGAGTTCCTGCAAGAAGATACTGTCCCGGTATACAGCACTGAATCCACTGCTCAACATCCTATTTCTCAGTGGAAACCACTCTGGTCCCTGAACCAGTCTGGTCCTAGCTGAGGCTCTCTGACCTGATCAAGAATTATCGAGGGTAACAGGGGATACCCTGCTTGCTTCCTTTCAGTGGCAATAGGCTCTACCTAAAACCCACAACTCTGAGGGCTTGGAGACCCACCAGAGAGGGTCCGAGACCCTCACAGGAGGCGAGGAAGCCCAAGGCCCTAATACTGAGGAGCCTTAGGAACAGCGAGGCCAAAGCTCAACTCAGCCATCTTCCGATCCTGCCAGCTTCAAGGGGTCTGCCCACTCAGACACCCACAGGACCCACACTTTCCGTTTCACATCGCAGGAGCTACCTGGTTCTTCCCCACATTTTGTGCCCATTCCCAAACAGCCCCCCATGCGGCTCCATGTCCCGTCTCCAGCTCCGAGTCTGGGACGCAAGGAAGTGTTGCAGGAGGTAAGCAGGAGGTTACCACGGGGAAGCAGCTCTAGACAGAACCCACAGGAAGGGTAGCAAGCCTCAGATGCCCACCCCCTCCACGCTCACCCTCTGGGACGGGTGGGAAGATGCCCGAATCCCCCACTCCGGGTCTTGGGAACCCAGAAACATACCTTCCTAGAGAGGTTCCTCAGAGGAGACTTGACACAGTTGCCCATCCTAAGCTGAGGCAGCCCCTCTCAGGATCCCCGGGTCCATGAAGGAGGCTCCTGGGGGCTCAGAGACCTCAGCCCCGGTCACTGCCAACCCCAGCCTCCCTCCGCCTGCGCCGCTCTTCCTCCAGGACTGATCTGAGCCCTCTCCAGCGCGCGTGCTCCCTCACTCGTCTGCCTGCTCCTGATTTTTTTTTTTTTTGGTGGATTGTGTGTGTCTGTTTGTGTGTGTGTGTTTAACTTTCTGGGCACTTTCTTAAGGAGATGAAGGCAGGAGGGGAGCATGCAGGGCACAGAGAGAATCGCCCAGGGAGCTGATGGCAGAGGGCAGCGGAGCTGGGAGAGGGCGGCTGGATCATCTCCACCAGATTAGCGCTCAGTCCTCTCGGGCCCATTCCCCCCCACCCCCAGCCCCTCCTCTCCCAGCTGCCAAAGCTGCAGAGAGATTGCCTTCGGTGGGTTTGGGGGGGGGGGGGGAGTGTCCAGAATGGCAGCTGCAGCTGGGAATTAGGCCAGCAGACCCAGGAGGGGAATCAGGCCAGTTTGGGTCCCCAAAGCCAGAGCGCCTCCCAGCTCCCAGCCTCGTATGTGCACTCACTCACACACAGAGAGACGCAAGCACACAGGGACAAGCTCATCCAAACAGCCCCCTGGCAATCGCAGCTGGAGTGAGAGCAGGCCTGGGAGAGCTTGTGACGTCTCCATCACGCTCCATTTTTCACACTCGCCTTGTCAGTGAAATGGGATGAGGCTCCAGGGACTGGAAGCACAGCGGAGCCAGCAGCAGTGAGCAGCAGCACTGCTCCCTTCGCCGCGCAGTTGCAGAGGGCTTGGGTGAGGGCCACGAGCCTGCCCCTAATCCTCTGCCCAACCCTGAGCAAGGGTCTCTCACCAGCGTCCTCCCGGTGCAGGGCAGAGAGATGGCCCTCTGCAGAGCAGTCTTCAAGTCCCACGATGAACTTATTAGGTGACTGGCTCTTCCTCGTTATTCCAGGTTCCAGCTTTGGTATCAGTTCATCTTGAGCCTCAGATGTGACACTGGAGATCCACAGCCCCAGCCAGATGACCCAAGACAGAGGTGCCGCTGTTTCCCTGCACCCAGCCTTTCCCAGCAGGGGGCACCAGAGGTAGGTTGGCAAGCCGAATTCTTCCCAGCCCCGATTGCGACAACCGTTACCCGCGCCAGTGAAAGAGCTTTCAGTCCCCAGGGCTCCTCTTCCAGGACTCCGTGTCCAGTTTTGGGCGGCTAGTCAGAACTCCCCTCAGGGCAGACAGACGAGCGGGGCGCTGCCCAGAAGGCGCCACAGGCTTGCTCGCAGGTTGCTGGGGAAGACGGTCCCTGGGCAACTCCTGAAGACAGTGCTGCTGATGAGGGCCGCATCAGCGTCAGGACGGTGTAGTCGGGCTAGCTGTTCTGTGGCCTTGTTTGGGCCAAACCTCTGGAGGGGATGTGGAGAAGGAGGGGCAGCCCCTGAGGGCAGAGGGAGGAGCCTGGGGGGTGGTTTTCCCCAAAAGGGAAGACAAGGGGTGAAGACACTGAGGACCTGGAAGAGCAAGCAGCCAACCTAAGTGCCTTCTTCAAAGCCCTGTTCCTGGGAAACAGAGCACAAAGCAGCAACCCTGAGGGGGCTGCGGGTCAGGCAGGGGTCAGGGTCATGAAGAAGAGCAACGGACTCAGATGAATGGGGAGGATCTACAAGCCTGGGTCGAGTTCTGCCTCTGCTGGCTTCTGACGTCTCACGTTCCAGAGCTTCAGTGTCCTTGCCTGGAAAACGGGGTTTCCTCTCTCTTGCTTGTAAAGCGTCCACGGCGAAGTGCATGGCACATGGCAGGTACTCTATAAGCAATTATTCAGATGGAAGGAATAAGTATCGTGACGTCCAGTATTTACGTGCCAGGCACCGTGCCTGGCTCTGGACGTGTGGCAACAGGGGAAACACGGTCCCTGGTGTCAAGGAGCTTACGTTCTCGCAGGTGGGCGAGGGATAATGGAGAGCTAGGAACACACTTAATTACATATCAGGTAAACACTATGAAGGGGAAACACAAAAACTCGGAGAACGTGACTTAATTCAGGAAGATCAGGAAAGACTTGTAGCCCAAAGCTAGAAAACGGACCACCTGCAGGCTCTTTGGAAAAGCTCACAGATGATATAGTATAGAATTGTACCCCTAAAACCTATATAATTGTGTTAACAAATGTCACCCTCATAAATTCAATAAAAAATAAAAAGAAAGGTAAGTTTTAAAAAAAGAAGAAAAAAGAAAGCAACGCTAGGGCTCATGAGAGCCCCCCAGGGACGAAGTGGGCTAGGTTCCGGGTGGGAACGCGGCTCGCACTGCCTGCACAAGCGGACACGTGGGAAGGCGGCAGAGTGAAACGCAGACCTCCCAGCACCGGCTGCAGGCCAGGCTCGCTGGGGAGCTTCCCCGGACACCCTGGTTTATCAGGTACGGTGGGCCCCAGTAAGCCTGTGCCCACAACGACTGACACGGAGCCTAAGAGCTTGGAATGCAGAGTCGGACTCAGGTTCAAATCTTGCCCTGCTGCCTAGCAGCTACTGTGTGACCTTGAAGACCTGTTCACCTTCCTCTTTCTCTCTTTTTTTAAAGATTATACTTATTTTTAGAGAGAGGGGAAAGGAAGGAGAAAGAAACAACGTGTGGTTGCCTCTCATGCACCCCCCAACTGGGGACCTGGCCCGCAACCCAGGCATGTGTCCAGACTGGAACTGAACCAGTGACCCTTTGGTTTGCAGGTCGGCACTCAATCCACTGAGCCACACCAGCCAGGGCCTGTTCATTTTTCTGAGCCTGGGATTCTTTATTGATAAAATGGTACTCTAATAACCCTTCCCTCATAGGGCTCATCTGAGGAGTTAATGAGTTAATGCATGCAAAGGCTTGGCATAGTGCCAGGAACCTAGAAGGTGCCCCTTCCCCTGCCCAGGATTGGTCTTAGAGAACCAGGTGGGGCCTCCATTCCCGTAGCAGGGTACCCACACAGACCTGGTGACTCCTGCCCCCTGCAGGCCATCCCGAGCACAGCACCCGCTTGTCAAAATGGCTTGTCCTTGGAAACGGGAAGCAGGAGGGCTGTCCCCTATGGAGAAGTCATGCACTTTGCCCTGGCACACTTTTTTAAATGTTGCTCACTTTAGATGTAGACATTTGGAGATGGGTCGGAGGTTTTGCTTGTGATGGAGAGTGTGGACAATTGAATAAGAAAATAGATCACACCCCTCAACGTGACGCCTGGCACTTAGTGGACCCTCAGTCAATGCTAACAGGACATAAGAATGTAGACTATGGAGTCCCAAGGGTGGGATGTGAGGCCCAGTTTACCATTTTCTAACCACGTGGCCTGTATAAATGAGTCCATTTCTCTGAATCCCAGTTTCCTTAATTGTAACATGGACATAATATCTGACCTTTCTATCTTGGAGGATTGTGGTGAAGACCACAGCTACAGACAGAAAAACACTGCTAAGCAAAGGCTTTGCAAAGTAAGGTATTATTTCTGCCCTCCATTGTCACCTGAAAACATGATTAAAATAATAAATTCCTGACCTTAACTTGTTAATTAAGTCACATACTTTGAAGAAACCCCATCATTCTTGAGGGAGGAGGATGTTGATCCCAGCTGGAGGCGTAGGGGCAGCCAGGGACTCAGTGATTCAAACTTAGAGCTTGCTTAAGTTATTTTTTGGCTCAGCAGGCAGGGAACTGATGATCCTGAGTGACAGGGGGAACCGGCAATCTGGGAGGGGCAGGTGGCTCAACCTTTCCTAGGAAGGTTTTTGTGGGGCTGGCTGGTGGGAGCTTCTCAGAGGAGCAGAGCGCATGGCGCAGCCCCACCCCCCCATCCGCATTCAGTGTGGCAGCAGGGCCGGGCCCCTGGGAGCCACACTTGGAGGTCTGGGATGGAATAATAGGATCAGAGGGATAAGAAGGATAAACCCGTTGCTGATGATTCCTGATTAGGAACGAGGCTGCCCTTCACTGGCTCTGATCATTTCGATCGCCAGCATTTGAACTTGGATGGCAGCCCAGAGTTAAGACATTCAGAAAAAAACAGGTCATAACTTGTACTCTGCGGTTCCTTTTGACAAATAGAAAACACACTTCAGTGACTTCCCCCCAGACCAGTAGGTATGGCACAGGCAGGTGGTTCAGAGATGGGCAGACCACTTCACGGTCCTGTGTGACCTTTGCACCGGCCACGTCCCCTCTCCTGAGTCTCTGCACTCTCTAAAATGCTGGAAGATAATGCTAATCTTCACAGGTTGCTGTGAAGATAAGACAATGAGAAGATACTTTGTCAACTGTTACGTGGGCTCTAGACAAATGTCTCAAGTACCCTTGTTGCTTCCCCAAAACAGCCAGAGGCAAATGCAGACATCCTGGGGAACCTTCCTCGACTGATGTTAACCACAAACTGACCTTCGCTGTCTCCTTTCCCAGGCCCCAGGGGAGAGGCAGTGAGGGCTCCCAGCCCTCTCTGAGAGCAGCAGGGAGAGACGTGGCCTGGCAGGAGTGAATGCTATGCACAGCCCTCATCCCGGAAACACAGGCCTGGGGCAACTAAATCTGTTAGGACCCGCACCATCATGGTCTCTCTCCCGCATCGATACTATAGGAGCTAAGAAACCTCTGCAGTCCAGAGGCGGGAGACATCAATCATTCATTCATTGATTCACCCACTAGGACAGAGGATCACAGTGATCCTACTATGTGCAAAGCAGTTTGGGAATTGGAATAACCTACCCAAATTAAAAGAGATGTGTCTATAGCTTAAAAAAAAAAAAAAGATGGAGCAGCACCGTGGGCTTTATTCGCATTTGTCTCCTCTGCACGGGGTGTTTCTCCCCAAACTTAGGGTATGGAACAAAAACACCGTTCTTAAATAGTTTTCCAAGACCCGATGCCAAGAGTTGCCCCACGTCAGGCACATTCTGAGTTAGTTTCTGATAGCACAGCTCTCCAGGCAGCTGGGTGACATGTCCACAGCCAGCCACAGAGAGGGTACTAGGGAAGGGCCTTCGTCATTCAGCTCCTTCCTTTAACGGCCTCCCTCACCTGGCTCAGAGACAGCTTGCAAAGTACGGGCCCTCATTCAGACAATTACTCTATGAACAAGAGTAATAATGTCAATGAAGGCTGCCCTCTTTCCAACACCCACTCTGAGCCAGGCCATTTGACATACTTAATCTTGTAGAAGCTTTGCAATAATTCTGCAAAGTAGTTTTTGTCAATCTCATTCCTGGATGAACAGAACAAAAGAGAAAAAAAAGAGGCCCAAGGTCACGGCGCTGGGCAGTGATAGAGCTGAGACTGGGACCTGCAGCCCTACACTCTCCCCAGGTTCAACCTTAAAACCACACTGGCTCCCTGCAGGCAGTGAGGATGCTCTGTAAGGTCACTGGAAGAATCCTGATTCCTCTCCCCCCTACTGTCGGAGTCTGTCTTGGTACCTTCAGTGTCCCTGGGAACCCTGGCTCTCCCCGCCTCTATCACAAACAGAAGGAAAACGACCCGACAGGGCCCTTGGTGGTTAATCAACAGCAGCAGCAATACCAACAATAACGAACGCTGATGGAGCCTTTGATTGGGGCCACGCACTGGGCCGAGCTCTGTGCAGGCACCCTGATCCCATTCAATCTCCCCCAGCCCTGCTGAGGTGCTGTTACTGTCCCTACTGTGCAGATAAAGGGACAGGCCCGATGAAGTTAAGTGACCACTTAACATGCACTTGGGAGACACAACAAATACTCTCCCCAGGGTTTATATTTTGTCTAGGCAGATCCTATCTGAGAGTTTCTGCATTCAGAATCCCACTTCCCTTTTCTTGGTCCTGACCCTGTGTCTCAGGACAGAAATGTCAATGTAAACAGAAGTGAAGGAGAGACTTATTCCCCGTTGCAGGAGACTAGCACAGAAGTCCCAGGCGAGGCTTTGCTGCTATTGCCGATGCTGTCCAAGCAGATGCCTCAGAGCCGTCAGCAGGGAGCCCAACTGTATGTACCAGAGCTTTGAAGAAAGACTCTGCTGCTCCCACGGCAAGAGCTTCCAGAAGGAGGTGGTAAATATTTGATGGGACCTTCCAGCTCTTCCTGACTCAGATGACTCTGGTGACATTTCGGAACATTGGGCTGGAGAATATTCTTCATTTAACGACTGAGAAAGTAGAAGTGGGAAGAAAAGCAGGTAGCTGAGGTACGCTGAGCTCACTAAGGGCCCATGCAGGTATATTCTACGAGACTGGAAGGAAAGGGCTCTTTTTCCAGAGACGAAGTCAAGTCACCAGCAAACAAAATAACCAGCGAGTGTGCGGCTCTGGATCCATAACCTGCCCTCCAAACAGCTGAACTACAAGCTCCAGGGGGGCCGGCACCCCAGCTCCCTGTTCACTGCTGTCTCCCTGTTCATTGCCTCTGCCTGAGCAACGCCCCAACACCCCGCACCCCGCACCTCCCCACCACATCAGCCACCGCAGCAAACCTTTCCCGCAACGTGTTGCCACACTAACTCTCACAGCTCCGCTGCATCCAAATCTCTGTGCTGGAGAATGGTTTCCAGCAAACTTGGCTAACGAGGGCTCCCCGTGGGAACAAAGCCACGCGCTGGTGGCCCGTCACCCCACCACAGCAACCCCGTGAGACTCAGCTCCGTGTGTAGCTGCCTTCATGTCGGTCCTCCACCGGCATCAGCCACTGCGAAGTAGTATTTTGGAAAGCAATGTGCAGATCTGAGGCAAAACATACACGGCCTCCTTGGAATTCTGATCTGGCACAGTAAGCCAGGAGCTTGAAACGGACTCTCTCCACTACAGAAAGACTCAGCCCCCGCTTCCGTTACACACAGAGCAAACCGGCTGACCAGACCTCTGCATCACACCCCTCCTTGGCTGCAGCAGAACTGTATCAGCGCCGTGTCAGTGAGTTTGATTTAATTATGGGCTCAGCACTAAAGGACATCCTGGCTTTGCTCGGGAGTGCACAGGTTCCTTTCTGTTGGGGCTCTCCCCCCAGCAGCACACCCCCAAACTGGATTATGACTACAGGGCTCTTTTTAAAGGTCAGATGTCCGGCTGCCTGGTCCCTTGAGAGAAAGGCCTAAAGGAAACCACAGGAGCCACTGGAGACCCCTTAGTCACCTTCCCGACCCTAGAATGCACACCAACTCACACTAGGAGTCTCAGGATATAATTCCCCACCCTGTGACTCACAATTGCCCACCTGCTATCCCAATGGCCCCCCTGAAGCCATAACGTCCTAAACACCCCAAAGTTCCACGGTGAGCAACAGCTCTGCACAGCCCCTCCATGCCTACCCAGACTCGTCTCATATTTTAGCTCCACTAACTTTCCCCAGTCTTCGTGGCAACCACAGGCAATGGCTAGAGTGCATCATCCCCTAGCAAGGCTGCGTGCCCCGAGGTGCCCCACTCTTGACCCCAAGGCCCCAAACCCATTGCTCTCGTAAGTCGCGCACTGGTGGTCTTGGCCAGAGTCCAGAAAAGTGGGTTTGGTGGTACCTGATCAGAGCTCCCCTCCTTGACCCCTGCAAATCTCCAGGCGACTTGTGGAGGTCATCCCTTCCAGAACAGGCCCACTGTGGCAGGTGGAGAAGCTATGCGGTGGTGTCTCACCCAAAAGAGGCCCGGAGCGTGGACAGCGCACAGGGTGCTGAATCAGGCACCGGGGGAGGAGTACCGCGGGCAAGGGCGCGTAGCTGCAGGAGGACTGGGAAAGCGTGACTGGGGGCCGCAGGCAGCGGGAGGAAGGCTGTGGGTGCGCAGTCGCGGCAGGGTCCCGAGTGCCTCTCCAGCGAGCACGGACGGGAGGCGCGGCCCTTACCTGGCCGAAGGCGGAGCTGAGCATGGGGTGCAGCCGGTGGAGGAACGGGTCTGCCTCGGACGCGGCAGCTGGAGCGGAGACCCCGCGACCCGGGGCTCGCTGCGAGCACCGGAGGAGCTCCGGGGACAGCCCCCGTTCCTCCCCATCCCGCCCGCGGGCCAGCGGCAGCGGGGACCGGGGCGAAGGTCGGGACGCCGCGGCCGGCAGCGCCTCCCGGGGCCTGCAGTGTGCCTGGGGGAGCCCGCGCCGGCTCCCCCGCGCACCCTCCTCTCGCGGAGCCGGCCAGCACAGGGGCCTCCGCGAACTGGGGTCCCCGGACGGCAGCGGCGTGCCAGGGCAGGTATCGGGCAGCCGGCGGCTAGGCAGCCCTGTCTCCCGAGCAGGGCCGTGGCGGGGAACCCGGCTGCCCCCGCTCGTCGCCGCAGCCGCCTTCAGCAGCGACGTCTTGGACTCGCTTTTGGCGATGTGCGAGCTCATCGCAGCGGGGCCCGCGCTCGCATGGCCGGGCGCAGGAGGCGCGGTGCGGCGAGCGGGGCCCCGGGTGGGCAGAGAGCGGGGCGCCTGGCGGGATCCAAGCCCGAGGACTCGCTGGAGGCGGGCGCCGTACCCCGGCCGCTTAAATGCGGCCCCGTCGCCACCGCCCATGTGACAGAGCAGCCTCTACGCCCGGAGCCCTGAGCTCCGAGGCTCCTGGCAGTGCAGATCTGGGGGACGCAGGCTGTCCCCGGAGAGCCCACCCCCGGCTCCAGGGCGGCCCAGGTACTGCTGTGCCCCGCCCCTTTCCCCGCCCCACGCTCGAGGAGCCCCGCTTCAGGGCGGCCCCTGGTGGCTGAGGGGGCGCTGCGGCGCGGATCTAGGAGCGCAAGGGAAGGGGGTTGGCGAAGGGCCTCAAAGACGTGCAGTCCTTGGTATCGCCAGAACTACCCCGTAATAATACGCCTGGAGGCTCCCACAGGAACCTAGAACCTCCCGAACCTCCAGACATGCAGGCGGGGTTACTCCCAGGGGGTACAACTTTGAAACTGAGGATGAGACAGGTGCAGTACACTAAAGACCCAAGGAGGATGAAGGCACTCTACGACAGCACTGCGCACAGTCACAGGAGCCAGAATGACGTCCAAGGACACTGCTGGGGGGACAGGTTCCACTCTGTGAGCACTCCATCCAGCCCCAAGACCATGCTGGGGGGGCCAGGATGACCCTGGTAAAGCAGCCGCAGAATTTTCAGTTCTCAGAAGAGAAGCCAGGTGGCATCTGATTAGCCTGGATTTGCAGGGCCTGGTGATAATCCAGTCTCAGGCAGGACCCATTTGTTGCCCCTACAGCTCCTGTGCCCCGTCACCTTCATGCCCTTCTAGATGTTAGAGAATTTTCACTCTCGGCAGGCAGCCAGGGAGTCACACAGGCCTGGGTTGAGTCTCAAATCCCAGCTCTGCCACTTACCATCTGGGTCACTTGGCAAATGCATTCAACCTCTCTGAGCCTGTTTACCTCTTCTGCGAAATGCAGACAGCAACAACTTCCGGGTAACGTACAATGACACTGGGCACATAGAAGGCCTGACCCCATGCTCAGAACAAGGCCCACGTGCAGCTAAGCTAGTTCCCTCCTCTCTACTCCCAAGGAGGTCCCACCTTCCACAGCTGTTTAGTAACGGGACACTTGGGATTGGGGTGTGATGGCCTTCCCAGACTCTCCCTGTTTTGGTCTCTGGCTGTGCATGAGAACAGGGCAAGCCTGGTGACCATTCAGCCTCAGCAGCAGGACAGGTGGCCTGATGGCCAATATGCACTGTACCCATGCCAAGCGCTCACCCTTCTCTGTGCTGCCTGCTGCTTTTACACACCGAGAGGCGAGGATTTCAGAAAAACAGGAGGGGCGAGCAAAGCCACTGCCCGAGGCCAAAGTGAACGAGGGAAGTGCGGCAAATCGCTCCCCAGCTTCCCGACCCTCGGACTGCACTGCCATTTCACATCCACTCAGGCACCCAGTGCACAAGTCACCAGGCGGTCTGCGCCGCCGCGGCCCTGAAGCCTCGTCGAAATGTCTCAACAGCCACTCAGACCAGAAGGGTGGAGTAGCCGCCCTTTTGGTGTCTCCCAGCCACACTGGAAGAAAGCTGTCTTGGGCCACACAGTAAATTACACAAACAGTAACAAAAAGTGATGAGCAGGAAAAAAAAGGTTTTAAGTAAATTTACGATTTTGTGCTGAGCCGCATTCACAGCCGTTCTGGGCCGCACGTGGCCCGCAGGATATGAGCTGGACACCCCAAAGGACCCACCCTCTCAGAGCATGGGGTCAATCAGTGTCTCACCTGCTCCAGCCCCAGAAGAGCTGGTGTTCGGCGGGGTTAACCACAAATGTGCAGAGTATCGCAATCCCCCAGGAGCTGCCGAGCGCCAGTGGGCTGCAGGGCACTGCAAATCCCTGCTGTGCCACCGGGGGTTAGCTTTCCGAAATTCCCTAAACACTCTTGGGCAAGACCTCTGTCAGCAACCAGTTCCTGAAAAAGTCAAGAACCTGGTTCCACCAGCTATGAAATTAGAGAAAATGAATCAGGGTCGCGTTCATGGAGCGAACGGGCGACACGCGTGCACGCAGAGCCTGGGCACTCCTGGGAGTGGGCCAAGACTCCACTTCGTTTGTAGAACGCGTTCATGTGGCTGTTCACTTAACAAACAGTTCTAGAACTAGGCCTTGTGTTAGAAACCGGGGATACAAAGGTTCATCCATCCATCCAGCAGACACTTGAGTGAGCTATCTGTCAGGTGCTGTCCTAGTTACCAGGGGCATGACACCGAACAAGAGAGTCCCCATCCTCAGCAACAAATACACAACTGCATGAACGCACCGGGATGGGAATGCACCTGGGACACACTGGTGGCGGGCGGTGCTGTAAGGAGAAACGAAGCCGGTGGGAGAGGAGGGCCTCGTGGAGGGCTAGTGCAGACAGTGACTGGGGACGGCCTTTCCCAGAAGGGGACATTTGAGCAGAGACCACGATGAAAGGAGGGGGCGAGCCCAGCACACAACGGGGGGGAGAGCTTTCGGTGCAGAAGTCCTGAGGACGGAACACCTGGGCACATCTGAAGAGAAGCAAAGAGACACGCGAGGCTGCAGCGAGCGAGGGGGAGGGTGGGAGCGGTGAGCCTGGAGAGGAAGGCAGGGGCTTTGTTTTTCTCCCCAGTCTGCAGGGAAGCCGCCAGCAGGCTTGTGGCAGAGCGGCGGCATATGGCTGTTTACACTGTTAAAGGATCATTGGCTGCTTTGCAGGAAGTCCACTGCTGGATGGCAGTGTGGCAATATGGAGCCAGTCAGGTGCTGTCACATGGAACAGGTGAGACAGAGTGACGGCTCGGACCCAAGTGACAGTCGGCGGAAGCGGGTGGAAAGAAGTGATCAGATTTGAGAGCCATTTAGAGAATTTCAGTAAGACTCAGTCCCTGCTCTCAAGGAACTTGCACCCACAATAAAAAAGAATAAAACCCATCACAATGCAATGGGAATGACATGCGAGGTTACAGAGGCAGGCAGAGGTCATGCCAGGCAGAGGGGACAGCCTCAGCGAAGGCTTGGAGGTGTGGAACTGCAGAATGCATTTGGGGAAGCTGTTAAGTGGTTTGGGGGGAGCATGGTGAGGGCTGGAAGACGGGCCCACAAAGGTGGCTGGAACCAGACTGTGAAGGATCTTGAAGGTGACATTCGGGAGTATCCCGTTATTCCACGGATAAGAGAGAGTCCTTGAAGGTTTTATGAGAGTGTACAGGACATGAGCGGAACCGTATTTCTGAAGCTAATGCTGATTCATTACGGAGTAGACTAGAAGGACACTGAAGACAAAACCAATGAGGAAATGAGGTTCATTCATTTAACAAAGATGATTAAGTGCCCACCATGTGGGAGCAGGTGATACATAAGTAAATATAGTGCCTTTCTTTTTTTTTAAGATTTTATTTATTTTCAGAGAGAGGGGAAGGGAAGGAGAAAGAGGGAAGGAAACATCCATGTGTTAGAGAAACATCGACTGGCTGCCTCCTGCATGCCCCCAACTGGGGACCTGGCCCACAACCCAGGCGTGTGCCCTGACTGGGAATTGAACCAGTGACCCTTTGGTTTGCAGGCTGGTGCTCAATCCACTGACCCACACCAGCCAAGACATAGTGCCTTTCTTTATGGATTTTAAGTCTGGGCAGGGGGTAAGATACAGGCAATACTTTAGACATACCATCATTAAGATGTAGGAAGTCTTGGGTGGAAATGACGATGAGTCTTGCCTGTCTATAAGATATAATGGGAATATAATCACTGCAAAGTCTCCTGATGCGTAGAAACAATTTTTAAATAATATTTTGGGGCTGTATATACCTTTATAGCTTTAAAAGCATTTTCATATAAAGCCTCTTACATGACTATATGTTATACAAATTGTAATTATTAAATAATTAATGTTGTTGTTATGATTTGACTGTATAACCCTGGGTGAAAGTTAGGCAAAAGCAGAGGTGTTCTGGAGAGCGGGAAAGGCGTCCCCGCAGATAAGGACAACGCAACAGAGACGATGGGCCTGGTACCACAGGTGACATCCGTCTCCAGAGAACAGTGTGTTTAGCTGTCTTTTCGTCTCAACTCTGGGAGGATCCATGTAGAAGGAGTAAGACAGGGCCAAGGACAAAATTCTTCAAATGTACAGGGGTCTCTCGTTGATCAGTCTCAGTTTAATAATGTCGTGTCTCCGGAGCAAACTGCTTTAGAAACGGACCTTTCCTGACCGGGGCCGGGCATCACACCTGGAGTCCCGAAACAGGCTGTGGGGCAGGAGCACAGCGGTGCCCGAATTAATTCTCCACCGTGTTTCTGGCCTAGGGGGCTCCTTTCTGCTGTTGTCAGAATCAAATTCCGCACTAATCTCTCCCTTGTTTTCAAATGACAAAATCGCTCTGTTAGGTCTCAGAAAGCTGGGATTACACAATGTTCTTAGGGCTTTAAGTCCTCTGGTGATTGGGGAACTCGGGAAAGGATTGGATAAAAAAAAAAAAAATGGGGGGAGGGGCAGCCGTGGACTGAATAGGGGATTCCTTTCCAGAAATCTGCCTGTGGACCCAAATGTTCGTCACTTAAGAGGATTCTAAGACTCTTTACATAAAGTGAAAAGGGATGTGGATTTCAAGAATATACATGTGTCAAAACTGAACTCTCCACTGAAGATGGTGCATCTCACTGTGTATAATTATAACTCAGTAATAAGAAAAATCAAGCAAGCAGGACAGAGAGATAGAAAACTCATTAATACCAACAAGCAGAACCAAATGCTCTGGACTGTCTGAGGGCGATGAATTACACTTTTTCAAAACAGGGTGGCCGGCCTCGGTGGGTAAAGGCTCTGACAGTGAGTCCCAGGCTGCCAGACGCGGATTCCTATGCAGGCCATTAGCTGGCCGTGGTTTTATGGGTGCGGTTTGCACCCCTCACCTGAGCTAGCAAGTCCTGTATTTGTTTCCTGGTTTCAAGGACAAAAGAGAGGAAAAGCATAGATGAAGGCAATCCTATCCTCTACAAGGGACCGATTGGCCAGAATTTACCATTTTCTTTTAAAAACAGCATATCAGGTCTCCAAATACTAGAAGACATCCTCACCACCAGTCTCATTCAGAACATTCCTCCCTTTCCTTCCCCACCCCAGAGCAGTTCTCAGCTTCTCAGAGACCTTGAATGGCTGTAGGAAGTGACCACCCCCCTGCCATTACTCCTGTAACACAGGCCCCGCCCCTGAACTTGAGGCGTGTAGAACATCATGGTTCTGGCTGACGGGGCCTTGCTGGGAGACTCCTCACTTTACAGAGTTCTGAGACAATTTTCCTTTAGCGAGGGTGACGGGTCAGTATACTACACCCCGGAAGTCACCATTACATCCATGCAGTTTCCATTAGCTGAAATGCAACCCATGGTGAGTTGACCTAATGACACTCTAACCACAGTGGCCTCCTTTACTAGCTGTCTCCCCCGCTGGACTGCAAGTTCCATGAAAGCAGAACCTGGGTCTGTTTTATTCACTACTGGACCTGCGGCACCTACTACAGAGACTGACACATGACAGCACGGTAGGTGCTCACCTAATATTCAGTGAATGAGGAACCAATGAAAAGAAGCAAAACAATTCTGACTGGCGCAGCTCGGTGGACTGGGTGTCGTCCTACAAACCAAAAGGTCCCTGGTTCAGTCCCTGGTCAGGGCACATGCCCAAGGTCTCTGGTTGGGGGCATGTGACAGAAAACCCGTGTTTCTCACACATCGATGTTTCTCTCCCTTTCTTTCTCCCTTCCCCTCTCTCTATAAATAAATAAATAATAAAAGCTTAAAAGAAGCAAAACATTTTTGGCTTTACAGAAATTAATCCCCTGTGCTTGGAAATAGGATTGAAAGAAGATTCTACCTGATTTGGAGTGCTTTTCTCCTTCAGACAGATCACTTCTGTTGAACAACCTGGATGCCAAACGGCCAGCTTAGCATGAAGGTGCATGTGACCTTCAAGGACCAGGCGTGTTTTTGCCGCAGGCAGGAAGGTTCTGCGTGTTAATTGCCCGGGGGTTCCGTCAGAAACCGGAGCCAGCCAACAGTGCAGTCTGTGAGCAGGGTGGTTACATCTGCGGCACTTGGCACAGCGCCTGGTCCTGCGCCGCGCAGACCTCCCGGTACCGCGTGGTTGGAAACAAAATAGGTTGGGAAAAGGAAGCTCATGTTGCTGCAGGGAAAGGTATAACTATTCATGAAATCACCTAAAATAAGACCCTCTCAACAGACCTAGCACTGGGATGGGAGGCACTTGGGAGCGCAAAGATATAACTATTTACCAACCATGCTTCCACTGATGTGGAAGTACTGCAATACTTCAGCAACCGAAAGGCAATACCGGAGCACGTCAGCTGATTCCCGGCCCAAGGTGTCAGAAGTATACCCACCACAGGATGTCCCCGGAGCCGCTGCTTCCTTGGAAGCTGCCATTTTGGGGTTTTTAGATGCGAGGGATAGGCGACTTCTAAACATCATGGTTCTGGCTGACAAGGCCTTGCTGGGCGATGCCTCACTTTGCAGAGTTCTGAGATGATTCTCCTTCAGCCAGGGTGACGCCACTGACCTGGAGGTGGGTTCCAGGCAACTGCCCTGCCTCGGGAACAATCAGGGCTGTGCAGGTCTGTGACTCACCGTGAGAGAGAGAAACTCGGAGACCTTTGCAAGCAGAGCTCCACTCTTCCAGCTGTCCCCAGACTACGTGTAACCCAGCAACAAGGACGCATGGCGGGGCGGGGGTGGGGGGGAGGACGGATCGGGAGAGACGAGGACATCAGAGGTCTGGAGCTATGCTCTCTGAGACACTCAGCCTTTAATGGAGGAAGGCTTTTAGAAAAGATCTGGTGAATTCTCTGCCCTTTCAACTTCACTTTCTGTTCTCTTTTTATCCGCTTTCAGCCTTTCCAATTAATCTTGGATTGAGAGCCCAAGGCAAGAAGCCAGTGGTGCCTGAGGAATGCTAAAGAGCAAGCTGGTCCTGGGAACGAGTGCCAGCGAGGGACCCCACCGCAGAGAGACAGGCACTGCGCGCAACCCTCCCGTTACCAGGAGGCCTGCGAGGCGTGTGCGCGGGTCTCCGCATTGGCACCATCTGCCGATTCCTCGGGAGGACAGAACAAACCAGCGAGGCATGAAGATTAGATTATGTAACGCTCGAGGATTGCTGTTTTCAAAGAGGAAACAAATGGAACGAATTGATTTGCTTGTCAGAGTCGTGTCACTAAAGGTGACTCGTTCCCTCCTCTTCCAAGAGAACTTCATTAACGAGGAGAATGGTTTCACAGATTCCGAGCTCGGGAGACCACAATCGACTCCATTCACGGGAGGGAGTCCAACTCCCAGAGTTGCACTGACAAACCCTATTCTGTTCCCCCTGCCTGGAAAACGACTATTCAACCAGCACCAAAAATGTACCAACGTGGCAAGGAACCTAACGACCAGGACCAGCTGCCACTCATAAGCGAAATTCCGATCCTGTGTGCGTTGCCTAAACGGAACTCTCTTGCTTCTAGGGGAACAGCCTCTGATTTTGAGACCAGTGGGGTGACCTTTATTATTTGGAGCTCTAAACAGTACTTTGATAGAGTGGGGATGCGTTCTTAAAGACGCATGCGTCAGGGAGGAGGTGCGCCACATTTCTGGGGTTCTCCTGTCACTGCCAGGCTTCTCCCAGAATGCCCAGTGCAGCACTTCTCACAGTGTGTCCAGCAGACCTGAAGAGTGAGCCAGTGATAACCCCGGAGCTGCCCCCGCAGTGGCATTCCTGGAGATTTCATTGTCTCGTTACCATACCAAAATTTAAATGCCAGGTCTTCATTCAACATGGAAATGAAGCCTGCTGTACCAGAGATTTTCCACGTGCCCCTCTAGGTCCAGTCTCTATCCATCCTGCTCTCTACCCCGGGGTGCTAACCCGTCAAAACCCATGTGGACTGCACGGACCGGCTCCTTGGCCCTCCAGCTTCCTTTCTGGTATGGCTGATGGGAGGCGGCAGCAGGAACTGCAGAGCAGAAGGAGAATGAGCTTCAAGTATTTATTCATTCCCCCAGTTCTCTCCCTGCCAGATCGCCTCAGGGTGGTTGTGTCTTCTGATAAAAGGTCTCGGCTCCTTCTCCAAGCAGCCCTCTCCTTTGAGAGAAGGAGAACGAAACAGCTCTCTGTCTGGGTTCTGTCATTTCTTTCAACCTTCAACTTTCTGATCGAGGACTGGTGAAGATCCTGGGTATTTATCACCAGCCCCCTGGGTCCTACGCTATCTATACGATCTCCCTATACCCTACCCAAACCTCTAAAAACAACCCCTTTACTAGACCCTCCTCCTCTAATGCTCCAACTAGAGCACGCCATCTGTTGTCTTATACACACCCTGCCTGACACACCTATTGCGTGTGTTGGTCTGATCCCAGCCCTGCACCACAGTTTAAAAGGACAGGAGCAAAATTAATAATATGATATGCTACTACTTTATAGTTATTCTGAATGTTCACCTTTACCCAAGGCTATAATAACAACTTCAAGATAAAACCTAATTCCTCTTTACAACATAATTGTGCAGTAGAGTGTGTATGAGCTAAATATAAGCCAAAGAACAAGCTTTTCCATGTCATCAAAATTCATGTTAACAACTAAAAAGAGAGAACTGCAGAACGGATGCCCCTGGCTTGAGATTTTTTTGGGGAAAAAAACATATTCCAGTATTTAAATCAATCCCACAAATATTCAAAAGCCTACTCTGTGGCCAGAAAAGTATCCATCTTACTGTGAGGGACAAGTACACATGGGCTCAGACTTTGTGAACCTTGGTCTTCTGTTTTTTTTTTTTAATTTTTAAACTGTTTATTTTTTATTTTAGACACAGAGGAAGGGGGGAAAGAGAGAGAGAGACATCAATCAGCTGTGCCCCACCCCCACCCCCCACACCCAGACTGGGGACATTGTCTGACACCCACAACCTCCCGTGTACAGGACGAAGCTCCAACCAACCGAGCCGCACCAGCAAGGGCCCTTGGTCTCATTTTATGCAATAAACGTGTTCCTTAAAAGGTGAGTACAAATCAGATATGTTGTATGATGGTGGGAAGCTTACTACCTAAACCATAATTTTGTAGAATAGTCACTGTTTGATCTTTGAACCCCATCCAGAGTTTTCTTCCATCCAACTCACTTCAAAAGAAATCTCTCTTCAGTCTGCAGGGGAGATGGGTCTCCTCCGGTGCTCCTGGAATAGCAGAAATTACGGAATGGAATTCAGAGAAAAGATAAGGGAACTACTATTTATAGACCCCATATAGGATCCTAGGCAATTTGCATCTGTTAGCACATTTAATCCTGGAGATAAATACATATTCCACCATTCCCTTCTTTTCTGCTTCTGAAAAAAATATAGTACGGCAGGTGTGGAAGTCAAATCTTTTTTTTTTTTTTCTGTCTGAATGAGAAAGCAAGGCAAAAATATTATTCGGTACAGGACTATAAAGATCACATTATTCCCCGGCTTCAACGGCTTCCCACTGCTCTTAGGCTCAAGTCCAAAATCCTTCACACGGCCACCGTTCCCGCCCGAGTTCTCTCCTCCATCCAGGCTCCTTCCCACTTCGCACCCACTGTTCCCAGATTTGTCTGCAGGCGCTTCCTCTCCCCTCTTCTCCAGCCTCACTCAGACTCAGCCCTCCAGTCTGCGCTCACTTTACACTAGCTCGGGAACGTCTGTTCCTCCAGCTGGGCCTGTGAGTCCCTCGGTCCCCAGGGCCCAACACCTGTCTGAGCAAACGAGCAAGGGCTGCCCAGGCCGGCGGTGGCCAATTTTACCATTTTTCTCCGTTGGCTTTCCTTCGGAGCCCGGGGCCCAGCGGAGCCTCCCTCAGGAAATGGAAAGGCTGAAGGAGCCTCATTAGGGATTCTAGAAGGTTTTCGCCTTCTCTCTCCCACGTCAGGCGCATACTCAGGCGCTCCAGAACTCACAGCTCCAGCCTACGTGGCAACAAAGCAGTCCCAAGCGTCCCAAAGCGAGCAGACCATCCGGCAAGCCTTGCACCAATGGCCCGTGTGGCACGGGGTCACGTGACGAGCGGCGGTTGCGCATGCGTAGTTACTTAGCACATGTTCTCCGCAGTGTAGCTTGGCCATTGCAGCTGCGCCTTTCGGTCTGGGCTGCTGCATGGCAGGAGGCCGAGTAGGGTTGAGAGCAGAATTCTTTCTGGAGGTCACAGGTTGGGCCTGGGATGTATTGAGCATCGACTAGTGGCAGGCATTGGAGCGATGTATCTCACAGAATACTGCCAATGGCTTAGTGTCGTGGGCTTGATGAGTCCATTTTACAGGTGGGGAAACAGGTGCCTGTGATTCTTGGGACTTGTTCAGAGGTACAGGAAATGACAGTCCTGGGATCTGAACCAAGGTTCTCTGGCTCCCAAATGCCCAAGCTCTATAGGCCCATGTTCATCTTTCAAAAGTAAAGTTCGGCCCTGGCTGGCATAGCTCAATGGATTGAGCGCGGGCTGCGAACCAAAGCATCGCAGGTTCGATTCCCAGTCAGGGCACATGCCTGGGTTGCAGGCCATGACCCCCAGCAACCGCACGTTGATGTTTCTCTCTCTTTCTCTCTCTTTCTCCCTCCCTTCCCTCTCTAAAATAAATAAAATCTTAAAAAAAAAAAGATTAAAGTTTGTTCCCCTAAAAGATGGCTGCCACTGGGAGGGGCTTCCTCTCCCTTTCCCTAGTAACTCAGAGCCAGCTGCCTGCCTGAGTTCGTGTCCTGGCTGTGTGACTGTAGGGCAAGTCTTGTCACCAGTCAGCCTCGGTTTCATCATCTGTACAATGACAGCATTGCTTGCTGCCCATTACTTACGACAATTTATTCTAACAACAATGTAGTGATGCTTCCCCGATGCCAGGTACTGCGCTAGGTAGGGCAAGGGTGTGCCAAAACAGATGAGGTCGTGTAATTAACTGAATAATGTGTGAACATGCTAATAAACTCCACAGTCCATTAATATACATTACACGTTAGGTGATGGCCAAGTGTCATGGAGAAATAGTAAGCAGGGAAAGGAAAGAGGGGTGTATTGTTTGGGTGTAATTTTAAAAAAATTTTTATTTATTTATTTTTAGAGAGGGAAAGGAGGGAGAAAGAGAGAGAGAGAGAAACATCAATGAGTGGTTGCTGGGGGCCATGGCCTGCAACCCAGGCATATGCCCTGACTGGGAATCAAACCTGCAATGCTTTGGTTTGCAGCCGCACTCAATCCACTGAGCTACGCCAGCCAGGGCCTGCTTGGGTGTAATTTTAAGTAGAATGGTCAGGGAAGGCCTCACTGAGAAGCTAGCATTTCAGCCAAGACCTGAAGGAGGTGACAGAGGGAGACACGCCAGGGACTGCTGTAAAACCTGGACAGGCTTGGACCCATTTCCCATTAAGAGCAGACGAGATCTAAAAATGGCCCTGGCATCCCCGTGAAAGCCTGCAGCTCTCCTGTGGGCTTCCCTCATGGAAAGGTGGGCAGCTCCGCTGCGGGTTTCTCACAGCTGGCTCCTGTGGAAGTGGAAACAACCTGCCACAGGTGTGCGGATTCACAGCCAACGAGCTCTGCCTTTGTGTCTGCAGAGCAGTGGATGTTTCTACCAATTAGAGGAGGGTCGCCATGCCCTTGGAAATTGCTACTTTTTGCTCCATTGAAAACAAAAGAAGCAGGAAGACAGAAATAGGACCAATGCTGACATTTTGCTGAATGCCCCATCTCAGCCAGCTTCTCAAACACACGGAGAGACTCATTCCCACAAATGCATCTGCTCGAAGCCCCTAACATAGATATGAGAGTGGCTTGAACACAGCACAGAGAAGTCTAGTCTGGAAGAAAAATACCAAACCAAGCCTTGGCCAGCTCTCCTCTTAGCAAAGTTTGTAGAAAAAAAATATTAGGAGCTAAAAGCAAAGGGAGAGAGCCCTAAGGCTGTCCAAATTGGGAGGTCACTGAGTCCAATAGACTAAGGCCCAGAGAGGTGAGGTTAGCTGTCCAGGGTCACACAGCAAGTCTGTGAAAATCCCAGGGAAGTCATGGTCAGCTGGGGTCTGAAAATATTAAATGGGAAATTTCAGAAATAAACAATTTCTGAGTTTAAAAACTGAGTAGGGTGGTAAAGTCTCCTGCAGTCCTGCTCCGACCCACCCAGGACGTGAACCACCCCTTTGTCCAGTGAGTCCACGCACAGATGTTCCCCACCCAGTAGTCACTTAGTAGGCACCTCAGTTATCAGGTCCTCACTTGCCGCGGGACCACAGTGCTTGTGTTCGAGTCACCCTGTTTTACTCAATGATGGCCTCAAAGCACCAGAGTAGTGATGCTGGCAATTTAGATAGGCCAGAGAAACGCTGTACACTTTATCATCGTTTGGTCCGTGGAGGAAAGAAACAGTGTGTATAGGGCGTGGTACTGTTTGCGGTTTTGGGCATCCACTGGGGGTGTTGGAGTGGATCCCCTGTGGATACGGAGGGACTGTCACACAGTAAATGAGGAATATATATAGTCTGTTAGGTGACAGCAAGTGCCATGGAGAAAAATTAAAGAGGGAAAGGGCACAAGGAGTACAATGAATGGGCAGGATTCAGTAGAATGATCAAGGAAGGCCCCACTGAGAAGTTGACATGTAAGCAAAGACCTGAAGGAGGCGAGGGAGGAAGACATGGCGGTGTCTGGGGGAGGGGCAGTGGCGCAGGAGGAGGAGACAGAGCAGAGGCCCTAAGGCAGGAGGCTACTGAAGTGAAGGGAACAAGGAGGAGGTGGGAGGTTAGAAGGAAAAGGAGCCGGAGCATGTGTGTGCTTTGTAGGCCTCTGCAAGGACCTTGGCCTTCCCTTCCAATGCGATGGGGAACCATTGGAGAGTTCGGGGCGGAGAAATGACATGATCTGACCCAATAAAAAAGCCTGAAGCTGCCATCATTCATTCACTCAGTCATTCCATCACTCAGGCCTCTCAGGTGCGAGGCACTGTGCTGATGACCAGCTGAACACGCCCTGAGTGAGCCGCAGGGCAGTGAGTTTTGTGCTGATGGGAGAGTCCACAGCCGGGTGAAAGGAGGCTCAACCACCGTCTTCCCCCATCACGTCCCTGCCCTTCCTCACCCAGGGAGGGGGCCCCAGGTATCTGCAGAGCTTCTTGCTCAGAAGGCTGCTAGAACCTGCAGGTTATAAATAGCATCTCCAGGAGCTGGGAATCGAGCTGCACCATCTGAATGAGTCAGAAGCTCAGAGCCACAGCGCCCCCAGACTGCAACTCCGTTCCCCCCACACACAGCTCTCCATCCCGGACGCCCTTGCTGACCTCCTAATCAAAGCTGGGCCTCTGCTTCTCACCATGACCCTCTCCGGCCTTGTCACTCCCCCTTTACCCCAGGCTCTCCCACCTGGAGCACCAGAAAGCCCTTTGGTCCCTCAGTTCTAAGAGGCAGGACTGTGTGAATATTTAAAAACCCGAGATCTGCATTTAGGCCTACCTGGATTTCAGTCCCAAATCGGCCACTTCCTGGCTGTGTGACCCTGAACAAGTGACTTCACACGTGGGAGCCCCATTTTCCTCATTCATAATAATGGGAATGATTGCAATGACAATACCTACTCCATGTAGAATTAGAATGGGGATTCAATGAGATACCCCCATAGAGTGCTTAGCCCATTGTCCTGCATTAGGTAACTATTCAATTAATGGAGTGATAGTCCCTGTACTCAATTAGATTATAATGCAGAGAAGTGTGATAATAAGAAAATGACAGCTTTCTTCTATTCTACTGATTATCTACCATGTGCTTGAAGTATGGGTTCCTGACATAAAATGCAGTAGTATCTTTAATCTTTAGAGACAAGCAAATTTCTTTTTCTTCATCTCACGCAGGAAGAAACAGACTTGAAGACAGCCAGGTGACTGGTCCAAGGCCACACGGCACCCAAGCAGGCAGAATCTCATGGCAGCAGAAAGGAACAACGATGTCCCCTGAGGCCCTGGGGACACGTACAGCCGCTGCTCCCAGCCCTCCCCACCCCTGAGGTGATGCTGTGAGTGGACGAAAAAGTAAAGGTGGGGTCGGGGAAGGGGGACAGGTAGGCAGGGGCACAAGGTATCTCTGCTTCCTGTAGCCATCCCTTCCAGCTCCTAAGGTGAGAAGCCCTCTGTCACCTCCCCAGAGCTCCTGTCCTTTGAGTGATGCTGAATAAAAAGCTCTCACTACCGAATGGCTCCCCCAAAGAAGCTCTGTTTAACAAGTTTTACATCGGTTAAGGATGAAGGTGATGGTGACATTTTGGCTTCACCGACACCCTTTGGTCCGCCAGGGTTGTGTCTGGTCATCCCCCCAAACCCTGAGGTTCTAGAAAGATCCCCTTGGGTTCCCCCCTCCACCATGCTGGAAGCCTCATAAAACACTAGAAAGGGCACGTGTTCGGGGGTCAGGCAAATCTGGGCTCGCTCCTGGCTCTGTCCTCTCCTAGCCGAGTTCAGGTCTCAGAGTCTCATTCACTTCTCCATTCACTTAGCAAACATATGTGTAGCAATGTCTCCTGTGCTCCAGGCTCTGCCGTAGCCCCTGGCGCCACTGCAGTGGGTCAGAGACAGAACCTCTGCCTTCACGGGGCTTTCACTTTGGCGGAGGGAGGGGAGAGACGTAACAGACAAGCAAATAATTTCAGGAATGATATGTTAATGGGGAAAATGGAACATGGCAATGGGATCATCATGGCAGGGGGTAGGGTGGGACGGGGTAGAGTTCCCTTTGAGATACAGTGGTTGGGGAGAAAGGGACATTTTTTTTCTCTGAGACCTGAATGATGAGCAGGCACTTAGGCCTGGAGAAGAGAACGAGTTTGGTGCGTGGAGTTGGAGCCCTGGGAGTGGGGCGAGCCGAGGGAGACAGGGAGGAGGTGAGGTCAGAGAGGGGGCAGGGGCTAGATCACAGAGCACCCGGGGACGGGAATCCCAACCCCGTAGCTGTGGGCATTTGTGAGACACGGCATAAATCCAGCGCAGGACCTGGCGTACGGTGGGCGCTCAATACTCAGAAACTATATGATGTTTATGCTCCTTCCTGTCCTCCTCCTCCCAGGGCCCCTCCTGCCCCAGCCCTGCCTGGTGGCCCTCTCGGGCCCGGCCGCTCCTTCTGGCCCCCCCAGGGCCACGGCGAGGAGGACCTCGGCAAGTCTCCGTGCAGGAAGGAGGCAGCGCTCCGCACCCTCTCTCCCTGTCCTCCTCCAAACCCTCCCACCGCAGCCCGGTGATTTTCCTGCCTTTAACAAGACGATTTTATTAAACATCTCGAAAAAATATTCTCTCACTCCCTCTCTCTTTATTTATAAGAATCAACTTAACACCCTGCTCCTTTGTTCTATTTGGAAACTGGAACAGCCTGGTTTATATTTAGCCGAAATCCTGCTCCTTTCCCCGCAGATCCCAGCTCGGCCCCGCACTAGAGGGGCTAAGGAACACAGGGGGAGAGGGGGCTTGGGGGACAGGGGCATTGTGAAGGTGCCCCCCCCCCGCCCCAGGGGCCCCGGTCTTGGCTAAGCTGGAAGGATCCAGAAGGCTAAGAGCTGAAGAGTCCTTCGCAATGCTTGGTGTGCCCCAAGTCAAGGCCTTGCCCATCCTTCCGTCACGCTCTAGTCCTGTTCAGATGTCTCCGGAAGAAGACAGACTGGGAAGATGGAACATGGAGAAGAAAAGCCCCAACCCTAACCGGGAACTGTACTTGGAAAGGCAGTCCAAGGCAGCCAGCCACCCACAGGGTGGGTCTGCATGCAAAGGCATGCTCTCCTCGGCCTCCCCCTAGCCAGCTGCCCTGGGGGAACCCCGTGTGCTCACGACAGTGGGTCGAGACACGGGGTCACGACAGTGGGTGGCAAAAAGTACGTGCTTGATACATACCGGCCGCCATTCATCACTGGGAGCTGAAGGAAGCCGCTTAACTCCCCAAATTCCCAGTCTCTGCTCAAAACCTGCTTCCTCAAGGAAGACTTCCCAGGCTCGAACTCACCGAGTCAGCTAAGAGCCCTGGGCTAGGCCCCGGAACCACGGAGACAGAGGAGCAGAAACACACAGGCGCCCGGTGTGATCAGAGACGGACACACACAGTTGCCCCAGAGAGTGCTGAGTTCGGAGGAGACTGCAGCTCCACTCGGGCAAGGTCAGTTCCCCTTGGTTCCCTGCTGCCGTTGTAAAGCTGAAGTCAGCACACAGGGAGACAGCGCGGAAGAGCGGTGATGAGTCTGTCCGCGTAAAGAGTGGTGGTACGTCCATACGACGGATGTTACTCAGCCGTGGGAAGGAATGAAGTACGGACACGTGCTGCAAAGGATGACCCTGAGAAAGTTTCCGCTAGGTGACGGAAGCCAGATAGGAAAGGTGGCATGTTGCATGACCCCGTGTCTGTGAAGTAGCCAGAGTAGGCAAATCCGTAGAGACGGAACACGGGTGGAGGGCTGCCAGGGACTGTGAGGAGGGGGATGGGAGTCAACTGCTTCCTGCACGCAGCGTTTCCTTTGGGGTGTGGAAGCTGCCTGGGACAGGAGGGGCAGCGGCCGTGCAATGCCACTCACTGAACTGTGCACCTTCGAGTGAGTTCATGGCATGGCACGTGAATCTCACCTCACTTTCTCCATGCTCAATATTTTCAGCCGACGGGGAAGGACACACTGAAGCCACAAGATGCCCCTGCACACAGAGGAGGACGGCTGAAAGGAACGAGGCCAATTATAGAAAATTCGCGTGAGGCTAGGGAGTGACTGGAACTCGCAAACATTCCTGCTGGGCCTGCAAAGTGGCACAATTATGTTGAAAAAAGTTCGGCAGTTCCCTATTAAGTTAGACACTTACCACGTGATTTAGAAATTCCACTCCTAGCTATTTACCTGAAGTAAATGGAAACATGTGTCCATACAAGGGCTTTTACGGATGTTCACAGTGGCTTCCTTCATCCTAGCCCCACACCGGGAACAACTCAAATGTCGCTCACCAGCAGAATCGCATTAAGGACTTGTGCTATACCTACACAGTAGAATACTACAAAGCAAAAAAAGAATTACCAATATGTTTAACAATGTAGACGAACCTCATCAACGTGTTTGTTCAACAAAAGCAGCCAAGCACAAAATAGAACATTCTGCATGGTTTCTTTTCCCTGCAGTTCTAGAACAGACCAAACCATCCATAGTGACAGGAAGCGAATCTGCAGCCCTGATTGCAAAGCATAAGGAAAAATGGAGAGGGATGAAGATGTTCTAGATCTCCACTGGAGTGTCTTTTATTGTATGTATAATATACCCCAATAAAACTGATGAAAGAGGAAAAAAAGAGAAAAAGACCACCTACTGAATACCCGCCCAGAGCTACTCACCCTCTTCCACTCTGCTCTGTGCCCAGGGAGACTACCCCGTCAGACTCCACGGTCTCCCGTAATTTCTGGCTCCTAATCAGGTTTGGCCCCCAGGAGGAGGTAGAAGGGGCAAGGAAGAGGGAGGTCGGGATATTTGGTCCTCTGCTCCCTCCCTGCAGGACACCACAGGCAGGCTGTGTCCCTCAACAGAAGGTCACAGCTCCTGTGAAGGTGGCTCTGTCCACACAGCTTGTTCTAAGCAGCAAAACCGTTCCCTCAGCCCTCCATCTGTAACTAGCTTGGCTCTGCACCCTTGTGGTTTCCCTGCACCCTGCTCACGCCTAAATAAGTCCCTTATTCACCCTTTCTCAAGTTACCCAATTTGAGCACGCCATCTGTTTCCTTCTGGGAGTGACTGGCCACACTAATTAAGATCCCTACTTTAGAGAAGGATGTAGAAATTCGAAGAGGAGCAGAGAAATGACTCAGAAACTAATGGAAAAGCAACAGAGGCCACCCGGAGGTGTGGTCTGCAGGTAAAGGGCGCTAATAGATGCTTGTTGAATGTCTGAATGGGTGAATGAATGAACAAATGAATGAATGACTGTGGGTGCTGGGAAGGACCCGTTTGCCCCACTTCCTTGAAGGTCCGTAAGTGCTAAGACAGGACATCGGTGTCCAAACTACTTCAGCCAGACAAGTGCTGACCAGCCCCCCAGCCCAGCACGGAGTTGGCAGAGCCTTGCATTGGGAGGATTAACACCCAGCCTGGGACACCAAGAAAGCAGCCACCCGCCACAACCTCAGTGAGAGATTCAAGAGTTATTTTTGAAAAGCAAGCAGGGCCTGCGGGCGGCCCTGGCAGAGCGCGAGCTGGAAGGGAGAGCCAGGCGCAGAGAGAGAACAGACAGCTACAGCGGAACCCACGCCCCGTCCCTGTGACGTCAGCCCCACACACTGTGATATAACATGGTGGCACGGGGGGCGGGCATCCTGCGTCCCCTTGGGAATTTTTACTGTGGTAAAATATACGCACCATAAAATTATCCTTGGGAATGTTCGAGCCACTCCCATCCCAGGCTGAGTGGCACTGGGGACTGGACTCCAAGAGGGACAGGGGGTGGGAACACTGGCCAAAAATATTCATGTCTAAATGGTGTGTGAGATTTTGCTCAAGTCTGGAAAAATCCTAAAACTGGAGGGAGGGCCAATGCTCTGTGGCAAAGTTGGGGTCAAGAACCAGGGAGCGGTTGATGTCCCCTCCTCTCGCAAAGCAGGGGGGAGGCAGAAGCGGCTGCGGGGCAGGGAGGAGGGGAGCCCGGAGGAGGGCCGGGCCTTGGGTCTGGGCTGAGGGCTGCAGGCCCAGAAGTGAGCAGCCGGGAGGCATCTCATAAACGCTGCAGTTGCCGAGGGAGGTGCTTGCACCTGGCAGGGGGGTGGTCAGAGGCAGCCAGAGGGAGCCATCAAATCCCCAAAAGAACTCGTGCTTCTGCAGGAAGACGCTGGAACTAATCAAGGTAGGGATCATCTGAAAACCCATCAGGGAGAGGTTGCCGAGAGCCCTTGTGTCTCCAAGCGGGGATTGGAGGGAAGGCAAATGAACGGAAGATGTGGTTTGGACTGAGGGCTGCTGTCCTACAAGAGGGTGCCATTGGGAAGGTGAAGTTTTTCCAGGGCTCCAGTCGGAGGGGCGCCAGCAGTGACCGTCTGCTGGGTGCCTACTGAGTGCCGAGTGCCTACTGTGTGCCCAGGCCTGGGGCCTCATGTGGCCGAGGAGGTGAGCTCAGAAGACAGCCTGCCTAAACGCAAATCCCTTCTCTCCTCCTGCTGGCCGTGTGATCTTGGACAAGTCACTTTCCCCCACCCTGAGCCTCAGCTTCCTAATCTGGAAAATGGGGATAAAATGCATTCCTGGTTCCTGGATGCCAAGGGAGCTGAAACTCAACACGTTCAGTACCGAGTTCTTCCTCCCTTCTCCTGCTTCCCTTCGCCTAAGTCCTACTCCTCCCCCAGGCTTCCCCGTGTACCCCGTAACTCAGTCCAGAAATGCCCCATACGGGAGATGAGAATAAGTACTCGATGCACGAGAACTTTTCATAGGACCCTTCCTAGCAATCCCAGGGGAAGGAGAGGCAAGTTGGTTTCAAATTCCTCATCTTCCAGGGGGGTAAACGGAGTCTCAGAGAGCCCAAGGCCACGCGGTGAATAGGTGGAAGCATCAGGAGCCCGACCCGGGTCAGTGTCAATCAGAACACGTGCATCCACTAGGCCTGGTGCCCTGGCCCCCACTCAGCTGAGCAGGGTGAGGGGTAGCCCGCAGCAGGGCCCCACTCCTCATGCACCCCGTCTCCAAGCCCCACGTTGGGAGGCAGATCCAGCGTGCACGTTGGAAACTGCCTCCAGACGAGACATATGGGGTCCACTGGGGAGAGCACTGCCCTCACTCACTGTGTGACCTTGGCCGAGTCCTTTCCCTTCTCCGAGCCCCAGTCCCCACAGCTGCAGAACAATGGGGGTGGAAACAGGTGATCGTAGTCCTGGGAAGTCTAGATTCTCGCTCCCTGCTGTCTCGTGGGCGCCTGCCAGGCTCTCTGTCCTTCGTTGCTCACCTCCCTTCATCTCGGGGATCGGGTCTAGGCAAAGGGATCAGCACACGCAAAGGTCAGGAAGTGACAGCAAGCACAGCATGTCGGGAGAGCTGCAGACAGATCAGTCCGGTAGCTTGGTTTCTTCGCCCACTTGAGTATTTAACCGGTGTTTATTGCTGTGGGCCAGGCTTGGACGTGAGTACTGGGGACACGGCAATGAACAACACAGACAAGACCACGATCTTCACCAGTGGGGGGGAACGGGAAAACCAGGTAAACAAACCAATAACCAGGCCACTTTCAGAATGGGAAAGGGCTACGTGAATAATGGCAAATGTTTATAAAGCATCTACTCTGGGCCAAGCATTGTTAACAGATGTTCAATAATTTCATCCTCGCTACAGCCCTGTGATGAAGGTGCTATAATCATCACCCCCCTTTTACAGCTGAGAAAATGGGCACAGAGGGGTTAGGTCACTTGCCCAGGGCTCCCCAGCTAGGGAGCGGTAGGAGTAAGATTCAAACCCGGGCCATGTGGCTCCATTGTGCTGGCTCGTGGGGAGAGCATTAAGTAGGGCAGTTGGCTCAGGGAAGAACACTCTACAGAGTGGGTGACATTTGAACTGAGACCCATAAGACACCAGCTGGCCGTGGGAAGTCTAGGAGGCAGAAAGTTCCAGATGGAGGGGATATTGAGTGCAAAGGCCCTGAGGCAGATTGGAGCTTGACAGGTTGGGAGAAAAGCAAGGAGGCCCGTTTTAAGCAGAGCAGAGTGACAGAAGAGGGCAGAGGCGTGGGGGCAGGGAGGAGGCCCAGGAAATGCCTCCGAGGTCCTCCCAGGGACTGCCTGGGCATGAGTCCAGTCCCAGTCCAGGGAGGGGCTGGGGCGCTCCTCAACTTGGTCTAATCCTATAGGCCTGAGTTAGAATCCAGATTCCACCCCTGGGTGCCCTTGGGCAAGTGGCTTCACCTCTCTAAGCCTCAGTTTTCTCATCCGAAAAATGGGGATAATGGTAATTCCTATCTCGTAGGCACTGTGAGTATTACATATAACATGTCTAAGAGGGAGATTTCTGGGAGCTGGAAAAGTTCTACATCTTTACCTGGAAGGTGTCACATATAAAAGTTAATAAATTATACATTTTAGATTTGTTCATTTTACTCTCTACACATGATAGCTCCATTTTTCAAAAGTACAGTGCTGGCCCATGGTTAACACCGCATAAATATCACCTAGCATTGGGATTAGGCGTTCCATAACTATTTGTTCAATGCATGAAAACCTTGGCACCTTGCATATTTTATTTACTATTTATTTGATCCCCAATATTTCTGGTTCCTGGATGCTAAGGGAGCTGAAACTCAGCATGTTCAGTACCGAGTTCTTCTTCCCTTCTCCTACTTCCCTTCGCTTAAGTCCTACTCCTCCCCCAGGCTTCCCCGTCCACCCTGTAACTCAGTCCAGAAATGTGGGGGTCACCCTGGCTGCCTTCTTCTCCCCTTCCTTCCCCAAGCCCTCACAGTCAACCCATCGCCAAGACTGTCTCCAAAGATGACCCCAATAATTCTTCCCTCCCTGTAAGGGCGTGCTGACCTCCGCTCAAGAGGTGGAGCTCAACCACATACAAAAAGAAGTTGGACCGTACTCACTCTGTATATAGAAATTAACTCAGTGGGTCAGTGACCTAAAAGTAAGAGTTAAAACCACCAAGGAATTAGAAGAAAACATAAGGGTAAATCTTGTGACCTTAGATTTGGCCACAGATTATCGGATTCGACAACAAAAGCACAAGCAACAAAAGGCAAGATAGATCAATGGGATCTCATGAAATGTAAAAACTTGTGCACCAATGACATTATCAAGAAAGGGAAAAGATAGCCCGTACAATGGGAGGAACGTTTGTAAATCATGCAGGTTTACAGTTGTGAGTACGTGAGACACAGAGTTCTCTACTGTATTATCACTGATTAATTACTGTATTACTTTCCATATGGAAAATGGTAACCCTACTTTGGCCAAACCCTGTCTATCTGATCTAGTATCCAGAATACATAAGGATCTCTTACAACTTAACACAGAGGGGCAAACATCCCAACGAAGGGATGGGCAAAGAAGATACACAAATGGCCAGAAAGCACATGAACATATTTTCAACATCATTGGTAGTTAAGCAAATGCAAAGCAAACACCTCATATCTACTAGGATGGCTTCAATTTTTTTAAAGCACAGGAAATAGTAAGTGCTGACGAGGCTGTAGTGAAGTAGGAACCCTTGCACACTGCTGGCTGGGAGTGTAAAACAGCATAGACTCTATGGGACGCGGTTTGGTGGTCCCGGAAAAAGTTAAACATAGAGCTACTCTGTGACCCAGCAAATCCGTTCCTGGGTACATATATTCAAAGGGATTGAAAACAGGGACTCACACACATACTTATTTACCAAGTTCACAGCAGCACTATTCATAGTGGTCGGAAGGTGGAGACAACTCAAACGTCTATCAACAAATAGATGCATAAAGCAGTTGTGGGCTGTCCCTGCAGTGGAACATTGTGCAGCCACAAAGAGAAATAAAGAACTGACACGTGCTACGACTTGGATGAACCTTGACAACATGACGCTAAGTGAAAGAAGACAGGTACAAAAAGGTCGCATAGTACGTGAGTCCTTTTATATGAAATATCCAGAACGGGCAAGTCTACAGACACAGGAAGCAGGTTACCAGCGGCTGGGGAGAGAGGGAATGGGAAGGAATGGCATAATAGGTATGAAGTGTTCTTTTTTAAAAAAAATTTTATTGATTGATTTGAGAAAGAGAGAGAGAGAGAAACATCAATTTGTTCCACTCATTTACGCATTCGTCGGTTGCCTCCTGTATGTGCCCTGGCCGGGGATCAAACCTACAACCTTGGCGTATCTGGACAACTCTCTAACCAATTGAGCTACCCAGCCAGGGCTGGTATAGAGTGTTTCTATGAGGTGATAAAAAATGTTGAAAATAGGCCCTGACTGGTGTGGCTCAGTGGGTTGGACGTTGTCCCGCCAAATGAAAGGTTGCTGGTTCCATTCTGGTTTGATTCCTGGTTTGATTCCCTGGCAGGACACATGCTTGAGTTATGGGCCAGTTCCCCGGCCAGGGGCACGTGAGAGGCAACTGATCGATGTTTCTCTCGCACATCAATGCCTCTCCCTTTCTCCCTCCCCTCCCCTCTCTAAAAAGAAATAAATAAAATCTTTTTTTTAAATGTCAAAAAGTTAAAAATAGGAAGAAGTGTTGGTCACACTATATCACGAATGCACTAAATGCCACTCAGATGTACATATAATAATATGCTCAGCAGCATCATCGAAGAGAGAACACTTACTACCTCCCCCCCCCCCTTGGATCAGGCTGGTCTGGGGACTGACTGGCTTTGACCATTAGGATGCAACACACAAGTGATGTTCTGGGACTTCTGAGCCCAGGCTTTAATCATAAAGCCCTTCGGCTTCTGCTTCTGGAAGCCAGCTGCTATGCTGTGAGGAGCCCCAGCCCCAGGAGAGGCCCCAGGGAGGTGAACTGAGGTTCCCCCAGGCATGCCTCAGCTAAGCTTCTAGCTGGCACCGACCGCTAGCCGTGTGGGTGAAGCCATTTTGGAAACTCGCAGCCATCCCAGCGCCCCCAGCTGACACCACATGAGACAGAACTGGCTCGTCACTTGACAGAATCATGAAAACTAAATCGCTTTAAGCCACAAAGTTTTGGAGTCATTTAGTATGCAGCAATACATATCCAATTCCACCTCGAAAAACTTCACAGAACTGCCCGTTTCTCCCGAGGTTTATCCTCGCCTGAGTCTTCTAGCGCCTGATCTCATTCTCTCGGCCCTCTGGATAGTATCCAAGCGCCTTAGTGTGGGCATCACGACCCTGAGTGATCTGTCCCTGTCTGTCCCTGCAGCCCCCGCGCCCCTCACCCACACCTCTAGCCCCTGCTACTCACAGTCCCTAGAACTCAGCACTTCCTCTTAGCACAAGCTATGCCTCCATGTCTTTCCTACCACCTCTCTCTACTCCCAGCTAACTCTCCTTTAGGCCTCAGCTCAGACATCACCACCTCCAGGAAGCCTTCCCTGACTTCCCACGCTAAGTTAGGTGCTTCCTCCGGGCATCCTCTTGCCCCCATGCTTTCCCTCCTCATGCAGCTGCCTCTGAATTGCTCTCGCCACTTTAGAAACCTGTCTCTCTCACCACACTGCAAGGAATTAGGGCAGGGATGAAGTCTTCTCCATGTCCTCAGAGCCTAGCACAGGCCTAGCCTATAGTCGACACCCAAAGAAACCCAGAGGAGTGGAGATGGGAATTTGGTGCTGTGGGCTGGGGGCCACCTCACATCTGCCATGGGACTGGTGCGTGGGGGCCGGGGTAATAAACGCCAAGGCTGGGAATGTGGAGCCCTCCTCCACGTGCCCGGCTCTTCCCACCCGAACCCTGGACTGCACTGGCGGAATGCCTTGTCCGTCTTCCCCGAAAGATGACAGTGTCACACGGTGGTTACTTGCAGGAACTACGCGGGCAGGCAGCGTGGGTTTCAAATCCTGGCTCCTGGCTGTGGGACCCTCTTGAGCGTCACTCCCTTCATCTGTAAAACAGGGCATAGTAATGGCTCCACATAGGCTGTCGTAAGGAAGAAATGATATACGCAGGTAAAGATGCTTAGTACAGTAGCTGGCCCAGGGCGGGCTCCCTGCAATGCCAGCTGGTCTCTTCCCGCCACACTGGGAGCTATGCTGATGCAGGCCTAGCCCTGTGCCTGGCGCATGGCAGGTGTTCGGCCAATGCCTCGGCAGTGAGCGAGGGAGAAGTCTGGTAAGAAGCAATGATGATCATCCTAGCACTCAACTGTGGCATCAGCTCATTCGATCTTTACAACCCAGGAAAGGAGGTGGGTACTGTGATTGTGCCCATTTCACAGGTAATGGAACTGAGGCCCGAGACCATGCAGATCATAAGCAGTAGAGGCTGGATGGGAGCCCAGACAGTCTGAGTCCTTGAACCCTGTCTCCACCTTGCCATACTGCCTCTCAAAGCCCTGAGGCCCGCCTCTCCTGTTTGCTTGGCTTCTAGCCAGCTTTGTGATCTCAAGCACATGAGCATCTCTCTGGGCCTCAGTTTCCCCACGTGCTGAGAGGATTGTAGGAGCCAGTGTTGGAAGGCACTTCCGGTTGGTCAAAGAATCCAGACCCTGGCTGGTAGCTGGCCAGTGCCAGTGCCCTGCCGACCAGCCAGCCACAGCGGAGGCGACACTTTCTGCAGGCTGGACCATCACGGGTAAGTCAATGCATATTGACAGCTGCACTATTCCCCCCATGCCGGTGGGGGGGGGGGGGAGTCTGGCCTCTAGCTATTCCCAGCCCCCTCCTCAGGGCTCCTGAAGGAAGCTGAGACGGCCACCCCCAGATGTCTATTCCTGTCCCTGGCCTAGCGCCGTGCTGGGGAAGCAACAGCTATTTTGAGCCCCTTCTCCCTTCAGGCATGAGCGGTGGGAAGGCGCTGGGTACATCCCGAACTGGGAGGCCGCCCATCGCAGCCTCGCTCTGGATCTGGGCCACGCCAGCCCCGTGGCTCTGCCCGTTTTTCCGGTTCTGGTGATGTGGTCAGTTCTGGTCACCACCACCACCACGCTGAGATGACCCAAGGAGAACTGAATCCGAAGGACTTCTGCTGGAGGCTGGAGCACAGGGGAGCTGGGCTTTTGCCCTTTGGGGAGAAAGCTGGAACAGCCACAGCTGGACCCACCAGCTGGGAGAAGGACTTGCTCTGAGCCTGAAATCGGGGAAGACAAGGGTCAGGACGATGCTGTGGATCTTGAGCACTCAGACGGGGACAGGCCCCGTTGTAAGCACTTGACCTGGAGTGAAGTCGTTTCATCCTCGAGGAGACTGAGGCTCACTTAGAGGAAGTGACTTGCCCTAGGTCACGCGCTGGTAAGTAGCTAAATTAGAACTTGAACCCAGGCAAACTGGCTCCACAGTCCCTGCTGTAACCACGTTCCTCTGAACCTTCCCAGCAGGATGATAATATACGTTAGGGGCACGAACACCAGCTTGAGAGCCAGCCCCTCTGTGCCATTCTTGACCTTGTGGCCTGGCTAGACCACCTGAGCAAGCACAGCCTCCTCGCCTGTAAACTGGGAATAATGGTGGCACCCACGTCTAAGACAAAGGCGAGGATTACTAATAAACAGAGTTTGGGGGCCGGGGCTCAGTAACTCCTCCAGACTGTGAAACGAACATACGCACATGGTAAAATAAAATAGTTCAAGAGGGGGCATGGTAAAAATGAGTTCCCCCTCCTATGTCACACCCATATCTCCGCTTACCAGAAGTAACCACCATCAACAGCTTTTGTGCCACCTGTCGAAAATTTCCCAAGCACGTAAGAGCCACAGAAGCTGTACGGGATGCTGGTAAAGGGCATGGACTGCCTGGTCCACATCCTGGCTCTGCAGCTGACGAGCTATGCGAAGCTGCCTTTCGCTCCGGCAGACAATGCTGCCAGACACATCCTGTTCACCTGTCACTTGGCACAAATGCAAGCATCTCTGCGGGACAAATTCCTGGCAGAGAAATTGCTGGGTCAAACAGTAGTACCCTTGTAATTTCAATTAATTTTTGGATGAGCACATTGTCACAGCAGGCAAGGGAAGGGGAAAGAGGTCCGCAGAGCAGGGAGGAGGAGGGAGGAGCGAGATGTGACGTTCTGGCCCTGAGGTCCAGGGAGGGCTGTGTCTGCCCCAGCAACCTGGAGGAGATGGCAGGTCCCCAGGCCCCTGGCCAGGAGATGCAGGGTTTAATTTTAGCCAGATTGTCCCCATAAAGTCTTTACAGGGAACTGGTTGATTGGATTAGAAGAGCAGGAGCCCCTAATGAGCAGCAGCTGCTTAACAAAATGCTACAGCAGACACAATTTCCCTCGGTCACCATCCGCCACGGCAGCATCCAGGATCTGTCAGGGACCCCACAGGTGCCAAAGGCACCTCGGAATGGCACCCCAGTTGGGCTTGCCTCCTCTGAACATCCTTCTAGGTCCCAGACATCCTAGAAGAGGTAGAGAGCATGGAGTTAAGAGCACAGGTTTTGGGGTGAGACAAAAGGTCTTCCGCAGACTGAAAGGACCGTGTGACCTTGGGCAAGTCATTTCCCTCCCTGAGACCTGCCCTCATGGGGTCGATGTGAGGACGGAATGAAGTCAGACACATGAAGTGCTTAGTGTTCACTGCCTGGCACGTAGTAAGAGCCTAACAAATGGTAGCCCGTTAAGATAAAGATGAAGAATAAAGCCAGCTACTCTGGAACCCCCCCCCCCTCCCCTGAAGGCCCTGGAACAAGGTTAACAGGTGTAGCTTACCACCCCTATCTTACCGGAGCATTTTAGTAATTGCCCCAACCACCTCCTTAGGGAATGTTCCAGATTTCCTGGTCTGTGAAATGGGTTGTGTGATTTATGGTTTCAAGTGAGTTTTAAAGGCCTTGCCAGAATTAATCGTCGGTTTCGTGTCTGATCCAAAAGCACAAATTGAGCGTGGGAACCCTCAGATGGGAAGAAGCGGAAGCGTTCAAGGGCGGTTACCTGAGCTCCCCTCCCTCATCTCGCATGTACCTGGTGTGGGACCTTCCTCCGAGTGTCCCAGGAGCAGCGACAGCGAGCAGTATACCCCAGGGATCCAGGCAGCGCCTGACTCGGTTCAGAGCACAGGCTCGGGGTCAGAGAGATCACTACTAGCCTCTTCCTGCGTGAGCTGCTGCCTGTGTGCGTTCTCCTCTCCCAGTCTCAGACCCTTTGCTCACCTGGGAACTGCGGGCAATGAGGGCTCTGCGGCGCGGCGGGGCGAGAATCGAGGGGACTGGCCGCCCGCGGCCGCCCGGCGTGCCGGGAACGCGCACGGCGGGGGCACTCACCGGTCGCCGCCGGGAGGAGGCCGCCGCCCTCCACGCCTCCTGGGCGGATTCCCCCGCGGCCTCCCGCGCGGCGCGGCGGGAAACGGGTGATTGCAAACAGCCGCCGGCCTCATTAGGAGACGTGTAATTAGAGGCTGGCGGAGCCGTAGCCGGCACTGGCTAATTACCGCAGGGAGCCGGCTGCGCCGCCGGCGCCGCCCGCCTCGGCCGCGGGACCCGCGGGGCTAACGCCGGTATCCTGGTCCTCGTGGGGCCGGCAGGAGGCCCAGCTGGGTCAGAGGAGGGGGTTCCAGGACCGCCCGAGTGAGCTCCCTTCCAGGAGCCGGGCCTGGAGGGAGGAGTAGATCATTCACTGGAAACAGAGTTTGAAAAGCACTCACGGACGGGGACAACGCGCGGGGATTACAGGGGAGGCGGGTAGAGGGGTGTATATAAGGTGGACTAATGGTAATGGAAAAATACGATAAAAAATAAAATTTTTAAAAATATATTTTGCAAGCCCTATGCTAGAGAAATAAAATAACAAAACAGAGTTTACTTACTGTGCCAGGCGTTTTGCCCACGTTAACTCGTTTAAATCTTACATCCACCCACGGAGGGCGGAACCATTATTTTCTTACTGCACAGATGAGGAAACTGAGATCTACAGACAAGATTTAATCCCCCCCCCCGACGGCATGTGACCGCATAGTGACGAAGAAGGGATTCGAACCTACGTCTCTCCATTTTACACGAAGTGGGCAAGAGAAGCCTGCACAGGACATCAGCCTGTGGGTAAGAGCAAGGACCCTGGAGACAGATGGCTTTGGGTTAGAATTCTCCTCCTGCATCTTACTGAGTGTGAATTTGATCTGAGCCCCAACTGCTTCCCATAAAATGTTGAGGTGAATGAAGTGAGTTGAAAGCTAGGAAGTATTAGGGGCGTTATTTTAAGGAAGCGAGGGAGAAGGGAGAACTGCGGCCGTCTTTCTCTACGCACTACAGGCCTCCTACGCCCCCTGCTGGTGAAAGGGGGACGCTGGCGAGACTTTACTTTTTTCTTTTCTTTTTTTTTTAAGATAATGAGGTTGTTCTTGAGTGAAAAGAAAAAGCAGACCCTGTTCCCTCAGCAGGGCCACTGCTCTTTTGCTTCCCCTCATGCCCCTCTTCCTTCCTCAGAATCCCTCCTTTAAGGTGGTGAAAGATGAGATGGGGAAACTGAGGACTCATTTCAGATCTTGCAAATAATCAGTTGTGAAACCTGCTTCCCTTTATGGACCTCACAGGGCCAGCCAAGTCCTTGACAATTCCACTAATAGTCAGGCATAGGTATGAAGACCTAGTCACAAGGGTGCGCATCGAAGTGCTGGGTATGACAAGAAAATCTGGAACTAATATAAACATCCATCATGGAAATATTGACCAGTTTAACAGTGGTACATCCAAAGAATACAAACAATACTGTGTAGCTGAGAGATAATGTCGCTGAACGTTTGACATAAAAATAGTCAAACAAGGAGAATTTTACAGACATTATGTTGGTGAAAGGAGACAGCCCCCCCCAACCCCCCCCCCACACACATGCTGTTGGGTATTTACCGAAAGTTCAAGAACAGGTGAAACTGATCTTTCATAATAGAAGTCAGAATAGAGGCTACTTCTGGAAAGAATTTGGACTGGGAAGAAAGCATGGGACCCTTCTTGGTTGCTGGAAATGCTCTCTTAATCTGGGCGGTGGTTACACAAGTCTATACATATGTTAAAATTCATTGAGTTGTACACTTATATGCACTTCACATATGGTATCTCAATAACGTACAGTTTTTCAAACAGCAAAAAAGAGTACTAAATAGTACGATTCTATTCTTAAAAAGAAAAGAAAAGAAAAATATAATAACAGGGCAGCAGTTCTCATCTCAAACTGTTTTCATTGTTTCAGGATCCCTCTGCATTCAGATTATTGAGGATCCCAAAGAGCATTTGTTTTTGTGGGATATATAGACACTTACCATGGATATTAAAACAAATATTTAAAACACAATACACAATTGCATTAGCTGTTAGAGTGATATCAGCGCATGTCATGTACTCTCTGGAAAACTTGACTGTCCAATGTGAGAGAGTAAAAAAGGCTAATAAGATCTTACCGTTGTCATGAAAGTAATTTTGACCTTAGAGTTTTGGAAAACCCCGTGGTCCCTGCATCGCACTTGGAGAACCACTGGCACACGGGAGAAATAATGGGGAAAAATACACCATATGATAAATTATTCTCTCTCAACCAATGATGGGGTTATAATTTATTTTTATTTGCCTCTTTGTGCTTTTTAAAAACTGGAAACTATAACGACCAAAAACAAACAAAAAACCCGAGACAACACTCCCGCCTCCGTAAGATTGCTGAAAAGCCCCAACTGTAGTAACATGCTTGGCTGTATGGGAAAAAGTAAACGGGGCCCTAATCTGAAAGGGTTTGATTTGCATGGGTCAGTCCCTGGCTTGTAAATACAAGAATTCCATCGCCCAGCTTTAGGGAGAGAATACAAGTGCATACATAACTATTGCAATGTTATAGAAAGTAAACCTTCCGAAGGACGCACAAGCAGCAGCTGCATCCTACGCAGTATTGCAAACTCGGGCGTGGAGGAGGAGTACCCAGCACAGTCTCAAGCTGCTCCAACGCTGAGTACCACACAGAGCCAACCAAAGCAGTTTGGAACTCAGCAGTACGCTTGCGCTCTGCCAACGCAAATGGAGGAGGGGCTTGAAGGAGACTGACCCTGGACTCAGCCTCTCAGCATTATGGCTCCGCCTTCCTATCCTGCATCCCTCTCTGAGTGGCTGCAAGACTGCGAAGACTAACCCAGTTGCGCGCAGGAAAGCCAGGGGCGGAAGTCGCCATGGTGCGGTTCAAGCACAGGTAAGCGTACCTCCAGTACCCTTCCTGTCCCGCTGCCCAGGCCCTGCGTTCACCTCCCTCTCGCCCGCCGCAGGTACCTACTCTGCGAAGTGGTGTCTGACGACCCCCGCTGCCGCCTGAGTCTGGATGACCGAGCGCTGTGCGGCCTTGTGCGGGACACGATTGCTCGCCTACACGGGACTTTCGGTGCAGCCGCCTGCTCCATAGGCTTTGCGGGTGCGAGGGTGCTGGGGAGCCGGGACGACCGGGCGGGGGAAGGGAAGCGGGAGGCCTTGGAGAGATTAGGGGCTGGAGGAGGGAGAAAGAAAGGGCTCAAGCGACCCCTGGAGCTGCCAAGCCCCATGAACCATCCCTGTCTGTACGATGTGGTCCTCTTTAGGCGCCTGGGGTCCAGAGCCCAGTTCTGGACAAGTCCAAAGTTAGGCAGAGAGCTAAGAAAGGCAATGGAACTGTGGGTAGGAGTCCCCTGTACCTATTTGACGTGTATATTGGGGATTGAGACTAAATTTAATAGGATGGTCAGAAACAAATGAGGGTAGCAGAGTTACTTTTAAGTTGGGTGACTGGTTATATTCACATGGGAAGAAAAAAAAATACTCAACAGAACCCTGAAAAGCCCTTAATAGAGCCTGTAAAGTACAGAAGACACAATTGTAAAGGGGGAAGAAGAGGGCCCTCCTGAGAGCCATACAAATCTAAATTCACTCCCTTTTACCCACCACGTGCTCCACATGGGATACTGGGGAATTACAGCACTTAGGCACAATTCTATGTCAGTTGCTACAAGAACCTACAGAAGCTAGCCACAGAAGCATTTTTCAGCCAAGGGTTTTTTTCTGAGGAAGATGGATCTCCACCTCCCCACTCTTTGTCTATTGAGCTAACAAATCAGTGAATTAGAACATTTAAAGAAAATCTGAGCCCTGGCTGGTGTGGCTCAGTGGATTGAGCGCCAGCCTGCAAACCAAAGGGCCACCGGTTTGATTCCCAGTCAGGGCACATGGCTGGGTTGCTGGCCAGGTCCCCCACTTGGGTGCAAGCGAGAGGCAACAGACTGATGTTTCTCTCCATCTTTCTCCCTCCCTTCCTCTCTTGAAAAATAAATCTAAAATTCTGAATTCACTCACCAGTTCTGAGCAGTGTGCAAGGCACTGGATATTGTCCAACCCCCTTTCATAAATGGTCTGTCCTAAAATGTTTCCTTCAGGAGTGTTTTTACTGTGTCTCAAGTGCCACTGCCTTGAACAGCCTCTGGCACATAGTAGGCTCTGTTGCCCTAAGATTTTTAACCTGCTTCTGAGAATCTCCAGTTTCCCAAAGTGAATTCTTTTCCTTGCTGTAGTGCGATACCTCAATGCCTACACTGGCGTAGTGCTCCTTCGATGCCGAAAGGACTTCTACCAGCTTGTGTGGTCAGCTCTCCCCTTCATCACACACTTGGAGAACAAAGGACACCGTTACCCGTGTTTTCTCAACACCCTACATGTGGGAGGTAGGCATGCATGCGGTATGGCTGATTTTCAATAGGGAACAGGTTCAGAGCGAACTCGACTGAGGGGTGGGTCTTCCTCTCCTGCCAAGAACAAGCTGTTGACCACAAAGCTTTCCTGTGCCAGGTACAATTAGAACGTGTCAGAAGTTCCTGATTCAGTACAACAGGAGGCAGCTGTTGATCTTGTTGCAGAACTGCACTGATGAAGGTGAGCAACACCAGCCCAGTGTCCACTGAGCAGTGACTGACCTCTGGCTGAGTAAGGGGTCACACTCAAAAATACCTTTCATCCATGCCGTCTGCTTTTCTCCAGGAGAGCGGGAAGCTATCCAGAAGTCTGTCACAAAAAGCTGTTTACTAGACAGAGAATCGGGCGAGGAGGAACTTTCAGACGGTGATGATGAGGTGGCTGAAGCAATGGAGTGAACCTGTGCAGGCTGTGCGGTGCCCAAGCCTCGGGGCCCACTGGTTGGAGCAGGATGTTCTGGGAGGCAGCAGGGTCTTCCACCTTTCTAGGACCTGCGTTCTCCTAACAAAATGGATGCCACTCGAAGTCCTTGACACATCTGATAGATGTTTTGACTTTTGCTTCAGTGTGACCTCTCATCTCAGGCTGGAACACCCTCATCCCCACAGAGTTCCTGAACTGGGATTTTTAAACTGTTTCCTTTTAAGAATGACAAGTTAGCCCTGGATGGTGTGGTTCGGTGGATTGAGCGCCAGCCGGCAAACCAAAAGGTCACCGGTTTGATTCCCAGTCAGGGCACATGCCTGGGTTGTGGACCAGGTCCTTACTGGGGGGCACCAGAGAGGCAACCACACATTGATGTTTCTCTTCCTCCCTCCCTCCCCCTCTGTCTAAATACAAATTCTCTAAAAATGAAAATATATATTAAAAAATAGAATGACAGGTTAAAGTGTTGGGAACCACCGTGCCTGTTTCAGAAGCTGTAACCCCTGCCAAGGCTAAGGCTGAGAGTGACCTTGAACCGTGAGCCACCAAGAAGACAAAAGCTTATCTCCCTGGCAGGAGCATTGCTTCTGCTTCTTTTACTTCATCCATAGCTGGCTCCCAATGCTTGGTCGGTTAGCCAGTGACGGGTAAGATTCCCCAAGGGGAGAACAACCTAAGCCAGGCATGATCATGTGGGAGGCCCCCAAGGAAGGACTCTGGGGGCTACAGCAAAAGGGGGTGGTGGACCCTTGCCCCTCGGCTTTGACATAGCTTGAGTCCTCATTGTCTGGGAGAAAATCTCCTAATCTCTTGGCTGCCTTACTTCCCTTGCTCCACCTAAGCCTGAAACAATGACGGAGGGTGGTGCAGCCCTGTGCTGGAAAGGGCGGTTCCCCGGGCAATCAGGCCTAAGAAAGAACATGTAAAATCCTGTGAAACCTGCTTTGTTTAAAATGCCCTCAATTAAATGATAAGGATCCAAGCAAGAAGTTTGTTCCTCAAAGTTTTACAGCTCTTTAGCTATCTGACCCTGACTCAAAACAGGCCCTCAGAGTTCTGTTATCTATTGTTTGATCCTTACTGCCCAGAAATGATTAATGAGCTTTGCCTGAATTCTTCTGTAAACAAACCCAATAAAAGCCCATTGAAGAACAAGCTCCTGACCCTTCGCCTTTGAGAGATCAGCCACCTTTCCTCCCAAGCAGATCATGTCTTGGTAGACTTGTTCTCATCTGTGGTGAATGGTGGAGCCCCCCGCCCCCATAGCCCAGCCCAGCTCGTGAACCCTTTTTATTCAGACTTGACACTAGCAAAGACATTACTGCGTGAGAGCAGAACTGCTCGAGCTCACAGCAGTTGTTACTTTAACCTATTTGATAAGTAGGTCTAGCTGACCTGAATTGAACTTTAATAAAACAAAAAGCTCACATTGCTTGTGCAGGTAATTTATTTCAATTGTTTGCCTTCACATCCTATTACACCTAGAGGTTACTTTATTAAGCAGCAAAAGAATTCACATCACTCAAATTTAGCTCAAACCAAAGCATAAGACTACTCTAGACAACAGGGAGGCAGTGGGCAAGCCCACTGCTTTCAAACCTGCCCTGCCCTGCCCTGCCCTGCCCTCCCTCCAGGTGTGCTGGACTCCTGCTCCCACAACTCAGGCTACTGTCATTTGAAAGAAGTTTGATTTCAAGGTTGGCAGGTCCCAAGGCTTCCTCAGTGACAGTTACAACCTCCCTTGCCAAACAGTAGCCACATGCAAGAGACAAAACCCTCCATCACACACGCAAGTGCAACCCAGGTCTGGTCCCACATGTCGGATGGAGGACTGCAGTCAGAGCAGGGTGCCCTACATCCATGTTATCCCCATCCCTGTTTATTTAAGAGAACTGAACAGACAGAAAAGATTCAACTATTTTTAAAAGACACACTGCTAGGTGTGCGGAAACCACGACGCCCTGATGTCAGAGCAGAGCAACGCTCCCTAACACTGGCTCGGGCTGCTCCGAGGGATGTTGAAGGGACGCAAGTTCATCTGGCATTGTGAAGAACTAAGTACACATGGGTCAAAAAGACTAACCTGGCAACAAACTAACAACCTTGGCAGGAAGAGATCTCTTGTGAGTGTCAATACTTTATTTTTGGTGTAAAGATGGGAAGCTGGAAAATACACTGTATTTAAAATCTTGGTTCCCCTCATGTTGTGGAAACCCCCTCCCCCCACCCAGAGCTAATCTGTTCAAACTCAAATACTTAAAAATTAGAGCAGCAAAACAAAAGCACAGAAAAAAGAAAACCAAATGGAGAAGGTAGCCTGGGCCAGTAGTGTCACTTGGTGTGGACGACTGAGGTGCTGAACAGAAGCTTCTGTTTCTGTTTTTTTCTTTTCTTTCCTCCTTTCTCTTCTAAATGGAAACAAAGAGAGCTTAGCTTAGAATGCTGTCCCCTTGTTCCTTGGGCAGTTTTCATTCCTGAGAGTTAGAGTGGGAGCTAGGAGTGCGGGCCCTGGAATCAGAATAGCTCCACCCACATACCAGTCCTTGCATACTCTAGGTGTTTGTCTTTGGGCAAATCACCTACTCCATCTCCCCAGACCTCTGTTTCCTCATGTGTGACACAAGAGTAACGCCCACCTGATACGGCTAGTGGGAGAAGGAAATGAGCACGTGCCGGGCACACACAGGAGCACACCATAAACGTCAGTGTTATTCTTATCCCGAGTACCACTGACTCGGGGTGGGCTCTGAGCCCAATTTCTGCATCTATTAGCCACCCTTTACCAACTCAGCATTCCAAAATCCACCCCCCACTACTGTATCTTGAGGGGTGGGGATAGCGAGTTCCTCAGAATTGCACATCCAAGCCTCAAGGATTAATCTGAGGTGGCAGAAAGTTCCTACACGACACACCAAATGGAAGGTTAGCTGACACTAAAACGGGGGCCTAGAGGCTCAGGGAGGAGCACTGGCCCTAGGCCTGCCGCTGGACGTCGGTGGCACCCGGCTCTGCCTTTACCGGAGAGGGCGTCTGCAGCAGCTGGTGTGTCCAGTTTCATGAAGGCTGCTTCAATCGCTTGGCTGAAGGAATTTTGGAAACTGGGCACAGGAACACGGTCCGAGTTATCACTCTCTCCATCACTGTCCACAGTGGCAGGAGGGACTAAGCTGTTTTCATCTAAAAAATACCAGGGTTACAAGTCCAGAAACAACTCTAGAGACCTACACTTTCTGAAAGGGGCCCAAACCCCCCTTTCCCAGGAGGGACATCCTCACCTTTTGTCGGAGCTGTTTTGGGCCACACCTCTGCTTTTGCTTTTCCAACTCTCAGCATCTGCCAAAGTGAGAAAGGCGGAAAAAAGAAATCTAATGATTTGTTAAAAAGTGAGAACTCGGATTCTCCCTCAGCTACTCTTGGCCTCCCCACCTTCTCAGTGCGTCTACAGTGGTAACATCTGAGACTAAAGCTGTGAGCCCCCCTCTGAAAAAAGCCTTGCATGATCATCAGAATCAGTGAAACATTCGCCTGTAAGCCTCCCCTTCTCCAACAGGAATTTCCAGAAAGAACAAGCAGTAGAGGTCATGTAAATACCCTTGGGCTGTTTCACAACCAAAGGATTTACCTGGGCGAAAGAAGGGAAAGGAGAGTCTTCTTCCAGACTCCCGATGCAGAATGAAGGGCTGCCCTGACTGGCGGCAGGTGACACAGGGGTCAGCAGAAAGTCTGAAAGGGAACCAGAGACCTGATTATATGAGTCAAGTTCCAACGAAACGGGAACCCTGAATCAGGTGTGGACAATTACCAGGCTCACCTCAAAAAGCAAACCTTGATCCAAATTCAACTCTGCCATGTTCTCAAAAAGCTAAGAATGTGGCCTATTATTCACACCAGTGATCACCACATGGAAGTGTAGTGTTCACAGTAACACTGAAGCCAGAATCTAGTCCCACAGTAAGAAAAGCACTTTCCACATTGGCTGGCTCTCAGGACCTAGGTTTGGACTATTACAATCTGGTTTTAGATGGATGAGAAAGCTCCAAGTGAAAGACATAAAAAATTGAATCATGTCAGCCTTTGTGTTCCAGCCACCAGATGTCTATGGCTTGGGAATATTCAGTTAAAATCCAAAACACACACATCAACAAAATCCAGAACGAAGATGCAAGCTTTTCATACTCCCTAGGGAACAGTCCTCCCCGTCCTTTCTGACCTTACATTTCCCACAGATCAAGTCTGCCCACTGTCTTGACCACGACTGGGAGGGAGAAGCGTCCTCACTGTACCACAAGCAGGCCCCTCCATCACCAGCCAGGGCGGTTTAGTACTTCTGTTCCTAGGACCACCCAACTGCGCTCGCGTGAATACACTAAGGCCCACAGCTTCAGAAAAGCTAGTGTGTGAAACACAGTTTTTACATCACGAGTGATGTGGCTGATGTGCTCCGTGCTTCTTTGTACGGCAGCTCTCTTTTCAGTTAAACGCGCTCTTCAGAGCATCGTGGTCGTGCAGCCCTCAAGATCCAGGTTCTAGTCCCAGTCCCTGCCACTAACCAAACCCCTGCCTTAGCCCCAGGTTCCTAATCACGACAGGCATGTGATCACAAGGGTAACCGAGAGTTTTCAATTCTGATCTTGGACATTTTGTTTAAAATACCTGACAGAAATAAATTTAAGTATCACAGTATCTGTTAGATGGATGAAGAGCAGAAATGATATCTAAAATTACAGCAACTCTTTCTCAAGTGTTTAATTTCATAACACTGTAATACCTTCTCTCTATATGAGAAAACAGTATCTTTAAAAGACTAAAGGCCTCTGAACAACCTCTCAACTGTGGTCCCACTCACCAGGGTGTAGCACCATTACCAGTCTGGGACATAATCATCCCAATATTCTTCTGTACATTTATATATACAAACCCATAATGAAATGCTTTTTTTGTGCAGTTTTTCTTTAAACCCATAAATGGTATCATGTTTTGTTGTTCTACAACTTCCTTTTATCTTAAAGATCTACCCATTAGTTCATGAAGAGAGCTATTTCCTTCTTTAATAGATGTAAAGTATTTCAAAGCATAAACACTATAATTTAGTCATTTACCTACCAGAAGACTTTGTAGACCATTTCTCCCCCCGCCCCCCACCACCTATTGTAAACAACACTACAACAAAGAGGCACATACAAACATGCTTAAGCATACAGGGGGAGTATCTCAAAGGCAGAAACTAGAAATAAAACAGCAGGGTCACAGGGGGAAGTCTCTATGTAACTACCCTGCCACATGAGCTGCTTTGAGGTTTTTAGAGGCTAAGGCATCAAGTACTCAGTACAACCAATGGTCAAAGTGAATCAAATGGCAAGAATCTGACATACTTCAGAAATACACTACCCAAAATAAGGCTAGTCACCTAAAGACCCCACCATGCTGAACACGTCAGTGTTGTAAATTCACACACTAGGACTTTGCTTTAAGGTCTGTGGCTAGTGGCCAGCTTCATTCTTTACATCCCATCTTTATTTACCTGCTTGGGAACCCGGACTTCTGCTAAGAGAAGAAATGGAGAAAGCCCCATGGCCCTCAGTGCTGGTGTGACCCAAAGCAGAATCGGAGGAGCAAGCATAGGAATTGAAGGCAGGAAACTGCTGTAGATTCTCTAGGGGTATGTGGACTTCTGGGTCTGCAAAGAAAAGATGAGAATGGTAGGCCCACTTACAGATTTCCTCAAATCTTTCTCAAACAGTTGAGGACAGTCAGTATAACTCCCCCAGGGGAGCAGGATGTAGACAAGAAGCTTTAAAACCCTAATTTACAACTGTCACCTTAGAAAATAAAGGTGACATTTAACGATCCACCCCGAGAGCACGTGAGACAATTAACCCCAGCATTCAGATCGCCAGTTCTCTCCCCCACCAGGTTTTTGCACCAACTAAGCCAAGGATTAACTTAATTTTACTCCTTACTATGTGCCATGCACTTCGATCCAAATTAAGTCTATGAAAGAGGTACTCTTTCATAGAAGAGAAAGAAGCCCTGGCTGGGTAGCTCAGTTGGTAAAAAGTCATCCCAATACACGAAGGTTGCGGGTCTGATCCCCGGTCACAGCACATACAAGAGTCAATGAATGCATAAACAGGTGGAACAAGGAATTGATGTTTCTCTCTCTCCCTCTAAAGTCAATCAAGAAGTAATTGAAAACCAGTGGCAAACTTGGATATGAACCCAAGCTGTCTGACTCCTGGCCTCAGGCACTGAGACTCTGTACAATGATGCACAGCTGTACTAGTTCAAAATGAGAGTTCTTGAACTTACACTTGCCCTGTTTCTTGTTCTCTTCCATCTCAATTCTACGCTCTCGACGGCGCTCCTCCCGAGCCTTCTTCTGGCGCTGACGCTTCCTCTTCTCAATGTCATCTGTGGGTTGGTCAAGTTATGAGGAGACTGACCCAGGACAACCTGGCCATTTCCTCCTCCCAGTTGACTAGTAGCTAAGGCCACATGGGTGGCCCCAGATGGACTTGAAAAACTGTATTAAGAGGTTCTGAGATGCATGAGGAGACCCGTAAGTAGTGGTAGCTCCTCAACTCCTCCCACCCTGGGGGTCTAGTCACAAGAATTCCTGTACTCCACTCTGAAGAGAAGCAAAGCCAGGGCATTCTTACCTGAGAATATCTCCAGGGTTTCCTTAGAGACCAGAGGAGGCTGCAGAGCCAGTTCGCAGATACTAAACTCGCAGGTGAGTGGCAAGTGAGAGAGATATCTGTGACGCTGTCGAACGTCCTACAGCGGAAAGGGGACCAACACTCAACTAAGTCCAGGCCTTGCTCTATGGGCAGAGACTCCCACCCCGGACAGTCAACAGTCCACATACACTCACAGACGCACTGGAGCTCGAAGAGCAGAGCTCACGTTGTCACCATTTTGAAAAGCCAAACAAAAAGTGTCAATTAAGCTACAGTAAGGTAGACTCGGCAACCAAATGTGGTTGTTGTTGTTTTTTTGGTTTGTGCTGCAAATGAATGAATTGAGCCTGGCAATATATGACCTAACACTGCTCAACTATTTCTGATTTTCTGGGGTCCATGACTGAAGGGTGAGAATAAGGAAAATAAAGAGTTATTTGTTGGCAAAAATATGAGAACCACAGAAAGAATTAATGACAACTAGGTAGACACATAAAGTGGGTTTGCCTATTGTACAAAGGTTGGCTTAAAACAGCACAAAATGAAGCCCACCAATTTAAGTTTAATTTTTTCTTTGTCAGCAAGTTTTATGGAAAGCTTAGTACTGAGAAGTCCAGGCTTATAGCAAATTTCAGATCAATACAGGGATAACTTCCAAAGGTCAAATTTTTATATATGTAAATCATCAGGCAATTAATTCATCGGTATCTAAGCTCTTAAAAAAACCTCCAAGGACTTCTGTTTTCTTGGACGTTTCTCCCAAGCAATACAGAGAAAGAGAAACCAACTCATCTGGAATGAAAGCAGGAGACATCTACATTCCCAAACCACAGTAATAACCTATGAAGCACCAAGTAATAACCTATAAAGCCACCCTTGGCTGACGTAACAGAATCCCAGCATTTAATTTTAAAAAAATTCATGGCCACCATCAGTGACAATAACATATTTAAAAATACAAAAACTAAAGGCCCCAAAGGTTTGTGAACTTGGGTTGATTAGACCCAACTCAGAGGCATTAGGCTAATGCTCCACCTCTAAAGGGAGGCCTTACCTCAGACATGGAGTACCCAGCGATCTCCACCACCGTCGCTGAGATCTTCTCGGGGCTCTGCTCCAGGCTGCCGTACTCCCGCACGAGGCAGCGCACGTTCACAGGGTGCAGGAACATGTACTGCCCGTCCTCCGCTGAAGACAAGTGGCTCTATCACACAACAGTCCTCGCCAGTCCTCAAGACGGGGCCCTCCTTGTAGCTGGGCCTGCCTTTCCCTCCCAAGCTAAAAGGCATGAGAGACCCACGCACCCAGGGCCTAGTGTGATACCTCCTTCTGCTCAGAGAATGAGGCCATTTCTCTGAAACATCTCCGTGGCAACCCAGCCCTCCTTCTCAGGGCCCCTCACCTTGGTAAAAGTAGTAACAAGGAGAGCTGCTCAGGTGTGTGAAGTCTGAACTGGTGATGGGTTCCTGCTGGTTAGACTCAGTACAAATGGTCCCCTCTCCAAGATTGTCATTTGCTAACTTCGAATCATCACAGGCCTCTGAAAAGCCCTCAGGCTCCGGTTCAGACACTGCTTCCTCTTCCTCTACCAGAGGGAGACCAAGAGGACGAGAGACCAGAGAAGAGACTTCGGTGGTTTCTTCATCAAAAGCAGAGAGATACTCTAGCACTCCCTGTTGGGACAAATTCTAGATCAATAGAAAATACATGTGGCAAAGGTAGTTATAGAAACCAGGCTCTCTGGATATTTATCTTAGCCGTCAAATTTACTGATTTAACACCCCCAGGGAAAGAACTAAAAAGCACACAGGAAATCCTCATAGTCTCCTCTTCCAAAAAGTTCAGATCTCACATAGTGCCTACCAGCTCAACAGCGGCATCTGAGGGACAGCAGCCATTTGTCTGAAAAAGGGACACACTAACCTTCCTGGGTTGAAAAACGGACTCCTTCGACAAGGGAGCCATCAGCACCAGTTGTTCCAGAGTAGCCACGACACCAGTGACTTCCCCTCTGCTTTCAGCCAATCCTGAGAGAGCTTCTTCCCGAGTCTAGACCACCAGAGACAAGACAGAAGCAAGCTCAGTTTCCAGAAACACCCTTAAATTTGAAGGCAAAGGGCTTTCAATAGCCTCTCTCAACAGGAATAAAAGTTAAAAGGCAACGGATCCAATGGGAAGAGTTTAAGTACTTAAAATCCTCTATCTTTAAGGGAAATGGGAAGCAAAAAGCATCTGGTACTCAAGCAGAATGGTATTCTGTTTAGAGTCTCTGACAATAACAACCCTACACAAAAGCATCCTGAACAGAAATCCAAGAACACAGAACTAGTCTTTATAAACTATGCTGAGACAGTGCCCCAGAGCAGAAGTAGGTGGGGTTTGGCTGACCCCACCCACCTGACCCCAGACAGCTCTACTTCTACAGTTCTTCTTCTACCTGAAATGCATTTGAACGAATACTCTGCACTGTATAAAGAAAATAAAAATTCAACACACAAGGACCCTGCCCTAGAAGACTTAGAAGTCAGAGAGACAGAAATTCAGGTACCACATTCATCTCTTATTAGTTAGGTGTCTTACAAGCAAATTACCTAACCCATGATTCCATCTCCTTGTCTGGGAAAGGTGATAGTTATATTTATCTTACCAAGACATGAAGCTTAAGCGAGGTAAATTTAAGTACAGTACCTAGTGAACCAATCTTTCAGGGTGGAGCCCAACAACCAGTGATTTTGATGCTTGTTAAAGCTTAAGAATCCCTGATGTAGAGGTTACGAGACATAGGGAATTCTTTATTTGGGTAATTCTTGCTGCTCCAAAATCCTCAGCAGATATTGCTAGGGCCTGCTGGATAGGCCGTGATACTTTCTCCACAAGGTCCCTCAAACAAAACATCTCTAAAAATATATCCAAGTGTTTTCCTAGAAAACAAAAAGCATACCTTGCTTAACTGTGAACACAGCTAACCTAAGAAACTTCAGTGTCTCAGTGAGTTATAAGGTCATTTTGTTCCAGAGTGCTTCAAATCCACTAGGTCAGCCCTTCTCTTCCATCACCAAAGCCCACAGCAAATCTGCCTTTTTAGTCACTCCATGCTTATTACCTCAATGTGGGGCTGAAGTGACTTACCCCCTCCATCCCGGCCCGTTTCCAGGGCATCGCCTCACCTTGAGCTCCTGGATGGCTGCCTCGATAAAGCAGGACTCGGGACTGTGCTTCTCCTCTGCCAGCTGCTGCTCCAGCGCTCTTTTCTCTTCCTCGATCACCCGGTGCAGCACCTGCTCCTTGGAGGCCAGCAGCAGCTTGGAGTACTGGCCGTGCAGCTCATCTACCGGAGGAGAGCCGGCAAGGTCACAAAAGCGCAACATTCAAAGCTCACAACCATGAGGCCACACAAAAAACTTTCATACAGTTTTTCTAAAGTGAAGTAATTTAACATAATTTCCTAAAAATAATTTAACAATGACCTTAATACAAGATTTATAATTTTGACCCCATCAGATCAGGAATCTATCCTAAGAAAAGGATAGATTCAGTCAAAAGATGCAGTCAAAATTAGTCAACTGATATTCAATGATTAAAGTATTATCTATAATGTCAAAAAAAGAAAAGAAAAAAAATAAAAAGGAAAAAAAAAGCTGTAACCAACCAGTGCAATAACAAAGAAATGGTTCACAACATGATGGTGTAGTCATTAAAGAGAAGTCTGCAGACAGTACATGGGAAAAAAAACAGACGCCAGACTAGGGTAAACTTTTGGGGTATCTCTGGGTTAAAGGATCGTGAATAATTATATTACCTTTCCTTCCCTTCACTATATTTTCAGCACTTTTTAAGAAGTTTAGCCCTAGCTGGTGTGGCTCAGCAGGTTGAGCACCGGCCTGCAGACCAAAAGGTCGCCAGGTCAATTCCCAGTCAGGGCACATGCTTGGGTTGTGCGCCAGGTCCCTGATTGATGGCGTGCGAGAGGCAACCGGATGATGTTTCTCTCACACAGCGATGTTTTCTCTCCTGTTTTTCTCCCTCCCTCTTTCTCTAGAAATGAATAAAATCTTTTAAAAAAAAGTTTAAAACAGTTATCTTTTGAGATGCCCTTTGTTTTACCCTTTCTATCCTAGTACCTGCCCAGAGAAAACCATTTACAAATCTGAATATGTATCCTTCAAATCTTTTCCAAAAATATAACCAACTGTAAAGTTTGTTATATAGTTTATTTTCATTTGATGTCTTAAAATCTATCGAAATATTAACACAGAGCTGCGGATGGTGTGGCTCAGTGGATCGTAAGCCAGCCTATGAACCAAAGGGTCACTAGTTTGATTCCCAGTCAGGGCACATGCCTGGGTTGTGGGCCAGGTCCCCAGTGGGTGGCACTGGAGAGGCAACCACACACTGATGTTTCTCTCACTCTCTACTTCCTTTCCCCTCTAAAAATAAATAAAATCTTTAAAAAAAAAGTATTAACACAGAGACTTATCATTTTTACTTTCTATATAGTGTTCCACAGTACTGTATACTCTAATATGTAAGTTCCTTGAGGAACATTTAGTTTATTGCCAATTTCATGGTTTAAAAAAATCCTTACACATTCTCCTTGTAGATATTTGGAGGTTATTCCAATATCCTTTTCTGGGAAAAGTTTGGTCACACACTTAGTCCATTCTTGTACTAGTTTGTTAATCTACTTTATAGAACACCTGTACGATCTGGACATTAATCTTTAATTTTAAATGTGTGAATTTTCATCCGTATTTATCACCTGTGAACTTTAAGGAATTTTGTCAGATTACAAACTTATCAATCTTTTCTTTTTTATTAACTTTATTCAGGTAACATTGGTTAATGACATTTTATAAATTTCACACACACATTATTAATCTGACATCTGTATACTCTATTGTGTGCTCACCACCTGAAGTCTAGCCTCCTTCTCTCAAATATTTGACTCTCTTTCTTCTCTTTGCCCTCCCCCCATCCCTCAATCTTTTCTTTTGCAGCATCTATGGTTTCAGCCTGGTTCAAAAACCCATCTATACCTAAGGACTGATTTACTTATTCATTTTTTAGAGATTTTATTTATTTACTTTTAGAGAGGGGAAGAGAGGGAGAGAAACAGCAATGTGTGAGAGCTACATTGATCAGGCGCCTCTCACACCCCCCCAAAACCGGCATGTGCACTGACTAGGTCCGACTGGAAACCCGTCTGCTCACGGGCCGGCGCTCCATTCACTGAGCCACACCAGCCAGGGCTATGTGTGAGGATTTATAAAGATATTGTCCTACATTTTCTTTTAAAGGTTTGAAAGTTGTGGGTATCTTTAACATTTACTTCTTCAATCCATTAGGAATTGATTTTTATGAACAGGAGGAGATAGGAATCTACTTTCATTCTTTTTTCCATGAGTCATCAATTGTTTCAATGTAACATTTATTGAGAAATCTCTTTTGCCCAGAAACTGAAATGCCACTTTAATGCAATGCTCGCTTCTACAGGAAATACAACCCCTTTCCCTTTCCCCACCATGAGCACTTATCACACTCTCTACCCTAAACCCAAACTGCCTGGCTACCCGTCTGTCTCTTCTATTACACCGAGTTTCTCGATGACAGGTGCCAGGAATGGCTGACTGGAATCCCCAAGACTGGGCGCAGTGCCACATACTATTCAGCAAAGCCTTGTAGAATGAAAAATTAAAATATATATAACTGAACCAAACTTGAAACCAAGAGTTAAGCCACTCTCTGCAAACTCCACCCTAACCTACTAGAGTCCTATGACTAATTTGGAAATGCTAGAAACTGCATGCCCAAAGGCTAAATTCTCCACAGTAGAAAGACATCCACTAGACTTAAAGGGTGTACCCAGGATTATTTGCCTCCAAAATTAACTGAACTCACCTCCTAGATGAAAAGGATGGTCTATATTCATCCATTTGGATTTAGGCAAGGCCACCAACACCCCTTTCTCCCTCTTCATCAGCTGCATCGTAATGGTGTCACCAACAACATACTGACGAGACTCTGTGGCAACAACGCTGTAACATGGACATTTAGATGTAGCAGGACAAGGAGTTAGCAGACCGATGTTTAATCTAGTCAAAATCTCCACCTTACCTCTTGAGATCCTTCTTATGCACAGAACTGTAGCAGATGGGACATTTACTCCAGGTCTTCTCACTCAGTGAAAGATAGTGCAGGATGCACGCCCAGCAGAAGATGTGTCCACAGCGGGTTATCTTGGCTGCAGTAGGTGGATATAGGCATATTGGGCAAGATGGCACTTCATGGCTACAAATACGCTGAAACAAAACGCAACCACAAGTCACACTGCTTTCAGAATTGACTAGGGACTGCCCAAGTTAAAGCCTCTCCTCTCCCATCCCCATACATCTCTACTTAACACACCTTCTTCAATTGCTCAACAGTGCAAGTTTTAGAGTACAGTAGCATTCTAAGCAAATCATTAACGAAAACATAATGGTTTAATAAAACTACCTAAACAGGTGTTTGGGGGGGTTCTATTGCAAAGGGGAAAAAAACGACAGAAATCAACAAATGATCCCATTTACAAAAAATATTTATATGTAAAAATACATATGTAAAAGGCATAAAAAGAGCCTAAAAGTAATGTACCAGTAATTTCCAGTAGAGGAGTCAATGAGACTTCCACTTCATATAGCTCTGTATTTATTTAAACCAATACATATAAAAACTTAAGTTTCACAGGCTTTATGGCATTCTCAGATGATTTTATGAATTTGACCTTGGCTGGTATGGCTCAGTGCATTAAGTGCCAGCCTGTGAACTAAAGGGTCACCAGTTTGACTCCCAGCCGGGACACATGCCTGGGTTGCAGGCCAAGTCCCCAGTTGGGAGCATGCGAGAGAGGCAGCCAATGGACATTTCTCCCCCCACGCCCTTTCTCCCTCCCTTCTTCTCTCTTAAAATAAATAAAATCTAAAAAGAAAAGAATTTGTATAGTAACAGGAGTTCAGGCTTTGAGGCCTAACATTTTGAAAGCTATTTCACATCACATAACTTAGGATCGGCAAGGGGATACCCAGACCTCATGACTTCAATAGAAACCAAATACAGTAGTGGCGTGGAGAGAAGTACACCTATGTGGCTCATTCACCAGCCACAAGGCTGAGGCCCAGTATGATGATGACTACTACAGATGGCTACCAATGAAACAATGTCCATGTAATGCGTCCACCCTGGGTCAGGAGGGAAACCAGAGCCTCTCACGTATTCCCCTGGTTACTTCTTCCCAGGTGAAGGAAGGCAGTAGCTAGGACTGCTTTTACACCTTTGGCTCAGAGCCCTCCAACTCCCCAGTCTTGCAAGTCTGAGCCAGCAGACAGCACAAAATGAACTCCAAGAGAAACAAACCGGGGCTGATCTCTGGGCTGATCTCAGTAAGGCCGTGCAGAAGAGGGTATTGGCAGTGAACCCAGCCAAGAGCTGCTGTGTCACCACAGTCCCGTTCTTTAGTTCTCTCTTCCATTAATAGGTTACAGCTTAGCTAAGCTACTCACCACTTGTTCCACAAAGTCCCAATTGACTAAGGTATCGGGATCAGCAAAATGAACTGTGTAGTCTTGGTCTTCAGACACCACAAATTGGCAGCTGGAAACAGGGAGGAGGACAAGGAAAAGGAAGACTGTCAGAATCCACCAACAGGTCCTCAGCAGAAATTCATCCCCTCACTTGGAAATCAAAAGCAGGCCATTAGCAGCCATGATTTGTGAAGCACTGAGCCCTGGCTCTGGAGAGATTCCAAAGACTCAGCAGGTAGGACTCTAAACCCATGAACTTTGTTTTTTTTTCTGCTTTCAAGCCACCTACAGGCCTCCCTTGAACTAAGATGAACCCAGACTGGGGCTCCACCAACCAGCAGGTGGCCACATTTGCTCCCTCACCCCCAGAAACCCTGGGCACACCAGCTTCGAGGCAGTAGAAAAGGCTGTCCTCATTCAATCGTTTGAGTACCAATTAACATAAAATATTAAATGGTTACTCCAGTCTAGATCCAAAGTTAAACCTTGCATTGTAACTAACACCACAAAAAGAGAAAAAGGGAATCAGTATTTGAGCAAATGTATGCCAAGCACTCCAATTTGTCATTCAATTCTCCCTTAAGTAATCTTTCCTCCTGTACAGAGAAGCTGAAACTCAACATGGTTAGGTCAACTGCCCAAGATGAAAGGTCAAAACAAGATTCAAATTTGGGTCCAATTCTGAAGTAACACTTTTACTACCTACCTCATCATGATACTAAAGCATTATTTAATCTTAGCACTTATTTATTTATTTAAGCATTATATTCTTTTAAGCTCCAGGAACATTCACTTGGAAAATGGGTTTTTCAACAGTAGCCAAAAGAAAGAGAGAAAACGGTGGGGGATGGGGAGGTGTGTTGTGGGAGAACTCTAAACAACCCCCGCCCCGCCTGGCTCCCACAGCAGTGTGGAACCCCCCGACCCCAGCCTCGTTCCCACAGCAGCGTAGAGGACGTTTCTTCTCAGCACCACTGCCCAGAGGCTCAGTGTCCCTCTCCTCCTAGGGGGAGCCACACTCACTTGGCCTGTAAAAAGAGCTCCTTGTTGAAAGGCTTATGCCCCCACTTGTTCCTTTTTCCCCAGCTGCCATGTCCACTGCCTTCAGAGTGACCCGTCTGGCCACGGGGTTCAAAAGTGAAATTCAGCAAATGGTTCAGGTTGATCTTCTTTGGACCAGAGAACTGGGCAGGGCTAAACTCTGCCCGTTGAGCCTCTGCTACCTACAGAACATGAAAATGAATCAGAATATTTCAATTAGGATGAAACTTACTGATTTACAGCAAAAACCAGCACAACCCCTCATTCTATAACTTAAATAAAACACAAGCTTGAAGTACACAATCTTTCTAGGAGGTGGTAATGCAAGAGTCTACCCAAGATCTAGATGGAAGTGGAGCGGGGGAAAAACATACAATTACTTAAGCTGTTTAGTCTGCCCTGCTAAGTGGCAATTAACCATAAAATGACAAAATAAACACCCCTAACTATATTGAAACACGAAGATTTACTTACTGGATTTAACTTTCAACAGTGCCATAGGACTCCTACACCCTCACTCTTGTTACCTACTTGTTCTCTGGTTTGTTTTTGGCAAAAGCAAGTCTGTGGAACTACACCCTGGAGGCGGCTTGCAGGCAGCCGCTACCTGCAACAGGCCTCAGGATCCTGTTGGAGACCTCCTCTCTAAGACACACTGCTCTTCATTGTTAATTAAAACTGACAGAATTAGAACATGTGGGCAGACTAGCTCTGCGTCCAGAAATAAACCCAATCAGCAGACTCAGAAATAGTTTAGAATGGGGCAAGAAACAACATGAGAAAATTCTGCATACAAAGACGAAATCATTTGGGCGATTTTTCAGTCCTCTGAATATTCCCAAATTGAAGTGGTACAGATACCTGCTATAAGTCAGCTAGTGTATTTTCTAAGTCCACTTTCCTACTTAATATCATAAGCACTTTCCTATGTCACTAAATATTAGTATACAGTCACTTCAAATGGCTATATACCATTATAAGGGAATACCAGAAGGCCCTAGTGTAGGACACAGATTGTGCATGCCTCTTCCACCATGTAACACAATAATGCTGCGATAAACACACTTTTGGACAGATATATGGGCACCTACGGTTATTTCTTTTGAATGTATAGTAGAAATTACTGGGTCAAAGAAAATGCAAATTTAAGGCTTTTGCTGCTTAATCAAATTCAGAGATTAGTAGGCAGCACTTGCACATGTGATAAAGAATCTAAAGGGTATAAAAGGGCAAAAGATACCTACTATACTAGGGGCATTCTACGTATACATTCTGTGTATACAGAATCATAGTATATAACCTTTGTAATTAAATACATACCATACAGTTAGGGAATTTCCTTTTATTTTAACAATAGATCTTAGGAGATCTCTCATCCCTTATCTCTCACCCCTTAGGTTCTCATTTCCATATGGCTCTGCTAACCCCTAGCCAGGTTTTCCACTCCCAATGGCCAAAACTTAGGTGACAGCTTGTGCTCACTCAACAAAATTCTCCGCATTCTCCGCCTCCTATCTTCACCTTGTAATCGTAGCTGGCCCACTGTCCCTCTCCCTGATTATCCCTCTGACCCACTAACCTCTCTGTTCCTTGACCTCCCATCCCCCAATCAGCTTGCCCTGTGCCCTCCCATGGGTATACTGTCTAGGGGTGCGCTATCCCATGGCGGCCACTACCAGCCAGATGTGGCTGCTGAGTGCTTCAAATGTAACCAGCGCCACACTGTGAGATAGCATTTTAGCTATAAAAGTAAAGAAACTCTGGTGAAATTAATTTCAATATATTTAACCCAATATAGCTAAAATGCTATCTCACAGTGTGGCAACTAGAAAATTTTAAATTGTACATGTGACTTGTATTTCTATCAGACAACACTGTTCTACAGTCTAGGCCACTCTGGTTAACAACTATACCTCTTCTACCATCTTAAATTTGAACCCCCTACATCCAACCAGCAATTCACTCCTTTCTCAACCTTGTTCCCTTGTCCCTAGTCCTGATTCTAACAATTCTTCACTGGGATCTTCGAGCCAGTGTTCCAACACCCCAAACTTACTTTCCTCATTTACCTGAGATCGTATGGTCCAGTGCCTCCTTCCCATCAGCTGCGCTCACCCGGCAAAAACCTTCCCCTGATTAGCCCAGCTCCCCACCTATTCCACACCAGCACCAGAGCAGTTCAACACGGCTAAGGAACACAACCAGTCCTGGCCAGGTAGCTCTGTTGGTTGGAGCGTTGTCCCAATAATACACCAAAGATGTGGTTTTGAGCCCCAGTCAGGGAACATACAAGAATCAACCAATTAGCACGTAAATAACTAATGAATCAATGTTTCTCTTTCTCGCTAATATCGATAAATTTTAAAAATGTTAATTTTTAATAAATATTTTAAAAACTGTTTTTTTTTTAAAGAAAGCACACAGCCACATCACAGCGACCAGCCTCCCTAAAGCAGCTCCTTATGCTGCATAGCAGTCGTAATACAATCCCATCACACTCTGTGCTGCATTAATTCTCCCAGTAACTCAGACAACTCCATTTTCAGGCTTCCAAACCTCCTCTCTCAGCTCACCTTGCCCATCTACTTCACCGACACAATAAGAACAATCAGTAAGGAACTCCTATAGCCTCCTACCAGAACTCTGCCTTCCTCTTTTTACTGTGGATGAGCTGGCAACGCTCCAACCTAAGCCAGACCCTCTACCTGTGCGCCAATCCCCACTCCTCAGGAACTCGGGACACCGTCCCAGCAGTACTCCCACTTTGCTCTGCATCGCACTTTCCCTCCCACCAGCACCGCCCCGTTACAAGGGGTATGCTGTAATTTCTCCAACCTTAAAAGCTCTCTTGGCTTCACATTCCCTTCAAGCTACTGTCTCACCTCTCTGCTTCCCTTTAGAGCAAAGCCACGAGAAAGTGCTGTATGAATTTGCCACTTCTTTTCTCCCTCCCATTCTTCCTAAATCTATGCCTGATCATCACATTCTTGTCACCACACCACCGAAGCAGTTTAAGGCAAAAAAAAAAAAAAAAAAAACCAAAAACTCCAAGTTGGATTACCTTGCTTCTCATCTTAAACCCCACAATAGCTTCCCATCTCTCTGAACAAAAGCCAAAGCCCATGAAATCTGACCTCTTTCCCATTATCTGGCTTCACTGCCTACTTCTCCTCCACCCACGGTAGCTTCTTGCTTTACCTCAAACACCCGCTCCCCGCCAAAAAGTACCACCTCTGTTCCCTTGCACTTGTTAAGGCCCTCTTCCCCCAAACTGCATGGTGCGCTCCCTGCTTCACTCGGCATCTAACCAAAACCCACCTCCTCAGAGCAGCTTTCCTCGGCCACCTTCTATCACCGTACTCCTGGTCACTCTGTTCCTTGACCTCTAGGTCAACTTTTTTTTTTTTTTTTAATTCGGTAAGCACTTACCATCCGCTTTATTATACAATGGTTTATTTAATGTCTCCCCAAACTAAGCACCTGAAAGACAGTGTTCCCCTCAGTGTTATATTCCAGACTCCTAAATGGTATGTGGTGCACAGCAGGCAAAGAGTGAACTTCTGGCCAATGAACAAATTATTCCATGAGGGCACCTACTAAATCAGCCCTGTTCTATCTCCAAAGCTTACAGAGTGTCAAAGATTCAAACATCAGGGTAACTTATTTAAGCAGAAAGATTCAAACATCAGGGTAACTTATTTAAGCAGTCCCTTAGTGCCGGCACTGAGGAGGTTCACTAAATTTTGCAAATATGAAGCCCTTACAGAAGGTTATCTAAGAAACTCCTAAAATCAGAGAACCTATGACTAAAAATATGGCATTTTACATTTTGCTAGATACTATATGGCAAATTTCATTAATTAATGTCATTTTATTACCTAAATATTCCAAGGAGAACCTGTAATTCAAGAGTGATAATGAAAGTATACAAATTAAGGAATCCCACATTTGCTATAATTTCTCACAATTCACGATTGTATCTTCTTCCTTCAAGGAAATTTTCAAACCTAGTTAATCCTCAACTACTCAAGGGTGCTTTGGTTATTTACAATTCCACCTCTCACTCCCCCTCCACACTCCCCAACTACTGATAAACTGGTAAACTGGGGGCCAGGGGGGGCCCACATGGAATCAGACCTCATGCTTATGCCCTAGAAAGAACAATTCTGAAGTCCCATACCTCATCTCGTCTTCCACCATTAAAAGAAGAGCTAAAGAGTTTGCTGCTGCCGCCGCCCCTCTGAGGAGGCATCTTATTAAAAGTTTTGCTTTTCTGTGAATTGGAGCGACGGGACTGGTTGCTAAAATTTTCATTTTTGGGGCAGGAAGGTTCTCGTTTGCGATTAAAACGCTTGGATCCATTTGAGTTCTTTCCATCTGAAAGCAAGAAACACAAAAGAATTAGTTGAGAAATGATATATATACTCGGCCAATTGCTCTCCACTTGCCAACAAAATCGTGTTTAAAAAAAGGGTAAAGAGGAGATGCTCTGCCTGTGGAGGAGCCACTCTGTTTCACTGCTTCACTAATAAACTCCTTTTAACTTTACTACCTAAATTCTAAAGAAGGGAGGGAGGGGGCTGGTAAATGGCCCCTTCTACAACCTCCAGGAATGCTGAGTTTGGGCCAGAACATCAGTGTTTTCTTCAAGATGTCACATAGTAAGGTGGTATTTTTGTTTTGTTTCTCAATGATGAAACCAAAAGGGTCCCCCTCTCAGGAGGAATACTATATAGATCAAATCACAGAGTCACAGTTCACATTTTTGTTTTACAGAGCTTCACCACTGCTCTTGTAAAAGTCCATTCAGACATTCTGTTAGAGAAAGAAATAGCCAATGTATATTAGGAAAAAGTACTTTACCTGGATGCAGGGCAGAGGGTATTTTCTCCTTAAATTACTAAAACACTGCTTGATTCTATACTGCAATAGCTTGGCCTAGGCCCTAGCAGATATATTCGAGAGGCATAAAAGCAAAACAATACTTACATATTTTCCAGAGATCAAAATGAAAAGCTATTAAATTGACAAAAGAAGCTGAGCTCTAATAGTATATTAGATAGCATGAGTAATACCTTTTTAAAAAATATTTCTAGCTTTTCTTCTCCAATTGCAAAAATGCTTGTTAAGTTTTGAAATCCAGAAGAATAATCTACCTTTGCTAGTACTTACAGAATACCGACCTATAGCCAATGTTTAATTTCCTTTTACTTTCCATTTTATCCATGTGCCACACAGCTTCCACAAAACGACAAGTATACAAGATCACTGTCTTCTACCTGTTACCCAATGAACACTTTCATGCATCCGTCACAGTCTTCCAAAGTATGATTAACGGCTACACTACTGTCTACCACATACGTATGGAATAATATAACCAATCCTCTATCGTACATTTAGGTGGCTTTGAATTTTCGTATTAGTGTAATATAGTGTTGAAAGCCTCTTTACTCAGAGGCCTATGAGTATAATCATGTCAAATTCTCAGAGTGGAATTAGCACATCAAGTACAATCATTAAATTAAAGCCTTTTACACACCCACAAGCTGCTTTCTGGAACCATTATACCAATTTATTTATATTCTAATGACACCATAAGAATGTCTAATTCACTACATTGTCAACAATACTGAGTTAATAAACTTTGTTAAACAGAATCATCAAAATAACTTGTTTTAAATTTTAATTTCTCTGATGACTAGCAATACACACTTTTTCAGTCTGTTGACCATTTGGATTTTGTGTAAAGAACTTGTTTGTATTCTTTCCCCCACTTTTCTACTGAGAAGCTGAAGTGCACGGATTATTTCGTCCCAAACTGAACAAAGAACACTCGCCAGACATATTTAATGTGTGCCAAAGTTTACCAGCTTTAAAAAAGGCAAAATAAAACCTATCTGGAGAACCATTCACAACTAAATAATTGAAGGTAAAAGAGGTCTCCAAGTAAGTCTTTAGATGAAAAAAAGACTAATTTACTAACTTTCTTGTCCTTTTGCTCACTGCATGTTGTCTTATTTCAACATGGAAATCTGACCAAATCAAGTCTGGACACTAATTTAATGGCTTTAAAGCAAAAACTTTACCCTCAAACTTGAAGGGAGTGGTGGTTTACAAAGTCAAGAAGATTCCAGTATGAGCCTCAGAAATATAAAAATTTGCCCTGGCTGGTGTAGCTCAGTGGATTGAGCACAGGCTGCGAACCAAAGGGTTGCAGTTTGATTCCCAGTTAGGGCACACGCCTGGGTTGCAAGCCACGACTCCAGTAGGGGGCACTTAAGAGGTAACTACACATTGATGTTTCCCTCTTTTCTCCTTCCCTTCCTTCTAAAAAAATTAATAAATAAAATCTTTTAAAAAATGTTTAAAATAGAGAGAGGCAACCTCTCAGTTTAAATATATATATATATATATAAAATTTTCCCCCAGGCTGTGCATCTTATAGTCCAAAAATATGGTATATGTATGACCCATGGACATGAACTATAGGGGGGGAATGTGGGTGGGAGGGGGTATGCAGGGCGGAGGGGAGTGAAGGGGGGAAAATGGGACAACTGTAATAGCATAACCAATAAAATATATTTAAAAATATTTTAAATAAAAACTTAAAATTTATTAAGAATTTAAAAAAAAATTTACCCCAAAATATATAGCTTAATCCTATTTAACATTAAAAATATGTAATTAATAGGCATATTAATGTCTGGAAAAGCAACACAGCAGGCTGTTAACGACAATCACCTTTGGGAAATGGAACTACCCACTTTTACCAGTTCATAGGAATCACTTTAGATGAGCTTCTAAGGGGTTCCTATAGTCTAGCCTCACTCTCTAAGAGTCTGACTTCAGTATACAGAATTATTGTTATGTATCCTTATTATTTGGCTAATTAAAAACTATTAAGTACCTAGAAAAATTATTTCTAGACAAGATGACCAACTTATTTTATAGCAGACTAAATAAATCCAAGCAGAAGCATGTCTTCAAAGGAAAGGAAATGTGAGCTGATTAACACACTCCAAATTCTGACAACAATCGCCTCCTACTCGGTCTGTGTCAGCAACACGGGATAGACACAGGGCATGCCATCCTCTCCAAACTAACGGCAGCACAGCCTACAAGACCGACTGCCGGCCACGGGAGAGGGCAGCAATGCACACGGAGAATGGACGGTCACTGAAACACTGCTCGCTAGGCCAGCTCCACTCCTACTGGTTACACCTTTAAATATCGGCTAGGGAAAGTGACCTACGTCTAATTTGAAGTTAGACTTTATGAAACAGACTTTTACCAACTTCTTCAGTTAGTGATAGTTATGGCATCAGTGGTAACCATTAGAAAGTGAGGCTTCAGATCTCATACAAATTTTGCCTTGCCCTCAACCCATGGAATCTGTTTACCCTAAGACTTCAAATACACAGAATATTCAGGGGGACACAGAACCTCAGCTGACTTTACCATGAGAACAAATGAGGTGTTATGAAGAGAAGAAGAATGTACAGAAACCAGATATTCCCCAAAACTCATTACCCAAGATTGTTTCAGATGATCCCACATTTGACCCTGATGCTTTTAAGACAAGCACCTAATAGTTTGCACAGATTTAGGTAAAGCCAGATTCTACACCTTGAAGGGCTCAAGAAAGCAAGCTGGAACTCAGCATCCGGAGGGCTGTTTTCATTTTAGTCGCTATTACAACACTGGCAAGGAAACAGTTTCATAATGCTTACAGGACTCTTTCTGATGAACAGAGAAGTGCTATTTCTAAAATAGATTACAACAACTGACCACATATGGATTTATGATTTTAGTTGCTAAAATCAATTCCCTCACCTTGTCTTCCACTTACCTAAAGGTATGAAGTCAGATATCTAAAGTGAGAGGTTGGCCCTGGTTGGTGTGGCTCAGTGGATTGAGCGCTGGCCTGCAAACCAAAAGGTCACAGGTATGACTCCCAGTCAGGGCACATGGACCAAGTAGGTCCCCCAGTGGGGGGTCGGGGGTCTACAAGAGGTAAGAGGCAACCTATCAACATCTCTTGCAAAGATGTTTCTCTCCCTCTCTGCCTCCCCCCATTCCTGTCTCTCTAAAAATAAATAAATAAAATCTTAAAAAAAAAAAAAAAAAAGTGAGAGGTTGGACCCTGGCCAGGTAGTTCAGTTGGTTAGAGAGTGAGTGTTGTCTCCATATGCCAAGGTTGAAGGTTTGATCCCCAATCAGGGCACATACAAGAATCAACCAATGAATGCATAAAAAAAGTGGAACAACAAACCAAAGTTTCTCTCTCCCTCTCCCTTTCTCTCTCTCTGAAATCAATTTCTTTAAAAAATTTATTATTAAAAAATAAAGCGAGAAATTGTCTCTTATCTCTTACACCCAGGCAACAGGCAGCTAAAGATTTAAGATACAGTCAGCCCTGGGACCCAGAGATAAAATTTAGAGTACTGTTTTTGAAATGTTTTTATACACAACTTGCCAGGATATACATGTAAATAACTTAGGGGTAAAATTTGTCCTCCTTTCTCTTACGGGGGATAGCGATGAAATGATCTGATTTAAATTTTGGAAAGCAGACAAAAAAGTATAATTCCTAGAGGTATATTCTGTTGAAAATTTTAAATTTCAAAGAGGTGGTTTCTAAATCCTGGCTGCACAACAGAATCACTTGCAGAGACTTTTAAAGCTGTGGATGTCAGGGCCCCAAGGCCCACCCCAGACCAAAAGAATCACTAGGGAAGGGCCCCATCTATCCCTATTTTTGAAAAAGGTCCTTGGGAAATTCTAATGCATGGCCGGAGCTGAGAACAACTAAGTGCCAAGAACTACTATCAAGACGTACTCCAAAAGGCACAAGACCACCAGTTACCTAAATGGCTCAAATCCAGAACTCAGGATGCCAGAATCAACAAGAGACTTGAGAACCTAATCCAGTGTCTGTTATTCCACATTTCCCTAGCAGAACAGTCTCTACTAAGTAACAGTAAACACATCTCAGTCTCTTCCCTCCCATTACCAAATTAAAGGCCATAAATTTTTCTGTTAAATAATTTGGCATCATCAGTACTTCCAGCTCTAGTGCTGACAGGTGGCAGAGCCTAGAGGTCAGAGGATCAGCCCGGAAGTTTCTGCTGCTGATTCATGCTGTAATCACAAGTTGCTTACCCATCATCCAGAGTGGTTGACAAGCACATCCGGAGGGGCAATATGTGGCCTTATTACAGAATGAACTGACAACAAATTGAATCCAGCTGAAATTAGTAATTCTGAATGAAAGGAAGAGAGAGGTGCTATCAGGAATGATATATGTGCCAGTAAATTAGCTGCTTGCTAAGTGAAATTATACAAAGTACATTTATAAATATTGCCTAGAACTTAAGAATTCACTTGGACAAATCACCTAACCCCTCTGAGCTTTGGTTTTCTTGCTTGTAAAAATAGGGCTAATGCTCTACCCTCCCTCCTAGCAGGGTCATCAGGATTAAGAGGAAACTTCTGTGAAATGCCTACCACAGTGCTTCGCGCACAATTGCCATTATTATTTGAAGGCCTATTTGTAATAAATCTAAATCATTCCTGTCAAGATCACCCACTAGATTTCCAACAAAGCCATATATAAAGCAAGGACTCCAGCCAATAGGCCAGGAAATTCTTATACCTCTCTAAGTGTTTTTTATTGACAGCTTCGAGTCAACTGAATTTTCAAAACCATCAAAACCTCTAGGTCCATTTACCACTCAGAGGAACTCATCAAGATTATCACTTGTAACCTGGCTTCTGGTACCGGAATAAGAGGAAGTGTCGGACAGTGCTTCGTATCACCAACCTCAAAATAACTACTTCATAATACCTGACCTTCCCCTAACCTCCATGGCAGTACCACTTTCCACCCAGGGGGATGGGGCAAGAGCCTGCTTCCCATCCAGGGTCTGTTGTTTGCACAGAAACTACCTAGTTTCTCTTGCCTTTTTATTTTCATTGCTTCCAAATGATGTTTCCCAAACCTCTGGGATTCCTGGGATATTCACTGTTAAACATCTTAGAACTACATCTTAATTCTATCAGAACAATGCTGTTGGAATATATCCAAGAAAGGGAATGTTATATAAAACATTGGAAGCAATTAGCCCTGGCTGGTGTGGTTCAGTGGATTGAGAGCCGGCCTGCAAAGCAAAGGGTCACTGGTTCGTTTCCCGGTCAGGGCACATGGCTGGGTTGCTGGCCAGGTCCCCAGTGGGGGACACATGAGAGGCAACCACACATTGATGTTTCTCTCCCTCTTTCTTCCTCCCTTCCCCTCTCTCTAAGAATAAATAAATAAAATCTTTAAAAAAAGGACAAAGAATAATGCTGTTGGAATATATCCAAGAAAATGTTATATAAAATGTTTGAAGCAATTAGCCCTGGCAGGTGTGGCTCAGTGGACTGACCACTGGCCTGTGAACACAAAGGTCGCTGGTTCCCTAGTACGGGCGCATACCTGGGTTTCGGACCAGGTCCCCAGTTGGGGGAATGCAAGAGGAGGCTGATGGATGTGTCTCTCACGTGATGTTTTTCTCCCTCTCTCTCTTTCTCCCTCTCTTCCTCTCTCTAACAGTAAATAAACAAAATCTTTAAAAAAATAATTAAATAAAACAGCCCTGGCTGGTATGGCTCAGTAGACTGAGCGCCAGACTGTGAAGCAGAGGGTCGCTGGTTTCATTCCCAGTCAGGGCACATGCCTGGACTGCAGGCCAGGATTCCCGGTGTGCGGAGCTTGAGAGGCAACCACACACTGATGTTTCTCTCCCTTTCTCCCTCCCTTCCCCTCTGCCTAAAAAATAAGTAAATAAAATCTAAAAAAGGAAATAAAATAAATAAAAAAACAATGTTTCAAGCAATTAGCCAACACAAAGAAACTGTGGTATGCCACTCTGACCAGAAAGATTAAATAAATCCCGGTAGCCAAATTTACCTATTTCCTGTGTGCACGAAGGGCAAACAAACCAGCCACAGCAACAAAGACTCCAGTACATTAATCATGTTAACTAGGAAGCAGATGACTACATGGTTTAGGGAGTAGAAACCAGAGGTTCTTTCTTTACATACAATAGGGTACAGAGAGAGGCAAAGAAAATTAAATATTAAGAAATTGAAAAACTCTTTTTTAAAAAAGATTTTATTTATTATTTTCAGAGAGGAGAAGGGAGGGAGACAGAGAGGGAGAAACATCAATGTGTGATTGCCTCTAGCATGCCCCCTACTGGGGACCTGGCCCGAAACCCAGGCACGTACCCTGACTGGGAATTGAACTGGTGACCCCTTGGTTCATAGGCTGGCACTCAATCAATCCACTGAGCCACACCAGCCATGGCTAGAAATTGAAAAACTCTTGTTCTTGTTATTTTGACAAAAGAAAGGCAAGTTATGTCTTTTCAACTTACCCCTCCAGTTCCTCAACTTAATACTCCGGAACTCAAGAGATCCTTTCAACAATTTCCAGCAGAATCAAGTACATCTAAAGTTCAGCCAGCTTTTGAGAAACCTTTCTAAGGAATTATTTTAAGTCTGAGTCTGCCCTTTTGTTGCAACCACTGGAGAAGGGGTCCTGAATGCTCCTGTTGTGACAGCAAGGGCTGAGCTTAGTTAGCGTTCTTAAGGCAGCACATGCTACCTTTCAATTCAACCTTAACAATGGCCAATACCCAGAATGTCCTAAACCAATTTAATCTCTTCCTACTCTACCTTTGAATTTGTGGCTAAATGTAAGCAGTGGATTAAGAATGAAGACCTTCTGTATTTAGCTACAAACCTTCCTTTTTGCAGTAGTCAGAAAAGTCCACACTGGTAATGGCAACTATGGCCAAGCTTTCTAACAAACACACCAAACAAAAACTAAGATACCACGGGGCAGGCACACTTGTGCATTTCATATAACCTAGGAAGAAGTCCTTTACATGGGGCTTTATTTTCTTCCTCAGAAGCTTTCAATTAAGAAGATGAACAACTATTTTAAGAGTACTTCTTAGTATTTGTTAAAAAATAAAAAACAAAAAATCTCTTTAGTCAAAACAAACCCAACAATTAGTATTTATTCTATACACATCTGAAGTATTAACACTGACAAATATTTGCCCTGGTCACACAACAGAATTCTACATCGTCCTGTGGGGCAATATTTAAAGTCAGGAACAGTGAGTAAAATGTCTCAAGTACCTTAGTTTTGCTGTTGTTTTACTGTGTTCAGCTTACTGCAAACTTTCACCTACTGCCTCACTAAAGAATAGACTTTAAGGCATTTATGGCAGCTAACTCATGATTTTATGTTAACAGCTTGAAGATGAGCCCCAGAAAAATTAGTTGAGAACTCAGATAGCTGGAGAATCACAATCTTTAACCTTACATCTGGGAATAGTGTGCAAAAGTAAAGTGACCTACACTGAGATATGGTCAGACCACTCCAAACCAGTTCCAACACTGGCCAGAAGGACTGCCTACCCTTTATCTCTAAAGGGATCTGTGACAAAGCTACACAAGTACAAAAGTCTACGTGACACTCCGCGACGTGGCCAGAAAGTCCACTAATCCCTGCTCACATATTTAAAGCACTCGCTTCTTGGCAACTGGTCTCCACCGGAAGTCCGTAAGCAGTCTCTAAAAGTCCTCCACACCCCTAGTAAACAAGTTTGCCATATCCGGCAGGTAAAATCTGAACTCAAGTCAGCCTTGACAGTTTTTAATCCTAAAAACTTTCAAATAACTGGACTCCAAATGTTCCCCTCTCTAACACACTTTCCCAATCCACTGAAAACATTTTCCTACCACTGCCAATACTATAATCACAATACAAAAGAGCAGAAATTACAACTCCAGACCTGCCACCTCCTGAACTCCTGGCCTCTCAACTTGTTCCTCCTTTAGATGAAAATTCCACCTTGTTGGACACGTTGGCGACTGGAGTATCCACAACAGAGGTAAAAGCCTGGTCCAAAACCGCGCACACGGTAAACCCTCAGTAAATGGTAGCGGTTATCATCATCATGATCATAATTTATCACTGAGTGGCATGACAACAGAAACGACAAAATCTTCCCTGGAGAAGAATATAACTGGAGCCTAAAACAGGGAAATAGGCAAGAGGCAGATTCCGTGCATGAGAGCTGTCAGGTACTCTCCTAAGCCCTTCCTTCACTCGTCTTCTAAATTCACTTAATTCTCATTACCTCCACTTTTACAGGTAAGGAAACTCAGACACTCATTCCAGGTCTGGCAAACCTAAAAAGACTGAATCCACAGCCTGTACTTTTTTAACACTACTCCACACTGAACAAAGCTTTTCAAAGACGAGTCCTCTTCAACAGAGATGGCTCTGGAGCCAGATTATTGAGATTTGGGTCTGAAGAGTCTTTGGACCCCACCCTCCCCTGTTTAAACTTGAACACTATCCCATGCTAAATCAACATTATAGGGTAGAACAACTTTGTTATTAGGAGCGTGGACTGATGAGTCAGACAGCTAGGTGTTAAAGCCTGTTGTGAGGCACATACCAGCTAGGCGACCTCAGCTTTTCTGAACCTCAGTTTCCTTATCTGCAAAATGGGAACAATAACATCTACTTCAGAAGCTGTTTGGAGTATTAGCTCAAGAATTTACGTAAACCACGCAGTTCAAGGCTCATTGAGAGTTAACCCTAAGTAAGGGGAACCAAGGGAAAGAGAAGAAAAATAGGAACCCTAGTAGAAAGCGGAGCTTGTCTCCAGGTGTGACCCAGGAGACAAGAGAGCGAGGACCCGCCCCGCGCCCACCGCCACCGTAGCCCGCCCTTACCGCTTTTGGGTTTAGACTCGCCAGCCGGCCCAGCCGAGGCGGAGCGGGGCGGCTGTTGCCCTTTGCTGCTGCCCGAAGAGGCGGAGGAGCTGCTGGAGCCGCTGTTCTTGTCCATGTCGGAGGCGGTGGCGGCGGCGTTGGGGGAGCTCTGCGGCATCAACTGGGGCCTCGGCGGCGGCGGCGGCAGCGGTCGGAGCGGAGCGGGCGCGGCGGGGACCCAGGCTCATGGCGTTCGGGGCCGGCGGGGGTCGGCGGCGGCAGCGGTTCTCGGCCTTCATGGCGACATTTTTCCTTGTTTCCTTACTCGGCTTCTCAAATTGGGAAGAGAAGCGGCTGGCGGGGCGGTCAAGCCCGCTGGCGGCAGTGACCGAGACGGAGAAGGAGGCCGGGGCTCGGAAGTCCGGGCCGGGCCTGGCGGGGCGGAGGCTGCGGGGAACTGGGAGGCGAGGGTGGGTGCGCGAGCCCCGCCGGCCGGCCGGACGGACACGCTCTCCCGCCGCGGGGCAAGGGAGAGGGCTGGTTGTCTCGGTGTCGGGGACCGGTGTCTCCGACACAGCGACCGACACTCGCCTCTGGGCCGAGGCCGAGAAGCTCCTGGAATGGCGACGAGTCGCCAAACAGCATCTCGAAGAACCCGGATGGACTATATAAGGTGGAGATGTGGAAGTGAAGCACTCTGGGAAGTGTGGTTTTCGGCCCTCATCCGGGTCTACTAATATTTCCCCCCCCCCCCCGTATGTGAGGGCGTACGGCATGATGGGACTTGTAGTCCAACTCTTAATAGCACGCTAGTAATGTATAATAATAAATACTACTAATAACCAATCCAAATATTGGAATACCTGTGGAATTCTTTTGTTAATTCATTGTTTAAATGTATAATTCTTGTACTAGAATTAACATCAATTTACTCATGGCTCAAGTTATTCATGGCTCTTACTCTATCCCCTAATAACTATAATAGTAACAATAACCGCAAAACCTTACGTTTAATATCACTTTACAACACTTCCTCATACAATACTTCACTTCATTGTCATTTATTAATATAAGTCGTTGTTAATATTTCAGTTCATTAATAATAGTTGTCATTCAGTGCTTCTTATTAGCAGGCACTATGCTGTGCAGTTTGTAAGGTTATACCACACTTAATCCTCACAATAACTCAAATTTAAAGACAAGGAAACGGCCTTTAAAAGCTTAGATCATTTACCCACAATCACATAGTTAATAAGTTATGTTCTCAACTACCTTGAGATAAGTTATTACCTCAACTATGAGATAAGCAGTTCCCCATTTTACAGATATGGAAACTAAGACAGAAAATCACATATGTATTTTTGCAATTGCATCACATCCATCCTTTGTAAAATTATAAATGATGCCCTTCAACCACAGCAGTTTGAAATTCAAAAGATCTTATACACACTGTTAAAGAGATCAACAAATAATTCTTCTCAGACTAATTTTAGTTAGAAGCCTGTAATATGCCAGGCACTGTGCTGAGCACAAATGCCAAACTACATTAAAATTGAGGCTTTTAATATACTTCTAGTTTCCTAAGTTAGTTAAGACACCAGGTAGGCTGGCACTCACCAAGGAAAAAGCCATATTCAGTTCGAGCCTAAAGATGGTGAAGCCCAATGGACGAGTTGGAATCTGGGATCTCTCAAGCTCTCCTGGAGCTGGAAATGAACTTGGACCTCAAGGCCCAGCTAAGGGAGTTGAATTTAAAGGCTGCCAAGGAATTTGAAGTTGGTGGTGGTCAGAAAATTATTATAATCTTTGTTTCCATTACTCACCTAAAATCTTTCCAGAAAATCCAAGCCCATGGGAAAAAAAATACAATAAAGATTAAATAAAAAATAAAATAAAATGAGAAGAATTGCAAAAAAATAAAGAGAAAATCAATGTCCAAAAAAAAGTTCAGTGGGTAGCACATTGTCTTTATTACCCAAGAGTTACCTAAGTCCACTTGAAAAAGCCTACAAAAATAAGCAAAAATATCCCAAGAATTGCAAGACAGTCATGGTGATACTGGGTGGAAGCCAGCTCATAAAAGTTCATTTGGCTAAAACACTGCAGAACAGTAGGGAACACAAGGTTGAAACCTTTTCTGGTGTCTATCAGAAGCATAGGGACAAGGATTTAATTTTGAATTCCTAGAGTTCCAGTTGTAAACAAAAATGACTAAATACTATATCATTCACACTAAGAAAAGAAAAAAGAAACTGCAGTGGTAGATTGTGATAAAGGCTATAATAAAGCTAACACAAAATGCTGTCCAGAGGAGAAACTCCAAGAAGTACAAACAGTTGGGAGGGGTAAAAGAGGACTTCCCAGAGGTGGTGTCACTTGAGCTGAGTGGAATTTCAGCAGTCAAATATGAACAAATAAATAGACAAAATCCTAGAATTCCCATAATTGGGCCCATTTTGGCTCTTTATTAGTCATCACATGTTATACAAAACATTAAGACATACAGCCCTGGCTGGCGTAGCTCAGTGGATTGAGCGCGGGCTGCGAACCAAAGTGTTGCAGGTTCAATTCCCAGTCAGGGTACATGCCTGGGTTGCAGGCCATGACCCCCAGCAACCGCACATTGATGTTTCTCTCTCTTTCTCCTTCCCTTCCCTCTCTAAAAATAAATAAATAAAATCTTAAAAAAAAGAAGTATATATATGCCACTTTCTTGAAATTATCCATTTTAACTGGGACAAAAGAACTTAGATACTAATTTCATTTTCTTTTTAAAGATTTATGTATTTTTAAAGAGAGGGAAAGGGAGAGAGAAAGAGATGGAGAAAAGCGTCAGTGCGTGGTTGTCTCTCACACACCCCCTACTGAGCACTTGGCCTGCAATCCAGGCATGTGCCCTGAATGGGAATCAAACCAGCTACCCTTTGGTTTGCAATCTGGCACTCAATCCACTGAGCTGCGCCCTGGGCTACTCTCATACTTTTAAATCTCCTTAAAATGCCCTCTGCCAGTCCTTATCTTGGTTCACCATTTCCAGTCGCCCCCACCCCAAAGATCATACTGAAATGAGAGACTAGCTACTGTAAATTTAATTTGATATTTAGAAGGAAGAGCCTCAAAGCCTAAGGTTCGTTCTCATGTATGACTAGATGAGGACAATATGCCAAGATTCCTTGATGAGTGTTTATTTCCTTTAATGAAGATGTGAATACTCTGATTACATGAACGAATCATTCCTTCCATTACTCGTAAAAATTAAAGACAGGAAAAGAGAAATCCTAGTGCAGTTTTTTCTGAAAGAAAGTAGTAGGTGTCCATCCGTCAGGCTACATTAAACCAGAAAGAAAATTTTCATTTTCAAAATAGTTTCTTAGGGTCCTTGGCGCTTTCTCCTTGTGAAATGTTTACAGAAAACATGCATTAAAAAAAGAATCAAAGAAACAGACAGAAATCCAAGCAAAACTTACCACCTCCACCCTCTTTTCCGCAAGCTGGTCTACAATACATTACCCTTTCCATTTAAAAATTAAAAAACAAAACAACAGGGAAATCTGGGTTTGAAGTAAAGCACCCGTGCTATGCCCGTTGGAGCTAGAAATGCAGCTGCGTGCCAACAGGAGGGGAAATGTGAGTGGTGATTTATTCTGACTGTCTAAGATACCAGAGCTTTCTCTCCGATGTTTATTTTTCAGAGTTGTCTAGTATGTTCCTTAAGAATGGTCTGCGAATTCCTCGCGTCAGAATCACCCGAAAAGTTTGGTCAAATAAAGATTCCCAGAATCCGTTATCAGATTTACTGATTCAACATCTCTGGTATTTGGGGCCTGGTAATCTGCATTTTAAAGATCAAACCAGGTTAGTCTTATGCACACCACAGGTTGCGAGAATTAACCTGTAATCTTAGCCTTTTACCACTCTTGACCTCAGTCCCCTTCCCCGCTCCCCTATCCCCGTTCTTCACCGTTTTCGTTATCTTGCAAGTTGGTACTAGTACTACTACTGGTTAGCAAGATTCACAGACATCGCCGCTGAGAGGTGAGTGGAGGCTCTCCCTAAGGTCCACTCACTCCTGATGAATTCTGTGTTCAATTTGGGAAGACTCCGGATTCCAGAGACCATCCATAGATCCTTAATATCAGGTTTCAGGACGCGTTCGGCTAATGTCTCTGGCCGGCCTCCGTCGGCCGTCTAGTGACACAACGTGACGTAATGTCTGGCGGCTGTCTCCCGACTGTCAAGATGGCGGCCCCCAGGAGTTGCGCTCTATGGGGCAACTGCGGCCGTGGGTGGTCGCGGTTGATGCGGAGCTGCGGGCTACCCGGGCTTCGTAGCTCCTGGCCTGGGAGCCCGCTGGGTGCGCGGCTCTTGTCCCAAGAGAAGCGGGCATCGGAAACGCATTTCGGGTTTGAGACTGTGTCGGAGGAAGAGAAGGGGGGCAAAGGTGAAAGGGGCGAGAGGGCGGATGGTGGGATCTGATCGTCTGCGATCTAGTTTCTTCTGCCCAACTAAGGGTTAACTTACCATCCTGTTACGTTAGCTCCGGTGCTGTAGCTTGTGCATTCCTGACATCCAAGGAGTCCCCTCCAGCCTGACCGTGTGAGTGCAGAGCTTAGACACCTCCTCTTATTAAGCAGAGCAATTATCACCAATCCCATCAGTTTAGTGTTCATAATGTGCCAGGCGCCGTGCAGACATTTACAATTTTTATTTCAACGTCTTGATGGTGGGTATTGTTTTCCCAATGTTACACATGAGGAAATTGAAATTTAAAAGTTAAGCAAGAACTTGTCCAATTTAACACAGTAAGTGGTGGAACCAGTAAAAGTATTCCGATCCATTTTGGTCTGACTACAGAGATCACGTTCTTTACCTCTTGTTAGAAGGATAGGTCTTTTTGGTTTTTTTGTTTTTGTTTTTGTTTTTGTTTTTTCAATTGATTTGGGAGAGAAAGAAACATCGATTTGTTGTTCCACTTAGGCATTCATTCGTTGATTTTTGTATGTGCCCTGACCCGGGATGAACCCACAACCCTGGTGTTTGGGAAGGATGCTCTAACCGTGTCCTACATGATCAGGGCAGGAAAAGCCATTTTTTTTTCTAGAAAGGGAAAAGGAAAGTATCTTCTCTGTACCTCAGCTTCCAAATTTGCCAACTAGGAATAATGGTAACCTTTTTCTTAGAGTTCTTGTGAGGATTAGATTACTTAATACATTAAAATTTAAAGTATTTTGAACAATGCCTGACACTTTGTAATTGTTCAATAAATATTAGATATTATTGAGAAGTTTCTTTGAGCCCAGCACTGTGCCTCAGACATGGAAAAGAAAAAGAACAGTTTTCTTTAAACTAATGACTTTTTTTTAAGATTTTATTTATTTATTTTTAGAGAGGGAAGGGAGGGAGAAAGAGAGAGAGAGAAACATCAATGTGTGGTTGCTGGGGGCCGTGGCCTGCAACCCAGGCGTGTACCCTTACTGGGAATCAAACCTGCGACACTTTGGTTCGCAGCCCGCGATCAATCCACTGAGCTACGCCAGCCAGGGTGAAAAAGAACAGTTTTAAAACTCCAAATATACCATTTATAATGGGGAAGGTATTATGTCCATTTTACCGATGGATAATGTGAGACTCTGAGAGGTTCCTTTGCTTAACCTATGGCCACCCAGGAAATAAGAAAAAGAGTCTACAGTATAATTTCCCATCCTCTTAAAGATTACTACGGTGTATTACCTCTCACCTCAACCATACTAAATGTAACCCTACTGTAACTCTTTGAATATTGAATTTAAATTTATTTCACTGTGAATCCCTAGAAGGCTAGGACAGTGGGTCATTCATGTTTATTTCCTCAGTGCCTGATGCACATTAGGAGTTTTATAACTGCTCGTAGAGTGATAATAAGTAGAGCCAAGTAAAACAATGGTAAGTATTTATTGAGAGCCTAAAACCTTTAAAAATATTTTATATTAATTCTTATAAATACAACCCAGTGAAATAGGAACTATTAGCCTGGTTTTATAGCTGAATAAAATGTCAAAACAGAGATATTAAGTCACTTGCCCAAGATTGCTAGTAAGCTGCAGAGCTGGCATTTGAATCAGGTGGTTTGCTTCCAAAATATTAATAATGCCCAACCACTGTATTTTGCTTTACAGTATCTAAACATTGCACACAGTGACAAGCAGGGGGACGAGTTACCTGCTGAGCTAAATACAACTTCCAGATTTAAGGCCCAAGATCGAAGTACAGGCAGAGTCTTCCCTTTACAAAGTGATGCAGGATGGTAAAAATAACCAGGCAAGCTGAAATCCTGCACAGTGATCTCAATAATCAACAAGAAAATTTTTAATTATTCCATGACCTTTAAAAATTATTGAACATCAAAAAGTCTGAATGTCAGTTATAAATGCACAGGGAAATGAAAAAAAAATAGCAAAGTTAATACTTCTTTAGTACACTAATTATAAATTAGGCTTAATTTAATATTTTTAAGATTTTAATTTCATTAATGTATTTAGAATTTTCTAGTTTAAGTTTAAATTCTTAAATTAAAATTCCAGTTAAAAATTAGGAACATTGAAAATTAATTTGTTTTATTCCTTTGCAAAAAAATTTACTAAGAGTTGTTTGAACAGTGTTTACGACCTTCTCATCCTATAGTTTACAATAGGGAGTCAGCATCTTCTCTATGCATTCACAAATTGTCGTACTCCTTTCTAAGTTTTCACTTTCTAATGTTTTATACTTTCCTGTTTATTGTCATGAAATATCTCCAAGAATTCCTTTAATGTGAATTTTTTTGCTGGCATCATTTCATGTGTGACATCTTCACCATTTTCATCACCACCACATCCTCATTTATGTCCATAAGTTCATCTCACAGTTCTGGCTGCGTATCTACTTTCTCAAGTGGCCGCAGTATCAGCATTCCCACGATCAGCCATTTCCCCTGTAACTCCATTGACATTCCATTTAAATTTCACTTCCAGCATCATCACTCTTCATGTCCTCACTGCATTCTCACTTTTTTTGGCCAGTTTCCTCTTAGTTATCCAGTCTTGTAAAATGCCATGTTTACCACAGAGATAAGGAGGTAACACAACTGCATGCTTTGCTGTCTGTGGGTGAACTGAAAAACTGGCGTATAGTGAGTGACCGGCCATTTACAAACTGAAAGAAGTGACATGACTAGTTATCAGGATGCATATCTGTTATTTACATAGTAACTTGTCAACTGAAGAAACACTAGTGAAGTTTATACTTTATGCAATTACAGTTAATATCCCCTTGTATTTGAATGGTATTTGGGGGGACTGGTGTTATTTAACTAAACCACAGTAACTGAAATTCATGCATATCGGAACCATGTGAAGCTAGGGGTCCTTATACTCAGTAGGTTGAGCCTTAGTGCCCCTCAACTCCCCAAAAGATGTCCAAAAGGAAAAAGCAAACCTGGAGATCTCAGAGTTGAGAATAGGCATTCAAGATCAAGTTAAAGGGGAGCTCCAGGGTCGGCTGACTCAGCAGAGGGCAGTAGTGTTTGGGGTTTACGCAGCACATTTCATCTGAGGAACTCAAAGCATCTCCCCTTCACTACCTGATTCGGCCTGAGGGCAGGGAGGGAGGGGCTGCCAATGATTTTCTCATGAGCAGAGAAACTGAGGTGCAAAGAACTTAAATGTAGGCTGTGCCTTAAAGTTTCTTGGATAGTAAATTCCTTCTCTTTCTCGCTAGCCCAGATTCCACATTCTGCCTTGATCCTATGATGATTCATGAGCACTCTCTACAGTGTAACTTGTCCCTGATTCACATCTTGCTATCCACCTGCCCACCATATTGTACCTGAGGCTTTTCTCAGTGACACAGGCAGAGGTGAGCTGAGGCCTTCCCATCCATTACTCATATGTTTTTCTAGTGGATTTTATTGTCTTTTATTATAATAACCATTAGAAAAACTTCCACCACCACCCCCTATCCTCTAAGAAACAGAAACCTATTTAGTACCAAGTTTGTACATGGCATGATTACGAAGTAATGACTCTAAGCCCTGGCCAGGTAGCAACGTTGGTGAGGGTATCATCCTGATACGCCAAGGTTGCAGGTTTGATCCCCAGTCAGGGCACACAGAAGAAGCAATGAATGCATAAATAGGTGGAACAACAAATTAATGTTTTTCTTTCTCTCTCACCCCCTTCCTCTCTCTCCGAAATCAGTTTTTTTAAAGTAATGGTCCTAAAGATAACTAAGACAGTAGAAAAGTTGATTTCTTATATGAAGTAATATAAACTTTTTTTAAAAGATGCAATATTAAGGTGTAGATTTGGGCATTAAGCATATGGCTTGAGTTTACCATGGAAAGACAGGCAATTTCAGGGGTGGGGATGGGGAGAAGCTTCCTTCTCTTTCACTTAGGAATTTCACCAGGTGAATCTTGTCAGTAACATAATTGTGTTCTATTTCTCTCATGTCAGTCTATCAGGTGTTTGAAAGCGTGGCCAAGAACTATGATGTGATGAATGATATGATGAGCCTTGGTATCCATCGTATTTGGAAGGATTTGCTGCTCTGGAAAATGCACCCGTTTCCTGGGACCCAGCTCCTCGATGTTGCTGGAGGCACAGGTAATGACCGCGTTCATATCCTCAGGTACCACTGAGCACCTTTTACAGAAATTAGTGTCTCTTATTGGGATGAGCTGCCCCACCTGCCATTAGCCCGAAGATAGTAGCTGAAAATCAATACACTTCTCAGAAAGGGTTTCTCTTCCCTTTCTAACTGAATGTCAATCAGAAGCACAGAATATCAGCTTTGTGCCTGTCACTTTTCTAAAATGCACAGAATTATAAAATAAAAAGACCAGTTTTTTACTCCAGTGACATTTCATGAAAATGATTTTTGCCTTTTGTTTAACCTTTGACCCATCTTCTTTCTTGGAGGGATGCCTCCTTTATTACTTGGTGCGCACTAGACATTTGGGGAGAAACATGTCACGCGCTTCTCAAATGCATCTTGGTGATATTACATGGTTAGTGTACTTGTTAAATTACTTTAGAATAGTGTATAATATGATGCAATAATGTGATTATACCAGCAGAATCAGGTATAATAAATTATAGTAGAATAATCTCCATGTTTGAAATGAATGTGAGGCCTTCGTTGGTGTGGTCCTCTCCCCAAATGGAATCTTAGAAAGCAAGTAAAAAATCTTGCTCAGTAGAGAACAGTTTAGCAGAATCTTATCAAAATCTAAAATACTTATAGTCATAAAAAAAAAACCCAACCCAAAAAACTTGCCCTGACTGGTATGGCTCTGTTGGTTGGGTGTCATTCTGTAAAGCAAAGCGTCGCCAGTTTGATTCCCAGTCAGGGCACATGCCTGTGTTATGGGTCAGGTCCCCAGTAGGGGGCACGTGAGAGGCAACCACACATTGATGTTTCTCTCCCTCTCTTTCTCCTTCCCTTCCCCTCTCTCTAAAAATAGATAAGTAAACTCTTTTTTAAAAATGTAATTAAAAGGTATTCCTATATATTTAAAAAGACATTTTTAAAAGATACAGGTATAAATATGCTCACTGCATTATTTTTAGTAATACTAAAAAATTAGAAATAACCTATTTACCCATCAATAAAGAAATGGCTTTAAATGAAGATATATCCATTTTATGAAATATGTAGCTATTTAAGAGAATGAAAAGTAGGAAAACCTATAAACACTAATGAAAAATCTCAAAGGTATTAAATGGGGAAAAAAGAAAGTTATATAACAATGTATAATATAACCCCCATTTATATTTTTAAGTTGTTTCATATAAATACATATAAATGTATTTAAATACATAAGAAAGTGACTGGAGAATACCAAATTGGATGGAGAGACTGGAAAAACTTAAGGACACATTTCTTTTTTTTTTAAGACGTTATGTATTTATTTCTAGAGAGAGGGGAAGGCAGGGAGAAAGGAGGAGAGAAACTTTGATGCATGAGAGCTACATCAACCAACTGTTTCTCGTGCACCCCCAGCTGGGGACCTGGCCCATAACCCAGGCATGTGCCCCGACTTGGAACCAAACCAGTGACCCCCCCAGTTCACAGGCCAGCACTGCATCCACTGAGCCACACCAGCCAGAGCAAGGATGCATTTCTTGCAAATAGTACTAGAAAAACAAAGACAAGGAAACAGCATTGGAAGAAAGGAAATGTGATTCTGAAAAGTACTGACCTGGCCTGAACAGTACAGTATTTGCCTGGTCACAATAAACTGTTACCAGTCTTGGCAGAGTGAAAGTACACAGGATGGAAGGTTTAAGGGAGTCAAGAGATACCATCTGTAGTTGATAGGATAAGAAATAAAAACATTGACTAGAGTGTTACTCGAGGTTACAAAGGTATCTATGAGAAGCGATATGAATGTATTGAGAAGACAGAGGCAAGAAGAGATGGGGGCAGGATGTCACTATAAATTTGGTAACTAAAGAAATAGCTGTGACTTATAGAAGGAAGAGCCGAAGGAATTGGGCCGGATGGTCTCTGGGGAACTGAACTGGGGCTGGGAAATGATGGGGGAGAGAGTTGTCACTTGTAACTATACCCTTATGTTACTTTCATAAAAATTATTAGAAAAAGACTAGAAGGCTACATGCTAAGCTTTTAATACTTGTTATATATGGGGAAGGTATGGACAGAGAATGTGACTTGCATGTTTTATTCTATATGTTGAGATAGTATTTTTTTTTTAAGATTTTAGGTATTTCTTTTTAGAGAGAGGAGAATGGAGGGAGAAAGAAGGGAGAGAAACATCAACGTGTGGTTGCCTCTCGCACACCCCCTACTTGGGGACCTGACTGTCAACCCAGACATGTGCCCTGACTGGGAATCGAACCAGGGACCCCTCAGTTCAAAAGCTGGCACTCAATCCACTGAGCCACACCAGCCAGGGCAAGATATTGAGTCTTTATGTTTTTGAAAGAATCCTAGAAGTTAAAAAAATAACAGTTACTATGGAGATGAGTACAAACTTCACTTTCATACACTCCGCAACTTCTATACCTTTGTCACCCCCTTTGGATGTAGGAAACACTGGGTTCTCGTTGATGTTTACGTTTTTATCGTTCCTCCTTTGGCACAGGTGACATTGCATTCCGGTTCCTTAATTATGTTCAGGCACAGCATCGGGGAAGGCAGAAGAGGCAGTTAAGGGCCCGGCAAAATCTATCCTGGGAAGAAATTGCCCGACAGTACCAGAATGAAGAGGATTCCTTGGGCGGTTCCCACGTCATGGTCTGTGACATCAACAAGGAGATGCTGAAGGTTGGGAAGCAGAAAGCCCAGGCTCAAGGATACAAAACTGGCAAGTCCTACAGCGAGCAGATGCAGAGAAGTGTTTGTGTGTTTACCGAATGAGATGGAATATGGGGAATATTGAAGTGCTTTATTTTCCTGCTTTTAAAAACTTAGATAGGAGTTGAAGATAATTTGCGAGGGTGAATCTACTTTGTGTGGTTACAGACATTATTTCAGCAACCCAGAGAATTAGATTGTCAGCCCAGCGTGACAGGTGATATGACCAAAGCCCCAAAGAGACTATGTATCCTACTCAAGTAACGTGACTTAAATAGTAGATCTCGGCTCCTGGACCCTGAGACAGAAGTTTTGCTTTCATTTTCCAGCACCCCGCCCCCAGTGACCCCAAACGTCCTATTCCTGAGCCGCTCCATTGCCCTGCCAGGACTAGGGCGGTTTGATTGACATGGAAGCTGAGCAGGTGTGCGGCCCTTAAAGAAGGGGCGTGCCCTGCAGCCACTGGAGTATAGTTAGCTGACAGCCCCCAGCTCTTAGCACCTGCAGGTTCTGCCTCAGCTTCCCAGCCAGGCTTTCCTGGCAGCGCCCAGCTGATGGCTGAGCAGTAAGAGGCTGCCAGGGCCTGGGCAGTTCCCAGGAGGGTCTCTAGCGCAGCCTTGGCTCCAGAGCCCCCTGTCGGGTAGGCTGAGGCTTTATCTGATCCGCACCAAGGTCTGCCCGGTTTCCCCACTCAGTCTTGTTGCTTCCTCTTTCCTCTGTCTTCCCCAGGTGCCCCCAGCCCCAAAACAAAACAACCCTTTGTACTCCACCCGAGCACCAGTTTCCCAGAAGGCCCAACTGATACAGTTGAAGAAACACCTGTAAACAGTACAGCAGGTCCCAGAATAACGTTTTTTGTTAACATCGTTTTGTTAAAACGTTGATGAGGGGGAAAAAATTTTGATTCCTGGCCAGACCCACCATCTGTGTGAAGTCGCTCTGTTTCTCCGTGTCTGCGTGGGTTTTCTCTGGGTACCCCAGTTCCCTCCCACAGCCCAAAGCTGTGCACGTGAGCGGTGCTGGCATGTGTGAGTGGCCCCAGTCCGAGTGGGGTGAGTGTGCCCTGTGGTGGAGGGACGTCCCGTTCACCTTTTGACCTGAGTCGCTGGGTGAGGCTGCAGGTGGCTGCAGCCTCAAACTGGAATAATCAAGGTGGAAAATCATTATCTGCTTTGTTTTTATTAATCTTTCTTAAATGTATCTATAGCTCACATTGATTTCAGTGTTTAATATTAGAAGGGTTTTGAGTCTTCTTTTAGAAGTTGGGTGATGTTTTTGTGACCAGAAAGATGCTGTAGGAACAACTCTTGTGTATGTCCGTGAGCCTGTGGTGAACTTGTTGCATGATCCATCGTTTCACTTAAAGTCGTAGTTTCCCAGAACCTATCTCCGATGTTAAGTGAGCACTTACTGTACTCTGAAACCGCAGCAATCTTGACAGCAGATAAGAGAGTGACTGCGCATCTCCTGGGAAGCCTCCGCAACCACAAAATGGACAGCCTGTGGTCTAGCTTAAAGGTGCATGTTTTGGAAGCATTTATCTCAGTCGGTTGAGAAAAGAAAAGAAAAAGATGTACAGTTTACATTTGGCTGTTTGTTGTAATATATATATATTTTTAAAAGATTTTGTTTATTTATTTTTAGAGAGGGGAAAGGAGGGAAAAAGAGAGAGAGAGAGAGAGAATCAGTGTGTGGTTGCCTCTCATATGGCTTCCACTGGGGACCTGGCCTGCAACCCAGGCATGTACCCTGACTGGGAATCGAACCTGCGATGCTTTGGTTTGCAGCCCGTACTCAATCCACTGAGCTATGCCAGCCAGGGCCTTTGTTTTAATATTTTTGAAAAATGTTTTATTCTTTGATTTTAGAGAGAGAGAAGAATGGAAAGAGAAACATCAATTTGCTGTTCCACTTATTGATGCATTCATTGGTTGCTTATATGTGCCCTGACCAGGGATTGAACCTGCAGCTGTGGTGTATTGGGATGATGCTCTAACCAGCTGAGCTACCTGGCCAGGGCTTAGTATTTATTTATTTATTTATTTATTACTTATATACAGTCTAGAGAAAGAGAGGAAGGCAGGAGGGGAGAGAGAGAGATTGATTTGTTGTTCCACTTACTTACGCATTCATTGGTTGATTCTTGAATATGCCCTGACTGGGGATGGAACCCGAAACCTTGGCCTACGCTCAAACCAACTCAGCTACCTGGCCAGGGCCTGTTTGCTTTAATATTTTGAAGTACTACTTCCCCTGCCCCCATTTTTTCAAGTGGAAGTAATGGTCCTGGCAGCTGCCCCGTGTTTACCCAGCTTTGCAGAGCCCCAGCTCTGCCCTCTCCCATGCCGCCCAGGCCCCGCAGGCAGCCATTATGAGAGGCCCCCGCGTGCAACAAAGAGTGCAACAAAGAAAACAAAGTGCCTCAGGTCGGCATCAGCACTGCCCTCCTTCCCTCCCCCACCAGGAGTGTCTGTGGGTATTCTAGCTCCATTCTCTCTTCCTCCGCCCACTTGGAGAGCAGCTGCCCACACCGAGGGCAGCCCGCTCGGCCCCCAAGATGAAGGGCTCTTTTGTGTGCGACCAGAAGGCAGACGGCCACTAGTGTTTGCAGACAAAGGCGCTATGTTTCCTCACTCCTACTGAAAAACGTGTTTCCTTCTCTCTGGTACTCAGCCATAAAGACTGACGAACAGAGTTAGAAATGATAAGTGATGTTTCGTCTCTGGAATCATCCCTTCCATAGCCTAGCTTGCCCTTCGGGCTCTCCTCACTGCGAATGCAAATCCACCTGCACAGGAACCAGTACATGTCAGATGGTCCAGCTGTCTTTCTCTTTCCTCCTCGCTGTATCAATCTTCAGTAATAATGCCTTTGCAAAGAAACACCATGCAGAAATAGTTGCAGCTAAGTAGGAGGATCCTAGAAATTATTTAATAAATGTAGAGTTAATGGGTAAAGACATTTCTTCATGTAGCACTGTTATGGGGGTGTGGTTTTACGTTTATGTGTAGCACTTCCTCCCCAAATGGAAGCTCTGACGTCAATAGCCTTAGATTGTTTGATGGGTTCAAAAAGGAATACGTATGAGAGAAATTTTGGATTTCTAAATTCAAAATTTTGGAAAAATATGAATAAAGTCAATGTTATCCATAATTCCAACATCTAGAGATACTCTTCAATATTTTATTTTATTTTTTTAAAGATTTTTTAAATTCTATTTTTAGAGAGAGAGGAAGGGAGAAAGAAAGGGAGAGACACATCAATGTGTGGTTGCCTCTCATGCGCACCCCCACTGGGGACCTGGCCCACGACCCAGGCTTGTGCCCTGATGGGAATCAAACCAGCAACCCTTTGGTTTGTAGCCTACACTCAATCCACTGAGCTACACCAGCCAGGTCTTCATTATTTTAATGAATTTCTTTCCTATCTTTTTTATAATCATTTCCTTTTTGTGAAATTGAGAACACCAGGTATATAGAATTTAGTATTCTGCCTTAATTCATCATTATGTGGTTGTTCCATATCATTAAAAATTTCTTAAAATCATTATTTTTTATGAAATTTCCCCAGATGGAAGTTTCATGAATCATATAACCAATTTACATAACCAACAACCAATTGATTGAATATAGCACAACATTGTGACATCCTTATTTGTACATTTTTGCATGCATTCATTAGTTGTTTTTTTTTTTACTGACTATATAACCTTGAACAAGTGTTTAAACTCTCTGGATCTGAATCTGTGAAATGGAGAAAATAATAATCACCTCATAGGAGATGGTACTATAGAATAGCTATTAAAATATAGTCTTTGACCTGGCTGGTGTGGCTCAGTGGACTGAGCACTAGCCTGTGAACCAAAGTGTCACGGGTTCAATTCCCAGTCAGGGCACATTCCTGGGTTGCAGGAAAGGTAATGTCTCTAGTAGGTGGTGCATGAGAAGCAACCACACATTGATGTTTCTCCTCCTCTCTTTCTCCCTCCCTTCTGCTCTCTCTAAAAATAAATAAATAAAATCTTTAAAAAGAGAGAGAGAGAGCCCTGGCTGGTGTAGCTCAGTGGATTGGGCACAGGTTGCCAACCAAAGGGTCACCGGTTCGATTCCCAGTCGGGGCACATGCCTGGGTTGCGGGCAGATCCCTGGTAGGGGCCATGTGAGAGGCAACACACATTGATGTCTCTCTCCCTCTCTTTCTCCTTCCCTTCCCCCTCTCTAAAACTAAATAAATAAAATCTTAAAAAAAAAAAGAGAGAGAAACATAGTCTCTGAGATAAAACTACCTGAGTTCCAAACCATCTGTGTGACCTTGGACAAGCTACTTTAACCTTTTTGATACTAAATTTTGCTCCCCTGAAACATGAGGATGATAGTAACAGCTGTCTCATGGAGTTGGTGTGAGGATATGATAAAATAACCTATGTACACTAGTTCCCTCTTATCTGTGGAGAATATGTACCAAGACCCTCAGTGGATGTCTGAAATCTCGGATAGCACTGAACTCTATATGTACATGCTGTGCTTTTTCCTATATAGACATGCCTATGGTAAAGTTTAACTGACAAACTAGGCACTGGGAGAGATCAGCCATAACTAATAATAAAAGAATTATAATAATGTGCTGTAATAGAAGTTATGTGCAGGTGGTCTCTCAAACTTTTACTGTTCTGTGCTCGCCCTTCCTCTTGTGCCGTGAGATGACACAGTGCAAACCGCCTCCTGACTGTGTGTGACTGCCCCTCACTTGCAGTGAGTGGTTTGGCGTCACACGTTTGAGGACACCCCTTGCCGAGGTCTTCCTGGAGGCCCAGTGCTTTCTGGTGTGACAGGTCGCCATCAGCTGGAACACGTTTTCTGTTCATATTGTCCACCCCACAAATGTAGCGCCTTTTCCGTCTTAACTGAGTACTTATCATCTGTGGGGACTGTAACCGTTGCTGTTTGAGGTGCAACAGCAAAACTAGAATTTTTTTTTAAGATTTCACTTATTTATCTTTAGAGAAAGGGGAGGGAGAAAGAGAGGGAGAGAAACATCAACTTGCCTCTTGCACGCCCCCCACTGGGGACCTGGCCCACAACCCAGGCATGGGATCTGACTGGGAATCGAACCTGTGACCTTTTGGTTCTGACGCTCAATCCACTGAGCCACACCAGCCAAGGCAAATTTCTGTTCTTCACAATCTCACCAATAGGAGATTTCTTCTTACTGTGGATCTTAGCCACCTCAGCATATGACTTTTCTTTCCTTCCCTTATTGAGTGTACAACTTTTCCCTTTCCCCTCAAAAGAAGCGCTTTACGGCTCCTCTTTGGCATGTCCAAATGGCAGTCATCACTGCTCCAGCACTCTGAGGCCGTTATTAAGCAAAGCAAGGCCTGCTTGAACACGAGTGGGACAACCTTCCGAACAACTGAGGGACTGATGGGGCGTAGCATGTACAGCGTGGAGATCCTGGACAAAGGGGGTGATTCACGTCACGGGCAGGACAGAGCAGGGCAGTATGAGACACACCAAGATTTCCTCACATTCCTTGGCACAGCAAGCGATTTAAAATGTGTGGATTGTTTATTTCTGGAATTTTCCATGTCATGTTTTTGGACCACAGTTGACCACGTGTGACTGAAACCACAGACAGCGGACCCTTGGACGAGGGGGCGCTGCTGTAAAGTGGGAACGCAGACCCTGCCGTCAAAGGGTCCCGTAAGCAGTAGCTGTGATGTCATCAGGGGCGTCCTCCTAAAAATCAAAACAGCTGGGTCCAAGGGTAGGCTTATTGGTAAAGTTCTTGTTAAATACTGCTAGTTTGCTTTCCAGAAAGGTTATTTTCATGGGCCTTCCTCTACAGAGCCTTCCTTCTAAGTCGTATATTATGTATCATTCGCTGCAAATTAAATAATGTTAAAGCTGAATCAGGGTCCGTACAGGGTATAGCCACTCTGATGTGGGGCTTCCTTAGGTTTTTTCTGAATACATGACCAGACTTGCAGTCTAGACACTTTGCTTCTCTCGGACTCCAATAGAACCAGTATAATGACACTATATTCTGTACTTAGAGTGCGTCAATGACCCTCTAAAGTAGGTACTATTGTTAACTCCATTTTACAAATGAGGACACTGAGGCAGGGTAGTTTTTTTCAAGGTTATACAGCTAATGAATGGTAAAGCTGGAATTAGAACCCAGGAGGTCTAACCCCAGGGTCTGGGCACCTGACCACAGTGCAATACAAAACACTTAGTTGAATACACACTGCTCGAAGGTGGGCATAGCTAAGCAAGCATCAGGTTTCACTCAGAGCCTTGGGTGAAGGACCTCCCCTAAACTTCAAGGACACCAGCTTCAAGTCCTCGGGATTGGGGGACACCCATGAAGACAGTGGCCAGGAATCCAAGGGGGAGGAAGGCAGGTCTGTGTTTTCTGACACCACCTCTGATACCCAATGTGTAATGCATGCCTGTCACCAAACGGTTCTCCAGTTCTCCTACACCAGCTGGGTGTCTGAGAGTCCAGTTCAGTTCTGACATGTAACAACTGCCCAAAGTCAGCATCAGATTCCACAGGTTCTCGGGCTCAGCTCCCCAAGACTGCCCCCAATTTAGAAGCCAGCTGCCAACGGGGTGTCCAGGCTGACCAACTCCTGCTTGGCTGACTGCAGGTTCAGGGGTGCCCCACGCACCTCTCTTCGGGTTTGGCAGTTCGCTGGGTGCGGAAGAGGCAGCTTCCCCGACGGAGATGAGAACGAGTTTTCTCTTTCAGGACTCGCTTGGGTATTGGGAGATGCTGAAGAACTGCCCTTTGATGACGACAAGTTTGACGTTTACACCATTGCCTTTGGGATCCGGAACGTCACACACGTCGACCGGGTACGAACGGCTGCATCTCAGGACGTTGGTTCTCCCGGAGTGGCTCCACGGTGAACGAAGGAAGACGGAGAGATTTTTTTCTGGGTTCGGCCCTTGAACGGAATGACTGTTTCAGAGTCAGGGGCCTCAGTCCTTTAGGTTGCCAATGTTCCTAGTCCCAAAATTGGTAAGGACCAGAGAGCAGATCCCCATAGAAGCCATAGTTGCTTGGGTCGGTATTTAAGTCTTTGAGACTGTCAGTCTTGCTCAGGTATTTCATCAGTTTCCTCTCACCCAAGAAGCCATCTGACCCTGTGAGTTCACAGAAGCTCGGGGGCATTCCTGAGGTTGACCCAGAAAAAGGCACTCAAACATTATTTTGGCAGGAGGTAGCTAGTCGATTTATGGTTTTCTACAGAGAGAAGGGGATGTCTGGCTCTTCGTCTGGCTCTTAATCTGATGCAACTTTTATTTATACTTTAATATTCTGTGCACGGCACTTGAAGACAGTGTTCAAAGCATCAGTTTCATTTGTGTAATACGGGCTCTGGGTACCTGATTCTCCTGCTCTGGCTGGGATATCCTTTACAGGGGTCTTTAGTGGGGTTTCGTGACCTGTCCTGCGTCTGTAGCCACAGTTTATTATGTCTTTATTTTTTTTCAAGATTTTATTTTTATTTATTTTTAGAGAGAGGGGAAGGGAGGGAGAAAGAGAGGGAGAGGTGTGGTTGCCTCTCACATGGCCCCCACTGGGGACAGAAGCTGCAGCTGCCTCGGCCTCACGGAGTTGAGTGCGTCTGCTGAGGAACGTTCTTTTGTGCCTTTTCTCACTCAGGCACTGCAGGAAGCCCATCGGGTCCTGAAACCAGGAGGACGGTTTCTCTGCCTGGAGTTTAGCCAAGTCAACAATTCCCTTGTGTCCAGGTTGGCATTGTTAACAGGGCTTGATTCTCCTCGTTCAGCCAAGGATTCCCGTCCCCGCATGGATAGAAAGTAGCCAGTAAGCAGTAAGCACGAACCTCATAGTTCATTCGCAGACTCCCCGAGGGGTGGCACCACCTCAGATGTCAGTCCCTGCTGAAGAACGTCGTCTAGGCCAGGAGAGCCTCAAACCAGCGACCCGAGGCAGCAGTCTGTCCACAGGTTTTGTTTGACGCCTGGCATTTTTAAAAGTTGACTTAGATGTCCATATTTAAAAATCAGAAGTCTACATAAAAATCTGAATTTCCAGCTTCACTTGAGAAATCAGATAGTAGGGCAACCCTGAGTAAGCCATATTCCCACGTGGCCGTGGCTGGAGCTGAGTAGTGAGTACCCCTTCTCCACTTGTATGGCGCTTCCTAACCGTGCCTGTGACCACCTCCTCACCACTCCCTGCTGCTCCTGCACCTGGCTCCCTTCACTTGTTTTAGGTGCTTGCTTGACCCCACAGGCATCAGAGTTTATGACCCCAGGCTTAGACCTTCTTGCTTCTTACCAAGGGACATGTTCTAACCTTCATCTTTGGCCCTTTCATTTAGGCTTTATGATCTCTACAGCTTCCAGGTCATTCCTGTCCTGGGAGAAGTGATCGCAGGAGACTGGAAGTCCTACCAGTACCTCGTGGAGAGTATTCGACGGTTCCCGTGTCAGGTATAAAACTTTTTTTTTCTTTTTTTTTTATTTCTTCATTTTTGGAGAGATCATTGATTGAAGTCTTTTTTTTTAAGGTTTTACTTATTTATTTTTAGAGAGGGAAGGGAGGGAGAGAGAGAGAAACATCAATGTGCGGTTGCTGGGGGTTGTGGCCTGCAACCCAAGCATGTGCCCTGACTGGGAATCGAACCTGCGACACTGGTTCGCAGCCTGCGCTCAATCCACTGAGCTATGCCAGCCAGGGAGGTATAAAACTTCTGTAGCTTACAACGAAGGCCCCAAAGCTGAGTCCCAGTGACCCTTGCCGTGTCTCCCTTTGTCTTTTAGGAGGAGTTCAAGGAGATGATAGAAGATGCAGGCTTTCAGAAGGTGACTTATGAAAGTCTAACGTCGGGCATCGTGGCTATTCATTCTGGCTTCAAACTCTAACTCCTGTCCAGTCCCGGAGCGGGACCCGCTCACAGCCTGTCGGGAGGCTGCAGCGGAAGGAGAATCCGGCTGGTGAGACTGGCAACAGAATGTCCCCTCCTAAGGATACGTGCCTTGGACTCGTTTCTGATATGACCAATCTCCCAAAATGGAAGAAACAAATTCCTGTCACTTTATTTCACCTTGCGTCAGGAACCACTTCACGCCTCTCCCTGGGGTCTTATTGTATTTTTTTTGCCCAGTTCCTGCTATTTTTTCCCCAGCTGTGCAGTGTGTGGTGTGGGTGAAACCAGCACTAAGGCGGTTTTGAAGCGTGTTTGTAGTTTCTCTGCTGGTGCTGACTCCCAGAGGGACAATGAATCATTGGAATCTAATGATTTGAACCGGAAAACTTCCTAACTGTACCCGAGTCAACCTTGCATCCTAGGACGGGTTGAAGGCCAAGAGCCAAGGCCCATCAGAGGACTAACGATCGCAGCCGGAATCATGTGCTGAACCACTAAATGAGTTTACAGTTTGTTTGGTATTTGTGATTTATTTCTTCTTGAGGGAAATGCATTTGTCGTCACTCACTCAGTGCTCTTTCTACCAAAGCCACTGCTGTGCCCTCCTCCGTGCCTGTCGTGAAGAAAGCAACTCAACAGCTCCTTGAAAGAATAACTGTACCAGCAGACTCCCGCATTTAAGTCTTATATAAAGAGCTTCTTTGTCAGAACACATTTGAAGAAAGGCTTTTACAGCAAAAAAAAGTTTGAAAACTATTTAGCCTACCCTCCTCCAGTCCTCAGGGCTCTTATATCCTTAATACAGTAATTGGTGTTAAAATGAGGCATGTTTTGAATGTGGATAGAGCTTAAGGTTTTTGTGGGGCCTTGCTAAGTATGAACTTGCAGAAGCCAACCAGTTGCCTGGCAGTTTGTTCATTGTAGATTAGCTTAGGACAGAGCTCTTTGAAAAGGCTCCCGGTATGCTGTCTATTTTCCCAGCACAGTAGGGTCATTTATATACCTTCACTCGTAAGATCTTGCCCTGTCCCTGGTGAGCGTTCAGATACAGGGATCTATATGCAACTATCTGAAAGACAGCAACCAGGAGCATTTAATACAATGCTAAACCTTAGAAAGACTTAAGCTTTTTTTTTTTTTTCCTCCCAGCTAGCTGGAGCCTATGGGCCTCTGACATGAACAAGGAGCAGGCACTGGAACTTTGTAAACCATCAACCCAGTTTTATCTTCACAGCAGTGTGGTTTCCTCACATTTGAATAAATCAATTAAAAGCTGCCACTTCCTGGCAGTAGATAAGGGCCTAATCAAGTCAGAACCCCCAATGTCCAGCTGCTGGTATTTACATGAACAGATTGAAAATGTTCCCGGTCCTAAAATAGCTCAACTTCATTAGGACTCCTAAAACCCCAAGTACCAGTGAAGGAAAACAATCTCCCAAAGATGTTACAGACCCAGTGCTGCTCTTACATGGAGCATCACCTATCAATTCAAATCTACCACCCCTTCCAGGTAGCAGTAACCTGGCTGCTCAGAAATCCTAATTGTAGCTCACAAGTCCAAGAGCTAAAACAAAAATCCATACTTCATGTGAATACTGAGCATACGGTAACTGGGAAGCCAGGCCCTCTTACAACTTCCCAAGATGGCTGTGGACTCTTTCAGCCTCTGGAGTATTTCCTTTCTACCTGTAAGACAAGTCTGCCGTACTTGTCTTAAAAGACTTGTCTTCTTAAAATTGATTAACAGGAAACCTTTAATGAAGACTACTTAACCAGCTTTAATTGGGTCTTTTAGTGACAGCCTCAATTCACATTTGTTAATTGGGTTTCTGACTGCAGCCACAGCACAGCACAGCAGGCTCACACATTTAAATTCCTGCAAAGACTTCCTAAGAATCACATGGAAGGCTGCTGTTCATCTCTCCGTTTAAAACCACCTTTCATCTTTTGGGGCCTGGCAAGGGACTGCCATTTCAGTGTATTTCCATTCCACGGCCATAGAGAGCTTATCTAAAGGAGTTCTACAACACATTCATCACCACGACCACTTGAGGCCTAAGGCCCAGAACATTCTATAGCAACATCTTTTAATGAGCACTTAAGGACAACAGCATTTTCTAGGTTAGATGTAAGACTTAATCCAGAAATTTCTGCCATGCACTTCTGAGACTTCTTCTGCCATGCATGACAGTTGCAAATGGGTTGAGAATGACAGACTTTAGAGTACTGAGTAGGTGAGTGCACCATATCCCACAGAAGCTTACTTCAGGGACTCACCCCCACTAACCTAAATGGCTATGGACCACCTTCAGCAACCTGAGATTAGTTGAACAAATTGTAACTAACACAAAGTTCTTCAACAGATTTATTTTGAGGGCAAAGGAATGGATTTTGAGGAGGAAGAACATGGAGCAGAGAGGTATGGAATAGAAAATAAATACAAGTGTAAGCTGTTTTGCTAAATGTTTTATAACCACAACAAATGAGTACAGAGAATGCCCTGTACAAAATAATAAAGGTTCAAGATCAAGGTGTTCCTTTAAGCAAGGCTGAAGATTTCAGTCTCTGGTATTTGGAATTTAGGCTGCAATCCTCGTTTTTGGATGGATCACTGGGGTGTGGTGCAGTTCACTTTAACCAGATTTGAACAGAAGAATGGCCACTTGGCCCAGGTAGAAGTAGATGAAGTGTTTGGTTTCATGTGTCACGTAACTACCGAAGTTCCTCCCCACGATGCAGTGCCATGTGGGGTTGTACTTCTTGTCAAACTCCTAGTGGGGGAGGGGAGAGAAAGAGAACACTAGAATTTTAATGTTAAACCAAAGATCAGAGTTTGCCTCCTGGATAGGCAGAGCCTGCAGGGGTGAAAATGAGGAACGTTAGCATCTGCAGATTCTTAGAACGAAAGAATGTTCCCCAGCTCCAAGTCGCCTACATAGTGCATTAATGCAAACATACTTGCAGTGTGAGCTAAGCTGGGACCGAGCTGGGATGTAAAAAGCAGAAAGGGCAGCCTCAAAGACAGGGCACTTTGTTATCGTGGTAATTCCACGATAATTCATTGATAGGTGACATCGACAATTCTAGTTTATCCTGTTCTCATGTGTAAACACAGAACTGAACAGTCGTCCTACTGTATGTCAGTCATGCACCCCCCCAAATCCTAGAAGATGGTTTTTAGCCCAGAATACCCCACTGTAGTTCGTTCAACTCCACTCTAGTATCCTTGATAACAAAAGACTTCCAAAAGAACAAAGTCTCAATTAGCATATAAACCACTGTGGATCAAAATTTTAATTTAAGGAGACACACTGGGCACTCCAATGCACCTATAAAAAGAATGCTGGGAGCAGAATCTAACAGCCACCTGATCAGATTTTATCCTTAAATATTATTTAAATAGCCCTCCTTTTCACATCTGTCTTGAGGCTGATATTCTGCAGAAACGCTTTTCCTCTATTTTCCCCACTCGGAGAGGCTTGGGTACCAACTAGAATGCCCGTGTTAATTTCTTCACTAGGTTACTGTAGACAGGCGCCACAGCTAATCCTTATCTATAAAATTATTTAAAGTCTGTGATTTGGCTCCTCTTATATTGTACGCAGCGTTAACATCTTTTAAATCGAGGTGAACATTCTTACAAGCTACAGGAATGCGCTGCTGCGTTTGTCAAAAAAGGGTGTTTCTATTTCATCTAAAGTCTTTCATCTTCTCATTCTCCACTGCAACCCTCTCACGGCTTAGGCTGCCAGCTTCCTTCCCGTCCAGAAAAGCTGGAGCAGCTGGCAGTTCTGACAGCTGTCTACAGACTGTTACTTACCAGGCCCCATCCTAGCCCCCCAACTACCACTGCCACCTACTTTCTCTCAACTGGCGGCTAAACTCCCCACTGGAAGGCTGGCAAGATCTCCCTCCGGCCTGGCTGGAAACACCCACGCACTCCTCCCTCCCGAACACCCAGATGGATCTTCCGCGCAGGAATCGTGCAGAACGGGGAACCGCTGCTCCCCGATCCTGGAAACCGTTGCTAGGTGGCGCTTTCTCCGTCAGAGCTGGGTAATAAATTAAAAAAAAAAAAAAACTTGGGGCACCGAGATCCTGGTCTTCCCAAGAGGAGCGAAAAATTCACTTGCGTTCTTTCTGGAAACCTCCACACACGAGCCGCCCTGCGTGTCCTCAAGGATCTCTACCAGGCGCTCTAGGGATGCATCATCCCGGAGAGGAAACTAAGTTGCGACTCGCTCCAGCTGAGAGGCATCAGCCTCAGCCCCCCACCAGCGCCCCATCTTTACCTTCTTAATATGCGCCGCAATATCCTTCTCTATGTTATATTTCTCCAGCGCCTGAGTAGCACATTCCACGGAGTCCTGTTGCATCTCCTCCGACATATCGGCATTTTTGATCACCGCCTTTCGGTCGCACATGGTTACCTGGGGGACGGGGGAAAGACAAAGGGTGAGGATTTGGGATGCGTGATGCACCTGCAAAACGCCAGCTACCCCTCGCCCGCTCCGCCGTCCCGGGATGACGCCCCCCAGACCACTTCTCAGGGAGCGCAGTCCACACAGACCCAACAGCGGGAGAAGTCCGGGGAGGGACAAAACAAGGTAGCGAAGTCCCCCGGAGCCCCAAGATTCTCACAGTGGAGCAGGTGCTGGCCAACTGCGACGGTCTCCTGGGGGAGGGGCTGGCGAAGCTCACACCTAGCAGAAGCCGTCGCTACCGAAGCCGTGGCGCATCTAAGGAGCACCACACCAGACACCGCCGCCTATTGCCTAGGCTCCGCCCTGCTCCTGAGGGCCCGCCCTTACAGTACATTCCTACTGGCTTGATGCAACACCTACGACTCTCCCATTGGTCCATAGGTTGAATGGTTCCCGCAGGATCTTTCTCCTGCATTTTGTTGCAGACCACAATGCACTGCTCGTGGCGTCGGTTGCCCCGGTGATGGGCAGCACGCGGTGAGGCCCACACACCGCGATGGTGGAGCTGGGGCGCGCTCTGTAGAACACCGAACCGCTAGAGGGGTGCAAGGGAAGATTCTGCGCAAGCCAGGAAAGTGATTCCAAATTTACCGACATTGTCCCAAGATTTGTTCTCGAATGGTACACAGTCGGGTCCACCCCAGATCGGAAGGATTTACGGATTCTGACTGAGCTGGCCAATCGCTTCACTGAAAGGGAATCTTTGAAGCAGAATCGTTTACCTGGGCAAATAGACTAGTGCAGTCGCAGAAGAGGGAATCTCAGGGCTTGATTTAATGCTCTACTGTCTCATTCTTGAATTATTTTTTTATTTTTCAGCAAGGGACCTCAGTTTTTTGTTTGTTTTTTGTTGTTCTTTTGCTTTAGGTCCCGCAAATTATGTAGCCTGTCCTCCTTAGAAATATAGGAGAGAGATTCCTTAGGAATAAGAGAGGGTTTCTTTATGAATTAAGGAATTACCCCCCCGCCCCCCCCCCCAGAATTGGGTCTTCTCGGCAATTCAGACCTCCTTTAAAGGGGTGGGGGGTCACGCTTGGGCGGATTTGGGTGTGTGTACCCAGGGTGGGGCATCTTGCTCGGATGAGGCAGTCTTTCCTGTGTGGGAGTTTCTTAGTTGAGGATTTATCTCTGAGACTGAGGTGCCCTAATGATTAGAAAGGCATCCCTCAGAGATGCTCCCTCTGACCTAGAGAGGCTAACCTAACCTCTAAGCCGTTAAAAAAGCAAGATCTTGGGAGGTTAGGGAGCAGGGTCGGCTCTGGATTTAAATCCCAGCACTCTCATTGAAATTTCCGTTTTCTTACCTGCAAAGGGGGGATAAGTAGAAAAGGAAATACATCATAAGCATGTTGGGAGTATTAAATAAAGTAATGCCTTTGAAGCTCTCAACAACATGTGGCATATAGGAATCAGTGAATCTTACCAATAACTATCAGTTTATGGAACTGTCCCGGGAGTCACAGCAAGGTTTTGAACCAACCCTTAAATGCCTGTAATGTGTTTTTGAACTTCCATAAAGTCATCAGGTTAATCACCTAACCAGAGCCTTCTGTTTACACTTCTGCATTTTTCTTCTTGACCATCTGCTCTCAAGAACCCAGAGCCCCTTTACAAGTTGACCAGAGGCACACAACTCCAAAGAGAAAGAAGTGGGAATAATGACAACCTCAGGTACAATATATGCATATCAATTAAATTAAGCATTCGAGAGGCTTTTCCGAGGTCCATGTTTCCAATACTCAGATTATGGGTTTGAGGAGTTAAAATAGTTCTGTACAGAGTCATTCCTGAGAAAGAAGGGAGCAAGGTTGGGTTAGCACTTCTACATGACTCGGGCACGTGATTCTGAGCTGTGGAATCTAACGATGACGCCAGAACCTGGAATCTGTCTTGGGGACCTTTCCTTTTCATACACACACACACACACACATGCTGAGAGTAAAGTGGATGAGGTAATAAGAATAGCAGCTGTTTATTGAGTGGTTGCTTACCACCAAGTGTTTTGCATTCACTCAGTGATTCCTCACAACAGCTGTGCCTGGGACCCCTTTCCTCCTGTCTCCCTGGGTGCCACCCTCACCTTCAATACCTTGCCTTATGCATCTCTTCCACTTGGCTGCTACTGAGTTGTATCCTTTATAAAACTCTGTACTAGTAAGTCGAGTACTGTCCTGTGAGTCATTCTAGAGAATTATCGAGCCTGAGGAAGTTGTGGAAACTCTCAAATTTGTAGTCGGATGAAGGGAGGGTAACTGGGCACCCCTTTTGCATCAGAAGTGTGGACAGTCTTGTGGGACTGAACCCTTAGCCTGTGGGATCTGCCCTAACTCTGGGAGTCAGTATCAGAATTGAATTGAGTTGAACTGTTAGAAACCCAGCTGATGTTGGAGAATTGGTTGAAAAATAAGTATTTGGTGTTAGGGAGAGAAAAAAAAAAAAACCCACTTAGTATCAGAAGTGGTGTTGGAAAAAAAACGCAGAGGGGAAGGGACCTGCCCTTGATTACTCAGTGACTTATGGAGCCAGATCTATGGAATCCTGGTCTGAGTCCAAATGTGTGCTCTTCCCATCACATCAGACAGGTTGGCTTATCTTTCTGTACTGAGGATTTCATGCTTTCTGGGAGTCAGTGAAGCACGGCCTACGTTTGCCACTTGGCACATGATGTTTGCAGAACAAATGCCGAATAAATGAATTGGTGCAGAACGGCACCAACATGCCTGCACTTAGTGCAGCGTGAAAACTGCCCCTGGTGTAGTCCTGATAGGCAGCAGGGAGGACTCAGCTCACCACAGGCACTAGAGGGATTCCAGAGGAAGGGGAGGAAGTGGAGACTCAACTGCATTCTTGGTTGATCAGAACCATCCCATCGGATTTACAGAATAGGTCATTTCCAGAGTCCTCTGAAGGTTCAGATGAGACCCAGGATAAGCCCACCAAGTAGAAACCCCAAAGAATTTTCTAAATCATTCTCATGATTTTTGCCATACCTGCACCCTACCTTTACTAGTATTGGTTCAATGTTTTCCTTTAATTAAACTCCCTTTACTTTTAAAATCAGTGTAGTTTTAAAGGCAAATTTACATCATCACTATAAATGGAGAACCTGTCTCAGCTGTCATAAACAGAAGGTAACTATGAAATATAAATATTAGAATATAAAACAATTGTTTCTCATATTGCTAAACTGATCTTGGACACCACGAGTGATATGTTTCCCACATTTGGGAAGTGCTGCCCTTAGGAGGGCTCTTTCAGGGGGTCCACAGATGGATTCCAAAGGTTCCACAAGCCCCCTGGAATCCATGTGTAAAGTGCAATCCATGTGTAAATACCTACAGGCATTTTCCCAGGGAGAGGATCCATAGCTTCCACCAGATGCACTAAGGGATTCAAAACCCAAGAAGGATAGAGGCTAATTGATCTCGAATAAACCACACTCCTAGAATGGATGTAAGATCCCTTCACCAGGTCCAACTGAATTGGCCCATCTGGGGCTCCATAGCACCACATGTCTGGGCAGCTCACTCTGTCCCACTCCTAGCTGCTAGATTTGCTAGAAAACCCCTCTGAGCCTGAAAACACACATCTTCTACCCATAGGAAATCAAAATTAGAGGGAGGCAAAATTTCTGAGAGTACGGGTCTTGGAATCGGACAGACCGGGGAAAAGCCTAAGTTGTGTGACCTCTTACAAGTTAGTTACCCTCTCAGAGGGGCAGACTCCTCATTGTTTTCGTGGAGATAATACCTTCATTATGAGCAGTGGCCAGGATTATATTAATTAATGCATCTAAGGACTTAGCAAAAGTCCAAAAAAATGGTAGCTCTCGCTATTATGTATTGACATCTTACTATGTGCCAGGATTTGGGGACACATCGCCTCACTGACTGACGTCTCACAAATCTATAAGGAAAATGAGGTTCAGAGAGGTGAAGTGTCTTGCCTAAAGTCCCACTGCTAGGAAATGATGGAGCTGGGATTTGAACTCTGGTCTGACTCCACAGTCCCACATGGTGGATGGAAACCAGGCTACCCTACCTCCCAAAGACAGCGATGATGTATGCCCCTGAGAGCTTTCAGTATCCTGGCCCCTGGCAGGAGCTCCCTAAATATATGCTGGGTAGATGGATGGATAGATGGGGAAAAAAGGGTGGGTATTTCAAAATTATTCAGTACTGCTTCCTCCCAAACTTGACCCTGGATTGGTCCTTGACTGTCTTGAGCTTCCCTGGACGAATTACTATTGTACTTTAGGCAACAGGTTTTCCCAGGGGCTTAAGAAAGCCCTTTGGGATTGTTCATAAGCAGGCTGAGGGATTCCTTGCCGGGCTTGGAGCTGTATCCTCCCGCAAACAGGCTAGAAAGGATCACAGCCTGTTCCACCTCAACCCTGCCACCAGCCCAAGATCGCACTGTTCCCTGCCCTGGCCAGCGATCACTTTTCAAGATTTCCTGGGACCTCAAGCCCTTTCTTGGACCAGGAATTTGTCACCAACCTAGCAGCTTCAGCCCTCTCTCGCCTGAAAGGAAGTGTGAGATGCAGCCCCTAGAGTCGACTCAAAGCCCTCTTCCCAGAAAGGAGGGGCTCTGTGGGAGAGCGCTCCTGGGTCTGAACAGAAGCTTCCTCCCATGGGAGAAGGACTGGCACTGGCCTGGGACTGGCAGGAGAACTGAGCTTTGGAGCCAAGTGCTGTACTGCAGTGCAGGGACAGTGAGGTCAGACAAGCAGGGACAACTCGGGGGAGAAAATCTCCCTTCTGGCCAATAGCCAAGCCTCACCTGAGTGCACAGATACCCCTGAAGGCTCAGTGTGCAGCCTCTTGTCCATGGGGGCAATAGCTAAATTCAGGCACATCCAGAGAGGCCTAGTTGGTCCCCCTCAGTGAGCAGACAACCCAGAGCAGAGGCTAAAAGTATCGACGGTGGGGCCAGGCAGCCCTGGGTCTACATCCTGACTCTCCCCTAGTAAGGTGTGTGACTTTAGATCAGTGAGCCCACCTCTCTGAGCCTCAGTTTCCTCATGCATACAATGGGTACTGTCCATAGTTCTCGTTTCTCAGGAACAGGTTGGTGATTGAGATGGTGCATGTAACACATGCAGTGCAGAACTTAGAACATGGCACAAGTCATTGATGCTAGCATGTTATCCAAAACCAGGATTTTTCAACCTCAGTACTATCGTTTTGAACCAGAACGTTTATCGTCGTGGGGGGCTGCCCTGTGTATTGGAGGGTGTTTAACAGCATCCCTGGCCTCTATTCACCAGATGCCAATTGTACATCATGCCCAGTTGTCAACTAAAAATGTCTTCAGACAACGTCAAATGTCCCCTGGAGGATGGTCGTTGGGAACCCCTGCTCTAGGTAACCTGGACTGAGTCCGAATGTCACAGTTCCCAAACTCACAGCCTCGCGGGAAGAACACCAAGCAGGCAGGCCTACCTACAAAGGAAGGGATGGGAGATCCAACAATTCCAGAACAAGCTCCCACCGCCTGCACCGGCTTGGACCAAGAGGCAGGGCCTGACTCTGCTCTAGGAGTCAATGAGCCTCTTCTGACTCACTAGCTGACCTCTGTGTCACCCTTTAATTATATGAAAAGTGGGCCTGAGTTAAATCTCAACTATTCTAGGGCCCCAGACAAAGAGACAGGTCGTTGGTATCTGACTTCTGGCCTCTCCGTCCTTATTCACCAACGGAGAGAAAAGCCTGACTCTCGGGAACTTGGGGTTTCATTAGTGATTGCTGAGAGATCTTTGAGAGAGAACTGTTCGGGGTGCTGAGGACTGTGATACTGTGATTTATCATACTAAATATATATTTGGCCTTCGTCCCATTTCCTGGCTCACGGCTCCCCGAATCTCTGGAATTTGCTGAGCAATAAGAGCAATGGGAACATCTTTTATCGTGATATTTGGTCTCTTGTCCTCAGTTCCTGAAATCTCTTCAAAGTCATAAGGAGAGATGGGTGTCTTGTTATTTTTAACCAGCCCCATCCCACCACAACTGGGCTGGTGTTAATAAGGTGATTTTGGAAGGCACCTCAGGATGGGGGGCTGGTCTCCAGGAAGGGGAGAAGGGCTGGAGATCAAGTTCAATCACCAGTGGCCAATGTTTTAGTCAACTGAGCCTATGTTGTGAAGCCTCCACAAAAACCCAGAAGGACGGGTTCAGAGACCTTCTGGCTAGTGACCACGTGGAGGGCTGGGAAAGCGATGCGCCGGAAGCGGGTGTGGGAGCTTGGCACCCCGTCCCCATACCCTGCCCTTTGCATCTCTCCCATCGGGCTGTTCCTGAGTTACACCCTGTTATAACAAACCAGTCATCTAGTAAGTAAAATGTTTCTCTGAGTTCTGTGAGCTGCTCTAGCAAATTCATCAAGCCAGAGGAAGGGGTCATGGGAACCTCTGTTTACAGCCACTCGGTCAGAAGTACAGGTAACAACCTGAGCTTGTGGCTACAGTCTGGAGGGGGGCGGGTGGGGTAGTCTGAAGGCACGGAACCCTTAACTTAAGAAATCTGATGCTGTCTCCAGGTGTCGGAATTGAGCTGAAATTGTAGGACACCCAGCTGGTGTCTGGAGAATTGCCTTTTGGTGTGCGAGAAACCCTGCTCCTCTCCACACACAGTAACTGGTGACCAGAACTCTATTAGGGATGCACAAGAGAACACAACAGGGGAAGTCCCTTCTTCGTGGAACTTGTATTTCATCAGGCAAATAAAGATAACATGCAAAAATGTCAAACCCTGATCATTATAATGGATAAAAACAGAGTAAGAGACCAAGGGTGACAGGCAAGGGGTCTTATTTCAGAAAGAGTTTTCTGAGAAGGCCTCTCTGTAAAGGTGCCATTTGAGTCAAGATTTGATGTCCTGGCTACCGGGTAGAGGACAGAGGGCAGGGAAGCCAGTGGGAGCAGAGAGGCCAGGTGGAGGCTCTTGCGATGTCCAGACAAAAGGTGATGGAGGCTTGGACCAAGCAGAGGTAGGATGAGAGAGGTGGTTGGATTCTGGATATATTCTGAAGGTGAAGCTGACAGATTTGCTGATTAATTTAATGCAAGGAAGCCCTGGCCAGGTAACTCAGTTTGTTAGAGCATTGTCCCAATATGCCAGGCTTGTGGGTTTGATCCCCCGTCAGGGCACATACAAGAGTCAGCCAATGAATGCATCAATAAGTGGAACAACAAATCAGTGTTTCTTTCTCTCTCTCCTTTCCTTAATTTCTCTAAAATAAATTTTAAAAAATTAAAAAAAAATTGCCCTGGCTGGTGTAGCTCAGTGGATTGAGTTGCCTGTGAACCAAAGGGTCACCGGTTCGATTCACAGTCGGGGCACATGCTTGGGTTGTGGGCCAGGTCTCCAGTAGGGGGCATTCAAGAGGCAACCACACATTAATGTTCCTCTCCCTCTCTCTCCCTCCCCTCCCCTCTGTAAAAATAAATAAAATATTTTTTAAATTTTTCAATGTTTTAATACAAGGTATGAAGAAGAGAGAGGAGTCAAACATGACGCCAAGATTTGCAGCCTGAACAATGAGAAGACTAGGTGGGGTTGGAGAATGCTGGCCAAAACAGAAACACAAAGTTGTTTTGGCCATGTTACGTCTGAGGTGCCTATTAGGCATTCCAAGTGGAGGTGTCAAATATGCAGTTGGATATATGAGTTCTGAGATAAGGTCCAGGCTAGAGCTATAACCTGGGGAGTCATCAGCTTATAGATGACATTTAAAGCCATGAAACCTGATGAGATCACCACCAAGGGAGGAGTATGAACAGATGGAAGAGGGAATGCTTATTCAACTAGCAACATCCCCTGAATTTTTACTGTGGGTCAGGGCCTGAGCTAGGTGTTAGGTACAGAGACCCAAGAGACACTCCATTACTTATTTAATTTTTCTTGCCTAAGTGCTTTGGCCACTTAGATGATAAACAGAGAGCTCCTGCCCTGCCTCTTACTCACTTACTCATTTTTTCAACAGATATGGAACACCTACTTGATACAAGACCCCCATCTAGGCACTAAGGACATGAAGGGAGTAAGTCAGACATGGCTTCTGTCCTAATTGAGTACGTTTTGCATGTGGAGGAGGTGGACACTGAACAAGATGCACATGATAATGTGATTACAGTTGTGACAAATACTATGACAGAGAAAGTAGGCTGGTATGAGAGCTGTTAATGGGGCTCTGCCCTAGCCTAGAAGGCAGGGAAGGCTTTCCTGGGAAGTCACATTTCAGCAGCAATCTAATGGAACAGGAACCGAGGCTAAGGAGAAATGTATGGAGCTTCTTAGATGAAAGGAATACCAGGCTCAACGGCCTGAAGGCTGGGGGAAGGGTGATCATTGAAGGAAGGCCAACTTGGCTACAGTGATGGGGGAATGGGAGAGATGAGCCTGGATGGGTGGGCAGCAGCCAGACCTTCAGGGTCCTGTGAACCAGTTAAGACACAGGATTCTGCCCTGGCTGGCATAGCTCAGTGGATTGAGCGCAGGCTTCGAACCAAAGCATCGTAGGTTCAATTCCCAGCCAGGGCACATGCCTAGGTTGCAGGCCACAGCCCCCAGCAACTGCACATTGATGTTTCTCTCTCTCTCTCTCTCTCTCTCTCTCTCTCTCTCTCTCTCTCTCTCTCTCTTTCTCTCTCTCCTTCCCTTCTCTCTCTAAAAATAAATAAATCTTAAAAAAAAAAACAAAAAAGACACAGGATTCTGTCCTGAGGCCACCACTGGCCCTGAAAGACTACAGGTGGGGGCTCACATGATCAAAAGGTCACTGAGGAGCGTGGGCCAGAGGGGCCAGTGTGGCAACTGGGACAACATATGCACTTTGGGAAATACATAGACATGCAGTCTACATGAAGCCCCAAATTTGCAGTCAGTCAGGAGGAAGTGTGGGTAGACTGAGAACCTCATTTGCAGCCGGTGTCTCAAGCGACACTAAGTCTTGTGGGAGGGACTAAGCTCTTAACCTGAGGGCGTCTGCACGAACTCTGGGCAGTGCGGGAATCAGATTGTTGGACACTGAGTGGGTTTTGGAAACTGGTGTAGAAAAACAACATCTTTACTGTCAGAAGTGATATCAAAAGAGAGCTACACCTGGCTGGTGTAGCTCAGTGGATTGAACACTGGCCTGCGAACCAAAGGGTCACTGGTTTGATTCCCAGTGAGGGCACATGCTGGGTTGTAGGCCAGGTCCCCAGTTGTGGGGTGTGGAGAGGCAACCGATCAATATTTCTCTTCCTCTTTTTCACTCCTTTCCCTTCTCTCTGAAAATAAATACATAAAATCTTTTTTTTCTAAAGATACCACAGGAAGTCACTGAGTATTAAGCACACTGCTAGACATACAGACTTTAATAAATGTAAAAATTATAAGCCACAAATAGAAAAAAATGTGAATAAATGGAAAGTGATGCTAAGCTTCTGGATGGGAAGGCCAAATATAGCAAGAATAACAAATTCCCCATGCAAATGTACAGATTTAACATGATTCCAGTTACAATACCAACAAGATGCCATACAGAACTTGATAAAGAGGTTCTAGAATGTGCTTAGGCAAATCAACCAGCAAAAATGCAGGGGGAATGAAAGGAGCAATAGTGGGTAACTGGGCCCCTACAGAGGTACAACTAAGAGCAAAGTTCTATACTTGGGTCACACAGGTCTCGGCACCACTGAACACCAACTCTGCACTAACCTGGACCTGAAAGCCTAGGAGGGTGTGGCCAGGCAAAAGGCTGGAGAGGCAGAGAGGAGAAAGCAGCATTCCAGGGAGGAGTAGCCCCTGCAAAGACCTAGTACCGGCTTCAGACAAAGCAGCTCCTAGAGAAGCTGACAGAGGAGGAGGAGTAAGAGATAAGGAGAGGCTGGTAGAGGCAAATTCTGAAGGGCTAATAAAGGGGTGGAGATGGGGTTCTTTCCAGGAGGCCACAAACTTTGTCTCCTCCACTGCTTTGTCCCTAGCATGTAGCACGGTGCACACAGTAGGCGTTCCAGAAACAGTCTGGAGATCTTTTCATGCCTGCGTGTGCACGGACTTGGCCTCTTGAACGTCTGTGTGGCATTCTGGACTGCACATCTTCCCGTGTAACAACCTCCCCCTGGACGGACCTTGAGGTCCTTTCCAGTTTTAGGTGGACTCATAGTTATTGTTAATCAACACTCTAGCATTCTGAACACAGCGTCCCCTGTGGCCCTTCTTCCTCAGGCCTGGGCGAGGGATCACTGCATTTTTGCTTAGTCCTGTTCTGCTTTCCTTCTGGCTTCCGAACAGGCACCCTTTCGCTATTCACAGCTCCCGTAGGAGACTGGGAGGCTGTACTCCCATCAGGCTCTCCCCTCCCCCGCTGCCTGAGCATCTCATCCTTTATAAGCATCCTATTCAGGGATGTACAACAAATACTTGTATGGTAAAGGACGCTTATACTGATTTCCACTGAGCAGCTGACATACTTAGGACTTACATGGGTAATCTAGCCTGGCCAGGCTCTGATTGACATGAGGGCATCTCACGCTAAGTCACCTGTGGCTGCAGAGTGAGAAAGAACACCCTCCCTCCCACCCCACGTCCTCACTGTGCTGAGCTATTTTGCTTCCCCAAAGCACCAGGCTTTTCCTTCTGCCCTCCCAGCTTTCTTTGCACTTGCTTTTCCTTCCGTCTGTAATGCTTTGCTTTTCCTCTCCTCATTTACCTAGCTAATGCCAGCTGATTTTTCAGATCTTGGCTTAGAAGCTACTCCTTCCGGGAATTCTTCCCTGAACACTCCACTCCAGTCTCGGTTAAGACATTCAGCAGCACCCTGTATTTCTCGTAGCACGTGTCTCACTGTGTTGTAACTGTCTTTTGAGTTGCCTGTGAAAGGTGTGAAGGCAGAATCAGGATCCCGTGCACTGTTGTATCCCTGGCACCGAGACAGACGTTCGGCAGCTCAGTAAAAGTTGAATGCATGCATACATGTTGCGTGGACAAGGAGTGGGGAAGCCACCAAAGTCCCAGATGCCAATTAAGAGACCCTGCGCTCATAGAGCTGGAGTGGAAGCATTCCATGAGGGAAAAAAACCTCGGCTCCTGCAGGCCCCGTCAAGGAGTGTGCCATGGAGAGACAAACCAGCAGCCCTTGAGAAGGACAGAATAACAAAAGAAACGTCCCCAGCTGCCTAGCTGCAGGAAATGTCTGTCAATGTGACATTCACAGAAGCCCTGCCCATGTGCTGTCCAAAGGGAAGAGCCAGCCAGCCTCAGGCAGACAGAAGGAACTTCAGTAGCTGTGCATGTGTCAGCACGGGGACGTGTGGCTTACAAGCCTCTTGGCTCTCTCTTTTTTTTTTTTAACTACAAAAAAATCTCCAGATATTTCCCATATATATATATTTGTTACTTTTAAGGAATGTTATTTTATTTATTTTTAGACAGAGGAGAAGGGAGGGAGAAAGAGAGGGAGAGAAACATCAATGTGTGGTTGCCTCTCATGGGCCCCCAACTGGGGACCTGGCCTGCAACCCAGGCATGTGCCCTGACTGGGAATCAAACCAGCGACCCTTTGATTTGCAGGCTGGCGCTCAGTTCACAGAGCCACACCAGCCAGGGCAGGAATGTTTACTTTTAAGCTGTGATTGCCAAATTATATTAACACAGTTCATTACAAATCTGCTTAGTAAAAAATTGGCTTGGGTCCAAAAACATTAAGATTCTATCAAATCAAGGCATCCTCTTTCATAAAACATTATTAGCATTGTCATTAATCTTTTTGTACCCCTTCAAGCCTTTGCTTGTGTTTCTGGTTTACTCTGCTGTAAAGTGAGTTTCCAAGGTATGCGACAGAGTGGGAAATGTTTAGGGAAAAGATCTGGGTTGAGGGCGAGGAATTTGGGGCTTAGAAAACAAGGCTTGGCCCTGGCTGGCGTAGCTCAGTGGATTGAGCACGGGCTGCGAATCAAAGCATCACAGGTTCGATTCCCAGTCAGGGCACATACCTGGGTTGCAGGCCATGGCCAGCATCCGCACATTGATGTCTCTGTCTCTCTTTCTCTCTCTGTCTCTCCCCCCACTCCCTTCCCTCTCTAAAAATAAATTAAAAAATAAAGTAAAATCTTAAGAAAACAAGGCTTGGTGAACTTTAGGAGCCCACTTGGTCCTTTTCTACCTCAGTTCCCTTTTCCTGGAACTAGAGTAACCCTTCTTTAAGTACTAGTTAATAAAACCAATAGTGTTTTTTAAGTGCCTACTGTGTGCCAACACAAAAGGGCTATAAAGGGAAGTGATTAGTCTCAGTGGTGGGGGGCACGGGGGTGTGGTTCACACACCTTTGAGAATGTCGAACTGCATTGTCCAATGTGGTAGCTATTAGTCATAGCTATCTATTTAAATTAAAATTAATTGATTACAGTTAATAGTTCAGTTTCTCAGTTACAGAGGCCACATTTGGAGTGTTTTAATGGCTACATGCAGCAAAGAACCCTCCTAGAACCCAGGTATAGAATGTTCCCATCATTGTCCAAAGTTCTGTTGGTAACACGGCATGCGTTTTCTCCCAGAATAAAGACTTTCCCGCTCACAGGCAATACTTTGGATCCAACTTCACAACTCATACAATTTTGTAGGCTCGGGGTGGGGGCTGGTTGCTTAGGCAATGGTTCACTGACCCCTGAAACCCATGAATCCAAGAAAAGGAAGCCCTGATACGACAAGCTATATTCCAACCGAATAGAGCAAGTTGGCAAAAATCGAGCAATAGAGAGCCGCTACCAACTCAGGATGCTGCTTTATATGAACCTCACATAAAACCAGGCCCTTGGGTTACTACCTGTCTGGCCCCATTAAGAAACAAACAAATATCAAACCACCAGTTCAATATCCAAACATAATTTGTAAAACAATATTAAAGATTTTCTGCAGTCTCTTAAGCAAGCACCAAAGCGGGATAATATTCACAACACACTGCAACTCTTCTTGCATTATCTCTTCCATCTTCTCTCTTCATCCTCCCACACATGGCATTTGCCTCCTGAAAGCTCTCCGCACCCGCATTCCAAGGCCTCTCCAAACCCCCTAGCTCTGCTGCTGCTGCTGCTGCTGCTGCTGCTGCTCCTTGTCCTCCCCTGCACGGCAAGTGCTTTATTATGTAGCTCTCCAGCAGATGCTTTATTTTCCCCATCACACAAATATAGTGGCAAAGGACAGAGAGAAAGCTCCCATGGTGCTGTGCCCAGGAACACATTCCACGACGACCCAGCCCACGGCTCTCCCTGCCAGCCTGGACTAGTTTCTCTGAGATGACTCATTTTCCCACTGATGGTCCACTCCCATCACTTCCTCTGCTGCCCACTGCTCCCAATGGCCAGGGTCATGACGGAGACTGGCAGAGAAGAAATCCTTTTGCTAGGATGCCAGAGGGGACTGATGTCATAGCGAAAGGAAGAAAACCAGATGGGCAGGTTCCGAGAATGTTTTATCTCCACTGTTAATTGTTCTATTACTTCTTTAATAGGGCACCGCCCAACTCCCTACCAGGGAGTAAATGGCTTGCTGTGAGAAATGCATTAACTCTTAACAGGTTGCCAAGGTCAAAGGCTTCTCTTTTCATTCTGAGGATGAGCCCATTGATGCCATTCTTATCATCTATTAGGGATGACGAATTTCATTGAACTCTCTTGTATTTTAAGTGAAAGCTCATCTCTGCAGGAAGGACCGTCCCATCCCATTTATCTAACTAACTCCAGTGCCCATCCACCATCATTAGATCACGCGCCTGGATTTCTGTCTTCAGTGGAGAGGGCACGTAGAGCCTAGAGCCATCCCACTTCTCATTCTCCCTTCTCATGTCCTCCACACGTGCCTGAACTTATCACCGTCTGTCCCCTGCAGCTCATGTCCATCTGCTTTGCTCCTCGTCTCAGAATGCTACCACTGCCCACCCAAGGTCCCCATGCCAGGAACCTGGGAATCAACCTGGACTCCCCCTCCTTCCTCTGCCCCCATGTCCAATCTTTGTCCAAGTCCTGTGACTCCATCTTCTTGGGATATCTAATCTCATTAGTATTTCTACCTCTTATCACCTTGCATCTGGTCACTGGCATCTCTTGCTTGGGTGATGGCAGTGATCTCCTAGCTAGAGTACCCCCAGTACCCACTCCTAAGTTACTTTACCGTGTAACCTGCCAGGACCCGGGCCATCTGGGGCTATTCCTGTTCTTACCTACACTCACCTTTAGGCTAATCTGAACACACTGTATATCTTCCCTGAACATATAGAATCCAACTCTAAAATCATTAATGGATAATGTAGGGTTTTTTGAAAAATTTTATTTATTTTTAGAGAAAGGGGAAGCAAGAGAGAAAGAGAGGGAGAGAAACATGGATGTGCGAGGGAAACATCAATAGGCTGCCTCTCGCACGCTCCCAACCGAGGACCTGGCCCACAACCCAGGTGTGTGCCCTGGCTGGGAATCAAACCGGCAACCTTTCGGTTTGAAGGCTGGCACTCAACCCACTGAGCCACACCAGCCAGGGCTATTCATGGATAATGTAGTTTTAACAAAGTAATCTATGAAGTCACAGGATGGGGTTTACACTGTAATTAAACAGAAATACTCCCTGCATCCGCCTCCTAATCATCTCTCCTTTTTTCCCCTAAGTTCCCTCATAATGGCAGCAGTACTGCCACATAGCTCACTCGCTTCTTCTTTCGTCTAGGGTCCTGCACCGCATCTGCCCTCCAGTAAAATCAGCTCTCAGTCTCCTCCCTAACTCCCCTATCACTTCTACGGAGCTCTCACACCAACATAATTCCTTAAAACCCTTCCATGGCTACTCACTGCCCTCAGTAGAGTCTGAACTCCATTAAATGGTTTCCTAGGTCTTGAAGCCCAGGTCCTTCTCCCCGCTTACACTTGCCCTAGCCAAACTGTAGGGCCGTGGAAGCTGTCCCTGGTCTGCCATGCTATCTTCTCTCCAGGCAATCATACATGCTGGTGCTGTTCTTTTTGCCTGAAAAGCCCTTCCCTGCTTCCCTATGGTTAACTCCTGCTGGTGTTTCAGGGCTCAACCTAAACTCGGACTCCTGGAGGCCTTTCTTATAATCTCTAAGGCTGCATTGGCTGGACTCACAGAGGCTGACCCTTGTCGCAACTGTGCTCTGATGGATTGAATAGCAACTTGATTATCCATACACCATCGGCCTCATACGGGGCTTAAATGACAGCATGCACTTGATGATGCTGAATAAGCAGATGAGCAAAAGCTCAAAAGGGTATCCCTGCCTAGGGTCTGCGGCCTTAGCAGAGAATGGGCCCCTTGAGCACAAAGCAATCATTTTGGCTTCGTTTGTGTTCTAACCTGCAAAGGTTAGTACCTGGGCTCACAGGAACAAAACCCACCTTTGTGGTTCCACGGATGATCACAAATGCCTCCTAGCCATTTAGCCGTGTTCCTGCTCATCAGGAAGGCTGTACTTGCCACATCTCCATATCTGGGCACAACATGCTCTAGATTAGGTACGAACCCATTTGGTGACTGCATCCGGCAAGACTGTGCACAGTACAAGCTGAATCATGACTATTCATAAGCAGTCTTCTACCTAGAGCCCTATTAGGTCACTTAGCTGATTCCATGTATCTCTCTCCCTAGGAAGAATACCCAATTGTCTCCAATAGCATTTTTTGGGGGTCCTTCCTGGCAACAATAATGTAGGAGTGGTAGAACTCAGAAGGTGCTGTGAATATCCCCCCAAATGAGGAGACATGTGGAGTTAGGATGCCTTTAGCATACCCAAGCACCTGCAAGGCTTAGACTCAAGATCACACTGGACCAGGGCTCTTTCCTGCTTGTCTTCACAAGTAGAAGCTGTATACAATCCAGAATACAACAGGTAGTCCTGATGCTTTTATTTTAAAAAGAATTTGTTTTATTTCAATTAAAAAAAGTAGTATCTGATAATTACAGACAGTTTGACGAATGCAGAAAAGCACAAATAACAATAAAAATATAGACATCACTTCCATCAAGAGATATCTCCACAAACATTTGGAAGGTTATTATCTTCCATGTTTTCTTATTGCAAGCTATGAATGAACACACACACACACACAACACATAATTGTATAGAACTGGATAATTCATAAATTTTGTGTTTTTTTCAAAATATGAAAATGAAACAGTTGAAATAACAACCTTCAACTTCACAGAAACATATGACATCTAAAGTGAAATTTCTCATAATTGCATCCTTTAGAGACAACTGGTATTAACTAGTTTCCTAGATTCCTTCAGAAAATATACGTGTGTGCGTGCATGTATAAAACATCATTTTTAATTCACTTCAATTAAAACTAAATTAGTGTGACCTTAATATCTTTCAAAACATCATTCAGTAATTGTGTAAGATTCATTATTATTGCATCGAACCACTCCCTTAGGATTAGGAGTTTTTTTTTTAATTTCAAAGAATGCAATTGTAGGGGCCCAGGGCAGGCTGCCTCCAAACATCCCACGTTAATTACTTTAAAATAAAGTGACTTGACAAGCAGCCAGTGCAGGAAGGGCACATGGACCCTCCCTTGTCTCCTTGAGTGCAAGAATAAATTTCCCCTGTAAAGGTGCCCTCCTTGCTGCAGGGGGACTAGGAGAAACACTGTATCTCTAGAGTTATGGAATCCAGGGCCCAAAACTGCATACACAAACCTTGTTACTCCTTCACTAATGTACTACCCAAACCCAAACTTTGTTTGGCTTCCTCAGGAATTAGCATCCAAATCTAAGTGTCCTCGTCCTGTCATTTCTTCACAAGTTTACTGTTTCTCTGTTTAGAAAGTACAAACGCTGGCTGGTTCATCATTCCCAGGAGCATCATTATTTATGATCTTCCCTGTGCACATATTAAATACTGGTTTTTCTCCTGTTAATCTGGTCTTAACGTCAGTTTCATTATTGGTCCAGCCATAAGAAACTCAAGTGGTAGGGGAAGTCTCCCCCTCCAGGACACAATGAACATAAATAATTTATTGTGAGGATTTCTTAGTTTCTCATGATAAAATCCAAGTGGAATTCCTGGATCAAAGGAAATGTGTATATTATCAGGGCCGGATGTATGCCATTCGATTTACCTTCCAAAAAGATGATACACTCAGCAGTTGTGTGTCTAGTTTTTTGTTTGTTTTGATTTAAAAAGACTAAAAGGTGGTATAACTAAAGTCAACTACCTTCAGAATACATGTTTGGTTTTATTCCCTAATGCTAGCATTAACAGTTGTTTTTTTTTTTTTTTTACCATTTCAACAACTTTTAATTTACTGCTTTTAGAGAGAGAGAGAGGAAGGGAGATAGACATGGGTTTGTCGTTGCACTTATTCATGCATTCTTTGGTTGATTCTTGTATGTGCCCTGACCGGGGATTGAACCTGCAAACTTGGTGTTTTGGGAGGCTGCTTTAACCAACTGAACTAGCTACCTAGCCAGGCTAACAGACTTCATTTGTTTTTAAGATTTTATTTGTTTAATTTTAGAGAGAGGGGAAGGGATGGAGAAAGGGAGGGAAAAAAACATCAGTGTGAGGTTGCCTCTTGCACACCCCCAACCAGGGACCTGGCCTGCAACCCAGGAATGTGCCCTGACTGGGTTCACAGGCCGGTGCTCAGTCCATTGAGCCACACCAGCCAGGGCTGGAGTTTGTCTTGAGCAAGTTTTGTACCCTTCCCCCACGTTTTATTGCGAAAATTTTCAAACATCCAGAAAGGTATAAAGAATGGTTCTGTGAACACAGTGATTACACCTACCGTCTAGATTCTAGAGTTAATAGTCATATTTGCTGTCTTGTATCTACCCGAGAGGTTTCGTTTTTAGTATGACCAATCTTTTTAGATCGAGATTCTTCTGATACAAGGCTTCACTTTTGTAACGCCCCCAGATTCAATGCCCTGCACTATGGGATGTAAATGCGAAAAGCGCTGAGGTGGGGGGCTACCAGAGCTCCTGAAGGACTCAGCACAGAGGTTCTGAGCCTGACTCCGGGTTCTAATCCTGTCCCCATATGAGACCTCCGTTTTCTCACCTGTAACAATGGAATCCCCCCATCCTTGATAGAGACTAAAAGCACAAATCATAGGAAGCACTCTATAACGAGAGTTGCCAAACGTATGATTCTTTTATTCCCTATCTCCCATGAACTTCAAGTCCAAGCTATAGAGCTCATCTCAGCCCTCTTACACCCATCTTTGTCCGTCTTAAACCCTCAGTTCTAACCAATTGTAAAATGGGAACAGGGTGGTCCAGAGGGCTACTGACCTGAGAACTGAGCGCCGCTATGACCCCGCCCAGCCCAGCGGTCCGAGACTTTTTCTGGTGCAGCGGGGTGAGCCTGCGGCCTGACTCCCTCCCCCGGAAGCCCCGCACGCCGAACAACAGCTCGCGCAGCACACTCTGCGCGCTTCCCTCGTCACTTCAGAGAGTGCTCACAAACGTCTGTGAGGTAGGCGGCGCAACAGAGGCACAAAACTGACGCCTAGGGAGCCTGAGACCCTTGCCCAAGTCCATGCAGCCGTTGAGTGAATTGCCTTCGGGAACTAAACCCAAGTAGCTGGACTCCACAACCTCTCTCTAGGCGCCCAGGGATGCTCCAGCACCTACGGGGGCCGACCGCCCGAGCGCACGCGCAATCCTCGCAGCCGCGTCCCCTTTAAGAGAATTCCTTCTGCGTCCTCCGACCCTTTCGCTTCCGCTCCGCGCTCCCATAATGCTGTGCGGCTGAGTGCCTCCGAGCCCGCGGGGACGCTGCGGGGGAGCGTCTCCGGCTGAGGAGGAGGAGGAGGAGGCAGCGGCGGCGACGTGGGCTGCGGCGGGCCCGCGGCGTCGGGCGGTGCGGATGTCGGGCTGGGCGGACGAACGCGGCGGCGAGGGCGACGGGCGCATCTACGTGGGGAACCTACCTACAGACGTGCGCGAGAAGGACTTGGAGGACCTGTTCTACAAGTACGGCCGTATCCGCGAGATCGAGCTCAAGAACCGGCACGGCCTCGTGCCCTTTGCCTTCGTGCGTTTCGAGGACCCCCGGTGAGGCCCCGCTCCATCCACCCGCCCGCCGGCCCCGGTCCCCGCCTTCCCTGGTCCTGCTCCCCCTCCCCCTCCGGCGCTCCCCTCCCCCCTCAGCACAGACCCCTCACGGCGCCCCCGGGTGGAGGCTGTGGCCTCCTCTCACCGTAGACTCCGGGCCGTCCCTTGCACCGGCGTCACTTCCTCTATTATTATTATTGGGTTTTCTCTTTAGTTTACTTAAAAGCACAAAAGCTGGGCCTTTCGAGGGCCCAAACCCGCCTAAATCGGCCTCAGGGATGGTACGAATGAACGAATGATCATTCTCTTCTTTACGGCTGGAGAGGCACCCTGAAGGGGAAGCGGCCGGGACTTGGGGACCTTGGCCCCTGAACCAGCGTGAGAAGACTCGGCGAAGAGCAGGAGTGGCCAGTCGCCACCCCCCGTCCCCCGCTCCGCGCTCGAACGCGCCGTCTAGGGGGACACAGGCTGCGGGGCTGTAGGTGCTTTTGGAGGTCGTAAAGGGGCCTCTGTGATGGAACGGATCTTGGTCGGCGCGCGCCCCGCCCTGCAGGGCCCGGACCTTGTCCTTGCAAAAGCTCGGGGGGTTGGAAAAACTCCTAAACTGGCTGAGGGGCGGGGGGGGGCTCTGATTTCACTCCTCTCCTCTGAGGAGGGAGGCACGGCTAAAGGCTAAGGGACACGAGGATTTGGAAGTTCTCCGTCCCTGGACCGGTGCAAAGGGGTCTCGGTGACTTTGCAAACATGGTCGGCTCGGCCCCGGAAAAGACTTAGGAACTTTCAAAACTGCGGTCGGAGCTTCTTAGAAGCCACCCGGCTGTGCTGGTTCCTCAACTCGGGGTAAACTGCAGCCTTGTCTCAGGAGCGCTTGGCTCTGCAGGCTTCACGGTTCGGACGGACCTCGGGCGTCTCGTCTGCCCGGTGCCGTGGTGGGCCGGGGCCGGGAGAGCGTGCGAGGGTGGCGAGGCAGGACACACCCTGAGGCGCTGATTGCCATTCGCCTCAAAAAATGGAACAAGGCATTTTCTCACCTAAACTGGAGAAGGTTGCACCTCTGTCAATTAGTAACGTTCCCCCCGTGTGGTTTTTGAGCAGTCTCTGTGTGTCTCGTACCATGCTGTGTATTCTTTAGCATTTTCAGCCTTTAAAGAGGAAGGTATTGTTAATCGCATTTTACAGACGAGGAACCGGAGGGTTTAGAGAGTTGGTAAAAGGGATCAGGGATCAAGGTAGGATTTGAACCCCCTGTTCTGCCCTTTCGGAATACAAATTTATATTGTCATCTCTTCCCTCGTTTCTTTTCTTTAATATTTTATTTATTTCATTTTAAAGAGCAGGGAAAGGAGGGAGAAAGAGGAGGAGAGAAACGTCAGTGCGTGGTTGCTTCTTGCACACTCCATGCTGGGGACCTGGCCGGCATCCCGGCATGTGCTCGAGCCTGAGCATCAAACCAGTGACCCTTCAGCTTGCAGGTGCTCAGTCCACTGAGGCACATCAGCCGGGACCCTCATTTCTTTAATAATAGAAAAGCTGTTGTTTGATACACTCGATTCCAAGTTTCAAGCAAAGCACTGCACACACATTATTTAATCCTAACAGTAACCTTGTGAGAAAGACATTAGTTACATTTAGAGATACAAAAAAATTACTGATTCACCCAGAGACAGCTACTAGTGAAGAGCAGAAGGATGATTTGAACTCAAGTCAATTTTTATTCAAAGTCTGCTTTAAACCTTAGCAGCTCTGCCTCTCTCCCACTGCACTATAAATATAGTCAGGGTTCCACTGGATGTGGTCCTCCTTGCTTTTAAGCCTGTAACTAAATCTTGGTAAATGAGTGTGCCTATGACAACTGAATGATGCCTTTTTTACTAGTATATCTCCAGCTCTGCTTGTCCCCCCAAGCCGTTCCTTCTCCCATCCAGTACTGGAGAATCAGCTGGTGTTTTTATGTCTTCTAGAGCCCTAGGAAAGACTAAAAGACATTTGCTCTTTTTTTGAGAAACTGCACCTAGATAGCGGGTTTGACAACTTCTCCAAACCATGTGTGAAAACATATGCTTGAGGAAGTTTTATAGTCTCACAAAACCTTAAATTGCATTTGTGTTTTGAGCCTTCTTTTTAAATGGTTTTTTCTTTCTATAGACTCAGTGGTATTAGGCTTTGTAGAAGAGTGAGTATTAAAGGACTAACGTGTGGTATGCATTTTGAGAAACTGTCCACCAGAGTTAGAGAAACACTGTTTTACTTGCAAAAGCAGTTATCAGTTAATTTATTCCTTTTTCTGAATTAGCTCTCCTGTAAGTAATCTGTTAACTCATTCATTATCATTTCATACCTAGAAAACCATGTATGTGACAGCTGTAAAGCTTAATTCCAATATTGTGTGAGGTCTTCAGACCAAAATAGTATCGCATCAAAGATTCTGTTTGTATTATTTTCTTTACTCTAGGTTCCCTTTGATACTTGTTACTCATACCCCGCCCTGGGAAGTCTTTCAGCCTCCTGAGCAGCACTAATGCCAAACTTTTCTTTGCAGAGATGCTGAGGATGCCATTTATGGAAGGAACGGTTATGATTATGGCCAGTGTCGGCTTCGTGTGGAGTTCCCCAGAACTTATGGGGGTCGCGGTGGGTGGCCCCGTGGTGGGAGGAATGGGCCTCCTACAAGAAGATCTGATTTCCGAGTTCTTGTTTCAGGTATGTTCTTTTGAAAAACCAAATGAGGTGATGAATGTAGAATATATTTAGTACAGTCTGGCCTTCAGGAAATGGTAGTTCTTCTTCAGTGCACAGCATACATGGGGCTCTCTTTTTTATAGCCTATGCACACTGATGGTCCGAAGCCCTGCCTGTCTTGCCAGTGAGGCTGGTATCTTGCAGATGAAGTTGCACTGGTAGTGCAACCTTGTCCTAACAAACTTGTTTTTTATAGAGGAGTTTTCTAGTGTTAAAAGGGAAGATGATGGCAAAAACCCCTAACTGAAGACGGTTCTAAAGATGTTTTCTTTTGGAATGTTCCATGATATTTGACTTGATAGAAAAGACATTCCAGGAGCCAGCCTTAAACAACTTGGATCCCGAAGAAGGCCAGTTTTTGTGTTTTTGGACATATGTAAAAACAGAAAAACAACTTGGCAGCTTAGAGATTGTATTACAGAGTGTAGAACAAAATGTCTAGGGTTGACAAGTGATGAAATGATAAGTGCTGAAATGCTATGCATCTCTTGAAATATTAACACTGGTAAAGACCTGGGGTGCTTCTGTACATTCAGGGGTGTTTTAGGGCCCTGGTGGAGTGAAATGTCTTGAGGAACCCGGCACCTTCTTAGATGTGAATATTATAGTCAAAGCCGACTCCCATTGGTGCTTAAGAGTGATACTATCAGTATCTGCCTATCTTGTGTCCCTTTGTAATTAATTTAACCCCAGAACTCTATTCACTCCTTCAGGATGTCATATTTTTTTCTCTCTCCATGCTGCTCTGAAATCCTGCTTAGAAAACTATTAGGAAATGGCGGCAGTCCTGAGCTGTGAACGGTAACACAGCCTTTGAGAGCAGGAGCACATTTCCCTTTCATGACATCAGGTAGGGGTGTATGACTCCCGACTAGTTTTAGCATCTGAGTCTTACCTCTCCCCCCCCCACTGTATTGGAGAATATTGGTGATCTTTTAAGAGGTATTTTGTCTAGTTTGTCAGTTAATCACACCTACAAAAAAGCAAACAAATTTTAGATTTTTGTTGCGTTGTTACCTTCTGCTAGCTACACTTTGGTTATTTCATTGGATAGTTTCAAATTCCCATGTCTTAGGAACCTAGTTAGTCAAGAAATCATTGGTACTGATAAATTTCATATGGAAAAAAGAACTCAAAGTCTTGAGAGTGTGGTATTAATTATGAAGGACAAAGAGAGGCTATGAGTTCCCAAGAGATGCAAACCTGTAATGAGATGGAGTTCTTGCTGTGTTGGAAAGGCTTGTTCTGGAAGATTAGCTGGGGACTAGTTTCTTAAAGTGGTTTACTACACATACTTTAGTGCTCTTCTCTACTTTCATGTTCCTTGTCAAGATGTGTGATTTGGGGACCCTCAGGATTTAATAGTGACTGATGGAGAAGGGCCCCTAGGTATTGCTGGCTCTAAACAGGGCAGTCAACACAGCTGAAGGACGTGGCCTCTTCTCTTATGTTCTCCATGCCCAGGACTTCCTCCCTCAGGAAGCTGGCAGGACCTGAAGGATCACATGCGAGAAGCTGGGGACGTCTGTTACGCAGATGTACAGAAGGATGGCATGGGGATGGTTGAGTATCTCAGAAAAGAAGACATGGAATACGCCCTGCGTAAACTGGATGACACCAAATTCCGCTCTCATGAGGTGGGTCCCCACCTTCTGTTGAAGAGCTCGTACCCAGTCCACTGCACCTAAAGCTGACCTAGCAGAAATACCAACAGGTCATGCATTTTCCATTTGATGACCTGACAGTATCATTAAAGATCTATCTTACGTGGACAGAGCCAGGGAATTCATCTTGACGTAGCAGAGAGAAGTCTGCAGTCATAGTATTTCTAACCTGGGGAGAATACTGGTGCAATCTGTCATAATGTGGTGAGCTGTTGTGATAGCATCCCTTTCATAAGGGGCAGTGTCTCTCAGTGAACCTAAATATTATGGCTGTCCCTCCTCTGGGTCTAGTGCGGGCTCTGCAAGCCAACCTTATCATCTCAGCCCTTCTAGGTACTGCTATTGGGGCTGAGTCGTCACTTCACTTTTCTTTCCCAAAGTAGTGCAGAATCCTTTTTGAAACCTGAGCCACGTTTTTATTTTCCTGTGGTTGATCACCTCACCCTTGAGGCTCAGTTCTTGATGTCCTTCCATTAAGAGGGCATCTGCTGCTCTGGGTATCTCAAGTCTGTCTGATTCTGACTTTCCCTTTGATACCATTAGATATTACACACTAGACCACCAATTGGACATTATTTTTTTCTGGTTGTCCTGTCCTGACTTGCTCTGGGGTTTAGAGTTGTATGGGGACATGAATATCTAGGCCTTTTTTTTTTTTTTCTAAGGATTCACACATTCCCTAATTTTACGGCTTGGTGGCTGTATGGCTTAACAAGGCCTTTGCCTAGACTAACCCCTGAGACTTGAATTTGGAGCAGAAACAAAATAGCACTTGGTCAGATACACTGAAAAGCAGAGCCACAGGGTAAATCCAATTACTAGCTTCATGTGGGGGGAGAGCATCTGGCTTATTTCATTTTAGCATCTTTAGATCTGAGAATGCTGGCTGAAGGCAAAGGGCCTGGAAAAATGCCAGCCTACACATGATTCCTGCTGCTTAGCTGAGCTACTCTCAACCCTGGTTCCTCCATATGCAAGATAGTCACAATAATAGCACTGTTTTATAAGACTTGCCAGGAAAAAAAAAAAAAACATGGAAATAACTAGAGCATCTACCCCCAGGTTCTGACACCTGGGAGGTGCTGAATACAGGTTAACTCCTTCCACAGGTGCCCATGGAAGGATGCATATGAGGCGGCAGGGGATTGAACTATATGGGGTGGGGCAAAAGTAGGTTTAGAGTTAGGAGTACGTAAACCACAGATGTGTTCTTGTATTTTTATTATTGTCTTCCACACGAACAGCTGTAAACCTACTTTTGCCGCACCTTGTGTGTGTATATATATGATCTCTGGTCCTTTTCAGTTCTTAGGTTCTGGGGATTAGTGGCAATAATTCAGATACGGTAAAACAGATCAGTTGCCTCTCGCACATGCCCTGACTAGAAGCCGAACCCACAGCCTAGGCACATGCCCTGGCAGAATTGAACTGGCCACCTTTCCCTTTGTGGAATGGTGCCTGAGCCACACCATTCAGAGCTGAGAGTGTTCTTGAAATGGGCTATTTGAGTACCTACCTCTTAGAATTGTGAGGGCTTGACAGGGTAACGTCATGCCAGGCAAACAGTGCTCAGCCCTTAACCATTACTGATAAACAGCTGTGCTAGGTGTTAGTGTGCTTTATTCTTCCGGGTCTTATTTTCCCCTTTTCTTTGTGTTTGAATTTCAGGGTGAAACTTCCTACATCCGAGTTTATCCAGAGAGAAGCACCAGCTATGGCTATTCACGGTCTCGGTCTGGGTCAAGAGGCCGTGACTCTCCGTACCAAAGCAGGGGTTCCCCACACTACTTCTCTCCTTTCAGGCCCTACTGAAACAGGTGATGGGAACTTTTTCTTTCTTTTTTAGGCAAACTGAGCTGCTTTGTGCTCAGAATTTACATTCCAGATTGATGATTTAGTGTCTTAGGAAATTTTTTTAATTTTTTTTTTAAGGAAATAAAACTACATAATTTCTACCAGGGCCATATTAGCAGTGAAATATTTTCAACTGCAGAAATTGTGGTTTTGTTTCAGAAACAACATGTATATTTTTCACCCCTGATTATGGGGGAAAAAATCAGTGATGTCTTTGTGGGTTGCTCTGCTCTGAGATCAGCAGTTACTGTGACTGAGTGGGCCCATTCTGTTTAGAAATATATTTTAAACGTTTAGTAATTGACATGTGTGGTTGTCCTTGATTAAAGTTCATAGATTTCACCAAACAGGCACACTGAATACAAAAATATATATCACTGAGTTGTAGTGACAACTTACACCCAGTTGGTAAGGAGCAGGTGTGGATTACTTTACTTGTAGATAAAGTTAGTTGCTCCTATGGTGGTTTGAGAACTTCCATCCCAAGGGCAAGTTCAGAGTTCTCTTATAGTTCAAGACCAAGCTTGTAAATTAAGCTGCCTTTAAGAGAAAAAAAAAAAGGTGAGCACTGCAGATAGGGCAGGGAGTGGGAAGAATAAAAACAGACTTTTGTAAGTGGGCAGCAGCATAAAGATCATTGGGAAATTCTTAGCCAAAGTCAGCTTTGGCAGTTTGGTTAGAAAAGATTTCTGAGTTCTGGTTCTATCACTTTTCTAAATCTGTCTCACTTATCCTTGCCTCATGGGTTTTCTTTTTCAATTACAATTTACTTTCAATATTATTTTGTATTGGTTTTGGATGTAAAGCATACTGGTTAAATAATCATAAACTTTACAAGGTGTTCCAATATTTCCAGTATGCACTTGACACCATACATAGTTATGACAACATTATTGACTAGATTCCCTATGCTGTACTTTACATCCCCTATTTTGAACTACCAGTTAGTACTTAATCCCTTCAGCTTCTTACCCAGTCCCAGAACTGCTGCCATTTCATTCTCGGTGAGCCACGTGAGCTTAAAAGCCAAACAACAAACACCTGAAAAACCACCTCCCCTCACCCCGCACCATCTTGGATTCTGCGCAATCCATTGATCATAGCGGGTAGGGAACTACTTTGTCCCAGGCTTAGGGCTATATTAAAAAAGAACAAAAAACACTTTATTGACATATGACTGACATGTAAAAAAACTATTTAATATATACAACTTAATGGGTTTGGAGTTAAGTATACACCCATGAAACCACCACCACCAAGGCCTTAAACATAATCTATCCCATATGTGGTAAGAACATTTAAGATCTACCCTCAGCAAATTTTTAATATACAATAAAGATCGCTAGCTATTCCAGGACTATTTTTATGTTTTTAAAAAGAGAAACTAGGTGCGGCTAATAATTCCTTTTGCATGTAATCACTGTGTGATATGGTGGATGGTTCTAGGTCCAGGAGTTCGAAAGCTATAGTCTCCTTTCAACACTCTTCAGACCTTAGCAAAAAGCCCTCTGTTTGGAACAAAGTGGGTGCCCAGGAACAAATTCAGGTATGTTCAGTAAAGATAAAATACTGATGGAAACAACAGCTAAAAAGGACAGCTCAGGTTGTCACCGAGTGTGATCAGATGCAGTGTCTAACAGTTACAGAAACAGAAAAATTCGCTCAAGTGCAGTTGGGTAGACAGTCTCATGGGAGGACAGGAGGGTGATGTCTTCCAAACCAAACATTTTCTTGGAAATTGATAATACCTTTTACTTCCTTCAGTGTCAGGAACTCATTGCCTTGTTTTGGCTAAATCTTTCCCAATACTGTCTTCAGAAGAGTTAGTTACCAAAAATAGTTAAACATCAATTTTTTTCAGATTACTGAAGGAAGTGGGAACTTTAGTGTTCATAATAACAAAATACTGTCATGCTTCCATGTGTTCACAGCATACCCCTTCCTGGAACAGTTACTCAGCTCTGTGAGAAGGGCTCTTGTTCATCCAGCTTTGGCAAAGGGATATTACCTGTTTGGAAACAATAATGCAAAAAAATGTTATAGCTGAGCCTGCTGCCCAACTGGCTCTACTGAGCTAACGTATCACTTGGTTTGTCATGGAAAATAAGCAAAGGAAATAAGTGTAGCTACTATCCTATTTTTCTTGCCATGAATATCTGAAAGAATCACAATTACAAGTGAAACCTAATTAATGCACTTTTCAGTAAGGAGCAGAGACAGGTTAATTAGCCATCTGTATGCATACAAGAGTGAAAGGAAGACTGTGACTGTGAACTCACTTTGTCCTAAGAAGCAAAGCCTGACAGAAGGTTCCATTTAGAAATAGCATGTGATCAATGGATATGTCTGCTGAAACAGTGACAACCATCTGGCTCTGAGATGGATTTTGAGATCTTATTTCCACAGTTAACTGAGGTGGCTTAGTGAATCAGAGGCATGGTTAAGAGCAGAGTTCACAAATTTTTTTAACTTTCCTTCCCATCCTTGCTTCAACCAGAGCTTTCCTTTGACTGGTTGCCCTTGATCAAAGAGGTTACCTCTGAGCTGGAGATGTTTGTTTCTGCAGGCTGCTCAGAAAGGTCCTCCTCTGAGTGGATCTCCTGAACTTGAAGTTGGCATTTGGAAAGCCATCTCTACCTGAGTGCTTAGACTAGTCCCATCCCCAGCTATCTAGAGGTGTGCAGAAGCTCTGAGGACCCACTTATCTATAGAGGAGATAAAAATAATTTAACCCACCCAAGGTTCTGGATTTCATTTTTGGCCTAGACTTGTTTTAAAGCTTCCATTTAAAATAGCTGCAGTGAGATTTAAAGCTGCAAACTGATGGCTCTCAGGATGCATCTGGCTTGCAGGTATGTTTTATTTGCATGGTCTTTTCTTTCTTTAAATTGTGAATTGGTGGCCAGTACCTAAAATTTGGGAAGTACTACACAAAATGCCAGGTGTCCACGTTCTCTGGGGAAATGGGCTCACATCCTTGCCTGGCACTGAATGAGAAGCAGTGAATGCCAGCTGCCCCTTTAGGAACAGGTTGAACTCCAGATTTGCTACTGAACACACTCCTTCCCATCCCAGTTCTGATGGCTCATTCTTGTTACCTATTGGCCCCTAGAGATGAGCATGACCCCATTAATGCCGCACCAATATGCACTTTACACTTTTTTAAATTGTTAATACATGTTTTTATTATTTTTAGATTTACTAAAATGTAGTTTACATACAACATTGTATAAATGTAAGCTGTACCACATAATGATCTGATACATGTATATATCGCCAGTTATCAGAATGAGATTATTTAATATCTATCATCTCACATAACATTTTTTTTTCTTGTGAGAACTTCTAAGATCTCTCAGCAACTTTCAAATATACAATATGGTATTGTTAACTATAGTCATTATGTACATTACATCTCTAAGACTTACTTATAACTGGAAGTTTGTACCTTTTGACCACCTTCATCTAATTCCGGTTTATACTTTGCAGAGTGCTTTCACATAGCAGATTTGGGCCTCACAGCTCCTCCTATGTTCTTAGTTTACTGTGGAACAATTTTGTTAAGCCACTTTAGGAAACACATACCTGGGGGGGCCACAAAATAATCCTCCACAACTCGACGGGAGTTTTGTAGTAGTTCTTCAGCACAGTTACCTTCTACCACGTTGTCGGATCTCAAGTAAAGACATCTACAAAACCAGGAGCTTAAGGTTACCTTTTTGGAGAACAGGACTGCTAAGGCATGGGTGGAGAGGGTCAGGAGTGGGAGGACAAGGAAACCGTATTCTTGAGTGCTGGTCACTGCTCAAAGGTGGAGGACCTATGGTCAACACTGGATCAAATTATAGTCTGCAGTCTAGATTCCCAGCAACCTGTGCGGTAAGTGGCTGTTATTCCTTGGGATTGATAAGGTTTAACTATTTTTGGATAATTACTAAGGGTAAATTGCTTTTGGTGGAGATAGGTTATTAAAGGCAATTTAAATACAGTGTGTTAAGTCCAACAGGTAAGCACAGTTTGCCAAGGGAATAGGTAGGACGCCTGACAGCCTGGGTAAAGCGAAGGACCCAGAATAAGTGATGTCATTGCTAAAGGAGGGGCAAAAATTAGCTGGCTTGGGAGGATGGGAAATGGACCTACTGGCAGGTAACTTGTCAGGAGTGGCTCTAAGTGACTTAAGGGCACTAGCTCCTTGGAGATAAAACTGGGATCTGTGCTGAGTTCTGGTACTCTAAGACAAGGGCTTTTTTCAGTGCAGCCACCTGTGGAGATAGAGTTGCCTCCCTTGCAAGAAGTACCACAAACAGTTCAGGAATCTCCCACTGTTCTGGCCTAACGGCTTCATTCAAGCATCCAGATGGCAAACTAGTGAGGTCAAACAGGAGATGAACATACCTATGAGGCCTCACTACTGTTTCAAGGTTTAGGAGTGCATGACAGGAGGTCTGAGCCTGCTTCCAGATATTTGGGCTGAAAAACCAGCAGTCTGTTCAGTCTCTGAGAGGGGAGCAGCCAAGCTCTTTCTGCTCTGAGCCAGGCCTAGACCCAGGGCTAAACCTAATGAGACAAAGGGGCAAGGATGTGACATGCGCATCTGGGCAGAGGCTGCCTAGAGGGCTAAGTTGTAAGAAAGGACTAGGGTGGGGGGTGGGGGTGGCAGGTGGCACTTAGCCTAAGGCTAAACACAGTACACACTTACTCATAGCACGAAGAGTGGACAGCTGGAGTCCATTCCAGGATCTGGCACTGTCTTAACTGATGTTTCCAGACCTGAAGTTTCTTGCCAAAAAAGTGAAGGTTGTACTAGTGGTTTTTTGTTAGCCATACAAGGATTATGTGTTTATTTAAGAAAACTTGGAGAACAAAAATAAATATCCGTGAAGGTGACCATTGGACTTTCTGGAGTTTATATTTCTGTTGCGCAGTAAAACAAAATGGACAAGGGCGTGGGCTCCTGAATCACAGCTGAATTCAAACAACAGCGATGAGTGTTTTTGCCACAGCTACCTTCACGTGGCATTATGTGCAAATTACTTAAAATTTTTTAAAATTGATTTTAGAGAAGGAGGAAGAGAGAGAAACAGGAACACTGATTTGTTTTTCCACTTATTGATGCATTCATCAGTTGATCTTGTATGTGCCCTGATGGGGAATCGAACCCAGAACCTTGGCATGTCAGGACAACACTCTAACCAAGTGACTACCCGGCCAGGACCATGTGTAAATTACTTTTCCTCTCCATGCATCAGCTTCTTTATTTGTACAATGCTTTGTAGAGTTGCCGGGAAGATTAAATGTTTAAAAAAGATACGATAATGTCAGTAAGAGGTGGATGCTATAGTACTGCTCCTTTTTAGAGGCAGTACAGCCCAAGTGCGCCTCAGTCCCCACTAGTCATTCAGAGTGTAACTGGTACGTAACTTGCCATAATCATGCTTAACCTGCCTAGGCCCTACAGACTGGAAGGATGCTAACTTTTCTTGGCCCCTGGGGGATTTTAATGAAGACCTCTACCGCCAACAGGTTAAAAGCTACTGCTTGCCAAGAATTGATCTAATAACAACTGATTTATTTATTCATTTGGTTACCAGGTTTCCTGTGTGACATTTCCAGAAAAACAAAATTCACTCCTTGAAATGTCACCCATTTCCACCTAATCACTGTCTATGATGAAGTTGTGTCTAGAATAAGCCCACACCGCCCTGTTTTCTTCATCATAGGCTACTGAACCCAGGGTCTCTGAGAGTGGCACACCGTGCAGACCCTTCACTTGGCAAGTCGCTTAACTTTTCTTGACCCTGGAATCGTGCACGAAACACTGAACAGGAACTGATAAACTCTTTAGGTGTCTGTGAATCACTGACTGACTAAATGCCTACCTCACCTCGTCTTTCTCAGTCCAAGTTCGACAAGAGAGTTTAGTCCAGGTACTGCAGGAAAGCCATTTTTACAATCAGCTGTATATCTGGGCTAACAGTACTTAGGAACTATCCTTGGGAGGATTGAAGAGAGTCACTTGGCTCTTTCTGTGTTCTGGTTCAGATGAGAAATCCTGATTGAGAAAGGCTCCAACTGTGAACTAGAAACCCCTGCCCTTCAAGCTCATAGATATTTAAACCAGTAACTGTGGGAAATGCAAATATAATAAAAAGCACTTAATTTAATGTAAAGCAGCACAGCAGCATGGAGGAAAGAGGTGGCTATGCTGGCCCTTGGGCTGACGATAGGACAGCTCTGCTGTTGTAGTTTCTGCTCTTCCCTGGATTCAGGCCGCCAGGAGTCGTTACTCTGGACACCACCTTACTTCCATCACCTACAAGCCTTTTCTCTCCCTCCTGATTTTTTTTCTAGTTTGATGCTAATCATTTTGACTAAGAGTTTTTGATTCAAAGAAGGCTCGGAGGGACATTCTAAGCATTGAAGTATTTGGCTGCAATCAGAGACGTCATCCGAGTCAGTCTCTGGATTTGATATGAGGAGGATAAAGTTTCCAGGGGTAGACTTTAGATGGCTTGTGTAAAGCAGTAAGGCTCTGAGTGCCAAACTTTGAAATCTCTGACTCCCTGTGAAACTTTGGGACACCTTTGTGACCCTTGGTTTCTTCATCTATAAAAGAGATACTAGTATTGGCCTTCCAGGGTTGTGATAGCTGAGTTAATGCATATAAACATTAGTGCCTGGCATGTGAACATGGTAATGCTTTTAAAACCAAATGATAGGCAACATGTTCAAAACTTGAAATCCTTCCAATGTCACATCTCTGAAATGGAATCATAAGTCAAACTGGTTTCCAAAGTTACGGCAAGACTGCAGATCACTGAATACCAAGTCACTGTTCCAGCTATCAGACCCAAATCCCTTTCATCATCTCCACAAACTCTCCTAGGAGTAATAGTTGCATTTCTTTACTCTTAGGTGACTTGGGAAATTCACCTCTTTTGTGTTTCTATTCCCCACTTTTCCAAAGATGTTAGTAAAGAACAGACAACCAACATTTACTGAGTGTCTGCTCAGTGCCAGATACTGAGAACATGATGAGCAATAGCAAACACACTGCCCGGAAGGTGGATGAACGGGAGTAGAACGGCAGAGAATCCAGAAGCACTCAAATAGATGTATGAGATGCATGTAAAACTCCAGCATTACTGGGAATCATGAGAGCTACAGGCCCTGAGGAGGCTGCAGTTGAAATCCTCAGAAGTAAGGCAGCAAAGAGGAGTGGGGTGGGTGGGTAAAGCCAAGGACGTCGAAGAAAAAAGAATGCAGAGCTAGAGGAATTGAAAGTGAGAGCACTGCCTTGAAGAGTGGGCAGGGCCTCCGTTAAATGATGCCCTGCCTGCTGCGGTGAATCTTTCATCTTTAAGATAAACTCACCTGAGAAGGGTTTGGGTAGAAGAAACATTAGATTTCTGTTTTGAACCGCTGTGTAACTGGGCAAATCAGTTAAACTCTATAGACCTGAGCATCAAAATACAAAATAAACAAAAGCTTTGAAGTAATCAAAGACGAGTTCAGAACAGGAAGCCAGCAAGCAGTTTACGCAGAGCTTATGGTTACAGGTGGGTGTGCTGTCCGCTTTGGCGCTGATTAATGGCACTAATCTTGTTCCCACCTGAACTAGTTCATTTTTTAAAAAATTCCATCAGGCAAAGTCTAGGACAAAGTTGTAGATTACCCCTATTTTTATGACTACATATCCATACTAACTAAAAAGCTGCAGTGCCAAACAGCAAACAAGCCTGCTTTTCAGAAAACATTTTCTTAAAAAAAAAAATAGGTTAAGACTATGCAGCAATTAATTGGAGTGGATAGAAGCTGTGCCCTTTTAGTAGTCAAGCCAGTCTGTCAAAGACCCTGCCTCTCCTCACTGCCTTACTCTACACTTCACCAGTTGTGTTACTCCTCCGTGCCCTGAGCCATGTGTGTTTGGGCCCTTGGTATAAAAGGAAACGTTAAAACTTCCTTCTGCATTCCCATTTTCTTTGAAACTGCTGGTAACAGTTTCTTGCATGCGTTTTCAAGGAACAAAAGAAAATTTAATGCATACACCAGCATATGTAAAATAGATAACATAAAGCATTGATAATATTGTACACAATGTTCTGAACTTTGGCTTTTTTATTAAGTATACTTTAATGACCTTTCCATATCAGCATATATAGTTATTTGTTTCATTATTTTTAACTACTGCTGAATAGTCCATTGTATTATGTGATGATGTATTTAGCCACGAAGGACACTTAGATGGTTGCTGGGTTTTTGTTTTGTTTGTTTTACTAGGAACAGATCTGCATACTCTGGACACTTTGTGCACATGTCTTGATGCACTCTCACAGATACTTCCATAGGGAACCACTAGATCAGAAAATATGTACATTTAAAAATTTGAGACGGGAATCCAACAGTAAGCAAATCAGACATGAACTCATTCTATTAACAAGAGACAACAAATCAGCAAAAATAAGTCAAGAAAAATATCTGAAGAAAACCCAACAGGCTAAGGCAGGGGAATAGGAAATTTGGAGTGGTCAGAGAAGGCCCTTCAGAGGAGATAAACTAAGACCTGCCAAAGAGACAGACTGTCCAAGAAAAAAGGAATAACACGTGCAAACATCCTAAAGGACTAATTTGGCGTGTGGGAAAAACAGCAATGAAGCCGATGTGGCTGAACTGATAAAGGCAGTAGGTCCGAGTGGAAGGCAGCGAGTCTGTGAGGTAAAGCTTGGAGGATGATAAGCAGTCCGGGTTTTGTTCCTAGTTATACTGGGAGGCCCTGAAAAATGTAAACGAGAACGATAGGACACATAGATGAGAAGAGGGAAACCACTTACCCGCGGGGTGATCGTGGGCAAGTTCCTGCATCTCGCCTAAAGCTATTTCTCCCACTGTGAAATGAGGCACTAATCGCCACCCTCAATGGCTGCGAAGGCGCCTCGGGCAAGGCTCCGGGGCCGCAGCCGCGAGTTTACCTGTCCTCCAGTACTGACTCCATGGGCTCCACCCCGTCCGTGTCCACCTCGCGGAGCCGGTCGGCAAAGGCGATGGCTGTCTCCAGTCGTGCCACGGCCTCTTGGCTGCCGAAGTCCACAAGCGCTAGGCGCTCCAGGTGTTCGATCACTTCTGCGGTGATTCGCCCACTTCCCTGGGGAGGGGGGCGGGTGAAACAGGGTGTGGGTCACGGGCGCGGCCCGCTGCACCTCCAGAGCCGCTTCACCACGCGCGCAGACACCCCCACCTTCCAGCCTTTACCTGAGGCTCTGCCTTGGAAGTGAAGCCTCGGCGCCCGCCCGCCCAGGCCCGAAGGACCAGCCGCGCAGCCCGCGCCCACATTTCTCCTCTATTCGGCCTCCGTACCCTGCTGCACGTAAGCCGAGCGACTTGCCTAAGAATGATGACATCAGTGCGTCGCCACTGTCGCCGCCATGAACAGCGTAGGGGAGGGATGCACTGACATGAAGCGCGAGTATGATCAGTGCTTTAACCGGTGGTTTGCCGAGAAGTTCCTCAAGGGGGACACCTCCGGGGACCCGTGCACCGAGCTCTTCAAGCGCTACCAGCAGTGTGTTCAGGTGAGCCACGGCCGTCGTCCCTACCCCCGGACCCCGCGTTCTCCGCCGAGTCACTGGCCTCAAGCCTCGTATCTTGCGGGGGTTGGGACCGGGAGGGTGGAGAAAAGCCTCGTCAATGAGGCCAGTGGCAGGGGACAGGAGTTCTCTCTCCTGCCGTCACCATCAAGGCTGCCTGGTGTCTCTCCCGATGACAAAGTTAAATGTTTTGTAGCGCTTTACTTTTTACGGAGCACAGGAACATTCTTTGGTTCACTTGGTGTTCATCTTAAACTTGCAGAGGAGGCATAGTTCGTATTTTAAAAATGGAACACTCACGCTCAGCAACAGGAAGTGATTAGGCCAAGTTCGCTAGAATCAAGTTGCCTTGATTTTTGCGGTGGTGCACTTTCCACTATTGTTTGGGAGCGAGGCTGGGTGGTAGCCTCTCTCTGACCTGTCAGTCGTTATGGTTTCATTTTTTGTTATTATCCTTTCATTGGTCTGTTTTTCCTTTTGCCCTTCCTCCCTCCAGTTGTTGCTCTTTATCCTGTCTGCATACAGGAAGTGAGGCTTGCTCAAAGCCAGTAAGCTTCATATTGACCTTTATAATGTTTTTCTCCTCTCATCAGAAAGCAATAAAGGAGAAAGAGATCCCCATTGAAGGACTGGAGTTCATGGGCCATGGTAGAGAAAAGCCTGAAAGTTCTTCTTGACCTTGACAGTCACCTTGAAAATGGACTGCCCAAATCAGGAAATTGAGCACTCTGGATTGTGTTAAGACTGAAGAGAGCCATCAATTTAATGAGGAGTTTGGTGTGTGGGGGGGTGTTTCCCTCCTTCTAGAGGTTTTCCTCTCACTTGTAAAAGATGACGGACCATCACTTTTCACTTTGGGCCGGTGTCTCACTTGCACTGGCATCTTGCAGGAACTCGCTGCGCTAAAACTGAATGACTTGGTGGGGGGTTATGGTTGCAATACTTCATCTGGGATCAGCTTTAAATATACTTGTATGTAAATACTGATAAACTTGTCGGGATGATCATGGTTGCCTGACCTCCTGACTTAGGCTTTGAAGGACAGTAGGTATACTGTATGGGGGCGGGGTCATCATCTCACAGAAATAGTCGGTTAGGGCCTCTTTCCTGTCTGGGAGCTAATTCTCTGAAAAGGGGTCTCAGCACAGCACTTTCAGTCAATGCTTGGTAGCTGTTTTATTTTTATATAGTAAATTAACTGTTAAGATTGCTGGTGGACTGGATTAGCCAAGAGGCCTTTAACAGTTCCCTGCCTTAACAAGAAGGTGTCAAGATTTCAGATCAAGACATGAAACCTTCAAGAATGTTAGAGGGAACACCATTTCAGAGCTCACAGTATAGTTCAGTCATTAAGATTGCTGGAGGAAGATCCTAAGTTGCAAAGATCTGCTGTTGCCAGCTTTTCAACCTAAGTCAATGAATTAAGTCAACCTGTGTATCATCAAAATGCTATGTCTGGTTAAACAGGAGGAAAATGAGTTTGCTTTATTTGCCTTGTTTGCCCACCCTGCCCTGTAATGTCTGTAATCATGAAGATGAAATAAACTGTAACATTTAGTTTCTATCATTACTGGCCCCATGGAACTTGGTACACTTTATGGAACAGCTATTTCCCTCTGTTACCCGCATGTCCTACAGATACAGTGGGGGGAAGTTTTGTTTTATAATGTAAAGGTGAAGAAAAAGTTATAATTTATCTAAGCTAGATTGTATGGCATAACAATTACGAACCTCACTGACTTGTAAAGTTTATTTCTACAGTAGGCTACACAGATATCTTGAAATGTTTATGTAATGGCACAAAAGTCAGGATCGGGTGCACTTACGTCCTTTAGGATGTCATAGTTCCCACAACTGTTTATCTTCATTAATTTGGTTCAATAGTATGAAACTTGATTTAAAGAAAGCCTCAATTCTGTTATTCTTTACGAATTCCTACTCCAAGTTTAATGTAACCAGTCTCTAATGTCATTTCAAAACATTCTGCATTTATATTTTGACTGTTTAAGGTCCATTTTACAAGGATTATATAAAAGACTGTTTGGAACCCAGCTGAGGGAGGCCAGACAGCCAGCTGCATGAAGATGAGCACATCTGTCCTGAACTCAGACGGACGGGCCACAGCACAGCAGCTCCAGGGGGAAGTGTGGGCTGTGGTTAGATCACAAAATGGCAGAGACAACAGGCACTCTTTTTTTCTTGACTGTAAATGGTTTTCAACCCTATGTTTGAATGTGTCTCCCTTTTGTGCAGTACCAGTTTTCTGTATGCGCTAACACCAAAACCTTGTAGCTTCTTGAATCTTACCACATAACCATCTGGTTGAGCCTTGAGAATAAAATCAGCTCCAAGCCAATGAAGTTCTTTTATTGTAATTGCTACTGAGAGAACAATTTTGGTTTATTGTTTCTCATGCTATTTTGACTTCATCCTCCAACTATCTCAGCTACTTCAAAGATAATACCTTTATTTCCCCAAAGGTTTCCGACCCTTCCAACCCCCTAAGGCAGAAAATGATCTGATTACAGGGAGTAATCTGCAGCAAATGCTGATGGAATGGGATAGGAGAAAGCCGAGACACAGAGGAAGCACTTCCTCTCCAGAACCCCAGATACCTCTTTCAGATGAAACCACTGGCCACGCACCCTGGCTGGTGCAGCTCAGTGGATTGTACACTGGCCTGAAAACCAAAGGGTTGCTGGTTCCATTCCCAGTCAGGGCACATGCCTGGGTTGCAGGCCAGGTCCCTGGTAGGGGGTGTGTGAGCGACAACCACACATTGATGTCTCCCTCCCTTCCCCTCTTGTTTATAAGCCTCTTGTTTATAAACAAACAAACAAATAAAATCTAACCCCCCCCCACACACACACCTCTTGTTTATAAATAAAACCTTAAAAAAAAAACACCAAAAAACTACTGGCCACACAGTGTCTGTCAGGACCCGATCCTGATGATTAGGTCCACTCCCTTCGCTTTACCTACCGCAGGCACAAGAGACCAAGGAGAGGCGCTGCTATTCAGAAGCCTGAAGTGGACTTGAAAACTAAACAGCAGCCACAGATCTTCGTTGCAGAAACAGAAATAACATTAATGCTCATTTCTAAGGGAAAAACACCACCAATGAATGCAACTCTGAGCTCATGACTAAGTTATTTATTTAAGCCACCTCCTGCTATTAGCAAAGAGATGGAAGATTAGTATACTTTAGTCATCATTTGATATTAGGAAAGAAGGTCAGCTTAAGGTCCCATACATTTTTCTGGTCCGTGTACAGAGTAATGGTCCAAACCAGTGCTGTGGTCCCCATTGGGCAGTGGTCCAGGTTCTCTTTATTCATCTTCATAGCCGGTGGGAAGTGGATTCACGTGAGAGTTATGGAACAGAGTATGGTTACCATCTCCCCAGGGAAAGGGCTGTGGAGTGAAGATGTCAGTTAGGCCATTCCAAAAACAGTTCAGAGACTGCACTGCCATGAACTGCTTAAAACCAAGTGGAAATCAGTCTGTTGAACTGGCAAACTTCCGCTTTACCATAATTTAAGGGAGCTCTTATAACTTCCAAGAGAGCCCTTAAAGTAGATAAAAGGAAAAGCAAACTCAAGTTTGTTTTCATAAGCCTCTCCCTGGTAACTGGTATGTCAGTGCTATGTTTGTGCAAGTGTAATCCTCAAATCGCCTGTATCAGAGTGGCAGAGGTTTGGTACTGGGGAGAAGATACTCACATGCTACCTTTGAAAAGCACTGCCCTTGGGCAGTGGTTTCCAACCCAGGATGATTTTGCCCCTCCAGGGACTCTGGGCAGTATCTAGAGACATCTGGGGCAGGGTGAGATACTACTGGCATCTAGTGTGTAGAGGTCAAGGATGCTGCTAGACATGCTACAACTGACAATAGAATAGAATAGAATAGAATAGCCTGTCCCCGCAAAAATTATCTAGTCCCAAATGTCAAATAGTACCGAGGTTGAGAAACCTTGCTTTATGGCTTCTAATGCTACTGTACTAGGGTGGGAGTGGGGCTCAGAGTCCAATTCTTTCTGAATCTAAGAATGTCAGCCTAAGTTTCTATGAGGCCAGTACTACCTGCACTAAATGATGTAATAGTCATTAAAGAACCAGAAGAGGCTCTTGTTAAGAATACAGCAAACAACGGAAAACCAATGACGTTATAACTACATCAACAGCCAAAGGATAAAACAGTTGAGAAGATATATAGCCTGAAGGAGAACTGAAGGTGTCAGTCTCTTCACTGCAGCTACTACCTGCCAGGTGTCTAGGTCCTAGGAAGGTGAACCACCTCTGACTTTGCCACTCTAAGAAAGTTTTCCAAACCTCCAAGTTTTAAACAACCGACAGCTGTTTTAGAACAGTATCGGAAGGCAGAAGGTGTTATGAATCGGAAAAGGAAAACTCAAGGGCACTTATTGTATGACTTAAAGAAAAACTGAGAAGTGACAGGCATTCCCCGCCCCGCCCCGGTCTCAGGTTCCGTTCCGTAGAACCGGAGAAAATAAAAATTGGTATTGTTAAATGAGAAATTGTACAAGCCCGGAAACCACGCTTTTAGAGAATTAAGAACAAGGGCATTTGGAATGAACGGAGAACGGACACTCCAAGAGAATGCAAGGGCGTACCTTGGACCTGATGCGAAGATGGGGGTAGGCGACGAACTCGGGTCTTTCGTGCTCTCCGTGATGCGACTTCAGAAAGACGTTCAGCATGCTCACTCCCACCCCGGGGAGCGCAACGAAGTAGGTAAGGGCCCTCCACATGCGAGCTGCGGGGTGGCAAGACGTCTCAAACCTGCGATGGGGGCCCGCCCGGGTCTCATTCCCCTCCCCCTAAGTCTCAAGCCAAGGTCACGGCCCCGCGCCGTCTCGCTGCAGTTGGACTGAGGCCCTCCCCACCGACCGCAGCCCCAATACCTGATCCCTCTTCGCCGTGGGCACCACTTGACATAGACCGTGCTAGCTGTGGCCGGAAACGACCTAGCAGCTCAGAAACCCGGGACCCAGCCGCCGCCGCCATTTTTGGCCAAGACCTCCTCAACGCCGGAAGCGGAAGCAGAAGGAGGCGTTGTAGAGGCGGGACTCCCACCTCAAAGGAAGTTCCTATTGGGCGGTGCCTTTTAACCCGGGAAGCCTGCGCACTCTCCTCCCCGCAGACCGAGTCCCTGTCAAATAACTCAGAGCCCCGGAGCTGAAGGGAGCATGCGCCCTGCACCTTCTGAGTGCACTACTCCCTCCCTACGTTCCCACCTTGTTGAAGCTAAGCGCAAAAGAAAGGTTACAGATGGCACTCTGGCATCCTTGATTGTTCCCTTTGTGGGAGTCCGTGGACCGCACAAAACATCTAAAATGTCAGTCCTCGTCCTCCTCGTCCTCTGACCCCTCGTTTTTTTCATAGCGCCTGACATAATTGTTAAAAGCCTTATTATTTTGTCTGTCTCCCTTGATAGCATATATATAAACTCTGATGCCAAGAGTTTGCCCCACTGGAGCATTCCCAGACTCTGGAATGGTGCCTGGAACATAGCAGATGCTCAACAAAAATTTGCTGAATGAATGAATGAGTGAATGAATAAACAGCAACGGGAAACGAAAATTGACGTCTGCCCACCCCCATTTCTTCCTTTTTCTCCTACTCATCTAAAAACAGTTTTAAAAATAAATGTTTAAAAAATAGATACACATGATAAAAGTAATTTTAAAATTAATTAATTTATTTTTAAAGAGAGAGGTAGAGAGGGAGAGAGAGAGGGAGAGAAACATGAATGTGTGGTTGACTCTCATATGCCCCCTACTGGGGATCTGGTCCACAACCCAGGCATGTGCCCTGACTAAGAATACAACCCGAGATGTTTCGGTTCACAGACCTACACTCAATCCACTGAGCCATGCCAGCCAGTGCAGATCAAAGCAAATTATTTTTAATCACAAGAAACTTTAAGAATATAACGAAAGGACCTGGCTGATGTGGCTCAGTGGACTGAGCACTGGCCTGTGAACCAAAAGGTCACTGGTTCAATTCCTAGTCCAGGCACTTGCCTGGGTTGCAGGCCAGGTCCCCTGGCATGCAAGAAGCAACTGATGGATGTTTCTCTCCCTCTCTTTCTCCCTTCCTTCCCCTCTCTCTAAGATCTTTATAAAAAAGAATATGATGAAAGTTATAAACCCTTTCCCCCCAAAATGCACCTGCTCCTAAGCACACATATTGAGCAGACAACGTTGAGGGGAAGAGGGCAATAAAGTACATCTGGAGATCTCCTAAGGAGTCCTTGTGCCCCAGGTCAAGAACCCCCGATTAGGGAGACAAACAGGGACACTGGTGTGGGAAGACTGTGTTCACATCTTGTTTTCTTCCCTTATAGCCGGCGTGACCTTGGGTAAGTTAGATTAAACGAATACTTTAAGGTCATGCATTTTATGAAGACAAAAATTTAGGATCATGTTACTAGAGCTTCTCAATCTGACTGAGCATTAGATCTTTCTCTGAGTAGCCTGAGGTTTTGCATGTTATTCAAACGCAGCCAGAAGGTATATGAGGTGAGGCCCTACTTTGCGGCCATGGAAAGGGTCCAAGCATCAGGCAGCAGGAAATCCTGAGTCAGATCTCTCCTCTGCCACCCGCCGTTCCCTCTTCTCTAAAATGGGAATGTAACACTCCTTTATATCCGACAAATATTTATTATCCAACAAATATTTATTAAAACTCTAGTCTACCTTAGGAAGTTATTCACCCTCCATCTATAATAATGAAGTTTCATTTGATAAATATTAACCAATGTTCCCAGTGTGTTCCAGGCATGCACAGTAGTACACAGGAGCTATAAGTTCTCTCTCATGCAGCTTACATGCTAGTGGTGGAGACAGGAGGAAATGAAAAAATGCTCAATGCCTAGAATATGTTACAAATGCAACAAACGCTCATTTTGTCATAGGGTTTCCTTATGCTCTGCAGGGTGACGTGGATAAGCTTGTGTGTATCATGCTCAGCACAGAGTACCTGCTCAGGCATAATGCCCCGGGTGTTATTGCCAGGTATGCTCAACGTTTGCAAAGCCTTGGGTCGCCGAGTGTAGACAACCTAGGAAGCCAAAATCATCAATACGGAGAATAACTAATATTTATTGAACATTTATTTTGTGCCCAAATTGTCTTCCCCACTTCAGTAAATTCCCACTCCATTCCTCAAGTTAAACATTATGGAGTCATCTTTGACTCTCTCTCTCTCTCTCTCTCTCTCTCTCTCTCTCTCTCAATCACACACACACACACACACACACATCACACGTTACATTCCGTCTACATATCCTGACAGCTCTTCCTTCAGACACCCAGAATCTGACCACTTCTTACCACCTACTGCTACCAATTCAATCCAAGGTGTTCTCTGTCACCTAGACAATTGCAGCAACTTCCTAACTGGTCCTCCTGCTACTTGGTCCCCCTACAGTCTATTCTCTACATGGCAGCCCGAGGGATCCTTTAAAACCTGTCAGATCATCTTCCTCCTCTGCTCAGCATCTTCCAGTGGATCCCATCTCCCTCAAAGTAAGTGCCAAAGCCCTGGCAGTGGGCTACCAGGCCCTGCACACCCTGCCCTCTGCCACCTCTCTGACATCACCCCTTCTACCCATCTGCTCGTCCACTTCACTCCAGCTACCTTGGCCTTCTCGCCTTTCCTTGAACATTCCGGGCACTTCCCTGCCTCAGGACGTTGACACATGTTCATTTCTCTACCTGGAAGAGTTTCCCCCCAGATTTCCCCATGAATTACTTCCATATTTTAACCAGGGGTCTGTTCAGAAGTCGTATTACCAGAAGGGCCTTCCTAGACTATCCTGGAGCGAAATCACTCCTCCCAATCCTGACACTTTATCCTCACTGTGCCTTGTTTATCTTCATAGCACTTAGCACCATCTGACATATTAAATATTTATTGGTTTATTGCCTGCCTTCCTTCATGGACTATGTTTTGTTCCCTGGTGTCACCCCAGCACTTGGCACAGGATAGGCACTCACTAAAAATGCATTAATCATAACATGTTATCTCTTGTGAGATGGATACTATTCTCCCCATTTTTCATAGGAGGAACCTGAGACTCAGATGTGCAGGACGTTGCCTAAGATCACAAAGATTTGGACAAGCAGTGGACCCAGGCATTCTGGGACTCGAGTCAATTCTTTTAACCTCACAGCCACACAGACTTTGTTTTGGGTAGAGCAATGCCAACTCCAAGAGGTCACCCTGTCAAGTTCATGCTGATTGGGTGCTCTGAACACAGATTAGCAAGAAAAGGAACGACTGTTTAATTTCTGACTTCAGTGGGTTTAGAAAGAAACATATTCCAAATCATGGGGTCCTCGAGAATGGACAGAACCATCAAATGCGGCCTCAGGGCACTGAGCTGGCAGTTCCCAGCCCGTGCTGCACCCCACCCTCTACCCCCGTCACCACTGTGACTCCCAGGATATCAGGCCTCTCTGTGCAGGGAGCTGCCCCAAGGCCACAGCCAGCCAGCCAGCCAGCCCTGGATTTGATATCATCCTCTCTGGCAGCGGATGATATTTATGTTCACACTGAACCCACTGAGGATCTCTCTGATGCCTGATTTCCTTGAAGCAGGTTGCTGGTGGGTGGGCACCTTAACACGGGGACAGCTGCTGATGGGGGAGGTACTGGAGCAAGACTGGGGGAGGCTGCACAGCCAAGGACAGGGCTTGCTTAAGGGAAAGCTTATCTGGCGCATCCAGCCTGCTACTTCTACTGTGGTTTCTCCCAGCTAAGAGCTCCTCTAGTTCACGGACCAGGGACTATTTGTCCACCAAGAGACTCATCCTAGGAGAAGGCACTGAGGCATTTTTCTATGCAAGCTGCAGGGGAACCCGGGGTGTTATGACCACTGTCTCAATCCTCTGGGTAACTTGTCTGAGCTGCACAGCATTGTTAATTCATCCAGTTAAAATCTTAAATGTGTCATTGGGCTGGGGAGACAAGGTAGCAGTGACCCTCATGGAACACCCAGCCTGGAGGGAGAGACTGACAAGTAAACAGCTATTACAGCCAGTGTGATGGGTTTGACAAGGGAGGCAGTATAGCGTGGACCTTGGCATCAAGTTCAAGTCCCAGGTCTGTCTGCTACTTAGCTATGTACTCATGGGCAAGTCAAGTCATCTCTTAGACCTCACCTATGAAGTTATCACAAGGATTTAACAGGCTAATAGATGTTAGCTAACATTTATGAAGCACTTACCATGTACTGGGCCCTTCTCATGTATTAATTTGGTTATTACAACCCTCCCATGAGATAGATGCTGTTCTTATCCCCATTTTACAGGTGATGAAACCGAGGCACAAGGAGAGGTTATGTCATTTGCCTATTTCACAGCCCTTTAAGTGATCAAGCCAGTCTTCAAATCCAAAAGTGTGGCCTCAAAGTTTGTACATTTAGCCACTATGTAATACGGCTTCAATCATTCAAGGGACCTTAGCACAATGCCTGGCACAAAATGAGCACAAGGGTAGAGCGAGTAGAGGGTCTATGGCAGCAGAGCGCAGGGGCATTTGGCTGGATTTCAGAGGAGCAGCCAGGAAAGGCTTCCTGTAGGAGGTGGTATCAAAGTCACGGGCATCTCTCTCCATATAAATATGAGTGAGTCAGGGACAAGTTTGGTTGGGAGGGAGATGAGTTTTCCAGACAGACATCACCACAGAGAAAATATTTGGGTGCTATATCCAGAATCCCAAACAGCGCCTTAAAGCTGGAGGTGTGAGGGGAGGGAGTGAGCAAGAACTTAAGGGGCCCTGCAAGCCTTGCTGAGTTAGGATTTTATCCTCAGCGTCTGAGGAGTTTGGGTCTGAAGCAAGGAGAGAGGGGGTCAGCTTTGCATTTTGAAAGCTCCCAGGCTGCAGCACACCTAGAGGCTTTGCATAGGGGGCTGGGTGTGACATTATCTGTTTCTTTGGGGTGAGACGGGGCATTCAGAGCAGGCGGAAGAGTGTACTGGTGCAAGTTAGAGCACCAGACCTGGTCGCTGAGCCTCCTGGGTTGTGTCTCCGGGCCCTAATTCTCCCTGCCTGGAGGACCTGGACCAAGCCACTTCCTGAGACTCCTTCTTCATTTGTGAATGGGATTCATAACTGCTGATCTTCCAGGGTTGTTGTGAGCATAAGGTGATAGCAGTGTAGTAGAAGCAGAGAACCTGGCATGTGAAGGGTGCATAGTGAAGGGTAACTATGATTTATTTCTGTGGTTCCCCCACAGCCTTTCTCCTAGATGACTGTCAGTTTTGGGGGGACAGACCCTAGGCATCATGCATCTGTCTAATATCATAGAACTCGATGCTCATTATTTTTCCTTTCTAGTTCTTTTTTATGCTCATATGCTTGGCTAGACCTGAGGCTTTGCTCAGCTGGCCCCTCTTGGCTGGAAATGCCCTTCCCACGCTGTTGCCCATCTCGGTCTGCACATACCTCATCCAGTCCTCACCTCCTCCAGGCAGCCTTTCCTGGTTACACTGTGCCCCCGGGGTCTCTGGGTCCCTGGTGATGTTTCAGCTCACTAAACCTTTTATGAGGACGATTCCACTTTGTTTTTTCAATTTCTACAATGAGCTCCAGGAGATGCCCCTTTACACACACATTTTTTTTTCCAGATTCCTCTAACTCCCAAAGCAGTCTGGCACAGAGCAGTCATAACAAATGCTTAAGAACTCAGGTTTTCAAACAGAGCTGGATTGAAACGCTGGCTCTGCTCCTTTTGCTGGACAAATCACTTACCTTTCTGTGCCTCAGTCTCTTCATCTGAAGAATGGGCGTGCAGCTACAGATGTGAACAAACCTAACTCCGTCTTTGTTTTCCCAGATTTCTTCCATCTTCAAGTTTTCACGCTGTGACCTGTGACCAACCTCACTGTGTATAGCAAACACATGAAAGCCTTCTAGTTGATGATTATCTGTGTTCCATAAAACATAGCCATAAATATTTTTGTTAGTAACAGAGGACTGGCATGACAACCGAGATAAATATCAAGCAAGGGATGGTATTGGTTATGACCATCCAAGACCACCGGGAGGTATGGTGCCTGGCACGTGCTGCATTCTTTGTCCCTTTGTCTTGTCAGTCATTAGTATCTAAGTTATTCTATTTTTTAAAAAATGTCCTGGCCCCCTGGCTGGCGTAGCTCAGTGGGCTGAGTGCGGGCTGCGAACCAAGGCATCGCAGGTTCGATTCCCAGTCAGGGCACAAGCCTGGGTTGCAGGCTATGGCCCCCAGCAACCGCACATTGATGTTTCTCTCTCTCTCTCTCTTTCTCCCTACCTTCCCTCTCTAAAAATAAATAAATAAAATCTTTAAAAAATATTTGAATTCCAAAATGTTCTTTTAAAAAATGTCCTGGCCATGTAGCTCAGTTGGTTGGAGCGTCATCACCAATCTGCCAAGGTTGCGGGTGGGTTCAATCCCCCATCAGGGCACATTCAAGAATCAATGAATGAATGAATGCATAAACAAGTGGAACAACAAATTAATGTTTCTCTCTCTAAAATAAAAAAATTTTAAAGTACCCTAACAGGGGTCTGGTAGTGGAGAATATTTTGTGCAGAATTGCTAGGCCGTCGGTCCGCTCCAACCCTCCAGCCCTGGAGGTAAATTACCCTATTATAGGTGTTTATAATCTTATGGAGTTGCTCGCATTGTTTTTGGTCTGAAGATACTTTTACCTCCTCATCAGACAATGGAGAAAATGATAGCACTTACCTAAGGAGGCTGTTGGAAGGACTGGATGTAATGATGTGTGTAAGAACACTTAGCACCTCGCTCAACAAATAGCAGCAATTCACGTATTATTATCCATCACCTACTGGTACAGTAAGTTAAAAACAAAGCCAGTGTTTAGTATGAAAAATGTATCTCAACAAAGCTGTTAAACACTACAAAGCATGCTACAAAATATTATGACATGTACATTTCCGGTTTCTGTGAGAGACTGACTGACTTATTTTTAGAGAGAGGGGGAAGGAAGGAAGAAAGAGAGGGAGAGAAACATCAATGTGTGAGAAATATAGATTGGTTGGCTCCCACACAGGTCCCAACTAGGGACCTGGCCTGCAACCCAGGTATGTGCCCTAGCTGGGAACTGAACCAGAGATCTTCAGTCCATAAACCGACGCCCAATCCACTGAGCCACACCAGCCAGGGCTATTTTTGTTTACATAAAATGCATAGAAAAATATTGTAAGGATTATAGTCTCATGATAACAAAAGTTATGTCTGGGTTTTAATTTTCTTTTTAAATTTCTACAATGAATATATACTACTTGTGTTATAAGAACAAAGGCATTCGCCAAAAAAGCAGTTTATGAAGCTGCTACTACCGCTTCCGTTGTTGGTATTGGTCCCATTAGACTGTAAGCCCCATCAGGGCAAGGACCTCTTCCGCCTGGCGGCCTGGCACAGAAAAGGCACTGAGTCAATATCGACCGAAAGGTGACTGGTCAGCGTGGGGGCTCCTCTGGCGCCCGCGCCTGCAGTACCGCTCTCTCCCTGTGGGTGGCAGGCTCCACATGTGCGGGCGCCGCCCACAAGGCTGGCTAGAGAGATGAGTCGTGCCAGCGACCTTCAACGTGGCTGTCTGGTCTCAGGATCCCTGAAGGAGGGAGGGCGGTGGAACTTGCGAGAGGAATACAGGGAGTCAGGCGGGACCTCCGGAACTCCTTGTTAAGGCCTTGCCTCTGGGACTTCTCCTGAAGCTTCCCTAGAATTGAAGAAGAGGAGAAAGCTTCTCTTCCTAGAAAATACACTCCCCCACCTTACTCCCCGCCCCCCTTCTCCTGCTACACATCCCCAGTAGGGAGCAGAGAGGAGTGACTGAAAGGCCATCTGGGCCTGGGAGACAAAGAGAGAGAGAGGCCGTTCTGAAAATATTTATCTTCATAACATAACTCACAGGGCAATGCACTTGGCAGTTGAAGAACCGCCCCCACCGGATTTGGGGACGGAGGTGTGTTAGCATCCCATTTTGCACAGGAGGGCCATTGTGGCTTAGCGGAGTGGTGCTCGTTTAGAGAGCCGGACCTCAGCTGAGTCTGATTCCAAATCCCTTCCCTTGACCCACCCTTGTATGTCAGCTGAGACCTCCTTGGAGGGTGTGCCCATCTGACTAACCATTATTAATTATTAATACTAATAGTACCTATTTAGCCTATCCTCATTGCAGTGCTGGCACTTGACATATATTATCTCATTTAAACCTTCCAGCACTGGCTGGCGTGGCTCAGCGGGCTGGGCGGTGTCCTGCCGAGGGTAAGGTTGCTGATTCAATCCCCCGGTCATGGTGCCTACAAGAAGGCAACCTATGTTTCTCTCTCACTTGGATGTTTTCCTCCCTCTCTTTCTCCCTTCCTCCCTCCCTTCACCTCTCTCAAAACAAAACCGAGAACAAACAAACAAAAAAAAACCATTTTATTGATGCGGAAACTGAGCCTCAGCAAGGCAATAATTGACGCAGCTAGAGACACGCCTGACAGAGCCAAGGTTCAAGTGCATGTTGAATGACCCCAAAGTCTTTGCTTAATTCAGTACATTTTTTTCATAATAGTTAAGTATTAAAGTATTGACTAGATAATACATCTATATGGTTTAAGTTACACACACCAAAAAAAAATTAAAGAAGGAAAAGCCCCCTAATCCCTATCCTCTGGCCGGCCAGTTTCACTCCAAAGGTTACCATCCTAGTTTTCTGCTGAACCTTCTACAGATATTTCTTACAGAGACGAACGCTTAACTTGCTGCCTCTCACACACTCACCACCGGTTTTCTAAAATACAGGAAGGACCAAGGTCTCCTCTCCTGGAGCTGAAGTCGTTTCTCCTCACTGACTCCTCGGCCTGGCACGTAGGGCCCCCCGGGGGCACCCCCCTCACTCCGTGTGTCGGCCTCACAGGCCTCCTCCAAACTCTGTGCCATGCCGTCGCCCTTCCAATCTCCTGGTCTCCAGCTTCTCTCCAACTCCTCCATCTACTGGGATCTCTCCCCTGTTGAGGCTCCCCAGCCAGCATCGACCCCTGCCCCCTCCCTGCCCCCAGAGGCCCAGCTGGCGTCTCTGTTTTAGCTCATTTTGTTGTACCACGCCAGGTGGATGGTGGTCTCCGTGCCAGGCTCTCCTGACTGCACTATTAATTTCAGGCATCTGTCGTCATTGGGTAGGTTGGCCTTATAATGGCGCCACCCAGTCCCCAAGCTAACAAACTAGGAGTCCGTTTTTCTCACTGTCTCCTCTTTCAGTCTCACATTCAATCAACCATCAAGTGGATTTTACCTTGAAACATCTGTGTAATCTTTTCCATCCCTGCTCAGTCGTGGCCACTATTCCCTCTCCCCTGGATGCCCGCAGTGGCCTCCGGGCTGGTCTCTCTCCTTACAGCTCCAGCCTATTCACACAGCAGCCAGGGTGGCCCTTCTCCAGCGCAGGTCTACCCTCCCACCACGCCTCTCTGCAAACCTTCAGTGGCTGTCTGCTCCCTTAGGATGAAACCCAGACGCCTTACTCGGACCCCCGAGGTCCTCAAGGACACAATCCCTGCCTGTCTCCACCATTTTCACTAAGGAAGCCTCATGCATCCTTTGAACTAGCCTTCTGTTTCTGAAATAGGTCAGGCCCCTTCCAACCTCAGGGCCTTTGCTCATGCTGTTCCCTCCTGAGTGCTCTTCCCACTCATCATTTCACTAACTTCTAAGTGGTCTGGGAGCTCCGTGAGAGCAGGAGCCTTGTTTGTCTTGCTTACTCCTCTATCCCAGTGCCCAACACAGTGACTGACGCAAACCAGACGCTTAATCAATATTTTTTCGACGAGGTGATTCTGATTCTTGAAGTTATGACACGAGCAATATAATGTCATGTCTTCTGTTTTTAATCCAACAGTCCTATGTGCTTCACGGTTATATCCTAAACTCCACCCGGGCGATCACGACGCCCCCACGTCTGCATTTCTCATGACAGCCTGCACAGTCATAAACACGAATCGTTCTAAAATATTTTTGCACGAAATATTTCTGTTGTTATTTTGCTGCTGTTGTTCTTCTTCTGATGCCAGGAGAAAATAGGCTTGCTGTAAAAACTTCAGACACAAATACAGTACAAGGTCTGAGTGCTCCGTGGGCTCACCCTGTAGATCCACTGCAGATTTAAATGGCACCTGTGACCTTGTTTTCCTTTGCAGACTTAGCAGGAGAGGAAGAAGAGGGAGGCTGGCCTGCCCGCGAGCCTGGCCTTGGACGGTCAGTTTCTCTCCTTAATTTCTAAGCCCCGCCCCCAAGTTATGCACGTAGCACTGACCCCACCATTATCCATTGTCCGTGTTGAAATCGGCAGGTGTTGGCACAATGACTGGGGGTGAGAGGAGGCCTATTAAAACCTTGCCAGTGACGGAGCCTGTTCTCAGTCTTAAATCAGACGAGTTCTCCATTCAAGTTCATGAATGTTGAATGAGCTTGAACCCTGATTCGAAATGGCGACATTAAAACATTGGACAACACTCCTGGTCAGACTAAATCCAGGTTCAAATGTTGCCTCCAGCACTTCCTGTGTGCCGCTGGGCAGGTCATTTGCTTTCCCAGAGCCTCCTCGCTTCGTTGTGAAATGGAGACGGCAAGGACAGGATCACACTCCAGCCATCCTGGCTTTCTGTGAGTTCCTGGAGCGAGCCAGCCTCATTCCTACCTACCCCAGGGCCTATGCAACGGCTGTGCCCTCTGCCTGGAACAGTCTTCCCCGCTGCCTGTCGTGTAGTGTGGCTCCCCCCGCAATATCAACCTCCTCAGAAAAGCTTTCCTTGGTCACTCTCTCTAGAGGAACCCTTCTTTCTCCATAGCAAGTGCCATACTTTCTAGTAGCATACATCATCATCTGTGTTGTTGTTTCTCCTTAATTTACTTTGTTAGTTATCTCCCTCATGAAACTATAAATTCCGTGAGAACATTTCACTTCTCTTTTGTTGCTGTATCTTCAGCACTTTGCACTCTTTCTGAGGCCTGCCTAATACCTAACATTCTATTTTCTTTTCTTTTCTGCAAAAAGCTTTACTGTTTCCATTCGGTCCAATGCATGGGAAAGGGCCCCAGGGTGGCTGAAAGGATGCCTCGTTGTCTCAGGGAGGGGCTCTGGCAGAAGCCAGACACCAGGGGGACGCACAGGGGCCCCCTAAAGGCCGCTGGGCTCCGCAGGCTCCTGGTCGTACTTGAGAGTGAGCCCTCTGAAGAAATACTCGCCCAGCCCAGCCTGGGGGCCAGCCAGCCTGTGGGGGTAAGTCAGGTGGTCATGCCCAACATTTCTTGAAGTCCTACTGTGTGCCAGACACTCTTTTAAGCATTTCGTAGGAAAATTCGCCCCATTCTCCAAACAGCCCTTTGGATGTAGTAGGTACTATTGGTCTCTCTGGTCACAGGAGGATGTTGAGGTACTGGAAGGGGACAGAAAGTGACTGGGAGGGGATTAAAATCCAGGCTGGCCAGAGTCCTACTACCACCCAAGGCTGAGTCACCATTGGTGGCCACGAGGGTCATCCAGAGAAGGAAGAACACCTGCAATCCCTCTGTGATAGGTGGACCTAAGAAGCAGGTGTTCTCCGGGTCCCATTACAAAGCCATGCCCCTCCGCTTATTCAAATGTCACCATTTACGGCAGGCACTAAGGACTGGAGATAGTAGGACTTAGTTCAAACAAACAAAGGCTTAGCATTGACAATGAAGGTGAAAACAGCATCCAGATTAGAGGAGGGCAGATTGGGCTTCCGCCCACCATTAGCCGGCTGATAAGAGGCTTCTTCTAACAGGCTTCTAACGTCCCTGGGAGACCACACCTCCTCCCTGCCAGCCCCGATTCCCTTCCACACCCATCGTCTTCCTCCAAGATGAGATGAAGCCGAAAAGCTTGTATCCGAGAAAGCACTGGAAAACTCAAGAGTCTCTCCTGATGCCCCAGGCTGCGCCAGGGGCCTCTTTCCGCCCGGTGGTGCACCATTCTGCTCTGTTGCTCTCCCCCGCCTGGCCCCTGCCCTCACCCCAGCTTCATCTGGGCCGTGTCTCTTCCTCTTACCCTCTGACCCCTGGCATCTTCACTTCTCCTCACCCCTCAGGTCTCATTTTAGAGGTTACCTCCTCCAAAAAGCCTTTCCTGGCAACCCCCATAATCTGTAGAGAACATTTGTGTGTGTGTGTGTGTGTGTGTGTGTGTGTGTGTGTGTAAGAATTGCTTTTTTGCTTGTCTAGGCCACCCCTCCTTCCATCCAGGGGTTCCCACACTTCAGTGCCTGTAAGTCACCTGGGGAGCTTGGGGAGACAGGTTCCCAGGCTCCAACCTCACAGTGTCTGATTCTGGGTCTGGAGCAGGGCCTGAGAATCTGCATGGTGACAGCTCACACCATGACTCCGGTGTGGGAGGCATCGGAGGAACGATGCAATGACCGTGGGCTGCTTGAAGGCGAGGGCGATGGTTACCATGAGCCCCTGTTAGCCAGTCTGTACCTGGAACCCAGGAGGTGTTCAAACATGTCGGTTGAATGAATGAGTGGCTGCCAGCATCGTAATACATTCTCCAAATACAGCAACTGGAGTTTGGCCTTGAAAGAGCCACGTGGATTATGATTCTACTTCCCTGGCATGGAGATGGGAGGGTGTCCGCGCTCTGGTGTCCACAGGGCTCAGCTGGAAACCAAGGACCCTACTTCCCGGCTGTGTGACCTGAGCAAGTTCAGTTCCTCTAAGCCTTGATTTCCTCATCTGCAAAACAGAAATGCTAAGAATGACTGCCTCGTAGAGCTGTGACAAGATTAAATGAGGCAGAGCTGTTAGCTTCATGCCTGGTCCCGTGTAGGCGTCCCAAAACTTCCGGGTCCCGTTATTGTTGTTGTCGTTGTTATTGGCATGGCAACCGTCAACATCGGAGCGGGAAGAAACCTCAGATCTTTGCATTCACAGGATCCCCACTCAGGGTTCCATGGATGTGGACATTCGAAAGGGTGGTCCCTGAACATCCGGAAACAGTATAAAATTACGTATGTCAGTCCATCGTCCTCAGGAGGACAGTGTTAGCTTTCAACTACTAAAGACGGGAAAACTGAGTCCAGAGAGAGAAGCGGTCTGGCTCCCCCTTTCCCGCTTCATTCATTCGCAGGTTCATTCACGCCTCATTTTGTCCACCAAGCACCGACTATTTCCTGAGGGCCTACTGTGTGCCAGGGTGCCGACAGAGTCACATCTTAGTCTCTATTCCTTATCTCCTAACTCCTGCCCCCAAGGCACCTCCTCCTCAGCTGGGAAGGGCTGGTGATTTTATTCCATTCTTCTGCTGACACAGCACCCTGGGGGCAGTTAGGCATTTCCACAAGCAAGTGGAGGTTCTTGCCCCAGTCGAATGCCTCACTGGTAGTTTTCCTCAAACCTTTATTTCCCTTCTCTGAGCCTCAGTTTCCCAACCTAGAAAGGAGGGTAATAATGCCTGCTGCCCGGACTTGTGAGAATGAAAGGGAAAAAATAGATTTGAAAGTACTTTATAACCTGCAAAGCGCTGTGCTAATATTAGTTAGATATAATTGGCTGGAGAGAGAGATGAAACAGAAATCAATAAATAATTAAGAACTGCACCATCCCCTCCCTGTTTTCAATTTTTAACAAACTTACAGTAGGGTTGTTTTTTTTTAATACGCTCTGATCAGAGGAGTAGTTGGTAAGTTTACCGAAAAAGTCCACTGAAGCAGAAAATGATGAAAAAAATACAACCTTTAAATGTTCTTTTTCTTTTCTTTCTTTTGTTCACGTCAGAAAGGTAATGTGCTAATGTCCTAACGAGGCTTGAGGGAGGCGCAGCTCACGTAGGAGCGTGAACACTCAGTCACCACCGTGGTGAACTACAAAAGGATCTAAATATTCCATTTTAACTTGAAGTCCTATTGCTCTATATTAATTCACCGATCTTTTGATGTAGGGCCAGAGCCTTTTCTTTGAGCCTGATCTGAGTCAGCTGGTTGGCATCCCCCCCGCATCTTCCTTGCATGAACCACTCCCCGGAGTTCTAGCTTGGACTTCTTAAAAGTTGATGCAGATCGGAAGGCTCTAGTTGTCCAGATGATTAGCATTTCGCCTTCACCCCCACCCAATAGTCTTTAGTTGTCTAGGCCACTAACTCCTCCCACCCCCAGTGGCCTCTGACAAAAGTTTATTTTTAGCTCCTAGGATATGGTTTTGCCCTTCCTTCCTTCCTTCCTCCCTTCCTTCCTTTCTTCCTTTTCTTTTCTTTCTTTTAGACTTTACTTTTTTTTTTAAGATTTTATTTATTTATTTTTAGAGAGGGAAGGGAGGGAGAAAGAGAGAGAGACAGAAACGTCAATGTGTGGTTGCTGGGGGTCATGGCCTGCAACCCAGGCATGTACCCTGACTGGGAATCGAACCTGCGACACTTTGGTTCGCAGCCCGCACTCAGTCCACTGAGCTACGCCAGCCAGGGCTTAGACTTTACTTTTTAGACCATTTGTAGATTCACGACATTGACAAGGAATACAGAGTTTTCTCATATACCTCGCACTCTCGCACATGCATAGCCTCCCCATTCTCAACATCCCCCACACCAGAGTGGGACATTTGTCACAATGAAGGAATCACACTGCCATGTCATTATCACCCCGAGTCCATAGTTCTCATGAGGGTTCACTCTTGGTGGTGTCCATGCTATGGGTTTGGACAAATTTATGATGACACGCACCGACTCACTTTTGAAGAGTCTTTCCAAAGCATTCAACTGTGTCTATAGAAACATCGGGTTTTTTTTTCCCACTCCTATGTCATCTGTTTGTCAGATACAACCCTATGATTTAATAACAAAGGGAACCGATTGGAGAACCAACCCAGCTGACTCTTGGTAAACACGTGGTCACATCACCACGGCAGCAGGAGTCGTCAGTGGCTGCCCACACTGCCGAGAGGAGGCCAGCAGCTGCTCCGGGACATTACATCTTTCTGGGTTTTCCTGCAGTGGACAAGGCGAGTGCCTGTTGATCCAGTGAGCCAGCTCCAGTGGCTTCTTAATCCAGTGAGTTACAGTACTTCCCTTAGAAAGCTTCTGCTACACACTGGTGCCTAACAAAAAGCCATCTCTCTGAGTAATTGGTGGGACCAGAGCTAATTCTGTCCTTCTTCCTGCTCATTTATAGTTTCTCGTTATTTTTTGCACCTTTAAAATGGATGAAAGTATATGTGCCAAGTGCTAAATGAAGTATAACTAGACTTCAAATTCTCTGAGTTGAGCCTATTGTAATAGTCTGGATGTGACATTACACGCCTAATCGGGATAATGACGGGGGAGAAATCTCGGTATTAGGACGCGGTTCTCGAAGTGTGCTCCAGGACCAGCGGGAGCAACATCACCCGGGGACTTGTTAGAAACGCAGATTCTCAGGCTCCACCCCAGACTCGCGGCATCAGAAGCTTAGAGGTGAGGCCCAGCAACCTGCCTTGGAACAAGCACTCTCAGGGATTATGGCGCTCCCTCCAGGTAAACAGATGCTTCACATCCCAAGTTTCCCGCTTAGAGGCTGAGTGATCTTGGATAAGTCACTGCATCTCTCTGACCTTGTTTCCCTTCTGGAAAATGATAACGACAACCCTACCTTACAATGTGACTGTGAAGATGGAATGAGGTACTCCAGGTAAAGTGCACAGGATGGTGCTTGGCACGTAGCTGGCACCCAGTAGACTTTATGAATAGTTAGTATTAGTATTAGGAACTCAAGGGTGGCAGCTCTGATTAGGGTGCAAAACACTTGGGAGAGAAGAGAAGCAATGTTAGGGGGGGTGACACTTTCTCTGAGCAGCTACACAAAGGTAGGCACTTGACCTCAGATGCCCCTTGCTCTCCTTCTAAATGTGTTGAAGTAGGTATAATTGCTCGCACTCCCTACCCACTACTCAGATGTGGAGACTGAGGCTTGGTGAGGCTGCTTGACAGCGAAGAAGTAGAAGAGCTGGGACCTGACCACATTCATGGGCCCCACGCATCTCACCCCACCCCCAGCCTCAAATAGATGCAGGCAGACTGCCAGTTCCCAGTGCTGCCCATCCCCCCCAACCATCTGCCCTCAAGAGTCTGCCTATTCTCCTCTGGGCCCCCTGCCCCGTGCAGGAGGGAGCTTGGATTTCCTGCAGGGGTCACAGCAGGATTGTTTTCTTCATGCTCTAGAAGTCAGGCCTTTCAACTCATCTCTGTTGCATAGGGATTTCCTGGTTCTGTCCCCTGGCCCGTTTCTGTTGCCTTGGACCTTAGCCTGGCTCCAGCCAACACCAGCACAATTCAGTTTTGAACCTCAGACCAGAACTAATAAATGCACTAATTCATTATTCACCAGATATCCCACCTGCTATGTGCCAGGCACTGGGAGCACGGAGACGAGCAAAACAAATCCAGATCCTGCTGCCGAGAACTTGAATGCTCACGGGAAGGACGTGCAGAACCAGACAAATCTATACAGTATGATCGGTGCAGGGATGGGCATACAACTTGGCTCTGAGAGCCCAGAAGAGGCTCCTGATCCAATCTGGAAGTGGGAGGGGATCTGGAAGGCTTCCTGGAGGAGGTGACTTCTGAGCTGATTAGGAGGAGTTAGCCTTTGGGTTTACTCAATTTCTCATTTTATAGAGAAATAGGTCCAGAGAGAATTATTTAGCTCATTCATTCATTTAAGCAAGCAAACATTTCCTGGGTATCTACATTTCTGGGGTGTCACACTTTCATGGGGCCCGGCATCAGGCCCCAACCCTGGGAATACAGAAGTGAATAAGGAGGCAGTCTCGCTAGAGGAAAGGACACGGACAGTCCCCAACCACCCAGGGGACTTCCCCACTCATGGCCCGTTGGTGCCTTCGGTTTTGGTATCCATTGTATAATATTTTACTTTTGAAAGTCAAGGTTATTGAAAGATGCTTAGCACAGAGTAAAATTCTCCCTTTTTAGATCAGAGTCCTATGACAAATCCATACACGGTCCTGTAACCACTGTCGTAATAGAGACACAGCACATCATTTGCATCTTAGGCTCACCCATTTTCTGTCTGTGCTTTCCCCCTAAGTCCCTGCGGGAACTAAGTCACCGCAGGGCTTCTCCTCCTTGAACCTCAGTTTCTTCATCTATAAAACAGGGACCCTCAAGTCTCTCTCCCAAGGGTGATGCCTGATGCCTGCCCGCCTCACAGTGGGCAGTAAGTGCTCAGTAACGCCAGCGATTATTAGGTGGTCCCTGGATCCCTCTCTTTCCTCCCTCTCTGTCTCTCTGTCTCTCTCTCTGTCTCTCTCTCTCTCTCTCTCTCTCTCACACACACACACACACTCACACTCACACACACACACACACTCACACTCACACACATGCACAAAGACATTTTTGAAGCCTCTTGTTTCTCAGAGAGGTTTTATTTATAGGCCGCTCCTCATTGTGAATGTGAAAAGGAGAAAGCCCGGGCCCTCCATAGACCTTTCATGTGTAAATCAGCCCGGGCCGGGAGCACCGGGGTCACCAGGAGGAGGATTTCACTCTTAATTACTCCTAGAGAAAGCCGGCGGGCGGGGCGGGAGGGAGCGGGTTCAGACTCCACCCCGTGGGAGGGAGGCCTCGCGGGGAGCCCTGCGCCTGGCCGGGCCCGGGGCCCCTTACTCCCCTGGCCCCGGCCGCGCCGGCTCTCCGGGGCCGGTGCGGCTGGGGCTGGGGCGGGTGCTTCCTAGGCTTGGCCTTGATTTCTGCTGAACCTGGGCCAAGGCACAGGCGCAGGTGCCTCTAGGGAGCAGAGCCCCAAGTGGATGCCTTTGAGGGCAAGATGTTTGGACACAGAAAGAGGGCAAGCAGCTCGGCAGAGAGGGTGGGAGGGAGGGGCTGGCCTGCGAAAGGGACAGGGGAGGCTTTAAATTAACAACAACAAAAACTTTTCTTAAAAAGGTCTTTTACTCATTCTTTCTTTTCCGGTGTAAAAATAACATGCCCTAGAAAAGGGTGTGCAAGTCGTCTCAGCAGACCTTGAACACTGTTTACCCAAGGGATTGACTCTGGGGGAGAGGGGCAGTATTAGCATTTTTGTGTAACATTCATTTTTGACTAATTGCAATGACTGTGTATGGCCTTTTGTAATTAAAAAACAAAAGAGACGTTTTGGCCCTGGCCAGGTAGTTCAGGTGGTTAGAGTGTCCTCCAGATACGCCAAGGTCGTGGGTTCGATCTCTAGTCAGGGCACAAACGAGACTCAACCTGAGCATGCGTAAGTAAGTGGAACAACAAATTGATGTTTCCCTTCCTCTCTCTTCCCCACCCACCCTCTCTCTAAAATAAATAAATAAATTTAAAAATCAATACAAAGAAAAGAAAGATGTTTTTCATGATATCTGTGATGCTGTTTCCTGAGTAGAAAAGAAATTCATATTCAGTGTGAAACAGTGAGAAAATAAAGTATAAAACCACCATGATCCTACTCAAAGAAAGTCACCGAATGTTTAGGTATATGCTGTTGGATGGTTTATTTCTATACAAAGGTTTTCACTTATATTTTTGAGTGTGTTTTGCATGCTTATACTGCATGCATTCTTTTGACATAGCTATTGAGGTATTCTTTCCTTTGTCTTTTCGTGTGTTTTACATATAGATATTATACTTATGTGACTAGATAGCTATATTTTAAAAAACTTTTTTGTTTATAAAAATTTAATTCATTGAGCCCTGGCTGGCCTAGTTCAGTGTATTGAGCACAGGCTGCGAACCAAAGCATCGCAGGTTTGATTCCCAGTCAGGGCACATGCCTGGGTTGCAGGCCATGACCCCCAGCAACTGCACATTGATGTTTCTCTCTCTCTCTTTCTCCCTCCCTTCCCTCTCTAAAAATAAATAAATAAACTCTTTTTAAAAAATTTAATTCATTGATTTTGAGAGAGAGAGAGAGACATGGGTTTGTTGTCCCGCTTATTTCTGCATTCATTGGTTGATTCTCGTACATGGTCTGACCTGCGCGGAACCACAACCTTGGCCTGCTGGGATGATGCTCCAACCAACTGATCTACCTGGCCAGCGCTGGACAGCATAATCTTGAAACAAACCCTTGGGCTCCCACAACTGCACGTCTAAAGTTCTACTTCACAGATACCCTGGCGTGAATGGGAAAAGGTGAATGTCATGAACAAGCATGCTCTTGGCAGCAGTGTTTATAAATGCAAAGGCTGGCAACAACCTAGCATTCATCATCAACCTTGACAGTCACTTAGTACAGGATAAATTAAATCAGTCATCATGTAGCATCACAGTGGGGATGTTTAACAGCAATTAGAACAGAATATCATACATGCAAAGATACCCCCCAAAGCACTGAATAACAAAGCAAGTTTCAGGATCATTCATATTGTGTGAATGTCTCTCCCCACATACGTGGACAGACACGAAACTGGTGGCATTTACTTTGGGGAAGGAGACTGAGGCGTAAGGGTGGGCCAAGAACTTTTACGTTTCATCTTATCCCTTTGTATACTGATGGAATTTTTCTTTTAATGTGAGCATATATTACATTTGTAAATTTTTTAAAGCTAGCTAATCATAATGTAGTTAGCTATTATATATATGTATGTGTGTGTATATACATATCTATAATTCTAATATGAGTTCATTAAAGAAAATACAATGTTCACAAATAAACACAAAACCCATTAAAGGCATAGAGTGTTGATGAAAGACCCTCTACCACCCCAAGGCAACCACTGTTAACATTTTGCTTTACTTCCTTCTAGTTTTATTTATAAACATATTTTTTACCTAAAAATATACACAAATGATATATTTGTAGAAAAGTTCGAAAATAAATACCACTCAAACTCTAGGACTCGGAAAGAACCACCGTTTACATCTTAGCATATACACTTTGAATGCTTCTTGCCAGTGTTTTCTTTGGGGAGCGGTGTTGGCATTTTTTAACACCATTCTTTCTGCGTATGTAAATTTGTGCGCTCCTTTTATTCATTTGCTTATTTTCATATGCCTTTCCATGTTATTATAAATGAGTTGCAAATAAACAAGAAAAGCCTTCACTCAAACATTCGTCCCTTAATGACTGCTGAGTTGTTTCCAAGCTTTTGTGATTACCAACAGCCAGATGAACGCTTTCTACTTAACATCTTTTCCTCTGTGTCTAATAATGTCCTTCTGTCTCAGGAGTTGGCGTTCTTGGGCTAAAGGGCACACCTCTTTTTCAGGCTCTTAAAAAGCATTGTCAAGTTCTTTCTCAAGGGTTACTACTCTTTAAACCCCCAGCCACAATCTACAAGAGGTCCTGTCCATCTCGCTGTGTGATGGGTACAAGGCATTCTGGAGGGAGAGAACAGGTGGGAAGGGGAGGGTCGGGCGTGGCCAGATTGGGGGGGGCACACCTGGAAATATAAATATATATCTCCGCCTGTCTGCTGCCAGCTCTCCACTTTCTCTTTGCTAACACTGGAGCAACACCAGCAATTACCGAGCTTTCACTAGGGTGCTTTGCATTCCCCAGACATGATCTCATTTGCATCTCAAAAGAACCCCATTTTACAGAGAGGAAAGTTAGCTGGTAAGTGGTGCAGCTGAGTAACGAACCAGGCGGTCCGATTCCCTTTGCACGAATGTATAGACGGGTCAAGCTCTCATTTTTACAGATAGAAAAATGAAGGCAGAAAAGGGATGTGAGTTACCCGGTCAGAGAAAACACCTAGACCAGATTGCTGGAATTCTTCCCATTCCCTGGTCCCAGGGTGCTAATCCAGAGAGTTGGGACTGCCGGAGCTCCAACGTTCTTTGACTTGGGAAGGCTTCCTGTGGGGCTTTGGGGTTCCAATAAGATTCAGAGTCTCTCAGAACCACAGTGCCAGCCGTGCGTCTCCCCTCCAGGGCTGGGTGCTGCCTGTCCGTCATTAAAAAAAAAAAAGGAAATAGCAGTTACGCAGCCACATGCCCAGACAGGGAGGAAATCGGGCAGCCCCAGTGCATGTTCAGCCGTGGCCATTCCCTGGGTAGGAGCATGAGGTATTACAATGAACAGAAAAGCAGTGCGAGAAGAAGAGAAGAAAAATGCCCAAAGAAGGATAACATCCCGGGGGGAGGCTGCACAAACAGGCGGTGGAGAAGGAGATGGTGGCTGGGAGAAGTGCACTGGCAATCAGCATCCCTGGAGGTGGAAGCGGACTAAATGCCCTAGCCTGAGTTTCCACCTCAAAGGATTGTAGGGTGTCCGACGTAGACGTTCCAGCCATTGTGCTTTACAGGGGAGGCCTCTGGAGCACACACACGCGCGCACACACACACACACACACGTGCTCCCCAGGCCGCAGAGAGGGCAAGCCTGTGATCCTGCCTTGCCTCTGAGACCTCCTCCTTTGCCCTGTCCTGTCATCTCTGGCTGAAGGCCAGAGCCCCAGGAGGTCAAAAATCTAGACCTGCCTTCCTTGCTCAGAGCTGGGACATATTCTCTGTTACGTGGACCCAGATGTTCCGATGTCAAGGATGGGAGGCAACTAGGAGGATGGAAAATTTCTGGGGGGGGGTTAGGGTACTAAGTATCCATCCATCCATCCATCCATTCATGCATCCATCCATCCACTCGTGTATTCAGCCAGCCAGCCAGCCATCTAACCACATATCCATTCATCCATTCATATAGCCATTGATTTTTCCATACACTTGTCAGTTTTCCTCTCCATCCACCCATCTACCCATGCTTCTGCTCATCCATGAGTACCCATCATCCACATTAACACTAACCACTAACCCCAGGGACATGCTAAGGACTAAGTCCGGAACCAGACTCTTCAAGTTGGAACCCTGGTTCCAACGCCCACAAACTGTGGGACCTTAGACACATTACCTAACCTCTCTGGGTCATAGTTTTCTCCTCTAGAACACATAACAGTATTATGCACACCTCATAGGATTGTTGTGTTAAATGAGTCAAACCATTTAAAGTACTTAGAACGGGTTCATATCTACTGAGCACATTTGTGAATGTCAGCATCACTGATTATTATTTAAGGAGGTGGTAACTGGGGTCCTGCGGTTTGAAGCAGGTGATGTGAAACAGAAGCAAAAGTGAACAGTTTGGTCTGGAGCCCAAGTCTGGGGAAGCTGCGGTTCCTGTTCCCTGATTCACTGTTTTTGGGGTCCTGGTTGGGAGTCCAGAGGTGAGATAAGGGGAAGAATGGGCCCCTTGACTGTGGCCTGGGGGTCTGTGTAGCAAATGCCACGGTGCCCTGCCCTGCGCCTCCTTTAGGACTGAGGCACGCGTTTCCCCAGCTGTGGGAGGTGTTGATGGCCGACTACTCACAGGTGAGACTCTCTCTGTGGCTCCCCCACAGTTAAAGGGAACCGTGGCACCAAGGTCATGTCCTCTTCTCAGGGCAAGTCATATCCTCAGACTGGTCAACACAGGGAAATACACTCAAGCCTCTCATGCCAACTCTGGACGGCGCCGATGGACCAGCTCAGCTGCAGAGCTCCAGGTGCAGTGGGCTGAGGCTCTGGCGGCTGCATCACAGCCCCTCTTCCCTCTACCCATCCCCACCTCCTCCCCTTCCTGTCCGCAGGCGCTGACCACAAGAGCACCTTCTAATGAAGGTCTGTGTGCTGCTCTCCACCTCGGCGTCTGCTTCCTAGAGAACCTGACTTGTTGATGTTTTGTTTTAATTTAAATATAGCTGACATGCAATATTATATTAGTTTCAGGTGTACCACATAGCGATTCGATATTTATATACCTTAGGATGTGATTATCACGTAACTCTACTAACCATCTGTCATGGTACAAAGCTATTATAGTATTGCCGATTATACTCCCGGGGCTGGACATCTCGTGACTTCTTTATTTTATAACTGTAAGTGTATATCTCTTATTCCCTTTTACTTTTTAAAAAGATTTTATTTATTTTTTAAGAGAGGGGAAGGGAGGGAGAAAGAGGGAGAGAGAAACATCGATGAGTTGCTTCTCGTAAGCACCTCAGTGGGGAATGAACTAGCAACCCAGGCACATGCCCCAACCGGGGATCAAACCAGTGACCCTTCACCTTGTGGGACAATGCCCTACCAACTGAGCCACATCACTCAGGACACCCTTTCACTGTTTTGTTTTGTTTTTTTTTAGATTTCATTTATTTATTTTTAGAGAGGGGAAGGGAGGGAGAAAGAGAGACAGAGGGAGAAACATCAATGTGTGGTCGCCTCTGATCTGGCCTCCACTGGGGACCTGGCCCGCAACCCAGGCATGTGCCCTGACTGGGAATCGAACCTGCAACCCTTTGGTTTGCAGCCCGTGCTCAATCCACTGAGCCACACCAGGGCCCCTTTCACTGTTTTTATCCATCCCCTCTCCCTCCTCCCCTCTGGCAACCATCAGTTTGTTTTCTGTTTCTGTTTTGTTTTGCATTCCACATATAAGTGAAATCAAACAGTATTTATCTTTCTCTGTCTGACCTATTTCACTTAGCTTAGCACCCGCCAGTTCCATCCAGATTGTCTCAAATGGCAAGATTTCACTCTTTTGTACTGCTGAGCAATAGAACCTGACTTGCCGAATAAAAGATAAACCTCTTAAAGGCTGCTCACATGTGCCATATATGTATAATTCCTGACATAAATCTCAGGGAGTAGATACTATTTATTACTCCTGGTTGCGGACAGGGAAACTGAGGCACAGAAAGGCGAGAGGATTTGCGGGAAATCACACACATAGCTGGTATGTGACAGAACCAGAAATCAAACCCAGCAGTCACAAGCCAGAGTCTGTGCACTTGACTGTCACACACACTGCCTAAGGGGGTTCAGACCAAGCCCAGGAACTCAGCCAGGAGGTGGCTGGGTGGAGGTGGGAGCAGGGGGATGCAGGTGGGCCCACACCTGTGCACACAGGTACCTGTGTTTTCACTGAGTGTGACCGCACCGGTGCATGCCCATGTGTGTGCTCTGCTGGCATGAGGGTGACCGAGCAAGGCTTGTTGGGGACATCTGTGCACCTGGAGACCGTGCTCAGGTTCCCACAGGACCCGTCTCCCTGGTTTCTCCTCTTTCCCCTTCATACACAGGAGGTGTGAGTGCGTGTGGGGTGGGGGAAAGGGCAGGTTTGGATTCGGGAGCCGAATTGCCATTTCCTAGTTCCCACTGTGCCTCCCCAAAGTAAGTAGGGTCTGAACCCTCGGAATATCAGGCTCTCTGTGGAGCCGAGTGGTGAGGCGGGCAGGGCAGGGGGGTCAGAGAACGGCGTGTTTTGCACCAAAGGCAGCAATCCCAGCCTTCGGCTCTGCCTGGCTCCCAGGGGCTTGCCCGGGCTCTATTACCTCCATGGGGGCCATGTATTCATGGGTAAGAGAAGGCTGTAGAGTGAGACTGTTGGGTTCGAATCCCAGCTTAGGCTCTTAGCTGTGTGCCTTCAGCAACTGACTTCCCCTCTCTATCCTCTGCTTTTTCCCCTGTAAAGTGGGAGTCTAACAGGACTCCTTCACAGGGTTTGTTGTAAGGCTGAACGGCATTTGAAATAATGCTGAGCCTGTAGGAAGTCCTCAATAAATGCTAGTTTATTATTATTATTATTATTATTATTATTATTATTATTATTATTCCGAACCCACACTAGACAAGTCAAGGGCAGAGAAAGTGCCTTTCCAGAGAAAAGTGCCTTTCGTCAAGTAGCTGTGTTAGCCAACCTTGTGTAGCAGGGACTAGCGTGCCCATTTTACACATGAGAAAACAGAGGCTCAGCAAGATAAAGCAACTTGCCCCAGGCCGCACAGCCAGGGAGTAACAAAACCAGATTTCCAATATTGATCTCAGCCCTCCTTCCAGAGCTCTTCCTGCCACCGCACAGCTGCCTCCTCATTTGGCCTGGAAACTTCTGGGTGGTGACAGCTTGTCCTGTAAACTCGGTTCGACGCACCTAGCTGGCCGCCTACCTGCGTTTCTCTCATGTTGCCCTGCTCACAAGAGGCGATGCAGGGGATTGGCAGGCGGTCAGGCTTTATTTCTGTAAAGACAGTTTTCTTTGTGCAGAAACACAACTGAGAAAGAAACGCAAGTGAGACAGTGGAAGACAGGCGAGCAGGGAGCTCCGGGAGGGAACTGGGAGGTTCAAAAGGCAATTAATGCTTCTCTCTGCAACTGTAAACAGATAGTTACCGGCTCTGCCGCCACCAGCACGCAGACAAAAGGCAGACAGAAACAGCGCACCACAAGGAAGCTGGGACAGACTACGCCCAGGCTGGAAATTAAATGTTTTCCCGAAAGCAGAAAGGAAAACCGTGGTTAACGCCAAGCTGTGACTCTAAGTCTGTGACTCCATGACAGTATAAGTTTAGTGAGTTAAAGGCCCATAATTTGTACCTAGGTGTTGTGAACCTTAACGTCTCACTGGACATTCCCCCTTGACCTAAGTTTGTAAAGCAAAAGTAATAATTAGAAGCGAGTCTTCAGTGCACACTGTCATTTTAATCCAAGATATGTATGCATATATATATATATTTGTGTGTATGTGTATATATACATATATATATATAGAGAGAGAGAATAGTATTGGCATATTTAGGCAGAACTCTTGGTTGTAAGCAACAGAAAACTCAACTCAAACAGATACAAACAAAATATTAATATTAATCATAATTATTACTTAGTGGTTCACAACTGTGTCCAAGCATTCCAAGATTTCAGTCCGTGTCCTGCCATGTCTTGGCTCTGCTTCTCCTGTGCTTCATCCTCAGGCAGACACACTCCCCGCCAGGCTGACCGAATGGACCTCAGGAGCTCCAGGCTTGCTTCCCTCTTGGAGTGGAAAAGAGACTGTCTCTCTCCAGCTAAAATCTCAGGCTTCCCTCTGATTGGCTCTCATTGGGTCACATGTCTGTATTTCAACCAATCCTGTGGCCAGGCTCCATCAGAGGAGCCAAGCTCCATCCAAGGTAGAGCACTGGTATTGGTAGAGGGAGAGCTCCCCAGGGAAACTGGGTGCTGTTTCCAGAAGAAGATACATGTTCACCACCTGGTGGTTCCTGCCTCTCTTAAGCAAGCTTAAGGAGAGCCTGTCATCAGGAATAACAATAACAACAACAACAATAATAATAATAAACAATGATAATAGCTAACTCTTGTTGAGCACTCACTATGGTCCACGAATGATATGCTAAATGCTTTATATGCATTATCTTATTTATTCCCCATATTTAGTTCTTATCATCATCTGTCTTCCCCTATGCGCAAACTGGTCCTCAGAGTATGAAAGGAACTGGCCCCAGCTCGCTCAGAGAGGAAGAAGTGAAACCACAGATCCTGGGCTCCGGGCTTCTCTGGGAACTACATATAGAGCTGGGCTCAGAATTTCCAGTGTGGTGCCAAAGAGAGAGCTCTGAGCCTTCCAAAGGGCTACCTTGCAAGGGCTACCCAGTGTGTGATGACAGACAGCATGGCTCTCAGAGGGCTGGTCCTGGGGCAGCGCCACGGACCCAGTGCTGTGGACATGGAGGTTCGACAAGGGGAGTCCAATCCAAGGGCCTTTGTGGGTTTGAGGGACTGGATTCCATAGTGCCTCAGCCTCCCGGCCCATCAGGATGTCGGCAGAGGAGGGTGCCACGGAGGGACATGCTAGGGATGAACCCCCGTTCTGCCTCTAGACAGCTGTATGTGCCTTCCCATAACCTCCCTGAATGTCCTTGAACCTCAGTTCCCGAATTTACAAAAGGAGCGGAAGGTCTTCCTCCAAGGGTCGTGAGGATGGCACTGCATGCGGAATGATGCCTGCCCGTCACCCCGCTGGCACTCCGAGGAGCTGGCGTTCTCTGAGTTGTCCCCTCGTCCTCGCCCCAGAAATGTAGTAAGGGGCACAGCACGGGGAGAAAGGAGAGCACCTCACGCCTTTCCCGGCCAGGCTGCTGGGCCCTCTTCCCCTCTGCCTCCTCTGTCCCGTATCGCTCCTGGGTTCAGATCCCAGCTCAGTGGTCCTCTTCCGAGCATTGTGACCCTGGGCAAGTCCCTGTCACCCTCCTCAGCTGGAGAACACACCTCCCTCACGAGATCCCGTGAGAGCCCCCTCTGTCCCATGCCTGGCACCCAGTTGTTTGTTCTTCGGGTCTGAAAGGGCGAAAGGGACAGAGCCGGGTGGGTTAGGCCGCTTCTGGTTAGGGCCCGAGGTGTCTGGTCATGGGAGGGGCCCGGTCCACTTCACTCCCCCTCTCCTGAATAATTCATGACCGACAAGATGGCCGGTGCAGACTGGGGCGCTCCCTCCTCCTGGCTGGGGAAGGGAGACAAGTTTCTAATTACAGGTCAGCCGCGTGGCTCCCTGGGGCCCCTGGGCACTGCACATAGGGGGTATTTATGGGAAAAGACAGGAGAGGAGGGACTCGGCCCCCGGCCCCATCCAGAAGGAACTCAGCTGCTTCGGAAATTGTAGCTTGGGCCTGCCCAGGCCTGGGGAGGGACCAGGGAAAGAAACTCAGAACGGGCAGGAAGGGGAGACTTCACCAAGGAGTCAGAGGAGAGGGGTGTCCAACGAAAAGGCGGGCCAGGGTGGGGAGCACACGCCCTGAAGCCCCAAGGAGAATGTGGCCAAACTGGGCTCCACAAGGAGGGTCCTGATGCCAAAACCACAGCCTCTCTCGCGCTACCTTACCAGCACCTCCCCTGTAAAATGGGGAGAAACACAGACACTTAATAGCGGGATTGGGGAATCACCGGAATTCATACTGTAAAGTGCTTCGAGGGCCGCCTGGCACAAAACTCAAAAAATACACATTGGCAATGGCATGGTTGTTCTTTTTCACATGACGCTGCCTCTGTGGGGAGGTCAGTAAAGGATGAGGATGATGAAATGAGAAGGGTCAGGGAGATTGTGGGAAAGGAGAAGAATGACTCGCGAGGGAGTTTGGTATAACAGTTAACAGCGGAGACCCATATATTTAGCCATAATAGTAATTTTTAAAAAGTAAGGACCCTCCCTGGCTGGCGTAGCTCAGTGGATTGAGCGCGGGCTACGAACCAAAGTGTTGCAGGTTCGATTCCCAGTCAGGCTACATGCCTGGGTTGCAGGCCATGACCCCCAGCAACCGCACATAGATGTTTCTCTCTTTCTCCCTCCCTTCCCTCTCTAAAAATAAATAAATAAAATAAAATCTTTAAGAAAAAAAAAGTAAGGACCCCAAGACTAGACTGCCTGGAATCCCAAGTCTGCCTCTTACTAGCTGTGTGATCTTGGGCAAGTTGCTGTACCTCTCTGAGCCTCCCAGTTCACCATCCGTCATAAATGGTAGCCCTTTGCCATTATTAGTCAAGGTGGTGAATGAAACAGAGAAGGTCTTAGTCCTCATGGAGCTTATAGTGTAGCAAAGAGGTTGTGCTGACAACCACAGGGTGCCTACCACATCCCGGGGCTTGCAGTCTCCCGGGAAAGCTATCCTAACCTAGAACTTTTATTGTGCGCCTGCTGCATGCAGGTCCTATGTACTCCATAGGCATTCTCTTCTCGAAGCCTCCTAGCATTCACCCCCATTTTATAGATTAAGACGTTGAAGATCAAGGTCAGGAGTAGAGAAGGGATTTGAAACGAAGGGACCGGCCAACGGCATGAATGAACCTCCGAACTTGACTGGTGGGCAGCAAAAGGCAGACACGAGAAAGTACACATTGTATGATTTCACTTATGTGAAAGTCTCGAAAAATGCAAACTAACCTTTAGTGACAGAAAGCAGATCAGTGGTTGCCTGGGAACCCGGAGGGAGGGCAGGCGCTGACTGCCAAGGGGCACAGGGGAACTTTTGGGGAAGATGGAAATGTTGCATGTCTGACAGTGATGCGCGTTCCACGGGCGTCGTCAGTTGTCAGCGCTCATTGAACTGAACACTCGAAATGGGTGCGTTTCGTCGCATGTAGATTGTATCTCACTGGGGCTGCCTTTACAGAGGGGAGGAGGGGAGCTGCGTGCTAGACTTCAGAGCCCTGCGAACCTTCTCATATTGTTTGAGTGTCTGATTTCAAGCTCATTAGTGGGCAGAAACTGTATCAGATTCATTTTGAGGTCCGCCCCTCAATGCCCAGCCCCCGGGCCTAGCAAAATAGTCTCAAACCCAGTATGCCAGGTCAGCAATTGCACCTGGGCACCTTCCCTGGGCTGAGCCCACAGAGCAGTCAGTCTGGAGGGAAAGAAAGAAGGAAATGGGCAAATAGACACACTAACACAGTGCGTTACATGTTCCGATGGGGTTAGATGTGACATCAAGCATGCACCTGCTGGGACACAGGGATGAATCCTGCGAAGAGCCTGGAATTTGAGGCCGCTGTGGTCCCCGTGTTCAAATCCCCACTTTGCCGCCTGCAAGCTGTACGATCTTGGGTGACCACCTGACCATACCAAGCTTCAGTTTCTGCCTCTGGAAAGTGGAAATCCTAGTAGCTCCAACCGAGGGCCATTGTGAGGAAGAAAGAAAACAGGATGTCACATGCTTAGCACAGCACGCATAGGTGCATAGTAAGTGTTCGAGAATTGTTCGCTGTTTCTGTGATGATTGAAGAGCAGGGGTCTGGGGGGCACACACAGAGGGAGAGGGGACTCCCTACCCACCCTGGGGGTGGGAGAGGGGTCAGGGATCCTTTCCCAGAGGGGTGACACTTGGAAAGGGAGTTGGCTGCTTTTTAATGACTTTGGGCGCAGGAGATAGTGGGAACAGCTTGGGGCAAATGCTCAATAAATATTTGCTCAATAAATAAAAAAAAAATAAACAAAGACTGTGCGAGGCCTGCCTGTAACCAGGCGGGGTAGAGAAGGCCCACCAGGGCGGAGTGAGGGGGCCCTCAGAAGGCCGGATCTGGGCGGCTGGCCCCAAAGGCAGATTCCACACCTCCTGGAATACAGGGCTCTCCCTGGCCTGGTCCTACTGGAGAGGGAACTGCGAGGCAGGTTAGCGGGGAGGGGGTTCTCCCGGACCTTCTCCCCCTCATAAGAATGGGCCGAGTCCCTGAGAGCGCCTCCTGCACCCCCGTTGTCCGAGCCACAAAGGACCGGGATCAATGGAAGGCGGGAGCGGCAGAGGGGCCTCCTCTTTGTGCGGCTGTCTCAGGCCTGTTTGCGCCGCCGTCTCTGCGCCCCCATTGATCAGGCATGTGGAAAGATTCCGCCTCCCGGGCTCCCTTTGTGGCTGCGTTGCCAGGCTGCGCCCGGCGTGACTGCGCCGCGCAGGGCGCTCCCGCCTGTGGTGGGTACCGGGCTGCGAGACAGGGCGGGACCCCGCGAGGGTGGAGGGGGTGAGATTGCCAGGTTTAGCAAATAAAAATACAGGACGCCCAGTTACGTTTGGATTGCTGATAAATAACGAACAAAAGCAAAACATATTTTTAGTGTGAGTATGTTCCAAATATTGCATCGGACATACTTATACTAAAAAAGTATTTTTTTTTATCTGAAATTCAAATTTAACTAGGAGTCCTGTATTTTGTCTAGTACGGTATGAGCAGGAAAGGCAAATAAAGTTCCTTTCCCCAGCCCTTAATCTGCTGAGTCTCCCAACTTAAACTGCTGAAGGTTTTTGAGTGTGTGTTTGTTTTTGGCTGTTGCTTTTGGGTCATATCTGCATTCCCCCTTGAACTACTATGTAGATGCCATTTTTCTTGAAATGAATGTATTTTTTTAAACTCAAATTATTAACTGATGCATACATTACATCCTCCAGTTGAACAGATATCAAGTGTGCCTCTGGGTGCGTTTTTACCTGTGTGACTGACACCCAGGTGACTGCACCCAGGTCAAGACAGAGAAGAGTCAGTCCCACCACCCCAGGAGGGTCCCTTGAGTGGTTCCCCCGCCAGACCTCTGCCCCCCTGGCAGCCACTCTTCTGACTTCTGCCACCACAGATTGGCTTCAGTTGGTCTTGAACTTCACACAGATGGAATCGTATATCTATCTGTATGTAGTATGTACTCTTCTTGAGTCTGGCTTCTTTTGCTCAATGTTAGGTCTGTGACATTCGTCCACGTTGTGGGTTGGGTCAGTCATTGGTTCCCTTTCGCTGCCAGCCGAGGAGTGTCCCGTGGTACGGCTGCACCCCGGTCACGCGTCCTTCCTCTCACCGGTGGGCGTCTCAGCTGCCCCCAGGTTGTGGCTACCGTGAGCAAAGCTGTTAGGATCAGACTTGTACTTGTCACTTGATGGACTTCAGCATGTTTAACCTGAGCAATACTATTCATAGATTTGTAGACTTGAAATGCTAGTTTTATTTTTTTCCCCTGCACAGTAAGTGTATAACTATTACACAGATTTATGGGAGCATCTTCACAATCAGCCAAGCTCACCTTCTGCACGGTCAATGTCGAACCGCAGAACAGCTCAAGGTGGATCCTGGGTACGTGAGTTAGCCCCTTTGAGCCCTGCTCGCTTCATCTGTAAAATGGGAGTGATGATGCTGATGATCCCACGGGGTGGCTGAAGGGCGAACTGGGATAATGACGTAGGAAAGGGTCCAACACAGAGCTGACCCGTAGTGGGTTCTGCCCGCGAGAGCTTCTGTCAAGCGCTGGACCGGCAGTAGCAATTGATGAGCAGGGCATTTTAGAGGGCTGCTCCCATTCCATCCTCATTTCAGTCCTCTGAGGTAGGTCCCGTTATTACCAACCCATTTTTCAGATGAGGAAAGTGAGGCCCTGGGAGGCAAAGCCACCTGCTCATGATGGCATAGTTAGTGAGCAGCAAGGCTACCATCCAGTGAGGTGTCCAGAGCTGGGGGCCAGGAGCAGCCCAGGAAGGATGAGGCTCCTGGCTGGAAAAGGGAGCAGGCTCTAAGGGGGAGCTGGGCACCTTCTCTTTCCTGCCTCTGTGGCCCCCAGTAGCACCCAAGCCAGAAGCAAGCAGCTGGCTCAGGACCCAGTTTCTCTTCGGAGAGTAGACGGAGCTGGGCTGCACATTTCTAGGGGAGGCCAAGCCTCCCAGCCACGGGTCAGGTGGGAGGACAGGCAGGGCGAGTCTGACGGGGTAGGTGGGGCGAGCTGGGGGACAGGAAGCAGGAGGCAGAACTGCAGCCACAGCCGCTGGGCTGAGCCCGCATCGCTACCTGCCATCTGAAGGGCACGGGAACTGCTGATCTCAGGCGATTAGCATAACAATCCCCGATCCAGCATCCTCGGGGCCCAAAGCTGGGTCTGCACAATCCCATTTCCAGCCAGCCCTTTCTTTGGCTGGCTAATTATGAGAGGGGGGGAAGTAAGGGGGGGGACACAATCTTCTTAAAGGGCCCCTGCACCCAGGGCCCAGGCTGGAACTGGGAGCAGGAAAGGGCTCTGGCAGTACCCCTTTGGCTCTGACAAAGTGTGAATGCCACCCCCTCAGGCCATGGGAAATATGACTGTCCTCACCAGGGATTTCACCGTGCTTCCTATTTCTGTCCTCCTTGTCCCCGTCATACCCTGTGGGACATGTCTTGTTCATACCTGTATGCCGGTGCTTGACACAGAGTAGGTGTTCAAATAACTACCTGAAGCACAGAGCCTGCGGCTCCAGAAATCAGGCTGTATCTGTAGGTATGATAAGGCTGAGGCCGGGTGCTAATGGAGGGCACTGAGGCAGCCCCATCTCTGCAGGTGCCTAAGGATCCTCCTTCTGCCTCTTCCTACCCTCAAGGGGGTCCTGAACCTCTCTCCTTGCTCCTTCAGCCACCTAGCACCCCAAGTCAAAAGGGGCACATGGGTTAGTATGGGCAGAGCATAGCGAGAGAGCTGGGTTTGAATCCTAACTGTTGCTTGTCACCTGTGTGATGTTGAGCAGATCTCTTAACCAAACCAAGGCTCAGTTTTTTCATCTGTAAAATGGGGACAATCAAAACCTGCTTCAAACGTTAATGTATGTGTAAGCATTTGCCAAAATAAGAGTGCCTGTCACATGGCTGGGGCTCAGGGAATGGGAGTCCTGTCTCCGCCTTCTTTAGAAACATCTGCTGCATTTCTACCAACGTGCCTATTGTTTATCAGGCGCCTATTGTATGCCAGTCTCTGCTCAGTGATAGAATTCCCTCCTCAACCCTGTAACTCCCCTGTGAGATGGGTTTAGAACTTTTTGAAGAAGAGGGACACAAAGTAACTTGCCCAAGGTCATTCACCTAGAATGCTTCTAAGGGAGGCTTGAGCCCAGTTGACCCTAAAAACGATGGCTCCAGGTGCCAGGAAGTGACAGGCGTTATTGCGACCACTACCCTTCCCCACCCCGCCCTGCCCCCACTCGGCCAGCCAGCCAGCCTCAGGTCTTTTGATCATCTCCTGTGTGTTAAGCATTATGCTGAGCACTGGGGATATGGCTGAGCCCAAGATCATCTGTTAATTCTCTTCTCCTGGAGTTGGAATCTGTTGAGAGTCAAGTAAGTTCTGCGAGTGCTAAGTGACTTGAAGACAGAAGTCAGATCATAAACCGGAGTCGTGCGAGTCTGAGGAGTCTTCTCTTGAGGAAGTGGTCCTTGAGAAGATGGGATGGGGGCAGGAGAGCAAGTGCAAAGACCCTGGGGCAGGATCCAGCTTGGTGTGTGTGTGAGGATCAAAGGCCACCGTGCTTTTGGAGCACAGGGAGAGGGGGTAGAAGAGGTTAGGGAGAGGGGAAGGGCCCTAGCCAGGCGGGAAGGCTTTATGGCACCTGGTGAGAAATGTGGACTTCCTTCTTTCCTTCCTTCCTTGCTTCCTTGCTTCCTTCCTTCCTTCCTTCCTCCCTTTTTCTCCCTCCCTTCCTCCCTCCCTCCGTGCCTCCTATTTTCCAGGCACTGGGCCAGGGACTGAGGGCCTAAGAGTTTCACCCTGTTTCTCCCTCTCTTCCCACGTCCCCTCCTCTCCCCTCCCCCTCCTTTCTGAACAGCTGCCCCACCCCCACCGATCCTGCTCTTCCCCCTCCACCCCACCCCAGCCCCTCCCCCTGGCAATAAGAACCAACCCTGAGCCCAGCTCTCCATAGTATTGTCCCTTTAAGGAATCCCTAAATCCGGACACCCCTCTCCTCCCCCACCTGAGAACCAATTAGGGTTCCCGAATTCAAGTAGAGGCTTTTGTGTGTCACGTGTTTGGGGAACAAAGCCCTCTCCGGCAGGAATAAAAGCTTCTATTCAGGAGCCAGTTTGTTCTCATTCTAATCGTTTCCACTCCAGCCTCGCCTCCTTCCCGGGTTCCCAGGGCCGCCCAGCTCGGCCTCACCTTTCCATCTTAGCACCCCACATTAGAGCCCTGCCCAAAGGCAGGTGGCCACAGACCCAGGGCTCTGGCCCACCCTTTCTTCCCGGAAGGTCATATGACTCCTCTGCCTCCGAACTGGGCCCCGTGCGCAGTGCTTCCCGGGCATCAACCTGCAGGACTGTTACTATTCTCGATGCGGCGGCAGAAACTGAGGCTCGGAGGGGTTAGGGAACTCACCGAGGTCACACAGTTAGTAAGAGGGGGCGGCTAGACTCCCGAGCATTCGTCTTCAGCACTCTCAGCTGGTCCTAGAGCGGGACAGAGTGAGTAGCTCTCATGTTCGCAAAGCCCGAGGGGCCAGGCACCTGCTGGGTATTAGAGACGCCTCACAATACCGTGTCACGAGGCAACAATTAAGGTCAAAGTCACAGACAAGTCTGTGGCAGAATAGGAGGAGGAACTCGGGACGCTGAGGATGGAGCCACGAGGAAAGCGTGGGCCTTTCAGAAAATGGAGCCGTTAAGAAGAATTTATTGACATGGTAGGGTCATGGGTAATATTGCCAAGGGAATAACGGCGATACGCTGGGCGTAATATAATCCCACGTGTGTAAAAACACACACGTGTTGTACATTTCTACATGTACAGAAAATATTGGAAGAAAAATACATAATAAATTACAGTGTATGTGTTTATTTCCTTTGGGGAAGTGGGGAGTGGGAAGAGATCACTTAGTACCACTCTGTGCTGTTTGAAAAAAAAATTTTCTTATCATGGGCATGTATTTCTTTTATAATAATTGTGCTTTATTAAGCTTAACTTAACATTTTATTTTATTTTTTAATCTTCACCCGAAGATATGTTTATTGATTTGAGAGAGAGAGAGAGAAACGTCGATGTGAGAGAACCATCTATCGGTTGCCTCCCGGAAGTGCCCGGACCTGGGATCGAACACGCAACCTGGGTATGTTCCCTGAGCAGGAACCCAGCCCACGATCTTCCGGTGTCCAGGACGATGCTCTAACCAACTGAGTCACCTGGCCGGGACTTGACCGTTTTAAAGTGTACAATTTAGTCACATTCAGTAATTTCACAATGTTGTGCAACCATCACTTCCATCTGTCGTTCCAAAACACCCTCATCACCGGGAAGACAAACCCCACGCTCTGTAAGCAGTTATTCCCATTTCTTCCTCCCTTGACCCCTAGCAATCACTAACCTGCTTTCTGCCTCTCTGGATTTGCCTGTTCTGGATATTTCATAGAAAGGCAATAATAAAATATGTGACCTTGTGTCTGACTTCTTTCACTTAGCGTGTTTTTGAAGTTCATCCATGTCATAGCATGTATAAGTGCTTCATTCTTTTTTTAAGGCTGAATTACAGTCCATTGTAGGGGTACACCACATTTTGTTTGTCTCTCCATCCACTGATGGACATTTGGGTTGTTCCCATTCCTGTGAGGATTGTGAATGGTACCGCTATGATCATTCATGCACAAGTTTTCTTTTTTTAAAGATTTTATTTATTTATTTTTTTAGAAAGAGAAAGAGAGGTAGAAAGAGAGGGAGAGAAACATCAGTGTGTGCTTGCCTCTTGTGCATCCCCAACTGGGGACCTGGCCTGCAACCCAGGCATGTGCCCTGACTGGGAATCGAACCAGTGACCCTTTGGTTCACAGCCCACGCTCAACCCACTGAGCTACACCAGCCAGGGCTACAAGTTTTTGTTTGAATACCTGTATTCAATTTTTTCTTGTGTATACCTAGAGGCTGGGTCATATGGTAATCCTACGTCTAATTTTTTGAGGAACCAGCAAGGTGTTTCTCACAGCACTGCGCCACTTCACATACCCACCAGCGATGTGCAGGAAGTTCTAACTTTTCTACATTCTTGCCAACACTTGTAATTTTCTTAATTTTTTTTCTATGATAGCTGCTCCAATGGGTGTGAAGTGATATTTCATTGCGGCTTTGAGTCACATTTCCCATATGGCTAATCATGTTGAGCAACTTTTCATGTACTTAATGGCCATTTGTAGACCTTCTTTGTAGAAATATCTATTCAAGAATTTTGCTCATTTTTTAAAAGATTTATTTATTTTTAGAGAGGGACGGGAGGGAGAGAGAGAGAGACAGAGAGAGAGAAACATCAATGTGTGGTTGCTGGGGGACATGGCCTGCAACCCAGGCATGTGCCCTGACTGGGAATTGAACCTGTGACACTTTGGTTCACAGCCTGCGCTCAATTCACCGAGCTACGCCAGCCAGGGCAAATTTTGCTCATTTTTAATTGGGTTGTTTATTTTATTGTGGAGTTGTAAGAGTTCTTCTATATTCTGGATACTAGATCTTTACAGATATATAATTTGCAAATATTTCTTCCCACTCTGGAGGTTTTTTCACTTGATCGTGAAGAGCTTGTGATGTATAAAAGTGTTAAATTTTGAGGAAGTCCAATTAATCTCTTTTCTCTTTTGTTGTGTGTGCTCTGGTGATGAGATGTAACTAAGAATCCATCGCCAAATCCAAGGTCATGAAGATTCACCCCATGTTTTCTACTAAAAATTTTATAGTCTTAAGTCTTTGATCCATTTCGAGTTAATTTTTGAACATGGTGTAAGGCAGGGGCCTAACCTCACTCTCTTGTATGCAGGTATTCTGTAATCATTGTTTCTGTCCTTGTCCTCACTGTCTTAACCAATGAGCTCCAAATGTTTGCGCTCATACATTCGTAAGAGGAAACGATCTTTGAGCCCACGTCTCTAATATATGTAGATTTACTTACTCATGATATCTACGAGTATACAATTAAACTGTTAGGGTATCTCCATTATAAAACATACATATGAGACATTTTTAGAGAATGAATTGAAAAAATACATCTACCTGGCTGGCGTAGCTCGGTGGATTGAGCGTGGGCTGTGAACCAAAGCATCACAAGTTCGATTCCCAATCAGGGCACATGCCTGGGTTGCAGGCCACGGCCCCTAGCAACCGCACATTGATGTTTCTCTCTCTCCCTCTTTTTCCCCCCTTCCCTCTCTAAAAATAAATAAATAAAATCTTTAAAAAAAAGAAAGAAAAAATACATCTAGAAGGCCTGGTCTTTTCTTGGTGGATCAGCTGGAGTGTTCCCGGGGCTCTCCACCCCCTGGGGCCCGCTGGTCCTGATGGCACAGCAAGGCCAGTGGCCCTTCTAAAGGGACGGCCAGCCAGATGGCTGCTGTGTGGCACGGGAGTGACCTCTCCAGACTGGGTCTGACTTGCCTCTCCTGGGTCCCACACTCTGGTGTCACAAGGACGCGTTTGAACCCTGGCTCTCTCTAATTCCTAGTGGTGTGGCCTCAGGCGAGGGGCTTTGCCCTTCTGAGCCTCAGATCACGGTCCTCACTCCTTAGGCTGGTGGGGGCGGGGCTCGGCGCGGTGATAGGAGTGAGTGCAGCGCCTGGCACCTGGTAATCTCTCAGTAAACAGTAACAGTGATCATTGGAGAGCCAGGTCTTGACAGTCCTTCTGATCCACTGTGTTAGCTGAAGGAGTCAAAGCAAGAACCCCTCACTGGAGGAACGGAGAAAAGGGACAGGAGAGGGAGGCAGGGAGAAGGGGCTGGCCCTGCTCTCCGAGGGGCAGCAGGTGGCCTGATGCGAGCAACGTATCTGCAGTGCAAGGGAGGCCTGGGTTGAAGCCTTTCTTTTTCTTTTAAGATTTTCTTTATTTGTTTTTAGAGAGAAGGGAAGGGAGGGAGAAAGAGTGAGAGAGAAACATTGATGTGTGAGAGATACATTGATTGTTGCCTCTGGCATGCCCCCCACTGGGGACCTGGCCTGCAACTCAGGCATGTGCCCTGACTGGGAATCAAACCAGCAACCTTTCAATTTGCAGGCTGGCACTCAGTCCGCTGAACTACACCAGGCAGGGCTGAGGCCTTTCTCTTACTCTGATCAGTCACGTGACCTTGGCCAAGTGGCAACATTTTGGGAATCTTAGAATCCTCATTTGTAACATGGAAATGATCATTACATATGCATCATAGAGTTATCTAATGCATAAATGAAATAGCACAGAAGTGCTTCCCCTGCAATAAGAACTCAATAAACAACAGTGATGATGATGATGATGATGATGATGATGATTTGAGGCCTGCTGTGCCTACCACATTATTTACCTATTAGTCCATTCCATCAAGATTTATAAAGTGCCTACTATATGCCAGCCATACAACAGCAAACAAGAAGAAAACAGCCCTTACTTTCAAGAACCTTATGACCCAGAGAGACACAGACATTGACCAGGCAATACACACCCACACAAACACACAGGGCAGCAAGCGCTACAGGTGAAAAAGAAGCAAGGAAAAGGCAAAAGGAATAAAGGATCAGAGAACCAATCAGGAAAGGTCTCATGGGGAAGCGACATTTATGCTGAAATCGGAATGATGGGGAAATGACCAGATGCGGAAGGAACAGCGGGATGTACCAGCCAGGGAAGCAGGATCAGGCTGGGGAAGGGTGGCTGGGCTAGGAGGAAGGTGCTCTAGGATGAGCAACGGGGGCTGCAGGCCGGGCTGAGGGCAGGGTGCTCCAGACGGACAGAAGAGTAAGAGGCAAGGGTGCTCCAAGCTGCAGGGCGGTAGTTCCAGGCTAGAGGAAGCCTGTTCCAAGGGCTGCAGTTGAGAAAGAGAGTGGTGACTTCCAGGGTCTGAAAAGCCAATGGACCAGAGGGAAGGAGGGAGGGGGGTTGTGGAGGGGTGAGGCTGGAGAGGCGGCGACCAGGTCACGCAGGGCTTTACAGGTCACTCTGAGGTTTGGTTTGCTCCCCCTGTGCAGGGCAGTCCTTGCAGGGTTTCTATCTGGGGCAGAGGGCAACGACAGCTGCCAGAAGTTCAAGTATGCGATTGCACACATCTTGCTGAAGAGGCGGTGCCTGGACTTGTGTAGTGGGCAAGAATATGGAAACAAGTGTTTGGATTCCTTCTGGCTTGGAATTTACCTGTGTTCAAATCCTACCTTCCTAGTTCTTTGCTGTGCGGCCTTAGGATGATACACGTCCTCTCTGTCTGAATTTCCTCTTCTGTCAAGTAGAGATAATAAATGGAACCTACCTCAGTTTGGGGGGAAAGACTAAATGAGTCAATTAATGCAAATTGCTGAGCAAAGCACCTGGCATATTGTAAACATGCAATAAATGATAATTATAGCTCCTACTCCTACTGTTATTGTTCTATTATGTCAGGTAGAGCGAAGTGGACCTGGGGACAGTTAATATATTTGACTCAAGTCCCAGGTACAAGTACTTAGTGCTTTGCATAGAACATAATAGACATTTAGCAAATATTTGTTGAATGAATGAATGCTACTTTCTCTTTCCATTTTCGATGAATGGGTTCCATTCTGCATCAGTCAACCAAAAATGATTGAGCCTTAATGCAGACCCAGCACCATGCAGGACGGTAGAGGTAGGGTACTATCTGGGCAGATGGGAAATACACATTTCAGCTGACACGGGTGCCCACTGGCTCTCCTTTGGGGAGTGCCCCCTCCTTTATTTCTGCTTTCCGGTCCAGCTGAAATGCCAGTCTCCCCTTTCCTCTCCTGAACCTCCAGAGGTGTCTTAAGGCCCACATTCTTGGCATGATATAATGCGTCCCTTTACTGAAGCGTAAACTCCTCGAGAACTGGCAGCAAGTCGTGTTCAGGTTTAGACACTGCCAGAGCGCCCACCACGGTGGAAAAGGCACATCGGATTCAGTCGCTGGAAAGCGAAGATTCAAAGATGGAGTCACCGGGCACTGGTTGTGTGACCTTGGGCAAGGCGCCTCTGCTGTTGGATCTCTTACGTTTCTCCCTCTGCAAAGCCAGAAGGGGACATGCGAGGCTCTCCACGGCAGCCGCTGTCAGCCTTTCTGAACTTGGGACACTCCTGATGGAAGGACGTTCCCATGGGACGCAGCCTTCCCTGGCCGTTCAGATAAGATGGCCCGAAGCCCCGTACAACCCCAGCTCTCCTCTCCCCCGTCAGGAGAGCATGTCTGAGGGCCAGGGAGCGAGTGACGTTATTTATAGACATAACCTTGAATCCACTCTTCCTCATCTGTTTATTTCTTTTTCTTCGTCGTTTATTTATTTGTTTTTAAAGCAAGTAAAGCATTTCAAGCTTCAGTAGAGGTAGTGGTTAGGAAGATCAGGCTGGAAGCCGAGGAAACCTATGTCGAAATACCCTCTTTGACTTCCTCCCGCTGCCCGCCCCCCCCCCCCGCCCCTACTCCTTGGTAGTCTGTCCGTGGGAGGTCCTTGTCTCAGCCCCCTGGCCTCCTCCAGCCATGCAGAGCCCTAGGGTCTCAGTGACAAGTGAGTGCACCCACGGTGGCCAGGCTGGTGTCCAGATCGGCAATGCCTGCTGGGAGCCCTCCTGCCTGGAGCACGGCCCCCAGCCCGATGGCCAGAGGCCAAGTGACAAGACCTTCTGGGAGGGGGGAGATGACTCCTTCAACGTCTTCCTCAGTGACACAGGCGCTGGCAGCCATGGGCCCAGGGCAGTGTTTGTAGACCTGGAACCCAGGGTCACTGATGAAGTTCGCACGGATACCTACCTACCTCCAGCTCTCCCACCCTGAGCAGCAGCTCATCACAGGCAAGAAAGATGCTGCCAATAACTATGCCCATGGACACTACACCACTGGTAAGATCATTGACCTTGTCTTGGACCGCATTTGGAAACTGACCGGCAGTGTACAGGTCTTCAGGGCTTCTTGGTTTTCCACAGCTTTGGCTGGGGGAGCTGGCTCTGGGTTCCCCTCCTGGCTGATGGAACATCTCTGTCGATTATGGCAAGAAGCCCAAGCTGGAGTTCTCCCTCACCCAGCCCCCCAGGTTCCCACAGCTGTAGCTGAGCCCTACAGCTCCATCCTTACCACCCACAGCACCCTGGAGCTCTGCGATTGTGCCTTTGTGGTTGGCAACGAGGCCATCCTAACATCTGTTGTAGAAACCTCGATACTAAGCACCCAACCTTCACTAACTTTAATGGCCTTATTAGCCAGCTGTGTCCTCCCATCCACACTCCCCTCAGGTTGGGCAGAGCCCTGAACGTTGATGTGACTGAATCCAGACCAACCTGGTGCCTTATCCCTGCATCCACTCTCCTCTGGCCCCGTATGCCCCTGTCATCTCTGCGGAGAAAGCCTACCATGAACAGCTCACCGTAGCAGAGACCACCAATGCGTGCTTCGAGCCAGCCAACCAGATGGTGATGTGTGACCCTCGCCACGGTCAATACGTGGCTTGCTGCCTGTTGTACCGTGGTGACATGGTTCCCAGAGATGCCAATGCTGCCATTGCCACCATCAAAACCAAGCGTACCACCCAGTGTGTGGACTGGGGCCCCATTGGCTTCAAGTTGGCATTCATGACCAGCCTCCCACTGTGGCGCCTGCTGGAGACCTGGCCGGAGCACGGTGAGCTGTGTGCACACCGAGCAACACCACGGCGACTGCCTAGGCTGGGGTCCGCCGGATCGCAAGTTTGGCCTCATGTTTGCCAACGTGCCTTTGCCCACCGGTAGATACCAATGAGGGATGGAGGAAGGAGAGTTTTCTGAGGCCATGAGGACATGGCTGCCCTTGAGAAAGTTGGAGCGGAGAGGGCTGAGGGAGAGGATGAGGGCGAAGAGTATTACCCTGTCTGCCGCAGTGTTACACTCCCATGTCTGGGGACTGTCTTCTTTCTGTTGTTCTGTGAAGTCCATTGTGTCCCAAACTTGTCCATAGAAGCAATGTTTTTATTTTCAATGTCAAAAAAGAAAAGAAATCCCCTCTGTGCCACTTGTGAGTGGAGTGACTTCGGCCAAGTTACTGAGCTTCAGCTTCCAGGTCTGCAAAGTGGGAGGACCGTAACAGACCGAGCCTCAGAGGACGGTGCATTCAATGCGATCACGCAGGGAAGTTCTCAGCACCATCCTGAGGACGTGGCAAGGGTCTGGCAAAGTTGTCCACATCTACTTTTACTATTACTAGTGAGCCGCCGTGTGTAACACACTAGAGGATTAGCACAGAGTGCCGACAACTGAAAGCCAGGCCCTTGATTAGCTCCCACCAAACTTGATCTTTCACGGTTTTCTGGCCTAGTCTTGGGGGTCTGGAGTGGGGACAGATTCCCCCACTGAGATGCTCAATAGATTTATGAGTGTAGCTTCTTTTCTTTGCCTGGTTACTCTACCCCTACTCTCTCACCTTAGCCCCCTTTTAAATTCTTTCTGGTTTGCCTTTTTAGTAAATTATTGTGGCTTTTTTATTAAGGTAAAATTTACACAAAGTAGAATGCACACGTTGTAAGTGTACAGCCGGATGAGTTTTTATATAAAACAACAAGTCAGAGTAAGAAAGATGCGGACCTGTGTTTCCTACTGCGGTGGCCACCGTACACTTGAAATGTGGCCAGTCCCACCTGAGAAGTCCCATGAGCACAAAATATACATTGGATATTGATGAATGCAAAAAAAATGAACGTACAATAGATCATTGATAATTTTATAATGATCACATGTTGAAATTGAATATTTGGAATATATGACTAACATAAATGTCACTGTTTCCTTTTCCTTTTTTTTTTAAAATGTGGCTACCAGAAAATTTTAAATGACATGTGCGATCCTCCGCAGTGGATCGCATCTTACTTCCATTGGGCAGCGCTGATGCAAGACCATCTCTATCCTCTGGAAACGTCTCTCTTGCTTCTCGGTCCATGTCTGCTCCCTTTTTCTCAGAGATAAACACTATTCTGACCTCTCTCCCCATAGACTCACGTTGCCTATTCCGGAACCTCTTACAAACGGAACCACACACACAGTCTGTGCTGTTTGGTATCTGGCTTCTTTGGTTCACAGGCCGGCACTCAGCCCACGGAGCCACACCAGCTGGGGCTGGACCTGGTTCCTTTGGTCCAACACGATGGTTTTGCAATGTGTTCGTGTGTCAGTCACACGTTCCTTGTCATCTCTGCATAGTATCCCATCGTGTTGCAGTTTACCTGTTCTCCTGCTGATGGACATTTGGCTTGTTTCCAGTTTCTACGGTGAAGAATGCTGCTAGGACTGTTCTTGAAGAGTCTTTGAACAGTCTCGTTCAAATTCTTTTTTGCTATGTTTTCTTTTGACTGTTGAGATGAACCATCCTCACAGAAGAAATCCACACCCACCTCTGCCTGCCATGTTCCCGGTTTGAGGTTAATGCTTTATGGGTTAATGTAAATCCTTTCTGGCCCTTTCTCCACATGTGGAATCAGGTGTTATCATTGTTAATAAGACTATCACTTTGGTGGTTCTGCCCTTGGCTGCCTGACCCCTGGGGGTGGATACATAGCTCCTGACCCTTGCTCTTCTTGCTCAAAAGTCTCTGGAAGACCAAAACTGGGAACGGTGTAGGGATACTCTGAGGGAGGGAAAATATTATGGGACTCTCTAATTATTCCCTGATTATCTGTATCCATGGCAGACATTGCTAATCAATCACAGCTTTCTAGCCTTGCCCAGCCCCAGTCACTACTAATCAATAGAAGAACTGAAACCAATTTCCCACCTCTAAGATAGCCAGGCCACCTTCCGTTTTGCTGATGAATAAACTAGGGCTCAGAGAGAGAGAGAGAGAAAGAGCCTACTTCAAGGTCTGAGAGGGAGCCCCAGGCTCCTGCCTCCCTGTCTAATGTTCATTTCTGCTACATTCACTGACTCCAAAAAATGATTTCCCTGGGATCCCCGAATACGTGGTCTGGAGGAAGAGGGTGTTTCTGAGCCCAGGGCAGGGGGACCCTCCTCTAGCCAGCCCCTTCACCTTTATGATCTGCCTTGAGTGTCCTGAGAAGTCCCTGCCAACAGCCTGGCACCCCCTCCCCCACAGCCACCACCGACAGACCTGCGGTTTCTGTTCTCCAGGTCTGCAGTTTCAGTTTCTGAAAATAAACATTAAAAAAAAAAAAAGAACAACTAAACTAAAGGAGGCATGCTCGTAGCGTCTTTGTCTTCAGCCCCTGAATTATGGAGTTATTAATGGACCAGACTAAATCAAATAGCTAATTACAGCAGAGAAGGCGACTTCAGATGCCGAAACCGTAAAACTCCAAAAACATCCCCCTCTTCCACCGACACATCACACTGACTCTGGCTGTCATTGGAAGCGACAGTGAGAAAGTGGGAGAGTCAGCAGGTCTGAACGGACTGGGTGTTCTCAGCTGGGCAAGCAGAATAGTTTATTTAATTCCCTCCCTGCCCCGGGGCGGGGACGGGGGAGTCAGAGGGGTAAGTGGAGACAATGTAACACAATGTTTGAATCAGGTGGAGCTGGGTTCTTAGACCGGCCCCCACACACTTTCCCGTTGCATGACCTTGGACCTGTCGTTTCAGTCGCCTGAATCTGTTTCTTCCTCTGTAAACAGGTATATTAATAAAACGGACTGTATTGGATTATTGGAGTGCTTAAAATGACTTGGTTAAAAAGATGCACGTAAAGCCTTCGTGAACATTTGTCTCTGGACGGTAAGCTCCGTGAGAGTGTGGAGAGCTGTCTGTCTTCCTCGCCATCATGCCCTCCGGTCCTAGCACAGAGACTGATGAGCAATGATCCAGCGCCTCATGTAAAGTGTGAGTCTGAGGGTAAGGATGGTGGTGGGGGAGATGGCGAAGAGGCTCAGCACAGGGCCCCTGCCCTTAAAGAGCTCTCGTTCCAGCATGACAGCCCAGAAGCATCTAAAATGATAAGTGGGGTGTTATGCATTACACAGGTACACAAGGTAACATAGAGGTTCACGGGGGAGACTCTGGCATCCGACTTGAGTTCCAGCCTCAGCTCCCCCCACTTGCTACCATTCTGATCTTTACTAGCCAGTTTATTACTCGATGCTTCTACTTCCGGATCTGGAAAATAGGGACCTACCTCATGGTGTGGTAAGAAGGGAATGAGTTTCCTGAAGCAGTGCTTAGTACAGTGCCTGGGATATAGTACTTGCTCAATAAATCTCAGCTATTATTTTTCCTATTTACTATGTGACTTTAGACAAATTACTTATCTTCCCTTAGACTTATTTTTCTGGTCAGTAAAATAAATATACAATAGTTTCTTCCTTGAAGAATTGCCGGGAGAATGAAATGGGAAAATCCCTGAAAAGTCCTTACTTAGCACAGTGTCTGGTATATGGGAAGTATTTAACTATTTCTAGTGATGATGATGATGATGATAAAAGTTAAAACCAAGATGCTATGAGAGAAAAAAGGGTAAATTCATCTTGATGCGTAGGCACAGGGATCAGAGAAAAGTTTATAATAGGTAAGTGATTTTTTGGGGGGGGGTAACAGCTTGATCAAGATGTAATTCACATACCATACAATTTACCCATTTAAAGTGTACCATTCAATAGTTTTTAGTATATTCACAGAATTATGCGACCATCCCCATAATCAATTTCAGAGTATTTTTGTTACTCCAAATAGAAACCTGTGCGCATTTCCCCCCCCCCCATCTGCCCTGACTCCACCCCTCTGCGCACAAGCCCCAGGCAACCACCCGTTTATTCCCGTTTCTGTGGGTTTGCCTACTGCGGGCATCTCATGTAAATGGAATCATACAATACGTGACCTTTCATTTCTGGCTTCTCTCACTTAGCATAATATTTTCAAGCTTCACCTGTGTTGTAGTAGGTACCAGTAACGCATTCTTTTTATGGCCAAACAACACTCCGTTGTATAGAAGTGATGCCCATTCAGGTTGCTCCCGCTCCTTGGCTGTTATGAACAATAATGCTGCTGCAAACCTTCACGTACAGGTTTTCGTGTGGACGTGTTTCCATTGTCTCTGGAGTATATACACCTAGGAGTGGAATTGCTGGGTTATAGGGTAATTCTATGTCTAACTTTTTGAGGACCTGCTTTTCCAGACCATTTGTTTCCCATAGTGTTGCACCAGCAATGTATAAAGGTCCCAATTTCACCCTCTCCTTACCGATACTTGTTATTATCTATCCTTTTTATCATAACACAGCCTTCCTGGGAGGTGTAGAGTGGTGTCTCACTGTGGTTTTGACCTGCACTTCCTTATGGCTAATGACGCTTAGCATTTTTCCCATGTGCTTATTGGCCGTTTATATATCTTCGTTGGAGAAATGGCTTTGCAGATCCTTTGCCCATTTTTAATTGAATAATTTACCTTTTTTAATTATTGAGTTGTGTGACTTCTTTATATATTCCAGATACAAGTTCCTCATCAAATATATGGTTTGCAAAAAATTTTTTTCTCTTCTGTGGGCTGTTTTTCACTTTCTTGATAGTGTCCTTTGGAGCACGAAAAGTTTTTAACTTTAATGCTGTCCAACAGCATTATAATCTATCTAATTATCTTTCCTTTAAAAGTTGTAGCTCTTACATTTAGATCTGCGATCCATTTTGAGCTGGCATCTGTACGTACATGGTGTGAGGTAGTGGTACAACTTCGTTCTCTTGCATACCCCTCTCCCGTTGTCCCAACACCGTTTTTTGAAGGGACTGGTTTATTTGTGGAGTCTTCATTCTATTCTGTTGATCTAGATGGATAGCTCGGTGCCCACTGCCACACTGTCTTGAAGGTAACTGTACTTACACTGGGCCAAATGAACTGGATCTGCGAAAGCACAGTCAGAATTTCTTCCCCTTTCCAGAGTGCTTTCCAGATTTTAGGTTGCTTTCAAATACGTGGTCTCACTCAAGTCTTCCGGCAAGTCTTACTCTGTGAGTACATGGAGGCTCAGAAGGCTGAGTGGTATTCCTCTAGACTCAACCAGAAATGGTGGTGGTGAATCTATCAACTCTCGGTCCAACGCTTTCATTACCCCAGCCATTCACTTGCTGGGTGTGTTCAGAAATTTGGGAAAAGGAAAGAGTATTCAAAACATTAGGACCAAATAGAGGTGGGGGGAGGGTGAAAACAGACTGGTTATACATGTTTGGCTCCTAACCAGCTCATGATAAATTCTCCCTTCTCCTGCTTGGACAAGAAATGGGATGTTCTGGGTAATCCAGGGTTTTGCTTGGGTACTGCATTTTCCAAGCATGAGAACACAGTGAAATACTCTCAACACTAAAACCACATAGACTATAATTTACCTATAATTTTGTTGTTGTTGTCGTTCTAGGAGACTCTTTATTTTAGAGCAATGTTTCTTTAAGAGTGGTCCAAGGAAAACCTCAGTGATCAGCATCTTCTGATAGAGGTGCTTGCTTGCTTTTTTTTTTAAGCAGTTTTCAGAGCCCCCATTCACCCTGCGTCTGCTGAAAAATCACTGGGTGATATTTTAAGCACATTAAATTTGGGGAACCATTGTTTTTAGAGCAGTGTAAAGTCAAATTGTGAATATCAATTAGCATTGCACTCAAGAGAGGCAGGTGTCCTGCTTAAGTGAGAGTTCTGGATAATACAGTAGATCAATGCACCTCATTTCCTTCACGTCTTTGCTAAAACATCACCCCTCCCCATGAGAACTTGCCTGAGTTGACATTGTGTCTCCCCCTCGCCCCCACACCTCCCACCCTCCCTGTCCCCCTTCCTTCTCCATAGCACTTACCAACACCTAACTGACATCTTACTTATCTATTTACCTATTTATTTATTATCTGACTCCTGTCTCTAGAAAGCAAGCTTCACAAAGGTAGGTGCTAGGAATAGTGCTTAAGACAGTGTCTGCTGGGCAGCTGGTGTTCAATAAATATTTGTGGACGGAATGACTGTGCCAAGTTGCATCTCAGTGCTCGGGCATTAAGTCACTTGCCCTCTTTCTGGAAGACATTAAAAAAAAAAACCTATAAAGCAAGTCATTCTTTGATTCTGTGAGTGATGCGCAGTGCGTGGAGTACTAGACAGAAAGAGCCGGAACCACACCCTCTAGTCCCTGAATTCTGGAGCCTGGGCCAGTTGCCCCGAAGATCATTGTTCCTGAACGCCGCTGAGACCCTCAGGTTATGGTGAGGATCACGCACGTACAGCCGCACTGTCCTGTGAGGGCTGCCCCCGGGAGGACTCCTTGCCCCTGGTGCACACCCAGTGTGGCCTGAAGCAGCAAGACTGAGATGAACCTGCAGGAGGAGGTGACTTCTGCTAAGTCCCCCCCCCCAAACATTACTGTGCTTCAAACCAGGGGGTGACAAGGATACACTTCCTCCTCCCGAGTGGGGACACTAATAAATGGAACCCATCTCAATCCACTGCTCACGAAGGCTTGGCTGGCTCTGGACCAGTGATCCTTGCCCATCTCCCACCCTGCAGGCCACCTGCCCAACAGCACCAGCACCCAAACCAATGCCCGTGGACACTTAGGGTTCTCCCCTCCTCGCACATGCCCATGGGCTCCCTTTGGCACTCGAGGGTCAGGAGGTGTAGCCCCCGGAACAGTCAGTTCCCTAACACTGAAGGTGCTACCGACTGACCTTCACCGGTGCCTCTTCCAGGGCACACCTGATGCTCCCGTTTGCCTTGAGATGGTGAGACATGCCTCGTGTGGGAAGCCCCCCAACCCGAGTTCAGGGGAGTCTGAGAGACTGCGGGGCCAGGAGGAGCATAAAGACAGGGAAAAGCAAGCTGGCGTGGTGTCACACACACAGGGTGGCCGGCTAGACCTGCTGAGTGTTCCCAGAAGGTCCGGAGGAAACCATTAACTTGAGTTTCTCACGTTCCCATACGTGTGGTGATTGGGGCGGGCGGGGGGGGGGGGAACGTGCATTAATGGGGGGGGCATGGGCACCCTTCCAGAGGTCAGGGCTCCGTTGCCCAGAGCTGCTGGGCACGTTAATAAAAGGTGGCTGACTAGAGAAGGGATGTCAAGGTGGGAAGCGATGGGATAACGTCAAGGGGTGTCACGAGGTTACGCGGGGTGGATTTAAGGTAGAGAGGGGAGGGGACAGGGTGGGAGGTGAGTTGGGGGAGGGGCTAGTGTGGCCCTGAGACCCCCAGCAGGGCTGGGAGTTCAGGGCACGGAGGGAGTGGCTGGCTGCCTTAGCCTCCTGGTTTGACTCCGGGCTGGGAAATGAGGGAGAGGATACGGATTTGGCCCAAATGGGGACCGAGAGAGGGCCGCCTCCGGCTTCCGGGGCGATCCAGCGTGGACTTGCTCACGGTTCCCAGGCTGGAAGGAGGGAGTTTTTGCGGGGGGCCGCCAGGAGTCTTGAGGAAACCTTCGGGGGGACCTCAGAGACCCGTAAGATGGGGGCCTGGGGAGGAGCGGGGGGGCGGGGCCGAAGGTGTCTGGCCTTCGGGGGCAGTGTCTCCAGCTGAGATGGACGGAGAGAAGTAACTCCAAACGCAGTGGGTAGGCAGTTAGGTTCTTCCAGTCCGATGGGGTGGGGCTTACGAGGGGGTCATCCGGAGGGGGAAGGCGCCCCGCTGAGCCTCGAGGCCCCTAAACTGGAAAAGGGGGGTCTCTAAGAGGCACTGACCTCTCCCCGGGACTGGGTGGGGAGGGGCCGGGGAGCGGCCGGAACCGGCTTTGCCGAATCCAGACAGTGGTCTGCGTGGGGCGGGCGGGAGCCGGGGAGCCAGAGAAGCACCGTGGAGATTCCTCATACGCGGGGTGGGGGTGCCCCACAGGCTCGGGGCAGGGGGGCTTCTGCGGAAGGAAGGGACTTGGGACAGCTGAGGGGGATTCTCACTCGGGGCGGCAAGGATGACGAGTAACTGGGGAAACTGATGCGGTTTCTGCTGGGGTGCGGGTGGAGGCTCCCCACGCGGGACGCGAGGCACAGAAAGGGCTCCCCGAACTGGATCTGAGGGGTCTGGGACACTGGGAGCGGACTGAGAGCCGCTGAGAGGAAACCCTGAATTAGGTCCGAGGCAGCTGGGGGTTCGCAGGGCGGCTTCTGGCTCCGACTGGCAGGACGGAGGGATTCTCACCCAACGCACCGCGAGGGGCCTGGGGGCCGTGAGGCTGTCTCCCTCCCGACCCAGGGCTGCCGAGGCTCTCCGATTCGGGGTAGCGGGGGCCTGAGGGGGAGGACTGGGGGGTCCCCGATCAGGAACCGAGCTACCTTGAAGGTACCGGGAAGCGCTTCGTTCCGGGAGGGCGTTCCCGCGGCCCGGCCCCCGCGCTGGGGTGGGTGGGGGTTGCGGCCGCGCCCAGGTCCCAGCCCGCATCGGGACTCGGGGTCTCTCTCACCCTCGGGGACCCGGGAGCCCAGCGAGAGCAGGGTCCAGGCGCCGCCGCCTCCACGGGCGCCCGGACGCGCCGGCGAGCGCGGGGCTTTATGCGCGCAGGGCGGCGGGGGGAGGAGCCGGCAGGTCGGCCCCCGGCGGGCCCTCCCCTCGGCCGTCCCCGCCCGCCCGCCCGAGCGGGGTCGGGGGAGGGGGCAGCATGGCCTGTCCGTCCGGCCCCCTTCGCCGCGCACCTCATCTGCCCCGCGCCGAGCGCTGCCGCCGCCGCTGCCGCCGCTGCACTGCCCGCGCCGCCCGCGGCTCCCGATGGAGACTGACGCGCCCCAGCCCGGCCTCGCCTCCCCGGACTCGCCGCACGACCCCTGGTACGGCCCGGCCCGGCCCGGCCCGGCCTGCCCGGCCCGCGCCCGCCCCGGCCCCGCCAACATGGCCGATCCGGGTCGGGCCGGGCCTCCCCGGGGCCCGGGCCCGCGCCCCCTGCGCCCCGGCTCCCGGCGCTCACGCGGGCCCTTTGTGTCTCTCCTCCCGCAGCAAGATGTTCATCGGGGGACTCAGTTGGCAGACTACGCAGGGTGAGCGAGCCCGGGAGCGCCCGCCGGCCCGGCAGGGCACCCTGGACCCCCGGCGCCCCGGAACCGGACACCCCAGCTCGGCCCTGCGCCCTACTGACCCCGGGCGCCTCTGCGCTCTCTTTCGCGCCCCGCCCGGGGACCCCGAGAGTGCAGGGCGATCGCCAAGCGCGCACGGCCCTGCGGGTGGAGGGGAAGAGATGAGGGGTTCAGGGGGCATCGGGGGGTGGGCTGGGCCCCCGGGACCCGCCGGCGGCAGCGCCAACTCCGCTCGCACCTGCGGCTCAAACTTTTGTGAGGCGGCTCCCGGAGCGGCGGGAACCCGGCCGGAGCCGTCCCCCCTCCAGCCCAGCTCGGCCCTCGGCTTCCTGGGGCCCCCGTGGGCGCCAGGAGGCTCCACGGGAGCTGGGTGAGGCTGGAGGTGGGGGGGGGGACAGTAGAGAGCGCTCAGGCTGCTCGGCGCGGGGGCGGCGGGGCCGCGCCGGGGTCACAAGGGGCAAAGGACGGGGGAGGGGGGAAGGGCGCGGGGCCCGGGCTGGTCCGAAGGCGGGTGTGTGGTTACAGAAGGGCTGCGCGAATACTTCGGCCAGTTCGGGGAGGTGAAGGAGTGTCTGGTGATGCGGGACCCCCTGACCAAGAGATCCAGGTGAGCCCCTCACCCCCTCCTCCTGCTCCTGGCTCGCCCCCCTCCACCGCCACTCACTGCCTTGTAACCATCTGCCTCTCCCTCACTACGGCGCGCAGGGGTTTCGGCTTCGTCACTTTCATGGACCAGGCGGGGGTGGATAAAGTGCTGGCGCAATCGCGGCACGAGCTCGACTCCAAAACAGTGAGTGGCCCTCGGGGCTTCGGGGGTCCTTTGGGAGAGGGAGGCCGCCGGAGGAGAGGGTCAGGACTCTCCCCAGGGGACAGCTGGACGGGGTCCTCAAGGAAGAAGGGAGTTTTCTGAGGAGAAGGGCTGCCAGGCTCTGAAACTTTGTCACTGGAGTTGACGGGCGAGGGAGGAGGAAAAACCCAGGCCTGCCCTGAGATGCTTCGTCTCCCACCCCGTCCAGCCTCGGCGAGGGCAGAATCAGCTCCCACCCCCTCCCTATACATGCTAATCTTAACGCCTCAGAGAGGAGGTTGGGGTGAGGCTAGGTCCCTCCCCTAGCCCAAATTGAGTGAGTCAGGGCTGCAGAGACCCACCCCGTGGCTTCTCTGAACTGCAACTATTATTTGGCTCTGCGACACCCCCTCATTCCAGACCCATGGCCAAGCCTCACTGAGCCCCCTCGCCACCCTCCCCTGATTTTTGGTCAGTGAGCTCCTTGCTTTGTGTGGAAGACCTAGACCTGTGTGGCCCAGGGAGGGATTTAGGAGAAGGGAGTTAGCTTGCCTGGAAAAAGCCTTCTGAGGGCTGGATCTTAGCTGCTTGTTTGCTATTCAAAGTCCTGGAACATTTTGCTGTTGTCCCACTGCTCCGAAGGGTCCTGGGTGCTGCGGGGGGCTCTGGCCCAGGCCCTGGCTCAAGGGGAGGGGGCAAAAGAGAAAGTCATGGGTGGGGGCGGTTTACTCTGTGATGGGGGTGACCTGTGAGTGGGGAGACCATCTGCCCAGGGTCCGGGGACAGTGCGATCTCCGTCCACACTCCCCCACTCTCCTCCAGCCCCGGGCCTCCCTGCTTGGGTCAGCCACTGGCTCCTGTTTACGTGCAACAATAGCTGGTTGTGCCTAAGAAATTGTTAAATTACCGCCTGTCCCCAGCCCCTGTTATCTCTGCCTAGTGGCTCCCACTCCTGCTCCCAGTAATGAGCAAACGAGGCCAGGCCTCAACTTTGCGGGCTCTGAAAGGATCTTCTTGGCTCAGATGGAGTGACCCAAGCTGGGAATGGAGAGACAGTGGCCTATTGTTTTTGGTGATTATCTGCCATCAAGCTGCCTGTTCTCCTACCATCCCCTGTCCTCAGAATGCACTGATGGCTTCTGCAGTGCTCAGGAAGCTGAGATTTAGGGGCTGGGACTGGGGCGTGGGGGGAACGGCAGATTGATAAGGGGAAGAGAGAGGGGAGGAAGGAGGGTGAGCGGGGCATCCTTCGGAGATTTGGAACTCAAGGGCAAGGGCCTTGTGTTTGGCATTCTCTGGCCTGCGTTAGGGGCGGTGGGAGGGAGGTTTAGGGTGGGGAGTCTATTTTCGGTTCTGACTTTCACCTTTTATTTATTTGTTGGGTTTTATTTATGTTGCCAGCTGTGAGTCAGAGTGGAGGTGGGGCCTGTCAGGGGTGGGGTGTCTGTGGGTGTGCGGGACGTGGCTTGGCCACTATCTCCCTGCAGGGGTCTGTGCAGGGGGACTCTCCGAGGGGTGCTCTGGTGGCTGGGAGGCTGCTTCCAGGAGATCTAGAAGGACAAACCTGTCAGCAGATACAAAATCGCACCTTCAGGCAGGGAAGATGGATAGCTGGGATGTTCCCTGGGCCTGAGTGGGACTCGGGGAGACAGAGAGGAGGCCCTACCCCAGATGGGTTTCGGAGGTCCCTTCTCTGTGGGCAAATTCCAGTGGGGGATCCTGGAGGAAGCTGGTCCCTGGCTTGTGCCGTTCAGGCAGAGAGGAGCCAGAGCCAGTCGCCTTGAACGAGGCTGTTTTGAACGGAAGGAACTTTGGGAAAAGATAGATCTTGCCTGCGATTGGCTGGTGAACTCCTGAGTGGTGTCCACCCATGTGGGCGCCAGGAAACTCTGGAATGACCGACCTCATGGGCTCTGCCTTGATCAGAATGTCTCATGCCCTGCCTTTTGCCTCCTCTAAGTACAGGTACAGTACCCAGGGATCCTCACGTGCATGTTGCTTTTCCTCTCTGGTTGTTCATAGCCAAGGGCAAAGGTGGCCCACGGGTAATAGCACCTTTGTTTGTGCAATGCAGGGCAGTTCACAAAGGGCCGCTTTCACCCGCGTTATCTCGTTTGATTTCCCCCAGCTGCCCCTGGAAAAAGTGGGTGTGATTGTCCCCACTTTGCAGATGAGGGAACTGAGGTTCAGAGGGGCCGGGTAGGTTCCCAAAGATCACAGGCTTGGCCAGGGGCCCGGAATTTCTGAGTCCAAGTCCCGTGCCCTTGTGCGTCACCGAAGCCTGGGCCCGCTTCACCCCGAGCCTCGCTGCATTCCCGGGAAGCTGTTTGTCTGCACCCTCGAGGAGAACTGTTCGGTGCCGATAGTATCGGGGGGACAGCTGAGTTCATTGCTGGTGGTTTATGAACTCTTATCTTGAGGCAGAGAGTTTCCATTTGCAAGACTTCAAAAGTATGAATTTGCATGCCTCACCTAGACAGGCATCTGTGTGAAGTCAGTGAAGCCGGCGAGGTCCTCGGTGTACCTGGTGCTTAAAGGAGTAAGACTTTGCTTACTTTTCGAGGTTCTCACTGTAAGCTAGACACCATGCCAAGTGCTTTGCAAGCGTTACTTAATATAACCTGCAGATGACCCTTTGAGGTGGATGTTGCTGTTTGCCCCTTTTGCAGGTGAGCTTGACCCTGAGGTTCAGAGAGGTTAAGTAACTCGCCTAAGGTCTCACAGCGGGGAAGCAGTCTTAAGTGGTATTTGAACCCAGTAGCCTGGCTCTTGGGCCCAAGTGCTTAACCACTACACTTTCCTGCCAGAGGCTGTGGTGGCTTCTGTCACCTCTGCGTCCTGGGACGAGAGAGGTCTGCAGGGCTGAAGGCTGCGTGGCGACCCACCTGAAGTGTGATAACCAAGACCCCTTCTCTTGCAGATTGACCCCAAGGTGGCCTTTCCTCGGCGAGCACAGCCTAAGGTAGGTGTGTCTCTGTCTGGGGGGAGCTCTGTTGCAGAGGGCAGGGATACTCCCAGCATTCCTTTTTACGAAGGATGCTTCTGGAACCTCTGTGTGGACTGGGATTGGGGAGGGGGAGGGAGAATTTTTAATGTCCTTGCTCTGTGGGTGGAAGACACCATGTGTCATCGCTCCATCTGTGCGCTGGAGTGGGCCGGGGAGGGGCTGCGTGTGTTGGGAGAAGGGGAACCCCTCGGGGGACTCATTGTCCTGTATTTGAAGCCAGCATGGTTTGGACCGTGAGTCGAATTCTGACCTCAGAGATCACAGCCTCTGTGTCCAGTGCCTCGGGGGGTCAAATCCAGGACAGACTTAACCCCTGAGGCTGAGTTAGGTTGGGCCAGGGAGCTAGCTGCCCCTGACCGCAGTCACCCTCCCACCTTCTGGGTGTGAGGTGCTGGGCTCGAGGGGGCCGGGACCATGGGGTCTGTCACCTGTTGTCTTTCAACTTGGGTGACCGTGGCTGCCCTCCCAAGCGCTCTCTTCCCCTGGGGCTCTGGCAGGTTTTTCTGGGTATGCGAGAAACAGATTTCTGCGCAGTCGAACTATACAGCACTCAAAACTTTTGGTCCGGGACAGCGGCCTGAGATTCCATTCCGGGCCCCAGGGCAACTAGCCAGATCTTAACTTTGAAGCAGGTGAATGTAGGGGACAGACCGGACGGCTGATTACAGAACGGAGAGCAGGACCCTGTGTCTGCTGACCGGCCAGGGGTCCTAGGACTAGGTCCCTCTGCCGGAAGCCATAGATTCCCCTTTGCGAGGGGGTTGGTGGGAACTAAGATGCTTCAGGACTTTGAGCCACGGTGCCCCGCTCCTGCCACAGCGAAGGGAGAGGGGCATCTGTAAAAAAAAAAAGATTTTATTTGTTTATTTTTAGAGAGAGGGGAAGGGAGAGAGAACGAGAGGGAGAGAAACAGTGATGTGAGAGCAAAACATTGATCAGTTGCCTCTTGTATGCGCCTCGTCTGGGGACCAAACCTGCAACCCAGGCATGTGCCCCGACCGGGAATCGAACTGGCGACCTTTCGCTTGGCGGGTGTGATGCGGAGCCACATGGTCAGGGTGAGGGACGGCTTTTTGAGAGACAGGAAAGGGGCGTCTCTGGAAGGGCCCAGCAGAGGGCCTGAACGCTATCACGGAGCAGGTATTGGGAGGAAGCCGCACCAGGGAGCGCATGGTCGGAATTGGGTTAATTCCATTAAGCAGTTTGGTGACAGAAGGTGCTTTAGTGTTAGGATGGGGCTGGGAATTGCCGTGGATTAGCCATGCGCTCCTGGGGTAATTAGGACCATGTGTTCTTCCTAAAACAGGGCTGGGGCCACAGGGCTGCCAAAGGTTGGCTTGGGAAGAGGTTGATGAGGAAAATGTCGGCGTGGAGTCCAGGGGGCACCCTGTGATGGGCCTTGGCCTCTCTGGGGGCGGATGGGGGGCGGGGGGGAAACATGTGGGGTCTGTAAGTTAGGCTGTAGGTCTGGGTCACTAACCCACCCCCTTCTATATGGTGGTCTTTAGGGAAGGAAATTTCCCCACACGGACCCCAGGGAGGGAGGCAGGAGGCAGGCACACTGGAGCCAGCCAGGGTGTGGGGTGCACAGCTGCCCGTGACAGGCCTAGAGGCGGGGGTCCAAGGGGGAGCTTGTGGGGCAGGGGGGGGGCTTCCGAGTAGCCGGGACCACAGAGAGCTTGTCAGCTGGCACCCTGGCAGGAGGGCTCGAGCCCCTGCTGGTGGCAGTAGGCCACGGGACTCAGATGCCCACTTTCTCATTCTGTCCCCCTGACAGATGGTGACTCGGACGAAGAAGATCTTTGTGGGGGGGCTGTCAGTGAGCACCACGGTGGAGGACGTGAAGCAGTACTTTGAGCAGTTTGGGAAGGTAGGTCAAATGGGGGGCCTTGCTGGGGGTGCAAAGAGCCCGTCGAAGGGGTCAGTAGTAAGCAGAGTCCGGCCAGGTCACTCCAGTTCCTGCGAAAGGTGAAAAGAGGGGTGGGTCCTTCTGTGGGTGAGGCCAGGCCAACCCTACCTACCGCGCAGGCTCCTGGCCTGTCTTTGGGCCTCACACTCTGGACACGTCCCCAGGGACAGAAGCCACACAGTAGCTGTCTTGTTGTTGCCCTTCGCCTGTGTTTTTCTCTTGCTTATCTTAATTCTCCGGAGGGAGGCTGCTCTCCTGCAGCCAGTTCAATCCAGCCACCCCCTTGGCCTCCCGGGAGTTTGCACCTGTCCGGCCATAGGCGGTTGCACCTTCCCCCACTCCTTCCTGGTGGGGACGATAAGGAGGCAATAAATAGGACTCCCAGTGGCACTCAGCACCCTGCTTACACAGGTGGGAGCTTGTGGCAGGAGCCAGGGGGTGGGGGTGGGCGCTGATCCCCCCGCACGCATTGTGGGGTGCTGAAGATCAGGCCCAAAGGATTGGCTCTCAGCTCTGAGGTGCACCCAGCTTTAATTTCTGGGCCATTTGTGAAGTAGGACATGTGGGGACGTGAGACAATGGGACGTCCCCAGAAAGGTGAGCGGTGGAACGTCAAGGTTCCACGGCGAGAAGGCCAAGAGGGGACCAAGTTTTGGTCTGAGGATGCAGTGGGAATGCTGTGCTTAGCGCTGGGGTCCCTGACCTAGTCCTTCGTGACACAGCCACAGGCTGGGTCTCTGCTTTCCCATCAAGGTATTTTTAGTTCCCTATTAGGCAAAGGGCAAAGAAGGTGGCTTGGGAAATGGGATGTGAGTTGGCGACTGAGTGGGTTTCCAGCCCCCTGTCTCTAGGGTAGAAGAGGAGAGGCTGGGAGGTCCCCTGGCCAGGGGATGCCGGCGGCGTGGGGGCCAGAGGCGGAGGCTCAGGCGCCCCGTGGGGACCCGGGGTCCAGGACGGAGGGCAGGTCGGCGGCCCAGGCCCCAGAGGGAAGGACGCTCCTGGGAAGCAGCAGGCCCCGCTCTCTCCGGCGGGGTGTCTTTGTGTCTGAGCGCCGAGCATTAGAGCTCGCACTAATCTGATCCAGCAGCTGTGATTGGAGGCCGCCTGCCCCCGGGGCCGGCGTTGCCATGGCAACCGGGCCCCAGGAGAAGCCGTCAGCGGCCGCGTCTTTTGTTCGGGCCTAAATCGGCGTTGGCATGTGAAACCGGCCCGGGGAGGCCAGGGGGAGACGGAGAATAGGCTGCCGGGGAGCGAGGGGGACAGCCGGGAATGCCAAGGGCCCTGCGGTGGGGGGCCCCCCCGCCCGGATCGAGGGGCCGCCGCCGAGGGGGGAACAATGGTCAGCCGCCATGGCTGCCACTCAGGCTTAGAGGCCGCCGAACTTGGCGGCTCCCACTGGTCAGCAGGCCCCGGCCGCCTCCCCTCCCCCCGCCCAAGCCCCCCTGCCCTCGGGTTCCCATGGAGACCAAAGCCTATTAAGGACACCGGGCTGGGAGCCTTCCTCCCCTCAGCTGGCCTCAGGAGGGGACACCGGTGGGGGTCCCCTGGGCCCCCAGCCACTTTCCTCACCCCCTACCCCGGCCTCGACCTCACCGCCCCACCAGGGGTCTGTCCAGCGGGAGCCCGGGCTGAAGGTTCTGGGAGGTCAGGGATGGTGGCTGGGAAGGTTGGGTGGGAGAAGCGGGAAAGGGCTGTGGTTCTGGGCTGCAGTCAGTCTGTGAGTCAGGCAGGAACTCAGAGCTAAAGTGTTGGCAGGAAGCTGGTTCTTAGTTCGTTCATTCATTCATTCATTCCTCCGTGCAAAACATCATCATTGAACACAAGTCCAGGTGCTCAGTGAGTCCGTTCAGGGGCAGCTGACACAGGCACTGTCCTGGTGAAGCCTGCAAGGGCAGTGAGTGGCGCTGGCCTGCCCTCTCCAGCTGTGCCCCCTCCCCCACCACGTGACTGTGGGCAAGCGCCTCCATAATAAGGTAATAATAACAGTCTTTACTGATTAAGCACTTACTGTATCCCAGGTACTGTGGGTTCAGAGTGTTAAGTGCACCATCTCATTTAACTTCTGCCCATAGGAGGCTCTGACACCCATGTGACAGGTGAGTCATGGGAGTCATGCAGACACAGCCACTTGTCCAAGATTCCCCACCAGCAAGCGCGGGACCTAGGGTTCCAATTCAAAGCCCGAGTTTTTGTCACGACCCTTCTTTGCGGGTTTCTCTTTTCCATTGGTTAAGGAGGTGGGGACGATGCTCCGAGCCTGAAGTGTCCGTCTAGTTTGGACGGTCAAGACGTTTTGGGACTGGGACTTAGAATGGGTCTTTAAGGACAGAGGTGAGGGTGACACCTGCCCTGCAGACCCCCAGGGCAGGAAGCTTCCTGGGGAGGGAGGTGTCCTTTCCTCCCTAGATGCCCCAGCTGCCTCCTGCCTCAGTGGGGTCCTGGCTCTCCCAGCGGGCAGCCAGAGGCCCTGTTCAGCCTGGCGCTGGTGGGAGCTGGAGGACCACCCTGTTCAGGGGCTGCCCTTTCCTTCAAGGAGGCGGATGGATGACAGGCCTGGAAAGAGAGTGGGGGAGAGGGGGGAAGAGGCCCTGCCCCACAGCTTCAGGAAGTGCTCCTTCATCCCTTGGGTGCCTGACCGTTTGTGGGAGGGTCAGCAGCTGGAGTGCAGTGGCGGGGTATCAGAGGCAACCCTTGATTTCCACCAAGGGTGAATCAGACCTTAGCTTAACCCCGAGAGTTAGCTGACATTGGCTGAAGAATTAAGAGGACCAGGAGAACACACCAGATGTAGGCAGAGGGAGGGAGGTGGGGCTGTGGGAGGGCAGCGCAGGTCTTTGGCGGTCCTTGTATCCGAGGGGGTGCCTTGAGGGAGCAGCAGGAAGAGAAGCCTGGGGTCCAAGGGAGGCAGGATAGTGGAGACCCTCCCCTTCCCTCAGCCCCTCCCCTCCCCCAGCCAGTGGGAGGCAAGCAGCCCAAGCAATGAACTCTACTTGCTTTAATTACAGCCTCTAGCAAAAGGAAACCTCAATTAGAGGAAAAGATCTGTGCGCGGAGAGGGGAGTTGAGACTGGCTGGAGTGGCTGCTGCCCTCCTGGCCTTTTGCAAAAAGGGAAGAGGCTCTTGCTCCCCCATCTCGGGTCTCCATCTCCTCTGCCGCTGCCCATTCAAGTGCCACCTCCTTCCAAACTTGATCGAGGATTTGCTGTGTGACCTTGGGCTGGTGACTTCACCTCTCTGAGCCCATTTCCTAATCTGCAAAAATGAGGATCTTGCCATGCAGGGAATGTGGAGGGAATGATGGGGCAAAGCACCAGGCATATATGTAGTGCTTAATATCTGCAGGCTGATGATCCCTTGAGAATCTGGCGGTGGAAAGGGGGCTGCTGTGGCATCCAGTTGAGGTGGCAGCTGGAAAGTGGCCCCCAGCACTGGGGGCAGGTTTGAGATAAAGGCTAGGCCGGGCATAGGGGAGAGGGCGCGCAGCCCCTGCTGCGGGACTGTCGCGGGTCCCTGGTGTCTGGTGGGTCCCCCAACACCAAAACGGCTGTTTCAGGTGGATGACGCCATGCTGATGTTCGACAAAACCACCAACCGGCACCGAGGTGAGTGTGGCCCCCTCCCCCTTCCCAGGCCAGGCTGGGGGCCTGTGGTCAGCCAGGGGGCTGCAGGTCACGGCCGCCCTTTTCATCTCTCCTCCTGACATTCTATCCCTGAGGATCTGCATCCTCTCCAGGGTCTGGCCTTACAGAAGGCTTTTGTCCCACCGTTTCCTGTGCTAGAAACTTGCAGAATTGCAGACACCCGAGAGGAGCGGAGGAGCAGACTCTCCCCAACTGAGCCTTCCACCCCCACCCTGCCCAATGTCTGCCCAGGGGCTGCACCGGGGCTTACCTTGTCCTGGTAACCAGAGCTCAGGCCAGGCCACCCTGGGGTCAGGCCGACTTGCTGACTCAAAGCCCCAGGCAGCCTGCTCCTGCCGCCGCCCTCCACCCCCACCTTCAGGCTGAGCCCAGCCCCCAGCCGCCATTGCCCCTGAACCTGGGAGCATCTGGGCCGCAGTGTTTGCGTAGCCTGCTTGTTTTTCTCCCAAAGGCCTTGCCTTCTGAGAGTCCCGTTCCAGTCCCTGAGGCACACCCGGGAGGAGGCAGGGCCATGTCTCAAATTGCTTCAGGCCTGTGGGCCTTCTGACCTGTTCTGGGAGTTGGCTGTGTGCTGTTACGTGTGTGTACGTCTGCATGCGAGGGTGTTAGTGTCCGAATATTTGTGTGTGTCTGTTGTATCAGGGTGACTGTGTACATGTGCGTAGGGTCTTTATGTTCTGGGGAAGCACCTGTGTGTGTGTGTGTATGTGTGTGTGAGAGAGAGAGAGAGAGAGAGAGATAGGTACCTCTGTGTGTGTGTCTACCTATATGAGTGTGACTGTGTACAAACATGTTTGGGTGTGTACACGTTTGTGTAAGTTTAAATAAGTGTTTGTGTGTGTTCTTCCCTCTTTGGAAAGCCTCTAAGGAAGAGAGAAGGGCATGTTGAGTGGAATTGCATCATAGTTCGGCCACTTTCTGACTTGCCGTGTGATCTTGAGCAAGTCACTCTACTTCCCCGGCCTTAGTTTTCACGTTTGTAATTTGGATGGAGAAACCCTGTCTCAGGAGGCAGTCCAGAGGTTCCTGGACTGTGGGTGGGCAAAGCCTTCCATTAACTCTCAGCGTCTCACCCACGGGAGAGGGGCGGTGGTGTGGGCGTAACACAGGGCTGGGTTTTGACCTTGAGCCCGGTTCCGACGCTGCGTTTGCCCTCTAGGGTTCGGGTTTGTCACGTTCGAGAGCGAAGACATCGTGGAGAAAGTGTGTGAAATCCATTTCCATGAAATCAACAACAAAATGGTGAGCTGGGGTTGGATGGGGCGGAGGTACAGAGAGAGACCGGGGTTCCTGGCTGAGCCAGCCAGGGGCACTCAGGGGTCCTGGAGGCAGGCAGAGTGGCCTTGGTCCGTGGGGTGGAGCCAGCCCTCCCACGCCCTGGAGACCTGGATAGCCAGGCAGTGTCCTGTGGAAGTTAAGAAGCATGGGTTGGGGGAAAGAAAACATGGGTTGAAATCCTCACTCCACTTCTTACTAGGCAGATAATTTCCCCTCCCTGAGCCTCAGTTTCCTCATCTGTAAAGTGGGAGTGACAGTAGTAGCTTCATCATTGGGTTGGTGTAAGCATTCCTGAGTTGTTGCATGCAAAGCCATTCACACAGCACCTACCTGGCACGCAGTGAGTGCTTTATAAATGGTAACTATGAAATGAACAATACAAAGGCCCGCCAGGGAACAAGAGGGTGGGCGACCCTAGGACTGCAGGAAGAGCTGACCGCCGGGTCTCGTTGCAGGTGGAATGTAAGAAAGCTCAGCCAAAAGAGGTGATGTCGCCGACGGGCTCGGCCCGGGGGAGGTCTCGAGTCATGCCCTATGGAATGGACGCCTTCATGCTGGGCATTGGCATGCTGGGTATGTGCCAGGCCCGCACCTGCAGCTTCTTCCTGCCCGGAACTGCTCCCAGGGCTCCCCGGGACTGCGTGGGTGTTGTCCATCCTCTGTGGTCTGCCCTCCCATCTGAGTCATTGGGCGGGAGTGAGGACCCAGGATCTCAGGTCCGGCAGGCCTGCGGAAGGTGGGGCAGTTTTGTTGTGGGGTACTGCCCTCTGGCGGTGGCCAGAAGAATAGTTCAGCTACTCTCAAGTTGGTCCTGTCCATCCATGCATTCATCCATCCGGAATAGTTACTGAGCAACTATAAAGGCCAGGCGCTGTGCCAAGAAGTACAACAGTGGCTCTCCTTGGACCTTTATGGTCTGGCAGGAGAAACAAATACTTAAGAACATAAATAGATTTAGGATGGAGAAGTATAGGGCGCCAGGGGAGCATAGGGTCGTAGGGAACTTGACCAAGACTTGAAGAAGCCAGAAAAGAAGATACGTTTCAGCTGAGTGTGAGGGTTGAGTAGGAGCTAGTTATGGGAGGTTGGAGGGAAAGTGAAGGGAAAAGTGTGCCAGGAAGAGGGAACAGCATTTACAAAAACCCAAAGGCCTTTGGGTGGGCAAAAAGAAGACTGCTTCCTATTCATTCAGTTAATATCGTCATGGGGTTCCCCATCTAGTGGGGGACAAGAGTAAATTAGCCGTGTCACCACAGAGGGACTGGGGGCCGTAGGAGCCCAAGAAGGAACCTAAACCCACCTGGGTGTCAGGTAGCCCCCGCCCTGGGAGGGGTGAAGGCTGCCAGGAGCCTTGGCAGTGGCGCAGGATCGGCAACACGTGGGGCCACGGCTGAGGGTGGGAGAAGGAGCCGGGCCCCCAGCAAGCTCCCGGCCCCCTGAAGAGACCAGGTGTGCGCTCCGGGAACTCCAAGGAGGGGGTCGGGGCCGTAGTGTGGGCGGGAGGGTCAGGATTAGGATGGCAGGTCGGGTGGGTGGGGCCAGCAGCCTCCAAGTGGCTCAAGATCTTTTCTTGAAGTTTAGGAGGTTTTTCTGGGCTTTTTATTTGGAAGCCGTTTCAAAGTTTCTGCAGAGTTGAAACAACGAAGTAGCACACAGAACATCCTTACCCCTGTGCCAGATTCACCCATTTGTTAACAGTGTATCCCACTTGCTTTACCATTTTCTCTCTGTGTGTATGTGTGTTACATGTGCCTACATATGTGGGCACACGCAGCGCACCTGTGACTTTCCCCTGCGTCACGGGAGGGCAAATGACGTGCACGATGACCCTTTACCCTTAGATAGTTCACTGAGTGTTTCCTAAGATTAGGGATTTTTTTTCATGAAACCACATAATAATTGTGAACTTGATACATTTATATCGACACAGTGTTTTCATTGAATCTATAGCTAAATTTATCAGTTGACTCTGCCATGTTCTTTATAACATATTTTTGCCCCCCAGAACAAGATCCAGGCTGGAATCTGGTCTTGCATTTAGTTGTCTTGCCTCCGTAGGCTCCTTTGATCTGGAACATTGAGAAAGTTTTCTTTCAAGGGGATTCATTTTTCACCCCATTGAAAGAGTGAAAACAGAAAAAGAAACCCTTTCACAGTGAGAATGGTGGTGAGGCAGCTTGGAGCCAGTCAGGTCTGAATTCGAATCCCACTCGCACTATTATTACTCACGAAGTAATTTTTATTTCACAGCCACAAATACTTATTAGATGTATACTAAGTAAACAGGCACCATGCCGGTGCTGAAGATACAGAAATAAAAAATGGGGAAAACAGAGAATCAGCACTTACAGAAATACTGCCATATGTTCGGAGAAGGGTTCCCGGGGCCATGAAAGGGGAAACCAGGGGGATGTGATAAGTGTTGTAACTAACGGAGAGACCCTTAGGGGCTGGCCTCTCTGAGGAGGGGGCGGTTGAGCTGAGGCTCGCACAGTGACAAAGGCCCAGCCACACCCTGGCTGGTGTGGCTTGGTTGGTTGGAGTGTCGTCCCATAACCGAAAGGTGGGTTCGATTCCCAGCTGGAGCACGTGCCTAGGTTATGGGTCTAATCCCCCTGTCCAAATGCATACGATCCCAGGTCTGGACGCGTGTACTCTCCCTGGTCACAGCGGATGCATACCGGAGGCAACCAATCGGTGCCTCTCTCTCGAATCGGTGTTTCTCTCTCCCTTCCTCTTCCCCTCCCCCTCTCTCTAAAAGCAGTGAAAAAAATGTGCCCTGGTGAGAATTAAAAACAATTTATTTTTTAAAGAGAACCCAGTCATGTGAAAACCTGGGGGGACAAGTGTTCCAGGCAGAGGGAACAGCCTATGCAAAGGCCCTGAGGTGCAGAGGAGCTTGGTAGGTTTGAGAAACAGCAGGGAGGTGGGTGTGGCTGGAGCAGAGTGACCAGCGACAGAGTATAGACGAGGATGGGAGGCCGGAGCCAGCGCACGAAGGGCCCTGGCAAGGGTTTGGGTTATTCTTAGCCACTAAGTGTCCATTTTCTTATTGGTAAGATAGGTCTTTTAATGGTACGCGTGGAAGGTATTTGGCACCTGTGACTGACTGTTACTCGTGAGAGGAGATGAAGCGGGAGATGAGTGGCTTGGGGTTCCCCGCTGACCAGGGTCCACGCTGTGGGTGAGGCATCTGACGGGAGCCCCCTTGTCCCATCAGGTTACCCCGGTTTCCAAGCCACGACCTATGCCAGCCGGAGTTACACAGGCCTTGCCCCTGGCTACACCTACCAGTTCCCCGGTAAGTCCCGCTCGATGTCTCTCTGCTGCCACCATGTCCCCGGTTCCCAGGCAGTCTGACTCCTCAGGGTGGGGTCTGGGGGTGCATGGCTGAGGCGGGGGCGGGGGTCTGCCTGCCGGAGGCTTGGAAGGAAGGGCATGTCTGAGGAAGGAGCGCCTCTCCCCACCCACCCTCTCCTCCCCCCCCCTCCCCAGAAGCTGGGGGTAGGATCTCCAGCGTGGCCCCGCATGGCACCACCAGTCTCTCCCCGGGTGACCTCTCTGCCCTGTCTTTCTGTTCCCCCCCCCCACTCCAGGGTTGCCACTTCCACCAAAGAGGGCACTGGGCTTGTGATGGGGGGGCGCATTGCTTGTGTCTTTCTAGACACCGGTAGAGTGACCATGCGCAACACTGAGCCTTTCGAGGCGGACAGGAGACCTCGAATGCTGAAAAACAACCAAAAATCATGCTGATCACCACCCTCGTTTGTAGTTCAAAATGACAATAACATGGAGCCTTCAAATAAGTGGCCGGGAGCCCGACAAAGCTCTGAACTCTCCCGTGATGACTATTCATAGTGTTTTTTTTTTGAACTATCAAATATCACATTTTTTGCAAGCTGCTTTCTTCTTTTTTTTTCTGTCTTATTTTTTAGAGGGTCCCTAAGCATGCGCATCATTTGCCTCTTGGGCTGCCCAGCCTGGAGGCCCGTGTTCACGTTAGGTTGTCTGATACCGACAACGGTCTCATGGGGGAGGGCTGCTGACACCCCGGTTTATAGGTGAAGAGGTGGGCGCAGAGGGGAGAAGCGGCTCGCTGAGATGACTCAGCGGGAAAGGGCTGGAGCTGGGAGCCCAGCCCGAGCCTGACCTGCTCTAGGGTCATCGCTGTTCACCAAAGCTGCTCCCCCAGCTCCTCCTTCCCCGGAAAAAAATAGAAGAGGAGGATTCTGGGAGATGTTTGGTGCAACCTCAAGCCTTTTAAGAAACCCCGGGCCTGGTGGCTGCAGCTTCGCCCGCGCCCAGGGTACAGGTGGCAACCCTGCCCCTCCTTCCTGTCTCTCCTCTCTGTGTCGGCGTCTGCTCCCCTGCCCGTGCCTGCCGGGACTGCGCCCTCCCCACCCCCGGCTCTTGGGTCCTGTGCATGGCCTGTCCCCCCACCCAGTGTCCCTGCGGGTGCAGTCGTCCTCCCTGGGCCACGCCTGAGGGGCCTCCCCTGCATCTTCCTAAGCTGTTTTACCTTTCATTTTAGAATTCCGTGTAGAGCGGACCCCTCTCCCGAGCGCCCCAGTCCTCCCCGAGCTTACAGGTCAGTGGCTCGGATTTCATACACCTCGCAGGCCACGTGGGGAGACAGAGAAGGACTCAGGGACCTTCCCGGGGTGGGGGGGGGACGTTAGTGGGCCCCTTCCCTCCTGCTCGCCAGCCCTCCAGCTGTGGGGGTGCGGCAGACTCTGCCTGGGCACTGGCCGGTCCATGCAGCAGCATGGCCCTTAGGGTAGGGCACGGGGCCAAGCCGGGCCGACGGAGGCAAAGCCACTCATTCATCCATCTGGCAGATGTGTGTCTCGCGCCTCCCAGGTGCCACGCACCACGCAGGCTCCGGGCCCCGGTGGTGAAGAAGCCAGGGTCTCAAGTCAGAGCGCGGGGGCCGGGTGGGGACTTCGGCCAACTGGAGTGGGCACGCCTGCACGCCGCGCCAGAGCCGACCCTTGCCGGGAGGGCATCCAGACCCAGGGTGTTCAGGTCTCATTTTCCAAGAGAAGCCAGAGAAACCCAGCTTTTGCTTTCACATGAATTTTCCAGTTATTTTCAAGCGTTGGCAACAAACTCCGTATTTTTAAACCACCGCACGCCAAATGAGATCTATTTGAGGGGCAAGTCCAGCTCTCTGGCCGCCCACTGGGGACTTCTGAGCAAGGGGGATGAAGGTGTCCAGCCACCAGTCATTTCCCCAACTGGAGCTTGCACCGGGCCAGTCAGCTAAGCGCTGGCTGAGGTCAAGGCCAAGGGGAGGGGCAGGGCCTGCACAGACGAGGCGGGCTGCAAGGGGTTTCTCTGTTCCACCTGCTTCTCCCCTCCCCCACCCCCAGACTCTCCCCCCCTCACCTGGCCGTGTGTGGAGGATGGATGCTGCTTTAAATGAGACCTTCCTTCCAAGGGGTGCTCAGGGGTCCCTCAAAGTGGAGAGGAGGGGAGAGAAGAATGGGGTGAAGAAAGGAGAGGAAGTAGAGAGCCCCGGAGTGAAGGTGATAGAGCGTCTTCCCCGAGTAGAGTGGGGTTTGACTAGCAATGGGGGAGGCAGCATGGGGTGGGGGGGTCTTTTCTCCTCATTGACGAGCTCTGTGTTGAGGACCTACTGTGCGGGACATTCTGCCAGGCCTTGCCGTCCCAGAACTTGCAGTCCAGAGAGGGAAGCAAGTGCTCGCTGTACAAATGCGTGGTCCTGAACAGTTGGCGTGGGCACCGGCTCAGCTGGGCCACGCCGACGTTGCCCTGTGGAGATGCCTCAAGGGGCCTGAAAACAGACCCCAAGTTCAGGCCCCGCCTCCAAAGAACTGGGGTAGGAAGTGTCCCCTGCAGGTGTCTTGGCAAGGGAGGGGGCTGTCCTAGAGACCAAGGGCCTGAGCTTCTCCCTGGCTTTCGGGAGACGTGGGTGTTTCTGTCACGCGTTTAATAGGTATTTGCCGTGTCGGATGCCGCCTGAGTGGTGGAGGCACAGCAGTGAGTGAGGCAGAGAAGGTCCCTGCCCTCCTGGAGCTGATACTCTAGTGGAGGGCACAGCAGTAAACAAGTAAACGAGATACTTTCAGAGGGTGAGAAATTGCACAAGGAAAATAAAATGGAGATGTGGTGAGGCGTTGGAGTTGGAGGCAGGGGAATGCCTGAATGAGAGTGGTCAGGGAAGGCTTCTCAGAGGAGGTGGCATCTGAGTGAGAAGAAGCCAACTGTATGAAGCTCTTCAGCAAAGCTCCTCCACTGTGTGGGAATTGCTCTGTGCTCTGCCCAACCCAGTGGCCATGCCAGGGATTTTCAGGGGCCTCTTCTGGTGTCCCTAGCCCAGGTCCAGTTCATTTCAGTGTCAGGGTGACTCAAACAGCCCCAAGGGGCGCATCTTGGATGGGAGGCTGATGTTTCTGAGGGCTAATGCCAGCTCTGCAGGCCCTGGCTCTGTGCTGAGCGGTAGCTTCTCGGGGATGCAGTGGCAGAACCAAACAGTAGGGGGCGCTCACTCCCAGGCTCAAGCCAAGCTAGAGGATCCTTCTATTCCTTCAGGGGCCCTTTACTAAACACCTATAGTGTACCAGGCAGGGTGCTGGGCGCCGTGGAGGTGGGGGTGGAGGTGGAGGTAGAAAGCAAACAAAGGAATAGCAAGATCCCTGTGTATGAAGAGGCGATCAGAGAAAAGGGGCTGAAGGGGTGCAGGGGAGGGAGTGGTGGTTGTGGGCGGGCTGTCTGGTGGTCAGTCAGGGGGGCGGCTGTGAGGCAGCACCCTAGATGCACACAGTTTACTGAGGACATGCTCTCGGGGGAGCGGGAGCGAGGGAAGCAGGCCAGGCAGCGGAAGGAGCAAAGCAGAACTGTGGCCTGAGCTGCTTCCCGGCTTCAGCCAGGTCACACAGGGAGCTCTGGGCCCCAAACTGCACCTCGGGGTCAGCTGCCCCTCGAGGCAGAGGGCCTGGCTTTTTGGACCCCGGGCCAGCCAGCCCCTGACTCCAGGGACTGGGGTTGGGAAGAGGGACCTGAGCTCCCGAGGCCTGCGGGCTGGGCGGCCCCGGTTGGGCCAAGGGCACTCTCTGGAGCAGGGGACAGCTCAGGGTGAGATGCCCCGCCCTCGCCCTCTCTGAGTTTGGGTGGGTCAGCCGTGTCCTTGAGTCCAGGGGGAAACCGAGCCTGAGCCGAGCGCCACGCTCTCTCCTACCTGTCTCCATTCCCCCTACGGGTCAGGGCATGGATGGCGGCCTGAGAGTTCTTGCTGCCTTGACCCTGGGACTGCGCTGGCCCCTCTGCGGTGGGCTAAGGCCCTGCCCAGAGGGGGCCTCCGTCACCCACCGCTGCCCCCTCACCTGCCGCGCTGAAGTGCCCGTACCTTTCATTTCAGCCATTCCTCTCACCGCTTACGGACCCATGGCAGCAGCGGCGGCGGCAGCAGCTGTGGTTCGAGGGACAGGTGAGGCCTCCTGGGGTGCAGGAAGTGAGGAAGAGGGTGCTGAGAAGTGTAGAGGGGAGGGGAGGCAGCCACCACCACCCCTTTTCAGAGGGGTGTCTGTCTGTATTCATTCGTTCACTCGGTGTTAACCGAGCACCTGGCGGGCCGGCCAGGAAGGAGACTGGGCTCTGCCCTCCGGAGCTTAAAGGCTGGAGGGGGCATCAGGTATTGGAAAGGCAATAATTCTGGAGGAGGATGCTGCTCCCCTGGGGGAAGGCAGGTACCAGGGGATCCCCCAGAGGAGCTCACAGGCCTCTGGGGAGGGTGTCCAGGAGAAACCATTTCACTTTTGATTTGAAAGCCAAGAGAAGGGAAAGAGTTTCCAGCAGAGGGAGTCACGCAGGCAAAGGCTTGGCCGCCAGTTAGCATGGGTGGAGTGCGGGAATGAGGCGTGGGCAGAGCGAGGGCGGAGGAGACACAGAACGTTTGAAGCCGAGGAGGGACGTGGGTTTCAGGCAATGGCAGATGGACGCAGCGAGGGGAAGGGTGCAAAGCAGCTCAGGAGGGGAGGCCTGGAGATCAGCAGAGAGGCTGCTCCATGGTCAGACAGGAGATGATGGGACCTGGGCTAGGGCTGGCTGGGTGGACGGACTTGGAGGGACCTCCAGGAGGTGGACCCACAAGCCTTGATGGGATGAGGCAGGGGGCGGGGTCAAGGTCGGGGTGGGCAGGGCAGGTTTGAAGGCTCCGGGGCTATCACCGTCTTCTTTCTGGGTTGCCAGGCTCTCACCCCTGGACGATGGCTCCCCCTCCAGGTTCAACTCCCAGCCGCACAGGGGGCTTCCTGGGCACCACCAGCCCCGGTCCCATGGCTGAGCTCTATGGGGCAGCCAACCAGGACTCGGGGGTCAGCAGTTACATCAGCGCTGCCAGCCCCGCCCCCAGCACCGGCTTCGGCCACAGTCTTGGGGTGAGTGGCCAGTCCTGGAGGACCCCCGAAGTTGGAGGAAGGAAAGGCCTTATCTGTCTGAGGGACAGAGGGAAGCAAGGGATAATGAATGGAGCAAGAGTGTCACCAAGGGGACGGCCAGGGGTCCTCATTCACTCCGTGGGCACTTAACGATCGCTCTCTGAGCACCGGGCACTAGGTGGGCTCTGGGGGTACTGTGCAAACGAGACTCACCATCTCTGTCCCCACGGAGGCTAGATTCCAGCTCAGGGGGGCCCTGACTTTAACGAGGGGACTGGTAATATGCTGGTCCCCGGCCCTGCCCTGGAGGATCTCCCAGTGGGTCTGCAGGGGGAGTGGCACGGACAGGGCCCAAGACGGGTCCATGCCTCACCTCAGCTTCCCTGGGGGAGAAGCGGAGGCCCCGGGCTTTCTGTGCTTCCCCGGGGAGCCTAGGAGTCACGTCCTTTTCTTTCCAGGGCCCCTTGATTGCCACAGCTTTCACCAATGGGTACCACTGAAGCAGGAGACAGGTGGCAGGAGGTGAGGAGGTGGGCCTCGAGGTGGGGATGACGCTGGGAAGGCCGGTGCTGGGAGGCCAGTCTGGGACACAGAACCTGTCCCTGCCTTCGCACAGCCCATTGTTCAGTGGGGGGAACAGACCTTCGTACCAGCAGTGGTCAGTGAACACGAAAAGCTGCTCACCCTGCTGCATAAAACAAACAAACAAATAAACAAACAAACCCGGTAAATGAAAACGATAAGGCAGCACGTTCCACCTGTCAGGCAGGGATTTCTTCTCCTTTGCTAATGCCCAGCACTGATGAGGGCGCAGGAGAAACGGTGCAAATAGGCTTAGGGTTTCCAAACGCCGGCCGAGCAGTGTTTACCCAGGTTTTAAATGTTCATCCCCGGGACCCAGCAATTCCACTTCTGGGCATTTATTCTAAAAACTGCAAGTAGCTGAATCGCCCATCAAAAGGAGAGTGGTCAAATATGTGAGTGGTTACATACAGTGGAATATTACAAGGCCATTAAAGCAGAATACTGTTGACACAGATGCATACACACAGAGAGAGGTGGGCCCTGGCTGATGTAGCTCAGTGCACTGAGCATGGGCTGCGAATCAAAGGGTTGACGGTTCGATTCCCAGTCAGGGTACATGCCTGGGTTGTGGGCCAGGTCCCCAGTGCTGGGGGGGCCACATGAGAGGCAACCACACATTGATGTTTCTCTCCCTCTCTTTCTCCCCACCTTCCCCTCTCTCTTAAAAAAGTAAAATAAATTTTAAAAAAATATTTATTTTTAGAAAGGGGAAGAGAGGGAGAGAAACATCAATGTGGTTGCCTCTCACACACCCCCTACTGGAGACTTTGCCCGAAGCCCAGGCATGTGCCTGAGACAGGGAATCGAACCCTCAACCCTTTGGTTCACAGACCTGGGATCAATCCACTGAGCGACACCAGCCAGGGCTAATTTTTTTTTTTTAATTCATTCAAATAACTATTTGTTGAGCAGTATTTCAGGAAGGAGGGATGTATAAGACACAAGGTTCCTCTCTCATTCTACAGACAAAAAGCAACAAGTGAGATCATTGTGAGTGGTGTGTGAGGGGCCTACTTCAGGGGGTCAGAGAAGGCGTCTCTGAGAAAGTGCCCTTAGAATAAATCCAGTCACTTAAAATCTAGGGAAAGAGCTTTGCAGATGGGAACCGAAAGTGCGAAGCATGTGAACGCCACGCGTGTAGAATGGGATTAGGAAAAGAGGCCCACGTGGGGAGGATACCTGTGCTCCGGGGGCCCCCCAAAGTGGGGGGTGAAGGGTTTTCGGGGCAGGAAGCCTTCGGGGCACCCACAACCTCCTGGTGTGTTGCAGCGCCCCAGCCTGCAGCTGACTGAGGACCACAAGTGAGCCAGCGAGGGGGCGGGGACACCTCAGCCGCAGCCGCCGCCCCTTCCTCCCCGCAGCGACTCGGACCGCTACTGCCCGCCCCCACTCCCGGGGCCCCGGCCCCTGCCCTGCTGCCCCTGGACAATGTCTGGCTCCCCTACTAATCTTCCCCCTTCCGCCTCTGCCCCTTCCCCCACCTGCCCACTTTTATTTATTTTGGATTAGCCAGTTGCCCCCCCCCACCGCCCCCTGGCCCTCCCCTCTTGGGTCTGCACCCCTCCTCTCTGCCGCGCCCCATAGGACCCACCCCAGAAGGCTTTTGTATTTGTGCATAGCTAGAGTGAGGGCGGAGGGGGCCTGCTACCGGCTGCAGCCCCAACCCGGGTTTTTTATTCTGATTTTCCCTCCTTTTCTCTCCTCCTCTTTTTTTTTTTTAAAGGAAACTTTTTAAAGCTATTTCTAGGTTTGTGAATGTGAAACCCCAGGCCGCAGGGGGCAAGGGGCCAGGTGCCCCCCACCAGCCGAGAACAAAGCGTCTGTGTGGGTGCGGGCCCCTGGCCACCTCCCTCCAGCCCTGGAGAGGAGGACAGGGCTGCGTAGCCCAGGCCGAGCCCCTGGAACCATCCCGTCCTGTAGTCCTGTATCATATGTAAATACTGTGAGGTGAAGCCCCGCCCTCTCGACGATCCCTTGGGGGCGAGGGCGTGGCCTGTCCCCACCAGGCAAAGGTCTCCCTCCCGTGTTTCTGTCCCCTCCTCAGACACCGTTACTGTAAGCTTGCGGGCCTCATCTGTGGCCGAGGCAGGCCCGCTCTCTCAGGCCCTAGGGGTCAAGGCCTTGGGCCTGCTCACCCCGCAAACCCAGTGTAGGGGCAAGGGGCGAGGGAAGAGAAGGGCTCCCCCAGAGCCACTGCTGGAAATGAATTAACTCTCCAAAGGTCTCCCCGGGCCCCCTGCCTAGGTCAGGCCTTCATGGTTTCTGCTCTGCGCCCCCCATGAGTGGGCATCAGGGGCACTCGGGAAGGGGCGGACCCCAGGGGAAAGCAACGGGCTTCTCAGGGAACCCCCACATTCTCTCACTGAAGTATCCCACCAAGATGGTCCCACGGCCAGAGCCCCTTGGCAGCCCCTCACCCCTGAGCCCCTTTCGAAGGAGAAAGAGGCTCAGGGTTTGACTTCCCGAACAGCGCGAGTGACCTGGCTGGGGTGGCAGGGCCGAGGCCACCCGTCACCCCCTCCATGTCTCTCTCCCCAGGTCTGAGGCTGGGGACCTCAGCTCCCTTCCCTATCACAGTCCCAGCCCCCATTCTTACGACCCCCTTTGGAGAGTTAATTGTCTGTGTGAGGTGCTTAACCTATTAGCCCTGAGAACACAAAGCAATAATCTTTGTTACTGAGATGCGCGGCTGTTCGTGTTCGGTTTTTTTTTTTTTAATGTTTCCTAATAAAAGAGAAGCTGCATTTTATTGGTTTTTATTTTTCATTTTCTACACATTTGAGCTGAGTCGTGAGAGACTGAGCTTCCCCCCACTCCCTCCCTGTGATTCCCCACCCCCACCCCACTGGGCCCGCCCCTGGGCCGGCTCAGGGCCTTGAAATTCCATTTTCTGATTTGTTCGGGGAATGTTTTCTTTTTTTTTTTTTTTTAAAGATGTTACATGGTGTTTTGAAGCCAGCAAGTTACCAACCTCCGGTGTCTCTTCTCTCCACATCTGTAACTTCTTTTTCCAGGTTTTATTTTCCGTTTTAAATTCCTAATAAATTATTTGAAAACGGTGCTCCGTGTGGTGTCTGTGCATTCGGATCGAGGGACCGCAGTGCCGCCCGGCTTTCCCGTCCCTTCTTGTTCTTCTCCTCCCGGGACGACGCCTGATTCCCGCTTAAGGAAACACAGCTATTTGGATGTGATTTTGGACAAACTAGAAGATACCTTGAGACCAAAGCCTTTGAAAATCGTTTTATTTTTGTTAGGGGTGATTGTGGTGTTGTGGTATGCTGTTTTTCTTCTTTTTACATTTCTACTGAAAGCTTCTCTCTGGATCAGCAGCCAGGCAAGGAAGCCCGGTCTGGCCGCATCTCTTGGACACAGGATTGGCGAGCGCCAGAGCAACTGGGCGAGAAAAAAAGAAAGAAAAAACATCCAGGTTGGAAAGGAGGAAGTAAAATTATCTTTGTTTGCAGATAACATGATCTTATATGTGAAGAACTCTAAAGATTCCACCAAACAAAAAACAACAAAACCGTTAGAACTAATAAAAGAATTTAGCAAAGTTGCAGAATACAAAATCACACAAAAATCAATCATGGTTCTACCCTTAACAATGGACAACCAGAAAAGAAAATTAAGGAAACAATTATATTACAATTGCATCGAAATTTAGGAATAAACTTAAGCAAGGAGGTGAAAGACTTCTACCGTGAAAACTACCAAATATTGCACAAAGAAATGAAAGAAGACACAAGTAAGCAGAGAGACATCCTGTGTTCATGGATCGGAAGACTTAATGCTAAGATGTCCATACTACCCAAAGCAATCTGAAGATTCAGCGCAATACCTGTCAAAGCCCTAAAGGCACTTAAAATTCATATGGAATGTCAAGGGACCCCAAATAGGCCAAGCAGTTTTGAAAGACTTGGTGGGTTCACACCTTCTGATTTCAAAGTACATTACAAACGTTACAGTCGTCAAAACAGTGAGGTACTGGCATGAAGACAATGAAATACGATAAGACAACCCAGCCATAAGCCCTCACTAATATGGACAAATGACCTCCGATAAAGGGTACCCAGTGTGTACCCAGTGGGTACCGAGGGTACCCAGTGTGGAAAGGACAGTTTCCAACGAAAGGAATCAGGAAAACTTGATATCTACACGCAAAAGAATGGAGTTGGACCCTTACCTTGAGCCATCTACAAAAATTAACTCAAAATGAATCAACCTCAATGTAAGACCTGAAACTGTGAGATTCCTCGAAGGACACGAGGAAAGCTTCATGGCATTGGGCTTGGCAATGATTTATGGGAAAGGACATCGAAAAGCACAGACAACAAACGCAACAACAGACCCGTGGGACTACATCAGACTTAAAGAGTTCCGTGCGCCCAAGGACACAGCAGAGAGGAAGGTGGCCTGTGGAATGGGAGAAGAGGCTTGTGACCGTCCAGGGCGAGGCCAGCACCCAGAATATTTAAAGCGCGCCGTCTCCGGGTGGATAAGTTAGAAGACCGTCATGAAAACCCAGAGGCTAAGGAGGGTGGCTTTGGTGTGGAAAAAGGTTCAGGGCGTCCACATGTTTGGCGTCTCTGGGCCACGGGGGAAGAAGAAGAGTTGTCTTGGACCGCACGGTAAAGACACAAACACTAATGAAAAGTGATGAGCAAAAAAAAAAAAAAAAAGGTTTTAAGTAAACTTACAGTTTTGTGCTGGGCCGCACGCGGCCCGTGGGCCGCAGGTCAGACACCCCTGGCAGACACTTGGATGTGCTGCTTCAACTGAATAGACCTTGACCGTGGGCTAGCCTGTGTGAAGGTCGCAGTCTCTTTCCTGGCACAGCCTTCAAGGGGTGTTTGCTGCTGTTGCTAATTGTTGTTGTTGTTGTTGTTAGAAGCCCTGGACTAAGAAGCAGGTACACAGGTTGAAACCCTGTCTTTCAAGCTGTGTGACTTTAAGCAAGTTACTTAAGTTCTCTGAACCTCTTTTATCATTGTAAAAAGGGGAAGATGAGGAAACAACAATAGCTATGCCAGGCGATTGGGGTTAGGCTGAAAAACCACACACACACACACACACACACACACACACACGGCCCTTAGCACAGTGCGAAGCATACAGAAGCACACACCCAATGGTAGCTGCTTTGACCTGGAAGCAGGAGCCTTGTCTTCTAGGAACTAGGTCAGTGTGACCTCGCTGGAGTGTGGGTATGCTGTCACCTGAAGGGGCCAAGAAGCTATCCTTAGCTGTTCTTTCCACTGGAGAGTGTGTTTTTCCTAGGCTGGGAGAAGCTGTACCGGACACACCTGTGTGTGCATCTGGGGCAGCAGGACGTCATGGCACCAAGGGCGTAGGAGCTTGGTGGTCACAGGCTACCCGGTGACCTGCCAAGTCCATTCCTTGGCCACCTCTGGGTCCCCTGCGGAGGTCTGGATTGTCTCATTTAGCAAGTCTCTTTCCAGGAAGAGAAGGTTCCAGTAGCTGCCTGACCTTCCCTCGCCAGGTGCTCTCTGCCTAAGTCCCAGCAGGAATTGCACCTGGGAATTTGTGCAGCCTGCCTTTGTGGAACGCCTCCAGCTGGCGGGGGCAGGGAGGGCCGGGAGAGAAGTGGGTAAACCTCCTTCTGGCCCCCGAGGGCTTTCCACACTCCCACCCTCTACTACAGTTTCCCGTCATGAGGTGATATTATAGTACAAGCACCAGATCCAACTCACATCTTGGTCCTGCTGTGTGACACTGGGACAGCTTCTTAACCTCTCTGAGCCTCCATTGTCTTCTCTATAAAATGGAGTTTGCAATTGGACCTACCTTCGAGGTCTGTGCCAGGTGCTTAGCATGGGACCTGGAATAGAGTTAGCATTCAGTAAAAGGGTGGGTAATACTATTAGCCTTGGAGGGTTTTTGCAGCACCGGCTACGCCTCCTTTCTCGGGCCACCCTCCACAGGAGCAGTGCCTGTTCCTCTGCTTCATCCTGACCCCAAAGAACCCACAGAAGGGGGACTTAGCATTTTGCTGGCCGGCCCTTCCCTTTCCTTAAGCAGCCCTCACTCATTCTAGAGGCCAAAGAGGCGGATCCACACGTCAGGCCGAGGTGGGGTTCTGAGCAAACCCCACTCTCCCTCCAGTGACTCTCACAGCCCCCACTCGTCCCTGGCCTGGCTCTGAGCCAGGCTCTGCGACATCCCGAACAGCGAGCCGTCCCGTAGAACCTTCTCTGATGACGAGAACCTTCTGTGTCTGCGCCATCCAATACAACAGCCACTAGCCACATAGGTGTGGCTGTTGAACACTTGAAATGTGGCTCCTGTAACTGAAAAAATGGATTTTAATATTATTTAATTGCAATGAATTTAAATAGGTAGCTACTTGTGGCTAGCGGCTACCGTACTGGACAGATGTAGAAACCGGCGGAGAGAGAGGTGGCAGAAAATCAATCGCTTCCCCTTCCTGGGCCTCAGTTTCCCCATCTGCTTCCTAAATGCTGTTTGGTGTTATCTCATTAGCTGAGGGACCTTTCCTGGGACTCCTGGACTTGAGATGAGACAGGGAAGCCCTTCCGGATGGATTTCCTTTTTCTCGGCCCCGGTTCCCGTTCAAGGGAAAAGCACAGAGAGCTGGACTCCTGGGGGCATGAGCCGAGGCCACGGCGTCAGGATGAGGCCGTCGGTCCCGCGCTGACTCGCGCACAACAACGTAACCCCGTGCGGGCTGCGGGGAAGGGCTCAGCGGGAAGTGGCGGGTGTGGGCTCATCTCTGGTCACAGCCACAGCAGCTCTACGTGAGGCTGAGCCGCGGGGTCCGCCTCTGGAAAGTGACCGAGGGGCCTCCGGGATGAGACGATTCAACATTACAGGGCCGTGTGATGAAAGCGCACTCAAGTGCCTCCGTGAGCATGCTCCCCCAGACCCATAACCAGCCCCCCAGATTAATCCCGAGTCAAACACCAGACACACTTCAGTGGAGGAGGCTCCTCTGATACACCTGACCACTGTCCCCCAGACTATCAAGGTCACCAACAAGGGAGTCGGAGAAACTGCCGCAGCCCAGAGGGGCCTAAGGGGGCATGACCACTGACCGGAACGTGCGACCTTGGATTGGAGAGCAGAGCAGGAGAAGGGCATTCGGTAGAAACTAAGGAAATAGCCCTGGCTGGCGTAGCTCAGTGGATTGAGTGTGGGCTGCGAACGAAAGCATCGCAGGTTCGATTCCCAGTCAGGGCACATGCCTGGGTTGCAGGCCACGGCCCCCAGCAACCGCACATTAATGTTTCTCTCTCTCTCTCTTTCTCCCTCCCTTCCCTCTCTAAAAATAAATAAATAAAATCTTTAAAAAAACAAAAGACAAGCCCTGGCTGGTGTAGCTCAGTGGATTGAGCACAGGCTGCGAACCAAAGTGTCGCAGGTTCGATTCCCAGTCAGGGCACATGCCTGGGTTGCAGGCCACGACCCCCAGCAACTGCCCGATTGATGTTTCTCTCTCTCTCTGTCTCCCTCCCTTCCCTCTCTAAAAATAAAATAAAATGAAATCTTTAAAAAAAAAAACAAAAAGACAAAAAACTAAGGAAATAGAAATAAGCTGTGGGTTTGGGTTGATTAATACTATATTTGATGATAATATTTCCATAATGGTTCATGAACCATAGCAAATTACCACGCTATATGAGGTTAATAACAGTGAAACTGTGAGAGAGGATGAGGCAGGTGGGTTGGAGGGTGTGTGGGAATTCTGCTCAAGAGAAACGAGGAAATGAATAAATAAAATATGAACACAGGGTCGCTGCAGAGGTCACACGGGAGCGCAACGGGAAGACACAGAGTGATCCAATTATAAAAAGTACCTATTCCGTGAAACAGCCAGAACAGGTGAAATCTACAGAGACAAGGCGGACCGCAGGTGCCTGGGGCTGAGAGAGCGCAGCTGCTCAGGCAGGTGCCTGGGGCTGAGAGAGAGCGGCTGCTCACGGCACTGGCTTCCCTGGGGGGGGGGGGGCGGGGCAGGACGCCCCGGGACTCGATCGAGCTGAGCTGGTGGTCGCTCCACACGGTGAAGGCGCTGTGTGCCGCCGAACTGTTTGCTTTAGAAATGAAGTGGTTCATTTTCTGCCGTGTGCATTTCACCCCCAAAATGTTATATAGGCATTGGATAGGACAATTCTAAAACGCTTTTCCATTCTACAAGACTTTGGGGGTTTTTCTTTGGGGGTGTTCTTACAAACCCACAGTAGGAAATGGGGGAGGGACTGGTATTGGTATGATGGGGGGAAAAAATAAAACGTGTGCCTCAGAATCAGACATACCTGTCTGAACCCCTACTCTGCCATGCACTAGCTGTGTGACCTGGAGCAGGTTCCTGCACCTCTCTGAATCTGTTTCCTCACCTGCAAAGTGCGTGATTGATGGCACCATTCAATGAGACCCCCGGCTCAGACCCAGGCACACGAGAAGGCAGGGAGGAGCGGTCATTTCCTCCCTGTCCTCTTCTCCCAGTTGTTCAGCGGGGTCCACAGCTTTGCTATGCACCCCCCCCCCATGATGAAACTGGGCTGAGTGCCCAGGGGTGGGAACGAAGGCCAAGATTCCAAGGTGTGCGACTTCAGAAATAACCTCCTTCATTGAAAAGTGCTGATGACCAATGACCCGCACTACTTCCATGACCTCTTACTGGCAGGGCTCCCTTGTCAGCCACCCAAAACAGACAGACTCAAGGGCAACCTGAAGTCAGCAGGGAGAAAGGCAAACACTACAGCCTTATTTTAGGGCCTCGGGGTGACTATAAACAGGGTGGCCTTAAGTCCAGTCAGTCCTTATCGCTCTCGCCGGCTTCAGGACAAGATGAAACTCCTTGTGCTGGCTGCTCTGCTCACAGGTAGGCAAGTCTTCCCAGCTCCCTCCACGTCTTCGGCTAGGACCTCAGCCCTCTGGGATGGGGGCACAGGGCACAGAGCTGGCCAGACCTGGAGTCTTTCTTTAGAGCTTCCTGTGGGGCGTAAGAGCTCTCGTACTGGGATTTCCTCAAATCCACTTCCCACCCCCGCTGGCACCTTTGAACCTTCAGGTTTGAAGGTTAAACTCAGATAACCCCTCTTAAAAAGCCCCCCTGTTCATCCAGACTAAGGAAGAAGACCCCTCTCTTTCTCTCTACCATATTGCCTTGGTACTAGGTCTTCCCAGCAACCCATCTTTGCTTGCAATGTGTATCTTGTTGATCCTTTTTTTTTTTTCACCTCACCCACATGGGCTTCATGAGAGCAGAGATAGTGTTGTTCGCACTGCTGATCAAATGAATAGATGGAATCTGATACATTAGAATTCAAATCCCACCTCATTCATCCATCGTTCATTCATTTATTCAACATCGATGGCATCAGAGCCACCGAGGTATCAAACTCTGGCCTGAGACTGAGGTCTGAGATGAGTGAGTCTCGCTCCCAGTCTGAGGGTGCGCGCGCACACGCACAGTAGCTTCATGCAGATCTGGCGTCTGCAAAGGCAGAGCTGGTGGGATTAGAGAGAGAGGGAACGGAAGCAGGAGTGGGGTCTGAGATGGGCCAGGGCAGCCAGCCACTCCCACCTGAGCAGGCTCCAGGCCTCTGCTCCTGGACACAGCTCCCAGGGAACCGTGACCAGCTGCTGCCCCTCCTTTGCCCCGGGGCTTGAGCACATGGAGAGACTCCAGTGTCCCAGCAGACCAAACAAAGACAGGGCGAGGCAGGGGACAAAGAGATGATACTGGTGGCTCAGTTGGCGGGGTGTCATTCTGTGAAGAGAAAGTTGCTGATTCGACTCCTAGTCAGGGTACATGCCTAGGCTGCAGGTTCGGTTCCTGGTCGGGGCACATTCAAGAGGCAACCCAACTGATGTTTCCTTCTCACACAGATGTTTCTCTCCCTCTCTTAGTCCTCCTATCCCCTCTCTCTAAAAAGTATTTAAATAAAAAAATTTTTAAATGATAAAAGTACTAAACATGTGTTATAACATAAATGAACCTCAAAAACATGATGCTAAGTGAAAGAAGCCAGTCACAAAAGGTCACATATGGTATGGGTCCACTTATATGACGCGTTCAGAACAGACAAATCCAGAAAGCAGACAGAAAGCGAACAGAGACAGAAAGCACAATAGTGTTTGCCAGAGGGGAGGGGAAAAAGAGGAGCTTTTGCTAATTGGCATAGGGTGTTCTTGTGAGGTGTGATAAAAATGTTCTGGAATGAGTGGTGATATTTGCACAACTCAGTGAATTTACCAAAAACTACTAAATTGTACACTTTAAGTGGCTAAAATAGTGAATTCTTTGTTATATGACTTTGATGTCAATTCAAAATATTTTTTAACAGTTTTCATTTTAAAAGTCAGTAGTCACTTTGCCAGGTTTCTTTGTCCAGCTCTCTTCTGACGCAGCTGGCAGCAGTCAGGGGGGCAGCGTGGGGCCTGAGTGAGCAGGCAGGAAGGGGGCGCGCCTGGGATGCTGGCGGAGCCCACCAGGACGAATTTGAACTTCGGCCGTGTCTTCCTGCAGTGGGCGCCGCCGCGGAGGGCGGCATCAGCCCGCGCGCAGTGTGGCAGTTCCGCAACATGATCAAGTGCACAATCCCTGGAAGCGACCCCTTGAAAGATTACAACAACTACGGCTGCTACTGTGGTCTGGGTGGATCCGGTAAACCTGTGGATGAGCTGGACAAGTGAGTGATGGATCTGCAGGGAGAGTGGAGTGTTGCGGGGGCGGGGGGTGGGGGGCAGGAGGGCACGAGCCAAGGATCTCAGGAAGAGACACAGAAAGGGGATTTGCATATTTTCTAAGGATAACGTACTTTCACCTCTTGTCCTATAAACAAATATGTTCCAAGAGGACCTGGAATCCAACGCTCCTTTTTGGGGATGAAAAAGGAACGTCGATGTGAGGTAGTGGGTGCTGCTGCCCTCTAGTGGCAGAATGTTGCAACACAAAACATCATAAGGATGTACTGTATTCCTGCAACAATTTTTAAAATCGCCTTCAAAAAACATGATAAAGAGACAAAACTTTTCAAGCCACAGAACCACAACTTCCCGTAGCAGTGTCAGCTAAAACATCCCCACCTGTTTTGAGAGAGCAGATGCAGGCTGACCTGCTGCCCGGGCACCTGCTCCTGTCTTAGCTCTGTCCCTGCTCTTCCCCAGGTGCTGCCAGACACACGACCACTGCTACGACCAAGCCAAGAAGCTGGACAGCTGCAAATTCATCCTGGACAACCCGTACACTAAAACATACTCATATTCATGCTCTGGATCAGAGATCACCTGCAGTAGTATGTATACCCCCTTGTTGGCTTGTGGGCCCTCAGTAAGCAAGAGGGGACACAGTATTAACAACAGCTACCATTTATCGATTATGTTCTTGGTGCCAGGAAGTGTACCATTATTATCCTCGTTTTGCAGATGAAGAAACTAAGGCTTAGAAGGCTAAGCCATTTGCCCAAGGGCACATGACTTGTAAATAGTGGTGTTTGGTTTTTGAACATAGATGTGTAGGACTCCAAAGCCTCCGCTCTTAACTGCCATGTTATGCTGTTCAGTTATTTCATAAAAGAGTTCAGATCTAGCATTTATTAGGTTCTTATTACATGAGAGGTACTAGGTGAGGCATGCATGTGAGGTAGGTTTTATTAACCCCACTTCACAGGTTAGGAAGCTGAGGCTCGGGAATAGTCGCTTGCCCCAAATCACACAGCTTATGAGTGACAGGGCCAGCATTTGAACTCAGTTGTTTTTCACCTCAAAGTCTCTGGTTCTAACCAGAAAATTATGCAGCACTCATGCTGAAATGTGCCCCCTCCCCGAAGGCAGTTTTGAAGAGCAGACAATTCAGAGAGAGGAAGGGTATTGTCGCAGCTGTGCAAACATCAGAATAACCATAATTCAAGTCCAAAAGTGCTGAGAAAAATGTTATCCAGAATCCCGCCACCATAAAAGATAAACAGCTTCATGCCTCCATGTTCCTTTTTGCCCTTACCATTCCCAGAAGTTGCAAATAATTTATTTTTTTTAAGATTTTATTTATTTATTTTTAGAGAGGGAAGGGAGGGAGATAGAGAGAGAGAGAGAAACATCAATGTGCGGTTGCTGGGGGTCATGGCCTGAAACCCAGGCATGTACCCTGACTGGGAATTGAACCTGCGACACTTTGGTTCGCAGCCTGCGCTCAATCCACTGAGCTATGCCAGCCAGGGCTTCAAATAATTTATTTTTTAAAAAGATTTTATTTATTTAGAGAGAGGGGAAGGGAGAGAGAAAAAGAGAGAGAGTGCTGACTGGTGTGGCTCAGGGCATCGTCTTGCAAACCAAAAGGTCGCTGGTTTGATTCCCAGTCAGGGCACATGCCTGGGCTGTAGCGGATGGGGACATGAGAGAGGCAACAGATCAAATGTTTCTCTCACACATCAATATTTTTCTCCCTCTCTTTCTCCCTCCCTTCCCCTCTCTCTAAAAATAAATAAATAAATAAATAAATCTTAAGGAAAGAGAGTGAGAGGAAGAAACATCAATGTGAACATCGAAAATGTCAATCAGTTGTCTCTCTCACGTGCCCCAACCGGCGACTAAATCCGCAACCCAGGCATGTGCCCTGACTGGGAATCAAACCAGTGACCTTTTGCTTTGCAGAACGACACCCAACCAGCTGAGACACACCAGTCAGGGTGCAAATAATTTATCTTTAATGCAGCTGCCCTCCCCACCCAACCAGGTCAAGGAGTCTGCATCACAGAATGTTTATTCATATTAATTAACAATACCTCGCTAAATAACCACTTCATTGTGCACTTTATAATCTAACCACTAATTTATGCTTTAATGGACATTCCCTGGGCAAGGAAAACATTTGTGGGTTTTAAAAGAAAGGAGCAGAGAAAAACAAAGCTTTAATAAGATTGCTGAAGGTAAGCAGAGCTGCACAGTTAAATTATGGATACTGAAGTTCATGTGCATTTTAAATGTTATCTGTGCTGTTTCTTTTGATTACAAAAGCAGACAAGGCCAAAGCAATGTAATGTCAGACTCTACAGAAACACATGTCATGGAAAGTGGAAGGCACCTAAAATTCTACTACCCATAGATAACCAGCTAGATATATATCCCTTCAAATTTTGTAGGCTTTACTAGTTATTTTTTCCTTTAATAAAATATCTTAGAAATATTTCCACAGATAGACATGCTGAATTCTTGTAAATGTCTGTATAATACTCTATTTTTTTAAATATGTGCTTTAAGGTAGAAAAATCGGCTCACTAAACTTCAGTAAGTTGAAATGTAAAATACTTTGCTGCCTTAAATGTATGTTTAGTGTTTTCCATATGGTTTATAATTGCCTGTCTATGTATCGGAGATCTGTAGTTATATGGGTTTTCCAAGCAGGGAGCTCATTTCAGGGTGCAAAATAAACCAGGCTTTTCAAATGGCAGCCCTCACACCTAGGACCTCGAGATGAAACACAGGTTGCCCAGTTAAATTTGACCTTGACATAGACAATAAACAATTTTTCAGTCTATGTCCCAAACACTGCATTCATTGTTTATCTGAAATTCTGGTATTTTCATTGCTTCATCTGTCAACCCTAAATTTGCGCTGATGGGATAGTGACCGAATTATCCCAGTTAGTTTTTCCTGCCCGCGGGTTGTACAAAGCAGGATCCACCTTGGCTGAGTCCCCTCCTCTCGCTCTTTTCCAGGCAAAAATAAAGCATGCCAGGCCTTCATCTGCGAGTGTGACCGCAAAGCTGCCATCTGCTTTTCAAAGGCTCCATACAACAAGGAGTACAAGAACCTGGATGAAAAGAAGTTCTGCAAAGATTGAGTATTGCCCCTCTAAAGCATCATCCCTGTGACCTTCACCTTCCACTTCACCTTTACACTGCTCCAGTAAAGCACCTTGTTGAAAGGCCTCGTGTTTGGAAATTCCTTTATTCCCTAGCTACTAAACATGACTAAGTCTCTTCCTAGTCCTTTGTGAGCATCATTCCTTCCAGCCTTGGAAGTTGAATCACACAGGATGTGTCCAGAACGTGAGCACCGTGAGACCCAAACAGTGGTGAACCACCACTGAGTATTGACTGTGTGCCGGGACAGTGTGTCTCAAAATTCTCTGGGTATCCCATACGGTTTTGCCACTATTAGCAAATCCTACTTTTCCAGGCTAAGGTTCAATAGGACAGGTTGCCTGCCCAGTGCTAAGCATCTAGTAAGTAGCAAAGAAGGGATATGAACCCAGAAAAGTCCAAGAGAAGCACACACTCTTAACCACTAGCCTACCTGCCTGAAGAGATGGCTCTTGATGCAGTTTGAACCAAATCTCCCCTCCTCTGATTTCTCTGCCTCCATTTTCAACTACGTAAAACCGTTTTTCCTACAATTCTTTTCTAAGCCTTTCAAAGACTTCATCACACTCTACAAGCTGATTTTTACATTGCAGTCATAATAAATAACAGCTTCTACTTCTTGAACATTTACTGCATAACACTCCGTGCTAAGGGCTCTCTACAGCTCCTCTCATTAAATAGTCAAACCAGCTCTGTGAGGTTGACATTACTGCCCCCATTTTATAGATGAGAATCTAAAAGCTCAGAGAAATCACTTGCCTGGGATCACCCAAGTGGCATAATCAGGATTTTTACTAGATTCGCCCTACGGCAACGCCTGACCTCTTCACCATTAGGTTGCTCAAACCAAGTTTCTCTGTTAGGACACTGGCACTGAAATTCACCAGAGTGAGGAGGCGACAAGACGAGGAAATTCCCTTAACGATCTTTCAATGAGCATCTGCTTAGTGCTCATTACAGGAAACGGGGAATATTAGAACAACATGTGGGATAGCTTAAACGAGTAAACAAACATACCGGGCCGAAAGTAACTTGACGCTGGGATGATACCCTAGTGTTAGGAGCCACAGAGATTAGCATATCTCACATACTGATTAAGTAATGGTTTAAGGAAGATACAGGGAGGCGCCACGACTTGCGGCCTCGAGGAAAAAGGCACGTGGCCGTATTTACCTCTTCGAATCACGTGGTCCTCTGCGTCAAACCCGGTCAACCCGCCGGCCACAGGAGGGTTTTCGGAAGAGAAAACGTGATTGGTCACGTTGTGGGCACGTGACCTCCTCTCTCTTTTTCTATTGTTGAACGGAGGCCGGGTCTCCGGATTACCTCGGCGCCGCCTAGACTTAGGCCCCTCCTCTCTGGGAGTAGGGTCTGCGCCGGCGCAGGCGCAGTGGTTGGTAATGGTCGCGTGAGGCAGCGTCCCGGGGAGGTGAGGTCATGCCGGGGCTTAGGTGGGGGTGGAGGTTGTGTGGCGAGAAGACGGACACACGTGGGTGTGACGTTGAGTCCAATTTTCCCTCCGTGTTCGTTCTTGTCTGGGATTCCCAACACCTGCGCACACGCCCCTTCTCCCCCAGGGCCCCTGCCGGTTTCCACGTGGGCACGTCCATTGCTTTGACCCCGGGGCGGGGTCAATGGAAGCAGCGGGAATCAGTGGCGAGAAGGAAGAACGCTCGGGTCAGAGCCGAGTGAATTCTGCGCGGAGCCAAGGGCCTCTGGGTCGTCCCAAGTGCACACTTGAGTCCCCGCACCCACCTTCAAGAATTTTTTTTTAGGTGAAGGGATTTGCAGGTTTGACCCCCACGCTTTGCATTTCTTGTTCTCTCCGATTGGGATGCTTCCCCTTTTCCCGCCTGGTGAATGCCTATTCACCCTACAGCACCTAACTTTAGTCAGTTCTGGAAGTTTCTTGAGATTTGCCCTTCTTCCCTCCCAAAGTACGGTTGCTCAGTGACCTCACCGGGTTTCTGATGCGCTAATGAGGGAGAGCAAGCTAAGGAACTGCACGGACCTGGTCACCCTAGGTGACATTGGGGCAAGGAGCATCCTCTTTCAAAAGAAATAATACTGCGTATGTTCATAGGTAGGGTAGGGTTGGCTGTGGGTGAACCGATGAGTTGTAAAATGCTTCATGCAGTGTTTGCTGTGTAGTAATGTTTAATAAAAGTTATTTTCCCAAGGGAATGGAGGACGGATATTCACTTTTTATTTTCTTTAGAAAGGCTTCATTGCATCAAGCCAGACATTTGTAGTTGTTAAAAAACAAACAGGGACGCGGGAAGAAAACAGGGCTCTGGGGAAGGTTCCTGGGAGTCTAGTTGAGGGAGTAAAGCTGGCACAAAGGTTTGGCAGGTGGCGTGGCTCGGCCTTCCACCATCCCGCCCTCTGCCCCCGGCCGAATTACCGTGGCTGGCATTTGTTTGCAGTGTGCCAGGCACTGCTGTGAGCTTCACACGCTTCGTTACCCTGTTTAATCTTCGGAACAGCCCAATGAGGTAGCTACTATTATCCTCGTTTATAAAAAGACTGACGATTAGATAAAACGACTTGCCCAAGTTCACCTAACGAGTATGTAGCAGGACATGGATGGAAATCCCCCTGTCTCAGAGGAGTTTCTGTTCCATGTTATACTCCTTTTCTAATACATTGGCACTCTCCTTTCGTGCATAGGTTTAATTTCTTTTGTTTTCATGAAAAAAAAAACCTTTTTAATCTGCATCTTGGAGCACCATCTTGAATCTCCACGAGGATAACATGTCTGGAATGAATTAATGTCCAGTGGCAGCTTCTGCTATTCCTGACAGCCAGGTGGCCGGCTCATCCTGGTTTGAGCACAAAAAGGCCTGCATCTCAGTACAGGGCAATGTGGGGACAGGTGGTGGCCCAACCTAAGAGCTTGGAATTTCTTATCTGTTCTTCCTTTGATCCTCTCAGGCAGAGGTCGGCATTCACTGAACACCTGTGTTCATGCCCAAGCATCTCTTGTGAGGTTAATTCTTACTGAGCTAACGGGTTGTAAAATGCTTCTCATGGTGCTTGGTACGTGGGCTCAGTAATGCTATGATTTAGGGGACGAGAGTGAAAAGGATATTCCATTTGTGACAGCATAAGAAAGAAAACATGAGTTAGTGGCGAGGACCGTTCAAGTGTTACGTATACTGATTTGTCTTGGTGCCTCCTGCTTACTAAAATGGTGATAGCAGAGCAGACGCAGGGAAGCAACTGAGGGAGAGTATGGCCGAAAGTCATGTCAAAAGCTGGGCTTATGCAATGAGAACCAAGTAACCAGGGCAGTGACAACCTGCTAGTGCTCACTAGGAGGTGTTTGTTATTCCAGCCAAGGGCACTCAGAGTGCGTTAGGAATGCCATGCTGGTGGGAAGCTAGAGATGTGAAGTATGGAGACGCTTCAGGAAATAATCAAGTTCCTCTTGAGGCAAATTTTTTGGAAAGAATTCCATCTCAGGAAGAAATAGGAAAACAAAAGGGAACATTCCTAAGGCCCTCGAGACTTGGTTTCATGAATCGTGCCAACATTAGGTGATGAAAGAGCCTGCCTCCTCTCCCTGGCAACCTCACTCACTCTCCACTGCCCACATTGAACCACTTCTGGTCTCTTTGGTCAGGTGTGCTGCTGGCTTCTGCTCCGACTCCAGGCTGACTTCTTTCTAACTGTAATCTTCCAATGAGAAGCATTGCTGTTTAAAAACAGAAAAGAATTGAGAAGAGCATCTACTTGGATTCTAGTCCTGGCTCTGAATCTAGGTACTGTGTCCTTAGGTAAGTCTGGGTCTTAATTTCCTCAAAAAGGAGTGGGGGATGGACTGAATTTTCTTAGCCTGTCAATCTTTGTGTGACTCGTCATTTCCTGGGAGAGAATGAGGCTGGGGAGATAGCATATCCTCCGTGAGCCACTTGAGAGCAAGAAGTTGTATCTTTGTAGCCTTCGTATCTTAACACAGTGCCTGTCCATGACCATTCATGAGTTTTGTGGACAAGAATGGCTTGAGATTCAAAAGACCCAGATTGAATACAATTATTGGTACTGACTCTGGATAATTGAGCAAATCTGGTTCGAAAGGATCTCCATCTGCAAAAAGGAACAAGATTTACAACAACCTTACATTACACCTCTTCAGAATTAATTACTGGCTGTGGGCAAACCTACAGCTGTGCAGGTGGAAAGAACGCTTTGTGTTTTCAAGATCTTGGGTTATCCCAGTTAACTGAAATCTGCTTTCTCGGCAGGTGCAGAATGAACGTGTATTGCTTGCCCTAATTGTAGACAAAAGACCGCAATCACAGAATAGGCTGTGATCCTTTCATCCGCTTCACTTTTTGATGAGATTGTGCAGAAAGCTTTGGCCTGGTACAATGATTCTGTCTGGCTAGTGCAGCATTCACACACGTCTTAAACTGCTTTCCCCGGCAGAAAGAAATCAATTTAAGGTCCCACTTGGGAATTCACTGTTTCCTCTCTGTAGACCAGGTTCAAGGCAGGTGTCTCATTCTGGCTGAAATGAAGCAGAAATCCTTAGAGAAGCACGTCTCAAAGTCCTATTTGCTTTTAGCTGATTAAAAGATACAAACATACAGCCCACAACTGGTGTGCCATTTTTAAAAGGATTCCTTTATTCCTTGGTTAATAAGAAATTCATTCATAGTATAGTTTATCTTTTCAAGAAATAAACCAAAGTGGTTCCATTAAAGATATCTAACCAATCAGAATTATAAATTAAGTAATTTCCTTCCCCCCGTACTCCCCACCGTTACCCACCACCCCCCCCCCGCCCCCGCCACACACACACACACGTTAGTGCAATCCCTGGGTTATTACTCCAAAGACCATTCTGACCTACATAGTTCTTGGGCCATTTCTCCTTCTTGATGAGATAAAAAAGGAAGTGAAAGCAGTTTAGGAATTTTCCTATCAGGAGAAGCTCCTGCTTGGAAAAAGTCTGTTTTCAGGGGCAAATCTCATCAGCCTAAAGATCTAAACTCCTTGGCTCTGAAACTGCAGGTTCTGAACCGGGCTGGCAGAGACGTTGGTTTGCTGCCCTCTACAGGCTGCACTCTGAACTTCAATTGGAGAAGGGATGAATCCTTAGGGATCTGAAAAGCAATAAAACAAATTCATGCCAAAATAAGCCAAGAGTAGGGTAGGGGAAATGGTTGGGAACATCAGCCTACCATTCAAAAACCTACAGCTTTTAAGACACATAAATATGGCAACTATATAATAGGATAGAATAAAACACCATGATTCAATATGTGTAAAAACAGCTTTAGTTATACCAGCATGTTAAACTTTGGTCATCTCAGTGGTGGGATTATGGGTAATTTGTGTTCTTTTTACTTTTCTGCATCATCTAAACTTACAAAGTAGTACTAAGAAACTAGTTAAAAGGTGCTTGTGCCAAGGGAACTTCTTGGGTGCTAGGAATGTTCTGTTCCTTGATCCAGATGCTGTAGGAGTGTAGGTCTTCATCAAGCTGGCCACTTATGTGTGCACTTCTCTGTACATATAGTTCAATTAAACAGTTTTTGCATTTTTTAAAGATTTTATTTACTTATTTTTAGAGAGAAGGGAAGGGGGAGAGAGGGAGAGAAACATCAATGTGTGGTTACCTCTTGTGCACCCCCACTGGGGACCTGGCCTGCTATCCAGGCATGTGCCTTGACTGGGAATCGAACTGGCAACCCTTTGGTTTGCAGCCTGCTACTCAATTCACTGAGCCACACCAGCCATGGCATAGTTAAAACAGTTTTTAAAAGGGGGCTGTTATAGGAACTCTCATTCATTGTTGGTAGGAATGCAGATGGTACAGCCACTTTGGAAGACAGTTTGACAGTTTCTTACAAAATGAAACATACTTTTATCATATGATCCAATGGTCTTACTGCTTGGTATTCACCCAAATGAGCTGAAAATTTATGTCCACACAAAAACCTGCACACGGGTGTTTATAGCAGCTTTATTTATAATTGACAAAACTTGGAAGCAGCTAAAAGGTTCCCCAGGAGGTGAATGACAAATACTGTGTTAGTGTACAAGGCAAGTGGTATATGGGAACTCTTCATTTCCTGCTTAATTCTGTGAACTTAAAACTGCTCTAAAAAGTCGTCTTTATTTTTTTTTTAAGATTTTATTTATTTATTTTTAGAGAGGGAAGGGAGAGAGAGAGAGAGAGAGAGAGAAACATCAATGTGCGGTTGCTGGGGGTTATGGCCTGCAACCCAGGCATGTACCCTGGCTGGGAATCGAACCTGGGACACTTTGGTTCCCAGCCCGCTCTCCATCCACTGAGCTACGCCAGCCAGGAAAAGTCGTCTTTAAAAAAGTGGTGGCATTCTACTAGAAATATACTAAAAACAAACTTTACACATTAAATGAATGAACTGTATGATATGTGAGTTTTGTTCCAACAAAGCTGTCTACATAAAGTAGATACAAAGTACTCACATGTGCTACCATGTGGATAGACCTTGAGAACATTAAGTGGAGCCAGACACAAAAGGCTACATACATACTCTAAGAAATGTCTAGAACAGAGAGGTTAGTTGTCGCCAGGAAGTCAGGGGCAATGGGGGATGGAAAATGACTGCTAATGGGTACAAGGTTTCTTTTTGGGATGGTGAAAATGTTCTGAAATTAGGTAGTGGTAATTCATGTACAACTTCATTAGTATACTAAAAACAATTCATTGTATACATTTAAAGGGTGACATTTATTACATCTCAATAAAGCTGTTATTTTTTAAGAATGGAAAAAAGTTACAGCGGATTTTGGAAAATAGCTATGTGCCTGGAATTTAGGCTTCCAAACAATATAGCTTAATGTACATTAAAAAATAAATTAAGGCCCTGCCTGGTGTGGCTTAGTGGATTGAGTGCCAGCCTGAGGACCAAAAGGTCACCAGTTCAATTCCAAGTCAGGACACATGCCTGGGTTGCAGGCCAGGTCCCCAGTTGGGGGCACACAAGAGGCAACCACACATAGATGCTTCTCTTCCACTTCTCCCTCCCTTCCCCTCTCTCTAAAACTAAATAAATAAAATCTTAAAAAAATAAATTAATTAAGAATGGCCACACATTAAGAAGCCTAGAACCTCGTACACTTTGTCAGTGCTTGCAGACGAAGGGGAACTGGAATCTTGATATCCGAGAAGGGATTTACCTTCAGCAGCAGGATGCGGGTGCAAGTCCCAGCGTCTGGCTCAGGAGCGTCAGGCTGTGGTCAGTGTGGGTCTATTAGAGGCAGCAGCTCCCCACAACGAGAATCCAGCTTCAGACACGCCAGGTGATCCGACCTAGTGGGCCCAATGTTCAGTATTGCAATTGGTAACTTCTTCTCCTGGGCGGTGAGGATAAACCTGTAACCAGAGTACACCTGTACAAGGAGAAGGCACAGGTAAGAGATCTGTAGACGCAGGAAGGGATGAACCTGACAGGGAGCCTGGGAGAGGCTGGCCAAGGGGACGGTAGCTGCCCTGACCGAGTCAGATACCTGCAAGGATGATCCCACCACCAAGAGGGAGTCGGCTTCTTGGACACGCCTGTGCACAAAGTCGACCATGTCGCGGTTCACTGCGTCCCCGAAGAAAACGACATCTGGTTTCAGGCGGCCGCCACACCGAGCGCAGGACGGCACCTGAAAGCTCCGCACCTGCTCCTCTGTGAGGAAGACGTCGCCATCAGGAGCCAGGCCGTGGGCCTCGGCGCTCCAGGTGGGGTTCAGGGCTGCAAAGCGCGCCTGCAGCACCCCACGCGGAGTCTGCTCGCCACAATCCAGGCAGAGGACCCTGAAACCAGAGAGGAGGCCCACTGAGCGGTCTGCCCTGGGGAGGCACGTGGCTGCCGAAGACGGTTCACGCCCAGCCCCTCAGAGCACCCCCATCCTGGCTCCCTCTTCCCGTCACCCGGGTTTAGGGATAGCTCCTCACGACCTCTTCAGCTACCGCCGTTTCTCACCTTCCTGTTCCAACCTCCTAGAACAGGTGCATCTGTTTCCTAACGAAACAACCCCTGCTTCGCCTTCTGCCAGCTCGTTTTTATCCTTAGCACGACAGCCACCTCCGTCCCAGATGATTTCCTTAGTGCCCCAACCAGCCTTTCCCCCCGTGCTCTGCTGTCCTCGTCTGCTGTGTGGCCTTCCGGCACCATCCTTTCTCTAAAATCACTGTCTCCCCTTAGTGCCCGTGACACGGTGTCTTCTTGTCACCTCTCTAATCACCAGAGCGTGGGCTCTGTGAGGGCAGGAACTCGGAGTCCCGCCCTCTTTTGGCAAGCCCACTGCTCGTGACCACTGTCCCGTGCCCACCCCTCGAACACTGCCCACGGAAGAGCTGTTGTTTGAGAGCAAGAACCGAAGGCGGTCCGGTGGGTTCCTCCTGCTACTCAGTCCTCCAGCGTCTTTTCCTTCTAAGCTCCCAGCAGCTCTGTTTGCACCGCCTCAGTGCTTCCGTGCTCACGGTTCCCTCCTCTAAGTGCGCTCCGCTGCTGCCCGCCCTCCCAAGCTGGAGTTCAACTCCAAATCTTTTTTTTTTTCTTTTCAGATTTAAGAGAAACGTCCACGTGAGAGAGAAACATCGATCGTCGATTGGTTGCCTCTTGTAAGTGCAGGACCTGGGACCAAACGCCCAACCCAGGCGTGGGCCCCAACCAGAATGGAACCAGTGACCTTTCACGCTTCCAGGGACGGTGCCTAATCCACTGAGCCACACAGGTCAGGGCCGGTTCCAGAGCTCCTCACCTGACCTGTCAGGTTCACCTTCTGTCTCCAGCCACCTGCGCAGCCCCGCCCCCAGCTTCTCTGTCACCATCATTTCTCCGGTTACTTGGGCTGAAACCCTTGGGGAAGACTTGTTATCCCCTTTTCTGCATTTCCTCTATCTAGTCAGCCATCAGATTACGTTGATTTTTTTAAAATTTAAAAGACCCCCTCTGCAATGATAAGCAGTTGAACCTGCTTTGAAATATTTAAGCAGAGATGGAGAGAAAGGATAAGTAGCTATGTAAAATCTTTGAATCTGAGTAGTGGTGTATGGGAGTTCATTACAGTGCTCTCGTTACTTTTGTGGATGTTTGAAATGGGAAAGATTGGGGGGGGCTTTTTAAATGGACCCCTGGCTGTCATTAGTTCTGTCTGTTCCCTGCTGTCCTCCTTAGTCTGGGTCCTTCAGGCTGACCCTGAGCCCCTCTTTCTAACCCCGTGTCATCTTCCTCAAGTGTTATTTTTATCATGCCGCTTCCTCGCTCAGAAACCACTAATGCCCTCCTTGGGTCTCGCAGCAGACCCAAATTGCACCGCCGGATTTTCAGATGCACCCGTGAGCTGGGCGTAGCCTTCCCAGACATCCGATTTCATACTGGTCTCCGGACTAGTCTCTTCTGGGCCGTAAAGAGTTCTTTCATTTGGAAAGCTCTTTTTCCCCTCCTTTGCCTGGTCCCAGCTGAGCCGGGGCCAAGCTTTACCTTACCCATAAAAGCTCCCAATTTCTCCAGTCTTTACTAAATCTGGTTCTCTGAACTCATAAAGCATGTCTATCAAGGACCACCCCGTTTAACAATCGTGTGTGGAGTTGTTTGTCGTTAAACATGTTATTTTTGGGTCTCCCTCAAGCAGATTACAAAGTTCTCAAATATAAAGGAGACCAAGTTTTATACTCGGGTTATGATCCCTCCACGCCAAGTTGCACACCACAGGTAGTAGGCACCCAATAAATATTTTACAGTTCGCAGGAGGACTTTGGGGGCTTAAAGATAAAGAAGCGGTCTCCGGCTAGCTACGAATTCCTGCCAGGGCTCCACGTGTTCCTTCCAGCACGTTTACGGGGCTCCGAGTGCCCACTGCACTGTGTTCTGCTTGTCTGCGCACCAGAGACGCAGTTTGTAGCGTTTGCGGTGGGACCTCTGCTCCTAGTCCCCTCAGAACCGCTAGAGGCCGCTGCCCACAGTCCTCTCTTAAGCAACTTCCTGTGGCAGGGAAGCAGCGTTTGGAGGAGCAGAGTCAGTGTTAGGGAGCTAATTCCCCAAGATTGATCCCTGACCAGTGAGGGATGGGAGACGGTGGACAGACACCCCAGCATCCGGGTGGTTCAGTGGGAATTCCGAAGCATGCTGTAGGGAGTCAGAGGGCCCCTCACTGGATTGAGCTCCAGCTGCCCCACGCAGTAACCCATTCATGATTGTACCTTTCTGGGCTTTCCCTCCTTCCCCATTCGCTCACTGAGTTGGCTGAGATCAACTCCACATTTAACAGCTTGCTCCCAGACCCTTCTCTCAAGGTCTAATGGCAACAGGGATCAAGACAGCCAAGGTCCCTCCCTGCCTTACGGAGCCCACACTGCCGCACTCACACCGTTTAGACCTTCCTGCACCTGTGCATGCATCCGTGGAGCTCTGTCAGGCGCCGGCTCCCCGCCTTGGTGTGCAAGGCGTCCACGTTCTGGGTCACCAACCAGTACAGCTTTCCACGTCTCTCCCAGTTGCTCAAGGCCCAGTGCGCGGGGTTAGGCTGATGAGAGGAGAACTGCGGCCAGCCCACAAAGTTCCTCGCCCAGTAGCGCTGGCGCACTGCAGCGCTCCGCACAAAATCCCGGTGCTGGATGGGCCTCCGGTCCGTGCGGGCATAAAGTCCCACCTTTTCGGACCTGTAGTCTGGGATCCCTGACTCGGTGGAGATTCCTGCCCCGGTCATCACCAGGACTTTCTTGGAAAGCGTGACGAAGCGTTGTAACTCTTGAAGCTTCTCAGCGTCCACAGGAGGACTCGGGGGCACGAATAACCCAATGCGGCCACGTGCGCACCGTTGGCTGAGGTTCACCTTCCAGCAGCCGTTCGCGGCCCTGAAAGTCAACCCAAAGTTCATCCTCATTCTAGAGAGAAAGAAACCTCATGTGAAAAGTCTATTTGTTTGTTTATTCATAATTGACATACAATGCACTAGTTTTAGATGTTCATTCATGTGTCATTTACATGCAACACACTAGTTTCAGGTGCACAACATAATGAATCTGTTTGTATATGTTGTACAATGATCACCACAGTGCGTCTAGGTACATCCGTCACCACACATGGTTACAGGAATTAATGTTTTTCTTGTAACGAAGAATTTTAAGATCTGTTCTCTTAGCAACTTTCAAATATGCAATACAGTACTGTTCACTGTAGCCGCCATGCAGTACATCATATCCCCATGACTTATTTATTTCATAACTAGAATTCTATGCCTTTTGACCACTTTTATGCATCCCACCACCCCCTGGCCTTTGGCAACCACTAGTCTGTTCTCTGCATCTGTGAGCTTGCGGGGGGGGTTGTTTTTTAGAAACTGGGTTGTCTTTTTTTTTCAGTTTCTTAAGTTGTTTTAAAAACTTTTTTAAGCCCTGGCTGGCATAGCTCAGTGGATTGAGCGCGGGCTGCAAACTACAGTGTCACAGGTTCGATTCCCAGTCAGGGTACATGCCTGAGTTGCAGGCCATGACCCCCAGCAACCACACATTGATGTTTCTCTCTCTCTCTATCTCCCTCCCTTCCCTCTCTAAAAATAAATAAATAAAATCTTTAAAAAAAACTTTTTTAAAAGCAAAAGTACGCTGGCCAATGTAGTTCGGTGGATTGAGTGTGGGCCTGTGAACCAAAGTGTCCCATGTTCAATTCCCAGTTAGGGCATGTGCTTGGGTTGCAGGCCAGGTTCCTGGTACGAGCCCACAAGAGGCAACCACACATTGATGTTTCTCTTCCTCTCCTCCCTCCCTTCCCCTCTCTTTAAAAATAAATAAATAAAATATTTTTAAAAACCCAAAGATAATCATCAATTGATGAACAGATAAAATGTCTGTCTACGCAGTGGAATATTATTCAGCTATAAAAATGAATGAAGTTCTGATATATGGTACAGTATGGAGAAACATTGAAGACATTTTGCTAGACGTAAGAAGCCCATCACAAAAGGACAAAATCATGATTCCACTTATATAAAAATGTCCAGAATTGGCAAATCCATATTGACAGAAAGTAGATTAGTAGTTACCAGGAGCTGGAGGAAAGGAGACTGTATCAGAACTTCACTTTTATAGCTGAAAACAAAGGTAGGAACTGGGCACTGAGTATCAACATTACAAAAGAGCGAACCAGAATGATGAGACTCATGGAAGGGCACACCACCACCCACGATGTGACGCTGGCAGAAAAAATAAAATTGAACTTGGCTCTGATGAAGTCTCTAGACCTTAGATGATACCATTTATCAATCAGCAAAGTCCAGACTATGGGAAATGCTACAGGACAGACAAATCAGTTTCTTCCAGTGAATACACTGCAAGTGTTGGAGATACAGAGACACAAAGGGGGGCATCGTGTAGATTAGAAAACTGTAATCGTACAATCTTGGGCCTTGTTTGAGTCCTGAGCCAAACTTTTAAAATATGACAGTTATGAGACAATTGGAAAATTAAATATTAACTGGATGTTTGGTATTAAGAAATTGCTATTAATGCCCTGGCTGGCGTAGCTCAGTGGATTGAGCGCGGGCTGGGAACTAAAGTGTCCCAGGTTCGATTCCCAGCCAGGGTACATTCCTGGGTTGCAGGCCATAACCCCCAGCAACCGCACATTGATGTTTCTCTCTCTCCCTCTCTCTCTCTCTCTCCCCCTTCCCTCTCTAAAAAAAATAATAAATAAAATCTTTAAAAAAAAGATTTTATTTTCAGAGGGGAAGGGAGGGGGAAAGATAAAGAGAGAAATATCAATGTGTGGTTGCCTCTCACGTGGCCACCACTGGAGACCTAGCCCTCAACTCAGACATGTGCCCTGACTGGGAATCAAACTGGCGACCCCTCGGTTTGCAGCCCGCACTTAACCCACTGAGCTGTGCCAGCTAGGGCTTATTAATTTTTTAATGTAAGAGGAATAGTATTCTTCTGTCAGAGGAATATATTTATACAAGTATTTTAGTCAATACTATCCCTTGGGGAACTCTGTGTTCCATAAACCTACATCCCACTTTATATATTAGAATTGTCTTATTTCTTCATAAGCTAAGGGAAGCATGTTTGAGTTCTGGTATACCAGGTGTTGATGAAGTTGTTGCTCAGACTGTTTCGGCTTTTTATTTTACTAGCATATTATAGCGCACGCACACTTTTCTTTATTCTCATATTTTAGTTTACCCTCAAACTGCTACTTGCACACAGCAAAGAACAGTGAGACCCCGGCAAGACGTTTTACCCCTGTGTGTCTGCTTTCTAGCTGTAAAAACAAGGCTTTGGTCTTACGTGATAGAATGCAGAAATTCTGTAGCGACACACACCGCCCCCGTAAACATTATCTTACGCTTGCATTTCCAGATCTAGGTTCAGGAGCCCGATTTCTCCTCCACATTCCACGGCAACATGTGAACAGCTAAACAAATACAGAGTCCTAATTCCTGAGACCAAAGGGCTTGGGAAACCCCTCTGAAAACAAGCTCTCTTAGAAGAATGGCTCTCTCCCAGATCCCACCAAAGGGCAAAAGGGAGGAGTGGAATACCTTACAAGAACTCCACAACTTCTGGAAACCGGCAGCCCTCACAGAGCACACTTACCTTCCACAGCGTAGGGGACACCAACCCGACAGTTGGGACTGACTGGCTAGATTTGCATTTTGGGAAATGTAGTTTACAAAGCTTAACTAATGCAAGAAAAACTACAAGTCCCACAATTCTCCAGGTTTCACCATTGTGCCCTTTTGTCAGCTTTTCCAGGTCAGAGGTTTTGAACCTGGATCGGCCTCCGAGGTGCGCTGCTCTTATCTTACCTAAGCCTTTAGTACCTCGTCTTCTCTGAGAAGTATTTGGAGATCGTCACCCTGATGTCCTGAGGGTAAAATCGTACACTAAACCGCTCTAGGGAGTTCATTCTCTCTCAAAATAGAAGCCTTAATAATGGTTTTAGATTTGATTCACTCTCAAGTTCAGTGTTAGTGATCCTTTCCACTCACCGTGACAGAATCAAGTTCCCACCTTGCTGTGGGTTGTCAAGAAGTACATTCCCAACTACCAAAAAAAAACTGATGTTTTTACATATTAATGAACAAATAAAGCCAAATCCAATATACAGGAACAAACGTGTTTACCTACTTGACTTCTCCAATGCTGTTTTCTATCTTGCATTTTTATTACCGCTAAAGTAACCAACACTACGCCTGGTTTTCACTCCCAGAGATAGATTTAATGGATCTGGGGAAGCGCCTGGGCATCAAGTGGGTTTACAAACTTACTAGCTGTTTCCAACGTGTAGCCTGTGAGAACCGCTGCTCTGTGGCCTCACCTAAACGAGACGTGGGTCAGTTTGTAAGTGTTTTAGAACATAATCAAAGGGCAGCTAGCAGAGGCCTTGAAGACCACCTTGGGAACCCCTTCCCCCAGTTTGTGAAGAGCTGAAGCCCAGAGGAGCTGCACGAAGGCTGGAGTCGGGCGGGGGTCTGACTCCTGGTCCTCTCGTGAAAGGTACGGAGGTCAATATCGGCAAAGTAACTCGGCTTAGTCGTCTGGGAGCAGCGTCTTCAGCGACAGCTCACACAGGTCCCTGAAGCTGGGAGAACCACCTGGCATGACGGCCTTTTGTGCCTTCTGTAGCCTGTCCCCGCTGGCCGCAAGGACGGGCCAAAACGTAGACTGGAAACTTCCACTGAGTCAAAGCAGTTGGCATCCGGAACGTTTCCTGTGCGCGTGGGTACTTGATGAACACCACGGCATGCCCCAAAGTGACATTCCTCCCCCCCCAGCTGAATTTTAGTATGAAAGATTTTAACTCCAGCCGAATTTTATTATGAAAAATTACAAACTCACATTATTTTTTTTCAGTTCTCCAAGTGAAATGAGCATCGTTAATAGAAACTGGCTAGGAATACACAACCATTGTGCTTTTAGGCCCCAAAGAATCTCATGTTCTGTAAGAAGTTAGCCGAGTTTTCCATCTTTCTCACAGTGCGGGAGGGGCGGGGGGGGGCAGTCTCCTGCAGAGGAGGAAGTCATCCAGGACAGCTGGCGAAACACACAATTTCCCTTGGTAGCCACTGACAGGATGCAGTGAGCTACCCAATCAGGACATTCTTAAGGGCTAAGTTCTTTGCATACCCCTAGTCTTTTCATTTCCCACAACTCCACCACATCAGGAATTAATGGCTAAGTCCTTGTTTATATCAAAAAAATTAATTTAGCCCTGGCTGGGTAGCTCAGTTAGAGTGTCGTCCCTGTGTGCCGAGGACACGGGCTCCGTCTGTGGTCAGTGCACATATGATGAATGCATCAAGAAGTGGAACAACAAATCGATGTCTCTCTCTCTGTCTCTCCCTTCCCCTCTCTCTCTCCTCCCCCACCCCCCACTCATCCCTCCCTCCCGCTCTCTCTCTCTCTCTCTCTCTCTAAGATCAATCTATCAATTTTTTTAAATTTATATAAGCCCTAGCTGGGTGGCTCAGTTGGTGGGAGCGTGGTCCTACACACCAGAAGTTTGTGGATTTACTCCCGGGTCAGGGCACACACCTGGGTTGTGGGTTCCATGGGAAGCATAAAGGAGGCAACCTCGATGTTTCTCTCTCACATGCATGTCCCCCCCACTTCCTCTCTCTCTAAAGTCAATGAACATATCCTCAGGTGAGAAATAAAATTTTTTTAAAAGTAAATTAATCTTCCCTGGCTGGTGTGGCTCAGTGGATTGAGCACTGGCCTGTAAACTGAAAGGTTGCAGGTTCAATTCCTAGTCAGGGCAGATGCCTGGGTTGAGGGCGGGGTCCCCAGGTAGGGGCGTGTGAGAAAGAACCAACCAATTGATGTATCTCTTGCACATTGTTGTTTCTCTCCCTCTCTTTCTCCCTCCTTTCCCCTCTCTCTAAAAAATAAAATATTTTTTATAAAAAGTAAGTTAATCTAAATTAAGTAGATTGTTAGTATTTTTTTTCCCTGCTGTTTTTTTGTACTTAACAGCTGGGGAAAAAAATAAACTGCACATCAGCATCACAAAGGCCTTTTGAAGATGTTCATTTTTGCATCTAGATGCCAACTACATGAATATTCATTCACTGAGCAATACTTTAAATATTTCATGTTGGAAATTTTTCTTTGTTTAAAAATCGTTTATTGATTAGGGAGAGAAAGAAAAACATCAGTTTGTTGTTCCATTTATTCACTGGTTGATTCTTTTTTTAATTTTTAAAAATTTATTGATTTGAGAGAGAGAGAGAGACAGACATTGATTTGTTGTTCCTCTTATTCATGCATTCATTGGTTGATTCTTGTGCCCGAGAGAGAGACAGACATTGATTTGTTGTTCCTCTTATTCATGCATTCATTGGTTGATTCTTGTGCCCTGACAAGAAATTGAACCCATGACCTTGGCATGTTTGGGCAGTGCTCTAACCAGGTTAGCTACCCAGCCAGGGCCATGTTTGAAGTGTTTTTATAAAAAAATGTTCAGGAGAATGTTGCTTTCTCTGAGTCTACTATTTGCATCTTAATGAGTAGCAAAAACCAAAAGTATTTTGGAGAATATAGTTCAGGGATGAAACAAATCCGTATAGTGGTTTCTAACAGCTGTCCTCTTGCAGGGGCAAAACAGGCCGTGAGAGGGAGAGTTACTTCAGACTTCATGCACTGTGAACATTTCTGTGGAAACAGCTTCTTTCTTTCAGCCTCTCTCCTCTAAATGAAGAAGTTCACAGAAAACTCTTTTGTATTAAACACAGAATTAGTACATGATCCAGAAGCTCCACTTCTAGGTGTACACAAAAAAGAATTGAAAACGAGGGCTCACACTGGTACTTGTATGCTGGTGTGCACGGGGCATTGTTCACAGTAGCCAAAGGCAGAAGCAGTGCGTGTCCATTGTAGAACCAACAGCTTACAAAGCTCCATACAGCTGGGTATTAGTCACAGAAAGGAATGAAATTCCGAGATATACTGCAACACGGATGGACTTTAAAAACATTAGGTTATGAGCCCTGGCTGGTGTGGCTCAGTGGATTGAGCACTGGCCTGTGAATGAAAGGGTCACCAGTTCGATACCTAGTCAGGGCACATGCCTGGGTTGCAGGATAGGTCCCTGGTGGGAGGCCTGTGAGAGGCAACCACACACTGATGTTTCTCTCCCTCTCTGCCTCCCTTCCCCTCTGTCTAAAATTAAATAAAATCATAAAAAAACCCAACCATTATGTTATGAAACAAGCCAGAAACAAAAGGTCAAATATTGGATACTTATATGAGATACTTAGAATCAAATTCATTGAGACGGAAAGTAGAATAGAGGTTGCCAGGGCCTGGGGACCTGGAGAGTTAATGTTTAATGGGCAGAGTTTCAGTTTGGGATGATGAAAAATTTCTGGAGATATAAAGCACTAATGGTTGCAAACAATGTAAATGTATTTGGTGCTATTGAACCGCACAGTTAAAAATGATTAAAATGGTAAATTTTATGTTATGTATATTTTACCATAATAAAAACAATTTATTTTGGAGAGGCTAGTTACATTGTGAATTGGGAGTCAAGTGAACAATACATTGACATTGAACACATGTCTCATCTGGTCCAATTCATATTCTGCATTAGGTTATTAGCATGCTCCCTCCCATAATGCTTTGCTTCATTCTCCACCAAAATATAGTTAAGTGAAATAAAGCAAGAACCCTTCAGAAACAGCTTATATGATTTCTGAGAAATCGGACATGGTTGTGTAATTTTCATCCAAACAATAATGGAAGGTTTTTCCATGAGACTTAAACTCGCTTTTTTGAAATAGGAATATTGCTTATTCGGGATGATGCATAGGAGGAAAATTCACTAGCTTTGCGCAGTGGCAGTATCGTAGCCAATGAGGTTTATCCGAGGCGCGATTATTGCTAATTGAAAACTTTTCCCAATACCCCGCCGTGACGACTTGAAATATAGTCGGCACTGGCAATTTTTGACGGTCTCTACGGAGACTGAATAATTTGGTTAAAAAGAAAAAGAAGGTGACTTTAGGTTCCGTGTTTCACTAATGCTCAGAATTTCATTTTCGTTTTTTTGTAGTTGACTATTACAATGTGTTGTTGCATGTTTCAGTTGTCCGTTTTGTTTTGTTTTTCTCCCCGAAATACTCGGTCTGTGAAAAGTGGCTCGTTACTTTGTTCCTTTTGTGCTCGTTGCATTTTTCTTTCTCTCGGTCACGCTAGCATTCAGATTTAGCTTCTCCGGAAATACTCCCTCTAGTTCTTGGCGTTCTTCTCCAACTCACTTGCCTTCGCAGATCTCTCGCCACTATTTCTCATTCAAGATTCAAGTCAATATGGTTATCTCTGTGACGTTACGGTGATTTGCATAAAATTCCCCAGCATCCCCAGCGAATGTGCTCTCTTTTTCCAAAATCTCAACGTTTTCCTCGAGATGGTCCTACAACAACAAGCCTCCCATGTAAACAGGCCCTAAATATAACTGCTTGCCCGGGAACGCGTTAAATTTACGAAGTCGCTAGCAGTTGCTCACCCTCAGTGTAAAAGCCATTTTCATCCGTCGGGGAATGTGGTCCATGGTGGCAGCCTCCAGCTTTGCGCAGTGGCAGTATCGTAGCCAATGAGGTTTATCCGAGGCGCGATTATTGCTAATTGAAAACTTTTCCCAATACCCCGCCGTGACGACTTGAAATATAGTCGGCACTGGCAATTTTTGACAGTCTCTACGGAGACTGAACCTTAAATGTGTCAAAGAGAGTTTGTGAAGAATACACTGCTTCATTTTGTATATTTCCTTTATTATTTTGTTTAGTTTCGGAATAGGATATTTTTTCTCCTCGTTGTCTTGGTTGTTTTGTGTTTTCTTTATTAGTGTTTGGTTTTTGTGGACTTTGCAAGATTTGGGGGGTGTTGGTTTTTCTTTTTCAGGGTTGTGTTCTGGCAGTGCAGCCTGAAACCTTCCACTGTACAGAGCGTCCAGTTGGTTGTCATAGTTTCATATAGCCTTTACCCGGAAACAGCAAACGGCTGCGTTCACCTCCATCCCCATTGCACAGGTAGGTGTTCTCTTCTAGAGAGGGGTCTCAGATTTGCAGATATTGGGGAGAATCTGAAAGCATCTCATCCAAATGCTTCCTTTTAAAAAGACCAAGAGGGAAACCGGATGCAGTTACACTTGCTCAGGCCCCATTGTGGAACTGGATTTCCTCAACACTGACTGTCTCTAGTCTTGTCCTGTTAGGAAGGTCAAGGGTGTCCCTACATGGAAGCCCTCAGGAGTCCAACCTCTGGGCATGACAGATGTAGCTGGACTTGCTTAGGCCACCACCCATCAAACACTCCTCTGGCTCTTAAGGAAAGGATGTGGTCACTAAAGTGTCCAGCATCCATTGGCTCAAAGTGGCACTGGGTTCCAGGGACCTCATGGTGTTGAGACAGACGTCAAATAAGTGAACACATATATAAACTATTAGGAAGTTACAGATTATTTCAAGTGCTCTGAAGAAAAGCAGGGAGCTGTGATGAAGCCATCCAGAAGACCTGCCAAGTCCTAAGAGCAGCAACTATCGACCACTTACTCCTGTGTGCTGGATCCCACGCGAAGTGCTCAGTGTACTTCATTTTATTTAGTCCTCACAGAAACCCTTCTTCCCATTAGAAACACAGACACCACATACACAAGTCTATTGAGTATACTTAATGTTCCATACACTGCACATACTCAAAGCATACAGTCCAAAGCTTTGAAACAGAAACAACCATAAAACCATTACTGCAAGCCAGATAGTGAACACATCCACCACTCCCAAAAGTTTCCTGTTTTTGTTTGTTTTGTAATCCATTTGTCTCTCCCCAGTCCGCACCTCACTTCGGTCACTGTACATTAGTTTGCATTTTCTAGAGTTTTGTACAAATAGGATCATAGGTGCTTTTTCGAGTCTGACTTTTTTCACTAAACATAATGTCCTGGAGATCCATCCAGGTCATTGCATGTATCAAGAGTTCATTCTTTTTTCCTGCTGAGTAGTATTCTGTTAGGGACGGGGAAACTTTCCCCATTAATTCTTCCAGCTGGTTGAATAATTCAAATGACATACAGAAGACTGACTGGAGAAAATCAAATTTTAATGCATATGCACCAGAAATTCACACTCACCCGAACCTACACAATTCCATTGTGCAGAAGTTCCAGAGTTTGTTCAGCCATTCACCCACTGAAGGACATTGGCATTGTTTCCAGCATTTTGCCATCCCAATAAAGCTAAGAACATTCCTGTACACATTTTTGTGTAAGCGTAAGTTTTTAAGTCCCTGGGCTGTATGATAAATCACATGTTGAGTTTTGTTTAAAAAATACCTGATTAGCCCCGGCTGGTGTGGCTCAGTGGATTGAGTGCTGGCCTGTGAACCAAAGGGTTGCTGGTTCAGTTCCCAGTCCGGGTACATGCCTGGGTTGCGGGTCAGGTCCCCAGTTGGGGGCACACAAGAGGCAATGACACATTGATATTTCTTTCACTCTCTCCCTCCCTTCCCCCTCTGTCTAAAAATAAATAAAATCTCTCTTTAAAAAACGTCAGATTATTTTCCAGACCAGCTGTACCATTTTACATTTCATCTGTAGTCGTTTATAACTAATTTTCAACCTTGTTCATCTTATGGCATACATAAACTAATTAGTAAAATTCCATGGCATTCCAAAAATTATATTTCTTGCCAATCTAACCAAAAAAATGGTATAATTTTGTATAATTTTGATTCATTCACACCCGTTGGCTATTGTGTTAACATCCCTTCTTCTCCGGAACCCAGGGTAGGTTTTCGGGGATCAGGGCCTGTGTTCAGGACGTAGGGTCCCAGGAAGTCAAGAAGTGTCCCCCGATAAGCCAATGTGTCAGAACCCAGCAAATGTGTGGATGGAGTGAGTCACTGATAACTGTTCAAAGGAGCATCCTGGAGACTCGACGAGAGTTTCGGGTGTGTGCAGCCCAGAGGCTGAAGTTTCAAGGAGCTATAAATACCCTTCACAGTGGGATCCGAAAATGCACTGCAACTGTTTCTTTCCACTTCAGCTGCTAATCTGGTTGCCAAAAGAGGCCTGAGAAAGTAGAAGAGGGCTTCCTCTCAAGGCAACTTCTGTGTGGGTGATGGCCTGGCAAACACTGACCCGGTGGTTTCTGCAGGTGGGGTTTTTCTTAGAATTCATAACAGCAAGTAACTAAAATAATGACTCGTTGGTAAGCAAACACAATAAAGGATGAAAAAAAAACATCGAAAAGATGAACAAATAGCTTAAGAAAAGCAAAACAATAAAAAAAAAACAGGTAAAAGTTAGGGAACATATACCTGTGATATTTTGTTCTCGGCTCTGCTGGAGTCTCCCGTTTGGCTGGGTAGTTTGAGTCCCAATTTTTTTTTCAATGGAAGTGAAATTCACATAACATAAAATTAACCATTGCAAAGTGGGTTCATGCAATTTTTACATAGTATCATAGGCTGTTTCACAATCTAGTTTTTTTTTTCTGTGTACAAAATTATCGGTTGTTCGTATATAAAACCTGAACATTGCATGTATGAAGCAGTGATAAATCCCCTTGTTGTATTCCCATTTCCACAGCTAAAGGAGATAGTTGCAGAGAGGGAAATTTGCCATGCCCTCTTCCAACCATGTTGTCTGACAAGGTCCGAACGTGGAAAGAGGGAATTCAAGGAATCCATCTTCCTGGAAGAGAGCGTGGCATACAAAGGGGGGCGGTAATTTTCCTGGGGATTGCTCTTAAAATAATTTCCTTGCTAATATTAATCATGGTCTTACTTTGTACCCTGATTCCTATAAGAACAGGCCATGAGGAGAAAAAGGCTAGAAGTGAGTCAACGATTAACTTTGAGGGAAATTCTGAAGGGACAACTAGTTCTCCCCAGACTATTGAATCCTGCCCAAATTGTTTAAACAAGGTGTTTATAAACCTGAATAAGAAATTATCCCCAATTGTTCTCATAAAAGAATTCATGAATCAGTTACAACAGGCTGAATTATTGGCGGACTTTCCCACGCCTGTTCCTTACCCATAGATACAAAGAGTATTTCAAGAAAACAGGAAAAGACTATATAGACCCCTACCCACAGCTTAGGGATACCCCTGGGTGGCATATTGGATTAATGGCAAATTATGGTATCCCCCAAGAGGAACTAATAGTCTCCAGAGGGTTCCAGATCCCTCATTGCCTTGTACAGAATCATATACTGAGGATGGCATTAGAATGGTCAATAAGGATGGAGTCCAAGTGCCTTATAATAGTCTACATTTCATGGAAAGGCTAGCTCAAAGCAGACCTCCCTGGTGTTTATTAACTAAGGAACAAAAAAGGTTTAGTGTGGCTGGATTTTCTGTTTATCTCTCCTTACATGTTTGTTTTGGTGATCAAAAGGTGGATTGTTAGACATCTGTATTTCAGGTTTATTGATTTGCATAATTCCAATAAAGTTGTACAAAATAATTTCTTGACCAGAGAACAAAATCCCCTCTAATGAAATAGCCCCTGAATGTCTAAAAGTTGTTGGAGTAACAGCCTCACCTTTACCTTGAATAGGAGTATACATCAAGTAGAATTAGACAGGCAAAGAAATAAGAAAAGCTGGTTAGCTATTACAAACTAAGCATGTAGAAACAGTTACCAGGGAGTCAGAGTCCATGGTGCATAGAGAAACATTTTAGACAGAAAAGGTAAATAGCTAAGTTAGACATCACAAAGGCCTTATAATAAATTCCCTATAACCTCTACTCAATCTAGTGTATCCTTTTGCCCCATGACAAATTCTGAGAACTTTAATAAACAATAAGACATTCACATTCTGTACGTACAGCTATTTCTAATTGTCTGATTTATGGCTCTCCTGGTCAAAACAATCTTTGTTTAATATAACTGAATCTACGGAAACGTTCGTACTTTTCCTGGTTACCTTTGTATTAATTTTTTTTCTGCTTCACCTAACCGCAAATGTTAATCACTACCAAAAATGAAAGTATAAAAACCTGCTTGTACTTGCAATAAACGGAACAAAGCATCACGGCCCTTTGAGTCGTGTTGTCGTCTGTCTCCCATCGCCGACGCCTTACCCACCTTTCAGGAACCCTTGGACCCAGCTGTGGCCAGACCTCGGCAGAAATTATTCCTTCAAATTGTTCTATTTGTCAGTGTAAGAAACGTCCAAACTGGTAGAGAATTTTCATGAGGGTTTAGTTGAGCCAAACCAATGACATAGGCCGGCGAGCGAGATCCCAAACGCTCCCGGGAATGAGTTTTGCAGCTTCTTTCTATGCTTTTGAGATTAAGGAGGAAAGTAAGGAAAATTACATGGTGGTGAGAGGAAGCAGTGTGGGGATGGGAAATTCAGGATAACTGAGATTATGTGCTCTCTTGAGGGACTGAAGGGGGGAATTTCAAAGGTGAGTTAACCTAGATGCGCAGAAACGATGGCCAGGGCTTGCTGAAAACCATTTCCTGGAGAAGTTCTAGGCCCGGGGCGTGACTGCACGCCAGGACCCGCCCAGTTAGGAATCCATGACCAGATCGCTGTGCGGGGTGACTTTCCACAGAACCCTTTTCTTGCTCCACTTATTCACGTGTCAACAGAATTATAAAACAGCCTTGGGGTGAACTCTCCATACAGTTCTACTGCTTTATTTTTGTTTCTGCCAAACAGCATACCGTGGACGTGTTTTCCGCGCCAGCACACAGCTCCCCTCGTCCCTTACAGCTGTAGCCCACCTCAGTTAACCACTCCCCTGGGGATGAACATTGGGTGGCTTTCCGGTTGTGAGCAATGCTGTGATAGACACCCTTGGGTGTGCATCTCTGCTGATCCACGGGATCTCTCTAGGGGAATTTTGCCTATGGGTGGGGTCGTTCTAGGGGAACTGTCTGCAGGTGAGGTTGCCTGCACAAAGGCCATGCGTACTTTGCATTTTAAGAGGTGCCTCCCCGCCACCCCCCCCCCCCGCCACCTCGCTTTGCAGCACGTATACTGAAACTGGAACGATGCAGAGAAGATTAGCCCCGATGACACGCACATTGGCCAAGTGTTCCATATTTTTTGAGAACAGGCAGATGGTGACCAGGGAGGGGCTGGGTGACCGAGGTAAAGGAGTACAAACTGGTGGTTACAGAATGGTCACGGGGACGGAAAGTGCAGCACAGGGAATACAGCTAATAAGAGTGTAATAACTATGCATGGTGCCGGGGGGGGGGGTGCCGGGGGTTTCCGGTTGTTACTGGAAATATCAGGGGGAAGACTTTATGTAAAGTGCGTGATTGTCTAACCACTGTACGGTACACCCGAAACAAACACAGAATAACGTTGTGTCAGCTGTGATTGCGCAATAAAAATAAACGAGGTGCCCTCGTGTTGGCCGCCGGCTGTAGCACCGTATCCGCCCGCAAAGCCACACAGGAGAGCATGTGGGGAATGTCCTGTGTCTCTGTCTGGACACGCTCTGCAGTTTTCACAGGACTCTCCGGGGTGAGGGGGTGGGAGGGAGGAGGGGGAACTCATACCCAGTTCTAACCCTTGTTTGTTCTCCAGCTCCTTCCCAGGCAGACAGCAGGGACGAGGGGCTGGGCTGGGGGAGGGAGTCCTGGCCCTCTCCCCTCCTCCGTGTAAGGAAACGTCCCTGTAAACATCAGCCCCGGGGGAGTGGGGCCCTCACCCAGCACTCCCACCCTGTGACCTGATCCAGCCTGCGCCCCAAGGACAACTTCAGCAGGCCAGGGGCCCGCCAGCCCCAGTCTTCTCGGTGTTTAAGTCACTGCAGGATGTCTGCAAGAATCACTCAGGGTAGAACTACCCCGTGCCCACGGGGCCCTCAGTGCCCGTCTCTGAAGAGAGCTGGCTCACAGCTCTCTGTCCCTGGGAATATTGACTGAGGCCAGTTGCTTTTCTACCTGCCACGGAGCTTTGGGTTCCAATCCTCACACCACTATTCAGTAGTTGCATGACCTTAGGCCACTTACTCCTCTGTCCCTCAGGGTCCCTGGCTGTAAAAGCAGTGTTGGGATCACATCTGCCTCAGAGGCCATGGGTCTGCACTCTGGCTGTGCGCGAGAATCACCTGGGGGGCTTTGAAAAGCTCTGATGCCCCGGCTGCATTCCAGGCCAATTAAATTAAATTAAATTAAATCAGAATTTCTGCAGGTTAGTCTTGGACTACACACACACACACACACACACACACACACACATTTTTTAATGTTCCTATGTAGTTCCATGTGCCACCAAGGAAGGGACTCATTGCCACAGAGATTTTATGAAATAATATAGGAAAAGTGCTTCCAATGGTACCTGACAATTAAATGCTTGGATGGGGATTGTGGGACCACTTATCCAAGCCTGGGAGGTGGTCAGGGAAGGCTTCCTGGAGGAGAGGGTGCCTGAGCTGTGAGCTGAAGGAGCAGAGGTGGAAAGAGGACAGGATGCATTTCAGCAAGGGCAACAGAACCTGCAGGGGTCTAGAGCCAGGAGAGGGGTTAAAAGCAATTTTCTGTGTTTGGAGCTGAGAAAGGAAAAAGGGGGAGCTGGGGAGAAAACACATCGCACTGGTCCTCAAATGAGGTCAGAGGTCATAGAAAATCACTAGGCTTTATTCTGGCATCATGAAAGTTTTGAGCAGGGCAATGGGTGGCCTAGACAGGGACCTCCCCCAACACCACCACCAAATTCAGAAGCAGCAAAGCCTTTTCAAGGCACCGTGTCCAAGCCGGCTGGGGAACTTGAACTCTCCAGGGGACTGTGAAAAACCCCCACGCTCCCCTTCATGAGCCGCACATGGATTCTGGAGTCGGACAGTCCTGGGCTTGAACCCTGACTTTGCCACTTCGTACCTGTGTGGCGTTGGGCAGGTGACTTTAATTATGAGTCTCAGTTTCCTAGCCTGTAAAAAAGGCTTAACCCCCATTGGATCTTTGCAAGGATTAAATGAAATAATGATGTAAGAGATTATTTTAATGTAATCATTATTAAAATTACTAATAATATCCATGGCATTGATTCTTCAACCCTTCGGTTGCTGGATAAATGCCCAAATCTATCCTTCGTTGCCCTAAAGTTTCACCTGGGTTTTCCCATGATCGTCTGTAGCTAGCGCTTCTCAGTTCTTTTCCTGCATTTTGGTTGCTGTTGTTGAATGCACACAACGTTTTATTATCCGGATTTTACAGTGAAGGCCACTGAGGCTCAGTGTGATGAAGCCAACTTGACACAAATCACCCAGTTAAATATCAAACCTGCAGAACCTTATGCCCATTGTACTGATGAGAAAACCGAGGCTCAGAAAGGTGAGGTATTATGCCCAGGGCTGCACAGTTGACAGGTGGCAGAGCTGGGATTTGAACCTTTGTCTGTCTTGGGACTTCCAGACCCTAAAGGGCTTCCCCCAGAGGGCTGGAGTGCCTGCTAGGACCCACTTTCTGGGTCACCTGGCTCATCCTTGAGATTAGCAGGGGAGGCTGGAAACTTCCAGTTTTGCACCCCTATTCGGAGCCCTCGGCATGTTCGTTTTCCGAACGAACATCAACCCCTCCTTCTGGAGTGCCCTTCCCACAGCCTCCTAGTCTCCAAAAATCAGGTCAGAGTTAGCTCCTTTCCAGGAAACATTTTCCAAGCCTCATTTGAATTACTCTTGGGCAGTTGATTCACGTTGGTGTCTGCAGTATCATTCTTACAACGCAGTGGCATTTTATTTTGCAACTGTAATTCATTCTGGGAATAGGTGAAATTGCATGTGTGGTTCAAAATTCAAAAGATTCCAGAGGGTATTTAGTGAAATCTCCTTCCCCCTCTTGCCCCGCTGCCACCTGTTCCCCCCCACCCCCGCCCTTTGCCAAATGACACTAGAGTTGAGTTATTTTTCCAGAGATGCTCCAGCATGTATATGCACCTCATAAACAAATACACCATTTCCCACTTCTCTCCACAAAGGCACCCATGTTACACACACTGTTCAGTTTTATTTAAATTTTTAGATCTTTTTTTTTTAAGATTTTATTTATTTATTTTTAGGGAGGGAAGGGAGGGAGATAGAGAGAGAGAGAGAGAAACATCAATGTGCGGTTGCTGGGGGTTCTGGCCTGCAACCCAGGAATGTACCCTGGCTGGGAATCGAACCTGGGACACTTTGGTTCCCAGCCCGCGCTCAATCCACTGAGCTACGCCAGCCAGGAAATTTTTAGATCTTAGAACTGTTTCATATCGGTCCATAAAGAGCTTCCTCAATCTCCCTGTGGCTACATGATTTTCCTTTGTAGAACTGATTGTAATTTATTTAACCAGTCTCCTATTGATGGACATTTGGGTCGTTTCCAGTTCTTTGCTCTTACAACCAGCACCGCCAACCCCTGAGCACCCTGTCCTTGAGCCTTGTCATCCTAGAAGAGCTCTGTGAGTGGCCTGGGACAGAAGAAAGAGGTGTGGGCTTGGAGCCAGGATCCTGGGGTTCTCTTCCTGGTCCTGCAGCTACGGTAACTCCACAGCACAGCCCACTCCTCTCTTTGTACCTCTGTGTCCCCGGCCTTTCTTCCTTTCGAACAGTATTTACTGAGCAGCCTCCATGCCGGACACTGGTGAGCAAGCAGTGAACAACCCAGGCACAGTCCCTCATCTCAGAGTGCCGACTCTTTAGTGAGAGAGACAAAGAATAAACAAACAAGCAAATACTGAACATAATGTCAACAGGTGAACATAAATACATCAATCAGGATATGGGGACAGGGTCTGATGGGGGATGCAAAGGGTTTAGAGAAAATGTTCGGGACCTGCAGAGAGGTGATTCATGAACTGAGACTACAATGCTGAACAGGAACAGCCGTGCCGAGATCTAGGAAGGACATTCCAGAAAGGGGCCCACGGCTGCGAAGGCTCCAAGTCAGAACTAGTTCGCCGTGCTCCAGCGACATAGTGAAGGCCAGCGTGGCTGGAATGGGATGACCAGGGGAGGCTGGAAGAAGACAAAATCTGACAGGTGGTGACAGGTGGCCTTCTAGGCCATTCAGAAAGTCCAGATTTTATTCCAAGGGCAACAGAAACCACTGGGGTGTTGAAGCAGGGGACTGAAGATGAGACTTAAATATACATTTTTAAAACATTATCTGTGACCCTGCTGTTCTGCTCCTGGGTAAGTGAATGAGTTATCGCCCAATCTTAATCTTCAGAGTCTTCTATTAAACTGTGGGAGGGGCTGTGGTTTGCACAACGCCTGCCAGGCATTTGGCAAATGTATATTGAGCACCTTCTGCCATACACATACTAAGTCTGCACACTCGGGGAGCAGAAACAGACACAGTTCCTCCCTTCTGTGCTTTTAGCCTGGTAGGGAGACAGACCTTACCAGATAATCCCCCCACTGAGGGTAAAGTGCAGCCGTGAGACGTGTCCACAGACAGCAGTTGGGAGGGCAAGCCACAGAGTGACTGCCTGGCTGTGGGGCAGTCTGGGTTCCTGAATTTTAATATAGGAGGCGGTAGCAGCTGCAGATGTGAACCTCTTGCTTCTGCTTTCAAAAAAGAGCTTGTTTTCCAGCTCAAGGAATGACAGCTTCCAGATGCAAGGCCACACTCGTCCTGGGCAGCCCCAGCCAATGGCTGAGCATGGTGGGGACCTGGGGCCTAGATGCTTCTGCCCAGCAGGGATCCCTCTCTGACCTCTTGTTCCGGGGCTTCCTGTTTGTTAGACCTGAGTCTCTCCTGACCCAGTCCCGCTTCTTCCCCATCTCTTTCACTGGCCCAACCGCAGCTCGCTCTCTCTCGTCTCTGCTTCCGGGAGGACCTGGCCTGACAGAGGATCTTGGGGCTGCATTCTTTTGGGAGGGGAGCTTGAATCTGCGCTTACAGCGCATTTATATATAAAATCGACAGACTACCATGGCCCATTCAAAAATGTGTGGAAGGGCTAATAGCAATAACCACCTGTATGAGAATTAACTTAGGTAACAGCTATATGGTATCTGGCACTTAATCAATGGCAGCTATTATTATTACTGGATTTCTGAGTCTATGGGAGTGGAGCCCTCGGGGGTCTGGGGTGGCAGTGGGCGTTCCAGGACACTGTGCCTGGCGCTAGCTGTAACCTTCCTGTAGTGTTTCTTTTAATGTCTAGGTGGGGTCCCTTCTGTTCCATGCAGAGTTTTGGAACTCTCACTCTGGAGAGGGTGGACATGTGGAAGGTTAAGGGAGTGAGTCTGACCCCAAAGGCTGGGCTTCAAGTTACACTGCCATGGGCCCTGAGGGGGACCCCAGGAAAGGTCCTTCAAAGGTTCCTGGCCTGGTACTGATTTAGGGTTCTCCTGGGAGGTGATCTACTGGGAGACAGGCAGACAAATCTGACTCTCCAGCTGATGGATGGACAGACACAGATCAGACTGAGATATCAAGACAGGCTGATGGATCTGTCGTCCAGATGAAGTCAGGCATGTGACTTTGAGATGACAGACCGACTGGAGGACCTTAAGGCCTGGGGGGCGCCCACCTGTCGGCTGGGCCGCAAGGGGGCGCCGCCGCCCCGCCCAGCTTCGCCCACCGTTTGGGCTGGGAGTGAGCTCGCGGGCGCGGAGGGGACGGGGCTAGCGTGCGCACGGGGCGGGGCCAGCATGCTCCCGGGGACGACCGCAGGCGGGGCGCACGGCGGCGGGGCGCGCGTGCTCGCGGGGACAGCCGGGGGCGGGGCGCGCTGTGGGCGCGGGCGCGCGCGGCGGCAGCGCGTTCTGTTCCGGGCCGAAGCTCGCGGCGGAAAAGTTGCAGGGCGGAAAGGATCGTCCCCCGGACGGGCAGCGAGCGCGACGTCGAGTCGGTTCCCGGCTCCCACAGCCCCGCCATGGACGACCTCGGTGAGTGAGCGGGAGGCCGAGGTTGGGAGGCAGCGAAGGGCGCGCGGCCCCGGGCCGGGCGGGCGCGAGCGATCGGCCGGGGCCGCGGGATCTCACCCTCGGCGGCTCTGGTCTCCGCTCTTGTCCCGGCTGGCCGGGGCTCCGCGCGGCCGGGATCCCGGACCGGGCCTGAGTCCCGGACCAGGCCGGCCTCGCCGCGGTCTTTACAGCCGCCACCCCCAGCCTCGGGGACCGCCCCACCTCCGGACCCCCGACCTCAGGGACCCACCCCCATCTCCCACACTAGCCTCGGGGACCAGCTTGCACCTCAAAAACCCGCCCCGTCCGCTTCGGGGGCAGGACCTCACTGCCAGGATCAGACCACCTCCCCAGCCTTGGGACCCTCACTTCACAGAGCGCCCCCCCACCCCCACCTCACAGATTGCCCGAGTCGGGGAGCAGCTGCCTAGTTTTACAGGCTGGTCCCTCAGTTCCAGGGCGCGCTCCCACCCGCTCCGGGACCACCGCCACTTCAGCGATAACCTCTCCGAGCCCACCTCTTTCGGGTCACTAGTCAGACTCCCAAGTTAGAGAGGAGCCGCTCCCCTACAAAGAGACAAGTTTCCCGCGTGCCCCACTAACCCCCCAGGTCAGGTCTGGGCGCCCTGTTTCACGGGCCGGTCACTCCCTTTCGCTGACTGCCCTCTCCTGCCCGTGGGCCAGACTAATCTGGGGAAACAGGATTCTCACCCCGCTCCCAGACACCGGTGAGATGGAGTGCCAGGGGAGTGAGGAGGGAAGTGGGCCTCAAGGTTTGGCCGTCTTTGAACTCGTCTGGGCTGGCAGAGTCCCTTCACTCCACCTAGCATCAGGCCTTGCTGGAAGCCACACGGGAAAGGAGGACAGGATGCCCGGAACAGAGTTTTACTGTTTTCGTGTTATTGGAGCTCCAAAAGCACTCTTTTCACTCCCGTCTTGATTTGCTGTTAGGGCAGGGAGAGTGTCTCCTGGAACCAGACACTGCAGCCAAGGGGGTTGGTGCCAGGGTTCTAGGAATGCCTTGAGCAGTGTGAACTCTGGGGCGGAAGGGTTCGCTCTTCCTGCCCTTCTTTGCCTGGAGCTGGAGGGCTCTGAGCTGGGGAGGTGAGGAGGGGGGACGTTTCTTCTCTGTAGGAGCCTTGTCTTCCCTCTCGGGACTGTGGGTGCCTTGTGTGACCATCGTTGCTTCCTCTGTCGCAGGGTCTGAGGAGTGGATTCATCCACTCCCCCACTGATGGGCCTCCCCCGAGGGCACAGGGCACTAGGCTAAGGCTGGCCCTTTGTCAGCACTGGCCTTCCGGGGGGCCTGGGAGGAGGACTGGGGCTTCACACGGCTGCCTGGCTGCTGCTTTGGGATCATGTACCCCCGCCCCCGTCCCCGACCCTCCCCCACCTGGTGCTGGAGATGGCGCGGGTCCGATCCTGCCTGTTTGCAGAGTGCGATGGCTGCCAAGCTCAGTTCAGCCGTCGGGTCGGGCTTGGCACCCACTTTCCCAACACACTCAAGGTTGGCATGGCTTCAGGGCAGGTATTTTTTTTTTTTACATAAAAGTAAGCTGAAAGGAGGCTGGGAGATATTTTTAAAATCAGGATCTGAAAGTCTCCAGGTTTCTACACAGTTCCTGTGCTGTGTGAAGGAGAAAGGCCTTGTAGGTTTGCAGCCGAAGCCCTGAATTCCTGTCTCCTGACAGTCTTCCATGTACGGCCAGGAGACCACGTTCGTCTCTGAAGGGAAGGAGAGCGTTCTGGCCAGGGGCGCTGCAGGGCTTTGAGTCTGCTGTCCGTGGAGCTCTTCCCCGGACTCCTTTCTACTGGTGCTGTCCTCGCAGCGGCCCTGTACACCAGCCCCTCAGGGCCACCGCCGCTGTCATTACTACCTGCCTGTTACAGACTGAGCAAACGGAGACTGAGAGAGGTTGATTCACTTGCCCAAGGCCGCACAGCCCCCAGGCGGCAACCGGGACTGGAAGCCCAGATGCTGGCGCCTCGATCTGCAGCAGTGGTGTAGGATCTGCAGCAGTGATGTAGGAGAGGCCCTTCTTCCTGAGGAGGGAGTGAGCCGCACGGGAAGGAAGGGTCCCAGCGGGGTGAGGGCTGCCACCTGTAACTTCTGCCTCCTTCTGCCACCGCCTCCCCAGTTGTTTGGATCCCGGCTGCCCGGCTCCGTCTCCGTGGTGGCCTAAGCTCCCAGGGGGCCGGCCACGCCTGGCTGACCGGAGCCTGGGGTGGGAGGAATGAGGCGTGCAGGAGGGGAGAGGAATTTGCCTCTGTGCTCAGGCCCCATCAGCTGTCTGGCTGACTGCGCAGCGCACTCTTCCCGTCAGCTGTTTTCCTTAGTTAGGGTGGACACAGAGGCCAGGCCTCTTGTTTTTATTTTCCTCCCAAGAGTGCCCTCAGCTGTGAGCCTCTGGGGGAGGCTCCGGGTCCCTGAAACGGGGATGAGCTTGCGGTCATCCTGTGGCAAGGCTGGTGGGGCCAAGAGTCCACGCGCGTGTGATTTTGCTTTTTGGTCTTAAAAAAAAAATTGGGGATGCCCTGGCTGGTGTGGCTCAGTGGATTGAGCGCCAGCCTGCGAACCGAAGTGTCCCCGGTTTGATTCCCAGTCAGCGCACATGCCTGGGTTGGGGGCCAGGTCCCCAGTTGGGGGCGTGCAAGAAGCAACCACACATTGATGTTTCTCTTCGTCTCTTTCTCTATCCCTTCCCCTCTCTCTAAAAATAAATAAAATCTTTAAAAAAAAGTTGGGGAACTCACCCCTCCCCGCAGCTGCCGGTGACAGACTCACCATGTGCTTGCTACTTAGTAAGTTACAAGTTTATAGGTCTTCGGGCAGAAAAACACAAACACAGCCTTTCCCTGTGTGTTCTCTGCTTTGTGCTGGAGGGCGGCTTTTCTCATTACTCTTTCGATGCTGGTTTGGCCGAGAGTTTGTCCTGTTCCCTGGCCGGAGTTTCCTGGACAGAGTGCCCACAGCTCTGAGGCGTGCGGTGGTTGCACTTTCTGACCTGACTCCTTGCCTGCCCCTCGCTCCCGGGGGACAGTGTGCTTGGGAGCCTGTGTCCACAGCTGTGGTCCCCTAGTGATGCTCTGCTGGACGGGAGATAGGCAGGGGACGGGGCGCTTGGTGAGTCTCATCACAGACCTTGGTTAAGATTTTATTTATTTATTTTTAGAGAGGGAAGGGAGGGAGAAAGAGAGAGAGAGAGAGAAACATCAATGTGCGGTTGCTGGGGGTCATGGCCTGCAACCCAGGCATGTGCCCTGACTGGGAATCGAACCTGTGATATTTTGGTTCTCAGCCCGAGCTCAATCCACTGAGCTACACCAGCCAGGGCCTGAGAGGGAGGTGTTTTCTCTCCGTTTTACAGATGCGGAAACCTGAGCTCTGGCAGGGTCACAGGGTAGGGTAGGGAGGGACCTGGGATTGGAACCCAGACTGATCCAGTTCAGGTCCTGGTACTTTTAATCGTAATAAAGTAAGGAGTGTTAAGTGACTAACGGGGGAGGGGGGATGAGCCATGGGGTCTGCTGAGTGACTGCTAGTGACCTTTAAACTTCCCACCCTGGGGGCCATCCCCAGAATGTGGCCTCTAGGGTGGTGCTGGGCAGGGTAGAGGCCAGGTCAGACCTTGGTAACTTTGCCGTCCTCCCCTCCCAGGGGAACCAGCCAGCTGTTGGCAATCCCCAGCCACCGCTGGAATCTGGACATGTCTTCTCTCAGCTTCTCAGCAGTCTTGACCCTCCAGAAAACAGTGCCTCATTGTCCTTGGAGGGGTACAGTGGCTGGGGGGGCTGGGGAGCAGGGGAGTTGCCTGGGGCATTTGGGGCTGTGGAGCCTCCCTGTTTGTATGGAAAGTCTGAACTTCGGGCTGGCCTGTCTGTGGTGCCTGTGTGCGTTAGGCCAGGGCCAGGGCACCCAGCTGCTGGGCCTGTGGCAGAGGCCCTCTTGGAGTGGTGTGCGCTCCCGGGGGGGCCCTGCGTCAGTGCCAGAGCTGCTTCTGGGCTCTCCGCTAGTGAGGGGCAGAGCTGGGATTCGAACCCTGGTGTGTCTGATTCTTAGCAGGCGCCCTTTCTGCTGCGCTAAGCTGTCTGTTGCCTGGGCAGCCACGGCTTAGTTAGTGTGGAAAGGTTTGGGGTTCTGGGGGCTGCAGCCCCACCACTGTGGGTTTGAGGTCTTCCAAGGGAACATCTCTGTCTTCCTTTCTTCCAGCTTCCCCAGTGATCGCCGTGCATTGGTGAGACTGGGTGGGCCTTAGCTGGAGGGGCTGGTGGAAGGACAGAGTCACCACTGATGCTCTGAGCAGCCCTTTTCCTCCATTAAAAAAAAAAGATTCAGCCCTGGCTGGTGTAGGTCAGTGGATTCAGCGTGGGCTGTGAACCAAAGTGTCACAGGTTCGATTCCTAGTCAGGGCACATGCTTGGGTTGCAGGCCACGGCCCCCAGCAACCGCACATTGATGTTTCTTTCGCTCTTTCTCCCTCCCTTCCCTCTGTAAAAAATAAATAAATAAAAAATAAAACCTTTAAAAAATGATTCTAGAGAAAGGGGAAGGGAGGGAGAAAGACAGGGAGGGAAACATTGATGTGAGGGAGAAACATCCATGGGTTGCCTCCTGCACGCCTCACGACCAGGGACTGAACCTACAACCCAGGCGTGTGCCCCGAGCGGGAATCGAACCGGAGACCTGTTGGTTTGCCCAGCTGGTTGAGCCACACCACCCGGGGCCCTCCTCCTCCGTTCGCCTGGAGTGAGTCTGCCCTCCAAAGCTTCCCTGGGGCCCTTACCTTGTGTCAAGATCAGAGATGTTAAAAGCACTTCCTCGTAGCTTCATTCTCATTTCAGCCCTCCCCTTGGTGGTCCTGGTCTCATTGTCTCCACTGATTATAAACCTCTGTAGAGCACCTTTCTTTTTTCCAGCGTTTGCAGAACTCTTCTCCATAGTATTTACTGAGCGTTTACTATGTGCAGGCACTGTGCTGGGCCCCTGACATACATTGTTTCGTTGAGTCACGTGGGCCACCAGAGGCACAGGTTCTATTATTATTATTATTACTGCCACCCCTTTCACAGATGACGAAATAGGCACAGAGAGGGTGAATAAGCAGGGCTGGGATTAGACCCAGGGCTGAGATTTTCACGCGGAGTTGGGCTTGTAGCCCTCACACGTCAGCTCAGGACGCTGGATCGGATCTCGTCTGCCTGTTGGTTCGCTTGCTCTCCACGCTCTGTTCAGAAGCCTCATCTGTCCTCCCCCTCTACTCTGTGGCTTCCACTCTCTCCTCCTCTGTTCTCTCTCGGGGACTCAGGATGGGATGCTGGGCACCTGTAGCAGGATCTCTTGCTCAGTGGAGGGCCTCACTTCTCCACGTGTCACCAGCCCGGTCACCTGTTACCCTTCAGACAGAGCCGCGAGCTTGCCGCACAGGTGTGCGGGGGGAGACCTGGGGTGGTCCTTTGTGGTCTCTCTTCCTCCCCTTCCGGGTGGAATCAGAAACCTCTATGTCCTACTCCCCCCTCCTGCCCCCCATACAGACACCCTCCTGCCGTTCGTACGTGGCTGCCAGGAGGAAGTTGTCCACGGCCTTTCAGGTGGAGAATTGAGGGTGTCCTGTGGGAGAAGAGAGGGAGAGGGAGAATTAGGAAGCTGAGTTTTCCCGGAGATCTTGACAAAGCAGCTGACTGTGAGGGGCACCCAGGATCGTCTGCTCACCTGGGGGAGGCCCGGGACCTCCACAGCCCCCCACGCCCACGTTGCCCTTTCGGTCCTGGTCTCCTCAGGAGTCTCGCGTCCCGATGAGCCCTCCAGCCAGCGGACCGATTGCCTGGCCAGTGGGGCTCAGGGCCGGCCTCTCCAGGGAGGCCTGGACGCCGGGCCAGGGCCCGTGGCAGGCAGCATGTGCGGTCGGCCAGGCCCCACGGAGCCCTGGCGGCCAGTTTTCCCCTCAGAGGCGGCCTCTTAATGCTGCTTTCTTGTGTGGTTGTGGTATTGTGGTTTTACGGGAGAGCACTGCTGGTGTTAGGTGCACACCGAAGCATTTGGGAGTGAAGCGTCACGATGCGGGCACCTCCGTTTTAAGTAACGCAGCGACCGACCGACCGAGGGGGGCTGCGTGAGCGTGTGCAGGGGTGGGGCGGAAGTCGGGCTGCGGTTCATTCGGGGAACGCTGCAGTGATTTACAGGGAATGACAGAGAGTAAGCGGTTTCACGTACTCATGACGGTGCACCTACTTTTGCTCCACCCTGTATATACGGGGGGTCACGTTTTTGTATACAAAAGGGCAAAATGTTCATTTTGAATCTAGGTGGAGGGTATATGGGTCCTCATTGTAATGGCTTTCCGCTTCTGTATGTGTTTAGGCGTTTTCACGATAAAAAGTCAGAAAAAGGAAGGAAAGAAGCCTTGCTTTTCCACGGCGGGCTCAGGGTCGTCCGGCCCGGGGTGCTCGGGAGCGGCCGCCTGTGGTGGGTGTGAGTGACCCTGGACCCCCAGCGACTGCGCGGCTGGTGTGGAGACCGGGCGGGCAGAGACGGGAGCCCAGCAGGCCTGGCGTGATCGCGACTGGCGACTGTCCATGTGACAGGCTCACGGCCACCGTGACCTTTGCAGAAGAAAAAAAAATAGGGCCAGCCACGGCCGGAGAGCTGCTGGTGTTTGGAGGCGCGCTCTGGGGTGCCTTTGGGTGTGGCGGCGACCAGGGTCCGGGCCCAGGAGGCGCTGGGGTTCGGAAGGGGCTGCCTGGGTGGGGAGGCGGAGCCGGGCTCCACCACGGAAAGGCAGAGAACAGCCTCCGGGCCGCTGCGGGAGCCTGGGGGAGGGGACGAAATGCTATTCAGTCTACGTCATGACCCTCTCTTATCTGTGGCCCGAGAAACGCCACCAGCCTGCGGGCAGTGTGGGCCAGCGCGGTCCCAGGCTCTCGCTCACAGCCGGGTGGGACCTCTCGCTCCCCAGACCTCAGGCCCCCTCTCCTGGGGTCCCCGCTCCTAGCTAGGTCCCTCTCGTCCTGTCCTGTTCCGGGCCGGCTCAGAGCCGGGCCACTCGGGCCTCCCAGCTGTGTGAGAGAAATAGCTGGACCCGGACGCCAGCGGCCCCCTTGGCCTTGAGAGCTGTGCTGCCCGCCGGGAACGCTGTGGGCAGCCGGCAGGCCCTGGCGAGGCACGTGCTTCGTGCGGAGGTCCCCTCGGAGCCACACCTCTGCCTGTCGGCGTCCCGGGACGCAGGGGCCGGCCGCCCGGTCGGGCTCCTGGGATCCTCCCGGCGTGGTCTCGGCGTGGTGTGTCACGGTCTCACTCTGCCTGTTTCAAAAGCAGCGTGATGTGTGTTTTATGGGGGGAGGGGTGGTGCCGGGAGGAAGCTTTATGTAATTCTTGGCTGGGGCTCAGGTAATTGTTTTAATGAAATGGAATGCAGCTTATTCAGAACTCACTTGGCAGAAGCAGCCATGTTCTGTTCTGTTTTCTTGCTGGGGAGAGCGGGGCACACGCTTCCAGCTGTTTCCAATAGCGGAGCCCCGGGTGAGCAAGGGCAAGGTGGGCGGGGGCCTCCGGAGAGCGCCTCCCAGTGGGCCCAGGGGCCCTCCGGCGACCCGGTTCTCCGCCGGCCCTCAGTCTGTGTGTTTTCTCCAGTGAGCCGTGGAGAGCGGCCGCTGGCTACCGCAGAAACACCCTGTGCTGAGCAGGCTGTGCGGTGGGCCCAAACCCCGCCTTCCGGAGGCCGGGCGGCCCCAAGCGATGAGGGACTTGGAGGTGTCTGGCACGGACCAGACAGACCCCCCAGGAGGCCCTCCGTGTCCATTCACTCTGTGCTCCACCCCCCACGTGTGTTTTCCCGCCTCCACACCATGCACAACCCCAGCGCCCTCCCAGCCCATGTCTCCCTTCAGTCCGTCTGCAGGTTCCCCTGGACCCTTTTTCTTCCGGTTCCCTGTTTTCACTTTTCTGCCTTCTTTGGTTCGCTCCTTCTTCTGTGTTTAGCACAGCTGGGGCCCCTCTTCCCTTTCTCTAGGCACACCGCCCCTCCCTTGGCCGCCATAGCTCCCCCTCCCTTCCTGAAGCTTGGCTTCTGTTGCATCCCCCACAGCTTTCTCGGGGTCCCCCCTGTTTCCCTCCCAGGCACCTGGGTCAGCGCATCTACCTGCGTGACCTCTTTTCTCGCTGTGTGTTGGCAGCTCCTAAGTTTGTGTTTCCACCCCTGACGTGGGTTCCATTGTCCGGATTCTTCCGGTCTGTCTGCACGCCAGCAGAGACCCGGCTCATTTCCTTCTCAGCCTCTCCCGGAGGCCTCTCCCATTGTCCGCTGCCGCCGCCGCCGCCGCGGCCGTCCCCTCTCCCCCGTGGCCCGTGTGGAGCCACGGGCACTCGGAGTTGCGCTTCCAGGTTTGGGCGGCGTTTTCACGGGCTCCGTCATTTCTGACGATTCCAACAACCAGCCTTTGGGGCGGATGGCAGTTTTCCCTGTTTGACGGATGAGGAAGAAAAACTGAAACCCTGGGGACCCGGAGGAAGGGGACACACCCAGTGTCACCACAGATAAGGGTGCAAGAACTTGATCGTAAATCTCGTGCAGCCGACCCACACTCCCTTTTCGGTTCTTCGCTCTGGACGCCTCCAGGCACAGACGAGGAATTGCAGGCTGGCTTGGCCCGCACACCCACGTTGCTTGGCCTTAACGGTATTTAAAATATTCCAAATTAGTTGCTAACATTTAAAGCATCAGGAGATCACATCTACAAAACCTGTATGTTGTTTCTTTTCTTCTTTTTTTAATAGGATCTTTTTAAAAAGATTTTACTTATTTGTTTTTAGAGAGGGGGAAGAGAAGGAGCACAAGAGGAAGAGAAACGTCTGTGTGAGAGAGAAACATTGACTGGTCGTCTCTCTCACGTGCCCTGGCCGGGGACTGAACCCACAACCCAGGCACATGCCCTGACCAGGAATTGAACCCCGACCTTTTGCTTTGTGGAATGACCCCCAATCCACTGAGCCACACCGGTCGGGGCGGCCGTTTCTTTTGGAAAGCCGGAGTTGGCCACCCTGGTCGCCTGTCTTCCCGGCACCCCTTGCTTGGCCCCCACGGGTGCAGCCCCCACCTCGGCTCTGCTGCCTGCAGAGGGCCCAGCTCCCGGGAGCGCATTCCCCCCTGGCTCTGATTGGGGAGGTTCTAAGAATGCTCTCTTTCTGCCCTATATGTACAGCGAACACACAGTTAGTTGCCAAGTCTGGGGATTCCTTGAGCTGCATCCTCCGAGTTACGCTTCCCTGCTGACCGCTGCGGGCGCTGCCCTCCGCCTGCAGTCCGGACTGCTGTCCACGCCGCCGACGGCAGCCTCCTCCCCCTGCGTCTCCCCTCACCCTGTGCCTGTACGGGCTCAGCTTGGCCTCCTTCTGCCAGACTTTTTTCCGGGTGAAACCCCTAACCTCTTGACCCTTCCACTTTGGTAAACTTGGCGAATTTATGTAAATCGGCTTCTTCCCTTTCCTCCCGCCCCAGCCCATAAGCCCCCTGAAGACAGGGATCTTTTCTGCATTTCAAATGTCCCTTCCCACCTAGTATGGCTGGGTTCTCTCTGCAGTTGCTTCATACAGGGTGTCGGTTGATAGTTAAATGGGTGTGAACCAGGGACATCCGCTCTGACGCCTAACCTCCAGCACACCACGCCTCTGGAGAACCAGAGTGAGGAACCCTCTGGGCCCCGGGCGGGTGGGAGGCAGCCTGGTGCCCCGGACAGAGCGCAGGCTCCGCTGTCTGCCCCCCCCGCCCCGGTCTGCATGGGTGCTGCCCCTTGCCGACTGCGTGACCTCGGCAGATGACCTCTCATCCTGAGACTGAGTTCCCTGATCTGTGACACAGGTGCATTTCCTGAAATGGCTTTAAAGTGCTCAGTATTTCTCCTTCGGATAAGCGAGGCATTGCTCTGGGAGTTTGACTTTCTCTGTCACCTCCCCACGAAGCCACTGCTTGCATTTGCTGTGGCCTCGGTGGTGAGCACTTAGCGCAGATGAGAGCCTGGCTGGCCGTGCAGCTGGGCCCCGGGAAGGACCCTGACTCCGGGCGTCTGCAGGAGAGTGCGATGCGGGACTCCTCCTGGCCCCGCGGGGTGGGCGTCGGGGGCTCTGCTCCGCTCCGCTCCGCAGGGGACTCGGTCGTACCCCAGGGCCGGCGCAGTCCGTGGGGATTTGGTTGTGTGATGCTTCATCTCCCCTGAGCCTCTTTGGTGGCTTTGAGGAGGAAGTGGCTGGGGGAGGAGGTTGCTTGGTGGCTTGGTTCGCACTGATCACTCACGTAACACTAGTCTCGGACCTGCCGCAGAGGCCCTCGCCGGGACCCGGCTTCCAGGGCAGCGCCGGCTCCTCCCAGAACACGCCTCCTGTGGGCGGGGCCTCCTGTGGGCGGGGCTGGCTGTGCAGGCTACCCCCTGGCACCCGGGAGGCCTCTCAGGATGGGGCCAGGCCAGTGCGGCCCCTAGTAGCAGCAGAAAAGGAACGACCGGTTTTCTGGACCACGGACCGTGGTCCTTGTCCACAGAGCGGGCTCAGCCACAAGCTAGAAGCCCACCCAGCGGCGGGCTGCCCTGCCGCCGCCGTGCCCTGTGAGGGGCAGTCGATCTGTTGGCGTAGCCCTGGGCCCCGTGGGGGAGTGGAAGTGGCTCAGGGAGTCCTGGCCAGGCCTTCCCTCGCTCGGTTTCCAGGGACGCCCCTCTTCCTCAGGTGGGAATGGGCGTGTCCCACGGCCTTCCCCCCGTTTCCTCTGGATTTGCCCTCCCCCACTCCCTGCCCCCCCCCCCCCCCCCGCCATGGACTCCTGGCTCGGCTGGCCCTCTGGGGTGGCTTCCCTTCACGGGTGAACGCCAGGACAGCTGAGTGCGGCTGGCCCCTCGAGGTGGGTGTGATGGAGTGGCCGAGGCACCTGGGACACTGCACTGCGGGCAGACCCAGCCTGGTTGCCCTGCTGGGCTCACCTGGTCTGGGGCTGCCCAGCTTGGAAAGCCCTCTCCGTGCTCACTGGTGGCCGTGTGGTTTCCCCACCCCTCCTCCCAGGGGCAGCCAGGCTGCCTCCCTGGGGCAGGGCGGCCGCTGGGGCTGTTCCCTCCCTGTCTCAGCGCCTGGGATGGCCTCTTCTGCTGTGTTCCGGACTTTCCAAGGCTTCCTGCCCCTTTTCTCTCTTTGGAAGTTAGTGCTTGACATCTTTTTCTTTTTTTTAAATCCTCACTTGAGGATGTTTATTGATTTTTTGAGACAGACAGACACACAGACAGACATGGATCTGAGAAACGTCGATCGGTTGCCTTCCACACACGCCCCAGTGGGGGCTCGAACCCGCAACCCAGGCCTGTGCCCTGACCGGGGAGCGAACCCACAACCTTTTGGTGTACGGGCGACACTCCAACCAGCTGAGCCAGGCGGCCAAGGGCAGCACTCGATGTCCTTTAGCCTGGCCCGCTGAGACAGCCACACCGGAAACAAGCTGGGGGGAGGGGAGGAGTGTTACCTGGAGGTGGTTGTCGTGACTTCCTGTGGTCACTTCTGGTCATCTGTTTCCAAACATCCTGTTTGTGCCCCTAGAGCAGCAGGAACACTGGCCCGGAGATAGCTGTTATCTGCCTGACCTTGACAGAGGTGCGGGGGCCTGGGCTGTCCCCGCCCATCTGCCCCCTGGACCTTTGACTTCCTGGTCACTGGCTCTTGATAGCGTTGCTGGTAGCAGCTCTTTTTGGTGTCACTGGCTTGGGCTTCCCCCCAGCTCTGCCCTTTTCTCTCCTGCTGGGGAGAGTTGTCCTGTTGGGGGGTTAACAGACAGCACTCGCGTCTCTGTGGCTCTGGTGTGACTCAGTCTTTCCCGGACCGCTGCACTTCTAGGGCTCGAAGGGGCTCAGGGTGTCACCCCCGTGGTTGGGGTTGGGGGGGTGGTGTCTCCAACCATCACCTTTTCAGTTAGAACTGCTCACTTTTTTATCTGTTTACGTGTTGGGCTTCCATGGAAGGTTATGACTGTAGAAGGAGTTCTGTGGCTTTTTAAAAATCTGAAAAGTAAAAAACGTAAAAACATTTGAAGATCGATTATGAGGTTCCACTCACCCATTTTACAGATGGACAGAGTAAGGCCCTAGAGAAGAAAGCACTTGCCCAGGACACTGGAGCAGAACAGGCCTGTGCTTTTCCCTCTCTCTGCCCCTTCTGGGGGCCCGTCATTTCTAGAACTACACGTCTGCCGCAGTGTAGCCTCCAGCCTAGTTTTTTTTTTGTTCCTAGAGACCTTGTCCTGTCATTTTATATCTGACGTTATTTACTTTTGTTAAAGTCTTTATGTCAAAGAAGATACGTGCTTATTGGAGGAGGAAGAAGGAAAGAAAGGCACAAAGTCCGGTCTTCCTGCTTCCTACCAGGCAGCAGGAACCATTGTTAATAGCTCGGTGTGTATCTTTTCCAACTGTTCATTACACCTTTGTAAACACAGAAGCGTGCATACGGTTGATACACATATGCTTCATTGTTTTAACTGAGATGAAATTCACATCACGTGCAGTTAACCTTGTAACCCGAACAAACCCGTGGCGGTGTGTGGTACATTCCCAGCTTGTGTGGCCGTCGCCTCCATCCGGCTCTAGAACAGGTTCATCACCCCCGAAGGGGACCCTGTCCCCCCTGCGCGGTCCCTTCCCCGTACTCCTTCCCCCAGCCCCTGGCAACCACGGGCAGCTTTCTGTCTGTGTGGATTTGCCTGTTTGGGACATTTTACATAAATGGAATCGTATAAAACATGGACTTTTGGGACTGGCTTCTTTCATTTAGCATAATGTTTTTGAGCTTCATACGTGTCGTCGTGTATATCATTACTGCATCCTTGTTAACGGCTGAGTAATATTCCATCGTAGGGATGTCCATTCACCTGTCGGTGGACTTTCGGGTTGTGTCCACCTTTCGGCCGTTGGGGCCAGTGCTGCCGTGGACATTCACGCTCAAGTACTTATTCGAACACCTGTTTTCGGTTCTTTGGGGGTTTATTTCTTGTCACTGTTTTTAAAGCTTACTTTTCTAGATTACAAATGTCTGTTGAAAGGACTAACTATATTCCTGTTCCCTCTGACATTTAACTTTTTTTTACTGGTTATCAATGTTACACATGTTCACTGTAGAAAATTTGAAAACCACAGAGGTGCACAAAGAAAACAGTAGTTATGGACTCGGAGAGATAATCGTCCAGTCCTACCCACAGCGAATACTTGGATGAGTTTCTGTAAAGTCTTCTCAGTGCCTGCGTGTTTACGTAGTTGGAGTGGTAACCGCCAGCATCGACGTAATGCACTCTGTGCTAGGCCCTGCCGCGTGCGTCACCTTATTTTGACCCCACATCATCCCTGCGAAGCAGGTACCCTCACAGACGCCGCTGCTGAAGCCCAGACAGCATGCGCGGCCCGTCTGGGGTGGGTGCCAGTGGGTGGCCGGGCCGGGACTGGGGCCCACGGGCGGCTCCGGTGCACTGTGGCCCCTTTGGGTATGTGATGGAGGCTTTCCAATTGCCAATCTGTGATGCCTCCCAGTGCCAGTGGGGAAGGAGGGGGCGGGGGACAGGCGGGGGGGTGTGTGTGTGTGTGTGTGTGTGTGTGTGTGTGTCTCCCGTACGTGGACCGCAGCGTGCTTGGGAGTGCTGTGGCTGAGAACATGGCCCACCACACGTGTGAGGGGTGGAACTGAACATGGCCTCCCACCGAGATTTGTTAGGGACCGACAGTCGCTGGGGAGTGTGGTGTGAGCTGGGGGAGTCTGTGGTTCCAGCAAGAGGAAGGGACCCTTTCCTGCTCTGCCGCTGCCCTCCCAGCCCCCTCGGCTTCCGTGAGCAGAACCCGGGGTCCCGTGCCTTCCCGCACCCGGGCCACTGTCGGCCCCTGTCCTGCTGCTCCTCCGCTCCCGGATTACGTGCTTGTTTCTTCTCCGGCTGTTTTTGGAAGGGCGTTTCCTCAGGGACTGACCTTTCTCAAACAAACTGAGTTTGAAACCTCAAGCTGTGATCGTAGGCTTGTCTCGTTTTCCTTCCAGTTCTGTCCGTTTTTGCTTTGCCTGGTCTGAAGCCTTGGCACCGGATGTGTGTGCATTCAGGACGCTACGTCTTGACCTTGTTATCATTACGAGGTGCCCCTCTCTGTCCCTGGCAATAACGCTCCTGCCCGGGAGGCCGCCTCGTCTGATACTAACAGAACCGCTCCAACCCTCTGGGTGTTACTGTCTGTTAGCAGGGTCTATTTTTCTCCATCGTTTTATACTCATCAAACTAGTAGGAACTATCTGCCTGTGTCTTTATACTGAAAGTGTTTCCTGTAGCACCGACTGGTGTGGCTCCGTGGGTCGGGCACCAGCCTACGAACCAAAGGGTCATAGGTTCGAATCCCAGTCAGGGCACGTGCCTGGGTTGTGGGCCAGGTCCCCAGTTGGGGGTGTGTGAGAGGCAACCAAATTGATGTTTCTTTTTGGATTTGATGTTTCTCTCCCTCTCTTTCTCCTTCCCTTTCCCTCTAAAACTAAATAAAACATTAAAAAAATAAAGTGTTTCTTATAAGTAGTATATGTTGAATCTTGCATTTTTTATTCAGTCTGACAATCTTTTCCTTTTGAGTATATAGACCCTCTAACATTTAAAGTAGTTATCTGCATGATTGGGTGTGTCTAGCATCTTAAAACTCGTTTTTTATTTGTACCATCTGTTCGTTAGTCTGTTTTCTTTTGCCTCCTTCTTTTGGATTCATGTAATATTTTTTAGGATTCCATTTTATCTCTGCTGTTGGCTTATTTAGCTGTACCTCATTGGTTTGCCGTTTTTAGTGGTTGCTGTATGGTTTTTAAATTTTTTAAATTGCATTTATTGGGGTGACATTGGTTAGTAAAATTATATAGGCCCTGACTGGTGTGGCTTAGTGGGTTGGGTGTCATCTTGCAAACCGAAGGGTCACTGGTTCCGTTCTCCGTCCGGCACATGCCTGGGTTGCGGGCCAGGCGCCCAGCGGGGGGCGTGCGAGCAGCACATTGACGCTCTGTCCCTCTCTTTCTCCCTCTCTTCCCCTCTCTCTAAAAATAAACATTTTAAAAGTAAATACAATGATACAGGTTTCAGGGACACATCACCCGTGTATTGTGCTGTGTGTTCGCCACCCCAAGTGGTTGCTGTGTGTTTCTTTTTTAATTTTTATTTTAGTCAATTTTCTCTCTCTTTTTTTAAGATTTTATTTATTTATTTTTAGAGAGGGAAGGGAGGGAGAAAGAGAAAGAGAGAGAGAAACATCAATGTGCGGTTGCTGCGGGCCGTGGCCTGCAACCCAGGCATGTGGCCTGGCTGGGAATCGAACCTGCGACACTTTGGTTCGCAGCCCGCACTCAATCCACTGAGCTACGCCAGCCAGGGTGCTGTGTGGTTTTTATGGTTTAACTTATAATCGATCTTCAAACCATGGCACACGATTTCACGTATGATGTAAGAACCTCACAACAGCATGTTTCCATTTTTCCCGCCGGGCCTTTGTAATTGTCGTCATAAATTTTATGTCTACATATATCACGATACTCAGACCACATTGTTAGCCTTTTATATTTACCCACAAATTTACTATTTTTGGCATCCTTTGTTTCTTTGTAAAAAGGGCCTTTTAAAGTCGAAAGAAATGAGCAAAAAAGTTTGCAAAACATTATTTTTTTACCTTCTTCTCCCTTTCAGTTTCTCTTCCAAATCCCGTCTTCCTCCTCCTTCCCCTGGCCAGCTTCCCCTGGCACCGCGGGTCTCGGGTGCGTGCCGTGCTCTGTGGTTCCGTCCGTCTGTCCGTCTCCCTGTGGCTCAGTCAGTCCTGGTGGTTGTGATGCTCCCGGCCTCCCCCGGCCGCAGAGCCCCCGGCTGGTGTTGCTGACACATTCCGGTGACACACGTTTCAGAAAAATCTTCCTGTGCCAGCTCACGTCCCCTGCCTCCCCTGCCCCACGCGGAGAGGTGTGACCAGATGAGCTGGCGAGACACGGGGGCCTGCTGATGCCTCTCCTCCTCCGCCTCCTTCTCCCGCACAAGTGCAAGTGCCGTCCCGTCCCTGGTCCTGGTTCTGCCTGGGACCCAGACTCCCTGCCGCTGCCTTACTCCTGTGGGCCTCGCCCCCCCTCACTGACTGCCCCCGCCTAGAGGGAGACAGACAGGCCACACAGTGAGTTTAAACCTTAGGTGCCCACAGGGGGCTGCTGTGCTCTGGCCGCAAAGTCTTGTGGCGTATTCCTTTGATATATATATATATATATATATATATATATATATATGTGTGTGTGTGTGTGTATATATATATATATATATATTTTTTTTTTCCCCTACGGGTAGGAGTGGTGCAGGCTGGGGAGGGGTGGTGTGAACTACGTCACAGCCGAGGGGATTTCTGGGTCAGAGGAGCAGGGAGGGCCTGGCCCCTGTGTGTTCTCGTGTGTGGCTGTCGCCCACGGTGGTTTGCCTGTGGCGAGCCATTGCGGAGACCAGAGGTGGCTTGTGTGTAGTGGGCGGGCCGGGGGGCAGATCTCGGCAGCACATGGGCTCGGTGGGGGGTGTTGACCCCATCGTTGTCTGCAGAGCACCTGTGTGCCAGGCACCACCCTGTTGGAAGACTTGAAGGTAGATAATGAAGCCACACCCCCTTGCTGAGCTGTCACAGGCTGGTGGGACACAGGCATCTGTGCAGACAGTTTCTTCCAGTGTAATGTGTGTTCTCAGAGGAAGTGGGCAGTGCTTTGGGAACTCAGAGGAAAGGGGTCTTGAACCCTGTGCTGGGAATGTGGTCAGGGAGGGCTTCCTGGAAGAAATGGTACCTTCAACTGACTCTCTGTTGTGCATCTTAATTGGAATCTTGACATTTAGAAAAAGCCCTAAACTGTCATCCTTTATATCGTCAGTAAGCATTTCCCTAGTAAGATTTGGGATTCTCTCGCAGAAGAGGCCTCCAGAACAGAAACTACACATTCCCGTTTTTTAGGTGGGCAAGGCAGATCTTTTTATCCTTACGTTGCACGCGAGGAAGCTGAGCCGTGACCAGTCTCAAGGGAAAAGGGAGGACTTGCCCGGCAGGGAGACAGGAAGGCGGCCTGGGCGGAGAGGCTCCTGTGTGCGCAGGAGGCTCCTGTGTGCGCACCAAGCTCACCGGCTGGGGGCTGCGACCGTGCCCTCCCCGTGGTTTCACCGTGAAACTCAGCCTGAGCCGCGGGGCCCTGCACGGTGGTGGCCAGCCTTTACTTCCTCAGCGGCACGACGGACGGTTTGGGGGTGGCTTTGGTGTAACAACTGAGGTGGGGCTTCCCTCTGGGGCTTCCGTTATCCTCCCATCAGATACTGAGCTCTGTCTGTTACGCTCTTCCTGGGTCCGCGGGGCTGGGACCCCGGGCCAGTTCTGAAGGGCATTTCCCCAAGGCTTCTGAGATTGTCCTGGACTCGCCAGGAGGTGGAGGGTGCATGGTGAGTCCCCTTCCTTTCCCACCCCCCTCCCACCATCCCCCGTGCTCATTTGTCAGGAAGAACTTTTTTTTTAATATTTTATTTTTAGAGAGAGGAGAAGGGAGGGAGAAAGGGAGAGAAACATTAATGTTCAGCTGCCTCTTGCATGCCCCCCACTGAGGACCCAGCCCCCATGTGCCCGACTGGGAATTGAACCTGTGACCTCTTGGTTCTCAGGCTGGCACTCAATCCACTGAGCCACACCAGCCAGAACTTGCTTTTTGATCATGGGGCTTGGCCTGACCCCTCTCCTGGAGGGGAGCTGTCGGGGGAGGGGCAGACTTTAGCACTGGGCTGCAGGGTCGGACGGCGGGACCCCAGGTGATCCTGCGCACTCCGAGATGCCTGGAGCTGGCAGCATGCCGTGCCGGGCTCCATGCCCCCGAGGCCAGGCCGGAAGGACCACTTGCTCTCAGAGGGAAGAGCAGGCTGGAGTGGCAGCCCTGTATCGTGTCCCAAACCGCCGCTTTCTGGGCCCCGGGAGATTCCTAGGCGACGTGGCCGGGGAAGAAAAGCCGGCCCCGGCCTGTGTGGTCCGGTGGTCGGCCTGGCCTCCGTTGCTGCCCTCGTCACCCTCCCGTGCACTTTCTTCCCTTCCAGCTCCCCCCGTGTCTCCCCGTCTCACCGGGGGCCTGCTCCGTCCTCTCGCAGGAAGCAGACGTGGGAGGCATCCTGCGCTCCTCCCTCTCTGTCCACAGCCACCCAGTGACCAGGTCTCGTTGGTTTTAGCCAGGTTTATTTAGAGCGTTGTGACTCTTGGTCTTCCTCCGGCCCGGCCCCACCCCTCCCCGCCTCTCCCGCACTCGCTGCCCCAGCGGTCTGACACACGAGCCTGGCCTTGCCTGCTGGCTGGCCGGCAGCTTCCCCGGGCTTGCCCTTGTAAGGCCGGGCCCTACCGCCGGCCCTGGGTCCCTGACTCCCCTTCCACCAAGCTGGGGCTTATACCCTGAGCTCCAGCCCCTCTGTCCGCCAGGCTGCGCCTCACCTCTGCCTCTGCTCCTTCCTCTGCCGGGGAGGCCCCACCTTTCCTCTCCCCCTGCCTTTCGGGACAGTCTCCCCGCTTAGTGCTTCCTGGGGAAGACGCCGCGTCTTTGTCTCCCCCGTGCCCAGCACTGCTGGGGACGCCACTGGCAAGGATGCGGCACCAGAGAGGGTGGGAGGGACTGGAGGAGGCAGGTGGGACTGGGACGGGTACAGGTGTGTGGCGCTCGCCCTTCTTCACGGGGGGCCCTGGACACTAAGGGAGGCGGTGCCCGCTCGCTGCGTGCGCCCTCCTGGGCGGCAGCTCTGCTGGAGAGGAGGGTGTGTGCTGCCGGCGTCCCGCCCAGCAGGCCCACTCCAGAAACCTCGGTCCCTGGGCCTGAGGCCGAGGGGAGGCTGCTTCGGCCCCGAGTGATGAGACTTGTCTCCAGTGGACCCACCGGTGAGCTGCTGGTGTTGTCCCGGCAGCCGTTTCCCTTTGCGGACTCCCAGGCCCCCTGGGCCCTGAAGCCGACCCGTCTCCCCAGTGCAGTGCTGCAGGGACACGCGCACGCCGTTCTGCGAGACCTCGCAGGTGGCCCGCACAGTCCCGAGAGGGTCCTCCGTGGATGCCAGGTTCCCACCGCCTTGGCTGTCCGCCTCCCTTGCTCTGGAAAGGGGGGTGAGGAACCCTCGTGCCCGCGGGTGGGGAGCTCAGCTGAGTCAGCGGGGGTGGGATTGCTGGGCCAAGTGCAAGCTGGCGCTTGTCCTGTCTGACACGCAGAACCTCGGGCTGCCCGTGGAGTGAGTCCAGGGTGGCCCATGTCAGTGCTGCCCCAGAGGCTGAACCCTCGGCAGAAGCAGGAGTCGGAGACCTTGGGCGGGCAGGCACAGCAAGGACCACGCTGGCCTGTCGCCGGGCTTTTCCCTTGCAGCGCGGTTGCCAGAGCAGATGGCGCTGGGGGCGGGGAGGCTGGCCTTTGGACCGGACCTCCAGGAGGACCGGCAGTGCCCTCCCTCCCGTTGGCTCTGTGTGCTGAGCTCCCCACACCCCGGGCACAGGGGCCTCTGGATGCTTCCGCTTGGCAAGCCTTTGAACTTGGGCATGGCTTTGAAGCCGGGGAGAGAGATCAGTTTTAGTTGGGTCCTGCACAAGCCTGTCAGCTTTTTACCCACCGAGACCTTGTGGGCAGGGACCAGCGGTCCAGTCCTGGTATATTAGCAAATGGGGGGGCACAGTGTGCCAGAGCTGGGCCCCCCACCTGGCACCTTTCAGAGCACTTCCTCCGCAGTTGCTCAGGGCTTGTGCTGGGTGCTCTTTTACCCCTTGGGGCAGGTGGTCAGGGACGTCACCTGGAGTCACCTGGTGAGGCAGGCACTAATGATACATATGGACCACGTGCCTGTGATACGCCAGGCCTGCTTTAGGTTCATTATCTCACTCGGTCCTCCGGACGGCTTGAGCAAATAAGCCTTGGGAACCCGGTGGTGTGGGGGCTGTTACTACACTCTTCTGTGGATGAGGGCACTGAGCTCAAAGAGGTGCGGTGTCGTCCAGTTCAACTACAAAGTCCACGCCACACTATGTTGCAAACCTGCTGGGGCCAGGCAGGCAGGCGTTGTGCATGGATGAAGTGGGCCGGACAGGAAGGGACCTAGATTTTGTGCTGTGGCCAGTGGCTGCCCCTCAGGCACGTGGACCAGCATGGCCGGCTCTTCTGACTGCTCCTGTGAAGCCAGAAATCCTGGCTTTCATGTGAAATCCCCTGATTTCTTAAGACTAACAGAGCACAGACACATCCAGGTGGCCGGGGTGGGGGTCAGTCTGCAGGGCTCAGGCCGGTGACCTCTTTCGCAGTCTTGACGGCCTCCCTCACCTCACTCACTCCCTCCCTTGGTCCCGCTGCCTGTAGAGTCCCCTGTGGGAAGAGAAGAATTGGAGTTCATTGCTGAAAGAGGCCTTGGAAGGTTTCTCCGAGCCGGCCTATAACCACTTACAATTCCTATTTCAGCGAGAAGGGAGGGTGGGAAGCGAAGGACCTGCAGCACCAGGCGGAAGGGAGGGTAGAGTGCGCACTTGGCTGTCACTGCTCACGGGCCTGAGCAGCCTGGGCTCTGCCACCAGCTCCCCGGGGCCACCGCTAGCAGCAGCCACCGGCACTTCCTGCTGTCTGCCACTCCACACCGAGCTGCCCTTGGCCCTGAGGGTGCACGCGGCCCCTGGGAGCTTCCCTCAGAGGACCCCGGACACTGGGGAGAGTCTTGTGGCAGCTCTTGGTGCCTGTGTTTTGAAATTTGTCCCCAGGGGCCATTGTTCCCAGCCAGAGATATGTGACTCCTCTTACCCCAGCTGGGTGAGGAGTGAGGCAGTGCAGGGGGCCAGGCGCTCCCCCCCCCCCCGCCCCCGTCCCGTGCTTGCAGGCGACCCCCCTCAAGGGCAGTGCCTACAGAAGAAGACAGTAGACTGTGGGCATAGCGTGGAGGGGTGGATAGGGGCAGAGGCGTCCACTTTTTAAAAAGGGTTTTAATTTGTTGATTTGAGAGAGAGAGGAAAGGAGAGTTAGAGAGAGAGAAACATGGATTTGCTGTTGCACTTATGGATGCATTCACCGTTGATTCTTATATTTGCCTTGACCAGGGAGCGAACCCACAACCTTGGTGTGTGGGGACAGTGCTTCCACTAACTGAGCTACCCGGCCAGGACCGAGACTTCCACTTTTAAGAAGGAGAAAAGGGTGGTGTCAGCGAGGGCAGTAGCCGGTGGCGCTCGACCAGCCCACCGACTTCCTTGGTGACCGCTTCCTGTGTGGACACAGAGGGAGGCGGCAGCAGAGGTGGCGGCCCCCACTGGCAGTTGCGTGGCGACCAGAGGTTGCCAAGGTAAACACGAGACTCCCCCATTTTCTGTACAGTTGTTTGGGGACAGAGGCACAGGATTTCTGGGCCTGCCCATCCTTGGGAAGTTTAGACCAGCAGCGTCCAGGGCAGCTGCCCCCTCAGTGCACAGCACACCGCGGGGCACAGAGCAGGCGCTGTGCTTCCTCAGAGCGAGAAAGCACTCCACGCAGACACTGCAGGCCCCGAGGGCCATTGGGGGTCACCCAGATCTCCCCCTCAAAGCACTGCTTCTATTGAGAAGACAGCCTCACTATTTACAATCCAACTTCCAAACCGATTTTTGGAATATTGTGTGTGTGTGTACCTTGGGGGCGTCCTCTGTGGTGTCTTTGGCATTGTGGCTGGGCAGTCTCTTGCCATCTGTCCTGGTTCTGCTGGGGTGAATTCCCAGAGCTCCAGTGTGTCTCCTCCAATTAAATCCAAATTAGGACTGAGGTGGACACCTCCCCCGCCCCCTCCAGTCTCCTGGTGTAACTGGCTGGCCACACCGCACCGCGCCAGGCCATGTCGCACCGCGCCAACCTGGGGCCCGGGGACCCTCTCTGCAGCGTGAGCCCCAGGGCGCGGGTCACCCGCTCAGCTCCCCCTTGAGGCTTGCCGCCCGCCCGGCTCTCTGCCTCAGCTCTAGGGTGGGTGGGCTTCCTGCAGGTAGACGACGGGGTCTCGCCTTGGTTCTGTTCCCGCCCTGTCCTCCTCTGCACGGTGGTGCCCCTCCACGGGAGCCCCGCCGGCGACACTGACAGCCCAGGTCTCTCTGGACGCTCTTTGTTTCAGAAAAGTCGGTCTTTCCTCGTTCTTTTCTCTTGTGGTTTCTTGGTGTGACTCTGGTTAGCCAAGGCCATGAGGATTGCGGCCTCTATCTGCCCCCTCCCGGTCTAGGAAGAGGCCGGTTTCCCAGTGCGGGGAGTTGGCAAGGATCTGGGCTTCTTGCGAAAGCTGTGCCCTGACTGGGGTGGCCCAGTGGTTTGGGCGACGTTCTGCAAAGCGCAAGTTCACCAGTTCTATTCCCGGTTGGGGCACGTGCGTGGGTTGCAGGTTCTGTCCCTGGTCAGGGTGCATACAAGGGGCAACTGATGGATGTTTCTCTTTCACACCAGTGTTTCTCTCTCTCTTCTGCCTCCCTCTCTCTCTCTCTGTGAAGGAAGGAAGGAAGGAAATCTTTCTTTAAAAAGAAAAAAGAGGTTTGTGTCCTCAGGGCAGTGGCCATAGGCACCCTTCCTTTGTAGATCAGCAACACCGTCCTGCCAGGGCCTCAGGGCAGCCAGGCCTGCCAGCACGGGACCAGGGGACCAGCGGCTGGGGGTGGGTGGGGTGGTGAGCAGGGGCGGGAGGGCCTGGGAAAAGGCTCCAGGCTCCTGTGCACTTGATGGGCCCTCCCTACACTGTGCCCGTGGCCTCAGGAGGTGCCAGACCATGTGACACCAGCTGCCCCGTGGCCCCGGGAGAACTCCGTCTTGCCCAGAACTGAGCAGCTGACGTCCAGAACTGGTGGGGCTGAGACGGCCAGGGCTGGGTGGTGCACACGCCGCTGGGGAAGCGAAAGTGTCACGGAGGGTCAACTGTGGGACGCGGAGGGCAGCCGGCCCCGGCTCTTCTCCCCTCCCATCCGCCCGTCTCCCGGCTCTTGCCTGTCTCGGGCGGCGGTTCCAACCCGAGTCGCGCAGGGAGCTGCGCTGCACACGACACTTCTGGCAGATGAGAATTGTGCGCTGCCCGTCCTTCTTCCTGAGGCCACACCTGGGGTTCCCTGCACTTCTGAGCTCTTTCTCTCGTGCAAGAAGGCATATTGGGCCCTGGCTGCTGTGGCTCGGTGGATCAAGCACTGGCCTGTGAACCGAAAGGTTGTGGGTTCGATTCCCAGTCAGGGCACATGCCTGGGTTGAGGGCCAGGTCCCCAGTTGGGGGCATATTAGGAGGCAGCCACACATTGATGTTTCTCTCCCTTTCTTTCTCCCTCCCTTCTCCTCTGTCTAAAAGTAAATAAATAAAATCTTAGAAAGAAAAGAAAGCAAGCATATTGGAACACTCGTGTGTGGGGCTGATGGTCATGGGATAATCTTGAACTTGCTTCAGTCTGCTTTCTCTTTCCCCCTTCAGTCTGTCTTCCAAAATTAAAAGCAAATGAGCTGTGCCCTGGCTGGTGTGGCGCCGTGGCGCCGTGGCGCCGTGATTGAGCGCTGGCCTGCAGACGCGAGGTCACTGGTTCACTTCCCAGTGGTGGCCTGTGCCTGGGCTGTGGGCCGGGTCCCCAGCTAGGGGCATGCGAGAGGCCACTGATGGGTGTCTCTCGTACATTGATGTTTCTCTCCCTCTCTCTCTCTTCCTCCTTCCCTCTCTCTTTAAAAATAAATAAATAAAATATAAAAAAAAAGCAAGTGAGTTGCAGATGTGGGCACTTCATGACCGTTTGCCCAGGGCCAGCGGCTGGGCGGGTGGGCGGTGGCACCCCTCACGGCCGGCTGGTTCCACCTCGGGCCGGAGCTGCTCCCCGTCCCTCTCCCAGCGGGGTCCTGACCACCTGCTGCCTCTGCTGGCTCCCGAGGGGGCCGGGGAGCCACCGACCCCCTCTGTGCGCAGGCCCGCCCCTTGCCCAGCAGGAAGGCCCGTGGCTGTGAGTGGGGGTGCAGGTCCGTGCCTGGGCTGCCCTGGCTTGCACCTCGCGGCTCAGACGAGGCCGGTCACAGGATGGAAACACGCACGCATGGTGACCGGTGACCGTACAGCAGCAGTTCGGCCTAGAACTTGAAGGTCCAGCCTTCTCCTAGAGCCCCATGTGCCGCCTGTGGGGGCTCACCGGTGGGTCAGAGCCCCGCCTCAGGCGGAGGGTGAAGAAGGGAGGGGTGGGGAGCGGGATGAGAACCAGGGTGCTCAGGCAGTGGTGGACAGGCACCCCGCGGCCAGCCCTTTTGGACTGCTCTCGGGACTCTGGGGACCGGAGAGTGGCGACAGGCAGCAGGAGGGAAGGCTGTTGACAGCCGTTCTCCGCGGGCCGTGGAGGGAGGACAGTAGACAGGCCGTGCTGCCGGGCAGAGCTGTCCTCGTGGGGGCCGCGCCTGCCTGCAGAGCGCACTTCCTGGACGTCCCCCAGCCCGTGTCCGCATCTGGGAAATGGGGGTGCCGCCAGGGTCCTGGTGGAGGCTCAGGAAGGATGATGTCACTCTCCTCCCCCTCCCCCGTGTGAGCTTTCTGGCCGCGCAGCCCTGTCTGTCGGCCCTTTGTAGCCCTCTGCCGGGCCCGGAGCCTCAGCGGCAGGAGCAGAGGTGGCCTTCTCCTGGGCTTCCTCCTTGGGGAGGGCGGGGGCTGAGAGCTTCCGTGCAACTTGGGCGGCTCCTTCTGTTTTTCTGACTCCGGGTTCAAAGCCACAGGGCTCCTGCAGCTGTGACTTCCCGGCAGGCAGCAGAGCTGGGGTGGCGGTGGGGGTGGGCTCTGGAGCCCAGACACCTCCTCACTCTGCTCTCTTGCCTCTGTCCTTGCTGGGGAGCGAGCTGGAGGCTTCTGGGCTCAGCTGATGTTCTCCGAGGAGGACTTGGAATGAACCCGAGGCAGGGAGGGGTGAGGTCAGTGGTTTGCTCAGCTAGGAGGCCCGAGTTAGTGACGGACTTGTCTCAGCTCCCAAGATGTTTGGCCTCGGTCCCTGGCCCAAAAGGAAGATGAAAATCAGTAACGGGGTTTATTTACCGTCTCCTCTGTGTCACGGTGGGAGGGCAGAGGAGGCTCTCCCCAGCCTTCACGGTGGCTTTCGTACGCATTTTCATTGATTTCTCACTGTGTGCTCGATGAGGCGTCTGAGGAACAGGAGCCCAGAGCGGTCTAGGAAATCGCCACCCAGGCTGGTGAGCCGGAGCCCCGAACCTGCCCACCCACCTCACTTCCTGGAGGCCGGTTCTGTCCACTCTGCCACACTGCCATGTCGGTCAGGTGCCAGCAGGGTACACAGCCACATTACTGTCCCTGCTTCCAGTGCCAGCGGAGAGCCAGACCTGCGGTTTGGACGGGGGTGGCTCTTTGTGTGGACAGCGGTGGCTTTGTGGTGCTGCTTGCCATCGCTCCCCAAAGCGCACGTGCAAAAGGCCTCCTTGAAGCCTCACTTCTTTACCTTACAGTTCATGTGCATTTCGCATTCGACTCCATTACCTTGCTTGTTTTAATTTAACAGTTAAATTTAGCCGGGCTTGTTTGAAGTGAAGGCAGTGGTTTGAGTTACTCACTCCCGAGTAAATTGGATCCTCCGAAGGTATTCTGGGTTCAGCTTGAGCCCGTTCCTGTGCCCCGCCCCCATCTGCCCCCTGGAGGCAGGAAGATCCTGGTGGTGGACGGGGCGGGCACGCTCGCTGTTGTGAGTCAAGGCACTCGGCAGCCGGCGGCCGGCAGCCGGGGAAGGGAAGGCAGGGCCCAGTTCGGTTGGAGAGGCAGGTTGCCGTGAGGGGGCCCAAGGAAGCGGCAGACTAGTCCGGGGCCGTGTTCTGAGAAGCTGCAGACCAGAACGCCAGCCCCAGGGCTCCTGTCTCACCCTGGGGGCAGCGAGGGCTGTGGGTGGCAGAGCACTGTGACTCCTCCTCATCTGACATTCGTCCGCCCGCCTGTGCGGGTGCTTGTGCTGGGGATCCAGTGAGGGGAGGGAGGTCTCCGTCCACGGAGGGTGTGCCGTCTAGTGGGAGGGGCGAGAATGACGGGTGGTGGGGCGCATGCAAAACGGTTGGGCGTCCGACACATTCGGACTGCTGGATGGGCGTGGAGAGCCCCAAGCAGGGCGCTGCGGCCCAGTAGTTCGGGGAGGGGCCGAGTGTGGGCTCAGGTGCCAGTCCAGGTTGTCGCCTGCCTGTTACTAAAAGGAAGGGAGGAAAGTGAGGGGGAGAGGCCTCGTGCAGGAAGAATTGAGGCGACTTGGGGACCAGTGAAATGCAGGAGCCATTAGGGGTGCTGTAGGAGAACTGGCGCAGGCAGACCAGAGAGAGCTAGGGAAATGACCCAGCTCCCTGAGGCCAAGAGGCCCTGACCTGCTCTGTGGCCACCGAGGGCTGTGTTCACTGGTTAGAACTGACCTGGCAGAGAGTGGGTGTGTGGCCAGTGCTGTGAAATCGACCGAGCGGTGAAAAGGCTACAGCTCCTCGCTGCGGCGGGCAAACTCTTGAACTTCCCTTTCGGGTCTCTGTAGGGTGAATGACTCTCGCTTCTGAGCCTCTCCGAACCCCTGCTGGTGACCAGCCGGGGGTGAGAGGCCCATGGAGCCTTCCTGCTGCTCTGCAACAGGCTGCCTCGCCCGGAAGAGCCCAGACTGCAGGACTGGACCGGACGGATTTGCGAGAGCTGAGGAGAGTTCCAGCACTTGAGGCTGCAGGGTTCCAGGCTGTCTGTCCTTTTGCATGTGGAGCCGTGCTTTACCCATGGAGGGGACTGTGGATGGGCCTGGAGACGGGCCCCAGACGTGACCTTAAAAAGTCTGGAGTCTCTGGGTGACCTGAAGAGGTGGCCGAAATCTGACCAATGAAATGTGTTCAGGGTGTTCTGGGACCTCTGGGGGAGGGTAGGGCCCGCCAGTCCTGGACTGGGAGATGAGTTATTTGCAGTAGAAAAGAGGCTGCTCTCCTGCCAGCCTGGACCTGTTCCTGTGCCTCTAGGGTGGGGGTGGGGGTGGGGCGCTGGGTAAACCTGGGCGGCTCCTCCCACCTGCTGCTGCTTAACCTCCTGGAGCTGCATCAGATTGGGAGCCTGATCAGTGGGGGGTCCTGGGTGGGTGCCAGGTACCAATGCGGCCTGGCTTGGTCGGGCTTCTGCCTGGCACTCACGGTGACCTCTGGGCGTTGCCTTTCCGCCTTTATTCTCCCGAGGCTCCAGTTACTTGTGTGACTTGTGCTCCGTGACCTTGGGCACAGGCCAGGCCCCCAGTAAAGAAAGCCAGCTTGCGGGACACTCCTGTTGTGTAAGCCCTGCAAGGAGGGGCTCCGAGGCAACAGGAAACCACGTCCCACCGCCTGCAGGCAGCCCCGGGAAGGGCCGGGCCGCCTCCCACCTCCCTCGGCCGCAGATGGGAAGACCCTGCCTTCTCCCCTGGTTTCCGGTGTGTCACCAAGCCTGCACTTCCTTCGGGGCCGAGAGGGTAGAATGGCAGTTCCTGCTGAGTGAGGCATGAGTCAGCCGAGGGAAGGGAAGGGCGGCTGCGTCTTCACAACCTCCAGGCATGGTTATTGCATATTCAGATGGCACTTCTGGATTGATCGGTTCCTGCCCAGCTCCTTAGGGAGGGCTGTTCCTGCCTGGGGCAGCAGTATCTTGGATTGAGACAAGTTCGGTAACTCTCACCTGAAATTGTGTTATCTCTTCCTCAGAGCTTGCTACCAGCAATGGGGGACAAATTGGGTTCTGCCCATTTTACAGATGGGGAAGACGACCCAGAGGCGTGGTGTGACCTGTGGACGGGCACCCAGCAGGCTGGGCCTGGACTCGTAGCCTCCTGGCTGTCCTGTGTGCTTGCTGCTCCTTCCCTGCCTTCCCCCGCCTCGCGGTCCCTCTGCCAGTCAGCCATTCATTCTAGCTGCTGGGGCCATGGCATGAGCAAGACAGGGCCTCTGCTCTCTAGAGCTGAATTCTTGGAGAGGAGACAGTCAGTTGACAAGAACCCAAGTTGGCAGGAAAGTCCCCTCCAGGAGATTGAGTTCCTAGTCAGTGTCCAGGCCCCGGGTCCCCAGGCTGGGTGGGGGAGAGCAGATCTGGCCTAATTGTGGATTGGCCCTTCCCGGCCACAGGTCTGCCTTTGCTCCCAGGACAGTTATCAGGATAAATATACCCAGCTCCCCATTCCTGGGGAGTTACTCACGGAGCAAAAGTACCCCACTGCCGCGGATTGGATTACCTCGGACTGCTCCTGCGCTCCTGCGCTTGGGGCTGGGGGAGGGGAGAGCCGTCTTTTCCTTCTGCTCTCCTTCCTAATCTGGAAGCGTTTCAGGAAAGGGGCCGAGATGAGACCATCCGCAGGCGCTGGCCCCGCTGTTTACACAGCTCCTTCCTTAGGAAGGGCCCAGCCCTGCTCACTGCTTCAGTCCCTGAGCTCAGGCAGCAGTGAGGAGGCCGGGTAGCTGCTCTGACACTCTGGGCCACCAGCACCCAGCAGGCACTCAGCAGCGGGGCCCCAGACCTCCCTTGCTCAGAGGTCTGAGCCCAGTGAGAGAGACCAGCCGGAAGGCTGGGCCGATCCAGGACCTGCGGGGAAGGGCCTTGCTGAGCTGGGGTGCTGCCTCTCTGAGAGTCCCGGTCTTGTGCTAAGTGCGGGATGGACAGCGGGCCCCGGGCTGTGGGGACGGCCCTTGCGCTCCGGCAGCCCCGTGCTGCGGCTCTCTGGACGCTGTTGCTGCTCCTTCCTTCTGCTTGTCAGTTCCTCAGGAAGCTGGCAGCCCCTGCCGGGGGCGGTGAGAGCTGAGTTAACCCGGCCTGCAGAAAGAAGGCGAGTGACCGAGTCTTGAAAAACATCTTGTTCTCGCTGTGGGCCTCTCCTAGGCCTGTCGAGGTGGGGTCTTCGGGTGGCCAGAGGACCCCGTCTCTCCTAGTTCTGCCTGGGGCTGCCGAGGGGAGGAGCGTGGAGGGGCCCAGCGCTGGGGCAGGTCTGACAGTGAGGACTCGGGGACCCGAAGATGCCCCACTGCTGGGGCATCTGTTAGGGAGGCTTCTCCAGGGGGACTGGTTTCCCCAGAATGGTGCCCCCAACTGCTGGCCCACGGTTGCAGCATCCTTTGCCCCTAGGACTGGGGTAGGGTGCGGGGTGCTTTCTCTGTCCCCTCCGGGTCTAACCACCTCTCTGGGAGGGGGGAGCTGCTGTCTGCTGAGCAACGCCCACGTACTGAGTGTGCGCCCTACTCCAGCACTGTGCTGAGCGAGGACTCGATATCTGTTTTCTCTTGTAATCCTCATTCCTGTGAGTAAGGGGTGGGATTCCCGTCCGACAGACAGGAACACCGGGACACGGGAACAGCTAAGTAGCCCCGCTGGGCAGCTCAGCCACTGAGCTGAGTCCGTGTGACTCGGAATCCCCCCGTGGGAGTTCTAACAGCTTAGTGTGCTCAGAGCCTGGGGAGAGGGACGGGCTCAGGATTCTCTCTCTCTCTCTCACACACACACACACACACACACGCGCGCGCGCGCACACACGATCCTGGACGGACCTTTATCTCGCTCCCTCGGTGCCTGTTCAGCTCTAGACCTCTTGATAGTCTTTATCGCAGACTGAGGAGTGGCTAGAGCTTGGGTGGGAGGAGGAAGAGGCAGGCCAGTCTTGTTAAAGAGCTCTGACCTGTTTTTATACACTAGTCGAAGTTAGAGATGGAGAGGATTCTTTGATTCTCATTAACTTATCGGGTGCCATGTGTCAGCGGGTCAGCCCGAGTCCCCAGAGCCAGAGTCCGGGGGCATGCCCAACCTTGGGAGGATGAGTGTCTCCCCCAGGACTCCCTCCTCTGTCCCGAACGCTTGGGGTGGTTGGCCTTGGAATGCAGGCAGCTGGGCCCTGCCCTTCGGTCCCCTCCAGAGGCAATGAGCCTGGCACCTGTGTGTAACCCACTCGCGTCTGCAGATCCGGTAGCGCCCAACAGGCACTCAGGATTACGCACCATGGCTCAGTGGCTGGGACCGGGGTAAGGCCTGTTCTCCGCCTGGTCCAAGTGCTCCGTGCAGCTGGGCAGAGTCCAGGGCCTGAAGCCGCTGCTGCTCTGAGCGTTGCTCGAGGCCAGGCACCGCCGTGGGTGCATCTGCGGGGGCGGTGCTGGCAGCCAGGGCCTGCAGCCAGGGCGAGTCCTGTGGAGCTCCGCAGCTGCGTCACTCTCCGGTCGCACCTTCAAATGATAGTGTGCCGCAGGCATGGGCCGGAGGCTTGGCACCCAGCCCGCCTCTTGCTCCTCCTTGGACTCTGCTCTGGTCCTCCAGCTCAGCCCAGCTTCCCGGTATTGAATCCTACCCTGGGCCTGGGAGTGGGGGCGGGGGGGCGCTGGGCTGCCGGGGCTTCCTTAGCCCGAAATTCCGTGATTGCGCGAGGTTACCTTCGGTTACTCCCGGCGGCAGGGAGCCGGTGGGCCAATAGCGCCCTCTGGCGGGAAGCAGCGGAAGGTCTACACCCCTTCGCCGCCAGGGTGTAGCTGAGTGGCTTTTGGCTGGCTGGAGACTTGGCACGCGGGGTCCTTGCCCCTCTTGGCCCCCAGTTCGGAGAGGAGAACCTCTCTCTCCACACAGACGTTGGAAGGGAAGTGCCAGGGCCTTCTTCACGTGGCCCAGAGAGGCAAAAAGTTTTCAGAATCTAGGTGGTTTCCTCCAGAAAGGGGCTGGGAGGCCCCAGGGAGAGCTTCCTTCCGGAGCTGGACTGGGGGCATTCCGGGTGGCTCTGGCTTGCTGGGAGGGTCCCCGGCCTGGGGAGACGCTGAGGAGGTTGGCGGCCTTCCCTAGCCCGAAGAGTGAGCCCTGCCTGCTTTCGTTACCACACCTGTGTTCCCCTCGGCCCCCTTTTCTGGACGCCTTCTTTGGGGTCTGGGTTGGGGGAACCTCTGAGCCTACCGCTAGGGTATTTAGGGGGTGGGTTCAGGCAGCGGCTGTAACTGAGAACCGGGGGCCCTCTCCCTCCGGGGCGCTGCCTGCAGGCGGACTCCTCTCTGCGGTCCTCCCTCCGCCACCTCTGTTGACTCAAGCAGAGGAGTTGGCTGAACTTGGAAGGAAACTTTGACCTGTGACCCCCGTACAGCCGCCGCGGGGGGGGGGAGATGGCAGGCCCCCGCACCCAGAGGAGTGCACTGCGGTGGTCAGAGTGTGCTCCGCGGCTGCCTCCTGTGTTCCCAGCTCTCTCCCCCAAGGTTTTATAGAGGGTTTGGGGGGACAGTGACGCCACACCCCGTCTACTCTCTGAGCACAGACGAAGGGTGGTGCGAGAGAAGGAAGCCACACCGCAGACCCTGTGACTGCGTGGCCTCCCTGGGGTTCCTCGCGCCCATTCAGAAGTTTGGAAAACGATGTGCCTTTTCCCCGACGTCCACACGTATTTCCCTGTCAGTGTTTCTATATTAGTTCGCCATTCTCTGTAAGGCCGCCCTGTCCGTGCCTTGCCCGCACCCTACCCGTCGACGTCGTAGGAGAACTCAGTGCTTTGCATCCTACCCTCATCTGTTGGAAGGAAGGTTATTTTTCTGAATTCCACAAAGCCAATGAGAGCTGGTGTCGGCACTCCCTGTGTGTGCTGGAGCCTCTGTCCCGTGTAAGCCGCACCAGCTGACTGGGGAGACTGAGGCTCAGGGAAGCTGCGTGATTTAGCTACGTGATTTTGCTGCGTGGCCACGGATGATGGAGAGAGCAGCCGGGGCTGGAACTCAGCTCTGGGTCAACTCCAGAACTTCAGCTCTTTTGTCTCTGCACGCCAGGACTCTGCCCTCAGACCACCAGGTGTATCCGTGTTGGAAGGGCCCGTTGAAATCATAAACCAGAATCCAGCCCATAAACCAATAAGCCCACCTGAGAGCCGTGTCACCGCTTCCGTGAGGGACGCGGGAAGGTGTTACACGCAGAGGGCCTGGCGTCCCTGGCTCAGACGGTCTGACGGGGAAGGTTGACCCTCTGTCTTCTGTTGAGTGTTTGGGGCCCAAGAAACCCAAGTTCTTGTCCAAGCTGTGTCACTTCAACTCGCTTTGGCCGCTGAGCCTCAGCCTTACCATCCGAACTAGTGTCGTTGAGAGAGAGGTAACCGGGCAGAGCTCCTGGCATGTGGTGAGGGCTCAAGCACGGCCGCTGCCCCGGCCACCACCCCCTTAGGTTGCGCTGGTTGCCCGCTCTGGGGAGCCCTGCGGGGGTTCCCGTCTGACTCCGCCCATGAGGAAGAAAGAGAAGCCCCACCCTTGCTGGGCTGGGCCAGAGAAAATAGGGACTCTCTCTGCGTGAAGCCAGGCTGGCAGGTGTGGCAGTGGAGAGGCCACTGGGTTTGGCCCCGGACGCTGGTTCCTTTTCTGCTGTTACCTAGACACCGACTCAGCCTAGTTCCGCTTTGCCAGAGGGAGGAAGTCAGATCTCTTCCAAAGGACCTGGAGTGGGAGGAGGCTGCCGGACTGACCTTCCTCGGGAGTCAGGAGATCGGGGCTGGGCTGCGGGGCCTGGGATCCGGGGCCTGGGAGCAGGCTTCCCCTCTGAGCTACTGGGTAGGAGCCAGCGGTAGGTGTGGCCGGCCTGGGGGGAAGGAGACCCAGGCAGGCAGCCGGGAGGAGGGGGCGGCCTTCAGACCAGGGCCCAGTGAGGGCCCTGCTTCCCTGTCACTGTCTTAAAGCCAGGGTGGGGTGGGGGCCGGGGCCGCAAGGAGGGATCCGGCTGGCAGCCCTGACAGCGTGGGCCCCGTCCTTTGGGAGGTTGTACCCCTTAACTATGGCATCACCTGGTGCTCACAGCAGCCTCTCCAAGGCCAGATTTTTGGGCTTCGGGGCTTCTGAGGAGTCAGGCTGTCCAGTCGGTCACTGGCCTTGTGATCCGGGGCGAGTCCCACCACATCGCTTGCTTTCCCCATCTGTGAAGGAAGGGTCAGAATTCCACCTTGTGGGGCAGTAGAAGGATCAGGAATGCGAAAGTGCCCAACGCTGCCTGCCACTAGTGCCCATCAGTAGGAAATGGCAGTAAGTGCAGCCACTGCTTTCTCATGTTCTTATCCCAAGGGCCAGGGACTGAGTCCCCAGTAGGTCACCAGAGAGGTGAGTGAGTGAGCAAGCCCCTGAGCGTGGCAGGAATGCAGGTGTGGCGTGGGGCCAGGCTCTCTGGTTGTGGGGCTGGTGGAGGTCCAGGGAGGGAGCGGTGAGGGGAGGGGTGAGGAGAGAGGAGGTCCGCAGTTGCTACCCCTGCCCCTCCTGCTGTGCCCTTCTTGTCTGGAGGCTGGATTCCAGCGCCCCTCCGGTGTCCGCCCCGTGCCAGAGCAACAGAAGCCAGCACCCGAGGGCCGATTCAGCTCCTTTGCTGCTGGTAAAAGCAGAATAGGGGGGCCCTGGAGCCTCTGGGGCCGGGCTGCTTGCCAGGCTTCCACAGAAACAGCCTACCGAGCAGTCTTGCCACTGCAGGGGCCCCCCCCCCCCACCCCCCTACTGCACTCCACCCTGGCTGGTCCAGGGAGGTAGGGAACACTGCACCAGCCTAGTCCCAGCCCCCAGCTCCCCACACACCTCAAGGAGCCCGGAGCCTGGGGTTCTGCTTCTAGGTGGCCGAGAAGGCAGGTACCACCCCAGGGGCTCCCCCACTGTGGAAGCTGAGAAAGCTTAGGCCCTTGGAAATGGAGTGAGACCTGGCCCTGCCCGGCCCCTCCCAGTGACGTGGGGCCCCTCCCACCCGTTCTCCCCGCCTGGCCCTGAGTGCCACGGGCAGGCATTTCTGACTCGCAGCCAGCCAGCTGCATGGCCCTGTCCCTCTCCGGAGGGAACGCAGGTACCTGACTCCCAGAGGTAGGAGAGCCTCAAGGCCAGCTCCAGGAAACCCCCAGAGCACCCTCAGTTCGGGTCGGGGTGAAGAGAGCCGCTTTTTTGGGAGCTGGTTCTTAGCCGGGCTGGGCCGGGCTGGTGTCTCCCTGACCCGAGGCTAGTCATTTCTCCCATGGGCGGGGCAGGGGCAGGCAGGGAGGCCGTGGCCCTCGGGGAGTTAGTTCCCGGGGTCCCTGCTTCTTACCCACTCCCTGGGCCCTTTCTCCGCAGACGCCCTGCTGGAGGACTTGGAGTCCACCACCTCCCACATCTCCAAGCGGCCCGTGTTCTTGTCTGAGGAGACCCCCTACTCCTACCCAACTGGAAACCACACGTACCAGGAGATTGCCGTGCCGCCCCCCGTCCCTCCCCCACCGTCCAGCGAGGCCCTCAACGGTGCGCTCCTTGACCCCTTAGACCAGTGGCAGCCCAGCGCCTCCCGGTTCATCCACCAGCAGGTAGGTGGGGGCGAGAGGCCGAAGCTCCCAGAGGCCTTTGCGGCTGAAGGAGCTGATCTGGCTGCGGCGTGGGGAGCCAGGGGAATAGCGGGCTCAGGGGAAGGAAGGGGAGAAGGCCAGGGGACCTCTGGCCCTCCCCACCAGACGCCACGGGGGGGGGGGCAGTGACCGAGCGTTAATCACCTGCCTCCAGTCAGTGTTGGAAACTCCCTGGTGAGACTGCCTGGGAGCAAGCAGCCTTCTGGGGGTGCCCCGGCAGGCTCTGAGCACGCTCCCTCCTGCAGCCTCAGTCCCCGCCGCCTGTGTCCGGCTCCGGTGCCAAAACGTCCAGCGCCTGCATCCCCCAGGACGGCGCCGGCCCTCCGTGTCCCCGCACCGGCGAGGAGGAACACGTCTACAGGTACTGCCCCGGCCCCTGCCCTCGTGCCTCCTCCTGCTCGGGAAGCCTGGGGCCTGGCCAGGGCTCAGGCATGGCCGCCGTCCTGAGGAGGTTTTGCCTCCCTGGTCCCTGGACGGAACCACAGACGTCCCCGAGGCTCCTGGTGAGCCCATAGTGCCCCTCGACTGGCTGGAGGCCCTGTCGCTGTCCCCCACCCCACCCCCCGCCGCCTTTTCCATGCACACACACCAGCTGTTACGTCACCCCGGGCAGTGGGGCAGTTGAGGCAAGACTTCCTTCCTCCCCTCTCCTCACCACATCCCTTCCCCACTCTCAGCCCTCTTGCCGCGGAGACGCCATGTCTCCTCCGCCTTGCCCTCCTGGAGACTTTGGGGGGCGCCCGAGCTGGGGAGCATATCTCAGCGTGATCTCCCCTTTGTCTCTCAAAGCTTCCCCAACAAGCAGAAGTCGGCCGAGCCTTCGCCTACCATGATGAGCTCCTCCCTGGGCAGCAACCTCTCTGAACTTGACCGCCTGCTGCTGGAGCTGAACGCCGTGCAGCACAACCCGCCGGGCTTCCCCACAGGTGGGGCCGGGTCTCCGGGGCGGGGCCTGCCCGCTCCCCAGAGGAGGGCTCCCCCGGAGGGCTCGGGGTTGAGTGTCTTTCTCTCTCCCCCTCCCAAGACGAGGCCAACTCCAGCCCCCCGCTGCCCGGGGCCCTCAGCCCCCACTACGGCGTCCCCGAGAATAACAGCCTGCTGGGCATCAAAGCCGGGGCCCCGATGAAAGAGAAGCCGAAGCGGAACGGGGGCCGCGGCCTAGAGGACGTGCGGCCCAGCGTGGAGAGTCTCCTGGACGAGCTGGAGAGCTCGGTGCCCAGCCCCGTGTGAGTGCCCCCCGGGCGCGCCCCTGCTCCGGGGTCCGCCCGCTCGGCCCCCCGAGTCACCCCTTCTCCCCTCCGCGAGGGCCTGTCGTCTCCCGGGCCCCGCCCCAGGCACCCGGGGAGGGCGGTGGTGTGAGTCACGCAGCGATGAGACACCGCTCCCGCCCTCCGCCTGCCACCACCCGCCAGAAGAGAGCCGCCGTGCCTGCCGAGGGCGCCTGTAGCTTGGTGGCCGTCAGCACAGATTTAGGGGCCACACAGCGGGGTCCCAGACCTTGGCTCTGCCCTTGTTAAGTGCCTCTCTCAAGTCTCAGTTTTTCGATCTGTAGAATGGGGTCAGGGGCGTGGGACCGCGGGGATGAGGCCGCCGGCCTCAGTAGGGTGAGACGCAGCCCCGCATTCTGGCTCGTAGCAGGTGAGGTGGCCGGCGAGTGCTGTCTGAGCGTTGGCTCTTCTCAGTGTGACCTTGTCGTCAGGGCGATCTCAGTGCGCACAGGGTGCTCGGGCTCATTTAACCGGCACGCTTGAACTTGAGCGTCTACCTGCGAACGTTGTCCTTTGAGCAGCCCTCTCTTCTCCCGTGCCGGCTCACCTTTGGACCCTTCCCCTGGCTGACCGCAACCCCCTCTCTCCCCGAAGAGACCAGGAGCTGCCAGGCCTCCCTGGGGTGGGGGGTCGGGGGGGCGGGATCCCAGTGTCGGAGCTGACGTGCTGCTCTCCGGAGGCTCGGGGAGGGCCGCGCTGGGGGAGCACGGGGCTGGACTCTGGGATCCCTGCTGATGTCATGCCCCCCGCCCCCCCCCCACTGCAGCCCCGCCATCACTGTGAACCAGGGCGAGATGAGCAGCCCGCAGCGGGTCACCCCCAGCCAGCAGCAGACGCGCATCTCGGCCTCCTCTGCCACCAGGGAGCTGGATGAGCTGATGGCCTCCCTGTCGGATTTCAAGGTGCCCCGAGGCTCCTCCTCCTTCCTGCCCCGTGTCTCCCCCGTCCTCCTCCTCCCACACCTCAGTGTGAGGAGCTGGCACGCAGCCCCTGGGCTTGGGTGTCTTGCCCTGAGCTGGGGACCCCGCCGTGCCCCGGCCTTGCCAGGGAATGGGGGGGGGGGCCGGGCCCGGCTGGTGGGGACTGAGCCGCCTCCGGTCCTGTGAAGGCAGAGAAGTGCTCAGCGGGGACATTCCTTCCTCGGGGTGCTCCCGGCTTCCAGCCACCCAGGGCAGGGGTCAGGAGGCTAGGACAAAGGGCCCTGTGTTGACGGCTGGTCTTGGTGGGGGTGGGCATTCTCTTCTGGGTCATGTGGGACTTGGGATCCTGTGCCTGAGAAGTCATTTGCCCTGGAGCCCCACTCCCACGCTGGCTGTCCTCATCACATCCTTTCTTTCTGCCCATGGCCCCTGCGTCCACACACCTCCCTCTCCAGCCTCCTTTCCCACCCACTCTTCCTCCACAGGCCTCTCAATCCCCCGCAAGCTCTGTCTGTGGGAAACCTAGTTCCTCAGGCTACTGGGCGAGTCCCGCTTGTGGCTCCCTGCGCGGCCCCTCCCCCCTCCCCGGGGCCTCCCCAGGCCGGCCAGGCCAGAGATGTGTTATGAGAAGATGCAGGGCCTCCATGGGGGTTAATATTGACCGACTCTCCAGCAGTTGCTGACTGCACCTTCCATGTGGGTGCATGACTTTGGTGCATGACTTGGGGAACCTGAGAAGGGGGGCCGGTGGGCTGTGTGCTCTTGGTGCTGGTGGCGCCTCCACGCCTCCCTTCCGCTGGGGTTTTGTGGTGGGGGTGGCAGTGGGGCTGGGGAGGGAGGGCGGTGAACCACCGCAGTTCTGAGCAGCCAGGGTCAGAAGCAAGCCTGTTTGTTGGTTGGGCCTGGGCATTGGCCGAGGGGAGCCGCGCCCCAGCGCCCTTGAGAATGGTGTTCCTTTCCGAGAGCCAGCTTTGAGATGGCCCCGCGGGCAGCTGAGCTGGTGCTGGCTGAGCTGGGTCTGACTGCGCGCCCAGAGCAAGGTCGGGGGGACGTGGGGAAGCTGCGTTTGTCTGGGAGGGGCCCAGCCGAGAATCGGGCCAAAGCTGGAAGAGGTGGAGTGGCCGCCTGCGGCTGATCCTCCCCGACGGGGCCTGGGCCCGCCTCCCCGGCCGCCCGTCTGCCGTGGCCACCTCGCCCTCGTCTTTTCTCCCTCTTACCTACCCTCCCTGGGGTGGCTCCACAGGCTTCATGTAGAGGCTGCTTCCTGCTGCCCGGGTTTGATGGGGGCCGAGCACACGTGGCCCAGGAAACCCTTGCTGGGTGCCTGGGTCCTCTGCAGGGGCCAGTCCCTGTGCTTCACTCTGCGGCCGCCCCGACCAGCACAGAGGGCGGCTCTCAGGGCCCGAGGTCCAGCCCACCCCCTGCAGTGAGCGTCTTTCCTCACCTCTCCTCTTTCTTTCTTTTTTTCTTTCTTTTTCTCTCTCCTCCCCGCTGCCTTTTATCTTTCTCCTCCTCCAGACCAGCTCTTCGGCTGTGGCCTCGAACTCCCTGGGGCTGCTGCCCAGCTCAGCTCCGTCCTCACACCACATACTTCCTTCTCCTTCTCCCCCTCCTCCTCCTCCCGGGCCATCCATTCCTAAACCCTCCCCTCGAGGCCAGGGTCACACCCCAGAGGTCCTCGGCGTTGAGGATAATGCTAATGGAAAGGGCCTTTTGGCCCCAGTGGCCCCCAGTTGGCTTGATCTGGCTGGCCTGGGGGTGACAGCTGGTTTTGGGGTGACACCTGACACCCCCAACTCAAGGTCTTCCTCTGCAGAGGGTTCTCTGGGGCCATCTGGTGCAGAGAGCCAGGCTCAAGTGTGCAGGGACGTGCTAGCCCTCGCCAGTGAGCTCCCCAGGGCTCCCCCAGGCCCCACTCTACCCGGGGCTCAATGCACCAGTCCCCCGGAGCCTGGAGACCCCCAAGGGCTGTCGGCCAACCCCGCAAACCCAGAGGAGGCCTTGGCTGCCACGCGGGAGCAGCTGTGGGCTCTGGGGGCACTCAGGCCCGAGACTCCCTGCGGAGCTGTGCCCCGCCTCCAGGAAGTAGCCGAGCCAGCGCTCGTGGCCGTAGACCGTCAGGCCGTCTTCCCAGATACCTGGAGTCTCATGGAGGAAGGTGGACAGCTGAGGGCGAGGCCAGGGCCAGCGGGGCCGGGGAGCAGCCGCCCTGCCCCAGTCAGTGAGGCGCAGTTAGGTGGAGAGGCGCCCACGAGGGGAAGCCCGGTCAGGCCAGCCCAGGGGCCCAAGACACACCGGAGGCCAGAGGGCACTGCCGAAGCTGCCACCGAGGCCACGAGGGAGCGGCCGGAGCTTCCACAGGCTGTGGTCGTGGACGCCCCCAAGACCACCGAGAGGATCTCCACCTCTGGCCAGGCAGGCGCCAGCTTGCACGGCTGCTGGGCCTGGCCCCCGCCAGGCCTGAGTGTGGGCCGCTCCTGGCTAACTGCATGCTGCCTCCCAGTCTGCGCACGTCTGCCTGAGCGGCGAATCCTGAGATGCCCAGACCTGTGACCCTGACAACCAGGCCTTGGCCGTGGTGGTCTCTGTGGGACCAGGGGAGCTCCCTGGGCCTGGGAACCTCTCGTGGTGACAGCCCGCTTTTCGTTTAAGGCTTTTTCCTTTGGGTGAACGCCCCTGACACCCGAGGTCATGTGCTCGGAATGGTTAAAGGCATGGGCTTTGGGACCGCGTGGAACTGACCACAAACCCCGCCCCCCGACACTTGCTGTGTGTGTGTGTGACCTTGGGCAACCCCCCACCATCCTCAGTTTCTCATCTTTCAAATGAGGGTAATCATAGACCACTTTTCCCCAAGGTTGTCCCGGGGGTTAAATGAGATGATGCCTGGAATGTGCTTAGGACACAGCATGCAGTCCTCAGGACGCCAGGGCTGACGCTTACTGGTAGTATTTGCTTCTGGCTGGATTAAAACTTCGTGCCCTTTCCAAAAACAAAACAAAAAACCCAAAACCACTACAAACCAGTAGATTATAAACAAGAAGCAGTAACCCTGCAAGGCAGCCAAGAAAAGACTGTCACCCCATTTCAAGGATAGAGGAGCTGAGGTCCCTGCAAGTGAGTTGTCTTGCCCAAGGTCGGTGCCGACCTGGAGCTGAGCACCCAGAGTCTGCTCTGCCCCCCCGCCCCGCCTCCACCGCACCTCAGCTTGGCTCTTCTCTGGCGGTTTTGTTCGGCCTTCCCTTGCCCGGGTGCCTGCGTGTGGACTGAGCGGCACTGGCAGAGCCCAGAGTGGGGCCGTGACAGCTTCCCCCTCCCCCTCAGATCCGCTCCGTGATCAGGAGGAGCCGGGAGACGGGCCACGCGCACCCCATGTCCCGGGAGCCCTCCCCTCGCCGCCGGCTGGACCCCGCCACCCTGAGCAGGAACCCTTCCCAGGAGCGGCTCATCGCAGAGCTGCAGGGCCGGCTGGGCATCCAGCCGGAGGCAGAGGGGGCCGCGGGGGCCTGCGCCGAGGACTGGATGACGGAGGGCGTGGTCATCACCGTGCAGCCTCGAGGGCGGCGGGCTGAGGGGCAGCTGGTAGAGAAGGTAGCAGGGAGGCGCCCAGGGCCGGGCCTGCGGCAGGGCAGCTGGCGGCCTGATCCCTCCCCAGCTCTGGTCAGAGGGGAGCCTGGGGTGTGTCTGTGGGTGGGTCAGCGTGGGAAGGGCCTGGGGAAGCCTGGGGGTGTCACCTCCCCGCGCCCCCGCTTGCTGAGCTCGTGTTTCTTCCACCCTCATCTGTCTCCTTCTTTTCCTCCCCCAGGTGGTTTTTCCTCCCAGCTCTCCCATTCCCCTGAGAAGAACCTTTCCTGTTCTGCCTCCTCCTCCTCCTCCTGTCCCTTTGCTCCAGCACGGCAGGGATGCCGTGGCCAGCGGCTCTTCTCCCCCACCCAGCCTGCCCGCCCCCTCCGCCCCCTCCGCCCCGGGTCTCTCCGCGCTCCCCTGTCGGTCTCCCGGGGTCCAGAATGCCGGGGCGGGGCCGCAGGAAGATGGGCGGCGGCCCACCTCCCCGCTTCCTGCGCCCCGCACTGTGAGGTCCGTGGGCTGCCAGACCGACGAGGACCCGCTCTTCCCCCCGATGCAGGCAGGCCCCGGGGCCCCGCGTGAGCTTTGCCCTTCCCCCTTGGCACGCGTGCCCACACGAGCCCAGCGCAGCTCCCGGGTCCTCCCCGAGGCCTTTCTCTGACTGCGGACCCTCACTCAGCCCGGTGTCCCGCCCCCCCGGATGTCAGCGGGTGTCTTGCCTGCTCCTTCCTCCTGCCCCTTGGTCCTGCCTGGGGCCCATCTGAGGAAGCCAGGCCCAGAAGGGAAACCAAAAACCTGTTCCTCCCTGCAGTCCCCAGGCCGGAGCCTGGGAAGCCTCTTCTCCCTGGCCTCAGTCCCCTCCCCTCCCGGGGTCCCTGCCTTCGGTTGGCTCACCCTCCTCTCTCCCTGCTCTTCCTGGGACACTCGAGACTTTTCCTCCCGAGGTCGGTGCTGCCAGTGGGTGGGGGGTGGGGACCCTCTCACCCTCAACTCCCTTTTGTGGAGTGGTCCGATGGCACGGCCTCTGCTTCCTTCCTGAACTGAAGAAACAGGCTCACTCTCGTGTTCTCCCCCACTGAAGCCCCAGGGCCCGGAGCAAAGGGCAGACGGAGAGTTGTGCCGGGCGGCGGGCTGGCCTCCGAGCGGCAGGCAGAGCAGCCCCGAAGGGCGGCGCGAGGGAGGGGTCAGTGCCAAGGCCGGGGTCTCCGTGTCCCGCTTGCTGTGCTTCCCCGGCCTCGGTCGGGTCACTGTGGTGCCGTGAGCCTCTTGGACGCAGGGACGTCTTCCAGACGCCACCCCCGCCCCCAGGGCTCTCCAGTCCCCTGGCGTGGGCTGCACTTCACGCCTCCATTGGCCCACGTGTGCAGAGGGGAGAAGACCCCCCTGGCCCTGATCCGTCCTTTCTCTGTCTCCACAGTTCATGTCCCAGGGGAAGACGGGGAGCAGCTCTCCCCCCGGGGGACCCCCAAAGCCCGGGAGCCAGCTAGACAGCATGCTGGGGAGCCTGCAGTCCGACCTGAACAAACTGGGTGTCGCCACGGTCGCCAAAGGGGTCTGCGGGGCCTGCAAGAAGCCCATCGCGGGGCAGGTGATGTGGGGCGGGGGCAGGGCAGGGCAGGGCAGGGTGCTCCGAGTCTGGCCAGGGCCTCCTCCGGTCACACCCGGCCTCCCTCCTCAGGTGGTGACGGCCATGGGGAAGACGTGGCACCCCGAGCACTTCGTGTGCACCCACTGCCAGGAGGAGATCGGGTCCCGGAACTTCTTCGAGCGGGACGGGCAGCCCTACTGTGAAAAGGACTACCACACCCTCTTCTCCCCGCGCTGCTACTACTGCAACGGCCCCATCCTGGATGTGAGTCCCGGGCCGGCCGCAGGGGCGGTGCCAGCTCGTCACAGCGCTGCAGTCACCCTCTCAGAGGGTGCGGGGGGTGCTCTCTGAGGCTCACCCAGGTCCTGTCACACGCCCGGGCTCCCACGGCTAGGAAGTGGTGGGGCTGGGAGTCAAACCCAGGCCCGACCCACAGGGGCCCTAATGCAGGTCAGGCCCCCCACCTCCCGTCTCCCGCCCTTTCGGGGCTCCCTCCTGCGGAGACCGAGAGGCTGGGAGCCCTGCCGGGATCCAGGGGGTGCAGAGCTGGCTCCCCCTCTCCCGCTGGGTCCTGACACGGAAACGCCCAGCCGCGCTGAGCCTGGGTTTTTTCACATAAAGTGATGGACACAGTCGGACCTGTGACCCCCCCACCCCCCCGTGTGGAGCCTCAGTGGGGACAGAGGAGAAGGTGTCTGGCATGTCATCTCCTTCAGTAAATCCGAGCTCTCAGTGGTACTCAGAGTGCAGTGAGGGGAGACCCCCATCTGGGCGACCTTTGCCCTTTCCTGGGCTGGGGGGGCGGGGCGACTCCCCGAGGCGAGCCTTGCGGGGGAGTCTCCGTGGTGGGACCCGCCCAGCGGGCCGGCGGCTCGACTCTGACCCCGCCCTTGGCTTTCGCAGAAAGTGGTGACAGCCCTGGACCGGACGTGGCACCCCGAGCACTTCTTCTGCGCCCAGTGTGGCGCCTTCTTCGGGCCCGAAGGTACCGAGCAGCGGCAGGGGCGGGGCGGGCCGACTCGCTGCCCTGGCGCCTCGGGGAGGGGGGCGTTGCTGGTGTTGGAGCTGGGGGGCTCCGCCCGTGGAGGCCCTGACCCCGCCCCCGCCCCCGCCCCCCAGGCTTCCACGAGAAGGACGGCAAGGCCTACTGCCGGAAGGATTACTTCGACATGTTCGCGCCCAAGTGTGGCGGCTGTGCCCGGGCCATCCTGGAGAACTACATCTCGGCGCTCAACACCCTCTGGCATCCCGAGTGCTTCGTGTGCCGGGTGAGCAGCCGCCCCCGCGCCGCCCCCTCCCCCTCCCTCTGCATCTGAGGGCCCCGGCGGTGGGGACAGAAGGCCCCCCCCCCCCGCTGTGCTCTCTGGCCCAATTTGGAGGCCTTGTTTGCGGTTATTAATGGGGTGGGCAGGCAGGGGCTACGCTTGCGCAGGTCCAGGGGGGCCTGGGCCAGGGCTTGTCCTGAGGCTGGGAGAGGCCGGCAGAGCAAGGCAGCTGTGTCCGCAGCCTCGGCCCGTGTGGCGGCCCCTCCTGTTCAGGAGAAGGCACGTGAGAACTAAATGAGATAATGCAAGCATTTCCCAATCTCAGCAGAATCGGCCATTGGTTTTCAAACTGAAATCTGGGGGGTAATTGGGGGGGGCATAAAGGTTATTGGGGATCCAGCAAGGGCCGGCTGACCAGACGAGTTTGGGAGACGCTGTCCACTGCAGGACGTCTCGGGGCCTGGTATGCCCGAGTGGGCGTGTGCATCTCCACACAGGAGGGCAGGGGCGGAGTCTGACCTCGGAACCCTTCTTGCTGCCCCAGGGCTTCAGGCTCCCGTCTTGGAGCCCCGGAGTCAGACCCCCGGAGTCAGCCCTGGAGTCAGACCTGTGTCTCCAAGTCCAGGCTGCACAGCTTACTAGCTGCATGACCTTGGGCAAGTCCCTTAACGTGCGGGCTGGAGTTGCCTCCCCTGTTGGGAGACTTACGTTACGTTTAGCGCTGCGCTTGGCGCGGAGGGATGGCTCCCCAAGTGCGAGAGAGAAACGGCCAAGGCTGTCTCCCGCCCATCGAGCAGCCCATAGCACGGGGCGCTGCCTCAGCCCCGCCCCCCCACCCCGCCGCAGGCTGAGCCCTCTTTCCTCCGCCTCCCCGCTTCCTCCCGGCAGGAATGCTTCACGCCCTTCGTCAACGGCAGCTTCTTCGAGCACGACGGGCAGCCCTACTGCGAGGTGCACTACCACGAGCGGCGCGGCTCGCTGTGCTCCGGCTGCCAGAAGCCCATCACGGGCCGCTGCATCACCGCCATGGCCAAGAAGTTCCACCCGGAGCACTTCGTCTGTGCCTTCTGCCTCAAGCAGCTCAACAAGGGCACCTTCAAGGAGCAGAACGACAAGCCTTACTGTCAGAACTGCTTCCTCAAGCTCTTCTGCTAGGTGCCCTCGTCCCTGCATCCGCCCCGCCCCCCGGCCCAGCCTCCCCAACTGCTACTGTGACCCAGAGGCCTCTCCCAGGCGTGAAGGGCCAAGCCCGACTGAAACTGGAACCCGTGTCCTCGGCTGTGCAGGGTGGCAGGGGGGCCTCAAAGGGCTCCACCTGCTTTCTTTCCCTCTGCCGGAGCCTCTGGGCCTCTCACTCCTCCTGCAGCTGCCCCCGGCTGCCGGCTCTTCCTCCTCCTCCCGGAGACCCGGTTTGCAGGGCCCCGCCCACAGACCCGCCCGGCCAGGCAGGGCCAGCACCCGCAGTGGGAGCCACCTCTTACTCCTATTTCGGCAGCGGAGCCGGGGGTAGGGCAGGCAGCCCCCTTTGTGGGGGAGGGCCGATGGGGTCTCTTTTTATCTCTTTCCCTCTGACCAAATCATCCTTCTTCTGAGAGTATCGGGGGACACTGCTCCCTCCAGACCATGCCAGCATAAGTCCGTCCGTCCGAGGGTCGAAGTGCCCCGGGACGGGGGCCGCGGAGGGTTCCTCGTGCTCCTCCTGCCGTTCCAGTCTCCCCAGGCCTGGACGACGGCCCCCCACCCTCCGCAACTGCTCAGATTCTACTGAGACAGGCTTCTCCAGCAATAATGTTTTCTAGTCACTTCCTCCGTCCCTGGGGACGGCGTGGGCGGGGCGTTTCACCTCGTGCCTGGACACTGTACCGACTTTGATAGATTTCTACACTGAGGTTTGAATTCATATCGTCCGAGTTGCTTTTACTTCCCTGTCCAAATGATTTTGAAGAGATTTTAAAGACATCATCCCCTTTTTGTAATCCCCTCCTCGTCCGTCGCCACCGGTGCTGTGGGCGACAGTGGCAGTGGGCCGGGGTGTGCCTCGTTGTACTGAGGGCTGGGGGCGGGGAAGCCATTTGTATTTTGTTTTTTCTCAGCATAAGCAGGTGAAGCGGGAGCGGCCCTGAGGCTCCCCTCCCTTCACTTCATGGCTCACCAGGACTGTTTTATAAACTGCTGTATTTTGAAACCCCTTCCTTACCACCCAGGCCAGCGAGCTCTTAACTGAAACTGGCCTAAGGGTGTCTTGCCCTTCTGAGCCTAGGATTGTTGAACCTCATCCATCAAGTTCCTGAGGGAGGAGAAGGGGGAAGTATAATACTTTGGGGGTGCTGTTTTCGTCTAAGCCATTAGGAGCGTCTGTTCCCCTGTGACCTAAGGAACCCACCGAACATTCTTGGCCTCCTCGCCACTTCTGCGCGGCTCCTTCCTCCTCCTCGGGAAAGCTGGTGTCTAACCCTGAACGTTGGTCTTGTTGATTCCACTGGGCGTCTCTTCCCCCAAGGTTCCTGCCCTCCTTGGAAACCGGAGGTCTGGGGAATGGGGCCCAGGTTGTTGCGAGGGAGCGTGATAGGATTCCGGGCAGACGGCCAGGATCCCGCTGAAGCCATGGGAAGCCCCTGGAGCTTTCTCCGCTGAGGATGAGGCCGCAACCGGCAGGCCCGGGGTTCCTGGTCAGCAGAGAGGGGCCCCGGTGGGGTCTAAAGTGAGGACAATCCAGACTACTCTGCTAGCCTCCCGGCAGAGGCCGAGTGCGCTGGGCTCTCTGGGGAGGTCAGCCAGGCCCCTCCAAAGGTCCGACGTCTCCACTTCTACCCATAGGCCTTACTGCTCAGTTTACAATGACCCACCCAGACCCCTCCCCTAGAGGAACGGGTTTCTGCGGTCCACCCTCTGGGTCACTGGTTATTTGACGATGTGATTTTAATTTTTTTTTCTCTGTAAACTTTTAACCTGGCTCTTCCCCATTTCAATTCCTGTGATTTATGCCAATAAAGTTTGCCATTATTTTGACCTGTGCTCGTCGTGCCTTTTCCTTGTGGTTTGAGATAACAGCTCAGTCCCAGAAGAGAAACCGTAGTCCCAAAAGGGAAACCAAACCGTCCCAGGCTCACAAGGACAGTGTTCTCTTACTTGAAGCAGAAAGCCCCGGGGTTGGGACCCCTGCCTCAGGGACTCTCGTCTGTGAGTGCAGGTCCTCCGGGTGGCCAGGGAAGGCTGAGGAACAGCTCTGTTCCGCCCTGCCTGGATTCCCCAAGGGCATCCTCACAGGAGCCTGTGTGTGGTCTTACACTCATTTGCAGATGGGGAAAGAGGTTCAGGGAGAACCAACATGCAGCAGGCGATCTGAGCAATGCAGAGACAAGATGTATGAACCTAAGGCTTGCCTCTGCCTGTGTTCTTGATTGACGGCTCAACCCCCACCACGGGCTGGCACAACACCCCGGTGTAGAACCCTCCTGGGTGAAGGGGGCAGACTAACAGTTGGCGATTGGGCCGTACTGCCCCCTGGTGGTCATGTTTATATTTGCAGGCTCCCCCGCGCTTAGCCAGAATTTAGCCTGCTCCCTCTGCCCCACCTCCTCCTCTGGTCACACCCCACCCCTGGCCTCCTGGAGAGCTTCCTGAACAGCTTTGTTCCTTCTTCAGCTGTGGCTTCAGTTTCCCTGTTTGGAATGTCCCTCCAAATGCCGCAGGTTGAATTCTAGTCTGAACCCCGCCCATTTCACAGTGAGCTCAGAAGTGAAAATTACCTTCAACTTTCAACCAAAAACAATGACTTGGCTTATTCTTCCAGCCCATGTTGCATTTATTTTATTTATAGAAATGGATATAGTACAATGCCTCGTAATTTGCTTCTTCACTCAAGTGTCCCCTGTGAGTATTTTCCCGTGCCAATAAATACAGATCTGCATTTTTTAATGGTTTCATGGCATTGCACTATATTGATGTACTGAAATTAGAAGTACTTAAATCAGCAGAGCTGGGATGTCCTTGGGAAGGTATCTGTGAGTATGTATATACCTGGAAAGGTGTGTTTAGAGGGAGACAGTCTCAGGGTCTAGAAGGGACTTGAGCATAGTGAGGCCCATGGGCTTTGAACTTGCTCCTAGATTTAAGTTCTGAAGCCATCATTAGCTGACTGAGGCACTTGGGCAAACTATTTAACCTCTCTGAATTTTCTCAGCAATAAAATGGAAATACTACAACGGTGCCTCTGGAGGGGGTTGTTGCAAAGACTAACAAACTGTAGTATGCACAAAGCACCTGGCACAATGCTGAGCATGAAGTAATGCCTCGCTGTTCGTAAAGGATCTTAGCAGAAATCAACTCCAGCATCTCTCTACACTGGCTTGTCACAAAATAGAGATTTCTAACTTGGTAAGTGCAAAGGGTAAAGATAGGGAGAAACACCCCTTTTGCTGTAGCATCTAAGCTCATTTATTGAAAAACAATTTAAATAATATTTATTTATTAAAAAGGATTTTATTTATTTCTAGAGAGAGAGGAAGGGAGGGGGAGAGAGTGAGAAAAACATCAGTCCGTTGCCTCTTCATGCCCCCCACTGGGGGCAGGCAGAAATCCAGGCAGTGTGTCCTGACTGGGGTAGAACCCAGGGTCCTTTGGGTTTGCAGGAGAAAGACCAATTCACTGAGCCACACCAGTTAGGTTTTTAAATTTTTTAGAGAGAGGGAAGGGAGAAAGAGAAGGAGAGAAACATCGATGTGAGAGAGAAACAGATTGGTTGCCTTCTCCTACACATCCTGACCAGGCCACCAACCCAGACATGTGTCCTGATCAGGAATCGAACTGGTGACCTTTCGCTTTTCAGGATAATGCCCAACCAACTGAGCCACACTGGTCAGAGCTAAAAGTATATTTATCGAGGTACTACATTTGTTCAAGTAAGTGTTAGACGAATGTATAATAAAAGAAGCTGACATTTTGTGGTAACAATGTTACTACAGTGTTCCTCCTGCATTGCAGGAACTGTTAAGTCTTAACAAATATCTCATGAAATGCCCATAACTCTAGAATGTGGATACTATTACCCTATTCTACAGATAAGTAATGAGAAACAGAGTCAGCAAGGTGAAGCCACTTCCCAAGATGACATAGATGGGAACTAACAGAAAGCAGAGATCCTGGCCACATGACTGCAAACCCTGCATTCATACGTTGAGCAAATATTTATCACATGCCTACAGTGTGCTAGGCACAAGGCAAAAAATTCTGCCTTGTGACCCTGGCCAAGTGGTTCAGTTGGTTGGAATGTCTTCCTGTACACGCTAAAAGGTCGCCAATTCCATCCCTGGTCAGGGCACATACCTTGGTTGAGGGTTGATACCTGGCTGGGGTGCATAAGGGAGGTAATCAATCGATTGATGTTTCTCTCTCAGATTGAGGTTTCCTTCTCTCTCTCTCCCTAAAAAAAAAAAAATCAATAAATATATCCTCGGGTGAGGATTTAAAGAAACAAATCTGTCTTGCAGAGCTTGCATTCTTGCAGGGAGAGACATTCAAAGAACAATGTAATAAATTATATAGTGGTTAGAAAGCATAAGTGCTACTGAAAAAAAAAACAGAACAGAGTAAGGGGGGAGAAGGAGTGAGTTATTTTTTATTTTTTTGTAATTTTAAATAGGGCTATCAGAGTGGGCCTGGTTAAGCAGGTGATAGTTGAGCCAAGTCTTGATGGAGGATGGTGGATACCCGCTAGGAGCCTTCCAGGAAGACGGAATAACGGGTGCAAGAGCCCTAAAATGGGCAGGAAAATAGGAGATGCAGTTACAGGGGTAGAGGTTGGGGGTGACGATGTAGGCCAGTTAGGGCTTTTACTTTGTGGGAAATGGGGAGTTTTTGAAGAATTTTGAGCAGTTGAGGAAACGATCTGTTTTTAAATCATCCCTCTGCTTTTGTAGGGGGAAGAACAAACTGAAGAGGGGACAGAGACCATTCTCTTTCTAAGGCACGTGCAACTCTTTCGCAGCTCCGCGTTATACTCTAGTTTGCGACAAGGCAGGTGCCGCGGGAAACGTGAAGGTCACAAATTCTCGCGCCTACACACAGCAGCTCCCGCCCAGCAGAGGGAAGCAGCTCTGAGGTTTCTGCAACAATAGGAACTCTTTCTTAACTTCCGTCTTTTGGGCGGCTTCCGGTAGGCTGGCTGGCAGAGATATCATCCAATGGCTGGCAGCGATATCACCCAATGGCTGTCTACGTCAGTTGTACTTCGCCAGCCAACAGGTGGGAGCGCTGTCTGAGGCTTCTGATTGGTCACTTTGTTCGCCTATAAATACTGCTCTTGGTGTAGGGCCTTCCTCTCTCCAGGCGTCCTCGTGAGAGGTTCGTGCGTTGCCAAATGGCTTCGGGGGACTGGCTGCGGGAAGGATGGGTGTTTTCGCGGGCAGGTTTGGAGCCCGCGGGGTCCAGTCCTGTGTGGCTTGGGGCTTCGGCAGCGGCTCGCGCTCTCCAAGTGGTGGCCGCGGCAACGCGGGCCAGGCCGGCGGGCACTCTCGCGTGGCCGAGTAGGCCTCTGGCTTTGAGTTCGGCGGGGCGGTATGGGGACGGGTGTCGGAGTTTCTGAGCTCCCTCTCTCTCCTCAGTGACATCGTCTTTAAACCCTGCGTGGCAATCCCTGACGCACCGCCGTGATGCCCAGGGAAGACAGGGCGACCTGGAAGTCCAACTACTTCCTTAAGATCATCGTAAGTGCGGGGTGGGTCGAGGCGCCCAAGGTGCTGCCTGCGCCGCGGGCTAATAGGGACAAATCAGCGGCTGAATTGGGCCGTGTTGGGCAAATCTCATTTAATCTAATGAATTTACAAAGAAATGCCTGCCACCCTTGCATGCGTACCTGCTGTTGCAGATAAACAGGCTCAGGCGGTTTTAGTGCCCCCTGAGATAGAACTAAGTGGAATCCAGTCCCAGGTTTGTTATTCAAACAGCGCTCATCATAGTTTTTTTACTCCTCTCCTTCCGACTTTGGGACGGTGTGAGGCAGTGAGGGCCTCAGTCTAAAAAGGCAAGTTGCTGCATATTTAGGTCTTGTTGGTCAAGACACTCACTTAGTTTTTGAAGTAAGTGGGCCCTCCCTACCCAGAAATTCTGACAACGCTGCTGCCGGAAGTGGAGCTTAGTCTATGTTCTTGCCCATTTGTCATGAAGGTTTTCAGACACAGTGCCGATTTAGCAGGACCTAGATTCTACAAGTCAGTTCTTATGGTATTTGCTTTGCGTTGTGTTTTGAAAGCTGTGAATCCAGCCTTACTTGGAACAGGTTTTTTATTTTCTCTTTAAGCTGTTTAAGTGAATCAGAGACAGATCTTCAAGTTGGGAAAAGGTAAAAAATGAGGCCTAAATTAAAATTTTTCTGGTTGAATGTACAAACCCCCATCTTTGACAAATCTGGCTGTGTTACAGTTCAGGTGGCTCCCAGTGGGAGGTGTCAGCCCGCATCTGAGTCACTTCAAAAGCATAGAGGAAAGGGAGGGAGATGGAAACCAGTCCTCGTGGGGTTTGGTTTCTCCTGTTTTTTTCTCCTTTCTTCCACTTGACTTGTGTCTGGCTGCTTTTTGTAGCAACTTCTGGATGATTATCCAAAATGCTTCATTGTGGGAGCGGACAATGTGGGCTCCAAGCAGATGCAGCAGATCCGCATGTCCCTCCGCGGGAAGGCTGTGGTGCTGATGGGCAAGAACACCATGATGCGCAAGGCCATCCGAGGGCACCTGGAAAACAACCCTGCTCTGGAGAAGTCAGTGAATGCTCTGTTTTCCTCTGTGCCCTTCTCCCTTGTCCTGGGGAAGAATGGTGCTGAAAGTTGACCTGTCTGTGAACTTTTCTTTGTAGACTGTTGCCTCATATCCGGGGAAATGTGGGCTTCGTGTTCACTAAGGAGGACCTCACGGAGATCAGGGACATGCTGCTGGCCAATAAGGTAAGAGGAGAATCGGGTTGGCTTAAGAGACATCATCAATTTTGGTTCCTTCAAAGCAAAACTGGGCGGGGGCGGGCTGGGCGGGTATATGGGGACTAAATGGTGATGGAAAAAAATACAATAAAGAATAATAATAAAAAAAAGAAGTAAAACTGACCATTCTCAGGTTGTATCTGTGGAGCGAGAACTCAACATTTCTTGTTCTTTGTTCAGGTGCCCGCTGCCGCGCGTGCTGGTGCCATAGCCCCGTGTGAAGTCACCGTGCCAGCCCAGAACACTGGTCTGGGCCCGGAGAAGACCTCCTTCTTCCAGGCTTTGGGCATCACCACTAAAATCTCCAGGGGCACCATCGAAATTCTGGTGAGTGGACCTGGCTTGCCGATGCCGGTCAGGCCGGTAGTGGGGGCTCCCCTCCCCTCGGTGGCGGTCCGTCTCCAGGATGTTCACATGTTCACTGCCAACGGTTGCCTTTCTCTTCAGAGTGACGTGCAGCTGATTAAGACCGGAGACAAAGTGGGAGCCAGCGAAGCCACGCTGCTGAACATGCTGAACATCTCGCCCTTCTCCTTCGGGCTGATCATCCAGCAGGTGTTTGACAATGGCAGCATCTACAACCCGGAAGTGCTGGACATCACCGAGGAGACTCTGCATTCCCGCTTCCTGGAGGTGCGTGCTGCCCGTTCCGGGCCCTTCTTACACGAATGGTTGAGAGCGTGTCTAGCTTTGGCCTGAATCCTGGCCGCTCCGTGGAAACCAACTATGTGACCAAGGACAGTTGTTCACTCTGTCTGCCTCAGTTTCCTCACCTGTGAAATGGCAGTAATGATAGAAGAATGTTGGGGGAGAATGAGTTCATGAGTAAATAAAGCCTCAGAAAACAGTGCTGGGCACATAGTGAGGTCTATTCTAGGGCCTGCAATAACCCATGATTAACTCGACCTGCTTTTTGGGACTTTTGCTAGTGGATGAAAAATTCTCCTCCGACAGTAGTTGCACGTTTTTCTCTCATGGAACTCAACGGCTGTGTTAACAGTTTGTTTTACAAAGTAGTGGCTTTTGTAATAATCACCATCGTGACTGTATAGGGAATGCCCATGTTGGGAATAAGGGTAAAAAGCAATTATAAATGGCTGGGTCTGAATTCCCTTGCCCAAGAGCATTTGGTATGAGATGAAGTATCCTGTGTGACGCTAAGATGCCAGCCCAGCAAGTTCTGTCTGCATTGAGCTTTGCTTGGTCTTCACTATCTTTTCTCTAAGATGCCTCACCTAAAACGTAATTTTCCCTCCCGCCACAGGGTGTCCGCAATGTTGCCAGCGTCTGCCTGCAGATTGGTTACCCAACTGTTGCTTCAGTGCCCCATTCTATCATCAATGGGTACAAGCGGGTTCTGGCTTTGTCTGTGGAGACTGATTACACCTTCCCACTTGCTGAAAAGGTAAAAAAAAAAGAACCCAGCATGGTGGGCCTGGCAGTTGGGGGGTGGGCAGTAAATGGCAGTCTGCTGAGTAAGCGCTTTTATGGTTATGTTTTGCATAGCAGATATGGTTTTTTGAAGTATACTTGAGGGGTTGGGGGCGGGGGTGTGTGTGTCCTTGACTTTACGAATGACCAGAGGCCCTAAGAGGGCTTAGTTAATTGGTAGGGGCTGGGCCTGAGCCCACCAGGCCTGAGCCCACTGGGCCATGCCCGAAGCTGTCATCCTGCCCGATCACTTTCAGGGAAGTCTTGGGAGTTGTTCATTAAACTGGAGCTCTCTCTACAAGGGCTGATGGGTTGTGGGTGCCCATTTTGACTGAACTCCCCGCCCCCCCCCCCCCCTTGCTTTCAGGTCAAGGCCTTCTTGGCTGACCCATCTGCTTTTGCGGCTGCTGCCCCTGTGGCTGCTGCCGCCACTGCTGCTCCTGCCGCTGCTGCCGCAGCCCCAGCCAAGGCTGAAGCAAAGGAAGAGTCGGAGGAGTCGGACGAGGATATGGGATTTGGTCTCTTTGACTAATCGCCAAAAAGGAGCCTGCTTGGCCAGCTTTATTTGTGAAACAGAGAAATAAAGGCTTACTTCTCTTAAAAGTCTCTGGGCTCTTCATTTTGTGTATGTTGAGGTTTCTAGCATTGTATGCCAGAAACTAAACCCATGGTAAAACCATAGAGCTTCATTTGGAGTTGGCATTTGGGTGTCCTCTTTGCAAGTGTAATGATGGTCTCCTAACATCCAATACTTTTTCTAAGCCAGGCAGCTTTAACTGTAACTTTAAAAAAAATTAAATTTGCCCTAGCTAGTGTGGCTCAGTGATTTAGGTGCCAGGCTGCAAACCAAAAGGTCACTGGTTCGATTCCCAGTCAGGGCACATGTTCGGATGGTGGGCCAAGTCCCCAGTTAGTGAGCAAGAGGCAGCTGATGTGTGTCTGTCACATCGATGTTTCCCTCTTCCTCCCCCTCTCTAAAAGTAGAATCTTTAAAAAAATAAAAAACTTACTGGGATAGTATTTTAAAATTTTAGAATTATTTCCATGGCTGTGGGCCATGAGTAAAGTTTCCTCTGATTCTTTGAGTAGGCTTAATGATAGTAAAGGTCAGCACTCAATGAGTGCCAGGGTTTTTAAAACTGGGCGGTGACCACATTGAGATACAACACCTGATTGTTGCAAGGGTAGTCGTGGCTTGTACAAAGATGTATAGACTCCTACAAGGATGTATTTGTGATTTGGTCTCAGGTCAAAAGTTCCAAAGCACTGCTAGTAGAGGGCCAATAACTAAGCCGTGCAGACCCCATTCTACAGTTCATGACAACTCGCCAGGAACCATGAGGCCCTTTCTGCCACCTAGCCTCCCACCCTGTAGCCTTGGTGTAAGCTCCCACCCTGGAGCATTCAGCATTTCCCCCTGGGCAGGCTCAGCTCCTGAATCCTTGTTTTCTAACACCTCTGTGGTGCACCACTGGGTTACGAACTCGGAGGACAGATACTAGTTCCGTCTCCCTGTTACCTACTTTAGTTCCTGCCATCTAAGAGACTAGGTGTCTCCAAAAAAGACCTGCAGACTCGGTGGGAGGCTGCAGGGCGGTTTCACTGAGTTACAAATCCCCTAGACTCATCAGCCACGAGGCCAGGTTGGGAAGGGCACCGGGATCCCCGGGCCGAAGAGCAGGGCCTGGGGAGGAGGCTCTGATCGTCAGTGGTGGGCCCGGGAACTGGGTCCGTCTGCCTGACTTCCGAGCCTGGGTTGTGCCGCCGTGACCGCCGTTCCGCCCGAGGGCGCCAGGCCGTGGCCACAGAGAACTGCTAGCCTCGCCCTGCCGCGTGGGCCCGCGCCGTGACCCGGAAGCGCTCCGGAAATGGTTCCGGAGTCAGCGCCGGTAGGATGGCGGCGGACACGCAGGTGAGACGGGTGGCTGCGGGGCAAGGCGGCCAGCAACTGGGCGCGGACAGTGCCCTCGGGTGGGACCGCAGGTGTCGTTAGCCCAGGGGTCGGGAGTGCAATGGCTGCGAAAGGCGCGGCCCGGGGCCGCCCCAGGCTGTTCGCTCCTGGCTCCAGCTCCGGATCCGGCCCGGCCCCCGGCTAGGGCGGTGCAGACCTAACAGGGGCTGGAGGAATCAGGGGCTCTGGCTTGGGCTTCGGCAGCTGGAGCCCGGCAGGGACTTCTCCTACCCTGAAATAGCTGCAGTTCACCTTTTGGAGACACTACCCCATTTCTCAGATGACCCCCAACAGTGAGCCTGGCCAGCGCCAACTCTTGCTTAAATTTAACAATTCAGCAAATATTTATGGAGCACCTACTGTGCTCAGGGACTTACAGCATAGTATTTGGATTCACACCGAACTGAGTTTGAGCTCCAGCTTGTTGATTTTTTGTGAGACGCGGGGCAAGTAACTTAACTCTTCCAAGTCTCAGTATTTTCATCTATCAAATGGGGCTAAAATAATATCCATTGTATACGGTTGTTGTGAGGGCTCAGATAAAGTAGAGCTCCTTATACGTTGGTTGTTAATACTAGATCCAGGGTTGGATTAAGAAAAATCTGTTAATACCCAGGAAGAGTCTTTCACCCTTGGGTGTTGTCAACTCTGGGTACCTTGTACGTCAGGGAGAACACCCCAGCCTCAGTTGTGGTTGTGTTTTACAGTGAAAAGACGACATTAAGGGGAAAGGAGCAGGTGTCTAAGGAACAGCCTGGCTCGCATGGGTCTTCGGGGTGAGGACATTGACTGTGATAACGTGGCCCTGATGCCGGAGGGTGATGCTCATTGAGAGTCTCCTGTGCAAGGGGCAGCTAATTTGTTTCAGGTTGAGTTATTTAGAAAGTTTCTTAGGTTGGGGGAACACGTGTTGAAAGTTTAACACTCTAAAGTACAAAAAAAAATCTTTCGAGCTATGTTGTTCAGTATGGTAGCCATTGGCCAAATGGCTAATTTGGCCAAATAGCTGCATGAGTTACTTTAAATTCATAAAATGAAAAAACTAGGATCTCGTTCTAGCCACATTTCAGTGCATGGGTAGCCACATGTGGTTTGTGGCTACTGTATTGGACAGGGCCAAAGAACATGTCCATTGCCACAGAAAGTTCTAGTGGATGTGCTACTCTGGAGAGAAACCTGTGAACTTTAAAGCTGTGTGCATCTGATGTGACTCTTCTGAAGGATCTTAGTATGCCTTCCTCAGTTTTGTTCTGACAGAGTGCCAAGTGGCTAACGTTCATTTTCTGATTGAGGAAAGGAAGAAAGAGCCTTGAACCTGAAAAGCTCTTTCATCTTTGTGAGAGAAACTATCGTCAGGAAACTGATATTGTCATGGAAAGACCAAAAATGATATTGTGCGGGAATTCTAGGGTGTTGTGAGGATTCCCTGAGATAAAGTAGAGCTCCTCTTATGTCCGAGGACGTAGATTGTATACGTTGCATGTGTGTTTGCCATCTCTTCAAACCTCACTAAAACTAGTAAATGTTAAAAAAAAAAAAAAAAAAAAGCTCTACCGAGATTGGGAGAAAGAGGAGCAGGCAACAGCAGCTAACTTTTGGAAGCTGGCAAGTGGTGAGTGGGAAAGGACGTGGCAGACCCCAGGACATTGAATACCAAGGCACCATTTAGGAAAGCTGAGAACCAACCAGATTCACACTGCATGAACTCATACGTGGCAAAATCTCTGACGGGTTGGAAATCGGGTGTATCAGCTAACCACTGGGAGTGTGGGAGAGTAGGAAGGGCTATTTTAGGATTGATTGACAGCCATTTTCAGGTACAGTGAGATCCCCAGCTTTCTTTCTCCACTTTGGCGAAAGACTGGACGTTTTCTCTTCTGGAAGTGTAAAACAGGATCCCTGGGTGGACTAGCACAGGAGGTCCCATATCTGAGGAAATCAAGTCAGTAATTCAAGAAACAGTCCCTGAACTGGAGGATATGTTCCAGACTGAAAATGCTCAGCACAGTGGATGAAAACAGACTCACAATAGAGCATGTCCATGTGAAATTTTAGCGTGCTGGATACAAAGAGAAGATTCTGAAAGTTCCCACGGGGCAAGAATCGGGTTTTACACGAGCGACCCAGAATCAGAGTGACATTGGACTTCCCAACACTGAAAACTAGAACTCGGTGGAGAAATGTCTTCAGTCTTCTAGAGGAAGTGATTTCAACCCAGAATTCTGTGTCTAGACAAACTTAAATCAGGTAGGAGGCCAGGATGTTTTTGAACTGGCAAGGACTTCGTAAAACGGAGGCTGTGCTCCGCCCAAACACGAGGAAGATGACATTCTCAGGGTCCCAGCTCTAGCGGATTCCCTGCCAAACTGGAGCAGGTCGGGAGGCTCTGGGAGAGACTTCTTCAGGAATCGAAATTTGGTAGACTATCTGATTTGCTGAAATGCACTGAGATTTAAGCAATTAGAAATGTTGGGATCGAGTTACTTTTAGAACAGATAAAACAAGGCAAAGGGAGGTGAGGTGGGAAAAGGCAATTATGGACTTGAAGGTTAATTTAAAAAGCTGTGCAAGATAGTAAATGTAGTTTATTAAGTGGGAGTTAATACCATATGCGTATAACATTACCACTGACTGGGCTAGCCTGTTTTGTGAAACTGAGGAATTGTATGGGGAGCATGGTGTGCAAGGTGGGGTTGGATGGGAAAAGAGACCTATGGTAGAAAGGCGATAAAACTGAAAGATGAAGAAGTAGCAACACCAGCAAGTTATTTAGGAATATGGAAATAACTACCAAAATAATCAGCCAGAACTGGTGAGAACGGGTGCCCTCAGAGGGTGAGAGCGGGGCTGGTCTTTATGGCAAACCTCCCAGGACTCTTTGACTTTGACTCTTTAATTGTGTGTGTGTATATGACTGGAAAGACAAAAGACAACATTAAAACAATAAATCATTTACACAGAAGCCAGTATTGGACGTGAGTTTATTCACTGCCAGTAGAATTATAGCAGGGATAGAAGTATAAGGAAAATTGCATTATTTTATTATCTGTACCCATGAATCATATTTTACTAATAAGGCCTGTCTGAAATGTCCCTGAAAAGAAGATGACATTAGTGTGTCAGTTACTTGGGTATTATCGTGCCCTGCTCCACGCCCTGCCCGCTGTGTACAACACCGCTCAGGAGAATATGGAGGAGTGTTTATAAACCGCCCTCCTCTGAGTCTTGGGCTCGGGGTGTGCAGCTGTGGTGATTGGGATGGGGCTCGAAAGCCAAGGACTGGTTGGCATGAGTTTATAGATGTGTTGGTTTCAGGTTTAGTTTCAAAAATGCAGGTGTGGTGGCGCTCCAACCCAGTTGAGCAATGACTGACTTCCCTTCTCAGAGTTAGTTCCTTTGTCCCTGTAAAATGAGGACGCTGCTGCCCGCCTGGAAGGCTGGTTGGTAGTAGCAGCAGCCAGCTCTGTGTTTGTGATGAGAGTAAATGCTCTGCGTGCCTTATCTCACTTGGATGTAGTCCTGTGTGCCGTTAACAGCCATGAGGTAGGTGCTATCATCTGCATCGTGTAGATGGAGAAACTCAAGACCAAGGAGATGATATAATTTGAATGGGTGTCCACAGGCAGTAGTAAGAGGCAGAGCTGGGATTCATTCTCAGCCTTTCTTCACCCTCCCACCACTATGTTTACGCCCTACTGTTGACGCGCCAGGGTGCTGATGTGCCCCTTGTGGGATGTTAATGTGTGATAATGTAAAGGGAACATACATGGCATATAGTAGGTCCTCGCTAGCATTTGCATAATTCTGAACAGATAGTTTCTGTCCTGAGGTTTTTGCCTTTTGTCTTGACTCTTTTTGTTCAAGTGTAAGTGAGTTATAGTGACCAGTCGGCTGACTGCGATAAAGCAGTGCACCTCAGCTAGGGGTGATTTTGCCTGCTGGGAGACGTTTGATGACATCTGGAGGCTGTTTGGAGGGAGCGGAATGCTGTGACTGGGGTCTGCTGGGTGCCTCCTAGGGGTGCGGATAAAGATAGCCCCTGCCACAGAGTTGTTCGGCCCCAAGAGTCAGTAGTGTGGAGGCTGAGCAACCCTGGGTTGGAGAGCTCCTCCCTGAATTCTGTGCACGCGCGCACACACGCACGCACACACACACACACTCACTCATCGATCTGTGGTCTGACTGGTGACACTTCCTCTGTGGGCTTGGTCTTCACAGGTTTCCGAGACACTAAAGCGTTTTGCAGGGAAGGTGACAACAGCCAGTGTGAAGGAACGGAGAGAAATCCTTAGTGACCTGGGGAAATGTGTCGCTGGAAAAGGTATTTATTTTCCATCCCTATGGCCTAGAGATGATTCCATTTCAAAATCAATTGTTCTCTGTTTAGAACCACGGCCTTCTTTTCCCCTCCTTGTAACCACTTCTGCCTTGACATTCTGTATTTCCTTGTTGTAATCTGCATTGAAACAGTTGGTTAGTTTATCCATTTAGGTACCAAAGGTTTGAATAGTTTTAACCATTTTAATTGGAAACAGTTCTAAAAGATAGTAACAATCTTTCTTTCTTCTTAGTTTTTTAAAGATTTTATTTATTTATTTTTACAGAGAGGGGAAAGGAGGGAGAAAGAGAGGGAGGGAAACATCAGCGTGAGAAAGAAACATCGATCTGTTCCCTCTTGCACATCCCCAACCGGGGATCTGGCGCTCAGCCCAGGCATGTGCCCCGAACCGAGAATCCAGCCAGCAACCTTTCGGTTTGCAGGTTGGCGCTCAGTCCACTGAGCCACACCAGCCAGGGCCCAGCTGTCTTTCTTAAGTAATTTACCAGATGCAAAAACATTTTCTTTGTGACTTGGGTCATCATTTTTCCAGTCGGTGTTCTGTGGAACTCAGCAAGATGGTAGCAGGTGACTGGCCAGTAGCAGATTCCAAACTCAAATAAGTGTGGGAAATGTCACATCTGTTAATGCCCAGTGGAGGTTCACAGCATATTCCAGGAAGGTGTTTTAATTTTATAACACTTTCTTTAATTTCCTATTTTCCTCCAACAGCCTCCCAGCCCCCGCCCTTTTTGAAAGCCATTCAGGGTCTGGGGAACCCATTTTTGGAAATGCTAAGCACATACAGTCATCCTGATTTTGTGCCGTAACTGAGGGCTGTCCCTGCCACCGGCTGGGGTGTGTAAGACTAGTTTGCCTTTGCCCAGTCGATCCTGGTTAGTTTCTGAGTTTCCTGTGGCGTGTTTCGCAAATACAGCAGTGTTTGTCGACGTGTGGTCCCCAGGCCAGCAACATTGGCAGCGCCTCGAAACTGGTTTGAGATGCGAATTTTCACCTCTACCCCAGCAACACCAATTCGAAAACCCTGGGTTGGGGGAGAGGGGAGCCCAGTACCCGTGTTTTAACAAATGCTCAGGGTGAGCCCTGTTTCCGAAGTCCGAGGGCCGTGGCTGTAGAGAGTCGGGTCTCCCTTTTTGTCAGCTTTGACCTCTCCTCAGTCGAGAGCTCGCTTTCTACCGCTCTTTCGCCCGAGTTCTCGTTCGCTGCTTCTGGTCTGCTGTTGCCTGGTAACATACCCAAGCTCGTTAAAGTGGTGTGCGAGTGAAGTGAATTGCTGTTTGTGAGCTTCTACGAGAGTCTCCCAGGTCTTAATGCTTTAGTGTGTGACTTTTATGGCACCTTCAAAAGTCTTTCTGGTCACTCTTCCCAACAGGGTCCTAGTTAGACAAGACTATTGTTGACAGCTTACTGTCTGTACACACCTTCTGAACCATAATGGCTGACTGGCCCTGCTAAGGAGCTGCTGGGCATTACAATTTTTCCCCTCTTATGGAGTAAGGGGTATGGGGTGTGTGTGTGTGTGTGTGTGTGTGTGTGAAGATCTTTCAGGGAGATTTTACTCTTCAGTCACCCTGAAATGCTAATACAGTTCAGGGTGGATGATATTTCTAAAATGTTTCTAGTTTTTGATATACAAGCTGATTGTGGGAAGTTAACTACTCTGCACGAAATCGTTAGTTCTCAATTTTCTAGTCTTCTGAGTTGCAGCAGGAGCCATCGCGTAGTGACCGTCATTCTGGCTTCTCCTTTTGGTAGGGAAGCTGGTACCGAGTGAGTTACGGAAGGTGGGGTGAGATATTTTCAGTGCGGCTGAGGAGTGGGAGACTTTCTCAGAGCTGTCTAACCCTAGATGCAGTTGGTCAGCATGGCTCAGCCCGGCCTGGCCCTGAGGCCTCTCTGATGCTCCCCTCAATCCTGCCATCATGTCCTTGAACCCTGAGACTTAGGGATGCAGCGGGTCCTGTGCCTGATCTTCCCAGTCATGGACCTCTGCTGCAGCAGTCGGCGATGAGGGGCACGGCTCCGGACCCAGACGGGCTCATGTTCTAGCCACGGCTCAGCCACTAAGGCCGTGTGACCTGGTTCCAGCTACTTAAGCTGTCTGAGCCTGACTCCTTGTTTAGAGCATGGCGAGAGCGGTAATGCCTCCCTCACAGGGTTGGGGTGAGGCGTGAGTGCGGAGAACATGTATGGATGGAGCTTCACACGGTGCCTGGCCAGCTATGGTAAGCTCCTGGTGTGTGCTAGCTGTCACTGTTACTGTTCTCTTGGCTACAGCCTGGTTCTGATCCTAGTCACTCTTTTCCTTGGTTACTGAAATGGCCCCAAATCCAGTGGACGGGTACAGTATTCTGGGCCTGGGGGAACTGGCCCCGCCCCTCTTTCATTTCCCCTCCATCGGCATGCCCCTGAAGGGTGAGGCCAGCCCTCCCCCGGCCTGCTGCTCTTGGTGCCTCCATGCCGGTCTCACGCTGCAGCTTACACCCCCCTCTACACAGACCCCTCTCCTTTTCGTCTGCGTGCTTCCGTCTGGCGTGCAGATCCCGTCCCAGGTGGGCTTCCATTATTCAGCGCTGTTGTTGAACCAGAGTTGCTCTTTCATTTGGCTGGCCTGCTTGGTTCCCTGTGTGTCGGTTTCTTCACCTTAAAGTGGGCTCAGGCCCGGGACCCATCTCATGGGGATTCAGTGGGTTGCCGTGTGGGGAGTGCTCAGGGCAGGGCCTGGCACCCTTGCGCACCGGGGAAGTGCTGGGAGTGACGGTCCGTCCTCCTGCATCAGGAACAGGCATCGCGCATTTCCACCCCTGCACTTGGCTCATGTTAACGCCACCCGGCACGCGTGTCTCCTCCTTTCCGTTTTTCCGTAGCCTGCTAACCTATTAGGCCAAACGTCTGCATTTTTAAAACACTGCAGGTACAGATGCTTTTCCCCATTCTGATCCCTCCTACGACTCTAATTTTTGTCCTGGGTTTTAAAACCGTTGATTAGAATGTACATGAAGAAAAACGCACACATAGCATAAGGAACAGCTCATGGAATGATCACAAACTAAACACACCTGTGTAACCAGCATCCCGCTGGAGAAGCGGGAGAGCCCCAGCATGCTAGCACCTCCACTCGATAGCTTGTTCAGTTCTTTTTTTAAAATATATTTTGATTATGCTATTGCAGTTGTCCCATTACCCACCTTCATTCCCCTCCACCCTGCACACCCTCTCCCACCCACATTCCCCCCTTTAGTTCATGTCCGTGTGTCATAACTTCTTTAGCTTCTACATTTCCCATGCTATTCTTACCCTCCTTCTGTCTGTTTTCTACCTACCATCTATGCTACTTATTCTCTGTACCTTTTCCCCCTCTCTTCTCCTCCCACTCCCCTGTTGCTAACCCTCCATGTGATCTCCATTTCTGTGGTTCTGTTCCTGTTCTAGTTGTTTGCTTAGTTTGTTTTGTTTTTGTTTTAGGTGTGGTGGTTAATAATTGTGAGTTTGCTGTCATTTTACTATATATGTTTTTTATCTTCTTTTTCTTAGATAAGTCCCTTTAACATTTCATATAATAAGGGCCTGGTGATGATGAACTCCTTTAACTTGACCTTATCTGAGAAGTACTTTATCAGCCCTTCCATTCTAAATGAAAGCTTTGCTGGATAGAGCAATCTTGGATGTAGGTCCTTGCCTTTCACGACTTGGAAATACTTCTTTCCAGCCCCTTCTTGCCTGCAAGGTCTCTTTTGAGAAATCAGCTGACAATCTGATGGGAACTCCTTTGTAGGTGACTGTCCCCTTATCCCTTGCTGCTTCTAGGATTCTCTCCTTCATTTTTACCTTGGCTAATGTAATTATGATGTGCCTTGGTGTGTTCCTCCTTGGATCCACCTTCTTTGGGACTCTGAGCTTCCTGGACTTCCTGAAAGTCTATTTCCTTTGCCAGATTGGGGAAGTTCTCCTTTATTATTTGTTCAAATAACTTTTCCACTCGTTGCTCTTCCTCTTCCCCTTCTGATACCCCTATAATTCGGATGTTGGAACGTTTAAAGATGTCCTGGAGGTTCCTAAGCCTCTCCTCATTTTTTGAATTCTTATTTCTTCATTCTTTTCTGTGTATTTGTTTCTTTCTTCCTTCTGGTCCACTCCATTGATGTGAGACCCAGCTTTCTTTCCATCATTATTGGTTCCCTGTGCATTTTCCTTCATTTCACTTAGTGTAGCCTTCATTTTTTCATCTAATTTGAGACCAAATTCAACCAATTCTGTGAGCATCCTGATCACCAGAGCTTTGAACTGTGCATCTGATAGGTTGGCTCGCTTAGTTGTATTTGCTGTGGAGTTTTGATCTGTTCTTCCGTTTGGGCCTTTTTTTTTTTTTTTGGTCTTGTTGTGCCTGTTACATATGAGGGGTGGAGCTTTAGGTGTTCACCAGGGTGGGGCAACCTAGTCGCTGGGTTGTGACGTTGTATGTGGGGGTGGGGTCCGAGAGGGAACAGTGGCTCTTGCTTCGTTCTCTCTTGGATTTCAGTCCCTTCTGTCGCTTCCCACAAGCAAACTGGGCCCTTTTGGTGCTGATTCCTGTGTGGGTGGGCTTGTGCACGCTCTAGGACTCCGTGGGTCTCTCCAACAAACTCTCCTGTGAGGCTGGGAGTCTCTCCCTGCACCTCAACCCCCACAGGTGTTTTCAATCAGTGCCCCGAGGCTCTATTTCCCAGCGCTGGGACCTTGGGTTACACGCAGTGCCTTGCTTCACAATCGCCGCCTCGCTGGGTCTGCTGGTTGCTACCCCTCAGCCGGGGTCTGCCCGCTGCCGCCTGCATGCCCAGGGTCCGCCCGCTGTGGTCTTGTACGCCCGGGATGCCTTATGCGCCTGGTCCCACTGCTCTTTGTGTCCGACCCCTCTCTGCCTGGCTGCCCGACTCCGCCCCTCCTACTGGTCTGGATGAACGTGTCTATTTTAACTCCTTGGTTGTCCAACTTCCATACAGTTCCATTTTCTGTCAGTTCTGGTTGTTATTCTGTTTCTAAATTGTTGTTGCCCCTATCTTGGTTGTGCGAGGAGGCGCAGTGTGTCTACCTATGCCTCCATCTTGGCCGGAAGTCCCACCTGGTCAATTTTGAGGCTGTTTGTATTGCCTCAGCTTCATTCATTTAACAAATGTCCACCTGAGAGCTTTTCTGTACCTGGTGTTTTCCTAAAGGCCTGTTTTATCGTTGTTCTTTCCTCTTGGGAGTTCTCTTTCCCATGAACAGGGAGTGTCCAGTGGGCAGAGGCCGCGTTGGACACAATGCCTGGCTCAAGCAGATGCTCACGAAGCACTTTTTACTGACTAGTCTCTGTATAATCTCTGGTTTCAGATCTGCCGGAGGGAGCAGTGAAAGGGCTCTGCAAGCTGTTCTGCTTGACTCTGCATCGGTACAGGTGAGTCCCAGCCGGAGGCCCAGAGTCCGGAGCACTTTGCGCCGGCAGGTGGCGGTAGAGGGTAGCGGACAGACCCCAGGGCTCAGAGTGGGACTGCCTGGGTGCAGTCTGGGCTGTGTCACTTCCTATCTGCTGGACTCTAGGCAAGTCCCTTAGCCTTTCTGTGCCTCAGTTTCCTCTCCTGGAGACAGAATGATGCCGTTACTCACCTCATAGGTCGAGGTTAGAAAGCACGAAGTGCCTGGAACAGTGCCTGCCACGCTGTGAGTGCATCAGTCATGTGTGCGAAGCACTCGGCCTAGTCTGAGGCCCATAAGTGTTCCTTAAATGTAGGTGTCACCCTTACAGTCTTAATGGCTCATTTGCCCTTATTATTATATATTTTTTAAAAATTTTATTTGAGAGAGAGGGGAAGGGAAGGAGAAAGAAAGGGAAACATCAGTTGGCTTCCTAGCCCACACCCCCAGCTGGACACCTGGCTTGCAACCCAGGCATGTGCCCTGACCAGGAATTGAAATGGCATCTTTTGGTTTGCAGGCTGGCGCTCAGTCCACTGAGCCACACCAGCCAGGGCTCATTTGCCCTTGATTAGCTGCTTCCAGAATTTCTGGAGGAGGTAGATTTACCTAGTTATTTCCTAATCCCATTGCCTGTGATCCTCTAGAATACAGTGCAGCCTGATTTTTCTGAGATCAGGAGAAGAGCAGCGCTTTGCCCAAGCCACCTTGCCCCGGCCCATGTCCTGTGTTCACGTGTCTCCTTTGTTCCTCCCCCTAGAGATGCGGCGTCCCGCAGGGCCCTCCAGGCCGCCATCCAGCAGCTGGCTGAGGCCCAGCCAGAAGCCACTGCGAAGAACCTTCTGCACTCCCTGCAGTCTTCGGGCATTGGCTCCAAAGCAGGCGTCCCCAGGTCAGTTTTAGAGGTGGCAGCCCACAGGGGTTGGTAGAGTCCTGCTCGGGGGAATCTGATGCAGGTGAGCTGCACCGAGCAGGTGTGAGCATGCCTGCCCCCTTTCCCTTGGCGACTGTGAATGTGCTGGCAGTCTGCCTCTGGAATGGGGGGAGGAGCCCGCATGGCGGGAGGTGACACCAGATGCCCACCAGGCACCAAATGGGAGAAACCATCCTTTTGGTTATGTTTTATAGTAGTGCAACAAAGATGATAGCTCGGCCGATGAGACCTGCACCCTTTGCCCTGAATTGTCACAGATGATTTCTGGGAGCTGGTTCCAAGTTCTCAGTTGTAGGTCAAGGGCGGGTCCTATACACCGATCAGGGCCTTGCGGTGACCATTTGTCCTTAAGGTGGAGGCTGCTGCTCTGCACTCACCGCTTGCCTGCCCTGCCCTCTCCCCCTCTGCAGTAAGAGCAGTGGCTCGGCCGCCCTGCTGGCCCTGTCCTGGACCTGCCTTCTGGTGCGCATTGTCTTTCCCTCGAGAGCCAAGCGGCAAGGGGACACCTGGAACAAGCTGGTAGGTCCCTCAGGTCTTCGGAGTCAGGACGGTTAGCTCTGCACACAGTTGGGGCATGTTCGAGCACGTTCTCTCTGCCAAGTGCTCTTCTTGGTGATGGTGGCCAGGCACTTTGGATCGTCCTGAGGTGTGTGACTTCAGTGGATGAGCATGAGAGCAACATGATACGTTCATCTGTTTATCAGCTGTCTTGGAGCTGCTGTGTGTCAGGCATGGTGCTAGGCACTGGGAATATGGTAACAAGTGAGAAAACGTGGTCCCTGCCTTTCTAGCGTATGTGGAAGACATGGTAGCCCGGACAGGGGCAGGCAGCCAGGGTGCAAACAAACTGGTGAAAACACTGAGTAAATCACTTGGGGATTTTTTGCTCACCGTTCCATTCCCTGGGTTTGGGCTTCAGTGTTGAACTGGCCAGTGGAATGGCGTTCTTGCCAGGTGTTTTGGTCCTTAAATTCTCCCTTCCTTTCACATTCCCTGCCTTGCCTTTCACTCACCAGAGATGGCCCAGCAGACCAGGTTGGGCGGTTCTTTTGAATGTCTAGATGGGCTTTGTGGAGGGCAAGAGGAGTGGTCTTGCAGTTCAGTGAAAAGGCCTGTGAGGACCTTGATGTGGGTCTGTGTCTTGGCATGAGCTTCGGCCAAGTATGTAACTTCTGAGCCTATTTCCTCACCTGCAAAATGGGAAAAAATACCACCGACCCCATCCACCTCAAAGAGCCGCCATGAAGATGGGCTCAGACCAGGTGGACAGGGTGGTAGAACTCAGGCAGGGCCGTGCAGGAAAGTGGGGAGTGGGCTCAGAAAACCAAGAGCCCCAGCTGGTCAGACGTGCTGACGGCCTTGTCCCTGGGAGCTCACCCACTGGATGACCATGGAATGGCCGTCGGTAATGGCTGACGGGGATGGACCCTGAAACCTCTCAGGCAGTGGACATGCTGGAATTGGACTCCGTTCATAGTGTGGGTTTTCATTGATAACAAAAGGCCTCCTTATAAGATGGTTCATCATGGGCTCCCTCCTAATCACTGGACTTATCCCCAGTGAATTCTCATAACCAGTATCTGGGGTAAGTATGCCTGCGGGAGGAGCGAACCCTGGAATGTCGTGTTTATGGGAACAAAAGCGTCAGGAGCTTGGACCGTGGCTGTGTTTTCTGTGTCTTGAATCCTTTGCTCGCTGCTGATGTTGACAAGTTATAGGTGACTTAGTTGCTCAGGTTGGGGCCTCCTAAGTGCTGGGCGCTTGGGCTGCAGCAGGGAGTGTGACAGAGGGCCGTGCTGTCGTGGCGCCTACGCCCTTGTGGAGAAGGTGGACAACAGACAGGCCTACCAATGAATGAGGACACGTGGAGTCCTGTGGCGGGAAAGTGGGCAGAGGGAGAGAACGTGGCAGAGGGTGGCGTGGGGAGAAAGCTGCTCCGAGGGGTGTCGTTTGGGCGGAGACCTGATGGCTGCGGGAGAGCCAGCCAAGCCCAGGTCGAGGCCGGCACATTCCAGGAGGAGGGAACAGCAATATCGTTCCGAATGCAATGTCAGCAAGCTTATTATTTTCATTAAAATTAAATTTAAATTCTTTTTAATTAAAGAAATAAATGGTTCAGAGTTCAGCAGGCGTAGAAGGATATACTGGTCCCATTGCCAGCTCCTGCCCCTGTCACCCAGGACGCCGCCACCACAAGTTCCTCATGTGTGCGGGTCCCTTGTCTGTGGCTATGACCAGGCAGATATGTCTGTACCAGTGATGGTGCGCTTTTTCCTTTTCACCTGCTTCTTCTCTTCAGCCCGTCTGGAAATTTGTTTCAGAGTAGTGTGTAAAGAGTTTTTGTTCTGTGTGACTGTCGGCCAATCCTTTGAGTGGGCGTGCCACAGCACGTATGTGTAGCTAGTCCCCCTCAGTAGGCATCTATGTTGTTTACAGTCTTTTATTGTTATAAAAAGTATCACAATGAATAACTTTGGACAGAGGCTGTTTTGGACACACGCACTGGAATTCAGCACCCTTCTTAAGGATGCCCTTTTTCTTAGGCGGCACTTGCAGCGCATAGGATCTCTTTGAGGTGCTTCGGTTGAGTCCACACTCTGTGCTTCGTTCGGGGTTGCAGTGAGCCGCACACGGGCCGGGGTCGTCTCACTGGCCAGTCTTCCTCTTCCGTCTCCCAGTGCCTAGTACAGCGCCTGCCATTCAGTCGGTGTCCAGCAGGGGTTTGTGGTGCTGACACGGTGAAAGTTAAGGCAGGTGAACGAATACATGGAGGAGGACGCTTGTTCTTCTTCTGATGGCACCGAACCCGTCTGGGATTACATGTTCGTCTGTGTGTTTACTCGTTTAATACCCTTGTCTTCCTCTTCACTATAAGGTTGACGAGAACAGGGACCGCTTCTGTCTTGTTCTCCCTGTGTTTTCATTGTCTGGCTCAGAGAAGGTGCTCAACAAATATTTATGAATGAAGCGCTCGAGTGACCAGATGTAATTCCACGGGGGTGGAGGGAAGAGGGTGTGGCTGGAATCGAGTGGGAGAGGCCTAGTGGACATGATTGCAGGACGTGCTGGCCCGACGGAGGCCTTGGCCAGGCCGTGAGGGCCACGAGGACTCCATTCCCATTTCATGTGCTGACCTCAGCCTCCTGGTCCCGGCAGGTGGAGGTGCAGTGCTTGCTCCTGCTCGAGGTGCTGGGCGGCTCCCACAAGCACGCCGTGGCCGGTGCTGTGAAGAAGCTCACCAAACTGTGGAAAGAGGTGACAGGCGGCAGCAGGGGGTGGTGGGCATCGCCTCTCCTGCGCCACCCCCGGTGCTACGTGGCACATCTGCTTTGCGCTCTTCCTCCGCAGAACCCTGGCCTGGTGGAGCAGTACTTATCGGCCATTCTCAGCCTGGAGCCCAACCAGAGCTATGCAGGCATGCTGGGGCTGCTGGTGCAGTTCTGCACGAGCCACAAGGAGACGGACGTGGTCAACCAGTACAAGGCACGTGGGGTCGCTGGAGGGTGGGGGGACCTGGTTTCGTCGTGGCGGCCCCAGCTGCTGGCCCCGTCTGGAGCGTGTTAGTTTTCTCACTCAGGATCCCAGCCTTTCACCGTGATGTATGAACTTTGAGAAGTTGGAAAGTTTTAGCTCCAGCCCTGGCATAGCCTGAGATGATAGTTTGCCTGTTCATTTTGCCTGTGGTCATTTATTCTCCCACAGTTGAGCAGCTGCCATGTGCCCCGCACTGTGCCAGGTGTTGGGGGTGCAGCAGTGAGCATGGGAGCCGTGAATCCCATGATCGATCTATCTGAGATGAGCACTACAAAGGGAAATGCAAGAGCCCATGATACTCTGTAACCAGGGACCTTACTTAGATTATGGGTCTGGGAACACATCTCTAATGGAGAAACTTAAAGGGCAGGTAGGCTTTAGCAAGGTCAAGAGGCGAGAAGTAGCATTTTGGGCAGAGAAAGCAGCCTGTGGTGGGAGGCCAATGGGGTTGGAGTGTCTCGTTTGGGGTGGAGAGGTGTGTGAGATGCCGCTGGCGGGGTACCAGGCAGGCCGCGTGAGCTATGCTGTGGACTTTGGACTTGATCCCAGGAATGGTGGAAAGCCGTGAAAGGTTTCTAAGTGGGGGATGGCACCTCTGTGTTTGACCCCATAAAATTTGGGGCACTGATTTGTATGTTTTGGGAGACATTCCCACCAGAGGGATCCCTTAGGCCCAGGGATGCAATACTTTAGAGTGCCGGGGTCTGACCAGGCCTTCGTGTTCTCTAGAGTGCCCTGCTGGACTTCTATGTGAAGAACGTCCTGATGAGCAAAGTGAAGCCTCAGAAGTATCTGTTGGTGAGTGAGAGGTGGGGCTTACGCACCTGGCCAGGCTCAGCCCCACTTGCAGTGCTGCGACTCGGAGCTGTCCTTCGTTCTCGGTCTGCGCCCGTGAGGGCTGGGTGCCTGACTCCTCTCTCTTCGCAGGACACCTGTGCCCCTCTGCTGCGATACATGTCCCACTCGGAGTTCAAGGACCTGATACTGCCCACCATCCAGAAGTCCTTACTGCGGAGTCCGGAGAACGTTATTGAAAGTAGGTTGCCCCCGGATTGGGCAGTGGTAGGGAGAGTTGCCTGAGGAGCAGCATCTCCGACACCTGGCGGCGGGAAGCGCTGGGGGGGGGTGGGTGGTGAGGGGTGTGTTCACTGTGTACCTCATCGGGCCTTTCGGAGAGAGGCCAGGGACCCTTTCAGGACATGTTGGAAGTTAGCGGCCCTCTTGCTAGAAGAACGTACAAAAGCGTGTCAGCTGAGAATGCTGCACACCATGTTAGGGGTCCAGGGACCTTCTGGAGACCATTCAAGTTAAGAACCTCTGCTCTAGACAGTTTGAACTTGGTGTGGAGTTGGCACTTGAAACCATGGGATGAGAGGGTTCAGTCTCCATCCTTTTTTTTTTCTATTTAAGATTTTATTTATTTATTTTAGAGAGACAGGAAGGGAAAGAGAAAGAGAGGGAGAGAAACATTGATGCGTTTGAGATACATCAGTTGGTTGCTTCTCACATGCCCCCAACTGGGGACCTGGCCCGAAACCCAGGTGTGTGCCCTGACTGGGTGCTGAATGGTGACCTTTTGTTCTGGAGGCTGGTGTTCAATCCATTGAGCCACACCGCCCAGGGCTGCCCTTTTTTATCTTGCTAAAGAGTGTGGGTGGTTTTGCTGATTGGGATGGGACAGTACACAGCTTTATAGCAGAGCTTAGGGACCACTCATGTGGCCATTTGGAGGTGAAGAGTGGTCACGGTTCTGTATGGCTAGACGGCAGGCCTCATGGCATTTGTGGGGAGCAGGGCAAAGTGAGTGTTACATCTGAGCTGACATGGTCAGTGCTTTGTCCCCCTCAGCTATCTCCAGTCTGCTGGCCTCAGTGACCCTCGACCTCAGCCAGTATGCCCTGGACATCGTGAAAGGACTGGCGAGTGAGTACCCCGCCCCCTCACCAGCCCCAAGAATGGCACCGTGGGTTTTGGTTGTACTTGTCCCAGTTATCATAGAAAATGGGCATGGGAACAGCTCAGGTTAGAAATGAGGCTTTAACCTCAATGACATTCGCATAGTTTCCCCCCTGAGGCCCGTCAGAGTGAGCACTAGAGCTAGGACTGGAGCGCTGGGAGCCTGGCAAGGACAGAGATAAAAGCCTGGCCGCCCAGCCCTCGGCAGCTCCTGAGCAGCGGCCGTCCGTCCGTCCATCCGTGTGTGCAGGTCAGCTGAAGTCCAACAGCCCGCGCCTGATGGACGAGGCCGTGCTGGCGCTACGGAACCTGGCCCGCCAGTGCAGCGACTCCGCGGCGACGGAAGCCCTGACCAGGCACCTGTTCGCCATCCTCGGAGGTGAGCGGGCCTGTGTGGCCAGGGGCCGGCTGCGGTGTGGGGCCTGACATCCCCCCCTTCACTGGGGCCCGCCGGGGGCTGGTGCCCCGAGTCTGCGCGCGGCACGGCCGGTGGCCCGGGGGAGGCGCCAGGCGGAGGGCGAGCGTGTGCGGTGGTGACACAGGCCGTGCAGGGCGGTGCGGTCGGGCGGTCTCGGCCTGACTTCTGTAAGTGTGTGCGTGACTGGGGGGCAACTGGAGGGAAATATGCCAAAATGTCGATGATGTCTTTGGGAACCTGGGTGATTTTTAAGTGTTTTTCTTGATTTTTTTTTCTGTTCCTCAGATATTCTGTAAGATCATATTTCATTTTTTAGTCAGGAAGAAAAAAGCTGGTAAACGGTGGGTTGGCCAAAAAGTTTGTTTAGTTTTGTCCATAGGATGACTCTGCTGGTGCTCGGTTGTCTTTAACTTCATTAGAAACAGTTTTCTTGGATTGGATTGTGACAGCTGTCATATCAGCGTGCATTTAAAAAAACATGCAAATTGGTGAATTTTTGTGCAGCCATTTTAATACTGAAGATGGAACAAAATACACATTTTTGGCGTATTGTGCTTTATTATTTCAAGAAAGAGAAAAATGCAACTGAAATGTAGAAAGAGGTTTGTGCGGTGTATGGAGAAGGTGCTGTGACTGATTAAATGTGTCAGAAGTGGTTTGCAGAGTTTCTTGGTACTTCTGACATTTTGGCCAAGTAATTCTTTGCTGTGGGGCTGTCTTATGCACTGGAAGATGTTTAGCAGCAGCCCTGACCTCTACCCACTAGAAGCCGACAGTGGGAGATAGCCGACATACTCAAAATATCAATGAAGTTACTGGTGAAAATGAAAAATGTGTCATTTATTTTACGGAATAAACTAAATGGACTTTTTGGCCAAACCAGTATTATTTTAAACCCAGCTTTAACGCTTCATGTTAGAAAGGCCACTTCTGGATACAGAACCTGTATCTTCCTGGCACGCACGGTGCCCTTGGGGAACGTGGCAGGTGTGAACTCAGGTGTCTGCCATCTCTCCTGTCAGGCTCGGAGGGCAAGCTCACCGTCGTGGCCCAGAAGATCGGCGTCCTCTCAGGTACGGAACTTCCCCACAGGCCCCGGGAAGTGGGCTAGTAGATGAGGCGTAACGTAGCTGTTAGGTGAGGCGAGTCCTCCTTTGGAACTTGACCCCTCTGATATCTGGGACGCCCCAGCCTGGCTCCCAGGACCCTGCTGCCCTCCTGCTGGGCGAGCGGGCCCTGTTGAAGTCTGGTGGGAGGCCTGGCGTCTGGGGAAGGCGGGACGTGGGAGGGGGGCAGAAGGAGGACCAGTGGCTGCTGGGGAGGAGGGCGGCGGCAGGAAGACTCGGGTGTTGGTGGCTTTGTGCGGAAGAGGACTTGAGCGGGGCTCTCCTGCCTTCTAGGGATCGGGAGTGTCAGTCATCACGTGGTGTCTGGGCCTTCCAGCCAAGTCCTGAATGGGACCGTGGCCGAGCTGTTCATCCCATTCCTCCAGCAAGAAGGTAATTCTGTGCGGTGTGGTGAGGGTCAGTCTGGACCCATCCTTGCCCCAGTATTCACAGTCGGGGCCTGCCGTGAGCCCCTCCTGAGGGCGCGCCTGTGCGAAGCATCACTGCTGCCGCTCCCTTGTGCTCCTGCCGGCTTTCCATGCCTCTGGCTGTAGTTTGACGCAGGTCCGAGGTGTCGGACTGACTGGACTTGTGCTTCTCGCCCTAGTTCACGAAGGCACCTTGGTGCACGCCGTCTCTGTCCTGGCCCTCTGGTGTAATCGGTTCACCACGGAAGTCCCCAAGAAGCTCACCGAATGGTTCAAGAAAGCCTTCAGCCTTAAAACCTCCACCTCCGCGGTGAGGCACGCCTACCTGCAGTGCATGCTGGCCTGCTTCCGAGGTGAGAGGCCCCCGGCGGAGGCGGGCCCGTCTTCAGGGCGTCTCGCCGTGTCAGGCTTCCCCTTCTGTCCAGCTTGTTGGCATTGCTTCTTCCTGAGCCTCTGGGGGCGTGCGCGTAGTCATCCTTATATCCCAGAACCCGCCCAATCTTCATAACAGGTTCTGGCTTCTCCCTGGTACTAGACCTTTAAAGGACAAGCTTTTTCTGGGAGGACCCAGAACCGGAACCTGCCACGACCGTATCTGGAATCCTGGAGGAGTGATTGTGACAGGGCTGATTTAGAGGGTCCGGTTCATATAAACTACACTGTGGATTGGTGAAAAACAACTTCTGCCCTTGCCTTAGTGCTGACGGCCCTGTCATTGGGCCTCCGCCCCCTTCCCAAATAGCTGGGGGAAACTTTCAAATCTCTGTAGCTTGATCGCAAGGTAAAAGTCTCTAATACTGATTTCCACCTCTGCGACAGGCCTGCATTCCTTTGTTTTAAAGTTTAAACTGAGGATGCGCTGTGTTTAAAGAAATGGGGGGACTCCAGAGCCGCCTCTAGAGAGCGGACACCCTCCGCCCGCCCCCACATGTCGGTTTGCCATGTTGCTGCATCGATCACCCCTGACTTCAGACTGGGCTCTACGCCTCAGAGACTCAGTTGAACCTAGTCTGTTCAGCTTGAGCCAGTTTTGCTCTATGCTTTTAAAATAAACATAACGTTAGCCTTGAAAACAAACATTTCTTGAATTCAAACCCGTGACATCATCTGGATGAAGTACTTGTGTCATTATGAAATGTTCAGGTGTACTGGTTCAGTAATGAACGTGGGTTCAGCTGTAGTTTTAACAGGTTGCTGCTTTTTCTTTTAAGTTGGTTTAGTTCACAGGTCAGCAGATTGGTTTTGGTTTTGGAATTTGGGTCCAGAGTCCGTCTGGTCTGGGGGGAGAGCCCCAGAAACAAATGGGTGGGCATGAGGTTGGGCCCGGCTCTCTCTCAAACTAGCCGTGTGGCCTTGGGCGACTCAGCCTCTCTCGGTCTGTTTCCTTATCCACCAAGTGAACAGCCGTGCTGATGGGTTAGGAAGGATCCTTCTCGCTCCTGCTTGATGGTTGTAGAGTTTGATTTAAGGCCCAGGTTCTGATTCCAGTTCTTCCTGGTACTTCACAGGGTAACGGAAGGGTTTAGCCGGCCAGCCCAGACCTGGGGGGTAGCTCCCTTCTCAGGTCCCTCCCGCTCCCGAGGATTGGGGTGTTCTGTACGGGGCTGGCACTCTTTCCACAGGTGACACGCTGCTGCAGGCCCTGGACCTACTGCCCCTGCTCACCCAGACCGTGGAGAAGGCGGTCTCCCAAAGCACTCAGGTTCCCATGGTCACCGAAGGGGTCGCTGCAGCCTTGCTGCTCTCGAAGCTCTCGGTGGCTGACGCCCAGGCGGGTAAGAGTCCAGAGCCGTCCAGGAAGATCGCAGACGGCCTCTTTCAGAGCCCCCGGGAGGAGTGTCTCGATGTTTGGGAATTTACGGCATCAGCTTGGCCACTTATAAATCGGGTCGCCCACGGGGCAGCTTGTCATCTGCTGGGATGAGCCTAAGAGCCACACTGGGTGACAGGAGTGCAGCCAGGGCCTCTGTCGCTGTCCTCCTTCACCCTGTTGCTCCAGCGCTCTGGGGCGGGGACTTACAGATAGTGCCCGGGCTGACCTGGGTTTAGTAGCGGAGCTTTTTAAACATCGGTTATACATTGTGGGGTGTCACATGAGAAGCTTCCCTTTAGCCAGGCTGTCCGTCTTCCAGCCTCTGAGCGCCCCCTCCTCGCCCCCACCTCGCCCCCACCTTGGACAGTGGCACCAGTTTCGTCCCCACAGACAGTGTGCCAGCAGTGAGACACACTGGGCACGTACTGTACATGGCGGCGTGTTCTGTCCTGAGCGTAACTTGGAGAAGACTCCAAAGGAGCACCACAGAAAGAGCCTCCTCGTTCTTTTCTGTGGCTGCGTGGCGTTCCGTGCTTTCTTTAGTCCACCTTCTACTCTGCACGGGGACAGACCTGAGCTTATTGCCGGGGAGGACGGAGAGCCTAGCAGTGACCTGTCCATGCAGTGGGGGGTCTGTCAGCAGAGCCAGCGGCAGCAGCTTCAGGATGGAGGGGACCAGCCCTGGTGGGCGTGGCGAGTTGTGTCATGGGGGGGCCTTTTATGTCTTGCAGAGGCCAAGCTGAGCAGTTTCTGGCAGCTGATCGTGGACGAGAAGAAGCAGGTGTTCACGTCTGAGAAGTTCCTCCTCCTGGCCTCGGAGGATGGTGAGTTACTGCGCCCTCATTTGAACTCAAGTTTGGGACCGAATTTCGCTGGAGGGTCTTCAGAGCAGACTGTTCCCTGACTGCCTGCTGTTTTGACCAGTCGGCTTTGCAAAACCCTGGACCAGAGTAATCTGGAGGAGAGCTTCCTGTCACGGGAAGGTTAGGGAAATGGGGAGGGTGGGGGGGAGTGGGAGTTTCATGGAGACAGAGCACGATCGCTGTGGAGCTGTGGTATTAGGTGTAATTACACCTAATTGGGTAATTGGTGGGTGCTGTCGCAGAGATTTTCTTGTATTGATACTGCGAAGCCGCTGAGAAGCTCTGGCGGAGTGTGGTTAGCTCCACTCCTGCAGGAGACGCAGAAACGACTGGTTTCTGTTGGAGGGAGGGAGCCGTGGGTCTTTAAATGCATGCTTGAAATCCTGGGTTGCCTTAGGGATGTTTGCCCCCGATCGGCGATTTGAAAAGTCTTTTGACCCATAAATCACAACATCCTATTATTGAGCTACAACTGTTAGTCACTCCTTGATTTAAAAGGAATAGTTTTGTGTAGGAGATACACTCACGTAATACAGAAACAGAAGATCCAAGAGGGTCTGCACTGAAAATTATACCCCTGCTTTTATTTCTGGTCACTCAGCTTCCCGTCCATAGAGAGAACCAATTTTATTCACTTCTGTGCATCCTTGATACTGTATTTTTATATCAGTAGATGTCTTTTATGTGTTGGTTCTCTACCTTTTTTACACAAGTGGTAGCTTGTCTACTATATACGGTGTGCTGTCTGGATTTGGAAATCACTCTGTGTCAGCGTGTAATGAATGTCTTCATTATTTTCAGAAGTGACAGTAGTTTTTAATTAATTAAAAGAAAGTGTATACTTTTCCTTATTCCACACACGTGTTGGTAGTAGGCAAAAAGAAGGAAATGCTAATGAGCTTTTTCATTCCACATCCAGTGATAATCACACGTACATCTGGGTGGTCATTTTCCAGTTCTTTCTGGATTTCTTCTCTATTTTTAAAAAATACTTATTTTTTTTGGAGAAAGGGGGAGGGAGGGCGAAAGGGAGAGAAACATCGATGTGAGAGAACATCGCCTGGCTGCCTTTTGTATGTGCCCAGACCAGGGGTCAAACCTGCAGCCTGGACATGTGCCCTGACCAGGAATTGAACCCACGACCTTTTGCTTTGTGGGATGACACCCAACCAACTGAGCCACACTGGCCAGGGCTATGCTCTCTATTTTATTTTATTATTTATTTATTTATTTATTGTTTTAAGAAAAAGATTTTATTTATTTATTTTTGGAGAGAGGGGAAGGGAGGGAGAAAGAGAGGGAGAGAAACATCAGTGTGTGGTTGCCTCTCATGCGCCCCTCTACTGGGGACCTGGCCTGCAACCCAGGCATGTGCCCTGACTGGGAATTGAACCAGCAACCCTTTGGTTTGCAGGCCGGCGCTCAGTCCGCTGAGCCACACCAGCCAGGGCTGTGTTCTCTATTTTAAAAACACTTGTGCTGTCTCTCTCCCCTTCCAGCCCTGTGTACCATGTTGTATCTGACAGAGAGACTCTTCCTTGACCACCCGCACAGACTCGCCGGCAGCAAAGTCCAGTACGTGAGGCTCGCTTACCTTTCCCCTTGGGCCAAGGGAGGCGAACCTGGCAGGAGCCTGAGAAATGGGGGTGCCGGGGCCGGGGGTGGGAGGGCTGGCTGTGGAGAACCCCCCGCCCGGCCTTCCACCAGGACGGTCTCGCCCTGTCCTTGCAGGCAGTACCACCGGGCTCTGGTGGCGGTGCTCCTGAGCCGCACCTGGCACGTGCGCAGGCAGGCCCAGCAGACGGTTCGGAAGCTGCTGTCCTCTCTCGGGGGCTTTAAGCTGGCGTATGGACTCCTGGAGGAGCTGAAGACTGTTCTCAGTTCCCACAAGGTGAGGGCATCTGGGCTGCAAGCCGGGGCTCTCAGACCCGCCTCTCCAGCCCTGCTCATGCCGTGCGTTTTGGAGGGCCTGCTCCTGGGCCGTTCTCACTCATTCACTCAGTCTCTGTGATTCCACAACCTTCCCCCTGCCCTTAAGCTCCAGTAATATACCGAGTTCGGATAGAGTTGACTCCTGAGCAGGGCGAAGGTTAGGGGCACCGACCTCTCTCAGAGCCGAAAATTCGACTGTAACTCCTGTCGGCCGTGCATATGTGGACTTCCGTGTGCGGAGTTGACCCTTGAACAACCAATCAGCGTGGTTTGAACTGTGGGTCCAGTTACAAACCCACGGTGCTCAAGGGTCCGCTCTAATTCCTTTTCCTCTCTAAAGACTCTCCATGTTGTTCGATGTGTAGCTCAGCCTTTTATTCCCGAGTAATTGAGTGACACTTAATATTTTTAAAGTACTTGATAATTTTTAAAACATTTTCTGCCATTTTCCCTTTTGATTTTTCACAGCATCTTTAAAAGGCAGATAGGCTTACCACCCTTGTTTCATATGAGTGGTCCAGGGTTCCAGGAGCCAAAATGATTGGCGTAGTGTCTCGGCGGCTGGGTGCAGAACTGGGAGTTGACCCCGAAGACCCACGTCCTCTTTCAGTGCCCTCTGTGCCCGGCTTCCCTCCCTTCCTGAGCCTCCCTGAGTCTCCCTGAGTCTCCCTGAGGGTGCGGGCCCGGGACAGACCTGTGGTCTCGGGCGAGGCCTCCTGGACCAGTTTCTGTTGCCTTCTTCCCTCACCTGGTGTGGAGTCACGGTGCTTCCTCCTTCCAGGCACGGCTCACCGCCGGCGGGCCCCAGCGCAGGGAGCTGGGCGTCAGTCTCCACTCGAGCTCGGACCCCTGAGAACGACACGAGTGGGAGGCAGCCGTGCATCACTGTGCGTCAGGCCCGCACAGGGCTCTGGGCAGTGGGGGTCACGTGTTGTCTTCTCGCAGGTGCTGCCCTTAGAGGCTCTGGTGGCTGACACTGGGGAGGTGGCTGAGATGGGCAAGGCCTGCGTGCCGCCGCGGGTCCTTCAGGAGGCCCTGTGCCTCATCTCCGGCGTGCCCGGGCTGGAGGGTGACGTCGCCAACACGGAGCAGCTGGCCCAGGAGATGCTCATCATCTCCCACCACCCATCCTTAGGTCCGTGGCTGGCGCGGGCCGGGAGGGTCGGGCCGTGCTGGGCAGGTGTGAGTGCGCCCAGCAGAAGGCCTCAATTTTCCCTGCTCCTCAGTGGCGGCGCAGGCTGGACTCTGGCCAGCACTCCTGGCCAGAATGAAGATTGACCCCGAAGCCTTCATCACCAGGCACCTGGACCAGATCGTACCCAGGATCACCACGCAGAGTCCCCTGAACCAGGTGATTGGCACAGGAGCTGGTTCTGGCCTCCGGTCAGAGTGCCCGCAGGGGACTTCAAAGAAACGGGTGGAGATGAAATGCGGGTTTGGACCCTTGGGTTGCTAGTGACAGAAAATGCAGACTGGTTTGAGCGCAAAGGGGAATGTGCTGCCTCATTTAGCTGCTAAGCCCCAGGCTCTGCCTGGACAGGGACTCGATGTCATTGTCAGGATGTTGTTGTTGGTGTCTCTTTTACTCTGTGTGTCTCTTCTGCTTGTGTCTCTCTGCCTTCCATGACGTGGGCTCCATTCTCCAGCTGCCCGTTCTGGTAGCAGGACAGCTGCTGGAGTTCCAGGCGTATAGCTTGTCCCCCATAAACCCCAGTGGGTGGGGCCTTCATTTTCCAGCCATTTCAGCTGGTCTGGGGTCTCACCGGCCTGGTTGGCCTGATTTGGGTACTCTGCTCATCCCTGGGCCAGTCCTTTTGGTCTGGGTTACATGCCCACCTCTGACGAGTAGTAAAGGCTCACTGAGGAGGCAGGCACCTGCTACCGCTCTCCACTGCCGTGGGTAACACTCAGAAAGAACAGGCAGGTGCAAGAAGAAGCAGAGTCGATTGCTAGGGGCACTTCGGCGGGTGGGACCCCTTTCCAGTGCCAGCCTTGGTGCACACTGACCGCGCCTGTGTTTGCCCGGCAGTCTTCCATGAACGCCATGGGCTCCCTCTCCATCCTGTCCCCAGACCGGGTCCTCCCGCAGCTCATCAGCACCATCACTGCCTCCGTGCAGAACCCCGCACTGCTCCAGGTGACTCGGGAGGAGTTTGCCATCATGCAGACCCCTGCCGGGGAGCTGTACGACAAATCCATCATCCAGGGGTGAGATGCCACTCGTGGGCTCCGTTGCCATTCCTCCCCCAGCCTTAGTTTTCTTGTGTATAGGATGGAGATGATGCCTCTTTTGTAGGAATGAAGGAAAGTCTCCATTCGTTGGGCAAGTGCCTGCTCTGTTCCAGGCATGCACTTCAGCAAGGGCATTTTGAGTATTCAGCACTTTGCTGGTGCATACTACTTAAAAGCTACCTGGGACTTCACAGCTGGTGGGAGGCTGATGGGACTCGTGTGTTTTATTTATTTATTTATTTATTGGGCGGGGAGAGGGAGAGAGGGAGAGAGATATCAGTTTGTTGTTCCCCTTGCCCATGCACTCAGTGGTTGCATGTGCCCTCACTGGGGATTGAATCACAACCTCTGTGTATTGGGACAGTGCTCCAACTAACTGAGCCACCCGGCCAGGGCAGGTGGCAGTTCTGAGCCTGGCTGATTACCTGCCCTGCTGTTTCAGCGCCCAGCAGGACAGCATGAAAAAGGCCAACATGAAGCGAGAGAACAAGGCGTACTCCTTCAAGGAGCAGATTATCGAGCTGGAGCTGAAGGAGGTGAGTACACCCAGGCATTGCACAAGGGGTGCTGGCCGAGCTCGGTGGCCCCGAGCTGGTGGCACTTCCTGTTGCACATACACTCTTCCCTTGGGTCATTCTGAGGCCAGTGGCACGCTCCTCTGATGCCCCTTCCCCTCTGGGGGGCATCCCGCCTCACCCTTGACTTACTCTTTCTTAGTAGCTTTTTGTACTCCAACCTCAAGGGAAATATTTTTCTCTCTGCTGGGTGCCAGTCACAGTTCACACATTTCCTTCACTAAGTGCTGTTGCTTGAATTCATGCCTCTGCACCCAGCCCCGGGGGATCATGGGTCGGTGGCTGTATTCAGCTTGTAACAGAACATGCGCGGTGCTTCCCTGTCTCAGAGCCCTTGCTGTTCCCTTGGTCGTTGTGAGCCTGGGTTCTTGTCTTCCACGTCTCAGCCCACGTGTTCACATGTCTGCTTCTCAGAGAGGTGACCACCCCGCTCACTCTGTCCAGGGTAGACCCCGCCCTTCTTGCTCACTGCGCATCATGCTTCTTCCCCTGGCAGCATTTCCCGTGGTCTGAAGTCGTCCTGTTTACATAGTTGGTTGCATGTTCATTGGCCGTCTTCACCCACTACTCTGTGCGCCCTCTGAGGGCAGGGCGTGGTCTCACTCCCCACGGTGTCCCCGCATGGACAGTGTGCGCGGCGCAGTGCAGGTGCCGCCCAGGCAGTACTCGCCGAGTGAATGAGTGCTCTCCTGGCCCTTTCTAGCCCTGGGCTTATACTGGGGGAAGGACAGGGCAGGAGGCGAGGCTGAAGTTTTGATTCTGAAGCTGTGTGGACCAGAATGCTCTTCTTAGCACATTGAGAAACTTTTCATTTCTCTAACATGAAAAGGCCTTCCTTATGTTTGTCAGTAGAGAATCCAGTAAAAAATCGCTTCTTTACTGCTGTCCCTGTTCTGTAGGATCCGGGTGGCTATGGGCTTCATGGGAGGTGGGGCGAGGAGGCCACCCGCTGGGTTTTGGGGCCCAGGTCCCAGACTGGGAGCTGGCATGGTGCTGACCGTGGCGCCGAGCTCGCCGTCCGTGGTGGGGAGCGAGGTCTGTTCCCTGGAGATGGAATTGCTGTGCTCGCTGCCTTTAGGAGATAAAGAAGAAGAAAGGCATCAAGGAGGAGGTGCAGCTGACCAGCAAGCAGAAGGAGATGCTGCAGGCGCAGCTGGACAAGGAGGCGCAGATCCGGAGGCGGCTGCAGGAGGTGAGTGGCCGACACCGCCACACTCCGTCTGTGAGTGTGCTGGGTGCCCCAGGCCCGCTTCGCGCCGTCCTGGAGCAGGGCCCCTCTGACCTGTCTCCGGGGTGATCTGCTTGCAGCTGGACGGTGAGCTGGAGGCGGCGCTAGGGCTGCTGGACACCATCCTGGCCAAGAACCCGTCCGGCCTGACCCAGTACATCCCTGTTTTGGTCGACTCTTTCCTGCCCTTGCTGAAGTCTCCCCTGGCCGCTCCCCGGATCAAGAACCCTTTCCTGTCGTTGGCTGCCTGTGTCATGCCCCCTCGGCTCAAGGCTTTGGGTCAGTCCTCGTTTACTGGCTGTGGGCCTGGCCCTGGGTGGGTTGGGAGGTGGGCGGGGGTGTCCCTGAACATGGCGGGGAGCTGCGTGGTGACTTAGGCTACTGACTACTGACCTTTGTTTCCACGTGGAAGCAGCCTGGGAGCCTGCAGCAGCGTATCTGTAGGGGGACGTGGGGCCTCTCCTCTGTCCTGTTTATGCTGCCGTGCCTTCCCTCTGAGGCCTGGGGTGTGGACACTGGTCGGTGCGGCCTTTCTACAGCAGTTTAAGCCTGAGCAGTCAGAAACTCGGTGGCAGCAGGGGTGGTTCGGTGCCACGTGGTTGGTCCGTGCAGCCCAGAGCTCCTGAGCGGCCAGGTGGCGGTGACAGGAGCGCTCTGGTTTTCAGCTCCTGTTGGCCCCGGTGAAACAGAGACCGGGTAGGGCGGCCGGGAGTTGAGCAGACTTCCTTCCTGGCCTTAAGGGAATGCCCCCGGGTGCAGCTGGAATGTGGGAACCGCACTGAGTGACCATGAGTTCTGGAAAAATGAGTCTGACGGAGAACAGACCGCTGATGGTCGCCGGAGGGCCGGGGTGTGGGCCTGGGTGAGAAAGGCGAAGGGATTGGGAAGTGCAGGTGCGAAGTCACAGAACAGCCCCGGGGACGTAAGGAACAGCATAGGCAACACCGTCAGTAACCCTGTGATAACTGTGTGGGGTGCCAGGTGGGCACTGGGAGTACCAGGGGAACACTCTGTGAGGTGTGTGAGGATCACCTACTATTCTGCACACCTGAAACTGATGGGGAGTAATACTGAACGTACACTGTAATTGAAAACTGGACTTCAAATATAATGAGTCCGGAAAGCCATTCTGGGTCAGCGCAGGTGGAGCCTGCCAGACCGTTACCTGGCCAGCGGGGCTTGGTGCGCGGAGGGCGTGGCCCAGGAGCTTCGCCCGTGCCTGGATGGCCTCGAGGGGCTCGTGCCTGCCCTTGTGTGCTTCTCGCATCTTAGTGTCAGGACGGCGCCTGCCTGCCTCCCCTTCGGTGCAGTCCTGACGAGGAGATGAAAATTTAGGTCAGGGACTCTCTGGCACGGCGGAGTCAAGTCAGAGGGACGTGGCCCCTCTGCGCTGGGCCAGGTTCTTCTGTCCGTGCGGCTCATCCCCTGCCGGTCTCTCTTCTCGGGCGCAGGCACCCTGGTGAGCCACGTGACTCTGCGCCTGCTGAGGCCAGAGTGTGCCCTGGACAAGTCGTGGTGCCAGGAGGAGCTGCCGGTGGCCGTGAAGAGGGCGGTGGCCCTGCTGCACAGCCACACCATCACCAGCAGGGTGGGCAAGAGTGAGCCAGGTAAGGGCTGCCTGAGGAAGGGGGGTGATGGGAGCTGGTACAGGGAGTGAGTGCACTGCCTCACCCCCTGGGGCTTCCTGAGGCTGTGGCCATGGGCAGGTCTCCCCGCTCCCCGGCCTTGGTTTCCTCATCTGAAAAACGGGGGAGTCGGAGCAGGTGGAGGATTTCCGAGCCCAGTCCTGGTATTCTGCGAGGCGCTGTAGCCCCCACTGACGGTTTCCTTTTTGTCGCTGGAACCCACTTGCCTGCTTTAACTCTCTCGTTCTGGAGCTGGGCAGTGTTTGGGTGGGAGCGGGGTTGGCTTCAGAACTGGGCCACCCACTGTCGTCCCGTGTGCTTCTCCGTGTCAGAGAGGGCCGCAGCCCTCCCCACTGGCCCTGAGGATGGAAATCGAGGCAGCGGCGCCTGGTGCCCTGCCCTGCCTGCAGGGTCAGGGTCGTCTCTGCTTGTTGCTCACAGATGCTGCGCCCCTGCCCGCGCCAGCCTTTTCCTTAGTCTTCCCATTTCTGAAGATGGTGCTGACCGAGATGCCCCACCGCAGCGAGGAGGAAGAAGAGCGCATGGCCCAGATTCTTCAGATCCTCACTGTCCACGCCCAGCTGAGGGCCTCACCCAGCAACCCGCCTGGGCGTGTGGATGAGGTTGGCAGGGGAGCTGAGCTCTCCCTTTGGCCGGAGGGGGGTCGGGAGGCTGGGGCCTTCGACACTTCCTGGCCCGTGGGCAGTCCTGGTGGGGCAGCGGAGCGTGTGCTTGCAGAGCCCTTGGGGGGAGAGCCCAGGCGTTCTCCTCCTGCAGCTGCCAGGGCCTCGGGGCAGCGTGCAGGCCGCCGGTGCCTGAGAGCCTCTGACCTGAGGAGGTTGAAGGATTTTTGCACCAACTTACAGTGTTTGTTTTGTTTCTAACTCAGAAGACAGTATTGGTCCCTCTCCCTTTGGTTTGCTTATAATTATGAGACTGCACCTCGTTTATTGAGAGGTTTTCTTTGGAATAGATTATATTCTAAAAATTTGCCACAGCAGTGCACACCTATTTTAAAAAATTCCAACAATAAAGAAACAAAAAAAGAAATGCCACTTCCAGAGGTAACGTGTGCGAACCACTGCGGGTAGACCCTTGTGGACTCTTCCCTGTGCACACGCAGAACTCACTGCACACACAGAACTCACGCCACGCTCAGCAGAGCAAAGGTGATCGCACCTCTTCTTTCCTGGGGCTCTGCGCTGGGTCTCCGCCCCCGGCGGTGCCTGTGGGTCACCCTGACCAACTGTACGGGCTGCATGGGACTTAGTGCTGCGGGTGCACCGTTTTTTAAGGTGGTTTCTAACTTCGCCTTATTTTGAACTGCGTTGTGGTGTGCCCCCTTGTACGAATATGCCCCTGGTGCACTCTCGTGAGCATTTCCATAGGACAGAGTCTTGGGTGTGGGACTGGTAGGTGATGCACCATGTTCTGAGCTCCAGCTTTACTAGGTTCCCTTTTCTCCAAAGGGAGTGCAGCCTCAGACACTGTTAATCTCGCCAACAATGACTGAGAGAATGGCACTTCCTTTTATTTTGCGTTTCTTTACTTACTTGTCAAGTTAAGTATCCATATGTCTGTGGGCCACCTGTATTTCTTTTCCTGTGAATTTCGAGGGAGTTTCAGAGTTAGTTAATTCTTGAGTCCCTCAGGATCATCCTGGTTCACTGGGGTTGGCTAGTGTGGGTTTAGCTGTGAACCTGCTGGGGTTTCTGCCGTGGAGTTGGCCAAGAAACCCAGAATGCCACGCGGTGGGCGAGCGGATGCTGCGTTATGTGCCACAGGGCTGGGTTACAGCCCTTCCCCACAGCCTCACCTGCCTTACCTGCTCTTCCCTCCCAGAACGGCCCGGAGCTGCTGCCTCGGGTGGCCATGCTGCGCCTCCTGACTGGGGTGATCGGGTCGGGCTCTCCTCGCCTGCAGGTGATTTGGTTTTCAGTGGGCTGTGGCTGGGACTCAGTCTGTGACTCTGATCGTGGGTCCCGGTGTGTGGGGTTGAGTCCTAGTTCCCTTGCTTAGCCCTCACTTTTGCACTTGAGCAAAAGGGCTGCTTTTGAGAGACAACCTCACCGTTTTCAGCTAGTGAAGGGTTCAGCTTGGGTTCTGCCACTGGCCTTGCCCCAGAGCTGGGGTCTTAGCCCTAGCTGGGCTGTGGGGTGGGCGTTCTCAGTCCAGACCCCTCCCTGGCCCCGTAGCCCATTGCCCGGCCCCCTGCCTGACTCCGTAGTAGTAAATACTCTGTGGAACTGAGCCCAGAGGATCGATGTCTTCCTTAGGTTCTGGCTTCAGACACCCTGACCACCCTGTGTGCCAGCAGCAGCGGCAAGGAAGGCTGTGCCTTCGCGGAGCAGGAGGAGGTGGACGTGCTGCTCTGTGCCTTGCAGTCCCCGTGCGCCAGCGTGCGGGACACCGCACTCCGGGTGCGTGCTCACGTCCTCGCAGAGCCACTGCGGCCTCCCTTGTGCAAGGGTTTGAGCTGATGGGAGAGGCCTCAGATTTGTGCCCTGTGCCTGGGAGGCAGAGAGGAGAGGTGGCGGGGTGTGGGTCAGCGTCATTCTTGGAATCGGAATGACTAAGCAGTTTTGCTGCACGGCTGTTTTACTTTTCCTTCCTTGGAAGACTTCACCTGATTTGTAAACTGGGATGTGGATCTTAGTGTTTTTATAGGACAGATATGACTCATAGGATTAGTTTATCCCACTGCCTCGCCCTTGGCTTCTCCTGGTATTTTTGGACCAAAAACTAAAGGATCCATTTGGAATATGAGACAGTGGTTCCCAAACGCCAGGCTGTAGCTTCCTGCTGCCGATGTCTTTTCTTAAAAACAACAGGAAGTGAAGGTCCTTTCCTTTTGAGATTTTGTCTGTCTGGCATATTTAGACTTAAATTAAAAAATTTTACATTAGAAAAGATTCTACCACCGCATGCTATCATTTCACAAAAGAAAAACTATTGGAAGAAAGAAAAAGAGGAAGGAAGGAAGAAAGGAAGGAAGGGAGGGAGGGAGGGAGGGAGGGAGGGAGGGAAAGAAAGACTGTCTGAAGAGACAGAGCAGCTAGTAGTGGAGAAAGAGAGAGAGAGAGGGAGAGAGAGAGAGAGAAGCCGTCTGAAGAGACAGCAGCTAGTAGTGGAGCTGATTCATGGCATTCCCTAGATCAGTGATGTCCAGTGAACTTCTGTGTTGACGGAAATACTTTTGTCTGTGCTGTCTAGTGTGGTAGCTGCTATCCAGCATGCTGCTATTGCGTACTTGAAATGTGGCTGGTGTGATGAGGACTTGTAGTTCGTTTTAGTTGATATAACTTTGAAGACCCATGTGTGGCTGGGGGCTACGTCTTGGACAGCACGGCCCTAGAGTGAGGCGAGGAGGCAGGTCGAGGCGCCTCGCAAGGCTGTGCCTCACGTGGCTCCATCCCGCTCTGGTGCAGGGGCTGATGGAACTCCACATGGTGTTGCCAACGCCTGACACCGACGAGAAGAATGGCCTGAACCTTCTGCGGAGGCTCTGGGTGGTCAAGTTTGACAAGGAGGAGGAGATCCGGAAGCTGGCGGAGAGGTGAGAGCCGCCTAGGAAGCAGCTGCACCCGGCGTGCTCAGCCTATGGCAAGGGAAGGGCTGGGCGGTGGCGTTTGGCAGGGCAGGCAAGACAGACCCTTGTCTGACCAGCCCCGACCCTTCGGTCTGTGCAGGCTCTGGTCGATGATGGGCCTAGACCTGCAGCCGGACCTCTGCGCCTTGCTGATCGATGACGTCATCTATCACGAAGCAGCTGTGAGGCAGGCCGGGGCCGAAGCCCTCTCCCAGGCCGTGGCACGCTACCAGCGGCAGGCGGCCGAGGTCATGGGCAGGCTCATGGAGATTTACCAGGAGAAGCTCTATGTGAGTAGCCTCTGCCCGGAAGTGGTCCGAGTGGTGAGAGTGTGGGTTGGACTCTGCTCAGCCTCTAACTTGCTCCAGACAGGAGTCTGGGAGCTCACTGTGGCGGCTCAGGGTGGCTGTGATGACCGCAGCCTCACCCGCAGGTGGCTGGCTTGCTCGGCCTGGCTGGGAGGAGCACTGCAGTTCATTTGTCAACCTTTCTGTTGCAGCGGCCACCCCCGGTGCTGGATGCTTTGGGACGAGTTATCTCAGAATCGCCTCCGGATCAGTGGGAAGCCAGGTATAACAGCTGCTGTGCTCTTGTTCCCCTCAGAACTGCCGAGAGGCAGCAAGCTGGCTGGGCTGGGTGATGCGAGCAGGCAGCACAGGTCAGTTGAAGAGTGGCAGGAAAGGACTAGACCTCCCTGTGAGTCAGAGAGACCTGAATTCACATGCTGGCTTCTCCCAGCCTATGTGGCCTTGGGCACGTTTCTTCTTTCCTCCAGCCTCTGTGTCCTCGGAGGTCCTTGGGGACCTTCTTACTGCTCTGTAGCTAAAAACAATAGCAGCTCTTTGCCTTTGTAGAATAGGCCCATTCCCGAGTGTTTTCACATCCAATTCCTTTCCCTACCTCTCTTCCCACAGTCTGCCCTGGAGGTGGAGGGGCAGGCGTTGCACTCACGTGAGGAGATGGAGGCAGAGTTGGTCCCCTGCAGGTGGGAGACTCCGGGTAGATAGATGGCAGGTTTCTGTTGGGCACGTGGGCTGTGCCAGACCGTTGTGCAGACCAGGGGGTGAGCGCTGGCCAATGGGATTATGCCGAGCTCTTCCCTGCACAGCAGGGTTTGCAGTTGGCAGGCTCCCTCCTGTGACTCACCGGGCCAGATCCCAGCACAGAGGAACCCGTGGCTGGCTCTCATCCCCCGACACACTCCCATTCCTTTCCCAGGTGTGGCCTGGCTTTGGCCCTGAACAAGCTCTCCCAGTGTTTGGACAGCTCTCAGGTGAAGCCGCTCTTTCAGTTTTTTGTCCCTGATGCCCTCAATGACCGGAACCCTGATGTGCGGAAGTGCATGTTGGATGCAGCCCTTGCGACACTCAATGCCCATGGGAAGGTAAGGCTTCCAGCCAGCTGAGGGCCGGGGGGACTCAGGGAGGCTGAGTGCTGGCAATCCTGGTGCGGCACCGGCCCCCTGGAGGATTCCGTTTGTGTTTATTTTGAACCGAGGAAGACCCCCAGAGGGAGTTAGATTCCTCAGAGTCAGCTGCAGTCCTGCCAGAACACTGGCAGCGCCGCTGGCACTGCTGGTGGGCTTGTCAGGGTGGCTGTCCCGGAGCGGCCGGGGCTTGGTCCTGGGGCAGAGACTGCCATCCCCTGCAGGGCTGCTGTGAAGTGAAGCCCTGGCCGCACTTGGCTTTTCAGGAAAACGTCAACTCGCTGCTGCCGGTGTTCGAGGAGTTCCTGAAGAATGCACCCAACGACGCCAGCTACGACGCCGTGCGGCAGAGCGTGGTGGTCCTGATGGGCTCTCTGGCCAAGCACCTGGACAAGAGCGACCCCAAAGTGAAGCCCATCGTTGCCAAGCTCATCGCTGCCCTCTCCACCCCATCCCAGCAGGTGCCTGCCGCTTGCGGCCGGACTGCGGGTGGGCGGTGGGCTGCCGGGGGGGAGCTGGGTGCCAGGGGCCCGAAGGCCCAGTTCTCCGCACAGACTTGTCCCCTCCCTCAGAGCACAGCCTGGTTCACAGTCAAGAGCGCCCCCAAACGGGATTATTTTGTTTCTTTGTTCTGGTAGACCTCCTAGATAGTTTCGATTTTTCTATTCATTTTTTAACAGTCTTCTTTGCATTTGGCATAAACTTGGTGTTAGGGATATGAAGATTTAAAAAGCCACTGGTTGCCTTGTATTGAGCTTCTCTCCGTGTTTGTTACATGCTTCATCGGCCTTTTAATTCAGCCTCTGAGCCACAGTGCAGGGATTTTTTTTTCCTTTTTGAAAAACACATTCACATATATTTTCTGCAGTTTGCATTCTGGACCACCCAGAATGCCCTCATCAAATGCAGCCTCACAAAATTGTGGTCAAATATGTTGTCAGAAAACCTGGCCTGCAGAGGTCCTGCCTGGGCCCCGGTAGCAGGACGCTTTTCTGCTCTCGAGCTGGGCTGGCCGCGCGGTGGCTGGGAGGTGCGACTGCCAGCGTCTTCTGGTTCCGTTCGATTTGGTCCTGGCCCTGTCAGGCCCAGCCTGATTTCCGGGTGGCTTGGACAGGGTGAGAAACTGGGAGATGTGGGCCGGTTTTGTGGGGGCACAGTGGCATGCTCTTTTCTGGATCTTACTCTGAGTGGGTTTAGTCTTCCTGGAGTTTCTTACCCACTCAGGCCTAGGTTCTCTCTTCGGACCAGAAACAGCACCATGATGGTTGCTGTTCTCGTCACAGGCAGGTGTAGTGAGCGAGCCGATGGGGGCCATGTCATACATGAGTATGTTACTCTGTTTGCGTTTCTGACGTCCTGTGTTGGCCGACAGGCAGTGGCTGAGATGGGGCTCAGGGGCATCCATGGGGAGGTGCCGTGCAGGACTGTGTCAGCCACCAGGGAAGGCTGTGGTTCCTGACAAGGCCGACCCCTCCCTTAGGTCCAGGAATCCGTGGCCAGCTGCTTGCCGCCCCTCGTGCCAGCCATCAAGGAGGATGCCGGAGGGATGATCCAGAGGCTGATGCAGCAGCTGCTGGAGTCAGACAAGTATGCCGAGCGCAAAGGGGCCGCGTACGGGCTGGCGGGCCTGGTGAAGGGCCTGGGCATTTTGTCACTAAAGCAGCAGGAAATGATGGCAGCGCTGACCGATGCCATCCAGGACAAGAAGAACTTCCGCCGGCGAGAAGGTGAGGGTCTCTGAGCTCGGTCCCCATGGCAGCCGGCGGTAGGAACTGGCCTTCCCTTCCCCTCTGGGGGGCGATGTTTGTGAGTGTGCTGCAGAGGGGCAGCTGTGTGTGACTCGTGCCATCTGGTTCTTGCTTTGTGGCCTGGACCTTCTAACTCAGCGATGTCTTAGCTGGGAGAGGTTTTGCCCTTCTGCCTGTTAGTGCCAAGAAGTGACGATGCTCCCCTGTTCCCTCCGTTCCTGCTCAGCCGCATCCGTGCTGCTGAGGGAGGCAGAGGGTGCTGCGCCTTCGTGGGGCAGCACTTCAGGCCCACGGCTGCCCTGAGTGTCTCCAGAGGGCGAGGAGGTGGCGGGGAGGTTGCCCCAGCTGCCCTGCCTTCTTTCCCCCAGGAGCCCTCTTTGCCTTCGAGATGCTCTGTACCATGCTGGGGAAGCTCTTCGAGCCGTACGTGGTGCACGTGCTGCCCCACCTGCTGCTGTGCTTCGGGGATGGGAACCAGTATGTGCGTGAGGTAAGTCCCGAGGCTGCACGTGAGACCTGCTTTGCTGCCAGAGCCCCCGCCCGTACCTTGGGCCCCAGTTATCGGTGTGGACTGCCCTGCTTCTCAGTAAAAGTCTGAAGCTTTATGACGTGAGAAGCCTCGGCTCTCCTCCTCAGCTGTACCTGCAGGCCTCGGGGTCCGACACAGTAGACCCCTCAAGAAGTATTGGTTCCCTGGGGAACGGCTGGTCTCGAGTCAGGCCTTGACCCCTGCTTAGGTGAGGGGGCCCCTGAACGTTTTCTCTCCGCCCTCGAGGCTGCAGATGACTGTGCCAAGGCTGTGATGAGCAACCTGAGTGCGCACGGCGTGAAGCTGGTGCTCCCCTCCCTGCTGGCCGCCCTGGAGGAGGAGTCCTGGAGGACCAAAGCCGGTAAGCCGCTCCCTTCTGTGTCTGTCTCAACTTCCCGCCCCGAAAACTGCTCTCAGGGAGGGGTTCCAGGCAGCCACGACGCTTGTCCTGTGTGTGCGCTCCCGGGCCCGGGGGTAAGGCCGAGACTCTGTGCCAGCAGGCAGCCCAGCCCCTCACTGGTCTGTGTTCTTTGCTGAATGTGCAAAGAACAGGCCTCCGACAGAAGCCGCGGCACTAAATCAGGAAAGCCCAGAGTTTTATAGCTGGTCTGTGGCTAGTTCTGTGATTTTTAAGTCTTTCCCCCAACTCCCTGCCCCATTAGACCCCTTTTAAAAATTGTAATCTGCCCTGGCTGGTGTGGCTCAGTGGATCAAGTGCCGGCCTGCAAATCAAAGGGTCGCCTGTTCGGCTCCCAGTTGGTGCCCATGTCTGGGTTGCAGGCCAGGTCCCCAGTAGGGGGCGTGCAAGGGACAACCACACATGGATATTCTCTCATTTACTTTCTGTCTGTCTTCCCTTCTGTCTAAAAATAAATAGATAAAATCTTTTTTTAAAAATTGTAGTCTTACCTGGGATCCTAATGTGCAGAGAGATAGAAGCAGAGCTACTGTGGTCTGGGGAGGGTCAAGGTCTGGGGCCTCTCACCTGGTTTCCCCTCAGTCCTTCAGGCTTTGCCCTCCAGTTTGAAAAATCACAGATCTAAGTCAGTGTCCTCACTTGCGGATGAGGGGACAGGCCAGAGAAATTCAGTTGAGTGAATTGGCCGTGGAGCGAGGCCAGGACCAAGCCAATCTCCCCGGTCCTGGTCTCTGCCGGAGCCAGTCCCCTCTGCCCTCTGCCCTCTGCCCTCTGCCCTCTGCCCGGGGTCTGCGTGAGCGCAGTCTGCAGAGGAGCAGGCTGCTTGTCCCTTCCAGGCGGCCCGCCCAGGTGACTGTTGGCCTGTGCCGTCTGCAGGGTCGGTGGAGCTGCTCGGGGCGATGGCCTACTGTGCCCCCAAGCAGCTGTCGTCCTGCCTGCCCAACATCGTGCCCAAGCTCACGGAGGTGCTGACCGACTCCCACGTCAAAGTGCAGAAGGCCGGACAGCAGGCGCTCCGGCAGATCGGCTCCGTCATCAGGAACCCGGAGATCCTGGGTAGGCCTCTCCCACAGCGGCCTCGGCCCTGGCTCCTCCCTGTCCCGGGACACTGCAGGGGGCACGCATTCATTCAGCAAAGATGTTTGCCCTCTGAGGACAGATATGTTCACAGTGAAGTACACTCTAAATTCTGGGAAGCCCTTTTTCTAGAATGATGAACAAGAAGTAGTTTGGAAGTGGTGGGTCTTCCTGCTTGTCTGGAGCGGTTGTCGTTGGCGGCACAGGCAGGGAAACTGAGTCGTCGGCTCAGAAGCACCTTGACTGAGGGAGCCCTGTGTGCTGAGCCGAGCCCTGAGGTCAATGGACTCGGAAGACAAGCTGTGGACCGGAGCAGCAGCATCCACAGCGTTAGGGTCTGTGGGGACTTCCCAGCCTAGCTCATGGCAGGAGACTGTGAGAGAGGGGAAGGTAGGGGCAGGTGGTCCCCTTCCCTTTACTGTTGCCCTGTGCTCTCGACCGTGGTGCTTTCTGGAGTGGCGGGCAGAGGCTCATTTCCGGAAACGAAGCCTGGCCAGCCACCTCGACCAGCGCCTCACGTGTGGAATTTTAGGCGGCAGCCGGGAGTCTCAGTGCCACCCAGAGCCGCTCAGCCCAGGCTGAGTTACTGGGTTTTTCTTTCGCTCAGAAAAGGGTGGGTTTTGTCATTTGTTTGTTTCTGTTTTTTAAGGGATGAATGGGTACCCTTGGATTGTGTTGCTGTTCTTTGCAGTGTCCAACGGCCCCGGGGCTATCTAAGGCCCGGCATAGCCTCGTCTCCGCCAAATGAGTAGAAGTGGCTTCGTTTTGAGAATCCAGCCTGTTTTTTTTTAAAAATTGAAATATAATTTGCATAATATAAAATTCACTTTTTAACAATGTATAATACAGTGGTTTTTATACATAAGCATCACCACTCTCTAGTTCTGGGACATTTTCATCGCCCTCAAAAGAAATCTCATACCCATTAGCATTCACTCTTCATTTCCTCCCCTACCCCCAGCCCCTGACAAATCTATTTTTTGCCGTGGGTTTGCATTTTCTGGACCTGTCATGTAAATTATACTATATGTGGCCTTTGTGTCTGGCATTTTAGAATAGTGTTTTCGGGGTTCCCCCATGTCGTAGCCTGTATCAGTGCTGCATCCTGTTCTGTGACCCAGGGACAGTCCATCGTGCACACGGACCGACCACGTGTTGTTTACTGATTCGTTGACGGTCACCTGGGTTGTTTCCTCTTTTTGGCTGTTAAGCCCAGTGCTGCTGGGAACATTTGTGCGCAAGTCTTTAGTTCTCTTGGTTAGACACCCAGGAGTGGGGTTGCTCGTCCTACGGTGCCTGACTTTCCGAGCAACCCCCAGACTGTTTTCCACAGCGACTGTACCCGTCGACACTCCCAGCAGCAGCACATGAGCAGGATTCCAGTTGCCAGCACTGTCGTTGTCTGCAAAACCAACAGTGCCTACAGCCGCCTTCATGGGTGTGAAGTGGCGTCTCCTTGTGGTTTTGATTTGCGTTTCCCTAATGACTAGTGATGTTCAATGTCTTGTGCTTATTAGCCATTTGCATATCTTCTTTGGAGATCTGTGCAAATCCTCTGCCTATTTTTAAATCGGGTCATTAGATTTAAAAAAATTGTTGACAAGCAACATGGGCTTTATAATGGCTGAACTTCCTGGGCTTGTGGGAAAGACGAACCAGGTTTTCCTCCTGGAATTCCTCCTGCGGGGCTGATGGCCCTGAACTTGAGGGCTCATCCTATCTGGGCGTAGCTGCTCCGAGCGTGGTGCACTTCACTCCCATCGCTGGTTTTGGTGTCTCAGAAGTTCTTTCACAAAACCACTCTGGGCCGCCGCCTTCAGAATGAGGTCCGAGGTGCCTGAGCAGCAGTCTTGTGGGGCCCGGCACTGGGATGCAACCCGGTGCCCAGGGAAGCCAGCCCGCAGGGTCCCACCGGCGCACACCCTCGCCCTGCAGAGGGCCGGCAGCTGCTGCCTCCGGGCCAGCTCCTGCTCTCGCAGCGAGGATTGCTCTCTGCAGACAGGCCGGCCTCCCGGGCTGTGACTCGAGGGGCTTCTGGCAGCGGTTAACCCGGACTCCCTTCTCTTCCGATCCCTCTGGTTCTGGGGGCCCGGTGGCTTTGCCACACCACAGACTCTTACAGAGCAGCCTCTCTTCTGTTTGGACACGCAGCCATTGCCCCAGTCCTGCTGGATGCCCTGACGGACCCCTCCAGGAAGACCCAGAAGTGCTTGCAGACCCTGCTGGACACCAAGTTTGTCCACTTCATTGACGCGCCGTCCCTGGCCCTCATCATGCCCATCGTCCAGAGGGCCTTCCAGGACCGTTCCACAGACACGCGGAAGATGGCAGCCCAGATCATTGGCAACATGTACTCCCTGACAGACCAGAAGGTAGCAGCCCAGCTGGGGCCGGTGCAGGGCGGACCAGGGGACGCTGGTTTAGGGCCCAGAGTCCCTGCACAGGCGGCGTAGGGGGGTGTGGGCACTGCGTCCCTGACTGTGTTTGGGAGGAGACCCAGAGCATTTTGGGGTGGAGGGTGGGAATTGAGGTTCTCCAGGCATCTCGCAGCACAGCGTTTGAGTCCCTATCCGCTCAGCCCGGGGGGAGGCCCCTCACCGCGGGCCCCTCCTATAGACTGAAGTGCAGGAAAGGTCCAGCCTCACCTTTGACCTTTCAGGAGTGTGGGGAAAGTGGCCGAGGCTTTGACTGCTTGCAGCGTGTTCTTGTTTCCAGCCTTCCCTTCCGTGAGCCTCTCAGGAAACGAGGGGAGATGGACCTGACCTTGTTTGCTTACCTGCTCCCGAGGCCTTGCCCGTGTGACCGCTTGCTCAGCTCTGCCTGGCTCACTGAGCTGCGGGGCAGGAGTACAGTGGGAGGGCGGCTCATCCCGGAAAATCTGGGAAATTGAAAACCTGGAAAAACAAAAAATTTTTGTGGAGGAGCCATAGTCCTTCAGCACTAAAGCAATTCCTGTTAATGTTTCTTTTTTTTTTTTTAAATTACATTTAAAAAGTTATATTCCTGCCCTGGCCATGTGGCTCAGTTGGTAGGAGCATCAGCTCGTACACCAAAAGGCTGTGGGTTTGACCCCCGGTCAGGGCACACACCTAGGTTGTGAGTTCAAGCCCTGGTCGGGGCGCGTACAGCAGGCAGCTGATTGCTGTAGCTCTCTCACATGGATGTTTCTCTCTCTCTCCCCCTCCCTTCCTCTCTCTCTGAAAATCAGTAAATACATCCTGGGATGAGGATTTAAAAAATCATATTCTTTTCTTTTTTTTTTAAGATTTTATTTATTTATTTTTAGAGAAGGAAGGGAGAGAGAAAGAGAGAGAGAAACATCAATGTGCGGTTGCTGGGGTTCATGGCCTGCAACCCAGGCATGTACCCTGACTGGGAATTGAACCTGCGACACTTTGGTTCGCAGCCCACGCTCAATCCACTGAGCTATGCCAGCCAGGGCTAAAAAATCATATTCTTGAACATCAACTTATTTCCAAGCTTGTGAGTTATTCACAAAACTGATTTTTAATAATTATGTATCCAACAAGTTTATATACTATAAGTTACATAATCCTATCGTTGGTCATATAGTATCCAGAGTTTTTTGCATTTTAACTGTTGCTGTTATGAACATAAGGTTTTTTCTATATTTAAAACTGTTCCCTAAAGCTGACTGCTATATTAAGAGATGTAAACCTTTTAAGGTGAAGAAAAGGAAGATGAGCCCTGACTGGTGTGGCGCAGTGGGTTGGGTGTCATCCCCCAAACTGAAAGGTCGCTGGTTCAATGCCCAGTCAGGGCTCATGCCTAGGTTGCGGGTCAGGTGCCCCGTTGGGGCGTGAGTGAGAGGCAACTCCTTGATGTTTTGCACATCGATGTTTCTCTCTCTCTCTTTCTCCCTCCCTTGTCCTCTCTCTAAAAATAAATAACATCTTTATAAAAAAATTAAAGGGAAAATGATAATGCAAGTCCGAAAGGAGAACACCAGAAATAGTTTCCTGTAGATTCCAGAGGTGGGGCAGGCCTCAGTTTTAAGAGAAGGGCAGGAGGGGCGAGAACACTGAGCTGTAGCTGGTGGCTCTGCCGACCTCTTGAAGATGGGCCACGGCGCCCTTCCAGGGACCAGCAGTGCCCTTCCCCGCCTTGTCTGGGAGCGCCCCTGCCGAGTGCTCCCTGTCAGCAGTGTCGTGAGCACAGTGTCCCTGGTAGAGCGGGTCCTGGAGAAAGCAGGGCCCGGCCTCCCCCTGAGTCACGTCTGTGTTGTTGCAGGACTTGGCTCCTTACCTGCCAAGTGTGACGCCGGGCCTGAAGGCCTCTCTTCTGGACCCTGTCCCTGAGGTGAGTCTGGGAGGAGAGGCGGCAGGAGCTCGTCACTGCAGCCCAGTCCCCAGAAAAATTGGTTCCTGAGGATTTCCTGTAAGCTGCTTTTGTGTTTGGTAAAGGGAAGGAGACCTGAGGGACCCCTCCTTGTTCCTGCCTGGTCACCTAGTTTTGAACCCTCAGCTCCTCCCCACCCCTGCTCTCGGTTACCTGACAGGTGCGGACGGTGTCTGCAAAGGCGCTCGGGGCCATGGTGAAGGGCATGGGGGAGTCATGCTTTGAGGACCTGCTGCCGTGGCTGATGGAGACGCTGACCTATGAGCAGAGCTCCGTGGACCGCTCTGGCGCTGCACAGGGTGAGGCCGGCGCAGGCCCAGGGGCCGCCCCAGGAGTGCCTGCTAGGGGCCTTGGATCCGGTGGATTCACTCTGTCTTCCTGTTGCAGGGTTGGCCGAGGTCATGGCTGGCTTGGGGGTGGAGAAGTTGGAGAAGCTGATGCCAGAGATTGTGGCCACAGCCAGCAAAGTGGACATCGCGCCCCACGTCCGAGATGGCTACATCATGATGTTCAACTACCTGCCCATCACCTTTGGGGACAAGTTCACTCCTTACGTGGGGCCCATCATCCCCTGTATCCTCAAAGTAGGCACTGGTGGCTGGGCCCAGGAGACGGTACCAGGAGGGTGGGATGCGTGTGCCCTCCTGGTGAGCAAGGGCGGCCTGCCGACGGGGGTTGGTGGCGGGAGTCCGCACCCTGCTGTCCAGGGAGTCCCGTTTCTTTTTGGGTCTGGGCGCCTGGGGGAGGCAGCCCTGGCTGACCCACGCTCTGTGCACAGGCTCTGGCTGACGAGAACGAGTTTGTGCGTGACACCGCCCTGCGCGCGGGCCAGCGGGTCATCTCCATGTACGCCGAGACGGCCATCGCCCTGCTGCTGCCCCAGCTGGAGCAGGGCCTCTTCGACGACCTCTGGAGGATAAGGTGCGAGCTCCGGCGGGACGGGACAGCCCAGGGACCCCAGCTGTGCACGCGGGGAGCTTCTGCTGAGAAATAGCGAAGTGTCGCCAAGGAAATAATCCGCTTTTGACCATCTGGCGATTCTCCCGTTTCCTGTAGCAATGTCCTCACTCAGAGTCTTTCTGTAAAAGCTTGTCTTCAGTCAGTCCTTCGGCTGTATTACAATTTAAACACAAATGTGTTTTAACCTGGAAAGTTTTCTTCTGGGAACTTATTTCAAGGCCAACTTTGGTCAAGTGTTTAAAGGTGTAGATAGAAGGGGGTCCGTTGCAGTATTGTTTATCGCTTGAAAAATAGGAGGTTAGTTTAAAAAAAGCCGCAGCACACCCACACTGTGAACCTGTATTCAGCCGTCACACGGAACGGCGTGAGGACTGCTGTCTGCTGGCGCAGCGAGCTCCTCGGCCCGCAGCTGCCGGGACCGGGGCGCCTGTGCTGCGGCCTCGCTTCCCACACCGAGTTGGGGGGGCGTGTCCCTGTCTCGGGGCGTACAGGGCGTCGTCACTGGAGTGTCGGGGTGGCTGCCTGAGTAGCGGGGTTTGGGTGATGGTTTACCCACACTCTCTATATTTTTCTATATTTTTGGAATTTTACGTTTGTGACTGTTACTTTTTATGATCATTCAGCGTCACTTAAGTTGAAGAGAGATCCCGTTTGTCCTCTAGGCCTCTTCGGACGCCTCCAGGCCAGGTGGTCAGCTTTCCTGGGCTCCTGCTAATGCTTCACTCTGTGCTGTGTTTCTCTTTCAAGTAACTTATCATAGAAATTTTCACGTATTCTTTTGAAAAGTATTCTTTTTCATTACTAATGTTCATTAGTAGAAAACTTGGCAGGAAAATTCGTGGGAAGGTGTAAAGAAATGGCAATCGCCTGCAACTTTTCTCCCCCTCCGGAGTAGCCACCGTGAATATCTCCGGTGCACTTCCTCACGGTCTCTCTCTGCCCGCTGCTTGGCTGAGCCCCTGCACTGCCCCTCGCAGCTGCCTGACTCTGTGCTTGGCTTCCCTCTCAGGTTCAGCTCTGTCCAGCTCCTCGGGGACCTCCTGTTCCACATCTCGGGTGTCACTGGAAAGATGACCACGGAAACTGCCTCCGAGGACGATAACTTCGGGACGGCCCAGTCCAACAAGGTGCGTGCCTGGAGTCCATCCTCCTTGCCGCGCCGGCGGCCGGTACGTGCTGGGCCCTCACGCTGCAGGGGCTTCACCGCTTCATGTTCTCTGTTGCTCTCCGCCGGCTGCAGGCCATCATCACTGCCCTGGGGGTGGACCGGCGGAACCGGGTGCTGGCGGGGCTCTACATGGGCCGCTCGGACACCCAGCTGGTCGTGCGGCAAGCGTCACTGCACGTCTGGAAGATCGTGGTCTCCAACACTCCCCGCACCCTGCGCGAGATCCTGCCCACTCTCTTCGGGCTGCTGCTGGGTTTCCTGGCCAGCACCTGTGCGGACAAGAGGACAGTGAGTTTCCTGGGCCTCGTTCTGACCTAGCAACCCCTGAGGCCGCTTTCAGAGGCTAGAAAGACGGGTCTGCAGAGACTGGGAGAGCACCTCGGGTCTTCTGTCTAATAGGGAGCACGTGTTTATTTACCTGGTCATTCAGCAAACGCTCATTAAGCAACCGTTGTATGCTAAGCAGCATTGTAAGACCGGGGATGTAATGGAGAAGAAAGGCAGCCACACTCCTTGTCCCCTTGGAGCTCCAGTCTGGTAGACGAGATGGATGTTAATCAAATACACAAACAGGAGCTTTATGCAATTGTGGCAAGTGCTACATGGCGCTGCAAATGCTTATAACAGGGACATTTAACCCAGCTAGGGCGTCAGGAAAGGCTTCTGTGAAGAAGTGGTGCTTGAAGATGAAAGATCAGTAACCAGTACTCAGGTGAGGAGGTGATAAAGGACTATTCCGAACAGAGGAGGTAGTGCTTTAGATACAAGGACAGGATGTGCAAAGGCCCTGCGGTGGGTGGTAGGAACATGCCAACTGTAGGGGCTGAGATCTGGAGCGAGAAGGCAGGCAGGAGCAAGCGTGGTGTGAGATGCGGCTGACGTGCTGGGCTGGGGGGGCCGTGTTCACGTTGGGAGGAGGGGCCAGCCCCGCTGACGCTCACTTCTGCCCGTCCCCTTCGGCCCACTCCCAGCCCCCATCCCCCATCCCTGGCAGACAGACTGAGTATTTGGCTCTGAAGAAGGGTTTGCGTGAGACCTCAGAGGAAATGTTTTTTTCCCTAAAGTGTTGGTTCCAAGTTCAGCTCCCCTTGGGCAAGGGCACAGGGTTAAGTGACTTCTAGGCTGCAGTTCTCAGTCCAGGGAAATTGGCCCTTGACTGGAGAGCTCATGCTGAATTTCCTGTTCGCATGCGAGGTGCCGGCTGTTGCCCCAGGTTGTGTAGGTGTGTGTGACACCCAGGTCCTCTCATCGTGTGGTGTCGTGGGGGCTCTGCAGGGGTAAGGGCATTTGGGGAAGTCACATCAGTGACCCGGGTAAAGTCTGGGAGGTCCCAGGGCCCTCGTTCTGAAGTTTGTAGGGAATTGATGTCTGGCCTGGTCTCTGCTGGCAGATTGCGGCGAGGACGTTAGGAGATCTCGTCCGGAAGCTGGGGGAGAAAATCCTGCCCGAGATCATCCCCATCCTCGAGGAAGGCTTGAGGTCTCCGAAGAGCGACGAGAGGCAGGGCGTGTGCATCGGGCTGAGCGAGATCATGAAGTCCACCAGCCGGGACGCCGTGAGTGTCTCCCGCGGGCGGGCGCCGCGGGGCCTTGCAGCTGCAGGTGACCTGACGCAGGGCTGCTGGGCCAGGGCTGCTGGGCGGGTCCGGGAGGAGCTGCGTCACTAGGGACACTTCACGTCAGCCAAGTGAGGACATGCACACCTCACTCCGGAGGGCACTGCTGGCAAGCTGGCGGGGCCCCATGTGGACTGGAGTTTCCTGCCCCTTAGCTTTCCTATCTGATCTGCTGGCTGAGAACTAAATGATTTTGAGGCTTTGAGTGGCCTTTGGAAATCCCAGATGGTCTTTTCCTCACCATTCTTGAGGTTGCTCTCGATTAATCCCTTTGTGTCAATGTATCAGTTCAGTTGAAGTATGCAGTATCCTCTGCAGGGAAACGGGGGTGTGCCTGTGTGTGACGGGTGGGGAGCAGTGGGGGCAGGAAGGCTGTGCACTCACTCTCGGGAGTAGAGTAGTACCCTGAGGGGGAGTACCTGGCGGGTCTCCAGCAATGGTACTGTTCCCGAGGTAGTTCAGGGGCTTCGGGAGTCCTTTTCACTGACCCTACTTGCTGTCTGAGGTCACTGATCCCTGAAACCTTCCTGAAGGGTGGGTTGGGTGTGTACACGGGCTCCCGGTCGGGAGGCAGGCACCACAGTGGTGACGTGGTGGCTGGTCAGAAATGTAAGTACGTGGCCAGTGGCTTAGCCGGGGCATCCTCATCGGATTTACTGGATCTGTCTCCTGTGTGTGTCAGTGTAGGTATTGCATTTGGGGGTTTTATTTGCATTTGGCAAAGAATACAGATCGGTTCTGTCACCAGAGAGTTGTGATTCCTTGAGCAGCTACTGAGTCCCCAAAGACGGAGGCCTTGCCAGTGGCAGGCCAGCTGTAACCAGCCCTTCGGTGCGCAGGCAGCTTTGCTCTGGTGGAACTGTTGCCAGGGAAACAGAACTGTCCTTGGCCGCACGATAGCCCCAGGACTCCATAAAGGAGCAGGTCTTTGAGTGTGACTTGGACTTGAATTTTTTCAAGAGGACCGGCGAAGGAAGGAGTTGGGCGAGGAGAGGTGACGCCGGGCAGCCTCGCTTTGGGGAGGAGCTGGAGCTCCTGCAGCGGGTGGAGAGTGTCTGGAGGCCTCAGCCTAGAAATCCGGCTGTTGATTATGAAGTCTGGGTTTAGACCCCTCATAGGCGGATCCCACACCCTCTCTGCCGTTTTAGATTTGCACGTTTTCCCCAAAGACAGCCAGGCTAAAGGGAAAGCCGTGGGAGTGGGAGTGGCCTAGCTGGGCCAGAGGCCCTGGCTGTCCTTCCTGCCCCCCTGCCTGCCCCCGTCCCCACCACGTCAGGTGCAGCGCACGTGCTGTTGCAGGTGCTGTTTTTTTCCGAGTCCCTGGTGCCCACGGCGAGGAAGGCTTTGTGCGACCCACTGGAGGAGGTCAGAGAGGCGGCGGCCAAGACCTTCGAGCAGCTGCACTCCACCATCGGCCATCAGGCTCTGGAGGACATCCTCCCCTTTCTGCTGAAGCAGCTGGTGAGTGGGTCTGCCACACACCTACCAGCTTGGCTCTCACTGTCTCTGTAGAAGCGAAGCACAAGGGGCTTATGGTGCCAAGGCAGCCGCGGTGTGGGCCCTGGCAGGGTGGGTGCGGTAGCAGCAGATGGGGCTCTGTGCTTCTCCTTTGACAGTGTGGGTGCAGTGCGGGAGGGAGGAGAGTGGAGAAGGAAGTCGGTGGCGGCTGGTCCAGACAGCAGAGGTGGGGACAGCAGCCAGCTCCTCAGTGTCGCCCCTGATCCCCTCTGTAGGAGGACGACGAGGTGTCAGAGTACGCCTTGGATGGCCTGAAGCAAGTCATGGCCATCAAGAGTCGTGTCGTGCTGCCCTACCTCGTGCCCAAGGTAACTCCCACCTGGTGGCGGTCCCCCTCTGGCCCAGAAGCTACAGCCGCTTCATTGTTCCCGGGCCTGCTGTGGAGACCCGTGCGGAACTCAGATATGGGGGGAGGTGGGTGGTGGGTGCGGGACGCCCTGGAGCGGACGCTGAGCCCTGAGCAGGGGGGCACGTGCGCCCCCAGAGCCCAGTGCAGCAGGCGCGGGCGGCATTCCTTGCGTTGACGGCATCTGTCACTCTACAGCTGACAACCCCTCCCGTCAATACGCGGGTGCTGGCCTTCCTCTCATCTGTGGCGGGCGACGCCCTGACCCGTCACCTTGGCGTGATCCTCCCTGCCGTCATGCTGGCCCTGAAGGAGAAGCTGGGGACTCCAGACGAGCAGCTGGTGAGTGTCAGGGCCGCTCCCGGTGGCTGCCGGCAGTCCCGTCCTGCCTCGCGGCGCTCAGCCCAGCGTCCCCTGTGGTTGCAGGAGATGGCCAACTGCCAGGCCGTGATCCTCTCGGTGGAGGATGACGTCGGGCACCGGATCATCATCGAGGACCTGCTGGAAGCCACCCGCTGTCCCGAGGTGGGCATGAGGCAGGCCGCCGCCATTATCCTCAACATCTACTGCTCCCGCTCGAAGGCCGACTACACCAGCCACCTGCGGAGCCTGGTCTCGGGCCTGATCCGCCTCTTCAACGACTCCAGCCCTGTGGTCCTGGAGGAGAGCTGGGACGCGCTGAACGCCATCACCAAGGTCAGGGCACCGCTGGCCCCACAACCAGCTTTTGGCCGTAGGCAGTTCCAGACGCCTACAAGACTAGACTCTTGAAATGACGCCCGTGTAGCTGTCACCTGGCTTCTGCGTCTCTGTTCACGGCCACTCTCCTTCACACGCCCACCCACACCCTCCCCCCTGCTGCGCTGTTGCGAAGTGGTCTCATAGGGCTGCGCTCAGAGCTCTGACAGCCTCTCCGCTCTGCCCTGGCTCCCCGCAGAAGCTGGATGCCGGCAACCAGCTGGCGCTGATCGAGGAGCTCCACAAGGAAATCCGGCTCGTCGGGAACGAGAGCAAAGGCGCACACGTGCCCGGGTTCTGCCTCCCCAAGAAGGTGAGCCAGGGCCCGAGGGCAGGGCGCCGGGGCCCGCAGCCTCCCTCCGCCTTCGCCCTCGGCCGGGTCGGCGAGGGGCAGCCAGGGCAGCCGTGTGTTGACCGGGCAGCGGTCCAGGTGCTCTTCTGCACCTTCGCAGACCGCGTGTTCCTTCCCCGTGGTGGTCATGGGGGACAGGGTTCATGCCACCTTCGGTTTAGGCTGTGGGGGTGAGTCACCAAGGTGACAGCAGTGCCTGCGCCTGTGTGACAGGCCTGGTGGGACTCTTATCTTCTGGTTACCATCAAGTCAAGACTGTTCCCCGGCTGGCAGCCTCCCCGGCTGGGGTCCCAGCAGCCTGCGTCAGTCTCCCGTGTGGAGCTGTGCGGAGGGTGGTGATGGGAGCGCCTTGCTTTGGACTCTCAGAGGCCTGGGCCCAGTGCCTTTGAGACTCGACTCTCACGCGTGATTCTCTTGCCAGGGGGTAACGTCCATTCTCCCAGTGCTGCGGGAGGGGGTCCTGACTGGCAGCCCGGAGCAGAAGGAGGAAGCCGCCAAAGCTCTGGGCTTGGTGATCCGCCTGACCTCGGCGGATGCCCTGAAGCCCTCCGTGGTCAGCATCACCGGCCCTCTGATCCGCATCCTGGGGGACCGGTTCAGCTGGAACGTGAAGGCGGCTCTGCTCGAGACCCTCAGCCTCTTGCTGGCCAAGGTGAGCACTGCTGGGCTCAATCTCTTGGTCCCTTTGGACCTTGGAGGATAGATCTGTCTGCAGGAGACTGGTCCAAGGTGTCCTGCGGCAGAGAGTGACAACTTACCGTGCGGAAATGGCATAGCAGGGGGCGTGAGGAGCTCGGATTCTAGACTCACGCCACAGTGCTCAACTACAGGCCCGCCACTGAAGGGCTGTGTGGCTGCAGTGATCTTGGGAAGGCTCTTAGCCTCTGACTGAGCCTGCGTCCTCGCTGACAGCGTGAGAGCACTGGTACTGCCTGCTCGCGCTGGGCCGTGAGACGGGGCCTCAGAGGAAGTAACTCCGGGCACCACGCCCGGCACATTCTAAGCACTCGGTGCACATTTACTGGTCTTATTTTGAAGACCTACTGGTTCAAAGGAAAAAATCCAGGGCCACATAAATACAACTAAAATGTTATTTAAGTATGCTTTCACCGTTATTCCATTCTTCATCCTCATAAAGGGAAAGGTAGAGAATCTGATGAGAGAATGAAAAGGAACTCTGAGAGCTGCTGAAGTAACTCCACTTTTTGCCAAAAGTGTAAGAAGCAAAGATCCAAAATATTCACCATTTCCGATGTTTTGGGGGGCAATAATTATAAGCCCTTTAGATGTAAAAAAAGATAAACAGAACCAAGATTTATTATAAAAAATAATGAATAACTTGAGGTTTGGAAACAAAAGCGAGCTTAACATCTTTAGTGTTCTTTTATTTTTCTTTTTGAAGTACGTGTGGGGAGCAACTTCCAGCTAAAAATGGGATGGTGAGCATCAGCCTCCATCTGTAGAAAATTGAGCCCTTTTTTAAAAATTAGGTATCATCTTCGCTTTGCTTTCTTGCCTACAAGTGGAGCCCACCCCTCACGGAATTTGTCCCTTAGGCCCTGGGTGAGGCGTCACTCGTAGGCGTGTGGCTCCCGCCTCACGTACCTGCCGCCCCCCTCCGGTGCGCCTCCCAGCAGGCTGCAGCCGGCCGACCCCGGGGTTTGCAGGCCTGCAGGGAGCTGTTCTGGCTTTCCCATTAGCAATAAGGAAGTCCTTAGTCTTGGACGCATCTGCGTTTTGTCACTAGTGTACCTGTTTTTCTGCAGACGGACGGGGTTACACTGGATTTCCCGTGGGAGGAGGGGTGCGCATGTGCACAGGGATGCCTTCCAGAGGTCGTCTATTTCATGGGACTGTGCTGGGGGCAAACGTCAGGTGCTCGGTACACAGCGCCGTCCTCGTGCACCCAGGTCGTCCCCCCGTCTTTGACCAGGACAGTTCTTCAGCAGCGCAGACAGCGCCTGCCCGCCTGCTCTGTGACGTGTTCAGAGACAGAGGCTCCGAGTCACTGGCCCACGTGGACAGGTCTCCGTCGGGCCAAGCTGACGGCTCTTCCTCCTCCTTGTGCCACGCTTCCCCGTGCAGTGAAGGGCGCTGAAAACAAGAGGGGGCAGAGCACGACCTGCCTGCGCTGGGCTCTCCCGTGTACGGGGCACCTGTTCCCAGCCCGCGTGTGACAGCTGGTGTGTGCCAGCACTTGATCCCGTCTTTACCCCGTCCTACAGGACACCTGCTCCCAGCCCCTGCTGGTGTGTGCCGGCACTTCCCTGCCTGCAGCACGCCCAGGCTGCACCTCAGCCGTGCTGTCGGGGGTGGGTTTTCCTCGCAGGTCGGGATCGCCCTGAAGCCCTTCCTGCCGCAGCTGCAGACCACTTTCACCAAAGCGCTACAGGACTCCAACCGGGGCGTGCGCCTGAAGGCCGCGGATGCGCTGGGGAAGCTCATTTCCATCCACATCAAGGTGGACCCTCTCTTCACAGAGCTGCTGAATGGAATCCGTGTCATGGAGGACCCGGGTGTCAGGTGAGGGGCCGGCAGGGCGGTGCCGTGGCCAGGCCAGGCCTGTGGGGCGGGAGCGGTCGTGAGGGAGAGCCGGGGTCTCAGCGGGGTGCGTTGGTTCTGTAGGGACACCATGCTGCAGGCCCTGAGGTTTGTGATCCAGGGAGCAGGGGGCAAGGTGGACGCGGCCATCAGGAAGAACATCATCTCCCTCCTGCTGAGCATGCTGGGACACGACGAGGTACGGCTGCGGGGGCTGGTGGGCTGTGTCCTGTGGCTGGCGGCTCTGCGTCGTGTTAGACGCACTCGGTACAGCTGCCAGCGGGTCCGTAGTCGTCGCCATTCCTGACGTTCATGTCGTCCTTTGTGGTTCGCTGGCCTGTGGCTGTGGGGGCGACAAGGCCGGCAGCACTGAGGATGACACTGTCTTGCACAGGGACGAGGGAAGGGAGGGTCCTCGAGTCTCAGGTCGCTCGAGAGCTTGCTCTGCGACTGTAAACAGGTCACTCTCCCTCTCACCCCTTGTTTCCCTGTTTGTAAGATGAAGGTTCATTCATTGGTTCGGAAAGCACTTGCTGAGCAGAAGGGCTGAGCCTAGAGCTGACTAATGTGTGGTCACAGCCTTCAGGGAAACGTGTCTGGTGTCTGTCTCCGTGGGAGGCCGGAGCTCCGTGGGAGGCCGGAGCTCCGTGGGAGAGGGAGACACACGCCTGGCCCACCCCACGCCCTAGCCCGTGGCAGAGTCAGAGCCAGAACCGGAGCCCTGTGTCTCCTGGTCCTGTCCGGTTCTGTCGGTGTAGCCGGCCCTTCCTCCCCAGTCTGGAAACGTTTGTTAATGACCCACTGGCTGCGCAGCACCGTGGCAGGTGCAGCGGGGGCTGCGTCCGTGGTAGGAACGTTCTCTCTCCCTTCTGCTGTGTGGCTGAACTTGATCCGTGGGGCTGGTCTCCGGGGAAAGGCCTTTGGGTTCACGCGTGCACTGCCTTGCATGCCCACACACGGGCCGGCCCTTGCCGCCGCCGCACCTGTCACGGCTCCTCGGGTCTGGTCTGACCCCCAGCCCCGCCTCTCTGACTGCAGCCCGCCTTCCCCGGGGTTCCCCAGGGAGACTACCTTCTTTCAGTCACAGTCTGTCAGGGCTTTACAGGGCCCTAGACAGCGGAAGCAAAAGTGAGTATTTAAACCAATTTGCATTTCACCACAATGGAGCTTAAAATAGATCCTGTTGGAGAGAGTGGGCGTTAGAGGAGCCAGCTTTAGCTCCGCTGGGCACCTGGGCTTCCGCTCGGAGCTCGGGGGCCCAAAGTGCCGCCCTCCTCCCGCTCGGAACCCCCCCTGGGCCGAAAGTGGCAGCGCAGGGGGCCACCCGGCGTTAGCCTCCTTGTGGGTTGTCGAGTCGCTGGTCGGCGGTGTGGTCGGTGTGGGGGGAGGTGTGTCAGGTTGGCTCCTGCTGCTACTGCGGCACAGAACCTAAAGTCCACTCGCTCAGCGTCCCGCCACTAGCCGACTGGGGAGGAGCCGTTTGTGAGTCTGACTGGGATTTCAACTGAAAACGCTTGGCCTTGGCCTGTCTTTGCTGGGTTGACTAGTGGCTTCAGTGTGATTTCCTGTGACAAACCCTAATACAGGTGGCAGTGGCACACCAGCATAGAGGGAGAGCAGCGAGTCCCCCTGGACACCCAAGATTGCGGGGTGGGGGGAGAGCTCAAGGGGTTCTCCAGCTGGGTGGGCAGGCACCTCCCCTCTCTGTGGCCCTCCCTGCCTCTCAGGGCTGTTCACAGGACTTGAGATAATGGTGTGAAGCATGCAGACTTCCTAAGAAGCGAGGTGCTGTGGAAATACAGTCGTTCCTGCCGTTACGGCGGTGATGACCAGGTGCCCACCCTGGAGGTTCATAGTTAAGTGGGGTGCTGAGTGTGTAGTTTTTACTCTGCATCAGGTGGCAGTTGTAGTGAGTGGCCGCCCCGGCCGGGCAGCAGGGGCACCAGAGCCTGGAGGAAGGGCAGGACCTCGAGCTCCTGAGTTGCTGGTCTGCTCTCCGCCCTGGGCACTGTCACCCGGGTGACTGGTGGGATGGCTGGCGCCACCTTTCAGCCCCTTCTCTGCTCCGCCAGGACAACACCCGCATCTCCTCGGCTGGGTGCCTCGGGGAGCTGTGTGCCTTCCTGACCGAAGAGGAGCTGAGCGCCATTCTTCAGCAGTGCTTGCTGGGTAGGTGTTTTGTGCACTGGGGGGGGCTTCCCAGTTGAGCCTCTTAGCCCTGGGAGAGAGCCGCGGACACCTGTCTCCCCTTCCCCTCAGAGGGAGTTCTGGCAGCTGGACTGCCCTCTCCTTGGGACTCCAGCTGTTAAAACAAGTTTCCAGTGCCCCTGTAGCCCTGAGTGTCTGCTCGAAGGACACAGCTGGAAGTCTGAAGTGGTTTGCGGGATCCTCTCCTTAACGTGCCACTGTGGGCAGGGAGGCCCGCGTGCAGTGTGGACCGGGGTTCCTACCAGGATGAGTTGGCACGCTAGTCTCTCGGAGGTGGGGCAGGCCCGTGGGCTTGGAGGGGACATGCTGTTAAGTGCCGGGTGACCCCAGTGTGTTCTTCCACTCAGCGGACGTGTCTGGCATCGACTGGATGGTTCGGCACGGGCGGAGCCTGGCCCTCTCCGTGGCTGTGAGCGTGGCTCCTAGCAGACTCTGCACAGGCAAATACAGCAGCGAAGTTCAGGACATGATCCTCAGCAATGCCATGGCAGACAGGGTAAGGCTACGCGGCAGCCAGACCAGGCCGCCCCGCCCCCGGCCAGATTCCTCTGCCGGAGCCTCGCTGACACAGCACGGGGTGGGGAGGCTCCCCAGCTGCGTAGTCAGAGGCATGGGTTCAAGTTTTACGTTTGCTGGTAGCTTGTTGTGCCCTCGGACCAGTCATTGCTCTCCCTGGCCCCAGTTTTATCATCTAAACAGAGAGTGGTTTGGGTTGAACCGTCTGCGGGTCCTTTCCAGGGAGAAAATCCCTGAGCCCTGTTCCCGGGACCAGTGACGTGGACTTTGCTCGTCTGCCTCCCAGCCAGGGCAGCCTGTCGGCGGGGGTTGTCGAGGAGTCTTGGGTGTGGGGTCGGGTGGCTGCTGGTGCAGAGCTGGGATCCTGGAGATTCCTGGGGAACAGGGTCGTGCCTTGCCCCGCTGCTCCAAGGAAGGAAGGAGGCTGCCCTTTGTAGCTCTCTCCCCTCTCCACAGATCCCCATTGCGGTGAGTGGGGTCCGAGGCATGGGCTTCCTGATGAAGCACCACATTGAGACGGCAGGAGGACAGTTGCCCGCCAAACTCTCCAGCCTGTTTGTTAAGGTGAGCGGGGCCCACTGGCCTGTGGGAGGGCCCCTGACCGAAGAGCACCGCAGGTGAGCACCTGGACTGGCCGTGCTCAGGGAGTTCTCCCCGGGGAGCCCGCGGTGGCACCTCTCCGAGCCCTGAGGGATGGAACACAGAATGGCTGTGTGTGCATTTCCCCCAGCCTTTGTCAGGTTCTCAAACAGGCCCGTGACCCCAGTCGAGAACCAGTATTTTAAGCACTTTTTCCTAGGCATCCTGACTTTGTAGAACCAGGGACATGCCTCCCTTTGGCAGGCGTGGCACCTGCTGGCGTGGCTGCTGTGGGGCATACACGCCGGGAAGCCAGACAGTGGGGCCCCTGCAGCCTGTGAACACAGTGCGCATCTCAAACGTTATTGCGCGCCCAAGTCAGGACCAGAGCCTGCCATTTAAGAGATGTGACCGGGCTTGAGATTCTGCCTCTGTGGCCAGTCCCCAGGCCGTGGCAGTTTGCTGGTGCATGGAGCTCACTTTGAGCAGTGAGCTCCCAAAGGGTGGAGGCTCCCACCCTGCAGACCCCCAGATCCCTGCTGAGTGTTTTCAGGGCCTCTGCAGACATCTCCCTGAAGGCAGCTCTTCATCAGCATTCGTTTACTGAGGGCCCGCTGTGCCCCTGGCTGGGCTGGACCCTGGAAGGATAGAGACAAACCAGGCAGACAAGATCTTGAGTTGGGGGTGCGCAGAGAGCCTGGGGGGAGTGGGCTGACCTAAATGGGGCTGTCAGGAGAGACCTCTGAAGGCTGACATTAGGACTGAGGCTGGAAGTGTGGACGCAGAGGAACCCACCAAGCAAGAATCTGGGGCAAGCACATCCCAGGCAGTGAGACCCGCCAGTGCGGAGGCCCGAGGCAGGAAGGTGCACGGTGTGTCTGAGGAAGTGAAAGCCCGGTGTGGGCCAAGAATAGCGAGCACAGGGCACTGTGGCACGAGATGAAGTAGAATCCCACCCTGTCACCTTCCCTCGGGAGGGGAGGCATCGAAAGGGAGCAGTGGGGCCAGTCTCCGTGATGGAGAGAGTGTCGGGGGGGGAGCGGGGGCTTCCTTGAGAAACAGACCAGATGTGCCTGCCTGAGGCAGCCTGTGCGCCTCTTCACAGTGTCTGCAGAACCCGTCCAGCGACATCAGGCTGGTGGCCGAGAAGATGATCTGGTGGGCAAATAAGGACCCGCTGCCTCCCCTGGACCCCCAAGCCATCAAACCCATCCTGAAGGCTCTTCTCGACAACACCAAGGATAAAAACACCGTCGTCAGGGCCTACAGCGACCAGGCGATCGTCAACCTCCTCAAGATGCGGCAGGGTGAAGGGGTGTTTCAGGTGGGAGCCTGGGACCGGAGCGCCCCCGGGGCAGGCCTTGGGGGCTCGTCCTGCAGGTCTCCTGCGGGACAGGGTTAAAACGCCCTGCTCTTCCATGCACCCCTGTGTGTGTGAGTGTGGAGGGTCCGACTGTGACCGGGCGGCTGGTCTAGTGCCCGAAAATAGTCCTCTCTTCCTGTTTTGGCAACAGAGCCATTTTTTCCAATCAAATGTCACGTGGCACCCAAACCTGTGAAACACGTGCCGGCCGGGCTGCCCGTCGAAGCCCAGGCCCCTGTCCACTGAGCCCCGCGCCCAGGCCATGGTCAGAGCGCTGCGGGCCCGAGCCACCGCCAGCGCGCCGTGCAACGAGTGGTGGCCTTGGCCGTCCCTGGAGCCAGGTGATCGGACTTGGCCAGGTCGCCCTCTGGCTCTGGCTCTGGCTCTGAGGTTAACACTCATTTCTGTCTTCGGTCCGAGAAACCCGGAGCCTTGTTTTCTGACTCTGCCCCCTCGTTTCCGTCTTTTCCACAGTCCCTCTCCAAGATCCTGGACGGGGCCAGCTTGGAGATGCTGAACGAGTGCAACCGAAGGTCGCTGAAGAAGCTGGCCAGCCAGGCCGACTCCACGGAGCCGGTGGACGACACCATCCTGACCTGAGGGGCCCGGGCCCCGGGAGCATCTCGGCTCCACCTCTTCGTGCGGCGTTTTCATTCTTGAAAACACCCCTGTTCCAGCGGGGAGCTTCGGAGATGGCACTCCCAGAGAGTATTTTGCTACAGCAACAGACCACAGCCAAAGCCTTAAATCAAACCCACACGCGACTGAAGACGCCTCCTCCGCCGCCCTCCCGCCCCTCCAGAGAGGAAAGCACTCGGGCGCGGGCCTCCCCAGACGGAGGCCCAGGGCCGGTCGTCCAGGCCAGCACGGCTGGTCAGACCTCGGCTGCTGCTTCTGGGTTCGCGCAGCTCTGGTTCCAGAGCCGGTGCTGCCGGCCTGTGGCCCAGGTCCTGAGTGGGGCGCCGGACTGCGTCGGTTTGCCCAGCGTGGTGTGTCTTGGTGTGGCTTTTCCGTGTTGTGTGGCCCAAGTAGATCTGAGCCCTGTCAGGTGAACATGATACTCGTGACGCCTTGGAGTTCACAGGTCGGGGAAGGGTGACAGGTTCAAAGGCAGGTTGTTTGAAGGAGGAATGTTTAATAAAGGCTTTGATTAAATCTTGACATAAGCCGATTTTTAAAACCCTCCAGACACCCGTTAAACACGAAGCCTCCTGCATCTGGGATAAGGCAGGCTGGCGGCTGTTGCATGAAGCGGCGGCAACACTCTGCCTCTGGGTGTTCTCTCTTCCTGTCGGAAGTCGCGCAGGTGTCTGTAGACTCCTCTGTCCTGGGGTCAGGTCTGGAAAGCTGTGCGGCCAGGCCTGCGACCTCACCTGGAGTGGGGAATGAGCCACCTCCCTGCTCTGTCCTGACGCAGGGGGGTGGGGAGCTTCTGCAGCCAGGCTTTAAAGAGCTCCCTGTTTCCTCTGTGGAGCGGGAACCCCGCTCCTGCGGGCGGAGGACTTGCAGGGGAAGTCAGAGTAGCAGCTCAGCATCTGCTCCTTTATGAATGACTTCCTTCCTCCTGGTTCTTAGAAGGCTCGTGATCCCTGCGTCCTGTCTGGTGGCACACACCCTGCTAGGCTTAGTGACGCAAGTTTTTCTGGGCCGTTTTCCCTGGTCACAATGCGAAATAAACCTCTATTAAAATTATGGATCAGAGCCGTGAAAGGAAGAAACGTCAAATGTGGAGGTAGTGAACTCCCTTTTGCAAAGGTCTAGAGTGCTATACCAGAAACAGCCAGGCCTTGCTTGTTAATAATGGGGCAGAGGTAGAAAGGCCTGTGACTCAGCACTTCTGATGGATAGACGAGGTGACCTCTTAAGATATTTCTGACGAAATCCTTGCTTTTGATGCCTAAGCCTTACATGTCACAGGACTTTCTATTTTCTTGCAGCAGACCTGGTCTCAGCTGGCTCAATGTAACTGTAGAGTCCCAGCGCTGGAAGGGACCTTGAGAGGTCAGCTGTCTGCATAGTCTCCATAGCCAAAGCGGCCAATGGTTTCAGCTTTTGGTAGTCATGGCAACTGTAACTGTTCCCCGCTTCTGGAACAGTCATCGGCGTCCTCCCCGCTGCCTGGGGCATACGTCCAGCAGGCTGTCTGCACATGTGGTTGGCGCTGCCGGTTAGCCACGGGGAGGTAGGTGAGGTTTCTGGGTGAGGGGCTGTAGGCTGGGAACCTTTGCTAAGCCCCTGTGGTGGTCTTCGGTGTTTCCTGTGGGGTCTTTGCACTGATGCCGGGTCCACCTCTGGTGTTCAGCCCACACTCTGACATTGGGAGGGGCCCCTGAGGTCCTTAGAGGTGGGAGACATTCCACCAAATCTGAAGGGAAAACAGCAGGTTCCAATTCCAGAAACTGGAGGCGGACGAGTGCCCTCTGTTCAGGGTGGCCGGGCGACTCGAGGCTCCAGAGCACGGCAAGTCTCACTCCTGAGTCTGGAGGGGCGTACAGGCCCCCAGGGAGTGAGCTCTGAAGGGCTGTCCCGGTCCCCACAGTGGAGCTGACGGAGGGGCCTGGTCGGCCCAGACCGAGCACCCCAGAGGAACTGGTGCCTGGCACCAGAAGCAGCGCTGCCCGCCCTGGTGGTTGGTGTGGCTGTGCAGCCTGGGGCAAGCCTGCCAGCCGTGTCGGCCGGTTTTGTCGCCTATAAATGGGGAATTTGGAATGGAAGCTCTCTCAAAATCTCTATTCTCCAAGTTGCCCTTTAGGGATTAATAGTAATTGTAACAGATGACATTTGGCATTTTTTCATTTAATTTTCTCAGCCTATGAGGTGGGTTGTCTCGTTACTAGTGTTTCCCAGAGGAAACTGAGGCACAGAGAAGTCGCTTGCCCAGGGTCACATGGCTAATACACGGCAGTCCGCCCCCAGAGCTCAGATCCTTAGCCTTTCTCTTCCTTCCGTGCTGGCTGGTTAGGCAGGAGCCTTGCTCATTCGTCGGAACAGTGTTTCCGAGCCTTTTCTGTCGTGGCGCACTCTCTGGCAGCCAGCGCCTAGCGGCTGCCACCCTGCCACCACTCCGGGTGGCCGGCCGCGGGCTCCTCCGCCCCAGGCCTTGCCCAGCTGCTCTGCAGCCTGGTCAGCAACACCTCACCCTGTTCCCCGGACACTTGCTGGGAAGGTTTTTAGAAGAGACATTTATTGTCTCAGACCTTCAGTGGCCCCCCAGAGAGAGGACGCCCCTCCTTCTCTGCCATGGCCCTGAAAGGCAATGACAGGGTAGGCCCTTAGCCGGCCCGGGGAGGTGGGACAGCATTCTCAGTTCTTCCGCTCACCCTCGGAACCTCGGGGATCCTGAGCGTTGAGGTTATTTTAAAATGCGGGAAAGCGTGACATGTCACACCCCTTCTGGGAACCAAACCCACAGGTTAAGCTGCCCGGTCACACTGCCGTGGTGCCAGGGGCTCAGGAGAGTGGCAGAGGACATGCCGGAGGGACTCTTTTATTCTCAGGGACTTGGAGACACTTTACTGAGGGCAGATTTTGAAACAAGTTGGCAGTTAGGAGTGTTTTTCACATATAAGTATGGGCCTGTGTGGATGTGTCTTAGATTGCCTTCGAGCCTTTCTAAATTCGAATGGGGAGAAATAAGCAGCCAAACCTAAAAGATCTAGGTCCTAAATATTTTTGAGGAAATGCGGGTGGCGCTTTCGAGTCCTAGTACAGCGTACTGTGTGTAGTGGAGCCGTACGGATTTTGAGGTCAGGTTTGAACCTCAGCTTTGCCACTTCGGAGTCAGCCAGGTGACCCACAGCGTGTTCCCGGGGCTCCCTAACTCCCGCATCCTCGTGTCATGTGTCTGCACGGTGACGGTCCGGTCTCACAGGCCTGTCTGCGGCAAGTGACGATGCACGCTGCCCGGGGCCGGGACACACAGGTGCGCGTTCGCAGCTGCTGTGAGTCGCGTGAGGTGTCAGCAAAGAGAAACGGGACACCAGCGGGGCGCCTGTTCCCACCCGGGGCGTGTCACCAGGACAGCCCTCTCATCCTGCTGGGCCCAGGGTTTGCAGCTGTGTTGGTGACTTTTTGAGCCTGAAGTTTGAAGCCCTAACAGAAATGTTTCTCCGAGGAGCGGCAGTCACCGGGTTTGACGGTCGGAAACGCCCCATGAGCACGCACGGCGGGCCCTGTCCTCCGTGCCCAGGCGGGGAAGCCGTGCCGGGGCCTTCGGAGCCATGCTCTGGCACACTCCTGGGGAGACCGGAGGAGCTGGTGCTCTGGCACACTCATGGGGAGACCAGAGGAGCTGGTGCTCTGGCACACTCATGGGGAGACCAGAGGAGCTGGTGCTCTGGCACACTCCTGGGGAGACCGGAGGAGCTGGTGCTCTGGCACACTCGTGGGGAGACCGGAGGAGCTGGTCCTGGTTTTCTGAGGGGGAAAGTAGAGGTACAGATGGGAAGGAGAATCTCTGAGGTTGTGCAGCCAGGTAGTTGGCTGCCTAACCGGAAAAACCCATATTTCTTGATATTCTGGTCACCAAGCCCCAGGGCCTTTCTATAAAAATAATTTTGGGAAGGCAAATTAATTTAACAAAAGAACATAACCAAGTTCTTGGCACGAGGCTCTGCGGAGTGACTGGATTCCACTTTTCAGAACAGGTGGAGCCCAGCCACTTCCCTGGGTGGTCCCGAGCTGCCCCTTGGTTCTGGCAGGAGGTCCCCTGCAGCCTGCGGGGGGCGGTGGCGAAGCTCAGGCAACTCGGAAGACTGGTCCAAGGGCCACCACTGCTGTGGGACTTCGGGTGGGACACACTGGGCACTTTCTGGTGCTGCTCGGAGGTGGTGCCCGGCCACAAGCTGGAGGAGACCCTTCTGACCGTGCAGATTCCCATAAAAAAGGGAGGTGGGCAGCTGGGGTGCAGCTGAATCTAATCCAGCATTTCTCGAACACTGACCTCAGGGTCCCTTTACACTTAAAAAAATTATTGAGGACCCTGTCTTAGGCATCCAAACCCGTCAACTTTAAAAGTTTTATTCATTTAAAAATGATAAATCCGTTACCTGTTGGTATGAAGAACCGTCCATGACCAATGTAACTTGTTTTCCAAAACAGACCACTTTAGTGAGGAGACGGGCATGGTTTCCCATTTCCGCACGTCTGTTTGGGGTCCAGTTGCTGAGCCCGCCCCTGCAGTCCGTCTGCTCCGTGTCACATGCCACGTGGGCTCCGGAACACCCCAGGGCAGACTCGTAAGTGAACGAGTGGGAAAGGCAGACGCCATGTCAGTGTTCTGACCTCCCTGACTCTTCGAGAGGGCTTAGGGAGCGTTCCCAGGCCGTACTTTGAGAGCCACTGATCTGATTTAAAAGATGAGGGGATGCATTGAAGAGTTTGGTGGGAGTGGGGGCGTTTAGCTCCCAAATTGGCCCATTCCCCACGTAAAGCAACCTTGAGAGGGTTCCACCACATTATTTCTGATATCCCTTCTGATTCTTCACATTCTGTGTGTGGCTTCACTTTAATTCAGTAGACACCCAAGTGCCTACCATGTGTTAGGCCCCACAGGATACCAGGGTGGTCCCCACAATCAAGGTACTTAATGTCCACTTGATTTTGAGACCTGCACCTAAGGGCAGGGCAAGGCCGCTGCCACGTCTCTAGGTGTGGCATTAGGCACGCAGGTGTGGGATGAAGGGCCAGTTTACGGTTCCATCAAGGGAGACCCGATGCCGTTGCCTGTGTTCCTGCCCTCCTGGGCCAGCATGTTGGGCGGTGCCCCATCTCGGCTCATTTAAAGTCCCTGCCATTCACTTCACTTGCCCTCTCTAAATTCCCATTTACATGCCCCTCTGCCTTCTTCTAGGATTGCAACACATGCTTCCTTTCTTGCTACTTATTCTCAGGGACTTCAGAATCCACTGCTGACCCGTCTGAAACCTGCGTTTCGCAGGTCCCTCCAGGCCCCGGCTGTGCTGCCCCTCACCTCCCACTGCTACCCTCCAGGGACTGCTGGCCCTGGCTCCACGGCCTCAGCTGGAGGCTCCCTTCTCCTCCGCCTCTTAGCCGCCCCACTGGCGACACTGCGCTCCCAGATGCTCCTCTTCACCAGCTATGCCCTTCCAGGTGCCCTCGACCCGTCTTCAGCCCTTGCTGCTCAGTCTTGACCGTTCGCTGGCTGCTAACCCCCTGCCTCTGCTATCCTGAGAAATTCTTCACTCAACACCACTGTTCTCACCACCTGTTCTTTTGCTCTTTTCATTCACTGCCAAACATCATGAATGAACAGTATATACCCACCACCTCCACAGTGTCACTGTCCCTATAAACCTCTGCAAACTCCTGTCCCCCTTACTTACCTTTTTAAATTCAGACACAGGTTTATTTGCATTCTCTACCAGAACGTAAGCTCCACACAATTAGAGATTTTAGTTCTATTTACTGCTAAACCCCCAGCCCAGTGTCTGGCACACACGAAGCCCTCGGATATTTGTTGAAGGAACCATAAGCTCCATGAGGACGGGGCTTTGTTTTGCTCATCTGACACCCTGAGTGTCTAGCACAGCGTCTGGCACCACGTAAACACACAATATTCACTGAATTAGCGAGTGAGTTGCCAGGCATGTGATTTTTTTTAAGTACTGCTTTGCTTGATATTGTTTGCATATTGCCTCTGCATCTGCCCCTTCCTGCTGTTACCTCACACCTGGGCTTCAGCAATAACCTTCAAAGTTCTGCAGCTGAAATCCATCCTGCGTGCTTTCACCAGATTACTTTCCTAAAATAACATTTTTATAGTGCTTCTCTGCTCAAAAACTTTCCGTGCCTCCCCAGTGTGGTTTCTAATGTATCGACAGGTGGGGTTGCAAAAGCTCATTTGTAAGTTAGCTGTTCAGAACAGTGGAACAAAGTTTCTCATCGGCAGTACATACTGGGCCTTACCTTGGGTCTTGAAGTTTTTATATATATATTGCTCCATTCATTAAACTGTAGGATTTTATTTATTTATTTTTTTTTTAGAGAGGGGAAGAGAAGGGGAAAGAGAGGGAGAGAAACATCAGTGTGTGGTTGCCTCTCACTCACCCTGTACTGGGGACCCAGCCTGCAACCCAGGCATGTACCCCGACCAGGAATCAAACCAGCAACCCTTTGGTTTGTAGGCCAGCGCTCAATCTACTGAGCCACACCAGCCAGGCCTAAACTGTAGTTTAAATGAATGTAAAATAGTGTTTCTACAGGAAATGTAATCAGAGCTTCATTTTGGGGATGCCAAGCACATATCCTGGCCTATAGGGAATTCCCCCTCAAAGCTAAAATTGATGATTCGTACAGGCTGTGACAGTGGCTGTTTAATACACCTGTCATTCAAAGCTCTCTAAATTCCATCAGGAACCCTCTTCCCCATCAATCTCGCTCAAAGTGATAGTGCTCCTCTGAAGTCTAGACTGCTTACTCGACAGCTATTTTATCTATTGCATTGCCTTGTATTTTTCATTCCTCATGGGCATCTTATTCTGACCAGACGGTAAGCTCCTGGAGGGAAAAGGCTCTCTTCTACCATCTGTGGCATGTCATGAACAAAGAGCACTCATTAAATTAGTTTCTGAGTAACTGAAGGAATTACTCTTGTTGCTGTCCAGAATACGCATGCAGGCAAGTTCAGGATGGCCAGGCCTGCCCTACTTCTCAAAGGCGTCCTGCAGCCCTGATGTCAGGAGGCTGCCTTGGCAATGAGTGCTCGTCTCCAATCAGAAACAGCTGGGAGTACGCATGAGTCATGAGTGTGCGGTGACCTTAGTTAACAGCACTAGTTACAAGGGAAGCACATGCCTAAACAGGCTTCCCTTGGAGATCCTGTGGGTTCAGCCCCACACCACCGCAATATAAAGCGAGTATCACAATAAAGGCAGTCGCACGAATTTTGTGGTTTACCAGTGTCACGTAAAAGTTATGTTTGTATTAAACTGTAGTCTATTAAAGAGTGCAATAGCATTATGTCTCAAAAATATGTCATTACTAAAAAATATTATCATCTGAGCTTTCAGTAAATCATAATCCTTTTGCTGGTGGACGATCTTGCCATCAATTTGTAAAAAACACACTTTCTGCGAAGGGCAGTTAAACGAAATACTATGCCCGTAGGTGCCAGGTGACTTACAAATATAGCTCTAATCCTCACAAGGATCCCACGTGGAACCCGGGGTTCTGAGACGCTGTGATGTGACCTCTCCAAAAGCTCAAAGCTTTTAAGGGATGGAGCCAGGATTTCAAAGCCAGCGTATGAACCAAAGTCTCTGACTCCACAGCAGGTGAAGATGGTCGGAAGGGGTCTCCTGCCTCACTGGCTGGTCAGGGTTGGGTGTGCTTGCCTGGTGGCTACATGGAGGCTTCCTGCTTCCCTTCCACTTCCTAAATAAAACGGCTGGATCAAAGGGGACCCAGCCGTTTTCCCAGAACCTTTCTCAGACTAACAAGGACCATTTCTCAGTGGTCATGTGAGCAGCTCTTCTCCCAGCTAGCACCTTCAGATTCCATGTTCTTTTGACATCACCGTACAGATGCTCAGCTCCTGAAAAAACAACTGAAAGCTTGAGTCAGACACTCCATGTGCTGGCTGGGTAGCTCAGTTGGTTAGAGGGCCAACCCTATAAGCTAATTTTCAAGTTCAGTCTCTGGTCAGAGCACACACAGTAAGCAACCAATGAATGCATAAATAACTGGAGTAACAAATTGATAATGATTCTCTCTCCCCCCAAATCAATAAACAAAAGGATCTTCCCTGCAACATTGTTGCACTAAAAAAATTATAAACACTAATGCCTATCAACAGCAGAGTGGTAAAATTATAGTACCACCATACGGAGTACTATAAGGCATTAATAATAAAATGTCTAAGTTCAATAATAAAAGTCTAAGTATATTGTTAAAGAGAAAAGGTGGCCCTGGTTGGGTAGCTCAGATGGTTAGAGTGTCGGCCTAATACGCCAAGGTTGCAGGTTGGATCCCTGGTCAGGGCACACACAAGAAACAACCAATGGATGCATAAATGACTGGAACAACAAATTGGTTTCTGTCTCCCTAAAATTAAAAAAAAAAAAAGAGAAAAGGCAACCAAACATGCACATGTATGTATTTGCATAGGAATAGAAAACTCTTTGAACGACACATATTTGTTCAACATTTATTTAAGCATTTTAAGGTATCCAAGAAACATCAAGAGGTTACCTGTGACAACTGGGTCTGAAGAAAAAATAGTAACTTGTACTTTCTGGTAAACTTCTGTACATTTTTTTTAAAACCACGAGCACTACTTTTTGTAGTCAAAACTTAAAAATAAGTATGATAAAGTAGGAATATCTAACAGGTTCTTGACTGGAAAGGGACAGGTTACTTACAAATTTCTGCATTTAGATAATGAGGATGGCAGTAGGAACATCCTATTTTTAGGACAGGTGGAAACTTACTCTAAAACTGTAAAAAAAGGGGCTGATGATAAAGCGAATACGTCCCAACTTCTGACGGCCCAGATCTTCCTAACCATACAATTCTAAGCTGTGTATCTACCTGGAGGTGGTGTGGAATGCAAGGCGAGGGAGCTGCTGCTTTCGGTCTCAGGCTGCATCTTACACACCGGGTCATTAATCTCCCAGACACAGCGTCAAGGTGGACGGGATTCTGAATCGAACTATTCTCCCCATTATTACCAAAAAGGCAACCCAGGCTCCAGACGTCACAGGGCGAGGATCTGATTTCCACGCACAACTAACCTCAAAGGCCACACTCCTAACCTGCTAAGCTCCGACAGGCGATTCCTGTCCTGTAAAATTGAGCAGCCACCAACCGTTTGGGCGTCCAGTCCACAGGCTCAGGACAAGGTGGGGGCTGGCGCCAGCACCCGGGGGCGGTGTCGATGCAGAAAGGAGGCGGAGAATCCGAGACTCGGTTCTCGTGGAACCGAAAGCTCTGCGTATGCCCCGCCCCCACGGTCACTGCGCGCCCGTCTTTTCTTCTCCGCAGCACTTGCGGGGCTTGAAGGTGAAGGAGCGAGTCCGTCCCGGACCACTGCCGGCTTCACCGGCACTCTCGGCTTTTTTCAGTTAGAGTTCGAGAGCAACTCAGCTGTCCGAGGTCTCAGGGCCGCGGGTAGCGGCTGCAATGACCACCGAGAAGGAACTGGGCAAACTGGCCCGCGCCTGCACAACTGCCAGAGCGCACGCGCGGTGCGCCGGCGCGGAGAGGGCGCGGCTGGCTCGGGCTGCGGCTGCGCAGAGGCGGTGCCAGACGCTGCGCCTGCGCAGTGGTGGGGCGGGGCGGAAAGGAGAGAGGCGGCGGCAGTGGCGGTGGTTGCTGAAGAGGAGGAGGAGAAGGAGGGGGAGCTGAGGGAGGTGTTTCTGTCAGTTCCGGCTGTTTGTTCGGGAAGTGGATCCGCCGCTGCCGGAGCAGCCCAGAGGGAGCTGCGGATCGCGAGGCCAGCACCGACCCCGTCCGCCTGCCCTCACCTCCCCTGCCCGCCATGGCCCGGGACTACGACCACCTCTTCAAGCTGCTCATCATCGGCGACAGCGGTGAGGGCCGAGGCGGCCGGAGGCGGCGTGGGCCCTGCCGGGCGCGGCCCGCGGGGGCCTGGGGCGGGCAGACGCGCGGGGAGGTGCCGGCCTGCGCGGGGCGGGCGGGGCTGCCCGGCGCCGCCTGTCCCAGGGGCGCGCCGAGGGGCACCGGGCCGCGCCAAGGAGAGGTTGGGGCGTGGGACTGCGAGGCGGAGGAGCCAGGCGAGCAGGGATTGGGGCTGGGGCGTCCGGTCCACACACCGCGCCCGCTGCTGCCTCACGTGTGACCTTGGTCAAGTCGCGCGATCTCGAGTTGGAGAGACCTGGGTTCGAGTCCTCGGTTCGAGTTTTGGGGCTACCAGCTTCCTCACTCTGTGACCTTGGGCAAGTTGTTTCGCCTTCCTGAGCCTCAGTTTCTTTATCTGAGAAGTGGGGACGTGCCTCGCTGGGTGGTGTGAGTATTTGATGAGATAAAGCTGGAAAAGTGCTTAGCACTGACCTGGCGTAGATGTTTTCTATTGACGTGGTTAGCAGTATTCTGGCAAGCCTCAGTTTCTTCCTCTGAAAAGTGGGGATGCTCCCAGAACCTTCCTCGTGGGATTACTGTGAGGTTTAAATAAGGTAGGACAGGTAACACACTTGGCACAGGGCCTGACACATTTGCTGCCTAATTACCAGGGCTCGATCTCTGTGGTTCTGTTTCCTCGTCTGTAGAATGGAATAATGAGATCTGCTTCACTGTGCTGATTGAGTGTTCAGTGAGATACCCCACACACGCACACGTAGTGGCTGGAACAGGGCCTGGCTCATGGTGCGTATTCACGTTTGACTGCTCCTACGTGCTGCCCGTATGCGAGACAGGTATTGGAGGTGGTCAGCCACGATTGCCGAGGTGCGGACCATATCCACACTCCTGGGGAGCTCCTAGATCAGGGCACTGCAGCCTCTCCAGTGCCCAGGGCAGGGCCTAGAACTTGGTGGGTGCCTAACACATACTTGTAGAAGGAACGGATATTAAGCGTCCTTAGAAGTGATAGGCTGGTTTCTAGGAAGGGGTGGAGGGTTTTAGAGGTTTGGAGTGGGGCAGGTATGCGGGTTTATGGAGTGACCAAGAGGTCAGGGAGGCAGGCCTCAGGAGGTTTGTGGGAGCGTAACTGAGGCGCCGGGATTAAATGATGGGGAAGGAGGCTGGGGCATGCAGAATTTATAGACCGGACCAGACCAGACCTGACCTGAGCTGAATGTGGGCAAGGGGGTCATGTGACGGGAGGCAGACATCAGCTTGGTGGTGGGGCCCATGGGCTGCTAAGCAAAGAGGGGACCAAATCGGAGGGGTTTAAGACCCTGATGTTGGAGACTTGGGTGACGGTGTCATAGCTGGGTCGGGGAAGTAGGTGGGTTTTGGTCTCACTGTGGAGCTGGATTGGGATGTGGTTGGTGGTTTGGATCAGGTGAAGGATGGCTGAGGTTTCCGTGGTTACTGGTGGAAGGGAGAGGTAAGAGGAAAAATTAGGGGCTCACTACGGAGATGAAGAGTAGCTGTGGTTGGGGAAGGAGTTAGAAAGGAGGGGGTTGTGGTTTGTATGAAAGAAAACCAGACGGGCTGTGTAGACTTGCTCTTGGAGATGACCTCTGGCACTCCCCTGGGCCCCTAGGCTTATGCCTTTGGTTTACAGGATTTAATTTCAGCCTTGGCCTTGGTTATGAGGGGCTGGCCCCAGGGTGATTGCTTTCCTTTAGGAGTTAAAGTTAGCCCACTATGGTCAGGGGCCCTTATCCTTTCGCAAGACGTCTAAGACCTGTGTTGATACTCCAAAACGAAAAGCATAAACTCAGCAAGAAGATGCGGCTCGTTGGTTTTTGTGCTCTGTAGAACCCAGGGGATGATTTTGGCCCCCTTTCTCGCAGTACATTTTGCACGGGGTATTGATTTTTCACCCAGAAGTCAGGTGCGGGGGAAGACTCACTGGGTCAAGACTGATGTTCCCTGGCTCCCAGTTCAGTCTGACCGTGGAGGACTGCGCTGTGAAGAGGACACAGATGCTTTGCCGTGTAGTTTCTCCTGACAGTGAGCTGGTGCTCCAAGCTGAATGCTTAGGGGCGTGCAAAGTAAGCTCTGGCCGTTGGGCAAGGAGAGGAACACCGTGCTCTCCCCTGATTGGGGCTGCTTGAGTGGGTGCTCCCGTAAGGTTTATCAGATGATTTCACAGACAGTCTCTCATCTGGTTCTCGCTCTTTGCCTGTGTGGTTTGTCAGACAAGCAAATTAAGGCTCCAAGGAGCTCACTGACTTGCCCAAAGCTCATCAGAGGCAGAGCTAGGAGTTAACTAACGCACACAGATTCATGTATGGGCAGCTGGTGTCAGGCCTAGCAAGTAGTAGGCCCTCGTGAATGTTAGGTTCTTTCTTTATAAATCTAGAGTTCTTCTTCCCACTCTGCCACATTGTATACGTTTCTAGAATACATTCCCTCAGCTCCTGCAGCTCTGCTTTATGCCTGAGGTCCCACACTTTCTCTTGCATGCTGCGTTGGCTGATTTGTAACAGCATTTCACCTGCTCCACCAGGCCAGCCATCCTCGTTCTTAGAACCAGGAGACTGGAGTGGCCCCTAAGAGGTCTAGTGAAAGCCTTTCATGTTGCAGATGAGTGAACCGAGGCTCAGAGAGGGGAAGTGACTTATCTGAAGTTCTACAGTACATTAGCTACTGAGCCGGGTTTAAAACTGAGAACACTCTACTTGAAGGTCTAAAGGTCTTCAACAGTCTAGAGGTGAAGCGAAAAGGAGCGAGGGAACTGTAGCCCAAGGGAGGAGCGGGGCTGAGGGTGGGGACTCCTGTGGAGGCTCTTTGAGGGCCAGAGCATCTGTGTAGCCCAAGAGGCAGAATGCGGGGAGAGAGTATGGTGGCCACCGAGAGGCACAGAGGGCCAACCCCTGCCCCTTGCAGGGTGAAGATGATGGGGTGGACTGGTTTGGTTTCACACTAGCGATGGCCCTTGGGAGACTGTTGGCTTCAGCTGTGGGGAAGGGAGACTGGGACTTGTCACTGCCTCCCTTAGGCCAGTGCTGTGGGATGAATGGCAGCAGTGTGTGTTCCAAAGAGGCCGCTCCCAGGGATATTTTGGAGATGACATTTCTCGGGGTGGGTGCCTGCTCCTTAAAGGGAAGAGCAGCGCTGGAGGTTGGTGTCAGGCCCAGAGTGAGGCTCGGAGGAGCTGTCGAGGTGTTGGCTGTAGTGGTCTGTCTGCAGCCTTGTGGTTTTCAGAGGCAGCGCAGAGGAGCCAGGGGGTGAGTGCAGGGGACCCGGAGGGGCCGTGCCGGAGGGGCCGCTGCCGCTTCGCTGCTTCGTGCAGAGAGAGCACCGTCCCCCGGTCTCTTTCAGCTCATCTGGAGTCCGATAGCATTTAATTTTAAGAAAGTGTTCTGCTGCCTCCAGAAGTTTGAAAACCACTATTTTGGTTCCTGTTAATGCTTCAGTCTTTGCGTTAGATAGCATAGCCGTCAGTGTGATTGGCGGCCGTTTGGTCATAAATCCATTTCACAGTGTTTTTTTGGCACCTACTAAGTGCTGGGCCTGGCTTCCAGTGCATTGAATGTCCAGGGTATGTGAGGCGAGATTTCGTTTCTAGAGGAACTCAGGCCTAGTTGCCCAGACACAGCTTTCAGCTGAGTAAGCAGGCCCAGGAGTCTCCAGTCTCCAGGAGGAAGCAGAGGAGCCGGCAGGGCCTGTGGGGTGTTGGCGCTGGGCAGAGCGCTGTGAGGGACCCAGCCCAGGACTCGGGCTCTCCTTGGGCTCAGCAGGAAGCCTCGCAGAGGCGGCGATGAGGAAGTGGTTCTGAGTAAGAGTGCTGCAGGCGCCGGCTGAGCAGCAGGTGCTGTGGGCGCAGCACCCCCAGCCTGCCTTTGGGAAGGTCAGGCCCCGGTGTACCCCATGAAACCAGTTCTCCTGGGCTCCCCTGGACAGGGTACTCCCCTGGATGAGTCTCCAGGTGAGATCATCAGAGAGGACGTCTGGATTGGTTAGGGTGAGGGAAGCACAGCTGGGGAGGGGGCCCAGGTAGTGTCCTTCCTGAGGAGCTGGCGAATGCTCTGGGCTCCTCCCCACAAATATGCACATGCACTCAAAATCTGCACTGGGTTTGGGGGTTTCTCAGACTCTAGGCTAAGATCTCTTAGAATCTGGCTTCTAGGCAGGCTGCTAAAAGTCGTCCACCAGGAGTGAGATGCGGGAGCCCCTTTGGGGTCTTTGTATTCTGCTTCCTGGAACAGAAGCAAGAAGACTCCACAAGCCGCATGTATTGGAAGGAGCTTTAGCGCTCCGGAGTTGGGGTCAGGTCTCAGCTCACACTTCCTGCTGAGGCCCCTAGGCCAGCCGCTTACCCCCTTGGAGCCTCAGTTGCCTCACCTTAAGAGACACCGTTGGAATCATAGGCGCATCAGAATGCCCACTGCACACGGCGCTCTGTGCATGCTAATTCTTTCCTACTGTGGTCATTTGACCCAGCTGGCCGTAAGGGTGGTGGGGTAGGGGGTGGGACAGAAGGACACAGGACAGTTGCATCTGGCAGGCCGAGGCTGCTGTGTGCTGGAGTAAAGGGAAGCTGAGCTTAGTGTTCCGCCTGTGCTGGGAACGAGTGTGCCAGCCGGCGCCGTGGCAAGTGAAGTGCTCCGAGCACACGGGGGCTGTTGGGCTGACAGGCGTGTGGCAGACGGCTACTCCTCACTGACCCAGCTGGCGGCGGCATCAGCTGGGGTAAGATGGCTGGCAGTTGCTTTGAGTCGCCTGGGCCTCGGTTTTCTCACCTGCAAAACAGCCCCGATGATCTCAAGGGCTCTTTCCAGCTCTGCAGGTCCTCGCCCCACACTGCGCGTGAACCGGAGCTCCGCACAATGCGCAGTTGTCTAGGGACTGCGTTTCAGATGCGCTCTGTGGCCAGTGTCATTTGGTTGACCGTCCCCTGCATTATTTCTGTCACCTGGTCCCTTCCTCTGGGTTGCTGGGGCTAGCCCCCAGCACAGGACCTGGGCACGAGTCCCTTTTCACGTCCTCCCCAGGCACTTGGGGACAGCTTGTCTTACACGAGGACGGAGGAGAAGGTCAGGGATCGGGTGGGGGGATGTTCTGGGTGTGCACTGCTTGAGATCCGAAGCAGCGCTGAGGAGGGCGCTGAGCCTGAGGCAGGCCTGGCTGCCTTCTCCCCGGGGAAGGAGGGCTGGGGCTGGGGCGGAGCGAGGGTGCCAGGGTGCCGCACCTCCTCTCATCTCCTGCTTTCTCTGCTGCAGGTGTGGGCAAGAGCAGTTTGCTGCTACGTTTTGCCGACAACACTTTCTCAGGTGAGTGTGCCCTTGGGGTGCTGCTGGGGTGTTTGGGTTTTGAAATCCCTTTGCCTGGCGCCGGAGCACACCTGCCTGCGCCTCACGTCGGAAACCTGGCCGATCCGACTGCGGCCGCGGGAAGGAGGAGCGGGAGGCCCGGGTTAGAAGCCTCTCTGGTCCGTCCTAATCTGTCTGGTTCAGAAAAGCCCTTTGTAGGCCTGCGCTTTGGCCGCCCAGGGTCTTTCTGCGGCCCAACATTTAAAAAAGAAAAAAACGAGTCAAAAAATATTGCAAGTTAGTACATGACTGTGTAAAATTTCAACCAGGAAGACTCCATAAAGTGAACAGTGAAAGCTGTCCCTTCACCCACGCTCCCTGGTGCCCTGCGGGGCGCTGGTCAGCACGGCGTCTGTCTTTCTGACTTGGCTTCCCCACGCCGCATGGGGCACCGGCCACCGGCCTTCCCCTCCACGTAGCAGGCGCCACCCTCCCGCAGCCGCCGGCAGACCCCTGGTGCTTTTGCACGGCTCTGAAGTTTCCCGGGCTGCGCGTGCGTGCACTTGGCTCATCGACGGTGCTCTTGGTGTGTGCGTGCTTCCCGGCAGCCTCTGGCGGCAGCGGTGCCGCATTTCTCGGGGTACACTGCATGTTCATCCTTGCGTAGCAGAGGGGTCGCTAGGTCGGGGTGTGCGCCCACCAGTGCTGGGTCCCGGTAGTCTTCATCTTCGCTCAGCCGGTCAGCAGAAAGCGCTGTCTCGTGTAAGTCTGTGTTTCCCCGGTCACCGGTGAGGTGGATGTGTTTTGTTTGCCGACTGTGTCGGGCTCATTGCCGAGGCTTCGGGCCAGCTTGGCCTCCCCGGCCGGGGGTGCGGCGTGGCTGGCCTGTCGGGAATTCCCTGAGATGTGGCTGCTGTGGCTGCGGAGAGCTGAAACTAGGAAGTGAGCCCCGGGCTGACGCCCGTCTGGGCGGGGAAGCAGGCGGTCGTCCTGCCGCAGCACTGGCGGCGCGGAGTGGAAAGAGTTGTCCGTGTGACGGCGAGCCTGACTAAGTCTCGGCTCGTCTGTGACGGAGGGCCGATCGTGGCCCTTTCCGGAAAGGGTTGCTGCGAGGGTCGTCTGTGACGTGGCAGGCCGTGGTGCCGAGGCTCAGCGGCCTTTTAGCACACGCCCGCGGGCTGTCGTTGCCAGTGCCTCCTGTTCAGGAGTGGTCACCGAAGGACCAGCTTCTCATGCTGAGTAACCTTCCTCTGCCTCCTCATGCCCTCTGACCCCCCAGCCCGCTCGCTTCCACTCCTGGAGGGCTCTCCTTTGCAGTCTTGCCCCTCTCCCCACGCCTGCTACTGGTGTCTCACTGGTTCTAGCCTGAAGCAGCACCGCAGGCCTTGCCCCGACCGACCCCACAGACTGCTGAGTTCTCCTTGCTAGCTCACGGCTCTGCCAGGGGCTCGCCCACGCCAGCGCCTCAGCGGCCCTCTCCGCGGTGAGCGGAGCCTGTGTAGCCAGGTTCCCCCTCGGCACCGCTGCCCCTCAGGGCCCTGTGACCCTGTGTCGTGGGGGCCCTTCTGTAGAGGAAGTGGAGTGAAATCCGGGGGCTCCACCCACCAGATGTCAGTAACATCACTCCCCCCACAGTTGTGACAGCTGAAAATGTCTCAAGACACTGCCCGGTGTCCTCTGTGAGGACACTGCCCAGTTGAGAACCTGGCCTCCATCGTCTATTTTCAGCTCACCTCTCCGGCTTCCGTGTTCCTACTGTTTGTTCATTCTGCTGCTGCTTCACGGGCTCGCTTGCTCACCATTCATTCTGCCGCCAGCTGCTTGCCGAGCGCCTGCCGCGGGAGGTGCTGGGCCGCTCTCCCCGGCGGCACCCGGCGCTCGCACAGTGCCGGGGCTGGCTCCTTTCCGAGTGTTTTCTCGCTGTGTTTTGCCTCTGCTTTTTCCCTCTGGGTGGGATGTCTCCCCCCACCTAATCTCAGCCTTTGACATTTTACCTGTCCTTTCAAGCTAGGCCCCCGTACAGCTTCCTCCCCAAAGCCTTCCTTGATCGCCACCCACCTTGAACTTTGACCTTTCCTTCAGTTTTGGGAGTTTGGACACGTTGTAGATTCAGTTGTGCGTGTGTCCCGTCTGCTCTGCAGCGCTGTGACACTGTAAGCTCCCACGGGAGCGACACGGTGCCATCTGAGCACCTGGGCCTTGGTGAGCCTGGACAGGGCTGGTACGTTGGCCGGAAACTCTCTTGCTCTCCGTCTTCCACACGGACGCCCCGGGAGAGCCGCTTAGAATGCAGCTCACACTCTGCTGAAACCCCCGGTGCCTTCCCGTCGCACACAAGAGAAAGCCCAAGCTCTCCCGCTGGCACAAGTGCCCGAGACCGGCCTTGCACCCCCACCTGCCTCTGCCTCTGTGCTTGACCTCACGCGACCCCCTGCCCTCACTGCTATTTTTGCTACTGTCTCCTCTGCCTGGAGCACTGCTTTCCAAAGTGCAGGTCATGACTTGTGTGTTAGGTAGTTAATTTTGTGGGTCATCTAAAATGCTTGGAATAGAATGGAAAAGAAAAATGCAGATTGCATGGTAAGTCTCCTGCAGTTCTCGGACCACAGCTAACGAACAGCCCAGCCACCCTAATTAAAAGACCCTGTCCCTACCCCCAGTGACGTCTCCGGCTTTATTTCTTTTGTGGCACTCATCACTCTTGAAATTGTCGTCTTTGTCAGTGTTTCACTGTGTCCTGTCTGTGCCCTCACCTTGTCTGTGTGGCTCCGTCACAGCAGGACTGTCTTCCTCCTTCATCCTAACCTCCCCGGGACCTTGACCGTGCTGGACCCAGAGCGAGGGCAGTTCAGTCTGACCGGGGCTGCCGTGGGCCTTGCTAACGTGAGTGTCTGTGCAGGCAGCTACATCACCACGATCGGCGTGGATTTCAAGATCCGGACCGTGGAGATCAACGGGGAGAAAGTGAAGCTGCAGATCTGGGACACAGCTGGGCAGGAGCGGTTCCGCACCATCACCTCCACGTGAGTCGGGCTGGGCCTCCCTGGCCACCGGCATGGGACTAGTCCGGGTCGTGGTAGAAATGTCACTGGGGTGGGCCCTTGAGGCTGTCGGGAGGCAAGCTCCTTGCTGGCGAGCCCCCCTCTTCCTGAAGATGTGAGAGGAAGAGGGGTGAGGTGTGGCTGCTGCCCATGGGTGGGCGGTGGGCAGTGGGTGGTGGCCGAGCACCCTGCCCCTGGGGCGGACAGGGCAGTGCAGAACAGTCAGCCTGCTGTCTGGCCTCTGGCTCTCCTGTGTGTACAGTGGGGTAGTGGTGACACCGGCTTCCCCCGGTGTTCAGTTAGTCAGTGCCAGTTACCTTGTTGGGGCGTCAGTAGTGACAGATGGGGTCAGCCGTGCAGCCTCCTGTTACCCACCCCAACTTCTCGAAGCCGGCTGCTCTCCGCGGGGACACCTGGACGGGGAGCTGCTGCACGGGAGGCTGTCGAGAGGTCGCCGCTCAGCCTCCCCAGAGCTGGCTGCTGGGAGCCGCTCCCCCAGCGGGCTGCCCTCCCGTGCTGCCGCAGCACCCGGGCGACTCTGAGCTGCAGACAGGGCAGCCCAGCTGGAGCTGCAGACAGCTGAGTCCTGTGGACAGGCTCGTGGTTCTCGGGCTGTTGATGGGACAGGCTCCAGGGAAGAGCAGGACTTTGAAGGCAAATGGTTCAGAATTTACATTTCTGTGCCACTGTGTGACCTCGGGCAGGTTGCCCAAATGACCTGTGCCTCGTCTTCAGGGTTCGCTTTAACTCGGAGCCCTGTGCGCCGGGGACTCTGTGCTGCGGCTTCGGGAGGGTGGGTCTCCTGGCGCCCTCTGCGGGCGCACCGTGACTGCCCTCATTCTGCAGATGAGGGGACTGCTGGGGGGCCCTGCTCCCGGTGGTGGCAGAGCCTGAGCTGCACACGGTGGTGTGCGCACCGGCGCAGGAGCCGTGCAGTCGCTGCCTCTGCGTTAGGCCTGTCCTCTGGCTGTCCCCCGTGGTCCCTGTGTGAGTGGGGCTCTCGGGAAGGTGGGTGAGGAAGTTCTCTGGCCAGGGATCCCTTTCCTCCCCTCAGCATGGAACTGGGTCGGGCCCCAGGCTGGCTTCAGGACCTCCTGTGGGTGGGCAGTGTGAGGGGCGAAGAGTCCCCACAGTGGTGGCTGGGAGCATGGGGGACTCTAGGAGGTGCTGGCTGGGTGGCTCTGGTCAGGGGGTGGGCCCCGAGCGGTTTCTGGGGGTGTCCGTCCCTGGGCTGGCTCTGCAGTGGGACTCGTGCCCCAGGAGCCCCAGCCTGGTGGCTGCGCAGTACAGCCTTCTACGACCCCTTGCTGGTGAGCTGCCTGGGTCCCCTTGCGTCTGTGACTGCTAGCGGGGCCCTGAGGAAGGCAGCTGGGGTCCGAGGCTCCTTGGGGTGGGATAGACGTCTTTGGGCGGCCCGTGTGTCCAGGTCTGGACACGACCAAGACCTCTTGGTCAGACCAGAGCACTGGCCTCGGATGTCCTTGCTCTGGGCTGGAACTGCCACTAAGGACGTTACCTACTTCATTTCATTTCACCCTGATAAAAACGTTGTGTGGTTATTTCCATGTTATAAACAAGAGTGAGGCCCAGAGAGGGTGAAGTGACTTAGGTTGGCTGGTTAATCAGGAGCTGAATTGAGGTCTGATATCAAAGCCCTTGCCTTTAACGGGCCCACGGCCTTGCTCTCTGCTGACCCTGCACCCCCAGGGGACTGGGCTGGGGCAGATGGCAGATGCTCCAGTCGGGGGGTTCAGGGCAGCAGAGGTTACAGGGCCTGTGGCCGCGAGAAATGCTTGAGCCAGGGCAGTGGGCCCTGGGGTGCCAGGGCCCTTTCAGCAGAGGAGCCGTGGCCCCTCCCTGGCTGCTGTGAGCTCAGCTCCTTTCAGGGCGGGGGAGGGGTCAGTGGCCGCCTTCAGTTGTTGGGGAGACGGAGCCACTCAGTGGCCTGAGGGCAGTATGTGTGTTCCAGGCTGCTTGAGCAGGGGGCAGCGCCGTGCCCTGGCGCTGTGGGCACCAGGCCAGCCCCTGCTGGCCGTCCTGTGTGTCTGGGGAGGCTGAGGGTAGCTCCGTGTTGGGGCCCCTGACTCCGCCCCCCATGAGGCAGGAGGCTCTGCCGTCTGTGCCAAGGGGCCATGGAAAGACCTGACACCCCGGGATGGCGGCTGGCGGAGAAAGGAGGAGACTGGGAAGAGGCCCAGAGCGCGTTTTCCAGGGGCCAGGGTGGTCGCCGCATGGGAGTGCGGCTGTGCGGCTTTTCCTGACTCGGGGCACTGCCAGGGAAGCTGAAGTTGCGGCCTGCTGGCCTGCCCGGGACGGGCCCGCTGTCTCTGTTTCCAGTCTCTGGGTCGCTGGGTGTTGCCTGCCCAGCCTACAGCCTGGGGCGTGGGTTTGGGAGGGGCGAGGAGCGGGCAGTGAGACAAGAGGCCGGGGCCACGAGGAAGGGAAGCCCCTTCAACGCCTGGCCCTGGGGTTCCGCCCAGGCTCCCTGACGTCGGTGGTGCGACCTCAGGCAGGTCGCTCAGCCTCACGCCCTCACTGGTGAGATGGCAGCTGTCCTGTTAGTCATAGCAGGCTGTTGCACACGTCAGTTGGGTAGTGGACAGAAAGCGCTGGGTGCTGTGCGGCACGGAGCGAAGTTGTGGGGAGCGGGAGTGATCACTGATGGCGGTGGTAACGGGGGTCCGAGGCACTGGCGCCCTGCTCGCCTCTCTCTGGTCTCTTGTCTCTGATAAAGGCCTTGCCTGGGCCCCAGAGGAGGTGCAGTTTCCCGGGAGCAGGGGGGCTCTGTGCTGGGGCCAGAGCTGTCGGTATCGTGCGGCACCTTCCAGGAGTCTTTAGAAAGGAGAGTTTGGAAACGCTCACACTTTGCTGGCAGGGGACAGTCGTCTCTTCCCCTGGTTCTTGGCTCGCACTTGGACCTGCTCAGGTGGGTGTCCACCCAGCTGAACTACTGTTAACAACCAGGCGCGAGATCTCGGCAGCAGCTGCCAGAGGGCGGGGCTGGTTCGGAGGGCCCAGTGCCTGGGCGGCTTGACTGCTGGGAGTTGGCAAGGCCGTGGGCAGTGGTTCTTGCTGTGCAGGGTGGGCGTCTCTGCAGGTCACGCAGTGTCGGCCAGGGCACCGGGAAGGCTCTCCAGGGAAAGGCGAGGCCCTGTCCTCCTCTTCCTCCCCGGGTTGACGTCCTCCGCCTGTCCTGCTGAACCATGGGAATGAACTAGGGATGTAGTTTCTGAGGGGGACGTTTACGTCCTGTGGCCTTCTGGACCTTCGGGCTGACTGCGGCCGAGGGGTCTGCACCTAGGATGGCGGCATGTGCGGGATGCCTGCGTGCCACGCCGGCTCCGTGCGCTGCCTGCCAGCAGCAGGGGTGAGCGGCAGGACGGGAGGTGCCCGTCTGCCCCCAGGGGAGGGTGTGCAGGCCTAGGCGGGGTCGCTCAAATGGTACGCTGTCTTGGAGTGGCATTTTACTAAGATCTGAGGAGAGAGCATTTTTTGACTGTTGAAACAAGGATAGTGATAGTATGATGTCATATGCAGAACTTGCTGAGTTTTAAAAATAAAACAAGAACTTCAAAGAAGTTTCCAGCAAGTGGCAGACTCTGAACAACTTGGTTGCCCACCTTGGGGCCCAGCACTCCCTGCTCACCGGTGCCCCCTGCCTGCTGAGCCCCCCTCCTGCCGGCCGAGGCACGGGTCGAAGTCCAGGCGAGGTCAGGCGGACCGGAGACTCTGGGAGTTTCGCTGGGAAGTGTTAGTCCCCTCCCGGCTCCTGGCCTCTCTCTGGACAAGGGCCGGCAGGTCTTGTGTAGGCTCTGACGCAGACCCCGGCCCTACAGGTATTATCGGGGAACCCACGGGGTCATCGTGGTTTATGACGTCACCAGTGCCGAGTCCTTTGTCAATGTCAAACGGTGGCTTCACGAAATTAACCAGAACTGTGACGACGTATGCCGAATACTAGGTGAGACTGGGCTGGCGGGGGTGGGGGCAGTGGGGTGGAGGGTGCCGGGGTGCCCCTGCAGGACCAGCTGACTTTGCTTCGCCTCCAAGTGGGGAACAAGAACGACGACCCTGAGCGGAAGGTGGTGGAGACGGAAGACGCCTACAAGTTCGCCGGGCAGATGGGCATCCAGCTGTTCGAGACCAGCGCCAAGGAGAACGTCAACGTGGAGGAGGTGAGGCCTGGGCGGAGCGGGGGTGGGGGCGGGGCGGGCCCGGCCCTCCTCTCCCCGCTGCCAGCCTGCCCGGGGCACCCGGCGGCCAGCAGGAGATGCTGCAGTAGCTGCCGGGCCCTTTGCAGGTGTTAGCTCCCATCCCGGCGGTCCTTGGCGGTCCGCTGTGCCCACGTTTCACGTGGGAGCTCGGTTCCAGCTCAAGGACTGTCACCCAGACGGTCAGAGGCTGAGGTGGGTGAGGACCTCGCCCACCCCACAGCGGTGCACTTCCCACCCAGCCCTCCGGCCTTCCCAGGGGCCCTGGCCTCCAGGACTCCGGTGGCGCCCGCTGCGGAGGCGCACACCCCGCAGACCAGCCCCCCACAGACCAGCTGAGCCTGCGCCCCGGGGCAGCCCCTGGCCCCTTCTGCAGGGCCGCAGGACGGTAGTGGGAGTCTGTGGGGGAGAAGCCTGCCCTTCTGCCACACGCCCCGGCTGGCTGCACGCGCAGTCTTGGGCGGGTCCTGCCCGTGCTGTGCGGGGTCCAGAGGCCCAGAGAAGGCGGGATCCCCGCTGCATCCCGGGCACCGGGCGCCTCAGTTGGGCTCCGGCTGCAGTGTGGGCCATTCTGCATGGGGGCCTGCGGGGGGCCCGTACCCCCTGGGCAGTGGCCTCCCGTCCCTGGACTCCGTGTGTGTCTTCTCTAGATTTGGGTGGGGTGAGAGGCCCTGCTCCTTGGGTGCTGAGGACAAAAAGTGGAGCAGGCTTTGCCGAGTGCTCAATGGTACCTTCCCCAGTGGAGTCGAGAACAGCAGTGTGGGTTGGGAGGTGGATTCTGGCAGGGCAAGGATGTCTTGGGGTCTGGGGCAGGCTCTAGGCAGAATGTGCAGTGAGGTGCTGTGGAGTGGACAGGCTCTGGGTCCCTCTAGTCTGTCACCAGAGCAGGGGCACCTTTATCTGTCTTGTCCGAAGATTCCAGCGGGAGGAAAGGGGTGGGACATACATAAAGGGCAGACTGGAAAATCCTGAGGGATTGACCTTTATGTTTCACCACCTCCTTCTGGAAAGGATGTGAGGACGTATGTACTGGAAAATTCACAAGACCTGGAAAGCTGGGCCCCGGGAGGCGGGGGTGGCCGTGCTGGCCGGCACAGGCAGCGCGCCGAGACGGGGCCTCCCCATGAGGCCTGAGGCCCGCCCTGCCCCCTTCGTCCTCACAGATGTTCAACTGCATCACAGAGCTGGTCCTCCGAGCGAAGAAAGACAACTTAGCGAAACAGCAGCAGCAGCAACAGAACGACGTGGTGAAGCTCACGAGGAACAGTAAACGGAAGAAACGCTGCTGCTAATGCCTCGCCCAGCCCCCTGCAGAGACTGCACTGCGGCCACTCCCTGGCCCGAGGCCCGCGGGGCCCCTCGGGGGACAGTCTCAGTTTCGTGCCGTTATTTAAAGAATTCTCTCCACGTTTTTGTATCTGGAGGCGCCACGTGCACTTCCTCCCTTTCCCCGCGAGCACCAAGAAGGGCCTGGACCGCCTGCCCTTCCCTTCTGGTGCCCCTGCCCCTGGCCGAGGCGCCTGGGCCCAGCGAGGACGCTGCCAGCGAGCGGACTGATTAACCGTTTTGTACATAGTGTATATTGCTTTAACCAGCCGTTCCACCCTCGTCCTGTTCTGGCTTTGCCTCCCTAGCGCCAGCCTGCTGCCGCAGACCCTCTGTCCCCATCCCATCTTGCCGCCGCCAGCAGCTTCCGGAGAGACAGGATCGAGTTCTACCCACATCTGTTGCCAACCTGGGCTGGTGGAGGGGGCTCCGCGTTACTGTTCTCTGCCGCAGGCCGTCGGTGACTTCTGTCCCTGGCCCGGAGGGTCTCGCCTGTCTCCAGGGCCTCTGCCGTCCGTGCTCCCAGCCCAGCTCCCTGCCCTGCCCTTTCTCTGTTCTGCCAGCTGGGGAGGCCTGACCTTGAGGTAGGCTTGGGGTTCCTGTTAGAGGTCCTGCCCTCAGCTGGTCCAGCCCTCGGGTTCCACAGGAGACACTCCTGCCTTTTGGCCAACAGATATCTCGTCCTGCCTTCTAGATGCCTCTGAGCTACAAACCCAGGGGAGCTGGGGCTTCTATTTATACCAACCTGTGTCAGTCCAGCAGAAAGATGGTGTGTTCATGCAGGGATGGGGCTCAGGAGCATTATTTTAACAGCTAGAGAGCGACGCCAAATCAAATGAATTAAGTTCCTCACATTTCTCTTCCTGGGGTTTGATTGGCACAGCAGCCGCAAGTGGTGGCTTCCCCTCTGAGCCCGGTGTTTTTAGAAAAAGTGAATGGCTTCCTGGCATTACGGGGCTGGGCTCTTGGCAGCGCAGCTCTGCCTTCCGGAACGTTTCTTGGTGGGAAAGGAGGAGCCTCTCACCCTTGTCTGTGTTGGCCCAGGGCCTCCCACTTAGTACCTAAGTCTTCAGTGTGGGGCGTGGGTGCCGCTGGAGTGTGGGGAGGGTGCCTCTGGGAGGGTGGCAGCAGCCTGTTGTCACTCACTGACAATGGTTTCTGTGTCAAGGCTGCGGCGTGAGGGTTCCCCGGCAGGTGGGAAGGAACAGCACCTGGGGCTGGGAGCCAGCCGCTTACCTACCCTGGTCCCTCGGAGGAAACACCAGGGTTCAATGCACATGATTGCTGTCCCCTTCCCTCCTCCTTGGGACACTTCATTCACCCTTCCCCTAAAAGGATCATGTAACCTGGGAATAATTTATTTCAACACCATGATGTGTTTTACCAGATTTCCTTTCCTAGGCAATTTCCAGGCGAAGCCCTGACTGGACAATCACATCACAGACCACACTGCAGATTCGCCTCGAGAACACTGTTGAGGGGTTTTTAATCAAAATGGGGGTTTCCCTTTGACCTGTTTCCCCTCTTCCCCAAACTGCCAAACACTGGGGTTCCATGTGACAGGCCTTCCCTCTGGAGCTGCAGGATGGGGGGTGGGGGGGCTCTGTGGGTCCGGGAAGGTGGTGCTGTGGAGCGGGGGGAGGGCTGTGACCAACTGACAGGTGGTCTCGTCTGGTTGGGGGGCCAGGAGCCGAAGCGTGGTCTGCGTCTTCAGCCTGTCCTGGCTGATGATTGGTCCTGCGGTGGGCAGCACGTGCCACTCGGAGCAGTAAGGTTACGCCAGCGAGGCGGTGCTTGCACATTCGAGCAGCACGAGGAGGGGGCCCTGGAAGTGTCCGGCCCGGGCCAGAAACCCTCATGGCTCCTGGCAGCGGGACGTCCAGACCCAGGTGGTGGGGCGATTTTGGTGACGACAGTGTCTGTCCCGCTGAGTGTTAGTACGCATGAATAGGGGGTGGGGGTGGGGGTCTCACAGGGCTGGACCGACGTCTTGGTGAACCTGATGCGAAATCCTGTCGAAAAACAAAACTTTTAATGGTTTGCTAGGATTATTTCTGTATTGAAAGTTTCTAATTATGCTTTTTAAAAAAAGTACTAAAAATAAAGGTTCAAGCTGCCAAATTTTCTTCGGGGGTCCGTTTCCTCCAGCTGTGCTCTGGGTGGGCTTGGCTTCTTCCACCCATTGTGTCCAGCTCGTTTGTTCTGGTTTAGGCACAGGGACACTCTGAGAAGCCAAGTTCATTTCTCCACGATAGGCTGGTCCAGGTTGAGCTGCTCTGGTTTGCTGCGCTGGCTGAGGGCACGTGTGGTGAGATGCCAGGGGAAGTGCCCTGTTTATTCCCTGCACGCCCGGAAGGATGCAGTGGAAGCTTTGCCTGCAGCGATGTGACTTGAAGTTTCTGCCAAGCTGGAGGGCTGGCCTGTGGCCGGGCGACTGCAGCCCTCGCTGGCAGGGAGCCCAGGCCAGGGTGGGTGTGGAGGCTGTGCCTTCAACCACAGCTCCCAAAACAGCTGTCACAGGATGCCTCCACCCTGCAGGGGAGGTGCCCCTTCCTGGCTAAGTCCACTGGTTGGGTCCCCGTGTGTGAGGTGACTTCCCCAGTGTGTGGGGGCCTCACCGTTTCTGCATCTTCGTGCCAGCCAGTGGCGGTTCTGAAAGGTAAGCTGCGTTCCCACCAAACAGCCCCTCCAGGCACCCAATGACTAAGGCAGGAAGCTCTGTAGAAATTCAATTTATTCTTATACTATTTTCAAAAGAAGCAGTGGTGCGCTGTTTTTCTAAAAATATGCCTTTATAGATTTTTATATATAATATGTATATTATAAAATCCATACATGTATTTACATGATTGCTACATACAAAAGTACAGCACTGTGGTATGTACATATCTATAGATACATTCTTTCCGCTCATCCCTGCTGTGCTTTTCCCAGGTGAGGGAGGGAGATGATCCTGGGGAAGCAGCCCACGGGCTGCTCAGCCTGGGCGCCTCGGAGTGAGGCCTCAGCAGAGGAGGAGCAGTGGCTGCCGGAGGAGCCGGAGCAGCAGGTTGCAGGACTCGTCCTTCTGCAGGCCTAGTGGGCAGTATCCAGAGGCGTCCACCCCGTGGTGACAGCGCTGCCCTTGAGGTGGAGGTGGCTGACCACAGACCCCTTTGGGGCCATTCTGTGGCCTGGACGTGCTCGGCTGAACCAAGAACTTATGTGAGTGGAGCAGGGCGCTGTAGTTGGAGGAGAACCCCTCCCAGCCCTGGCCCCGCGAAGGGGGAAGGACTGGGTGGCTAAAGCCTTCCCAGGGCCCGTCGGAAGCCTGGCTGGCCCTGCCCGCCCGGCCCTGCGGAGGGGAAGGCCTGCACTGGCGGAGGCCAGAGAGGAAGGGCAGTGATGCCAAGGGGCACAGGCCCGTCTTCCCTCTGGGCTTGGGATGGCCTCAGCCAAGCCGTGGCAGAGCGCAAGAGAACGGCCCCAGCCATCAGGCCCCACAGGCTGGGTCTCCTGCCCACAGTGCTCCCGGCAGAGGTGCATGCACACGGGTGAGGGGCCACCTCCCCCTACGCCCCGGGCCAGGGTCCGGGGGAGGGACGGAGGCTCAGGCCAGCGGGGGCAGCAGGAGCCTCCTGAGGCATGCAGAGAGGGCCTGTTTCTCCTGTTCCCCGTGTTCCCAACAGGAGGGCAGCAGTGCCTGGGGTTGGGCCAGGGAGCCACTGAGGGGTGGGCGGGGCTGGCCACTCCGGAGGGGGCCTGAGCCCTACTCAAGGACGGCGGATCCTCGGGAAGCCCGGGCTGGGCCTGGCTGGGCAGCGGGCACAGGGCTCCTGCCCGGCCCAGGGGAGGCTCTTGCATGCAAACACCCGCACCCCATTCAGTTGCCTCCAGTCCGCCCATCCTCGCTGGCCCGATTCCTCCCAACTCAAATTTTCCTGAAGAATGAGAAGAGCCGTTTGCCTTCGGTGGTGCTGGGCTCGTCCCCGTGGCCCGCGCCATGGGCCCTGGAGAGGGCAGCAGCAGGCCGGCTCCGTTCCTTCAGGTGCGTGTCCATCAGCTGCCGGTCAATGACCCTGTGCATGTCATCCTGCAGAGAGCACAACGGAAGGGGCTGAGCAGAGCAGTGTCCTGACCCTGGTCAGGGAGGTGACAAAAAGACCTGAAGGACTGAAGGATGGGAGATGAGGGAGGATGAGGATGAGGGATGAGATGATGAGTGGCTGCAGCCGGGGCTGCCCCAACCAAGAAAGCAGTGAGCGTAGACGCCGGGATGCACGGGAGCCTCGTGACGCCTCGCTTCAGGACTGGGGCTGGCTTCTCCCCAACAGCGTTGCCCCCCGCTGACTGACCCCACAGAGGGTTAGTCCCTATGGGCGCAGACAGGCTGCAGCTGGTCCTTCCTGTCTGTCTCTCCACCCTGCCCGCCAGCTCCATACCAGAGCTTGGCCTCGATAATTATTATTACCGGCCTGAGCTGCTGACACCACCAGCAGCTACATGTGACAAGGACAACCCCATGCACCAGCCCCCTCCTTGCGACGAGGCTCCCATCTGCGGCAGAGACCTGGGCATCACCACTTCAGGGCCTGTCTTGCTTTAACTCGGGCCCGTTTCCTTAGCCTCCTCACTGGGGCAGCACCTTTCCCTACCAGTCTGTTCAAGTGGCCCAGAAGCCCCCTCACCGACTCCCCCTTACAGGACAGCAGCTCTGACTCCACGGAGGAGCTTCCAGACAGAGCAGCTGCGCTCTGGTTGCTAGATTTTGATTCTGTGCAAGACTCCATTTGACAAAGACATTCTGCCACTAACACTGGGAAGACTATCGGTTAAGCCTGTCTAGTTCACATCAGCAGGGAACACGACAAGCCGCTGCCTGATTCCTTCACCCTCGGACCCTGCGGGCTCTGGAATGTCCTGGTGAAAAGACAGCGAGCCACAGGCTAAACCCTGGAGTGAGTCAGCTGCTCCTGAGGGCAGGAAGTGGGGCTGGCCGCCCCCCTCCCCGAACAGCTTGCCCAGCACCTCCTGCCCCCACACCACTGGGTGTCAAGTGAGTGTCCGCAGGTTTCAGTGTGAGACAGACTCTCGCCACATCGCCAGGCGGCCGCAGGTGTGGACCTCTTGTTTCCTCCTCTGCTCGGGTCCTGCTCCCCTGCCTTCCTCTCTTCCTACCCCCATCTTCCTTCATGCTCATCGTCCTGACTTCATCCCTCCTTACAGAAAGGACACATCCTCCCTACTTGTAGCGTCCCAGTGCCGAATCCTCAGCACAGTGCCCTGTGCTCAGGACGTGCTTAATAAAATCTACGTTGTTGAGTGCAACATTAGGAATGTTAGAGCGTCCTTCAGAAAGAAACCCTTTCAGAGCTGCCAGTGTTTATTCTGGCACATTGCAAACTGCCTTTTTTTATCCTTTAAAATTTCTCCAGGTGATGCTATGGCACATAGCACTGTAGAATACCATGCACGCACATCCATGAGCTGGTCATAATTCCACGCCTGCTGTCACGTCTGTGGCCAAAGCAACCCATTTATGAGGCGGTGGCACCAAGAACCAGGTGTCAGCCTGTTGGTGCTGGGCCACGTGCTGCCGTGTTCGCTGGACATGATGGTGATGGGAGGAGGGAGGCCAGGACTTGATGGCAGGGCACACGGCACAGACACGATGCCAGACTCCAGCACACAGAACACAGTGAGCCACAAGGGGGGCAGCAGGGATGGGGCTTCGATGGCAGTGGGGGGAGTGCGGGCGGAATGAGGGCCCAGTCTCACCTCAAAGGCAGGAGGGGTGTACAACTAAAGCTGTTGATACAGGAACTGAGAAAGGCCACTAGATCAGAAACCAAAGGAGCCAGATAGTAAAAAGCCCTGAGGAAGCAAACTGTAGCCAGGAGAGAAGAAAAAAGAACAGGACGGTAAGCCAGGGCAGTCTGGCCTAGGAGCCAGGGACCAGGTCTGGGGGGGTGGGGGAGGGTCAAAGCTCAGAAGGACCCCTGGAGGAAAGGTCGCCCACAACCTGCCCTCCACAGTGGGGCTTGCCTGGTAAAGCTGCAAGTGGCTTTTCATCAGCCTGGTTAGGATTTCTTGGGGAGCAACACGAATGGTTGCACCCATGTCCTGAAATTGTACCACCCTAACCTCATGAGCAAAAAGCAAGTACAGCTGTGGTCCAGCAGAGAGCCGAGCTAGACCCGAGACGGGGTGGGCTGCCCGGGCTCTGCAACTAGTGGTCCTGCAGGGACACACTGACCCTTACTCCCCAGGCCTGCACCCGGACAGCATTCTTCGGAAAAAGGAAGCTGGCCTTTTAGAAAGGGAAGGACAGCAGCTGCTGGCAACTTGAGGGTTGCTGAACTACATCCCCCTGTGAATTTTCACTCAGCTTTACAGGGCTTCCTGGGCCCTCCAAGTTAACAGCTGCTTCTTTCTAGCGAATTTAAACAAAGCCGTGATGATCAGTGGAAGGAGGCCCCTGCCCCAAGCGGCACAACCTGGGGTTCACTGCTCCGAGAGTAACCTCAGGCATCCTTCCCCAGGACCTGGGGCAGCAACAGCTCTGCATTTCAGCAAGTGAAGACTGTGGTTGCTGCTCGCCCATGCACACCGGCCCCCTCCAGTAACACCAACTCTGCCCGTGTCACAGACTCCTCCTAGAGCCTCGTCCTCCCTTCCCTTACCTGCCAAGCCTCAAGCTGCTGCGAAAGGTTCAGTTTCTGCTGAATGGCATCCAGCAGCTGGCTGTTCAGAGACATCATGTCCATCTTGCATTTGGCGAGTTCCAGCTCCACAGCATTTTTCCTGAAAACACACGCCACAGTGACTATGGATACCCCATGCCAGAGCAGTGGGTTCTTACCTAGGACACCTGGAGTCCACAAGATGAGGAAAGGTGCTCTGACCTTAAACTCACAACAAACAGTAACAGTAACTATGATGTAACTTGCAGAAGGCTGGAAAGTCTGTAGCACATTTTCACAGACGTTTTCTCAATTTCCCTAACTGACCTAAAGGGGAAAGGATGATGTGTCTGCCCAGCTCACAGATGAAGTGGTTAAGGGCATGACGCTTAAATCAGGACCAGAACCCGGAGGAGATCAAAGGCCTCACACAGCACTAGGAAGCTGCTGATCCTTGCCCCGCAAAGCTGATCCCTATGGGAGGTGGGACCTTGTCCTCCTGGTCCCCTCCTTTTCACTTAGCAATACCCTTCTTAAGGGATCTGAGAGATACTCCTGTATGCAAAGGTGGCCACAGGGGAGATCATCACCTCTCAGCTAATCATCGTAGCCAACGACTAAGGGGCTGGTGGTAAATTACTTACAATGTATCTGGGCCTAGGGGAGGAAAGCGCCAAAAAGCAAGGTCTGAAATACTTGCTCTGCTCAAGAAAAAAGACCTGAGCCCTGCCTGGCAGAGCTCAGTGGATTGAGCGCGGGCTGTGAACCAAAGCATCACAGGCTCGATTCCCAGTCAGGGCACATGCCTGGGTTGCAGGCCATGGCCCCCAGCAACTGCACCTTGGTGGGTAATTGCTCCCACTCATCCACTTACATGCACGCTGTATTTTTACATTTTGAAATGTTTCACACATTACTTTGTAAAACTTCCCAACACTGCTACATTATACACCAATGAAAAAGAATATTAATTTTTTGGTGTGAGGGGTGGGGGACTAGGAACAGGAACAGAAAGTGCAGGAAGCTGCACCGCCTCTGCGGAGGTGGCACGGGTTGGCTCCCTGCCCAAAGGGGCATTTAGTCCTCGTCTTCGTCAACTGTTCCTTTTTGCATTCAACACGACAAAAACTAGCAAAAGTATCTTCACTGCACAGGGCCAGCGACAAATGTGCACGCCCAAGGACAGCTAGAGGACCCGCGTGCAGAGACAGCCCAGCTGCAGCATGAGAGAAAAGTACTCCAATGAGCACCAAGCTAAGCGCCGCCCGAGGCGGGGCAGTTGAGGTCAAGCCAGTTCACGCCACCACCGTGACCAGCAGGTCCTCACTGGCCCCTTGGCCCACTGTGTAGTCAGTCACCCCCCGACACCCCCACCGCTCCAGAACGGCGCCCCGCCAGCCCTTTCTGGAGATGCAGCTCAGGACAGCCAGCCCAGCCCACACTGCCCGCACCGCCCGGCAAGGGCGGGCACCGCACTGCGGCTGTAGGGACTGGAACTGAGCCTGTCCAATAAACACGGAGGCTAGGACGCCACATCACGTCGGCTGCCATTGGCCAATGGCAAACCGGAAATCCTCCTGAGCCGGTTGCCATGGACGCCCGGCCTGCCGGAGCGAACCCCTGGCGCGGCGCCCCGCCCCTCTGCAGCCTCCCGAGCTCCCGGCAGGCGGCGCCGCGAGCAACCCGGAGACCTCGCAATGCACTGACTAACGCTGCCGGAGCCCCGCGGAGGGGCGGCAGCTGCTCCGGGAGTGGCGTCGGTGGGTGGGTGGGTGGGTGGGGCCGGGGTGGGGGGTGTCTTCTTCCAGAAAGTGCCCGATGCAGGGCCTCACCTGAAGATGGAGTAGAGCATAACAGACTATTGGGACATAGCAAGTAAATGCATTAAGTGGGCTTTGAAGCCTGAGTCTACTCAATTATAAAGACATTTATGGGACAACTGGGGAAACCTGAACCCTCGAACCAGATGACGTAAGAAATTGTGAGTTTTTTCAGGTGTGATAACTGTATTGTGGTTGAGTGCTTTACAAAAAGCGTCGTTTCCTGGTAGAGACCCATGCTGAAGTGATTACAGACCGGGGGACAGGATGTCTCCTGATCTTCCTCGGCACTGCACGGAGATGTAAAGCACCAGCCACATGCTGATTAGTGTTGGAGCTGAGAGATGGGTAAGCAGGGGTCCAGCTCCCCCCCACTTTGTGTATGCTTGAAAATGTCCATAATAAAAGAATAAAAGCCCCTAAAATAAAAAAGGTGAGGTAGATATGTATCATGAAATTGGGAGGTTCTCCGAGATGCAGGTGGGGGAAAAACAAGACATGTGGAGGAGCATCATCCACTGACGCGTTTAAAAAGCCCAAGGTCTGCAGGGCCACCACACAGTGAGGGGGTAAGCTGTGGTCTCCAAGGGAGCCTCCCCCCATAGGATGGGATCTGGTGCGGTTCTCCGAGGCATGGAGCACAGAGACAGTGACAGGTTCGAAGTGAAAGGTGATAACATTGGTTAGGTGTCTGACTTACAAGTGGCTTTGACCTGGAGAATAGAATGAAGATGGGAACCAGGGCCCAGGCTTTAACCGTCCGGGGCCCTGTTCTCCATCTTCATTCTATTCTCCTGGCTGCTGCGGCTCAGAGGATTGAGCGCCGGCCTGCGAACTGAAAGGTCTCCAGTTTGATTCCCAGTCAGGACACATGCCTGCATTGTGGGCCAGGTCCCCAGCTGGGGGCATGAGAGGGAACCAATTGCTGTTTCTCTCTCTCTCTTTCTCCCTCCTTTCCCCTCTCTGAAAGTAAATAAATAACATCTTTTTAAAAAGCCCACGACAATTGCATTCCATATACACCTGCATATGCACAGGAAAAAAGTCTGCGAGGAATGCACACCCACTTTCACCAGTAGTGTCTGGAGAGAAGAACAGGATTAGGGGAGGGTGGGGAGCAGGGAAACGCTCAGTTTCACGTTCATAGTCTCCTGTATGAGCTAACTTTTAAAGCTGACCACACACTCATGTTACTTGTGATGAAAGAAGAATAAAACTAGCCACGCTCACTCACTTCGCAATAGCTTCGTCCCGGTCCCTGATGGCCTTCTGAAGCTGCTCCTTTGGTTCCTTGTCCTCAGATGTCACTCTGAGTCGGTCTCTCTCCTCCTTCAGTGCAGTCATCTCCACACTCAGCAGTGTTACCTGAAGGGAGACCAAAGGGATGAACGTGATGGCACCGCTGCGGTGGGCCTGGACTATTTCCCTCCGGGGGGAGAAAGGAGCGAGAGGCCCCAGGCAGGTTCAGGGCCTGGGAGCCATGCAGGCTGGTAGCTTCCCGCTGCCCTCTGCCCCGAGAGGCCCCTCTCTCCTGGAGAAAGGATGCCACATGCTGGGCTGGAGCTCGGTGGCCCTGGACTACAGCCATGGGGCCAGATCCTCTTTGTACACAGCCTACCGCAGCACCTCTTTCATCTCAAGGCAGTCCCAGGGAACTAATGAGTGAGAGCTACACTCGCATCAGGGCTCTGAGACACCATTGCTGGGGTAGAAACTCAAGTTTTGTTTCCAGTAAGGAGCACTGTTATGCACTGGGCCCTGGTTCCCATCTTCAGTCTATTTTCCAGGTCAAAGCCACTTGTAAGTCAGACACCTAACTGATGTTATCACCTTTCACTTCGAACCTGTCACCTTCTCTGTGCTCTATGCCTTGGAGAATGGCGCCAGATTCTGTCCTGTGGAATCTGTGTCCTGTGGGGGGGGGGGAAGGCTCCCTTGGAGACCACAGCTTACCCCCTCACTGTGTGGTGGCCCTACAGACCTTGGGTTCTGCGATGGCAGAGCCTGACTCTGTATAATGCTTAATCCCAAAATGTCTGTGCAGTGAGTGGACAGTAGTGGTTTTTTGACTAGTCATCACCCCAAATCTCTCCCTATTCTGGGGGTATTCCTGGTTGCATGTGTTGGTGGGAGACAGGACACGCCCTCCCCCACTAAGGAAGTCCAAAGAGGAGAAACCTTGTTCCCAAGACACTTAGGTAAGAACCCTAGACCTGCCTGTCACAACTGCCTCATGACAGGACAGCAAAGCCACAGGCCTTCGGGAAATCATCCCACAGACAGCAGACTGCTGCCCTCCTTCCCACGGGTCCTTCCTGTTTGGAAGTTCAGTTCGCCAACCTCCCTGTTATGCTGTAAGCTGTCAGGTTTAATTCCCATACATTCTGCTGCTCAAATTAAGCTAAGTGATTTCTGTTGTCTGCAACCAGAAACCCTGACTGGCAGAGCTGTCAGTGAGCATTCGTTGAGTGACTGAAGAGTGGGTGCCCCTTCTGCTTGGAGCTGATCGGGTCGGGCTGGAGTCAGGATGCTGGACCCTGCCCTCTTGTTAAATATTACACATGCTTTCACATTTTCCAAGGGAGGGATCTATCCCTAAGGTCTGTCTCTCCAACTCAGGGAGAGATGTCATTTTTCGGTTTACTCCTCTGCTCTTTAAGTCCCAGGCCTAGCCATCCTCAGACAGAATAAAACCAAGCAAAAACCCCAGGATTAAGGCTGAAGATCAATTTCCCTGTAGACACTTCCCACTCCCAGACTGGGACGGCAGAGGTGCCAGCTCCTGGGGGAGCCCCCACTGGGCAATCAGAGGACACCCACCAATGAGGAGGGATACAGGACAATTTGTTGTCACTGTGGGCAATGGATTTTGTACTGGGAGGTGCCTGGGAGGGAACATCAGAGCCTCGGGAACCGGTGCTTGGTGCCTGGTGCTCTGGGCTTTTGAGGTGGGGACAGCTCAGACGGGCGGGGTGGGCGGCCTCGCAGAAGAACAGGCAGGGGCCCCTGTGGAGGCCGCGGCACATGCACACGGCTGACCCAGAGTCAGACATGGCAGCAGGTGAGACGCCCAGCCTCTCCCTGTTTGTCAGCAGGTTCTGCAGCTTGGCAGCCCAGAACCCGAGACCCAGAAAGCACCTGGCAGAGTCGGCCAGGCCTCTGAAGCACAAACAAGCCCCGACGTGACCTGGGCTGGCCGTGGGCCTGCCAGGTGTTCCGCCAGCTGAGTGAGTGACAGATAAAAGTACATGCTGGGCAGGAAATGCCAACACGCTCCAGATAAAATTCAACACGAACTTTTTGCTTTGACCTGGAAAACCTGGCTGGTTGAGACAGAGCCAGCCAGCTATCTAAACATGACATGGGACTCACCTCTCTGAGCTACCACACTTTTCATAAAAAGTGGGGATGAAAGTAGCTATTTCCCACCATCAGGTTGCTGTGAGGCTCGAATGAGATGAGTAACACCCAGAGCCCAGCGCACACGGCTGTGAGCTCCACTCCCTTCTTCGCCCACCACAGGGACCTACTTGCCGACGGCAGTTATGAGGACACAGTGACAAGTTACAGCCACTCCTAAATCCACTTTTCCCAAATAAGGTGGGTGTCCTCGTGATTGAATGCCATCAAAGAAAAGGTCCCAAAGTTATCTGTCTAGGGCTTTATTTGCCCTTTTGTTTCACAATTATTCGAGTACCCACTGTAGGCAAGGCACTGTGCTAGATGCTCCGGAAGAAGGTAAGAAACGTCAGATTTGGGTTAGTCTGCGTCAGGGCCTAAGGTCTGGCTGGGAAGGTGAGCTGTGCGCCAGGACCAGAACAAAGCAGGGCCAGGGTGGCTCCCGGAGGAAGGGAGTCAGAGAGTTTCAAGGAGGACGCGCAGCCTTCTCAGGAACTTGAAGATGAGGGAGGCTGAGACGCGTGCAAGCGGCAGCAGAGTCCTCAGGGTGGAGAAGGCCAGAGAAAACACCCCGATGTAGGACTGGGAACCGGGTGCCCTGTGTTCAGTTCTGCTGACTCAAAGCAGGTGGGGAGGCAACAATAGGAAAGGCGGCCGGTGCTGGGATGCAGCCAGACCGTGGGGGCCACGAGGGCTGGAGGCTTCCGGCTACTCGGTGATGGGACGCCAACCCAGAACCTGTAAGGGGTGTCCCATTTTCAAGTCCAGCTTCAGGAAGGTCGATCCAAAGCTTGTGGACGGTGATTGGTTGGGATGGGGGAAGTGCTGGCCAGAGCTTTCAGACCTTCAGGGTCTGAAATCGGGCGGGTGCTAGGAGGACGGAGGGGAGAGAACACACTGAGCCTTTATCAAGGAGGGTCCCCAAAATGTCATTAGTGAAGGCCTTGACTGCTCCCAGCCCACGCTCCTTGTGTTTCCGCACCCCTTCTGGAGTAAGCGGCGAGCACTCTGGTCAAGCCTGAGAGAGCCAAAGGACCAGACTGGGATGGTGTTTTTCACTGCACCTCCCCCAAGCTGGCTTCCTGGCCTGGGACTGGGCTAAGAGGCCCCACAGATAAACCAGCCTACACCTTGCTTATGCTTCTGAATGAAATGATGCCCTCTAGTGTTTCCAGTTTCATTAATTCCAAGAAGCAACAAAACAAAACACCAGCCGATACCAGGCAGCTGATAAGTAGAAGCACCCCACAGAAATTTAAATAGGCATTAAAATAAATAAAACTTCCTTTAATCTGAAGAACGTTCAGATCCACGTTCTCTTGCATTTTATTCTTCTAGTTTCAAAGATCTGTCCCTGAGTCTGAACCACTTCCTGGCCAAATGACCACCCGAGGGCTAGGTCTGAGGCGTGAGAATGCACTGGGCTGCCCAGACCCATGCCCCAAGCTTGTCACAGCTTTCAACAGCTTCTCTCTGTCCTTGTTATCTGGCCACGCACCGTGAGTGCAGTAATGGCTGTGGGTGGGACTCCCCGTGTCTGCCAGGAGAATGCTACAGGAAGTCAGTTTAATGGGGATGACCCCCCTAAAACACAGGAGTTTGTTTCTGCACGATCCTTTAGGTAACACTGACTGAAGTGGAGGCCACGCTTAAATCCCACTTTCTATCAGTCTTGTGGAGCGGAGAGGGATGACTAGCTTCGGACAAGAACGAAAGGGGGCAGGGTTTAAACATACTGCCCGTTTGATGTCCGCCCCAAGTGGGACGGAACCTCTACGCATGACCCTAGTCCAAAGAAAGAGCCTGTGTTCTTCTCCTAGGGTACATTTTAGAAACAACTTTCTGGGCAGGGCTGGCTCCTAAGCTCTTTATAACTTTTCAGATCAGAATATAGATGTCCTTTCCCCAGCGTTCTCTCTGAGATGAAATCGTGACCAAACAGGGAAGCAGCAGCAAGAGCAGCAGCAGCGCTGCTAGAGCTGAAAGCCGGGCTGGCAGCAGTGGCAGCCTTTACACAGAGAGGAGGCCTGCGAGGAGCAAGCCTTGATGTGCGAACTTCCCTGCCTGAGCGCTGCTGGGACAACTTCCCTGAGTGTCCTGGAGCTGCGGCCCTTCCAGCTGTCAGCCTCCACCAGGTGATTCCGGCTCTCTGGGAGGCTGCTATTCTTATCCCAGACAATTACTTGGGGCTAAACCAGGGAACTGGCTTCTTCTCTTAAATACCCCGCTCAACTCAACCATAGGTCACTGTCCCGAGGATCTGTCAGAGGAAACCCGCTTCTCAAATAGACATGGGGGAGTGAAACTCACAAGGGTCCCCAGAGAGCCCGGGAGACGTGCACGCCTCGGGCACCAGACTGAGGACGGGTGCTCACCTGACTGTGGAGTCGCTGCAGTTCCTCTAGGCTTTGCCTCAATTTACCCCTCTCTCCCTCCATGAGCTCCCTTAGGGCTCTCGAATCCTCACTGGTCTGCCTTATCTGTTCTTCTAAGGAGTCATCGTCAATTCTCCGGGAGCTCTGACAGCAGAAGAGAGCGAGCCAGACAACCAGGGAGATGGTGAGAGTGGAGGGGGACGGGGAGATGGTTAGTGAAGGGATGGAGAGGACAGGGAGCAGAGTTGGTGAGGGTGGAGGGGGCAACGAGGAGGGGAGCAGAGAGATGGTTCAGTTCAGGGGGGAGCAAGACCACAGGAGATGGGATGGAGAGCAGGAAGGAGAGAAAGAAAGGGTTAGAGAAGAAAATCTCTTGCTCCATCTGCAAACAGCAGCTACACATTTGCTTTTTTTTGTTTTGTTTTGTTTCAGGCTTCAGGGAAGGGAAACTGTGCTGCAGGAACAGAACAGCTCCCTTTCCCCAGCATGACCCGCCTCCCTCTTGCAGCCCACTGCACAGGTAGACGGGGCCCATGCCGATAAGCACGGCTACCCTTTCATCTCCCTTCACCCAGCACAGGCCAAAGACACAACTATTCCGTAGGAGGGTGAAACCTGAGAACAGCAGCCCGGGAGCAGGAATGTGAATGGAGAGTAAGGCTGGCAGAAAGCTGTCATGAGGCCAGAAGAAACCCCAGTCTGCCAGGAGCCCATGGGAATGTTTCTCTCCTCCACAAGAGCAGCCACATCTGGGACTCTGGAAGGCCCCTCTTGTTGATCTTCGCAGCTCTCGGTGCTCACTTACACATTTTTAGCAGAAGCTTCAGGACTTTTTAAGTATGCCTGTTTATAGCTACCCCACCACTAGGACCAATGGGCTGTAGAAAAGGAACTTGCAGTTTTTGCCTGGATCCAAAGTTCTATATTTAAAGCTTCCAAGGAAAGCCCTTGAACTTGAGACCACCATGGCCTGTACAAACTACATGCAGAAAGGACTCTACGTGTCTCCTGGTGTCTGCAGGGAGATGCCTCCTGTTCCCTGGCACTCAGCCCCTCAATGCTCTCAAATGACATGGGCACAGAAGAAATTCTTGCAGGTTTTATAAAGGTTCCATTTCCAGGGTGAGCCTCACCACTCCTCTCTGTGCTTGGTTTCAAGCTCCCACTAGCCGGGTCCTGTGGGATAAGGAGCTTCTCAGCCTGGCCTCTTACCGTGGGCTCCATGCCATCCACGATGCTCTGTATCAGCCTCTTGAGCTCGCTGAGAGCAGTGCGCAAGCTACCGGCTGGCACATCCTTGGCAGACGAGGTTTCCGAAGACTCGTCCATTGAGGAGTCCGTGGAGACGGCCGAGTCAGCACTGTCATTTCCTCGAAGGTGTGAGCAGAGATAGCGAACCTGGCAGTAGGCTTCCCAGAGCTGCAGTCTCAGCTGCCCACAAAAAATTATTCTTGATTATGGGCTCTGGAAAATACTGCCACCTGGTCATCCACTCCCCAGGATGTGAACCCGAGTGTCTAAGATACTGTTTTAGGAGAAAGTTTTTGTTCTTTTAAATCACCTGTTCCAAGAAATGCTGATAGTTATATGGGCCTGGGACACCTACACAGACTCCCAGTTCTTATTTCCCCTGCCCTCCATTCCCCTACCATTCTGCCAAACAAAGCACTTCTTTATAGAGTCATCTACTTTGGTGGGAGTCAGTGAAAGATGAGTGGAATGAGTGGTTATGAGTAGTATGAAAAAAGGCCAAGTGGATGGATCACAAATGATCTAGAACCTTGCAAGTATAAGGGATATGAAGCTAGTGATTAGTTAACCAGCATTTCCCAAGAGGCACTGGGGTGAGAATGAGCCAGGGACATGCTTCGCTCAGGGCCTGTTTCGTGGCGGCTCTAGCCTGCAGGCCTAGGGGTGTGCACAGGCTAAAGCAGAAACAGTAGGCACTGGGCAACAGGCGGGCCGTCGGGCTCCTGAAGTCCAGGGCCTGTCCCCGTCCCAAGGCAGCCTCACATGCCAGAGTGACAGAGATGTCAGTACCTGCTCTCTCTCTTGCTCCAGCTCCTCGGCCTCCATGCTCTGCTCGATCTCGGACAGGAGCGACGTGCTGGTGGCGGCGGAGCTCTGCAGGCTCCTCTCCTCGGTGAGCTCGTCCACCTTCACCTGCAGCTGGCGGTAGGAGAGGCGCACCTCCTGGAGCTCCAGCTGGCTTTGATGCAGCTTTCAAGGAGACAGCAAATGGGAGTAAGGCTTGTCAAAACCAAGACAAACACGGAATGCGGACCCAGAGCCTGATCGTGTTTCTAGATCCAACCACCAATTTACAGAAAAATACAGAGGGAGAAACATGCTCGACTACACGAGGGGGACACAGTCTGCAGAACTCAGACTGAGGAGATTCTACAGGGCAAACAGCTCCGTTTCCTCAACAGATACATTTCCAGGAAAAAAAAAAGATAAAGGGGAACCTATAGATTAAAAGAGGTTTAAGAGACACCAACCAACTGCAATGTGTAGGCCTACTTTTTTTTTACACTATTTTATTTATTTTTTGTTGCCTAGGAATGAATGTTTTGGGTGTATAGCTTAGTGGTTAAACAATCTTATACTTTACATAGCATTCCACTCACTATTTCCAGTACCCCAAATGGCATCATACGTAGTTATTACAATATTACTGACTATATTTTTATGTTTTACTTACTTCCCCATGACTGGTTTGCAACTACCACTTTTTTAAAATTATTTTTTATTGATTATACTATTACAGTTGTCCCATTTTTTTCCCCTTTTGTCCCCCTCCACCCAGCACCTCCCCCCTCAGGCCATCCCCACATCATTGTCTACGTCCATACGTAATGAGTGTAAGTTCTCTGGCTACTCCGTTTCCTATGCATCCCCTCTACATCCCTCTACATCCCCATGGCTACTCTGGAACTACCTATTTGTACTTCTTTTTTTTAAATGTATTTTTAAAAGTTTATTTATTTATTTATTTATTTATTTATTTTTAGAGAGGGGAAGGGAGGGAGAAAGAGAGAAAGAGAAACATCAATGTGTGGTTGCCTCTCATAGCCCCCACTGAGGACCTGGCCTGCAACCCAGCATGTGCCCTGCCTGGGCATCAAACCAGTGACCGTTTGGTTTGCAGTCCGTGCTCAATCCACTGAGCTACACCAGCCAGGCCCTATTTGTACTTCTTAATCCCCTCCCTCTTCACCCATTCCCTGACACCCCCTCCCACCTGGCAAACTTCAAACCACTCTCCATATCCATTATTCTTTCTGTTCTTGTTTGCTTAGTTTGTTCTTTAGATTCAGTTGTAGATAGGTATGTATTTATTACCATTTTATTGTTCATAGTTTTGATCTTGTTCTCTTTCTTAAATAAGTCCCTTTAACATTTCATATAATAGTTGGGTGATGATGAACTTTAGTTTTTTTTCTTGTCTGGGAAGAACTTGATCTGACCTTCCATTCTCAATGACATCTTCGCTGGGTAGTGCAATCTTGGCTGTAGATCCCTTTTCATGACTTTGAATATTTCTTGCCAATCCCTTCTAGCCTGCAAAGTTTCTTTTTTTCCTTTTAAATACGTTTTATTGATTATGTTATTACAGTTGTCCCATTTCCCCCCTTTAGTTCCCTCTGCCTTGCACCCCCCCTCCAACTTGCATCTCTCCCCCCCGCCTTAGTTCATGTCCATGGGTCATACATATAAGTTCTTTGGCTTCTCCATTTCCCATGCTATTCTCAACCCCCACCCTGTCTATTTTGTACCTACCATTTATGCTTCTTATTCTCTGTATCTTCCCCCCCATTCTCCCCCTCCCCACTGATAACCCTCCAGGTGATCTCCATTTCTGTGATTCTGTTCCTGTTCTAGTTGTTTGCTTAGTTTGTTTTTGTTTTTTGTTTTTAGGTTTGGCTGTTGATAGTTGAGTTTGTTGTCATTTTACTGTTCATATTTTGGATCTTCTTTTTCTTAGTTTCACATAATAAGCGTTTGGTGATGATGAACTCCTTTAACTTGATCTTATTTGGGAAGCACTTTATCTGCCCTTCCATTCTAAATCATAGCTTTGCTGGATAGAGTAATCTTGGATACAGGTCCTTGCCTTTCATGACTTCGAATACTTCCTTCCAGTCCCTTCTTGCCTTTAAGGTTTCTTTTGAGAAATCAGCTGACAGTCTGATGGGAACTCCTTTGTGGGAAACTGTCTCCTTTCCTCTTGCTGCTTTTAAGATTCTCTCCCTCTCTTTAATCTTGGGTAATGTAATTATGATATGCCTTGGTGTGTGCTTCCTTGGGAACAGCTTTTTTGGGATTCTGAGCTTCCTGGACTTCCTGAAAGTCTATTTCCTTTGCCAGATTAGGGAAGTTCTCCTTCATTATGTTTTCAAATAAGTTTTCAATTTCTTGCTCTTCCTCTTCTCCTTCTGGCACCCTTATGTTTTGGATGTTGGAATATTTAAAGTTGTCTCAAAGGTTCCCAAGCCTCTCCTCATTCTTTTGAATTCTTGTTTATTCTGTGTGGTTGAATGTTTATTTCTTCCTTCTGCTCCAAACCATTGATTTGAGTCCTGGTTTCTTTCTTGTCACTGTTGGTTCCCCGTGCACTTCCTTGATTTCACTTTTCATAGCCTTCACCTTTTCCATTATTTTGTGACCATACTCAGCCATTTCTGTGAGCATCCTGATTACCAGTGTTTTGAACTCTGCATCTGATAGGCTGGCTATCTTTTCATCACTTAGTTGTATTTTTTTCTGGAGCTTTGATCTATTCTTTCATTTGGGCCATATTTTTTTGTCTTGGTGCAGCTGTGATGTTGTTAAGGGGGCGGGGCAACCCATGTCACTGCATTATGGTGCTGTATGTGGGGGAGGGGTCGGAGAGGGAAGAGTGCCGCTTGCTCAGCTCCCTGCTGGCTTTCAGTCACTTTTCCCACTACCCACAAGCAAATTGGGCCCTTCTGGTGCTGACTCCTGGGCGGGTTGGTTTGTGTATGTTCTAGGACCCTGTGGGTGCCTCCAATGAACTCTCCTGTGAAGTTGGGAGTTTCTTCTGCTGCTTCAACTCCCACAGGTGTTTTCAATCAGAGGTTTGAGGCTTTATTTCCCTGCGCTGGAACCCTGGGTTGCACCGTCTGTCTCGCTCCCTAGTTGTTCCTCCTGGTTTATCTGCACGTGAATGTGGGACCAATGGCTCTGCTGACCGCTAACCCGCCTGCCTGAGTCCTCCAGCTGCTGCCTTTTGGTGAGTCCTCTCTGCCCAGGCTGCCTGTCTCCGCCTCTCCTACCAGTCTGGATGAATGTTTCTACTTTAGCTCCTTGGTTGTAGGACTTCCGTACAGTTTGATTTTCTGGCAGTTCTGGTTATTTTTTGTTTTTAAATTTGTTGTTGTCCTTCTTTTGGTTGTGCAAGGAGGGCAAAGTGTGTCTACCTACACCTCCATCTTGTCCAGAAGTCCAAAGTTTTTCTTGAGAAACCAGTAGTCTTATGGGGATGCCCCTGTAGGTAACTAACTTCTTTTGCTGCTTTTAAGAGTCTCTAACTTTTGGCATTTTAATTATGATGTGTCTTGGTGTGGGCCTCTTTGCCTCCATCTTGTTTAGGACTCTGGGTACTCCAGGTGTACCCTCCATGTGGGCTGAGTACACCCTCCTCTTGTAGTTGAGCCTTGGTTGCTGTTGGCAGATCAATGGGAGGGATTTACGTAGGCATTCAGCTGCGAAGATTGGCTGTGACCACTGACCACCAACCTCCGCCCTCTGTGGAGGATCAGCTGTGCAGAGGCAGGGTGGCAGTGCTCCAGCATGGTCTGTAGCTGCCCACTGGGTGTGCAGGCTCTGGGGTTTCCCAGAAGGTGCAGGCCAAGATCAGTCCCCACCTGTGCTCTGCCCAGGACCACCCTGCCTAAGCTATAATGCACTGAGATGTTGGCTACTCGGGCTGGGCTTAGAGAGTCCCAGGTGAAGCCAATCTGTGAATCTAGGCTGGCTGCTGCTAGTGCTGTTCCTGGGACCACTTAGCAAGAGGTGTGAGGGCTGGAGGCTCACTGAGCCTGGCTATTTGTTTGATAGGATCTAGGAAGTTGTGAAGCATGAGCCAAGACCTGCCATTCATATGGAAAAGTCACAGTTAACAATTTGGGTGGGCCCATAAGTTGGGTGGGATGGAGTCTCAGGGGATCTCCAGTGTGGGGCAAACAGTGTTAGTCATGTTGATGGAGTCTCAGATATGGTACCAGCCTTCCAGCTCTGTGGCTCTGTGTGGGGAGGGCTCAGAAAGGAACAATGGCCTCTGCCTGTCTTTTTGGCTGGGAGAGAGCTGTTCCTCAGCTCTCACCTTGATGCCAGACACTTCAGTTCCTCCTCATATGCCACTGGTGCCTTTCCAGCTCCTACTCGGTGCTATAACTCACAGAGAGTGAATCTGAGTAAGTCTGTGTGTGTGTTCTTTAAGGAAAACTGCTTGGGACTCTGGAAGTTTCTTCTACTGACTCAATCCCTACTGGTTTTTGCAGCCAGAAATTACGGGAACTTATTCCTGGCACTGGAACCCTGGCCTGGGGGGCCTGCTGTGGGGCTGAGACTCCTTACTCCTGAAATATCCCTTCCAAATTTCCATCCACTACATGTGGATGTGGGACCAGCCTGTTCTGCATCTTCACCGCTCCTCCCAGTCTGGATGGATGTGGCTTCTTTAATTCCATACTTGTCAGACTTCCATTCAACTCAGTTTCTGATGGTTCTGAGTGATGGCTGATCTATGTTTCAGCTGTGATTCTGATGTGGTTGTGCAAGGAGGCGAGCTGTATTTACCTATGCCGCCATCTTGACTCTGTAACTACTTGCCAGGCTGCAGACCTACTTTAATTTGTATTTTGATTCAAATAAAAATGTGAAAGGTAATCATGACATTTGTAAGACAAGTGAAAATGTGAACACTGACTAGATGCTTGATGATATTAAGAAAATACTGTTAATTTAGGTGTAATAAGCCTGCGGTTACATTTTTAAGTTCTTATCATTTAGAGGTATATATTATTAACAGATGAAATCATAAAAATGCTTGGATTTACTTTAACACAATACAAGAGAGGAGCAAGCGGATGTAACGAGGACCAGTCAGGGATCGACGGTTTGTAGACCTGGGCAGTGGGGTATGTGGGGGCATCATTACACTGCTGTATTTCTGAGTTTGCCTGACATTCTCCATAAAAAAAAATTACACACACACACACACAGGTAACATGCCATTAGGCTTTCACCAGAAATGGCTAAAATAAACAAACAAATCACAACAAAGTAATAACACCAAGAGTTAATGAGGATGTGGAACAACTGGGACTCTCGCCGCGGGTGGGGGTGGCAGACGTACAGCCACCCTGGAAGACTGCCCGTTTCTAATGAGAGAAATACACACCAGCCCTGTGATCCAGCAGGTCCACTCTTGAGGTGCAGACCCAACACAAATGACCACATATGTGAACAAAAGACAAACAGGATGTTCACAGCAGCATTATTCCTAAGAGCCACAAATGGGAAACAATCCAAATGCCAGTAAGAATAGCACAGGCATATTCCCGTGCTGGAATCCTATACTGTAGTAAAACCAGGAACACACAGCTACTATATGCCACAATATGGATGAATTTCATCGACATAATGTTGAGCAAAAGCCAGGCACAAAACTATACATATATGATTCCATTTATAAAAAGTGCCCAAATTTTACTGAGATATAAGAGATGAAAGTTAAAATAGAGATTTATTTTTGAGGAAGTGGCAGGGTGTTGCCTGGGAGGGAGGCTTATGGGAGGCTGATAAGAGGCTTTATGTTGAGCTGGGGGGTGGTTACACAGGTAAATATACTTACAAAAATTCATTGGGCTGTCCACTTAAGACTTGCATGCTTTACTATACATATGACGTATTTCAATGAAAAAGTTAAGGCTGTTTGGAAAAGAGATAGGGGTGGGATTTGGAATAACATCTGGGTAGTAATACCAAGAGTTCCTAAACCCATGGGAAAAAGCAGTCTCTACCTTCTGCATCACTCTAGTCCTGGGGGCGCCTTTGTCAGCATCTGGGGCTCAGAGGAGAGCGATACAGCAATGCAGGTGTCACAGCTTACAGACCAGGGCTCCTTCCCTCTCTGTTGCTGCTGTTTCTCCTTTCTTTCTCTGCATTCTCTGTGGCCCCTTCCCTGTGGAGTCCAAACAGGGTACTGCTGCCTGGTGATGTTACTACTGCCGGATGTAAGGACCGACTCCACCATGACTGTTACATGCCACACTCTTATGAGCGCACTCCATCGCTGTACTTCTAACATTAGACCTTAACTGCAGCATCTTAGCCCATTTGCTAACCGCTATGCACACATCCACATGCTATACCTGCACAGGAATGATGCTTCCTACTCTTGTGTTTGTAGACTGTCCCTTATGTCCCCCCCAATTTTATTTCTGGGGTGGGGGAAAGAACTTCTTGGGATTTAAATTTAATTAATTTATCCTCATATAAAATAGCTCTTCTGGGGTCACCTCTCTGTTCATTAAAAATAGAGCAGACACTTCACTGTTTTTTCCACAGACTATTGGCCAGGCGGGCCTGTGGCTCCAACCGAGCTGTAGAGACCAAGGGAGGGTAGGCAGCAACTCAGAGCTCTAGTTCTCAAGAACGGCGGAGCAAGCTGCCTTGCAGAGCCTTCAGCCAATTCTTTAGGTTCCTTGAGAGCCTCACCTCTGCTGTCAGTACTGGAGGGCAGTTGGGTAATGGCACCAGTGGTCTGCATGTGCCTTAACTAAGGAGAGTTTGAAACCTGGTTGCTCAGAGAATAAAAAAGGAACAGGCAAGCTCGCTCTGCACGATTCCCATGGATCAGCAATGCCCCTGGTCCAGTGGGAACTCCTCCAGCCCCAGTTTTGAGGAAACTCAGAAAAAAGAAATTAGGGTTTAAAAAAAAAAAGACATTCCTAGGAAGCATTTGGCATGATTACAAATGGCATGCTAAATTGGCACAGTGCTTTATAATTATTTTCTAGACAATTCCTCATACATCTCAGCAGGAAAAGTTCAGCACAGACAAGTACAAGTTCTTCTACACTGGACAAAATTAGTTCAATTACTCATGCACACTCAAAGGTGCTTAATTAATTATAACAGCAAGAGAACAAAAGTCCAGGACAGGTCTGCCCTCTCTGGTCAATAACTGATCCATGGACTTATGTAGAAAAACTGAATCAAACCAGAGCAAGTGTATTAAATATAAGAACCTAGTAAAATAGAAATATCATCCTTTAAAAAAAAGATTTTATTTATTTATTTTTAGAGCGAGGGAAAGGGAAGGAGAGAGGGAGAGAAACATCAATGTGTGGTTGCCTCTCGTGCCCCCTACTGGGGACCTGGCCTGCAACCCAGGCATGTGCCCTGACTGGGAATTGAGCCAGTGACCCTTTGGTTCCCAGGCTGGCACTCAATCCACTGAGCCACACCAGCCAGCGCAGAAACATCATCCTTTATATAACAAAGATGACACTAATTGTATTTATATGTATGAACAAGAAAGACAACAAATGACTTTTGTTTGTACAGTCCAAGTTCACAATATTCATGCTTATAATGTTGGCAGAAGTGGGGGCAGTCTCCTCATTTCACACTGAGGGAACCAAGATGGTGTGATATCAAGTGATTTGCCTAACAGTATACACTCCATGTCGGAGCAAGGTCTGGACTCCAAGTCACTTGGTTTTTGGGTCGCACCACAGTGGGGCCTGTGCGCTCTGCTGACCCGCCCACTCACTGGGATGAGGCTCCTGCACAGGCCTGTGCGATGCCCAGATGGGTATGAAATAGGGCAGTTAAGAGGCCTTTAAAGGGACAATAGTCTTTACTGGGTGTTAAGAGTGTAGCAAAATGCTTGATTTTTAAAATTTATTGAGCCCTTGATCAATAGCAATTTTTATACCTACTCTTAGCTTGAACAAAAACAAAAACAAAGTTGGATTTGGTCAGTGGTTTAAAAATCTGTTTGACAGCAGAACCCCAGTGACACAGTGAGTCAGGTCAAAGCTACCCTGGTTGTGGCAGGCTTATTACCCTGCCTGCTCAGGCCCCCTCTCATTCCTGGGCCGAGTAAAAGGATTAAAATCATGGGATTATATACATTCCAAGGCCACAGTCAACCTGAGTAAGCCGGAATTTTTATTTCTGCACCGACACAGGCCATTTCAGCAACAGAAAGGGTTTTCGGGAGGACACTGGTGATTAGTTGCAGCTGAAGGACAGAGGACAGTTCCATATGAACTGCAGAACAAGAGTTACAAACAGTTGGGAAGGATGAGAATTCAGTCCATAAATGCAGATTTTTCAGTTCAAAGTGGGAAGTGTCTGACCTGCTACAGGCCCCGGGTGGGCGACCCGCTCTTTCTCGAAGAAGTCCAGCCAGGTGACAGAGGAGGTACAGGTGGGGGGATGCGCATGTGGCGTGACTGGGACTCTAGACAACACCCAGCCCGCTGTGCCAGCCAGCTACCGCATGGTCCACATCGGTCCTGGTGCTTCCCCACCCCAAGCCCCCACTTCCTGATCCGAAATAAGGGCACCTCATTTGTGAATTCATGCTAAACTGAAAGTTTCTTTTAGACAGGGGCTATTTTTCCTTTTTTTTTTTTTTGTATTTCTTTTCCTTCTCCTCTCCATACTCTACCTTGGCAACCCTCAGGAGAGTGTTTAGTGGGGTGACAAATGCTGGTGAAACACTGACTTGCAGAGGTCAGCGACAGGGCCAGAAGGTATCGCTGAGCAGCAAAGCAGGTAGGGGCGGGTTCTACCAAGGCTTCCTGCACTGCGGTGGATAGACAATTCGTTTTTTCTCATCCTCAGTTTTAGAATGGATGCAAACATGCTTTGTTCCCTGTACAGAATACAAACTCCACTGATACTGTCATCAACCTTAAAATACGAGCATACCTTCCCATCTTGAAAGTTGCTGTGAGGCTTTAGCCAGCACCATGTTCTATTAACGTAGGTCCTGCTATGTGCCAAGCTCTGAGCTGAAGTACAAAAACACGGAGAGCCCTGGCTGGTGTGGCTCAGTGGACTGAGTGCTGACCTGCCAACTGAAAGGTTGCCAGTTCAATTCCTAGTCAGGGCATATACCTGGGGTGCAGGCCAGGTCCCTAGTTGGGGGCGTGTGAGAGGCAACCAATCGATGTAGCTCTCATACATTGATGTTTTTCTCCTTCTTTCCCTTCCTTCCCTTCTCTCTAAAAAGAAATAAAATCTAAAAAAAATGGAGAAAAATTGCTGATTTGCCCTTAAAGAGGTTAATCTCTCAGTTGGTAGCTGATCAGATGGTGTCAGTAAAAAGTGATCTTCGCTTAAAATGCTTCCTTCCATCATATCCCAGGGCTTCCCTCAACAGCTGACCACGGAGCCCAGAGGGCTCTCTGTGGCCTAGTCTTCGGGCAGTGGCCCACCTGGTGCTCGAGCACATTTGGCTGACCACCTCCACACAAATGACGCTGCTACAATCCACTCCACTCCCTGGCATGCCCTGAGGACGCCCAAGGGGAAGCAAGGCACTCTGAGCCGCTGGTCCTGGGTACTCCTAGGCTAGCCCTCCAAAGCTTTCTTGGGAGCTGATGCTACACTCTGTTTCTGGGGAGACTGAGAGTGATTATCTTGTTTAGAGAGTTATTTCTTGTTAAGCGTGAGCTTGGGGATTCCACTGAGGCCTGGTGGCAGTTCCCAAATAAGGACAAATATGGCCATGAAGCAATTTCCCTTAGTGAGAAAAAAGAGGCTAACTAGGCTCACAAAGGGGTCAGCCTGTGCCTTTTCCAGCTATTGGCAGAAGCAGGAAATAAAGTCTTGCCTTGGTCAGTGGGCAGCCGTCTTGGTTCATGCCAACTAAATCCATCAGCCTGGGGAAGCCGCAGCAGAGAGCACTGTGAGCCAAGCACAGAAAGTCACAGGCCCCTCAGAAATCTCTAGCGGATTTCACAAACCCCAGGAGGCAGAATGACAGTCTCGGTGTTCCGGCCATGTTAATAGCCCAGAAAGAACTCTGTGAAACTGCTTGAGGAGCTAGTGGCTCAGAACAAAACGGAAGGATGACCTGTGGGTAGTGATGCATTTCTTCTGGGCAGAGCCAGACCAGCTAACTCAGGGAGTGCGCTGAGAACCACTGTTGCCTGCAGGGGGACTTCGCCCACTCCTGACCCTGGAGGTGGCGCTAGCTAGGCAGCTAAGTGCTCTTCTATCTGGCTCTGGTCCCACAGAACAGCTTCTCTGCCCCAGTACCTGCAGGTCTTTGTCATGGCCCTGCCTCTCCAGGATCAGCACCCGGTCCTGTAGCTCCTCCACGGTCCCCTGGAGCAGGTCATTTTCCTCTAAAGTGGCGCTGAGGCGATGCTCCAGCTCCCGTTTCCGATCGGACAGCATCTTGATCTGCAAGGGTGGAGAGCCAGGGGGTGGTGTGGAGTTACAGCAGGCTGATGAGTAGGAAGAAGGGAGGGGTTAGCTCCCAAACATGAACGTCTGTGTCTCTCCGAGTGCTCTGCCTACGGGTGTGGTGCCCCCATCTCTGAGACAGCAGCTGGGAACTCCTAAGCTGAAGAGGAAACCCCTCCCTTTAGAAACCTGTCTGGGAAGGGGTGGGAACAGAGCTTTGGGGAAGCTGGAATGTGGGATGCCAGGCAGAGGAAGGGAAAGTTAGTGCTCTGGAATTTCCACAGATAAGACAGAGGGGAGCCCCACCTGGCCTGCCCAAGCCTTGACTTCAACCCCACAATTTATGAGGGAGTGGAACCTAACCCGCTGCACCATTCTTCCTTCTCAAGTCATGAGCACAAGGCCCACACTAGCCCCTGGAGCTGCTGTGCTTTCATAATCTATGGCCGTCTTTTCCCACTGCTAGCAAGTCTGGCTCTGAGTTCGCAGTTCAGACCTGACTTACCAGGGGAGCTAGCAGGGTACAGACAACAAAGCAGTGCCCGCTTTAGCCTGTGTCCTGGGAAGGAAGTAGCCAAAGACACAAGTGGTTAACTGATTTTACTCGAGGTGCTTTATGCTTGAGAAAGTAATTTGTGAACAGAAGCAATTTCTCTCCTTTTATTAAACAGGCTGGTATGTTTGTACACTGAATATCTATCTAGCCAGTCTCCAGAGAGAGGGAGATAAATCTTTTAGGAAGGTCTGTCTGGTCTCTTCAGTTTCAGCTGGAAAACAGGAAGGAGGAAAGAGATGCCAAGTTTTCTCTGGCCTCAAGGTCTGCAGGGTGAGAAGCTGCACCAGCACTCCCCACGGCCAGCTCAGGGCCCAGGGAGGCCCTGGAGGGTCTTTGGAGACCTGCAGGTCCCCTTGGCTCCGCCTACTAATCAGTTCCCTGCTGGACTGATTTCTCAACCAGTGTCTTGCTTGTGAATATTCTCCTGACATGGTTAGGATATTCTCCGTGCTCTCTAGTGCGGATAGCAATTCACTAAGGAGGACAAATCGCAGACCTTTTCCAAGGGAGATTTTGAAATGAATGTCTACTTGTCCCAGGTCCTCTGAAACCCACCTCCCCCCTGCTTTTCGGCTACTCTCTGCACTAGAATTCTGTTCATAGGGCACAGATCTTCCATGGCCACCAATCAATCAGATAGGGTGCCGTCCTGGGGAAATGAAGTATGTGGCCTTTGTCCAGAGAGATCAGGTATCTGACCAAACAAAGAAATACTGTCTCTCAAGTATGCACTTGGGTAAGGGACCAAAAGGAACAGGCCCCTTTTGTGAATGGGCCCACTATTCCCTACAGTGAAGCAACGTTACCCACGTGAAGGGAATTCTTGCTCCAGCTGATTTTCATTTAAACACCCTCTGACCTTTACATTTTCCTTCCCATGGATCATCTTTGCTTCCCAAGATCCACTCAGTGAAGCAATGAGGTAATACGGTTCTGAAATACAGCCCTTTGGCCCCATGAAGTATCTGATTTGAAATGAACAATTCCATCACTTGGCTTTTAAAAGCAGCAGTGTTAGTGGGAGCAAGCAACTGGCATTAGGTGGCCAACTCCCTCACCCCACCACACACACCCTGAAACTTGTGACCGAATCTGGCAACAAACATTCCTGGGGTTGACCCTGTGTTACAAGGGTCTAGAAAGAGTGGAGGAGGCGTGCGGGGCCAGAGAGAACACAGGCACCTGGGAGGAGTCAGACCTTGGCAGTGGCGGCTGAATGGCAAGTCATGCACACAAATGGTCAGACAGGCATGCCAAATCCGGTGGAACAAACTACTTACTTCAAGAACCTGCTGCTCAGTCCCAGCAGGAATTCCAAGGGAAGGGAGGACGGAAGGGAACGAGAGGCAGGAGGAAAGAGAAGACATTGACAGACTTTAGGAAAAACATTTTCAGGTCATGTGTGGGGCTGGGGAGCAGCCTGCCTCTCTGGCATGACCGTGTTGGCTGACTCTGCAACCCCAGTGGGGTGCACCGTCTGGCCCTCGTCTGGCCCTCAAAGTCTAACTCAGCCGAAGGGCTGCTCTCTCAGGCACTTGGCTGAGGGGTCCTCAGGGCAGATCAGGGAGAAGCCTCCCCAGGAAAGAGCCCCTGTGTGGGCTGATGGTATGACCCTCCCCTTCTCCTAACCCCCCACACCTGGATTCCCACAGCACCCTCTCCGAATGCTGCTTTGTTCTTCCTGCAGGCCCACTCTGGACCACGGGCCCTGACTGGCCTCTCGTACACCTTCAATGACATTACAGTCTTCCAAACACCACACAAGTGCTTTCCGCGCATTAACTTGGCAAATCCTCACCACAGCCCTATGAGGCAGATACTCTATTGCTCTCATTTTGTAAGTGAGAATAGGCCCCATTAAGGCGGCCTGAACTGGGCCCAAATGGAGTGGAGAAAGGAACGATTCCCTTCCCTACCTTCTATGTAGGATTGGCAAGGACGTTTTTTGAGGAATTGACATATTCAGTAAAAAGTAGGGCATTCCTGATTTCAAAACACTCAGCAGTCACTCTGAGCAACCTGATTTTTCCAGACAACAGACTACCCAGAGAACGTGGATCAAGTGTTCCCCATTCGGTTTCTCACAGGTATGTCTCTCTGGAGATCTCAGATAGAGCAGGGTTTTGTTTCCCAGTTCAGAGGGCTCCTTATCTAAAAGGCCCGATGCGGTGCCTCCAATGAGGCACGAGAGGCTCACCTCGGCCTGAAGGCTTTCCAGACGGATGATGTGCTGGTTGGTTGATGAGTTTTTCTCCCGAAAGTCTTCTCGGAGGGCGTGCACTTGCATGGAGAGCTGTCTCTCAACTTCTGATGCCTGTAAGAAGAGGAGACCTTCAGAGCTGATTCAGAGGCTGTGCAAAGAGGCCTGTTCAGATTTTTGCCTTTCACTTCTGAAGCATTGTTTGCAACTCTCTATTCCCTGGGGAGTACAAGATGAGATGCCGTTTCCTCCGCTGGGTCTAACTGTTCTCTAGGACCCAAACAAGACAACCCCTTCCCCTGCCTCCACCGTGAGTGACTCTGAATAGGTCTGAGACCACTTTGGTGCTGATCATAGGAAACAGGTCTGGAGAACAGTAAACTCTGAAGTGTTAGTTATCATCACTATTCCTCTGCACACTGCAGGAGCTCAGCAAAGATCCGCCAGACTGAGAGAAAGTCTCACTACATTACAAAAAAGAACAAGACACATGTACCTACGACTGTAGAAAGTCCTGCATTTCCACACCCACCTCCTCAGCAGCACCCAGGAAATCATTTCCATCTGCATTTGTCACTTCCACTCAACAGGGGCACTATTTAAATCCCTGTCATGTCTGTTAAGATTTCTGCCTTTCCTTCCTCAAGGACATTATTTTGCAACTTTTAATTCTCTGGGGAGTGCTGGCTCAGGTGCTCATTTCCTACCCTAACCTATTTATTCTCTAATGCTGAAACAAAGCAAACACCAAGTATCATGTCGTGTATCAGCACCTTCTTTTGAATACGCAGGAGGGCATTTTGCAACGGTGCTCCCTGGGTGAGGCATGGACTCCGGTCCTCCTTCCGAGGGCCGAGCCCAGCCCCCACTGAGGAGCGCCCTGATCACTGCCCAGCAGAGAAGAGAGCCACAGGCAGGGAAGTAACTGCCTCAGTGCTTTTCCGAGGCCAAGTGGGGTCAGTAAGCTTTATGGGTTCTCAGGAGAGATCACCATGTGCCGAAATGGTTAGAAAAGGCCTTCAAGAGAAGGTGGGATGGTAATAATATTGCAATGGTAGGCTAGCTGTTCAATGAGGCTTTCACGCTTACACAGCAATGATTACATGTTCAATAGTTCTTTTTATCTTCAAGTGCTATCTAACCAATTGTCCATCTTTTCTTTTTTTAGTCCCATAGATTTGGCAACTATTGTCCCCCCCCACCACCACTAGAGAGGCACATAAGAATCTTAACCTACAGTTCTCTTTTTAAAACAATTACAAGACACAACAAAATAAAGTCGAACCACCTCTTTTCCCTTCACAATCTAAATTTAACTTCAGACACCACCATCTTGTTTTAGACTTCTTTATCACTTCGACATACGTTCGTCAGCTTTGCCTAAAAATAACAGTAATACTTACCGGGTGCTTACTGTGTGCCGAGACCTATGCTAAATGCTTTAAATGCATTATCTCAATGGTCGGAACCGAAGTAGGGCCTGTACCACCCTCAACTTACGACTGAGGGGACAGGCTCCAGGACGCGAAGAGGCCTGCCCTACCCCTCAGTGCATGGTAACACCAGAGTGGCAAACTTTGGGCCATTGCACCCCAAACCAGGACTGCACTACTGTCTGCCTTCTTTTATCTTAAAATGGTCTTCCCCATTTCTGCTGCACACTACTGAAACCAAACTTCCCAAGTTCGATTTAGTAAGGCTTTCTCTCTCTCTCTTTCCCTCCTTTTCCCTCCTTCCTTCCTTCCTTTTTCCTTTCTTCTTCTTTACAATAGCAAGCCTTTTTATTTTAGACTCCTGAAATTCCTTCTCAAAGAATTTAGGGCCCACGAGGAAAATTCCATCTGATAAATGCTGCAGTTTGCCTGCCTGCACTGAATTCAGTTGATTATCAGGGTTTCAAATATGTTTAGATCTGCAGAGCGCTGGGTGATTCAGGCAGCTGACCTGATTCTGAGCATCACCACCTTGATGAATCACGAGACAACCAAGCCAGAGACATGCACCAAAGCCCACAAGTCCAGCACAGGTGCTATCAGACATACTCCTGTAGACTTGTCTCCTCTCCAGGAGATCTTCCTAGAAATAAAATTTGTCTCTTCCCGCCAGGAAGCCTGACTCCAGAATCGGAGCTCCAAACCGCTATGCTATGATGTCTCCTTTAATGTCTTACTTCTCAGATGTTCCAAGGAACATATTGTTCACAAAGGCTTCCAATCTGTACCTCTCATTTGTATCTCCGACAGCCCTAAGAAGCAGGAATTGCTGGCCTCATGTTGCAGACAAGGAGGTGGAGGCTGAAACAGGGAGTGGCACTGGCCTGGTGGTTGGCCTATGGGTTCTGCGCCCTCCCACCACACCATGGCCACCTCCAACCAGGTGACCAGTCATTTGCCTGTGATGCTGATGGAGGGGATTGGTCAACCAGATGCATAAGTCTATTATTTGCAAGAAACTAGTGCACCTTTCAAAATAAATTATTGTCTTCTTTTTCAGAGATGGAATCTGGCTGGGCTCTTTAGACCTAACAGAGTGAATGTTATCTATTTCTGCACATTAATAACAATTTCTTAAGTTTGCATACAATTCTAATGTTCTAAATGCTCTCTGATCAAAGTATCAGGAAGCCTACAAAGTCAGTTTTAGCTCCATAATGAATTTCACAGCTTCTTTACAGTTCTTCAAGTAGGAGAGTGAGTCAGTGTAACAGTGGTCTTTCTGAAGGGACTCAGTCTGCTCCTGGGAGGAGGGATGGTATGATGGAAAGAAAAAGTTAGGAGTCAGATGGTCAGGCCCCGGCTGGTATGGCTCAGTGGACTGAATACTGGCCTATAAACCAAAAAGTTGCTGGTTTGATTCCTGGTCAGGGCACATGCCTGGGTTGTGGGCCAGGTCCTTGGTTTCCCTCTCCTTTCCCTTCTCTCTAAAAGTAAATAAATAAAACCTTAAAAAAAAGAGTCAGATGGGCAGGGTTCGAGTTCCTTTTCTATCATATGTATGTGTACGAGTTATATGTGTCATTTAAGCTCTCTGAATCTCTCTTTCCCAAATTATAGACATATTTCTCCTTTACACAGTAACACAAAAAGGGGAGGTCTAAAGGAATGCCCATTTCCTTATTTCTAATCCAGGACTTTGTGGGATTGAGTTAAATCACTGAAGTTTAGTGAAACAACAACAAAAAATTGCACTGCTATCAATTTAGGGCAACTGTGCCAAATAATAAAAATCCAAGGATCAGTCGTTTTCTTAAAAACCAGGTACTGAGAGCACCATGCACATGTTACAGGGTGCTGTCCCATACACAGTCCACTTCGGGGGCTGCACTGGGAACAGCCTGTTGAGTGACTCAGGCAACATCATGATGGTGGTGGGTCAGGCTGGAAAATATAAGGAAATACAGAAATAGAAACCTTTCAGTCTAGTTTCCTGGTGACCTTTCAATAGCCAGAAAATCTCCAGGAGCCGTGCCTCTCTCTCTTGGAGATACAAATTTTCCTGCCTAGGTTTGGGGCAGCAGTCATGGGCCTTGGAAATAAAAATTGTCCTAGTTCTAGGTGGTGGTGATAGGGAGTGATATTAAGACAATTCATTTTGATAGTAGAAAATGGCAGGCATGGGACTTATGGTTTACGTCCCAAAATGATGACTTTTGGCTACCTGAATAGGCAGCCAGTAACAGTTGGGGCAAAACTGTGTCAAAGAATGCCATCTGTAATTAATTTTATATATATATATATACACATATAGTTTTAGCTTAGGTATTTCTTGTTCTTCAACTCTTTTTTTAAAGAGAGAGAGAGAAACATCAATGTGTGGTTGCCTCTTGAGTGCCCCAAACTGGGGACCTGGCCCACAACCCAGGCATGTGCCCTGACTGGGAATTGAACCCGTAACCCTTTGGTTCACAGGCTGGCGGTACTCAGTCCACTGAACCACACCAACCAGGGCTGTTCTTCAACTCTTAAATTTTTTTTCTATAGTAAGAATAATAAATGTTCAGAGTTTAAAACAAAAGGAACTGAAGGACTGAAATAAAAGTTAAAGTCCCCACATATCTCTACTCATCAGTGCCACTCTCGAGTGATGGCTCTAAACATCATCCATAGTGGAGATATTTCTTATGGTTCCTTCTTGAAATTTTCTACTGATATCTATCAAAAACATTACTAAAATTTTTGGCTTTAAAAATACATATATTTTAACATCTTTCCATGTCAATATGTAAATCTACCTTATTCTTTTTAACAATTGTCTGGTATTTAGTTATACAAATATATCATGATTTATTTAACCAGTCCCTACTTATGAGCATTTAGAGTGTTCCAATTCTTTGCTGGAAAAAAAGAAATCCTTGCTCACCTATCTTTGAGCTTGTGTGAATATATCCTATAAATGAATAAATTCCTGTAAGTGGGATAACTAGATAAAAAGATATGTATATTCATATTTCATTGATTATGTTATTACAGTTGTCCCCTCCCCCATTCACTCCCCTCCGCCCTACACACCCCCTCCCATCCACATTCCCCCCTTTAGTTCATGTCTATGGGTTGTACATATAATTTCTAAAAATCTGGAACGCTTCATAAACTTGCGTGTCATCCTTGCGCAGGGGCCACGCTAATCTTCTCTGTATGGTTCCAATTTTAGTACATGTGCTGCCGAAGCAAGCCCTGTATATTCATTTTAATAGATATTACCAAACTGTCCCCCAAAAATGTTGCCTCAATTTATACCTCTAGCAATAGAGCACAAATATGCCTACTTCCCAGTACCTTGCCACCACTGGGTATTATGAAACATTTTAATCTTTAAGTACTTATTTCTAATATTCTCAAAGTATCTCTTTTACTTTCACTGCATACAGAGATGATTATAAAAACAAGACACTTGAGAAATAACTCTAATTTCTGTTAAAGAATGCTGAAGAATTTAACACTGAAGTGGTCCCTGAGCTATCTGAAACAAACTCCTTTTATGATCTGAGTGCTTGGGTTATTATTATTTAATCTTCATATTGGCAAAACAAACTGACAGCATGTTCCTTTTCCCCGATAAGCTTGATTAGGTCAGAGCACCAGCTTGGACAGACTATTTGCTCCCCACTGAGCAGAGCTGTTCCCTGATCACCCTTTTACTGACATGATTAAAAATGAACATTTCCTCAAAATGGAACACATAAGTTAAATTTCTTTAAACTGGCTGAAGTGGAACTGTGAACTACATACTTTCTTGTTAAATGGAGAAGAGGAAATTGCATTGGTTACACATGAGCATTCGTTTAACGTATTTGTCAGAAGGGGAAAAAATGAACCAATTAATTTAGAAATTATGGTAGATAACCTATTTTAACACTCTGCCTGATTTACTGAACTTCAAGAGAAAAACCCTTGGTGCTTGCTCTCTCTCTGGAGCATTCCAGTGCCGACCCCCTCCTCCCCCCAGGAGGGTTTTCTTCGCCTTTCTCTCTCCTAAGCTCCAGGGGCCCTTCTTTCGCCTCTGCAACTCCTCTGCCGAACCCACAGAGCCCAACTGGTTCACTCCTTCCACAGCTCACTTCTACCTCTATGACTCTCTAAATAAACTTTTTGCTTGTATTTGGGAAGAGAGAGAGAGAGGGAGAGAAAGAGAGAATGAATGAGAATGAGAATCTCAATCTTTTCCCCACTAGGGCATGATGAATAATGAGCATCTGCCTAAAATACCTTAGGGGTGGCAGTGAGAGTGGCAATCAGGATGATGACAACACCTACAGCAACGCTTCGAATATCAAGCATCTATTATGCGCTTTACTCTGGTCTAAGCATTTCACATTTATTAACTCGAGTAGGCATTCTGACGTTTCCTATTTACAGATGAGGGTATCAAGGGTAAGGCATTTTTCCAAGGTCATACTTGTGCTGGTTAAGTGCTGAGCTGGATCCCTACCCAGACCTACAGCTTCTACACTTGTACCTTCAGCCTCAACACACAGCACCCCTTTCCTATGGTCCTTCGCTCTCTCTCAAAAATAATTAAAAAACGAAAGTGACATTGGAGCAACAACCTTAAATTTATTCTAATGTAGAACAGAGGGTGAATTATTTAAAACAATTTGTAATTTACTGCAGTTCAAAACTGTTGCTTTAGAACACTACTTTAAAACATAGTGAAGTTTATTTTTCAATTTGGCTATAACAGAACCCCAGTGCAGAACATGTGTGTTAAAAATACTGTCAGCATTTTGCTGATCCCCTACCAGTCTTTCTGTGTGTGCACAATTAGTTAAGATTCCTACAGATTTTTCTTTTCTCACATAGTACTGTATCACACCATTTCCATGTTATTTATTATTACTCTTCTTAATCATCATTTTAAGTGACTATGTAATATTTCATCAAGTATATATGCCCTAATTTCCTTCATCACTCCCTCACTGAAAGGCATCTGGGGTTTTCCCAGTTTTTGCAGTTATAGTGAATACACATCACTGGGACGGTGGTGGTAGAACTTTACCTGAGTGGAAGTGGAATGGACAATTTTGCCGTGTCAGAAAGGTAGATGAATACACTTTAGAAAAAAATACATAAACGAGTTTATGATTAGCTGTTGCAAACTGAAAAATCCAATGACTAAGAAGTCTGTATTGTTTTATTTTCAAGGTTTTACTGTTTAAAACTTTCCAATTCAGTAGTGGTGCCACGAGCCTACTGGTAGCACATTATATAAGCCTCCCTTTCACTATCTTGATTACAGTAAGGAAAGTGATGGCCATCTCCTGAATGATAAATAAGTGCAAAAAATGTAAAATAGCCTTTTTGTCCTCATAATGCTTCAGTATGCCAATTCTTCCCAAAGCCTTTCAAAATAAAACTCAAAGGTGAAGTGTGTCATGTATATCTACCTTTTCCTTAATGTATGGAGGCAAAAGGACTGTCACTAATACTTTTCCAAAGAAAAGGCTTCACTTCTAACAATATCATGGGCTAGGTTGTTTGGACGACCTCCTCCTGAAAAGAGCTAAAAATACTGGATAAAACACAAAAGACTTCTTAGAAGCACTAAAGAGCTGACTAGACAGTGACTGAGCCATGTCAATGTCTCACTCATGCACATTAGTACAATGAACCACCGGAACACACACAGTAACAAATAAACCAACTGCAGCACGAATGAGTAACACAAGTAAACGCCAGGGGGTGGAGAAGGAATAACTAACCTACCTAACTTTGGGAAACAGTCTATGGACAGTCTACCCTAAGGTTCCAGAAAAAAGGACCTAGACGCAGACACTGCACTGCAGCTTAACGAGTTTGTTTTTTTCCCAGAGTCATGGGTTAGTGATTCCGATAGTACTGTGTACATCTAACAGAAGTGAACAAATAAGTAAATTTAACATGGATAATGAGGACCAGGTTCTTCTCTTGTGGAAAAAGAAGTTACAGATAACAAAGAGGGAAGGACAGAATGAACTCTGTGGTGTTGGATTGTAACTGAAGATATCAGTATGAACTTATGGTTTTTGATATATACAAGGTGGGGCAAAAGTAGTACGTGAGTATGCAGAAGAGTTTATTCTTTCTTAATTATTGTATTATTTTCCATATGAGCTGCAAACCTACTTTACCCAACCCTGTGTATATAGGAATGGACAGACTGGGAAATAATTATAGACACCTGGGTGCGAGTGTGTGAGGGAACATACACTTATTTCCTAGCTCTGTCCCGAGATGGTCTAAACATAATGATATCCGAGCAGCAATGGGCACACTAGTTCTCAGACCTTGGTTTCTAAATACCAATTTCTAATAAATGAACCAAGGCTCCTTGGAGAAGTGACTGGCTCCAGGGTTTCACGAAGCAGGAAAAGTACAAAATGAGACCGGAACATCCTGTCACGCCCAAAAGCAGGGAAGTGCTCCAAAAGTGACGGTGGTGTACTGAACGGACACAGGAGTCAACCCGAAGGGGTTCCCAATGGTCGGGGCTGGGACTATTGATCAATAAAACAAATAATGATAGTGGTGGGTTATACTGCATAGAATACGATAGTCACGAGTCTATGCTGACAAGCAAATCACTGAATAAATAAATTAACGGGGGAGAAGGAAATGGGGTAGCTCTTCCTTATGAAAGAATTCCCATTTAATAAATGTGCGAGTTATGATGGAAGTAAAAAACTATCACTAGACAAGCATCACAGTAATAACCGTTGAAGGCAAGGGCTAGAGGATGAATGCTAATAAGTAGTGGGCAAAAGTTTGATGAGAAACAAGGTATTTGCATAGTCTTAAAGTATCTCCCCATAATATTAACTACAAAAGGGAAACCTCTCTCCTGCTAGATGCTGAGCGCTAGTATTCTGGACATTATTTAGCACATGAGTGGTTTGGAGAATGATTTATTTGGAGAATTACATATTTGGAGAATGAATGATTTATGTTTCCTTATTCAAATGCTGGTTCTCCCATCAAGTGCTATTTTCTCTTTATAATACAGAGCACGCTCCCGGGACTCTGCAAAGCACCACTCTACTACCAAGCCAAAGCAAACACAGAAGCAAACATCTAAAAATTCCTTTAAGTGAAAACTTGAAGGTAAGTTTCATATTCAAGCTTTTCATTTGATTTTAATGTTCAGTGGGAATCTGTTTTCCTGAACAACCCAAGTTCAATGCCTTAAAGGTAGACATTTACCCACTGAATCCACACTGGGTTCTTATAAGTTTCTGCTGTTACATGGTAGCAGTGTGGCTAAGGACAGCTGCTGTCCTACCTTACCAGTTAAGACCCTCTTAGTTCAGCTAGGTGATACAGGCAGATGAAACTCACTTTGTACCCAGGATTACACCCAAGGATGTTGACTGTGACATGGTTTTTAACAGTAAATGAACTGGAAGCAACCTGAATGTTCACTGTTAGCAGACTTGATTAAGAACATTATAATATATCAGTGTGATGAAATGCAAATACACACACACACACAGACACACACAGACACACTGCATTACTATGGAAAGATTTCAACAATGTAATATATACAGTGAAGGAATAGCATATTTGATCCCATTTACACACAGTTATGTGTATACATTTATGTGCACAAATGAATGTCTAGGAGGCTGTTTGCTGATAACATTCTGATGATTCCCTCTGGCAGATGAGAGTCCTAGCAGTTTTTACTTTGGAAAAGTCGGGTTTTTTTAGTAATTTTTGAACATTCTACAGGAAGTATACACTGTCTTAATAATTAGGAAAAATAAAACTATTTTTAAAAAATAGGTAAATTCATAATACACCAAACTAGGGAGAAAAGTGAAAGAAAGGAACATATACAGTTAATACTGAACAAAGATAAGGGATTTTAGCAATAATGAGGCTGGGGAGAGCGATACAATAATTACAATAAACCTCAGACAGTTTAAATTTAGAAAGATGAGAGGAAAATGTTTTTATTTAACTTTCGAATTTGAAAATGCACAAAGCTTCATGTCTCTATGAGGTTTATGAAGAAGTGTAAGACACAATTTCCATCCTCAAGGAGATGAACAGCCACAAAGCGGCCAATATAAGGACCAGAGAATATTTATATATACGCACTGGCAGGCAGTCTGAGACGTGCACAAGTAGCTCCAGACAAAATATGGCAAATGTCCTAAGACCAGGAAGAACAAAGTGTACCGCTGTGTAACCTTGAGAAAATGATACAACCACTACTACCCCTCAGTTTCCTCATCTGAAAAATGGTGATTACAAGATCTACCTTTGAAGTTATGCCAGCATTAAAATGCAATAATGTAGATGAAATGTTTAGCACAGATTAAATATGTTATAGCTATTACTAGAACTTATGGTAAAGTGAAAACTCAAAAGAGAATATTTGTTCAAAGAACAACAGGCAATTTGCAGACTGAACCCACAGACTATCTGGTTCAAACCCCTGGTTTAGCATATGATTAAAAACTGAGGGATGGGTCGACAAAGTCGGGCCTGTCAGCGTAGGATCTGAGTGGGTGCAGGGTAGGGTCCTGCCTAAGATCAGTTTCTTCCATTACAACTTTGTTTTAAAGACAAAAGTAGCCACATGCTGGACAATTTTCAGGGATACCCAAAACTCAGCCCCTGGAAAGAGGAAAGTGACGCCACCAACGGTGTTCATGACTCACGGGAGGGATTGCCTGATCAAGTCAGTGCATCACCGGTGGGCCTGTTCCCACGAGGTGTTTGTAAAAGCCGCCCTTTGACATTTAGAAAATTCGCACCCACTAGATGGGGCCAGGTCTAATTCTGTTTTATTGAGACTAACTTTAAAACCAGAGCACGAGAATAGTTTTATTATCATTATTATCATAATGCTTTTAATCACTGTCTCCAATGTAATCCCTGAGCACCAAAGACCAGCAACTCTGGCACCACATGCTTTAATAGAAAAAGACAGAAGGACAAATGTTAATCTGCTTCGGATTCTAACATACAGCCATTATTCAATGTCAGATTCCTGCTGTTAGTTAATAAAAAACATTTCGGAAGAAGAGAGAATAGATTTTTAATTTTATTTTTATTGATTGATTTTAGAAAGAGAGAAGAGGGGGAGAGAGAAAGGAAGAGGGGAGTGGTGGAGAGGGAGAGAGAGAAACATCGATTTGCTGTTCCACCCGTTTACGCACTCATTGGTTGAGTCTTGTCTGTGCCCTGACCAGAGATCAAACCTGCATCCTTTGGCAGATCCAGAAGATGCTCTAAGCAACTTCACTACCAGGCCAGGGCTGCGAGTAGGTTTTTAAAATTTTATTTTTAAATGTTCTATGAGAACTCATACAATAAGATAGGCCATAGATATTCCCAATATTCCAATCAGCTTTTGATTCATTCTTTTTTTTTTTTTTTAAACCAAAATGACACACAATCTTGTGTTAACTCGATGGCCTGGCAGTTCGCATTAGTTCCAGCAAGGACAGAACACTTGCTTTCTATGCTCTAAACCGAGGACACAGAGATAAGTAAGATTCAGTTCCTATGGGAAAACTGTCTTCCAAAAACACAGTCTTTCTTCTCTACCAGTTACTTCATGGTGCGACCTCAGACGCACTGCTTAATTATCTGTGCCTTAGTTTCCTCACCTATAAAATGAGGATAAAGTGGTGACTACTTCCAAAGATTGTTGTGAGGAGGAAATAATACATGCAAGTGCTTAGAACAGTGTCTGGTACACACTAAGTACTATATGTGCTAGCTGTTGCTATTTTTGTCATCTTCGTCATTATTACACGCTAGCTCGAATAATCTCAAAGATTAACCCTGATTTAACATCTGATGTTCAAGACATCGGCACAAAAAAGTCTGAAAGATTAAATGTAAATGAGGGAATATCTTGAAGAGTCTAAGAAAATTAGGCATAGGGATTGATGGTGGATGGAAGGAGACAGCCCTGGGGCAGAGCGGTGGGTGGAGAAGTTAGGCACTCTCTTTCATCCATGGATGGCGGTGGGGTAATGACAGAGAAAGCTTGAAAGGTCTGGGGGGAAACGGGGGAGTGGACCTGGGAACGAAAACAAGCTAAAAGAATTACTATCCAGTCAAATCGGGCAGGGCACTGTCCCCAAGAACATGCCTATCTTGGGACAGGCCTCGCAGTTCTCTCAGGGTGGAAAATACTATAGTACGGTAGGATTTCCTGGAATATGAAGTGTTAATGCTTCCAAAAGGAGATTATGCCCAAGATACTTGGGAGAAAAAAAAAGGAGAACCTTTTCATAGTGAACAGAAAGGGTGAGGGGAAGGTAGATATTTGAATGACATTCTGCTGAGTAAATTTTAATTTAGCATAGTGATGGGAATGGGCTGGGGTGTCGGAAGGACACATTTAGGATTCCCTCAAAAAATAACTGTCATGTCTAATCCTAAAAAAGAAAGAAAATTCTAGCATTTTTTTGCGGGGCGGGGGGGGGGTTGCTGGTTCATATAGCTCACCAGGGGGCTCCTCTAGACCTCAAAAGGTTAAAAAGTTCAAATGTTCTTATTTGGAGTTGGAGGAGCATTAAAATCAAATTATGCGCCCCCCCCACCCCCGCCCCCTGCCGAATTTGCCTCCAGGATTTTGCTCATTGGAATGTCTTTTCCCTGAAAATTTCCACCTGGTAAATTCTTAACAGCCCAGTTTTTTTCAGAGGTGACCACTATGTTGCTTTTATAATCTCCCAGGATAAAATGACCTCATTATATATACTGCAGTCCTAGAATACTCTTACTTTGAGTCTTACATGCTCTATTTTGTTTTTTACCACACACTGTTTTATTTGTTTACCTGTTTTCTCTCTTATACTGTGAAGGACTTCAGGACAGGAATTGTGCCTCCTATTTATCTTTGTTTCCCTAAACGAGTACATGGCACATAGTAGGTGCTAAAATGTTTACTGTATGAGATAAAATCTGAATACCTTATATATGAGTACTTTTTGAGATAGTCAAGCTATGACTGTTGAAAATAGAAGTGGGATTACACTAACCCCCAGGAATGTCTCTTTAGCAAAGTTCCAGTAGGACCATCCCCTTAGTAAGATAATCCCCTTTGAGTTGAATAGTCCCTCCCCAAGACAGGGCACTATTTCCTCTTTTAGGTCATCACCAAGGCCTAGTAGATTCTCTTAGGTTTTGCTGCATATTACCCAGGACTGATCCATCTATGTGCTGCTTGGTGCTGCTACCTATACTGCCTTCACTCTGCTTTTGCACATGGAATCTTTTAATACTTAGGAACCACAACTTTTTTCTCTGACCCTTCTATAAACCTCATTCACATCGTGTTTTATAGGGTCATTATTTTTGATAGTTGATAGACTTGAAATTCTTTTTTTGAACTTATAAAATAGGTACCCTTCCAAAAAAGTATATGGGGGAGTGAGCTTAAAATTCCGATTTCCCATGTTCTGTTAGTTTGGGTTGAATGCAACAAACTAAACCTGAAGAAAAAGAAAATAGTGAATATTTATTTACTAAGGACTCTCTATGTCTAAGCACTGTTTTAGGTAACATACATCATTTCATTTTACCTTAATGTTATGGCCTATGTCCAGTTAACCGATTTTATAGATGAAGAAACTGAAGTTAGAAGAGATTAAGTCATATAGTTGAGATCACTTAAATTAGTAAACGATGGAGCCGGTATTCAAAGGTATGCCTCACCCCAAAGCTAATGAAAATGCCACCACACGACCACGCCCAAGGAAAAAGACTGTCCTCACCCCCACGGCCAGTTAGGTTGAGCAGTAAAAACCAGACCTCCAGTTGCTGCTGCTCCCTGAAAGCTTTGAAACTGTTTCGTATTTACCTCCAGCCTTGACCTCTGTTCTGACTTCAGGTTACTTACCCAACTGCCTACTCCACAGGCCCACTTGGATCGCTGATGTGCATTTCACACTCAGCATGCACAACCACCAAACTGCGCATTGAAAGGCCTCCACCCCAACGTGCTTCTCCCGAGTCTTCCCTGTCTCAGGACACGGCAACTACATTCTTAAGAAATTTTAGCCCCAAACACAGGAATTACCCTCGACTCCCTTTTTTCCCCTCAGATCCACGTCCAATCCATCCACAAATCCTGGGGGCTGTCCTTTTCAAATTTACCTCAAAGGATTGTTATGAGCCTGGATGAGTTGATATTTTAAAGCTGCTCAAACAGTGTGGCACACATAAGCACTCTGTGAGTATTTGTTGAGTAAACTAAGTCTCCAGCACTCAACCACTTCTTCCTGCCTCCACTCTCCCACTCAGATTGCTGACTGCAGAAAGCAGGAATCATCACCTCCCTGGCTTCCCTGCTTCCAACCGTGTCCTGCAGCCTCCTCTCCCTGCCGCAGAGCAATCCCTTAAAAACCCCAGTCACGTGTCACTGCTCAGAATCGTCCAGAGGCTTGCTTTCTTACTCAGAATACATGTAATAAAGTCATTAGCATGGCTTACAAGACTGTACACGATTCCTCCCCTTGCCCCACCCTCATCTGTCTCCTCTTTTACCCACTGCATCCTCTGTGCTCCGCACTCACGCTGGCCTCCTTGCTGACCTTGGCCCTGCAGAGCACACTCTCACGTCACAACCTGCACGCCTGCTAGCCCTCTAGCCGGAATGCTCTTCCCTTAGACACTCACAAGGCCTGGTCTCTCACGCACTCAGGTCTCTTCTCAAATGTCGTCTCGTCAGAGAGGCCTCCTTTGTTCACCCTCCTCTCACACATGCCCACCTCTATTCCCTTCCCCTGTTCGCTTGTCCCCTGCAACACTGATGACACCTGGTACATACAGCCTCTTCGTTAACTGAATGATTGCCTCTCTGATCTTGATGTCAGTTCCAAACAGGCAGGGCCTTTGCCTCCTTTGCCACCATAACCCCAGCAATCAGAGATGGGCTAGGCATACTGCAGAAAAATTGGTTGAATACAGGGAAATCATATATATTCATTTATTTTTCACTTACAGTTGTTTACAACACACTCCTAAATGTCACAGGAACTAAACAAATTCTATAAAATTCCTACATTACAGAATGAGTTTGCTTTTTATCTGGAAATTTTATTTTTAAATACTAAGAATTTTATTTTTAAATCTTTCATTTGAGCAAAACAAAGAGAAGATGAATCATGCCAATTATTACCTTTGTCTGTAATTACTAACCAGTAGTCACAAAAATACTACATAAATTAGATATAAAACCTTCCCCCGCCTTCAGATTTACCTTATCTGTTATGTACTTTTTGCAAAAACTATTCAAACAGAATTCAAGTATAATGTTATTTTTTTACAGAGAAAAATCCACAGCAAGATTTTCTTTTTTTTTATCCTCACCTGAGGACATCCTTATTGATTTTTTAGAGGGAGGGAGGAAGGGAGGGGGAGAGAGAGAGAAACACTGATGTGCAACAGAAACACTGAATGGTTGCCTCTTGCACGAGCCCCAACTGGGGACAGAACCTGTAACCCAGGCATGTGCTCCGACCAGAAATTGAGCCTTCAACCTTTCAGTCAACCAACTGAGCCACAGGGGACAGGGTACAAGATTTTTTTCTGAAAATTATCTTCTAGTAAATGTTTAAACACAGAAATATGGAAAAGCAGAGTTTAAGTAGTCTGGTAATCTCCTTGTGGGACATTCTACCAGCACATTTGGGCATTGGTAGATGAAAGCACTTCTTGTATCTTGCCTCACTAAGATGATTTATTATCTGATGGTTGCCATGGAAACAGTAGTAATGCTGACAAGGATTAGCCCCGTAGGATTTTACCACTGGGTGTAGAATTATTTTCTGTGGAGTCACTGGGAAGGAATGCAGATATTATATGAAGATAAAAAACTAGTGAGACTCTCTGCAGGAGGAGGATAGGGGAGCCCAAATTCTTTCTCCAAATCAGAGTCTACCTGTTCCTTGTAACACCTACAGCCTGATCATCAACTTCTCAGCCTCTTCAAATCCTCCATCCATCATGAAGCCTTTCCTAGTCAACTATAGCTCTCAGTTCTTGCTTCTGTCTCTCAATTCCTTTTTTTAAAAATGGCCCCCATATCATAATTTAAGTATCTAATGATAGTGTTGTGCATGGTCCCCTAAATGCGAACTGAGGGAGCAGTTACCGAGTGCCTAGCCTGAGCCAGGCGCCAGTGCTACCTGCTGTCACGTGAAGTATTTCACCAAGTCCTCCTAACGACGCCTGCCAGGAGATACTAGTAACACACTACCTAAATGAGGGAACTGAACTTTGGAGAGATTAAGTGACTTCTCCAGTATGATGAATTATTTCCCCCAAACAAGCCTTATCACAGGCACGGAACTATAGGTGCCTCAGAGGAAAGGGTGGCTCAACTTCTCTTGCAACTTTTCCAGTATTCAGAAAGGGTTTGGCTCACAGCAGACGATCAGCTGACAACAATTTGAAGAAAATCAACAATGAAAACAAAAAGAACTACATATATGTGAGCAGATGAGAAGGCAGGGACTATTGGTTTATCCCCCTAACAATGTCATGTACTATTTTGAAAAAATTAATTAAAAATTTTATATAAAGCTGTAACTATGAACACATTGGTGTTTGGTTGTGATCAGTTGTGATATATGCTCCAAGTCATTTGTTATTATTAAGTAATGAAGTAAATACTTTAGTTAAAAATATAAATAGTAGCAAATTCAAAATGTTCATTCATTACTTTTTCTTGAGTGGGGAAGAAAAGGTATAGCTGCAGCCAGTCCTCAGAGCAAACTGAACATCATGGAAGCATTCCGAGCATGTGTCTTGATAAGGAAAACAAGGTTCAGAACCTCTGGTTTAAGGAAGAAGCACTGGAACACGGATCACCTGCCCTGACTTCCTGGCTCACTGGATGAACATAAGCAAGTCAGGTAAGCAATCTGGTCTGTCTCCTCAGGCCTTTAAAAAATAGCGGATAAACTAACGCTACTGCTGGACTGTCTTCAGGGGTGATTAGAGTTTTCCTGGTGTTGTGAGTTGGCATCTGTTCCATTTTTTTTGTTTCTCCAAGGATGGTAAGAGAGTCAGAGTAGCTCACTACTTCCAGAATCTGCCTAGTGGCCTGGCTTTGTGAAAATGATACTAGTTAAGTTTTGAAGTTGACTCAGTTTTTTCCTGAGGCAAATGGAAGGTCAAAGGATGAGTCTGTGTGTGTGTGGGGGGAACAACAACCGAAAAAAATCCCAAACCAGAAATGTATTATGTAAGCCAGGCTACAAAAAGTAAGTTGTTCCCAAGTGAACATCAACTTCTCAGGGAGAGTTGAGAGATTAAAAGCATATCTCAATTTCTCAGATATTAAATACATAATAAAAACCTGTTTCCTGCTTCTTCAAGATATTGGAAAATTGATTAGTTAATGTCTGCGAAGGCTTTCAGGTATAAAGTGCTATCTCTCTGCTAAGTCCTATTCTATTTAAAAATTGCTTCTGCTTTCTTTCTGTCAGTCAACTTCTATGTGTATCTGGAAAACCAAGATGGAGATTATTAATTAACTGCAGTCTTATAAGCCTGAAAAATTTGGGGAGCAAGGAAGCTTGAAAAGATAGAAATGAAAATTTGGAGCACATTCAGGCACAGGCTTATTTAAATGCCAGAGTGATTACTCCAAGCCAAAAAGAATCCAAATGACCTATCACCTCAGATCTCCTAGGTGGCAGAGAAGGTGCTCTATATAAATCAAAATGACCATGCATGAATAAACCTAGCATGCTAAGGAAGAGCAAAAATACAACAAAGGCAGCAATTCCAAATAATGTGGTAACCCAATACCACTGCAACATACATTATTGAACATTTACCATAGGCAAGGCAGTTAGGCAACGAATAAGATGCAGCCCTGCATTCACAGAAGGACATGAAATATGTAAAAGAACAAACTAGAGTTGCATTTTTAAAAGTAAAGGCAACAGCACAAAAGCACATCTAATTAAAACGTTCAACTTGCCCTGGCTGGTGTAGCTCAGTGGATTGAGCTCGGGCTGCGAACCAAAGCATCACAGGTTCGATTCCCAGTCAGGGCACATGCCTGGGTTGCAGGCCAGGTCCCCAGTGGGGGCCACATGAGAAGCAACTACACATTAATGTTTCTCTCTCTCTCTCTTTCTCCCTCCCTTCCTGTCTCTAAAAATAAATAAATAAAATATTTAAAAACATTCAATTAATAGATGTTAAGTTCTGGAAAGTGAATCCTATAATAAAGCATACTGAATCAGTGTATTTATTTATATTTGATCATGGTGAATTGATATTTCTATACAATGAGACTCACCAACAGTTCTAAGCTTTCCAACCAATCACACATATGTATGACATAAACCCAAAAGAATGGGCCACAGGCAGCAGGGAAGTACATTTCCAGATGAACTTGAGGGAAAACCAAGTCTGATGCTCCCAGTACAAGGAAACTGTTATTGATTCCGTAGCTTGTTTCCACAGGCTGAACAATGTGTAGCTGTTTTAAGTGTAGCAGAAAGAATAAAACTAGAATAAAGGCTGTCTTACTGATTATGGAGTAAAATCATAGTAGTTCTGAAATCATCCTCTATGGTTACAACTTCTGATCCATTAATTTTACTGCAAGGAATCTATCTTCAGGAATAACTAAAGAAGGTGTCAAAGATTTATGTACTAGCAATTTCCTAGGTGTATATCCTAAGGAAATGTGTGCTTATGTTCACCACAATATATGCCCAAGATCATTTATAACAGCATTATTTGTTAATAGCTAAAACCTATAAACAACCATCACCAAGAAAAATAGGTGTATTATACAGGGTCCAGCACAAACAACACCCTTTTTTATTATAAAATCTTTTACTACAAAATTATAAGCATGTAATTCTGTAACATAACAATATCACACTCAAGCACATCATATGACATTTTAGGTGAAATGTTCAAATTAAAATTATAAATCATTACACCCATATTATTACCCTACCCACCACACTCAAGCAGGTGTTACTTCTGCTGGACCCTGTATATCCATATAATGGAATATAATATGCCAAAGCAAATGAATTACCTAAGCTTCGTGTATCAACGTGGATGAATTGTAAAAACAATTGTTGAGCGAAAGAAATCAGACACAAAATAATTCACACTGTATGATTCCATTAATGCAAAATTCCAAAACAGGAAAAACAAAACGGTATTATTTTTGGATATATGCCTAGCAAGTAAAACTCACTAGAAAGGAAAGGACTGATTACCGTAAGTGTGGATAGTGATTCTCCTGGGGGGAAGAAAGGGGTGGTGCTGTGGAGGGGCTTGTGAGAGCCTGAGCAGAGGGCTCAGTTAATTCAAGCCCAACTCCTGACCACCAGCAATGGTGAGAAATAAATGTCAAGGCTATGGATCCCTGTGTCTCTTGAGAGAAATAGGCGTGTGAAGCCAAACTCCAGTTAGGAAGATTCTTGGATGCTCTTATGTTCCAAATGGGGCTGTGAAGTCACCTGTCATGCCCCCTCCATCCAGTTCCCAACTGCCCAGGACCAGATGCTTCTGTTCGAGCCCGGCACTCCCAATCCAGGGAAGGAGACCCACTGCCAGATGGAGCTCTTGAACTCCTTGGTATTTAGTTAATTCCAGTATTATAATTTTGGTTAAAAATAAGCCCAGTCATGCCTTCCTGAAGTTACACTCAAGTCACCTTGGTTGTAGTTTGCATAGTCCCAAGCCTATACTCATTAAAAGACAATTTTCGGTTTGTCATTCCTACAGATGACAAATCTCATCTGTTGTATTTAAACTCCTCCTTATTTAAAAAATACTTATTTTTTTTAGAGAGAGGGCAAGAGAGGGAGAAAGACAGGGAGAGAAACATTGATGGGTTGCCTCTCAGAGGCCCCCAAATGGAGACCTGGCCTGCCAGCCGGGCATGTGCCCTGTCCAGGAATCAAACAGGCAACTTCTGGGTCCACAGGATGGTGTCTGATCCACTGAGCCATACCAGTCCAGGCGGTCTTCCTAATTTCAATCTTAGAGATACAATGTAATTTCTGGTTCACTTTCCAGAATCAGAACAGTAAGTTATATGAACCAAAACCATGTTGGAAATTTACATGTAAAAATTTAGTTGCTGATGTGCTATTTTCATCAAAATGATCTATGACTTTGAAGGGTGAGAAACTGGGTTCCAGTATTTGGTGGTGTTGAAAGAATGATCTTTTAAAAGCCAATGCCTGAGTATCATAGGCTACTCTTCTCATCAGAAGGGGGAAACACAACTGAACAATGGAGGATCTCACATCACTGCCATAGTCCCGGGGTCAATCTTGGCATCACTGACTGAGGGACTACCAGCTACGTGTCATCTGATGTTATGCATCATAAATGCGTATCTTCTAGCCAAAAGTGGTTGATTTCAATCCACCAAGCTTTAATATATAACTTCCAGTTAACAGGAAATGACAAAGACTAGAAGAATGAGCTAAATGGCACCATAAGAAAGCAACCAGACAAATTCAGAGGCTGGAACTTTCTACAGAACAACTAGCCCAATTTTTTCAACATGTCAACACAAAAGGGGGACTTGAACTAAAATTAAGAAACACTTAAACGGGTAAGACACAATGTAATAAAAATAAGGCATAGTCCTGGATTACATTCTGATTTGCCAAATAAGAGTAAAGGACATTTTTTGAGGTCAAATAAGAATACATGAATGTAGACTTAGAAAAATGAAAAATTATTGGAGTAGAAAAGTGGAGATCACTAACTAAAAAAGCAGATTACAAAACAATATATGCAATATATGATTTTGGTTTTTAAAAAGGTTAAAAAATAAGTTAAGCAAAACAAAATCTCCGAGGCAGTGAGTAAGAAGTGCCAACTAGATGGAGCAATCACCGTACTGGAATGGTGAGGGAGGCCTTCAGGAGGAGAGGAGCTAACTGCCAGCTGGTCCTGAAAAAATGGGTGGAATTGATTCTTTAACCCATCAATCAGCCTGAAAGTGACAGGGCTGTAGGAAGGACAGCTTGACTAGGCCATGAGATATTTAGGCTAAACAAACAAACAAACAAACCTCCCATTAAATCTTAATCAGCTGCTCCTTGCTCCTTGTTTCTGTATTGCTCCTGATCCCAAAGCCGCCACCAGGAGAGGAGCTCTGACTTACTCTGGCCTCGTTTTCCCAAAAGATTCCCCTTTCTTGGCTTCTGAGAATGGAATGTTTTGCCTCTGAGAATGGAATGTTCTAACACAGGTATATGTGGGGCCCTGTATGCATGTAATGGGGTGAAGGGAAGATATGGTGGAAGGGAGTTTTATTTTGAGACTGTCAAGACAGCAGACATGACCTTTTCAAAACACACAGGGTTCAGTTAACTTCATGAACGTGCTCACTCCAGTCTCCTTTCTCTTACATTTTCATCTGACTGAGTCCTTCACACATTCATGTGCCAGGTGCACACAAAATTACATGCACACAAACACAAAAGGAATTGTAAACAAATGCTGAACTCTAACTAATGATGAACATCCTGAATTATTAAGGAGTAAAGTGTACTGATGTCTCCACCTTACTTTAAAATGAACCAGGAAATAAAATGGAGTGATGGATAATGTGATGCCTTGCCTGTAGCTGGTAGTCAGTTCTCAATAAATGTTTGCTGACTTTATGAAAACTAAGCCAAAACAAGGTTACATACAGTAGGTTCTGAATTCATATTGGGAATCATGTTCTAGATATGAAATCTGAAATTTCTGAAGTCTGTGATCCTCTGAGAAGCAGGACGCCTAGAAACAAACTGGGTTTTTGTTATACCTAGACTGCTCGTCACTCAGGTGCTGTGCGAAGTAGCAAAGGCTAAAAAGAACTCAGGTGTGGAAATGCAACTTGAGGTACTTATGAGAGGGAAAAAAAGAGAAAGTACACATTCCTGTAAAAGCAGCATTCACTAGCATAGGTGTGAACAACTACTTTGGTGATGTGGGCATAAACCTTGGACTTGGAGATTATGAGGTCTGTCTGGAAAAAGTCCAGCTATTGTTAATATAGTAAGAACTGTTTGCGTGATATCAATGTAACCTGGCAGCCAAGGAGGGTGGACTGGAATGCACGTGTGTGAACAATGACAGCTTCACTGCACTAGTCAGTGGGGGGCAGTAGACTCCCTGAGTGCACATGTGTACTGTGTGGTTGTCACATTCAAAATGACTGAACAAATAGAGAAATGATTCTGCATTAAATTTTGTGTTCAGCTTGAACATTCCTCCGCAGAAACTATTCAGATGATTGAGAAGGCCGCAGCTATGGGCAACTGGTGATTGGCAGCTTCATCACAACAACACACCTGCTGATGTACCACATCTCCTGCAGTTTTTTGGTGAAACATCAAATCACCCAGGTGGCTGACTCAGCCCCCACCACAGCCCAGATTTGGTGCCTTGCAACTTCTGCCTTTCCCCCAAACTAAAATCACCTTTGAAAGGGAAGAGATTTCAGACCTTCAGTGAGATTCAGGAAAATACGATGGGGCAGCTGATGGCACTTGGGAAAACTGTGTGAGGTCCCAAGGTGCTACTTTGAAGGGGACTGAGACGTCACTGTCCTACGTACAATGTTTCTTGTATCTTCTTCATAAATGACTCTATTTTTCATATTACATGGCTGGATACCACCTTTTGGACAGACCTCATAATTCCAGAGTTCTATATACACTGGTTTTACTACATATTAGTCATTCCAGGTGACTTTGGAAAAGTCATTTAATCTGCAGCTTCTCTTTTGTTAAATGAAGACGTTATCTGCCTTTTTCCCTCACTGGGTCCTGTTCATAGAAGTGCCAGTTTTGTAAATCTGAAAGCTTAATACAAATGTGAGGTGATCTCATCATCCTGTTAGGTCTAAGCGACACAAGCCTGCCCCACTTTCCAAAATACACCCATCTCATCAGTCCTAGACCCTTCCTTGGGTTTATCTATTATTCCCTTAGTGAGGTTCTGAAGTTTTCTGTAAGTCACAGGGCTACCATACTAATAACCTAAATCTTCTCTACTTGTTTCAAGTCCAATCCACCTGGCATACAGTTATTATTTCCAAGGGTATGTTCTATGTCCCAGGTTAAGAAATACAGGTTCAACAAAAAACAAAATTCTGGGGTCAAAAAGTTTGGGGAACATTGGATCGTGTAGGTTTCTTTACTATAAGGCTTACAAAAACCTTTAGTATATTAATATACACTGCAAATCTCTAAGAGATACAATGTTAAATGTTTCCTGGACTTCCTTGCCCATGGAATCTTTTTTAGTCTGAGATACATTTCTTGGGATTGATGCTACAATGGCACATGTTCAGGGAAAACAGCTGTAAACACTGTGGGAAATTCTAAATAGATCTCCATTTCAATTCAGGGTTCCACTGATGGCAACCAAGTTAAAAATAAAAAGAACACTCAGTCACAATAAAGACAATGTTAGAGACTGTGCTGTATAGAATGAAGCTGAAGCTTGTCCTACCTACTGAGGGGAAAATGGTGCTAACCTTCAGGTAAAATTACAGCTGTGCAATTCGGGGCACAGAGCCCCTGGGGCTCCACGGTACACTCTGTTCGTGCCTGTTGTGATCTTAATTAACACGCTTACCCGTTCATGACTTAGAGCAGATCCGCTCTGGGCCCCTGACCACAAGCATTAAGAGCCAAGGATCTAAAGCCCCACACCCCCAAGTCAGGGCCCGCCTTTGCTCAGCACACCTTCTAGAGCCTCTTCACCAGCTTCTTGGGTCACAGCCAGTTCTGTGATCCATATTTCCCAGCCTTCTTTTTCTTATGTCACCGGCTGCCTTCCAACCTGACTAGTCGAGTACCTGTAACTACGGAATCTGTAGACTCTGCAGAAAAAATAGGTAGGTTTCTGGCCACTACTGTTCCATTGCTGCCTTTTTCATCAAGTAGCAAGGTTTCTTATGTTTGATATTCATCCTCTTTGGCGGAATCAATTCTCAGATGGGGGACAGACAATGGGCCTTTGAAACATTTGGAAAAGCCAGTGAAACAGAAGGTAGCAAAACACAGAGTCAGAGATGTTTTCTTAACAACTAAAACTAGTGAAAGTGAGACTTGGGGGGACTACCAAACTAATATTCCTAACAAAACCTGTAGTCCCAGGAAGTAACACAGCTACCTTCCAATTCCAGACCCCTGACTAAACTGACAGTCATGACCCTGGTGATCAGGCATTATGAGAAAAGCAAAGCCAGTTAATAGCTAGCCTTCCAAAACTCGTCCAATTTCCTGGATGAATTTGGAGTCATCAACAGTTTAGAGGTATTAAGGGAGAGTGAGATGAAGGCCCAGTTCCACCTCAATTAGAACTTTGTCTTACAAATACCCATTTAGGTACATAACAACATTTTGGTGCTCAGAACCCAAATCTTGCTGTTAGTCTATCTTGTACTATAATTGCAAACTAAGAGTAAACAGATCTGTTAATTAGGAATAATGGTATTAAGTGATGTTAGCTTCTGTCTTGGATGAAAATAGCTAAGCTGGTCCTATGCGGATCAAAATCCTGTGGGGTCCTATGGACACTAACTACAGTATATGTGAGAGAAAAATTCTGGGGCATAAATTTCTCCACAAGAAAACCCTTATTTTCAACAATGCTTGGGGAGTGCAAATTGGACTTTTAAACATCTCAAAGAAGTCTAAGGAATCACATCCATGGCAGAACACAGAAAGTGACAGCAATATGACAGTTTGTGAAGGAGCTAGCTGATCAACACAGGGCAAACCACAGCCTCTCTGGGCCTCAGTTTCCTTATCTGTAAAACAGGGATAATAACATCTAACTAACAATACAGCTCTGAGTCTCAAACTAGATCATACATGAAAACAGATCAAACTATAAAGCACAAAAATGTTATATTCATAGGCAGTTTCAAGGTAAAGGGGTGCCACAGGGACCTGAGATTATTCCATCGTTCTCATTCTCTTCTCATTTCAAGCACCGAAATAGCCAATAATTTCTTTACATAATCCCAGTGTCCTCATGGAATTTCCACCACAGGTTAATACCAACTCCACCTCAGTGGGATATAGGAAAAAAAAAAACAAAAAACAATTTCTCATAGTCCCAAGTCTTTGTTAGACCATAGCACAAGGATCTCATACTAATAATCACATCCACAGAGGCAACAAGGAAAGGAGAGAAAAAGCTGACAAGCTAAGGCCTCGTGACAATGCGATAGAAAACCTCCATCATACTCCCTACTCCGACAAGTGTCGGGAAGCCGCATCAGTGACTGGTTCTTTCTCCTGCAGGCACCCATGAAACCTTCTTTGCCTCAGTTATTAATATTATTTCCTTGTTACAGGTGCCTTAAATTTACCTTCTGTTTTTCCTTTTCTTTTTCTCCTTTAAAATATTCTCATGTAAAGAACAGCATACCCTCATCATCTGGAGTTATTTAGACCTTAAAAAAACAGTTGTTCCTGGAAAAGTGCTCAATTATTAATTTTATCAATGTTTAGAGTAAGAAGTTGGTACTAGTGTAATTTTTAACAATGGCAATTGGGGGTCGAGCTTTCTCTTTTCTGAGTGTGTCAGTACACATTCACAGATTTTTTTATGTTCATGTACATGAATTAACTGCAGTCATTATTCTCCCCAACGCTCCAATTGTCCCTTCAAACTGACTTTTCTGTCCTTTTGACACAACTCCACTAGTTTGTTTTCAGTTAAAGTATAATTATCGCATTAGACTTTGAAGGCTTTTTCGTTTCTAGCTCAAGTGCATGTCTCAGGCTCCCCCTGTCAAGTTCCCACTCCAGACTTGGAGTTAGTCACTTCTCCAAGGAGCTTGGTTCCTTTTGGCAGGCAATGAAATGATACTCAGAAAGTAAAACCTGGGCACTAGGGGTACACATCACTACTAGTATTTCACTGCTTCTCAGCCTTTTGCAGACAAAGCTAGGGAAAAAAAATATGAACGCCATTTCAGTGTTTTGATTTTGGCTTGTGTATCCATCCTAACCTGTTTTGACCTTGCCTGCTTGTTCTTTACAGCTGTCCCTTATACCTACTGTCCCGCTAATATCAAACCTGTTGAAACCACTGAAGCATTTCTTGCTAAATATGATGCACTATTATTTTTGTTCCTGGGCTGCATGACATTGCATGACTTTGACGATGCATCTCATTAAACAAAAATGAAGGGATACTGCCATTAAAATGTGTAGCAACATTTACCTGCTGAATGCTAATATTATAATGCCACATCTCTTTTAATTATTTACCTATGAGATCAAGCAGTCAGAGTTTTTAAAAAGACGTCAAATTTTCTATACATCTGTATTTTCTATACATCAAGTTTTATGACCTTTGAGCATAGGGCACCAGAGATGCAAATGAGTCTGAGGCAGTCTCTAACTTCATAGCCCCTGGCTTTAATGTCCAGTTAGTGAAACACAGGATGAGTAGTTACACTAATATAGCTGCTATTTACTGAGCCAGGAAGTATGCTGAGGACTCTAGATACAGTCCAAAATCCCAACAGCCATGCAAGGTGTATAATTCTTTTTGTTCTTAATAACCCCTATTTTTTCCCAGATGAGTACAGTGTGCAACTCCAAACTCTCTGAACCTCAACCAACACAGCTAGTAATCAAGAGAGCCAAAATAAACCCAGATTCATCCACTGCCAAAATGTGAATCCATTTCACCATGCACACTGCCTCCTAGAAAGAGTGATGATGGATGGAATATGCCCTGACTTCAGCACGGTTTAAGCTTTTTGCTTTCATTCCACACACCCTCCTTTCAGACATGGACGTGCTATGTAGGTGGAAGAAAGTCTTATACCTGAAAGGTTCCTCCAGTAGCTTAGTGTCCTTCTAACAGGGTATCCCGGAGATTCCATTTTGCTCAATCCCTTTAATAACAAAGGAATTAAGATACAGGCATACCTCAATATTGCAGGTTTGGTTTCAGACCACTGCAGTAAAATGAGTTGCAATCTTTCTGCCGGTGGAGGTTTATACCTTCAATTTGGAAAAATCTCAACATCTGTGAAACGCAGTAAAACGAGGTATGCCTGCACTTGTAACACTGACTGCTGATACTAAATTAGGCAAGAAGAGCTGTCAGCAATCCTGGCTTCACATTAGAATAGTAACTCTCATCCTTGGGCACACATTATAATCACTTGTTTTGAAAAATCTCAATGCCCAGGTCACATTCCAAAACAGTTAAATCAGAGTATCTGGGGATGGGACCAAGGCATTTGTATTCAGTGCAAAAGTTGCCCAGGTGATTCTACCATGCAATCAGGGATAAGAGTTACGTGTTGGGAATACAGGAATGACATTTTTGAAGTGACTTGGATAAAGTGGGCGTGGGGAGGAAAAGAAGGTTCTTACCCAATAGAGATGTAACTAAAAAACAATGAGTAGAAACAAAGAGATATTTGAAGTTAGCAAGAATTAAATATGAAAACAGATGTTCACAAGAATTCGTACAGTTTCCAGTAGAGACTGCTACTAATTTAGCCTGCCTCCAAATCCTATACTCTATTAAGCCACTGATTCCTAGTGCTAATAGCTGTCACTAATTGAGCACCTATTACAAGCCAAATGCTTGACATGTTTTGTCAAACAACTTTAGGATGTAGGTATCTATTTGGCAGAGGATACAAAAAAGACACGAGATAGTTTACATTTATTTCTAAACAAGCCACCTGGCCCAGGAGCTCCCAACTACAGCTCCTTGGGGAACATCAAGTTGCTGTAAGAGTACACACAAAGTATTTTCTGTCATTAAAGGCTGTTGTGATTACTGAATACAGACATACCTCATTTTACTGCACTTGACAGATTAAAAAAAAATTGAAGGCAAGACCCTCCACCAACAAAAAGATTACAACTAGCTTTAATGTGGTGGTCTGGAACTGAACCTGCAGTATCTCCAAGGTATACCTGTATAAATCCTTCTAGAAGTATTACTAAGTCCCTAATAGTGAATCATTTTTATACTTTTTACTAACCTGCAGATACTAAAATGACATCTGTTATCATGTGAGCATCTACAACTTTTTTTTCTTTAATCTTAAGAAGGGCTCCTCTTGTGGAGAAACTGGACCCCTCACACATTTGCTGGTGGGAATGTAAAATGGTAGAACCAGTTTGGCAGTTTCTTAAAAAGTTACACAGAGATACACCATACAGCAAGTCCACGCCTACGTATCTGCTCAAGATAAATGAAACGTGTCCGCACAAAGAAAGGTAGGGAGTCAACTTCATATTTACAGCAGCACTATTCATAACAGGCAAAACTAGAAACAATTCAAATGTCTATCAACTGCCGAATGGAGAAACAAAATGCATATATCCACACAAAACACTATTCAGCAATCAAAAGGAATTCCTGGTATGTTCTACAATATAAGTGAACCTCATAAATGTTGTGCTAACTGAAAGAAGACAGAAATAAAAACTACATATTCTCTGATTCCATTGATATGGAATAACCAGAAAAGGTACATCAATACATACAGAAAGCTGATCGGTGTTTTCCTGGGGCGGAGGGTGGGGGAAGGAGTGAGGACTGACTATAGAAGGACATAAGGGAACTTTTTTGCGGAGAGGAGGGGAGCATTGTGAAAGTGTTCTAAAACTAGACTATGATGACGGTTGCAAAATTCTATACAATTATTAAAAATAACCATATGCTTACAATGGGTGAATTTTATAAAGTGTTATAAATTATACCTCAATAAGGCTGTTCAAAAATATTGTAGAAGATAATTGAATTATATATTATATTTAAAGGGTGTGCATTCTCATACTGAGACCAGGAACCAGTGATGTTAAGTCATGGCGAATTCAGCAGAAATGAGTGTCCAGTGGGTGATTATTTTGCAATATATATAAGTATAGAATCATTACATTATAGACTGAAAACTAATATAATGTTCTATGTCAATCATATCTCAATAATTTTAAAAGTTAATAAAAGATAAATATTTCCTAAAAAAGGAGCGTACATTAAAGGAAGTAAAATATTGATCCTCTAGGTGGGTAAAGCCTTTCAGTAAACAGCCAAATTTGCCGTACACTTGTGAACCACAGAAGCACGTACTATATGCTTACTTGTGAATGCAGTGAGCATTCAGAGACTGCAGAAGCCGTCTACTCTCTGGTTCAATCCCCTTGTTTTACTGACACAGAAACTGAGGTCCACAGTGAGGATTTATTAAAGGTCAGTAGCTTTTAACACTTACTAAGTATTTACGGCTCAGACAAGGTGCCCGCCCCTCTATGGAAGGTACCCTGCCTTTGATGTAACAGAATCAAGTACATGAATTAACCGTAATAGGTTATGATGTAAGAAAGGTATGAAAGTGCTCTTTGTGGTCAACAGAAGGGGAGATGAAAATCTGCGGGGGAAAAACAGCAAAGGCCTCAAGAAGGAAGTGGCAACTACGCTTGGCCTTAAGTGCTGTGGAGAACTCCGACAGGCGGCAACGAGAGAAGACAATGTGAGCTGGAAAAGCACCAGGCGTCCTCGGGAAATAGGCTAATTTGTTTGACGCACGGGGCACAAATTAGAAAGGTAGGGGGACACAGGCTGGAAATGTGTGCTGGGTCCAGATGGTACAGGGTTTTGAATGCTATGCCCAAGAGTCTTAACTTAATTTGACAGGCAAAGGGGAGTCCCCTGAAGGCAATGTTCAGAATTTCCATGGAGGAAGGTAACCTGACAATGGGAAAAAAAGGAGAGGCAGAGAGACACGTGGGCAATGACTGCATAAAGTTCAGAGAGCTTCAACAAGGGATGTAGTCGTGAGAAGAGAAAGGAGGGGCAGACTCTTTGGTTCTCTGGTCCTGGCAAGGAGCAGAGCTTCACCTTGAAGTACATGGCATCTCTCAAGGGCTTCTGCTTTATCACTTCCCAGGACGCTCAGGGAATGTGTCTTGTCTTTCCCACGGACAGTTCAAGTCCCTAACTGACACCCTTGGCAGTCCGTATTTCAGAAGATACATTTTCATTCACTTTGTTTTTTCCCAAACAAAAGGATTCTATCTGGTAAATAAATTCCTTTCTCTTCAGGGAAGTGTCATCACATGCAAGGGATGACTTTTTAATTCAAATTCTGCCAGTTTTTAAATAGGATATTAATTTTAAAAGGCTGCCCTCAATCCTAGGCTATGTCCAATTTCAATCTGTTTTTTTGAGGAATAAGTCAAATATTTGAGTAGACTGAAAGGCTTTGAGTTGACTTGAAATAGGAATTTGTATGCTCTTCATAGGGCTCCTGTTAACCACTTAAGTTCTTTAATAATATACGTCTGTCTGCCCCACTTTAAAGTAAACAAACTGCTTAAAATAAATAAATAAACTGCAGAAAACAAAACACTATTGTTTAAGTAAACAGAATTGTTTTTACTACAAAGATTTTAAACTGTTTTTTTACAGACTCTTTTTTACAACACATTTGTATAAACCACAGCCTTACTTGCTCTGTGACCTTAAATGAGTCACATCCTCTTGGGCCCTTAGTTGTTTCTTCAACTGTGAGATCAAAGAGCCTGACTAGGTAAGAGCCCAACACCACAGGTTAAGCGCAGTCTTCAACAACGGTAACATGAAGGGGTTCTCACCCATCCTAAAACATTCTGATAGAAATCTAAAATCAAATGAGTAACTGCCTACCCTTTCAGTCTTCAGAACAAATCGATAAGCCTTTCCTGGATCACGGCCTTTCTTGTGTGGCACTGTTCTAAGCTCTGTGAGAGTGAAAACCGGTTAAAGACACAGTCCCTCCCTTCACAGTGGCTAAGACCTAGCAGGAAAAGGAACACAACCATGTGTGATATGAAGTGGCAATAAAATTTAGGCAGGCTTTATCCCTTAGATCAACTGAGTCTGAGAAAGAGCATCCCCAAATGTCTCTAACCTTTGGGGTTAGTCAAAACCAATGATTAAATGCCATGGAGAGCCGCTCCTGTTGGAGGCAGGATGCTGGTCTGTGTGGAGCATGAACTGGACACAGTGCAGCGGGTCTCCTATTCAAAGTTCAAATCTGTTAGTTTTACTTCTGTGGAATAATAACGGAATAAAGGTCCAAAGTATTGGACTGTGTCCAGGATTCAGCTATTCCTGGATTTATGTACTAGAAAACATGGAACTGATATTTATTACTTGGATCTTATTAATGTAGAGGGAAAACTGTATTTTTAAAAAATATATTTGATTATGGTATTAAGTTGTCCCATTTTTTTTCTACCTATTATTTCCCTCTGTCCTGTACCCACCCCAGCATCCTTCCCCCACCTTAGTTCATGTCCATGGGTCATACATGTAAGTTCTTTGGCTTCTCCATTTCCCATGCTATTCTCAACCTCAACCCTCTCTATTCTGTACCTACCATTTATGCTCCTTATTCCCTGTACCTTCCCCCCATTCTCTCCCTCCCCACTGATAACCCTCCAGGTGATCTCCATTTCTGTGATTCTGTTCCTGTTCTAGTTGTTTGCTTAATTTGTTTGTGTGTGTGTTTTTTTAGGTTTGGTTGTTGATAGTTGTGAGTTTGTTGTCATTTTACTGTTCATATTTTGGATCAACTTCTTTTTCTTAGGTAAGTCCCTTAATGTTTCACATAAGGGTTTGGTGATGATGAACTCCTTTAACTTGATCTTATCTGGGAAGCACTTTATCTGCCCTTCCATTCTAAATGATAGCTTTGCTGGATAGAGTAATCTTGGATACAGGTCCTTGACTTCCATGACTTTGAATACTCCTTTCCAGTCCCTTCTAGCCTATAAGGTTTCTTTTGAGAAATCAGCTGACAGTCTTATGGGAACTCCTTTGTGGGAAACTGTCTCCTCTTCTCTCGCTGCTTTTAAGATTCTCTCCTTCTCTTTAATCTTGGGTAATGTAATTATGATATGCCTTGGTGTGTGCTTCCTTGGGTAAAGCTTTTTTGGGATTCTGAGCTTCCTGGACTTCCTAAAAGTGTGTTTCCTTTGCCAGGTTAGGGAAGTTCTCCTTCATTATGTTTTCAAATAAGTTTTCAATTTCTTTCTCTTCCTCTTCTCCTTCTGGAACCCTTGTGATTCAGATGTTGGAACATTTAAAGTTGTCTTGAAGGTTCCTAAGCCTCTCCTCATTTGTTTGAATTCTTGTTTATTCTGTTGTGGTTGAATATTTATTTCTCCTTCTGCTCCAAACTGTTGATTTGAGTCCTGGTTTCCTTCTTGTCACTGTTGGTTCCATGTGCATTTTCCTTGATTTCACTTTTTATAGCCTTCACTTTTTCCTCTGTTTTGTGACCATACTGAACCATTTCTGTGAGCATCCTGATTACCAGTGTTTTGAACTCTCCATCTGGTAGGTTGGCTATCTCTTCATCACTTAGTTGTATTTTTTTTTTCTGGAGCTTTGATCTGTTCTTTCATTTGGGCCATATTGTTTTGTTCTGGCGCAGCTGTGATGTTGTAAGGGGGCAGGGCAACCCCCATCACTGCATTGTGGTGCTGTATGTGGGGGAGGGGTCGGACAGGGAAGAGTGCCGCTTGCTCAGTTCTTGGCTGGCTTTCAGTCACTTTTCCTGCTACCCACAAGCAAACTGGACCCTTCTGGTGCTGACTCCTGGGTGGGTCGGTTTGTGTATGTTCTAGGACCCTGTGGGTGCCTTCAACGAACTCTCCTGTGAGGTTGGGAGTTTCTCCCACTGCCTCAACCTCCACAGGTTTTTTCAATCAGAACTTTGAGGCTTTATTTCCCTGGGCTGGAACCTTGGGATGCATGGTCTGTCTTGCTCCCTAGTTGTTGCTCCCAGTTTATCTGCATGCAAATGTGTGTCCTCCAGCTGCTGCTGCCTTGTGGGGAGTCCTCTCCACCCTGCCTGCCCATCTCCGCCCCTCCTACTGGTCAGGACGAATATTTCTTCTTTAACTCCTTGGTTGTCGGACTTCCATAGTTTGATTTTCTGGCAGTTCTGGTTACTTTTTGTCTTTAAATTTGTTGTTGCCCTTCTTTTGGTTGTGCGAGGAGGCACAGTGTGTCTACCTATGCCTCCATCTTGGTTGGAAGTCCCAAAAATCGTATTCTGACTCATCTCTGACATCATAGTTACATCTTGTCTGCACTCTGAGCCTGACCAGAACAGTGTCATAGGAGGAGGAATAACTGGTATCCATAGCAACATCACCAGACTGGGACAACGTAAAATGCTGCAACCTAGCAACTGATGACGAGAGGTGTGTATAGGGGGAATTCTCCCAGTTCTGCAAGTGACAAACATGCAGCACTGAATGCAACTGATAACGCTAGGGGCATGTGGAAAATCTGACTGACGGGTGGTGAGGTGGGAATGTCAGCCTCATAAAACCTGACTATTACGCTGTATAATTTTAAACAGGAAAAGCATATAAACACCTCACTGCCCACATCATTAGTTGGGTTCAGGGAAAGTACCTGATGTGTCAAGACTGAAATGGAAAATACATTCTGCTGTAGCACCAATCATCCCCACCTTTCTCTATTTCTCATGAGATAGAATTTTGGTGAGAGGAGAAGCTGCCCCTGGTCCCAGAGATGGATAAACATGTTCCAGTTAAATGAATATGTTTAACATTACAAAGCTATCAGGATCACAATATACCACAAAATGTGAGAACATCCCCTTAAGAATTGTCTTTCTGACAGAGATTACATATATGCATGTGAACATTCAGAGAGTGAGGGAACCATCTACTCTCTAGGTCAACCCCCTTGTTTTACTGACACAGAAACTGAGACCCACAGTGAGGATTTATTAAAGGTCAACTAGTGACAGAGCATAGCGTAGAAGTGAGGTCTTCAGTTTTCCAGGATCAAACCCGCAACCTTTGGGTGTATGGGACGATGCTCTAAACAACTGCGCCACCCAGCCAGTGCGAGACCACTTGATTTTTGACAGTGGTGTCAAGAAGTAAGCTTTGAAGAGGCAAAGTCTGAGCAGACACCTGGTAGATAAAAGAGAGTGAAAGACTGTTCCAGGCTAAGAGGAATGAATGGAAAGCAGGCTGACATGACTGGGATGTAGTCAGTTTGGGAGGAGTGTAGGAGAATGAGGCCAGGGGCAGGGTGGGGAGTTGAAAGGGGCCAGATTAGTGTGCTGTGAAGCCAGTGATGTGTATTTGGTAGGAGAACCTCATGACCTGATTGATAACTTTTTAAAAGATTACTCTAGCTGCTATGGGAGAATGGATTAGCAGGACCAGGGGTGGAACGATGATGATTAGTGAAGAGGTGACTCTCCAAAGGGAGAATCAATGGTAGCTCTGACGGTGGAAGTGGTGAGAACGGTTAGACTGAATGTATGTTTTGAAGGTAGAACCAGTAAGACTTGTTAATGGAATGGATGAATTGTGAGAAAGAGTTAACGAAGGAAAATAAAATGACTCAGATTTTTGTCTCAAGATACTGGAGGATTACTGGCATCACTACCTTGAGAGAGCAAAGATTCTCAAGAAGTGGACAGGCTGGGATATAAAACTGAATAATCGTTTTTAGACCATTAAATTTGAGCTACCTTTTAAACATCCATGTTAGTTTCACATAAATAGGACAATAAGAATTCTGTTGTACTGAAGTGAAATTTTGAGTTAAATTTCCCATCTGAGCTCTCTCAATACCTGAGACTCTGTTCTAGTACCTTGTGCTAAGTTGTCACGCAAGAATTTACTCATTCCGAGTGACTGAAGCTGTATTCAGATGGGTGCCTACTCCTGCTCCTCCCAGGGCTGACTCCTACACTCTACAGGGATTCTGTGACCCCTGGCTTTTCCTTTTTACCTGCCCTGCACTGTCAGCTCCTAGGAGAGCCACTCTTCTGAGCTGCTGCCTGTGCAGTGACATGTGTAGGAGGAAGCTGATGCAAACAGGTGTCTCCTTTCCTGCCTGTTTGGAGCTCTAGTCTTCAACCCGCCTCCAACGTCTTCTCCAAACACAAAAAATACAGTGTGCATACTAGCTGGAGCTAATCCTCCCTGAAAAGACCAATTTTCCTCTGGAGTATAAACAGATTCCTGTTCTTTAAACAGCTTATTTGGAATTAAGAGCTCTGCCTCTGGTACACTTCTTGAAGCACATTTTCTCCAGGTTTCTTTCTCAGGGTTAAGGGCTTTACAACAGTGGCCATTAATGTCACAGACACCCTGCCTCTGGTGGGTGACACGTAGTCCATTTTGTTTCTAGGACAATTTACACTGAGCAACAGCTGCTGATCAAACGTAGTTTTAGTTGCGGAATGGGTTTTTTTCCCCTCTTAAGGTGGGGACTCCATTACTTGTTTTTTTTCTTATAGTCTGATTCATTTACAGATGTGTAATAGAAAAGACATGGCAGTTATTAGTCAGCCTTTCCTTGAAAGAAGTTATGAAAACAAGATGATTTCCCAACTAAACAAAAATAATTTAAGTTTCCAAAGGATGTTCATGTATGGGATGTCCTCTCATCTCATTACCACTCTACGACGGAAGGAGTGGTAACTGTTCTTTATTTGACAGATAAGGAAACTGAAGATCAGAAACTAAGTGGGAACACCCAAGGCCTTGCACTGGTGTGAAGGCTGGTTTTCCATGTATTTTCAAGGGTGGGTCATCAATCAGAAATAAAAACCTCCTCACAAGTACTTCCATCCATTGGCTTATTTTTTAGGTGATAATTGGCTGGGCATTGTTTGGATGCCCCTGAACTTCAGAGTCACTGAGTAAAATGAGCCCAGAGGTTTGGGATCCACTTTTAGCAGTTTGTTTGTTATATCAAGGGTGTGCTAAAAGGACTGCAGCCTTTTGTTGAGGATCACTTTAGAGAGAACAGAAAAGGGGCTCCTGTAGATGGGAGCTCTTCTCTATGGAAACAGTATTGCCAGTGTTTTCAATTGGTATTATAGCTAATTAATAAGTTAAATACATTAGAGTGGTAATTGCTTATTCTTTTGGCAAGTGGGTGTTTTTATTGGTAGATTCTGTCTTGATTATTTGAGCCTGTTCTTAATTATTTTCCCGGTGAGAATCATGCCCGATTCAGGAGTCTTCAGGTTGGTTGTGTTAGTTACAACTGTATGCATTTCTGATTATCTTTTTCAAAAGATGAGAACCTAAGGTTCTAGCATATTAAGTCTAAATTTGGGGAGTTACAAGGCCTAAGATTCAGATGAATGACTATAGGAGTAGATCTTATTAATGTTGTTAGCTTTGACTTAATACAATGGCAGTCAACTTTTTGTTTTCATTTCATTTCATTTTTTTTGACATTGAAATCTGGATTCCCTCAGTCACTGAAGATAGCTTAGTATATTGTAGTGGAGTGGCAAGAACAGAGGTAAATGAGCTGCCTCTGTCTGATGTGAGGTGAGGCCTCCAAATTTTGCACCTGGCAAATGGGTTGCAGGTAATAGGAAGGTTGGAGTTTACTGGCAGGAAAAAAATGGCAGCAAACTATGCTTTCTTTTGTTACCCATGCAGGTTAACCCATAGTTCTGGCTGCCTTGAAAAATAAAATATGTGTACTTAGTGAGTTAGCATAATCAGCAGAAAAACAGGTAGTGTTTTGACTCTGATAGAATCTTCACTGTTCTTCATTGGAGTCCAGGAAAATAATCCAGGGCTATCATATCATTGTAAGAACTGAACAAGAACTTCCGGTCTGGCTGGGCCAGATGTTTATAAAATGCTTGCTTTTTAGAGGTTTTTCAAATTTGGGGGGGGGTTAAATTATAACACTTTGAAGAACCATTACCAAAATAGATTATCAGGCACTCTCTTGAGACAGACGCCACATTTAACAGATGAAAGACCACTGGTGCCTCAGCACGTGCTGCTTTCCAGAGACATGTGCCTACAGCCTTTCTTGCCTTCTCTGTTAACTCAAGAGTATGACGACGTTGGAAGCCGAGCTGTGTAAAAACTGGTGGTATTTATAACTACTTCACTGGGTGAATAAAATTTGTTTCATTACTTGAAAATCACAAATACATCAGTACTGAGTAAAGCTGCCACTATAATCCTTATCCTCCAACTTCAAATTGTTTTGAAAAGGCCTCACTGTTCTTATAAATTTTATACATTTAAATTTATAAAATACTTAGTCCTGGCTGGTGTGGCTCAGTGGATTGAGCACCAGCCTGCAAACCAAAAGGCTGCCGGTTCAAATTCCTGTCAGAGCACATGCCTACTTGGGTTGAGGACCTGACTGGGGGCATGCAAGAGGCAACCAGTTGATGACTCTCTTGCACACTGATGTTTCTCTTTCCCTCTTTCTCCCTCCCTTCCACTTGCTCTAAAAGTAAATAAAATCTTAAAAAAACAAACAAACTGGAAGTGGAGAGAAGCAGGTCCTCTCCTAAAGCCCCTAGAATGGAATACGACCTTGCTAATTCCTTGATTTTCACCCACTGACAAGTTGGACTTCTGACCTATAAAAATGTAAGATAATAAATTTGTGTTGTTTTAAAAGTGAAACATAAGAAAAATGTATAAAATACTTATTTCTGTCCCCTTCCCTGTTTTCATTTAACCTGACCATTCCTGTGTTTTATATACTGAAGTTCTGTTTAATATTTTATTTGGAAAAAAATGTTTTTTCAGCTATATATTAAAAATGATTTGCAAGTCACTTATCCATTAACAAATAGTTAAGGAAGCTGAGACTCAGAGAAGTTCAGTGACCTGCCAAGTCTGCAGTCCCAGTCCCTGGCTACTTCCAGTGGGGCTCCTCCTGAGAACTAAAGCCATTTCTTTGGCAGTAAAGAATAAAACACTGATTAAGGAAAAAAACAAAGAAGTAGTGTTCACTATTTGTAGAGGGGTAACCCTAGTTACATATTACTACAGTATTTATTAATTAATACTGATGTTTCTGTAACAAATAAATCCCCAGATCTTAGAGGCTTAACAGAGGAAAAACTGGTATTCCTGATTGGTGGGTGGCCCTCGATTCAGGCAATGGTTCAGTGATCCAGCCATCTCCATCTTGTGACTCTGCCACCTCCAACAGATGGCTCCCAAGGTCACAGCTAGAAGGGGTCAAGCCTGGAGGGTTTCTGTGGGTCACGTCTGGAAATGGTGCATATAGTTTCACTCACTCACGAGTTAGAACTTGGTTACAGGGCTTTACTAGATACAGGAGAGACTGGGAAGTACAGGCCAGTTTTGCGCCCAGGGAGGAGTGGGTTGGTAAATAGCTGGCCATTCTCAGTCATAACAGAGTAAGAAAGAGCCCTGGACTTTCCTTTTTTGGGCTTCAGTTTTCTGAAGGACTTGGAGTCAGTGATTGTTAAGATTCCACCCATTTTCATTAGAATGGTAGACACAGTTGTAACAGTACCACTTTTTTAAATACACATACACCATTTTGTACTAAGCAGAAAAGCTGTTGACCTTTTTGTACTCAGGTAATACCTCTGGTAATCACCGATTTGGGTAAATTTCTTCCAAGCTGTAACTTGATCCAGCATCCCCCAAATCTTTAAAAAAGTGGTAATGTTTTCAGATTGCCTTGGGCTGGAATAGATCCATTCATGGTTATATTAAGTAGGATGAAACTGTTATTATAGCTAAACCCTATAATCTCAATGGCTTTACATAATAGAAGTTTATTTCTCATTCCCATAAAGTCCAAACAGTATTTCTGTTAAAACATGAGGGGGGAAAATAGCTTCATATTTTAATGGAAGAACTAGGCACATGCCTAGCTTATGGGTTTGGGTTCAATTCCTAGTCGGGGTGCATAAGGGGGGCAACTGATTGCCCCCCCTCCCCTTTTAAAATCAATAAAAACATATCCTCAGGTGAGCATTAAAAAAAAAGATTCAATTAAAAAAAATCAAGTTGTCTCTTTACCTACCACTTTCCCCCCCTTACTTGGCTTTATTTCATTCATAATACATATCACTACCTGATTTATATTATTTATGTAGTTCCTTCTTTACTGTCAAACCTCCTGAATTATTTTAGGACAGGGAATTTATCTTGTTCACTGCAGTAGTTCTACTACCCAGAACGGTGCTTTCATACATAGTAGGTGCACATTATAAATATTTGTTTAATTAATGATTGGTGTTTTCCTTTTTTTATTGCAAAATATAACATATAAATACAAATACATACAACATAAATGTACTGTGTAACAAATAATTATAATGCAAATATCCATGCAGTCACCAGCAAGGTCAAGGAGTAGCACATCCCAAAAGCCTCCTCCCCAAGCACCATTCCGTGACAACCCCCCTCCCTGCCCCCATACACATGCCTCAGGTAACCATTATCCTGACTTTCATGACAGAATCACTTGAGTTTTCTTCATAATTTTACTACTTATGCATGTAGAATGATAGGTTTTTCAGCCTTAAATAAAGATAAATGTTAGGGGAAGTACAGACTATTAAAATATTTTGGAGAAGCAATATGATAATATCTATTAAAAATTTAAATGTACAAACCTTTTGGCCTAGACATTCCACTTCTAGGAATCCATCCTAGGGAAACGGTAACGTAAAAGTGCAAAGATGGCCCTGGCTGGCGTAGCTCAGTGGACTGAGCGTGGGCTGCAAACCAAAGCATCGCAGGTTCGATTCCCAGTCAGGGTACATGCCTGGGTTGCAGGCCATGACCCCCAGCAACCGCACATTGATGTTTCTCTCTCTCTCTCTTTCTCCCTCCCTTCCTCCTCTAAAAATAAATAAATAAAATCTTTAAAAAAAGTGCAAAGATGCATGAACAAGGATGTTTACTACAGCAGTGACTATAATACTAAAACATGGTAACCAATGCACATGCTCTTCAATAGGAAATGGTTACACTAACTACAGTACATCCATGGGTACATGGAACACTATATACAATCATTAAAAATATAAAACTGGCCCAAGATACAGTAAGTGAAAAACCAACAAAATCATTTTGTTTCAAAAGAAAAAAAAACAGGAAAGTTGTGCACATTTACGACCTGTGTGTGCTATGTGTATGTATGTGTGTGTACACTCTCCTTAGATAACAACTGTGGCGACATCTCTCCTCTCCTCTTTCTGAAAGCAAGGCCCCTGGTACTGGTTCCACTGCTGATGTAGCTAGGACAGTAAGTGTCTAACATGTCCTATTGAAACCCACTCTCAGTGCCATCATGGTGTTGCTTTCTAACTTAGAAAGCGAATTATTCTTTCTCCAAATATGTCAGCCCAAGTTCCATAAAACGAGACTCACAATCTTAGAAGCTAGAATAGAATTTAGAGGGCATTTTGTACAAACAAGGAAATAAACTGGGATAAAGTATTCCTAGTATATATATGCAGCAATGTCCAGGGGATAAGAGGTGCAACAGAATAAACCCAACTCCTTGGAGAATCCATTTACACAAGTATTTTTGCACAGAGACTGAGCTACTAAACAAAACATTTTTACACACTGATATGTGCTGGGGACATTTCGGATTCTTCCACTCTCAAGTTAGAGAATCAATGTTTAACAAATGCAGAAATCACATCTGCATGATGAGGAGGGCATGATAAATATAATGACAGCTACCATTTATTGAGCACCTATGATATGCTAGATATTGTGATCAGAGCTGTATATACATTATCTCATAACACTATCAGGTACTAGTCATAATATAATTGTTCCATTATACGGAGGAGGAAACTAAGGTTAAAAAAGATAAAAAAACCCAAACTTGTCTATGTTCATCCAGCCAGTAAATAACAGAGTCTGTGTTTGGTCCCAGGGTTGTCTGGCTCCAAAGCCTATGATCTTAATTACTGCCTCAGAAATCTGAAGTTGGAGGCCAGGAACTCTAATCAATCTTAAATTGGAAGATCCTTAATCAAGTCATGTATCTTTCTGTCCCTGAAGTTTTCCCAGCTATAAAATTAGAACAATACCTATCCCTGTCTTTACCATAATGAGGATACAAAAGCTCACGGGGATATATACGCTCATAGCACTCTATTTTAGAGCTGAAAAGAACCTTGGTCACACAAAAAATTGTATATGAATGTTTATGGCAGCCAAAAAGTAAAAACTACCCAAATGTCCATCAAGTAATGAATGGATAAACAAAATATGTTATATCCACTCAATGGAATATTCTTCAGTCATAGAAATAAATGAAGTACTAATACTTGCTACAATGTGGATGAACCTTGGAACCATTTGCTAAGGCAGGGGTATCCAAACTTTGGGCATCTCTGGGCCACAATGGAAGAAGAGTTGTCTTGGGCCACACATTAAATACACTGTGACATGGACTCACAAAAAAATCTCATAATGTTTTAAGTAAATTTATGATTCTGTGCTGGGCTGCATTCACAGCCATCCTAGGCTACATGCAGCCTGTGCACCATGGGTTGGACACCCCTGTAAGAGAAAGAAGCCAGTCACAAAGGATCATGTATGTATGATTCCATTTACAGGAAATGTCCAGAATAGGCAAACCCATAGAAACAGAGTAGAACAGTGGTTGTCAGGACATGGGGTAGAGGGTTAGCAGAAATGGGGGAGTGGCTGCTAACAGGTACAGAGTCTTTTGGGGGGAGGTAAAATATTCTATAATTACATAATGGTGAGCACAACTCTGTAAATATACTAAAAACCACTGAATTGCACACTTTTAAAAAGTATAACTATATACAGAAAGAAAGAAGAGAAAGAAAGAAAAAGAAAGAAAATGTATGGTATGTGAATCATATCTCAACAGAACTATTATTAAATACATAAATAAATATTTTGTAGAACCTCTTCACCCCCAAAGAACCTTAGAAACCATGAAAGCAAAGGAAATATATTTAAAAATACTTTGGACAAAAACATCACAGAAATATTGTACTACCTTTTAGATCTTATATATTTCATGCTTATAAAAACACATTACATACACTTTAAGGAAAGCATGGCCTTTTATTAACTTCTGCTGGTTGTTTTCTGATCCTAAGAGAATCTTAATTCACTTCAAAGTACCATTCAACTCAAGTTCCTGAATACTCAGTTAATAAAATTAAAATATAATGCAATCTAGACTGGCTGCTGATGGAGACACCAGGGAACTGTCCTGCTTAAACAGAGACAGAGAAAAAAAAAAGGCACCAAACTCATCAAGGGCCTACATTCAAGGCCAGCGAGAAGAAGAATCTAGATCTCGTGGAAATGCTATCCTCCGATATTCTTTTGGGAGCAGCTTATCAGGATTTTCTACAGAGAAGTTAAGCAAAGGAACCTCAACTATAAAGACACTGCTTTAGCAAAATAACCATCAACACTGAAACAAGCCCTTACCTTCAATATACTGCTTAACATAAACAGTGTCTTATTTCCATGTCCACAGTACTTGCATGAGGTACAAATTTTTACTGCCATTCTAAGGGCAAGGAAAGCGAGGCACAGCAAGGTCACCCAGCTAATGAGAGGCAGAGTCAGGACTCCACGTGCATCTGAATTCCCAGCTCTGGGCTCTTTCGCTGCCTCAGGCTCATGTTTGCGTTCTCCCTTCACCTCTCTTGGCCACCGACCCTCCACTAGATCAGAAGGCAGAGTTCTTTTATAACATGCACTCAGACATCAAGAAATAATTTCCCTTTGATTTTCTGGTTTGTCGTATTCCTGTAAGTCTCCGTAAGAAACACTTGCTCAGAATAAGTATGAAATATTTTTGAACAAATAAATCAATGCGGCCAGGCCTATCTGGGTAATCTTTGATGAATAATGAGTGAGGAGTGAAAAACCTATACAATTTTACAAGGTACGCGAGTCCCTTCCCAGTTGCTGAAAATGCTTTTAGAACTGAGTCGGAATTGCTGTTACTGACCTAGCCCTGTAAATGACTTCTTGAAGAATTGTTCAACTCTTCCTTTCCAGCCATTCAAACGGTGATCTGATTTCCCAGATAGGAAACCTGCAGGTAAGATCTTTGGATCACTTGAATTCTCACCTCATATACATTCTGACATGAATGTATCTCTCTTTCTCTCCTTTTCTTCCTTCTTCCCTCTCTCCCTCAGCTTCTCTACCTGCTCCCCTTCCATTCTCTCCCTTCTGTCCCTTCCTCTAGTAGTGGCATTTACTTCACATTTCCTTGTGAGGCATGAAAGCTTTAACCAGCTTCAGAGTACCCATGGAAGCAACTATGACAGAGACTAGTGAAATAACTTCATATGGTGTTAACCACTTGAATTAGTGGAAGCACCAAGGACTTACCATATGCTGCTCCAGTTAATAGTTAAACCTTTCCTAAAGCCCTAAGCACCAAATACTAAGCATGCAGACAAGAGCAGTGGTCTCATAAGAATATTAGTGCTCAGGGATGAAAGCAGAGTAGAAGCTCTTTTTTCCTCTGGTAACTGAAGAGTTAGTTTTATTTTCAACACACAAGAAGGATTGAGGTACAATGGTAAACCCAGCTCTTAACTCAAAGTGAGTGGATTTAGAGACCAGGGCATTAACAACATTCCTGCATTTGTTAAAAAGCTATGTTCTGTATTTAAATTAGACTTCCACCTATTCAGCCCTCAAACTCTTCCTTTGCAATGATTTTACAGTTTTGACCTTGGTTAATTAATTAATACTTTCATGACACCACCCTATAAAGGTACAAATAAAGAATTTTTACTTAATGTGGAAATACAGAGAACAAGTTTTAAATACATATACGTACACGTCCTTTAATATTTAAATAATATGAAGTAATGTACATTCACAAATGTAATATCAATAAAAATCATTTGCTCTAGAAGTTTTCCCTAAGCTTTTCAGTTTATAGATGGCACCATTTAATATTTGGACTAAACGCATTAACATAATTTATTAGTGACAGACTTTCTCTAGGTGAAGAAGGAATCATAGATTTTTAGAGCTATAAGGAATGTCAGAAATCTTTCATTTTAAAAAGGCAACAACTCCCAAGTTAAGTGATTGTTAAAGCCTCCCAGCTGGCTAATGATAGGCAAAGGGTCTTGGCTTCTGACTCAAGGTTTGGCACAGCTAAAGTCCTTGTAGGTGAGAAATACTTATCTTGTTGATATAACACCAAAAGCAACGGAAATGGAAATTACTACACATGATTGACATTATAAAGAAGATTTGTTTCAGCTTTTAGTATTTTATACCATTAATTTGTAACTTATGACTCACCCTGCTGAGCTGGTCCAATAACCTTTGGTTCTGTTCAGACAATTCCTGGACAGCCCGTGTTTTTTCTCGATCTGCCTCCCGTAGATGAACCTGCTGCCTCTCCAACTCATCCTGAAGCTGTTTCACGTCACTCTCCAGCTCCGACACACGCCCTTCCCACTCTCCTTCTCGGTTCTCGAACCGTCTTCTGAGTTCATGTTTCTCTTGTTCTAAGTGCTGGGTGAAAAGGGAAAGGATTTAAAAATGTTAAAAATTCCACAGCTTTCCATTTTTTCCCTCTTTGTATACCCTCCTAACTTTTCTTTCTCCCAGTTGGTCATCACAACCAGACACTGCCGCTTAGGAAGAGTTGTCCATTTCACAGCGGCGAAAATATCCCCTCCTTCCAGAGCAAAAAGGAGTTGGTTTCATAAAGAGGTTGCCATTCCTATAGAAAATACTTAAATCATGTTTATTCTTGTCCTTGGGCATTCCTAGACTTAGGAATTCACTAGAAATTTATTGTCATCTAATTAATTGGTGAAGTATATATTTAAACAACTTAAAATGACCCCTTAAGAAGGCTTCTGTTGAAATCTTCTATTATGCCTGGCATAATACCAGGCACTTAGAATCACAGACTCTTCAGAGACAGAAAGAACTCCAGAGATCCTTCAGATTAACTATCTTTTCTTATAAACGAGGCAGCAGAACAAGCTTAAGGTCAATACCAGTAAATAATAGAGCTGGGGTTTGTGTCTAAGTTACTTGACTCTTTTTAGGGCTCTAAATCACAACTCAATAAACATTTGTTGCTGTATATAGCACTGCACTTCAAAATCATTAAGGCAGGTTCAGGTTCCGGTCTACTTTAAATCAAGGCCTATTAGCTTTGCATATTTATTTCTGATCCATTCATTCATTCTTGAGTGTCTACTATGGGCCAGCCACTGTGCTGGGGACATAGTGATGAAAAAAAGACAGATATGGTATTTGCCTATATGGAGTTTTTATTCTACTGGAAGAGGCTGATACAAGTAATAAGTTGTATATGACAAATGGTATGCAGGGAAAGTATAAATGGTTTTGAAGCAGCAGTTTGACAGAAAAGGATTCCTTTGGATTGAAGAAAATAAGAACATCTTTTTGTTCCTGTGGGATAAATATGAATGCCTCTTTTCAGAGGCGAGTATGTTCTCTTACTTAAAAGCACAGTATGTACAAAAAAAAAAGCCAAGCCAACACCTAAAGGAATATATGAAATATAAGTTAATGCAATGGTCCTCAATTTTTGGTGATCTCAGAAAAGCTCTGGTGTAACTGTCTAAAATACACCAACCCGAACCCCAATTCCAAAGATTATAATTCAGTTAAGAATGGGATGAGGCCTAGACATCCATCCATCCAAGTTCTACAGGAAACCCTGACGCACTGAAAGCTGATATCAAGCATAAAATTATTTCCACAGGCTAAGAGGAACACGTGAATCTTCCCCTTCAGAGTACTCAGTCACCTCTTCGCCTTGGGAAGCCATACTCGTAGTCTATCCAAGATCTAACTTTTTTTTTTAAGATTTTATTTATTTTTATTTTTAAAGAGGGAAGGGAGGGAGAAAGAGAGAGAGAAACATCAATGTGTGGTCGCTGGGGGCCATGGCCCGCAACCCAGGCATGTACCCTGACTGGGAATCGAACCTGCGACACTAAGATCAAACTTTTCAAATACTCTTTGGAATGCCTCTTTTAGAATGCTTTCAGGGCCAGTGTATAGTTATACAAGAAAATCAGTCCCATTACTTCACATCTGAGATGTGTCTAAAAAAGAGATGGTCTCATTTCATTCTGGCATCTTATTCCCCTTATTTTGCTCTGGGTGTCTTGGGAATGTGGCCCAGGTTGACCACTTTCAGGGAATAACTCATGTGGATGTAGCCACTCTAGTACACTTGTTGAAAGAGTCACATTATAGTTATAATGTGACATTATACAGCCTCAATTTGGAGCATGTGGGAAAGAGAGTGACAAGGGAGGGACATCTACTCATCAGCATGAGAATTTTCTGCTCTATCTAAGCTTCCCTCATATTGCTAAACTTCCAAAATGAGAATGTTTTAGACACTTCAGAAAGATGAAATTCAGAAACAAATGCTAATTGCAATCCTAAAATTGTGATTCTTGGTTTTATTGCGCTTTTCCAAAATGAAAAATACTGAGCAGAAGGCAACAGCAAGAACTCAGTAGTCACAGTGTTACTGAGAGGCCAGATAAATTAGGCTTGTGCTCTAAAAGAACAGAGAGCCTTAAAAATATTCAGCAAACAGCTGTTAGTGAACAGCCCGACCAAGCAACTAAAACAATCCAACCCACTCGGGAGGTGGGGCTGAGGACAGGTGGTGCTGATCAATCTACTCTGTCCTATTTCTTTGGACATGTGACAGATTTCTTAATTCAGGTTTCCCAACACTTGGAAAAAAATCAAGACCTTCCTATTAATAAACATACAGACTTTAGCCTTTTATCTACTCTGAAAAAAAATGAAAGGTTTCTCCTAGAATATTTCTAAGTAAGTGCTAAATTAACCAGTAAACTCTAGGAGAATTATCAGCAAGTGTAGAGCTCATGCTAGTCTTTGTTTCTTGGGACTATGTGGTATCTTAGAAGTTAATATCTACACCTGAAACTAATATGATGTTATATATAATAAGTATAGTTCAATAAAGAGAAAAAGAGGAAAAAAATATCCAAACTGGTAAGGCCACCAAAACAAGAAAAGTCTAAGAAACTGTCAAAGCAAAGAAGAGACTAATAGATAATGAAAACTATCAATAAATGTAATGTGGTATTCTGGATGGAATCCTGGAAGAGAAAAAGACATTAGTTAAAGACTAAGGAAATCTGAATAAACTAAGCACTTCAGTTAATAATAACATATCAGTATTCATTTCTTAATTAAAGTGAGTGTACCATACTAATGTCAGATGTTAATAACAGAGGAAACTGCATGCAAGTCATATGGAAACTCTCTGTCCCATCTTTCCAATTTTTCTGAAACTCTAAAACCATTAAAAAAATAAAGTTTATTTAAAACTCCAAAGAAACGAAAGCTAGTTATCATTAGCCTACCTAAAATTAGTTGTCATAGAAATGGATTTCTGCAAAGGACTGAAAAAGCAACACCATTCTCTCAAGTCCAGAATATGGTTCTTGAAAAATACAAAGAAAAAAAGACTTTTTTTTTTAAGTGGACCAAGCACTGAATGCAAATAAGGATCCCTAGGTTTGCTTCCCTAAATCTACTACTGACTCTCATTAAGTAATCATTTTCATCTTGTTTTGCCCTTCTTAAAAAAGTAAAAGAGAGCCCTGGCTGGCATAGCTCAGTGGATTGAGTTTAGGCTGAGAACCAAAGTGTTGCAGGTTCAATTCCCAGTCAGGGTACATGCCTGGGTTGCAGGTCATGACCCCCAGTGACCCCACATTGATGTTTCTCTCTCTATCTCCCTCCCTTCCCTCTCTAAAAATAAATAAATAAAAAATCTTTTAAAAAAAAAGTAAAAGAGCACTAGAATCATGCGACTTGGCCTAGGGGAGGGGGAAGAAAAGTATTTGAGGGGAAAAACCACCTCTGCATTAAGAAATAATTTACTTTCAACTGGAATGAAGCAAAGGGGGATCCTGGAATGAAAAAAGGGGGATCCTATTAAAAACTAAACATTTAATCTCTGAAGAAAAAACTCTATAAATGCAAGTGACTATCATAGTTCATATTCTGGTTGGGGGGGGAACCCTAAGGATCTAGTTGGCTCCAAGTTTTAAAAGCAAATGGGCTAAAGTAGATGCAAAGAAATACATTTTTAAAATGCCTTTAGAACTTTAAGCATATGAAAATCTGCTTCACTGAGTGAATAAAATACAGGGTAGATAATTTAAGGATGGAAAAAAAAATGACCAAAACCTTACTCTTTCAAGTTAAACTGAATCTTAATTTTAACCCTAAGAGATATAGTATAGCTAAAAAATGTCTGTTAATCTTTAAACCACTAAAAACTTTAAAGAGTGTGCCATCAATAAGCGAGCAGCGAAAGATCAAATACTTTGTTTTAAATGACAAAACAAAAGCTTGGATTTGGTACACACAACTGGAGAGGTATTCAATGTGAACTGAGTAGGTAGAAATGATCTTGAAAGTGGCCCTGAAGTTAGAAAGGTGCCAATTTTGAAGTAGTAAGGAAGCATGTGGGACTAAAACAAAACCAGTCTCATTATTTAACAGTCAAACCAACATTCAGAACCCAATGTTTTTCTTTCAAACCAGCCTATGAAAAAACGTGACTCCACTGTGTGGCAGTTTATGGAAAATTCCAAATGCTTTTTAGGTAAGAAAAAAGCATTTGGTTCTCTACCTCTAAATGTTTAATTTAATTGAAATTATAGCAGAGTGGCTGTGTTAAACTGTAGAAAGTATTTTGTCTAAGCAGACACTCTAAAATCTAGGCTGCTTAAAAAATACACAGTGGGGAAAATTCACCTGCAGGTGTCAAATGAAATAGGCCCCTGTTAATTAGGTTTGTCACTCTCATACTAACACTAAAAGAATTAACAAGGGACTAATGACAACATCTTTATATTTTTAAATGTATGTGTAGTTTAAAAAAAACTAAACATTTTTAATGGTAACTTTTAAACATACCTAGAAGAAATAGCATAGCTGAACTCTCTATCATTCAGCTTCAATAATGCTTGTCATTTGGCTTTTTAAAAATAAACTTTTAAAAATTGTTATTTTTTAAATCGTGGTAAAGTACAGCATTCTGCCCTTATCTGCAGTTTTGCATTCCACAGTTTCAATCACCCACGGTCAGCCTTGGTCCAAAAATATTAAATGGAAAATTCCAGAAATAAACAATTGACAAGTTTTAAATTTTGCGCCGATCTGAGTAGCATGATGACTCTCTCACCCTCCCACTCTGTCCTGCCTGGGAAGTGAATCATCCCATTGTCCAGTGTATACACTCCCTGCCAGTTAGTCACTTAGTAGCCCTCTGGGTTATCAGATTGACTGTCTCAGTATTGCAATGCTTGGGTGCAAGTAAGCCTTATTTCCCTTAATAATGGCACAAAGCTCAAGAGTAATGATGCTGGCAATGTGGATATGCCAGCGAAGCTGGAAAGTATTTACTGTAAGTAAAAAGGTGGAAGTTGTCGGCTTAATTGTTCTGTTTTGTTATTAGTTATTGTTAATCTCTTACTCTGCCTAATTGATGATTTAAACTTTATCATAGGTATTTATGTATAGAAAACAACAAGTAGATACAGAGTTCAGTACTATTTGTGGTTTCAGACATCCACTGGGGGTCTTAGAACATCTCCTCTTCAGATAAGGGGGGACTACAGTATACATAATATAAAATTTACCATCTTAATTTTTAAATGTACAGTTCAGTAGTGTTAAGTACATCCACACTGTTGTGCAACCACCCTCCAGAAATTTAAAATAAACTTTCAACACTAGAGTTCATATGCTGACCTGCAGAGGAGTGAAGATTTTTTAAAAAATAGTTCAAGAGCTTTGAACTATTTTATAAAGTCAAAAGTAATTTATCCTTTTACAATAGAACCTTTCCTGTGACCGAATTTTGAAATCTCTTTTCCTTTGTTGAAGAAATGTATAAAGGCTCCGCACAGAACCCAGGATGCGTGTAACTACACACTCAGGATTACTCTGAAATCTACCACTGATCACACTGCCTGATACGATGGCCCTTTCAAGTTTGCTGTCTCTTCAATCAAGTCCCTCAGTGAAGGAATTCCAAATCAAGTATAAATCTCTGCAGCAGTACTTCTATATAGAGCCATGTAATCAAATCTCTTAAAAAAAAAGACACCCTTTTATTTGAGGACCTCTACTTCAAGTGAAAATTCAACAATTCAATGCATTGGGTTGCTTTTTGGCAGGCTCCCTATAGGTTTCACAAACCGCATTTCAGAGAGGTATCTCAGGAGTTCATCGACTGGCAGACCTAGTTAACAGGCCAACTGAACTGCAGGGCACTCACTGGTTTCCTTTTTTCTCCCTGATTTACTTTTGATATGCTGTTGCACTACGGACGTGCTTAAATCTCGTTATAGAAAAGTTTCGGAATCTACATCCTAACTGTTCAGCCAGCAGCAGTGATCTGGAACCAGGCTAGGGTCCATTTCAGACCTTATTCAGGACTGTACTATTCTCTTGTAACTAAAAAAAAACCCCCAACCAACAGCAAAAAAAAAAAAAATTGGTCTCAATCAAAGTGGTTAACAATAGTAAATGCACAGGTGGAAAAAGATAAGCTCCACTGCCACAGATGCCTCCCCTTTTAAAATCTAATTTTGAGAAATGCCGGTGTTGTACACCACTTTCAAGACCCTTTTCTAGGTGAGGGCAAGAAATGGCAGAAATCTTACAGCTCCTTCGAGGGGTATTTATAACAATAGCGGAAGCAATATGGTTCTCCTATTTGTCCAATTGCACATCCAATCTGTGAGAGCCAGAACACAGAAAAGGGCTGTTTAAAGGCACACAAACACTGAGGTCCAAATTAAACCCACTACTAACCGTCATTCGCTGAGCCCCGGCTTGCCTGACTGCAGTGGAGCCCCACTTCCTAATCCCCGAGAATGTGGAGGCTATATAAAGCTCCTTTAAGGGCACTTGTTTCCCACAACTCTGAGCTGCCAGGAAGTTAAGACAAGGGCATCTGGAGGCCTTAACGCCCAGACGGGAAAGCTGTAGGCTAATACCCCATTAGGGATTAACTACTTCTTTGAAAACCTGAAGCATATTTCAAATGCTCCCCCTTTCTCATTTCTGTGTGTGCAGACATCACCTCCGTGCTGTATAAATTAGTCATACTGTAAGCGCTATTTTAGATACTGTGTACAGTACATATATAGAATGGCCCACAGCGGCTGGAGCTGTGCCTGGATCCATTTGTTGGAAACAGGGTGGGAAAGTCAGATGTATTCAATGGGTGTCCTGGTCCTATAATCCCAAACCCTCCGTCCTACCCCCACCCTTCCAGGTGGTTTTCTATGAGGTGGGGTGGATGAGTGATTCCCGAAACTACCCAGAGCCCAGCGGGTGCCTGGGCTCCCCCTACTTGCCACCCATCCCAGGGGGGACATCCTCACCTCCAGTTTGTCTGTCAGCTCCTTGTGCATCTGTTCGTACTGCCGGCTCATGTCCTGGTTCCTCTCGAGCAGCGCCTTGCCCAGCCGGGCCGCCAACACCAGATCTTTCTCCTTCTGCCGGATCACCGACAGCAGCTCGGGGTCCTGGGCGGGCGGTGACTGCAGTCCGGCTCCCTCGGCCGGAGGCCCGGGCTCAGCCCGAGGATGCTCCCCGGGGTCGGACGGCCGTTCCCCGGCCGCCAGCAGCGCCAGCTCCTCCTCTAACGCCAGTTCCAGATCCCCGGGGCCCCCGGGGAAGGAGACCAGGGCGGTGGCAGCTGGACTCCCGACTGCGTCCGTGGCCGCGGTGGGCAGCTCCATGCAGCAGGCGCTGTCCGGCTCGGCGGGTGCTGAAGCGGGGCCGGCCAAGCCCAGGCAGAAGGCGGACATGGCCCGCGCGCGCGGAGCCCGCAGCTGTGCGGCCCGGCCGGCGCGCGCCAGGCTGCAGGGGGGAGGGGCCCCGCCGCACCGCCCCGCGCTTCGCCTCGCCTCGCGCCGCGGCACGCGCCCCCCGGGTCCCCGCGAGCCCTGGGCGCGGCGCGCGCCGGCCCACCCCTCCCCCACGCCGGCGGCACGCGTCCCCTCCCCCGCCCCCTGGCTCAGCTGCTCGCGGCTCGCAGCTGAGGAGCGGGTGGCAAGGGAAAGCTGAGACAGGGAAGACTGAGGGGCCGCAAAGCGGGAGGTGAGGTTTCGGGGATGGACGCCGCCGCTGTCGCCGCTGCCGCCGCCGCCGCCGGGTTATCAGCCGCCCTGTTGCTGCTGCTGCCGCTGCCACCGCCGGCCGGGCAGCGCTTCACGGGGCGGGCTGCGCTCCGCTGTGGCTTCGACGCTCGCTGCTGCTGCCGGCGGCCGCTCTCTGCAGCCGCGCTCCATGTCCCTCGGCTGGGCGGCAGCCCCAGCAGCAGCTGCGGTGGCGGCGGCTGCTGGCGCCGAAGCGGCGGCGGCTCCACATCGCGCGCCGCACAGACCGGCGAGCTCCTTCCTGCCTCCCTCCCGCTCACCGGGCCGCCACACCCCGCCCCGGGCTTCCGGCCGCGCCCCCTGTCCCCGCCCCTTGGCGGCGCCCGACGCGCGCGGGCACCTGTTCACCGCGCCCGCGCGGGATTCGCCAGCTTGTGGGTCTCCTCAGCGGCGCCCAGGTGGCGCCGGCGGCCTTAACCCCTGCGCTGCCTCACGCGCCGGGGGCGACTGCGCGCGCCGCCAGCGGAGGCGGCTGGCGCAGCCTCAAGGATCCCAACGGCTCCCGGGAGCGACCACGCCCCGGGCCTCGGGACCACCTCAGGTCGTGGCCCCGCCCCCAGCGCGCTCACTTGGGGGTGTTGCCTCGCTCCGCCCCAGCCTCCACCTCCGTGGGGAGCAAGGCCCCGCCCCCAGCCTCCCTCCCATTCCGGGGCTGGGGCGTGTCTCGGAATTTGGTGGTGTCCTGTGTTGTCGCGGCCTCTCAGTTAGTCTCCAAGGGGACTGGGGACGTTTCTCCAAGACAGGTGACCCAGACCCGAGGGAGACTCGCAGTCACGCAATTTAGGGCCTGGGCCCCCAAGGGAGCTAAGTAGTCAGGAGAGGGAGCCCTAGAGAGCAGTGAAAAGGGATGATGTTTCGGAAACCCAGCATCTTAATGATGATGACTCAGGGATATAAGGGACCAGAACCTCGGAAGAAAGGAGTTACGTTGAGAAATAACCGAAAACACTGCTCACAGAGGAGAATATGGAGTAAAGAATATCCCTAAGAATTTCTGTTTATTTGGCATTCAGTACACACCAAGTTTGGTGTTAAGTGCTTTATACCCATTACCATGATGAAGTGGGCACCGTTACTCTTCCCATTTTACAGAGGAGAAAACTGAGGCCTCAAGAGATGGAGTCATCTGTCCAGGTGGTTACAACAGGAGCAGATGCAGACAGGCTGACTCCAGGGTTCAGGTTAATCGTCATTCTTGAATCTTCACATATGAGAAGTCCCGAGGAAGATAAGTGGTAATTTGTGACCAAGGCAGCCTGCGTCGATACCGAAGGTGGTGCTAGGGAAACATCCTGCAATGATCAGAAGTACTGAAGAGCCTCCTTGGGCGATTGCTCTGACCTCATTGGTGATGCTGCGTCTCCTAGTTTCAGAAACTGTCCTGTCTAAAGCTGGAATTGGTCCTCATTCCTTCCCTTTCCTCCTGGACAACAAGCCCTTTTTGAGTCAGATCATATCTAGACTCTTTTCATCACAGTGAGAGGGAAATTTCAGGACAAGAGGCCGAAATGGGTCAAATGGTTTCTCATGGCTTTTATTCTCTATTAAAGTCAGAGCCTACTAGCCCTGGCTGGATAGTTCAGTTGGTGAGAGTGTCCTCCCCATATGCTGAGGTTCAACCCCTGGTCAGAGGGTCAACCAATGAATGCATAAATAAGTGAAACAACTAATTGACCAATCCCTCTCCCTCCCTCCCTCTCTCTCTTTCTCTCTCTCTCTCTCATCAGTTCAAAAAAGTTCAGAGCCTGCCAATTTTTAGATATATACATCACTTTCTACCCTCAAACCGAAGGTGAGAATCTGAAAGGCCCTAAACCTCAGGGCTGGGTTTGTTCACTTGTCAATTGGAAAGGCAACAGAGGGGTTCCCACATCCATCTTAGAGCTGAATGTTGCAAGTCGACCATGGTACCATTCCAGCAATGGAGTGTTCTAACACTTGTTTAGTACTCACTTGAGCAGAACTGGGAGTCCTTTTGTCTTTTTTGATCAGGAAAGGACAGGTTCTCCCTAATCTGTTTACAGAGACACACAGATCAAGAGCAAACAATTGTAACCAAATGGAGTTTCAGTTTTTATTTTTCCTTGATCCAGACTCGCAGCCCATCCTTCTAAAAAGGTCTTTGGCCTGCTTTTCTTGAATTTGGTGGTCCTACTCTATTAGACTTACCTGTTACTGTGAGAAGGAACTATCACAGTGCTAACTAACTATAGCTCCTAAAGAGACCCTTCCTCGTAACATTCCGCTGTCTAACCTGACTGGGAAATGATCATTTTCTATTGTATCAATTTTTCCCCTAAGCACTGTCTTCCTGTGAATGATCGAAGGAGAGCAGCCCAAGTTTGGAGAACTACTTAGAATAGTAGTTCTTATGATTTTTGGTCTTGGAACCTCTATATACTCTTACAAATTATTTAAGATCTCAACAGGAATAAGTATAAAGGACACATGGACAAAAACTAGGGGCAGGTGGAAATGGGATGGAGGTGGAGAGGGCTGGGTCGGGATGGGAGTAAAAGATAGAAAATTGTTCTTGAACAATAATTAAAATAAAATTTTAAAAATTCCCAAAGACCTTTGGTTTATATAGGTTTAGATATTCATATTTACCATATTAAAATTAACCGATAAAACCCTGTCTGGTGTGGTTCAGTGGATTGAGTGCCCACCTGTGTGAACCAAAGTGTTGCCGGTTCGATTCCCAATGAGGGCACATGCCTGGGTTTCGAGCCAAGTCCTTTGTTGGGGGTGTGCAAGAGGCAGCTGATGGATGTTTCTCTCGCAAATCCGTGTTTCTCTCCCTCTCCTTCTCCCTCTCTTCCCCTCTCTCTAAAAATAAATAAATAAAAATTCTCTGATAAAATATTTTTTTATTTTTAAATACTTATACTAAACCTATTACATATTAACATCACATGTTTTAATGAAAAAATCACTATATATTCCCAATTTTTAAAAAATGAACAAGAGGTTTGGCATTATTTTTCATTTTTGCAAATCTCTTCACTATTTGGTTTAATAGTAGAAAACTGGACTTTTATATCTTCTTTTCCATTCATGTAGTGACGCTTTGATTGAAATATATAAAGAAAATCTGGCCTCACAAAGATGTGGTTGGGAAAAGAATATATTAATAGACTTTTGTAATCATTGTGAATATTTTTCTTTGACATTATGCCAAAACTCAACACGTGATAGTTTCTTAAACGTTAATTGTAATGTGGAATCTAAAATCATATCAAGGAAATCCATTGATCTTTCTTTTTTTAAATATTTTATTTATTTTTTTAGAGAGAGAGGAAGGGAGGGAAAGAGACAGGGAAACATTAGTGTGTGGTTGCCTCTTATGTGGCCCCCACTGGGGACCTGGTCCTCAACCCAGGCACGTGCCCTAGACTGGGAATTGAACCGGTGACCCTTTGGTTCACAGCCCGCACTCAATCCACTGAGCTATACCAGCCAGGGCTCATTGATCTATCTTTCACTTAGAATGGATATTTTACCCATGCATGATAAATTCTGCAACAATACGTATTAGTCATTTTGAAAATATCAGTTCACTAAGTTATCCAGATCTTCCAAATATTGTCACATGCCATTATATTTTTAAAAATCACATCCATTTATGTCACCACTGATCTCACCCGAAAAGTCTTTATTGGCAAACTGTCAAGCTCACTGATGCAGATACGAGTTTTCCAAAATTTTTATTTCCACTTAAAAGCTCCAATTTTATCAATGACAACAATATTGTCATTGTTTTCCTTGAAGTGACAGGCTTGCTTCATTTATTTTTGAGAAAATGTCTGCCAAATACTGAAATCTGAATACCATAGTTTGTCAGTCACTCTTTTTTCTTAATTTTACTTTTTATTTTTTTATTTTTAGAGAGAAGTGGGATGGGAGGGAAAAAGAGAGGGAGAGAAACATTGATGTGAAAGAGAAACATCAATCAGTTGCTTCTCGCACATCCCCTTCTGGGGGCCCTGGGCCAAAACCCAGACATGTGCCCTGACTGGGAATCAAACCAGCAATCTTCTGCTTTGCCGGATGACACCCACCCACTGAGCCACACTGGTCAGGGTGTGTCAGTCATTCTTAAGTAAAAATGATATTCCACGAAAACCATGACTAGTCAGCTCATAATTTAGCTGGTAGTACAAGTGTTTTTAATATCTCAAGACAACCATTGTACAATAGTTAGCTTGGCAGCCAAAGTGCTTTATGGGTTCTTCTCATGGAATCATAAAAAGATGTGTACGAAATGGTAAGGATTTAGTAAAAGTACTGTTATCATCAGGCACATTCTTAAGTGAAGCTAGCTTTATTTTTTTTCCCCTATGTAAGCACACAACAGTGAAGAATAACATGTCCATCATCGTCATCATCATGCTAATGAATCAGTAGTGTTACCCACCGTTGCTTTGGCACTACCGGTGCAAATGTCAGCACAGGGCAGAGTGAAAATAGTATTAGGTCATTACTATTATGAAATTAGTTATACTATTATTGATACAATTAGAATTTCTATTATTGTAATGATTATGAAAATAGCGTTTATAGACATCGTGAAAGGTATTTTTGGGACCTTCAGGAGTTGGTAAACCAGAGCCATTCAAGACCATTAGGTCAGCCTTGAGATAAGAAGAATAAATAAGTACCTACCGACTTGAAAATCAGTGCCGGGGTTTAAAACTCAACAAAGCAAAGGTATGAAAAACCCTCAGGCTTCTAAGTAGCTTACTGTTTAGTTTATTCTGCTTCATACTAGAGTGATAGTAGCTAAAATACAGTTAGCTTTTCATTTCTTAAATTCTCTACATGACATCTCATTGAATTCTCACAATAACCCTATAATGCTGGTATGTAACCCCCAAAATATATTACTTGATATTGTGATGCTGGTGCTTTAGGCCTGACTGACTCTTAACTACTCTGCCCCAAATTCACATTTTTATCATTTGTATATCCCTTTAAATGTATTTGCATTTAGTGTTGCTTTTGGTACCTGGGTATCCTGGTTGAACTTGGGCATGACCAATCATAACATACTACGGATGGATTTCTGCCTAAGTGCTGTTATGTCAGTAAGGGCAACACGTGGAATGTTCCTTCTCAGAAATCCTATCTCCAAATATGACAACACTTATTGAATTTCTCCAAGTCGTTTTATGAACGACTTGGTCTGCAAAGCCTGGAAAGCGTAAAAGACAAAACATTCCCCAGAAAATTTGTTTTTGCAAAGTCGAGCGTTGAAGAAGCGCGAGGAGCTGGCAAAACATGTGATGAGGCAGTTCCACGCCTGGTATTTTCATTCAGCGATTACCAGCGCGTGTGCATTTTTTAAGTTGTATATTTTATTTATGAACTAGTGCCGGGAACATACAATCTTGTCAAATGTTACCCAAAAGCTTTTTATATTTTCTGGAGATGAATTGATTCAACATTTTGCAAAATATGGTGTGTATCGCCCTAGTGATTCTCAACTTGGTTTTCGAGGGAAAAACATGAATTTCAATGGTTGGTGTTCACTGGCGTTGGCCTTTAGCAGACCCCTTGTTCTGCCTGGCATGGGAGTGTGCTTTCTCTGCTACCCATCAGGGTACCCCAGCTCACCCTGCTGGGACCCCCGCCCAGTCTCACCTGAACTGCAGCAGCCCACCCCCCACACTCATTTTTCCCTTTTCCCCAGACCATTATTGTGCCTAAGTGTCTACCTCCAGCCTCCCCATTTCCTCACCCTGCCAAGCTCCTTGTTTCTCTCAGTGCCTGCTACACCTGACTCAGTCAAAGTCTCATCACGCCCCTCCTCCTGATTCCCTCTCCCTCTGTTTCTAGCCCTTTCCGCCACCATTTCTGCCCAACTTTTCCAGGTGGGAGTTTCCTTCTCCCAAAAGCATTTGCTTAACACCTCAGGCCTGGCTGCCTTTTTCATCCATATCCATTATTTTCTAATTACTTAGAAAATAATCACGAGTCTTCGGCTCCAGACCCATCTCTCCCTTATCAGGCATTTCCAATCTTTCCCCTCGCTGATTAAGAGCATGGACCCATGGAGCCAGACTTCCTGGGCTGGAATCCCAGTTCTGCCATTTACGACTTGGGTGACCTCGAATCTCTGTGCTGCAGTATCCTCCTTTACCATACGAGGATAATAATAGTACTTACCCAATAAGGGCATTATTAAGACAAGATTTCACATATCTAAAGCACTTAGAATGATGGATGGCACATAGTAGGTGCAACGTGTGCATGCGATAGGCAAGTACGCAACATAACTGAGCACAGGTCTCTCTCCCCCTCTGAGACCGTGATCTTTCCTAACCTTTACATCTGTCTTCCCTTCCCTTATAAATAAATTCAAATAAATTTATTAAGTTAAAAATGAGTCAACTGAAAAGAATAATACATAATAATATAGGAGGCATTGGGTATGGGAAAACCATGATGGTGGGATGCGAATGACTGACACTGGTGTACAGTGGAGTGACTGCTGAGCGGCGATCTGGAGTTCCTGGGTTGGATCCGACACTGAGCATCTGTGTCCGTTGGAGCCAGGTGTTCAATGTGCTTGGGTTTGGTTTGGTTTCCTCGTCTGTATGGTAAGAGGTTGGGCTGGATGATCATCCTTCATCACCTAAGCTAAGTGGTTCTCAACTGGAGGGAATTTTGCCCCTTGGGAACATCGAGCAATACCTGGAGACGTTTCTGGTTGTCACAACTGGGAGGAAGGGTTGCTACTGGCATCTAATGGGTAGAGGCTAGCGATGCTGCTAAACATGCTACAATGCCAGGGCAGCCCCCACCACAAGAATTTTATGATCCCAAATGTCAGTAGTGCTGAGATTGAGCAACTGTGATCTAAAATGACGGGCTGCTACAGTTGGACCATTGGATTTGTTGCCTGAAAAAAATATAAATGGGCTATATGCAAGACAGTCTATGATGTGAGCCCAGGCATGCTTTTGGCTGCTTCTAGGAATCCCCATTGGGAAACCAGCCCGTAACACAGCCATACCACTTAGGCAAACAAACAAACAAACAAACAAACCTTTTGTTTTGAGCTCAGTTGCCCCCAATGTTGACTAAATTGCTCCTCACTCTCCCCCTCCCTCTTCTAATGATTTGGCTGTTTCCTTTGCCCAAACTCATCAGAAAATTACTGCTTTATGCTCTAGAGTTGGTTATTTTTTGTTCTTCCACTGCCCACATCTAGAAAGATTTGTGATCTAATTTTCTCTGTGTTCACATCTTTCTGCTTCTTTTCAATGATCTTGGCCCTGAGAACACTGCTGATGTGTTTTGCTATATATATATATTATATATTATATATATATATAATATATATATATTATTTATCTGAAGCTATATTTAAACATTTCTTAGTTTTATTTCATTTCAAGAATTTCCCATTTGTTATGTCTTGTTCTTTCTGCATTGCATTCTGGTTTAATCTGTTGGCAGGCAAGTTTTTATATGTATTGATACTGCTCATACTAACACTGTTTCTTAGGTGAATTTCCCATTTCTTCTTTAGTTTTCTTTGTCAATTTCAGAGCACACTGATTGTATAAATAGTATATCATCCAGTTGTCAGGACAACTGAACACTTTTGCCGGTGAATAGATAGGATGCCTTGTAATCTATTTTTTATGATTTGTGTTCTCATTGCCATTACTATCCTTCTGGCTCTTGGGAGAAATAAGTTTTTACTGGTGATGAAAATTCTTATGGGTGAATTAATTTTTTTTTAGCTCCTGAGTTCTAATGAAATCCAATGGATTGTACAGTTATCAGGGCAGTTGGCCAGTATTTATTGAGTAACTAACAGAAGTTGGTATGGGTTTGGTATTAACATTACATAAGACCTTCAGAATTTATGAAAACATAATCTGTACCCTCAAGGAGTATTCCATCATTGATTGCATAAGGGAATGTAGTCAGACTGGACATGCACCATTATCAGGTGGCTTGTCAATAGCTCAACCAGAGGAAATATATTGTAACATAGTGGTTAAGAATGGCTTCTAGGGTAAAGACCCAATTTCAAGTTGAAGCTCCCTCAGTTACTAGCTGAAGGGCAAGTTGGTTAACCTCTCTGACCACCAGGCATCGTTTAAGTAAATAATTTTGTTCACTAATGTGTTCTTAAGACATAGCATACTGCCTGTAATAGAGTAGGATCTTGATGTATTTTTATGATGAATGAATAATGTATGTAAAGCACTTAGCACATTACCTAGCACAGTCAGTACTCGCTCTATAAGATGTTAGAAAAAACACCTTCATCTCCGAATGTGGGTTTTGTCACATGTTAACATGGTTTATGAGGTTGGTATTAACCTCTTTGTTTATTCAGAACATTTGTTAATAGAGGGTGTGCTGTTAGATATTACACAGGAAACAAAGATGTATATGCTATGAACTTGCTCTCAAAAATTTATGATTTAATAAAGTGTAGAAAACCTAAACAGAAATAACTATAATAATAACCAGTATTGAATTCTATTTAACAGTATATTAAACACCTTATAAATTATTCAATGTAGGTTTTAGAATTCAGAGAAGGGAGTTTTTAGCAGATATGGTGGCATGAAACTAAAAGTCTTTGTGATTTTTACCAGCCCTGCGAGATGGCAATTCTAAACAATGTCAGTGGCAACATAATCTCACTTCCCTCCTTGGTTCACCACTGACATCATTTGACGAAACTGATCAAGGAGCACTTCAGGAAGTTGGCCAGTGAAGTATGTAGGGGATTCCATGGACAGAGATGGAAGGCAAGCAACTAGAGGGAACAGCTTCTCCAAAGACACAGGGGCCAGGAAGTTGTGTTTAGAGACCAGCAAAAGGTGGGGAGGATGAAGTTGTAAAGACAGGTAGGGTGGCATTGGCTTGTGGAAAAAGAAAAGATGCTATTTTTGAAAATTAAAACTTAAAGTACTCTCTACAATGAAATGGAATAAGTTGATATAATTCTTATTTTTAAAGTATTCTTTACATTGTTATTTATAACACTCAATTGACCGATTAGATAATAAATATATCTGTGGATTATAAAAAAGGTGCCATTTATTGAGTGCCTACTATGAGCAGCCAAAGGACTGGCCAACATTATCCTGTTTAAATCTTATAACAGCCCTCCCAGATGGGTATTATTACTCTCATTTCACAGATGAGGAAACTGAGCTTCTGAGAGATTAAGGGTCTTGTCCCCCAAACCCGACAACTAAGAAAGGGCAGAGTTGAGATTTGAACAGAGGTCAGGTTGCTTATAAAACCTTGGCCTTTATATCTACCTAGCTTGGAATGCTAAGCCAAAGACAATGTAGATTTTAAAACCATGACGTTATCCGAATAAAGCTGTACCTCAGCGAGATGAGTCTGCTGCTGGTGTTAAGGATGAACTACAGGCGGGGGTCAGGAATCAGAGACCAATTATGATACTGCTGGAAGGTGGAAGTTATGCTAGAAGTGGAGAAAAGATTTCAGAGAGGTTATAAGGAAGGAATTGCTAGGATTTGGAGACTGACTGGGTATTGGGGAGCAGAAGTGAAGAAAAAGGAGATGCAGATGTGTCTCTGAGGTTACTAACCTGGACAACAGAATGACGGTGCTCTTGCCAGAACAGGAAGCCCAGAGACGGAGAGATAACTGCGCAACGAGGCCCTTGGCTTGGCTATGGCCAAGGACACCCGGCCTCTGTAGGGAACTAGGACAAGCATGGAATCGGTATAAACACAGCAATTATAAGAGTGAATTGTTGATGAGATATTTATCGGTCAGGGATTGTATTAATGGGTTTGAAATGGACAAGTGTCCTTACCTGGAAGAAAACTTGTAAAGAAAAACTGTGATGGATGGAGAAGGGCTAGAAAACTTGACAGGAGGAGAAGTGTTGTTCTCTGTGTTAGGAAAAGCATTGGTGAGGGCCTGGCAGGGGGAGACAGAGAGCGCAACACGGCTCCATGCCTGTGGGAATAGAAGTGTCCCTCCTTTATTGGTGTGACCACAGGTGAAGTGACTACTTCCCCCATCTCCCCTGGTTCTCATCTGCGGCCAAACCCATTGGGGTTCTCCTCCTGACAGCCCACTCCGCCCCCCAAACCCCAATCTAATAAAAGAAGGGATTAGGGAGAGAAGCAGGCCCTCCTGACGGGTTTAGAAAATAATTGCACAGCAGAAACCTCTGTGCATGTTTTATTATGCATTTGCATTTACAAAAATCAAGAATTTGCAAAGGCTTATATTGAAGAAGACAAACGAAATTGCCTGTTAAAAGAAGAGAAGATGGCAAGGACTCAAAAACTGATCCCAGAATTTAATTGAAGAAGAAGCAAGCAATACATCAAAGGTATAAATCTACATTTCCCTGGGGTCTCAATGGAAGGATTCAGCTTTTTTTTTTCTTAGTAAGTGGGTCAGAAAACTGCTAATTCTGTAATGATTTTGTTCAACTGCATTTAGCTGGTACATTTGTTTTTGTGGATCCAAACCCACCCCCCCCAAGATTATCAAAATTGATACCAACCCAGTGTCAAACTGGTTTATTTATCAATCATGAATACTCTATTTTCTTGATTGAAAGTCTGTCCTTTTAATTAGCAAGTAGTGACAATATTGTTTGTGCTTTTATTTTGAAATGCAATGTCCTATGTTGCACAACTCAAGATATGGCTGATACAGTGACAGTGTAACACAGGAAGTCTCAAACAGAATGAAATTCAGTAGGCAAACTGCTTCATTAAACCAGGACAAATACAGGAGCTGATATATTGGTTTTATGGAAACAGAGCTCAGGTTTAAAAACATAAGCTATGAAATAGCATGGAGAACTATTTTTTTCAGTTTTGGTAAAATACACATGACATAAAATTCACCATTTTAACCATTTTTAAGTGCACAATTCAGCGCCATGGAGTATGTTGGCATTGTGGTGCTACCATTGCCACCAGCATCCACAGAACGCTTTGTTTTGCAAAACTGAACATCTGTACCCATTACACAGCAACTCCCCATCTCCCTTCTTCCTCTAGCCCCCGGCAACTCTCGCTCTCCTTCTGTCTCAATGAATTTAACTGTTCTAGACACCTCATAAGTGGAATCATACGGTGCTTGTTCTTTTGTAACAACCGGCTTCGTTCACTGAGCATAATGTCCTCCAGGTTCATCCACGTTGTAGCATGTATCAGACTTTCCTTCCTTTTAAAGACTAAGTAACATTCATTATATGTACATGCCACATTTTGCTTATCCGTTCATCAGCTAATGGACACTTGAGCTGTTCCCACCTTTGGGCTATTGTGAATAATGCTGCTCTGGAGATGAGTATACAAGTATCTCTTCAAGTTCTTACTTCCAGTTATTTCGAACATACATCCAGAAATGGAACTGTCAGATCATATGGCAATTCTATTTTTTAAGTTTTGAGGAATCTCCATATGTTTCCCATAGTGATGGAGAGCTATTTTTAAGTCATCTGACATTGAGATGCATTTATTCATTCATTCCTTCACTCTCATTCTTCCAACAAACATTACTGAGAACTTGCCTTATATAATGACTGTGCTAGGCATTATGGAGTTTCTAATGAAGACTAATTGGGTGGTATAAAAGAGCTCTATAAAATAAATGTACAATGTGTTACCCCTAAGCCAAAGCGAGGCTTGAATTTAGGGGTTCAACACAATTTTTTAAAATTTTGCCTATTGGAAGAGAAGTCGGGCACTTAGAAGCATAGAAAAAGGAGCATCACAGAGCAGCTATCAGAAGTCCTATTGAAATATGGGTCAGCGATCGAGTTCTGGTATCACAGACTCGCTGATGAGACTATCCCAAGAAGGGAAGAGTGTGTCTAAAAAACTAAGCGGAGGGAATTTTTTTTAGCTCATTCATCTAGTTCTCTTGGTTCTAATTATATGCTCCTTAAGCTGTGTTCTGATTGCAATTTGGCTTCTTTGCCTGTAAAGGGAGAATGCTTTTAGTCATGCCAACCTCAGCATTGTGGTCTTTGAGAGCTTCCATTTCTCATCGTAAATTAATAATTTGGCATCTTGGTGTTGAACATTGGGCTTATTAAGCTCTAATTAATGTTAGTTTAATTCTAAAACATTATGCTGTTATGCATGTGCCAGCTAAATCGGATTTCTAAGCCTTTTAGGCCACAGACCAGACGAGGCCAGAGATGTCTCAGAACCTCAGTTTCCTTATCTGAAAATGGAGATTAAAAGCAGTACCTACCTTATAGAGTTGTTGTCGTGATTAAATAAACTCCTGTAAAGTGTTTGGAACAGTGCCTCACACATCATAAATGCTATGTAAGTGTTGAATCTTGTTATCGGTGGGAAATTACCTATGAGATTTCTTGGCAGACAAAGTCTGACCTCACAGAGCCACATGCTTCTCCTCTACTGGAATCTGCATGACTCTTATTTTCAAAATGCAAGCAAAGTTGTGAAGGATACAGCTTTGGCTGTATTCCTACCTCTTCTTTTGCTGCCTCTCCGTCTACCTCCAAGCACTGCATACCCTCAGAGTTTTCCACCTCGGGGAGACAAAGCCACCGCCCCCCCTGCAAGGCAGTACCCCAAGCTCTGGCCTTCACATAATCCAGCTTGCAAATCCCTGGCAAGGTTACTGTAGCCAACATGAAAAATTTATTGTCCAATTAAGGCTTGACTGGTAATGGCTATGAATTACACATGCATCCATTTTAACCTTCCCAGAAATTTATTGCCAACACCCAAAGGAATGCTCTCAAATTGTAGAATTTAATGGACTGAGATTGGCCCATAAGGAAAAAATCTGGGGGGCATATAGGCCCATGTGGTGTCCCCTCTCAGGTCTCTTGTTTTCTCTACTGTACCTTTAAAGAATTCTGGGCCCATTACAGAAAAAAAGCTGTTCTTGTGTGAACTCAAGAGGTTTTATAAGGCTTGCAGGATTTGGAGTGAGACGTGGGAAATTCTTGGGCTAAATTAGGGGTGTCAGGTGTGGGTGAGTTGCTGAATAGTAATTATAAGGACTGGGGCAGAAGAATGACATGAGAGGATGCTGATCTGAGCCTGGGACAGACCCTGACTGTTTCTTTTTGAGCAAACGAGGCTGGTCCAGGGGACCTGAGCGAGGAGATGAACCAGCTGCAATTAGCTTTGCTGCTTTCTCATTTACAAACCAATACATGACACCAAAAGTAGTATATGCTTCAGAAAAATCACAGAATTTGGTTAAACAGTTGGTAAATAGAACTTACAAAAAAAAAACCCCTGAATGAATAGAATCATTTAACCAGAGATAAGTAATAATATGCCCTGCGTTATTTTACTGAATGCGGTTGTACAATAACTCTGTACATTAAATGACTTCTGCACATCAAATGACCTGAAGTTCGTTTCAACAAGAAAAAGAAATTGACCAGAAATAAAGAAAGGGAGAAAGAATACAAAACAAAGAAAGCCCAGTACATCTCTGACTTTCTCAGTAGTTCTCCCTTTAAACACTGACCAAAACATGGACAGATTTAAAATTCTCTTTCCCTTGTTCCCTTTAGCAAAGATGATGTCATCTGTAATTTTTAAAAGAGGCTTCACTGATAAACACTGAAAGTACCAAAAGCAAGAAAAGAAAAAAGCCAAAGTAAAAAAGAAAAGAAAATAAAAAATAAATACATTTGAAAAAATGGGGATATCTCAAGACAGTTACCAACTCGAGTAAGCCTACAGCTCACTAAACAGTGAACCATAACAAATGTAACTGTTAGAGTCGATCGATCTTTCCAGAACACGTTCTTGGGAGTGTCTAGCATAGTCATCTAGTATTATTTCGAATGATGACTAAGAAGGAGCCTTTTGTGGTGGGAAGCTCTTCCTGTTATTTATTTTTTAAGCCTCCTTTCCAACCACGGTACTACAGTTCTGCTTATTTTAGGAAGTGCACACACAATTTTGCCATTAACGTATTCAGTATCAATTATCCACTTGCATGCAGTTGTGCGTGGGCGAGTTGCAGATTTGAGAATTTCCTTAAGAAAGTGAATTCTGAATCTTAAGTTTCCTTTGATCACTTTCCCATTTTAGCTGCCTACCTGGGGTGAGGAAAAGCTCAAAAGACATATGATGCTGCCGTTGACTTTTAATTTGAGTCAGGCAGATTGGATTTAACTTTAATGAAAATAGAAGAAATGAACCCTTAAGTGTATGTGTTGGTCCACATTTGTAATTTGTAAATAAGAAGCCCAGGTTGTCCTTCAACATTCATGAAGAAAATGCACTTTTCATTCTTGCTGCTTGAAAGCGCAGGCACTGCCTATCCCAAGTCTACCACCAGGCCAACAAAACGATATCCCGTTAGATTCTTAGCAGTTTTCTTCCACTCCACCCAACCTCCTCCTGCCAGCGCCTCCCCCTCCTCTGTCCACCCCCACTTTCCCCTCATCATCACAGACACCCCCATCGCCTTCAGCATGATGTAGTGAGCTGGCCCCCTGCTAGTCTCTTAGCTTTGTTTTTTTCCCCATCATAGAGGCTGTTTTTCAAAGTCCTATTTGTGATTAACTAACCTTGGCAGTTAGGATAACAAAAGGTGGAACCATTTAAGCAGCATGTGGGAAGTTTCCTGTACAGATGGTTTGTTTCTCTTTGGTGGGAAAAACAGAAACTCTTGGATGGCGTATATTGGCTCATAATTAATCATGGACCAGGTCTGATGCACGTCAACCTGACCCTACCACAGTGTTCTGATGTGTACGATTTATCTCCCGCTGAAGAGAGTAGGTAGTTTATCCTTGCCTCTCTCCGAGCCTAGAAGGAATCCAGCCAACGGGAGATAAGCCCATCTTGAGTAAAAACAGCTTAGCTAAAAACATCCTAGATCTGGTTTTGTAGCCAAAGGAATTAAAAGCAAGGTCTTAAAGAAATATTTGTATATCTATGTTCATAGCAGCATTATTCACAGTAGCCAAATGGTGGAAGCAACCCAAGTGTCTATTGATGGATGAATGGATAAGCAAAATGTGATATATTCACACAGTGGAGTGTTACTCAGCCTTGTAAAGGGAGGACATTTTGATGTATGCTATAACATGGATGAAACTTGAAGACTTCTGTTGAGTGAAAGAAGCCAGTCTCAAAGAGACTACTATTGTGTGATTCCACTTAGATGAGGTACCCAGAGTAATTGAATTTCTGGAGACAGAAAGTAGAATGGTGGTTGTCAGGGGCTTTGGAGGAGAGGAGAAGAATGAAAAGTTGTTTAATGGCTGGCTATATAGCGTTTCAGTCATATAAAATGCAGAAGTGCTAGAGACTGGTTGTTTAACACTGGATATACTTAACTATACTGAATTGTACTCTCAAAAATGGTTAAGGCGGTAGATTTTATGTTCTGTGTATTTTCCTGCAATTTGGAAAAAAAATCCTGGAAAGAGGAGTCAGTGAGAAACAACTCTGATGATGAATTCGAGACTGTGACAGGGAGAAACAGGTGTTGGGTCCTAGATACAGATGGGGATGTTGTGGCTGCTGCCACCTCATCCTGCCTTGGGGACTGAGGGACACCTGCCCCAGCTCTGGGACTGCTTCTGGCTGGTGCGCCACAATCTGGCAGTCCCAAGCCCTCAGCTGTCAGTTCTTTGCGGGAATTGCCCTCTGCTGAAGAAAGCCATCTTGCCCAGCATTGCGCCCACGTCCTCAGGGCAGCCTGCATTCAATAAGACGTCAGGTCAGGAGCAGAAAGGGTGTGGTCCTCTCACCCCAGTTGGAGCCAGCTCCGAAGGGTGTGCCCAGCTTCTGAGCTCCCTGTGGAGCTCCGAAATCTCGTTGTGACTGTATCACGACTTCTCCATCCATCCCATCTTGCTGCCTTTGCATCCCCCATGGGCGTGGATGCTGAGAGCTCCCTCTGATCAATTTCCTGCATGCTCAGCTCTAGCGATGAGGGTCCCGATCATATCAGCTAAGGTACCAAAGCCAGCAGGGGTGGTAGCTGAGGCTGACATGAGTCCAGAGTGGGTACTGGACAAGGGAACGGAGAATATCAGTTGCGGCCTGGAGACCAGCTGCAAGGATGGGGGGGGCGCTGGAAGGGCTGTGGCTCACCCCACTAATCGCCCCCTGAGCTCCCCCTCAGGAAGAGCGGCCGGTTGGAGCCATGGAGGAGCCAGTCCCTCAGAGTCAGTGGAGACGTGGGTCCAAGAGGAGCATGAGGCAGCCTCTGGCAGACACGGAGATGTGCCCTTCAGATCCCTCTTTAAGACAGAATTTGTTACTCCGCTGCGAGGACTGTGGTCAGCAGCCGGCCTCCAGCTGTGAGCTCCTTCAGGGTTGGCCTCGCCTGACCCTTCCCAGGGCAGCTGCATCAGGGCTAGAAGAATGAGGGCACGTACGAGATGCCTGTTCTGTCCTAGGAGCTTCCTGCCGGGTTGACTGCGTGTTCGTGGCTCCCACAATTCACATGGGATCCGAAATTGGAAACAGAAAGGAACGAAGTAGGAGGAGACCTGAAAAAGCGATGTTAATGGCAGTGCTCTGGAGGAAAAGTTCCCGAGCCGCTCCCGAAGAATCAAACCTCACCCTGCCTCCTTCCTTTTCTGAGTGTTCACGGTTGAGCTCTTCCTTTGATGACACTGAATACCTCCAGCATCCTTTCATTAACTTTCTTGCCTTGTTCCCTTATATGGTTTACCTTAGCCATAGGACATTTCCGTTACTTGCAGTGAACATTTTGCCAGCCAAACATTGCAGACGGCCAGGTTTAACCTTGAAAGAGGCATAAATGACAGCAGCTCGTTGGGGAATACTTGTCATTTCCTCTGAGGCATCTGTGAAAGCCACCACTGTTGTCAGCAACAGGATAGAGTGTGACACCTTGCTTTGTATTTTTATTTTATTTTTTTGTTTTTTTTAATTATTACTGTTGCATTCCTTTTTTTCAAAGATTTTATTTATTTATTTTTAGAGAGGGAAGGGAGGGAGAAAGAGAGAGAGAGAGAGAAACATTAATGTGCGGTTCCTGGGGGCCGTGGCCTGCAACCCAGGCATGTGCCCTGACTGGGAATCGAACCTGCGACACTTCGGTTTGCAGCCTGCACTCAATCCACTGAGCTACACCAGCCAGGGTTTTATTTTATTTTTTTTAAAGAAAACTACCCTAGGTCTGTGTTGTAAATAAATAAGCGGTATAGATTTATGGTGATAGCTATCACTTTGATATTAGAAAGGATGAAATTGAATTCATTTCCACTCTTGGACTAGCCAAGAAAAAAAAAACTGACCCATGGAGATTTTATTTCCTCTGCCCTTGAATGTGGTAAAGGAAGGTGAGAGGGCAGGGAAGGGCAGCAAGAAAGTCAGGGAGAGAAGAAACAATTCAGGCAATCTACAGACTGAATAATCATATCGGAATGTAGAAGCACCAGAAAGGAGAAAATGCTGGAGACCTTTCCAGGTGAATGGTCCTGACGTGCAAGGGACAGCCACGATAGAGTGACATCGGACGTAGCTGAGAGTTTCAAAAGATAAACTAACACGAGAGGTTTTGGTAAGGAAGGCGTAGAGGAACACCTCCTGATACCTGAGAGGTGTGATTCAGTGCAAGGAGAAGGCGAGAGTGGTTGCGGATCTTTATCTCTGGGGAGCTGAAAGAAAAGGGCAAGTTGCTCTTATTCATCTGGGATGGACCAGGTGAGGTCATCAGATACTTCTGAGTCCTATGAATCATCCTTGGGGTTCGTTAAGGTTTTGTGCCTCTAATCATTTCAACTGCTTTTTAAAAAATGATTTGAGAGACAGAGAGACAGAGAGACAGAGAGAGACTGATTGTTGTTCCACCTGTCTGTGAATTCATTGGTTGGCTCTCATCAGTATGTGCCCTGACCAGGGGTCTAACCCGCAGCCTTGACATGTCAGGATAACAGACACTCCAACAAACTGAGCTGCCTGGCCAGGGCTGAACTGCTTTTGATATGTGTCACGACCCGTGCAGTGCCCGCTCTCCTTGAGCTCATGACTCCTCTGTTCCCTGCCCCCGACTCTCGTCACTGGAGGGAGGGGCTGCTGAGAGCCACGATAAGTCAGTTCTGGAAGCACAGACCACGAGCTCTGGATGCCTGGCACCCTTCAGAAAAACTACTCAAGAATCACAACATGCTCAGAAGTGTGGCAAACCTAACAACCTGTCACCCAAAACGTGCTAATCCTGTGGAACAGCAGCAGTCAGATTCATGGCCTCCTCTTGTGAAATGGAAACGTGACACTTCAGTGGCTGCTAGGTGGCGCTTGAATAAACTGGGACACTTCACCTTGGAAGTTTCGGTAAGTGCTGGGAAGCCGAGCCCTGTGGGTGCAGAAGTACGTGATCAAAACAGCTGTAGCCTCTGCGTGGGAACAGCCGAGTAGCCTAGTTCCGGGTCAGACAAAGTTGTAGCCTCATGCTGTTGGGCCCTTGGATTGTAGCTAGTACCACAGAGGAACTGAAGTTGAACTTTTACTTACATTTTATTAATTTCGATTTTAATGATGGAGATAGAGTTCACATGACATAAAATCAACTGTTTTTTTTAAGATTTTATTTATTTATTTTTAGAGAGAGAAGGGAGGGAGAAAGAGAGAGAGAGAGAGAGAAACATTAATGTGCAGTTGCTGGGGTCCGTGGCCTGCAACCCAGGTATGTGGCCTGACTGGGAATCGAACCTGCGACACTTTGGTTTGCAGCCCGTGCTCAAGCCACTGAGCTATGCCAGCCAGGGCAAAATCAACTGTTTTAAAATAAAGAATTCCATGGCATTTGATGCATCCACAGTGTTATGCAATTACCAAAACATTTTTATCACCCCAAAAGGGGTAATAAAAATTGGTTTGAGAGAGAACATTGCTCCCCATTTCCTTCTCCGGCTCCCGGCCCCTGGCAGCCACCAATCTGTGTGTCTCTGGTTCACCTGTTCTGCACATTTTATATAAATAGAATCAAACAGTATGTGAGCAGCTTTTGTGTCTAGCTTCTTTTACTTAGAATAATGTAATTAATTTCCATTTTAAATTTAAAAGCTAATACCTGATTTTGTTATTGGAAAATTTTTAAGTATGTTTGGAATGACCTAGGCATATGAGTCTACTTTTTCAACTTTGAGGTTTTGAACTTGAACTACAGAGCCATGATTTCCAGTTCACATTTATCATCCCAATCAAGGTCAGTCAGGCAAGTTAGACTCAAAACAAGGCTTATGTTTGACTAGAGCTCGGATGGGTGATTCCTGAGGACAGTGGGTTACGTGTCTCTCAGATTAATTCTCGGGACCAGTCTTTATGGACGTACCATGCCTGAGTTTTACGTGACTTTGGCTGTAAGGAAAAACTAAAGGGTTTGTTTAGTGAAAACCCCTTTCTGGTCCCCAAGCACTGTTGTCGTGGCATTTTGTCAGCATGGCGGGACGCTCTGTGGCTGGGAGGCATTTCCGTCTACTGAACATGACTGCTGAATATCCAACAACTCTGGCACCTCGTACTAGGTGGTACCCAGTAGGAGGAGGCAGCGGTGACTGATGGGAAAAGCGGTACCCAGTGATAAACGGTGGAGGTGTCTCTTGGATCAAGTGGAAGTCAACTGAGATAGTCTTTTTTTTTTTTAGAAGAGTTCTTTTTTTAAGATTTTATTTATTTATTTATTTTTAGAGAGGGAAGGGAGGGGGAGAGAGAGAGAGAGAGAGAGAGAGAGAGAGAGAGAGAGAGAGAGAAACATCAATGTGCGGTTGCCATGGCCCGCAACCCAGGCATGTGCCCTGACTGGGAATCGAACCTGCGATGCTTTGGTTCTCAGCCCGAGCTCAATCCACTGAGCTACGCCAGCCAGGGCCCAACTGAGATAGTCTTAAACAGAAGAAATAGCAGCATGCCTGCTTAATGCAGGCGGTGTCCAGAGCGGGAGAAAAAGGGGGAAAATCCACAAACATGATAGCTGACTAGATTTGTTTCTGAGCATGTGTGACTCCCTCCTGGGCACTCCCAGAAATTCTGGCAGGGAGTCAACCTCGCAGGAGCCTGGAATTCTACAGTAAATAGCGGATGAGGGCATGGTGGGCTGCCTTGGGTTGGATTCCCCAAGAAGCACAGGCTGAGACAAGGATTCAAGGGCAGGTGGTTTATTTGGGAGTTGATCCCAGGAAACAGCAGCGTGTGGAGAGAAAGGGGAGATGCAGGAAGGAATATAGCTAGTAAGGGGTGTGTGCCAAGCAAGTTCCTGCTACGGGCAACTGGAGCCCAGTGCTGCTGGGGAGCTCCGGAAGACTGCAGACAGCACGCTTCACGCTTCACACATCGCCGTGGAAGGAGAGGAAGCTGAGCTACTCATCTACCAACTCCCATCCGTCACTGGGTGGGGCCACTTCTGGGATGTGAACTCTGGCATTTCTGGGCTGTCCTGCTTGCTGGTCAAGTGTGCTTTCACAGCCCAAACAAAGCCCTCATTCAGAGTCAGGGTGTAGCAATGAGCATCCTTTGGGGTATAGAGATGAGTGTTAAGGGGGTCTGGGCAGGGCCTCAGCAGCATCCATACCAGTGACTGCTCCAGGCTGTGAGCATAGAGGAATTTATCATGTTTATCTCTGTATTACTCTCATTCCTGGCTCCATGTCAGTCCTAACTCTTGTTTTTTTTCCCCTTCCTTCTCTACTACTTATTTTTATTTTTTAAAAAGGTTTTATTCAGCCCTGGCTGGTGTAGCTCAGTGGATTGAGCACGGGCTGTGAACCAAAGTGTCACAGGTTCGATTCCCAGTCAGGGTACATGCCTGGGTTACAGGCCATGACCCCCAGCAACTGCACATTGATGTCTCTCTCTCTCTATGTATCTCCCTCCCTTCTCTCTTTAAAAATAAATAAATAAAATCTTTTTTAAAAAGAGACTTTAAAAAAATGGTTTTATTCATTTACTTTTAGAGAGAGAAGAAGGGAGGGAGAAAGAGAGGGAGAGAAACATCAATGTGTGAGAGAAACATCTATCAGTTGCCTCTCACATGCACCCAACTGGGAACCTGGCCCACAATGCAGGCATGTGCCCTGACTGGGAATCGAACCAGTGGCTTTTCGGTTCACAGGCCAGCACTCAATCCACTGAGCCACACCAGCAAGGGCTCTCCTACTTATAATAATGCTACCTGGCTATGTTTTATGTAACTTTGTAAGTTGCAGTAAATTTTTTTTTGGGGGGGGGAGCAGGGTATAAATAAATACTAGTGAGATTCAACATTTCCCCTTTATTTACTGACCATTTTTCCTCTTCTGCAAACTTGGAAAATGCTTTATTCACCTGTGTCTGGTACTATGCTGGGCACATTGAAAGCACTTGGTTATTGTTCTGTAGAAGGACACATAGCACAAAGGTACACAGACTGTTTAAAAACTGACTCCGAGACCAGATGTAGACACAGAGGCACAGGACTGTCTGGCCCCTTTCTTGAACCCAGTGCTTAGAAAAGCGCCTGCCACATAGTAGGTGCCCAGTTAATACTTGTTAAATGGATGAGTAAGACTTACAGGACCTCTACATAGTATGGCTTCCCCTAGACCACCAATTAGAAACCCACCAACATACTGGAATTGTGTGTTTCATAAGGCCAAGGTTGCCCTTGCAGTGACTGTCATGTGGATGTACTTATTTTCGTGAGCACAGGCTGGGAGGCAGGGACTAAAGACAGACCTAGAGATGGTGTTTTAAAATGTAGACTCAGCAGGCCCCCTGCATCTGAGAACACCCAATGGTAATTCAGATGCATCCTGTTCATGAACCTAATCTTTGCTTGTGGGTGTTCCGGCAAATTGTTCTCAATAACACCCCTATAGAGAAAAGAATTACCAGCAATGTTGGCAACGGGGCTCCCCAGGCATCTCAGACACTGGAAACCGAGTGACTATTTTATGTCCCATGAATCAGAAAGAAATTGTTTAAGTGGTGGATCACAGACATGCAGGTATCTGGGGTTTTGTGCTATGATATCTTTCTCTTAAGAGGCAAGCTCAGTAGTTTCATTAATGAAACACTAACTAAAAACTAGAAAGTCTGGCCTTTGAAAGACAAACTCTTGATGTTGAATAGACAGCATCGCCCGTAAGTGGGTTACTTCTAGGCAGCTCCATTCTCACATAGATCTCAGCAAAGCAGCAGAGAGAGGGTATGGCGTTTCTGTTATTTATGTGTTTTTACATGAAGGCACACTTACATAATAGGAAGTCCATCTGTTTAAAGTGAACAGTCCAGTGGTCTTTCGTATATTCGCTGTGTTATGCAACCATCACCACCGTGTAATTCCAGAGCTGCTCTGTCACTCAAAATGAAGCCGTGTGTTCATTAGCAGTCACTTCCCATCATCCCCTCTTCCCAGCTCCTGACAACCACGAATCTGCTTTCTGTCTCATGCAGACTCGCTTGTTCTGGATGTTTCATATAAATGGAATCTAATCACACGTGTGGCATTTCCTGTCTGGCTTCTCTCACCATGATGATTTGAAGTTTCATTCAAGTCTTAAGCAGGTGCCAGTGCTTCCTATCTTGTGGCTGAAGAACATTCCACTGGTGTACACATTCCACTACATTTTGTTCAGCCGTGTGTCTGTGGACAGACCTCTGGTGGGTTTTCACTTGTTGGCTACTACGAATATGTTGCCATGAGCATTGCCATACAAGTATCTGTTCAAGTCCTTGCTTTCGATTCCTTTGGGCATGTACCTAGAAGTAAAATCCCTGAGAAGGTCACACGGAAATACTACGTTTATCTTTTTGAGGAATGACTTGTTTTCCAGAGTGGCTGCACCACTTTATACTCCCACCAGCAAAGTATGAGAGTGACGGTTTCTCCGCACCCTCCCTAACACCTGCTATTGCGTGTGTTGTGTGTGTTTAAATTCTAGCCATCCCAATGGGTGTGAAGTTGTATCTCATGGGTTACTCCTGTTATTTTTTTTCTGGAAAGACTTCATTTTCCCCTGTCCCGTCTGAGCCCAGATATACCTGTCTTGAAGCATCCATCCGTTGTTTTTGGTTTTCCCCCATCGTTTCTCTTTCACACACATTTTTGTTTCCTTTTGATTTTAGAGGAGTTTTAGGTTTGCAGAAAGTCGAGCAGATAGTACAGAGAGTTGTCATATCCCCCTCCTCTCTTCTGCTCAGGCTCCCCTCTTACTGACATCACACATTAGTGCGGTGTATTTGTGACAACTGATGAACCAACTTTGATACGTTACTATTAACTAAAGTCCCTAGTTTACATTAGGGTTCACTCTCTGTGCTGTACGTACGGTCGTATGGGATTTGACAAATACGTGATGTCACATAAACACCATTATAGTATCGCACAGAACAGTTTCCTTGCCCTGGGGGTCCCCTGAGCTCCATGTGCGCACCCCGCCCCCCGACTGCTGACAACCACTGAACTCCTACTGTTTCTCCTTTCCTAAAATACTTTTTACTGTAGCGTTGCCCTTTCCAGAATGTCATCCAGCTGGAATCGTACTGTGTGCAGCCTTTTCAGACTGGCTTCTCTCGCTTATTTGTTCCCCCGTGGAAGGGAATCTTGGTTTCTTTCTGTTTGGGGAAATTATGAACAAAGGTGCTCTGGACACTGGGTGACTGAGGGATGACCTGGAGGGGCCAATGCCATGGAGAGATTTTCGTTGCTTACATTCCCTAGAGAAGAGGGCAGGGCCACGGGGGTGGGGAGGGGATCAGCGTCTGGTCAGTAGGCAGAGGCAGGGAGGAGGGGAAAGAAAGCCCAAGCCAGAGCCTTTGTTGGGGTTTCCCCAGGAAAGGCCAGGCCGGGCAGGGTGTAGACTGTGTAGGACTGGCGAGTTTCAGGGATTCCAGTGGGTTTGTCTGGCACCCGATTCCGGAAGGATTTAGGGCAGGGGGAACACTGGCTCGGTGTGAGAGTTGGATCGGCAGGTGGGTGGCGGCATGCCACTGGGTGGGGTGGTCCGCTCGTGGCCAGGCATGTTCCAGGCAGGGTGTCTGCCACCCCTAGGAGTTATCTAGTCCCTGTAGACACAGTCTCTGCCCATCGGAAAGGTCCCCCAAGATGTCAAAACATCATCAGATACAGAAAAGAAAAGAAAAGCTTAAATGATCAATACACCGAGTTTCCCTAGAGGGATGGTTTGGGGTTAGACTCTCTGGAAGCAGGTGCTTACATGCAGTTTCGGGCACAGTATGCTCACTAGAGAACCGACCTCTCTGAAAGGAAAGGGAAAGTCTAGTTGCCGTGCAGGTTTGACACAGGCTTGGCCATCCCAGAGGGAAGCTCTGGGGAGCGGACTCTCCGACGAAGCGTCTCGGATCAGGTGGGCTTGGCCAGCCTCTACCGCCCTGCCTTGCCCGGTCAGCAGGTGCAGGCTGCTTGGGAAGGGCCTGACTTTGGGCGAGGCAGCTCTCTGGCTCTGAGGCGGACCCCGCAGGAGCCGGCAGCTGGGGGCCATCTGCTCACCACACTCCCTGCATCCTGGCGGCAAGTCCTTCCTTGGAGGGGCGTGCAGGTGGCCCATCCTGGGACCCCCTTAGGGATCACATTCCCGCCACCCACAGCGGCAGCGGGCTCGGATGCACCGCCTGGCTGCCTTCCTTCCTTTGCCTCAGTCCCCCACTCCCCTACAGGTGCTTCCTTCACCTCCTGAACCTATTTGAACCCAAATCCTCATCTCAGGAGCTGCTCCTAGGGGACCTGAAATAAAGATACACCAACGCGCCTTTCGACTGATGATCCCCGGGGGCGGATGTGATGGTTTCCAGGGACGTAAACTTAGCTTTCTTGAGTTACAGATACTTACGGTGATTCAAGTCTTGGTCTGCTCAACACGATTTTTGTTTAATTTGTTGTCCTGACATTCCATTCCATCGATGCCCCCTTTTCTCTTAAAAGTATACATATCTTGGTTTGGGGGATATATTTTATGATTACCCTACCACTGTTGGAAGTGAGTGACCCCTAATAAGATAGGTGGACAGGGAGAAGTGGTTAGTTTCGATGTCGAATGCCCTCAGTTCATTGTTTATTTGGGCGCATCATCAAATCGTGGAGCTGGAAGCCGCTTCGGGGCCTGGCTGATCCAGTGACTCTCAACCTTTTTTCTGCCACGATGCACACGGTTGAGCATTCGCAGGCAGAACATGCCCATGGAATCCCCAATATGCCAGCTGTAACTCCACTCCTTTTTCTGCCACCCGGGAAAGCATACCGAATGCTGGCAAGACTTAGGTTGTTATAAGGATAATGTGTTCTTTAAAAAACGATGAATCATTCTCGAGCTCTGGTGCTTTAACCATTAGCATCCAATCACTCGTGACACACTTCACGACTGATGGAGTTCGAGAACTGCTGATCTCGTTCCAAACCCCTGGATGACATAGAAAAGTCATTTAGGGGCACTGGCTGGGTAGCTCAGTTGGTTAGAGCATCGTCCCCGTACGCCAAGGTTGTGGGTTTGATCCCTGGTCAGGGCACATACAAGAATCAACCAATGAATGCATAAATAAGTGGAACAACAAATTTCTCTCTCTCTCGAATCAATAAATAAAAAAAAATGGCATTTAGGCACACGGCATCTCCACTGGGAAGTGTAAAACCTTTGAATGAATGGCAGCGATTGTGGGAATTGTCTGTATACAGCAAAAGGCAACCATGTCTGCCGAGAGGTTTTTTGGGGTTTTTTTTTTGAAGATTTTATTTATTTATTTTTTAGAGAGGAGAAGGGAGGGAGAGAAACATCAAATGTGTGGTTGCTTCTTGCATGCCCCCTACTGGCAGCCTGGACAGCAACCCAGGCATGTGCCGTAGACTGGGAATCGAACTGGCGACCCTTTGGTTTGCAGGCTGGCGCTCAATCCACTGAGCCATGCCATCAGGGCATCTGCTGAGAGTTTTCAAGAGCTGTGCCAGGATTTACCAGATAGGCCCATAGATGAATTTGTACCCATCTAGTTTGTATAGGGATTCTTTGCTCAGGATATTTATGAGTCAAAATGTTGCCAGTGCTCCTGGTCATCAAGTGAATTCTCTTTATATCTTTGCTAAGGTGTGTCAGTCAGGACCCGATGGCTGCAAGAGACAAAAGTCCAGTATGAATCACGTTGAATAAATTGGCTCACATGACGAAACCATGGGAACGTCCTGACTGGAGCTGGCCACAGGGATGGCCAGAACTTGAGACTCGAATGTCGCAGGGATTCCCTGTGCCTCTCGCCCATCCTGTTCTGGATCTTGGCGTCATCTTTTCCAAACAACGTATTCACTAGGTGGGGGTGTGGGTATCGGACGGTGGGCTCTCATTTTTGCAGCTTTGTGACCAGAGAGGACAGGCACCCTCTTCTTCTGCTCTGCCCCTCGTATCAGTTAGAAGAACCCTAGAGAAGTACTTTGGTTGGCTCACCCATGGACCAACCCCAGGGCCTAATGTAGAGATTAAACCAGTCGAGCCAGATGCCCGTACTGCAGGTCGATTACCCCGGGGGCTTCTCAAGCACACGGTTGCCTCAGGGATAACTGGGACCTGGTGCCCACCGGATCTCCCTCTCACTCAGGAAAAGTAAAATCTTACATGTTGTCCAGCCCTTATTCCCAATGAAGCGTTTCCATGTCCTGGGCTATAAATAGTAAAGCCTTTCCCTTCCCTTCCAAATGCAAATATTTTGAATATTTTAATGACTGCTTTCCAAAGCCTACTTTCAAAACCACTCTTCAAAAGGCTTGTGCCAATGCGCACTCCCACAAACAGATGGTGGTGGGCAGTCCTGGATTGTAAACTGTCATTGATCTGGTACCGGTGGCTCTCAGTTGAGGGCGATTTTGCCTTCCCAGGGGACAATAGCAGTGTCTGGAGACGTTTTTAATTGTCACAACTGGGACAATGCTACAAGCTTCTACCAAATAGGACAGCATGCTGCGAGATGTCTTACAATGGGATTGCAGCTCCCCACGACGAAGAATTACTTGGCTCCAAACCTCAATAGTGCTGAGGTCGAGGATCCCTGATCTATTCAGGTACAGTCTCTAGTTTTGAATATAAAGTAGTCTCAACATGAAGACTTGCCTAGACAGGAAAACTCTGGCAGCAGGTCTTGGTGTATGCAGGGACTCGAGGTCCTGTCTTCCTGGTTTGGGAGGAGGGCAACGATATGGCAGGTAAAAGTTGTTAAGGTGACTGGCTAAACGGCTCAGGACACTCACCCTTCCAAGCTCTGCTGGATTCTTTGTTTTAAAGGTAGAACTTAAAGCACTTTAGCAAAAAGACAGATAGCTCAAATTACAAGCGAATATGAGAATTGCCAACATTTGGTTTATTTCTATTCTGACACTTAGAAAATAACAGTCATTTACTGTCATTCAGGAAACTTAGTGCGTGACAAATAGAGTGTAAGAACACCCCACAAAGTGTGGCCTCGGTAAATTGTACAACAGAAAATAACTGATCTTTTTTGCTTCCTTATTTTGCATCTTTCTCCACACCACTCGAGGTCCCTCTCCACCCATCAACCCCAACAAATGGTACCAACTGCCTCTTCCTTTCGGAAGTAGTATAATGAGGCAATACAGGGCAGGGAGTCTGGCATCAGACAGTCTGCGTTCAAATCCTGACTCTACTGGTTATCACCGGTGCGAGACGAGGCAAATTACTTAACCAACCTTCGTTTCCTCATTTGTGAAATGGAGCTGAGAACAGTACCTCCTCTTAGGGCTATCGTGGAGTTAAATGGTTCATATACATAAAGAACTTTGAACAGTGCCAGGAACATATCAAGTACTATATATTAGCAATGTTTATTTTCAGTTCCCCACTACTTTATCAGAACCTGATATCAGCTCAATATTCAATATGAAGCTTAGTATGGAGCGGTGGTTATATTGACGTATAACATGAAATGAGTTTCAGGTGTATAACATAATGACGTGATATCTGTATATGTTGTAGAATGATGACCACAATAAGTTCGGTTAACATCCATCATTACATGTAACCACAGTTTTTTTTCTCATGATGAGAACTTTTTAAAAAAGATGTTATTTCTTTTTAGAGAGAGAGGAAGGGAGGGAGAAAGAGGGGGAGAGAACATCATGGGAGAGAGATATCAATCAGTTGCCTCTCACACGCCCCCCAATGGAGACCTGGCCCACAACCCAGGCCTGGGCCCTGACTGGGAATCAGACTGGGGACTTTTCTGTTTGCAGGCCAGCGCTCAGTCCACTGAGCCACACCAGCTGGGGTGTGATGAGAACTTTTAAGATCTACTCTTTAAGCAACTTTCAAATATACAATATAGTATTGTCATCTTGGCTGATTTTTACTTGTCTCTCACTGATTTAAAATCTTAAAATTTGGGAATATGACTTGAAATTGATCAACTTAGAACGGGGAAAAATGTAGAGATGCAGTTTCTTCCCTCTCTCCCTTTTTGGTCCATTTTCCTTTCCTTTTCACTTTTCGGGGCCTATGTGCCTCCACTGCTTAAGAACTCAGCGTGTTTCTGTCTTCTACCCTGAATAAAATCTGTTTTGTTGTCATCAGTGAACTGGGAGTCAGATGACGTGGGTGCCAGTTTCATCTCAACTCCGCCCTTGGCCACCAGCTGCAAAGCCCCCTGCAAGCTGAATCTGTTTCCTTATCTGCAAAGTGAGAGTGATTTTACCTGCTCAGGGCCTACCTCATAGGGTTGCTGTGAGATTGAGTTGCGATACTGTATGTGAAAAGGCTTCATCGTTAGTAAATGAACATAAAAACACAAGGAATTAGTAATAGATTGCCTGCAAAAAAGCCTCCAACACAATAGGTGTGGCATTAATTGTTGGGTGGAATTTCTTCCCGTGGGAACTGCTCCAATAAGAGCCACCAGATGGCAGCAAAGAGCAAGCTTCGCTCAGAGGCTCCCTTCAGAGGTTTTGCGGGAATAAAATGTGACTGATGGTTCACCGTTTCTATCAACTTTCCTTTTGACTCCTTTCACTCACTCCCCACCTCCCCAGCTATTTCCTATCCCAAATCCACGGGTACAAAGAGAAAATGCATTTTCTCTTTTCTTACTTCCAATTCCCACCATGGGAACGGTACAAAAAAAATGCATTGAGGGGCAAATTGGAAGCGACAGCAGCCTCTGTGTTCAGAGCCTGAGGCTAATATGAATTGGCAGTGGGGATTAAACCTAGAAGAATTATGAAATGCATTTCAGGCAAAATGGGTGAAAACGGATGAAGCAATGGGAGAAGTGAAAACATTTAAGCAGATTACTTGTTCTCTAGGTTCCCGTCCCATCCATCGACCCCTCGTTCATTCAACACACATCTATTCCTGACTTGGGAATACAGGAGCAGTCCCAATCCTCACAGAGAAAAGGGAGACAAATACTGGACGTGTAATTAATTGCACATGCGATGTGAGCGAAGGCCCGAGAAGGGGCGAGAGCTGACTGGGCGGGGGAGGAGTGCATAGGGCCCCCATGCAGAGGAAACAGCATACTCGATAGCCCAGTGACCTCCGTGTAATTCTAGAGCCCTGCAATGGAGAAAATATGTGATGACCAAAAGCTGTCAGGATTCCAGGGCTCCTAGCAGATTCCTGTTTTGTTTATTACATCGTTGGAAAGTTCTCACGTGTGTATGTGGGAGGCAACGCTATTTCAGTCTGTGGAGGATGGCGGGTTGCGCTGATTTCATAGAGCACTGACGATAACTCTGTGGCCCCCTGCCCCAGCCCCGGAGAAGCACAGGGCACAGGACAGGGGCTGATAGTTTAGTTGGAACAACCGTTTCTTCCCCTCACACTCTCTTCGTCATAATGTTCAGGGCAGCCCGTATGAAACATTCCCACGTTTTGATAATGCTTTTCTTGGATCTGTTCCTATTTCTCTGATCTTGCCTCTCCCCTCTTCCCCAGCACTCACTGGATCTGGAGTTCTTCATGGGAATTCAGACCCCCAGGGGACTGTGCATGGAATTCAGGCATCCGTGAGCTTGGCTGGAGGAAAAATTATTTCCTTATTTTCACCAAGTTCTAATGGAAAGTCAGCATTTCTCCTTCCATTAGGAACACAGGCACCAAAATACAGGAGTGTTCTTGGTGCCTGTGACTTTTTCACCAGTGGAAGCAGAGATATTTGCATATCACATGCATAGCTGTGGCTGATATCTCAAAGCTAATGCTCACCACTACTTTAAAATTATGGCAGTTTTTAGAGTTGCTGCTGAGTCTTATTATTTAGTGCGTTAATAAAGACACACACACATTACTTGATCCCAGATTAGTTGTTAGAAGTATTTCAATGTAATTGGTTCCTTTGTAATCCTGTGTGTTATTTTAGGCATTTAGAAACATTATTCTGAGAAAGGTCCCTCAGGACCACACAGGACTGCCAAAGGGACTCCATACACAGGAAAGGTGTGAAACTTTTGCAAAATCCCAGAGTTCTGACTTTTGTGAGTCCGAGATACTTGTGCCCCTGGGGCCCCTCCTCCAAAAAAGATATTAAAAATTATATTACTACTGTGTGGGTTTAAAGATGCACGTAATCCAGGTTGGTTCATTATTATCATTATAGTTATTTTTCTTTTGCATTAAGAGCAGTTGAAACATTTTCGTGGGCCCCAGGCGCTGGGCCTGCTGGGCCTGCTGGAGAAGTTGGCCTGGAGTGAACTCACCCATTTCTATTTTTTCAGCTCTTGCCTATGACACTCAGGTCTCCGTCTTCAGCCCTATCATCTTTTTAAAAAAATATTTTATTTATTTTTAGAGAGAGGGGAAGGGAAGCAGAAAGAGAGGGAGAGAAACATCAATGTGTGGTTGCCTCTCACGCGTCCCCCACTGTAGACCTGGCCCGCAACCCAGGCATGTGCCCTGACTGGGAATCGAACTGGCGACCCTTTGGTTTGCAGTCCATGCTCAATCCACTGAGCTACACCAGCCAGGGCCCTATCACCTTTTTTGATGGCAGACCTGAGCACTTAGTAACTCGCAGAATATCCACACAGGCTGTCCCAGAGCCATCTCAAGTGTATCAAGTCTAAAACTGAACATACTGCTTTGCTCTTAAGATCTGCTTTTGCTCCTGTGTCCTTATTTGCCGCACTCCCCAGACAGTCTCGAACAGAGAAACCTCGGGTCATCTGTGACTCCTTCCTCTCCTTTGCTCTCCGTGTCCCATCAACCACCATATCCTGCCAACACCACCTCCCACGTCTGTCCCAGGTATAGCTCCCAGCTCCCATTCCCAGAATCCCTTGCCTGGGATTCTCCCACAGCTTCCAGATGGGAGCCTTCCTGTCTCTGTCTTTTTCCGGAGTCGTTTTCCCAGCATGGCAATCTCATGGTATCCCACCGCCACTCAATCCTGGGACCACCCCCGCACTGTCCACATTAACAGTGAGTCTTGAACGGAGAAGTTTGTTCAAAGTACACATGCCTGGGTCCCACTGCAGGGATGAGCTTCCAGTTCACTTACTATTGGATGGTGATCTGGAATCCACATTTTAAACCACAAACATCCAGGTTTTCTTTGTGGGGCAGTTCTTGTTGGAGCTTATTTTCAGAAACACTGTAATACTGGATAAATATAACACGGTCTTCCTGATGAAACTCTGACCTTTTAAAACTTCTTGTCCCGTCCTGTAGTGGTGTCAGCTACCCACTACTCCTTACCTCAGTTTACACCCTTGTACCTTTTGCTAATGCTCCACGTCTAAAATACTTTCTTTTCCCTCCTTGTTGAAGACCTCCTCCTCTTTGGGGGTTCAGTCCAAAAGCTATTTATTTTTCATATCGGTCTTTTGACCTCTCTAGGAAGAGTTCATCATTCCCTTCTCTTACACCTCCACACCACTCTGGACAAACCTCCAGCCTCACGTGTTTATTGTAGAGAGGGATGGGTGGACGGGATGCTCCATGTCTTTGGTACAGAGTGGCACGCTGACCAGTCCCACCAGAGCTCAGAGGTTGAGACACTCTTGTGCCTGGTTTGTGGGGAGAGCCTCTCCAGCAAGAACAGGGTCCTCACAGTAGCATGGGGGTGGAGGAGAGGTATAGGTCTTGCAAGGAGCAACTATTCACTGACTGCTATGGACATAGTTCAACAGTTTAACAGTCAGTGTAGACATACCGGCTAACTAGTAGCAACTCGTGCGGGAGCTTGTGTGTGTGTCCCGCTAGGTTGACAGCACAGATGTGTGTGCTCCACGGCTCATTCCAAACCTCTTTACAGTCGACAGCTTCGCCCAGCTCCCTGAATGGGCTTCGGACCATCGGCACAACCGATGGATTCAAACGTCAGATGCTTTCTCTTTCTTCTTCTACCCGGGTTGCAAATACGACTGGGCAGTGTAAAACAAAACAAAACAAAACAAAACAAAACAAAGCAAAAACCTTAACAATAACTGAGGACGAGGGCAGGAGAATTCCTGCAGATTCCAGCCCCCCGGCCAAGCACACCAAATTAAAATCTCTGGGCAGGAGCCAGGCCCCTGCATGCCCAAGTGATTCCGAAGCAGGTTCAAGTTTAGGTCCTTGGTTTTCAGATCTGGTTGCACATTAGCATTACCCAGAGAGCTGAAAAGTTACAGATTACTAGACACCCCCACCCCAAACCTCTTGAAGGGGAATCTCTGAGGGTGTGGCCCAGGCCTTGTATTTTCTAAAGCCTCCCTAGGTGATTCTGCTTTGCAGTCAGGAGAGAACTCCTGGTTCTTTAAGGAAATTCTTAAACTGTTTAATCAGTCCCTGAACAGGGGCGGTGAATGTGTACTGTAGTTAATAGGTCATCTTCTCTCTGGTAGCTGAACTTATATGTTGCTTTTTTTGTCTCGGGAAGGAGGAAAACTCATTCTTATTTTGACTGCTGTCAGTGGGAAACCGCTTAGCAAGTCAAGTCATGCATTTCTATTCTGTGCAAGTCACGATGATTATTAAGGCCTTGAAATTGTCTTGAGTGGGCAGAGCTGGAATTGGCTGACTTATCATTCAGCAGCTTCACGTTAATCAGCGGGGCAGAAGGCCCGGCTGTAATCCTTGATGTCTAGGGACTGCTTTGCATAGCCCTCTTGTGAAATAATATACCTCTTTCTTCCTCAATTCATGGGATAAAAATAAGGCATGGACATTTAAGGGAGCTGCTCAAGGCTGATGTCTTGCAAGTGTCAAAGTCAAAGAGAGACTCTCTGAAGTCAGGCTATACAACCCAAAGTGGTGAGCTGATCATATTCTAGGCAATCGGGCGCGTAGAATAACTTTTTTGGATGCCATGGTGTTGGCAGAGGTAGCCGAGAGGACGTGACTGCTGGTTGACCAGCGAGCTGGCCCAGGGCAACTGGAGTCTCGTGTCCCCTCGCCTGTCCTTGGGATGTGTGGTCTGCCCACTGTTCCCACAGTAGAAGCCATTGTCAAGGACATAGCCTTGAGAGAGCAATGTGTGGTTGAGACCATCTGTCCTGGGTATGTGACTGGATCCAATTACAGCCTCTATATAAACTTTTGAGATTCTGGTAGTTGATTGAGGAGACCTGCTCCTCTTGTGGCTGTTCAGGACAAGTCTTGTGTGTGGGTTCTCTTGTTTATTAAACCTGCCGCCTGCCCGCCTGTATTCCTTTGCCTCTTTCTTGGGTCTCTCCTTGCCCTTCATGTCCAGGGGCCAGTTTCAGATTTCACCTGAGTTTGTGAACGAACGCATACACCCCTGTCTTCACCTGTCATCTTTGTTCCCTTTCGGAATTTTCATTGCACAGGCCAAATGCATCACTTAGTTGCTTGTGGTCCACTTCGCTAACATAGATCCAATCTAACGGGAATAAGTTAAGTTCTCACAGTTAGACATAGGACCTGGGTCCGGACTGTGCAGTCATTTCCACATTAGAACAAGGCTATAATGGGCTGGAGCCAGACCCTACCAGCCGCCAGGAGCCAACTACGTGTGTAATCTCTCCCCAACTTCATGTCCAATGGCATCACAGTGATAACTTGAAATTAGCCACTGTGAGCATATTTATACCACAAACACGGACAAACATAAGAAATCAGACTTTTTGTGGGGGGGAGGAGGGATAGATTTTGTTGTTGTTTTGTTGAACCTCCCGGAGAGCCAGCTGTTCAGTGTTTACCAGCACAGCGCTGGTGCTAGGGCGGCAAAGGAATTTATTCGAACCCTGCAGGCTTGCACGCCAGCTAGTATGATGGTGACAATTGATCTCAGTGTCACCTTTGGTACACTCTTCATAGGTTTCCTATTTAATGCAGACAACAAGACGTTAGCTTTTAAACCTGATATCGTTGCTCACCTGTAAGAGCAGTTGAAAAAGATGATGATATTGTTCAGAATTGACTGCGGGGATGGGGAGAGGACGCTCTAAGGCACTGATGATGACAGAGTAAATAGTACAACCCTTCTGAAGGGTAAATTGGCAAAATTATGTCCAAAGTCTTAAGATGGGCAAACCTCCTGAGTTTATCCTAAGGAAATCCTCAGAGATGTCTGCAACATGAGCTACTTAGAAGCATTCGCTGCAGCGTTTTTCACCCCAGTGGTTCTTGACCTTGCTTGTGTGTTACAGTCACGTGGGGAGTTAAAAGCAGAAGATAAGTGGTTCTTCAACCAGGTAGGGTGTTGGGGAGGTAAAGGCGAATTTTACACCCGTGGGTGGTTGGCCGTTATCTGGAGACATTTTTAATTGTCCCAGCTGGGAAGGAGGGTGCTACTGACACCCCCTGGGTAGAGGTTAAGGATGTTGTTAAACATTCTACGGAAAAGCTCCCTGCGGCAAACAATTATCCCGTCCCAAATGTCAGTGGTGCTGAGGTGGGGAAGCCTCATCCTGCTGGTGTCCGGGCTCTGCCTCCGGCCAATCACATCCTTTTGGAAGGCAACTGGGCAATATTTAACAACAGTTAAAATACATAATTTATTACATGTTTTTTTTTCCAGTTGTGCCGCTGAGTTATAACTCAGTGTGTGTCTTTACACGCTGGGCTTAGACTCGTGGCTTTTGTTTTAATATTGTGCTTCTTAAACCCAGCTATCACAACGCATCACAAGCCTTTGACACAAGTTAATTACGTATTTTCTGAACTTACTAATTCTGTAACTCAACTTTTATAGATTCCCAGAGTACACAGAACTGATAAGTCAAAGGAGATAGGCATTTTAATTGTCAGATATTTCCGGATTGGCCTCGCACATGCAAACACACCACACACTCACATGTACTATGCTATTCTAAGCAGTTCACAAGGTATCATGTGCTACAAAGGGAAAAATTCGACTCCCAAACACTTGATAATTGGCTTGTTTTTCAAACATTCATAGAGAAGACTGGAAAGTCCATCCATCAAAATGTTTCACTCTTTGGAAGATTAGAGTTTGCTTTTTTTGCTTTTTGCTTTTCTCTATTTTCCAAATTTTCCATGAGCTTACAATTCTTCTGAAATTAGAAATTTCTAAAGCCTGCGTTAAACGTTATTTTGCTTGTGAAGCTACGTCTACACACAACTGTTAGGACATTGTGTATTAGCTCTAGCGTAGTAATGTGCAAAAACCAATTTGGCCGTGAGTACAGTGTGTTTGCTGGGCATCTGTGGTGAGGCTGTGAAGTGGATCAGCTGGACCGGTGACCCTGCGAGCCCTTTGTTAAAAATAGCACTTCCTTGACACATGGCTGCCAGATGCACTTAATTTCTGGATCCATTTATTTAACGTGAAAAATGTGTCTCCTGCAGAAATTCATTGTCGTCTCAAGTTTATAGAGACAGTATTCCCTCTTCACGGAGTGGAGTGCTCATATCTGGAGAGGGAGGCAGAGCCTGTAAGTCCTTCACTCACCAGACATTTATGGGATGCTGACTTGTGCTTCGGGCACTGATTTGGGAGTCTGGGTTCCAGTGGTGAAGGAGACATCCAAGGTCCTTGCTCTGAAGTTGTTTAAAATGTATTTTTAGAGAGAGGGGAAGAGAGGGAGAAAGAAACATCCATTGGCTGCCTCTCCTAAGCACCCCAACCAGGGACTGAAACCGCAAACCGGGCACATGTCCCGACCAGGATTCAAACCAGCAACTGTTGGCTCCATGGGACAATGACCAACCAACTGAGCCACAAGGGTCAAGGCCAAGATCCCTGCTCTTAATAAGATAACGTCAGTGCTGGCTGGGTAGCTCAGTTGGTTAGAGCATCGTCCTGATATGCCGTGGTTGCGAGTTTGATTCCCAGTCAGGGCAGAATACATACATTAGTTGAACAACAAATCAGTCTCTCTCTCTCTCTCAAATCAATATATAAAAAATTAAAAACAACAACAACAACAACCAGAAGCAGACTGAGAGACCTGGAGGGCTGGGAGTCTGGGTGAAAAAGGTGAAGGGATTAAGAAATACAAATCGGCAGTTACAAAACAGTCACAGGGATAAAGTGGAGCATAGGCAGTGTAGTCAGTGATATTATAACAGCCATGCATAGTGCCAGGTGGGTACTGGGCTTATTGGGGGGAATTGCTTTGTAAGCTATATAAACGTCTAACCACTATGCTGGATACCTGAAACTAATATAATATAATATAATATAATATAATATAATATAATATTGAACGTCAACTGTAATTGAGAAAGAACCAAAGCCAAAACCAAGCCACAACAGGCATGGTCTTTGCCCTGTAGTCTTACAGACTAGTGATTCGCTCAGGGTCACACAGTGATGGGTGGAGCCAGCCCCTAAACCTGTGCATTCTCACGTAAAACCCAGCACTCGTTCCGTTAGGCGATTGCCCACATGAACCAACATTTCGGTTGCCCTTTATTACTCCCTTCAGTCCCTTCTAAGGAGGCAACGTTAGAGGTAACTCTCAGACCTCTTCTTTGCGGATGGGTTTGCACCTTCAAGTCTGAAGAAAGCAGCTTTGGTGCAGGGTGGAGGGAGGAATGTCAAGAGTCCTTGACACTGTGAGAAAGCAAGAGAAAAAGGGAGCACCGGCTGAGGGCAGCAGTGGAAAGAGGTGACTAAGGAGGCGTGGTAGACATGGTCATTACGGCCCAAGTCGTCTTTGAGGATAAAGGACTTACTCCCCTGGCTGCTGGGAGTACTGCTGACAGGCAGCCCCCAGCTGTCAACCTCCCTTGGGGACCGCTTTTCCTAAGGAGAGCTGTTTCTCCCGAGGTCACACCCCTTTCCTGGGAAGCTCACATCCAATAACTGATGGAGGAAATAAGGCTCTGAAGGGCCATCCCGGCTCGAGAACTCTTCGTGGGGCTCAGCCTTTGGTGTGGCTGCATCACAGCTCAACTTTTCCCAGCCCCGTGTTCTTCCCCCCACCGCTTCCCCAAGGGCTGGAGTCCCCAGGGCACTCTTTGATAAACACCCTTCATGCAAACCTCCACCGCACAGTCTGCTCTCCAGGAGCCCCATCTGCAACCGAGGGAGGACAAGGTGTCCGAGGGGGGCTGAGTAAGCTAAACCTCCTCCTCTTCCTCCCTTTCGAAAGCTTTGGTGAGATTGGCATCACTCGCTCATGCTTTTGTGAGTGAGACAGCATGTATAGTGGGTTGAATACAGGGGGTCCCCCCACAGCCCACACATTCATGTCTACCTGGAACTTCAGATTCGACCTTGTTTGTGGATGTAATTAGTGAAGGATCTCAAGGTGAAATTATCCTGGATTGAGGGTGGGCCCCAAATGCAATGGCTGGTATCTTTACAGGACAAGGAGAGGACATAGAGAGGACCTCCCCTCTCCCCGCCACCCCACACACAGAGGAAGGTCACATGGAGATAGAGCTGAGACTGGAGTAATGCAGCCACAAGCCAAGGAGCACCTGAAGCCACCAGAAGCTGGAAGAGGCAAGAACGAATTCTCTCCTAGAGGCTTCCAAGGAAATGTGGCTCTGAAGACGCCTCTATGTGTGACTTCTGGCCTGCAGAACCTGGACAGAATAAAATCCTTTCGTTTAAACCACGCGGTTCGTGGAACCACTCACTCAGTTCATGGTGCCTTGTTGTGACAGCCTTGAGAAACTAATGCAATGACAGCTGTCATACGAATGTGAATGAAGTGCCCAGGGCTGAGCATGCAGTAGGTGCTCAACAAACTTGTCGAGCTAAACTGAACTGAATGCTAATAAAGGGAAAAAACATTTATTGAAAGTTATCTTAAGATAGCTTCTCCTTTTATATACTGATTTTTTTTAAGAGAGAGAGAAACATTGATTTGTTGTTCCACCCATTTATGCATTCATTGGTTGGTTCTTGAGTGTGCCCTGACTGGGGGTTGAACCTGCAACCTCGGCATACTGGGACAATGCTCTAACCAAACGAGCTACCCTGCCAGGGCTAGAATAACTTCATGATTTATTTTCTTTAGACCCCGGGCATATGGGCACCTGCTCATTTGCATACTTATTCATAGTGTTTGATTCTACCTGTGGAACTGTAGAAGGATCTGTATTCATTTCTGGGCAATTCTCCTAACTCTTGAAGTCAGTCACTAATGAGGTCCCTGCACTGTGTCGCTGCGAAGCATATCCTGATCATTTAAACTAGATTCCTAATTTTAAAATGCTCCTGGCCTTTTTTTTTTGGGCTGTTCCTCTTGGCCCCTCAGGAGCCTCCAGTCCTATTTTTAGGTGTGTAGGCAGGTGGATAATATGGGACTCACAAAGGTGATTTAAGAACTTGGCACAGCATCAGATGCGAGTGCTCTCGCTGGTGCTGGTCTTGTCACTCCGTCGCTGAGTTGGGCACCGCCCTGGGCCTCAATTTGCCTTATCCATAACACAGAGCTCGTACTCCCTTTGCATAAGCTAGCGATGGGAAAAGAATCCAGTGAATTATCTGATCAGCTCTCACAGGCTCTGCTGTCTGCTAGTCACTTTTGGAAAGTTCCAAATCATTTCTAAATCCTGCAGGCTGAGCCCTCCGGTCAGTATTGCGCTGCAGCTGAGAGCTGAGTGTATCAGTGGCCAGAGAGGTAAGGTAAATGAGTTTCTGAGCTTTAGGGGGGCTGTAAGAGCCCAGAAGGAGCCCCAAGATACTTACTCTGTTTGATCGTGCCTGCTTTTTCAAATTTAGAGACCTAACTGTAGGAAGGATTTTCGATAACTAAAAATGAAAATGTCTAGTCCATCAGCAAATGTATTGAGTATTTGCTCGTGTAGGGCATCTAATAGGTTCTTTTGGAGGATTCAGACACACGATTTCTATAACCAAAGGGGCTCAAGGAGGATCTGTGAACACCCCTTAAGTGCCAACAGAGCCTGTAGAAGTTGCTTTGGGAGTTAGGTCCTTCTCAATGGCACATGGCTTGAAGGTCCCTCTTTCAGGCACCCCTAAAAAAGGAGCAAGCTATGCTTAAAGAGATAGCTGTCAGTGAGGATGTTTTTGGTTGCAGCCTAACTCTAGATTCCTTAAACAATTCAGAGGACTTATTATCTCTTTGCTCACATCACTGAAAATCTGTGGGCATTCCCCCCTCGGGTAAGGCTTGATTTAGCTGCTTGCAGAATGTCACCCAAGCACGTGCTTTCTTTCCGCCTCTCCGTTCTTACTTCTTCAGAGTTTATTGAGTGGTCCTATGGCTGCTCCAGATTCTGCTATTTTTAGGACATCTCACATTTTCAGGCTGAACCATCCAAAGGAAGAAAGAATAGATCTTCTGATATCTCCAACAAGAGACCTGGAAATTTCTCTCTCTCTCTCTCTCTCTCGTGGACCTGAATCCAGCCGTTGGATGACTCCCAAACCAATCCGTGGCCAGGAGAGAAGAACCAAGGCCCAGAAAGCTCTCCGGAGACATGTCTCTGGCTCCCCTTTCCAGAACCCGCATGGTCTCCCACCTCTCTCCTCTCACATCTTCGCTTCTTCCTTCCTGCACATGAACTTCCCCTGCTTTTTTTTCCCTGAGTCGGTGGAAGATGACCGTCCTCCATACTTGAGTTTGCACAAATCCATTCAGATATTAGTAGAGCCCAAGGAACCCCCATATCCTGATTTCAAGTGTCAGGGGAAATAACGTGAGTGGGCCCAGTAGCAACAGTTTCTACTCCCAGTCCCCCAAGTACGCCCAAGGAGCTGGGATCACCACGTTGTATAGATGTAGACAGAGGGGGCCGCCACTGGAGTTGGGAGCGGGGACAAGACTGTTCTCAGGGACTTGGCGTCTGCCCCTGCAACCAGTACAGAAAAGTAAATGGATGCCCTTATATGCCAAAATCTGGGAAAGATCTTTAACTCAGTAGATCCGGTACATGTATCATGAGGATTTTTTTGATTGTGACAGAAATTGACCCTGGCCAATCCCAGCCAATACTCACACACACACATGTACTTATGTAAACATACACATATATCTGGAGTCCCAGGAGAGAGTATCAAATAGGAGTGGCCTGGGTCACTTGTTGTGCTAAATCATTAAAATAATGGTTCTCAGTGAATCACACTTTCCTCTTCCTCCACTTTGCCATGGGATGTCGCTGCTCCTCCCTTCACGAGATGGAGTCTAATTTCCCACCCCCTTGAACTGGAGTTGGCCTTATGACTTGCCTTGACCAACAGAATACGGTGGATAGGATGTTGTGTGAGCTCCAGAGCCTACGTCTTAAGAAGACTTGCGGCTTCTGCTCTCACCTTCCTGACTCCCCCGAGCCACCATGTTGTAGGGCTAGCCTCCTGGAAGATGAGTGGTCACATGCAAGAGAACTGAGGGTCCGCTGATGATGGTCAGAAGCCACTGCCAAATACTGAACGAGAGCATCTTGGATCACCCAGCCCAGCCCTGCCCAGCTGAAGGCAGCCATGTGGACAAGCCCGGGAAAGACCAGCAGGTCTGTTCATAGGGCTGACCCTCAGAATCACATGCAATTATAAGTCACTATTGCTTTAAGCTTCCAAGTTTGGGATTGTTTGTTGCACAGCAATAGATGACTGAAACACATGCCCACCCCCTGGAGCTGGACGGGAGGGATCTGCCAGGAGGGCACTCCGGGAACCCCTTTCGGCTTCCGCAGCGCAAGGACCGCATCCTGGAAGTTCTGCTCTACTAACTGCCCATAGTCAGGGCGCTCTTTGGAGGAGATAAATATTTACCTGGCAGTCAAAAAACAACACACATCCAAGCAAGCTGAGCTGTATAAATACTCTGAGCACCTATTACATCTTGTCTTAAACTCGTACTTCTGGAATAAATTCCACCAGGACAGACTGATTTGAATTAAATAGATGCAGACTACAGCCTGTGCCAACTGCAATCTTCTGCTTCTTCTCTTGGCCCAATGTAAGAACAAACGCATGCACACCGAACCACAAGAGAATGGCTGATTTAGAGGCAAATTAAATAGAGCAACATGTAGGATATCGGTGCTGAATGTTCCAGGACAGGACCCGCACCCTTCCTCTAAGTGTGGAAGAAAGGACTGGCCATGTGCTCAGCCACTAAATACTCCCGGGGTCAGTGGCAGGCTTAGAAACACTTGCATTTACTAAGCGATCTCCAATATAGTGATTCTCATTCAGGAGCGATCACGGCCCCAGAGGCCTGTGGACAGTGTCTGAAGCCAACTGAGTTAGGACAGTTGGGGTAGGGGGTGGGAGGCATGCTAGGGACATCTAGTGAGTGGAAGCCAAAGGGGTTGCTCAACATCTTACAGTGCACAGGACACGCTCCCCCACTCCTACCCACCCCTACACACACAGCAAAGAATTATTTGGTCTGAAAGATCAATAATGCTGAGGTTGAAAACCCTGATTTAATGGAAATTGAGTTGCCAGATAGAACAGGAGTCATAACCGCATCCCATTAGAATTGGGATTAGAATTGGGCATTAGAATTGTCATAAATAATGACAAAGTCCTGTTTTGTTTTGTTTTTTTTTTTCAACAAAGCCCTGTGTCTACATTTATCGTGCTGTATGAAACCTTTCTGCTCCCCAGCAGCTCCATCCCTAGGTATTTACCCCAGAGAAATGAAAACACACCTCCACACAAAGACTTGCCTGTGGATGTTCATAGCAGCATTATTCGTAATAGCCAAAATGTGGAAGTGACCAGAAATGAATCAACTGGTGAATGGATAAACAAAGTGTGGTCTAGCCTCACTATTCAGCAATAAAAAGGAATGAAGTAATGACATGCTAAAGTGTGGATGAACCCCCCCAAAACATTATGCCCATTGAAAGAAGCCAGACACAAAAGACCACATATTATATGATTTCATTTGTATGAAATGCCCAGAAAAGGCGAATTATTAAGACAGAAAGTAGATTAATGGTTATCTGGGGCCAAGGGTGGGAATGGGTATTAATTGACAACAGCACAAAATATCTTATTGGGGTGATGAAAATGTTCCAAAACTGGGTTATAATGATGGTTGCACACTTGATCGACTCACCAAAAAGTATTGAACCATTCGTTAGAATGGGTGGATTTTATGATTCATGATCATACCTCAGTAAAACCTTGCTGTTCAAAGTGTGTCCACGGACCAGCAGCATCAGTGTTACCCAGGAGCAATTCAGAAAAACCTTAGGCCCCAGACCAGACCTGCTGACTCAGAATCTGCATTTTTAACAACATTCCTCAGTGATTCATAAGCACTGCTTGCTTTTTTGTTGTTCCTTTCATTTTGTTTTCTTCTTCTTCTTTTTTTCTCTTTTAAAAAAATTGTGAATTCTTTTTAAAAAATATTTTTCTTTTTTGGGGGGAAGGGAAACAAATATGTCCATAGATTTTTTTTTTCATAAGCACTGCTTTGAGAAGTGCTGTTTTTGTACTGGGACCTGGTCAAAATGTGCAAGACCCAAATGTAGCCAAGCATAACTTTTGGCCAAAAAAAAAAAAGCTCCAGTCCATGTACTAATAGGACCCAAAAGTCTGGCTTGCTGGTTCCACCAATAGGTAGAAAGATAGCATGACTGTTGCAGCTTTGACTTAGATTAAAGAAGGGTTGGCCACTGTGTTTATACTTGGAAAATAATAAACACTGACAACACACAGGGCACTTTTAATGTACCAGCACTGTGGTATCTTTGAATAACATTTTATTTTCTTCTGTCCTGTGAGGACAGTCCTATAACAGCAGTCCTGTGGGGAAGGTACTATACATTTGCTCCATTTTATAGCCAAGAAACTGAGGCACCAGGAAACTGACTGACCTGTTCAGAGTCACACTGCTTGTAAGAGTCCCCTGTCACATCCCCCTGTCGAAAGGAAGGAGAAATCATTCACACAGGTGACAATGCTGCAATTTTCCTGCAGGGGGCACAATTCACACTGCTTTCTTTACATAGGACATCCAATTTTGTGCTTTTTTTAACCCATTATTCTTTATTGACTCCCATTATCCCTTCTGGGTGCAGACATTAGACCAACAGAAAGAACCTTTGCAAGATGGAGGATACAGAGTGACAGCTTAGGCCTGGATGTGAGTGACCTGACTCGGCAGAATAGGGTGACATTAGCCATCAGCACTGTGCTAGGGAGCTGGAGTCTTGGAAGTGGTCCACAGCCAGGGAGCTCAGGCAGCAGGTGGAAGCAGGTGGCAAGTATTAGATGGAGCATCTAATGTTTGCAGCTGTAGCTGGGGACCCAGGCCAGGCTGTGCGCCAATCTAGGCAGAAACTAGAAGGCAAGAAACTTCAGAAGGCTAAAAGAAGGAAGGTGGTCAATGCTGGGGGGCTGGTTAGAAGCTACAGAACACACTGACAGAGGCAGGCGACCCCAACTTCTTGTGTCTTTGCAGCAAACCTAGGCACCCCCCCCCAGACTTGTTTGGTGGGTGCCAGTGGCAGGAGGTATCCATTACTGGGAGCAGTTAAGAGGGTGAACTGGAGAGGTACCATAATACTTCCTGCTGGGAATGAATGGGAGGAATGAAAGTACCTGTGATAGTGGTGATGGTAGAGACATCCATGTACTCGGAGACAAGTGGGCCCCAGAGACTGGGAGGTACCCAAGCAGTGCACTCAGGCAGATGTGCCCAGTGGAGTCACAGTGTGGATTCTCAGTATTTGGAGGAGAGGAAGGCAGGAGAAAGAGAAAGAAGGAGAAGGGAGGAAGATTAGAGAATCACCCAAGATTGCCCTGAATTGTGTGGAGAAAGTTATTCTTGAAGCGAAGGATTCCTGATAGAGGATGGTCCATCCATCTGTCAGTCACGGGGATGGAGTCATCCCCATTTAAACCAAGTCATCGTCATTTAAACCAAGGTGATGTTGGCAACCGGTGTGGACAATGTGGAGGGCAGACTCTCAGGTGACTCCTGTGATCTCCACCTCCTGGTGTTCACGAACCAGTTTGTGTGATCTTCTTCCCTTGAATATGGGTGGGCCCTGTGATGTGCTTCTAACCGAGAAAACACAGCAAAAGTAATGGGCGGCAATGACATTACATAGCTTTAACATCTGTCTTTGTGCAAGACTGTCTCCCTTGCTGGCTTTGAGGAAGCAAGCAGCTGTCCTGTGAGATTCTCCACAGACAGGTCCACAAACCAAGTCACTGAGGGTGGTCTCCACTGACAGCCAGCCAGAAACTACAGCCACAGCTTGTAAGGAACTGAATGCTGCCAGCAACCACATGAGTGTAAAAGGAGATCCTTCCTGGTTTCAATTACATGTGGAATCTAGAGAATAAAACAAATGAATAAACAAAACTGAAACAGACTCATAGACACAGAGAGCAGACGGGTGGTTGCCAGAGGGGAGGGAATTTGGGGGGACTGGGTGAGAGAGATGAAGGAATTAAGAAGTACAATTTGTGAGCCCTGGCTGGCGTAGCTCAGTGGATTGAGCGTGGGTTGCGAACCAAAGTGTCGATTCCCAGTCAGGGCACATGCCTGGGTTGCAGGCCATGACCCCCAGCAACCGCACATTGATGTTTCTCTCTCTCTCTCTTTCTCCCTCCCTTCCCTCTCTAAAAATAAATAAATAAAATCTTAAAAAAAAGAAGTACAATTAGTTAGTTACAGAATCATCATGAGGACATAAAGTACAGTGTACTACAGTGCAGGGGGTATTAGAGGACTAAACGGTAATGGAAAAAACACAATAAAGATAACTTTAGAAGCACAGGATAGGGGATATCATCGATAACATTGTGATAACTCTATATGGTACCTAGTGGGTGCTGGAAATATTGAAGGGGACACTATGAAAAGTACATGGTTGTCTAACCACTGGGCTACACACCTGAAAGCCATACAAAATAGTATTGAAAGTAAGCTGCAATTAAAACAATTGTTTAAAAAAGTAGATCCTTCCCTGGTCAGACTTGGTGTGAGACTGCAGCCCTGGCTGAAACCTTGATGGCCCGCTTTGCAGTGACTCGGGTGCAGCCACGCACCAGATTTCCAACCCCTAGGAACTGGGGTACTAAACACAGGGTGGGGCAAAAGCAGCTTTGCAGGTGTGAGTATGTGAAAAATAGAGTTTATTCTTGTATTATCATTTACTGTATTATTTGCCGCATGAACAACTGTATCCTGCTTTGGCCCCACCCTGTATGCGTTTTTTTTAATGTTGCTTAGTTTGTGGCCATATTTTTATATCGCATTCGATAACTAATACAGACAGACCTGAGTGACGCACTCCGTGTACTCTGCGGCAGGCACTCAGGAGCACCTTGACAAGGATGTTCTTATTTTACTGACAAGTAGGAAACAGAGAGATGCCTTAGTGACTCCGAAAACAAGGCCGTGGGCACCAATTCCCATGGGGAGCTAGGCCTCAATTTCTCTCATTGATTGGCTGTCATGCATATTTCCAATAAATCTCCAATTGTAGTGATTTCTTGTTCCTGGAAGAATCTTAGCTACACAGAGTGAAAAATGGGCCGAGGATCTTGGCCGTGCTACCTTATTGTGAGTGCTGCAGACGGTTTTTCCTTGGCAGGGCAGAGCAAGCTGGGAATTGCATTCCTGAAGGCACCGAGCCTTCATTTTCCGAGTCTGCCTTTTAGACCCCGCTCATGTGGAGCGGGGAGAAAACTAGCTCAGAGGAGTGAGCGTCTTCAAACCCCATTATCCCCGAGCAAGAAATTTCAATTCTAAAAATATACCATTAAGCACAGCAAATGAAAGAGAAATGTCTTAGCGGTTGTGGAGAATCTCTGAGCCCAGAACAACTGGTCGCATTAAGGTGCCGACTTGCTTTTGTCTGCAGTAAACACAACGTGTGTTGCAGCATCAATCCATTGTTCTCCCGCTTCAAGCGTTTCAGCCTAAATCACAGCACTCCGTGGGAGTTCACAAAATCATTTCGGCCCGGGACTGGCGTCTTTCCAGCATGGTGTGCACAGATAGCCCTTGTTTTTGTGCCATGAAATGGTATAGTCTTGGAAGTCTCCATGAGAAAAGAGCATCTTAAAGGAATCTGAACCTCTTAGCTTGCCTTTTGTAATGGGATGACTCTGAAGGAGGCAGCCAGGACGCAAAGCTGAGAACAAAAACAATCTTCTTAAACACCATGTTCTGAAGAGAGGAGAAAATAGTTGGGTCCCTCCTTTCTTTAAGAAGGAACCAAACTCTGTTGCTACCTACGGACTCACTCTAGCCCTGGACTCCAGCGCCGGACTAGACTAGCAACACTGTTCCTTCCCCTTCTCACGGGGGGGAACTTTCTTGGAGGTGGAGGGGGGGTTGGAGGGTGCCTGCCAGAAAGGAGAACTGGAGGTATCTTGTTCCCAGGGAGACTAGGGTGGCCATCTATTACTGGGTGTCAGACTGGTGAATGGGCCCTCTGAGCTTACGCCCTCTCTTCTCAGCTGGTATCATGTGTTTATTCTTCCTAAAGAATTTTATTTTCAGTTTCGTAAGTTTCTGCCACATTTCTCCTCCCAAACCGAATGTTGGGGGTTTTCTTGAATTGAATTTCCATTGGAATTGCATTTCATTTTTTTCAACTTTATTGGGGTATAATTTACATACAATAAACACACCATTGTAGGGATGCATTTAGATCTGTTTTTGACAAATGCATGTACTGTATAACAATCAGTGCAGCCAAGATACAGAACATTCTCATCAGCCTCCAAAAGATCCTCATGCCCTTTTGGAACTAATCCTCATCTCCACCCCCAGCCCTAGCTCCTTTCACTTTTTCCCCTTTCTAGAATTTTATAAGATTGCAATCATAGACTTTGGGTCAAGATGGAGGAGCAGGTACCAGTCCAGCCATAGGCATATAGAGTTTCCTGATATATTCAGACATAATGTAAAACAAATAATCCTAGCAGATTTTTCACTGACAGTTTGTCTATTCATATTTTTGCTGCATATTCATTAGACACAAAGGGTAATTTTAGTAAAGAAATTGTAACCTTAATAAATAAAAATAAATAAATGCCATCATACAGCATATACTTCTTCGTGTCTGGCTTCTCGCATTCAGCATAGTGGTCTTGAGATTTGTCCATGTCCTTGCGTGTCTCAACGGTTCATTGTTGTTATTGCTGAGTTGAATGCCATTGTGTGGGTGCGCCACAGTTTGTTTAGCTTGCTTTTGATTTTTATGTGTATTTGGGAAGAAAAGGGATTCTTGCAATGTGGGTGCTTCCTGTTTAGGGAGCCACGCTTCTCCACTTTCTACTCAAGTCTTGCTTTTATGTCTGGAGCCCAGCTTTACAGTTTTCTTTAGGTGGCCCCTGCTCCTTTCCTGTTGAGTTTGTCTCTAGGAACCTGATATTCTGTTCTTACTAATGGACTCTTTTCTTCTTTAACTCAATGGTTGTTGCTGCAATAATGGTTGCTGCAATGGTTGTTGCTGCAAAGTTACAGATATTTTTATACTTTCATCTTATATCGGGCTATGTTTTGGAATTCTTGTTGGTTTTAAAAACTTCTTAGTTGAGCCTCTTGAATTTTTTAGATTTATAGTCCCTATCCAGTGGTAACATTATTTCCTTTCCTTAAGAACGATACTTATTCCTTTTTCTTTTTCTTGCGATCTCTGAGGAAAGGAAGGAAAATGGGAGGGAGACAGCTGGGGTGCTCAGGCAGAGAGGCAAAGAGGGGGCAAGATGTAGAAGCTTGAACTCCAATTGATGTTGGTCGGGGCATGAACGAAATAAGCAGACACCTTGGAATTGAGCTAGGGGCGTGAACGCCGGAGGGTGGCTGGAAAAGTCCAAGCCGGGGTCCGTTTCCTATGTCAGAAAGCTGTGTAGGGTGGGGCCCTTCCTCTTAACTTCTGGTCTCTGCCCCAAACATCAAAGGAGTTTTAAAGGACGGAGGGGGAGAAGGAACAGCATGAAAGAGCAGATCACTCCGCTCCCCACCCCAAAGCCTGGTCTGTTCTGGGATAGGAAGAAGTGAAGAGTCAGAAGGCAGGACACCGGACTTTGTGAAAACTTGGAGAAACCTGAAAGCGATGGGCTTTGCTAGGGATGTTCTTAAAGGGTAGTAAAGGGAGAGTCCATAGGCAGTGATTGAAGGAAGAGACTGAAAGAAAATAATTAAAATTTTTTTTGACAGATCATGCAACAAACCAGTTGCATTAAAAATGTCAGCTGCACCTGTATTATTCTTATTTCAGGAAAGGGTGCAATTAAGAGGACACTGGAGAAGGCTTTGTTATTCGGAGTGAAACCCTATCTATGTAATTTTTGTAAAAGCATCCCTTTCTGAACTGGACTTGGATTTTGCCTTTCGTGGCACTACCAGTTGGGCACCAACAGGTAAATAAAACATAACCAGGGACTCTGTTAGTATAGGCAGGAAAGTGGAGGCTGCACCTGCAGTTATCCTATTGGGCCACTAGATAGCGCTTCTGCTTCGGTGAGGCAAAACGCAGAGGAATCAATGGTGCCTGGAGGTGCTTGAAATAAGGAAGCCCCCGATGGAAGAAGTAATTTGAAGGCGGGTACCTAAAGGCTGTTGGAAGTGAAATATAGGTGTTAATTAGACTGTGGAGTGGAGAAATGCCAGCATTTCATATGAAATATTTCTACCGCTAACCAAGGAAAGTGAAAAGAAGTAGTTACAACGAGATACTATTTCATGCCCATTAGGATGGCGACGATAATACTTCTTGAAAAAGCACCGAGAGTAACAAGTGTTGGTGAAGGTGTGGAGAAATTGGAGCCCTGATGCATTGCTGGTGGGGATGTAAAATGGCGTAGCTGCTGTGAAAAACAGTTTGGCAGTTCTTCAAAAGACTAAATGTAGCATTTTATCATCCAGCAATTTCACTTCTATGTATATACACAAAAGAATTGAAAGCAGGGACTCAAACAGATACTTGTATGCCAATGTTTATAGAAGCATTATTCATAATAGCCAAAAGGTGGAAGCAGCCCAAGAATTCATCAACAGTTGAATAGATAAGCAAAATGTGGTCCATCTCTACAACGTAGTATTACTAAGTCACAAAAAGGAATGAAATTCTGATACATGCTACAATGTGGATGAATCTTGAAAACATTATTCTAAGTGAAATAAACCAGACACAAAAGGGTAAATATGATACGATTCCACTTATATAAAGTACCTAGAATAGACAAATTCATAGAGATAGAAAGAATTTTTAAAAATGAAAGAAAGAATAGAGGTTACCAGGGGCTTGGAGGAATGAGGAGTTATGTAATATGTTCACAGTTTTAGCTTGAAAAGAGCTCTGGAAGCCCTGGCTGGTGTAGCTCAGTGGATTGAGCGCAGGCTGTGAACCAAAGCATCACAGGTTCGATTCCCAGTCGGGGCACATGCCTGGGTTGCAGGCCACGGCCTCCAGCAACCACACATTGATGTTTCTCTCTCTCTCTTTCTCCCTCCCTTCCCTCTCCAAAAATAAATAAATAAAATCTGAAAAAAAAAAAAAAGAAAAGAGCTCTGGAAATGGATGGTGTTGATAGTTGTACAAGAACATGAATATACTTAATGCCCTGAACTGTACACTTAAAAATGGTTAATGGTGAAGATGCTAAGTCTTATTTTAGGTGTAATTCTTTACCACAGTTGAAAAATAAATGAAAAAAAAAAGAGCTATGTCAGGCTGGACAGTGTCTTTCCAAATATGTAAAGCCCCCCAAATCGATATCTTGGGTTTTCCTGCCACGTGATGCGAATGAACAACAGAATACATCTTTTTACCCACACCCGTGTTTGGTGTTTCCTTTCCTCCCAGAGTCCTCTCAGCGAGGTTTGCTTCTGGGGCTTGGACAACCTCTCACAACACCCACGTATGGAAAGCCGAAATGATTTATTCTGCAGTCTCTCCAAGTGTTTTAATTTTATTAGAAGTTGAGAAATAAAGAGAATATCACGAAGGCTGTTTGACGGCAGAAAGAGTGGAGAAGTGCAAACCAGTATTTATTGTGGAGAAAGGTCAACCCAGTTAGTTTTGAAGAATGCCATTGCAAGGATTATTCTTTTTTTTAATGAATAAGCTTTTAGTCATTAAAAAAAAGCCTCTTTGACCTTATATCCTACTATTCTTGCCTGTACTCCTTCTTCTTCCACGTTGCTGGTTGTGGGAGGCTCGGGAGTGGCCTGACAAAGATGCCCATGTTCTAATCCTCAGAGCCTGTGAACATGTGACCGTACATGGCAAAAGGGACGAAAATTTTAAAGGTAAAACTTAAATCAGGGTGGCTTTTCACTTGAACTTTAGGTCTAGGACTTTACTGAATGCGTGGGTGTTCATTTATGAACACGTGAATTCAGAGAATACCAACTCACCGCGGGCCCGCCTAGGTCCAGACACTGTGCAAGATGTTCAATTGTTGCCGGGAGCAAGATGGGCGTGATCCTTGTCCTTAGGCAGCCAGAGTGTGGGTGGGCCTAGGCAGGTTGTTGTGTGGACTTCAGTTTTCAGCTCCTGAAGCATCAAAGAATGTGATTGCCGGACTGTAGGGAAAGTGTACGTTCAGTTTTGTAAGAAACCGCCGGCTGTCTTCCATAGCGGCTGTACTACGTTGCATTCCCACCAGCGGTGAACACGACTCACTGTTGCCCTGTATCTTCTGCAGCACTCGGCAACGTCAGTGTTCCTGGTTTTGGTCATCGTGGTAGGCGTACGGTTGTATCACACTGTTGTTTTAACTTGCACTTCCCTGATGACAGGTGATGTGGAACACCTTTTCACGTGCTCATTTGCCATCTGTCTGTCTTCTTTGGGGAGGTGTCTGTGAAGGTCTTTGGCTCAGTTTTAAATTGAGTCGTTTGTTTCCTTATCGTTGACTTTTCAGAGTTCTTTGTATATTTTGGGTAACAGCCCTTTGTCAGATGTATTGTTTGCAGGCATTGTCTTCCTGTCTGGGGCCTGTGTTTCATTTTCTTGAACACTGTAGGGATATGTTGGCATTTTTGCTAGTTGTCCTTAGAGAACATTTGAAGTGAGTCAGGTGCCTGAATTTCTCGTATTTTACACGGACTGGAGATTATAAAACACTTCTGAAATCAGTGGGCAGAAGGTTTAGAGATGTGTTTTAAAGCTTATAGCATTTTTGATGAAATGTAATTGACTGGTATGCCCAAGCATGGTAGAGTAATTATCTAGAATCAAATGGCAGGAAGGCTAATTGCCATTTAATTGAGTTTTGAAATTTCATCTTTCCTTGTTAGAAGCTTTGTTTAGGGTCAAAGAAGGAGAAAAAAACAGATGAGAAATGATTCATTCAAACTTGGGCAAAACATTGACACCAGTAGGTGTCAGAATGGAAGTTGTAACAATCAGTTAAAATTTTCATAATCTTTAAACCTGGAAAATGTATGAGTGTGCTTTCATTTCTTTTGGCTACATGAACAGACAGGTGAAGTTGTTGGGCCATAGGTTCTGTGTTGAACTTTTTGAGGAATGGCCAAACTGTTTTCCAAAGTGACTCCATCATTTTACATTCCCACCACCAACGTAGGAAGGTTCAATTTTTCCCACGTCCACACCGACACTTGGCATTGTCTGTTTTTGTTGATTGGAGCCGTCATAGTGAGTATGGGGTGTTAGCCCATTGTAGTTTTGATTTACTTTCCTAATGAATGACTCATGATGTTGAGCATCTTTTTTTTAAAGATATTTTTATCTATTTATTTTTAGAGAGGGAAGGGAGGGAGAAAGAGAGAGAGAGAGAGAAACATCAATGTGCGGTTGCTGGCGGCCATGGCCTGCAACCCAGGCATGTGCCCTGACTGGGAATCAAACTCGTGATGCTTTGTTTCTCAGCCCGCGCTCAATCCACTGAGCTACGCCAGCCAGGGTGGAGTATCTTTTAATGTGCTTTTTTTTTTTTTTTGCCATTTGCATATCTTCTTTGAAGAAATGTCTATCTGAATCTTTTGCATATTTTAAAGTTGGGTTATTTGTCTTTTTACTGTTGAGGAAAAATTCTCTGTACATTTTGGATATTAGACCCTTATCAGTTACTTGATATACAAATGTTTTCTCCCACGCTGTGGGTTGTTGGCTTCAGGTTTCACAAGGCATTTCACGTCTCTTAGCTCTTATTGTCACAATAACTAGGCATAAATTTAGACTCAAAGAGGTTAAATGATGCGAGTTTCCCAAATTTCAAGATCTTCACAAAGCTATAATTATGTGCCATTTATACTAGTGTTTACTTTATCATTTTATTGATTTACTCATTACTTTGTTCTTAAAAACCTCCTTTAGTCTTACTCCAAGTGATATAAGCTGTAAAATACCTGGTTTGACAGACTGGCTGCAGTTTTCCTGAGCACAGGGTGAAATTTTAAAAATGACTTTTCTATGTGACCTGAAAGTGTCTCTTGTACTGGTGGTGGGGACACATTTTTGAGAATAAGTAATACCGGGGATATGACCTGCTCTTAGGAAGTACTCAGCTAGTGGTAGTTATTTTTACTATTTGGAAGTTACCTGCAGTTACAATAGCTTGAGGAATTCTTTCTTGCCAAAGGGACCAGAATAGCTTTGCCTCTTTATGTCCAGAATGGGGTTAGCTTCTCAGATTCTTGTTCTGCCCTTTGGGAGGATGGAATGTACAGTTGTTAATATGCCACTAAGTCTAGTTTGAGTCTCGCAGTCCTTTCTCCTATCTCTTAAAGGTGCATTGGCTTATTTCTGCTTGTATCATTTCCCAGCTGAATGCTTTGAGAGCAATCACATTTCTTTAATTTTCAAGTTTCGGGTATTTCCTGTTGCATACCACCTGCTCTTCCTTCCTTTGGTTGCCATAGACCTCTGCAGTCCCCACCGCCATGGGAGCCCATCACTGGGTTTTACCGTTGTTTGCTTACCTCCCCATTTCCCCACCACACTCAGCTTCTCAAAAACAGGCAATGTGGGTGTCCTTTTTATTTCGGTACCCCCTGTGCTGGGCACCGTGCATTTTTTGAATAAATGAATGATTAGATGCAAGAACATCACAATGCCCTTTATTATGACTCCGTTCTGATGATTTTCCAGAATCCTCACCACAGCAATCATCATGGATTCACAGTCAACAGAGAACGGATCATTGCTTCATTGTGGGCAAGAACAAACACAAGGTCCCCTGCCAGTCTAGTTCTAATGACGGTTCATTCTGTTCGGCCGTGCTTGCCCTTTGAGTATTGGCACAGTCACTATTCCTTACTCTCTTTTCCTTCCACACTTCCTGCGCAGGGGCCGCCCTCGAAAGGAAAGCAGTAGAGTTAATGTGGTTTTTAGTTCATGTTTCTTTCTTCATTTTATTTGTTTATTCCCTGTCTTGTTTCACCAAGGATTGGCAAAGGCCAGTAACTGTGCTACTGGGCCATTAGGAGGATATTGAGGATTCAGCACAGTGCAAAAGGGTGTTAACATTGCATTCTAATTTAGGATGAGTAAGTCTCACGATTCCTTTTCATGTCGGTACCCCTGTGCTGTGCTGGGAAAGCCTTCTGTTTGTGATGCCTGGAAACTAACAATTTGCTGGACTAGAGAAATCAGCGGAAGCATTGACTAGATCCGCATTCACAGCTTTTCTGAGATTCTTCATATCAAGGCAAGAGCTGCCTACAACCCTTTTTGTGTCTCCCCTCACCTTGCCGTCCCCAAAACCTCTCAAGTCATTAGAAGCGTTTCTTATTTTTATACAGTTTTCTGGACTGGGTCAGCCCTGGCAACATGACAAAAGCAGAGGCTGGGAGAATTTGTAACCCATTCTGAGAAGCAGGTTTTGTGTAGAGCAAAGGATTTGGAGTCCATTAATCCTGGAGTTCCAAACCTAGCTCCAATACCTAAAGCTAAATGACTCAGGATTAGTCACGTGACCTCCCTCAACCTCAGTGTGTCAAGTGTGGATTACAATTCCTCCTGCTGAGGGTTATGATTCAATGAGATTCAAAGGAATAAAGTGCTTGGTAAAGGAAGGGGGTGCTTGATAAATCACAACTATCCTTATTGTCCCAGGAATGAATAACAAGTTGTGTTGGGGGGAAAAAGTATATTAAGCAAGTCTGTAACTTTGCTTTTGTACCGATGCGTGCACATGTGTGTGAGTGTGTGAGGGTGGTGACACACTTCTGGTTCTATCTGTAGGGATTAGGAGAGTACAGAAAGGACTTTAACTTTTATATACATATATAGGATATAACACACACGGTTTAATAAGTATTAAACCTCCATATTACCACCCAGCTTAAGAAACAGATCACAGCAGCACCCTGACACTTTTGCTTTCATACGGTTTTACCACCTGTAGGTACATCCCTCACTAAACACATTATCTTGTCAGTTCCTGAAATTTATGGTAATACATTACACTTTATTGTCTTGTTTCCTTCATCCAGCATTGTTTTGAGACACGTTATGTCATTGTAGTTAGCTGTAGTTTATTCTTTTTCATTGCTGTTTGAAAATAGTGCAAATAGGAAATTATCCTTTCTTCTGCTGATGGGTAACTTTCAGGGTTTTTTTTTCTCATTATGCCACTCAATACTATTTGTACATCCCTGTACATGTCTCCTGATGTATGTAATTAGGAGTTTCTCTAAGATATATGAGAGTGAGTCATAGAATGTGCGTATCTTCAACTTTAACAAACAGTGCCAACACTGTACTAATTTACAGTTCCATGTATAAATGCATGTAGCTCCTCTTCTTCGAAACTGTCGGATCCCCCCTAATCTGTATGCATATTATTTTATCTCGTTGTGGCATTATTTTCCTTATTTTGTGATTATCAGTGAGGTTGAGCACCTTATTATATGTTTGTTGGCCGTTTGGATTTCCTCCTTAGTGAAGAGCCTGTTTACATCTCTTGCCTTTTATTTTAAAATATCCTTTCAGACAGTCTCAATACCTGCACCTACTCTCTGCAGGACATTAGATCAAAGATGCTGTCACCGAGGCAGGTGGAAGTTCAGACTCAAAACATCTGCTACTTCAGCTGTAGCAGAGAACCAGTTGATTTCCCAAATTAACAAGTACTTAGACTTTAGCCAAGATCGAGAAACCAGACTAGGCAGAGGCTTGGCTCCCTTCCCCCTCGCAGCTGCCGGGAAAGCAGGGGACACCGCCCTGGCCTGGTGACTTCCCCAGGGATCTTATACACTAACCAAGGCTCTCCAAACACTGCATCCTGCTTACTGACAATTTCAAACCTCCAAGGCCCGCCCCTCCGCCTCTCCCTTTAAGGACTTTGGGGGGCGTGGCTAGTATGCAGATGTCAATCATAGGTACGGGCACTCTGATAGGTTGGACCCGCCGTTTCTGGTTCAAACGTGGCGGCGGGAAGCAGGGAACCGAGCAGAGTGCAGACCGGTGGGATCCTCTGAGCGTGAGTCTGAACGCCACCCTACACCCTATTCTCCGTCACCCCACTTCACAAGACCTCGGAAGGGCCTCCTCCACCCACCCCTATCCCGCTTTGCCTCCCGCAGGAGGGAGGGCGGTGGTCCCGCCCCCAGGGCTGCTGGTAGTTGGGAAGGTCAACTCCAGCAGGCGAGGCTCACGCCCCTCGGAGCCGAGGGGGTCTGCTGGGAGGTGCCCCGGGCAGCAGGAAATTGTTCTTTTCTGAGCCTGAGTGGGGTCCTATGGTGTTCTGCCCTGCCTCCTGTCAGCACCACCTTCATTGTGTCTAGTGGAGTCCAGCAGCAACTAACCACCTGGGTGAGCTTAATGTAGTGTCTTCATATTCCCGGAATCCATCCATCACTTGCTACTTCCGGTCTCTTGCACTGCGCTCCAGCGCCTCTGGTCCCCTTGCTATTATATTAGAGAAGGCCAGGTCCTGCCTCCGAACCTTAGCTCTGGCTTGTCCCTCAGCCTGGGGTAGTTTCTCCAGTTATCAGCAAGGCTTGCTGTTCACTCCCTTCAGGTGTTCGTTTAGATGTTACCTTCTCAGTATAGTCTACTCTGACCACACTGTTAAAAATTGCAATTGCGCTTGCGCACACGCGCACCTATGCCCCAAAGGCCCTCTCCTGAAGTTTTTTTAACCTCATAACACTTTAATCATTTCCCAACATATTATGTGGTTTGCTCAGTAACTACTAATAGCACCTACTGTGTACCACACTATATGTGTCCCCACTATGTGAGGATAGAAATCCCTGCTTTTGTGCTTACATTCTAAGGGGGGCACAAAATAAATTTGTAAGTGAGTGATTATGTCAGATAGGTGCATCACCTGTTACAGTGAATAAAAATGTGGTTTTTATTCTCCCTCACCAGACTGAGTATCCCCCGACCCGCGTGATGGCTGATCCTCACCACGCTGTCACTGATATCTTGAGGAAGGTCAGGCTCTCTGAAACCCTTTCTCCTTACATTGGCCTTCTCTTGTCTCCTTTCAGAACCATTGGGGAGATGTTGAAATTCAAGTATGGAGCACGGAATCTACCGGACGCTGGTGTTGCTGAGCCCATTGCCAGCCGGGCCTCCAGGCTGAATCTTTTTTTCCAGGTAACAGGTTGCCAGCTCTGCTTGCTGAGTTTGTTTCCTTGGAACTTTCTTGTCGCTCACCTTTGCCTTTATTATAACACTGAGACTAATATAGGAGAATCCCGTTCGGTGTTTTATATGCCCTGATAGTACTGGGTAAAAGGGGTCACTGTGCAGACAACGGTAGATAGTTAAACTTGCCCTTGAAGGAAATTTTTAAAAAATTATTTAATGCACTTTATATGTACGAACATTTGGCCTTTTACTAAAGAAAGAGGAGCAAATGAACAAAGGTCTGCTGGACTAAAATTTCTGTAGGTGTAATCCTATTTCTTTTTCATTCAAGGGATGTTTATGTTTTATATTTTTTAAAAAAGCAGTTTTGATAAATACCACACCTGTGAAACCTACATTCTTCTTAAGGCGTAGAACATTTCCATCACCCCAGAAGTATTAAAAATTAATATCATGAGATTTTATCCAAGTAGATTTCTAATTCTTTTGTTTCTGATATAGATGTAACACCATTGATGTAGAGATCCTTTTTGACTTACGTATTCACAAGTCAGGTGGAAAACAGAGCTAGTGGTGAAGATTTAGGTTTGCATTCTAGCCACAGCACTTGTTAGCTGTGTTACCTTGGGTGAGTCAACTGTCTCCTCTGAATCCGTTTGCCATTCTTTAAAAGAGAGGTTATAACACCTAATTTACAGGACAGTTGTGAGGATTAAATGAGATTATCCATGCAAAGCACTTAGCTCCTTGCCCACCTCTTGGTAGGCCCAAATAGTAATAATAGTTATAGTAACAATAAGTTTATGTTTACTTAGGATTGATTATATTCAGGAGGGTATTTATGTAGGGCATCTGTGTGATAATAAATGCTGATATGTTCTTGATGGTTTTTATTTTTATTTTTTCAGAATATTTGTGCTGGGGAATGTTCAAACAGGTCTGAATGGAGACAGATTGAAAGCTTAGGTAGTTCTTTGGGACTGTCCTCCTCTCCATTTTAAGTCCTGAGATATTCTGCTTTTTAGCCTTCTCGTTTTTTACTCCAGAACATTCCCGACTTATTACAAAATTTTTAAAGAGCTTATAATATGCTGATTACATAGTAATAACTGTGGCTTCCAGTGTGCTGGGCACAGACCAGCATGCTCCTGATTATCTTTCTTCAGCCCTGTAACAAAAGTAGGGACTGTCTTTGTTACATTCCACATTGAAGGAGACACAGATCTCGGGAGGCAAGGACTTGTCCAGGATCATGCAGCTTGTACGTGGCACAGCCAGGCTCTATTTTTAATCTGTCTTACTCCAGACACTGGTCACGCAACTGCTGGGCAACACTGCCAGTGTATGTCAGTTTATAAAATGTCTTTATAATACTAAGTGTCATAACAGTAAGGATTGTGGGTAAATCCCCAGTTCATCTTTTTTTAAATGAATTTCCTCACCCCCAGGAAAGCCATCATTTGCAAATGTAGCATATACTTAACATTTGCCTAATGTAAACAGCTGAGGGTGCTGATCTTTCTCTATAAAATGTCATTTTAATAAGGTTTTAATAGAGTGGTGATTTTGTTTTTCATTGAGGGAGTATTTATTATCACAAAGGTTCTTTCCATAAATATCCTCCTAAATGTAATCACTGCTAAGTGAACATAAATTTATTGTTACTTTAGAGTGAGTTTCAGGTTCTACTTAGTAGTACTTTTCAATGAACTCTAGGTCAGTATTTGGCAGACTTTTAGATTTTTGAGTCAGTAAAATTTCACAGATTTGCTGGGCTGACCGAGGTTTGCCAGCTTTTTATTTTGCCAAGTAAGGTATGTAAAAAACCCCAAAGAGATAATGAAAAAAACTTACTATCTTCTGGTCCTTTTATTTCATAAAAAAGAGGGTATTTTAAGAAACACCAAGAGAGAAAGGACATAATTTCAGAACAAAAGACCCTTTTAAAATTTGGGTATGTATAGTGTTATAAAAGAGTCATTATGTGGTGTTCATTTTTTCCTTATGTCATGGCAGACTTGAAAACTATTAAGAGTCACCACCGTATTTGGTAACTGCTGCTCTACTTAGTCTACACTCGTTAAAGAACAGAAGAAACAAAGAATTTTATTTTTCTGAGTTAGTTGCAGAACTGTAAAGGAACAGATACTGTGGCCAGTGCCTCACAAACCTGTCTGAGGTTTGAATTTCTTAGGGGACTTGTTAATGAAACAGATTTTAACTTACAAACTCTAAAATTCTAATTCAATAGGCTGCAGATAGTATCAGAAAAATCTGTTTCTTTGTGGTTGTTTGTTTTTAGTTTTCCAGTTCTCCAGGTGATTCAAGTGTAGTTAGTCTGTTTCTATTATCCAGTGCTGTGTAACAAACTACTCACGAAGGTTAAAGCAAGGAGGATTTATTTTTCTGATGATTCTGTGGGTTGGCTGAATTCAGCTTCTGCTCCCCCCTATAACATCAGCTGGGGTCACTCAGGGGGCCGCGTTGAGCTGGGAGCCTGGCCACGACCGGAACATCTGGGTGCTGACGGCAGGCAGGCTGGGGTGTCCCAGAGCTGTTCCACCTGTCTCTCTTCCTTATGAGATCTCTCGTTATTCGGTAAGTCTAACCCAGGGACCGTAGTTTTTTTTTTGGTGCATAATAAGTATTTTAGACTCCGTAGGCCATATGGTCTTTACTGCAACTACTCAGCCCTGCCACTGGAACACAAAAGCAGCCCTAGACCATGTGTAAATTAATGAGCGTGGCTGTATTTCAATAAAGCTTTTGTTTGTAAAAAAAGGCGGTGGGTCAGATTTGACCCATGGGCCATAGTTTGCTGAACTGTCCAGCTTGAGCTTCTCTACATGGTGGCTGGCTTTCCAAAAGAGCAAAAGTAGTGCCACATGTGCCATACTTTGTTGGTTGAAGTGTGACACATAAACAGCGCAGATTCAAGGGAGGGGAAATAGACTCCAGCTCTTGATGGGAGCAGCAGAGAGACCGCTCCACAGTCTATATGGCCTGACACGTGGGATCCATTGCTCTAGATCAGGGGTTGCAAACTCATGTCCCTGGGGACCAGGCAGGGAGTGTAAATGCATCATTTGGGCCTGGTGAAAAACTGCAGGCCAGGTCTGCAGCGAAATGCACAACTCATTCTCCATCCAGAGGGGCCTTGTTCCATAGCTGCAGCTCAAAGCACCAGGCAGGATCATGGGGCAGTGTTGCGAGACCCAGCAGTGCTTCAAGAGAAGCCCGAAATCTGCCTCTGCCCCCATTTTTTGGCAAAATATGATTTTTCAATATTGGCAGATAATTCTAATTATTTTACATACCACAGGCCAAACAAAACATGTCTGTGGGCTAGACACAGTCTGCCAGTTTGCAACTGTTGCTCTAGATCATGAATGAATTTAGCTTTAGTATAGTTATTCCCTTTGTTCCACTCTAGATTGAATTCACTGTAGTGAATTAAAGAAGCTGGAGTTGTATTAATAAACCTCTGGGTACACGTGCAGGAAGTGGCAATCACTGTTTCCTGTTCTAGAGCCATGGAGACATGTCAAGACCAGCAAGGTCCAGAATAAACGTTTCCGTGAGTCTCAGACCGTTAAGAAAGAAAGATCTTTTCCTATTAATGGCAGATACGTGAAGTTCTTCTTCCCAGGTGCTGGTGAAAGAAACCCACAGTAATGGAATCGTACAAGTGATAACTTAATGACTGTCAATTGATGTCTCTTTAAAGAACGAAGCCACAGAATTGTGCTGTTAGCGTGTGTCGTGAGCAGTTAGTCGAGCTGGTGGCTTGTAATTTACTCTGTGTGGATGGATGTTATTGATCAAAGCTTTTCATTATTGACAGTGTCTCCATCTGCTGTTTGCTGTTTTTAGGGGAAAGCACCCTTTATGACTCAACAGCAGATGTCTTCCCTTTCCCGGGAAGGGATATTAGATGCCCTCTTTGTTCTCTTTGAAGAGTGCAGTCAGCCTGCTCTGATGAAGACGAAGCACGTGAGCAACTTTGTCCGGAAGTGTAAGTCGGGAGAACTGTTTCTTGAAAACTGTCCCTCTAGAGAAAATTGGAAGGATGCCAGAGGCAGAATGGGTTAGTGGTTGCTGACAGTGGGTAAGAGTTCTGCCCTGAGACCCAGTTGCTGTTGCAAAGTCAGCTTCCACCTATTGTAGCTGGGAGACCAGGTAAGTCAGCCCTCTTGCTTGCAAGCGACTAGAAACTCAGCTCAAACTAGCTTAGGCCGGAAAGTGAATTTATGACTCACGAAACTGAGAAATTCAGGGATGGTCAAAGTTGAGGTATGGCTGGTTCCAGGGATTAGATAATGTCCTCTGGTCCGTTCCTCTACTCACTCAGGGTGGACTCTCCATTAGGCATAGTGGGCACAGTGCTTAGGTCCTACAATATTTAATTTTAACAAATTTAATGCATTTTAATTTATTTGTACTTTATTTTAAAATCATAAAGACAATATGAATATAGAAGTAATGTGTAATGGTTCTGGATTATATTCATCATTATGCCACTCTAGTCATAAAATATATAAATTTTTGAATTTCTTTTTTTCTGTAATGCAGGAAGGGGCTGTTGAAAGCAAAAGTACTTGGGGCCTAAGTCAGCCCTGCCCGCACCCTTAACTTTGCTTGACTTCCATTTGGTGGGGAAGTTGGCTGCTGGTGCCCCAGTTTCATATTCATTTTGGAAGATTTTATTTATTTTTTACTTTTATTTTATTTATTTATTTTTAGAGAGGGAAAGGAGGGAGAAAGAGAGGGAGAGAAATATCAATATGTGGTTGTCTCTCATACGCCCCCAACTGGAGACCTGGCACACAACCCAGGCATGTGCTCTGACTGGGAATTGAACAGGTGACCTTTTGGTTCGCAGGCTGGCGCTTAATCCACTGAGCCACCCCAGCCAGGGCTATTTATTTATTTTTAGAGAGAGGGGAAAGGAGGGAGAAAAAGAGGGAGAGAAAGATCAATGTGTGGTTATCTCTTGTGTGCCCCCTACTGGGGACCTGGCCCGCAACCCAGGCATGTGTCCTGCCTGGGAATTGAACCAGTGACCCTTTGGTTTGCAGGCCGGCGCCCAATCCACTGAGCCACACCAGCCAGGGCGGAGCTGGGAGTTTTGAATAGATAAAATCAATGTATGTCAAGTACAGTGACTTGAGATATTTATGTGTGAACCTTGTCTGCCCTCTGTTTCCTCATCTGCAAAACGGGGAAAGTGCATATCTGAAACGGCTGGATGAGCTAGTGCACAGACCAGGTTTATCATGTGGCCCGGTGCACAGAGACCGTCAGTGTTACCCAGCAGTGATAGTCATAAACCTCACCGACGTTTAATATATTGTGTACCTTTAACTTTCAAATGTACTTGGGGCATTTGCTCATTATTCTGAACTTGTTTAAATAAACTCCCACCTTATTTTCTTGAATATTTAAAATCTGGCATGGGGAGTGGGAGGGGAAGGGAAATTGTGTGACAGGCGAATTTACCGAGCCATCCACAGGCACCTTCATTATTAGTCTTGAGACTGCCCTCTGGTCACTTTAAGCAGCAGGTCTTCTAGGCTCATTCAGTAATCAGGGGGCTAGGCTTAGTGAAGTGTAGGTTCTGCTAATGGCATTCCCTTCCAGGGAACTGTTTCATTTTATTGAAGAGGCTTCCTGGAGAGTACAGTTGAGAGGCTATGATTGAAAAAGGATGATTGCATTAGTATGATTTTTTTCCCTTTTGACTTTCTGTTTTGGGATGTAAGCTTCGTTTCCCCATGGGGAGAAGGGTCCAACAGCTGCCATTGCCATAATTTCCTGAATCTTGTCGTAGAGATGGAGATTTTGTTTGGGACTGTCGGAGGAAATGAGACAGCGTTAAAGCCCTAAAGTGTTGCCCCTAGCGTGGGCCAAGAGAGGCAGGGAACTAGCATCTGGGAACTAGGGAAGGGATTTTTATTTCTTAATGACTATTCTACCCCTGGTGTCTGGCACATAGTAGATGCTCAGTTAATATCGGTTGACTGACTCTAATGCTAAGTAAACAAAATAAGTAAACAAAATAAGCACAGTGTCTCATAATTTGTGTAAAAAAAATAACAAGTATAATATTAAAACACACATAGAAAAGTGTTCATAACTCTCAAAGTCAGGCATTTCTTGGCGTTTTGATAGCTGAAAGTCTACCCTCTTGCATCTACATTTACCATAAGGTAAGAGTTTCTATATGCTTACAATTTTAATGCTTGTGGGCAAATTATAACTTGAACTTCTTTTTCCTAACTGCAAACATAATACAAAATTAAATATAAAAGATCAGAGAGAAAAATACCTCCAAGTCTTACTTGCCTGAGATAACCACTGTTAATAGTTTGGTGCATAGCATTGCAATTTTTTTGGTCTATAGAAAGTATTTATTATGGCAGTTTTCAAACATATCGAAGGGTAAGGAAGGTAGTATTATGAATTCCCATGTACCATTCAGTTAGCTCCAGCATCTGTCAGCCCTTTCCATGCGTGTTCTCACATTCCTCTTGTTTAATTTTGCACAAGATGGATATGTGCTAAGTTAAAAATTGAGATATAAGCATTTATTTGAGACCAATAAGAATAGTTATTTGGGAATCCCTGGTGCAGGCAAAGCCCAAACTGTGTTCCGTTTAGAAGACAAAGGCAATGAGTACTTATGAGAAAGGGAAGGGGAGCAATTACATCAATAGAAGGAAGGCTTTTTGATTGGCGCAGGTAATATAACACAGTGATACTAATTCTAAATAATGTTTTAAATTTTCGGTTCAGTAGTCATCAGTCATAATAACTGCTTTTCTTTTTCTTTGGCAAACAGTTCTTTGAGACACAAGGTTGCTTATGCACAGTCCAAGGGTTATTTTGCCCTTTGTGACTGACATTCTGAAGATCTGAGACGGGAGTGGTGCCGGGCAGTTGCTCTGGCCTGACTGCTCCAGCTCCATTCGAAAGCAGCCCAGTTTACATTATTGTTTACAAATGTGTATAATGTTTTGTCACTAGCTTTGCTCAGTTAGCAATATGTTTACTCAGCAAATATTTCTGGAACACTCGCTATGTGCCAGGTTCCCTTTTAGGTATTGATTTTATAATAGTGATCAAAACAGACCCAAAAGTTACGTGTTCTATTGGAGGTTGAGCTCTACCTCATTGTCTCAAACATGGGCCTGTTATTCTTTTATGTGGGGGACTTTCCCACTGATGAACCTTTAGGTTGTTTCTGATTATTTTTCTGTTAGAAGCGTGCTCATCACATTTTCATATGTATCTTTTCTGAGCACATGTGCCAGTGTTTCTGTGAAGCGCGAGTCGTAGAAGTTGAAATGTTGGATTACTGAGTCTTAAAAAGGAAGCATTGGATTCAGCAGTGTTGGCTTTTGCCCTCTGAGTGCAAACGTGTATCTGACAAGGTCATTCTTTGAGTGCTTTTCATTCCAGTGCTTTGGGTCTTTATCTCAACCTCAGTGGGCTCTTAAATGCTATAACCTTGTGCAGGGATGAAGGGTGATGTGGTTTTGGAGTCACAGAAGCTGCCGATTTAGAGAGAAATTGTAAAGGTGCTTTTTTTTTTTCATAGTTATGGACTTGAGTTTAGGATCTCACCTGTTGACCTGAATAACCCAAAGCATCTGGAAAAAGACAGTGAGATTTGGAACGGTTTCTCAGAGTTCTGAGACTACCATGATCGCTTTGCCTGTAAGCAATTCGTCTACTTGTGTGATTGAGATATCTGGTGGTTGGCAGTGACAGACCCAAAGCTAATAAGTTGGACAAATGCTGTGAGCAAATTGGGGGCCCAAGGCCTAACAGAGAATCAAGAGAAATTAGCCTCGTGTGGGAGCAATAATAAAATCAGGTTCCACCCAGGGAGTTCCAGGCCAGCATGTTTGCAGAATTACAATTCAGAACTCAAATGCTTGATCTGAAAGGGACTTGGAAAGGGACAGGGAAGAAAGATGGGGCTTGGCGCTGCGATGTCAGGTTAACAGGAAAATACTGTTCAGCTTTCAGTTTTGCTTCTGCATGGAATTCTCTGTGTGGGTGCTCTAGATTTGGTTTTTACAGTGGTCATGATGAATTCATGGGGATCTACCCACCACTCTTGCCTGGTTCCCCAAGTGACCGAAGGAAGGTGTTTGCAGGATGACTGGCTAACGTGAGAGGTGGGTCTGTGGGCGGAAAGGCACTCAGTGTAACAGAGCTCGTCATCTGTGCCTTTGATCCAAATGAATGGAATTCTACCCGTGAGACAAGGAAGGGGGTGTGTGATAACAATTACAGTTGCATTGGCTAATTCATCAATATGCCACTGTATGACTGTGGGTGTGAAATGGCTCTTCCCTTTGTTGGACTCAGTCCCTGTCATTGTCTGAACAACTTGCTGAGTTGAATGTAACTCAGGAAATGTAGCTTCCGACTTTATCTGGTGGCCAACCTGTGGAAATGGTCCTTTTCAGTGCCTGGAGGACTCCAGAGTAACTTTGGGATTGCAAGACAGCCTCTCGGTCTTCAAGGCACCTTTCTGAGGGATTCTCCAGGGTAATTTTGGTCATATACTCTTGTCTTCTTTTGGAGTGTAACCCCTGTATACGGTGCAGTTTCCCCATAACGTGCAGAACTGAATTAATTTTTCAGTCAGTTACAGCTGCTCCCCTCCATCATTGATGGTCATTAGAGTTGTTGCATAGTGATGCTCTAGCCTAGTGTTCTTAGAGTGTTAAAAAGTTTGGTTCCAAATCTGTCGTCCATTCATTTAGACCACACTTCATACATTGAAGATCTCCAACTGAACGTGTCTCTCCCAAATTAACGTGCCGAGGCTCTGACCCTCCGTGGGATGGTATTTGGAGGTGGGGCCTTTGGGAGGTACTTGGATTTACATGAGATCATGAGGATGGGGCTTCCAAGATGGGATTAGTGTCCTTACAAGAACAGGAAGAGAGACCAGAGCTCCCTTTCTTCTCTTTACCATGCGAGGACACCATGAAAAGGTAGCCAGCCATGTGTAAGCCCGGACGTAGGCCCTTCCTGGGAACTGAATCTGCTAGCCTCTTGATCTTGGATTTCCCAGCCTTCAGCATGATGAGAAATAAATGCCTGTAGTTTAATCACCTCATCTATGGTGCTGTCGCAGCCCAAGCAAACCAAGACACCGATGGAAAGATTGCACTAGCACGGGGGGATGCAGGGGGAGGTGGAGGACGGTGTAGAGGGATACACGGTACTGGACGGAGACTGAGTACTTGGGGTGGTGCACTCACAGAACAGTGTACAGATGATGTGTTGTAGAATTGTGCACCTGAAACCTGAATGATTTTGTTAGCCAGTGTCACTCCAATACATTTAATTAAAAAAGAGATTGCACTAGGAGAATAAATGAGACTGTATGCTAAGAAAAAGACAGCTGCAAACCCTTCCAGATCCATGACATGTCAACTCTGCAGAGCGAATGTCAGCCTCCGCTTGGTTCCTTGGGCTGAGGGTTTCTTCGTTTTTGTGTTACTTTTTTTTTTTTTTTTTTTTTGGCAGCCCTGCCACGTGTTAAGGCAAGGAAGGCATTACTATTACTGACAATGCAGGGGAGATAAAATGGGCTACTGAGAGAAAACTGAGCAGAGCACGTGTGGTCAGAGTGGAATGATCTGGAAACCAGCTCCAACATTGAGGTTGGGATCGTGTTGCTTATGTCCCATTGTGAACTGGCCTAAGTGAGGACAAGCATCTTTGACCACACTGCCCTGCAGCCTTCCGAGATGAGGAAGAGAAGCATGATTTGTATTCTGCTATTTTCTAAGTCTACAGGATGCAAATTATAGCTGCCATGGAAACTGTGCTTTGGAATTTCGGAAGCCCTTAATTTGAACATATAAAAACACTTTTGTGCCGATTTTATAATTATTCGTGATGATTAGAAAGTGACTAAATGTCTTTTGACAGTGAGGGAAGACATAAGAACACTTTTTCTTTTTTTGGCTTTCATAAAGATTCAGATATCGAAGGCTCTTTATTTACCTGGGAGTAATTCTTCCATGATTTGCAGATTCCGACACCATCGCTGAGTTGCAGGAGCTCCAGCCTTCTGCAAAGGACTTTGAAGTCAGAAGCCTGGTAGGTTGTGGACACTTTGCTGAAGTGCATGTGGTAAGAGAGAAAGCCACCGGGGACGTCTATGCAATGAAAGTCATGAAGAAGAAGGCCTTGTTGGCCCAGGAGCAGGTAGGAGCATTCTAGCATCGCGCCCTTTCTCTCTCGGTACTACCCTGTTCACTGCAGAGACAGTTTGCTGAATTGACATCTGGGATCAAACCCATTTTCCTCTGTGACTCTGTAGTTAGTTATGGTGGCATGGGCAGAAAGGTCTCTCACGTCCTTAGCTCTTTTTCTTGAACTGATACTGACTCATTTTGAAGGCTAACAAGCTCCCTTTGATTTCTTTATCCTGTTTTTATATATAGTTGTGTTTTATTCAGAACCAACTTGGCCTTTTAATTAATGAGTTTAAGATCTTTTGTGACTATCAGCTGGGGGTTTAGGGATATGCATATTGTGGGGTGAGTCAGCGTTTTCTTTTGTACACATTTTATATGTTTGTGCTATGGGCATGGATATTTGATTTTAAAACAGGTCTTTGAAGAAATTAAATAGGATTGTGCACCTGAAACCTGTATAATTTTGTTAACCAGTGTCACCCCAATAAATTTCAGTAAAAAAGAAAAAAAAAGAAACTAAATAAAATTCTTATGTGGCTAGGGAGTTGCTTATTTGAGAACGAGTAGGAAGTTATCTTTAAGGTTGCAGTATTTTTCTTTCTTTTAAATGAGACTGATGCTTCAGACATATTGATTCATTTGCTGTGTTTCTAGAGAGACGGCCATAAGCCTTGGAGTTCAGAGAGTAATTTATTAGTTACAGGCATTCTAGTACACATTCACGTGTCTGATAATGTACCTGGCTCCGTGGGAAGCCTGCACAAGGAATTGTAGCTCCATGGCTGTTACTTTCAGGGTTTAAAAACAACCTTGGAGCCCTGCCTGGGTAGCTCAGTTGATGAGAGTGTGGTCCCGATACACCAAGGTTGGGGGTTTGATCTCCGGTTGGGGCACATACAAGAATCAACCAATGAATGCATGAATAAGTGGAACAATAAATTGATGTCTCTCTACTCTCCCTCACTCTCCTCTCTCTTTTCCCCCCTCTCTAAGATCAATTTAAAAACAAACTTGGAAAGCAGAGGAAAAAGGCAAGTATATAAAGCGAGGTGCTTACCAGATAAAACAGCTAAAGCATCACAGGAGCAGTTAGCAACTTCTCAAATGATGGAGTGAGGAGAGATGCGGGTGAGCCATGGACAGGGAGAGTTCTACACTGCCGTAGGTTCTAGGCGGAGAGTAGTGACGAGAATGTGCTGGATGTGGCGTGTGTGACATTCTGGAGGTTTGAGTGCTAGAATGCTATATGCATATGTGTGTGTGTGTTTTTGTTTTTTTTTTTCTTTTTAGTGACTTAGAATAGACTAATAGACTGGAGAATAGACTGGGGAATGGAAGAAATGAGGACATTTGGGTGGGATGTGGGTAATTGGTAGGAAATCTCAAGAACCTTTTTTTATTGTGACAAAATATACATAACACAAATTTATCATTTTAACTATTTTTAAGATACTATTATTAGTATTAGTGCATTCACAATGTTGTGTAACCACAATCTGTTTGTAGAACTTCTACATCGTCCCAAACAGAAACTCCTTACCTGTTCAATGGTAACTTATCGTTCTCCCCCCAGGACCAGTTTTTGGAATGGCAGTTTAACTTGTGAGGTTGTTGTGGGTCGTTCAGGCTTTTGGAAGGAGGAGGTTGGGATCAGAGTCTGAGGACTTCAGTGACCCCCGTGGGGCCTCCAACACAGAGGCAGCGGAGGGCAGGAAGCTGCTTGTTAGAGTCCGAGAGGGATGTAGCCGGTACGTGGGAATGCAGTGTGGGCAACTACACAGAAAGGAAAAACGGCAGGATGTGGCAGGCCCCGTGGAAGAGAGGTGTGGAAGATGCTCACTCAACCTCCCAACACCCATGCACCATCTATCATCTGGAAACACTTACCGAGCACCTGCTGTGTTTGGAATGTTTCTGGGTCCTTAAGAAGAGGCATTAGATGTAGCCCTGACCTTGTGATGTTTCCATTTTAGATGGGAAACTGTGCATGTGAAAATAAAGTAATTCCACTTACCACACTGCAGAATCAAATAGGTATGCCTTCTTCCTGGTGAATGACTCAAGATGATCCCTGGTGAGGTATGGGCTGGAGAGTTTTTATTTATTTCTTTATTACAGAGAGAGAGAGAGAAGAGAGAGAGAGATAAAGAGCGAGAAATATCAGTTTGCTGTTCCACTTATTCATGCATTCATTGGTCAGTTCTCGTATGTGCCCTGACCAGGGATTAAACCTGCAACTTTGGTGTGTTGGGACCAACCAAGCTACCCAGTCCAGGCCTGTTATTTAGCATATATTTTCACACTCAAATTGCTTCCCAGTTTGCTAATGAGACTCTCTTCAGGTTGGATTTTTGTCTTTTTACCATATTTCCATCTTTGAGCACTGCTTGCTTTCTGGCACAAGATTTTCAGGGTCTTACACTTTTACTTTCCTTGCTCCAGCCCTGCAACTAGTCCTTTTGTTGTAAAATTATATTTAGAGGCCAAGATCTGGGTGCTAGTGTTCTCACTGGTGTTGGGGCATCACTGTTCCCAGGCCCTTGTCTGTGGACAGAGCTAGGAAACGCAGGTACAGGTGTATATAATATACCTCCCCCCGCCACACATTTACATCTCTGTTTCTGTATCTCTGTATATTGAAAACCATGTGTTCACGCCAATACCAACTTCACAGGGTTCGTGCTAAATTTCACCCTTTCCATGTTTGTGACTCTCTTCTCTGACACATTTAAAAAAAATTTTTTTTAAGATTTTATTTATTTATTTATTTTTTAGAGAGGGAAGGGAGGGAGAAAGAGAGAGAGAGAGAAACAGCAATGTGTGGTTGCTGGGGGCCATGGCCTGCAACCCAGGCCTGTGCCCTGACTGGGAATCGAACCTGCGACACTTTGGCTCGCAGTCCGCGCTCAATTCACTGGGCTACGCCAGCCAGGGCCTATCCTTAGCATTTTAAATTATTTTGCACATATGTGTGCATCTAATCTATTGTCTTTGGTGCTGCCCCCTCCCTTTGGTGCGTTCAGGTGCTCTGTCCCAGGCCGTCCCTACATGGGGTTCCCTTTTCACCCCTGTGGGCTGTTGATACCATAGGGTGGACTGCCCCCACACGCGTGCAGCCGTCCTCACCCTACGTGGGCTTGGCACCCTGTTCTGGGCCACCCTGGCTCTCTCCCTATCGCCTGTCCTAGATGCTGACCTTAATCTGCTTTACCTAATGGCTTTAGGACTGAATTATTGAGGAGGGGAAGGTGAAGAGAAACAGAAAGATGCTTAGAGGTAGAGTGAGTTGACTTTAAAGAAAAATGGTAAGTAATTGGGCAGATAATATACAGATCTGGCAAAAAATGTGAGCAAAGTAGGTGAATGGATGAGAATTGTGGAATGCTAGGCTAAGTGGTTTTTTTTCTTTTTAACTAGAGACATCAGTTCAGGCTTAAAGAGAGAGGAAAGGGCACTTCCCCCTCCTTTACATTTACTTCATGTTATAATTGTCTAAAAGGTTTCTTTTTCCTCAAGGTTTCCTTTTTTGAGGAAGAACGGAACATATTATCTCGAAGCGTAAGTCCTTGGATCCCCCAATTACAGTATGCCTTTCAGGACAAAAATAACCTTTATCTGGTGAGTCTTTACATTTCTTTCTTTGGAATTAGTCCAGTGCTCTGATACTCAGGTATCACAGCCGTGGCATTGAATGTGGTTCTTGCTCTGGTGGCGCATGAGGTGGCTCTCATTCATTCAGTGGCTTTCCTGCCTGCCAGCTGCCTTCCTGTTCTCCTTATCCTATGAGCTAGCCCACTTAGAAGCAGCCCTATTAATTGTTGGGTATTATAGCTATGACTTAAAGGATAATAATGAGAAATCATTTATTTGGGAATAGTCTAATTGCACCTTTAATAGAATCTTGCTTTAAATTTCTAAATTGAAGTATAATTGACATATAATATTATATTTCAGATGTATAATAAAATTTTTTGATATTTGCATAGATTGTGAAAGATCACCACAATAAGTCAGTAAGTCTAGTTAATATCATTAAAATTTTTAATTTTTAAAAGTTGGGATAATTCATGGTTATTAAAAAAAAGCAATTACTGAAGAACTGTATGAAATAAAGGGAAAAATATTCTGTCTTCCTAATTTATTTCCCTAGTAAAACAAATGTTAATGGAATGTTAATGGGTATGTGTGTTCTTTCTGATGCTTAACTATGCCTGATGGAAAAAGTATTTCTGTCTATATTTATAGAACATATATAGTTTATTTTACGAAAATGGTATATTACTCTCTGCTCTGCTCTTCAGCTTGTTTTTTGCCTTCTAACGGTTTGTCCTGGATATCTCTCCACGTCAGTACGTACAGGTCAGCCTCATTCTTTTGAATGGTCCTATAGGTATTCTGATGCACATGTAACATAACGTGTAGAAATTCATTTTGGGACCTTGGTTAGGTTCTCGGGGGTTAGATTCCTAAAGTACAAAACAAACAAAATTAACAAAACGTGTCCTAGAAACAATTGTTGTCCCTGATTCAGCCCTTAAAGCGAGACAATATAAACTTTACAGAGGCTTATGTAAGGAAGAGATGGACTCCTATTTATTTTGAAATTTCACCAGACATATGTGGGGGGACTCTCCTGCCTTTATTTCTGACCTGGAATGGACGGTTTATTTGCTTTGGTTTTATATTGGTTGAGAACCTGTGCTGGTAGAGAAATTTCTCCCGAGTCCACCCAGCCTTCTAGGCAAAGACATTCCCGTAGAAATATGTTGGGAGACTGGCCTTGCACCAACCACACCTGTGGTGTTTACAGTCTGAAGCTTCCTTTCCTTGAATATTGTCCGGGAAGCTTTTCTTCCTTGAGACTTGGGGCATGGAGCCCTGACCTTCACAAGTGACCTCGGTGTGTTTTCAGTTTTCACTGATATTCTAGGGTATTTGCTGCTAATGCGACATTCGCCTTGTGGCGTCTGCATCTTCCCGAGTTCCTTATGTTCGGGTTTATTAACAGGCTTCTTAATTAGTCCTCAGGAAAGAAATTCCCTAGACACTGCAGAGGTTGGTGTGTTTGTTATTGTTGTTTAAGATATTTTAATTAGAACTCTGCCAATGATTTCGAAGACCAGCTTGTGAGGATAAGCTTTGTTTTCAAGGCCATACAGGTAGTGCTGCAGCTAGGACGGGCTCCGATTTTTGGCAAAAGTTTGGAGTCCACAGTTTTCTGGTTTGCTTTGTCCTGCTTTGTAAGTTCACATTGCTTTTCCTCTGGGTTGAAGAGCTCACTTTCTTGATATCCAGTCCCACACAGCTTCTTCTTTAAAAGTACACATCGTTGAGGTACTCTGGAACTGTCCATTGTCAAGGTCAGTTTTGGTAGTGGTGATGACAAGTTCTAGGAGTGATACTCACGGGTAGTTTTCTTTTTGTGTTGCCTATAGTGGTTTTGGTTTTTGTTTTTTTTTTGTGGCTCAACAGTTGTCAAAGCACATCTTCAGGAGGGGAATATTTGGGCATTTTGAGAATTTAAAACTCTTTCGTTGTCACCATTTTCATCCCTGCCAATTGGCTTCGTCACAGTGGTAAGGACCCTCCCTTTTTAAAATGGAATTTGTTGGGGTGACATTGGTTAATAAAGTTACATAGGTTTCAGGTGCACGATCCTATAAATGCATCATCTGTATGTTGTGTGCTCACCACCCCAGGTCAAGTCTCCTTCCATCACCACTTATCCCTTCTTTACTCTCCCTTTCCCCACCCTCCTGTCCCTCTGGTAGTCACCATACCGTTGTCTGTGTCTATGAGGGCTTTCTGTTTGTTTGTTTTTTGCTTATCCCTTTGTTTTTAATTGTGGATTTAACTGGTGTGGACTTCTGCTTGGAGTTTCTTCCTGAAATATCTCACAGATTGGGAATATCTGCCATTCTTCTGGTAGGATAGCTCCTGGCTGCAAGGGGCTTCCCTTTTTCGGTCTTTTAGCTGTGGGCCTTCTCTTTGGATTTTGTCAGGTTATCTACCCGCCATCTTGCAAGATAGATGTGATTTCAAAACAGCTGCCTTCTGGAGTTCTAGTGGCCTCAGCACATTGGTACCTGGCTGCAATGACATTGTTGTGCCCTTTAGTAGCTCAATTGGGTGTCACTGATGGGATCTCGTAATTATCTCCTTGTCTGCATTGTTTTCTCAAGTGCTTTGGTACTTGGAAGTAAAATGCTTGCTAAGGGTGCAGTTTCCATATAAAAATCCAAACTTAGCATAGGAATTAAGATGTGATTACAGATCCACCGCCCTTTATCTGCAATTCTGATATACCCAGAATAACCTCAAGTTCTTTTGTTACTTATTTGGCAGCAAATCCTAACTTGATCTCTAGCCCAACCCGACCTAAACTCTCTTATTAATTTCCTGTAGTGCGACTGTTCATCCATTTTGCTGCAAAATTATGAATGTATTTTATTACAGTGTAGTGTCTCAGGACTTACCCTGGGGTGTTACATGATATAAAGTATGTGCACCGTTTTACCTTTCTGAAATCTGAACATTTCTGAATCTGGAAACGCATTCTGCCGCAAGATCAGGGGGCCGTAGATCTGTTTTGGCATTGTACGGTACTGAGATTCCTTTGTGCCTGTTGACCACTTACAGATCATCAGACCTTTGAGGTTTGGGGAAACATGCACATCACAGTTTGCTGCCAGTTGAACATTAACTGGTAATGCACATGCAGTTTAATGAGGATACATTTTATATTAATGAAAAATTTATCGGATTCCTCCTCTGATATGTTTCTCAAAGCTGGCTGAATTCTCCAGCCCTGCTTGTGTGAGTTCAGGCCGCCATCTTTCGTGTGCATTGCTGCAGTAACCTCAGTGTTCTCCCTGCCATCTGTCTTGCCCTTCCCCCACGTCTTCTACACAGTGCAGAAGTCATCCTGCTGTTAAAATCCTTCAAGACTCCTTGCTGCCCTGTGGGTGGAGGCCAGCCAGACCCTTTCATGTGGTTCACACGACCTTTTGTTGAATGTGCCTTTCGCCTATTGCTTACCATTTCTCTCCTTTCACTTCACATTTAGCCCCAAACTTCCTTTGGTTCTTTGAGCTTGCCTCTGACCTTTCTCTAGGCTGTTCCCTCTTGTTTCTCTGGCTTGCTCTGATTTCAACATCTGGGCTTGGACCAGATGTCACTTCTTTTAGAAACTCTTCCAGGACCCTCTGCTGGACTCATAGCACCCTGCACTTCCTCTTCCTGAGTGGGTGTTGGTCTCCATCACTAGGCCGTTCCCTCCGTGATGGGAGGGGTTGTGTTTCCTTTGCTTCCAACAGAGCTTCCCCAAGTAAATTCTTCAGAAATATTTTTGGACAAATACATGATTGATTTCACAGGACTTTGGTTTACATCTTGTGCTATGGAAATCGTATGTTAGCAGTGTGAGTTTCGTTCTCTCAAGTATGTGATTCAAGATAGACACAGTGTGATTCTTAAAACCTGAAGTGCAATGCAAGGAAATGGAACTCGAGTCCTTCAGAATTTTGATGGTTAAAAATTTCTCATTTGTAGTTACGTGCTAATGAATGTGGCTTACCATTTTCTGGTATACAGAAAATTGTAGCAAGTCCGTCGTAACGTCTGGTTCCATATAACAAGGCTAGTCCTGCATTCTGGCAGGTGGCCCATGGAAACGGCGCTTTTAAATCTGGCTCATGATGAAATCTGCTCAATTCTGTGTAACAGATGCCTTCATCAGCGTCCTCCACAAAGGAACTGATCTTTACAAAGGAAACATTGTTTTGCAACTCACCACTTGTAACATCTTTATATCTAAATTCTTTGTGAAATTCTTAAATCTTACGGGCTGTGTATGGATGTTTTTCATGCCGCGGATCTCCTCAGGCTCCTCTAGCTCTAAGCCCATTGTTGACCTGTGACTCTTCTTTCTTGTGCGGCCTGACATCAGCTTCCCTCTGTTGATTCCCAGTGTGTCTTTCCCCAGTCGCACATAGGGGTGTATTAGTTATGGTATAGGCTAAGCTCCTGTAATGAAAAGACCCCAAAATACAGTCCATACAGGTGGAGCAGCTCTGGTATATATAATAATTCAGGCACCCAGTTTCCTTCCATCTTGCGGCTACCTCTATCCCTTAAGGTGTTGTATTCTTTGATGTGCTTGAACTTGAGCCATTTCATACCTTCATTCCCCCTGACTGGTGGGAGAAAAGAGCAGGAAGGCAGAGTAAGCACATTTCTTTTACATCAATGATATGGAAGAGGGACAAATCATTTCCTCCAACATTTTGCTGACCAGAACTTCATCACATGACAACGCATCTGTACTGTCAGGCTGCGTGGCCTATATCCAGCTAGAATTCTTACTACTATGGAAGAAGGGAAAAATGGATTTGGGGACACATTATGTAGTCTGCCACAGGGATTAAAACAGAGTGGGTCGGAAGCCACGCTCCCTACATCCACCTCCCATACATTCATTACATTCGTTCATTACGTTACGTTGTAGCCTCCAAAACCACTTGTAATGTGACCCTGTTTCCACTGTCTTGCTTGGAGTTAGTTCTTTATATTTCCTGTCTCACTTTTAACAGTGCAGCCGTGCAATGTTGTGCATGGTGTAGCATCTCCTTTCTCTGTGGGAGCAATTTAGAGGTGGGCTCTTTCTAGGCAGTGACCCTGTGACCTGTATGAGCACCAGCCCGTGCTGTTGTTAGGAGTCTGGAGAGAGTTAATGAACACAACTTCATTGTTTATTTTAGTGAAATGTGACAGCTTATGATAGTTTTGACAGCGAGACATGTGCTGTTTTGATCTCACGGGGGAAGATTATCCAGTTTTCAGGCTTGTCTCAAAACTCGCCAGCGTGCTCGTGTGCTGCTGATCAGAAGCCAGGATTTGGAAGATGGCTGCCCATCGGAAGGAAACTGTTACTCAGAATATAGGCTCTGTTTCACTGCTCTTCTTATTTGGTCTTTCTGGAGTCCTTGGCCTTGTCAGCTTCAGTATTCTCATTGGCGGAATGAGATGTTAATACCTCTTATGGACCCCACTTCGATTGCCGAGTATGGTACTGCCTTAGGGGGTTCCTTGAGTTCTCTGTGCCTTTGAAACAGTTTTGTGTCCTGGTCTTTTGAGGCATATTTCAAGTGAGTAAATTTAGAGTTTTATCGTCTTAGGCATCACCATTGCTTACCTTGCCCCAGTTTGCCTGGTACAACCACCAGAGTTTCTGATTTAGTAGGTCTGGGGTGGGGCCCAATAATTTGCATTTGGAACCAGTCCCCAGGTGAGGCTGCTGCTGGTGGACCCCACTTTGAGAGCCATGGTCCCAAAGCTACGGTTATAGCTCTATTTAATTTCTGGTTACTGTGTCTTCCTTTTACTACTTCAGTAATCGTGTACACATCTGAGATCCTTTTTCTGGATCTTTTAGGTCAAGGAATGGTATCTACTCAACTCCCCTGCTGTTAAGTAGCCACGGGGCGCTTCACCATCCCATGTTTATTTCCTGTAACCTTGCCCACAGCTTTGTAAATAGCCCCTTCGTTAATTCACGCCCCTAGTTAACCTAGGTTGAGTGTGCCGTCTGTTTCTGGCCAGGACTCGGGATGATTCAGTGCTCCATGAGGAATTTTTTGAATTCATGGATGAATCAGGCAGGGATTCATAGTTTCTGAAATAAAAGGCCTCCTCTCTTTTTCTCTTGGTCTTCTTGCCCTTCAAGAAGAATACTGCAGGGTCTCTGCCAGGGACCGCTTTGCTCAGAGGATCCCTTCCTTCCTCTTCCATGCCAAAGACCAGGAGCTGGGCAGAGCAGAGTGAAGCCAGTAGCATCATTATGTTTTCGTGGCACTTTCAGTCATGCTGATTATGGTGCAGGCATTTCAAGGACAACACTGCTGAGTGATGGCCAGCACAGCGTGCTTCTAATGACACCCTAGGCAAATAGGAACGGAGTCCTAAAGAACTATGAAATATTCATATGCCCTCACATATGCATACATGTGCATGCAGGTATATAGGTATATGCATGTGCACATGTGTGCACACATGTACATACACCCTTGTTTTCAAATGCAACACAGCGGATGGGAATTGCCATCCCAGTACTTGGGGATATAGACGCAAACACCAACAGAGAAGCATGTACGACTTGCCCTTTAATTAGCATCTGCAGCTGCTGCCATCAGAAGGGTCTGTCTCTGTTGGCCTGAATGTCTTTTCTTTAAAAGAGCAAGTCCATTATAGCTCTAAGCCAGGCTTGTCTGTCAGCTGCTGTGCTTTCTCTGCCATCCGCAGTGTTGTCACACTGTTGAGGGCTTTCACTGTCGGGCTCTTTTTCCTCGTCCCGTTTCCCTGGTCTTTGATCACCGTGCCTTGGCGATCACTGGGTGCCGTTTGGGTGACCTACAGCTGTTCAGTACGTGCAGGGACATCTCCCGTCCTTGCAAAGATGGGTGATTGTTGCTTCAGTGCTGATGGACTGATTACTTTCCAGCTGTTGGTTGTCAGTGATCTTGTCTTGATTTGCAGAAAGGCTCCAGGCCATTATTGGGGGGAAAAAAAAGAACCACCAGAAGTGATGGCTATATTAAGGCCAGGTTTCATACAAGGGCACCTTTTCTATAGAAACTTTTCAATTGATTGGAGTAGGGAGCCATGTTGGCTTCGAAACCTCAATATAGTGCTGTGCTGGCAGCATCAGAATCACCCTGGTAGCTCCTGAAAATGCAGATTCCTGAGCCCCACCCATGGATCTTGATCCATGAAGTCTGAGTTGGACCCTGGATGGTTAGGATAGAAAGGAGGCATACTTTACCCTTCCATACTGCTTACGTTAAAATAGTTTTGTTTTTCATTCCATTAGAATTCCAGTTCTGTGAAGGCAGCTGTTTTCCTAATATCCAGAACAGTGCCTGGCACAGAGTAGGCACTCAGATACTTATTTGGATGAATGGGTTTTATCTGTTTTAAAATAGTGCTTCCTGAAGTGTTCTGCTGGGCAGGCAGGTTTGAGGCGCCCTGCCCTAGAGGACTTCCCGGTCTACTTAGAAACCACGTTCTGCGGGGATCAGCACCTCCCCGGGCATCACTGAGTAGTAAAACCAGATGCTATAAGTGATCAGTCTGGCACAGCCTGGGTGGTGATCTTGGCCTTAATTTGTTCATAGTGTTCTATTGATGCTGGTCTGAAAGACTCTTAGTTTGTGACTTTTAAAAATATTTTCATTTCTTAGTGAAAGGGGAAGGGAGGGGGAAAAGGGAGAGAAACATCAGTGTGAGAGAGAAACATCAGTTGGTATGGGGACCAAACCTGAAACCGAGGCATGTATCTGCCCTGACTGGGAATTGAGCTGGCGACCTTTCGGTTTGTGGGACGGATTCCCAACGAACTGAGCCGTGCCGGCCAGGGCAATTTGTGACTTTTACACTTGACCTTGGCCAAAGGGCCAAGAAGCAATCCATTTGTGACTTTTGATGATGCTTTTGGAGCCTCTTGATTTGGTACCATTTTTAAAAGCCCAAAAGTGTTTCCTGAAAGTGCCCGAGTCCTAGTTCTTTATTGTACAGTATCTCTAAGCTCGACAGCAAAATGATTAAGCTCGGGCCAGCTACACGCAAGCTGTCTTCCCCATGGGCTCCGTTCGTACCAGGATGAGTGCCTCTACCCCAGTAGGATAGCTTTAGGACGTGGGTAACATCTTGGGATAGCCAAATCTAATCAATAACTGTTTAAGCTGAGTTCTCCTAATGGTGCACAGCTGGAATTTTTTGAATGGTAATCTGGAATCATGTTGGTGGGTCAAGTTTGATTAGCTTCTTTGATAAGGACCTGGTCTATTTAGAGGTTTGTCATTTCATATGTCTATTTTGGCCCCATGTAGTGGAGCATGCTGCTGAGCAGCTGTTGTAATTTTTGCTGCTTGTCTTCTCAATCAGTCCTGGTTCTGAAGAAATAAAAAGGTTGTTTGACTCATAGAAAAGACTAATCTAGTTTGGTGGGGATTTCCAGCTCAGAAAATTGTATTTTGTTTTTTGAACAGCATGCATATGTTTTTGCCTTTCTAAGAGATGGTTCTTATTTTTACTGGTAATTGCACATAGAATCTTCAGAAGTAGCTGTTAAGTAGTAAATAGTGGTCAGTTTGTGAGTTCTTAAAGGTGGCCAGCGGCTGCTATATATTTGATTTTCTCATCCTTAAACTTAAAAGCTGTTCTGTACTTCACATCTTTAAGAGAGCCAGCCTAGAACATTTATAACTGTAATGTGTCGTCATAAATATGCATTGTTCTTATTTTAAGACATTTCCGTTCTAAAAGTGTGAGTGCTTCTGTTATTATCTGTGAATATTGGGGGGGATGTTTAAGACCTTTTTAATGGCAATATATATTTAAAACAGACGTAGAAGTTAGCATTCACCCACATACCCAGAGCCCATGGAGAACCAGGTTGGGATGAGTGGGTGAGCTGCAGGCTGCTGGGTGGCTCCTCCGGCATGGGGACAAGCAGCTTATGTCTGCTATGAATTTGGGGGAGATGAAGTCTACATTTAAGCTGCCTCCCTTTCTAAGTGTTGCTGCTCTTATCAGTTCATAAATCAAATATTTTTTCAGCAATGGTAGTGCAAATGGAATCTTACTCTTGAAATTGTATGAAGAGTAAGGTTTCATGTGCTCAGTCCAGTATCTGCTTGAGTATCTGCTATGTGTAAGATGCCATGTGAGTGGGGGAGACTCCCAGGTCTTGTGGAGCCCTCCTGGGGGACGGGCAAGTTGCAGTTCCTTCAGTGGGGGGTCGGTCTCTGGTGTGGGGTTGGCTTGGTGCCGGGCAGGTTCCCTACTAGACTAGGCCGGGGCCTCTCGGGATGTGTACAAGACGTTCCATGTTTGACTTGACTAGAGCATTCTTTTACTTCTGGACTAAAATCAGAGAGGAGTTTGGAGGAGGATGGATGGAAAGCACATCCCAGAGTGAAAGGACATGAACCGTGCGGAGGACCTTGGTGCCAGGCTGTGTATTTCGAGGGTTCCCTGGTGTGGAGGAAATTTTTTGCTAATCAAACATTTTATTTTACTTTCTGCTTCTAAATTTTTTTCCCTATGTACGTATATACTAACAAATGTAACAATTTGTTTTTTTTTTTTTAATCATAATAAAGGGTTGTGTTTTATCCTGACTGCGATGTGATGTCACTTTATGTTATCATGGACAGCGTTCCATGGCGTTATGAATAGATCGACTCCATTCGTCTTTAATATCTGCGTTTGTCCCATTGTTTAGATGTATCATATTTTCACAGTTTCTTAATGATGGATATTTGGGTGTTTTCCAGGTTTTTTCTTCTGTGTTACAAACAGTGCTGCAATGAACCTGCTTATCTATTTGTGTACAAACTATTAAAAGTTCCTGTAAAATAAATAGTCAGAAGTGGAATTATGAGGCCAGACAATACATATTCACATTTAAGTGTTTAATGGAGTCAGATTGCCTTCTACAGTGACTGACTGTGAAAGGCAGAGATTGCATCACATGTACTGCATGCCTCCCGTGTTCTGCTGGGTGCTGAGGGCAATGAAATAGGGTATGAGAGGGTTTGTTGCCCTCTAGGAATTTCCTTCTAGTCTGTGTACCTAATCCTAGGGAATGTCTAGGGTGTCAGTGTGGGTGGGTGGGTGGATTTAATTCAACTTCTCAAGCTTGCCATGCAAACATTGTGCATGGTGTCTGGTACTAGTCTTTCATTATGTTGATTCCCTTGGGGAATGGATGTAATTTCCTTAGGGCAGGGACCTCTTTCTTCATGACTTACAATATGTCTCACCCATCTTCATTACTTTGTGGAGACATCGTAATTATAACACGTCAGGTAGGATTTGAGGAGCTAATTGAGGCATTTCCTTTTTGGAGGTGTATGAGGAATTAATAACTTTGGCATTCTATACAGGTCATGGAATATCAGCCTGGAGGGGACTTGCTGTCACTTTTGAATAGATATGAGGACCAATTAGATGAAAATATGATTCAGTTTTACCTAGCCGAACTGATTTTGGCTGTTCACAGCGTTCATCAGATGGGATATGTACACCGGTAAGTGAGACTTCCTGGTAGTCTACTGAAAATGCATCTGTATCACCTGAGAGTTCCAACAATAGGATAAATGGACGAATGGTTTCAGCATCAAAATAACACTTCATCCAATTTTTAGCCAGTCTTATCTATAACTGGCTGAAACTAAGTTCTCCAAAATGGCAGACATTTCAGCTTACCCCTTCAACAGTAAGATAGATTTAGAATGATAACATTCCCAAGTTTGCTGGGAAAATCTGTAAACATAGTTAATAAGACCAGAAACTCTTAGGTGGGTTCTTTGGGTTATACACTAGAAAAACGACGTGATTTGTAGAAGGAGCTGACATACCATGTAGGAAGAGAGCACCACGGAGCTGTACTTTTGACCTCACCTGTCAGTAATTTACAAACGTGTTCTGCAAAATTCTCCTTCAGGAAGTGTGTCTGTGCATCCTCACTCATACGATGTTTTATGCATGTCTGAGAATGTTGTGGAAATGGAGTGATGGTTAGAGCAGGGATCACAGGAATCCTCCTCCTCTTCTTCAATTTGTTTTGCAAATTGTATGCTTGTTACTCATATCCATCCACAGGGAGGTCTGTACAGCAGAATATGGGCACTAAGGTTCTTGGCTGAATCAATACCCTAGGTTAGGGAGTGCTTGCTGATAGGCACGGAGAAGACAACACTAATTCATGCCCTGCTTTCCGTACAGAGACCTCAAGCCCGAGAACATTCTCATTGATCGAACGGGACACATCAAGCTCGTGGATTTTGGATCAGCTGCTAAAATGAACGCAAATAAGATGGTAACAAAATGCAGTAAGATAGTGATCTGTGATCCTCATGAGTTTGGGAAATGCCGGGATAAAGCTGAGTGACATTTTGGAGCCTTTGTCTGGCGGGATATGCAGTTACTTCTCCAGGGGACTGAGTGGGGATGGGGACACAGGGCTGTTTCCCAGACTTGCTTGACCTTGGCACCTTTTTCTGTTATGATACCTGTTTGTACCCTGCCAGACATTTTTAGGAACATTCTTATAGTTTGGTTAAAAAGAAAGGCAAATGCTTAGTTTGTTTCTCCCTTCATTTTCCGTGCCTAGGATAGATTGTTTTCTGTTACATTATGTTTTTTTTACCTTAAAATCTTTTGAGGAAATGTAACTTCATCTCAAATCCTCTGTTTTCTATGCAGCAAAATTTAATTAATCATCAGAGAATTTGAACTAAATATCCTTCCTTAAGCATTAAGGACCAGGTGTTCAAAATGTCAATTCTAGGTCCTGGAGCTATGATAAAAATTAAAATGTATTCCATGTGCCAAGTAGTAAGGCAGAAGGGTAGCTATTCTGATCAAAAGTGAGAATACTTGAGGGAAAAGATGACAAAGTAAAAAAAAAATATATATATATATTTAAAAAATCTCCTAATACAGTTTATACATATTAAACTGAATATGGAAGTTAATTATGCAAAAATGGTAGTTCTAAGAGAAAACCAAGTCAGATTTTAAGAGTAAGTTCACAACTGAACCACTTGGTGACCTAGACAAGTCCTTATGAATTTGGCTTTTTATTCTTTCTCTAGAAAATACTGATTCTAGTAAAAATGCACAAATTAAGAGGTTAGAGAAGCTGCTCTTCAGAATGCCCCAGCGGTGAGAATTAAGTCCTTTGTGTAAAGGGCAATATGTAAAATTACCTTTTTTTCCCCTCAACTTCCTTGGAGGAAAGGTGGGTATTATTTCATAGTATGTTGTATAGTCTATTACCTTGATCATTATATTAAGAATTAGATTATAGAACCAAAGCATTTAAAAGAAATCATGTACAGTTTAGAAACAGGCACGAAAAGTTAGATATTGTCTTTATGGTGGAATATAGCCCAGAAAAAACGTTAAGTAAAACAAAAGGTTTACAACCGAGGATTAAGAAACTTTTACACTGCATTCATGACTTTAAAAATTCATGCATCTAGAAACAAATGGAATCACAGGTACATAGCCAGCACCACTGACATTTTGTTATGGGACTGTCCTGTGTGTTCCAGGCTGTTTAAGCTGCATCCCTGGCCTCTGTCCACTAGGTAGCTGCCAGTGGCACCTTCCCCTCCAGTTGTGATAACCCAGAATGTCTCCAGACATTGCCAGATGGCCCCTGGGTGGCAAAATGACCCCTGTCTGAGAACCACTGCAGTGGATTGAGAAGCATCAGAAATCTAGGCAATGAGAGCTAGCAATAATGGATTTTCTGTAGGAAAACCTACTTGAAATGCTAGGTTAGGATCCGAAGTCACTGCTGGGGAATTAAGCTGAGGCCTTATCTCTGCATCTGGAGTCACTCCCTTCAGAGCCCTTTGTGGAGAGACGGGACTCCTTTCCACTTCTGATTTCTGTTTTTCAGTGCTTCAGACTGCCCTTTTCACTTCTCCTAATTGTACAGCCTTCAGTCCAGGCAGGCCGCCTCCCGGAGGCACTCAGTCTGATTTGCAGCTCAACGATCTTAACCCCTGATTATTTTCATCAAGGAGACGTGGTGCTCAGTTCTGTACACTTGAGAGTATTGCGCCTCCTCTCTTCTTGGAGACAGAATAATTTCTCTAGAACTTTCTGCCTTTAGGGCTGAGAATGTGAATTCTCAGTAGAGAAGGGATTTTCAGCATTGTTTTCAGTGCAAAAGCCTTTTTATTATAGAAGACCAAGAATCTGCAACCAAGATTAAGTTTGGATGTAGAATTATGGTGGGGTTTTTTTTTTTGATATTTTTCATCAATGGTGATAGGTTTAAAATGTGTTTCCTTTAAGTAGAATGTTATATAGGCCTAAAGGAGGTTCTCAATGTTTTTTGTACTCAAAATATACTGTGTAAACTTGAATCCACATTGAGCGAAATTATTATAAGTTACTCACCCCAAATCAATTAAGCGTTTGCCCTGCCACTCTCAAATATTATCTGTGTATTTTGGATATTTATGAATCTTAAGTTCGTTGTGTTTTCCATCTCCCATTGTCTTTATTTCAAGCTTCTTAGTCAGAATATTGCTTTGGAGTATTTTTGTTAGTAGACACAGGTGGACCACACTGTTTACTGACAACTTTGGGTGTTGAGCTGAGATGGGCCATCGATGTGCTGCGTGACTTAGGTAACCCACTTCACCTTATTAAAATCTCAAGAATTGTCAACAGCTAACATTTCCAACCTGTCTCCTTTTAAGCTCTCAGGAAAACAATTGCAAGAAGGTTATAAATAAAGATTATAAATCAGCCCCTTTTAGCAGTTGGAAAACCATAGGAGATAGCCGTTTTTGAGATTTATGTAGGAGTGAAAAGATTTTACTTCTTTTCCACAAGTGGAACAACATAGACTTTCTTACCCCCTGCATCTGCAGAGGTGTGTGCCCTGGGCAGCTAGATGGGAAAATAGAGGTTGAAGCAATTTTGTGTTTAAGCATTTTATGGGGAAGGTCTTGGAAAGAGGAAGACAGTGGTGTCTTACCTTCTCCTCATCTGCTTTCTGCATGGAAAAGAATCTGTTAGGTTAGTCCTTTTCTTTCTTTCTAAAAATTCTCTCTCTCTAAATATGACTGACCCTTCTGTCTCCTAGTCATTTATGTTTCCTCCTGAACTGGTGTATTTTCTTCCCTGCCAATATAGTGAAAATGAACTAACGTTCATGAAACTGGGGCCAGTCAGGAAGGTTGGATTCCCCTCATATCTCACCCAGATGAGCTGGCTTGAGTCGCCCCCAGGGGAGATGAAAGCATCTTGCAAAATCCTTATTGGGATATGTGAGGTTACATGTTGAACAGGTTTTTGGTTTTTTTTTTTTTTAAGATTTTATTTATTTATTTTAGACAGAGGGGAAGGAGGGAGAAAGAGAGAGAGAGAAACATCAATGTGTGGTTGCCTTTCACGTGATCCCTAGTGGGGACCTGGCACACAACCCAGGCATGTGCCCTGACTGGGAGTCAAACCTGCAACCCTTTGGTTCTCAGGCTGGCACTCAATCCACTGAGCCACACCAGCCAGGGCTTGAACAGGTTTAATGTGCTTGGAGACCGCCAGCTAATGGAAAGTTACTAGTCATTAAAAGTCTTTGTCAGTTGCTATTAATTACTCTAGTAGGAGATGTAGGAAAAGAAAGCTGGAGAGTATTTTTCTTTAAAATATAGAAAATTTTACAAAACAATGAGATACAAATGTATATGATCACATACCTCTTATGGGCAAGACTTAGTTGGGGAGTTATCTGACTGTCTTTGATAAGTCTAATCATGAGTTTGAAAATGAGGCATTGACAATTTATAGCTTTTTCTGGGTCATGCTGATAGCCAAATTCCTTTCAACTCTCTGGTTGTGAACAAGTAACCAAGCCAAGTGAGCTACAAACAGGGAGAACTGAATAGTTTCAAATAGTCTAGTGTGATGAGAAAATAAAACCCAACAATGTGCAAATGATGCGTATTTGAAAATTGTGTATTAATGCTTCTGCAAGGTAATCAAGCATAAAGGGTAAGTGAGCATTTAATCAACGATACAGTGACATTAGCAATACCTAGTTAAATTAAGGTATTACAGTGTTTCTTTTCTTACTTTGATATTTAAGAGATATTTCTTACTGTCATTATTAAGTTTCTCTCCCACCCTCTCCGTCCCCCAAACCCTGCAGTTTAATCCTAACCTTGTGTTGACTCATCAACATCTACACACACTTTACAAGACAGAAGTCTGGGCGCAGCCTGCCCAGCGTCAAGGCTTCCCTTTGACGTAAGCTGCTTTCAGCTCCTCAAGCCAAGGGTGTCCTATGCATGTTTTCTCCTTTCTCTTCACCTTCGTCCATCAGCATAGACCTGAGGCTTTCTCAGGGGGTGTGGCCGTCTAGCTTTCCCAAGTGGGTACTCGCAGTGGAAAGCAGTGGTGTCAAGAATAACAGCATCACACTGCTTTCTGGGTGAACAGGCTGGGAAAACCTACGGCGGGCCCTAGGCAGGTGGTAAAAAGAGAGGGAGTAGGGAGAAGGAGTCTGTCTCCTATCACAGTGGGTCTCTGGACAGAAGAATGGAAGGTTACAGGCTGAGGGAGCTTGGGTCTTCTTCACTGGGGAAGGGAGACCTCCTAGCGTCCTCTCCAACATTCGATTTCCTCTCAATTCCCAAAGCAAAGCAAATTTACTTTCTTGATATGAAGCGCAGCATTAAAGACACATGGCCTTACCCATAAAACCTCTTGGCTTCCTCAGGGCACTTAACACCCATGAATGAGGAGAGAGTTCTTTTGTGCCCTGTGGCTGCTGATGTGAGAGGGGCCTTTCTAGCCAAAGGGTCGTGGGCCACCTGGTCAACACAGTGCACGTGGTTAACATCAGGCCGTCTCTGTTGTGTGTGTGTGGGGGGAGGACAGAGGGGTGATCCTTAGACTCCAAATTTCGTGGCTCTGAAAACTTGAAAACAATTTTGAAGACCAAAAGGGTTGCCAGCGTACTGCCTTGGAAGGGGTGGGGGCGAAGGGCAGAAAACCTACGTCTGTCATGAGCCTCATTTCAAGAAACAAAGGACATTTAAACGCCAAAACAGTCAGAAGGACAAATTCTCGGAAAAGAAGGACAGGGCAGTTCTTTAAATGGAATGTATTTAGCTTTATAAAAAGACATCCTACGCTGTCCTAATCTTTCTCTGCCAAGGTCAGGTGCTTGGGTGCCGTCGGATTCAAGGGCCCTGGTGGGGAGGGAACCAGGGAACAGGATTGGGGGTGAGGAAAATGAACTCATTAACGTTTGACCTCTGGTGCACAGTTTCATGTCTTGCCCTATGGATGTGTCAAAGTCAGAATGTTGATCCCAGATATTTAACCTTGAGATATAACACGTTTGTAATATTTGTTGCCAGCTGGCTGCTAGTTTTTAGGTTGATCGTATAGATTCATCTTTAGGGCTCACTCTCAGTTTGCTGTTTCATGACTGAAAGAAGTCCTGTCATATCAGTAATGTGTACCAGGAAAGATGTCTTCCATGTCAGGTATATGTTCTGCTCTCATTGTACTGTAACCAAAGGGTATGTATATCATCAACAACTCTTTGCCTTAGGATTATATTATGTGCTTTTTAAAAAAATTAGTCATTTGCATTTTCTGACAGTGCTCCTCCTGACAGGTTTAAGTACCTGGGAGAGTAGTAATCAGTGGCAAATCAGCTGGCGTCGGAACTGTGGCTGTTTGCAGCCTGTCTGAGGGTAACTGAGAGTCTGTTGTGTTCATTTTATTTATGTTTCCAGGTGAGTGCCAAACTCCCGATTGGGACCCCAGATTACATGGCTCCGGAAGTGCTGACAGTGATGAACGGGGACGGAAAAGGTGTCTACAGCCTAGACTGTGACTGGTGGTCCGTGGGGGTTATTGCTTATGAGATGGTTTATGGAAGGTCCCCGTTCACTGAGGGAACATCAGCCAGAACCTTTAATAACATCATGAATTTCCAGGTAAAGAGCTATTAGTAGATTTTGAAGTGATATTGAGGAATGAATGGCATTTAAAAATTGTAGAATAAACCTTTGTCATGTATAAACCAGCAGTACTGGTGATAATAATAGCACATACTTATATAGCAGTTATTTTGTGCCAAAAGCTGTTCTAAACACCTTATTAATTTTATTGACTTTCAGCCACCAGTAATTAATTGTAAGCCTATGTCATTATTACAGAAGAAAACCTGTTGCCAATTAATCTATGATAGTTGATTGATTATAAATGCATTTTGATTTCAGTACTGCTAAGTGTGAATAAATGTGAGTCTTAGAATTGATGAAATGGAGTTTATTAACTTGGCAAATTCTGATAACCCTGGGAGGAAGGTATTACTATTTTCATTTAACAGATGAGGAAACCAAAACTCAAGAGTAGTTAAGTAACTTGCCCAAAATAACGCAGGCAGTCTGGATTTGCAGTCCATGCTCTTGATATTATGCAGTATACTGCTTCTTAGTACTAATAGCTATCCAGTCTGATAGAGGACATGAATTAGAAATATAGTAATATATATGAAGTAGAATTTAAAACTGTTTTCTAATAACTGACTTTCCACTCTATTAAGCCCGTTTCTTATAAATATATATGTTTTAGTTTCAACCAAAAGGAAAAAACCATATTTTACAGGTTTTTGTATCTTACCCAATTTGTATCTTTCTGAAATACTTAATACATATTTTTATATTTATAATAAATATTTTATATGCTTAATACATACATATGTTATTTGTTATTCTCGAGTCTCCTCTTAAGTTAAAGTTTCCCCTTAGATGATTCTTGGGGCTGACTTATTTTCTTCATTTTAATCCATCCATTTAGCAATGAGTGGATTGCACTAGGCATTGTTAGGTACCTGTACCAGGTTTACAGTGATGAGCAAGAAGGAGAAGGGTCTCTCTCTGCCTTTTTCATCATCACACAGAAATCAGGATGCATTGTGTGTGTGCAAAAGCAAAGTACAGAGGGAGGACACGGGGGCGGGGGTGGGGGGAGTAATAGGGAGCGAGAGGTAGGCAGGGAAGAAGGGCTCAGGTTAGGGAGGGTGTTCTAGGTGGACAGAACAGTGTGATTTGTTCTGGAAGCCCTAAATAGCTCATCGTTGTTGGGCAGCAAAGAGCGAGAGGGGGAGTGCAGCTAGATGAAATGGGAGAGGAGCAGGGGTCAAGTCGTGAACAATACTGAACCCTTGCAAAGGAACTAGGCCTACTGATGTGAGCAGGCCCTTTATTTTGGGAGCATGCCTTTGGTCCAAAGTGACGAGGGCACGGAACTTCCTTCTTTAGAGAAAGAAAAAAAATATGTCAGTAATACTTTCTTAACTTTGGGACATGGGAAGCTGAATTTGCTAAAGAAATAATTATTTTATTTTTTGGAATAGCGTTTTTTGAAGTTTCCAGATGACCCCAAAGTTAGCAGTGAATTAGTGGATCTGATTCAAAGTTTGTTGTGTGGCCAGAAAGAGAGACTGAAGTTTGAAGGCCTTTGCTGCCATCCTTTTTTCTCAAAAACCGACTGGAATAACATTCGTAACTGTAAGTAGAGCTGTGTTCCTTCCATTCTAGTGTTGGGATTAAGAAATACTTGAGAATGATCTGAAATTATTGTGGCCCACAGAAGCTGGTACAGATTGTAAAAATAAGGGCCTTAATTATCTACAGGATACAAGAGGCTAATGATGTAGGGTAGCTGTCATGGAGTGATAATTCCACTTTCAAATTGTTTGCATAGAACTGGGTCATTTATCAAACTGTGTTGATGTGCCCTTAGAATATTGTCTCTCGATAAGTTAGAGAGATGGAGTTCAAAGGTGATCACTTGGTTTGACAGAGTTTCTTCCTAGAGGAGAAGTGGACCTAGGTATTTCATTCGCAGGTTAGGAAAAAGACTCAGAGATCAGGCAAAGTGCCCAGGTTGCTCTGCCAGGGGCCAAGCCTGCACGAAAACCGTAAATGCCTTGTGCTCATTTGTTTCCCACTAAAGTTTCTGTCTTTGCTCACAAGCATGTAAAATCTTCATACGCACAGTGGACTCATTCATACATTGCTCTGTAATCAATTAGTGCCAACTAAATTCATTACAAACAAAGACCTGATGTATTGTCAACAAAACCAAAATGCTTGTGTTTTTACGAATTGGTAATTTCTTGAACCTTTGTTCATTCTATTCTTGGCCATGTTGTTGATTGAGTGCTCTAGTGACCAGACCCAATGATTAGCATAATTTAGAGCCAGTAGGAAAGCAATTGACCTGTTTGAGCTGTGTTTTGTTTTTGCTGATGAGGGGAAGTGGGGAAATGGAATTCATTTCTAGGAGTCAAAGTGAGGCTTCTAGTTGGAACCATGCTGTAATTATCACAGCTTGCACCTTCAGCTGGAGTATGTGAGTTGGGTTGAAAATCCAGTATTATCCAGTTGAAAGCCATTCTGATGGTTTCTGTGACCCCCTGACAAAATATTTAAGTAGGCTGGATTTCCGTAAGTCTGTTCTTGGGAACTTTTTTCTTCTGGTAGCCACGTTGTTTTATTTTTGTAATCTTTAAGCATCAATCCCCCTGAACTTCCAAGGTTCCAAGTTTTTAATTAGCAATATATTTTCAGTGCAGTCTATTTTGCTTTTAGAAAGACTTCATACATTTTCTTTCAGTTGCTGTTCAAATACTTGATCTTTTCTTGCTTTGCCTTTTTATCTCTGTTATATTTTTGAATAAGCAGCTAATTTTTTTATGCGCGCACTTACTGATTATTCCCAACAACCTATTTCTCCTCAGGTAAGTCAGTGAATGGTGATTAACTACCTGGGTAACTTTATTTTGTGTTTTGGTAAATCTTGACTTTTTAGTATTGTGTCAGAATTCTCAGATTTTGTTCTAATCTTTTCCTTTCAGGCTGTTTATAGGTTTTAGGCTTATTGAGTTTACAAGGAAGTGTAACCTCTGTTCTATAAATTATATAGTGCCCGTGGAGGATACGTGTCAGTGTAGAATGTGGCCCGAGATGTTTATCACGAGGCCCGTTTTTGAAGGTCACGGTCATCTTTGGGAGGAGATGACCCTGTGATGGATTACTGATAGTTTTGGTCATCTTGACACCTCTTGCTGCTGCACTTGACTCACCTGGCCTTCTGGGGTTACCTTAGCGTTTCCTTATCTTTAACACGTGTTCTCCCTCCCCCAACCCCCACATTTGTGTAAGGGAATTCTCACCCAACTGAATCCTGTTTAAAAAATTTATTTTTAAAAGTAAAACTTGTATATATTTAAGGTGTACAGCATGATGATTTGATATACATATACAAGGTGAAATTACTGCTGTAGTGAAGCTACAGTGATAATTAATTACTGTGATTAATAATTAATATATCCATCTCCTGACATAGTTAACTTTTTTCTTTTATTAAAAATTATTATTTGTTTTAGAGAGAGGGGAAGGGAGGGAGAAAGAGAGAGAGGAACACTGGTGTGGGAGACAAACACCGGTCTCTCACATGGGCCCTGACTAGGGACAAAGCCTGCAACCCAGGCTTGTGCCCTGACCAGGAATCGAACCGGCGTCTGTTTGCTTTGCAGGATGACACCCAACCAACTGAGCCACACCTGTCAGAGCTTACCTTTTCTGTTGTTGTTGTTGTGAGAGCACCTGAAATCTACTTTCTTAACAGTTCCCAGAATTCAGGATAGTGTCTTCAACTACAGTCATTATGCCGTGCCCTTTGACCAGCATCGCCCCTTTCCCCCTCGCCGTCCCTGGTGACCAGTGCTCTGTTCTCTGCCTCTATGCATTTGACTTTTTACATTTTTTAAATCCCCATCTGAGGTTATGTTTGCTCATTTTAGAGAGAGATGAAGGGTGGGGGCGGGGGAGAGAGAGAAAGAGGGAGAAAGACATCAATGCGAGAGAGAAACGCCCGTTGGTTGCCTCTCGTGCACGCCCTGCCCGGGCGCCCAGCCTGCCCCGACCGGGAACTGACTGGCGACCTTTCACTTTGTGGGATGACGCTCAGCCCTCTGAGCCACACTGGTCAGGGAAAAGTATGTTTGCTTTAGAAAATTTAATGAAGACATATGGCCAGTAGCTCTTGTCGTCTTAGGGGATATACAGGTGAATATTGATGTGTCTCTTGAGGGCTGTTCTGTTTTTAGAGAGGAAGCCGTTGACAGGAGAGAAGAGACTAAAAAGAGCTAAATGCTTATGAATGAGAATTACAGGATTCCCCCTGTCTAGCCTGACTTTAGAAGCTACATCCAGAGACATTAAATATATGTAGTATTTTACTTTATTCCAAGATATATGGAAACTTCTTATTTTAGCTATAATTGCTGAATGGAAAGGATAAAGATGAAAAATGTGGAACTCTGGGTGACAGGAATATCAGGGTGAGGAGATAAAGTCAGGGCTAAAGGTGAAAACAAGCAAGTTCCCGTCAAGTTGCTGGAAGACAGATTTGGGACCGTCGGCCTTTGAGTGGCCAAAGCGAAACAGACTATGAACAGTCACAGAAGCCTCCGTCCCATGAGAAAGAAATGCAGAATGGTTTGCTCAGAAAAGACTCGATTTCACGGACACTGAGCCTTGAGGACTTTCATCACTGGGTTCTCCCTGAATGAGGCCCCTTGTGACCTGGTGGGTCACGACCCGCCAGTATGTGCCCTGGAGGTTTCCTGTGACTCCTCCTGCAGCGCCTCTCAGCGTCAGCCCACGATGCACTGTCAGAGTTCAGTTCGGTACCAAGCGCGGTCAATTAGAGCCTTTCCCGGGGGAAGATGGGAAACAGGAAATGGGTTTGCGGAGAAAGCCCGTAAATCGGAGTCCACAGCCCTTCAATTCTCCCTTGCCAGAAAACCTTCCACAACCAGGCAACCATGGAAATGATTTGGCCAAAGATTCAAAATTATATTAAACATCTGGGACCATATGCAGGAGCCAACGTTCGCGTCGGTTCTGTGAAGTGCGGTGATTGCATTTAGGTGCATATTCTGAGGGAATGTTTGGATAGCATTAAAGCGGGCGGTTGGCAGGAGTCAAAAAATAGATGAAAGCCTGGGACAAAGAATAGGAGGTCCAGGTTGTTCCAGCCCGAGGGTTTGGAAATAATTGTCCGTGTCCCACTTAAGAGAAAGCAGGTGCGGCCAACCCTGTTGACCCCTGATGACAGGAAGAAAAGGTGCAGCGCTGACCCTTGGGGCTCTAAGACCCACCCTTCCTGTCCCTCAGAGTTCTGGCTAACGAAGAACACAGAACTGACAGCCAGGGAGGGGCCAGATTTGGCAAGGCAGGTGCTCAGTGACCTGCGATGCAGGGGTCTGTGAAATTCACCTGTCCGACCGACAGAGAACAACAGTGGGCCTTCCCCTGTGGACAGGGAGGCTGCCCACGCAGTGGGCCTGGTGGACACAGGAGGACGAGAGTGGTCACTTGAGTGCCCGCCGCGTCTGGACACAGGCAGTAAAACAGGACGGGTAAAGCCCGGTTCTTGCTCTCCCAGCACAGTGACCCTGTATTCCAGTGAAACAGCCCGATGAGTGTCCAGCTCCTCCTTCCTTCGGGTCGGAGTGAGTCAAAGGGTGAGACTGCGTGTGCTTATTCAACACTCCTGCCTCATGGGGTGAAGGACCCCGGATGGAAGCTCCTTAGACCAGGAAAGGATTAGGGACAAAATATCCTCCCTTCCCAATGGTTACAGATAGCTTTATTAAGGAATAATAGACATACAATAAATACATGTGTTTTAAGTGTTTAGTTTAAGTTTGGCATATGTAAACCCTGTGAAACCATCACCACACACTGAAGATAATGAACATACCCATCACCCCTGAAGGTTTCTTCTTGCCCCTTCGTGACCCTTCTCTACCACCCTCCCCCTTCCTTCCCTTGTTCCCAGGTCACGGATACTGCTAACGTGCTACAACACACATGAGAACCCCCCACAACAAAGCATCCTCCAGTTCTAAATGTCAGCGGTGCCACAGCTGAGAAACCCTGTGCTAGAGATATCTCCCACAGTAATTATGGGTGGAATGATATGATCTCTGGGATTTGTTTTTAATAATCAACAAGCTGCAAACAAGATAGGGAGGGCGTGAGATGAAATGAAAATGGGACTTGCTAGTTGTGGAAGCTGTGCGATGGGCACACGGGGATTCAGTCTTCTTTCTACCTTATACTCATGTTGTGTATGTGCAAGTTTTCATAGTAAAAATTTAAAGGTAAATTTAAACAATATTGGAGGAAAAGGTACTACAGAATCTTGATGGCAGCAAAGGATAAATCTAATCCGATGTGTTCTTGGGTATAAGTAATTTGGGGGAAAGGTAATTCAGGGAAAGTTGCCGGGGTCCGGCATGAGCAGGTTCCGGGGAATGGAAGCCAGTGGACCAGCTCATGTGCTGTTGTTTGAAGTGTGGTCTGGGGGCTTCCATCCGGGCCCCAAACCCACCTTTGCAGAGAAATGCAGTCAGGCCTAGTTGCAATTCGAAAAGATTGCCTTTTGAGTGTTTTCTAGTCTATGTAGGTGTTTCCCAGGTCACTGAGTACCTACACTGAGAAGGAAGGGAAAGACAAAAGCAGAACTAAGCTGCTTGAAATCCGGTTAAAGTGCCATCCAGAAATGAGAGAGAGCATCTCTGAAAAGTATAATTCTGTGGAAAAACAGGTTGTTAAGCAAGAACTTGATATTAAGTAGCCTAGTAGGAACACAGCTTTTGCGAAAGGTGAGATTCAGATAAAGTACACAACTCCATCGAGATCTCTTAACAGCCACCAGAGAGGAAGCTACTTAGCTGTTGGCAGCCAGACCCTAGAATCCTTGAGATGGATTGATTGAAGCACACTTTAGCAACTCAAACTTCCTTATTCATTTACTTTGAAGATACATTGTAAAAATTAATCACCAGCCAAATCAACATTACCCTAAAGTTTTTTTATGACTTGGGAAGCAAAGGGATGGGATAACTTAATTTATTTAATTCTATTGAGAACTCTAGCTGATTTATCATCTTTTTGAATTTGTTATACAATGTGTTATTTGGATGAGTTATAGCTGATCATTTCCTACCTGGAGGGAAGAAAATAGGGGATTTGTCTGACACTTTAAGGAATATAACCTATTCTCAAATTGAGCAAATTACTTATGTATATTAGTAACTAGCTCTATTTGCCTATCCTCTAACTTACTCTCTTGGTTCATTCTCATGAGACCTCCGATACTGGATTATCTTGCTCTTCTTTCTGTTGTAACCCTTTTTTTTGGAGGTGTTCCCATCAACAACAACAAGAAGTTGCTCGTTGATGTTTTTCAAGTGATAACAAGTGGTGCTCTTGTAGCAGTTGTTACATTTTGCCACTTCTTTCTGTAGCCTGTGTCTTGTTAACCCACATCCTCTCTGTTCCTGTTATCACCTCCTGAGTATAGAATTTGTGATGCTGATTGCTGTCGACTTGTCCTTTAGAGGTTTCTAGCATTGACCTCTTGCAGCCATCACTTCTTAAACGATACTATCAGTCTCAGGAACTGACACCAACCCCCATACTCTAAAACTCTTTCTAATAATCCCCTTTGTCAGTCCAGTCCAGGATTCACCCCTTTTCGAGGTTCAGCCACGTTTTTACTTTCACATATTTTGCAGCCTCATTACCCACAGCCTCTTGGGCTGCTGTTCTGTGGCTTTTCTAAAGTAGCACTCTTCCGCACTTCAGCCCACGAAGATACCTTTTAACCAACTCTTGAAATTCGCTCACCTCCATGACATTTTCCTGCAGGAACACATAAAACCCAGTGCACCCGCATCAGCAGAACTTGCCATCACTCCGTTTATGTGTTCTCTACTTTTCACATCTACATCTTGACCTCTAAATGACATAAATAGCTTCTACTTATATTGCAGTTCTGTGTTTTGTTTTGTTTTATAAAGATTCTATTTTTTAGAGAGGGGAAGGGAGGGAGAAAGAGAGGGAGAGAAACACCAATGTGTGATTGCCTCTCATGTGTCCCCTACTGGGGATCTGGCCTGCAACCCAGGCATGTGTCCTGACTGGGAATTGAACCAGTGACCCTTTGATTTGCAGGCGGGCGAATCAGTCCACTGAGCCAGGGCAGCAGTCCTGTGTTTTTAACATGGGTAAATGCAACCACATTAGTGCCTCAGATTTTAAGAGACTGGAAGATAGCTAATTTTTTTGTAGTCTTTTAGGTTTGAACAGAGCAACTAATTAGTTAAGTACTGTTTTGTTTTTTTTAAGGTGCAGGACATCATGGTAGGTAGAATGAAGTTGAAAATGTTTTTGCTTTAATATGAACAGAATGCCCACTGTGTTCTAGGCACAGTCCTAATCCTTTACACTTATTTATGTGCCTTTGTCTTCTATGGCACTGTGTTGGCTGTTACTCATCTTCTGCTCTGTCGCACACCACTCAGCACCAATGCCATAGCAATGCTTGTGGCCCAAGCAATGATTAAAAGTCATAGGGGTTGTATAAACTCCATCTAGGCTCAGGTGTTTTTATTTATATATTTATTGATGGCTTTTTAAAGTGTTTGTCTATATTTATTTATATATATTCGTTATGTGTCAATCGTTCATGACTAAATTGGTACTCTGAGTTTCCTGTAGTGGCGTATGGCGTGAAATAACCCATTGGGTCTAAGAAATGATCCCACATCTAAGGCTCTTGTTACTCATTCATTTCCTTAAGGACGGGATGTGAGACGTGGATTGGAGACGGCTGGGCGCTGCTCTGTGGGGGGGAGACGGTGTATAACGGCGAACGCAACGCCGTCTCTGCCCTCACGGAGCTTGCGTTCCAGTGGGGAAAGTGGACGATGGGCCTTCTAACACAATTAGAAAATCTTTGTGTTTTTAATATTAATAATGTCTGTCTGGTATACTGAAAAACTAAAGGTAGTAATAAGGTAAATGGAACTCCATGGAGCAAGTTAGAGAGAAGTAGGGCCAAAGGGCGAATCCATTTGGTCCCCTTGTTTTTATTTTTTGAATATTTTTGAAGGCAATACAAGTTTTGTCCTTCAAAGCTTGTAATAAATGTCAAGATTCAAAAAAAAGAACTTATAGGAGATTAACTACAGCTCTTAAAATAGGTCTTTCTTTCCAAAACCCTTGTTTTGCCATCTATCTTATATATAATGCGGGAAAAAATAAAATCCTCCAGAACTTATGTGGGTAAGCCCCTGCCACTAAGGGGAATGTACCCTGATGTGACCTCAAGAAAGGCTGATTTATTTAAAAATATATAGGGAAAGATTTTTTTTCTATTTTTCGGAGTGGCTTTTGCCAATGAAAAGTAGATCTTAATACATGGCTTGTTACTTGTCATTATTGAGTGTGGTGAGTATGTGGGGGAGAAATGATGATTTTGTAATACTGTATCAGAAAATATTAATATAGGTACTCATTCACATATTTTTCAGACAGAACAATCTCCACTTTTAAAGCCTCTTTATTTAACTCACACATCAACTAACTTCTTCATGGCCTGCATTATGTTAGGTGCTCTCTTGTAAGAGGTATTTTCTAGTCATTTGATTACGTATCTGTTCAGTAAATACTTATTGGGCACCTACTATGTTCCGAGATGCAATGTGTACCTTCATCAGCATAGACACTGACCCAGTGATTTCAATGACCTACTAATGCCTTTTTTTTAAAGCAAAAAATTATTAGTTTATGAGAATCAAAAAAGGACCATTTTCCATAAGGTACAAGAAAGAGGAGAATTAGTCCTCCAATACAGATGCGGTCACATATTTGGTGGTCTTTAGACCCGACCAAATTTCACATCATCTTTTTGAAATGTGGCACCTGGATATCGAGTACGTTCTCTCCTCTCTCTTTCTGGTGTCCCAGTTAGATGTGCATTGAACCGTCTCGTTCTTTGTCCCCGACCTCTCCTGTCTTCACTCTGTCTCTGTGTGTTGCATTCTGTGTTGTGTGAGCACGTTTCTGATCACAGTGTGCTTGCGAGTCACCTGCATTTCCTGTTAGAATTCAGGTTCTGATTCCCTGGCCGTGGGGCAGGCCTGAGACTCTGCATTTCTCAGTAACGCCCGGGCGATGCCGACGCGGCCGGTCTACAGATCGCACTGTGAGAAGCGCGGGTCTCTGTGATTTCTTCAGGTCTGACTGCTGGTTCACTGATTTCCTCTTCCGCTCTGTCTAATCTTTTATTTAATGCGTCCAGTGGATTTTTAACTTGACGTTCGGTGATAATACTTTTCACTTTCCACTTGGTTCCTTTCAAATGTGTGGGGTCCTTTTTCAGAGTACTTTGTTCTCTTATTAGAATTTCTATTCATTTATACCTTGATAATAAGTCAAACATTTTCAATGGTTCATTTTAGATGGTTCTTTTGTCTGCAATTTTTGGAGGGTAAAGTTTTCTATTTTTTTAGTATCTGTTGATGTTCCTTCATGATAGTTTGGATGGTCTCTTTTTCCTTGCTCTGTGTAGCTCTTGGTTTTTACTTTTTTATTGGGAACTCATTTCCAGTAGGGACTGTGTGTGTGTGTATTCTGGGTTGTAAAAGTGTCCCTGTAAGTTATTCTTTCCTTGCGAAGGCCAGCGCCCTAAGTACTCAGTGATCCTGGACCAGTATTGGTGTTAATTTCTTGCACTGTAGTTCCCACATCATGCAAGATACTGTAAATGCGGATCTTCTGCCCGGGATTACAGTTTTAATAGTCACCCTGCTTCTTTCCCCCTAAAGGGCCCTGGTCAAGGGTGAGCATCCTCACCACTTTCTGGTGGGTAGACAATTTCCAGTTCCTCATTTCTCTTTGGCTTGAGGCTCTTTTTCCTGCCCACATGTGATCCTTAGAAGCTTTTCTTTTCAGAGTTTACTGTTGTACTCAATTGATGACCTCTCTGAAGGTTTACAGCCCTAGTTTTTAATCTGTCCTGTGAATATCTGACTTGTTATCAGCTGGCACATCTCATGTCGACTTCTTTTTATTGAAGACTATCTGGCCCTTTTTCTAATCTCGACCACAGAGACTAACTTTGAGCATGACGGAGTTTTGAAGAGGAATCTTATTTTATAGGATGGAATTGCTAATTCTAAATCATACTTAGTTCACGAAGGGTGGCTCCTACCCCATATTAATCACACTCCTCACGCAGAAGTGGGATTCTGTTTTAGTCTCCTAAAATATATTAGTGTATAGTGGAAAGGGAATTAAACCTTTGATATGAATTCAATGATATAATGTGATTAACACAAATATCCATAGGAGTGTGTCAGTGACATGTGCAGGAAAGAAGAATACTCACTTTAGACTCTGCTGTATCTCACCAGACTTCAACACACGCAGCATCGTGATAAACTCTTGTGTGAGCAATAACGGTAATAGCAGGCAGTCTTTGTGGAGTGTTTATGCTGAGAACTGTGCAAGCATTTTGTATGGGTTTTTTTTTTTTTTTACTTAAACCTCCCAAGAGCCCTTTGAGAAAGTTATCTCTGTGTTGAAAGTGAGGCTCAGAGAGGTTAAATGACTTTCCCAAGGTCACAGAGCTATTAAGGGCTAGAGCTTGAATCCACTCAGTCAGGTTGCAAAGTATGTCCCATTAACCGCAATGATTCTGTATTATTATCTTCTGCAAATCTCTCTTCTTCATACATTTCTTCAATCTTGATCTGAGTTTCCTTATTTTAGGATGGAAAACCTTTTGGTTCTTACGAAATATAATTATTAAAAGCATTTTTTTTGCTAAAAAAAGGTATTGGGTAATTGAAATCAGACTGGACTTGAGGCTGTGTTGACCGAAGTACACATGGGAAGTAGGCTGGAGCCTTCAATGTAGTTTTTCTTTCCATCAGCTAATTTTTAAAGTGTTAAGCAAGTAGATGCCAGCACCAACAGGGAAGACTTAAATTCTCTCGAGAGCTTGGAGGTGTCAGGTAATTTTCTGGCAGCGCACATTCTACATTCTCAGTCTCCCCCCTCATCGCAGTGCACCTGAAGCTCTGAGATTGCTCTTTTGTGCTTCCCCGGAGCAGCCAGACTCTTTCGTTCCGGCTTCATCTCCTCCCCGCTCCGCATCCCTTCACCACCCCACGTGCTTCCCAGTGCTGCTTCCGATGTTCTCGTCGTCTGGGAACTTTGGAAACAGCCAAGCTTTCGATCCTGTAAGCAGAAAACAGGCTGCTCAGACCTGGCACACAGCTTGGTCCAGGCAACAAGGAGTTAAAAGAGAAGTCTGGACTGTGAAGGGCTGTGACAGCGGTCCTAGGGGGCGCTGTAGCAAGCTCCGGCAGTGACTCATGCTGCTCTGTCACTCAGATCAGCATTGGCCCCTGCCACGCAGTCGGCCAGGTGGGGTTACAGCCACAGCGGAGCCCGCACAGAGTGGGGAGCACGAAGCCTGCACTGCGGGGGATGTGATGCCCAGCTCACCAACTCGCTGGGCCGGGCTGCCACAGATGCTTCAACCTGCAGCCATGGTAACGCTTCTGGCCGGCTACACCCCTGGGAGCCCACCACCATGGGCAGCCTCCTGGTGACTGATGGACGAGTTCCCACCTCCCTGACCGAGAGAGTTTAGTAGGTGTGCAGAAGTGGAGAAGATGTAAGATACCCCTAGCCGGGAGCCATGCCTTAACGAGGTAGGACGCTCATGTCCTTCGGTGCATGAACACCGTCAGCGTGCAGGGGTGCCGTAAACCACCGGAAAGAACTTTATTTGCCTGGTGTTTCATTATGCTGATTAAACTGCGGCGGATTCAGGGGGCTTGCTTGAACTGGGGAGGAGGGATAATGAACTAAAAGAAAGTGGTTAGTAAGAGCTCCAAGTATACTCATCTGGATGTGGATGAGCTAGACTGCAGTGCTAGCCTAACATGAGTTACATACCTCCCAAATCCTCCTTTCTGCTCCCCCCTCTCATTCCAGTTAATCCACAAAACGTAGAAATTCCATCTTACACCAACGATCAGCACGAGATATTAATAACGTAGACCTGTCTGGAAGAGAAAACGAATAGGTTTAGGTCATCGGGCATGCTGGCACCAGCTGGATTATGCTCCGTAGGAGCTTTCTGGAAATATCAGCAATGCACGACGAGCAGCGATGAGCAGCTTGCGCACACGAGTTCCCCAAGTGCTTTTTCCCCACCAAGTGACCTGTTTGAGTTTATCCTTCAGTTTACCCCGGCAGGGAAAGCAGCCTGTCTGCGGGTGGGTGGCCATGTTGGCAGAGAAGGGGTTAATCTCTTGTTGCTGGAAGAGCCCGGGCTGGGGCTGCCTGTGCGAGCTAGATTGAAAGCAGGCGCTGCAGTGCCATCGCAAACGCCGAGGGAGTGAGGCGGTTTTCTCTGCAACAGTGTTGAATCCGTCTGAATTTTTCTCCCTTCCCTCCTCTCTTCTTGTTTTTCTTTAACCAGCTCCTCCCCCCTTCGTTCCCACCCTCAAGTCTGATGATGACACCTCCAATTTTGATGAACCAGAGAAGAATTCGTGGGTTTCGTCCTCTCCGTGCCAGCTGAGCCCCTCAGGCTTCTCTGGTGAAGAGCTGCCGTTTGTGGGGTTTTCCTATAGCAAGGCACTGGGGATTCTTGGTAGATCTGAGTAAGTGAGAATTTGACTTTCTAAGGGACCTGCATTGATGCAAGGCGTAGAGAGCCCAAAGGTGGTGGTGGTGGTGGTGGTGGTGGTGGGTGGGTGGGGGGGAGTGCAGTGGAGGGAAGCCGTTCACCAGCCTGCATTGGGAAAGCAATTTACCTGTTTGGTCTTCAGAGGGCTGGGCTGTTAATATTCTCGTTTTGCTCTGTTTAAGGTACCTCTTCCTGTCTGCAGCATCATAATTGTCAATTGGGTACTTTGGGTTAGTTTTTCAGTCTTGGGTCTTCTTGAGAGGGGAGGAAGTGGTGGGGAATATCTAACAGTGCAGATCCGTGGTGGGAGGAGAAATGTGCAGGGTTAAGATGGGCTGTCCATCTGTGTATCTGTCCATCTAGGTATCCATCTCTTTCTCAGGTGGGTGGATAGAGCTTGCTGCCTTGGCTGTGCTGGGAAAAAAAAAAAGTAAAAAATGTATCTGAAGGTTTCCTGATGGGTTTTGCTGAGCTTCAAGTGGCTGTAGCGGAGCTCTCACTGGGAAGGTGCTCAGCTCTGCTCAGAGTCTGCCGAAAGACCAGGCTGTGGCAGCCCAGCCTCTCTGAGCTGGCAGAGTGCTGGCAGCTGGAGAAAGCCCCGTTACTGCGAGCCCCCGGGAGGGAGTGTGATGTAGCCCAGTCACCGATCCCCAGAAACTGGGCTTCACGGGGGAAAACCGGACAAACCAGGAGACTAGAAAATGGAAGTGTAAGTATTACTGTAAACCTCTTGACGTGATAAGTCTTTTCTCCATTCTTGAAAAAGCTAATGAAAAATGCATTAGCATGGCACTTGGGATTGGAGGGTCCTGGCTTCCAGTGTCTGGGAATTTATCTAAAATGCAGTAGCGTCTGAGGATGTAGGAGCTTGGTGTCTTGCTTCGTTCTCATGATCTGATGACATTCTGTGTTCAGAGATGGGGGTTCCCAGGCGGGTCTTGGACAGGCTGTGTTCTTCCTCCGATGCCCTGGCTTCCCAATCACTTGGAGGCTCTCAGGGTAATGTTGGGTAGTTAGTTGCTGTCCACTTAGGAGACGAACAGAATTTGATTTTCTTCTTGGCAGGACTCATTCCCCATTTGTTGTGCTTGTAGCTCAGATATCAGTTTGAAGGGATGTCATGTTGGTTCTTGGATGGTGTCCCCCCTTGGGTTCTATTTTGACAGTAATGTTCCTGAAAAGATTTCAGACTATTGCAGAGAATTAGGCACTTGACATGAGATAGGTTGAGGGCTGTGATTGAATTTGAGCCGATTTTTATTTAGAAAGATGCTGAGGTGGTCCTTCTCTCCCTCCTGCCTGGGGGCCAGGTGTAAAATTTGGGGTTGAATTTTGGTAGTGTTGGTTGTGCCTTTCTGGCTAATTTGCTCTGCAACCCCAAAGCAGTCTGGATGGTGGGAGGAGAGGCAGACAGCTAACTAGCTGTTGAATGTGCCGTCGAATAGATTTGAAATGGCCCAGTAGGGCTGTGAGGGTTTGCACTGGTGTTGAAGAGCAGGGCAGAAGTGGAGGCCCGATATTAAAGGACGCATGGTCAGTGGACAGCTTCACCTTGACACATGCAGCGCACTGAAGGTCACAGATCAGACTGGAAGGAGGCGTGTGGAGAGTTCTACTTCTGGTCAGTAGTGGGCTGGCCGGGTGAGAATGGAAGCTGGCTTAGTGCTAATCAGTGATCTGAAAACTCAGAGAGGACCCAAGGGATTAGATTTCAGGGGCAAAGGCAGAATGATATGGGGAAATCACAGGCGTGACAATTCATCTGAAGCAGTGTGTGATTAATTGCTTATTTTTCAGGAACTCCGTAATTGCATCTTTCTGCTTCTCACCGAAAGCTCAGTCAAGGGAGCTCTCTGACAGAGCATCTCAGTGTTAAGGCCCAGGCACTTGATAAATATTTGTTGATTTAATTTACTCATGATCCTTTCCCCCAGACTGTGTTTATTATGTTGCTCACTGTCTTTGAGGATATGCTGTTTCACTTTTGGTAGTTCAGAATATATTTCTAGAGCATAAAACGAGCTTCTGTCCATTCTCCAACAGAATGCTTAATAAGATCCTCATAAAATAAAAAAAATCCACCTGGAAGATGGAATTGTAGTACCTGTTTTAGAGGTGACTTTAATGCCCTTTCCATGCCAATTTGGGTTTGGAATGAGATTTTCTTTCATCTTATGCCCTTTAATGTGATCTTGCCTTCACACTTGGCTCTACTGCCACGGGCAGCCCTATGGGTAAAACCTACAAAACCGTTTTAGAAATTCACTCCACCTGTTGGATTGTAGGTGACCCTGGATGTACTGGAATGTTATTATTTAGAAATTCAATAAAAGAGATGCAATGATGCAATCACTTAGAATCCCCTGCAGTTTTTTTTTTTTTAAATATGTATTTACAAAATTCGTTTGGAGAGGAGGGAGGCGTTTCCTGGGGGTACCACCATCGCCACCAGGGACACGGTGTTTCTTCCTGATTTCTCCTCCCCTCCCTGTTTTCAGCATCACAGGTTTTTGTTTACACACATCGATTACCTGTGCTGTTACTCTTCACAACGCCGAGGAAATTGCAGATGTTGCTCTACTGTGCTCGGTGAATTGACCCCGGATCTGCTACCAGTGAATTGAATGAAACGTTTAGAGGTGGAACTGAATGAATGAGGAATTTTCGCAGAGGCTCTGGCAGTGAGAATGATTTCAATGGTTGCGATCATTTGTTAGCAGCCCTTTTTGGGCCCCCAGACTGTTTTGAAACAAGCCACTGAGTGCATCATTCTCTAAAGGTTTAATAAGGCTCTCAATTTCAGCATTCCGTGTCTGAGTTTTAGTGGGAGTTCCTTGCAGCTTGAGTTGGAGGGAGTAGGAGAGATTCTACAGAACTAATTTTGGTTGTCTTTGGGGTGGGATTATGGCGAAGTTGGTTGGTGCTGGAGAGTAGGTGAGTATCCTCTATTTCTTTTTAACCAGCAGTAACCCAAACCAAATCCCCAAGCTCTGAATGCCCGGTGGTTCCTGTGAGCTCCTCTTTGCTTGAATTTCATAATAGCAGGGTAGTAACAGAAATCAGTATGTAAAGGTTTCAAAGTAGAATCCATCCCAGCTCTCTTCCCTCCCCGTCAGCTGGGTATGTTTCTTTAGGTCCCTTCCTCCTCCGAGATCTGAGATACTGTCTCACTGGAGCTCTTGCTGAAGCAGTCCATCTCTACAAACCTTCACTCTAATCTCTAGAAGGAAAAAGTCAGTTGGTTTTATATTTTGTGTTAGTTTTGCATAGGCTGGTTTTTTGCTTTTGGAGAAGTTGGAAATCTTAGAGGAGCAGGGGCTCTCACGAGACGGGAATCTGTGGGATGACAGCGTCTGAGTAGGCTGTGTTTGTTAGGAGGGGGGTTTACTCTTTCCTTTGGCCCAGGGCTTTCTCCTTGCCTTTTGGGTGGATCTGAACATTTCCTTTTGGAGCCAGCCATCTAAACACTTGGGTGGAGTGGGGGGTGCGGAATGAAAAACGGCTTCCTTCATTGCCTTCCCAGGTTTTTGGAGCACCAGGTTTTTGCGCCTCTTCCTCTACTGGGGCCTCCTGGCATGTCATTTTCCTCAACTGCAAAGTGGGATAATAATAATAATGCCTCCTCTCAGGGCTGTTGGGGGCGTTACATGGAGCATTTAGAGTACTTGATCTAGTACCCAGCACACTGAAGTCTCAATAAATGTTCACTTTTATTATTTTTGTTAGTACTAATACAATATTCTACATATGCGTAGTGTCCTTTTTATGCCAAGAGGATATGGGAAGAATTCAGCAATAATTAAGTAGTCCAAAGTTATGTTAGAGCAGAAACTCAGCTTCCCAGGCCCTGGAAATTTTCTGCTAGAGAAGCTTAATGTTCTGACCAACCACAAATTAATATGCAGTTGTCAAAAACCTGGTAGCCAGTGACTGTTGGGAGGGGGTGGACTGGGGGATAGAATTAGAAAGTCCAATCCCAGAATGGGTTTCTTGGCATCAAGTTGGACACGTCAAAGCATATATGTGTGAAACAATTCAGGGAACACTAAGCAAACACCTTTGCTGCCAAATATCACAACACAAATTGGATATCTGTTTCAGGAGAGTCAGGCAAAATCCAGTTCAGGGACACTTAATGGGTAATGCTAGTTCATGATTCTTGCAAAATTACAGTGATGATCGTTGTTGGAATGTCTGTCCATTTCCCCTGGTCAACTGTGATGACAAGGGCAGGGCCGGGTCTTACTCGCCCTGCCTTTCCTGGAGCACTGGACATGGCAGACCCTCAATAAATGTATTGGAACTAAGTTTATAAGCGTACTAACAGAAAGTAAAATATTTGGCGTGGTGTTTTAAAGGACAGTGATTTGGATGAGTGGACAGGAATGTAGTAAGAGTTTCAGGTGGGCAGAGTGATAACAACAGCTCATCCTTACTGAGTATCAGCTCTGTACCAGGCTCTGTAGCAAGTACTTTACCCAGATGAACTCATTTAAACTGTACAGCAGCCCACAAGGAAGGTATGATCGTCGATCCCATTTTACATGTGAGGAACCTGGGCACAGAGAGAGCAAGCAACTTACCCAAGGCCACGCAGCCCAGAGTGGCTCAGCTGGGACTCGAACCCAGGCAGTGTGACTGCAGAGTCTCTTAGCTGCTGTGCTATCCTGCCAAGTATAAATGTCATAGACAATAGCAATTGGGAAATTTGTGTGACATCCCCAGGTTCACATGTTTGTCTCAGAAGTGGAGAGTGATGAGCAGTGGTGTTGGGACCGAGTGGGATGAGAACCCAGAGGTGGTCTAAGTGCTAAACAATTTTGTTTTCAATCTCTGCGAGTTTAGCGAGTAGGAGGACTGTGTAGCTCTAGGATTTTTCTGATTTCTTCTTCCTCTTCTCATTTAGAGACTTACCTGGTGCGTGTGCACACATAAACACAGGCATATTTACTGTATTTTTTTGGACTATAAGACATAACTCCCCCCCCCAAATTTGGGAGGAATAATGGGTGTTAATGTTGCTGTTGAGTTCTGTCTACATTTACAGTGGTGAAATATTATGTCTTTTATGTTATTAAATATTTTACTACATTTTTTGCTTCAAAATTTTTTTTCCTATTTTCCTCCTCTAAAACCTAGGTGTGTCTTATGGTCTGAAAAACATGGAGAGTTCTTATTTTCTGGACTCTAATAAGTTTGGCGAGGACAGGGAACTGCGCTGGTCTTCTCTCTACCATGTCTTCGGGCTGATCACACACGAGTTGCTCAGTGAACATTTGGTGGACTGATCCAAATCATTTTTACGGCAGCTCTCCGTTTGTTCATGACGCTATGGTCCGTGCAAATTCAAACCCACATTTTATACTTCCAGGCTGCCACCTGTCATCTACCCCGGGATGGCTTATTCCAGTGCAAGACAGTCTGAACTGTCCAGTCAGTCCAACTTCCTTTTTACCGAAATGCTTGGGAGGGTAGGGGATCTTCTCTTAAAAATTGTTTTCCTTTCCAGGTCCGGCCCCAGTCATTGAGCACACTACTCCCAGATCCCTACTGCAAAGAGCTTCATCTGTGTTTTGATTTAAAAGAGTAATGGTCAATGACAGAATGTACTCCAGCACACGGAGATATGCATCCCCTGTACTTCCCAAATATGTTAAAAACTGTAACTAGCTCCTGCCCATGGTTCCCGCCCGAAGGTGCCCTGGGTCGTTTCCATGCCGCCACTATCTGGACCAGATGTCTGACATTCCCCTCTGTTGTGTTCGGTTCTTGCCTCTTGATCATTCAATTTCTTCTTTCTCTTAGTTGAGCACATCTTGTTCTGCTTGCCTTATTCTGTTCTCTATTTAGACCGTGCCTGCTTGCCTTGTAGGCCTGGCAGGACCATTCTGCCGCCTTCTCATTTGTCTTAAAGATACCTTTAGGAAATCTAGTCCAAACCGTCCTAGCCCAGTCCCAAAGATGAGGTTCCAAAAGATCTGTCAAGTGTTGGGTTTTTTTTTGCTGGCCTACACAGGCTAATTTGCATGGTTGCCTCGGATCCCCCAAGAAGACAGTAATTGACTAAATGGTGCTATATGTTCCCAAGCTGTGCGCCAGTTTGGCAACTCTTCCCTCTGCCTAAGTGAATTTCTCGCAGTTCTCTCTGTTTTACTTATCTTTTGTCTCCTGCCCTCACTCACCTTCTTTTCTCTGACAGACTTCCAGAAAGAATAGCCCACGCGCAGTGCCCCCCTCTCAACCTCTACAGCTCCACGGAAGTTACTGTCTCAGAAGCTACTGATTGCTCCAAACCACCAATCCAGTGATTTCTGCTTCCCCATGTGATACCCTTAATTGCCACACTTGAGTTGAAATGTTCTACTTTCTTCTGGAAACTTGGTTTTCCTTCTAACTCTGCCCTTCCCATTCTTTCGTGGCTGTCGTCTCCTGTTCCAGGCCCTTAAATGTACATACTGTTCTCTCAAGTTCCCTCCTCAGTTCTCTTTTTAGCCTGTTCTTGGGATCTCATTCAGTTCCTTGACTTGAACTCTCCTTGCCCCATGGCCTCCCTCCCAGAGTGCTCTGTGTTCATCATGGCCGGAATATCCTACCAGCGTCTCACCGTCTCTGTCCTCTGTTACCTCCCAACACAGACAGACTCACGCGCTCACTCAGTGAGCCACCAGGTGCTAGTTTTGGCTTCCTCATTTCATTTAAGAAACTGCCATTCTCCCTACCCTTCTAGAAAAGAAAACAAAGTCACCCTAAACTATCTTCCACCTTCTCTGCCATCCCATCAGTTGTCAAGACCTCTAAGTTGTGCTTCTAGGATGACAGTTGCATCTATGCCTATCTTTCTGTCCTCGCCGCCACCCGTCATTGACTTTTGCTTGGACTATTGCAGTAGCCTAACTTATTCTTCTGCCTCCAGTTTTCCTGGCACTAATCCATTCTCCACAGAAGGTGGAATTCTTCCAACTCAGAGGTTGGATGATGTCATTCTCCTGCTCAGACCTTCAATAGTATCACAGTGTACACAGAATTAATGGCACCCCTGTGCTTGGCAGTCAAACATGCTATGCCAAGACCCCAGCCAGCCTTTCATTCGTAACTCCTTCGTGTCCCATGTGTCCAGCTAAGCTGCTCAAGCTCTTTGAGGGCTCGGACTGTGTTTCCTGCCTTATGGCTTGCCCCTGGCAGGTCTTCAATGAACATTTGTCAAGTTGAATTAGACTAAAGTGGCCAGGGATTATACCATTTTCTCCTGCACAGTTTATATAACTGCTAATGGAACTGTCATCTGCTGAGTACTTCCTGTGTGCCCAGAGCTATGTTGAGTGCCTTACTTGCATTATCCTGTCAAGTATCAGTGTAACTCTGTGAAGTAGCTGATATTATCCCCATTTTATAGATGAGGACACTGAGGCTCAGCAGTGTTATTTTTTCTGAAGTTTTAGAGGTAGTTACAGATCTAAGACTTACACCTATAGCTGGCTGCTGCCAGGACCGCTGTTCTATTCTGTCTCTAATAGTCATGACTTAGCTAGATTATGCAGAACCTACAGACTAGCCTAAGAATAACCATGGTGAAAGAGGTGACTTTACTGAGAATTCACTCTGTACCAGGTGCTGTTCTGAGTGCTTGACAAGCATTCTCATGGAATCCTAACAACAACCCATTGTTTTACAGATAAGGCAAGTGATGATCAAGAAGCTTGGGTTACTTAAGTTTCACACACCTTGCACGCGGCAGAGGACAGGCAACTTTTTCAACATTTAGTGCAGAGCCGATAGAAGCATTCTTTATTTTCTGGGATGGACTAGAGCACAGGCTTTGGCGTCAGAGAGGCACGGGCTCAAATCAGAGCCTCGGCGCTTGCTGGTTGTGAGCAGCCCTCCCGGCCACAAGCCCCTCGTGCAGAAGTGTGGGCTGTAGTAGTGCCTGTCTCTTACGGTTGCTGTGGGAACACGGAGAGCCTCCAGTGTGAGCCCCTGGAGCAAAGTGCGTGTTGGTTTCGTATTTGTTATTGTTATTTAGGGGTGAGGATGGGCCTAAAGGGGCTTTCAGCTCTCTTTTCTTCCCTCCTTCCACTTTATAAAGACCTCTTGCTGGTTTCTGCCCACTGAGAGAATCAGACTCCATGTGGGGTGCCTGACAGATGTCCTAATTCCTCCATTCAGTATTTTACTGTGGAGGGAGTCTGTGACATGTTGGCTAAACTTGTGCCTCCCATAAAACACGCTCAGCGCTCTGGTAGGTTCCATTTTAAGTGGGGCCTTGAAACGCAGTGCTGGAGAAGAAGAAAGTGAGCTGTGCCCAGCCTGGCTGTCACCCCCCACCCCCACTTTCAAGTGCTTGAGTAAGGAAGAGCGTGTGTGATTGTGACATCGCTGTCCTGTGCAAGGGCCAGGAATATTCCTCATGCCAGTATGGATTGAAGGCATTGCTCTTTTTTTTTTTTGGTCCCACTGTGACCTTTGAACTGAGGCCACCCAGGGCACAGAAGTTCTTGGTGCATCATTCACTCATTCATTCACTCACTCAACGAATGTGTTGTTCTAGGCCTTGTGGACTAACTATGAAAAAGGCAGACAAGTTTCCTGTCCTCCGGAAGCTAGCCTTCTGTTGGGGGAAGACAGAGGATGAGCAAGCTCATAAATAAGAAATTTTCAGATGGCGGTTGGGGCTCTGAAGAAATCAGAGTCTAGATGGGGCATGACCGCGTTCCAGGTCAGGACTAGCCTGGGGATGTCCGGGGAACAGGACGCGTATTAGGGTGGCTGGAGCTTCAGGATGCAGAGGGGATGTGGTCTGAGCTGAGGTAAGGTAGGGCCTTTAGGTTTGGATTTTGCTTTACAGAGGGTCCTTGACTTATGGTGGTTCGGTGGTTTGACTTAGGATGTTTTAACTTTATAACAGTGTGAAAGCAGTACACACTCAGTAGAAATTGTATCTTGAATTTTCATCTATTTTGGGTACAATGCTCTTCCATAATGCTGGGCGGCAGCAGCGAACTACAGCTCCCCGTCAGCCGTGAGGTCATAGGGCAAACAACCAGTATCCTACAGTGTGCTGCGTTGCCATCAGTTTTCTTGCATATTGAGTTCTGAGGACGTGTAAAGGAGGCTAGGCTAAGCTATGAAGTTCGGTAAGTTAGGTCTATAAGATGCATTTTCGACTTGTGATATAGTCAACTTAATGATGGGTTTATGGGGATGTAACCCCATCACGAGTCAAGGAGCATCTGTAATTGCAACGAGCAGGAAGGCTTTGCAGGATTTTGAGTAGGAACATGGAAAATCCAGGTCTCACTTTACATAGGGCTCCTTTGATGTTGTGTGGTGGACAGCAGGGCCACAAGAGTGAGATTTCGGGGAAGTAACTTGGGTTATTGCAGCCATCCAGGCGAGAGGTGGAGGTACGCCAGTGAAATTAATCCGCAAAGCTGGGCACTGGCTTAGAGGTGGGGACTGTACTTGAGAGGCTGTGCTTTTATTAATAACATAATTTTTAATAAATGATTCTTGGGTTACATGTTAATCATTCCAAACCAAATGCTTTTATTCAGCTGGAGACCACTGCTGGTTGCGTGTGCATGCGTGTGTGTGTGCATGCACACGCGCGTGTCGGGGATGCTCCAAAGCCAGCGGGACTCCGGCACTCTTTAGAGCCGCAGCGTTTCCGGTATTTCTGTGTGATCATGGTGGACACCACTGTGTATTTTAAATAGGTTTATAAAGTTAGTTCATAAATTTCAGAATGCTCAATCTTAAGAGCCAGTATATTTTTGTAGCAGAATGCTGATGAGCTTTTTTTATTTCTTCCACCGTGTTACATCTTGCAGCGCCATGTATTTTTAGTGCCCTTGGCCACAATTAATGTAGGGCCCTCAGCTGAGCTGATTTCGATTCCCACGTTTTAGCCTCCAGCATCCATTCTAGGTTATCTCATGAATATCTGTGATTCGAGACACGTGTGATCTGTGCTTTTGGTGGCATCTCTGCAGTTTCGGATCCTCTTTCTTAGGGAATAAATGGATGGCTTGATGCTTAAGGGTGATCTCCATCATTACCGTGGTGATTAGAAAGTACTTTAACACGTGTGCAGACTGTACACTCTTTTATTATGAAGTATTGTGTATACTTCATGTTGTGATATGAAATATAACTTTATTAAGGGTGTTTTGGGAGTTATGTGGCTTATTTATAGACATGGGGAAAACTGCATTTTATCATTTTTACTTAAATGTTGAAGTTCCATGTGCAGCAATTTTTAGGCCACATCTAACACATTTTGGAAAAACACACTCTTCTGCTGCAGCAGTATCGGCCCAGCCCAACCTTCCGTCTGTGTCACATACCGCTGCCTCTATTAATACTCTCTGGGTCTCTCTAATTACCAAGCAGATGTGTATCAGGAAGAGGTGTTGTTTTCCGAGTAAATTTTTCTAGAAAATAGAAGCCGGAAAAAAAGGAAAACCCAAACTTGTGCTCGTGCTCGAAGAGACAGCACTGCTGTGTGTGGGTGGGTGGCTGCATGCACCCGCTGCTCAGAAGTGCCTTCTCTCTCCATGGGGATAACTGGCTATGTGGTGGAGCTGTGGCCAGGAGGAGTAGGCAAGCAATGTGTGGGCAGGCTGCATGTTCTTTTATTAGCATCCTCATTGTACTGCACCTCATCGAGCCTGGAGCATGAACCAGCCTGGGTCTCTAAAATCTGTACTGTTTCCTATTTCATTACCACCCCTGAGTTACTAAGAAGTGGAGGAAGAGTTGTTCTTTGTGTGTGGGTTGAGCTTTTTCTGGGGGTGGCTGTGGACTGACCTGGCCTATGGATGTTTTTTGGTACCCAAGCTGTCCTGGGCTCTGGCTTAGAGTTGCCCTCCCAGCACTGCACACAGCCAGTCATGGATAGAAGTTAACTTCCTAAAGTGATTCATTTTCCTTGCCTCCTGGACCTCGCTTTTATGACCCTCTTTCTTGACTACTTTTCTTGGCTTTCTGCAAGGCCATGCAGCCAAGTAGTACTAAAGTTGGGATTTGAACCCACAACCGTTGGGCTGCAGAGCCCAACTTTGCACTGCAGCTACACTGCCCTATACCCTCACCCCAATCACCACCATGGGGCCACAGAGTAAGCTGTTCCTGAGCATCAGTGCCGTAGGACAACAATACCCACCACATTGGTTCGTTGGGAAGATTCAGTGAGGTAACCCATAGAACACCAGGCACAGTGCCTGGCACATAGTAAGTGCTCAGGAAATGTGCATTATCATCGCTGATAAAGGTAGTGGCATTAATTCTCTCTCCCACATTGCTACTTCCTTGAGGACAGGAACTGTGGCTTTCTTAGTTTTATAACTTCCAGAGCAGGGTTTCTCAGTTTGGCACCGGTGACCCTTGGGGCTGGGTAATTCTTGTGGGAGCTTGTCTGTGGATTGCAGGGTGTTGAGAAGCATCTCTGGCCTCGACCCATTAGCTGTTAATAGCACTCCAGCCCTGGTTATAAAAGTCAAAAAAAAGTTTCCAGATGTTGCTAAATGTCCCCTGGGTGACAAAATTGTCCCTGATCGAGAACCACTGGTTTACAGGTACCTCTCATGGGATACCTTTATATCTATCTATCTATCTATCTATCTATCTATCTATCTATCTATCTATCATCTATCTATCTCACATACATACTCATTTACAGAAAGTGATACGAAAATATTTATTGAAGTTTGAGAATTTTGAGAACAAAGGGAAATTCTTGAAAGACTCTGGTTAGTAGGTGCCTCTGTCCCATTCCAGGGTCAACAGAACTTCATGGCTAGACAGTTTCTTCCCTGTAATTCTGTGCACATCACGCGTAGCTTTCAGTCCCAAGTAGCTACGTGATGTTTTTGCAAACTTTCCTTAAAGCACCAATAGCATCAGCTCTTTCATAATACCACTCTTGGTGAAATGGTGCATTTCAGGGTAATTTTAGACCAGCCGAGTTACTACTTGTAGAGGACAGGACCCTATTTGGTAACTAGTCTGGTGGCTCTGAGGTCAGCTTTGTATTGAACCCGCCAAGCTATGATTTACATCTTGGTCAATTCTACAATAATGCAAATGTCAGCCATAATTTGCTGTTGCTGCTTCGAAAGCGAGAAGGATGGCTAATGAAATCTTAGAAAAAAATAAGCTGTGATTATTTTTGATCTGAGAATATATATTGGGGGATCTGATCGTTCGAGAAATACATATTGAGGGCTTATCACTGGTGCTAGTAATTGAATTGACATAAGTCTCTAAATGAAAAATAGAATATAAATATATTAGGTTGAGCCATGTTAACTGGCTCTAGTATATTTCTTTTATAGAAATTCATGAGAATGGTATATTTTAGTTGACTTATTAAAACCGAGGGCACAGGAATAGTCTTTTATCATTATCTGAAGCATGTACATTGTCTTGAAATTCACAGCCTACCATGACTGACTTAAAAATTGTGTTCCCACTTGGAGAGTGGCCAAAGCACCAGTACCAATTGGCGTGGCCAAAATGCCACCTAGCACCAAATTCTGGGGATAGTCATGCTTTGAATTTTAAATGCCAGACCTAAATCATGGGTACTTTCTTCCGATTAGCACTACGGTTCTTAACCCTGTGTGTATGTTAGAATCACCAGGGAACTCAATAAAAATGGTGCTGCCCAAGCCCCACTATCTGTTTCTGATTTGATTGGTCGGGTTGGGCCCTAAACATCATTTTTTTTAAAGACTTAATTTTTTAAAGAGAAGTTATAGGTTCACAGCAATGAGAAGAAGGTTTGGAGGTTTCCCACATACACCCTGCCCCCACTATCAATGTCCTGTCCCACACCAGAGTAGTAAGTAGATTTGTTACAATGAATGAATCTACATTGACACATTGTTACCCAAAGTCCATCGTTTACATTAGGATTCACTCTTGGTGTTGTATCCTTCTGTGCATTTGGACATTTATATAATAATATGTATCCATCATAGTAGTATCACATGGAGTATTTTCTTTCTTTTCCTTTTTTAAAAAGATTTTATTTATGCCCTGGCTGGTGTGGCTCAGTGGATTGAGTGCTGGTGTGTGAACCGAAAGGTTGCTGGTTTGATTCCCTGATCAGGGCACGTGCCTGGGTTGCGGGCCAGGTCCCCAGTTGAAGGCATGTGAGAGGCAACTGATCAACGTATCTCTCGTACACCACTGTCTGTCTCCCTCTCTTTCTCCCTCCCTCTCTCTAAAAATAAATAAAACATATTTGAAATTAAATATTTTATTTATTTATTTTTAGAGAGGTGGAGGGAGAAAGAGAGGGATGGAAACATCGATCAGTTGCTCTCACACGTGCCCCAGCCGGGGACTGAGCCGGCCACCCAGTCATGTACTCTGACTGGGAATTGAACAGGTGAACTTTTGCTTTGCTGGATGATGCTCGACCAACTGAGCCACGCTGGTCAGAGCTCCCACGCAGTATTTTCATTGATCAACATCAGTGTTTTTCAAAGGTTCTCCGGGAAAGTTCCAGAAAGCTGCAATGACCTTTCTCCCTTTATCCTCCAGCCTCATGCTCCGATCTCATTATTTGTTGTTTATGGGGCTGTTGCTACAAGCCAGGTTTAGTCACAATTCTTACCATAACGTTTTTAGATGTGATTTTTTTCTTTCTTTTCTTTTTTTTTTTAAATAATCTCTATATTTTTGCCCTGGTTGGTGTGGCTCAGTGGGTTGAGTGTTGGCCTGCCAACCAAAAGGTTGCTGGTTCAATTCCTAATCAGGGCGCATGAGGCCAGGTCCCCGTTTGGGGGTGTGTGAGAGGCAACCAGTTGATGTTTCTCTCACACATTGATGTTTCTCTTCCTCTCTTCCTCCCTCCCTTCCCCTCTTTCTAGATCTGAATGAACAAAATCTAAAAAAAATAATAATATTTATTATATTTTTTCCATTACCATTTAGTCCCCTTATACCCTCCGCCCCCAGCAATCCCTGCACTGTTGTCCATGTCCATAAGTCCTTTTTTGCTCAATCCCTCCTCCCCTAACTTCCCGCCCCGCCACTAGCTGTCATCTGTTCTCTGTCTATGAGTCTCTCCCCATTTTCCTTGTTGCTTCAGTTTGTTCATTAGATTCCTCATGTGAATGAAATCATATGGTGTTTGTCTTTCTCTGACTGGCTTATTTTACTTAGCATAATGTTCTCCAGGTCCATCCATGCCATTGCAAAGAGTAAATGTTTTTTCTTTTTTACAGCTGAGTAGAATTCCACTGTGTAAATGCCCCGTGGTTGTTTTATCCACTCGTCTACTGATGGACACTTGGGCTGCTCCCATATCTTGGCCATTTGTAAATAACACTACAATGAACACAGGGGTGCTTATGTTCTTTCAAATTAGTATTTGGGTTCCTTCGGATGTATTCCCAGAAGTTGGGATTGCTGGGTCAAAAGGCAGATTTTTTTTCGAGGTATCTCCATACTGCTTTTCCACAGTGGCTGCACCAGTCTGCAGTCCCATCGACAGTGCAAAGTGTTCCCCTTTCTCCACATGCTCGCCAGCCCCTGTGGTTTGTTGCTTTATGGATGGTAGCCGTTCTAATAGGTGTGAGATGGTATCTCACTGATTTTTATTTGCATTTCTCTGACGATTAGTGATGTTGAACATCTTTTCATATGTCTAGCGGCCATCTGTATGTCCTGTTTGAAGTGTCTACTCAGGTCCTTTGTCCTTTTTTTAACTGGGTTTGTTTTTTTGGTGTCAAGTTTTATAAGTACTTTATAAATTTTGGATATTAACCCCCTATTAGATGTATCTGCAAATATGTTCTCTCATTCTGTGGGTTGCCTTTTTATTTTGTTGATGATTTCTTTTGCTGTGCAAAAACTTTTTAGTTTGTGAAGTCCCATTTGTTTATTTTTTCCTCTTGTTTCCCTTGCCTGGGGAGATAGATTTGATTAAAAAATTTCAGCGAGCAATGTCTAAGATTTTGCTGCCTATATTTTCTTCTAGGATTTTTATGGTTTCGGGTCTAACATTTAAGTATTTGATCCATTTTGAATTTGTTCTTGTGTGTGGTGTAAGAACGTGGTCGAGTTTCATTTTTCTGCAAGTGTCTGTCCAATGTTTTCAACACCATTTATTGAATAGACTCTCTTTAGCTCATTGTATGTGCTTGCTTCCTCTGTCAAATATTAATTGACTGTAAAGGTGTGGGTTTGATTTTTATTTCTTTAAAAAATGATTTCCTTAGCACCTTTATTCTGAAGAGCTCTTAATTGCTGCACGTAGGGCTTCTAAACAGTGAATATTTGTCAAGCATCCAAATAAGAGAAGAATGAGGGAGCTGGACCTGGGGTGACAAGGAGAGCTGTGGCTTTGTCTCCTTCAAGTGCCAGTGGGTGGAGCCGCACATCTCCAAGATTCTGGGCCCGGTTAATGAGTGACCTAGAATCATTTAACACATTGTTTTTTTAAATTTTTAGTGAATAAGCAATCAGCTTTACACCCACAGCAGTGCGCCTTAAGCGGAGCCACTTTCCCCCTCATCGGCACGCACCCATGTAACCGCTCTGTTAAAGGGTGCTAGCTCCGTGCGTGGACACGAAGAGCTATGGCCGTGTCATCATCTCTGACTCACGTCAGCGCGTGTGACTTAGTGACATGTGGGTGACCCCTGATTACCGAAGGACCAGCAAGCCCATCTGTGGATCATCCCTCCCTCCTTGGGTGGTTTGGGTTTTCTGCTCTGGCTCACCTCCTGAGGGAGGTCAAGAATAAAGGAAGGAGCCAAGTTCACCGAAGTCATGCCAAGCAACCCATTTCCTCTCAGGTTAACAGGAAAAAGCGGCGTGCATGTGTGTGTGTGTGTGTATGCATACGCATGCTAGAGTTAGGTGGGAAACAGGCTAATGAGAGATGTTGAATTTGGTTATAATTTTTGGCCAAAAGTTAGAATTTACAAAGGATTTATTTCTGGATTTCCATTCCTGTTGCCCATTTCTGTGAATAATTAACATGTATTTTAATGTGAATAATAGCACAGAGGGAATTCAACCCCCTGAGTTTGACTATTTCAAGCGACCGTTTCAGGCCTGTGAGGCATGTGCTATTTATGACGTTGCATGGGTAGTGATGGTAAAAATAACGGTGGTGATTGTGATTGGCACTTACTGAGCCCTCAGAATGTGCCAGGCACTGTGCTCAGGGCTTTCCATGGAGTATCTCATTCAACCCCCAGAGGGACTCTTTGAAGTAGGTGGAGAAATGTCCCTATTTTATGGAGGAAGAAACAGAAGATCAGAGGGGTCGCACAGCTAGAGGGGTGGAGTCCGACTTGAACAGAGCAGCCTGACTCTGGGCGTCAACTTGCTGGGCTGCCCTGTAGTGTGTCTGCAGGGAGCTGTCACTGGGGTACTGCGAGAGCAGCATCGCGTCAGCCCTTGTTCCTGGGTTGAGAGCGGCAGGGAGAGAGGTGCTCTGAGTTGCTGCAGGGAGTTGGCCTCTTTCAGGCAGAGAAGTGGTTGGGGTCAGCAGAAAGAACTTTCACACGCTGTTCAGATGTGAATGCTGGTTGACAACCAGCTCCCGCAACCCCGTTATCAAGGCAACAGAGATGGGGCGGCGGGACAGCGGCAGGCTCTGCCTCCCGTCCCTCCCTGTGTGGGAACCCTTGCTGGTTGTTGCTCTGGCCCTGCCCTTCACCGGTCCCAGTGTTCGTGCCCAGGGAGCCAGCCACCGCGGGAAGCTGTCCTGGATGGGAACGGCCATTTCCACCCATGATGGACTGCTTTTCAGGGCTGAGGCAGAGTGTGTGAGTGATGCACACAAGCGCGTATTTCTGTGGGGAGTGCATCCTTCTAGCCCACTCCCATGAGGTCACACTGCATTGTTTTTGTGGTACTTTCCCGAGGGCTATATCAGGCTCATCATATCTGTCTCTTTACCCCAGGTCTCTATTGTGAGACCAACGGAAGCTGTTTTAGTAACTGGCAGTTTCTTTAACCTCTGGGCCTTAATTTTCTCATCTGTAAAATGAGGTTAATGAATTGTATCTGCCTCCTAGAGCTATCGTGGTTAATAAAAAGTTAAAACATGTCTAGAGTTAGAACAGAACCAGGCATGTAGTCAGTGACCAGAAAGTGTATGGCTTTCTATGGCTGCTACAACAAATTACCACGATTTCAGTGGCTGAAAACAGGACACGTTTATCATCTTAGAGTTCTGGAGGCCAGAAGTCTGAGTTGGGTTTTACTGGGCTGAAGTCAAGGTGTAGGTAAGACCGTAATCTGGAGCCTCTAAGAGAATCAGTTTCCTCACCTTTTCCAGCTTCAACGGGCCGTCCTAATTCCTTGGCTTATAGCCCTCCGTCGCAGAAGCCAGCATTGTAGCATCTTCAGATCTCCCTGATCCTGACCCTAATCCTGTTGTCACGTCTCCTTTCCTCTCCTGCTTTCCTTTCGTAAGGACCCTTTGTGATTACATCGGATCAAACCAGATAATTCACATTAATTTCCTTATCTCAAAATCCTTAACTAAATCACATCTACAGAGTCTCCTTTGCCACGTCAGGTAACAGATTCACAGGTTCTGGAGATCAGGATGTGGACATCCTGGGGGCGGGGCACTGTCAGCCTATGGTAATAAGCCTTAGCAGTTTGTATAAAAGGAAGCAGAACCAACTGGCTGGCTTGGAGATAGAATAAACAATAAAATGTTGTAACTAACAACATTTATCGGGTAGTAGCTGTGTTAGCTCTGTTCTGTCTTAGGGTTGTGGCATCTATTATCCCTCCTCCCTAGGCCTTATTTCCTTCCAGAGCTTTGGATGGCCTGCATCTTCTTATCCTTTAGGCCCAGCTCAAATGTCACCTCCTCAGAGAAGCACTCCCTGATTACCAAGCAGACCCCTGACCCATTTCCTCTGTCATAATCACCTCGCCTTGTTTTGCACTGGTGCATTCAGACAACGCTCTCACCTACTGAGATACCTGGCCAGGGCCTGGCCTGATGTCGTCTTTCTGCCCTCTGGACTGTGAGTTCCAGGAGGGCAGGGACCTTGATGCCTTGTTTACTGCTATTCCAGTGCCTGGAACAGTTTCTGGAACAGTTGCTGGAACACAGTAGGCACACAGTACATACCTGCTGAGTAATTGAATGAAGCCAGGTAGGCAGGAGCTACGTCTAATGCTCACACTCTCCTGTGTAGTAGGCCCTTTTATTATCATCATTCCACACCATAGATGTGGAAACCGGGGCTCAGAGAGTCTGAACCATTGCCTCAGGCCAGTGGCAACTGAATTTACACCCAGGTCTTCACGCTTCCAGAATTCTTGCTTCCTTTCACCTGCCTGCCTTGTGGTCTTGATGTCATCAGAAGCTCTGCTGATGACCACAGAACTCTGGAAGGTCTGCCGTTTATGCCATAGTTTCCGAATGCAGCGTTTCGGGCCAACCTACTTGCTCCCTGACACTTGGCTTTCTTCTCTCTAGGTCTGTTGTGTCGGGCCTGGACTCCCCTGCCAAGACTAGCTCCATGGAAAAGAAACTTCTCATCAAAAGCAAAGAGCTGCAAGACTCCCAGGACAAGTGTCACAAGGTATTTATTTCCGCAGCCGGCCTCTCTCCTTGCTCCAGGATCCTCCCATCAATATATGCCAAGGGAGCCACCTGGGCCCGCTGCTGGCACTGAGCCACCTGATCCATACAGAGTGAGCGAGGTGCTATCTCCCTCGCTGAAGTCACGTCTCCGGCAGCTCAGAGGGAGATGAATTCGGGCCTTGACGTTGCTGTAAATCCTTTAATCTTAACCAGAGGAGGCCCTGGATTTAAACCTGCCCGTTCCTCAGCATGACCCAGCCAGATGTCTGCTTCTTCCGGCAGGTGGCGTGGGTCCTCACCTGTGGCCGAGATGCATCCCATCTGCTTTGAGTGATGCGAAGTCTCTCTTCCTAGTCTTTTAAAACTCCTGCTTATGTAACTGCGGCCACGGTGTTGATTATGCTCAACGTCTCTTAACACTCACTGTTCCTGCCCAGGGACAGCTTTCCGGAAGCTCATAAAAGTCACTACTTGCCCGGGACTTCTAAGAGTGCAGACGAATACATCTCCTTGTCCTGTCCTGGATTTGTCCTCTAGATCTTTGCAAGGAGATGGGGGGGGATCAAGATGGATTTGGGGTAAAACTAAAGTGACGTCTGCAAAAACCCAACCAACCCAAAAAGCAAACAGGTGAAAAGTGATGATTGTGGCTTTCTTGCTCACTGGGTTAGAGAAGTGATCAAGTGTGAACCGAGACTTGAATGAGAGGAGTGACTTAGCATTGGTGCCCATCCTTACGAAGAACTGTGTGCTCCCGGGCGAAGAAACAATGGTATTTCCACCCTAACCTTTGGCGAAACAGCGCCTGCCTAGACCACCAGGTGGTTTTGGAGGCTACTTGAGATTGATAGCTCCCCGACGACCTTCTGCGGGCCTTTTTAACCTGTCGATGTGTTTATTTCAGATGGAGCAGGAAATGACCCGGTTACATCGGAGAGTGTCAGAGGTGGAGGCTGTGCTTAGTCAGAAGGAGGTGGAGCTGAAGGCCTCTGAGACTCAGAGATCCCTCCTGGAACAGGACCTTGCTACCTACATCACAGAATGCAGTGTGAGCCTTCCCCAAAGCCCCCTTCCCTTGGAGGTGGCACTTCCTGTTGTGTGTGTCTCATCCTGTTTCATGACAGCTCCATGAGGCACATCACAGCCAATGGCAGAGAGTAGAGAAAGGGCGAAGGCAAAAGCAAGAGTTGTGATTTGCAGAGTAGTGTGAGCCTGGCGAGAGGTCCCAGAGGGAAATGAGCCTGGACTCCAGAAAGTCCAGGGAGGCCGCGGAGCTTGGAGATGGGTGTAGCCATCATTGCAGCAATTCACAAAGGGTCCTAACATCTCCCATCCCAACCTCTCTGGTCTGTACCTACACCATGTGTGACACCATCAGCCTCGGGAACCAAACTCGCAAGTGAGCACGAGAAAATGTATTTTGAAGCTGTCTGAAATCAATTTTCCATTGCCTACAACCGGCATAGCAACTAGAAAACTCAGCCTTCAAAACCCAGACCCTCTGTCATTATTTACCATGTGGCTTTTTTTTTTTCCTTTCCTTCACAAGAGTGGACTGTCTTCTCCATTGTCTCGTTAAATTTTCATCCAGGTGTTTTTTTAATTGTGCCCAATTAAACAGTCTTAAGAAGTTGAATCACACATTTTTCAAGTTTTTTATCCCCCACGCGGGAGAGGAAATCTATTGGACGTGGCTAATTAAGAGTAACTGCTATGTTTCCATTCCAGATTTGGCTGCCTTTCAGTGGTGGGTGAAGTTATTCAGCTATGTATTTCAGATATATATTTAAGTGCCACTGAAGCATTGAGGGAACCTTATGGATGAAAGGTATCCAGGAGACGTAAGCCAGGAGATGGAAATAGATTTCTTGGAGTCTTAAATGACAACAGGGCAGAAAATGAAGTCATTGCTACTTTGAAAGAGAGTTATAAACTTGTGAGTCCCCGAATAACTGATATTGCAGAAAAGATTCTGTGGCCATCCTGATGGTGGTCACCGTGGCTAAGGGATCTTCCTAGTTTTTAGCGGTAAACATACAAGTAAGTATCTGCTAGGACTGTAGGCGGTGGTCGGAGACAGGCTGATGTAGCTTCAGGCTGGATCATCAGGTCACAGGGCTGAGATGATGTTTCTTGAACCCAAGGGTTTTTACAGGAGGAAAACTGGAATCAGCAACCAACTGGAAGTTGTCAACTTTGGTCCGTCACCTGAAACCGTCTTGGTGTCTGCGAAGCAGCTTGCAGCTCCCTTAATGAGTCTTTTCAAACACAGCAGACTCCACAGGGCATCCCTATTAAAATTTTTGCTTTCCGCAGAGCTTAAAGCGAAGTTTGGAGCAAGCAAGGATGGAGGTGTCCCAGGAGGATGACAAAGCACTTCAGCTTCTCCATGATATCAGAGAGCAAAGCCGGAAGCTCCAAGAAATCAAAGAGCAGGTATGTCTGCCTGCCTAGGACTAGGGTGGCAACTTGGACCTCTGATTTCAGGAGAGGCGTGTTTGAGAGGCAGAGAGGAGGAGAGAGAAGGAGGGTGGGGGCGGGGAGAGATGTATGTAGGTCGTTTGGAAACTTTGGCTTCCCGATCTTTTTATAAACCGTTGAGTGCCTGGCTCTAACTCCTCTGGTGTCTGTGCCCCAGAATGGCTGCTCTTTTCAGCTGAAGGAGCCGGTCTGGAGCACGGGTGGGCCGCCTGTGGCCCACGGGGCAGATCCGGCCCACCGCCTGTTTTCCACAACCACGAGCTAAGAATGGTGTTTGCATTTGTACATGGTTGGCGGTGGGGGGGGGGTGATCAAAAGAAGAATGAAATTTCATGGCATGTGAAAAGTATGTGGAAGTCAAATTTCAGTGTCTATAAATAAAGCCTTTACTGGAACACAGCCCTGTGCATTCACTCGTGTCCTGTCCACGGCTGTGAATCGGGCTAGTCTGGTGGAGGTGAGTCGTTGTGACAAAGGTTATGTGGCCCGTAAAGCTGAAATTGCTCACTCTATAGTCTTTTACAGGAAGAGTTTGCCAAACCTCTGCTTTAGATCATTAACAAAATAATAAAGATTTTTAAAATGATTTTGCAGTTGCACTTTAAGTTTTTGAGAGAAGCCAGGGTAATTCGCAGTAAGTAAAACTTACTATATAAGTAAAATGTGAAGAAAGCGTCTTCTAGAAGAAGAGCGTGAGTATGTGTGGCTGATTAAGATTTAACACAGCAAATCTGAGTGCAGAAAGCCATCCCCTGTGTGTTAATAGAAAAGAGCATCGAGACCTTTAAAAAGCCCACTTTTTTCTTCCCTTTCAAAAAGGGTTTTCTTTCAAGAAGGTTCGTTTTTTCTTTCACTTCCTTGTTTCCTTTTCAACATGGATTTTTCTGTCGTTTGAAAAAAACTGTACATAGAGACTTTAATGAAGAGATGGCAATGAGCAATTGAAGAACTGAATTATCAGCTGCCAGGCAACTCTCATTCACTGCAGAAAACCTCATGTAAACACTGATGGGAATGAACATTTTTGTCTGTGAGTAGTGCAGACTTAGCCATCTGGGCGGTGCTAAGTGAAAGAAACTCCTGCAAATAATTTGATCCATTCACTATTCTTTAAAGAAAGAATTACTGTTTGGGGGATTTTGTTGGTATAATCTATCACCTTAATGTTTAAAAATGATTGCCTAATATCCTCTTGCTTGATAAAAATGTTTTAAGTAAATACGCATAGGAAACGCAGCAATCTGGTGAGTAGATTTCTGAACAATACTAAGCCTAGAGACTGCACAGGCCGCACGTACAGTTTGAAAAATCTGCTCTGACAGTTGACTCATTGCCCCTTTTATCAACATAGTTCTCCATTCTGTAGGTTTCAAGAGGTGGGATTCTTTTTCTCCCATTATTTCAATGTGTTTGGAAATTTGATTTTGGTGACATGCTGGGGAAATGAAAGCTGTATTTGGCCACCAGAGGGAGCAGCTGGTGTCCGAGAATTCCACAGAAATAGAATTATCAGGACATTTTGAAAGGTGGCTGAGTTCAAAGAAACGTCTTTTGTGATTCATATCACAGTTGGCCTGCATGTGGAATTCTAGATTTAATGAGCGCTACAAGTTTCATTGGGGGAAAACTTCCCGTTTCAGCTCTTGTTTCTCACTGGAAGAAGGATTTATTAAAATGACTTTTGGTAAGTTTTATGAGAGCAGAACGTTTGCAGGCCAGGAAAAAGTATTTCATGCTTTCAACAAACTCCACATAATTGGTTTGCAGCATGTTGGTTCCTCTCAGTTCTTTATCTTAAAAGCTAATTCCTATATAACTTTTTTTTTTTAAACATTTTGCTTCTACTTAGCTACCTCCTGTAGAGTATTCGGACTTGGTTTGAAATAAAAACGCCTAAGAGTCTCACATGATCATTTGATTCATGCACCTTTACTAGCAGTTGCTGATCCCTCCCCCGCTCGCCAGGAAGGGAAACGGAAATTTGGGAAACAGAGAGGGCATTTGTGCTTCAGGGCTGTCTCGACCCTTCCCACCAAATCCTGAGGCTTACCCGAGGCCTTGGTAGTTGTCCACGGTTCCCCACTCTGATCCCGCTCGGCTCTGACCTACGGTCCGGCCCATGCTGCGTTAGGGCCGCTCTCCCTCCGCTGCCCTTGGGAAGGGACCTGACGCTCTCTCGGACTTATCCTGCAGCAGGGATTCGGTTAGCTGTTGGATGTGCGAGATCGCCGTGAAGTGTCCGGCACAGTAACAGCAGGTCAACAGATGCGGCAGATTCCTGGTGATGCTTGTGGCAGGCGGGGTGCCCCGAGAGCTCAGAGAGCTGACGGAGGTGTTGCCCGGTTCTTGCCTTCCTCCCCCGGGTGCTGACGGCTCAGGAAAGAGAGACGCTGGCGGATAAGCAACAGCTCTGCCCTTGCTCTTGACAAAATACGAAAATCACATTCCCTTCTCACTAACCTAAGTTCAAGAAAGAAAAGGGAGTGGAGGATAAGACGCCCAAGATTTTCTCCCAGCCCTGCTTCCTCCACAGTGCGGTGTTTGTGGCTATGGGCAGGGCTGATGGTACTTTTATTTAGGTGCCCAGAAAATGTTTGAAATATCTTTTTTAATTTAGAAGAAAAAATTTGAGATTTTAGGTCAGAGAAACTTTTCATAGATAATATTAATGTTTTTGTCTTTATATGAACACAGTTACAACATATAATAATAATAATAATTTTTTTTTTCTTTACGGAGGAGAGAGTCTAGGAAGGTGCAGTGCTCAGAGCCATGACAGTCATAATGTGTCCCTGGCCGAGGGGTCTAGAGAAACCCCAAGGAAAGGATGTATCATTTTGCATAATTGGCTCATGTTCCACTCTGGGAGTTCAGATAACTGTGAGCAAATTATAAAGACCTTTGGTTGTATAACCCACATCACCTAGAAACCTGGTGACCGTGACTTCCAGGCTTGACCTTCAATAGCGGTGTATTTTTGGGTGCAGTGATATGAGACCGTGCTTCACTCGGGCTCTTTTTTTTTTTTCCCCATTTCTCCTGTACCAGTGATATCGTGAGAGGTGTGCTTGCATGACAACTACCCAATTTTCATAAGGGCATCACCCCCCTCCCCCGCTTCAGTGTGCACTGGGGAATTGCCTGTTACAATAGGCCGAAAGGTTTACATTGTACCCTGTTAGTAAAACAACAACAACATACCCTTGCTTAATTGATACCTCTTCAATTATTTCTTGGGAGAATGGATCTTAGAGGTGTTCATGGTATATTGTGAATGTCAAAGACAGTCTTGATTCAATTCTTTGTGCTTTTCATTTTATGTCCCACCCCCTCCCTGCCCTCTACCACCCCAAGGCATTTTGTATTGCATAAATGGTCATTCGTGCACCGGCTGGTGTAGCTCAGTTGGTTGGAGCATCATCTCACAGCCAAAATGTTGCAGGTTCAATTCTTGGTCAGGGCGCATACCTAGTTGTGGGTTCGATGCCTGGTCCAGGTGCAGGCATGTGTTACTCGTGCTCTGGATGCATACAGGAGACAACCAGTCAATGCTTCTCTCTTGCATTAATGTTTCTCTGTCTGTTTTCTTCTCTCTCAGAAAGCAATGAAAAAAGATGTTCTCTGGTGAGGATCAAAAAAAAAATTTTTTAATAGTCATTCCTAATTCTTATATGTATAAGCTTTGATTTTGCTAACAAAGAATATTTTCATATTTTGGCCGAAAGTCTTCAAAACCATTGCTTATTTCTTTTGGTAAATCCAATTTTGAAAAACCTCGATTCAAATGTTCTGTTTTGATTTTAGAAATGCATTTTGGAAAAGGTCAGGCTGTTTGGATCACTTTAAAGGGTTTGTTGGAGGGAACAAGATAATTCTTTCTTTGGAATTTTTCTCACAAGTTATTTAGACCAGAGCCAGTGTTTCCTGACTCTTCCAAATTTCAGGGTGACTTGCGTTTCAAGAGCAATGTTAAGTTCATCATCATTCAGTTTTGGGCCCAGAGAAATTAATGGTGAGAAACTGACATGATGAGTTTCACCTTCCGAGATTCTGTCCACTGAGATTTCCAATTACCCTCTTCTGCTGTCTGAAAGGTTAATTTTAAAACTAGTACCATATCTAATTATGTTAGGAACACATGACTTCTAAAGGACAAATCTATATAAATGATTACCCTTGGAAGAAAGCTACACACAAGCAGTTTATCCTGGTTGTTTGAAGAACATCCCTTACGACTCTCTGGTGTTGCAAATGCCGTAAGGCTCTGGGCTTATTTGTGGTGTTATTTGCTCAAAGAGTCTTATTATAGGCACATGTGTTCCCAATGGTGTTCGTAGTGATACATGTTCCACATTAAAACAGTTTAAAGATATAATACTCTTTTCTCCCTCCTCCTCCTCCCACGCCTCTCCCTTCTGCCCATCTGTCTTACCTTCTCTCTAGGTCTGTTCTCGGCCAGTCTCTCTTCAGTGTTTGTCTTCCCTCAGTGGCTGGTGTTTGTCCATCTTCACTGCCCGTCTTTCCTTTTAGGAGTTCTGAAGCTCACCTGTCTTCCATTGTCTGCTCTTGTAGGAGTACCAGGCTCAAGTGGAAGAAATGAGGTTAATGATGAATCAGTTGGAAGAGGACCTGGTTTCGGCAAGAAGACGGAGTGATCTCTATGAATCAGAGCTGAGAGAGTCCCGGCTTGCCGCCGAGGAGTTCAAGCGGAAAGCAACAGAATGCCAGCATAAGCTGATGAAGGTAGCCGGCCGCCCGCCCGCCTGGACGGTGTTTTGGGGGTGGAATCATGGATGGTCTTAGCAAGAATAAAGAGAATACTAGCTAATAGGTGTACATTTGAGAAATAGTGGGATACCCTGGAAAGTTCCTGGTCTTTATTTATGGAAGATAACCTCTTTATCATCATCCTCATCATCATCATCATCCATCATCATTTTGGTCAGAGACCAAGAAAATACAGGAGGTAATGTTGTCTTGGAAGACTTTTATATTCTTGAACCTTCCCATTATGTCATATCTTTTAAATTACAGGCTAAGGATCAAGGGAAGCCTGAAGTGGGAGAATATTCCAAACTGGAGAAGGTATTTTTCATTATTGATATTGTTATTTTTGGTAGATAATCTTTTACTGTCAGTGGCCAATCATTGGTAAGAATACTCTTGCAATGAACAGAGAACCTTCTTCCAGGTTTATCTGGATGGTCAACCTCCGAGTGACCACTTTTAGCTTCAACTATGCTTCTAAATGGGATAAAAAAGGGATAAGGACACACCTTTTTTTTTTTTTTTTGGTCATACCTGCTCACAGTAACAAGTAATCGCAGACTCTCAGTAAAATATACGTGAAAGTTCTCATTGTCTTAAGGCAGCGGGTGACTTTGATTTTCTTTTTGCCATTTGAATGTGGCTGGTTCTGGAGGAATAGCCAACGTGGAGGTTTGCACTGGGACCTTCAAAGTCTTTTCTGATAGGCCACTTGTTTTTCCTCTCCGTTAGTAGGTACTGGAAAACAAAACAAAAAGACCCCACAGAAACCTCAAGAAAATAGGACTACAGTAAAAATAGCAAGATCTTAATACCGATTTGCCTTTTGCTTTATTTCCTGGGATTTTAATTGTAGATCAATGCTGAACAGCAGCTCAAAATTCAGGAGCTCCAAGAGAAGCTGGAAAAGGTAAGCCCTAGGTGATTTTGGGGGGGAACTTAGCCCCCAATTCCAGATACTTTCCCTTGCCTCCTCCTGGAGCATGGAAGATGAAACAAACAGATTTAGTCACCCAGCACGGAGGGAAATGAAGGGGGAGTGAGCTATTACCTGAAAATATGAGTGTTCTGAATCTACTTTTTCTTTTGAGATGTGTCAGCAGTGTTTATTTTTAAAAACCAAGCTGTGTGAGACTCTCCAGTAAAAGTTCTAATTATATTACACCAGAACCCCAGAAGCGCTTCTTTCCCTTCGTGGGGCCAGGCTCCCCGTTTTGCACATTTGTAAGGGAAGCACGTGTCGTTCCTGACCCAGGCTGCTTTCCGCTGACGCTCTGTGGGCAGCGTGGCTGTGCACGGGAGGTGGGCGGAGCCGTGGAGTCGTCTCGTGGTGGGGGCAGGCGGTGGGTTTGGTTTCAGCGTCCTGCCAAGCCCACGCTGGTGGAACACGGGGAATGCCAGTGAAAGGTCCAGAGTGAATGTGGTTCTGAGACGTGCCTCGTGGATGTTTGCAAACGTGTTCATTGGTTTAGTTTAACAGCACCCCTTCTTACTCTTTTCTTTAAAAATTGGGGTGAAAAACACATAACATTAAATTTACCATTGTAACCATTTCGAGTATATCATCAGCACTGTTAAATACATTCACATTATTGTGCCATGGATCTCCAGAGCTTTTCCATCTTGCAAAGCTGAAAGTCTGTACCTGCCAAACACTAACACCCCTCTTCGTTCCCCCACCCTTGGCAACCACTTTTTTAAACTTTCTGTTTCTGTGGTTTTGACTGCTTTAAATACTTCACGCGAGTGGGATTATACAGTATTTGTCCTTTTGTGACTGGCTTATTTCACTTAGCATAGTGTCCTTGAGTTTCATCCCTTTTGTGGCACGTGACAGGATTCCCTTCTTCCATTGTCTGTATGTCCCTTCCATTGTCTGTATCCACCCCGTTTTCTCTGTTCATCTCTTTTCCTCTTACCCATTCTTGAGCTCACTAATGGAAGCCTTTACTGCCCTCTTTCAGCTAGCCGCTTGTGCATTTCACCTAGAACTGTGCTCTCCAGTAGAAGTGTGATGCAAGCTACAAATGTCGGCCACAGATGTAATTTAAAATTTGCTAGTAGGCACACTAGAAAAAGCAAAAAAGAATGGATGGAATTATTTGAGATATAGTTTATTTAACCCAGCGTATCCAATATATCATGGGAGCATGTATCAACATTAAAACATTGACACTATTGCAGTTTTTTAATGAATTAAACCTAAATAAAAAATAATTCGTAGTCACACTAGCCACATTCAGGAGCTCCAGGGCCACATGTGGTTAGTGGCTCTTGCGTGGACAGTGCTGGTCTAGAAACTGGAGTTTTCTTGCAGTTTACACTTTTAAATTTTAAGTTTCTAGTTTTTAAAATTTTGATTTAGAGGAAATAAGTGTGAAGTTGTTGGTCTCTTAACCTCAGATCTTTACTATGATGCTGTAAGAGCGACAGTAAAGTGAAGACCCAAATAAAAATTAACTACAAAAGGTGTTATTTAAAAAAAATACAGATTTGCAAATTACCATGTATACTATGGTTGTTATGCCCTTTGAAGGATCCTTATTGGAAAAATAGTTTAAATTACAGTTTTTCTATCTTGTTTTCTTATAAACATAGTACAAATTATCCATAGGATAATTAAATAAGGAATTAATGCTCCGAGGTGAATACATTGTTACCTGGATAGATAAATCCTTCTAGACTCTTGTGTTTGCACCGAACCTACATTGCATCGAATCTAAGATGCTCATGGTTATTAGATAGACCATTATTTTATGTAGCCCAAGAAAGAAAATAATGCTGTCAATTTTTATTGTAGGATGCATTCCAAATTCAGTGATGTTTAAAAAAAAAAAGTAGGTGCACCTTAGAACAGACAAAATACAGAATAAAATAAATGTTTGTATGTTTTGAAAAAATGGATATACTATAAATACTGTGTTGCCTGACTTTTTCCATTTAGAATATTGAATAAACTTGGCCATCCATCTTCTGTCCCTTCTTTCCTGGTAGGCTGTGAAAGCCAGCACAGAGGCCACCGAGCTGCTGCAGAATATCCGCCAGGCGAAGGAGCGAGCCGAGCGTGAGCTGGAGAAGCTGCAGAACCGCGAGGATTCTTCTGAGGGCATAAAAAAGAAGCTGGTGGAAGCCGAGGTGAGCAGGGGACTGCCGGCCCACGGTGGACTGCCCCCGGTCCCGGCGTGGCCACCTGGGAGTGACAGTGGCCGGCCTTGGGCTGTGCTACGGGAGCGGGCCTGCGAGGCCACCTCTTGCTTATTGTCTGATCAAACTGCTTTCCTTTCTGCAAATATCTTTGAAATTCGAGAGGCTCGGAAACGTTTTCCCCGAAGGGGAAGAAAGATTTGTTACAGAGGCTTCAGGTAGAAAGACGTTTTGATGAAAGGTTTTCCTTTCTGTTCTCCTCTGACCTGCTCACAGATCTGGGAAGGATTATTTATATTTACATAGACAGACTGGAATGCCATCCCCGAGTTTTTCTTTTTCTTCCCCCTGTACCCTTGTTATTCTCTGCCTTTTCCCCACAGTGTTAATAACATGTTAATTTTCAAGGCTTCAGCTATTACCTGTGTGTCGATGACTTCCCAGATTTATGTTTCTGGGTGTCTTCTCTCCCTCAAATTCTTTGTTGTTGTTGTTGTTGAAATCATTTATATAATTATACAGGAAACACACAAATGTTTCTCATTGTCAAAAACTTTAAGTACTGAAGGATATAGAATAAAAAGTGACACTTCCCTTTTTCTCCTTTCCGTCTCCCCCAGCTCCTTGGTGGCTGATCTACAGAATGGATGTGCCGTGGTTCACTTAACCAAGCCCCTGTTGCTGGGCCTTCTGCTTTCCCTGTCACAGTGCCGGCATGAACCTATGGGCTCATGTGTCTTCGGGGCCATCCTCACTCATGTTCCAGGCAGCATTTCCCACTGCTCCCCTGACATGTGGACTGGGCGCCTGAACAGCGCAGCAAATGCAGAATGAACTCAGGGGCTTCCCCCACGAACTGAGTTCCCTTCTCAGTTTCCTCGTGGTGGTCAGGGCCAGCATCATGCATCTAGTCACCCCAGGCTTGAACTCTTGACGTCATCTGCTTCCCTGTGGACCCTGCTGTTCACTGAGGGACTCAGTCCTATAAATACAGCCACACTGTCTCCCCCATTCACCCCCTGCTTGCCATTTCTGCAGGCCTCCTTATAGACCAGACCCTCTTCCTCTTAGCTGAGCACATGTAGTAATTTTTTTTTTTTTTTGCCTTCTGCTTCTAGTCTCTCCTTCCTTCAAGTTAGCTTATACAGTGTAAGACTCGTGGACCTCAGACAGAAGGCTCAACACCCCCCAGCCCCTTAGCCATTCCAAACCTTTCAGGGCTTCTATGTATTTTAGGTGCACCTCTGAGCCCGGTAGATGAGACTCTCAACCATTTGACCCACGAACTTCACCTTTACTCTTGCTTCTCCCCATCACACATCCTAAGCTGTAGGTGCCCCAGGCTTCAGCAGGGGCCTAAACGGCCTCTTGACCCCCTCCGTGTTTCTGCTAATGTGTCTATCTTCGTCTGAGAGGCCTTCCACCCTCCTCTTCTGCCCTCCCCATGTCCCGGCCCTCTCCGGAGCTCACGTCTCTGTGACTCTTCCCCTCACCTGTTGGGTAAAAATTCCTCTGTCCTGCTTCCGACCTTCCACAGCACTCTGTACCTGTTTGCTCTATAGCTCTTCCCCCTCTTAACCTATGCTGTGTTTATCTGTGTTTGCCTTATCTTTAGCAAGGGCAGGAATTATGTTGGCTTCCTCTCAATTTTCCGTGATGCCTGGTGTGATACTTTTGCAGATAGTAGGTGCTTGGTAAATATTTGAATGAATGAATGCACTCTTGTAACCTACACAACCGAGTACTTGAATCCTAGAGTCTTATTTTCTTCGCCGTTGCTGCGGGTGCCTGAGACTTCTCTTCCTTCCTTGAGTACAGGCGTTATACCCGTAGCGGGTACCCCATTAAAACTCTCTGATTGATTCACGATCTACAGGAACGCCGCCATTCTCTGGAGAACAAGGTAAAGAGGCTAGAGACCATGGAGCGTAGAGAAAACAGACTGAAGGATGACATCCAGACAAAATCCCAACAGATCCAGCAGATGGCTGATAAAATTCTGGTGAGCAGGAACGAAAGTCGAAAAGTTAAAAGATAACAGGTTAGAGGTTGCAGAGGGAAGGGGGTAAAAAGAAGCATCAAACGCCAGCAGAGGGGAGGCGTCACTGAGTAGGCGAAATAAGAGAAGTGACTTCAGCGTATGCCACAGCAGAGAACAGGATGAATAAGCAAATTTTGGACATTTCAGCACTGGTAACAGATCCGTAAATATTTTTTTTTTTTACTCTGTTTGCTACTGCCTGACATTTTAAAACATGAATGTGCATACTCTGTCATTTCCAATAGATTTTTTTCCAGGAGCATTTATGTCCTTCTGTGAGCAGAGTTTTGTATGGCTATTAACTTGGCAATGCCAATTTAAAAAGCTATAGGGCTTTAGACTTCTAAGACTAAAACCCGGATTCTTGCTTTTGGGGAAGAAAAAATTAGTCATGCAGAGTTGTTTTTCCCAGAGTAGTATTTGTCATAGTGTTCACCCACTCACTCTCTCTGCTACAGTTGGTTGTTGTTATTATTATTTTTTTCAGTTTCCTTAGATGTAGCAGGTCTTTTTTTAGCTTTGTAATTATTATGATTCCGTTTTCAGTTCTGGTGACTAATTTAACTTTATCAGGGAAGGCTCGGGCGGTTACTTGCAGGTGGGTTGAAAATTTTGCCCCTGCCATGGTGGAAGGCAGGTGACCCTTTGAAGGACCCTCCTTGGATCTCAGTCCCAAAGCCAGAAATTTAATGCCACTTCGTGATGACTCGGAGTCTGTTCATAGCTCCCTTCTCCCCCGCCCCGGAAGAGACTCTGGAGTCGTTGGCTGTTTCTCTCCACCATAAGGAGGCGAGGTGGTGAGCGGGTCATTTCATCTCTCTCTCTCTCTCTCTCTCTCTTTCTTTGCATCACTTCTGGGAAATGAGTCACCAGCAACCATATGAACTCAAGAATAGCCAACTTTTAAGCCTGTTCTTAATAAAAAAAAAAAAAAAACCTTTAAACTTGACGTTTCTGTGTTTGTGTATATTCACGAGCATATGGATGCTCTTGAGCAAACTGGTGAAAGAGAAATTGGTTGGATTGTTTTGCTTGGGCACAGAGTCTTCACATATACGTCTGTACACAAAGGCAAATGTAACTGTTGGTCTACCCTTTCTGTTCTCTTGTTCCGTCATCAAAGTTTCTCTTGGCAATTGTCAAGTATGTGGATTTTTTCGTGAGTAAAATTAGATCTCACCGAGATCCTACCACAACTATCCTTTGCTTGGTACAAATGAAGTGGTTAAGTCTCTTGTGGTTGCAAAGTGTTTCTCTGTTTACTGGTGATGTGTTCATTCATTCATTCAACAAATATTTAATGAGCTTCTACTATGTGCCAGGCAATGTTCTAGGAGCTGGAAATACAGCAGCAAACAACAGTGTTTGCATAACAAGACTGAAGAGTTTGATCCATTACATACAGAAAAGATAACATTTTAAAAAATGACAACAACAACAAAAAATGCCAAACCTCTAAGAAGTCAGATTCTAGAGTGTCTGCCTTTCCAAAGGTTCACTTGCAATTTAGGAGTACAGAGCTCTGCATTCTTTGACTATTTGTTGTAAACTACCATTCACATATAGACCAGAAATTTGGTCTTAAAGCTGTCAGTCTCAGATCTCTGAGTTTTTGACCTGATTTAGATTCTGATTTCCATTCCTGTGCTATCTTATGAGGACTGAAACTAAGAAAAGATGATTATCAACTTCTTTATAATATAAAGAAAAAGTAGTTATATTTCTTTGTTTCAATGTATCTGCCATCTGCCTGAGTGAGTACCTTTGTGGTTGTGAGTTCATTTACTGGAAGGTGCCTTTTGCTCAAGAACCCTGTGCTTAGGCTGCAAAGTACCTAGGACATGGGCAAAGGGTGGTTTTTAATACCATTATATAAGGATGGTGCTTGGAAACAGATTCCAAAATGTCATGTGCTTTAAAATATTTGCTGTTCTGGTAAGAACTTTCAACACAGATAATTGGGGTTCTCGTTATAGCAAAGTATTTTGCTTTAATAAAACAAGTCATTGCAGAGGATCCTTTAGTCCACATCAAGCCTTTCAGGGGTGTCCAACCTTTTGGCATTTCCGGGCCGCACTGGAAGAGGAAGCGTTGTCTTGGACCACACATTAAGTACACAAAGAGTAATGAAAACTGATGAACAAAAAAAGGTTTTAAGTAAATTTATGATTTCGTGTTGGGCCGCACTCATAGCCATCCTTGGCAGCATGCGGCTTGTGGGCTGCGGGTTGGACACCCTGCAGTTTTATTAATTAAAATCCTGTTTACGTTCAAGTTTTTAAGATCACATCCATTAGATTGCAACAGATCCTCTGCACCTACTCTTAAAACTGAACACTTCACTGGCCCCCAAAGAAAAGCCAACGTTTGTAGACTTCAGAATGTCAAAAACTTAACATTTTTATGTGCATGTGAATTTGGAAGTATTTTCTTCCCATTTTATGGACATATCCTGTATAATTTATTCTTTCTTCAAAACTTTTATAATTGCTTCTACTTCAGAGAAAAATTTCATAATAGTGTAAAGAGATTAAAACTTGGAGTGGTAACTTTTTTTCCCTTTTTGTACTTTTTAATCTTATTTTTGGACTAATAACTTTATTTTAATAATTAACTAATTGGTGTAGATTCATAAGATTTAACATAAATGCAGATATGATATTTAAATGCAGATATGCATTTAAAGAGTGTTTCTGTGAATTGAATGCTGCTGTTTATAGATCAGTTTATAAAACATTGGTAAATGTGTATAATTTTCAGATGAATTACAATTTTGTTTAAAAGTAGAGTACTTAATAAAGGAATGCAGAGAACCTTAAATTTGAGCTATTTATATTGCTCCAAATTCTCTTCCAATCTTTAATATGCATGCATACATATTTATATCATTATTATCAGTGTATTTTATGTTCTGCTTTGTTACCATTAGCATCATATCATGCAAACCAGTGATTTTCAACTCGTGCGCTGCAAGAATTTTTATCCATTGCTAACACTAATATAAGTAATGTTTGTAAAAAGTGTTTGTAAAAGTTAGGCTTGTAAAAACCTAATAAAAAATTTAGGGCAGTAAAAAAAATTATTTTTAAATGTGCAGTACCTGACAGTTTAGTCAGGGGCACTGGCCTCTTCCCCATTAGAATGTCAAATAAAAAAACGACAGCAGCCAACACAACAATAGCCATCTGGTGTGAATGAATCATAATCATACCTATTTTTTGTCAGATTAGCAAAAGATATTTTTTTGGTGTGCCACAGGATTTTAGTAATTAGTTTATGTGTGCCTTGAGATGAAAAAGGTTGAAAATCGCTGATGTAAACATTAGACTTTTATGAATGTCTCCATTCACATATTCTGCATATCAACCAGTTAAAATAATCATTCAAAACTCAGTGTTTGAATTGTAATATCAGCTTTTTTTCCCCTCAGCTAGGGTTCTTGAGCAATCATTTTGTTAATAAAGAAAATACAAACTATATTTTTATTGTAATAAATTAACTGTAAATTAAAAAAAAATTAAAATTACTTATTCTCATTTAAGGCTGTCACAGCAGTGAAAGTGGCCTGAGGCTCAGGATAGTGGTCAGGGCTTTGCACTGCACTAAACATTCCAATGTTGCCTTGTTTCTCTTATTTTTCTATTCAGAGACGAAGAGCTGCCTTAGTCTGACTTGTCGTACTGACAGATTTCTGATTCCCGCCCACCAGCTGTGTGTGCATATATGTGTATACTTGGTCTTCGGAAGCCCAGGGCCACGGCCCCTTGGTGGTTTCCTTCCCAAGAGCCTTAGGGCTAGTGATGAAGGAACAGATGTCTGTTGCCTGTGGTGTCTATGCCAAAGTCATGTTTCCTGTGAATGTCTAACATACACTGGCTACGTCCTCCCCTTTGCATACCTGACTATCTGTTCTTTTGTGTCCAGGAGCTGGAGGAGAAGCACCGGGAGGCCCAGATCTCAGCCCAGCACCTAGAGGCCCACCTGAAACAGAAAGAGCAGCACTATGAGGAAAAAATTAAAGTAAAGACACTTTCTGATCTTCCCTGGCATTCCTCCTAGAGCACCATGTAGCTTCTCTCTTTCTGGGCACTTTGGGCCACTTCTTGCTAGACCAAAGACTGTCTGGGGTAAATGCCGTCCTCAGGCCGTAGTGGGAGGTTTTGGGGTGGTATCTATGTGGGAGCATGGAGAACAGAGGTTAAAAAAATTTATTTTAAAAATGTGGTCATTATGTATCTCAGTTTTATCTTTAAAATGTTTTTTGGTCCACTCTCATTCAGTCCATAATAATTTAGATTTAGACAGATTCACCACATTCTTTGCTTTTAGTTTCCTTCCTGCATTCAGATCTAGGATCCTTTTTGGTTTGTTTGTTTAAAGTATATGCTCAAAGTTAAAAAAATTTTTTTTCAATTACAGTTGACATTCCATATTATATTAGTTTTAGGTGTATAGCATAGTGATCAGACATTTATACAATTTATGAAGTGATCCCTCTGATAAGTCTAAAGTGTATTCTTCAGGACATTATTTGGCGAAGTTCTGCTGATGACAAGCTCTCTGATCTGTTTGTTTGAAAATGTTTTTTATTTTCATCCTTGAAAGATATTTTGGCTGGGTATAGAATTCTAGGTTGGCAGTTATCATTCCATTGACTTTGGGTTTTTATACTGCTATTGAGAAGTCAGCTGTCAATCTAACTGTTGCTGTGTTTGAAAAGAACTGATTTTTCTTCCCTTTGACTGTTTTTAAAATTTGCTTTCTTTCTAATTTTTTGAAGCTTTACTGTCATGTGTCTAGTTGTAGATTTTATTTATCCTGCTTAAAATATACAGAGCTTTGAGCATATTACTACTTATCAATTCCAGAAAATTTTTGATCATTATATCTCAAATATTTTCTCTTCCCCTTTTCTTTTTCCTTTTTCTTTTTGAATTTGATTAGGCTTGTGTTAGATCATCTCCAATCTATCCTTTGTTTGTATTTTTCATTTCTTTATCTGTCAGTGCTATATTCTGGGTAAGTTCTGACAGATTTTCCAGTTTACTAATTCTTACCTGTATAATCTGCTGTTAAAGCTACCCATTGAGTTTAAAATTTCATTTACTGTATTTTTAGTGGGTTCTTTTCCAAGTTTCCTATATTGGTTAAGACAATAATTTTTCTATTTCATGCATTCATTTCTAAGTTTGTCTTTTATTTCTTTAAGTGCATTAAGCATAGTTGTTTTACGATCTGTGACTGACAATTCTGATATCAGAAGTATCAGAAGGTCTATTTCTGCTCTGTTGTTTCTCTTGGTTCTTTTTCATGGAGCTGTTCATTTTCCTTGAGAAATCATTAGTGCGAATTCTTTGAGACATTGAATGAAAACGTGTGCCCACCTTGGGGGGTGGCCTTGGGCTTTGACTTGTCTGTCTTCTTACCCTTTGAGGCTATTAAAAATTAAAGTCTGGTTTGTTTGGTTTAACATATGTCTCAAATTAAAAACAGGTTTATGCCATTTTTAGCCTCCTTGGTTTCTACTTTCACTTGTATGTGCATTGGGAAAAGTGTTTTACATATTTTATCTAGCATTTTAAGTTAGTCTCTGTAAAAGAGGTGGCCTAAATAATATAACCCACCATGTAAAAATAACACATTTATTTTAATTATTGAAACTATTGTTTCAATTGAATTATTATTAATAAACTCAGTGACCAGAAATGGATGCCATCGTATTGATTTCCTTTTAAAATTGCATCACATTTTTTATTATGCTTTGGGACCTAGCCTTTAATTCTTACATTCTAGAGAATCAGACATTGGTCATTATATCTTAAATATTGTTTCTTCTCTTTCCAAATCAGACAGTGAAGAAAACTTAATTGTTGCGATGATGCTGTTACTGATTTGGTTGGTATTCTCAAAGAGTGGACTGGCCCTCTTTCTGAAGAACCAAACGCGCATATGCTCACACGACATCTCACAGTCCCTGCCTCGGCCCCTTCTCTCTTTTACCCTGAGTGTTACTTTTGCTTATTTTTTATTAAAAGGAATATAGGTAAATAACCCAGAAGTGACCTCAATGTTTTAGCATGACCCCCTACTTTAGTGCATTTCAAACTTTATATACCAGGCATTTCAGTTTACCGGCATCCAGACTTTTATTTTTGGCACAGAATAACTTTCATAACATTAGGAGAATGTACACTGGAGTCCATCGCCACCTTTGCATGATGAAAATAACCCTTTGCAAAATTCGTTGATATTTGTATGATTATATTGACTTCCCTGTCAAAAAAAAAAAAAGCATGTTCCATTTTGACTGTGGCTTATTCCTTCTAGCCCACCTTTACCACTTACTGGTTTCTGTTACTGCCAAAGTTGGAGTCTTTTTTTTTTTTTTTTGAGCAGAGGCATCCTGAAAATGTACGTCATTGCTTTAGTACCTTGTAAGGAAAGAGCATGCTGGGTCTAGATATTATGTGGTCTCTGCTGCCTTCAAGATGGAAAGAACTTTGTCTTATAGATCCTAGGGAATGTTAGGGAAGATCTGTTTTCTTCCGTCTTCCCTCCTGAAATCTTTATGAAACCTTCTTTTTAGACCGTCGTGCTTTGTGTTTCCTGTTCCAGACTCTGTGAGGCCGTTTTAGTTATAATTATAATCATACCCTAGATTCTGTCCTTTTCTTGTTTGTAATTTTAGAATCATGCCCTGACATCCAAGAGAATGGGCCACTTATCCTGTTGAGCTCCTTCCCTCTTCCTGTGACCCTGTCCTCCACCTTTTGTTCTTCTCCACCAGCTCTTATTCTATATTTTTCCATCAGTCAGTTCTAGTTTAAAGCCCTCTTTGAAACCTGTTCTTTCCTTTCTTTATCATGTGGACCCCCTACCTGCCGACTGCCTCTTTTTAGGGGTGATGTCCCCATGCTCTGTGAAGATCCCCTCACAATAGACATTGTAGGAAAGGCACATTTCAGTCCCATCTGTGACCCCAATTTGTTTCAGCTATCTTTCCAGTACCAGATGCAGCTGGTGTCATTCAGAAAAGCAGAGTGGATTCTCTCAGATGAGAGACACAGGGTTGTTTGTGGTCAAAGGCTTGGACAAGTTATGATGTTGTCTTCCCATTTCCCTTTTTTTTTCCCCTTGTTGTTTTGGCGACCAGTGGGGCTGTGTCTGCCTTGTGGAACATTAGATCAAGCTGGTGGATAGCGACACCATTGCTGTTTTATTTCTTCCTCTTGTGAACAGTAGGTGCTTCCAGCGGCGTTCTCAGCGTGGAGGACACTGGCGTCTGTTCTCCTGGGAAAGGTTTCTCTTTCCAGTGACTTTTTTGCAGCTGGATCAGAGGAAAGAGCAGGAAAGAGGGATCTGTTTTTTCTTTCTTTTATGTTGACTCTCCACCTACTTGACTGGTGGGCAGAATCCTCTGGTCTCTGACTGTGTCTGAACATCAGCCCTGGTCACAGAGACTTCTCGGTCTTCAGCTTTCTGTCTCTTCGTACACAACCCAGAGATAGCTAGATAAATTTCCTACCAATTAAGGGCAAGCAGTATTCTGAACACTGCTGGCTATAACAAAGCTGTCCCCAGGTATTATCTTAAGATTATGAGATCTGTAGAGGGTTCTTGTCTTCTCTCTCATTTTGGAGTTCACCTCCATTTTGGATCTATATCTTGGGTAGTTTTGCCTGCTGATTTTAAAATAAGGTCTTAGTTCAAGTGCATGGGTTATTTGCCCTTTCATGGTAAGGCTTCTTAACCTCCTTTCAGCTGAGAACCAGATTCTCAAACCCTCTCCTGACCCCAGAGTTCAGAGGGCTTGTCCTCTCCACTGCTTCTCCCCCGCTACCCCCTTTCCCCACTTGCTCAGTTGCCCTCGGTTAGCCTTCCCTCCTCAGCTTTGCTGCTCAGAAAACTCTCTTCTTCTTTTGTTTCTCACAGGTGTTGGACAATCAGATAAAGAAGGACCTGGCCGATAAAGAGACCCTGGAGAATATGATGCAGAGACACGAAGAGGAGGCTCACGAGAAAGGCAAAATTCTCAGCGAGCAGAAGGCGGTGGGTATAAGAAACCTTAAAACCAGTGCTGAAAGGAGTGTTTGTGAACCATGACAGGGACCACACACCTGGGGCAAGTCTGTTTCCGCTGCTGAGTCATTCTCCCTGTTTCATCCTGTGGGGTTCGTGGCTAACAGGTGGTTCTCTCTGCAGTGGAGGTGGTAGTTCAGGGTGGCCAGTTCCGCCTTTTACACTCTTCTTTGAGAGCCGGTCTGTCATTGGCTAGAACACTGTTCTTTAAAACGCCCCCCCCCGACATAATGCCCACTGGTCCTTGGCCTCCTTCTTCCTGGGTCTTCTCTTTTTTACTCGTCCGTTTCTCTTATTTCTAATCCATGTAAGTAGGTGTTTTAGTAGCTGGCTGCTCCCAAGGTTCACCTGTAGTGCTTGTTAATCTCCATATTATCTCAGACCCTACTGAGGCTTTCCACCTCATCCTCTCTAAAGGAGGGTCCTGGGAAGTTGTATTTTGTAACCATCCTCCCCTTCCGGTTTTTATGATTCCTTAAGTTGGGGGAACTTTGTTGTAGAGACTGTAGGACGGTAGTGCCTGCGTGGTAAGGAATCACTCAGACAAGATAACTCCATGGGTGATGAGAAGAATGAACTTGCGGATTCAAACTAGAGGCCCCTGCAGGCTCAGATCACACATGTGTGGCACAGGGATTTGACAAGGCCTGCTTATTTGCAGAAGGTCGGGTTCCTGAATAGATCCTTCTGCCCGTCTTTAACACAAGCCGCCTAGCTAGTGTGGGGACAAGTAATCTCTGTTTTGGTAAAACAACTGAGTGCCATCCGTTCAGGCAGTAAGATTGTGATCCTAAGGGTACGGACTAGTTGAGCGCTTTGTTGCCTCTGGTCAGATTGCCTGCATTTCAGATGAGACCCTTACCCCTGCCCACATGGCCTACGTTTCTCTCACTCTGGGAGAACTGTCTGTGCGTGAGGTTTCAAAGGCCCCCTACATTTCAGATGATCAATGCTATGGATTCCAAGATCAGATCCCTGGAACAGAGGATTGTGGAACTGTCGGAAGCCAATAAACTTGCAGCAAACAGCAGCCTTTTTACCCAGAGGAACATGTAAGTATTCAAATTCTAACTATGTGTGTGATTACACTTTGGTCTTCTCTCTTGGGGCATAAACTCTGCTGCTTTGTCTGATGGAGCTGGAGCAGATTTAATTACGTCTGTAGTTTGGCTCAGCCCCTCACCCCACGCTTATGTAATCTTGCCCTCTCTTAAGTGGTCTCATTCTACTGTGTCCTCTCTTTTGAGCTGGGTTTTCTTAAATGCTTCAAATTGCCGTCAGATTGTAGTGTGTTGCTGTCAATAATGAGGCTATTTATAGTTTGCTTTTGGAAAGCTGCAGTTCTTGCTCCCAGACCCGCCTCCCGTAAATAGCCAGAGGTGATCTCGTGTGTGCCCAACTGGGCTGTCTATTCTGCTGTTACTAAGGCCCCGGGGGATGAAGTTTGGGGTTCAGCAAGGACTCTCCCTGTTCCAGGGGCACTTGGATCATAATCTTTCCCCCTAAAGAATTACAGTCTCCATAGTATATATTTTTTCTTTAGATATCTTTTCCGGCAGCTTCTAAAACATTCCCATCTTAGTTTAAACCAACTTGGTAGACTTCTTTTTGGTCTTTGAGTCATTCCGGTTTCTGATGCTCCTGAGCAGCCTGGTGGAGAGGTGAGCGTGCCCACAGAGAAGTGGGAGGAACAGCATCCTTTCTCCTCATGGCCCTTTGTTCTGCAGGGTTCACCTTGAAGAGTCATTAGGGTACTCTTGTACTCTGAGGGGCCTCTTTCTGCCCTCCTGTACAGACTCAAAAAAAAGTCTACCAAAGGAGTGAAAAGTTAGTATCTCTTGCATTCCCCTTGACCATACTCAATCCCGTAGGCGAGGACTCTGAGCCATGAGGATTAAATGGGCCCTAGGACCCCATGCTGGGATCATGCACACGAGGCCAGGTCAGAACAGCGATCATGGGAATGATCGCGAGGCCGGCTCAGGCCAGGGCTAACCTGGGAATGACCCTTGTCTGCACTTGCTGTCTGAGACACAGCCCTCGCTCCGTTTCTGTCTGTGCTTCCAAGGGGACATGCTCACCTCTGACGAGACTGTGATTTCGCTTGGTTCCTCTTACCACCCCCACCAGGAAGGCCCAGGAAGAGATGATTTCAGAACTCAGGCAACAGAAGTTTTACCTGGAGACGCAGGCCGGGAAATTGGAGGCCCAGAACCGGAAGCTGGAGGAGCAGCTGGAAAAAATCAGCCACCAAGACCACACTGACAAGAATCGTCTGCTGGAGCTGGAGACAAGGCTGAGGGAGGTGAGCGTGAGGGCGACTGCACGAGAGGGTTTGTTGGAGGACTCGGGGGTCAGACATAAATCAGTGCTCCCACGAGAGGCCTTGTGCACCGAGGAAGGCACACTGGGCACAGGGGTCTGGGCTAGAGGCCACCTCCATTTCTGATGAGTTTGGTAACCTTGAGCAGGCGGCCTTCTCTCTGTGCATCCATTTCCTCGCCTGTAAAGCGGCCACGAAAATGCACCGTATTCTGCTGTGTATAATGCTCCCTTTTTTGTCCAAATTTTTGAGGGAAAAATAAGTATGTGCATTATACATGGGTAGTGCTAATTCTGTATGTACATAAATGTTTTTAATTCTTTTATTTATGCTTAGCTGTTAAAAGAGTAACTCTAGAAAGCAGTACCGATATCCATATGCAAAATAATACCCTTTATAATACAAAAACCAAATATCTAAATATAAATAAATAAAAATTGAATTAAAAAATTAAAATGAAAGATTTTTTTCCCGACAGTTTGGGCCAAAAACAGAGGTGCGCATTGTACATAGGAACACATTATACATAGCAAAATATGGTATCTCTGTCACAGGATTACATGTAACATACATAACTGGTGCATCTTCAAGTCGGGGCATAGTGACTCCTCCTTGATCTCAATTTAGTAAGGGTCACGTGATACAGTCCACACACAAGCGTTGGCTACATAGCGTGGCTTAATGACAGTGGCAGAGGTCTCATAATGCCAGTGGAATTTTAAAAGACAAACCCACATATTAGGTTTGTTTGGTGGAAGGTGGTTTTCTTCAGAGGTATAAGGAAGCTGGGAAGGACAGCTGTTAGGTTTTTGGGAGGAAAATACCATGTATTTGGTTGGAAACATGTTGAGATTGATTGAAGTAACGAGGTTACATTCATGTACTTACTCGCTGTGCACTTATTAAATGCCTGCTGTGTGCCAATTAATAGTCTGATATATAGTTGTGAGGAGACAGACCCAGTCCCCGATCTTGGGAGCTGTCAGCGTAGTGGGCAGGGCAGCCTAGTGGGCAGGGCTATCCGGCCTCTGCAGAGGCAGTCCTGGAGTGCAGGGGAGTGGTTGTTGGAAGTGGGGGTGGTGGGGCTTCTGGCTGGGAGTGGAGACACTGTGCTCAAATACTGCGGTGGAACTCTTCAGAGTAGATGCTCACTCTTAAGGAAAAGACTGCTGAGCCGGCAGAGGCCTGACGGCTAGACTTTGGGGAACCCTCATGTTAGGTGCCTCTTAGTTTGTGCTGGAGCATTACAGTGAGTCTCACTGGCCAGACGAATGGAGTTCTCCAGGTGTGGTCCCCTCCGTTAGAGGCACCTGGTGTGCTGATTGAAATGCAGATTCCTGAGCATCTTTCTCCCTCTGCCTGTTTTAAGGGAATAGAGGTGAGGAAGCGGAGAGTCAAGTTTTGCATTTTTAACAAATGCCCCAGGAAATTCTTATACTTCTGAAGTTTGAGAACCATCGCTCTGGGTCATCCGAAAGCATTAGGTGATGGTTTAACTTTTATCATCCGGACTATATTTTTACCCTTCAGTGAGTTGTACATTTCCCCATAGTGTCAGCCTTAAGCGTGTGAGTGTAAATAACACAGATGGATTTTTCTGGGTGTGGGAACATCAGCTGGCCGTCCTGCCTTTCTTTTCCACAGATGTCTCTCTGACCTCCCCTGCCCTGCAGCTGTATAGCCCATCTGGGCAATCAAAATGCCCTGGGAGAAGCATGTGGCTTTGTTCTTAAGTTAGTACATCTAGTCCCCCAAGGATTGTGGGAGAGCAAGTCCACCTTCTCTTTGCTGCCTGCTGCTATTGAGATGGGGGCCGAGGCCTCAACCTCAGGTTTGCTTCACCTTCCAGGGCCCTGGGCTTCCCCCAACCCCATGTGTGCAGTGTTAACTCTTCTCTAGCAAAGTGTGTGGCGTCCTGACCGTCCCGGGTTCTCCTGTCAGTGTGCAGCACCCTGCTCCCCCTCCTCTGCTTGCCTCACTGTCACCTGTCTCTCGTGGTTTTGCCAAGTGGCCTCGGGAGATTTCCAGGCCTGCTAGTAGAGTTGCAGCCTGCTCTTACTGCTGGCCTTTTAATAAGGCGAACAGGAAGTAGTAGAGCCAGACTTCCTGGGTTCGAAACCAGCCCTGCCCTTTTTTTTTTTTTTTGGCTTGTGACATTTGCTCAGTTATTTGATGCCTTTGTGCCACAGTTTGCTAATCCGTAAAAGGGGGTAATAATAGTACCTCCTTCACTGGGTTGTTATGAAGATGAAAGGACTTAAAGCAGTGCTTGGCTTGTTGTGAGTACATTTGCTGCTGTCACACTGTTGTCATTGTCACCATCATCATCATCATTCTCATCCTCACTAGAGAGGTCACAGCTTTGACTTCAGGGGCCACTGACTTACCAACCCAGACCTTTCTCCAGTTTCTGACCCATCGTCCCAGTAGGCATCAGACATCTCTACTTGGATGTCTCCCCCGTTGCTCCAGCTCAGCTCATCGAGTCTGAATTTCTTATCTTTGTCCTCCTGACTGGCTCTTCCTCTCATGTCCCCTGCCCTAAGCAAAGGCCTCATTCTGTAATTCACCTGCCCAGAAACACAGATGTCACCTTTGATTCACCTCTGTCCTTTGTTTCCTGTCCCACCTTGAGCTAACCACTAGATTCTGTTGGTTCCCGAGGCTAAATCTTTTCCATGCCTTTCTTCTCTTCACCCATATGGCCTTTGGGACTCTGATGGCACCTTTTCTGGGGAGCCTCCTGTCCTGTGGAGCTGCATCTGATGTCTCCTTTGTGTCCCCATGGCCTTCTGTGTTTAGCTCCTCACTTTGTGTACCTCTTGGCAGCCTGTGCTGGATAGTGCGCTCTCTGAGGGCAGCGAGCATCCCGTATTTGTTGGTGTTCAACGTCCGACACAGGCATTGTGCTGGTTCCTGGGGCAGCCTTGTCAGTGCTTGTTAGGTTGATAGATGCGCTTCATCTCCATGCTGTGCTTTGGATGTCTTGCTTCCCTGCTTGGGATTTTCTTTCTTCTTTGAGCTGCTCGTTTGGCTTTCTGTATTCTTCAATACACAGATGCAGAGTTATCTCCTCCTGCCCCTCTGCTGTGTTCCCATTACATCCCTGCATGTCCTGACCCGTGCACTTGACCACAATACATGATAGTGGTTGGTTTTCATTTTTCTTCTAAACCGGAAGGGCAGACGCTTTCTTTTATCTCCATATTCCTTTTTACGCAGAAGTTACTAAGTAAATTTTTCTTACATCAATGAATGAAACGTTGAGTAGGTAGAGGGATAGATGGGCAGATGGAAGGAAGAATGTTTAGTTCCTAATGTGACATTAATACTGGTTACCTAATGGGAACACATCACAGCAAGAATATTTAAAATACACAAATTCAGTCTGTTGTTCTAATTCCATTTGTATTCTAATGATGAAGGGGTTCCTGTTAGTAATATGTTATTTATATCCATTTGCTTTTAAATGTATTTCTAATAAGAGTACTTGTTATAATGTCCACTGGAGTTTGTGTGTTTTTTCTTTTGAAACCTTCCCGAGCATTTGAGTATTTGTAAGTAAGGGATGATTTGTATATACAGCCTCCCACATTTTCTTACTCCTGTTGATTTTCGAGACCCATAGAAATCAGACCCATTTAACTGAATCTTCTCCCTCAGTCGATGGCTAAAGAATTTGATTCCATGACTAAGTTTAAAACACACCTTGAACAGCAGATCACATCCTGGCTGTCTTTGAAGTTAAGGCCAACCGAGCGTTTCTATTTCTTAGGTCAGTCTCGAGCATGAGGAGCAGAAACTGGAGCTGAAGCGCCAGCTCACAGAGTTGCAGCTCTCTCTGCAAGAGCGGGAGTCCCAGCTCACGGCCCTGCAGGCCGCCCGGGCGGCCCTGGAGAGCCAGCTCCGCCAGGCCAAGACAGAGCTGGAAGAGACGACAGCGGAGGCCGAGGAAGAAATCCAGGCGCTCACGGTAGGCCTGGGGAGTGGTCCCTTCCGGTTGCTGAAGGCCTCAGTCAGCTAGGATGAGCGTGGCACTGAGGATGTCCGCTCACTTGTAGAAGTTTCGAGAGACAAAAAACAATCTGTAGGGATGTTGAGTGGGCAGAAAATTGGCTCACACTGGCTTCTCCTTCACTGGAATTAGTCTTCTCGCTCAGTTGGTAATATCTGAGCTTTCCTTTGCATTTCGAAAAGGTCTTCCTTTACGTATCTTCCCTCTTGTTAAAATAATCATCATTATATGTATTTTTTCTTTTTTTCAATTACAGTTGACATTCAATGTTATGGTTTTAGCCAAAGTCTGTTGTTTATTTGGATCTTCTACTTTGATTTTCAGTAATCATTAAAAAAAGTCTTATACTTTATAGTAGTCTTTCTACCACATTTCTATATTTGTTTTGTGTTAACTTTATTTATTTTACTTTTTTTTAAGTTGTAGGTTCTGCTTTATGTCTTATGTATGCATTGGTATGATTTGGTATAGGCTTTAAACTGCCTGTATTTTTCAGACTATAAGACGCACTCCCACCCAAATGTGGGGGTGGGGGAAGGGGGCGTCTTATAGTCTGAATGTAGCTTACCTGGCTCCCTGTGGGGTGGGGGTGGTGGAGCGGGGTTGCCGCTACATTTTCCTCCCAAATTGGGGGGGCGGGGGGGCACGTCTTATAGTCCAAAAACACGGTAGTTTGGTTCTTAGAAGCAGTCTCCCTATGTTGAATTTCAGGAGCCCGTTGTCCGAAGTCAGTTCATGATGGGACAGGGCCAGGGTCCTCATGGACCATTCCGGGACACAGAGACTTCCAGGATTCCGGGGGCACACCGTAACTCCTTTGTAGAAGCTGCTTGTGATTCCTAGGTTTTCCAGGACTTAACACCAAGTTCAGATACTGACTGCAGTCTGCATTTCCACTGTCTTTATGAGAGTACTTATTAAACACTTGTTGATGCCACATGCTGCCAATATTTGGTTTGGAGAAAGTAGTCAAATATCTTTCTATACTTTGCCTTGTTTCAAAATATATTGAAAGCAGTTTAGAAAGATACAAAACTGTGTAACAGGATAAATAAGAAGAGAAGGCAAAGAGAAAAATAAGACTATAAAAACGGAGGTAAGAATGAAATGAATATTTAAGACTGAATGCGGACAAGGCCTGGCACTCTCTGGAGCTGGGTGGATGGGGAGGAAGACTGACAGATAGCATTTCTTAGTTGCTAAAAGAGATACTTAAAAATCTCACCAGTATTATATTTCATACATTGTATGTTAATATTTTGCCCCTATGTGACCACCCAACCTCTGAAAGAGGGAGGAGACAACAGTAAATTAATCCTCACTTAATGAGTCTTCACTATGTGCCTAGGGCTGTGTCTTTAGCCTTTTCTCCCCAGGGGACTGGCATGTAATTCCTCAAATCCTTTTACACTGACGGAGACAGGCTCATTTGTCTCACTGCTCTGTTGGAATTGGGAGGGAGGATGGTGGCCCCACATCTTCTCCTTCCGTTTGGAAGGAGGAGGGTAGAAAATAGAGCATGTGTCACTGCTGTTTATCTGTGGGGAAATTAGTCTTTAAATCCTGTCTCGCTGCTGGTTGGACTGTGCTGTGTCTAATGGCTGCTGGGAGCCTAGCACAGCAGCAAGTCACGACTTAATTTAGATGAGATCACTGCCTCTGAGCATCTTCTTAGGAAAAAAGAAGGAAACAGCCTCCGTAGTTCTAGAAACTAGGGCTCAGCCAGCGTCTCAGACGAAGATGCCATGGGAAACCTGGCTTAGAAATGACGGCAGAAAACGGCCTTCGGTCGGACAGCGCTTTGCAAGCCCACCGCGCGGGGGTCCCAACCCCGTGTGGGGGTCCCAACCCCGTGTGGGTTTGCTTCCGTTCAGTTCGGAGGCCGTGGGTTTTTCCTCTCTCCTCCTCTTGGTTATGTTCTGTAAAGCTGGCTACAGGCCGTGGCTGTTGCCTGAGTGGCCTTGGTGAATTTGTTCTGAAGAGCGTACTTTCCAAGAGAAAGAGAACATGGTCACAAATGCAGTGCTCCGACGCTCGCTCGCTTGCTCTCATTGTTCGAGGCCCAAGGTCAGACCCAGTGTGCGCATCAATCAAATTAAATCTAAAATTATCTCCCAGGAGGCTTGTGAACTTGACAGCAGGCTGTTTTATCAATAAAAGGGAATAGTCAAATGGACTATTATTGCTCATCTCCAAGAGGCCTCTGTCTCCTAGCCTGGGAAAGAGTAGTTATTACCATCTGGCCTCTGCCTCTGGACCAGACTGGATGGATCACAGTTAAATCGAAGATCTGCATCGAAGGAGTGTGGCAGGGGGTGCTGGGAAGCCCTTGTTGGTCTTCTGCTTTCCTTTTCTCTCTACTCTCACTTTACCCACCCTGTCCATTGCATTCGCATCGAAATTCACTGGCTGAGATGAAATCATGGTGGAGACCAACAGGAGAGTCAAATTCAAATAAAAATCCACACTTTCAAGATGCGTCCATGCTTATTGGTAGAGGAGAGAATTTTCTGCCTGGACTTGAAATGTAAGACTCCATGTAACCCCTGCAGGCAGGAAGGGAATCTGAGCCCCCACACTGGAGAGCACACAGATGTGTGACACGGTGTGAGTGTCACTCTGAATGGTGCCACAGGGTAGGGGTGTGGTGCGGGCCCTGTGTATGCCAGCAAGGCCCCACGGACACGTCTCGTGTCCCTTCCCTCGTGTTCTTGGATTGATTTGGTTAAATGACTGATGCAAAACAATCCAGAGTCTAACGCTAGAGACACGGATGAAAGGAATCCTCTCAGTGTCATGCGATCATGAGATCCCAAAGTCTTCCTCTGTGATTTGTTAAAATCGTCAGCCAATGTGTGCTCTCTCTCTCTCTTTTTTTTTTTTTTTACATAAATATCAAACCCTGTCTTCAATTAGTAAGCCACCAGTGTGATAGCCAGGACGTGAAATTGGGGCATGGAAGGTGACAGTCTGGCTTGGTGCCTGCCTTCAACAGGGAAAGGGGTGGACGCGTGGGAGTCTAGTGTTCCAGAACCCTGACCGTGGGTCCCAGCAGGGGGCTAGACACCCGAACGCTGGTGTCCTCTCCTCAGCTCCGCGGGTATTTTCTCTCATCAAGGCTGCATTATAGTTCTCTTTTCCTTTTTCCTCTTGAACTTTCCTTAAAATTAATGAAGACGGAGTACTCCCCAGAGAGACTGCCTCTCTGTTCTTCAGGCTACAGCCCGTGTGTTCTCCTTCATGGTGATCCAGACCTGAGTGCAGTTGTTCTCAGAGTGGGGTCTGTGCGTCCCTGATGGGCCCCGAGTTCAGATTATTTTCACAGTAAGACGGAGATGTCGTTTGGCATTTTTGATTGGGTTAACATACTGATGGTACAAAAGCAATGCTATCGTTATTTTAAAAGAAACAAAATACAAATATTTGAGAAAAAAACTCTGTTTTAATTTCTAATATGGTAAATATAGATAGATATAACCCACATAAACAAAAGTTCTTTGGAGTCTTCAATAATTTTTAAGAATAACTATTCCCTGTAGAACCTCATGTCTCATTAGCACTCAATTATTTCATTAAGAGAATCCAAAGTTGTCTTATGTATTTTACTATCCTTATACATACTACTGTGTGACCTTTTGCTTTTTTGTGTATTTGGTTTGCAAATTATTTCAAAGAAACTTACGTGTCTTGACATTTATTTTTTACTCAGATCAGTCCAATAATTGTTAGATTCTTATAGTATTTCTAGCAGTCACAACAGGATTGGTTCTACATTTTGTGTTTATATTTCACAGTCAGTAATAAATCAAAAGCCATAATGATGGTAATTCATTACATTATACCCTCAAACAGGATTGCCATTTGATGTGTCAGAATGATCCAAAGGCCTCAGTGATGGTAAATTTTAAAGAAAATGAAACAGTATTAGTGATTGAAATTTCAGACTATAGTGGGGGCAGTTAAACAAGCTTTTAATGGTGCAGTGTTATTTGGAAATTTTGCTATTAATAAGAAGGTGGAGCCTTGGCTGATGTGGCTCAGTGGATTGAGTGCTGGCCTGCGAACCATAGGGTTGCTGGTTCTGTTCCCAGTCAGGGCACATGCCTGGGTTGTGGGGCAGGTCCCCAGTAGGGGGCATGAGAGAGGCAACCACACATTAATGTTTCTTTCCCTCTCTTTCTCCTTCCTTTGGGGAGAAAGAGAAAGCCTCCAGAGAAAGTCTCTGGAAATAAATACATAAATAAAATCTTAAAAAAATAAGATGAATAGGTTGTCTATTTTTTCTAAGTCTAGGCCAGGGAGCTTTTTTATGATCATTGCTTAGGCTTTGAAGGAATTAATTCTGCCCTCAGCTTCTTGTTGCTGTCTCTGAGGGATTTCACATTAAATAATCATTTAGAGCAGGAATTGGCAAACTTTACCAGGGGGCCGAATTCAGTCTGCCTCCTGTTTTCTGTCAATAAAGTTTTATTGGTACACAGTCATGCCCATGCTTTTACATACTGAGTGTGACTGCTCTTATGCTGTGAGGGCAGAGTTGAGTAGTTGTGACAGAGACTGAATGGCCCTTAAGTCCAAAAATATTTACTATCTAGTCCTTGAAAGAAAAAATTTGCTCGCTCCTGCTGTAGAGTTTGTTAATCTGTGGGCCTTATTCTTCTTTTAGGAAGAACCCTTGCCTTGTGTCCTTGGTGATCATGAAATGCACTCAAAGGAGCTAGATGGTCTCTGGGGCCAGGCTGCTGCTTGCTCACAGATGAGGTTTCAGCATCAGTGTAGATAGCCACGGCCCTGCTCTGGATAAGTTATATTCCTACCCCATTCAATGAATAAATCACTTGTATAGTTGCTGGGTAAAAAGCACATCGATATTGGGGGAAAATTATAATCTATTAAATTAGTCCATAAAAATATTGGCTACATTTTTGGAAATTGATTCTAAGTGATAGCTCAACTTATGAATCTGTTTGTGAGTCTGTCTATACAGCTGTCACTTTTTGTTTTGTTTTACTATTATTTTCTAGTGCTCTTCATTGACTTTGTATAGATTTAAGTTTTGGTTGTCATTTTCCTTCTGCTTGTGGACTTCCTTTAACATTTCTTATAGTACAGGTGAGCAGGTGGCAAATTCCCACACATTTTGTATGTCTAAAAAGTGTTTATTTCACCTTAATTTTTTAAAGATTTTATTTATTTATTTTTAGAGAGAAGGGACGGGGGGGGGGGGGAGAGAGAGATAGAAAGAGAGAGAAATAGAGAAATATCATGGGCAAGAGATAGATCAATCAGTTGCCTCTTGCACATCTCCAGCCAGGGACCTGGCCTGCAACCCAGGCATGAGCTTTGACCCAGAATTGAACCAGCGACCTCTTGTTTCACAGGATGGTGCTCAATCCACTAAGCTACACCAACTAGGTAGGGCTCATCTTAATTTCGGAAAGATATTTTTGCTGGGTATAGAACTCTAGGTTGACAGAGTTTTGTTTTTGTTTTTGTTTTTCCATCCCTGTACTTTTCAAAATGTTGCTCCACTGTCTTCTAGCTGCTTCCTGCCCTTACCCTACACCCCTTGGTTAGAAATCTGTCTTTCTTCTCTTTGTTTCTATATATGTAACTTGTCTTTTTCTCTGGCTGGTTTTAAGGTTCTCTCTTTGTTACTGGTTTTAAACATTTTGATTTAGCTTAAGTTTCATCATGTTTCCTGTGCTTGGGTTCATTGAACTTTTTGCACCTGTGACTTTATGGTTTTCATCAACTCTGGAAGTCAACATCTTTGACTATTATTTTTTCAAATACTTTCTCTGTCTCATCCCTACAGTCCTTCAGGGATTTACATGTACAGGGTGGGGCAAAAGCAGGTTTACAGTTGTGAGTATGTGAAACAGAGTTTATTCTTGTATTATTAATTATCATAGTGTTTTCCATAGGAACAACTGTTAACCTACTTTTTCCCTCCCCTGTATGTTAGGCTGCATGAAGTTGTCCCACAGCTCATTAATGTTCTGTTCATTTTATTGTCTTTTCCTTTGCCCGTTTCATTTTGCAGTTTATTACTGTGTCTTCAAGCTCATAATTATTTTTCTGCAATGTCTAGTCTGCTGTCATAAAGTTATAATATTAATTTATGCAAAATAGACATATTAGAGAGTATATCACAGCTCTAAACTGTTTGACTTAGTGTCTTGTAGACCTTCTGATGTAGCCTTTTTTTTTTTTTTTTTTTTTTAAGAGAAGGACCACTTTTGCCTCTGTCCCAAGCTGGATTCTTCTTTGGGCTTTCAGAGCTAAGTAAACGGTGCCATAATCCACCTTGTCTCTCAAATCAAAAAGCTGCCAGAATTTGACCTTCTCCTTTCCTTTGGTCCCCATGTTCATCAGCAGGTCTTATTACATGCATTTCCAAAAGAGATCTCAGCTCCACCCACGTCCCTTTGTCTTTTGGCATCTTCCTCTTTTCACTGAACAACAGTGGTTTCCCTGCTCTTTTCTGTCTCTGTCTTATTTTGACCTGTTCTTCTTACTGCATCCACGCAATCAATGGCAGTCGTATCATGTAAGTCTGCTTCTTAAAACACTGCTGGCTTCCACTTAATTGCATTTTGAATGTAATCCAAACCCTTTTCTGGGCCTTCAAGATTCTTGGTTCCAGGTGGTTTTCCAAAATTGTTTGGCCACAGCCTACAGAAGAATACATTTTACCTTGAATTTTAATACAAGGGAGCATATATAATGTATTTCATTGATTTTAAGGTATCTGAAATGAGGATGCACCTTATAATCATAGTCTATATATGATTATATACTCATATAGGCATAAATCTATCATGGTTTAATTGATAGCACTTTTTCTTAATATTACATAAAATTGTGGTAGTCTTAACAGCTGATAGCAACTTAAACTTGATGAATTATGATGTCTCAAATATCCTACAACAGTGTTTCCTGTTGTAGAAAAGGTGCATCCTGATGATTTTTATTCTGTCCTCTTTACTCCATTTCACTGGATAAAACAAACCCCCAAAATCCCACTTGTCACGCTCGCCATTGGGTCACAGCTTAAAGTTGAAAAAATTCTGCTGTAGTCACTCAGATTTTTTGTTGTTGTTGTTCATCAGATGCACCAATCCCTTCTTGTCTCGGGGTTTTTGCACGTGCTGTTCCCTCTGCCCTTCTCTGTTCTTTGCATGGCTGGCTCCTCGCTATCATGCAGGTTTCAGTGTAATTATCACCTCTTCAGAGAAGCCTCTTTTACCACCCCATCTAAGTTCCTTTCTAACCACCTTATTCCCTTTTTCTGTCGCCTTTACAGCATTTGTCACAGTTTGTGATCATGTGCTTATCTATGTTCTAGTTTCCCTCATCAGAAGGAAGGTGTAAGCCCCACGTGCTTTACTGCCGCGGCGTCGGGCAGGGTAGTGTGCCCTCAAAAAACCCTTGCCAACTGACTGAAGAAGCACTGCTGCCTCTGTATTTATTTCAGGGTCACCGTGGGGTTTCTGAATTGCAGCGGCTTTTGATAAAAACAAAACAAAACAGAAGTTCCTACTTTGTCCTGGCTATTGTCCTGTGTTTACGTGTGTGTGTGTGTCTCTTGGGAGTAGGTCTGGTGAGGGAGGCTCGGTTAGAGGTAAGAGGGAAAGGTTAGGGTGGAGGAACAAGACAAATGAAGGAGAGTAAAAATTTCATTTTCATTATGTTTTTTTTTCTTCCACTCATCCCTAAGCATTAGTATGAGTATTCCAATATATTTGTAAAGGGTAGACATGTGTGGTCCAAGTAGTTCCTTGTTGTATGTCAACTGTAATTGAAAGATTAAATGAAAAAAAATAGTTAATTTGGTATTAATGCAGCATCACGTACGTGTTTCTGTAACTTATGTTTCAGATGTTGGGAATGAGTTCATCAGTTAATTCTTTGAAAAACAGATGCTGTGGCTTTCTATGCAAATGCTGTTCTCTCTATTTGACCCGAAGCTTGTACAATTGTATTCCTCCCTGTGGAAAATTTATAATCAACTTCTTACCTTTTAGGCACATAGAGATGAAATCCAGCGCAAATTTGATGCCCTTCGTAACAGCTGTACTGTGAGTATCAACCAAAGATGATTGAAATAGCATAAAATTCAAACCAAGAAGGAAAAGGGTATATCTCTTTGTGATATCAGGACTGATTTTTGATGCAAACTTTTAGCTAGAAGCAGTTAATGCTCTCAATTTGGCATTTTTGAGCCCCAGGACTTCAGTTTCTTGGGTTTCTGCCAGTTTTAAACATTTAAAACCATTCTTCATGCCAGAGGGAGGATAATTGGAATGACCCAAATAATTTTCACTGCACAACCACTTATAGATTCCAGTAGCTGCAACAAAAGTCCCAAAGCAGCTCCCCATCCTCCTCCAGTGTGGACAGTTCCCAGGCTAGCCCAAGGCAGAGATTGTCCGGGCGGTAGAGGCAGTTATACAAGCATTAACAATGGCTGGGCTTTTTCTGGACAGACCTCATACAGGACACTGACCTTGGGTGTACAGCACAGTGCAGTTTTTACAGCATAGACAGCTGTGTAGCCACAACATAGATTAAGATACAGAGCACCTCCAGTCCCCAGAGGGCTCCCTCATGTTCTCATCAGCATCCTTTGCCCAAAGGGTAACCACTACTCTGCCCTTGGATTCCACAGATCAGGTTTGCCTGTTCTTGAACTTCATTTAAATGAGGTTCTTTTGGATTTAGCCTTTTTTTGACTTAAGTTGTCTGTGTGATTCATTCATGTTGTATCTGTCAAAAATTTGTGTGTGTGTGTTGTTTTTTTTCTCATTACGGTGTGGTGTTTCCAGTGTATGGATTATTTTTGCTATCAACAAAGCTGTGGGGAAGCATTGTTATGCAAGTCCTTTGGTGGCTGTGAGCACTATTTCCGATGAGCAGATACCCAAGAGTGGAATAGCTGGGTCAGGAGCTGTCCCTCTGGTGTGATTCCAGTGCACCCGGCAGATGGGTTTTTTGTCTGTTTCCTGATGCTGATGCTGAATCAGGGTGGGCCTGCCTTAGACATGTCCGTCGACTTCCTCCATCCTCCCTCCCGCCCTCCCTTCCTCACAGAGTTGAGGCATTCTGTTCCTGTACTCTCTTGCCCTACTTTTTTAGTTTCTTTTTGTCTCGGTTTCTTATTTTACACCAGAGTTATTTGCTTATATTACATACATGCTCATAAATGATCACTGAATTACATATAGATCTTTTTATGGCGGTGATATTTTTGGATTACTCTATTTTCCTAAAATAAACTTGGATGTATTTGAAATGTGTACATCAGTAATCCTTCATCTGGAGATTTCCTTTCTCCTTTTTTAGTCTTTAGGCATAAGGACTTTTTTTAAAAAAAAAATCTTCGTTATAGTTGTATTGAGATGTAATTGTAGTACAATACTCTGACGAGTTTTGAAATGCATACACACCTGTGAAAGCAGCACAACAGCCAAAATTGGGAACCTGCCCATCACCCTCAAAAGTTTCGTCGTGCTCCTTTGTAATCCACTCTCCCCCACATTTTTAAAATTGGAAAATTTCGTTTTTAATAGAATATGGCAATATGTGGAATTAATTTGGTTACTTTCTCAACTTATGTAAGTTTCAGACTCTTTATTCCTCAAATTTGCTTTGGAACAGTGCGTTCTAATCATTCCTTTACTTAGCCCTGGCAGGTAAAGTGGGAGGAGGAATCCCACCCACTCTTCGGCTAGTGCAGCGGGGTGGCTTAGCGGGCCGAACCGTGCTCTCTGGCGTCAGGCAGACCAGGTTCAGGTTCTAAGTCGACCTCTTGGTAGCCTGTGTGCCGTTGCCCTCCCAAGCCTCTGTTTCTTCATCTGTAAGATGGAGATGACATTGTTCTTCATTCTAATATCATTGATTATAAGACACGTAATTTATTTAATAACTGCTTTTTGGTGGTTGGGTGAAGGAAGAGAGACACCTGCTTACTTCCAATATACATTCAAATTTCAGAAACAGTAAAACCTAGGAAACACTGAGTCCTAGAATTAGAAATTTGGTAATAGTACCTACCCCATGGGATTCCTGCAAGAAATAAATGAGGTGATGCATCGAAGTGCTTGCATAGGGCCTGGTCCATAGAAAGTGCCGAACGGTGTTGGTTACTATTGCTACTTTATTATATTGGGTTCATGAAATAAAACAAATCCTTTGTTTAGGAAAGGGTTATGCTCCTTAAAGAAGTTTGAAAACCACCCCTTTGGAACAACCTTTGGCCGCAGTAGTCAATCTCAGCTATACTTTTGCAAGTTCAAAGGCTGCTTTCAAGACACTTCCGCGAGCATGACAGATGTTCCTTTCTTGCGGGCGCCATCCAAGATCGTCTCCGCTAGGAAATGTCATCTTCGTTACTGTTGGGAACTCCTATGGAATAACTCCGTTGATAGAAGCTCCCGGTTAGCAGCCTTTAGAAAGCTCGTGAACAGTAAGATTTTCAAGCTCTGACCAGTTCTATATTTTGAAGAGATTTAAAAAAAGGATTTGATTCAATCTGGCACCTAAAACCCTACCTAAGTCTGTTTTGGAGGGGAGTTGGTGGGCAAACATATGACACAGTTTTAATTATGAATCAATCTGTCAGCTATAAGATTAAAAATAAATAATATGCAAATAGCTGCCTTCAAGAAAATACCAGGCATTAAAATAGGACTTGAGTCTTGTGTCTTTTCAGCCTGGTGCTCATTATCTGTTTTCTTCACCTCTGACATGCTATTAAACATTTACCTGGTAATGTTCCCTCTACAGGTAGGAGATGCGTGTCTCCTACCTGGGTGAGAGAGGTACATCTATTTCTCAGAACCATGGTGCTTGCAGGAAAGCCTTGAAAAACAACAGATAACCCCAATGGAGATTTTTTTTGGGACACACATCATTTTTTTATATCCTATTTTCTCTTAGAACTGCACTAAGATATCTTATCTGTGAAAACAGTATATAAGAAAGCTCTGGTAACCCCTGTCTCTCTCATCCTTTTTGCTGTTAAGATGCAATAAGCCATCAGGCTTCAAGTTTATCTTTTTTACCCTCTATCCTTGGAGTTGAAAGGTCAACAGACTCTAACATTTACCCTTGATATGGAGGAGGGAATATACTGAAGGCCACAAAGCAGACCCAAGAATTCTCCTCGCACATTATCTGGTTCAAATCCACCTACTATAAAAGTCTGTTATACTTTTTTTTAAACCATGGAGACCGTGAAATTACTGCCTTGTCTCAAGTCAGTTCAGTATCTGCAAACTCAGTTGCGTGTGTGTGTGTGTGTGTGTGTGTGTATTTGTTTGTGTGTACAACACTTAATACCACAACTCCAGCTAAACCCATTGTGGCTTGGGCAGAGAGAACATATAAAACTCTGAATGAATTAAAATGCTTTAATGAGTGCTTGGGGGCTTCACACAAACACACCGACCTTCTCTTGTCCAATGGACCAAATAGAGGCGATGACAAAATCTAGAACCAGCCATCACAAACTGTAAATAGAAACCAAAGACATGAGACCCCCCTCCTGGAAAACCAGGTGACAAGAGGGAAATAGAAGGGTACTTCCTGCTCCAATGGGCCCATCTCCATGGAAGTGAGAGGAACAATCTTGGCACCTAATTGACTTTTCTCAAGCGTTTCTTCTTAAGCAATTTCTAGTTTAATTTTAGGAGAAAGAGAAGAGGTGGCAGAAATGGATTCATAACAAACTGCATTTTCTTGTCATAAATCTCAAAGGGCGTAGGTACCCAAAGGCTTAAATATATATTTCAAATGGCAAGGAAATAATTTTGGCAGTGTGTATAGTTTAATGTGAACAAATTTCCTGTCCCCCAAGAGACACCACCGTAATCTTTACAATGAGGCACGATTAATTTTTATCCCTTGTATTTTGTGTGGTCCACTAAGGTGGAAGAGTTGGCAAGAAAATTCAAAACATTAAAACAATAGAAACAGAAGGATAGCGAATACAGTATTTACCTCTGTGTCACAGACAGAGAAACCAGCCCAACGAAGTTCAGCGTTGCTTCCTTGGGGCTCCTGAGTGCATCTCACTGCACAGCTGCCAGGCCGGTTTGCCTGCTCTGCTTCTCTCTGGGGAAGAGGTAGGAGGAGGCATCGTGGTTACGCGGAGACATTTGCAGTCCAGGATGAACAGTCTCTTGAGGAGTGGGTTTCCTGCATAGCAGAAGGAGACCAGTTGAAATAGTGGGCCTTGTTTATTCATCATTTATGGTATTAGGAGATTTAACCATGTTACAGAAAGGATGATACAGGGATCCCTTTGAGGCCTAACTAATTGCCTGCTAGGAATGACAAGCCAGCAGTGGTTTCCTACCCGTACCCCTGCACCCCACCCCCTACCCCATGAAGAACGCTAAGAACCTGATGGGATAACCTTTATTCTCCCTTCTGTTGCTGACAGGGTGCTTCATACCAGCACATTAGGAATTAGTATGACTTCTGACATTTAAATACACATTCCTAGACCACTTACTGCATTAAAGATAGGTCAGTTAACAAAATGAAAAGCTGTGCTTTCTGAGCCATATTGAACAAATGTACTTAACTTGACACTCTTGATTTCTATGTGCCTGGGAAGATTTTTTTTTTTTTAATTGCTAATCACAGGTGGTTAAGTAGGAAATTAGTCATGGAAACAGTGTTAACATTTCATAAACTAACTCTGCTCTAGGTCTGAAAATTGGAAACAATTAATAACCATAGGCTTAAAGCCATTTCCTTTTAATTTACATCTTTTTGTTACATAAAATTTAATTTACTGCCTGTGTGTCTCATTCCAACTATTGTAAGAAAATTGGCCTTAAACTTCTAAAGTATTGTGCGTTAAAGCCCTCTGCAAGCACTGATACTGAGCCTCAGCAAAGAGAATAGGAAAGCTAAAAACACTGAAATTGAAGTCATTCTGCCATTGAGCGGGGAAATAATTTAGCAAACCTGATTAAATCTCTCTCAATAAAATGACGATTTCATATACATGCCTTCCCATTTTCTGATAGCTGACTGTATAATAAAAACCATTAAAGTGATGCCATAGTATAACACTGTATCTTCAGGATTACTCTGAGCTTCCCTAAAGTTTTTCATTCCCTTTGTTGCATGAAATTAAATATATTGCCTGGGATATTATTAGAATAACTTAGTGTTCTTTACTAAGTCTTCCCTGATAAGAACTTTATTTTAGTTTCTAAGACTGTCTCCAATTATAACCTCCCATAGATCAGGGGTCCCCACCCTCTGGGCTGAGGCCTGGTACCAATTCGTGGCCTGTTAGGAACTGGGTTATGAGGGAAGTTCTTTTGAGCTCCCCTCCTGTCCCTGCCCCCCGCCCACCCCCTGCCGCCTTTCCGCCTTTCCCCAGAAAAACCAGTCCCTGGTGCCAGGAAGGTGGGGGCTGCTGCTGTCGATGATACTGGGGGCACTTCAGCTTCCCCAGCTGGTTGTGAAGCCAGTCTTCCTCCCTCTTTCCTCAGTTTGCACTTTCCACGTTACATCACTGTCCGTGAACTTCATCTCACTTCAAGTTGCCCCTCTGTGTGGCCTTGACTTTTGGTTGATTTGCTTTTGCCATGTTTTCCAGGTAAATCCTGAGTTAGAAATGGAGGCTTTTCTTTTTCTACCACTGTGTGTGTGTGTGTGTGTGTGTGTGTGTGTGTGTGCAGCAGGTGGGCGTGGAAGTTTGGGTTTGGCTCTTGGAGTTGGGTCAGCAAACACGGGAGCCACTCGTTGATTGCCAGTGTCCTGCAGCGTCAGAAACCCACGGCTCTAGAAGCATTTTCCCATTTAAAATGGACTTGCAGGGTGTGTAACCAGCTTCCTTTTATCTTGCAGGTAATCACAGACCTGGAGGAGCAGCTAAACCAGCTGACGGAGGACAACGCTGAGCTCAACAACCAAAATTTCTACTTGTCCAAACAACTTGATGAGGCCTCCGGTGCCAGCGATGAAATAGTGCAGCTGAGAAGTGAAGTGGACCATCTCCGCCGCGAGATCACGGAGAGGGAGATGCAGCTCACCAGCCAGAAACAAGTAAGGGCGGTTCCCAGGGTCAGAGACCCCCGGTCCCCTTTGGGCCAGAGCGAGTGCCCGGTGCAGCTCCCCTCGGCTTCCAAGATGGAGTCTGTCCAGCAAATGGGCTCTTTTTTATATTGTGTCTCTGTTTCGAAGGCTTGGGGCTTTTAAAAATGGCTTTTAGAAGTATGTGGTTCTTCCTTATTTTGATTTTTAAATCTTAAAAACAAGACACACCACTCTGGGAGGCTAGTGTGTGCCCATTGGTCTTTCACGGTGGCCTTGCCTTGGCTCTGCCTATGAGGCGGGGGCAGAAGTGGCCCTTTGTCGTTCTCATCTGGTCCCCTCAGTCAGCAGCAGCAGAAGGTAAACTGTATTTCAGGCTGTGGTGGGAAAGTTGTGCTTTTCTGAAGCTGATCTGACAAAAGGGACATCCAGGAGATCCTCCTTTGAGGCAAGGCCCAACTCAGAGGTCCTGATTTGCAGACGATGGAGGCCCTGAAGACCACCTGCACGATGCTGGAGGAGCAGGTCATGGACCTGGAGGCCCTGAATGACGAGCTGCTGGAAAAGGAGCGGCAGTGGGAGGCGTGGAGGAGCGTCCTAGGGGACGAGAAGTCCCAGTTCGAGTGTCGAGTTCGCGAGTTGCAGAGGATGCTGGACACTGAGAAGCAGAGCAGGTGGGACTTTCAGTTCGTAGAAAGCTGGTGACGGGCGACTACAGCAAGACCACCTGACAGTCACGAGTAGGGTGGCCAGTTGCCAATTGTCCCAGCTTGCTCAGGACCGAGAAGTTTCCTGGGACCAAAGAATTTCAGTGCTACAACCAGGATGGGTTGGCCACCCTAGTTGTAACTATGGTCAGTGTCACTCAGATTTAGTGGCTTTAGCTGGTGTCTGTTCACTCTGTGGAGAGACCTAGGAGTCAGAGCATGGCAAATGTCTCAGTGCTTTCTTTGGCAGAAACTCTTTCCTTGGGTTGCATATCACTGCGACCATGTCGCAAGACCTCACCATTCTAATCCTGCTCGTGGGTAACGCTGGTCTTCCCTCTGTCCTAGGGTTTCTCAGTCTGGGCAGTGTTGACAGTTTGGATTGGATAATCCTTTGTCACAGAAGCTGCCTTGCACATTCTGCGATGCCGCGCGTCCTCCTGGTCCGTGCCCACTAGATGCCAGTAGCGCCCCTCCTCACGCTGTGACAACCAAACATGTCTCCAGACACTGTCCAATGACCCCTAGGGGTGCAAAACTCCTCCAGTTGAGAGCAACTGCTTTGCAAGAATGGTTTAGGTTTTTTTCCTTTCTTGATAGGAGAGAATAATAATACTTACAGGCAGTGTTCTTCTCTGCTTTCTCACGTTTTTTTCCAGTCCCCTGGCACAGAGCCCCCTTCCTGCCAGAGCCACAACAATGCAGGCTGTGTGCTGCATAGCTCTAGGCGGTGCCTTTCACCCCGAAGACATCTCAGGTTTGAAGATTTATTAGGACAGTCTCGTGGCAGGAAAGTGTTTTGCTTGAACAGAACTGACAGAACAGTTCACCAGCAGATGGAAACAAATGGTCTTGAAGAACAGGTGCCTTTTTCCAGTTTGCACCCAGGTACCATACAGGCTAGAGTTCATGTCTGCACCGCTGAATTGCACCCATGCTTCGTAGCCTCACTACCATCACATTCCTCTGAAACTTACCTTCCTGTGGCACTCCTTAAGCCAGATAAACTATGCATAGAAACGCCTATCATTCGGTTGGAATCTGTCAGACATATTTTGGTATTTTCCACATTTACGTGACTATAGGAGACTCAACTATTATGAACCTGTTGAATATTATAGTCGATACTGTCAGTTAAACTAGGAAAAGATTAGAGTCTAAAGATAAGGATCATCCATTTTGACAGAAACTGGTAGAAGCACTCCCTTTTGTGGATGTCCTCTCACTCAGGATATTTGCTGGCCTGAGGGACTGCTGGTCTAACATCTCCTGTCCTGGCTTCCTTCCCTCTGAACTCTGGGGCCCCGAGTCCTCACAGTGTGTCCTGGGTGCGTTCCCACAGACCCCCTGGCTCTGCCCTCACGGCCGGCTCCTACCCCAGCTGTTTCTGGGGTCCTTCAGAGAGAGCTTTGGTCAGAGGCTGGCTTCAGCATTAAGAGGCACACAGCCACACACGAGAGGTGTATTTATGGTCTGGGCTTAGGTACATATTTTGTGTATACTTTCAGGGGCAATAATAAAACGCCCTCTGCCCGCATTTTGGTGTTATGTGGGATGCTGAGGTGAGTAAAATCTAATTCTTAGTTCTTGTCCTCAAGAGGCTGAGAGTCTAGTGGAGGAGCTAACCTCTGTATGCAAATATTGATCACCTAAAGTAGAGAGTGGGGTGGGCCAGGAAGGAAGTCCATTTGTGCTTTGGACACAGAGCAAGGAGAGCTACTTCTGGCGGAGGAACTGGGGGAGGTTTGCTGGAGGGCACGGCCTTTGAGTTTACCCTTGAAGGCTGGGTCAGGCCTGGGTTTGTCGTGTAGGGAAGGGGAACGCTGCCCCTGGAGGAGCTTGCTGCACGCCCAGGTATGGACTAGGCGGGACATGAGGCCTACCTGGGGGAGGGGAGTGGTTTTTCCAGTGTGCTTCTCGTTCTTCTTTTCTCTAACCTTGTTGACAGATACATTCATCAGATTCAAGTGTCAGCTTCCTGATGAGCACACAAAACACTTAATGTCTTCCATATGCTTTAAGGAGAGGAAATGTTTGCTCAAATGGGGTCTCCCATGATCCTCTGCACCTGGCGGCCTTTCAGTGGGACCTCATTCCACTTCTGCTCCCATGGGAGGCTGTGACAGTTTTGAAAAATTCCACTCGGCCCAGGTGCATTTGGAAAAATGCCCTTTCCTAGTCCGCCTTTCCAAGTGAATACTGACAGGAACTTTACTTTTTAAGAGTATTTTTACCCAAGGCCTAAAGTGGGTCACACCTTCTCTCTGTAATAAGCAAGACATAGTTTGGAACTAAGAAGCACGGTTGGGCATCTACCTGGCCCACAGCCTGTTTGGTTGCCTATCGGGACTAGACATGGGCCAGCTTCCTTTCTCCAGATCGGTGACAATGGGGCTTCTGAAAGTGGCCTGTGTTCTTCCGGCAGGGCGAGAGCTGATCAGCGGATCACCGAGTCGCGCCAGGTGGTGGAGCTGGCTGTGAAGGAGCACAAGGCCGAGATTCTCGCCCTGCAGCAGGCTCTCAAAGAACAGAAGCTGAAAGCTGAGAGCCTCTCCGACAAGGTCAGCGCCTGTCCCTTCTGCCTTTCAGGAAAACGCTCTCATTTCCTACTTTCAGAAGGCCCGATTGACAAAAATTCAGATGCAGCCCGTGGTCAATATATTTCATAAACGTGCTTTTGCTCATTCCAGTAAGGTCCCACAGTGATGTGTCATCACGGGACATCCTTGGTTGGCGACAGTGTGGGTGGGCGTGGTGGGTGCTGGGGCATCGGTCAGTCAGTGGTTTCTTACCGTGTCCCCGCCTGGGCCCCCGAAGTCGGAGTTTCGATCTGGGCATACAGCTCTTTCATTTTCTGCTCTTGATTTCTGGAAGGCTTGAGGGACTTAATGTGGAGCATCCTCGGGAGGTGCGGGGTGGCAAGGACTCATGATCACTCCGTCACTGCAGTGATAGGCCTCTCAGTCTGCCCGTGTTCCCAGTCCAGGGACGTGAGGAGTCCGACGACAGTGCAAGCCCTCAGCACTTCCACTTTGGAAATATGTGCGTCCTGTCCATGTCGCACTCCATGTTACAAAGTGACTTGCAAAGTGATGTATCAGTGTTTCAGAGATTTTATCTAATAGTCTTGAAAGAGGTTTGAAACAGGTGCTTCAATGTTACAGATAATGGAAGCGGAGATCAGAGAGATTTGAAGTGTACACACAGACACTCTTTTTCACACACACACAAAGTCTTCTGGATTTTGTATTCATATAACTGTTTTTCCATGATTATAACAGGAATTATTTGGGGTCCTTGTGGGAAATACAGAAACCACAGAGAATAAAGGAAAAAAATGACTGATAACCCGTCATCACTATTATATTGGTGAATTTATTTGTAGTCTTTTCTTTGCATGACATGTTCATGTGTACACACACATTTACAAATTTAGGTTCTTACTTTAGAAGCAGCTTTACAATGTTTTTAAAAAATCACATAACTAGGGACTTTTCTTGAATTATTGACTATTTTTTAAACATGTAACTCTAAAAACATCAATTTCATGGAGATACCTATTTTAGTCATTCCACTTGTAAATTTGAGCTCCTTCCAATATTTTATTATCATAAATAGCTCAGTGATGAACATAAATCTTTATGGACATCCATGATTATTTTCTTACCAGAATTTTCTAGAACTACCACCATTAGATTCAGGGCTAGAGTTTGTCACTCAGGAATATTCCTTGATACTGGCTTTTTAACCATGATGAAAATAACTTTTAGAGATAAGTGAACCCTTTTTTGTTTAACTTGAAGAGTATATTTTTTCCTATTTGACTGTTCTTAAAATATTTCATAGCAAAATCCTACCCATCCTTTAAGACTACAGACATTCTGATACCATCTTTTCTTGGTGACTGTAATTCAGGATGAACTTCTCCTTTCCATACCTCTTACCAACATTAACATCTTACGAAGCAGTTTCATCATTTCTGTGTGTGTCTAGTTACGGACCACTTTCCGCCTTTGTGACTTGTTGCAATATTCCTGAGAGAGCTTGTTCATCCTTTCATCCTCAAAGCCCCTGATATTATCCTTTGCAAGTAGTAGATGTTCAGCATGTGAGTATTATTTAATTTAACCGCAGCATGTCAGATAATTAAATTCTTCAGCAGTCACTGTTTTAGGACTTGTCACAGCTATATGTATGGCCTATCCCTTACAAATAATTCCTGTCCTCATAGAATGACGTATATAAGGTTTATTTCTGACATGGACTTTTGTGGAACTTCTTTTGTGTATACTTCTGAAAAACAGTGTTTATGTTCTGACCTTTGGAACTTGATTATTTACATGTGAAGGTTTGTGGGTATTTGCAAAAGTCATTAGCATCCAACACTCCTAAATGTGGTACCATGGCCAATTTTTCCACATGTCCAGCTCAATGACTTGGAGAAGAAACATGCCATGCTTGAAATGAATGCTCGGAGTTTACAACAGAAACTGGAGACGGAGCGTGAGCTCAAACAAAGGCTTCTGGAGGAGGTGAGTGTAGAAGACCTGTTAAACAGAGCCAGGTGCAATTTCGAACAGGAAGATTTGTTGTGTTTAGGTGGTCAGGTCCAAATTGGATGTTCAGACTTTGCGATTGGAATTGTCGAGGAAGAGTAAGGTGGTCACTAAAAACTTCCTTCACTTAGCACATTGAAAAACAGTGTCATGAAAGCCAGGGGGTCTCTGTCATTTGTGTCCTCCCACGGGCACTTCACAGACTGTGGAGCACACGGCAAATGTGTCCCAGTAGAAGCTCGTTAAATATGTGGGCGATGGCAAATGAATATTGAGTTAAAATGTTCTTAATGTCCAAAGTATATTAAGTTTTTAGGCTGTTAGAACATCCATGCAAATTGGCTTCGGTGCACACTGCAGAAACTTGTATAGATTATTCTGAGTAACAAATTTCATGAGGACTTGAACATTTGGTTAATTCAATTAAAAAAATTATCCCCTGAGACTGAGACATAAAATGAAAAGCCCAAATGACCTCTTAAACCTGTCCCTTCTGCTAGTTCCTGTATTTATTAGCAGAAATCTGAAAATTGCTGAAGCGGTAACTACTTCCCACTCCCAAGCAAACCCCTCTATGTTGAATCACTAGTGGTTTGGCTTAGTTCATTAGACTTGGCGGACCAGGACAAATGCACTGTAAAAAAGATATTTAAGTGTTCTGTTTAACTCATAGTGAGCTGACACTTCAATTAACAGAGTGACTATTCTGCTTAATTGATGTTTTATTGTATGATACCCATAGCTCCCAAAGGGCTCTGCTGGTAGAAATAATATTGCTTGCTCTTGTTTGAAAAATGTGGTGAAAATTTTGCACATGACTTGGGAATGTTTGATAGAATAATACTTTCTGAAATACGGCTCAGAGTTTGGGAAGGATCAGGAAACGGATGGTGGTAACAGCTGCACCGCAGTGTGAACGTATTTAGTGCCACTGACCCGCACACTTAAAAATGGTTAAAATGTTGAATTCCACGTGATATATATTTTGCCACACAAAAGATTTAAATAAAATTAATTATGTATGTTTATACACGGGCGGGAAGTTTACAAAGGCAGCACCAAGAGCACTAGGAGAAATTCACAGGTCTATCTGGTGGTCAGATAGAGAATTATAGTCTCTTATCCGGAATGAGCAGGCAATGTCCCCGAGTTAGGCACACTCTGGGAACAGAAAGCACAGAAATAATCGGTGATGTCGCCCGTCCTATTTTCTTTCTGAGGAAGGAGGGTTGGCCCTGACAGCTCGGTGCTTTGGTCCAAGGTTACATGGTGAGTCAGTGGCAGTGCTGGGAATAGACGCGGGAACCCTGATTCCGTCCCCTCAGCCTCACTTCGAAACTGCAGGAGAACATTTGCAGTTTCCAGTCCGTGCTTCACAGATAGATTTTTGAGTGCAGACATCTGGCGGACATTGAGTTTGAGGCAGATTTCCCTGACAGTTGAAACCGTTATGAAACATACAGCGATCTTTATTGGCCTGAATAGGGCTGTGGTGTGCGGCCTGCAAGCATGTGACCAAGGGCTCAACCCGGCTGTCCTTGTGCTTAGGTATAGAGACCTGTCAGTGGGGCCGGAATCAGAGGCTCAGAGCCAGAAAGAATTTTTCTGTGTCAGTCATCTAGTCCAAATCCTCTCAACACCTGGCATCGCTGTTTTCTTTCATCACCGCCCCTGGCAGACTTTCCTAGTGGATCTTTCTCCCAAATCTTTCCTCTTGGGCCCTAAATGGCCTCGGGTGCTTTTTCTACGTGACACTTTACAGCCACTGTTATTCCATTGGAAGTAATGGCAAAGACGAAAGTCCATTTGCTAATCCAGGTCAAGTTAATTTCCTGTCCAAGTTAGAGATTCCCTTCCCCAACATTCCTCACAGGTGGGTCTCAGTGAACCTCAGCCTAAATACAGTGGCTTTGGACAGCCCAACCCATTTTTTCAGCAACTCTAATTCTTACAGTTTCTCTTATTTTGAATGAAAGCTTTTAACTTCCACCCATTGGTTTTTTAGGTTGAAACACTTGCAAATAGAGAGCGGCCTGATATTTCCAGCTAAAATAGCAGATTAATATTGATTACTTGACTATTAGCCAAAATAACTAATGTTTAATTAGCACTTACTGCCCGCCAGGTGTCTTTCTGGGTACTTCATATGAGTTGACTCATACAGTCCTCGTGACGCTTCTGTGAGATAACTACTCATATTATCTCCACGGTGTCAGTTTGACAGCTAACTTGCTCCCCCACTCCAGACCCACTTGTCTTTTCTAAATGAAGCATTTCGAGTTTGCGATGCTCTTTTCTGGTAGATCTGTCTTTTCCAAGAGAGTTTCTGGGAGTCCGCGTGGTCCGAACAGCATGGAACACAGCAGGGCATCGTCCCCTCCCGTCAGGATGCTCTTAACCTCGGCCGGCCACCCGGGCTCTTCGGGGAGCCCCTGCTGCCCCCGGTCTGTTCAGTCGCCACCTGTGCTTCCATTAGTTTTTTGTTTGTTTTTGTTTTTTTTTACATCTTTATGTCCGGTATTTCTTCAGGTGAAGTTTTAAAAAATACCATCCTATTGAACTTCTCTTGTTAGTTCCATCCTCCCACCACGAGGGTTTTTCCACGCTCTGGTTTCTGCCACCCAGATTCTTCACGCTCCTCCCAGTCTCATGTCACCCTCATAAGTGGTTGGGCAGACCTAAGCACGTAACTAGAGCCCTCCTTTCAGTCTAAGACTGACCAGGAATAGCCTCCATTTGCCTCTCTCTGGGAAGCAGGTAAATGGTTTTGAAAAAACGTTCATTGATCACAAATGTCATTCTTGGTTTTTGTTATGGTAATTAAGGAGCCTATTTCTTGGAATTCTAAGGGACGGTTGCTGTGTTTTTTCTAGGAAAAAATCTTGGGCCTGGCTGTCACCAGACAGACTTGCATGCCCAGCCCTTGTCTCTCTGCCTCCTGCCTAGTAATTAATGTTGCCCTGAAATAGTGGGAAGAAACGAAAGAGGGCAATTTGCAGAAGAGATCACTCATGCATGCTGCAGGGTGTGGATAGCTCCCTTGAAGACATTATCTTAGCTGTTTTTTTATTTTAGGGTTTAATTCAGAGATTCTAGGTTGGCTCAGAGGCCAGGCGATCTATGGCTAGTGGCAGTATCGCTTACCTGCGGAGGAGCGATGGGGGAGAGGCTGGCAGGGTTGGCAGGGCCAGGAAAGGCAGATGGGAAAGGGAGGTGAGCACCTGAGCTGGACGGACGGAAGGAAGGAAGGAAGAGAACAAGGGAAACGGAGAGTGCTGAGATTCATTCAGCACCTACTGTGTACTCAGCCCTGCACTCAGTGTGTCACCCAGTGAGGGCGCATGATTTATACCCGTTCTCCGATGAAGAAACGGGCTCCGAGAAGCAATGGGAGCCTCCCATGGTCACAGGACTGATGAGTGTTCCTATCAGTATTTAAACCAGGGTCTCTAGCATTCCAAAGCCCGAGTTCGTTCCCTTATGCCAGGGGTGTCAAACTCATTTTCCCCGGCGGGGGAGGGCCATGTCAGCCTCGAGGTTGCCTTCAAAGGGCCGAATGTCATTTTAGGACTGTATAACTGGAACTACTCCTTAACACTTAAGCGAGAGCTCAGCGCTGCCGCCGGGTAGAAGAAACAAGGTGCTGGGCTGGATAAAACAAGGTGGAGGGCCGATTTAGCCTGTGGGACTTGCGTTTGCCACCTGTGCCTTGTGCTGTGATGCCTATGAAGAGGAGGGCAGAAAACAGAGGTGGAGGGGGGTGAGGTGTGACGACGAAGGTCAGCAAATTCTGGGTCGGCAGGAGCTCTCGGCCTGCTGGGTCTGGGAGCACTGCCGGTACCATTGTCTGTTGGCAAACTCCCACGGTGAGGTGTACTGCTCTTCATTAGCCCTTTGTCCTTCATCTGCAGAGGGTTTAGGTGGCCCAGGAAGAGAGTTTTGGGGACACAGCAAATGTGGTCAGACCATAAACCAAGGGTTGGATGAAATCAAGCAGCATCTTGTCAGGGTAGCTGTTCTCTCCTGCTTTTTATAAATAAGCATTTTAGGAGAGAGCCAAAAAATCAGTATCATTACAGCCGTCCCTATTTTTTATTTTTATTTTTGGTTGACTTCCATTGTAAAAATTGGAGAGATTTCCAGCACAAAACTATTTTCAGTATACTGCACTGAAAAATTTTCCTGGGTTTTACCAACACTTACATGGAATCTGGGATCTTCCTCTTCCTTCCTCCCCACACTGTAGAAATGTCTCCTGTTATTGTGGCTATTTGCATGCTTATTGGGGTCCTTCAGCCTGATGAGGTCCCCTTTGAGTTAGAAATGATGTGACTTCCCTTTGTTTATTCCCCACAGCCTGGACAAAGTGGTTTCTCCTAACAGCAGTTGAGATCTTAAAACCAAAAAATAGGGACAAATTGGAACTTAGTTGTCAAGGCACTAAGTCGCATAGCCTTCGGTGTCAGCTCAGGGGGCCACACTCTTAAATACCAAAATAGCCTTCACTGCAGCTCTGACTGGGGAGGCAGCTCCACCAGCCTGGACCTCCTGTTACAGTGGGCACCCCGTGACTCGCTGGCCTCCCGAGGGTTCCGTACAAATTCTGTTTGACTGTGCGTGCATCTGTTGGTAATTCAGGAATGAGATGATTTCAGAAGCTGAACTCTTGGTGCTACGCCTGAAATTAGTTTGGTAATAGGAACAGTGTGGGGAAAAGTTGTGTTGTGGGGGCTAGCGAGCCTTGCCCTGGCCTTTCTTCCCACTAGCAAGCCAAGTTACAGCAGCAGATGGACCTGCAGAAGAACCATATTTTCCGTCTGACTCAAGGGCTGCAAGAAGCTCTCGATCGGGCTGATCTGCTGAAGACAGAAAGGAGCGATCTGGAATATCAGCTAGAAAACATTCAGGTGAGAACTGGCAAAGGGAATTTACTTAAAAATTGTCTGTGGAGGCACAAAGCCTGATGGCCAAGAGCCATCTGGTGAGATGGTCAGTGTCTTTATGTTGTACACTGTTGTTTACTTTCCCCAATATCTCATTATGAAAATTTCTAAACGGAGAAGCTGGAAAATTTCTACAATAATTACCCCTGAGATTCTAATGTTAACTGCTTGCTATTTTAACTTTTTTTCAAATCTATCCACCCCTCAGTCTGTCTTCCCCCCGCTTTTTTGGCTATAAGAGTAGGCCTAAGTAAATAAATATCGACTGAATGTTTGTGTTGAGTTTTTATATGCTAGTATCCTAAAAAGTTTATTTTTTATTAAAGTACTAAATTTAAAAATATAGTTCTTTCTGTGTCTGAGGTTATATTTGTTTTCATGAATTTTAGGTTCTTTATTCCCACGAAAAGGTGAAAATGGAAGGCACTATTTCTCAACAGACCAAACTCATTGATTTTCTGCAAGCCAAAATGGACCAGCCTGCGAAAAAGAAAAAGGTGGGTCAGCATGTTGGACAAGCAGGGGTTTGACATGTTGCCTGACGGTTAGGATTCAGCGGAAACCACAGCGCTAGGCAGTCCAAGGAACATCAGAGAAAACAAAATGTTCGTTTTCTTTTATTTTGGGTCGAAATCTAGGTTTTGAGATAATCAGCATAGCTTTTAAAGAGAGGATGTTATCCACTCTGTAACAAACTAATTTATGTTCATGGCCTTTAAAATCGTGGTGCCTGTCTCTGCTTTTTGTTGTTTTGGTTTGTTTTTTAAACCTAGGAAATGGGGGTGGGAATGACAGCAGAGGGAGAGGTTTGTACACAGGTTATCGTACCGGACCCCACAGGGGTTCTCAGCTCATGTGTGCGGGACTCCAGAGGGACCAGCAGGCCACAAGTGTGGTATTCTAGAGGGATTACAGGTTTGGGACTCCAGAAAAGACTAGAAATCACGTGGCCCAGTCCTTCTGATCGGCTCATGGAGAGACAAGGGACCCAGAGGGTTGAGGTGGCCTGCATAAGATGCCTGCCTAGACAACGGTACTACCCTTTAAAGTTGTAGCAAATCGAAAACTAGCCAAAAAAAGAAAAATCCCCAACCAACCAACTATGGGCAGGTTTCCTGTAATACAGATACATGTGGGAAGATCTCTTTCAATAAGCTTAAATAATTTAATAAGCTTTATTAATTTCTTTGAACATACTTCCCTAAACTGCTGAAGCCCTCCTACTAGGTTTGGCCAAGTGTTCTCAGTGTGAAAAGGTCTCTAAGGAATTAGGTCCCTTCCAGTTCCCACTCCCGAGAGGCAGTGGCTGCACAGCCACAGGAAAATGACTGGGGAGTGGCTCCGATGACTGGGAGTGCTGAGGATAGGACTGAAGCAGGCAGTTGGTCTCAGAGTCCCCAGTGCTGCATGGACAATGAGGGGATGAGAGCGGCATTCGGAAGCCCCTCCTACCAAGCGGTGCCCGCAGGGGAAGGCGTTTCTCGCACACTGTGTGACTGTTTGTGTTTGTTATGCTTATGATGTTTACTCTTTTTTGTTTTAGCAGTGGGCTGTCGTTGCATTATGGCACTTGATATATAGTCAGGGTGTTTCCATTTTTTTTATCTCGCTGTGTTTTCCTTTTTTTTTCCCATGTACAACACATGTTTCCATGTTTCCATTTGCATTTTTTTGAGTAAGCCCCTTGTTTTGACATCATTTTAGCGTTCCATTCTTTTTTTTTTTGCTTCCTTTTTTAAAAACACTCATCTCTGTGTCTTGTAACTAAGAATTGAGACAATTCAAGGCAAGAGTGATTTCCGAGCCATCTATCCTAACTCCATCCTCCACTTCCATTTTCTGAGGAAATGGCTCTCCTTGGGAATGCTTAAGGAGGAGGTGGTGGCAATTCAAGCATCTTTAAACCCTCTCCGTGAAAACTTGCGCACCCCTATTTTTTTTCCAGCCGGCTGGAATGGGCTGTGGCTCAGTCTCCCCCTCCCCCTTCACATGCCATTTTTACTCAATCTGCTTACAGTGAGTATGCTCCTGGCTTTCGTGGTGTGCTCCTCCTGAGTCAGACTTCCTTTAGCTAGTTTAAAGTGCCAGTTTCCAGGAGTTAGGAGATATCTCTGTTTCCATTGCTAGGGTTTATTTAGTCGACGGAAAGAGGACCCTGCTTTGCCCACACAGGTTCCTCTGCAGTACAATGAGCTAAAGGTGGCTCTGGAGAAGGAGAAAGCTCGCTGTGCAGAGCTAGAGGAAGCCCTTCAGAAGACCCGCATCGAGCTCCGGTCCGCCCGGGAGGAAGGTAGGGGCTCCTGACCCTCTGCGGCCCGTCTCAAGGAGACTGTTCAGGACGAGCTCAGTGTCAGTGTTTAGGCCCATAAGCTTTCCGTCCAGACATCCCAAGTCTGAAAAATTCGAGGCATCCTTGGTGTTGCCGATGGGGTACAGGGCGTGTCCTTTTGGTTTGCGGTCCTTGAAAGACAACCCGGGGGCAGTCCACTCGGCCTGGGCCTCTTGGTGACGCGGCTAACCGAGAGGCCTCGGGCCGCTCTCTCCCCAGCTGCTCACCGGAAAGCCACAGACCACCCGCACCCGTCCACTCCAGCCACGGCGAGGCAGCAGATCGCCATGTCTGCCATCGTGCGCTCGCCCGAGCACCAGCCCAGTGCCATGAGCCTGCTCGCCCCGCCGTCCAGCCGCCGGAAGGAGTCCTCGGCTCCAGAGGGTATGTTCTCAAGTGGCGGTTGGAGTCTTGTTGACATTTTTTCTCATCGATGAAGGAATGCAGACATGTGGTAAAAATGATAAATCATTCTAAGGGACAAAAAGCGAGAAGTCAGTCTTCTCACCTCCTCCCTCCCCCACCACTCCTAGTTCCCTTACTCAGAGTCAACCATTGTATTCATCCAGCAATAGTTTTTGCATGGAACTGCATGTCTGTATTATTCACATATTGTATATTATGTAATTATATTTTAAAAAGTATTAGAAAGCAAATATTTTCTCAGCCCTTTTTCCTTTTATAAAGATCAGAGCACACTATGCTACACTTTACAAAACACCTTTCTTCTTTTAGTTAAAATGTTATCTTAGAGTGGTTCTTATTAACACACACAGATGGATCTCATCCTTTTCAAGGGCTGCATAGTGTTCCACGGTGAGGCTATGAGTCGCCTACTAAACCAGGCCCCTGCTGATGGACGCTTAGGTTATTTCCAGTTGCTTGTTTCCCTACGCACCCAGCCGTGCATGCCTGCACCTCGGCGGGTGTTGTGGCTGTGGGGTGTGTTCTTAGGACACAGACCATCGGGTTAACGGTTATGTGCTTTTTGAGTGTTGGTAGTTTGTGCTGATTTATATTCCTACCAACAGTGTAAGGAGTTTCCTTTGTGGTTTCAGAAGTACTCTGTTCACCCAGAGATGAAAAGGACTTAAAAATAAAGGCTGAAGAAGATGGTTTGGGGAGTCTCAGGGAGAGTGGAGCAGAGCTGTGGTTTGGCATCGTGGTGTTGCCATCAAACCTGCTTTAGTTGTAAATCCGGATGGCATTTCGTTTTTGTTTTTTTAAATGATGATGTCATCTTGTTTTCTATGTTTGCATAACTCTGAGTCAGTCAAAGAACTTGGCTCTTAAAGTCGTTGAGATGGTGATCGTAACACGGGAAGGAATGGCTTCTGCCCGGGTGTCCACTGGCAGGGCTGTGCAGAGTTGACTGCCTGAGGCATCTGTGATACTCTGAGCACCTTCTTCGGGTGTGTCGCACGTGAAAGTTTTTAATCGTGTACACGTTGTTTATTCCTTACACCTTTGTGACACAGGGAGGCGACGATGTTATATGGAGAATGTAATTTGGATTCAGAAATCTGGATCCTTAGTTTTTCTCTTTATTTAACTAGTTCTAGGTCACTATTGAGGGGGGCCTATTAGAAGGAAAAGAATCAATTTTAATAATTTTTTTTTTCAGTTTCACCAGTAACTATTGATTTGGATATTTTCAGTATGTTGGCTATCTTCCACATGGTATAATGTTCTTTTTATTTTCTTATTGTTTTTTCTTTCTTTTGCTTTTTTTTTTTCAAAAGAGGGAGAGAAACATCAATGTGTGGTTGTCTCTCGTGTGTCCCCAACTGGGGACCCAGCCCACAACCCAGGCACGTGCCCTGACTGGGAATCAAACCATCTACCCCTTGGTTTGCAGGCCAGCACTCAATCCACCGAGCCACACCAGCCAGGGCTGTTATTGTTTTTTTGTTTTTTTTTAACTTAACAGAATGTCTTTAAAGTTCATCTATATTGTATCATGTGTGAAATTTCCTTATTTTTAAAATATATTTTATTGATTATACTATTATAGCTGTCCTATTTTTTTTCTCTCCTTTATTCCCCACCGCCCTGTATCCCCACTCCCACCATCATTCCCCCACCTTAGTTCACGTCCCTGGGTCATACATAAAAGTTCTTTGGCTTCTCCATTTCCCATACTGTTCGCAACCTCCTCCTGTCTATTATGTACCTACCATTTATGCTTCTTATTCCTCGTACCTTTTTCTCCATTCCCCACCTCGCTCATAACCCTCCATGTGATCTCTATTTCTGTGAATCTGTTCCTGTTCTAGTTGTTTGCTTAATTCATTTTTGCTTTATTTATTTATTTTTTAAGGTTCAGTCTTTGATAGTTCTGTTTGTTGTCATCTTACTGTTCGTATTTTTGATCTTCTTCCTTTTCTTAGAGAAATCTTTTTAACATTTCATATAGGAAGGGTTTGGTGGTGATGAACTCCTTTAACTTGACCTTATCTGGGAAGCACTTTATCTGCCCTTCCATTCTAAATGATAGCTTTGCTGGAGAGAGTCATCTTGGATGTAGGTCCTTGCCTTTCATGATTTTGAATTCTTCTTTGCTGCTATGAACATTTGTGTACAAATTTTGTATTTCCGTATGTTTTCGATTCTCTTGGGCACATGCCTGTGAGTGGAATTTCTGGGTCATATGATAATCCTATGTTTAACTTTTAGGGGAGCTGCCAGACTGGGTTCTGAAGTGGCTGCCATTTTACATTCCCACCAGCAGTATATGACGATTCCAGTTTCTCCACATCCTCTCCAACACTCATTTTCCTTGTTTTTAATTGTAGACTCCCTAGGGGGCATGAACTGGTAGCTCCTTGTGGCTTTGATTTGTGTTTCCCTGATGACTAAATGATGTTGAGCATCTTTTTATTTGCTTGTTGGTCATTTATTTATTTTCTTTGGAGATATGCCTATTCAAATCCTTTGCTCATTTTTAAATTGGGTTATTTGTCATTTTATTACTGCTTTGTGAGAGTTCTTTATAGAGTCTAACCACAAGTCCCTTGTCAGAGATATGATTTGCAAGTATTTTTTCCCATTCTGTAAGCTGTCTTTTTACTTTCTTGATGGTAGAATTTGTAGCACTCTACTGACTTTTAAAAATTTTCCTCCAGAATTCAATCGGCGTCTTAAGGAGCGCATGCACCACAATATTCCTCACCGATTTAACGTCGGACTGAACATGCGAGCCACGAAGTGCGCCGTGTGCCTGGATACCGTGCACTTCGGCCGCCAGGCGTCCAAGTGTCTCGGTAAGAGTAGTGGCTGCGTGCTTGTGGTGGGCACCTGTGCGTCTCCCCCTAAAAATCCCTGTTCGCGGGAGGTGGTTTTTTTCTGTATTAAATTCCTTAGCATAGAGTGCACATTTTCGAGCTTTTAGTTTTAGTGGGAGGATGCTATTTTTCTCCTGTTAGAGGAGTGTGTTTATACCTGTTTTCAGCTCATGTCTCCAGCTTGCTGTGCAGCATGCCTTGGCTTTGCTAATTTCCAGCTCCCTCTTCTCCAGGCTGGTCTCTCCCTCTCTTCAGGCTGCGTGCTCGCTGGCTCCCACTGGAACGTGCAAATGTGTCCTTTACGCATTTATTTGTGACATCCTGGGAGAAGCCAGGACCACTGGATTGAGAGCCCCCGGCTCTCTCATTTCCTCTCTCTGCAGAGGCCTGGCTCCCGGGGAAGTGTAGGGATTACCGGGATGACTTGGCCGGATGGGCAGGCCTGACCGGGGGTGGCTGGCAGAGGAGGGGAATGGTCCGGGATCAGCCGAACAAGTTTCCAGGTTGTTTTCTGCTTTTTCCTAGAATGTCAGGTGATGTGTCATCCCAAGTGCTCCACGTGCTTGCCAGCTACCTGTGGCCTGCCAGCTGAATATGCCACACACTTCACTGAGGCCTTCTGCCGTGACAAAATGAACTCCCCAGGTCTCCAGACCAAGGAGCCCAGCAGCAGCTTGCACCTGGAAGGGTGGATGAAGGTGCCCAGGTATCGCTGCAGGGCGGCTGGGGCTGGGGCAGTGCTGGTGAAGGGTGCCTCAGAGATGCCACACTGGGATAAGGATTATATTGAGCTAAAGGCACTTGAAAAACAGCAGGTGCAAGAAGGACACTCTGACCTCCCCTTTCCCTTCCTGAAAGTCAGAGATAAAACTCCTTGTAAAAGCTGCCCTCCCTGTACCAGGAAGAAAGAAACATTCTTCTCACCAGAGACAGAGAGTCAAGGCTGAACAAGAGAAATCTTGTGTTTCTTCGGCCTCCTTGTACATTTTAGTTACTTTTCCACAATTACTACTCTTTTTTCAACCTAGTATATAAGCATTTGAGCCTATCGGCTTTTTGAGTTTTTATTTTCTTATGGAGATGCCCACCTAAAACAAAATTTGTATGCCTTTCTCCTGTTCTTCTGTCTGATCTTAGCTGGATTCCTCTGCCAGCCACAGAACCTAGAAGGGGTGAAGGAAGTTTTTCCTCCCCTGTCCTGGCATGGAAGTCCACAAGCCATTTCCACTCCTGGTGTTTTCTAGAGAATTCTAGGGCTGTCTTCTTTGGGATTCCTTCTCCACCCTACCCCGTCCTCCCGCCTGATTCTTCTGAGTTCAAATGTGTCTTCTTTTCCGGCTTTATTTTCCCAGGAACAACAAACGAGGACAGCTAGGCTGGGACCGGAAGTACATCGTCCTGGAGGGATCCAAAGTCCTCATCTATGACAACGAAGCCAGAGAAGGTAAATTAATAATTCAGGGGGAATTTCGTTGCACGCGGCGGACCCAGGTCTCCCAGTCTTGGCGTGAAGGCTTTGTTTTTCGGACTGCGTTGCAAGCCTTCTACGGTTTTCCATTTTTGAAAATTAAACACCACGTGCCTTTGCTAAAGGTTATTGGTACGATACTCACGTCTGTAGGTCTCCCCTCTGAAGACCCTGCAGGGTGCTGCCCTGAAGATTCCACCTGCTAATACACCTTCCGAGAACTTCTGCCTCAGTCAACTAACCCATAAATCCGCATCGTCATCAGAAATTTGACTGTGCTACTCATCTGACACACTTTATTTTTTTTTTATCTTCCCTCTCCGCCTTCTCTGCACACCCTTTCCCTCCTTTGTTCTCGTGCGCCTCTCTTTCCACGCATACTGTCTCTCTCTCGCACTGTCTCTCTCGCCTTCTCTCTCTCTCTCTCTCTGTCTCTCTTCCTCTGTTCTCCCCTTGTTCTTGTTCCTGTTCCTGTTCTTTTGTTTTTCTTTCTGCCCTTCCTCTTTGCACCAAGCTGGACAGAGGCCGGTGGAAGAATTTGAGCTGTGCCTTCCCGACGGGGACGTATCTATTCATGGCGCCGTTGGTGCTTCTGAACTCGCAAATACAGCCAAAGCAGGTGAGGAGAAGCAGGGGCGCCTCACCCGAGAGCCCGGCTGGACTTGGTGGATTGGCAGCGGTGGGAGGAGCACATGGAGGATTGGTCCGGAAAGGGGCCCCACCCTCCTCGGCTCTCCCGTTAGCAGTTAAATCTCTGCCAGCTCAGGGCCCTCCGTCCCAGCGGGGAAGGGGGAAGGCCACACCCAACCCTGTGCTCTCTGTCCCGCCTCCTAGATGTCCCATACATACTGAAGATGGAATCCCACCCACACACCACCTGCTGGCCCGGGAGAACCCTCTACTTGCTAGCTCCCAGCTTCCCTGACAAACAGCGCTGGGTCACCGCCTTAGAATCAGTTGTCGCAGGTGGGAGAGTTTCTAGGGAAAAAGCAGAAGCCGATGCTGTGAGTATGAAAACGGGCGCTGGAGCTTGTCTTTGGGAAGTAGGCTGACTTGGGGGCGGGGTCCCTCTGGCTGCCATGGTTTCCCTCGGGCTCCCTCTCTGAGTGGTGGTGGCTTGAGACTGTGATGACCGGCAGTTTCTTGGTGACAGAGACACAGGTTCTCGGGGGGCTCGTCTGGGCGTCATGGGTCCTCCCCCCACAGCCCTCTAGAATGGGGGGGTCAGCACCGTTATCCAACTCCTGGTTCTGGCCACGCAGCAGCTAATGGACTTATAAGGAAGTCCTCTGTCTTGGTGGCTCTGAGGAGTTAATTTGGTTCAGAGGCTTGAGTGTCAAGCTCTCCGGCCACGAAGCAGCATGGAAGGCTGCCGACAGACGCGTCTGCTTTAGGCAGGCTTTTCCCGGCCTTCTCAGTCGTGTCCACGCGACCCGCTCTTCCGTAGGCAGGTTTGAAACCTGCTCGTCCTGAAGGTGTTAGTTAGAAGCGTGGGTGTGTCCTGATCGGCGGCAGGCCGCCTGGAACTTCCAGTGCATGAACAGGGCTCATTCACTGCTGTTTTTCCCCGCTAAAGACCAAACAGCTCTTTCCATTCTCTCAGCTCCTAATAAACACTTCAAGTTTTAGCCAGCGGAAATCCTCGACCGTGAGCTTCCTGAAAAGGAGCTCTGCTCACTATATAGTCTTGTTTTAACGAACTGTTTTATCATTACCTGTGTAAGCCTGTGACCTGAAATCCACATTAATATGTGTACAATAGGGCCGGGACTGCCTTTCCTACGAGCTTCTGCCTGCGTGTGTTCAGGTAACGAGACTGAGAAGCTTGTTGGTTTGCTGCTGACACTGTGCTTTGCACTTTTGCTGCAGCCTAGAGGGGAAGGAACCTTCCGTGTGGCTTATTAACCTTTTGCAGGTGACATCTTTTTAGCTTCAGCTGATTTCCTACCCCAGACATTTTTCTGTGTCTATTATACTCGCTCACTTGTGTCCAAGCGGATCTATAACTCTGATGCTAATTAACAAATCACCCCAGAGATAGCAGTACGATTCACATCTTGCCTTTCGGGCTCAGATGGAAATATGAGGCAAGCCAAGAGCAGATGTGTGTTTCTGAGCAGTTTCCGGAGTCACTTGCCTTTCTGTTTGGCATTAAACGTCTCTCCCTTCTTGCTTTTATCTGTCCGGATGGTTTGGTCATGAACAGTGCAATCTCACCAGGTTTCTCCTTTTTTGCTTTTCCTTTTTTCTCTCACATATGAAAAGAAATTGCTTGGAAACTCCCTGCTGAAACTGGAAGGTGATGACCGTCTGGACATGAACTGCACACTGCCCTTCAGCGACCAGGTAATGATGTTTTTCAGACCCTGTCAGCTGGCGTCTGGCAGTAGCCCCCCCGCGGTCAAGAAAGAAAGGGCTCTGTGGGCTTTGTTGCTCTTATGTTTGGGGTTGTTATGGTGACGCGATGATGCTCATGCTCTGCCTTTGGACTTCCGCCCTCTCAGGTGGTGTTGGTGGGCACCGAGGAAGGGCTCTATGCACTGAATGTCTTGAAAAACTCCCTCACTCACGTCCCAGGAATTGGAGCAGTCTTCCAAATTTATATCATCAAGGACCTGGAGAAGCTCCTCATGATAGCAGGTGGTAGGCCAAGGACATGGCGCTTTTTCTTCACTTTTAAGGAAAAACTCTCTGACAGCCAAATGTTGTGCTTGGAAAACACAGAGGCTGGAGCAGAAGCAGCTCTTTTCTCTCTGTCCCTGTCTGTGCCCAAGCTGGGGGCTCTCTCTGTTCATTTTCGGTTCCCTTGGGGTCCAGCGAATCACAGACTGACACCCTCCGGGAACATCTCACAGAGGTCATGTCAGAGTCAGACCTGTGTCGCCGCCACACTTACAATACCGCTGTGAGCCACGCCTTCCCGAGAGCTTGCTGGCTCTGTTTGCTTTGTCTCTTGTTTCTCTGTGATTTCCCACAGACCGTTTGTCTGGGTTTACCACTTGGCTAAGGTTTTGCCACATTTTCCCCCCCCTTTGCCCATGACACACAGGCATGCTGTCACTTTGTTGGACAGAGTCCGTTGCAGTCAGTTCTCCAGCACGTCACCAAAGAACAAAGGTGTTCTCTCACATAACCATGATGACATGTTTTCCTCTCTCTTTATTGGTAGTAGTATTTTTTTAAAAGGGGAAAACAGTAATTTATTGTCTAAGCGTTCAAAACATCCACAGTTAAGTCTTCCTTTAGACACAGCTGGGTGGGTCCAGGCGCTGAACTAATATGGTCAGGAACCGACTTTTCTTGGTCTTCCGTCTCTTTTCCTCTGCTCATTTGCTTTGTTTGCGTGTTTGTTTCTCTCTTCTTACTGGTTTTCCTTCCTTTCCTTCCATTCCTCCTTGACTCTATTCTTCAGAGAAGCTGTAGGCTCACAGCAACACTGAACAGGAAGTGCAGAGATTTCCCCCAACCACACACAGCCTTCCCCCCATCAGTGTCCCCCAGCAGAGGGTACACTCTTTACAGACGAGGGCTCTGCGCTGACACGTCGTGGTCACCCGAAGTCCACAGTTCACAGGAGGGTTTGCTCTTGGTGTTCTGTGTGGGTGTGAACACGTAGGTCATGGCGCAAACCCACTGCGATAGCATCATACAGAATAGTTTCCCGTGGTGCAGCTATGGTTCGTGGAGTTCAGCCCTTGCCGGGATGCATTGGTCTGACGTATGGCCCACAGTCAGACTCTGTCCGTGAGCCCAGTCGCGTCCTTTAGAGTGCGGTGTTTATTTTCCTGGCTGCCGATCCAGCTGGGGGCCTCGCACTGCTCCTAGGCATGTCTCTTTAGCCTCCGCTAACCTGAATGAATCCTTAGCCTTTCCCTTATCTTTCATGACATTGCCATATTGGAGTCGGCCGAGCTTGTCATTTTATAAAATGTCCCCTCATTGTTCCTAATGCATTCTTACTTTGGTGGGGAGCATGTTTAAAAAGTATAGTTCACAAAGCATCGCAGATTCGATTCCCAGTCAGGGCACATGCCTGGGTTGCAGGCCATGACCCCCAGCAACTGCACATTGATGTTTCTCTCTCTCTTTCTCCTTCCCTTCCCTCTCTAAAAATAAATATATAAAATCTTAAAAGAAAAAGTATAGTTCACCTTCTGCAAATATGTTTCTGTCTGCAGAATATTTTTTCTCCCAGAATCTCGACTAAGAAGTCAGATGTTTTCATTTGCTATCTAAAACTTGGACCTCAACTGTGCTCATGGGGATTTGTGGGAAACAGTCCATCCATGTGGCTTTGCTGGCTTTTATTTGTGAATAGAATGAGAATTGCCGTCCTGTGGCTTTGCTTAACGGCCTCACACTGACCAAGGAGCCGTTCCCTGTCCCCCAGGAGAAGAGCGGGCCCTGTGTCTTGTCGACGTGAAGAAGGTGAAGCAGTCGCTGGCGCAGTCGCACCTCCCCGCCCAGCCGGACGTCTCGCCCAACGTGTTCGAAGCTGTCAAGGGCTGCCACCTGTTTGCTGCCGGCAAGGTAAGGTCCCCGGGCCTCTGCGGGCGGATGTTTGACTAACTAACGTTTAGGCCTTTTTTGGTAATAAGCATTTTAGGGCTATGCATTTTCCTCTAACTACAATTTTAGTTGCACCCTGTAAATTTCATTCATTCCACATATTTCTAAATTTCTTACGATATTTTTTTGCTGTGAATGATGAGTTACTTAGAAATGTGCATCTTAGTTTCCAAAAATTGGTTTTTACAAATTGTGTTAATTTCATTACAATGTTTGAAATACTAAAAAAAAAAATGTATGGAGTATACATGTAAATTATAAAACTATAACACTAAAAGTATAACACCCAATAATGTAAACATCCACAAACTTACTGCTCAACCCTAGAAATAGAACCTTACCAACAATTTGCATTTTCCTGCATATTCCTCCCCTGTGCCACCCCGTCTCCACCAGCCCTGCCGGCCACCTACATTTCAGAGCTGATTTGAACAATAAGCTTCTATTTGTCTTTGATGAAGTGGCAAAGATCTTGGAGTAGAAGGTGAAGTAAGAGGGATTCAGCTACTCTAGAAAAACAGAATTTTGATGTAGAACTCTATACAGATCTCTTAGCTAAGAAGTGTCCTCCTTGGGCCAAAATCTTCTTCATATTCTTACAGCAATGTCTACTGCCTTTCCCCTCCTTGAGGATAGAACATTGGCAAAAGAATCTGTCTTGAGCAAAAGACACACAACATGTGCATGGGGGGGCAGGTGGATTTTCTGAGCCTTACCTGCATTTTGTTAAAGTAGTGGCTCTCAACCAGGGGCAAGTCTGCCCCGCAGGGACAATGGGCAATGTCTGGAGACATCTTTGCTTGTCATAACTGGCCATTGTACCATTGGCATCGAGTAGGTAGAGCCCAGGGTGGCTGCTCAACATCCCACAATGCACAGAAGAGCCCCTCGCCGTAGACAGTGGTCCGGTCCCAAGGGTCAGTGGTGCTGAAGTTGAGAGCCCCTGCTCTAGACTGATGTTCTTTTCCTAGTTTTGCTGCGGAGTCAGCATACACACCAGTGACACTCCTTCTTTTTCCCTCCGACTGCTTTTCAGATCGAGAACGGGCTCTGCATCTGTGCGGCCATGCCCAGCAAAGTCGTCATTCTCCGCTACAATGAAAACCTCAGCAAATACTGCATTCGGAAAGTGAGTGCTGGGCCTGGTGCGTCTGCTCTGCCCGCAAGCCGGCGTGGAGAGCGTGCTGTTTCAGGAGCAGCCCCAGTCTGGTCCCCTCACCTGCGCCCTTTAGCCTGGGTGACCTCCTCGGAGAGAGAGAGACAGACAGACCCTTCCTTCTCGGAGGAAGCTGGTAGCTGCAGATTTTCCTCTCACTCTCCTTCTGCTGTTTGTAGCTGCCTCTCCAGCCAACCCAGTGAATCCAGCCTTTTGTTAAGGCAGAAAGGAAGTTGGCTGATGGAGGAGGCACTTTTTTGAACCAGCAGAAAAAAAGGAAGGTGATCTCTCTGAGAAGCTGGCAGTCCCTGGTGGCACTTACTAGAGTCTTTCTCAGATCCTAGAAGTTTCTATTAATAACCTTAGAGAAGCTGGTGCTAGCTGTCTTCTGAAGTGCGGTCAGGGAACTGGCTCTCCCAGCGCGGGATGAGCTGTGGTGAAGGCTGCAGAGTGGACGAGGCGCACATCAGACCCTGACCTTCGCCTGGCCCCCGGGGAAGGCTGTCTGCTGTCCCGGGGCTGGGATGCCCCGCCCACCACAAGCCGGACTCATTTCAGCCGCTTTCACGATTAGTCTCAAAAGTGAAACGAGGGACGAATGTATATGAGGGTCAGCACTCTTAGGGGAACCGTTTCGTTCCGGGCAGGCTCTTGTTAGTTTGCTTTAGAGTTCTGTTGGGCATCTGCTGGTGCCAGAGACCGAGCTGACTACTTGCAAACACCTTTCACAACAGCTCTGAAAAGCAGGTAAGACAGGTGATTGAGGCTGGCTGAGGTCCTAAGTTGTAAAGCCGAGACCAAAACTGAAGTTTGATTTTTCCTACCAACTTATCATGTCATGCTGCCTGAAAGTGTCCTCACACTCAGTAGGTGATCAGTAAATATTCAGTGGTCATGATAATGCTGATTAGAGTTTGGACTGTTAGTTTCAGGAGGATTCTCAAGAATCATTGTTTCCCTGTAGTTCCTGGCCACCCTTTTGAGTAAGCATGTCAAAGTCGTTGAAGCCATTAGGATGGGCCGGAAAACAAGTGGAAGTCATGAGGAAGCAGATAATTCAGACAGGTGATGACAGCGATGATGATAGTGCTTACATAGGTAACATAGGTTATAAATAGAAGCCTAGAAGCTCGAAGAAAGAAGGAAACTAAACCCACTCCCTCCAGCCACCACTGTTAGTAGTTGGTGTATTTTTCTAGGCTTTTTCCTCTGATGAGAATGTTGTATTTTTAAAGCTCTCTTTGAATGCTACCTTTTCATTGAAATGGTATTTCTGACTTTTGGGGACTATAATTTGGCCTTATTTTCTTAGTCTGGGGTTGCAAAGAATTCAGAGGTACGCAAAAGGATCCCTGGTCCTTGCGCGGGGCATGAAAAGATTGTACGTGCTGTGCACCATCATCCACAGCTTGGACAAGTCTGCTGGCGGCTGTTCCCAAGGCTCGGTTAGCTGCCGAAGGTGGACACAGGAGAGCAGTGGGGACACGGCTGCCTTGGGTCAACACTCACATTCTCCCCTCTCCCCTCCGTCTCAGGAGATCGAGACCTCGGAGCCCTGCAGCTGTATCCACTTCACCAACTACAGTATCCTCATCGGAACCAATAAATTCTACGAGATTGACATGAAGCAGTACACGCTCGAGGGTAGGGCCCGAGTCCCCCCCAGCCCACCCACCGCTCCGGCCCTGCCGCCGCCTCGAGCCCGTTCCTGAAGCCCCGCTTCCCACCTGCCTTTTCAGAATTCCTGGACAAGAACGACCACTCCTTGGCGCCTGCTGTGTTTGCCTCCTCTTCCAACAGTTTCCCTGTCTCAATCGTGCAGGTGAACAGCGCAGGGCAGCGGGAGGAGTACCTGCTCTGCTTCCACGGTGAGTTGGGGCTTGTCCCCCACTGCTATTTGGAATGCTGCTGGGCACCAGGAGGCCCAGACCGGGTCCACCGGGGGCTGCGGGCTGGCCAGTGGGACTCCGGGGCGGGGCGGCCCTGCTGGGAGTACAGAGAACATCGTCCAGCTGCCGCAGAGGCCCCCTCGGGGTCCCGTCCTGCTCCCCACCGGGGCGCTGACCCGACGCAGCTCTGCTGTGGTCTGTCCAAACAGCAGGCCGCTCTTCCCCTTCTCTGTGTCTCCTCTTTCGCTTCTTTCTCTGCCTTTCTTTGTTTTTCCTCTCTGTTTCCTTCCTTTTCTTTTCTCTTGATGTTTCTCTTTTCTCTCCAAATTTCTGGGTCTTTCTCTCTCTTCCTTCCCATCTCTGGGTCTCTGTTTCTCCTCCTTCTTCCTGTCTCCCTGCCCTCCTACCCTTCCCCTCCTTCCTTTCGCTCCCCACTTCCACTCAAACCCACTTTTTCTAATAAATGGGGCCCAGCAGAGGCCCCCAGGTTTTAATGGTTCAGTGAGATCTGCCCGCTTGTCCCTGGGCCCGGTTCCTTCTTCTTCCATCCCGGGTGCGCTGCCGACACCCCCGCCCCTGGCTCTGCTGATGATGCCCCTGGGCTCTGACTCCTTGCAGAATTTGGGGTGTTCGTGGATTCTTACGGAAGACGTAGCCGCACAGACGATCTCAAGTGGAGTCGCTTACCCTTGGCCTTCGGTAAGTGAGGCAAGGTGCGGAGGGCTCTTCTCTGCCCGTGGCTGGTGTCCCGGGGAGGGATTGTGGGTGGCCCTAGGCCCTCTGCTTGTGGGTTCCACTGGGTGCCAAGTGTCACATGTACTTGTCACCCGAGTAAGTACCAGGGCAAAGATTCTGAGGCTTGACAAAGGCATCCGCCAAACCCACCGGCCTTGTGAAGTATTTGATGGGTTCCCATGATAGAAAGGAGAGCGTTCCCTGTGAGTTTACTTAAAACATTTCAAAGGCAGCAGGGTATCCATGGCATAACTGAATACCTATCAATATTATCAGCCCCGATTGGGCGGAGCGCTGAGGTCATGGCCATTCTTTCTGTAAGTGTAAACAACACTGTGACGAGCACCTTGTGCTAATCTTTATCCGCTTGTCAAATCGTATCCTTTGCTTGTCAGGTGTAGAAGTGGAACTACGTATATATTCACCCATGCATACAGACACATGCGTGCTTGACTGTGTGAATGTTCTGAATTACCATTACAGATGAAATGCCCTTAGAGGCTTTTTCCTTTATCCGTTGCTGCATGTCAAGTTTCAAAATTTAGTGACTTAAGCAACAACTTATTGCCCAAGATTCTGCAGTTGCCTGGACAGCTCTGTTTCATGGGGTGTCAGCGGGACCACAGGGACAGCTAGAAGTCCACAATGGCCTCACAAACACCGCGACAATTGGTGCAGTGGGTGGGAGCTCAGCTGGGGCTGGTGGCTGGAGGCCTCGGTTCCTCTCCATGTGGGCAGAAGTGGACGCTGTCGGGCCTTGTCCCCTCCACCATAATCTACTGGGTAAAGCAGGCCACAAAGTAGCGCAGATTCAAGGCACGGAAACTCCGCTGGGGCCTCGGTAGGCATGACTAGTAGTCAAATACCAAAGCAAAGTTTACCACGGGAGTAAGAGCGATAATCTTTTCCCCGTAAGAAAGAAAGCAGCTCGGGTCATGTCCTGGGGTTTCAGTGACACTGTGATAGGTAGTAGTAAGACCAGAAATATCTAATTACCTATGAACCCAGTCTTTTAAACCTTTTTCAAAAATGTATACAGTCAAAAATTTAAAAATACATACAATGAAAAGTCTCATCCATATTATCTGTCTTCCAAATTCTTCATCCCAACTCCCTTGAGAGAAAAAAAAGAATTATGAGTGTCTTACCCTTTTAGGGCTTTATGCAAATACAGACATAAAAATATACTCTTCCATCCCCCACCCCTTTTTTATCATTACAGCAGCACATTCTACACATTATTCTGAACCACCGTGCTTTATGCACTAAAACCACACACCTCAGGTTTCCCCCCATATCCGTACACAGCTTCTCCCTGCATTTTTACAGCTATGCAGAATTCCGTAGGTGTAGCGTAATTTCTTCAGCTGACCGCCTACCTGGAGTGTACCATCTTCTGCTCTGACAACGCGCAGTGAGCGCACTCGTGCATGCCTCATTCTTCCGGCCCGTGACTGTGACTCCTTTAGCTGGGATTGCTGGGGCCAAGGATGCATTGCATGCAGGTTTTGATTTTCTTTCTTTTAACCCTTCCTTCACACCCTTCCTCTGTGGGGGCCGTGCAGCCTACAGAGAGCCCTATCTGTTCGTGACCCACTTCAACTCACTCGAAGTGATTGAGATCCAGGCTCGCTCCTCCCTGGGGTAAGCACTGCCCTCCAGGCTCTGAACAGCTCAGCTTTTGGGGTCGGGGGGCGGGGCTGGGTGTATGTTACCTCCTTTCTCTCCCAGCAGAGGAGCTAACCTGCAACGCCAACTCTTGTCTGGTACTCTGCAGGACCCCTGCCCGAGCGTATTTGGAAATCCCAAACCCACGCTACCTGGGCCCTGCAATTTCCTCGGGAGCGATTTACCTGGCGTCCTCATACCAGGATAAACTAAGGGTCATTTGCTGCAAAGGAAACCTCGTGAAGGAGTCCGGCACTGACCACCACCGGGGTCCCTCCACCTCCCGCAGGTACCGTGTCCCCCCTCTTCCTGATTACAGGGGTTCCAAGTGCTCTCTCTGCAAAGCAGAAGGAAATCTTGCCAAACTGGCTGGAGGTTTCCCAATAGTCAAGCTCGAGCCACTTGTTTCTTTGAGATCTACAGCCTTGTCATGACGTCGTCACAGGGAGTGGCCGGAGAGGTTTTAAATGCCCTCTTGCAAAAGGTGGAAGGAGACATCTGGCCTTTCTCTGGCGGGTGTGTTCAGTGGCTCTGTTTGCAATGGAGCATGAATTATGCATTCCCTGCTTTGGCAGATATTCTGCCAGGCCAGTTGGACAGTAGTGGGAGGTTTAGTGGTGAATACCCAGATGCATCTCCTCCCCAGTGAAGCTCCAGGGGAGAGACACATGCATTCAGGCCATTTCAGAGTAGCCTAGAGGGGTGAGGCTGCCACTGGGGCTGTTTAAGGCGTCTTGGGAGCCCAGAGGGCCTCCTACCTGGACTTGGGGGTCAGGGAAGATTCCCCAGAAGAAATAAGGGCCTACATGTATTTTTCTCTTTCTTTGCATGTCCTATGATTTTTTTTTAAACCAAACATCTCAAATAGTATAACGTGGTAACTCTGGAAATCAGTTCCCCCTCCCTAGGTTTGTTGTTGCTGTTTATTTAGTGACTCTCCTAGCCTAAGTCTGTAAAGTTTGTGTTCTTTGTTATGGCAGACAGTGAAGTTTCTGGGGAATGGAGTTTTTCTCGTGAGGCAGCCCTGAGCCAGGACACACGGAAACCAGCCCTGAGAATGGTCTTTTCCAAAGAGTAATCAGACGGGTCAGGCAGTGAGTTTCTTGGGGAGCTTCAGTCTTGACGGGCTCCCTCCCGTGGCGGCAGCCCGGCTGGTGCCGCAGCTCCTGTGGTTCCCGGGCTGTTGCTGTCAGCAGGACCCTGGTCTGGGGAGAAGCGGGTGGGGATAGGTCAGGTTAAAATGTCACAGAGCTTGTTGCTCCTGCTGAGGCTCAGCCGTTTTTCTTGCATAAATGCTCTTCGAATTGTTGCAAGCCTTTGTTGAATTTCCAGAGTTCAGGCAAGTTGATTTTGACAATTTTTGTCAGTGTTCTTGTTGCTTTTACGGAGGAGCAGCTTTCGGGAGGTCCCTGCGCTGCTGTTCGGGACGTGCTCTGGCCCCCCCTCCCCGTGCGGGTGACTGCGCACACTTGCAGACCTTAACTCGTCTCGGAGAGTGCTCGTCCCCGCCAGTGTGAGGGGCAGCTCCTTGTTCTGTGTTTATGCCTACATAGCATTCCTTCCCGTGACCTTGGCTTATTTAACTGTGTCCTTCTCAGTGGCTGTGTGGGTTGTTCCTAGTGTGGCTGTGGCGCATGGTTTGGTGCCTGTGTCCTTTTGTCATTTCGCGTGCTTAGGGATCTACCTGCAGGATAGACTCCTAGAAACAGCTGTGTGTGTGTGTAGTTTGGATGGATGTTCCTGAGTTTCCCTCCATGGAGGCTGAACCCTTTTGCAGTCCCACAAGCATTGTGTGGAAACGGGGCTGACCTTGTCTTGACCCAGAGGGCTGGGGCCTGGATCCCGATGGACACGCAGGTCTGAAATGTGTCAAGTTTAAGTTCTCAGGCCACAGGAAGGTCTGAGATTATTTAACCCTGGGGAATATTTAAGTGATGTAGGATTTTGATTTGTGGACCGGTTTACAAATCCCATGTGTCTACCCTATAAAGAATTATGGGGACCCCTTACCATGTGCCAGACCCAGTGCCTGGGCTGGGATGCGTAGATGAAGAAGACACCTTTTATTCTGGAGGCATTCTCGATTTGGTGGAGAAGTCACCTCTGATATTACAAAATGCTTAGATCTTGGAAGAATCATCGATTTAATCTTCTGAGGCTTTACCCTATCGCAGGGGTGCCAAACTCATTTTCACCGGGGGCCACATCAGCCTCGCGGTTGCCTTCCAAGGGCCGAATGTAACTTTAGGACTGTGTACATGGAACTGCTCCTTAACTAGGGACAAGGAGCTCAGTGCTGCCACCGGGTAGAAACAGGGTGCCAATCGGATAAAACAAGGTGGGCCTTGTGTTTGCTACCTGTGTCCTAATGAATTGTCTCTCTCTCTCTCTCCTTCTTTTGCTTAAATATACGAGTGAGTCAGAAATGTTTGGTTAGTGTGACTTTAATCCCAGGGACTTGCTGGATGACCAGTGCTGAATCACCAGCTGCTCAAGGGACTGTAGCCCTCCCCTGAAAACTTTAGATTTCATTTAAGTCATTTTTATTTTCTTCCTCTGGATTTTATTTAAGCAGCCCCAAGTCATGCCAAGAACAAATCAAAGTACTGTAATTAGATTTTTTTCTCCATTGCCTCCCCAGTTAGAGGGCCGGTGTGACTGTACGTTGTTTCTGTAACGCGCTACTTCTTCTGTAGTCAGAGCCGGTTCCATCCCTGTGCACGCGGGGCAGAAGCAGTGCCGCTGCTTCCCCGCGGTTGTCGGGCGTGCCCAGAAGCTCAGCAGTTAGTCTTGAGCTGCCTCTCGGCTTACAGAATGGTCTTTCAGCTGCCGACGGCTGTGGGCAGGTCAGAACGCAGAGGTCTGACATTTTGCGGGGTGAGGGGATGAGGGATCATGCTGTTTTTTTTTTGTTTTTAATGATTGTGTTTTCAGTGGAGAAGTACATCGTCTGTTTACAAAATAGCTCTTGAAAAATACAAGGAGTACAGATACTATAACACAAAACAAACTCCAGTCACAAGACATGATGTCATGAGAAAGGAACAGTCTGATCTCCAGGCTATGAAAACTAGAATTAAAAGGTCACTACACGGCTTGGCAAAACTTGGGTGCAGTTACATGAAACGTTTGGTCAACTGAAAATTTTTCCCCAAAAATGTGTAAGCAAGGCGACAAGACTCAGTCGGTGCCCGGCAGTCTCGGTCTGACTCTGAAGCTGCCCTGTGGGCATCACCCTGCTTAGTAGAGCGGGAAATGTAACTCTTTGCAAGAAGCATAAAATTGACTTGGAAGATCATTGGTTATTAACGGATACAGAGCTGGAAGATTGCCTGCCCGGCCCAGAATGATGGGTGTTTTCTTTCATTCCATTAGTCTCAGCTGACATCCCCAGTGGCCTTTCTTGAGCCATCTCTCTTCCCCTGGGCAGTAAGCTCCCTCTCACTTGCTGTATGACGGGCCCCTGTGGACACATTTTATAATCTTTCTTCCATTACAAACAGACTTAATACAATCCTCCTACTTGGGATTCATTTTGTTATTTGTCTGCCCTATCTTAAAGCCACATTACTTACTAGAGATGAATATAAACCTTGATTTCAAGCTGTTGAAATCTGAGTTACTGCATTTTATTGCTGCACGCTCAAACACAGGGAGCTTCTGGCTCAAGCACTGGTCTGAACCTTTAGCTGGAGTTGCACCGGCGAGCGAAAGAGCGACATGAAACCGTGCACCGCGGACTGACCGCTCACCACATGATCCCTGCTCACCAGCCTCTCTGTTCCGCTGTAGAGCAGGAATCGGCAGACTCGCTCTGCAAAGGTCCAGATAGTAAATATTTTCGGCTTTGTGTGCCATATGGTCTCTGTCTCAGCTACTCAACTCTACTGTAGTGTGAAGGCAGCCACAGACAGTGCATGACCAGATGGGCATGGCTGTGTTCCAGTAAAACTTTATGTATAAAAACAGGCATCTGGTCCTGGCCAGGTGGCTCAGCTAGCTGCTGCATCATCCTGTCGACCAAAGGGTTGCAGGTTCGATCCCTGGTCAGGGCGTGTATGGAAGGCAACCTATCAATGTTTCTCTCTCACCTTAATGTTTCTCTTTCTTTCTTCCTCTTCCTCTAAAGTAAATTAAAAAAAAAGTCCCCAGGCAAGGATTAGAAGTCAGTCAGTCCGTCAATCAGTAGAAGCAGGCATCTGTCCGGATGTGGCCCTCGAGCTTGCTCTCTCGAGTCTCTGCCCCGCCATGACCGGTGGTGTGCTGCTTGGCTGCTTTCAGTTTCAGGCATTGACCACAGAGGTTCTGGTAAAATCAGCCCGGTAATTGAAGAAGGAAAATCAACAAATTTGATCAAATAGTAACACGTTCCCAAGAGAAGGATTTGAATTTCAAGGACTGTAATAAGCCTTTGGGAAAACCAATGAAACTCTCAGATGATTTCGAAGAAACGTCTTGATTGACTGCAGAAGCCGACGTCGGAGGAAGGGATGCCGTGCAGCATGTCAGCAAACAGTTTTGCTGGGGAAGTTGCAGCCGACTGAATCAGTGTGAGATTCATACTTGGTTCATTCTTAGAACCAGCATGTAATTATAATTTAGATTTTTAAATATCTAGGATAAAATCCATTTATTTTCCTGATTTCTATTTTTACTTTCCCAGATAAAGCCCCAGTCAATGAAAATAATGTCTCCAAGTGGATTCACTATAAAATTTTGTTGCCATTTTAAGTAGGTTGCCTTCTCCCAGCACTGATTATTCCAGGATAACGAGGATCTAAGTACTTTTTCTGGTCCTTGGGGGTGGGAGGAGTTGACTTGGAAGGCTGCATTCATTCTCTCTGGAGTTCGGGGTGTTGTTTCTCCATAGAGATGGTGAGGCACACGTGTGCGGAAATTGTCGTTTGCAGTGCCCGGGCCAGGGCTGGGTGCAGGGTAGGACTGGTTGTGCGAAAATGCCTCAGTATTTCTAACAGTTTGGTTATTAACCATCAACCTCTGGGGCCCAGGACATTTTCTGAGCCAGCTACACTGTTTTTTTTATCTGCCCTGCTCAGTTTCCCATTTGGATCAGGCCTGATCCCTACACCTCTCACATCAGCACTGGGTTGCCACAAGGACTCAGAAAGCCACCTGGAGGGAGAGGTGACCAAACACCAGGCCCGGGACTGGGACGGAAATGGCAACTGACAATGATGAGAACAGGCTTTCTCAACACTGCTCCCTTACACTGGGCCTTTGCGCAGGCTTAACCTCTAAATGAAGACACCCCGCTGTACTTTCTGGGCTCTGGAAAAGACTAGGTCAAAGGACACAGTGTGGGGATTATGACATCACACTGACCTGCACTGGAGCCCCAGTCTGTAGTCCACTAGCCCGGGCCAGCCTCCAGCCTGTCTGTGTCTCTATTTTCTTGTCTGTAAGACGAGGTCCTGCTTGTTCCCAGCTTGTAGTGCTGTCGTGATGATTTAATGACAGTATGACAGTAAGAGCTGAGCACTGGGCCCGGCACACAGTAGGTGCTCAGTACATAAAAGCCTGCTCCGAGACCAGGAAGCTTGATTTCCTTTTGTCGTCGTATTTGTGTTCTGCCCTGCCCTCCCTACTGAAACGAACCACACAAAAAGCCTGAGAACTCCAGGTGGGACCCTTTTCTCATAATCAGTGGTGAGCTTGGGCAGTGGGGGTTTCTCAGAGAAGTGCCCCTATGGGGTTGTGACTCCTTAGTGCTCCCTCCCTCTCCTGTTGCCAGCAGCCCCAACAAGCGAGGCCCGCCGACGTACAACGAGCACATCACCAAGCGTGTGGCCTCCAGCCCAGCGCCGCCTGAAGGTCCCAGCCACCCGAGAGAGCCAAGCACACCCCACCGCTACCGAGAGGGGAGGACGGAGCTGCGCAGGGACAAGTCTCCCGGCCGCCCCCTGGAGCGGGAGAAGTCCCCGGGCCGCGTGCTCAGCACTCGGAGGGAGCGGTCCCCCGGGAGGCTGTTCGAGGACAGCAGCAGGGGCCGGCTCCCCGCGGGGGCCGTGAGGACACCCCTGTCCCAGGTAAACAAGGTGAGGCGCCTTCGGAGGCCAGAGGGGTGACTGGGATGCGGGGTCCCCTCAGGGCCACTGTTGAAAAAAGGAACTCTGCAGTTCAGATTTGGTGTCACATAGGAGGTTAGGAAGAAAACGTACTCCCATTTCAGAAGAGAAACAGGCAGTGCGTGTGTGTGAATGTGCACCTCGAAGCGTGAGAGCTAGCAGAGAGAGTAATAGCTGCAGAGGCATCGCTCCCTTCCTCAGAGGAAACTGGCGTTAGCAGTTAGAGTCTGTGCACGTAAGCAGATGTGTGTGTGTTCTTACACACACACGTGCTCTACGAAACATCCTAGGACTTACCCTTTTCAAACACACATGCAAATATACACAGACATCAAAACATTTTCCGGAAGGCTGCACAGAAACTGGAAACAGTGGCTGCCTCCTGGAAGAACTTGGAGCCTTCTTTCCCCAGAAGCTGGCGTTCCGGATTGCCCTTTTCTTCTGAGGCCGTCTGCACGCCGGTTCAGGGGGGAGGGAGGGCGTCTGAGTGGTTTTTCCTCATCTCCTCTGCTTCACGGTGTGATTGTGTGTGTGGGGGGCAAAACAGTGGAAATACACGGACAGCTTCTGGGACTTTGCATTGAATTTCAGTCCCTGTTGGACTCCAAGCTCTGAAGGCAGCCCTGCTAGTGGGTGCCACCCCACAGAGCTGAGAGGAGGTACGAGGTGCTGCCGACTGCCTGTCTGGGTTATGCAAAAACCACTCCTTCTTTTGCTCCTAGGTCTGGGACCAGTCTTCAGTATAAAGCTGTCAGAAAAACCAACCCCTCATCTTAATCTGCAGGAAAACACCAAACACACTCTGGAACTCTGCTGAAGGGGACCCCAGCGCCCATCTGCTCAGCCGCCCGACGGCACAGCTGGGCCCAGACCCACCTCAGCGCGGACACCCCTGCGTCCAGGGGGTGCGGGGGGCTGAGGCTCGTAGGAGCTGCCGGCACCTTCCTGCAGTCATCCTCGCCGCACTTTGTTACTCTTTCAGAGCGTTCGCGAACTTTTGTACCCGGCTCTAGCCTGTACCAGTTCATCAACGGAAACCAACCGGGCACCAACGACAACGTGGTTAGAATCCTAGTTAACAGCTACTTTAAGATCCTAGGGTTGGTTTTTATTTTCCAGTTTTTTTCTTTCTTTCTTTCCTTCCTTCTTCTTTTTTTTTTTAAAGACAACAGAATTCTTACTAGATTTGAATAGCAATGTATTTCCTGTTGTAGTCATTTTTAGCTAGATCCCACCATCAGGTCTTTGCTCCTGAAACATATTGTAGAAGAGTCCCTGCCAGTTGGCTAACCTCCTGCACTCACATGGGTTCACCCTCATTCTTGCCCATTCTCACAGATGGCCCTGTTTTACCCAGGGTGACATTTTAGCCAAATGTTTACTGTTCTCATTGCCTTTTATGGCCTTGACGACTTCCCCTCCCACCAGCTGAGAATGTATGGAGGTCATCAGGCCTCAGCTCGGAGGCAGTGACTTGGGGCCAAGGGACCTCGAGGAACTTCCCCTCCCCGCCCCTCAGTGTCATCTCCCCAGCCTGCTGTCCCCGCTTTCCGTGTAGCTTTGGCCAGGAAAGCATGCAATAGATTTGCTCTGAGCCCAGTGCTCATGGGTCTCTGGGCCCGGGAGGGGACCGGGGGCACCCACCTCCTGTCCGTGATGGCGCACTGTTCCCCGCCCCGGGATGGGCGGGAAGAGGCCCGTCCCGGAGTGCTGCATGGCGGTTCACTGCATGTGCTGCCCCCCGACCTGGCTGGCCCCCTCGGGCTGCTCCACCAATGTCCTAGGACCATACCATAGCTCCCGCCGAACCGAGCCCCTCTGACGACTTGCCGACTCACTGGCCACAACAAGCTGCAGTCTGTAGCACTGAACAAACAAAACCAAACGCTCAAGCCTTACGACCAGAGAAGGATTTCAGCAAACCACCACCTCACACATTCACGCTTCCTGCCGACTCCCACACGGACGACTCTGTTCACACAAAACCCAGCACGGTTCTACCCCACAAAACTGTGACTTCCCAGACGAGCCTTTCCCTAGGGCTAGACCGAGACCAGGAAGCTTGAGGAGGAAGCCGCAGCTCAGCTCCCCCACTGCCGGGGTCCGGAAGTCCTCACCAGGTGCAGCGCGGCTCGCCCTGTTTCTACCCTCTGACGGCTAGTGAATTCCTGGCGACTGGTAAAGAACCAACTTAGAGGCTTTGCAGTTGGCAAGCTAACTAGCGGCCTTATTTCTGCCTTTAATCTCCCACAAGGCACCTCTTGCTTCGGATTCTCCATGACTCTTAGGCATGCCTCCGACAACCAAGGCACATCCTAGGTAGGCTGGCCGGTAGACCTGTTTCCACCTCAGCAGGTGAACATGACCGTGTTCCAACCCATGTGTCCACAGACCACTTTCCAGATTGCAGCCTGGCCCCCGTCCTGGCTCCTTCCTGCTCATCTCTTAACCTAAGTGCTTTCTCATCCCAAACGCCCGTGATCCTCCGCGGTGTGGCACCCTTGGCCAGTGTCAAGCTGTCGCGTGTCATGTGTTGCTTAGAGTCTTCGGGGTCATACTGCATCTCCTCCGTCCCCCAGGGCAGGTCCGACTGAATGTTTGCTGAAGTTTTTGTCTCTTGGTCCACAAGTATTTGGAAGGTCACTGAAGACTGGTCTTTCAGTCTTGGCATTTCATTTAGGATCTCCACCGAGAACGGGCTCTAGGGCCCCGAACGTGTATATCGTGTCTCATTTGTGAAACGCTTCCTGCTATAGAACTAGCTCAAAAGACTGTACATATTTACAAGAAACTTTATATTCGTAAAAAAAAAAAAAGGAAATTGAATTGGTTTCTACTTTTTTATTGTACAAGGTGCATTTTTCACCACTTACTTTCGGTTTCAATGGTGGTAGCTGTGGACGGCCATCTTCCCTGGAGGGTGGGGAGCTCCGTGTGACCACCGAGATGCCAGCAGGAAATAATTGCAACACGAAATTGCAGTCAAAAGCTTCTTAGCATAAACAAGATTCTAGGTCTCCAAAAGTACAGGCTTTTTCTTCATTACTTTTTTATTCAGAACGAGGAAAGGAACACTTCAAGATCCGCCTTGAGAGGAATGAATGAACTTTGCTGTTGAACAAATAGTAAAATAAAGCAATGATTTAAAATGTTTGCTTTAGTGCAGTGACCTCTTCTTTTCCTGAGCGAGAACATAAAAGTGCTGAGTACGGCCAGTGTCAGCACAGGCTTGTTATCGCGGCCTGGGCCCTCCCTCGCCCACGAGGCTGTGTCTCTGTGTCTCTGGGGCGGTGGGAACCACACAGAGCTCAGAGCACACTGCCCCCCCGGAGTCAAGAGACTGGCGATGTTCTTTCCTAAGGCGCGACCTTGCCCATGTTTGGTCAGCACTTCCAATGAGCCATAAAGCGGCTATGGAGGTCACTCTGTAGGACTGCAGAACTGGAAAGCTCCTTATGCAGTCAGGCCATTTCAAAAGGGTTACTCGAGAAAGGATTGCCCAGCTTCCCTGGGATGCAGCTGACCAGGAAAAGCCACCTTAAAATTCCTCTCATCCATTAGGAGGCCATAGTAATTTAAAGATGTAGATAGATTTCTTTGGGGGGAGGAGTTCAGATCAAGGTAATTTAAAGTGTACATATTCCTATTTTTTTAAAGATTTTATTTATTCATTTTTAGAGAGGGAAGGGAGGGAGAAAGAGAGAAACATCAATGTGCAGTTGCTGGGGGCCAGGGCCTGCAACCCAGGCATGTGCCCTGACTGGGAATCGAACCTGCGACACTTTGGTTCTCAGCCCGCGCTCAATCCACTGAGCTATGCCAGCCAGGGCATATTCCTATTTTTAACTAGTTGAATTTTTATAGTCTACAAGGAAAAATTTTTTCTATGATTTTTTTCCCCAGTTTTACTAAAATTTTCCTTGATCCAGATAAGGACATCAGTTTTGGCAATGGGTGATTTTTCTCACGGCTCCTGCTGCTTTTAGTCTTTGATGTTTGTTTGTTTTCTGAAGTAACCTGACTGCAGTTAAAATCCGACTTACAGTGGTGTATCTCACATGGCTGGCGGCGGGAACCGTGGTTGTAATTCTGATCCTCTGTTCCCTTTTACTGTTAGGAATAAAAATCTGCCCAAGGTCATAACTATAATAACGAAATAATTGAGAAGATGAGCCCGTGAAATGTTGGAACCTTTCTTGTATTAGAAAAAGTCCATGAAATGTCAACCAGACATATCAGTCACTGCCCCGAGGGTTCTCATCGACCACAGAGTACTTCTAAAGCGTCAGTAAACGTGGTTTGTTCCAAAAGGAATGCGCCAGGAAGGTCCCTGGAACCCTCAGGAATGACCTCCGAGAAACAACCCACACGCTACTCAGCCGCACCACATTCCTGTGACTTAAGCACAAAACTCGGTGCCATGTTCCTGCTCTTACAGTTTAGTTTTCAAAAGACTAAAGAGGCTGACTAAACAGGCAAATCCCCTAACCCTGAAAACCCTTGAGGATTTGGGGACTTAGGCCAAAAAGGGACGATTGGCTATTAAGCCATAGGACTGAACTTGTGTGCTTGTCTTCAGATTGGGTCTCTTGAACGTGGTTGGCTTTAGAAACCTTCACACAGATTTAAGTCTAAAGCCTCAAATCTATGCCCACGGGTAGGTGGGACTAGTTAAACTTTCAGTCTCAATACAACAGTTAAAGAGGCTTGTTCCCGTGCTTCTCAACTAGGGGAGACTTTGCTCCCCTCCCCCGAGGACATTTGACAGTGTCTGGAGGTATTTTTGGTTGTCACCTAGAGGGTAGAGGCCAGGGATGCTGCTAAATGTCCTATAATGCTCAGGACAGCTTTCCCCCTCCTTCGCCCCCTGCCCCCCCCAAAATTCTCAGGCCCAAAGTGTCAGTAGTGCCAAGGTCAAGGAACCTTGGCCTGTCCTAGTCAGGTCTCTTTTATTGCACTTTAAATATTGATTGTAATGTCTGAAGCGTGGGGACAGTGGCTCTAGGCACACCGTGTTGCTCTGAGAAAAATGGTTTATCACTTGCCTAATCAAATGTCTTTATTTTCCTGAAGCTGGGAGGGTGGGGGCAGTGGAAATAAAATAGTGTCGATCACCTGGCTTTTCCTTGAGTCTATCAATGATTAATGGAACTCTGTTTGCCCGGAAGGGATTGTTAGAGGAAAGAACCTTGAAAATGACTTAACTCAGCCGGTCTTTCAGAAAACTACAAAGGGAAAATAAAAAATAAGTTGGCCCAGGGTACATGCAGCAGGAACTGTCTCTTGTTCTCACTCGATGTTGAACTTTCCAGGTGAGATGGGTGAATTCGCTCCAGGAGAGGAGAAAAGGGAGTGGGAAGGGCTAGCATCCTCATCCAGGCCAAATACCAGGTGGGTGGGGTGGGGGGTGACCCTGCTGGCAGGGCCCAGTGGTCCCTCCCAGGGACAGGGCTGGGCCCCAGCTGTCAGGATCCTGAGTCTGGCTCCCAGCAGTGACGACTCTTAAGAGAGCTCTTCTGGCTATTTTTATAATTAGCTGGATGACCTGGGTTTTAGAAGAAATGCGTGTATGATCTTAATTTCCTTGTTTTCTCCTGAAGACAATTACAATCGTCTCGTGTTCTTTCCTGCACTAACTTACTGATCAAGAGAGGGGTTAAGGCGGGACGGCTCAGAAGCTGGGCGAAGATCTGAGGGGTCCACAGCCTTCAGTCTTCATGAGCTCACTCAAACCCACCGGTTCCGATGCCTGTCGGTGGGTCAGGCATCAGAACTGAGCGCCTGCTCAGAAATGAAGCCGTGCTCATCTGGAAGCAGCTGAGCTAAACGACATGAAATTTTGCTTTTCCCTAAAATGGTGGTGTTTCGGACCTCAGCTGTGGATGGGATCACTCTGATGTCATGGGTTTGAGGCTTGGCCTTTGGAGCCATGGGGGTCTTCTCACTGAGCTCGCAGTGCAGGCACTTCTGGCCCCTTAACTTCCTGTCTGTGCCCATATCCCATTCGTGTTGCAAAAGCTTCGTGGCTTCTGATGTGAAATGAAATGAGCCCTAGGGACCATCTAAGCTAGTTTCTTGTTCTTTCAAGGGAAGAAATCAGAGAGGTCATGTGATTTGCCCAGTGTCAACCATGGTGGTCAGCAGCCGAACTGGCTGTCCCTAATCTCGGTTGTGTCCACACTCTGAGAGGGGCTGCCGAATGGCCAACTCCAATGTAACGTCAGGCGTGGCCAGGTCTTGGAGCACTATTGTCTGCCTCAGTTACACCCACACGCAGAGCCCGAGGGAAGAAAGCGGCCTTGCTGGGGGCCTTTGACCTTTTGTTTCAGCATGTTGATATCTGGTTCTATTTTATCATGCAATACCATTTCACATGTTAGTAATTTAAAGGCTTGCCTTTGCCTCCATAAACTCATTTGTATGTAGACTTTGGAGGGAAAAATCTATCTCCGTTCACAAGCAATCTGAACTAACCATGTGACCCGTCCTCACCCATAGTCGGTATGCTAACCGAGGAGACATTACCCGGGTCACGGACACCTCAGTTCTCCGCGTGGCCCTGCCCTTGGGGTTTGGGCAGAGCAGGGTCTTGTCTTCCACATCTGTGAAAGTCTCCATCACCTGCTGGGTGTAAAGTCTTTCCCTTGGGTCTGAGCAATCTCCTGGACCACAGGGGACTTCCTTTCTGGGTTGCTTTTTAGAGAAAATGAAGTCGTTTGAATACACAAACAGCTGTGGTGAATGCTGACACCACGTCCCAGTGTCTGGGGGTTGGCGCTTGCGCTCTGCTGTGGCCGTCACCTCTGGGGGTGGCCCCGGGGCTGTGGAGGACCATCACTGGGTTTCCTGGCTGCAAATTAGTTTTTACACTGGATTTTCAGTGTAGCTTCTGCTGAACTGTGTGGGTACAGCCAATTTGCAGGCATTTTCCCACTTCTTGCTGTTTCCCCCTGCAGCCAGGGCTGAAGGCTGCCAGCCCTGGCCTGGCCAGTAGCCAGTCTCTCATCCCGCTTACACCAAGGGCAGCACCAAGAAGGCCCCCGAATCACGTGGGGGCTTCCCACCCAGGGGTGGGTGTCAGACCCCAGCCCCGGAGGCCCGCCAACACAGCGATGGTTTCTTCATTTCTGGTGTTTGAATATACCTTTCATGTTTTTGAAGTTAGCTGTGTATTTTCAATTGTATTTTTAAAAACACATATAGTTTTGGAAAGAGGATTTTTACATATTTCCTTATTCTACTTTTCACAATCCTTATAGTCCCAAAAATCTAGGGTTCCCACATTGCTTGAATTTTTAGGGTGAGACAGTGAGTTACCCAGCTAGGAATACTTTCTAAGATGCTCTCCACCTCCAGGGGACCAGACGTCCCAGAATTCCCCTTCTCTGAAATTCACTTAAATGTTTCCTGACGCCTGGGAAGAAAGCCTTGTTAAAGGGATACCTATAACCTTGCATCTTTTGGGGAGAAGGGACAGAGCTCCTTTTAGCTGGTGAGAATAGCTGATCCCAGATCATCCTGGTGGCGTCCACGCAGGTGTCACGATCCCAGGCATCCCAGACTTCTCACGGTGTGTGATGATGAGCAAGAGGAAGCAAAACCTCTGACCTGGGGGTGCCGTCTAGCTGCCTACATCAGCAGCATTCACTGTTGCCTCTCCTGCGCTTCCCCTTGTGACTGAGCTGTTCAAAGGGGCTCGATTTTCCAGGCCCACTAACAGCCTTTCAAACTCCGTGTGAGGAAGCAGCAGCCCCGCCCCAGCAGGCTCCAGCACGCTCCCATTTGCACCGTGTGCCGAGACATAAAAACAATTGGAAAGCATGTTATTGAATAAACCTCTGGAAGGATTCCAGTCTTTTCCAAACAATTGAAATAATAAAAAAAAAGAAATCAAAGCTTTCTCTAAGTACATGTCTCATTATCTTTAAAAAGCTTTATTGAAACCTTTATGTCAAGTTGATAACAATTCAGTGTTTTGAAAACAGTAGCAAAAAAAGAGTATCCCGGATTCGGGTTTATCAAACAAGGACAGGAAACCAGAAAGCTTGTTCCTCCATCGCCCGGCAGGAATGGAGGGCGCAATGACAGCTTCTCTTGACGTGGGGACAGGAACCTGCGCTAACGGGAACAGCTGTGGCATCTCCATGGAAACCAAGCCGAGCATAGAGGTTTGCTTTGGTCCAAAGGATGTCTTCCTGACAGAAATTTAGAAGGCTGCTGTCGAGTTCTAAGTTCCTTACGGAATAAGCAACAGCAGCTGCTACGGCCTTCTTTGCCAGGCGTGGGCAGAGGTCCTGGGCAAGGTGGCACAGGCTGGGTCTCCAGAGTTTTCATGGTAACACTGCCACCTCGTTCTGGTAAGAAAAAGCTGACCGACCTTCCAGCTAACTGTGGTCAGTCCTCAGGAACACCCAACTTAATGGAGAAATCTGGCAGCAGGTTCCCAAAGTCTGTTCTGAGAACAGATTATTGCTGAGCAGTCTGTTTACATGATCTATATTCTAGTTGGGACGAGTAGAAAATTACCTAGGGCTGTAGAGTCAGCCAGCTCTGGTTAAAAACAAAGCAAAACTTAGCGTACATAAGCGTAAATAACAATTGTAAAACTTCCCCTGGAACTCAGGCTCTAATTTCTACAGAAAGTCCACCTCGCTGGAGCAGAGAATGGGCGACAGAACGGCTAACTTCAAAGGACAGACAACACCAACGCTGTACCTGTCAGTGCCACAGCCAGGCCTCAACAGGGACACACTGGTGGCCTTAAACACAGACATACAATTAGAAACTATGTGTGGCCTTGATCCTGCTTCCCAGACTTTTGCTACCAAAGAGGCTAGTGTTTGTTTTTGGCTTTAGGAAAATCTCCGTGGCCAGTTTGGCGGACGTGTACTTGAGCTGCACCCGTCACGCCCCGCGGCGCGGCTGCAGGCTGCCTGCCCCTCACTCCGCCCTCGGCTGCTGTGTGCTGAGCTGACGACTACAGACCGAGGTGCTCCAGGAGCCGCTGGACCCGGAGCAGACCTGCGGGGAGGACTAGGGCGGGTGAGAAATGGCTTCTAGAGAGTGTGAGATGGGGAATTTACAGTCCATTCCCTCCGGCGGGAGGCACGCACGCCCAGCTGGTGGTGCACTGGTCCCCGGGGCCCGCCGCTGGCTCCCAGCGCCTCATATGGGCTTGTACAACAAGGTGGTGACGTACTTCTTCTTGTACCGGTGGGTCGCGCTGAGCACCATCACTCCATCCTGAGAGAGAGGGCGGACATGACCAAATGACCAGGGACTCCCACTTACGAGTGCGTGAGAATCACCAAGGGAGCTCAACAAATACAGTTTCCTGGGCCCACCTGCGGGGCTGCAGCCGCAGCGCCTTTGGATGGGAACTCCAGGCCACTCTGTGGCTAGGGGCCCTCGGAGCGCATATAGAGAATCCCAGCCCCTAGAGCAACGAACGCGTCGTTCATTACCTTGATGGAGAGCGCATACAGGTGGTTCAGCATGACGTGGTTGGGCTCTGGGAGCAAGGCTGGATCACACTGTGAGGGGAGAGAAGCAGACGTGAGGATTTAGGGTTTGCAGATCAGGAAGACCCCCCCCCCTTTATTTCACAGCACCGGGGAGTGAAGGAAAGGAGGCGGCCCCTCGTGTCCTTTCTTCCTAAGCCAGATAGCGCAAGGACCCGTCCACTGTGACCGGGGAGGCGAGGAGGCCTCATGCTCCCACTGAGGGGAGCCCCAGCGTGCGCGCTGGGCTCCAGTTCACTGGTGTGTGTCTCTGGCCAGACTTCACCTCGGCCTCTGTCTATAAGGTGTGGCCCCTGGCTCTGGCCTCTCACTCACTGAAGGAGCGGCAGGAAGAAAGGGCTGTCCAATGGGTGCCTTTGCGGAGACAGCAGGAGGACGCGTGCTCTACCGAACACGCCTGTGCGGTGGGCTGCAAACGCCTGTCTCTGGGGCTCAGACGGGGGCTTTGGAGGAGGACGTGGATGACTGGGGGAGGGGGCACTACTACTCCACAGAGGCTCACACAGGTCTGGCACTTAATGTTGCCACGCCTTCCAACTTTTTAAGAAAAAGGAAATTTTTTTTTTTTTTTCAATGCACCACCCCTCAACTTTACAAATGCTAACTCAGGAGAGAAGAGGCATGGGGCAGAAGCTGTCTTGGCCATCGGGCCAGACGCGAGCCCAGACGCTCCGGGAGTGCCCCACCCCACTTCCTGTGAACAACACGAACCTCCCAGAGCTGGTGTGTTACCCAGACACCCCAACTTCTGATCCAAGAGCAAGCATGCTTCTGAAAGCAGTTCGGTGATTAACACGAGGTTCTAAAATTTGGGGGCCAAAGGAGGAATTCCATTACATAGAGTACCAAGAAGGGGTAATTTATATATTTTGCCATAAAATTTTAAAGGATCGGGACTTGGGCTGAGGCCGGAGTGAAATGCAAGGAAGAAAAGCCCAGGCTGGCTCTGTTGGACGGGGAGGCAGCACCCACACTCGAGAACAACTTGCTAGAAGCCCGTTACCAGGGCAGAGGCGGACCCAGCAATTAGCACCGATGGGTGACGCTGCACTTTCTCACCAGCGGCTGTGTACTCACAGAGATGCCTGTGTCCTTGTTCAGGATGACCTGGAGCAGGTGTGGGGGGAGAATGGGCGGCGCTTTAAACCGTTCCTCTGGTTTGGAGACGTAGGGCTCCTGGTGGTAGGGTCCTGGCGGGGAACTGGACAGCTCTGTGGGAGACAGGGACACGGCACTTACTTTGAAAATCAGGAGGTGAGGAGCAGTCTCATTTAATTTGCAGCGCAGCCTAGTGCTGCTTGGCTCTTGTTCCCTCGAGAGAGATACTCTCTTGAAGGACACATAGGCCCTGGGGGGGCGGGGGGGGGGGGAAGAGCGGAGGCAGTGAGAAAACCCTCCTGGAACTTGGGTGACTGGCAGAAAACTCAGCAGTGAACTTGAGAGTCCACGGCAGCAGCCAGCAGCTGTGGCGAAGCCAGGGGGCCCGGGTCAGACTAATAAGGAAGCTGTTTATAGCAATAACCGAGTGGGACATGCTGCGCCGAGGAATGCTGCTTCTCGCTGCAGGCTGGGCTGGCTGATGCTGCAAAGAAGCCCAAGGCATCAAGTGGGGCTCACGCGGCTGAGCCCAAGTTATGGGCACCACCGGCCAGAGCAAAACCGAAGATGAGGCGGCCCGTTTACACAGAGGCAGTGGTGAAAACAGGTTATATGAGGCACCGGCACATTTCAAAACAACACTGAAAACCCGATGTTTAGAGGCGCTTGACTCTATCACTCTCGGGTTCCTTTCAAACTCCTGCTCGGGCAGCTCCAGTATAGAGACGTGTTAGCAGCTTTGGAAGCGCGGCACTTCCCGAGGTGGGAAGCAGCTCGCTCAGTGGCTCACTGGCCAGCCGGAAGGGACTGAGCTGCTATTCACAGGACGCCTGGGATGGGGCTCGTCACCGGATCCTTGGGCTGGCTGGGAAGAACCTGACACAGCCGGCTGCGGCCGGCTCCGTCACCGTCACCCCCTAGGGAACAGGCTCCCTCCACACGCCCCAGCCACACCACAGCGGGAGACGGAGAGAAGCGTTCAGTGCGGAACCCGGAGCCACCGGGGCAGACGCAGATGTAAGGAAGCGTCTACACAGGAGGAGGCTACGGAGAGCCGAAGTGGGCTCGCCAGCAGCGAGGCGTCGGCCTCCCACCCTCGGGTGGTCTCTGCTATGAAAACGTGACCGACAGCTTCAGCACGTGGCTCAAAATTACGTTTACCAGTAAGTAGGGGATATTTGGGCGGTTTCCACCTACCTGAAAAAGAAGGAAATGGTTTCTCTAAAAGATCTGGTAGCGAGACAGACAGAAGAACTCGATGTTCAGACTTCCAGTTCCTACTCAACAATGATCCAGAAAGCCCACCCCAGTCAGCGCCCCACTGCCATTTCTAAGCTGACGAGAACAAGAGGTCCTGGAGCCAGGACCGCCAGGCTGGGCTGGGGGACAATGAAGAGTCATCTTACGGACTGAACTGAACCCACTTTCTCAGACAGGCAGGCACAGTCTGGGGAACCTTCTCACTGCCGCCCACAGGGCCCAGGAAAGGCCTGACCCTCTGCAAGAACTGCCGAAACCCGGCAGGGCAGCAGCCACCGACACTTCAGATGACGACACCTCCTCCCCCGAACGGCACGTATTACGTTTCCTGGTGGTTTCTTCCTGTGCGTTTGGATGGAAAGAAACTGATTCCAAGGTCTATGACTGGGTGACTCTTGAAAGACGGGAAAGTCTTACCAGACTGTACCGAGGAGGTTGGGCTGTGTAGCTTATTTCCCGTGGTGAGCCTCCTTCTCCCCTGACAAGGTGCTAATGTACCACACAAGTGACGGCCAAGGTCAAGGAGGTGTCCATTTATCACCTGTCAGGCCGAAACTCTCCAGGCACCAGGGTCGGCGGTGAGCAGGCAGGGAGCTGGCAGGCTTCCCGGCACTCGCTCGTAACTGACCCAAGGAAACAGTCCCGGGCCTCCTGGGCCCGGCCCCTGGCATGAGACACAGCTCTGGTTCTGTTTCTAGGGTCTGCCCTCCGTGGCCAAGCAGACCTACTGAGTCCTGGAGATGCCCTCACCCCCAAATGATATACTGCTCCCTTGGGGCCAGATTTCAACAACCTGACCCCACAGAACTAGGAATTAGTTTTGTGGCTCTTCGGGGAGCTATAAACGTCCACCCAACATGGCAGCTTGAGTCTAGGAGTGAGAGGAGAGAGAAACAGTATTTCCAGCCTGCACAGCCCCACCAGCACACACGCGGTATAAAATAACCGTGTTCATACCAGACACATCGGAGCACTTCTGGGAATCCACCATTAAGGCATCAAACACTTCAAAGTCAGTTTTCTTCACTTGAATGATGTTGTTGACTGTGCCAAGCTGGCTGGTTACTACTGGCTGGGAAGAGACAGACAGGCAGAAATCATAACACGGAAAGTCTCTGCGGTTGCTGGTTAGAGGATTCTGATTCTAGAAATCAGAATTCCTAGCTGGAAGGGCCCGGCTCCCGGCTAGCCAACCTGCTCCTCCTGGTCAAGTATGCCACCAGTCTGATAACCAGCACCGTTTTCCCCTAGCTCAGCCACACACAGGGACTTCTACCAGCAGGACAAAGGGACCTGGCAATGATCTGTAAGGGACTGTTTGCACTGTGTCTCAGTCGGAGGACAAAGGGCAGGAGGAGGAGGGTACCTCAGAAGGGTCGTGTGTCCACTGGCCATCCACAAAGAACTTGTACTGATGCTCTCCTTCCGGCAGGTCCAGGATGGCTACGAAGTTGTTGTGGCTGGGAGGGACAGGAAGCAGAGGTTTTCAGCTGGGTGGGACGCCCTCTCAGCTTACTTACAAAACCAGCCACAGCACAAAAAAAAACAAACAAAACCTTCCCACGTAAGCTGCACAAGTATAAACATTTCTAAGCAATTCAACAATTCAAGTGATCTTAATCTACGAAATGGACAAGGAAGCCGGAATGCAACATTTTCTTGCAAACGCCCTTTACTCAAAAGGTCAGCTAACAGGCACCTGCCCTTCTCCACTTGCAGGTAAACACCTGGCAGGCTCACGCCAGGGAGGGCAGCCACCAACAGCCCGCTGCCAGGCCCTCCTCTGTGTCAGTCTGCCCTGAGCATGGCAGGGGATCAATTTAACAGGATGTATAACGAATAGTTCTCTGAACAAACACAACTGCTGAAAAGGTTCCAGAAAACCTCTTGCATTTGACTCTTTTGTTCCTCTGACTTGAAGTGACTTGTAACTGTGCCCAGCGGCCACCCCCTGCACCAGCATTACCCTGGAAGAGCGGGTGGCCTCCTGACAGCACTCAGGCCTGGCCTAGAGAGGGTGCTTTTTCACTGACATTTGGAGTCAGGAATCTACGCTAGGCTTCCTGATGGACTATTTTTCTGCGTGTTGTTCATGATGCCTACACAACATGTTGCCTTTCAGAGAAAAGTAATACACAGAGAGCCAAAGTCAGAAGGGACCTCAGAGGTCGTCCAGTCCAACACTCGCTCCTTACAGACGGGAATTCTGAGGCTCCCGTGTTAACGACAGATTAGCTCAGCCACTGTGGACTCGAATCCTGGTCTTGAAGGTTGCTAGCTGGGTGTTTTCTCTACAGTACTAAGGAACAGATTTCCTTTTCTGAAGGAGAAGTCCTGCCTGAACACACACACGGCTGAATCTCTGAAATGGAAGATGCCTGCAATAGGAATACTTGTAACCAACTGTGTTCCAAACCCAGAGACTACGTAGGTGTGAGAAGTGACCACTATGAGTTATTAAGCAAGAGTGTTTTTCCACTCAGCGTCTGTGTCATGTAAACGTCCCCTTCTCTTCACCCAGAGACCATTCAGGAACGAGCATCCCGGGGTTGAGACAACGCGTGCATACTCCCAGGCAATTTACCTTCTCGTGAGCGGAAGTTTACTCCAGTTGTTGAAGGACCCGGATAAGTACACTTCCTTTCCACCCCCTGTCCACCGAAACACGGTCGGCCGAGCCTGGGCGGGTGCTTTGTCGTTCACTTCCAGGTCGTGCTGCCAGGCCAGGAACTCCTCCTTCTCTGGAGCCTGGAAACAGAGCGGTTCACTCAGGGGCAGGAAGGCATCAGTGAGCTCCCTACAGACTCAGTTACCCTCAGGCTGACCATTCATTCTGAGGAGGCAGCTGTTACTGCCTAGGTTCACACTCAGGCCCAGTAACTGACTAGTTGTGCGTCATTTTCCCCATCAGCAACACGGAGATAGAAAAAATAACAGCTGTGAAGTGAGAAAGGCCAAGTAAAATGTTCTTCAGAGTGTTCTGACACACAGCAAGTGCTTAAAAATGACTAGCCACCATTAGTGCTATTACTAAAGAGGACGACATTAGCGTTCCAGGAGAGATGATAAAACTCGCTTGGAAGAAGGCTGGAAGCTAATTCAAGATTAGCTTAATAAAGGTCATTTTATGACCTCCTCCCTTAATTAAGATTTTGAAGTACATGAAAATACACTAGGACAACTCCAGAGCTGTGAAACTGAACACTGGCAAATCTGTATTCTGAGGAAGAGAAAAAACTGCATCCACTGAGCGCCTCCCAGACACTGGGGAGAAACGCTGAGACAGAGAGCGGCCCTCAGGACGGTCCACAGCACCTGCTAGTGAGGGGAGCGATGGTCTGACTGGGGTGTCCCGGAGAGAAACGGACATTTCCAGTCCCGGGGGAACTGTGTGTGGCTTTAGATCTGTTACAGCTTCCCGAGTCAGAGGCCAAAGACTGAACGAGCCGGAGGTCCGGCCTGGGAGGGAGAGACCCTGCAAGGAGTGGAACGGGCCTTTCGAGTGCTAACGTGAGCGCTTGTGAGAAGATGCCTGCATTCCTGGAGCTTAGCAAGACCTGCGTGCTGAAGAACAGGCCGGAGACGGATCCGCTGGGGACGTGATGACTCACCGCAGCCAGAAGGGCAAATTACTGTGGCTGAAAGAATCCATGACCTTTCTTTTTTTTTTTTTTTTGCTATCTGGGGCAATCCAGTGTGTCTGCTACATCATTTCAGTAACCTCTGAGAAAATTAAAATAGACACCGTTTAAAATCATTTCCCACAGATCATCTGTGTAAGCTACACATTTCTTTTAGAAGCTCTGGAATGGGAGCAGAACAAATACTTCTTGAACAAAGTTGTTTGATTCTTCCAATGTCTTAAAACAGCCACCCTCAGGGCCAAAATGATTACCAGGGGAAGGAATGTCAAGTTGTTGGAGAACCAGGATTTCAAAGTTCACTTTGCACACAGCTTCTTAGGAATTCAAAAGATTCAGAAAACAAGTTCAAATCACAGGATCTAAGGCCAAGTAAAAGCAGATTCTTCAAAGCCAAGATCCAAGTGAGAATGTAAGGTAATAACTCGATCACCCAGCCCAACATCTGAGGAAAAAATGCGAATAAAGTTTGGAATGAGTTCCAAGTGAGTGAGATCACCCAATGGCTGGCGATGAGTAACATACAGGTGAGCGCTCCCAGGGGAGTGTGGGCCCGAGATGGGTGGCCAGGCGCCCTCACTGCCCCTAAGCTAAGGAGTCGAGAATCATTTTCAGACTTTTTGATAAATTCAACCAGACTGCAAAAGGAAGCCCACATATGGTCTGCAAAAATGTCTGCTTTATTTTGTTTAAAATATGAAGTCCTATTCAAACACCAGGAGAGAAGCTGATTTGCAGCTCTCAGACTAACACGTCACTCACCCACCCACCCGCAGAAGTGGACTTACTTTTCTCCACCCCCCCTCAGCAGGCAGGGTGAACCAAAAGTTTTAGGGGGCACTGAACACCTCTAGCAACTTCTGTCATCTGTTCAACTCAACTTACTTGTGTGCTTTGGTTTATTTCCAAACTGATCAATAAACTCACAAAACCAACTACAAAAACTGCCAGTCTTCCTACAGGGGAGCGAAGATTTCTCAAAGTGAAATTAATTAGTATACCTAGGAGAAAAAGCAGAGACTGGAGTTCAGTTACTGCTAGCTCCACGATCTTAATTAAGAAGTTGAAACTCTGTCCCAGAGCCGCTTTCTCCTTAATGATGTTAAATGAAGTGCGTTCCTCCTCCCTCGGGATGACTTTCTCATATCGGTAATTAGACACTGGCTCCTGGACTGCTAAGAGGGATCTTACAAAGCCACAGGGCTTTTAAGTAAAGAGGGTGAAGTATCACCTCCCTCCCACTTCTGATGATGAGTTTTAGAGGCGTTGTGGCGGGGCGCCTAGTAGACCTCAACATCAGCCAATGGAATCGGATCCCCCCACCTCCCCTCACCTTGATTTCCTCGGAGTGGAAGAGGTCGGCGTCCTCTGGGCTGTCCATCAGGATCTTGGGCCTGTCCCCATCCTTGGTGCCCCCCGAGCTATCCCTTCTGGGCGTCTTCTGACAGCCCTGTCGCTCCAGCGTGGAGCGCTCGCTACTCGTGTTGCCCATGGCGGGGCTTGAGGGGACACAGGGAAGCTGGACGGGCCGAGCTTCACTCCAAGAAAGGGACAGGGGACTTCCGGAATCGGGAGAATCACAGGACCCAGGTAAAGAGTTGGAGCACCGGGTACCGCACCCTGCAGGCTAGGGTTCCGGGCAAGAATCCGGCTTGAGCCAGGTCAGCAGGAGGGGCGAGGTTTCACGCTCCCGCCTTCCCCGCCCAGGCAGCAGCCGCGAACCCAAGCAGCGCAAGACAACCCAATACACTGCCGACCACTCCCCCCACCTCTAAGCTACTTCCGCTTCCGGGGCTTCTGCAAGTTGGTGGGGTCTACTCGTTGTGGAAGGCTGGGGCTCACGGAGCTTGCGAGGCTAACTGTTCCTTACTTCCGCTTCCGGTAGGGATTGGCTTGTTCGCAGGGTCCCTGAGGCGGTCTTCGTGAGCTCCAGAGTGCGCAGTCGCAGTGGACTGTTCCGGGCGGCCCTGTACGAGGTTGCGGAAGGCCGGCAGGAGGCGCAGCAGCGCGTTAGCCGTCTGGGGGGCTCTCCCTGTTTAGGGGTGAGTGTTGCCATTAGGTATTTGGGATATGTTTAACACTTCCACTTTCTGCACACTACAGCCACGGGGCTCGATCTAAACGGCAAATTTAATTAAGAGACTCTTCTTCCAAAATCCCTGTCATGCACTAACTCTCACGCCTTTGAGTGCCTCAGGATCACCTCGAGTCCTTGTTGAAAATGCAGATTCTCGGGCCCTGGTCCCCAGAAACTATGATTCCTCGAAGCTCTGGAGCGGAGTGTGCATTTAATACGTACCATAAGATTTCTGGAAATTTCTCACATCTAATAGCTGGGGAGTTGTAACATGGAGTTATTTGTGTATTTAAAAAAAAATGGAGTGCACAGCCTTTTGCTAGATAATTTTGCAATCACTTTGGAGATATTATTCCGCATAAAATGCGTTTATTAATGCTTGTCATTTACTGTGGCCAGCGCTTTGGCAAGAAGTGTGGATACACGTCATAGTAAAATAGAATCCTCACTGACAGGCACTGCCATGGTTTTCATGGTTGTGTATGTATTTTGCTTGTGAGTTATCTCAAAATACTGTGCACTTGTTGGGCCTGGTCATGCTTTTTGTCCACGGACAAACCTTTATTGAATGCCTGCAAAGGGCCGTACATTGTGATGAGCAAACCGGAAACACGATGACTACGGTCTCCCGGAGAGGAATTTTGGCAGTACCTATCAAAATTTAAAAAAGAAAAAAAATGCACCTTCATTTTGGTGCACAGTTTTGCTTCTCGGAAACTTCTGCAGAAATACACACATGAAAATTTGTATGCAAGGATGTTTATTGCAGCATTGTCTCTAATACCGTAATATATTAATTCCGAGATGCGCATTAATCTCCCTGAAACCGGGTGCTTCATTCAGTCAGTCGAATCTTAGCTTTGTTGAAATAAGGAGATGAAAAACTACGAAATCCTAAAACGTTTGTCAGTAGGAGAATGACTAAATGAATTAAATATATTTGTTTTATGGAACACTGAACAGCCTTTAAAAAGGAGGGAAGAGAAGCACACGGGTGACAATGGAGGCGTGTCTGTGACGTTCCAAAAGCAAGGGGCAGAGCAGGAGAGGTTAAGAGAATGAGTTCTGAAGTCAGCCCACCTGGGTTCAAATTCTGGCTTTACCCCTTCGTCACTGTCACCTTGGTTTTCTCTTTGGTGAAACGGGGAACAAAAAGAACATGCACCGTGTAAGCTTGTTTTGTGAATTAATTGAGAACGAAAAGTGCCTAGCAATAGCTCCTGACTCTTAGCAAACATTGAATGAACATCAGCACTTTTACTGGCATCATTATGCTTGCAAATGGTAAGTTCTGGAAAGACACACAACGTGCTATTAATAGTGGCCCTTCTGGGAGTAGGAGTGGGATTGGAAAAATAAGCAGGTGGAAAGAGGAGTTTCACTCTTTAGTTTATTGTTTGAAAAATTTTCTGCCTCAAGGTTATTTTTGTAATTTAAAAAGAATTTTTGAATGACAAAATAAGTAAGACATGGTTCCAGCCCCAATGAGTAGAAGTGGAAACAGAGTCACAGAAAGGCAGTAATATAGGTAGGCACGGGTTCTCCAGGAGCCCAGAAGGGACTCAGGCCAGGCCAGCGGATAACCAGTATACATCCTTTGAGCTGTTTTTCTTACAGTAGTTAGTGGGGAAGCCTTGCACATGAAGACATTGAACTTTGGGTTCTCTCCAAAATAGCTTGAGAGATAAGGAAGAACACATGAGGAGTGGACCCCTAATCTGAGCTGTGCAGATGCTTTCATGCACGAAGAAAGTCTCAAGACTTCTGCTCTGGCTCAGGGAAGATAAGTGGAATCCTGTGGGTGCTTTCTGTGGTTTTCAACCAATGAGACAGCCCAGTAACTGGGGTTGTGCAGCGTGCCCTGCATGGCGGTACCGACCCAAGGAGGCAAGTAGGTCTCGAGATTCTACCTGCCTGAAGGAACGAGTGCCTTTTTCTAATTTGTGTACATATATAAGAAGGACTAGCAGGGGCCCTGGCCTTGATTTAAAAATAATAATAAAACCTGGGGCTGGTCCTCAGGACAAATAGTAGGGGTGCATAGTTTATCCTTTTCCCAATTCATTTTATGCACACTGTCTTTGTGTCACCCAGCCCGTCAGAACCTGGGCTCATGACACTTGCCCTTGTTAACATCTCGTTTTTTGAGAGGGCTTCCGTTTTCTAACTTATTTCTTTATCAGTAAATATGTATGGCATGACTGCTCTCTGCAGGCGCAGCGGCAGACCTGGGGATCGAATGACGGACAAAACCAGGCCCACGCGCGTGCTCCTAGTTGCTCATGATCAGGGAGGGAAGAGATACCATATTTTACCACGTAAAATGCACACCCACGTTTTTGTGTACACCAAACATGGGATTTTTATACCCATGATACGTAACCATTATACCCATGTATAATGCACATCCTTAGTTTTCCCTCAAAAATTTGGGCAAAAAAGTGTGTGTTATACAAACACCCATCCAACAGTCATCAGTGACACATGGGAGGACAAAATGTGACCTAGTGAGAGGGACATGACCGAGTTAGGAGGCCTGGGAGGGCTTCTTGGAGGAAGCGACAGTAAGTTGAGGTTTGAAGACTGTAGGTGTTAACAGTGAAATTCATTTATCAAGCCCTGTTATGCACCTGGCATTGTGCTTAATACATCAACTTGTAATCCACCCCCCAAGGAGTCCTGTGAGGGATCTACTATTGTTATCACTTGTATTGTATAGATGAAGAAACTGAAGCTCAGAGAGGCGAAGTGACTTGCTCAAGGTCACACAGCTGGGATGTCACGGAACCAGCATTCAAAGGCAGGCAGCTAGACTGATTTAAAGATGTAGGCATGTGGACAAGTCAGTGGGTGAGGGGTGAGGTGAGATTATTTGGGGCAGGCCAACGGGTCAGGCTGATCAACATTGTATTATAAGTATAAAGCTGGAAAGGTTGGTCACTCATTGGAGATCAAACTAGGTATCTTTGTTTTTTATTTTATTTTTTTTGTTTTGTTTTAACATCCATAGACTTTTATAATTAGGGATCCATGTTTCTGATTGTTACCAAACTCATTAAATCTGAAAGTTGGAGGTCATGCATTGCTTGGTGTAAGATACTAAATCAGGAAAGTGGGGTCATTTATTAAATAGTGAAGAAGGTTAACATCCAAGATAATGATCATGGCAGGCAATGCCCCCAGCATCCCCTAGGTGGCAATAAAGAGCAATGAGAAGTACTCCATCATCCAAAAAATGAAATGTCTGATTTTAGACATGAATGGACATGGTAAAAACGTCAAGTTCTATAAGAGGTATTAATTTTAAAAAAAACCCAAAAGTCTCCCTCACATCTTATCCAAATCCCTATTTCCTTTTCCCCAAAATAAACTGTTTCTTATTTTGGGGGGACATAGTTTGGTATAGTTGTATAACTTTTTCCAGAAGAAGTACTTGCTCATCCCTCTCTCCTCTAAGAAATTGACACAACTGGGGCCCCCCTTTTGTATATCTTTCCTTGTCAGCACATACAGATCTCCCTCATTTTTTAAATGGCTGCAGATTTCATAACAGTAATGTTAACATTTATACAGTGCGTACTGTATATCTGGCACTGTCCTAAGCACCTCCCCTTGTTTGAATCCATTTAATCTCATGAAGCCCTAAGAGGTGCATTCTGTTATTATCCCCACTTTTCGTATAAGAAAACTAAGGCATCATTAGTAAAGGGTGGAGTCAGCGTTTAGATGCAGGGCATTTGACTTCTGAGTCTACACTAATTTTTTTTTGAGGGGGGAGAGGAAGTGGCGGGGGTGAGGGAGGGACTTGTTCCACTTATAGATGCATCCATTGATTGAGCCTTGTGTGTGCCCTGACCAGGAATCAAACCCACAACTTTGACATGTCGATATGACACTTTAAGCTACTGAGCTACTAAGCTACTGAGCCAGGGCCTCTGAGTCTGCACTTGAAACTACTTTGTTAAACTACTGTAGCACAGATGTACCATATTTGACTTACATCTGTCTTTTCTCAATGCTGTTTAAAAATTGGTTATCTTTAAACAGTCGGGCTAAAATATACCGTTGTGAAATATGCCCAGGATTTTGGTTTTATGTATGCATGGTAAGGCCAGCAGATCAGGAGACCACGGCCTCTGAGAAGAGAGTTTATTACTCCCAGTTCCTAGGGGGTTGGGGGACCTCTGGCCACAGGGGAGAACCCAGAGTTGGTTGCAGGTGGAGAGAGTAAGGGGAAAGCACGTTCTAAACGCCCTGATTGTGGTTTCTGAGAACGAGCGGGCAAGGCAAGCTCAGCAGTTTAGGACTGGACAGTCAATAATTTGGTGGGCTCTGGGCTATAAAGGGGTGGTCTCTGGTTGTCTGGCCCCTGGCCCTGGGATGATTAGGATTGAGGAATTTCGCCTCCTGGCGTGTAAAAGCCAGAGAAAAGAGAGTTCAGAGTAGGGGTTCTGCACTGGTTGGCCTGCATGTTCCAGACAACTCATTTACTGTATCACTAGAAGTTAGTCACCCTTGGGAGGGGTGTCTCTCCCCCTTCCTGAGGCCCCAAGATGTCAAAGCATCACAAAGTATAGAAAATAAAAATAAAAATATGTACACAAACAATACATGTACATAACATCAAATGTACCATTTTAACCAATTTTTTAAAATCCTCACCCAAAGAACTTTTTTGTTGATTTGTTTTAGAGAGAGAGGAAGGGAGAGAGGGAAACATCGATTAGATCGTACGCACCTGGACTGGGGATCGAACCCACAACCTAGGTATGTGCCCCGACCAACTGAACCACATGGGCCAGGGCCCGTTTTAACCACTTTTAAGTGTCCAGTTCCGTGGCATTAAACACATTCACATTGTGGTGCCACCGTCACCACCATCCATCTCAAGAACTGTTTCCATCTGTTAAATGACAACCTCCTGTGCCTCGTGAAGCCCCCGGAACATGCTATTCCACATTCTGTCTCCACGAGTGGGACCACTCTCAGTACCTCGTGTGAGTGGAATTGCAGTGGCCGTCCTTCTGTGTCCGGCTTCTGCCACTGAGCGACCGTAATGCCCTCAAGGGTCGCGCAGGAGGTAGCACGTCTCAGCGCGTCCTTCTTTTTTAAGGGCGGACGTAACGTGCCGTCGTGCGTACGCACTGCGTGCGGTTTGCTCATTCGTCCATCGGTGGGCGCTGGGCTTGCTTCCGTCATTTGGTCGTTGTAAGCAATGTCGCTGTGCATGTGGTTGTGCGAGCACCTTTTCGAGTGCTGCCTTCACTTCTTTTTGCTCTGTACCCAGCCCCGGAATTCCTGGCTCTTAGGGTAATTCCGCGTTTAATTTTTCCCAGAAACTGCCACAATTTCTTAACGTTCTCGTGATGGCTGCCCCGGCTTGTATTCCCGCTAACGGTGCACAAGGGTTTCCCTTTCTTCTCATCCTCCTATATTTTTTCCGGAAGTTTTGTCATTTTAGGGTTTAACATTTAAATCTGTGATCCCTTTTCAGTCTATTATGCGTATGGTGTAAGGTATGGGTTGGGGTTTATGTTTTGTCACGGGGATGCCCAATTTTTCCAGCATCGTCTGTTGAAAACACTGTTCTCTCTCGGTTGAATTCCTTTTGCACCTTTGTCAACAGTTGGTTGACCGTGTATGTGCGGGTCTAGTTTTGGACTGTGTCCCGCTCCATTCCTCGGTGTGTCTGTACTATTGCCAGCGTCACACTTTCTTCCTAACTGTAGCTTTCTAGTAAGTGTCGAAAGCAGGCAGTGTGCATCCTAGAACTTTTCTCCTCATTTTCAAAATGGTTTGAGCTATTCTAGGTTTTGCCATTGCCTGTAAATTTGAGACTGGGCGTATCAATTTCTGCAAATAGTCTTGTTGAGATTTTGAAGAGGATTATAGTCTCTTTCCTTATTCACCTACTTAACATTTCCAGGATTGTTTTTTTATAGATATAATTTCCATCTGGGTTCATTTCCCTTCATCCCAGAGGACTTCTTGTAGCATTTCTTGGGCTGCAGATCAACTGGAAACCAACCCTCTAAACTTCTGTTTAGCTGAAAATTTCTTTATTTCACTTTCACTTTTGAAGGATATTTTCACTGGAGCTTGACAATATTTTTTTCCTTTAGCCTTTTAAAGTTGTCACTCCACTGTATTCTGCATTCTATTGTTTCTGATGAGAAGTGAATTACTTTTACCCTCATTTCCATATAGATAATGTATTTCCCCCCCTCTGGCTGCTTTTTGTATATATATTTTTTTCTTTATCTTTCGTTTCTAGCAGTTTGTGTTTCCTTAGGATTTTATCTGGGTTAGGGTTTTCTGAGCTTCTTAGGTATGTGGGCTGATATTTTTAATACAGTTTGAGAAAGATTTCAGTCAATATTTCTTTAAAAAATTTAAATGCTCCTCTCCCCTTGTGTGAGGAAAGCAGTTTGAGAACAAAGAATTATACACAAAGGAGAACAGAACTGAGAGAACCCAAGAGGAACAGAAGCCATAGACCGCTGACTCCATGATCCGCTGGAGCAAATCAGTCTTCAGGTTTGTCCTCTGCCTGAAATTTCCCGTGTGAGAACCAGTAACTTGTCTTACTGTTCACATCAGGTGGATTTTCTGTTGCTTACAACCAAGAACATTAGAAATCGTACGCTCAGATTACTTATATTCTCAAACAACAGGAATGCAGTGTTTTTCTTCTGTGGATATCAACTATTGTACCTAGAAAAGAAATTTTAGACATAGAGGCGAGACCTTAAATATCCGACAAGATTCCAAAGAGAAAACGTGTTGTAATGAGTACAGATCTGTCCCAAAAGTTTAGCCCGCACAAATTTATGTCAGGCTTGCAATTAATGAGGGAAAATGGGAAACAGGAAGTTAAGTCATTTCATTCTGCTTTTTTTTTTTTTTTTTGGTGAAAAGCGGCGTTGTTAGTTTTTCCTAGTTATGAACTGAATTGTGAAGGCCAGTTCATGATTGACGGGAGTTCATCGAATGCAGTGACGAAGGCCGTGGATTGCAGAATCGAACTGCCGCGGCTCAAATCTTAACTCTGCGTAGCTGGGTGACCTTGAATGAGTAATTGAACTCCTCCGTGCCTCAGTTTCCTTGGAGGAAAAGATGGATCAACAATAGTGTTTATATTGGGGTTGTTACTGACAGCTGAGTGAAAGTGCATTTTAAGGGCTCCGCACAATACTTAGCAGATAGCAAGCATAAAGTTTGCCACAATATTATTTTTATAGTTACCTACTTTTTTAAAAAAATGACTAAGCAACTTTTGGGGAGCACAGTAGTAGCTAAGTGTAGAATTCCGAGGCATAGAGACTTGAGAATAAGCCCCACTGAGCCAGGCTCTGCCTCGGGTAGTCCGCTGAGAATGTTACTGTCTCACCTACCTTGGCTGCTTCTAAAGAACAGAGACGTGAATAATTGTACCTACATTGCTTTTGAGGATGTTAAGGCCAGCACTGAGTCTTAGAGTGAGCTGTTCTGAAAATCACCCTGGAAATCAGCCAGACGCCCGGTTCAAAGGCAGGAGACTGCACTGAGGCGCTTTGAACTAGTGACTGCGGGCAAGTGCGGCCCGGTGGGGGGTCGCGGGCCTGGGGCCAGCCTTCCCCGGTCCCAATCCTCCATCGACCACTTTCCAGTTACGGCCCTTGGGCCTAACCTTCCCGTGCCTCAGTTTCCCCGTGTGTCAAAAGTGGACAATGAAGAGGAGCTTCATCAATTGGTTCTCACGCAGATTAAAGGGCTCAAGGGCTGAGAACAGTACCGGGCACAGTATCTTTAAAAAGCACGATCTCAGTTTCTGTTTTGCCGTATGGCAGTTACTCTGGAAACTGGTGCTTGTTTTCTGTACCAAAGTTGTGTGATATTCCTCAGCTTGTTTCTGGCTCCCCTCAACGCAAACACGAAGGGTGATAAATGGCAAAGCGGCGTGCTGTTCCTCCAAGGGGCCCCCTAACATGCCTTTCTCCGTCGCCTCCACTAGGGGGCCGTCCAGGCCCGAAGGAAGCCGTGGGGAAAGGCCACCTACCCAAGTTGAGGTTCATTTGGGTTTATATCTTCTTGAAATAACTTTCAGGTGTTCATGTACTTTCATAATCTCCCTTTTCTAAACCATCACGACAAGTGATAGAAAAACAAGTGAGAATGTTCTGGGACAGGACATTGAACCAAGTCCTTGGTTCATCACGTCTTCCTTCAAAAATAAGGTTTAAAGCTGCCAGATAGCAGTGAAATGAGTAAGGCCGAGGCGATGAGGTAACATCTGGTTCTGTTCTCTTTTTCCAGCTCTGCCTGCTTTTGCACCCATACTAGTTAATATGTTTATTCATTCTTATATTCAACAAGTAGTTACTGAAAGCCGTGCATGCACCAGGCACCAGGCGTGCAGAGGGGCGTGAACCTGGTTCCTGCTCTCGGAGGGGCCGCCAGTGTGTGGGGGAAGACGGACGTGAGAGGGTCATCATGCAGTCCATTACTGTTTCGCACGGCCATTGCGATAAACCTGGCAGGGAACTGCAGAGCCGCATGGGCGCGCCGAAAGGAGACCCTGGCCCTCCTGAAGAGTTGGCACGTCCGAGGAGGCTTCCCTGAAGGAGTGGCATTTAATCCAAGGCAAAGGAGTGGACATGGGGGGGAGAGGCTATGGGAGAGGAGATTTTATTCATTCAAGAAATATGTATAGAGCAGCTGCCACATGCTACATTCTTTTCTAGTTGCAGAGGAAATAGAATAGGGTGATGGGAGGGCTAGCGACTGGGGGTGGGGCAGCTGCCTTAGAGGAGGAGCCGAGACCTGGAGGAAGAGGAAGAGCCAGCCATGTGAAAATCCGGGAGACAGTGTTCTGGGCAGAGGAAATAGCAGGTACAAAGGCCCTGAGGCAGGAGTGATCTTGGCCTATTGGGGGCCAGCAGAAAGGCCAGTGTGTGGCTACAGAAGAGTTGGGGGGGTGGTAGGAGACGGGCTCTGAGGGGCACCAGGGGTCTCATCATGTCGAGGGGGCTTTGTGGGCCATGGCTAAACGTTTGGGCTTTCATTGCACAGGAGGCCATCGGGTGGGCGGGTTGGGTTTCAGCAGAGGAATGACGCGGCTCCACCCAGGTTTGGAGGTCAGCAGGGCTGTAGCGTGTGCTGCAGTGGGATGAACATGTAGGCAGGGGGTGGTGGGCGGGATAGCGAGCCCCCAGAGACACCCTGTATTATTCCCCGGAACCCGTGAATATGTTAGATTACAAGGCAAGGGTGGGATTAAGGTAGCAGACGGGATGAAGGTTGTTAACAGCTGCCTTTAAAATAAAGAGATTATCCTGAATTGGGGTGGCGGGAATGCAATCACAGCGGTCCTTACGTGGGCAAGAGGGAGACCAGAGAGTCAGAACCAGAGAGACTGGAGGTGGGAAAGAGTCCAGCGGCCGTGGTGGACCTTGAAGATGGGAGGAGGCCTGGAGCCAAGGAACATGGGTGGCACTAGAGGCAGGAAAAGGCCAGACTACGGGGTCTCGCTCGGAGCCTCCCTAGGCACAGAGTGCCGTGCTGCCGGCACCTTGATGTTAGCCCAGTGGGAGCCATTTCAGAGTTTTGACCTCCTAAACTCTATGTATTGAGATAACAGATGTGGGCTGTTTTCAAGTCCCTGAGCTGGTAGTACTTGTTACAGCACCGGTGGGAAACTAGTGCACAGGGAGGCCTGTAAGAAGGCTGCCGTGACTGCATGGATGAGCTTCGGTACGGGCTCAGGATATACACGGCTCAGCACAAATTTTCCTTTACAAAATCTTTTATTACAAAGTCATAAGCATTTCATTCTGTACCATAACAGTGTCACACTCAAGCACACCATATGACATTTTAGGTGACATGTTCAAATTGCTGTCTGTTTCGTGGGAGCCATTCACGTACCCTACCGACCACACTCAGGCAGGCGTGACTTCTGCCGGACCCTGTAATTATTCGCCTTCCCTGCAAGCTGTTGCTCTGTGTGCTAGGTCCTGCTTCCTGCTGCTCGGCAGGCCGCTTGTTGTTACCTCTGCACAGGCAGGACTTGGCCTTTCTCGAGTTCCTGCCCATACACTCGCCGGGAAGCACAACCCGTCCCCATGCATGGGATTCCACGCCACCTGGCCAGTCAACAGTTGGGTGACCGTGCCAGGGCAGACGGCTTCGGAAAACTAAATGCCGGAGCGTCTCGGTGAGCCGGCATGCGAGCGAGAAGTGTTTCGGGTCCACTCGCACCAGAAAAGGATGAAAGTGGTGAGGGGACCGTCGCCGTGGTCGCAGATTTGATCTGGCTGTGCACTTGAGCTCCAGATCCGGTGCTCAGGTGACAGATGCTCAAGTGCATGACACAAAGCATGTGTGCACAAGGGAGACTTTGTCCTGTCTCCTGGCCACCTGATAAGTAATCTCTATTGGAACAAATGATAAATCGGTCTCTATTGGAAAGGGGATTCTTTCTTTTTGTGGCTTCTCCAGAGGTGATGGGTGATGCTTGGGTAGTCCTTTTGCTTCTCTTTGTATTTGTCACAATCTCAATCCAAAATGTCTTGGTTTAGAGACCTATTTTAATAGGTTAGCTCCCCAGTCGCAAATATTCAATATCCATGAGTATTTTTGAAGGGTTAGTAGTAACCGATGAATGCGGATGCTGTCTTAGAATAATTTCTTCTTCTTCTTCTTCTTCTTCTTTTTTTTTGTAGTCAGTGGCCCAGAAACAGTGTCTTATATTTAGAAGCCTGGGTCTAGGGTTACATATCAAGATACGTGCATAATGCTGTTTTGCTGAATGCAGCTGTCCTGGTGTAGGCCAAAGATAATTTGCTGATACAGGAGCTGAGGCCAGCGATTTCATGTTTGCATCTGCTTCTGCCCATAACTTGTGGGCAAAGACAGGGCACCATTCACAGGCTGTAGCCATATCATCCTTAGCAACGCGCAGAGAGGTGGGACAGGGCCATTTGCTCCTCGAGGCTTCCACTCTGGGAATCAGCCAGTGCTCCCTCCTGCAAAGTGACTGCAAGACACTGTCTGTGCCTCTGTCTTAGCACTCTCAAGTTTCCTTCTAATTGTGTATGTACATTCCCCCCTGCGAGACAGAAAACCCTTCCCAGGGGTCTTTCTTTGTCCTCTCCAAAGTGTCGCCCAGTTTCTGTGGCTGAACAGGTGCTCTGCAAATAATGATCGAATGGGGAAACGGGCAAGGGTGGCAACAGAATGGGGAAATTGTTCGAAAAGCTATTAGGTTGCTCTTGTCGTGCTGTGGCAGGTCTAGGAAGAAGCAGCAAGCTTAATACAGACAGTGGTTCTGCTCAGCATCCGTCCCTCCTTCTTCTGGTAAAAGCACTTTGGTTTTTCCTTTGGGAAACCACCCTTCCCACACCCTCAATCCATAAATTTGGGTGGAGCTGACCTTACCCTGTGCTCCACTGGCTAGAGAGGGCACTACTCCCCACCCGCCTTGCCCCTGCCACTGTAGCAGTTTGCATGGGAAGAGTGCCCACACCTGCTCCTTAATGGCTGGTGTCCACTCTGATAGGCTGGTTCCAGTTCAGAATCAATTGTGCATTATTTCATTATTTCGAACTGAACCCTTTTTTCCCTGTAGCTACTGGATATTAGGGAAGAGACATTTTTACATGCATAGCTGAGCTGGGAGGATGAAGCTGGAAGCAGCTGGTAGCCATCAGCCCCTATGAAACCAAAATGAACTCAGGAAGTTGATGCTTAGAAACAGATAACGTGACATTCTTAATAATGGCTGAGCACCAAGATCCAGCCACACCTGAAGTTTTCCCCAGAATTTTCAGTGGTATGAGCCAGTAAACTCTACTTTCTTGCTCTAACCACTTCTTCTTGTCATTGACTGCTGAAAGGGTCTCCTGGCTGATGCACTTGGTCAATCCTTTTTGTGCTTTTGGGGTGGGGCTGGGGCCATCTCAGCCCTGCAGAGGCCCTAGGGAGGCCTATCCCCCCTCCCCACGCTGTGTCAGTATGAAAGCTCTTTGCCAGGCCTGGGGCCCAGCAAACACCAGACCCCCGCTCAATTGCCGTGATCTCACTGAGTGACTTGAGTGGGGTCTGCATTTTCACTGCCTCCGAGAAGGGCATTTCCGGCAGTGAGTGAGTTCCACGTCGATACCTCTCTAGCTCCAACCCCTGGCTTCAGCTGGCATCCACGAGCCCACTTTGGTTCCGAAAATCTCTAGAAGCTTCCTCCCCCAAGAAAACACAGTTTGCACACTATAGTAAACAGGCTTCCTTAAAACCATTTTTATTCTGCCGCTCGGCGACACTTTGTATTTGATTTGGGTAAAAGAACAGGGAGCCAGACACACACGGAAGCCGAGACCTCGGAAACAGAAACGAGGCTGCAGGACGCCTGAAAGGCACCAGGACCTCCCCATGCTGAGAATTCACGGCCCTGACGCAGCGTGTCCCCGCCCCCCTGCCGGCTCCCGACGGACTCCTGGGTGAAGTGACGGGTGGCATCTGCTCTCCGTCAACGTTTATTTTTCGCAAGGGTCCAGGATTTTTAACAATGCCTGAGATTCAAAGTAATCTAAGAAGAGTGCTGTGTGTGTTTGTGTGGTACCGGGGACTTCCCTCCAGGGGCGTTCACATCTATGACGGTCATTAACTCTCATAACAGCATCCAGGCAAGCGGGTCGGTGTTGCTCCCCTTGTTTTCCAGATGGAGAAACTTCACGCAGAGGCTGAGACACCGGCCTGTCATCAATGTGCACAGTCAGCATTTTGACTCTCAAACCCACGTGCATCCCCTTAGAATAAGCTGCCTCAGGGAAGTCCGTCATTCACTGTATTTCTAATATTAGTGCTTGAACTTACTTTTGCCATATGTACACATATCACCTGTTGTGTTTAATCACTTGATATTGTTTTAAAGAGTCCACTTACTTTTTCTTAAGTCAACTGATTTGAACTGAAATGATATAGCACATCCTAAGAAGAAACCATACATGGAAGATGATTAATAGAGAAATACAGTAACAACAAAACGATGTATTAAATTCTGTCCAGACAGGAGCCTTTGAACCTGAGGCCTGCTCGTGTTTTCTTTATTGAGACAGGAAAAGAGCCAACGAGCTGGGAAGGGGTCAAGGAACCACGGGCACTACACGGAGACTCTCCTTCCTGTCATCGGGGCTGAGAAAGAATGAAAAAGGGGAAATGTTCTTCGCCATTCCGTGGCATTGAACGTGTCACAAACGACATAAAAATCACCTTGTGGACCTCCAGGCACCTTGTGGGCCTGGCACCCCGTGAAACACTGCGTGAGCGAGTCTGGCAGGCAGGGCGATCACTAAACAGGGACAGTCCCTTCCTCCGAAAGGGTTGACGTTTGACAGAAAAGAAATACAAAGGGTGGCATTGCCAGGCGGCATCCAGGAAAATCAAAGATCTTGCCTGAGATTTGCTAGAAAGAGAGAGAGGGAGTTTGCAAGAAGCACATTCCAGAAACACAGCCAGTTTACTCCCAAGACTGGGATGGGGAAGGTGCTCGTGTACCTAGAACTGACCACTGAGTACGTTCTCAGAGTCTCTTGGAGTGGAGAGTGAGGCTGAGGTCTACTCGACCATGGCGGCTGCATGCAAGGGAGGGGGGCCTTCAGGAAAAGTGGGGGCAAGGCAGAAAAGGCCAGCAGGTGCCTGGGTTTGTGTCTGTGATGAGGGAGGAGCTGCTGAAGCTTGAGGGAAGCTACAACACGTAAAAATAAAAGGGAAAAAACGCACAAATTCAGCTCTATTAGACAACTGGAAACGTGCTGCAAATGTTTGTCCTTGACATTGCAAATGTCTTGCCATCATCTGTTGCTCTTCCTAGAAACTTCTCCCCCCCCAAGTCTGGAACACCCCCCACCCCAAAAGTAATGAGATTTCCTGAGGCTCCTTTCCAGAGGAGAGGGATGGACATGGTGGCTTTTGCTAAACCAAAACAGTGAGACTCGATTTTTTTTCTTAAAAAAAAAAAATCCATGACTCCAGCTGACCTGGCTGCGCTGCTTGGTTTTCCAGCCTGTCGGACTCTCTTTTTAAAGTTCAGTTGCCAGGGACCTGCCTCTGGAGAGTCCCGGAGGAGAAGATCTCACAGTCGGAAGGCAGGGCTCCGTTCCTCAGCAACTCCTTTGGGGTGTGCATGGATGAGGTCCGGCCTCCGTGCTCGGCCACCTGCCGGCTGCTCAGGCGGTGCTGTGCGGTGCAAACAGACAGAGTGAGAGAGAGAAGGATGGCGGGCCCAGGCTCCTCACCCAGGGCTTCCTTTTCCCCCAGCGATTACTCTGATGATCTAAATGCTGACGTGGGCAAGCGGAACTGCACCCTTCGGAGCCCGAGCACTTCGGAGAAACAGATTGCGTTTGGAAATGGGTTTTATTCTACATGTGGCTCATGCAAAAAACTACTAAGTGATACAGATGCAACAAAATGCCTTGTGAGCATTTCTGAATCTCCTCCTCCTTCAGGGCTAGAAGCACTGTTAGCGTTTGGTGCACCTTTTCCAGGCATTTTTCCCTCTGCATTTAAATCTATAAATATGCACTTAGAAATTCATCTTGTGGGTGTATTTACATGAATGGGATCACGCTATTTCTGTGTGTCTTTGTGTGTAACTTACTCATTTATCTAATAAGTGTTCACATGCCAGGTGCTGCTCTCAATCGGTGATAATGCCACCACGCGACGGTTACATAGTGAGGCCCATGTGCTGGTTAAACAGTTTAACCTTCACGGCCCTATGCGATAGGTACTGTTTTATCCCGATTTTATAGATGAGAGGACTGAGGCACAGGCTGGTTAAAAGGGCACACAGCTACTTAGAGGCGGAATCTGGATGTAAACCCCAATAGTCCAGCTTCGAAGGAAGCACCCTGAAGTGTTATGTTCTGTTACTATGGGCAATGGCAGAAATGAGAATGTTCCCAGAGTTTTCACTCCAGTAGGAGGAGACAGACCATAAAAGTATATGTGATTATATATAAATACATGTGGTTACATATAAATTACATAGGATTATGCATTACATAACTATATATAATGTATAATTGTACGTTATATATAAATTTATATAATAATTTATAAATTTATAATACATGTAAATATAGATGGAATAGTATATTAAATATATAATATATACATGTAATTTCTGAGGGGGTGGTACTAGGAAGAAAAGTGAGGTTGGTGAAGGGGACAGAGGGAAGGAGAATGGGCAGTGGGTGCTGTTTTAGGAAGGCTGGTCCGGGGTACCTGCTCTGCTCAGGTAACATAGGAGCAGGCACCCGGAGCAGAGACGGGAACGAGCCATGTGGATTTCGGGAGGAAACAAATCCTAGGCAGAGGAGCCAGCAAGGGCAAAGGCCCTGTGGCAGGAGCCTATCTGTGTCGCTCAAGGAAGAGAGGGCAATTCATTGTTGCTGAAGCGGAGGAGCGAGGGGAGAGTGCTGGGAAAGAGACCACGTGTGGCCTTATCAAGTGAGGAAGAGATTTCCACGTTTGAATGACAGTGTGTAATCCATCCTGCAAGTAAACCACCGTGTATTAAACCATTTTCCCACTGATGGACATTTAGGTCGTTTCAAGGTTTTCACTGTTTCAAACACAGCTGCAATGAACATCGTTGCACACCTGTGGTTCTCACCCTGGCTGCACGTGGGAATCATCAGAGAGCCCTGTCACTGGGGATCCTAATTTGACTGGTCCAGGGTGGGCTAGGGGCATTGGTGTTTTTTAAAGCTCCCCAGGCCATTCTGATGTGCAGCTCAGGGAAAATAATGACTGTTTTACGTGCCTTTTTGTGCACCTGTGTCTAGGGTGGTTACTAAGAAGTAGACTTGCTGGGCTGGAGGGCACAGGGATTTTAGCATTTAATGGATACATCAGAATCGAGGTCCAAAGTCTGTCCCAATTTACTCCTCCACCCACAGTATCCAGTTCTTCACACTCTCATCAACCTTGATATCAACCATCTTTTAAATGGTTTCAATCTGGCAGACAAAGGAAGCACATCATTTCATTGTGACTTTAGTTTGTGTTTCCCTGGTTACCAGTGAGGTCAAACATCTTTTTTCATGTTTATTCGGATTTCTTTGTCCACGTCCACCAGCTCACATTCTTTTCAAAGCAAAAATCCTTCCTTTGTTGGCGATGATTCAGTGTGACTTGTCTGTACCTCAGTTTATCTAGACCAACAAAGAAAGGCCTCCTGACCTTCTGGAAATAGTTACTATGCCCCATTTTCCAGCACAGAATCACAGACATTCTCTGAAGACACATCTGTGCAAAATAATTCACGGAAGGCCTTACTCCAGTGGAAAAGATGAATTGGCTTTTGTGGTTTTGTAAAAAGGCCAACTTCTTGTCCACCTTGACATACATGCTTACTTCCAATCCTAATGCAATGAAGAGAGGACTCATTCCAGTCGGTTTGTGAGATAGAAGCTTAACCAGTGCAGAGCGGGCTCATATCTGCTAATTCTGTGCCTGTTGGTGGAGGCGGTGCTGGGACCCTTAACCTTGTTCAGAAGTCAAGTTCTTCCTTAATGGAAACCTTGGCCCAAGAAGGCTCTTATTTCTAAAAATGACAAGTGTTTTTAAGACACAGCAGGGGGGCGTGCCTGGTTCGTTAGGTGCTGCGAGACCAACACAGATGAAAGTTCAGTGGGGTTGCATGACATGGGTTTAACTTATGGCAAATCAGCTGTTCACGTGGCTCCAGAAGGAAACAAAGCCGCTGTTTAGATGCAGCTGGAGATTCTGGCCCTGCCTGGCTCCGTGCTCATGAGCAGGGGGCAGGTGACCCCTGTTCCTTCTCTGTGAGCTCGGACTGTGGTTCCGGACTCACGCCAAGGAACGGCACCCCCTCCACCACCGGAGGAAACATGAATGGGGTGATCGAGGTTTGGTGTGTGAGGCACGAACAGGGTACCCTCCCGTGGATGCTTCCAAGATCAATTTCGATTTTACCTGAAGCTCACCGAGTGCCCTGACGTGACAACCTAACCCCCGAGTAAGATGGAGCTCCATGAAATGTCACTGGTCATCTCCGTGGTAGACAACCCTTGTCTCCTTCACACCCCAAGCTTTGTCATGGCCAACTGGTTTTGCTGCTAAGGAAGCTCCACTGCACTGCACTGAGCACCAGATATATGACCGTGAGTCTGCCCACGAGGAGAGAAGGAAGGGGAAACTCGGGAGGTGTGTAAACTTCCCAGGGAGCATAGGAAACTTCCGCCAGGCATCTTAGGAACGTAAAAATGCCCTATTTTGAGGCATGTGTCCACACAGGGAAGAATGCTCTTCATTAAACGCAAAGCCCTGGAACAGTGGCCCTACCACCTTAGAATACTTAGAACTATTTTGGGGGGTTGTGTTCATGATAACGTATATTTCAGGGCCACTCAGGGTCTTGATCGGGGCCCAGGAATCTGCATTTCCCCAAGCACGTCGGCCGAGTCTGTCCCAGGTGGCTCCGAGGCTTTGAGAAACACGGCTGGAGCAAGCCAACCTCGCTTGGACGCCCAAGGCGCCAGCCGAAAGTCAGACCTGAAGGCATGCAGACTGTGGCCGGGGACGTGAGGGATTGGCACTGGTACCCAGATCTCCGCAGCAGCATTTACAGGTTCCACCTCCGTGTGATTCGCTTCTCCACTTCCTCTGGCAGCCCGAGAGCAGGGGATTTTCTGACTTTGAGAGACTTCAGGTTTGTCTGACTCCGTTTGGGAAACTCAGGACACGAAGGTTGGAATCCTAAGAATGACCACCAGACATTTCTAATGCACTGGCTGTCTTCTGTCAGCCCAGCGTTCTGTCAGAAGCAGGCGGGGACTTTAGTTCAGTGATGCCCAGCTCTTCTGGATTGATGTCACAAAACTGTCCTTTCTTTGCTCCACAAGCACCACGGGGCCTACAGAGATGTCCTGTAAAATCGGGGTGAACGAGACCGTTTTGTGAGTTTGGGTGAAGACCGTCCTGCTCTGGGAAAATAAGCTACCTGGGATTTTGGTCACTTGTGGGAGAAGAGATTGGGTACAGGTTTTTTTTATAAGGATACAAACAAATCATTTTTAAAAGACAGGGATCTGCCCTGGCTGGTGTGGCTCAGTGGATTGAGTGCAGGCCTGCAAACCAAGGGGTTGCTGGTTCGATTCCCAGTCAGGGCACATGCCTGGGTTGTGAGCCAGGTCCCCATTAGGGGGTGTGTGAGAGGCAACCATACATCCACGTTTCTCTCCCTCTCTTTCTCCCTCCCTTCCCCTCTCTCTAAAAATAAATAAGTAAAACCTTAAAAAAAAAAGAAAATAAGAAAAGGCAAGGACCTAGAGACTGGTTACAGTTTCATTGATATGGATAAAGAATAATTTTTTTTAAAGACAGGACTTGACAATTTTTAAAAAGGCAATAGCTTACTTCAGACAGTTTTTGAAATGAAACTCAGAGAATTCACATATTCAAGGCTTTTTGCCTTATCTCTGGGCTAGGCCAGTCCTTGCTGCCTTTCAGACGGTTACAAAAGAGCCTCCCTGTCGGGGACATCTCCAGGCCGGAACTTGACTCCCCTCCTTGGCTCAGGCTTAGACACAACACATTAGGATGATGAGTGTGCTGATGTAATGCAAACTGACCACTCCATTAATGGCTAGCAACAGTTAGTGCCTTCTTCCTTTTGCACTGAGGATGGAGAGAGTATGCCAGGGTTTGGCAAAGACTGTTGTTCCGCTGACCACCTGTATCTAAATTCCTGGGTGGGAGTAGGGAGCTGGAAAATGCAGATTCTTGGACCTCACTTCTGGCAAAGCAAGTGGGGATCCAGGGAAGGGGCGCTTGGATGTATGTCAGCATCTCCAAAACCTCTCCAGGTAACAGTTAGGCAGCCCCAAGTTTGGGGACCTCTGCCTTGTAATTCCGCCTTGCCAATCAATTTCTCCTGCGGCTGGGAACTTTTATTTCAAAGGATGACTGAGAAACTGGCCTTGCTCTTGGTCTAAGTGGAAGATAGAATCGATTCCATTCTCTAATCTCTCCCCCCTCGGTGTTTCCTCCGCTGCTTCCCTGTCCAACACGCAAAGTCTTTACAAATTAGAGCTTCTCCATGGACTCTAATTCTGGAAGACATTGTTGCCTTCTTTGATTCCATGGAGGGAAAGGAATTGATCCAAAAGGAAACCGGCCATACAGATAGGGAAGTAATTCTACCCTCACTCCGTAGATAGGGGGACTGAGGCACAGAGGTTGTGGTGGAGCCAGGATTTGAACCCTGATCAGACCGGTGCTGGAGACCATGCCATCACCACCATGAACTGAGTCTCAGGAAAGGAGGGCTGGAGAGGGGACCCGCTCTGATATTTTATAGCTACTAACAAAACTTTCGCCACAAGCACACACACCTCGGTGCCTTGTCTCCAGACAGAAATTTATTTGTATGAAGAATGGAGAAAGTCCCCATTTAGGAAGACTCCCTGGTCCTTTGTAAAGCTTCTTGGTGCTGTCTAATGGGCAAAGCGATCTTTGAAAGCCAGACTGTCCACCAGAGACTGCAATGTAGATAAGCTCCAGGCTGCCGATGTGGGTGTTGTGTGTTTTTGCCCCTCACCATGGAAACCCAGCTTTCCAATGTCTTGAAACATGGGCCCATGGAGCCTGCATTCTAAGTGGTAACAATTAGCCGGAGCCGAGGGGTGGCTGCTCCCTTCAAATGGTGCTAATTCGCCGTGGTCCCCCCCACTCCCGATTGTCCCACACCCAGGCTGCTTCATTCGTGCGCACTCCCTGCCTAACTCTGGGGGTCTTCTGATTGTGTCGCCCTTGGCTCTGACTCATCCCATGTTGTTTTGCAGGTTGAAACCTCGCCGTTCCACTGCATGTAAATCAATTCTGGAGGTAGTCCCAGGGTCAGAGCCCTTTACTGGCCTCGGCTCTTGAGCACACTAGAAGGCTTCTGTTGGATTAGGGACTGCGTGGTGAACACAGTTTCCAGAACCAGAGACCCCAGGTTTAAACCCCGCCTTTTCCACTACTTCACTGTGAGACATAAGGCACATCTTTGATTTCTTCACTTCTCTGAGCCTCAATTCCTTCATCTGTGAAATGGGGATGATAATACCCTAGAGGGGTGCTGTGAGGAGCCAGTGAGGAGTAATTCAAGCCATGTAAGGGCTTGGAGCAGTACCTGGGATGTGATAAGTTCTATGTCAGGGTCAGCCGCTATGATTATGACCCGCTTAGCTCAAACACTGACCTGGGCAGGATGTATTTTCAGAAGTCCCCGGGAGTCAGGCCAGGCCTTGGCCTGTTCCCCTGGAACACCATCCTTGGAGTCTGGCTCATGTGACCAAAGCCTTGAACTCTGTTTAGTGGCATCTGAAATTCTCAGGGCCTCTCTCAGTCATGGTGATAACAATAGTAGTAATAGGATTAATAAATGGTTCGCATGCTTTTATGCACCTCCTAAGGAACAGGTAGACACCAAGCTGTCCGCATTTTGCAGGTCATCTCACCTGCCTTCCTAATAGCTCTGTTAAGTGGGCACTATTATAATTCCCACTCTGCCGAGGGAACAACTGAGGTTGAGGGACCCTAAGCAGATGGCCGAAGGTCTCACAGTGAGCCAGTGGTAGAGGGGGAACGTGCACCCAGGAAGTCGGGTGCTGAACCTGCACCACTGACCCCACGCTCTGCAGCCCCAGGCTCTCGCACGCACAGCACATTGCGCCTTCCTCACAGAACAAAGCCGGGTGAGTTCACATCTACTCCCCAGCTGTCTTCTCCTTCACAGGCCAGCATCATCCATTTGCCATCTTGCAGGCAAGAAGCCTTGAGATTGCTCTGATGCTTTAGTGTCCTTTCACCCGCTCTGTGGCCCAAGCCCTCTGTTCTTTCCTTTGTGACACTTCCTCCTCCATCCAGCAGCCCCTGATTGCTCCTGGATCTGGCTTGTCCCGTAGGAAGTTGGCCTGCTGTGACGTCCACTATGCTGTTGGTCACCGAGGTTGGCTTGGCTGATCTGGAAGGCTAAAGGGTGTCGTCTTCTTCCCTCACTCACCCATTGACCCCTTCCAAAAATCAAACCAAATGGGCTGACCTCAGCTTGTGGGAAATGGGATGGGAGTAACCGTGCTGCTCTGGAAGAAAAGCTAGAGGATTTCTCCGAGTTCTTATCTGCCTTCCCAGGAGTTGCACCGGGAGACAGAGACGGATGTGGCCCTCTCGTTTCAGAGGCTCGGCTGTTCGTCACATGACCTTACCCCCGTCAGACCTCTCATGGAAAATGTCATTGATTCTAGTGGGCGGAGCCCCTCTCAGCTGGCCAGACACCAGAATGAATCTGTCCAAATCCAGAGGGAAACAGCAACAGCATCCATCTCCTTAGGAGGCGAGAGCTCATTGGTGACACCAAAGCTACATGGTGACCCTTCTGCCCTTGGGGAACAGTTAGGCTGGCTGAGTGCAGAACCTCGCAGGAAGTCAAGCAGACCAGGCGGTAAGGTGGAACCGGCAATAATCCTGAATATCCCATTCATCTCCCCCGGGACCCACTTTCTTACAGTCAGGTGGAACTGCGACTTGTTTTAGCCACAAGTGACATTTGTCACTCCAGGGCTGAGCCAGTGAGAACCTGTATGTGATTCTCAGGTCTTGTCTCCCCTGTCTTAGCCTGAGGAGGCCTCAGATTCCAGACCAGAGGTTGGAAAACTGGGGTCCGCAGGCCAACAACCTGTTTTTGTAAATAAAATCTTGTTGAACACAGCCACGCCCATTTATTCACATATTGTAAGTGGCTGCTTTTGTGCTAAAATGGCAGAATTAAGTAGTTGCGACGGAGGTGGTGATACAGACCACGTGGCCCTCAAGGCCTAAAACATTTACTATCTGGCCCTTTCTAGGAAAAGTTGTCGACCCCCTTTCCACACAGCAGCTGCAGTAGGAGGGAGCTTTGGAGAGCACAGGGCCCTGAGTGACTGTGTGGAGGAGAGACCCTTCCCCGACCTCCGTGGCCCCTGTACTCACAGTGAAGCCAAAACGAAAACATTTTTGTTTGGCATTGTCTCCCACCAGAGAAGGACCCAACCTATCCTAAAAGATTCCAGTGGGCATTCAAGAAAAGCCCTTTAGCGTTGGGAGGGATTCAAAAAGACCTACTCACCTCTTTATGAAGTGAACTGCACACGAAATACCGATGATGAGAAGGCCAATGATGATGGAGGCGATGGCCACCCACTTGGCATTCCTCCCAAGTCGCCTGGATCCATCAATGTCTCCATTGTTGTAGCTGTTCAGAGACTGGGGGACACAAGGGAAGAGTGAGCGATGACAGACAATCCACAGGGATAGACAAGTGCTTCTCAGGCTGATTGGAGCGGGCAACACCTCCGCCAGGAAGCCTTCCCTGAACTCCTAGGCTGTGTTAACTTCCCCTTCTGTATTTTCTGATTACTTCCATCTTAGTATTCACCCTAGCCTATTAAAATGACTGATTTCATCTCTCCCATTAGAGTGTAAAATACAGTGCCCAGAGCAGCATCTGTCATGGACAAGATGTGTGATAAATGTTTGTATAATGAAAGGATAAACAGGTATGCTGTGTCACCCACTAGGACAGGGGTTTGCAAACTATGACCCATGGGCCACATTCAGCCTGCTGTTTTATAAATAAAGTTTTATTGGCACACAGCCACATTTATTTAGGTAAGGCCTAAAATATTTATTTGGTCCACGATGCAAAAGGTTTTCCTCTTCCTGCACTGGAAGGTAGATCCCTGAGGTCAGGGATTTTGGCTGAACTGTTCACCTCTATGCCCAAGTCAAGCTGTCATTCACCTGGTACCTACTCATATGGCTTTCCTGGATGTTAAAACATTGAAATATTGTGTACTGCCTAGTAAATAGCACCCACCCCCCACCCCCCATCCCTCACAATGTCCTAGACACTGTGGCCCCTCCTCTGAATTTCCCCAGACCTCTCTGCGGTCCAGCCACTTAAGGGTTACCACTGGGCCCAGCAGAGCATCCTTTCTGATTCTGAGCCCCAGCCAAACCTGTAAATATTTTAAATATTGCTCTTGTTGATAGTACTTCAAATAGTGTCTGGTCCATTGTAGGAGCTCGAGAAACACGGGCTGAATGAATATGTCTGTTTCGCTATGGACTGTGAGTTTGTTCAGGGCATCTTGGGCCCCCCCGCCCCGGAATCGAGCCCAGTGCCAGGCAAAGGGGAGGTGCCCAGAGAATGCCAGATGCCATTCTTCTCTCTTATAATGACCCCCACTGCGGAGAATGCCCCCAAAGCTGGGCTGCAGCCCAAAGACTGGACATGCACATTCACGAGGGAAGGGCGGAAGGACTCAACTCCCTCAGTGCCATGCCCTGTAGACCTCAGTGGGAACCTGTCATCTTCATCCTGAAATCACAGCCCTTGAGTAGCAATCACTCCCCTTTCCTGCACTGTTGAGTGGGGGCTGGGCATATGCAGTCAATTACGAGCCAGAGAAACACCCAGTGTACCACAGAGCTTTCTGCTTCCAGAACTTTCCATTAATTCTTGGACCCAGGCCACCTTTGTCAGCAATAGGCCAGGGGACTCGGCAACGGAGAGGATTTGATTTCGGCGCTCTCGTGGGGATGGGCGAGCCGGAACCCGCAGTGACGTGAGGGACTTGCCGGGATGGTGGGCTCCCGTTTCCCAGGGCTGAATCCCGACTCCTCAGCCCCGGGAGCTCATTCCAAATGCCTGGCCATTGTTGTTACTGTTGTTATTGTTCTTCTTATTATTTTAACACAGGTCTCTGGGCCCTGTCCTGGAAAGACTCTGCTTTAACTGGTGTGGGGACCAGACATCAGGTTGTTTTTTTAAATGCACATGACATAAAATGCACCATTTTAACTCTTTCTGAGCGTACAGGGCAGCAGCGTTAAGTATGTTCACCTTGCTGTGCAGCCATCACAGTCACCCATCACCTCAAACTAACACTCTGTACCTGCTGAGCTCTGACTCCCCGGCCTGCCCTCCCCAAGTCCCTGGCAGTCACCATTGTTCCCTGGCAGTGCCCCTGTGCAACAGACGACTCTGGGTCCTCACGTAAGTGGAGCAGGCAGTGCTTGTCTTTTGTGCCTGGCTTATTTCATGTAGCATCACGTGCCCCAGGTTTGCCCGCGCTGTAGCGAGTGTCCGAATTTCCTTCCTTTCAAAGGCGGAACGGCACTTCGTCGTGTGCCTGTACCACATGTCCTTCCCCATGGCTGCATTGGTGGGCACCTGGGTTGCCACGGTGTTTACTTACTTATTTAAAGCTTCTCAGGACTGAACACCTTTGGCAGCTTTCCTTGATATCCTACAAGGTCACTGTGCTCACCCCCATTTATCCCAAGGAAGAATGTAATGGAGCATGGGCTCTGAACTCGGAGAGATCTGAGTTCAAACCCACATCTTATTGGCTGTGAGAATTAGAGCAAGTTATCCAGCTTCCTAAGCCTCAGTGTCTTCATCTGTGAATTGGGGACAATGGTAATAGCACCTTCTGCACATCAGGGGAACCAGTGAATTAATGTGGTCAGAGTGGTGGCTGTTGGCCCAGCACAAAGCACGTGCTCAATAAGTGTCAGCTTTTACTGTGAATTGTCACAACCTGTCTTGTTCTTCCTCAAAAACCTGAGACCCTTGGGGTTCAGTAGAGTCATCTGGGCTGCTTATCAGAATCATAGGATGATCAGACTGTCGCTAATGGAGCAAAATCTTTGGGGACTCAAAGTTTGAGTCCCCTTTGTTTTAGGAGCTTCATAATCAAAGCTGGTGCATCGAACCTTAGCACCCCAGATTCTGAGCTCATCGTCCAGTTTAAAATTGTGTAGATTCAGACCTTCCTAAAGTGATTATCAGTCTACTGTGCTACCTTGGAAAACCCAGTTTTGAGATTAGTCGTGGCGATGCGCTAGTGTTCCTCTAACCAGAGGAAAAATTAGTGAAAAACTTCCTCTGTCCCCAAACGCTGCCAGCTCCTGGCTGTGTGGGTGGGAAGCGAGTTTCACATTCTCAGCAGCAGCGACTACTGAAGTGGGAGGAGCAGCCCACGGTGCTGTGTCTGCGTGCGTCTCTGCCCACGAGCACAGGTTAGAGGCAGGGTTCCCGGGCCACTCGAGCTGTTTGTGACCGAGCAGCCGACCTGACCGAGGGGCGTGTGGGTGCAGTGCGTGCCGTGGGCGAGTCCTGCGCAGCCTCCATCACCTGACGCCAGTGTGGCATCTCGTATGGGACCCTCCTCTCTGCAAACCACCATCTCTCTATCTGGGGCTCACCAGGGAGACATGGAGTGATTCTGGGAATGGAACCGAGTTCGGCTTGATGAACAGATGAAAAACCTCCCTCAGTATCAGCTGTGGACTGTTCTCTCCCCATGAGTCTTCTTATGAATTCGTTCCCTCCTCTGGTTCTCGGAGAAGGGGTGCCCTTGGGTAAGGCTACTCGTGGCATCTACACTTCCGAGGAGAGGCCCAGAGTAGCCCCATGCATTTCCATCACTTGTACATGAGTGCTAATAGCAGCATTACTTATAATAGCCGAAAAAAAAGGAATCAACCTAAATGTCCATCAACAAATGAATGAAAAAGCAAAATATGGTCTCTCCATTCAATGCAACATTACTCAGCCTTAAAAAGGAATGAAGCACTGGTACACGCCACAACACAGATGCACCTTGAAAATGTCATGCTAAGTGAAAGAAATGAAACACGAAAGATCACATGTTATTCCACTTACGTGAAAAGTCAAGAACTGGTAAATTCATAGACACAGAAAGTAGATTAGAGGTTGCTGGGAGGACGGGGGGATGGGGAGTGACCGCTAATGAGCGTGAGATTTCTTTCGGGGTGATGAAAATTTACTGGGATTAAATAGTGGTGATGATAATACAATTTTGTGAATATACTAAAAATTACTAAGTTGTACACTATTCTGTATTGGTTTTTCAAGAAGCAAGACCCAGAGGCAGAGCTTTTGCCCCTTGCGGGCCCCAGGAGGCCATTGGTGGAGCCCAGAGAAGTGGGTGGGGCCTGACAACAGGCGGTGGCCAGGCTCGGAGACTGCCTGGGTTACCCCAGGGCCCACTGAAAGCAGCAGCCGGCCCTGCAGGTGTTAACAGATAGCAGATCAGGCTTTTGTGTGAGCGTGAGGGACGTGCCTCCTAGAAACACAGAAAGGAATTTGGTTTTGCATGGAGTTGACCTAGCAGGGAGGGACGAGAACCTGAGAAGCCTGGGCTATTGTTTATTACTCCAAGCCCGGGTAAACCCACAGGTCATCGCTGCCTAGGGAATCCGGGACCCAGGCAAGAGGAGATCCTGCTTCTTCAGTGACCACATCAGCGTTGAGTAATTGTTGTAGTTTGGAATGAGGGTTGAAGTAAAAATAAACCAAGTATCCGTGCTAAATGTTAAAAATAAACCAAGTATTCGTGCTAAAAGTAAAAATAAACCAAGTATTCGGTCTCAGGTTGGCTTGAGACCAGGGCAAAAGTAATGGTCTGTTAAGAGCTCTTGTGTGACCCCCACTGGGTAGCAGCCCGAGCTTTCTATTTGGTGGCCTGTTCTGGGATTCCTTCCTGGGGCAGTTATGTCCATTTTAAGCAGATGACATAGAGGTCGTAGCACGTGTCCCTGGAACACACCAAGCTTATTCCACCCCAGGGCCTTTGCATGTCCTGGCTCAGACCAGATCTTCCCACAGTGGGCTTGCTCTCATCCTTCATCTTTTGCCAATCACAGTTTTAAAAGTAGAATCTCTTCTCTACCACCTGCGTCACTAGTCCTCTCTCATATTTCCCTGTTTGCATGGTCTGTCTTCCCCCTACTCGTGCTTAAGTTTCCAGAGAGCTGGGGCCAGTCTCATGCAACAAGCTGGCGAAGGCCGTGGTTGCCCGGTGCTGCCCAAGGAGGGGTGGGTAAGTCTGCCCAGTGTGGGGGGGGATGAATCCCTTTGGCTATAGATCCGAAGCCACACTCTCCAAAGAGCTCACCTGTTGGTTCCCTGTGTCTCATTTCTTAATGGCTCAGAATTCTTGAGGGGAAGAAGAGCAGTTAATCTGCTGACCCAGCATATAGGCCGCTTCTAACTGAGGACCATTTAGCAAGCGGGCGCCCCAGTTGGCAGCTGTATAAAGCTCACCTTTATCTACGGGATCACTGCAGTGTCGGGTATATTGTAAGTGCTCAAAAATTATTGCATGAATGAATGGATGTGGGAGAACCCCGCCCCCACACCTGCTTTCTACCCATGAGACATGGCGGCAGAGTTTCCCAGTCACTGAGGCACCTTCTGTGAAGGGACCGAGTGCACTCAAGTGAGGTTTCTTTGTGTTGGCTTAAAGCTCTCCCCCCTCATCGAATCCCCCCTCCCAGATTTTCTCTTTGAACTTGAGAGCCAGCTTTGTACAATGGCGGCAGGAGCCAGGGATGGCCATCAGTGGAAGAGAAGGCTGGGGACCCAGGCTTGCTCTGCCTCTGGTCAAGCAAAGAAATGTCTACTCGCTGCACTCCCGGCCTCCCCCATTTTCCTTCTCATTCCAAATGGGCCTTGGGCTTTGCCTCCGTCCGACACAAATGTGGAAAAGATTTCTTGGGGGGCTCTGGGGATGTTCGAAGTGATGGAGACCTTCTCTCCAGGGTCTGTCATTTCTTTCTGCTGGTGGATACCACGGAGATAATATGGCTCAAGGGATAATATTAGGGGCCACATGCCCTTCGAAAGTATGAAGAACTTATCTCAGGAGCATCAGGGGCCCTCTTTGGGCCTGAGCCAGAACAAAAAAGGGGGCTTAACTGTGGAAAACAGCATGGAGGCTCCTCAAAACATTAAAAATAGAACTACCACGGGATCCAGAAATTCCGCTTCTGGGTGTCTGTCCAAAGGAAATGAAAACCGATCTTGGAGAGATGGATGCACCCTCCTGTTTATTTTCATAGTAGCCAAGGTCTGGATGCGAGTGTGGATCACTGGATAAAGAAGGTGTGGTGTGCATGCACACACACACACACACACACACGCACGCACACAGTGGAATATGACTCAGCCGTGAGAAAGAGGGGAATCCTGCTGTTTGCAGCAACATGGATGGACCTTGGTGACATCATGCCAAGTACGATAAATGAGAAGAAGACACATTTTGTCCGATACCACTTATGTGGATTCTAAAGAGCCGAACTTGTAACAACAGAATAGAGTGCTGGCAACCAGGGGCTGGGGAACAGAAGAACTGGGGAGATGCTGTTTCAAGGGTACAAGCTTCAAAGAGCAGATCGGGAAGTCCTGGAGAACTCATGCGCAGCACAGCGATTCCAGTCAACAGTTCTGTGTTGTAAACCTCAAACTTCTCAACATCAAAGACCTCACGGACTAGGTCGCCGACCACTCCCACCGCAAACAAGAAATAGTTTTGTGACATGGTAGAGGTGTAGCTGATGTGACTGTGGCGGTCACATTGCAGTGTATCTGTATCAAATCTACACGCTGCACACCTTAAAAACGTACACAAAATTACATGTCAATTACATTTCAATTAAAAAAAACAGTGGGCTTATATTAGAAGAGGTGAGTTTCTGCTTAGGTAAAAACCTGGTAAAAGTGTAGTCAAAATAATACAACTTCTGGCATTTTCCAAGTATTTACTTTGTGGCCATGAGAAAGAGGGGAATCGGGGCATCTAAGCTGCAGTTTCTCTATCCTGAAAGGTTTTCAGGTCTAGAACAAAACATCAGAATAAACCAGTATCTGCTTTAGCTGTAGAGCTGGCCCTTTCAGCCCAATAGGAACACGACTTAGAGCGAGAATCACCCTTCGAGATGGAGAAGAATTCACTTATTTACCAACCCCTTCCTTCCTTCTTGGAAAAATCCTTATTCCTGACTAGAAGTGAAGTCTAATCTGTCTTCATTTAGCTCTTGCATGTTTCCTAGGTTTATTTCTGTTATTTTAAAAGTTCCATCTGCTACCATCAATAGGCCAGTACTCTGATCTACTGAGTTGTCAATCCTAAAATCCTAATTTTAGAACATGTTGCCTTTTCTTCAAAACATCTACTCTCTCTTTCAAAGTCGTCTTCATCTCCGTCATGCCGTTATCTATGGAACATGTGCGTGTCTGGCCACTGGGAAGTCAGTGAGCTTTTTCTCTTTCTGTGTGTGTGTGTGTGTGTGTCCCTCTGTCTGCCTCTCCCTTTCCCACACTCACACACCTGTGCAGGCCAACCTCGATGCCTGCACATCGTCTGAGATACTTTTGTCCAGGTGTAAGGACTCGAGCTAGATGGATATGTCTTACTTCACAAACTCCTAGATAGCAGGTTTCCTCAAAACCGCTGGATGCATATTGGCACTTAGTAAATATTTAGTCCTAACAACTGAGCTTTCAGGGGACTTCGGGATTTCTTGTTTAGATTTTGCCTGCTCCGGGGTTTCTGCGCCTAAAGGTAGTGCAGGGAGTTCACAGGCCAGGCTTGCAGATAGGAAGATGGACTTGCCCCTCATCGCTGTTCATTCCTTTCTTCCTTCCTTCATGCTTGTCTGTCCCCTTCCTGGGATTCCGGGCTGTTTCTCCCATAAATATCTTCAAGGACAAAGCAAGAATTGTCCTTTTGCCTGTCTATCATTAAAGCCAAAACGCCCGAGAGGAATTCTGCCAGGCTTGATTGAGGGTATTATGTGAGGCTTCTCATATCGATGGGGCAGGTCTATTAAAAGAGAAAGCTTTCAGAGCATCAGAGCCGTGTCCCTATCAAAAAAAAAAAACAAAAACAAGGCAGAGTGGTCTGATTATAATGCTCCAACAGGGTAGACTGTGACTCCATGGCGGGGACTGTCATGTTTGATTATGTCCCCTCGTGTCACCTTTTCATGCCTCATTGTCTCATGGATAAATGGGAGAACAGCTTTCTTGCATAGCTTGCTGGCGTTTTGCAAGGAACCAGTGAAACTGAAAATGCTTTGAGAAGTAAAGACATACAGGCAAATGTGGTAATAATAATAATAATAATAATAATAATAATAATAATGGCAATGTGGCACTACCAGAATTGTCCTGAATAAAGAACAAATGAAGTTATCAGGAGAGAGAGTTAAATACAGATCTCCTTCACTTGGGGGATGGGAGAGATGATATAAAGGGTACAGGAAACATGAAAACAAATCCTTGGATTTCATCTATAGATACAGGGAATGAGGGAGGAAGAACAGTAAAATCTGGCTAGAGAGGGACTCCTGACAGACCCATGATGTGGGAGGAAAGGGGAGACATGGGCCTACAAGGCAAGACTGTCAGGACGGAACTCCCTGCAATATCCCTGTGTCAACAGGATGCAGCTCATTCAATGTGGGAACCAACGAGTCAGTGAGAACAGTGTTCCCCAAAGTGCGCTCTCTGGCGTGTTTGTCCCAGGCCCGAAGGATCCTGGGCATGGGCAGCGCGCTTCATGAAGGCACCTGCTTTCCTGTTCCGTGACGAGCCACGGGGCACTGTGGTGGGCCAGAGGCTTCAACAAGCCCCAAAGGAAAGCACACAGTGTGCTTTTACTTAGCATTTAACGTCTCAATTTCTTTATTTTTTAAGAGATTTTATTTATTTTTAGAGGGGGGAAGGGAAGGAGAAAGAGAGGGAGAGAAACATCAATGTGTGGTTGTATGCCCCCTACTGGGGACCTGGCCCGCAACTCAGGCATGTGCCCTGACTGGGAATGGAACCGGTGACCCTTTGGTTCACGGGCCAGTACTCAGTCCACTGAGCCACACCAGCCAGGGCTGACATCTCAGTTTCACCTCCCTGTTCTCTGCCCACTTTTTGGTAAAACTTGTCAACACCAGGCAGTAATGGTTGTCTGAGAAGCCTGTCTGAGAAGCCCGGTTTTGAAAAGGCTTTGAATCGGAGAGTGTCATGCCCTGCACTGACTAGTGGAGAACAGAACCCGCTGCCAAGTGTGGACACTGTGGTCTGCGGCGTGAGGGTGTCGGTGAGTCCAGACCAGCCAGGGATACTGCCCTTGGGAGCTAAGCCTCGCTCAGCCTCTCAGTGTCCTGGGAATGAGCCTGGGTCTGTTGGATGTTTTCCAAAAAAGTTTTAGCAGAAATGCAGAACGTAGGTGGGGAAGGAGGGGAATCCTCAGAGATAAAAGTAGGAGCGAACTTCGACCTCTGTAGCCATTCATTCTTTCATCCATCGGATGTTTGTTACAATATGGGCCATGTACCTGGCATTGGGCTAGGCACTGAGGCTAACAATGGAAGGATCTAAAAGAGCTCCAAGAAAAATCTATGTAGAGTTTAGTGGGGTACAATCTAGGGTATGGGAAAGAGGGCAATCAAGGAAGGCTTTATGGAGGAGGTGATTTTCCAGTTGAGCTTTGAAAGAGGAGTGAAATCTGCCATTTTAAAAGATCCTCAGGTGGTTAAATTTTGAGGAGCAGTGCTGTGGGATGTGAGTCATCCTACCTGGCTGGCTCCCCTTCATGGTTTTCTGAAGACATCATTAAAATTCACACGTTGTAAGCCAGAAACAGTTTGCTTATTAATTAATTACAAAGTCCATCTCACCCACGGCCTATTTTGCCAACTCATTTAATAGCTGCTGTTTTGTTACCAGGGCAGCATTTAATGACACTGGGAGGAAAGTTCTGGCTGGATTTTTTTCTTTCTTTCTTTTCCTTTTTATTATGGAAATTTTCAAACATATGAAAAATAGAATAATGTAACAAATCCCCATATTCCCATTACCAGCTTCAACAGCCATCCAGCGGTGGCCAATCTTGTTTTACCCGTATCTCCCACACTATGTTATGACAAAACCATGATGTCATGTTATCAGTCAATTAAAGTGACACTTACAATGTATTTTCTCTTACAGGAACACACAGATTAACATCCTGAAATAGACGTAGGTTGTACCTCCAACAATCTAGGACTGAAAGTCTCCAATGACAGTTTAAATTCTAGATTCCCAAACACCAAATGCCATGGCCACCCTCTGTGACACAGTGGGGACAGATTTTAAAGGGGTCAACATGGCAAAGGCTGCTTGGGCAACGTGCCCATCTGTAAAAGCTGTGGGCATCTAGAACAGATACCAACAATGACACACTTCAGGTGATGTCTCTATCATCTGGGGCCATCTTATTGCTCTTCAGAGCTTCAAGGCCAGGCACTCATAAGAAATGTCATAGGGATCCATGATTCCAATAGCCCATTTCTTAGCTCACAATCGTGTGGAAAGAGCTGGAGAGGGCTGAGAGAAGCCACACTGAGACCGATGGGTGGCAATATTCAGAGCTCCAACTTGTGAATGGTGTTAAGCCTCCTGGGTCAGCTGCCTGGACCAAAACCTGCTATTTCCAAGTTCTGCCCTGTCCACTAGGGAAAAAAAATCTCCCCTTGAAATGTAATTGAAGTCTACTGGAGACATACAGCTGTGATGGATGAGCACCTGGGTCAGGTGGGAGAACACCCAGTTTGGCCTGTCTTCCATCCGCTGGATATTTATTTTCTTTTTGACCACAGACCTTGTGTTCTGGAGCAGGTGTGGCCAGGCTCAGACAGGGCTGTGGCTAACTGTGCCAGCCCACAACCTTGTAGTGGATTTTGACAGTGGTTTTAGACCAACTACCCATGATCAGATGCATTTTCTGTGGGCTGATGAGGCCCACCACCTTGTGTTGAGGAGGATTTCTCTTTATCTCTTTTCCGTGTTGGATTACTTTTTCCAGATACTCTGTCTTTGTCTTTCTTGATTTACTCCCTCATCTTGGGGGAGCACATCCTCCCATAGCTTTCTGAGAAAAGGTGTGTGGCAGGTAATTTTATGTTTTGTTTGGATGGGTTTAAAATCAAAGTTGGTAATAATTTTTCTTCAGGATTTTTAAGTCATTCATTCACTACTGTGTAGTTTTCACCATAACTAATGAGAATTCCAAAGCCATTATGAATCCGTCTGTGGCATCTTTCTCCCAGAAAGTTTGTAGGTTTAGAGAGAAATTTTATCCTAAATATCTGAAATTTCACCATGATGTGCTATGATGTACATCTCATTTCATTCATTTAACTGGGTATTGTGGGACCATTTTAATTGGGAAACACACATGTTCAGTTCTGGAAATTTTCCCTAAATTATCTATTTGATAATTTCCTCTCTTTAAATTTATTTTTTAGTTTTCTTATTAGATGTTGGATTTCTTGGAATTATTCTTAAATTTTCTTATATTTTCTTGACTGTTTCTATCTTTGGGGGGAATATTTGCCTCCTCTACTTTTTTATTGTGACAAAATGTACATAACATAAAATGTATCATTTTAACCATTTCTACCACAGCTCAGTGGCATTCAGCACATGCACGGTGCTGGGGCACCAACACCACCATCCACCTCCAGAGCCAGATTTCCCATCTTCCCAAACTGAGGCCACACCCATTAAACACTAGCTCCCCACTCCCCCTCTCTCCAGCCCCTGGTGGCCCCCATTCTATTTCTGTCTCTGGGAATTTCACTGCCCTGGGTACCTCATATAAGTGGAGTCATACAATATTTTTCCTTTTGTGACTGGCTTATTCCACTTGGCATAATGTCTTCAAGGTTCATCTACATTGTAGCATGTGTCAGAATTTTCTTTTAAAGACAAATATTATTCCATTGTATGTATATACCACACTTTATTTTTCCATTCATCCGTCAATGGACATTTCAGTTGCTTTTATATTTTCCATGTTTTTTAAAGGGTTTATTTATTTATTTTTAGAGAGGGGAAGGGAGGGAGAAAGAGAGGGAAACTTCAATGTGTGGTTGCCTCTTGAGCACCTCCCACAGGGGACCTGGCCTGCAACTGAGGTCCTGACTGGGAATCGAACCAGTGGCCCTTTGGTTTGCAGTCCTGCACTCAACCCACTGAGCCACACCAACCAGGGCTATTTTCCATCTTTTTGATTTTTGTATTACTTCCTTGAGGGTCCCTCAACTTTAACTTCTAATCCTTCTGCTATTTTTTAAAAATCTACCCTCCTATTTTAACTCCCAAGAGCTCTGTTTTTGTTATTTTTTCCAACCTATCCTTAGTTTGTGGACACAACACCGTTTCTTATTTTTCTAAGGGTGTTAATCATCTATCCTTGACATTTTCTTCTACTTCTCACATTACTCCTTTCCTTATACTTCATTTCTTTCGCAAACCACAGGTCTCTGGATTTAGAAGAATTTCTCAAATGTCTGCTGATCTCTGCCTACCTCTTCCTATTTGAAAGTGAGACACTGAAAAACTTCTAGAGGACGGGCTTGTCAATGGGCAGGCATCTTGGGGTGCCTGGGCAGGGGTGGGGGGGTGTTCGTCGTCTCTCTGGAGAACTCCTGTACGTGCTTACCTGTAGGTTTTGTTGTTCTGGACTGCCACGTCCTTGGAGAGACATCCTCCGACCTCCTGCCTGGATGCCAGGGCAAGGGTGTCGGGGAGGGGCAGCGGTGGGGGTTTCTTTGTTCAATAGGCAGACTCTACATGGACCCCCTTTTCAGTGCGGCACCTTCACTGGCCTCTCTGCCGTGCCTGGTGTCCCAGTCACTCTGTTGAATGTCACCGGACTGCAAGTCTCCCGTCCTCTATCAGCGTTGTTGAGGAAGGAGGTACTACCACGGGAGGTGGTCGGTGATTTCTGGGAGTTGAACGACTTCTTAACCAGACTTTCAAAGGCCCCTTTTCTCTCCAGCCCCAGCCTTCCTGCCTTCCTGCCTTCCTTCCTTCCTTCAGAGGCGGTGTCAGTGGGTACTTCCACTTTCTGAGTCTTCCCAGAGTTCTGCGGGGAAACCTGACTTCCTCTTTGTTGGCTCCTTCCGCGGGATTTACTTTCCAGTGTTATTTGCTCTGTAGAGTTAGTCAGGGCTCAACTAGTCATTATCTATCTTCCACTATCTGTTCACCTTTCTCACCCCTGCTCTTGTTCTCCTAACCTGTCCTTGGGTGTTTGTACCCTTTACAATTCACTATCACTTTAAGTGGTTTCAGAAGGGCGCGGAGAAGAACAGGTGTGTTCAATACTCCATGCTTAACCCAAACTCCAGTTTATGTGTAGGTGTTTCACTTTGGCATTAATATTTACCTCTAGGCTGCAACGGTTACTATTCCAGTAACATGTTTACTGGTCACTGTGTTTATTCTTATCAAATTTGTAAGTCTCAATAAAAACAAAAACTGCTGTTGGAAAAGACAGTGGCTTGTATCCTTAAAATATACTCCTCTCCCCCTCCTCCTCCTCCATCATCATCATCATCATCATCATCATCATCATCATCAATACTTACTGAGTTCTAGCCATGTTCTAGGCAATGAGATGAAAACATTTAACTTTCATCATTTAAGCTCCACAACAGTTCCTGAGTAGGTACTAGCCCAACACTCATTTTACAGGGTTCAAAGACTAAGCCTCGGAGAGATTGAGACAGTTGCATGAGACGATAAACACAGCAAACAGAAGAAAAGCATTTAAAGTTCAGTGGTTGGTCTCTAGGCCGGTTCTGCAGGCATGAGGAAGAAGCTCTGATGCAGGAAGTCTCCCAAATCACCCAACCGAAAGTCATTAGCTCTGTTGTATCCACACTTACGGTGACCTCATTGGTTCGGCTGTGCGGTGACCTCATTGGTTCGGCTGTGCAAATGATTGTATCAAATGACATGATACAGAAAGGAGGCCCACTGTGGACTCAGCTCCCGTCTCGAGTCAGGGAGCAAATTCAAGCTACAAAACCAATGGATGGTGAACTCAAGCTACATTTTCCAACACCAAGACTTGCCGGGAACCTTTCTTCTTCCGGACACAGATAGCAGAGACCTTACTGATCTTAATCCCCACCTTGGCAGAGGTAAAGGGAGTACACCATCGCCTGGGATGGAGCCTGGCACACAATAGACGTGCAGTAAACATGAGGTTCCTTTCACTGGGGATAAACAGCGATAACCAGGGGTGCACCCGGAGAGCGTGGGAGCATGATGAATGAGGCCTGGAAACTGGCCTGGGCTCCGCTTTCCAAGCTGTGTGCTTCCGCTATGCACCGCATTTGCATGGAGAGCGGGGTGCCATTTTCAAATTCACACACACACGCAGCGCGGGCTAGCAGTGGCCCGGCCTGGGTGGAAATTCTGGACATATGCGTCCCTGAGATTGATGACAGGTTAAGCGCACTTTCAATAAATAGACTTCGAACGCATGGAGAAGTAAAGACTTCCACATCCCGCTGCTGGCGATGCTCCACCCACCAACCAGCCCCGCTGCACAGCGGGTGCCCTGCCTCACAGCCCCCGGGACAGGGGTGGTGCAAAGGTCACAGACACCCACAGCTTGAAGGACACTCAGGTATATCTTTTCCAGGGTGGTTTTATTATTCCCAAGTACCTACTCCAACTTCGTCATTTTATAGAAGGCTTTTCAGGCTTGGTTTAATAAATAATGATGATTGTTTTGAGATTGTTGGCTCTTCATGCAGTTCCGGGAACTAGTTATTTTGAGCCTTGTCAATATTTTTCCATACGTCTATGTTTCTATCAGTTGGCATTATCTTATAGTATTTCTTGATGTTGGGTTGCTGTTGAGGTTTAGGGTAGGGCGGTTCTTCATCCGGGGAACAGTCTACAGCACTGAGGGGTATCAGTACTCTTGGTCCCTCACAAAAGTGCCAGGAGCGCCCCAAGCCCATGAGGCAGCACAGGTGCTCCCCAGAGGTCCACACGCCTCCTCGGGCCATGGTGTACCTGAATTCATCACAACTGTCAGACAGGCGAGATTTGAAGAGAGCCAGGCCCTGACATCACAAGACACCCCAAGGACAGCAGACACCTGGAGGGGCTGCTCAGCCACCTTCCGCCCGTGCAGCCCCTGTTGCTCTGAGAGATGCTTCCAGTATCTCAGAGGGAGCACAGTGGGGAGGATGAAGGAAGCCCTTTTTGGAATTTGGTTTCACTTCCTCGCTGTTCTGTTTATTTTCATGGGTGACATAGCTTCAGATCTGCCCATCCGTCTGACAGTTGTCACACTTACCTAGCACAGTGCGGGCTGGGGGCATTGTTTTGATTCATCCTTACAGCAGGTTTGCTAAACCTAAACAAATTCACATTCTCACTTTTTTTATGAAGAAACCTAGGCTTTGAAAAGAGGTATACTTGCTCAGAGGCAACGTTCAGATTCCGGGGTCTGTGTTCTGGCAATAGAATTATCTCCTGCTACAAACCTATTCTTAAGGCTTGAGGGTGGGAATGGACATGCAGGGGTGGGGGTCCAAAAAAGGTTCCTTTTGAAAGCATACACAGCTCTTGTCCCCCAGGACACACCAGGTGGCCCCATCAGGGTTCAACCTGGCACCACCTGCTGGAACTCACGTCAGATCAGTGGGGGTGGGAGTGGGGGTAGGAGGCTTTGCAGGCAGGTCCCCCCGCCCCGCCCCCACTGGGAAAGGAGTCAACTGGCTGCTGATTCATTTATAAACCAGGATACTGTGTGGGCACCCACGGGCCAGCCAGAGACCCCGGCTGCTCTCTGGAGACCTGGACTGCTGGTCCTCCCCAGCTTTGCTGGGGGTGGTGGGGGACGGGAAACACAAACCAACAAAACCAAACACAAACAACAGCAAAACACCAAGACCAGATATCCTGGGGGAGGAAGGAAGAGAGGAAACTGGCTGGGTTTCTAAGGAACCTGATAAGGCGGCTCGGGGCTCTGGCACCGGGAAGGAGCAGACGTCGTGATCCGTGAACACCGTTCATTCACCACACATCCGTGTCACAGTTACGCAGCATCTGCCCCCTGCCAGAATCTATTCTAGGCGAAGTAACAGCAACAGCACGAGAGACACCCCTGCCCTCACAGAGCTTACATTCTAAGGAGAGAGACACTGGCAGTAGTAAGCGCATGAAGAAGGAAAACCACGTATCATCCGGTGGGGAGAGGTGCTTCAGGCAAAAGGCGGCAGGGCCAGGCGCAGAGAACTTGTGGGGCGTTTCGATTTTAAACAGTGACCCAAGAAAGCCTCGGGGAGTGGCAATTGATCTAGTAACACCTTGCTGGGCGCGGTTTCAAGCGTCTTGACAATTTTCTCAATGCAACAACCGCTCGAAAACAGCTACGATTAGTCCCATTTTACAGACAAAGAGGCTGAGGTTAAGAGATGCAGTGATTTCTGGACCTCGCACCGCTGGCGCGGGCGAACTGAGGTCTAAACCCTGGCTGCCGTAAGTCCAGCGGCGGCACGCTTGGGGGTTGCTGCGGATAGTCTACGAAGGGGGCTTGGGAAAAGGAAGGTCGGCGGGGTCACATCAGGCTCTGTGGGTACCCACGAAGCGAATGTGGTGTCACCCATGGGCAAGTCCGGGCAGTCCTGAATGGGGTGGGGGGGGGGGAGCGGCGGGCGGCTGCGGAAACTGTTGATCTGCCCTGAGCTGAATCCCGAGTCTCCCAGGCTGGGGCTGGGGAGTTCCGTCACCCAGCTGCAGAGACGGTGGGCCGGTGGGGGAGGGAGCTCACTGCTAGGGTTGTCCCGGGACAGTTCCGGTGGGAACCTCACCCCGCCGCCACCCCCTGGCCAGCTGCTCCAGTCAATAAGGCGAGGACCTCGCGGGTGCTCGTCGCCTTCCCCGTGAGGTTTGCCTGGGAGTTCCTACGAGGGCTGAGGAGGGCCACAGAGGCGAACTCCGGGAGGGCGGACTCGAAGTACTGCTGTCTGTCCTCTGGGGAGACGCGCAGTTCGGCAGGCCAGCGCGCAAAGGGCGCGTGGAGCTGCAGGGAGCGCCCCAGTCACAGGATAGAGCGGTGGAGGGGCGCCCGGCAGCCCTTGGGGGTCGGCAAGACCAGGGGAGGGACAGGGCCCGTGCGCTGCAAATGAGGGAGAACTACGACGTGTTGGGGTAGAAAGTAAAAGAGAGGCGAACGCGCACTCCAGGAAGGCCTGGAGAGAGCGGGCGCGCCGAAAAGACGGGCTGGAGAGAGCGCAGGAGGAGGAAGAAGCGAGAAGGGACCGTTGCCCCGGAGAGGACGTGCTAAAGCGTGGGGCCTGGGGTCCAGGGGAGGGCGTCGGGAGTCTCTGGGGGGCCATCGCCCGGTGGCCGAGGCGGCGCCCCGCGCGCGCAGCAAAGGGAGGAATGGCTAGATGCTAAAAGGGCCAGCCGATCCAGCACGCTGGAGAGCGGGTGCGCCAGGCGCAGCGGGAGAGCGCGGAGCGCCTGTGCGCGCACGGGACAAGGCGTGCAGTTGCCTACCCAGGTGGCGCGCTTTGAGGTTCTAGAGAAGTGGGGGTTGAGAAGACCCGGACGGGAGCCCAGAAATGTCGGGGGAGGCGGGGAGAGAGACCGCAAACTCTACGGCAGAATTTCCCCGGATTGGAGAGAGAGTGCACCCTGGGCGCAGGAAGGAAGCGGAAAGCCAGCCCTGTGGGAGGCTTGGTCAGGGCTGAGCACCGAAGGAGCGCAGCTGAGAGGAGGTGCGGCGGATTGAGGGGCGAGTTCCGAGAGCCCGAGAAAGGTGAGGAAGAGAGTCCGAGGACGAAAAGCCCGGGGCACGCAGGGCCCTGAGGAAGGGAACCGTGGAGAGCAAACTGCGTCCCCAGGAGGGCCGCAGTGCCACCCATGTCCCCGCTCCCTGGCCGCTCCCGATTTTAACCCACTCACCATGATGGAGAAGACGAAAGCCACGATGTTGATGGGGTACGCGGGGCAAAAACACGAGACAATGGTGAGCCACAGGTAGTTCTTGGGCCTGGGCACGTCCTCCTCGGTCTTGTCATCTTCAGTGTTGGCCTCGGGACTGCTGTCCAAAGCCGTCTTGAAGTCCGAGCTGGGGGCGTACTGAGACATGGGCGAGGCCGGCGGCGGCGCAGGGAGGGCAGAGGAGCCACGGTCCGCCGGCGCGGTCTGGACCTCTGGCCGCCGGCTGCTGGCGAGCCTCTGAAAAGCCAGTGGAGCGAGGCTCGGGAGACGTGACCTCACCCCTCCTGCGTCCTGCGCTGGCACCCGCCCGGGCTCAGGGACCTGGGCCAAGAGCCTGGGCACAAGAGGGAGGGAGGAAGCGAGAGCAAGGAAGTGAGGGGAGGCGGCGGGGAGGAGAAGGAGACTGCCAGCCCGAGACACAGAGAAAAGGCGCACTTGGACGACACCCAGAGACCCTCTGACGGACGCCCAGATTCACTCAGAGAAGTCCGGGATAGAAAGGAGTTTCAGGGAAGCAGCAAGCAAAGCCCCTTTACGTTGCAAACTGGCCGAAGAAGACCAGGCCATTTTTTCAAGCAGCTGAATTTGAATACATGTAGACAGGGTGAGAGATGACCCAACCCTATCCAGCTGGCTATAGAGTTACTACTTCCGCTAGACCTCAGCAATTTATTGCCTGGTTCCCGAGGTATGTAAGTTGCCTCCGCTGCCCCCCCCCCCTCCGTCCCTTCTACTCAGACCTGGAACATCGAGCCCTAGTCATTTCCTCCACAGGTGGGCAGGGAGCAAGGTGCAGGGCCTTGGGCCCAGCCCTCTCCACACTGCCCAGGGACCCCTGGAGACTGGAGCCCGGAGTCAGCCAGTAGGCACGGCCCTCCACTTTTTCCCAAGCGTGGAAACAAGGAATCCTTCTCATCTCCCCTTTCCCAGCTGTAGGGTCCCTGGAGAGAGAAGCAGACAGACCTGGCAGGTGTAGACAACCCAGGTGAATGCTTGCAACAGGGAGAAGAGAAAGGGACCCGCTTTGGGAACGAGGGTGAAGACAGCAATTTCATCAGTGGCTAAGCAATTCACGAAAGGGGGTAGGCACCAGAGCCGAGACTTGGAACCCAGACAGAGCTGGGAAATGGTCACATCTGGGTTGAACCTCAGGAAATTCCCTTCACCTTGCTGAGCTCCAATTTCCTCATCCAAAAAAGTGGAATAATAAGAACCTCTGCCTCATCAGGACCCCGTGAGACTCTGAGATTGCATCTCAAATCAAGTATATCTGAGTGCCCAGTAAATGCTACCTATTACTACTAGAAGACTTTCCCCAAAACATAGTCGTTATACAGTACCTCAGATGCAATGCCCATTGTTGCAAATATTTCACCAGAAATTCAGATGTGCTGAGTGGGCAGCACCAGAAAGAAGTGCAAATCATTGTATTACGTACAGTCTCAAACACAGTTGCTCACAGCATCGTACTCGAAGGCATGAGTCATCTGCTTGGCTTTCTCAGAAGGTGAGCTGAGTGTCTGGGGTTCCTCGCTTGTCTCAGGGGCCTCATTCGTGTCGTCACCCGCCTCCCTCACTGGGCTGCAACTCCCTGAGACAGGGGACAGTCATCTTGCTCATCTTTCTGTCACCACCTGGCACATTGCCTGGTAGGAAGCATGTGCTTAGTGTAGCCTGCTGGGCGATCATGCAAAAAATGAAATAGTACCTTCTCCGCCACGCCTTCTCCCTCATGGTTGATTAAGCAAGTGGGAATAAACCAAACAATTAGATTCATCCACTGAGTCCTCAACTGAGCCTTTGCGTTGCCTGTTCCCTCTGCCTGGAATGCTGTTCCTCTAGACCATCACGCGGCTTCTTATTTTTCAGCTGTCAGCTCAGGTGTCACTTCCTCGGAGAGAGACCTCTTTAGGTTTATCTAGTGTGGGCCCCTAAATGATTCTATATTTCCCCAGCTTTTTTTCCCCAGCATGTGTCACTGTTGAACTCTGTTTACTTGTTCACTGAATGTTCTGTTTTTAAAGTTTTTTTTAGTTTTTTTTAAGACTTTTTAATTAATATTTTATTTATTTATTTTTAGAGAGGGAAGGGAGGGAGAAAGAGAGAGAGAGAGAAACATCAATGTGCGGTTGCTGAGGGCCGTGGCCTGCAACCCAGGCATGTGCCCTGACTGGGAATCGAACCTGCGATGCTTTGGTTCCCAGCCCGTGCTCAATCCACTGAGCTACGCCAGCCAGGGCCCAAATGTTCATTTTTGTGAGCTCTGTAACCTCATCAGAGACGTATCTCTGGCACTCAGAACTGTCCTGGCACAAGGTAGGAATGCAAGAAATACTCCTTGAATGAATGGGTCAGAATTACCTGGGAGTATGGAAAGAATGATTCCCAGGTCTTGACCAAGACCTACCTGAATTAAAATTTCCCGGGGTGGCACCCCAGAAATTTGTCTTTTTTAATGTCTGAGAAATCAGTATTTTTTAGAACACTCCCCAATGTTTGTGATGCAACGGAACAATTTCTCAAATCCCATTATCGCCTCTAGTTCTCAGGACATAGTCCTGGGTCTTTAGTTTGGAGATCCTCTTCGTCCCCTCAAATTCAGCCTGTCAAAGGGGAAGGTGTCTCTCCCGAGGACCTGCTTCTTAGTCCTTGGCGAATGGGTCCCGCCTGGTCCTCTGACCTTCCCTCCTGTCAGTCCTCTCTGCTCTCATCGGCTCCTGTTCTGTGGGCCTCTTCCCCCTTCCTCAACGGCGCCCGCCCGGCTCCCTGCCCCGCAAGGCCTTTCACCCACTGTTTCTTCGTCCTGTAAGGCTTCCTTCTCACCTTTTGGGGCCCATGACCTCATGTACGGGACCCTGAGAGAGTCCTTCCCTGAGCATCCTATCTAAAGTAGCCTCCTACCCTCCTGTTCTCCACCCCATTTCCCTGTTTATTTCTTTCATCATAGTTATCACAACCAGAAACTGTCTCATTTATTCATTTGTTTACTCTTCATTGTCTGTCTCCCCTACCAGAAGGTAAACTCACAAGAGTGGAGATTTATTTTTTTCTGTTTGGTCTCACTGTGGTGTCCTTTGTGCAGCAAGAGTTCCTGGCCCGTAGTAGGTGCTCAGTAGATACTTGCTGAATTAATAAACTGCATTGAGTCATCCAGCTTTGGAAGTTGGAGGCATTATTCTTCTTGTCCCTTGATCCTCCACCTGAAGGACCCACCCAACCCTGTGGACTGCACCTCCAACACGACTCCTCACTCCAGCCCCTCTCTGCCTCCCCCACGGCCAGTGCTCCAACTGCAGACCTACCCACAGAGGGAAGTTTCAGTGGGCGCTGTCAGAGCCGCATTTGTGATCTGAGGTTGGTGAGTTTGGTGGGCTGAGCCCCAGGTTTGGGCCCCACATGGGATGGTGCTCTTTTAAGATCATTAGCTCTGCTGTCCACTTCCACCCGCTTGTGTCATCCAGGGGAGACACAACAGAATGGGTGCTTGGCTCAGCGGAACCCATGTCCTCTGCCAGGAGAACAGCTGGTCAACTCTGGTCCAATGCCTGGGAACCACCAAACATTTATTGATTATCTAGTGTGTGCATTTCTTAGATGCATCATCTCCCTTAGTTTCCACAACACTATAGGTGAGGAAGGTGGAGATGTTTCCTTTCTACAAATGAAGAAGCCTAGTGTCAGACAGGTAAAGGATCTTCTGTAACACCTGTTACGCAAGGAAGTGGAGGTGTCAGGATTCGAACCAGGTCTAATCTACTTGTTCAGGCGGCAGGTCCAGGCAAGAGTGTTAGGTGGACTGCTCTGAAGTTCGCTGGAGTTACTGTGTTCTGCTTGGGGAAGATGGATTAATAGCTTGTTGACTGGGCTAAAAAGTAGCAGTGAAATTGCAATCACTTGAAATATTTACAATGAAATGGAAAAGAAAGTGCCCGCACCAGAAACTGTGAGGTATATGGTGCGGATTCTTGAGGGATGCATTAGGCCCCTGAGTGGGGGCTTTCAGCTCTAATTTCCTGAGCTTCGCTAATTTCCTCCTGAGAGGTCAGTTTATGGCTCTCGAAAGAACCCTGCTGGCTGATTGCTTTCGATGTGGCAGTACCTTCCCTCTTTAAAACCAGAGGAGAAACTGACGCCCAAAGAGCCGGCGCAGGAGAGAGAACACACTTCCCCCAGTTTCCTGGATCCTGATGAAGCATCCGGCCTTTTTCGACCTTTGAAAAAAGTTTTATTTCCAAATGTAAAAGGAACATATACTCACTCATTTATGCTTTGAAGAAAAGCATAAGGAAGAAGAGACGTTACCAGTGGTAATCACTATAAAAATAAGGGCTTGTTTTCTTCTAGTTCTTCCTACATATGTATGCTTTTCTTCAACACCATGAGGTCACATGCAGTTTCTTTCCCTGCTTTTCTCACTCAGTGTTATATGACGGTTGATATATTTTTTTTTGCATATTTTCATATTCTCAATAATTTGCCATTGATTAGATGGATTATTATTTATACAACCATTCTCTGATTATTAGGTATTTAGGTTTAGTGCGGTTTTTTTTGTTGTTATGAAAAATGCTGTCATGGACATTTTTTGCACCCACTTATCTGAATCTGTGATCATTTCTTTGTGACTCGTGATTTTACAGGGTTCATTATTTTGAAATGGCAGAGAAAACTCAAATTGGCGTTGGCGGGTTGAGAATTTGTATTATGAGATATGTACCAAAGGTAAAATTCAGACCGAGGCCAAGGAGACAGTCCCAGAATCAATGGCCTACAGAAACGAGATGAAATGAAATGGGTTCAAAGAACAACTTTCCAGGGCCACGTGGATGCCCAAATCTGTAATCTCCAATGGGGTGATGTTGAATCTACAAGCATGTGCTGGAAATCTATGCTGTCTGATCTTAGCTGTGTCTAGGATTCCAAAACAGAAGGAGGGCGGGAGGCTGGGAGGGGAGACAGTGGCCCTGAGATTCTGCTGATCCGTGAAAATGCAAGAGAAAGATTCCAGATCTTTAGGAACTGTGAGAGGTCGAGTACATTTGCTGCCAAGGTTTGCATTAGTCTCAAGTAGCAGCCTTTAGCAGCCATAAAGGAACTGCTGTGGTCTCGGGGGTTTGCTACAAAGAACAGTATCTTTTTGGCTAATATTATTAGCAAATCATTTACCTTTCCAGTTCCCAACAACTTTGATCTTCCCACAAGGTGGGTGTGAGGGGTGGGGGGATCAAAACAGGGGAGCAGGCGTGAAAGGGGAAAGAGATTCTGTACTGTACATTTTAAAAGCCATGCCTTTGAACAAAACCACTTCCAGACAGAGGGACGGAGCACACAAACACTGTCAGACTTAAAAGGCAATCCATTTGCCCTCCATTGCACCAGAGAAGAACAGCACCCATGAGTCACTTTTCTTGCTAATGGGATGACATATATAATAATATATCGACAACATAATATAATTGATAATGTATAATAATGATAATGCTGTGTTTTAGACTACACTCTGCAATTCATGGATGAACCACTCATAACAATTAGCAAATTTTATGACAGTGATCATAGGAACCAGACAGAAATTACCTATCTCCCATGCTCTCTTCTAGTCCTTGTGTATATCCAGTACATTTCTACACACTTGTAATGAAAGCGCATGCACAACTTTTTTTCTTGATTTTTATCCTCACCCGAGGACATGCCTATTGGTTTTAGAGAAAAAGAAAGGGAGGGTGAGAAACATCAATGTGGAAGAGAAATATCTATTGGCTGTCTCTCGCACATGCCCACCCCACCAGGAACTGAACCTGCAACCCACGCATGTGCCTTGGCTGGGAATTGAACCTGTGACCTTTCAGTTTACGGGACAATGCTCTAACCAACTGAGTTGTACCAGCCCTACCAAGGCAAGTCCTTTAGCCTCGTCAAATAAAACGGAGAATTTCAAAGCAGATCTTTCCCTCTGGCTGTGCTGGAGGTCCCCAAATCTGTAATCTTCAGGAGGCATCTCCTAAAGCAGAATCGTTTCCAGAGAAGCTGGACTATAAACCATTCGGGCTGGAAAGACGGAAAGCGGGCAGGTGGAATTGCAACCCAGAGTGAAGGGTAGTGGAGCGCAGGCGTGGGCTGGGGAGGGTGTTAGGAAGCCTGGCGTGGAGTCGGTAAGAATCGCAGTTACGTGTGGACCAGAGAGGGAGGGCTGGGCTTCTGTTTGGAGCGAGTTCAGGACACCAGCTCTTTGGCCTTTTCAACCTGTATCACACTGTCTCAGTTGAGTCTTCTTGTTCACTTGAAAATATTTGTTCAAGAACCCACCATGTGCCAGGCAGTACTTTGGGTGCTGGGGATGCAGTGGCAAACAAGAGGGGTGTGGTGCCTCCCCTTACAGACACACAGCTAAGACACACAACCTGTGACACCAGCAACGAAAGAGGATGTTGCGATGGTGACTGGTGCCTCAGACGGTGTGGCTGCAGAAGCGACGCTGGATGCCACCTCGAATGTTCTGCTTCTGGGCTCAGCAAGCTGTGGCTCACTGTGTTTGTAAATAAAGTTTTATCGGAGCACAGCCGCACTCATTCATTTAGGTCGTGTCTGGTTTTTCTCATGCTACAGTGTCAGAGTGGTTGTGATAGAGTTTGTATAGCCCAAAAAGCTGATCATATTTACTTCCTGGCCCTTGACAGAAACATTTCGCCAAGCCCCTCTTCTTCTACACCCTTGCCCTCCAGCTTCAGATGGGTTTGGCCCACGGGGATTCCTGGCGGAGAGCACAGGGAGGGAGGGGAGTGAGGTCCGGGTGTTTTTCCCTCCTGGCTCCCTCAGGGCTGAGCTGCCGTGAGCTGGTGAAGCCTTGGATTGAAGGCCACAGCCCCTCTGGGGTGGCCCTCTCTGCGGAACTCGCCCCTTGGGTTCTAGAGAGCCCCCTGACCTCTTCCCTCAGGCCCGAGCGTGACACCAGCCCTCCGTGCTCCGGGGACACTGCGTTATACCTTGTGATTCCCCACACCTGTGTGAGTAGTTCTTCCCCTGACGTTCTAGTGTGGACGTGTCCACTGAGGCATGCCGAGTCCTTGGCTGATCTCAAGGTCTTTTTGGGGAGGTGACATTTGAGTGGAAATTGGATGGCTAAGGAGAGGCCAATCACTGGAAGAGCTGAGGGAAGAACATTCCAGACAGCAGGGACAGCATGTGCAAAGGCCCTGAGGTGGAGAAGAACTCAGGATGCTTAAGAACTGGAAAGAAGAAGGTAAATTAGGAGAGGTAAGCAGGGCCACCCTGGGGCCTTTTCAGAACTGTTAGGATATCTGGATTTTATTCTAAAAAAAATCAACAGGAAGCTATTGAGGTGTTTTAAAACAGATTTTGATGTGAGCTGATTAATTATCTTGTGTGCTAATCAGCTGCATTAATGAGTTTCCAGATATAGAGAAAATTAATTTGCTTTTGAGCGGTGTATTGGCAGGAAGATTTATTCCATGAGCTCCAAGAAGAGTTAGACACTCGGGCCTTGGGAGAGGCAGCAGCCAGGGCAGAGCTGAGGGCTCACCATTGGAGTCCGTCTCTGCCCATCCAGCTCCCAGCAACCAGTCTCTGCATCTGTGGATCAAAACCCAGACTCTTCTGGGAGAGAGTCCAGCTTCACTCAGGTCTCGTGTCCCTTAGGTTTCAATCAAGTGGTGTCCACTGTGGTAAAGCAAACACATCATCTGTTCCATCACCTGTTTAATTTTTTCTCCAATACTGCATCAAATGTATGCCTGGCAGTGCCCTACGTGCTGGGGGTGCCTATAATGATGAGAGAAATCACCTGTCCGTGCTCACATGGGCCTTTATCCTAAGGGGAAGAGAGCCCCTCCCCCAGTGAAAAAAGCAAACAAGTTATTTCAAAATGCTCCTTGTGGGCCAGTTCTTGATCTGGTCACAACTGTATGTCCAGAGACTAAACACAGGCTGGTGCCAAGGAGGTTTCTATAAACATTAGGCTATGGCAGTATTTCACAGAAAAATCCTGTGTGTGCTGATATTCAACCCCCCAAATATTGGGGTACAGCAGTATTTCATAGAGACCTGTGGCAGAAGAAGGCACATGGTATAGTATATCATGTATACTTGACCATATGAACATGGTAAAGGAGCATAGTATAAGCCCACTATGTACAGCCGTGTTAGGAGCAGAGGCTCTGAAGTGAGAAAGCTCTTGGATGCACACACACATGCACACATGCATGCACAGACCACATACACACATGCATACATGCACAGACATGCACACACACATATACACCGCACAGAAGGGGGAATTTATGGGAACTGGCTACACCCCCTCCAAATGGATAGAATTCCAAAGGCATCTTGTGAAATGGCCGTGACAGTCTCAGCCTCAGGGCCTCAAGTTAACTGACTGTAAAGTACTTGTGTTGCCTTGTGAATGACCGAGCTTCAGTGACCTTAACAATGGACTGTTCACAGCTCAGTTGACACACTTCAAAATTTGAAGAAAGTAGAATTTTTTCCCCTCATAGTCATTCTTGTGGGTTCTGAGATACTTTGTAGCAAAAGCACCCAAACGTGGGGCTGGATCTCTGCTGCTCCGTGACCTCAGTGGGGAGCCTGATTTTCTTCTTTTCTGAAGCCCCTCCTCCCGGCCCTCCTGTCATTTCGCCTCTGAGCACCTTCTCCACATTCCACGGGTTGGGATGATGACAGACCCTTTGGCACCAGCCTCCCCCAGAAGCTGTGCGCCTGTCACTTGTTCCTGGAAGGGGCAAATCACTTTACCAAATCACTGCTTTTTTTTTTTTTTTTTTTTTTTTTGCTATTATCTGTCCATGGTCAAGATTTATAACATTTACATTTTGTTCTCTCTTGTATAGAGAAATTAGTTCTTTTGGGCTTTGTCCAGAGTTTAAATTGAAAACATCAAGTGGTAGTTTCAAAAGTGTCGTATGCACATCACTTACTGGGGAGTCAAGCCGCATGGTTGGACTTCCCGAGGACTCGACCCCGCGTCCTCAGAGCTGTGTGTTTCAGAGCAGATGTAATTAACAAAAACTGGGAGGAGCGGGGTGGAAGGGGAGCGGACACAGCATGTTGCAGCCATTTGGCTGTTGTTACTTTCATTATACAGCATCCCATTGTATCTAGTTCATCCAGATTCTGTGTCAGTGTATTCAATACTTCATTTTGTTGGAGCTCCCTGGTTTCCTCTTCTAATCTGGGCCATTCGTTTCCATGTCCAGTGCACAGCCTGTCGTCCAGGGATTTACTTTAACTGTGCTCCTCTCTTCATTGCTGTATTTTCATAAAAACTCTTTATGTTTGACAGGACAGATCCAACTACCTTGCTCTCCTTCGGAATTCTCTCAGCTGTTCTTGGCCCTTTGTTCCTCCTTGTGAAACGTGCTTTTTTGATCTCAAGTGCAGAGGGAGGAGTTCATCATATTCCTCAGTTCATTTTATGTGTTACCACTGGTCCATTCGAGGCCCTGCCATTGTGTTATGTGTTGACCCCTCCCTTCTCATGGTCTCACTTCCCTTCCCTGTCTTGCCCACCTGTCCCTGACATAGACACCCCCTCAAATGCATTTGCTAGACATGCCTGGAGACATCTGTGATCTATGTGTATCATTGTAAAGTGGAAATTATTGTTTCCTGTGTATATGTATTTAAATGATACAAATGATATCATGCAACAGATTATCATAGTTTCTTCCTTTTTAAAGCCACCATTACAATGTCACACAAAAGAGTTTCACTGTCCCCCGCACCCCGTGTTCCACTGACTCATCCCTGTCTACCTTCCCTCAATTCCTGGTAAAATATGAGTAACATGATGTTTACCATTTTAACCATTTTTCAGTGTAGATCCTGATACATGCCCCAGCATGGATGAACCTTGAACACACCATGCTAAGTGAAACAAGCCAGACACAAAAGGGCAGATATTGTATGAATCAAACTTATACAAAGTACCTAAAATGGGAAATTGATGGAAAGAAGACATAGACTAGAAGTTACTAGGTGCTGGGGTGGATGGGAGCAATGGGGGACTTACCGTTGAATGGGTAGAGTTTCTGTTGGGGTTGATGAGAAGTTTTGGACGTAGATAGCGGTGATGGTGATACATCATGGGCATGTACTCAATGCTACTGAATTACAGAATTAAAAACACCACCATTCCTTTGTGTCCCTCTTCCCCCCTTCACTTTATAGATGTGCATTGTGACATCGAGAGAGGGTAAGTGACCTCCCCAACAGTACACAGTCCCCGTGATTGCTGCCCAAGTTCCGCAACTGTCACGCCAAAGTTTTCGTTTCTCCTTCGTTTACCTCTAGGCCGCATCAGCTCGCATCACCTTCTTTTGATTCCCTCTCCTCCCACCCTGCTCTTTCACATCCACTCTCCTCTAACCGAGCATTTCTTGGAAGCGGCACTGTCGACATTGGGGGCATGAGGATTCTTTGCTGTAGAAGAGCTGCCCTGTGCCTTGCAGGACGTTGACCTGAGAGGCATTTCCGGCCTCTCCCCATTACATGCCAGCAGCACCCTCGCCCCCAGTTGTGACGACCGAAAATGCCTCTGGGTATTGCCCAGTGTCTCCTGGAGGCCAAGTCACTCCAGCTGGGCATCACTGCTCTAAAGCAGTGGTCTTTTTTTTTTTTTTTTTTTTTAAATTTCTACAAGCTCCCCGGTGCTGCTGGTTCTGTGGGTTTGGGAAGCACACATTGAATAACACGGCTCTAAACTACAGCCTAATAAGGTAACCTAATTCCCCCTCTGTTTTTGGAGACTGTATGCATCCCACTTGTAATGCAAAATGACATCTCATTCAGTACAGCATTTGCCCTAAATTAAATTGTCCATTCTGTGGAAGATGGGGATCCCAGCATTAAATTTCCAGAAGCGGAATGTCCCTGCGTGCTGGGGGCCGCACGTGATCCAGTTTTACTCCCTACACTGGGCGAGTTAGAGACCAACCGGATACATTACAAGGGAATGCTCATCAGAACCAGTCATTTCATTATTGGTGTTATTTTGAAACATGATTTCATGAGCCTCACCTGCGTATTCAGCTAGCACAGTGAGAAAAGTTTGCAGAATGAACACAGTTGAAGGGATTAACTGCTGATTGTGTTGTTGCGATCCACACAAAGGCCCGGGTGAGCTCAGGCTCTGGCGAGGCAGCCGAGTGACCGTTTGTAATTGCTCAGAGAGCTTCCTGGGAGAGCCGCACATTAGCGAGGGTTTGGAGGTGGCTCCGCGTTTGAGCAGGAAGGGCTGTAATGCTGGTCTAAATGTCTTCCATTAGATGTGAAGGGGTGGGCTTCCTACCACAGCTCAGCCAAGAAGCTCTTCTTGGGCTCCTGGGGAATTTTCACGCATCAAGGATTAAACATTTCCTGGATCTTTTTGGCTAATGCAGATCCAACATGCTCCTGCTGAGGGGGAAATGTACGGACCTTTTGAGTAAGAGTGAGAGTGGATTTTTAAAAACACACACACGAAAGAAGATTTGACTCTGGGTGGTGGGCACACATACAATATACAGATGATGTATCGTAGAAAGGTACCCTGGAAACCTGTATACTCTTACTAATCAGCGTCACCCCACTAAGTTTAATTTAAAAAAAAAAGAAGAGAAACTTGAGAACCACAATGAGTGGAGCCCCTGTTGGACGCTTTTCTCTTTCTTTCTCTCCCTTCTCCCCATCGACTGTCTCCTCTCCCAGCTCCTTCTGCCTCTTCCTGTCCCTTTGATCTTTTTGCAAAGCGGACGTAAGGAGGCATATGTATTTTTCTTTGGTTTTGTGATTTGCAGTGTGAGTTGCTCTGTCTGCTTGTTTTCCTTACAGGATCCAGAACATAGCAGCAGAGTTCCAGGAAGTGGGATGTGAAATTGTTTATCAGCTGTAAGAATTTTCAACCATTTGGTATTGATCTATCACCTTAAAAAACCATTTTGGAGTGTGAAGTTCAGTGCCATGAAGCACAGTCACATGGCTGTGCAACTGATCTCCCGAACTTTTCCATCTTGCAAATCTGGACTCTATACCCACTAACAACAACTCTCACTGCCCCTCCCCCCAGCCCCAGCAACACCTATTTGGCTTTCTGGGTGGGTGAGTTTGACTGCTCTTGATGCTTCATGTAAATGAACCCGCATAGCATTTGTCTTTTTGTGACGGGCTTATTTCAGTTAAATGTGGTGTCTCCAAGGTTCATCCACCTTGTGACATGTGTCAGAATTTCCTTCTTTTTAAAGGCTGAATAATATCCTGGTGTGTGTGCGCGTACCACATGCTTACCCATCCGTGCACCGATGGACACTTGGGCTGCTTCCACCTTTGGCTGTTGAATGGGCTGCTGGGACCTGGGTGACCACGTAGCTCTTTGAGACCCTGCCTCCACGTCTTTTGGCTACACACCAGAACCGGGACTCCTGGGTCCTGTGGCGATTCTGTTTTTCATTTCCTCTGAGGAACCGCCGTGCTTTCTGTCATAGCGGCTACACCGTTCCACCACCATCCCTGCATAAGGCTTCCAGTTCTTCCACATCCTCTCCAGTGCTTGTTCTTTTTGGTTTCCTTTTCTCATAGCCACCCTCGTGGGCGTGAGGCGAAACCTTATGGTGGTCAGTATGTTTGGGTCATGTGCCTGGCACTGTGCAGTGGCCAGGCGTGGAGCTCGTGGGTGGAAAATGCATACAAATAACTAACTAGCTGTACACCTTGCTTGAGAGGAGAAGTTCTAGGGCTGGGGTGGAGGACCTGACTAGTTCCTGGACCAGGGGTGTCTCTTAAAGATACAGTAGCTCATGCCCATGCATCCCCCTTGGATGGGGACATTTTCATGCCGCTCCTTTATGAGGCTTCTGGGGAGGTAGCCTCTTGGCTGCTCATTTTGCAGAGGCCCATGGGTCCTTTCTGAGCACACAGCCGCTCTGGGGACTGAGACTTGCCAGACGTCTTCATAGGTCTTTAGAGAGCTCTTGCTCCTGCCAACCGTTGTCCGTCAATACATGGCGGCACCTCCTGGCCAGCCGCCCACTAAATTAGTCTCTCCTCTACAGACAGTCACCCCTGGCCAAATGTTCCCTTACTGGGAAGGATGCTCTGGCGACTCAAGGCGACCTGGATTCCTGTGATACCCTTTGCCAGCTTGTGGCCAGAAGTGGCGATGTCCTGGGGGTGGGGGGAGATCGCGGTGAATGGGGCCAGGAGGGGTGGCTGGACGCTGTTGCGTTTGGGTGCATTTTCTGTCGCTCCAAGACTTAGACTTGCTTTTGCGGAGTGCCAAGATTGGACTTGATGATCCCATCTTGCTTGGGATTTGGAGAGTTTGAGAGGAGGTGGCTAGGGCAGCCGTCCCGACACTTTCTTAGATAAGAGATGGATATGATGGGTGATGTCATAGGGTGACAGCAACCACAGGTACGCTCAATTTCGGGGAAGGTGGCTGCAATCCTGACCTCCTCTTTTCCACTCATCAGACTCCCCTGGAAAGCCAGATTGGAAGTGTAACGTTATAATAGGGAAGCATGCTTACCAATAGTACCTGAAGCTTAGCACATTCTCAAAAGCATATGCTGTTTGAAGTTATTATTATGATGCATATTTTAGACTCCACCTACGGTCTGGGGTAGACAGACTGCACCGCGTGGGCCAAATCCACCTGCCACCTGTCTGTGTACAGCCCGAGGGCTAAGGATGGCTTTCCCATCTTTTAAGTAGAGGAAAACCACAGAGAAGTATTCTGTGTCTTGTGAAAATCGTGTGCCGTTCAGATGTCAGCGTCTGTAAATAAACCTTGATGGGACCACAGCGATGCCAATTTGCTTGTGTTGTCTGACCGCTTTCTCCCTGTGGAGACACAGCTGAGCCGTTGCCACAGATGTCCCAGGACCCGCAAAACCCCGAGTATTTATTACGTGGCCATGTACAGAAGGAAAGTTCGCTGGCAGTTTTCAGACTGTCATCTTTATGGGAATCCACTGCGTATTTGGATGTGTTTGTCGATGATTTGTCATCCCTGTGATGGGCATCTTGCTCACCGTTGTCATTCTAGATCTGGGTGTGGAATGACAGTTCCAGTGAGTTCATTGTAACCCTGACGTCTGGCGATTCTCCGTCTCCCGTGAACGATCACGCTGCAGTCGTCACTGTCTTTTCCCGGTTGACCTGCTGGAACTGCCAGGCTGCCCTTCTGAGGCATTGTGGGTGGGTGGGTGGGTGGGGGGCGTTCCTGAGCAAAGCCTGCCTGTTCCCCAAACCTGTTCTGAGGGTTTTGCTCTGGGCTCTAGCCCCTGAGCTCTCTGTGGGGCATCTCTCTCTGCCTTAGCCCCAACCCTTTTATGGGACGCCCAGGAGACTGGGAGCAAGAGCAGGAGAATGTATCACAGAATGGTTGGGGTCCAGGACCCTGAATCCCAACCCCACCTGGCCCAGAGCTCATCATCGCCCTCGGGGCACTGCAGCTGCCACCCCCCATCTCCTGCCCCCCGGGGGGTCGGCCTGTTTCCCCACAGTCAGCGGTGAGTGCCTTTGGCCATCTCTCCCCCGCAAATCAGGTCAAAGCCCCCCACTCCCACTTTGTCCCAGAACGAGGAGAGTCCTTCCTTCCCCGCTGACGCAGAAGTGTCTTTAGAGCAAAGTGTCTCGGCCTCTCCAAGAGTGATTCTCCCCACATCACAGAGACGCCTCCCTTCCTCTTCTCCCCACAGTGGACTCACCTCTGTCGGAGGGGCTACTGAAAAAACACCGGTGGCTTTAAAAGAGGGGTTTGCCTTCCACTTAAGCCTTCAAGATGGTACACATATCAGGGTTCAGCTTCATAGCATGAACGAATGAATGGATGAATATGGCCAAATAGAATCTGTATAATTTTATATAGCATATATAATATATATAGTGTATAACATACACTCTTCTCTATAGCCCATCATATAGTAAAATATATTTGCTGTATGTAATAAGTTACATACTAAGTTTCTATGAACATTAAATTAGTTTAAAAACTTTGGGACTTAGTTGTCAGTTACCCGTGACTGTCACCTCATAGGGGTTCTGACCCGGGGGTGGCCAGTCTCTGGTTCAGAACTAAGCGAAGCTGAAAGCAGGAGCTGACGCCCAGAGACGTGGGACGACTCTCTCAGCGGGCGACTGCGCTTCACTCCGTGCCAGCCCGCGGTCTGGCTTCCCGTTCCAGCCTCAGCTGGCCCCAGGACGGGGGACAGAGGGGGTGAGGGGGTGAGGGTAGGACAATTGGGGGCACAGATTGGTGACATCGTCTTCCAGGAAACATTCTTGCACGTGTATGGCCCACCGGCGGCAGGTGATTCTGGGCCCCCGAGTCTAGGGGGGTGTTGTGGTGTGGACGACATTGCCTGTGCTGAGTGGGCACCGATGGATGAGATGGGCACCCGGAAGCTGGAGGAAGGCCAGAGAGGCATGGGGTGGGTTCGTGGGCTGAGCAAAGCACTTCGATGCTGCGCCGGTGGTGTCCGGTTAGCCACTGACCGCGAGGTCCTTCTGGGGACAGCAGCCGTGGTCAAAGGGCCAGCGGCGCGGGCGGGGTGCCGGGGCGGAAGTGGCAGTGGTGAGAGCGTGCCCGTGCGTGCCTCTCTTCTTTGCTGTCTTTTTCTTGTGATGAAAGTCATAAGTTCACTGTGTACATTTAAAAACTATATACATGAGAGGGAAAAGAAAGGAATCCAACCCCTGAGCGATTTAATTAAAAAAAAATTCATGGTGCTTCTCCTGAAGCGAGGTTCCAGATTCCGGGAACAGAGGGACAAGGGCACAGACCTCCTCCGCCCTGGAGTTTATAAATAGCTGAACGAACGAGTAAGATTTTTTCAGAAAGTGGCAAAGGCAGTGAAGAGAATAAAATGGATCCCGGAGTAACGTGGTACAAGGTGAGTTTAGCAAGAGGTGATTTCTCCTTCACATTTCCGGGGGGAGGGTGCTTTCGAGGCCTTTCCCCTCGTAGCTGCCCCTTCCCTTCCCTCCCGGCCTCGTTCGGTACCATCTCTCTAAAAATGGGGTCCCGATGAGCGTTCTGGGGCTGCAGTCTTATTTCGCCCACTTAATGTATTGTGAACATCTTTCTGTTTCATGATTTATTCACCTGCATCTTCATCTGATGGAGGCAGAGCAATGTAGCATGTAGGCTGGGCCGCACTTCTGTGTCCCTCAGGACGGTGCACGGGCCACTCCGGTTGCTTCCGGGGCACTGAAGGGGTGATGCCCTGGGGTCCCTCTGTCCTCTTCCTTCCACCAGCACGGCCCCCCACCCCCGGCTCCGGCTGGCACCGCCCCTCCCTTGGACCGTTGACATCGGCTTCGAATGAGTCCCCTGACTCCATCTTGCACTCTTCAGGCCAGATTGTGTATTCGTGATCATGTCGCTCTTCCCCCTGAACCGTCATTGGTTCCCTGTTGCCTGCACAATAAAACCTAAACACTGTGGCTTTATCGCTTTTGGGTTGGGCGTGAGTAAAACCGCATGGCTTGGTACGTACGTGTAAAGACACCCAACATTCTTAGTCCCTAAGGAAATGCAAGTCAAAACCAACTGGTACAAAACCAAGTGGTGTAATGAGGCACTACTTACTGGGTGCTAGGATGGAGAAATATATCATGTATGTGTGTGTATATATGAGATATGCATGTCAAATACATATAGTAGAATAGATGATATATATAAAACGGAATTTATATACACACAAACACACACATATATCTGAGTCTATGTATAGCTGTAGTTTATCTATAACGGAGCATAATAAGTGTTGGCAAGGGTGCAGAGAAATCAGAACCCTCATACATTGCCTGTGGGAAAATAAAAAGGTGCAGTCTTTGTGGAAGACAGTTTGGCAGTTCCTCAAAAAGCTAAGCTTAGGATAACTACACAACTAAGCAATTCCACTTCCAGGTCCATACCCAAAACAACTGAAAACAGGGACTTGAACAGACACTTGTATGCCAGGATTCATTGCAGCGTTGTTCACAATAGCCAAAAGATGGAAGCAACTCAAGCGTCCACCAACAAATGAATCAACAAAATGTCACATGACGGAGTATTATTCATTCGTGCAGGCGAATGAAGTTCTGATCAATGCTGTCACGTGAAGGAACTGTGGAAACCTTATGTTAAGCGGTATAAGCCAGGCATGAAAGGAGAAACATATGGTCCCATTTATCTGAGATATGTAGAGCGTAGGCAGGTTCGTAGAGACAGAAAGTAGAGTAGAGGTTACCATCTACACGGGAGTGGGGAGTTACTGCTTGGTGGGTAGAGTTTCTGTCTGGGGTCTTCAAGCAGTTTCTGGAGTGGTGATGGATGCAGAACGGTGTGAATATCATCGCCAATGAATTGCAGTCCAAAAAGGGTTACAATAGCGAGTTTTAGGCTATGGATATTTTGCCACAACAGAAACCAAAGAGAAGCGGATGCTTGTCCATCCGGCCTCCGCACCTTTGCTCACATGGTCCACCCTTCTCACTGCTTCCCTTCCGTGTCTGCCGTCGAAATCCCTTCCCATCCTCCGGGCCCATCTCGGGTGGTCCCTCCTTCCCTGAGGGCTCTTCTGACTCATTGTCCCTCCATCTGCTCGCAGATCAACGTGGCCTTTAACTTGTTTGAACTGCTGGAGTACTTGCATATGCTCCTCTTGTACTGTTTTGCTGCCTGAAGCCCCTACTAGGTTGTAAGTTCTTTGGGCACCGGGACCTTACTTACCTTGTTCGTCTTTGCATTATTCATTCAACAAATATTTACTGAGCCCATTAAGTGTCAGCTTGAAATAGAGTGCCAGTATACCATAAAGGTCCAATTGATGCTAAACAGAATTGAAATGCCAGAGGTGGTGTGAACCCCAGATTCTCCAAGGAGTTTCCGAGGGGCGTAACCTTAAGGAGGGGCCACCTGACTCCCGGCTTAAAAGCCTTGTGGGCTTTCGTTCTTGGAAGCACTGGACTCTGACAGATGGTTTTTCCTTTCTTCTCGGAACACGTATCACCCATCTTTGGGGAAGAATTTTTTTTTCCCTTCTCCCAGTTCCAACCCTTGTGATCTGAGTGATTTGCCACGTTTCTTACCTTTTTCTCTCTTGGCCACTGCTGATTGGCTGAAGGTGGGCAGCAGACCCACGCCAGCGTTTCCCTGGGGTTTCTGAGATCAGAAGCGAGGAGGAGAGCCTGGCGGAGGCCAGAAGGCGTATCGCCACCTGTGTAAGAAGCGGGCGGGCAACAGGCTAGGGCAGGGCTGATGCACAAAAAGAAGAGGGGAGGTGGAAAGAAAGACCCCCGGGTCCAGGTGCATCAGAGATCCAGACGTACCTGTCTGTGCCGTAGCTGCTTGTCTCGACCTTCCCCTGTGTTCTGTGAGGCAACACACTCCCCTCTGGTCCAAGTGAGCCTGAGCTGGGGTTCCATCCCTTGCAACCAAATCGCTGCACCTCTGGAGCCCAAGATTTCTCGTGATAAAGTGACGATAATAGGATTGTTCTGCATATTAAACATGAGGCATATGAAATGCTGACGATAGCGCCTGGCCCATAATACGGGTCTGGTACATTTTAACAATGATTGCTGTCTGAGTCAGCATCCATGGTGCTGACATCTACCAGCCGTGTGACCTTGGGCAAGCCACTTAACCTGCCCGCCGTGCCTCAGTTTCCACAACTGCACAATGCGGGCAGTCACAGCTCCCGCTCCAGAGGCTCGTTGTGAGGGTGGAATGAGTTCATGCACCAGCTCCCGCCCTCGACTGCACATTGGAACGCCTGGGGAGTTCTTACCACTCCCGATGCCCAGCGTGGGCTGTGGGCTGAAGAAGAAGAGATAACGTGGATTCTTCTCACAGCTCTGCCCACGAGAGGGTCATTCTGCAAGACGCTAGCGCCTCTGTGCTGTCCATCCTTGTGAACCCCGGCCATGCCTCCTTCTCTGATGACAATCTGAGTTCCGAAGGTCCTTCACCCTTTGCAGCCAGGTCTCGCTGAGGTGTCTCCCCCCGTGGGGGCCGAAGGCACAGAGGGGTTCGGTCCACACCCTCCACAGAGCCTCACCTCACCGCACCCCCGTTCGGCCTGGTTGGTAGACACTTGGCGTGCAGCTCCAAGCGTTTGGCTGGTATGTTTGTTGCCAGACGCTAAAACCGTGTTGTTGGGGACATGGGCTGTATTATGTCACCAGCTGAGGCTGTGAAAAGCTAGAACTGCCGAATGAGCTGCCAGCTCCGGCCTTGATCTTCAGTGGGCACCCCTGTGCTCACCGGGGGCGGGGGGGGGCACGCTGAGACACTCACTGTGAACTCTGTGAGTTACCTGGGAAGGCGTCTTGCTCTTGCAGTGGCATTTAGTGGCAGCATCTCAATTGTTATTTCAAATATTTTATAAATTATTCAAGACATCAAAAGTATAATATCAGCAAATGTGTAAATCAGAGCTATACTGTGCCAGATGCTGTTTTAAGCACCCTGCACGTGCTCACTCAAAGGCTCACTGACTCTGCTGTACATTAGAATCACCTAGGTAATTTTAGGAAGTCCCGATACTCGGGCCACACCTGGCGTTTGTGAGTTCGGGATCGCTGGGCATCGGAATGGTAAGACCTCCCCAGGCGTTCCAATGTGCAGTCGAGGGCGGGAGCTGGTGCATGAACTCATTCCACCCTCACAACGAGCCTCTGGAGCGGGAGCCGTGACTGCCCGCATTGTGCAGTTGTGGAAACTGAGGCACGGTGGGCAGGTTAAGTGGCTTGCCCAAGGTCACACGGCTGGTAGATGTCAGAGTTCTTCCTCATCATCCTACAACGCTACAACTGCTACACTTCACCACCCCCTGAACAGAGGCCTGAGCGCCGCCCCGGATCCTCCGCCCACATCCCACTGCCCGCGGATGCCTCCTCTCCCGTGGCTTCTCCTGGGCATCTCCTGAGTCTGCTCACTGGTCCTCTCGCCTTCCGACCCAGGCCCGACCTCAGCTGTGTCCAATAGAAGCATAAGGCATGCCGCACGTGTGAGGTGGAAGTTTCTATGAGTCACATCTAAAGAGTAAAAGAGGGAACTTAGCCCTGGCTGGGGTAGCTCAGTGGATTGAGCATGGACTGTGAACCAAAGGGTCGCGGTTTGATTCCCAGTCAGGGCGCATGCCTGGGTTGCAGGCCAGGTTCCCAGTAGGGGGCGCTTGAGAGGCAACCACACATTGATATTTCTCTCTCTACCTGTCTCCCTCCCTTCCCCTCTCTCTAAAAATAAATAAATAAATTCTTAAAAAAAGAGTGAACTTAATCTCAATATGTTTTATTTAACCCAGTATACCCCCAATGTTATCCTTTTGACATGTAATCCATATTAAAAATTTTAACGAGATATTCTGCATTCCTTTTCTTCCACGTGAAGTGTTCAAAGTCCTGTGGCCACAAAGTGTCCTACGGCTGCAGCATGTCTCAGCCTGGACTAGTTACTTTTCACGAGTTCACATCACACTCGAGCGATGGCCACCCTGTTGGACAGTGAGCCTCTCCACCCTGCAGCCAGAGTGAAATTCCTGAAAAGTCAGCTTTTCAACACATGTCCCCGGTTCCCCATCACTTTCAAACTAAAGTCAAGGTGGGGGGAGGATTAAATGTGGGAGGTGGGGTGGGTAGGGCGGCGGAGAGTAATGGGGGAAATGGGGACTACTGTAACTCAACAATAATAAAAAACAAAGTCCACCAGGGCGCCCGTGATTGGGTCCCAACTCACCTTTCTAGGCTGTCTTTTCAGAGCCTCTCCGTGCGCGGGCCGCCGGCCTTAACACACACCTTCCTCCCCCCAAACACATCCTGGTTACCCAGGTCTCCGTGCCTTTGCACAGGCGGTTCCCTTCATGCCGTCTCTTTCCGCTCTGCACTAGAAGACCTCTTCCCCGAATCCTAGCTGAAATGCCTTCTCCTCTGACAATCTTCCAGCTTTTATCTAGGAAGAGGGAGTCCCACCCTCCTAGGGATTCACATGGCACTTGAACGTAGCTTGTACGGTATTTCTTGCTAACTGTCCATGTAGGCATTTCCCTCTCAAAACCAAGGGCATCCCCAGGGCGGGGACCACAGCTTGTCCGTCTGTCCGCTCCTAGTGCCTTTCTCCCTAAACGCCCCTCCAAGAGGGGTCAGACACACTACCTCACACCAGTTCCCCTCGTTCATTTTTATTGTTCGCCTGGTTTGCAGACGTGTTTGTTTGGGGCCTCGTGATCTAACCCTCCCATTTCACAGATGGGGGAACTGAGGCCCCAGACTGGGAGAAGACTAAACCTGCTGCCTTCCGGCCCACTTCCTGGCTGGCTCCACTCAGCTTCCTGCTGCTCACCGGTGCGTGTTCTGGAAAATGCAAGGTGACATTAGCCTGAAGAAGAGATGAGAAAGTGAATCCGCTTTATGTAATCCGCGGCTCATGAAATAATACAGTGCAAATAGAACGTGCGTAAAGGAGACCGCATTTCAAATGCCCTAGGGTTGCTGGGTGCGTAATGGAATCCTCTTACGAGTCCTGGTATAAAGAGAAAAGAGATCGAACGGATGGTTTTCGTAAATTTTTACCCGCCCCCAACCCAGTTGGCACTTCCCACGAGTGAGAGCCCGCTGCGGGGGCGGGCAGAGCCGGCTGCCGGTGCGCCTGTGCCTCCGTGAGGAAAAACCGTTTGGGGTGGGTCGTCTGCTGCTTCGGTCTCCTGGAGCGTCAGCCCCGAGTGTGGCCACGGCTGGGGGAGACGATCATCACGTGCCCGGAAGGGCCGGTTTGGGGCGCTGCGACATCGCGGAGTGTTGTTTCCTGCTCTGGAGTTCAAGTTCTTGGCCATCCGACTTCCTCGTAGTCTCAGCCATTTGGAAATGGGGTCCCCCTGAACCTGGGCCTTAGCGTAGAAGGAAGCTTTCTGATCGAACAAGCGTGGTCCAAGTTTCTCTTGGCAACCCCGGCGTGCTGGGAGAGAAGCCAGAGAGCCGCGGGGGAGGGCGGGGGGTGCCGCTCAGGGAAGCGGTTCTCTGGGGCCGTGGAGCGCGGGTTCAGGGAGCACGTCTCCCGGCGCCCGAGAGCATCACCGGCGTACAGAGAGCAACGCCAATCTGATGGACTCCGTCCACGTTCTGGAACTAATCAGGCAGGACATTTAAGAAAGACATCGAATCCGACCAGCGGGCTCCAGTTTGGGGGTTACCAGTAGCCTCCTGGCCCAATAATTCAGTAGAACCGCCTGCAGAACTCAGGCCGGTGCATCGCCGTGATTCCAGTTTTATTGTGAAGGGCGCCAGTCCAGACCGCCCGAAGGGAGGGGTGGGGGCGGGGCTCTGGGAGGGCTGCGGCTGCGGAGCTCCCGCGTCCCCAAGATCATTACCCTTCCCGCATGGCACGTCAGGGTATGGCTGGCAACCCGGGAACTCACTGGAGCTTCCCGCGCTCCGAGTTTTCACTAGGGTTTCATTACACAGGCATGGCTGGTCGAACCTTTAACCCTGTGACTGAACTATAGCTCCCTGCCTTCCCTGACCTCGGGAGGGACAGACTGACATCCCATGACCTGAAGGCCTCACCCTCTATTCACATGGCTGGTCATTCGAGTAAGGCCAGTGCGGGCCCCTCCCAACCCCGCAGGGGCCACTGCGGTCACCTCATTAACACAGACTCGGGTGTGGTCTGAGGGCCCCACCAGCAGTGACAAGGGCACTTCTGTCATGTGGGAGCTTCCAGGGGTTTAACAGAGGCCGAGTCCCAGGAGCTGGGGGTTAAACACCGGACGTCCTCCTTACCACCCAGCCGTCTCCCAGGCTGGGTCGCAGCTCCTTCTCGGGCTGGCTGGCCACCGCCGGCCACCGCCGTCCACCGCCGGCCACCGCCGTCCACCGCCGGCCACCGCCGTCCACCGCAGGGGTCTTTGCTGCGGTCACCTGCAGGCCCAGCACCAGCATCTGGCTGCGACTTTCGGCACCTTCCCCCCACAGCCTCAGCAGAGGTCCCTCCTGGGTCTCCTCCCAGTCCCCCGGGGTCCCCATTTCCAGCCCCACTCTCTCTTCCTCCCAAAGCTGTGGCCTAGAAAAGTCCACCTCTGTGTGGCCCCGTCTCTTCATTGGTAACATACGGGATGTATTGGGTTGGCCAAAAAGTTTTTAGTTTTTTTCATACAACAGCTCTAGTCGTGCTGAGTTGTCTTTAACTTCATTTAAAACAATTTCATTAGATTGTATTGTGACAGCTGTCATGTCAGCGTGCGCTTTAAAAAACTTGTTGAAATTGGTGAATTTTTGTGTAGCCATTTCAATATTGAAGATGGGAGAAAATATGCAACACTTTGGGCATATTATGCTTTATTATTTCAGGAAAGGTAAAAATGCAACTGAAATGCAAAAAAAGGTTTGTGCAGTGTGTAGAGAAGGTGCTGTGACTGATTGAACATATCAAAAGTGGTTTGTGAGGTTTCTTGGTACTACTGACATTTTGGTCAAGTAATTCTTCCCTGTGGGGCTGCCTTATGCACTGGAAGATGTTTAGCAGCACCCCTGGCCTCTACCCACTAGAAGCCAGTAGCAGGAGATAGCCAATATACTCAAGATACCCAGATCAATAAACCTATTGGTGAAAATGGAAAAGGTGTCTTTTATTTTATGGAAAAAACTAGACGCCAACCCAATAGATCAGTTTTGACTCGATGAAGATGGTTCTTATCCCAGGAAGCTTTCTCTAGAGGACACTTTTGCTTAGTTTCTTGTGCTAGCATCTGAATTCTTTTCCTTTTTTGGGGAGGAGGGGAATCCTGCACTTTATGAGATGACTCTTTCTCCTATTATAAAAGTCAAAAGGGCCAGAACTTGCTTTCTCGGCCTTTCATGCAGCTCGGATGTGATCACATGGCCTAGGCTTTGGCAGTCAGACCTTTGCTTTGTCGGAGGTGGCGATGTGGAGACTCGGGGTTGGCGGCTGTCTCCATGGAGCCTGCGTGCCTTCCCCCACTCCCTCACCCCTGGTGCGGTTTCCTTGCCTCTCTTTCTCCTGAGCTCCAAGGGCTCTTCTTTTGCCTCTGTAACTCCCTTCCGCACCCATTTCTTCTATGGCTGATTTCTACCTCTGTGACATTCTAAATAAGCTTTCTCTTATAGTTTGGGGGAAAATAAAAGACTCAGGGTGAAACCAGACAGAATCAGATTTCCTTGTCTGAAGACATTGTCCAATACACCTTCCTTGACTTGCCAGATTGGCCAGGTGGCTTTCTGGATGCTCCACCTGCACCCTGTGGTCTGTCCCCACCTCCACTGTGATAGCTCACGTGTATTGGGTCTCCCTGGGAGTTACATGCTCTCTCATTGATTCCTTAGTGTTATACCCATTTTACAGATGTGGTATGTGGACATGAAGACACCTTCCAAACTCACACAGCTAGAGAGAGCAGTTAGGAATGTTCTCAATTGGATGCCAGAACCTTCTCTTTTACCCATCATGCTACAGGACCACTGTTTAACCCTTCTGTACCACCCTGGAGGAGAGGGTGTAGGTGTCTATTTTTGTACCTCCGGCATCTCTCAACAGGGCCTGGGACATAGTAGTTGCTCAATAAATACTCAAGCTCGAGGAGATGACAAGGTCTCACCTGGCCCAAACACTCCATAAACATCTGTGAGCTGCCCACCCACCAAACAGCACCCCTGCCACCAGCCGCCCCTCCAGAACTTGTTTTCTAGTCAGTAGGAGTCATTCTTCGCCTTCACACACCTGTTCCCACAAACACCTCCAAGTCCACGGGAAGTTGAACCTTTGCTCCACTGGCTGGCTTTTCTCTTCCACCTCTGCTCCTGGCTCTTGGGCCTTTGCCATGCCCTCCCACCTCCAATTCTTTAATGAGAAGGATTTCACACTGTTAGTGAGAGCTTCACATCTTTGGGAAGGTTTGGGCAGAGTGAATTTTGCCATTTGGAGGATTTAAATGGTTTCAGAAACATGTCCTTACTGAATCTCTGGCTCTGCCTCCCGACTAAAAGATGACCAGCTTAAATCCCGAGACAAAACCCTCCAAATATTTCTCCCTGTGGCTCTTCTTTGGGCTCAGAAGCTGTGGGGCGCAGTTATATATTGCCTCCTTCTAGTCCCTAATCTGTTTTAGTTGTAAAAGATTTTTGTTTGAATAAATATCCCTGGCCTAAGCAGAGTAGGTCTCGTTGCTGCCTTTTTTGTAGAAGGGTCTGTTTTGCTGGCAAGGACAAGGGGCACGTAATACTAATATGAACCACTGGGTGGTGCTACAGCTCTGAGAAATAGTCTCAGATAGTGGCGAGCCGGAGGGTGGAGTAAGTCTTGAGGTTTCAGCATCTCCCCTGCCCAAGACCGGGACAGACGTGTTCTGGACTTGGCTCTGCCACAGTAATATCACCCAGCCCTGGGCCCACTCACTGCGTGACAGACGCTCGCTAAGTGTAACTGCTGTTCCTGTTAGTATCTGAGTGCCACACCCAAATCCCACCGCTCCAACTCTTTTCCAGCCAGACATCCAACATTCAGCTCAATTTTATTATCCGGGATTTGAGGAAGAGAAATACAGCGTGGGAGTCTGGAGAGGGCGCAGGCAGAGTCTGGCTGCACCGATGGGGAGCTGGGAGCGGCTGGAAGGTTGAGACTGGGCCGTGCGGGGTGAGGGGAGCCGCCGCTTGGGAGTCCGTCCCTTCAGAAACATCATTGCACAGTCTCCAGGTGACCCTGCTGCTCCCTCGTGGGCACCCAGGAGGGGAGGCAGGGAGCAGGAGCACAGTGGAGACCTCCTCCCCGGGGACGGCTGGGCGACTCAGGCCCCGGCTATATCTGGACGCTGTGGGGCCGGATGGGGTTGCTGATCCGGTTCTGCAGCCAGGTGATGTAATCCGCCTGGGGCATGTGGATGATGTGCTCTCGCACAAACTGCGGGGCGAACACACACAGCGGGGCCTCAGGGTGAGTCTGAAGCGAGACTCTTTGCCTTCCCCTCTGACCCCCAAAGATCCTGGACTGTTTGTGGTCGGGGCTGGTGGTCTCAGGACGCCTCCAACCACTCGGGCATTCCTAATGCGGGGAGCATCGTGCCCCGGGGTGGGGGGTGGGGCGGGTTCTTTCAAGAAAGAGATCCCTTTCTAGTATCCTGGTTCAGGAGGCTGATTTTAAGCCTTTCCTATTGACCCAAACAAGTTTGGTGAGATCAGGAAAACCCAGCTGACTGCATATTTCTTACTTTTCTAATATCTTTTTAAAAATCTTTTGTCCATGAACTTCCTGGTTCACAGGCCCCTTCGAGAATGGATGACAACCGTGGGCTTGCTCCCAGGGAAGGGTTAAGACACAGAACATGGTTCCGGGTAGCCGTAGGTCAGGACACCCCACACCCAGGTTATCAGAAGTCTGTGATGTCCCTCCTCGGAGAGGAACATGCTGAGCTTTACCAGCTGGGGCTGTGACCTCCCCTCAGAGAACTGGGGGTATCTCCACACCCCCCACCTGTTACCCATTCAGAGATTGCCCCCTAACTGGCAGGTTAAAGGCGGAACCCTTAACTGGCAAGTGAAGGCGGGGCAGTCGCTGTGGTCAGTTTTGGGCTAGCCGGCTGGAGTCTCTCCTGGCCCGGTGAGCTCCTCCAACAACTGCGGTTCTGTTCTGCCTCGGGGCCTTTGCACGTGCTCTCCCCTCTGCCGGACCTGCCTTTCCCCTTCGCTCCCTGGCTGTCCTTTCCTTGTTCAGGTCTCAGCTTAAAAGTCGCTCACCTTCCCCAGGCGCCCTGGTTCAAACAGGCCCCCTCTACCTTGGCCTTGAACTAGCGCTCCTCAAACTCTGTTGTGCTTACAGATCGCTGGGGGTCCCCTCTACAAGCAGATGCCCAGTTGGTAGGTTTGGCTGGGAGCCTGAGACCCTGCATTTCCAACAAGCACCCGGGTAAGATCCATGCCGTGGGTTCGTGGGTCACAGTTGGAGTGGCCAGATTTAGAGGGCTGCTGGTGATGACCTCCATTTGTTTTATCCACTGGCCCATTTACTTCTGCCTCTCCAAAGCCTCCAGGTTTCCAGGGGGCACCATTTACAAAGCAAATATGATGTCTCCTGGAGCTGAACAAATGAGGTCAGGTGATGATCGAGGCTCTGTGAAGGCGGAGATCTTTGTCTTTCTAATGGTGCTCCCAGCCCTCAACTGGTGCCTGCACTGAGAGATGATGGACGGAATGAGGGCGCCGGAGGCGGTGTCGGGGAGGGCCGGGGGCAGTTACCTCGATGGCCACGGCGATGTCGGGAGAGCACAGTTCCCAGATTCTCAGGTCCTGTAGAACCTTCAGGAGGACGTGCGGCCTGATCCTCAGGTCCAGGTTTTCCCCAAACTTCTGCAGTTTTGCCAGGATCTTCTTGGCGGGGCGGAAATTCTTCAGGTCTTCTGGGAGTTTGGACAGAAGATCAAAGTACCTGCGATGCGGAGAAGAGAGGGCCAGTCGGGAAGCTGCTGGGAGGTGGGCCTGGGCCCCTCCCGCCCTGCACCCCCACTCTCTTCCTGCCCCTCGTGGGATGTCTGCGGGGCGGCATCAGGCTTCGTCTGGGGGACTCCCCTGCATCCCAGCTGCAAGGGGCCCACGGACCCCACGAGTCTTTCATGTGTGGGGGTAGGAGAAGCCGGGGCATTTCATTAACCAAACAGATTAGGGACGTACTTTAAAGAGATGCATTTACGATTTTCCTATCAAGCAGACAACGTGAAAAGCTTACAGGACGGGAAGGGACACTGAGATTGTGAAGCTTCCCTTTCGTGAGTGGCTCAGGCCAGGGAGGACATGGACACACCTGTGGGAAACGTTCCGGGATGCAGGAGGCTCTCCCGCAGGAGACGATGGAGGAGGCGGAGGAGGGGGGAGGGGGCCTGGGGCGAAGGGGGGAGGAAGTGTGTGTGCATTTGCCACGCTCTGTAGTGAATATGCTGGGGCCACGGCTCCGTGTGTTTCGAGGGCTTCGAGAGCCTCTCCGAATGCTGTGACTGAGTGTGAGGGTCGCCTAGTAATTCCTGGTGGGAGCAAGGTGGATTCTAACCTGGAGGTGGTTGAGGTGGGTGGTCCAAGTTTAAGGCATCCGTGTAAAAGAGGGGGTTGGCATCTCTTAAGATAAAAGGACCCCCCCCCCAATATATGCACCGACTGTGGGAAAATGTGAAGAAATTGACCACCCACCATACATTTTGGGCTCCTCGTACTCTTTTATACTTTATGGTCTATATTTATATATATTTATCCTTGTCTCTTTGGAAGCTCCCGTTCCACATCACTAAATCACGGAAGGAATTCTGGGTACGTTTTTAGACTTTCTCATCTCACTCTGAGAGCTTGGTGTACTCGCCCCACCAGGATTAGGTTCGTAAAACCACAGTTCATCTGGCTCCAGCTCCGGCTGCAGACGAGCAGAGGGACTGGGGTCAGACGGGGGGTTTAAATCCTGACGTTTCCTCATTTGCAAAGTAGGGATTAACACGGACCCGCCAAGGTTTTCGAGGGGAATAAAACAGATTGCTGATGAACATTGCTGACGGGGGTGTCTGCCATTCCATAATTGCTCAGCTCGTGTGGCTGTGGGATGCACTTACGATCGCCCCTGGGCACCGCGTTCCTAGGATACGCCTGCCTGCTTTTGTATCCTTCAGGGGTTCAGTTATTTGGGGAACACAGTGACTCTGGCCTCTGACTCTGTAGAAGCTTTCAGGTTGGTTTGCCTCATCCGCCGCTCCCATAGGGGCTGGCGAGTTAGTCCTTATCTGCGAAAGTCTGAATCAAACAGAAGGCAGATACAGGGAACAGAGCCAGCCGGGTCCTCCGCGCTTCAGCACTGGAAGGAGTCTTGCCTGACTGTGCTCTGGGGATAGCCCGTGTGGGGGGCCGTCCTGCTGGCCAAGGACATCCTGAATGCAAACGGGACCAAAGGGGGCTTTGTGACAGCAGCCCTCCCCTCCACCCCTTCCAGGACCGTCTCATCTGGGTCTCGGGATCCTTACCAGTGGTCGGCAACCTCTTCTACGCGTCCTTTTACCACGGAGACTTTATGTCTCATTTTTGCTACGTCCTTCTGGAAATTCGAGACGAGGACAAAAGCGTGGAACTTCTGGAGACCTCTCTCTTCTTGGCGCCTGCGTCACGGGTTGTTTGAGAAAGAGGAGGAAGGGTCAGACTCCTGTCTCCTTCAAGCACACCGGCTGCCCTTTGAGATCGGGCACGAACGCTTTTTCCATTGCGAGGTCCTCCTTCACCCGGCTAGCCACTGTTGAATTTACTCTCCGGCGTGGCTATGAGATGATACAACGGTCTCCAAAGTCCTGAAATGCTTTTCTCTTGCTAGATCCAGTAACTTTTTATTTTTATTTGTTTATTTTTTAAGTCAGCTCTCACCCTGACCGGTGTGGCTCAATGGACTGAGCACAGGCCTGTGACCTGAAAGGTCACCAGGCTCGACCCCTGGTCACGGCACGGGCCTGACTCGTGGGCCAGGTCCCCCACTGGGGGCCTGCCAGGAACACTGATGTGCTCTCCCTCTTTTTCTCCTTCCCCTCCCTCGAAAATAGACTCTTTTTTAAAAAATCAGCCCTCATCGTCTCTCTAATTTTGATGGTATTTACACAGCGTTCTCGTCTATGAAGTGAAGGATAGTAATGGTTCCTAGTTCTCAGAGGTGAGAATGAAACAATATAATGTATTTAATGACAGCCACAGGATAGGCACTTAACTCAGGTTGGTTCCTCTCTTCTCCACCGCCCCCTTATCATTTTGTGCATATGCCCAGTCTCTGCAGAGAGAGACTGTGTTATAGACCTAACCATGCCGTTCACTGACATGCACATTTCAACGGCTTCTCCTTTTACTCAGGATGAGTCCCTCTGCGTGACGTGCCCTTCAAGGCCCTGGATTATTCAGCCCCTACATTTTCCAGCTTCACCCCTGTCCTGCCCATCTCTCCTCTCCCAGAATTTGATGCTTTGGCTCATGATCAATGTCTTTGCGGCAAGGTTCAACCTCCACAGCCAGACTAGTAAGGCCTTTTATGATGTGGCCTCTGTCTGTCTCTAAGAACCTCGTAAGCAGCTTAAGCCCCAGCCACCCCTGGCCCCTGGAAATTCCTGGCCCACAGCGCTCCCTCCTGGCTTTAGGGTTTTGCCGTTCTTTTCCCTAGAACTCCCTGCCCTCCTACTTTGTCTGTGTGACTTTCTGGGTTTGAATTCCCCCTTTACTGCTTAACTCCTGGGTGACCTTCAGCAAGAGGCATCTCTGAGCCCACTTTTACCATCTCTGGAATGGGTCTAACAATAGTGCCGGCCCCGTGGGACTGTTGTGCAGACTCAATGGTAGATGGACACAAGGCGCTTACACCCGCGACCGGCGCACAGCAAGGGCCCTGGAAGCATCACCTGTTTTTATTAAACCAAAAGTGTGGTTTCCTCCAGGAAGACCTTGCTGCTCGCAGTGGCAGGCTGCGCAGGGCATCCTGTCCCCCTGTCCCCTCGGTTCCCTGCTCACTTCCCTGTCGGCCCTCATCACCTTGTGTGGTCACAGCCTGTGTGTGTGTCTGTCTCCCTGGCCAGACTGGGGGCTCCCAGAAGGTGGGGACAAATCACCCCTGACTCCGTGGCCCAGAGCAGCCAGTCCCTTCACGCTGACAGGGTGAGAGGGCAAAGGGCTACCCGCAGCCTTTGCTGGGCGGACGCGTTCATTGGGGTCCGTGCAGCCAAGGGGCAGGCTGCGGCGGGAGGCAGCCACGGGGCTGTCAGAACAGAGTGAGAAAGTTTCCGACGGCCTCCTCGCGTTCCCAACATCCAGCTCCCAGTGGTGCAGCCACCATCTACCGCTTCTCCGTCCCCTTCAACTTCCCCCGTCCCTCTGGGCCTTGGGACTTTGTGCGCACGTGTCCCGCTGCCTGGAGTGTCCGTCCGCCCTCCGTCCACCCCACCCGCTCCTCTTCACCCCTCAGGGCTCAGCCACAGAGTCACCCAACCTAAATGGGTGTCACCCCACACTTTCTCCCTCTCTCACTGCACCCTGTTCCTTTCCTGCGTGGCAACGGTCGTAATTCGTACCTATGCCTCTATTCATTTGATTACTTTCTCGCTGCCCACGTTTTCCAGGAGGGACTAGAAGCCTTCCAAAGGCAGAGACTAGGTCCTTAATGTCCCCTGCTCTAGCCTCAGCTCCTGTCCTGGGGAGGGGCACCCAGTCGGCGCCCGGTGAATGGCCCCTTGAATGAACTCATCTACGTGTGCCCTTACTTCATGAGGATTTCCATCTTGTCCTGTAGACAGAAGCCGGCCTCCTGGGCCACGCTGTAGAACTTGGCCTTCATGGTGCTGCACACGCTGCTCTTGTAGTGGATGAGGTCGCGGTTGGTGCGGCTGCAGACGAGACCAGGAAGGGCTCGGGGCATCAGGCCCGAGAGACGGGCCCACGAGGCTGGCCTCTCTGGGCTCCAAGGTGCTTGGCAGCGGGGGTTCCCTGGTCCCACCTGGGCTCCCCGCCCTCCCCTGGAGCCTCCCCCCGCAGCAACCCCCTGGATGGAGGAAGGACAGATCTTCCCAACCATATCAGGCTGGCTGTGCAGGCCTTATTCCACGAGCCCACGGTGAGACGTCTGGCCACTTGAGCCCAGCCAGTGTTAGGCCCATGAGATAAAGGTGGAATTGGAAGCTGGGGGATTCGGGGTCAAACTCCAAGGCCGCACTTCCTAGCTGCATGGGTTGGGCAAGATGGTCACAGGCCAAGTTCCAGCCTGCTTCTGTGTAGAAGGGGGCAATACCGCTGCCTCCCAGGATCGCTTTGAGGAATAAGGCAGGCAGTGAGAATAGGAAATGCTTTGCCCAGGGAGTGGCACAGAAGAAGAAGTCCTTGCCGTCGTCTGTGGTGTAGGTCGGCACCTGGACCATGAACCCCGGCCCCGGGAGTCCCTCGCCCTGCAGCAGGGTCTGTGGCCTTAGGGAGTCTGTGCACACGGGGTGGTTTCCACGCCCCGGGGGGGGATGCAGGCTCTGGTCGCCACCGGCACTCTCGCCCGCCTCCCTCCACTGCCTGCCTGGCTTACCCTTTAGACTTCTTCTGAGTGGGCTGGCTGTGGCTTTCTGCGCTTTTACTGCTGGATCTGTCACTGAAACACACAGGGTGGCTTCCAGTTGCCTAGGGCCTGCTTGCCACACAAACAGCACCTCCAGAGTCCCCCCGACACCTGGCAGCCTCCAGGAGGCAGGTGAGAGGGGCGGTTCTAGCCCAGGTGCTGGCTGGAGAATTCCGTGGGCATTTTTCCCGCCTCTTCCCCACCTTTGCTCCTCCCCTGCTCCGTGCCCGGAGAGCCCTTGTCTCTTCTCCCCTTACTCAGAGCCTGCCGTGTGTCGGGGTCTGCAGCAGGTTCTGCTTGCTCTGGCTCTTCTGGTCCGGTCTTGACCTTCTGTCTCTGCATATTGGCGGAATGATGTATTTCCTGGATCGCACTTTCATTTGGATGAAAAGGGTCTCTCTGCCCGGAGGATAGGTTCTCTGTGGACCCTCCCGCCCTCCTGTCTATGCCGCCGAGGGCAGCTTTATCGAAGGGCTGGTCAGTTCCTCCAAGGCGTGTTGTCTTGGGTGCTCCTGGGGCCAGGAACACCCAGGGATTCTCTTCTCCTCCGTATTGGACCCTTGAGCCGAACACGCATTTCACTGGACTTTGGAGGCAGACAGAGCTGGCCTGTAGACAAGGAACTCTGCTGTGGACGGTCAGCTCCTCACACCACATGACCCTTTCTGACGTGGGTGCTGATGGAATTCCCTGCGTGGCTGCTGCTTCCTGTGACTCGGCTGGGCCGGGGTTTCTGGGCGAGTGAGGGCAGCTCCCCCGCACCAGCCTGCCCTGCTCTGTGCCTCCCCCAGGTCCTCCCCAGGTCAGCGCCGCCTCTGTCCCTGTGCCCCTGGTTTCTTCCAAATGCCTCCAAACTGGACTTGACGGCTTCATCTGTGCGGTTCTAGAGGGTGAGACTTTTTTGTGTCTCTGTGATGGGTGGCTTGCCCTTTCCTTTTGGCCTCGTGACATCTGGGCTTCTTTGAGGAGTCACGCCTGACCCCTTGCCTAGACCCCACCCCATGGGAAAGGTCCTGGCTTTTTCTGCATTTCCCAGAGGCTCATGGGACTGGAGCTAGAGTCTTAGGCCTGGCAGGTGATCTAGCAAATGCTTATCCCACTCAGCAGTGGGGAAGAGCCCCAGAACTAACACCCAGAAGGCCTTGTGTTGGATTCCAGCCAGCTGCCTCAACCCCTACAGATGAGTTATTGCAGGGGGTGGGTGTTGGCTTTGACCTTCCTCTTGTAATGGCTTTCTTCTTTTCTAGAGCTGACAGCGTGACTCAGGGAGGAGGTGGGAGGTGAGGGAAGTAGCTGTTATTAGGTGTGATAAACAAACAGAAATATAAACAACAAAAGATCCTTTCTCCAAGATCCTCTTCTGTGGCGGAGGAGTAAGTGGAAGCTGCACCAACCTCCTCCCAGGACCAGTGAGGAAAAGGTCCTTTTGCCTGTCTCTGTCTCCCTTCCCTTGCCTCTCACTGAGTCTCAGCCACACTGGGCTTTGCTCAGTGCCTCCGAGCTGCGTCCTGCCTCCGGCCCTTTGCACGTGCTGTCTCCTCTGCTTGGAACGCTCTTCCCACCTTCCCCAGTCACCGGCCTGGCCATTCTTTTTTTATTTCTGGTCTCAGTCTAAGTGTCAAACTCAGTCTTGGCTGGGACCCCCGTGGTCACAGGGCCGATTCTGTGGGGTTCTTCGATAAAGGCGTGACAGCCCCATTCAACCAGCGATTCTTAACCATGGGCAGGATTCCAGGGGCCCACGAATGCAGGTGGGAAGAAAGTCACACCTTTATTTGCACTAGCCGTTAGCAGAAGTGGAAATCACAGGTATTTGCACATCGCATTACAATTGTGGGAGCCAGTTTGGAAACTCATTTACCCTCGACACTAACCCAGACTCTCAGTCGCTTCTGGAGCTGCTGCCCAGTCTCGTCACACGTGCGCTTGTTGAAGAAGCTCACCGGTGACCGCATCCCAAATGTGGTTGTGATATCGCAGTTTATCTTACTATAGATTTCTTCGTGAACCTTGGTAATTTACGGTATTCATTTAAAAGCTTTATTTTTTTCCTCCCGAAGGAGTTCCTATGGGCGTCCTCAGGCTGTCACGGGATTTATGGTGCCAGAGAAGTGGGGACCCCAGTCCAGACAGTGAGCTTCATGAGGGCAGACGATGATTGTCTTATGTGCCGCAGAATCCCCCCCAAACCTAGCTCAGTTCCTGGCACCTGGGGGGTTCAATGAGTACCCTCAAGGTGAATAAATGGAGTGGGGGCAGACCTCCCCTCCTGGTTCGGCACCATGTCCTCCCTGCTTCGCCCCTGCACTGCTGGAGGGCTCCAGGTCTGTGGCTGGCACACCGCTGCTGGGGAGAGATGCCTGGGCATTCACCCCCCAGCCTTGAGAGTGAAGGGGCTTATTTCTATTGAAGAAGAAAAAAGTTGCCCCTCCACGCCCCACTTTCCACGGTCTGGTGAGGAGCGTCTCTATGGTGGACCCCTGGAACTGTGGGGTGCCTCCTGCCCCACCTGCTGCGGGCCCCAGGCCCTCCTACCTTGACTTGCGGGTGGTCTGCATGTCTTTATAGGCAGAATCGCTCTTTTGTCTCATCGTAGACAAGGAACTGCAAAAACAAGATGAGTCTCTTAACAAGGCACCGAACCTGCGGTGCTCCTGAGGCGGGTATTATCTGGGGGAGGACAAAGACTTCTCTTTCTAGAGCAGGGCTCCTTAGCCTCTGCCGGGGTAGGAATCGCCCGGGGCGACTGCTCAGAATGCAGATTCCTGGGCCACGCTCCCAGAGGTCTGGAGTGGAGCCCCGCCCCCGAAGCTGCATTTAAAGCCACACAAATGTGAGTGTGCACACATGCACACACACACTTCTGAAGCGTGTGTGCAGAGAGCACACGTTGACACCGTAGCACTGCTCAGCATGTTGCGAAGTGCTGGCCCCTGGAAGAGCTTGTTGGCAAATACGATTTCCTCTGGAGATTCTGATTGGGTGAGTCCGGGATGAAGACCAGGAGTCTGCATTTTCCACCAGCGCCCCAGCTGACCCTGACGGGCGGGGACCTTTGGCAAACACTGCTGGAGGACTTTGGGAAGAGGCCATCTCCCTAGACCACGTTAAGGTCTGAACGTTTGTGTCCCTCCAAATCTGTGCATGGAAATCCTGACCCCCCAGGTGATGGTCAGGTGCAGGGGGCCTCTGGGGGTGATCAGATCAAGAGGCTGGAGCCTTCATGAGTGGGATCAGTGTCCTTCCGAAGAGACCCCAGGAGCTAGCTTGTCCTCTCCACCGTGTGACGTCACTGCGAGAAGGCAGCGGGTCTGCACCGGACACCACACCTACCAGCACCTGGATCCTGGATGTCCCGCCTCCAGGGCTGCGAGGGAGGAGTGTCTGTTCTGTACACACCACCCCGTGGACGGTATTCTGTTCCAGCGGCCCACACGGACTAAGGTGATAGAGGCTGGGGGCTGGGTAGGCTGGCTTTTAGGGGTCGCTAGAACCTCGGAACTCCCTGCCAGGCTCGACAGGAGCAGGTCTGACGTCCGAAATGGGGAGGGAGCCAGATTCTGAAGTGAGGAGGGCAGGAGACATCTGCAGCCTTGCCTGTCTCCCTGCAGCTCCGCAGAGAAGCCTTTGATGCCTGCTGCCTTAGCGAGGGATTAGGGAGACTTTCCTCCCCGAGGCAACCGGGAGGATGGGAAACTCCAACAGGTTCCTCTTGCTCGGTAACCATGGTTATTTTCTCATGCGAGGGAATGTAGGGGCCACGCAAGTGGTGAGTTTTGCGAGGACCAGGCCCTCGCGTGGTCTGGTCTTGCACGACCTCATGCAAGTCACTCGTCATGCTCTTCTACGCTGGTGAGGCGGGGTGGTGGGGGTGGGCAGGACACCTGTCTCGTCAAGGTGCTGCGAAGACTCGGTGGGATACTGCGGGACACGGGAGCAGCGGCCGTCACCGCCGCCACGGCCACCGCCCAGTGCTTCCGAGATGTCAGGGACATTCTGAATGCACTGCCTCTCGCCACATGCTTCGGACAGCTCACTGGAGGAGACATCATTTTCCTAACAGTAACGATAATACTTTGCTAGGACGGCGTCATTTAATTCTCACCGCAACCCTTTGGGCTTGCTGGTTAACGAGCCTCATTTTACAGAATCGGAGCCAGGCTCAGAGAGGTGTGGCCACTTGCCCAACATCGCACAGCAATGAGGCAATGAGGATGGAGGTGAACCCTCGTCTATTTGGTTCCAGGGCCAAGGCTTTGATGCCACCCAGTCTCGTTCTGTAGATGAGGAAACTGAGTTTTAGAGAAGGCTGAGGGACTTGCCCACGAGCACCAGCTGTTGAACCCAGTGTTCACGCCGTGAGTTCTTAAAAAGGGAGGGACTTGGAGAGCTCTCTTCATCATTACGGCCTGTCTCTGATGCTGGCGAACCAGCACAGCAGTCAGGGCCTCACGGGGTGGGGGAGCCGGCACTGTCTCCCAGTGCCTGCCACGGCCGCCCTCTGTGGCCCCAGTGCGAGTGGAGGCAGCAGCAGACAAATTCATCGTCACAAGCAGAGGTGAGAGTGCTCGGTGAACTGTAATTTACGGTAATGACAATAACCAATACGTTACAGCCGGCATCTCGGTAGGCTGAAGGCAATGACAAACCTCTTCTAGTGCCTCATTTATTTCCGGGAAGCAATCTACCTCTTCAGAGGGGTCCGCACTCGGGAAGGGGACTGTGGCCCTTGCCCAGGTGCTGTCCGTGGTCTTTAGAAGCTCCGTGGGCTTCCTACCCAAAGGAAGGCACTTCATGTTCGAGTCTTACACTCTGAGCCAATTGCACTGATTGCTGGCTTGAAACTTCAAAGCGTGCTTGTTGCTCTTAGGACAGACACAAGAATCCTTGAGGTGGCCTCCAAGGTCCCAGACCGACTCTCGCCTCTTCCCATCCACTTTGGCTGCAGTTCAGCTCTTCGAAGGGGCCACGCTCCCTTTGAACAGGGTTTTCGTGTGCGTGTGTGCTGCCTGTAATGCTCTCCCTTTCCCTCCCCAGCCGCAGCTTTGGCTGGCTGGCTCCTTTTCGTGCCTCATTCAACATCTCAGCCTAACGTTTCTTCCTTGCAGGAGCCTTCTCTGACCCCCACGCCCCTCCCAGATGAGATCGGATGCCCGTGTCGTTTCCCCTCACAGGGTGAGCTGCCCTGCAGCACGCTGTCCTCTGCGGGGAGTACCTAGCCCGCACGTACCCATCAGCATGCTCTAGCAGAATGAACAGCCCGATGGAGAACGGTTTCCGGAGTTAGAAAGACCGGGATTCGAGTTGTAGCGTTTCGTTCTTTAGCTGGGTGACCTCCAACCAGTTACTCCGCCTCTCTGAGCCTTATTTCCTTATGTGTCAAATAAAGATGACAGTACCCGCCTCCTAGGGTGGTGGCAGGACCCCGGGGAGATGGTACCTGTGAAAGAGGGCACGTGGCCAGCGCTCCTGGCAGAGAAAACGCTCAATAACTGGGACCCGCTGTGGCCGACGCTCCTGTTATCCCGCTGACGCCCTTCCTTTGCCCCCGGACTCAAGGGCACGTACCTGGGCGCTACTTTTCGCATCTCGTTCTCCATCGTGACCGTCCTCCGGGCGTCCTCCCCAACCATCTCCAGGAGCTTCTGCAGATCTGACGGGAACACAGAAGGTCACGGTCCGGAGGGCTCTCTTGAGACAGGATGGCGCGGCGCGGGGCCCAGCCCCCCGCCTAAGAGCGCCCCTGCCTCCGAGTGCTGCGGCCGGGAGAGGCGGCGCAGGGTGTGCATCTAACCCCGCTTAAAACCCTCAGTGACGCTCCTTTTTCCCGCCGGGCGACCTCTAAATCCCTCCGCGTGGCCCCTGAGCCTCGTAGCAGGGTCTGGCTGCTCTTCTTCACTCCGGTCTCATCTCACATCCACCCACCGACCTCGCAGTCTGCTCTAGCCAGGGAAAACTGTTTCCAGTGCTAAGAAGAAATCAGCTTGTCCAGGAAACCGTCTCTGATCCCGTGGACCGGACGTTCCAAGCCCGTCTCCTCCAGGACGAATCTCACTCACAGATAGGTTTGGTTCGATTTGATGTAGAAGCCAACCTTTTAAAACTGGAAGGCTTCCCGTAAAAATCCAGACCTGCAGTTTCCCCGGAAAAGGACCTGCGATGGGTCTGGTCCCTGCCTCATGCTGGCGGTGGCCTTCAGCCAGGTCCCCAGGTTGGTGGTGCCCCTCACTCCTCATGGCATTCGTTGACTTTTATTTCACGCTTAATATTATTGCTTTTAGAAATGTTTCTGTTCTGGGCCGGCCAAGGTGGGAGAGTGGGCATTGCACGTGTTTGATTTGAGAGAGACAGGCGAGTTTCTGGCCCCGTGCTCTCAGGGTGGGAGCCTCGGTGTTCGCCGGACACATGCAAGGGTGATTTGGGAGGAGATCGAGGGGAGGACTCGGCCGACTGTGAGTTAGGGCTGGGATACCGGCCGAGGAGGACAGTGCCCGTGGAGACACCTTCACGGTCTCGTAGGTGCCTGTGGTCAGCTCCAGCTCAGGTCTCAATGCCATGAGTGAAGCCCAGTGCTCCCCCTGGCCTTCCGTGCCTGGCCCAGTGTGGGTGCAGTCACGGGGTGCTGGGGGAAGGACGTTCCCCTTGGTGAGCTTGCAGCCTTCTGGGCTGTGAGAACCACCAACACGGGGCCATTTCCACTCCACCGTCCTTATTCTCAAGTAGTTTATTTGCCTAGGCATTTGTGGTCACGATTCCACGTGACCTGAACCTGACCTTCACTGTGGTTTGTCATGCCCACCTCTCCTACTGCCGCACATCCCAGAACGGTGGGTGTGTCCAGAGGCCTGTGAGTGAGAGAGCTGTGGCTGGTGACTCCCTTCTCTTCCCGTCTCCCGGACACCACGCGGCAGCACCCGACTTCTCCCCACCAGCCTAGGGCTGCGTGGGTCCCAGCAAATGAGCCCGATGACCTGGCACACTGGGCAGCTCTCTGAGGAAATCATGTCTAGGGCTGCACACGTCACTTAATGCACTGAAGTTTTTTCTCTGCCGACCAGTAATGCCTCTGGCAGGAAGGGTGCCCCCAGTATTAACCTCCATCCATCCTGTGGCTGAGGTTGCCTGGGTGTGCAGTGGGACAAAGTCTTGAGGCTGTGAGGCGTGTTCGCCCCTCGAGGCCTCCTGGGAGAAGAGGTTCGTTTGAAGGAGTGTCGATGCCACCACGGCACAGAGGTGCCCCAAGGAAGATGGGCCCGTGGCGGACGCCCGCATCACAGGAGCCTGCTCAGTCCCTGGTCCCCAGGGCTGCGGGATGCCGTGACCTGTTTCTCGGCAACGGGGGCATCCGTTGTTTTCAAATACCAAACTCTGTCTCCGAAGAAAAAAGTCTGATTTCCTCCCTCCGGCTTCCATCTCCAGCCTGTCTAGGAGTCTCAGTCCTAAGTGGCTAACCCCATTTCTTCCTCTCTCCGGGGGGAAATAAAGGAGACCTTTTCATTGTATGAGGTTGGTTTGAGGGGGGAACCGTAGATAGCAGAGGGCCCCTCTTTCTTTTAATCCTCACCGGAGGGTTTATTTATTCATTTTACACAGAGACAAAGTGGGAGAGTGAGAGACACTGATGTGAGAGAGACACTGATTGGTTGCCTCTTGCATGTGCTCGGGCCGAGGACCAAACCCACAACCCTTTGGTGCACTGGACGATGCTTCAACCATGGAACCACGGGGCCAGGGCTGGGCCCCTGTTTTTGAGTTGCTTTTCAAGTGAGTTTCTCCTCTGATGGTTCCAAGACTGGGGGCCTCCAGGTTTGCAGAAGGATTTACCTGAGCATTGGTTTCTTGGGAATCCACCCCCCCCCTCATTGATTTGGGGAGGGGATCAGTCCACTGATTTGCATCTGCAAAGACTTCATTATGCACCCAGCCCGGGAAATTAAACCTTGGTCAAACAGTGTGTTTCTCAGAATAGGATTCATGAATTCAGAATTAATCTGAGGAGATTTTAGAAGGCAATGAGAGTCTGAGAAATTAATCTACTTTTGTCAAAGCTGTGACACGGGGTGGAGGTTAAAGTATAGACAGAGGAGGAGGGCGGGGAGGCGGGTGTAGGGAGACTTTCTCTCTGGTGGAGACACATCTCCTGGTCACTGTTGTGCCTCTGCTGTGTGCCAGGCTGGTGGTGAGTGAGGCCTTGTTCCCCGCCTGGGGAGAGCTCACCTTCCTTTTCCCTCTCTTCCTTAGTGAAGAGAATGAACAAACAGTGTGTCTGCCTGTCTGTCTCCACACATGCATGCACTTTCTCGTGTGTGGTGGACGGGAAGCATTGCCTAGCCCAGTTTCCCAGCATCCTTTGTGGCTGGGCATGGCTCTGTGACTAAATTCTGGGCAATGGGATTTTAGTAGAAGTGCTGCTGCGTGGAGCTTCTGAAAAGGCTGCTCAAACTAACTCAGCTTGGAGTGGGAGCTTTTTTGTACTTTTCCTATTTCCTTCTGCTTCCAGGCTGGAATGTGGCTGTGATGACTGGTATGCCAGCAGCCATTTGGTATCACGAAGTGATGCTGAGCATGGTGGAGAAGCTAGACAGAAGGCAGTAGGATCCCTGACACTCTTTTGGAGTTACTCTACCAGCCATGGACTGGTCTTCTTTAATCTATAAGAAAAATAAGCTCGTATCCTATTTACACCATTATTTATCAGATCTCTATACTCAGCCAAAAGAAACTCCTACCCAATACAGTGTGATGGAGTTATAAATTAACATTAGGTATGCAATAGAGCAACCACATCATACTAAGAGATTTGAGAGGAGGGAACCCAGGAGAGGCAGGGAAGACTTCACAGTGGAGGGAATATTTGAGCTGGGTCTTGAAGGTCGAGTAGGAATCCACCACACTGAAGGGTCGGAGAGAGAAGGGCATTGCAGACAGAGCAGGGCACAAGAGAAGGCACATGACTTAAGAAGAAGAAGAAAGTGTTTTGGTGAGGTTAGAATGCCTGGGAAAAGGTACGAAGTAGCAAGAGTGGAGCCAATTGGGGACGAAATCAGATGCAGCATCTCAGAGGCGATGGGGAGCCGTTGACGGACGTGCAGCTGGGGAGCACTGGGTCAGATGTTTAATTCAGAAAAGTCTCCTCTGGCTCAACACGGAGAAGAATTGGTGAGAAAACGAGGGCAAGACAGGAGCGAGGAGAGTAATTGGGAGGCTACTGCTCTCATCCAGGTGAGAAGTGATGAAAATCCGGACCAGGGTCCCGTGGGTCAGGCAGTGGAAGTGAGTGGCGTGGGCTGTTTTAAGAGAAATCAGGCTTCTCCCCCGGCTTTTTTTTAGACCCTTGGGGAAAGCATAGAGATGAAATGTGACTCGAGGTCAGATGGACTGGTTTCAAATTCTGGCTCTGTGCCCCAATTTCTTCATCTGCAAAATAGCATAAAAAGTTGTTGAGGATTTACGGAGGACTGAAAGTGAGGACCAAGTGAGTACTGTGAGGACTTCACATCTAGGGGCTGACGCCGATTGGAGCAGGCGGTTGTTATGTGTGGGGGGCGGGGCGGGGGAGAGAGGCCATCGGGAAAGGGTCTGCCCTGTCTCAGGTGCCTGGCGAGGTGGCACCAGCCACCCCTCCCCTCACTGCAAAGGCGCCGTCCCCCGCTGCCCCCTCCCTCCTGCAGCGCACTGGCTGCCCCTGGGAGAACCACATGCAATTCCTGGGACAGAGGCTGAGTCTGGAAGCTGGAGGCACTCCTCTGTTCTTATTTGAGAGCAAGGCTTCTAGAGTTAAAAGACACACAGCATGAATATAACATTAATAACCACACAGACATTTTTGACAAGAAGATCAGGTCTCGTTACTCCTGTACTGAAACCTTCCAGAGACTTCCTGTTGCCCTGGGAACAATTCTGAAACCCTTACCTTGCCCTGCAAAGGCTGTGAAGGCTCTGGCCCCTGCCTCCCTCCCCGGCTTCGTCTCTTCAGGTCGCAGCTCAAATGTCAAGGTTGAGGGAGGCCCTCGCTGGCCACCGTGGCTGAAGTAGCCCCATCCCCACCAACAGTCTCTCTCTAGCCCAACGTCTTGTTTTATTGTTATTTTTGATCATGTATTATAGGCAATTATCTGACTATGTATGTTTTTCATATTTATTGTCTGCTTTTTCCTCCTAGAATGTAAGCTTAGGGAGGGCAGCTATTGTCTCTCAGTTCCAGGCACTCGGTAGCTGGTCAACAGATACCTGTGGGATGGAGGAAGGTTCAAGACACCCTTCAGAGTCACACACCTGCTGACAGCTTATCTTAGTTCCTCTCCATTTCAGATAACACTCCTGTTCCATAAACAGCTTTTCAGGGCTTGGGACTTTCTTACTCCCCTGTCAGCAGGGGAGAGGTTGGGATTTTTTACTCCCTGGCAGTCATTTCTCTGAGTCCTGAGCACTTATCAGAATTTTACACTTTCATCCATTTCTGGCTTCGATGGCCCCAATCAGGCTTTCTGGTCTACCTCGGCCTCCTGCCCCACCTCCCTGCACCTGCGCTACACCCAGTCCCTGTCAGCTCAGCCTGTTTTCCTCCTTCCTTCTTCCTCGTTCTGTGTCAGCCCTTCTCGGCACTTTCCTGTCTCCTTGAAGCTCGGGCCAGAAAGTTCTGAGAAACAACTTTTCTCACAACTTAGGGAGCCCACTCACAGCTCCACCTGGTGGGGGGCCACCGGCTCCCCCCGAAGGAGTATGTGAAACTGTGTATGTGTGTATGTTTTCATTTCTTTTCTGGAGAGAAAGCCTATTGCTTTCAACAGATGTTTCTAAAGAAGCTGTGTCTCCAAATTTGTGAACCACCAAAAAAAAAAAAAAAAGATGTGTTCCAGAATGGGAATCATGAATCCCATATATAAAATGTTCAGAAGAGGCAAATCCTTAGAGAGAGACAGATCTGTGATTGCTGGGCTGGGGGTGGGAAAGCAGAGGGGCTGCCAATAGATAGGAGCCTTTTTTAGGGGTGGTGGAAGTGTCCCAAAATTAGATTACGGTTCCCCAACTCTGTAAATTTACTCAAAGTCATTGAATTGTGTGCTCAGATGAGTGAATTTATGGCATATAAATTATACCTCAAATTTGTTATAGTAGACAATGAACTTCAACACTTATTATGACAAAATATAAAATATCTCATTAACATTCTTACATCCTGATTACAGGTTGAGATGATAATGTTTTATATAAGTTAGGCTAAATGAAATATATTATTAACATTTGAAACAGAAGCTGATGGTCATTGGCCGTCTCCCAAGGAGAAATGGCTCCAAGGAGCCCAGGTTACGCGGTGTATTTCTGATCTCCCCCGGAGTAGAGCAGAGGGTCCGAGGAGATAGAACAGGGTAAGGGGACCCCCGTGTCTCCTTTCATTGAGTGGGGGCAGGTATGGAGCAGGGGGCATTCTTGATATCTGGCTTCAAGGCAGAGTGTCAGGACAGGACAGGCGGGTGTCATCTCAGGCAGGACTTACTGATATGGAGTTGTTCTTCTTCTGGCTTGGTGGAAGACGATTCGTTGTCCTCGTCCTTGCTGCCCGTGCCCTGGACGGCCATGTTAGCGGGCTCCTCTGAGCCGGCGTTCACGGAGATCACGCTGCTCTGGGGAGATGACGCCCCACTGGCCCGGGACAGACTGAGCGTGGAGCCTCGCCGGCTGGGTTTGCGGCTTATGCGGAGCGGAGGGAGTTTAAATTTCTTGGTCTGAAGGAAGGAGAGAAGAAAGAGGGATTTTAGACAGAAGGAAGGAAGGACAGAAGGAATGAGGCGGGAGAGAAAGAGAGAGGGGGTTGGAGAGAAGGGAGGGAGACAGAGAGGAAAAGGAAGGAAGGGAGGGAGGAAGGAAGGAAACAGTGAAAACCTGGCTCTGAAGGTGAATTCTTTTTGGCTCTTTCCAAACACTGTGTGAGTTATTATCAGTCTGGAGTGACCTTCTATTGCAAATTGAGAAAATTTAAAAATGGGTGATGAGACGTATTCTGTTCACTGAGCTCCGTGGTGGCCCCAGCAGTCACCACAGCAGTCACCACAGGAAGCTGATGTGTACTCCAGGGACATTGCCACGGTTTTTGAGCAGTTTTTGACTTCTCTTTTGTAATAATCATCAGAATCGATTTTAACCCATGGAAGAGGATGGGTCTAATTTCCACCTGTTGGCTTTGACCCCAAATTGCGTGGGTCAGCGTCTCATTCACCAAGTTGATGCATGGGCCTCAGGAATGAAGGTTTGTATTGATTTAGTTTTTCCAAAGGACACAAGATGGAGAAAAATTCTAAGCCTGACATTTATGAGCTGGAGGGGGGTACAGATTTTCCTGGTGTGGTGGCACTCTTGGGGGACAAACCGGTGGTTGTGATGGGCAGGAAGGTCTAGATGACAAGTCCTAGAAGCTCTAGGTGGCAGGGAAAGTCCCGTGAGGGTCTTTCGGATGTGGGTTTGCGGAAGGAAAGGAGTCAGAGAGGGCTGGTTCCATGTGTGTGCAACGTGTGTGTGCACATCTGTGTTTCTGTTGTGTCTGTGTGCACATTTATGTGTGCGTTGGTATTTGTGTATGCTTCTGTGCCTTTGCATGCATTTGTGTGTGTGTGTGTGTGTGTGTTTTTGTGTGTGTGTGTGTATGCACGCTCTCTGGGTGTCACTTCAGAGCATGCTGTGCTCATTTAACTCGCGGTCCAAGTCTCAGAGAGGCTTCCTCACTTGCCTAAGATCACACAGCTGGCGAGCAGCACAGCCAGGGTTCAAACCCAGGTCAGTCTAATGCCAAAGCTAACCGTTATTCCTGGCTTAAAAATACTTTAAAGGCCTCTTTTAGGTGGCATTAAAAATGTCCCTGTTCCCATGCTGGTGATTCTTTACGGCCCTTAGAATGCTGACTTCGCAGTGGGCGAGAGTGGGCCCTCGGCTCTCCGGAGGAAGCGCTCAGCGTGGGCCTGGGCTACACTCTACCCTCGATTAATAGAGATGACTTTATCTGAGAACAGTTGAAAGAAGGGCCCTTGCAGGGCAGACTGGGGTCTTCTTTTCATGGAATGCGTAGTGTTCGCTACCCTGGGGAAGAAGACAGGGAGATGTTGTAGCCACGCCAACACTGAATAAACATCTACCATGGTGGGGAGAACCGTTTCCAGCAGGAGTCATTTGGGGGAATCCACTGCATGGATCAGGAATCATGTTTTTGATTGGCTGCCTTGCGAGGCCCTGAGTGTGGGCGGAACTTCCCAGCATGAGAAGAGGGGAGGGATTGCTTGGCTGCACAGGGGAAGGGGAAAGGGAAGGAAGAGGGAGGGGGAAGGCAGTCAGGCTTAAGGCGTGATCTCTCCTGGGCTCCCTCCCCACCCTGCACAACTGTTAGGGAAACTGCGCCAGTGAAGGAAGGTTTCAGAATGGGACAGACGGGGACTGGAGTTTGAAGTGGGTTTAACCAGATCTTCAAGGGGGCGTGTGGGTTTCAAAATGGCTGTAATGAAAAGCCAATGCCAAAAATGGGCATGTTCTCTCCTTAGATAAATTGGGAGCTTGATACAGGGTCCCTTTTGTCCTGATATAGGTCAAGAGCTTGTTAGGTTGATGGGAAGCCCCTCCACTCCCTACAGCCCTGGGGAGCGATGACGTCCAAGTTCAAGGATAATGCACCTGGAAGTTGCCTCTTCCTGCGTCCCGCACACTGTGAGATCCTGACTCCAGAAACCAGGCCCTTTAGATCAGCACCATTTTTGACGTCTAGACGGATTGTGTCATGTGGGCAGCCTGGGGTCTTGCCCTGAGCTGTGGACTCAGAGCCAGGGGACCTCAGGGGGCCCTTGGGCAAGTCACTCAGCCTTGCCTCAGTTGCCTCATCCATAAAACAAAGACAGAAGCAGTGGGATGATCTGAGAAGAGCCTTTCACATCCAGAGCCCAGCGTGCGTCTGCCTTGGGCTAGGACTTCATTTTGTGCTTCTGAAGTTGGGCTAATTAAAATTCAATTAACCACCTCCGCCAGGAAATCCAAAGCAAAGGGTGGACAGTTCTGATTAATTGAGAGTGGCAGCAAAGTAAAAGGTGGGGTGAGCACGTGACAGGCAGTTCTGCATCACCCCTGCCCTTTATTGAACTGACTCTGAATTGACTTCAATCCCCAATGCTGCTTCTCTATTTTTTTGGCATTTTTGTTGAGGGAGGCGTTCACTAGCTGCTGTGTCCCACCTCAGTAGGGCCTGCAGCATTTCCTTACACTACCTGAGAAGTGGGGGTCCCAACCTGCTGGCCATGGGCAAACATGGTTAGCTGCCTAGGGCTTTACAAATTGAGGAGATTTTTATATGAAAACTGAGGCTATTGTTCTCTTTCTTGAAAACAATAAACCCTGGCTGGCGTGGCTTGGTTGGTTGGAGCATCGTCCTGTAACCAAAGGGTCGTGGGTTCAATTCCTGGGCCTGGCACATGTTTGGGTTGTGGGTTTGATCTCAGGTCCAGGCACGTATGATCTCTGGTCTGGGTGCACACAGGAAGTAACCAGTTGCTGTTTCTCTCTCACATTGATGTTTCTTTTTCTCTCAAAGCAATGAAAAAAAAAATGTCCTCAGTGAGGAGTAAAAAACAAGAAGGAAATGATAAGCCCTGGGCTCCCGTTCTCACACAGCAAAGTGAGCTCGTGCTGAGCAGAGGTTCTTCCCTTTAGCTGCGTAGGAGTACTCCTGTTTGCCACAGACCTCACTAAGCCCCACTGCCTTACTCAGCCTGATTTTTTAAATGTATTCAGTTTGCTAGGCTCTAATGAACATTGCCCAGGCATCACCATCAAGCTCTACACATACAGATTATCCCTTGCTGTGTGAGCTGATTAGAGCCTGCCTTTCACAGGGCTCATTGTACACCTGGGGAAACTCAGGAGATGAAGGGTCAGGAGAGAGGAAAGGATTTGTCTGATGCCACACAGTGCGCTGAGTCACGGTGGCTGAGCTCGGTCTCCCGGCTCTGAACTTAGTGCTCCTCCACCCTCAGAGCGGACCAGGCAGCAGCCCAGAGTTTGGCCCATAAACTTGCCCCGGGGAATTCAATTTTGTGAGAGTTCAAGCACAGTGACTCACGCTGCCCTCTTCCAATTTTTGTTGTGTGTACTCCCGAAGGACATTTCTTCAGAGGATTGTGGCTCCTGCTGCTTTTTTCCTGTGCATCTCTGGAGACGGAGGCACACGCTATCTCCATAGCAACTTTCTGTGATAAAAACCTGTGCTCTCGCTTCTCAGAGCTGCTAGCAGCCTGATGAAAGAGCCAGAAAACACTGAAACTCTTTACGAGGGGCAATTATAATCGTGCCGCCGCGGAGAACATGCATTTGAAGACTCAGTGTTTCGTAAACAGTGTTTAATAAACAGGCCAGGACTAACTCTTGGCTCTGCCGTGACCCTCTGCGTGACCTCGTGCAAGTCACTTAACCTCTCCGAGCCCCAGTTTCCTCCTCTCCTCTCCCATCTGGGGATGAGAACAGTGCCTCGTGGGATTCTTAAGAGGACAGACTAGCTTGCTTAGCACAGAAACAGGTCCACTGCAATTATGTTAGAAAGTGGCTCTAAAAATTACATGACCACAATAATGCTCAGCACTTGAACAGTTTCAGGGGGAGCCTGCATATCGTTTCCTGGGAACTTTTACTAATGGGAGGTGAGCAGGGATGAGCATTGCACCCATTTTGTGGAGAAGGAGATGAAAGTTCAGCACATACTCCAGTTGTATGTCTCTCAACTACCTTTCCGTATCAGTATCACCACCTGCCCTTATTATCATTGTGCTGCTTTGTTGAGTAGATGCATTTGGGGGGCTTGGGGTTTAGGCATAGTTCTGGATGAAGTGAATAGACCTGTTGATATTCTCTTAATAAACACGTGTTCTAGTTTGTAGAAAGCCCTGTGTGTTGAACTACTCACACTTATTTTCTGGCTGAGTTTGAGAGAGAGGGAGAGAGAGAGCGAGCGGGGTGGGGAGAGGAAGGAGAGACAGAGGGACAGAGAAAGGGGGAGGGAATGACTGTTATTGATAAAAAATAGAGTGAGGTGAGTCCCTTTCCTTCTGGTGGCATCCTCCTAGGCAGCACCTCAGGCACCCCTCCCCTTCTCTGTGAAGCAGTGTCCCGCCAAATGCCAGGTGTCCTACAATCCCCAGATAACCATCCGAGAGCATGTGGCTCTGACTTTCCTCACCCAGGGAACCAACTAGAAGACACAAAGATCCCTTGCGAGGAAAGACCGGCAGCCCCGCCTCCAGTGCAGGCTGGGGCGGCCAGGGTGGCAGGCTGGCCGCATTACCTTCGGCACCGTGATGAACTGCTCCCACCTCTGGCCGGTGGTCTTGTCTTTGTTGATTTTTTTAATCGTGCTCTTGCTTCCACCTGGGTCCCTGAGTGAGAAACAGCTTAATGAGTTTTCTGTTGCCAGAGTCTCGGTTTATTACAAAGGTCTTTTAAGAAATGCAATAAATAGAGGATGGATGGTGGCTGGGCTCTGTTACAATGTTTTCTCCCATTGTATACTCATGAAGGAGTGAGTGAGAGGGACAGTTCTCTGGCTGGGTCTTGGAAGTGAAAACCGAGGTTAGGAGAGACCGCCGCCTGCTGGGTGGGGCGGAGGAGGTGCAATATATCTGTGCGCGTTCTGCAGCCGTGTGCATTTCGGGTTCCGGCCAGGGCAGGTCTGAGCTTGCTCCTGGTCGTGAATTGGAAAGCCTGCTCATTTCCACATCTCTGCCTGCTGTAAGGACTAAGGGTCCCCCCCCCCCCCCCGCCTTGGCCCCCCAGGGACAGGTCTATGTGACACAGAGAGAGAATTACTGGGTGGGGCTGGGAGGAGCTGGTGGGTGGGCTGCACACTGAAACACACTGGTTGGGAGCTGACTGAGCAACAGCTCCATACGATGCCACGTGCAGGACGCTTTTGCACCTTCTCACTACATCTTCGCAACAGAGCCTGGTGATGGAGTCACTATCACCCTTTTTACAGATGAGAAAACAAACTCGAGGGGGCGGGGCTTATGTCATCACTCTCACCATGACGCCTGTTTACAGTGAGTCAAATGACCCTGGCCTGCAGGGGGCTCTCCAGGGCCCTGTCCCTAACTTTGTATTGTAACTTTGTATTCTGTTTCTTAAAGGGCTCCTCCGACAAAACCTGGGTCCTCCCCTCCTGGGTTGCGAGTTTCCTGGGTATGAGACCGAAGGCCCAGTTGGCCTTGTTGGTGACGTGCCCACACTCCCTTGTCTGCAACCCGAGGGACCAGAGGCGTAACCAGAGTGTTGGCATCTCGGGCGGGAACTGTGCTGCCCTTGTCACGACGTGCTGACGTCATTGCTCTGGGTGGAGGGGGGGTGGCCTGCGGCGGCATGCCGCGATCTGATGCGTCAGTGTTTCTGCAGGGGTCCGTGTGAATGAATGTTCACACGATAAATAAAGGCTATAAATTGCTTCTAGTCAAATCCACTGGGTTCATCTCCGATTTTGCTGCCGAACGAGTTGGAGAAACTGAGTTTTCGGAGCCTTTTGGGTTTTGCGCCTGTGGCTGCGCGGCGGCGGATCTCGGATGAGCAAGCGGGAGGACTCAGCCTGGGCTTTCTCGGCGGCCCCTACCTGCCTGTGGCCTGATGCATCTCCTTCCTCCCTGCATCTGTCCATCCACCCACCCACCTCTTTCGTTATTCCCCTTTTCTCTGCCGGCTTCGGATGGCTGAGGTCCTTTTGATCATGTGGCTGGCTGTCACCTAGCGTAGACGAGGGACTGGAGGGACTGAGATGGCCAGACCGGTTTGACGGCGCGGGGGGGCGGGCGGGGGGAGGCTCTGACAGGGGTCTGGAGTTGTCAGGGGCTGCGGAGTGCCAGTGGTGGGGGCGGTGCTCGGATAGAGGAAGCAAAAGCGATCGAGATCCCCCTCACCTCAGACTGGTTTCTCCTGGCGTGGGGGTCTGGGGAGCAGACTCAGAGGCCCTGGCCGGACCAGAGGGCGGGGGCGTGTGCGCTGTTCGCCGGCAGGGCCTTGCTGAGCGCCACCTCCCGGCTCCCGGCTGCGGCGCAAGAAACGCACCCAAACACCGAGGTGGAAGTGGGCCTCGGGCGGGCGGGGTGAGAATGGGCCTCCGAGCTTTTTGTTCCGACTCTATGTTTGATTACACAATAAAAAGCCCTCTGAATAATTAACACCGAAGCTCATTTAGCGTTGGTTCCGCCAGCCTCTCCCCCGAGTAATCAAATTAGGGAATATTTAAAACCCAGCCAGAGGAAGGAGCAGCCAGGCTTCAGTCCCATAAACAATATTTAAACGAGCGGCCCTTTTGAAGTCTGATTTAAGGCTCACCAACGGGAAGCTTTAGCGTTTCCGTTTTGGACCGTTTCTCAAGACCACAGGGCTTTTCGCGTTTCCCCTGTGCTAGCGCAGCGCCTGCTGTGCCTGCAGCCTCCTTCTTGAAGTTCAAAGGCGACCCCCTTCTCCTTTTAAAATTGAATCTGGTCCAAGCCAAGCTTCCTACATCTTAAATATTCAGGTCCAATCGGGAAGAGGGAGGTTTTCTGTTGACACCGACTTCCGAGATGACCCGAAATCTATTGCAACCTCAGGCGGCGGGCTGAATGATAGAGAACTCGGCAAGCTTCCCAGAGATCTTTAAAAGCCCCGTGCTCTGCAGAGCCATTGATGAAGAAAGGGCCTGGTTAGACAGAATCAATCTCTCTGTTTCATTTTCAGTGGCGAGTAAACCAAAAGGGAAGATCAATAGGGGTAGGAAAAGAAATAAACAACCCGAACGCCGAGCGTGCTGGGCTGACTGCACACCTTTCGGGGAAGGGCGAAGCAAGTCGGGGCCCCTCCTCACAGCGCGGGGGGAAGGTCCTCAGTGCATGGTGAATGACAGCCCGGGGTCTCCCGGTTCCCTGAAGTCAGGTGCAGCACTGTGTGCTTTGCTCACGGACGCGTGAGTGCAGGTGGCGTGTGGCGCTTCGGGTGCCCATCCTTGATGCAGAGTCCCTTGTCTGCTGTGTGGATGGTGGACGTGTGCACTCAGGTGCAGCTCCCACCAGACCCGAGTGGCTCCGGTGAGCAGACAGCCCCGTGTTGATGACTTGTAGGGTGACCAGGAAATAAGCTTGTGCTGTGTGAAGCCACCGAGATTCGGGGATTGTTCATTACGGCCGCATAACCCGGTTTACCTAACCAATGCCCCTAATTTACTGTCTGTGGCCTCAGGCAAGCGTCTCTGAACATCAGAACCCGGGAAGCGGTGTACGTGGTGGTTTAAGAATCCGGCGGACTGGCCGTTCAAGTCACCGCCTGCTCCCACTGCTTCCTAGATGTGTGTTTGTAGAAGTTACTGAGACCCCCTGAGCCTCAGTTTCCTCATCTGTAAAATAGATGGGGGCGATTTTAGCTATTTTGTGAAGATGCAATGGAATGAGGTTTGCTAAGAATTTGGTGAGGTTCCTTGTAGAGAGGACTGAAAACAATTACACTGCTAACATCAACGTGCCTTTTTCAACAGAGATCTTAGTGTGGCTTGGAGGCAGGGCAGAGGGTGGACGGAGACCCCAAGGCGGATCCATGGAAGAGAAGTGCCTGTGATTTCTGGACCATGATTTCCACCTGCTGAAGCTTCCTGGGAGATCCTAACGCCAGAAATCCAGGGACGAGGGCCTTGAGCGCTGTCCCATCTGTCCCATCTCTTTCAGTCACATATTGTTCCTAGCAGTCACTCCAAGGTGTCTCTTCTCAGTGGCAATCAGAGTAATTTTTCTCAAATACTTCACTCTCTTCCTGATCCCACGTTCGGGGTAAAACGCCTGCTTCTCAGAGTGGAAGACCTCTTGTCTGGCTTAGGCGGGGTTCACGTGTCCTCGGCTGAGATGAAGGAGGACCGGTGGGTCTCCGTAGACAAAGCGAGTCTTACCTCGCCTCATCAGAGGCCTGTGTCTCTCACTCTGCGTAATGAGCATGTTTGTTATCGAAGGCTCAGCGTCTGCTCTGCAGTGGACCCGGGCGCCTTGTTAGTGGACATAAATGTTCCTGCCAGCAGTAGGACTAGTGGGGATGCCGGGACATGATAACCTGTTTGACCTGCCACGTGATGAAACTGGGAAGGTCATCTTCCTCCCCTCTTCCTCCTCTTCCTTTTGTTTCTTCCCCTACTCTCTCTCTCTCTCTTTTTTTTTTTTTGCAAATAAAGCAAAAATTCAGATGCAACTCATAAGGACATTCTAAAATCTGTCGTCCATCCATTCACCCAGCCATCCAAATATGGGGTCTTCCTGCACCTCACAAAGACCATCTTCTGTTTGCGACACACCGGCTGCCATTTAGTCAAGTTCTTCTGCCTGTGAAAGGCCCACGTCAAGGTGTTGAACCATTCTACTCCCTTGCTGTCCAGTCCATAGCAGGTGGGGCCTGGGTCTGCAGCCATCGTTGTGTCTGAGAGAAGTGAGGCCTCAGGAGCCTGTAGGTCCCTGGGGGTGGATGTTTCCTTTCAGAAAACGCAGGGTGGGGGTCAGCACCCAGGTTTGTGTCCCGGACGTGTTAGTAATGGGGGTGGCGGGGTGCCGGCTGCCTGATGGCGGGAACTCGGAAAAGCACAGTCAGGAGAATGGAAGGCTTGGTAGTTCCCTCTTGGGATCATTCTCTGGAATGTTTATTTTATTATTCCATTATTTTTTAAAAGATTTTGTTTATTTATTTTTAGAGATTGGGGAAAAGAGGGAGAAAGAGAGGGGGATTGGTTGCCTCTCCCATGCCCCCAACTGGGGACCTGGCCCGTAACCCAGCCACGTGCCCTGACCAGGGATCGAACCGGCAACCTTTCAGGTTGCAGGCCGACACTTAACCCACCGAGCCCACCAGCCAGGGCTGGGACGTTTATTTTTGTGACTAGATTTTGGTTGACCATGTGTAGTTTTTTTTTTCCCCTGCCTCTTTGTATGTTTGCTAATTTGCCCAGTGAACGTGGTGGATCTATTGATCTGCTGCTAGAATTTAGCTCAGAAGTTTATTTCCTGACTAGCCTTAGGTCTCTGATGAGCATAGAGCTGACTGCTCTTTACAACGGGGGTTTCGACCCTGAGTAGCTATTGCACAGCGAACGCTCCCTGTGTTCTCAGACACCGGGCAGGGTCCTCAGCGTGCTTTCTCTCTCTCAGTCCTCCCCACAGCTCTGCCAGGACAGGGACCTGTCTGATAGGTGAAGAAGCAGAGAGGCCCAGAGATGTTAAGTGAGTTGCCAAAGGTCACACCAAATGGCAGAGTCCAGACTCCGCCAGGTCCATCTGATGCCAAAGCCCTCGATCGTAATCCCCGTAACCACTCTGGCCTCTAACAAATACAAATGAAGAACTGGGGAAATTCTCCTTATGGCAGAAGGATGCAATGTCTCAAATAGGGATTCAGGGTTAAAGAGAAGAAAGATACCGTTCTCCTTTCTTGCTATAGCTAAAAAGATCCTTTCTGGGACTTCTAGGGAACTTAACCCCCTGCCCCACCCCCACCCACAGATTCATGCAGTTTTTACAGATCAGTCTCAAGCAGCGGAGTTCTAGAGCTGGCCCACCCTGGCTCACAAGAACTGAACTTGGGCATCTCTTCCCAATTCAGGGACGTCACGTCGCTAAGCCTGGAACCGGCCACGGCATGAGCCTGTCCACCACGGATGTTGGTGTGACTATAAATCAGGGCTTCTCCCGCCGGGAGAGCTGGTGATTAGACGTTTACCCGCACACAGCTGACCCCAAACTAAAACCACCACCGGGAGCAAGGGGTTCACTAGAAAAAACAGACCCCAGCAAGCACCCTTGACTGCCCCTGGGAATCCTTCCTGGGCTGCGGGCTTCCGTCAGGTCTAGCCGAGGTTCTGGGTCGGGTTCCAGCCCTGAGAGGTCATGGGAGAACCTGCGTCAAACTCTCAAGGCGACCACTGTCATTTTTACTGCAGGTTTTTGGGTCGCCTTCCAGCCTGGGCACATTTCTAAAACCAGTCCAAGGAAATAAAGGCGGTCTTTCCTATCTTCTCAATCCAAATGCTACACGACGTTCTCGCCCCAGTCTGGCAGAACAGGTGCTCCAGTGTCAGAGGCAAAGTGTAGCCGCCGCTGGCTCGCGTGGGGAGATGAAATGCTATTAGGGGGCCGTTGGTTGAGGGCCCTTTTTCTGAGAATCAGGCAGTCAGCTGTGAAAAAAATTAGAAGTTGCTTTGACCTGGAAATCTGATTTCTCAGAAGCCAAATTTCTAGCCAATAGGAATATTCCCAACTGGGTTTACAATGTGCACACGAGGGTGCTCTGAGAGTCCTCCTTGAAATGCAAGAGTCTGAGAGCCACCGAGAGAGAAAAGGCTGTCTAAATTACGGTCCTTCCGTACCGTAGAGAATACAAGTGTTCTCTTAGAGGAGTGTGGAAACTGTTAAAAATGAGAAAACTTTGTATGTGCCACCAGGGGAAATCACGCAGAACACAACATGTGTGATAGGATCCCACTTCTGCAAAAAAAAATGGCACATCCGTATATATTTATAAGGGGAAGGCATTACAAGGGCTCACCTCAGACCTTCAGAAGGAAATTCCCCTAGGGAGGAGAAGGAATTGGGGGTGGGGGTGGGGAATAAAGGCTTTTGAATTTTATAGAGTACTGCATTTTTGGAAATCTTTTAGTAAGAATAAGTTGTATTCATGTATTCCTTGAGCAGTTTTGTTTAAAAAAATACATTGTCAGAATTGTTTGAAGGCTGTGGTTCTCAGACAGGTTCTGTGAGCCACGAAAACACAATATTTTGGAAACAACGAGGGTGCCCTCGTGGGAGTGGGAGGGGGTCCCAGGTCTCCCAGACCCCCAGCCTCCTGTTTCGTGTAGAAGCTCCATTTTGAAACTTTTGTTTTACATTATTGGGGTCTCCATTTCCTTTTTAAAAGGATTGCTGCTGTTTTGTTTTTTTTTTTTTAAAGCCATAAAGCACTGCATAGAAGGAAATGAGAGTTTTCAATTTATCCCAACCAAGAACTTGGACTCAATTAGAGTCACTGGCCTGTCGGGGCTATTTCTGGGCGCGTCTGAGGTCAGTTTATCTGGACTCTGGGGCAACGGGGTGTGGGGCGGGGTGGGGATTTGGGGGATGGGCCCTACACATCCTCACGGAGAAGGGGTTAATTAAGCTTCGGGATTTTGGAGGAGACAGAAGACTGAGTCCACCTCCGAGGCCGAGGCCGGGCTGTGAGAGGGCGTGGAAGTCAGCTCACGGGGGGCGGGAGCGGGAGTGGGGAGTGCCCGCGCGCGTAGGGGAGCTGTTTCATTTCACTCGGCCCGGGGTGTCCCCACAGCACATCCTACTCCTCAGGTCAGCGCTCCTGACCCTTCGTGCTCCATTCTCGCAGGCATCGTGACTCCTTAAAGAGCCAGCGCCTTTACATGCCTGCCTGTGCCTTGTTCTGCCTCGTGTGTGCACCGCACGCGGTTCCTGCAACGGTGGCCTCGGGGCTTCCCCGTGAGTGCTCCCCGCGGGTGGGGGGGACGCCCCTGGCCCTTTCCTTGGCCTAGACCACACGTGCTGGAGCCTGTGCCTGAGCAAACCCGGCTGCTGCCGGGGCCAGACTCGGACTCTGCCCTGGGGTCCCAGTGGAGGAGCAGCCATATATACACACATATGAACTACTGAATGTATGTTACGTAAGTAATGTACGTACATGAGTCCAAAATACCTTGAGAGAAAGGAGAAAAACGAGGACAAAGGGAAAGGAAAGAGTAAAGGGGAGGGAAGAGGAGGAAAAGGAAGAGGAGCAAATAAGATGTATTGCTGGGGAGACAGGACCCGCGAGGAGGAACGGAGGGCAGCCCCGCTCTGCGTCCGGCGCTGTGCCGGTGCAGCTGGCCGATTCCTGTGGTGTAAACTCTCCCGCGTGGCTCATTGATTTGAGCTCCCAGGGTGACAGCACCGAGTGTGGAGTGGGGAAGAGGGGCTGGGAGGACACGCACACAGTTGGCTCCCACAGCCTTACCCCCTGGGGCTGCAGCTGGCCCCCGTTCGGATCTCCCGGAGCACACAGAAACACTCTTAAAGCTTTCACCCACCCACCCAAACCAGCAAAGGCAGGGGAAGGACAAGTAGGCGTTCCCTCCCCCACGGCCCAGTCGATGGCTGGCCACAGCAGGCGGAAGGGCCGACACGTACTTTGGGTTCCAGCAGGTGATCAAGGGCTTCATGGTGTGGTGGGTGTGGTCGATGGTCAGGGCCTCCAGAAGCCAGTGGAGGGCACAGAGCTGGCGGAAGAGGGGTTCCCTGCAAAGACAGAGAGAGGGAGCACAGTGGGGTCCCGTCGGAATAGCACCCTTCGCAATGATGGCCACAGAGACGGAAGCTGTGCTGGCGCCCAGTTAGTGATGTGGCCCCACCCCAGGCAGCCATATTTCCCATGCATCAGCGCATTAAACCTTCACAAGGGCCCCATTTTACAGATGAGAGGTAAGTGAGTGGACCTCGGGGATGAGTGAGGATTTGAACCTGGGTCTGTGTACCCCAGAGACTGTACTTTCCTGGGCCCAAGCTCTGACTGGTCGTGGTACTGAGAAAGCCAACGTACTGGTCACCAGACAGTGGGGTCAGGAGGGGGTTAACTTGCTGCACTTTTTCCTGGAAATGAGACGGAGTCCTCACCAGCCCCCGCTCCCTGCAGGATTTCTCCTCTTACACTAATGGGCGCCGATGCCTCCATTATTAGCCCGGGTAATTGCTCTTCTCTGAAACTGCGCCCAGTCCTGATCAGTACTCCCCAGGGCCCCTGGGCCCAGTGCTCAGAGGGGCAGGAAGGAGTCCACCCTCCCTGCTTCTAGGCAGGCACCACCTCAGAAGCTGAGGCCCAGACCCTGGGGCTTCAGTGTGGGGCTGACCAGCGCTGTCCTGCAAAGCTCTTGGGAGAAGGTGATTTCACTCAGATTGCAGGGGAGCTGCTTACCCCCCACCTCCGCCAAGACCCCATAGCCCTGTCCCTAGGTACTGGGGTGGCCATGTCCACCAGGTCTGAGGGAGAAAACTGGAGTCAGCCATGCTTTTTCCTCCTCTGGAGCCCCCTCCCTCCTCCTTTCCTTCCTTCTACAAATTACAGCCATACCTTGGGACTCGTCAGTGTCAGAACTCGTCCAACCCTCTACTTGTCACATTTGAATGAGAAAAAGATATTCCGGCACTCAGCACTTGCTCGGGACTCGTTGTACGTGCTAGAACTTGTATGAACCCAGTAGGAGAAACCGCCCAGTAAGAGAAAATGCCTCATCACTCGTTGCTTGCTTGGTTAGTTGTCGGTTTCAGCACTTGTCATGAGTTCTAGAACAAATTAACGACCACTACCAAGATACCACTCTGTTTCATGAGCACCTTACTTTTAATTGAAAGGACCTGCAGGCCCACAGCCTTTCTCGTTTTTGTCTCTTCCCCCTTAACACCACGTTGGGCCCTACAGGTAACCACCTTTCGGCAGCTCTGGGTGCTGGGCCGTGCCCAGCATTGCACCGAGAGCAGCAGCTAGCTGTGTTGTGTGCCTGGCCCTGTGCCTGACGCCACATGCCACCCTCACAGTATCCCCAGAAATCTGGGGAGACCCCCCTTCTCTGCTCACAGCTTAGAGCCCCTGCAGACCTGAGCTTTGGGTTGTGTGAGGTGGGTACGAGGCAGGAGGGGCGAGTAAAGGGAGTTCACAGTTGATGTGGGGCCTGATTGGTTACAGGGGCACGTGGGCATGGGAGCATCCGATTCATGTCTGCAGGTAGCAAGGACAGGTGCCAACCTGACCTTCTCCCTCCCTGTTACACGCAGGGTATAATAGATAAGAATGCTGACCAGGGTGCACGCAGCCTGCATCCAAAACCCCTGTGCACAGAACTCCGGCAGAGCACCCCGTGGTCAGCATGCCTGAACAGCCCACTCTGTTGAAACTGCCATGCCAACCGGAACACGGTGGGCTTAAACATCCCCGAAAAGGAAACAGTGTTTTCTTTCCATTTACTAAGAGGAATCGGAAAATGCATACAGAGGCCTTCCAGGTGCTCCATGCGGACTGCCAAGGGCAAACCTGGATGCAGGCTGCGAGGGACAGGCCGGTCAGCTCAGAGAGGGAAGGAGGGGCCGTTTCTCATTCTTGGAGACCATGCATTCTCTCTCTTTAAAGATCAAGGTCAAGTCTCCCTTGACATGAGTGAATTGATCCCCACAAAGTTGATTCAGAATCATCAGCTGGTTTTGGGATCAACTGCATTGGGATTGAAGGGACTGACCAGCTCAGGCCACACTGGCTGACGTGAAAATGACTGAGAATTTGAGAACTGACCAGGCATGCCCTGCCATTTGGTGGATTGGTTACAAAATGCCCCAAAGCATCACCCCTCTCTGTATCCACATACTTTGCAATGTGACTTCGCCTCTTCCCCTTCAAGAGATGGTCTTTTTCTGTATTCCTTGTATTTGGCCTGGAGTGATATCTTGCTTTGGCCAGTGGAAGGGTCACTGGGTCCATTCTGAGCCTAAGCCTCAAGAGACTAGATGTTTAGCCTCTTGTCCTTAGAACCTTTGTGTCCACCGTGTGAACAAGCCCAGGTTCGGATGATGACAGATGTGTGGCTCAGTCACTCCTGTCACCCTAGCCAACAACTCATCACCAACAGCTTGTGAATGAGGTTGTGCTAGATGGCCAGCCTCCAGCTCACCCGTCAGCTGGGTGCACACACACACACACACACACACACACACACAAGCCTAGCCAGGATCAGCCCAGCCGGCCGGGACCAGCAGAGCCACCCAGCTAACCCGTAGGTAGACTTGTGAACAGTAACAAGTGGTTGCTGTTTCAAGCCACCCCACTTTGAGGTGGTCTGTGACATAGCAATGAGGTACTGATACGGTCATCACATCCAGCTGAACCTCTTCACAGCCAAGGAGAAGAAAGTGCAACCTTCGATATGGAGCAGGAGTTGGCAGATTACTGCCAATGGATCTCCTGCCTGTGTTGGTGAATGAAGCTTTTTTGGAACATGGTCACAACCATTCATCGTAGCTCTCATGCTTCCATGGCAAAGTTAAGTAGTTGCAGGAAAGACCATCTGGTCTACAAAAGCTAAAATATTTACTTCTGACCTTTAAGAAAAAGTTTGCTGATCCCTGGTCCAGGGCATAACAGATAATAACAATGATAGTAGCCTATCTCATAAACCTGATACAGAGATCTGACCTAGATTCTAGATCTGCATTCCTGTTGGAAGAACGTTGGCAGTTCCTGCCCCTCTCTGGGCTTCAGTTTCTCCATCTGGCCTTGGAGGAAGGTGAGCAAGAAACTCTCCAGTTGCTTCCACAGTTGATTTGAGCTTCAGTTCGCTCAGGTCAAACGAATCAAGGGTGGGGCACATGAATATACGTTTTCCCAAGCTCTCTACCTCCACCCCTACCCCCACCCTACATCTCCCTGTGATTAGGATGCAAGTGAAAACCTGAGAACCACCGATCTACACTGTTTGGTTTCAGAGACAGGCAGAAACACAAGGGCTTCCAAGAGACACTAGGAGAAATTGCAAGGCATAGTGATGTTTTAAGAACATCAAGCTTTGGCTGCCCATTGGAATGTCGTTGAACAAATAAGTCTGTCAAGAAGCCAATCCAAATATTCATCAGAGGGAGGCAGGAGGAGAGGGAGGTAGGAGGAAAGTGGAGAGTGAAGCTTCAAAAGCTGGAGCATTAGGGAGGGACAGGGATGTGTCCAAATACATGGTGGTGGTGGTGATGGTGGTGGTGATGGTGATGATGATGATGGTGATGGTGGTGATGGTGGTGGTGATGGTGGTGGTGATGATGGTGGTGATGATGGTGATGAGGATGGTGATGGTGGTAATGGTGGCGGTGATGATGGTGGTGATGATGGTGATGATGGTGGTGATGATGGTGGTGATGATGGTGATGATGATGGTGATGATGATGGTGATGGTGGTGATGGTGGTGGTGATGATGGTGGTGATGATGGTGATGAGGATGATGAGGGTGGTGGTAATGATGATGGTGATGATGAGGATGAAGATGATGATGAGGATGGTAATGGTGGTGATGGTGATGATGATGGTGGTGATGGTGGAGGTGATGATGATGATGATGACAGTGGTGGTGGTGATGATGGAAGTGATTGGCTAATGATGTTGTCACCTTCCACCCATGGACTAAGTGCTCTTATGAATGATCTTTTATCTGCCATCTCATCCTCTAATTCCACTTTGCATTGTTTTACCCTTCAACTACACATATCATACTTTCTGTGCCATATGAGTGGTGAGAGGCTAGGCTCTGGAGTCAGACTTGCCTTAAAACCTCAGCACAGCAGCACACTAACCTCTGTGACCTTGGGCAGGCCGCTGCCCTCTACCCCTCTCTGAGCTTCTGCTCTCTCATCTGCGAGAGGGGACAGCAGTGCACCTACCCAAGAGGACTGCATGAGATGAAGCTACAGAGCACTCAGAGCCCCATTATTACTGTGCATACCGCAGGGGCCTAGTCATATTTGACAAATGAGTGGACAGTGGACAGAGAAGTCTAGGGTTCATTGCAGCCTGTTCATTGCCTTAAAAGCAATTCTCAACGTGGGGATGGTGGGGTGGGTGTGATTTTGCCTCCAGGGGACATTTGTTATTGTCTCGAGACATTTTTGGTTGTCACAAGTGGGGGTGGTGCTATTGACATGTAGTGGGTCGAGGCCCAGGAGGCTGCCAAACACCCCACAATACCCAGGACCACCCTTCACAATGAAGGATTACTTGTCCCAACATATCAGCTGTGCCAAGGTCGAGAAACCCTGCCATGAAGTCAAAAGCGTCCATCTCTGCGCCTGACATCTTCCCGTTGAAAAGCGCTACCCAGAGATACAGACAAAGCTTGGCTTGCAATTCTTTGGCATGGACCCGAGGGGAGTGAGATGCCGAGGTTTTAGAAAGCCAGAGTGTTCTTTGGAGGGCTGGGCAGCCCAGTACACCACGCAAGGATGAGTTCACGCCTTGGGTGGGAGACGGCTGCCCTGGGAAACAGCTCCATGAGTCTTGGGGAAACCCTGTCCCCTGAGCCATGGCTGAGACGTTGTCACACAGGCTCCGTGAGCGCTGCGGACAGATTTGATCAGGCTCTGCACGCTGTTTGACATTTAGAGCGCCTGGCTCGGTGAGGAATGGAATGCGTCAGTCCCGGAGGATCTGCCACTTAGCTCTAAACCACCACCGTGTCTGCTTTCTGTTATTTTTTATACGCCAACCAGCGTTGTTGGCTCCAGGCCCCATGTCCCTTTCAAGAGGACAAGGGAAAAGCTCAGCGGCTCCTGAAGATGCAGTGGCTGGTTGAGCCGTTTCGGCGCGGCTTCGCTCGAGAAGCCGGCGAGGTGGACGAGCCAGAGGGCAGGCTGTACTTACACGTGGGCCTTAGGCAGCAAGGGCGCGATGATGCAGCTGTGCCTGGGGGTGAACGGGCGGAACAGGGTGCTGGCCCCCAGCTTCTTGATCTTCTCGCCGTCGTGCGTGCTGGAGGGCGGGCAGGGGGAGAGAGGCAGAGCGGGCCGTGAGCGTCGCCGTCACGCATCTCTCCAGGGATGGTCTGGCAGATGTGACTGGGCATCAGCTATAGGTTCTGGGCAATAATACCACTTGAAAGAGGAAGGTTCTAGATACAGCCAGGGAGACAGAGTGTATGAAAACCTCTGCTCTCTGCCCTGGCCAGGGAGCTCTGCTGGGGAGGGCATCGTCTTAATCCGTCAGGGTTGCAGGTTTGATCCCCAGTCAGGGCACATACAAGAAGCAGTCCATGAAGGCACAGGTAAGTGGAACACCAACACACCAACAACAACAACCAACCTCTTCTCTCGTGGAGTGCATACTCCAGGGGAGGAGCCAAAAGAATAAACAGGATAGATACGTAAATTGTGTGGTGTACTGGTGTATGGTTGGATGTATTTTCTTAAAGGGCCAGACAAACCTTTCTGACTTGGTAGGACATAGGGTGTGTGTCACAACTACTTAGTGGCGTGAGAGCAGCCATGGACGGTGTGTAAACAGTATGTCATGGCTGTGTTTGAATAAAACTTTATTTATAAAAATCAACATGGGGGCTGGATTTGGTCACCACGGCCTCCCTCCCCCTTATGAGATAGTGAACAAAGCAGACAAAGGGGGTTGGGAGGACTGGGAGCGCTGGGAGTTGCAATTTTCAGTAGGATGATTGGGAAGGTGTCACCGAGAAGGTGGCACTTGAGAAAATCTGCAGAGCGTAAAGGAGTGAGCCTTTCGGATGGCTGGGGCGGAGGACTGCGGGCAGAGGGAAGGACAGGTGCACCTTTCCTGAGGAGGTGCCACTGTGCTGCAGGGACAGGAAGGGGGTGGGTGTGGCCGGAGTGGGGTGAGCAGCGGCGAGAGAGGGGTGGGGAGGGTGGGGAGAGAACAGGGGCTTTGGGGACCGAGGCAAGGGCTCCGGCTTCTTCTCTGATGTGCGTGAAGGGTTTGGGGCCGAGAGGATACGGGGTCCGACTTGCATCGAGCTGGACCCCTCCGGCTGTTGTTTTGAGAACGGCCTGTGGCAGGGACGCAGGAGGCGAAGTGGGGGCACATGTTAGGGATTTGCCTTCCTCCTGGGAACTTGGGGGCAGCCCTGGGGTCACAGAGTTAACCGAAACATGGGCCCAGAATCTAGGTGGCCCGACTGTCATGCTCAACCCTAGAGCTGAGGAAGTTTCAAGCAAACGCCTTGGCAGTGCTCGGTATTTATTTATTTATTTTTAATATTGATTTCCTTCCATGATATTTTGTAGCTTTCAGTGTACAAGCCCTATACTTTTTAAATGGAAGTTATTGGGGTGACACTGGTTAATAAGATGACATAGGTTTCGGGTGCACAATTCCATAACACACGGGCTGCATCACTGTATTGTGTGTTCGCCAGCCAGAGTCTCCCTCCGTCACGGTCCCCCCTCCCCAACCCCCCACCATGGCAGTGCCCAGTCTCATGGCCTCCACGCTTACCCCCAAAGGCTTAGAACACGTGCTGTTAACCCAGCGTCTACACGCCTTAATCTCTGGTTTCATGTCTTCCCTCCACCGCAGTAATAACACGGATTCTACTCCTTGTTTTTCTCACCTTTTCAGCTTAATTTGCAGCCGGAAAACCAGGTCACTGAGCACAGTGGGTAAGGCTGCTTGCAGGCGGCAATCTTTGGGGACAAGCTCGACTTTCTTTTTCCACCCCCCGCCCACCCCCGCATAGTCTGTGAGACTTAAAACTTCCGTCTGGAAGAATTTATCCTGTGGTCTTAGACTCGGAGGGGAGGGAAATAATCCCCTCTGCGTTCACAAAGCACGAGATCAAACACCTTGCTTAAGAAAGTATTCAGAAAATGCGCCCTTGTGTTTTTGATACTTCCGCGGTTGGAATTAGACTTCTAGAGACGCTTTCAAGCATGCCTGGAAATTACAGTTTTTAGCCATAAAGCTGAGGATTTTAGGTCATGTGGGCCCAGAGAGATCAAATTCTCTTTATTGCATAATAGCAGCTAACAAGTCACTGAGCACGTCTCATTGGCCAGGCTCTGTGCTGAGCATTATTTCATTTCATCCTCGTAATAAACCTCGGAGTCTGGTATCGTTCATCTGGGCGAAAAAAAAGGAGGTTCAGAGAGCCGCAAGGACTTGCCCAAAGTTCCACAGCTTGTGGGGGAAGTCAGGATTTGAACCCAGTCCCGTGCTGGGTTGGTCAGGATAATCTATCAATGCTATTTTATGACCCCTGCCTCCAGACCTGCATTTGCAGCGACATCACAGTAATTGCCTCCAGTTACATTTTAATAACCAGCCTTGTACAGCTCATAGAATTCACCAGATAAGACATAACCAGACCAATGTCTACAAGAGGAGCGACCTCATGCATATTTAAACTTATTAAACTTTAAATAAACCATGTCTCTCACACGGAAACACGGATCTGGAGAGGGGAGAGCTGGGTTTTGTGACCACGGACTAAAAACCCCATCCAAACAAGGGAGTCGTTACCATGAACCATTTAAGCAGTTGCGGAATGGGGGCAGGGGGGTTCTTAAACAGACGCTCCCCTCCCCCGCCCCCTTGCAGCGCCCGTTCCCTCGCCCATTAATCTGAGCACAGCTCCTGCAAAAAAGAGCCCAGTTCCTTCCCTGCCGTTAATCAGGAAAGGCTGCCAGCTGGCTGGTGTCGCTGGGAGCAGCAGAGCTCCGTGGGGCGCAGGGAAGGTGGGCTTTGCCCTGAGCTCGTGGGGTGCTCCTGGAGAGGGCAAGAGCGCCCCTGTTCACTGAACTGCCTTCTCTGTATCACATGCCCCTCCCAGGTCCCATGGGGACACTTCGGAGGTGGTCCATTGAGTGGCTGGAGGGAGGAGGCTCAGGTCAAGACTTGCCTGCTTTTTCTCCCCCTCGGGAAACACTGTTTCTGACTTCTGGTGGGGGACAACAGACCCTCCCTCGTCAGCCCTGGCCTTCCTATCGGGAAATGCCGGCTACGGGGACCGCTGCTGGGCTGACAGGCGTCTGTCTAGCCCTGCCGTCTTTTTTGTCATCTGATGGCCTCCGGTTCAGCATTCAAGATCCCGCTCCAGAGCCACACCCCTGGGGGTTCTTTCCCGGTTCCCTAAAGGAGCTTTGTGAAGTGATAGACAACGGACACACGTCCGTTTCTTCCTCTGGCGCTTGGCACAGAGCTCCTTAAACCCTTGCCATGTCCCGGGCGATGGCCGCACTGGGAACATCTTGTGTCCCCCTCTGTGGTCTGAGATCCTGGCTCCTGACGGGCGGCTCCTAAACGCCTCGGCGTTTCCTGGCTGACAGGGTTGCCTGTTGTTCTGATGGGCCCGCTCTGGGTGGGCTGTGGTGGCTTCCCAAAGACGGAGCCAGATTAGGAGCCTGGAACTTTCAGACTTAAGGACAGGTCGTGCCTACACCCTGGAGCCTTTGTGAAAATTTCAAAAGTATGGGCTTTGGGGACATACTGACATGGTATGCACCATGGGAGTGCCAACCTCCCATCACAGGTGCAGCATTTACGCTGGGCTTTAAAGTGATAAGCAGAACTTTCGTTGGAAGAGGACGTGGGGAAGAGCGTTTGGGGCCCAAGCGTGGGAACAGGCCTAGAGGTAGGGGCAAGTCGGGGAAGGAGAGGGAAGGAGGCACATTTAAGGAACGGCAAGACTGCCCGTGGAGTTCCTGGTGTTGGATAAGGAGGACAGACACAGGTAGTAGGAAATATTCCACCGACTGCCAGAAGGCGAGGCCCACAAGGTAGGCTGGACCAGACGACGTGGGGTGCGCAGACACTCGCCCGCACAAGAAGGGGCTCCCACTGTGAGGCAGCTGCCCACCCCCCGCCCCAACCCAGCCAGGCGCATCCGCCGCCCGCCGCCCTTCCTCCACTTACGCCCAAAGAATATCCCTGTAATGGAGGTCTGAGACCCTTTTGGCAGGTTGGAACTTATGTCTTTCTTCCTCTCTCTGTTTCTGGAGCTGCTGCTGCCTCTTCTTCCAGGCGCTCTCCTCCTGCAGCATGGTGAAGTACCCGCGGCCTATCTTCACGGACTGGATCAGGAAGCTGGACAGAGGGGGGGACAGAGAGGGGACAGAGAGACGAGCTGACTGGGAAGAAAGACGCGGCCTCAGTCATTCCTTGGCCTGTGGCAGCATGCTCCGACCTTGGCCTCCATTTCCACAGGGCCCTTTCCCTGCAGTCTGGGAAGTCCCCTGTTCCTATCTCTTGCAAGTGCGCCCGCCACTGGCTGGAGGACTTGACCCAAAAGCAGGAAGACCTCGTACTGACGTCAAGTGCACCTGTCCTGCAGCCCCGTTTCTGAGTGAGCTTAGAGACACCGTAGGGGGTGGGGACTCAGATGTCTGTCTCCAAGGCAAACTGTTTAGCCCACTATACCCATGGAGGGTTAAATCTGAGCTAATAGCTTTGCTCGACTATTCTCACGCCTCGCCCTCAGGTGGGATTACCCACAAGGACTATCATCTACCTCTTTTAACTACCTATGTAACTGTACAATGGCTTTTACTATTATAAATACCAATTTTAGCCTAGTCCTAAGTGCACCTTAGTTGTGATATCTGGTTAATATTAATATATTTCAATTTATGATGGTTCCAGTTATGCATGCCATACATAGTGTATAAGTGAATAGAATTATGTGCTGTGTGTATAAAATACAGTTTATTTTTGTAAGAGTGAGAACAGTTAAATGAATAGAATTTTTTCTTTGCTCGATCAAAAAGCATTAATGAAAATTTATTCAAATGAATTTGCTACCTCAAGAAAAAAAAGACACTCTCTGAACTTCTCGGGACTGGTAATCGCTAAGGGCGCGCTCGCGCCTGTGGGGCAGGAACTTTCCACCTTGAAAATTCCAGAGTCAGACCTGACCTTGAATTCTGGACCCGCAAATGACTTCACCTCTGCAGGTGTCAGTCCCTTCCTCGCTCCATCACTCAGCAAGTATTTATCGAGTGCCTACTCCATGCCAGGCATCTGCTAGTTGCTGTGAAGTGAGCATAACAATTCGCACCCCACAGGCCTTCGTGCCGGGAAAGGGGTCGGCGAGGTGCCTGGTATGGAAGAGGGGCTCACCCCTGGTCCCCAGTAGCAGGTTGGTGCTCTCGGGCCTGGGTGCCCGGCCAAGGCTGCCTTCTCTGGGATTCGCCCGAGGGCTCTGTTTGGCTCTCAAGTTTCTGAACCCACCAATCATCAAAGAGTGTCCTGAGGTTCCAGGGTCACCCGAGACAGGAAGAAAACTGTTCCTATTTGCAACCCCTTAATTTCACAACTGAGGGTTCGAGGTGTGGCGCAAACAAAGCAAAGGCAGAGCTCACCTGGGAGCTGGGGCTGACGTGGCGGCAGCTCCGTTCCTTCCTAGAGACCCTTTGCTCAAAATTTGTCTCAGAGGTTGAGGCTGACACCACATGCGCCCAGAGGGTGTGCAGTGACTCACAGAGGGAGGCTTTCTGGGTGGAACAGGCAGAACCCACCGTTCTGAAGTCCGCTGGCGAGAGCAGGGAGGGAGACTGGCCGAGGGTTTCAGGGAGTGGGGTGAGGGTTACCTTGTTCATGGTCTGAACCCCGTCCCCGCCCTGCTGCCCCACCGCCAAGCTCGCAGAGAAGGAGAGAGAAGGGGCAGCGGGGCTTTCTGTCCTCTCGCCCAGGCGCGGGGCAGGGTGGGGAGAAGAGGTGGGGAGAGCTCGAAAGTTGCCGAGTCACGTAAAAAATGGAGCCAGACTTTTTTTTTAAATTAAAAATATGTTCAATTGCAGTTTACGTTCAATTTTATTTTGTATTCGTTTCGGGTGTACAGCATAGTAGTTAGACAATCATACTTTGCAAAGTGCCCCCCCTCATGTTTTCGTGCCCACCTGGCACCACGCTCAGTTATTACAAGACTCTTGTGCCTGATTTCAGACTCGAGTGTTTGCCTGAATAGCTGCGTCACTATCCAACCTTCATCAAAAATTTATTGAGTACCTACTGTGTGCGAGGTGACATTGCTGCTCTGGGCACCTGCTCCCCTTCCCCCCGTCCTGGGGTGCTAGTCTGGGGGGCAGTAGATTTTACCACTTTAACGAAGAAGCTCATGCTAATGCCTCAGTCTAACATCGTCACGTGCAGGACCCCCGTTACAGAGGGAGGTCCCTTTCCGCCAGCGGACTGCAGCGACACCTGCCAGCTGTGTCCAGCATGCCCTCGAGACGCCGCTCCTCAAATGTCTTCCCCAGACGAGGCTTTAGTGGCGGACTCGGCCGGCCATGCTGTGATTTCACACCTGCGGCAGGACTTGGCCCTGCGCCCCCGTCTCTGTGCCACGCCCTCCCAACCCCCCACTTCAGGGCACATGAGTTAACTGATTTATCCTCATAACCGCTGTAGGCCGTCGGTGCTGTTGTTAGCATTTCATTTACTGACGGGGAGGCGGAGGCTCAGAAGGCTGAAATGGAGCAGAGCGGGGGTTCATTGGGAAGCCCGGCCGCACACGGGGCTGGTGGGTTGACTGTCGGGGTGTTTCTAGACGGGAAGTCTCCCCAGCTTGTCCTGGAAACCCCTTTCATCGACTTCAGAGGGTCGGTGGGCCACTAGGTTCTTGGGTAATTCGGTGTCTTGTGAAGCCCTCCGTGCTGTCATTTAGATTCTGTCAGGGAGTGACGGGCTGTCAGGGAGACCTGTCAGGTCCCGCGATGACCACGGTCTTCGGAAGCAGAGAGCAGAGTGCTCCCCGTGTGCGTGACGCTGGCGCGTGGCAGGGGCAGGGGCTCCAGGGACGCTCCGCGGGCCCAGCCAGCTCTGTGGGCTTTGGGCTCTGATTCCAGAGTGAGACTGGACAGAAGCCTCCATCTTCCCTTGCAGAACTCGGAAGCAGTTAGATCTTGAAATGTCGAATTGTGTCATCCCCCCACCAAATACTTAGGTTGAAGTCTTAACCCCCAGTATGTCAGAATGTGATCTTATTTGGAAATAGGGTCATTGCAGACATAATTAGTTAAGATGAGGTCATATGGAGTGGGGTTGACCCCTAGTTCCGTGTGACAGGTATCTTTATGAAAAGGGACAGTTTGGACACAGACACGCATGCAAAAGGAATGCCACCTGAAGATGAAGACAGAGATGGAGTGAGGCTTCCACCGGCCAACGAGCACCAGAGATGGCTAGCGAACCGCCGGATGCTGGGGGAGAAGCATGGAACAACTTCTCTCTCAAGTAGCCCTTGATCTTGGACTTCCAGCATCCAAAAGTGTGCGTCAGTAAACTCTTGTCGTGTGAGCCGCCCGACTGGCAGGACCCTGCTCTGGCAGCCTCAGGACAAGAGCATGGCCTGATCCAGTATCTCGGCCTCGAGTCACGGAACAGCCTAACGCATTTGATTTTTCTTTGACGTTAATAATGTCCTTATTCATTTTATAGTAAGTGACAGGCTGGTGATCCATGTCACAGTAAGTCAAAGGGGCTTCAGCATTATGTTCTAGGCCCTGGGCTGGGTCCCTGTTTTGTGTCAGATTCTGTGTTAGGAACTTCTTAAGTTTCGAGTTCTGTTTAAGGCACTGGCATTGCGAAGGTGAACTTATCCTGCAAGAATCTGCAATCTTCGCCTCTGTATCTCAGCTTTCTTTGTATTAATTAGGAGGTTGGTAAGATATTTCTCTACTTATGCCCTTATTCCCAAAAAAAATTAAATGCAGAAAAAGAAAGTCACAAAGGCAGGGAGAACCAAGAAAACAAAATCGGGTAAGACAAGTCTCCAAACCCAGGCCACACGGTCTGGTGCGCACATTCGGCCCGGATCACCTGAGTGGCTAATGCGGAGAGGGAAACACAATCCCGATGACCGTGAGATTTTTTTAAAAAGCCATTCAGAGGATGGCCCGCTATTCCTGGGGCTGAACGTAGGAAGAGACTTCTTTCAAGGACCTGTACGGGAGGGACACCATGACAAGCCAAGTCTGCAGACAGAGTGACAAAGGCATCTTGTCAATTGACTCCCGGAAAGAGATCGGGGAGTGGGTGTGGACCAGTTCGTGGAAATCTAGTAAGCAAGTTTTAGGGTGCAGTCGCAGCCCCTCTTCAACCAAGGCAGCCCAACTTTCCAGCGGCCAGAATTTCTGGGAAGACCTGGGTGAGAGGTAACCGGAACTGGGGGGTGTCTGAGCCCCCGCGTCAGATGCACCAGTCAGAACGCCGGGAACTTCAGGCTGCAGGGTGTTCATTCGGCGAGCTCCAAATGCTCCCCCGGCACCACCAAGGCCCATTTAAAAATGCTTAATATTTTAGCAAATCCCCATTTAATTCCCTTGTATGCTCCCTACATTTTCCTCATCATTATTGCTGATTGCCAGACTATTTGTGCGAGGGGAGCTATTTGCAGGCAAGAGCGGTTTTCGCCTTTAAATCCGCTCACGCAGGGCCGCCTGCTCGCTGCTCCTCGCGATGGAAAACTCCCCTGGCTGACATCTCGGGAGGCACGGTGGGGAGTGAAATAATTAACCGCGTCAGGCAAGCGGAGGAAGGAGCAGGTTGTAAACTGAAAAGTTCCCTCCATCCACTGCGACTTCCTCTTACCCAGGGCGTGGGGTTGGGTTTTTATTTTCGAGGGACCTGCATGCCCAGAGCGGGAGCCTGTGTACGAGCTGATGAATGAAGATGATCGAACTCGGGCTGTAGGGATGCTCTCCGCGGGGCTCCGCCGAGACAGGCCAACGGGACGGGAGTGAGGCGGCCAGGGTTCACTCCCAAGCACCGTCAGCCTTGAGGGCGGGTGGATGCAGCCATGAGGCTTGAGGGGATGGCCTCTGGGCGGGCTCTCTCCTCCACCGCTCCCTTCGGCAGGCTTTAAACCCTCTCAGAACCACGGCCTCTTCACCTTCCAATGGGGAAAACACTAGTTCTTGCTGCAGGGGGCTGTGGGGAGGATCAAGTGAGATGATTAAGTGGGGTGCCTGGCATCCATGCAAAGGATTCTGTGATTGGGAACTATCGTATCGCCAGTCTACCTGACGGTCCTGGGAATGTGGTGTGATTTACAGAGGAGAAAACAGGGGAAGGGTCGAGTACATGAGGAGGGTCCCACTGCTGCCGGGAAGGGGCAAAGCAGGGGCTGGAAGCCAGTGGGGCAGATTTCACCACGAGTGTCTCACTGCCTGAATCCACCTCCATCCTCAGGGCCCTGCGGGAAGCGAGGACTGCCTGTCACCTAAAACACAGTCCCGGCTGTCTCCAAGGGGCCTTGCAAGAAGCCTTGCAAGAAGCCGCTGAGTACTGGGGACTTTGGAGACCGCCGGGGAACTTGCATTCAACCTTTCTATTGTGAGGGGCATGGGATTAACCACTGCAAATCACCTCATTAGAAAGCAAGAGCCCGCCCTGGCTGGCGTAGCTCAGTGGATTGAGCACAGGCTGCAAACCAAAGTGTTGCAGGTTCGATTCCCAGCTAGGGTACATGCCTGGGTTGCAGGCCATAACCCCCAGCAGCCGCATATTGATGTTCCTCTCTCTCTCTATCTCCCTCCTTTCTCTCTCTAAAAATAAATAAATAAGATCTTAAAAAAAAAAGAAAAGAAAGCAAGAGCCCAAATGTACTAACACACACACAAACACACAAATACCAACAAGGAAAGAACTTTCCATGGCATTACGACTCTGCATCCAGCTGATTTCCACTCCCATTTTCTGCCTCTGCCTGCAAGAAATATGGGGCTATAAAGCCAGGAGTGCTTCCTCGGAGAAGGCAGACTGACATTTATGAACCAACACTCCCAGCAATCCGACTTCGGGGATGTCCTGCTCTCGCGGAAGGGAATTGCCTACACGGGAAATTTTCGCTTAACAAATTTTATTGTTTTCACATAGCCACAAATAATTCAGTGTCTCCTCCGTGTGTGGAGGTGGGAGGCCTGGAGAGCCCCCTTCACCCGGCTGTCTGCCTCTCACCTTGCTTTGTCGGCCCACCCGGACACGCTGATTTCAGCAGAGGGGCTGGCAACCAGGACGGGCCGAGGGGATCCGAACCTCCGCCCTTAGATTCTTGAACGTTCAGGCAACCCACACAACAGGCGAGTTCACAACGCAGCCCCAGTTCAAACGCGCACCAAGCAAATATTTTGCATTTAAATTCGCGCATTAGAATGTCCTGTTTATACAATAACTTAATAAATCTAGCCCGGCTGCCAAATTGACAAGAAGGTGAGAATCATTCATTAAAATGCAAATGCAATTGAGATGAAATTTGGAATACATTTATTACAGTAATTGAACTTCAGTCAACTGTAGTCACAACACCGATTTTGAACTGCCTTTCAGACAAAAGGACGGGTTGTGTTGTCCGCTCCCCCCCCCCACCCCACGAGGTAATATCTTTGTCAGCATGCAAATTAGTCATTTCCGGAGTGCTAATGATTTGCAATGGAGATTTCACTCTTCTTTATAGGACAAGATTGCCAGAGATAAAGGTCAACACCGCACACAAAAGATTGCTCTGGTAGCATATTGTGTGTACAGCAAATTGACTGCAAACATATTCTGAGTGCTTATGGCAGCCGCACTCTTATTAAATCACATCGGAACATCTCTTTCCCATCCCCAGGTCATTTGCTAATTGTACTGCTCAACAATGGGAGCTTTGCCGAGTGGAGTCAGGATCTCACCTCTCTGATCAAAAGTTCCGGATGGGTTTCCCTCCTTTCTGAGGGGCTCAGGCCAGAGAGAAAAGGGTCTGGTCACGGATTTCTTTCCATCACAAGTCAGGTGGAAGGAGGATTCCCTGGGGACTGTGACGAAGGCTCAGGGAGCTTGACTCTCATTGGAGAAGTCGCTTGGGCTGCTCCGCTGTGTTCTTCCTGGCTCCTCTGCAACACCTACGTGGCATTTCTGAGGTCTGGGCAAGTGTGCGCCTAGGAGACGCTGCTCCAGTTGGAAGAAGGCACAACCTGGAGGGTTTCCTGGGACGAGGATGTCACTCTAGGGTGGCCAAAAAAATTGGTTCCACCTGTAAAATGGAGAGGTGACTTTTGTTCCCTTTACTCCCTTCATATTTGTTCATTGATCATGAGTAACGTCAGCTCTGCTCCCTAAATATCACCTGATGTATCTTCCCGAGGCTGCTGCCCGAGCCCGAAACCGCCATTGTTGCTTCTGTTGCTCTAAGTGGCTTCCTAGCTGGTCTTTCTTGTTCCTGATCCATCGATCCGTCAATCCATCGATCCATCATCCACCTGGCTGCCCCAGGGCTCCTCCCCAAATTCAGACCTCATCATTTCCCAGGGGGCTCCACACCCTTCAGTGACTGCCGCTGTTCTCAGGATGAAGTAAGTCCACACTCCTTCTGAAGGCCTGAGCTTTATCTCAAGCCACCCACCCAGACGTTTGCTTCAGTCTCTCTATTCCTCAAAATTACCCATGATTTTGCTTTTTCCGCTGGTGCCTTCTTTCACTTCTTCACTTGGCTGATTTCTGTTTGTCCTTCAAAGCTTGGGGGAAAAACTGTCCACGGCTGACCATTCAATCTTGTCCTTCCTCCTCCCCCCGCAAACTCCAGGCTAGGTCCCGCGCCTCCTCTGTGTCCCTACAGCTCCCTCTGCCTGTGTTCCCCATAGTACGCGCATCACACTGTATGGCGAATGCCTGTTTCAGCGTCTGCTTTTATTGGCAGACTGGGGATGCCTTGAGGACAGGTGTGGAAAGCAGGTGACCGGAATTTGCTGATCTTCCCTCTCTCCCTTCTTCCCAGTGGCCGAAAGTGCCATTTGCTACCAAATGTCCACTTCCCCAGCTTTCTTAGGAACAGATCACATTATTGTGGGCATTATTAGACAAAAAAAGTCAACAAAACAAAAAAACGACAACAAAACTACATTTTCAAGCTGCCCTGGCAGATTGGACAGGCTAAGGAGGTTTCAGTGGAAGTCATTGGGAGGGGCTGCTGGGAAAGCTCTGTAAGGGGAGTTAGCACCGCTGGGTGGTGTATTCCCTTTACCCACCCTTTTTCCTTCTTCTTCCTTTCTACTGCCTAGAACTTAGCTGTGATGGTTGTAGCACCAGCAGTGCCTGTGTGGGCATGAGGAAAACTTGCAGATGGAAGCAAATACTAAAGCAATGGATTAAAAAAAAATAAAAGGAACCTGGGCCCTGGATAAAGCCACCGTACTTATACTTCCTCCAGAAGGTAAAATCCTTTTATGTGAGGAAGGAAAACCTTTATTTTTTTAAAGATTTTATTTATTTATTTTTTTAGAGAGGGAAGGGAGGGAAAAAGAGAGAGAGAGAGAAACATCAATGTGCAGTTGCTGGGGGCCGTGGCCTGCATCCCAGGCATGTGCCCTGACTGGGAATCGAACCTGTGACACTTTGGTTTTCAGCCCGAGCTCAATCCACTGAGCTACGCCAGCCAGGGCAGAAAGCCTTTATTTTTTAAGCCATGGTATTTGCAGAGCTCTGTTTATTCTGTGGCAGAACGTAGTCCCAGCTGGCAATCTCTCTGTTCTCTCTGTTTGTCTGTCTCCCGCTGTCTCTTTTCCCTTGACCAATCCGTCATGATTATCCCATTTAAAATGCCATCTTCCTCAGCTCAATCCATGGCCGTGGACGAGGGGAATGCAGTGGGAGGGAGATGTTGGTCTGGATGATGGGGAAGGGGCAAGGAAACTTAGAAGCACGAAGCTCTGCCGAGAGAAGTAGGTCTGGTGGGGCCTCCACCGAGGGTGCTAGGGCAGCTGGGACATGGGGAACAGGCGGATCTGAGCCTGCCGTCAGGAGGGAGGGCTGGGAGAGCAGAGGCATGGGCGCCCTGGGGAAGACCGGTGCTGTCTGGGACGGTGGGAGCAGGTGCGTGCTTGGTAATGACTTTGGTGACCCGCTGAGCTAGGCATTCTCTGTGCCTTATCTCCATGAATCCTCACAGCACCCCTGTGAGTTAGGTGCTGTTCTCCCCATTTGGCTGATGAGCAAACTAGGACTCAGAGAGGGCAAGGGGTCCGGCCATAGGGTTAATAGTGGTGCAATGGGAATTGCAGCCCGGGTAGCCTGATTCTAAAGTGTTGCATGAGAAAAAAAAGCACTGGATTTGGAAAAGGTCTGTTCTAGTTTTAAATGGTCATCATTTCCTTGTCACTCCATGCCTGTGACTTCAGGTGAGTCATTGTCACCTGTCTGAGATACATTGTCCTCACCTGTAAAACTGGGATACTTCAAGGGCTGTCCCAGGATGTTGTGGAAGTCATATATGAGAGACATTTAGCATGGTGCCGGGCTCGTTGGAGGTATCCAGTCCCTGGTAACAATGACCATCATAGTCATCCTCATCACCGCCACCAGCGCAGCCACAAGTGACGCCTGTTAGCCTCTCTCGCTCTGCACACAGCCGGGATGGTGGTTTGGCTCTAAGCCCCGCAGGCTTCTGGGAAGTGGCACTTGGTTCAAGTGGTGAGCTTAGGAGGTTCTCTTCTCTGAGGGTGGCGGCCAAAACAGTCTAATTAGACCGCAGTTATTTTGGGATTTGGTAAATCGCATTACTCAGTAATTCATAAAGGTTTGTGAATCTACCGTCCATGGTGGCAGTAGGATGAATGCTTGGTTATCATGTAAGTAATGAAATTTATTAAGCTAAAGGGCCAGGGAATTAACCTCTGTTCTGCTGAATAGGAAATGACATGCAGGAAACTTCTAATTAGAAGTGGTTTTCTTTCCTGTTTTTTTTCCCCCTTTATTGAATCTCCGTCTCAGATTTTCACTAAAGAAAACGAAGAAAGGGGAAAAGGAGGAGGGGGAGAGGGAAGAGGAAAGGAATCGTAAGCACACGCATCACAGTCCGGTGAGTGTTCCGAGGGAGGCACTGCTGATAACAGTGAATTATACGGGTCCAGGCAGAAGTGGGACGTACATTGATGTCCGTTACCCAGGTTCTAAGTCTAACTCTACCAGCGACTGGCTGTGTGTGTGACTCCGGCAGAATAATGAACCACTCTGTCCTAGTAAGTAGGAATGACTGCCACCGTCACCCCCCCACCCCACCCCCATCACAACTAGAAGGTGAGAATTAACATGTGGCGGCGACTGTGAGAAAAGCTACTGGTCTCCTTGACTTCTCTAAGCAATCCTCCAAGGCAGCTGGCAGCAGTACTGTTGGTCCCATGTCACCGTGAGGGGACTGAAGTTCAGAGAGGTTCAGTGACTTGTGCAAGGCTGCCTGGTTGAGGTGGAGCCTGGACTGGTACCCAGGCCTGGGCCTGTCCTCCTCCTCGGTGCTTTGAGACAATACCGCCTTATCGGACTTGGCGTGAAAGGTGAGACATGAGGAAGTAGACATGAACGCATGTAAAAAAAATGTCACGCCAGCACAAAGCACATTTCCAAACTGGATATTCAAAACTGCCTTATAAAGAGGAAGGGTGGGTCCTTACCTCCTGACCAGTTGCTGCTAATTGCCAGGGTCACAGTTAGAAAAGGAAGCCCTCCCATCCACGCAGGGTGCACGCAGAGGTGAGTAGGTCACGAGGGAACCCAACACGCAAAAGAGCTGTCTCTCCCTGTAGAGCAGCTTTAGGGTTTCGGCTGAACAAACCTCCAGAAATTAAATTCCTTGAAGGCAGACACCATATTATACTCATTGCTTCTGTCCCCTCCCCATTTGGGGCTATATGGTGGGGACCTAACATTATATTTTCGTTCATCAATTTAAGAAGATGGAGAGTTGATTGAATGATGGGGGTCGAGGGGGAAACCAAGAAGGAGGATCATGCCGATTATTTGGTCTCCCGTGGAAGGTCAATTCTATGCTTGTCTATCTGTAAAATGAGAGGCCACACCTTCAGGCAACATTCCTCACCAGGCACAAACGTACTGTCGGGAAGGGTTTAATGTAAACCTCCTCACTGCTCGCCAGTCCAGTTCCCAAGCATCCTGCCCGACCTGGAATGCACCTCCTTTAGTTCCTTCTTCACTGGCATCCCTATTGGGCATTGACTACATGCACGTCCTATGGGAGGCCGAGAAAAAATGCAAAAATTTAAAAGATTGGGCCTTTGCCTTCAAAGAATTTGCATTATGGTTGGCGCCTGAAGGCCAGAGCCCTCCCCTCCGCAGCTGGGCATTGGGACCCATGGATCTGACCTGAGACTGAGCATTTTGGAGGCCAGGAGATCCGTGGGGAGTGCCCCGAGTCCCCGTTTTGCAAAGGAGGAAACTGAGGCCCAGAGAGGAGAGGTGTCACGTGGCAAGTCAGAGGCAGACCCAAGACAATAATGGGGTCTCTGGGTTCCCAGTCCAAGGCTCTCTCTTCTAAACCCTCTGCCACCTTAGGACGCAAGGGGGTTTGGGGTTCAAAAGTCTTGACAATGGAATGACCCAAACGCTTTTGCGTCTTAGCTCATCCCCCTGACTTTTTGGCCCCCCGTGGTGCACTGGAGTCATCTTCGTCTACGTGTGAAGATGCACATCTTACGAAACGTGCACCACGCGCTCACGGGAGTCCTCCGGAGTCTCCCCTCCGTCCACGCGGGCTCCGCCCTGCTGCGTCTCGGCGCTCCACCCCTCTGTGGGGTGGGGAGGTAGCAAAGTTTCCCATCCCGCTGCTGTGCTGGAAAGTCAGGCTGCCGTGGTCTCTCCCCCGGATAACCTCCACTCCCTCTTCTCTGGCCTCGCTGCCTCCGACCTCTTTCTCCCCTTCCCATGCTTTCCCGACGTTGGGCACATCGCGTCCAGCCTCCCAGTACGGCCCGCAGGGTTCTGCGTGAGCTGGACTTGGCCCATCTCCTTAGCCTTTTCCTTACCACGTGACGCCCTGGCAAAGCCAAAGATTCTGCTGCGTCACCGCGCTCTTCCTCAGCCCAGTGCCTTTGCTCGTAATGCGCCTGCCTGGAATGTTCTCTTCTTCTAACTTCTGTTCATCCTTCAGAACTTGCTCGGGCCTGAACCCCACTGTGGGCTGGAAGCTACCTCTGCTTTCCCCGGGCTGCACTCGGCACTCCCTCCCGGTCCGTGCGGCCCCGAACTACTTACTGGTGGACTTGTCCGCGTGTGAACTCCGCCCTCCAGCCCTCACCCCCAGACGGAGCTCCTTGAGGACAGGAACGATTTCTAAATCTTTTCTGCATCCCCAGAACGGGCACGTGGGGAGTCCTCACATGAAAATATTTATTATGGGAATAACGGAACCATTACAAATTCTCCCATCCGAAGCCCTAATTAAATGTGTGCTACGTTGGGGCATGGAACCATGACGCTGCCGCCCTCTTTGCTGTGGCGCCTTCAGTTCTCTTTGGATGGAGCGGGTGTACAGCGCTGTCTACACAGAAGACGAATCACCCAAACAGGATAGGGATAAACGGATGCCTTTGAAATGTATATCAGCCGGGACCTAGAATAGGTCCTAGAATAGCTGTGTTCTGGAAGAAGGGACCAGAGGAAACAGCCCCCCCCCCCGCCACGGGCCTCTCAGGAAAATCATTTCTTTAGCTCACAACGTGGTCTCTGGCCTCCCGCATCCCAAGTGACTACGAGCGGCGTTCACACCCCAGAAGGGAACGCAGACGCAGCGTTCAGCACCAGATTGCCCGGGAGGTGTGTGCTGGGCTCCGACGCATGGTACGATCTCCCGGACTTTGCCTGCTTTCTGTGTCCTCACTGTTTGCACACACCCCCCCGCCCCCGCATTCACGCCCCACGCTGCCCCCTGCAAGTCCCCTCAGACCTCATCAACATCCTGAAATGCAAACATAGTGACCGAAGGGGCCACTCTGTCAGAGGGTGCTGACCGAGGCTGCCGCCCTTGCTGGCTTCTGGGTGGTTACAAGGTGCCTTAGCCCAGGGCTGCTCTTTAATTAACGTGAGTCGGCAGCGTTCTGAGGGAGGACTGCGCCTCTCCTGGAAGAAGAAGAAGAAGAAGAAAAACCTGCCAAGTGTCAACAAAACAGTTCTGCATGCCTCCCAATTAGGCTGGTTTCTGGAAGGCAGCAGAAGCCCACCGCGGCTCTGGTTTCTAGGCAACGGCTATCAGGGGCTCTGAACCTCGCTGGAAAGGGATTACTGGTGAGCCTGCCTCGTGCAGGAGCCTGATGTGCCGCTTCCTGCTCCCCTCACTTCCCCGCCCCTCTTCTGGTCTACTCACCCCATCTTACTCAGCAGCAAATTATGGCTTGGAGGGGGTGCACAAGAAGCTCAACTTCCTTGAGGGCAGAGCTCTGGGGAGAACGCAGGCTTATGAACTCATCCTGATGGAAGCCACCTCTTACAGAGCACTTTCTCTGTGTGCTCAGGCCCTAGTGCCCCATGAGCGTTACTTCACTGAAACCCTACGATAGACCGACAAGGCAGGTATGGCCGTGTCAAAGGTGAGGAAACTGAGGCTCATGCGATTGCAGTCGCTTGCCCAAAGTCACCAGATGAGACTGGGAAGAGGCAAGCACCTGCGCTCTGGTGTTTCTGATTCTAGGGGCCATCACCTTAGCCACGCCCCCTCCTGCCACCTGTCAGCACGCAGACAGTCACGCCACCTGAGAAGACAGGCGCGGCGTAGCAGTTGGAGGCAGTTCAGCAGTCCGTTTTCAGTTCCGAGATAAACCGATTGTTTTGTTTTGTGTTGTTTTAAAGAATGCAAACCCCGCTGCCCCGCAATACCCATCATTACCTATTGTGCTTAATGGCTAAATGGAATGAATGGGAGGATTATTCTTCGAGGACCTGCCAGTGTGGGCATAAAAAATGCATTAGTGGGAAGAGAGGCTTTTGCTGGAGCTCACCAGCAATTTGCAGAGCACTCCTGGCTTGTGACTCCGAGACAGACGGCAGACAGTGGAACGAGGCGCGAGACCACCAGCCCGTGGTCTTTCCACCCACGTTCTCCTGCTCGACTGATGGCGGGGAGGAGTCGGGGGAGACCCAGAACCCTCAGGGGTCTGCACTGGCGTTTTCACTGAGGGTCGGCCCCGGGGAGATTGGAGAGCCTGAGACGGGGTGCAGTTGGAAAGGGGTGTGGTCAAAGGCTTCCTGTCTGAATTCACAACTTGGGGCTTGCCTGTCACCATGAGAAGAAGCTTCCGATGGCCCCCTGAACATCGGGTGGTCATCTGCTACTGTTTGTCCTTGCCATTCAGAGAATGGCAAGGTACCTTCAGAGAATCCTAGAAGATACAGAACCTCTGCCCAGGACTGCGGGCCAGCTCCCTCCCTGTTCCTCCAGGGTCCGCTGAACTGTGTCTCAGCCCGAAACCAGGCTCTGAACTCTCTGGTCCCCCAGACTGGGCAGTCACCTCTCATCTTCCCCTCCTGTCTGAGACACCCTTACATCAGTCCCCAGCCCAGTGCCTGCCACAGAGCAGGAACTCAGTACAAAGTGTCCATCATCACCCAGCCTCCCAGGTCCTGTCCTGACTGTGATTATGGGTAGATCCAATATACTGTGCTAACTGCACAGTTTCGTGTATGTCGAGGTCAGAACAGGACAAACTCACCTGAGTCCCAGAGATCAGGGCAGTGACGTTTTCTGGGGTGGGGTAGTGACCGGAAGGGGACTTGAGGGGATTTTCTGGGGGCTCAGTCATGTTCCCTTTCTTGACGTGGGTGTGGGTTACGTGGATATGTTCATTTTGTGAAAGTCTGTTGAGCTGAGTGTTTGAAGATTTCTGTGCTTTCCTGTGGTATGTTATATTTCAATAAAAAGTTAAAAAAATTACAGGGCTTAATGCATGCAGCATCCACGCTAAGTGGCGGATTAGTGCTTTATCGTCCAGCCTGTGGTTGCATCCATTAGAGTAATGGCTTGTTGAACAATCCTAATAGGAAGAGATTTAAAATTAATATGGAAATCCAGTACTCACAGCTGCATTTGCACAGCCTCCACTTATGAACTTGACCCCCATCCCCCAATCATGTTTGCTCCAGCTGTGCCTAAGCCATAGCCTTCCAAGTTTCAGAATCTGGGGTCGGGTGTGACATGCTGGCTATGTAGCCCCATGATTGGGGGCAGGGAGAAATCCATGAGCTCATCATCATATTAGTAAAATTGTTACAGTCCCTTGGGGCACATGAATGATGTAATATACACAGCTCCTGTTTGCTGAGCACTCACCACGGGCCGGGCACTGTTCTGAGTGCTTTATGGGTATTAACTCAATCCCCACACCAGCCCTGGGAGAGGGAGAAAGTGTTTTTGTCATCTCCACTTTGGGGACCAGAGAAAGTAGGTAGGTCATTCATCACTCTGTGGCTTGTAAATGGCGGGGCTGGGATTTGAACCCGAGCAGCCTGGCCCAAGGCCTGTGTGGGCTCATGGGACAGAAGCCAGGCCTGTGCTTGCTGCTCTGAGCTGGGTTCCTTCCTGGCCCAGCCTGCTGATCTTTTCAAGGACGCATCTAGTCACCCTCCCTCTCCTTCCCTCAGCCTGGGGCCTAGAATATGCCAGGGGGATTCTGAAAGGAGCATGTATTAATTCATTCAACGAATACTTATTGGTCACCCAGTATGTTATATCCCATACCACAGATGAAGAAATGGAGGTCTACAGAAGCGAATGGATTTGCTCCATGGCCAGCCAGCTAGTAACTGGTAGAGTTGGGACTTGAACCCACAGCTGACTCCAAAGCCTGTGAGTTTTCCACTGTACTACATGCGTCCTCCAAGCCTGACTGTAAGACTGAGCATGCTGCCTGTCACCTGGGAAAGAATTTCAGAAAGCAAAGTTTTGTGTAAACCCTTAGGTGGCCAAAGGTTCAAGGACTCAAGATATTTTGATGCTTAAATTTGAGTACATGATCTTCTATCAGTTAAATCCTTTATTTATGTGGGGTCCTCTGAGGCAGCCCTAGCCACCAGGAAAGGGATTAAAGTGATATTTGCCTTCGGTGGAGAGTGAAGCGAGAAAAGCAGAGACAAGAACGCTTGCCCTGGAACTACGGTTAAGTGGTGGTGTCAATGACACAGGAAGGCACCAGAAAACAGAGAAAAAAATAGGCAGGGCGCCCAGGTCACATTCAAGATGATAAAAATGCAATTAGCTTGAGCCAAGTTCCTCCAGCCCTCAGTGGTGACCTGCCCTTTGGGTGTGTGGCTGTGTTTACCAGCTCCGGGCTAAGGACACTTGGTCAGGCATTTGCCTTTATTAATGTTGTCCTGCTGGCTACGGGGTATGGGGGTGATGGGACACGGGGGGTGACCTTAGTCTTCTCTGAATGATTTATAAAGTGCAATTCCGAAGCCTTCACTTCGCCTGCATCCAAGGTATTGACTGGCATATAAATCCACGATCTTAAATCATTCTGGGGCTTTGAGGCAAGTCTTACGTCTAGGGGAGGGGCAGTGGGGAGAATCAGGCTTGAACTTCTAAATGAGGAAGTTCTGTGTTACAGGCTACAGGTGCGGAGGTGCTGGGTGTTGAATGGTGGAATGTAGAAGCTACTGAGAACAGTCAATAAATGTCTGAGGCCAAGAACCATTTTTCTAGCTATTTAGATTCACTAATTAAAATCAGCCTCATTCATAAGGGGATTTGGGTCAGGTCTGTTTCTCTTGCTGGTCTCTTACACCTCAATCTTCAATTTGAATTACCGTATTTTGCCATGTATAATGTGCATGTTTTTGCCCAAATCTTTGAGGGACAAACAAGGATGCATATTATATACATGGTTATAATGATTTCACACCATGGGTCTAATTATCCTGTGTATAATGTGCACCAAAACGTGAGTGCACATGATATACAGCAAAATACAGTAATGTGTTATTATAGATACCAAAGTCTTCTTTTGAGTCTTTTAATTTAGAGATGACAAGCAAATTTCACCCCATGTAACAACTCTAATCGATAGTGGCTGCCTGGAGTGCCGGGGTTACAGAAATGTTGAGATCAAGTCTGGGTCCAAATGGAGAGTGCTGTGACCCATTAGTGATGTCTGTTTTGGGCACAGGATAGAGGAGCGTGGCTGCATGGTCACCTATCATTCTGGACCTGACTTTTAATGAATTACTAGTTTCATCGCGTCTCGTTTCAAAAAAGTTGGGAGAATCTCAGTCTACCAATGAGCTCAGACACAAGCCATATCTCAAAGTGAATGTTCCTTATAAAACCCTGTTACCTCAGAAAGCACCCCAAGGAGTAGGGTGAGAGGGTAAAAGTGCCGTGTTTCCTCTGATTTCTATACCTTCATGGGCTAAGAAATCATTTTAGTTGGCTCCTTAGCTGGCAAACCGGTTCAGTTGAGAGGGGTTTGCTGTAAGAGGACATGTGAGGGGGATAGAGGTTACGAAAAGTCTCACAGGTATCCAAGATCAAGAACCTCATAAAGAGGAACTGGAGATTTTTCTCCAGAAGATAGCTTCAGGAACCATCAGTGGCAGGAGTTCGAAAGTCTTTAAGTTGGGTATTACTCAAGGACTGTCTTCTCCTGTGCTTGCTCCCCCTCCCCGAACTTCCCCTTGGGCTTCTTCCCCCTCTTTCCTCTATTTATAGCATCTGATTGGTCACCCATAGTCCTTTTACCCCGACACCTTCGGCTTCCACACAGCCCTCCCTCCCTCACAGCCTTGCAGCTTCTGCTCTCACTGCTATCTGCCTGACTCTCGACGTCGTTCTTACTTTACATTCCCAAGGGTGACTTCTACAGGTTATCTTTGTGATACTGGCTCATGTCTCAAAGGCTTGCCCAGATTGGCTCTCTGACTGTGGGAGAGGGAAAAGTGACCCCAAATCTCTACCCTGTGCCTGGATCTAGGACTCATTTTGGCCGAGAGACTACGGTGGAAGTGAGGTGTTGGTTCCTCGCCTAGCACTGAAGAGATCGCACACACGTCCACTCTCAGAGTCCTGCCGCCCTGAGAACAAGCCCTGGCTAAACTGCTTCAGAACGAGAGACCATGTTGTTTTGGCGAAGGCTGCCCTAGACCTGCCTTTGGCCGCCTGACCTCCAAACACATGAGGGGGCCTGACCAAGATCAACAAAGTCACCTACCCAACTCTCAGCTGATGACAAAAGCTCAAGGGAGCCCACCTGAGACCAGAGAACCTCCCAACTGAACTATAGACTCATCATCAGTAATACAAGCTTATTTTAAGTCACTGAGTTTTTGAGGTCATTTGTTATGAGGCAATAGCTAACTGATACAATGACTTCAAATCTCTGAACTTCTCCGAGTCTCAGTTTTCTCTTCCGTGAAATGGGTCAACAAGATCTTTCCTGCCTTCCTCAGGGAAGATTTTTTAAAATGTTATGCAAATAGAAGCATCAGCAAATATTTATTGAGTGCCTACTTTATGACTCTCAGGATTCACAGGACAGACTGACTCTGTCGTAGGGCAACCTTGTCCTGCCAGCCACTGGCCATTCAGCAACGAACCAGAGTGGACAGTCCTGCTGGACTGGCAGTGTAGAAGGGAGAGATCGGGAGGCTTACCTCAAGGGCCTGATGGAGAGAGCAATGGACCAACCGTCTCATCAACAGGTTTCTATAGAAACCATCTCCCTTACTCACTTCCCCTGCACGTTAATATACAGGCTTTCCCCCCTATTGTTAACTGCTGTGTTCTTGGGATGGACAGAAGAATTAATTCGTCTCAAGGCATGACAGTAGACATGGCATAATCTAGGCTGTGACAGATTTTACATCCCAGGGAGGGAGGCAGAGATGAAAGCACCTCATTGCAGCACGCTGATCCCACCTCCTCCCTCATCTCCCACATCCGGCCCATTAGCTAGTCCCGAATCTGTCCACTTCTGCCCGGTTCACTGCTGTTTGCCCGATCCAAGCCATTGTCAGCTCTTTCCATACCCTCCCAGCTGGTTTCCACCCAGCAGGTGGAATGTTCTTTTTTAAAAACCACATTCTATCCTTGCCTTGTTCAGCTCCCGCCAACGGGCTCTCATTGCACTCACGCCGAACCCCACACGTCCCACCGCACCCCCACGGCCCCAGGCGCTGTGTGACCTGGCCCTCGCCCCTCTCTCTCATTTCACACGTCGGTCCTCTCACCCTCTCCCACTCTGCTCCAGCCACGCCGGCCTTCCCTCTGTTTCCCCATTTCCGTCTTGTTTCTACTTTGGCGCCTGCCCACCTGTTGTCCTCTGAACTATCCTCTGCACCCACACCACCCCCGCCGGCACCTTTGGTTCCTTCTCACCATTCAGGTGTCGGGTCCCAGGTACCCCTTACCGAATGGCCTCCTCCACCCGCTGTGACTAATGCAGCAGAGATCTCCCCGTCGCAGGCTATAGCATCACCTTGTGTTATACTCTTCGTGGTCTATAGCCAACACCCTCCCGGCCAAATCCTCTGTTTCCTGCCGGAGTGCGTGTTGTCTTTGCCCGATTTTAACACATCATTGCCTCCCATTCGCAGGAACCTTGTCTGTTTTGTTCTCTGCTGTGTTTTCAGTATACACAACGATGCCTGGTGTACCCTGGCGAGCCCCGAGACTCCAGAACTATTTGTTGAAAAAAATGAATGAGCACAGAAAACCAAGGAGGAACCAAAAAGCGCCTAACTTCACACAGAGGAAATAACTTCTTCCTTTGCCAAAACCCACCTTTGCTATTTCTAATTGCCTTGCCTCGAACTGTCTATCAAATGTGGCCAGAAAGCAAAGTCTCAGACCTCACACACACACACATAACCTGTACCCTGCCCGGGTCCGCTGGGGGAGGGGGCATTGCTCCTCACCGTTCATTTGCAATTGCGCGTCCCTAAGTAAACATTATCATGAGTAAATTATGGCTTCAGGTTCAAGTTTTCAGTTGTTGTTTTAGCTGCAGAGGTGTTTTTTTTTTTTTCCTTAAAACATTCCCAATAAAAAACACCAGCAATTGTGGATGAAGGTACGTTGTTGGCTTCTGACGGTCACGGGGGGTGGGGGGGGGTGTCAAAGAACTGGGCATGCGCAGACGCCCCGCCGTCAACTGCGGTGGCGGGAGGAGTTCGGGGAGTAAGGGCCCAGCTTGCGGCTTAGCGCCGCCAAACATCTGGTGAAACAGGCGTGGGGGAAAGCAGTTAGAATTTTATTCTTTTTAGCATCGTGTTAAATTGGCCATGAAGCCAGGGATGGTGCGATTGAGTTATAAGAGGGCTGAAATATTAAATAAAAGTCTAGTAGGGAGTCAAGGTGTTTGGCCAAGTTCTAATAGAAGGCGAGGCAAAGCGGATTAGAAAAACATTAAGTGGAAAAGACATCTTCTTTGCCAAGGATTTGGCTCATTTAAAACTGGGAGACGGGGCCCTGGTGTTCACATCTCTATCAACAGGTGATTTCCTGCGCCCCCATGCCCGGGAAAACAGGGTGTTTCTTTTTGAAGGGGAAGCGACAGGTCCTATGTCGGCGGGACCCAGCAGGGTGGACAGGTGGAACGTTTTATTGTCGTTTCTTGTTTTCCTGCTTGTGGCTTTTAGGTCTGGCCTTTCCCACACATTCTCTGTCCGTCATGTCCAGGCCTTGGACAGACTAACCTGTTCAAGCAGGGTGTTCAAGGTGAGCTAGTTCCAGAGCCGGGGTCAATGCGTCTGTCCAGACAGACAGATTCCGCCCGTCAGCTCGAGGAGGGCAGAAAAAACCCTGTCTTTATCACCATTTAACCAAGAGCCCCTCTCCCACTGGGTTAGCTGGAAGTTCAGCGTTGGTCATTTTCGGGGGGTGGGGGGGCATGTCCCCTGGGATGTTCAGCAGCCACGTCTGGGGTGGGGAGGGAGACAGGTAAGCCTTGCTTTGTAGCATTAGCTGGTTTCCGTGACGTAAATATTCCCTCCGTGGCTGATTTTGAGTTGCCGATACAATGCCAATGAATGCGGAGGTGGGAAGAGATTTGCTGCGACCCCGCTGATACTGTTCCCACCAGGCAGGTACTTTGACCAGCAGTAACCTCAAGGGCGAAGGTCACAACAGTAAAATGTATGAAATCATCAGGAAGCGATGAGTTTTGAGTTTTTATTACTTTTGTTTTAATATCATCTATTTCATTGCAAGTTTATATAATTTACTTTTTAACAATAGCTTTGTTTCATGATTGGCTTGCAAGTTTCCTGAAAATTGAGCACTAGGCTCTTGTTACAAGCTGGCTCACCTCGGCCGGGGTTGAGTGTGACGTGGTATCTGGGACTTAACACAGATGAAAGCATCTATTGCTACCCCTCTTGTCAGCTCTCATCTACTGTAAAGAGTATTGCGGGCACTCAGTTCCCAGGCTTTGGAGAGTCTGGGATGTGTTTGTAGCCAGGAACCTGGGCTAGAATCCCCTACCGCAAGGGTGATGATATCCGGCTGTTTAGAACCGACCTGGTCGTGACGGTTGTGCACGGTGTCTGTTCTGACTGACCGACGCCCGGGACGTGCAGGTGGTTCTGTATTTGGACCCTCACTCCGATCCAGTTCCCCTCTGCACCACGTTCTCCGAGCCTGGGCTGTGCTCCTCCAGGCACAGCGGCAGAGCCAAGCACAAATCCTGCCGGGAGGCTCGCCGTCAGCCACGCGCTCCTCCGTGTTTGCTGCCCAGCACGGGTGCGGCCCCCACTCACAGGCCTCCTGGCTTCCCGACCCTGCTTCTGCCCACCCTGGGGGCGTTCCCGCAGCGTCAGCCTCCAAAGCCCTCCAGCCTGCTCTCGAACAGGGAAGGGACAGTCTGTCCACCACGAACAGAAGAGTCCAAGCCGGGTCCCAGCTCTCAGTTCTGACAGCCACGCAGCTGACATGTCCTCCCCGAGCGTGGCTTCGTGTGAGACTCTGAGACTCAGGCCCGTTGGCCCCTCTCGAGCTGGAAACATTGTCTGCGGTCTTGTTTCATCCTTGAGTACTAGTGCGTTCGGGCTGTCGCAGAATACCGCAGACCGAGTGGCTTCAGCAATAGGCATTGTTCGCGCAGTTCCGCAGGCTGGAAGCCCAAGGTCAAGGTGTCAGTAGGGTCGATTTCTCTTGAGGCTTCTCGCCTTGACTTGCAAAGGGCACCTTCTCGCTGTGTGTGTCCTCATGTGGCCTTTTCACAGCGTATTTATATTCCTGGTGTCTCTTCCTCTTATAAGGACACCAGTCCTCTCGGATTAGGGCCCTAGTGTTATGACCTCACTTGAACTTGAATTACCACTTTAATGGTCCTGCCTTCATGTGCAGTCACATTGGGGGTTCGGTCTTCAATACATGAATTCTAACAGGGACACGATCCAATTCATAATGACTCTTGAGCACTTGAAATACGTTCGGCCCAAATGGGTATGTGCTCCAAGGGTCAAAATATACTCTGGATTTTTCACCATCGTTTTTCGGCACTTTTCATTGTGTATCCAAAACAGGATATAAAGTCTCTCACGGTTGCTTTTTAAATGTTGATTACACGTTGAATGGTAATGCCTTGGGTATATTGGGCTAAGTAAAATGTATTGTTAGAATTACTTTCACCAGCTTCTCTTACTTTTTTTAGTGTGGCGACTCGAACATTTTAAACGCCGTCATGGTTTGCACTGTTTCTGCTGGACAGTGGATGTCCAAACGCCCGCCAAGGGCTGATGCGGCCATTCCTGCTGTGGTCAGTGGGAGATGCTATTCTCTGGGGCCCTGCCCTGACCCCTCCCCTCATCTCTTTCACCCCTTTCCTTCTCCCCACCTGCTTTGCCCACACCTTCCTGCCTCCTCTCGGGCTTCCGTTATGTCGTACTGCTGGACAGGTCACGGGGAGGGGGGATGTGGGTGAAGTGCATCACTGTGATGGTCACTGTGGTCTGGCTCCGACGGGGAGACGCCAAAGGTCAACAGACCTTCCGTGCTGCAGGGAACACCCCCATGAGAGCACGTCCTTGTGCGTTTTGTGCTTAGGAGAGTCTGTATTTCTTCCTCTCCCTTGAGTTACTTTGCCCGAGGCATCATTTATAATCCCACCTTGGATCACTCCAGCTCCCGGGAAGGAGTTGCGGGGAGGAAACCCAATCCCATCTTACCCCATAGGGATGAGTCAGCCATGGTCCCCAACCTGAATGTGCTCACACTATCGCGTGGGAAGGAATTGGCGGGCCGGCGAGGGATGTGAACAGCACCGTATTCAAGGCCGCACCAGGGCCACTTTATATGCATCATTTCACCGAGGACGTCTAACAACCTCGTACCACATTCACTGCACAGGTGAGGGGACAGGGACTCAAGGAGGTTCAGTAACCCCTCCAGGGGCAGCGGCCGGCAGGTTGCAGGGCCAGTATTTGAGACCAAGCCTATCCGACCCTTGGCTGCCATGCTGTAGGCCTGGAGTGAAAAGAGAAGATATTTCTGGAGCATTTGGGGACTCTGTAGAGTTGGACTCACGGCCAGGAAGGAGGGCAGAGGGGATTCTCGGAAGGGACTGGCATGTGCAGGAGTGGGGCTGTGAGTCTCGTACAGGTACAAGGTGTGAATTATCATTGCAGGGCTGCCCTGTGGTATGTCTTCTGGTTAATGTTCGGGGTTGGAGGGGGGCACGGGAACCTGGCAAGGACTTGTAGGCACCACCCCACAGCCTCACCGCCCCACCAGGCTCTCTATGGGTCATTCTGTGCTGGGCTCACCCACCGGCTTCGTCTAAGGTCTTTTTTGAGGTTTATTATTTCCTTCTCCATGTACTTGATGCTCCTCATTGGCTTCTCCAGGACCTGTTGGGAAGCCAAGAAGTGAAAGAAAGAAGTGTCAGTACGACTGCCACCAGCGCGGCCCCGCCGCAGGAGGCGCACCTGTTCCTCTGAGATGTCTGAGCAGGTCGGAGGGGTCTTGGGCTGCACAGGGTCCTTTTCTACCTCAGTGAGGGGCCGTGTGAGAAACAGCAAGGGCTTTGGAGACGGAAAGACCTGAGGTCTGATCCTGGTTCTGTCCGGTGACCAGCTGTGTGACCTTGGACAAATTACTCGATGTCTCTGGGCCTCCGTTTCAGCGGCAGAACTGGGGCCTAATTCTTACCTTGTTGTGACAGTTAAACGAACTGTCGTCAGATTCCTGACTCATAGCAAGCGCTTATAAAATAGAGGCTCCTATTGCTAGTATTATATTCAAAGTAGAGCAAAGCATTAAACATTAATCATCCGTGTTGGCGGCACAGGTGGCTGACTCGGAGGCCCCGAGCTCCTCAGTGTAAAGATGCAAATGTGCTTTCCTCCCCCTTGCTGCCCCCACCCCTCGGGCAGGGTTTTATGAGTGAATTTTCCAGGTAATTGTTTATGGGTTTTTCCTCTACTCATTTGCCTCGACTGACCATCGGGGGAAACCTCCCAAGATGTAAACTCATTACCCAGAAGTTGATAACAGGCCACCGTGAAGAAGAGAGTTAAATTAACCGGATTTTAACATAAAAATCATTTTCTCAGCCACCAGTTCGGCAAAACAATAGCAAAACTATTATCTGAACGACCCTGTCCTGAAATTAATTTCTGCAACATTAAGGTTTTAAAAAAATAACACCTGAAAGGAAATGCTGAGACCTTATGGGGGGATGCTGCCTGTCGGCTGTTCTGAAGGGCGGTCCCCTCAGTGCCCAGCGGATGCAGCCGAGGTGTGCCCGCCCTCGGGCGCCCTGAGGGGACAGCCCTGCGTGGGCCCCAAGGTTCGCCCGCAGACTGTTCCCCGGGACGCCGCTGCTCGTAAGCGCCAACTCTTGGGAAGCCGCGGATGCGTCTTAAACAATCGTGCTGCATCAAAGCAAGAGAACGCCGTGCAGCAATTAAAGATAATCATGTGAGTGCGCTCATCGTTACACACGGAGATGTTTGCGTCTTTGAGAGGGAAGGCCTGTCACGGAGGGGTAGGTATCACGTGATTCTGTTTGTGGTTTTTTGGAAAATGATCGGTGTGGATGTACGCATATCAAAAGATATGGGAGGCCAAGTCCCCCCCCTCCCCCCACGCTCCCCCACCAATGCAGTGATTCTCTCTGGGGCTGGGATTTTGGGCAAAATTTATTTTTTTCCTTGCTTATGTGAATTTCCTATTACTGTGCAATGAGTAGGAATCAACTAAATAACAAAGAGAAAAGATTTCTTAAAATAAGTGGCCAGGTGAAGGTCAAGTACGCCATGGCGGGTGTCGGTGTCAAGTTAACTCTAATGATCAGAGGGGGAGGACGGGCCAGGCACTCACTGACAGAGGTCATAATGGGGCCACATGGGGGGGGGCGTGGCGTCTTCCCGCAGCACCGTCACTCACTGTCTCTGACAACGAAAGTGGGCCGTGGCGCTTGCTTCTCTGGGCCTTTGAGGTGAAAGGTAAGGAGTGTCACTGTAGGGAAGTTGAATGGTATTTGCACCAGGGTGGTGGGCTGGAGCTTGGAGTCCTCAGTGGAGGGAACAGACTGTCTGATTCTCGCCCATTTTCCTCCTGGTTCACCCAGGGCTGGGCACGGCAGCTCAGATGAAGGGCCGAGAGTGCATGGCCCCCAGAGCACTTGTGATTGCAGCTCCTTCTCACCCACTGAATGAAGTGTGTAAGGGCACAAGGGAAGTGTCTGGGGTAGTCTTGAATAAGCTCAACGAGATATGAAACAATGAAATCATTTGTAAACTTCATCTCTTCACCTATTATTAGAAATGACATAGGTAATACATCTTGCTCATCTCAATACACCGAAGTGTTTCAACTTGAACCCTGGGCTGAAAACAGATGGCAGACCTATCGGTTTTCATCTTGAGGGATGGATGAAATGGGTGGGGAGAAAGACCTCCAAGGAGGCACGCAAGGATCTCCAGGAGGACTTTTACAAAGTTCTGTGTAATAGCCATTTGCTTTTCTCATCCCCATTATCCCTTAACCCTCTCTCTCTCTCTCTTTTTAATTTAAATTATTTTGTTGTTGTTCAATTACAGTTATCTGTATTTTCTCCCCACCCCTCCCCCCCTTCACCTTCTGTCTTGATACCAGTTCCCTGGTTAGGTGGTGCCAGCACCAGGGGTACCACGGGGCCCTGAATGGCTGAAACCAAACAACAGAGTCCATCCTTCATCACAGTGATTGGTCTGAGGGTGGTCATGTGACCCTGTTTGAGTTAATGAGATGCAAGCAGGCATTGCCACGGGCTTCGAGGAAGCAGGATCCCTAGAATCTGTTCAGGAACCTCACTGACTGTGATCAGAGGAGCAGGCATCCATGGGAGCTCTGGCAGCCTGTTTGTGACCATGAGGGGAGCCATCCTGCAGCTGAAAAAGCCATGGGGAAACAGGGGAATCGAAGAAAACGCTGTCCCTGGAGCCTTGTCAAACTGGTCAAGCTTCCCTAGCACCTGGACTTTTCATGAGGTTTCCTTTAGTGTTTAAACCAGTTGGACTTGGTTTTTCTGTCTCCTGCAACCACAAGATCTCGCTTTGAAATATCTCCCCCCGGTGTGCCAAGGCAGCGGACAGATCAAGAATTACTTTAACCAGTTCCTCGTTCCCCTGCACTCCCCCTCTTGGGACGTCAGGATCACATGACCCTCTTCCGGCGCATTCTGTAGTGAAAGCCAAGAGACCGGCTGTGTTGAGATCAAACACAGGAAGTCAGCTTGCCTCTCTTTCTCTTCCCGCTCTCTTTTTAAAAAGCACCCCGTCAACTCTTTCCTTCAGGACCAAAGTGGCTTTCTGAAAAGATACTGTGAATTAAACATATTTATGAACAAAGGAAAAACGAGCGCGCTCAAATCTCCCCGCCAGGTAATCTGAAAACACGTGATCGGAACCCTGCTTGATGTCGTGGTCGCGTACCCACCACTCTGAAATATGTCTCAAGTTTCACCCGCTCCCCCAAGCAACTGCGACGCTGTCCCAATTTCAAGCATTTCCCCCTCAAATCCCACCTCATGTTAGTGGCCTGCGCACCAGGAATTCACGCCATGGGAGGAGGGTGAATTTGCATTGATCGGAATCGGCGCTGAACAATGTGTGGCGGCAAAGCCAAATTGTCTCCTCGCCTCGACACTGAACTTCAGCAGGACAAGAGCCTCCCCACAAGCCCTGCAATTATGCCGGCATTTCAGTGGATTCTCGGGGAAACCATTTTCATCACGGCCATTGTCTAATGACAATTACAGTGAGCTGCAGTAATCACTGGCCTTGAGCGAGGGAGCTCTGCTGGTCAGGACGCGGGCGGACGGCACTTGCTAGTAACGCGTTTTAGAAGTTTACGGAGCGCCCGAGAAGCACGTTTTCTACAACCTTGCTGGATGGCAATTTCAACGTGTGGATGACAGGCCTTAAAAACACATTTCCTTCTACCCCAGCAATTCCACTCCTATCCAAGGAAATTATACAGTGAGGATGAAGGGACATCCACGAGGCTGTCTGTAACAGAATGTGGATAATAGCGAGAAACATCTGAATGTTCAGCAGCAGGCACTGGGGGTGGGGTGGGGGGGCTGTGAACCACGGTCTAGCCAGACAACGGTACACGATGCATTTGAACTTGGTGCTGCTGTTTAATGTCACTGTCGATGTATACTTACCAATGTGGAAGAGGAATACAATTTCAAGTGAAAATGTTACAAAATATAAAGAACTTAGATCATAGAGAGTTTTAAGATTTATCCTTATGAAAATCTATAGGAACTTCTAAAACTTTATGTAACCTGATACAAATTGTGTTTTTTAAATTGACTGGAGAAAGAGAGGAAGGGAGAGAGAAAGAGAGAGGTGAGGGGACATCGGTTTGTTGTTCTGTTTATTTATGCATTTGCATTCATGGGTTGATTCTTGTACGTGCCCTGTCCGGCATCAAACCCGCAACGTTGGCGTATGGGGACGATGCTCTAACCAACTGAGCTATAGGCCAGGGCCAAATTATGTTTTAAAATAGTGACAAATGGCAAGGTGTGTGTATAGTTACAAAACAAGCGAGAAGTAAAGAAAGCAAACTGCCAATACCGATATTATCTCAGGGTGTTAGAATTACACATAAATAATTTTTAATTTGGGTTATCTTTCTTCCTAATTTTAAATGATTTGCATATATTACTCCTGTAATAAAAGAATAGCGTCTTTCATGTTTATAAAGCAATTCTGACTAATTCTACCAATACAAGCGACGTGTAATTTTTCATTGCCATTTTAAATTGAGTAACGTAAATGTCTGGAATGAAGTGAGTTAATAGTTTATTTTAATGCACTGGCTCACACGGGGTCTAGGCAGGAAACCAGAGCTCCTGTGGGTAGTTCAGTACAAGAATTTACCGTAGGGGCGCAGCTCCAGAGGTGTTGGAAGGACTGAAAAGCCCCGTAAACGATGGCAAGACAAACCAGAAATGGGCAAAGGAAGGCTCTACCACCTCCCTACAAGCCAGCTGGCAAGGGTGCCTGGGAAATGCAGTTTACTAGGACCAGCCCCCTGCTGTGAGGTGCAGGAAATGGAAATAAAGGTCAAGAACAAATGACTGTGGTTACAGCTCATGCAGATACCTTGGGTCCGGGTGCTGACCAGCTACTTTTGCATTGCCAAGCAGGCTGACAGTTTTGCAGATGGGAACTTTGTACCCTCCTGACCTTTGGATCCTAAGCCTGAGATGCCCAGAATTTTCCATGGTTTAGAGGCATATCCAGAATTCTTTCTCCCTCCTCCCCACTCCTGCCCCGAGTCCAATTCATTAATGAGACCCGCGTGTCTGGGGAACCCAGAGCCCTCCCCCTTCCGCCGGCGTCTTTCCCCGGGAAGAACTGCGTGCTGCAGGTCTCTGCGGGCCGCCTCCTCCTGTGTCGGAACATGTGTCCCGGGGCTCACAGCCTTTGGGTCCCTGTTCCTGGTACATCAGCACGGTGCTAAACATTTCCTTCCTCCTGGCACTGATGAATGGGTCTCCCTGCCCAGGTAACACATTTGCGATTCAACTCTACATGTAAGATTGTATTGCGGCTATGAAATGAACTGATGGACATGGCAGAAAACCAGGAAAAGAGAAATAATTAGGAGAAAATAAAAGGCGAGTATAACCCCGTCACCATCTCTTTGGATATGCGTTGTCTTGCTTTCTGGGACTGCTCCCAGCCGGGTTCCACCAACGCCGCCGTAGTACACTTGACCGCAGTTTTCCGTCCTTGCTTCCCCTGGGCAGGCCATGGGCCCTGAGGGCCTTCTGTTTTTCCAATGCTTTGCAGAGTGAGGGGGGTATGCCTCCATTTTTGTTTGTTTGTTTATCTCCTGGGAAATAAAGTCAAATCCCTGCCCAGTCTCCCCTTTTCCTCCAGCGTGTGTTCTTCCTCCAGCTGATCTGTAAGTGGGTCTTTGAGAGCAGGGCTCTGAGAAGTGCCTCGTGACGTTCTGGGATGTGTCAGGGAAGAAGCTGGTGCCAGCCATATATGTGTGTGTGGGGGCGGGGCGGGGATGAGGTTTGGGGGCAGATATGCTCACTTCTCATATGCACGTGCTGCTGGGACTGTTTAAATAGTAGCATCTGGGAGCGATTTGGTTTAACGTGGCAGCTGAGCAGTGGGAGGTGGCAGGAATAATGGGAAGGGCTTTGTTGTCTGAAAGACTCAGGTGGGAGTTCTGGCTCTGTCACTGAGGTGTGGAGTGATCGTGGGCAAGTTGCCTGCCTTCCCTGAGTCTGGTTCCCGGCCTGTGAAACGGAGCTAAGGCTGCGGACCAATGACATTATTTATGGTTCATCTGTGGGCCACACCCGATCCTAAGCGTGTTCTTATTTGAAATGCACAATTGCATTTAGGCCTTGCTGTATTATTCTTCCTGTTTTACAGAGGAGCAATCTCAAACTTCAGAAGGTTAAAATGGCATGCAATTAAGAGGCTTAGTCTGGATCTGAACTCAAGTTCAAGTGACACGAAAGCATGTGTTCTTGATTCTACCTCATTCTCCACTCCCCCCTTCTTGCACATAAGGGATTGCTGTTGCTAGCTATCAATTTGAAGATATTACCTCCAAAGCTTGCCTGCTGAATTTTGTTAGATTCTGTCATAAACATTTTTATACGACAGAAAATCAGAATGATTTGTCGAAGGTCACGGCCGGGAAGCCGATCTTTTAAATATCTGTTGTTCTCGTGTCTTTTATGAAAGAATGTTCCAAACCCATCTTCGCTATTTCTCATAATATGATCGACTTCCACAGAATCAGATTAAGATGGAAATGAATTCCTGCTAAATGCACTTGGGCGGATGCAGACATCAGGGGGACAGCTGGGAGGTTCTGTCTAGTGGTGGGGGGGAGGGGCAACGTTGGGAAGAGAAAACGGAGGAGCAAGCGGGAGGATTCACAAATCCCAGGCTCCTTCTGGAGTAGCCGCAAAGATGGAGAGAGAGTGTGGGTAGCATCCACGGCAGGAATCCACACACGAGCCCATGGATCTCAGCTCGCACACCGCTCGCTGTTGAAGCTTTTGTTGGTTGTATGGTGTGATGGGCGTTTTCCTTTGGGGAGAGTGACAGGTGGTTTTGTCATAGGATGTAAGGCAGGCCCCTGCCTATGGACAGGTAACCTGGAACCGGGGGCCCCTTTCCCGTGCAGACCCTTCACGCTGAATGAAATGTGAGGACGTGTGCTGCTGAACTCTTTAAAGAACATCTTCGTTGAAGGCAGGGCGCGTCCTTTAGGAAGTACTTTGATTCAACCCTCATGTTCCTCCTGTGGACCCGGGAGAAAGGAGGTTGGGGATGGGTGGGGAGGGGTGGTGGGAGGGCAGACTCATCTTGAGGGGGCGGTGGTGAGTCCCCTGCGGAGAACCCAGGGGCAGAATAAGCAGCAAACGCCCTCTGGGGGAGAGAAGGAGGGCACGATCCCCGGGAGAAAGCCGCTTTTCTCTTGCTCCTCGCACAGGGTCTGCCCCCGAGTTCAGCTGGTCACTGCTGAAGGAACGGAGAGGAGACGGCATCCCAGTCTGCAGGTTAATTATTAATTACAAATGGAATGAATTGTGTGCACAATAATGGCCAGGTCTGGCGACACCACCCAAACTAGCGTGAGCACACTGAGTGTCGCCCGTGACTGGGACGGGTGTCGCGTGTGCCCCTCCAGGGAGGCAGGCGGGAGGACACAGCAACACCTGCCCTGTCTTCCTGCCCCAAACGCCCGGTCTGGGTCTGATCACGAGGGAGCAATCCGAAAAATGAAAGTGAGCGTCATCCTGCAAAATGGATGACCTGGACTCCTAAAAAATGTCAACTCCTGTGTCAGCTGGGGCCTCTGGGAAGCAGGCACTGAGCCAGGAGCACAAGGGGCTAATTGGTGGTAAGCCTGTGAGGGAGAGAAGGGGGAGAGACTCAGACCACGATGGGGATCTGACAGAATCTCAGCCAAAGATCCCCCGCTGGGGGCGTCCAAGCCTAGGGCTGAGATGGCCAGAGCTGGGTGACCAGGGATTGCAAGGCGCATCCTGGCCTCAGCATCAAAGCCTCAGGGGGTCCTGCAATCTCCCACAGCTGGAGGCTCTCAGCTCCCCGCACTCCTGTGGCTGAATGTCAAGGGCTTTCTTGGACAGAGATCCAGGAGACACAGCACTCTTGCCTCCGTGGTGTTATGAATGAGGAATAAAGGCGGAGGACCTGTCCCTTTAGGAAACAAGGGGACGTGAGGAGGAGATGCAATGCAGGAGCCCTTGAGTGGATGCTGGACTGAAGAGGAAGCTAGAGAGGGCATTCCCGGGACAGGTGGGGAAATTCGAGTATGACCTGAGTATTAGAGAATAGTGTCAGATTATGTGTAATTTCCGTGTTAATTGTATTGTGGTTGTAAAGGAGAGGGCTGTAGCTAATGTGTGCTGACATATTTAGGTGCGAAGTGCCTGCAACTGACTCTTAAACGCCTCAGTTAAAAAATCACACACACACACATACAGTATACACACACACATGCATACACCATACATGCATGCATACATACATGTGTGAAATGCCGTGGCAAAATGTGAAAGCAACACACGGCAAGATGATCACAGTGAATTTCGGTTAAAGTGATGTGATTGCCCATTGACTGTTCCCATGACGTATCTGCAGATTGGGGATCTTTTCTGACATAAAGTTGGGGGAGAAAAGATAAGTGATTGCAGCCTCACTCTCCAGCTTCCCGCCGCTGCAGTGAGTTCCCTCGGGTCACCTTCGGTGTCAGCCAAGCAGGGGCACCTCACGGGGGGAGGGGCCTTTGGGAATAAGGGTGGGGTCTGGGCTTCTTGCTGACACTCAGAGTGGGAGCCTGGATGGAGGTGGGAAATAAAGGAAGTGCCCAGGCTCCTGAAGCTGGAGAAATTGGGGGCTGTCAGGGCATACAAGTCACTACCTGTCATGTACTTTCACTCACTCATTCATTCATTCATTCATTCAGTGCTGTCTTGGTCAAGTTTTGAAGCCCTGGCTAGAGGCTGATCAGTTCCCCCTTCTTGAGAAACTGAGCTTGTATACCTCAGCCAGTTCCTTTATGAGGGAGTGGGCAGCACCATGCACAAATTCGACTTGCCCCAGGGCCAGGTACTGGACAGCTGGGGCCAGCCCCTGTGCCTGGGAGCCTATGAAATGATTGCGGTCAGCCACACCACAGGGCACCTGCAAAGCCATTAGCCTCAGCCTGCTCACCATGCGTGAGTTCCCACCAGCAGCACAGCTTGCTGTTACCCTGTCCCCTGGCGCAGTTCCCTGCGTGGCCCCGCCTGGAGGCCTCCTCTCTTTGGAGCTGTAACTAACAAAGACTCGAGCCTTTCATCTCTGTGAGTGTCAGTGTTGTATCCCGCCATCAAAGGGCCCTTTAAATCTCATAAAACCCTTCCCATGTCTGTTACTAGCAACATCTCTCTGACGGAGAACACCCAACCACGTGAGCGGCTCGCCTTGGACTTGGGGGTGGGGGGGTGGAGACTGGGGGTGGGGCATTTTTTTTACATTGTTCTATTTAATCTTCATGTCAACCTTGATGAGCTGTCCTTATTCCTATTTTATGGAAAAGGAGATCCAGGATCCAAGAGGTTAAGCCACTTATTCAAGGTCACACAGGTAGTAAGTGGTGGAGCTCATCATCTGGTACTCCTTGACACCCTCCTCCACCCTCACCTAATGCAGGGGTCAGCTAACTGTGGCCTGCTGCTGGTTTTGTGCATTGGACTTTTGGTGGAGCACAGCTGCACCCATTCATCCACTATTGTAAACTGAGGAGATTCCGTTTCCCACCTGTTAGTGAGGGTAGTGGACCAGAGACAGATGTCAGTCAGTCTGGGGGCCTGCATGATCTGTTTGGTCTATGCAATCTTTTTTAAAAATATTTATTTATTTTTAGAGAGAGGAAGAGAGGGAAACAAACATTGTGTGGTTGTCTCTCATGCGCCCCCTACTGGGAACCAGGCCTGCAACCCAGGCATGTGCACTGACTAGGAATCGAACTGGTGACCCTTTGGTTAGCAGTCCCATGCTCGATCCACTGAGCTACACCAGCCAGAGCCTTATGCAGTCTTTATAATTATTTGAATTTCATTTCTACCTTTAGAAACCATGGTCTTTCACACACCCAGATTTCCAGCTGTGCAGCATAAAACAGTTGCAGGAAATACGGAGAGTGCAGGCCTCGTTGTGAGTTGGGTGGGCTGGGGCAGGAGGAAGTCTCCAAGTCTCCTAAACTGACAGGGTATTGTGGAATGGCGACACATCAGCACTGTGCTAAGCATTTTATGCCATCAACCTCATTCACTTCTTTGAACAACCCAGTGAGACACTGACTAGTAAACCCATTTTTCGGAAGGAGAAATGGAAGCACTGAGGATGTTATTCAAGGCCACAGAGCTGGTCAGCTGTCAGAGCCAAGACTAGGATCCTGGTGTGATGGTATATTTAGTGTTTCAACATGACTGGGACACAGAGCACTCAGGTATTTTGTCACACATTATTCTGGGTGTTTTTCTGAGGGTGTTTTTTGGATGAATGCAACATTTAAATCAATAGACTGAGCAGAGCAGATGGTCCTCCCTACAGGGTGGGCCTTGTCTAATCAGTGGAAGGGCTGACTAGCGCAAACGGCTGCCCCCAATCAGAGGGAACTTCTCCCGCCTGACTGTCTTCGAGCTAGGGCATCAGGGTTTTTTTTTTTTCTGCCTTCAGACATGACCCAAAACATGGACTCTTCCTGGGTCTCCCATTTGCCTTCTGCAGATCTTGGGACTCATGAGCCTACATATTGTGTGAACCCATTCTTTACGATAAACCTCTCTGTGCCTGTAGCTGTATCTGTCATCTCTATGCATCCTGTTGGTTCTGTTTCTCTGAAGAACTCTGACTAACACATCCAGTCTCCGTGTATTTAAAACTTGGGTCCTCAACTATTCAGCCTCCCTGGAAATACAGTCTTTTCTAATCCTTCATGTCCCCGGGAGAGACATTATGCCATTATTTGTTTCTTAAATACTCCCTGTTTTCTAAGGTGGGCGATCGGTTTGCCGGGGAGGAAGATGAGTGTGGAGTATGGGTGAGAAGCAGCACAGAGTGGGGATGCATGGGGTCCGGCTGATAAAGGCAGAGCCGTATATATGGTGGAGGGTGGGCAGGGAGCCCCGGGGCCGGGGGAGGGAGGAACTGACATCCAGGGGAGAAAATAAAGTGCCAGTTTTAAAGGACCATTTTATTGGTCTTTCTTCCATGAGAGGCAATGCAACCCTCCCCTCTATCTCTGTAAAGTCTACATGATGCACCGGCATTGTTGTATGGGGGGATGTGCTCTGAAGGGCTAGACAAGGTGTGAGCCCGAGGTGGAGGAGTGGCAGGGGCAGGGGGAGAATAGGGTGTGGACTCAGAGTCCCAGCCCCTGGCCCCGCAGCCGCAGCCATGTGGCATCAGGCCAGTCACTTTGCCTTTACCTCAGGGCTTCCGCCTGGCACCTGGCCAGCCTTCGCCCAACGCTGAGAGGGTACCAGGAGGAGGGCCGGACACACAGGGCTTTGTGAAGATGCCAAGGAAACGTTACTATCACTGTCACTATATCATGAGACTCTGGAGTTTTTACAAAATGAAATCGTAAATTATAATAGAAAAGTATAACGTTGAGTTATGAAAATATTACCAAATAAACTACGGGCAGACATAAAGGCCATCAACATCCCGGAGATAGTCAGCAGTGGTAGCAACGCAGCAACATAACAGTAGGTGGCGCTAGATGCCATGGCTTTCAATCAAGTCTGCGTTTCCCACCTCTCGCTTGATTGAAATGAAGATTGGCTACCAGCATCAAGGAGCCCCCGTTAGCTCTAGGACTGAGCAGCAGCCAATGTGCTATCCACCCAGTTAAAGACAAAGACACACACACACACACACACACACACACACACACACACACACGTGTTAATCAAATACATGAGAGGCCGGGAGTCCAGCACACGGGAATCCACGTGGGCCGCTGGCTGTTCAAAGTCCCGGAGGAAATCGGGACGCCGGCGCCAGGACGTAACAACCACCTCGCCAGCAGTACTTCTGTTTGTGAGGACCATAACGTGCCTAACTTCTCAGCACCTTCCACGTGTCTAGAAACGTGTTAGGGTAGAGACGGCAGAGGGGCGCCAATCTACCCATTCGTAGCAGTGGCTGGCTGGAGCTCCCTGCGGTGCAGTCTCCTCGGAAAAGTGTTCTGTGATCGATTAGCAATGCCTGCCACGGTCCCGGGAGGGAAAATCAGCGTCTTGACACACAACTGCCATTCCAGCGCCGGGCACTTTACCCGCCTTTTCTCCCTGAATCCTCGTGACCACCCCAAAAGTTCAGTGTTGTCGTTATTATCATCCCCATTTTTTTTAAATGATCGAGGAACCTGAGGTCCAGATTAGTTCAGTAACTTGCCTGAGGGCACCCGGCTGGTAAGAGGGAGGATGCGAAGTTCGCCTGCCGGTCTAGGGCGCTGGGGGGCTGCCTGTGCTACTTATCACAGTTTACTTCCCTTCTTGAAAGTGAGACACGCGATTTGGCAGTTCATCCCGGAGAAGCGAAGTGAGCAGTGACCAGAGAACGCCGGTCCCCCCCGCGCAGTGTCAGTATCCTGCTGGGGAGCGTGTGTGGGTCGGGGGTTAGCTCCCCATGTGGCTTCGGCACCTCTCTCCCTGGAAACAGATAAAGTTGGCTTTTTTGCAGAAATCAAGTGAAGGCCCAAAGAAACCCAGCCTCTCATAGCAGTTAACTCTGTTTATTGCCTGAGACACGGGAGCAGAGCCCAGTTTGAGCCAAGATGCGGACGGTCTAGTTGGGGCTCGAGTTCCCTGTGGCAGGAGCCTCCCCGAGACCCCGAGGAGGCTGAGACGTGAGTTCCAGGAGGCTGACCTCGGGCTGCCATTTGGCGCCCAGTCACACAGACCATGTCGTGAGCCCGGGTGGCGGGCAAGACCAGCTCAGCTATTTCTTAACGACCTGCTGTGAGTGAGAAACTGACTGGGATATGACATTGAACGAGACACCATTCCTGTCCTCAGGGGGCTCACAGGCTGGGCGGGGGTGGGGAGACAGGCGTGGAACAGAGCATGAACGACAGTGTGCTTGAGTCCCAGCGGCGGAGTCAGCTTGGAGCCGAAGGTTCGGAGGTTCAGACTGAGAAGAGTAACAGGGAAGTGGAGGGAGAAGGCTTTCAAACAGAGGGGACCTCGGGGACGTGGCACGCAGAGGGTGATGAGGAGGGGGCGGTGACGAAGCTCCTTGGACCATCTGACGGAGGAGAGAACGTCCTAAGGCTGGCCGTGCTGCTGAGAAGCCACCGGAAGCCACCAGAAGCTGCGTCCACAAAATAGCGTCATTGACGAGGCTCCCAGCTGAGGACCATGATGAAGCATCAAGTTTTATTTCATTTTTAAAAAATTGTATTTTCTGAGTAGGTAGTGTTTCCATATGGTTTAAAAACACGCAAAAGGGGATGTAGTTTTTAAAAGCGTGACTTCTCCCACTTGTCCTCCAGCTGTTTGTCCCCCTCCCTGGAGGTGGCCGGAGTCACCAGGTTCTTGTGTGTCCTCCCAGAGGGGGTTTGTACAATAAGCAAACACTCACATGCCCCCCCACCCCCAACTGGGGTCGGACATGCCTGCCAAGGGCCATCACACGACTCCCCTGCACGGCTCCGGAGCGCCCCTCGGTGTCCTGTGTTGGCCCCACGGGCATCGTGGTGACTGGTCCGGTCCCTCTCCTGGATAAGCTGACACTTGTGCCCCGCTGTCCTCAGAGTGGCGTTTCCAGTCACCATGTCCTGGACAGACGCATCTGGTGCCACGAAGGCTTCCCCTGGACGGAGGAGCTCTGCGAACGAGAAGCCAAAACTGCCACCGGCACAGCGCTCGCCATGGCCCCGTCCCTGGAGGAAGGACACATTCTCCAGTGTGCAGACACCTCTCGTGCCCTGGCTCCAGCCAGAGGGTCCCTGGAGCAGGAGCCCGGGCCTCGGCTCGAGCAGACGGGCCCCGCTCGTGTTCACAAGGTCGAGAGGAGATCCAGCAGCTCCCATGAAACAATGTTGTTGCTGTCATGTTCCGCCGGCCTCCGTCTGATGCTTCACATTTGTGTTTTTAACATAAGGTTTCAAAGCCACTGATTTAAGCAGCGATTATGCTTACGTTATAATTGTGTGTTTTCTCTCTTCTCTAAATGCCAGCCTCGCGAGGCGCGCAGGGAGTGTGACCTTGTCACTGTGTGTCTTTGGTCTCTGGCACGCTGCCGAACACAGGTGGCTCCTTGCAAGTTATTTGTTGAGTGAGTGGTTGACGGGCGAGAACGAAACGGTAGCACCCGTTGATTCTCAACTTTTCGACTCAGCTCCCAGACAAAGCCCAGGAGGGCGAGTGACGGGCGCAGGGCTGAATGTGGGTGTCCTCAGCCTCCACGACGCGAAAGTGGCAGAAAGTGGCTCGTCAACACAGAGCTGACGAGCAGCTAAGCTGTTCTGCCAAGTAAGGGGTCCAAGGTACTCTGCGGTGAGCGGGGCCAGAAATGCAAGTGCAACATCGTTGTTTTTCTTCTGAGACTTGTTTTTAGAGCACTCTTAGGTTCACAGGCAAAATCGGGCAGGGGTACCGAGATTTCGGGTCTGCCCCCGGACCCCGTGCACGCACAGACTCCCCCGTTGTTATCAACACCCCCTACCAGAGCGGTCCGCTTGTTACAACTGAGGGACCTCCGCGGAGACGTCTTTGTCGCACGGAGTCCGTGGCTTACGGCGTGAAGGGCTCGCTCCCGGTGTCCGTGCTGTGGGTCTGAGCAAAGGAGTGAGGACGCGTGTCCGTCGTGACAGCATCACGCAGAACTGTGTCACTGCCCCGATGACGAATTTCACAAAGTTGCATAACTCACCGGTAGAGGGACTTCCGTTGTTGGTGGGGAGGGCAGCTGGGGGTGGGGCGGGCATTAGGGCACAAAGAATCCAGATCCTCCGCCTTCAGGGCAGGCAGTTGTTAAAGCTGGAAGTGTGTAAACAGAGCAACGGAGGTGAAACTTAACTAATTTGGAGACACAGATCATTGGAAGAAATAATGGAAAGTACTAGAAGGGGCTGCCCGGGGAAGAGCATTATGGGTAAGAAGTGGGCGAGGAAGAGGGACCCTTCTCTTTGGCAAAAGGCTCTCCCGGCTAGTTTTTCTTGGTAACCTGCGTCTGTGTTACGTGACCTTTTTTTTTTTTAAAAAAAAAATGACAGGCATGTGAGAGCTCTGGTTGGAATTAAAATACAGAGCCCCTCCCCGCCCCGCCCCCCCCGTTCTCGCCCTGTGAAAATTAACAAACATAAATATCCATTCTCATTTCGGAGTCGGGACAAAATTAATTTGGAGAAGGGCGTACAGCCAGGGAGGCAGAGTTAGCAACCTCAGGAAACGCAGGGAAATGTAATTGAGTGAGAATTATCTCTTTAATTACTTCTGACCAAATCAATAAACAACGCTAGATGAGAAACCGCGGTCACCACCAATGAGTATCAAGTCGCTGAGAAACTAATTGGGGTTCAGGCTTGTTGGCCGACGCGAAACACCTTCCTTCCCGCAGTCAGTAAACGCGGCCCCCGGGGTGAGGAGAGACGGGAGAAGGCTGGCTCTGGGCGCGGGGTGGAGAAAGTGATAAGCAAAACCTGCTCAAGGTTTCTAAACGCGACAGCCCCAACCGAGAGCCCTTCCTCGGAGGATGCACGCGCCCCCTGGCTGGTGTCAGAGGCTCATCCTCAGGGTTTCCTGGGGCCAAGCGTGGGAGGAGCCAGAGAATGAGAAGGGGGTGGGCCCAACTCCGCAGGGGTGGGTGCGGGGCATTTGTATTTTCAGAGCACACAGTCCTATGCGGGAACTGCAAAGATTTCTGTAAAACCCTGTGGGAATGCCTTCGGTGGGCAGGTGGGGAGGACCGTTGTTCCGAAGGGTCCCTGCCGGGCTCACCTTCTAGATCTTCCCGGGACGTGGTGTTTGGGCTGGGCTAAGATCCTGTCTAGAGCTGGGGTTCAAGGGCACCCTCTCTGCACGACCTCATGCAAACCTGCCTGCCTGTCTCCATCAGCGTTGGAGTCTCTTGACAATCATGAGGGTCTTTTTATGTCCCTCTCACACTCTGTGCCTTGCCCTTGCACTTGTCCCTTGGACTTGTCACCGACTCATCCCCACTCCCCAGGGCGTATTGGATATTCTTTCATGCAAAAAAAGGCGTCCTGAGCCCATCAGGGGGTGCCAGCCCTGTGCGAGGATGCACACACTTTCTCAGAGCTCCCTCTCGGAGTCTCACGGCGGCAGTCAGAGGATCAGGCAAATTACCGTACGTGGCACATAGGCTGTGGGGGCAGTGGGCTGGGGGCTGTGGACACGTCTCACCGAGCAAGGGCAACGGGGCCGTCAGGGGTGAAGGGAGTGACTTCTCTGTCCAAGCAGAGTCTTGAAGGACTAGGAGGGGTCTAACAGGAAGATGGTGTTCCAGGCATAAGCAACGGTGTGTGCAAAGAGCTGGGGGTGACCGTGAACTTGATCCTGAAGATGGTTCAGTCCGAGTGGAGCACACAGATGGGGCAAGGGTGGGGAGTGGCGGGAAAGGAGAGGCAGGCATCGTCAGCTGCAGCTAGATTCACCTGTGGGCTCTTGTTTACCTGAGACCATTTTCTCTTTCGCCGAGGCCACGCTGAGTTGGGTTTTTCTATCCTTTGCAATGAAAAGGGTCCTGGCCGTGATTTTGTTGGTGCATTGCAAGTATTTTGTCGAGAAGACCTCAAACTATAGCCCAGGAGAGTTATACTATTGCCTTGTGGCTAACCCAAAATCCGTGGGAGGTCATTAATTTAATTTACTTTTTTAAAGAGTTTATTTATTTATTTTTAGAGAGATGAGAGAGAGGGAGAGAAACATCAATGTGTGATTGCCTCTTACACAACCTCTGCTGGGGACCTGGCCTGCAACCCAGGCATGTGCCCTGACTGGGAATTGAACCGTGACCCTTTGGTTGGCAGGCCCATGCTCAATCCACTGAGCCACACCAGCCAGGGTGATGTTAGAGTCATCAGAGACCATCACAGCTGAGTGACTGATTACCCAACACAACCCCTCCATCACATGATAGGTCCACACAAAGGGCCGACGTTCACTGAGTGCTTCCTGAGTGCCAGGGGCTGTTGTAGGTGTTCTACATGCATCAGCCTCTCTCACCCTTGCAACACATCCTGCAGGACAGGATTGTTCGTAATGTCATCGCACAGGAAGAAAACGGAGTCACAGGGGGTTAAGTACAGGTCCCCAGTTACATGACAAGCAAGGGACAGAGGTGGAGTTCAGATCCAAACTGCAGTTTGGCTCCAAAGTCTGTGGTCTCCGAGCTCCACAAGGACAAGCCACCCTAACACCAGAGAGGCTGTGCATTTCCTTGAGGTCACACAGTAAAGCCGCAGAAGGCTTAGGACGAGAATAAGGTCCTCACTTCCCAGCATGCCACCAGCACGTACAGCAAACCAGAGGCCAGCGTATGACATCTGGAGCCACACAGACCCGAGGTCACTGGCCAGGGTCTCTGGCAAACACGGCACCTCTCAGAGCTCCGGTCTCCGCGCTAAAGCCGACTTCAGAGGGTTGTTACGAAGATCCAGCGCGCTAATGAGTGTCAGGTCTCAGGCCTGCACTGGTTTACAGGGTCTCCCAATAAACGCTGGTTGTTGATGTAATTGTTATAATTAATAAGCTGTGCTGTTAACGAAGGTGTAAAATGCAGGTGATCTGCCACAGGACCGCAGCCCAGTCGCTGAGTTACAGTGGCCGTTGGTCCCCTCAGTAAAGTAGGGTTATTATCCGCCCTTTACTCTCGACACCAGAGCATTACGAGGATTAATTAGAAGTTGTATAATGTGCGGTGCACTTTGATGCTCTATAAACATGGAAATGTGATGGTTGAATATTTATATAATCCCCGTTACTGAAGATCTTGAATTGCTCCACTGATGTTAAAAAAAACAAAAAACCCAGCTTTGCAAAGGTGTATAAATTCGAGCTGAGGAAGAGAAGATTGCGCTTTTGTTTACTGCCAGCCCAAGAGGACGGGACCCCTGGGCATCAGCGGGCTAATACGACACCAGCATCTCGGGAATGCATGAGGGGTGCTGAGGCTGTGGGGCCGTCTCTGCCTTCAGGTTTGAGCTCCTTCAGGGTTGAGGGTGAATCTCGTCCTCCAGCGGACCCCCAGCACGGAACACAGAGCTGGAAGTGCGGCAGGCTCAGGACAAATGCTTGATGAAGGGAAGGATGGATGGACCGATGGATAGATGAGGGGGCAGATGGATGGACGGGTGGATGAACGGATGGGTGGATGGAATTGTTAACCTCTTCTTGATAGAAGGTTAGATGGCTGTGGCCCCAAATACGTGGGCCAGAGTAGATGAGGGGAGTCACCTCAGGTATCAGAGGAAAAGCCACTCAGGCAGTGTGACAAATTGGACACATATTTGGCATCGGACAGACCTGCGTTCCCAGGACTGGGGCTGAACCTTTCTTCTACTTGAAAATGGTACTAATGTCTGGATGCTTGGAGCTAAAAGTAACATGAAACTCTACCCACCCTCGCTTAAACATGGAGGAGGTTCATTACGTCCTGTAAGGGGGAGTCAGAGTGGGATTCGGGGGGTGGCCCAGAGGCGGTGTCACGGCACCGAGCTGCCCCCCGAGTCAGCCGTCCGTGCGGCCAGCTTCGATCTTGGACCTCTTTCTCTCCTGTCTGTGAAACGGCTTCTGGTAGCAGTCCGGGTCCAGGCATCTTTCCCAGAATCCCTTGGCGAGTCTCCTTTTGTGTCTCATTGGTCCGAACAGGCCTGGGCTGGCCCACCCTCGAACCAATCGTCAGCCGGGTGAATACATTGCCGTGACTAGACCCGCGCTTCTCAAACCGTGGCCCATCGGCATCACTTAGGAGCTTATAGTACCTGCAAGTTCCGGGGTCACAGACAAGAGCGGGAACGCCCCTGTCCTTCTTTCCTTCTCTAGTGATGTCTAAATACTTACTCTCCCACATTAATTGTTCCTTCCCCATCTCCCCAAGGTGCCAAATATCTTCATGCTGCTCTGACCTATGGGAACCAACCTATAGACTGATTTATACTAAGGTGGGGGTGACATCAGGTACCACTCAGGCTAGCAGCATTTTCACCCCGAACATGGGCGTGCAGGGCATAGGCAACGCTAACGCGGTGAGTGGGCTGCTTGGTGCACGGGGTGATTTCAGGTGTGCACCAGGTTTAGTGTGCTGGGGACTGTTTTAGGGTGAGCCCATGCTGGCTCTATCCTCAGAGTACACCCCAAAGGTGACCTCCCACTCTGGCCATGCCGAGGGGGCCAGAAGGCTGGCTGGGGTGCGCAGCAGGCGCAGTGTCGGGGCCCTGGAAGCTGGGGGACGGGCAGGGCCGAGGTCACTAGGGCTGGCGGCGTCACTGTGCCCCCTGCCCTCTCCCCATGTCTGCAGAGTCTTGTTGAGCCCTTTGGGAGGGACCCAGTGCCTCTTGGGATTTTGATCTTTCGATCAAAGTCCCAGATTCCCTTTGAAGAATAATAATAATTAAGAAGGAAAAAAAACCCCATGTCAGTACAGTATTAAACGAGAAAAAAACCGACTCAAGCAGACATCATCACATGGGCTCTGGGCACAGCCGGCTCCGCTGGCAGAGTCTCCTGACTCAACAGCTGGCTCCACACACATCGGGCTCGAAGGGAAAAAAACAGACACTGGCCACTCATTGGCAGGAACGTTGCTCTGAGCAAGCTAGAACTGGAAAGGTCCCTGAATCCCGGGAGAAGGAAAAGGCTTCTTTCGCGCAGACGAATGCCGGGAGGGCGAGGGAGATGCGGGCGGGGAGGTGGGGGTTAATCAAGTCAGAGCCCTGGCCTCTTGCTCGACAGCAGGGGTCCTGTGTGCAGGGCTCCCGTGTGCGTCTCCGCTTGAGTCGCCCACAGACCTGGGGGCGGGGGTGACCCTACTTTGCCATTCACGATCCTAGAACTGGTTCTTAATCCCAAGCCAGGGACTTCTTTGCCATCCAGATGAACTGGACCCACTTGAATGAATCCAATTTTCATAACCCATCCCCCTGTGTATTTTTATTAATGTAGGATGATGATGATGATTTTAAAAACTGCCTTTCGCATCCCGTGGCCCTGGATTCCAGTTTAGCTTCACCACCTTGAGGCTGTGGGCAAGCTGCAGCCTCACAGAGCACCAGATTCCTCCCCTGGAAAGTGAGGACATGCATAACGTGGCTTTTCCTCTTCGGGGATGCGGAGAGGACCACAGCAAGTGAGTGCAGGGTGCCTCACACAGCACCTGGCCTTCCGTGGGTGCTCAGGGCAGCCGTGAGCTCTTCCAACATGCTCCTCAGCCCCTGGAGGCCTCGTCTAAACCAGCCCTTGCCAGAAGGAGACAGGATGCGCTGGGACAACTTTAAGACTGCAAAGGGATCCTCAAGACTGATCATCTACCTGTTGGTTAAGTACTGGTCCCCACGCTCAGGAGTATCTGGGACTGCTTTTCTCAGTAAACAGAGGAAAAGGGGATGATTAGAACTTTGAGGTCACTTTGGGTGAGCCCTTCATCCTCTGTGAGGCTCTGTGTTCTCACCTGTAAAAAGGTGACGAAGACGCACTGATCACCTGCCTTGCAGCATCGTGTAACCATCAGACGCTGTACATAAAGTGCCTGGCAGGTAGCGAGCGGTCCGTAAACGTTACCTCTGTGTGTCTGCGTGATAAGAATATTATAATTCAACGAATATTTTCTGGGGGTCTATTAAGGACGTGCTATTGTTCTGGAGTCTTGGGGATCAAAAATGTTTTAGCCCAAGGTGCTTAGGGCTGTTCAGATACTGTTTGCAAGACCGAGGAAGGTGTGTGAGGACGCTCTCTTCCTCAGAGCACGTGTTAGCACCCGATGGCTTCCTTGTGCCCCGGCTGGACCAGAAAAGGCCCTCTGACCTTTTCCATGCTGCCGGCCCCTTGGAGGGGAGTTCCTTTACATGAGTCCTGTGTTCCTTGCTGGATCCGTTCGCCGAAAATGTCACACAGAAGCAGGAAGCTACAGACTGACCTTTCTGTCCTCTGAAAACCTGCCCAGGTGTGGGCACAGGTATTTACCCTGTCGAAGGCTGTTTTCTGAACACCTGTGAGAAAATTCCACTTGCAAAGCTTTCCTGAGACTGGCTGTCCAAGAGCGAGCTGATTAATCCTGTTGGTTCAGTATTCGTTCAAGGAAGATTTCAAAAGTCATTTGTTGCAACCACATTTCAAAAATATAAACATTCTCCCATCGAATGCCGGTACAAATCTCCAGGATGTGCGTTTTTGAACTTGCGGCGCTGGTGGAGACTCAGACAAAGTAAATACCGTTCAGGGATAGTGAAGACAGGACAAGGAACCGTGCGGAAGACCGGGAAGGACCGCGGGAGCTATATGCAGCGAGAAAGGCGCTGCGGGGCTCCCCGCTGCTCTGGTGGAACGCGTTCTCTCCCTCCCCCTGTCGGAGGAGGACGTGAACTGCACTTCCTGCACTGTGGGCCTCACCTTTGACATGGCTTGCATCTAATGTTAGCGGACGCAGGTGACTGAGTTTGTCTCACTAGAGGTTTAATGACCTCAGGACATTATCGTGAACTCCTGGCAACACTCGACACTTTTACACAGCGCCTGCACCTCGTGACGCAAGGTCCCGGGTTGGGGATGTTCACCTTGGCTGTATTTGGGAGGCAACATCTAGTGTTTGGAAGGGAGAAATTTTGCACAAATTTTCAGTGAGTGTATTGCTTATAACTGAGCATCATCAAAGAACTTGGGTGGCTGCAGATTATGGCATTCTTTTATTGGTTAGTTGGTTTATTGATTGATTGACTGATTGACTCATTCCTTCATTCATTCATTCATCCATTCAATAAATATTTATTGAACATCACTATGTGCTAGGCCCTATGCTGGGGTGCTTGGTATTAGGGACAACAATCGTTGGGCTGGCCAGAAAGTTCATTTTTTTTCCTGGAAGATGGCTCTAGTAGCGCTTAGTTGTCTTTAACTTCATTCAAAATAATTTTGTTAGATTGTACTGTGGCAGCTGTGATGTATCAGCATGCATTTTTTAAAAAATTTATCAAAACTGGTGAATTTTTGTGTAGCCATTTTAATATTGAAGATGTAAGAAAATATGCAACATTTTGGGCATGTTATGTTTTGTTATTTCAAGAAAGGTTAAAACTGAACTGAAATGCATAGGAAGGTTTGTGCAGTGTGTGGAAAAGGTGCTGTGACTGATTGAATGTGTCAAAAGTGGTTTGTGAGGTTTTATACTGGAGATTTCTCTCTGGACCATGCTCCACGGTCAGTAGACCAGTTGAAGTCGACAGCAATCAAATCAAGATATTAATTGAGAACAATCAATGTTATACCACGTGGGAGAAAGCTGATGTACTCAAAATATCCAAATCAATCAAGTTATTGGTGAAAATGAAAAAAACTGTGTCTTTTATTTTAGGGAAAAAAACACCTTGACCTTTCAGTCAACCCAGTATAATATCAGCAATGCTCTGCTGAGCGTGTGCTGAGTACCCTGTGTCGGGCTAAGATCTTGGCATGAATTCTCTCATCCAGTTTCACCACAGTCCTGCAAGGTAAACATTACTATTGTCATCACCGTTTTGCAGAAGAGAAAACCAGCCACACATGCTCAACTCCAAACTCCTAGGGAAGCACTGATGGGGGTGAAGAGGGAGGAACTGTGCCCCCCTAGTTCGAAGCTGGCTGCAGCCCAGGAGAGAAGGCAGTTCTCAACAAAAGCAAGGTCTTGGGGAGCAGTCCCCTCCTTCCACATACGCTGGTCTGCAGAGAGTGCACGCGGGCAGGGATGTCGGGCTGGGAGGAGGCCGAGGGCCCGCCAGGTCCGGGACCACTCTTAGCAGCCTCCCCTGCACCTTGAGCCCCTGAACTCCACAGGGCAGCCCTGTTCTCAGGATCAATTCCCCTCTTTTGATCCAGCTTCTCTGAAACGCTTTATGTTGCTTGTCACCGAGAGGGCTTGGGTTGGCTGATCTTGAAATCGCAGATCTCTGAGTATGTCCAGGGCCCTGTCTGGAGTTTTGGCCTCTACCCTTTGCAATTCCGTGCCCTGCAGTGGAGCAAAGCAGCGGAGCACACAGGTAGGTGTCTTGTGCGCTTAGTCACATCAGGCAAACCACCGGCACGCTGCAGGACCCACCGCAGAAGGCTTCCAGCGGTGGCAACCCCAGGTCAACCAATTTTCCAAGGCTCAGAAGGAAGAAAAAGACACCAGCCCTTCACTTATCCTCATGCAGAAGGGCTGCCTCAACCTGCACATAATAATGCCCTGAGCTTTTCCCAGGGGCAGCAGCAGCGACACCAACAGTAACAGTAGCAGCAGCTCTCCTTCGCTGACATATGCCGTGTGCCGGACCCCCCACCACGCACTTCACACACACTTTTCTATGTGACATTCACGACAGCCCTTTCGGGAGCAATTATTATCGCTGTTACTGTGCAGAGGCAGAAACTGAGGCTCAGGATGCTGAAGTAACTTGCCCAAAGACATACAGCCGTGCAGCGTGGGAGCTGGTATTCCTGTCCAGCCCAGTCTGAGACTAGGGTCCGAGCTCTGACACGGATTTCCGTGCCTGAAGCAGTGAGCCCGAGTCTGGAGAGGGACGCACACAGCCAATATCCTGGGCTTTGCAGGGCAAACAGTTCATTGCACAGCACCGCCCTCGTAGTGTGAAAGCCACCACGGACTCATGTGAACAAACAGGTGTGGCTGTTCTTCAGTGAAACTTTACTTCTACCAGCAGGTGCAGGGCTGGCGTGGGCTGGCGAGCTCCAGGTTGTTGACTCCGGCTGTGGAACGTGACTCAGAGTTGCACATGCAAGCAATGCAACTGAGGTGCTTACCCACCGACATTTATCTGCCCTTGGAGGAGGGCTGCTCCCAAGGGCGTGACCTTCCCGCCCCTCTGGACGGCCTGGGCCCCAGGCGGAGAGCCACAGGTGCCGCTGCAGGAAGCCGTAGGTGTGCACAGGCGTGGGAAGAGCCGAGGGGATACAGGAAGAACTGGGATGCGTCTGCCGCAGCCCCCATCAGCCCTGTGAGTGCTGTTTTACAGCGAGTCGGGCAAGGCTCAGAGAGGTGAGTCAAAGGGCCTGGGCTCACACAGTCAGCCAGTGGGCGCGCCGGGGCGGAGCTGGCCCCCATGCTGTCTGTGCACCGCGAGGCTCTGAAAGACCGAGGTCTTACGGGGTGTTTCCAAATCGAGTTTTCCCCTCTGGCCGGGAGCTTTCATTCTGAAGCACGCAGCTCGGAAAGCACGTGCCTGCCACCTTTGCTATGAAATGGAACTTCTTCCTTTGTCCCCGGAACGGGTACAGGGGCCCTTGAGATTCCAAGGAAGGACAGAGATAGATGATCTAAGAGCTCTGTATTCTTAACAACCTTTAAAATCGATGAAAACATAGCAAACCATACACAATGGAAAACAAGGCAAGTGGGATACAAATAAGTGTTTCTCAGAAGAGAAATGTAATTGGACAATAGATGGAGGACTGGCAGCCTGGTCAGAAAGCAGGTGAGTGCATGAAGACAGCAACGAGGTGCCTTCTTTTCCTGTCACATTGGTAAGAGCTGACACACCTTACTAAGAGTACATGAATATGGTCAGAAACTCGTACTCAGGCACTATCAGGAGGCTACAAATTGGTGTACATTTCCGGGGGTCACTTTGGTTAGTGACATCCATGATTTCTTCCCTTCATCTTCCAAGACCCAGAGAAGGAGTGATGATGGTCAGTGTCTATCAGGTGGTCCCACTCCCCTCACAAGCGACTGGCAGCCCAGTCCAAGCCAATGGGACAGGAGGAAGCTGCACGTGTCACCTAGAACGTCTCCAGCTGTCACAACGTGGCCCCTGGGCGAGGTCTTCCCAACTCACTGAGGACGGCGGCGCATACACACGGAAAGCAAGCACCTGGCCCGTGGTGACGGCACTGAGCCCCTGAATGATTCACCTTTGGACTTGACCTACATGCAACCTCCCATCCACATGAAGAAAACAAGCTCTGGTTGCTTGACCATTGAGTCTTCCTTTACTTGGAGTGCAAAGTACCCCAATGGTCTCCCCCATATAGAAATAGGGGCTCACGTGTCCAAGAAGACAACGTAGAATGTGTTTTATTGCACGGGATGTTAGGAGTCACCTGGATGTCTCCATGTGAGGATGTGCGTTGGCAGCGACCTGGTGGCACAAACAATGGTGTGCTAACACTACTGAATTCTCGGCAGCAAACAGTAAGTTTTTACACACTGATTCCACCAGGCGAAGATCTCCAAGGCGTATTCTTAAGTTTAAGAAAGTTGTGAAATAGCGCATGCGGTAGAGCTCCGTTTACAACAAGCAAAATAATCCTCAAAGCAAAGATCCATCTACACTGATGTGTATACAGAAAGCGTGTGGGAGGAGCCACGTACAAGAACTACCCGCAAAGGTGGAAGACGGGCAGGAAGTGAGAGCCGAAGGAGGCTGCTCTTTTATGCTTTAATGTATGTGTAGCCGTTGCCCTTTGGCAGCACGGATGGATTCCGTGGATGACTTCCGTCATCAAAAGCAATGGACAGAAAACATCTCACGTGTTTGTTACAGAAAAGTCTAGCAAATGCTGGAAGGTACAGATGGACGTTTCAAACTCTGCAAGCTACAGGTCTTTTATTTATGTATTTCCACCGCTATTTCAGGCTTCCTGGAAACAAGGACAGACTCCCTCCCAAGCCCTCCCGTGTTTGTCTTGCGTGTGGCCCAAGGACTCGGGCAGAGTTCCGTGTTTGTCATCGAAAGCTACTTGTCTGGTAGGCGAAGTCATCTCCTCGCCTGCCTAAACAAAGGAACTGGGTGTGCAAAGTGGAAGGGCTGTGTCACTTGAATGAGAGAGAGAGAGAGAGAGAGGGAGAGAGACAGCAGGTGGATGGGCTGATTCTGGAGAAATCTGTGTAGAAGGATCTGCCTGGCGTGTCCCAGCACCAGCTCTTTCCCCACACTGTTCGGCGCCACGCAGGTTTGACCTTGCAGAGGGGGAGGCTCCCGCAACACTCAGATGGACAGTAATGACGGCGCGGCAGGCACGGGCTGTGTCGTAATTGCCTCCCTGTTGTCGCCCACGTTTGCCGGGCCCGCGTTCTTGGTTGGGTACCGCGCATCTCAAGGCCCCTGTCATGCGGCCTTTCAATCACCGTTTTCTCTGACAGTGTCGTTTCCACCAGACCCTGGAGGGAGAACAGCGTAGTCCCGGGGACTGGACTGCCGCCGCCTGGTCATTAAGCCCGACAGCCCTCCAACGGGCTGCCTGGGAAGACGCGCGCCTTTGTCGCGACGGCACAGTGAATGTCCCCCCAGATGAAGCAGCTCCGTGGTGCGGTGCAGCCCCACATTTCTTCGGAGTGAGGTTACCCTGGTGGGTGGCCCCGGCGGGTGCTCAGTTGGGAGGAGAGGCCTGGCGAACGGGTGTTGAAGCATGTCGGATGAAATATTTTTGTGAAAACCAGAAAGGATGTTTCTCTAAGAATGTCACTTATTCTTTTTACCCTCCAGCGAGAGAGGGAGAGAGAAGCAGAAGTCTTCCAGGCAGGATCTAATTGTTGCCTGAAATACAAGGATGAGAGCGGGGAGGTTTGGGGGCTGCTGAACACAGAGAGAAGGGGTGGGAGGGATGGCCCCGCTGACCGGTGTCCGATGGCCGGCCGTGGCTGCAGGGAGGATGCTGAGGGTCTGTCCCCACCTCAGGGATCAGAATGCACTCATTTAACAAATGCAGGGGCTGCTCTGTGCCGGGCGCTGTTCTGGCTGCTGGGGATATAGCAGGGGATTAAGCAAAGCGTCTCTTTCAGTAGGAAAGAGATGGCATATTTACATTGGGAGTGTGAGGGCAGCTGAGTACAGGCACTGTTTAGAAAGGCAGGGGTGGGCTGTGACGAAACCTCAGAGAAATGAAGACCGCAGCACCCGCGCTAGCGACAGTCGGGAGCCTTTCCCACCTTCACACTGGAGAAGGGCAAAGCGGGGAAGCCGAGCCCAGAACCCATGAGGGTAGCTCCAGGGCGCAGGCGCCGTGGCCCTGGGTAGAGAGTCACGGCCCATCGTGCCAACACGGCAGACACGAGAAGCCACGGAGCTAGGGAGTTCATTAATACAGGTCCTCCCCACCCCACCACCCCCGCCCCAGGGCACAGAGCAGGGCGGAGGGGACAGTGGCACTCGGACTCAGAGAGGCAAGGGGAATATCCCCACCACAGTCCCCGCCCTCATGAAGTCTCTGTTCTCCTTGTCAGAGACAGACGAACAAGCCGTTAGCTCTAAAATATGTCACCAGGACCTTGACCAATGCCAGCAGCACCTTTGTGCAAGTTAGAAAAGCCACCCTCTCTGCAAGTAGATGGCCTGTCTTTGAAGTCATGATCAAGGTCAAACTTCTTTGTAGCAGACTTCAAAGACCTCATGGCTAGCCCACGTATACATCTCCTTCCGCGTCATCTCCCGCTCTGCCTTATACTCTCTGCGTCCTTCTTTCCTCCCTCCCTCCCTCCCTCCCTCCCTCCCTTCCTCCCTCCCTTCCTTCCTTCCTTATATCCTTCCTTCCCTCCTTTCCTCCTTTCTTTCTGTTTTCCTCCTCTCTCTCTCTCTCTCTCTCTCTCTCTCTCTCTCTCTCTCTCTCTCTCTCTCTTTCTCTCACTCACGCGTTACTGGGTGCCTGCTGTGGGCCAGGCCTGGAGTGCGAGCCATCCTGGACCTCTTCAAGCTCCTCCTGCTTTCTCCAGCCTCGGGGCCTTCACAGATCCCACCCCCCCACCAGATACACTTTTCCCTCCACCCCCTCGCCAGTGAGGTGCTCCCACAGCTCTCGATACGCTCAGTCCCCCTCCTCTGTCACAACCCTCCCAGTGGTAAGCATCCGAGAGATTTAGACTCAATACTTGGAAATTCCCAAAATGCCTCTGAGATATGTGGCCATCTCTTAGAGCATGCGTGTGAGAGAGGTAGAGTAGGGGACTTCCTGTTGTCCCATTCCACACTCTGAGTCCATTCATGCCCATTCCAGAGGTACCTTCCTGCCTGCCTCCCCCTGCAGACCTTCGGGTGACCGCCCGCGTTGGACTTGACTTTCTGTCTGTCCACTTGATGCACATCTGTGTTTAACTCACACCTGCATTTCACCTCCTGTGCATTCTCCACCGTAGCTGTGCTTTGTATTCATGCAAGGTGTTCGGGCTCCCGCCTGCTTAACTTTTAAGTTATTATCCCCTCTAGTAGCTTCCCTGGGTCAGTTCACACCAGCCATCACCTCTCAAGGTCTAGCATCTCCCACATGTCAGTTACCATCTGCATCTGGATGCAGGTGAATCACTGTGCATTACTGCGGTAATTAAACCTTCGTCTGATCCGTTTGCACATTTCACTGCAAACACTTCCAAGGAAGATCCGGTCTAAAGAACATCTCATTGAGGGCACACTAAGCGCCAGGCATGACATGATTATCATCAGTGTCTGTTTCACGGATTTGCGACGGGGATGAAATATGATGCCGACCCACCTCTGCCGAGCTGTCCTGTGCTTTCTCTTTAATGCTGTAATACACAAAGCCCAGAGCCGTGCTGTGGGTCCTGTGGGCCCCCACACAACACTCCCGGACGGCAGTGGGGCTGCCCATGGCTCCGGGCGCAAGCCCTGGCTGTTCTCGGTCCAGTCCTGTCCACCCGCCACCTCCCTGGGTACCTGGGCCACAGAGCATTTGGGCGTCCTCCACCTGGAAAATGATGTTCGCTGCATCGTCACTTAAGCTTAATTGTGAGCGGCTTGGAGGACACCCCGCATGGGGCGATTTGACACAGGCCTATTATGCTGGCATATGCGTCTCGTGATCTGCGGCCATCCGCAGACACGGCTATTTTTAGCTCCCTAGCAAAGGTTTGGACCAGCTCCTGTTACTGTGGGTTTTTTTTTTTCTTCCCCCATTCAGTTCTGGAATTGGCCACTGTCCGGTATGACCTCACCAGGCCCAGCTGGGGGTTTCCAGAATGAATGGAGAACTGCTGGGTAAAGCAGGCTGTCTGATGACTGGGCACCCCCCCCCCCCCGCCGTGGGTCCCAGACCCACTGTTGGCTCTGGGCTGAGCTTGGATTGCTACCCACATCTTAGATTAGCGGCTTGCCATCGGGCACAGATTTCGTCACGGGGCCAGGCTCCGTGTGCGCGTCCAGCAAGCCTGCTGCCTGCTGTTTTGGCCGTGATGTTATCTAGGCTTGTGCCCTGGGAGTCCGGAAAAAGAAGTCGACTTCAACAGCTCATTGTCGCTTGTTGGAGGGAGATCAAATTGCAGCCATGTGTTGGGAGGCAGGGGCAGTGTTTGTTGAGAGCATGGACAGATCTTGGTTCAAATCCCATCTCTGACACTTAGTAGCTCTATGACCAGTTACTTACTTACTTAACCTTTCTGAGCCTCAGTTGATGCGTCTATAAAAGGAGACCAACAACACCACACCTCAAGATCAGTTGAGATACTCAGCACAGTGCCTGGCAGGCGGTAGGCACTTCTTTATGTCCCTTGGCAAAGCGCTTGAGAGCCTGCGTTCACAGCTAGCTACAGTTGGTGTAGGAGAAAATGCGTAGGGGTAAAGTGGAAATACTTTGGAAGCAAATGGCCTGGGTTTGATTGCAAGTCTTTGCATTTACTAGTTGTGCGTAAAAGGCGGGCTATGAAGGAATCACAGTACATAGTGAACGACTCCTGCTTCTGGGCTGAGAACTGGTTTGGGCTGACGGTCAAAGACATCTCAACCTTATTGGCAACATTCAAGGTCCACGTGCTTATGTTATCATGTGTGCGTGTAAAATGCTGGGAGTAAAAAGAAAACAGAACTGGTTAGCGTTCCCCAGATTTTCATGGGCCCCATAGACGAGGCCTACTGATATTTGGGAAGTCATTCAGATGCTACTTCTCTGTCTCTCGTGACTTGGGTTGAATATTTAGGGGTGATCTCCGTCTGGCTGGTCTGGTGGCGGCCTGCAGACACTCCCTGGCCCAGAGCCTGGCAAGGTCTTTCTCCAGCCCCAATCCTTGCAGCTACAGAGCACCTCCCCCACATTTTGAAACGGGACAGTCGGCCCCACCCCCAGCGAGTGGAACCCCACTGCCTATGGAGTGGCCCCTCTACCGTTGGGAATACACGGGGAAAATCGCTGGAGGGATAGGAACCTAGGGAGGGTTGAGAACGGACCCAACGGAGCCAGCCTCCCGAGATGACTTCTGCCTTGTACTTAGGTGAGTCCCCTGAGTTATTTAAGAACAAAGCATGGGAGCTGAGGCCACCCGCAGCCTGGACAGCCCCAGCCAGTGACGGAGTGCAGAGAGGGTCCCAGGGCCTGGCCGTCTCTGCCCGGCGCGGGGCTCCTGCAAAGGGCAGCCTTTGCCCTGGAGCTCTCCGTCCATCTGGCTGAGACCCCACTGCGGTCTGACCTCTTCACGGATTCGGCTCAGTAACCCCTCCATCTGTCCCTCTGTCCCAGGTGCCGGGCCTGATCACGGAGGCTCTGAAGGCTTCCCAGCTCAATCCCCACGGCCTTTGCAACCATCACACGCATTAACCCCACCACACCTCTTGTCCTCATTACTGTCGCAACGATGGGGGTCGCTGCTGCTTCCCAAGGTTACCCGAATGAACATGGCCCCCTGCGTTCCTCTTCATCCTGGTTTATCGGATACCTGCAGGTATTCCTGGACAGGCAGGGTGGCTGAGGAAGGCGCCCCTCCCCCGCCCCACGGTATAAGGCAGCTTGGGAAACCCCAGTCTTCCGCTCGGAGAGGGCTCTCTCCAGGAAGTGTGGCTGGGGTAGCAGCAAGTGGGTTTCCACCCAGGCAGCCGTGCTTTCTTAATTATTAACGGAACACAGAGAGGACCTGTGTCCAACACGCAGCTCTGGGTGGAGGAGTGAGGTGTTCAGGCCGTGTTCGTGGTGTAATTCGACCTTTCCATGCGATTACCACTTTGCTCTTTTCGCCAAAGGAAAGCCAGGAGCAGAGGTATTTTTAGGAGACAATAGGCGAGTTAATTAGGCGGCTCTCCATGCGTCAGGCTTTACATTAAGAACTCTGAGGGAGGCGGTGGCTGTCGCAGGAAGGGGCTGCAGACTTGATTCATTTTGAACACTGGCCCCTGGGCTTTTCGGGCAGCGCCCCCCACCCTCGCCCCTCACTGCATTCTGCATGCACCAGGAGTGCATGAAATTCAAATGACAGCAAAGCCACTTACTTCCCTGCACGGCCCCACGGCTGTGCCTGGTGCTGAAAAATGCCTTTGTCCCGTGCAGGGAGCTGGCTGTTCAGGTCAAGGAAGGACACTGCTCCCCCTTCCAGCTCCGTGAGCCCACATGCCATTATTTGGACTGTTGGAAATCAAACCCAGCCCTCAGCGAGCTGCCCACAGAGAGCTCATGTGGGGCCTCATGGACGCGCTTCCCCTGCATCAGCGCGTGCTGGGACGACTCTTTCGAGGGAAATGGCCAGGAGGCAGGTGGGAGCGAAGCACGGCGAACCCGCTCCTGAGAGTGGCTGTGCCCGCCCCCTCCCCAACTCGGTGCTCAGTGACGTCACGTCGGCCACTCGAAGCTGGTCACGGCGGGCGGGAGTGTTTACACCACAGACATTGGCGAGCACTGCAAACTGGGGTTTTTTGTGTTTCCCAGAGAGCTGGCCAACATCTACCAGCACGTCATTGGGGCACAGGCTTCTGTCCGTGTAAACCCGTTCCTGAGCTGCCTTCCTCCTAAACCCCGCCATCCCTTCACAGCACTTCTCATCACACCCTTTCCCTCCCAGACTGGAACCGTCTGTGTACCGGGTGGGGCGAAACAGGTTTATAGTTGTGAGTACGCGAAACGCCGAGCTTATTCTTGCATTATTATTTACTAATTACTGTGTCATTTTCCATATGGACGACTTTAAACCTATTTTTGTCCCACCCTGTATTTATTCTTTCTATGATGTTTCCTTTCCTAGCTCTGCCACCTACCACCTCTGAGGATGGGAAAGTTCGTTAACCTTTCTGTTGCTCAGTTTTCTCATCTATAAAATGGGGATTATAAGAGCCTCGAAGCTTATAGGGTAGTTTCGTCATGGTTGCCATGCAGGAATGGTATAATGCATGGTAGTTAGTGCTCTAAGGTAGCTGGTCCTCCTAAGAACCCAGGGACACAGGTATTATGATCCACATGAGGGAGGTGAGTGAGCCCCCAAGAGTTTAAGGAACTGGATGAAAGTGTCACAGCCGGTAAGGGGCAGAGATGGGACTAGAACTCGGGGCTTTTGGGGACTCTAAGCCCTGTGTCTAACCATCGCAGCGTCTGCAGCGTCTGTCTTCTCCCTCTGGCAAGTGAGCTTTCCATCATTCAGCCATGGGCAAGCACAGGTGTTCTGCCGGGAGCAGACAAAAGATGAAGTTTTCCTCATTTCCTTCAAAGAAGGTTATTTCCTCATTTCTCTCAGAGAAACCTTTCTTGCCTCAGCGAGAGAGTGAGAAAGAAACTGGTTTAAGTTCATTTGGAATTCCAAGTTCATTACCCACGTCCTTAAAGCCTGTCTAGATGACAAATGTAATGTGAAAACTGTAGTATGTTTGGTCTCTGCGATGTCAGGACTGGTGTGTTTCAGAGGCATCTGAATGGCCTGAAAAGGGGCCAAGCCAAGCTTTTCTGAATGAGGACTTGTGAAAACGAAGGGGAACCCCTTTGTTTTACAGATGAGCAAACTGAGACCTCCAGAAGGAGAATACTTTGTCTAAGGTTACACGGATTTTTGGTGGCAGAGCTGGGGTCTTGTAAACATTGAGGAAAAAGGGAAAAAAGACACATTCTAAGGAGAGCTGTTAGTGGTGAACCGGGCTCAGATAACAAAGCAAAGCAGAGCCTAGCAGCCATTTCTGCACAGGGCCCTTCACGCACACTGCACTGCACCGAGAAGCCTCTGCACTACACTGCCTGCCTCTGTGCTAAACTGCCTGCCTGCCTGCACTGTGTTCCCACCATCTGAGCCAGGCCTTATAAAGGAGTTCCTGGAATCCTGTTTCAACCAATAGGACTGAGACTTTCCCCACCCAATCAGAACTGTGCATCTCTGACCAATTAGAGCAGTGCTATTTTTGGCGAATGCCTTTGGACCAATCAAACTGTGACAACACAGAGTCCTGATTTGCATGAAGATGGACCAGTTGGGGACCAAGGCAGGGCCTTATGTCCATATAAGCCAGCTCCCCTCTGGCTCAGGGAGCTCAATTTCCCTTTCCACCGAAGAATAAAGACTGTGTCTCCCTGGCTGAGCTGAAACACTGCACATGTCTCACCAGAGCAGAGTGCAGCAGACCGTGGCGGAGAGGAGCAGACCAGTGCCGTGCCAAGCAGGCTGGCACAAAGCAGAGCAGACCTTCTAGCCTGGGAGGAGCCTGGCCCCAGGGCCGCCTGGCCCCAGAGCCGTTCTACAGCTGTGCTGTCCCACAGCCATGCTGCATCTCAACTGAGCTCTTTTGCACCGAATCAAGTTTCCTTCTGCATCACACCCCAAATTGGGGATTCTTGTTGGCCTTGAACTGATGCCAATGACTATCGACTGACAGTCAATAAACTCTCATCAGTGTGGTTTCAATCCCACCACACTGCTCGACTTGGGCAGAAATTGCTTGCTGTGGTGCCACGCATGTGGTGCCTCATGAATATGCATATCGTGAGTGGTTTGGGAGCAAGCTTCTTGTGAAAGTGCCTTCACTCTGACAAGCAGGGCTGGCCTGATGAACGCCCCCATCTGCCGATGAGGGGACTGGGGCTCAAAGAGATTGAGTGACTTGCTCGGGATCACAAACCTGCTGGTGAGGCTGAACGAGATTGGAGCCCAGCTTTGCGTTAGATCGATTGGCCACAACCAACAACCTCCTCTTAAGCACCAGGATAAGAACCACAATTGTTTATTGAGTGTAGATTATGTGCTAGACCTTTTATGACTAGACAGGAATCAGGTGTAGTCTGATCACCCCACTTCGAGTTGGGGAGTTAAAATTGCTCTGGGGCAGGGACAAGATCAATCACCTTGCGTCCTTGTCAGTACTTTGCTCTGCTACTTAAATCTGACGTTTTCCCCTTTGCCTGATTCCAAGTTTCCCAACATTCGTGTGCAATCATCACAATCTGTGGTGGTATCCACGCACCACCTCTTTTACTTTAATATTTTTCTCTATGGCTAAACCAAAAACTATACCTACTTTAGCTTCTTCCTAAGCACGAGTAGCTGTGATGCTGTGCCTTTGAAGTTCTCATTAGAGTGTTCCTAATGCACCATCAAAATTACCATGTAATTATTAACATGTAAGATCATCCTGTTTACCCCTGGTGGCTTGTATCGCAAACTTCAGACAGCATGGCCTGGGTGTTGTGTGAAATCTGCGTCGTGCCTGCTGACAAGGTGGAAGGGTACAAGGACCGAGGTGTCCCTTAGAGTGGGGATTCCAGGAAGGATGCTGAAGGCTTTCAAGAAGGAGGTTAGGATCAAGGCACTGCCTGACTTCCATGGTGTGGAGGGCTCTTCATGTGTCAGTTAGGTTTCTAAGATTTTCTCAGACAATGGTCTCTTGATGTATGTTCAATCCCTGGAGGTCATGGCAATGCGAGGGTGTCTCCTGGTCGCCACACTCCTTATGCATGAGCTCTAAACTGCACAGCCTCTTGAAAGATTGGCATTGTACCCCGGCTTCACCGATGAGAACTCAGAGAGGCACAGTGGCACAGCTAGCAAGGTGGGGAGCCCAGCTGCCAGCCAGGTTAGCTCAACGTCAGAACTAGACTCTTAAATATTACACTCAGCCAGCATCCTGGCCCCTGTCCTGACGTCATCTCCCACCTTGGATCATCAGACCTGGGAGGATTGCTGTGGGGGACCATCACAGGAACACAAGCACATTTCAACAGTGGATGTAGGCTGTGGCTTTTGGGGTCTTCCCAGAGGCAGGAAGGCAGGCCTGGCAGGTGCTGCAGGAGGGATAGGAAGAACCCCAAGGCAGTCTCTTTCCAGAGGTCTAGAGGCAAATGCACTCCTGAAGAGATGGATGAATGACCTTGGGGGATGCTGGAGTTTGTTTTAGAAAATTAAAGTGGCAGCTTAAGAGAGCTGCTGAGGCCTGACAGTGGGCAAACCGAGGCTCCATGAAGTCAAGTACCTTGACCAAGATGTTATAGCTTGTAAGTAGCAGACCTGGGATTCTAACGCAGGTCTGACCACAAAGGCAGTTGTTTTCCTGACACGTAGGCCCTTCCTTCCTTCACTCCACGACTGTTTATTGAGCCACTGCTCTGTCTGGGCCTTCTTGACGTAAGCCTCTCCACCCCCTGCTCCTACCGAACACAGACATCCCTTGGTGGCAGAGTGGGGGGGGGGGGCAGTCCTGCATTTGTTTGTTAATGATCACAAGTATTTATTTTGCTGATGTAGACACAACCTCACAATCTTGCTTTCCTAGAGAGGGAATCAATTCCCCAGTGACATTTCTTCTGAATGAAGAAATATGAGGAAGTTTCAAGACATGGAATCGGGTAGGGAGGGTCAAAGCGCCCAACCTCTAGGTGCTAGGGCTCCGGCTGGTTAAAAGCTGCCCACATACTTGAAGCCACCTGGACAGCGAGTGTTTGGGCCAATGCCCTCACCACGTCCAGGCTCACGTTATCATGACCTACTGCCCCCGACCCTTCACGTCCCAGGCTGGCAGTGGGACGTCAGAGCTAGACGTCGCCGAGATGGGCAGAGAGGAGCAGAATGCTCCGCCCACAAGACCCCTTCACCTAGATTTCAGAACCCTCCAGTGCAGTTTTAAAGAGCTGTGTCCGAGTGAACCCTCTGTCACCCATCCAACCGTGAGTGTGTTCGGGTTCGTTGCCCTGTAAATGAGGCACAAGGTGTCACCTGTGTGACAGACTTGTTTTCTCAACCAAGTGTGATACCTGGCTCCATGCCCAAGCCTAAGTGGCCATGGCCATTCATTACTGTGACAACGTAGGCCGTGGTCCCGGACGTGGGGCGCACCATGGGTGTGACGGCTGCCTGATGTTTGGCAACTTGACCGAGAACTTGACAACAACGCACACTTATACTCGATATGCTTTCCTTAATGCACTACGGATGGTGTGGGTTGGAGAGAAACTGAACTTTAAAAGCGGAGACTGCGTTGTCTGAAACGATCTAAGTGCAGGGTTGGGGCGTGGGACGGAGGCAGACGTCGGGCACGTTTCAGCGGCTTCAGGTGGTTTCGGACAGGGTGAGTGGCCACGGCTTCCGACCCGGTCCCAGGGCTGGGTCTGGCCTGGGCTTGCCTGGTAGGGAGGGCTGTGTCCTCATCCCCAAGTGGACTCGACTCTTTTGTATTTCCTGCCTGGACCTTGAGGGCATTTAAATCTGAAATCCCCGTTTTCAGGAAGTGGATTAGGAGACCAGCGTCTGCACAGCGGAGGCACTTACCGATGCCCTTGGCTGGCCTCCGGATGCCCATTTCCTCACAGTCATTCACTCAACAACCATTTACTGGCCCTTCCTCTGTGCCCTGGTGCTGGGTGCCAGTGAGAGATAGGACCATAGTGATTAACACTCAGCGGCGGTGACTACTCGCTTCAATGCTGACCCATTTATCCTCATAACGAGGCCCTCAAGTTAAGCACTAGCATGGTCCCCCTTCCATGGTTGGCGATGCCGAGGCTCAGAGAAGCGAGGTAACTTGCCTGTAGCGGCACAGCCCATGAGGCCGTGTCCTTACCCAGCCCACGTCACTTTTCTCGGGCTAGACTGATTTGCGGGGAGCTTACATAAGCTTCCAAGGATCCGTCTGGCTCTCAACTCCTGCTGTCCTCTGACTCTCACCTGCTCTGCAGCTCTGAGAAACTCAGTGTGATGCACGGGCGTGTTAACCCAGGAGACATGGACCGCCCCTCCCGCCCACCGAGGAATGCCCTTTGTCAGCCCTCTGTTTGTCGCGTTCACCCCTTTCTGGACTTAAAGAGCATTCTCGGCTGTGCACTGTAAATCTTTTTCACGCTTTCCCCGGTATCTCTCCAAATATGGCGACTTCTCAGGCCTGGATTGAGCGTCTGCTCCTCCAGCAGAGGCAAGAAAGGACCCATATAAGGTCACGGCTGTGTGGTTTTCATACCCTTGTACGAGCCTGCCGGCCTGGCTGTACCTCCCGATTCCCTAATCCTGCAGCCGTGGCCAGTTCTGTCGGCCGAGAAGTCGGGGTGTGCTGGGAGCTGCCAATTCATCCTTCCCTGGCTCTTTCTCTCTCCCCAAAGAGAACAGGTTTTGTCATTTTCTCCATCTTCTTTTTTTCTTTCTCCTCTCAGCTATTAATTACGAAAAGCAAGAAAGAAGAAGAAAGAGGAAAAAAAGTGGCCCAGCGATCAGGGTAACAGCGGTAGAGGGGGAGGAAGAATTAGCGCAGGTCAGATTTGGGATATGAAAGAGAAAAAGGCAAGGAAGTCGGGTTAGCCAGGACGGAGGAACAGGTGGAGCCCCGGCCAGGTTAGTTAAGCACAGGCAGTCTCCATGGAGACCCAAGGTGGGCACACGTATGAACTTGTGTTCATGACATGGAAATCTCCGCACCGGAAAACCGGGCTTGCGCTGCCCCGATGGACTCCCGCACGTCAAGGCTTCAGCCACCGCTGATGACAAACCGAATTTCCGGTGGCTTCTCTCATGGGTGCCAGCTCCGAAGTGCAGGAGTCTGAAGGCATAATTCTTTATTGGTTGGCAGAGAGTTAGGCGCTGTGCATCACCCTCTCCCCCACCCAGTCCGTCCCAGCAGCCCCCTGGACCTCCACATGATCCAGCAGCAAGAGAGTTAACAGCTAGTCCGGAGTCCCTGCCTAGTGATTGCCAAACATCTTACTATCCTTCACTCACCCTCAGCTATTACTAGAATGGAAAAGGGAGGCTCAGGTAATTAGCTCCAGGCTGTACAGCTTCATAAAGTGGCAGTTCTGATGCCCTGACTGGTGGCTCGGTTGGGCATTGTCCTGCAAAGCAAAAGGTCGACCAGTTCGATTCCCAGCCAGGGCATATGCTTGGGTTGTGGCTTTGCCTCAGGTCAGGTACAAATGAGAGATCGCTGTCCTTCTCCCTCCCTTCCCTTCTCCCTAAAATAAATAAATAAAGTCTTTTAAAAAAATAAATGAAGTGGCAGGTTTGGGGTTTGAACCCAGGCAGTCCTGCTGAGCTCTTTCTTCTCTTCCTCCCTCCCTCTCCCCCCACTCCTCCACTTCCTCCTCCCTCTTCAGCATCTTTATTGTGATATGCCGTACGATTCACGTACCATGATGCATCCATTACAGTGTACAATTCGGTGGTTTTTAGTATATTCACAGATACGTGCACCCATCACCATAGTCAATTTTAGGGCATTTTCACTAGCTCAGAAAGAAACTCCTTAGATATCAGCCCATTATCCTATAGTCTCCCAGCCTTTGGCATCCACCAATCTTTCTGTCTCTATAGATTTGCCGATTCTGGACATCTCCTATAAGCAGAATGCTACAAAATGTGTCCTTTTGTGTCTGGCTTCTTTCAGTGAGCAGATTGTTTTCAAAGTTCATCCATGTTGTAGCGTGTATCGGGACCTCATTTCTTTTCACGGTCAAGTAATATTCCATCCCATGGATATGCCACATCTTGTTTATCCATCAGTCAGCTGAGGGACACTTGGGCAGAGCCCACGCGTCGACCCCTACATCAGTTGACCTCTACTGAAGGTCACAGTTAAGGGCAAACTTGGGACTCAGACCTCCAGGTCTGCTTCCTTAGCTCACAAATACCAAAGTGGATCTCTCGTTCTGTGTTGCAGAGGAAACCTGTGCAGCTCCTATACCGCAAACACAGAGTGTTGGTGACTCCAGGGGTAGCACCTGTGGGATTATTGTGTAGGAAAAGAGAGCTACGCGTGACCACGGCGGAGCCAGAGGAAGACAAAGACTTGAGGGCTCTTTCTGGAGAGGAGGAGGCTCTTGTGCAGAAGGTGAGGGGCGGACTTACTTCAGGCTTCTTGACTGCTCTGTGTCTGTTTCCTCGTGTATAATAGAGAGATGGCAAGAGTCTTTAACCCTTGAGGGTTGTCTGGAGGCTAGATGAGTTCATGTTTCGTACAAGAGGGTGGACTAGTGGTACCTGGCCCATAGTGAGGACGGCAGGAGAGTTTGCTGTCACTTCTATTATTCCCGAGGGGCCGTCTCCTGGGGTGGCCTACCTTGATCCACAGGTGCATGGAGGTGGGTCCCTGGAGACTCTGTTTGTCTAAGAGGCAGACCCTCCCGCCCCACATCTTTGCTCCGGACCACAGTCTCTGCCGTTGACCTCCTGTTCTCCAAAGCGGAGAGCAGAGAACGCTGCCTGGGCAGTGAAAGCGTCACTGGGAGCGCTCCTATTTGGATGTGATTCCCTTTTATGGGGATGTTAGGTTCTCTCCGACGACTCAGTTCCTTGTGGAATGCCCACCCCACATCCCCGCTCCCCAGAGCACATTTCTCTGTCTGCATGGGAGTGGGGTTTCTCAGGACCCCCCGCCTGGGAGAGCTTGTCCTATATATATGCCCCACCTTGTCACTGCCCTGATCCCTCTGCCCTGCGAGGTGTGGACGCAGGACAGAGCAAAGGCCAACATCAAGGGCTTCCTTGACCAAGTCACTGAACCTTTTTATCCTCGGTTTTCCCATCCCTGCAATGGGGATAATGAGATCACCTCCCTTCTGGGTGTGCTGGAGGACGAAATGAGTGAGCTTCTGTGACGGACCTCAATGTAATCGGCCCATAGTATCCGCCTCTTAGCTGTCACTGTTACTGCCAGACCAGGACCCCCGGTGGGAGGCCTGCGTCTCTTAAACATTGTGACCTCAGCCCCAGCGCCCTTCACTCAGCAAGCAGACGAGGGTGCCTGCAATCCGTGAGTCTGCCGGAGAGCGACGGTCTCTGATCTCCGCCGGCGGCTCGGCGCCTGCCTGGGTTTCCCATCAAAGCGAGGCTCCGCCGGCATTCTCATCACATCCCCCCAGTTAACACCATGTATTTCCGTGTAAAGGGGAGCCAATTACATGCAGACAACATCAGATATGAAAGCTCCCCGCGACGCGCTCGTGGTTCGGGCAGCGTGCTCTGCTCGCCGCGTCGGAGGACGGGGAGGTAATTGGCCCTTCTGTTTACCTCGCGTCGGTGAACGGATGGACCCCTTGCCCTGCGCCGTGTAAACAGCTCTTGGTGCGTCTCCCATCCCACTTTCTTCTGGCTCTTGCCTCCAACCGCAAAACACACACACACGCAGTCCGCATTGCATTCGTACGATGTGGTGTTGCGAGGGCAGAGTGGGTGGGATCTGATCGATCTGGAAGCGGAGTCTCTTCACGGACATTTTTAAGCCACTGAGGAGACACAAACAAGGTGCTAAAGTGTCTCATTCATGAATGAGTAGGTGTGCATTTTAACATGTTCGTTATGTGCCAGAGACGGGTCGTTCGATGCTTCTCTCGTCTGTCTCTTCCTCTCCGTGTCCCCCAAAATCAGTCGAGCCAGGGTGGCCTCGGGTCGGGAGGAAGCACGAGCTTGGGAGCAGGCAGCCCGGGGTCCAGGTCTGCACGGACCCCCTGCTGGTGTCACCTGGGACAAGTAACCTCAGCCCCCTGCAGCTCGGCCTCCGCATTGGTAAATGGCAGGTGTCATACTCCTCATAGCTGTTCTGAGGATTAAGTGAAATAATATGTCTTTAAAAGCACCTATCGCGTCTCTCTCACCGTGTCGGTTTTCAACCATGTACTAATTTGTGTCTGCCTTCCGCGTCCACCGAGTTTTCTGCTGCACCCGAGACCCAGGCTCAATCCTCACTTTGCTCCCCCTGGGGCGTCCCTGATTCTCATCTCGAAAGCTCCTCCAGGGCGCGTTCCCCGAAGCCCAGGACTGAACTAGACGGGCCTGCTGTTCGCTCCCCTGACAGCCTGCGCTCGCCTTTCTGCAACACCCGTCGGCTTGGAATCGCTCGTCCGACACGGATCTCCCGCGCCAGGGCTTCCATGAGGGCGGACACCCTGCTCTGTGCGCCGGGATGCATTTCAACAGGAAGACGCGCCAGCAGGTGTCTCAGAGCAGTTCCAGTATTAAAAAGAGCGGAAAAACTGGAGCCAACCCAAAGGGTCCGTCGACGGGTGAATGGATCAGCACTGACATAGTCACACGGCGGAACGCGATGCAGCAGAACAGGGGCCCAAGTGCCGGTGTGCCCAGCGCCACGGATGCGCCGCAAAAGCCTGCTGAATGGGAGGAGCCAGAGGCACAGGAAGAGTTCATCCTGTGGGATTCCATTCACAGGTGTCTCCGTGACTCTAAGGGACGGGCCCTCGTCTCCAGAGTTTCTCAGAACTGGGGGACCTCTTGGTGTGGATTGTTCTGCCTCCTGAACCCTGGAGAGGAAGTCTTTGGCCTGGAGTCTCCCCGTGCGTGAAAACAGAGGCAACGTCTGGGTGCCTCGTGACGCGGCTGAGTCAGCAGCAACAGCACGCCGGTAGACCCACGCTTCCCACACGGCTGTGCCGTCTCTGCCTTGAACCCGCTGGGCCTTTGTGGCATCTACTGTTTCACTTTTTATTCATCTGAAGCCACTACTGTGCTTTGTTGAGAACCAGGCTCTGCAAAATGAAGTCGTTCGCTGCAATGCCATTGCCTGCTCCCTATTACTGAATTGTAACTCAATGTCAAGTTCATTATCAAGACAAACCCCCCCATTTGCCTGAAGCCTTATTCTGTGTGGATAGCTAGAAAGAAAGCCTCCCTTTTCTTTGTTAGAGCAGAAAAGCAAGCCTTCAGAAAAATGGCAATTTATGCTGGAAAACCCCGACACATCCTTAAAGGAAACCGAGTGAATTGCTGTCCTGTCATTTACATGTGGAGACACCCTCATGCTCGTCTGCTTTGGGTGTAAAACATGACCCGGGCCACTCCATTACCAATCCTGTCTAACGACCTGTTTGCCCAAAGTACAAAATTACAGAACAGCCTCTGTTATAATCCAGGGCAGACGGAAGAACATAGACGATACCATGAGTCTTCGGGATCGGCTGGCCGAGCAGTCGGTCTGAAAGGCTGACTAGAGGGTTTGCTTTGTCTTTTGAAACAGACGAAATTGTTACAATAGTTAAAGAAGCTAAAAGGAAGTGTTGGAAGAGGTAGCAAATATTCAGTGCCATAATACAAAGGGGAAGAGGTGGAGAGAGACAGGGAGGAGGAGGAAGGAGAAGGGACAGTAAGAGGCAGGAGGGGAAGGAGGGGAGGAGCGGGGAGAGAGAGGAAGGCAGAGGGGAAGAATGAAAGAGTTTCTAATTTTTCCTGCCTCGGGGCTGGCTGCTCGGGGTGCCTGACCTCTGACCCCCTCCCTGCCCCTTCACTAAGGCCCCTCCCGTGGATTAAATGCAGGTCCTTTAAGGGGCCATCTTCCCTCACGGGTGGACAAGGGACAAAGGGGTCTGGCTTCCTCTCAAGTGGATTTGCAGTGGGACCACGTTCAATGTCAAAGAGGAAGAAAAGGGCCACTCTGTCTTGTCGGGAACCGTGAAGTGGCTGATTTGGTGCCATTTCTGCGGGTGGTGCGTGACATCCGCCCCCGGAATGCTCCTGAGGCTTCTGAGGACCCAGCCGTAAGAGCGTGGTCCGGCACTGGACTTGGGTGCGTGAGAGTGAAGCCGAGAGGTCTCCGTCCGGCGAGTGTTAGCGGCGGGAGGGATCTCGCAGAAGGGGAAAAATGGGTCTCTGGGGCCAGACCGGCCTGCTCTTGAGTCTCGGCTTCTTTATCGCAATAGACTTTGTGTCTCTGAGCCTCGGTTTTCTTATCTGCAAAGTGAAGGTGACCACACCTTCCTCACAGGGTTGTTGTAAGGCCTCCAGGTAGTGTCTGTACATCACCTGGTACACTGAACCCTCAGTAATCGGCTCAGAAGGAGATAGACAAACAGGTGGGACAGTACAGACCGAGGGGTCCACGTTCACAACCACTTCACGAGTCACACCGTGGTGCTGCATACCTTAAACACATACGGTGACACCTGTCGCTTACGTCTCAGTGCAACTGGAAAATGCTTAAAGATAGGAATAAAACCAGTGTTTAAGGAGGGCTGGTGACCTCACAGAGAAGGAAACGGCTGACAGGAGAAAGAACCGGCTTCAGACACCTGCCGGTCCTGGGAGAAGAGAGGCGTTGTGTGACGGTACCGGTAGGGGCCTGCCGGTGCCCCTTATTGTCCCTTCTGGCAAACAGTGAGGAAGCCGAGGGGAGGGGGACACGCCCCACCCCCAGCCCCACCCCTGGGGCAGGCGGCCAGCGTGAAGCCATCCTTAAGAGGCAGGAGGGGGAGCACACCCTTCTCCTTGAGGAAGGTCAAAGGGTTGCTTCATCTATTACAATATCTGGGATCAATGCTTCCCATTTCTGCGTCACGACTCCGCCTTGTGACTTGGACTGTGAGTCTAGCTGCCGCCCATGGAGAGGCACTGGGCACCGCTTTTCTCAGCAGGGGCCGGAGCAGAGGTTCCCCCACTGCACACACTTGAACGGAGCAGTGAGAGGCCAAGGTAAATTCTTATGTTGGCCAGATCCCAGGCTTCGTTCGTTGGACAGGTTACTTCTGTGGCTGCGCACACTGCGGGCCATAGGACGGAGGCTGCGTGAGGTCTTGGGCAGCGGGCTGCAGAGGACCGACGGTCCAGTGGAGTGTCTGTCAGTTTCTGACCTCAGGGACTTCCGGGCTGAGTGGAGTGTCCTTGAAACACCCCTTGGACTTTGACCTTGGGGAGCGAGGACAAGCCAGAAGTGAGTGGACGTTGGGATGGAGTCAGGATTTTTCTTTTCCTCCCCACAGCCCCTTAAAGTCGGTGGTTGTTCTTCCTCATGCTCTTCTTTTGGGAGCAGGGCGTATATTGTCCCTCAGGCCAGCCAGCCCCAGAGAGAGTCGGGCTTGCTTTGCTAAGTAATACATCATGCTTGAAAATGGGGACCTCACAGGTTGACCCTGCTTGGATTCAAAGCCAGATGGTCCGCAACTAGCTGTGGGACTCCAATCAGGTTATTCAACCTCTCTCAGCCTCAGTTTTCTCACCTGCAAAATGGGGCTAATAGTGCCTGTCTCCTGGCATTGTAGAGTGAATGGTTTTGGATGATTTCCATAAGGGCACACAGCATACACTAAGGACTCAGCCAATAATACCAGTTATTTTATTATCATCACGGGCCGTTTGTATAGGTATAATGTGCCATCTAGTTAACTTTAAAACAGCCACGTCTTTTTTGACCTCATGGAGGACACAAAAGCATCCTTCACTTTGCTGTCCCCAGGATGACTTTGAAAGAATGACGATTCACAAGGAAATAGATATGTTTCTCAACATTACACCATCTTTTTTTTTTTAGCAAAAAAAAATGTTGGCATTACCCATGACAGAACATGGGGGATACACCTAAAATACCAAAAGGCGGAAACGCGCTCATCATAAATCAGCCTCAGTGATTGTTCTGAGCCTCGTCTTTCTGGATATCATCTTGATTTCTTCATTTGCAGGCTAGAAAACGGCCTCCAAAATGCAAGGCAGAGAGGCTGAGAAGCAGCAGCCGGACCCTGGAGGGACCCACAGCCCAGGTGCTGAGTCAGCCCTGATATGAGTTTGTCTGGTCAGCCCAGAAAACTCAATGACTTCTCTTTTCTTGAGACAATTTAAATCCCAAGCCCTGGAGTTGCAGGAAAAGGGATACTTACGGGTTTAGGGCAAAAAGGGAAAAGGCGGGTGGGGGTGCTCTTTGGGGTTACAGAACCATCCAGGCTGTGCACCCTGGTTCCCGTGCACCACGCAGCATGCCCCCCGGCCCCCACCCCGGCCCTATTCCTTCCCCTGGGAGGACCCCAGATTCACATCCTCTCAAATCCTTTGCTACCTGTCCGTAAACATCGCTTCCTGCATGTGGAAAGACCTCTTTTAAAAGGTCTGGAAATACCAGAGAAGCAGTCTGATTAGCAGAGGATAAGATCAGCTAGCAAGCAGCAGCAACAGAGGCGACAGTCGTGTGCTAATTGCCTCATGGGCATTTTCTTCAAGGGCTCTTGGAAATGCAACATTTTCATCATGTTACCCTTTTGGCTGCCTTCTCCTGAATGCATAAAAATGATCAGCATGTGAGTTATCATCTCTGGAAATGTCAGCATGTAAATGTTGTAATCTTGATATTTGGGCGCCAATGGCTTCCCTCCCTAAGTGGAAATAGGAAGAGATAACATTTAATGAGCACTTGCTATGTGCCAGGGGCTGTTCCTGGCATTATCTCAATGATCCTCCCAAGAGCCCTTCGGAAGGGGAACTCGTTATTTCCCTGTGGGAGCCGAGGAAACTGAGGCGCAGAGAGTAACTTGCCCAAGGTCACATACCTAGTAGGTTTGGGGGTGGCGTCCATTTCCAGGGAGTGCCCACCATGTGCTGGGGATATATCTGCGATTAAAGCATGTGTGGCTCTTGTCCAGATGGAATTTACAGTTAATGGAGGGGTGCGCTGTTGCCCCATTCTGTGTGCAGAGCTGTCCTTGGCCCTGAGAATAACCACCAGGGAACACTGAACTGCTACCTAGTGCCAGGCACTGTGCTAGGCTCTGGGGGCAGACTCGTGAGCGAGGCATGATGGTCCTCTCCCTCAGGGAGCCCCAAGCCTAGTGGTGGGGTCAGACAAAGAATGGGACAATTATGATGCAGGGATTTTTGTTTTTTGAAGAAAATGAAAAGTACAGTGGGTCAGAGCCTGGACTCAGACGAAACCCATTTACCTAGCTATTTGTCCAAATTACTGAACCCAATTAAGCTGTTCACAATTATCAACATCTCAGCCAGAAGCTCATTCCTCATTAGCGGGGCCTGTCTTCCTCTCTGTTTTATCCAGCAGGTCTCGGCAGCGTACTGACCCAGCATCAAAACGGGCCTTTCTCAGAAATGCGACTTTGATTAGAAATGGCTTATAAATCTTCATTGAAATGAGCGTAATGGAGAAAGATGAGTCCGAGCCTCGCACAGAGTTTCCCCGCCCCCACCCCATCCTTCGCTGTATTTCTCTTCCAGAGGAGCTCACGGGCATATTTTACCGAGAGCTTAAGAAGATCCAGACGTCCTTGTCTGAGGTCACGGGCACAGTCACATCCCCATTCGCATCGCCGACAGCTAAAACCGTCCAGTTTCCCTTTTCTGCCAGAGACTTTCAGATCGGCGCCTTAAAATCGCTCCCACGGGCTGGTGTGTTGCCCCTTCTCACAGGAGGTGACTGGGCTGCCCCTGAGCTTGCAGGGTGTCCCACGCGAGGCCCATGGCCCACATGCAGCCCCGATGGCCGTGAGTGCGGCCCAACACAAAATCATACCTTGATGGAAAGCATTATGAGATTTTTTTGGGGGGTAAACTATGTGTCACGATGTATTTCGTGTGTGGCCCAAGATAACCCTTTGTCTTCCAGCATGGTGCAGAGACGCCAAAAGTCTGGACACCCCTGGAAAGGCTCAGACTGATTAGTCGGGCCTGGATTCAAATCCCTTCTCCATCCGCTTCTCATCTGGGTTTCTCTGGGCAACGTAAAGAACCCCTCCCAAGACTCCGCCTCCTCATCCCTGTAAGTAGGGGTAATGACAGCACCCACCCCACAGGATCGAGGAGGTGGCTTTGATAATATATGTGAAACCTGAGGCCCAATAGACACTTGGTAAGTGGTAGCCGTTATTGGGTGTCCAGCGTCGCAGAGTGAGGCGGGAGCCTCGCAGTTGCCGGGTTAGACTCCCCGGCTCTGCAGACGAACATGGAGAAACCTGAGAAGTTAAGTGGCTTGTCCGGAGCCATAGAGATGGGTAGTGGGAGACGTGGGGTTAGGCAGACGAGGGCTGTGCCTGCCCCACCGTTTGGAGCTCTGGGAACTTCGTGTCATGGAAAAGGAGGGATGGAGACGGAGATGGGGGTAGGGGAGAGAAAGGGACAGACAGACAGACAGAGAGACAGACAGAGAGAATGAGGACATTCTGGGAGAAAGCAGGTGAAGGGCACGGCATGTTCAGAAACCAGTTTGGCTTCTGAGTAGACCGAGCAATGGGAGACAAGGCTTGCGAGTTGGCAGAGACCCGACCATGCAGGGCCTTTGAACCTTGTGAAAGGCATTAATCTTCATTTTGAGGGCAGCGCAGGGTCATTTAACCGTTTTAACCGGAGGAATGACAGTGCCACACTTGCACTGAGAGAGAATGGGTGGGAAGAAGGTCAGACTGAAGGTGAAGTGGGCATTTGGGGGGCAGGTGGAATAGTCCAGGCTAGAGATGACGGGGCCCCGGGGGAAGGAGGCCGCGCCCACAGAACAGCTACCCTGGGGCAGCTGATTGGACATCGGGGGTGACGGAGAAGGCAAGGTCAAGAGGGAGTTCAGGTTTCTGCATGAACATGTGGGTCCACGGTAGCGTTATTTATTTACATGGGGAACGTTTCACCGTCAGACGAGCACTCAACCAGGGGAAGGCATTTGGGACTTCAGCGGTCCCCTGCTGCTGTGGCTCTCCTCCAGGGAGGATCTTGCCCCCAGGGGACACTTGGCCACACCGGGACACGGTTTTAGTTTGTCCCAGCTGGAGATGCTACTGGCATCTAGTGGGTAGAGGCCAGGGCTGCTGCTCCACTCCCTGCAGTGCACGGGGCAGTCTGTTGGCCCCAAATGCCGACAGTGCTAAGGCAGAGAGGCCCTATCTGCTGACATGCAAAGCTCTGGAGGAAGGGACACGTCAGACCCTTCTGGGTATTGAACACTTTAGAGGGAATTCACGGAGCAAAGTCCTCCCTAACGTGACAGCCCCGTGGGACAGAAGAGCTTAGCCGACTTTGTGCTCGGAGAGAACGAGTATTAAAGGATTGAGCTGGAGCTCCGTGGGGGAGCCTTTTGTCAGTCAGGGAACCAAGAAAGAACCTGGTTCTTGCGGGAGAATGGTAATAAGCCCCCATCCCTGGTGTATTAGAAAATGCGTTTCCACTGCGGTTTAGAAGTGGACGGGAGACAAGCCTGCATGCAGCCAACGTTGAAGATTCAGGCCAGACGGCTTTCCTGCACGCTTCTTCCCGTGGTAGAACTTACCTAACATGTATTTTCTAACACACACACACACACACACACACACACACACACACACACAATACAACTTCTATAACTCCTGCATATTCTTTGCCTTCCTTTGTGCCACTTCCTATTTGCCATCTCGATTCGTGGTTATTTATGAATTTTCTCCCAACGGATTTGTGCATTCCTCGGGAGAAGACCCGGGGTCTGGTTCATCTCAGTGCCCCCAACATCTGTCATGTCCTTGGCCCTGAGAATAACCACCAGAGAACATCGAACTGCCACCTAGTGCCAGGCACTGTGCTGGGCTCTGGGGGGCAGAATCACGAACGCGCCATGATGGTCCTCTCCCTCAGGAAGCCCCAAGCCTAGTGGTGGGGTCAGACAAAGAACGGGGCGATTATGATGCAGGGCCGTTATAGACCTCAGAAGGTGACCCGGACCATGTACATCATGCTGCAATGGGCATTATTTTCTGTCACTTCTACCACTGAGCTACCATCCACCAGGGACCCCTCGAGCCCCCTGACCACCCCAAACCCATTCCAGAGACCACCACCGCTACATGATCTTCCCACTTTGTAAAATCCAGGAACCCCCCAGGCACTTTCAGGCCTGCAGACCACGAGACGTGGCTAATTTTCAAGGTATTCAATAAAACTACCGACTGGATACATTCCGATTTAGGCAGGCATACATTCGATCAAAACTGAGCCCCGTAAGAAATTTCCTCAGCAGAGTCTTAAAAAAAAAACAACAAACAACCACAGGAATTTAGAAGGGAAAATGACACCATCTCGTGATAGAAGGTATCCCATTACCAGCGATGATGGTTTTGAATTTAGCTGTCAGAAAGATCCCCGAGAAAAATATGTCGGCTTATTCGGTGCAAGAAGGGTTTAATTGGCTCCCGTCAGATTTTATGGAAGCGCTGTTTGCCACGGAACCCCACGTGCATCCCGCAGCTCGTGAATTTACAATAACAGCTGCCGGCTGAGTCTTTGGAGCCTGTGGAAATGCGGAAAGGGGTCAAGAACAGGTCTCTTCCTATAAGTTGAGCAAAAGCGTGTCTAACCAGCGTTTCTTCAAGCCCCACCCCCTCAAGCAGTGGAAACAGAGGGAGGTCAGAGGAATAAAGACGGTACACGTCCCATGGTCTCAGCTCTTTCTTCATGTTACTTCCTGTAAATGTACTCATGTATCTCTCAGACTTCCCAGAAGCGGGGTTTCCATGTGATTGTCTGTGTCCACTTCAGGATCTCCAACACCTGGAATCACACTCGACACATCCTTGGAGTTTGGTGAACACGGGGCGGTGCAAAAGTAGGTTTATGGTTGTGAGTCGTGAAGGAGTTTATTCTTGTATCGTTATTCATTACTTATTGTGTTGTTTTCCATAGGAACAACTGGAAACCTACTTTTTGCTCCACCCTCTATTAGTTGAATGAATGGCTGTTCCCACTGGGGGCCTCGATATTCTTCCCCGGACCCCCACAGCCCTCTCATGGGTATTGTGCTGTTTTTTTTTAAACTTACTGCGGTGGATAAGTACTGTTGAGATTCCTAAAAAGCTGTGTAGAGTAGGGAATGTCTCCCTTTTATAGGTTACTCTCTGTCCGTGTATTGCTTGGGGCCCCCCGTGTCTGGATTTTGGTGAAATCATTTGTGCCAGCCACTGCTGATGAGTCAATCTGACACTCATCCTGCATGCGTTCATTTCTCCCCTTTGTCACTGCTTTCCACAGTCATGTGAGATATACACTTTCCTGGCCATTCTTACAGTTCGCAAAGGCAGGTGACACTGCTCTGGCATTTGAGACATAGTAGAAAACATGCTGCAAAGGTTTCTCAAAAGCCTTTGTTTGCTTCGTAAAAGGAACAAACACAGCTTTTACTTTTCACTTTTTCCTCTTTCTGCTGGAATGAGATTGTGATGGCGGGAGATGGGGCAGCCATTCCGTGACCATGAGGGACAAGGACCTGCCAATCCTGGTCTTAGCCAGCTCCTGAGCCAATGCCAATGTCCGTCTCCAGACTTCTTATATGAGAAAAAGAAGTTCATTTCGTTTATGTCACTGCTTTTCAGTTTTTCTCTTGCAGCCAAAAATGATCTTAACGGATATACAGGGTGTTCCTTTTTTTTCACTTCCCTCTGGTTCTCCATGGGATTCAAACAGGAGTAATGGAACCGGACTGAGAATTAAATCCAGAGGACTCAAATCATGCTCAGGGGCAGCCCCCTTTCAACAACTAAGATTTTTAACTGAGTCAAGCGTTTCTGCCATCAGGATGAACCCTCTTCCGCAAGGTACCTCGTCCTTCCTGCAAATGGGCTCTCCTACTAGTTCTAGAAAGCATCCCTAGACCCGCTTCCGCGCCTTCCCTTCAGCCTTTCAGGAACAGCTGAAATGGCATTGGTCTCTGTGATGCCGGACCCCGCTCTTATGTGACTTGACAGTTCATGCCAGCTTCTGGCAGACTTCACACCTGGGCACGACCATGTCTTCGAGATGGGAACGGTGGCGCCGACGTCCAATCAGAGAGGAGAGAGGAGCACAGGTAATAATCATAACCACTATCAGTCCTTGTTGTGGGTCAGCAGTGAGCCAAGGGTCACACTCAGTGTTTCCCATGCATGATCTTATTCCATCCTTCCAAAACATCTGAGTAGGAGATCCTAGTATCGTTCAGCCGACTTCACAGAACCACCGTTAGAGAGTGTCGAAGAGGGTCTTTGAACCCTACTCTGTCTGAGTTCAAAGGCAGAGCTCCTGCTCAGTCACTCACCTTACATCACATCAACTGGACTCGGGTGTGTTTCTTCTTCCGCCCCCCTCCTCCACCCTCACGTGCCCAGGTGGACCAGTGGCCTCTTTGCAGAGAAAGAGCTTGCTTCCTTCTGTCCAGTATAAAGAAAGTGCCCATCGCTCTTCTGTCTCGGGAGGTAATGAACATGAGCCTGTCTGCATCCTGATGTCTTGCGGTGGAGAGCCCTGGCTGTGGAACAGGCCTGCAGTTGGACACAGCAAGACCTGCCCAGGTGAGCCTCACCTGTGCAGAGCACCAGGGCTAGAGAAGGAGATGAAACCTCAGATCCACTCCTGCAGTCGTGTCCCGCTGCAATGACGGAGCCAGAAAAGCTCCTGGGACAGAGAGAAGGACTCGCTGCGATTGTCATGGCCTACGTCACGAGTGAAACAAAATTGAAAGTGCACCTGGCTGGCATTCTTTGGAACTGAATTTCACGTGGTGGTTAGATTTTGTTTTTTTTTTTTTTTTTAGGGTGATCAGTGCTTCAGTGCAGGGGGCGTGGTCTCAGTGAGGAGAGGCCAGAGAGATTACCCGGCACCACTTGCCGCTGTGGGCCACAGTTTCTCCCGTCTGGAAAAGGAGAAACGTCACTTCACGTTTGCTGCGCTAACACACTGTACTGGGAGTCGAAGGTTCTTCTGGGGGAAGTCTTTCTAAGGCCACAGAAGGTTCTTTTCTGATGCTCCGCAGCCTGCCGGGGGCACAGCGGGCTGGCCTTCTGAGAGCTTCTCTGGGCATCGCCGTTTCTACTGCAGGGTGGGGGCCAGACAGGCTCAGACCCAGGTCTTCTCCGTACCTAGAATTCTGCCTGATTCCTTCCCATCTCCCCCAGCCTGCCAACTCCCCTCTTAGCAGAGAACCAAGCCCTGGGGGCTCTTTAAGCCTCAGTCTGCCCAGGGGAAAAAGGGGGTTAATAATACATCTCTGTCATAGGGTGGATGAGAAGCTCAAATACGACATCATAATATACTTGCTCTGTGCCAGGCTCTGTTCTGAGAGCTCTGCCCATATGAACCCATCGGATCCCACAACACCCTGTGAGCGAGGAGGATTTTCAGCTGTATTTCATCTATTCTAAGACGCTCACTTTCTTCCCACACTTTAACATCTCTAAACCTGGGGCACATTTTTAGCATATTTTTTTTTAGTGGTACAAAGCAGTGGTGATGTACCCTGCAATGGAAGATGGTATCGGATTAGATAAACGATGGCGTGCCGATTTCACAGACGAGGAAACTGAGGCACCGGGAGGAGCTGAGTCCTTCAAGGCCGCACGCAGAGTGCGGTTAAAAGGCGGAGCTGGGGTTGGGGCCCATGCAGAGTGCCGAGGACTGCCCTTCCAACCACTGTGCCGGGACACGAGCAGAGCAGGCGGCAGGGCTCCTGGCTGCCTTAGGGTCTGCCCCGAATCAGAGGGGCCCCTTTTCCATCTGGATTTTCAATGACAGTGAGGTAGAAACCTCGGGCACCAAGAGACGCAAGAGACAGAGCTTGCATAAAGGATTCTGCCCTTTTGTACAGTTTTTGCAAAACCTCATGTCTGCATTTTCATTCTAGAATACGGATAGGATGTTCTTAGTGCCCTTCCTTTACTTTTACTTTTCCAAGGAAGAAAATGTGGGTTCATGGCATCTACACAAGCCCGGTGCCCCCGCTCCCCGTGCTGACCGGTCAGACTCCGTTTTTGCCTCTTTGGGAAACAGAGGGAGAGGGGACTGTGTAGCAGGTTAGGGAGCCAGAGCCCCACAGAAGGTGTCATCAGGAGAAGACATTCCAGCAGAGCATTTGAATAAATTACTCATATCCCTGCCACTGGAAAAAACGACATAAAGGTGTTATCCCAGGCAGGGTGCCACTGTAACATTAGTTATGATATCGCAGCTTCCATCTCTGGAAAAAGAAAGTAACTAGCTTCAGAGGGCTTCTGGTCCCTTTCGGGGGGCTTTCATTTATCGTGCTAACTCATGGTGGACTTCTAGTAAGTGGCATTATCACGCAGCCCGGTGTGGCCTCAGTTCCTCCCCCGAGAAGCCAGATCTTTCCCCAGATCAATTCTCATTGGACAGTTACCCAGCTGCCTGGCATTTGTTATTCTCTTTTTATATGTCACCCCCATAAACAAACATAAAAACCATTTGAAGCCAGCGATTGTGCCTCATCCCTTCTTTTTGTATCCCCGGTGGTGTGTGCTGTCAATCACCGGCATGACTAGCATGAGAGGCAGGGAGGGCTCCAGTTCTGGAGCCAGACAGAGTGGAGTTCAAATCCCTGCGTGTTCCTTGCTGGCAGGGTGTCCTTGGGTAAGGGGCCTGTCCTCCCTGAGCCTTGGTGTTGCCGTCTCTCTCGTGAGGAGGTGACAGTTGACTCGGTGAAGTACTGTGGATGGTCCTGCAGTATCATAGTTGAAGACTTTGGCTCAGAACCTGGTACGTGGTACATACTCAGTACATGCCAACATCATCACGGTCCCTACCAGCACTGCAGCTGCGGTTGGTCTGATTCGCACCGGAAGTCAGTCCTGATCTCCACGTCCTTTCCTGTGGCCTGTCAGTTTCTAGTTAGCCTGGTTTTGGTTGATCCATGCTTTATAATAGCTCAAAAAGTTGAAATTTCTAAAGGCATGGTCCTTCAGACTTGCACCAGGGCTCCTGGGAGGATCTTTATTATTTCCCCAGAAAGTGGTGCGGGGCAGTGGGATTTCAATGAGCCTTTCGTGTCTGAGGTGTTAGTTTATCTGACAGTTCCCCAGATCCTTCTCCCCTTCTCCTGACGTCCCTGAGTCCCACCTACCCTCGTCTCAAGAAACGGATGTCATTCCAACCTCTGGGTCTTCCTCTACTCTCTCCTTCTCAAGGTGGAAAACTCTATCGCGTTTACGTGAATACATGGCTTCTTCCGTCCTCAGATTCTCTCTCTCTCTCTCATGTACACACACACAGACACACACACACACAGACACACACACGCACGCACGAGCCTGAGCTAGCTGGCCTTCCCTGAGTCCCCACAACACCCAATGATACGTCCCTGGCACACCATTAATCAACCTGCATGTGATTATTTGCTCATTACCTCTTTCACTCCCCATCCCAGACACACACACGACAGATTATGAAATCCTGAAAGGCAAGAACACACTTGGTACAAGAACACATGGCAAGGGTTCAATCAATGTTTGCCAAATGAATGAAAACACAACTTAACTAACATCTAGCAGGGGCGTCCAAGCAGCGGCCCGTGGGCTGCATGCAGCTCAGGATGGCTATGAAGGCGACCCAACACAAAATTGTAAATTTACTTAAAAACATTATGAGATTTTTGGGTGGTTACATATCACAGTGTACTTAACGTGTGGCCCAAGACAACTCTTCTTCCCGTGTGGCCCAGAGACGCCAAAAGGTCGGACACCCCTGCGTGCTTATGACGTGACAGGAGCTGTTCCAGGAGCTTTGGGCGCATCACCGCGTGCTCACGGCAATCCCACGGGAGGCGCTAGGCTACCTCCGTTTTAGGGAGGGTGGCTGTGAAATAGAGGAGTGCCGCCGCCCACCCAAGCCCCCCAGGCCGCTGAGAAGCAGATGCAAGGCTCAGACTCGGGTTCTCCGAGCCCCCTGCCCCTGCTCTCCCACTCACCCCTGCTTCTGAGGCGGCCGCCCTGCGCCTCATCCTCTCCCTCACTCCCCTCCCGCCGCCGCTGTGCAGAGAAAGGTCAGTCCCAGAGGGGGCTGCTCAGGATGGAACTCCTTCTGTGTGGCATTTGGAGACGAAAGGAGACACATGAAGACGCCATCTCGCAGAGTGAGCTCACCGGGAGTGGCGCATAAAGGTGTGTTAACCCTTAGAGACCGGAAGCTCAGGAACACTGTATACTCCACACGAGCGTGGCTGAATTTTAGGCTCTTGTTTGTGCCCCTGACTTCTGCCCGGGTGCCCCTTCCTGAACCTCTGTGGGCCAGCGTGGCCTTGGGGCCTCTTCCCCACCGATCACCTACCTTGGTCGGTCAGCGGTGACGTCAGGGTTTGTGGGTGCAACACCAGACACACTTAACAAAGACAAAACTGGCCTACCCAGTTATAATCATTTGAAAACAACAACCCTTGGCCCTGGTCAGTGTTGGAGCATCGTCCCGTACACGGAAATGGTGGGGGTTCAATTCCCAGTTGGGGCACATACGTAGCTTGTGGGTTCAATCCCTGGTTAGGGCACAATTGGGAAGCAACCAATTGATGTTCCTCTCTCTCCCTTCCTCCCTCCCTCTTCTTCCCTCTCTCCCTCTTTCTCTAAAACCAATAAACATTTTTTCAAGTGCTAAAAATAGAAACACTTGACTCCGGTCCTTAAATCCACAACAGTATCTCACGTCACTTCCACACAGTATCAAGTGTTGGTATCACGCTAAACCATCTCCGTATCTTTCCTCACTCGGTCCTCACACGGTTGCTGTGCCCCACAAACACGGACATAAAGGCTCGCGGATGCTCAGCAACACGTCTAGTGTCGATCGCTGCTGAGTGGCAACCTCAGGCTTCACCCCGCGAAGGCTGGCACGCCGCACTCCCTCCGCAAGAGGGAGGATGTGCCGCTACCTCGAGCCCCGTGGATCTCTGAAAACAATTTCCGCAACAGCAAACCTGCAATTCGTCTTAATTTTTTTCTGACGTTCTGTGGTGTCGCTGGTGGTTAACCCCATCATTTTGGAATTGCTGGCTAAGAGGATGGTCGGGCTGACCATTCTGGCTGCCGTTCCCATCCTTTATGGGAAACCGGCCGTTGGCGGCAACAGGGAGGTGTCTGGGCACTTTAGTTGCCCCACAGCTCTTCTCTCTCGCCCCACCCCCGGTGGGTCTGGAGGCTCCTGCCTCTCTCACTGGGTCTCGAAGACAGGTTTGGTTGGGGCAGAGGGGAAGAGACTCACCTGCGATGGCAGCTCTGAGGTGTAAAAGGGACAGAGGGCCCCCGCGTTGAGGGCGTTCTGTGTCTTCTTGGTGGCTAGTGCTTTGGTCATCTTGGCAATCCTTCAGGCTTAGCCTGTGCCCACAGGGGAAGAGTGTTTCCAGAATCTTCTACCTCGGTAGCCACTGGTGCGAGAAGCTCCAGCAATTGTACCCCGACTCCTGAGTGCCAAGTGGAGACTCCAAAGAGGTTTCTGACCCAGGAGCGATGGGAAACAACACATCTAAGTTTCCCACCAACGGGGTGAGGAAGTCCAGACCGACTGGATGAGGAACGCCGGAAGTTATTCACTTTTCAGAAAGTTACAGACTTTCATGAGCTGTCCCTCTCTTTGAAAAGAGGTATCTTTCTCTCTCATAAACAAAAATAAAATATGAACTAAAAAAATAAAACTCCACTGATAAAGTCCGAGGGGGGCCCGATAGAGGGGCCCCGGAGCCCCGTTTTAAGGCGGCTCCAGTTTGCAGCTCAGGTTCTCCCTACAGGGGAGAGAAAACGGCTGCAAACTGCAAGCCTGGGCCGAATGGGTTGCCTGGCAACGAGACGCGGTAGAGGGCTTTCTCATTGGCTGGGATTAGTGGGGGCGGGGTTACGAACTCTGAGGGGCGCTGGGATGATGGATGGCTGGGAGCAGATGGCTGTTTGGTCAGGGAGCCACATTCTCCAAACTCTGGTTTCTGCTCTTAGGCCTGAGGACCTCGACCCATTCCGTCTGTCTAACCACAAGCGACTGGTTCCTTTCCAACTCTGTTCTGCTCTGCCGCGAACCCACTACCTCCCCCTGAGGTGCCTATTTCTCTTCTTTTTCCACCGACAAACTCCTACCCATCCTTCAAAGCCTACACACGCACACGTGTGTGTAAGACATTTATTGAGCATTTAGAAGGTGCTAGTCACTGCTCTGTGTTACCTATATTAATTCCATCCTCATAAAACGTCGTCAAGGAAGGTATTTTACCACTCGACTTTACAGACTAGGAAACCGAGGTGCGGAGAGATTGAGTCACATACTTAAGGTCACACACACAGTGCCTGAGCGGGGGTTCAAAGCCGGCCCTGTCTGATTTCTAAAACCCAAGCTCTTAACCGCCTAGCTGCACAACTCCGAACAAGATGACTAACTTCTCGGAGCCTCGGCCGTAGCTTTCAAACGGGGAGAACAATGTTACCCTAGGTCGTCGCGGATTCAGAAAGACCATGCGTGTACAATCCGAGTGCGCGAGGAGTCCTAATTCAGTGGCCACTGTCATGATTTCCTGACATCCCGTCCCCAGAAAGAATTCGTCATTTTCACAGCGCGGTGTTTATTTCACAGCAGATATTAATACTCATATTTATTGATCACTCGCTCTGTGCCAGGGGCTCGCCGAAGCACTTTACACACATTAATTAATTTAATCCTTCCAATAACCCCGAGGGGGTAGATCGCCAGCTTGCGGAAGATTTATTACACATGCTCTGATTTGCATGCTTTATCCTTGGTGTTATTTCACGCCGGATCAATCTGACTCATGTTTTATCTCGAAACCTCGAACTGCTGAGGGTTATGATGTCATCATGGCTGCATGGTGAGCTCACCTTCTCTTTAGAAGGCCCCCGGGGCAAGATGACCCTCCGCAGAATACAAAATGCCTACCGACACAGCTCCAGACGCTGATGCTTGGAAGTCATTATTTCCTTGCCTTCGTCTGAAGGCCGAGTCTGACCTTCCCGTTCACAGGAAGTTCTGCTCCTTCCTGCTTCCTTTGTGGGCAGCACTAGCGGTCAGCAAGAGCTTTCAGAGGGATGCAGATGCACTGGATTGTGTTCAGAAGATGGGGCTGGGGGGACGAAGGGACAGGAAAACAAGACAGAATGGGACATGGTTGGCCCCAAGCAGACCAACGAGCTGCATTCACGTGGCTTTGAGGGACAGGCTTGGGGAAGAAGGACTCAGCCAGTTCTGTGTGAGCCCAGGGCACAGGAAGAGGGTTTGGCTCAGGATGAGGAAACCCGCAGCAGAGCGTTCTTTTCAAAGGCCCGAGCTCTGGAGTCAGACGCACTTGACCACTGGGCAGCCTCAGCAATCATCCCAGAGGACTGTGATGAGAACCGAATGGATAATCTGTTGGTGTTGGGTTATACCATCTCATATATTGAGCAGGGAAGTGCTCCGTATATGTCAATTCATTTATTTTATACCCACCTGTCAGAGCCATGTGAGAACTGGGAGTAGAAAGGGCTCTGGAATCAAAAAGACCTGTGTACGAATCCTGCCTCTGCCGTTTACTGGGAATGAGATCTTGGTCGAGTCACCTCACCTCTCCGAGCCTCAATTTCGCCATGTGCGTAAACCATGATGGTCATGCCCACCGTATGCAGCTGGGAGGACTGGTGAAATGATGAATGTATAGGGCACAGTACCCAGATTTAAAATATCCCTACCTTCTCCCGTGAATTTTCCGTGGCATCGTGGCGTACCTTGGTGCATGGTTTGGGGGCCATGGAGCTGTAAGCATGTTTTCTGTCTTTGAGCTGAGCAGCCTGGTCATGCACGAAGTTAAAGCCCACGGGAGTAGGCAGAGAGCAAAGACTCATGGGAGCATGTGGGCAGATTTCTCACCCCTTCACCCCTCAGGGAAGACACTTGTGGAGCATGCTCTGTACTTCCCAGAGACCCCTTCGGGACCGACTCCGAAGCAACACTGTTGCCTGCTCATCAGTGACCCGGTACTGGCTTCTTCCTATTGCATCCCCACCTCCCTTCTGGTACTGACCGGATGGCCTCCCGAATAAACCACTTAACTCCAGAATCTTCTCCCTTCTTCCTGCTTCTGGGGAGCCCAAGCTAGGTCAGTGTCGACTGGAGTAACTCGGGAGGTCAGACGGGAGGCAGGCTGTGACGTTTCCCGTCCCTCACCTGCTTACATGAACTTGCCACCTCCCATCTTCGACTGCCCCGCCCCATCCTCGCTGCCTTCCCGTTGCTGTCTCGGATATCTCCAGGAGTTTCTTGACACTCTCCACATTCCTTAAACCCTGAAAGGACAACGTGTTTTCAGATATGCAAACACTCCCCCAACAGCGAAATATTTGACAACTGAGACGGGAAGTGATTGTTTAATTCCTAATTCCCGGTTGATGTATGCAAAATGTAGGCTGAAAGACATGAAGTGACAGGCATTCTGTCCTCCCTGTTTGCCAAAAGGAGAGGCATCCGAACGCATTAGAAATGTATGTATCAAGCAGAAGAACATTTTTGGAATGTGTCGGACACCAGCTGGGGTAGCTAAGTGAAATCTCAAAATCTGCTCAACACACGAGTTTTAGTCAATAATACATATGCTTGGCATTAAAAACCTATTGGAAAAGTCATTATTTTTAAAAGTATCTTTAAAATACTTTTCTGTGTTGCATCTAGCACCCAGAGAATGCCTTCTGGGTATTTCCCCTGAAATGTCAGCATCAGATTTACAAATTGTGGAGCCCAGGGCAACAGGAAATCTTGGGGTTCCCCCGACACCCGGTGGCTGGCAGCCTGTCGATGAATTAATGCCCGGATGAATCACACTGGGCAGCCTGCGTTCGCACCACCCCACAGACCTTCCGTACCTCCCCAGATGGAACGGTCACTCCTGGCCTCCTTGCCTCTTGGGGGCGCTGTGGTTCCGTATCACATTCCCACCCCATCCTCCAAACCACAGCCCAAGAAGGGGAGGTGAAGCTGGGTCTTTGTAAACACAAAGACGACAATGTTACATCACCCTCCCGCCCCTCCTCTTCCTCTCTTTACTTTGGCACAGGAAGGACGGGGGCTTCCAGGAACATTCCGAGTACGTGTCCCCCACCCGAAACCTAGGGTGTGGCCCGAGTGGTTTTGATGGATGATGTTTCCCGTTTTCACACTCTTTATCTCCCAGAGTGCCGGGGTGCAGGACAGACTGGAATCGTGGAATCATTAATCCCATTTTCAGAAAGGTGGACATTGCAGCCCTTGGGATATAGCCTTTTGATAGTGGTGGAGGTTGCCTGAGAACCCAGGTTTCATGATTCCAAAGTGAGTGACTTATGTCACACTGCCTTGATGGTCTCTCTCTCAAAGGGGTATGTGTGTGTGTGTGTGTGTGTGTGTGTGTGTGTGTGTGTGTGTTCAGTTAAGCAGAATGGCCCCAGGGTGGTCTCTGCAAACCCCACGAAGATTTCCGGGCCACCTGGAAGACTTCAGCTCCTCTAGACTTCTGGGAGGAGCCTTTCCTTTAACACCCACATAAGACATCTCAAACCCCCATCTCAGGTAGGAAGAAATTTCCCTGCCATGGACTTTCAAGTAGCTCGTCATGTCCTGTTCAGGCCCTGCTGTAGCCTGCTTCCCACCGGTCCAGGGAGAATCGTATCCCGCAAAAGATCACGTTCAAGTCCCAAACCCTGGTGCCTGTGAACATGACCTTATTTGGGAGGAGAGTCTTTGCAGATGATATAACCAAGCTAGGATGAAGTCATGCTGGATTGAGGTGTGTCCTAATCCCATGGCTGCTGTCCTTAAAAGAAGATTGAAAGTTGGGACACAGAGACGGAAGACACACAAAGGGAACGCCACGGGACGGCAGAGGCAGGGACTGGGGTGACGCATCCACAGGCCAAGGAATGCCAGGGGTTGCCAGCGACAACTGGAAGCTCAGGGAGAGGCAGGGAGGGATCCTCCCCTAGGCTCTCCAGAGAGAGCGTGTCCTTGCCTGTGCTGTGAGTTTGGACTTCGAGCTCCAGACCCGTAAGGAAATAAATTCCTGTTGTTTTAATCTCCCCCGTTGGTGGTAATTTGTTACAGCGGCCCCAGGAAAGAAACACACCACCCATCTTGCTCCAGCTTCATTTGCTTCTCCGCCCCGGCTGGGATAATAGGAGCAGACCGTGGTACAATTTTGCAGAATCGGCAGCTTAAAATTAAACATTAGGCATCAGTGAATTTTCAATTAAATAAAGTTCCCAGGTGAATCTAACACACAGGTAAGGAACCCCCACCACACATCCTGGTCGCAAGCTCCTTGTTCACATAACAAGGTATAAACAGCCTCCATTTCTAGGGATGCATGTGTTTAAACATGGTGTTTAAGTGAGCGCTTGCTGAGGTGGAGTCCCAAGGTTGTGGCTGTCTGGCAGTTTGTCCAAACAGTTCCTTAGTTTTAAGCAGGAACCAGTCTATTCTAATCTCAGATCCATAACCAGGCAGTTTCATGCGGGTGGGGCGCTGTTTCTGTTGGTTGCAGTGACCTGAGATCACGTTTAGCCGGTTATCCCACCCCTCACTGGGGGGACCTAGTGCCAGGACACAGCCAAGACGTCACGTGGTGGACAGTGGCTGCTGTTGCCCCTCCAGAATCTGCACTTCCAACGGGGAATGAGTCCTACCCTACCTGGATCGTGGGATTTTCGTGAGGGTCACGGCAGCAAGCGTATCGTCATGCCTGGCCAGCAGAGATCCCCATTTCCGTCTGGCCACAGTGCCTGGGCCGGAGGTAAGGATGTCAACCAAACGGGGCCAATCAGAATTGTTCCGAGGAAAGGGGACTTCCTCTCAGGTCATGGAGCCAGAAGGGCGTGAGGTGAGCTCTGTTTGAGGGTACGTTTTTGTGCCACAAGGAAAGGCCTTTCTGTAAGAGAAGAAAACGAGGCCCACCCAGGGGAGCAGATCGAAGAGAGAGACTGGATTCTGGTGAGACCTGTGTGTCTGGGTCCAGGTGGGCGTGAGGCTGGCACCACCCAAACATTCCATTTATGTGAGTCCACGAGTAACCGTGTGTTGCTGTGGCTGTGGTGGTTGTTACTGTCTGTACGTTGATTTGAGTTGGTCTTTTGTCACCCGCACTGCAAAGCGTGGACCAGTTTAACTCGTGTCTGCGAGAAGGTTTATTCCCTGCCCCAGCCTCCCCAAGTGTCCTCTCACACGGGGGGCGGGCCATCTTGGCTGCGGCATCCTGAGACCCGGACCTGGGGGCGAGTTCCACCGAGCGGCAACGTAGAATAGGGGGCGGGAAACCTGGGATTTGAGCTGGACAGAACTGAGTTTAAATCCCAATTTCTAATGCTGTGTTTTAGCTGTGTGAGCCTAGGCCAGTTTCTTAACTTATGTAAGCTTCCATTTTCCTATGACAAAGAAGAAAACTAAAATCGTGAAAGTTATAAGGGCCATTAGGGGGTTAAAAATGACGTGATTATCTATATCTTTGTCTATTTATCCCTGTCATCTAATATATTAGATAAAACATGTTAATACATAAGCTAAATAAGAAACATAACATGTAATGTGTACAAAATAAATGTTAGCTATTATCAGCTCTCAAGTTCTTTATCCTCCTGGAAGGCCTTCCTTCCTTCCTTCCTTCCTTCCTTCCTTCCTCCCTCTGTTCCTTTATCCCTCCCTCCCGCATCCCCTCCTTCCTTCTAGTTAGAATCCACTGATGGGCTATCCTCTAAGAATGATGGTAGACAGGAAATAGACCGGCCTTTGCAAAGACGAAAAAACCAGTTTGAACTTAACTCAATCTCTGACAACATCAAGGTGATCTTCCCTCTTCTAACTGCCAGAAATCAAAAGTATTCCTCTCTGAAGGATGGTAATATTACTCGGAGCCTCAAAATATTGGCGTTCTTTGTTACGCCCATTGGCAATCAATACAAAATTGCCCGCCGCTAGGAAACAGGCTCAGACAACAAAAGACCAGGAGAAACAGGAAGCCACAGAAGCAAACCCAAAGGTTATCCAGCTACAAGTTATCAGGCACTCGCTTTACAATCACTAGGACTAATGCATTTAAAGCACAGATGTTACTGTGTCATTACATTTGCTAATCTTTCCCTCTTCAGTGTTCACTAATCCCACGCCGTGTATTTTTCGTCTCAGACATTGTAGGTTTCGTCTCGAGAGATTCAGTGAGGTCTTTTAAAAATTCTTCCACGTCTCTACTTAACATGCTCGGTCTTTCCCCTAGCTACTTAATGTCTGTTTTAAGGTCCTTGTCTACTACTAATAAGTGTTATATCTGAATTGGTTTCAACCGATTGACTTTCATGTGATTATGCATTACATTGTTCTACTTTTTTGTATGCCCGATGATTTTCAATTGCATGCGAGACATTGTGAATTTTACCTTGCTGGGTGCCGGTTATTTTTGTATTATTCCTATATATGCTGAAAAACTTTGTTCTGGAACACAGTTGGGTTTGATCCTTTCGAGATGTGTGTTTGCTTACACCTCGTTACCCAGATTGAACCTAGGGCCGTCCTTGCCCTTTTACTGAGGAAACCCCTTCCGAGTACTCAGGTGGATGCCCCCCGTGTGTTATGAGCTTTTCCGGCCCGGCTCGTGGGAGCAGGCCTGACTCCCGGCCCCACGTGAGGTGTGGATGTTGCCCCCTTGAGTCCTTGTGGATGGCTCTCTCATGGGCTCAGGGAGTTTCCTCTCATGCAGACGTGGGTCCGTACTCAGCTGGACACTCAAGGGCAACCTCCTCCTCTGCAGGACCCTTCCCTGTGACTTTCCAATGCCCTCCCCTCCCCGGACTCCCAGCTTTATCTCCTCGGTGCTGGGACCGCCGTGTCCTTTCTTTCCCCGGGCTGTCTGACATCTGGACACTTTCCACCAGTCAGCCAAGGAAGTCACAGGACTCGCCTACTTTGTTTGTTTCCCGTCTCTTAGGGATGACTGTTCTTTGTTGCCTCATGTCTAGTGTCTTTAAAAACTCTTGTTTTGTATGTATTGTCTGATTATTTGTGTTTGGGGGCAGAAGGGTGTACTCAGTTCCTACCACTCCACCCTGCCCAGGGAGTCTATAACTGCGTAGTGAAACAGCTACAGTTAAGTAGGCTACAAATATAATAACATCATTTCAGACCAAGAAGAGAGAATAGAAAGCATCTTTGTAGATGAGGGAGGAATGGTAACTGGAATGCTAGTGGTAATATTTTAGCTCTTTTTTAAAAAAAGATTTTACTTTTAGAGAGAGGGTGAGGGAGGGAGAAAGAGAGGGAGAGAAACATCAATGTATGAGACATACACTGATCAGTTGCCTCTCACACGGTCTCAGCTGGGGGTCTGGCCCGCAGCCCAGGCATGTGCCCTGACCGGGAATCGAACTGGCGACCTTTCAGTTCACAGGCCGGTGCTCAGTCCACTGAGCTGTACCAGCCAGGGCTGTTCTACCTCTTGATCAGGGTGGTGATTCTGTGAGCATGTTCCCTTTGGAAACATTGAATCCTGTATATTATGATTTGTATATTTTTCTCCATGTATGCAATATTCAGTAAATAAGTTCATTTAACAATAGAACAATAAAACAAATTTCCAACATTTGTGATGGAGGGCAGATCTTAAGCTTCACACCAGGACCCAATATACTAGGTTTAAATCCTGTGCCTACACTCATTACACATGTAACCTTGAGTCTTACCATTGCTTCTATAAATCCCAGTTTCCTCTTCTCAAAAAATGTATGTAACAGATAGATGTGAGGGCCAGATGAGACAATGCATATAAAAACATGCCAGGCACGTGGCAGGTTGTAAATAAGTCTTCTTTTCAACTCAAATATTGATTAATAGGGAAATAAACTATGTTCCATTCTCAGTTGTTAAAAAAAAAGAATGAGGTGACTCAAAAGCACTGCTGTGAGATGTCAGAGTCCCGGGAAGAACACGGCGACACAGTTAAAGGAGGGTAATTGAGGGGCGTTTAATTAAGGGGTTGCTTACAAAGGTGTAGGCAAAGTTAGCAGTGTCTAGCAGGGGGTTGTGCGATGCTTCAAGGCCGGCAACAGGGGGAGCTGTTACCAACTGTAGACCTGCAGGGGCAAAGGGAGGGAGTGGTGAGCAGAATGAGAAGAGCCTGTGAAGAGGGCTCTTCCAGCAACTGAGCTGTACCCTGCCGGAGAACAAAGCAAGCAAGCAAGCAAGCAACCAACCAACCATAGCAACCTGACCTGGAGGGGGCTGAGGGATGAGTGCCCAGGGCTCACTTTCCTCCTGCCCTCTCTTCTACGAGTGCCTCCAATCCCACGGGCAAGGCCCCACCCGATGCCCCGGGCAAGGGAGCCCATCAGTGCGGTCCCTGCCGGTCACCCTCCAGGAGCACTGAGCATGGACCTGGAAGAGGGTGGGGGATGGGCTGGACAGAAATTGTGCACATAGCAAGCATCCAGCACACTCTTCAAGATGTATTCGGTTTAAAACCAAAAGAGGAAAGCAAGGTATACCATGGGCTAACTTTGTATTAGAGAGAAGGAGGGAAAGAGAGAGAGAGAGAAAGGGAAGGAGGGGGAGAGAGAGAGAGAGACAGACAGACCAGTGGGTACCTTGGAGCGGGGAGCAGTAGCCCTGGGGAGGAGTTAGGAACAGGAAGGGGTGTGAATCAGGGCCCAGCAGGACTCACATTAGGGTCCTATGAGGAGGGTTTATTGACAAAGGGGCCACCGACACCACAGGTGTGGACACAGTGGGACAGAGGAGAAAGTGCAGTGACCAGCGACTAGAATCAATGACGCTGCGACCATTTCTAAGGGGGGAAGAGGAGGCAGCGGTTACCAGCCCTTAAAGGACAGAGGAGCGGTGACTTGTAGTTGAGGGACACAGCCGGTCCCAGGCGACCTTGCAGGAAGGATGCCTTAACACACACAGACTCTCTTCTCTGATCTCAGTGCCTCCCATTGGCTCAACCCCCTACAAGCCCGAGGGCCTGGGAGCCCGTGGGTGCCATAGAGGTAGACAGTGTTGTTGGGGGCGGGGCTGGGCGAGCAGAAGACAGCAACTAAGAGAAGAAAAGGAACTGGGCATCCAGCATAAAGTGCAACTTCCTCCACCCTGGATAGCCTTTCACCCTCTTTCAATTATTTTCTAACCCATGCGTGTGTATTACTTGAAAAATATACAAATACTAGTAAGGGGCAGCTTCCCCCCATGGTACACACAGAAGCAGAGAGAAAAGTGTTATCTTCTGAAAAGAACAGGACAAATGGCATCATCTTCTTGGCTCAAAGCTCGGGCATTCTCGATGGGGCTGCCACAGTGGTCACTGCCTAGACAAGGCTGAAATGCCCATCGATTTGTGTTTATCTGACCCCAAACACGGCTCTTCCCCGCTCCCGCTTCCTCCCTGCTCTTCTGAAAAAATGACAGCAAAGAATTGCATTTACCGCTGTAGTTTCCTCTTTCTCTCCCCGCTTTCTCTCTTACCAACCCTCCCACCCTTCTTTCCCCCTATAATTTCTCCGTATAACTGATAATTTTGAACTCACGAGTCAACGAACCATTCGGAAGGCAATTTTCCCACTCTTGCTTTCTTTCAGGCATCGTGGTTTAGACAGTCTGGACGGGGTGGCCCAATTTTTCAATTTCCTGACAATATCTTCCTCGGAGACACTCTCTCTGCCTCCTCTCTTTGGCTTTGTCCTCTGCAGCTGCCTGCCTGCTCTTCAAGGGCCGCTGCAGAAACGCACGTCGGATGCTTGTCTGTCAGTCCCCTGGCTCCTGCCACGATGGTAGAAACGGCCTTTCTCTTAGCTTCGGTGACACTTCTTTCTCCATCACATAGGCTCTTTCAAACAAGGTGTTGAGATGTATGACATGTGGAATATATAATGGCTGGATACGAGCTCAGACTGCGGGAAGATAGCAGCTAAGAGAAGAAAGGGAACTCAGCGGGGTGGAAGCTTCACTTGGAGAATGGGCATACCCTCCTAGCCCAGGCCCTGACCTCCCCTCGCTCCTGACTATGTTTTCTGATGCCCCAAGTTTTGTCTGCAAACTTCTTTCTCTCCCTGAAGAACTGGGAAATGAAAACAAGCCAAAACAGCCCAGTGAATGTATTTCTTTTAGCTGTATTTGTAGAGGCATACTTACCTTTCCAAGTAAGCCAGAAGAAAATTTTGATTGTAGAAGTGACACATCTATTTTTTAAAATTAGATAACGCAAAACGTATACACACAAAAATAAAAAAAATAATAAAACACCGTAATCTCTCCACCCAAGGATAATAATTTAGCCTTTTGGTATACACAATTTCCTATTTTTCCAAACACAGCTCTGTCTTATCCCTTCTGTGATTTTACAAAAATTAGGTCACAGTAAGTATACTGATTTGTAACTTATTGACACCTCGCCCTGTCAGCAAGTAGCGGTTTGCGCCCTTAGCTTTCACACTCCTGGCACCGCCGTGAGAGATATGCTTTAAACTGTGACCCAGGGTAGTATGTGTTGGGTACCTCTATATTTATAATTGAAATAAAAGTTTCATGAACCGCTGCTCACTTCTATTATGTATAATCGACTCTGTTATTTTCTGTTTCGTTCTCTTTCATTTTTTAAAAAACGCTGGTTATGACTCAGTAAATTGATTTCCAGGCCCACTAATGGGTTGTGACTTGCATTTTGAAAAACATTCTCCGAGGCCACAGTTTTGATGGCTTTATCGTTGTGTTGTGAGCTCCGGAGCCTTCGTGTGGCAGGAGTCACGGAGGAAGGAGGTCTTGTCCGGCCTCTTCGTTGTCTCTGCAAAGGAGTGAAAATTGTATTTTCTCAAGAGCTGGTAGCACTCCCTGCAGGAGGAGTATTTTCTTTGGGGAACTATCTTTATAACCACTTGTTGGGGGTTGGGGTGCTGCAGTGGGGGGCAGCTGAACCACTCTAGCCAGGGAATACACAGGAATTTGGAGGGGAGCAGTAAGCCACGTGGCCGAGGGAGGTGGAGCCTGAGGTAACAAAACAGATAACTTTGAGAGGCAAGCATACCTAATATGGAATCTATGTTACTTGTGTTACTATGCTGTACATTCATCTAGCCGTAAACAGAACTAAGGGCGAAAGGAAAGCCCCTCTGGGAGCAAATCTTGGGTGGGGACACCAGGCCTTATACAATTTGTACAAAAGGTGCCTGAATCCGCCTCGTCTGGACTTCAAAGGAAAGAGGATCCCCGCAGATGTGAGTTGCATAAGTGAGGCAACTGAGGCCCAGAGAGGTTCCGAGACCTGCCTGAAGTCACACAGCTCGTTTGCATGAGAGCCTGGACCGAGCACAATCCCCCGCCGTGGCTCAACAGTGCTCCCTCCACATGGCTCCCTCTGCTGCTTCCTTCAAGCCCAGAAAGGTCCCAAAGGCTTGTTCTGCCAGGCCCTGCCCCCAGCCTTCCCACAGCCAGTGCCACTGGGAGCCCCTCCCCAGTCCTTGGGGCTGCCTGGGGCTCGCAGGAAGCCAGGGGAAGGAGCTGGCCTGGGGAGAGAGGAGCTGGGCTCTGGCCTCTTTAGGGGACTGGAGCTCGGATGTTTGGAGGGGACGCCTCCACGCAGGGCCTGCCGAGAGAGAGGCGAACCCGCGGAACAGGGTTGCTGGGACACGCGGGAACGACCGACAGAGGACAAACAGCATTTCCTAGTTATGACGTATTTAGAGTATATTATTTATTTCATCTTCACAGAAAATGTAAACGTCAGAAAACAAAGTGAGGGGAAGAGAAGGGAGTGGTGATCTGCAGGGGCCCTGAGGTGAAAGGCGTTGAATTTGCCCGAGTGAGTGAGTGATTGAATGGAATTAACACTTGTGTTCATTTCCTAGGGCCACAGTAACAACGTGGCAGGGATTGGGCAGCTTAAACAACAGAAGTTTATTGTTTCACAGTTCTGGAGGCTAGACATCCAAGATCAAGGTGTTGGCAACGTGTGTTCCTTTTGAGGGCTGCGAGGATCCGTTCATGCCTCTCTCCGAGCATCTGCTGGTTTGCGGGCAACCTTTGATGTTCCTTGGCTTGTAAATGCGCACGCCCGATGGTTGCCTTATCTTCCCATGGCGTTCTCCCCGTGTGCACGCCTGTCAGTGTCCAAATTTCCCCTGTTTCTAAAAAGGACTCAATCATTGGGCTAGGGGCCCGCCCTACTTTAGTATAGTATGACCTCATCTTACCTACTTGCACCTGCTAAGACCCCATTTCCAAATAAGGTGGCAATCTGAGATACTGGAGGTGAAGACTTCAACTAATGAATTTGGGGAGACACAATACTTAACTCTGGACAATAGTGGAGCCTTGAGAAAAGGTGGGGTAAGCAAAATTAAACAGCTGTCTTTTTTTTTTAAAGATTTTATTTATTTATTTTTAGAGAGGGGAAGGGAGGGAGAAAGAGAGAAACAGAAACATCAATGTTCAGTTGCCTCTTGCCACATAGGCATGTGCCCTGACTGGGAATCGAACCTGAAGCCCTTTAGTTCACAGCCCACGCTCAATCCACTGAGCTACACCAGCCAGGGCTAAATAACTGTCTTTGCTTTAGGGGCCATTATGGTTGTGTGATGACCTCGCTGGGAAATCGCTCATGCTCCTCCCCCTGGTGGTGAGGGCTCTGGCTCCTCCCGGGAATCTGAGCCTGAGAATATGGTGGAAATGACCCTGTGTGACCTCTAAGGCTGGATCCTAAGAGGCCATGCCACTGCCTCTGTGTTTGCTGGACCGTGGGCCGTCGTGTCAGAAGTGGAAACGCCATGAGGCCGCCCCATCTGAGAGGCCCGTGTGTGCTCTCTGGCCAGCAGTCCCAGCTGAGCCCAGCCCTCTAGTTGTCCTGCCGACGTACCGGACAGGTGAGTGATGAGGGCGGGAGCTGCATGCTGCACCCCCCGCTGTTCAGGCCCAGCTGTGACTGGCTTGTGAGTTGAAATCCCAGCCATCGCAGAGCAAGGACAAGGAGTCTGTACTGTGCCCTGTCTGAATGTGAGCCCCAGGCTTCAGGAGGTGGTAAAAACAGTGGTGGCTTTTCGTCACTAAGTGCAGCCTGTGTATTCGTCTGGGCCCTGCAGAGGAGCAGAACCAATAAGACATGTAGGAACTGGATCCTGTGATTGTGGAGGGTTGGCAAGTTCGAAATCTGCAGGGCGGGCCGACAGCCTGGGGGCTGGAGACCCGGGGAAGAGGTGGTGTTGGAGCTCCAGTGTGGAGCCTTCTGCAGGCCAGACTCCCCTCTCTCTCAGGGTCCGACCGCCTTTTTTCTCCTAAGGCCTCCACCGGATTGGACTAGGCCCAGGCTACCGACTTCAGTGTTAATCTCATCTAAAAATACACCTCTACGGTGACGTGTAGACTGGTGCTTGACCAAATATCTGGGTACCGGGGCCTAGCCCAGTTGTCACACGCAGTTAACCGCCACGGGCTGGTTTGTCACGCAGCGGAAGATAAACCGCCTCTCACCACCTGCTGCTGGGTGTGGTGACCGCCCACGTGGGCGGCGGTGTGCTGTGCCTTCCAACGTGTCTGCGCACACTCCCCCCGCCCCCATCCGCCACCCCTCCTCCCACTCTAAACCGAGACCTCCCGCGTATGCCGTTCTGCAGCACAGCTCGTAAGAAGCTTGCGTGTGGCCGGGAGGAGCCTCTGACTTGGAGTCAGACAGAATCAGGTTCCGTTCCCGACCAGACTAGCTCCTCGCTCTGCGACCTCGATTCATTTGTTTAACCTCTCTGAGCCTGGCTGCCCTCGTGCATACCGCGTGGGATAATCGTACCGGCCTCAGTGCTGTTGTGAGGGGTGACTTACGTGAGCCCTGCACAGGGCTTAGCCCAGCACCTGGGCACACCGGTGCCTCCATCCATCCGTTCACTCGCTCACTCACCCCGAGGCCTCAGATTGTCCCAGTCCGCGGTGCTACCTTCCTTTGGAAGCCTTAATCGTGAAGTTCAAGCGCTCATCCCACTCACTTTCTAGAAGCCTCTCTCCTTCTCCTCCCCCCCCCTTCTGTTTTTTCCTCCACCTTTTCTTTTTACTTTCCTTTGTAAACCAGATTTCCCTCACTGGGAAGCGCATGCACGTTTCACAGATTCGTCCTCCTTGTCCGTTCCGAGGGCTGGGGGGATCTCTGGACCACCACCGCCTCCGGGTCCCCACGAGGCGCGGCTCTCTGCGCATCACTCCTCCTGCTTCTGCTCCAGCTGCTGCTCCGCCCTGTGCACCTCCCCCGGGCGCAGGACCGACCTCGCCCCCCCTGGTGGCAGCGGAGAACAGGCGGCGACTTTTCTGCGGACCTCACCGGGGGCTCCAGGTGGTAGGAGGGAAGCAGATGTCAAGGGTGGCTTCTGCCTGCGAGGGGAGCCCAGGGGCCCGACATCTGCAGAGCTGCCTCCACCCTGCTGGCACCTGCAGCGCCGGGGGCAGTGGGGGGCACTGCCAGCCTGGGGGGCATTGCTGGCCAGAGAGCCCCGCCTCTCTGCTCTCTGTCATCTGAGGTCATTTCGGGATGCCGGTCCGTGGGGATTCCCACTCAGGGCAGGCAGGCCCCAGGGAGGTGGTGTGGCCCCGTGGCCCTCTGTGTAATCCAAACAAACAGAACCCATAGCCTCTGTTCATTTATTATAAGAATGTCTTGCGAAGCCTCCGTGTCCACGTCTGCGAAACGGAGATAATGATAACTCGTCCCTGAGTGAGGAGAGGAATAGTGATGACGTGGGTAAAGGACATGGTGGGGAACCGGTTAAATTTGCAGGTGCTCCGGCTCTGGAAGCTTCTGCCACTGTTTTCGGACCTTTTTCCTAGACTTGAGGCTGAGAGCGGCGAGAGCGGGGGCATCTCTCTCCTCCTGCTCCCGCCCCACGCATGACTCCAGGACGGCGCTTCTACCACGTTTCCTTCAAAGGAATCTCCCCAAGGTCCACTGTCCTCCTCCCGAGGGTGGTTAACTCCGGAAGACCATTGAGAACTAGGCTGCCCGATGAGGTGGCTGTAGTCGCGTGTGGCTGTCGGGCACCCGGAGTGTGGAGGATGGTCCAAACCGAGAAGGCCTTTGACTGTAAGACACACGCGCTGGCCTTCAGAGGCAGCCCTCAGAGAAAGGGTGCCAGAACGTCTCCCCTGTGTTTTGTATTGAGTGCACGTTGAAAGAAAGTGTTTTTGGTACATGAAGTGACATGAAATATATGAGCGACATTAACTTCCCCTACAAGAGTGTTTCTTTTTAAAGTGGCTCCCAAGAAATTAAAAATTGCACACGTTTGCACAGGTGGCTAGTGTTCCATTTCCGTCGGACAGCCTGGCTCCAGCCGGCACTCAGGACAGACTGGGCGGGGGGCCGGTGCCCGACAGTTTCTGGATGAGTGAGGTCCAGCCGGTCACATAGGTCTCGCCAGTCAGTGCCGTTCATCCTCCGGTCGCCAGTGGTTGGCTCCAGAGTGGGCACAGGGCCAAGCTGATGCAATGTGACACGATTCTAAATCGATTCTAAATCGATTCTAAATCGGAAGCTTGAGAGTACTCGGGTCATCTTTCCCAGGAGAGGGAAGCCAGCCCAGAGAACCGGTGAGACTCGGGGGAGAGAGAGACGGAGCCCGGTGACAGGCCTCACGCCCCTGAGTGGAGCCGTGCCTGAAGGTGGCTGTAATGGTCGACTTTTCAGTTACAGGAGCCAATAGAGTCCCTTTGTGGCTTAATGCTGTTTTGCTGTGCGGTTCAATGATGTATAACCAGACGCATGCTGACCAGTGTAATTTTCCCTCAGCCACTGCAGGTGGCCTGCAGCAGAAAATTTCACCAGGAAAACAGCGTGTCTTCCAGGCTGCCTGCATTGTCTCCAAGAGCCTGGTTTAAAGCCCCAGTGGAGAGGCCCGTAATTGGCCAATGGGAGCTAGGAGCCGGGGTGCTGAGTGCCAGCCAATGACTCAGGCAGACGAAACTCTTGGGGTTTTATAATTATGTGAAACCTCCAGCGATTTCTGTGAGGCAGGGGTCGGCAAATTAAAATTCCCCCAGGAGGAGAGCTTCCGAATGCTTGTTTCCGATAATCTTCTTTATATCCTGGGGTAAATACATTCGTCTTTTGTTCTGTGTTATTCAACTCTCAGGCCCCCATTGTAATTAAAGGGGTGGAGGGTGGAGAAATGAGTTATTTAATTGGCTCTGTTCTGGGTGACATGGAATAAGACAAAAAAAAGAATCCCACCGGGCAGGAGTTGGGGGTGGTCCGCTGTGCCCTGGGAAATGGTGGCAAAACCCCAGGCAGCTGCTGATCGGTGGCAAGGGGCTGGAAATCCATCGTCATTAGTGTGATTGATGAGCTCAGGCTGAACCCCTGCTGGCCTGTGCCAGGGTCCTCCCGAGACACGGCAGAGAACCAGAGTGGAGGTCTGGTTTCAGAAGTCACCCTCACGTCGAGGTGGAGTATTACTCCCTGAAGAATTATGACTCACCCTCCCTTTTCCTTCAGCCGCGTCTCTGGGAGGTGGGAGGGCTGACAAGAATGAAGCGAACAATCTTACTCGACAGTCAGAGAACCCTCTCTTAGGACAGATAGCAAGAGGCTGATGAACATGAGTACAGTGTAACAGCACTAACAGATACAACTGCTAACATGTGTTAAGTGCTTCCTGTGTTCTAGACGCAGTGTTGAGAGCAAGCCGCGCATGATTTAACGCTCTCAAGAATCCCATGTTATTGACGTAACCAACTGCATGTTTTGGGTGAAGAAACGGAGTCACACAGAGAGGTTAAGTAACTTGCTAGAGGTCCGCCAGTGGTGTCAAGGACACTGACCTTGGTGGCCAAGTCACCCTGACCACGCAGGCATGCTTATTGGCTGCATGATGCCTCTGGCCCCTTCCTGTGGCTCTGCTTTGCCCTTCCATCGCTTTTTATTTTTATTCTTTGTCTAAGTCTTCTGCTCTATCCCAGTGTCAGAGTCTTATCCATAAAATGGTGTTAACAACACTTTTATGTAGCAGGTGCTTGGATGCAAACAACGGAGATAGATACTTAGGCAAAATGGAATGTTCTGGAAGGCTAATGGGGCCTGGTCTCTTCTGATTCCACGGTGGGAATGGGTCCAGTTCTCACCAAGAGTTTCCCAGTGAAGGATTTTCCAACAGGAGGAGTGTTCAGACGCTGAATAGCCAAGATCCACCCCCTACTCCAAACCCTTCCCAGCAACCTATCCCCAGCCCAACTTTCTTTTTCTTTCTTTTCTTTTCTTTTTTTAATAAAGATTTTCTTTATTTATTTTTAGAGAGAGGGGAAGGGAAGGATAAAGACAGGAAGAGAAACCACCAACATGTGAGGTTGCCTCTTGCATACCCCTCGCATACTAGGGACCTGGCCCACAACCCAGGCCTGCTCCCTGACTGGGAATAGAACTGATGACCCTTTGGTTCACAGTCCGGCACTCAGTCCACTGAGCCACTCCAGCCAGGGCCCCTGCCCAACTTTCTAATAGGAGTGTGTGGTGATCGATGTCTTCAGCACCACGCATGACACATGGTAAATGCCCAGTGAACAACAATAATAATAATTATTATTAATATCCAGGAAGAGACAACTCAGCCTGTCTCCACACCCGCTGTATAAATTCTGGGCCCCTCTCCCTGCTGGCTGATTTAGGTGTCCTTTATGAGCAGAGACATAAACCAAGCTAACGTATCTTCCAGACAGAAGGATGCTGGCATGTCTTCAGGTTGGTCACTAAAGCGTGTCCTAAATTGGGAAGAAATCAAAACAGATTGCATCTAATTTCTCACTGTTCCAAGCAAGAAATTACCTTTTTAAGGGAAATACCGTGACTTTCAAGCTGCTTGAAAACAGAGTGTTTGTGATGTGTCTTGTCACGGGCGTGGTTCAGCTTTCTTGGTTCGATTGCCTCCCTGTGCTATTAGCTAGGTTTTCAGAGAGAAGAGGCACAAAGAACCCACTTCTCTCACTTCTTCCTCATGCTGTTAGGAGCCTGGTGAGCCCCACTCCCTCCAGACATAGCTGAGTGCGTTATGATGGGAGAAGCATGGGCTTTTGGAGTCAGACAGACGTGGGTTCCAGTCCTGACTCTACTGTTTTCAGCTGGATTGCCTCGGATGAGTCACTTTGCCTCTGTGGACCTCTGTTTTCTCATCTGGAAAATGGGAGAATCATCGTTTGCTTTCTAGATGTTATAGTGGCTGGGCGTTGCTGTTGCTTTGGCTGAGGGCTGCTGCTGGCCCATATGACACCTGGGTATGAGCTAGACAAAGGTGTCCCTTCGTCCAGGGCCCAGGGCGCCCTGGCTTGCTGAGCAGATCCCTGGCAGGATTTTATCCCTATTTAGTCCCTCTGCTGGCACCCTTGGGCAGCATGCAACCTGCACAGCTCTTCAGGGTGACCTTGTTTTCTATCTGCCTATGAAACTTTTAAGCCTTTCTCCTATGAACAGGCACAGACCCATTAGCGGAAAGGATGAGACTATAACCCAGTTCTGGCCAAATCAACTGGCAACAAATAGTGATTGGTCCGAGGAATGGGCATGTGACCCAAATGGTCCAATCAGTTTTTTTTTCCCCTGGAACTGTTGTACACCCATTGGGAGAATGGTAGCCACATTCCTCTTCCTATGGAATTGGCCTGTTTTTGTAGCAGGCTGTGTGATCAATAGGCAAAGACAGATGGAAGTAAAAATGAGAGAGGGAGAGAGGAACTTTCTGGAGCCAGTCATAGAGGTTGGTTTCTGAAACACTCCTTGTTAAGCACGATCTCAGTTCTTTTAGTTACAGGAACCCAACCGATTCCCTTGTTGCTTAAGCTAGCGTGAGCTGGTTGCCTGGCACTCGTGACTACCACCGTCCCGGGAACTGGGGCGTTGCTGTAAGATGCACTGTGTATGGAAGACCCCCAGCTCACAGGGCACTCCACCAGTAATAGCTGTCGTTGCTGCCACATCGTGTCACGCGGGATTGCCACCAGTTCTCTTGTTCGAGGTGAAAACAGAAGGTGCTTTATTAGATTTGGGATGTCAGGTACTGTCTCCAGCCCCTGGCATCCATTAGTGTTTCACTAGTGGGAAACATTCATTGATCGGGCTGTGGTGGTTTTTGGTTGTCGTTTGTTTGTCTTTGTGGGTTTTTTTGTTTGTTTGTTTGTTTAGTCTAGGAATGGTCTCAGCATCCTTGCTAACAGGTGTGTCAGGCAGCTATGGCTTAATCATTTGGAAATGAACTAGGAGATGAAACCAAACATTTTGATTTTAGGCAATTTGCGACAAAACCTGTTGCAAGTCTATTTCTGAGCCTGTGTGTAACTCATGGAAGCCTGCTGACAGAGGTGAGAAAATGTTACTTTAAATCAATTCCAGAGAAATGAGAGGCTAGGAATAGTACCACAGACGCCTAAATGGCTAATGAAGTTTGGCAGAAGGCTTTGGTGGGCATGCGCAGGGCGTCCAGGTGCACAGGCAAGCAAATTCCCAAAGACAATAGAAGAGATTAGCTCAGCCCTGCCCCTGTATCCAGGATAAAGCTCACTTCCTGATGATCTTTTGGGGATCAGGGGAGAGGGTCTCGATGCATCTTCCAGCCAGAGGAAGACTTTGTGGTGGAACAGAAAAAGCAATGAATAAATGTGAACAAAACAAAATAAAACACGCCAGATTTTTCTACCCATCTTGTAGAAGTCCAAGATCTATCACTGACTCCCGAAGCTGAGGGAGGCCAAGGGGCAAGGTTTGATACTAGAGAACATAAATAGATACTTTCTTTCAAATGCTCCTTAAGTTTTCTAATGCGTTTTTTTACCATAGTGCGACGTACAATTTTTATTGGGTGTTTGGTAAAGGTTTATTTTTCACCAAATCAGCCCCTAGGGAAGCTCCAGCTTGTGCAGAATAAACACACAGACAAAATACCCCCCAAATAAGCCCTTACCATCTGCTTTAAGCTATTGATCACTTCCTACATGCTGCGTATTTTTTACCCACGTCCTCTTTAATTCTTATAGCAAGTGCTACCGAATAGCCTCTTACCCCCATTTCACAGATGCAGAAACGAAGGTGTAGAGAGGTCACCGCGTGGATGAGCCAGGATTTGAAGGCGAGTCTTTCACGCGCCAACATTGATGCTCCTTCCGCCGTCGTGTGCACGTGGCGTACATTTTCTTCTTTAACAAAAATTACAAAAGTGATGCAAAAAGTAAGGATGCACATAAAGTAAAAAAAAAAACCCACAAAACAAGACACAGAAAAACTACCCTAATCCACTGGTTCTTTGTATCCCATTTCCTAGAGGCAACCCTCCAGTACCAGGGAGGGTGTCTTTCAAGGTCGTAAAAAATGCCACGAATTATACATGTGTATTCTAGGAATGTCAAGATGCAAATGAGAAAGAAAAAAAAGAAAGTGCCACAACTCAGAGATAATGGGGATGTGCCGATGTGTTTTCTTCCTTCTCTGCATGTGTGTGCATGTGTGTGCATGGATGTGTGTGAGTTTCAAGAAGGAGCATTTATTGACTGCCATCCTGGGACCAGCCCTGTGGGGAAAAGAAATGAATGAGACCTAGCCCCGGCCTCTGGGTCCCACAGACTAGTGGTGGCAAGGAGTTACAGCCTTTTCTTCACCATCCCAGGGCCTTCTGGGTCTCTGTTTCTCCTACAGAGCAGTGAAGATGGGGCAGGAGACCCCCAAGAGGGGAGGCGTGTGGACAGCAGACGCGTTTCCTGTGCATGGGGTCCTGAGCAGGGTCCTCACCATCACTCTGGGACATGCTTCCCATTCTACAGACGGGGGCACCAAGGCTCCTGGAGGTGGAGTCTTCTCACCTCTCCTTTTTCCTGCTTTGGGGACTTTCCACACCAGAAATGCACACTTTTCCTCGTGTGATCACTGGGTTGAGTCTTTTTTTTCTGGTCTGATTTCTCTCCCCATTCCCTGATGCTTAGGGGAGACTCTTGGGACACCTCCATCGGGCAGCCGGCCTCCTCACTTTCACGGTCCCATCCTGCCTCCTTTTAGCTTCATCTTGACCCATTCTCACCCACAGACCCTGTGGCCTGGCGCCCTACTCGGCCTCTCTGTCAGGTCCTTTCTGCAGCTCTCAGAGCCCAGAAGTGGTTAAATGGCCAAAACAAAGCAGGACCTGGCAGTCACACCACCAGATGGGGTACTTGATCAGAATTCACCCAAAGCATTGTAGCCAGTCAGTTTTGCTTAATGGAGCAGATTTGATCAACTCAGCCTGGATGTAATGTTGGCCACCAGCTACCATGGACTCGACCCACTGATTTCCTCCACTGGCACAGAGAGGTTGATGAAAGTGACCATGGGAATAACGCGAGTCCTCTGGTCACTCAGAGCCACCCTGCGAGAGGATGGCATCATTGGCTCCATTTCACAGACGGAACAACCAAGGCTCAGATCGATCACTCTGTGTAGAAAACAGACTCGGATGAAATTGGCTTGAAACAAAAATGTGTCTCTTCTCTTTGGCATTTGGAAGTGTGTGGAAATGCCGGGCTTGGCCCTTCGGGCACTGGAATGCTAGATGACATTTGGCTGTAAAGCTGGTGCCCTGCCACGTGACTTTCCCGCAGGGCCGACCCGGGGCGGGAGGAGAGCCTGAGCAGACTGCAGGAGGGACAGGAAGATCTTATCTGATCCCGAAGAAATGATTTTCAGCCCTGGCACCGACTACAGACTGCGCAGCTGAGATTTGTGCCCAAAATGGGAAGTGTCTTCAGTCAATAAATGATCTGGCCATTTCTGCACTCAATTCTGTGCGAGTACCGCAGCTGTCTGAACATAACTGTGAGGAAATGAGAAGATGTCAATGGAAAATAACGACGATGGCTGAGAAAAAGAAACAGGCCCCAGGTGGAGTCGGCTGTCCCCAGGACAACACGCCAGGGTACGGTGACATTTCCATCCCCTCCCGGGGATGCAGGTGTGTGCACCTGAGAGCTGACCGGGGCTGGGTGCTGCCGCTCCCACCCTCTTGAGCCAGAGCCTCTGCTTGGTGCACGGAGTATGCACCTGGCTGCAGGGACTCGGGGTGCATGTCTCCCACCTGTAGCTCTCTGGTGCTCGAGGTGCCTTCTCTGACTGTCTGGTAGGGATGTGTTCCCTCTGACCTTGGTTCTCCGTGGTCCACCGCCCCAGCCTGGGGTCTCAGCATCCCTCCTGGAGGCCTTCATAGGCAAAGTGTCTTTCATTTATCCATAGGTCAGCTTGCTGCTCTCCCTCCCTTTCTTTCCCCCCTCCTTCCCCCCACCCAACCTCCTTCTCCTTTTCCTCCCCCAAGGAGAACACCAGCCTTTGGTAGGAGTGTAGTTCCTTGCCAGACAGAGTACAGCCCTTGAGCCCCTGAGATTTCTCAGGCGCAAATCCGACCCCAGTCCCCTCCGGTCTGCAGAGAACACAGCTCCTGCTCTCCAGTGTTCTCTTCAATGCCCCCCCCCACCGCTGCCCCCCACACTGGGCTGTGGGCGCGGGGAGCCCGCTCCTTTCCCCCGTGGGGCTGGCGAGAAAAAACTGCCACAGCACTCCATCAGCCCTCCCTGAAGAAGTCCTCCTTCCAGCCCCGTACTCTTCCTCACACTTCAACTCGAAACCTCTCGTGCCCTTGAGCTACGAGAGAGGCGAAGGGTCACGGAACAGATTTTGACTGAGTCCTTTGCCGGTCCTGTCGGGGGTCTTGTGTCTCCCTTTGGAACATGAGACGATGTTCTGTTCTTGGCTTGCGTAGGGGACCCAGTTCACATGGGGACAGCGTGTCACCCAGCGGTAGCAGTTGTCCGTGCCCCATCGGAACTCACCAGGTCAGAGGTGAAACATCAACTTTTGTCAACTTTGTCTGCCAGTTTTGGCGTCTGTGCGCCTGGGGGCTTTCTCTGAGGATGAAGAAGTCCGGCCAGTGGACATGAAGCGCATGTCCAAGGCAGACCGGAAGTGCCAGGGAACGGACAGCCCCTGGGGGCGGCCCCCAGCCCGTGCCCGATGGGAGCTGGTCTGCTCTCCACCAGTTCCCGGACCCCTCCCTCCCGAGCTGGGATAACTCCACCCATGTGTTCTGCACCATTTCCCAGAGTTGCCCGGGGGGTGATTTCCGGTGCCCACGGTGGTCTCCGGAGAGATGACAACCCCCCGTTGCTTCTTTCTCTTCTCTGCCTCGTTCTCCCCTCCCCCTCCCCTCGGTCATCTCCCGGGTAAACTACTCGCACTCAGATCCCTTACTTCAAGGGCCCTTTCTGGGGGGACCCAAACCGGGGCAAAGTCCCCTTGCCCAGGGAAAGCCTCTCGTCCTTCGCACGGCTCTGCTCCTCCCCACACTTCGCGGTAAGGGCGTCTTCTCGTCTCCACTGAGGAAGCAGAAGGTCCAAGGGGTGACGCAGTGTAACCGTCAGACATGGTGGGACATGGGAGGACGCAGCCTCAGATCCGTATTTCTCCAAAAATCTGCTCTTTCTCCCACACTGCACCCCCGGGCCTGTAAGCCACTCCCACCGGTCAGTAAAACACAGTCCTTTCTGCGGCCACCCCTAGCCTCACACTGGGGTCCATCTAGCGCTGTCCTGCTGTTCACGACCTTAGTTCTGAAGCATTTGCCCAATGCCATGGTCTACTCCACACTTCGTCCTGCTCCCAACGCCCCTCAACTTTAGTCTTAACTCACCCTCAAGGCTGTGTCCCTGGCCTTGACTTTGGCCCACCAGCAAGCCCCACTGCTTAGACTCGTCTTGAGAAATATCCTTTCCCGCTGGACGGAGCCCCAGGACTCGCGGTCTTATGGGGGTGATGTTCTGGTTGGTTCCTGTCATGGCTGTCCTCTTTCCCTGCTCCCTAGCAATCCCTCCGTATCCTGGGCCGGAGCAAAATGCCTCGCTATCCATCGCACAGAATTAGGGAGCACCTAATTCTGGTAGGGAGCCAACCATCGCGCACGCTGGCTAAGCGAAACCGGAGTGCTGATCGGGAGAACTCGGGCGCCGCTGCTTGGGAACCGGCTAAGTGGGAAGATTTTAATTGTTCCCAGGCTCGTCGCATGCACCTAATTTCCTCTAATGAGCACACACAAAGCCATGAGGAGAGGCACGGGATTGGATGGCAATTCAACGTCTCATAATGCCAGATGAATGGTGGCGCCTGCTTCCCGGTATTACATCTGCGGATGTCTGGGAGACGGTCTCCATGGATGCTAATTCAATTACGCTGAAACATAGAGGGGAATTGTCAGCCAAACGGCTGCCGCGCCGCCAAGCTGCACCTTGCCCACCTGTGTGCCCACTGCTGTGTCCTGCTGAGTCAGCAGCAGACGGCCCTTCTAGCTGAGAATGCCCGGGGGGCTGTGCCCTGCGTGGTTTGGCTAGTTGCTTCTTCCAGCCAACTTCCCACCGTAGACTTCCAAACCCAGAAAACATTTTCTGTCTATCTTTCCCTTCTGTTTTCTCCCGAAACACCTCTCGGTACTTACTCGTCGGCGCATTTAACCACAGCGACAAAAACGCGTGACCAGTTTGAGAGCGCTTACATTATTCAACCACTAAATCCTGACTGAGCACCAACTACGGGCCAGGCGCCGTCCGAAGCAGGAGAACACGGCAGGGGGGAACCAAACAGGCAAAAATCCGAGCCTTCTAAGGGCACAGTCCCGCCCCGCATTCTAAGGGGGTTGGATTATGGGATGTCTAGTTGTTGGCTTTCCAGAATCGGGATAATGAAAGCTCAGAGTAGACAGAAGGGATGATAAGAGAAATGGTAAGTTAATCATCAGAGAATGAGCGGTGTAGGAAGAGAAGGACAGAGGACGCAGAAACAGCCAGCTCTGTTAGGTCTGGAGATGGAGGGAGTTTACAAAATAGATGAAATGAATGTGGTGGAGGGGAGCAGTAACGGGGTGAAAAAAGTGAATTTCAAGTTTTGCTCTATTTTGTGAGTGGGGGGATGCCTCTGGGCTTGGTGCTCTTTTTAAAGAGGCTTCAGAAAATGCACTTTTAAAATGGCTATATATTTTTTTAAATAAAATCCATCAACGAGTATTTATTGAGTGCCCACTCGGGTCCAGGTGCAAGACAGGTGCCACCGTTGCTTCATGGGGCATGTAGTTCTGAGAGGCAGGCCGAGCCCATGCTGGGTGCATGGAGGGAGGCGGGTTGGCCTGCGAGAAGACAGAGACGGCTCCACGGAGCACATGAGATTTACGCTGAGCCCTGAAGGTTGAGGAGTTTGTCAGGCAAAGAGACGGGGGTGGGGTGTGTGGGGAGTCACGGACAGCTTTTGAGAAGCTTTCATGGAATGCAAGAATGCAGTTCATTTGGTCATAGCTGCCCCATCAAAAGAAATGACTCTGACCCTGGGCTCCGTTGGTTGGAGCGTCATCCTGTACACCAAAGGGTTATGGGTTCGATTCCCGGTCAGGGTGCATAGGTTGTAGGTTTGATGCCTGGTCAGGGCACATATGGGAGTGTGTTTCTCCCTTCCTTCCTCCCTCCTTCTCTAAAAAAAATACCCGTGAACATATCCTTGGGTGAGGATTAAAAAATTTTTTTAAAAAGCAATAATTCTGGGAGCCCCTCCACCAGACACTTCTCAAGACCTAGTTTCCAGAAAACAAGTAAAATCAAAAGTCCTCCGAGTTTGAAAGTGTGGGCGTGAATCTGTCTCGCTCACCTCCTCGGCTGCTCCCCCCACGGCTGCTCCCCCCACGGCCGCCCCCATTGCCAAGGGCACAAGAGCTGAGATAAAGCTGAGGCAGCTGGGACGTGGAGTACAACTGCTGTTCACACGGGTGGTCTGGCGTTTCGAGCTGGGCTTCCTGGTATAGGGTCCTGTGTGATGGCGACTTCAGGGCCAGGCCGGACTTCATGTAGGCTACATTTATTAGGCACCTCCTGTGTACCCCGCTCTGTGCCAAGGACTAGGAAATCAAGGTGAGTGGCAGACGTGGTTCAGTTTTTGCCGGTGTCAGGTTGAAAAAGCTTTCACGAAGAGGAGAGGCGGTTGAGTAGAAAGGCATTCACAGTACTGTCATGTCCGAGGAGCTGTGACAGTGTCAGCGTTCCGTTTGCCCTCAGCATCCCTTGGAAAGGTCAGTCAGGCTTGAGTTGGAATGTCGGCTGTATTAAGGAATAGCTCTGTGACTTTAGACGAGTTAATTCTCCTGCGTCCTCACTTGCTCCCCGGTGCAAGTGAGGGTTGTAACACCCACCTCGGAGCACAGGAGTGAGGACCTCGGAGCACGGTAGTGAGGACCAGAGACAGCCTGGGTGTCCCCGTCCTGAGGCTCAGCGAGACAGCGGTCTCCCTCCCTTCTCCCCTGCCCGTGGGCGGGGCCGAGCGGAGCCGAAGCTCCCTCCGTCCCTGGGTGGGATCCTGAGCCCCTCCGCCACTTTGCCGGTCATTCCTGGAGCGTAAAACATCCCGCGGTCATTTCTACCCACGGGGCGGTTCCAAGTCAGTAATTAAAATGCCGCCTCGGAAGGAATGTTTCAAACTCGGGGGTTTAACTTCATTTCAAGTTAAAGGTCCTTTCCAACAAAACCAGCTGGCGAAGACTTTTCTGAAATAATTGGAGACATTTGAACACCGACTGAATAGTACATGAAGCCGAGGAGTTGTTGCTAATGGTGCAGTGCTACGTGTGGCGTGTGGGGACCCGCGTCGAATTAATAAAGGTGAGATAATGTGGTGGCTGAGATGGGCTTTTCAGTAGTAGCTGGTGGCTTGCCGAGAAAGGGCTGGGGCACCCGTGACACGAGAAGGACTGTGTTGCTTTTCCTTGTTTGCCCCGCCTCTATAAAAGGTCGGAAACGTCTACACGGAAACATTTGAAAAAGATGTTAAAGCATCTCCTCCAGCCACCCCATGCGGCTGGCAGGTTGCAGAGCACATAGGACTGGCCGGCGCTGTTCCTGTCGTAGACATTACAGATCTGTGTGCGAAGCACGTCTTCGGCCGATAGAAGAGGTGGATTGCCCTAACAAAACCAGTGTAGCCCCGGCCGGGAGGCTCGGTGGGTGGGAGCATCGTCCCCTGCACCCACAGTTTGCGGATCAGACCCCCAGTCAGTGCACATACCTGGGCTGCAGGTCTGATTGTTGGCTGGGGCACGTGTGGGAGGGAGCTGATCGGTTTCCCTCACATCGATGTTTTTCTCTCTGCCTCTGTCTCTCTCCCCCATCCTCTCTCTCTCTCTCAAGTCAATAAATATATCCTCCGGTGATGATTTTAAAAGGATGAATGAATGAATGAATGAATAGAAATAAAACACAGCAAAAATGGATTATAAAATCAGTACATGATAGTCCCCAATGATCTCCTCTTGGTATTTATCCCCTGTGTGACCCCTAACCTTTGGGGCTGGGCCGCGTGATGTGCTTCTAATAGAGTACGGTGACAGTGATGAAATGTCACTTCGGAGGTTAGATTGTAAAAGACGGTCTTCCACCTGACCGGTCCTTTCCTCTCCTCTCTGCTCTTGTGCTCATCCTGACGAGGCCAGCGGCCAGACGGAATCGCCCTGTGGGGAGAGGCCCACGTGGCCGGGACCCCAGAGTGCGGCCTCAGGCCGGCAGGCTCCCAGCAGCCCCGTGAGCAAACTCAGAAGTGCGTCCTCTTCCAGTGCAGCCTGCCTCTCAGCCCACAGCCCAGGCCACGTCTCGGTTGTGAGTCGGTGAAAACCCCCGAGCCAGAGGCCCCGGATACGTGCGCCTTGATTCCCTGACCCATAGCAACTGGGAGGTAATAGATGCTGTGGTTTGAAGCCACCAGGTTTTGGGGAAACTTGTTGTGCCGTGACAGATAACTCACACAGTGTAGCAGGACAGACTGCAGACAGAGGGAAGTGGAGTTGCTTGCAGGGGGTCCACTGTTTTCTAGCTCGGGCAGAGGTGCTAGTGTGGGCGTTTGCAGCCCCGCATTGCTCCCCCTCAGCCCAGGCAAGGGGAGGGGGCGGTGGTTGGCTTCTCTACGTCCCCAAGGGCCTGAGGACACAGACGGAGAGTGACGAGAGCAGGGACGGTGTCGGTGCCCTCTGCACGGCAGGTGTTCACAGTTCCTCTGGGTTTGGTGGGTGTTCGAAGCGGAGTCTGTGTTTTGAGGTGTGTTATGTGTTCTTTGGGGTCCCGTCTAGTGGCTTCTGCATGGCTCGGCCCCCTGACACGGTGGGACGTGGTGGGCCAGGCCGCAGGTGTCTGTCCCTTTCTCTACTCAGTTGGGGCAGGCTGGTTTTTAAGGTGCCCCCGTCCCAGGGTCTGCAACCTGCTCAGCTCCTGGGAAGCCCACGCATCCTTGGTGCCCCGAGACGGCTGTGCCGGCTGCCCTCACCGCCGCCCTCTGTCCTCACGCTCTGGCCCTGACAGCCTCCAGCCACCTCTGCTCGTCATCTGTACGTTTGTCAGGCCCGAGTGAGACGCCGGTGCCCCAGATCCCGGGGGGACACACAGCAAACTCGAGGTGTCTCCTGAAGTTCCTCTCACAGGACTGGCCAGGCGTCATTGCTCCCAAGTCCCCGAGAGGGACCGAGGCTCACTGCACAATGGACCGTTTCTCCCCAAAAAGTCCTCTCTGCAGTTTCCCACGTCCGCCTTTTCATGCCCCGCCGGTGGGTGTCGGACCAAGGGACCCAAATCATCGATTTTTCGCCTGGCGCCTCTGCAAGGCCGGGGTCTTCACTTGAAACGTCAGGCGTCTGAACGTCGCGGCGGAGACCAAGACTCAGAGCATCCCGTGCTGCCATCCTGCTCTGTCCGCACAGCAGGCGGGGGGCTGCTGCCCAGCCGTGGCGGTGGTTATTTGAGCATTGTTGCACGGGATCAAATGTATCCATGCGCCCAATCAACGGTCTCTCCGTCTCCATACTCTTGCCCATGGGACTTCGCAGCCCCGCCCATCAGAGGATGGAGTCTCTTTCCCAGACCCTGGATGTCGGCTGACCTCATCCTTGCTCTAAGCAATGGAATGAACAGCAGTAACATTGCACGTTTTCTGAGCCCGGGATCAAGAGACCCTGTATGATGTTGGCCTTTCTCTTGGAGGCCTCGCGCTGCGCTGGGAGCAACCCGAGGGGAATGTGAGAGACCGTGTGGAAAAAAGAGCTAAGCCAGCCCAGTTGTCCTGAACAGGTGACAAAAGCCAGCCTCGGTCAGTAAAGCTACCTACCTGACCCCAGAGACAGGTATGAACTCCGCTGAACTCGGCTCAGGTGATCAGATCTGCCCAGCTGACCCACTGACTTGCGATTAAAAATGCTCATTATGAGCTCAGTTGGTGGGAGCGTGTCATCCCATAAACCAGAAGGTTGTGGGTTCGATTCCTGGTCAGGGCATATGCCTAGGTTACAGGTTTGGTCCCCGGCTGGGGCACATATGAGTGGCAACTGATTGATGTTTCTCTCTCTCTCTTTTTCTCCTTGTCCTTCTCTAATTGTGCCCTCGGATGAGGATTAAAAAGTAATCATTGTTATCATTTGCCCCTGCGGTTTTGTCCTTGTGTGTTATGCAGCGTCACGGTGGCAGGTGACAGCTGATACAAGGGCATGAGCCGAGCTCCCGAAGGAGGTGTCTTCGAGCAGAGGGCCCTCTCAAATTCCAGGTGACAGAGCCGACTGCCAGCTGGGCCTTGTCATCTGCACACCCTTCTCCTGGAGGAAGACTGTTTTCCTTCTTTAAGAAGCATTCTCAGTTTCCACAGAGGTAGATCCCTCCCGGGCTTGTCAGAACTCTCCAGCTCCAGCCCCGCCAACGGGCCTCCTCTGGCAGCTCGTTAGGATAATTGAAATGTGGGCGGAAGCTCATTAAGCTCTCCTCCGCCACATTCTTCCTCCCAGGCCCGGAGATGCGGGGAGTTCTGCCACATCCCATTAGCACCCCGTCTGGGTGGTGTCCACACCTTTCTGGGGGAATCACACACACACACAAGGGGTTCGCTTGCAAGGGAACGGGCATTCGTCCCCGCAGGGAGCGGCATGTTTGCGGGAGCTTAAAGGCGTGCGCACGTCTGACAGGGGTGGGTGATGGGAGAGAGCGTGAGAAGTCCCGGAATGCTCGGGAAGTAAAAGGAACCATGCAGGCTGCTATTCCACACAATACAGACCTGGCATTTAAAGTTTTCTCTGGACAGTGCCGAGTCCCCTTCTATTCTTTTTTTTTTTTAAATTTTATTTATTTATTTTTAGAGAGAGGGGATGGGAAGGACAAAGAGAGGGAGAGAAACATCAATGTGTGGTTGCCTCTCATATGCCCCCAACTGGGGACCTGGCCCACAGCCCAGGCATGTGCCCTGACTGGGAATCGAACTGGCGACCTTTTCATTTGCAGGCCAGTGCTGAATCCACGGAGCCACAGCAGCCAGGGCCTCTTCTGTTTTTATCTCATGCTGGCCCCCAGCAAAACCCTACCTCTATGGAGAGGCCTGTGGAGTCAGAAAGGCTTTTGTTCCAGTCCTGACCGGGCCAGAATAATAGTAGTCACGATGACATTCGCTGTTATTGAGCGTGTTTTCTTTGCCAGGCTTTGTGCTGAGAGCTTCTTACAAATAATCTCATGCAAGCCTGGACAGGAAGCTCCCTGGACTCAGAGACGATGATACCCACTTTGCTTCCCAGTATACATCAAGCACGCGACACAGTTCTCGGCGTTACATGTTCAACCCATGGTTAGTGAACACGTGGCCAAATGAGAGTCTTGTGGGGTAGAGGTAGTTATTCCCGTCTTCAAGAAATGACCCAAGTTCCCACATCGAGTCAGTAGGGGAGGCCCTGAGACCAGAAACGCTATTCCCAAGGGCCATTATCTCCTTTTTCCCCCCACATCGCCTCTGGGATCCCTGGAAAATGGGGACGCCGACTGCACCATAGCTACCACATGGGGCTGTTGTGACAATGTCCTGAGGCAGAGAAGACCCACACATGGGAAATGACCCGGTGTGGACAAACACAAATGCTAGGTTTCTGAGGTCATTGTTTGCGGCTTTGTTTTCTGTTAAAGTGTTTGTGAAGAGTGGGCGGGGGGGTCGAGAGGGACCCGAGGAAGCCTACTGGCACCGCAGAACCCACACGCCACGGGTCTGATTACGACTCCACCACGTCATTGCCGCACCAGGTGTTCAAAGCCACGTGAAACCCAGGCCGTCCCATCTCCCGCATCGCGTTCCCGCAGCCCGGGGCTCCGAGTCAGTGTGGGCCCGGGAGTAAAACAAACTCATCATTAAATGCTTTATATCAACAAACACCATATGCTTGTGCAACTCCCTCAGCCACAATTCGTTTAAAAAAATGCAACAACGCCAAACTTGTCTCCTATGGTTGTTTTCAAGACAATTAAGATAACGCAGAAAGATGCCCAGTGCTCGGCTGTGCTTAATAATAGGAGCTAATAACAAGGAACGCTAACGGAGCACATACCGCGTTCCAGGGCTTTCGATGCATCATCTCTTTAATATTCTCACCCACTCTGCAAGGCAGATACTCCATGAGGAAACTGAGGGACAGAGGGGTTGAGCAACTTGTCCGAGGCCAGATGTCTAGGACAAAGGCCACACGTTCTCTGGAGGAGGGGAGGGTGGGCCCAGCAGAGGGTCATTTTGAGCTGCGACCACACCCCAGCCTTCCGTAAGCCTCAGCTTGGGTGGCTTCCGGCTTGAGCCGTTTCTGGCCTTCTGTGGTGTTCGTAAGAAGCTACTTTTGCAACCCATTGGTTACAAAACGCAGAGGAGACGGCCCTGCTCCAACGTCCTCTTTAAAGGAGTGTTTTTGTTTTCGCAACTGTAGGAAGAAAATTCTCCAGGGGGCGTTGTTTAAGATCCACTGAATCTGGGGTTGGTTCGCGTTCAACACGTTAGTCAACCCCATTCTGTTGGTGGCTTGTGGCTGGAAGTCTCTGTTGAGAGGGACGTCGGCAAAGATCAGTGTGTTTGATTAGCAGCGTCTGCTGTGGGCGAGGGAAGGGGGGCACGTGTACGTGTGTGACATGTGTCATGGGCCCTGCGTTGTTTATGTGCTTTGAAGCGGGGCTCTAGGAGTGCAGTCACACTTCCTTTTGCTGAGGTTTGGGGTGCACCCCCCGGAGCCCCCACATAGCATGCACCATTATGCATTTGCACAATTAAGAGTTCCTGTGTCCTTTGAATGATCATTTATTGCATCTTCCTCACATTCCAATTTCTCATTGAACCTCTGCCACGGGACCCGACCTTTCTCTCTATCTTTTCCTTTCATTCTCTTATTGGGTAGGAGTTATTAGTTTCATGATCTAGAAGCAGAAACAAAGGTTCAGAGAGGTGAACTAGCTTGCCCGAAGCGGCTAAGCACCCTGAGCTGTGCCTGACACCTAGCAGGCAGCTGGTAAGTGAGGTATGGGTTGATCTGCTAGGAAGCCATTCAGGCTGCAGGTATTAGGCTTGGAGACTCCTGCTTCCACCTCTGCACAGTACACGCCCCTGGCGAGGGCCCACGGCTGTCCGTATGCCACTGCGAATACAGAAATGAGCATCGATCTCCATGCTCAAGGAATCTGCAGTCTCCTTCCCTTCCTCTCCTCCCCGCCGACGCTCAGAGAGAAGTCCAAATCTTCTGGAAAGCAAAAGAAATGATCACTGCATTTTATTTGGCTACAAAGCATGAAACGGTAAATTGCCTTCACGTTTTAAATTGCTGGCACCATCAGATTCGCTATGAATACAAGTGTATCTTTTGGGGGTAATAGCCATTTTTATGCCACTAATCTCAAAAGGAAATACGGCTCAGAGAGCAGCCTGATGATGAGTTCGGTAGCGGTCCCGAGACCGATGTGGTCCAGAGAAAGCCACCGAGTCTCTCTGGGCCTGTTTTCTCCCTCAGAAATGATATTCAGTCTGTGTCTTGGTAACCACAGCAGGGGAGAGTTAAGAAAACCTAATAGGGAGTCTCAAGGCAAAACTTAAAGTGTTTGCAAAAAACAAAATAATGAGAATGCTGCATGAGAAATTCCCTTTGTGTTGGCAGTAAGTCCCAACTATTTGTTCAAGTCCTTGAAGCTCTTGCAGATCTCATGGCTCATGTGATCCTCTCGGCACACCTGGAGGTGGGCGGGAGGGTGGGGAGGATGAAGAAGGTGAAGCGATTTGCCCAAAGGTCGCGCAGCCTAAAAAGGGGGCAGACCTGCAGCACGCAGCTAGCTGGGTCCTCAGTGCATCACTGCATTTTCCTGCTGAGACGGGAAGGGTCGGTTAGGAGCCCTTCCTAACAAGGCAGTGTTTGTTGAATGAATGCAAGTGGCTGAGTAAGATGGTGGGTGAATCAACTCCCATAACCCTTTCGGTTATGTCACTGAGTGTGTCAACAGCCTGAAAAATACAAATTCCCCTGGCTCCATTCATTCTCCTTTTTATGAATTTATCCCAAGGAAACATACAGATAAGATGTGAAGATACGATCCAGATGCTCATATTGATATTATATGTGGAAGCCAAAAAAGTGTATATAACCTAAATATCCAAGAGTAGGACGCTGGCTTAAATAAGTGAATGGATTTATGCATTGTGGCATGCCTCGTTTTCTGGGCTTTGAAACACTGTGTTTGATGAATAGAAGTAAGCAGGTACACAGCGGCTCGGCTACAGTGATTTTAGTGCAGCTTTCATTGAAAGAGCAAAAAGAATGCAAACTTAAGGGCCTCAGCCAGCGAGCTTGGCTACAGCATCATCCTGATATGGCAAGGTTGCAGGTTTGATCCCCGGTCAGGGCACGTGCCAGAATCAACCAAGGAATGCTTAGTGTTTCTCTCTCTCTCCTTCCTCTCCCTCTCTCTTTCTCACTCAATAAAATCAATCAATAAAACATTTTTTAAAAGAACATAAACTTAACTGTCCAAGAAGTATTTGGATTTGCAAATGCACTGGAATACTATGTTGTTGTTTATTTGTTTAAAGAGCCGTGCAGATGACTTAGAAACATAGTGGACGATGCAGTGACTGGGATACAAATAGCACGATTTCTGTCTCTCACTGCACATATCTGTAAGGATACGTGTGACAATGTAATGGGGTCATCTTTGGATGGTAGGGCTATATTTTTAAGCGATAATAAGTAGAGCGATTCTTCTCACAAATGTTTATGACATGATAATAATTCCCATTGTTCTCTGACTGTGACCTCTGTGCATGACCGGGCTGTGCCCACAGACCTGACGCGCCCTGAACCCAGCGCCGCCCACGAGGCCGCTCGTACTATGTCCAGGGGATGGGAACCCAGGCAGGGGCTGGCCTGGGGAGGATGGAACAGGGCCAGGGGGTGCCTGGCGTGATTACACCCACCCTGTGCTTGGCACACAGAGTCACACTGACTCTTGCGCTGAGTGTGCAGAGTACATACGAGCTCCAGCTCAAACATGTGAAAATGGGGGCTCAGAGGAGTTGGACAACCCACCCAACTTCCCCCCGCCTGTGCATGGGGTCCGTTTGGCTTCCAGTGCCCGTATTTTCCACTTGTCTTCTTGCTTGGCGCACGCACGGCTCCTCGGCACCAAGGCCACGGCCGAGCCCAGGGATCAGCAGAGGTCCCGGGAGTCCGGAAGGGCCTACTCACCATACACACCCAGCCTGGCCTTCCGTGAAGTGAAGGAAGAGTCTGGTTGGCACCATAGGGTCCTTGTGCTAAGCCAGCTCTGGCCTCTGGGATGGTGGTGAGTGTGTAGCTGCCCAGTGACTTCGGACATGAGACAAGGCGGTGACACCAACTCTGCAGAGCTGTGAAAACAGACCTGCCCCGCCCCCTCCGGCTTCCTGGGTAACCTTAGGCAAGTCGCTTCCTCTCTTGGAGCCTCAGTGTCTTTACCTGTGAAGTGGAGTTACAGAGGCCCATTGTTACAGGGTTTTCACAAGGTTAAAAATATTTGCAAAATGCTGGGCAGAGTAGGCACTCATATAGAGAAGTGTTTTTTTCATCCTCACCTAGGATATGTTTATGGCTTTTACAGGAAGGATGACAGGGAAAGAGAGAGAGAGAGAGAGAGAGAAACAGAGAGGAGGAGAAACATTGATCAGTTGCCCCCTGTATACTTCCTGATCAGGGAGCGAACCTGCAACCTGAGTATGTACCCTGATTGGGATTCAAACCTGCAACCTTTTGGGTACAGGATGATGCTCCAAGCCACTGAGCTACTGGTCAGGGCAAGAAGCTTTTTCCAATTCATTCTAAAAATACAGAGGTGATAACACTCAGGGAATATGCATCCTTCGTGAAGCCGGCCACGTAGGCTGGGCAGGTACGCGTGCATTTTGGAACCCCGAGGAAAAGCACTTCCTGTTTTCTTTGCCAAATGAAAGTCAATTCCACCTTCAAACCCCTCTCCGCAGATGCTAGGAAAGACGGTATTTAATTGATCAGAACATGCGCAGCCTCTCGGTCAGGTTCTTTCCATCTCTTGCTTATCACTGCTGATTACTCAAGATATTTTTATGACAACAGAAAATGGCTCCCGCGTCTAAGCTGGCCCATCCACCCTCCCACTCCCCACTGCTCCCCTCCTCCGGAGCCGTCCAGCCACCGTGGGAGGCTAATCCGTGGAAGATCTAGGCGTCTGCTGAGCTGGGGGGTCCCCAGAGGGCTGAGCTGGGTTGGTGAACTGGGCAGGCTGCCAAGAAAGCACCCCCATTTCTCTGCAGCCACCGTCCCATGGCTACCTGTGGCACCCATCAGGAGAGACTCTTTTCAAAGGTGGCAGCCCTGTGCCCCACCCCTGACTTCCTGTCAGGTAGCTCCAGAGGACAAAGGGTTAATCCTGAAATCGGTGCCTCTCTACTTGGGGATGACATCTAGGTGATGCGTTGCTGTGTTCCTTCGTCCCTTTATCCCTTTGGTGGCGGCTTCCTGGGCACAGGCAGTGGTGGAAATCCTGGTTGTCACTGTGGTCCCGCTGGTCCTCCTCAGCTCCAGCAGACCGCGTCCTAGACCACGGTGTCTCAGGGAGGATGGGGGACGCATCTCGCCGTCTTCTCCATCCCCACTGCTTAGCGCAGTTCTGGGAATGAGTGGGTGCTGTGTCTGGGGGCTTCCAGTGGTTCCTCGCAGAAAGCGGGCGAGTGCTGAGAAGTAAGCCCGCTGAGATCGGGGATACTGGAGTCTTGAAAGGTGTGGGCTTCATCTTAAAGGCCCTCCGGAGTTTTAAGAGGAGGGAAGGAAGTAACAAGATTTGTGTTTTAGGAAGATCGCTCCGGCTGCCAGGAGGAGAGTGGACAAGCGAAGACAGAAGACTAGGAGGCTGTTACTGGGACCCCAGAGACCGTGGCCTGGGCTGGGTGCTGGCCCAAGCGCAGAGAGCTCCTCCGGGCTCTCGCAGCCTTCAGTGCTCACGCTAGGCGGGTGCTGTGGGTGCCGGCCAGTACCCCCTGGCCTGCCCCTTGCCTTGTCTGCAGACTGACCACATGGGCTCCGATGGCTTCCTGTGTCTCTCAGCCTCCGAGTGTCCTCTGGCCGTGGCAGTGCGCGTGGCCCTCCTCAGAGGAAGCCTCTTAGGGGCGTCCCTCAACCAGTGTGGGGCAGGAGAGGTGGACAACTGCCCCAGCTACCTTGCCCCTGGGGGGGGCCAATTTTGAAGCGTGTTCTCCAGGGGCTGCTAGAAGTCCCCAGCGGGACCAAACCCCAGCAACCCAGGGGCAGCCGCTCCTTATAGTCCCCTGTGTAGTCTTCCCTTCCCTGCCTCATTGTCCCCTCTCCCTTGCCGTGCATCCTGGGATTGTTTCCAGATAAATGTCTTGCGCCCTAATTCTCCTCTCAGGGCCTGTGTTTTAGAGGAACCGAAGTAAGACAATATTTTGATTTTATTATAATTTCCTATTATAATGAATGGATAACTATACATAGGCATCCATGCATTCATTCATTCATTCATGCTATACTGCAGTACCTGTATTTTTTTAACATTAATGATTCTTTAAAAAGAGTAGATAGCTCTGTGGGAGGCAAAGTCCTGCTCAAACTTTCTCAGGTGGAGCATTTAGTCATTGACACTATTGCCATGAGCAGGCCCCAAACACCAGGATGAGGCTCAGAACTGCCCCTAGTTTCAAATGTCCAAAGCCAAGAAGCAAAGGGTTCTGGGAAAATGAAGTATCCACTCCAGAAGGCCCAATCTGCCTGCTCTGATCAGTGGTGTTGGGGCAGGCCCCACTGAAGGTGTCAGCATTTCGGCTTCTTGTGCTTGGGAGAGTGCATGTGAGAGGTCTAAAGAGAGTGAACTTTGGCCCCAGCCAATGTGGCTCAGTTGGTTGGTCATCGTCCTACAAACCAAAAGGTCACTGGTTCGAGTCCTGGTCAGGGCACATACCTGGGTTGTGGGCTCTGTGCTCCGTCCCCATCGGGGTGCTTGCAGGAGGCAGAAGGCAACCAATCGATGTTTCTCTCCCCTTCTTTCTCCTTCCATTCCCCGCTCTCTAAAATAAAATTTTAAAAAATTTTAAATAAAGGAAATGAACTTTGTGGCTGGTAAGGAGTTAATATCCCTTCCCCACCCCTTTTTTAAAAACATCTTCATCTTTAAAAATAAATGCGACCTTCATTCACCTAAAAGAAATGCCCTCTATTTCAAATTTATTGGGGAAATGTGGAGGGCTGGTGTAGGAACATATCAACCATCCAGAGTAGCCCTGTGGTTGTCAGCCAGGGGTGGCTTTGCACCCCAAGGGACATCTGCACCTGGAGACACTTTTGGCATCACCACAAGAGGCAGGTGCTGCCAGTGTCCAGTGGGTAGAGAGACCTGGGCCGCTGCTCACGTCCCACAGGACAGCCCCGCGGCCTGGGGCTATCCAGCCCAAAGGTCGGTAGTGAGAGACCCTGTTTTTGGGGACCCTGTGTCCCAGCTTCTGTGTTCCCCTCCAGGTTCGAGGAGGGAAGAGCACCACTCATACGGCATTTCTGGGGGTCCCAGCACCGCTGAAATCCTCGGTGTCTGTTTTCACGTCAGGGAGTACAAAGGCTGCTGTGGGGGAGGGCACACAGGGCCATGGCCATGGTTAAGGGCCTTGGTTCAAGGTGGTCACGACCTCGGGATGTTGTAACAACAACCACATCTTATTATGAGAGGAGACCGGATATCAGTGCCATAGATAAAAACCGGAGTCTCTCAGCTTCAGTGCTTGTCGTTGTCGTCATTGTCCTCTGTGGCTTTGTGACTTGGCCAGGGGAGGAGGATCACAGAACTCTTTGACTGTCTGTATTAATTAGACTTGGTGTTCGGCTGCCTCGGTCCAGCCTGGAGCCTGCCCTTCCTGCGCCGCTCTCTCCGCCGCCTTCTCTCCCACTCGGCAGAGACGCCCTGCCCTGCGCCGGGGACCGGAGACATTGACATTCCGGTCGTGTCTCTCCTCACTTCTGCCTGATTTTTAGAAATTACAGTAAATCAGTGGCACTGAAAATTGGCCAATTTTTTTCTTCCGAGGGTGTTGGCTTGGCTTGATGAGAAAGCAAAAACAAATGGAGTTTTATAAATGTAACTAATCAGGAAGTTAAAGAAAGGTTAATCCTAATGGATTAATCAAGTTCCACCGGGAAGTGGGACGGGAAGGCGGGAGGGAGAGAAGCCAGCAGGGACGGGGCAGCATTTGTTCAGGCGGATGTAATCAGCCCGGCCCTGGAGCCAGTCAGGTTTGGGGCGTCTGGGGCTTTTTCTCTCTCTGTCTCTGCCCATCCTTTCTTGGTAGAGGGCAGTGAGCCACGCCACGGTCACAGTCTGGTGTGCAGAGCGGAGAAAAGACCTCAGCTCTGCCTTCCGGTTCTGCGGCTTACTAGCCGCGTGACCTCACAGGCATTCCTTCACTCCTGGAGCTGACGTGAGGCTCGTCTGTAATGGGGGGGGGGGGTGAGTGTTCCAATTTCCCAACCTGATCAGGCTTGTCAAGGTCAACGGAAGTAATGTAAGAGCATGCCAGAGGTGCAGGTGGAGAGGGACGGTTGTCCAGCACCCACGGGGACCCCGAAGAGGCTCTCTTCCCCAAACAAGGGCTGCCACCTGGAAGGTGGTGCAGACGCTGAGGCCTCCTCCTTCCGTCCTGGAAGCCTAGGTGTCCGTCTTCGCTCAGGCTGCTCCCACCGACGCGGGCTCGGGCGCAGTCAGTGCCAGTGCACACAAGGCGTCTTCACGGAGTTATTAATTACATACATTTCTGTTTGTAGGAGAATAAGACCGCTAGCCCCATTAAGCACCATTATCAATGCATGATCTAATAATTTCAACATAATGAAACTAATATATTCCACAGGAATGGGAGGAAATATCCCACATCTGCTCCCGATTGGGGTCTTCTTGGCCGGGAAGCCCTTGAAGCAGCAATAATAGTTGTTCTGAGTGTTAGCACGTCTAATTGGTACAGCGCTTAACAGTTTACATATCGCTTCCATGTTCCTTTTTAACGTGTTTCATTTTTTCCAGAAATTTGGAGAGGGAGTAGGCCAGAGAAAACAGCGTGTACTCGTTGAGAATACTTTGGCTGCATGAAAAACAGAAAACCCACATTGCTTAAGGAAAAAAGTGAATTGGGAAGTGGGAATAGTAAGGTTGCTGATTCTCATAACTGAGTTGCCCTGGGACAGTCTCCTTCAGGAGTGGTTTGATCCAGGGGTTCATGCTCTCAGGAAGGATCTGGCTTTGTTTCCGCATGATTCTCTCTACTGCTTCGTTGGCTTATTCCTGAGACTGCTCTCTGTGGCCTTGTACTCTCATACCCTCACGTCACAGTGCCCCAGAGGGAGACAGATGAGTTCTTCTGGTAGGTCTCGTGGTGAGCAGAACCCTTGTCTGCCTCAGAGTCCTCTCCTCCTATCTCATTGACCTGAACTGGGTCAGGTGCCCGTCCCTCCGCCAAGCACAGTGGCTGATGGATATGTGCACGTGTTAGTTTAAGCCAGACAGGGCCCGCCCTAGAGCTGAGGGTGGGATGAATTCCACTGAAAACAGCACAGCAGAGCTGAAGTGGGGGCAGGCGGGGGAGGTACCGACAGGAAAATGTGAATGAGTCCTCTTGGTGGGAGGGGAGGACAGGCTCTGGAGAACAACCCAAGGGCCCATTGCCCAGTGATTTCAGGAAGTTGAGAGGCCCGTGCAAAGTCCCCCAGACCCTGGCTTGTGGGACCAAGCTGTAAACGCAGAGTCCTGTCTCAAATCTTGTGCTGGAAACGCCAGGCTTCTCTGGAATCCTGAAGGACTTTCCCTCTATTCTTCAAAGTCATCTACCAGCTCCGTTCTTAGGAAAACACGGGGAAACTCATGAGCATCATGCTGATCCAGGAACTTCCTGTCCATGAACGTTCAAAACATACAGCCCAAACTCCAGACCCTAACAGAAGCGAGATCGTAGTTGACATTGTCCTGAGTACACAGGAATTCCTGTGAGTGTTATCACAGGAAGTGGCTGGGCAGGAGCAAGTCTCACAGTCCCATACCCTACTAAGTCAATGGGCCGTCGTGTCCCGGCTCACACTGCTGTTTCTAGGGTCCCCATTCACTGTAGCAAGAATTACCTACTTTCGCAGCTCTGAGAACTGGCCAAGGTTAATACACGTAGCTCCTTACAAGGCAGGTAACATGACCGTCTCTATTTCACCAAAGAGAACACCGTGACCCAGAGCTACGGTTGCGCTTCCGAAGTCACTCAGTTGGTGAGTGTGGAGAGTGGGATTTGCGTCCACCTCCGCACCACGCGCTCCTCCCCAGGCGCGGACGCCAGGACACGCCCTGGTCTCATCGGGCGGCACCAACGCGGAGGATGGCGGATTGCGCCCTTCTCTCCTGCTTGGATTTGACGCCAGTGCTCCCCGTCCCTGTGGCCCGTCGCGCAGATCCTGGAATAAGAGACTCGATTGAAGGCTCGTCCAGCATTACAGCTGCGGCGGCGGCGGGGCCACCTGCTCGGGACGCACACAGAGTAGCGGCAGGAAACATCTGCCCGGGGAACACCAGTGCGTCTGCTGATGGGAATGTGCTCGCGGAGGAGCCGTCCTCCAGCGCAGGGGGTGGGGGGGACTCCGAGCGGAGGTTCTGGCATTGTTTTATCCGCCGCATCCTGCGGAGCTGGAAATGGGAGAGCCGGGCTGGCTTCCCGCTGGGGCCCTCTCGGTCATAACGAACATCGGTCCCTGGTGTTGTTCCGGAAGCAGCTCGGAGGAGGAGTCCCTGGATGTTTGCTCAGATGGGTAATTCATTGAATCGCTTCTAGGAGGGAGCGTGCTGAGTGGCGGGCTGCAGGCAAACCTACTGCGGAAAGGCCAGACCCGCCGGGCATGTGTGTGTGTGTGTGTGTGTGTGTGTGTGTGTGTGTGCTGTGAGTGTGTGCTTGTGTGTGTACCCTGAATCATATCACAGGAAGATTGTCTGTGTCATGTAAGAGTCCTCACAAGACCCCCCAAACCCTGACTTCCCCCCAGGGTACTCCAAACGGAATTTGGGTGACTAAGTCAACTTGGGTTGAGTTCCCTGCAGACTTGCAGTAGTAATACGCGTACTGGGTGAACGTAGGCCTTCTTTCCTTCTTCCCTGCCTTGCCCCCTCTCTTCTTGTCTCCCTTCCTTCCCCTCTTCTACCCTTTCACTGAACAGACTGTGGCTGAGCATCTGTTATGGGCCGGTTACGGCGCTGGGTGTTCGGTGTCAGGGACGAGTCAACAGAGTCCAGGGGTGGGGATGGGTGGGCATCAGGAGCAGTGATACCCCCCCTCCCCGCCGCAAACACACACACAGGGGTCAATGGGAACTATTGGGAAGTGTTTTTCGGTTGTCACAACTGGGGAGCAGACGCTGCTGACATCTAGCCAGTGGAGCCCAGGGGGGTGCTGCTCGCCATCTCCCGCTGCACGGGGCGTCCCACAACGAGGAACCATCCGCCCAAGACGCCAACGGGACTGAGGCTGAGAAATCTGATGTAGGGAGAACTGGACTTCGCTGTGTTGGTGGCGGCTCTGCCTGTCACTGGCAGGCGACCTCGGGCACGTACCCCCATGTCCCTTTGAGTTTCAGTTCCCCGTCCATCAGGGGACACAAAAACAGCTCCCTCTCTGAAATGACTGAAGGGGGTTTGGGCATAAATCATGCCGTCTAGTACCCGGCAGGCACACGGCAGGTCCTGAGAAAGAAAAGCCACTGGGCTTCTCTAAGCCCAGGCTTCTGTGGTCCGAAAGCTGCGTGTGGGTCCCGGTGAAGGCGAATTCCAAAGTTGTCACGTCTTCTGCTGGGAGCCGGAAGAGATTGTCCTGCTCTGTTCCCCTCCTGGAACACACTGAAACAGACCGACGTGTGCGTTTCATGGCTGAGTGCCCCCGCCCACCCATAGACCACAGACTCCGTGTGGGCAGGGGCTGCACTTCCTGTTCTTTCTGCACTTCCTGTTCTAGAGTCCCACCACCCTGTCCAGTGTCCAGCCAGATGGTATCTGTGTGATCATTGCAGCCAGACTGCCCGAGTCGAAATCCTGGCTTCTCCACCCACCAGCTGTGACCTCGAACAAGTTACTTAACCTTTCTGTGCCTCGATTTCCTCCTCTATCAAGGGGAGAATAGTATCCACCATGAAGCATTACGGGGAGGGTTAAATAAGCTACTGTATGTGTCTAGGGCCTGGCACCCGGTTAGTGCCCATGAGGATTAACTATTACTATCACCATCGTGACGTTGCTGTTGTTTTTACTGGGTGCCGCTCTGTCACGGATGCCAGCGCACAGGGGTGAACCCACCCCCGCCTTTGGGGAGCACTTGTTTCTGTGAGTCATCTGGAAAAAGACCCGAGTTTGCAGAGAAGCCGGCAGCTCAGCTAAGCAGGCGAGTCGAAGCCGAAGTGATTTCTGGCGGGAGGTTCACGAGAAGGCCCCTCGAGGCACCAAACAGCTTTCCTCTCTCACCTGGAAGAAATGAGAATTGATCTGCAGCTCGTCCCCTCTGAAAAGGCCTGTCGGTCGCCAGGACCAGTGCATGTTGTCAAGGAGGCTTTGGGTCTTCGGTCCAGGGAGGAAGCGACGCACAGTGATCTGGTTTTCCGGGGACTGAGGAAGACGCGGTGGGGGCGCAGAGTGGGGGACCTGCAGGACTGGCCTGCTCCCCGGAGCAGCTGGGTGGGAGGAAAATCAAGGGGCTGACGGGCACTGAGAAACTCGGAGAGAAGACCCAGTGAGAACCAATCAGGGAGGAAGGTGGGGGTGGGAATAGGGGCAAGAGGGCAGAGCCAATCAGAGGAGGAACCGAGAGGGGCGTGGCTCCTCGGAGACAGAGATCAGCAACAGCGACGACCACGAACAAATGCCTACTACGTGCCAGGCGCGTGACACACCTCAGCTCATTGACCACTCCTGATGCCCTTGTGCATCAGCCCTCGCCAACCTGTCATTGACTTTAAAAAAAAAGGCCACACTTCCTGGGTCCATTCATGCACTCATTTATTCAGAAATGTTCCCTGAGCACCAAGCGTGTGGCTGGGGCCGTTCTAGGCCCTGGGGACACGGCACAGAAGCAGAGGGGCGGTGACATCTTCCCTCCTGCATATGAAGCTGACATTTTCCCCGGGCCGACGGTAACAAACCAGCAAGCCTCTCTGCTGGGTCAGATGGCAGGCAGGGCTATGGGAAACGCAAAGCCCAGGGCAGAGGTGGCCAGGGTGGGGGTGGGGGAGGTCGCAGTTTTAAGAAGTATGGTGAGGAAAAGCCTCCTGAGAAGGTGACTTTAGAATAAGACCCAGCAAAGGCAAAACTGAGCTGTCTACATCGTTTGGAGACGAGTGTCACAGCAAGAAAGGACAGCAGATGCCAAGGCTCTGAGCCAGGAGCCGGCCTGGTGGGACCGGGGAACCCCAGGCCGCCAGTGGCCGGGGCAGAGGGATGGAGGGGAGAAAGGGCGCAGGTGAAGGACGCTGGCTTGTATTCTGAGTGAGTCCCCTGCAGAATCCTGAGCAGGGAGCTCATCCGGCCTGACCAGTCCCCCTGGCTGCTGCGCTGAGAACAGTCTGATTCAGGCAAAGGAGGAAGCCGGGGGACCAATCAGGAGCTTCGGCAAGCACGACAGATGATGGCAGCTCAGTCCAGCTGGTAACAGTGGGGCTGGTGCAGGTGGAGGGGCCCCGTATCCCATACAGCTTAGCCCAAGTCCCAGCCTACCTGCACCCCACGGGAAGCCCCGCCCTGTTCCACCAGGTGCCCTCCAGCTCTCCCCTGTGCCCTGAAGACCAAAGGACAGATGCCCTCACTGCAGGGCACCCGGCTGTCCTTGCCTCCTGTTCTGACTCCAAGTGTCCTCAGCCCTGAAGCCCCCTGGAGCAGTGGCCTGGTCCCCACTGTGCTCACCATGAGAACACCACCATCCATGCCGCCAGAAAATAGAAGGCCAGAGTGAGGGGCAACAAGCATTTGTTTGACATCCAAAAGGAGAGCTATTCTGCAGGCACTGATGTGGGCAGAAACCCCAATAGTGTTCCAAAGGAAAAAAAGGTGAGATTTTACAGTTAAAAGAAGCATCTTCTTGAGGAGAGTCAGCCTTGCATTCTTTGCTTCTGGATTGGTCCGAGATGGTGACCTGGATAAGGAACCTTCTTCTCCAAGTTCTTCAGGCGGCTCTCTGTGGGACTCCTGTCCCTCCAGGCATTGACGCACAACCGGAAAGTTCAGGAGTGTCAGCCCTCGGGCAACACGGAGTAAGATGACATCATCTCTTCATGTTCCAGTCCGGTAGTTCTGTTAGCCTGAGTGTGGTGACTCCCTCTTCTTTCTTCATTCTTTCCTCCCCGGGAGCCACGTCCAGTCTTGGGGGTGCAGGATGGCACCACGTGTCATGAAGTGGTGAGGACAGAAGCCACTGGCTCCACTGCTGTTCCCGTGGCGCAGTCAGCAGAGGCCTCGTGAACATTTCCTTTAGTCCCTGGCCCTCCTCCTCTGGCCACGGGAGCTCACCCCAGGCCTCGGGGTTGGTGCGGGGCCAGTTTCTCTCAGATTTAAGCAGTGGAATCTCAGAAAGGCTCAGTGATCTGCCCAGGACCATCTCCTTTGTGTTCAAACCCCCCAGGTTCTGTTTTCCTCTGCAGCCGAAGACCCACCGTGCCTGTTTTCACCAGATCCAAAGTGATGTGAAATGATTGAAAATGGTGCAGAATGTTCAAAATGGAGCATTTGTATTTAAAATCCTGGATGTCCTGAGGCTGTATCTGAAGTAGCCATTTATTTAGTCACTCAACAAATACTTGTTGAGCATCGAATGTCCGTCAGGCTGGAAAGCTCCCTCCCTGTTGTGGGAAACGGACCCGTAAAGAGACGAGTTCCGTTTGGTTTCGGGTCTTTGGAGAGCGTCCCTGGCCACGCCTGAAGAGTCAGGCGCAGGGCCAGAAATGGGGCTGAGCCCCGGCTCACCGCGTAGGCGTAGGCGGTGGAAGCAACAGCAGGAAGGCGCTGTTGTAGTGCTGGGCCCACGAGGGTTCAAATCCCGCACTCTCCAGGGACCAGCTGCGTGACCCGTATTCCCTCAGGTCCTTCTAGCCCTGGACGCGTGGGGCCCGGGTTCGATGCAGGGTGGCTGGTCCATAAACGGCCGCTGTGACTCCTGCGTGTGTCATGGAGCTCGAATAAAAGATGTGCCGCCCTGAGCCCCCTTTGCCCGAGGCATCCGTTTTGGGGGGAGATTAGAAGCTTCAAAAGTTCTAAATATGGAGCGGTCCTCTGTCCCCAACCAGTTGACGGAGCTCGCCACCTGCTCCCTTGAACCCTGCCAGAGAAAGCTCCTCCCGGTGCAGAAGTACGCAACCTTCCACGGTTGCTAGAGGCTTCCCATGTCGCTTTTCAAAGGCCTCTGTCCGCAGGTGAGGAGGGCTTACACTGCAGCTGCTTTCCCAGGGGATAACAGGGGTGGTGTTTTCCGAAATAAAGAATTGAGATCTAGGGAGACGGTGGGAAGGGGGGCAGATGGGCATGTTTGGGTGTTAAGGTGGAATATTTGAAATCCTGGAACACTGGGGGAGGGTGTTTGGTCACTCTCCTTCTGTCCACTCCCAGACTGGAGCCGTGTGGAGCCCCGGTCCCTTGTCTGAACAGACTGTAAACTCCCCAAGGTCGGGAACCAGGCCTTCGAGAACTTCTTGAGCCCACGAGACCTTGAAAAGAAGTTTCATCCAGAGCCAGACAGAGTCCTGTTTTACTGAGCACTTACTGCGTTCCAGGAGCCACACCGAGTACTTGATCATTATCATCTCAGCAAGCGCTCAAAATAAAAAGCCCAGGTGGTAGGTGCTACGATTATTTTTTAACTATTATTACTACTTTATTGAAGATAGAATGGAGGCAGTGGTAGAGAGGGACTTGACTCTGAGTATGTGTGAGTTTATTCTGTGATTTCGACGTCGTGCCAAACTTGAAGTCAGTTAGGTCTGGGTCAGAGCTCCAGCCTTGTCGTACCAGCTGTATGACCTTGAGCAAGTCACGTAACCTTCCTGAGGCTGAGCCCCTTGTCTCTGGAACAGTGGCAATAAAAGGGCTCCTAGAGTTGTTGTGAGTCACATAAAAGAGAATGTGGAAGAGCCTGGCATTGTGTCCGTCAGTGGCGGCCACTCTAACACACCAGGTTCTTCTCAACTCCTAATGAAAATGTACTGAAACAGTGATGATTCCCCTCCTCAGCATGCAGAGGGTTAATGTTGAACTCGGGCTGCCTGCCTGCCTGTCTCTGATCTTGGCACTAATTATGTACAGAAATCACTTTGCCTCCGCCGCATAGAATGAAAACGATTGTGGAGAGATGGAATTTATCATGCAACGTGTTATGAGAGTTTCTCTCGAGACTACCTCAATTTCCCCTACTTTTCTCCATTTCCCCCACTCCTTGCCAGATAATCAAACACCAAAGTTATATTAACCTCCCAACCACTTCAATTAAAACGCTCATCCAAAATTTGAAAACAATTAAAAAACCCATTATCTCAGATTTAACGTTCCCCGATTCCGCGTCTATTTTCTGCTGCGGCGTGCTCGGCAGGTGACATTCTCACAGTAGGCGCCTTCCAGAACGCAGTGTCTGTTCTCCGCCCGCCGGGCCCCCGGCTGCTCTCCTGGCACAGGCCTTATTAAAGCCACACGCGCCCCGGTGTACGCCTGTCATGTCCACACGCGTGGCGGTGATTGATTGTTTTAATGAGCTCTCCATCTGTTCCGTGTTCTCCTGTCTCTGCTCAGTAATGGGTTTCAGAGACAGGAGAGAACAGACTCCACTCTTGGGAGGTCGTGGACTCCAGGAGGGGGAGGGCCTCTGGCTTGGGTCTGCTTGTCGTTGCCCAGGGATTCTGCCTGGCCTGGGAAATCGCAAGTGGTTTCCCCAGAGCAGAGCATGCTGGGAAGTGTGTCAGGTGCCGGGGTGGCTGCAAGGACCACGAGACACCTCAGGTTGGCGCAGGAGAAGAAGGGCTCTTCGGGCACTCCTTGCTGGCGTCCTCAGTTTGGGGACTTCACAACACGTATTGAGTGCCTGCTGTATACCAAGACAGCATGCATTTCCAAACCATGAAGATATGCTCTCCAAGATGCGGTGGAATCCAATCCAAAAGCTCCTTGGGTCGCCCCGGGTGGGTGGCACAGTGGGTGGGAACATCACCCTGGAACACCAAAAGGTTGTGGGTTCAATCCCTGGTGTAGGCACCTACGGGAGGCAACCGATCCATGTTTCTCTCTCAATGTTAATCTCTCTCTCTCTCTCTCTCTCTCAAATCAATAAACACATCCTTGGGTGAAGATTAAAAAAAACCTCCTTGGATCAAACACATCCATATATTACTGGTGGGCACATAAATCCTTGCAACCTTCCTGGAGTGTAATTTAATAATGTCTATCAAAAGATTTAAGAGATGTGCGTGCCCACTCACCCAGCAATCAGCCTTCTAATCGTTTATTATAAAGGGATAATCATGAAGGGAGAGATTTAACTACAGCTGTGTGCTTTGCAACATTATTTATAAAAGCAAAGGGGTGGGGTGGGGGAAGCCTTGAAAAGCCCAATTGTCCAACGACAAGGAATCACGTAAATTAATGATGGCCCATCCTTCGAAAGGAATGCTAGGAAGTAATTTTGAAGCATGTTAGAGAAGCATATTTATTAAATGGGGCAAAAAGTCTATGATAGGTTGTTGAGTGAAAGAAAATAAATACTACAATCATAGTTTTATGGGAAAAATATATAGTTATGAGAGCGGGGAAAGACGGGAAAAATGTGGTACTTTGAGAAGATGAGAATCGGCATTGTTTCCATATTCCTCTCTGAGCTTTTTCTCTTCTCACTTTTTTACCCGATGATAATGCATTACATTCAGGAACTAGCTGGGGTCTGTCCTGGTGTGACCCCTTTTCTCCGTAGGTTCCCTCAGAGCTTCTTCTTCTGTTCTCTGTGCTGTCTGCTACACAAGGTTCAGCTTCCACTAGGCCGCTTCTTGTTCATGGCCCAGCAGAGCCCCCCTGGCCAGAGGTCAAGCTCATGACCTTGCTACTTCAATGCAAGTATTCTGACTGTTTCTGTCTCTGGGTACCACCTAGTCCACATTTCCAGGAGAGAGGCTGGGAGTGGTTCAGCTCATCTCTTTCGCCAGGGGAAGGCCTGTGTCACCAGCCAGCCCATGAGTGGCTGCCCCTGGGTCAGGTGCCATCGCGTAGATTAGGTCTAATCAGGTGTGGTCCAATCAACAGTGGGCCAGGGTCAAGGTTGCCTAGGCCCATCTATCTCTTAACCAGGGGTGGGGGTGAGACATGTCCCTTTATGAGGTTGTGTGGTTGGGCAGGCAGTCACAATGATTGACATTGTCCTCACAACAGTTCAGGAAAATAATTTGGATAATTCATGGCCCACATACGCACGTGGGAACCAATTCTAAGACCTTGTTCTCTGCTTTGATCTAACAAGTTAGGCCGTTCTTGACCCTGTAGTTACTGACCTTTGGGCTGATACCCTAACTCACACAATTTTGGCCAGTGGAGGTGTTGAACCTATGAAGCACAAATAGCCAACTCTTCCAGGCTTTATTCGAGCTGTGGATGCAGCCAGGAGACTGTGGTGCTGTAATTGTCTCAGACCTGGGCCATGTGGAGTGATAGCAGGGAAGCAACAAATTCCTAAAATAAATCAGGGCTGTGGTCACAAGAAGGGGAATGGATCCAATGAGGACCATGAGGCCACACACCTCTCAGATCTCTGCAGGAAGCAGGATGGGTCCAGGGCCTCAGCCGCCATGCTCTGGAATCCAGCCCTGTGTTTGCGTGGGGTCACACTCCCCCGGGCGGCTCCCAGCCGGGGGCTGAGTGCAGAAGGCAGACCAAAGGAGGCTCCTTCCTGGGGACAGGGGGATCCTCTGGCAGGTCATGTTGGCTCACAGACTCCCTCCGGCCTGGCGGAGTGGCCTGGCGTAGCCATCTAAGATGCTTCCGTCCACTCTCTTTCTTTCCATTTCCCCACCCTTCACGTGGGATCAGACCTGCAGCGAGGTGGTGGCTCCCCCGGCCTCCCCGAGGTCCCTCTCCACCTCGCACAGGCATTTCCCCTAATAAATCTCTTGCATGTGTGACCCCATTTTAGCACCTGCTTCTTGGGAGGCCCAAATGAACAGGTGCAAGGGAGTCAACTAACAAATCTCCACCTTTAATGAAAAGTTCTGGGGTTTGCCAGATATGTTCTTACCCAGTATCTTATTTGACTTGTGGCTTTGGTTGGAGAAACTGCCAGGGACACAAAAACCTTGAAGTTGATATAACAGTATTGACTTACAGGCGGATACCCCTGCCTTCTATTTGCCAAGCACTCAGTGATTTGCAAAGCTCTTTCAGGCAGGTAACTTCATCCAATCTTCACAAAACTGTGGTGAGGCAGGTGGAGCTACTGGACGTCAGTGGGAAGGAGACCGATAACCGGACAGGTTAAAATGAATGGTTTAAGGCCCCATAGATTCATGTCACTGCTGAGCCTGAGAAACTTTCCACAGCTCCCCATCGCCTTCCACATAAAGACCGAGCTATTAGCGCGATGCAAAAGGGCCCTGTGTTCTGGCACCAGCCATGCAGAGCTTTGTTCTGTGTTCCAATAAGAAAACCGTGTACGGTTTGGCCTCCTGGCCTTTGTACATGCTCTTCCCTCCTCCTGAAACACCTTTTCCATCCCCTCTGCTGGTACGAACTTCTCCTCCATCCCCTCTCTTCTTATAAGAAGCTGTTATTTAAGCCTGGGTCACGTGTGCCTTGGGGCCCCCCAGCTTTCTGCACCTATCCATTTCACAGCACATTGCAAACTACATCGTAACCATTCTGTAATCGCCTGTCCTCACAGCTCCACTGAAGAGGGATGATTGCCATCTGTTTGCAGACAAAGAAACAGGACTAGGAAAGTGGAGTGTCTTCATCGGGGTTCTCCAGAGAAGTAGGAGGCTGCGAAGTCCCGTGAGTTGTAGTTGGTGAGCTGGAGACTCAGAAGGGCCGATGTTGTAGTTCTTGTCTGAGCCCAAAGGCCTGAGGACCCAGAGAGCCAGCGGCGTAAGCTCCTGTTCGCAAACCACTAGGCTCCAGGTCTAAGGAGAGCGGATGTTCTGGTCCACGTCCGAAGGCTGGAAAAAGCCAAAATCCCAGCTCAGCCAGGCAGAGGTTCCCGCCTTACTCAGCCTTCAACTGATTGAATGAGGCCCACCCACATTCTGGAGGGCAGTCTGCTGGATGGAGTCAGTGCACTGGAATGTGCCTCTCGTCCGGAGACACCCTCACAGACGCCCCTGGAATACTGTCTGGTGAAGGGTCTGGGCGCCCTGTGGCCCGGGCACCTTGACACGTGACACTAACCGTCACGTGGAATGATGGCCCGAGGTTGCCTGACAGTGTCTGTGGCGGAGCTGGTGCACAAGCTCTGTCTGCAAGGCTCTTCTTACACGGCCACGCGACTGTCCCTGTGGACAGGACAGCCATGGCGCGGTGGCGCCTGCTTGGTCCAGCTGGAGTTTCTGCAGTTCTTGAGGACCTACTAGGTGCCCGGCGCTCTGCTTGGCATTTTGTTTATATGCCTATGACCTTGTCCTGCCACTGTCTCCAGAGGCCTGGATATGTGTGGAGTGGATAAATCTCACTTGCCAGAGTGGATCATTCACTCATTACGGGTTCAAACCCAGTGCTGTGTGACTCCACAGCCATACATCATCCTTCTGGAAAAGTAGGGCTTGTTTTTCCGCGCCCTGATTTCTTAACATCCCTCCTCCCCAGACGCCCTCCTGGAGTCTATAGGGCCCTCCAGGGGCTGCAGGTCTAGGAGCTTGGGCTCTTGGCTCCTCCAGGAGTGTGTCTGGCAAGGAAGCCTCAGCCCCATGCAGATCAGATCTCCCCAGCTCTCTCCGAAGCTGCTGAACAGGCAGATAGCGGACCTCGTGTGCAGGAGCCCCGCCATGCACGTTGCAGATGGGCTGGCCCCTGCTCTAGCCTTCTCTTCCCCGGTTTCCCCAGATGCCCAGGGGTTGGCAGGGTCTGCAGCGCCACGCGGAAGTTTTGTTGAGGGGTTTTGTAGTTTTCTCTTTCTATGTCTCTCTCTAAATCTCAGCAGCAGTTGCTCCTCTGTTTGTGGCAGGCTCCAAGCGTCTCAGGCAGGTGTCAATATTGACAGAAGAGGCCCCGCGGCCCAGCAGTGGATGCGGTTTTTCAGAAGAGGAGCTGAGCAGACTCATTAGGATGGATTCCCGGCATCCTCTGGCAGCCCCAGTTACTCGGCTCTGAGCAACGTGAATATGGATCAGTGAGAGGAAGGAGGCTCGCCTGGATCTGTTTTTTAGACAGTACAGAGTAGGAGTTTAAGGTTGCTGGTTTTACAGCCAGAGAGACTTGGCTTCTGATCCCATCTCTGCCTTTGTAACCCTGCCATCGCCGCCCATGTCACCGTGGGAAAGGGCACTCATCGCTCTGAACCTGTTTCTTCATCTGTAAAATGGGCGTCGTGATACTAAACACGTCAGAGGTGTGCTGTTATAATAATCATACGACTTGATGCATTTAGCACAGGGCCTGGGACGCTGTACGTGTTCAATAAGGACGGAACTTCCTGGTGTCTCATCCCAAAATGGTCCCATCCAGAGGGACCGGCCTCTTGCCTAAGAGTGAGAAAGCCTTTCTCAAAATTCTCCCTGCTGATTTTTCTCATGGTTCATTGGCCAGATTTGGGTCACACGCTCACTCCTAAACCAGTCCCTTGCTAGGGAAATGGAATTTTTATGACTGGTTGAGACCAGTGGTTTGTTAGCCAGAATTCAGCCACTCCTGGTTGGCATCCAGTCAAAGATGACCAAGCACAAAAACAAGCAGGGAAATATAAAACATAATAAGCAGAAATATCGATCCATTGAAATCGGCCCCAAACAGACACAGAATTAGGATCAGCAAATAAAAACATTGGAACAGTTATTCTAATTGTACTCTGTACGTAGAAAACGTTAGGTAGAGATACAGAAGACGTAAAAAAGACCCAGATTGAACTTCTGGAGATGGAGACTGCGTGTGTGAGATGAAAAACACACTGAATGGGATTAGCATCAATTAGATCCTGCAGAAGAAAAGATTAGTGAACTTGAAGATCTTCTAATAGGGACGAGGCAAAGTACAACACAGAAAAAAAGAACTAGAAAAAAAATAGTACAGAGCATCAGCGAGCTGATGCAGGACGGCAGTGTAAAATACGTGTAATTGGCTTCCCTGAGGCAGAGGCGAGAAAGGCGGGACTGGAAAATATTTGAAGTAAGAATGGCTGAAAATTTACCATATTGGATGGAAGGCTTTGGCCTCAGGTAGACCCTGGTTTGAGCCTGGCCCTGCCACTTACCACCTGAGTACCTGGGCGCACGACTCACCTGCTCTGGGCTTGATTGGGAGAGCCGGGACTCAGCCAGTGACCCAGCTCGTGGGGCTGCTGTGAGGCTCCCAGGAGATGCTGTAATAAAGCACTGGGCACAGTGCCTACCAGGGACCTGCTGTTATTTTTATTAGAATCTTCTCTGGCCCTGGCCTCCTGTGGTTAACAGAGATTTCAGTGTTGACCCTTTGGTTCATTTATAGGATGCTGATAATATCCCAGGTTGTGGGCTGATTGCCTTATTTCTGTAAACTTATTACATCCTTATGCCAGCCTCTGAGGACTGTGTATATTCTCCCCATTTCATGGATGATAAAACGGAGGCACGTTAAATTAGGTAGCTTGCCCAAGGCCACTGCTGGTGAAGGCAGTGCTGGAATTTGAACTTCTGAACTCTGCTAACTTCTGAAAGGCTTGGGTTATACCTCGCCCAGCCTCCTTGTTTTACAAATTATGAAACTGAGGCCCAGAGAGGCGAAGGGTCTTTCCAGGGGGAGCACAGCAAGTCAGTAGCAGAGCCAGGGCTGACCCCTGGTGCCGAGCCCAGAGCTGTTCCACTGGCCCGTGGCACCTCTGTGGTAGGGCCAGGAGAGCCAAAGCTTTTTAGACACCGTATTTGCCGATGTGCACAACAAATGCCTTGAGCGCAGACAGGCCTGAGTCCTAGGCAAAGCCCCCTTCCTTTTCTCCTCTACGTCCCGGGGCAGGTGAGCTGCTCACCTCAGCCTCGTCCTCTCTGGCCAGCTGCCAAGTGCCCTGCTGGAATCGTTCATGCAAACATCTTGCATTCAAAAGAGCTGACGAGAGTGGACAACGCTTAACCTAGAGCGACAGGATTGGAGGCGTCTGTGCTAGAGCCGTTTCCTGGTTGGGTGGAGTCTTACCGGCACCTGAAATCATTTATTCTTGAATCATTTGTTCTCTTTTGTTTTGTTCTCTCACTCACATGGCCAACTTGCTGGACACTCCAAGCACCAGGGACTTTGCTTGGTAAGGGTAATACAAGAGTAAAGATTGGGGAGGCATTGTCCCTGTTTTCCAGGGAGGCAGAAAAGGGAACGTATGACTATAATTGTGTTGATAAGTGTGTTGCATTAGTGTGGAATGCATGCCTCCCTACCTAGGCTTATCAGCGCAGGCTTCCTGGAGGAGGTGTCATGAGTTGGGTTTTGAAGAACTGATACACTATCCCCTTTTCCCATTTAGAAGGTGAGCTTCATGAAAGTGGAGACTGTGTTTCATTTACGGCTACATCCCTAGCAGTCAGAACAATGTCCAGCATGGTAGGTGCTCCATCAATATTTGTTGAATGGGTATATAGAAAAATGAAGATCCAGGAAGGGATTCCAGGCTGAAGGAACAGCGTGTGCAAGGACATGGGGTTAAAGAGGGTCACAGCACATTTGAGGATGGCAGGGCGCTCACTGTGGTCTTGGCACAGGGTGCATGGGGCGGGGACGGATGAGCCTCGGCTGGCGATCGAACATGAAGGTCCGTGGGCCGCAGGGTGAGTTTGGACTTCAGCGTGGGCTTGGCTCCGAGGGCAACGGGAAGCGATAGGTGGGTTTTGGGCAGTGCAGCGTCATGGTCAGCTCTGTGCTTTGGGAAGGTCATCCTGTCTTTTGCGTGGAGAAGCAAGTGGGAGTGAGGGAGCGATGCGGGCTGCGGGCTGCTCAGGGCAGCATCTGTCCAACTGGTCTGCACAAGGAGCCCCGGAGAGAAATCCAGGATGGGGGGGCGGGTATCGGGGCCTGACGGAGACCCTGTCCCTGCTTCCCCTTCCTGGCCTCCTGCTGCAGGGCCCGTGGTCACATGGAAAGCCCATTACCATCCCGCCGGGAGAAGCCTCCCCTTGTTAAAATTCTGGGCCAGGGTGTCTTGTGTTAAAGCTGATATTAAGCCATAAAATGTAATATGTTATGACACCGTAAAGTGCAATGTAATCGCCATAAACCCATAAAATGTAATGTAACAGGCACAGTGACCATTACACCTCGTCGCCGTCTAAAACAGTTCACTTCCGCTCTGCTTTTAGACAAACAAACAATTCCTATTCACGGCTACCTCTGGAGCATGGTGTAGGACCATCAGCCCAGATGAGCAGGAGTTGTGATGCCCGCGCCGACGGAGGGCACAGGGGGGCGTGGAAGACAACCCCCAGGCTCCGGAGGAGTTGGACGGAACCTGGGCTCCACTGCCGTTCAGCCATATGTAGGTCGGGGTTCCGCAACGCAGAGCCAAAGACCAGGATTCAGACTAGATTTCACGTTTGCCTAGCTCCTCCCTCTGCCCTAGTCTGCTTCTGTCCTTCTCCTGGAAGGAAATGACTGGACGTCACACCAGGCCACTAGCAGCCCCAGAATCTTCCCTGGGAAGGGATGCAGCCTTCCAGGCCTTCCAGGTGTGAGCTGTCAGCCACCAACCCGTGCAGGGGCTGAGTGATGGGCACGTGGGTAAAGGAGGCGTATATGAGAAGGGAGGTGGTGCCAGGGGCACCGACAGCAGACAACTTAGCATTTGCAGCTATGTCACTGTGCCCGAAAGATGCTCCCTTTGGACCTGGCCTGGTGGCTCAGTTGGTCAGAGCGTCACCCTGATGCACCAAGGTTGTGGGTTTGATCCTGGTCGCAGCACATACAAGAATCAACCAATGAATGCATCAGTGCATCAGTGGAACAAGAAATTGGTGTTTCTCTCTCTCCCTTCCTCCCTCCCTTCCTCCGTCCCTCTCTCTTCCTCTCTCTCAAATCCATAAAAATAAAAATAAAGACTCTCCCTTTTGGCTAATTTCCGCTTTATATATTGCAGATTGTATTACCTGTGTTGTACGGTGCTTGTGCAAATCAGATGAGACCAGAGGGAGTCTTGCCCAGTTCCAGACCTAGAGAAAACCCCTTCATGCACAGATATTCTCATAAATACACGCCCCCACACACACACAGTTTCACGTACACGCACTCAGTGTATCTTCGAATCATGTAGCACACGTACTATGGAATCACCAGCCCCTACGTGTTTACGGAAGGATGCACAGAGAAATGAACATGCATGTAAATACGCACATAGACCCTCTATCAGGCGCACACCAAAGCTGTGCTAGCAACAGGGGCGTCTTGATCATGTCTCTCAAGAAGAGAAGGGACAGGGGCTCCTGGATTGTCACGCTGAGAGGGATTCCTTGTGGCTGTACCGCAGGCTCGGTGACCTTGACCTGCCCCGCCCTGACGCCAGGCGACAGTGCAGACTCTTCACGATGAGTTGGAGGCATTCACGGCGGACGGAGAGGCATGTGCTGGCCTGTGATGAGGGGGCAGCGGGCAGGGTGCCAGCGTCCCCTGCTGCAGGGAGGAGGGGGGTGGGAGCTCCTGGGGGTGACGGGAGCTGCGTGAGTCCAGCACGAAGGTCCCACACCCGTGGGAGTGCTGGGCAGTGAGCTGAACACAGGAGAGTGGTCCCTCCCATCCCTGCACCCCTGTGGACTCCGTGTGGCTGAGACATAAAGAAGAGGACCGTGTGTACGCTGGCCTGGATCCGGGGTTTGTGCACGACTCACCTCTGGGACTTCCCTGAGTGGGACACACCTCGCCTGGGGCTGCCAGTGTGTGACTGCTGCTCCAGTGAGGACCGAATGGAAATTCTTGTGTGCGCAGGCACACATGCATGTATCAGGGTGTGGGGACGTCAGTGTCCTGATGGCACATTCTTACCGGGCTGTTTCCAAATGCGGGGGAGGGGGCCCTAAGCCCTGGGGACTCAGCAGTGAACAAGGGGGTTGGCCTGAGTATTGAGTTGAAGTCTAGTCCTTAGGGAGGTTTTAGGCCGTGTGTCCAGTCAGAGAAGCAGAACTGTTCTGAGTTGTGGAAGGGCTTTGCTATAAGGTGAGACCCTATATGATCATGGGGTCTGATGGGGGGGTGTTGTCCACGTAAATCTGTCTGCATTGGATGCTGAGCCTGTAGCCAGCGCGGCTCGCAGTCAGAAGGTGACTGTGGACGAGAGGTGGAGGACAGCAAGGGTGCAGCGGAACCCATCAGAAGGTGCTGGAACCTGTACCTGTCTTTTCCTGGGACCCATGTCAGTGTCTCTGCAGTGTCTCAGCAGTGTCTCTGCTGTCATTTGCTGGAGGACCCTGGAGCCGCCTCCAGACCTGGCACTGGGAATGGAGAAAGAATGGACTAGGAGTGGCAGGAGGTGGAGGAGCCGGGGACCTGCCTGCTGCCCACAAGCCCCCGACAAGGCGGGTCACCAGATCCAGGGCAATGGCTGTGAGCTGGAACACTGTCTGGACTTCCGTGGACCCTCTGAGCACAAACAGGGCCGGCTGCTGCTTCATGTCTGCCTTCCAAAGCTCACCCGAAGTTCTGCTGGCACCAACCCAAATGTAGAACCCCGCAGGGAAGGTAATTTGGGGAAGTGGTTCCAACTGAACTAAGATGACACAGCGCAAAGCTACCCCGGGCGGGGGAGAGAGGGTGCAGGAGGGAGGAGAGTGCAGATGGTGAGGGCAGCAGAAGCGGAGGGGGCTGAGGGTGCGCACCCGCCAGGTGGCGGCGAGGGTGGTCCAGGCGCCCAGGCAGATAGAAGTGGTGGCCGAGCTGAGCAGGGGAGGGAGGGCGGGAGTCAGCCGGCTGCAGAGGGCGGGGTGGAAGACCCTGTGGAGGCCGGAGAGAGGAAGGACAGGGGGCTGCGGGGAGGGGGAGGGGAAGGCGGGAAAGGGAGGAGGGAATGGAGAAGCCGAGGGAGAGAGACAGGTGCAGACAGGAAACAGAGGCGAAGAAAGAAAGAAGCCGTGAGAATGCCCAAGAGAGGGACAGAGATCGGAGAGAGCTGAGGAATTTAATTTAGGAACTGAAGAAGAGCGTGTGTTTATAACATAGATCGCAAGAATAACGGAATGAGATGGGCTGCAGAAATAATCAGGGACCAATAACATAAATACACAGAGACAGACAGACAGACAGACAGGGAGAGAAAGAGAGAGAAACACAGAGATGGACAGACACTGGGAGGGAGAGAGATGGAGACACACCTGTATAAGAACTCGCCCAGTCGGTATACGATGTGCATTCACATGTGTCCATACAGAGACTCGAAAAAACTACACGAAAACCCCACTGGTTCCCCTCCATTCCCTCACACCACAGGAGGCGGCAGGGGTTAATCCCGGCCAGACCCTGAGCGGGCCTTGGGAGTGGACCTTCTCCATGACGCCATGGGCTGTGCTGGTGCTGGGGGTGGGGGTGGGGGACACTCAGCACACCACAGCCATCTCCTGGGGAGAAGGTGGCCCTTTCCGATACAATAGCAAAGCCCGCCCGAATCAGGCTTGGCTTTGGGGGTGGCGGGGGGGGGGGGTTGCTGAGACCGAGGCCTTGTTTCTGGCATTCTACATCTCGTTTTGCAGTGTTATTAATGAACAGAACAGACTGCAAAAGCAGGGAGGCAATGAGGCGGCGTGATGTCCCCCACTGTGAATCTGGGTGAGACCCCCGAAGACTCCGTCAGCGGGAAGGACACAGAGTGGGCGGCCAGGGACGGGGGGGTGGCAGCGGGAGTTTGAAAGCAGAGGAGAGCAGACTGGACATCCCAGCGTCTGCTGCGCAGCTCAGCTGCCTGTGTGTCTGCACGTGCCTGAGCGTGTGCACGTGAGAAAGCACCACGTGCACGCCCATCTGGGGGTGCCCATTTGCATAAACACGTGTGTCTGAGTAAACGGGAGAGAACATCTAAAAATCGAAGGTCTTCTCAGGCCAGAGGAAAACAGAGTTCCTCCTGCATCTCGCCTCCCCCCAACCCCGTCTGTTCATGGAGGGTGTTTTTCAAGGAAGGGAAAAACTACCAGCACATTTACTGTAGATGAAAGGAAAACCGTGATTTTGAAATTTCTCCTGGTTCTTGGGGTTCAGACGGAGACGTGAGCTAGATGCGTCTGTCCTTTCTGAGGATGCACCATCCAGAAGTTTGAGTAATGCCGAGGGAGGTCCTGGAGCCTGTCTGCAACGGAGATGAAAAAAGTACTCATTTGCTGAACCAAGTAAAATTTTGTAGGTGTCTTCTGGCACGGGGAAGCTGGCCGCGTGTGTCCATCAGGGGCAGTGCGAACACATACACAGAAACGCCACGAGGCAGGGGCCTGAGGGAAGGACAGTGAGACGTTTCCTGCAGGGTCTTCCTTAAGGAGCCTTGCAGGTGGAGATGGAGGTGGTTGAGTATTATATTTTTGGTTGTTTCCTATTTCACATGGTGCTGTAATGCACTCCTGATATCACTAAATCTCTCATGAAAGTCTGTGTATTAGTTGAGGTAAAGGTTAAGCTGCTGTAACAAAGAACCCCACATGCAGTGGATTAAAAAAGATGAGTTCATTTCTTATTCATGAGACAGCCTGAGGTGAGCGGGTTGGAATATGCGGGGCTTTGCTCCACACCCTCAGCCAGAGGCCTAGGTTTCTTCCCTTGCGTTGTCCTCATCTACATGGTTCCACTGCATCCAAGCACATCCTTACGCCTTTCTGTAAAGGGGAAGGAAGAAAAAGAACACGGAGTGCAATTTTCTTCTAAGCAAATGCAGCAATGTTAAACCCCTTACTGTTGCTCACATTCCATTGGTTAAAACTTAGTCCCATGATCCCATCTTGCCTCAGGGGTGGCTGGGAAGTGTAGTCCCCAGCTGATCAACCACGTGCTCAGCTGTTACTATGGAAGAAAAGGAGAGTGGAATTTGTGAGAAAACTTACAGTATCTATTGTAATCTTAGACCTGGTCTGAACCACCGTCGTTTCTTACTTGGATTATTGGATATTCTCCCAACTGTACCCTTGCTCCCTCCAGTCTATTCTGAAAGCAATTACCAGAAGCGCTGCAAAAACCATGTTGTTCTCTGCTCAGAATTCTCCGGGGGCCTCCCATGTGCTCTGAGTAAAAGCCGAAGTCCTTGGAATCACTCAGCCAGCCCTGCAGGATTCCCACCTCCCACCCACTTCTAACGTCGTGTCCTGTCACTCTTCTCCCCGCTTGCTTTCTCTAGCCACACTAGCCTGTGTCTTCTTCGCTCGTGCCAGACACACTCCAGCCTCTGGGCCTTTGTGTTGCCGTCGGTAGTGAGCTAATACCATCGGTATTGTGGGAAAGGGGAACAAAAGGGAATCACACACTGAGTTTAATAAACCAGGGAGCTTGAGCCTATTTGCTTCACCAGGAAGCCACAGCTTCACACCCCAGGGGATCACAGCATTGCTCCACCAAGGGGGTTAACACGCCTCCCTTCCCCCTCCAGGACAAGGGGAGGTGTGGGACCCGGGAGGCCTGTCAGTCTAACTGGTGCGTGGGCCTATCAAAAGTCTGCAGAAACTTGGGAAGTTGATTGGTTCTTTTGAAAAAGTCACCTGGTCTATCCCAAGCCCACGCTAATAAAATCCCAGGGGAACAAGGAAGCCTGCTTTCTCACTCTCTCCCTCCCTCCCTCTCTCCCACCTGGTTTTTAAGTTAATAGACAAGTTTTGAGCAATTGTAGATGTACTGAAAAACTGAGTGAAACGTCTAGAGAGTTCCCATGCAACCCCACCCCAACAGTCTCCCCTATTATCACCGTCTGGCGTTCTCGTGTGGCTCATTTGTTACAGTTACTAATCACTGACGTCCATGGTTGACATTTTTTGTTCACTCTTTGTGCTGTACATTCCTGCCCCTGTCCCCACGCAAACTGGGTCCTCGCTGTCTCCCCGGTCGTCGCTTCAGCTGAGTTGTGTGCACTGCTGGCCCTTCATGTGTTGATTTTAATTGCCACTTAAAACGTCTCCAGAAAGCTTACGCCATGATGTGATTTGGCATTGAAACGGAAAGTTTCTATGTGCACAGAAAGGCCCCCCAAACAGAGCAATGGGGTGCAGATTTGGTTAGTGAGGCAAATCTTTGTCTTTTTAAAAAAAATATTTTATTTATTTATTTTTAGACAGAGGGGAAGGGAGAGAGAAAGAGGGAGAGAAGCATCAATGTGTGGTTGTCTCCCTCACGCCCCTTACTGGGGGCCTGGCCCACAACCCAGGCATGTGCCCTGACTGGGAATTGAACCAGCAACAATTGGTTCACAGGCCGTCACTCAATCCATTGAGCCACACCAGCCAGGGCCAAATCTTTGTCTTTAGGAATGACCTCCAGTACCGTGTTTACTTGCAAAGTAACAACCAAATCTTTACTAACCCACCCTCACAAGGGGGAAAAAACCCCACAAGTAGATGATGCCGTATTACATTTGTCACCGAGATAGATGCAGAAGGATTCCCTGTCATATACCAAGTCAGGCACCAAAAGGCAAGAGAAATCGCCAGGTTCCTCAACATAGTTGGAGGGAATTTTTAGCAAAGAATGTTGTAACCCATTCAGGTTTACGTAGGACCATTCAGGCATTGGGTCGCCTCACCTGGAAGAGCTTTATGTTTTTATTTCTTAATTTTACATAAAATAGCAGCGTACCTCAAAATCAATGATGTTTTGCATTTAATGAAAGAATCGAATTCAAGTTAGTTAAATACATGTGATGCGATTCCAACTTAATGACCAATTAACTCTCATAGTATAGCATTGATGTGGTGTGATACTTAAAAACAACAACAAAAAAATCCTCTGTTTCCCCTTTCTTTCCAAAGATCTCGCCCAACAAGGAGTAAGGAAAGAGAGAAAAGAACTCTCCACTTTCATCGTGAAATAGATGCACATGTCATTTATGGGCACGCGCCAATACCAGCGAAATGATGTATATCCATGAATTCAGAAATACTGGTCCTAGGGATTCATCCTGAGACAGAAAGCATGACCAAGGGCACATATTGAGTTGCCAGGATGCTTATCTCAGCTTTGCTTATAAAAATGAAAAATTAGAAAGAATTTAGATGTGCGTCAGGAGAAGGGTGCTGAAGTTACAAGACACCTGTGAACGGGACAGCAGAGTAGGCAGACATCAAAAACGAAGTTGATGCTCACCAATGTGGAAAAATGCTCACGATCTGTAATTATGGAAAGGAGGACACAGTCCAAACTTGATACTGTTTTTTGTAAAACAATGACAATAATAATAAAAACCCTGCCTATGTCTATTTGGGATGTGAACGTTGAAAAGAAACAGATGAAACGCAAGGGTAGTTATCTCCCGTGTGTAGCGGGGATGTGGGAGATTTTTGTTTTGTTCTGAGTTTCTGATTCTCCCTCAATAAAATATTTTCATGTGGTTAGGAGACAATAAGATTAAGGGCAGGGGAAGGAATCGATGCAGGCCCCGCGAGAGAAACAAAGACAAGCCACCAGTGGAAGCGTCCCCCGTGGAATTTCTGTGGTCCCCACTCCTGCTCCTGTGATGACTTTGTCTGCTGAGGGAAAAAAAATTCTAATCATACTACTAATAAAAGTATCTCGGTGGGAAATATTTTTAGCTCAATACACGAAGCCCCGGCAGCAGCGGAAGTCTGCGGGGTGTCTGTTTGCATTTGTGCGGGAAGTCCGGGAAGGCTTTGCCAAGTGTGTAAATATTTGCTGCTCCGGTGAGTGTGTTTTCTTTTGTCTCTACTCTCCCTGTGCCCTGCAGCGGGGAGGAAGCGTTGTAGCATGGTGTGCACCACCGGCAGGTTCTTTCTCGGAGCAGGGAGGCGGTCGGAACTGGAAAGGAAATGGCTCCGTCATGGACTGGAGATCTGTGTGCCCCCCTCCCCGGATTCATACGTTGAAGCCCTGACCCCCAGTGTGGCTGCCTTGGGAGGCGAGGCCACTAAGGAATAACCAGAGTTAGATGAGGTCGTGAGAGCGGGGCCCCAGTCCTATAGGGTTAGCGTCCTGATCCTATCACACTCTGTGCACACGCACTGAGGAGAGGCCGTGTGAGGACACAGGGAGAAGGCCAGGAAGAGAGGCCTCACCAGAAACCAAGTCAGTGGCACCTTGACCTTAGACTCCCAGCCCCCAGCGCTGTGCATTTCTGTTGTTGGCGCCTCCCAGTCTGTGATATTCCGGGCAGCCCCGTCCGCTCTGCGTGCCTCTCTCCGAGGACTGATCTCACCCGGCCCGAAGGCTGAGATCATCCTCCCTGAACCACCGCCTGAGGGAGACATCTGGCCCCTCATCCCTGTGGAGTCCCCACCCTCACCTTGATTCTTTGCTCCAGTCCGCCTCTTGGCGCCTGCCAGATGTGTTCCGGGCGGCACACCGGACATTCTCATGGCCTCACTTTACTAACGGGGGTCTCCCCTCCTGCGGGGCCATCCCCTTCCTGCCCCAAGCCCACCCTAGTCTGCCCTTCCTCTAGGGACCATCACTGCGGTCCCGTGTCTGTCACTCAGTGGACACTCGTGCCAGTCTGTTCCCCACCGGGAACTGTGTCTTGTTGCTCGTGAGATCCCCGGCACCTACAGCTGCCTGGCGCACAGGAAGCACCCACTGAATATCTACTGTGGAGTGAATGAATGAATGAGTGAATGACGAACAACGTAATGGTTGCCTGGCCCTTAGCAACCCCAGGTCCTCTGGCCTTCTGAAAGAATCCAATCCAGCAGTTCCCAGACTTCTTGGTCTCTGGACCCCTTGCGTGCTTAAAAGTTACTGCAGACCCCAGAGAGTGTGTGGCTGTGCTTATATTTATTGTTGTTTACCATGGTGGAAATTAAACCTGGTGAGTTTTAAAAATATTTATTTATAAATCCATTTAAAAACAGTACTAGGTCTGTGAAATGTTAACAACACTAATGCATTTTTATAAAAAATAACTATATTATCCAAAAATAGCCCTGGCTGGTGTAGCTCAGTAGATTAGACGCGGGCTACAAACCAAAGGGTTGCTGGTTCAATTCCCAGTCAGGGCACATGCCTGAGTTGCAGACCAGACCCCCAGTGGAGGGGCCACATGAGAGGCAACTACACATTGATGTTTCTCTCTCTCTCTCTTTCTCCTTCCCTTCCCCCTCTCTGAAAATAGATAAATAAAAAAAAAAACCAAAATGTAAGTGAGAAGAGGGGCATTGCTTTACATTTTCACAAAGCTCTTCATTGTCTGGCAACAGAACATGGCTGGATTCTCGTGGCTGCTTCCGAGTCTGCTGTAACGTCATAGGTCACGTAGACTCCGGAACATTCCTCTTTATGCACATGAGAATGTTATTATAAAAAATAGTTCTGGCTCTGGCCAAGGAGCTCAGTTACTCGGCACGGTGTCTCATATGCCAAAAGACTGCGTGTCTGATTCCCAGACAGGACACATACCTACACGTACCTAGGTTGCGGGTTTGATCCCCAGCTGGGGTACATATGGGAAGCAACCGATCAATGTTTCTCTCTCATACTGATGTTTCTCTCTCCCTCCCACTCTCTTTCTTCCTCCCCCTTCCTCTCTCTCTAAAACCAATGGACATATCCTTGGGTGAGGACTTATATTTTTTAAAAAATTGTTTTGATTTTGGTAGACCCTCAGAAAGGATTGGAGGAGGGGGTCACCTGACCTCCCTGGACTTTACTTGGAGAACCATGGATCCAGTCCATCTCTACCATTTCCTATTTTATGGATGAGGGTACTAAGGCGAGAGTCATGAAGGGACTTGCCCAAAAGAAGCAAACTTTCCAGATAAACAATAATGATAAAAAAGCTATCTATTACGTATGAAGTTCTTACTCTGTGCCAGGCTCTAATCTCATGGCGTCTTCCACCTGCCTCTCTAGAGTTGGACCTGTTTTGACCCTTGTTTGCAGAAGAAGAGGAAACTAAAGACCAGAGAGGCCATGTCAATTGTCCAAGGTCACACAGCCGGCCAGTGGCAGAACTGGGATTCAAACCTAGAGCCGTGTGTTTCAGTTCTGGCTCCTAATCCATCATCCACATCCCAGAACCGAATGTTTGTGAGTTGGAAAGAATGAAGAAGACAGGCTCCTCTCAAAACAAGGGCTGACCTCACAGCCCAGAGAGAGTGAGGGTGCCCCAGAGGGTCCAGGGCAGAGCTGGGGGGCCAGGGCTCTGGCCAGAGAAGGAGGTGAGTCTCGGTGGACGTCCCTCAGGAAGCACTCCGTGCGTCTTCGCCAGCGGCCTTGGAGGGACTCGTCTCAATGCACCAAAAATCACACCCGTGACCCTTGGGTCCCTGGAAAATCTAATTGCAGATGATGTGTTGCTCCAATTAGTCAAATTTGCCAGCCTTCCAAACCTTAATAAGGAAAATTCTTATCAAATGCAGTTAATGAATATGAATGCACTCCTCTTGCATATCGTCGATGACTACACTTTGACACATGTGCTTTTGATTTGCGGGATGATCACATCCAGTGAATTTATACTTCTGGAATACTCTTACTCAAAAATGTGTTCAAGATATTTTCATTATATTCAAGACTCAGTGTAAGACATTCAAGACTATGTTCTTCATTAGGAGATCGTCATAAGAAAACTAACCAGCTCCCATGATATTCCGCTTTAGACAAATTGAGCTGAAAATTGTGCCAAGAAAGATATTCACTGAATAAGTTAGAGACCCATATATTAGAAAGAAGGCCATATTCATATCCGTTGTAAATACTCCAGAAAGCTGGTCTTCAACACATCTTTGGCAAATGTAACAACCTGGTGGGTTGGTGGTCTGGCTCCCAGCCAGGTATTGGTTCGAGGTCTCTTGGGCCAGTCTGGGTCTGTGCCTCTCTCTTCTGTGGCCAACGCGGGGGCAGCGGGGGCAGCGGGGCCCACCAGGAGGCTCTGGGTTGCATCTGGACCCTCAGAGATAATAAGACATTGCCGTGTCCTCAAGCACCACCTTGATCCCGTGGTCACCTCCAGGAGGGGATCAAAACAGAGGCGACAAGGGAGAGGTGGGCTCCCGTTGGCTGCAAAACTCTGCCAGGGACTTCGTAAGCATCGTTTCCCTCTAACCGACCCAACGAATTGGCCGTGACCATGACCCCCTTTTACTGATGAGGACGCTAAGGCTCAGACAGGTAAAGCGCCTTGCCCAAGATCATTTAGTCAGTCTAGGGCAGAGTAGGGATTCAAGTTCAGGCAGAGAGGGATTGGAACTTAGACAGAGGGGGCTGGGACTCAGGCAGCTAGATTTCACAGCCCACAGTCTCGGCCATTGAACTGCATGTTCACCCACAAATACGGCTTTCTGAGCTGCGTGGATTCGATGAACAAAGGAACGCAGGTCGAGGTGGGACCTACTAATGGGGACTGAGAGGGTGGGGCTTTGGAGAGGAGGAAGCTGGGAGCTCCCGGGGTGTTTGACTGCACGTCCGTGCGGATGGATATTAGAGGAACCAGGCAAAGCAGGGGGGAGGAAACTGTGAGTGACAGGCCGGGCCCCTTTTCCCTTCTTGGTGTCATGTAGTGCGATGCATGACGGAAATGATGTATCGCTCCGCACTGTCTGCACTCTAGCTGTCTGTTTGCTCGCTCTCTGGCCACGTGGTTGCTCGGCGCTCAGATCCGGCTGTGACTAAGCCCAGGGAGCCCTGGAGAACAATGCCAGCCGTTGATGTAGCTGCTCGCGCTGCGCTGCTTCTCCGAAACTTTGTAGAAGTTTCCAGCTTACAGAAGTATTCACTTCATTCTTTTGAGGGGAAAAAAAACCCAACTTTTACACCACCGTCACATTGCTGATAAGTTAGAAAATGTCTAGACCTAAAATAATAAGACAAAAATCACCAGTAAATCTTTCTTCCCCTACTCCAAAAATATCGTTAGTACTAGTGGGTGTGTATTTCTCCCTAGGGTTTTTGTTTTCATGCGGTTTTAAAGTCATGTTGCATCTGCTGTCTGGGGGCCTGAGTCCTTTAATTTGTTACAATCCTATCCATGAAGACAACTCCACATCATTTCTATTATGGCAGATATCTGAGGGTTCACGATTTATTCCCTGTCCCCAAAGGGCTGAGAGAGAAGTGCTTTGGGGCTACCTGGGGTGCTGGCTGCAGGCTTGAGGGGCCTGGGACAGGACTTAGCAAGGCTGGGGGGGCAGGTCTCTGGGGAGGGGTCCCCTCTGGTCTCCCCCCAGCCAGCCAGGGCTCAGGAGACTTCCAATAGTGGACATGCAGGGCCACCTGCGCAGTAACCCTCTGTCAGTGGCAGCAGGCTGTGGGCCAGTGCCCTCACCTTCATGGGCTCTCTGTCACGTGGGCTGTTGAGAATCGTGAGATAAGCCTCCTCTGCACCCACCTTGCGCCACCTCTGCGCCCTCCACTCCGTTTATTTAAGACTGGTGACTCCCTGGACACAGGAAGGCTCTGTGTACCCCTCCTGAGGATGACGGATTGTAGTAGCTTTGTTCCCCCAAGACAGTAACATTTGCAAATACCACGTGACCTCATTTACACGTGGAATCTGAGGAACAGTATAAAACAAACCAACAAAACAGAAACAGACTCACAGGTAAAGATTGATCATGGCCAGGGGGGAGGGGGTTGGAGGACTGGATGAAAAGGGGGAGGGATGGAGAAGCACAGGTCGGTGGTTACACAACAGTCACAGGGATGTGAAGTCCAGCACAGGAGATACAGTCGATGATATTGTAACAACACCGTACGGTGCCAGGTGGGTCCTGGGAATATCACGGGAACCCTTTGTAAACTACATGATTGTCTCACCGCTATGCTGTGCACCTGAAACTAACACAAAATAATCTTAAAATCAACTGTAATTGAAAAAATTTATAAAAGTAAGAAACAAAGTTCTGAACCACTTTTGAAACATGACTCCAATGTCCCGTTTTCCTGGCTTCATTCTTTTTTTTAAAATCAGATATTCTAGAAAACCTGAAACTGGACAAATTCAATCATTTTACATATATATTTTTAAAAATGCAATAGTGCTTTGGCAGGACTTGGCAGGACAACGTGGCCAGGCTCGCTGGACGGCAGGGACTCGGCCTGGGGGTCTCCATGCGCTAGGCCCCAGCACCCTGCCCCTCCCCCAGGGCCGGCTTTCTGGCCCCCTCTCTGCCTCCCGCTGAGTCCTCCTTCACTGCCCCCAGGTGCTCTCTCTCTCTCCCCCCCCCCCCCCAAGAGCAGAGAGGCTGGGTGTGGCGGACGTTAGTGCCAGAGACGGTGAGAGGTTGGTGAAGGCCTGGGGAGGCGGCCTGGGCTGGTCTCCTTTTGTAAATGTTATTTCACGTTCGAGAATCGTGCTGAAGAATAGACACCCTCCATGAGTCATATTCCCTCCTTGACACTGTGTTATTTATAGCCAGATAGTGAGATAACATATAGGAAAAAAACCCCTCCCCACAGTGCCTGGAACATAGGCAGCGCTCAACACGTGCTGGCTGTTGCTTTGGTTTTGATTATTTAAAAAGGCATAGACAGCATTTGGACCCCACGTCTGGGCAACCGTAGCAAGTGTGAGATGAACACCGTTCCCGCCACGAGACCCTCCCCCACCGCCCACCTCCCCCACCCACCCAGGAACCAGCCCCAGGCAGCATGCATGCTGGCGACTGTTTTCCTGCCCCTCGCCGCCTGGAGACAGCCAGGGTGTCACCGGGCAGATAAATGCATCCATCTTCTCCCGCTGAAATTGGCACGTCCGGCGCGGAGCCTCGATGATTTATTCGCCAGTGACAGCTCTGCTCCGGGGCGGAAGTGCCCTGGCTTGCGGAGCGGTTCCTTCATTTGTCTTTGCCGGCGACGCAGGCCCGCGGGATCCCTGCCCCAGCGCCCACCAGCGCCTCCTTCCTTCTGTATGCCGCTGCTCCTATCAAGGGGCCTGGCATGAGGGGTGGGGGGTGTGCTTGCCTTCCCGCCTGCAGAAGCGCCGTCTTGGGTCTCCTTCGGCCTGGGAGGCACCTGGAGGTGATCCTGGAGCTCCGGGTTGCGCGGGGGAGGAGCGGAGCATATGTGGCATCAGAGAAACCACATTTCCACGACCATGGGTCTTTTCCAGATGCCGTGGGAGTCAGACTGCCCTGGGCTCAAAGGCTGCACCTGCTGCTGGTCAGTGGTGTGGCCTCAAGCAAGTGGCCTGGCCTCTCCGGTCCTTGGATTCTGCGACGAGGGAGTAGCAGCAGCTACTCCCTGCCGCCGGGTGAGGACAGCATCTGCAAAGCACCCGGCCCAGAGTGAAGGAAGGGGGCCTGACAGAGGCAGGAGGCTTTTAATAAAAGGCGGCGATTATTCATATTTTCATTCTCATTATTATGTCCCAGGCTCCGCGCTCATCCCTGGAGAAAAGGGAGTTTTTTTTCTTTTCCTTAGTTTTATGAAAGGTGAGAGCTGGAAGCAACTTATAGAAAAAGCTTGACAGATCCAAGCTCTGACTCCCCAGCACACCCACACCGTGTGATCTTAAGGCGGGCGAGCTCCTTCCCTCCTCTGAGCCTCGGTTTCCTCATCTGTGCCGCGAGGACGACGCTGAGAAACGTCGTGGGAAGCATGTGGCCTCGAGAGCACTCAGTGGGGATGTTTTTCTCCCACCCCTTCTTGTGATGCAGTGCCTTCTGGTTCACAAAGGGGAGTGACCGCCATCATCTGGTACAATTTCCGCCGTATACCCGTCACCCCAGGGACGGATCATAATCCCTGATTGAGAACAGGGGCTCAGAGGAGTGCAGGACCTTCCCAGTGCAAGTCCATTCACGTAGCCAACACTCGCTGAGTGCCCGTGGCGCACCGATCACTGCTTTAGGGGCTTCCAATATATCCAGGCAACCCCCCCCACCCTGTTACAGTCTACAGGGGGTTCCCCCCACCTATCTGGGTTTGTTTCTGCCTGCCGCCTGAGGAAAGATGTCTCTTAATACCAGAGATCAGTGAAAAGGAAGGGAATTTATTATTAATTTGAAATAACATGAACTAAAGTTCCCCACAAATGCACACAGTCCTCCCAGCACCCTCCACGTGGCAAAAGGGAACACCTCCAAAGCCTCGTGGTCTTGACTCTCCCCCAAGCCTCATGGTCCCAACCAAGACACCAAAGCCACATGGTCCTAAACAGACGCGTGGTCCCAAAAGAGAGACACCCAATGGCTGCCGAGCCTCCGTTTAAATCCCAGCGCTAATCTTCCTCTGCAGCCCCATTTCCGGCTCCTCCCACAATTGGCCGCAGCTGCCAGCATTCTGGGCAGGTGTGGCCTTGTGGTGTGGAGCCAATTATCTCCAAGCTCTTCTGGACCCTATTACACATCCATATTTGGGGCTCCCCTCTTGGCTGCACCCTGTAACAACCCCACTACAAGTCCCTGTGTTCACAGACCTTACATCCTGGAGGTAGGGTGTGGATAATACGCAATGGAAACAATAGACGGATGAGCTGTACAGTGTGTGAGAAAGTGACAGATGCTATGGAGACACTCACCCTGACAAGGGGGATCAGGAATGATGGGCAAAGGAGAGGCAGGTTGCAGTTTAAAAAAAATTATTTATTGATTTTAGAGAGAGAGGAAGGGAGAAAGAGAGAAACATCGATTTGCTGTTCCACTCATGGATGCATTCATTGGTTGCTTTTTGTCTGTACCTTGACCGGAATCGAACCTGCAACCTTGGTGTGTTGGGATGATGCTCCAACCACTGAACCACCCTTCCAGGGCAGGTGGCAGTTTCAAAGAGGGTCTTCGAGATGAGGAGATGCCAGCTGAGCAAACACTGCAAGGAGATGAGAGGTCTGCCGTGCACATGTCTGGGGGGAAGAGTGTTCCGGGCAGAAGGGAAGCGTGTGCAAAGGCCCTGGGCCGCTCACGGAACAGCAAGGAGGGATGCGGAGAGGCCGGGAAGGGATGAGGTCAGGGGGACACAGAGGGAACGGAGGGTGTGTGGAGAGACGATCCTTTGGGACTTTGAAGCCATAATAAGGACCACGGCTTTCACTTGGAATGAATCGGGGAGCCGTTGAATAAAGCTGTGCCATCGTGAGTAATATTTTCCCCAGAATGGCTCTGGCTGCTGCAGTCAAAGTGACTGGTAGGGTGTCCACCGGCAGATGAATGAACAGACAAAACGTGGTCTAGCCATGCAAAGGGATATCATTCAGCCATAAAAAGGAATGAAATTCTGATATATACTACAACGTGGATGAACCCTGTAGAGAGTATATCAAATAAAAGAAGCCAAACACAAAAGGATTTTAGCTACGTGAAGTCTCTGGAGCAGGCAAATTCACAGAGACAGGAAGCGGAACAGAGGTTACCCCGTGCTGGGGAGAGGGAGGGTTGGGGTGGGGGTGGTAGCTGTTCCTTAACGCCCAGAATCTGTCCGGGGCGATGAAAAAGTTTCAGAAATAGATGGCGGTGATGGCAGCACAACACGGAATGTAATTGGTGCCACCAACTCTGGTGCACTCGTAGAAGCAGTTACACTGGCAACTTTTGCTGTTTATTTTACCACTATTTTTTTATAAGCATTCACGCGGGGGGAAACAGCCTATGCTGGAACAGGCTCAGATCAAGGTGGAGGCAGGGGAGGCGGCGAGAGGTGCGCAGAGGGTGGTGCCCTTGGCAGTGGAGGGTTTCCTGCTGAGTCGTGGGCGTAGCTGGTAAGCCCCAGGGCCAGGCCTCAAACCCGAGTCCTCTGAACCGTCCCCAGGACCCCCCACCCCCAGGGCCGCAGGACTGCACAGTGAATGCCTGGGCTCCTGCAGGTCACCACCCGCCCAGCCTCCCGGTGTGTCCAGCTCCTGGTGGCCCCGCCAGGAATGGGGGCTGGACTCCTCTGGCTCATTAAAGGCACATGGTTCCCCCTACCTAGAGGGGAGGTTCTGGGCAGGAGCCCCTGGACGTCAGCACTCCCCCCACCCCACCCCACCCCACCCCACCTCCTCGGCGTGCACCGTGAATCCCACCCAGGCAGCTCAGCTCCGGGTGGGCAGCTCCCCTCTGTTTGCTGCATCGCTCTGGTTGTCCGGGAGACGAGTTCCCAGGTTGCGAGCCCGGATTATGAACTGGGTGGAACAAAGTGGAACGGATGAGCTCATGGACAACACTGTTGCTGTTTGCGTGGTGAAGCTTAGTAACCAGCCAGAGCAGGACTGACCCGAATCTTGATCCTCCTGAATTCAGGCACCTTGGACAGAGGGAGTCCTGGGGGATCTTGTCTAGATGAGGGGCTCAGATAGACCCGGGTTCAAATCCCAGCTCTGCCTCCTGTCTCCCGTGTGACCTTGGATGGTTGGTTTCCCTTCTCCGATTTCCCCACTTTTTCCCACTGGAGCAGTACCACCCACCTTCTGGACGAGACAGGTTAAGTGACAAACAGATGAAGGGATGTCGTAGAGTTACAACGGCTAGACGAACGGACACATGACGGAGGGCATCAGAGAGCACGGGCAGTGCCTGGTGACAAGCTGATGAGGGGAGTCTGGGTCTCCGTGGGGGTGGGTGCACGTCAGTGCTGACACAGCAGTGGGGGCCGAGGACTGTTTGCGGGGGGAGATCACGGGTTCCGTTCTGCACGTGGGAATGTGGGGAGCCCTGGGGTGGATGATGTCTAGGAGGCATTCGGGGCCCGGAGCGCTGACCCGGCCTGGAAAGAGGCGCTGGCTGTGTTGGCTGGGAGGTGGCTGCCGGAGCCGTGGAGTGGGTGTGACGGTCCTGGGGGCCGTGGACAGGGCCCCGGGCACCACCGAGTCTATGGGGTGGGCCCCCGGAGACTGAGGCACAGAGGGAGAGGTGGGGGGACTTGTCCAGGGTCGCAGGAGGAGTTCCTGGCAGAGCTGGGTTGGAGCTCAGGCGTCATTGTAGAGGTGGCCTGGGAGATGCCGCCGAGCCCGCCATCCCTCTCGGTCTCCATCTCTGTCGCTGCTTCCCTCTCTCTGTTTGTGTTCTCCGTGAAAGGAGTGGAATCAGCCAAAGTCAAGGGGGGAAAGGAGGTGGGATCAATCGCTCACATGGCTGAAAGGAAAGCTAAGCCCTGGACCCCAGGAAGGACGGGAAGGGAGCTACTCCGGGGGTCTGGGGGCGAGAAAAACGGACACCCCTTCAGGGCACGGTCACTGGGGCGAGTCAGTTCCGGCCACTTCCCAGCCTCGAGTCCGTCTGCAGAAGGTTCTCATCCCTACGTGAGGGGCCCTGATGGGCTTGGTGTGGGCCGGGTGGCAGCACTGGTCGGGGAGCGACAGGGCCCTTGCATGGACATTCCCAGTGAAACTGCACAAAAGGATGAGGACACCCCAAGAAGCTATTGAGGGGGGCTCTGACTGGAGGAAAGGGACCCCCAGGTAAAAGCCACAGGTGTGCACCCCCCTCCCCAGGCCTGCACAGGGCTCTCTGGAGCTTCTAAAGCTGGTTGAAAGGCATTCCCTGGGGGAGGTAAGCCATGAGCTTGAATGAATGTGATTGGGCCACCTGATTAATTCATCGCTACTCACTCACACCTGGCAGGGTCCCAAAGCGATGCCACCGAAGGTGGAGCAGGACGGGTTGGGGGGGAAGGAAGAGCGAAACAGGACCTCACCTTTCAGATTATGAGGGCCAAGGGCGGGGTGGAGGAAGGCAGGTCCACACTGCCAAAGTGCTTTTTCTGTGCCAGGAATGGCTCTGCATCTTAGCTTGTTTATTCCTGGCCACAACCCTGCGAGACACTCCATCATCACCCCCGTGTTATTGCCAAGGAGGCTGAGGCCCGGCGAGGCTGGGGAATGAGCCCAGGGCCACCCAGCCAGTAAGTGATGGAGGAGGTTTCAAACCGGGGCAGTCCAGCTCCAGGGCCCGAGCCCGACCCTGACCCTACTACACAGCTCCACCAACGCCGTGTTTGGGAAGGGGACTGCAACTCACATCAAGTCATGTATTACAGCGAGTGTTCCTTATGAGAATCTGATCTTGGATTTCACAACTAGGTTGACTTCTTGTCTTGAAGGCAAATACAGTCTCTATGCAGAATATTTGAAAAACCCAAAAATGCACAAAGGAAAAAAAAATAGAGGCACCTTAAAACAACTATCAAAGCAAATTTGTATTTCTTTTAAATGGGTGGGGGGGTCCTGCAGGTTAGTTTCGGAGGCCAGCTTCTCCCAGGTGACAGCCCGTCACCTTCAGGTGCACCTTTTCCCACTGTGCGGGGCGCCCATTGTTTGTCCAGACAGTCCCCTGTGGTTGCGTCGTTGTGTCATTTCCGGGGCCCTCGAGCACAGATCCAGAGACGCTGCCGGGCGGGGGCTCCACTCAGATCCCTTCTTGCCGGCTCTGCGCCTGCCGTCCTGGCTTCTGGGGGCTCCTGTTTCCGGGGCTTTGCGCCTGGGACTCTCGGTCGCTCTGAGGCTGCTGGAGCCACTTGACCCACAGGGTGGAAGAGCTTGGAGTTTCCATCCTCAGGGGGGAGTTTGCATCCCCCACTTCCCTCCCTAGGGCAGACCTGAGCCCACCAGTGTTGGCGTGGGGGTGCCCACGCCCGGCTCCCTTGCCTCGGAGTAAACTCAGATCCACTCCAGCGTCCTTTCTGGCCACGATGCCCGGCAGCGTGAAGCAAAGGGTGCCGTGCCACTTTCAAGGGCAGATCACAGAAGACACGTTGGGCCTCTGCCTCATGGTCTGTCTTGGATCCCTTGCTGGGCGGGTGGCGGGGCGGGGAAGCCGGCTGCCGGGTCATGAGGACACCCAAACAGCCCTTGGCGGGGGGGCAGCGTGGGGAGGAGCTGACGCCTCCAGCCAACAGCCACAGAGCAGGTGAGAAGCGCCCCCCCCCCGCCCCCCCCCCAGGCCCTGCCTGCAGCCACACCTTCAGCGGAGAGCAGCTCTGGCTGACCGCCTCTCTCCACTTAAAGAGACACGCAGCCGCAGCTGCCCAGCGAGGCCTCGGCGGAAGTCCCGGACCTTAGAAACCGTGCAGTCAGAGCTGCTCCTCAGTGTATCAAGTGTATCACTGTCGTTATCTCAAACATTGCCCTATTTATTATGGTCAGCGCCTCGATGCCAGGCTCATTCATGATGCAACGAGCGCTGCCAGCCGCATCTTCCTCGCCAGACTCCTCAGCTTGTCTCCCCCAGCACCTCCCCAAAATTACTCGGCGGCAGGAGCCAGCCCGCTCCCTTTCCTTCTGATGGGACTCGCTCCGGGAGCCGCCGATCTCACGTGACAGCTCGGCCACACCCAGCGATTCTCCGCGTCTGTCACCGCTGCTGCCGAGACCTTCTTTGTCCCCCGACAGCCAGCCGCGTCCGCGCGGGCTCAGGTCTGAGGTGCGCGAGGGCGCACGTGCGTGTCTGAGCCCGCGGCCCCGCGGCTGGCAGGCGGCCCGTCCTCCTGTCTGCGGCGGGTTTTGCTCGCTGTCACTGTCAGAACCTGAACGAGCCAGGCTGTCACGCAGCGCTGATGGAGCACGGGCAGGCGGAGGAGAAATGAAATCGTCCCTGGGTGTCGGGTCACTAGGCAACACTTCCAAGACAGCTGGTCCTTGCTGTCCCCCCGCCCTGGCGGCCAGGGTGGTGATGGTAACTAAGCAATGGTCCCCTCCAGTTTACAGACCCCTGCGCCCTGCGCTCATCTTCCCAGCCACCCAGTGGGGGCCTGTTCAAGGTGGCGGCGGATTGTTCCCATTTTACAGATGAAGAAACGGAGGCTCTGAGTGAGGATTAAGGGTTGGTTGGTTTGTTTAAGGCATGAATCTACTGAACCTGTGAGTTATTCTCTCTGCCAGCAACTCTTGATCCTCCCTCCCATCACTGCCCCCCGCCCCACCCCCGCTCCCTGGTTAGCGAACACAGTGGTCTGGAACCGGTCCGCTTGGGTCTGGAACTGGCTCAGCGACTCACGGCTGCGGCGCCTTCCACACGTTTCTGGATCACTGCGGGTTGGCTGCAGATTAAGTGGGAAAATGGTTGTGAAGAGCGTAGGCAGCGCTTTGAAGCTAATAAACATTTAATAATGTCATTATTATTAATAATCACCCTGCAGGTTTCAACGTCGACATCATTTCTTCCTGGAAGCCGTCGGTAACGACTGTGGCTCCAGCCAGGCTGGGCCCTGGCCGCCTCTGGGCTCTTCCTGTGTAGCTCTCATCCCAGCGCCCCGGGGTTCCTCCCCCTGGCTGCAGATTAGGATCCCCTGGGAGCTTTAAAAAAAATAGCCATCATTGCCTTGGTCTGGTGGCTCGGATGGTTGGAGCATCATCCCATACCCAGAAGGTTGTAGGTTCGATCCCCGGTCAGGGTGCGTATGGGAAGCACATGTTTCTTGTGATCAATGTTTCTCTCTCTCTCTCCCCCTCTGCTTTCTCTCTCCCTAAAAGCAATCGGCATCTCCTCAGGTGAGGATTACATATACATACACTATTTGGAAGCATTTCTAGAGCCTCAGCTAGGCATTGCCCCATCCTTACATTCCCCCTGAGCCGGTGAGGGTGCCGGGGGCTGGGTGTCCGGGCCCCAGCTAGGAGAGCACCTCACCACCTCCATTTGGGACCTGAGGGCGCAGGGCATTTGCAAGTCCCCCGGGGGAGGCAATGCTGCAGCCGCCCACCCGCCCGCCCGCCCTCTGGCCCCCTCCCTTCCACTGGGTTCTCTTTTCAAATGAACCCTCCCCGCGGTTTTGCAGCAGGACCCGCGATGACAACGGTGATGGCGGTGGCCGACATCCCTAGTGTTCCAGGAACTGTGCAGGCTGCGAAGGGGCCAAAGGCCTTCTCCTCTCTCATAAGAAACACATCATCCAGGTCCCAAAGTCGTCCTTCCAGGTGGCTCCAGATTTACAGGAGCAGCAGCATTCTCGGGTGGGGGTGGGGCTGGCCATGAAGATTACAGAGATGCCGGTTCAGGGTTTTATCTCCAGACCTGTGGCCATGGAGACCGAAATTCCATCAGTGCCCTGAATTCCCGTTCTTCTTCTCCTGCGCGGAGATGGTGAGGGCGGGAGGCAGGGGCTGGGAGAACGTCAGCTCCAGGCACAGACTCCGGGGCCAGCGGCTCAGAGGAGGGCCCTGGGCTCCACCTTTCAGGGGTGGGGTCAGGCTGAGGCCACCTGCTGCTCCCCACTACTGTGGACTCCATCTGCAGCGGCACCTGTGGGCTGAGCACTTTGCACGCCCGTGTTTAATCTCAGCCCTGCATTGCCACCACCTACGGAGCACGTGCTTGCAGAGGTCAAATGTCAAGGTCACACGCAGCAGGGAACAGCGGAGCTGGGGTCAGAACTCAGAGCCCCCATGGCTGCCCCTCTGCTCCCTGGTCTCACAGGCCACACTTGGTGCTGCCCTGGCCCCTGCTGGTTTCTTTGCTCACTCGCTTATTGCCCAAGACGCCCATCACACACCCACAAGGGAAGAGACCCCCGTCTTTCTTGTTTCCCTGGGCCCAGCGCTGTACCTACCACAGAGGAGGCCGGGAGGGGATAGGACCAGGCACAGACCGTACAGAATGGCCACCAGTCCAGAAGTAGCTGCTGGTCCTCAGAGGGACCTGCGGCAGGGGCGATGGGGAGGGCGGAGTCTATGCTTTCAAATGCACAGCTCATTGTTTAATTTTTCATTTGTGGCAAGGGCAAAAGATCAGGAGGCGACTGCCATTGAAAAGACAACTTGTCCTGCTCACAGAGCTCGAGAGGCGGAGGCTGGCCTGGCCATGGGGGCCACCTGGGGAAGCAGCCGGGTTGGTCAGGAGGCACAGGGAATGATGGGAAATGTGAACAAGGGCCTGTAGGGTGGTCTCTGGGGGAAGGAGCAGGCAAGGCAGGGTCTGCAGGCCTGGGAGGGGCCGGTTTGAACCACGTCAGTGGGCTCTGGGGCGCAGGGGATGACTCGGGTGTGGAGATAGTGGCTCGAGGTACAAGGTTCTGCTTGGGGTGTGTGATCTGGATCAGCTGCTTTTCATCTAAAAAGTGTGCTCACAATGGAGTCCTTTACTTCCTCTAGGAATTAGCCAAGCTAGAGAAGGACAGTCCCTCCAGAGCCAGCAAGGCCTAGACATGAAGGCATCGGACTAGGAAGACAGGCTCAACACAGGCTGGGACACTGGGGGCACCTCAGAGGCTCAGGCAATTCAGTTTATCGAGGCATCCTGAAGCATTTCAGTATTTGGACCCCTGGCACCATCGTCCCTGGACATACCATTGAATCGGTGCCCAGCGAGGGCACTCAGTCGATATACGTTGAATTGCAGGATTGGGGGCTGGCCATGGAGTCTCCTCCCCGAATCTCAGTTATCCTTGGAGCATGGCCACGGCAATGCTGTTCCATGTGGCTGCCCTTCCCTTCCCCACCAGGTGGCCCCCGTCTGCTCACACCCAGGGACCTGGGAGCTGGGGTTCCGAGGGCTGGCCTCCCTGCACATGGACCGGCCAGCCCTCAACAAATCCAGCAGAGCCCACAGCAGCCCTTGAGCCTCCCTGCCCTCCATTTCTAACAACCCCCTGGCCCAGGATACTGGGGGGACCCCCCCCACCACCACCGGAGCCCCACACCCTGCCAGCTCCAGGTGTTGGCCTGACTTGTTTAAGAGACAGTATTGATTTTCACATTATAATGCACAGCTTGTGAGGCGCCGAGGGGCGGGGGTGGAGGAGAAGCCGGCCACTGATTCCCGGAATTTATTTCGAGACACATTAATTTGTTTCTTCCCTTCAAGGTCAAATCAAGCCATCTCCATACATCACCACTGGCAGCGGCTGGCTGGCAGGCAGTAGGGAGGAGGGGGAGGGGGGCTGCCAATCAGATTTCCCTGCGCGCCGGTCAAGGGAGTGGGCGGGGAAGCAGGTTCTACGTACCCACCTCAGCCTCACCATCACGGCTAGGGCCCAGGGGCCGGACCCTTCTGTGCTTTCACTGGAGATCTCCTGGGAAGGGCCGAGCCATCGATTCTGATGACAAAGCTCGTGCCTTCGAGCTGGAAACTCTCCAGACGGCAATGAGCCGCGTTTCTGGGGTTTGAGATCGTCGTGCCTTTGGCTTCATTTCCCAGGTGACTCATGCCCAGCGTTCCTTCATTCATCCAATCATTCCATGCGTTTTTATGATGTGGTGCCCTAAACGTCGCACTCAGCATGGAAGACATAGGGGTGGACCAGACAGAGAAAGGAAGCCCCTTCCCCTTTGGAGCTCACACTCTAGGGCGTATCTACGGACGCGACGTGTGTTGGGGGCAGCTGAGACTTTAATGCGCATGTGCGTGTTGCAGCCAAGCCAGCACAACCCCGAGAAGTGCTTTGGAGTCGTCACAGTCGTGCGATGGGTTTCATAGTGATCAGATCCGGGGCAGTGGAGCTTGAGGGGAAACCCGAGGAAATTGTCATCAGAAGGAGGTGGCCAGGCGAGGAGCTGGGGGGCAGAGCGTGGGTGACCAAAGGAATGAACAGTGCAAAGGCCCTGGGGTGAGTGTTTGAGGGACAGAAAGGAGGCCCGTGTGTAATGAACAAGAGCAGGAGGAGCCACGGGAGATGGGAGGTGACAGGGCCAAATCACGCGGGACTTGGAAGGGGGTGGAAAGGAGTTTGGGTTTAATTTGCTCAGTGCGTTTACCCGTGCATCCGGTGAATGCAGAAGGCCTTCCGTGTGCCAGGAGCTGTGCTAGGAGTGGGAGAGACGGTGGAGACCAACAAGACGTGGTCTCAGCCTTTGAGAGATCTGTAGTCAGTTGACCAGGGAACGGTACAGCTCTCTGGTGCAGCCTCGCTCTCCTGAGATATTTAAATAGAACTGTTGCATCCTCCATCCCATGCCCTGGCCTCGAGATAGGTGATGTCTCAGGAGATGCTTTCTCATGGCCCCTTCTCCCTTCAGATTCCTGCCCATGGAGAAGTCTCCTCCCCATTCTCATTGCTCTGGGTTGTCCCCCAACCACCCAGACAGAGCATCCATGGGTGCACAAGGCCTCCTTAAAGTTTGGGCTGGCCGATGCGTTGTATATCACAATGCAAAGAGTTGAAAGTTGACTATTGTGCAGCCTGTTTTAGGTTGTGGGTCCACCCACCACCTGGCACTCCTCCCCGGCACCTCTCGGTACAGGGCAGCCCCCACCGCCCCCCTCAGCCCTAGAGACCCTGCTGGGTCAAATCCGTGTGGCCCTCCATGCCCTTGGCCTTGGAACGGCTGATAGGCAGGCTCTCACCATTCAGTGGCCCGAAACTGGTGACCTAACAGCTCTGTTTTCCTCCTCCCCTCTCCAGGCTCCCAGAGCCTAAAGAAACTGTGACCCAACACCCAGCACGGTGCCTCCTACGTGTGGTAGGTGCGCGGCAACTCTGTGTTGAACAAACACAAGGCAGTATTTGCCGGGAAGGGGACCCGGCCCGGGGTGGGCCAGTCTCGGGCCAGCCGGGCGGTGTGGAAACCGGAGGGTGACCGAGTCGGGGCTCCTGCTGCCTGTCGCCGCTGAGCCACATAGGCAGGGACTGGGTTATCCTTGTGGTTTTGTTGGTATCAGATGCCAGTGATGTGAGGAGGTGGCAGGTAAAAACCCTAAGTCCACCTTCCCGTAAGGTTGTCAGGAGCAAGTTTCTCTAGGGGAAGGAGCACAAGGGGCCTGGAAGGGGATGGTTTTGGGATTGAGTCCTTGTGGGGTTTGGGTCTTGTTGAATGTCTTCATCACTCTTCATCCCGGAACAGGAAGGTCATTGTTCTGATAAGGATCTCAGAGCCCTCAAGTGGTGGTCTGGTTTGCGTCATCCCTGTGTTTCTGGGAGTTTCTGGAATGTAGTCCATCAGCCTCTGCATGCCTGGTGACCGGGCCTGGTGACTGGGCGTGTGGGTTCAGGGCTGGGTCAGAAGTCCCTTCATTCATTCCTGGTTAACTGCTAACTGCAACTAAGTCTCAGTTACACGTACACATTTGGTCATTGGTTACACAGTCAGTCAGCCATCATCCCCCGCTGTAATGGAAAGAAAGCACAGCTGGTCGTGAAAAGGGTTTTAGCTCTGTCCCCCCGATCAGTGTGTGGGCTCTTGACTTCATGCAGGAAAGATTTCACAGCACGGAGTCCAGGTGTCTCTGAGAGTAAGCTCATTAACGCTGGGGACAGGGGGACAAGGAGGGCTGGAGAGAAGCAGCAGCAGGAGAGAGCCTGCCTGTGGGGGCGGCTCACGGGACAGAAGGGAGCTAGGGCGGGGCTGTTGTCAGCTCCCTGCAGACTCCGACAACACGGGGCCTTGGAGACAAGTCTGGCGGGTGAGCCTGGGATGAGCTCCTGCTGCCCATTGCTCCGCTGGTTGTAAGTCTCATGGGGTCCCTTAGAGTTTAGAAAGAAAATTCACTTAAAGTGAGCGTGCCCCAGGAGGCCGTGTGCTGGGTCCTGGTCTGGCTGTGGGAGGGGTGTATGTGTGTGTTATCTGCTTTCCAAAGGTGGGGATACCAGGGGAGGGCTCAGGGGAGATCTCAGTAGACTGCTCATCTGCAGGGGGTCCTGTCTGGTTTTGCTGCTGCTTTTCTGGGCCTGGAGCTGAACTGCGTCTGAGGCCTGGATGTTATCGCCAGGGCAGGAAAGGTCAGGGAAGGGTCCAACCGTGTGGCCAGCGAGGAAGAGAACAGTGTGTTCCAAGTTTCACAAGAGAGGGCTTGTCTGGTTGGAAGAACAGTGGGAAGTGAGGTGGGGCTGGATGCTGAGGGCGGGGGTGGGGGTGTAGGGCGGGGCGGAGAGGTAACCTGAAGACAGGTCCATAATGCCTTGTAAGTCACGCATGGAAGCTCACACTCAATCCTTTCAATAATGGGGGAGCATGAAAGGGTTTTCACAGGCACATACCTTTCCCCTGGGCTCATGTGTTTTCTTCTGCCTGGGAGGAGCCTCCCCACCCATCCCTGTGTGCGCAAGTCCTTCAACCCCGCAGGGGTAACCCCTCCTCTGCAAGCCATCCCACCCCCGCCCCCACCCCCTGCAAATCCCCAGCTGGAAGTACCTCCTCTCTTCTCTCCCCACAAGTTGGCTGGACTCGGGTAGGGCACACTCACACTGTGCTTTGTCGGGAGAGGGCAGACAGAGTGACTGATCAATGGTTAACTCATGTAAGGGTCCCAGGGACGGACCGGGCCTGTGGTTTGGGGCAGCACCCTCCGCCCTCCCTCCTCTGTTTCCTTATCCGTCAAACAGAGAGAAGAGTTGAGCCTACCGCTTGCACTTGCAGGGTGACGGGGTCTAGTATACACACGAAGCCCTCAGGACCGTGTCCCGCACACAGGAAGGGTTTGGGGAGCATCCGGTGTTCTTTTATCTGCCTGCCTCTGGCCTGTGGGCAGGGAGTGTGGCCCATGGGCCACCAACTCCTTGGCTCCTAGCGCAGGACCTAGCAGAGCAGGGGCTTGGGAAATAGTCACTGACTTCTGCTGCTTTGAGAGCACTGGAGATGCTCTTGAGAAGCAGCCCAGCAGCTCCTCACTGACTCCTCTGAAAGCAAACATGTAGGTCTGCATTCTGCTGGCACCGTGTGACTTGCCCAGGCCACCCGCTTCTCTCTCGGCCTCTCTCTCGGCCTCAGTGTCTTCACTGTAAAATTAATATCTGCTTCCTAGGGTGTAGTGAGATTAAATAGGATTGGCTCCAGGGATGGAGCATGTGACCCAGGCCCGGCCAATCAAAGCATTGATTTCATGGGCTGTGGCTCAAAAATGGTCATGTGACCCAAGCTGGTCCAGTAAGAATGACTCTAGGGAATGCAATCAAAGCTCTGGGAGATGACCGGCTGGTTTCCCAGTGGGGACTGGAATGTGGTCATCTTGTGAGCACATGGGAGGACATGGCGGCGTGGGGGCGAGGAGCCGGGGAGGCAGGGGGCCGCAGGGAGGTGGGGAATGGAGCCATCACCGCAGGGCCCAGAGATGGAGAGAAACTGAGTTCTGCCGGCATCCTCAGACACCAGGAGCAAACGTACATCCTGGGCTTCACAGCCACGTGCGCCAGTCAATACCCGCTTTGCGTAAATCAGTGTGAGCTGGGTTTCCTGAGCCCTGAGCACGGCCTGGTGCCCCGGACAGCCTCAGTCTGCGGCAGTGTCTGCGCTGGGGTCTCCCCGCTCGGGCACTAAGCCCCTTCCCTCCGTCCTGCCCGAGGCTCGTTTTGTTCAGGCGGCACTGTTCCGGGCCTCAGAGGGTAAATCAGTATCGACCGAAGCCCAGCACGGCCGGCCACCCCTCTGCCTCTTGCCAGGGAGGGATTGGCTTCAGGGTAGACGCATGACCCTGCTGTCTGGTTTTGAATTTTACTTATTTATTGTCTCATGATAGATCTTTATCTCATCGTTTCTGCGGGTCATGTCTGGGCACCGACTAGCCAGGTCAGATGTTTCGTCAGGTGGAAATCAAAATGTCAGCCGAGCTGCCAACACACCCCTTGGAGGCTCCCCTGCCCAGCTGCCCAGCTACTGGCAGGATCAGTGCTCATATGACCCAGTTTTGGTCAATGAGGTCAAATCAATCTGCTGAGAACTCCCGGGAGAGATCTCGAACTGATCAAAGAGTAATGCCAGATGAGGAGACCCTCCCACCCCTGCCCTCTCTTCCTGTGCATTGCCGCACGAGGGTGAGGTGCCCAGAGCGGCTGCAGCCACCTCGCCAACATGAGGAGAGGCTTTGCAGAATTGCAGAGGAAAAAAGGAACTACTTCGGGATTTTGGTGGCATTACCACTGAAAAAGTAACTGCAAAATCACATATCTAGACTTCTTGTAAAGTTGGACAATGCATGTTTCTGTCACTTAAGCCACTCTTTGTTGGGTGTCATTACTGGCCACCACAAGCATTCTCGATGGATATTGGAAAATCTAAGTGATGTAGCATTTAATTCCTCAATCGAAAGAAGCACATGAGGCTAAGAACATCAGCTCCTTTATTATTATTATCATTATTATTATCACTTACTATTAATTTTTCCTAAAGAACTGCACAATCCAAATAACAATGACACACGCGTCCCACCCACAGACACACAGTGCCACGATCCTGCCTGCCAGGCTGCCTGGCCTTTGCTTGGTTCCTGGTGGAGCTGTCCCGAGACAGCCCCCTCTGTAAGACCCCTAGGAGGGCATGAGGGACACAAGAAAGGGGGGACATTAGCCAGAAGGTAAACTGAGGGGCTTCCAGAGTCCTCAGGGATGGTCAGCTTGGGAACATGCTAGCATCACTTGGGCACAGGGCAGAAGGCACTCTTTATTTTCATGTGAATCTTGGATAAACCCCCTCGGGGGAGGTGAGACCTGTCTGTCACCCTTTGCAGGCCATGGCTGCAGAAACAGTGAGGTGAGCCCATGGGCACCGTGGGCCCACCAGGGGGCAGGCACGAACATCGGGAGCCCAGAAGAGGAATCTGGGTGATGCGAGGTCCCCGGAGAAGAGCAACCCTTCCATCAGTTGCAAGATAAGATACAGCGTGAAATAGTATGTCCTCTTTTATAAGCTTTGCGACTATCGAGTGGACAACATTTTTTACCAAGACAGAAAAGGTAGAGAAAGAAAAACTCCCAGCATAAAGGCCTAACGCAACCGAGCACGACTGGCCAACGGCACCCTCTGGTGTAAAGACCTACTACACTACCTAGGGACTGGCCGAGTTACCCTGACCCCCAACTTTTTAGCCACACCACGTCTATGAGTTCAGCTAAAGCAATGCATAATGTACCCTGGAATCAGACAAGCCCGGAGGGTTGTGGGGGGTGGGGGGCAGGGACAAGGGTGGGCCGAGACCGTGGTCTCAAGTGCAGGTGACCTCCTGGCTGTCTTGGGGAAGCTCGTTGTTGAAGCTGCTTTCTCCAAATGGTGAGTAAGGGGGCACCTGGGGGGCTTCGATGATCAGCAGACCCTCTGGGGAGAGCGAGGCAAATACTGTCGCAGGGTCCACCTCCGCAGGAAGCCTAGGAGAAGCACAAGAGATTATTCATTTCTTATTTCCATACTGCTTGAACATTCTTTTATTTCTTTGAGAGAAAATATTTTTTATACATTTGGGGTTTTTTTAAAGATTTTATTTATTTTTTTGAGAGGGGAAGGGAGGGAGATAAACATCAGTGTGTGGTTGCCTCTTGTGCGCCCCTCACTGGGGACCTGGCCCACAACCCAGACATGTGCCCTGACTGGGAATTGAACCAGCGACTCTTTGGTTTGTAGTCTGGCGCTCAATCCACTGAGCCACACCAGCCAGGGCTGAACGAAAATATTTTTGGTAAGAGCTTAGGCTTTGGGTGCATCCAGTGCCGGGTATGATCCTGGGAAGGTCTCTCAACGGCTCTGAGCTTGTTCCCTCTTCTGCAAAGTGGATATCATAATACTAAACTTGCACAGCATGTGACGCTTTAGAGCCCTCTGCAAGGAATCCAAACACGCTCTGCAAATGGGCATGTGCCGCCCCAGCAGTAGCATACAGGGGAGCGGTGGCCCGCGGGTCTGACCCCAGGTTGAGGTCCCCACTTAGCCCTCACAGTTGACCAGCTGCCGGCAGAAATGGCCACCACGGCCTCCCCTTTATAGAGCCTAAGCAAGGCGTGACTCATGGCAGGTGACGCATTTTCACTGGCCGTGTGCATGGCTGGTGGAATTCACGGTGACACGGGCGAGTCGGCGGTTTAAGGGGACCAGGCTGGCTGCATGGCTGGGCTTCAGATGCCAACGTGCTCCCTGAGGCTTAGCACTGGCCGCGATTTGGGGCGCATCTGAAGCATTTTGCACAGGTGACGATTGTTCCCAGAGCACATGTGAGGGCATCGCTCGCCTTCTTCGAGCTTCGCCGCGGGCCAGGAGTGGTTCGTAGGCAGGAACTGATGTGCTGGTTGTGCAGCCCATTTAACAGAGACTTGGGGAAGCTGAATGGCAGCTCCGTGAGGGAGCGAGCGAGTGCCAGAGACGGGGTGTCTGAACCCAACTCCGGCTCCTGTTCTGAGGCTGTTTTCATGATTTGGGAGCTGTTTGGGGCGAATGAAGCTACTTGGGACATCGTTTCTCCAACAAACTATCGGAATTGTGGGAACAGCTCCTTGGGACGCCATTATCCATAGAAATAACGACAAGGAGGACCTCTGAGCATTCTCTGCGTGCCAGGCGCTTCACCGGAATCAGCTCCGTTAGTTGTTAACAATAATCCCACCAGGCGAGTTCTGTTTGTGCCCCCCATGGACAGACGGGGAGATCGGGGTCAGAGAGGTGACGCGCTTGGCCAAGGCCACACAGCCGATCGGCAGCAGAGGGGAATGGCGTCGGAATCCTGGTCTCTGAGCTCAGAGCAGCTGTGGTGCTCTGCTGCCTCCCTGGCGTCAGACTTTTTTTTTAAAAGGACCATGGTCGGGGTAGGGGGAAGAGGAAACTAGATGGTTCAATCACCATAGAGCTCCCTGGCCTAGGGGGCCCTGCCTGTCATGAGAGCAAGGCTACAGGTCTGGGTTAGAGAACGGGGAGTGAGGGGAGTCCATCCGTGGTCACGGGCAGGGCCCTTCCTGGAGGGGAGGGGAGCGCTTTGCCGTGAACAGCAATCTGGAGCCCCCGACCCCCGAGCTGCCTCTGCCCCGGAGACGCCTGCAGAACTGGAGCCACGGACATTCACGAGGGGCCTGCTGGGAAGGAGGGAGGAGAAAGAGGGATCTTGGGCACCTGCCAAGTGGAGCTGCTGCTACGGCCCAGACAAGGCCAAGTGTTCGGTCCGCCCCCTGGCTGTTGGGGGTGGGCCAACTCTTTAACCGTTTGCATGCCAACCCAATGGACACCTGGTGCCGCGTGACTGGGTAGCCGTGGTCCAGAGTGCGGGCATCACAGGCAGGCAGCCCCGAGTGCAGATTCCAGCCCTTTCTGTTCGCGTGGCCTTAAGCTAGTGTTCTCACCTCCCTGAGCCTACTTCCTGCTGCGGGACGGGGGTCGAAAGAGTATCTGCCTCTTAGGGACAGATATCTCTGATAATTACGTGCCTGCCGTACCGGAAGTGCTGGATGGTAACCGGCAGTGCCTGCTTGTCGTTGCAGCCGTGGGCCCTGCAGGTGCGCCGCTGGGCAGCTGTGAATATTTTAGCACGACCGGCGGTATCGTTGAACTAGAGAATGTCAGAGCCTGAAAGAAGCTTCTTGAATGTCCAGGACAACACTGTCACTTCTCACATGGAAAGACTGAGGCCCAGAGCGGGGAACAGACTTGGTGAAGGTCTTTGACCAGGTTGACCTGGGCTGGAGGTTTTGATGAGGTGGACTCCCATGGACCAAGCCCTGAGTCTGTACCCGGTGCTAAATGCTTCACACACGTCCTATTGTCCCCCGGCAGGCCCGCCCACCAGGAAACACAGGCGCAGAAGCTCTGTTCCCTGCAGCCAGGGCTCCCAGCACCCGGGTGAGATGGAAATATTAACAACAGGCAGCTGGACACCGACCCAGCAGAACAAAGGGATTCATGCCACCGTGATGGAGGAGGGCCCTGGGGACCCTTCAGTTTCTGGGCTGTGGGGAGCTTTGGAGGGTCCGGGACCCGTGGGGCTGGCTGGCTGGCTGGCTAAGGAGGTAAGGAGGGCCCTCGGGGCAAAGGCTCGTCCAACATTGTAACAACCAGCCCGGCTCAGCCACCGGGCCCCAGCAGAACAGCAGCCTCCCCTCACGCAGCTTTGCGCATTTCTATCTGGCCCAGTAGCTCCCGGCAAGCTGTTTTGCCGGAGGCCTCAGAGATGGCGACATCCACGAAAATGACCTTCTTTGCAAAATGATTAATCCGCTGACTTCTTTCCGGCTCAGGCCCTTTCACGGCCCCGCCTTGCCTGTGACTCCATCAGGAGACCTTAGCTGAGCCCTTGAAAGAAACATCAGCTCCCTCCCTCTCCTTTTGCTCTTTCATCCCCCCTAGCAAGCAACGTCTGATCTTGGGCATGGCAGGCGAGCCAGTGCAAAGAGAAACGGTTTAGCGCTTGCCTTATCGGGAAGCGTCCACAGCTTCCAGGAACCCAGAGGCAGCGGCTGGGTCAGGCACGGACAGAATCCTGACGCCTGGAGAATCCACCTGACGCAATCCACCCAGACTCTGGATTCGGGCTGTCCTTGTCAGGGCAGGGGGGTGGGGTTACAAGTCAATAACTGCGACAATAATAGTAATAACAAGCCGCCATTTGTGAGGTGCTGCTCTGGGTGGATCCCTGAGCCTCGATCTCATTTTCAATCGGCGCTGCGTCCACAGGGCTGGACCGACTGTCCATCCCCTGTTACTGACGAGGAAAGCGCATCCCTGGTCCAAGAATGGGCACTGAGCCCAGAGTTCCGGGGTCAGTTTGGGGCTCTTCTAAATTCTAACTTCAAGGGCCTTGGGGAAGTCCTTCCACCTGTGGGAGACTCAGTTTCCTCACAGTACAGGGAGGGTAATGTCTCTTCTTCAAACCAAGGTTACATTTGGCCTCTGCAAACAAAAACCAGGTGTAACCGTGACTGGACAAAGGGACAAAGGCTTTGGGGCCAGAAGCACAGGTGGCGGATGATGCTGAGTGGGGAAAAGGTGGGCCCGTGAAGCATCAGCCCCTCACTGCCTCTTCCCCCGATACAGGCATCGCCAGCGGGGCCTCTGTGGGGCCCGGCCTCTGGGCTCAGCCTGGGGGTCCGCTGCAGCTCACAGCATTCCTTTGCTGCGACGTCTTTCCCCTTTTCAGGGTGAGGGTTCAATTCCCCGGACCGGAGTAGGGGGTGACTCACAGGAGAGACACCCAAGAGGGGACAGACCCCAGATCTCAGGTCCCAGGCCCCTCCCTGCCCTGCACCCCCCAACCCGGAAATCCGCGGGTCACTTACTGGATTTTCTTTGTGAAGTTCTTGGACACGATGCCACCTTCTTGCTGCTTCTCTTCGTGTTTGCCTGGAGGACAGAGGAAGGCCATGTGTCAGGACGTGGTCCCCGCCGGGACTCCCACTGCCGAGGACTCAGGCTGGCATCGAAACTGGGCCGTGTCCCCGACTCGTTGAGAGGCTCGGGGCTTGGTCTAGAGACTCCAGCTGTGTGAGCCGCAGGGCCCTCCCCTGAGCCCACCTCCCAGGCTGTTGCGAAGCTCACATAAGACCATGGACAGGACAGGACAGGACAGGAGGCCCTGACTGCAGCTGGTAGATGCGTTGGTCTTAGGAAATCACAGAAACTGGACCACGTGTTTCATCGGTATCTTTTAAGTCTTGAATGTGGTACCACTCACTCCCCTAATCAGTCTGCAGAACCCTGAGGCTCACATCCCAGATTGGGTGGCACCCGATGGCCTCACCCCTCACTGGGCCCTTCCCCAGCTCCGGGGATGTGTCTCTCTCCCTCAGTGACCAGTGTGGAAACTGAGGCCCAGTGCTGGGTCCAAGGTCACCACCCGTTGGGTGCGTGGCAGCCCTGGGCTCTGAACCAGCTCTCTCTGCATCTGGGCTAAGTGCTGGGTCTGATGCCTCTCTGTCCGTCCCAGCTTCCAAGGAGTTCTCTGAGAGTCGGAGTACCTGCACCAGGTACTGAGAGAATCTCCTGGAAACAACACTTCCGTCTGCGGACAGACACCGCCCCGGCCTCTCCAGAGGGGCCTGTCCTTGAGAAAGGCACCCATGTGTGAAGTTCCGCCTGCCCAGCCTCCCACAGGGTGCAGGGTGGGGGTCTTTTCTTTTCTTTTCTATCCTTAGGAAGGAAAAGGATGAAGTTACAGGAAGCCTGGGCCACAAATGGCTATAATGTTCCAATTTATATAAGAAATTCTGAGCCTCTTGGTCCTTCCTCATTCTTATTTTTTTAAATGAAGGGAGAGTCTCTAATTTCTCTCTGAGCAAAGAGTTAGTGCCCAGTGAAGCCATTCACCTCATTTGTGGGCCCACGTGCCGGGGTCAGGGACCCTCGTGTACACAGGGACCCCTTCTGAGGGGCTTAGGAATGGACTGTAAATGGCCTCGAGGGACATAGTGTTTTGCCTTGGAGCAGATTCTGAACAACTGACAATTTAAAGGTGATTACATTATTAACTGCTTTTTCATGATTTCTTCCTATCCCTTTTTTAATTTCTTTTTCCTGGTTACAAGATAATGCATGTGTATACAGAAAATGTAGAAAATAAAGAAAAAAAATCAGTTCAAACCACCCAGACTCCCACCGCCGTGAGAAAACCACTGACACTTTGGCATCTGTTCCAGACTTTTCTTTCTGTTACTTAGAAATGCATAAATGTTACATAGTATAGATGTGTCGTATATTTTATCAAATGAGGTCAACCTATACAATGCACCTGTTTTTATGTCTTGCTAGCACATTAGTGTCATTTTTCTGTATCACAGCAAATGTCCCTCAACGTGATTTTTAAGGGTGGCATGGCGTTCCCTGCGGGGACACACAAGGTCACGATGTCACCAGTGCCCAGCTTTCGGGCGCTGAGACAGTTCCTGGCATTGGAAACAATCTCACGGCACTGAACATTCTTGTAGCTAGATCTTCACCCCCCAGACCAGCGGCTTCTTCAGCATAAATTCCGAGTTCTAGAATTTCTAAGTTTTCATCTGCACTGCTACGTCACCCCCAGGAAAGGCTACCTCCCTGTCTCTGCCACCGGCTGGGCGGAAAGGGGCACGTTTACAGGAAGTCGTTCTGAAGCTGCAGGGTTGGGCTGGCCAGAACATGCTATTCTGCGAATGTGCTGATGGCCTGAGAGTTTATTCCGGCCTGCCAAGTCATGCCCACCAACTGTCCAGCGCCCAGGCAGGTGGCCAGAGGCACACAGTCTGTCCCCTGGTACCGTCCCCAAAGCCTGGGCCTCGGGAGGCCTGCCTCCCCTGGGGACGGGCCAGTGCCTCTGACTCAGTGCTTTTGCACACTTGGTGTCCTGGGGGCAGCAAAGGAGGAGGGCGAGGAGGACAAGAATAATAATAATAGCAAACTCATAAGCACATTTTGGTGTCAGCTGCTACACTAGGCAACTCATTTATATCACAATAATCTTAGAGAGCAAGCATGTTTATTACTGCTAGTTTGTGGACAGGGAACAGAAGTTCAGAGAGGTTAAGCGACATGCCCAAGGTCACACAGCGTGGAAGAGCTGGAGCCAAGGTTCGAAGGCAGGTGGGTGGGCTCCAGAGCTGCGTCCCTGCTCTGACATCTGCTGACATATCGCTGCTTTCCTCCCAGCAGCCTCTGTTTATTGTTCTCTGAAGTGGGGGTGACAACAACACCCTAATTATTGGGTTGCCATGAGGAGCGAATGAGAGTGAGTCACAGAATCGCTTTGCAGGCTGCGTGAAGGTAAGTGCCTGTGGTCTGTTTTGATGTTTGGGGGCAGGACTGCCCCTCAGAAGATACCCCTCCCTGCCTGCGCCCTGAAAGTAAGGTATTGGGGTTCAAGGAGAGGCCCTCTGAGCAGGGCCAGCTCCTGGATTTCCATGGGGCGGGGTGTGGGGAGGGGGTCGCTCTGGCTGAAAGAAGGTGGTAGGAGTTGCATCGTGAAGCTTAATTTGCATGTCATTTGAATATCTATTAGGGGCTGTTGAAGGATGGTGAGTGATTTTTTTAGATTTTATTTATTTATTTTTTAGAGAGGGAAAGGAGGGAGAAAGAGAGAGAGAGAAACATCAATGTGCGGTTGCTGGGGGTCATGGTCTGCAACCCAGGCATGTGCCCTGACTGGGAATTGAACCTGCGATGCTTTGGTTCACAGCCCGCGCTCAAGGATAGTGAGTGATTTTTAATCTCCTATTTTGCTCTCCTGTTTATATTTTCTATGTGGAACTATTTGGTTTTTGTAAACAGAGAAAAATAACTATTATGATTAACAATGGGGAGAGAGAGAGGGAGAGGGGGAGAGAGAGAGAGAGGGAAGTCATCTGAAGGCCAGGAAGCTGGGGGCCCCGGCAGCCGCCCGTCATCTCTGAACAAGCCTCGGGGAGGGCCGTGGGTGCCAGCGTTTCGGGGAAGTCGCCAGCCCGGCGAAGGGAAGAAGGTGCTGTCACCAGGGCTGGCAGAGGCCCTGGGATTAATGTCAGAGCCGGGCCTGGGAGAAGGGGCCAGCCGAAGGTCTCGGGGCTTTCCAGCCCCTGCCTGGGCCAGGGCCTGGCCCAGTGGCCCAGGGAGGGGACGTTTCTTGGCTGATGGGGGCAGGGAGGGGGTGGGAGCGTGTGAGGCGTGATGGAAGTCTCCTGGTTCAGCATCCTCCAAACACCCCCCGGCCCTGGACACTTGTGTGCGCTCAGATAAGCCCGGCCGTGGCTCAGCGAGCCCGAGGCTCCGTGAGCAAGCTCAGGCTCGGGTGAGGAGACCCGGCTTTCATTTGGTTTCACATGGCACCTTCTAGAGTGCTGGACCCCCTCCTCCACCCATGTCTCAGAGGCCTGTGACATCTTAAAGCCCACAGTTTGGCCAATCCCCATCCAGTCCACCCGCTCCCGGGCCCAGTGGTAGAGCCAAGGGCGGGCGGTGGGAGGTGGGGTTTGCCGAGGGCCACGCAGTCCGAAGCAGGTCCAGCTGCCCTGACTGGGGCTGTCTCCACAGGCCCAGCTTTGCATTTCAGACCTTGCTGTGGGGAAGCGGGTGATCTCAGGTGAGCTACACTCCCTGGGCCTCAGTTTGCTCACCTGTAGAATGGGTGTAACCACTCTGCCCGCATTTCCTTAGAATTCCACGGGCAGAACCAGCCAGCCAACTGCGTAGGTATTGAGCACGGTGCCCGCACGGGTGCTTGGGGGAGACCAGGCCTGTCCTTGTGTGGGGCAGGGTCGGGGGCTGGCCCTGACTTCTGACTTCCCTCGGAAGTTGCTTTTCCATGGAGCCCCTGATGCCGATCAGATCTGTGAAACCTCTTTTATGAGAGTCTCTGCACGCACTCCCCGGGGACCTGGAGTCTGTCAAGCCAAGGGTGCTAAGTGCACGCGTGCAAGAATTTTACAACCCCAAAAGGCTCTGGCTCATTGTTTTGTCCCATTTATCTGTCTGTGTCTCATTTAGGTTCCTCGGTGACACCCATTGTACAGATGTGGAAGCTGAGGCTCCGTAACTCATTCAAAGCCCCTGGATTAGTAAGGCGCTTAGCGGGGGTCTCAGCTTGGAGCTGCCAGCCCCACTTGTTAAGAAGCTCATAGAATGGGGGATGGGGGGCAAAGCCCCCCAGGCTGGACAGAGGTCTCCTGGAAGGGCCTCAAGGTGTGGGGCAGCCCCCAACCTGGAATGGAAAACTCTGGAACCGTAACTGACACAGAGAGAGCAGTCGTAACTGACACCTGCTTGCGGACGGCCAGGCAGGCACTGTCCTCAGCTCCGCTTCACAGATACCCTGCGTGCATTCTGTACGGCCCGCGCACATTTAGTCTCCCCTCCGGCCTTACGGGAGAGGTGTCACTGTGGTCCCCCCTCTGCAGATGTGGAAACTGAGGCTCAGAGCAGTGGAAAGTCCCTCCTGTGTATATCCATCCAGAGCGTGAAGAGCGGAGCCAGGATTTGAACCCAGGTCTCCAAGACCATCTGCCATTTATGATGTATCGGGGTCTCACTGTGTGGCCCGCATTTTAACCACAGCATCAGCTTCAATAACAACGCTGACCCGCTGTGCTTCAGGTCCTATATACACGCGGCCCACGCCTCTCCTCATTTAATACAATAATCCTTATGCCGTGTAGCCCTTTGGACCCCAATTTCCAGATGAGGCAACAGAGCAGAGCGAAGTTCAAACATTTGCCCATCAGCAGGGGGGCCCCAGCCTGTCTCCTGGCCCACCACACCCACCAGAACCTCTGAGGCTTACAATGCCATTGGCTAGGCTTTGAAACTCCCCCGAACGCCTCCCTGCCAGCGCTTGTCCCTGCCCAGCCTGCCTCCACAACGGCTTTTATTGATTTTCTGGCCGGCAGAGCCTGCTGGGGAACAGCTCTTTGTAATGGCCCTTTAATCGGGAGGGAAGCGAAAGAAAGCTTCTCCTAACAGGGCCCAAGACTCCAGCCTCCTCTCTCCTGTCTCCCAGAGCACTCCCTCCCAGGCTGGGACCTGTGGTGGTGACCAGGGCCTTGCGCCTGGAGCGGTGGGCAGGCCCAGACTCGTCCTGCTGCTGACTCACAGCGTGACCTTGGGCGAATCCCGCCAGGGTCTGAGTCTCAGCTGCGAAATGGGACTAGACCCCTCTGCTTTTCAGGGTTACTGGGGAGAAGGAGTAGAAGCATGTACGCCCAGTCCTTTGCACCTAGTAGGTGCTTAAATGACCAATTCCCAGACAGCCTGGATCTGACTCTTTGGTGGCCTTGGGAGAGTTACCTTCATCTCCCTGTGCCTCAGTTTCCTCGACCAGCAGGACCCAGGTCCTCTGGTGGCATTCACCGAGATGCTACCGATAAGGTGCTTAGTGTGGCGTCAGCAGGCACTAAGCGCTCAGCCCAGGTTACCAATGGGCAACGTTAAAGTGACTAGGAAGCCTCGGTTTCTTGTCTGGGACGAGGGGAGCGTTCCCCTCGAAACGTTGGCAGTTGGTTAGTACCACTGCCAACACTCAGCGTTAAACACGCCCTTCCGGACTATGTTGTGAGGCTGGGGTGCAAGGAACCCCACTTCTTGTTTGTCTCTGTATCCCTTCCATGTCTGTTTCACTTCTTCTGTGTATGAAATCCTCTGTCGAAATACCCGACTTGGCTTCCGTTTTCCTGCCTGTTCTCTGAGTGACACAGTGCCCCGAGGCCCCGGCCCCCGCGGCTGGGCCAGGTGGAGGGGTCTCCTGGGTGCCAGGAGGGGACAGTTCTTCCCTGGAGATAATCTCCGTGGGCCGCATTCCTCAGCCCTGAAGTCACCTGGGTCGTGCTGTCACAGCTTCCCCTCTAAGGAGAGTGCTCCTGGCTATTCCCAGGGCTGGGGCCCCCCACCCCTACCCCTTCTCTCTCCCTCTGGGCCCCCACTCACCAGACACCTCCACGTATCTGTCCTTGGTCTTCACCATCAGCTCCTCCGGCTTGAAGCTGTGCACGTTGACGCACACTTTCCAGGGCTCCCCGGGGAAGGGTGGGGGGCTCCTGCTGTCAGCAGGTACCCCAAACCTGGACGTGGCGGTCGGCACCCGGGGCATTGCGCCGGGCCTCAGGGAGCCTGGCCAGGCCGAGGAGAGTCGAGGCAGGGCCCAGTCGGGCCAAGAGGCCGTCAAGTCGTCGGGGAAAGGGTCCATGCCGAAGCCGTCATCCAGCAGGCTGCGGGAGGAGAGGGGCGCGTCCCGAAAGGGGTCCCGGCGCAGGCGGCTGGGGTAGTGGCAGGAGAAGGGCAGCTGGCCGTCAGCCATGGCAGCCGCGGAGCCGGAGCGCGCACGGAGGCTCGGAGAGAGGGGGCCACCTGGCCGAGCTCACACCGCAAGGTGAGGTGGGCGGGCTGGTCTTCCAAGCTTCAAAAATATCTGAACCATTCACGGCCAAGGTTGGAGGGGTGCACCAGACCGGGATCCAGGCCCCCGAAGACGCTCCAGCCACCGGAGGCGACCCCTGGCCGGTCCTTCAGAACCCCAGAGAGCCCCTGTCCACGCTGCCTCACCAGCGCTCCGCCAGCCACCGTCTTCCCAGGCGGTCCAGGCTCGCAGCCAGGGCCGCTGAAGTCTAGAGTGGAGCCAGGAGCTTAATAACCCCCGGGGACGCGGGCCTAGAAACTTCTCCTGGCTTCTGGGCTGGGAACCGCATATATACTGCCGCTAGGGGCTGGGGGCGGGTTTTGCGAGCGCCTCCTGTCACAGGAGTATTCGGAGGTGGTGAACCAGCCCCGGAGAATCTGTGTGGGACCAGCGGGGCTCCCCTGGGGCTGGGAGGGGCCTCGGCGTCCGGCTCCGCCAGGCTCCGGGGCGGTCTCCGCCCCCCGCCCCGCCCCGCCCTCCCTCTCTCTGCCCCAGGGCCCCGCCCTCCGGAGCCGGGCGCTTTAGACCTGGCTATTAATAACCCTCGGCCTGGCTGAAGGCTCAGGTCACCCTCTGCAAATACTTTCCGCAGAGTGGGCTGCATCCTGCCGCCCCCCCTGGGGACCTGCAGAGGGAAGGAGAGATCCGGGAGCCCGGTGGCTTTGAAGGCAGATGGCCCTGGGTGGCAGTCCCCTCTACAAGTCCGCAGTTTCCCTCGGTGTCTGCTGGGGGGCGGTCACGTTAGTCCCACGCATCTCTGAGCTGCCTGTCGGTTCTCCCACCTGTAAAGTGGACCTCACAGCAGCCTGCTCGTGGAGGCGACACTCCCCACGCACTTCGCCGACTTGGCACTCCCGCATCTTCCACGCCGAGTTCTCCATTGCCCAGCGCTCGCCGTGTGCCAGGGCCGTTCTAAGTGCTTCACAAATAGGAATCCGCCCCACCATCCCTCTTTCCAGATGAGGAAACTGCCGTGCGACGTGGTGACGAAGGGCAGCTTCTATCATGATGATGCCTGTGAATCGTGAAACTGAGCAACAGGTGCTGGACCCGCGGGGGGGGTGGGGGGGGGCAAGGCTCCTCGAGGCGGGGGTTCCAGTATTGGATCGGTCCCCAACAGGTGGTGGGCCATCTGAGGCATGCCATTCTCCCTCCGTGGGCTCCTGGGTCTCGGCCCTGCCTCCCTCGTGGGGTGGGGTGGGGGTGCTAAGGAATTCAGTGAGTCATCCGCTGAGAAATCATTTTGATGGTAGAGCAGTGCTTGCGTGAGGCAGTTTGCTAAAAATAATAACACGGGGAACAGCATCAGCCCCATCCTTTCCTGCCACCTCCCCGTGTGCCTGCCTGTGGGCCACTGCGGGGAGCAGCTGCAGACAGTAATCCCTTAGGCTCTCACCACAGCACGGGGGTGTGCCCCCCACCCAGCCCCTGTTTTGCAGGCGAGGAAACGGAGGCGCAGAGTTTGGCCCGTGCATGCAGCTGTGGGGCGGCAGGCCTGGGAGGGGACGGGGTTGTTCTGCATCCCTGGTCCTTGCTCAGCTGAGTGACCCAGGCCCCCAGCCGCCTGGCCTTCCAGGTGAGAGAGGGAGACGGAGCCCCCCCCCCCCCCGCCCCGCCAGCCCTCCACCACCACAATAGCTCAGTGACTGGGTCCCCACTTGACTCAGGGTGAGATCACCAGGCTAGAAGCTCCAGGCTGACGTCACAGCTGGGCAGAGGAGCCTCCGCAGCTCTCTCTGCAATTGGCGCCCGCGCGAGGCCGGCTGCGTGTGGAGACAGGAGGGGAGGGCGGCTGGGTGCGCCCCAGGGGAAAGCTGGCCTGCCCGGGGCCTGGGCTGGGGCCGCGGTGGGTTTGCCTGTGGATCTGAGGGAGTGGTGTTGTTTTTGCTGGGACTGTGTTTCTTTAAGGGCAAATCTTCAGGTGGGATTACTTGGGAAGACCCCCCCTTCCTCTCCAGGCCTCCCTTCCACAGCCCCTCGGAGCCTGGGGAGGAAGGGGGGACACACCCTCTGTGGCCGGATCCTTCTTGTTTCGAGGACACTTCAGCGCCCAGGCCCTGGGCAGGGGAGGCAGGGCGCGCAGCCCGAGAACAGGCATGTGCATCGCCAGCATTTGTCCGGCACTTTCCAGGTGCCAGGTTCCACTCTGAGCACTTTGTTCATGTGTGTTAGCTCACCTCACCCTCCCACGACCCTACAAGGAAGGGACTGTCATCACCCGCATTTTGCAGATGAGAAGACCAAGGCACAGTGTGACGATGAGACTTGCCTGTGCATACACCGTGTTTTGCTGTGTATATCGCACACTTTTTGCCACATTTTTCAGTGAAAAACAAGGATGCGCATTGTACGTGGTAGTACTGCTTCCGTATCAATGTAAATGGTTCTATATGAAACGTGGGTGCACGTTATACACGGCAGAATATGTCATCTCTCTGAAGTGGCAGAGCTGGGATTTGAACCTGGGCCGTCTGGCTCTTGACCGCTCGGTGGTGCCGCGTCTTAGAGTCGTGGTCACACGTTCCCTGAGCACAGACTGTGTACCAGGTCCGATGCTCAGCACGTTTGTTCATGACCCACTGGACTCTCATGGTTCAGAGGGGTAACGCCACCTACCCAGGACCGCACAGCTGGCTGAGGATCGGCGCCTGAGCCAGTGGGACTGGGCAGCCCATGGCCGCAACCAGAACGGGACTGTGTTGCCCGGGTCTTGCCCCGTGAGCCGCCCCCGCACCTGCTGTCCCCTGCCGCACTGGACACTGGCTGCATTGCAGGGACAGGCCCAGCCACCCACAAAGGAGCCAGCTGTCACGGGAGGAGACAGTCAATAACCCCCTGGGCCCTCACCAGGTGGGAGCACGGGGCCAGGCCCGGGAAAGGCCGGCGAGGGCAGCCAGCCTCCCACCCGTTCTCCTAGGCAGGGAAAGACCCTGGGGAGGGTGTGGGGGCACGTTAGACCCCAGGCCCTGGAACGGGGGTCCTCTTGGCTGTCACCCTGTGGGGGCTTTCACACGAGAAGGACCACAGTTAATCCTCAGACAGACCACCCTGGGCGAGGGTGATGTGACCTTGCATTCCGGAAACCGGGGCCTGGGGATGAGAGGCCGAAGGTCGCACAGGTAGTGCTGGGCAGGACAGAGACACAGGCTTGTGGACCGCCCAGTTCCGAGCCTTTGCTTCCCACCGCAGGTAGGAACCCGTGCTCCCTCCCTCCCGCCTCCCTCCCTTCCACCTGCGGTCCCGCCACGGCGGGGCAGGGGCTGGAAGGGCTGAGCCTCGGGCTTCTGCGACTCCCAGGGAGACACGGTTTTCTGCACGGCATTTTGGCGCCCTGTTTTATCTGCAATTGCAGGGGTTTGGAACTCTTTTCCTGGGCGCGGGAACAAATCCCGGTGGCCTCCCATTCACTCGGTCTCCAGGTTCGCCGTCTAACCCAGAGCTGGCGGCACGCCGGCCAGCAAATGGGGGCGAGTGCGCTCACGCCTTTGTCCTTCCTTTTCTCAGACCCCCTGCGATGACCCTCCTGGCACCGCCAGCGCACCTGGCTCCCTGAGGGCAGCGTTCTCCGTGCCTTGTGCACTGCAGTAGCCACCCCCCAACCTCACCCAGAAGGGTGCCGGGTGCACTGCAGGAGCCCAGCAGCCCTGGGCAGGGAAGACGTGTCAGCAGCCCTGCGTCTGAATTGTCTCACCCTCGCGTGACAGACTCCACGCACGGAAACAGCACTGGAATATTGACTGAAGTTCTGCAGCGCTTAGAAGGGGCTGACCGCCAAGCCGGATGCTTCCCAAGCATGTTTTTATTCAGTCTTCACCACAGCGCCCCCCTCTCTCCCACAGAGGTCCCTTTGGTCACCACCCCCTTTTACAGATGAGGAAACTGAGGCTCAGGGCATGGCACGACTTGTTCAAGGCCACCCGCTTGTGGCTTCTGAACCCAGGTGTGTTTGAACTCCAAGCCCAGTGCCCTGTTTCTGCCCACACACCCACACGAAAACAAATGATTAAAAACACAGTAACATAAACCACCCACAGAGTCCCTCCCGAAACAAGTCTACGCCCTCACACTCCTGTGAGGGTGAAGCTTATTTATACAGCCCTGGTGTCCTCCTGGTATTGTCTGCAAATCTCTCTCCAGGGGATCACGTCCTCTGACCACCTCTACGGATAATTATAATAATCACAATAACCATGAACGTAGCAGAGATTGAATGTTTTGTGCCAGCTGTGTTTTGTAGATGCCCGCTTGTTTAATCCTCACCCAAGCTGCTCCAAGAGAGGTTTCTCGTCTCCGCTCGCAGATGATGATCTGGAGGCACAGAGAGGCTAAATAACTGGGTCCAGGTCACGCAGAGCGGATGTTCAAATCCAGGCGGCCTGGATGATCCTAACCACCGTCCGATCCTGGGAATAGCGACCGGAACAGCGAAGCAGTAACGGCTCCCGCCACCGGGCGGGACCCGCACTGTGCCAGGCGCGGCCGAGGGCTCCACAGGCCTCAGCTCCTGACCCTCCTGGCAGCCCTGAGAGCCAGTGGTGTGTCGGTAACCTGTTTTCTGCCAAAAAGCCTAAGCCTGTGCTCCTAGCTGCCCAGCCACGATGTGCTGCAGCCCATTCACTCACTCACTCGCTCGTGCATCACAGATGTATGAATTCGAATGTGCCAGGCGCCAGCGGAGGGGCCAGAGACGGAGCAGAGAGGGAATGCGACGAACGTCCTTGCTCTCATGTCTGTCAGTAAACAAAGAACCAAATCATCAGTTGCAGCAACTGCAGGCACTGGATGGCTTTGTGAAGAAAGTGCAGGCTCCTGGCCACCTTCCTGACCCGGTTGTCTGCCACCATCCACCCCCTGCTCGCTGCGCCGAGTCCCAGGGACCCCCCGCCTCCGTGTCCCTCAGACAGAAGAGCCACACGTATTCTTATCAGGGGACCCCCCCTCTGCTATCACCACTCCTTGTGACCCTTCCCCCAGATGGCCACAGGGCGGGTCTCTCCCTCCCTTTGTGACTCTCCTTAAATTTCACCTACTCAGAGAAACCTCCTCCAGCCTCTTGATCTAAAACAGTTTCATTCTCCCACATCAGCTGACTTCCTTTCCTTCGTGGCGTGGCATTGGCCCCTGCCCGATCGGCACACGCTACCCCTCTCCCGTCTCGTGTTCTCTGCCTCCTCTGCTAGAATGTAAGGGCCATGAGGGCTGAGGGTAGGCGCTTGCGTCTGAAAGTTCAGGCCGGAGTCGTTGACCCCGAGAACAGCACCAGGCCCGGAAACTGGAACGCAGTCAAATGCTGGGCACGTGGTAGGTCGCCACGCGCTTCCTGACCCTATTACGGTTTTGAGGAGCCGGGTAACTAGCTGTGGCCAACGAGTGGAGAGCGGCAGTGCTGCATGTGGCCGCTGGGCCAAAGCATTTAATGTAATAGCCCATGGGAGACCCCGGGGGCAGGACCCTTGGGCGATTTCCCTTCCTGGGCACCCCAGTCCCCGACACCACCCACGGGGATGGCGTGCCCCTGCCGGCCCACCGTGCACACGGGTGGGGAATAAGCCTTTGTTCTTCTAAGGCTCTGAAGTTGCAGACTTATCTGGAACGACACCGTGACCTGGACTACTCTGATGAATGATGCATGGTCTTCCTCACTCTGCCCTTTGTGCTTGCTGGTGTCGCTTCCAAAGGACTTTCTCGGTGCTTCCATGGTTCTGAGAGGTGAATCCTCTCCTTCTCCTCCGCCAGGCGACCCGGCCGGGAAAGGGCTGCCACCTCTTCCTCGCAGCCTGGGACCTGCACGCGCCACGATGAGACACTTAGGCAGAGGGTGGCCCTGCGACCTGGGCGAGGGAGAGCTGACTGACCTGTGTGAGGCTGGCAGTCCCTTTTGCAGATTATCTCTGAGGTCAGAGCAGAGCTGGTTTGACCAGTTGGTGACCATGACACCCAGCAACTGCTCTGGAAACAGGTGGTTATTTTTTTTAGGTCTGGGAATGACAGACAGCTCTTGGGCAGGTTCAGCCAGAGAAGGTTCTCACGGTTTGTGCTGGGAGGAGGGGGAGGTCGGGGTTGCTGGGGAGGATGTACAGAGGTGGACAAGGAGACGTAAATAAACAAGACATTCCTTCTGGGGGGACCGTCTTGATTCCCCCCTGAATATATGCTTGGCGTTGGCTGTAAATAGCAGAGAGCCAAAATAACACCAGCTGAAATGAGAGAGGAGTCTCGTCCTCCCTCACGTTACAGTCCAGAGACACCGTCTGGTGCTGGCCTGGGCCTCCTGCTCCACCAACTGCAGAGACTGAGACCTTCTCGTCTCCTTGTTTTGTCTCTACGGGTTCCACTCACACAGCTACCTCATGGACCAGAGAGTCACTTGAGTTCCAGCCATCACGTCCACATTCCATCCAGCAAGAAGAAGGAAGGAAAAAAGAAGGAAAAGGCACACACAAAAATCTATAGAAATTTTTGCAAGCTACCATGCAAACATTTTTGCCTACGTCTCATTGGCCAATGTTAGTCACGAGGCCACACCTGGTTGCAAGGGAGGCTGGGAGATCCAGGCTTCACTCTGGGTGGTTATGGACTCAGTTAAAAGCGAGGGGTTTCACTGCTATGCATGAGGGGGCGATGGCTTTTGGGAGGCAACTAGAAACTGCCAGATCCTGAAAGGGTCAAACAGATTTTGCTGACAATTCCAAGTTGTGTTCCTTTGGGAAACTGGTGGGAAATATGTACTTTTCTGCAGCAAAATGCTGATATATCTTTTTAAGGATTTTTACAATTCATTTTGAGAGAGGGAGAAAGAGAGGGAGAGAAACATCAATGTGTGGTTGCTTCTTGTTCACCCCCTACTGGGGACCTGGCCTGCAACCCAGGCATGTTCCCTGAGTGGGAACTGAACCTTTGGTTTGCAGGCTGGCACTCAATCCACTGAGCCACACCAGCCAGGGCAAAATGCTGATATTTTTATACATAAAAACTTAGTGTAAGATTTCAAATAATTCTCAGACTGTGTGGAGCTCCAGCCTGGGACGTCATGGGTTCCCTTAGGGTAAGATTACTTCATCTGGAACCAGGGTTGGAGGTGAGGGAGACAGAAGGGAAAAACACTGTGTGTGTGTGTGGGTGGGGGTGGTGAGAAAACATGAGTCTATTTAATGTGGTTGGTGGTGTTTATTTTGCTTTTAGATTCAAGAGTAGATTGTCAAAGGGACCAGTGTTGCACGTGAGAATCCATGTGACAAATTCCATTGGCAATGGAAAAAAAAAAAGGCAGAAAGAAAAACTGCCCTGAGTCATTTGTCCACAGGTTGGCCATAGCTATAGAATGGGTTTAGAGCCAGGTTCAAGGGCGCGGAAACACCCGAACAACGCCCCCTGCCTTCCTACGAGTGAACTGATGTTGGAACCCCTCAGAGGAGCTATGGATGAAATGTCAGAGGGAATACACATGGGGAGACAGCCCAATGCTTAGGAGACTCCTGATTTTTCTGAGTGGAGGAGATACTTAGGGAGGACGGCAGCTGGGAGGGACGCTCTTGAGAATCTGGGGTTGGAGGTGGTAAATGGCTGTTTGACCTTTTGCCCAGGTGACCCGGAATCCTCCCAAAAAGTTGTCATGAGTTTCCCTAAATAACAGAGACCCCCTCTAATTTTTTTTCTTAGTAACGATGATAATAGCTCCATCAGGCACTGGGCAAGAGCTTTACCTGCATCAGCCCTACTAATCTTCTTGGCATCCTTATGAGATTTGTGCTTTTCCCCATTGGACAGATGAGGAAGCTGAAGCTCAGAGAGGTTAAGCCACTTACGCATAGACACACAGCGAGGAAGTAGCAGAGTTGGGCTCAAACCCAGGTCTTTGTGACTCACAAGCTCTCAGTCTCAGCCACTGCCTTTAAAAAGCTGTATTATTCTCCATAGACAATGGAATACGCCTCAGCCATAAGAAAGAATGGAATCTTACCATTCGCAACAGCACAGATGTACCTAGAAGGTGTTAACGCCCAGGGAACTAAGTCGGAGAGAGGCGCATGCCATATGATCTCACTTACACATGGAATCTAAAGAACAAAATAAATGAACAAACAAAAGGGAAACAAACCCAGACACAGAGAACAGACTGATGGCTGCCACAGGGGAGGGGTAAAAAAGGTGAAGGGATTAAGAGGCACAGGTTGGGCCCAGGCCAGGGAGCTCGGTTGGCTAGAGCGTCGTCCTGGCTGTGGGTTCAGCTCCCCAGTCAGGGCACACACCTAGGCTGCAGGTTCAATCCCCGGTCGTGGTGCGTGTGGGAGGCAACGGGTCGATGTTTCCCTCCCTTTGATGTTTCTCTCTCTCTCTCTTTTCTGTCCCCTCTCTTTAAAATCAATAAACATCCGCAGGTGAGAATGTTTTTTTAAAAAAGGAACCAACCAATGAATGCAGAAATAAGTGAAACAACAGACTGGTGTTTCTCTTTCTCCTCTCCTCTCTCTCTAAAATCAATCAATAAATTTTTTAAAATGTTTAAAGTGCAGGCTGGGAGTGACAAAGTAGTCTCAGGGCTGTGAAGTACAGCCCAGGGAATGTTGCCAATAATATTGTGATAACGGTGTACGGTGCCTGGAGGGTCCTGAAGTTATTGGGGGGATCACTTTGTAAGTTGTATAAACGTCTATCCACTACGCTGTGCGACCCGAAACCAATCTGGCACTGAATACTGACTAGAATTGAACACAAAGTTAATTGGAAACATCTTGTATTGTCTGGCTTCAGGAAATCAGCCTCAGAGCTCCCCACGTGCCTGTGTCGGCCTGCCTTCGCTGCCTCCTGTCACCCCTAGGGAGGGCCTCCGCCCCACGGGGGGAGCACGAGGGATCCTCGGACTCCCCGTGTAGGACACGTCACAGCCCTTCAGAAGCCACAGTCCCCACACCCCACGTCCCACATAAAGTGAAACCAGCACAAAAATGCCTGGGACTTGGAAGAGAGCCCCGCTCTCGGAAGGCGGCTGGGCCTGGTGGGGCGGTCCCCGCCGGGCAGGCAGGGATGGGGAGCAACAGGCAGGCAGGGCCTATCCCCTCGGAGATGCGTCAACAAGCGAACGCACTGATTACAGACAGTAAGAAGCGCCATGGAAGGCGCGTGGGTGGGTGGGTGGGGGGTGAGGAGCCGACTGAGGCAGACCGAAGTCGGTCCTCGGCCCGTACACTCCCCGTCACCCCTCCTGGGGGTCCCCTTGCTCCCTCCTCTCTCCTGAGCCCCCTTTCCCAGCCTGGGCAGCTCTCCTCCTCTCCCAAGCAGCAGCCTAGACACTGGTCTTTCTGCGATGCTGCCCTTGAGCCTCCCAGGCTGCCCCTTTGGACTCACCGTCGTCCTTGCATCCAGCTGTGTTACGGGGGGCAACCTGCCCGAGCCTCGGTTTCTGCGTCTGTGGCACCAGGGTGAAAGCAGGACCTGCTTCAGAAGGATGCTGGGAGGATGAAATAGCGTAATTCACGTTACTGCAGGCGAGGAGCTCGGAACCGGCGTGGGCCGCAGCAGGCCCTGCGCTGTGTGGGCAGGTGCTGCTGCTGCTGCTGGTGTCGCCACCCCGACGGCAGGTCACGGCCCTTTGAGGACAGCAGGTCTGGACAGCAGGCAGCGTTTTGGGTGCCGTGGAATTCGGTCATTCTCAATCCCAGCTCCTCGTTAGTCGTCCCCAGGAAGCCTTTCAGGGCACTGACCTCCGGCACCTGCCCAGAGCAATTCTTTCTGTTTGGATGGGGTGGGGCCCAGGCGTGAGTGGCTTTGGAAGGTTCCCAGGTGGCTCCACGGTGCAGCCACGGTTGAAAGCCGCCGGCCTAAGCCAAGCTCCTGTACCGGGTGGCAGAACCGGGTCCCAGAGAAGGCTGGGCTTGCTTAGGTCACAACGCAAGCGGGGCTGGGAGTCTTGGACCTTGTGTCTCTGGGAGTTTGATTCCCCACCCCCACCCCCTGCTTGTCTGTGAAGGGCTGCCTGTGCCCCCCCCCGGGCTGCAGAAGGTGAGGGCGCTGGCTCCTGGCTGCCCCCGCCCCATCCCTGGGCAGCTGCGCACGCACCTGGCTGAGAGAGGGACCTCTGGGGAAGCCGGTCTCACGCCCCCCGACAGCCAGGGCCGTGGAGGCTGGGAGGGGGTGGGGCATCTGTTCCGAACAATCGTGGGAGGGACACACACACCGACTCCTGTCACTGGGGGCCAGGGCAGGAGACAGACAGGTGAAATCCTCCTCCGCCGAGTCAGTGACAGGTGGCTGGCGTCACAGGGAAACACTCCTGGCAGCCGCATTTCCTGGAAAAGGGTAGCAGGGGCCCTACGGAGGGCTAGCTCGCCGTGGACGGGGCTCACGCCCTCAGAGGCAGAGGGGCGCAGCAGAAACGCCCTGGCGCCCACGGACCTAGGTTCAGACATCCACCAGCCGTGTGGGCTTCTCTGGGCTTCAACATCCTGCTCTGTCAAATGGGGCTAAATCGGGTTGTTAGGAAAATGAAGTAAGTCCATGAATGAAAAGGGCTTGGCACGTGCTAATCGGTCCATCAGAGGGGGTTGGTGTTATTATAACTGTGTTGTTACTGTTCTCCACTGAGGGGGCCTCAGGAGAGGAGATGGGGGTGGTAGCCCTGCCCCTGCTTGGGGAGAAAGAGGTCAGTGTGCGGGTGTTGGGGTGTTAGTGGGGGGCAGCTCTGGTTGACCTCAGGGAGGACATCCGGTCCCCATCATTCCCAGAGGGGATTTCCAGAGGGGCAGGAAGCTGGCCGGGGGGGGGGGGGGGGGTTAAGCTGAGGGGCAGGGAGGTCAGGGCCCGGGTCATCCTCCTGCCTGGCCCCCGAGATGATCCACAATATCTGTGTGTGAGTGTGTGTGTATTTTTGACTCACATAAAAAATTAGTTACAACCATTTTAAAAGCCAGGAGATTGTTACCTAAACGTTTGGGTTTTCTTGAGAAAGTGGGGGGATTTCTCCCTGACAGGGGGAATGGGGCTCCGCAGCCCCCACAGTCCTGACCCTGTCCGCTTCCCTCCCCTGCCCCCCACCACCGCGCCCCCACCCGAGGGGTCTTCAAGGCCTGCTCTCCAGGGCAGCAGCCTGTACTGTACGCCAGGGTCACAGCCCCACCTTGCTCGGTGGTCCCGTCTTAGGTGGCAGCAGCCACGCTCACTGAGATTCACCACGTGTGTTCTGTGCACCAGTTTTTTTACAGCCACCGCTCCAGGCAGGCCCCACAGGGGCTCGTGGGAGGGCACCCGTGGCTGTCTGTCCCCACCCCTGCACCCCACGCCGAGCTGCTGTGGGCGGAGCCGGGCGCAGGCTGGGGACTGGAGCCCGTGGCCTGGGCGCAGTCATCGACTCCAGGCCTTGGGTAAGTGGCTTTGCTTTTCCGGGCCCCCGTTCCCTCCTCTGCAGGAAGGAGATCCTGCTGCCTGCTGCCTGCTGCCTGCTGCCTGGGGTTGTGGCGGAGACGAAGAAAATGCACGCAAAATGCTTAAGGAGGGGTTTCCTCCTCCACGGCCGCTGTTACTATACAGGGTCCGGCAAAAGGAAGGCCCGCTCCGGAGTGTGGTTGGTAGGGTGACAATATGGGTGTGATGCTTTATAGTTTTAACTTGAACATTTCACCTACAATGTCATATGGTGTGCTTGAGTGCAATATTGTTATGTGATAGGATTACATGCTTATGATGTTGTAATAAAAGATTGTGTAACGAAACCCAGGGGCGTTATTTGTGCCGCACCCTGCGTGGGAAACCAGAAGATCTACAGATTTGTTTGGGAGGTTCACGAACGAGCAAGGTGACAGCGTGTGGCCTGTGGTGGCAGCGCCGCCTCCCTGCCACCCCCCTCTCCTCGGCCTCCCCCCGTTGCGGACAGAGGACACTGAGCCATTGTGAGAACACCATACCACGGGACCTTTTATTAGAACAGACGTGTTTCGTACAGGCTGAAGACCCGGGAACCCTGGGAAGTTTTCGCTCAGCTGCAGACACCAGAAGTCACACAAGCCACGGCCGCTGTGCCACTGGGTGACAGACAGGGTCCCAGGGTGCTGCTGGGCACAGGAGCTCCCGCCCTTCCATGTGGGCGTTCCGGGCAGGGGCGGGCTGCTCAGCCTGGGCTGCTGGTGCGTTCCCTGGTCTGGGGTTTTCCAGAGGGGGGTTCCAAGCCCCCAACGTGGAGAAATGGCCTTGGCTGATGCGGTAGAATCTTCGAGGTCCTTGGCCAATGACTGCTTGAGGAAACAGCCGAGAATTGGGACAGAAGATACACAGCCCGAACAGAAGTCCTCATAGCACAGGCCTGGCAAGAAGGAGGCCCGGAGAGGGTGGGGGGCACGGGGCCGACAGACCGGAGCCCCAGGGAGCTTGCGCACGCCACTTCCCCCTTCCCGGGCCTCCGTGTTCCCATCTGAGAAATGGCCATACGACCCATACCACTGGTTTGCACAACGGTACAAATAAACAGTGAGTGGTACAGCAAAGCCACTCTGATCTTTTCTTTGATGACCCTGGAAGGCTGGGTTTGGGGAGAAGTTCAAGCTGACTATCGAGGGCTTTCAGCCGGACCACAAGGTGCTGTTAAAGTGGCAGCACCTGGACACCCTCCTCCCTCACCGTCTGACCACAGGACTCAGCTACTGCGACCTCACCCTGCAAGTGAAGCCCAGGCCGTTTTTATTTCCAGCCCTGGGAGACACCCTTCACCCCACAGTCAGGAGAACTCACAAGGGGCCCTGTGTCTGCCAGGGCATCAGAGTTAAGAGCCCCTCCCCCTCCCCCACCAGGAACACTGAGGCCACACCCCATTCTGCAGATGGTAAGACGGAGGCCCGAGAGCCACTCCGTCTGATACACACACACACACACACACACACACACAGAGGCAAGAGACCCACAAAGGAAGCTGGCGCCATTTGCTTTGGCTCCGCTTGTTAAAAGATGAGGCATAGCTGTTCTTGGCCGGAGAAGAGGGATTATCATCTTCTCTCTGCCTCACCATTTTTTTTTCTTCCCAAGGAGCTGGGACTTTTTAATAGAAGTTGGTTCGTGTGCAGGCATTTTATTCCTCAATTAATTTCCATCTAAATGAGGTTTTCCCGGAGTTAACCAGTGTTTTAGTTCCATTTGAGCTTAATTTGTATGACTGAAACCTCCGTTTCTGCCGATTCCAATTTGCCGGGTGATTCTAGCTCTCATTACCTGGGCCAGCACGCCCCCTCTGCAGGCAGCCGCCCCGGAGCTGGGAGCTGGGAGCTGGGAGCTGGGAGCTGGGCCGGTTTCCATCAGCAATTCAGGGGCAGGAAGAGTCCCTCTCCTCTCCCAGTACCACTCAATAAATAGGAAATAAATTATTAAAGAAGCAATGTTCTGATGAGGGATCCCCATGATGGTATTTACAATGCAAAGCAACCACCTCTAAAGAACAACCCTCAGAAAGTAAAGACAAACAAACAAAACCCGGCCCCAGATGGAGGGGAGAGGACAACTCTCCGGGCCTCAGCGCAGGTGGGTGTGGCAGTGAGAAGGGAGGAAGAGGCTGCGATCAGCATTGCTTCCCAGCACGGGCGCCGCGCCTGGGCTGGGGCTGGCCGGTGCAGGACGCGGCGAGTTTTTAAGGAACGCTAGAGGTTTTTAATTTTTTTTATGAGACAAAATTTTTATATTTAGCTGGAGAGAAAAGCAAGAGATATGCACGTGAGAGTACTTTGGGTATTTGGGGAGGAGAATATGGCAGAAGAAAAGACAGAAGTAGGACTTGGAGAAAAAACAAGTGCTTCCGAACCTCTGGGAGCACCCTGAATTTTGGCCTCGTTACGCAAAGCCTTCTGGGAAAGATGGGTCAGAACAAGCCAGCGACGGGGCCTCTGAGACGGAGACCCTGTGTCCCCCGGACATCTGAATCTCGTTTTCCTTCTGAAAGACGGACTTTCCTTCAAAGGGAGGGAGGAAGTACAGGGATGGAGTCGCACCTGGATGGACTAGAAACGTCCCTGGGTGGGGGCTTGGGACCAGTTAGCTTTCTCTTCATTAACGAGAGGGAAGTTGCATACTGCTTCTGGCTTTCACTCTCGTGATGAAGACCCTCCTAAAAACAATCCGGGATGTTTGTCCTTCTTTCTCTACGTCTCCGTGAGCTCAGTCTGTCCTTGAAGAACGGCCCAGGGCTCGGGTGGTCACTTTGGGTCGTATCTCAGAAACTCCTCCGCGTCTCAAAGGGGGACACCGCAGCCCAGAGAAAAGGGGCGATTGGCCCAGGCTCAGTCGGTCGCTCCGTGAACGAATACCGGTAGCAGGAAGGTCAGGGACTGCCTGTCCTTGACCTCAGGCCACATCTGCCCCCCGATTCCCGGACTGGTTCTCGAACTCGGTCCTCCTCGGGAGCGGGTTCCGGCAGCCTGTCTCATTACCGGGAGCAGGGAGTAATGAGGGCAGGCCGAGACAGAGCCGTGCCGGGGATCGGGAGTTCTGGTCAAAAGTAAGGTTGCCGGTGCCCCAACACGAGTTTCTATGTTTGGAGGGGAAAACACAGAACATGTAAGGGAAACGAGAGCAGCACACCAAGTGAGCGGGAGGGACGAAGATCTCCCCCAGGGGGCGCTCGAGCAGCCTTCGGGCAAACCTTCCCCCAGCCAGGGGGACTCCTTTGCTCAGGCGGCTTGGGCTAAGGCAGGGCAGAGTCACAGGACCCGAGGAACCACAGGCCCACCAAACCCAAAGCTGGCCCAGCCGAGCTGCCTGTTTCCGGGCAAGAAGAGTGACTTTGCAAAGGGAGGGAGCCGTCTCCCGCCACCAACCACTGCTGGTTGCTCAGAGAGGCGAGCCAGTGACGACCTCTAGGTCCTGCTCCCCAGGATGCGCCTGAGATGACCTTCTTGTGGGGGACCTGTCGCTGCTCCTTTTACCTTATTTTTTAACTTCAAAAATATCTTTGCTCTCTCTCGAGGGAGAAAACAGCAAGAGACCACGCACAAAAAAGGGCTTTCGCTTTGGGTGTGTGCACCTCTCCCTGGGGGGCCGAATCCCCGTCACAAGGCAGCAGGTCCACTGCAGAGGGAACAGAGCATCGCAGGGGAGGGGGAGGAAGTGGCGCCAGGAGACAGAAGCCCGAGGAACCGACAGGAAACCAACCAGGTAGGCTCAGAGAGGCCCAGGAGGGACCCTGCCCACTAATACCTGCCGTGGCATAAGGCTGAGACCAAGATAGGCATCTCCCCTTCTCTTTGTCACATCCCTTGCCTTGGTCTCCAGGTTTGAGCTTCTCGTCTGAGCCAAGTGCACGGGGTCCCAGTGTGGACCCCGCGCCACTCCCAGCCACCGTGGGCTCCAAACGCAGGCAGCGGCTTCGATACGCACCCACGGAAGGAAGCCTCACCAGCCCCCCGAGAGGCGGCACCTCTGTCTCCCGTGGGCTGCCTGGGGCACTTTCACGGGTGATTTTGACTCTGTGCGGGTTTCGCCTTCCACACTAACTGTAGACGCCAGCCCCCACGTAAACTGTGACTCCACTGTGCCAGTTCAGTGCCTTAGCTCATAAGCTTCTTGTCCATTTTCTTTTTTTTGGTACCTCAGTGAGGCAGCTGGAGGGCAGGGGCTGGGGCGCAGGCCTGGACCTCACCGATGGAGGGCCAAGCAAGGCACCTGGGGGCCTGAAATGCTTCCGGGCCACCTCCAGGACGTGCTGGGGCCTACGGCTCAGGGGGTCCCACCTACAGGGGAAAGAGCAACGTCCCCGCCCACCCCCGGCTTGTCAAATCCCACCTACAGAGATAGGAGGGGAAAGAGAGATGCACAGAAATAATTTAGAAGACCCCCTGCTCCCCAAACACACACACACACACACACACACACACACACACACACACACAACCTCTCCATGTAAATAAATAGTTGAATACTGCTAATGGGGACAGAGCAAGATCTCATCACATAAATAAATAAATAAACATAAATACATACAATAAATAAAAGGTCTGCTAGCAGCCCCAGGCGAGACGGTCCCCTAGAGTTGCGTCAATGGAGGCAGTCTGAATGCGAGGCCCTGGGGCCTCTCACCTCGGTCCTGCCAAGGAGGCTGCGAAGCGAGGCTCCGCTCCGGGGAGCCTCTGTCTCCGTGAGGGGAGACTGGCGTCCAGCAGGGAGCCTGGGCAGGGAAGAGGGTTATTTATTTACACTTGCTGTACATGCCCTCCTGGGGCGCCTGCCATCGGCCTTCCGCGGTGACAGCATCGGCATCCGTAAGCCTTGGCGGGCAGGGCCCAGGTCTGGGCCAGAGGGCATCGTGGGAAGGCGGGCCCTCCTTGGCTGCCGGGACAACCGTGCTCCGCTCTCCCAGTGGAGGAAGGACGTTCGGCGTGGTTCAGGGCAGTTTCTGGCCCCACTGGGCTGATGCGAAGGCAAAGACCGGGGAGGGGCGGGGCCCTGCTTCCAAACAAAAGGATTTTTTCCCGCCAAATGTCTTGCGTGCGCCGTGAGAGATGAAGAGTCCTTGATCCCTGCTTCCACAAAGCCAGAGCCAGAGCTGGGAGCTGCCTCCTCTCGCTCCCTCCACGTCCTGCCCTGCTGCTGTTGCCACCGCAAGCTCGAAATTCACCCGCGAGGCTCCAGAAAGCCAGTTAGCTGGTGGGGGGGATGCCCCAGGTTATTTTAAGGATCCTTTCTCCCACACCCCTGTCCTCAGTTACTTCTGTGGATGGAGCAGCTGCTGGTGTTTGTGTCAGAGATGGACTCGCCCTCAGTGCCTGGCCTCACGCAAGGGAAGGTGGGCCGGCGCCAGAAACACCGGTGGGACTTCCCCAAGCTGACAAGGAACTTCTGAAGCCAGGGGGAGCCCAAGACATGGACGCTGACCCTCTGAATGTGGGCCTTTCCCCTCAAACCTGAGCTGCTGCGCCCCAGCCTGGCAAAATTCCTGAGGCAAAGGGGGTGGTTTAGGATGAGGGTGGGTGGGTGCTCGTTCAGCTGCATTGGGTAGGATCCAGGGTGTGGCACTCTGGGCGGTGTGGAGGGGCAGGCAGGCGCCAGCCGGAGGGTAAGGCCAGACGGGCTGGCGCTGCGGATGGCAGCTGGCCATGGCACTGGGGGACGGGCGGCAGATGGTCCTGTGGAATTCAGCTGGTGCCAGCAAGTGGGGCCGGGACACATTTGGGAAATGGGGGTGTAGACCATGCTGTCCCGACTGTCCTCTGTGTCCTTTCTCAGTGAGGTCGCAGGGTCTCTGTGAGTAGTCAGGGGGCATCTCGTGTAAGCCATGTGGCGGCCTCTCCTTTGCTGGAACCTGCTGGTCTGATTTTCCGACCAGGCTGGCATATGGGGAGCAGTGGCCTGAACCCTTCCTCTGCGTTTCCACACTCATTATCAGAGGACCCTACCGTCAGCTGGAATGTCCATGTCCCCTACTCATGTGCATCCCCTCTTCTGGGATTCCAGAGCCTTCTAGCCTTTGCTCTGGCCTGTTTGGGGAGGTGGCCGGCCTGAGCCCATCTCCTGGAGTTGAATTGCTGTTGATCTCTTCTAATCCCCCCACCCCCACCGACATCCCCACGAGGGATGGGTCCACGGACATGCAGCCACAAGACTGAATGAGGGGAGAAGGAGGGCAGGTGGGACGAATGAGCCCCGCCCTTCCGTATGCAGCCGGGAGCAGTGTGTGAGCAGAACCATCTACATCTTCCTGGCCAGGCCCAAGTGTTGGAGTCACGGACCCATTGCTTCTTATAAAACCTTGAGGGTTGTTTTGTGTGTGTGTGTGTGCCAACAGAGGGTGGGTGTTTCTCTTCATATGCCCAGGCCTGAATTGAGCCCCAGGATGGTGCTGGTGGAGGCTCTTAGCAGCGTGTACCCTCTTTTCCTCCTCCCCAGGAGAACAGAAAGGACAGGGTCCAGGAGCCCTCAATGTCTGTCACCAAGGAGAAGGCAGGGTGGACAGAGCGTGGGGGAGGCTGGCCCAAAGATTGGGCCCCGTCCCCGCAGGCAGCTGGCTCAGAGGAGGGCCCTTGCTTAGCGCCTGGTGCTGGAGTAGCTGCCTGCTGAGCTGTAGCTGCGGCTCCGACTCCGGCTCCGGGAGCCCAGACTGGGGCTGCGGGAGCTGGAGCTGCTGCTCGTGCGGGTCCTGCTCCGGCTCCGGGTGCGGCTGCGGCTGCGGGAGTAGCTGCGACTGCGGGAGTAGCTGCGGCTGGCTGAGCGGCTGCTGCTGCTGCTGTACCAGGAGGAGGCGCTGCTGAGGCCGCTGGACGAAGAGGGGCTGGGCCGGTAGTAGGGGATGGGGCGTTTCCGGGCGCTGTGGAGACCAGAGGGGGCGCGGGTGAGGGCCAGACTCCTCCCAGCCTTCCCGGAGCCTCAGCCTTGTCCCCAGGGAAGGCGACCAGCAGCTTTCCACTCCCCCTAGACGCTTAAGAAAAGATTCTCCCCTTGCAGTTCTGAGACCATCAAGCAAACAAAAACTAGCGCTGACAAGTCTTAAAGAGTGATAATTTCACTTTTTCACACAGAAGGCCTGGGGCGCAGAGCCTCCAGCTGGCCACGGAATTTGTTATTTTTACTTTCACTAGAACCTTCTATTTATGGAAGGGGAAGCTGATTTTCCATTCACTGTGGCCTATCAAGTTTCCTTTTGAAATAAATGTATGCACCTCTAAAAAAGGGCAAGTCTATTTAAAGAAAATTAAGTGACTGAAGCTGGGAAAACACTGAACGAGTTCATCAAGAAGCCCGAGAGTCCTCTGGAAACGCCACTCCCTTCACCCCAGCCTTCCTGCGAGTGCACCCCAAGGCCACCCTCCCTCAGGGCAGTGGGTGCAGGAGTCCCTCCCTGCGCGCCAGGGAGCAGGCGATGCCATCACCCTGTCTTCCTGCCTGGGACCCACGTTCCTTTCCCTACCCCAGGCCACCCCCAGGGAGGAGGTACAAGCGGGTCAGAAGCTCCGCCCCTTCCCTGGGGGGGGTCTCTGGGCCACGTGGCTGACCCGGGAAGGGTCAGCAGGCACCGATTTTAGGGCGGCGCTCTGCCATTCTCCCAGGCTCCCAGGCCTGGGACATGGTGCCCGCTCGGACCGCAGTCCCTCTTCTCCGACCTGACCTTTACAGAAAACCTGTCCGCTCAGGCTGACCCTTCAGTCCGCTAGGATGGCGCAGAGCCGGCCCTAATGCTCTGCACTTAGATTTGAAAGCACGTTCACGTGTCTCCTGGCACTTCAGCCTCATGACACTCCTGGGAGTAACTTCCTCCAGTCCTTCGTGGGTGAGAACCGAGGCTCTGGGAGGCGAGGACACTTTCCCAGAACTCACTGGAAAGCGGCCTGGCCAGGATTCCCCTCCGAGCCCAGCACTCTCCTCCTTACCCACCTCCAAGTACCTTTGGAACTTAATCCAGGCTGCCTCCTGCACGCTTGGTTCGGGGTGTCATTACAGATGCATTCATCCGAGGCTAGATTCCTGCGTGTAGGTCTGAGGGTGCTCTGTCTCCACTGCCCAACCCCATCCCCAGGCGAAAGCCCTGCCCCATCGAGGGGACCCCATTGCCTGACCCAACCTTACTCTTTTCCGCAGCCCCGCCTTCTGACCACAGCTCGGGGTCCAAACCCTGGCCGCACCCCTTTCCCCAGCCCCATTAGCCCCGCCCATCCCGGCCCAGGCCCCGCCCCCACTGCCCCTACCTTTGCAAGCCTGGCAGTGCGGGCCCAGGCGCTGACCTGGCCCAGAGGTTTTGAATGGAAACAACTTCAGTGGTTGGGAGTTTGAGGGGGAAGGGAGTCCCTGAGCTCCCACAGTTCTGAAACCCAGCCCCAGGGAGGCAGGGAGAGAGCCTGAGGCGGGACAGGAGGGGAGGGCGTGGGAGTGAGGGTGAAGGTGGGCGCCGCCGGGCCTCTGGCGCCTCACCTGGTTATCCTGCGCGCCTCCAGGTGGCTCGGGGAGTCTCTCCGGCGCTTCCGCATGGGCGAGTAGGACCTCCGCCTCTGACGCGCTCGCTCGCGCTCCCGCTGCTGCGAGTCCTTCTCACCGTACTTGGGGTCCCGCTCCCTGAGGGATGCGGAGGGATTACTGGGGAGCTGGCCCTGGCCTGGCTTCCTGCGCCAGGGGGTGGCTCGCTTCCTGTCCCCGAGGCCCTCCACCCACGTGGGGCCGGCCACAGGATCTGCACCGGGCAGGGGTGGGGCCGGGGGGCTGGGGGGAAGCTGACGCGGCTGTGGACAGTCTGCGTGGGTGGGTACTGTGGGGGTGGGCCGGCGTGTGCAGGTGTCAGCCTTTGAGGGTGGGCAGGACAGGGGCGCGGGGGCTGCGGGGACGGGGATTTGAGGTGACACAGGCCCTGGGGCGGAAGAATTGGGGGCTCGGGTGTGGGTGTGTGAAGGGTATGGGTGTGAGTTCTGGGCTGCGGCCGTAGGAACGTTTGAGGTGGGGGGGTACGCTAGGACACAGGGATATATATATATATATGGGGCCTAAGCTGCCGCTCCAGCTAAGATAAAGGGGGGACTACAGGAGTATTTAGTCATCATTCTATTCCTACTCTGGCAGGGTTTGACCTAAAGGGAATAGGGGCGGGGCTTGGGGACTCGCCGCTGAGGGGCCTCTGGGAGGCGGGGCCTACTCCGAGGGGTGGGGCCAGCGCCTGGGGGCGGGGCCGGTACCTGCTGGGGCTGTAGCGGGAGTAGCTGGGGCTGCGGCGGGATCGAGAGCTTCTGCTGGGCGGGCTCCTCTTGCCAGACTTGGAGGAGTAGCTGGGTGAGCGCGAGTAGGACCTGGAGGAGAGTGGGTAGCCTCTGAGGAGCCTGCTGAGCTCCACCAGGGTTGCCCAGGATGTCTGCCGGTCTCCAGTCTTTTCCCTCCTGGAGGCCAGGCAGAGGAAGCAGGCCCTTACTGGGGAATGAAGTCCCCTCCCTTTCTGGTGGTTAATAATAATAATAGGGACAGCTTCCTCTCGTTGAGTTCTTAGCTACCTGGCCACTTATTAGCTGTGTGACCTTGGGCAGGTGGTCTCTCTTCTCTGAGCCTCATCTGCAAAATGGGGGTAATAATAGCACTTACCCTGTAGAATTCTAGATTCGATGAGTAAATTACGGTACATCACTTTATCGTATTGACGCAGAGCCAGCACACAGGAAATATTTGCAATGCTGTATCTGCGTTATCATATTATATCTTCCACTCTGTGCCGGACGTTGAACTAACGCATTGGGTGCATTATCTCATTTAATCCTCAGCACATCCTTGGTTTAGGTGCTACTGTCAACCCTGCTGTGTGTAGGGGGAAACAGAGGCACAGAGAGGTGATATAATTTGCTCAAGGTCACTCACCTTGGAAGGGACTTGAACCCAGGCCTGTTTGGCCATCAAGTGCTCTTGACTCCTGTTAGGCTACATTGTTGCGCATCCAAATACATACTGTTATGGTCCTTCCAGTCCTCTTCCCACTCTGCTAACGCCTCCCCCTTTTAGAGTTCCTCCGCCAGTTTCCCAGGAACATCTGCCCTTCTTTCTCATCACCCTACAGTCAGGCTGTCAAATAAGTTTCATCTCATGTGTGCTGGGAGCGGTCTCCTAGCGGTGACCGTGAGCTGAGAGGGACTGCTCGGCTGAGTGTGTTCGGGGGGAAGAGCGCCGTGACTGATCAGCGGTGTCTGCTATGGGCACGGGAGGTAGGGAGACTCTCTCACGCTCTACTTTTGTAGCTTTTCCTCAAGAAAACGAAACTGTTTCCCCTCAATTCTTCTTGATGTGAAAAGGCTTGCTATGGCCTGCCTTCCCCTAGCTGTTCGTTAGGTGCTCCCTGCTGTCTTTGGCATCCTGACCACCAGGCCCCTTAAACACGGCCCCTGGGCTCTGAGCTTCCACGCCGCCCAGGGCGATGCAAGGAGTGCAGGTGAGGAAGAGCTTCTCCAGGCTCCAGGCCCCAGCACAGTGTCCGGCTATGGCCTGCTCCTGCCAACTAGCTCTTTGGCTGTTCGCTGAAAGATCCGTAAGAAAGAGTCAAGATGAAACACACTTTTGGACCCTTTCAAAGGACGCCAGGCATTTCTGTCCACCCCGCCGCACAGCGCCCTCTTTCGGTGGAGCTGTGGGAGCCAGTTTTCACGCACTGACACATCACAGGAACTGCTCTGCTCAGCAACTGGTGCAGTTACTGTCTTTTTTGTTACTGATGTCACAGTTGGTGGAGCGATGCCCCTTTTTGCTTTTTCTGTCTGGGAGCTCAGGGTGGTAGCTGCAGCCCACCCCCACACAACTCCACAAAGTAGACGTGCCTTTAGGACTTCACCTTTCTCGTGACTTCATCTTATTTCTCTCCTTAGTCCTCCTCTTAGTCTGATTTGTCCTATTTATGTCACTCGGTCATAGTGAATATTTCTATCAGCTGCCTGGTCTCCTCTTTGTGAATGAACTGGTCTTGAAGTAACCAGCCAGCTAAGCAACTGTTTCGTTTGATTGTTTTGATTCTATGGTTACAGAAAAGGAAGCGCAGGGCTGCTCCTGGGAATTCCTGTTTGCGGAGGAAAGCGGGACGCCCCGAAGCCACGGGTTGGTTAGACTGGCTGGAATCTTCCAGTTCCTGAGATCTCGTGTCTGCTGCCTTATTATCCGATATGAGAAAATCAGTCACAAACACCAACCGCTACTGTAGCTGAGGGGCAGAATGCAAAAACGGGGACAAGTCTTCTTCTTCCTGTACCCACACCCCTTGAGCTGGGACTTTGCAGCCCCTCCCACTAAGAGGGGCACCCCTTGCATCCGGATGGGTCTCTGTGACTTGCTCTGGCTAACAGGATGGCAGAAGGGGTGTCACGTCCACTCCGAGCCTAGGCCTCAATGGCCTTGCCCAGCGCTGCCGTGTCCCTCCGTCTCTGTCCCTCCTTGCACAACCCCCCTCTCTCAGAAGCTTGTCATCTCCATGTGAAGGAGCCAGGGCAAGCCTGCTGGAGGGTGAGACACCGCAAGGGGCAAACCGGCCAGCCCCCAGGCAGCCCGCCAGCGGATGGAAGACACCTGTGTGAGCCCCAGAGAGACTGAAGAACCACTTAGCTGAGCCAAACCCGAATCGCTGACCCACAGCATCAGACATTAAATAAACACTTGTTTAAGGATGCTAGGTTCGGGGGTGATTTTTTTATGCAGCAGAGCTAACTGACACACAGAGCCAGTGGAGCTCATCCCTATGCCAATAGCAACAATAGTAACTGGTATTCAGTATAGTCCGAGTATTGCTCTCAGCGCCTCGTAGTTCTCAGAACAATCCTTCAGGGTGAGTATTGCTACTGTTTTCACTTTGCAGATGAGGAAACCGAGGCCCAGGGAGATGAACGGAGGCCCAAGGCCACCAGCTAGTACTGGGTAAAGGGGCACCCAAGCTCCAGTCTGTCTGACTCCCCTCCCCCCTGGGTCCCAGGACATCTCTGGTCTCCTCGCCAGCTCCCCGAGGAGGAAATGCTGCAGAGCCAAGGTCCACACCGCACTCACCTTTTCCCAGAGGAGGTGGATCGGCTCCGGGTGGACCTGGGGGAGGCCCTGGGGTTGGGGGACCGGGAGGAGTGGCTGGAGGAGCGGGTGCTGGCATAGGAGGAGCTGCGGGAGCACCCTCTCATGGGGGAGCTCCGGGCTGGGGAGGGGACCGCACTGGACTTCTTCACCTCGGCGCAGCCCAGGCATGGCGACTGCGGTCCTCTGCGGAGGGAGAGCGTTTGTTAGTGCCGGCCCGCCCCTGGTGCTCACCGCCCTACGCAGCCCTCTCCCCACCCCTTTGCATCCTACCTCTGGAAGGGGCTCCTAGGCCTCCGGTGGTGGAGTAGAGACAGTGGGACACATCCCCCGGGTAGGGGGTATTTTGGGTCATGGGGCAGGGGCATGATGGGACAGACGATCAAATCGCATGCTGGGAGATTTACCGCATTTTGCCGTATATAACATGCACCCACGTTTTCGTGGTGCCTGGAGCCATGCCCGGCCCCTGCTGGGTTCTCAGTCAGGAAGTGCTCATTTGCATTGGGCCAGGGGTCAAGTGCAAATCATGTTAGTATGGTTTCAGGGTTCATCGCGACCTGGCCATCATCTGTGCACCCGTCCAGGCTCAGCTCTCGGCACGCCCTGCTCTGGACTCTGGTCCCAGTAGACTATCCGTCCCTCCTGGAGTGTGCTTGTCCCCTCCCTTGTGTCCAGGCCTCAGAACGTTCCCCCTGCCGGCAACCCTTGTGACCTGAAAACTCCTCGTCTCGGTTCAGGCGCTAGTTCGACCTCACCTCTCCAGGGAAGCCCTCCCTGGCCCCCTGAGGTCTGGCTGGGGGGCCTCCAGTATGCCGCCCCAGGCCCCGCTCTCAGGCCTCCCTCAGCCCAGGGACTGCCCTTGGTCTCATAATTGTTTCTTCCTCCCGCAGACACCGAGCTCCTTGGGGACAGGACTCCCGTCCCTCTGGACCCTGTGTCCCAGCGCCAAGGACAAAGCCTGACACATGTCACATGTGTCCTAGGTTGTCAGTGAACAGAATAAACACTTTGTGACTCCGAGTGTCCCGGACGCTCGCATCATCTCCCTTCAGAGGCATCATCTCCCTGGCCCCCCCCCGGCCTCAGGGGGCTGGCACACCTACTCACCATCCCAGTGCACAGAGAGGGCTCAGGAGGGCAGGCCATTCACCCAAGGCCGCCCGGACGCCCAAGCCCAGATCTGTCCAGTGCCGCAGCCCATGGCCTTGGTGCCTCGCCAGCACCCCCCTCCCCCAACTCCGGGCTGACGCCTCTTCCACTCAGCCCTCGGCTCCCAGCTGACAGGACAAAGGTGCCGTAGACTCAAGAACAGGTTCTATTTCAGAGTGAGAGGCTGGGGCTCAGTCACTCAGTTCGGCTGTCCCCGGAGAGCGAGTGACGCGGGTGACTGCGAGGGGCCCCTCGGGCTTGAGCTCCAGTTCTGGGGGCAGGTCTGTGCTTGAAGCCGGGTGTTGGCCCTCATGAACGGTTTCTCAACCACTCCAGGCCTCAGTTTCCCCGTCGGCTAAAATGGGGTCATGACAGCACCTGTCCCCTAAAGGTTTGGCGAGGAGATAAGGAAGACGGTTCAGGGAAAGCACCTGGCGTGTACCTAGCATGGAGTCTCGGGCTCCGTAAACATTAGCTGCTGCTATTGCTGCTGCTGCTGCTGTGGCTAGCCTCAGTTTCTCTTGCACGACAGCAGTATATCAGCAGACACGTGGCCCTGCTCTCCCGTCTGGGGACATCACTGCCCGTTCTTAGAGACACTGACGTTCGCTCTGGCCCGGCCCTGGCCCCCAGCCAGGCTTGAGCGGGAGCCGAGGCCAGGGGTGTCCTGAGCAGACACACCACAGGCCGCGTCTATGTGTGGACACCAAGCGGTCGGTCTGGGACTGAGGTGGCTCTGTGCTGGGGGGAAAGGGCGCTCTGTCCTTGAAGACAGCATCGCTGCCAAGGCTGAGAGCAAAGCCACTGAACGAATGGCACAGAGCAAGTGCTCAGCCAAGTGCGGTAGCTGATATTGTGACAGCACCCTCGGTGATTAGCATTTTGTTGTGGTTTCCTGAGTGACAGAGTAAGGAGGTGATGAAACGGCAGAATCACAACTGTCTCATAAGTGGCTGCGTGGAGGCATTTTCTGCGGGAAAACCGCGTCTAGCAAGTGTGTTCAATGGGCAAAAAGCTGAGACGTCTCCCTGTTCTGTGATAGCCTGACCTCCCTCGGCCCGACACCATCCCATGGGACGGACACCCACACCCACACACAACTTCCCACATCCCCGCCAGAATGGCATGCTTGTTACAACTAATGGACCCGTGTGGACACGCCAGGGTCAGCCCCAGTCCGCAGTTTACAGGCGGGCTCACTCTCGGTGGTGTCGGCCGCATGGGTTCTCACACGTGTGCACACACACGTGCCCACTGTCACTGTCTCACACAGGGCGGTTTCGCTGCCCGGAACCTCTGCTCCGCCCACTCGCCCCCCCCCCCCGGCACGCGCCACCCCCCGCCCCCCCGCAAGCCCTGGTCCGTTCCTGGCTCCAAAGCGCCGCCTTTTCCAGAACGTCCTAGAGTTGGAACCACACAGTGGGTAGCCTTTCCAGACGGGCTCCTTTCATGTTGTAAAATGGTTTTAAGGCCCTCCATGTCTTTTCATGACTTAATAGCCCATTTCCTTTGAGCTCTGAATAATATTTCATTGTCTGGATAGGCCACAGATTATTTACCCATTCACCTACTGAAGGGCACCTCGGTTGCTTCCAAGTTTTGGCAATTACGAATAAAGCCGCTATGAAAACATCCACTGCGGGTTTTTGAATGGACACAGATTTTCAATGCATGGGGGTAAATACTGTGGTATGTGTTTCAATGGCAGTCACTTTAAATGAATTCAATGTTAGACCTTCCCCTGAGATTATTGGTGAAGACAACATCTGTTTTTTGTTTTTTTTTTTCCTGGCCCAGCCTCCACTCCTCCTCCTGATATCCCTACCCTGGCTTTTCCTCCAGAGAACCAGCCCTCCCTCTATTTCAGTGGATGTGGGAAGACTCTACTCATTAGCCCTTATGGTGGCATAGGGCAAATGCTAACCAAGAACACAGCATCCCCTGGGCCAAAGTGATTGGTCCAGGGTGGGCCAATGGCCCACGCTGGGCCAAGCAGAACCAATGAGCGCCTGCCCTGATAGTTGGCTGAAATTTGGGAGAACAAGGCGTTTTCCTTCCGTTGGCTGGCTGCACTAACAGAATGTTAGCAGGGTGGCACATTTGCCAATGCTTTGGGAGGGTCTGCTTGAGAACTGGAGCCAAGAAAGAAGGAAGCAGGGCTGAGAGATGTAACAGGAAAGACAGATTCCCAAGGATATATTTTTTTGAGCCCCTGGATCCAGCTGTACCTGAAGCTGAATATCCTTGGGTTTTTTTTTTCAAAAACGTGCCAATTGGAGTTGAGTTTTCTCCCTCTTGCAAATAAAAGACTCCTGGGTCAGAGCCCGGTGGGTGGTGCAAGGCAAGGGGGAGAGACGGAGACAGTGGAGCTACGGTGAGACCCCCTCCTCCTGCCCCGGTGTACTGACCTTGGCTCTCTGCCCCTGCTGGTGGGGGAGAGACTCTCCAAAGTGGTCCCCTTGTTCTGGGGTGAGGAGGTGGTGAAGGAGTTCCCTGAATCAGAGGTGTTGCCGCTGTTGAGGTCCCGGCTCTTGCTGAGCTCCCCGCTGGGGCTCCCCTTCTCCTGCCCCCGAGACCTGGTCGAGCTGATCTGCGTGGAGGGCGGCGAGGAGGTGTCGTTGCCTGAGTCGTACTCCTGGGAGCGTCCTCGGGAGGTGGCGAGCGGGCTGGCTGTTTTGGTAAAGAGGTCAGCAGCAGACCCCGACCCAGTGATCTGAAAGCAAAAACACCCGTTGGATGCTGCTGAGCGCCGGGCCTGTGGGCTGCGTCTAAATAACCTAGAAATGTTTACCATCATGATGCACTGTAACGAAAGGAAAGAGAGAGAGAGGAGAGGAGAGGAGAGACGCCAAAAAACAAAAGCACAAATTCCTGAGAGAGTACCACAGAAAGGAGATTTTTCTTTACCCCCTGCTAGGATAACGGGAAGATTTTAGGTATCATGCAGAGAAAAAGCATGCGATCCAGATTAAACAAAAGAAAAAGGAAATTATACAAAATTTAATTTCTAATGAATTAACTCAAACCAAAGAGGCAACTTAATAGAAGGGGGGAGGGGGTGTAAACACCCTTAACCTAAAACAATAATAAAAATAAAGGAAGGGGAAGGGGAAAAAGAAATGGAGCTATGGGCCTGAAAAAATATATCTTGAAACTTAAAAAAAAAAGATATAAAGCCAAAATTTTAAAACTTCAACCAAATTCTCAATGAATTGGATTTTTTTTTAAATAAGAAGTTGCCTGGATAGAACCCTACACAAATATCACATGGGGAAAAGAAATGAAATAAAGATGAGCTTTTTAAAAATATATATATATATAATGTCAAGGCCACAAAATGACATTTTAGTAGCTGTCAATTAAAGGGGAAAAGAAATGGGGGCGGGGACAAAAAATGGCAGTCAAATAGTCTGGCTGAAAACAAAGAAACAAAAAGCTCACTACGGAGACGGAGTGTGTCCTCTCCCCCTGGAGAAGGCAGCTAAGGCTCTCGAGTGGCTTCTAATAAATTCTCTCATGTCTTTGCGGATTTCATCCACTTACCAAGCAAGAACTCCTCCTTTAGTAGGTAGGTAAGGTGTAAGAGAAAGGGAAGAGCGGGCAACGTGAGTCCATCATTAGAGTCGCAAATGACAAGAAAAAACACACACCTTTCTGCACACCCTCACACGGGGCCCTGCACTGTGCGTTTGGGTCCTGCGGTGTCCTGGACAGGGGAGGCCTCGGTTCCGTTTGGTTTCCTCAGGGAGGGGACCTCCGGCCATCGACACTGACCTCGTGCCAGCCCCTCCGTGCCCAAGGTGGATCAAGAAACCCTCGCTGAAAGTGCAAGTGGGGGCTAGAGGTTGCATCTGTCTAGGTGTCAAGATCAAGGCGACCCGGGGAGGGTGTGCTTGCCACAGAGGGCTTTGGGAGGGACTTGGAGAGCTGGCTTTGGGGTGACCGGGAGTGAGGAGGGGCTCCCGGAATCCTGCTTGGGGCTGACCTGGGACAGGTAAAGGAGCACAGGAGGAGATGGAGGGCCCGCCCTTGGGAGGACCGTGGCGTGTGCAGAACCACAGCGCGTGGTTTTGTTTAAACGTTCCAACGAGTCTCACGGCTGGGATGCCACCGGGTGCGGTTTTCCGGCCCCCACCAACAGTGCCACGCGTACCTGGCTGTGGCAGGAGGGGCCCTGGCTCTGGGCCCCCTCCAATGACAGCCATCCCCATGGGGCAAGAAACCTGTGGGTCCGAGGGGGCACGACCCCAAGACCACCTCCCTGAGACTGCTCTCTGGTGCCTGAGATCCCAGGATGCTGTTTAAATGGCCCCTGAGCCCCACCAGGGTCTCCTCAGGCTCATCCCTGGCCCTGTTCCCCCAAGGAGTAGATCGTGTTTCTAGACGCACACTCCCAGGTCCAAGGGGGCCTCTTGGGACGGAACCAGGATGTTCAGGCGTAGGTGTCCCCCCGCACATTGGTGCCGGTTGGTGTGAAAGGTGGGGAGGAAGGGGACAGGCTGGGCCGTGGGAGTAGGTCTCCCCCACGCTGCCACGCTGTGGCCTGGCCCTCGGAAGGGGCTGGGGCTTTAAACTTAAATCTCGCTTTCAGATAATTTGGAAGGGACGCTCGCCAAGACAGGAGAACAAGTTTCATTTCAGTCTGCTGGCTCGATGGACACTGCACATTCAGACAGAGTGTGTGGGCTTCCTTCAGACGCTTGCCCGGGCCCCCCAAAAGCTGGAGCAGGCCTCACCATAGAGAGCCTGCCTGCTCCCCACTTTATCTCTCGCGCTGTGGGCCTGAAGGAGGGAGGGGCTTGTGGCATTTCTGCCTTCTCCGCAGGTGGTCCTGAAGGCAAGAGACCTGGACTTGGGAACTGGGAGGATAACAGCGAAAACCCAGGCAGCTCAGGGTGTCACCTCCCGCGCAGGGGAGGCAGGGCCCCCTTGTGGGTCCTCCCGGGAGGCTTTGCGCACAGACCAGGGGATGGTCCCGCTCTGCCAAGTTCTACCCAGCGCAGCTGCTGCCTGCCCTGCTTGGGGTCCTGGCTAGATTTACTTTGGGAGAAGGGACCACCTCTGTCAAGAGGAAGGGAGCCCCATGCCAGGCAGCTAGACGCTGGGACGCGAGCTCGCAGGCTGGGGCTCAGGCCAGGGATGGGCTCAGAGCATCTTTGCCTCAGAGATGGTGAGTGTTCGGTGGCCAGGACGTCACAAGTGAGTCAGGAGGCCGTTCTCGGAGGGATCCGGGCTCAAGTGCAGGGACCCTGAGAACAAGGGTTTCCCGTATCTCCCAGAAACGTGCTCCCTGGGGGCATCCAGGCTGGGCCCCTGTCTCCCCCCGCCCCTGTTCCCTGCCTCAACCACTAAGTTCAAATGACTGGCCCCGGTGCATCATGGGTCCCCATGCACAAAGACGTCACCGGTGGGAGGCCGCTCGGGGCTGGTGGATGGAGAAGGGGACTTTTCTTTCCCACCTTCTCAACCCACACCCTGAGCGCACGGGGACATCTGTGTCCCTGCCCGACCACAACCGATATCCACACGTAACTCGTGTGTTCAGCACTGGGACTTCTGCGTGGCCTCGCGCTCTCCCACCCTCGCCAGGAAAGGGAGGAGGTACAAGCACTCCTGACGCGTGTGCACTGGGCGGCCCCGGTGCCTGAACACACGAGCCTCTCCTGCTTGTTTGAAAGGCCCGTTTCTTGGGATGAATCTGAATCCTTTGACCTGGATGACAATGTCCTTTACAGCCCCACCCTGTGTACTCCACACAGCCTCACCTCTTCCTCGCACCCCGCCCTGGCCCCCCACAACCTTAAGCTGACCGGTTAGAGAGGGTGCTCTCGGTTCTGCCGCCGCATCTCACTTTCTCAACCACAGGCCATTGGTACGTGCCGTTTCCTCTGCCTGGAAGAGTCCCCCCCGTGTCTCACTTCACGTGACTAAATGCATTCATTCTCCTCTAGAAAGCCTCCCTTGGTCCCCAGGCCAGAAGAGCACAAAACTCTCTCATTCATTCATTCACTCATTCATTCAACCTTTCCTTCATCCACTCATTCAAAAGTGAGCGGCATCTCTGTGCCACATACTGTCACTCAGCGGGGCAAATGCTGTTCACCGCCTGGCTCTCCACCTGGGCGGGGCGTGCTGAAGGCAGGGCCCAGACACGGCTGCTTCTGGGTCGCACCCCAGCACCCACCGTGCCTGCCCCAGAGCAGGGGCTCAGCAAATCTTGCTGAGTGAACACAGCTGCTCCACAGGCCCCGGGAAGCCTGGGCTTGGGTGGCTGGGCCCATCCTAACTCAATTTATTGGCTCGGTGATCGGGCCCTGGCGAGTCCCAAATTGAGTGGGCGCCAGCTTTGGGAGGCTGATGGATTAAAAGGAGTGACTGGCTTCCATCACACTCAAAACAGCTCTAGGACACTAGGTGGACCCTTGGTTGACGGTTGGGGTTGAGTCCCGGGGAGGGCCGGGTGTGTGAGCTCGGGACAGCCTCCAGGACCACGTCTCAGGCCCAGGCCTGTGGCAGAGAGAAGGAGTGCTTCCTGCTCTTGGTCCTGGCCATCCCAGACCCAGGAGGGCCTCGACCTCCAGATTCTCAGCAGCCAACGAACGAATGAGCGCTGCAGTTAAGGGGAGACGCCCTCCGGGCGGGACCAGCTGTGCGGGCCTCCTTGCTTCTTTCTCCACCCTCCGCTGTCCTGAAAGTCGGGGGGGAGGGGGGGAAACACGATCTGGTCTGGCGGTTGGCACACAGCAGGGCTGTGGGCCCCACACGGTGACTGGGTAGACATTTTAGGAAGGTGCCCCTCTCTGGCTAGACACACTAGAAAAAAATATACCTTTCTCTGGGCTGAAGCATCCCCACATAAGTATTCACAACCGGCCTGGTGAGTGAGGATGTGGGGGCGGGGTCTAATTCCAAGGCACAGGGCACCGCGGCAGAATATAGCATCCCTGGCAGATACCGAACACACAGTTCTTCTCGCTCTCTCTGACCTGTGGTGGGGGAGGGGGAGGGGGAGGGGAGGGAGAGGGAGGTACCCTGCAGACATTCATCCCTGCTTCTTTCAGCTGACCCCTATTTGGCTTTGGCTTTGCACGTCTTGATGGGCTCTGTCTCTATTTCCGGGGGACAGGAACATTTTAATAAACTCATTAGAGATGTCTGGATAGTTTAATGGCCTCTCAGCCCCAGACTGCACCTTCTCCAGAGCCTTCCGTCCACCCCACACAGAGAGGAGGAAAGACACACTGAAGGGAGCCGGAGACAGAACGTGTGGGTGTGTGTGTGTTGGGGGCTGGGAGGGTGACGGCGTGATGACTCACAGGAGACCTTCGAGTCACGGATGTCATGACAGGCAGACCGCAGAGGCCTCTGTCTCTGTCCCCTGCCCTCCCACCTCGGAGTGACCCTTGCTACCCAGACGCCCGCTCCGGCACGGAAGACGCCCACAGTGGCCCGCTCGACACTGACTCCACGGGACAGCGCCTGCCTGCTCCCCCCACGTCTCCTCGTTTAGATAACAGGCCTCTCAGAATCCACCTGGGAGAGCTCCTCTTCATCCCCTGGGAATTTCTCTCCTAGGCATGTAACCGCTCTCTGCCCCTTCAGTCCCAGCGTGGCTGCAAAACGGTGCCCAGGACACCCGCTGGGAGTTACCTGGACCCACTGTGGCCCAGTAACAGTGCTCTCGTGGGACCCGGGGCCCCCACTGAAGACCGGGAAGCCTCCCACCACAGCTCTCTCCACCACGGCTCTCTCCCCCACCCCCACTCCGACCCCTTCCTCCATCTTAGCCTTGACCTTCTGTCATGTCTTCACAGAGGCCTGCCTTTGGGTCTTGGCACGAAAATTCAGCCCCTGTAAGATCTGCTCAATCACCGAGGGAAATAGCGCTGGTCTTACTATGGGTTCTTCCGGAAATTCAGACAGGGATTTCTCAATTTGAGAAATTTGAGTGCTAGCAGTTTATTCCAGAGGGCACGTCTGTAGGGGCGTGGGGCAATGAGATGAGGGAGGGAGGGGCCCAGTAGAGGGCGTGTTACCGAGCCAGCGCCACGGAGGGCGGCAGGGGACGCTGCCGCCAGAGCAGAACCGGCCCCAGAGTTCGTCTTGTCCTAGGAGGGCAAAGGGAGGGAGCCCGCAGAGTCAGCCTCCACCCCCCACATCGCCCTGGGCCATGCTTTGTTTCACATATGCTTTCTTCAGCCCGCTAGGTGTGCTCGACCATCAATCTGAATCAACAGCCAACACTGTAGCATGGGGTGGCTCCCCATCACAACCCCGTTGGGGTTTGCGTCGAAAAAATAAGATCTTGCAACGCAGGGTCAGTGTCCCTGCTTGGCAGTCAGCGATCAGCTGGACAGTGATGCCAGCTGCCCCTCTGGACGGGGCCCGAGCTCCCCTGGCCCCGAGCCCCACGAGGGCCCTGCTGCTTGTCTCTTTTCGCTGTTTGGCCCCTGAGATGTCGAAGCCTGTGGCCCTCTCTCCTGAGTGTTGGCTGTTACCTCAGTCGCGCTGAGAGTAACAGATACAGCGCACCTGTGCGGTTCACCTCCCGCTTCCGAACCGCAGAGGACCAATGGCTCCACCGTCCCCGTCTCAGCCCTCCCAATCCCTGTCGGCCTTTGCCGGTGAGAGGGCCCAGGAGACCAGAGCCGCTGAGCCACACTCAGGCCCTGAAGCTATTACCAGCTCTCCCTTTGGGGTCAGGATTGGGGTCACGGGGTGTTTTTAAGGGCAAACTGCATTTCAGAAACTCCTGGCCACTGGGAAAAAGCAAACACGTATTTTCCCTTTATTCCTCTATCTCCCTCCAATTTTTTTTCCCTTTTGCACTCATAAACTTGCCTCATCTCCTTGTTCCTTAATATACTCGGTGTTAACACTTGAGTTTTTCTAATAAGTAATTAACCCCCCTTCCCCCCCACCCCCCCGCCCCACCACGAACTCCGGCTCCTGGCGTTTCACTGGGAGTCTCTCTCAGCCCTCCAGGGAAGCCAGCTCCGTTATTTATTGTTTTTGTCTCAAATCATTATTTAATCAAGAACGGGGGCCGGGGGGGTGGGGAGACAACCTCTCACTTACACTTTAAAATTTAATTTCAGCTGAATTCGGAGATCAAGAGGCAGCACGGCCTAATAGGTTACAAAAATACAATCAAGAAGAGAATTCCAATTAAACTGAACAAGTGCATTTACTGCGCTTCCGATGGCCCCATGGAGAGAGGCGGCTGTAACTTTTTTTTCCCCTCCCTGCCAGATGGGGGACTGGAAATTCTCGTGTGAGCACGGCGCTGCGTGGCGGAGCGCTTAGCTAGAGGGCTCTGGTTATTTCCGTTAAAAAATCCTTTGGTTTCACAGAGACATTAAGTTTATTTCGCTTGCTGTTGTTCATCTTCCTTTGCAAACTAATTAGGAAGACGGCAGGAAAAGGGATTCATTGGCCTGTTGGAAGTTCATCTGAGGGGAGCCGGGGACGAGGAAAGACAGGGAGACTTGCCGGGGATTGTGGGAAGAGGACAAAGTCCTTTGGGGCCGGAGCCGCCCCAGGGGTCTGCATTTGACCTTGGGCCCAGGGAGCTGGCCTGGCCTCCTCCTGGGACCCTCCCTCCAGCACGAGGCTGATGGGCGGCTTCAGCTTCTCCATCTCCCCAGAGCCCCCCCGCCGGCCGGCCCCCAGCCCACCGGTTCTTGAAAACCTCTGCTTGGACACTGTTACACGGTGTCTCACCAGCCCGAATTGAAACGAAAGAAGTTCAAGTTCTGTGTGGGGGGTGTTCAGCCTTTTGGCATCTCTGGGTCACACTGGAAGAAGTAGAGTTGTCTTGGGCCACACATTAAATACATTGTGACATGTAGCCACAAAAAAATCTCATCATGTTTTAAGTAAATTTACGATTTTGTGTTGGGCCCCATTCACAGCCATCCTGGGCCGCGGGCTGGATGCCCCCGGTGGGACTTTTCCCCACTAAATGCATTTGATGTCAGGCCTCATCCTTTCTCCCGAGGCCACGCCAGTCCTACCTCTTCTGGTGGCAAGATGTCACTTTCACGATAGAAAGTCGTGGGGTTTTTCCTGTCCTGACTTCGCAAAAGTAGAAGGTGACAATGCCATGCTACTTTCCATTAAAAAACAAACGACCGAACGAACCAAAACCACCCGTCCCAGAAGCCCCCGAGTCTCCCGCTGCCCTTCTTCTGCGTCTGGCTCCCGTGCTCTCTGAACTGCAAGGAACGGTTTCGTCTTCCCACCGAGGGGGAGCTCGAAGGCGTCTGCAGGATTCACAAGAGGCTGGCCCAGGGGCCTGGAGGCCGGGGCCACTCGCACACTGTCCCTCCGCCTCCACATCCCTGTTTATGAAATGGGGAGCAGAGCGCCACCCCGCCTTCCTCCTAGGGCCGTTCTGATGCTCGCCAGGAATCCTGGGTGGGACTGAACTGTTTGAAGGAGACCTGCTCTGAACACACCACGTCTGGGTTTATCTGGAGTCGGTTTAATAAAGCCACTCTGACGACCACTCACCACCCCAGTGACGGTTGTTTTCGGGGCGTTAGGTCCCAAGCGCTGGGCTACTGTCCGCACACAACTGAGGCTACACGAGGGCAGGAACCTCGTCTGTCTGGTTCACTGCTGCTCACCCACTGCCTGGCGCACGGCAGGCGCCAGTGCATGTATTTTAAATGCATGCACACCTCATCTCGGTCCGTCTCCACAGCCACCCGACGAGGTGGGTGTGATCATTGGCCCGAGGCACAGATGAGGAGTCCCTTGGGTCCCAGTGTGGGGAGATGACAGAGGGAGGCCATGCAATTATACACCAGGTCCCCGGGTCAGGCTTTCTGGATTTGGATTTTAATTTCTCCCCTCAATAGCTTCCTTTCACTTAACTCTTCTAGGCTATAGTGTCCTCACTGCAAACAGGGGACATTGATGGAAGCTCCTTTGAGGGGCCATTTCAGAAATAAGTGAGATGATGCAGGTACGAATTCAGCCCAGCACCTGGCACATAGTAGGTCCTCAGCAAGCATTAGTTATTACTATTGCCCAGGGCCTCCCAGGGAGACAAGGTCAGACACAAGGTCAAGAACTCCAGAGTATTGAGATCCGCCTCCAAGTCTTCATCACTACCTTCCACTGCCTCGTCCTGCAGACAGATTTCACGAGACCCTCTTTTAAGGACCCCAAGTTCTGTTTTCCCCCCTTTTTGATTTTTGTTGTGGCGCGTGTGTGGTTTTTGTTGGCAGGGAGCTGTGGCCACCGCTGGCCCAGGCTGGAGGCGGGAGAGCAGAAACGGGGCCTGCTCCTCTGCTTGGTCTAGCTTCCGGCTGCATCAGCCCCTCCCTCCGGGCCTCCCTCCCCCCAACTGCACCAGGGAAAGGGCTTGGCCGGACCTTGGGGTCGCCACCCCCTCGGTCAAGCAGCTGTCAGTCCTCTGCTGTCAGACCAAGCTTCCGAGGCACAAGCCACGACTCACACCAACTCCCCTTCCTCCCAACTGGGCTACTGCCCAAGTCACTTCACCGCTCTGACTCTCGTTTTTTCCATCTGAAAAATCGTGATAATAACAGCACCTACCTCAAATGTGACAGTGCCGGGCACACAGCCGTACTTCCCCCTCCCTCTGTCACCATCCCTCTCAGTTGGGTGAACTCCTACCCGTCCTTCAAAGCCCAGCTCCAATGTTCCCGTTTGTGAAGCCCTCGCGGACACCAAGACAACACCGTGTGGTCCTTCCTCTGTGGTCCTACTACACATTGTATCTGCTTCCACCACCATCGGGGGGATATTCAAACGACTCCACAGCGGGTTGAGTGTGGGCCCCTTCCACAGGTAGCCCACTGGAGGGCTGCCAGGGGTCTCTCTCCAGGTGCCAGCTGTGAGAAGGTTCCGGAAGGTACCAGGGGAGAAAAGAGGTGGCTTTGTTGACTGGGGGTGGGGTGGGGACAGGCTCTGTTTATCAACTGCTGTGCAAACATTTGAATATTCCGACAGCGGAGGCGGCACGGGCACTCACCGACTCAGTCTCAGCCCTGAGTACGGCACTTATCTCACGGCGGTGCAGCCGGCTGCTGACTACCAGACTGTGAGCTCCGGAGCTCAGGAGCGGGGGTTTATGCGTCTCCCTGTCTCCCTGATGCCTGGAACAGAGACGGCTGAGTGGAGATGAGGAGCACGAGTGGGGCTGTGAAGGGTCCCTCAATTGCCTCCTTGGGACCCTCCATTTGGATTTGGGCTCAGGCCCAGCAAGAGGGCTTCAGGTTATCTTTAGCTCACCAAGTAGGATTTCAAGGAGACAAGACCCCAGATTTGCATATTCATACTTGCAAATGTGCCCCTTGATGTGATACACCCTTCTTGATTTTTTTAAAGAGCCGTGCATAGGAAATGCCTGCAATGGAGTGTGGCAGGAAGCATGGTGGCGGAGAAGGCCCTTCATGCTCAGGTTCCTGCCGTCCCCCCCGACGCCCCCTTCTCGTCCTGGGCTTCCGTCTCCATCCCGCCTCCAGTCTCCATTTCCTGCCTCCTTCAGCCCCTCTGCTAGCTGTTGCCTTCTCTGCCTGAAGCTAGCGCCAGTCCTAACGCCTGTTCCTGGGGCTTGCCTTCAACCCCATTGCAGCCTCTCCGCCCTCTCTGCATTCACGATGCCTGCCACCTGACACAGTTTTCACCTGCCTGCCTCCCTCCTAAGGAGACACAGACTGCCCTCATGCTCAGGGTCCTGGGACCAGCCTCGGAGCTGGCCCTTTAGAGCTGCCCAGCAGATAGCTGGTCGGTGGGAACGGATGACCGAACCGGCAGTCGATGCCGGAGACTCTGCTGTTCTCTTCCACAGAGAGCTCGGGGACATCGCGGGGCCAGGACTCAGAGAAACCTGTGGTCCCACCCGCCACCTTCTTTCGTCTCTGCCTTTGCAGGAGAGCGGATGAGAAAGGCTCCGGTGTGGAGGGGACGCAGAGGGCCAGGACTGGGGGGCACCCGACGTCCCCAGAAACCAGGCAGCCACGAGTGGGGCGGGGCCAGCTCTGGGGGCTGCAGCCGCCTTCTAGGATCTTGGGGGAAGCAGGGGCCGGGCTCTGAGTCCCGACTCATCCGCTAGTCTGTGCCTAGAGCCGCACCAATGTTATGATCACTACCATCGCCGCTGCTATTGTTGCCACAGTTATCTCTATTTCCACTGTGGCTACTAGATCATCGCCATCACCCATAACAGTGTGTACCACCCGCCTGTCACAGCATAAACAGTTCCCCTGAGTTGAGTGGTACCCCTGAAGAGGCCGGTCTCATCAGTGCCCGCGTTTTGCAGACCTGGGGGAAACCGAGGCACAGCACGTTTGTGTGACTCGCTCGGGGCTCCTCGGTGGGTAAGGACAGAGGCAGAGTCTGCGAGGCTGCGGTCAGGACACCGGCCAACCTTTGCCGAGTCCTGCCGCTGTGCCAAGCTGGGAGGGATCAGTGGTTTGCAACATTCCGTTGCTTCTGTCCTAACAACAGGGCTTTTGAAGAAGAGACTATCTTATCTTCACGATCTCTTTCTAATGGAGGAAACAACTGCGGCTCAGGACGGTTTAAGCAGCTATCCGTTGCTCAGAGCCAGGACTCGCGCGCACGGTCAGAGAACCCCACGTTTTGTTTTGTTTTTTCCCAACGACCGACCTGCCCTGGCCCACGGGAGTCATTGATCTCCTGTGAGTCAGTTTTTTTTCTTGGAATACGGGGTTTGAGTGAGACGGGCTCTCGCCATCTCTGCCTTCTAAGTACGGATGAGCTTTCAGCTCTTCCAGCGAGGGCTGGGCCCCCGGGGACAGACGGCTTCGAGAACCAACAGCCAATCCGGTACCTCGCTTAGCTGCTGTGGGAGGATACTTTTTTTTTTTTTTTTTTTTGCAACATCTTCAGAGCCCTGCCCAGTTGGGAAGCCATCCCGGGCAGGTGAGAACGCATGGGCCAGTTGCTCCCAATGGCACTTTTTAATGAGGGTCACTAGGGGCCACCGAATGGGCTGCCTCAAATACCTTGACCGGGGGACTAGGTGGCTTCCACTGCCTTGAACATCATCCTTCCACCTCTCACCGCTTGCCTTTTAAATTCATTTCTGCCTTTGCAACAGTTCCTCTGGGAGACACGTGAGGCCCGCGGGCCCGTTCTCCAGGTGGGAAAGCGGAGGCTGCGAGGGACAAGAGGAGTCGTGCCGCCAAGCCGAGACCCGAACCCCGTCTCCAAGTCTCTGCCACACTGGGGAGACCCTTCACAGGACCCGCAGGGCGGGGAGACTGCAGGAGGGGGGCATTTCCCACCGGCGAACACTCAGCACGGCAGGCATTTCTACAAAGGGGGGGTGGTGGCCTGGGGAGAGCCGTGGGCTATTTCTAGCAAGGCCGAGGACCACGGCAAGATTGGACTTGGTGACTTAGGATGCCGTGACGGGGTACAGTGAGTTTCAGGATGCGCGACAGGCCCTAACTGCTGTGTCAACCAGGCCCAGCGAGGGCCCATCACCGCCGGCCCCTCCCTGACCTCCCGGCGAGCACCTCTGAGCTCTTCCTTTCTCCCCCCTCATCCTTTTTAAGGGAGAAGCACTCCGAGACTTTCGGATTTGCTCGCAGCTGGAGGAGACAGGTCCCCTCCCAGCTGGCAGTCGCAACTGTAGGCCACATCGAGGTTCAATGTCCTCGTCTGTCTCTCGGTCCCTGTAGCGTCTACTAAAGGCCATGATACACCATATCTTATTTATTGTATTATCACCAGCGACCCTATAGGGAAGTGGTCCTGTTTCAACTTTACTGATGAGAAAACTGAGCTCCAATGAGGTTAAGTGACTTTCCCAAAGCCACACGGCTAGGACGTGGCAGCACGGGGACCTGCGTTCCTGTCCAGCTCCACGCCCTGGCCCAGAAACGCCGTGGCATCCACTGGCTGAGGTCCCGCTCAGAGCCTGCCAGGGGTCTGTCTGCTTTTGCTTTACCTGGCAGTCTTTACACAGACCTTGGCCTTGGCTTTTCTGTCCCTGAGACCTTTGTGCACCTGTGGGAGGACACAGGTCCTGTACATGTAAGGTCACATTGACACAGGTGACATCAGGCCCCGGCTGTCCCTCCACACTGCCGGCTAGCTGGCATCCAAGATGTGGACTTCGTGGAAAAGCTGGGGTTCCCTGGGACCTTGGAGACCCCCCTTTTCCTCCCCCACCAAGAAACCTCCTACAGTGCCTCGCACAGGCATTCCTGAAGACGTACTTTTCGACACCCCCCAGATAAAAAGCCTGGATGTTTTCACTCGTCCGCCCGCCCACCCCCGCCCCCGATCCCCAAGCCGAGTGCTGCCAAAGGCTGGTGAAGGACCATCTGGTTAATTAACAGTGAGGTCTGAAATCAGTGGGGTCCTTGCCCAAAACCAAGTTAAAAATGTGCTGTGCACTGCCCTGAACTGGTGCCTTCAGCCCCCGCCCCCACCAGGTGTCGCGGCCAAGACTGGCCCAGGGAGCTGTGCGGAGTACTTACTACACCGCTGGCCGACAGGAGGCTGAGCATCTGCAGGGGCTGGCTGGGCGGGTGGCTGGACCGGGCCTCGGGGCTGGCCTTGCCGAGGGTCTTGGAGCAGCGGCGGGAGTGCCTTTGGCGAGACTTCCGCCCTTCCTCGGGGGACCGGCCGCGGTGCCTGGGCCAGGGGAGAGACACCTGAGGGTCTGTCGAGGGAGGGGAGGGTGGCAGAGAGGTGGCGGAGGGACCCGTGGGATCTGAGGACTGCAGAGTATCCATCCATCCACCCACCCACCTGCCTACCCATTCATTCATTCACTCCTTCACTTCTTCCCTCACCGCCTCAGGTGACACATGTCGACTCCGTTCTGGGTGGCGGCTGGGGTGAGGGGTTACCTGTTCTCACAGCTTGAGGACCTCGACTCCGAGCTCTGGGATCGCGAGGGGCAGTGGTGACGGCGGTGGCGGTGAGACTTTCGGGGCCTGCTTCGAGACCTTGGGGGTGGGGTGAGAAGGAGAGAGTCCGGGGAGACCGGTGGATGGGTCGCCGGATTGATGGACTTTGACCTTGTAACACACACTGCCCTCTGTCACTCGTCCCTCCCAAAGCTAAGCGTCCCCCTCCACCTCAGCCCCACGTCACCCGAGCTCCCCACACGGGGACCTGGGGGCTCTGGCCAGCCGACCCGAACCCGAGTGAGCAGAAAGGGGGTCCTCCGGATGGCTCAGCACCCCACCCCGCTGGCAGCAGATGGCTGCGGACCACGCCCCAGACAGGTGCGTCACCTCTGCCTGCCACCTCTGCCTCCCCTAAGGCAGAGCCTCGATTTCAGACCGTGTCCTGCACCACGAGGTGCCCCAGTGGGTGGTTCCGTCAGGCACTAAAAAATACCAACCCAAGGCCATGGGCACAGAAAGGGGTGGCTCTGCCTCCAGAATGTGGGCGTGGGGCTGGGTCTTCTAATTTTTCAAGCGACTGTAGAAACACAGATATCTATGGAAAAGATTCCTATGTTAAATGGAGGCTCTTTTTTTGTTTTTGTTTTTTAAATGACACTGTTTGGGACAAACAAAACACATCTGCAGAGTAAATTAGGCCCTTGAGCTGCCAATTTGTAATGTTGGACCTGGAAAATTAAGTCTAGATTCTTAGCATGAGGTCAAAAGCCCAATTTCAGAATGAGTTACAAGCATCATCAACAACAGAAATTACAATAATCATGACCACCGCCGCTACAAGTGGTATCTCCGCTGGCTCCGAGCCCCGTAAACAATAACGACGACACGGCGGCAGCAGGGGCGGCGGTCACCACGGAGGCGCAGGGGCGTCCGTGGCGGGCCAGGCCGGGGGGATCGTGGGAGCTACAGACGGCTCCGTCGGGAGGTAGCTGGCTGTCCCGACAGAGGACTCAGGGATCCCCGTAACGTGAGATAATCAGGCCGGTGCCCTCGCGTCAGGTCCAGAGTCTGACCTCGAAGCCCCAGCCCCTTCGGGAGCCACGCCTGGTCTGGCTCTCCAGCCTCCTTGCATGACAGCTGCTGGCCTGGCGGGCACGCGCGTCCCCGGGCGGGGGGGGGGGGGGATGCTTTTATTCTGGCACACGCGCTTCCCAGTCCAGGACGTCCTTGTGAAGGTGACGAGGGTGACAGGCCACCCATCCCTACCTAACACACACGGCGTGTCTGGCACTGTGTTCCAAGCGTTTTCCTCAAACGGACGCCCCGCCCCTCACAACCACCTGCGGAGCGGGTGCCCCAGGACTCCTGTCTCACGGGTGCAGAAACCGAGGCGCGGCCAGGCCACCGCTGTGCCTGGCCTGCCACCGGCAAGAGTCCCACCTCCGTCCCCACCCCCGGCCGAAACACCCCCTCTTGCGGAAAGCGTCCCCTCCCCTCCACACCCTCTGCCCAGCACCAGGGCCCCGTCTGCACCTGGACTGCCTCTGCCACCTCCTGTGCCACCGCGGCACTGTGACGCATCCCATGTCTGGCTCCCGGGCCCCCTGAACTGTGAGCTCCTTGAGGCCATGACAGTGCCTGGCAAACCTCTGTCCTGGGCCCTGCACAGGGCCCACCATACAGCCCCCCTGGATGAGTGACGCTGCAGACGTGGGGAGCATGCACTCTGTGTGTGCTTAGCATGATAGCACGTGCAATCCTAGGACCGACAACTGCCTCTGGACTTGAACAGCCAGCTTGATAATCAGGAAGTTCTCCCCAGAGCTAACTCAAAGCTCTGCTGCTTCCTTCTGGAGCTTCCCGCAGGCACAGGCACCGCGGCGGTGTCCGACGTGGCCTCCTGGGCACCGACCTTGGGTGAGGCGACCCTGTGGAGCCGCAAAGCTGGGCGCCCTCCCTCTGCGCCCCTGACCCTACCTCCCTCTCCAGGAGTGGGCTGCCTTTCATCCCTTTGCCTTTGATCCTTACTTTAGAAGCTTCTTGGCAGGAGATAAATTATTAGTTGATTGGAAAACACTCGCACTAACATTTGCAGGGTATAAAGTAGGTGGGTTGTAACCAAATTTACTTTTAATTTGGCTGGGAACTGAACTCCACAGGCAGCGCTGGCTGGTTGGAATTTCTACAACCAGCTACAAACCGGGAACCAGCTGGGGCCCCGGGACAGGACAGGCGCTTCGCTGAGCGCCCCGCTGAGCCCCAGGCCCCAGCACAGGGCTGGGACTCAGGTGCACACTCACGCAGGTGCATGCACCTGACCATCCCCCCTCAACCACTGGTGCATGCACAGCACAAGCGTGTGCACAGGTAAAAGCCACCCACACCCTCGGAATGCATAACGCACACAGACACATGAGCTGGGCACACTCACAGTGCATCCAGTTCACTCACAGCGGCAGACAGCCCACACAAGCACGGCGTACGTGATGCATTTGTGTGAACACAAACACATACTGCACACACTAGGTGCCCATGTTGCACGCATTGGCACACACAGTTCACACAGATGTTTGCATGATGAAAAAAGGTATAGACGGTTACCAACAATGTGCACACCACACACACTAGATAAATACACAACGCACACAGGAACACAGAATCCATATACAGAGGGTGTGCCAGGCACACAGGTGCATGCCCTTCACCTTCATGCACACTCACACATCACATACACAGCCTTGTGCACGCACCCACGCCCAGACCCGCGGAGCAGCCCGTCCACAGGCTGTTGCCTTTCCCTTCTCCCCTCCCCCCCACCCTGCCGCTCCTGTTCACCAGGCGACTTCAACACTGTCCCCGGACTGGGGAGAGCCTTCCCGGAGGTCCCTACTCACTGTTTTTTGTGCCTCTTCTCTTCCTTTCTCTTGCTTTTTGGGCTGGAGGAGCTACATGACAAACGAATGGCCAATTAATGGAAAGGTGCAAAACTGCAGTGAAAGGTGAACATAAACAAGTAGTTAACATGCTTAACACCCAGCAGCCACTAGGTCCACTGTCCCCTGCAAGAGCAGGGCAGTCGACGCCGACTGTCGCCGGAGGGTTCGGCTGGAGACGCCGACCCAGGTGCCCAGCCTGAGAATGTGGGACTGAGGAGGCCAGGGTGAGCTTGGGCAGCGTACAAACAACCGTAGCCATGAAGGTGATAACAATGCCTGCCATCCTGTGAGGCTTTGCTATAGGGCGTTCTGCTGAATCCTTTTTATCTGTAATCTCACTGTATTCTCCCCACCGCCTACGGCAGGGGCACACCTTACCACGGGCCCATTGCACAGATGTGGAAGCCGGCCCACACAGGCGAGCGGGGAGGTGGCCCCAGACCACGGTCCCCGGAGCCCATTCTCCCGGCTGCTGTCCCATCATTTTCTAAGAGAAGAGAATGGAACTTTCGAGGGGAAACCCTGGAGACTTATGAAGCCGGGCGGATTCTGAAATGTTCTGCCCGTGAATATCCAAGCACCTGGGCCTTATTGCTTTGTTTTTTGTTTGTTTGTTTGTTTGTTTTAGGTCAGAGCACTTGGGCCGTGGAGGGAACGGACAGTGCCAGCCCGAGGCCCCAGCGCCGTCACACGGAGGCGCCAGAGGGGGAGCACGATTTGACAACTGAAGTCAGGCTGGCTTCAAGAAATCGCCACGCACACACTCGGCGTGGGGCCCCGGTCCTGGGAACGGGAAACTGGTCTCATCTGCCCGAAACTGGGCCTTGACGGTGGCAGCAGGACCTGTGGCCACGCCCGAGACTCGCCCTGGGCCGTGGAAGGGCCCGGCGCCTCACTGGGAGATGCCAGCTCACACCTCAGACCCAGCACGCGGCTGGCCCCCTGGGACGTCGGGCAAGTCCGCTGTCTCGTCAGAGACCCAGCCTCCCTGGCTGCGACACTGGGCTGCCGCCCAGGCTGCTGGGCTGAGAGAGCGGGTGGCATCGGTGGTCGAGGTCTCCTTGGCACGGAAGGAACTAAAGAGCTCTGTGCTCTGCCTACGGCTCTCACATGGGGGCACTGAAGAAGCCACAGCGGCCCGTCCCGGTTCTCTGTCTGAGATCTGGTTTTAAAGTCTGGCTCGGCCACCCTCGCACCGTGTCTGTGAGCACGCCTGTCCCGTCGCCTGTGCGAGTCTTAGTTTCTTCATCTGTACAATGGGGACGATGAAACATCCACCGCACAGAGTGAGGAGAATCACGGGGGTGAAATACGCACACACGTGGAGAGCGCTGCTTGCCGGAGCCAGTCCATCTGTGCTGGAAACCCGGGGTTCCCGGTGCAGCAGGACCCGGCCCCTGTTGCCCGGCCAGGGTCTGGGAGGGCTGAGGTTCCTCCACAGGCCCCACCCCAGGGTTTCAATCAGCGCTAAGACGGACAGACTCGGGCAAGGGTGGGAGATTTTCCAAGACCGGACACTGGAGGGGCTGGTCCCGGGACAACGGTCTTGCCCGGTGGAAGTGGAAAGCTGACTTGGAGCTTTGGGGAAAACCAGGTCAAGCCTTTGTTTGGGAGGAAACAGACACAGAAAACAGACACGGGGGTGGTGCCTGAGAACACGGGGGCGGGGACTGGGATCTGAGCCTAGACACTGCCCCTTTAAGAAAGCAGGAACGCTGAAGCAAGTGGCTGGGGGTGACAAGATTCTTACCTGTGCCTTCTCTTCTTGGAGAATGACCTGATTGGGGGTGGGGGAGGAGGGAGGGAGGCAGGGAGGGAGGGAAGGAGAGAAAGGAGAAAGGCAGACAGGCCCAGAGGGAGGAAAGGGAGGAGAAAGGAAGGGAGGAAAAGAAATACAGGTGAGTCAGAGGTTTCCTTCCCCAGGGTGAATGTTTCAGTGCATCTGCGACCGTGTGATGTGGAGGTCAGACACCTAGCAAACATCCCCTTAGACTGAAAAGAATATGAAGACATTGGTCTGCTTTTGGAATCCCCAGGTCAAAACCCACCAGTGCTCAGCCCTCGCCCCAAACTGTCAGGGACCCCCCTGTGCTGGGGCTGGGCGAGGCAGGTGAGGGTGAGGTAAGAGCGTCCTCTGCCTCCCTCCCTACGCCCCCCCCCCCCCCGTCTCACTTTCCCCTGTCCCTCCCTGGCCGCGGACTCATGGTCGTCATCACTTTCATCGGCACAGGACGACCAGCTTCCCCGAGCGGGACTCCTACTGGGAGCCAGGCTCCCTGCTGAGGGTCTCACACACGGTCTCTTTCCATCTCCCCCCAGACTCTGGGAAGTACTGTTAACGCCCGTTTTACAAAGACGCTGAAGTTCAGAGAAGTTCGCCGAGATGCCCATGGTCACACAGCTCTCACCAGTGTGACCCCTACTCACTCTTTGGAGCTCCTCTCAGAGGTCACCTTCTCCTCGTAGCATTTTCTGATCCCCGCCCCCCCGCCCCAGGCTGCTCGGGTGCCTCCTCTCTGCTCCCACGAGCCCGGAGCTTAGCTGTCCTCTGGTCCAGCCCTCTGCCCATTTCCCCAACCGGAGTGCCAGCCACTGGAGGGCAGGGGCTGGGTTTTGGTCACTGTTCTGTTCCCAGGGGCCCAGAATCCTCATTCATGACACATAATAGGCATTCAACAAACAGATTTAAAAATGGAAATTTTTTTAACCCTGAAGTCTTTTTAATTGAGAGGAGAGAAAAAAAATCTCCATCCATCCTCTACCCCTGGCTCCCATACTCCCCCAAAGTCAAACATCACTCGCCAGACACTATGAGAGGCAGGGGCGGGGCCAGCGGGGGCGGAGCCAGCGGGGGGCGGAGCTCATTGGGCGAGGGCTGGGGGAGCGTCAGCATCCGCCTTTCCTAACCTCCCCGTGTGGGGCCCTCCTCCCCACTCGCCCTCCAGTGCCCGGGCTGACCGCAGCCAGCAGCAAAAGCTCGTCCCTACCCTGGCCCATCTCTTTCTCCAAAGAAGAAACCCTGGAGCGAGAGGGCCCTAGGCTTCCCAGATCCAGACGCGGAAAAGTGCCCCGAGCTGGGACAAATTACTCAGCACAGGCGACAAGACGGGTCTATAGTCTGGGCAGGCCACCGTCGCTGCCAAAGCCTCCGTGCTGGCAGAGGCTTCTCACGCCAAACCAGCAACACCTCATTGACTGGTGTGACCCCGTCTTGTATGGCTGACCCTCCAAAACATGGATTCAAACTGCACGGGCCCACTGATTTGTGGGGTTTTTTCCCAGTAAATGCGTACAGCACTGTAAGTGTATTTCTCGTTCTTATGATTTCCTTAGTAACATTTTTCTAGCTTCCTTTATTGTAAAAAGACAGTATATAATATATAACATACAAAGTGTGTGTTAATCCATAAATAAGGCTTCTAGTCATGGTGGACTAGTAGTGGTTAAGTTTTGGGGAAGTCAGAGTTACACTGGGACTTTGAACTCTGTGGGGGGTCAGGGCCCATAACCCCCACGTTTTCAAGGGTCAACCGCATCAAACACAATTCAGCCTCCGTCAGAGTGCCTGGGAAGGGGGCGCCATCATCGGCGCGGCCAAACTGAGTCCGGCTGGTTCTGGCAACAGAGCCCAGACCTGACCACGTCCCTCAACCAGGCAAAGCTGCTTTGGGGCGACTTGGAACCACGAGTGCGATGCCGGGGAAAACCCCGGATGAACTGTTTGCTTTTTTGTTCTGTTGTGATGAACTGCACAAGCCACCCGCCATCGATGCAGGAGAAGCGGGAGATGCAGACAAGCACAAAGAAAATAGAAACCGCTCTTCTCCCACCATCCACAGTGGGCTGCAGCCAATCACCTGCACGGGGAGCTTCGAACCCCCTGCCCCCAGGGGGCAGCGGGCTCTATGAGTGTGTGTGAGCATGGGCCCGTGGCCAGCCCAGCTCGGAGGCCCGTGCACACTCCCGGCAGCGGCTCAGCTGCAGCTGACGGTCACCTGTGTGAAAACTGGCCCATGAGGACAGCGCTGCTGATTGTGCACAGCAGCTGGAAAACCTGGTTTTTATATCTCGGAATCTCCTGATCATAAAGAGTTAGCCTGGCCTGTGAGCCACAGATCTGCGTACGCTGGCGTGTATCCACCCCATCTTCCCCCCTTCCCACCGATAATTCCACACGTGTGTGTGAGGGTGTGTATGTGCGTGTGTGTATACTGGGTACCTTTTGGCACGTGCGGCCAGTTCGGAGTGCCCCTTCACTGTCCCCAAGGGAGGACATCCCCAGAAGCCGGGTTTTGCATGATCCCATCCTCTGGGACCCACGGGGGGGCCTTTCCTTGGGGACTGGGAATGAGGGACAAGACAGAGAGACTCAGTGCCTTCTGGCTGGGCCTGCCACGTGGAGAGACGGAAACGGGGTGCAGCCACGTCTCCCACAGGGAATGGGGGACTGCGTGCCCTGCTTGGTGCTCTCAGCACTCCACTCCTCGGCCCTGGACCCGCATGGAGGCCCGGCCGGCCCCCAAGACACTACTGCCGCCTCCTTCGCACCCACTGCCCCTCCGCCTGAGTGGGCTTCGGTGGGCCTCTGGTCGTCTCCACCAGGGTCCCAAGTTACACAAGGCACGAAAAACCAAACGAAGGAGAGGCAACCCGCAGATGAATGCTTTACATACATGAAATGCTTCTAAATGACCTTCTGGGGTCATCCACGCTCACCGCCGCCCCTCCCCCACCTGGGGCAGTCTTGTCTGCGGAGGAGGAGGGGCAGTACCTGTGCCGCTTATGTTTCTTGGAACTTTTCTTCTTCTTTTTCTTGACAGGTGATGGGCTATACGATGGGGACCTGCAGGGAGAGGGGCGCCCTTCAGAGAGAGGTTCTTAAAGGCCAGTGCTGGTTTCAGAAAGGCCCTCCCTCCAGCCCCACGCCGGTCCTGGGGCGCTCGGTGGCACCCACAGGATAATGTACAGGCTGACACTAGCTCGCACGTGTCTGCAATGTCGGACCGAGGCTCCGGAGACCCGAGTTCCAGTCTTGGCTCTGCCACCAAGTCATGAAGCCTCCTTGGGTGGTCACCGCTCGCTCTCATTCCCCCACTGACAAAACACCCAGGTTGAGCAAGATTAGGTGTTTCAAACACAGTGCCAGCAGGGGGCTCTCAGACAGCATATGCGGATACAGCAGCCCAGCCGAAAGGCAGCAGGGAGCGGTGGGGACCTGGGTCCACCAGGGGCACCTGACTGAAGGGGTGCCTCTCAGATCAGCCGGGGGTCCCCGGGTTTCCAGAAAACCTCCTTTTCAATAGAAGTCACCAGAGAAACATCTTTTTTTATATGGCATCTCCCGGCCTTGAAACATTGACCAGGAGTTAAAGAGACAAAAAGAAAAATAAACACTTTGCACGTGCAACAAAACATGTCTGCAGGGGAAAAGGCGGCGCTGAGAACGGCCTGACTCTTAGGGACTCACAGAGCCTGAACCCAAGCCCATGCCCGGTGGACATTGACTGAACGAAAGAATGGCTTGGTGAAGCCTGATGCCTGTGGCTTCCATCTTTGACGTGTCCTCGTGCCCGCCCCTAAGACCAGGAGGCATAAGCCACTTGCGCCAATTCCAGCGCTCACTCTACAGTGCCTGGGACTTAGGGTCTTCATCCACATTCCTGTTTGGGTCCTTTTAGAACTAGCCTACAGGGGTGTCCTGGAAACTAGGTCCGGGAGAACCTGGGGGTGGGGACTTGTCCTTCAGACATTCCTCTCTGCTGCCCCCTACAGGCTTCTTCAAGTACTGCCTCCCCGGTTTGGTGTGTTTTTCAGCTGTCCCTTCTAACGGTCTATGGCCACCACTCCGGGTCTGGAGCTCTGGCTATCCTTGTAGGCCAACGAGTGGCAGCTTAGAAGGAAATCTGGAAATCTTTTTAAATGCAAAAAAAAATAAAATACATTGTACATAGAAAAAAATCATAGGGTACAAAAGAGTCAGTAGCTAGCAAAATATAAAATCCATTATCCTTGGCTTTAAACCCACGGGTGCATGTGATGGAGCCAACCAGGGGGCCTGGAGCCACGTCCCTGTGGGTTCTGCCATGCCCACCCCGTGCCTTTCTTTTCCCGCCTCTGAAATGGGGACAATAATGCTTGCCTGGCAGGCTGCGGTCAAAGGCAAGAGAGATCGTGGGGAACGCACAGCCCTCCACACAGACACAGCCCTCAAACTAAAACAAACAAACCAATGTTCAGGGTCAGGGCTGTGGCCCCGCCCAATCTGTCACTCACCACTACGTGTCAGACACTGTGAGACAGCGCCTTCCACACCCGTTTTTTCACCCAAACCCCCTCAAAAGCCCCGAGAGGGAGGTATTGTCACCATTGTGCAGGACTGGAAACAGAGAGGTGGAGTGAGTTCCCTAAGGCCACACAGCCAGTGAAGGGGCAGAGAGGGGCACCGAACCCAAGGGGTCACTGTCTGACTCCGATGCCCATTTTACCCCCGTTCTGTCCCTTCCCCCACCTTCACGGTCTCACCAGGCCGTGGGGCCCTCACCTCCTTCTCTTCTTCCTGGTGGATTTCTTCTTTTTCTTCTTCCCCCTGGAGGAGGGCGGTGGCGTCAAATCCTTGTCGCGGGAGGCGCTGTGGAGAACACCAAGCCTGGCATTAGAGGGCTCAGGGTCCCCAGGCCCCGGTCAGGGCTGTTGCAGCGTGGGAAAGGGGACCCAGCGCCTTGGAGGATGAAGGACCCACAGCGAATTACCACCTCCTGGCCGGTTCGGTCACACTTCAGACAAAGTGTCTCAAATGAGGAGCTAATGCCGACCTAATGAGACAGACGCGGTATGTCACCCAAACACCAATTGATTATTTAAAACAGAATCACGGAGGTTAACTGCTCCTTAATAGATTTATTATTGAATTTGCAAATGGTTGACCTTGATAAATAAATCACTTTTTAAATAATGAATCGGCAGTTCAGCCCCTTCCCTCCCCAATACATCTAGTCTATAGTTCCTGCTGGAAATTTAATAGGAGGCAGATATGCGAAGGAGCAGCTGATTATTAAAAGTATATTTGCCGAGGTCTAATGTAATGAGATACATATCTTATATCGCTTCACAGAACCTCAGAAACCTCTGCTCTTCAGGAATAATTATTTCCCATTCAATTAAATTCAAATGCTCAGGCTGCAGCTAAATGAAGTCAAGTTATCTCCTTTTATAATTGGGGCAGGCTCCGGGGATTTTTTTTTAAAACACTACCCCATGGCAAAAGGAGACAGTTTGGGATGAAAAACTGCTTGGAAATTGAAACGTGCCGACCTAGTTGGACCACCGTGGGCAAATGGAATATTAATAAGAATATTATTGTCATTATTAGCAATAACATAACTACCGTTTATTCACTTATTATGTGCCACGTGTTTTATATACTTGGACATTCACAAAACACTTTGGGGGTGGGCTGGCTTTTCCTGCTTCATTTCACAGGTGAAGGAGACGAGGCTCAGGGAGCTGAACGGGTTTGCCCACTGAGGCACGGTGAGGGGACGCTGAGCATGCTGGGAGCAGAGTCCAGGCCGGTGTGGCCCCTCCCCCAGAGCTCTCCCACCGGACCAGCTGCCTTCTCAAACCTGTTTCTGCGCCTGCGCTCTGGAAACGACCCAGAACTCTTTACAGAACATCTCAAAAACGCTGCCATATTTAACTCCATTCCAAGAACCGGGATCATTTCGGTTAGTAGAAAAACAACGATACAGTGATCACAATGCACGCTCAGGTCTCCGCGTTGCCAGTATAAAAACCATACGGCTACTGATTTATCGAGAGCGTTTTCAGGAGAGTCGCTTTTGGCAGGCTGAACGCAAACAGCATAGGGAGGAGGCACGCAGCGCCTTACGTACGCTCCGGTGTTACAAAGCACAGGGGACCCCACACGTTTCCAGGAAGCGGACTGGCCGTCCGAGCGCGCATGTGGGTGCCCACGTCCAAGTTTTCCCCTCGCCGAGTGCCTGGCACAGAGCAGGAGCCCGACATGTGGACCTTCGGCGAGCGGCCGAATGAGGGGTGAATGGATGAAATAATTTAGCCACTGGTTAAATCATCTTGTTTCCTATAAACACCTCCCAGGGGAACAGCGGCCAGGAATTTGAGAGGAAAAGAAACCTGAATCGTTTCAAGTTAAGGGAGAGACACTTAGGGAAAAAAAAACTTTTAAAAGTGTGTCATGTAAAACAGAGAAAGATCTCATTGTTTCAGTCAATCACTCTACCTTACTAACCCCAAAGCTCCAGGTTCGAAGGAGGGAATTTGGATCAGATCAGGGGTCCTCAGGCTTATCTAGCCCTGAGGCCCTGTTACCAATGGACCTCAGTTTTCCCATCTGTAAAATGGCTTTGACGCCCTCTGACTGAACAGGAGGCCAAGGCTGTATCTGGGGAGAGCTGCTGATGAGGACACTAGGTTCCATTTCCATCTGTCACTGCGGTGGAGGTGGGGGGTGGTCAGATTCAGGCCCAGGGCAGCGAGACAGTGCTGAGTTTGTGTGAGGAGAAAGAGTGACACCTTCGGCCAGCTGCCGACCCCAGGTTATACGACTCTGTGCTAAACAGATTCACTGCTCCAGGGGCCAAGGATGGGCCAGACTTAATATGTGTACAGCATAACACTTTTACACAGGTGGCAGGGGATAGGTTGGCTTTTTCATTAACCGTCGAAGTATGACATGGTAGGTTTAAGTCTAGGGTATAAGATCAGAGAGACCGAAGTTCAAACCTTCACTCTGTGTAAGTACAGCACAGGGAACATAGTCAATAGTATTGTAATAACTATGTGTGGTCCCAGGTGGGGTGCTGCACATATCAGGGGGAGCCCTTCGTAAAGTACATGATTGTCCAACCCCTACTGTACACCTGACACTAATGCAGAATAACATGGAAAGAAAAAAAAACTATAACTAGTAAATGGTGCCTAAAGTAAAACAAACAAGCAAATAAACAACACACTTCGCCCTACCACTGACCGGCTGCCAGACCTGGGGAAGCCACCTTGCCTCTCTGAGCCTCAGGAAGACGCTGTGCTCTCACGGGGCAGCTGCACACGGCCTATCACGTGAACACATAGTAGGTGCTCACAAACTACGGTGGGAATGACTGAATTAGGAATGCGCGCAAAGATCTGGGACTCAGGGGACAGATCCAGGCTGAAGTCACAACTCTGGAGTCCATGGCTCGGGGGGTCATTAGCACGGACGGAAACTACCTCTGCCTCTTAAGGACCAAACTGGGCTCCTGGACCAAACTGGGCCCATCTCCTTGGTGTGCAAAGGAAGTGTGACTGACACACAGCTACGCCCACTTGGTTGCGTCTTGTCTGTGGCTGCTCTGTGCTACAGAGCAAGGCTGAGCAGGCGTGATGGAGACTACACACCTAACTCATTTTCTATCTGATCATCCCCAGAAAGACATTTGCTGATCCCTGATTTAAGGGTCTGAAAGAAGACCTTGTAAAGAGACAGGGGTGGACTGGCCAGAGAGACGAACTTCATCTCCGCCTCCTCGACTCGAACTTTCCCGCTGCGGGCAGCATCTCACCTGCGTGCTCTGGCGGGACTGAGCTCCCGGCAGCTCTTGTCTCTCTCCCAGCTGTTGGGGCCCAAGGCCTCAGTGGCCAGGCGCTGGCTCAGCTTCTCCGAGGGTCCGTCCTGGACTGGAACCATGGGGCTGCTCTGGGCTTCGGTCCTACAAGGGCAGAAATAAGGAAGCGAGCGTGTTAGGGTAGGACGGAGACTCTCAATGTTCATCAAACCCTCACAGATGTCCTGACATTTCCCAGTTCCCCTTGCGGCTGAGGTTGGGGCCATGAGATTATCTTTGGCCAACACGTCTCTGACTGGGGTGACATGTGTCATTCCCAGTCTGACCCGGTAAGATCTGCAGTCCTTCTCTAGCTCCTCTGTCACGGGGACTGTGGAGGCTGCGTACTCTGAAGGGCAACGCTGAGATCTGGACAGCGAAGACCTGTGGTGAGGCAGAGGTGCCTGAACCACAGCGGACTTTGCATGACAGAAACAAGCCTGGGTTAGGTTAAGCCACCGAGACTGAGTTTATTTGTTACTGCAGCCCAGCCTACCCTATCCTGACTAACTCACAGGGAGAGGCTGGAACCCGGCATTTCATTACCCACCTCAAGACATAGCTAGAGGCCAAAGCATGACGGGATTAGTTCCAACTCCCCTTTGCCATTCTGATCCCATTTTTCTACCTTCTATGTGTATGGAACAGAGATACCTGAATTCAAATACCACTTTCACCCTTTAGTAGCTATGGGGACTGGGGCCGGACACTCAACCTCTCTGAGTCACGGTTTTCTCAATTATTAAACAGGAGATAATATCAGCCCTTGTACTGTTGATTTGTTGTAAGATAAAACAAGCAACCAGAAGACCTAAGAAGTGTAGTTCCCTTTCTTTCCCTTCATTCCCTGTGAACCAAAACCTCTCGTTTGGCGTCCGCAGCAGGTGTTGAGGCCACCTGCTTGAGACACACGCAGTTCCCACGAAGGCCCAGTTCCCTCTTCCGCCTCTAAGATGAGCTCCGACAACACAGGGGAATTGCCTGAGTGCCCCCAATCCCACCCCTGCCCTTCTTTGAGTCCCAAAGAGGGAAAAGAAGTTGCCTAGTGACTCTGTCTCTGAAGATAAGAGTCCACTGGCTCCTAACTGTGAGGCGTCAGGACCCTGAAAGGCACAGGTGGATCTGGCCCCGACCAGCGAGCGCCCCTCCCTGCTCACCCTGCCTTCAGATCCCGGTCCAGCATTGATCAGAAATGTCAGCATTTCTCAGGCACCGGGCTCCTGCGGCCAGTGCATCAAGATTGGTTTTATAAGTCAGGATGCATGCATCTGATAAGGCCCTGCTTCTCCGGGTGGCCAGGAGAGCAGGCCACGCCCTGTCAACATTGGAGGAAAGACAGCGCAACACATCCATCTCCGTCAGCTGCTAACGGTGCCCCCTTAGGAGCAGAGCTAGGGGACACCGCAAGCCCAGGAGCAACGAACATTCTCGTCAGGGCCTCCCAGCCCTCCTCACTGCCAGCTCCATGCTTCCAGAACTCTCCTCCATCCAGTTCAGCCTCGGCTTTCCCCACACCTCCCTGGCCCCTCCCACTACGAGGGTCCCACTCCCATGCCTTGGCCCCGGCCCATCTCTCTGTGTGGATGCCGTCCTGGCTCCTCTCAGACAACTCAGGGCCTGCAGCTGCTGCCCAGCCCCCGGCAAGGCTGCCCTCCCACGCTTGTCTTGGCCTCAGCTAACCTGCGCTCAGGACTGCACTCTGATGCCCAAGGGTCTGCAGCGTGCCCAGGCCAGCTCTAACTGTGGGGTGCTGGGAGCAAGACGGGGACAGCCCTTGTGACTACAGAGCTCACGTTCCAGAACGCGGAGCCGGTAATAAAGACATAAGGAAGTCATAATAGGGCTTATTGGGTGGCGATAAATGATGCAGAGACTAAATCAGGGCAATGGGACTAGGAAATGGGCTGAGTGACTGTGTACAGTGATCGGGGGAGACCTTTCTAAGGAGGTAATGGGGCAGTGGAGACCTGAAGGATGAGGGACTAACCCTGGAGTTCGTGCTGGTTTTAGAACGTGTTCACGGATTCTTTAACGCTCCTGCCGTCAAAGGATGGCGTCCAGTTGCCTCCCCCCGAGTGTCGGACGGGCTCAGTGACGCACTTTTGATGAACACAGTCCATTATGGAGAACAGAGTAAATTAGGAGACGTGATAGTGTGGGACTTCCAAGAGCAGGCCACAAAGGCAGCTTCTGCCCCACGCTGTTGAATGGACCACCCTAAGGGAAGAGGGCCGTGCGGAGAGGCCCGGCGTGAAGCCGAGCCGAGGCCTCCGGCCGACAGCCAGCGCCAGCGGGCCGTGCGAGTGGGCCACCTTGGAAGCGGGCCCAGCCCCAGCCCCAGCCCAGCCTTCGGGTGAGACTGCAGCCCTGGCCGGCATCCGGCTGCAATCACAGGAGAGAGGGCGAGCCAGTCACGGCGCCCAACTCCTGAACCACAGAAACAGAGACACGATTACTGCTTACTGTTGTTTTAAGCCACACAGATTGGGGTAACTTGTTGCATTTCTCAGGCACCAGGCTCCAGCAGCCAGTGCATCAAGACTGCTTTAACGGCTCAGGATGAATGCATCTGATAAGCCCCCTGCTCCTGGGGGCTGCCAGGACAGCGGGCCACGCCCACTTAGTATTGTAGGTAGGACAGCAGACACATTCACCTAATCCTAGGCGGAAGGAACAGCAAGTTCAAAGACCGTCTGCACACACGAGGAACAGCAGTCAAGGGTGAGCGTGGTAAGAGGGGAGATCAGAGCCCAGGTCTTCGTGGGTCGAGGGAAGAGCTCTGGGTCCTCGAGACTGGGAGGGGAAGCCTCCTGAGCAGAAGAGTGGTTGGTCCAGCTTGCATTTCAGAAGGGTCGCCCCACCAGCTGAAGACTCGAGACAATAGGGAGGGAAGGACAGCAGGGGAGACGGTGCAGTGGGCGGTGATGGAGGCGTAGGTCGGGTGCTGGTATACTTTGAAGGTAGAACCTGCGTCCTTTGTGCTGCTGGTTCAACGTGGGATGCAAGAGACTAAGAGAAGGGGGAAGGAGGAATGAGTCACTGCTGACTCTGAGGCTCTGAGGTGTTGGGCCTGAGCAACAGGCCAGGTGGGGTCGCGGCGGAGAGGGTGACGCAGGGAGCGGACTCCTGGGGAGGTCGAACCTCGTCCCTGGGACGTGAGGGTCTGTTTGCCACGCTCACCGTGGCCCCTACTCACGTGTGTTGTCACCGTTTCACTGCCTTCTCTCACACGCAACGGTGAGGCTCCTGCGCCCGCTGCTGAGGAGACACTCAGCAACACTTGCTCAGTGAGTGAGTGAGAGCGCGCACGCGTTGGCTTGAGAGAACATTCGTTTCGGAAAGCTAGAAAGGGCTTTTGAGATGCTTTGCGCTGATCCCTGCATGTTGCGGCTGGCGGAGGTAAACCAGCCCAGGCCTCACCACTCAGACGGCTCCGTTGATGCCCCTTCGAGTCCACCCACCGTCTCTTAGAAAAGCGACCAGCAGACATCGATGCGTGTGTGTGTGTGTGTGTGTGTGTGGCCCGGCAGGGCACTGGGCCGCTCACACAGGAGACTGGCATCTCCGACTCTCCGGGGCCCTCAGGGAGCCAGAGGCGACCCTGCGGCAGGCACACACCTCGAGCTGATGTGAGGAAGGTGGCAGTGGATAAAGACACGGGGAGTAGTCCTGGCCTTGGGTGGGAGGGCTCAGTGGCGACTGGTGCTCACAAAGGGAGGAGGGACAGGGGCTACCCGCGGGTCGGAGGTGGCAGATGCTACTGCCAGGCGCTGGGCACAGGGCTGGGCTGAAGACCATGGCTCGCCCACCACGGCCTTCAGCAGGGCGCAGCGCCAGGGCTGGAGAGGCGCGGCAATGCTTTGATGAGGACGGGTGTCATGGAGTCTCACGCCAACTTACAACGTGACCCCCGCCCTGAGGTGGACACTGTCCTTTTTGCCAGTAGCACTGGCTTCGCCTTCCCAGCGTGGCTTCCCCACCTGAGATTATAAAACAAACAGGAACGTAATTCATTCACCCAGGCAGGGAGTGGTGGGGGGTGGAAGGAAGGGCTCCTCCATAGCGTAACATTTACAACCTTTCGGGATGTTGCAGCACTTTGCTTCTCAGCTTTCTCAAAACTGAAAGAAAGCCAGGGAGTGCGTGTAGTCTGGGGTTTCCCAAACCTGGCCTCCAAGCGGCTTTGAAAAATACAGATTCCTTGTTCCCACCTTCTCTGCAATAAATCAGAGTGTCAAAGGGGTGAAAGACAGAGTTTGTATCTTAAAGAAACATCCCAGTAATTCTGCCTCCTACTGGATCCTGAATGAAATCCACACTGATTTCCAGGACTAGGAGGCTCTGCTACCGACCCCATGTCCTACCCCTCTCCCCTACTCTGCTCTAGCCACGTGGCCCCCTTGCTGCTCCTCGAATGGAACCGGGTCTCTACTCAGGGCCGTTGCTCCTTCTGTTCCCTGCACCTGGCATGCTGTTCCCCCAGCACTTCGCCATGGCCGGCTCCTTCCTTTCATTCCAATGCCCCCTTCTCAGAGACGCCCTCCTCGACCCCCTTATGAAATCACGCTTCTCTTTACCAGCGCCCTCACAGCAGCTCGCTGTGGCTTCCTTCAGAGCACTTGTTCCCGTTTGAAATGACTATCTTACATGTTTGCTTTCTGAGTGCTGGTCTTCTGGACTGGCAGGTAAGCTTCAGAAGAGCGGGATCCAGTTCCTTTGTTCACCACCGAATCCCCAGAGATACAGTGCCTGACAGAGTGTGCCTCTTGGCTCAATAACCATTTTGGGGAATGAATGAATGAATGAATGAATGAATGAATTCTGATGACCGACCTCACGTGAAAACCCTGGGTCAGATTCAACCTCTCCTTACATACAAGGAAGCGGAGTTCCAGGGAGAAGGACCAATGGGAGGCCAACCCCCTCAGCAGCCCCACCCACCTCCCTTCCCTGCCTCCAGCTCGGCACCGGTGCAGCCTTTGAAGAAAAACTCCATGTTCCACCTTCGCTGAGCAGGACGGGCAGCTGCCTGCTTTTCCACCACACACACAGCCCTTCAAAGTTCCATTAAAAAATATACTTAAAAGAAGGCAAGATCTTCAGGGGACGGCTGAAACAGTGAAATCAAGGGCCCGCATGCACCGCTTCACAGAGGGAGGGAGGGAGGGAGCCGCGAGCGCTGAATTCCACAAGGCCTCCCCGCTCAGCTCCTGCTAATCAGCGACCTGGAGCTTAGTTGCTGCTCTCCGTCGTCATGGCAACCGGCAGATTTATAGCCTCTGATAAGAACCAGAGCTGAACTTTCTGCAAAACTCTCGGAGCTGCCTGACTCCCCAGCCGCTTCCCCTGCTTCTCCCTCGCAACAAAGTGCTTATTCAGCCCCGGGCTGGGTGCAGGTCCTGGTGCCCCCTGCACTGAACTGTTTAACGACTTGGGAGATCAGAATGGAACAATGTAGCAGGAGAGCAGGGAGCTGGGAAGGCCCCCAGCCCCGGCCCACCTCTGATGGTACGGGGTAATGGAGGCCCCGAGAGGTAAGGGGACTTGCCCAAGGCCACAAGAGAGGTGACTCCTGTTACAACTGCAGCTGGAATAATGGCCTTTTGACCCCCAGTCAAGTGCTCCTCCCACGTCACTTGATCATAGGAGCAGCTGGCATGTACCAAGCACCTGCTCCGTGCAATGAACATGGGAGGCAAAAACAAAAACAAAAACAAAAAAAAAACAAGTACAGACTAGGAAAGGAGACAGGGGCTGGGTCCTTCGCAGCCCTGTGGACAGGTGCTTCCCCCGCCTCACTGTGCACGTCTCACCTGCGGATCTTGTTTGGATGCAGATGCTGATGGAGCAGGTCCGGGGTAGGGCCTGAGCCGCTGCATTTCTAAGCAATTCTCAAATGCTGTTGCTGGTTCCTGGACCACACTCTGAGTAGCCGGACTTCAGAGTTTACCAAGGGTTTGCACTTGACCCTGAGGGCTGGCCCAGCCAGACGAGCACAGCCCTTCAGCGTGCTGTCTCTACAGGCAATCGATACGAATGGCTGAGGTCAGTTCTCAAGGCTGGGTGTCTGTGTGTGTGTGTGAACAGGTGTGTATGTGTGTGTGGCAGATACTCTTGGATATCAAAAACTGCCCTGTTCCCAAGTTTAGGTCAAAGGACAAAAGAACCATATGGAGAAAAATAAACTCAGCTTTTCTTACCCAGCTCGGCCAAGCAGCTCGGGCCCCCAACCGGCCTGGGTTTTGAACTCTCGTCACAGAACACGTCCACCCGTTGCCCTCCCATCGACCCCACACCCACCCCACCATCTCTCCGTCCATGGGCTGGCTGGCCCGCGGATTGCCTGTTTGCCGAGCGAGGGACCCACGTGCCGAGAGGCAGACGGCCTTGGGTTGTTGGGGCTGCCCGACATGCGGGCTGCCCCACCTCGGGAGATGGCTGGAGTCCAAAATGCTTCGGCTTTCCACTTGGATGGGTTGCAAACAAGGATGCTGAGCACGTGCCCAGGTCCCGGAGTCTCAGTGACCTGAGTTCCAGCCCTGATCCTGCCACACTGTGTCACCACGGGCAGGAACAGCATCTCTTGCTCCAGCCCAGGACCTCTGAGTCAGTTGGAACTGGGAGGGCTCGTTGCTGACTGTGTTTCCTTGGCGTGGGAAAGGCTGTGCTGCGTGAGTCCCTTTGGGGTGTCATTATGGTCATTGCCGGGGGAGGAGCCAAGCTAACCGGGTCTGCTGGGGGCAAGGCAGAAGCCTTCAGCCCGGGGTAGGAGGAGCCTTGGTTCCAGAACTCAGAGAGTAAAGGCTGGTCCCCGAAAGTGCTGCCAGGGACCATTCTCCATTCAGGCATGGATTCAGTGAACATGAATGGAACGCCTCCTGCATGTGGGCACTGTTCTGGGCACTGGCGACACATCAGGAAATAAACTGGGAGGAAATCCCTGCCTGGGGAGCTTGCATTCTGGAATGAGCGGAGGCAAGAGGCGTGCAGAAAGTCCGCAGAAGTAAGTGGTAGACATGGACGCCATCGGAAGGCGATGGGTGCTCCAAGGAGAGAAAGGAAGTGGGATAAGCGGGGAGGGAGCTGCAGTTTTAAATGGGGTGGGACAGAGACGGCCTCAGTAGGAAGGTCACATTGGAGCAAGACGTGAAGGCGAGAGGGCGTGGGCCTCGTGCGTGCCTGGGAGACCAGCTGGCGTGCAAAGGCCCTGGGGCTGGAACTGAGGGAGCGAGGGGCGGAAGAGCAGGGGGGGTACCAGAGAGGTGATGAGGGACCAGAGAGCACGGCCCGTCTGCTAGGCGAGAGCAAGACCTGGGCTTTTTCTCCGAAGGAGATGAGAAGCCGTGGCAGGGTTCCGAGCTGGGAAGAGACATAATCTGACTTAGGTCTTAGGGGTGTTCCTGGCAGCTTGCTGAGTGTAGACAGCAAGGGAGCTGGATTCAGCGCAGGAAAACCAGACCCGAGGTGACGGTGACAACTCCCCGATGGGGCTGGGATCAGTGTTCGGGCTGCCGCGGCGGGAGAGGGGTCAGGCTCTGGACACGAACGGAGGTTGGAATCGGCGGCGTTTGCTCCTGGCTCGGATGTGGAGTGTGAAAGAGAGGGGTCAAGGGTGCCGCCCAGGATTTTGGTCTGAGCAGCCGGGAGGATGAAGCTGCCAATTAGCGAGCCTGGGTCGGCGGCCGGGGGAAAATGGTGTGTCGGAAAGGTTCCCTGGGGCCCAGTTTTGGACGGGCTGCTTTCAGATGCCAACTAGACACCCGCGTGGAGTCGGCAGGTGGGCAGTTGGGTCCGTGAGACCGGAAATCAGAGAAGACGCCAGCACTGGGGAATGCACCCAAGGTAGGTAGATGTTAGTACTCAGACCGTGTTTAAACCCAGGAGAGTGGCCCATCTGGGCAGCAGGATGGGGTACCTGGCTAGAGTGAGGCGAGAACCTGAGAGGCAGGTAAATCCTGATGGCATTTGTACCGGTGGGCTCTGGGGTAACAGGGCGACTCAATGGAAATGTCCTGGCCACATGGGCGGGCTCTTAAAATACACCCACCAAGTGTCTGACGCCTCCCGTTCATTCATTTAGATGTAACGATGCACCAATTGTTTATGCGTTCGCTCATCCATACATTCGTCAGCTATTCGTTCACCTACTCATCTGCCGGGTGACCTTGGGCAAGTCTCTCCCCCTCTCTGGTGGAATCGCCAGCCACACGCACCTCGCGGGGCCGTTGGAGGATGGACCGACGTGGTGCGTGTCTGGTGCCTAGACAGCTGCTGGCACACGGCAGCACTTGAAGCATCCACACTTTCCAGGAACGGGCCACACTGTGCTTCAGCCTGACTTGCAAAGCTTGCCTCTGGGGACTCACACACTGCTGATTCCGACCCCCTTTCCACAAACAGCCAAGGCAAGGGATGCTGGGAAGGGGAAGGGCAGGAGGCTGAAGTGCCCTTGAGTGTCCGGGGGCTCTGGGGCCTTGGCTGCCCACCACCACGCTGAGTGGCTACTTCGGAACCTAGCAATGGTCCATTCCCATTCCATGCTGTGCCCTTGCTTCTTTCTCTCCCCCAGTAGCCCAGGGGTGATCTGTGTCCCATTGTCCTGCCAGAGTGTCCCATTGTCCTCCCAGAATTACCCACTGGACCCTGTGGTCAGCTAGGGAGCAGGGCTTCTGAGAATACAGCACAGTTGGGATTTCAGGCTCCTACGAGCACACACACACACACACACACACACACACACACACACACACACACCTCCTTCTCTAGGCAGAGGTCTGGAAGACAATTCCTAACAAGCAGAGAGCAAGCTGCCACTCAAACCTGCAGAGAGGACAGAACAGACAAGCCACAAATCTCGGTGGCAGGCGGGGAGCTCCTGAGGTCTGGGCTCGTTAGTTTTAAAATAACACAGCAGGGAAATGAGATAAAGGGCTTCCGCCGGGGAAGCAGCCAGACATCCCGCCCTACGCTTGCTGGAACCACCTGAGGGGGCCTGTCTCTCCTCCCGGGGTACAGAGACAGAGCCTGCCCGCCGCTGAGTTACCAGATCAGAGAGTCAGAGCGCGTCAGAGCTGGGCCAGCCCTCGGAGCACGTCGAACCCACTCCCGGAGAAGCCGACAGCCAGAGAGGTCGGGCGCTACACTCAAGGCCACTGGGCGAGCTGGGGGCTGAGCAGGGGCCACCGCTCAGTTCTCCTGCAGCCATGGTGGCTGCTGTGCGTCAGGTCCCAGGTTGGTGTGAGTGCTGGCTGCACATGCCTCACAGGTACGCACTTCCAGAAGGTTCTGTCCACTTCTGGGTTGGGGAGAGGAAGACCAGCCCGCGGTCACTGAGCACGTGACAGAGGCTCACAAAAGACCACCCCCTTCCCTCGAGGTAGGACTAGTTCTAAGGTGCAGTTCGCATTCCAGCGCTCCCCGTGCTCAGCCCCCTTCTCCTGAAAACGCTCCCGCGTTCCCTCGGTAAGGCCTTACCTGTCCTGTGGAATGTTAGCACAGATGTTAAGACCACCTGCCTCGCGAGGTAACTGTAAAATCCTCACCTAGCACATTTCCCGGTCACACAGTAAGTGCTCAGTATATGTTAGATGGTGATGATGATGATGATGATGATGATGATGGTGATGATGGCAGCAGAATGAATGGAGAGTTTGTTCCACTGCAACTCCACCAATCAGCAGAAAACTCTCAGAGGACTCCGCCCCTGCAGCCCCAGCACCAATCACCAGCGAGCTCTCCCATCACACCCTTCCCATTCTGCCCTCCCTGAGGCTCGTCCCAGATGCCCCATCTTTTGCCATTATCATCCTTCTCTGACGAAGGCTTCCCTGGGGGAGGGAGGGGTCTCTGGAGAGAGGGACCATCTGGCTTGACGCAGGAGTGGCCATTTCTCAGCTCTGGCCCCGGCATCCAGCTGTGCCGTCCCACCTGTAGGAAATGGCTCCTCCACCGTAATTCTGTTTGAGGAGTGGATGGGAAAGGCCTGTCCCTCCGCTGGGACTTTTATCTGCCTTAGAACAGTCAAGCCCGTCACCGCAGGACTGGGGTTTCCCGGAGGGCTTTACCGCTATCAGGCATTCAGCTCCACGGTTATCTCTCCCCAACTCTGATGGGCTCCCCTGGGCTCCGGGAGGATTTGGGGGGGGTGGCTGTGGCAGGAACAGACTAGGGGGGTCTCAGGACAGGCCCTTCCCACCACAGGGGCAGAGGTCTCTCTAAGGCCCGTGGTTTTCAGTGTTGACAACGGGCAGCCATGGAACAGCCAGGAGCCACCAGGAGCTTTGGAACTGGGCGGACCGGAGTCCAAACACTTGGTTCTGCCATTTTCCAGCCGTGATCTTGGACAAGTCACTGCATCTCTCTTCCGCAAAACGGGGTTAATGACAGTGTCCAGCGTGGAGAGATGATGCTCGTAAAGCACTTCACACCATTCCTGGTGCCCAGCAAGCGCTTAATCGAAGTTAGCTGCCATCGTAAGTGTAATTAGTAAATTAATAAATAAATTTAATTAATAAAACGGGCTTCAGGACAGAAGCTCCCCACTCTGCTCTCTGCTCGGGCTGGCCCCTCTGCTCTGGGGGCCCTCCCTTCCCTTTTCTGCCAGGAGAGGGTTCCCTGGTCCTCCAAGGCTCAGCGCAACTACCCCGCCCACCTTTTCTGACCCCCGCCACCCCGTTCTCCGTGGGACTACCTTCTTTACTCCATCATGTTCCCACAGCCCTCTGTAAATCCCTCTAGCATACTGCAGCATGACCTTGAGCGAGGCCCCTCATCTATGTGAGCCTCAGTTTTCTCACCTTTAAGATGGGTATAATACCTTACGCATTGAGGTGGCTGTGGGAAGTATATACCTGTTAAGCTAATCACAATGTCCATTATTGTAATTGTAATTGCAAATACTATTGAAAGGGGCTTGGTGGCTCCTGTGTGACCAGGAATTTCTGGTTGATGAGTGGCCGAACAGATTATCCTGTCCCAGTCATCTTCGAGGAGGCACAGCTCCCAATCTGCCTGGGGTACCTTGGGACCCCGACGATAGGGGATTGGGCCCAACGACCTCTGAAGGGCCTGTCCAGTTCCAAGATTTTTGTGGGTCAGAATCTTCTCTGGGTCTAAGTCATCCCCATCTGTTTCCTTCTTTCTGAACACATCAGGGGCGGCGCAGCAGGGCCCACAACCTAACACAGGGCTCATCAGCCTCCAATTGAAGGATGAGAGCTGTCACCTCCAAACGCAGCTTCTGAGCTCCTCAGCTGACGCCTGGGCACACGGCCTCCCCCTACTTGAGTAGAGGGACCTCACGTTAACCGAGCACCGACAATGTGCCAAAAAACTTCCTAAGACACTTAAAACCCATTATATCGTTCAGGTGCCCTGAGAAGCCCTTGGAGGAGCTATGGCAAGGGTTGCTTCTAGAGGAGAACAGAAGGGGCTCTGAGAGGTGAGGTGACTTGCTTAGGACACACAGTGAGCCAGTGAGGGAGCCCGGGGCTCTCAAGGAAGGGTGGCTGGGTGCCCCTGGTCCCCAGACCGAGTGCGGCCACACAGCCCAGACTGTGTCCACCCAGCTTGTGGGGTGACGATGCCGCTTTCTGCGGCTGGCCTCGCCTCTGCCACCTCCACGCTGCCTGGCGCTCCGTCGTCTCCCTGTCCCCCTGCCCGGGCCCGGCTCCCTGGCTGCCGGCTGCACAGTCTACCGGCAATCCATCAGCCAGCTTGCTCCGACAGCTAAAAAACACCCCGTCGACCAATTTTCCCTCCAGCGCCTTTCCGCAGACCGTGAAACCTCACTAATTTGGAATTTGCAATGATTTCTGACACAGAACCTGCATTTCTCATTCCCGCGGAGGAAAAGTCTGAATGGAATGTTACCGCGCGGACCCCTGGGGGCTTCTGAGCGAGGTCCTGGAGGCCACAGCGCCCTCTTTCTACTCTTTTCCCCCTTGTTCCTCATCCTGGTGCCTCCCACCTGCATCCTTGTTTATGCCGCCTGCTAACTGACAGCACCATTAAAAATGCTAATACCACTGCTAATAATAACAGCGCTATTCGTGGCGCGCCGGCTCTGCACTGAGCGCTGTCCTGAGTGTTCTGCATTTGTTTGTGCTCCACCACAATGATCCGAACCTGGTGCCGTTCTCCACCCACTTCGCCCATGAAGAAACTGAGGCAAGAAGGGGGTCCCGCTCACAGGTGGTGGGCATGGAATTTGAACCCACCGAGTTTGCCTCTAGAATCCATGCCCTGCACCCCAGCGCCTCTTGGCCTGGGCACCACTTGTGGGTCCTGTGAACCCCAACAGTGCCTCCTGCTTTGGGGCTCTGAGAGCACCAGGCCGTGAGATGGGAATCCATCGCGACCTTCCACAGCTGCATAACTGGTGTGGAGACCCAGGGGTTGGAAGTCGTGGAAGGGCTGCCCGGTGAATTCTGTCCCCGGGATCACGACTGAGTGGGAGGCACAGAACCGTCCCAAGAAACGGGTGGCAAGGAATTTGAGAAGGTGCCTTTCTAGGCCCCAAATCCTGTGCGAGAGAGTTGGTTGCCCTTAGGGACCGACCGTCTAACCCGAGCTCTGGCTTCTTCCTACAGACTTTCTTGCTGTATGCCGGTGGCAGGGAGGGGAAACACATGACTGGAAAGCTAGGTGCTGTCCCGCTCACCCCTTTCCTGGGCAGAGGCCCCGTGCATCCCGTTGCATAAGCCCAGCACGCACTTGCCTTTGTGGATTCGCATCAGAGCGCCACTCTGTACCTGGAGGGGGGTGTTGGCCACTTGGGTGACTTTGGAATACAACTCGAGTGGAAAATAAAAGCCGTAGCATTAAGAAAAAAAAATTCATCAGCATGGCTTGATTCTACCGCTTACCTATTTACCTATTTTGCTGGTATGATATAGGCACAGCCTTCGTCGCCTTTATCAGTCTCCCTGACGGTGGGACCCCAGGCCTAGCTGAGCATGGGGTAGGGGGGCCCAGCAGGATTGGCGCGAAGGTCTTTAGACTAGTCCAGCCCTCTGACCACGAGGAAACTGCCTCCCTAGGGACAAATATTGTGGTCACACCTTTGCTCGTGTTCACCTAAGACCGTCCACATGAAGGTATAGTGTTTGCCCAGATGTGTATGTGTAAGATGGGGTACAACCTGGACCTGGATGTTCTCAACGTCAAGATGCATCACGTGGCAGGGCCACTCAGGTCTGGGGTGATCCCGTGATTCAGTGTTCCCACTGGGACACTTGGGGGACTGAAAGGGCACTGAGAGTAAGCCCCCAGGGTGTGCGGTCAGCCTGGCTGTCTCTCATGTCTGACCTCGAGACCCCGGTGCCCGACTGTCTCCCGTGGCTCCTCTCTCGGAAATAGCACGGGCAGCTGAAACTCCTCACCCCGTTCAAAGCTCAGCATGTCACTGGCCCCCCCTCCCCGCCCATCCTCCAGCTCCACCGGCTCCCTCCTCATCCAAGTGTCCACTGGCCCTCGCCCTGGACCCTCTCATTCTCTGACCCTCACATCCAGCGCACCCGCAAATCTCAGGCATTCCCACGTCAGGCACCTCAGCATCATTTCTGTCTCTCCATCTCCGCTGTCCCCTCTCCAGTCCAAGCCACCATCCTCTCTCACTGACACAAACGCCTCCTGTTGGCCCTGCCCAGCCCACTCTGCACGCAGCAGACAGGGTTATTTTTCAAAATGCAAAGTTGATCACGTCACGCCCTTCTGCAGAGTTTCGAGAAGCAAGTCCAGCCTTTTCCACTGGCTCTCACGACCCTCTGGGTCCATGGTGTTGGCTGACACATCCAGGTGTGTCATCCTCTCGGACATCAAGCCACCTGACGTTCTCACAGGGCCCTAAACAACCCTGCGCCTGACAGATGCAGCACAGCGGGAACTCAAGGGCACGGACTGGACTGGACTTCCGGGCTCAAACCCTGCTCCTCCCACTCTGACCATGGGCGATCGCCTTCACCTCCCTGGGCCCCAGACCTGCGCCTGTAAGACGCGGAAAACCACAGTGCCTGCCCCTCAGAGTCACTGCAGGGGTGAATAGTGAATATACCGTGTGCAAAACGCTTGGAACAGGGCCTGGCACATGGAAGAGAGTGCTCTGTTTACTAATTAAGAAATGATGTCTCTCACCTCACTTCCTACTCTCCTTCTCTCCCTCCCCAGGTATTTTTTGAGCTTCCGCTCTGCTACATATTCTTAGAGCACGAAGACGGGGCAGCTCAGTTCCCCCAGTCGTGCCCTTCCTCTGAGGAAACGCCCAGAGGAGAGCTGACCCGCTCCAGGTCATGGTGCCAGGGAGTGGCAGAGTGGTAAGCAGAACCTGGGACCCCGACATCCTGTGCTTCGGGCTGCTCTGACAGAGGGCTCTCCCTGGAAACCAGCCCCCCACCCCCGTGGCTGGAGGCCCAGTGTGCGGCTGGCACCAGGCCCGGCTCAGGCTGGGCTGCTGTGTTCAGAGTTGGCAGCCGGGGAAGTCTCTGTCCCTCCACGGCCCCAGGCGGGATCGCCAGGTCAGGTCGGCTTGGCTCAGCATGTCCAGTGCATCCGTAGGCACTGGAACAGTCTCGGGGAGAAAAGAGGATTTCTTTTTTGTCGCAGTTTTAAAAGAAAGGGGGGAAGTCACAAACACATTCTCCGTCTCACCAGAGCGGCTCACTGGAGATCAATCAAATGTTTGCAGCCAAAGCCCGTTTGGGTCCACATTTTCCCAAACTGTCTCAGCTGAAAGGAAGATGGGGGAGACGGAGAAAGGGGTGACAAAGCTGGGGAGGGATGGAATTATCCACAGTGGGTGCAGGGCGGGGCCCTGCTGTCTGTCCTCACGCCCGGCAAAGAGGGGAGTGGGGGCAGAGGCTGGCCAGGGTGGGGGGGCTTCTCCTCCTGGTGCAGGGTCTCGGCTCGTGTTCCGAGGGGCTGCAGAGCTCTCAGAGACACCCCCTGGGAGTACAGTCTACCCTCAGTAAGTCCTGCGGACTCATGAGGCTGATCCCGGGACCCACAAGCCAAGACCAGCTCGCCCGGCAGAATGACGTGGCGGTTGCCGGCCACCGCGTGACTGGCGCATCTGTGGTGATCAGCGGTGAGCTCTGCCATGGACTGGTTACTAATGATTATTAAAGATGAACGTTGGGGAACAGTTTCCAATTAAAATAAACGTCTGAATACATGGATCTTTGTCAACTCGGCGAAGGGCTGCTCGAAGTGGTAACCATGGCATTGTCCTTGACGTGGCTCTCTCACACTTCCAGTCTGACCTGTCGGCAATCCAGGTGCTCCCTTCGAAACGCATCTAGAATCCAATCACCTCCTCCTCCCAGGCGGCTAGCAGCCTGGCTCAGGGCGCCATCCTCCCTCACCTGCATCACTGCAAGCGCTCGACGGGTCTTGCTGCTCCCACCCCGCCCTCCTGCGGTCTGTCCCCTGGAAGGCAGCAGGAGGGGTCCTGGTGAAACTCAAGCCAAGTCACGGCGCTCCGCCCTTCAAAGCCTTCCAGTGGCTTCCCCGATGCCGAAGCAATGGCCAGGCCCACACGACCTGGTCCCTGTTCCCACTCTCCTCCCGCGCTCTCCGCTCCTGCCCCACAGGCCTTGCTGCTGTTTCTCTGACACGCCCACAGAATCCGACCTCAGGACCTTTGCACATGCAGTTTCCACCGCCTGAAACAGTCTCCCTCCCCATAGACAGCCGCAGGACCCCCTCCCTCATTTGCTTCAAGTCTCTGCACAGGTGTCACATGCACAGTGAGGTTTCTTCCCTGACAACCCTTTGTAAACCCTACGTGAAGCCATGACCCCTTCCTGTTGTATGTTATCTCTTCCCTGCTTTATTTCCCTCGATAGTATGTATTGCCTTGTAATACAGTAGAACGATGGCCTATATATTTTGTTTATTGTGTGAGTCCCCACCCCCCACTGGAATCTAAGTTTCGTGAGGTCAGGAATTTGCTGTGTGTGTCCCTTTTGTTCACAGCTGTTTCCCAAGACCCTTCAACAGGGTCTCGTACACAGTCAAGACCCAATTAACATTTGTAAAATTAAGAGAATGGATCCCAGGCTCCTCCTGCTACAGAGCCCTTTAACCCAAGCTGTGTTCTGTTGAGCTTCCTGAGCTCCTGTTCCTGAGCAGGAACGAAAGGTGTGGCGTGAGGCTGCGGTGTGTGGAGAACGTTAACATCACGTGACCGTGGGTCCGTGCGGGGGGTGGAGGGTGCACGTTCACACGTCTGATACACGTCCGGACTGTTGGGGGAGGAGAAGGTGGAGGACAGCAGGACTGATGTGCGGACTTCGGGAACTGCGTGGCTGTTCATTGCTGTGTGGCTTTGGGGACGTTGCCTGCCCTCTCTGAGAGGCAGCAGAGCAGCAACGGGTCAGCCCTGTGCCCAGAGCACTGGGGCTCAGGGCTCAATCCTGCCACCGCTGGCTGAGTGACCTCGGGGAAAGAAGTTCATTTCAAAGCTCCTGTCACCCCACGTCCTGCACAGTGGGAAGAAGCCACTGGGTGGGGAGGACGGAGCACGTGACTGTGAGCTTTAGAACCGAGGTGGGGACTTGAATCTTGGCTCAGCCACTCGCCAGCCATGAACTTCCAGTTCTTTACCTTCAACGGGGGGAGCCTGACCCCCCCCAGAAATGGTGTGAGGGTCAAGTGAGTTGCCGGGTAGATAATGACATGGTAAACATGATATGGCATCAGATTTTAGTGCTTACGTCCTAGTCACCGTTCCAAGTTTTGATATATTTTATCCATACAACTCATTTAATCATCATCAGGATGCTATCAAGACAACACTCTAATTTCTCCTGTTCTAAAGATGAGGAAACTGAGGCACAGGGGGGTCAAATAATTCACTCAAGGTCACACAGCAGAGCCAGGTGATAAAGGTCTAAATCCAGTCCCTCCTCCCTCTTCTCTCTCTGGCCCCAAATAGCACCACCTGGTTCCTCAACATCCTAACCCTCTCGCACCAGCTAGCAGAGGCTGGGGCTTAGGACCAATCCCACGTCTTGAAGCACCAGAGTTCTCCTGAGCATCTGAGTGGAGAGAGGCGCTAGGTAGCTGAATTTGGGTTGATTAAATCAAGGAGAAAAATCAATTAAATTTAAATAAAGAAAAAAGATTGGAAATCAGGCACAATGCCTTCTTAATTATAGCAACTAATCACTGGCTGGGAAAAAAAAATAACTCCAGCGCATTTCATTTCATACACAGGCTTGTGTATCCGCAGTGAGAGGCTCTAATGAAATGTCCATTACCCCACTTGACGAGTAATTGACTAGGCGATCCCGACAGTATCATGGGTGGAAATGATCAGGCATAATAGCCGGAGCTTTTTAAGGATGTGACAACACAGGACGCGTTGAGGGCTTATCAAGGGGTAGCTGACTCCAGAGCCCCCTTTCCTTGCAGTACCAGTCACAACGCTGCTGACAGAGAGTGTGGCCACCGGGCAGGGCGAGTGTGCAATGCAGCAGGCGGGCGTGATTAAATGGCTTTTCCCTGCACAGTTCGGAGCTGCTGCAGACACACAGGGCTGGGGAGAGCCCGGCTATCAGCAAGCGAATGACTCGAAGAGGTTACTCTGACGAGTGTCCCTGCCACTCAGACCCTGGAGCGCCTGCCTTCAAACTGGTCTCCCTGTCTCGCATCTCTCCCCTTCCCAGCATTCTCCTCCATTACAGCCAGGGACGTCCTTGTAAAGCATGCCTCACGGAGTCACTTCCTTGATGAAATCCCTTCACTGGATTCTCGTGGAGATGAGAGCAGTCCGGACTGCTGACCATGGCTCAGGAGGCCGCCACACACGATCTGGTCCCGTCCTGCCATTTCTCCACTCCGGGCACATCCTCGGTCCCAAGCATACCAGCCCAACAGAGTTCCCCCAAACCTTTCAAGGTACTCTTGATTTCATGCCTTCGCATATGCAGTTCCCTCTGCCTGGAACACCCTTCTCTCCCTTCCCCGCCTGACTCACGCCTCCTGACATCCCATCTTCCTGGGCCCCTCCTTCCCCTGGCTGGGTCTGAAGCCCCTCTCCCACGCTTCTCCTGTCCTGGCAAGCATTCCCTGAAATAAAGGTGGTCTGTGAGCTCACCGGGGACAGGGTGTTAGTTCTGCTAACTTGTTTTGTCCCTAAAACCTAGCCCAGGGTCCAGCCCCCCTTAAAGGCTCCGTTGAATGAGTGAAGGCATCGAAAACGCCACCTCTCAGCTGGGAGGCTTCTGTGACTATGAGTGAGTGTGGCAGGCCCAGCGTTCACTTGTTCTTCTGGCCCTTTAGGGCGTGGGCAGCGGTGAGCGACCAGAGCTCTCAGGGACATCACTGACCGGGTTATTCCGTCACTCAGCCAGCTAGCTGAGCCCCCATTCGTTGCGCACCTGTCCTTGCTCAGCACGGAGCTGGGCCCCTGGGTTTCGGAGAGCTGACGAGGGCGAGATCTCTCCCCACAGCATCTCACAGCTCGGTGCACAACAGGTGTGCAAGCGGATGCTTACAGTACCAGGACTGAGGGGGTGGACAGAGCCCCTCAAAGGCTCCTACCGAGGAGGAGACTGAGGCCCAGAGAAGCACTGTGGCTTTCTTAAAAGTTGCAAATGTGATACCTGGCCGGCGTACGAACAGCATACATCCTACCTGCTTCCCTTCAAGATCCCCATATCACGTCTAGGTGGGGGAGAATCTCGGAGCCACCCAATAAGCCAGATCTAGTGAGCTGTTCTTCAGGCAGATGAGCCAGAGTGAGCCTGGGGACAGGTGAGGTTTCCAGTAGCATTAGGATTAGAGTCGGCGAGAGGCCAGTGGCTCCGAGAAGTGAGGGTCTAGACACCAAGCACCCAAATGTCATCGGGTGTCTACTACAGGCCCACCACATGGTGCTGGAGAGTGAAGTTCTTTTTAAGTCACTTGACTGTAGCTGGTGGAAGGCAAGAGCTGACTTCATTCATCCATCCATCTACTCATTCATTCACTCACTTGTTCATCCATCTGCTCATTCATTCACTGAAGAAATAATCATGGGATACCTACTATGTGCCTGGCAGTGCACTAAGAATGTTGCAGGCATTTTCTCATTCCAGATACAGAATTAAATCTGATTTTAAGGTACTATTATGATTATTCCCACTTTGCCAATGGGGGACCTGGAGTCAGGAGTAGAAGTTTCCCAGGTAGTGATAATGAACAATAATGACAATAATGAACGTTTGTGGATCATTCGTAGCATTCCTGGCCTTGTGCTAAGCTAGTATGTTGAGTTTAATCCTCACAACAAAACTTCAGGGTAGATGTCATTAATATCCCATTTTACAGGTAAGGAGATTGATATATTTTTTTTAATTTTTAAGATTTTATTTATTTATTTATTTATTTATTTTAGAGAGGGAAGGGAGGGAGAAAGAGAGAGAGAGAGAGAAACATCAATGTGTGGTTGCTGGAGGCCGTGGCCTGCAACCCATGCATGTGCCCTGACTGGGAATCGAACCTGCAACTTTGGTTCGTAGCCTGCGCTCAATCCACTGAGCTACGCCAGCCAAGGCAGATTGATATTGTTTTAAAAAGGTGAAGTAACCCCCCCAGAGCCCATGGTGGAACCAGAATCTTATCCTAGGTCTGCTTGATTCCCAAGTCCAGTATTTCTCAGCGTGGTCCATGGGTCACCTATACCAGCATCACCAGGGACATTTGCATAAAATGCAGGATCCCGGGCCCTTGCAGACCTCCAGAATCTGAGGACAAGGCCCAGGAATTGGCATTTTATAGGTAAGAATCCTACGTGATTCTTACACTCGCTGAAGTCTGAGAATTTTGTTGTCACTCTTTAGGTAGGGACCCAGCCGCTTTCAACGGCAAAGAAAACATTCCATTTGACTTTCTCACTCATTTGATTTGGAGAACTGTAATGAAAGGAGGGAAATCAGTGAATTTCTCCCTGGGTCCCAGGAGGGCTGCCCGAGATGTGAAATGAAGACGGCAGAGGCAGCCGGATGCCAGCGCTCTGGCAGATGTGTTTATGTCGGTTTGATTACAGGTGCTAAAAATACCCACTTTAAATCGAGGGGCCCAGAATATTTCCCAGTGCTTTACCGAAAAACGGTTTTTCAAAAAACTTTAATTCATTCCTGACCCCCACCTCCTTCAATCAGTTATTAGTATTGATGCCGGAGTCCCAGAGTTTGTTACCGAGAATTATAATAGCAAATCACGGAGACATTTTCTCTGATTACACAGATTCTCAGTGCGTTTGGTTCCCGTCTCCCTGCCAGCCGTTGCTCTGAATCAGCAAAGTGCCAGCTGCACCCTTCTCTGCTTCCTTGGGGTGGCTGGATTCCAGACCTCGACGGCTTCCCAAAATAAGTCTTCCACCGGCAGGACCTGCCCCCACTTCCTTCCTCCCAACCTGTCTTATCTTTCTGTACTTTACGTCTTTGGACAGAACCACGTTAAGACCTGAGCATTCACGGAGGAGGACGCCGGGGCACAGGCACAACAGGAGTATCGCTCGCCGGAAGAGACCGAGCACGTGAGCCACGGTGCTGGACCAGAGCCCAGGCATCTGCTCGCGTGTCTGGGGGTCTTCAGCGACCCCGGGCTGCTGCTCCCGGGGTGCTGATCTCCACCACGTGCCGGCCTGGGACCCGACGACACCTCGCTGAGCCCCGGTTTTCTCATTCGTAAAACAGGGATAATAATACTCACCTTGAAGGGCTGTCGTGAGCATTAAACAGTCCATGCAAAGTACTCAGCACCATGGCTGGTGCCGAGCACACCCTCACGAAAGGGCAGCTTGTCACCATCGTTATCATCATTGATGGACACGACATGTCCATCAATGAGCAGTTTTTAACATCAGAAAACTGCAGCCCTGACTGGCATAGCTCAGTGGATTGAGCGTGGGCTGCAAACCAAAGTGTTGCAGGTTTGATTCCTAGTCAGGGCACATGCCTGGGTTGCAGGCCATGACCCCCAGCAACCGCACATTGATGTTTCTCTCTCTCTATCTCCCTCCCTTCCCTCTCTAAAAAAAATTAATTAATTAAAAAAAAACACTTTAAAAAAAGAAAAGAAAACTGCGATCATTTGTTTAGCCTTGCTCCCTTTTTCTGTTTGTCGAGAAGACACAATGCCTGGCCGGAACCACAAATATCTGTGGGATATTTCATGAATGAATAAGAAACACCCAAAATGACTAACCGCATTCGAGGTTTGGATCGACCTCCTATTCGCTTCAGCTGGAGACGAGGGGTGAGGACCACTGGGTGACTGTTCCCACGACCCGCCACCCCCTACAAAACGGGCTCCGGTCTCTCCAGAAGGGACCCGGACACCCTCCCTGCCCCTCCTTTAGGACACACCCAAGTACCCCCTCCACCGGGGTCTTCCTCGGGCCCGCCTTCTCTGAGGGGCTCCCCCACGGCTTGGCCTTGAGGAGACGTTCTCTTCCATCCCCCACGGGAGACCGCTGTCCTCACTCAAGGCCCGCCAGTCTCCCCTTAGTCGGCGCGCCCCAGGTGAGTGGGGGAACTCGCTGGCTTGTTTGTAGGATTAGTTAGCGCTCTTGAACAACCTGCCAGGTCTGGAGACCAGTGGCTTCAGATGAAAACGCCATTCTCCAAGACCACCTCAGACCAATTAGGCGGAATCTCCAGGGTGAGGGCTTGAGCATTGGTATTTTTTAAATTTTGTAAATTTTTTAAAAATCCTCACCCAAGGACATATTTATTGATTCTAGAGGGAGAGGGAGAGGGGCAGAGGGGGAGGGGGGAGAGGAAGGGAGGGAGAGAGTGAGGGAGGGAGTGAGGGAGGGAGAGGGAGGAGAGAGGGAGGGAGGGGGAGGGGGGAGAGAGAGGGAGAAGCACTGATGTGAGAGGTAACCATTGATCGATCGCTGCCTCCCATGTGCGCCCTGATGGGGGACTGGCACCTGCGGCCTTTCGGGGTGCGGGCCGACACTCCATCCTATCCAGCCATACCTGGCCAGGGTGGCACTGATATTTTTAAAATCCCCTCCCTCCTCCCAGAGACTGCTTTAAACCATTTCAATAATGTATGCGTTTGATTTTCTAGCCTCCCTGACGGGGAGCCCACTGACGCAGGTCTCACTCATCTCCGCATCCACAGCTTCAACACGGGGATTAATAGACACTTGCTAAATAGTTACTGAATTGAGTGGCAACGATCTTTTGTACTAAACACCGTGACCTTTGCCGGCACATGAGGACGGTGCTTCTGAGCCGTTTAATCTCCGAGTCCCAGTTTCTCCATCTCTCCACACCAAGGGTGAGAACAACGTACATGTCTGATTTCTATTTATGGCGAGCACGGAATGAGATAAAGTGGGACAGGGGGCCAACGCGGAGCCAGGAATATCAGAAATGCCCACGAAGTGTGATCTTTTTTTTCCTTTTCCCTTTACCAAGCCCCATGGCAAGCAGCGAGAGGAAAGGAAGGCAAGAAGCATGCTTGACCTCAGCAGGGAACGTCCTTAACACCTGACACTGCCACCAGCAGCAGCAGCAGCATGAGTAGCAGCCAGCCCCGACTCTGTGCAGCCTCCCGTTAAAAGGACTTTACATTGCCCTGGCTGGCGTGGCTCGGTGGATTGAGCTCGGGCTGTGAACCAGGGCATCATGGGTTCGATTCCCAGTCATGGCACATGCCTGGGTTGCAGTCCACGGTCCCCAGCAACCGCACATTGATGTTTCTCTCTCTCTCTCTTTCTCCCTCCCTTCCCTCTCTGAAGATAAATACATAAAATCTTAGAGAAAAAAAAGTACTTTACATTATTTCCAATAAGCTGAGGACAGCCCTACAAGGTAGGTATTATGGTGCCAATTTTCAGATGACGAACTAGAGGCCCCAGAAGGTGACTTATGTTCTTCAAGTCACACAGCAATGAAGTAGCAGCAGCGCCAGGGTCAAACCTAGAGCTCTTTGTTTTTTTAGACATGTAACTGGCATGAAATTGTACTAGTTTCAGGCATAGAACGTAATGCTTTGATATTTGTCTGTATTGCAACATGACGCTGCAGCGGAGGCCAGTTCCAACCCCGTGCATTTCTCCACGGCCCTCACACTCATCCTTACGCTTCCCTGTTTTCAGGGACAGGCGATTCCTTTTGCAAAGCAGCTCCTGGACTCACGTCTCTCCTTGGGGAGCCACATTCTTTCAGCTGAGATGACGCAGTGCCTCCTGTCCCACCTGTTCACTCAGATCACCAGACAGCAGACTGGCTGGCTGTCAGTGCCGGGCCCTTCTCACTTCTTTCTTCTCTGTCGGAGGCCACCACAGCTGTGGGACCCGCTTTTGCATCCCCCTGAGCTGGATTCAAACCCAAACTTGGACGGGCTCTGGGACTCGTGGGCAGATAGATGTCTTACAGCAGCGGAGTCTCGGGTATTCCTGTGCAATGGGGCCACTCCCAGGGCGAAGGGGAGGGTCAGACGAGCTAACGCAGGCAGTGCGCCTTGAACCTAAGGGGGGGGACCCAAAGCAAGCTCGTAAGTGGTAGTAATGGTAGGCGTTCCTCTCTGGAGAAGACGACCCAGCTGCCCGGAGGCCAGCCACCTGTCTGTAACCAGGGCAAAGTGGCTGGCTGGCTGGGAGGGACCCCGCGATGTCCAACCTCTCCATTCAATTACCTCCATCTGTGGGCGAAACAGCCCCTGCGTAATGGACTGATTAATCTCCTTATCGCGCGGAGCACACAGTGTAATTACATCAGAGAATTCAGATCCCCAAGCGCAACATCAATCAACTCGGAGAGAACAGCTTCGCCCTCCCTTCCCTAACAGCCTGGGGAAAAAAAATATGTCTCCCCGCTCTGCCTCCCTGGCTTATCTTTCCCTTAAACGGGAGATGGGGCCTGAGACAGTCAGGCCGGAAGGCTGCCTGGGGAGCAGGTGGGGGAGGAAGTGGGGGCGGGGGGCGTTTTTAGGTCAGGAGCCTCTCAGGCTGTGTGACAGCTGCCACGCCTCACCTACCTTGTAAGTCCCACTGTCACTTGAGCTTGCGTGTGAATACGTTAGGGGGCGGGAAGGAAGTCCACTTTTTTAAAAGGGTGCCTGGACAGAACAGCACTAAGAACTCACAGCCGTACTTTATTGAGTGCTTACTACGGTGCCTGCCAGGGCGCCCTCTTCTTTTGTCTTACAGCACCCCGATGGAGAAGGCGCTGCTATTAGGACCCATTAGGCAGATGAAGAAACTGAGGCTCGGGGAGGTTGAAGATCTCCCAGCTGGCACAGGGATCAGAGGCTGCCTCTGAAAAGCTGAGCTCTCTGTCCTGCGCTCCTCCCCAACCAGAATGCCGGATCTGCACGGCTCCTCCCACCCACAGCGAACCTCCGCCGCCCTCGCCCCTCGTTTCTCCCCCGTCGCTCGGCCATCCACTCATCGAGTAATTTCTGAGCATCTCATATGTGCCAGACGGTGGCTAGGAGCCAGGGAGGCAGCGGTCTACGCCCTTGGAGCCCACCCTCGAGGAGGGCTAAGTCTGACGGGAGGACACGCGTCCAGCCCTTCCCCGAAAAGGGATCGCAGCGGAAGAGCGCGGATGAATCTCACAGCCACCTCGCTGGCAAATGAGGCCAGGCAGGAAAGACGGAGATAGCATGGAGATGCACTCTGTTTTATTAAGTCCCAGAGCAGGCAAAGCTAACGGGTCACACAGGTCATCAGGATGGACACTGCCCTTGGGAGCTGGGGACTGACTCAGGAGAGACCCGAGGGGACTTTCCTGGTGGGGTGTAGATTACAGGGGAGGGTGTGCACTTGGGAAAACTCACTGAATCGCATGCCTGTTTGTGCATTTCATTGTGTGTAATAAATTCTCCCTAAGTGTACTGCCAACAAATACTACAAAATAAACAAAAATGGCACTGGTGGCAGCGTAGTCTATTGTTAGTCAGTCATGCTTAGTACATGCTGAGTCTTGACAAGCATTCATAGATTTAATTCTAATAACAGTATTATCGAGGCTCAGAGAGGGCAAGCGACTTGCCCAAGATCACACAGCTACGTAAGTGCCAGAGCCAGGGTCCAACCCAGATCTGTTTCTGACACGAAAACCCGTGCTCCCAGCCACTGATGAATCCATCCTGCCTCCCCTTCGCTGCAGTTCTCACGCCGAGATTCATATTCATTTACTTGTGTATTCACTCACTCAATCAATAAAATTTGTTTTGATCCCCACCCGAAGACATTTCTTCACTGCGTTTCTAAAAGGATGAAGGGGGAGACAGAAACATCGATGCAAGAGAGAAGCATCGATCAGCTGCCTCCTGTACGTGTCTGGACTGGGAACCTATCCCACAGCCAGGCACGGGCCCTGGTCAGGAATTGAACCCGCAACCTTTTGGTTCCTGGATGACACTCCGACCAATGTAGCCACAACTGCCAGGGCTCCAGCAATGGGATTTTGAGGTGCCACGCACCGGGGCTGGGTTCAGAACCTCGAGATCACAACACACCCCAGGCCTTGAGCCGACAAACCTACCAGCCCCGTCCTGAGTCCTGAGGAGGAGGACCCACCCGAGCCCCCCGCGAGGGGCAATATCCAAGCATCCTGCTTCGTCAGTTTGCAGCCCGTCCTAGCAGCTGCCTCTCTGCTTTATCTCTGGGCTCTCAGAGGCAGAGGGAGTGGGGGGAGGGGTGGGCCTGATGTCTCCGAAATCAGGTTAGGGGAGACGAGTCCCCAGAACACCCTCCCCCGTCTCCTGTCATCTGGTTTTCATTCCAGGTGTGGGTGAGACGCTGCAGAGTCAGACCCCGGGGGGATTCTCCAAGGGTGGGTTTGGGCCAGAAAAAGGGATGGTCCCAGTAGGAATTAAAGCAACAGCTTCTGAGTCCATTCTAGATCTTACGAAACCAAGGAGTGAGGCTTTTCTAGCTGCTCTGGGGACTGACAACTTGCGTGTGATCTAAGACACATCACGTCATCGTCTTGGTGTATAGAGCAAGAGCGGAGCGGACATTTGGACACCTTTGACAATCCAGTATGGCGTCGCTGTCAGCCATGGCAGTCAGGTCAAGTGCTAGGTCCTGACTGAGGTACTGGGGTGTAATGGGAACGCCCCCAAACCACAAGTCTGCACACTCGGATAAGGGCTCTGTCTGGACACTGACATGAGTGGACACCACCCCGCCGGCAGAGCCATGAGAACTCAGGGCTCCAACCACCTCGTAAGTGCTTGAACTTGGCGGTACCCTGGATCACACTCAGAGCCCTGCCGAACTCCACTCCACCGGACACATTCCACCACTGCAGCCACCTGGCTTTAGACCGATGCCCACCGCTCCACCTGCAGACGCCGCCGGTGACCAGAACCGTACACCGGATGTTCGCTCTGCTTACTTCTGTCCCGTAAGCACTCCCCCCGCACCGTCTGTGTGTGACCTGCGTGTGACTCTACTGGCTTACTGGGGAGTCTCCCCTCGTACACCTGGCATCGTGCAGACACGGTGTGTGTGAGTGGCTCCTTTCTGGGATGCTCCCTTGCTCATGGCACTTGGTCCCTAGTTTTCCCACGTGTAGACTTGGTGGCCCCACCTAAAATCGCCCCACGCGAAGCAGATACACACACAGCTCCTCTCCTTGGAGCAGGGTTAGTGACTGGACACCCAGCCACTCGGCCCCCTCCTCACTCGGCAAGGCAAGCCCGGAGAGAGGGTCGCGGCACGCAGTGCAGAAACGACACCCGTAGGTGAGCTCTCAGGCGTCCCAGCTCCGAACTGTGAGGAGTCCATGCCTCGGACAGCAGTGCTCTCTCTTGCTCACCGCTGAACCCTCCGCACCTAGAACAGCTCCCGGCTCCATCAGTGGCTGTCGAGGGGACAGGTGCTTCCGAAGCCCATTCATTGAATGGGCAGGCAGAAAGTGGATGGATTTTTTTTTTCCTTCTTGTGCAAAGAAGCTCCTTGAGGGAGGAGCCTGCTGACCTGCTTGGTCGGTGCTTGCATGTTACTTCTCAAGTGCTCAAACTCATTGCGGACATTTCAAAGCCAGGCATTGCGTGCACACGTTTCAGTTTTACGAAAGATCAGACTGGAGACAAGGGACCTGCTTTGCCCTCCCAAGGCGGCCCTCAGCGGGATCTAGGTCGCAGTGGCCCCTACCTCATCGGAGTCCCCACCTGGCTCACTTCACCCATTTATGGTGGTCCCTATGACTCTGGTAGGTACTAACTATGTGAGTCCCTGGCTGAGAGACTAGTTTCTTCTGTTCTCCTCAAAAGTGGGAGGAAGCATGGAGCTAGCCACACCTGGGCCAGCCCTGCCAGGCCGCCGTCACCTAGGTGATGGTTGGCAGCCCAGCGGTGGCTTTGTGAATCCAGACACCTTCTGAGAAATGAACCGACCTCTATAAGCCTGGACCGGAAAACGGAGGTCTGTCCTTTTCTCTCCCAGCCAGGAAGCAGGAGGGTAGACTTACATCTCATTGGTAGCAGTGCTCCAGGAACTGTCTGCATGGGTCAGCACCCAGGATCTCATTTGCCTCCAGCCACCCACTTTCTCCTTTCTCACACAGGACTCTGTCCCCAGGCTCCAATGCGCAGGCCCCGCCCCGGTCAGGTCTGGGGAGTGCCGTGACGCCGAGGCTGTGGGCTCTGGCAGCTGCGATTACATTGCAACATCGACATCCACGACTCCCAGATGTGTGTCCCCACAGCCGGTGCTGATTGGGCCACTTCAGAATCACAGGAGGCACTCTCTGTCCATACAGATTCCTGGGTCAGCCCTTGGGGATTCCGATCCAATAGGTCCTGGTGGGGGAGGGGTGGGCTCCACTCTCTGTGTTGATAGGAGGCTCGCCAGGAGGGCGCTGGAGGGCAATTCTCAGGCCAGCCGGCAGTGGGAACCGCAGGCAACAGGCTAAACCGCTCGCCTTGTTGCACCTGCTCTGCCTTCATTTCTTTCAACGTTGGCTTCCCTGTTTGGGGCGCTCCTCTTTCTATTTTTGCCCTACCTTGAACTTCCCCCAGGGATATCTTCCTGAGCCTGATGGCTTTCGCTCATTTTCTCCCTCAGCCAACTGAGTTACGTCTTTGGGCTGGGCTCAGAGCCCCCAGTGCCCAGTGCCGCGGTGATACACAGGCCAGGAGGAAAGACACCCCGCAACAGCGTCTTTGGGGGGAGGCGCGATCCTCCCCCCAGGCTGCAGGTCTCGTTGCCTCCCCGAGCCATGCCACCCCCCTCCATGTGTAAGTGCCGCCTTCCTCCTAGGGCCAGTTAACGGGAACGAGTGCGGCTTCGACTCCGGGCTCGGGAAATCCATCAGCTGTTGGCATCACCTCCATGGCAGGCACTTGGAAGGAGCCGGTCCTGAGCCGCAGCGATGGATGCCGCGGGGCAGGCCAAGTGAGGACTGCCGCGCCCAGGGGTCCCCGCGCCGATGGGAGATACATGTCTAAAACTCTCAGAGCCATGGAAACAGCGGCTCTTCAAGGTGATTGTGCACACACACAAAAGGGAAAGGAAGTGGAGTTCGGATGAGGCCCCCCACCCCCACCCTGCCGCCCCCACTGCGGCTACCCAGGCTTCCTCTGTGTTTGTCCACGGGGCCGGTTTAGGGAGGGTAGAACGGAGACAGCAGTAGAAGAGAGGGCTGGGCTGCGGGGTAAGCAGTCTGCACGAAGCCTGCTTTTTCTCGCCTCTGGTCGCCCCGCAATCAGGCCGGTCACAATAGCGATGAGGGTGGTCATGACAGTGATGGCAGCTCATATAGGCACAGCGCTACACGCTCTAATTGCATTCGGTCGCTGCCACGGCTGCAGCGTAGGTGCTGTGTGACCGATGCGGGATTACAGATGAGAAAACCGAGGCCCCGGGAAGTTCGGAAACTTGCCCAAGCTCATGCAGCCGGGAGGGGGAGGAGGCAGGCGCCTCCTAGTCTGAACCTGTTGTCTGACACTTAATGTCTTCAGCTCTGTCCCCCCCGGGACATCCCCAGTGGGCCTGTAGCTTGTGAACATCTGTGAGACACGTGTGTGCCACCAGCCATTTGAAGACTTTGCAATCAATACAGCTGGGGAGGTCGGATTTAATAAAAACAGATCACTAGTTCTAAAATGCCAGGCACTGGGCTGAGAGCTTCCCGTGTACTATCTCATTTAATGGCCCCAACTACTCTGTTACCCCCACAGGTAAGGAACCTGAGGTTCAGGGAGATTGTCACATGCCCCAGGCCATACAGGGTATAGGTGGAGGCCTGTTGGCTTCTAGAGCCCTAAGCTCTGACCCAATAGATACACAAAAAGGTAACAAATCTTATCAGGGCAATCACAGTAAGGCGTATCATGATAGAAAGCACAGGGTGCCCAGGTCTTAGTTGCACAAATGTTTATTGAGCATCTACTATGTGCCAGGCATAGTACTAGGCACTGGGGATAGGATGGTGAGAAAAACGGATACAGTTTCTGCCCTCATGGAGATCACAGTTCAGTGGGAGAGGCAAAAGGTATGTCATCAGACAGGCCTTGGAGAAAAGTGAAGGGCATTAGGTGGGCACCCAGTGGGGAGTGGCTGGTCACAGGCGACATCACGCGAAGGGGTGTGGGTGATGCCGTACACGTGTGTCCCTGACATCTAGGCAAGCAATACGATCAACCAGAGCCGTGGTTCCCAAGCTGGACTCTGCATCAGAAACACCTGGCAGGGGGCTGTCACCGCACAGCTTGCTGGGCCCCCCCTCCTGGGGCATCTGGTCTGCTAAGTCTGGGCTGGGGTCCAAGAATGTGCATGTCTAAAAAGCTCCCAGGGGATGCTGCTTCTGCTGGGGTGGGGACCAGCTTTGAGAACCAGGGGCGCAGCGTACAAGCCGCCCAATTTGCAGCTGCGTTTTTGAGAGGCACACCCAGCCTCTGCCCCTACTTAACCCGGGTGGAGCCGGACGACCTCTCCAACACTCATTTTCGTTCGTCTGTGAAATGAGGCCAGTGATATCAACAGGGTGAGTTAGCGGTGTGTTTGTAGTAAATCAGATAAAAGGCTTATTGTAGTACTTGGCACACGAGAAGCTCAATAAATAATAGTCGCTGTTATTGTTATTACCCAGAGAAGGAGCTTAAACCAGCACTTAGTCAATAACACATTAGGACTCAGACTAAAAAATGGTATCTTCAATGAGCACCCAGAGCCTAGGGCCTCTCCAGGGACGAGCAGCGAATACTGGTGAATAACGACAAAAATTTGGTAACACATTGAGGGGTTGCTCTTTGTCAAGTGAGACTGCAAAGGCAGCCAGGAATCGGAGGTTGTGTCTTCATGGCTGCAAAATCAGATTGTCTATTTATTCACCCATGAGGTGATAAATTAATTCGTTCATCCATTTTCCATTTTTCCTTCCATCCTTCCATCCATCCATCCATCCCCCACCGATGTGACCACCGATCCACAGAGTTTTCTAAACCCCTACTTTGGGTTTAGAAAACCTGTCCTAGGTAGACCAGTTAACTGGATGCAGCATTTGCGCCCTTCTGGACATCTGGCTCGTATTCCCATGTTTCAGCTGGGAGAACTGACTCACCCAGGGCAGTCTACACCCAGGTGGAGGAACAGCGTGTCCTCCACCGACAAGACACCCAGGGGAGTGAGGCGGGGCCGAACTGAGGCTCTGCAGAGTGACAGAGCTAAAGCAGCCCCCTGACAGCTGGCCCAACCATTTTGACATGAGTGGTCTTAGAGGCATAACCTGCTTTGTGAGCTCCAATTTTCTTCTCCGGAAAAATGACAGTGTTAAGAGGACCCATGTCATGGGGGTGGTTGGCAGATAATGTGTAATATATATAAAGAGGATGACATGAGTCCTGGTATATATTAATTAAATGCTAAACAAATCTTTAACTATCATTGTTAGCAATGGAGCAGGGCTCATGAGGGTGGATGGGGCGATTTGCTCGGATCAATGTCTTCATTATCAGCTGAAGCCAAATTTGAGGGTTTTCCCTGAGCATATAAACCCCTCCAAATGAGAAAAAGGCTAAAAAATTTCCTCCATTTTCTACAGATCTCTGCCAGATAAACCAGTATCTGGCTTGAGAAGCAAAGAAGCAGTTATCAATGTAATTCTGATATTTATAGAGTACTTTGTGCATTTCCAAAGCCTGTTTGTATCTTTCCTGTCATTTTATCCTGATAAGGCCCCAAGCGTTCAAGAAGCAAGGTTTTCCTAGTCTCGTTTCCCACAACAGGAAACAGGCCCAGAGAGGTTAGGTGGCTTGCCTGAGGTCACACAGCAAGTCACTTGCAGGGTGTGGCTGGTTGTCTTCAATGTTCTTTTCACGGTAGGTCATGACAACCTAAGTTCAATTTCTTGGTTTTCCCCCTTTTAATAAATAAGAAACCAGAGAACTTTGGCTGACCCCTCTGGTATTTTACACTCCAGAGCCATCACAGAAAAAAAAAAGGTATATGCCTGCATTTTTGGCTATTGTGAATTATTAATGACAATCTCTTTAGTGTGTCAATTCTACTCCTTTGTTCAAGCCATTCTGTTTGGCACTGGCAACAGTACTGAAATAAATAGTTTATTTGCCAATAACGTAGCTTGTTAATTTTTAATCAAATAGAGTATTGTGAACACAGCTATTTGGGATATACCCCTTGGGAGCGAGAGAGATCACTTTGGAAATGAATTAATAACAGAGACTTTGGAAGCCAAAGTGAAATGGCCAATGGAGCCTTGATGTGGATTATCCCGATTTGAGCTATAAATCAATAGGGTTGGTCTCTCGCTCCCATTAAAATTTCCTCGCTAATTATGTTCAGAAGATAATAAGAGCAACAAGATGTAGGGGCATTGTTTTACTTCTTGTTTTCTTTCAGGAAGCATGAGCTCTTTTGATGATGTTTTAAGCCCAGCATCATCACATGTTACACCCTGGGGGTCTGACGCTGATGAACAGAAATTCTTCCAGGCACATAGTGGGATGGCGCTTCCCCACACCCTTGAACTTGGCTATGACATCATGACTTGCCTTGACCCCCATGCCCTTGAACTTACCTATGACATCATGACTTGCCTTGACCACTGAAGTGTGAAAAAAATTGATGCGTGTCACTTCTGGGTAAAAACCTTTAAAGGCAAGTGTACAGCTCAGCATTTTCCCTTTCTGTCCGCCTTGGTAACTACAGACATGCCCCACAGTGGAGGTTCATTCGGTCTGGGCTCCTGCGAGAGGACAGCGTGGAGCAGAGATTCCCATCAACCCACGATGAGCCAGTGGCGTGAGCATGGACAGAAGCCTTTGTTGTTCTCAGCCCCTGGCATTTGGGGGCTGGTTGCTACTGTGGCACTTAGTTGCCATTGAGCCTATCCTTACCGACAGATAGAGACGAAGTATCGCATGTACGTGACCGTGGGAGTCACATGTGCGTTTATGACCTTGATGTCAGACCCAGGACTCCTGGTTCTTTGGGGAAAGAGACTAATGGCCTCTTCATCTTTAAACAGACATTGCCTAGCAGAGTATCAACTGCTGAGTGGGTTTCAGTAATGTTTTCTGAGTGAACGATTTAGAAATATGCCAGTATAATTTCTAGAGTTAAATGGCCGAGATGAGGATGATGATGGTAATGATGATGGCAACTACCTTGCTGATGATGCTAGCATCTTTCGAAGGGTTATCGTGGGCTTAGCACTATGCTAGATAAGTTGACAAGGAATACTTTATTCAGTCCTTACCTAAACCCTGTAAGGTGAATGGTGGTAAAGCTGTTTTCATTTTGCGTATGAGAAAGCTTAACCATAAAGCGAGTCAGTCAATTGACCAGAACCATTAACAGTGGTAGAACCAGAATTCAAATTTCAGATATATCTAGTTCATAGATTTCCAATGCAGGTGGGAGATTTTGCCCTGGAGTGGAATTTGACAATGTCCAGATTGTCATGACTGCAGAACACAATGGTGGGTAGAGGCCAGGGATGCTGCAAACATCACACAGGGCACAGGGTGGTTTCTCAGACGAAGAGCCATCCAGCCCCAGAGGCCTCCAATGCCAAGGGCCCTTGACCTAGCCCCATGATGCTCTTAGCCAATAAGCTATGCCGTCTCTGTACACATCGACTTTTCAGAAATCAGGGAGACCAAAGCATCGAGACTTCCACCCCATCCTCCCGAAAGATTTACTGGGGGGAAAAAAACCGTGTTTCTGAATTGACCACATTATAAAACATAGGCTTACACGAAACTTGTCAGGAACATATCTGTCCCATAAAGCCAGGGACACCGGGGAGGGGATGTAACTAGCAGGTCCTATAGGTAGAGGTGGCTGGCGCTGCAGCCGGGGAGTGGTGAGTGGGGCATGGTCGGATTCACCACAGACTTGTTGTGGAACCGGCGGCCGCTGTCCTTGGTGCTGAACCACTGGCGGCCTCCGGGGACCTGAATCAGCAGAGCCCCGGGGTTTGAGCGGAAGTTCTGCCCACACGCCCGAGTGCACACGCAGGCTACACCTGTTTTCTCATCTCGCCTCCAGGTCTCAAGGACACTCTGACCCCACCTTTGGAACACGTCCATTAATATGTGGGAAACATTGCTATTTTGGAGTCCAACTAGAGGAATTTTCATTCTAGGGCTTGACAAGGTGGCCATTTTCTTCCTTCCACTATTCACTCCTTCAACCTTCAAGGACTTTCCCGCCACTGAGTACACGGCCCTGCCACCCATGCTGATGCAAATACACACGCGCGTGCGCACACACTCTCCACGAGGAGGTGCAGGGGCGGGACAGGCGCGCTCAGACGGGACCAGGAGGCAGGGTGTCCTGAGGGGGGAGGTGGGGGGGGTGCACTGATGGTAAGCACAGCTCCATTCTCAGAGAAAATCAGCCGGGGGCCAGGACTTGGTCGACAAGTGAGAATTGTGTTCTCTCCTCCCATCCCTTCCTCGACCTTTCTCAGCTCCCTCCCCTTCAACCCCCGACCCCCACCCCACACTCCAGCCAGGCTGGCGCTCCCCTCGGCAGGCGGGACCCGTTCTTGCCTTTGCATATACACTGGGGATGCCTTACACCACTCTCCTCTCTTCTGGTCAACTCCTGCTTATCCCTCAAGTCTTGTCTTAATCATTACTCCCTCTGGAAGCTTTTCTGGGCTCTGCAAGTCCTTGATAAGCATCTCTCTTCTGTTGCCCCCTCACTCAGGGAGAGAAACAGGTTAAGTTCTTACCTGGTATCTTTACCTGGTTGTCCCAGTGCTGTAGCCCCGGAGTCTAGCTCAGTGCATGTCACAATGAATGAGTGAATAAATGAATGAATGAGTGAATGAATGAGTGAGTGAATGAATGAATGAACATCACTCTGTGTCTCTTCAACAGAGTCGGCAAGGGACTGCACGTAATGGAGAAGCCCCAGAGAGTACGCAGGTAAGGGGACACTAAGTTGGTACAATCAATGCTTCTTAAGTCAGGAGCCAAACAGAAGTGATTTCAGGGCTGAGGGACACCCCAGAGGCTCCAAAATGCTGCCCTGGTGTCCCCAGGCCTTGTGCTCGCCGGGCACGGAGGAGGGCTGGGCGGCGGTGTCTCCAGATAAATCCCTGCAGTCTAGGGAGCGGCAGTGGCAGGGTCTGAAGGCGCCTTTCCCCGTGTCTGGCTCTGCTCTGGGGAAAGGGGGATCACAGACCTCTCGCCTGCGGCGCCCGTGGAGTATCAGAGACACTGCAGGTGGGGCGGATGGTACTGAGTCTGGCTGCCCTGGGCAGGAACAATCTTAGAGAGAAGTGAAGGGTGTGACGGGACAAAGTCTCTGGAAGGAAGAAAAGGCAGGAGGGGGGAGGGAGAGGCAGAAGAATGGGCTGGAGGGTGTGCTCCGAGGGGAGAGGGACGCCCTGGCTGTGTCCAACTGCAGGGAGCGTGAGGAGAGGAGGGGAGGGTTCCTGACAGGGGCTGACACTTCTGGGGAAGGTGCATGTGTTACCTCTGTAAACCTTCTGTGTGATGATGGGCCCTCTTATGTAGAATAGCTACGGGAGGGGCGAGGTGACCAATGGATTGCAGACTTGGGCTCTGGACTCAAGCTGCCTAGATTCCAATTCCAGCTCTGCCACCTATGGGCTGAGTAACATGAGAAAGTTGTTTAACCGTGTTAAGCCTGCACCTATCCCTCTGTAAAATGGGAGAACTCCTGTACCAGTCTCAAGGTGTGTCCATCTCATAGGTATGAGAGTTAAAAAGGAGAGAGTCCACATTAGACACTCAATTCAGTGTCCTATTGGACAAGATATGGGCTCAATAATGATTTACTAGTATTATTACCACTTTGTTTTCCTTTTTACACATAGATTTCTAGTGCCACCACCCCTAAAATGTCTGACACACGGCAGATCTCAAGTAAATATAGCAGAAACAAATGAATAGGCGAATGAATACATTAAGGAAACATTTGTTATCTGCTCAGTGCTTTGTGGGAGAGAGTCACAGGCCTTTGTGTCTGCTGTCCCCTCTGCCCGGGACACCCTGCCCCATGTTCTTGCCCGGTGATTGCCCATCCGTAAGTCAAGACTCAGCTCGAAGAGTCTATTTCCCCAAAGGAGTCCTTCCTGGCATCACCCGAGGGAAAATCGTGGTCATATCTCTGTTCTATGAACATCTGTGAGAGGTAGAAAGAATCCTGGACAGAGAGTCTGGGGTCTACAGTTTTTAGTTAGGTTCTGTTCCTAACCTTGACAATGACCTTGGAGAAGCCCTTGACACCTTGCATCTCTACATGTCATCCAGTGAACAGGAATGATGATGCTTATCATGTAACATCGCTGTCAGCATGTCCATCCTTCAAAAATCTCGACTGAACTCTTCCGAAGGATCAGGCAATTCCCCTGGGCCCTGGAAAAACCTCTAGTGAATGAGAAAGGCAAAGTCGCTACTATAATGGACCTCGCAATTTAGTACAGGAGGCAGACATTAAAGAAATGTCTTCTGAAAAATACAGGTAATTATAACTTATAATATGTGCAAAAAAAGGAAAGGAAGTGTGGGAGAAAATTCAAAGCGGCTTACTTGAAATCTGAACAGCAAGGAGGAAATAATTATTCAAAAGAAGCTGGGTAAAGAGCATCCCGGGCAGCCCAAATAGCATGTGCAAAGGTCCTGAGGCAGGAGACAGAACGCTGAGTGGGTTTCAAGAACTGAAGAGAGGTGAGAGAGACATGCGCACAATGGGAAAGGGGAGGCGAGGAGTACGATAAGGTCAGACAGGCGAGCAGAAACCAGGACTGGCAGACCTCTGCAGGCCATTGCAAGAAGATTAGCGGTGAGAATAGAAATGTCAGTTCTCCTAATACAAAGTGAAACTGCGTGGAAATGTCACTTAAGGTCACAGGCCATAGCCTTTTGTCGCCAGCTGTCAAAAAACCTGCCACCAGCCTTTTGGCTTCTCCATTGGCAAGGTGAGATAACATCACCTCTCCTGCCACGCCCGCCCAGGGATAAAGACGAGTGTGCCGTCTCCTTGCAAGTGAAATCAAGCGGCATCTCTCCGGGCCAGCACCGCACACCTAAGCCGCGCAGAGGCTGCACTGGGCCCGGTGGCCCCGGTTACGCCAGCACTGAGACAAGGCTGAGCTATTATCAAAGGGGAGGAAGCATCCTGCAGCCTGTTTGGGAGCGTGATGCATGTGGCTATTCTGGGCCTGGTGGGAGGGAGGCGGGAGGGGGGCTGGCCGGAAAAGCAGAGTTATTTCAGGACATTGCAGCAGACAGTGTGTAGCCTGAGCATACAGAGCAGCTCTGGGTAGACCGCAGGGGCCGGGGACCCTGCACTGCCGGAAGCCAAAGGGCATCCCTAGATGGCCCGAGAAGAGATGCACTCTGTCGTAAGACAGTGTGGATGGCATGGGTCCCGGAGGCAGACGGGTCAGATTGATGCCCGCTGTGTGACCTTGGGGAGGGGCCCACTGGGTGCTAGGCACATTGCCAAGTACCCTTTATGCATCTGCTCATGTGTCCTCCCCACAGCCTTAGGACAGAGCCTCTGTGTTCCCATGTTTCGGATGAGGAGACGGAAGCTCGGAGGTTAAGCGACTTGCCGTGGTCCTGCTGTGAGAGGCAGGGTCAGCGTTTGCAAATCTCAGCTCCCTCCCCAAATCTCAGAGTGTCTGACCCACGTTCTTCTCCCCACCTCTGATCCCCGACAACAAAATGATTGTCAGGACAACTGAGGGAGATGGCGGGTACAAAATAGGCAGCACAGTCCCGGCCGGGTGGCTCGGCAGTTGGAGCATCGCCCCATGCACCAAAAGGCTGTGGGTTCGATTCTCAGTCAGGGCACTTATCTAGGTTGTGGGTTCGATCCCTAGTCAGTGCATGCGCCAAAGGCAAACAATTGATGTTTCTCTCTCTCTCTCAAATCAGTAAACATATCCTCAAATGAGGATTTATATGTGTGTGTGTGTGTGTGTGTGTGTATACATACACACACACACACACACACATATAAAAATAGCACAGCTTTGTCATGTCATATCTTGGCCTGCAGACAGCTCAGTAAGGTATCACTCGAGGCCATGAGCGCTCTCTGAAACTGCTTACCTGGAAGTAGGTAGGCAGTTGCGTGCACCACTTGAAATTCTTGTGGGGAGGTCAGGCAGGTCTTAAAACCTCAGTAGGGGCTGGTTCAAAAGGGACTTGGAGAGGGCTATTAGCATTGTTGGGTGGTGGTGGGGGGAACTTGGGACTAAAGTGTGTTTTTGATAGAAACCAAGGAGAATAAAAGGCTGCAACGTTCATTACATTTATAAATAACACGATTGCATGTGCTCTTTAAAATAGTCTTGCAGAGTGCGGTGGCAAGAAGTTACTGTCCTGGGCAACAACTGAAGACATTGAGACACATTGGGATTTATGGGGTTACCCAAGGTCACGGAGTAGATCGGGGGACAGAAGCGACGCCAGCGCTGTCTGCTCCCTCCAGGTGCAGGCCCCTAGCCCGTGAGTCTTCTCCACGGAGACTGAGAGTGAATTTCACGGGGCGTAATTCTCCCCGCCGAGCGTCTGTTCTCTGCTGTTCTGAGATGAGTAACAAATTCTTCTCTGAGGGGTCCATTCCCTTCTCCGCTCTCAGCCCATCTGTTTCTGGCAACGGTGCCTTCACCCCCGCTCCAGAGACGAGCACATGATCCATCCCGGCCAATGAAAGCATCACATGCCCCTGGCCACAGGGATGGGCTCCTAAATAGGCACTGACCAAACCAGGCCAGTCGAGCCGATGAAACTCAATTCTGGGACTGCTTTGAAACTATTTGGAAGGGACCTCCTTTGCTAGAGGTTGCTCAAAAGGGTAAGACGAAATCTTGGGGCTCCTGGCACACTTGTTGTCACCCTACGGGGAGAGATTTACCTAAGAAACGAACAGGGGGCCATCACTGTTTTAGTTCCTGGATCCAGCTAGACCTGAAGCTATTCAGCTTTTCAGTTATGAGAACCAATGCATTCTCTTTATTCCTGGAGCTACCTTGGTGTGGTTTTTGTTCCTTGTAACCAAAGGACTATCCACTCATCAGCCTCATTGTCAACAAGAACAAAGAACTTGACTGTAGTTCTATAAGATGCAGGCACTTTTGGTGCCCATAAGAGTCGTTAAGAGCCTGCATGTGAGTGGCCTGGGTGTGGGGACTGCCTCTGCTGCACTCCAGCCATGTGACTTCTGCAAGGTAGGTTGCCTCCCTGTGCCTCCACTGCAAAGCAGGGTACTGTCCCCTTCCTTGCTGGATGACTGGGAAGGAGGAAGAAGATAATATATGGCTAAAGCTCGAACAGCACCCCGCACAGGGTGAGCACAGCTGACCCTTGAACAATGTGGGCATTCGGGCCACTGACAGCCTGCACCGTTGAAAACCCACACGCAACTACATTCCGTCCTCTGCACGTGTGACTTCCCAATCGCCAGCTGACCCGTGAACAATGCGGAGCAATTGAAAAACAAAATCTGGGTATATGTGGGCCCGCACAGTTCAGCCTCATGCTGCTCAAGGGTCAAGTGGACTCAGTAAATGTTGATGAGAAAGAAATTGTTTGGCCCCAGACCTGGGACCCTTGGAGGCACCAGGTATAAAAACTGGTGTTACTCACAGAACAAGCACAGTGCATTTCCAGTCTCTGAGCCCCTGCTATCCGCTTTACATAAGTTCCCGTGAACCACACAAGACAGGTAATTTACTGTCCCCACTTCATTGACGGCAAAACTGAGGCTTGGAGAGTCGAAAAGTCCTGCTCAACCCAGCACAGCCGGGGCGTGGCAGCGCGGGCACGAACGCAGGCTGGCTTCCTCCAATGCCGTGTAGCCCTCAAAGCCTGCTTCCCGCACTCGGCTGCTCACCTGCGACCAGCTGTGACTTCTGTCCATGCACACTTGTGTTTCCCGTGAGAGCATTTGCTTAATATCATTCGTGCGGCTGCCTTGCTTTTTGACTTAACATATTTAGTTAAAAACAGAAACCTCACCTCACGACTGTCAACAGAAAAGAAGTGTCCTGTTCAGAAAGAGAAGACAGCCCTAAAAATAGAGCTGATGAGAACACAGGAACATTATGAAATTCCCACCATGCTCTGCTACCTGCCCCGGGCCCTGGGCCTGCCAACGGCTCCCTCTTTTGTTAAGAAAGGAAGATTAGCACATGTCGAGAGGTGTTAAAAACACAGCAGTCCCAGAGTGAGACAGCTCTGACAACCAGTGGGATAGAAAGCGAATGAAAAGGGCAATTGCTTTCTTGCCGCGTTAGTTCACGCCGTGTCTACGAGCCCTGGGAACATACCCAAGTAGTAACGTGGACCTGGAACTTGGGGGAACACGGCGCCCTGCTCGCCAACCTATCTGCTCTCCAAAGACCCTTCTTGCTGGTCTCTGCCGTGTCCTCTGTCTCTGTCTCTCCACAGTCTGGATGATCCCTTTGTTAGTATGTGGTTGGAATCTAGCTAAGCTGAAGAAAAGGAAAAGTCTTCAGTTCATAAGGTTCTTTACCCATGCGAGTCTCGGAAACACCGTACTGCACGCCGGTGCAAACATCTACTCAGCTGCCGCCTGACAGGCACGTGTGGTCCTCACCAGCCAAAACTCACGGCCCAGCGCCCCTCCCCGCAACATTCTGGAGGAGCCAGCACCCGCCCACTGCCCCACGGGAGCCGCCCAGGTCTGCACCACAAGAGCAGCCACGGTTGCCACGGTGACATGTTCTAAATAAGGCAGGTGATGTCATTCTCCTTAGGAATGTGGTCTCAAACAGGTGATGGGGGGAGGGGCACAGTGCATCTGAGTCAGGCTCCTGGGGAGAAAGACCTCACAAAGACTCAAGGACTCCCTAGAATTATTAATAGGAAGAGGGTGACTAAGGGAGCGGAACACCTGCCAGGCCCTGAAATGGGCACTCTGGCTGAGTGGCCTTGGGTGAGTCATACAAACTCAGAGCCACCGAATGACTCTCCCCAAACATCAGGACTCACCTACGGTCACACAGATATTAAGTACTGACAGATCCAAGGGACAGAGGGATTACCGTATTTTTCAGACTATAAGACATACTTTCCCCCAAACTGGGGAGGAAAGGGGGGTGCGTCTTGTAGTTTGAATGTAGCTTACCTGGCTTGCTGTGGCGGGGGGGGGGGGGCCGGGGAGCGGTGGTGGAACAGGGTCACAGGTTATTAAATATTTTACCACATTTTTTTTTGCTTCAAAAATGTTTTTTCCTATTTTCCTCCTCTAAAACCTAGGTGCGTCTTATGGTCCGGTGCATCTTATAGTCCTGAAAATACGGTATTTGATATTTCATTCCGTGTCCGACTATGCTGGGAAGCGACACTTAACCAAAATGGGCTCCATCACACACTGGTTGCACCACACATTCGGAGTTGCGCGCTCCGCACTCACGGCACGGGCGTGGAAAACCGTGCACTCAGCGGGGACTGGGAGGCACTGGGGTAAATAAAGAGGACCCGGTGTTGCCGCTGCAGGACTTGTCAGAGCCTGTGCCGTGTTCAGTGCGACGGGAAGGCCCAGGAAAGGAATGCCTTAGGCAGGCTTTCTCAAGAAACTTGGGGCCACAGAGCCTTGTTCGTGGCCCAGTGGGCTGACACTCCGTGGGGTGGCCTCAGTCAGAGTACCTTCGACCAGGGGAAACTCACTCCTTCCACTTTCAGAAAACTGATGGCTGGCGACAGCTTTCTTAACCAAGAAACAGCCTCTCTATAACTCGTACCCTTGAGCTCCATTTCTGCCCCCTCCTGAGACGCCGAGTACTTCTGAGACTTGCTTCCCCTCCCACAGAGTGGCGATGATGCTGGCCCTAATTGCCTCCCAGAACGGGGGGGATTAGCAACACACGGGATGACTCAACTTTGCACACTGCCGAGTGTTGCAGACTCGCGAGCTCTCATCCAGGGAGGAGCAGCACGATCTCGCGTACGGACAAACTGCTTCAGGCAGTAATAACTCTCGGGAGCGGCCTTCCTGGAGACAGATAATTCAGAACAGCGCTTCTCCGCCTCAGTACTATTGTCTGGGGGTTGTTCTGTGCACTGTAGGACGCTGGGCCTCGTCCAGGGCCTCTAGCCACTACATCCCAGTAGCAGCCCCTGAGTGGGACAACAAAACCATTTCTTAACACCCCTACATGTGCCCTGGGGGACAATGTTGCTCCTGGTTGAGAAGCGCTGTCCCCGATCAGCGAGCTTCTGCGAGGACGGAGACATTCAGGGTCTTGCCTCTGTGCTTCCCAACAGGGCGGCGCGGACACACGTGGGCATTGGACACTGGAAATGCAGCTAGCCTGAGCGAGGACATGCACTTTCCATTTTGATAATAAATGACTAATGCATGTAATCATACAATGTAATTTCTCTTCGTGATTCATTTAAATATATATAGCCAGAGCTGGTGAGTGGTTGCTACATTGGACAGTGCAGCTTGAGGTCATCTACATAGTCCACAGATATTTGCTGAGCACCTACTATGTGCCCGCCACGATACCACATACTGGATATATGGGGAGCACGTGACTCCTGCTCTCACCAGACCAGCAGACACCAGCGAGTCAGCCGGTACACCGGACAACAGGTGTTTTGGCTCACGTGCTGAGAGAGAACCCCCTACAGCCTTGTTACTCAGCCTAAAATCCTGCCACTGCACTCCCCTGAATCACAAGGTTTCCAAAAGACACGTTATCTCAAGAGGAAAATTTATTAACACCCACCGATGTGCCGGAACGGGTTTGTTTATGTGATTACTTGCACTGAACAGCCCCCGCCCCGTGAGCTCCTTGATGGCAGCACCCTGCCTTGCCATCGTTACCGTCACCAAAGCCTGGCACAGGGCCTGGCATGTGTGGGTGATCAGCAAACGCTTCTCGAAAGGAGAGCTGGGACAGATTCAGAGCAGACTGTCGAAGAAGGAGACGGGTCTGCATGCCCTGTCATGTCAAGGTCAACTGCGCCCTGACTGGGCTCGCTCAGCACGGTCTCCCAGACCCTGGCACAGAGCATGTGCAGAATAACTGCTCGTTGACTAGCGAGGGGGGGAGGGGAAGGGGGAGGGGAGAAGCCTGTGTCAGTCCCTGGGGGTGCTGCTCAGATATGAAGAGCATGTGACTGGACTAGGCAAGAGAGATTCTAAATGGGCCATAAGGATAATAATAATTTGTTATTACTTTTACTGTTACTATTTATTATGGGCTGAATTGTTTCTCCCCCAAGTTCACATACTGAAGTGCTAGTCCCCAGGGCCTCGGAATGATTCTGGAGCCTTTACAGACATAATCGAGGTAAAATGAAGTCACATGGGCGAGCCCTAACCCAACACGACCCCACCGCAGAAGTCTGTGCGAATAACCCCCGTAGCTCATGCTTGTTCTTGCTGTTCTCCCCAGTTTCTTCGCCCCCACCACACGGGCTGGCTGGACACATCTTGTTGTGATTTCAGGAAGAAGAAGAAGAAAGGTGAAAGACACTGGAAACCAACCTCTTCCTGTCGGTCACGGACCCAGCTCTGACCTGGGCCTGGGTGGAGGCGGGGCCCGATTCTGGTCCCGCTTTGCCACACTCTCCAGGTGTGAGGTCTGGGGACAAGCTTCATTCATCACCACTCTGACCTCCAGTTTCCCCAACTGTAAAACGGGGTTCCCAATTCTTGCTTCACAGCATTGTGCCAAGGGCAACATACAAGAATGCCTGAGAAAGGGGAGCTCTGAAAACTGTCAAGGGCTATGCCCGCATTGGGCTGTGTTAGTTCTCAAGCTATTGAGTTCGACCATTTGTCTCTTACAAACAACTGTTTGCACTCATTTCCGTGTATCGTGGCAGATTGTACTATTGCTCTCTGTCCCTACTTCCCTCAGTCCACACCCATTGTCATGTGACTTCTTGGTTCCTCCCACTCGGGGTGGATTTCTGCACCCCATTGGTGTTGGGGTTGGCCATACAACTCGCTCTGGCCAACGGAATGCAGGTGGAAGTGAGAGTAAACCAGTTCCAAGCCTATGGCTTAAGTGGCATTGAATATTTCTGCTTATCTCTCCTGCACTTCCACCATCCCATGAGGGCTTGTCCTGAGCGCTCACCTGATCCAAAGAAACGAATGCTGTGAAGCAGGTCAGAACCCAAGCCCAGCTAAACTCAGCCTGAACGAGCTGGCTCCCAGTCAACCTGCAGATGTGTGAGCGAGAATAAGTGATGAGTATCTTAAGACATTGAGTTCTGGGGTGATTTGTTACTCAGCACTAGTCTGTCAACAGCTGACTGATATACATATTTGCTAAATGTCACTTTATGGACTTTATCTCATGAAGTATGTGATAGGTTTCATTATTGTCTCCACTTTAAAGATAAGGAAGCAGAGAACAGACAGCTTCGGAAGTTTGCCTAAGGTCCTGCAGCAAGGAAATGGCACGGCCAAGCCACAAACATCAAACTTTGCACGTACAACATCCCCGCATTTTAAACTATGTTGCTCCCTTACATCTATGAAACAGAGACCAAATTATAGCCAGACAACTCAGGGTAACAAGGTGCCATAACCAGTGCTCCGGATAGTTCAAGAGGGATTGGATGACAAAGAGTTTAAGCACCATGATGAAATTAAACACAAACAAAAAACAGTAATGACAGACTCCCCAGAGACCTGGGTTCTGACTCCAGCTTGGCCACAAACTGACTGTGTGTCCTCGGTCAAGTTCTCTCCCTTCTCTGGGCCCTAACTGCACGATGATGAGGCTGAACTGTGAGTCACCTATGACCACCACTTCCAAGATGTCCCTTAAGCTCTAGGATGTCTTGAAGCTTCTCACTTCATCCATACAGTGATCCTTCCAGGCCCCACCCATAAGCTGAGACTCAGAGAAGTTAACGAACTTGCTAAAGACCACACAGCAGGAATCCAAGCCGGAACCTCCAGACTTATCCCAGGGTCCCTTCCGGCTCTGAGTTTCCCCGGGTGAGCTTCAGCGTGGACAGAAGCCAAGAAGTTTCCTTTTGCTGGTTAAGGGGTCACTCACGCTTGCGCTTCCTCCCTCCTGCCCCCACCCCAGGGGCCATGGTACAGGCGGTTCGGTGACTAGGATCTCCACTCCCCTTCCACTTCGCCCAGGGGGAGAGGAGCTGAATGCGTCCTGGAAACCAGGCCAGGGATGATGAACAGTGCCCAAAGCAGGGTAGCCAGGATTGTTCATTCTTTTCTTTGTAAAACTAATCAGTCCCAATCAAGACAGGTGCTGCCCAGAATTACAGCTCATTAGCTGTAGGCGCATTTTTCAGTCCCATAAAACGTCAGGTGGCTCTGGTGAAAATGACGGGTCCCTGGAACCAGCATCAGAGAGAAATCCAGCCTGTGTCCCTGCCGCTGACCATCGGCCACGTTGACTTCGCTTCTGTAATTGCAGATGGAGACAGAGGGGTGTCTGTGTGTGTGCCCAGGAGTGTAAGTCTACAGGTAGGTGGGGTGGGAGGCAATGACAAGGGCCCCAGGGTTCCAAAGTTGGGGTCACGATACTACACTCTGTCCTCCCTCCCTCTCAACGGGAGGCATTTGCATCAAAGACATGGGCAAAGGTCAGGTCACGGGGACCACCTTGAACTGCATTTTTGCAGAGAGCAGGGCTCACGGAGGCCAGAGGGCTTGGCCAAGGCTGCACAGCCGAGACAGCTTGGGGCCGGAGCCCGAGCTCACAGCCGGGGCCCTCCAACAGCCTGCTGTGCAGCTCCACTGTGATCTTTTAGGAAGATATTCATTCGTTCGTTCATTCATTCATTCATTCATTCATTCATAGAGAGAGGGGAGCAAGGGAGAGACAGACATCGATCGTTGCCTCTCCTACACCCCACCTTGTATGAGCCCTGACTGGGACTGAACCTCGGCATGTGCCCTGACCAGGAAATGAGTCTTCAACCTTTCTGTTTACAGGACAACGCTCCAACCCACTGAGCCACACTGGCCAGGGCCCCAACCTCGATCTTTGAAGCAGGACGAGCAGCTTTGGAAGCTTTGCCTCGGGTTCTCTTCTCTTCCCTGGGCCCCCGTCTCCCGACCAGCGAAACACTCTGGGTCTCTCTAGCTCTGAGGTGCTACCTGTATGTGCTTCCCCAGCCCCGCTCCCCTGGTCACCCAAGGTTCCCCCCTCAAGAAGCTGCTCATCTACACACTGACCCCTGTATGTAGATGGGGACAGTGGCAATGACATACAAGGGCTTCCTTTTCAGGGGACTGGATGTAGCCTGGAGGGTGGTAAGTCCCCGATGCCATCCCAGTGTCAGGAGTCTGGAGAACGTCCAGCCAGTGGGGCCTCCAGGGCCCTGGGAGGTGCCCACGACACAGCTGTGTGTGAGGTGGGAGTGACTCACTGTTACTTTTCCCTTCTCTCCCCATGGGCTGGGCCCTCGTCTGCCCTTCTGTGTGTTTGCCTCTCCACCCTCTGAGCAGGTGCACTCCGGGCCTCCTGACATCCGTGGTTTCCTGACCGCCCCTTCGCCATACCTGCGTTTCTCCTCTCTCTCTCTCCTCCAGCTGTCCCTCCCGCTCCGCTCACACGGCTGTGCCACACCTCTCCCCCTCCGGCCTTGCTCCTTGCTCTTGCCATCGTTTCCCTCCCTCTCTTCTCTTTCCTTGGCTCTCATCTCTCTCTCGCCTCGCCCTCCTTTCTGCCCTCCCTCTCTCCCCTCCCTCCCCTCCCTCCGATGCTCTCTCCCTCTCCTCCTCCGTCTCCCACCAGCACGTCCTCCTCTCGCGCAGGCCTGTGTCGCCGTGTGGGAAGGCGGCCCGTGTCCTTGGTGGGCGCTGGACCACACACATCGGAGGTCTGGGTCACATCGAATGCAACCGAATCGCACGAACAGACCGATTGAATGGCATCCGAAGAGCCACGGTCACAGCACCTCTCACACCGACTGCGGTCTTGTCTCTCCATCTCGCTGCCTCCCCAGCCCCACCTGCAGGTCTCCTGGTTCCTCTCATTCACTCTTCTCTCTCTCGCCTCCCCCCTCCGGGCCCCGCCCCCCCCCCCCCACAGGCATCCCACAGAAGCCAGAGGACATGGAGAGTGGGGTCTGGGACCGACCTCACCCGAGCACCGTGCCCGTCTGACGGTGCAACAGAAATGCCTACGGGCTCCACACCATCGCTGTCTTTAGGACATTTGTGCTTTGCTCTTTTATTCCTAAACTGAAACGTCGCTAATACTGGAGACAGAACATAAAAATGTACACGAGTAAGGTCACTGAAGTACATTCAGTTCTACCAGTTTGCTGGGTCTCCATATGTCTCTGTAAGGGTAGTCAGGGGCATCACCTTGGCCTGAAGGCTGGGGAAACTGAGGCACAGAGGCCCGTGAAGGGGCCTAACCAAAGTCCAAAGTCATGCGGGTCCAGATTTGGGACTGCAGCTCACGTCGACTAATCAGACCCAGACAGGACTGGAGTTCAATCCCAGCTCGCACTTGCTGGTCGAGTGTCTTCAGCAAGTGGCTGCACCTGTCCGTGCCTCAGTCTCCACACTGCAGCAATGGAGGTAATGTGAATACCTCTCATGGCGCAAGGATTATTAGGAAGATCCCAAAAAGCCGACCTAGGTCAGAAGCATAATGTGATGCTGGTATCCCAATGCGTGATCAGAGAAAGGGTGGTGCCGTTACCACTGGTGTTCTTGCTGCTGTGGGTGTGGGGACAGGTGCCTCTTCCTGCCTTTCCTCACACTGATGCCGCGCCCCTGCGGGGAGCTGACCTCCACCCCCTCTCTCATTTCTGGTTTCTTCACGCCCCTGTGCACCCCTCTGCGTGTGAAGGTTGTCAGTCTAACCGGTCAGAGTATGGCTACCACTGGGCCATGTTTGCTGGTGTGCCTGTGGGCGGGGTGTGGGGGGGGTCACTGCAATCAAAGGGAACGAACACGTTCCCCTCGCTGTCAAACGCCCCGTGTCTCAGTGGGTGAGGGACGCTCTCTGGCTCTCCAGCCACATCTGCACTCGCGGGTGCCAAGTTCCGGCACTGAGTTCAGGCATCCAAGGCCAATGTCCTCATTCAGCCTCAGACTCAGGTCACGTTCTGCACTGCCGCTTCCCCAAGTTCACGTCAGCTCTCCGTTTTTCACGTGGTTGCTCATCTGCCGCGCTGTTTCTGCATCCCATTGGCAGGCTGCCCGGCCGTCTCGGTTTGTCCGGGACTCGGGGTGGTTCCTGAAATGTGGGCCTTTCCGTATAAAACTGGGTGAGAGTCCTGAGCCAACTGGGACCAGCTGGTCATCCTGCAATTTGCAGTGATGACTGCGTGATAAGATAAACTCCTTAAACAAGTAATGATAATACCAGTCATCCTAATGGTAAAACGAGATATTATGCACATTTGAAACATGCAAAAAAAAAAAAAAGAAGAGAACTGAAGTCACCCATAATTCCATCACTTAAGGATTTCCTGCCTCTAGCAAAGGTAGCGATGATGCCCACGTTGACCACACCCATCCGAGTGCACGGCCTGTAGTAGTTGCACAATAAACATCTGCAGAATGAGTAAGTGGATGCACAGCATTATTCACTCCTGCCCGTGTTAGTCACTCCTACAGTACGTCAGCCACGACTGTACCGTGCTGACCTGCTGTCAGGACCAGCAGGGAATATGACCACCTCATTTCACAGTGGAGGAAACTGAGGTTCAGCTGGCAGTGTCATTACCCCATGACATTTATGGACTGGCCCTTGGTGGATGGAGATGGAATGAGAGCCCAGGTGCCTCAATGCCAGCCCCAGACTCAGGCCCTGCGTGCCTAGAAGCAGCACAGATGTATTGCCGTGCCTTCCTTCTCCTCCCATTAAGCGAATGTGTCACAGGGGTTTCGCCATGTGCCCAAGCCACACGTACGCGACAAGCCAGCTGTCCCCATGGCGATCGCAGCCTGGGAGGACTAACAGACACCCGCAGGGAACGCACATAAATAAATCAGCCATGGTGACCCATACAGAAATTCCATGTGATAACGTGGCCCTTGGCAATGGAATCTTGGTTCACGCCGGCCTGTGTTCCTTGGTGGGCCTGGGGTGATTTTTCACCCAGACTGTAATGTGGTGGGAAAGGCACACAGACATCTGTAAAGAATTCCGCAGAAATCCAGTCCTCGTTCTGAAGGGCTGCTGGTGCCCTGTCTCCTCCTTGTCCCCCGGTCTCCCCTCCAGCCCCACCTGCAAGGCCCCACTGTCTGTTCTGCATTCCAACAGGAAAATCTATTTTCTGATAATGGTCCTTAACTCCTAGAGTGTTTTTTCTCCTCACACGGGATGGCGATTTTTCGTCTGGGTGGTGTTCATTCTGCGCTCTCTCTCCATCCCTCTCCCTCTCGCTGTCTCTCCCTCCCGCCCCTTCCCCTTCTGCCCCTTTTCTCCCAAACCCATTTGAGCAAGAGAAGCCAAACCTATGACCCACCGGAGAACTGGGAGAAGCAAGAGGGGAAGTTGCTGCTTCTTTTCACCAGCAGGGGGCGTGAATATCGGCCTTGCTTTTGCTAACCCCTATTGCTCCCGTCACTACCCGTTTCTTCTAAGACCTTTTAGGAGTGAGACCAAGAAAAATTCTTTGGGTGCCCGACTGCCCTGGCAGAGTGGGTGGCAGAAGTGAGGGGGACTAGCAGGGAGCTCACCCAGAACAGCACCCTCAGCATCATCATGCCCCTCAGATGTTAAAACCACCAGAAGACTTGGGACCGCCCTCGGGACACTGGGCACCATCGGCTGCACCCTGGGGGGCATCGTAAGGCCCAAGTGGGCACGCTGACCGTCTGTGGGCTCCTTCTCCTTCCTGTTCTGTGTTTTCTTTCTTTCCCCCTCTTTCCTTGCCTTCCCACCTTTAACTGCACCTTCCCCCTTTCCTTCACCCTTAAACCTTGAACAATTATTCCCTCGGGCACTACTCAGAATCAAGCTGGCAATCAGAGGTGTCACCCACCTCCCTCCTAGCTTGTGGCCCCCAGACTGTCACTGAGGTGATCAAAAGGCTATGAGCAGACAGCTGTGCTGTTCCTCCATCCAACCACAGGATGCTCTGTGTGCGCTGGAAGCTGAGGACGGGCCCCTCTCAGAAGCCAGAGGAGCGCTGAAGACTATCAGCCAGGCACAGGGTTGACAGCCTGCGTGGGAGAAAGCCCACGCTCAGCAGCAAGCCGCTGCGAGTTGCAACGCTGGGCCTGGAAGCAATGGAAGAGGCCCCGGCTGGCACTCACAAACACCTGCCTTTGAAAGCCAGGGAGGGCCGTGAAGTCCTCAAGGGACAACTCTGGAAGCCGGCAGTAGGTTTGGAAATGGGAGGGGAGCCTGCAGCCAGAACAAGGGGAACCAACCCGCCCGCCGTGGCGCTGAGTCACGCTCGGAAAAAGCCGGGGCACTTCTGGGACCTGGCTGACCCAAGGCCACCCGAAGACCCGGGGGGGGGGGCGGGGGGGGGGAAACGGACCGTTCCCGCAGGCACCTCTCCTTGCCAAAGGTATCTTTGGCTCCGGCTACCTTCTCTTATCTCTTCGAGCAGCTGAATCTATGAAAGGGAAAATTACAATAAATTTACTGTTTCCCTCTTCCCTTCATCTGGCCTGAAATACCCAATCAAAGATCTATTCCGTCCCTCTTAGAACCCACACCGGCTTCCAATTTGGAATATCCACGGCCTCACTGTAAGCACGAGCCAGCAGGGAACAAAGTTGGGCCATATGAAAAAAAAAAAAAACACCTCGAAGTTGAGACGAGAGGGATACAGAAGTCTCAGCGCTAGTGCAGAGTTGCCATGGAGAGAAGTTCAGAAATTGTCTTGATACCGGCGTTGCATCCAGGTACTTAGGAGAGATCCCTGGAGAGATAATATGAAAATGAAAGATACCCGGGAAGTTAAAAACGTTGTCTGGGTTGAAAATAAAATTGCAACAGGAGCATTAAACTGTCCGTTGCAAACTATACAGGATCAAACAAAAAAAATGTAAAGATGAGCTCGAGAAAATCACCTCTAGTTCAGAAACGGGTTAACAAAGAAGGAAAAATAAAAGGCGTGGAGAACAGACCCACAACAGCCAATACTGCAGAATGAGGAGAGGCAAGAGCACCAAGAAACAACACATAAAACATCACTGGGCTGAATCATTACCTCGCTCTGCCAATCCAACAAACTTAGCAAGCTCCAGGGTGGGGAAACGAAGAGAGACAGACACCTAGGTATCTAGTGCAATTTTTTTCAGTTTCAATAAAGAAGCAGTTGTATAAGCAAAGCAGGAAGAAAGGTTAACGCTTCAAACACGGAAAAACCAGGCAGCCTCAAGCGTCTCTGTAACACAAAATACAATAAACAGTGAAGGTTTGAGGGAAAAAACATGATCCAAGAATTGTGAGCTAGTGTTCCAACCGAAGAGAAAAAAAGTCCATTATTTAACATTGCAAGGGTTAAATTTTATAATTTATATGATCTGAAAAAATATTCAAAAATATATCACAGCCAAGGAAGAAATTAATCAAAATAATTACTTGTGCAGCTCACATAGAGAGAGAAAATGAAGTAACTATTAAGATGACATAGAACAAGATGTTCTACTAGTTATGACTATAATTATCAAGGAGTTAAATCCTACTACTAAAACACCAATGTTCTCCGTAGTAGGTCAACAATTAAAATCCAAATTTGCCAAGTGCTTTTTACAAGGGACAGCCCTTGAAAATGACAAGGTAATTGAAAACGAAGGGATGGCCAAAGAGATGTGAGACAGAGCAAAGGAAACCAGGGGTGAAAACAGCAATAAACATGGCATTCAAGGCAAAACAAAAAGCAAACAGGACTGAAAGAGGGGGTTTTGCATGGGCAGGGGGGCAGCCGTCACTAAGACACAGGAGCGTGGGTACCTATGCATTGAATGGCGCAGTTCCAAAGGTGTAAAGCAAAGCTGAAAAAAAGGAAGCAAAAAATACAAGAAGAAATGGCCATATCATAATTTTATGAGAACACTGCAACACTCCTCAACAAACCAAATACTGGGTAAAATTTAGTAAGTTTGAGTAATACAGATGTATGAGATGTTTAGCCTTCTGAAGAATAAATATGATTCTCAAACATAGGTGGATCATTTACAAAAAATATGTCTCCAAACTTAGAAATTCTCAACTGTGGTCCTGGCTGGGTAGACAAGTGGGTTAGAGCATTGTCCCAGTACACCAAGGTTGAGGGTTCGATCCCCGGTCAGGGAACATACAAGGAGCAACAAACCTGTTTCTGTCTCTCCTTTCCTTGTTCTCTCTGAAATCAGTAAACTAAAAAAAAGAAAGAAAGAAAGAAAGAAAAGAAACTCTGAAATCAGGACATTAAAAAAAAAGAAACTCTTTTATTTTCCCCTTTTCATTTGCCTGTTTCTGAATTAGAGATTTTCTCAAGCTTATCTTTACATTTTTTTGTTTTGATCCTCTATAACCTTTCTTCCTGCTTTGCTTGTGGTGGGGGCTGGGATGCCCTGCCCAGATTCACCTTCAAGATTGGAGAGTGGGTTCTCCCAGCCCCGGGGGTCAGGCCGGCAAACAGTCAGCCCAGCAAACAGTCAGCCCACCGGGGCCAGGGCTGCCTGCCCTGCAGGATGGGAACTGAATGCCCGTCCGCAAGCCCCCAGCCGCACCCAGCTCCTCCCGGATTCAGAGCTCTCCGTGTGGTCAGCGGAGGTCTCCACTGAGACTCTGCAGACTAACTGTTCCTTCTGTCCAACCCTACTTCCTTCCTGTCCCTTCCGCAAATGTCACTTGACCCCAAGGTCACTTGCTCACAAACCCCGTGCATGCCAGTCTCCATCTCAGATCTTGTGTCCCAGGGAACCCACCTGCAAACAGACCACCCCGTCACAAAACTAGCATTGCTTCTTAAACATTTAAACAAGAAAGCCAGAAGGACATATAGGAGCATATGCCTTTATTCTGTATAGCTTGTTAGACAAAAAATAAAATCTTTAACTGTAGCTAACTTTTAAAATAGTGGTATTGAGAATATTACATATTACATTTAGTAATAGGTGCTGCTAATTCTGTACTCAGAAGCAAATTCATAGTCTTAAATGCTTTTCTTATTACACAAGAAAGAATGAAAAATCAATAAGCTAAGAAAAATCAATCTAATGAAATGGAAAAAGAACCATGAAATACATGTAAGAAGGTAAGAAAAAATATTTCTTAGAGATGCTTTCTGAAATGTTGGGGGAAAATGACATGATTTTTAGGGTTTTCTTTAAAATACCTCAGCAAATATAGAAAAAAGGAAAGATAAAGCAAATGTGGCAAAATATTGGTAATTACTGTATATAGGTGATGAGTATATAGGGATACTTATACTGTCCTTAATTTTGAGTGCGTTTGAACCTTTTCATTGAAAAAATTAAAAAAGAGGAGAAAGAAGTATTAAAATGAATGAAGCCATTAATGAATTAGAAAAAATTAAACACCAATATAATTTATATGCAAGTACACAAATTCATTCTTGGAGAAATCAACAATGAAATAGATGATCTGTCATTTCTAATCAAGGATAAAAGAGAAAATAAATGAATACATATGACTAGAAATATAATTACAGATGAAAAGTTAGATTTAGGTATTGTTGATCTATTATTACAATTTTTACCTAGGTTTTAAACTCACAGTGAAATGGTCCTTTTGTACAGGGCAAATAAGTTACTGTATTAGCACAAGTGGTGGAAAAATTGACTAGACAATTGACGACAGGGATTCTGAACAATTGTTACATAGTTTGTTAAGAGCCTTTGACCCAAGCAACTCCACAGAAAGATCTTTCAAACTTCCAAAAACCAGCAGTGTCGTGTCTTATAAATGATACCAAAACATGGAAAAAGAAAAAAGTTTCCCAATGTATTGAATCAGATTAGCATAACTCTACTATCAAACTGATAATAGTAACAATATAATAACCAATCTCTTTAAATAACTTTAAATATAAATGCCAAAATTCTAAATTAAATACTAATGATGGAAACCAAAAGTTTATTAAGAGGTAAATGTGCCGCAATCAATGAGGCCTATGCCAATAATATATTGGGATTGTTTAAGTCCATGACCCCTACTCGGGGGCCAACAGCCGGTACAGATGTATCTGAGATGTTCCTGAACTAGGAATTAATTTGATCAAGAATCTCTATTTCCAACCAATAAAAGCACATCAGGCTTCGTGGTGAAATACAACACATTATTGACAAAGACCCCCCCCCCCCACACACACACAGACACTAACTCTTATTTTACAATTTCCCTTATAAATGCTAATCAACGAAAGAAAACAGGACACTGGAACAAGTGGGTCAGAATTTCCACCCCCATCCTTCCATCCATACTGAGGGTAGAGGTACTGACACCCCTTGTCAGGGCCCCTTGCTCCCAGTCTGGAATCCGCGCTGGTGAGGTGCTCTCACACCGTCACCCAGGTGAGACAGGTGAGGGGAAGATGAGCCACTGAATCACAGAGTTAAAGATAAATAATAAAGCCATGACATAACTATAAAAAATATCCATGAGATGATGATCTCTCTGATTTGGGGGCAAGGGGCATTTTAGGAACAAGGGCAAAGGAAGAAATCGCAAGGCAAATTATTGCTGGCGTTGACCATGTAAAATATTAAGTATTTTTGCAAATTGTGTAACCAAGATTTTAAAACAAATGACAGAATCTGAAAAACAGTATCTAAAACGTTCAAGAGAAATGGTTAATAAAACCCTTATTATATTAAAATAGTGAGCAGCCTTTTATTTAAAAAGTGGGCAAAAATATGAATTGGCAACTTACAAAAGAAATACAATGACTCGTTGAAAAATGGAAAACATTCGTTCTTGAAAAAACACAAATAAAGACGGAATGCCATCTTTCCCCTATCAACTTCCCTATCAAAATGAACAGATTTTTTGAAAAAATGACAACAGGCAGCACCGGTGAGACTGAAGACAGCTAGTGGGAAGACAAGCGCACACAACCATTTCAGGGGGCAATTCATCAGTAAATCTCAAAACTCCAAAAATAATTCATATCATTTACCTAGCAATTCCCCCTCTAGAATGTGACGGACAGATTCTAGGATGACCCTCAGGGACCCCACCTCCTGAGGCTCACACCCCGGTGTAATCCCCTCCCTCTGAGGGTGGGCGGGACTTGTGACTTGATTCCGACCAATAGAATATGGCAACACTGATGGGCTGTCAAGTCTGTGATGAAGTCACATACATAATCGAACTGTAACTTCCACCTTGCTAACAGACTCTGCCCCTTGCTGGCTTTGATGAACATGGCTGCCGTACTGTGGGCCATTCTACGGCGAAACCCACCTGACAAGGAACTGAAGGTACTAGTTTAAAGGTCAACAGCTAAAAAGAACAGAATCCTGCCCACAAGCACCTAAATGAACTTGAAGGCAGATCTTGCCCCCAGCTGACCCTTCAGGTGAAACCTCAGCTCTGGGCTCCATCTAGATCGCAGCCTGGCGAGTGACTGTGGAGCAGAGTCCTGGCTAAAGCGGACCCATGGAAACCATGGGTGACACACAGGTGCTGTTTAAGTGGCTGGGTCTGTGTCGTGTTACTTGGTTACACGGCGGTATGTGGCTCGTGTGTCAGGATTCACCAAAAGGAAATAACCGAGGATGTGCGCCAAGATCTGAAAACCAAGTTCACTGCAGAATTTTCATAATTGAGAACATTTGGGAACAGTCTAAATGTCAGTGAATATCAGGCTAGAGAAATAGATTATAATACAGGTGAACCATGTGAAATTGTCATTTCTGTCAGTTAAAAAAGGTTGAATATCACTAATTTTATAGGTTTCAACCTGACGTATTCATACGAGAGAGCCACTGAAGTGGAATTCGTGGAAAATGGTTGGCAATATGGAGGAAAACCTCATAAAAATTACATGATATATTGTTAAGTGAGAAAAAACAATTTCTAAAATAATGAGAATTCGATTTTCCTTTTGCAAGAGAAAAGATGTGCACGCATATGCATAGAGAAAAGACTGCAGGTGTAACGATAAAAATTTAATAGCACTTATCCTTAAATTATGGGATTTGGGGTGGTTTTGCTTTCCTTCTTCCGTACTTTCTGCAATGGATAGACTCGTATTTTACTTTTTATAGCCAGAAAGCAAGGCTAATTAATACAAGCCAACACCGGAATAAACTCCTAAGCCAGCACTAAACTTTCTGCTTAGAACAGGGTCCCTCGTTTCTTACAAATCATGCCTCCTGATTTCCCGGGCTTATGGAATTACTGGAGGTGCGTTTGTACGTGCCCTGTGATAGCATTAACAGCTCGGCTGGATTAGCCTGCTGTCTTCTGGAAATCTGTCATCCCTCCCTGGGGGGCAGGTTCGTTCCCACCCTATGGCACGCCACAGGTTCTTTGAATTGCTCGTTACAAATCCTTTGGTTTCTGACATTTCATGACGCTGGGCAGTAGAGGGGATGGTGAGGGGAACACGTGTTCTGAAAGAACCTGGAAACTATGTATTTTTCTCTCGTGTTGCAGTTACCTCTGCCTTCTGTCGCTGCTCAGTTTCATGTGTTACCCAGTTGATGACCCCATTAGAGACCGGAAACGCTCCCCAGCTTAGTCATGAGTGGCTGACGGATTTTCTCTCCCAGGCCCCAGAAAGGCCTTGGGGCAGCTGTGTGGGTCCCTGGGGGGAGGGCCATTAGCTAGGAGGTGGTCCTCACCGAAAAGCAACACCCCCCCATCAGACCGTGCTCCTACCAGGTTCACCTGGTGCAGCCTGCTTCCTGCGCCCCTGACCTTGCAGTGTCTGCATTTAATACAGGGCTCTCTCTCCCTGGAGGAGAAAAGGCTCGGAGTGAAGTGATTTTGGCCTATTTGGCAAGTTTCATTACAATCAAAGCCTGTGCTATCAGCGCGGGAAGCAATAGAAGTATAGAAGTATTGGTTGGTGACTAGCCACATTTTCTCTCACTGACAAATGACTTAAAATTCTCCACTTTCAAAACGACGACTAAATTGTAGCAAGATGGATTTTGGCCAGCCATGAAGACAAGAAGCATTTCTGTCTGATTCACCCAGGACTGCCCCTGGCACACGGTGGACACCTCATGGATAGCTGTCAGATGACTCAGGGACTGGGTTAGTGGATGGCATCAAGAATTTCTAGCACGTTCTTTCTCAGTTTGGAATTCTCACCTATTGGTCCAACGTGCAATCCCGGCCACCACACAGAATAAGCCCGTTCTCTGTTGCACGCAGTTTTTGAAATGCTCGCTCACAATACGTGAGCCTTTGTGTCTTCACTGACTGTTTGCTTGAGGCTTCATTTCAGTGCCTTCAATCACAGAACATCATTCTTCCCTCAGTGACAAAGGAGAAATCACTCTCCTTGTCTTTTGCTTTGATTAAGGAAATTAGAATGGGAATAAGGAAGCAGGTTCTGGTTGAGCGTATATTCAAACCATGCCCTTCATTCTCCCACGAGGGAATGAGTGGGGCTGGTCCGTCATGGCGCCACACACGATGTCTAGCACGCAAAGGACGCTTCGTAGATGTTCCTTTATCCTGTCTCTTCCTCTTTGAGTCCCTTCTCTCACTTCCTACATACAACCACCCAGTGCTACACGTTCTGTTTCTTTATATAATTTCAGTTTGTCTATTTTTCCATGGATCCCATCGCCTCCAGGTCCGGGTCAACATCATCACTTTCCTGAACCTCTGCAGCAGCTCCCCCCGACAATAAAAAAAAACAGTATTATCAATCTTTTCCTACTCATCTTCTCCACAACCATGAAAGTAGCTTTTTTTTTAAAAATAACAAAAATTGCTTAAAACCTTCTGTGGCTTCCCATTCTCCCTGGAATAAAATTAAGCCCAGATGTGGCAGTCATGAGAATGGATCTCCCAGGTCTTCAACCATAGGCAGCATCATTGACCCAAGACCTCCGAGGCCAACCTCTGACCTTTCTGGAAGGTCATACTTGCCACAGGCTGCTTCCAGTCAATGGCTGGGTGACCAGAATCCTAAGGCAGGGACACACTCCTCTGACGACCAAATTTGGCTTGAGGGCTCCCCAAGAACTTTACCAAAACTTCCCTGGACTGCATGGCAAGCTAGGATGCTTCTACTCCACCTTTCTTCCTTCCCTGTCCCCTCTGTTCCAGGTCCGATGCTGTTCACTCCCATCCCTGTTCACAGCCATCCCTGTTCACTCCCCACGCCCACCGCCATTGATCTCTCAGGCAGTTGCCCTGGTAAAATCCTTCTGTACATAGTCCTGCCTTGGCACCTGCTTTCAGGAGGACCTGGACTCTCGGAGTTAACACCTCTGTGATCTAGACTCCGCCCACCTGTCTGGCCTCCCCTCTCACTGTGCAGCCCTCCCACGAGATACTCCACCCACCCTGGACTAGGAAGAGCGCCCTCCTACTCCCTGGCCTTTGCTCACGCTGCTCCTCTGCCCCGCCCCCACCCCACATGTGTGGTTTGGCTCAAGTCTCAGTGCAAGTGTTGCTTCTTCTGGTCATCTTTATCCCCTGTTCCCCTGCGTGCGCGCGCGCGCACACACACACACACACACACACACACACACACACACACATACACGGTACATGCCTTTGTTCTTCATGCCCAGAATACTCTTCCCAGGCCCCCATCAAAGCGCTCGTCAGTTTACGCTGCAATTCTGGACTCGGGAGCCTCCCCACATAGAGTGTGAGCTCTGCGAGGGGTGGAGGTTCTCTCACTTTTCCTGTTTCCCAGTCCCCAGAACAGGACCTGACTCACAGTAAGTGCTTGTTGACAAAGGGTCCCCTTCTCACCCTGCGGCTGCGATACCTTGCTGGGAGACACAGAGAGTCCCTGAGGGAGCCCTGAAAGATGTGCGTGGTATGAGCCCCCCCAACATTGGTGCGGTTTGGGTTTAGAGGGATCAGAAAACATCCTAAGGCCCCAACATCCATCTCAGAGACCTGGCCGGCCTGTCTGTCCCTGCAGCCCCAGGGAGGCTCCATTTAAATGCACGTCAGTCATGCTCTGGCCAATCCTGGATTAAAAGATCAAAGCTGACAGGCTTCCTGTTGGAGAGGGGGCCAAGCCAGGACACACAGGAACTGCATGGTGGAGAATACACACAAAGCAGGGGCTTGGGAAGAGCGGACTTCCATGTATGTGCAGCGGACGAACTGCGCAGGGGCACGCAGCCTCGGGGGTTGTAGGGGCTGAAACCCAACCCAACCCACAATCCCTCCATCAGCCCGTGTGTCTGGCCGGTAGGCTGCACCAGCCCGAATTCAACCCCCCAGAGAGGGCACCTTCGGGAGCTGCACACGGACGCGCCACAAGCCTGCAGCAACTCTGAGCGAGGAGGGGCCAGGGCCAGGAAAGAACCTGAGGCTAGAAGCCAGCAGAGACGGGCTCTGGCCCTCCTCGGCCCCCACCATGTTGGATGTCCACAGGCTGACCACCTACTCGGGGCTTCGGGTGCTGTGTCTGAGCCCCTGGCAGACCAGGCGCTGGACATAGAGCCGAGGAAGGACAGAAAGACAAACAGTCTTCTTGAAATGCACAAACAGGCAAAGAGAAACAGGCATTGAGGAACTAATCACGTAAATACATCAAAACAACCATGATAAACAGCAGCGGAGAAGTCTCAAGGCCTATGAAAGAGAATTACAGGGAGGGCTTTATTTGCGAGAAGAGAAGAAATTGTTAAAGAAGAAGCCTAAATAGGAATTAACTAGGATGCGGCGGAGGGGGGTGAGATTTGTGGCTGGGGAACAGCATGTATTCATGCAACAAATATTCATCAAGCACCCGTTCTGGGCTGGGGCTGGAGCCATGCAGAAAGGCAAAGAAGTCCAGGGAGGGGGCAGGGCAGCAAAGAGAGGAGAGGGAAAATGGAACGAGTTGATGTGGACGGTGGAGGTGGAGGCCAGATCATGTAGGACCTTGGGCGGCGAAGCAAGGATTCTGGGAACAGTGTCTTAAGCAGCTGTGCGACACGACCAGGTCGGCATGTTGAGATCACACTGGCTACTTTCAGGGACCAGGGCCTGGCGTGCCCGTGGGTTCAGTGCCTGTGGGCTATTCTGGGGGTGATGCCAAGAGCTTCTCTAGCTCTGCTCCCCTAAGACACAAGTGTCCCTTGGCCATGCGACCCAAGACCTGTGACCTCTTCCTTGATCATTCAGCTTTCACTGGGGACCCTTGCAAAGGCATCTGGTCCCTCTCCATCGTGTAATCCAAGGATGCATCCTTGTCAGCCAGAGCCCTGACTCTGCTCAGACGTTTGGGTTGGGGGAAAGAAGACGCCTCGCTAGGGGAGGCCGGGCCCTCCTGCGGCACCACAGGAAGAGTCTCGATTGGCCAAAGCCAGTCATGGGACGTCCGCTCTCCTCACCTGTGACTGGCTTGGGAGTAAGCATGGGATGCAGTTCTGGGAGGCCACAGAGAAGGCTTTCTCTGTTCCTACAACAGGGCACGAGAAGGGCTGCTGTGCCCCACTGTGCCCACATGCGATGGCTGGAGGGGCTGCAGCCCTCTTGCAGGGGTGTGGGGAAACATCTTCAACACCATGAGAACGGCCGAGTCAGGCCTGAAGGTCTGGGGGAACTGCCGAATTAACCGACCTTCCCCCAGGACTTCCGTTAAGTGGCAGAATACATTTCCGTTATTATTCACGCCATTTTCCATCGTGTTTCCTGGGACCTGCAGATGAAAGCACCTTAACTGATGCAGGTTCTCTGGGCCTCAGTTTGAGATAGATACAGATATATATAACGATGTTTTACAAGCTTCACAACCCCTCTGCCGGCGTTAGGTAGGCTAGGGCTAGCAACTCAGACCCGTAGTTTCTGCAATCTACGTCTAGTAAAGCCTCCCTCCTTCACACCAAAGCAGATATTCAGCTAACGTTGCAGTCAGGAAGTTCTGCCTGGCCCCTGGCTTCAATGTCTGCTGCTGCTTCAGCGACTCTCTCTCCCTGTGAAGGAAACCCTGTGGGGAGCACCTCTTTGCCCTAAACAACCACTGGGAGCCTTGGCCCCATGAGCTGAGAACCTTGGTTGTATGGATCCCTGGCATCTACACCAGTCCCCAGCACAGAGTGGGTCTTGAAAGTTTATTTTTCTTTCTTTCTCTTTCTTTCTTTCTTTCTTTCTTTCTTTCTTTCTTTCTTTCTTTCTTTCTTTCTCTTTCTTTCTTTCTTTCTTTCTTTCTTTCTTTCTTTCTTCCTTCCTTTCTTTCTTCCTTTCTTTTTCTTTCTTTCTCTCTTTCTTTCTTTCTTTCTTCTTTCTTTCTATTTATTTATTTTTTTAATGAGCGAATAAACATGAAGTTTTCATTGGGGGTCGAGTGGAGGATCGTTTATTAGAGAAAAAAAACAAGCGTTCTTCTCTTCTGATTGTGTCACAAACACATCCCCTTCCAGTAACTTGGTTCAGGCACGCAGTCCCTAGAGGAGTAAGGGCAGCAGGAATTCTCAAGCCTGTTATGAGAGGGATTCTGGCACCACTGGCCACTGGGGGGCAGTGGTGCGCACCCTCCTCTCACAGGTGTCAGGTCCTTGGGAAGTTGTAACCTTCATGGGGGGCAGTGGACCCAAGGCATCCCAGGAGTCCATACCCCATGAGCCCACACGCTGATGAACGCACACCCCTCCCCTAGCCACAAACCAGCTGGTCTCTCCTGATTGCCATGCTGCCTCTCTTCCCTAATTCCTCTTGACCACCGGTTCCATCTTCTTGAAGAAACTAAGAGCAGAGCATCAACTCTTTCTCTTTTCTTAAACGTAGACGTTTAAGTAAAATTTAACATACTTACAGAAGAGTCCACAAATCATCAAGGTAACGCTCAATGAGTTTCTACCAAATTAAGAAACACAATATTCCAGAAGTGTGCTCCTCCATCCCCAACCCCATGCTCACTGTGGCCACCCCCTCGCTCTCTTTCCTGACTTTCTGACTCCCAGGTGAGTTTTGTCCACGTTCATGCTGAATGCACAAGGAATCTCCACAGTAGGTAGCCTTTTGTCCCTGGTTGCTGTGGTTCAGCACTAAATTTGTAAGGTCCATCACTGTTGGTGCCAATGGGAGTGGTTCGCTCATCCCCATTGTGCAGATCAGAAAACCAAGGCTGGCAAAGAGGAACCACAAGCAAGGTCACCCCGACAACCAGGGAACCCATGGCTCCTCCCCACTGTCTCTGTCAATCACTTTCCTGCTGCCAGAACAGCGCCCCCCTGTGGTAGGACCCGCATCTCCTTTTCCTGCCACAGGATGGGATCACTTTCTCTTTGGAAAAGACCACCTTTGCATCACAGCCCCCCTTTAAAAAAAAAAAAAGGAAGAAAGAAAAATAAAAAGCCCTTTCTCATCGTGGCTTCAAAATAAAATCCTCTTTCCTTCCCTAGCTCTTTCCTTCCTGTGCTCTCCATATAAAACCTTTCACCAACTCCGCTTGCAATTTATCACCAAGAGGAATCTCATCTGTTTTGGGTGACGCATTTGCACTTTCACACGGGGCCTGTCTGTGACACACCTGAACAGTCCTCTTCAGGACAGCCGCCCCTCTGAGCTGCACCTTTTCAACGCCACCAGCCGGCCGCGGCTCACACCGCTCCGCGGGACTCCCTTCCCTTTCAGGATTTCATTCCTTGCGCCGTTGGAAACGGATCATTCAACCCAGACTGTGCTGATAAAGAGCAATAGCTCTTCCCTGCCTGGGGCCGCTGGGTTTACCAACACTCCACGTGAGCACCTTCTACAAGGATTTAATTTAGATATTTAGACAGCAGATTTTTATCTGCCGCACCGGTCGCTCTGCCTCTGAGGCGAACCGAAGGGCTATTTAATCAGGAGACAGGTGAGAGGGTCCGTGTGGGGGGACCATGGGGGGGGCAAAAAAACCGAAAGACAGTCGAGACCCTCATCCCAGGTAACAGGCTCACTGGGGGACCTTGGGAGTGTCACTTCGCCACTGCACCCCCAAAATGAAGGGGTGACCTACTATAGGGCCCGTGCTGGGTGCCATCACCCTCAAATGTGCACGCTGTCACGGGAGGTCCAGGGCTCCCTTCCCTAAGTCAAGGTGTGTCGAGGTTAAGCAGCACCCCCGGTGCTGTGCTACATGCGTGATTTTTCTGAAAAATAGTGCCAGTGGCTTTTCAGCTTCTCGGAGTGTCCCAGTCCCCAGGAAGGACGCAAAACCATTAGTTGAGCGGGTTGCTCCAGCCCCTGGCTTTCCTGCAGGCTGCGAGCTTGCTGGTATTTCCTCTCCTTCCAGCGCCTCCCTCCTGGTGCTGAAGGGATCGATAACCACGCAGCCCTGGCTCCTCAGGCGGAACAGCCGGAGAAGGGGCGGCTGCTGGGGCAGCGGCGGCATTGCCGGTGAAGCAGTTTGACCCCCGGGGGGCGGGGGCAGAATGTTCACGGGCAGAGGAAGGAGCAGAAGTGACAGTGGGGTAAAAAAAAAAAAAAAAGAATCACACGTTACTCGGGGAGGTAACCGGGTGAAAGCCAGTTGCTTCCAGAAAAGGGGAGAAGCTGCTGTTGCTTAGGCTCTCGGACTGACAACAACAACAACAAATCACCCAGAGCACCCGAGGTGGGCGGCCGGTGGGAAGATGCTTGGGGGAACTCGAATCCCAGGAAACTTCTGGGAGGACTAGAGTCCCGCCCCCCGGCCCCCCGCCCCAGCTGATTGGAGGAAAGGAGACAGTAGGCTGGGCTCTGCAGGCTGCGCCCACAGGCGGAACACCCGTGATTCCTACTCAGGGCGGGGTCAACGCATCTTCCGTAAGGCCCTGATTCACATTCACGTCGCAGAAAGGATGTGCTCAACCTTTTTTTTAAAAAAACCCTTCATGAAATATGTAAGAAGCTGGTTTCTAAAAGCATTTAAATTAGGGTTTGATTTATGTCAAATTAATTTACACATCACCTTTGCCAATCAGGTCTTCTCTGCAAGGGGTGTAGAATTTGGGGCAGGAGACTCGGTTCCTCAGTTCTGGGGAGCAGACCTGGAGGGTGAGGTAGAGTTGTGGGGGCTAAACCTGGCAAGCTGATGCAGTCGGGGTCTGGGAGACTTCCCCGTGATAAACCCCTTCTCCGGGAGCTTCACCGAGTCAGTTCTGGGTTCCTGCAGCCCAGTCGTCCTGAAGGAGACACGCGGACTCCAGCCACCACTGGGGTGCGTGAGAGCAGGACAGACACCGGATCACCTTCAGTGGAGTCCTCGTGAGTCCTAGGAGGGCTTGGGAGGAGGTAGGCCCCGACTTAAATAAGTCCAGGATATGAAAATTCCAATCTACAGCGAAGCAAATTAGAGCAATTCTTCCTGCTACTCCGGAGGATTGGCCACAAGTTTCTTTTACCATACTAGTGGCCTCCCGGTATTTTCAATTAAACCCAATGATTCCTGAGACTTGCGGTCAAGACGGAGGCACAGGCAGACACGCTTCGCCTCCTTGCACACCCATAGAAAGAATTACAGCCAGATCTCAAAACTAGTAACACCCAGAACCAGCAGAAAACCGAGCTGTATAGAAGTCCGACAACCAAGGATTTGAAGAAGCCACGTTCACCAGATGGGCAGGAGAGGTGGGGTTGTGGAGACAGGATGAAAGGTGGTGTGGCGTGGAGAGGCAGCAGTGCTGGCGGTGGCGAGTGGAGGGTCCCATGTTCACATATGGCGGGTGAAAACTGGGAGGGATACCTTGGCAGCCAGTGATCCAAATCCCAGGCCAGACCGCACAGCCCAGGGTTCCAGCTCAAGAAGACAGATCCCCAGTACCTCTGACTGTAAAAACCAGTGGGGGTTGGGGCAGTGGGAGAAACTGCTGGATTTTGCTGATTAAAGGGCCTCTATAGTCTTAGAAGGTACGCAAACCCACCCATTCCAGGATTCACCACTGGGGGAGCAGCTGGAAGGGCACCAGTTCCACATGGGAAGGGGGTGAAATGACTGGAAATGGGGCAAACGTTGGGTGAACCTCCAGAAGCCAGGTGGTGGCAATGTCCCCTCTCTGAGCCCTGCCCCCCCCCCAGCCACAAAGTGGTAAATCAGGTTGCCCCACCCTGACAATTATCTAAGGCTCTGCCCCACGCAATTTATAGGTGCCCTTTTTACCCAGGCCACACCACTAACACAGGGAGTAGAAGAAACTGTACCTAGTACATAGAAACAAACACAGGAGGCTGCTAAATTGAGGAGACAAAGAAATGTGGCCCAAATGAAAGAATAGAACAAAATCCCCCAAAGAACTAAGCAAAACAGAGATAGCCAACCTGTCGGATGCAGAGTTCAAAACACTGGTGATCAAGAGGCTCAGAGAACTGCTTGAGTATGGCAACAACATAAAGGAAGAAATGAAGGTCACACAAAGTGAAATAAAGAAACATCCACAGGGAAGCAACAGAGAAGGGAAGGAAGCTGGGATTCAGATCAATGACTTGGAACATAAGGAAGAAATAAACACTCAACCAGAGCAGAAAGAAGAAACAAGAATTAAAAACAAAACAACAACAACAACAAAAAAATCAGGAAAGGTTTAGGAACCTCTGGGACATCTCCAAATATGCCAACATCAGAATCATAGGGGTGCCAGTAGGAAAAGAGGTAAAACAGGACACTGAAAACTTATTTGAAAAAAATAATGAAGAAAACTTCCCCAATTTGGTGAAGGAAATAGACATACATGTCCAGGAAGCACAGAGAGTCCCAAAGTTGGACCCAAAGAGGAACATACCAAGACACATCACAGTTAAAATGCCAAACGTTAAAGATAAAGAGAGAATCTTAAAAGCAGCAAGAGAAAAACATAGAATTACCTACAAAGGAGTTTCCATAAGACTCTCAGCTGATTTCTCAGAAGAAACTTTGCAGGCAAGAAGGGACTGGGAAAAAATATTCAAAATGATGAAAAGCAAGGACTTACAAACTACATTACTTTATCCAGCAAAGCTGTCATTTAGAATGGAAGGAAGATAAAGTACTTCCCAGACAAAGTAAAGCTAAAGGAGTTCATCATTACCAAGCCATTACTACAGGAAATGTTAAAGGGACTTATTTAAGAAAAAGAAGATCAAAACCATAAACATTAAAAAGGCAACAAATTCACAAATATCAACAACTGAATCTAAACAAAATAAAACAAAACAAAAAAAACTAAGCAAACAACCAGAACAGGAACAGGATCACAGGTATGGAGGTCATTTGCAGGGTTATCAACTGGGAGGGGGCAGAGGGAGAATGGGGGAAAAGGTGCAGGGATTAAGAATGTATATGCATGACCCATGGACATGAACTAAGGGGGGAGGACTGCTGGAGGGAAGGGGGTACTGGGAGATGGGGGCAAAGCGGGAAAACCTAGGACAACTGTAATAGCATAATCAATAAAATATACTTAAAAAAAGACAACTGGCTAACTTTGACCACTAACAATATTTTTAGTAAGGAATTATTAGTATTTTAAGGTATAATAAAATTGTTATAGTTATGTTTCTAAAAAAAATTCCAGTTCTCGTTCTTTGGGTGCCTGAACAAATTCATTTCTCTCTCCCTCTCTGTCTCCCCCTTTTTCTCATAATTATAACGGATGTCATGTTCTGAGTTCACACTATGTCCTAATGCCATGCTAAGCCTTTTGATTGACATTATTTTGCTTAATATTCACAACAACCGTGCTGAGTTGTTCTCCCCCACGTCAGTGATGAGGAGATCAGGTTCAGCTGGGTTACGTAACTTGCCCGAGATCATGCAGCTGTAAGTGGCAGAACCAGGATTTGAACTCAGATCTTTCGGAGGACAGAGGATGGGACAGGGCAGAGCTACCACCCTGCAGAACCAGCTCGCTAGCAAACTGACAGCCTTCGGAGGAAGGAAGGGGGCATGAAGACGGGTGTCTGCTAGACTGAAGATGAGATGGGCCTCTCCCCAAAGGGTGCCAGAAATTCTCCCTCCACGCCCTCTTCACTGGACTCCACTCCTTCTTCGCTCCTTTTAAGAATTTCCAAGTCCCCAAGATTCCAGTCTCCTAGTTTCATTTGCGTAGCCACATCCACGGGGCCTGACTACTGCTCGGGACCCCTCCACTCCTGTCACCACCCCCTCCGGCATTTCTCCCAGCCCCCCAGCACCTGAGTGCAGCAGCTGCCTGAGCACTTGCTGAATCCTCTGCCCAGAAATAGATTTTTGTACATTTAGTGTCTTAAGGAGTTGCAGATTTAGTCAGTTTGGTTGTTGCTGGTTCTGGGGCTGAATAATAAGAGAGGCTAGAGACCCTTAACTGTATAACGATAAATAATGACTGGTGTCCACAGTGTTGAGGGGAAAGCTCCAGGGACAGGGCAATGCCTCACCCAGAGACATGGGTGCCAGTGGGCCATCTCAGGCGTGGAAGCAGGGAACTTCGGAACAGGAAGGCACCTGAGAGGTGCGGCAGTTTCAAGAGTGGGATGGTGACATCCAGAAGGGAGAATCACCTGTCATCATGTACCTAATTGAGTGGAAGACCTAGGCTTGTTTCATTCCTGCATTCCTCTATCCATCCATCCAACCCTCCACCCATCCGTTCATCCCACCATCCATCCCACCATCCATCCATCCCACCATCCATCCATCTATCCATCCATCCATCCATCCATCCATCCATCCCACCATCCATCCATCCAGGATTTATTAAGCAGCCATCGTATGCCAGTCAAAGAAACCAGAGATACAAAATGGAGTAAAATAGCCCCAAGGAGCTGGTAGTCTGGGATGTAAATGGTACAGCCCCCATCTCAAGGATTTTTTTAAATTTCATGAGGATGTTAACACTGCCTATTTATTTAACAATCACAATAGCACTCACCCTGTTTCAGATCCCACGGTACTTACAAATATTATCTCATTTAATCTTCACCACGGCCCTGCGAGGTAAAGACTATTTCATTTTCACTGTGCAGCTGAGAAAGTGGAGCTCCAGGACGTGAGTAACTTGACCAAGGCCACACAGCCAGTGAGCGGCAGAGCTGAGATTCAGAATGGAATCTCAGCTGCCTGGGCTGCCCGGCACAGTTCTGACACTTTGCCATTCTTCCACAGCACAGCATTGTAAAAGGAAAAAATGACCAAGGGGCTCCTCAAAGCACAGCAAAATAGGTAAAAAATACGGGTAAAAGACTGCAGAGTCAGAATTAAGAACAATAAATGACATTCGGTAGTCAAGGCCAGGGAGGGGAAACAGAACAGGGGTTGGTAAGTATATCCTTTTTCAGGGTTGCCAGTGTTGAACCCCAAATTTGGGTCTCAGACTCCTGGGAGACAAAGAAAAATAAAGTCTGAGTTCTATGATTTCATAATTTCTGATCTAAAAGCTTAGTTTCTTCTGGGGAAGTGCCACAATCTGCTTATTTTTTTTCTTAAAAAAAAAAAAGCACATAGAGCACCAAACCCTGAACTCTTGTGGGCAAACACCACATCCTGCTCATCACTATGAAGGGTGCCCTGAAAGGCATTAGTGTGAAGGTGTTACTGTGTGAGGGGAGGCCAGGGGAGGGGGGGTGTTAGTTTCCCGGGACTGCCATAACAATGCACCCAAACTGAGAGGCTTAAAACAACAGACATTTATGCTGAGACAGTTCTTGGGGCACAAAGTCCAAAATCAGGTGGTTTCTACGACCAGGCTCCCTTCCGAGTATCCGGGAGGGGGGGGATGCTTCTTTGCCTCCTCCAGCTTCTGGCGACCAGCATCCCTGGGCTTGTGGCTGCATCCCTCCAGTGTCTACCTCCGTCTTCACTGGCCACCTTCCTCCCGTGCCTGTGTCTCTCTCGTCTCCTTGTAATTCTTATAAGGACAGCAGTCATATTGGATTAAGGGCACACCCTACTTCAGTCTGACCTCGTCTTACCTTAAATTACATCTTCAGTGACCCTACTCCAAATCACGTGACACCCAGAGGTTCCAGTGGGCAAGAACTGGGGAGGGGCTGCTATTCAGCCCATTCCAGATGGAGGTGGTCAGAGAGGGCCTCCCTGAGGAAGCGTTGTTTTTGCTGAGATCTGGGGAACTCGGAGGGGCTGGCTCTGCACACATCTGGGGGAGGAACAGTCCAGGGGGATGTGTGAAGGCTCTGAATCTGGCACGAGCACAGTGTGCAGGAGGGCCAGCAAAGAGACCCCTGTGGCTGGAGCAGCAGGGTGTGGGGGGGAGGGGCAGTGAGGGCAGAGGAGGAAGGAGACCGAGGCTGGGCTGTGGCCAGGTGCTCACGCTCGGGATTTTATTCATGGCGCAGCAGTGCAGGTTTTGAGCGGAGCAGTGACACGAACTGGCTTGATTTCCAGTGATCTCCCTGGCGATCTCATGCAGCACAGCTTGGCGGGGGGTGAGCAGCGTCAACAGCAGTGGGAAATCTGGGTGACTGTCCTTTGAGTCCAGGGGAGAGGGGAGGGCAGCTCTGCCTGGCTCGGGAGCCGTGGGGATGCACCAGAGGAGACTCAGGCTGTATTTATAACTGAGTGGTTCGCGGATGGATCGATTATGTGTTGAGGAAGCAAAGAACGATCCTGCAGTCCTAAGGATTATTCCGCACACGCCCCCACCTGCAGCGGGCATTTTTCACTCCACGAACTCCCTGGCCCTCTCTCCGCGCCCGAACTTGGATTTCAGCCTCGTGGCTTTTCATTGCTTCATTGCATTCCGTATTTTGGATGGCTCACAATTTGTTACTACAATATGTATAAATTCCCCCCTTGTCGGACACTTGGGTTTCTAATTTCTCACAGTTAGGTCAATGCTGCAATAAACATTAACCCAATTACGTCTGTCTTCAAGAAATGTTTTTTATTTGATTTTTTAAAAGATTTTATTTATTTATTTTTAGAGAGGGAACGGGGGGAGATAGAGAGAAAGAGAGAGAAATATCAATGTGCGATTGCTGGGGGTCATGGCCTGCAACCCAGGCATGTGCCCTGACTAGGAATCAAACCTGCAACCCTTTGGTTTACAGCCCGCGCTCAATCCACTGAGCTACGCCAGCCAGGGTTAAGAAATGGTTTGAGCAGAACCGGACACTCGTCTGAGGGCTTCTCCAGGCTAGAAAGCAGATAGTGGGGTGGTCGGTACTCTCACTCAAATGGGATTGTAGGTTTTTGCCCAAATGTGTTCCCACGGGTCCAGTGGCCATAGACACGCTGGTCCCTTGATGAGCAGAGAAACCCCTTCCCTTCCACATCTTCTGAGATGGAACAGTCCCTGGGGGGGGGGGGGGGAGGGCGGGGCCACCTCCTCACTTCCTGTGCCTTCCTAAATTTAAAAATTGCAGGGCTCCTGGCGGCCATATGCCACCTTGTGTCTGGTCTTCAACCACACGGAGTGGCATTTGGGCAAAGGGGACCAGGCTGCCAACTGCAGCTTGGATCTGGGAGGCGGCGGGATGATGCTCTTTGCAGACAGGTTTTCTTTCCTCTAAAGGCACGCCCTCGCTTGAACCCAGGTCCAGCAGGGGAGATGAGAGCCCCGTACCTGTTCTGACTCACAGCCTCCATCTGTTACAGAGAGCCATCCTTGGGAGAGGGAGGAACTGGGAAGGAGGCAGAATTTAGCTTCACCTCCTGGTCCTTTTCCAACGGCTCCCTACCAGGTTTTGTCGTCTGCTCCGAAACTCTATCCTTGTCAGAAACGAACATCAACAAGAAAAGTTTAAGAAGCAACATACCTGACGGAAGAATGATGTCCTTAATCTGCAAACAGCTCCTACAGACAAATGACCCAATGCCACTAGATGGACGAAGGACACGAAGAGGGAAAGCAACCCAAACGGCCCACCAGCGTGCAAAGAGCTGGGCCCTCGAGCATCACTACAGAAAGGGACAGTCAGCAGGAGTACACTGCTTTCCAACTCTTGGATGACACGGAGGGAAGAGCTGGGTCAGAGGTCAGGGAAAAGATGCTCAGACCCTGGGGAGGGGAGGGGGCAAACTTTGGGCCACTGGGCAGACTCTTCCAGGGATTTCTAACACTTCCATTCCTAGGAACCTCGTATACACACTCAGGGTGGGGCCAAAGTAGGTTTCCAGTTGTGAGTATGTGAAAGAGTCTATTCTTGTATTATTGTTATTTATTAATTATTGTATTATTTTCCATAGGAACCACCGTACAAGTGTGTGTATATATGTGGAGGGGGGCATATGTATGTACACACACACACACACACACAATCTCCCCAAGGTGGGCAAAGACGTACGAAAGTGCCAACTGTAGTCTTATTACAGCACAAGTTCTGAAAACCCCCTGATTGTGAACCCCTGGAACACCGGTTAAATAAAGGGTGATCCGGCTGCACAACAGAATCCCGGGCAGCTGTTAAAAAGGGACCAGGGCGGCTCTAAGTGCAGCGGGAGATGTGAAAACCCAAGGCACACAGTCAGGAAGAAAAGGCCAGTTTCCCGGCGTCATGTACTGTACGTGCATACGACACGCTTCCGGGAGAATGTATGAGGGAGCACAATACCATCTCTCCTCTACCAGACAGGAGTCAAGAATGAAGATAAAGGGACCTTCACTTCTGTATTCTCCTGCAGGGCCTTTGATAGACTATTACCATGAGTTGCTTTTACGATTAAAACTTGTTTAAAGACTGTTTAGTGGGCGCTGGCTGGCGTAGCTCAGTGGATCGAGCGCAGGCTGCAAACCAAAGTGTCGCAGGTTCGATTCCCAGTCAGGGTACATGCCTGAGTTGCAGGCCATGATCCCCAGCAACCGCACATAGATGTTTCTCTCTCTCTCTCTATCTCCCTCCCTTCCCTCTCTAAAAATAAATAAATAAATAAAAGACTATTTAGTGGAAAACAAATGATTTGGTACTGGACCTAAAATCTGGAAATCGGAATAGTAGAGTCCTAACCCCAGTCTGTGTTCTCCTTGTGGCTGTGTTACCTTGGGCTAGTTCCTCAACCTCTCTGGGCCTGATGTTCTCATCACTGAACTGGAGATGCTACAGGTTTGTGGGTAGTGTTGTCATTGTTGATGTTCTTTACGCTGCCAGCGGGGCAAACTGGTACAGAAACATAAGCAGCTCGGCTGCTTGGCTCCAGAATGTGTTTTGTTTGTAAGCCATGCGTAAGCATCGATCTGATAGTCTTCAAGACCATGTCACTAACTTAGTCACAGAAAATATAATGCGGCTTCCCCACCAGGAAGGCGTACCTGGAGACATTGGAGGGCAATCCAATTTTCACCTAGCCTTCTGTTAATTCCACCTGTAGCCCACCGCATGCTGACCGTCAAGAGCCTTACCTCCCCGAGTCCAGGTAAAATCCCTATTTCCCCTCCTGCCTTCCCTAAAGGTGAGAAGGTAATTGGGTCCGTCTCCGTCTTGGGCAGGAGGGAATGCAGACACGGTAAATGCCAACAGAGGAAATCACTGGTGAGGGAGGTATGATCAGGAGCCACAAGAGAACTAGAAGTGCCTAAGCTCCTAAGTGAGAGGCAACTGCCCGGAACAATAAAGGAACTTTGCAGGGTCTTTGCAGAGAAGCAGCAAAGAACCCGCCTTCCATAGCAGCGGTGGAGGGGAGGCCACCGTGGCCGAAGAAAGGAGCTGGCAGAGGAAGCGGGACTGCCATTGACAAAGAACAGACGGCCGCAGTGGCAGACAGAGGTCACCCAGCGAGTCCGCTGGTTGATAAAAAATAAAACAGTGGCGGGGGCGGGGGGGGGGCGGTGGCAGACAAGCTGAAAAACAGTGAGAATGAGGGAAAACTGCGGCCTTAAGATCCTCGCCGACTTGCCCTTCATTTCCAAGGTGGAACGGGCTGATGGCGGCGGGAAAAATGAGTCGTGGAGAGCGGAGGGCGGAGAGCTTTGTCTCTGAGGAATGTCGCTAAGGCAGGGATGGCCCCCTGGGAATTATGTCATGGGAACCCTGATCAGAAGACACCCAGCGAGTCCCCAGCTCGGATGCCAGGGATGGTGGGGAACTGGAGGTCCCCGTGGGCGGGCTCTGTGGTGGATGTGTCTCCGTCCAAGGAAGCCCCCCCACCCCCCCCCCCCGCCGCCCGTGAACACGTGGGAGGTGCCTGCTGCACAAGGGAGTGGTGCCCACTCGCTGCAGGACGGGCAGCTGGCCTTCCAGGGAAGTGAAAAGGGAAACATCTGACCTTCTTCCTCGTGTAAGGACTGTCGGCTTATAGCAGCACATTGGCCTGTGTACAGCTCACAAACACCGCCACCGAGGGCACCCTGGCTACCGTCCACTGAGCCCGTAACCCCACCAGGACATGGTGAAGTGCTCTGTTGTATACCTAACCCTCATCTATGACCTAGGAGGGGTTATGACCAGCATCGCCTTTTCACAGGTGAGGAAGGAGTTTAGGAAGGTGAAGCGGCTGGCCCAAGAATGCCCGGGGGTGGGATTTGAAACCAGATCTGTCCATCTTGCCATTTGCACCAAGATGCCCAAGACAGACAACGGCCCGCCTGGAGGAGGCGCTAGTCTCCCTGTTTCATTAGGACCAGGAGACTGAGACTGAATCCCCGGCTCCTCCCACTGCAACTGCCCCTCCCTAATCCCATCGGAAGGCAGGAGTTGCTACATTGGAGTCCTCCCTGCCAATCTTTTTTTAAATTAATGTTTATGTACACAACTCATACAGGGGAAACTCTTGTAATTTATGAAAAGTCTCACTAAATACGCAAGCCACAGAGATAAAGCGAAGTGCCCATCAACCCCCCGCTCCCCTGCCTGAGCAATGGCGCTGTCATCCGTTTGTGTGCGTCCTGCAAGCCCACAAGGCAGTCCCACAACGGCGGACCCGTGATTCTTTTTAACGTGGATGAGCCCCTCTCTGGCCTCCCGTGGAAAGGCCGGTACTTGCCAGCCCCAACCGCCTAGTACACACACGAGGGGTCTGAGTGCCTCATCTCAACAAGCATTCCCTGAGCGCCGACTACGTGCCAGGTGCTGAGCTTGAAGCTGTGCGAACACAGAGGAAATAGCCTCCCTCGGGCAAACGGGCAGCAAGCCCAAGAGCACACAGTCAGGCCGGGGTGCACACGGGCTCAGGAACCGAGAGAGAAAGGGCGAACATTGTTCTGACGGACGTGAGCAGAAGGGGAAGCATCTGGAAAAGTTGCTCGAAGCAGTCAGTATTTGGATCCTAGTCGCAGTGATTTTTATTAGTTGGTTTTCTTGTTTATTGTCTGTACACCCTCCCCCTCCCCTTCCCCAAGCTGTCACAGTGCCTGGTATACAGCAAGCACTTAATACACGCTTTGCATGAGTGATCGTATCCGATTCGACCTGGTGAGGAGGTGGTACCACTCGGCTCCACACAGAGAACCTGGAGGCTCAGACAGGTGGAGTCGTGGGCTGGAGGTCACACGGCCCGCAAGGAGCAGGGGAGAATTAGACTCCGGTGGTCCAGAGCCATAAGTCCTGCTCTTGACCCCGGGCTCTAGAAGGCAGCCCTGATGGCTGGGTGAGAGGAAGTCATGCAAAGCAGATGGATTCAGGACAGGAGAAGAAAACAGTAACTTTTCCAAACCGCTTCTTCAGCCCCTGAGTCTGGGGTCTGGTTCTTCAAGGCTGGAAGCGGTGTGATTCTCCTGTCATTCTTCCCCACCACTGCGTCCCATCCCTTTCTTGCCCGATTCCCCTATTTAATTGTCCTTCTCTCCACCCCCTCCCCACCTCGCCCAGCCCCCTGGGGCTGCCAGAGATGCCATTCAGTTGGATAATTAAAGTTCCCCTCCTGTTAGCATCTCGCTGCTGAGCCCTCCCAGCAGCTGTTCAGCAGGAGCGGGCCTGGAAGGGCTGGCCCCACAAAAGCTTCGCAAATAATTGCGTCTGCAATGTGTGTGTGTGTGTGTGTGTGTGTGTGTGTGTGTACACGGCCAGCATGCGCCTGGTCTCACTCCCACCCCCCTGGGCGGGGTTGGGGGGGGGGGGTGAGGCACGGATTCATTACAGATTTTTCTTGGTGCTGCCGAGAGGAGGGAGGGGAAGGAGACCAGATGGCAGACAGGCGGGTGGCGGTAGGCCCTGCCTCCTCCTCCTCTCACCGAGCAGATGCCCCAGGAACAAGGGCCCCAGAGGCAGAGGCAGGATTAGAGGGGGAAACTCCGTATCAATTAGTGTCAAAGGCCCGGGGAGCTGGTGGGGGAGGGGCAGCTAGTTGGCTCTGGCTGGTGGGGGGAGGGGAGAGCACTGCTGGAGGAGGGGCCAAGGCCAGCTCGCAGCCCACAAGGGGTTACTGTACATCCTCCCAGGGAGCTGGGTGAGAGGAGAAGACTCACCCTCAGAAATCATCAAGGGCAGCACCCTGCTTTCACACGGGTAAACTGAGGCCCGGGGAGGGGAAGAGATTTGCTGGAAGTCTTATAGCCCCTATAAGACGGGGGCTAATACTACTATTAGAGTTCTAATATTATTAGATAACATTAGACATTAGATATTAAATAACATTAATAGGTGTTAGATAATATTAATAATATTAATATTCTTATAAGTAATAATACCAAAAACTTTAACAGGGATGGGTTAGTATTAGTCACATTGCTGAGCACCTACTATGTGCCACACATTAGGCAGTCGATTTCTTACCTAATTTAATTGAGCCTTGGTTTTATGGATGAAGAACCTAAGGTTCCGGAGGGCAGGGAGGCCACCCACAGCCACGCAGCCAGTAAAGACAGGGCTGAGGGTCCGCCCCAGAACTGAGCCAACCTCACAATCCACAGCAGGGCTGGTCCGGACCCGGGACCCCGCCTTGGTCTGAGGGTGGGTCTCTACTGGTTTAGAGCAGTAGCACTCCTAATTTCTCTCTTCTTTTACCCTAAAAAAGGGACCTGAGTTTCAAGCCCCAAGGTCAACATTCAAGTTCGAGTGCTTAGGTACACGCTGTGTGACCTTGGGCACATCACTGAACCTCTCTGAATTTGTTTACACCTCTAGCCTCTAACGTCACCCAACAATGGAGGATGCAGAAGTTTCTTCTGATAAATGCCGTAGTGGGGTCCCATGGAGACATTAAAAATGATGACGTGGGCAGACCGTTACGAACATGGGAAGATACTTAGAATGCATTTCTAAATGTGGAGGGAGAGTTTGAAATTTAGGAAAAAATGCCCCAAATACTTGCAGTGGCTGTTATCTGGTGCAATGACCAGTCTCGCCCAGCCCTGAGTGTTGTGAGGACCCGGAGTCTGGCTGCAAACGCCCCACGCATGCAAGGGCCGCTGTCCCTTGGGGTGGCAAAGGGGTCTAGTCAACAGCTCAGTTAGAGACCCAGCCCTTCTGTGGGTCCAGTTAAAGTCATAAGGAACCAGCGTCTGAGGTCTGCTGGGGAGGGAAGGGTTAATGTGCAAATCCATAAAGCTGACCCTGGGGTGGCCCACTTAGGAGACCATCTGCCAGCAGGCTGGCAGCTGCCAATCCCAGGCAGGCCCTGCCCCCTCCCAGGCTCCTCCCAGGCCGCACTGCTCTGGGAGCCTCTGCCTGGCCTCAGGCTCTGCTCCGGCAGAGGATCTGGCCGGCAGCAGCATCACATCACCCTCCCCGCGCGCGCTCGGCAGCAGCGTTGGCACCGAGGCGGCAGGGGTTGCAAACTTGCTCACTTACAGTCTCGTTGGGCCAGTAGATGAGGTGGTGTTTTTCCCATTGGGAAGCATGGGAAGTGAAGTCTCAGAGGAGCCAGATGACTTGGGAAGGACATGAATTCTCCCTGGGAGACAGCCCAGGCTCCCAGGGGCAGCAGCGACCCCACACGCCCTGACGCTGTCCCACAGGCACTAACTCCTCCGAGAGAAGGCGAGGGCCACATGAGGCTCTTATCCCAGAACCCGTGACCTAGAGCCCAGGGCAGTGGGGTAGGGGTGGAGGCAGGGGTGGAGGTGGGGCCAGAGAGCACTCAGTGGGGGTCCAGGGAGCTGACACCCACCTAGAAGGTCTCAGGGACCTCCCAGCTCCCCCACTGCGGGAAATCTCCAGTTATTCCCAACCCCAGAGAGAGAAGAAAGGGAGCATCTCTTCTCGTACCCCCACCCCCACACTCTCTGGAGCTTGATGTTGGTTCTGCGCGACCCAGGATGGGAGAGAAAAGAGTTAAACGGAGGGGCAGATGGAGGAGGAGCAGGATCCTCCCTGGAACCAGTTCAAATGTTAGACCCAGCGGCTCAAGACTGCCAGCCAAAGGCGGCGGAGAGAGACCCAGAAGCTCCCGGAACAGATGGGCCAGCCAGGGCACGAGGGGGTTGAGGCGGCCGTCATAATCGTAACATCGCAAATTCCTCCGGTGCCGCCCCCGTTTCCACAGCTCCTTCAAACCCACGGTCTCACTGGACTGTCGCGACACCTCCAGACAGGAGACGGCCAGTGGCTGTGGCACCCATCTGGCAAGATGAGGCCACTGCACTCAGAGAGGTTAAGAGGGTCGCCCAAGGTCACACAGCTCATCTGCTGTCGGAACAGCCAAAAAGAGAATCAGTTCTCCTGAGTACGAATTCATCCGTTGGAGGGCTTGTGATTTCTCAGCCCGGGCTGGGTGGGGGGCACGGGAAAAAGGTACACATTAGTAATAAAACAGCAATACTAACAACGAAACCAACATGTATTGGTCACTTACAATACGACAGGCACTGCTTGAAGCACTTAATGTATATTATCTCATTTAATTCCAACTCTGACCCTACTACGTGACATACACATTACTATTGGTTTAACAGACGAAAGAGGCGGGCTCACAGGAATGAGATCGCTTGCTCAGGTGCACAGTTACGAGACGGTGGAGCTAAGATGCAAACCTTGGTCTCCCTGTCCCTCGGCCACCCATGCGAGTGGGTCCCAGTCATCATGGCACGTCACAACCACACAAGGAGCGTTTCACAAATCACGAGGCCTGGAGACCACCTTTGATCAATTAAACCAGAATGATGTCTATCAGTGGAAGGGCGAGGTGGTGGGAAGGCATCAGTATTTTGTAAAGATCCCCAGGGGATTCCACAATGCAGCCCATGTGGGGAGACCCCCCCCCAATACTGTCCCCGGGACTAACCACTCATCATCTCAGAAGAGCTCAGCGGCAGCCGAGTTCCTCTCGGCTTCCCCATCTGCCACACGGAGCCCCTTCAGCTTTCCCAGACTCAGGTCCATCCTCTCCAGGCTCGGGACGGGAAAGGGTTAACACCCCAGAGCGTGCAGCGGAGAATTCCAGAAGGCAGCCCCATCCCCTCTCCCCAGAGCCAACTAGAGTTTCAGGAGCCTACACCAGGAGAGGCTGTTGTAAAACTTTTATGATGTTTGTTTCCAATTAGGCTTCGTGCAACTGCAAACACCAGCAGCCGCAGCCACAGGGACCGCGCTTGTGCTGCAGCAAGCGGTGTGGCGAGCGGTGTGTTCGTCTTCTCCGGAGAAACCAGTTGGGCGCCCCCCACCCCCCCCCCTGTCCCCCCCCACCTCCCGCTCCCACCCCGAAATACAGTGAAATCATAACGCAGGGGAGCCAGGGGTGCTGCCAAGGAAACTAGGAAAATAGGTCCTGAAAGAACGAAACCGGGGCTGGAACTGTTTGTATTCTTCAGGCCCTGGAAATCGTCTCCTCTCCTGCCTTTGAAATCGTCCCCCACTTTCTCCGCAGCAGGAAGCCAGGTGCCTTCCCTGGGGAGCGGCGCCTGGCCCAGCGCGGAGGGAAGGCGGTCTGTTCGCTGGGCGGAGCCCTGCTGTCGGCTCACGGTCGGCTCCGGGGGGCTGTCACGCTCCCGCCCACCTCCTCGCCTGTCAGTGAGGAGGTCGGAGCCCCTGCTGACGCTGACCTACCTAGTCCTCTCATCAGGTCTGATAGCTGCAGGAAGGGAGGGAAACAGGGAGAGGCCCAAAGGCACGGGGAAGACAGGAAAAGCCACCTCCTCGAGGAGCTCCCGGCTACGGCCCCTCCCCCTCGGGAACAGCGTCCAGCAGCGCCTGCAGCAGCTAACAACAAGGCTCTGCTGGACCTTGGGAATTTGCATGGCTGGTCTACCAATGTTTGGGGCACGGAGAGGGGACGTCTAGGATTGTGAAGTCTGGGAATCAAGTGTCCTAAAGAACAATGTCCCAAGGAATGTGAGAGGAACCCGGAAGGGCTCTGCAGAAAGCAACTCCTGGCTGCTTGGACCACGAAAACCATCGCATCCCATGATTCCAGTCAGAGTCTTAGAACCAGGGAAATAACCACGTGGGGGCCTGAAGCTTCTTTTGCTCTGTTGGGGGGGCCCTTTAAGAAAAAAAATACAAAATTTCAAAAAGGAAACTGGATGCCAGAGTGAATACAGAATGGGGCAAAAGTAGGTTTGCAGTCATTAGTGTAAAAAATAATACAATAATCAATAAATAATAATACTGAATATAAGAATCAACTGTGTTTTGCATACTCACAACTGTAAACCTCCTTTTGCCCCACCCTGCATTTATGTAGAACGAGCAGATAAGCAACCTGGGACAAAGTTTCAAAAGCTGAGAAAACCCACAAACATCCCCAAATCTAGAATCTAACATACATATGCTTTTTTAAAATGAACAGCCTGCTACACTACTCTCGTACTTTATCTTCCCTAGATATTTTTTCTTGGCTGCACGTCCTGATGGCTTCCTCATAGGGCAGTTTCGCCATCGCATCATCTATAGAAAGAACAGAGAGACAGTTCAGTACTTCACCTGCGAGGGTTTGCTTAGGAGGACTTTGGGGCCACAGGGCTGAGGGGTTCAAAGGTCCCACTGAGCTGCGGACCAGGAGGGCATCCGTGAAAGTGACTGAATTGGGCCATTACGGCAAGCCCAGAGGGGACAGGGTAGGACAGGGGCATGCCATTGTCCCTGTGATCTTTCCCCTGCCCATGAGGAGGGCTTCCTTCCGGGGCTCGGCGGGGTGCGCTGTTGTCGCCACACCTATGTACCCACGCAGGGAAGACATCTCATTTCTGGTCGGTGACCTCTCCTCATAACCTCGATTAGCTTGCCTACTTACCAACGCCAACCCCTTCAGGGAAAGTGAGCACGGGAAGTGGGAACTGAAAATACACATAAAATTGCCCTCGTTTTTGATAGTCAGCGATTTGTGCAGTTGCTGACTCCCATCTTTTCAGCGTGTCCCGGGGAGGCCAGAGCATCCTGGGGGCTGGGGCTCAGGGCAGGCTGGAGGCGACGCGGGGGCGGAGCCACGCAGGTTTGGGCCTTGCCTGGGCGGCACTGCGGCTGCTGCAGGATGAGAAGAGACGGGAGGGCAGCCCAAGTGGATGGGTGGGTTCGATCCACTCACCCTGGTCCCTGACCACAGGCCGCAGCGCAGGCCCAACAAAGCTCTCCCACATTCCCTTCCTCCCTGGGGCCCAGATGGGGTTACACAGGCGGGCTGGGGAGCAGTGGGGGGTAGTGGTTAGGGGCCTGGGATTCAAATCCCGCTTCATAGTTCCCCAGCCACGTGACCTTGAATGAGAGCGGTCACGTCTCGGAGCTCCAGGTCTCCCCACTGCAAACAGAACGATGAAAACGCACCCACCGTTTTTGGCTGGAGGAAGTGAAACGCAGCGCGGTGCAGGAGTTACTGCGCCGTACTGGTCAGAGCGTCCGGTGTCGTACAGACTGCGCAAAGTACTGCGCAGAACACAGCCAAACGTACCTTCCCAACCCCAGCACCACACTTTACGTGTCAGCATGCGTGGAGGAAAACGAACACTTGTTCCCCCTACCAAATAGCGTTACGGCACAGCTCAAAGGCACAAATATACATAAAGCATTTGGAAAATGAAAAAACACCATACAAATGCAAATTATTACTCAATAAATCAATTAGTAGATTGATGAGGAGGTGGAATAGCGTGGAGTTTAAGTGCATAGGCTCTGGAATCAGAAAGGACTGGATGTGATGAACTTTTGACCTCTCTGAACCCCAGTTTCCCCACCTGCAAAACAGAGAGAAGTATATGCCCCGTCTCATAGGGTGCTGTGACGCTTTCATGAATATGTACGAGATGCTTAGGTTAACATCTAACGTACACTGTTGTTGCTATAGTTGGTATTGTTATCGCTGCTGTCACTGTTATTAAAAGTAACTCCATTCATCTTAGTTTTCTCATCTGTGAAAAGGAAAAACAAAAGCCCGCGCATCTCCCAGGGATTTCATAATTTGAGATTCTTTAAAAATACAACGTGCCAACTCTACTCTGCAGATATGATGAACCACCCCCAAACGTCACAGAGGCCAGACACAGCTGGGAGAGGATGTGGTCAGGGCAGACGGGGCTCCCTGAGGCCGCCCGTCCCCACCGCCTCCCCGCTCTGGGGTGGCGCTCAGGTATTCCGGGTGGGAGGAAGCTGGTGTGGCCCAGACTCTGGGTCCCAGAGTCCCTGCAGCCTCCCGACACCCTGCTGGCCGGACACACAGCCAGGACACCCACTTCGCTCCCTCCCCCCGCTTCAGCTGCTGCCTTGCCTGAGGAGATCATCAAATGTGTCCGCTTAGCTGGGCATCTCGTGACTCGGCTGTGGGCCGGCTGGTCCTTGAGCCCTGCCTTTACCAAGATGGTCTCTGTCTGGTCTCCCGAATCCCACCCGGTAGCCAAGTCCTCTAGCACTGGTTGATTCAACAAATACTGATCATGTACCTAGTTTGTGCCACAGAATTCGACTGCTTTCTGATTATGTATGCATAGCCACATCTCTTTCCTCGCTAAACCACTCCTCCTGGGGAGCTAGCAGAGCCCAGTCACAGTTCTAAGTGAGTAAGTCTTGGGCATCAGTTGTGTCCTGGGTGCTGTGCTGGTCAGTGGCTGCAGGGAGATAAACTAGACAAAGCCCTCCAGCCAAATATATGTGTTCACGTGCTAATTAAAAGGTTCCGGGATCACTCTTCTATTGATATTTCTATCCGTCCACCTAATGGTTTATGTATTTAACAGTAGTTATCAGAGCTGATCAGCCACTAACTAGCTTCCTTTACCTTGGGCAAATCATATGGCCTTTCTGAGATTCTGGGTGGTTGTTTTTTTTTAACCTGTAAAATGAGGGGGTGCCCTGTGATGAACGTGAGTGGAAACAATGAATGTCAAGGGCGTGGTCCCAACATCATAGCAAGTGTGCAATAGTTGGGACTTGATCCGATCCTTCCAAAAGCTGGGGCGCTCCCTTCCCAGGGAGGAGAAATGTATTGTCCCCATACAGCCACCTCCCTTTCCTGCACCAAGGACAGATGCCACTAACTGATCGACGCACTCTTGGCTACTGACCCCAGAGAGAGCCGAGAACCCATCCCAACCCAGTGCCTTAGGCAACCACCGCCAACTGCCCCAGTTTGTACCAACCGATTGAAGCTGCTGGCACTCTCCACAGAATTTTTTTTTTTTGCCTCCTGCCCTTATCCACTCAGTTGCATACATTAGGTTGACACTCCAAGGAATATCTCTTTCCTCTCTGAACTTTATTCCCAGGTGCTGCGTGTAACATCCTTCGAGACGGAACTACCTGGGCACAGGCCCAGTTGCGTGCACGTGGTGTCCATTAATGTGGGTCCCGACTGAAGTGCCTTCGATCGGCCACCCCGGCTCCCCTTCTGCTGAACTGCTGACCGACCTTGGCCGAGCCACTCGCCCTCTCGGGACCATTTCTGATTTTCCTCCCCTTACATGTGTTCCTAAGACAGGGTGGTCGAAATCTTAACTGCTGGAGCCCTGCAAGCTTTGGGTTGAATCCTGCATCCACTTCCTGGCTGTGTCAGCTTGGAGAAGTCACATAACCTTCCTGAACTTCAGCTTCCTGGTCTGTGAACTGGAGATAGTAATAGTATCCATCTCAAAAGCTTAAGGGGCTTAAAGGAGATAATGCGTGTGCAATGGGATCACTACCAACATCTCATCTCTTTATCTCGAAGGGTTATTCCTCTTCGCAGGTGGCTCAATAATCTTCTTGCTGGGAAGAGCACTTGTGGCACTAAAGGCATTCCTGCTGGCTGATTCTTCCTCTGAGTGGTTGCCCGGCCGCAGAGAGAGCCATCAGTACCCTGGGCAAGCCCTTGTCCAGCCCTAGAGGTCAGCCTCACTGCCAGACAGACCCTCCCCCTGCTACTCAAGCCCAGCCCTGGGGAAAGCTTCCTCGATCATCTAAAGACTTGAAAGCAGAACAGTTAGGCCCCTGCCTGGGATACCTCATGCTCCACATCTTGCCTCTGGGGCAGAAAGTGTTGGGCAAAAGAGAAGGCTGTGGCAGCAAGCACATCCGGGCTACAGTGCTAACTCTGACCCTCATGAGATGATAACCTTGGCCAAGTTGCTTAAACTCCCTGGACCCCGCTTCCACCACCTCCAACATGGGGACAACCCTACCGCCAAGGGTTGGGGTGAAGATACAATGGAATAATATCTTCAAGCTGCCGTAGAGCTTAGTTTACGAGTAAGGGGTATCTAAAGTTGCATGGTAGTGCAAACAAAGTCTGAACAGGTACAGTGCCCTAGGCTGTGTGCCAAGGTTGTGTGACCTTGGGCACTGTACCCGCTCAGACTTTAGCTCTCTTTTTGACAATATTAGCTCCTGCCCTGCCTGCTAGTGGCCAATTATTTACAGACGTGTCTGCAGACACGTCTCCCCTCCTGGAATGTAAACAAGCTGAGAGCAGAGGAAATGTTCTTCACTATCACACTGTGTATATAGTAGAAGCTCAGAGCTGGACAAATGAATGAATAGTCGGAAGAGAGATGTAATCCCTCCACACAAGTTAGAAAAGAAAGGATCCTGGCCATTGGGATTCTTTGTTTCTGATAGGAACGAATATGTAGGATGATTTAAGTCTCCACAGCAAAAGGGCTCAGAGCAGAAAAGCAAACCTACGGTGCCTACATTCTCCAGGACCACAGTGTTCTAGGTGCCTTGGAAAGAACAAAGATTGGGAGACCGAATTCAATCGAATGTAATGCCTGTAAGGTCTTGGAAAAGAAATTATCTGAGCTGCTATTTCTTATCATCTATTAAATGAAATGAATAAACCTTACGTTACCATAAATATAGGGAGATGGTAAAGGCGCGAAGTAGATGCTCGATAAATGTCAGTTGGTTGGTTGGGGGTGGGATGGACGGATTAATAGCAGAAGAAAACAGTTGGAGAAGGGGTGAATAAACAAATGTCTGGAGAACATATGAGTGGATGGTTGGAATAATGAATGAATGAATGAATGAATAATGAATGAAGAATGAATGCAAGGTTCCTTGATCAACGGATGGACACAGAGTGGGTGGGTGGGTGGATGACTAGGAAGTAGATGACGAATACATGGGTAGGGGAGTAGCTGATGGGTGAATGTATGAGTGGATGGGTGTGAGTGGATGGGGGAGGGGATGTGCGAATCAAGTTCTCGGGCAGCAGGCAGTTCTGTGCCTGTGAAGAATGAACTTGGTCACCTAATGGGTGTACCTACATTGGTCAGCCTGGGGGAGGTATTGCGATCAAAAGCCCAAATTTCTCACCCAAGAAGGGCTTAGTCTCCTTGTTTCTCTCTCTTCCCAGGGAACCTGGCTTCCAGGAAGGCTGCTACATTCATGTGGCATCAAACTGCCTTGAGAATGCTCGCCCCAAAATAAAACAGTTGGGCGGCACCAGTGGGCCGAGGTCCAGAGCCCCGCTCTCTCGCCTGCAGCACGGTGGCGCCTGGATGGTGCAGGAGGGAGCCACATACTGAGAAATGTAACCAGCTTGTCAAAGACTTCCTTATCCCTATATGGTGCGCCTCATTTTTCTCATCTTTCCTTCCCATGCCTGGGGACTGGCAGAGTAGGTATTCCCAACCAGCACAGGATTCAAATCATCTATCTCTGACATCACCTCACTGTGCAGGTTTAGGCAAGTTACTTACCTCTCTGATCCGTAATTTTCTCGTCTACAAAATGGAAATCGCCCTAGTATCTCGCCACCTCACAGGATGGTTGAGTGGATTGAGTGATATATTGCAGATACAGCCTTCTGCTCTGTGATGGGCGTGCAGTCAGTACTCAGAAACCATTGTTAGTAGCTCTTACTAAAATGCTGACAGATGAAGTTGAAAAATCGACATCCATGAGGCCACCGAGGCAGAGAAGTGAACCCTGAGGTCAGGAGACCTGGGTTCTGATGTCCTGTGTGACTCTGGGCAAGCGCCTTTCCCTCTCTGAGCCTTAAATGCCCCACCTGTAGAATAGGGAATGGAACCCACAAGCTCTGGGATGAAGGGTTCTTGGTCAGGGAAGTGATCCTAGTGCCTCTTGGCCCTCTCCCCACACCAAACTGATTCTTGTTTGAATGTGAGCCTGACTGACCGAGGGCGACCACGCCAAACAGCCACACCAGGAATCAGCAATCGCTCATGTTAGAGAATGTTGTCCCATGTTACAAATGGGGACACTGAGGCTCAGGGTAGGGAAAGCATTTACCCAAGGTCATGTAGCTAATAGGTGGTGGGACAGAATTCAAACCCAAGTTCATTAACCACAGAGCTGGAACCCATTCAACTAGGTAACACCCCTGCCTTGGCGTGTGTCCTAGTAACATTCGCCTGGTGAATGGGGGTTGAGGTTTTCCTTAGGACTGGAGGGGCGGGGTGCGGAGCAGCAGCTAAGAGGGGGGTTCTGATGGTATCTTGCCCGAGCCACCTGTGTAAGTCCCTGTGTTTTTGATGAGAAACAGCAAAGGTGCCCAGGAATACTTACACCGGTCGCCAGCTCCTGCTTTCAAGCCACCGTCAGGGACAGTTTGAGAGCCGATTCGCTAGCGGGACACAATGCCATAGATCCAAATGGAACAGCCAGTGCCCTGGGGTGTGCATGGGGTGGCCAGTAGACAGCAATCCTATTAGCTCGTTTTCCCTTTTCTAGAACTCTCTGTCTGTGGCTCTAATAGACAGTGAGGTCTCAGACAAGTTACTTAACTATGCTGAGCTCCTGGCTTCTCTCCACAAAATGAAGAGTTAGGGAAGGTAGGACAAGGAGATTCTTAAGGCCAGTCCTGACTCTTTTATTTGCCAGGATGTCCTCTCCTTGGGGGCATAAAGAACCCTCTGCACAATCTGGGAGGTTCCCAGCCTCGTGCCCCTCCAGACTCAGGCTGCCCGGGGCCCGTTTTCTCACAGTCCGGCCTCTGCAGGGATGGGTTTCGATGATGTTTTTTCCTAAGGCTCCTGAGCTCGGGGTCCCCCTTTTAGTTTTCGGGTTCCACACCAACCTACCCACCCTCTGCCCATCACCAGTGAAGAGACATTTCTCTAAGAGATTCTCCACTTAGGAAACAGACACAGCACCCACTGGGGCGGACGAAAGGAGCACGAGGCTGGTACCCGCCATGCTAAGGCATCAGGAGCGGAGGGGGTTAGTGGGGGTGCAGGCCGGTCAATGACCAGAGGTGGCCATGCCATCCCTGCCCCTGCCTGGTGGGTCTGTGCTCAGTGCACGAGCTCTTGGGGTCAGAGATTTTGTCCCCTGGTGGGATGGGGACACTGAACTTGGAGTTGGTTAAGAGCGCTGAGGTTTATTTGGGGTCTTTATAAGATCTTAAGCCTCTTCATTTACAAAGTGGACATAAAACTGGCCCTTACTGTTGTGAGGAGCAAATGAGATCAACAGTAACTGTTTAACTAGGACAGCAGCAATAGTGACAATGCATCATTATTTCACGATGAGACTTTATTCTCCATAGTCGGGCCTCACCAGTCCTGTCTGTAAAATGGGAACGCATCAATGTTTCTGCCTTCTTCCCCAAGGAACTCTGAGCAGTACAGTGTCTTAGCCTGGGGTGTCAGTGGGTCCATATCTCAGCCACTGCCCTGATGTTAATCTTCTGACACACCACAGAATGCCCTGTGCTCCGTCTGCACCTCAGTCTCCCCATCCACGGAATGAAGAAGCTGGACTTGGGTTCCTCAAAGCTCCCTTCCGGCTGAATGCCACAGCGAGGTAGGTGATGCCGGTGTATAAGAAGCTCACCATTGGAAGGTGCCTTTGTGAGGATGGTTTCCTGGTGGAAACCAGCGGCCCAGGGTCAGTCGTGGTTCTGAGCCAGCCCCACACCACTGTCCAAACACCTACTCCCTGTTCCAGGGGCCTGGGCCCAGAGTCACCTGCCACCAGGTGTGGAAGGGCAGCTGGCCAAACAAAAGCTTCCTTATCAGCTGCAAGCTCTGAAATATGATCCCAGAAACAGCCAGAGCCTCTCACCTGCTCTGCGAGGCACAGGCTGGGCACAGATGGGCACCTCATCAGGATCCCCAGACCAGGCTTCGGGCAGCATATGCCACAGGAGGGTTTTACGGGGCGGGGCGCCACATCTCACGGGGGGGCGGGGGCAAGAGAGGGCGGCATCTGGTCACGTGGTCACAGCAGGGAAGTTCAAACAGGATGTTGGGCAAACACCACGCAGCTGACCACAGCTCACACACCCAGGCCGACTCAGGCTAGGGACCCTGGGCAAACCCCCTGCCCTCTGTGGGTCTCAGCGTCCGCATCCGCAAAATGAGGATACGAATCAGATCAGGGACCCAAAAGACCTTCTGACCTTGTACTCAGGCGGAGATTTTAAAGATGAAACCCTCATACATGTGTCTTTACTTATAAATTACATATATATACTGTTGTTCCAAAACATCACGCATATTATAAAACATAACCTCCACGCGTGAAGTGAGGAGGCCGGAGGATCTCTGAACCCTTCAGCTCTGCAGTTCTGATGCTGCGCCTCTGCACATGTCTGAGGTTCCTCATCCGTACCACGGGCTTGGACACCTGCACGCTGCCGTCAATCATTCACTCAACACCCATTTACAGACCTCAGCCACAGGCCTCTGCCCGAGGAGCTGAGCCACAGCAAGAAACGGGACAAACGTGGTGTCTGCCTCTGCCCTCAGCCATTCAAACAGTTCTCAAAGGAAGTGACATCGCTGTGTTCGGATACTGGCCATTCCATACGGTTCACACTATCAGGCGCGGAAGGGATTTGATGAGGGAAAGGGTTAAAATTCATGCATCTGACAACATTTGCTTGGTCCCCTGCCGGTATCAGGTGAGCAAGGGGCACCATCAAGCACACGGACAGTCCCTGCCCTCGTGAAGCTCACAGTCTGTTCAGAGCGGGGTGCTTTCAAGGGCAACCCCACAGCCAATACAAAATCATGAATGTGCTGAGGGCCGAGCGGGCTACGACAGACACACTGTGACGTGGGGTGTGACCCGGTCTCAGCACGACGGAAGGACTCCTTGAGGAAACAGCCTTTGAGCTGAGATCTGACGGTGCAGCAGATATGAGTTAGGTGCCGGGGAGAGGGGAGCTCTCCTGGCAGCATGTGCAAAGGCCCTGCGGCAGGAAGGTCGTGGAAAGTTTGAGTCCCTGAAAGGTGTGGGGTGCAGCCGGAGGAGAGGGAGTGAGCGGCAGGATTTCAGAAACGATCTTGGGGATCAGGTAAGAGCTGGACTGTGAAGAAACTTTAAGCCTTGGCAGGGAGCTGGCTCTGAATCCTATAAACAAGGGACAATGAGGGAGGGCTGTGGATGGGTGCAGGGTGTGTATCTGACTGGCTTTTAAAAGGGGTTCCTCCGGCTCAGTGGGGTGCGTGGGCAAGGAGGTAAGGACAGCGCTGGGAGATGGGACAGGAACAACGGTGACTGCCCAGATTAGGGACATAAACCAAGATGAGCAAAATAAAACGAAAACACCCACAACCTTAAAAGCCAAACCACAGGGACAGAAAGGGAAAGACGTGGTTAGCTGTGGCCGAGCAGACCTGAGTTCAGATCCCACTTGCATCGCTTCCCAACTGCATGACCTTGGACAAGCCACACCCCCCTCCCTGGCCTCAGCTTTCCCTTCTCTGCAAAGTGGGCCGAACCACAGAGATGTCAGCTGCGCGATCTGGGCTCCTGTCTCAGTTCTGACCCGTCCCAGCTGCGTGCCTGCGAGCAGGTCACTCCCACTCTCTGCGCCTCCGTTTCTCCATCTGTAAGACGGGGTCTTAAAAACACCTGTCTCCGAGAGTGGCTCTGAGGACAGGACCCGATGACAGATGAAACCTGGCCAGCACAGGGCTGGGCACGTGAGGCGCTCAGCACACACATTCCCATGTGAGTGAGTGCACACACACACACACACCCACCCACACCGAGCGTGCACCCACTTCGGGGCCCGGTGGCACCTCTCCTCCCGCAGGAGCAGTGACGGTCTCGTAACGCTCCAGCCACCTTGCGTAAGCCCAACTTTTAATGAAGCCGGGGAGCAGGGATCTGCTCAGCGAAGCTGTCAGCAGGATGGAAGCCCTGGGAATCCGGCAACTGGGGGATTCTCCTGTTGAGACACATTTGTGTCCAGAGGATCTTAATATTTGTTTTGAACAGGCACGTGTAGACGTGAATTACTTAATGACTGTTTTAGGGTTCGGCATTGTTCCTGTATTTGCTTTGGCTTTGTCTCTGTGACATCTTAATTCTGTGTTTTATTTCACGGAGTTCCGCGCACAGGCTGTGGCATATGGGAGCTCCCTCAGCAAAATCTCAGATGGAGATGGGGGGCGGCGGGGGTGGGGGAGAGAGGGAGACGGAGCGGACTGCGGCCTCCGGGGTGTGGCGGGCATGCAGCCAAGGGGACTGCTGGGCGAGGGGCACAGTCTGGCTTTGTGCACACGGATATGAGCGACGCGCCCGACTCTCACCGTCACGGGAACAAGATTTGCCACTGCTATTTGGAAGTCTAAACAGTGTCTTTTTCAATTTCCTAATCTGATTGATCGCAATCAGAGAGATTGTAAATTTCATGCTTGTCTAGAACACACGGAGGGCCCAGCTGAGCTTCCGACACCGCTGTTCAAAGTCATCCTTGGCTGCATGGAATCAGGAGACAGGGGCCAGGAGAAGCAGATCAGACCTAGGACTCAGACTGAGGGGGCAGGGGGCCCTCCTGGTGCCCCGCTCTCTGTTCCCAGTCTAGGGGCTGCGGACCCTAGGAGGCCTTCGCTGGCTTACAAGGCACTGCTTCATCGGTTTCCCACCTACAGCTTCGGATGTCTTCCCCTCCCTCACTCTGCTCCAGCCGCGTTAACTTCCTTGCTGTTCCTCAAACACACCCAGCATGCTTCTGCCCCCGGGCCTTTGCACACGCTGCTGCCTCTGTCTCAGACACTCTCCCCCAGGTAACCTCCCGGCTTGCTCCCTCTCCCCATCCAGGCCCCTCCCCCTCCCTCCCCCGCTTTCCCGTTTGATTCTTTACTAAAGCCCTTATTGCCACCCGATCTTATTTGTTTGTTTCTTCTCCTTGCACAAGAACAGGAGGTCATGTTGTTCACTGCTGTATCGGGTAGGAGCTCAATGACATCATCACATAAATGCAGGTACGAGTTCATTTTTTAGCCCACATGCAGCTTCTTCCACATTATGCATTCACTCCCCCGCGGTCTGTCTTCGACACACGTGTGCTCACTCTGATCTCCGGCCGCTGGCGGCTGCTCAAGGAATGCAGACTGGATTTCCTTTTAGCCAGAGCCGGACCGTGAAGGACAAGAAACCCAGTGGCCCACACTAGTTCTGCGTGCTTTCTTTTTTCTTTTTCTTTTTTAAGAGAGAGAGGGAGAGAAACAGGGATGTGAGAGAGAAACATTGGTGGGTGACCGCCTCTTGCACGCCCCCAACTGGGGACCTGGCCCACAACCCGGCCACGTGCCGACTGGAAATCCAACTGGCCACCTCTCAGCCTGCAGCACGACATCCAACCCACCGAGCTGCAGTGGTCGGAGCTGCGTCCCTGAGCCAGCCACGGGGAAGTTGGGAATTTTATATCACACGAGCAGTTCCCTTCCACGGCCCCCCTTCATTAGCACTGTGGCCCCCCACTAGATAAGGTCCCCCCAGAGGGTTTGACCTGCTCTTCTTCTGGGAAATGCAAAGATCTGTCTTGAGACTCTACTGGCGATAAAGGCCTTATTCGTGCCGATCACCTCTTGCATTTGGTAGGCAAAGCTGAGGAAACCGACACATCACTGTTGTCATACAGATGAATGACGAAGGATAACTGTGTGACTATAAGCAAGGGACTCCGTGCCCCATAGAGGGTGTCCCCCTCCGCTGGATGTCCACACCCCCGTCTCTGTTCCCACCTGCCTGAAACAGCGCTGCGGACTGTCTGCTTCCGGCCACGTCCTCGCGCTTGGGAAGACGCTTCCGAGGCCCTCGAGGGGAGCCGCTGAGTGCCATTCATTTTTTTTTCCGCCCCGATGGGCCTGGCATGTAGTACTAATAAAAACTATCGTTTATTATTCATAGTAACAGCTAACGCTGATGGAGTCCTTAGTGTGTGCCAAACGGCACTTCCCAAAGGTGGTTCCTTCCGTCCTCACAGCAGCTCTAGGCGGTGGCTACTATTCTTAGCCCCATTTCGTGGATGAGGAAACCAAGGTTGAGAAGGTCAAGCTGCTGGCCGAGAGTCACGGAGCCAGGAAGCGTTTGCGAAGAGGGAAAGGAAATATTACTTTTTGATTAGTTTGCCATTGGGGCCCGTCGGATTTTTTTTCCCCAAAGGCTCTACACATCTCTAGTGGCTCTTTGGGGAATGCCAAAAGCATATTCCCAAATGAATCCAGAGCTGTGGGGTGGTCCAGCGGCAAAGGCGCAGGAAGCCCGCGGCCCAGGCGGTGGGGGGCGTGGCATGCCCTCTGGCCCTGTCTCGGCGGGCAGCTCAGGGCGCAGCGAGGAGGCTGGGGCTGCGGGAACGGAGAGCTCGGTCTGTGCCGGGGACTGGGCCGTGTTCTCTGTATGCACTACCTCACTCGGGCCTCACTACAACCCTGCCTGCTGCGCCTGTCGCAGATGGGGAAACTGAGGCATGCGCGGTGAAGTGACTAGCGGATTCCTACGCCAGGAGAGGGCAAAGCGGAATTTCAGCCTGGATGGTTCCGACTCCAGAGCTCAAGCCTTTTGCTGCTCTGCTTTCTCTCCCTCAGAAACACTCCTAACCCTTCAGAGGAAGCCTGGGTAGGAAGCAATTACAGACCTCTGGCTTTTTCAAGCCCCTGCGAATTCTTGCACCTCACAGGAAGGTAAATCCGGAAGAAAGAATATTCTTAAAACTGTCTGTGCCCCTGCAGCACGCCACTCATGGAGCAGAAGGCATGCGGCCCAGGCTTCTATCCCCCGTAAGGGATGAAAAGCTCTTAGGGAGGTTTCTCCTCCTCGGTGGCTTGGAGCAGGGGGGTGGCATTCGTGGAGACCCTCAGAGTCACAGAGGTCTAGAAAGCACTTCCAGGGGGCATCTGGTCCAACCTCCTGCCCCCACTCCAGCTGACGTGTCTGATCTCTCAGCCAGCCAGACGTCTGGGTCTGGGGAGCTTCATTCTGACACTAGTGCGAGTCAAATCCACGTACAGTGCGTATGTCCCTGGATGGCGCTGCTCAGAGCCCCCGGTGCGTCGGCACTGGGAGTGGCGCTGGGAGAGAGCTCCTCTGTTGCTGGGTCTGGACCACGTCTACTCACTCGGTTAATGCATCCGACTTCCACTGAACAGTACACCCACCGGAGCCCGGGTCTCTGAAACAGCACGGTGCCAAATGGACACAGCAGCGGCTGCGGACACGACCTCCTACCCACCCATCTACGCCACTCGACAAGCTGCACCTTTCAGAAAGAGAGGCTGGACCGAAGCAGTAGCACACCCTCCCGGGGAAAAGCCTGCGCTCCTCTGCGAGGCGAGCAGGTCCGTGAGCCCGGGTGCGCTGGCTCTCACGCAGGCTGTCGGGAAGTCCCGTCCCCGCAGCCCCCCACGCCACTCCTGGGGACAGAGTCAGCACAAACGCGCCAACTGATCTCTTGGCACGGAGGCGAGTCTTGCATTAAATGGTTCAAAAGCATTTTTCCTGACTTACAACGCAGCCCTCTTTTCCCTTCATGCAGTAAAATCTCCGCTAGTTTGGAGTTTATGACCCTTGGGGCAGGGACTGGGCTGAAGTCTGCTTCTGGACTATTCTGAACAGAAAAGCTCTTCGAAGGAAATTAATAGCTTGCCAAGAGAACTGGGAAGGAAATGCTCACTCCATGTTAAGGGGGCGCCCTCTCTAGCCCTTTACCAGCACACGTGAATCCACAAACAACTGATATGCTAATTACAGATGATTTTTACAGGTTCATTACGTCCTCAACTACTGTTGGTCTTCATGATTACCATAGTGTGAGCTGGCCCCAAACACTGGGTTTTCCTCTTTGAGCCTAAATTTCTTGGGCACAAACTTTTCCGGACTAAGCAATTAACAGGTAATTAACTAACGCCAAGGACAATGACTAGATTTCTTTGGTGGGGACAAGAGAGGGGGGCCTCTCACACTTCGAGCACCTGACTGATCTGTGCAGCTCTCATGCGACCACGGTGACCCTACATCCTGGTTTGGCCTGGGACGGTCGGTCCCTGGTGGGTCTTCCATGCTGGAAGAGCTACTCACAGCAAGCCCTTCTCCCTCTTGATAGGAGCCACAGATTATAGAGTCACTCTGGATTCAACGGAACTGGGGATTAAAACTGTGAGTTGTAGGGGGTTTGAGCCTTCTCTAGACTAGCAGCACCTGGTTATCTCTCTATAAACCGGAGGAACACTCCATAAAAATGTTGCACCAGTCTCCACTGAATCCAGATTGGCCGCCTGCAGCCCCCACCCCCTGGCTGAGTCAGATCAGAACGCCACTCACCTTCCCTTAGGGCGGGGAATTATGGGAACACTCCCCCTTGGTGTGTGCGAATTGCAGTTCAATGTAACTGCCTGTCAGGAGCCGCAATCCCACCTCTTTCATGGTGACAGCAGTGGAGGGGAGAAATGGGTGGGCACGGAGAGCCCAGTACTGGGACGGACCGCTGATGTCCTGTGGCCGCCGCCGCGCTGAGCTGTCTGTGTTAGAGGCGACGTCTGCTGAACAGTCACCGTGCCTGCGCACCGTGGGAAGTGCTGTCCTGGCCTCACGCTTCCTAACTCGCTGCCTCAGACGGCTACTGTTACCATTTCTATTTTCGAACTGACGAAACCGGCTCGGCGAGGGAAAGCCGCTTGTCTAGGACCCTCCGCTTGAATGGCGGAACCAGAACAGGAACCCAGGTTGGTCGGAAGCTCAGGTCTGAACTCGTAACCACTGAGATGCACTGCCTCCCACTCCACTCCACTGTTCTGACATTTGAGTCAGACAGCTGCTTGCAATTTGATACATTGTGAAGCTATTGCCTCATCAAGTATGCCTCACGGGCGGGGGGGGGGGGGCGCGGAGAGCGGAGGAGGGAGAGGGGAGAGGGGATGCTTCGCTCTGAGCGCCCATGTGATCTGTGCCTATTGCTATGAGATCAACGAATTGAATGTGCGCAGTCTATCCTGGCACTGAATTATCTTCACGGATAGACTTAAAATACCCTGGGGAAGTTCATTCAGGGGTAGCCCTCATCCATAAACAGATAGTAAGTGTGTAACCAACAGGACTGGCTGGCGCTGGCCTGCCTCCTCCCCCATCTCCCTGTAGAGAGCTCCCGGGGCAGGTCTGCCCACCGTGACCTGGGCTGGACTCGAGAAACTAAACGACATTTCTGACGAGGCCAGGTCCCCTGGTTGCCTCTAGAGGAAGCTGCTGGGACCCGGCTGATGCCACACCGGGGTCTTGGTCGCTTTCCTTCCTAGGAACTCTGCTTGGAAACACGGCACTTGCACCCTTAAGTAAGCACAGAACATTCAAAAGGAGGTGGGAGCTGACCACTGTCGGATATGGCTGGCCGGAGTGACCACGGGGATGATCCCGGTTTCATGGACAGTCTGTTAAGAGACAACTCAGACCAGCCTTTCCTGAAGATTTGAACGCAAATGCTCCCTGCTCATGCCCCACCCCGGACCCGGAGTAACAGCTACCAACCCGAGTCTGCGCTACAGGGAGGCCACACCTGTTGGAGACCTGCTGAGGGGGTCCTGCCAGCACGGCAGACAGAGAGACAGACGTCAGGGGCTTCTGGCTCAGACCTTGACCTCAGGGGCGGAGACCCGGCGCACTCAAAGACACCAGGGGTGAGATAATAGCTGTGTGGGGAGGGTCGGCTGCTGTGAGGTTCTCGGATAGAGGGAACTGGGATATGTACAAAGACACAGAAGCGTGAGAGTCGAAAGACCCTGTGGGGAATTTCTGTGACTGAGAACAGGACGAGGACCAGGGCAGGCCAGTGCCAGCCCGACAGGAAAGGGCGAGGGTACCGAGCTGGGCAGACGTCAGGTGTGCTTCTCAGAATTTGAACACCCCCTCCTCTCCCTGTGCCCCGGCCTATACGGGCGACTGGACCAAAAGCCGCACTTCTGGTTTCCAGTGAAATCCCCTCTAGTGCTGTCTACAAGGACACATTTATTGTCCATTGCAGCACCTAATCCGCCAACAGTAGATGCTCTCCAAAGGTGGAACGGGTGGCAGAAACCCAAGAAGATAAAACCGCTGACGTCAAAACTCTCTACAAAGAGCCTCCTTCCAAGCAGGGAAACAGCAGCTTCTGACGGCATTGACGGTGTGGTTCCCCTTCTCCAGCCCGTGCCAGAGGGTCCCCGGCCTCCCGGCCACAGACACTGCTGCTGCTGCTGCTGCTCGAGGCCCACGACATCCCGCCGGCCCATCACCCCGTTCACCCACTCCCAACATGGGACACCCGCTTTTCTACAGACCTGGATGAGCCAGACCCTCCCCCGCACCAGACCTCGAAAAGTTCTCCAGCCTGGGTGTGATTTTAGGTATGATTCCGGTCAGTCCTCCTTCCCACAGCCACTGCAAAGTTCAGATTCTGCTGTGCCAGAACAGACATTCTGTCTGAAGCACTTTCCCAGACAGGTTTTCAATCCACCCCCTTAATGTAGCCCACCAGGATTCATAAATCCTCCCAGTGGTCGCCCCTGGTCCACTTCTTCCTTTATCTCCCACCAAACCACTCAGCCAACACCAGCGCATTATGAGTTTTCATACTGCCTTGATTTTCCCTGACAGAGGGCACAGCCTTTTCCCTTTCGTTCTCAAACTCCTCGAAATGGAACGATTCCGGGAGAAGAATTGGGCTTTCTCTACCTTGGAAGGCTTCTGTTTTGCTCAGCCTCCTCTCCTTTCACCCCCCCAGCCTCTCCCCCCACTTTCTGCATCCTTCTCATCGCTTCCCTTACCTTCCGCCCGTCGCACTATGTCCACCACCATCTAAGAATCTCTTCACATGCCTGAGTTCAAAGCAATCAGAGCCTTTTGGAAAAAAACAGCGAAAACTCTTCCCAGACCACCTCCGTGATCTTGGAAGGCTCCTCCCTGACTCTGGAGCTCAGAGTCCTGGTTTGGATGCTGGAGAGGAGAGGGTTCAGCAGCAGCAGCAGCAGCGGCGGCAGCCAGAAAGGCATAGAGGAGGGTGCTGTTTGGGGTGTATTTGGGGGAACAGCATATGGGCTTTTGTCAAAACCTCCAGAGCTCGCTAGTTTCTGAGCTGAGAATAGAAATGTGCCACTGTCTCTGAACACTGCCCGGACTGGATGAACCCTCATCTCCCCATTTCGTACCCCGCCAGCCACCTCAACCCCCCATTCCTCCCCCACCCCTTGCTCTGAGCTCTGTGGTACCAAGAAAAGTTTCTCAGTCAAGTCGTGTCCCACCTGCACTGCCCACCCCAAGCAAGCAAAACCTCTCGAGGAGCAGCAGCAGCTGCCAGGTCGGCAGACAGTCGGGTTGCTCCTTGCTAAGGACTCCCTGTCCCTTCCCACCAGCTTCCACCTCGCACAAGCAATTAGCTCCCATGTTCCAGCGGGAGGGAGCGAGCAGTGACGGAAAAAACAGGCACTCTGGCCCAGCTGTCTGCATCCACCCCTCAGGGTTCTGGGGCACAGGCCAGAAAGGGGGAGCAGCAGGGTCTCCCCTCGTAAGAAGGAGGTCATTACCTGGGCAGCGGCTTGCGGGCTGTAATACTGGCGACAATGATACTCTCAGGACGTGGGGTGGCCACGGCTTTAAAGGTTCCTCGCCAGAACTTCTCAAAAAGCTGCTTCTCGCCTTGCTGAACGCTCGCCATAGCCAACGCAAAGGGGCCGGACGCCCGGGCGCTGTCCGAAGTGCTGAAACGTTGATTCCAAACCGGGGCGCACCAGGCTCTGGGCTCTGTCCGCCCGGAACCCAGAGGGGTGGGGTGGGAAAGATCGGGGTTCAGGGCGGGGGATGGGGCGCCCCAGCCCGGCAGGCAGGGGGAAAAGAAGGCTTGTCCTCTGGCTTTCTTCCGCTTCTTGGTTGGCTCTGGGCTGCGCTCTGGGCTTGCCGAGCTTCCGCGCCCCAGTTAGGGAAGGGGAGGCTGGCTTTCTCGGCGGCGCCGGGAGAGAGAGGCGGCGGGGTCGTCTGTGTGCGTGCGTGCGCGTGTGAGCTCAGGCGCGCCCGGGTTTTGTCTCTCGCACAATGTGACGTTGGAAGAGGAGGCTGGTCGCGAGAGCTGCACTTTCCTCACCCCCACCCCCCTCCGTCTCTCCGCCTCCCACCAACTCCCGCCTCCTCGGCTCAGCCTCCTGCCGTCATCTGCATAACAAAAGCCCGCAGATCCAGGGAGGGGAAAGGGCGGGGCGTGCGCTTGTCACTAGGGCCCCGCGGCTACGGAGTTGCAGCTCTAACCCCTTGGGGAAGCCACCCAGCACCTGAAGCCCAGCACGGAGTAGACCCTGCTCACCAGCCCTCTCTCCTTCCCCACCATTGCGGGCCTTCCCCTGTTCTTCTTGGGTGTGATCTGGGCCCGGCCACCTCCCTTCCCAGCCCCTTTGCAAGGAGATCCTGTAGCGGATCTCCTATTGGAGCGGGCATAAAAACTTAACCTCTCAGCGCAAGCCAACCTGGGCCCCCTCCCCAATTCTGGTAGGGACTGCCTAGGCCGGAAAGGGGGGTTCCCTACGTTCCTCTTTACGACGGAGTGCCTCGAGATCCCCACCACCCAGAAAGCGCGTTTGATGGACAATCCGTCACCAATTCGGCTTCTCGCCATCTGCCGAGCCGGGACCCCCGCCCGCAGAGGGGCGCAGCGTTGCATCTGTGCACGCGGCGCTTTTGTGCCTCGCAGCCAGCCAATCCGATGTCCCTGCTGCCAAACCCGTCGGCAGGAGAGAGTACCCCCCCACCCCCACCCCACACCATCCCATCCACTCTGGGGGAATTCGGCTGTAGTCACTTTTCTTAACACAGCTTTTCTCGGGAAAGGAATCTAGTTCGGGAAAGACAGCGTTTGGTGGAGGGGATTTAAGGGGAGAAATCTGAGAATGACAGGAGGATAGTTACTTATTGGGGTCTCTCTCCATGTTCTACTCCTTCCCAGTGCAGCTCCAACCCCAGAAAGTGGAAGCTTAGAACCACAAATAAACCCCAAAGGCAGAGGGCCTTGGCGGAGTAATTTCTCTTTCACCCCCCAGGGTTTTCATTAAGAAAAAGGGAGCTGTAGGACCCCGTAGCTCATCTCGCCCTCGGAGCCCTTTAATCTCAGCAGAGTTACTATTCCCACTCCCCAGGCCGCAGGCTCCTGCAAGGAAAACTCGCCAGGCTTCAAAGGCCTCCCAGCGCCTGGCACGGGGTCTCCACCACAGCGGAGGAAACTCATGCTCTTGCTGATGCTGACAGCGACTGGGACCCGGGGACCTCAGCAGCATTGTGAACTTCAGGAATTCTTTGGAAGGGAACAGGAGGGGAACGGGGCAGGAAGGGGAAAAGGAATGCAGAGAAAATAGGATGGGCGATGGGGGAGAAGGGAAAAGAAACCTGGGATGACCGGGTATTGGTCCAGAAGCGCATAAAGGTTGGATGTGTACGTGCATTTGGATTTCTGCGTGCTTGCTCCTGTGAGTGCCTGGGAGCGCTGCTCGCTCTGCAGCGACCTCTTCTGGTTGACAACTAGAGGTGCATATGCTGGCTTCTTAAAGCGGATTGCTGCTGCCTGGAGGTGGGGTTCGGGCTGGGGAGCTTGGAGGTAAAGGCAAGTAGAAGCTGAACTCCACCTGTCCCCTTCCCTCCTGTCTCTCAAAACTCCCCTGCTCCGCACCCTTTGTTCTCAGGCCCTATTTCCCACCCTGACACTGTCATTTTAAATGCCTTTGAGAGCTGGCTCCTTCAGTAGCCTGAGACACTTAAAATTGTTTTTAGTCAGGACACTTGGGTGGGGTGGGAGCTGCTCGGATGAGGTAGCTGGGACCCTAACCCCACAAGATCAATGAACATTTCCCAGCCTGGTCCTGTTCTAAGTTCCTGAAACATTGATAAAGTTTCCAGTTGCAGACCATGGCCTCATTTGAAACCTAAACAGTAGCACAAGCCAGGTGAGGGGGTGAGATAGCTGAGGTGTAGGGCGGTCGAGTGACTTGCCCACGGTGAGGCGATGCTGTCAGGACCAAAGGCGATGGGTGAAATGCAGTTTGGCATTTTGCTCGGGGGTGTTGCGGGGGGGGGAGGTCCTCAGGACAGCAGGCGTTCGGGTGAGGGACTGTGCAAAAACTATCAGATACCCATGAGCACATGGTGCAGAGGCTTCTCAGTTGGGAGTCTTGAGTGATACATTCAGGGCCTCAAAGCCAGACTTCCTGGGTTCAAATCCCAGCTCTGCCATTTCTTAACCGTGACCTTGGAGGAGTAATGGCATTTGTCCGGGTCTCTGTCTCTTCATCAGTGACATAAAGACTCCATAAAAATTCAATACCTGCCCTGGCTGGCGTAGCTCAGTGGATTGAGCTCGGGCTGCGAACCAAAGTGTCGCAGGTTCAATTCCCAGTAAGGGCACATGCCTGGGTTGCAGGCCATGCCCCCAGCAACCGCACATTGATGTTTCTCTCTCTCTCTCTCTCTCTCTTTCTCCCTCCCTTCCCTCTCTAAAAATAAAATAAAATAAAATCTTTAAAAAAAATTCAATACCTTGCATGTGGGTGGACTAGCTGTAAGGGCGGAAGGAATTACTGTGTGCACAGGTCATATTTGGAACGTAGCTTACTAAATATAACGGTTATCATTGCGGGGTCAGCCAGGACAGGAGTATAACACCCAGCTCTTCCCCTTTTAGCTGCATGACCTTGAGCTAGTTACTAACCTCTGCTTCAGTTTCCCTACCTGCAAATTGGAGATAATAGTCCATATTTCACATGGTTGTTGTAAAGATAAAATGGAATGAATGTTGCCTTCAAAGATTAGCACAGTGTCTGGTTCACAGCAGCTGCCCATTCACTGCTGGTTGTTATTATAGATGCCACTGGAGTCACTGACTGTTAGAATGGTGAGTCAGGCCACATTTGGTTCAATAATCATTAGTAGATGCCCAAGCTTGGCCAGGCACAGTCCTGGGCAGAGAGAGTCTGATGATAAACAAGACACGATCCCTTTCCTGAAGGCGTTCACAGTCTGATTCACCTTCCAGCTCTCCACTGCCTTTTCCACCCTATCGAATCGGGAATGCCAACTCACACCAACGAGTAGTGGCTATCCAAAGCTATTGAGAAGGATTCAGAGGCCCTGTCCCAGAAAGGGTGCTGCGATGGACTAGTGATGTCTGCCACGGGCATAGCACGTGGAAAGGCAGCAATTGTGCCACATGTGACTTACAGTTGAGGTCCAGCTCCTCCAGTATGACTCGAATTTCAGTTCCTCCATCGGTTTATCAAAATATGACCACCTTGCCCTGGCTGATGTGGCTGAATGGATTGAGTGCAGCCCTGCGAACCAAAGGGTCTCGGGTTTGATTCCCAGTCAAGGCACATGCCTGGGTTTCAGGCCAGATCCCCAGTAGGGGGCATGCAAGAGGCAACCACACATTGATGTTTCTCTCCCTCTCTTTCTCCCTCCCTTCCCCTCTCTAAAAACAAACAAACAAATCTTTTTAAAAATGACCGTATTGTACTCATTCCTTCAGGGTACTGCTTTCTGTTTTCCCTGATGCAAGCAGCCTGCCCCATGAACCGAGACTGCTGTCAGCATGCTGGTTAGTGAGCACAAACTCAGGGTACAATTGCTGCCTGTCCTCTAGTTCAGAGAAACAACTGCCCCTCCTCCTGGGGCAGGTCAAATCCCACCTCACAGGCGCTACTGCGTTGCCTTGGGTGAACCCTGTATCTCCCTGTGTCCAGGGCTTCTCTGAGTACAGTGTGGCTAATCGTTAGCCATCAGCATTAAGGGACGTCAGAACAGTTGACATTCTGGACCCCTTTCTGAAAGTCCAGTGAACAACAAATGATTTCAATAATTACTCGGCTTCTAGGAAATATGCTGATGAGACCAATTCGTCTCTCCTTGTGCTTTTAAACAAGATCATACTAAACTATTCAAATTACAGGATCCTGTATTTCTTCATGTAGAGAGTTGGGAAGAAAAAAAATGATTGCATTACTCAAGGTTTACCAATCCTCATTTCTTGAAAGTTCTACCTTGTATCTAATCTGAATCCCACTTCTGCTCTTTATTATCTGTTCCTCTCCTAGAATAAATGTCCCTGGATTCACACCGGTAAACCAGCAACCCTCCTTCCCTGGCTGCCTAGTTCCCAAGATTCTCCAAGACACATTCCTTGCCATCTCAGGTAATAACACTTGCTTCACCGATCCAATGCGTGTTACTATGTGCTGCGCTCCAGTCACCACCTGCGCCAACCCCTGGATACACATGACCTTGTTTAACCCTCGCAACAACTCTGTGAGAAAGGAACCATCGTTTTCCAAATTTCGCAGATTTGGAAACTGAGTCTCAAAGCGGTGGAAGGTTCAGTCTGTGCAAAGGCCACACACTGGAAAGGAGGAGGTGTTCCTATTCGAGAAAGAAGCTGAAGCCCAGAGGACGCGGTTGGTAATGGAAAAATGTACTCCATGCAATGAAATGAGAGGACTGCCATTATTCCGTCCAGTTTAAAAAGCCAATGATATTATATCATTATTTCTCAAAGTGGGGTTCCTTGGAACCCTGGTGATCACCCTCCAAAGTTTTGGGTGGTACCCAGCCCGGCAGAGCATTAAAGAACACTGAGCACACGGTCATACACAGTGACAAAGTATTCCTTTTATCAATTGTCTTCCTGGCCATTAGGTGCCTTCCAGAAGTAAATCTCCATTCCATCTCCTTGAAATGTCTTTTCAACAATGAGAAAGCGACTTCAGACTCCGAGGCAGCGGACTACTGGAATTTAATAACATTGCTTTGCTGTCATTGAATTTATTTTCTAGTTCCCTTGAATTACTGGCATGTGATACTTGATTTCCATTTTGAAAAACGTCCTCTTTGAAGATATTTGCAAACACCTCCAATTAGGACTTAATATTCAAAATACAGAAAGAACTCATACTACTCAACAACAACAAGAATACCCACTGGTAACATAAGCAGAGGGCCTGAGCACACACTTCTCCCAAGAAGACATAGAAACGGCGAACGGTTACGTGAAAACGTGCTCAGCTTCACTAGTCATCAGGGAAATGCAAATCCAAACGGCAACGAGATGCCACCTCCCACCTGTTTGTTAGAGTTTTGAACACACACAGCGCAAAAGTACAGAGACCAGCATAATGAGCCCCTGTGTACCGCTTTCCGATTTCAACAACTGTCAATATGCAGTTCATTTTCTTCTTACTCTGCCCCTTTCTACCCCCCCTAAACCATTTTGAAGCAAACCCAAACACTGCATCAGTCCAGTTGTAAATACTGCTGGGTGCATCTCCCAAAGATTAAAAACTGCTTTTATTCATTGTGATTTCCATGTGACTATTACACTAGACAAAATTAATACTAATTCCCTAATATCATAAAATATCCAATGTTTGCTATTTCAAGTGTTTTTTTTTAATGTTTGAGGAGCATTGGTTTGTTTGTTTGAATTGGGATTCAAATAAAATTCATTCATTGTGGTTGGTTGGCAGGCTGCCGTAAGTGCCCTTTAACCTCTAAGTTTCCACACATGCGTACGCACAGTCTACCTCTCCTTCTGCTTTATTTTTTTATTAGAAATGTGGTTTGCCCAGTAGAGTTTCCAATCACCTGTATTTTTCTAACTGTATACCTGTGGCATTAACAACATGTTTCTCTATGCCCTCAATCTCCTGGGAAGTAATGGTAAGATCCAGAAGTTTAATGAGATTTAAGTTCAAGAGAAATTCCATCAGGAGGTTAATTTTGTATGACTTTTCCTTTTTCTCGTGGTGCTAGCTGACACTGAAGATCTTTGCCTAATGTATTAATTTATGGAGGTCACGAGACGGTGGTATTCTAATCTATCATTTATTTTTCATGTATTAGTTGAAATACCTCTATAGAGAAATATCCCCTCATCAACTGTTTGGGCAACTCAGGGTCTGGTCAGGATAGAGAAAGCAGGATAAAAACTTGATCCCCTCTCTTTATTTACTAGTTTAAAAAATATCAAGATGGTATTCAGTGCTTTTTTTTTATCCTTCTGACAAATGCAAATGTAAATATATATGATGTGCTTAGTTAATTGCTGTTAATATTCTTATTAATGCTAAAACAGCCCCACTCTAAGCCAAGACAGTCTGTTCAGGGGCTTCCCGAGGCCTTGGACACAGCCACAGGAGGCTTTGACGGCTTCCCTAGGTCCCGACATGTCAAGATATTCCCAGTCCAACCTTCGCATGTCCTGCCCAGGCCCAGAATCAGCCGTTTCCCCAAACAGCACTGGTTCCCTTGAGGGGGTGCTAGGATCATTCGTCTCTGCTGGGTCAGCTATGGTTTCTAGGACTTTTGGAGTAGAGACCTAGGGTTTTTGTTTTTTTTTTTAAGATTTTATTTATTTATTTTTAGAGAGGGAAAGGAGGGAGAAAGAGAGAGAGAAACATCAATGTGCGGTTGCTGGGGGCCATGACCTGCCACCCAGGCATGTGCTCTGACTGGGAATCGCACCTGCGATGCTTTGGTTCACAGCCCGCGCTCAATCCACTGAGCTACGCCAGCCAGGGTGTTTTTTTTATTTAAAGACAAAAAACATATATATCATGAATTTCTACTGATATTCCCTCTGATATGGGCCGTGGGTTTTCCCTGTGAATCACAAACCTCACATTTGTACATCTTTGTGACACAACAAAAGTCCACACTGGGTGATGCCAGCCTGGCTGCTCATTGCCTCCATGCCGTCACACACACACACACACACACACACACACACACACCCCTTTCGGAACAGCCACACTTACCCTGTCGCCTCTAAAGGGACTGCTGAGCCCAGGTTGAGATCGTTGTAACCACTCCCTTGGGGGCGTGTCCCAGCTGCCGTGTTTTACAGTCAGTTGGAACAGAATCACACTGAGTGGTATTCACTTTGACTTTTGATTTTTAGGGATTGATTTTTAACATAACGTTGTTTTTTAATTATGTAAAAACACTGACATGGTTCTAAAGTCCAAGCTTCCAAAAAAGTATGTTCAGACAAATCTAGGCACCCTGTCCTTCCAACCCTTTTCACTCTATATATAATTTTAAAATTTCTTATGGTTTATCCTTCCATTTAAAAACATATCTCGTTCAAAATTATTTTATAATAGCACAGGTGAGACAAAGATGCTACAGAAATTCTAAAGTAGTGAACCAGTGCCCTGGCGGGGTGGCTCAGTTGGTTGGCGTGTCATCCCATGCACCAAAAGGTTGTGGGTTCAATTCCTGGTTAGAGCACAAACCTAGGTCGTGGGTTCAATCCCCAGTGGGGGTGCATTTGAGAAGCAACCGATCGGTATCTCTCTCTCACGTTGATCTTTCTCTCTTCTTTCTCTCTCTCTCTTCCTCTCTCCCTCCCTCCCTTCCACTCTCTCTAAAACCAATAAACATATCCTTGGGTGAGGATTCCAAAAAAAATTAAAATAGTAAAACACTCATGTGCAGGGCACATGGTATTATCGACCTGCGCGAACAGCCGGGCACTGGCTGTTCCAGGACCGGAAAGGGGCCCTGCCGGCACTGGAGCCGCCCGCCTTTGCACGCAGAGGTGGGCGGGGCCGCTCCTTCCCTCACTGGCGGCGCGCATGTCGGGCGTGCACACACGGTGAGCCTCTCATCAGCTGCACTAAGCTCGCACAGCATTTCAATGTGTGTACGCCACCCGTGTTATAAAGAGGAGGGGGGGAAGGGAACTTGCCTGAGAGAATCCAGTTCTGCATCCAAAACCATCCCTCCTCCATCTGTCACGCCTCACCTTATGTAGTGTGTGTGTGTGTGTGTGTGTGTGTGTCACATGTACATATGGCCCCTGGTGCCTTCTGCTTGCAAAGATAGGCTGCAACTTCTGAATGCGGCTACTTCGTCTTGTCTGTGACTTCTTTTCTGCTGAAAGGAAGACACCGTTCTCTCCTGGAATGCTTTGAAGCAGAAGACAGAGGCAACTGACCTTTGGTTTTCGGGGGAAAAAAGAGAAAAGCAGGGCTGTTCACACATCTGTGGACACTGCAGATCTGGAGGCAGAGCGGAGGCCGGGGGCCCTCTGCAGCCGGGGGCTCTGGGGACCGCTCTCCGCAGCAGCACCCTCCCTTACTCCTCGCTCCCAGGCTGGATGCTGCCGACATAATTACGGAACGAATCGATAGTCAGCGCTGTGATGAGACCTCGACTGTTAAGGCATTATTTTCCTCCTGGAAACTGGGTATGCACTGCAGGCCGGCCGGGTGCTACCCAGGCTCCTGACACGCCCGGAGCACAGGGCACCTCACGGTTTCCCAGCAACTTCTCGCGGCAGCGCTTTGCGGCAGGCTACGTGGGCAGGGAAGGGGCGTGTCTGACATGATGCAGCCCGGACGCCCAGCGTGTATTTCCCCACCACTTTTCTTCGGGATTAAAATAAGTGTGCCATAGAATGTCATCTTTAGAAAAGCAAGAAATGATATATTTTTAAATCTCTTTCAACTGGACTTTATGGAGGGTTCCTGGGGGCTATTACTCAGCCACACGCTTATGGCTCCCAGCCCCACCTCCGTCAAGGGTCACGGGATGCACGTGGGCAATGCCCAGAGGGCGTGGAGGGTCGGCGTGCCTGTCCCCACTGAACCTGGGTGACTCTCACCGCTGACTCTGGCCTCCGTCTCCCCATCTGTGAAATGAAGGGACGGGGCTGGCAGAGGCCTCAAAACAGCCGCCCACAGGATGAATCTGGCCTACAGGTGTGTTCTGTTTGATGCCCACAAAGTCTCAAAAAGGGAGAAGTCGGATGACAGCAGGCCGAAGGCCAATGCTCCCCTTTCTGCCACACACCCCTGCCAGCTGCATCTCATCCAGCCTTCCCTGGGCATACACTCGCCTTCCCCTCGCCTCTCTGTCAGTTCCTGGGACTGAGCATCCCTAGGGGCCCTCCCAGGGGCGGCACTCCGCAGTTTCTCGATGTTTTCCTTTGCTTCCGATATTTATAACAATAATGTTGACACTAGCAGAAACTAGCATTTGTGGAGCTCCTGCTACCTGCTCTGCACGGGATTCAGCGCGTCACACACATTGGGTTCCCTCCTTAGAGTAACCCAGGGAGGAGGCTATTATTACGACCCCCCCCCCCCCGCCACGTCCTTTGCAGAGGAGAAAACTGAGGCTCAAGAGGGAGAGAAAGAACCTGGCCCAAGGTCACACAGGCGGTAGTAACTGGGAGAGCTGGGATGTAGCTCTAGGCCATTCTGAGCCCAGGAGTGACATTCAAAATACACGACCACGAGCAGGGTGTGGAGCTCACTCATCAGATGGGTGCTGGACACAGAGCCGCCCGGGCTCCGGGGAGAAGGACGTAGTAGTGGCCGGGACAGTGCGGACAACGGGCCCTGCAGGGGGGTCGGAGAGGCGGCGCTCGGCCCACGTGAGTGGAAATACTTCACTATGAAACGTCCAGGGTGCCGCCGCTGCGCTTGCTGGCGTCAGCGGCCTTGCCGCTCTTCATCACTCCGCACGCTCCGTGTCCTGCTGAGTCAGAGGCACCTGCAGTGTCTGTAGAGCCTTGCGTTAGAGGAACGCACAGAACAGGGCGCTGACCCGCAGGCAGCAACGCCGGGCGATTCTGGAGGTGGGCGGGGTCTCCTGAGAGATGCGGGGGGGTGGGGCGCGGAACTCAGCAGCAACAGCCAGATCCCTGCTTTCAGAAACTTAGAAATAAGGAAGGAAGGTGGGACTGACCTGGAAAACCAGTTCTGTGGGTTTCTACGTGATCTGAAGGAGGCCGGGGGTGATATTAAATGGATCACGTAGTATGGCTCTGGCCCCAAACCGACGGAGAGTGTGCTGAGTCTGGGAAAAGTACTTCCGGTCACATGCCCTTTCTAGTATAACCATTTACAAAATGCACTGGGCACAGGCTTCTGTGCAAGGAGTTGTACAAAGTGCTGAGGTTTCAACAAGAAGACGGCATCTCTACCTTTGATAGGCTCACAATCCAGGGGTTAGTGGGTGGGGGTGGGGTGGGGGTGGGGTGAGGGGAGAGACGAGTAGACAGGCAATGACTCTGTGCTGTGACCTGTGGTATTACGGGCTAAACTCAGAGGACAGGAGGAGCACTCCTTTCTGTTGGGGGAATCAGGGAAAAATCAGACCCGAGGTATGAGTAACCCAGGCCTGGGAGGCAGGGTGAGGGAGAGAGCCCTCCTGTACAGAGACCCAGAAGTAAGACAGAGCTCAGGCTACCGGGCTGGTTGTCACAGTGGATTCTAGACCACCAGCAGCTGCATCTCCTGGGAAATGGACAGAAATGCACGTTCCCAGGCCCCAAGCTCTAGGAGGTGGGGCCCAGCAATCTGTAGTTTGATTCTGACACAGCCCTCCAGGTGACTCAGATTCACGTTCAAGTTGGAGGGACACTGAGAACAGGGTTTTGCCGTTGAGTGGTCAGAAGTATGGGTAGAGAGGAGGGGCGGGGTCAGGTCAGGAGACGCTTTACGTGATCAAGGTTTTATCTTTAGGGCTTTGGGGAGCTTTGGGAGGGACTTTTAAAGGAGCAGTGACAGGCCTCTTGCTTTTACCTTCGCACACATCCCTCCAAACTGCTGAGCTGACTCCTCTTTCCAAGCCTCTGTGTTTGCTGTTCCACTTACCTGGAACAGGCCACCCCCAGATTTACAAACTGCTAACTCCTCACTATTCAGACCTCAGTTCAAACACCACCTCCTCTGATGACCCCACAGTAAATAGTCCTTCGGGCCGCCTCTCCTCCACCAGCCTGTTTCACTGTCTTCTAGTCAGTGTGTCCACCTGCAGTCACCTTGTTACATTGTGTCTCCCTCTACTAAAACGTGGCTCCCGTGCCTCCCCTCAACCCCCAGCACACTACCCAGCACACACTGGTGCTTGTGCAATAACTGAACTTGGCAAACGAAAGAAGCATGAAGCCCACGGCAGCTCCCACTATGGCCATCAAACTATACAGACACCGAGGGAGCTCAGGGGAGAAGGCCACCTGACCAGGTGGGTTACCTCGGATGGTTTCCAGAAAAAGGCAGGTTTTGAATGTTCTTCAGGACAGTGAGGGAGGTAAAGAGAAGGGGGGGAAGACATTCAGAAAAAGGAAAAAAAGAAGAAAAACAAAACAGCATGAGCTTGGAAGCCAAAACAAGCCCGTTACAGACCAGGAGCCTAAGTGGTAAGAGAAGGGAGGTAAGGAGGAAGGTGGGTGGGAAGAAGGAGGCAGGAGTGACGAGACAGGGAGGGATCCATACAAACTCATGACCTTGGAGACCGAAGAGGAGTGTCCTTAGCCACTGTCTCAGTTCTCATTGAGCTGTGTCTATGCCTGTCCCTCTGTCCATCCATCCTCTGGGATGTTTGATCCCTTCTGAGCCAGAAATAAACATTCCTACACGCTGGGTTTCCACCAACAAGAATATGTTTTTAAATATAAATAAATGAAATAAATAGAGGGTATGAGATTTTTTTGGTCAAGTGTAGACAGTTTTTTAAAGAATCAATTGCCATACATTATCATGATCATTTTAAAAAAGAAAGTACATTTTATGCCCAAAATGTAGGGAAAAAAGATATGATCTCAGAATAAAGAATTTACTACTAAATTGACTAAATTTCACAACATTGTCCACGGGGTTTTCTTCTCCTCATTTTGCCGCAGGTTGGCAGAAAGGACCCTGCACATCAGACCAGCAAGAGGCGCTCTGGAGCACTGCCCTGGACAGAACACAGGCAGCCCCAAAGGGAGCCGGCTAGGTATAAATGCAGGCATTTAAAATAAGGAGCAAAGCCTGTTGCTTCTTACCCAGGCTGGAAAGTCAAAGTCAAGTTCACAGAAATACTAACCTCACAGATCCACGTGTCCAATTCCTCCATTTTTTTTTCCTTTTGCGTTTTTTTTTCCTTTTGTGTTTTTTATTATGGTAAAACATACACAACCCAAAATTTACCATTTTGACCATTTAAAGCACACAACTCAGCGACATTAAGTACACTGCCAATGTTACGTAACCGTCACCATTACCCATTTCCAGAAACTTTTCGTCATCCCAGACAGAAACTCCGCCCCCATTAGATGACAACTCCTCTCCCCCATTTCCTGTCCCTGATGACCTGTGTTCTACGCTCTGTCTCTATGAACTCGCCTGCTCTAGACATCTCACACGAGTGGAATTGCACAGACTTTTCCTCGTGTGCCTGGCTTCTTTCACTTAGCACATGTTTTAAACACTCATCCACGTTAGAGCACATATCAGAGTTTCATTTCTTTTTAAGACTGAATAATATTCCATTTTCTGAAGGTACCATCTTTTGTCTACCCGCCCACCCGTCAGTGGCCACTTGGCTGCTGTGACTAAGGTTACTGTGAACACTGGTGCACACGTATCCGCTTGAATCTATACTTCGAGTTATCATGGGTATGGGCCTGGGAATGGAACTGCTGAATCCAATGGCAACTCTGATTTTTTTTTTTAGAAACCTACTCCTCATTTTATGTCAAGGAACGGAAGGCTGGAATAGCTAGGGATCTGCCCAAGGTCGCACAGCCCTGAGGAGGTGACAGAGTTGTAACTAGACTCCCTCGGGGAGTCTCTGCCCATCCCGGACAAGGGGCAGTGACAAAGGGACGGGAGAAACCGCAGGGCCACGCCCAAGGAGAGTGACAGGTTTCAGACGCCTGCCTCCGTGGCTTACTAGAGATGTTTCTAGTCACTTAGCGAGCAGATGCAGCCTGGGGTGGAGAATTCGGGGACCCTTCCCAAGCGGTCAGCGCACCCCATCCCTGCTCAGCACCAGCACGTCACACACACCTGGAGTCTGACAACCCTGGCGTGTGTTTGCTGACGAGCAAGTTGCCTCATTCGGCTTATTCCCCCGGAGCTGCCAGGAAGGTGGGAAGACTCAGTTGTCCGCCGGGATCCGCTGTGAAGAGAAGAAAAACACCCGCACCGCAGCAGCATCCCAGCTTCAGGTTCAATGTCATTAGAGTGCGGGTGAGTCATTCTGAAGGCGGGGAGTGCAGCCCAGGTGAGCCAACCAAGTCTCTGGGGCTGTCAGATCTGCAGCGTCAGCCTCCCTCTTGTGACTCCCACCCAAAGGCTGCGACTCCCCAGGGAGCCCATCTCGCTTCACCTGGCCTGAACCTCCGTGGGCCCCGGCTTCCTTACCTGTATAGTGGGGAGAGCAGTGTTCGCCCGGCAGGATCGGTGGGGGCGTTGTGTAGGATAATGCGCGCAAAGTGTCTGCCTCTGTATTTCTTTCTCCCCACACACTGGCCCACGCTTCCAAGCAACCTTAGGGTGAACACAACTACCGGGCCCCAAATTCTAAGCAGCTCCAACAACGCAAAGGGCAACACGTGAACCTATGATACAAAGGGCAAAAACGTGAACCTCTGGATCAGAGGGTTTGCAGGAAAATGGGAGGACAAAAAAAATAAATAAAAGAAGGAAACTACGTAGGACAACGTTAGGATCATTCGCCCCAAGTGTTGGGTGATGCATCTTTAGCCAACAGGGAATTTTCTGTCTTTTCCACGTTGCAAGCGATTTCCTTTCAGACTGTCATTTTTTTTTAAAGCTGATGGAACAGGAAGAAAAAGGAAAAGAAGCCACTCTTTTTCATTTCTTCAAAGGCAACCCAAATTTCACCCCTTTAGCAAATGGCTCCAGATAAAAACTCCACTTCAGCCTGCTTTCTGTGATTAAACAGCCCTCTTGTTTGTCAAATAGCAGGGAGAAGAAAAGAAAGGGACGCTTCAGCCGCTGTTAAGTGCTCTGAAAATGGGCTCGCTCCCGGTCCCCGCTGGTGGGGGCACCAACCCCGACAAAGGAATTCTCCGAACAGGAGGCGAAGCGGAGGGTTAGCTGCCTGGAATAGGAGAGAAAAGGGGGTAGGGTAGGAGGAGGCGCCCTAAAAAGCCTTCATAGGATTGTGACACCCTCAAGCTACTAAGCAGGTCTGAGACTCTTCCTTGTGCTTGGCCCCCTGCCTTTTTAGGGGTGACTCCCCCAAGTGACTGCCACACACGGACGCTGTCTATTCCACGCATTGTCCATGTAAGAAATCATATCCTCGGGTAAAGCGAACAGACTCCGTCCTGTTTTCAGGACGGAGAGCTGCAGGGGGCTAACCTCAATCCATCCTGCTTCACCGAGGACCCAAGTTCAGCCTGACTACAGGAGAACTTGAGTTTTCATAGGAAGCAAGAACTTTTTACGGAAATCCCCCCTGCGTCCCGAAGGTTCTGCTTGGGATGCACATGTGTTGGTCTGCTGACATGCTGTACTTCACTGGGCAACTTCACCTCCTGACGACCTAACCTCCGCCCCGCCTGCATTTCGGTCTCATTTCCTGACCAACAGTCTCAGGAGTGTGGAGAGGAGCGGAGGGCCACTGGAGGCTCCCTGAACAGGTCGGTGGGATGGTTCGACCCACGGGTTTTGAGGTCAGACAGGGTCAGATTCCAACGGCATGCCTGCCTCTCACTCTGTGATCTCCGGCAAGCGGCTTTCCCCACTGAGCCTCCTTTCTCCTCGGTAAACATGAGAATAATCGACCGCTTTTAGAGCTGTCACCGGGATGACAGCAGGTGCTGTGAAAGCACCCGGCATGCTGTAGATCCCAGATAAATGGCCAGTCTTACTGTCACGCCTCCCTGCCTGCCTTTCCACACGCAGCTCCTTCTGCCTGGAATGCCCTTCCGCCACGTCCTGCTCACCTGTGAAGCTCTCCTCTCCTTTCTCCTCAGCCCACCCGGAGCATGCTGCCTCAACGGCTAGAAATGCCTGTGTCATTCCGGGGCATTTCACTGCAATCAACATCGGGGTTCACGAATGTGTTCCCATCAACACTGCATGTGCTGGCAATAGATACCAAGCTTCCTTCATCTCCGCAGGTCCAGCATTTAGCACAGGGGTTTGCATATAGGAGGAACTCGATGTTTCCTAGATGAAACCATTCACACCTTAGCATGAATTACCTATGACTGCAGTTTCCAAACGGTGGTCTAGGCACAAAAGCATTAAGTCAGTGCAGGGGAGTGTCTCAAAAAGCTAAACTTACTCCACTGAAGGGCTTGCCTTTTCTTTGAGACTATCCTTTCTTCCTTTCTATCCTATTCTTTCTTATCCTTTTTTGGAGTAAAAAAAAACGTGTCATTTATGGAATCATTTGTAAAAGGTATTCATATTTGATAAAACAAAGCTTTTGCAACCTCTGTGTTGAGATATATCTATATCTCTGTATCTGTCTCTGTATTTCAACAAGGAAGTTTCGAGTGCATTCCTTGAAAATGTACTTGCACTTGAAATTCAAAGAATTTCAAAAGTATGAGAACCACCACTTTATGAGATAATGGAGTAAAAAGCAGAGTTGGAGGGGATATAACCCACGACTGCTAAGCCTGGATGAGAGGAAGTGGAGAGGAAGAAACTAGTGCGTGAGATATGGCCAGGGATGCACATTTGATCTGACTAAAAATGCTTAAGGTGTCTGCGTGAGCAAAATGATCGATGAAAAAAGCAAGCAAATTTCCCCTACTTTCTAAACCTACCTAGGATATAACTCCACCATCCCAGAGTTCCGTGTCTTAATTTACTCGGGTCTAAGGCCCTCCCAATTGTCCCGCCCCCGGCTGCTCAGATCAAGAACGTCCTTCAAAAACTAACAATACGGTACAAGGAAGGGCACCCATCGCGTTGACCTCCACGGCCCCTCCTGTCTCTGGAGTCCCGCTCAGGCCCCGCCCTCTGAATGGGAGCTGCCGTCCTGGCGCCCGGAGCAGATTCTGGGAACTTGCCCTCGCCTTGGCCTCGGAGTCACATTTCTGCCAAGAAAGCTCCATTGACCGCGATTCCAGGCATTGTCAGGCACTCCTCAGTCCTGTCTCCCTCTGTCCCTTCCCTTTTTGTCCTCTCCTGCATGGACACATCTGTCACTTTAAAGTCCCCATTGCTCATCTGTCATGGTCCACAGCCAGGAAGAGATGAGGGAAAAGGCCAGATAAATGTTTTGCCACTAAAAGGAAGACTTCGGTGTTTTTAAAATTCTTCATGTCTCCGGGTACCGTGTCCCCCGCCCCCTACTCAATATTAGCAATAGCGGCGGTGGTGATAATAATAACAAGAACAGCAGCAACTGTGCCATACAGCAGCGTAACGACGCACGGAAGGCTTTATCCTCAGCCCTCCACGGCCTCCCTTCACCTCCAAGCCCGTGGGGAAGATGTTATCATGTTGCAGATGAAGAAACCGAGGCTCAGGGAGAGTGCATCACTTGCCCAAGGAGCTTCTCTCGGCTGGCGGAGCCGAGGAACAGAAAGCCGGTGTTCCTGACGCCAAACTTCTGCGCTTAACCTCGCTCCATACGGCCTCCGCTCAGGCACCGCCCAAGGCCCTGACGCAGCCCACCAAACGGGACTCGGATTTCTGCTGTGGGCGCTCGAGACTCTTCGAGGCCCGGTCTCTATCAGCTTGCACAATCTTGTTCCCCACTCATGCCCTCTGGAGTCCTCCGTGGGGGGTACTGAGAATCCCTTCTGCTGAAGAAGTCTCTCACGCCTGGGCTTTTCCCGGACCATTCCTCACTCCTTGGCATGCCGTGGCCCTATCCCGAGTCTACCCACGTTGGGAGCCCCAGCTCAAGTCCCACGCTTCTCAGCCCACCACAGCCAGTGGCTTCTCCTTCCTCTCAGCCCCCTAACACGTGGGGTGTGATGAACTGCGGAGCCCATCCCACAGAGCTCCATGAGTTACTCTGCAGTTACTCTCCTGTAGGCGTTTCATCTCCCCACCCTGACAGACACCCACGGGGGGCGGCGGGGGGGAGCCACGTCACAGCGTGCGTCTCTCGTGTTACCTCACTGAGAACACAACAGCTATGTAACCAGTGTTTGGTGACTGACCCCCTTCTGTCCTCTTCCTCTCCCTTCTTTCTTTGCCCCACCTTGCCCCCTCCTCATCCTCTCCCTTTGGCATTTCCTTCTTTTCTTTTCTCTCCCTTCCATTTTCTTCTGTACTATTAAGTGTATTAGGCAACGGCCGGCGTGTTCCCCCACAATCTTTGCCTCCTGATATTCGCGGCTTTGCGTAACCTCCCCTCCTTAGCATGGGCTGTGTCTACGGACTTGCTTCTCATGACCGGAATATATGGCAAAGGCATGTCACTTCCATTGTCACATTGCAAAAAAACGATGACTGTCCCTGGTTAGCACTCTTGCTGGCACTCTGTCCTGTCCACTCTCTTGCTCACTCTGATGGAGGCAGTTCCAAGTTGTGAAAGGCTCTATGGAGAGACCCATATGGCAAAGAATCAAAGGAGGCTGCTGGCCAACAGCTCATGACGACGTGAGTTCTCAGACCAACAACCCGCAAGGAACTGAATCCAGCCCAAAACTACGTGAGCAGACTTGGAAGTGGACTCTTCCCAGGGGAGCCCAGATAGGGCGGGTGGGTGCTGCCCTGGGCCGAGCCTGGACTGCAGCCCTGTGGGAGAGCCAGGGCCAGAAGCCCCAGCTGCACCACGCCCAGACTCCTGACCCTGCGCCACTGTGAGATAATCAAGATGCTGTTTGAAGAGAGTGAATTGATAAGTAGGAATAGATTTACTCAGCAGTATTCACTTACTCAAACATCTGGTGAATGTTTAACGCGGTGTCCTTGTTGAAAGAGGGAACATTTTGATGACTCAGCGTGGCTCTTTAGTTTTGAAAAGCTTCAGCCTCCTTGGGAGTTGGGAAGAGAGTCAAGTTCTCAGATCACTGTAATTCTGCGTCACCTAAGAGTTCTAACAGAGAACGGAAGAGGAACTTGATAGAGAAGTGTAGAGGCGGCAGCTCACTCTGCTTGGGAGAATCTGAGAAGGCTCCCAAAAAGTCAATGTGGAGCTACGACACCTTCGAGTGCAAGTGACGGGTCATCCACTTGTGGGAGGGGGACAGAGAGGATGGAAGAGCATTTCAGGCCAAGGAGCACCGTGGACAAAGACACAGCGGTGTGAAAAGGCTCATCATAATTGGGTAAAACATGGAAGTTTAGCATTCACTATTCTGAATCCTCTATTACAACAAGAACAACATGCATTTATCCAGTGTTCATTCTGCTACATTTTAACACTCAGTATCTCGTTGAATTTGCATGACATTCCCGTAGAATGAACAATTTCTATTTACAGGTGAGGCTCAGAAAGTAAAAGTGGCTTGTTCAAGGTCACCGAGCAAGTCACTGGCTACGCTGGGATTTGAATATTGATCTGACTCTCCCACACCTTTCTGAACCATCCACTGCCTCTGTCCTGTGATAGGCAACAAAGGGAGAGGATTCCAGTTTCTGCCGGAAAGGACACCACGTCTTTAGCTGCCTGGGGACCCACGCACTCCTCTCACAGCCTGGTATGAAAACCAAGAAAAGAGGCTGGGTCAGTTGGGTTCTCTGTCCATCCTGGGGCAGTGGGTAAGGTCATAGGCCTAGGTTCAAATCCTGGCTCCTCCAGCTACTAGCTGTGTGACCTTGGGCAAGGTACTTACCATCTCTGAGCCTCCGTCTTCGCATCAGTCAGAGACATGATGACAGCACCTAACTCGCAGAGTCCGTGTGATGCCCACAGAAAGCAAAAGCGGGGAGGTAAAGGTGTACCCTGAAGTTGAAGGGCCTCAGTAAGTCCGTCCATGTGAAAATCTAGTAGTGAGGAACCAAAGAGAGAGAGAGCAGGTGGCCTCATGCACCCTCCTCAGAGTCTGATGACTTTGTAATTCTGATTCTCTCACATCTTTAGAAGCAATATTCCACTCTTCAGACAACCTGATACTCTTGCGGGGAGAAGAGAATGTGAGAGGAGGAACATTTATTCCCTACTCCTCATGTTTCCCTGTAGAGGGACCTCCAGTAGAGTGGCACCCGTGGCTCTTGCCCCACCTTACTGGTGCACCTGGAAGAAGGAGCTGAACGTGTTCAGCTCAGTATTCTCTCTTTGGGGGGTTGCTTGTGTGAAGAGAAGGTTCATTCTGGGTTTCCCAGGGCAGGCTTTGTCCCATCCATTTGCCTGAGGTAGAGGCTGAAGCTAAGTTCAATTTGAAAGACTATTAGCAGCTATGTCCTCCAAAAGAGGTTTTCGAGGTTTTTTTTTTAATCAGCAATAAAACTGGCCCTTTGAGCTCCTTCTGACTGACTTTCGTGTCTCCTGCAATGAGTTTCATGCCACCTTGAAAAGGTTCACTCCTCCCTTTTTATGATGCTCATTCCAAACCGCCATTAAGTGTTCTTGTCGCAACTCCAGGTGGCTCTCCTAAGCAAACTTTCTGCAAAGATGGCTCTTCCTTTGGCTTCCTGCTCCCCTAACATCCTGGCTCCCCACCCACCCAGGTCCTGAATCAAGGAGCCATTTGGCAGATCCGCTTTGTACCCGTGCCTCACCCCCTGCCAGCCCTGCAGACGCCTCAACTCATCCAGGTCTTACCTCATTACTTCCTGGCTGATAACTATGCTAGCAATTTCTTTATGTCCGGTGTCTGTTCCAACTTCTCCACTTTGTCTTCCTCATTGAATCCTTAAAATAAAAAGCTTGGTATCTGGCATTTTTGAGTCATTAATTTCAAGTGTGTACTTCTTTTATTAGCTCTTCTCCCTTCCCCACTGAGAACTCCCTTTTCTCCTTGCTGCATTTGAGAACCTGCATTTCATTTTCTTCTCGTGACTGAGCTAGGACTAACTCGGACTACCTCATGCCAATGATGCCTTTGCAGAAGCATCAGAAGACACGGCCTCCGTGTGCGGATTCCCAGGTGCATCCGTGTGGGGATTCCCAGGTGTCGATTGCTGGCATGTGAGCCCTCAAAATATCTCTTCCAAGGGCTTGCTGCTCCTCTGTCTGTTCTGAAGTACTTTCCAAGAATTACTTTTTCCAAACTAATCAGAGGTAGGCAAGAGTCACCAGAAGGGCACTGATGATGGACAGATTTATTGAGAGAGGAAGGTGGGCTGATCAAGAAACCTTCTACGATGGACACATACTCGGGGATTTTCTTTTCTCCCTCCAGATAAGCTCTCTTATCACCAGCAGAGATTTCCCTACAGGACCTGCTGGGGGAATGAAAGGCGGTGGGGGGGCGGGGGCAGGTCCAGTTCCCAATACTCCTGTCCAGTAGAATGTTCTATGATGATGGAAATGTTCTATTTGCTGTGCCGTTGATAGAGTAGCTATAAACTATGTGAATGGTGCCTAGTGTGACTAAGAAACTAAATTTTTAAATTCTTATTTCATTTTAATTAATGGCAATATAACTAGCCACATGGAATTAGGAGCTACTATAGTCAACAGTGCGTTCTACCTGATGATCTTTTGGGGTTCCTGGGACTTCCATCTTTTACAGTAGTCACAGGTTTGGGGGAGTCCAGGGGAACGTACAAGAAGACACAGGTCCACCTGACTCACAGAAGCCGGGCCACGGACGGAAGCCGCGATGCTTCCTGCCTCGAGGAGCCGCATTCTAGTGGCTGCTTCGAGAAGAGGTCACAGACTGCTGGTCTGCAGCCTAAGCTCAACACGTAGGCATGATGGACCTACTCGATTTTAAAAATTGAATTAGTTGCTGACATTGAAAAATCAAGAGACTACACATAAAGTATTGGGTTTCCAGCTTCTCTTGCAAAAGTCAGAAGACCCCACCTGGGAACATTCAAAGGGAGGCGAGTAGCAGCAGCCTCCTCTCCCTAGGACGAGAGTTCTTCCGACAGTGCCCACACTCCCTGGGGTCTGAACGCCCCATGCATTTGGGTCTGTGTGTCTTCTTGTCACAGGTCTAAGCAGAGGCTTTGGTATGGGACCACCTAAGTTCCAATCCCATTTCAGCCTTGGGACAGGCTGTGTGACCTTGGGCAAATGACTTGACTTCTCAAAGCCACAGTCTCCTCATCAGGAAAGCAGGGAAGGTGATAAAAATAGAATAGGCCTGGAGCTTTGTTGTCAGGGTTCGATGGAACAATACTTAAGTGCTCAGTAAATGCACGGTAGCTGTGAGACGGGGAAGAGGGAGGAGGAAGAGATGGAGGAAGAGGAGACAGAGGAAGAGGAGAAAGAGGGGAAGGAAAAGGAGTAGAGGGAAAATAAGAGCTGCGAGTCAGTGTCCAAACACATCTAAGACCAACAGGAGAGGGAGGGAGGGAGGGAGGACTTTCCCCAGTGAAAGATTTCCTAACCCCCATCACTTTAGTTCTCTTCCACAGTATTCCACAACCACCCACATAGTTAGCCCCAGGACACGGGGCGGGAGTTGAGGGGTGAACGAGTGGGTTTACTGAGGGGCGAGAGGGATGGGTGAACAAAAGCAAGGAAACAAATCAGTTGGCCCCTGGGACCTTTGCTCTTGGGTCTGCAACCTTTGCCCTGAGAGCCCGTTTCCCAGTCCACTTCTTGGGAGCATTTGGGACCCTGTGACAGAAACGTGCAAAGGGTCTGGGCTTCATGAAATCTACTGGGGCTGAAGTCCCTCCCCCATGTGAGCATCTGGCATCAGAAAGGGTCTCGTGTGGCTTAGTTTGTGCATATCTAGCAGAGGAAGAGGCACGCCTTTCTAAGACAAATGGAGGGAAAGTTACCAGTAGCTGTTTGCCAAGACACACAGGAGGCATGACCGTTACGACCTCAGGTTCTCAATGTTGAGCTCTGCACAGTTTCTCAAGGTCAATTCAAGGGCCATGTAATTCAGACCATGCTGAGAGAGGGGCAGTGAGATACCAATTCAGGGCCTTGCACCCAGACACTAGGCTTCTCAGTCCATTTGGGGGTGGGGCTAGGGAACCCACTTTTGTAGATATACAAGCTGTTTTACTTATACGACTCAGCTAATCAAGTCCTATCGGTGCTGGGGAGCACAGTTAGCAGCTGGTGAGCACTGCCTGGCACGTCCCACCTCTGGGGAAGCATGAAGATCACTGCAAGTTTGGGTGGTCAGGGAAGGCTTCTCAGAGGAAGAAGGCCAGCCTTCTGCTGGGTTTTGAGGTATTTAGAGGGGGGCCATAGGAGGAGATTAATTCACCCATTTATTCACATGTCAGATATTTACTGAACACCTACCGTGTGCTAGCTTTGTTCTGAGTAGCAAGAAGAGAACAGTACACAAACTGAATCCTCCCAGATTTAGTTAGGGAAGGCAGGCAATCAACAAAATACATAAGCAAAATACTTGGCTCTAAGATGGTGATAAGTGCTGAAGAGAAAAAACAAAGCAGAGACCCAGTCCAGTACACTGGTGTCCTTGTAAGAGGAAGTCAGGACACGGGCTGGGAGAGGCAGCAGCCACGGGTGCGCCCAGAGACTTGGCCAGGGGAACGCCCAGTGAGAAGGCAGCTCTCCGCCAGCCAAGGAAAGAGGTGTCCAAAGAAACCAAACCTGCTGCCCTTGATCTTGGACTTCTAGCCCCCAGAACTGGGAGAACATCAATTTCTGTTGCTTAAGCCTCTTAGTCTGTGGCCTTTTGTTAGGGCAGCCCTAGCAAACAAACATAGACACTGTCAAAGACCCAGGTGCTCACAGATCAGAGAGGACAATTAAATAGGCAGGTGTAACCGGAACATATCTCCACCAACAGAGAAACGCCCACCTGAATGAATCACTGCTCTCTCTTTAAACCACCAAATATTTGTTGAGTGCCTACTATACATTTCCAGTGCTGCGCTAGACACTGGGGATAGCATGGTAAATAAAGTAGATACATCCATTGCCTTTAGAGGTTCACCAGGTCCTCTGCCCCTCCCTATACACTTAACACTGTGCTCCGCCCAGACTCAAATAATAGGGCTGCAGCGTCGTGAGGCAGATGGAATCAGTACACCTGGGTTTCAGTCCATGATCTCCCACTGATGTGCTGTGTGGCCTGGGGTAAGCTAGTTACCCGCTGAGGCCTCAGTTTCTCTCTAACAGACAGCAACGACACCCAGGTATGATTGTTGTAAGAATTAAATAAGATCACGGCCATAAATCAGAGTAAGTGCCTCACAGATGTTTGCTATGGCTATCACTGCAGACTCTGAAGCAGAACCAATCAGGGGATAATAAATATCATCACGAATACAGAGTGCTTTCTCGACACCACAGCGCTCTAAGTAATCTGCATATATGATTTTATCTGTGAAGCATCTTCCCTGCAAGCCAGCCTTTCCCACTCTGATTTTCTGGCTTCTCCTGTCTGCTTTGTGTTTATCGCTCCCATGAAAGCACTTCAGAGTGGAGACGGTCTCGGGGAGAGGTGAGAGCCCGGCGGGGGGAAGAACAGCCTGTGCCACCATCCACAGGGCCCTGCCCCTCCCGTCCGCACACCGGCCCAGGCGAGCTGGGAGAGGTGTCTGCAGGGAGTGGTGCCCTGGGGCTCCCTGGCCTAGCAGAGCCACTGACAGCACATGTGACTGCGGGTCCCCATCGAGATGGCACAGTTGTCTGTCTCTGTGGATGTCATTCCTGGCGGGGTTTTGTCGTTACATTTCCTCCAGCACCACTGGGAGACGGGAGACGGCGAGGAGTTGTTATCATGGAAACCACGTCTCCCCTGGGCCCCAAGGGGCACTTCTGGAAATGGTTTGGAATTTGATCACAGTCTTCGAGCATAAGAACCACGGTTAAAAGCTGTTATTTCCTCGCGTCTGATAAACGGTTGTCGAGAAGCCGCCAGTTCCGGTTTTGCTGGGGGAGATTGGATCGGGGAAGGGCGTGGGTCAGGAGAACGGGGAGAGAGATGACGGGTTAGGCTCCTGAGCCTCAGCCCTGCAGAGTGAACTGAGCTGAGGATTTGCAGATGGTCCTGCCTGACTTTGTCAAGAGTGAGGCCGGCAAAAGCTCAGCTTTGATTAGGGAACTGACACCTCTGGATACAAGTGGTCGGCCCTGAGGGTCTTTGAAAGAATTCTAGGTGCAGGAGTTGCTTTAAGTGAAGCTGAAATGAGCTCGGTGAGGCTTTGGGGGGACTCAGAGGGGCACACGCCCTGTGTAAAAGAGGTGGCAGCCCCCAGCCCCAACTACTTGCTGCCCGGTGGGCCTGTGGCCGCAGCGCGGGCCAGTGACCCACTTTTCCAGAAAAAGCCCCGAATCTGGAGCTTTAGGTAAACTCTCCTGACATTTCAATGTATGGGGTCTCACATTTTAAAATCACATTGCAGGTCGTTCATTTCAGTTTGCAAATCGAGCTGGGAGGGTTAAAAAACAAAAAGCTCAAAATTCCAGAGGCAGAAGGGAATTTTAATATATTATCAATTACCACAATGCAAACAGCACTAAAAAGAATAGTTATGATTTATTCGGTAATTACTGTGTGCTTAGCAATTTGTTTATATTACTCCAGCGAGTCCTCACCACCACCGTGGGGCTGTAGGCACTTCTAGCCCGGCTCAGGAGAACACTGGGGCCCACAGAGCTAGAGTCACTTGTCCAAGGTCACACTCCGGTACCCAGGAATCTCTGCGGGGAGAGCAGTCATTTCCTGCGTGTCTTCTGCGGCACAGAACACAACACCCCAGACGCCTCCGGCGGCGTTCTCCTCCGCCACAGTTTTGCCTTGCTGTGTGTGTTCGGCTTGTTCTAATGCGGTGGTTTTTAACCAGGGGGCAATTTTCTTGCCTCCCAGGGGACGTTTAACAACGTCTCTAGACATTTTCAGTTGCCACAACTGGCGGGGGAAGGGTAGGGCCTCGCTACTGGCGTCTAGTGGGCAGGGACCGGGGAAGCTACCGAACACCCTGCAGGGCACAGGACACCCCCACCCCGCGCCCCCTGGGGACAGATGATCTGGGCACTATGGCGTCAGTGCCGAGGGCGAGGAAGCCTTACCTGAAAGCCTTAGGGCAGGGAGAGAGGAGGCCAGGGTGACTGAGGAGAGGAAAGGGAGAACACCGCAGGTGACGCCCACAAAAGCAGCTCTTCATTAAAGAGTGTACGATGCACCAAGTGTTGTCAACCTCACTGTCCCCTGAGAACTCCGGGATGACCCAGCAGCACCCTTTCCTGGTGCCATTTTAAAGATGAGGAAACTGAGGCCCAGAGAAAGAGAGAGGTTGTCCTTCAGGCACTAACCCTTCCCAACACCCAATGAAGCGGGCACTCCGTGTGCCTCCGTATACGGGTGGGAAACTGAGACTCAGAGACGTGAGCGCCCTTGGCCAAAGTCACCAGAATTTGAACCCCGGCACCCAGGACTTTGAACCCTGTGCTCTGAACCATCCCACTGGCCTGCATCCCATGATGCTTATCCAGTGAGTTCCTCGTTTCCAGGGAATTGGGGGATGCTCAAGAGCAATCCCAGAATGCACCCTGGCTTCAAGGAGCTTCCGTGCCAATGGACAGACCAGGCACAGGCAGCAGCAGCTGCATGTGACACAAGATGGACAGGGACCAGGCCGCGAACAAGGGGAAGCGCGGCAAGACGGGTCCCAGCAAACGTGGCCCTGGGCCGGGTCCAGCCTGCTGCCCATTTCTGTGAAGTTCCCCTGGCACCCGGCCCTCTCGTGCACGTAGTACTTACGGCTGCTTTGGAGATGAATGGTTGCTCCAGGCACCCCCAGCCTATAAAGCCAACGATTCTTTACTGAATCTTTGATTCTTTACCAAAAAGGTTTACTGACCCTTGCTGTCGGAGGAGAGAGATGACCAGTACTGAAAATGACCCAGCTTCCTTGCTTCTCTCCAGATGCATCGGTGATCGATCATTCCTTGCAAACACTGGGGTGATGCCCCCACACCCCCAGAGAGGACAGCAGCAGTAATGACATTATCAAACTCCAGCTGCTGGGTGCCGACTGTGTACTGAGCAAGACGCTGAGTCTCCTGGCCACCTACACGTGAAAACCCTCAGCACGAGCCCTGGCTCGAACGAATCAGGGAACTCGAATAAGTGTTCCATCGATACACTGATACACTTTTCTTCTTTTCTTCCTCGACTGGGTTCCCACCCCAGCAAACCCAATGATATCGTGATGTATAATAAGAAATACAGGTGTCGTCTCTGTCCCCATTCCTGGCACAGAGCTCCAAACCCTTGGGATTTTCTAATTGATGAGAGGACGAAGGTGTGTTTTTACGTCAATGAGATGACTTTGGGGAAGCCCCTGGGTCACCTAAGGGTGGGCGGGGGCTGACTGCCAGGGGAACTTACCGCGTGACGGGAGGGTTGGCACTTCCAGTCCCACTCACCCATCCCCCAAGCGCCAGGAGCGGGGGAGGGGCTGGAGATCGGGTTCAACCACCAGTGGCCAGTGTTTTCGTCAACTGAGCCTATGTAGTGAAGCCTCCACAAAAACCCAGAAGGACGAGTTCAGAGACCTTCTGTCTAGTGACCACGTGGAGGGCTGAGAAAGCGGCGTGCCTGGAGCGGGCGTGGGAGCTCAGCACCCCGTCCCCATACCCTGCCCTTTGCATCTCTCCCATCGGGCTGTTCCCGAGTTACACCCGGTTATAACAAACCAGTAAGTAACATGTAAGTAGCCACTAGGTAAACCAGTGAGTAAGTAAACCTAGTAACATGTCTGAGCTCTGGGAGCTGCTCTAGCCAATTAAGTGAACCCAAAATGAAGGTCATTGAAACCCCTGGTCCACGGCCAGTCATTCAGAGCCACAGGTGACAACGTGGACTTGCAGTTGGCGTCGGAAGTGGAGGCAGTCTTGTGAGCCTGAACCTGAACCCACAGGATCCGCTCTAGACGGCGTCAGCATTGAGCTGCACTGCAGCACACCCAGCTGGTGTCGGAGAACCGCGTCGCGGTGTGGTTGGAGTCGGTACCAGAACTGTAACCAGTGAGAAGCTCCTGCAGGGCCCAGAAGGGCCTGGGGGCTCTTTTTGGAACCCGTGTGCCCGTCTCACACGGCACCCAGCAAGCCCCACATTTGGGCGGGCTGCGAAGCAGCGAGCCCAGTTTGAGGCTTCCAGACGGACTGCAATGCCTCCACCCCCAGCGGTCCCGCAGCTGACATTTACCCAGCACTTTACAATCTCCCTTGGTTAATCCAGCATGTTCCCTGGTCACTTCTCATTAAGCCAAGCGTAGCCTCCTTTTCACTTGTTCTGAATTAAAGTGTCACTTTTCCCAGCAAGGGGCTGCAGGTGGAAAGTACAAGCACAAAGCTTGGAAGGCGGGGCGGGAAAAGGGGACAGCTCCTCGTCACCTCCCACCCCCCTTCCTGGCACCACAAGGACACAGCCACTCGGCGCCCCCTCCCCCCTGCAAGTTAAACAAAAGTCCCAGCACGTCAGGGGTTTTTCATAGCTGAGGGTATCTGGCTCAGCTGCTGCAGGAAAATATTCGACAACAGCAGCTGGACCTGTAAATGTCTTTCTCGGTGTTCCCAGGCGAGCCGATTGCCCCAGCTGTAGGGCCACAGCCCACCGGGATGTTTTCAAGAGCGCTGCTCTGATGTCCGACGTCCCCCGTCCCCCGTCAGGGGCCCTGCACACAGCCCCAGCTCGTCCTGCTCCCGGGCCCCAGGCTTGACCTCAGGTCCTAAAAGAGCCAACTGCCCTCCCCGAGGCATTCAGCGCCTGAGAATTTGCTGCCCCAGCAATGGTGGGATGGTCACCAGGCCTCCCTTTGGCCACAAATCCAGGAGCAAGAGAAGAGAGGCCGCGTGTTTTCGTGGGGAGGGTTCAGGTTTAGGTCCCCCAGCGCTGTCTCTTCCCAGCGGTGGCTCCGGTTTCTCCACATGCTCCCCAACACTTGTTATTTTGGCGCCGCCGTCCTAGAAGTGAGGTGGTCTCTCACTGTGGTTTGTCCCACATTTCCCTAATGATCAGTGATATCGAACACCTCTTCACGTGCTCATTAGCCACGCACAACACGTTTTTCGTTAGAGCCCGGGACACGCTGGGAGCGAAGGCCCGATGCCCGTAATGACAGATTCTGTGAGATGCAACTCAGCGGAATCCTCCTTGCGGGCCTGGACGGCCCCGGGGCCCAGCCATTCGAGGGAGGAGGCGGTGCCTTCTCCAGCCTGTTCTTTCTGACCATGGGAAGTCAATTCATTCCTCTGGGACTCATCAAAATGCTTGGGAGGCATATAAAATAAATTCAGAGCAACCTCAGAGATGGGGAAAGACCACTGCACGAGGGGTTGGTTGTACAGACCCGGGGGTGTGTCCTGCGGGGCCACATATTAGCTCTGCGATATTGGCCCAGTCCCTGACCTCAGGCTCTAGCATACATAAAGCTTTCCACAGAAATCTGTGAAGTAGGTCGGTGAATGAATGAATGAGTGAGTGAGTGAGTGAGTAAATAAGTAGATGATCTCTTTCTCATCAACCAAATTATACCTATTCCTGGTGTATTCTACTCACTTCGCAGCATACTGTGCCGTTTTGAAAAGCGCTCGGCATGCAGTATGGCTGGTGGCTCAGAGTGTGTATTTGCATAGTTACAAACGCACAAACCTCACTTTGAATCCCAGTTCTGCCGAGACTATCCGGGTGGCATTAGACAAGTTGTGCAGCCCTTCCAAGCGCCGGCTGCTCTGTTGGGAGTTTGGGATGATAGGGATTCCCACCGTGCTAGCCAGACTCCAAAAGCGTTCCCGACGGTCCTAGCCCCTGACGTGCAAGCTCTTGCACAGCCCCCACTGAAGATGAGGAAGACTGCTTACACGACCAATAGGACATTGCTGACACGATGAAGTGTGGCTTCCGAGCCTGCCGTAAAGGGCATTGCAGTGTCGGCCTCGGTGTTGCAGAAGCCGGCCACCATGCCACGAGGACACTCAAGCAGTCCGGGGGAGAGAGGTATGTGTGGCAAGGGACGGAGGCTCCCTGCCCGCAGCCAGGACCAGCCTGCTGGCCATGTGAGTGAAGCATCTTGGGAGAGGGCCCCCGGCCCCTGTCACACCTTCCGATGAGACTGCGACCTGATGAGACACCCTGAACTAGAACCACTTGGCTAAACTGCGCCCAAATTCCTGACCATCAGAAACTGTGTGAGGCGGTAAATGTTTACTGCCGCTGTAAGATCCTCAGTTCCAGGGTGATTTGTTGCAATGGACACTCAGTACGCTCGCCCCACAGGGCCACCGTGAACTCTAAATGCATGTGAAAGATTTGCCTTGCTCCGTACTTGGCCCATAACAACGGCTCAGGAAATATCACCCGTTGTTATTTTTGGCCATGAAAAGAAATGATGTGCTCTTTGCTCTGATTCAAGGACCCCGAGGAATGTGTCTGTAAAACTATGCCCTGGAAGACACATCGATGAATTACTTAAAGCACAGATGCTACAGGGCCAAGAGTATAACCTTTCTGTTATCCAAGCTAAACAGAGGGCAGATGAAGCAAATAAAAGTCTAAAAGGCTGAAGGTTCTTTCCAACACTGCAGAGATTTAAGTAAGCCAGTGGCCAGGGCTGTGAGGCCTAAATTAAATGCAAACTATGAAGACTAGAACATTCGGAGCACTTTATAAACAGACATGTTACTATGGTTCCCTGCATTTTATAAAGTCTGTGAAGTGTTTATGGAATCATCTCCTTGAATCCTCACAATAAGCCCTGTAGGATGGCTACTCTTGGGTCCATTTTACAGATGGGCCAACTGAGGCTCAGAGGGCTGAGGCAACTGTCGCAGGAATACGGAGTCATCAGATGCTAGGGATGGGTGTCCGACCTAGGCCTCCTGTCTGCTTGACCTGGACTGAGCCCGGAGACCATTCCATGACACTGGGGGTCAGTCTCTTCCTCTCTCTGGGCCTCCATTTCATTAAATGTAGAGTTTGGAAGAAACCAGGGAGCACATATTCAGAAGCTTAATGCACAAGACAGTTTAAGGGGAAAAGCAGGTCAACAGAAAGTGATTTTTCTACTCTAAGGAAAACAAAAGCCACGTGCAACAACACGTAGCAAACAGCACTGGGTACCGGAGTATGGGAGGCAATAGAGACTGGTGAGGACTGTGGCAAATGGAAGAGCATACACCCTTTCATGAGAGGATCTTCCCCTTAGCACTAACCAGGTGTGGCTATGCATGAATATAAGCCCAGGGTTGTGAGATTGCCTAGTACAACAGAAGCCCAAGTCTGTATTTTATATGATTTCTCCCAACTTTAAAAGTTGGCTCAGAGAAAATCAAAATAAAACACTAGGTGAGTCAAACGCATGCATGTACAGGCGAATGCAGCTCATTCAGTGACCCCTGCCCTAGATCATTTGCAAGGTCCCTTCCTGCTCAAAGACAGGCTGTCTCCATCAGTCCTCAGCATGCACTGTTTGTTCGCATGGGATCCTGGGCAGCCTCATGAATATTTAGAGTGGGTTTTCTCGTGCGGATGTGAGCTGTGTCCTCAAATAAATTTCAGACTGTCTGAGGGCAGGGACCGGGTCTCCGGCTTCCCGCGGGTCCCTGTTGCTGACTCTCCCGGTATGCGGTGCTTCCCCTCGAGGTGAGCGCTCATTCACAGCTACGGCGGAGGGTCGGGCTGAATGACTGTCCCCACACAGTGGCCCAAAGAGCTGAGAGTATCACATCATTTGGGGACCTGAGCTCTGGATCTTGGGAGGGCAGCCTCCATCACTCCCTGTGTTCTAAGGAAGTGAGGCGAGGGAATCAAGGTTAATGACTTCCACTTACATCCTGTCTGCCAGATTTACAAACTATGCCTTTATTTCCTTCGGGAGCCGTGCCTGCTGCTGGGCAGATGCGGCTGCTTTTGCAGAAGGAGGTAACTTCCTCCGCATCATCCCGTAGCAACAGGCAGGTTCCTCTGGGTGTTCTCTCCGTGGAGTCCCCAGTCCATCCCGTGTGTGGCTTGGGATGACACAGTGGCCAACAGCACGGATTCTGGAGCCACCCTTCCTGGTACAAATCCCAGCCCCTCCATTTACAAGTTAACAAAACTGGAAGTGCTTCTTGATCATCGCTGTGCCTACAACAGTGACGAGTCTGCCTCTGGAAATGTAACTTCCGTCCTCTCCCTTCCAGGAGCTTAATCGAGGAGACAGAACAAAAAAAAAAGTTACAAAGGTTTAATATTGAAACGAGAAATGATGGTCCATGGCGGTAAATGATCATGAGCACATGAGCAGTGTGAAAAGAACCGTAAGAGCACCGAGGAGGAGGGAAAGAGCACCGAGGGGGAGGGAAAGAGCACAATGAGATTCACACGGGAGGGCTGAGGCTTCAAACATTGTCGGAGCTGGTAGCAGAGCAGCCGTTTTCTGCAGGGAGCAGGGGGGCACTGATGAAAAATGCTGTTTGCCCCCGTTGGTGAAGACAAGATTGAACAGTGGTTCAAAGCACAGGCTTCGGAGACAGACCTGGGTGTGAACCCTGAATTTAACATAGTCGGAAGTGACAGAGACCCAGCTTCAGCTGGCTCAAGCAGAAAGGGGCTTTACTGGTTCACAGAAGAGGGGGTTGTTCACAGAACGGACGGCAATAATTAGGGCAGCTCTCAGGTCCTGAGAAACTGAAGGCCACTGAAATTATCTGATGCTGTCTGTGCCACTGTAGCCTTTTCTTGCCCAGCATCATGCTTTCCTGCAGCAGACAGGCCTTCTCCATATGGCAGAGCATATGGCACCTGGAAACTCTGGGTAAAGTCCTTTGAGTCCCATGACCTTAAAGAATAGGCTAATTCTCCTCCAGCTCCAAGCAAAAAGTCCCAGGGAAGAGTTGTGATTGGCTTGGCTTAGTCACATGACTTTCACAGGCCCCTCTCAGGGACCAGAGGAGTGTGCTCTCATGATTGAATAGGCTTGCATCTCAGATCAAGTCTTGTGATGGACAGCTCCACCAAAACCACAGTAGTGGGGAGGGTGTGGAGAAAGACTTCCATGACCCCAAGAAGGACAGGATATTTATAGTGCTGCATTTTGGGAAAAGATCTTACAAATAATCTAGGCCAGTGTTTCCCATGACTGGATGAGCTTATTAAAATTCAGATTCCCAGGCATCACCCAAGGTTCTAAACCTATTCTCAAGGACTGGAGCCTAAAAAAACAAACTGTTTTTAAGCAGCTTTCCATGTGACTACAACAATCTATATCCACTATTAAAATCTGAACATAGAAAAGTAAATGGAAAAAGGTAAAAGCCACCTAAAATTGCTAGTATTTTGAAAGCATCCTCTTGCAGATTTTCTATGCATATACATATATATGTATATTTTATGTAAATGGATCACATAATACATGCAGTTTTTATTGTTGACTTTTAAAACCATGTTTTTTTTAAAAAAATTTAACATCTCTCCATTCCTCCCTGACCTTCCCCAAATAACCAATATCAATAGTCTTGCCACCTTATAGGTCACCTTGTAGGCAACATTTATGGGCACATAAGAGTTTAAAAAGTGCTTTCACATAAAACTTTTATACCCTCACAGCAAGCACCTTGTCAGATGGCAAATGCCAGATCTGTCCCACCATTTCCAGAGGAGACTGAAGCCGAGGGAGATTAGCTGATCACCCAGGGAAGTCACTCCACTCATAGATGACAGGGTTCAAAGTCCTCGACTTCTCATCCAGTGCCCTTCCCTGTAAATGCCTTGTCCCTACTACCCACTGGGAAGGTCTCCCTTCTGCTTGACTAAATAGATGTCCCTGACTCTGCTCTGTGACTGGTAACACATCAGGTAGTGACCTCCCCATTCCAGGGAGTAATCAAGCTAATCTCTGATGGCCACTCACCAGAGTCAGGGCTGAGGGGACTTGTATGCAATGCCATGAAAAGTAGTGCGGCGTTGTTACTGGATGAGCACTGGCCAACAGACAGACACTGGCTCTGTCAACCCAGTCAGTCTCACCCTCCAAAGACCTGTGCTCCAACAGTAGCTGGATTTATTTTCTTTTTTTTTTCCTTCAAAATGTCTACGTTGCGCTGCACTTCTATGGAACCGAAAACACTGGGCCCACTAAATGAGCACTGAGACAAATGACAGAATAACGGTAATGGCCCACACTGATAATCCACAGGAGCTGTTCCGGCAAGGCTGTAGTGGAAAATGTGCTCATTAAAAACGTTAGGAGGTGCTTTCACTGGGCTCCTTGGTGGAAATGTAGAGGTGCCAATTAAGCAGGAGTACCAGAGATACCCAATGCACCTAGTCGGATGACTTGCTTCCAAGTTTTGAGGGTGAATATTTAATAGCAAAGGGAATGGGTCTCAATGTCAACCTGACGTGGATTCAAATACTGGGCCCTCCAAATCCTGGGCTTGACCTTGGGCAAGTCATTCCACTTCTCTGAGCTTCTGCACTGTGTCTGGCACAGAGTAAGTGCTTGACAATATTAGTTGCTTTAATTACTAATATTATAAACTCAAGTGCTGCAAAGGCTCCTGGGGGATTTTGGAGAATTGCCCTAACGCAGGGTATTAGCTGTCTCCCTATTAGGCCGCCCAGAATCATAAATCCAATCTCTGTGCCCATCACTTAACTTCATTTTGCATCACTAAATGGATGCTCTCTTAGCCTAATTAACAAATGTTTCAGTCCCAAGTTTCACAAAGTATGGAAGTAGTACCTATAGGTATTAATACCTGTAACTGGCAAAAAGCAATTAGTGAGCAAGTGAGTTTTGGAGACATTTGGTGAAACAAAGCGAAACACTTTCCTGCAGGACTTTTCAGAGCCTTTTTTCAGAGCCTTTTATATTCCACTAGAATAGGCAACTGGGCATTTCTAAAGGCAGATGTAATGTTGTATCCATTTAGGTATTTTCAGCTGTGAATGGCCGAACCCCAGCTGAATTTAGCTTAAGCAAAAAGGTAACCTACTGGTTCACGTAACTCTAAATCCTAGTATTGTATGACTTTAGACTAAGTGGATCCAGGGGTTCAAACTGTGCCCTCTAATTAATATCTGCCCTCCCTCTCTCCCCATTCCCACCTTCCATCAGCCCCGCCCCACCTCCTTCAGCCCCTCTCTCCTCTCTTTTCCTCCTTATTCTCTCCCCAGCTGTTTGAACACCTCTTCCCTGTGTGGCTTCGTCATGAGGCTTCTGCATTTGACAGCAGTGTGGCTCCAGAGAAGTCTCCAGCTTACAGTCATGGACACAGAAAAAATATTTCCCGCAATTTACTGATCTTGGGCCATGAGCCCATGACCCATGAGCCAACCTCTGTGGCAAGGGGTATGAAGCAGTCTGAGTGTACAGGTAAAAATAAACAAAGCGTAGGAGAGGAGGAAGAAAGGTGTTTCCCAAAAGGAGAATTGTGATGGTGACGAAAAAATGTACCCACTCTGAATATTTAGCACTTCATCACTGGGCTAATGTTCTTTAAGAAATGCTGATTGTGTACAGACTCAGTCTCAACAGAGGAAAAGGAAATCATCATTTTGAGCTACTATTTTCGAGTATCTATTATGTGCCTGTTACTACGCATGGGACTTGGATACGAAAGTGGATGCGATGCAGTCATCGTTTTGCAGAAATTCGCAATCTGGGAAGCGAAGATCGGAGACACACAGTAACTGGCGAAGGACCAGACACAGGCTAGGTATCACGGCAGAGGCACGAATGAACTGCCACAGGGACACCGGGGAGGAGGCGGAGCCATCTGCCTGGGTGATGACAGAAACATCTCCTAAAGAGGGGGGAGGCATTTGTGTTGAGTTTGGGAAGAGGCCAAATTTGAAAAGGGCAGGTCATCCTGGCATAGAGAACTATCCAGGAAAGCGTCTGCATTTAATCTGGAAGTAAAGGATAGCTGTAGGAGGCTACCGTAGCCGCTATGGTAAGCAAAAGATGGAGCTGAAGAATATTGGAGCCAGATCGGACTCCCGACTCTCAAGTCTTCTTTCTCTCCAGCGTCCTTCCTGAGGGCTTCCTTCAGAAAAGAGAGAACTATGGACTCTGTTGACTGGTTTCCACCTAGCAAGCTTCCTCTAAACCGCAGGTGGCAAACACAAGGCCCGCAGTCCGAATCTGGCCCTCCACCTGGTTTTATCCGGCCCAGCACCTTGTTCCTACCAGGCAGCAGCTCCAAGCTCCTTGCCCCTAGGTAAGGAGTGGTTACATTTGTACAGTCCTAAAGTTACATTCGGCCCTTTGAAGGCAACCACGAGGCTGATGTGGCCCTCGGTGAAAATGAGTTTGACACCCAGCCCTAAACCCTTTCTCCAGGTCTGCAATGCTTATTACATGACCCACACTGAGCCAATCCTGTCCATAGTTTCCTAATCCCTATGAGTGGCCTACGGTACTCCTGTGACCCCTATACAGCCAATGTCTTAGCTTGCCTTTTTTTCTACTCTGGGTAAGCCACTGAAGACACGAATCTGGGACGGCCCAGTGTCCTTCCACGCTACATACGTTTGCAGTTTAAACTGACCCTCACCCCCCAAAACTGTCGCTTCCTCCAGCAGCTCACCTGAATGCTGTAAAACCTGCACATTCTGAACCAGGGGAGGAAGCTCATATTATGCGGGAAGGAGCGGGGCAGCCCGTAAGCACAGCCCTGGAGCACTGCTTCACGGGGCTGTCCTGCTCCTTCTCAGGGCCGCGACCCCTCTGCGGATCCAATGTCCAAGTCTGCGAACTCAGTTCTGTTTCCTTCAGTCCAGCCGGATCCCCTCTCCTTCTAAGACCCACCTAACCCGCACACCTGCCTCCGTTTTTGCCTCTACCTTCAACCCACTCTTCACACTGCGTGGAGGATGCTTTGGGAGTCCAAAGCATCTGACCATGTCGCTTGTTGTTAAAAGCAAAGTGTACCACCTGAAAAAAGGGGGGTCCTCGATCCGCAAATTAATCTACAGTAAGACTCTCCAACGTGGGCGGATGCCCATATCCCAGCCTCATCCCCCACCCCTCCTCACGATTTGACCTCTGCCAACACTGGGTGGCTTCCATTTCCCTGCAAACAATATTTCTAGAGCCTCTTTTTCTCTTGGGAGAATCACGCTCATCTATTAATTTTACTTTATCTATTTTTATTTTAGAGAGAAGGGAAGGGAGAGGAGGAGAGGGAGAAAAACATCAATGTGGGAGAGAAATATCAATGTGAGGGAGAAACATCAATTTGTTGCCTTCCCTAAGCACCTGACTAGACTGAACCTGCAACCCAGGCAAGTGCCCTGACTGGGAATCGAACTGGTAACCTTACGGTCTGTGGGACCGATGCCCAACCACCTGAGCCACACTGGCTGGGGCATCCACTCAGCCTTTAAAACTCATCTAAGATATCTTCATTACTTCCACACTAGGTACTCCCACCACCACATTTCATTCTGCTTTATAATTATACGCTTGGGTGTCTATTTCTGTATGAGAGTGAGGGCCCAATCTTTTTTTTTTCACACCTCACATCCAATTCCTGTGCAAACTGTGTCAGCTCTACCTTCAAAATGTATTAATGTCTTCCAAATCCAGCCACCAATTATCGCCACCACATACCACCTAGGTCAGAGTTACTTACCACCATGTCTCATTGCACTGTTGCATTAGCCTTCCATGGGGTCTCTGGTGGTTCTGTGCTGGCCACCTTTCAGTCCCTCGTCAAGACAGCAGCTGGCTGAGCCTCTAAAAACTAATTCAGTTCTTGTTGGTCCTCTGCTCGGAATCTTACATTGGGTTTCTCATTTGCTTGGAAAAAAAAATTGAAGTCCTTGCAACGGCCTGCAAAGCTCTGCAGGATTCGGTCCCTGTTCCTGCCTGACATTGTCTCCCACTGCTCTCCTCCCGCTCACGTCCCCCAGGCACTACTCCTGCCGACCCTCAGCACGCCAGGCGTGCTCCCGCCTCCCAGAGCACACCCGATGGCTCCCGCCCCGTGGGCTGTTCCTCCGTAAGGCTCCTTCCCTCCCTCCTTCAGGTCTTCTCTCAGGGGTCACCCTCCCAGCCGGACCTTGCCAGGTGCTCTGTTTCAGGTGACAGCCCCTTCTTCAACACCCTCTACCGTCCTTTCTCGTGGTCTCGTAGCAGGACACCGTGTATTTCCCTAGCTTCACATTTCATTGATTGTGTGTCTCCTGAGTGGTCCTCCATCCCCACGGGACAAGCCCCATAACGAAAAGGAAGTTTGAGTGTGCCGCTCACTAATGTACATGCAGTGCCTAAAACGGTGTGTGGTGCACAGTGAAAGGCCAGTGAATGTTTGCCAAGTAAGTGAATAAACAAATGAATGAGTAGATTATCCCAACACCAACTGCTGACATACTGGAGACACTCAGTATAATTTATTGAGTAAATTACATAACGAACGAAGGCTAAATGAGTTTTTTCCCGGCATTTTCTTGTTTCTCACTCCCCTTCTCCAGCTTCCAAATCAATTGTTAATGGAGTTTTTTTCCCCCCAGTCCTGATGTGGTTCTGTAAATGTCTTCAGTAGCAAGGAGAGTCAATCAATGAGTAGTTGACAATGAGGAGTCCTATCCTGACTGACAAAGCACAGCTCCATTCCAAAGAGTCTGTCATTCTTAGTGACAGAAAGCCAGGCAATGACACAATTATTTACCATGAGTTTCCAAAATATTGTTCTGCACATTCATCTGCATGCAAAACTAACTAAACCCTTCGGATCCTAGGGTTCTATAAAGAGGAGTAGAGGGGAGTGAAATTGATACTGAAATCATCATGATAGTCCTCAAGGCACAGGGGAAATATATTCAAAGGCAAAGAAATTTCCATCCAAATTGAAAAATGCACAAAATATGTCTCCATTCAACCTCTGTGAGACCCACAAAGAACTTGGCATTATAGGGTAATAATTAGCATGAACACAGAACTGAGTGGTTTTCTAATAAACTTTCATGTGTACAGTTTCATCTGGGTTTCATAACTACCCTGCAAAGAAGGAAGGGGTCATTATTGCCTCATTGTGGTGGGCCACAGCAATGGCTCCCAACTATCCTCCGCCCTGCCTGCAAGAGGGGTGCAGAGATGGCCCTGCTGACCGCCATGGGTCGGGCACTACCTGATTGCAGGAGAAGGGTGGCGCCCCAGCCCCCATGGCAAGAGGAATGTGGGCACAAGGGGCCATTAGGGCACCTCTGGGCAAAAGCATCAGGGACGTTGCATGATACCATCACTCCTCATCCCCTCGGCACAAAACCGAGAGAGGAAGTGGGTGCTTCTTCGTCTTGGATCTCAGAATGGGCAGGGAGCAGAGCTGCAGAGCCATAGCTGACCACAGCAAAACTACAATGCGTGGTAACTAAATGTCTATTGCTGTAAGCCACTAAGATTTGGGGGCAGGAGAGAGATGTGTGTTACCGCAGCAACTAACTGAAGCTGACTGGCACGCCCATTTTACAGATGAAGAGCCTGTGGCTTACAGAAATAAGTGACTGCCCCCAAGCCCCTCACCTGATGAGCGGCAGAGCCAGGGCTGCACCCCAGGACGTGTCCCCCCCAGAACTGTGGTCATTACACCAGATCATGCTCATGCACGACAGCGTGCCCTCCTGCACAGCTCCTGGAGTGATCCGGGGAGCTGAGCAGCATCAGGCTCCAAGCTGCCGCGCCCTCCCCCGACGAGGGCCTCTTCCTGCCTGAGCCCCTGCCAAGTCAGAAAAGGGCGCTGACTCCCCCAGTTGTGGAGGGAAACAGAGCTGGCTCTCCATGGAGCTGTTTTCATAAGCCGGGCTCTGGAAACCAGCCCAGCCCAGGGTAAAATATGAAGTTTAATCACAGCGGGAGTTCAGCCAGCAGCACCAAGGCCCACTGACTGTCCCTCTTATCTCCTTTCTGGACTGAATGGGTTTGCAGAAGCCCTTGGATGGGTCTGAAAGTGTTCTGCGGGGACAGGACCAGAATGTTAGCCCCGTTAGGTCCTTGCATTCTTCTGGATCTCCCCTGATGTTCTTCTTCTTAAGAAAAAAGAGGGACATCTGGGGATCTGGGCTGGCCTGCCCCCAAGCCAACATCCCTGAACTTGTACATTCTACACATATGCACAGTGGGGTGGAAGCAGGTTTACAGTTGTTCATCTGGAAAACAATGCAATAATTGATCATTATTAATGATACAAGAATAAGCTGTGTTCCACACATGCACAACTGCAGACCTACTTTTGCCCCACCGCATACAATCTACTCTTTGCGGGGGGGCGGGGGGGGCACAGCTCAGAGCGTACACATCTCACTCCCAGGAGCCGACATCCGGATCGTATAAGGAAACGGTCCATGTCACCCAGGCAACCAGACAGCCCCACAACGTTTCCAAGAATTGTGTAAAACAACTGAGTTTGGGAGCTCCTGGTAGAGAGAGGGGCTGGCGGTACCTGGGACCTGCTCACCAGGAGCGGAAAAGAAAGGCTGGAGTTAGCTCAGGCATCCCATCATGCGAGGAAACGCGGGAGAAAGATCGGCTCAGTCTGGGCGTGGTCGTTAGTTCAGGAGACACGCAGACACTTTTCTAACCACTCGGATGTACTGACGGATGTAATGCTGGCAACGGTTCTCGGAGACAGGGGCTCTCATCCCTGTTTCACGGTGCAGACGCCGAGGCACAGAGAGGTAGACGCTGAACACAAGAGGCTCTTCCCTATGTCGTGTCCCTGGGAAACTTGCAGACGGTGAGCTCCCAGTGTGCAGACAGAGAGGCGCTGTTTGCACCGCTGTCTCTATAGCACCTAGCGCAGTGCCTGAATCAAAACAGGCCCAGTAAGTATTTGTCAGAGGGGAGGAGGGAAGGAAGGGAGGCATGGAGAGAATGCAGGGGGTGGGGGGCAGAGGGGGGATCGGGGAGGAAGAAGGTAGGAAGCAAGGAGCTCTGTACACTTCCTGGTTACCTGTCATCTAATCCCCAGTCAGGGACTAATTTACGAGATGAGAGTTTGAAGCTAAGGATGTTTAAAGGTCTCTCAAAAGAAATCGCTTCAAAAGCGACTGTGGCTTTTTTTCACCTCTGGCTCTTTCTTCTGCAATATTTTCCCCTTGGTTTCCCACACCCTTTACTTATTGCTGAAAAACCTCCACACACACACAAGCACACGAATGTGCATTATCACACACGTGTGCACCGTCATACACACACACTCCTCCAGAACACGGTTGCCCGACTAGCCAAGCCACTAGACCCCATGTTTTGCGTTTGCTGTCGCTGTCCTACGAAGACCCAGAGAGAAGACCCAGCAAAGGGAATCACTGCAGCCTCGCCCTGTCTTTGTCGGCAGGACAGCCTGCAGCTGCCCCCTCTTCTCTGGCTGGGGGGCCTCATCAGCTACCAGGACCAGGCTGCGGCAGATAAAATGCCACAGAATCTGAGAGTGCGACAGCGCACGGGGACCTGACAGATCACCTTGCCTAGGAATTCTGACTCTTAATTTGGGGGGAGTCCATCCGTGTCCCTCCAAGGCCTGACGCCTCTCAGCACACTACACTGTCTCTCCACCCTCGGGTCACCCCCAGAGCAACATCTTCACACAGGGCGGTGGAGCATTTTAGTTCCGAGTGCTCGAGTCAGAGCTAGAGAGGCTCCGGTTCAGTTCCCGGCTCAGCCAGTTCCAGACGCGCACCTTCAGCCCACGTCTTCCCCTCCCTGAGCTTCCGCTCTCCCACAAATAAAATGCTGGTAACAACAGATACATCGTAACATTTATGTAAGGGCTTGATGAGATGATGCATCTAAAGCCCTCAGCACGGAGTCTAGCACATAGTGAGAACCCAATAAAGACTTACAATTACCCAAATGCTTCGTGTTTAGAGATACTCCCAAAAGAAATCGTTTCGGAAACCGCTGTGGCTTTCATCCCCCGTAAGCCGACATTTCGCTCCGGCTCCCGCCAGCAGCGAAACCATGCTGTGAGTTCCCTCGTTTCCAGAGTCAGGAATAGCCCTCTCTTGTTAACTTTCATTTGGAAAGCCATTTCACTCCCTGACATTAAAAAGTGAAATAATAAACAGCCCGGTGCCTGATTTAATGGACAATTAAAATTTAAATTAACAGCTAGTAAGTGATGAGCTAATTTTGTTATTGTAACCATATTAACTTCGTACTTGGAGGAATATAAAAAGGAGAAAAATAAAGCTCTTAAAATGAAAAAAAAAACAGGCAAGAAAAGATTTAAACTCACATATCATGGCCTTGACAGATTCACTCTTTGCAGCCACGTGCTCCAAAACTCGGTCGTCTGATACTCATGCAAAAACGTTTAGATGCCGAAGTAATAAGAATTGATGATCTGGTAGGAAGAAAAAGAACACTAGTGTAACATTTCATTGCACGATGTAGAGCCAACAGCTGGGAAAAGCGGCCCGGGTCACCTCAGGCCGCACTGGTTGGTGGCCTCCGGAACGACCAAGGGTTTTCTTCCTCATCTGGGAACACACAGATCTGCCATGGTGCTAACTGCGGGGCTCAGGGCCAACCCCGGTGTTGGGATCCTGACTCTGGGCTCCCGTAGGACGGGGAGGCTAGCAAGAGCCCCGGGAGGTGTTTCAGGACCCTGGAGAGCGCTGAGCAGCCTTGGGCGGGGGAGACTGGCCTTTCCCTCCCCCACCCACTTTGTCCTGTATGTCCGGCCCAGCTTCACCCAGGGGCCCATTGCTCTCAAAGCCCTTGTCCCTTTGTCATCATTGCATTTTAAAGCATCTGTCCTTCCTGCTGGTACGTGAGGTCCATGAGTTAACGCTCTCTTGTGTAGCGTTAATGGGGCAGCAAACAGCACAGTGTCCGGCAAACACTAGGTGCTCAGCGTGTGTCCTCTGGAATTGATCTAATGTAAATGAATGAACAACTTGTTGAGTCTCAGACGTTAAGGACTCCAGATGCTGCCCTTTCAGAAGCATTTGCCATTTGAGCAGGGCGGGGGGGTGGGGGGAGTGGACTAGAGAGAGCAACAGTGGTTCGTACACAGCTTCACGAAGGGGGTAGTTTTGAGAAATGCAGCATGCAGCGCTGGGTGATTCTGTCACCGTGCGAACATCACGGAGTGCGCTTACACAAGCCTGGACGGTCCGGCCCGCTGCACGTCGAAGCTGCACGGGAGGGAGAGCCTACTGGCCCCAGGCTACAGGTCTGAACAGCATGTCCCTGTACTGAATACTGTAGGCAACCGCAGCGCACTAGTGTCTGACAGCTGAATATAGAAAGGCACAGAAACAGCCACAGACAGAGGTAAAAAACGGTGCTGCTGCACACGGCACTCATGAACGGAGCTCGCGGGCCCGGGAGCTGCCCTGGGTGAGTCCGAGAGGGGCGGTGAGGGAGGGAGAAGGCCCAGGGCGCTGCCGTCCACTGCCGCAGACTTTATAAGTTGGTGCAGACTTCGTACGCTCAGGCTGCACCAACTTCATCGAAAATTCTTTTTTCAATAATAGCCCTGGCTGGCATAGCTCAGTGGATTGAGCGTGGGCTGCAAACCAAAGCATCGCTGGTTCGATTCCCAGTCAGGGCACACGCCTGGGTTGCAGGCCACAGCCCCCAGCAACCGCACATTGATGTTTCTCTCTCTCTCTCTCTCTCTCTCTCTCTCTCTCTCTCTCCCTCCCTTCCCTCTCTAAGAATAAATAAATAAAGTTAAAAATTTTTTTAAAATAATACATTAACTGTAGTTCACTGTAACTTTTTCACTTTGTAAGCTTTTAATTTTTTAAAACTTTTTTTGGCCTCTTGTGTAATAATACTTAGCTTAAAACACAAACACATTGTACGGCTGTACATACATATTTTCTTTATATTCATATTCTATACACATTTTTCTATCTTTAAAAATTGTATTTTTCTCTTAACTGTTTAAACTTTTTTCTGTTAAAAAACTGAGACACGAACCCACACACTAGCCTAGGCCTGCACAGGGTCAGGGCCATCGACACCCCTGTCTCCCACCTCCACATCGTGTCCCCCTTGAAGGTCTTCAGGGACAAAAGTAAGCCTGGGGCTCTCATCTTGAGACAGGCCAGTGAGCCAGGACAAGTGGAACAGGAAAACGAAGACAGGCAGCTGAACAAACTGGCGGAGCAATTCACAGCCGGCTAAGGAAGGTCACCTCCCTCGAGATAACATCTAGGCCTCCATTGCATTTCAGCTCCAGGCCCAGAAAAGCAGCAAGCCAGGTGGGCGACACCAGGACCAGCTACTAAGGACCCCCTGACCTGGCACTGGCAAATCAGTGAAGACCAGGACCTCTAAAGAGCACACCTGGAACATTGATGAATATTCTGATGGAACCCTGGAGACCCCCCCTAAAAAGTCCAGCCTGCAAGAGAGAGATAAAAGCCTCAAGACAAAAGACCCAGCTGGAGCTCTCCATCTGGGAAGCAGCCGGCCCTTCCCTTCCCCTTCCTCCCCCCTCTCTTTCCCCCCACAGGCACACATCTCCTAAACTCTAAGGGTCCCCCACCAGGGAACAATGGGCAGTCGCAGTCGTCCCAGGCTAATCCCCTGAACCTGCCCCCAGAGCCCCCTTTTCTCTGACTGGCCAGTGAGCCAAGGCAGCCCAGCCTGGGCCCTCCTGCTGCTGCTTCTACGCTGAGCCCCTCCTTGTCTCACTGCTCCCACTTTAATAAACACACCCTCACACTCACCTGGACTCGTGTTGTGAAATCGTTCCTACATGAAGTCAAGAACCCACACGCTCCCAGCTGGCCCTAGGCAGACCCAGTCGGGGCCGGACCCCCCCCCCCCCCCGCGCCTGGCAACATTTACTTACACCAGCATCACCGCAAACACGTGAGTAATGTGTCACTAGGCGACCCTGCAACAGCTACAACGTCGCCAGGTGGCAGAGATTATTCAACGCCGTTATGATCTCCAATGCAACGGGACCACCATCATATACGTACGTGGTCTATCATCGACCAAAACGCTTTCCAGCGCGTGACCGCACTGAGTCCGGAGAGAAGGCTACTGCACAGTGTGACTCCAGGCACCAAGAAGTGGCCAGAGGCTAGACAGACAGTGTTGGGAGGGGTAGCTTCCACGAACTCATCACATCGCAGCCTGTAGGTGCCTCTCTGCTTGACTGCATGCTGGTCTGGCTTCAGCGAGCAGAAACTGTCTCAGGAGCAAGGAACGCCACTCGATTCTCACAGTGTGTGAAGCGCCTGACAGAATCCAATCTGATTCTCATAAGATGTGATCTGAGTGGGGGGCAGCCTTCTGCCCATAGGGTCCTCCTCCCTTCTCTGTGTATTTTTCTTTTCTTTTTTTCTGCAAACCCAACTGCCATAGTCCCTGCTTGGGATAAAGAACACGTGTTGCCTTTTGGCAGCTCAGGATCCGCTCCCGCCAGCTTCAGCAATAGCTCCTTCATTTGCTTTGGGAGAATTTCCTCTCGCTCAATGCGTGTAGTTTTAACGACACCCAGAGTCGAGGCACACCCACCCTTGGGCATATGGCTCCAGCGCGCCAGATCAGCCCCTTCCTGCTGTGACTCTGAGTCTTGAGTGGAGTGTCACAAACAGAAAAAAAGGAGTTGACAAAACTTCTTCCAGAGTGACACCTTTTGCGGAATGCCATCCACTTCACCCACAAGCCCACACCAAAGCATCCCTTTCCTCTTCTGAGCCGGGTGCTCCAGCCTCCTCACTGGGTCTGTCCTGCTAATAAATTCACTTTCTGCTTAAATTGGCCTGAGTCTGTTTTAACATCTTATAATCCACGATCTCTAACTCGTCCTTTGGGTCAGAGAGCAAGAGGTAAGGCATCGTCTGAGCTTCCAAACTCTCCTCCAATAGCACAGATAATGTATCGCATTTATTAGTTAGCTTCCTTCCAAGGGACGTAAAGAATCTGATAGCTAACAAGAGTAAAAGGAGGGGAGAAAAATTAGGGTAGAGTCAGGAGGATAAGTCCTACTGGTGGTAAGAGGCGGATAGGAGAGGCTGTCCAAAGGAAACCTATTTTTTTGCCTACTTTGTTTGGCTTCACCTTCAAGGAAAGGAAAAGACCCAAATTCGCTTCACCGAGGACAGGGTCGTGGGGATTCTGCATGATCAGCAGGACTCTAAGGCCCTCCTGACAGAAGTCCTCCTCGAACCCAGTGTCTTTGTCTCTCTTCCCAGAGGGTCCAGAGGCCCAGCCGTGGCATCCCCACCCCATCACCACTACAGAATGGTCCAGCCCCACAGGCTGCACAGAGGGGGAACTTCAAGGACATCGTGGGGACACCACATCTGAAATACCACAGCTTTCCGACGGTCCGTGTGTCAAGAAACAAATCGGAGGCTCGTGAAATTGGTCTTCCACCGTTCATTGCCACCAGTCACATGCCGCAAAGGTAATATCAACTTCTTCCACTGACTCGGAAGTTCAGCAGAGACTGCGGGAGGAAAGAGGAGCGCAGAGAGAGCCCCGCTGGAGATGCCGGCACTGGCCCCTACGCGCCCTTCTCAGGAGAGCCGTCTGCCCCATACTCCCCACCGCTTCAACAAGCACCTCCCACTAATGTGGGGGCCATGGGACCCGAGAACGATGCACCCAAAAGAAGTCCCATGACCTGTGGGACCTGGGATGAAATGCTGTATCTGGCCAAGCAGCTGACACTGAGGCATTCAGAATTATAAAGCTGGGAGCCTGAGGTGGCACAGGGGTGGAGGGTGAAGAAACGCCTGGAGTTTGGAGCAGCCCTTTTGGGCCCCCCAGTAAGTAGATGAGTGAATAGAAACGCTGTGGCCGTAAAAGAGAAGGAAACCTCACCTTTTGCGACGGCAAGGGTGGACCTAGAGGGAATTATGCTAAGTGAAATAAGCCAGCCAGAGAAACACAGATACCATAGGATTTCACTGATATGTGAAATCTAATGAACAAAATAAAACAAACAAACTATAGAAACAGACTCATAGATACAGAGAACAGACCGACAGCTGTCGGAAGGGAGTGGGTGGGAGGGCTGGGTGGAAAAGGTGAAGGGACTGAGCAGTACAGATCGGTAGCTGCAGCACAGCCACAGAGATGCGGACTGCAGCGTGGAGAGTACAGTCGATAACGTCAAGGGAGTGGGGGGTGGGGCCAGTGCATGCCTGCGGCAGCTGGGGGTGAGAGCACTTGCTAGAGGGCATGGTTTTCTGGCCACTTTGCTGTGCGTCTGAAACTGATGTGGAATGACATCGAACGTAAACTGTGGTTGCAAACTAAAAATATCTTAAATAAGGAAAAAAGAAAAAAAACACCTTGAGATACGGGAGACAAACCATGAATAAACCGAACGTCTACTCGAGCAGGAATGATGAAGAGCGTGAGGAAACTAGCCAAGAGAGAGAAAGAACAAATAATTAGAGGGAACCAGAGACAGGACGAGAAGAGGAAAGAAGAGACGAGCTACTGAAGCAGCCGCGGGTCCTGACAGCCTCCGAGTTCTAATTGCAAGGCACGGCGGTCCCAATAATAACACACCTCCGGTTCTGACGTGACTTGAAGGAGTCTGTTTCCTGCAGCCGAAAGAACCACACGGAAACAAAGGGAACTGATTTCACAGAGACCAAGGTGAAGAACACGTGAACCAATTTTAATCTTTTCTGGCCCCGGCTTTCAAGCCGGAAATGGGTCGGTCTCAAACAGCATCTTGTGCCTTAAGTCTGCTGGAGTTCTCACAGCGTGCTCACTATTACCCATTTGTGCCGTGTGGCTATGTGCACTGAGATAATGCACATAGAGATAATGATGTTGGGCATACATTCACTCAACAAACACTTGCTCAGCTCCTGCTACACGTGTCACCAGCCCCTCCTGGGAGTGACTGGAGGAAGACGGAAAGGCCGAAGAATCCTGGTCCCTGCCCTGCTGGTGGCCAGACGTAACTGCAATTGTACAAATGGGGAGATAGACCAAGATGGGGCATAGGTGTAGTTCAAGTTCACCTGGCTAATTAGTCAAGGAGATGAGATACTAGCCTAGGCCTCCGGAACTCCTCATCTCCCTAGACTTCTATTGCAACCAGTTCCTGCTTCGGCTATGACTCTGCCAGGGATTGGCAACATTTCACTTACAGAACCAGAGAGCCTAAATATTCCTTATTTCACTGAGTAAGCCTAAATATTTTAGGGTTCACAGGCCATTTTCGTTCTCTGTCCTGACTCCTCAGCTCTGCTGTTGGAGCACAAAAGCCATCAGAGACAACGTGTAAACAGATAAGCAAGGCTGTGTACCAATAAAACTTTATTTACAAAGCAGTGCCTGGGCTTGGCCTGTTGGGCCACAGTTTTCCATCCCCTACTAGATCCTGTGTGCTGGAGGGACCCTCTCCTTCCCACAGCTACGACCCACTTTGAGTCCTGAAAGATTTAAAGATGACGAAGCTGTGTTGAGTCAAGAAATATTAGATATTTTGTTAATCTTACAATGCTCGACTGAGTGGACCATAGTAGGAGGCTACTCACCATCCCACCCTAACTTAGAAATGTATCATTTCACATAGATAATGTACTCGCTCTGAAAGCTTCTCAATATCCCAGTTGTCCATCACCGTAACAACCCACACTTGATAATGAAAAAGTTGAAGCAATGACAAATACAAATTCAGGCATTGACTGCTTTGAATATAAATTTTCACATTTCAAGATATGCTACTAACAGACCAGCCGGTGGTATCATCAAGCATTCAGAATTTCTTGGATCCTCGTACAGCTGTAAACATACGTATTTGTATTTTCCTAAAGGCCAGCAGTCATACATCGAGAATCTTAAATTACTCAGAGTATATACATACACACCAGGAGGCAAACTCAGTCCCTATCAGGAGAGGTAAAACTGTAGAATCAGAGACACACCAAAAAATTAACTGGGAAAAGCTAATAAAGATCATTGTGTAAATACAGACAAATCAGCTCGATGCGAACTCCCGGTGAGGGGGATAAAGAGGGAGCCAGACTAGATTGTACGTCTTTCCCCTCCCCCCCACGGGAAGGACGCACTCCCACCTGTCGGACTGCGAGCCCTTCCTGTGAATGACACGCTGACTTCCCATCATCAGAGTCCACCGTGGTCACAGGGATGAAAGACAGACCTCGAGGGAGTCGGGCGCACGGCCCACTTCCCCCGGGCCCCTCCCCGGGTGAGAGAAAGAGGAAATATATACCGGCGTCTGCCCCCAGGACCCGGAATGGGGCTCCTGAAACCCCTGCAATTTCCTGGGTGACAGGAGTGTCTTTTGTTCCCATGAGGTGACTCTGAAAGGGCTCCTGGGGGAGGGTGGGTCACCGGAAAGACCATGATCGGAAGCCTGGAAATTTCAGCCCCACCCCATCCTCCTGGGAAAGGAGAAAGGGCTGAAAAATGGAGTCGGTGATCTATCATGTGTATGTGATGAAGCCTCCATAAAAAAAACAAAATTCCAGAGTTCAGCCTTCAGGTGGCAAACACACCCACGTACTGGGAGGGTGACGCACCCTCCCTCCGCAGGGACAGACGCTCTTACACGTGGGACCCTCCCAGACCTCGCCCTGTGGATCCCCTCATCTGGATGTTCATCTGTAGCCTTTAGCATGCCCTGTAACACAGCAAACCTCAACCTTTTTGGCACCGGGGACCGGTTTTTCGGAAGGCAACTTTTCCACGGACTAGGAGTGAGGTGGGGGAGACAGGAGGTGGAGCTCAGGCTGGGACAGGGGCAGGGGAGGGAGGTTGAGGACCCCTGGTTTAACATATTATAAATATAAGCATTTGCATGAGTTCTGTGAGCCCCTCTAGCAAATTACTGAACCCGAGGAGGTGGTCATGGGGACCTTTAATTTGTAGCCAAACTGGACAGAAGGTGTGGGCAACGTTGGGACTCTCTACTTTCACATGGCATCTGAAGTGGGGGGGGGGGCCGACTTGTGGGATGAGCCCTCCCCTGTGGGCTCGGACACCACCTCCAGGTAGACAGTGTCAGAATTGAGTTATATTGCAGGACACTCCATCTGTGCCGTGGAGAACTGCATGGTGTGGGGAAAACTTCCACACCTTCGGTGCCCACAAGTGTCAGAAGTGAAGTGCTCTGCACGAGGAGTAAAGGAGACACACAGACAGGAGAGACAGAGCTTTTCCAACACAGTCTCCAAGGCATGGACACGTCCTCATCTCCCATGGAAGCCCATGCAGCTCCCCAGCCCTGCACCATGGGAAGGGTGGAAGGGCACGGACTGATGTGGCTGTTGGCAAAGGGTGCAGCCTGCATCCTCTCTGCCCTGGGGCTGCCAGAGAAAAATGGGCAGGGAAGCAGCCTGAGAAGCCCAGACCAGTTCCACTCACGATGCCCTGACTCTCCAGGAAAAGAGTTTCCTGGGAGTGTTGGGAATTCTCAGAGCTTTTCCTATCCAACTTTCATGTCTGCCTACTTTCAGACGATTCCTTCCCTCCTTGTCCCTGGGGGCTTCCTTGGAGACACTATAAAGTGGGCTTGGGGGCTGGAAAAGCACATCTGCCTGCAGGTGTGGGTCACCTGGGGGCTGCCCCTTCGGGATCCAGCAGTCCATGCATGTTTCACTGAATACTCACCTCGGGATGGTACTTCCTGAGGGCAAAGAGCCTCTCTCTTTAAGGCTGCTACTCTGAGCACCTTCTCAGTGTTTGTGGGACTAAACCTTTTCTCTGCTCATGCCTTAGAGGTACCACGTGACAATAAGGACAATAATAATTGTGGCTGGCATTTATTAAGTCCTTATTATGTGCCATGTGCTCAGCTATGCATTTTACATTCATGGCCATCTTTTAATGTGTAGGAAAACTTTCAAAGTAGGTACAAGAAGTGTCCTTATTACAGTAAGGCAGTAGAGTATGGTGCCTTAAGAGCATAAACTCCAGAGGAGCCTGAGTTCAGATCCAAGTCTCCTACTTACTAGCTGTGTACCCTTGGCCAAGTGGCTGAAGCTTTCTGGTTGTATGAGTCATCTGCCACTGCATAACAAATAGCCCCTCCACCTACTGGCTGAATGAAGCAATGCACATCCGTGACCTCATAGTTTGGGTAATGGCCTAGCTGGGTCCGCTTATCCAGGGTCTCTTACAAGGCTGTAATCAAGGTGTCAGCCAGGGCTTAAGTCATCTCAATGCCTGAGCTGGGGAATATCTGCTTCCAAGCTCAGTTAGGCCTGGCAGGATTCACTTCCTAGGGTGTCGTGGGACTGTTGGCCTCAGTTCCTCTGTAGGGGTTTGCTTCACCAAAGCCCGCAAGCTGAGCAGGCAACTGAAACAGTCTGCTAGAGAAGCAGGAGTGACCGTGTCCTGTAACCTAACCGGGAAGTGACATCACATCATCTTTTCCATGCCCTGCTCTGCTTTGGAAGCAAGCCACTCGTCTAGTCCACTCTCGGGAAGAGAATGTAACGCCCAGGCCTGGAGTCTAGATGGCAGGGATCACGGGAGGGAGTCTCACAAGGCTGCCTGCTACTCTGGGTCTCAGTATTTGCATCTGTGAAATGGACACACTGGTGCCCACTCAGGAGGCTGCTCTGCTTATTAGATGAGTTATTACACGCAAAAGCACGCAGATGGGGGACTGCATTTTTTATAATAGGGACGCCCACGTTTTTAGCAACAGGTGTTATTATGGTAACACTAAATACATTTGTAAAGATTCTTCTTAGTCTCACGTAAGGTAAACACCAAGCGTCATCCCTTTCAGCGCTGTCTGCCACCCTGGGGGCTTCAGGAGCCGCAACACACTCGGGAATCATCATCGTCCTCAGGAGGACCTTCTGCTATCATATCTGCTTTCGACAGCATGGTTGCATAGCATTTTCCTTTGCTTATAAAAATGCCTGCCAGTGGCATGTGCCACGCAGATAACTGGAGGCGGAAGCCCCCCTCTCCGCGTTGGAGCCCCCTCCCATCGCGCAGCAGCCTGCCCCGATGATGAGCCCCACACTCACCAAACTGCTCCTAACCCTTCTCACCTCCCACGGTGGATTACGCCCTCCGCTACGTTGCGGTGTTTATTTAATTTATGCCCCAGCTGCCCCACTCGAGACCGGAGAAGAGAGCTCCCCTCAGATCGCTCCCGTCAACAGCGTAAGTGGAAGGTAATAAACACCCATACGTGGCTCAGACTTTCAGCTTCAATTGGAAATGGAAACTGTGCGATATGATTAAAGTTTAATTTGCATCATCAATAAACATGTGTGCTCAAGCAGCGAGGGCTGCTTCACCTCCCGGTCGCCGTCAAGGGTTTGATGAGAGCGCGCCCGCGGCCTCTCGCCTGAATCAAGTGCTGACTGCAGTGCGGGGTGTGCACGCCAGCACCACGTGAGCAGGGAGTTGATATATTTGTACAAAGGAGAAAAACCACCACGTTTGGCAGGAAGAGGTTGCACATGCTCAGATGAAACCGGACTGGATCGATGGCTCTGCAAAGATGCGCTAAGGGTGCAATGGCTTTTCAAGTATCCATTCGTTCATTCATAAAGTGTTTATTGAGTGCCACTTGAGTGTCAGACCCTGTGCTGGGTCCTGGGGTCATAACGGTGAAGGGAAAAAACAGGCACCATTTCTGCTCTCCTGGAGCTGACAGTGATGCTTGAAGGGGATGTCAGCCAAATAACCAGGCAATTAAATGTAAAACTGCTCCCAAATAAAGTGCCCACAATGGAGAGGTTTACAATGCTTGGGGAGCTGTGAAGAGGGAGGTGTGACTAATTCTGTGAGGTCAGGGAGAGCTTCCTGGAGGTGGTGATAATTGGGTTAAAGTCTAAAGAGTCAGGCATGTGGGTCTAACTTGGGTGGGAGTGGGGGCAGGCTTTGGGAGATGGTGCAGACACAGGCACAGGAGGCATCTGTGCGGAGGCCGGGCAGCAAGAGGAAGCAGGGCGGATCTGAGGACGGGCTGAAAGAAGGCCGCGGGGCTGGAGCAGAGAGAGGAGGCGGTTCAGTGTGAGCTTGGGAAGCTGTGCCGAGAACTCCCACAGAACTTTGTAGGATGTGGCAAAGGGTTGAGCTTTTTTTTCTTCTAAGTGCAACGGGAAGGGATCAGAGGGTTTTAAGCAGGGCGGTTGTGTAATCTATTTAAAATGCTGATGCGCAGAAAAGGAAGTAGGTGAAGCAAGAATGGAGGGGCAGAGACCGATGAGGAGGCTATTTCCGTGGTCCAGAGGAAATGTGAGGAGAACTCGGCCTTGCTGACGACAGTGCAGGTGAAAAGTAGACACGCTTTCAACAGGATGGAGGTCAGTATGTGCCCTTCAAACACACGATGCATCGGCTCATCTCGTCTCCATTTGCCCAACCTTCCTCAGTACACTTCTGTCACCTCCAAGAAAAGGCACCATTCAGCACGCACCTTGACGTCTCAGACTTGTGTTTCCGAGCTTACCTGTGTCTTCACCCACCCCTACCTGCGTCTGGTCCCACCAAAGGGAAAGGCAGACCACATGGGCCTTGACTGCCGGAGCTGCACACACATGATCCCTCTGCCAAGAGCACCCTTTCCTCATCCCCCTCCCCCAGCTACTTTGTACTTAGCTCTCAAGTCTCAGCTTAGAGCTCTGCTTTCGGGAATTCTTCTCCAAACCTCTCTGTATAACTGCTCTGGAGAGCATGCATTGCAGCCTCCATAGCTGCTTGCTTAGTTGGCTCCTAGCAGCCAGTGCCGTGAAAACCCTGAAGAGCAAGCTAGGTTTGGTGTCCGTTCTGTCCTCAGGACCCTGGACAGAGCCAGGGGCATGGAAAAGCTCAACAGTCTCTGGTGACTGAAGAGCTCCGCCTTCTTTCTTTTGCCAACTCCTCCCCTCATTCTGTTGGTTCCAACTCTTCCTGTTTCAGCAAGACCTCGGTCCATCAGTTGTCCCTTCTCTCTCACGTATTCAAGCTCACCCTCTTAAACAGAACCCCTCACAACAAGAAAAGCACGCTTCCCCATCGTAAGAACACTCTCCTTTAATCCTGGCTTTCCCCAGCACTAGGAGCAACCCCCAAGCTTCCACTGTTTATCGAACTTCTAGAAGGTATAGTCTGTACACTATTTCTACTTCCTCGCTGCTGGCTTTCATTCTCCAGTTCTACTGAAATAGCCTGAATAGCCCTGGAGACCCCCCAATGCCAAGTTCAATGGTCACTTGTCAGTCTTCATCCTACTTGACCCCTCAGTGATATTCGACGCTGCTGACTCACTTGCCTTCTGCTTGAGACTGTCCCACCCCTTGACGCTCATGGCAACATTTCCCAACCCTTCACCTACCTCACCTTTGCAAGTTCCACTTACTGCCCTTCACGGACTTTCTGGGGTTTTCACGCCATTTAACAGAATAAACTAAGGTGACAATAAGCTATATGATTGTACGTTTCTTTTTTCTCTTCAAAAGTCTTCATCTGTTGGAGAGGGTCACTAAAGTACTTCTGAGTAAAATGATATCATTTCTTGGAATTGCTTTAAAATACTCCAGATGTAGTCAAGTATTGTTTGTGTAATTAAACAGGTAAGTATAATTGAAAAATAAAAAGTAATAGTATTCACCACCCTGATTCCATCTTAGAATACCAAGGGTCTCCTTATGGATCTGAAAACCAAGGCTCTTTTTACCACAAAAACCCACATGCTTCTGGCGACTGGGAGAGGCCTTAGCCAGAGCAAGGGCTCATGGTGTCTACTGCATGGATGCGGGGTGAGGGACGGGTGTGTGGGTTATGACACAGGAATCCTGGACTCGTGGCCAGGCTTGGCTCTGCCAGGATCCCCACCTGGGACCTGGAACGGCGTGTTTACCCACGCTGAAGTGAGTCTCTCCACCTCCATAAGCACACTTCAGAAAAACAGTCTTCCGTAAGTGAAATGAATGCTGCATCTCTCAAATCTTGGAAATCGTCACGATGGAAAAATCTGAAACGTTCTGTGATTCGTGAAGGGCAGCAGCATGGCGCGGTGGTGAAGAACCCGGGCTCTCGGGGGAGGCAGACGTGGACGTGAGCCCCTGCCCCCTGACTTCCTAGAGCGAGGTGACCTGTGGCAGGTCCCTGGGGACTGCGGTGTCGGTGCCCACGCGTCCACAGGGGAAGAGCAACTCCTCACCCCACAGGGCTATGAAGGGGGTTAAAATGGGGAAACACCCACACTGTAGTCGATGTCTCCCAATGCTCAGCAGAGGGTGGGGGCCGACTGGGAGGCAGGGAGCCCCAGGCTGGCCCTCCGGGAGAACGTCAGATTGGTCCCCCTGCCCCTTTCCCGCGCCTCCTGCTGAGGATGATTTGCATTTGGAGACAGATCCAGCCCTGGGACAAGAGGTCTGAGGCTGGCGATAAAACCGTCAGCCAAGATTTGCTACCTCTTTTTTTTTTTTCCATCCCCCTAGTGTCCCATTAAAAATGATTTATTGTTAGGACGAAACATGGGAAAACAAACGTGATTAAAATGTTCCTGGAATAAGGACCTGTGTGGCAATGGCAGGGTGGGCTGAGTTCTTGAAAAGGCTCCGATTCCTCCATCCAGAGGGGGGTGAGCGGCTGGCAGAATCGGGGAGCAGAGGAAGAGCCTGGATTCGTTCCTCCACTGCTTCCTACACATCCGGGCATCTGCCTTCCCTCTGGCTGACTCCACCCCGTGGACCCCGTCCACAGGCACCTGGGCCAGAGGGTGGGCATCCTCACAGCGGAGGGAAGGCAAGAGAGGGTGGGGAGGCAGAATACGCTCTACCTTCTTCCTACTCTGCCTTCCCAGAGGTAAAAAAAAATCCCTCGTAAATTACAGAAACGTGGTAGATCTGTCAAAGGTCCATGAGGTCAGTTACACAGGGTGTGAAACACGCGGCCCGGCTTTGACGTCTCCCAGGACCCTTTTGCACCCTGGGAGGTCTGCGGTACATCAATTGCAAAAATGCCCACAATTCTTCACTCCTCCTGTCACCACGCCCCTCGCCCTGTGACCGCAGCCCCTCCCATCGAGAAATGGGGACTCTTCCCAGTCTGGACGTGGGTTTGTCTCGTGACTCGGTGTGGCTCACTGAATGCCGCGGAAGTTAGTGTGTGCCAGCCAGTTCCAAGGCTAAAGCTCAAGAGACTTCCTGTCCCCTTCTGGTAACAAGCACAGGTTACTACTCCACTGGGCGATGAAAGACAACACAGTCTGTCACCACCCATCAGCCACTGCGCCCCACAACCAGGTGACTCTGATACACATGAGGGAAGCCACCGGCGACTAAAAGCCTCTGCCAACCACACCCTGCCCGCAGTTCACGAGCAAACCCCGCTGAGACCAGCCCATCTTGCCCTCGGCCAGTAGAACTGCCCGCAGACTAGTAAGCAACAATAAATGTTTACTGTTTGAAGTCAGTGGCCTTGGAGGCGGCTGCTTGTGCGGTGAAACCAACTGATACATAGTCCGTGTGCGGTGCGACTGAGCAGCATCACACCTTCCTCGCATGCACCTCCTGCCACCCGCCTCCCCAGAAATAGCGTTACCCAATTATTCCCCCAAATCAGAAGGGGTGCTGTTGGTTTCCTTCAGCTCTCCAGAATCTGGTAAAACCCCTGGTCAATGTGAAAAACCATCCCCAGGGAGTCGGATGACAACAACTTCCTCTGGATGAGGCCAGAGTGTTCGGCCACTCAGAGCCCAAAGGGGAGACGAGCCCTTGCTCCACTCGGGCCTCCTGAGGGTGGCGCACGGGGCTTCCCTGGACCCAGCCCAGACCCGGTCCACTGCACGGTCCCCCTGCCCAGGGGCACCATGGTACCCCTGGCTGGTAAGAAACTGGGGGTAATGGGAGAAAGAGCTGGAAATAAAAGTGCATGTGTTTAGTCACACTCAGCGAGCTGCGCCTTCCCATACTCGATCGCCCAAGACAGGGAGGGTTGACCTGGACTGGCCAGGCCAAACTTGTGTGCTCTGTTTCTCTCTCTCTCTCTCTCTCTCTCTCTCTCTCTCTCTCTCTCTCTCTCTCTCTCTCTCTCTCTCTCTCCCTCCTTCTCCCCTCTCCCCGGTTTGTGAGATCGCAGAAAAGATGGTGCTTCCTGCTTCTTAAGGAGAGGCATTGCTTTCGCCCCCTTGGAATCCACGGGACAGCCGCAGTGAGGCCAGGGGAAGGCCCTCTCGGACCCCATCCAGGCTGGTGAGGGAAGCTGCCTGCACAGGCCCAGCACCTGAGAGCACACACGGGGGTTTGGGAGCAGGAGTCCCATGTTCTCTTAACGGCATACATGCTCTTAAAGACGCTCCCTGCACACCCACTCTGACCAAAGACCCTTCCGAAGTCTCTCCCAGAGGAAAATCTGCCTCGGGCTCCGGGGACGCAAGAAGGAGGGCCAGCGTCGATCGCTCTGGGAGCAAAAGGAAACAAAGTGGACGGGGTCGCTTTAACGGCTGGTGCTGACAAGAGGGAAACGGGCACAGCATCAGCTGGCAGAGGACGTGGAGCTGCAGCTGAAGCCACACCTGTGGGTTTTCCTGTGGGAATATTGGGAGGGGACTGAAGTAAGTGTCCGGGATCGGACTCTCTTTGATACGAGGGTATCAGCCTCTGATCGGGCACAAAGGGGGAATTCGAACACACAGCAAGAAATGCTGGAAATGTTTCTCTAAACAGAAATCAGTCCCTAAAGCCGAGACCTTTCCTCTGCAAACCTATCGCCATTCTCGAACTCGTAACATCATGGGGATTGTTACCGCAGGGCCGTCCCTTCCCCTCCAGCTCCCGCTCGCCCTCACCAACCCCAAATCCTTAGGTTCCCCGTCCGGAACTTCACCTTCCGGCCACTGCTACACCGCGGGGCACCCCGGGTGAGCTCCTCCCGCTAGGTTTCTGCAGATACATCTGGGACACTCTTGTCCCTTCCCTCTTCCTAGCTAACTCCTGCTGTCCCTCCAGGTCTCGGCTCAGCTGCCCTCCCTCCTGGAATCTGTGTCAGGGGACCCTTGGACAGTGCTGTCTCAGCAGGTGGAACACCCCTGGGCGTTTTCTACGAGTCACTGTTTTCTTCCCTTGAAGATACAGAGTTGGATAAATTGTCACTTAGGGATCATAACACCAGAAGGTCTGGGCCATCATTGCACGTCCATGGGATAATTTCTATGAGTTACAATGCTGGAAGGAACCAAATCATGAGCTTTTAAATCCATTTTGCTTTAGGTCATAAAAAATGTTGCATGCTTGCTAATTGTTTCTGTCACAGGATACAGGAGACCAGTCCCTCCTTGCCCGCATATAAATTGAAAATTGTAATTGGATGTCATCACTGTCAATCATCCTGGGTGCAGGGTAGAGGGCAGGTCACCCCTCCAAGGGGAGGAGCATGAAGTAGTGCCGGGTTGTGGTCAAGGAGTTTGACTTGGATGTATCTTGTTCTGACCCATTTCCCTAACCCCAAGGCAGAGGAGGGGAGATGGAGGGGGCTTCATCTCTGCCAGACCCTTGAAGCCATTTAAGAAGAGGGCCTCATGAGTGGAGATTTGGGAACCCGTGGAGTAATAGCTGGTGCCTTCTTAATGATACTCTGAGTAGAAAATAAAGGGGCTTGCGGAGGGAGAAGAAAAGCTGTATTGACTGATTTCTGTTCCTTGGGGTTCTGAACCTTTCACTGGCTGCTTTATAAGAAGCAGCAATTAATGAATGCATGACTGGTAAGAAGACAGGTGTCCGGCCGATTCTTTGATTACTCCTAAAATAGAACTTTTGCTAACCCTACCGAGAATAGGTGTGGGGCCCCTCCTCTAGCCCCCACAGACCCTCTGGAGGCGGCGGGCAGACTGCCCCTCCCAGAGTCTGTCTCCACCCCCGTCCCCACCCCTGACAGGTTGTGAGCTTCCTGAGGACAGGAACACATCTTGCTCACGTCAGTGCTAGCCAGCTCCCAGAATGCATGGGCATGCTAACCTGTGGGTCACACTCACGGCTCAGTTCAGGTGCAGCCGCCACCGAGCTGAGCATCCACAGGGGATCTGACCAGGGGGTGGTTCGGACCAAGACCCGTGGATCAACCAGTTACCAGTTGTGGTCTCACCAACTCAGCGGACTGAAGCGACTGGCCCTCAGATCTATCAGCCTGTGATTCCTCGGGGAGCAAACGACCCCACTGGCAGTTCCCCTGTCTTAGGCCTCCAAGGACAGAAGTGGGCTCAAAGCCCGATCCTGCCACTTACTTGGGAAAGCTGGTCACCCTCCCTGTGTCTCAGTTTCTTCACACACACACACACACACACACACACACACACACACACACACACACGGGGCCTTTGGGGTCCTTAGCCGGGGAACATTCCAAACAGGATGAAAAACGGATATGGGCCCCATATCTGTCTGGCACCCAAAACAGGCGTAAGCATAATTAGGACACTTTGGGCGGGTGGACAGGACGTCTCTGTGTCCTTGTCCATGTTCCTTTTCCCTTGTCTTCTAGCGTGTGGATCAGCAGCTGCACGGCGATGCACCAACGCTTCCCGCTGACAGGAACGCCAGACACAGCGCAATCTCACAGCTCAGATATTGGTCCGGCTGCTCCTAGTGCTGCCGGCGTGACGGACGGGAGTTCTGTTGCAAACGTGAAAACCTGCTGTCCTTCCTCCCGCGCTGGCACATCGGTACGATGGTCTCGCACACTCGTCCTGGCACACAGAAGACAGTGGGGCTCTAACGGGTTGGGGGCTCTGCATCCAAGCTGGCCAGCACACTTTCACCATCAGCTTGGATGACAGAAGGGACCGGACTAGCGACACGCATGCTCCCATCACTTAGAGACCACAGAGGGAACCGCCAGAGCCAGAGGCAGCGGGTGTCCGCCAGGGGAGCACCGGCTCCGCCAGCACTTGTTGAGCACCTGTGGGGGCGGGGCCTGGGCCGGTCCAGCGCCCTTCGTGCATGGGGAGGCGTGAGATAAATCCTTCTTAATGGGGTGAAGGGATGAATAGAAGCCTGCATATTGTGAAACCGCTGAGGACTCCATAATGCTTCCTCTTTTGGAACCTGAATTTCCAAAAAGCAATCAAATCTGAAAAAAAAATTTGGCTCAAAGAGACGAATGTTATCTTTTTGGGCAAAACCCCAAAGACATTAACTGCTGCGAATGTGATGAATGCCTACACCCAGGGGAGGGGATAATGGCTTGGCTGCTCAAGGATGAAAATCCACAGAGACTTAACTCCATTTCAAGGAGAGTGTGTGACCACCAGCCATAGGTGCCAGCTGGACCACACAGGTGTGTTGGAAGCGGCCTTTGCTTTAACCTGTGTGCTCCCAAAACCTTCACGTCGTTCTGTTCAGTGGGGACTGCATTAATGCGGGAGCTGGGAGCTGGGGGTCTTTTAGTTGAGGGAAGGAGAGACAAAGAGGTTCTGGGCTGTGTGCCTAGAGGCCCTGCCATCTCCTCACCGCTGCACCTCCCCCGCCCCCAGTAGCTCGCACAGTGCCTGGTACATAGTAGACTGCTCAAAACACAGTGGGCTAGGTGAATGAGGACATCTGACAAGCATACGACCTAGCTCTGCTACGTTACAATACGTTACAATGTTACCTGCATCACCGCAAAGGTAATGCATGTGTGTGTAATGTACAATTTGTATCTAGTGTTTCTACATTACTTCGTGGTTCTAGAAGGCAACATTTAGTCTATACTATTTAGTCTACAATCTATAACAGAAAGTACCATAACGCAGAAGAGACTGAACCATGGGGGCACTCAGAAGAAAAGAGAAGAGGCCTTCAGAAATGGGGACGCTGGGAGACGTCCTGGAAGAAGAGACATCTACTGTGGGTTTTAAAGCACAGGCAGAATCCAGGGTGTCACCGTGACACCGCACGATCCAGGCTGAGAGTATGGTAGGAGACACACTTCCGCAAAACACAAATAGCAGGACAATGTTTAACCAAGTACGTTCTAAGGAGCATTTTCACAAAACCACCTGAGGATGACCATCCCCAGCCTGCTGGGTCCAAGTCTCTGCTCATGAGGCTCATGAACCTGAACTCCAACAGACTCTCTCACGAGCTACATTTCGGGAACTGCTGTCAAAGAGCACAGGCTCAGCATTTCATCTAATCCTCTCAGTTCGCCAGAGAGTCAGGTGCACTTATCTTCAGTCTGGGGCTGGGAATGCTGAGGCGCGGGAAGATGGGGTGACTTGCCCAGGGCCACCCGGCCTGCAGGTAAAAGAGTTGTGATTCCAGCAGAGAACATCAGGCATCACACCTCCAGGCTTCCCCGCTCCCTGTCACCGCGTCCCTGGATGCAAGGCTCCAGGACCGGGGGTGCCTTCCGATAACAACGGTACGTCGTGGAGATAGATAAAGACAGTGATGCTGTTTTACACCTTTTAAAAGAAAGAAAGCAGACACCAGCACTCTGAGGGCTGCGGGCTTTATCAGGCGGCTCTGATTAATGAGCAAAGCCCTGGATGCCGCTTCCTAACAGAAGCCTGCTGTGATTCCAGGAGATTTCCATCTCGGGGATGCGCGGCTGTGCTGGCTCTGGCGGAAGTGCTGGTTCTCCCCTGCACTTGATTGGGCTCGTCTTTGTTTTTAAACAAAAAGGTCAATAAATACATGCATCCAGTAGAGTGACCAGTGATCAGGAGATGGAGTTCAAAGTTACCGTTAAATAGCCATTGGGGTTCTCACTGGATGGACGCTTCACCTGTGGTCAGCTGGACATGGGTGGTTAAAACATCCAAGGTCCTCAGTGGATTGAGTGTGGGCTGCAAACCAAAGTGTTGCACGTTTGATTCCCAGTCAGGATAAATGCCTGGGTTGCAGGCCATGACCCCCAGCAACCGCACATTGATGTTTCTCTCTCTCTCTCTCCCTCTCTCCCTCTCCCCCCCTTCCCTCTCTAAAAATAAATAAATAAAATCTTTTTAAAAATCCAAGGTCAAAAATCCAAAAAAGTTAACCTTCTTTACTATTCCAAGGCCTCCCTTGTTTCCAAGCCCTCCCTGGCTGCCCACTAAGTCCATGGAGAAGGTCACGTGACTCAAGAGGGCTGGCTTGCCCCCTCCCTTCCTTCCACTCCCTGCTCAAAGGTCAGCTTCTGAAGACCCTCCCTGACCCCCTGCTGGGAACAGCCTGGCCTCATCCCACCTCTGGGCCTTCTCCACCACCTTACTTGGCTTTTCTCCTTGCCTCTTAGTGACATGCAATATTATATTAATCTGCTTATTTGTTTTCTTGTAAATTACCTTTCTCTTTCCACTAGGCAGGTGAACTCCATAAGGTTAGAGACCCTTGTTTTCCCCACCCCCATTTCCAAATCCAGGGCTGAGCCCATTACATTGTGGACACTGCCTAAACATTTGCTGAATGAAAGAACACGTTGTCACAAAAGCGCACCCCCTGCTCTGAGAAGTAACTTCATTCCCACTTCTAATTGCCTTCACTTGGTGATGTTATTTAAAAACAACACTTTTTTTCCCTAGTAACATCTTGCAACAGCTTCCTTCTCGTCATCCCTAGGATAACGCAAACTTTGTGGTACGGTTTCCTGGACCCTCTGCTTCTGGCTGAGGGTTCTCCGCAGCTCATGCCACGCCCCTTTCTGACCTGTGTCTCTGCATGTCCTATATCCATGCAACTGCTTTCGCCCTTTTTTTGGTTCTTTCTACCGGCATCTTCTCACCCTAAAACTCTTCCTTCTTCCTCTTTGAACCTGGTTAATTCCTAGGCACCCTCCCACTCTCAGCTTCAGCACCACTTTGCCGGGCTGCCTTCCCTGAATTTTCAGGCTCAGCTAGCTCCCCTGTGACATGTCTCCACGGCTTCCTTCATGTTCACCCTCTGTCGCACCTAAACATTGGAACACTTGTTCAGTGTTTGTCTTTGCCGTATACCCCACTTCCTGGCTCCCCCAAGGCGGGGATGGGTTTTCCTCCTGACTGCTGAGTTCCCGAATTGCATTTCGCACAGTGCTGGCGAGGGGCAGTGCTCACTAAGCACCGCCTTCATGAATGAATGCATGCATGCATGCCTCGCGGAGCCCGGGAGTCACCACCGCTGAAATGACCTCCAAACACAGGACAAACGTCTCCATCCCCTGAGATGGTGTTTGAGGTTGCATGGGTGACATCGGGTCTCAGCGTTAGCAGCAGAGTCTCCGGCACCCCCATTAACGCCCAGGTCCAGCCCCTGGCCCAGCAAATCAAGTGCTCTTCTCATCACCAAAGACAACACCCCACCCTCCGCCATCCCCCACCCCCGCCATCGCCCCAGGATCTGAGGCCATTACCAAATCCACACCCTAAATGGCAAAAACCTTAGAGACGGGGATCCTTCACAAATGTATTATGGAAGCCTCTAGCTAAGAAACAACACTTCTGTGTTTTTCGAGGTGAAAAATTTGCAACTAGCTCAGCATCGAGAACACGAGCAATTGCAGCAATCTGGAGAATTGTGCTGAAATTGCAGAGCCAGGAGGCCAAGGGGAAGAGGCCACGCTCGCTTCACATTCACAGAGAGAACCCCGGCGCTCGTCTGGAGACCACAGGAGAGGCACAGAGCGGGGCCGAGGAGGGGAGAGAAACTCGGAGAGACCTTTCGGTGCTTTTGTTTAAGTCTAATTACAAAAATCATAAACACAAAAACATCCCCCATAATTAACCACCCGGAGACAGCGACTTCTAATATTTAGCTGCATGCCCTTTCTGGAGGGAAGGAGGTGGGCTGGAGGCTGCACTTATTACTGAACAGCCAGCCCTCCTCACCCGGCAATGCGGCACAACCACGCTCCAACGGGAGGCATCGCAATCAGGTAGACCTGCACCTCACTCTTGCCCAACCAGATGCTATTTAATTCTCCTGGCGAGAAGAGAATTAAGCCTTAATTTCCTCATCTATAAACTGGGGACAAAAGTGGAATCGATCTCTCTGTGTCGAGAAGATTAAACGAAGTAAAATATGTATGTTATTAACACTGAGTTTGTTGCATAATAGATGTTCCAGGAGCTGTCCTTAATATTGGAGTCACATTAGCATTTACTCTTCCCCAGCGTAGCTTTTGGTGGACCATAGTGTTGTAGTAAGTGGATTCACTTAGCCGATCCCCTATTGTTGAATAGATGCATTGTTATTTTTCTTGTCTGTTGGGTGGGGCTTTGGGATAAGGAGCCACGCCAAGGGTCCCCAGGAGAAGAGGGAGTGCATGAAGAATGATGGCTTCCAGCAAATGTCCTGGGGCCAACAGGGGTGGTGCCGATGACGAAGGAGTTCCCAAGGAGGAAGGAAGAGGGGAGGAGGGGAGGATGGCTGAAATCATTCAATGGAGGACAGACAGCTGGTTCTCGTTCTAGGAGCTGGATTGGAGACCAGAGCGATAGAACAGCCCACAGTAGCCAGAGTGGTATTTTAAAACGTAAGTCAGACATTGCTTTCTCCCGTAAAGCAAACCCATTCTCTCTATCCTGGTCTACAAAATCCAGCATAAAGACCTAGCATCTGTCTCTCTCTCTGACTGTATCACTGTCCCCTTTGCTCACAACCATCTGACCATGCCGGCCTCCTTGCTAGTCTTCAAACTTGCAATGCTCACTCCCGCCTCAGGACCTTTGCACTTGCTGTTCCTTTCACCTGGAGCACCGTCCCCCAGCTCTTTGCACAATGCACGCTATTCGTGACACAAGTCTTTGAAGCTCCTCTGTAAGGTCTTCCCTGACCACCCTGCCTACTATAGCTCCCTTCTGTACCACCACCCCCCCCCGTCACTCTGTCACCCCTTACCTGGTTTGCTTCTCTTCGTAACATTTGCTTCTGTATGAACGTATACAGGCATTTGTTGGTTGTCAGTCTTCCCTACGGAAGCACGAGCTACCTGTGTTGGAACAGCGGCTGCTTGTTCGTTAATGTGTCCCTGTGCCTAAAAGAGAGCCTGCAACACAGCAGATGGCCGCTACGTATCTTTAGAATGCATAAGTAAGCCTCCAAAGTGGCTTGAGGTGCTGGGCCAGCCTCTGTCTGTAGAGCAAAGTAAGTCCACACATTCCAGGTTCATGGTGTATTGTAGTGGCTAAAGGCAGAGATGAATGCATTCACGGGGATGATGGATACATCACTTCCCGGCTGTGTGATCTCCAGCGTGTTGTCTGACATCTGTGTGCCTCGATTTCTCACATGTAAAATGGTGATGACAACGATGCCTCTTTAAAAGGGTTGTTATAAGAATTAAGGGAGGACTAAATGCATATAAGTTGCTCGGCAGAGTGGTACTGGGGAAGCCATCAAGAAAAGTCGTTTCTTATTATTCATCAACTATAATTCATTAAACCATTGCCCCATTAGTTGTTTCCGGCATTTTTTCACTCCAATAGTCATCCGCAGAGCTAACATTGTTAAAATGTCCACACAACCCAAAGCCATCGTCCACGGGGTCAATGCAACTCCTGTCAAAATTCCAACATGTATTTTCCACAAAAATAGGAAAAGCAATCCTAAAATTCATACAGAACCTTTTAAAAGACCCCACAGAGCCAAAGCAATCTTGAGAAAAAACAAAGCTTCGAGTTTCCTGATTTCAAACTATAATTACAAAGCTACAGTCCTCTCTAAGCAGCATGGTGCCGGCATAAACAGCACACAGGCCACTGAGAAAGAGAAGCGCTTAAACATAAACCCACGCAGGGAGAGTCGACTGATGCCTGACTGGAAGCCAAGAATTCCCAGTGGGAAAGGGCCGTCTCTCCAACCAGTGGTGCTGGGGCAACTGGGTACTCACATGCACAAGAATGAGACTGGACCCCTATCTTACACCGCTCACAAAAATTAGCTCCGAGTGGATGGAGCACTTAGAGTAAAGGAATTGGAATCATAAAGCTCCTGGGAGAACATGCAGGGAAAACAAACCACAGGGGCTGGCGAGGGTGTGGAGAGAGGGGAACCCTTAGCACTGCTGGTGGGAACGCAGACTGGTGCAGCCACTGTGGGAAGCAGTATGGAGATACCCCAAGACATTAAAAATGGATCTACCTTTCGACCCAGCGATCCCACTTCTGGGAATATATCCAAAGGAACCCCAGACACTAATTCGAAAGAACATAAGCACCCCTGTGTTCACTGCAGCATTATTTACAATCACCAAGATAAGGAAGCAGCCCAAGTGTCCATCAGTAGACGAGTGGATAAAACAATTATAGGTCATTTATACAACGGAATACTACTGGGCAGTGAAAAAGGAGAAAATTTTTACCCTTGTGACAGTATGGATGGACATGGAGCACATAATGTTGAGTGAAATAAGCCAGCCAGAGAAAGGCAAACACCATGTGATTTCACTCACATGTGGAATCTAAGGAACAAACTGAACTGACAAGGAAAGTGGGGACGGACTCACTGATGAAGAACAGATGACAGCTGGGGGGAGGGGTGGGGAGAGGAGGGAGTAGAGGGATTGAGCAAAAAGGAAAAAGGACTCATGAGCATGGACAACAGTGTGGTGACTGCTGGGGGGGAGGGGGTACAAGGGGACTACATGGTAATGGGAAAAATACAATAAAGATTAAGTCAAAAAAAAAGAAAGAAAAGAAAAGGAAACACAGGGAAAGAGCTCTCTGACCTTGGTATTGGTGAGGATTTTTTGAATATGATACCAAAAGCACAGCAACAAAAGCAAAAATCAGTAAGTGGGACTACATCAAGCTAATAAGCTTCTACACACATACTATTGAATATAAACAGTAATTGAAAATAAAATTTAAAAAATTTAAGAAATAAAAAGCTTCTCTGCAGCAAAAGCAACAATCAACAAAATGAAAAGGCACCCCCCAGAGTGGGAGAAAACCCTGCAAACTACATATCTGATGAGGAATTAATATTCAAAATATTTAAGGAACTCACGCAACTCAAGAGCAACAAAACGAATAATCTGACTACACATGGGCAAGAGACCTGACTAGACATTTTCCCAAAGATGTACAGATGGCCACCGAGTCCATGAGAAGATGCTCAGCATCCGTAATCACCAGGAACACGCGATTCCAAACCACAATGAGGTGTCACCTCACACCTGTCGAGTGGCTTCCACCAGAAAGAGGAGAGATCATGAGAACGGGCCAGCACCCGGAGAAAAGGGGCCTTTCTTTGTGCGCTGCGAGCGGGAGTGCAAGCTGGTGCGGCCACTGCTGGAGGCAGTGCGGAGGCTCCTCAGAAGGTTAAACACAGAACTGCCACATAACCCGGCCATCACACTTAGGGGTGTAAGTCCAAAGTAAATGAAATCACTGTCTTGATGAGCTGTCTACCCCCACGTCCGCTGCAGCATGATTTACGGCAGTTAGATGCACGGGAAGAACATAAGTGTCTGTCAGTGAATGAGTGGACAAAGAAGACATTACACACACATATATGATAGAATACTGTTCAGCCACAAAAAGAAGGCAAACCCGCCATCTGTAACAACAGGGATAAACCTGGAGGGCATTATGCCAAATGACATAAGTCGGGGAAATAATGCATGGCCTCGCTCAGATCTGAAATCTAAACAAGCCAAACTCTTGAAGCAGAGAGATGTAGACTGGTGGTTGCCAGAAGCTGCAGGTGGGGTGGGGAAAATGGGGAGATGTTGGTCAAGAGTCCAGCCTTCAGTTCCAGCCCTGGCTGGTATGGCTCAGTGGGCTGAATGGTGGCCTGTGAGCCAAAGGGTTGCCAGTTCCATTCCCAGTCAGGACACATGCCTGAGTTGCAGGCCAGGTCCCCAGTGTGGGGCACACAAGAGGCAACCACACACTGATGTTTCTCTCCCTCTCTTTCTCCCTCCCTTCTCCTCTCTAAAAAAGTAAATGAATAAAATCTTTAAAAAACATATTTTACAAAAACCTTCTAGTTATAGACGGTATTTCCATACCGTGGAATATTATTCAGCCATGAAAAAGAATGAAGTACTGCTACATGCCACAACATGGTTTAACCTCAAAAACACTATGCTAAACGGAAGGAGCCAGTCGCAGACTGTGTCCAGTTCCATTCATGTGAGAGGTCCAGAGCCGGCAAGTCCCCGGAGACAGAAAGTAGATCAGTGGTCGCCAGAGGTCGGGGAGAGGGAGAATGGGGAGTGACTGCTTCATGGTGTAGGGTTTCCTTTTGGGGTACGGAGAATGTTCTGGAATTGGATGGTGGTGATGGCGGCACAACATGGTGAATGTACAAAGAAAACAGTGAATTGTCCACTTTAAAATGGTTAAAAGGATGGTTTTTTTATTTTTTTATCTTTTTGCTATCTGGAGTTTATCTCCATGAGAAAGGGGTGGGCAGAGGAGGTGCGAGACGTGATAAGGACAGTCCAAGAGGAGGGTCTTGCCTGGCCCGGGGCAGTCGCGCAGGCCGGAGGAAGGCCGGTCTGCTCATTCTTCTCGAAGTCCCCAGGCTGACTTTCAGGTGGTGTTTCGCCCTGACCTTTGACGATCCAGGTGTCCAGGGGCGGATGGCCTAGGTGCGAACTTCCCACCAGGCTGTTTTACCTCCCCCAACTGGCCGTGGGGCCAGGATCCAGAAAGCGGGAAGGGAAGAGAGCAAATAACACGCAGGCATCATCCAGGAGGAGACAAGAGGCATGGGGGAGGGGTGCTGGGGGGAGGGTAACACCAGAAAACATTCTTTTCTTCCTTTCGTCTCCAAAGCCAGGTGACAGAGAATAGAAAAGGAGGAAATGTAGATCAAAAAGTAATTTTCGCTTACAAGCTGCGGTGAGGCCAGGGGCTGGGGAGGCAGCCGGCCCTGGGGAGCAGCGTGGGCAGCGGCGGCTCGTCGCCAGCTCTGCACAGAAGCCGTGCTTATTAAAGGTCAAGCGGAGCCGGCCGGGGAAGAGTTGACGGAAGCAATAAAGGGGCACATGAGGGAGGAGGCCATCGGGGCAGCTGGTTCTGATTAAGAAGTTGTCCCAAGCAGGGCACAGGCCAGTCATTCAAGCCAGCGGATGATGCCCCCGACACCCACCCGGGATCCCTTGGGCTTGAAAATGCTGCCTTTGTCTCCATGGGCCGACGATGTCCCCGGCCCCCTGCAAAGATCAATGGTGAATCAATAAAACACTGGCTTGTATAAGAAACAATTACCAGCAAGCCAGCAAAACAGCACGGGGAGACCTCTGCTCCTGTCTGTCTGCCCGTGGACGGGAAGGTCGCCAGACTCTCAGAGGTCAGGGAGCTGGAGAGCGACCTAAAGTCCCAGGTGCCCAGGTCAGGCTAAGTCATCATCCTCATCATCATCACCATCATCATCATCAGTTACTTCTGGTACCTGTCAACCATTGCATACTGCTCAAGATCTTACTAAATCCCCTCAGCAGCCCGCACACAAGTGCTGCTGTTATTCCCACTCGGCTGTGATTCCCACCTAGGCTCAGACCAGCTAAGTCTCGCCTGCCCAACAGCACTTCCGGGTCATAACCCCAATCTGTCTAACCCCAAAGCCCGTGCTCTTGACCATGGCCCTTAATCAGTACAACCAAATGATTGCTGAGGGCCTACTATGTGACAGGACACGAATGCTTTGTGGGACTTGGGTGACTCATTTCTTCTCTCGGGGCTCCAGCACGCTCATCCTCCGCTGATGTTCTCGTCGAGGAGGGCGGTTTTGGGATATCCGAGCAAAACGGGGAGAAACTCCGAGTGTCTAAGAAGCTGTCCCTCTCCCTGCCCTTCCCCCTGGGATCGCGGTCCTGCCTGGCACGCAGCACAGCTCGGACCCAATCAGAGTCCCTGACTGAGATGAGGACAGATGACTTGATCCGTCACCAAGCCCGGAGTAGAAAACAAAGCGTGCGGGCCACAGGATGGGAAGGCGGGGAGGAGGAGTTACAGGTGACCCAGTGATAACCGAGTCCAGGCCTTGAGTGACAGTCGTGGCCCAAACCGTCAGGCCTCTGACCCGTGCCTGTAAACTGATAATCAATAACCTTTTCTAGTCGCGGTCTGGCCCCCGAGATGCCGAGCTACCTTGTTTTCACATGCGTACACCAGTTTCTAATTTTTTTTTAACTTGCAGGATTATTTTCATTTTAAAAGAGCCACGAATGGGCTCTTTCACAGCCCTCACTAGGGCTGCTAGTAAGGCTGCCTGGAAAGGTGGAGAAGCATCCAGCTCAGCAGAGCACACGGCTGCAGGAAAAAGTGCTTGAGGAATGATGGGAGAAAGTGCTTGAGGAGGTAAAGAGCTGGTAGAGTGAGAGCTGGGAAAACTGTGTGTGTGTTCCTAACAGACCTTTAAACTTAGAAAGCTCTGGAACTTTTATTTATTTTGGCTTTTAAATGTACCTTTAATGCCACTTTAATAATTTCTTCCTGACCCAGCTAACATCTACGAGACTTGATCTCGCAGGCGGCGGCTTTGCCAGGGAGAACAGATGCTTCTGGTGCCCACGTCGCAGCCCTGCGGCTCCCCCATGGCTGTGGCCTCGGCAGCCTGGCCACACGGACACCATGCAACCCCCAGCACGTGCCCAGGACCCAGACCCTCTCTGCTTTGCTGCCTTAGTGCTTTTTCTAAAGCTCAAAAACCTGCTCAGCCTCAGGCAGACGCCTCCCCACAGGGAAGGGCAGCCAACACCCTTAGGTCGACCCTCAAAGGGCCGCGGGGCCAGTGAACCAATGCTTCAGCTTCCCTGCTTCCACTTCAAACGGAGGCTTCTGGGAGGCAGCCTGCACACGGCTCCAGGGCCCCAGCGGACCAGAGCCCCGCTGCCTATAGCAACAACCTATAAACATGGGATTCTTCATCGACTTCTCACTGTGTCCTGGTTTCAGTCTCCCTGCTCCTTGACCTCAGCCTCCTGGAGCCGGCTCCTAGATGAACGATTTGCCCCCAAGTACACACACACACACACACACACACACACACACACACACGTCAGGGTTCGGCTTTGGAGAAATCCAAAATAACACTCCCAGGTATGTATCTGTTTAGGAATATCACTTGCATGGTAGGAAAATCCTCAGGGTTCGAGCAAAGAAGCAGGCCCCCTGGGAGGGGTATGTGTATGTTGAAGAGTTTGTTCCGGGCGTGTGGCCTTGCTCAACTGCGATTGATTCGATGGTCTCTGCGTCTGATGCTCGAGTTTGGAAGCTGCGGGGCAGGCAGTCCCGAAGGGTGGGGAGGTGTGGAGTGGGCAGGGCAAGGGCGAGCTGGAATCCGTCAGCACAAACCGGGGCCCACAAGGACAGAGCCTCGAGCCCCTGCTGGCCCTCACTGCCTCTGACTTTGTGAGGTGGGCACCCTTCCCCAGCTGCACGCCTGGCCGGGAAGCCAGAGAACCTGAGGGGGATCCCTGGGAAGGTGCCGTTCACCAGTGAGGTGAACCCGGGACAACACGCGTGAGCTACAGGAGTGCCTTACCTTGACCTACAAAACAATGAACAAACAAACAAACAAAAAAACAAACAAAAAATGGCTGCTGCTTCACTTCCACCTTTCAAGTCTTCCCCAGAAATCTTGCTCCTGGCTCTAGAAACAGACCAGGGAGGGAGGGGATTCTGGGAAATGAAGTTCAGCCTAACTCAGTTGACACTTTACAAAGCCACCAGAGTAGGTGAAGGATTCCTGCCTTGTAAAACGGTCAGAACTGGGCCAGACTTGACCTCATGGCTAATTGTACTCGGAAATGTCTCTCAACGACTTGCAAACATTGTTAAAAGCGGCTTCCCCCTCCCAGCTGCGGAAGGCACGATTCCAGCGCTCCCTTCCCATTGGATCCTGGTGTGGGCGGGGCTCCTTCCAGCAGGGCCCTCAATGGAAAGCAACCACACCCACCCAGGAGACCTTCAGCTGGTGGCAAGGGAAAGCACGTCTTAGAACAGACTCCCAGCCCGTGCGAAGCGAAGCGCCCGTGTTGATTTGGGGGTGGGTACAGCCCTGTCTTGGCCAACAGTTAGAGTCTCATGACGAATGAGACTCTAACTGTTGACAAATGAGACTGAGCTAACCGGAAAGGCGGAGCCGGGTCGCAGAGCGGATAGTCAGTCTACCCGGAGAGTAACAGCAGTACAAGCAGGCAGGAGATGAAGTCCAAAGAGGCTGCCTAAGACAGGAGGGAGAAGAAGTAGCTGGCTCTGAAGCCAGGGAGGAAGCAGAGCCCAGAGGAGCAGGGAGACGGGTGGGTGCTCCCTGAGGGGAAGCTCCAGTCTGTCCCTGCACTTGTTGTCTGGCCTCCGTAGAGCCACCTGGCCCTGGGTTTACGTACGTCAACGTTAACCAAAGAGGACCTCGGTGGGGACATGTTTAAGGGTTCTGGGAGTTCTGGGGCCAGGGAAGGTAGCGCCAGATGTGTAACTGGAGCCCTCCTGTGGTTTGCCCTTGCCCTGCATCCATCCTCTCTGGTTCTAACGGCACAGCAACTCCCTTTGTGGGAGAGCTCTCCTCCCAGCTTGGTCAGCAGGTGGCCCGACTCCAGATAAGGAAACTGAGGCTGTCACACAGGTGAGGCACCCGGCCCAGAGTCACACCTGGCGGGGTAAAACACACGATCCTGTACGAGCCTGCCACCAAGCAACTGTGAGCGGACTCGAGGCTGCAGGGCGAGCTGCACGTCAAACAGACACCGAGATTCGTGTTCTCACCTTTGTCCTTCCTCTCTGTCCACAGAGTGAGAGCACTTGCACAGCACAAGCAGGGAGAGACCTTCAGCTCCCTCGGTCGCTAGCTCTCGCCCTCCCAGGCCGCCCTCCTCCGTATGGCCTGAAGTCGGCAAACCCGTTATCTGCTTAATCCGATTTTACACCGTGCCACAATTTATTTTTGAAATTTTTCTCCTTGTCAGATAATGGCTACTCTGAAAAAGCTCTATTGATTTCTTGATGGCAGGTTTATTGGGGCTGAGTCAGCCCAGCCCTCTGCCAACTGGAGTCTCCATTCAGATCTTTATCTCCTCTATCCCTAGATTGAAAGACTATGCTTAGTTAAGGCTGCAGGTATGGGTCCTCAGGGTTGCATTCATACGCGTAATGAAGCAAAATTAGGAACTGCTTTAGGTTTTAACAGCCACTGCATTCACTGGGCTGAATTATACACACTGGAGACAGTCCGAGGATGGAGGCGATGTTGATACCTCACGTATGCCTAGAGTCTAACTGTGGCCATAAGACGCGAAGGGGAGAAAGCAGAGAGAAAACCGAAACTTTGACCTGGCGCCGACCTTGGGCACCTATACGGAAGGGCTCAGCATCCCCAAATGGGGAAAATATCCTCTGCTCTCTTTAGGACATCAGACTCATCCATAAAATAGATAGTTCTCAGCAGAAACATACCTGCCTCCAGACTCAGCCTTAAGACACGGAAGGGAGCCTTCAAGTCTTGCTTCCTCCAAGAATCTTTCCATCATGTTTCATTGCCTTTTTCATTCAGAAAACATTCATTGAGCAAATACTAGAGACATGAATTAATTCCACCCACACTTACGCTGTATTCTTAGGCAACCTGCTCCCACCTCCCGAGTGAGGCAATCTGTTTGCTCCCTCTGATATCCTCACGGTCTACCTCCTATTTTTTTTTCTCCAGTGCATCCCCTGCTCACAGGTATGCACCTTGTTTTAGCTGAACCATGTATCTCTCACTTTCTGCGCTAGGGTCTGATCTACAAGGCACTCTGGTGCGTGTGCAAGACTGAAGGTGAGACGGCGGTAACACCCGCTGGACAATCCTTCGATTCGTGAAGAACAGGAGCTGACAGGTCAATTCTTCCCTCTCCCAATCTAAGGAAGGCGTTGCTGCTGAGTAGCAGCCTCAGTTACCCACCTCCAGTTAATAACACACTTTTGGAATGGCTTTCCCTCCTTTTCTATTTCACTCTTCCTAGTGCCCCCTCTCCTGCGCCCTGGCATCTCTTCCCCACCAAACTACCTGCATGCAGGCCATTCTCTCAAGCTCCACTTTCAGGAGAGAATCTGATCGAAGACCTCCACACTGCAAAGAGACACTCCCAATCTCTAGAGCAGGGGACCACAGGATCCTATTCCCCTGCTCCTGGCTCCAGCTGATTGGCCCAGGAATGAATGCCTGAGGGGAGTTAAAGCCAATCAAATCTTGTCTTCCCTGGGCATTCAGAATCAAGAGGCTATTCAATCCCTGCCTGACATTTGAAGTGGAAAGCATTGTGAAGCCTGAGCTGGGTTCATCCACATGCCCACGGAGCCGAGAAAGCTGGTTTGCACAGAGGAAAGAGACATCATGCAGTCTTGGAAAGATGGAGAGGAAAACTGCGGGGTTCCTGGGCACTTTCTATTTTGGGGTTTGAGTTCTTTGCTAGCCTGACTCCCCTTCGCATCCTTGAGTTCTCCGAGACCTTTTGTCCTTCCAATCAATTCACTTTTCTGCTTACACTAGTTTGAGTAAGACCCTGTCATTTGCAACCAAACAGCCTCTACATGAGAACACCTTAACACAGCCATGCACTGTTTGGCTCCGGATGCACAGTGATGAACAAGACATGACCCCCACCCTCAGGGAGCTTAGTATCTTCCTGATTAATAAAAAATGAGGTAGTATCACACAACATCTCCTATCTTCCAGAATGCTAATCTCTTTCATCTTAGGCCTTGTTTATTACCCCAAATAATTAATGAATCCATTCATAGTAACTGCAAGTAGATGTGTAAAAAAAAGGGGGGCGGGGGAGAGCATTCCAGGCAAAGGGAAAGGGACTTGCAAAGGCCCTGAGGCAGGAAAGAATGAAGGAGTAAACGAATGACTGGGCTCCAACTCTCCCTGCCCCCGAACCACACCTGTCGTTCTCAGGTCTCTAGCTGCACGGTGAGATTGTCCAAAGTACCCATGTGTAGGCTATACCTGCAGAGATTCAGATTTAATCACTTTGGTGGTAGGGGTAGGGAACCCAATAACCTTTGTTTCAGGCCCCCCCCAGCAATTCTGATGCCCAGGGGAGGTGGAGAACGACCGGGCTGGACGGACACTGGTGCAGGAGAACTCACATAAAAAGGAAGCATGTGTGATAGAGAAAGGTGAAGGCTGGGTGTCTCCCAAACCTGGAACCAATGGCCTGGTTCCTTTGGCCACAGTCCGTCTCCAGGAGACAGTCTCCCAAATGCAGGTTTCTGGAGCCTGGGTGAAAGGGTGTGGGTACATCCCACCCGGGAAGTGCTTCACTACAGGAGACTTTGCCAGGGTTGCCAGACCTTGGCTGTGCGGGCTCCCCACAGAGAGACACCCTCTCTGCTCCTCAGCGGCCATGCTTACCCCCATTAAGCACTTATCACATAGTGTGATGTATACCTATATATTTGCTCATACCACAGAATTCCCTGAAGGCAGGAATGATGTCTTCTTCTCCATGGCATCCTATGCATTTTTCAGGTCTTAGTTTAGATGCCTCTTCTTCCAGGAAGTTATCCTTGACTTCACCTCAAGACGGTTTAGGTAGCTCCATAAGCATCCTTTTATCATAGACTGTATTACCCTATATTTTATACAATGGGAGACCGCCAAAATGGAATTTATTTATAGAATATTGTGTATTTATTTGTACATGTTTAAACTTCAGTCACCTTCAATGTACTATTTGGTGCAATGCAGTACACCTATCCAGATGTTTTTTCCACACTCAAAATCATCAACTTTGATGCCTGTTGCTGCTTCTGCTATCTTTTGTTTCACCTCTTACACATCAGCAAAACGCTTCCCTTTGAGGACTTTTTTCCTTGGAGGAAACGAACAAACAAACAAAAACACCCACTCAGGGTGAGACTGGGTGAACAGGAAGGGCAGGCCACGGGGATGGGTCATGCCATTTTTGTTCAGAAACCGCTGAACACTCAGCACAGTGTGGGCAGGGGCACTGGTAATCACCCACCATGAAATGGGCAAATGCATTGAAAGAGTCTTCAAAAAAGACTCACTGAAGCCAAACGCAGCCTCTCACAACAACACCAGCTGGTGCACTGATACAGATGGGTTCCTAGAACACTCACCTAGTGGGAGAAGCCTGTGCTATTGGAGCCTGCCCTCCAGAAGACAATTCCAGGTTTTTGGATCTCCCCTCACATGTATGTATGTATGCATGCATGCATGTATGGTATATATGTGTGTATATCTCCTGCAGTGGTCTGGGGACACCTCAAGTATGTGTCATATTCATTGTTTCACTCAACAAACATCAACCAATCCATGTGACCCACACTGCCGTGACACCAGGGACACAGCAGAGAAAAAATGAACCTGCTGTCAGGGAGCTTGTGTCCTCATGGTGGGAGAGGAGGCAATAAATTCCTGGAGTACACAGCATGTCAGACCAAGTGGTAACTGCTCTCGGTGTGATGGGCAGACACGGGAAGCCACTGTGTGGTTGTAAATAGAGGGATGGAGTGACCTCACTTTTCTTTTCAACAGCATCACTCCAGACCCTGTGTTAAGAAGAGAGTGTGAGGAAGCAAGGGCAGGTCCCAGAGGGCCTCTCACGAGGCCATTCCAATTAACCAGGTGAGAGAGGAAGGTGGTTCAGATGAAGTGGGAGCAACAGAGACAGTGAGAAGAGGCTCAGTTTTAGATATGTTGTTTCACGGCTTCATTAAGGTAGAACTGGCATCCGATGAACTTGCAGATGAACTTGAAAATACACCTTTATAAGCTTTGATATATGCACACACCTGTGAAACCATCACCACAACCGAGGTAATGAACACACTTGCCCCTCCAGAAGTCTCCTTGTGCCCCTTGGGAATCCCTCCCGCCTGTCCCATCCCAGGCAACCGCTGATGTGCTTTCTGCCACTATATACATTTTCTGAAATTTTACACGAATGGCATCTAAGAGTATTCTTTTATGTCCCGCTTCTTTTACTCAGCATAATCACTTGACTCATTTGCATTGCTGTGCGTTCCAGTCGTGCTTTCTGTTTGTGAATAGTGTTCCACTGTGTGGCGGATCCAGTGTGTTACCCAGTTACATGTTACTGGAACGTCCGGGTCACGTTCCCAATTCTGGATATGTGTTAAAGGTAGACCTGAAAGGATCTGTGGGTGGATGAGCTGCAACATGTTACAGAAACAGCAGAGAGTCACGGGCCACTCCTGGCCTCTTCCTTGCACTGGGAAGATGCTGTTGCCAGGTCCTGAGCCAGGAAACCCTGTAGGGTTAGGGCGGTGGGAGATTTTTAACACCCGGTACACTGCCCAGCACACAGAAGGAGCTCAGCAAATATGTGTTGAAGAAAGGATGAGGACAGGGAGGATGGAAGGAAGAAGTATAAATTCAGTTTGGGAGGCTGGTCACTCAAACCCTACACGTCAAGCCCCATGGGGAGTGGGGCTTTCTCCTTTGCCCCATTCACCACTTCACTCGCTCCCAAAGCCCAGGCAGTCCTAATCCCGAAGCCCAGGCTGTCGTGATTGTAAAGAGAGTCCTTGGGTGCCATGCAAGTGGCAGGCAGATTCAATTAGAGCAGGATCGCTAGTTCTCAAATGGTTTTGGGCCCAGGAAGCATTGTTTTCTCCCCAGCATGGGGCTGAATGCACAACTGTCCTCTGGTGTCTGAACAATAAGCTTCCAAATGACTCTCTGCCAGGCAGATCCACTTGAGATACAGAGCCCCTCAAAAGTACCCTCCCTCTCTCTCATTTGCCGCATACTTCCCAAATGCTCCAACGTGAAATGTGTCTCACTGGCACTTGACCAGGGCTGATCCCTGGTGTGAACTGTTACTCGCATACACAATTTTTAATGGCCAGAGGATATAAAAAAGCAATCTGTAAAAGAATAAATACACATAGCCAATTAACATGAAGGAGGGAGGGGGCCCAGCCTCACTATACTCAAAGAAGAGGAAATTCCTACAATCCTCAGAGAACATCTTTTGCCTATCAAATTGGCTTGATTAAAACAAATGCAAATAAGCTAGCATTGGCAAGAGTGTGAGAACACAGACAGGAATGTTCTTTGCTGGTGGAAGCACAAACGGGTACAACCATTCCGGAGGAAGCTTAAAGAGTGGTCATAGTCTTTGATCCAAAAGTTCTATATCTAGGAATTTGTCCTGGGCAAATTGTTATGGATGTCTGCAAAGATATCTATCACGCTGTTATCCATAATAGAAAAAGCACCAACAACCTTCACACGTAAAGAAATCATGGCACTGCTCCTACCAGAAGAACAGATAAATGCACTATGTATATTCATACAATTATGCAGCAATAGAAATAAGCAGACTAGTAGCACATGAAACAATATGAATGAATCATTCAAATGTAACATTCAATGAAAGAAGGAAAAGAAAGGAGTACACAGTGTATGATTCCATTACATAAATTTAAAAACCAGACAAACTTAAGCTGTGTTGTTTAGGGATGCAAACATAAATAGTAAGACTCTAAGAAAAAAAATAATACAGTGGTTTCAATACAAAAGCAATACAGTAAGGACTTAACTCCAGGGAGGAGGGAGGAGCTACATACAGGGAGCTCCCTGGAGCTTGGCTATGTTTTACTTCTTGCCCTGAGTGGTAATTATGTGGGTGTTCAGACTGATTTCATTCTTTAGCTATAGTTTCCCAACCTTGGTCATTTTACCCCCAAGCAAGGTCAGCAAATGAAATGCTTTCCTTCAAAATTTATGATGGAAACACACAGTAGTTTGACCATTTGTATCTAAAGACTCTAACAAGATTAGTACGAATAATTTGTAGTTAGGATTTCTTCTCTTAGACCATTAAAATAGCTAAATGCTAAATGGGCCCTGCTTTGATAGGCCTGGCCTGGAAGACAACAAGGCCACCTCATCTCTAAATGTTCTGAAATTCGGCATGAGAGAGAGAGAGAGAGAGAGAGAGAGAGAGAGAGAGAGAGAGAGAGAGGTTGGGGGTTGGAGAAAGGGAGAGGAAGAGAGAGGGAGGGGGAGAGAGAGGGAGGGGAAGAGAGAGGGAGGGAGAGAGAGAGGGAGAGAGAAGGGGAGAGAGGGAGGGGGGAGAGAGGGAGGGGGAGAGAGAGAGAATACCTAATATAGCTTGGTAAAGTTCTGCTCTTTAAGCTAATTAGTTAAATAAATAGTGTGGCTGAGTTTGGGGCAGAGGCAGAGGAGAGAAAGCAAATGCCAAATAAGCAGAGGGTCACAGATTTAGCCATGATACATGGAGATCTCTAAGTGCTAAGCACTGCCCTTGACCTTGAGGTAGAATAAGAAGTGATGCCATCTGGCCTTAAGAAACTCACAGGACTAGGGAAGGTGTCGGGACAGCAAGGAGATCAGTCCATTTTGTGGGGAAGGGTGGTGATAAGAAAAAAAGTTTGAGGCCATAGAGGAAAAAGGAAATACGGGTATGTTTTTTCTCTGAGCATTATTTCCATTCTAGCCCAATTCAGCAGGAGTTAGAAACCCCCTGGTACCCAGAATGAAAGAACAGCTTCCTTCTTCCTAGTAGGCCAAAGTTCAAGCACATGTCAATGCATCTGGAGCCTTCTGCTAGGAGGCTATACCACTGCCAGTCCAGAGGGACAATCGGGCTCTCTCTTGTCAAGAGGATGGGATACCTCAAGCACTCTTCACGTTAGAGATATTCCGCACCTATTTCAGAAGCCAGCGTGCTCACTTGTGATTAGCATTCATTAAAACAAGAGCAGCAGCAACAACAATGGGGATGATCATTATGAAATTCATTGAGGACTTAAGTGTCAGATGCTTAACTTGCATTACTTCATTTTCTCACATAACAAAACAGGTAGTATTTTAAAGATATTATTAATGTTCCCATTCTGCTAATGAAGAGATGGAGGAAGGGAGAAGGAAAGGTACTAAACCGAGGTCATGCTGCTGGTTGGTGGCAACGTTTGTATTAGAACCAGGACTAAGTGACAAGCACCAAGCTAAGAGGTACGGAATGAATGCCACATGGTGGACATCCACCCTCCACGGGGAAGCCTTAACCATTCTGCCCTGCCCTGCTCACTCCAGAAGCACGGGTTTCTGCGTGAGTGCTACTCCACACCAAGGGGGTGGTATAGCAAGGCATGACTGGAGTGATGCTAAATTACTTTGGTGACCTCTTTTCTGACAACGATTGTGGGGCAAAAGGGTTGGCTAAGCATCTCAAGGTTCTTGAGACAGAAGACTGACTGCATTCTTTGTACAACTGTGATTCATACAGCAGTCTCCACCCCCTCCTTCCTGTTGGCCGGGGTCCTATGCATTGAGATTGCTGGGGGTAGCAGAGGTGGGAGGGAAGGTCTTGGGCTCCATTCAGTCACTGGAGAAGCGATTAGATTAGGTGTAGCAATTATGGTCTTTGAATAATTCCCACTAGCATCGGGAGGAATCAGGGAGATGGCAGATTCCACACCACTGGACATGGCCGTCACCCCTTGTGTCAAAATCACGGGACTTCTGCCACCTTTTATCAGCTCACCTTCTCAGCACGCTTTGGGGTCAGTCTATGAAAATGCAAACTCATGGTTCAACCCAGAGCAATTAGGCCGACAACAAACTTCATAGATCACATATAAAATTTTTTTAAAGATTTTATTCATTTATTTTTAGAGAGGGAAGGGAGGGAGAAAGAGAGAGAGAGAGAAACATCAATGTGCGGTTGCTGGGGGCCATGGCCTGTAACCCAGGCATGTGCCCTGACTGGGAATTGAACCTGCGATACTTTGGTTCGCAGCCCACACTCAATCCACTGAGCTACACCAGCCAGGGCCTAAAAATTTTTAAATTAAATAGATGAAAGGAGAAAGGAGAAAACAGAAAGAAGAGAAATCATCAGAGTGTGTTGTATGTCATGAAATAGGAATTAAATATCAAAGAAATATAAACATCACCAGGTTGCAGTGCAAAATGCATTTTTTAATTAAATATTTTATTGTTATATTATTATAGTTGTCCCAGTTTCTTCCCCTTTACACTCCCCTGCCCAGACCCCCTGCTCCCACAGTCAGCCCCCACCCTGTTGTCCATGTCCGTGGGTCATTCACACATGTTCCTTGCCTAGCCCCTTCCCCATCTTCCCACCTTTACCCCCACTTGCCTCTACTCTGGTCGCGGTCACTTTGTTCCTTGTTTCCACGTTATTTTGCTCGTTAGTTTATTTTGTTCATTAGGTTCCTCTTATAGGTGAGATCACAAGGCATTTGTCTTTCACTAACTGTCTTATTTCACTTAGCACAACATTCTCCAGTCACACGGGTCAGAATGGCCATCATTAATAAGTCAATGACCAACAAGAGCTGGCAAGGTTGTGGATAAAAGGGACCCCTAGTGCACTGTTGGTGGGAATGCAGACTGGTGTAGCCACTGTGGAAAACAGTATGGAATTTCCCTAAAAAACTAAACATGGAATTACCTTTTGACCCAGTGACTCCACTGCTGGGAATATACCCCAAGAATCCTGAAACACCAATTCAGAAGAACCTACACACCCCAATGTTCACAGCAGCACTGTTTACAATAGCCAACTGCTGGAAGCAACCTAAGAACCCTCAGTAAATGAGCAGATCAAAAACACATTCATACAATGAAATACAGTGCAGTGGAATGCATTTCTTAATGTTGATTGTGCTCAAAACTGCTTTCAGGTCCTTAGCGCGCCATTCATTCTTTCAACAAAAACAGAGTTCTAAATACGTGTGGTGCTGTCCATGGTGCTGAACACAAATATCAACACAGGAGCCCAGCCCCGAGGAACCTAAGTCCATGAGGGAAGCAGGCTCAAGACAGTGCAATTGCAAACAATTATGAATGGAGGAAGCCCAGGAGGCTGAGGGAAAAGCATGAGGAGGACAAGTCTCGGAAAGCTTTGCAAAGGAGGGCCCCCAAGAGCCGAATCCCAAAGCTGTCAAATTACATAGGGAATTAGGGTCCTGGGAGAGAAAATCGTTTATCACTCATATGAAAAAGAGGAATGTTGGGAAGGACTGGGAGTCCATCCTCATGCTTATCCACGTTGATGGTGCTGAATATTTATTGAGCACTTACTATGGGCCAACATACTTGACCCCACTTTAGAATCCCAGCAAACATATAAGGCAGGTCCAAGATGATCACCTTCAATTAACAGGTGAAGAAACCGGACCTTGAGAGTGATTTGCTCCAGGTAGCAGAGCAGAAAAAGGGAGGGCCAGCATGAATACTGAAGCAGGTAACTTCAGGGTGTATGCTCTTACTACTACATTCTCCTCCTCACACCAGATCATTGAAGAACTTCGAAAGAAGGTGAAGAAGCAAGAGAAAGGAATGAGGCACAGGTCAGGTGATCCTGAGGTCATCACTATAGACAGCATCTCGACAAGCCTGTGAGGCAGGTACAATGATGTCTGCATTGTGCAGATAAGGGCACTGATGCTCAGAGTGGGGAGGTGATGTCCTTCTCCACGGCCACATCCATGTAAGCTCCGGTTCTGAGTCTCCACCACCCAGGCCCCCGACTCCCTGCTCCAGAAGCTGGAAAGCCCTTTCCCCCCAGGCCTTTGTGGGGAAGCCTTCACTGCCGGCCTCGCTGATGAGGCATCTCACCTCTGCCTGGGGAAGTGTGGCAGCCATGCGCCAGCAGCCCTGAGCCCCAGAGGAGGCGAGGCTGCTAATTATAGGAGTCTGTTCTGGTGTCTGCCCAGACGCCAGCACACAGATGGGCACAAGGCAGGAATCCCAAATCACTCCGTTCTGGGGCCTCTGAGCGTGGTACCCAAAAGTTGACATTTCTAAAAAGTGGTGATGCAGCCTGGCTTTGGGAAGAGAGAACAGAGATGAGCGCTCACTGGCCTGGTTTTACATCTGAGGAACAGTTGGCATAAAGAGTCAGCTTTGCGGAGTGGGAAGGGGCCCGAGCTTAGGCAGAGAACACAGGCTGTGAAGTCTTAGCTCCCCTTCCTCCCAGTAAATTGCCAGGTCTTGTTCTATCCTGACTTTTCATAATTAACTGGTTTAATCCTCAAAACAGTCCCATGAGATAGATGTCTCCATCATCCCCATTTTACTGGGACTCAGTGGCAACTCGGGTTATAAGTGCAAGACACAGGGCTTGAACCCCAGTGTATGCCCTTGGCTACAATCTCACGCTGCCACGAGGAACAATAGATCATTGCAGCTGCTGCTGCTTACTGGGCACAGACACACATGTGCTCTCACTGAACCCTGCTGGTACTGGTCTCATCAGCCCCCTTTTCCAGAAGGGGCAACCCCGGGGATCTTCAGGGATGTGCACGTGGTCCCACAGCAGCTGGGATTCTGTCCCAGGTCAGGCTGACTTTCAAGCCCATGTTCACAGTCCACCACACTCGTGGTCCTCCGTCTGGGTCACCAGAAGGCACCCTGGGAGAGCACGGCACATTTGGACTTCCCGGTTCCCTTCTTAGAGCCGGTCTGCAGTGGGTCCTGAAAAGAAGGTGTGTGCAGAAAGTACAGCCAAGGTGAGTCTAATGATCAGTCACTTGCCAAAAGTGACATGTTAGAATTGCATGAAATAACACAGGAATGCATTAGTAAACTTCGAAGTGCTAGAAAACCGCTATAAAGTATGATTATAAGCGTAACAGACTTCATTATTATTATTCATGACAAACCACTGTAGATGTTTGTCAAAGCCTCCGTGAGTGAGTGCCAAGTTCTGACGAACATAATAGCTGAGAGACAGGTGGCACAGTGACTGACCTCAAAACGCTGAAGTCCAATAACTGAGGTAAAGGGTGGGTGGTGGTTGTTTTTCCCCAGGAGTGTGTCGCTAAGAGAACGTGTCGAGAAAGAACAAGAGAATTCACGCTACCATCAGCATGTAAAGGCAGTGGGCTTTCAGTCACCAATGTGTGAATTCCGAATCCACGCCATCAGAGAGTGAGAAGGGGCTGAGAATATTAACCAGCAGGGAGGAGCGGCTGTATCAGACTATGAGCTTAGCATCCAGGCATGGAGGCGGGGGATTCTGTCTGAAATAGGATAGAACTGGTAAAAGCACATTAGTGGATTCGGTAGCTTCCGATGGTGTATGGAAATCACTCGATTGTCATCAAGATAGAAAAGAAAAACACTACAAGCAGTTTCGTTGGAACTCAAACTGAAGTGTATACAAAGTAATGAGGGTCCCACATACTAGTATTAGGGTTGGGGTTAGGGTTAGGGTTTGGGTTGTGCTTGACTGGCATTCTAACAGGAGAATTCGGATTTAGCACTCCCATGGCTGGGAAAAGAAACAAGAGGATATAGCATGATGCAATTGCAGCAGGCACTTAAGTTAAACTCCTGGAAAGACTTTTTCAACTAGCAGATTCTATTTAAAGACAATACTACTCCTACCAATCGCATTTCTGTGATCCTCCTTTTAGTTGGATTAGAAAGCTCTTTCTCAATTCAGCTGTCTGTTCCAGATCCCCACTAATATGTGGAAAAAAAAAAAGGAAAGACAGAATGAGGGAGGGAGAAAGAGAAGAAAGAGGGAGGGAGGGAGGGAGGGAGGGAGGGGGAGAGGGGGAGAGGGGGAGGGGGAGACAGAGAGAGAAAGAGAGAGAGAGAGAGAGGAAGGGAGGGAGGGAGGGAGGGAAGGTTGGAACATTCCAGATGCACACGGAAGGCCCACATGGAAACACCCGGTGCCGAGTGTTTTCTCCAGTGTGATCCCATCTTATTCCTAACAATCCTGTAAAGTAGAATCATCTTCCATGTGAGGCAACCGGGGTTCACAGCGCCCACTCAGAACTCTGCCAGCTAAATTCCCAAATCTGGCTGTGCCTCAGGATCACGTGGGGACCTTTGCAAAAATCCACCCTGGAAAGCTGGGATTCCGTGATGGGTTCAGGGATATGTATTTTTAATAGGTCCTCAGGCCATTACAATGCAACGAGCCTGCGATCTGACTTGCTTTGGAATAACAGATTAAGATGTCGCTGTCTGTCTAGAGCAGATCAGAGCAATTCTTGTGCTTCCCACTTCCTTTTAAGAGTAACAGCTTCTTATTTTCTTTTTGTCCTTGACACCTAGCCCAATACCTGTCAAAAAAGCAAGGGCTTAATAGGAATTATTGACTCACTAAACGAATTGAGAAATGGATGGTGGATGGATAGATGCATGCATGCAGGGAGGGAGGAGGGAGGAAGGGAAGGGAGGGAGAAATCATACTGGGGGTTTCCAGAGCTTGGCATTTCCCCACAAACTTGCACCGAGTCCTCAGAAGCATTTTTCAATGTTGCAGATATAGACTAAGGGGTACTATCTTAGCCAGGAAGCAATCCAAGCTGGGGTATCTATATTTATAGGATGCACCGAAGCTCTTACCAACCAATGAACGACGTAGGCAGGGACTGAGGAAGGGGGAGGGGAGCCTGATTCTGCCCAAAGACGTGGAAACACATGTTGGCGCCTGTGCCACCTGTGTGACTGGCTCCCCAGGTCTGAGGCATTAACCCGCAGCCATGGCCTATTTGCAGCGAACAGGCCCCTCTGGGCTCGTTTTACCCAGCTGAACATAACTGCCCTATTTCTCATCTTCTCTCCCTCTCCTTTCCGGCCTGGCCTGCAGTTTATCTCAATCCCCTGCCTTCTTTTCTGTCTTGTTCCACGGAGTCGTAGAACCTTCTTTAGAAGGCTCCATGCTCCCCACCTCCCCCTTTCTCCAGAGGTAAAGTTGGGAACGCTTTCTCATACAGACCTGTCCTGCAGCCATTAAGAGTACATATCCAAGCCCTGGCTGGCGTAGCTCAGTGGATTGAGCGCAGGCTGCGAACCAAAGTGTCACAGGTTCGATTCCCAGTCAGGGTACATGCCTGGGTTGCAGGCCATGGCCCCCAGCAACCGCACATTGATGTTTCTCTCTCTCTATCTCTATCTCCCTCCCTTCCCTCTCTAAAAATAAATAAATAAAATAAAATAAAAAACTAAAAAAAAGAGTACAGATCTAGCCTCCATCACAACCATGAATTAAAGCATCTTCATGTTACCACATCCTCCAGCTCCACTGGAAGGCAAGCTACCCTTCTCCCCGCCCCTCACTGGACAGTCATCTCCCTCCCAGGCTTTCAACAGCATCTCTGTGCACTGAGGACTCTGAAATTTACACCTGTCTCAGCTCAACCCCCGACCTCCAGGCTTGTACATCCTATCGCATGGTTAGAGGATCTCCACTTGGGACCCCAACAGGGATCTTGAACTTAGATCTGAAACCAGACCTCTAACTCTTATCCACTCTCCTCCCATGGTCCTCCCCCCACGTTGGTCGTGGCCCCACCAGCGGCTCAGTCATCCTTGACCTCTTTCACCTCTCTCCCTGCCAGAGATAATCCTCAGCAAGTGCTGAGAGCTCAACCTCCAAAAGATATCCAGTCTGACTCCTTCTTACAGCCCCTCTGCTACCCCTGTGGTCCAACACGCCCTCGCCTCCCTCCTGGATAATCATAACACCCTCCCTACTGGTCTCTGGCTTTTTTTCTCGGCCCCCACCCACAGGCAGTCTCCACATAGGGCCCAAAGTGAGCCGTGGAACATATACACTAACTCTCAGCTGCTGAAGACCCTCCCAAAGCTCGTCATCCACCATCCAGAGTGGCTTTCAAGGGTCCACACAGTCTGGCCCCAGCTATTTCTCCAACCATATATTTCCCAACACCCGCCCTGCTCACAATGCTCTTGAGCACTTCTGTCCTCAACACCAAGCTCCTTCCCACCTCCCTGCCTCGAACTTGCTGCTGGTCCACCCTTCGCTCAGATGTTCACCTAGCTCACCCCCTGCAGGTGACAGGGCTTTGCTCCGATGTCACCTCCTCAGAGGGTATTTAAAATAGTGGCTCACCACTGCTCCTCTCTCTGCTGATCTTGCCTTGTTGTCCTTCATATAACCTCTACCATCTCATACTTACAGACACACACACACACATATCAACTCACATGTGTGTTTATCAGTCTCCACCAACAATGTATGAGCTTCATGAGACCTTTTCTATATTGACCTCAGCTCTGTCCCTCAGGGCGCGGTCAGTGTCTGGAACACAGTAGCTATTCAGTCTAGCTGTTGAACAAATGGGTGACTTGTCTACCCTTATCCTGCTTAGCAGTCTGCTAATCTGGATTATAAGAACCATTCTTTATCCATGATCATACAGTTCATCATCCGGGCATCGTGCTTTTCAACAGACAAGCTCACTCAGTAAATGCTTGCCACCATAGAGCTCGTTAAATAAATAATGATACATTCACATCACAGAATTCTACACATTCTTACTCTATTTCTGTTAAAAAGCCATAATGCTTATGGAAAAGAAGATAAGATGTGCATTTTGAGGCATCATCACTGGTGAATCACTTTTAGGGCTTTGGTGAGTATTACAGAGCATCCTGCCTTCTAAGCAAAGACACTGGCATTTCACTTAGCACAATACCCTCTAGATCCATTCATGTTGTTGCAGATGGCAAGATTTCATTCTTTTTTCTTGCTCCATAATATTCCATTGTATATTTACTTATACACACCACCTCTTCTCTATCTCCTCATGTGTCATGGCTTCACTTATATGTAGAATCTAAAAATAAAACAACAGAAACTAACACAACAGCAACAGACTCATAGAAACAGAGACCAAAGGGATGGTCACCGGAAGGAAGGGGGTGAGGAGATGGGTGAAGAGGGGAAGGAGAATGTGGTCAATAATATTTTGATAAGTTTGCACAGTGACAGATGACTACCAGAATTAGTAGGGTGGCCACACTGTAAAGTATAAAAGTGTGGGATCATTATACTGCACACCTAAAACTAATAAAATCAATATAAGACTGCATACCAACTACATTTAAATTAAAAAGGACAGCTGCATATCCATGCTGCATCCCGGAGGGATGGCAACTGGTGGAAATGGCAGGCTCTGTAGGGAGAAAAATGGAGACACCAGTTCCTCATCAGACAGCCCTTTGGCTCCCCGAGATTACCATTACCTAAGTGATCACCCACTGTTTGCATGTGAGACCCAAGTTTCAGGCGTTCTCCCGAAATGACCCCTCCAGGGAAGAGAGATACCACGGTTGTTAAAAGCAAGGGATGGGACCAAGTGAAGTCCCTATTCATTTCCTTTCCCTTCAAAGCAGACCCAGACTCCCAACTATACCCCATAACCTGCATGAACACCCCAGCATACACATGGATGTGACCAAAGAGCCTTTGCTTACGTGGTGATAACATTCCTTTTAAAAATACAAGTGCGTCTGAGAGTCTGTGATGTTTTTCCCAAACCGAGCTGGTGCTGCAGAGCAAGGATGGCGGCAGACAGGAAGCACTGGCTCATTACTCTTGCCTAATGTCTCCTACCACAGTCTTAGAGAACAAGGCTCATTGGGCAGCCACCGAATGAGACCTCCATTAGGTTCCTTCTTCCTACAGGGGCCTCAGTTTCCCGGTCTGTAAAATTAGGAGGCTAGACTAGCGCAGGGAAGTAGGTATTTATTCCACACACATCAGTGTACACTGTCCTATTCTTTGAAATTCATAAGAAATCAGCCCGGACTCATACCCCCTACGCAGTAACAGACCCAGTTTCCTTCCCAATCGGTCCAGGGATGTGTGAGGCTGGGGTGGAGCCTATATTTCTCCATCTCTGGGTTCTCTATTTTGCTGAGTCTGTTCAGTTCATGGATCATCAGTTCAGCATCCTACATGGTCTCTCCCGCCACCCCCGATATTATTTCATCTTACACTGGACACCAATCCTATTCCTCCACTCTCCCAACTGCTGCCAACACAAGTCTCAGTGTGCAAAGCTGACTCTTATTGGCAGTTTAGGCCAACACACTATATACTGCATTGAGGCAAACTTGGAAATGAGGTATCCTGACTTGAGGTCTTAGGCTACTCTGCCAACAAGAAGTTCCCATGCTGTCTTCTTTTTTTTTGAAAGATTTTATTTATTTATTTTTAGAGAGGAAAGGGAGGGAGAAAGAGAGAGAAACATCTATGTGCAGTTGCTGGGGGCCATGGCCTGCAGCCCAGGCATGTGCCCTGACTGGGAATTGAACCTGCGATGCTTTGGTTCGCAGCCCGCACTCAATCCTCTGAGCTACGCCAGCCAGGGCCCCATGTTGTCTTCTCTCCTAAGTTCAGTTGCCCATCATGAGGCTCCCCTTCCTGCTCCTGCTTCATCCATAACCTTGAACTCCTATAAATTATGCAGAACAATGTAGTTCTCTCTGCATTGCTGTTTTCTGACACCTTATGTTCTTTGGGCCCATCGTCAATGCCTGAGACAGCCTATGAAATACACTCTAAGACAAAGACAGCTTTCTCTCTAAGACGAGTTCTGGTGCCAACCGTGTAGAGCCTTTTTCCACCCCTATTCAAATACCTGCCATAAATCTCTAATTCTATGCCTGAAACAGACATCATTAATCAATCTCACCACTATGGGCCACTAACAGGGTCTCTTCCCAACAGAGGACTAACGATAAGCAAACACTACCGCTCAATACCACCCGCCACCCTGCGTGAGATCTATTTGTAATCTCTGAGCCTCAATGACCTCAAAGGTCCCTTCCAGCATGGACCTTCCAGGGTCTGGTGAGAGCGCAACACACTGAATAATATCAACTGAGGATATCACCAGTCGTTTGCATGGAAATATTCCAGGCAATCTGACTAGGACATACCCGTGCCTCAAACTGCTCCCCGCCCTCAGCTCCAACAGATCTGACCTTGGCTCCAACAGATCTGACCATGGCTCACGTCTGATCACTCCCTCGGGTTAACGTATGAAAGAGTCTGGTTGAACAAGAACAACATGATGTGATTCCATACCCATAATGTCCTCCCATCATCCTTTTCCTTGCCGTCCTCCTCGCCAACCTTCTGGGCTTAGCTCAAAGGTCACTTTCTCCAACAAGGCATCTCTAAAACCCCCTTCTCCAAAAATAGGTCGGGTCCTCCTCCCCTCGCTGTGTGTTCTCACAGCACCATGCACTTGCTTCCAAAACTCCTATCATCCTTGAGTTGCAGAATGATTGCTTGTTGTCTGTCTTCCCGTCTAGACTCCAGGCCTAGCACCAAGACATGCCTGCATGTAGCAGATGCTCAGTAAATATTTGCTAAATGGTGGATGGATTATTGATTAATTAAAGCCTACTTGCTGGGATGGTTTTGAGACTTAGAGATGCATATGTAAATAACAAACATGTGTAGCTTATGCCTAGCACACACTGGGTATTCCATAAAAAATAAGAACATGACTGATACAGGGCTCTGTGACCTTCTTCTTCTCCCTTCCCTTGCCTTCCCCTCACCACCCCCCCCCCCCCATGGCACTGTAATTATTCCCAGTTGACAGATGAAGAAATTAAAGTTCAGAGAAATGAAATCACTTGCCCTGTCTGCAAAGTGGCACAGTGGGCCTGGGCAACTAGGCAGCGTAGCCTCAGAGCCTCTGCCTGCGGGCTGTCCGAGAGGGATCAAGGGAGGGGCGTCAGAACACGTACTAGAAGGTGAGTGGGGTTTCCCACCAACAGGAAAGGGCAAGTGGGGTGGGACAGCTAAGGCTTGAGCCTGAGAGTCAGAACAGCCTAAGCTCCATTCCTCCCCAGCCACTTTCTCGCTGGATGGCATGGACTATGATGAAACCTCTCTGAACCTCAGTGTTCCCCTCTGTAAAATAACAGTACCTCTGCCTGGAAGTGTATTGTGACGATGGAACAAGATGCTGTAAGCGAAGCACTTGGTACAATGCCCGATACATTATGCAGTGCTCACAAAAATAGAGGCCAAAATTAATCTTTCCTCCTGATTCTCTCCCTTTCCTTTCCTTCCCTTCCGTTCCCTTCCCTTCGTCTCCACCCCCCTGTCTCTTTCTCACACACACATTTCTATATATACACAGATATCCTTCAGTTCTTAGAGCACCATTTTTACGTGGGCAAAGAGGCTGAGTAGAGGCTTCTTCCCCCGCTACTCAGTGGTATGTGTTTTGGGGACAACTGGGGTTTCCCCCCACACGCCTGAAAACAAGGAGAGATTATTGGGTACAATTAATTGTTCAAACTGCCAGAGAGTTGAAAGTAGAGGGAGTAAACAGATGCTGCTCTGAGCTCTGTGCTCATTAACTCAGAAAAGGGATTCATTTCCTATGCATGATTAACTCCCCATCGTCGGTGATTTACACAGCAGATGATCAAACAAGAATTCATTATTCCACAGACAGAGTCTGGGTTCTAGGCATTCAGCCTCCTTGGGATGGCTCTCTCCCCCCCCCCCAATTCTTGGGGTGTCTGCGGTTATCCCCTTGACCCAGGAAGATGCTGTTTGACTTTGGCCCAGTTCTCCCAAGAGCTCCAAAAGAGCCGTAATCAAGAGCAGCACAGAGTGAGCCGCAAAGCCTCCCTCTGTTCTGTGACAAACGAACAAGAGTCCCACTGCCTTTGGCCTCCATTATGTCTCGCCATTGCTTCAGGGGACACCTGTACTTTGGAATGCGCAGCCGAGCATGGCAAGGCTCATGTTCAACAGATAAAGCTCTTAGGACCGAAAAAAGAGTCAACCTTGTAGAGTTCAAGATCAACATTGTGGAGTTCAGTATTTATTGAGCACCTACTATGACACTGCAAATCGAGAATACTGTAGCCTCTACTCCCTATGTTGGATGGACAGTGTCTTCCTATAAAGCTAAATGAGTGCCTTTAGCTGAGCTGGTGGGCAAAAATGCAAGGGGCTCTATGTTGCCCTTGCCTTTCAGAAAAGGTAACTTCTGCTGCAACAGCTTCCTTTAACCATCAGTGGTACACAGACCAAAGGATCAGGAGCCAAAACTATTCCAGAGAAAGGGAAGGGTCTACACCCTTCATGATGCTCAATAAAATAGCCGTAGATCAGTCACCATGAGCCAGGCTTTGTCGGGAAGCTGGTGCTGAATCAGACACCATTTAAATTGATGTAATTAAATGATAATAACATTTCCTTATTTTGAAATAGTGCTCCTCCTCCCCTTTTTTTCTTTTTGTGTTTAAGTGAATGTCTTTTATGAAATGGTGGTGTTGATAAAACTTGTTTGTTTCAAGGTCTTTTTGGTAAAGTCAAAAGTTGCCAAATCTATGTCAGAACACCATCCTCCTCATTTTAAATGTTACTGGCTCATAAAATCTCTAAATCAGGCACCCACAGCTATAAATAAGGGCAGTGCAGCTAAAGCTCCATAGGGGCTCATCAAGGAGGGCGAGATGTCTTCCCACTTGGGTGAAATCAAGAAAGGTTTCAAAGAGTTGACATTTGGGCTGAGACTTCAAAGATGGATGGGCTTTGTATACCTAGAGTTCTGAGGAAGATTCAAAAGGGCATTCCAAGAGGACACAGCCAGAACAAAGACATACAGGTGAAAACAGAATCCCAGAATGTCACACTCTAGAAATAGCAAAAGACCTCGTTTAACCTGAGTAGTGGATTCCACCCATGAGCCACCGCCTCCTAGAGGGCTATAGAGGTATTGCAAGGTATCTGTCACTTTTCATACCCATTTGCCAATGTCTCATCCCTGATACAACTACTTTTCACATGTCTGAAGATCTATTTTATTAAAAAGCACTACTGAATTCATAGATAAACTTTTCAACAGATGGTTTCTGAAGCAAAGTACACTAAAATATAGACCGTTAGTTTGAAAACCTAAGAATATTTTTTTAATGTCATAAAGGAAGCCTCATCCCATTCATTCAACAAGTATTTCTTGAGAGGCCACCATGTGCCAGACACAATGCGCTGTGGCCAGCAAGATTCCGAACAGCGAGACCAGGGAGGAGGGTGCGGTAACCTGGGTGAGGCATGAGGAACAGACTTGGACCCGGATGATAGCAAAGCAAAGGGTGGAAAATGGCCAGATTGGGGCATATTTGGGGAGTCAAATAAACCAGACTTGCTGGTGAATTTGATGATAAGGGGCGAGGTAAAGAGAAGGATAAAAAATTACTCCAGAATTTCAGCCCGCACAACTGAGTGGATGATGTATCCATCCACCGTATGAGAAAATGAGAAGAGGCTGGAGACCACTGGACAACAGGCGGGTGGGAGGGTCACGGGAAATAACCCTGGAGGTGGGGTCGAGAGGGTGGGGAGGCCTTAAACATCACAGCAAGAAGTCTAGACATTCATAACTGAAGGCACTTTCTTTAACTGCTGCAAAAAATCAGCAGCTTGGGACCCCTGGTAATGCTTGGGGGAGCTGCTCTTCAATCAACTACACTTTCTGAGTACCAACTGTATGCAAGGTACTACACTTGGCACCACGGGGGTACAAAGAAAGATAAGATATCATTTCAGCCCTGAAGACATCATCATTTCATCAGCTGAATCTCAGGACTCACAGGTGAGAAGAAGAAGAAGCCTGTCTTTAAACAACAGCGTAAGGCAGGCTCTGGTGGGAAGCTAAAGTTTTGGATTTTGTCAAAATCCCTGGGAGAAATTAGTCGGAAATACCCTGGGTCTTCCTTGCATCTTTGTGTCAAAAGGTTCATCCCTATGCTACATAAAGACACGCCTGACACTCCCCCCTTGTTCCGTTTCCACTCCACACCCTTCACCCTGACAGGTGAAATGGACCACCCTGGGCTGCTCAGCCCAGGTGCCCTTTACTGGCCCGATGCACCCACCCCCCAGGCACTGTGAGTCCTGGCTGCAAGGCTCACATCTTCCCTAGGGGGGAACTGCTCTCAGACAAAAGTCCTGCCACCCAGAAAGCCCGCTTTGGGCACACCCCTTCCCCCAAGGCATCCTGTATCCAGTAGGAACTGACCTGGAGTTTGAAAAGGCTCACCCCCACACCTCAACGGGGCATCAATTCTGCAGCACAGCACATACTCCAGAGCTTCCCATGGGATCAGACTGCAGCTGGTCTCCCACTGAGACCGCACCCATGCTGAGCTCCTTCTCCAGCCCTTGCCTGCCTCCTTGCCCCTGAGAGCCCAATACGTCACATGCCCGAGAGCCACGGTCTCATATTCTGTTTCTGGGGAATGCAGCCTAAGACACCAACTTTGTACTTCACTGTCCAGCACAACACTATTGTTGATAATAACTAACATTTTGGAGCTCCTCCCATATACCAGACAACAGAGAAAGTGCTTGAAGTACTTCGTCATGTATGAGCTCAAAGGTTTAGTGCTATTACCCCATTGAACAGAGGAGAAAACTGAGGCTCCGAGAGGTCATTTATCATGTGTGCCACCCCTGACAAGTTTCCTCTCAAGAAGGAGCCCAGATCTTCTAGGGGGCTATACACCTCATTCGGCAAAATGATCTTTTCCTCCACTTTTTATTTTAATTTTTTAATAGACATGCTATATGTGACACAAGACTGCACTCTTGATTTTAGAATGAATATATCGGAACTGCATTATTATTTCATAAATTCTTTTACTTAACATGCTGACATGTCCAGCTATCCCCAGGTGTATGTGGGTGTGTGGGGGGGGGGCTGCTTTTCGGTGTCTAAGTTTAAGGAAGAAAAATAATGATTCTTTTGTTAAGCATATATGTTTTCTACCTCAGTTAACTAGATCTTTAAAAATGAAAATGAAAACTTCCTCTGACAGCAGTATTTGTCTCATCGAAGGATAAACAATTCTTCAGTGAAGTGTTGCTAGTCTATTAGTAAAATGTCCCCACGTGTGGCTCCTCCCGCCTACCCACGGCCACGTTCTGCCACGTCCTCCTTGCCACAAGGCCCTGCTGTGAGCGTGAGGACCTCGGTGGTGACAGCGGTTCAAACCCCCAGAGGAGTGGCCTTCTGCTCAGTCTGCTTCCCCAGTGACGCGTCAAGGGTCAGGCAGAAACCACAGTACCCACCATGACTCCAAAAAAACCGAATCATCTTCACTGTACGTCCCGGGAACTAGCACAGTCTGGGCCATTTTCGATGTACCTTTGGGTTCCTCTTCCTCCCTCTTGCTACGCTCTCACCCTCACCCCCACCCGCCTCTGAAGACCACTGGTCAATTACGTGGGTTTCACTGCTGGAGATCTCCTAGGGCAGCAAACTCAATTTGCTTCCATCTGTTTTCGTTTTCTCTGGGAATGCCTTTTTTAAATTGGCAAGAAGCACTTTGGTCCTCCCTAGGATTGTTCACTCAACGTGTTCCTCGCATGTTTAATAGCTATGTGCGTTGCGGGGAGACAGGGCGGCCCACCACCTTGGCTTCCGAGTGCTCAAACTAATTAACGAGATCCGGGTCTGCTGGAGGCTTGCGGGGGCTTCTCCATCCCACAGAACCAAGCCCCAGGGCCAGCAGGGTGAAAGGGTGAGTGTCTTGCAACGCCAAACCCTTCCCCAAAGGAAGGAGGACAAGAGAGTGAGGATGACGCAGACAGGCTGTCTACAAAAAAAGGGGGGGGGATGGCGTGGGCATAGCGAGAGGCAGAGGGAAATAAGTAAGAACAAACCGACAAGCTTTGCACAGGCTGTTCCTTCTGCCTGGAATGTCTTCTCTCTTTCTCCTGAACTCTTCTTGAGGCTTCGAAGCCCAATGTCATCAACTCTTAAGATGTACATGAGATTCCCCTACACATTCCAGGCTTTCTGTGGAAGTACACGGTACCGTCTGCTCTCGGAGTAGAAGACGGCAGGTCTTAAGAGCTAATTCCTTTCTGACATAACCCAGGATACATTCTCACCCCATCGCTCACTGGCTACTCAACCTCGTGCACGTCATTCAACTTCTCTTAGCCTCAGCTGCCACATCTGTAAAACGCTAACACACGCAGACACTTAGCGCTCTGCCTGGGCCACAGTAAGTGCTCAATAAAATGCTGGCAAATTTCCTCATAACTCTCACCATCATTACTCCCTCCCCTGAATCCCCATAAGCACCATCTTCCCGTTGTCCGTTCCATTGATTTGCTATTTACCCTAGACGGCCTCATTTTGTTAATTAACATTGCGTGTACGCGCATCTCCTTTCCTTAACGATGCTGCAAGGTCCCCGGGGGAAGGAAATGAATCTCATACTTTTGTACCCTGCGCAGCTATGAGAACAGTGACAAACACGAGATACATGCTCAAATATTTGCTGAATAAATTCTTAAAGCTTTGGCTACAAGTATAGGTGTTTATTTTGCTTGGCAACAGAACAAATGGCGTTTTGTATTTACATTCTTGTTTCCAGGGCTAATTGATGTGGGTCCTATAATCATGAAAGCCCCTCTAAACTATCCCCTAATAATGGCAGAAGCCATCAATTAAACAAACCATTAGATGTATCAACAGTCTATTAATGTGTTCTTCATGGAAGGACATTGGTTGATTTCCAGCTGTCTGGCTGCACAGTGGAATCGGATTTAACGGAAACATTAAGTTTGGTTTCTAGCTCTCCATCAGCCCTGCTTCCTCTGTAAAATGAGGACTGGATGCTAATGGAGCTCATATGAATATGGAGATCGAGAGAGATATGCAGATGGCTTCTAACCCAGTTTCCAGAATAATGTAAACCTTTAATGTCCATGGCCCTGAAAACCCGAAGGTAGGGGAAGTTGGTGAGTGAAAGGAGATCCATCTGTGCCCAGCTCTGCCATTTCAGTCCTTTGATCTCTAGTTTTCCCGTAAGCAAATGGGGGGGAATCTTCCTTGCAGGGTTATTATGAGCATTAAATGAGATTACGTATATAATTGTCCGTGCTGGGTACTGGGACAGATGATACAATCGAGAAAACAGGACAGAGCACCTGTCCTCGTGAAGTTAAATCTTGGGAAAGACGCAGACAAATAATCAGCCGGTACAAGAGGGTAGTAAGCGCTGTGACAGAGTCAGTACAGGGGGCCGAGGGGACACACAGAGGCCCAGGCAGGCCTGTGCAGCGGGGTCCCTGATGCCTTCCCCTGAAGAAGTGGGAGCTGGCCAGTCTGCTCTCACGCTAGCTTCACGCCCACCCTTCCACCCGCTGTGTGGGGACCCCAGGCTGCGACCACGCCTGCTGTGCCAGATGCATGCCTGTAGGTTCCCTAGACGGGTGGTGCCGGTGGAGCCTTCAAGGCAGGAGGGGGCTGCGCTCATTTGCAAGCACTGCACTAATAAAGCACCGCACTGGGGGGCTTAAAGCACGTAACGTTATTCTCTCACATCCAAGATCAAGGTGTCCGCAGCGTGGGTTTCTCCCAAGGCTACGTCAGAGAATCCGCTCCAGGCCCCCCTCCCGGCTTCAGTTGGTTTGCTGGCCCTGATAGGTGTTCCTTGGCTTGCGGAAGCATTACTCTGATCTCTGCCTTCATGTTTTCACGGACCGTGTGTCTGTGTCCAAATTTCCCCTTTTTATAACAGCACCGGCCATTGGACTAGGGGCTCACTCTGCTCCAGTGTGACTTCACCTTAACTAGCTGCATCTGCAATGACCCATTTTCCAAATAAGGTCACACGGTGAGGTACTGGCAGCTAGGGCTTCACCACCGGAGGGAGCTGGGAAGCAGATCCTTCCGCAGCCGAGCCTTCAGATAAGACCCCAGCCTCAGCTGCCACCCTGATTGTTGACTTACAAGAGAGGCTGAGGCAGAAGATCCAGCTGAGCCAGGCCCAGGTCCCTGACCCACACAGACAACATGAGATCATGAACAGTGGTTTTAAGCTACAAAGTGGTGTGGTAGTTTGTTACGCAGCGAAGACTGACTAACCCACTGCAGTTGCTACCTCTCTGACCTCAGAGTTCTCGCTCTACCTTTTCCATCTTCCAGTCAAGGCTTAACCAGTTCCCTGTTAAATTCTCTCAGTTAATTCAATTGATATGACTTCCACCTTCCTGATTCAACACCGACTGACACAAGATGATATCTAAGCTGCAGCTTTAAGGACAAGTGGGAGGTAACTAGACAAAGGGGAGAGGGAAAGTGTCTCAGGAGGAGGAGACAACATATGCAAAGGCCCAGGCACCATTCATTCACTCTTTATGAAGCACCAACCACGTGCCAGGCCTGGTACTGTGAAAGAAATGAGGCGTGAGAGAGTGAGGTCCTATCCTCGCAGAGGACTGTCCTGGCATGTTCGGAATGAGGCGGAAACAAGACAGGAGCCAAGACCCCCTGGACGGCCCGCACCCGTGGCTTCCTCCCGACGAGCACTTGCACCCTGCTCAGGCACGAGCACCTGCTCTGGCATTCTTCCTCTTGGCCACCTCCCTGCAGCGTCAGCGTCTCGTCTATAAAGCCAGGATGACAGGCCTCCCCTCCCAGGCACTGCAGCACCAATCACAAGAGGTCTGGAGGTTCATGGCAGCTTTGCAGGGGAGACAGAGCTCTCCGAGTGCTGAGACACGGAGGTCCTCCTCGAACAACTGAAACTCTCAACTCAGAACCATGCCAGGCCTTCATCCGCCTCGTGGCCTGCGGCCCTCTGCTGGCCTGGATGTGGCTGCAGCCAAGGCCTGGGTGCACAGGATTAAACACAGAGCCTGTTGCTTCCGGCCCCGGGCAGCGGGTGGCTGGTCATTGATAAAAACAAGCTGTAATACAGAGAGCAACCTCCCCGCGGCCACCAGCCCCATAAATCATCAGCTACCGAGGGCTATTGAATTACCTTTAGAAGATGGATGACACCGAGCTGGAAGGCTGCCTGATAAGGTTTCCCTTTGAATAATTCCGTGTGGAAAGCTGGGTTTGAGAAATGGGGTCTTCCCACCAGCTCAGCCCTTCCCATGCCGTCTCTGCCGGGTGCTTTCCAGATAAACACGTTTCCTTTACGGGCTGCCACCGCGTCTGTGATGAAGAAAGGAAACTTACTGCCAGGCGCCAGGGAAGCATCTACTTCTGTCCAAGGCACAAAAGAGGGTTTGGTTCTGTTATTGTTAGCCATTGTTTAGAGTACGAGCTTATTAATAATAGCTATCATGTATTCGGCATATTGTATGTGCCAGGACCTATTACTCTCTCCATTTGGCTGATGAGAAAATTAAAGCTCCAAGATATGACTTTCTCAAGGTCACACAGCTAGCAAGTGTTGGCACTGGGACTCAAATTCATGCTTTCAACAGGAGTCAGCAAACTTTTTCTGGAAAGGGCCAGTGGGGAAATATTTCAGGCTTTGTGGGCCATACCTTCTCTGTTCCAACACTCACCTCTGTCCTTGTGCAAAAGCAGCCATAGACAACATGTACCAAATGGATGTGGCCGTGTTCGAATAAAACTTTATTTACACAAATGAACAGAGGGCCAGATTTCGCCAATGAACTATGCTATGACCACCTCTACTCTTAACACTTCCGTGGCACTGACTCCACGTTCCGACTTCACGGTTTCTTCCACTTACTTATGTTTCCACACAGAAAATGTGCTGGCTCCTCATGGAGTGAGTTTATTCCATTCCTTTATAATCCCTTACTACCTACTTGAAGGTTCTAGTTCTAAGGAAGATACAGGGATCCTGCCAGTTAAAGAAGCGAGGTGTGTAATACATGTTGATCATTCATTGTAGCAGTGAGGAAAGAACCTACGAGGCTGCAGTAACAACAAATCCCAAGATCTCAGCAACTTGGAAAAAGCCTTCTCAACCTCGGCCCTGTTGACATTTTAGACCGGGTCATTCTTCGTTGCTGGGCTTTCCTGTGCGTGACAGGATCTTTAGCAGGACCCCTGGCCTCTTACACACACTGGATGCCAGTAGCAGCTCCCCAAGACATGCCAAGCAAAGACGTCTCCTGACATGGCCAAATGTACCCAGGGGGACAGAATCTCTCCCAGTTGAGAGCCAGGGGCTAAGGACAGCAAAGTTTATTTCTCACACAGAGAATCGGGACGCTGGTCATGAGCTCTCCTTGTCAGTTCCCTGTAACCGTGCAGCAGGGATCCAAGATGCACCTACGGCTCTGCCAGCTCCTGGCCTCCTACCCTGCATGTGGGAAAGAGACTGAGTCAAGAGCCCACCCCCATCCTTAACTTTCTCAGCCCAGAAGTGACACGGGTTGCTTCTGCTCACAGACCACTGGCCACAGCTTAACCGCAAGGGAGGAAGACAGGGAAACGGAGGGTAGCATGTGGCGTGTTTGGTGATCCCTACTGGCCATGCGCTCCCTCAACGAACATTTAAGGAGTGCTGCTCCAGTCAACAGGATACTGAAGCTGGGCACAGCTCAGTAAATACCCCAGAATGGATTTCGTTCCTGCCCATGCAGTGCTTCCATCAGATGGAGGCATTTTTGGCCATCACAGGAGGGGAGATGCTACTGGTATCTTGTAGGTAGGTACCAAAAAACGCTGCCAAGTATCCGAGAGTATGTAGGAAAGTTCCCTGTAACAAAGAATTATCCAACCCCAAATCTCAGTAGAGCTGAGATTGAGAAACCCTGATCTACCACAAGAGGCAACTGGACTCCTTACTCACTCATTCATTCACTCACCCATTCATCATCCATCAAAGATTTTTTTAATGTCTGTTGAGTTCCAGGCACTGTGTTAGGCCCTGAGAAAAAAATGTAAGTAAACATAAATATCATCCTTTTCCAAATAGAGTTTATAATCTACTTGGAAGGACAGACATTCATCAAAAAATCACGCTAATGAGTGCTTCATTACATATGAAGAGAAATGAAGAGAAATGAAAGAATGGAACAGATTCATCAAGAGTGGAGAGAGGTTAGAGGAGTCTTCCCCATGGAAGCGACTAGAAGCCTAGAGGGTGTGTAGGAGCTAACTACATAAAAAAGGTGGGAGAAGAGAGTTACAGGCAGAGAAGTGGGAAGGAGCATGTTGAGTTGGAGGAGCTCAAAGCTCAGTTGGATGAACACAAAGAAAGTAAGGGGTGAGGAATAAGTATACGATGCAGTGTATGAGGACAACAGGAACCAGATCATCCAGGCTTTGTATTTCCATTTAAGAGAGTTTGGTTTTTCTCCTGTGAGCAATGAAAAGCCACCAACAGGTTTTAATCAGGGAGTGAATAATCTACTTGGCATTTCGAACAGTGTAGAATGGGGTACAGTTGATGCAGGGAGACTCATCAGCACACCATCAGTCTCCCCAGTGAGGAGAGGCGGTGGGAGTCGACCAGGGTGGCGGTGGGGAAGACAGAGAGAAGTGGATATATTTAAGAACTAATGAGGATGTGGGCCACGAAGAAGGGAGAGGTATTTAGACTGTCTCCCAAACTTCTAGCCTGTATAACTGGGTGGATGGTTGTCAGGTTCAGGAAGAAACGAAACTCTGGAGAAGTACTCGGTTTGGGAGCAGTGCAGTAGATTCACAGTCTATCATGGAAGGTGAGCTTTGTAAGTCCTTGAAGCAGTCAGGCAAGCATGTGCAGAAAGAAGCTGGACAGATGTGTCTACGACTCAGAGGAGAGATGAGGCTGAAGTCATTAACATAAGAATACAGATGTTCAACCCTCACATGGCAGCCTTCGGCTTGGACCCCAGTTCCTGGCCTCATCACTTGCTGGTTATCCTTCTCTACATAGCGGTAACCATAACAACTCTGCAAAGACAGAGCTACTTGTCTGCCTCCCTCAGAATTCACCCATTCATCCAATTAACGGTTGCAGATCTCATCATTTGTGACGGGTTATTCTCTATTCAAAGGCAGTAGCCATAACAACTCCACGAAGATAGAACCACTTATCTGCTTCCCTCAAAATTCATTCATTCAACAGTCTTGGACGTTACTCTGCACCAATAACATCCTTCGGGGCTGGGGGTATAGGAGTCTCTGAGAACAAACAGGGCTATGGTCCTTACAGGCATTTAATATTTTATGGCTCCTTCCTTCATGCAAACTGCTCCAAACAACTGACCTTCACCCTCCCGTGCCTGGCCTGGAGCAAATCACCCCGCCCTGAAGGAATTGCTCGCCAATCACACGACCTCAAAATTTTAATAGGATAATAGAATTATAGCAACTCGGCCTTATATCGGTAGGATCCATTTAGTTCAGCGATGTCACATAGATTTCTTCTCACGTGTCAAACGAAATTGATTGGTGGTGGCCTCCTGGAGAGCTAAGCTGAGAATGATTCAGCTGGGAAAGTCAGAGCGATCAATTGCTGTCGGTCAGGGTTTGACATGGGAGAGCGGAAGGCCATGTGCCCGTGTTCTGATCTCAACTGCTCCTTTGTATGGGCTGCTGAATTCTATTTGGTAATATTTTCTAAGGACTTTTGTGTCTATGTTAATGAAAGAGAGCGGTCTGCTATTTTCTTTGTAATGTCCTCATCAGATTTTCTTATCTAAGTTACAAGGGCCTAATGATACAAGTTGGAAACAATTCTCTCCTTCATGTTCTGGGAGGGTTTCTGTAATCTTGGCATCATTTTATTCTTAAGTATTTGATAAAACATGCCTGTAGTTGTTGCAGAAGGAAGGCAAGGACAGGTTTTAAATTGTGAATTCATCTGGTTGGTGTAGCTCAGCGGATTCAGCATGGGCCTGCAAACCAAAGGGCTGTCGGTTCAATTCCCAGTCAGGGCACATGCCTGGGCTGTGGGCCAGGTCCTCAGGAGGGGGTGCTTGAGAGGCAACCATACACTGGTGTTTCTCTCCCTCTCTTTCTCCTTCCCCTCTCTAAAAATAACATCTTTAAAAAATAAAAATAAAAAAAATTTAAAAATCGTGAATTCAATTTCTTAAATAGGCACAAGACTTTTTTGATTTTCTATTTCTTCTTCTGATTTTTGGCATGTTATTTTCTTCAAGGGAGTGTTACATGTCATGTAAGTCGTTAGATTTAACCAGTTAACCTCATGGTAAAGAAACAGAAGCTTAGATATGACCACCGACACGCCCAGGGCAGCTAGTAAATGGCAGACCACGTGTAAGAACTCCGTTCTTCCCCGGTTCAGCCGATTGCTCTCCATCTGCCACATCCAGACTCGCCCCACTTCCAAAAGCCCAAGGAAATCATCTAAAGATCTTTCCAAAAAATGACATACGCAAGCCTTTTAAACGCCCACATGCCACGGTATTTAGCACAACCTGGTGATGTAGAAAGAGCTGTCCAGGGCAAAAAAAAAATCACCTTCATCAGCACCTGTCGGGAGCCTCAGATTTCAGCGATCGTACCTGCTGAAGTCTGGAGCCTGAGGCCTCTTGGGAAAACTGATGGGTGGCAAGAAAAGAGAAACCGCCTCTGCTCAGGCTGCCCTGGGAAGCACCCCAGGCTCCCTTTCTCCTTGGAGCACCCAGCGCGAGCGAGAAGGCAGGCTGTCCTTGCAGGCTATCCCCCCCACCTGACTCTGGGCCTGGCCATTAGAAGATAAAGTCCCTGGGAGACCTCTCTGCCTGGCCTGACCTACTTAGATGTGACAAGCCGGGTGAGAGGTGGAGTGGCGCTAATGGGGATGGACAGGAGGGCAGGCTCGGGGTGGCCCAAGGGAGGGGAACTCACAGTGCGTGACTCGCAATGCTCCTGAGGGCAGGTCTCTCTGGAGGAGAAGCACCAGTTACCTCCGACCGACCACATCAGCACGCTGCTGGGAAATGGTCAGCCGTACCGTGCGCACTCACAAAGTAGTCCGGATCCCGCGGCACGGCCTCCAGCGCTCTGCGTGCTTCTTCCTCTATGCCCCGCCCACCGCCGTCTCCAGAATGATCTGGTTTTAGTTCCAAAAGGGCGACATGCTCTCCCTTCCCGCAGGGCCTTTGCATAGGCTGTTCCCTTTGCCCAAAATATTTTCCCCCTATTCTCACTTGGTTTATCGCACTTCCTCCTCAGACCACAGCCTGCAGGTCACTCACTCCGCCAGCATTTCTCGGCACCCCGGTCGGGGCCCCTCCTGTGTGCTTCCGCAGCCCACTGCACGCACTTGGCGCCTCACTGGAGCGTGGCTTTGGAACTATTTGCCATCTGTTTACCAGCATCCCGGGCTGGTCTGTGAGTTATGCGGCCTCTCCCCTGAGCAACGTGGTCCTATGATCAGTTCCCTACTTGACCTCTTCATTCGGAGGCCTATACGAACGTCAGACTTAACACGCTGACCTGCCCATCTTGCCCATCTTTCCCATCTCAGCAAACGGGAACTCCATCCACGCCACTGCTCAGGCAAAAACCCTCGGCGTCATGGCACCTTTCTTTTCGTCACGTCCCACATTTTATCCATCAGCAATTTACCTTTCAATATATTTCCGGAGCCACCATCAGCCTCTCCCAGGCTGTTGCAGTGAGCTCCCCGCAGCTGCCTCCCTAGCTTCCCTCAGTTCCGTTTTTAACGCGGCAGCCAGAGGACTCTCTGTAGGCAGAAGGCAGGTCACGTCCCTTCGGTGCTCCCAGCCCCTCCCTGCCCGCAAGCGCACTCCTAATATAAACCAGAGCCCTCGCCAAGGCCTACCCCTCCCGACAGGGTCTGACCCCAGCTACCTGTGTCTTCTCCTCCCTGCTCCGCCTCCTTACTCCACCCCGCGTCTCTGCTGACCCTGGACAGTGTGCCAAGCATGCTCCTGCCTCAGGACCTTTGTTCCTGCTGTTCCCTCTCCCTGGAATGTCCTTCCCTCCGCATAATCACGTGGTTCCTTCTCCCATTTCTTTCAGGACTCTGCTCAAACCTCAGGTTAGGAGCCAGGATGCCTCGGCCGGCCGCCCTATGTAAAATCGCAATACCCCTCCCCTCCTCCATCTTCCCGACTGTTTTATTTTTCTCCATAACACCTATTGTCACCTGATCTATACATCCCATATTGACCTATTCATTGTTTGTCTTTCCCCGCACAGGAATGCCAGGACCGTGAGGGTGGAGACTTCCTCTTTTCCATTGCTACAAGCCCAATGACTGGAAGTGCCCAACCATACTGTTGATTGAAAGGTGAAGACTTCTGGCAACAGGCCTGATTGACCGATGTAAACAGCCCTCATGCCACAAACACGTGTTTATTAAAAAATATATTAAATCAGATCTAGATTTAAAAATAACTCAAGGGACACCCCAAGGGGTCAGAGGTGAAAAGAACTAGACACTCCGGACGGGCGTGAGCTCCAGGTCAGGCCAGGGCAGCCCCCCGGCGGGGTTGGGGGGGGTCAGCCTGGCAAGCGCCAGAGTGCGACCTCTAGAGCGAAGTCTTCTAATGAGAGCGAGGCGTATAGTCATGACCCCACCTGCCAGGTCACGCCCTTCCTCTTCCCCCCCCCCCCCCCGCCCCCGAAGCGCAGTAGTCCTCTTAATTAAAAACTTGGCCCAATGCTGGGAAAAGGCCCTGATCCTTATCACTTTCCAGGACCAGAGAGACAGAGACGGAAGTGGGTTAAGGGAAGTGGGTTAAGAGAGGACTCACACGCATGCCATGCTCCCCCACCACCGACCACTGCAAGGGCGCCCCCTGTCTCCTCCTCACTTCATTCCAACCTCTCCTTGAGACCTCAATGCAGGCCGCTCCTCCAAGTCTTGGGCATATTTGTTTGCCGGATATTCTCACAGAAGCAAGTCCTCCTCCTTCATATTTTGTGCACTTTGTAACAATTTACCCATTTTTGAGGTTATTTGATTAGGGTCTGCCTCCCCATCCAAACTCTAATTTCCAGGACAGCAAGGACTATGGCTAATTTTGCTTACCGACACAGCTCCAGAATTTAATGCATTGCTTAGCATGCAGTAGATACTCAATGAATATTTCAAGGAGTAACTCAACTAATCCTATTTTACCAAGAAATGCAAGCTCGTTTAATAAACGTTTGTTGAATAAATTAGCCAATATCCTTAAAGCCAGCATATTATTAGTACCTACTTAATAGTACCTGCCTAATAAAGTTATCAGGAGAATTCCATTGTTGATGTAAATAAAGTTCTTCAGTGTCTGGCACACAGTAAGCACTCAATAACTCAGTTTATCTGATCATTTGTAGCGTGTTAGCTTCGTAATAAAAAGGTATTTTGAATTATTACCAAAGCAGGTTTTTTTCCTCTCCCTTTTCTGTAACTCAGCCCTTTTTCCAGCCTTTTTTTTTATTTTTTCTTTTCTTTTTTTTAAACATTCTTTTTTTTTTAATTTTTAGAGTGGGAAGGGAGGGAGATAGAGAGAGAGAAACATCAATGTGCGGTTGCTGGGGGCCGTGACCTGCAACCCAGGCATGTACCCTGACTGGGAATCAAACCTGGGACACTTTGGTTCGCAGCCCGCGCTCAATCCACTGAGCTACGCCAGCCAGGGCTCATTTTTTCAAATGTGGGAACAGAAGCTCAAAGAGACCATGAGCTGCACGGCCAGTGAACGGGACTTGGATCCCCGTCCTCATCTCCGACTCCGAAGCGGTCGTGTTTCACCCACTGTTCCTCAAATCACCCACGGATGGTCAAATCAATAGGCTAACAAGACTTCAACTTTGTTCATCTGGCAAGAGCAACTTTTTCACACGTCTCCTGAAGAGAGGGTATCATTTTCCTGAAAGGATCGTAATCACACACGCAACTAAGAAATACATTCCCCTTTCTATGGTAACAAAGACAACGGTGGACTAAGGCATTCTCGGAAACAATGATCTCTCTCCTTAATTTGGGCTGTAGCTCACCAGAAGCTGCTGCCTCAGCCAATATCACTTACAGACGGCGATTTTTTCGATTTTGTTTTAGTCCCAAGAAGTGTTATTTTAAAAGTGAATAGAAGGCCCTGTTTGAAAAATCGATTACATATTTCCATTTTAATATAAACATTCAGCGTGGTCAGCCTGGCCATCTCATTAGCATCTGAATGCAAAGCACCAGTGCAGACACTTATTTCAAAACCTTTCCCTTCTTCCAGGCAGAGAACGCACATACAGCAAAACCTGTGCCCGGGGAGAGAGCTGGCCAAATACAAGTCGTGGGGGGCAAACTTTCAGGACAAACGTGAAAATACAAGGTGACTTGAAGTGCATCTTCCCCTCCAGGGAGCTGCTAAGGTGTTTATTTGGATTTTTAGATAATCTTTCAAGCTCTGTTTTGCCAGTACCTCCAAAAATAACAACAACAACAATGAAGAGCGTTTTATGATGGTCAGTTTGGAGCCTAAATGACTAAATTTCCTTTTCTCTATCTCGAGTTGTTACCCCTCTGAAGTTACTGCCCGTTGGCTGGCATCTGCGAGGTCAGAAAGGAAAGTGCTGCTGGAAGCCCAAAGCTAGGCTGAAAGCCTCCACCCACCACCCCCCAGCCCCTGTGAGCTGGTGCCCTGCTTCCAAAGCCACAGAGAACAGCTCGGGCCCTTCCTGAGAGACATTCAGCCTGTCTCGGCGTCCACCCCGCGCGCCAGGTGCAGAGGAGGCGATCTAGGCCGAGTGCAAGAAGTGCTCCGTTTCAGGCTGAAATCACGCCAAAGCCTTCTTACAAAGGCTACACTCAGCGTCTCCGATTCGACATTCCATTCTGCGCACTGTCTGCCATTATTACCCAGGATCCCGAAAGCACTTGGCCGCCTTAAAGAGGAGTCGGGAAGGAAAAACAATAGCAAGGAACTGCTGAGGACACAGAGCTAGAATCAGAAAGAGGGGCGCAGCCAGGGCTGTCAGCTCAGCTCCCAAAATAGATGTGCCTTCATGAGCAAGGGGGAGGTTCAGTTTCTCCGAAAAGGCAGACTCGACCAGGTAAGAACTAGATCACTCCGCTCTCACAACGGGGTGCGCCTTGCCTCAGCAGCTTCGGAGGGCTGTTTGGTGGTACTGACTAGCACGGAAAAATGCCCATGCCCTAGGATACAGACACTCCTCGTCCTGGCATCTGGCCTAGAGAAAAATGCAGATAGATGCAATGCACCCGAGGAGGGATGCACAACGATATTCAAAACTGAGCTGCTCGGAATAGCTACAAGGAGGGACATGATCTAATAGGCATCTGTGGGGCAGCGGTGACAGTGGACTGCCGTGTGGCAGTTGCTGACGGGGCAGCCGAGGCACCGAGATGTCAGATGACCTGCCCAAAACACAAAAGCACCCGGGGCATCTGAACCCAGGCCATCCCGCTCCAAAAGTTATACTGCTTCTCGAGGGATTTTTAAAACCTACTTTTGCATTTTGAAGGGGGGAGAAAAGCAAACCGCAAAGTGATACATACACGATGCACCTATCGGCCGAGGCTTAGGTGCCACAGAACCTTGTGACCCTGGCCTCCCATCCCCTGAACGGTACCGAATGGGCTTGGCCATCACCTGCCTCTCACTCACTCACCCCTCCTGTTTTCCAGCCTCATCATTCTGTTTCCATAGCACCTTATCCTTACGTTTAGATACGTTCGCTTTTTCAGGCAGGTTACGATCAAAGCTGTAGTCCTGAGGGCTTTTTTGTCTTTTAAGATGTGCCCTGCCCCAGACCGCAAGTGGGAGGAGGAAGTACATGCAATAATTTAAAGCATGGATTTTGGTACCTGAAAGATCTCGGTTTGTATCCGTGCTCCACCTGTGTCCTTGGGCAAGGGCAAGTGACTTCACCGCCGTGAGCCTCAGTTTCCTCATCTGTAAAATGGGGATATGGGGTTCCTACCTCAAGGGTTGTGAGAATAATGTACGGGCAATGCTTAGCGTAGGTCTCGGTACACCACAAGCTCTCTGTGGTCCACACTCAAAGGGTAAAAAAAAAAATCACATGTTCCTATTTCCTCCTTCTTGGGGAGACACCTCACTCTGCCCAAAAGATGCAGGTAGCACGTTCAGTTCAACGTGTAACATCTATGGGCCCCATCAGACCAGGGGCCTCGGTCACTGGGGGATATCCAATGTACAACTCCTCTTCCTGTTGGCACGCTGATTTCCATGTGGGGAGCGTGCACCGACAACGCCCCTGGGTGGGTGCCCCTCACCACCATGGCAGCCGTGATAGAGAGGGAGAACAACTCAGACCCCACTAGTTACATGCTTCCCCCGGGGGCTTGGAATCTTGAGCTCGTGCCTGAAAGATGTAGAGATGATTGAAGTCGTGAACCAGACGATTTCTGCGGCTAGACATTCACGCTCATTCCTGATGCTCGTTCGTCCTCCAGCTCATCCATCGTTCCCTCCACGCACCCCCTTTTAGCTGAAGAAAGCCAGAGTCGGATTCCTGTCGCTTGCCACCAAGAATGCTGGCTGGTTCACCACCTATTATTGTACACAAGGTACTGTGGGGTATGGGGACTAGTGAGATACCGTCAGTCCCTGGGCTCAAGTTGTCTGATCCTTGCAGGAAAGTTCAGAGCAGTCTCATTAGGTGCTTGGTTACACAGTACCCTCCCCCCCTCACATCTCAGAAGAGGCAACATCCATCTGATTAGAACTGAGATGAGAGGGCAGGAGAATAATGACTGACACGATGGTAGCTGACTTCTCTGCCTCCTACAGCCCCATTCTAAGAGACCAGAGACCATACCCAAGCTTACTCTTGTGGGCCCACTTAGAAGTCTGGCTAATTAATGGCTGTAAAAGCAGTTTGGACTTTGCTAGCCTTTTATAATGCGCCTCATTTAGACATAATGGGCTCAAGATTGCCTCTGGCATCGTGAAGAAAATTAAAAATCCAGTAGGCAGTAGAATTGCCTCTACGTGGTTTTCCTCTTACTTTTATTTTTATTATGATTGCAAATAGTGGCACTGCTAATGGTGCCTTGGACGAGAAAGCCTTTCCAGGGAAAGGCCTAGCTGCTTCCCCCACGTCCGCTGCATGATTTATTGGTCCTTTAGCCAGCAGCACGCTGGCTCCTTCCACATGTCATTTAACTCTTGCCAAACAGAAGGGAGTTGGAGGCCCCTGCACACGTGGAGTCATTTCTAATGTGGGGCCGCTACAAGCAGAAACACCATTCATTACCCTCTGGCTGGACAATACAAGCCCTAAGTATTTGTCTAATCCTTGGCTGCAGGCAAGCAGTTGTCTGGCGTGGGTGGGCTGAGCAAGATCTGGAGCTCTGGAAGCCCGGGCTAGCGCACAGTGCAGGAAGATGGCAGTGTATAGACTGCACAGAGGAGGCGAGACTAATAACAACCACAGTCACAGCGCTACTCATCGGGATCCTGAGATGCAAATAATCGAAGTACCTCTACAAGTTTAACAGGAAAAAAAAATGAATGATGTTGAAATGTTTCTGGCATCTCCAGTGGGGGTCAAGAAATCATATTCAGGAATTAGATTGCCAGGAATGAAACCCAAGTATAGCACTTCAGAAACCAACTGCTATGACAACTAGTCATCACGGACACCTCAGTTCCTATCGGCGACTTTGGACTTGAAACACCACCACACTGCTGCCCTTAAAAAGCTGGATGCACCTGCCACCTGCTCATTCAAAGATGGATTCCACCCATACCCGCTTATCAAACCCTGCTCGCTTCCAAAGTGACGTTTGCATAGGTAAATAAATGTGGCGGCATTAGGTCACGGCCATACCGAGGGTAGTGGGAGTGGTCTGCCCCAGTGCAGCGTAAAGAGTGTTTGTTTAATACAGAATTCGAAAGCAATATAGTAAAACTGAATACAATTACTTTGCTTTATATAATTACCATAAGCCAGTCATTCTAAACCATGTCAAAGGTGTAACACACACCCAGGTGAGACAGACCAGGCTCACCTCTCCTCCTCGGCAGGTCGTTGGATTAGTTCACTTCCCTGTGCCAGCTACAAAGGGGAAGTGCATCTGTGAACAGGAAAAACAACAGAACCTGCCTTATAGGGTTTTGGTGAGACAAGAAAAATGAATCAATACTGTAGAAATGCCACTTCTCCTCAAATTGATCTACAAAGTATAATCCCAATCAAAATCCCAGCAAGTTTGTTTTCGTGGGTATTTACAAGGGAATTCTAAAATATGTGTTAAAGATTAAAGAGCCAAGCTTATCACAAAGAAGAACAAAGTCAGATGAATTTCACTAATGGGTATCAGGAGTTATTATAAAGCCAGAGTAATTAATGGAGTGTGCTTTGATATAAAAAATATAAACAGACCAGTGGAATAGCATAGAGAGCTTGGAAACAAATTCGCACATACGAAGGCACTCGATTTCTAAGAAAGGCGCCACTGGAGAGCAATGGAGAAATGGTGACCTTGCCAATAAATGGTGCTAGGTCTATTAGCCAGCCATATGGGAAAATCTGAATGCTGTTCTCCGTATTATACACAAAAATCTATTCCAGGGGGATTGCAGATCTAAAGGGGAAAGGAACAAACATGATAGAGCATCTAAACGACAGAATAGGAGAATATCTTGAACTTGATGTTTGCGAAGATGTCTTAAATAAGACACAGGGTGGACCAGGATGGCGATGCCCCACTGTGCAGCTGGTTCAGGAGAAGGGGAATCCCACAAACCAAACTCCTTCTCTACGCCCCATCCCACACAGTTTCACTGCCTTAGAACCTTTTTAAATCTTAGGATGTTCAGGCTTCAGTATTCCAAAGAAGAAGGGAATTTCCCATGATGCTCTTCATGAGCAGCCTCTACGGACAGGTGGCTTTTACAGAGGCAGTGACTCTGATGTCATATACAGTGACTGTTTCCTATGTGCCACGCACTGTGCAAAGCACTCAGCAATCATTTTCTTATTTATCTGTATTTCAGCCAGAGGTTGATGCCTGAGAGTTGGTCACCATGGAAACCACAACACAAGAAAATCTATCTTCCATTCCCTCTCCACTACCTCATCCTTTAATATCTGAAAATTTTAATTTACAAAATCAAGACACACAGAATCAATCATGAAATTGAAGTTTAAATGAGTGCCTCCTGCTGTCTTGTTCTGTTCCATTTACAGGAAACCTTAAAATCGAATTGATGACTTCAACTTTTAAAAACACATTTCCTCATAGAACCTCCATGAAACAGCGATAGCTGGCACTATAAGCCCCATTTCCCAAACAGGGAAACTGAGGCTCAGAGAAACGCACTTGTCAGGGTCTGGAATCAATGCGGAACGTTGGCCATATCCAAATGAGTGGGGGAGTTGGCTGGTCAGTTTTGCAGAGGCATGCTCAGATGAAGAAGGGAATCACTGTATCTGGGGTTGCCTCCTCATAGATAAGTAACTGCACACAGTGAGGCAGGAATGCATTTAGTCTTCACTTCATTTGGCGTAACTCAGAACCTCTTCACCTCGTTCCTCAACTGGTCCTCCTGCCTCCAGTTTCCATACAACTCATAACAACCCTTTCGGATTATCTTTCTACAACGGAGTTCTGAAATGTCACTTCCTTGCTCCAAAACCATCAACAGCTCCTCTTCACTCCCTTTTATTTTAAGTATAGCATTTGTAATCAAACACCAAGAGAAATAAACCTTGGCTCGTATTTTTGCCACCAGCACTTAACAGCTCAGTATTTTTGGTCTGCCAACTTCACTTCTCTGAGACTCAGTTCCCTTGTGTGTAAAAAGGGAGTAAGACTAGGGTAGATGTGAGGGTAAAAGGGATATTTTAAGTATAATGGGCGAATGCACTGATGCTTTAAAAGTTGGAATGGCTGCCCTGGCTAGCGTAGCTCAGTGGATTGAGCGCAGACTGTGAATCAAAGCATCGCAGGTTCGATTCTCAGCCAGAGCACATGCCTGGGTTGCAGGCCATGGCCCCCAGCAACTGCACATTGATGTTTCTCTCCCTCTCTCTCTCTCTCTCCGCCCTTCCCTCTCTAAAAATAAATAAATACCTGGCTGGTGTAGCTCAGTGGATTGAGCATGGGCTGGGAACCAAAGTGTCCCAGGTTCGATTCCCAGCCAGGGTACATGCCTGGGTTGTAGGCCATAACCCCCAGCAACAGCACATTGATGTTTCTCTCTCTCTCTTGCTACCTCTCTCTCAATCTCCCTCCCTTCCCTCTCTAAAAAATATAAATTTAAAAAATCTTTAAAAAAAATAATCTTTTAAAAAAATTTTTTTAAAAAGTTGGAATGGAATACTTGATTCAGTTAACAATAAATCCAACCTTTTTGCCTTCCTTCTATCCTTCCTTCTTCCCTCCCTTCCTTCAGCTTCTTAGGTCTAACTGAGTATCTGTTCCGTGCTAACCCTTTCCATGCATTTTCACATATACAAGGAAACTGAAACTCAGAGGTGTCACCTGCCTGGTAAATGGTCAATTTTAGTTTTAAACTCCAATCCCACGGAGTTTAAAACTCATACTCCTCAGTGTTATACCTGGACCACCTCCATCAAAATCACCTGGAAGGCTTGCAAAAAAAGTAGATCTTTGTGCCCCAGGCCAGACTGTTGGCCTTCCAACAGAACCCATCCTCCCCTTTCTTCTTAGTAGCTGAGAACACGGCTGCACAGCTAGAGAGTGTATTTCCCTGTCCTTTTTGCAAGTAGATGTGTCCATGTGACAAGTTCTCATCCAGGGAACATGAGCAGAAGTCATGGGTGCCGGCTCCAAGCCAATGTGGGAAAGAAATAGATGCATCTTCTCCATCCCCTCCCCCTGACCGGAACTGGGACATGGCAGAAACACAATCAACCTTGACTGAATAGATGACGACAAGTTTATGAATGGTGGAGAAGCCTCTTATGGAAGGAAACTGGGTCTCTGAATGCCTGTGTGGTTTGGTCACCCACGGCTACACAACAAACACTCTAAGTGTTAGTCACTTTAAACAATGGTCATTTATTGGGAATGTGAATCTGCCGCTTGGGCAGGGACTGATGGGATGGGTGGCCTCCCCCACTCGGAAAGGCTCAACTTAGACAAGAGGTCCTACTCCATCATGACTCATGCCCTGGTTGGAGACTCATTCCTGCCTGTCAGCTGAGAGTTCAGCTGACCTGACAGCCAGGAACCTTCACTGTTCTCTGCATGTGCCTCTTCACGGGCTGTGGGACTTCCACAGAGCAGGGCTGCCGAGTTCCAAGAGAAAAAAAGGTGGAAGCCTGTAGTCTCTCAAGGCCTGGGCCCAACATTCTGTTGCCCAAAGTGGTCACTGAGCCTGCCCAGATTCCAGAAGAAGGGACACCAGCCTCATTTCTCAAGGAGAAGAGAATCAAATGATGTGTGGCCATCCTTAATCTGCCATATCTCATGAAACAAAATACCCAAAAATAAGGAACACGCACCTTGGGTTGTAATGTGTGTGGCAGAAATACCTTTTTTGTTCTCTAGGGCACATTATGGTGGGGTCTCTTGATACAACAGCTTAGCCTTTTGCCATAACCAACACTCCCAACGAATCAGAGCAGAGGACCAGGATTAAGAATCTGCATTCCAGGCCCTGGCTGGTGTAGCTCAGTGGATTTAGTGCGGGCTGCGAACCAAAGTGTCGCAGGTTCGATTCCCAGTCCGAGCACATGCCTGGGTTGCAGGCCATGACCCCCAGCAACCGCACATTGATGTTTCTCTCTCTCTCTTTCTCCCTCCCTTCCCTCTCTAAAAAATAAATAAATAAAATCTTTAAAAAAAAAAGAATCTGCATTCCCACAAGCAGCCTGGCAGCTTACTGCACACCAGAATTCAGATCCGCTCTGCTAAGCAACAAGGTTACTCCATTCAATTTCTGACCTTCCAATGACTGAGACAGTTAATCCTTTTTATATGATTATTCATGGGGCTCACATCTTGGAACAGACAACACCTCTACAGGGTTGGTTTGAAGATCCGAGACCAAGCTAAATCCCACCTGGAGATACTTGGAGGGGCCTTGGGTGCATCTGGTGAAATCCTTACTGGTACAGGAGCTCTTAAGATTCTAAGATTACAGGATACTCACTTCAGGCAAAAATTACAGAAGTTGTGATAAAAGGGAAGTGTTTTTTGATTGTTTTTTTTCTTACATGAAATTCCTATAGATAGTCAAATAAAAGAACTGAACTACTCAGAGGCACTGAGATCAGAGACTAGAGGTGTAACAGGGCTGCTTAGCTGAGTGGATCTCAGATATCACAGACATTAATTAATTTATAGTGAATCACTATGAGTTGCATACATTTTCCAAAACAGGGGAGCCAGGTTCCTATACCAGCATGTGGAAGTTCTCTCAGCAAAAAAACATTGCAAGAGAGAGCGGTAGCATTGAAATCAATTAGTGGAGACACCCACTCAACAAAAGAACAGTTTTCAGACACACGTCTGGTTATCCAAGGCTCTTTATAAGACCACCTGGGGAGTTCTCATAAAATCAGTCTCCAATTCAAAAGCTTTGTCCTCTTCTTTGTTCACTTCCAATTCTGTTTGGATGTTACACTTCCTTGTGGGTAAAATTGGGTCCCTAGTGACTTTATTTGGTATCTTCCTCAACAGAGATTATAATATCAGTCCCATGAGGTTGTTACAAAGATTAAACAAGATGATAGAGATAGTCGTGCAAAGAAAATTCATGGTAAAGGCCCATAGAACATATAGTACAATGTTCAAAATAACATTGCTGTGTGGTAAATGTAAATTCCTCTTATTCCCTCCCCATTTGTAGGAAATGACTTCTAAGTCAGAAATGGCAGCTGTTACAGACTGAATGTTTATGTCCTTCCAAAATTCCTGTGTTGAAATCCTAACCCCCAGGAGGATGATATCAGGAGGTGGAGCCTTGGGGTAGAACCCTCATGGACCGGATTACTCCCCCAGGAGCTCCCTTGGCCCTTGGGTTGTGTGAGGACACAGCAACAAGCCAGCCATCTCGGAACCAAGAAGTGGCACCAAACACCGAACACCAAAAATCTGCTGGCCCATTGACCTTGGCCTTCCCAGCCTCCAGAACTGTGAGAAATAAATGTCTGCTGTCTAAGCTACACAGTCTATGGTATTCTAGTTACAGCAGCCCAAGTGGACTAGGGCAGCAACCCACAGATGTTTGGCGGTAGGCAATGACTTTTTTAAAGTTTTAAATTAGCTTCAAACATGAAAATGGAGAAATTTCACATGAAAATTCAGGTTCCTGGTTTCTTCTAAAAGAACAGAAGCTCTAGAACCTCAGACCAGCATGGTTCCTCTCTCTGGGCATGAGTTTGAGAGACTAGGACCTAGGGAGATTCTCTCTCATCAACTTTTGTCTCCTAGGCCTACTTCCCTGGGATCTCCTTTAACTTCTCATTCTTGGGAAGTGAGCAGATGAAGCATTTGTTGAAAGCTCTGATGTCACCATGAATTTCGAGTAGAGAACACTGCCTTTGATTCTTGGCCAGGTGCTCGGTGCACGCAATGATGAGATGTGATAGATCTTCCTTATGGCTTGCTTGGTCAGTTGCCATTCAGCCAGAAACTGGCTTTCAGAGTCAACGTGTTTAATTTGGTGAAGCCCTACTAAGCTCAGAGCACCATGTTCTATCTTACGGAACACAAAAATGGACAAGCAAGAGACCTAATCTGGTTAACCCCGGTTCACCATTTGAGTCTTAGTATCAATGTCCCTTCCTCCAGAAAGCCCTCCCTAATGCCTCCAACTAGGTGAGACTTCTAGGCGTATCCTCTTGAAGTTTTCTTTGTCATATTTCATGGATTTGGCCAATGTCTTTCTTTCTCCCCCTCTTCTGGGTTACAATGTCCTCATAGTTGTTGTATCTCCAGTTCCTAATATAGTTCCTGATACCCAGCAGGCCCTTCACAATATACTGAAGGACAGAGTAAAAGAATGAATGAATGAATAACAGAAGATTTGATGTTTATGCAACAATTGCAAGAGCAGTGAGAAGTGGGACAAATGTATTCACTGGTTAATTGGTCATTTGCTAAACATTTTAAATATCACTTCTGAATCTCAGAGAGTTAAGTGTCCAGTGTATTCATAGCTATAATTAATTAATAGCTATAATGATTACAGGCAGATAATTAAAGTATTTTCCACTAAAAGAAGCAGTCGTTTCCCCTCAAGGAATTCTGGTATGAAGTTCCTTATACAAATTAAGCTCCTAGAACACAGTAGGTGTTCAATCCAGTTCATTTATTATGAGTGCTGAGATTTACAATATTGCATCTATTATCATTTTACTGCTCTATCCTCAGCACAGAATACAGTACACAGTGGTGTTTAATAAATTGAGTAACTCAATTATTTAATTAATGACAAATTAGCAATATTAAGTAAAAAAAAAAAATGAAGTTAGCCTGATCATCCCAAGGGCTGTCTGGCTCAGTGTTAAAGCCCTGAGTGTATCCTGGGATATTATTAGGGTCAATAATAGGAAGGTCAGTTTTTGGCCTGTGGGGAGGGTGCTTCAGGATCCCAAAGACATTGCATCTCTTATCTACCCTTTTGAGGGCACCTTATCTCTGGCAGCACAGGAGGCTGGGGGCCCCAGATAAGCCCTCCAGGACAGCAGGACAGCAGGAAAGAAATAATTAGAACTCTAATTAGAACTAAACCTTCAGAGGGCTGCAGGGGTCTGGGGTCTTTTCAGGCCTTTCCACAAGAAACTATATTTGTATTTCACAGAAAATCTGTTGAAGGCCTGGGAGGTAGGAGGGGGAGGTTTTATAAGACAGAAGGTGGAAATGACTGGACATAGAGAATAATGGAGTGTAATAGAATAGAATGGAGTGGAGTGGAATGAAGTGAAGTACAGTAGAATGCAGTGGAGTGGAGTGGAATGGAATGGAGTAGAATGGAGTGGAGTGGAATGGAATGGAGTGGAATGGAGTGGAGTGGAATGGAATGGAGTGGAATGGAGTGGAGTAGTGTGGAATGGAGTGGAATGGAATGGAGTGGAGTGGAATGGAGTGGTGTGTAGTGGAATGGAATGGAGTGGAGTGGAATGGAATGGAGTGGAGTGGAGTGGAATGGAGTGGAGTGGAATGGAGTGGAGTGGAGTGGAATGGAGTGGAGTGGTGTGGAGTGGAGTAGAATGAAGTGAAGTAGAGTAGAATGGAGTGGAGTAGCGTGGAGTGGAATGGGGTGGAGTGGAGTGGAGTAGAGTGGAATGGAATGGAGTGGTGTGGAGTGGAATGGAGTGGAATGGAATGAAGTAGAGTGGAGTGGAATGGAATAGAGTGGAATGGAGTGGAGTGGAATGGAGTGGAGTGGAGTGGAATGGAATAGAGTGGAATGGAGTGGAGTGGAATGGAGTGGAGTGGAATGGAATGGAGTGAAGTGGAATGGAATTGAGTGGAATGGAGTGGAGTGGGGTGGTGTGGTGTGGAGTGGAATGGAGTGGAATGGAATGGAGTGGAATGAAATGAATGGAATGGAGTGGAATGGAGTGGAGTGGAGTGGAATAGAATGGAGTGGAGTGGAATGAAGTGGAGTGGAATGGAATAGAGTGTAATGGAGTGGAGTGGAATGGAGTGGAGTGGAATGGAATGGAGTGAAGGGGAATGGAATAGAGTGGAATGGAGTGAAGTGGTGTGGAGTGGAATAGAATGGAGTGGAATGGAATGGAGTGGAGTGGAATGGAATGGATTGGAGTGGAGTGGAGTGGAATGAAATGAATGGAATGGAGTGGAGTGGAGTGGAATGGAATAGAGTGGAATAGAATGGAGTGGAGTGGAGTGGAATGGAGTGGAGTGGAGTGGAATAGAATGGAGTTGAGTGGAATCAAATAGAGTGGAATGCAGTGGAAAGAAGCAGAGTGGAGTGGAGCAGAATGGAGTGGAGTGGAATAGAATGGAATGGAGTGGAATGGAGTGGAGTGGAGTGGAATAGAATGGAGTGTAATGGAGTGGAGTGGAATGAAATGGAGTGAATGGAGTGGAGTGGAATGGAGTAGAATGGAGTGGAGTGGAATGGAATAGAGTGGAGTGGAATGGAATGGAAAGAAGCGGAGTAGAATGGAGCAGAGTGGAATGTAATAGAGTGGAATGGAATGGAAAGAAGCAGAGTGGAGTGGAGTGGAGCAGAATGGAGTGGAATGGAGTGGAGTGGAGTGGAGTGGAGTGGAGTGGTGTGGAGTAGAATAGAATGGAGTGGAATGGAGTGGAGTGAATGGAGTGGAATGGAATGGAATAGATTGTATGGAATGGAAAGAAGCGGAGTGGAATGGAGTGGAGTAGAATGGAATGGAGTAGAGCGGAATGGAGTAGAATGGAGTGGAGTGGAGTGGAATGGAATAGAGTGGAATGGAATGGAGTGGAGTGGAATGGAAGGAAGCAGAGTGGAGTGGAGCAGAATGGAGTAGAATGGAGTGGAGTGGAGTGGAATGGAGTGGAGTAGAATGAAGTGGGGTGGAATGGAATGGAGTAGAAAATACCCCTGTGCAATAGCTATGTGTGTCCCTGTGTGTGAGAGCAAGTGTGCACATGTGCGTGTGTCTGTGTGTGCATACCATGTACTAACTGTGATATACAGTGTATTTCTTACCAAGGACTGCATCTGAACCCACTCAAGTCCACTCCCTGCTCACACAGCCCCATGGGAGCACATAGACACCTGCACCAAAAGGCACCTTGGCTGTTCATTTGCAGGTAGCCTCCTGTGCTGACTGTCAACAAGTTAATTGATCTGAAAGAGGAACTGGCCTGCAGCTATGGAACAAGAAAGGTCTTCTGTGTTAATTGAGACATTTACTATAGGCAAGACTATAAGCAAGGCAGGAAGGCCCTGTGTGTTTGCATTTTAATGTGTTCACTTTTTTTGCTTTGTTTAGTCACCAAGGTCACTGGTCTGCAGCAGAAACCTCCCCCCCACCAACCCCAGGGCAAGGACATCTCTCTGGGTGCAGATACACATGAGATCGGGGAGAGGCTGGTGGTTCCCTCTCAAAACAATGCCAGGTGCTGTAACTGGTATGGCTCAGTTGGTTGGGTGTCGTTGGGCATCATCCACAAACTGAAAGTTCGCTGGTTCGATTCCAGGTCAGAGCACATGACTGGGTTGTGGGTTTGGTCCCTGGTCAGGGCATGTATGAGAGGCAACTGACTGATGTTTTTCTCCCTCTCTTTCTCCCTCCCTTCCTCTTTCTCTAAATACAAATAAATAAATCTCTTTTTTTCAAGTGCCAGACTCCTCAAAGTAGAATTTTGGGGGTCAGACAGACATACACTCTAATCTTAATGCTGTTACCTCCCAACTGTGTGACTCTGAACAAGTAAAACCACTCCTCTTAGCCTCGGTTTCCACATTTGCAAAAAGAGGTAATAATAGTGCCAACCTCATAGGATTGTTATGGGTTAATAATAATGACAATCTATATTTAACTCAGTGTTTACAATAACTAGGCCTATTAGCCCAGGTAATCCACACTACAACTCTGACCAATGAAGGATCTCCGCTCTCCACTTTACAGACGAGAAAACTGAGGCTAAAGAGGCTCAGTAACCTGCCCAAGGTCACCCAGCTGGCGAGTTTGAGGACTGGGCTTCCCACTTACTCTCCTCGCTCAGTTTTAACAACGGGTGATGAATGAAAAAAAATGGGAGCTATTAGAGAAAGAGGCGTAAGAAGCTGCGTGAATCTTTAGGACTGCTTACCAAGAATCACGGATTCTCTCTCCAGGCACATAGTAGGATTATCCTCTCCACCCTCTTGAGTTTAGGCATGGCCGTTCACTTGCTTTAGCTAATAAAATATGAGTGGAAGTGACGAGTGCCCCTTGTGGCCAAAAGGGTTAAAGAGAGCATGCGGTTCAGCCTCGCCCCTTCTTCATGCTGCGGTGATCGGTGATCGTGAGAAACCAGGGCCAGAGAAGACCTCCCTGCCAATACGCCTCTGTCACACTACAGGACGGAGAAAGAAAGTTTTCTTACATTGAGACTGAGCTTGGGGCTTATCTGTTACTATAGCAACACCTCGCCTGCCTTGACTGGCACAGGCCCTTCCCAGTCTGACCTGGTGCAGCTACCATTTATTGAACTCTGTGTTTCAGATTAAGTGCTAAACACTTCACGTATTTTAACTCATTTAACCCTGACACAACCCCAGACAGAAATCCTATTAGCATGCCCACTTGCAGATGAGAAAACTGGGGCTCCAAGAGGTTAAGTAAATTGCCCAAGTTCACACAGCTAATAAGTGGCCTGGTCAGGACCCAGACTGAGACCAATAATAAAAATTGCCTCTACCACTCTCAGGACTTGAACGTAGTCATGGCTGGAGCCAGATTATACCAGATCATAAAGAGCGGATTGTCGGCGTCTATTCCAAGGTCAGTGATGTCACACTGGTAGCTTGAAATACACCACGGTGGGGTGTTTACACTACGGAAATTGGCAAATGCTACAAACGAGAGCTTTTTCTTTTTGTCTGAAGAGTCAATTTACACTACTGATTGGACCCACATGATCAGAGCCAGCCATGCTGAGTTCTAATGCACCCAACTTTTCCGGGGCCCGAGGGGGGCAGGTCCCAGAAGCTCACCCAGGACCCTGGGGATTCTCCAAAGTGTTTTTAGCTGATGAGGCAGAATCTGTAGTGAGACTAGGACAAAGCAGTGGAACCCCGAGTGGAGCTGTTAAGAGCAAGAAGAGAGAAGGCTGAAAAATAGGCTGCAAGAGCAAGAGGAAGCAAAGCATCCAGAGGGGGCGAGAAAGGCCTTCCAGCCAGGAGACCAGAGTCTTTAATCTGTGGAGCACACATTTTGTTAAGTTTGCATAATTCATGAGACACAAGAACATCCCGAGGACAGCTGAAGTTCAGGGTAGAAGATCAAGTTGACACGATTGGCTCTGGGATAAAACAAGCAGGAAGCGAGGTGGGGGTGGGCTGCCAGAACTGACCTATATTTCTCTCTGTTTACACTGCAGCGGGAGCTGTCTCTGCTCATCCATCACCCCGACTGGGCTTCTCCTGCAGCCCAGTGCGGGGCCGGGCAGGAGGGGGGTTGGAGCATGAGACTACAAGGATGGCTACTGTGTTCGGGTATGATGCCACATAACCAGGCCACCGTATGCATTCTTGCAATGACAGCGATAGTACCTCTGCAACTTACAAGTGGGGTGACTTTGAGCAAGTGATCCTACCCCTCTAAGCCTCAGTTTATTCTTTTGTAAAGTGGGGCTAAGCACTCCTAATCCATAGGGCTGTAATGCATCATGCCTGGCACAGAGTAAGTGCTTAATAAATGATGGCCACCAACGTTTATTACTGCAAGGAAGAATAATAGTAGGAAGAATAATTGTACTATTTATCAGTGCCAGATACTATTCTGAGAGCTTTGCTTAAAATAAACCCTTTAATCCTCGCAGCAAGCTTATGCAATAGGTGCTCTTCTTGTCCCCATTTCCTAGACCAGGACGCTAGGGCGGGAGAGGGAGTGTCTCCCGGGCACAGGAAGTAGTGACCCCCTGACAGGTGTCACGGGGTTTACAAACATCCCACATCCTCACCTGCACCACTTGGAGAGCTGGATGTGTTTGCTCCGGTTAAAGATAAGGAAACGGAGGCTCGAGGAGGTAAATGAGCTGGCCCCAGGTCACTGAGCAAGCAGGTAGCAAAGTCGGAATTCACGGATAGGTCCGTGTGTCTCTAAGTGCTTATTTCAATCACCCTTCATTCCCAGAAATAAAAGCAGCCACTCTAATGAAGGCTAATTACCATTTAATTGGAACTTAAGATCTGTGAGACACTAGACCAAGCGTTTTACAGCCATCCTAGTAAAGAAACAGCTGCAGGAGGTGGGCACTTATTCCCACTTGACAGGGTGGGGAGCTGAGGCACGGAGAGGTTGGCCCCGTGTTCGGGGCCGCACAGCTAACAAGTGGGAGGTGACACCAGCTGTCCTGACTCCAGGGCCTCTGTGATTAACTGCTGGGCTAAATTCTGCTGGGCTCTAGTGTGTACTCAACACACACCTTCGGCCTGTTAAAGAGAACACGCCACTGATTCAAGCACAGGAAGGCAGATTTCACTCGGGGAGGCCCACTGTTCTAGGGACGGAATCTTGCAGTAGGAGGGAAAGACTGGGTTTGAATACAATAAGGAGAAGTGGGAACTTACAAGCTGAGGGGCAGGCTGGGGGTCAGTGGACAGAAAATTACTACGAGGAAACAGCAAAAGGTTGGCGGGGCTGCTTCTACGCAGACCTTTTAGGTCTTGCGGAAGGCGGGCCAGAGTGACCGGACGTCAGCTGGGGGGCGGGGTGTGGAGGGTGAGGAACCTGATCAGATACGGAAGGTGAGCGGATACCGAGGACGGCTACACAGACGGAGCAGGAGTCTTGCTAAATGCAGAGAGGAACACGGGAGCCCCGAATCGGGACCTGGTTGCGAAGAGAGTTCTGAGACCTCGACTAGAGTTTGGGTAAGGGGGGAATCTTCGTCACCTGCCATGCAAACCCAGGTCCCCTCGCTCCCTCTGACCAGTGTCCAGGTGGACTGGGGAGGGAGCGGAAGGAGGGAAGAGGGGAAATGCGGGGGCTGAAGGGAGAAGGGCAGATAGTTGAGGGAGGGGCAACGCTGGGGCTGAAGATGATGGACAGAAAGCTAGACCAGCGGCCAGTGGGTTGGGCCAGCTCTCCGCCACCCCCTCATCTTCATCCCTCCCCATTTTCCCCAGAAGAAATCCCACGACTACTCCAGGTGTGTCCTGGAGGTCCAGGGATTGCTGATGGAAGCAGGCCTGGGAAGACCCCTCGGTCCCTGTGAAGAGGGAATGAACATCCCCCCGCCCGCCGCCCGACCCCTTTTCCCACTCCTGAGAAGGCAGCAGCAGGGACCTCAGCTTGGAGAGGTGGGGTGCTTCTTGGCTTTCTGGGCTAGGAAGATTTACTAACGCAGGTCCTGGGAAATGACGAAGGTTGGAGGCTGCCGGCTGGACAGACTTCCAGGCAGAGTCCCAGACAGAGTCATGCCGGGAGCCAGAGGAACACTCGGCTAGACTAAGGCCTTCCTCACCTCCTCCTTGCAAGTCCGGCCTCTGGGTGGCCCAGGAGCCGGGCCCCGCCCAGGGAAGACATGCCAGGTCTCCTGTAGGTGCTGAGCTGAATTCTGATGTGAGGACAAGTCCAGCCTGCAGGGGGCTGGCCCTGCAGAACCTGCACGCCTGTCCAGGCTGATGATCGGCTACTGCCACGTCTCTCCCCCGCTTACGACTCAAGCGGCTCCCTGGGGCCTCCATGAGACGTTGGAGTTCCCTGGCTGGCCCAGCAGGCCCTGAGTGACTGGCCCCGGCCCAGCTTCCCAGCCTCACGTCACAGTCACCCTCGCATCATTCAAGAGAGTCCGCCCCGGCTTGCGGCTCCCAGCTGCCTGCCCGCCCCAGGCCGTTTCTCACCTCCGGGACTTTGCTGGGCTGCCCCTCTGCCTAGAATGCCCTTTCCCTGTCCCCTCCCACCGTCCACTTTCACCAGGATGACCCTCATCACCTTTCCCGAGTCCCTGCAGACTTCCCAGCTGCTGCCTTTCTCCCCCAGTGCTGGGGTAGGAGCTATATTAGTCTCCTAACTAATTTGACAAAAAAAAAAAAGGTCACTTAAAACAACAGAAATGTATTTCCTCGCAGTCCTGGTGGCTAGAAGGCTGAAATGAAGGTCTCAGCAGAGCCCCGTTCCCTCAAGGCCACCGGAGGAGCACCCTTGCCTGCCTCTTCCAGCTTCCGGGGGCTCCAGACCTTCTCGGCTCGTGGCAGCGTCCCTCCAACCCGCTGTGTCTTCCCATGGCGTCCTCTGTGTCCCTCTCTTCTTCTAAGGACACCGGAGATGGGTGAAGGGCCCACTGTAATCCAGTTTGACCTTGTTTAACTGCTTACATCTGGGAAGACTCTATTTCCACATGAGGACGCATTCTGAGGTTTCCAGGTGGACATGAATCTGGGGGGGACACTAGGCAACCCCGTGCACCCACCTCCCAGATGGGACCGTATTGCAGGCAGGGATGATGGAGGTAGGCTTCACAGAGAAACCAGGTCTCTGAGGGTGACTACCCCTTGCACAGGCGGACAGTCCACTGGGGGGAAACTGCTTGAGCAAAACACCCGAAGGTGGGGAGCCAGTGACCCCGGGAAGCTTCCCTGGTCGGTTCAAGCCTGTGCCCGACCACGTTTTCTCTCAGGTCCCTGACAACTTCTCCCATTTGCTTGCCCTGCTTAAAATGATCTGGCTGCCGAGGAGAAACGCTCAATGCCCTCAGACGGAACCCATCGGCTAATAAAACCGAAAGCAAGAGCCTGTCACTCTGAGAGCACGAGCCGCCACGTTTCTTCCTCGAGAAGCTTTCCGTTCTAGTAATAACATTGGGCTAGCGAACGGCTTGCCTCTCTCTGTCCTCTGTGCATACCCAAATAATGAATGTCAAGTCATTCTGAAGTGTTAAATACCCAGGTGGTCCGTGCAGTTGGAGAGCGGGCACGTTACTAACTCCAAAAGGCAAGAGGGGAAAAAATGAAACCCGAAAAGAGACGGTGGTTCAAATGCTGCCTTTGCCACTGGCCAACTCGTGACTTCAGCCTCTTAAGCCTTGATTTTCTCATCCGTACGGTGCGGGGGAGGGTAATAATCATACGTCTCTCCCTGTTTTGGGAGGGGGGAGATTGAGTGCCTGGCGCAGAGTGCGCATCTGAATAAATGTTACCTGGTGATCTTTAAAATAAAAATTTTTTGAGTCATCTGTTATTATCATTCTGAAACATGATATAATTGTATGATAACATAAAGCAAATAAGCAGCTAATTTCTTGGCCTTATGAGTCGAGTTTCCTCAGTGTAAAAGATATACAAATAGAAAAGCAAAACAAAAACAATGCACCCTCAGTTTGAGTTGGAAATATCAGTATGAACTGATGGTGTAGCTTCTCCTAAGAAAACGTATGTGTTTCCTAACTGTCCACTTAAAACGCCTCGAACCAGTGACGAACCCAGGAGCAGTGGGCACCGCTAGCGCCAGACTATGGTCTCACAGACCGTCTCCCCATTCAGTGAAATCGGGGCTCCTGGGAGGTGACGGACGCCCGGCCTTGAGCGGAAACTGTCCACCGTCATTGTCACACTGGAGGGTAAGAAGCTCTGGACATGCCGGCAGCGTTTCCAAAGCACTTCACGGACCCACTGTACTAGTGTCCCGCTCCCCAAAGATGGGATAATGTGACCATCCATGAAAGTGATAATGCAGTGAAGTTAAGCACATAAAATGTGTTCAACTTCCATGAATTCATAACGGTATAAACACAAATTTATTTGTTTCATTTAATTCTCCCTTCAGGGAAGATCTGATTGGCCTCTATGTCATAGACGAAGAACCTTGGGGCTCAGAGAGGTGAAATCTCTCACCCAAAATCACACAGCCCCCCCATACGAGGGGGAGCTGGAATGCCAAACCAGCTCTGCGACGTTGCAAAATTGCAGGAGGATTCGATACATTTTAAGTTTCCCTCCACCACCCCCACTGCCTCCAGCGGGACTATGGGAAGGCAGATGAAACATGGCCAGAGGGAGTTACTCCCCGCGTTCCATCCTGCTGTCTATCTCCTTGGTTACAAGCAACAGATGTTGGCGGCTGAGTGTGTAGCATGATGTATACGTGAAATGATAACGACGAACCAATTATAAGCACTCTTGTGAAAATCCGTCAGAGCCGTAAAATGGTCTTTGGTTTTAAAGTGGTAACGAGCAAGATGTTTCTCAAATGCTTCCTGATTCATGCCTGTACCTTCCTGCCCCTCAGACCAAAGCTTCTTAAAGAGTGGTCTGGGAACCATTTTTACTCGCCACCATGGGGCCTATTGGAAAAGGCGGACTCGTGGGCCCCATCTCAAACCTCCTAAATCGATCCCTGCCGGGCAGGGCCCTGCGATCAGGAGCCTGAGCCACGCTCCCTGGGAGGGAGGTGAGAACATAAAAATTGGAAAGGCAGCACCCAACATCTCGTTCTCCTCTGAGGCACCCTCCTCCCAGACCTCCCTGCCTCCGCTGCCCCCATCCATTCTGCCCTGCCTGCAGCCAGGGTGATCTTTCTAGAAGACAAATCTGAAGCAGCAACCCTCCCCCACCCCGCTAAAACCTTCTCATGGCTTCCCAGTGTCCTTAGGAGAGAGTCCAAATAGTTTAGCTCCTTGATGACCTCCAGTCTTGATTGCCAGGGTTCTCGCCCCCCACCCCACTCACTCCTGTGCCACCCTCCTGGGGACTCTTAGCCTTCACGTTCACTCACGCTTCCAGAACGCCTCTGCCCACCACTCTATGACACTACCTGCCTCTGCCTGTCCAAACCCCACTCATCCCTCAGACCCCCTTCTGGACTCGCCCGCACGGTCTTCCCCGGTGCTCCTGCTAAGTCACCCCTCCTGCCCCCGCTGCATCTCCAGCGCAGCACATGTCAGGATACCTGGGAACCGGCAGGCCCTGTGTTGGTCACCCACGCCCTCTGCCTCTCTGGGAGGACAGGCCATGTCATTTTCACTGCTGATCCTCCACCACCTGGTCTCCAGGACATTGTCAGCTCACAGAACTTACTATTCAACGGGTGAATGAATTCATGAATGATATCCCCCTCCTCATCGCGGTACACACCTTGGCCCACCCATCCTCTCAACGCTTCCTACCTTGCTTCCCTCCCTCATCAGTAATAATCTTCTTGAACGCTGCCCCTTTGGGTCAGGGCCGTGACCTTGGCAAAGGAAGTGAGGGGTGGGTATGTCGTCTTTAACCTAAATAACAAGCAGCCCCTTTGTGGCACTGGATGGTGTGCGAACTCCTTCAGGAAGGGTGAACTCCTCCCAACAGCCTTGGAAGATGGGCCAGGTTCACCCTGGCGTCTCACGATGGAAGTGAGTGTGTCTCTGTGGGTAACTCGGGGTGCTGCTCTGTCCACACCTGCAGTTTCGGCAGCTGCTGCTGTTGAGCTGGCCACAGGTAGTTGGTCATGCTACATGCTAGGAGCCTCCCCATGGGCCACAATTAATTATACCGGGACCGTACACTTGATTTAAGGGAGCCAATCAAGGTCTCTCTGGAGAATGCGAATTGGAAAAGAAAGAATGTCCTTGAAGGTCACGTTGGGCATTGTGGAATCCTGTAAGCTGAGCCACTGGGACGGGAAAAGCGGAGCGCAGCCACTGGGCGGTCCCAGAAAGAGAGCAAAAGAATGGTCTTCTGGGCTTCTGATTTTTGTCCAGTGCCCTGGCGGCCCCTATCGTAAGAACCGGCTCTGCGTCCTGCCCTCGGGTCTCAGGAGCCCCCTCACCGTCCTTTCGGTGAGTCCCCATCGCACTGAAGGTCACTGGTGTAGGCCTCTGCTCCCTGTACACAGGTAAGCCCGACCCAGACCCCGGGATGTGAGCAGAAGGGAGAACACGGAGCCGGGATTCGGGGGACCTTCACGGCTTGGCCGCTGAGAGAGAGTGAGACCTCGGGCAAAGCACTTCCTCCCTCGGAACCTCGGTCTCCACTCCTCCACAGGGGAAGCAGTGACGATGCCCCCCCATATGGGATCAAAGGAGTGATGTGTGAAAGCCTTTCCCAGCCATCTGACCATTAAGTGAAGTAACTTGGCCACAGCTGCCACGATGGCGGGAGACAGAAGCATCGTGGTGGGCGGCCAGGGAGAGCGTGCGACTAGGGAGAGGCCCTTCGTGCGGACAGCCTCCCAGGAGCGGAGCCGCCCGTGGACACTCCCCGGAGCCCGGTCCCAGCTTCCAGAGGCGCCAGCCCGGAGAGTCAGCCCAGTCACCCCGAGGAGGAAAGGGAGCAAGTCCTCTGGCTCCAGCACAGCGTCAGTCTCTCCCTCTGCACCTGCAGGCCCCAAGGGTGGCCGTGGGGTCTGCCTTGCTAGACGGGGCCTGTCTTGCTCAGAGCCCTGCCCCAGAGGCCTGGCACGCAGCAGGTAATCATGGGCGAAAGAATATCTCCGTTTCTCTATGTCTCTGTGTCTCTGTCTCTCTCAGCTTTAATGTCTCCGCTTCTCAAAGTCTTTTTCCTGTGTGCTGTGTCTCCTTCTGCCTCCCCTTGGCCCCACCTCATCTCTCTCTCTCTCTCTGTCTCTCTCTCCTCACCCTCTGTCTCTCCTCTCTGACTCTGTCCGTCCTCTGTGTCTACCTGGGTCTCTGTATCTCCTACCACCTCACCCTGCACGCACGCACACCTGCCCCAATCCTCCCCCTCACACCATCTCCCTTTGTCTTGGTCCCTCTCCTGTTGCCTGGTAACCGTACTCCCTACCAGCCCCGTGGAAACCATAGCAACGGACAGCCAGACAACACAGCCATTCATCTCCCTTTTGTCCCTTGCATCACACGTGGACGCTCCAATTACAGGTACTCGCAGGCAGTGCCTTTGTCCGAGGCCCATTCACAGCGAGCCAGCTCCCTCACCCAGAAGATGCTGGGTGCTGCCGCACAAAGCGCCTTTGTGCCTCCTCCCTGCAACCCCAGGCTGTGCTCAAGGACAGCGGCTCAGACACCCTACCTGAGGGCAGGGGGGACAGAAAAAAAAGGAGGGAGCACCCAGCAGATGGAACAACAGACATGCTGACCCAGTAGCCCCAAAGCCTGAAGCCGGAAGGGTCGGGAGGGGAGTGGCCCTGGCCCCCCACTGATCTGTCCATTTCCCCAGTGGGGAGGTCATGCTCAAGCCAGAGAACCTTGGCACCTTCTGTTCCCTCTAGCCCGACCTTCCTTGTCCTCTCTGCATACCCAGCTGTGCCACCTTCGGAACCCAGCTCCACCTCCACCGCCCCTCACTGGCCACCACAGCTCCCTAGGCTGTCTTCCACGAGCGCAATCATATATGGTTCTGGAGTGGCACATGGTTTCCTACGGCGGCTGTTAACAAATTACCACAAACTGGGCAGCTTAAACCAACACAGCTGTTGTCTTACCCTTCTGGAGCGAGGAGTCTGCAACCCAGAGGTCACCAGGGCCATGTTGTCTCTGAAGAATCCAGGGAAGGGTCCTTCCTCACTGCTTTTTAGCTTTAGGTGGCTGCCAGCCATCCTTGGGGTTCCTTGGCTTGAAGATGCATCACCCCCGTGTCTGCCTGTGTTGTCACATGGCATCTCCCAGGGTCTCTCTGTCCAAACCTCTCGCATAAGGACAGCAGTCACTGGATTAACCCAGTATGCCTTTGTCATAATCTATGTCTGCAAAGAATCCATTTCCAAAGAAAGTCACATTCCGAGGCTCTGAGTGAACATGAATTTGGGGGCAAAGCAGTATTCAACTCAGTCTGGATGCTTATTCCTGCTCTGGATTTATAAGCCCAGGGACCTCAGCAAAAACACTAATTTTGATCACCACTCTGGCTGCCCCAGAGCCCAGGACAGTGCCTGGTCAGTTAAGAGGCCCGTCAATATGTACTGAATGAATGAATTAGCAAGAGTGGCCTCACGTCCGGGACACTCAGTACTCCGCATGCATCAAACGGGAATAAGAGCACTGCTTCTCCAAGGATCCTAGAGGAGGAATCCATCCCGGCGTGGAGACAGTGTTCCTGACCTGGTAACCAGGTGGACTAGTTTCCCGTGATCGCTGTAACAAACTGGTACAAACCCTGTGGCCTAAAACCCTGGGGACGTGAGCCCTCACGCTTCCGGAGGCCGGAAGCCCGACATTACGGGGCCAGCAGGGCCGCACTCCAGAGCGTGTACCAGCCACTTCCCTGCGAGCACCTTGCTGTTTCCTGACCTCGCTAGCCGGGCCCCCCCTCCAGGCTCCTTCCAGCAGAACGGAGCGCCCCTTTCGAGGAAGACTTCCCTGACCTTGGGGCTGCACTAGGGCCCCTCTTCTGGTCTCCAAGGCGTCTTCCGTTTATCACCCGATGCCCATTTGTGTCTCCTTCCTCTGAACTGTGCATTCCTTGCCGATAAGAACTGACTTTCTAGTTCAATGTTGTATCATCACAGCTTACCAAGGAGCTAGTCATTCGGCAAGAGGCCCCTAAGTATGTACTGAAGGGAAACTATATGTGCAATAATATTGTCACATGCCCCTTCAACTGAGACATGTCAATAGCAATTACGTTATTATTACTTATTATTTCATTGAGGCCTCGGTCCCACAGAAACCCTGGTTTAGAGAAAAGGCTTGAGGGTACTTATTCCTAGGATTCAAATAATTGCACAGTTTTAATACGGGGTAATTGGTAGGATGCTGGTACCATTCAACAGATCCAGAGGATCAATAGTGTAGACCGATGCTCATCAAACATTCATGTGCACACGAGTCACCCAGGACGTGTTGAAGATGCACGTTCTGACGCCGTTGGTCTCGGACAGGACCTGAGGTTCTGCATCCACAAATGCTCAGGCGAGGCCGAGGCACCTGGCCCTGGAGCAGACTTGAGAGGGCGAGGGGGCAGCTGAATAGAGCAGGAGGTCAAAGGCGACCGGTTAGACTTGGGAATGCTGACTGTGAGTTGCCGAAGTGATTCATTGAAATGGATTTGTAGACACAGGGCCAGGACTTGTAGAGACAAAACTGGAGGCTTCCAATACAGCACATCATACAGGGTATTGATGAGCTTGTGTACGGGGCAAGGAAAAAAACCCCAAAAGATACTAGGGGAATATGCACACTTGGGGGAAAGAAAAGGAGAGAAAGAGAAAGAGCCATTGAGGAAAGAGGAACCAGAAAAGTGCAGATTCCCAGGACAGCCAATCACTGCAGACAATGTAGACAATGAGCCAGGAACTTGCTAATGGAATTTATGACCTTGAAGGTCACTGGTGACCTTGCAATAAAGGTTTTGCTAGAGTCCAAGGGGTGTGTAGCAGACACTTGATCCCTACTCCCTCATGCCCCTGGCCCACCCGAATTCACTGGTAGCTGCAGCCAACAGCGCCCCCCCCCCGCCCCCCAGCACAAGCTTTCCGCCTGGAGCACCTGTTCCCGCCTGTCCCCTCAACCCGAGGACTCCCTCCAGCAACAGGGGAACTTGCTGTGCCTCGGGCAGGCTCAACTCAGATACCTAGGGGTGTTAGCACTCCGGGGGGTGGAGGGGACAGCTCAGAACCGGTCCAGGGTGGGATCGGACCGATAAATCGCCCAGCCTCTCAGTCCTCCGGGCATATGGTTCTGAGGCACGGTTTCTCCGGAGGCTAAAGCTCCAGTGGCCACAGCTGCGATCCCCTCAACACACCTCTCCTTGGCCTTTCTCCCTTCCCACTTCTCCTTTCCAGTCCCTCACTCATGCTTCCTGAGGTCACCTCCCTAAAGAGTCATTTACATCCATGTCCTTGTCCCACGGTTGGCTTGGGGGTGGGATGGGGTGGGAGTGGGGGAGACTCACACTGAGACAGGTTGGTTGGTAGCCACATCACAAGGTCAACTACAAAGAACAAGTGTATTCTCCAAGAAATGGAAGGAGCTTTAAGCCAGTCTTGCAAATGATCCCTCATCCACTAGCCCAGGCAAGTAAGGGCTGAGCCGGGCAAGTCACCTAGTGATGAGATTTGCTGACGTCTCCTGGAGAAGGGAAAGCTTTGGCTGGCCGGTCCACCTGAGTAGCCGCCCTACCCAGCATCACAACCACCACTAGTCCACATTAACTCTTATCCACACACAAAGACTAGACATTGTCCCAGGAAATACGCAAAGCTTGAGAAACAGTTAGGTAGAGTTTGCCTTGCTCAGTTCACATCTCTGGGAAGAGTCTCTGGGTGCAGCTGAGGTCGCTGCTATATATAACACACAAGCAGAACTAATAAAACTGATTATAGAGCACTCTGCAGATCTACAGCGCCGCATAAATGCTAAATAGGAAAATGAATCTCAGCTACAAAGGACTCACAGCTCGAGACTGGAGGGCAAGGGGAGTGTGTGCCGTCTCCTGTCCCACGCTCTGCCACACTCTCCCCCAACCCGTGCATGTACACACACTGCTGAGCAGCATGCAGGGCAGCACACATGCACTTTCCCCCACACACAACCAACACACCCCCCACATGCATGCCACTCCACACACACATGCACCCAGAGACAGCTTCGTAGCCATGCACGTACACCCAGATGCACCCTGACAGACACACACACCAATATATATATCCCACCCACATACGTGTACCCAGAGACAGCTTTGTAGCCATGCAGACACACCTCAACACAGACACATACATACACAGACTCACAAGCGTTCACACACATGCAGTCTCTTACACACACTCCACCTTCTCAGTGGCCCCAGTGAACAGCGTTATCACGTCTACCCTTCAGGTGCTTTCTCACATTCATACATTTTTGCCTCCATGGGCCTATAGGTGCTTACCTGTCATCTCATAGTTGCCCCGTAGACACCCTCGACAGCCACCGACACAGATACCCTTTCATGATCTGCACAGACACATGTGCCCACACAGATCCATGCAATGCCTTACATGTAAGTACACACACATACATAAATACACATGCCTCAGACAGTCCCACACACAGGCACACACACAGGGTCCCCACAATCACTCACACACTCACCTCCACGCCGATCACATCTCCGCGTGTCCACAGTCCTACAAGAAGTGAACACTCAGGCACATGCGCATGCTTTGGGGCCCGCTTCAGCCTTCGTGTCTGTTAAAAAGAGAAGAAGACGACGAAGCTCGGCCAGTCCAGTAAGTCCGGCGTCTCCTGCAGCAGTTCTCGGGCTGCCCAGAGTGTTCCTGAAGCCTAGGCCCCCCAGGGCCGGGAAGCTCCCCTCCTTGGCCACGAGGACCCTCCCAGGAGGGCGGGGGGAGGCTGGCTGAGCGTTTGCGCCCAGTGACAGCCAGGGCTCCGGTGTCCGATGTTGTTGAGAACAGAAAAGCCGCAAAACCACCCAAGGCACAGAAAGACTGATTTCACCTCCTGCCCCAACAGCTCCTGTGTCCCCAGACTTTCCTCCTCTGGGCACCTTTAGCAAATGCTTTGTGCCCCTTATCTGGTCCTTGCTGCTGTGCTGCCCTTACACTGCTAGGGGGTCGCTATGGACTGAGGTGGGTCCCTCCAAAATTCTCATGCTGACATCCTAACCCCCAGTGGGGTGGCACTTGGAGACGGGGACCTTGGGAGGTAACTGGGTTTAGGTGAGGTCATGCGGGTAAGGCCCTCATGGTGGGATTAGTGTCCTTGTAAGAAGAGACGCAAGAGTGCTTATTTCTTCCCTCTCTCCCTCCTTCCTTTTCTCCCTCTTCTTCCCTCCCTCCCTTCCCCGACCTCTCCAGGCCAGATGAGTCCACAGCAGAAGGCGGCCATCCACAGGCAGGAAGAGAGCCTCACCAGAACCCCAGAAACCCCCACCCCGTGCAGGCAGCCCAGTCGCAGACTCGCAGCCTCCAGAACTGTGAGAAAGAACCGTCTGCTGTGTGAGCCACCCGGTCTATGGTGCTTTGTCACAGCAGCCTGAGAAGACTAAGACAACGGCATTGCCCACGGGTATGTCCCACTAGAAACTCAGGTCCAGGAGGGCCGAGATCTTTGTTTGCTTGTTCCTATAGCCCGAGCATGCAGGACAGCGCCTGACACACAGTGGGTGCTCCATAAAGAACTGATGACAGACGCATGAGCAGACAAATGAGTGAAGTTACCGTTCCAGAGCAACACTAAAAACAGCTTCATCTCATACCTCCCTGACTTTCCCACGGACTGTCTGCAGTTCGCATCCATGCAGGAAGGAAGGAAGAAAGGAAGATGGCAAGAAAGGGAGAACTAAAAGAAAATGAGAAGGAATGGAGGGAGGAAAATCCAAGGAAATAAGAGAGAAAACGTGAAGGAAGAAAAGAAAGAGGTAAGAAAGAAAAGAAGGAAAATGAAGATCAAAGTTGGAATTCTTCTCCTCTCTCTACCAGCTGTGTGCTCTGGGACACCTCACTTAACCTCTCCGAGGCTCACTTATTTTCTTCAGCCAAACGGGTGCACAATAGTTGCTAAGCGGAGGTTTCCTCTAGGATAAAATGCGGTGATCCATTCGAAGCCCCAGGGGACTGTAGCACATGCTAAATAAAGGGCAGAGCTGCTGAGAGGGTGGTACATGATGAGGATGGCCCAGAGTGATGGCATTTAACAGAGGGCAGGAGGGGAGGGGGAAGAGGAAGGATGGAGAGCTGGCTCATTCAGATCCAGCCCCTTCCAAAGATGACATTCCTTGGCACCACCTAACCCCACCCTCTCCCCCAACAGCCCCCCACCCCCAGTCCGGCCTCATTTCCCCTGCCTGTGCCATGCTCCTCCACCAGGGGTGTCCATCCCTGGCTGCCCATAAATTTCCTGGGAGGCTTTCAAAATTCCTGGTGCTGAAGCTACCCTGGAGCACACAACCTGGCACGTAGGAGAGGCTCAGTCAATAACCGTGACCTTCCGTGGCAACCACAGACATGTGTTTCCGTCTCCCGTCCAACAGCGGTAGAGGCAGAAGAGACTTCTTCACCACAGGTCTCTTGGCACCCTGCCCCCGCCCCTCCGCTACCCACTGCTGGCCTCCTAGCATTTGCATTGGCTTCAATAAAACACGGCACCCGAGTCTGCCCTGTTTGTCAAGCACACACAGAAAGTAAAAGAAAAAATCATCAGATTTTTCATGGATGGAGAGCAGCCAGCTGAGTCCAGGCAGGAACACGGATGTGCTCGGCAAAAGACACTCTCGGGATGCTGAGGATCCAGAGCCCAGACAGGCAGGGATGCCTGGAGCCTTGACCCATCAGCGCGGCTGCTGGGTCCTCTGCCTGGGCTGGAGGGGAAGGATTTAGGCTCTGGATCACCGTTGCTTCCAATCACCAGGCTCTGCTTTGCAACCGAGGCCCAGAGTTCAGGGTACCAGACCAGGAAGGCAGGTGAGCACGTGGGGTTTGGGAGTCAGCTAGGCTCAGGTTAGAATGCCAGTGCTGCCAGTTTTTAGCTGAAATGTCTTGAATAAGTCCCTTCACCTCTCTGATGCTCCAACTCGTTTGAGAAACTGGCATGATGAAATGCCACCCTGCTAGGGTGGTTTGGAAAATTCAAACGGACACAGGAGGTTGTTTCATAAAGTATGTGTCACTTAACACACGATACTAGCCCTAATCCCTCGCTGCCTGTGAACATTTATGGATTTTTTTTTAAATTTTTGTTTGTTTTGTTTTTTTCTTAAAGATTTAATTTATTTATTTTTAGAGAGGGAAGAGAGGGAGAAAGAGAGAGAGAGAAATATCAATGTACGGTTGCTGGGGGTCATGGCCTGCAACCCAGGCATGTACCCTGACTGGGAATCGAACCTGCAACACTTTGGTTCACAGCCTGCACTCAATCCACTGAGCTACGCCAGCCAGGGCCGGATTTTCTTCAAATACCTGGAGGACCTGACGGGTCCTTTCTCACACACATCACCCGATTTTCCCGTTTCCTTCCCTTTTCATGCATAACGTCTTTAAAACCACATGTCCATCCGGCTGTTTCTCACCACTTTTGTCTCGGTCCCTTTTAAACACCCACAAACAAAATAAAACAATTCGAAGGAATAGAGAATTTCTCCTTTTCCCCCAAGTCACCTTCATTGGGAAATTCACGTGAAGCTCTGAATTATGAAAATGTATCCCGTTCCATTTTTTGTGCATGGATTATTCTTCAAAACACACACGAGAATGTTTGCTGAAAGGACCACCCATGCGGCTGGTGCTGCCCTTCGCTCCTTGTCATAAGAATAAGCGTTTAATAAGTCACAGCACATTTAACATCCGCAGCATGCATCCAGCTGGTACCATTTGGATCCTAGTTTCGTCTAAGTAAATGATTTTACTGAAGTATAACACATATTCAGCAAAGTACATATATCATAAGTGCATAAAAGCAATACATTTTCAGAAAGCGGTCGCAGCTATGTAACCAGCACCCAAATCAGAGGTCCCTCCACTCCCTACTCAGGCCACCCACTACCCTTAGATTAGTTTAGCTGGCTTTGAACTTTACAAAAATGGAATCGTACAGAGTTATTATCGGCAGAATAATGACCTCCCAAAGGTGTCCACATCCTGATCCCCAGAATCGCTGAAAATGTCACCTTGCGTGGCAAAGGGACTTTGTGGACATGATTAACTTACGGGCTTTGAAATGGGTAACTGTTCAGAATTTAGACCCCAGTCTTGGAGATGCAGCCCAGGCTCTGTAAGTCCAAAGCTGAAGCTCACACATGAAGGGGCGCGTCTCGGGCTTGAACCCCAGCAGCAGCCAGAGTCTACACTTGGAACCACTGCTCCAGGTGGGAAGGCCGAGGCTCTGAGAGACACAGGGATGTGCCCGGGATCACGCAGGTCAAAGGGCAGAGCGGGGACCTGGGCCGGCCTCCGCCGCCTGACGGTGTGGCACTTCCTTGCTGAGCTGATGTGCCTTGGGTATTTCCAACCTGGACCTGTGATGCCGGAAGCTTCTATTGATAACACGTGCTTCTCCGTCTGCCACTCTTGTGTCAGCTCTAGGACCACACCTGCACAGGCCACACACCAGCCATAGGGCAGCTCTGGTGATTCCTAAGTGTCACTTGCTGTCCCCAGCCCCCTTGGAGGGGGAGGAAATGTCGCCAGCTGTCTGCTGCTGTCTGAGGTCTGTAGTCTCTGGGTGCCTTTGCAGAGCACGGACCAGGAGGAAGGAAACGCCAGCTGGACTTCCTGTGTGGCGTGCAGACTGCAATGGCTTCACAGGGAGAGCGCTGACCACTGTGGCTGCCCAGAAAGCTCCCTCTGGAGTCAAGAGGGTACCAGCCGGCCCCTCCCTTCTAGGGGAGCAATGAGATTTAAGCTGGCCATGGGGTTACACGCAAAGCCAGGGTCCCCAAGAGCATATGGGCCCAGAGGGACTACCAGCTCCTTAATTAACACCAGCTGGCCTTTATTGAGCACCTGCTATGCACTAGGCGCTGTGCCAGCCCCTTCTGCACTGTGTCCTCTGTAACCATCACTGCGGTCTGGAGACACAGCCCACGGTTAGGCCCACTCTGGTGAAGAAACGATGGCGGTCACGAAGTCTTGCTCAGAGCCACACAGCCAGACCTGGGAACCAGAGCTTGCTCACCCCAGGGCTAGGGTGCCCACCCACGACTGTTTCCACCCTCCAGAGAGTGAAAGTCTCTTGTCCCAGCTTTTCTCCAAGCCAGCAACAGGCTGAGACCACACATCCAGGGTCCTGGCACCAGATTCATCTCCTACACCAGGAAGCCTGCTTTGCGACTGGACACAGACAGATGATGAGTCCCAGGGCCTGGATTAACGGGACACTGGTCACGAGCATGGAGGCAGAGAGCAGGTGGCTGCCCACCTCGGCCATTTCTCCCTCCTCTTCCTGACTCAGAAGAGAGGCTCTTGGTCTCAGCCATGCCTGCTTTCCTGCCAGGGATTGGTTTGGGAATGAGACATGGGACTCGGGTTTTGGCCAACACCTTCTGGAAATGTTTCCTTGCTCTTAAAGAAACATAACCAGTCAAGAGCAGGGCTCTCCTCTTCCCTGGATGTTGCATCTGGATGTGACACCTGGAACCACAGCAGCCATGCTGTGACTAAGAGGGGCCAGGCTGAGGCCCCGATGAGCGTGGAGATGGAAAGAATCCAAGTCAGATGACGCTGTTGAAATGCTGGTTAACTAACCAGGTGCCCTCCAGACTTCCCGTTGGGGACAGTACGAAAGTCTAAATTGTTGAAGTACTTTGAGTCAAGGTTGTCTATTACTCGCAGCCAGAAGCAACACTCACTAATACAACAAACTTTAAATCCTGGCATCACAGTGCATGGGTTCTAATCTCTACTCTGCCCCAATTCTCCTTGTGACCTCAGGCAAGTCTGCTGACCCCTCTAGCCTTGGTTTCCCTGCTCTGTACAATACGGTGGGTAATAACAATCCAGGGTCATTGTGAGGCTACAAGAAGATGATAAAAATCAAAACACTTTGCAAACAGAAAACCCTGAGGTGTTGCTGGATACTAATGTGGCTCATGTTGTAGGGGCCAGAATGGGGCATCCTGGGGGCCCAGACCTGCCCTTGTTCCTGGCGATGGACCCGAGGAAACAGCAGCTGCATGCGCGCAGATAAGGCCACATTTGCATTCCCCCCGCCTCTCTTGCCCAGGGCTCTGCAAGCTGAGCCGGACGGCAGCCCTCCCTGGGGGCAGAGGGCCAGCAGCGAGCACCAGATCGCGGGAAGGATGCCAGGGTGGGGCCTGAGAGGGGGCTGTCCCCCAGCCATGGAAGCCCCAGCAGGACAAGTCACAGTCAGTGGCAGCATAATAGTCTAGCTGTCACACCCTGAGTCTTCCGGGTGGCCAGATCCTAGCTTTCGGCTTCTCAATCAACCCTCATAACAACTCTATAAAGTAGATTTAGGCCCTATTTCATGCATGAGGAAACTGACGCTCAGAGAGGTTAATAAACGTACCCCTGTTTAAACAGCCGGACTCCAAAGTCCTGGGTATAACTACTATGCCTTCGCCACGGAAGCGAGATGCCTTCGGGCTGCATGGAAAGAAGAAAAAGCAAGACTCTGGGTTCACTGACCTTGGCCTCACGGAGCTCGCCGCCCAGCTCATGTCTGCAACAGCCTCCAGCTCTTCCTACAGTTTGCATTGGACGTCCCGGCCGGTCTCCGAACTTTTCGTTTCTTTCGGTGTCAGTTTTCTCAGTACGGGTCCTCGAGAAGGACAATGCTGCTCTGAAAAATGGCCCCAGGAAAGTGGAGCGGTCCCCCTGACTAAGAGTAGGGGGCCCAACAGGGCCAACAAGAGGGAGTGTTTGGGTGCGGGCTGGTTATTCTCCGGGGTGACGCTCCCCCAGCAGACCCACCCCCTGTCCTTCTCTGCGCTGCTCCGCTCCGTGTCTGGAGAGGCTGACCCACATAGAAAGCGTCAATGGGCTCCCTTGTCCTCCGGCTTCCCAGTGGGTTTGGTCCACGGGAGGCACCAGCCGAGGTTGGAAGGAGGTATTTCTCCCGGCCCCTGCTCCCCGCCCCGCGCTGTGGTTCCGGCCGTGGCCCAGGCCTTCTGGGACCGCAGCTCCTTCTGGCACCCCGTGCCCCGCTCCACCTCTCACCAGCATCTGGTAACCCTGTCGCTCTCCTTGGATATTCAAGCGCGGGCGTGGTAACCACTCCCAACTATGGCTGGTCTCTGAGTGTCTCAATATCCCTCATCAGTCCTCCTAATCTCGCCGACTGCTCTGTGAGTAGTCCTTTCATTGAAGGTTCTTCAAAGTCTCAGCTTTTTGTTTCCTCATGGCACCCTGGGTGTTGGGGGTGGGGGAGAGAGTTGCCAGGGAGGCCAGAGTGGAATATGGTCTCCAGGACTTGGACTGTCCTAGCTCAGCTGTTCAGGTAAAACGGCGAGTGGGAGGAGCTTTAAGGAATTGCCAGGGGTTAGTGGTATCCCCTGTGGTGCTGGCAGAGGGGGTGGAGCTTGGTGGCTAGGACAGACCTCAAGTTTCGGAGGATTCAGGCTTTGGCAAGGCAAATTCCACCTGGCCTGGTCTGCCTGACTCACAGGGGGCTTCAGAATGGCTGGGAGGAAACAGCCAATGGTGGTGAGGTGGTTCCCGCCTCTCACGCACAAAAGCCCCTTCTTTTCAGCGCTACAGCACTTTTGGATTGGCAAGGCACTGCTCCATGAGTCCGCTCCTCTGGACCCCGTGAGGACCCTGGGAGGCAGACAGCTAAAGGCCACTTCCTCCTCGTGTACAGGTAAGAAGATGAAAATGCAGAGGAAGGAAGGGATGCACCGAAAGTCACCCAGCCCCAGCCGGTCTCCAAGCCCAGCCATGGTAATCCCCAGTCTGAGGCTCTTTCCAGCACACCCTGCACTTCTGGCCGGTGGTCTCTCTGCCTTAATGGCTGCAGAGTCACTTGACAAACCTGAGAAGGCTTCCCTTCCCTCAGACTCAAAACATGTAAACAAGAAGAGATAGCATCCCCTCATTGAGCACCTATTACATACCCGGCTCTGGGCAAAACACTTCATATACACTTTATCTGTTTGAATCCTCAACAACGCTACGAGGTAGTTATGGCTATCTTCATTCAAGTGCGGGGGAAGCAGGGGCTCAGAGAGGTTAAGTGATTTGTCCAAAATCACACAGCCAGTAAGTGATAGACCTGAGACTTGAAACTAGACCCATCTTATGCCTCCTGCGCTTACCCGTGGCGTTCAACTGCCTCTCTCCAAATGCTCCCATGATGGATGAAAGGCATGCCTCCCCCTAGGCTGATGCCTGGAGCTGTGTTAGCAAGTGAGTGAACTGCATGTTGAAACTTTATCACCCTGCAGGCAGCACCAAGAGCAAGGCAACCTGTGTCCCGATGGCTTGTCTGGAGTTGTCCGGTCCTGCACAGCGTGGCCCTGGACTTGGTGGCGATGAAGGAGTCACGTTTCCACGGAAGGAAGGAATGACACCTCATACATCTGCAGCACTTCACATCTTAGGATGTGCTTTGACATCCACTGGGTCATTTCATCCTCACGACAAACCTGTTGGGCACACAGGACAAGGATTTCCTAGCCTCTCTGTCTTTAGAGAAAACTAAGGATGCAGGGAAGTAAAGATCCTTGCCCAAGGTCACACAGGCACTACAGGTGGAGCCAGGATTCCAACTTACAAAGACCGGGCTCCAACGCTCATGCCCCTTCCACAGTAATGCGCTGTTTGTCTTGGGATGAGAATCTGAGAGGGGAGTGACTGGCCCAAGGTCACACAGCAACACAGTGTTGTTGGGATTAAACTCTACCAGCATTCTTTGCTGCATCCCAGCAGCCACCCAGACTTGCTCTTCTCACTTCCTGGCTGTTCTCCCTTCTGAGGGGCTTCTCCCCCTCAAGCTCCTGCTCTAGCAGCACCTAGAACTAAGAGATGCCTCCCACCCCACAGCCTCCTTGAGGAGAAATAAAGAAGAAGGGGAGATTAATAAAAAGGGGGAAAGCCGTCATGGGCCTTATTTGCATGAGCGGGTTATGAAATGGTTTCCTGGACTCTTGGCAGTAGCTGCCTGCTCTCTGCCCGCAGAAAGGGGGCGGAACAGCTGTGTGCACATCTGCCAGAGGAATTTTAAGGAGCAGAGATGCTGCTATTTTTCTACCAGCAGTAGTAGCAGCAGGGCAAGTGCCTGAAGCTCATTTGGGGTTCATTTTCTCTCTGTCTGAGGTTCATGTCTTTGGAACAGCTGTGCACACGGAGCAAAGCCAGGCTGCCAGGCAAGGAGGCCTCTGAAGGAAGCTCAGGAGCCCCCTTGTCAAGTTCGTGGGAACTGACTATTCACAGAGGCTGCTTACAAACAGAAAACAGTAGCTAAGACTCACTGCGTGAGCCAGGCACTGTGCTCAGCCATGTATTTTTATATCAATACTTTAAAAATATTTCATATACCTGACTTATATACCTCATATATTAATTTAATCCCCAAATATGTATAATTTACAAAGATATCTATGCCACAGCTACTATCATCATCATCAGTGGTTCTCAGATTTTAGTGTGTACAAGAATCACCCAGGGCATTGTTTAAAAATCAGATTCCTGCTCTGGCTCATGTGGCTCTGTGGATTGAGCAACAGCCTGCAACGGAAAGGTCACCGGTTCGATTCCTGGTCAGGAATTAATTAATTTAGGCCTCTGTCCCAAATGTACCCAAAAAGTGCAATCTGTTGGAGCAGACTCCCTGGAGCGTGGACAGTGGACCTCTGTCCGAGGTGCTGAATCCCCGAGCACGCTCTTCCCTTGATGCCCCTTCTTGTGTTCTCCACCCTTTCCTTCCTTCCTTCCTCCCTTCCTTCCCTCCTTCCTTCCTTCCTTCCTTCCTTCCATCTTTCCTTCTTTCTCCTTCCTTCCTTCCTCCCCTACTTCATTTTCCACCCCCCTCCATTGCTTCCTTCCCTATAACTCTCCACTGATGAGTCTAAAATGCATCCGGGATATACTGAGTTACAAACAGCTACGACGGCCCACACGAGCCACTCCTACTGCAGAAAGGAGTCAAGTTTCCAGGATCTTGATACTCCAACCAGCCTGGTGACATAAACAATGTCCCAAGTCTGGGGGGTGGGGTGCAGGCAGACTTCTACTTAGGCAAAGCCCACTAGGGAGATTCCTAAATCGGTCCCCCACCACCAGACAGCCTTCTGACTCTTTCTTCTCCACCAAAACATCTTTGACAAATCCTATTCGCCTCCCTCCTCCTTCCTGATGAGTCCGCAGAGACTCCAACCAGTCTGTTCTGATTCATATTGATCAGCTTGGGGCTGCCTTCCCTTCCGTCATCCCCCTCACATCCTCCCCCAAGTTAATCGGGGAAGACGGATGGATGATGGCGCCCTATGTAACCTAATTAAGATAAAAGCTCCCACTGATTTCCCTGCCAGAGAAACAAAAAAAATGTTGCCAGCAATAACTTCTGGTGCCAATGTGTCGAATGCATGCAGCCCCATGGAGGAACCAAGGGTCTTAGTCGCCACCTTCAGAACCTGGGAGTTCCAGTAACACAGGCCCCCAGGACCTGGACAGCTGTGAAAGGTGGAGCAGATAATTCCTGAACCTCACGTTTGCTGAAAACTCTTAGCCTCTGAATTCAGAATTTGGCCACTCCTTGCCACCCCCAGCTGGCCCGAGCCGTGCCTGGATCTCTGCAGCAGCCTCCTCACTGGTCCCCTCAATTCCACCCTTGCCCCTCTATAGCCACTCTCAATATAATAACACTGTCGTGTTGTTGTGTTCTTTTCAAGACAAATTGACTCTGCAAATATTTCTTGAGTAAAGGAATCAACCAATGACTGGCTTGTGAACCAATGAATACAGGTGTACCATCTGACTGATCACAGGGGCTCCAAGCTGAGACCCTTCCCACCCCCGGGACACTCCTGTCCATCTGACCAAGGAGCAAAATGGTGAATGACAGGCACAATCTAAGAGTCATGACTTTACTCAAGTGGACTGCTTCCCGAAATCTTCCAGACTTTTCCCTCTGTGTTGTCTCCTTTCATACCCTCCCCCACAACAACCCTCGAGTTTGTTGAAATGGAAATGGAAAGCCACAGAGTGTGGATGGGACCCTGGGACAGCCCCCCATGTGAGGGCCAGTGTCCTGATCTAAGAAACTAAGGGGCTGAGCTAACCTTCAGATCGAAGATTCCCTTCTGGTGCTAACATTTTGTGATTCCAGCGCCCATCCAGGTAGGAAGGAGGGTGGGGGGAAGAGGGCCAGACTCCTCACATCACACATTTCCCAATGCTCCCTCCAGTCTCCCCTGTGGATCTCTGGGAACAGCTATTCCTGCCAATAATAACTGCTGTTTTACTGTGTGGCCATCATGTTTCTGAAACTATGCGTGGATCTCTCCATACATTATCTCATTTATTCCTCACAACAACCTGTAAGCCTGGGCTTGAGGTGTCATTCATAAATGCTTTCTGTCACCAGTAATAGAATACCAACTACCAGTGGCTTAAGCCGCAAGGACATTCTTTTCCTTTTTTAAACCAGTTTTTTAAAAACTTACAATTGACATTCAATGTTTTTTATATTAGTTGCAGGTGTAGAGCATAGTGGCCAGACAATGGTAAAGTGTGCGAAGCGATCCCTCTACCCGATAATTCTAGTACCCACCTGGCACCATACATAGTTATTACAATACTATTGACTATATTTCCTGTATTGTACTTTACATCCTCATGACCATTTTGTAAGTGCCAATTTGTATTTTCTTTTCAGTTTCTGGAATGTGTATCTCAGTTTGTCTTTTTTTTTTAATTGAGTTTATGGGGGTGACAATGGTTAACAAAACCATACAGGTTTCAAGTATACAACTCAACAAAACCTCATCTGCACACGGCATCATGAGCCCATCGGCCCAAGTAAAGCCTCCTTCCATCCCCATTTATCCCCACTTCCCCCTCTCCCACCTCCCCACCCCCTTTCCCACTGGGGCCATCGCCACGCCATTGTCTGTGTCTGGGTGTCTGAGCATGTGGTCTATCTTAGAGAAAAGAATGTATATTCTGCTGACTTGGGATGAAATGTTTTGTAAATATCAATTAAATCCATCCAGTCCAGTGTGTCATGTAAGGTCGCTGTTGCCTTGTTGATTTTCTGTCTGGAGATCCATCCATTGATGTCAATGGGGTGTTAAAATCCCCAACTATGACTGTACTGCTGTCAATCTCTCCCTTAACACCCACCCAGATTTTCTTTATCACTTTTGTTGCTCCTGTGTTGGGCGCATATGTGTTCACCAGGGTTATATCCTCTTGTCGGATCAGTCCCTTTCATATCGTGTAGTGATCTTCTTTGTCTCTTATTATGGCTTTTTTTTTAAGATTTTATTTATTTTGTTTTAGACAGAAGGGATGAGAAGGAGAGAGGAACAGAAACATCAATGCATGGTTGCCTCCCTACTGGGAACCTGGCCCGCAACCCAGGCATGTGCCCTGACTGGGAATTGAACCCATGACCCTTTGGTTCGCAGGCCAGTGCTTAGTCCATTGAGCCACACCAGTCAGGGCTTGTTATGGCCTTTGTTTTGAAATCTGTTTTGTCTAATATAAGTCCTGTTACCCAGTATTTTTTTTTCATTTTCACTTGCATGGAATTTTTTTTCATTTTCTCACTTTCAGTCTGTATCTTTCGTTCTGAGGTGGGTCTCTTATAGACAGCATCCAATTGGTATTTCTTAATCCCTTCACCTTTTTCACCCGGCCCCCTTTCCTCCTCCCACCTGGCAATGCTTAAGTTTGGTCTCCATATCTATGAGCCTGTTTGTTTTGTTTGTTCCTTTATTGATTCATTAGATTCCACATATAAGTGAAATCATATGGCACTTGTCTTTTATGTGTAACTTATTTCACTTATTTCACTGGTCCATCCATGTTTTACGACTGGTAAGCTTTCGTTCTGTTTTTTTTATAGCTGAGCAATATTCCATTGTATATATGTACCACCTCTTCTTTATCCATCATATAAGGACATTCTTAACAAGAATATTGGTTCAGAATCTTAATGAAGTCATCAAGGATGTAGGTTCTTGCATCCTTCTCTTTCATCTTCTTCATAGTGCTAGGATTCAGTCACAGATGTGGTTTTTGTTTTGTTTTGTTTTGTTTTTGTTTGTTTTGCTTCACAGTCACAGCATGGCTACTGTGGCACAAGACATCACAACCTCACACAATAGCATTCAAGCAGAAAGGAGGAAAGAGAGCAAGAAATCTATCCTCAGGCACTGCTTTCTTTTTTTATTAAAGAAAAATATCATTCCTACAATCCTCCATGCCCACTTCACTTCTACCTCATTGGCCAAAACTCACTTACACGGTCACCCTTGGCTGCAAGGGAGGCTGGGAAAGTAACTGGATTTTTCCACTCTATAGTGGGAAGTAGGCATGAGAAAAAAATGGGAAATGGCTACTGGCTAGGGAATCAATCACGTCTGACACACCATCCCCATTTGAAATATTAAAAACTGAGATTAAAAAACTTCTTTCAAGTCACAGGGGCCATAAGTGGCAGAATCATAAACATAATGATGCCCAACTCCAAAGCCTGTGCTCTTAACTACTGTCAAATTCCATCCTAGGCACTGATTAGACCTTAAACAGTCAAATGGTGGCCAATTTCAATGCAGTCACATTGTCGAAACGAGAATGAGGATTTGAAGTCAGGCTTTAGGACCCAGAGAGGAGACAGGAAATGGACCTCCTCTGGAAGGCAGTAGGGTCCTGCCCGGATAGGACAGGGCAGGTGGGTGGAAGCCAGGCAGTGTTGTCCTCTCGACGCCTTTGCCACCCTCCCTGAACTGTGAGTTTGGCTGCATAGGGCTTGGCTTTGCCCTCATCAGCAGAGGCAGCTGAGTCAGAAGATGACCATCCTGGGGAAGGAGTCAGGAGCCCAGGGATGGGCTGGTCATTCCTGGGCCGTGTGTCAAGGGGCCCTTAATCACTCCCTCCCAAGAAGGTCAGTGGTGACAGGCCTTTTAATAAAGGATAGTGGTATTTTGCATTCAGATACCCTCAGCCACTGACTCATCACTGCAGTGGCCACCTGAAAGACAAGAAAATCAGAAGAGGGGGAAGAATTTACCAGGCCTGGGATGAAGCCAGGCTGAGGCGTGGACCGCCAGGGCCCCTGGTGATTGCTGCAGCCAGTGCAGGTAGCCCCTCACCCTCTCTGGCACAGAACCAGACTGTATGGAACACGCCCATCATCACTGAAGGTTCTATTCGACAGCCCTACCATGGAACAAGGGTGAAGGATGGCTGGTTTCCCAAAAGGAAGTCAAGATGCTGGGACATGAAGAAGGGTGCATGAACGTTGGGAAAGCAAAAACAGATGCCCACTGTGAGCCATTCTTAACTGAGAGTTGCAGGCTACGGAGACGGGGGAGGGGAAAACTGCAGTTGCCCAAACACAGAATTCTGCCAGGCATTTCAGAGGGGTCACACGCTTCCTGGAGCCGAACAATGAGCCCAGGACCCTGGCTCGGAATGTCTTGGTGTTCAGGGAATTCTAGCAAGACAGCGGGGGCTGGAGGAAATCACTTTTCAAGGCTTTACTGCCTGTGCGCTGTCTCCAGCGCTTCCTTTTTTTTCTCCACCACAATGCCCTTAGTCTGGGAACAAGAAGAATCTGTCTCTACTCCTAATTATCGGGTAAGACACAAACGATGCAAATATTATGCTAAATGAGACCCCTTAAAATAGCAGAGAGCAAACCAGCAGCAAAAGATGCCTTGTCATGTGCAATTTGCAAACGAGTTTGATGCCTTTCTTCATCCTCTCCCCACTTCCCACCCCTGTTGTTGATGTTAATATGAATTCCTGAAGGAGTCACCTTCCCCCCAGAAAGGAGTCCCTTGAGGGGAGGAGGAGAGGAAGACGGGGGTTTGGAAATGCAGCTTGATTGTCTACCTCTGATTAGTAATTACCTGCTGAGAGCAACTCGGGAGAGAAACACTGTCACCCTCTGATGAGGAAAAGGTTTGGAGAGGCAGGTCTGCCAGGTGGAGGGCGGGGTAGGAGGGTGATGAAAAGGGGAGGGAGGTGCTAACAGACGTGCAACGGGGGCTGCTGCTAGCGGGGCTGGGGACGGGCCAGCAGAGCAGTCCATCCTTTGCCAGCATTTCCACTCCACCCTTCATCGTCACGGGCGACCTTGAGTTTCGTGAGGCTGAAACTGGGTGCTTCGGTTTCCTTATCTGTAAAATGGGAATAAAGCTGCCGTCTGCTAGTTAGAGCTGTTGTGAAGACTGAGTAAAGTCTTGTTGCAGTCCATGCATTGAAACAAGCTCCAGTTCAGCCTCCAACTGACAGGATGTTGGTTGGGACTGAGTAAGACCCCAAGAAGGCCACCCTGGTCTCTGCCAACACGGCCACAGACCCATATCCTTTAAAAATAGAACCTGGTAGTCGATAACCAGCTTCTGACCACTTGTGTCACCAGAAAGGAATGCTGACTTGGTCGATCCTAGACGAAAGTAACCAAAAACAGCCCATTTGGTGTTCGCTGTTTTCATGAACTTCCTCACTAGAGGTGAAGAATGAAAAAGGAGATTCAACGTATCCAGTATTCTCGGTTGTTCTAAATGCAGAAGAGACCCTGGCAGGAAGGCTCCCTCCCCACCACGGCCCCTCCCACAGGTGGGCAGATGGCACAATACCCAGTGACTGTCCCTTCCCATTCCTTGAAACTCAGAACATGGGACTCAGCCTACACACTGCTGGGTGACCTGGAGCAACTGGCTTAACCTCTCTGATCCTCAGTTTCTTCATGTGCAAAACGGAAATCACGGAACCAGGCTTCTGCTTTGCTTTTTCTTCCCTCTGCATTTCCTTGTCTTCCCCGAATGACTTAGCTCACAGCTCTCCTCTGTCTTTCTGGGCAGCACACCAACCTCCCCCAGAGCACACAGGTCCCTTCACATCCCCCAAGACCTGCCTGGCCCCCTCACAGCCTGCTTGCTGCTCCCAGAAGAAAGCGGTCCATTTTGGTATTGCGTGTCCAGGAAATGGGGGTAGAGGTTAGACTTTGCACGATTACCGGTTTGTACTGGTTACATCAGCACCTATAATGATCTTCCCACTGTGGGAAGGATGGGTCTATGACTGCTCATTGCACTTATCAGCAGAGATTTTAAAATACTGATGCCCAGGCTCAACTCCCTTCCCTGCGGTCCTAATTTAATTAGGTGGGTGTGGCTTAAGCATTGTTTGTTTGTATTTTAACCTAGATGATTCTAATTTGCAGTTATGTTTGAGGACTATTAAGCCAGAGAATCTAGGGCTAGTGAATGATCTACAGTAATGGGCTAAAGTCTTAAACACATTTAAAAACTGTATCGAAAGGGAAGTAATGATATTTTGACTGCAATAAAAAAAAGAAACCTCTTTTTTGCTACCCCCAAACCATAAGCCAAATTAGGAAAAGAAACTATAATAAATATGGAGGACTGATAATAGGGGAATTAGGCATTCTCCCAATTACCTCCAGACAAATTTTAAAACTCTGTCATATATAAAGAGCTCTTGCAAATCAATAAGAAATATAAAAGAAAACAAACTCCAATTACAGAAAATGAACCAAAGACATAAAAAACCACTCATGGTAGAATAAATACATGTCTAATAAGCTTATGAAAAATTTAAAACTGGAAACAAGATATTGCCTTTTAAATCTATTAAATTAGCAAAAATAAGAAAAAATCTCTATGCTGGCCAGAGAAAAGGAAGCACACTCTCAGACACTACCAGTGGGATTTAAATTAGTCCAACCTTTCTGGAAAGCAATTTGGCAGGACAATTCCAATTATGGTAAAAAATATATATGCACATTTTAAGCACATGAAAAAATACTGGGAGGATATAAAACAAATGTTAACAGCAATTTTCTTTCTGCAATAAGATAAGGGTAATTTCTATTTTCTTCTTTATATTTTTCTGTATTTTACAAATTTCCACAGTGAGCATGAATTGCTTTCATAATGAGGAAAAAAGAAAAACAATGAAAAGGGATGCATTTAAAAGAAACTTTTTGTATTCTCTTGAAATGTGTCTTTTACCCTTTCATTCCAGGATACTTGCTTCTGTAAGGCTAAGCTCTTTCTGAAGAGTTCTGTACTTCATCCTGAGAGAGTTGTCAAATAAAAAGAACTGGTTATTTTACTGTCTAGCAAGAAAGAAAGCGCACCTGCTCTGCACTCAGCAGACCTGTGTAGGTATTTTGTCTTGGCCTCTTCTTGATTGTGTGACCTTGGGTGAGTTATTCGAACTCTCGAGGTTTGGATTCCACATCTTTAAAGGAAGACATATAATCAGTCCTACCCCACAGGACTGAGATAGCTCAAGGACAGGGCTCGGGACAGTGCCAGGTGCCCAGGAGATGCTCAATACACAGTGACTAGCACGGATGGTGGAGAAAAGCAGGGAATCCTCACAACTGGGAAGCGATCCTCTAGAGGGTGTGAAAGTTAACAGAAATGGAGCCAGAGCAGCCATCCCAGAGGAACTGTCTTGCACGTCTTGCTTCTTGAACCTTTGGAATGTCTGAACTGGGAAAAATGACTTTGGCTTGGGCCAGACCAACTTTGCCTTACTCAAACTGTTTGCAAAACTATCGGGAAAGCAGACACCCTAACCACAGGAGCTGATGATGATGGGTTCTCTTTCTGAAGATAAAATCAGTAGTCAGCCATGGATAGTCTGTTGGCACCAACAGAAATGTCTTTCTTCCATTTGTGTAATTACTCTCTTCCTTTTCTCATGAAAACACCCTTGCCCTCACCCTGTGATTGGAACACTACTTGGGTTTCTGCCTGAACCTACGCTTCCAGAATTGCAATTCTTTTGATCCCAAATAAATGCTTCTTGCTCTCATTTTCACTTTTTGTTTTTAGGTTAACAAGGAAAACTCTAACCCACTCGGAGAAAAATTATCCTGATACGTACACCTCATGCCATTATTCCCATTTCACAGAAGGCACTCTGAAGGCTCTCAGAAAGGTGGAATTCTTTGCTCAAGGTCCTCCCAGGGGTCCAAAATTCGGGGCTGAGCAAGCAGCCAGGCCCAGCTTTCTTCACTCACTCCTGGAGTACTGCTCCACTGCGACTCCCTGGCCCAGAATGACGTGTCACCCATCTTCCCACACCCCCACCTGCTCACCAATGGTAACATCTCCTCCTTCCACCAACATGACCCCCCGGTGTCGATGGAAAGAAATTAGTGACGGGAAAACTGAAAGTCACCTAAACGTCTGTGAGCTCCGCAAAGACGGGAACTGTGTCAATTTTTCCTTTTGTGTCTCTAGTTCCTGTGAGTCACAGCTGAGCTCGAACTAGGGAGGAAAAAAGAGGAGTCAAACTGTCCCTGGCCCCAGGCTGCTGGCCAGTCCAGGTAGGTGATGTGATTTTTCCTCCAACTGCCGTCAAGCAGAGCAGAGGGACAGAGTCGGCTGCTGGATGAACACGGGCAGATGGTGTAGAGCTGTGCTGGCCACTGCGAGGACCTTGGCTTTTCACTGAAGGCAGAGACTTTTGCCTTTTGTTCATTGATGTATCCTCAATGCACAGAACACTGCCAGGCACATAGTAGGCACTCAATCATAGTGGTAAACATAAATAAATAAATAAATAAATAAATAGCAGCCAACAGAGACCCCCCTGCCACAGAGATATATTTATGATGAGTATGCTGCTCAGTTGTTTGTTTGTTTTTAAGGCAGATTAGAAAAGCGTACAAAACTGGATAATCACAAATTGTTCTCAGTGGTTGGTTTGGGACAGTACATTTGGATCTCATTTTTTTTTTTTCTGATTCTAACTAAATATTTCCAAAAAAGAACGTGTGATATTTGTATGAGAAAGAAATTTAAAAAAAAAACACACCAAATGAATCAATCAGATGACAGAGTAGGAAGGAAGAAAGGAAGGAGCTAGGAAGAGGAGAGATTAATTTAGGCTGCGGAAATCTAATCCATGCACACCTTCCACACCCCCTTCCTTCATCCATCTCTCTCTCGCTCTCTCTGTCACACACACACACACATACACACACACACACACACACCAGGAAGCCTTCCTTCCCCTCCTTGGCCCTGCCCTTGGCTGCATTCCAGGCTCTCTCCGCTGCTGGCAGCATCTTCACATCCTCCCAGAATGCCCAGCAGCCCCCTCCTACCCCGGCCACAATGGAGGATGCATTCAGATCGAAGACAAAGGCAATTAGCAAGGGCCTGTTGCCTGGTTCCTCTAATTGCCCACACTCCTGAAAAGAAAGAAATGATGGCTCTTTCTGAGGAAAATAAAAACATCTCAGCCATTAGCCCCACGTGTGTGCGGAGCAGGCCTCCCTGAGGAACACCCAGGAATAGACAGCGATGGAAAGAGCATGACCGGAAAGGCCGCTGTCCCAGGAGGGACGAGGCTGTAGCTGACCACAGTGAACCCTTGGCGGACTCCCTGGGGGCGGACCATAAACCTCTAACATGAAATCAGGCCTCTAAAAAGACCTATATTCAAATCCCATCTCTACCATTCCCTTGCTGGGTGGCCTCGGGCCAATTACACCGCCTCTCTGAGCCTCGCTACCAAACAGGAGCAGGGACAGCACCAGCCTCAAAGAGTTATTGTGGGGGCTGAGTGAGGAAAGCACCCGGGAAAAGCTACTGATTGTTGCTGTTACACATGAGCATCCTTCCCCTCCGCCTGTGCGCCCTCCCCCGCCCCATCCACATCTCACCAATTCCTGCTCCTCCTGCCAGATGCGGTTCGGAATTCTGCCTCCCCCAAGATGCCTCTCTGACCCCTTCAGGCTGAACTGGGTGCCCCTGCCGTGTGCCCCCAGTTCTCTGGCTCCCTTGAGCAGCAAGGGAGTTCACTAGAAGGGTGTCAGAGCTCAAGGAATCGAAGTGAGGAGGGAGAATGTGCCTTGGGAGCTCCACTGGAGCTGGGAAGCAGACTCTGGGTGTGATACAGCCTCGGGGCTGGAAACAGAACCCTGCCCTCCCAGACACCTCGTCCCTGAGCTCAGAATCAAAGTCCAGGGGGAAGAGGACGGAGAGCACAGGTCGGTCCCTGGACCAGGGGGCAGCAGAGCCTCCAGTCACGGCCCCACCACACCGTCTCCACTGAGGGGAGGTCACCCCCATAAAGGCAGTCATCTGCGAAGTAAAAGTGGGTGCTGGGCAGTGGACACACATCAGAAGTCTCTCTCAGGTCCAGGCAGGGATGTCGTCTCCTTGGCTCGTCTCCGAGCCGCCAGCACTTCACTCTGCGTCTCACAGAGTTCGTGGAGTGAGTGAACGGAGCGGAGCAGGAGCCACAGCCTTCAAGGCAGTTAGTGCTAAGGGCTCCCGCTGAGGCACAAGGAGTAACCAGGGGAGGCAGTGTGGTGCAGCGGTTAGAAACACGGACTTGGGGGTCAGACAAAACTGAGTTCAGGTTTTACCTCTGCCCTTTTTTACTTCACTGTCTTTGACTTTGGACAAATGGCTTTCTGAGCTTCAGTTTTCTTATCTGTAAAATGGTGATAATTTGAATAGCCTCTTTGTAAGTTTGTTACAAGGATCCAAGAAGATTTGTGGTCTGGCACATAATAAGTGCTCAATAAACCACACCGTTAATCCTCTTGTTTTTTATCACTGTTGTTATTCCTGAGGGAGGAAAGGGGGAGAGAGGAGATCTGCCAACTGAAAAAGGTGTGGGTCCCATGGGGGACCCCTGGATGAACAAGGTGGGGGGCCTTGCCCTAGAGAAGCTCAGAGTTGAGTGTGGGAGACCAATGAATTTCTCACCCAAGAAAAACTGTGAAACAGGGTTTTTTTTAAATGAAGAAAAATGAAACTAACATACGAGGACAAACTTTTGCAGCTAGTACAACCAGATGCAGGAGGAAGCAAAGCCCAATATAGTGAAGGACTGACTTATTCAACTGGCTGGGTGCTGGGGTGCTGATGAAATGCCCAGGTCCTGGGGAAGGCAGCAGACCCCGCTCCCGAAGTCTCCCGAGACCGGAATTCGAACCAAGGCTTAGCATCAGTTTGGACGGGTCCAGAAGAAGGCGGGCACTCCAGGCAAGGGTTACGACACAGGCAAAGGCATAGAAGGCGGAATGTCAAGCCTTAGGAGACTGTCTTAGTCTGTTCAGGCTTCTCCAACAAGTACCATAGACCAGGTGGCTTCACCAACAGACGTTTACTTCCCATAGGTCTGGAGGCTCTGAAGTCCAAGGTCAAAGTGTCGGTCGATTCGGTTCCTAGTGAGGACACCCGTCCTGGCTGCAGATGGCTGCATTCTCGCTACGTTCTCCGGCTCCACGCTCATGACCTCATCTAAACTCACTCACCTCCCACCCTACCTCCAAAAGCATTACACTGGGGGGTTAAGGCTTCAACATAAGAACTTGGGCAGGAAAGGGACACAGACATTTAGTCTATAATAGAGACCTAGCTAGCAGAGAAGGGGAGGAAAAACAGAGACTACGATGTTGCAGGTAGCTTGCATTTTTGGAAGATCCTGTTTTCTCTCTGGATCTTTAAGGCTTTAGTTCCAGCTCAGACAGGGGACCCCAAACTGGTCTTGCAAAAGAAGTCGCTGCTGAGGTTTCCTTTCATGATTCAGAACCCTGGGTTCTGCTCCAGATATACTGAAGCAGAATCTCCAGGGGCAACGCCAGGAAACCTGGATTTTTTTTTCATTTTCTCAAGTGATGGTTTTTGATTGTGGTAAAATTCACATAACATAAAATTAACCATTTTAAAGGTGGCACTTAGTATACTCACAACGTCACGCAAACATCACCTCCACCTAGTTCCAAAACCTACTCATCATCCCAGAAGGAAAGCCCCAATTTGCTAAAAGGAAGCCCCATATCCCCCCACCCCCAGCCCCTGGCAACCACTGATCTGCGTTCTATCTCCGTGGATTTGTCTGCTCTGGAAATTGCACATAAATGGAATCTTACAATAGGAGTCCTTTTGTGCTCGTCTTCTTTCACTTGGCATAATGTTTTCAAGGTTCATCCGCGTTGGAGCACGAGTCAGCACTCCATTCTTTTCGTGGCTGCACCGTACCGCATTGTGTGGGCAGACCACGCTTTGTGTACCCACTCGTGGGCTGATGGACACGCGGGTCATTTTCACCTTTTGACTCTCATGCATACTGTTATCCTCAAAGCGATTTCGATTTCACCCATCTGGAGTGTTGCCGTTTGAGTACTGGGACTCTATCACTTAAAAAAAAAAAAATCCCCGAAGTTCTTGAACATCAGAGCGCCTCACTCAGAACCACCTAGGGAGCCCACTTGCTAGCAATGCAGGTGCCAGGGCCCCTCCTCCGCGTGTTCTGATCCCGTAGACCTGGGTGAGGCCTGGACATCTCCGTTTAAAATGAGGACGCCCGCCGGGCATCCCTCATCCCCAGAAATTCGGATGCAGCGGCCTCCCCGCCGTTCTATTAAAAAATGATGATTTAAAAGAAGGAAGTCATCCCTGGTTGCTTGCATTATAGGTAATTTTCCCCCATGTTTAAACACTTGTCAATGTTTGTCAAATAGGCGATGGGGAGTGTGTTTTACTTCTATCTGCAGGATTATTTTAATGAATAAAGAAAGAAGGACAAGGCCCGAATGCCTCGCATCTCTGACTCCCAGCCTCTGCATCTCTGCAGCCCCTGCCAGCTAAGGCTCTGTGACCGGCTCCCGCACTCCCCTGAGCCCGCCAGGCTCTTCCTGAAACACACACGCAGGCGCGCATGAAAGCCAGAGCCTGATTTCTATGCACGGGACGCTTTTGCCTGCGGCGCCATACGGTTTGCTTACTTACTGTGCGCTTTTTGGAGCATCCGAGGAAATCAAAGCTGGGGGCTGGATCTCTGTTTTCCCACAGATAATCATATTCTCCGACCACCTAAGTTAACAGATTGAGGCTTGCAGGCATTTATGAGTGGTGTCTTTAATATGGTTCGGGCATATCTGCCCTATAAATTCTTAAGAACTGACTTACAGATTGCCTATTACCAGCATTAAAGGCTATTAATAAATCAGTTACAGCTACGTATTTTTATTAATTGCGATTTTTTCTTATCTGTTTCTGTTCCCATTCGGTGCAGCTAAAATCCAGCGAGAGACAGAACACCCATGCTGGGTGGAGGGCTGTGGTTTCCCCAGAAAGACAGCAGGGAAACGGAGTTGACAGCTAGGTCCCGACAGGCGAACAGTTTGGAACCAGGAAGAAAGGGCAGCAGAGGGCCCCCACCCGCTGGGCGTTGCTGTGACATTATAGAAACACGCTCCATCTCCCGGGGTCCTCAGGTAGCGAGGCTGAGCCACTGGTGTCCCGGAGACTTCTTTGCTGTAAATCCCCCACTGTACTTCTCTGCTCGGGCTGCTCTGTGTTGCCTTTGCATTTAATGATACGCTGCGTGGTGTGGACAGGAACCTGGGCACTGAGGAATTCTCCAGCTGGTTCTGTGATTCCATAGCCCCTTCCCCTGGCAGGGGGAAGAATTCTGATCCCCTTCAAGGCTCCAGGGCCAGTCTAGAAGCTGGGGGGTCCCCGGGGGTAGCGTCTCATTCATATCTGTGGCACTGTGGGCAGCTGCCGATTTTTCCACCACCACTGCCAGAGCACCGCTTCCCAGCTGTGGGACTCGGAGAACCCTTGACCGGCGGCGTCACCCTCCCTACCATTGTTTGTAATTTGCCCTGCACCCTGCCCCTGCCCCACAGGAGGACCCCACAGCACTGGTACTTGGGACCACCGTGTTGCAGCCCTGCGCATTTTTGCACATACAGCCCTTTTCTCTGAACAGTGCCAAGTCCGGGATGACAAAAGCAAGAGCCACACTTGATTTTTTCCAGAACTACTCTTTCCCTCCAACCTCCAGACTTTTCTCTGGGATGGAGTCACGACGCCCACTGAATTTTTCCCCAACCAGCGGGCTCACCCGAAGGGATCCCTGATTCCCTTTGCAACCTCTTCTCGTGAGGCCTCCTCTCCTCCCACCACACGATTGTATGTGCAGAGCTCGTTGTACCTGAATTCCGGCCACTGAGGCTGGTGGAAGTTTGTTTGTTTGTTTGTTTTAAACAGAACCCTCCAGTGCAAATCAGGAAATGCAACCAAAGAAACAAGGGCAGTCTCTGGCATCATGTTCCTTGTGTGATGTAAGAAGGCCGCTAACAAACCAACCAACCCCAGGCCACAGTGGCCTAAGACAGTGACGGTCTGTTTCCCGCTGACCTGACAGTCTGATGCAGGTCCAGAGGCCTTCCTGGGGGCTGTCCTCCACACAGTGACTCAGGGATCCAGGCTCGGCTCGCCGTGAGCCACAGCAATCATGCAACCTCCACAGTCACTGCCGAGACAAGAAGAGAGAGATGGTGAAAGAAAGTGCAGAGAGACACCCACCTTTCACTGGCTAAACCTCAGTCCCGTGGTTCCAGCTTAACTGCAAAGGAAGCTGGGAAATCTGATCTTCCTATGAGCCCAGGAAGAGGGAGTGGGATCGGTGAGCATGCAGCCAATCTCTGCCACACACCCAGTCTCCACGTCGACTCAGCAGGGATCCCAGCACAGAAGGACCCTCAAGGAGTTTGTTCTCCTAATAAGATCATAAGCTTCCTAAGGGTAGATTATTATTTTCTTGAGTCTCCCCAGCCCATGGGAAGCGCTCAGCATACAACCGGTGTTCTTCAAAGGCAACAAAATTCTAGGAGCAAATACAATCTCCAGAGGTCATTCGGACTAATGCCCTGCCTTCTATTCCTGAAAAATGTCTGGAGCCACGTATCACTTTCAAAGACACCAAGTACCTTCATAAACATTATTCTACTTATACCTCATCCCATCTCCAAGGGCTACAGAGAGTAGGAATTCTTAACCCCTGATGGGAATAAGGAAACTGAAGTGCAGTCTAAAATAGAATGGTATTGACTGACAATTTTTGAACACTATGATGGTGAATTTTATGCATCGACTTGGTCAGACAGTATCCTGGGTGTGTCTCTGAGGGTGTTTCTGGGAGGTTAACATTTGACTCATGGGACTGAATAGAGCAGACGGCCCTCCCCGTTGTGGGTGGGCCCCACCCCATCCACTGAAGGCTGACCCTCCCGTGAGCAAGAGGGAACCCCTGCCTGGCCACCTTCCAGCTGGGACACTGGTTCTTTCCTGCCTGAGGACCGACACACTGGCTCTTCTTGCGCCACACGACTACCAGCCTTTGTACTGGAACTTCACATTGTCTCTCCTGGGTCCCCAGCTTGCCGACTGCAGAGCCTCCATAATCATGTAAGCCAATTCTTCACCATCAATCTCTTTATGTATACACGGGGGGAACCCCGACTGATGCAAACACCTACTATGTGCTAAGTGCTAAAAGATCTATATTATCTCAACCGAAACTCACAACAGTTACATGACAATTATTTTTATAATTGTCCCCAAGGCCACCCAGTAAATGGTGCAAGTGGGATTTAAGCCAAGGCAGGAGATTCTGGAGCCCCTGCTGATAATGGTGACACTGAGAAACACACCGAAAAGGTGGTCTTTGTTAATGATCCCACTCCACCAAATACCCCAGATCCTCCCAACGGGACTCCCACTGGAAGTGGCTGAGCTGACTGGGGGTGGGGGTGGGGCAGGGGACGATTCCCCCAGTGCTGGTGGCAGGAGCAGCCCGAGGAAAGATGCACCGCCACCCGGGGATGCACAGCCTCCCCTGTCTGCACCTCAGTCCCCCAGCATGCCAGGGCACTCGGCCTGGCTGTCTGCCTCGGGTAATGTCCCCAGGCCTTTCACCCGCCACTGCCACCTTCTCTCCTTGGTGCCACACAGCCCTGCAGGCCGTTCACGGCAGTATCTCTACCCCACCCCTGTGAGGTCGGGTGCCACCTGGGGGAAGCTCCTGTGCGTCCTGTCCCGGCCGCCCGGTCCCAGCCTCCCAGCCAGAATAGGGTGACAAGCTGACGACTACCCAGGAGACAGGAGAGTCTGAGAACCCTTAGAGGTGTCTCAGTATATCGCCCACCCAGGAACCTGCTTTTGAATCAGAACCTCCCTAGTGGAATCGCACCTCGGATGAAGGAATTGACTCCAGAAGACCCTGTTAAGATGCCCTTTCAGAGACAGTTCCTCCTAAGAATCTGCAGGTTCACTTCAAATGTGCTCGCTTACTAAGTCATTCGTTGTCTTGATGCCCGAAGGGGAGTGGGGGTGGGGGTGGTCTGAGGCATTAAGGAGACACCAAAGGATTGTGGGTATGAAAAACAGAAAGCTAGAGAAGGGTAACAGTGATTCTGCCCGAGGCCATTGCTGCCCCTGAGGTGACTTTGTCCTCCAGCCTCTGTCACATCCTCTGTCCTATTTCTTTGAAGATAAGTTCTGGGGTTTAACACCAGAGGCTTTCAATTTATATAAACATAAAATCCTCACAGGCAAGACTGCTGAGCACGATGAAAAGACTGGACTGGAAGTCGGAAAACTGGCTTTGGCTCTACTTGTGACTCGGCGACAATGGGTCTGTTGCCTCTCCTCTCGGGGCTCCAGTTTCCATGAGTGCAATCGGGCCACACAACAGGCAGTAAGAGGAATGATGTGCCTGTGGTGAATCCTGGCGCTTTGGGCCTAGGAATCAGGCGGGTTTGTAAGAAGCTAGGAAAATTGCTGGATGAGCAGAATGAGGAAACTGAGGCAGGCAGCCAATCCAACGACCCAGCAGTTTACAGCCATCTAACGAGTCACAAGAACTTATCTCCCCTAACCAAGGGCACTTCGGAGCAGGGCGTTTACACATCGCAGGCTGTGCTGGGGCGGGCAGTCCCACCTCCATCCCCACCCCTTCCCAGTGATATTCTTTGAAGCAGAACCTGACAAGAGAGTGATCCTGATCCCTCTACATGCTCATTCTGATGCATCAGCAGATAAAAGGACACAGCTGGAAAGCTGATGAACATTCTGATTGGATCTCCCCTAAAATTCCTGCCTTTGGAAAACAGATAAAAACCCTTAAGACAAAGGACCCGGTGCACACTCTGTGCCACCCCCCCCCCACCCTTCACCAGGGGTGTATCTGTGCTTTCCTTCTCCTAAGCTCTAAGGGTTCCAACGAGAGTTGTAACCAGGGGAGCAGCGGCCGGCGGCAGCTCAGCCCAGGCTAACCCTCTGCACCTGCCTCCAAGGGCCATCACTTTGCTTCCGTAACTTGTTTCCTGAGTCCACGCAGCCCAGTTTGCTTTGCTTCTGCTTCTGTGACTTCCCTTCTCAAGGGCCACGGCAGCTCCACCTGGGCTCACTCCTGTTGCTGCGATCTCGTCTCTCCTATCTTAACACCTCACTTTGTTTCATTGTCCCCAGTGTTAATAAACGTACTTTCAAAAATCACCTGCGCTCCTGTTGCAAAATCTTTTCTGCACAAAGTGAAGAATCCATAGGTTCCAGACCGTGAGGAGCACAGAACCACCTTGGTCCCAGTCCCTTTCTGGTGACATATTTTGTGGCAACCCAGATGGGAACTGGAGTTATCTGCTCTTCTCGCTCTCACTCTGAGTCACCCCTCCCGTCACTTCTCATCAGCGGTGTGGGGTGGGTCCCTGTCACCAGCAGAGTGAGTCCTTCATTGGAAGCCCCTCATCAGTGCAGAGACCACAGGAAAGTCTGCCCTCTGGACATGGGGTAGTCTGCCCATACAACTGTCCTCAGGTGACCCCTGCGTGATGGGGTCCAGAGAGTCAGGGCCTGATCACCCCTGATGCCCAGATGGACCCACTCCACCCCACAGTTTTGCTATAGCTTCCTATAGACATACTTCCTTTTCAGACCTCTGCTCCTTCTGTCAGAGACCCGACATTCTTGACTTGCCTCAGAGACTTTTGAGGTGCAACTCGCTCTCGAGTAAGCTCAAGTCCACTCAGACACGTGCTTTTTGCTTCCTTGACAGCTGCGCCCATACCCTGGCTTCTTTCTTCTTCTCTTATGCTCACTCTGATTCATCCTTAAAATCTTACCTGGGCAAGTCAAGAACCTGGAGGTCACCTGACATGCTAAAGGTTCCAGACCATGCAGGAACAGGGCCAGGACCCTGCATGGAAGTGGTCTGGTTACAGTAAGAGCTGGGTTCAAGTCCCAACTCAGACACACATTTAGCCCATGTGGCCAATACTATGGATTCACCCCCCTCCCTACAGACAATCCCTCCTCTTGCCTCCCTCCCCAATGGAGGCAAGAAAGCTAAGTCCTCCCTTACCCAGAAGCCCTTGCAGCTCAAGCTACCTATGGCCAGTGAGGAGGCACAGTCGCTAGGGACAGTATCTCTCCCAGAATGAAAAGACAAAGCTTCAAGAGGAGATGGGGTTTGCCATGTCCCCTTTCTACTGCTAAATCATGGGTGAGATGCATGAAGGTGCAGCAGCAGCCATTATGCAACTGTGAGTAAGAAAGCCACACTACTAGAATCCAAAATAGGAAAGCAGGAAGATCAGAGGGAGCCTGGGTCTATACATGTTCTTGTGGATGAAATCCTGAGCAGGTAACAGCAAGCCTCTTGTTTCACGAATCAAATAAAACCCCCGACAACTTTGTCAGGACTTCAGTTACTTGTAGCCTACACCATTCTAACAGGTCCTGAGCCAGTCATCTCTTTTTAAAATTATTATTTATTGCGTACTGACTCTGTGACAAGCATGTACTAAACTCATTACATCTGTTCTCTCCCGATTCCTTACAACAACGCATTCCATAAATGTAAAAATCAAGGTTCAGAGAGGGTAAGTAATTTGCTCAAGATGAAACGGCACAGCTTTGACTTCTAGAACCGGGGCTCTTAATGATGACCCACACTTCCCTTTCCTGACCTCCGTTTTCCCTATCTGTAAAATGAGACAACAGAAGGCAGTGTTGTAAAGGAGCGCAAGCCACATGCTCTGAATAATTCGTAGTGACTTCAGCTCACATCCTGCCTCCAACACTTGGTGCTGTGTGACCTGAGCTAAACCTCTCTGAGTCCCAATTTCTGCCTCAGGAAGTGGTGACGATAAGACCTCTCATAAGGACTGAGCATCAGGTAAAGCTGGGAGCACGCTGCCTGGCACAGGGCAGGCAGTTCTCAATGATTGAGATCACCCCTTCTCCGCCTGCCAGCACTGGGTTTCCATGACACTGGCGATGGGCTGTGCACCAATGCCGAAACACCCAACATGCGGCCTTGGGGCCCAAGTGCTATTGTGGCTTTCTAGGTACAGAGGACAGACAGAATGTAGAAGTCTTTCACCTGAAACCAACGATTGTTAAAAGCAACCTTTTACAACTTTGTTTACTCCTGGCAAGGGTTAGACCTACGCATCCAGCCCCTCCCTGCTGCAGGTACTAGAGGAGAGAGAGGGGGAGTCACTCTCCAGGGCATTGGCCGGACTCCACGACAGAGCTAAACACTTCAAAACCTGGAAATGGGAGGGCAAGGGGGAGGTATGGAAATAGTAAGGAGCAGGTTCCAAGGAGGTTATATTAAAACAATGAAATTGTAATATTTCCCGCAACAGATTTCATCAGTGCCGCCTGAGTGCATCCCATTAAACCTCATTTATTAAATTTTGAGGAACATAATTTAGATATAAGACCCCAGACAAACAAGTTGCAAAGTAGCTGATTCTGGATGCAACTGACACCCTCCCTGCGTGGAAAACAGGCTGGCGTTTTTCACCTCAATGGTCTCAGGAGGCTCTCTCCCACTCTCTTCCCTGGCTCGCGTGGGGGAAGGAGACAGTGAGGTGCGGGGTGGGAGGGGGCGCCATGCTGTCGTCAGCAGGCTTTCTGCCCCTCAGTGACCATTTGGAGGTGGTGTACTTCCTGTCCTGCAGCATAAAAATCTCTGAAGTTGAACGAGCATCCTGTTTCCTTGCGTTCTGGAATTTGTGGGTGAGTGGATGTGTGGGTGCCCAAATATCAACTATTGTGCCATATAACTGAGGAATTCCTGGGTTCTGTGTACCAGTCATGGTTCTCCAGAGAAACAAGATGGATGGATGGATGGACGAATGGATGGATGGGTGGGTGGATGGATGGACAAATAAATAGATAGGGATCTAAATACATTATATATAGTATATAGAATATACTCTACATTATATATTTTCAATAATATAAACCCGTGCATATACTTATATACTTTAGAGATATAGATTGATTGATCTCTATATCTACATGAGGATATTTATTATAGGACTGGGCTCATGTGATTTTAGAGGCTGAGAAGTCCCGTGATCCGCCACCTACAAGCCAGAGACACAGGAAAGCTGCTGATGGAATCCAGTCTGAGCCCAAAGCTCCAAGAACCAGGAGCACCGACGTCCAAGGCCAGAGGATGGATGTTTCCACTCACGCAGGCAGAGAGTACATTCACCCTTCCTCCACCTTTTTCTATGCAGGTTCTCAAGTGATTGAATGATGCCCACCCCACAGGGGTGGGGGGCACATCTTTACTCAGTCTACAGATTCAAATGCTAACCTTGTCCAGAAACACCCTCTATCTGGGCATCCCTTAGCCCAGCCAAGGTGACCCATAAAATTAACAACTACAGGATACTTATCAGTGTGCCTTCAAGCAGCTGCCTTCCTTTCCAGTCTCACTCCCCCACCCCCTCACCTTGCACTCAAATCCTTGTCTCGGCGGCTGCTTCTGGGGGAATCCAAATTAAGATTTGGATCTACTACCAAACCTTACTACCTGTGAGACCTTGAGCATGTCTCTTAAACTCCCTGTGCCTCAGTTTCCCCATCCGTAAATGGGGACCATTTTATTATGAAACTGTATTAAGAGAACGACAAGAGCTACCTTGAGCTTGGAAAAGTGTCTGATATATAGAAAGCACTATAAATAGTAAGTCTTATTATTCTCAATGTCTAGCAGAGGACCTGGCGTATGTTAGGGTTTCAAAAAGTGTTTGCTGGTTGGAGCATACTGGATCTCTGGGGATGGGGAAAGGCCTTCTCTTACGCCTTTTCATTCCCTGGTACTTGGGTTCCTCTGGTTGCCAAGAACTCACACAGGTTAACGTGAGCAGGGGAGCTGCAGGAATGGAGACAGGCATCTCTAGGGAGCCACGGAGCAGCCAGCCAGCGTGCCAGCCAGGCCATACCAAGGCAGGAGCAGAGTGGGGAGTTTGAAGGTGGCTCGGACTCTGAGAACAGCCCCAGTGACTGGGTTCTCTTGCCACCCCCCTGAGCTGCAGGATGCTTTTGTTACCTTCCCTCCGGTGATCCACTGCTGACTCATCTCATCTACTCCCCCTGTCTTGCCTCTCTTTACACACTCTCTGGTTCCATTGAGATGTCTGAGTTTCCAGCCATATCTCTTATTGTCCCCCCAACACCACCCTGCAGGTTCTGATCCAACAGAGAAACAGTCAGAGGAGTCAAACCAAGATGAAGACGTCAGCTTCAGAGGTGAGAAGGCTGGGCTGCAGAACAAAGCGTAGACCTGTGGTGAGAGGCAAGAATTCCATCCCTTTGCCCCAAGGCTAGACCTTGGGACTCTCCTGGGCAAAGAATATGGGCTCCCCTGCCAGCCTGCCCTGTGCCTGCTGGGCAAGGAGAGCCCTTGGGGGTGGATAGCGGGTCATCTCACGCCACAGACACAGTGGGCAAGAAGGGATGCTCCTTACAGCGGCGCAACTCTGAAACCAGAGCTTGAAGCAGAGGCTGAGCCGCCCACACTCAGACCCATCCCCAGATTCACCAACCGATCATCCACCTGGGCACCCCCCTGGGTGGCGAGGAAGGGAGGAGGAAAGACAAGCCAACGCCCTCCCCGGCACTTCCAGGAGAGTGGATGTTATTTTAATAGCCCGCGGTAGACTAGACAGGAGAGGGGGATTTTTTCCTCCTGCAGCTACTAACTGACCAACTGTGCCCATGTCTCCAGTTGAGATTCTCAAGAGAAAGGACCAGACTGGCCCAGGGACTCACTTCCAACTTCGTTTGGATGGAGTCTTCATAAAAGGCCAACTCTATAGACACTGGCCAGCCCATTCCCCAGCGAAACCTAATCTCCCTGTTTACTTATGTACCATCTGCTCCCACCTCTACTAGAATGTTCCCGAGGGACCAGAACCTTGTCTGTTACGGTCATTCTTTTATCCCCAACCTTGGGATAGTACGTAGCTCAAGGTATGAGCTGTATAAATACTTATTGAACACATACTTGAATGAATGATTAATGCAAAGAATAAAGAGTGAATGAACAAACCTAACAGGTGTATAAAAAGTTCTATCTACATTGCTGGAGTCCCTCTCCCGTCACCCGGAAAACTCAGCTCCAACTTGCTTAGCCCACTGGGCAAGGTCCAGCAGGTGAGCCGACTCCATTTGTCTAGAAGGCATGAATGAGCTTCTACTGTAAGGGCAGCGTGCCCCGGTCCCCATCAAAGCAAGCTAGCCAAATGTTCCTTCCAACCCTGTTGCTGGAATATGTCTGAGAGATGTTCTGGCCAACACAATTTTCTCCATCTTATTCAATTTCCAGTGATGGTTTAGCCCCTCTTGAAGCTGGACCACTGCCCTGATTGCCTGCTTTTAATCCAACTCTGTCAGTACCCTCGATTAATGCGTTTTCCCAGAGACAATGAAGTCTCCCTCCAACCCCCTCAATATGGCATTATTTAACAGAAAGCTAAACCCAGCTCAGTACCCAGTTCCTAATAAACTGATGCAAGTTTGGGAGGCTTCTGAACACCCACAATGCCCCTGGCCTCACTGTTCTTTTACCCAGAAATGAGCAGGGATGAGGCCACAGAGAATAGAAGGCACCAAGACAAGTTGATCCCCAGTTTCATCACCACTGGGCCTGACAGTGTTCAAAGGGCGCAGTGCCCTGGAGAGCTCGAAAGAATGAGAGCCGCTGCACTGCCAAGGGAGATGGGTTGGGGGCCCCCAAGAGAGGGGCCTTGGCCCCATCTTCCTCAGCACGGACAGATCAGAGGGTCTGGAAAACTTGAAGAATGAGCTGCAGGATAAATAAGACCTACAGGATTGTTGTGCAGATCAGAAGCAATACATAGAAAGTGCCAGCACATAGCAGGTGCTCAATTAATTGTAAATGTGGTTATGATGAACATCATATAATGGTGCTGGCAACAGCAGAGACCTGGAGAAAGAGGCTTCCCAGCCCAGGACTAGGGGTGTCCTGGCATCGAAGGGCTTTGTGCACTCAGCCAAAGTGGAGGCTTTGTAGCTCAGAGCTTTGTGGCTTTTAAGATTCTCTAAGACAAAAAGGGTCAACTGAGGGTGGCTCCGAATGAGCTGACTGGTTGAGAGGCCAGATTAGAGGCTTCCCTCCAAGAGAGCTGATGTCAGGGCGAATCTCTCCAAACCTGCGAGTCTGCACTGGACCAGCCTTCCTTTGTATTCCTCTTCAACGTCCCCGTGCCCTCCCCATCTCTTCCCATCACCCCATGCTCTGATTTTCAGCCTTAGACTCACCTCCTCCAGGAAGCCTTCCTAGACTTTCACAAGCTACATAGTCTTTTCCCCTTCTCTGTATCCCTAGGACAGTCAGAGTCTGCAGCAAACAATTCAGCCCCCATTTTTATTTTTATTTTTTGTTTTACATTATACCGTATGGTTTCAGGTAATTGAAAACTTGGAGCCCCCTGGAGGCCTGAGACTCGGACTTTCATGCCTCGTGTATCCCCGATGTACTGCCTGGTGCAGTGCTCCGCACACTGTGACGTGCACACAAATGCCCTGGAGATCATGGGACAAGGCAGGTTCATTCTCATGTACAGTTCTGAGGCAGGGCCTCTGCATCCCTAAAAAGCTTCCAAGTAGTGCCGATGCCACTCTGAGTAGCAAGTACCTCCAGCATCTCGTGCAACACTGTTCCCTTGAGCTTTTAACGTGTGACATCCAGTGAACTCCCTGACCTGCAGGGACGACTACGTTCCAAGACCCCCAGTGGGTGCCTGGACCCGCAGGCCGTACCAAGCCCCAAAAGTGGGATTTATGAATTAGGCACAGCAAGAACTTAGCAACAGCACCTATAATAAGACAGAACGATTACAACAAGGTTCTGTAATAAAAGCCATGTGAATGGGCTCTGTCTCTGATCATTGATCTGGTGGCCGGGGTGGCTACGGAGTGACTGACGGGCAGGCAGCAGGCACAGCGTGGGCCCCCCGGGCACAGGGGCGATGTGCACGCCAGACGGGACGGAGTGGGACCGCGTGAGATTTCATCGCATTACTCGGAACGGCGGGCAGTTTAAGACTTATGAGTTGTTTACTTCTCCAATTTTCCATTTAATGTTTTCCGACTATCGTTGACTGCAGGTAACTGAACCTGTGGAAAGCGAAACTGTGTATTTTAAAGAAAAGAGAGAGACACAGGAGTGTCTTTACTCCAGGAGTTCTCGGTCCTTTTATGGACCTGAGACTCTCCAGGGGGCCCGCAGGGCGCAGCTTCTCTGAGCAGAAATCTCTGTTCAAAGGACTGTCCTACAGCATTTACCTCTGTTTCACAGGCACAGCAACTGTTAATAATGAGAATAGTGACTGCATCCTTACCATGAGTTATGGGTTTCTACGTGCCTCTCTCGTTCCACTGGCCCACCAGGTCTAAGAGGTACGCACGGCTGACCCCTTCCAGAGGAGGGGAGGCCCGCAGGTGTGTGGTCCAGTTGGGACTTGAAGCCCCTTAGTCTGACTCCAGTGGTCTCCTTTTTGACCCACGTGACTGAGGCATCCTTGGGAAGACAGGTCCCTGTCTCAGCTGCAACCAGCTTTCCTCTAGGTGCTCTTTTACATACTTGTGGGTTGGTTGGTTGATTTTCTCAGGTTTTCTATGGTGAACATACACTAATCATACATAGGAAGGAGTGAGCGCAATTCTGCTCCAGTTCAGAATGTGCCGGGCTGCAAGGAACGGCGGACAAAGGAGTGTTTGTTCTTATCCCAGAGGTAACCAGTCAGTGACTGTAGCTCGGCCATCAGAAACCCAGGCTCCTTCCCCCTTTCCAGCTGCTGTGGACCATGGCGGAGAAAGCACTCGTCTTGGTTCTGGGGGAACCGGTGTAAGCGCTTTCCACATCCACACTTCAGTTTGAAAGACACGTTAAAATCCTCCCCTGTGCCAGAGGAGTGGGCTTTGGAACAAAGATGAAAGAGGCACAGCCCAGCCTCTGGGTCAGATGAGACTCCGGTAAGAACCTCCCGGTTACGACACCATGGAATGACTCTCACTCACGTCATCCCTGGCTTTCCCCAGAGAGGACCCGAGGTGCTGACCTACTGTGATACCCGTTATTAGAGCAGTGCGCGCAGGCGCTGTGGGGGCACACAGCGAGGGCCCCTCGCCAACCTGGTGGTGAAGAAGGTCAAGAGGGGTCAGGGAAGGCCTGGATCTGAGTCTTGTAGGCCAAATAGAAGCAGCTGGGCAAGAGAACGCCAGGTAGGCGGGGTGTGATAAGCCAAAAAAAAAAAAAAAAAAGGAGTATGAGTAGTCAGGATGCTTTTAGCGGCATCCTGTTTTGACTTAAAAGGTGGGGGGGGGTATTTTTAATTATTATTATTATTGATTTTGGAGAGAGAGAGAGAGAAACATTGATGTGAGAGAGAAACATAGATTGGTTACTTCCTGTATGTGCCCCAACTGGGCCCCAACCTAGGAATGAGCCCTGACCAGGGATCGAACCCCCAATCTTTGCGTGTATGGGATGACACTCCACCTAACTGAGCCACTTGGCCAGGTGGATGGTCTTTTCCCCTCCGACCCTTTCTATTTTTCTCATGAAAAAGAAACGCAGGGGAACGTGGCTGCAGGCTCGTTTCAGCGGACCAGCCACGTGAGGGTCTCGGACCAGCTTCTCTTTAATTCTCTCGTGAAGACCCTCACGGATGCAAGACGGTTACGACTGCTCTGAACGTGACAAAAAGACAAAGTCCCACCTTTCTCTGCAGGTGCCCCTCCCGGACACCAGCCACCCTGCTGAGCAGGGGAGCTCACTTTGCAGCATCGCACAGTCGTTTGTGCACAGGGGCTGGGGGGTTAAACACGATAACATTCAATGCAGATGTACAATGTTTTTAAGAGAATTATATTTGAAGAAACACTGTGATCTTGAAATGAAAGAAACGGAGAGAGCGCAGAGTGAAGAGAGGCATTCAGGTCACCGCATCTGCGCAAGCAGGAGGCAGACTGAGAAAACGATTCAGTACAAACACACACAACGCCTTTTACGCAAAAGGAAGGGTGACTCAGAGGGTGAGGCTGAGCGCCTAGATGGCGCAGCCAAGAGTCCTGGAGAATTATTCCCAGGCCTTGAGTCTGAATCAAGGAACTGCCGACTTGCTTCCGGCTGGATTCCAGAGTTTGGAAGGGCCAGTGACTTCTGCGTGCCTCCCACGTCCCCGCTGTGAACAAGGGTGTCTGCAAGGGTGGTTGTCCTATGCCTGTCCCACCAGTGCATCTGAAGATTGTTTGTTTGTCATCAAGTATTGGCTCTGCCACTTGGAACCTTGGGCACCTCGGGCACCTCCAAGGAGAAGCCTCGATTTCTTCATCTGTGCAACAGGGAAAGTAATTACGTCTACTGGCCTCACAGGTTGTTATGGGCACTCAGTAACCTGGTACACGTGACCACACAGTGCCTGGTGCATAGGAAGCAGTGTTCGGCAAGCAGCCACCATTATTATAGTTCACTATTCTCTCCTTTGTCCCCTGAACATACCCTTACTGCCCCTGGGCATGACAACCATACACATACCTGCCTACTGTCTCAGGCTCTGAGTGCTCAGGGGACGGAGCACATATCTTATTTATATTTGTGTCTTCAATAGACACAAATACCCAGGCAAATGGCAGGTGCACAGAAAGTGCCTGTTTAATGAATGAATGAGCGCATGACTAAATGAGTGACAACAAGCTCTCGCCCGTGGTCGGGCACTCGTTTGTGCTGGTGCTGGTACTGAAAGAGCGTGGTGTTCTCCCCTGGATGTGGCTGGGGGAGGAGATTCAGAAAGCCAGGGGTCCCTCCTGCCAACCACGATGATGGCACAACTCTGACCACCTGTGATGGTGAAGGAAGCCAGAGACGGTCCCTACAGGAGGAAGCTGTCCTGGCTAGGCTGAGAACCAGGAGAATGAAGAGCTCCTCTCAGTGTGGAGGCATCAGAAGCCCAGAAACACACGAGAAACCCAGCTCTCCTCAAGCCACTTCCTTTGCCCAAAGCACCCTGCTGTGCACCCTTCTCCTCGCTCTGTGTTGTGAGAGGATGCACCTCAGGGGCCCCAGGCAGCAGAAGACAGAAGGAGATGTAGACACCAGGGTGGATTTATGGACTGCCCTGAAGTGCTTCGGGGAATGCTGCACTTGGCTAATTTAGGAAGTACATCAAAATCAAAGACACCCCTCTACATGGGATCAATTAGGAACAAAACCGTCATGAAGCAAGGGGCCATGGTGACTAAGGTGACCTCTGACCCCCTTCAGAGACGCAACAGTCTTAGCATAAATGCCAACAACAAATTCCTAACATGAAAAACGCCACTCACGTACAGCAGACATCACTGATCAATTACAGCATACTTTCACCCCGGATACAGCTCCAAATGCTTCCCATCCCATTAACTGAAGAAAGTCACTACTAATTGATTGGGGTACCATGCAAATTAAGCTCATATTCCAATCCTCACCTAGATGTTCATGCTGCCTGTATGGTCTTCATGATTACAATCATCCCCTTTGTTCGTCTTTTTGTCCCCAACGAGATGATCTCAATGCCCTCCTATGTCATCACGGAGCAGACCACCTGCATCTTGTCATACCACCTCCTCTCTCCCGGACTCTCTTCTCTGAAGTGCACTTGGGTGGGACGTACTATGAAACAGTCCAATTAAACTGTGCTTGCTGTAAGAACATTGTTGAGGGTATTGTTCACTACTTTACACAGCGCCTTCGCTGGGAGGAAAAAAAAATGCCTCTTGATCTTAGAATCAATCATGGGTGTCTCTCCTGAGCCAGCACAATTTTTAGCCTTATGAACCCCGTGCATTCTGCAGCGGACACGTGCTCCTCTCTGCCTCGGCTGCCGGAAGCTCACAGACAAAGAGAGAACTATTTGGCTTGTAATTCACGAATTAATCTCTTTCCTGAATCCACCTTATTTTTCTGGGTTGTTTCCCTTCTTTGTCTTATTTATCTTAATTTTGGGATTTTTTTTTTATTCTTCTGCTTTTATATGCATCTTCATAAGCCTCCTCGGATATTATTGGGAATAAACGTGGTCTAAATAAACAAACAGGTAACTAAGATTCTGATGAATGCGAAGTATTATTCAGGCTCTTTAGTACCCAATTCATGCACAAATGTTGGGGATGGGGGTGCAGTAGATCATATTTAATGGGAGAGGGGAGTGCATGAGGCTGTGTTTCTCTTTAAGCATCCCCCCGTTCCTCATCTTCTGAGGGACTAAAAAAGAGGGGTGTGTGTGTGTGTGTGTGTGTGTGTGTGTGTCCTTGCTTCCCTGCTTTACACAGGTTCTCACAGACCTGCGATCACCTTGCAGCAGCCTCAGTCAGCTGGGCAGGAGGCACAGGGGTGAGCACGGGGAGCAGGGAGATGCAAGAACAGGCACTCGCATCCTCCCCCACCCCAGCCCTCCATTTGCCTAAATGACTTGTCCGGGCCCCTTAGGATTTGAAGTTCAACACCTGAACTTTGAAGCTGCACATCCTTGTGCTTAAACGCTCATTCTGCCATTCAAGAGTGTATTTACTTAACCTCTTTCCCTAAGCCTCAGTTTCCCTGTCTGTAAAAGGTCTGCTTTCTGAGGCTGATTGGATGGCTTCGGTGAGATAATATGTAAAGAGCATTTAGCACAATACTTGGCACAGGGTGAGAGCTTAACAAATGGTAGCCATTACTTTATAGCTTTCCTTATCTTTGTCTCCCGTAACCTTATAAACCGTAGGCTCTGCTTCACTATATGTGGTGGAAGGAGAGAATAATTTGATTTATTACAGCCTTACTAGCATCTAGCCCGGGGTCAAATACATAGCAGGTATTTAATAACTGGCTGCTGCATATCTGGAAGAATGTGCCCCTGGACACATTAAAAATCAACATATTTACCACGCGGTGCCATATTTCATTACACTGTACTACTTCCTCCTTCCTAGAATGGTCTCTCTTCATTGTGCGCCAGTTGCATTCCTGGCGCCCTCTGCTGGCTAGCAGTAGCAACAAATAACCTCCCAAATGCAGCACAAGATCTGCTCTGAAGGAAAGGAAGAAAACGGGACACGCACTGAGCACCCGCTGTGTGCCAGCCCATGTCCTGGACACGTGTCATATGGGCATGAAGCTGTGTGGTCGGTGAGTGGACAGCCGCATCGGCCCCCATCAGGGCGATTCCCCCTGTGTGTAAATTCCACAGCCCCAGCAACCTAACAATCTGTTTTCCTTTCCAGGTCAAATGAAACGACAAGAGGATTAAAAATGTGTCTCAGGAACCCACAGACAGCCCGAGGAGCCATCAACAGGGACAGTCCTGGTTAATTTCAAGATGCCAAACAGCCAGCTTTCCATCAATTTCCAGGACTCATTTCCCTCCCTTCATTCTCAGAATTGATGTTTATGTTTCCACCAGGATAAAGACCAATTCTCCCTGGCATCCTCCGTCAGAGAGAATCAGAAATTTTCCACCTGGGATGCTACAAATTGCATTTCTCAACACAGTTCTGGAATGCGGGATAGGACCAGCATAGCTAATGCTGAGCGATCAAAACTCGGGTGTTCTAACTTTATAACAATCATCATCAAGCAGTCAGAGTGTCGCCAAGGGATGGAGTCTCTCGTCCTCCACGATTCAGAGAGCAGGAGCACATCCATCTGGGGCAGCTCCTGGGGGGAAACCTCGGTGAAAGGAAGGCTCTGCCAGTCCCACACGTGGGACTTCAGGTGCATTGCTGTATCGCTCTGAGCCTCAGTTTCCATATTTTTAAAATGGGGAGCAAAGCAGGGCCTGATCAGGGGCCAGTGGGAGGATTGCAGAGCAACACCCGGGAAGCACTTAGCACGGTGCCTGGCTCACGGAACATGTGCAGTAAAGCCTAGCCAAGCCGTAGTAGGCAGCGTGTCTGGTGCTTGTCCCTAAAAATACCCCTCACTTCACACCCCAGTTAAATGTCTGGAAGCCATATTTATATGCTCTGAAGCTCCCCCACTTCAAAGTTCCCAGCCAGTGGTGGTCGGACCATGGAGGCAACCTCACCCAAACGGGACCAATCAGAGTCCCCCTCCCAAGAGCCTGGGGTGGAACTGACAGCCAGTCAGACATGGAAATTCAACGGAGGACGTGGAAATTCAGGAGCCAGGAGGACACTGCTGTCCGCATGAAGGGGACAAAGAGTCTCTGGGGAGAGAGGTCTGGGGGAGGGAGGCAGGAAGAGAGGGAGGGAGAGAACTGCTTCGGTCCCAGACCCTCCCGGCTCCTGTGCCCAGGCCCAGAGCTGGCCAGGCTGTGTCTATCCCCCTGGGCCTCCTCAGTCAGCCCTGGGGACTTTTAACAAACCCCGTTTTCTCCTTAAGCTAATCTCAGGAGATTTGTCGGATTTTTGAGAAAAGACTTTTGAGGCCAAATCGAAGAGATTTCAAACCCTTTCCTTGGGAACACGCCATCCCCTGGGATGAAATGTGGGATTCTGTGAGCAAGAAAAGGGACAGAAAAAAACACCCATCTCTGAGCACCTAGTGGGTACAGCCTCTCTGCTCGGTGCTCTCTCCCATCACCGTGTAGCTGTGACACAACTGTATGAGGCTGGGACAATCATCAGAATTTTATACAGGGAGGACCTAACGCTCGGGGAGGTTGAGAGCTCGGCCCAAGGTCACACTGCTGAAGAAACACGGTGGAGCTCAGACTGAAACCCAGGTCTGTCTGAACCAATGTGAGCTCCTCATACACCTGTCACTAACAAACGGGGGCTAATTCACCGTCTTCGCTACATCAACACCATCATCACCGCCATCACTCCCATCCCTGCCACTATCACCATCACCATCATTATCACTGTCACCGCTCCCCCCATTGCCCACTGCCTTCGTCACCACTCTCCTCCTCCTCATCTCCGCCAATCACCATCATCACCCTCCCAGTGGCCAACATTGATCCGGTAGTTCCACTCAATCAACTCTTTGTACCAAGGACTACGTACATGCTAACGTGTAACAAGCCTTTGAAGTGGATATCGTTATTATCTTTATTTTACAGATGAGGAAACTGAGCTTCAGTGAGGTGAAGTTGCTCATCTGAAGCCACTTTGCTGGTAACGCAGCTGGGCCTCAAACTGGTCCATCTGGCTGCAAAGCCCAGCTGGAAGCCCCTTCTCCCCTGCAGGGCAGGCACCGCCGCTCCCCTCCCTCCGGCACCCCCCCACAATGCCCGGCATGGTGCTGTGCACGCAGCAGGTTCTGAGTGAACGTCGGCTGAGATGACGTGAATGTGGGAGGGGTCGCAAAAGCGCTGAATGGAAAGGTTAAAAAATGCCCCTGCTCCAGGTCACCGGTGGAGGCGCCTGGAAAGCCAGGCTCCAAGCACCTGTCTGCAGGCACAAGCGTCTCCCTCACGTGCGTAATAAAGACATTTTCAAAGTGCCTTCTGATGCGGGGCTGAGCTTCACTCCTCGGTCCCTTACCTTAGCTCCCGGACTGAGCCAGGCCATGCGTAATGCCAGGGGAGGCCTCTTGGACCCCCAGTTCGAGCCAAAGAGACAGCGGAAGGGAGGGCCCCATTCTGTGAGGGGCTGTGGGTGCCGGGCGCGGAACTGAGCACTGCCCTGGACAGGACAAGGCATACCAGGGCCCTCTGACAGCCCAGGACAGCGGTTAAACCCTCTGGAACGTTACAGGGTCTTAAGAAGAAGAAGAAAAGCTAAAAATATGAACAATAAATGACAATAAACACATATCGACAACTGAATTTTAAAAATAAATAAATAGCCCTGGCTGCCGTAGCTCAGTGGATTGAGCACGGGCTGCGAACCAAAGTACCGTAGGTTCGATTCCCAGTCAGGGTATATGCCAGGGTTGCAGGCCATGACCCCCAGCAACCTCACATTCTCTCTCTCTCTTTTTCTCCCTCCCTTCCCTCTCTAAAAATAAATAAATAAATCTTTAGAAATAAATAAATAAACAAGCAGAAGGGAAACAGACTTGTAGATACGGAGATCATTTGGACAGAGCCCAGATGGGAACGGGGTGAAGGGACTGGTTAAAAAAGGTGAAGGTACTCAGAAATGCACATAGTGGTTACAGAAAACTGTATTTTGCTATGTATTGCGCACACCCACAGTGTTGTGTGCATTATTACAGGGGATCATTATACCCATGGTATGTATTCATTATGCCCATGTATAGTGCTCATCCTTTTTGCCAAAAAATTTGGGCAAAAAAGTGCACGTTGTATACAGGAAAATACGGTAGACCTGGGGCTGTCAAGTGTAGCATAGGGAATAGCGTCAATAATGTTGTAATAACTGTGTATGGTGTCAGGTGTGTACGAGAGTTACCGGCATGATCACTTGGTAAGTTATATAATGTCTAATAACTGTCTGTCAACTGTAACTGAAAAATAAAAAAATAAGGTAGAGGAGGGTCCGGGAGGGGTGGGGGAGACATATACGAAGGTATCAAGTCACACGTTTTATACCTTAAACTTACCCAGTGTTATCTGTCAATCATAACTCAATAAGAATTAAAAAAGGAAGCCATTGCTGTCATCACAATTAATATCTGCTAAGCAAATAATTGCTCTTTTTTTGACAGATCTTTTTTTTATTTTTATGGCTTTCCTTGCTTGGGGTAAATCTCTGCTCCCTCAACTGACTTGATGAGGGCAAAAGAAGTTCTCACGCCGAGAAATGCCTTTCTGCGCTAAAAACCAAAGCACCAGCCAACCGACCTCTCACTGCACGCACAGGATGAGTGGACAGGTAAGTCTGGTTCAACAGTCCCTACAGTGAAGTTCCGCAAAAGCCCTCAAGCCCCAAAGCAGAAGCCCAGAAGCAGAAGTTCTCAGTGGGTTGGTGCTGCCCCCTAGGGAGAGATCTGGGAATGCGGGGGGGGGGCGGATTGCCACTGTGCTTGGGAGTGTGACACATTCACATAGATGCCCTGCCAGACACTCACATCCTTGAGAAAAGAATTCTGTCGTAATCACCTGAGCCTGACTCTAACTCCTTCCGCAAGAAACTATTTTCTGCATGGCTTCAGTATACACTGAATTTTAAAGGAATACAACTACTGGGTAAATTAGGGGAGCGTTGTTCTCAGCCTTGCTCAGAACGCCGCTGAAAGCTGTGCGTTGTCTAGAACACCGGGTCCTGGACGGCAGCACTGTGCGTGGTGTTTTCTTCTCGGTGACACAACACATCTGTACAACTCTGTGGCCGCGACAGCCTCAGTGACTATATATAGAAGCAATTATCCAGCTATATCATTATGTTTTATAGGAGAGTCATATCCGAGCATTTACATATTGAAATATACACTATCTTATTATAGACTACTTTCAGTTTATTTTCTCTTATAATACTGTGAGGACATTATGTTGATTTTTTTTTTGAAGTTAGGTGCATATGCAGATTCTATTATCTGTGAAATTCACTTCTGGAGGTTAAAGAGACTTATAATTTTTTTTCTTTTATAAAGAGGAGGATTGAGTCTCCCCGAGGACCGATGGCATCTCCATGCTACTGCTGAGCTTTACAAAGCGTGCCCTGTGGATCTGGGCACCTGGGGAAACCAGCAGGGTGAGAGCTGGGATTTGTCAGCTTCCACCTGTGGAGATAAGTAACCCTCTTTCCTCAAAGTATTTACATCCAACTGAAATACCAAACTGAGGGCAAAAAAAAAAAAAAACTTGAGCCCTATCCGTAATTGGGATGTACACACGTTCAAACAATGTCTGAAACAGAAATGGACAGGGGGGCGGCACTGGAAGCCCAGTTGGGGGGAGGGACGGCTCCGGTCCCGAGGGAAGTTTCGTCATAAAAGGATACGGAGACGGGCACAGGGAAGACTCCGCAACCACGGCGGCCGGGCAGAGGGAAGTAGGGGTCTAGGGAACAGAGAGCAGGTAGGACGTAGCATAACCCAAACGATGGACATACGTGTGTGCCTAAGGGGAAAGGGGCTCTAAGAAACAGTGATGCGAAACCTCAAGTTGGGTGCAGGAAGGACAGGATGTATTTTCTCACTTCGCCGCAGAATAGTGAGTGGCCGTGGCACTGATAGAACCCAGAGCGTGGGCGGCTGCTTGGAAGAGGGGTGCAGAGCTCTGGCCCTAGAATCACATGACTTAGACGAACACCCCACTTCTGCCACCTGCTATCTCTGTGACCTCGGGCAGGTTGCCGAACCTCTCTTTCGCTTGCAAAATGGAAATAATGACATATCTACCTCAAAATAGCATCCTAGGCAGCACCTGGTACTTTGGACGCTCCTGCTGTTTGTTAGCTGTTGGTCTTGCGTGCAAGGGTCAAGACCGCCAACAGCTGCAGGGATCTCAGAGTGGTCAAGGCCAACAGTGATTAGAAGCCAGAACTGGTTTGAGAGGACACGTGTAACCCTACTCACACTCAGGTTCCCGTGTGGCCATGTCAGGAGCCCTGCAGAATTTAAAGGAACTCAGCCACCCTGCAAGCAAAAGTGTGCCACCCTGGCCTTTCGGCGTATGTTGGTCAGCGTTAAAGAGGAAACTCATCGGTGATCTACCAGAACTCTGCTTTAAAGGACCCCTCAGTCCCACCCGCCAACTCCTCCCCAGCACATTCCTCACTCCAGGCACACCCCACACTTCCAACCCCCGCCCCTGAGTGCCTCACATACCCTCTCCCTCCCCCAGAACTCGGTTCTCTTTTCTCTCTGATGAGTCCCTCTGTCTTTTCAGAAGAACATCGCACCCTCTCTTCGCTGGCTCTCCAACCACCGATGAGCACGTTCTGCATCGGAGCCTGGGGTGGCGGGCGACAGAGGCTGATTCTGAATGGGCAACGCCAGGGATCATCCCCAAAGGAGGAAGTCTGGGGAGAGCCTTATGGAGCCTCACACATCCATACGTTTTGTCTCTGCTTTTTCCGTAAGGCACCTTCCCTTTGCTAATTTGTCATTCAACAAGTATTTACGTGTGCTGGGCGCAATTTTTGGCACAAGGATATGGGGATGGGGATGCCTGGTCCCCACTCTTAGGAGCTCAGCTCATATCCTCCTATCTCAGCCACTTCCCAGGACAGAGGATGACCCGACCACCTGGGCCCCAGGCCAGCAAGCAGCAGGTGCCCAGCCCACCGGGAAGTTCTCCTAAAGACCCCTGGCATGGTACAGGATTCCACCCTGACGACTATTTCCAGCCTCTCCATAATGGTCTGGGAAAATGAAGACACTCAGTTGACAGTGGCCTTGGCAGAGCCAGAGAGGGACCTCAACTCATTCATCACCAGCTGGGGAGCTGCTGTTCAGCCTCACTGACCTGTAAAATCCACACTAAACTCAGGGCTGGCTCCTCCGCTTCTCCGTTTGATTTAGACCCCAGCGAAGGCCCCCAAGGCCTGATACTGACAAATCACTTCTGGGGCCCGGCTGCTCACTGCGGGTGCGAGAGGCGGGCGCTGCCAGCCTCGGGGAGAGCCAGGCCTGTCTCGCCTGCGCAGCGCGAGGGGCCACCTGTTTCCCTACCCCCCCCCAAAGGCCCCCTCAGCCCAGCATGTGACACCCGTTTACTTGTCACATTCAGATTATCAGACCAGAGTCTGTCTCCTCCTACGGAACACGAGCTCTGGGAGAGCAGGGGCCATATCTGACCTGCTCGTGGCTGCGCCTCCAGCTGCAGGCGGCACGAGCGGTCCGGAGCAGGCACTCAGCACGCATCTGCTGATTTCCCCGTGCACCGTGCTGCTCTCACACCGCACCCTGAAAAGGAGTGGGACAATGAGAGCAATATTTAGTCCGTGTTGACTTGGTGTGCTGTGAGTTACTTCATTACCATGAACAAAAAGTCAGAGAGACAGGGTTTCTGTCCGGACTTAGCCATCTCCCAAATGCATGGCTTTGGGCGAGTGACGTAACCTCTCTGAGCCTGTTCCCTAATCTGTAAAAAAAAAATACTATCGATATGTATGTAAAGTGCATAGAATAGGAGCTATTTTTCAGATGAGCCCAACACTCCCCATTCCAGTTATCAAAATCTTAACTGCTCATGCGCACTCACTCCCACTAACGCCCACTTTTCCAGGAAGTTCTCCCATAGAAAAGTCTATGCAGCTATAGAAGAACAATGAGATTCATATAGATGAAACCTTTTTGCATGTGGCCTCTTTCACTTCTCATTATGATTCTGAGACTCATCGTGTTGTTGCATGTATTTACGGGTCGTTCTTTCTTCATTGCTGTGTAGTATTCCGCCACATCAAGATGCAACCTATCACAAGTGCTGATCGGGCGTGAGAGGATGTGGGGCTCCTGCTCTGAGCCACTGAAAGGATGCAGTTGCTATTAGCAGAGATGGGTCACACGGTGGGGGGAGCAGCTAGGAGGTGGGCAGAGGATAAAGATCAGGAGCTACGTTTTGGACTCAGTGCATCTGAATTGCTCATTAGACATCCAAGTGTTGATGGTGAGTAGGCCACTAAGTTACCAAGCAATGAGGGTGAGTGACAGTGGGGGAGGTGATCGCAACAAGGAGGGGCAGTGGCTGATGGAGAGGTGACGGGGATTCAGAGCTGGGAGAGGGGGAAGAAAGAGTGAGAAGCAGGAGCAAGAAGGACACCTCCCCACCAGGAGCATTCCAAGAGTACGGGGCATGTTCCAGAAAAACAGCCACCACCTGGGTGGGGGTGGGGCTCTAGGGGAAGCCGAGTCCTTGGGGGACAGTCATGTTAGAGCAACCAGGGCAAGGGTACAGCTACAGAAGAGGTTGTGCTGGGCCAGACTCACATTTTCCCAGAGCCTCTCAATTGCTCACCAAGCAGACACCCACACAATTCATATACACAGGCACAAGAGCAGCCCCAGTTTTGGGGGTTAAGGCTGCTGCCCAGCATTAGCCACCCAATCAGTTTTCATTGCTGTTTATCCTCTGTTATTCTTAACATCAGCAAGGTAATAAAGGGGATTATGACACCATGCACCGTAACCGTTCTCCATGCTTGCCAAGCAAATTAGCACAACTCAGAGAGTAAATATCATGACGCCCACATCCCAAGCCCACCTCTGCAGCTAATATGATGCGTGACTTTCAGGAAGGCCCTGCCCTCCTGTGACCTCGACCCCTGCCTCTGAAAAAAGGAAGGAGAAGAATGTAGAGTTCAAAAAGTAGGGGCTTTGGAATTAAGCAGACCTCATACGGTAAATGAGATTTGACCTCATCTGTGGTTTGGCCTGCCCAGCACCCGCATCCTCTTCCAACGGCAGTGCCCTGACTTTAAGGAACACCTGCCATGCATTCTCAGTCCCTGAGGTTCAGATGGAGATGAGGACCCCCTGCCCCAGTCCCCACATCCATGCCTGGCCAATCAAAATCACAACAATTTGTTTCGGGGGGTTGTGCATATGACCTAGTTAATATCAATGCACATGAGCCCCAAGACTTACTGAAAACACAGAGGAATACTTCCTTTGGCTGTGTGGCTCGGCTAACACACCATAACAAGCCTACAGCTGCATAGGGATAGCTTGCTTCACATGCGACCTGGGTCTAACTGGGAAAATTCCTCCACTCTGACGAGAGGCAGGAAGGCTTCGCTCCCAAGTAGAGGGGTAGCTCCAATTTTTCTTTTCATCAAACCGTCTATAAGCAGCAGAGAACAAGCTCAGTCGCTGTCCACTCTAAAGTGCTGAAACATGGCCTCAACTGCAAAATTTCTCCAATAACTTTTGTCTCAGCTTGAATAACCATACGTGTAATTTAATTGTTCATTCTAATGTTTAAGAAATTCTCCCCTCCAAAAAACTCGTAAAGTAGTTAGTTCCATGGGGTTCTTCCTGTTTCCGCTGGGGTTGTCTGTCTCTTCTGGTTCCCTGTCACCCATCTCCAGAGCTGCAGGTGCCCCAGTCTGAGGAAAGTGTGTTTAAATGAGAGGCAGCCAACGAGGGTATTTCTGGAGGGGTATAACCTGATCCATAACTGCACATTCAGAGATAACTCTGGGCCATGATGCTCCTTGTCCATATTTTCCAGGGTGAGGGCTTCACCAAATGCCCCTAAAATCCCATGAGGACCTTGATAAGAAGAGGTCAGGCCTGTGCCCTCATTCTGGAATCCTCCAGTGACCCCACTCCCCTCTCACACCACACGGCTCTTTCACGTATCGAGCTGACCTTTCACAGGGACACCAGAGTCCTTGCTGCCCCCATCGAATTTTTATTTCCCCGTGGGGGCTGCACACAGCTGGCAGCGAGACACCTCCCCGCTAAACCGCTCTGAGCAAGTCGACTGTGGGCCTCAGATGGCTGGGCCTGTTGGGGAGTTATCTTAGGGCTTTCAACTGAAGTCTGTCTCAGTACAAACCTAATCCTCAGGAGGGTCAACTTCTTCTTCAGGGTCGCCCTGAAAGATGCAGAATCCTTGCATTTTAGAAGAGTTGACCCATCACTGTCTTGGGGAGGGGGTTGTCACAGGCCCTTTGAAGAACCTGATGAAAGATCTGGACTGCGGAAGACATTCCAAAAACCCCATTCTGAGACTAGGCTAAAACCTAGGATGAGGACGTCAGAACTGGAAAAATAATCTTTTCTTAGAAATGATCTGACCCAGCTGGTCCACTGAATAATAATGTTAAAAATAACCATCCCCTATTCAGTGCACACAATGCAGTAGGCCCTCTGTTGAGACTTTACGTACGTCATGCCCTGAAATCCTCACAAGAACCCAGCCTGGGAGGTACTAGTTCATCTCCACCTTACAGGGGCAGCTGGGGTCGCAGAGCCTAAGCCACTTGCCTGTGCACAGGGTGCACCTGAGCAGCACAAGCCAGCTGACTCCTAGAGCCGTGCCCGTAGCCACGATGCGTTAGTATCAGCATTCACGGTCCTTGCTGTTAGTTACCCTTGGCGACAGGCACCCACCAAGTAATAGGAGCCCACTGAGGCTAGCTTAGGCACACAGGAGGTTTGTTATAAAGGAGGATATCAGGGTGTTTTACAGAACCCATAGACAAGGAATTAGCTGGACCACAGAAATCACCTGTACCTAGGCTTTGGTTTGCTATAGGTACAAAAAAGGCGATCCATCTGTTACAGACTAGATGCCTGTGTCCCACCAAAACTCAGGTGAGGAGGGCCTAATCCCCAGTGTGACTGTATTTGCAGACAGGCCCTGTAAGAAGAGGAAGGTTAAATGAGGTCATAAGGGTTGGGCCCTAAGCCAAAAAGGCTGATGTCCTTATTTAAAAAAGAAGAAGGAGCCCTGCCTCCTTGGCTCCTGTGGCTCAGTGGATTGAGTGCCGGCCTGCGAATCAAAGGGTCACCGGTTTGATTCCCAGTCAGTGCACATGCCTGGGTTGCAGGCCAGGTCCCCGGTGGAGGGCATGGGAGAGGCAACCACACATTAAAGTTTCTCTCCTTCTCTTTTGTCCTCCTTTCCCCTCTCTAAAAAACTACATAAAATATTTTTAAAAAATAAAAAAAAGAAAATAGACAAAGGAGAAGATAGCTGTCTACAAGCCAAGAAGAGAGCTCTTAACGGGAACCAAACCCTGCTAGAACCTTCACCTTGGACTTTCTGGCCTCCAGAAATGTGAGAAAATACATTTCTGTTGTTGAAAAAACATCCAGTCTGTGGCATTTTATTATGGCAGCCCTGGCGGATGAAAACATCACCCTCCTCTCCTTCTCCCTCCCCTTCCCCCAACAAGGCAAGAACATCGTCAAAGGGAAAGCGTAGGAGCTGGGCTCCCCAAGCACGAAGGCCGGGTCCCCGGTGAGAAAGGGCCTCTCAGAACAGCCACACCCCAAAGGAGAGAGACACTGAGGTTGTAAATGTTTCTCCTGCGGAGCCAGGAGCCAGGCAGGGACCAGAAGTGAAGGAAGCGGGCTGGGCGTGTCCAGAAGGCAGAGGCAGGAACCTGGAGCCCCACGTAGAAGACCCAGCCACGTCTCCGCGTCAGCCAGCCGTGCCATGGATGCACAAGTCGAGTGGTGGCAGATTGTGCCCTTTCATGTTCAAAAAATAAATTCATGATCTGCATTTTCATGTGAGATCTCCAGATTTGTAACATCGCACACTTGCACAGTCCAAACTAAGCACATGTGTGGGCTATTTCTAGACCGAGGGCAGCCCGTCTGTGGGCTGTGTGTACAGAACCCATATAGAATCCGTTTGGGAGGGAGGGCTGGGGAAGAGAAAGAGGATACTCTACGGAGTCAAGGACCTGGGTTCATAAAAGTGCCGTCGTCCCGCCAAGCCATGTATGTACCTGTGCACCTGCAGCCACTTGGAGGGGGCGCCTCCTTCTAACTTTCACAAAGGGGGCTAATAGGGGCTCTGAGTTCACCTCCCATGGATTGTCAGCAACCCCTCTCAGCCCTTCCACGTTCAAGGTCAAGGTGGAGCCCACTGGAATCACAGGTAAGAAACGACCCACAGTGACAGTCTCAGGAGACACTTTCATCGCGAGACGCCCCGTTCCTACTGGAAGCTCGTTGGCCTCACTCCGTGTGTCCATCCCTAACCCTTTAGGAGGGGTTTTTGAGTCAGGTTCCAGGGGCTTCAGGATTTATGTCAAGGGGCCTCGATTTATTGAATTAATGCTGCTAGGCAGAACGGTAGCTGTTAAACAGTGCGTAGATCTGGATTTTACAGCAATGTAACTAATAAGGCCATTAACACGAACTGGGCCTGCCGCTGGCATTTATAACACCATAAATCTCTGCTCCCAGTGGAAGTATCGACGGGATGGCGGGCACTGGAGCCCGCCGCCTTTTCTGTGCGGCTCTGCTCTCAGGACTTGCTGGGCGGGAGGCGCCGCCCAATGAGGGGACGCGTTCGGAGGAAGGAGGGAGAGAAGTGACCCTGGGCTGATTCTCAGCCCCCACCCCTCCCGTCCACTGGAAATGCTGGCCATGACCATGAGCAGGTGCGGACATTTTAAAAATTACTGTTTATGTATTTACTTCCTACCCCTGTAGCACTTACCATGTGCCAAGCCCCTCACAAACGTAGTGACTAGGAATTTCCCTTCTCAGGAATGAAAACAGGAGCTTGTGTGTGTGTGTGTGTGTGTGTGTGTGTGTGTGTGTGTGTGTGTTCTCCCACTGAACTTAATGTCTGTCTCTGAAGCAGAACTTGTCATTTTGTCACTTCTACCTGGCGATTTTTATTTTTCTCATTGACCTCAGGTCAAACCAAGTCAGACTTGGGATTTTTTCACTCCTTTTCCCTCCGTGGGGGAGACGTCAGCTTCCCGTGGGGGACAGCGAATGTCCCCGCGCCACCCGTGGGGAGGGGTGGCCAGGTCGTGTTTTCATCTGTGCGTGTACTCTATTGGCATCCACCGTGATGCAACCTGTGCCACAGTGTCACCCTCCACCCTGGCTGGTCCCCGGCATGGGACACGCCCCACCCAGTCCCCACACCCTGCGCTGCAGTTCCTGCGTCTGGTCAGGGGGAGGCCTTGCCGAAGTCCCGTCTCCCTCCCTCCTCGTCTCTGAGTCCCACGGACGGGCCAGGGGCCATGACACTCCAGGGCCACTGGAAAGACATTCTCTGGACATTATTCCTGGCCCTGCCACCCACATGTCTATGGTCTCCCCAGCTAGTACCCAGGATGGCATGAGGGCACTGGGGACAGCTCTGAGAAGCCTGCTGCCATCTCCCTTAGCATTCTCTCCCTCCCCCTCCCCACCCCCCCACCCCCCGCCCCCAACCACAACAACCCCAACAGGGAGCCTTTCTTGGACACCACTCTCAGCCTCACAAGATACTCCTCCCCTGCACCCACAACAGCTCTGCCAGGGAAGACCCATCATGATCCCCAACCAGAGAAGCACAGACTGAGGTCCAAGAGCTTCGGTCCCCAGTGAGAGGCCACGTGGCCATTAAGATGTGGAGCTAGATTTGAACCCAGACAGGTGGGCTTCACCAAAGCAACAAGACACCCACAGAACCCAAAATGAAAGTGGGGCCCTGCTCCCTAGCACCCCTCCGGAGCTCTGCCCCCACAGAGGCGCTATGCGCACAGTCCCACCTGCATCTGAGATTTTACTCTCCTCCTTCTTCCAGTCTGGAGCTTAGGGAGTTGGGGGGATAAGTGGTTCCCCAGAAAATCATCATAAACTCTTGTTCCTGTCAAGACCTCAGCCATGCGGACTTCCAAAGTGACAGATGTCACCGTAGTCCTTTGTTCCTCAGGGCAGTGGAGGCCAAGATTGGTCTGAGTCTAGGATGACACCTGAACTTGAGTGTTTCAGGGACCGAAGAAGCCAGCAAAGGTGAAAGCTTCACGCCTCATCCACGTCGACATCATCACTTTCAGCCTCGCAGTGGCCCTGCTGAGGAAGGCGCCGTCCTCCTTTGGAACAAGGCCACGAAGGCTCCGGAACTCAGTGGCTTCTCCGGAGAAGCAAAACTGACAGGTCGGAGAACAAGAATCTGGGCTCAGGTCTGTTGGCGTTCCTGGAGGATCACTAACCTCTCCTCTGGGAGTAGAAACCGGTCTTGACTGCTCTTTCTGTCTAGCCAAATGGTGGGAAAACTCGTCCGAGTACAGAGCTGCCCGGAGTCTGAGACCGTCCCCTGGGGGCTCGGCCATGTGGCAGGAAGCGTGTCACAGAGGAGGCCCAGCTGTGGACCCTGGCCAGGCACCTTCTGTTGCAACAGAACTCCAGTCTTCCAGTGCTTCTTACCTTTTCTCCTGTGTCTCTGCCTCCCCCTTCGGCCCCCATTGTTTTATTCAAAGTACTTGTGAGCTCCCTCCTACTATGTGTTAGGCTATGTGTTAGGCTATGTGTTAGGCCTACTGTGTGTTAGGCTATGTGTTAGACTATGTGTTAGAAACTGTAGAGACAGTGGGGAGCAAACCTGACCCTCTCTTTCCCTCACGATTTCAGGGTGCCCAAGGTGGAGACTGTCAGTTCCCAGGGGCAGGATCCAGGGTCTCACACAGGTCCTGGCACAGAGCAGGTGATCAGTAAAGTAACAAGGATTCCTGGTTCCCATCAAATACACAACTTAGAAATGACCACCCATGGGCGTCTCAAAGGTTTGGACAGTTCTGTGCTTCCCAGATACCTGGCAACACAAGGACACCCAAGAGTGGTCATTACAAGGTTCAGGAATAAGTGATTGGAAGGAGACAAAGCTGGTGAGGATGCACCCAGACTAGGACACAAGAACCCAGAAAACCTACACTGTGCCGGACCTGGCCCAGACACTTACCCCACATTAACCTACTGAATCTCACAGTAGACTACGAAGGAACACTCTCTTGCCAGCCCTACAAACCCTCCCTTGTCTATAAAAGAGTGCTCTGTTATTCTGCCTACCTCCCATGGGTGCTCGATTAATTTTCATGAATGAAAGTGGGGTCAAATCCTGAGCCAAACTGAACCCCAGGGGATGTGGCCCCAAGTACAGCAGGGACATGGTTGGCTGGTTGGTTTCATTTGCTCAAACATCTATTTTGTTAAAATAATATATTGGTTTTTTTCTTCTTAGTCGATACATACACATAGGGTGAAAATGAAAAAACTGCAAATGAGCAAAACTCAGAAGAGAAAAACCACCCTCAATCCCATCATCAAGAAATATCCAACCTCAGTGCTCTGGCATTTACCTCCCAGGCACTACAAACATGCATGCACATATGCATGCACACGCACTATCATACACATGTGGATGTGCACATGCATGCCACATATATTATCTGTGCACACACAGAGTCATACATATATCATGTGTGTGTGCATATGCATACATGGTGGCATTTGTGGACAAATGTTATGTGTCTGTGTGTGTGTGCATATATCACACGTATGCTATATACGCATGCATGTCACGTACATATACATACCATTTTCTTCCAGAGCACCGTTTTGAAGGCTCCAGCAAAGCCATTATGTGTGTGGGCCACATTAGTATACCCAGTCCCAAATGTTAAACCCTGAGCTAGTTCAGCACCATAAAAAATGGTGCCACGAACACCTTCAGCACCGCGTCTGCGTGAATTTGTGATGATTTTCTAGGACAGGTTCCCAGAAGTGAAACTGCAGTGTCAGGGGCTGCGCGTACAAAGGAGGCTTCTGATGCATTTTATCAAACCCCTTTGTGTAAAGCGTGTGTGAATTCACCCGCCCCCGCCACTGCATAAGACTGCCTGCTCCGTCACACTGGTACCCTCACTGGGGGCTGTCATTTTTTACGTGTCTTTCAACTCGGGAGATGAGAAATGGTGTTTTAAGGATAGTTTAATTTGCGATTTTTATCACAAGCGAGGGTAGATCAATCACCTATTGAGCAACTGCTCTGACTTCAGTGAAGAGAAGGTGAGTTGGGGAGAGTGGTTAGTTACACACAGAAAGTTACTTATCAACACAAGGACCACATGGTAGAAGACGGCCATGTCATAGCATGAACCGGTACAGAACCAAGTGCTAGAGGAGGTCAAGGCTGAGGCCAGGGGAAAGGAGGCAGTGCCTGCCCTGGAGCTGAAAGGGAGGCCTCGAGGAGGAGGTGTGATCGGGAGGGTGCCTCTCACATCGCTCTGCCCCTTTCGGCTTCCCAAATGCCCCATCGTCCTCTCGCCTCCCAGCCTCTGCACGTGCTGGTTCTGCACCCCACCTTCCAGGCTGCACCTGCAAAGTCTCTTCCTCAGGAGGAGCGTCTCACCCCAACCCTGTCCCAGGCTAGGTGCTCTCCCCGTGCTCTGTACTTTAAAATACATGTTATGGTGATGATTAGTTAACTGTGCTTGCAATTACTCATATAATGTCCCTGAACTGTAAGCTCCGGACTCGACTATAAGCTCGGAGAGCCTGGACTGTACCTGTCTCTGGGTTTCCAAGACCTAATACAAAATCTACTGTTTTGTATTACGTTCGCTACTGTTCAACTCCTGTCTCCCGGCTCTAAGCCCACCCTTCACTACTCTGCTTTGCAACACTAAGTGCTAGATCTGGACACTACATTTCTCTGTTGCCGGCTAGACTTCTCTACGGTTTTATCAATGGGTGGAGACACGAAGGCTGGAGGAGGGAGAAGGGACCTGTTCCCTCTCCCAGGTGACATCCTATCCCATAAGACACCTCCTCAGCAAAACAGCTTCCAACCTCCCCATTCCCGACCCCACCTCCACTGCCCCAGCCCCTAGCTTTGGCAGGTGGTTCCGTCTCCAGCTGCCCGCAGCACTCCCAGAATCAGCCCAGGTGTGTTTCACAGGAACCAGCCCACACCAGGGGTGTCCCCTTATCAGAGGTCTAAGCCCCAAATCCACGGGCCCCTCCTCCCAGCTTCTAGGCTGGGATGAGCGCATGCCCTTCCCTTCGATCCCTCGGCTATAGGGGCAGTGACTGCCGCTCTCCGTTATTACACCTGGGCTCCCTCATTGCTCTGCTCTCGCTTTTCCGTCCTCCATAATCTGAACATCAAACTGCTATATTATACTCCCTCTGTTAAGATACCTAGTGTGGTCTTTGTCTTCCTCAGTGGACTCTGATGACACATAGCCGTTCAGCTCACAATTCGCTGAAGCCAGGGACAATTCCATGGTTAGGAACAGCATGAACAGCTCATACCAATATTGTGTGGCGGAGCTTCTACTACGTGGCTGGCATCGTGTGAGGTCCCCGAGTCCCAGAGGAGAAACAGAGCCAGCCAGCAATGCCCCAAACACCTCCAGACAGAGAGCAGAACCCCCTTTCTCCAACCTCCGTGTCTAGATTGGAAGCCTCTCCAAAGGGGGCAGTTGAAGCTAAAGATCCCTCCTGCTCTCTGAACTTGGCAGTGGTTTTCAATGGGTCTAGGAACATTGAGAAGAATTCTTTATCGTGCAGGACTGATTTTCACGAAGTTTAGCATTTTGTGGCCCCTAATCCAGGTGCTCACTCCCCCCCTCCAGTCACTTGGCCAGCCCAAAATGTCCCCACATGTTGACAAACGTCACTTTGGCAATGTCCGCCCTTCCTGACCACTACGGAGTCGGTCACCCATTGAGGAGACAGCCCCAGGGAATGAAAATTTTGCTAATTACTTCTGACATTGTCAGCCCTGGCCGAGCAATCGTTAGTAAGTGCAGGAGCTGGCACAGTTCCAAGTGAGCTCAGCAAATTAACCAAGACAACCCGCGGAACGGAACCCCGCAGAGGGCACGAGAAGGCGGCAGACTGGTAGGGTGGCAGGCAGAGGAAGAAGGCAGCCGGGAACCTAATTAGCCAGGACGGCGCCTGTCCCAGGCTCTCTGCGCCCAGCCACCTCCTGACAGGTGACAGGCTGAACTGAAATCGCCAGGAAGCACTCTCCCACAGCCCCGGGTGGAAATGGGTCGCCCGTGAAGGTGGGTTCTCCACACGTACGGCGCCATCCAAGGCGAGGTATTTCTGAAGGAACTGAGGTCTTCTCCACTCCACTGCCTTGCTTCGATCCCACCCCTGGGGACTTGTGGAGCACCAGTGCTCAACAAAGCAGGCAGGCACACTCAAAATTGATAGTGAAATGTGGTCACTGTGGTTACAAATTATTAACTAAAACTGGTTCGGCTCGTCTCTCATAATATAATTCTCTGGCACTTACATCACAGTATTCTCTCTTACATGCAAGAGAGAAAATACAGAGTTCCAGGTACGGCGCACAACTCCAACCGATCTTATCTTCCCAACCCAAATATAAATATTAGTCCTTTACTTCCTGTACCCTTCGCCCCAACCAAAGAAAAAACTTCTTTTGACTTTTGAAGTCAGCATAGCACGGCATGACAATGGATGTGAACACAGGAGTCTGAACTGAGTTCCGATCCTTTCCTGGACATTTAGTAGTGCTGGAATTAATGGCAAGTTACTAACCACCCTGAGCCCTAGATTTCTTCCCACTGGGTTCAACCATTGGCATATCAGCTTTGGGCCCTGAATGCTGCTGAGAAATGGGACTCTAAGGCCTGTGCTGCCAGTATTACAGGGTTGCTGTGGGGGTCTTGGGAGATAAAGGATAGGAGGGTTCTCTGTAACGTTGAATCATCTCATGCACAGGTACTGTCGGGCCTTGCTTATTCGCAAACAGTTTATGCCGTCCATTGATTACCTATATCGGCCTCCCTGCTCTGCTTCCCAGCTGATCCCAGGTGGGAGATCTGGCCAGAATGGATGAATGGCAGTCCTCCTGGCTGACCACCCAACAACCGTTCCCCTCCTCCTCCTCTGCAGTCCTGACTGGACAGAACCAATCAGAGTAATTTCATTGTCCTTGTCAGGGATTGGCTGACACACGGACATGGGACACAATTCTGGCCAACACACAGGATGGGAAGGCTGCTGGGGGCTCTGGGAAATTTCTTGCTCTTACCAATGCATTGCCTTTGATATCGTTGATGTCTTGATGCCTAGAGCTGCTGTAGCCATCTCTGAACTTGAAGGGCAAAGCCTAAAGACAAAACCTAGCCACTGAGACTTTGAGAGCCTCAATGTCTTTGATCCTCTAGAGCTTCCCGGCCTAGAGATGTCCTGATAACTCTGGTGATCATAAAACCTAGTCAGCTCAGGCCGACGTAACAAACTGCCATATACTGAGTAGCTTAAACCATATGAATTTATTTCCAATAGTTCTGGAGGCTGGAAGCCCAACATCAGAGTGGTCGCAGGCTCTGGTGACAGCCCCCCTGCAGCCTGCAGAAGGCCAGACTCCTCCATGTAGCCTCATATGATGAAAAAAGGGGGCTAGCTAGCTCTCTGGCCTCTTCTTAGAAGGGCACCAACCCTATTGGTGTGGGCTCCACCCTCATGACCTAACGAGCCCCCAAACTCCCACCTCCAGCTACCATCACAATGAGGATTATATCACATTTCAATATATGAATTTTTTGGTGGGGTAGGGGAAGAGGATACAAACATTCGATCCATACCAATTCTGGTATTACTGATCTAACTATTCCAGTTTACATTTGTACCTGGGTACTGTTTGATTTAGCATTCATCCTGAACAAAAATGCCTTGGTTTGAATGATAAATTATATGCGCTCCCTGCTGATAATAAATGTCCTTATTATTTACGTCACTTTGAGTTAAGTTTATTCTACGCAGCCAAAATATTCTAATTAATACAGGACTAGAAAGAGGTACAAAGGATTTGTGTGTGCATATTTATGCACACATACAAGCACATGCATGCCTATACTAAAGCTTAGAATGAATGCTTTACGTAACCTCTACTTAAAATTTTCCATGTTTTATCTTCTTCCCATCTTAGTAAATATCATTATTATGGAAACAGAAAAAACCATGAGAGAGAAACAGCGACATTAGAATCTGAGAATTCATCTTCTCCCAAATGTCTCATGAATCTTTAAGGCACAGCCGGTGTGCCTCCCCTATCCCCCACACACTACATTTTCATATTGTCTCAGGCAGCAAAACCCTGATCCCTCTCAGTGCATGTAGCTGTTTAATTTCCCCCAAAGTTGTAAATCCATTGTCAGAAAAAATGCATCTACAAGTTCTCATTCTCACCCTCTCCTTCATCTGTCCTTCCCCAGTCATTCTATTAATGGCTTCAATTTGCCAGCTGCCCTCTCCCCTTACACGGTGATCAGCCAGGGAGGGCCGACTTGGCCAGTGTCACAGAGAAAACTGAGGAGTCTGCTGATGTAGTGTGTCAAACACGTGCTCTATATCTATCATCTGGTAAGCCTCAGACATTAGCTTGGCTGATCTGAGGCAAGGTTTCAAGGAAAACCAGCAGGCTGACACGCCAAGTTAGACAAAAGCAAGTTAGAACATTCAATGCCTGCCCAGCCTGGAAATGGCTCTTGCAGATAATCAGTCAATCGACCTCTCTCTCTCTCTCTCTCTCTCTCTCTCTCTCTCTCTCTCTCTCTCTCTCTCCCTCTCCCTCTCTCTCCCCCTCTCCCCACACCCCCTCCAACCACCCACCTCCCTAATTCCTCACCTCACGCAAATCCAAATGTCTGAACTCAACTTCTCACCACCCATCTGGACTTGGAGATTTGAATTAAGGAACTTAGAAGACACTCACAGCTATTACTATCACTCTTTCCAAATCAATGAAAGGCACTCTTCCACTCTGATGCTAGGGGTATAAAAAGGTACAACATTTTTAGAGGGCAACGTGATAATATGAACACTTGAGAGTATTAATAACACACTTTGATTCAACAGTCCAATTTCTGTGAATCTATCCTAAAGAAATAAGGAGACAAATATGTGTGTATACAACAACGTTCATCACATCACTGTAACAGAAAAAAAAACTGGAAATGCTCACTGGCAGGTGATTGATAAAATAACTAATGGTACATCCATGTAGTGGAGGATGGCACAATGTGTTATTAAAACAAGTCCTGGTCAGCTGAACAGCTGTGAGTGTCAACTGGCACAACCATTCTGGAGGATACTCTGGCAATACGATCTGAAGTCTTAAAAATGTTCACACCAACTGAGATACCCACTAATGCTGGCTCTCCACCTTCCACACACATGGCAGAATCGAACTTCTTGGCTTTCTAGATATTATCCATCTGGCTACTATCCACGTGACTGGTTCTGGCTAATGAGTTGTACAGTGATTAGTTGAGTACCACTTCCAAGCCAGAGCTCTGAATCATCAATGTAACACCCAGATAACGCTTTCCTTCTTCCACAGTGACTAGCAATTTTTGAAATGGTGGCAGTTCTGGCAGCTCTGCTCCCAGAGGGAGAAGACATAAGCATAACTCAGCTGGAATATGTTGGATGAGCAGAAAATAAGCCTTTGCTGTTTTAAGATTTTTAGAGTTGTTTGTTACCTGTGCTGACTGATACACCCTTTGGCCTAGCGTGCCCACCTCTAGAATTGTATGATAAGGGAACACTTGTACAGACAGATACACATGTTAGAAGATATTTTGTATACATAGATACATGTTGAAGGATGTTAATCACCAAGTTGCTTTCAACACATAGAAAAATACACAGCAGCAAGTCGTGAAGCACACCCACGTGCCAAGACAGCCAGGGCAGAAGGCATGTCAACGGCATCCACACACGATGACGCTTCCTAAGAAAACCTGATGGGGAATCAAGTTGCCATTCCAGCTTCTTCCCTCCCTCCCTCCCTCATAATGAGTTGGCTTCGGAGCTACCAGGGCCCAGCGGCCTCCTTCAGTCAGAGTTCCCCAGTCCATCAAATGTGTTCTAATAATAGTAAACGCAATCTCTTTTTCTCCTAAGAATCTCTGAGGTTTATATGCAAATGTGTCCAACTCTTCCCCATAAGTCATCAAGGTCCATATAACAAGGAATACAGGGAGAAAGAGCCTTTAAGTGATCCCAACACATACCTGCTCTGTTCTTCCCCCAAAACAGTGGGCACATAGTCTCTTTGCATCTGCAGCACCCACCCAAGCAAATTCTCCACCTCTAGAAGTGAAAGCAGCTGGAAATGGAGCGACGTCTCTCAACACTGAAGAAAATAGTTTTTTTCAGTTTACCACCTCATCACACCAGTATGATTATGAGTTCTGTTGACCATATTGACAATGATGAGAAAGAAAACAAGGATGGAGTGGAGAAATGACATGTTTCACTATTCAAATTAGAATTTGCCTTGGGGGGGGGGCAGTCTCAGGATGCCCCTTTTAGTAACGGATCATTAAATTTTAATGGCTCTTCTGAGCCATAGGAAGTAGTTGGTAAAGACAATAAGTGGAATGAAAAGTCCCTGAGTCTCCCAAAGGGATGGCTTCTCACTTGCTGGAAGACCTGACATGGTTGCTGGTGGTGGCAATCGCGGCAGTGGTGGGAGTGGGCGTGATGGGGGTGACAGCAGTGCTGGTAACAGGTGAACAGAGTAGACCCACTCATCCCCCCAATCCTGACCTCTCAATTCACACAGCTGAATTAATGAGACAGTGATGGGGCATTAATATTTACTAGGATTTAATATTTTATAACCAGTTGCTCACTCCAGAAATGGATTGAAAGCAGAGAGGTCAGCTGTCATCAGGGAAAACGCAACTCAAAGCAATCAGACAGAAGGCAAGCAAGAGCAGGGGTGGGGTTCAGAGCAACGAGTAGAAAGGGGAGAGTGGACAATCCCACCATGAGAGCTGAGAAATCTTGAGGCACCTGCCTTCACAGACTCTAATAAGCCTATGGGACAGAAGCACCACTAGAACATCTGGTCAACCATTCTTCCCTTCCTATTTTTCTTCCTTCTAGAACATTCTGTCTCTTTTAACTCATCATCTCTCCTTCCATGAGAGGCAGGAAATGTAGACAGTGTACCCTTTTATAGCTGGAAAGCCAACAGGCAGACTTTGGGTAGCAGATCAAGTTGGGTCAAGGCTATACCATGCAAGGCCAGCACCACAATCCCACCATTGGCTGCTCTTGAGATGCCTCCCTTCTGTGAATAGGTGAACCCAACTAGGTATCACAGTTCTCCCCAAAGAGTGTTTGAAGAGGTGATCTGTAAACTGGACTGGTATCCTGTGTGGGCAGGGACCGGGTCTATCCTGATCACTAATGTTTCCTAAGAACCTGAAAAATGCCTACAACGTGGTCAGAGATCAACAGTTTTTCAAAGATGAATGAATAGTTGTATTTAAAAAAGATTCCATAGTCACATAGTTGTGAGAAGCACGCAGATCTAGCCCTTTCTTGGAGAATTACAATGTAATACTAAAGAATTTGTCTAATTCTGTTTATCACAGGAGGTCTAGTTTATTTGAACATATTATCTCCCACCCCTTCTGGAATGCCTTACCTCTTCACATCTGTGAGACGTGCTTTGGAAAGTGCTAGGAAGTGGAATCATAGCACAGTGGAAAGAGCAAGAAATCCAGAGTCATTCAAACCAAGACCCAAGTCTCAACTTGAATAGTTTTCAGCTGGGTTACCTTGGACAGGCTGTTCGATCTCTGAGCCTCAGTTTCCTCATTTGTGATATATGCACTATAACGATGCCTCCTTCATGTACTGTGTGGGAGTTGTTATAAGAACCAAATGAAATACTACACACACGTGGGAAGTAAACCACTGGCATACTGTGGCTGTGGCTGTTTCTAGAAGCCAGAGCCATGTCAAGTTGACAGTGCCCAAAGTAATTTCCATCTCAGCTTAGATCCTGCTAAACATGTGCCAATGTCTGATCTCTGGGGGCTTCTTGGGACTCAGAGATAAATTTCCAAGTATAGGTGAGTCTTACTACCACAGAAAATTAATGCCCGAGTTTTCTTTAAGGCCACCTGAATCACTGTGGTAGGTACTGATCATTCATAATACCTTTAATCCTTTGCTAACCTCCCACTATCTGCAGGCTGGAAAGCCAAAGACTACATTTCCAGATGCCCTTGCAGATTTAAGGATTTAAGGAGCAACTGGCTATAAAATATTAAATCCTTGCAGACAGGGGAGTTATAGCCTATGAAATATAAGAAGACATCTTCAATGAGGCTTCTGGGAAAGGCTTTGATTTTCTGATTTACTCGAGTCACACAAGACTAGCACAACCTTCTCCCCACTCACTCCTTGAACTGAGTGCAGGTGTGAAGGCTGGAACAGCGACAGCCACCTTGCAACCTTGAGGAGAAACGCAAGAGAACTACAGAGGCATCATTCTGGAATTATTGAGCCAGTGCTCCAGAGCCAGAAACTACCTTCTTTCAATTTCACATTATTTAAAAAAGAAAAAAAGTGAAATCACTGTAATCAGGTTTATGCTATTTGCAGCTGAATTTATTATCCTACCTGATGAAAACAGTAGGGAAAAGGGTTTGACTGGGACTTTATCTTTAAAATCAAACTTTAAGTTGTGAAAATATGTTTATATCTCACAGTAAAACAAATTTAGTTTATAATTAAGTGGCACTCTAATTCTTAGAACAAGAATGCATTATTGGTTTATTTGGGACAGAGCACAATTCTTCCAACATTATATCCCCGCAACATGTTGTGGAGCCGCTTCTCCTTGTATTTGGCTTTTACAGCAAGTTCGTTAGGATGAGCTTCATCAATTTTCCCAAAAGTCTCTTTTAATTCTCTGCTGTTCTCATCCCTCCTCTTTGCAGCTCCCATTGCAGGGTCCTCTTTTGTGCATTTTGTCTCTTCTTTAGTTGCCTCACTCCACCACATGCTCAGATGTCAGGAGCTTCGCACGCGATTGGACCAGTTCAGCCTCATTGGCTCTCACACGAGATCTGCAGTGCACAGCGTCTTCCCTCAACACGGTCGGAGGTTTGCGACGTCTGACGGTTGATGGAGAGGCCGACTGAGACACCAATGAGAGGGTGATGACAGACTGGCATTGAGGCAAAAGGAGTATCTGTATGTGGACTCATTTCTTACGCGGACCATCCATTATGAATATTTTCGTGCAATGACGGCATTCAAAAGCCCATGGTGAGGAACCTAAACACCAAAACAAAGAAACAAGCAAAATATAACCAAAGACACTGAAATAGAGGAACAGGCTGACAGTGTTCAGAGGGGAGAGGGGAGGGAATTTCAGGGGAAAGGGAAAGGGTTTATAGGAACAAGTAAGGACACATGGATAAAAAACTAGGGGTGGGTGGAAATGGGAGGGGAGAGGGGGAGGGTTGGGTGGGTGGGCTGGGATGGGAGTAAAAGATAGAAAATTGTACTGCAACAACAATTAAAATAAAATTTTTTTAAAAAGCCCTGGCTGGTGTGGCTCGGTGGATTGAGTGCTGGCCTGTGAACCAAAGGGTCACTGGTTCAATTCCCAGTCAGGGCACATGCCCGAGTTGCAGGCCATGCCCCTGATAGAGGGTGCAGGAGAGGCAACCACATGTTGATGTTGCTCTCCCTCCCTCCCTCCCTCCCCCTCCCCCCCCTCAAAAAAAAAAAAAAAGCCCATGGCGATGTTCACCTTGACAGAGCCACAGAGGCAACAGGCTGGGAGTCAAAGACCTGCGCCCCAGTTCTACCTTCGTCTCTGATTTGCTGGGCAACATTGGGCAAGTCATTCCCCCTCACTGGGACTCAGCTTCCCCAGCTCAATTTCTGAAAAGTCTACTGTCCTGCAAACAAGTGACAATGAGTAGGGGGTGGCAAGTTTGAGCCCTGACCCGAAGAGCCTCTGAAAAGGGGGACACAAACCCCTGGAGAAGGTCCCTGGCTAAATCTGACTCGGGCTGCACATTCTCATTTGGAGGATGCCCTCAACCTCTTCGCAGCAGAGAAGCTAATTACATTTAATAAGAGACAAGGCCGCTAAATGAAAGTACACGAGAAATATCACATCGCTGAAGATTAACACATGTTCTGGTCTGTCCTCATAATAAAACCAGGTCCTCCGTCTATCCAGAAATCTGTGACCTAGACAGAGTGACGGGAATAAGCAGTGTATTCATCTCTAATAAGGAATGATTTCATCCCAAAGGAAGAACGAGGAATATGAGTACGATTTAGAAACAAAGTGTATATGGAGAAGATCAAACTTACCCCATCACCTACTCTAATTCTTAATGCTCCTGTAGTCCCTAATATTTAAAATTGCCCTGTGGTTCCCCACTTTGCCCTTGTCATTCACTATTTCAATCTTTTTACCTTGCACTTCAGCATCAAGGAATTTAATATGCTCAATATTAAATATTCCATTTACACTGAGCTCTTTCTCACTTCCCAGGTATATTTCCTCTGTGCTTCTCAGGATTCTCTCCCCTACCTTCCACCCTGTCCTGCAGCCAAACCAGTTATAGTTCCCTGAGCACGTCCCCCTCTAGCCTCTTTATTTGTACAAACAGGTGCCCTCTTCCAAGGACGATTTATCCATTACAATGTAGTTACTTTGACTACAATTAACACAATACTCAACTGAAAATAGCTCAAACAATAAAAAACTTAAAGTAGTTTGTTCAATAGCTCAACATCCTCAGCCAGGACAGCCCCTTCCCTCCCCCACCCACCCCACCTCAAGGTGGCAAAATGGCTGCCACAGCTCCGGGCATCACAAGTCACAAAACAGCATCCAAAGACATTCAAAAGAGAATTTTATCTTCTCAACTCTCTTTTTAGGAAGGAGGAAAAAAACTTTCTCAGAAGCTCCTGGCCCCCAAAGAATTTCCCTCATATTTCACTGGCAAGGAAAGTTCTCACACTTCCCAGGAGAAAAACTTATCAAGCACTTACCCTCTACTCCCTTCCTAAATGTCACTAGATCCTCCCCTAGCCTTACCTCTGGTTTTGACTTTCATTCTAGCAGCATATACTGACTATTACTAAATGCTAGCCACTCTGCTAAGCACTCTGTAAACAAACATCATCTTGTTTAGGCCCTAGAACAACTTCCTGAGGTGAGCATTGTTATTCCCACTTGAGAGTTGAGACCACAGCCCAGAAAGATTAAGCAACTCAGCCAAGGATGCACAGCTGGAAAGAGGGAGAGCCAGGACTGAAAGCCAAGTGTGTCCAAGCTCCCCGCCACCCTTCCTGTCTCCTTCCGACATTCTTTGCCGCTCCAGGGCTGCTGTCCTTACAAAGTGTAAGTCCCCCTGCCTAATGGACCCTTCCTCTCTGCTGAGCAACATTTTCAGATCTTCCCTATAATTAGAGAGACATGAGAGCCATTTCCTTTCACCCTGTTCTCTCCTCAATCTATCAAACTTCTCAAAACACCTTTTCGCACTTAACGATTCCACATCCTCAGCACACATCGACCCTGCTTCATCCGGGCGTCCTCCCCCGCCTCCTCACTGACAGGCTCTGCCAAGGTCATCAATAAGGGCCAATCAAATGGCTCCTCTCCACGCTCCCTCCTCCCGCGTCTGATCCTCCTTGATTGGCAAGGTAACCAGAGGCAGCTGCCCAGAGCTCGAGTCTGGATGGGACAGCTAAAACATCACTGGAAATGTAACAAGCGAGGAAAATTGTGTTTACTTCTCGGCCCTCCTCTCAGAGACAGTGCCTGCGTGCAGACGGAAAGGGACTTCGGGAAGGGCTGTGAGAGGTCCCCAGGAGGCATGCCCGAGTAACAATAAATGCTTTCCTCTCAGTGCTGGTCTCTGAGTACAGGGCTTTTGTTTTGCTGAATACGGAACGCAAGCCTAGAGCCAGAGCGAATCGCTTGGGTCAAGAGAGAGGAGAGGCCTTTGCCCCATGCAGTGCCCAGGCTCTCCCCCAAATTAATGCCCGAGATTTAAAGGACGTCAGTTTGAAGAGTACGAAATTATTAACTTACCCTATGGACCCACATTTCACAGTCCAGGTCTGTCTGCAGTATGTAGCATAGCCGATGCATTTCCTCCTCTCCTCGGTATCTGGTGTGCCTTCTTCTGGGCCCCAGTGGGCCACTGCTTCATCCTTTTGATACCTCTCTGTGTCTCTCCGCCCCCGCCCCCGCCCCCGCCCCCGCCCCCGCCCCCGCCCCCGCCCCCGCCCCCGCCCCCGCCCCCGCCCCCCATCCTGTCTCCCGCTCTTCGGTTTCATTGGTTCCTCTGTCTCCTCCCACCCGGGCTCTGACCTCCTGATCTCCGCCTTTCCCAGGTGTACTTCATCTACTGCCGCATAACAAAGCACCCCAAGCTGTAGCAGCTGAAAACAGCCAACATTGGCTCATCTCGAGGTTTCTTCTGGTCAGGAATCCAGGTGTGGCTTGTTAGGTGATTCTGCCTCGAGGTCCCTCATGATGAGGCTGCCGTCAAGGTGAGGCCAGGACTCCAGGCACCTTCATGTCACGCGGCCCTCCCCACGGGGCTGCAGCACAACGCAGCAGCCGGCCTCCCCAAGGGCGAGGCATCCAAGAGAAAGCACCCAAGAGGGAAGCCACGGCCTTTTTATAACCTCATCTCAGAAGTGATACCCCGTCACTTCTGCCGTATTCTGCACATGAGAATCAAGTCGACAGTCCCCTGTACACGGGGCGCATGGGGCAGGTGGTGGGGATCTGGGGCCCCTTAGGGACTAGGGACCACCTAGGGCTGTCCCACCAGCTTCCTGGAGCCCACATCTGTCACGACCCTTTCAGCCTGGTACTCCTACGTGCCTGCTGAGTCATCCGCGCAGACACGGTGGGTGGCCGGCACCTCATGTTCTACTTACCTCAAACCAACTTTTTTGTGTTTTCTTCAAGTGGCCCAATTTGCCTCCCTTGTCTCACTGATAGCACTATTGTTCTCCCAGCCCCTGGAGATGCAGGCTTCCGAGTCAAGCTTTCTTCTTCAATTCGACAAAAGCCCTCCCGCCGCCGTTCAGGGAGCGCCCGATGCGGTCCAGGCTCTTTCACAGACGGTGCCCCGTTTAATTTTGGCAGCCCTGTGAGGTGCACATTATCGCTCCCATTTTGCAGGTGGGTGAACTCACTTTTCCTTCAAAGACAGGTAGATTTCCTGGAGTCGGGTCCTGTTCTGCTCGGGGAAACATCGGTGAACGAGACAAGCACCGTCCCTGGAGGAGCGAATAACGTCGCAGAAGAGAATTTTCCTGGCTGAGCAGCCTCTGGCTGAGGTCGTGCGTTGTACAGAGTTAACAACCAGGGCTTGGAGTCAAACAGACCTCAGTTCAAGTCCCAGTTTAGATGTTGGCCAGAGAGGTGACCTCCGGCAAGTGGCTGAATGTTCCAGGCCTCAATTTCCTCCTGTATCGAAGTAAAAGCGCTTACATCATGCAGCTGTTTTGTATATTAAATGAACTCATTCAAGTAATCCACTTGGCACAGGGCTTACCTAGCACAATAGGGTTCACTAAAAGGGAGGTTTTGATGATGACGGGACAAGTGACGATGACAATGGTGAGGACGGTGATGTTCGCCCGGTCCACAGCAACAGTGATCACTAACATTTACGAAGACCCACTGGGCGCCAGGCCGCTTTCTAAGCACCACACGTGCAATAACTCAGTCATCAAAGCAGCTGTGAGTTAGACACAGTGTTACATCCATTTTATGTATGGGGCAACTGAGGCAGAGAGATTAAGAACCTTGACTACGGAGACGAAGCCAGCAAAGGGTAGAAACAGAATCTGAACCCAGGCAGACCAGCGTCAGGGCCAAGAACCTGACAGAATTTTAAAAGTAGAGCTGCCTAGCCCTGGCTGGCGTAGCTCAGTGGATTGAGCGCGAGCTGCGAACCGAAGTGTCGCAGGTTCAATTCCCAGTCAGGGCACATGCCTGGGTTGCAGGCCACGGCCCCCAGCAACCTCACATTGATGTTTCTCTCTCTCTCTCTCTTTCTCCCTCCCTTCCCTCTCTAGAAAATAAATAAATAAAATCTTTTAAAAAATAAAATAAGAATTTAAAAAAAAGTAGAGATGCCTGAAAAACCCAATGTTCAGGGAACCATAGTGATGTGTGTGTGTGTGTGTGTGTCCACAGGCAGGACTATGTGGCTTACATGTGTGGCTATACACATGTTAGATTGTGTGTGTTCACGCTCATACTGTATTGAGTAGAGGAAAAAATGTACATTCTAGGTTACATTTTGTATTCTCTTTGCATTTGGGCACATAGCTTTCAATTGCAAAAATTATTGCTTTTTTGTTTTTCCTAGAACGCCTCTCCTTTTCCTAAAGCACGATCCCCACTTACAGTTAAGGGAATGATGAAAAAGCCCCCACTGGCAAAGTGGAACTTGTCTCTTAAGGGCACATAAAAAGAACCACAAAACTCACTTAAACACTTCCTACTGATAAACAATTGGGAGATTTCCTCAGTAAAGAAGACGAATGAATTATACAGTATTTCATTCCAATGCAATCTTCTCCTTCCCGACATTACTGAATAAAGACATCCTATGGCAGGCAGGCTCTCTGGTTGGCCTGCCAGTGTCCCCCTCCACCACCCCCAGGCTTGGTGTCTCCATCAAACGGCTGGACAATCTACACACCCCTCCGCCACTGAGGGTGTCTCCATTTGGATATGACCAGTTCCGGCATCAGCAAAACTCACCTGCTGTGCCCCTCCCTCCTTCCTTCCTGTTTTTCCTTAGGTTCCCCCCACACCCTTCCCTCCCATTTCCAACTCTCTCCCTCCTCCCTCCGTTCCTGCCATTTCTCATCTTTACTCATAAAATTAGGAAGCAGAACTGGTTAAAAGGTAGGGAATTGGTGTCAGACTCATTGGCGTCAGATCATTTCTTTCATCTGCCCTTTACCACCTATGTGACTTTGAGCAAGTGGTTTAACCTTTTAGAGCCTTGGGTTCTTCATTTGAAAAATGAGGGTTACTGTGAGGATTAAATGAAATATGTAAGTAAGGTACTTAGAACAGCACTTGACACATGGTAAGCACTAAATCCATATTAGAAGTAACTATTAAATTCCTAATGAATCACAATGGGGACTCAAAAAATTTCCTGACTGAATGGTTAGACATCTGTTAAGAATAGGCCACTGATCAAGGATGAACTTGACCTGTCATTATGCAGCGGTCAAGAACACAGACCTGCATTCAAATGCAAGTGCTACAGCATACTGGCTCTGTGACCTTGGGCGAGAGGCTTAAGTTCTCTAGGCATCAGTTTCCTCAGCTGTCAGATGGAGGCAAGAGTCCCCACCTGTCAGGAAGATGTAACGAAGTAGATTCAAGCCCTTAGGTCAGAGCCCACTGCATGGCAATGATAATAAGTGGTTATTATTAGGATTGGGGCATACCCTTCCTTTTGCGGTCCATGAACTTCCCTTGGCCGTTTTTGCCCTCTTCCCTCTCTGCTTGGCCTTAACCCCTCCTCACTCCCCCGTCACACGCAGAACTAGGAAAATTCACTCCTAGTTTGTTTATCCAATGCTGTATCAGCTATCTATTGCCATTTAACGAAACACATGAAACTGAGTGGCCTAAAACAGTCAAAATCATTTCTTTTGCTCATGAATCTGCAACTTGGGCAGTGTTCGGCAGGAATGACTAGTCTCTGCTCCAAAGAGTGCCGGGTGAGGCCGTTGAAGAGGCAGCCCAGGATGGCTCGTTCACACGGCTGGGAAGGTGGTGCCGGTTCAGGCTGCGGACCCAGTCAAAGCTATGGGCTGGGAAGCTTGATTCCTCTCCACAGGCGCGGGTGTGTGGGCTTCCTTACAGCATGGTGGCTATGCCCCGAAAGTGAATGGTTTAAGAGAACAAGGAAGACATGCATGACATGTTTATGAACTAGGTTGGGACCTCACACAGCTCAAGGGGAGGGCTGAGTGTAATTTCAACTCCTTAACAGTTAAGGAGCAGTTACATGTATACAGTCCTAAAATTATCTGGCCCTTTGAAGGCAACCACGAGGCTGATGTGCCTGCCCTCCCTTGAAAATGAGTTTGACACCCCTGGCCTACAGCATGAAGACGAACTGAACCAATCAGATCCACTCTCACGGAAATGCAAACTAAGAAACAGAAGGCAGCATCCATTCAATGGGAACGACAGCTGGAAGCTCATAAGGCAGAGTAGGGATGAAGCCACCTTAAGAATTTGGTGCAAGCTGGTATTGTGGTGAGCAGGAACGACCAGTTACAGATGAGCTGGTCTGTAGCGAGGAGAGTGGAGCAGCCCCCCAAAATAAAGATAGAGACAATAAGTTAGAGGAGAGAGTAGACAGTCATTAGAGCTATTTCAGATTTGGAGAACTTTCCAGGGACTTGATGAGGAAGTCCCTCTTAAACCCAGAAGTAGGATTGCTGGGCCCTGTGGTAGTTCTGTTTTTAATCCCTTGAGGAATCTCTATATCGTCTTTCCATAGTGCCTGCTCCAATTCACACTCCCACCAACAACAGTGCACAAGGGTTCCCTTTCCCCCACTCATCAACACTGACACCGTTCGTCTTTTTGATAACAGCCGTCCTGACAGGTGTGTGAGGTGACACCTCACTGTGGTTTTGATTTGCACTTCCCTGATGATACCTTCTTGGGCATCTTTTCATCCACCTGCTGGCCCTTTGTACGGATTCTCTGGAGAAATGCCTATTCAAGTCCTTGCCCATTTTTAAAATCCAGTTACTTACTTATCTCTATGGATAAGGAAGATGTTCACATACAACGGAATATTACTCGGCTTTTTAGAACGAAATGTTGTCATACGCAACAGCATGGATGAACCTGATGAGCTACGTGAAATGAGCCAGTCACAGATGAACACTTACATGATCCCACTGACAGGTATTAAAAGAGTCAAACTCACAGAAACAGAGAGTAGAATGGTGGATGTCAGGGGCTCGGGAGAGGGTGGGCGGGGCATTGCTATGCAAATTTATGGCTATAAAGTTCCAGCTATGCAAGACGAATTACGTTCTAGAAATCTATTGTACAATGTTGTGCCCGTAACTGACAATGCTGCAGGGTGCACTTAAAAATGTGTTGAGATTACCACTCATGTTGTGTTCTGACCACAGGGTTTTAAAAGCCTCTTCGATTACATTTTTTTTATTTTATTTTTCAATTACAGCTTACATTCAGTATGATTTTGTAATGGTTTCAGGTGTACCGCACAGTGGTTATGTAATCATGTACTTCATGAAGTCTGCCCAGCACTTTGAGGGGCACTCCCCTGGCACCACACATGGTTATTTCAATATTACTGACTGTGTTTCTCAGGCCCTACTTTACCCCCACAATGTCCTTGCCATACTTCACTGGCTTCCCTCACTAAAACATGTACAGCGTATTCACCCATTACAGAGACAAGGAAACTGGGGCTCAGAGAGGTTAACCAACTTGCCAAAGGTGACATAGCAATTGAGTTGCCCAGTGGAGACTGGAGCACAGACCACCCGGGGCACCCCAGCCCTTCCTTCCATGTCTTCTGGAAAGGTCCTTCCTCTCTGATTCGTCCTCTAAGGGGCACCCCCCACTCTCAGAACTTGTGCCTTGGAGGCTGCTGTGAAGATATTTTAGCAATAATCCTGTCCTTGAGAGATGACTCTATCTTAATATTTCACCTTCCTGATGGAATTCTCTGATTCCACCCCTTGCTCATGCCAGCCTAATCACCAAGACTGTGGGGATATGTCACCTCCTCCTCAGTTCACCCAGCAGGGCCCAGCCCCTTAACAAGGCACCTTTCTGACAAAGTACATCATATGGCCACAGGTGAAACTTTCCAAGAAGGGGATTGGAGGGGGAAGTTAAAAGAATGCAGAGGGGAGACAAAGAGACTTCTTTTCATTGACGTCTTTGCCAATGAGAAGTCTTTAAAAATCACTTTTTAGCTGCACCCCTCAGGTGCCTCAGCTGTTATGCTGAGGGAGGGTGGGAAAAATCAAACTCTGTATCAGATCGAACTGTGAACTTTCATTCATCTGCACAGGCAGCCAACTTGGTAAACAGAAAATGAGATATTCAAACACAAGAAGAGGGAATGTCTGAGGTAGGCTTGGCCTCAGGCAAAATTGTGAGGTTGGAAAAGTCTGACTTCAGAACCCTGCAGTGCCCCTGCCATCTGCCCTGCCCCCTGCCCCAGGCAGAATCCGCCTTGATGCGGGCGAGGACAAGGGCAACATGGCATTGCCTCCCTCTCAGCTTCACCTTCTGCATCCTGGTACACCTCCGGTCACTTGTCCCCTCCAGTCTTGGCGTCATCTGTCCCATCACTTCTCTGCTGCTAGAAACCGCCCCCCAGGAGGTGCTGATAGTTGAAGGAGCTGTTAATTACCTAATCATAAAGTCTAAGCTGTAGGTTTCCCCTTCACACCAATTCAAGGGTATTTGAGATTTGAAAAAGGGAGCTCTTGGAGAGCCCAAGGTCTTCAAGATACAGACCCTTTGATGCAGGGCTAGTGGGTGATGTGTTGGTTGAGGGGTTTGGTGGATGCTAGGAGGTACCACCAAGCCCCCCTTCAGAAATGAAAGATGTGTTACCCAACTCCTGAAGGACTCTGAACAGACAGCCCTTTGCAATCCACCCCTTTCACAGATTGCCTCATCCAAAGGGCTACCTCATCCAAGGTCGTGCCCAAGGTCGTGCCCTCTTTCCTGGACAGCCTGCCAATGACTGATCACCAGAGAGTATACAGGTCCAGCCTTCTTGCTGAGACAACTTCAGAGACAAGTTTAGAAGATCACCCCACCTTCAGAACTCCTGCTAAGGCCAGCTGTTTCTGTTCAGACTAAGTTACAGCTCAATTTCTGTTTTCAATCTTGCTTCCTTCCCTTCTCCCCACAGGTATTGATCCCAAGAGCTCTCCCTAATAAACCTCCTGCATGCCAATGGATACAAGCTGTGGAGAGGATATGGAGGATGTAAAGAGGGTACTAAAACTAAGCCATCCCTAGTTCATCATTTCACCTGTCACCATCGTATAATTCAACCCAGTCTTTGGTGAATTCCCTCATCATGGATCCAAGTGACTTAATGATAGTCCTAAGGGGTACAATCCACCTAACAGCAGAGAGAATATGTGGTCCCTGCCCTCAAATAACAGCCTTGTTCAATTTGGGCAGCCACTCTCCCCAGCCCACAGCTTTCTTTCCTTTCCCATCATTTCTGTTCTAGCACAAAGCAATTCTGTCCCAGAGGCTTCCTGTGCCTTTTTAACTCTGCAATCACCCAGCAGTTAGTAAGACCTATTAACATTCCAGCTCATTCTTCAACTGCAGGGCCATGACACTCACTGAACACAAACCATCTATTTGTCTACCACAAAATGCACCCAAGTGTCTCGGAAATGCACCCAAGTGTCTCAGAAATGCCCTTCTGGTCGCCAAATGAGACCGCACTTCAGCACATTGGAGAGCACCCTCCCTCCGCCCCCCAATATCCAAGTCAACACAAAATCACTTGCTCCAGGACCTCTTCCACAATCCAGGGTATGGCTTTGCCTCTTCTTCACATTATTAACCGGAAAGAAAAATTCAAAACACTGAGTGGGCCTAGCCAGTTCCGAGGAGGCAATTCTCCTCAGAGGGAGCTTGAAAAAAAAAGGCTTATATTTAGCAAGATTAAGGTAATAATAATAAATATTCACTGTGTTCCTGACGTATGCCAGAAACATGCTATATTGTTGTCATGTTAAAGACAGAAAAACAGAGAAGTTACCACATTATAGAACGCTTGCTAAATGCCAGAGAGTCAGCTAAGATTTTATATATATATATATATATTCACACACACACAATCCTATGGATTTATACTGATATATTTTTGCCATATTTTATCTATCCAGTTCTTGAATTTGGATCAAAAAAATTTCAATAGTGAGAAGGAAAAAAAGAAAAGGAAAAGGAAAGAAAAGAATAGGAAAGGAAAGGAAAGGAAAGAAAAAAAAGAAAAGAAAAGAGAGAAGAAAAAAAAAAGAGGTACTTCTATTATTGGGCTCATTTTCTGGGAAGTAACTGAGGCAGGCAGTGGTACATCGCTCTTAATAGCAGTAGCAGATTTAATCCAGACAGCCTGAACACACCAAAGCATCATCCTTTTCAGGGTGACATGGGTGCCATTAATGCTAAGGCCAGAACAGCAAGTGTGAATCAGGACGGTCCCAGATACACCAGAATACACAGTCACTAATTACATGGACCTCAGTGAAATAACATATTGAAAGCATTTATCCCCAGGCCTAAAATGTAGTATGTGCTCAATATACTTTAGCTGTTCTCATTATTATCCATCTCTTTGGGTCATTGTGGGGCCTTCAGGAGATGGAAGGTGGGAAGTCGCCCAGAGACACAGTCTCATCGAGGGTCTCTTTAACATGCCGCCGGCATTCTGTCCCCTTGCTTTGTTAAGGGAGCATCAATTCTGGCACATGACATCTGTCCCAAGTGAGCAATGCAGAGCCAGGAGAACGTGAGATGACTCCAGGCCCGCCTGCCTCCGGTTGATGGATGGCAAACCAATGAAGCGCTGAGAGAGGCTCAAACACCCGGCTACCGCATGCCGGGAAAGAAGCCGAGGCCCCTGGGGCAGCCATTGATGTCCGTCTGGGCATCGGACCCCTCGGCAAATTCGGACTGCTAGTCATTCGAGACTCCTCTGGAGGCCTCGCTTTCGAGGTCCTCTCGGCTCATGGGCACGACCTGTTGCAGTGGTGAGGCCTTCATTCCGGGCTGCTGCTCCTGTTTCTTCAGCAGTTGTCTCAGTTTTCCCAGCTCTACCTTCATTCTCCTTCAAGTCTTCAATCACACGGTCTTGCAGCAAGTAAAACATCTTATCAATGGCCACTTTCCCAAGGTGAGGCTAACAGATATTAAATCATGAAGTCATGGAAAACCCACAGAGACCCAGGTTGCTCTATGAGTCTCCCGTCTGATGCCTTCAATTTACAGATCGGGAAACTGAGGCTCCGTGAGAGAAGAGAGTGGCCTGATATAATATGCAAATTACTTGAGCACCAGAATAAGAGGTTAGGGGCAGGTTTCTGGGGTCAGGCTGCCTAGAGTCAGATTCTACCTTCACCCCATTCAAGCTACTTTCTCTCTCTGCACCCCAACTTTCTCAGCCACAAAGGGAGACTAACCATAGCACCCATGGCCTTATACATGGTAAGGATTAAATAAGACAGTGAACGGAAACCTCTTAGCACAATTCCCTAGGGCTCAGAAAAAGCATTAGATAAAGGTTGCTTTTTATTATTTTTAATATTGATGGAGCTAGTACAAAATTCCAGATTTCTTAGCAGGAAAAATGGAACTTGTCCAATTCCGAATGTATCCTTAAAAAAAGGGGCTTTTTTAAGGTTTTAAATGTTTTAATGTTTTCCCTTTATAAATTCAATGCTCTGAAAGTAATCAAATTGACCAGCACGTCTTATACCGTATTCTTCAAAACAGTAGTTTCCTTCAAAGCTAAAAATTCCTTTGAAATCCTACGTTTGGTGATCACAGAAGTCTGAGAAATGTTGGACCTCTGTTTCCCCTCCTCCGGACGCTAATGCACGTGAATTTACTAAAGAGCTGAGCAGGCCTACGGGAAAGAAGTCTGCGCTATGCTGTGTAAGCTGGCATTTCCCAAGCATGCCTGACCACAGAAGCCTTTTTTGAGCACCCCGCTGACACTAGGGTCCCAGGAACACAGCTTGAGAAATTCTGCATGAAAGCTTCTCGAAGTCTCCCACTCAAACTCAGAAGCCAAACTGTATCACCTGACATTCCATAGCTTCCCAACCTGAAAAAAAAAAAAACTTCCTACAAATAACTGATAATTCCCATGCAGTACTGAGTCTCCACACTCATGTCTGCACCTCACCCCTAAGCCACAGCTGACTGGACCAGAGGTGAACGCCTGACTGAGGATGAACCAAGCAGATTCTCTCCACGGAGAGCCTGACATTGGGAGGTGTCCCAGCTCTGAAGTTCAAGTCCCAAAACTTTTACTGTTGTTGACCCAGAAACTATTCTGCTTATGGCTTCCCTCCCCACGTAGTGGTAAAGGTGGTGACTAGAAACTCTGGCCTGAGTGTTCTTGGCTCTGATTAGCCCCAGTTGGGTGCTAACTGATCCTGAACCAATCACAAAGCACAAAGAATGAGGGCTTCTGATTGGCTGGGCCTGAGTCACATGACCGTATCTGGAGCCAGGATTGACAAAAACCCACCTGAATCTCACAGGACTGAGAGTATGGGAAGGGTGGGCCCCCAAGGAAAGGTGAGATCTTGTGACCGGAAGAAGAGGGCAGAGGTGGTGGCCAGACGAAAGCAGAGGATGTCTACCATACCCAGGGCCACAAGATGACTTTTATGGGTCTTAAGACACTTTTGTCTTCCTCCATTAAAAAAATACACACACACACACATATTTAAAATTGTGTTTTACCATAAAGACAAATATAACCCAGGCTGGATTACACTCATGTTTTCTTCTGATTTTAGGAGAAATTTAAACAATTTTGGTGACAATTTCATTCATTGGCACTGCACCTACTGTGCCAGTGAACGAATCGGCCCTGACCACACCCACTCTCAGGAGGAAACCTGTTGATTGGCAACTTGTGCCCGCGGACTACCAAGCGCTGCCCCAGTGTCTGCCTTCCGTGCCGTCCTCCGGCTGGTCCTGAGAGCTCGTGAGGTGGGGCAGCCAATCCTCCTGAGCAACCAGCCTGGAGAAAAGGCAGCCAAGTAAATTATGGGCTTCCTAATAAGCATAATCTTCCTGCTAAGGGGTTTATCTGCCAGAATGGCTTAATCTGCTTCCAAAGTTCACATTCATTAACTGCCCAGTCTCCAAACCGTGCTGACAGGCCCTTCACAAATCTCTCGCCTGCCATAACCCAAGTTATATTCATGGTGATTCTTTTCAGGATATAAAGTCAGTAATCTTTTACTTCCTCCCCACGTGGCTTGAAGAGAGATGAACCACGGGGATGGGTTTTTTTTTTTTTTAAGATTTTATGTATTTATTTTTAGAAAGAGGCAGGGAGGGAGAAAGAGAGGGAGGGAAACATCAATGTGCGAGAGATACATCTGTAGGTTGCCTCTTGCCTGGCCCCAACCGGGGACCTGGCCCACAACCCAAGCGTGCGCCCATGCTGGAAATAGAAGTGGTGACCTTCCAATTCGCAGGCCGGCACCCAGTCCACTGAGCCGCATCAGCCAGGGCCGAAGGGGATGTTTTCATGGAGGAAAAAACAGAGGAACATGCTGAAAAGGGCCCTGACTGCTTTGAACCCAGAAGCCCAGAAGGAACGTTCTGAGGTTAGCTGGGAAAGCTGCTGTCTCTAGCACTTCACCTGAAATTATTCTGGCCGGAGGGTCACGTGTCAGCACCGTGTGGTGTACACATTCTCGTCTGTTAGCCATTTGCTTAACACGTCGGTGGGTTCTGCCACATCTGGGTCTCAACTCTAGTATTATTTATTAAGCTTTTGTTTACTTTCAACTGACTCTTTTCCACATAACCTAATTGTAAGCAGTACCATCCATGAGCTCAAGTATGACATACCCGTTATATTTTTCCTCATATGAACTATTTGAATAGAAAATATTTATAGAGGCACATCCTAAAACCTTCACAAGTACCCCCCCATCACATATATCCCCCTGGGAGGGTGGACACCTGCCACTAATTAGCTGTGTGACTTTAGCAAGTGACTCGCCCTCTCTGAGCGTCAGTTTCCTGGCCCAGCTGACCTCTAGAGGTCTATAATTCTGATATTACAGCGATGTGTTTAGGCAGCTGAATTTTGCAAGACTGTATTCTGGTTTCCGCCTACTTTTCTAATATTTAACTCTCTGAGTATTAATTTTTAAGTGAGGAAAGGCCTATATAAACTTTGAAAATAAAATATATCTTGAACTACTATTTTTCCCTTGCTCTCTGCACTCCAAAACTACTGAATTTTTTTCTCAGATTTCTGTCCACCCAAGAACCTTCAAAACTTCAGGGGTTTTGCACATTCTCTTCCCTCTAGAGGCGACGCTCTTCCCGCAAGAGTTAACACTTACCCTTCATACCTCAGCTCACATATGCCTTGCTTAGGGCAGCCTTCCCAACCTGTTACCACCACTTCTACTATAAGTCAGGTCTTCCTATTAAATGCTTCCGTATCATTCTGTTTCACTAGATGTAATTTTTTTTAAATTTGGGAATCATTTCATAAATGTCTGCCCTCCTCACTAGACTATAAGTTTCATAAAGGCAGGAATAGTATTTGATTTCCCTGCCACAGTGTTTCCAGAAAATTCTATAGTGCCTGGCACACAGTAGGTACCCAATTTGTTGAAAAAATGAAATTTCCGGGAGGGAATGGTTTTGTAATGCCATAGAAACTCACATTGCTTTTGGCAACCTGTTCTTGGATGTCTCAACCTTTTCAGTCACAAAAATGTCTTTCACGTCTAGTCGAAATTCTACCTTACTCTTGGCGGAGAAAACATTTTACAAATCGAGTTATACCTAAATGCTGTCGTCATTGGTCGAGCACCAAGGAGAAATGGCAAGCTGCTTCTCTGATGGGGCCCTGGGAATTTCCGCCCCCTTGCCCCCACCCTCCACCAGGCAAAATGCAAATGTTCTCGATGCACATTAATACCGAGTGAAGCCTACTGTTACCTGGTTCGATGCAATTATCTACAAAGCTGGTCAAAACCGCTCAGACAGAGATGGTTTAAGAACAAAGAGGAAGGGAGAACATTATTTGAGCAGCAAGTAGGCAAGCAAAATCCATCATGGTTAATTATTTGCTCTTAATTGTCAGGAAATGAAGGATGGATAGAAGAGGGTTTAAATGGAATAATACCGAAAGTGTTCCTCTACCCAAACACTGTAACCAAATTTGCAAGTGAGACTTTTCACATCCACGGGTTGTTAATTATCTAAACACGGGTCCCTTGGAGCTGCCTGAGTGAAGATTAATTAGTTTTTGAAATAATAGCTAAATTGATGCGGGGAAGGAGTTCAGACTCCAAAATAATGGCTGAAAATTAGCCATCCTATTTCTTCATTTCTCTTTGCTGGGCTCCTGGAGGACATTTATCTCTGCTGCTTTTGCAGAGAGGGCTCATTAATCAACCGGGCAGATGGGCCTTCCCAAGTCTGTGACATGCAATGAAAAAGCGGCCCTGCAAAGTGCACAGGAGAAGAAAAGCTGGGGATTTTTGGCGCAGACTTCCTCCTCAACGCAGCCACGGCCAGGCGCTTCCTTGTCAATGCGAGCGTGACAAGGCACAAACTCTCTTCTCCAGGCCTGGGAGGCGGGCCTGCGGGCAGAAGGAGGTTCTCGTGGGCCCACTGTTCAGCCCAGAGACTGGACTTCTCACTCCGACAAACAGCTTTATGCATAGTCTTTTTATCTATCTAAGTAAAATTAAGGGTTTTTTTCCTATTTACTTATCACATTGTGTCCCCCCCAAAAAAAAATCAGAGCAGGTTTTTCACTAGATTTGGGATGGATGTTTGGGGTGAGCTACTAAAAAATAGAGGCTAGGCGAGGCTGATGCATCTCACTTTTGAGGCAGGCAGTTGTCTTAGTCTGGGTTTCCCCAAATCATGCGCTTGACTTGGGTGAAGGTCATTTATCTGGGAGGTGACCCCAGGGAGCAGGCATGAGGAAGCGGGGAAAGGGAGCCAGACAAGGGTAAACGTCAACAAAGTGTTGGCAAGTGATGACCATGGTGAGCAGCAAGAGCTCCATCCCATTAGAAGTCATCTCGGAAACCCGTAAAACACGCGCCTAAGGGGTCTCCTGGAGGATGAGGAGGATGGGGCACTGGCTCGACGATCCCCAGGCTCCACCACTGGAGGGTTCCCTTGGGCACTGACCCCCGCTAGCGTTCTCCCTGGTGCCAGGGAAAGCCCTCGGGCGGAGAAGACAGACGCAGGTGAAAACTGCCCACCGCCGCAGGTGAGCTCAGACAGAGCCAGGGAGATGCGTGGTGGGGCGTCGACAGCACCTGCAACAGCAGCCACCCCTCCGAGCAGGTGGAATGGATAGAAGAAGTTGGGGACTGTGCAAACACGTAACATGATGCATTACAAAACTGTGGGGGAAACACCCAGTAGTTTCAAAAATGAGCCCCTGCACAAGCAATCCAATGAAAAAATGGGCAAAGGACCTAAACTGACACTTCTTCCAAGAGGACATAGAGGTGGCCCATAGACATAATGACAAGATGCTCAACGTTGCTACTCATCAGAGGAATGCAAATTAAAACCACAACGAGATATCTATCACCTCCCACCTGTCAGAATGGCTATCATCAATAAATCAAGAAACAGCAAGATTCGTTGAGGATGTGGAGAAAAGGGAACCCTCGCACACTGTTGGCAGGAATGCAGATTGGAGCAGCCACTGTGGAAAACAGTACAGAGTTTCCTCAAAAAAATAAATAATGGAACTACCCTATGATCCAGTGATTCCAACTCTAGCTATTTGAAGAAATCCAAAACACTTATTCCAAAAGATACATGCACCCCTATGTTCACAGCAGCATTATTTACAATAGCCAAGATATGGAAGCAACTAAGAGCCCGTCAATAGACAACTGGATAAAGAGCTGGTATGTGTATACAATGGAATATTACTCGGCCATAAAAAAGGAATGAAATCTTACCATCTGTGACAACATGGATGGGCCTAGAGGGCATTAAACTTAAGTGAAGTCAGACAGAGAAAGACAAATACCATATGACTTTACTTATCTCCAGAATCTAAAGAACAAAATAAATGAACAAACAAAACAGAAACAGACTCACAGACACAGAGAACAGACCGATAGATGCCAGAGGCGACATGGTTAGAAGGCTAGGTGAAAAGGGGAAAGGATTAAAAAGGACAAATTTGTAGTTACAAAATGGTCACAGGGAAGTGAAGTACAGCATAGGGAATACAATCAACAATACTGCAACAACGAATTATAAATGGTGCCAGGTGGGTACTAGAATTATCAGGGGAATCCCTTTGTAAATTATATAAAAATCTAATCACTATGCTGTACATCTGAAACTAATGTAAAATAACATTGAATGTCAATGGTAATCAAAAAAACTTTTAAAAATAAACGAGCCCCTAAGTCAAAGTCATAAGGGGAGTACTCCAAAATACAGCATTAACCGTTTTGGCCTCCCTCTGTTACAAGAAGAAACCCAAATTTCTGACACTGGCTTAAAGGGCCTGAGTCTGAGACACAATACCCCCTCGCCTTCTACACCCCACCGAGTACAATGCAGCCGTAGGTAACTAGATAAAGACGTGGTACATATGTACAATGGACTATGAAAAGAATGAAGTCGCCATGTTCTCTTCCTTCCAGGACTTCGCTTACACTGTTTCCTTGCTTGTAAAACTCTTCCCCTTTCTCCCACACACCTATAGCTTCCTCGGGTCTCAGTTTAGTGGCTCTTCTTCCAGAAAGCCTTCCTTCTATCACAGAGTCGGTGGGCACACCCTCTTTACCAACCCCTAGCACACTGACCTTCTCCATGGTAGTACTTAGGTACTGCACTGTATTTTTTTGTCGTGGACATATCTGTTTCCCCCATTAGACTGAGCTGTGCCAGAGCAGGGACCAGGATTTGCTCACCAATTGGTCATCAGTGCCTAGCACAAACACCCGGCACACTAATTGTGGTGGAGTAAATGTGAAGCAAAGCTTGCCCTGTACCCACACTAAGTGATGCTCTAAACCAGGGGTGTCCAATCCGCAGCCTGCGGGCCACCTGTGGCTCAGGATGGCTATGAATGCGGCCCAACACAAAATCGTAAATTTACTTAAAACATTATGAGATTTTTTTCTGATTACGTGTTGCAATGTCACGTAAAATAAATGTACGTACAATGAGATGATTTTTTTCACTTACATATGAACATTTTTCTATATTAGTGGTCACAAACTTGGGACCTGGTTGATAATTTTAAAAGATTACCAAAAGGGCCGCTGCATAATCAGGGTTATTATGTGAGGACTTCTTTGCTCATCTGTGGTGGCAGATAGTACAAAAATTATGCACAGACCTTTTTTTGCTCATCAGTTTTCATTAGCGCTTGTGTATTTAACGTGTGGCCCAAGACAACTCTTCTTCTTCCAGCGTGGCCCAGAGGCACCAAAAGGTTGGACGCCCTTGCTCTAAACCCTCCCCAGTCTGGTCCAGTTCCAACGATCGCTCTGAAGCAATATAGACAATTTCTTCACTGTGGGCTATGGAGAAAGTCTTTGCTGTCTGGTCCACCCTTGTACCATGCCCAGGTATTATGAGAAAGCTGATATTTGGCATCTCAATAGGAAGGACACAATTATCCAAGCAAGAAAAAGACTTTTACAACTTCCGGTCACCAAAGGGAGGTGTGTGGAGGGACGGAAGTTCCCTGGTTAATCCACAGGAGAACTTCACCTATGTGAAGTTCACGAGGGCCCCACGGCTGCTGAGGTGAGGATCTCATCTTTCACAGCTCCCATCAGCAAGAGAAACGAAGATGATACATCAAATTCTGGAATCATTACCAAGCTGTGAAGATCCAGTCTACACACTAATCGACCTCCAGGAGTGACACTGGAGTTTTGGAGTCTAAATGCATCCAGATGGCCAAGCAATCAATAACCCCCAGGAAAGCCAGTCAGAATTAGCAGGGGCCCAGCAGACTGTAGCCTGAGAGACACTGGGCAGGGCCGGAAGGAAACCCACTTGTTTGCCAGAACTGAAATGGAAGGGCTTGGCCCAGGCACAGTGACTCTTCTGAAAGAGGGTGCTTCTTTCCCCAAGAGTCTGATTCCCCAATCTCCACGAGGACAGGAATTCTGGGCATCCCTTTACCGACACATCTCCAGATCCTGGCACAGTACCAGGCACATAGCAAATCTTCACCAAATGTTTGTTGAGTAAATGAATAAACCACCCAATGCGGTACCACTTTCTTAACATCTGTTGCTGTCGATTTCTCTAGTTCTGTGCCTCTCCATTCTCCACCACACACGTGAAGTTCTAGCCACGGTGAAGATGCAGAGGGACCACTGGTGGTGGAAATGCAAATCTGTGGAAGTACTCTGAATAAATATTAGGCAGTATCTATTAAAGTTGAATATACACACATAAACTGACCCAGTAATCCCATTCCTAGGTATATGTGCACGTATGCACATATGTTCACTAAGAGATATGTATAAGGATTTTCTTAGCATCGCTCACTATTTACAATGACCCCCAAGCTGGAAACGACCAAGATGCCCATCAGCGGTAGAAAGGACAGAATAGACAACCACACTGTCATAGAATCACACAGTGGAGTACAATAAGTGATGAGAATGAACAGACAACTACAGGCAACAGCGCGGATGAACGTGACAAATAAAATGCTAAGTGAAAGAAACCAGGCACAAGGATCCTAGTGTATGATGCAATTATATAAAGTTCAAAAGCAAGCGAAACAATCTGTTCTGTTGGAAGACAGGGAGTGGCTACCCTCGGGGATGGCAGTGGCCAAAAGCAGGTGTGGTGGAAATTGAGGGGCGCTCGCAATGACCCATTTCTTAATGGGGGTGCTTGTTGCACGGATATGTTTGGACTGCAAGCATTCACTACACCACATACACTTCTAATGTGTGCTTTTTGCTGCATTTGGGTTATCCTTTATTTTGAAACATTTTTACTTTTTTAAGGATTTTACTTTATTTACTTTTGGAGAGAGGGGAAGGGAGGGAGAGAGCGGGGAAACATCACTGTGTGAGAGAAACATCAGTCACTTGCCTCTCACACACGCCCTGACCGGGGGACTGGGCCCACAGCCCAGGCGTGGACCCTGATGGGGAATCAAACCAGTGACCTTTTACTTTTGGGGACAATACTCAACCAATGGAGCCACGCTGCTCAGGGATTAACATTTTTAATAAAAAACGAATCCTACCCAACAACTTCCAAACCCAAATGTTTTCAGAGGTCACTATGTGTACTTAATGGAGGTGAGAGAAATGGGCCCGTGGGCCAGGCACGAGGGACAGAAGAAGTGGGAGGGGCTGAGGGGAACAGGGAGGCAAAGCCCCTTCACAGACATTTAAATTCAGATTTTAAACAGCTCTGCGCTCACCCAACCAAACATGACCGTGGGCCCAACTCAACCCACGTGTAACCACAACTACCCACCTCTTCAGGTCCAGCCCGCAGCCAAACGCCCACAGCCTCTAGACCGTGAGCATGCCTGTGAGGCTGCGTTTGCACACGGCCTTCTGCTGCCTTCTCCCATGGCAACGCCTTCCTTGTCCCCCAGGGTTTAGCTCAACACTGAACTCAACTCACCCACGGACAAGCCTTGCTGACCCTTCCTCTCTCAAGCGCTCACAATCACTTCCTCCTTCGTGCTGCCTCCCGCACAGGCAAATATTCAGGACCTAGGACAATGCCTTGCAAATACCAATAATGCCTGCTGTAAATATATGCAGAGTGAGGCTGTAGCTCTAACACTATGCCCTTTATCCAGAAGAGTAAAGTTATAAAGCCCATAGACAAATATGCATAGCCGGGCAATCCCTCATACCAAACCCAGAGGACTACCCGAACAGTCTTTACTTGGGAGGGAGGCTGGAATTGTCTCTTTATTATAACACAATGCCCACACCTACAAGCATTCTCTTCTTGATTCTTAGAAATGATATCCCTTGAGGCATGACCCAACTTGGAAGACCCTTTGACTTGGACCCTCCTTCTCTTCGTCCTCTCCCCACTGGACCCTTAGCTCAGTAAAGCCATTGCCCATTCTTCCTGTGCCCAGTTTCCAGTGCAATTTTTCAGCCAGTTGGATCTGCCTTTTGTTCCATTGTTAGGTTGGAGCAGGAAGAGGGGCTCCCAGGTCTTTTGGGGAGGAGGGGTGAGGTACTCACCCTGGCCCCACTCACGAATTATCAAAAAAGTGATCAGCTCTATCACACTGCCAGGATCAATCCCCCACTAGCTCATCCCTAAGGCATCGTTATGCTGAAAGAGTATCTCCCACTGGCATTCTAGCCTTGGTATATGCCACAGGAAGGGAGGGGTGCAGGGAGGAGAATAAGTCCCTCTCCTCCTCTACCATCATAAACATCGCACTGTATTGTGATGAGTTGTATGCAATCTGCTTCTCCTAGGAGACTGTGAGCTCCCTGAGGGCACCGACTATGTTTTATTCTTCTCTACATCTAAGCATCCTCAAGGCACTCGCAGAGGGATGGGGAGGGGGTGCCATATGGTGATGTGCTCTGCTGGGGAGTGGCTGAGATGAAAGCTGCCGCCACTGGCAAAAAAAAGGGTCGTTTTAAACCACATTCACATTTGCCTCCAACAGACTGCATCTGTCCAACGTTCTGTACAGTTGTGTTTGTGCTACAGAAGACAAAAGACACCAAGTGAGAGTTTGGGCAACTGAAAGCTTGGGCCGTTCAGAATGATGGGCCTGCATACAGCTCTCTCAGCTGGAAGCTCTGGGTACCCACCCCACCTTTGGTGTTCAGCATGCTGCATGCAGGGCGGAAGATTCAGGATGCTGCAATGCACTGTTTGGACTATAAGAGCATCCACGGGCACCACCAGGCACCAGTACCATGCACAGTCTAACAGGGACTGGCATTCCGGCCTATATTTTTAAATTGAAAATAATCTTCTTAATATAAGCACAATACATGTTAACTGTGGAAAACATTGAAAACACAAGGAAGCATAAATATATTTTTTAAAAAAACACGTGGTAGTAGTACCTAGAAATAAACACCGTAACTCTTCCCAGACTTTAATGTACCAGTCCTGGCCCTGGTCTCAGAAAGTGCTTGGCTGTATCCTCATGTTAATTCAACTCTGTTCCACACAGTTTCTGCTAGGTGTGGTCCCCTCCTTAATGCCTCTTACACGCCCTTGGCCACCTCCACTTCCCTCCAGCCATGGTGACTCTCACCTCTGGTGCACGGCGGGCGACGGCTGCTGCCCCTTCTTCTCCACTCCACGTAACATGCGCACTTATAGCATCAACTTTGCACCCTCCTCCGCTGGAGCCCTCCCCTTTGGGTTATCAAGAGGCTATGTTGTGACACCCCCAAATGTGTTACCATGTGCCTGCTACACCCACTCTAATTCTTCTGGAGGCAAGGGTGATGCCTCTGACTAATTAGGGAAGCTTACGTACTAGGAAAAAGAGGAAATAAAACACTACACACGTGTTCCTGCATTTCACCAAGTCTAAGATGCTAATAATTATAATGCACAGCATTTAAAAATGTTTGTTGAGGCCTAGTACACAGGAAGTGCATGAAACATAAGGGTATAATTCCAAGAATCATCACCAAGCGAGCGTCTGTGTGACCATCAGCTGGGTCGAGAAACAGAGCGTCTCTTCCTTGTTTCCATGCCTTTGCTTCTATTTGTTTGTTAGTGGGAGTGGGGGCTGGGACGGGCAGAGGAGGGCAAAGAGGGGAAAAATGGGATAACTATAATAGAATAGAATAACAATAAAAATGATTAAACTTAAAAAAGAAATAGAACGATGCCAGCCTTTTAGAAGTCCCCTTCACATCCTCTGCGTCCTCCTAGAACACCTGCTGGGCCTATAACACTCAATCTCGGTTTGGCCTGCGTTTTTGGAACTTTATGTACGTAGCATCGTGCATTATATATTCTTTTGTTTATAACTTCTATCACTCAACGTTGTACTTGTGAGATTCATCTTTGACTTGCCACTATTTTACACAGTCCTAAAAAAGGAAAAACACTACCAATTAAACTATGGCACAAAGCTTTCTCATCACTCATACTTTTTTATGTTACACCTACTTAAAGAGCTCTTTCAGACTTCTTCAGACTTTTATTACATATTATTCTTATACGCTCATAAAAAGGGACGTTATAACAAGCGAAGGAAATCGGTAGGGTATTCTTAAAACTCCTTTATGTTCAGAATCCAATTCTTCTAAACCATCCTGACTCACAGTGAAGAATGTGCATTTCTTTCTCACACTGTGCCATTCACTGTACAGCTGCACGGGTGATCCAGCTTTTTCTCGGTGTCCTGCCATTGTCTCCAGAGTTTTCTTCCAAGCTGGTGGCATGAGTCTGCAAATGTGGATGCTGAAACTTTCTTAATCTTCCTGGAGGTGTCAATGAATGGTTTCCAGACAATCACAATTCACAGTCTCTCCTCAAATGATCCTTCGCACAGCTTGCTGACTGAAGCATCACAGAGCTGAGTGGTCAGCTAGGCCACCGGGAATAAGACACAAGTGTGCAAATACCCAGATGGTGACAACCACATAATGATGGCTGTCTCGCTGGCAGTGACTGTATATGGCTATCAACTCCCAGATGCAGCCCAATTTCTGCAACGACACCATGCTATTGAATGTGTGTTTCAGAAACATTGAAATGTGGTAATATCGTAATGTATTTAGCTTGCTTTAGTATGCAGTAGGAAACTGTCATGTGGTAGGACTATATTTCCCTAAGAAAGGGAGAAAAAAATAGACAACAAAAAATAAATGATGTAGTATATCAAGAAAATGTTTGGGCCAAAAGACTGAGAAGCTGACTTCAGTTTAATTATAAAACAAAGGATGAGGTGAATTTGGCTGAATTTATTTAAATTTTACACTAAAAACCCTTTGGGACTTTGTGTTTTATCTCTCTCATGACCTCGCAGTAGCCGTGCTCACCGCCCTGGGAGCACCGCCACCAGCCATCCACCCCGCTTCCCAAGCTGGGAATGTAGCTGACGTCTCCTTCACTCACGACCCCCACGTCCAACCCGTGTCCAAATGGCACCCCTCTGACCACCCGGAGCTCTCTCCTGTCTATCCACACCTCTTCTCCTTCATCACAGGCACCCCAGGTCAAACCACCATTGTTGCTCACTTTGATGACGACCAAGGTCTCCTCCCAGGCCTATCCTAATCTCTCCCGGGCCCACTGCCACCCATGTGCCCCCCAGCAAAGAGGGGGTCTCTCTAAAACACAGATCTGGCCATGCCATCCCACGACTCCGACAGGTAACGTCCACACTCCTTACTGTGGCTCATAAATCTGCGCATGTTCAGGCTGATAAATGCCACGTATGGCCATGCTGGCGTGTCCTGGACAACTCTAGGGCACACCGTTCTCTCAACTGTGAGGAGGCTGACCGAGGGAGCTGTGGCCATCCACACCAGCCCTGCCCTGCTTGCTTCTCCAGCCCTGTCTGTACTGCTTTCCCCCACCTCCTCACGCTGGACCTTTTCCTGGTGCCCCCTCCACCCCGAAGTGCTTCCCAGCTTGGCCTGTGCTGTTCTGCCTGGTGCGGCACACTTACCCTCAATTCCTCCTTCACTTCGTAACTCCTACTAATCCCGCATGACTCAGTTTGAATGGCACTTCCTCAAGAAAGCCTTCCCTGACCGTCTGTCCAGGTTTTCTGTGTGACCATTCATAGATCTGGTTAAAATTGTAACAAATAGTTTACCGTGTACTTTATGGTATAATATATGTATCCTTGTCTGGCATATCAACTGCCCAAGGAGAGAAACCGCCCCCTCCCAATGTCCAGCCTAGTGCCAGGCACAGAGCATGTGTTCAATAGGGAGGGAATGAATGAATGGTGGATGCAGGATGGATGGGTAAGAAGATGACTGAATGAATAAGTGAATGAATCCCTTTAAAACAAATAGAAGTAGCGCTAATCCATTTGGCAAAGTTCGGGGCAGCCTGAGATCCCCAGTCCTCTCTCCTTCTTCATCCTAACCTGTCATCTACCTAGTTTGGTCTGAGAATTGGGACCCTCTGCTGGTCCCAAAATTGCCTTCAACCTGGAGTGGCCAAAGGTAGGAAATAAAACACAGGATGCCCAGTTAAATTTAAATTTCAGCTAAGCAGTGAATTATTTTTTAGTATTACTATGACAAAACGAATATTAAAAGTTTTCTTTTGGCATAGTAAAACTGAAAAAAATACATTCTTTATCTGAAATTCAAATTTAACTGAAAACCCTGTGCTTTTTCTGACAACCACACTTCAACTCTTGTGCAAAGCCTGGACCTATTTGCTCTCAGCTCCTGGCTCCTGCTTATCACAGGGGTCTGACTTCTGGGGACTACGTTTCCCAGAAACCTTTGCTCGCTGGCTTCTGGATTGGGCCAGAGGAAGGCACAAATGGAAAAGTAGATTACAATAAGAGAAGTCAGTCCTTCTCTCCTTTCTTCTCTTCCTGAGGCAACATCTCTAGGAGTAGCCACGCGGCCTCTATGAGACCATCTCCTGCTACCAGGCTCCCCGTGGTTCCAGCTTCCAAAGGTGACCCTTTGGTCACACCGCCTCCCCTCTCTGTGCCTAGGAATGGTAGGTAGCGTCTTCTGGTTCTACCAGTCTCTGAGTTGGCTCGCCATTTCAGTTTGGCTTCTCCATTCTCGGCTCCTCTGTGTAACCCCATGCCATGCATTAAATTCCTTTTGTAGTAAAACCTCAGAAGGTTTCTGAGGTGAACCCCAGCTCATAGACCCCAAGTCTCTGCCTCCTTGTACAGCCCCCTGCCCTGCTTACTAGGCACAGCTCCTCCTGCAAGACTGTGAGCCAAGTGTATCATCCCTAACACCGTCCCTATTGTCAAGTCCTTTCACTGAGATGGCAGTAACAGCTGGCCCAATGTTGGGGAAATGGCTTCGTTACTATTTTTGTGAGTAGCAGTAACAGCTAGTATTTATTGACCAGTTACTATAAGCAAAGCACAACATGTGCTTCCTCGCATTTACTTTCCAATGTAATTTCCTGACTTGGTACCATTATCCCCATTTAGCAGATGACAAACTTGAGTCTCAGAGATCAAGGTCATCATGCATTTAAGAAGGGCAAACCCAAGCTGGTGTGACTCCATGCTCTTAATTGTCCCACTCTTCTGCCTGGGAATCCGGTCCCATTCCCTCTATCACGCTGTCTTCTGACTGTGGCCTTGAAGCCAGTGCCCAGTCTCTCGGAAGACTTGGGCACCTTCAGAAGCTGGTGTGTATGCTTTCTCTGGAGGGCTCTTTGAGTTTTTCAGCCAGCGGGCTGTATACCTCGAGGCTGCTTCAAAGGAACCAGTCTCAGTGGTGTATGTGTGCATGGGGAGTGACCTTGAAATCTGCAATGAAGTCGCTCTGTCAGCTGCCATTGTAGTGAGAAGCCAGCCTCACGGCTCCGCAGGGGACCCAGGGAGACATGAAAGGCACACAGAGTCAGGTGGAAGGAGAAGTCATTAATCAGGCACAGGGGCCATCAGCACCAAGGGAGCATCTGCATTAACGAAATGTGAAGTGTCACCCACGCAGCACTGTGAGAAGGCCTCCTGATGTATGTGACCTTAGAACAGCCCACTTTGTAGCAAAAATAAATAATGAAGTGAGGCTGACACCCATCTCTTCATCACTCGTTCGAGCTTCTGGGAAATCTGCAGCTAACGGAGCACTGCACGACACCGAGCTGCACAATCAGACGCACAGAGAGGTGCCTCCACGGGGGTCTGCATCAGACTTCAGCCCCTGTTAGCCACCAGCTGCCACCTCGGGGATCCAGCTGTTTAACATTTGCAAACCAATGTCTATTTTTAACATGGCACAGGTGTCAGGTACTGGGCAGAGAGCCAGGCAGGGATGAAGTGAGCACAGTCTGATCTGACAAAGTTCCCTGATCTGGGGAGGGGTGGGGGAGAGGAGGCAGGGTGCCTTGGGAAGCAGACAGGGTATGTGAGGTCTGTCCAGAAAGTATCCAGCCACACACTATTTAAAAGGGAGACCTTTATTAAAAAAGATACAAGAAACACTGTACACAGGACAATTATGCCTTAGTCCCCTTCAAAATAGGCACCTTGGGACCTCACACAGTTCTCCCAACTGTCATCAGCTGCCCTGTTGCATTTTCCTGAATTTTATCAATGGTATGAAATCTCTTCCCTTTCAAAGGTGATTTTAGTTTTGGGAAGAGCCAGAAGTCACAGGGCACCATTCTGGGCTGTAGTGGGGCTGAGTCACCTGGGTGACTCGATGTTTCACCAAAAACCCCTGTACAAGACGTGATGCGTGAGTGGGTGCGTTGTCCTGATGAAGCTGCCAATCACCAGCTGCCCGTAGCTGCGGCCTTCTGAATCATACAAATAGTTTCCGTGGAGGAATGTTCAAGTTCAACACAAAATTTGATGTAGATTCATTGCTCTACTCACTCAGTCATTTTGAATGCGATGACCACACAGTTCACTTGCTCACTCAATGGTGTCTACCTCTCCCATAGACTAGTACAGTGAAGTCATCATTGTTCATGCATGTGCATTCCAGCCCACTCTCCTTGGCTGCCAGGTTACATCAATGTTGCACAAACTATTCTTATTATATTAACAATAGCTGGACTTTATATGGACAGACCTCGTATGTCTGGCAGTTTCCTTTCTGGGACCCCCCACATCAAATACCCAATGCTAACAGGCCACTGCTGCAGTGGCACAGGAAGGCCCACCTCCAAAGTCCCATCCACCCACTCCTCTTTAACCAGTGTTTACTGAGCATGTACTATGCCCCAGCGTTGTGCTGGGGGTAACCCCAGACATCCTCCATTAGGGAAGCCTTTCCCTATATTCTGTCCCATTCCCTCAAGATCTTGCTTTCTGGTCAGTTGTTTCATTCTGTCCAAGAAGTGTTCATTAGGCACCTGCTCTGTGAGGCACTGCAGGTGAATATACAGCAGTGCACAAGACAGACACAGTCAGTGACACACGGTGGCAAGAGCAACAGATTTAGAGGCAGACGACTGACTGTGGACCAGACAGTCCACTCCTCGGAACACCGGTCTCCCACTTAATGAGGCAGGACGATGCTACCCTCTTCACAGAGATATTACGACTCGCAGAGATGAAGAATGTGAACATTACCAATTTCATCCACAAAGGCCTTATTTCTAAATGAGGTCGTGTTCTGAGGTTATCAGTAGTTATAAATTTGGAGGGACACTAACCTACTATGATTACACTATATTATCAATTAATTAGTGTTTTTAAGGTTTGACTGTATGTTTATGACTCTTCTTATTCAACCAGCCTATAAACGCTTCAAGATCGGGAGACTGGATAACATTTTCTTGAATCCCCATTTTCACCAGCATCTAATTATCAGTTGAAGGAAGGAAGGAAGGAAGGGAGGGAGGGAGGGAGGGAGGGAGGAAGGAAGGAAAGGAAGGAAGGAAGGAAAAAAGGGAGGGAGGGAGGGAGGGAGGGATACTGAGAGGGGGCTGCACCCCCAAGGGCCAGGCTAGGAAAATAAATGAAGGCAAAAGGGGTCCTGCTGGGCGAAGTGGGGGGCACATGCCCTCGATGAGAGCACTGCCCCTCAACCCCAGCCAACTCCTGCCATACCGGGTCAGGCTCAGGGTGGCCGGACCTTCTAATCTTTCAACAGAAGCAGAAAATGTGGCCTATTATGTGAAATCTCTCAAGTTTCCAATGGTGGCAATAAACAAAATACACTGATGAGCTGAATCGGGCGCCCAGGCCAACAACTGATAGTGTCTACATGAGACCCAAGGAGTGACTCTGATGGTGTCCTTGCAGACAGGCCAGGGACACAGACGTCTTTGAGATGGTGGGCCTGGCAACGTCTCTCCCTTGCCTACCTGTGGGTTGGGAATTTGTGGAGTCCTGCAGAGATTTACAAGTGGGAAATTCGTGCCCTCATCCATTCCTGACCTCATCAATTCGTGCATTCAAGAAGAATTCACTGAGCCTCCACTCTGTGTGATGCTATGCGGGGGCTGAGCACACACAGGAGACCAACACAGATCATGCCTGCCCTCATGGAGCCTGGAAAGGGAGAGACACTAAACTGATCATTATTCAAATAACTATTTCACCACAACTGTGGTGAACTGGAAGGAAGACAGGGGCAACATTTTCCTCTCTCAGTTTTTTGGTATTTTTTTTTAAAGATTTTATTTTATTTTTTTTAAGATTTTATTTATTTATTTTTAGAGAGGGAAGGGAGAGAGATAGAGAGAGAGAGAAACATCAACGTGCGGTTGCTGGGGGTTATGGCCTGCAACCCAGGCATGTACCCTGGCTGGGAATCAAACCTGGGACACTTTGGTTCCCAGCCCGCGCTCCATCCACTGAGCTACGCCAGCCAGGGCTAGTTTTTTGGTATTTTTATTTCGTTTATTTGAGAATAGAGATATGTGCATTGAGTCCCATGAAAACCTGAAGAACCCAAACAGAACAGAATTCTTTGAAAAGTGATTGGAAAAGTTAATAACAGCTACCATTTAGTGAGCACCTACTGTGTCCATCCTTGCACCAAACGTGTTAAATGTGTTTTCTTTCACTGTCAAAACAAGCCTGCAGGGTAAATATTAGTTCCTTTTTCTAAAGGACAACTCTAAAGCTGAGAGAGATTAAGTAAATCACCCAAGGTTAGACCACATCATTTCTGTTTATATTCCATTGGCTATAACTTGGTCACATGGTAACAGCTACCACAAGGAAGGCTGGGAAATGTAGTCCATCTGTGTGTCAAGGAAGAAAGGAAACTCATTTGTGATCAGCTAGTACTCCTGCCACACTGCTTCCAATAAGCCATTTATTCTGGTTGTATCTTTTGAGTACCTGATAAAGTTCACCCCAGCTTCCCTTCCCTTCTGGTGTGCTCAAGAAGCCTTTATTTATGTTACTCACTGTTTTATATTTACAGTAAAAGCTATTTAAAGTCTATAACTGCTTCACACTATCATTGTCTTACAAGTTTTGGAGAGGTTGGAGTCTTGAGGAGAGACATGCTTTCTTTTCCATGGATTAGAAATGACTACAGCCCTCTAAGCAATCTTGCCAAGAACTGAGAAAATAATATAGTGAAAAGCTTTCAAAAGGAAGATTTTACTCATGTACTCATTCAGAGCTAGGTCTGCAAAGAAGACAGGGAAATACCATAAGCCAATTTCAAAGCAAATGTCATCCAAGACTCCTAAGTGGTTTCCTCTTGTCGTTTCCCTTTATGACACACTGAAAATTTTAGGGTATGTCAATAAATACCACGATTTGCCATTTCCTTTCAAAGCCCTCCCTGTTGTGAAATTCCAATTAGGTAATCCCTAAAACAATATCTTCTAGACGACAATACTGAGTATGTCTGCTTTTATCTTATGTTGCCCTTTATGTAAAGAACTCTCGCCCTATTCGCTACCAGCAGGGGATACCCGATGAAATGGGCTCCCCCGGCCCCCTTTGGTGGATAAATCACACACGGCCTTACATGCCTCCCTACAAGGGGATTTACTCGAACTGTGTTTTATGGAATACTCTTCCTGTGTGTGTTAATAACTGTTTGGAGGAAAATGGGATGCAAAGAAGGGATTCTGGGGGAAAAATAAGAGGGGACAAGCGGGGTTAAAGAAAGATAAAGGGGATTCTTTCCTGTAGACCTTTCAGAACCTTCTGTATGCTAATGAGGGACTGAATAGTGAAGAGAGGGTGCACGCTGATTGGAGACAGAGACAGCTGCTACAGACAGACAGAAGCCGCTGACAGTGACAGCGAGCGAGCACGCCTTGCATTTCCATGCACTCATATGCCATTCTTCTGAGTTTAAAAACCAAGGCTACTGCTCTGCTCAAAATATTCCTAGATGGGATATTGGATACCTTTCCTGATCACTCCATTGTAAGTCAAGGGTATGGGGGGAAAAAAACCCTCTTAATTCAGATTAAGAACAGAAATATTGGGGTCAAAAGACCTGGGTTTGAATCTTTATTCTTCCACTCACTAGCTGTGCAACCTTGGGTAAGTTAACTAATCTCTCTGAGTACTATTTCTTGATGTTCCATTTCCTCATATGTAGAATGGGGATAACAAGAAGCCTACCTCACTGGGACACTGCGAAAATTAAGTGGGAAAAACTCTGACAAATACTGAGTTGGCTTCCTGCCACACAATGATCAACTTCCCCCCAAAGGAAAAAAAAAACACTGTTATAGTTATTATAGTACATTTCCTAGATTTGTTCTACGTGACAACCTTCTAACACAGAATATGTGCTAGCACCTCAAGGAACACTGCAGAACCGAGTTTGGGACATGCTAAGCAAGTGGACACTGGACAAAGATGACATCATATGGTGACAACAGGCTACAAGGAAGTTACAGGACCCAGAGGGAGTACACCCAGGAGCTCGACACGAACATGGTCTCTCCACCCATCTCCCAGAATCCAAGATGCTTCATCTGAAGATGATGCCAATTTCGTGGCTCAGCTTGCAAAGTCCTGCTGCCTGGGCCTCCTGTTCACCAAGTTCCAATCCCAGGCAGGACTTAAAGAGTTTGGGGCTGGCCTTCCTCTGCTCAAAACGAGGACCTGCCTGCTGGAGGCCACGCGGAGCTCTCAGAACCCACCCACACACTACCATTCCATCAACCATCCAGGTCAGTGCTTCCCCGTTTCCCGCTGGAGAGGATTCTGCTCCTGTGGCTAGAGAGCCCCGTGGAGTCTGCTCCTGTGGCTACAGAGCCCTGTGGAGTCTACCGCAGCCTGTCTGCTCCGTTCTCTGTGAGAGACGACCTGCCCCCAAATGCAGTTACAGCCGTCCAAGTTCCAATGACTGTCACCTCACTCCTTCACACTTCCAATGTGCCAGGCAGTGCACTGAGCACGTGAGATGCACCCCTCATTCAACCTTTACAAGAACTCCACGTGCCCATGTCACAGACGAAGAGAGTGAGGTCACAGGGGATGAAAAGACTTGCCCGAGTCCTCCCAGTAAGTTAGGATCGGAACCTGGACCACGTCTCCCGGGTTTGGTTCACTTACTTCACACCGCCTCCTTTTGCTCATCGTTTTCGTCCCCCTTCTGCCTGTTCTCTGCCGTAGTCTCCTAGAAAGAACTGGACAGACTCTGGCAGGAAGAAGGGGTGCTAGCTGGGTACCCTGATTCCCAGAAAAAACAGCTTTCCACTCACGGATGTTCAGCAGATTCGCCTGCTCCCAGTATCGGGGCCAGCAGCGGGTGGGTGGCTGAGAAGAGCCCAAGTGGGGAACCATGAAATGGAATGCACTCCCACCTGCAAGTGTTTCCATTTAACCTACAGTGAGGCGGAGGCATTTGTCCGCCCTCTTTTCGGGCTGGGAGCAGGTCTTGTCACGGAGCGCGGCAGCCCTAATGGGATATTCCCTTGTCTCTTTCTTGCATAAGTCACAGCCACCATATATTGCCTCTGATACCCAATTCCGACGGCTTTAGAAAAGTGCACTTTGAAGCCGGCACGTGCGAAGCTACCCGAGTGCCGCGCTCTTCCAGAATTTTGTGATTTTTTTTTGGCCCGTCTCTCGAGTTTTTGTCCCCTCCGTTGACAGCATTTCTTTGCAAGTCACCTTTTCAAGTCTTTTTCAAAGCCTTTAACTTAGTGTTCATGGAAATAACTCCTCGCTTTAAACTCTTCTATATCATCTGCGATTTGTGATATTTAATTAAACGCTACACGTAAAATAGAGCAGCAGGGAGGAGCCGTGATCTCCGTGATACCTGCCCGACAGGCTCCCTCGCCTCCTTCCCATGATGCTCCACTGTTACCTTCCCAGCAAGACAAAACTGCGACCCTCCCCAGACCCCTCCCCCGCCCACGGTTCCCTACAGCACTTACAATCACCTGAGGTTCTGAACATTTCATCTTCTGTTTACTATTGTTTTGCTCCATTAGAATGTTATAAAGACAGAGACTTCATTTTGTTTGCGGATGTATCCCTGACACTTGGCACACCGTAAGTCCTCGATAAATACAATTTTAAAAAACAAGTATGACTTGTGTTAAGAGCATTAAATTACTTTTGTAATTCAAAAATATGGTGCAACCTAAAATTTAAAATATTTTAAATAATAATATACAAATATATTTTACATGTCAAAAATACATAGTGAAAGGCAGTCCCGCGTCCAGGACTGTAGGGCCCTACGTCCACCGGCCGTAGCCGCGTCCAGCCCGCCCCACAACGGAGAGAAGCAGGGCTGCACCGGCCCCCTCCCCACTGCCCTCCCCGGCCTCCTCACAGCCCCCCGCACAGAGGAAGAATGAATGACCCTGGGCCTGCTCTCCGAGGTGTCCAGGGGCCAGGCTACTGCCCGGGCCACATCGGTCTGCCTGTTGTTACCATGTCAACTCGAGCCTTTGTCCGCGACACGGTGACCAACTCCCATTACTCACTCTGTCCTTTCCTGTCCAGCTGTGCCAATAAAATGATTTATCAGCAGGAGCTCAGGACTGGCTGCCAGGTTCTGGGAGAAGAAGGAGACATGGGAACTTTTTTTTTTTAAATAAAATAAAGGCCTGGTCCCCAAAGGACACACATCACAATTTCAAATGCCTTTCCCACGAGTGCTGGATGTTGCATACATTCATGCATTTATTCATTCATTCAGCAAACGTTTGCTGAGGACCAGAGCTGAGCCAGGCCTATGGGATTTGGTAGCGAGCAAAGAGGTGAGGTCTTCCGCCCTTTGGAGTCACAGATCCGGGGGAAGGGTGCCACGAAAGCAGACTCAGTGCACATTAGTTACAGATGCATTTAAGCAAGCCAGGGATGCTATCAAGGCAAGAGGCAGGGGCCTCAAATGGCCTGGTGGGGGGAGAAGGCCTCTCTACGAAGGCGATTCTTGAGCTGTGACCTGAAGGCAGAAGAGAAGTCCAGTCCATCAAGAGGGAGGGAAAAGCACGCCAGGTGGAGGATACGGCACCACCAGCAAAGGCCCTGTGGTCAGAAGGAGCTTGGTGTTTGTGAGGATCTATCTGTAAGAGGAAGTGTGGCCAGGAAGCAGAGACCAGAGGATGCAGGGCTCCGAGGGCCTTTATAATGTAGTCGGTCTTTATCCAAAAGGGCCGGGGAAGAGAACTGGAGGGTTGCACATGGAGGCATGCCAGGACCCTATACGCACTCTAGGAAGACCACTAAGGAAAACAGATTAGGAGGGGACCTGTGTGGAGTAAGAAAAGACACTTAGGGACCCAGAACAGTGCTCTCCAGACTACCTGGAAGGAAGGCCCACTTTTTCCCCAGTCAATCACAAACCTCTACTTTTGTAAAATACGACAAAATTCGCTTACATGTCCAATTGCCATGAAAGTTGCTAAACGCCTGTGGGGTCTTTACTTCCTCTTCGTGGAGCAGGCAGCAGTTTGTGGACTATGTCTAGCTCACAGGTGGCAGTTTGAGTAGCACCGGTGTGGCATGAATAAGGTCCCCAAGAGAGACTCGGGTGTCCAAAGAGAGAACTCTATTTTCTAGAAGCTAGTTGAGTTTCAGACACCTGGCTTTTCTGCTCAGCCCAACATAAGAAACATGTTCTCAGCCCTTCCAGATAAACCTGCAAGTCACTACTCACACGCACTCGGGTGTTTATCCTCCTCCATCTCCCTCCCCCTGCACCCCCTCCCCACCACATCCCTGGGATCCCAGGCGCACAGCAGCCCGGATGGTCTTCCTGGGAAGAGGGCTGCTGTATATAGTTGTCTGCCTCTGCCCAGGGCTGGTTCCTGCCCTACATGTATCCTGTCCCTTCTCGTTCTTGAGATCATCTTCTGTCCGGCACTGACCTCCGCTGAGAGGGAGCTGCATCCTCTATTCTGGTCCTCCCCTGTTCGGCTCCTCAGGGCATCCCGTGGCTCACCAGTCCCCTCATCCTGGGACCAGCCTCCCCTCTGGCCCTTCCTCTTTCCCTCCTTCCCTCCCTCCAACTGGCTCCTTTCCCATCTCGCTCTGGGGCCACACACAACCCATGCTTTCTGTCAGTCGTCCCTCTGCTCAACACCGCTCATGACCACAGAGCAAGGCTGCTGATTCCCAGGGTATCAGAGGGGGGCAGCAAGACTCAGGTGCCCCATGCATGACCCTTGGTCTCTGTAATTAAAGTGGTATCCTCACACTTATATAAAATTCATATTCATTCCCATTCATATTTTCATACTTTGTCTCCTTCTCTCTCTCTTTCTTCCCCGCCCCCCTGTCCAAACTCTCCCCAGTCAGGCCTCTCTCATCAGAGGTGGGAGGAGGGGACCTGGCTCTGGTTGATGTTGATTTCCTGAACCTTCTGTCTCACAGCCAGATCAACGTTTTGCATTTAAAAGATGGTAAGTCACCACCCTTATTATCAACTCCTATTCTGCCACCATTCCCTGGGGAAGTGATTAGTGCTGGTCACCAATATTCCCAATTCTTTCTTTCTTTCTTTCAGCAGGCTCCTCTGCTCTTCTGAATTAGACATGGCCACGTGATTTGCTATGGCCAATAAAATGGGAGCAGGAGTGACATGTGTCACCTCTGGGTGGAAGCATCTCAGAGCTATCAACAGTTCTGTCTTCTCCTCCTGCAGTAATCATGAAGCATGCTGGCTTCCGTTGACATGCGAGATCCCTGAGACCCAGGCAGCCTGGAATGCTGAACTCGCCAGAGGGCAGCTGCCCGGAGCATCGCCAAGGCTGTAGCAGGCTTTACCTTGAACGCAAACTAAACTTCTATGTGGAACCCACTGGCTGGCTGTTACAGCAGCATAGCAGTGCCTGTCCTGACTAACGTACCATGTTTCTGACCAAAACAGTGGATGATGAAAGTAAAAAGAAAAGGCACTCACTAGCTAATCTCAGTAGGTCATCCATCCGGGAGAGGTTGTGGCCATATTCTGAGCTTCAAATAATGGTGGCCTGGTTTGTAGAAGTAGTGGCTGCGAAGATGTGGACAGACTGGATATGCAGGGGAAAGAGACAGGTTTGGGTGACAGATGAGACTGGGAGGATGACAAGAGGCATATGTCAGGTTACACCCTGATCTCTGGCTCGGGGAACTGGGGAAATGGCAGACCCACTAAGTGAGATGTAGAGCACGGAAGAAGCACCTGCCTGTCCCAAGACTTCTGAACATGGCAGGTTACAACAACTGGGAAAAACAGCCTTTATTTCGGCCGATCTCCTGATTTCAGTGTGCAAGCCAGGGATGGTCTTGCTCAGTTATGTGGTCGACGCTCCAGAGGAACAGCCAATGGGACTCTGCTAAATCACTCCCATTTATAATCATCAGGAAAATACCAAACTACCAGGAAAAATGCCGCACTCCAGAAACCACTGGCATTTGAGCACTCAACGGAGCTGCCAGTGCTGAGGGTTTGACGGATGGAGAGGGCTGAGAGGAGGGGCTGCTTTCATTGTTCATTGCATCAACTAGTTACATGGCGTCCATTCATCAGCACAAGATGGCGAACGGGAGGCAGGCCTGAAGCTGAGACCCAGAGACTTGGGTCTTGGTACCAATTCTGCCATTCACGACCTTGGGCCAGACCAGGCACTCCCCCTTTCTGGGTGTCCCCAGCCCTACGGTGCAGACCTTCCCCAGGGGCCTGTGCACTCCTTGGAGGTCCGTAAATGGGCCTTAGGGTTCCCGAGAAATCATACCCAGAGCACTGTCTGGACGCGTGGATGCCTAGTATTAGAGAAGAGGGACCGTGGCTTTGATCACACCCTCAAGGAATTCTGGGACTTGGGAAGATGAAAACCCACTGACGGCGGAGATGGACACAGGCTGTGGGGATGAGGCAGGAGAAGCTGCAGGAGCCAGAGCAGGAAGGACCTTGTGAGCCACGCGAGAGAGCCAGGCATCGACCCGAAACGAACACAGGAATCCACTCGGGTTCTCTTTTCCAATCGCATCCGGGCAAGCCAAACAACAGATGTCGGAATATTCAGGAAAAGGGCAAGCAGAGAATAACTGAATCCTTCGTCCAGCAGGCATTTGTTGGACACCTGCTGTGTGCCAGGACCCGAAACTAGGGACCGTGCTATGGTGAGAAAGAAACAGGGACTGGGACCGACGGGCAGAGGAGTGCGTGTGTCTGTATGCGTGTGCACCTGCATCTGTCGGTCTCTGTGCGTATTGTGTCTGTGTGTCAGTATTATGTATGTGCATGTCAAAACGTGTCTCTATGTGTATATGTGTATGTGAGTGTGTCCATGTGTGTTTCTGTGTCTGTATGTGTGTATCAGTGTGTGTCTGTGAATGTGTCTGTGTGTGTGTTTGCACATATCTATAATGCGTGTCTCTGGGTGTCTGAGTGTGTATCTCTGTGTGTCTCTGCACCTGAGTGTGTGCTGGCCCTCGGGCAGCGGTGGGCTGGGAGCCCCAGGCGGGTCCTTTCCCACCAGAGCCCGGCTCTGGAAAGCTCCAGCGGACAGTGCACATCGAGGTCAGGAAGAGTCAGTGCTGAAGCTGCAAGGCAGAGAAGGCCGGTGCCAAGAGAGTGAAGGTCTGGGAACTAAAAAGTCTCGTTTCTAATACACAAAACTGGCAAATGGGGGCTGGCTGTCCCAGGCCCTCCTCTGGGGCTCCTCAATCTGCCACGGTGGAGAGCCAGCCTGAAACCTTGCTGGAGGTGGAATTTCTGGTTTTCTGCACAACTGGCTAGAAAACCTACATCATTACCCACATTCTCAGTGGCAGACATTCAGAGTTCTGGGTACATCTACTGACTGCAGACTGGAAAGGGTCTGAATATGGGTCCCTTCCCCGGGGGGAAAGTGGTGAGGCGCTGGTCTCTGCCTGAGGGCAGCAGGGCCAGAGCAGTGCGGCACGGAGACGTGGCGCAAGGAGGGGTCAGGAGCGAGCACCCTGCAGTCAGTGCGGTCAGAGCGAGCAGGTTTGAACCAGTGACCAGAGTGTGCCTCGGTCTACTCTTCTGTTGAATGGAGACAGCAACAGGACCTACCTGCTAGGGCTGTGTGAGAACTACATGAGCGGGGACTGGCACGCAGTGAACCCTAAATAAATACCACTGAGCAGAGAGAGCAAGAGAAAAGAAGGCAAGGAAATAAGATGTTACCCACTGATGATGCCAGGCAAGAAAAGGGCAAATCAATTTTTATGATATATTATTATAAATATTTTATCACATTAGAACTAGCTTGAGCTATGATATATCTTTTTCTCAACTGTACGGCATTTCTTTGTCTTTTCTACATCAATTATGCCATGTTTCACTAGGAAGGAAGAAAGGGAGGGAGGGGAGGAGGAAGGAGAGGAGGACATGGGAGGGAAGAGGAGAGGAGAGGAGAGGGGAGGGGAGGGGGAGGGGAGGGGGAGGGGAGGGGGAGGGGGAGGGCAGAAATCTGCCTCCCAAGCAGTGACTGATGTGTTGTGCATCAGCTGTGCAGTGTGTACAGGTTCCTGAGCGTCTGCAGTTTACGGGCTTCTGCTGGCTACGCACAAACACCCCCGGGAAGCCGGCATTCTCAGCTCCATTTTACCAATGAGGAGACCGGGGCGAGACAGGTCAAGTTGCTCACGCATGGTGACCCAACCAAGCCCCAGCTCCTCTGATCCCCTGCCTGGGAGTGCTGGGCCACCCTCCCACTGCCCCTCGAAATTCCTCACTTGTTCATTCGACAGGCGGTACTCGGAGTCCGGCTCCAGGCCCGGCCTCGTGATTGGAGCTGCAGTTTCAAGGGGCAGGCTACGCTCTAGTCCCAGGAGGTATTCCAACAGGCTTTCTCCGAGACTGTCCGCCCCAGAGCCATGCGCCCCACGGTCCTGCGCTCAGGCCCTCTCCCACACGGTGCTGTGTGAGGTCGGGCCCCCAAACGACCTCTCTGAGAGCCACGGTCCTCAGATGTGAAAGGATGATGGTGAGGACAGTCCCTACCTCCCAGGGCTGCCGTGAGTCTTACATAAAACGATTCCTGCAGAAGCCCCCAGTCTACCCTGGGCGGAACAGACAGGACACATTTCCTCCCTGACAGGTCCAAACACCCTCAAAGGAGACTCAGACACCTGGCCGAGAGTTGTGTCGAGTTCGTGGGAAGCACACAGATAACAAAGCCACGGGGAAGGCCAGGCAGCGATTTACTCCCAAGAGAACAAAAGGTGTTGCAGGAGGGGGAGGGACTCTGAGTGGCCGGCGGCCCGGCAGGTCACACCAGTTACAGTGAGTAAGGTGACATGAACCCCGAGGACGGGTCCCACAGAAATGACAACAGACTTGGGGGGCAGGGTGGCGTGGATAAAGGCGGGCACAGGTGGAAGCGGAGAAAGGAGAGCCGCTTCCTCACCCGCCACAGGGAGAAGCCAAGGGGCAGAGTCCAGAACGAAGTCACCAAGGCGCCACAGCGCCAGCAGGCTGCTGGGAGGCCGCACATGAGTCCATGTGCGCTAAGGACCTGGCGCAGGCGCTAAGGAGTAAAAAGAAGCTCGATCCGACTGACGTGAAAATTCCTTCACTGCTTGGCCAGGTGACCTCGGGCAAGTCACATAACTTAATAGAACCTCGCCCATCCATATGGAGGGATGAGCGCCCCACATCCCCCAGGGGCAGTGAGGAAGCTTGAAATCGAGCCTGCAAAGCTCCTAGCCTGGCCAGTGACGGCCACGGTGGCAGCCTCATCCTGACAAGGGGCCCTCGCCCGGCCAGGCCTGCTTTCCAGGAAAGCCGAGGAGCCCACGCCGGCTCCTCCCTCTCCAGGCGAACCCAACACGCGCTGCAGCACCAACCCTTCGGGCCGTCGGGCAGGGTGGGCAGGACCCAGTGGGTGCCCTCTGCTCCCCCCAAATGAATAAAGCATTACGGGAAAGCGTTATGCATCCTGCCAGCATCCATAAGGACCTAAATTATATATAACAAGGCTGCAAAAGCAATTCATCCCAGGCACGTGCAAGGCATAAAATGGGACCTCCTGGGCGCCCGAAACAATTTTCATATATTGCCATTTTTATCAGAGCAGTAAGGTCCACCCAAGGAAGACCCTGTCCCGAGGGTGTGTGGACACCTCCGCGGGGTTTATTTATTATCAGGGGAGAGAACACTGACTCTCCCTCCCAGCGCTGCCGCCTCCTCCACCCGCTGCCCCAGGGTGGCTGCCTCTCAGCTCGGGGGCTCTGGGATATGGAGACGCTGCCAAAAAGCAATCACCTTCCTAGAGGGGACCATCTGCTGAGGCGCTGGAGGCGGGACCAGGTGTGCTTCACATCCCCGGAGGGAGGGGAGTGGGGTGGAGGAATTGCAAGAAGAGAACACGGTATGGTAGCAAGAGCTCTAAATCTAAGCTCAGGAGTCCTGCCTTGGCCCCCGATGACAGGTGAGGCCCTGAAAGGTTAAGTAACTAGGTGACACGGGGAGAGAGAAGAGCTGAAATGACAACCCGGTCAGGTTCGGCTGACCTTTATTAGGTGGTCACTGTGTGCCGGCCCCAGGGATACGTGGTAGGGAGGTCCCCGTATGAGAGACCTCTGGCTGCCTCTCCATCTGCGTTTCTGACACTCGCCCTCCGCCGTGGGGCTTCGGCCCACCAGGCTGCCCTGCGTATGTGCTCCGTGGTGCTCAGTGCCTTCCTCTCTCGGGACTTTGCACTTGCTGTTCCCACTGCCTGGAACACTGTCTCTCCAGATAGCTGCAGAGCTGACTCCCTCGCCTCCTGGTCTGTGCCCAAACATCATCGCCTCCTCTGAGAGGCCTTCCCTCACCACTTTACCCAACTGGCAAGACCCTCCTCCCATGCCATGGTGCTCCACCAGCTTGTTGCAGTATTGGGTTCTCCGGAAACACACAGGGACGGCGAGTGGAGTGTAGGCGCAGGATGGGGCAGAAGGGGGAGCTGAGACTGTCACCCCCGTCCGACAAAGCCTCGTCCAACTCCGGGAGGAGCTCTGCAAGGAGTGGCCCAGCAGAATGTCCCAAGCCAGTGGAAATGGCCTTTGTACCCCTTCCCCACCGTCACTGCATGGCAGTGACGCTGAGAAAGGTGCAAGCTCGGGGCAGGTGGCCCTCTGCGGCTCAGGCAGGCCCCGAAGGGGCCCACAGGTGGGGGCTGTCTGCTGACCACTCTCTACAGCCGAGCACCCAGTCCCTCCTGACGGGGGTGGGGGGTGGGGGGTGGGGAGCACATCGACTCCGTGTCAACAACACTCCTTCTTGCTGCTTTAAATTTCTTCCCAGGGTTTACCCCCTACCCAACACTCTGTACATCTACGTATTTATTTATTATCTTCCCGGGCGACTGGACTGTGAGGCTTTCTAGAATATAGGTAACGACTGCCCTGTTCTCATCGCCTAGAACAGTGCTTGGCACATGGCAGATACCCAGTAAAAATCTGCTCGATGGCCCTTCCCATCTGACTTATTTCATTTGGCATGACACTCTCAAGATCCACCCATGACTCATCTGTGGGAGATAAAACAGAAAACCACGAAAGAGCAAGCGAAACACATACAGAAAACAGGATGGTGGTTACCAGACAGGAAGGGAGGTGGGGGGAGGGGGGGGGTAAAGGGGTCCAATGTGTCAAATGTGTGATGACGGAGGGAGACTAGACTCTGGGTGGTGAGCACACAGCGCAACGCACAGATGACGCATTATAGGACCGCACCCCTGACACTTACATAATGTTATTAACCAATATTACCCCAAGAAACTTAATGTAAAATTTTTTTTTACATTTTGTTCAATGCACACACAAATGAATGAGTGCCCTCCACTGCTCCCAGCGTACCTGGGGAGACGGATCAGTGAACGGATGATGCACCCTGGCACGGCGAACGCTCTCAAAGGGGCGGCGGGTGGTCTCCAACCAGCCTGGAGGTGGGAGTGTCCGAGGAGGTCTGTCTGACTCCAAGTCCACGGCCACTTCCGCCATGCCAGGGCAGGGCAAGCAGCACACAAGCAGCCTCCACTGTACTCCGACGGCCACTCCATCATCTTGATGTGTCGCGCACGGTCACTTAACCATTTCATGTTTTTATATATTGCCTCTCCAACCAGGTTATTACTTCTCTGAGCCCAGGGAGCGTGTCTTACATTTCTTTTCTTGATCCCCCCTCAACGCAGGTGTGGTGTGTCGTGCACCGCCGACACTCCCTGAAAAATTACTGGAATGGGAATAGGGCCTTTATGGAGAAAGACAGCGAGGCTGTGGGAGACCATGGTGTTTGATCTCCGGCTGGGACACAGGGTCTGTGAAAGCAGAAACAGCTATCGCTCAGTGAGCAGTGGCTCCCGCCAGACCCTGTGCCAAGCTTTCTGCATGCATCGCACCTACCGATTCTCCTGGCAGCCTTGCAAGGTAGAGGTCTGAATGCTGTCTCCATTTTACAGATGAGGACACTGAGGCTCGGAGAGGGGACACCTTTGCCCCAGGTTTCACAGTCACTATGGGGTAGAGCTGAGAGATCAGCCTGATTTGATGTTCCCTGCCGTTACACCGACTTTCTGAGGTTAATGTGACGGACTGTTTTAAATCAAGATGGAATCATGAAATCCGGGACATGAGATCGAACACCCCCACACGACTGAGCCTGACGTCACCGGGGTTTCTGTGTATTCAGGAGGCAGGGGCAGGAAACAGGGCCCCTCAGCCCTGTTCATTCTCTTCTCAGCAGTGATTCCACATGTCTCCTCTAGACCGTCAGTGGTGTCCCCGCCAGAAGAAAGAACCAGCGAGCTGTCTTCCAAGAGACTTATGGGACGACACCAAGGCTGGGTGACTGTGCTAAGATCACTATACACACGAAAACCCGCCTTCCCAACCCACCGATGACAGCATCATCTCTCAGGGTCAGACTCACGTGAGCCACACTTTGAAACTGATGAACACACTGGGTGAAAAGTATTCATTTGCGAAAGAAATTACTATTACTATTGACTGGTTCAGAAAGTCAACACAACCTGTACTTCCTCCCCTGGTAAGCAGAACATCCTGGGGAAATAAATAATAATCTCATTTCCGGATGCATAAAATCGGGACAAGGTGAGACAGGCGTGCTCACTGCACGGTTAGCGGCAGCGGACTGGAAAGGCTGGGGCCGAGCATCTCGGGGCAGGTGCTTCCGAGGGATCGTCACCATGGCAGACCAAGCGGCGGGGCAGAGGTTGCAGACCTTCTGCAGCCCGGCCTCCGAAACCACACGGCGCCACTTCCACTTCGCGCTCTTTCTCAGAGTCAGCCGCAGGGTGAGGCTGAACTCAAGGGGGAGGGAAGCAGACCCTGCCTCTTATCGGGAAGCGAGACGAGGAAATTTCAGCCACCGTCACTCGACCACAGTTACCAGTCTGCCTGTATGCTACTTGTAGCTAAAAGCCTTCCTCTAGAACAAGAGACATGGGAAGACCACGGCTCCCCCTCCACGGGGCCGAGCTGCAGTGGCTGCACTGCCAAGGTCGTCACTGGCAAGTGTCTGTCCTCTAGGTTCCTGTGGCACGTGATGGTACCCATGGTCTTTCTTTCAATGTGTTAATATGTCCAAGCATGTGACAGGCACGCCTTGAAGGCCTGGGAGCCATCCTGCCTCTTTAAGGGAACGTGCATCGCTCTGCTTTGATCTATAATATATCGACCTCACCATTTAACTCTCAGAAGGCAATCTCCACTCCCTACATTTTCCCGGCGCTTGAGAAAACATCACGCTAGCACAGTAATTTTCCACCGGTGCCCTGAGGCACACTGGTGCGCCCCAAGACTTTTTAAAACATGTAATAGCTGGCTATTTAGTCAGGGGCGCTGACCTCTTTTCCCTTAGATTGTCAAATTAAAAAAAAAAAATGACAACAGCCAACACAACAATAGCAGTCCAGTGTGAATACATCAAAATTATACCTATTTTTTGTCAGATCGGCAAAAAGTGTATTTTTTGGAGTGCTGTGGAACTTCGATAATTAGTTCACGTGCGCCGGGAGGTGCAAAAGGCTGGACATCGCTGCTCCAGCGCCGCAGACCTGGTGGCAGTCTTCATCGAGATGATGATCCTCGCCCTGCGGCATCATGGGTTGTTGAGAGAATCAGGTGGGATTACAGCTGGAAAGGTATCTTGGAATGGTTAAGAGGGATTACTATCATAATCAAATACGCATGGTGCGTCAGTTACGGCTCTCTGGGCAGCAACAGACGTAAAACCCCATTCTCAGTAGCTTAAGCGAAAGGAAGAAATGCTGGCTGGAAGTCCAAGGGGGTCTTGCCACTTTCAGGCATGGCAGGATCCAGCAACGCAAACATCAGCAGCAGGACCTACTTTCTCTCTGCCTCGTGGTCCTGCTCTCCTCAGGCGGCGTCACTTCCCAACAGGGTGAGTGTAAACAGCTTCAGAGGCACGTCCTGCTGGGTTCTCTTTCCTTAAGTCTTTCAACAAAAGTCCTTCTCCTGACTGTTACCAGCCCAAGTTGGGCAGCATGCCTGTCCCCTAACCAACCCTTACGGCCAAGGGCACACTCCTGAGCTCACTGACCAGGCCTGGGACACATGCTGACCCTAGATGTAAGGACAGGGTCAATTCCGCCCAAATGGTATGGATCGAGAAACACTGGGGTATTGTCACCAGGAGAAGGGTGAGAAGCTGCCTACTGTAACTGATACGATACAAGTGCACTGGGTGGGGACTCAGGAGCCTGAGTTACCATCTTGGTCCTGCTGGATTAATCCCTCTTGCTCCTGAAGCTTATACTTGGCCCATCGTGATCTCTATGTTGTTTGCGTCCATCTACTATTACGTCAGCATGATACCTAAGCCTGACCATATTTCTCAGAGATTCCTGAGGACGAATCTGATTGGCCCAGCTCATGTCCTTTTTATAAAGTCTAGGTCCTAGGCCAGCCTATAGCTGCCCTTGGTGGTCCAAAAACTAGGGCTGGGAAGGGCAGACACACACACACAACATGGATGTCTCGGGAGGTACGCCGTGAACAAGCAGAGAACACAGACGTGGCGAGAGAAGCAGGGAGATGGAGTGAATGGTTGTGGCAACAAGTCGATGGGGAAGGCCGTGCAGCTCCCCAGGAAAAGGAGGGAGGGACTTACCTCCCTGGTCAGTCCTGGTGGAGGACATTTATTAAAGTAAGTCACTTAATACTGAGCCTGATTTTCATAGCAAATCATGGGGGGATAGGGGTTGGACTTGGAACTGCATCCTGAAAAATGAAACTAAAGCTTATCAACATAAAATTTAGGTTACCATTTCGACCATGCAAGAATTCTTAGAAAGAACGAAAAATGCATTAAGTAGTAAAATGAATTAAGCGGTAAATTCTGTGATGTAATTTTTCTGACAAACCCCTGCATTGCAGGCTTGGCTTTCCTAGCACGACAGCACAAAGGTCATTAAAAATATATTCCAGCGCTCCGCCACGGTTCCTAAGGCCCTCTCGAACCTTTTGATATTTAAATCTTTCTTTTGAAGTGTTCACCGTGTCACTTTTTTTGTCATTTTTTTCCTTCAACCGTTAACTCTTTTGGGGATGACATGCAAAACGTTGCAGAACTGATGAAACAGGCATCGGCCAATCAGAACAGCCACCGCGACAGCCGGTGTGCCTGAAGCTCTGGTTCAGGTGGACACGGGAGTGACTCTTCAGAGACCCCTAGATGCTTATGGGCCAGCTGTGATCTTTCTGTTCTTTTAGCGGGTTTCACCGCCGCTTTCATCAGCTCCATGGAATCCTGCATCTCGGGAAAGATTCCCAATGACCCACTGGCAGCAGGATTATGTTGTGTATGCACCAGGGTCAGAGTGTGGGGGGGTGGGACCGATTCTCTTCACGGGACTCACTGGTCCATGCAAGGGCATTCAGACTTCAGGGGCTCTTTCGGAGATGGGGCCACAAGGAAGTTGAGATGATTAAAAAAAAAAAAGAATGGATGCATGCTAGTGTTAAACAAGGAGGATTGTTGAATTGTTTAAATTTTTAATAACTGAAGTTTCCATACAACTTCATCACCTCAAGGACTCAAATGATAAATGGTCAATAACAAGGACCTCTGGAATTTTGTTTGTGGACCAGTTGAATGGGTTGACCTTTCTTACAACCAATGAGTCTTGCCAAACACAAGCAGGGTTTATGCATAAGTTTTTCCAGATGGTTTCAACAGAAATATTGGGCCTGCTTGGAAGAAATACAATAGCCATGTATGGATCTGATATTTTCTGAATTTGCTTCCCAGGTGAAAACACTCCAACATCAGCTTGCATGGTTCAAACTGGAAACCCTGTTTACAAAAATCCAGGGCAGTTCCTTTGTTCAGCTGTAGATTTCATTGCCCTGATTCAGATAAAGGTGACGCTTGCCATTCTCATCACAGGACAGAAAGCATAGTAAACACATGTTTAAAGAGGCAGAAGCAGATGAACTGGTAAATTTCTCCATCTTGTCTTCTTGCTAAGGCTTTCGAGTTCAGTCTTTGGACTTAGGAGTCAGAGTTGGAGTGGTTACAGGTCACTGGGGGTCTCCCCACCCCCAGTTTTGAGGGATACCAGCAAACACTTCACTATTCTTCAATGCTAATTAACTCAAATAGGTCAACGGCATGCCCAGACCAGAAATGGTTCTGAAGCGGAACTGGTGAATTCTGCAGACTGTGAGTTTTCCTTAATTAGCATATTAACGTACATTCTTCCCATGTCTCAGAGCCTTTTCAATCTTGGGAACAGAACAGCAAGAGCATCTAAAACTAGCAGTCATCACTTCTGAAAGGGTGTGGTGGTAGAAGGCTGGGGTTCTGCAGCCAGATGGGTATGGATGTGAATCTTGGCTCTGCTACTTACTACATAATCTTGGGTAAGTCAGGCTGTGCATGCCTCTGTAAAATGAGGGAAATAACAGTATATACTTCATAGGGGTGTTAATAAGTATAAAATGTTTTCAAGACCTAACACATCATGAATGTCCAGTAATTATGAATCTGACACAGTGGTAGACAATCTATCCTTTTTCTCCCCCCACCAGGCTTTTATTCTTCCTTGTGGTGACACTCTTTGGGTTTCCTTGGAGTGACCACTTCTTCTCTACGAACGGTTTCAAGGGGCACTGAACAAATCCGCCCCAATCCCAAGACTGAATCTGAGTATTAGTTCGGTGGGGCTGCGACGGAAGTTCTCTCGCAGTTCGGGAGGCGGTTAGTCAAGATCAAGGTGCTGGCAGAGTTGGCTGCACCTGAGGTCCCTGTCCTTGGCTTGCAGGTGTCCATCTTATCCCTGTGTCTTCACATGGTTTTCTGTGTGTGTGTGTGTCCTAATTCTTCTTCTCCTGAGAACACCAGGCACACTGGATCGGGGCCCACTCATAAGACCTCATTTAACCTTAATTACCTCTTTAAAGACCCTCTCTCCAAAGAGTCACATTATGAGGCACTGGGGTTAGGACTTCAACAAAAGACTTTGAAGGAGACACAATTCGGCCCATAACTTCCCATATTTTGTCATGTATAAGGTGCACCCACGGTTTTTATGTGCTTATACACGGGATTATTACACCCCATGGCACATGACCATTATACTCATGTATAATATGCATCCTTATTTTCCCCTCAAAAATTTGGGCAAAAAAAAGTGCACATTATACATGGCAAAATACGGTATGACCCAGATCTGGACAAAATATTCCCCCAGCCCCAGTCTCAGTGATTAATTCCATCCTAGACATTTTTTTTAAAGCTCTGGTACATAGAATTTCTTCATCTGCAAGATTTGTGTTGCACAAATAATGCAGAATAGAACTTCCAGGGTCAAGTGAGAAAAGCCAAAATAGGAGAAAATGACAGACAGGAAAGGGAGAGGCTGAGTCCTGATGTCATCATCTGAGCCCCCGAATCCAGGTGAGCCTGAAGCTCACGTTGACATCCACTCATATAACCCACTAAACGTCCCTTCTGTGGCTCAAGCCAGCTTGAATTGGGTGTCCGTCAGCTGGAACCAAAGACGTCTCGAATAGCACAGTCCGCACTCATGCAGTAAGGAGCTTGTAGATCCCAAAGAAGTAGAAGGAAATGGAGAGGACTGAGGAACAGCACTGGGAAGTGCAAGGAATGTTACAAAACAAAGCAGGTGGGTGATCGTGAGCATATGCTAACTACAGGAGGCAGGGTGGATTTGAGAACGAATGTCCATTCCTTTAACCTAGCCTAATACGAGAAAGTTCGGCTCTGCAGAGCAGTTAAGTAGCTCTTCACTAAACCGCGAGCTTCTGAGGCAGCCATGGTGTCTTGTTCGGAAGCAATGTATCCCTGGTGCCCGGCATGAAATAGGCACTCGAAAAAATATTTGTGGACTTGACTGGGCTTACTGAGAAATCTTCTGCATTTTTATGATACAACACAGACATCCTTAAAATAATAAATTTGCCACAGTATAATATTTGCAAGTTCCCAGTACACTCGCTGTTGAAGAATTACACTGATAATCGTGCAGTAGCCGAGCATTAATTTTAATGAGATCTAGTAATTCTGAGAGTAAAGTGCCGAGTGTGCCCCCTCACCATTACCTGACCTGTAACTGGTCCTTCCCCTACCCCGTAAAGCCCATTATAATTCTCTGGTGCATTTTGGAACTGCTTTGCTCAGGACCCATCATAGCCCCTTCAGAAGCAGTTTGGATGGGAAAATGGAAGAATGTACGTTAATGACACTAGATAACAGCATAGAGTGAGAAGAGTCTGGCCTTGCTCTGCTTGGATGTTGGCACCATGGAAGAAGAACCTTAAACTTGGGAGATGCTAAGTTTCTATCATGCCACTGGTAAGCTGCCCATCCTCCCCTCTGAAGAGAGATTACTCCTTACCCTGGAGAGTAAGAAAAAGTTTCTGGCACACGGGGAAGGTGTCTCTAGGTTTATCGCCTTAGAATGTAAGCAAATACCCTGCAGGAAGAGAAGGTAACTTTATTATCACAGAATCTCTCCAGGGAGAAAGAGGTTCTCTATCTGTAGTCTGTTACACAGTCCTCCCTGAACACAGCCTGTCACTGCCCTTTCCTGGGAAGGCCCAGACCACACAAGAACCTGAGAAATCCAGGGAGCATTGTGTCCCAACAGATACGTGTTTAGAGGATGACGCCACAGGATGGAGGGAACCTGGCTCCCTGAGTCACCAGATGCAGGAGATGCTTTGCCGACCCGCATGAGACTTTACATAAACTTCTGTGATGCTCAACCACTTGAGATACAAGGTCTTGTTTATCATGTGAGCAGGTGCTAATTATCCTGACTAAGAAAGATGACTTTACCATACCTCAAACAAATGACACTTGTATGAGAAATAAGAGAGCTAGCCAATATATAGAAAAGGTTCGGGGTGGGACTGGGGAGAGGGCGGATGATCATGAGGAGGCCATACCTTACCAGTGGCAGAGTAAAAGGAAACAGAGTGGGAGGGACAAGCCACAGCTTGTCCCGGGAACACATCCCCCAGTCTCAGCACGTCCCAGTGTCATCAGCCCACCTCGTTCATGAGTATCCACACCGGAGCCAAAGTGGTGAGTGACTTTCACACCAGTTTAGCATTTTCAGATCATCTTCAACTCAATCACAGATAAACCAATAACATACCCCAAACATCGTTATTGGAAAATCACCAACCAGGCCTGCTAATTGCATTTGCAGCATTTTCATTATATTAGTAAAGTCATAAGTGCAGCATGCTCTTCCCGGGGGATAACCATTCACGAGGCCAATTTCCTTGGCTGAGGCGCTCACATCACAGCCATTTGGAACTAATGCATCTCAGGAAATAAACTCAGATCAGGGACATTTGCAACCAGAAAATATTTGGAGCAAATTGCAGAGTAGAGCCTGCAACAGAGACCAACATGATCCTTACCTGACACTTGGAAGCTGTTGTAACTGGAAACCTTTGGGACTTCCCAAGGGGTCCATTTGGAGTTACTGTTCGCATTACCTGGCAAGACACAAAGAAGCCTCATTGCATTACTTTGGGACTCTTTCCCAGGAAGCTCAACATATTATCCCTAACCTGAAAAAAGCAAATAACATTTATTAAGCCCCTTCTGTGTTTCAGGCTTGACGCCTTGAGCAATGTTTGCATAAATAAGGAGTCTTGATGAAAGTCCACAAAGTTCAAATTCTGGATCTGACCCTTGGCAAATTGTGTTGCTTCTCTACTATTAATTGTGTTGCTTCTCTACTATTAATTGTGTTGCTTCTCTAGATACTATTAATAGTATCTACTTTCCAGGGATGTTTTGATGATTGAAGAGAAGGTATGTAAGGTGCCCAGCTTAGTGCCTGGTGCATAGTAGGTGCTCGATAACAGCTATTGCTATGACTTTAAGCACATGGTTTATATATTTTTTATGTATTTATTTTTAGATAGAGGGGGAACAAAGGAGAGAAACATCAATGTGTGGTTGCTTCTCAAGCGCCACCTACTGGAGAGCTGCCCTGAAACCCAGGCATGTGCCCTGACCAGGAAGCGAACCAGAGACCCTTTGATTCACAGGCTGGCACTCAATCCACTGAGCCACACCAGCCAGGGCTAAGCACATCTTTTCAAATGAAGTTAACAACTGTTCATTAATCAAATTAATGTTTCCTCCTCACTGAGCCATTTGGGGGGAAAAAGAGTTTACACCTCAATCTAGGTTAGGTTGACCCACAAAATGCTCTCACACTAAGAGAAAAGGCATGTCATTTTGGTTTTGAAAAGAAACTATCAGCTTCTCCTCTTTATTTTTTCCAGGAAAAGCCCTTGATGTAACCTAGCATTCTATGAGTATCAGATAAAGACTGAACAGTTAATAAAGAAAGGAGGAAGATACCAAAACCACAGAAGAGTAAGAAGTATTTATAAAGTCCTAGAATTGGGGTTACTATGGACCACTTAGGCCTGGTATTGAATTGACTGAGCGCTCGGCAACTGTGTGACTTGGAGAAAATAATTTCTCTGGGTTATTGCTTGCTCTCTGCAAAACAGGAACACCATCTGCCTTGAAGAGGTAATGTAAAAACTAAATAAGATGATAAATAATAAAAATTTTTAAAATCCTCATCCAAGGATATGTTTATTGATTTCAGAGAGAAAGGGAAGGAAGGAGGGAGAAAGAGAGACAGACAGACATTGATTTTTGAGGCCACCATGGCTGAGCTGAGGGTCCCAAATATCTCCCCCTAAAACAGCAGGTAACGAGAAGTAATCCAAAAACACTGTACCAATGTTCCCTTTATTTATGCTGTATAAGGCAAGTGGTTTAGAATCAAAGCAAAACGCAGTTGAAGCACTGCGTGAAGTTTTGGGTGTTCTCCTAATACTGGGGCACAAAACTGGATGGAGGTCAGGGCTACCAAACCCTAGGAAACGCTCCAGTGAACAGCAGGTTCCCATCTGGGAGCCCCGCCTCCAGGTGGTGGGCGTGAATCAGAGGCAGGCAGAGCCTCACAGAGATCACAGTCCAACCAACCCTTGGCCAGCTGAGTCCCTGAGCCGACAGAGGTGACCTGCCCCTACAGGAGCTGCCTGTTGGAGGATGGGGAGACACCCCCTGGAAGAAGACACTACGTCATCTAGAACTCTAATTTTTATACACAATGTCTGACATCCCATCAAAACTTACCAGGAATGCAAAAGCCCACCCAAAGGGAAAAAAAAAAAGGACAAGGTTAATATAATTAAGAAAACGGACACTCTCACCAGAGAATTTAAAATCTACAAAAATAGAAGCAAATAGAAATACCAGAACCTAAAAACGATGAAATTAAGAATCTAGGAGAATGTTTATCAGTGGATAAGACACAGCTTAAAAAAGTATTAGCCAAAAAAGAGAAAAGTCAGGAAGAAATGTCCAGACTGTCGCTAGAGAATAAATGACACGGAAAATCAGAAAAGAAATGCCAAAGAGACACAGTAAAAAGTTCTAATATATGAGGTCTGTCCAGAAAGCACCCAGCCACATACTACGAAAAAGAGGCATTTATTGAGGATACAAGGTGCAAGAAGCACTGCACAGAGGACAATGACGCCTCCGTTCCTTCAAAGCAGTCACCTTAGGACCTCACACAGTTCTCCCGGCATCTCTCCCACTGTTCAAAACACTCCACAAAATCCTTTGTTGGAATTGCCATCAGCTGCTCCATTGTATTTTCCTGAATCTCATCAACGGTCTAAATCTCTTCTCTTTTGAAGGTGAGTTTAATTTGGGGAAAAGCCAGAAGTCGCAAGGTGCCACATCTGGGCTATGGAGGGGCTGTGTCACCTGGGTCGCCGATCTTTGTTGATCGCAGTCCATACATGTTCACATTCTCAGGTGTGCTGCTTGCTGCAGGCCTTCCAGGCCGTGGATCACTTTCAACAGAATCTCGACCATCTTTGAAGCATTTGTGCCACACTGTTATGTGTGCTGCACTCATTGTATCATCCCCAAAAGTCTTCTGAATCATCCAAATAGTTTCCACAGAAAAATGTTCCAGTTTAATACAAAATTTGATGCAGACTCATCACTCTACTCGCTCACTCAGTTTGAATGTGACCGCCACACAGTACACAGGCTCACTCAATGGTGTCTACTGCCCCCCACTGACTAGTACAGTGAAGTCGTCATTGTTCACACATGCGCATTCCAGTCCACTCTCCTTGGCTGCCAGGTTACATCGATGTCCCACAAACCACTCTCATTATATTGACAGACCTCCTATGTATAATTTGAGCCCCAACATTAAAAATAGAGAGCAATTAGAAAAAAGCAATATGGAGAAATCACAGCCAAGAAATTTTCGAAACTGAGTAAAACCATGAAGACAGAGATTCAAGAAGTTCTGAGAACCTCAGTAAGATAAATACGAAGAAAAGCACAGCTAAGTACATCACAGTATAATGAAACCTGAAAACAAATGAAAAAGAAAAGCTTTTAAGGGAAATATAAAAACTTCTAAAAGCACACAGGCAAAAGAAAAAAGCATTAACTTCAAAGAAGCAACTATGTGAGAGCTGACTTCTCAGTAGACATGATGGGAGCACAAGAACAGTGAAGGGAAATGCTGTCCGAGTTGGAATTCTGTATATGCCGAACCCAGGGTGGGGAAGCGTAGGTTTACAGTTGTAATACAGACAAATAACACCATAACAAGTAATAATACAAGGATAAACTCTGTGTTTCACGTGCTCACAACTGTAAACCTCGGCTGGCCCACCCTTGTATACCCTTCAAAGGCAAAATAAAATAAAGGTACTGTGAAGCAGATTGAAACAGGGCATTTGTCACTAGCAGATGCAACTGAAACAAATACTAAAGGGGGACCTTGAGGCAGCAAGAAAACTACCCAGGACTAAATGCAGGAAGACTGAAAAACAACAAACAAGGACATGAGTACATCTAAATGAATACTGAAAACAACAGCAACAATTTCTTATGACATTAAGTATAGGCAGATTTAATTATTAAAAACACAAAAGGCAGAAGAAAGCTATCAGTGACTTACAGTGTAATAGGCCCTGGGTTGTCTGAAAATAAAGAGGTTATATCTTCCTATCTAGGGTAATTACTAAAAGAAGGCATAACTAAAAGTTTAATTCAAAACCTAGTTCCATTTTTAAAATTCATTGGCTCAGATTAAGGCAAGAAAGAGAGGGAAAGTGGAGCAAATAGAAAAAACAGTAATGTTATACATATAAAAGCAAACATATCAGTTATTACATTATGTGTAAATAGACAAAACTTGTGAATTAATAGACCTAGCTTATCAGGCTAGAGTAGGATAAAAGTTATATGTTGCTTATATGAGATACACCAGAAATACAAACAACTAAAGAAAGTGGGAGTAAGCAAATGGAAAGAGCACTAGCCAAAAGAAAGGCAGTAAACGTGAACAAGTCAAGTGAACTTGAAGGCAAGATGTATAACTAGATATAAAAAGGGAAATTTCAATACAAAGGTTAATCCATTGGGGAATAACAATTGTACATTCACATGTACATAACAGCATAATGTACAAATCAAAAAACTAACAAGAAAAGTAGACAAATCCATAATCATAGAATATTTTAACACCCTTTTTTAGCAGCTAAGGAAACAAGCAGACAAAGGGGTAGGAGTATAAAGACCTAAAGGACACAATGAATTTGACTTGTTTGACATGAGACTGTTTAGGAACAGACTGGACACAGCTAAAAAAATAAAAAAGGGATTAGTGGAACAGGAGTAAGTCAGCAGAAATCACACATTGCACCCAAAAATAAATAACACAATATACATGCTTTAGGTGCATATGGAACATTTACCTAAATTGATGAGACACTAAGTCATAAAACAAATTTAAACAAATTTCAAGAATTAATATTATTAATATACATGCAATTACGCTACTAACCAATAATAACTAAACATCTTTTAAAACATACTTGAAAATTAAGAAGAATCAAGTGTGATAAGCAGGTAAAGCTCTGATTAGACAAACCTACTATAACTTAGAATGGATATTATTAGAAAAGAAGAGAGAATGGAAATCAATAATCCAAAAATCCATTTCAAAAAGTTAGAAAAAGAACAAATCAAACTCAAAGAAAGTACAAGGGAGAAAATAATAAACATAAAAATAAAAATCGATGGAATGGAAAGCAAATTTGCAATAGAGAAAATCAACAAAGCCCAAAATTGTTCTTTGAAAAGGCTAATAAAATTATTAAGCACCCAGCAAGATCTTATGGGCATGTAAAGGATACCAACAGAATGTCATAAACAAATTTATGGCAACAGAAATTGACAATTTGATTAAATACACAAACTAGGAAAATATAGCTTACCAAAATTAGAACAAATAAAACATCTGAATACACCCGTATCTACTAAAGAAACAGAATCTCTAATTAACATTCCCACAAAGAGATCTTCACGCCTAGATATTCACTGGTGAATTCATCCAAGGTTTTAAAAAAGAAATAATATGGAGCTTACACAACCTCTAACTAGCAAACATGAAAAGATGAAACACGTCTCAATTCATTTTTTGAGGTCAACATAACCCTCACACAAACATCCAGACACCAAAACTGACAAGAAAATTATAGGAAAAGAAAATTATAGTCCAATCTCTCTCACACACCCAGACGCAAAACTCCTAAGCAAAATATTACCAAATCAAATGCAGTGATACATAAAACGGATATTATATCATGAACAAGTTTGGTTTATTCCAAGAGTACAAAGTTGGTTTCGCATTTAAAAAGAAATCACCATAATTCTCCACACTAGAGGAATAAAAAACCAAAAAAAAAATTAAAAAGCAAAGAATCATCTGCATAGATGGAGAAGATGATTTGAAAAAGTCAAATACCCATTTATGGTTGAATTTTAGCAAACTGAAACAGTTTTGATAAAGTGTGGCTAAGAAAACAATCACACATAACGGTGCAAGGCTGGGACCGGTGCAGGTTTGGGCAGAGCGTCGTTCTGACCCCCCGAGGCTGGGGGTAGGAGGGCACACGTACCAGAATCAACCCGTGACCATAAGCAAGTGAACAACAAATCAGTGTTCTCTCTCTCTCTCTCTCACCCACTCACCCACTGATCCCTCCCTCCCCCACCCACCCTCTAAAGTCAATAAAGAAATGTGGAAGGTGGAAAATGAGTTAAGAATGCTTATCATCCCCACATCCGCCCACCACATCAGAAGTCCTGCCGTCCAGCCTGTGCCCTTGTCACTTCCTCCTCCACCCACCGGTAGGCCACGCCCACAGGTCGGCTGTGGCCCACTGTACGCATGCCCAAAGAGTTTAATTCTTTTAAAATGACTATACCAAGTGTTGTTCAGGGCTTGGAGCAACTGGAACTCCCATATATTGGGAGTGCAAGGAAAACTGATATGTTCACTGTGAAAAAGTGTTTGGCATCAACTACTAACACACACGCACACACCCGATCACCCAATAATTCCACTCCTCGAAATGGCCTCAAACTGGAAAACAACCCAGGTATCCATCGTCAATCCACTGTGATATATTTTAGCATGGAATAGTACAGAGCAATAAAAAAGAATAAACTACAGCTGCATGAATAAAATTCAAAAACAGGCCAAATTAGCCCGTGGAGGCAGAAGTGAGGTTCCCCGGAAGAGACTACAATGGGAGGAGGGCCCCAGAGAGGTTCTAGTTCCTAATCTGAGAGGAGATGGGACGGCCGTGCTCATGAATCCATCCGTCTGTGTCCACATATGTGTATTTCCTTTTTGTACATTACACTTCAGTTAAAAGTTCACCTTTTGCAAAGAATGGAATCTTACCTTTTGCGACAGCATGGATGGACCTACAGGGCATCATGCTCAGTGAAATAAGTCAACCAGAGAAAGACACATACCAGTGTGATTTCATTCATACGTGGAATCTAAAGAACAGAGGAAACGAGCAAACCAATCTACGGGTCCACAGGTGATGCTCCAACCAACTGAGCCACGCCAGCCGGGGCAACTAGAGAGATGTCTAAAAAATAGGTCATCTGGACTCTCTGAAAGCTTTATTTCAAGTGTCTATGGATGTAAAATGAAGTTTCAGACCATAAAAAGTAGTTTTAAATAATATTAACGACACGAACAGAGGACTCACGGGCACGGACAATGGGGGGGATTGACTGTGGGAGTCGGGGGGATGGACCATGGCTGAGCAATGGGGAAAAAGGCAGGACACCTGTAACTGAACAAAAATAAATTAAACAAAAAGAAAAATATTAACAAAAAAAGACGTGATAAAAAAACATTTAACAGCCGTCAATCTGAATAAATAGGTTTTAAATCATAAAATGGCACTTAATTGACCTGCAATAACTGGCTTATAACATCTAAATTAAATCATTACCTGAGGCACTTAAAATAAAAAAAAAAAAAGAGGGTTCTCAAAGATGCACAGAAAAAGTGCCAGTAAGGTCCAAGAAATAGAAATGACACCGGACACTGGACCAACTGTTGAAGAACCCTATAGGCCTTTGTGAGTGCTCACATGTCCAGTGTGGTTTAATGAAAACTTACTGAGCACTTGCTGCGGGCCAGGCATCGTGCTAGATGCTGGACATACAGCAGGGAGGCGAGAAGACGGTGTGTAATGTACGCTCAAGGCATATCTCAATTCGGACTCAAGTACTCGAGGGCCACATGTGACCAGAGGCTACCACATTGAACAGTACACCTCTAGCTGCAACACCATCTCATTCTTTTATTCTGTTTTCTCTAATGTTCTCAGTATGTCCCTTGGACCCTGGTTTTAAGGTTAGAATGAACATGGGAAATGGGGCTGCACATGAAAAAGTCTATATTACCATGCAAATGTCACAATAAAAATATAAGCATTGTCACATGATGCAATCATTTAATTGCCTGATATTTGGCCTCTCGTTGGCTGCTGCATTTTTGGTATCAGGCACATAGTAGGTATCAAAAATGCTTGTTGAACAGGTGCTCACCCTATCAGTCCAATGAGTTTTCCAGGTGGGGAGGGCTAAGAAGACTTCTTAAAGAATTTATTCATTCATTCAACAAATATTTATTGAGCAACTACTAGGATGACTTTGAACTGGGCTGAGAAGCATCAACAGGACTCGAACAATGGAAGTTATACTGACTAGCTGGTTCCCCATGTTGAGCCAACAGACTTCACAGACTTCAGTCCTTTTACCACCCAAACAATTTTCACCAGAAACAACCCCCAAACCCCACAAGCACTATTATGTATTTCATTAAATTGACTCACATCTTTTTACTTAGAAACACTGTAATATAAAGTCTAGCATATAGCATATAAATGGAAAACCACTACTCCTTGCCATTATTATAAGGCAACTGCAAAAAAAAAAAAAAATGCTTGAGCCCCAATGCTACTAAATTCTCTTCAGGTACCATTGCCCACTGAAGACTCTCAGGCTAAGATTTGCTTTCTTTTCTTGTTCGGAGGTAGATTGCCCAACATGAGAGAGCTGTTAGAAACATATTACCACCAAACCAATACTTCCTCACTGCCATAATCAGCAGGCAAAGCATTGGAAAGGAGAATAACTATGTGATCCAACTGTACGTAACGCTCAGTGCTACCTAAGGCCATCTTGTACAAAACCAGTGGTACATACACCACACTTTGCTCAAAGAACGTGAGCGGCTTCCAGAAGGCAGCCAGGCAGGGGGCTTGTTCTATGAATCAGTGAAAATGCCACATCTGCCTGTAAACCAGACTCTTCAAAGACATCATGACCTTCGAGGTGCATCCTGTTTGCAAAGCAAGCACACTCTCTTCTCTTCCTCTGCACTGGGAGGGCCCACCAGTGTTCGCACTTCGGAATACCCATAAACTATACCCCTGATGTGAAGTCTGGCCAGAACTTGGTTTTAAGGGAAGCAGTACGGGGTAGTGGTTTAAAGCCCAGGCTCCCAAGTCACACAAACCCAGACTGGTGTCAGACCCTGCCACTCCCTAGCTCTGTGATGGCAGGCAAGTGACTTCAGTTTGCTAACCTCATGCTCCTTGGATATAAAATGGGAAAAGCTCAGTTTAGCTAGAACATAGAGTGAAAAGGTAGCTGGAAAAGTGGGCAGAAACTCATGCTGTGGAGCTTACAGAGAAGCCATAGTAAAGCATTGGGGATTCATCCTGAAGCAACGGGAGCCACCTACAGCTTTAGGCGAGGGAGTGGCACAGATTTTCCTGAAGCTCTCTCGGATTTCGTTTGGAATATGCTTTGGTTAGACTGGAGGCAGGAATATTAGCCAGATGAAAGAAGACGGTAGTGAAGCACTTGAAGGTGGAAAGAATGGAAGCACAAGGCACATGCATCAGAATTTAGGACACTGCACAGCTGCAGGTCACTGTCCCAGCCTGGGCAGAGAGAGAGACAGAGAGACAGAAGATTCTACCTTCTAACACTGGGCTATTCAAAGAAAGTCTGAAGAATCTTATCATATGGTCTGTGAGGAAAAGAGAGACTAAATTACTTAACCAAGTAAGTCTGAGAAATGGTGGGTTAACTAAATATAAGCAGATGTCTTCATTGTAGGCCATCTCAAAACCTTTAATATACTACCATAAATTTGCAAGAAGACAATACAGTAGGTGATGTTTTTCAGATGTAGTTGAATATGAACTGCTCCTCCTTCAGCCTTTCCCCTCTCAGGAGATAGTACCTCAATTCACTCAGGTCGAAATTCCTAATTTTACTCACCCAACGCAGTGAATTCATCAGCAAGTCCTATCGGCTCAGTTTCCAAACAGGTGCCAAATGCAACCACCTCCACTTCCACTGCTGCCCTCTGGTTCAAACCACTACCAAGAGGAATTTGCTTCAGTACCTCCTCATTCAGTGCCAGGCTCCCACTCCTGCCCCCAACAGTCTGTTCTCCCAACAGCAGCCAGAGTGATCCTCTGGAAGTGTAAGTTGGATTGTGTCCCTTTCCTGCTTAAAACCATCCAATGGCTGGCTTCCTACCTCATTCAGAGTCCCATTCAAATGCCTTACCGTGGCTACAGGGCACTGAGCGATCTGGACCCTGCCCACTCGTTGACCCTCTCCCCACTTCAGGCATTGTAAGCCACAGTCCACCCGCTCTTCCTCAAACCCACTGAGATCACGCCCATCTTGGGGTTCTACACTTGCTGGTCCCTATGCTCAGAAAACTGTTCCTCCAGATCCACACATGACTTGCTTCTTCTCATCACTGAGGTCACCATGGACAGAGGGACTTGGCCTCATTTTTAAAGTGTCCCTCCCCATCATCTAGAATAGCAGCAGGCATGTGGCAGGAGCTCAGAAAGTACCGAATGAGGGGATTTACAGTTGAATAGCATGGCACCGAACGACTCACTGTTCAGAAGCACATTTGGCTAGATGAGTGTGATAAAATCCCTTTTCTCTCACCACTTCCCAGATGAGAAGAAAATAAAACCTTCCAAATAAATAAAAACCAGTCACCATCCTTCCCTCTGGTGTGCTAAAACCATTTCCTCGCGTCAGCTTCAGTTCATTTTACAGGGAACGACAAAGCACAGCCCTACTTCTGCAGGTTAATTCAAAGCTCCAATATTGGCTGACAAATGATGGATGCTACATAACAGCCCTTGTCTGTCTTATGTCTTTGGCACAGAGCTCAATAAATACTCGAGGGAGGGAGGAAGACAGGAAGCACCAGTCAACCGGGTCAAAAACCCTTGGCTTGTATTGCTTGGAAAGTACACTCCTTGGCCCCACTAGTTCCATGCGAACCCTCAGTATTGCCAGGCGCCCTTTAAGATCCCAGCACTACGCTAAGCCCAGAGGAACACGGGAGAAGACAAAGAGAGGATCCTCAAGGGGCGTACAAGTTGGATCTTGCACAAGCCAGAGGTTAGAACCAAGACCCAAATCCCAACTCAGTCTAACCCTCATCCAAGCACAGTCTTCCCTCCCCTGTGGGTGATTTCTCACCAGTGTGGGGGCCTTCGGCGAATTACATAATTTCTGAGCCTCAATTTGTTCACCTATAAAAGAGGGATATTAATCCCTGCCCCAAAGGGTCACTGTCAGAATTAAATACAAACTCACACACCAATGTGCTACTAACATTATTTTTATGAATTTCCCTCCCCCAGCTCCCCAAGCCTCAGTTTCTACATCTTTAACAGGAGAGAGGGGCAGAGGTGGTTCGTGCATATTTTTATGAGGATTCATAAGTAGTTCTCAATCTGTGTTGCATCTTAGATTCACCTGGGGAGGTTATAAAGCTCCTGACACTCTGCCTGCCCCCCCCACCAAAGTGACTCCCAAGTGCATCATAATCGCTGAGGGTGGGGATAAGGCATCAGCATTATTCTGCTCCCTAGCTGATTCGTCCACTTCCATGGCTCCCTGATTCCCGCGTGCAGCCAAATTTGAGAACCAGTGGACTAAATAAAATTACATTTATAAACACGTAGTAGGTGTTCAACAAATGTCCCTTCCTTCTACTACTCAAATGACCCTGGGAGAATAAGCCCCTTGTACGATCTGAGATCTTTACCTTAAAAAAAAAAAAAAGATTTTCTTTATTTATTTTTAGAGAGAGGGTAAGGGAGGGAGAAAGCGAGGGAGAGAAACATCAATGTGTGGTTGCCTCTCACATGCCCCACACTGGGACCTGGCCCACAACCCAGGCAGGTGGCCTAACTAGGAATCAAACCAGCAACCCCTTGGTTCGCAGGCCAGCACTCAAGCTATGGAGCCACAGTAGCCAGGGCTGAGATCTTTACTTCTTCAAAAAAAATATGTCATTTATTTTTAGAGAGAGAGGAAGGGAGAGAGGGAAAGAAACATCAATGTGAGAGAGAAACATCAATCAGTTGCCTCCCATGTACCCCCAATCAGAGACCTGGCCTGCAACTCAGGCATCTGCCTTAACCAGGAATCGAACCAGTGACCTTTTGGTTTGTGGGACAACACCCAACCCACTGAGCCACACTAGTCAGGGCCCACTTTTATAACTACATAAACAGAAAAGACAAAGCTTTTGGAAATCAAGTAAGATATAACTGTACAGACCATGGCAGCTTATACAAATTAAATGCAAATCAATAGTTGGTTATGCAAATGATCTCATGGCCCTTCTAACAATTTTATAAGCCCAGATAAGGCCCCAGGAAGACTTTAGTGGAAATACCTGCTTTAAATGATAGACAAAAAGAGAGAAAGTTACTGTCTCAACAGCAGATGTTCCCAAAACAAGACAACTCACCTGAGGAAAAGAAAAATGGAGAGATTCAGCAAAGAAGAAAAGGGGCTTGTTTTGGCTCTAATCGAGGAGTAGAAGATCTTTATCTAGAATTTAATTATCCTAAAAGTAGGCGCTACCTCTTCCAGTTCTAAGAAACACATTTGAAAGGGCCAGTGCAGGGGAGCAGTAAATTAATACCAATAGCATGAGGTGCTTTTACCTTGCTTTTGATCTGTGGCTTTGGAGGCAGTTTATAAATATTAGTTAATTAATCCACCCAACAGCTTTGCAAGGAATAGATTATCTCCATCCTTCAGATGGATGAAACCACCCTTATTGGAAGACAGTGCTAATCCATTATCCCAGGACCAGCCTTGACAAGCCTCACAGATGAATCGACGCCTTTGCCGGGGAGGCAGGACCCACTTGTTCTCTGCATTTATTTATTCGTGCAGTCATTCATTCAGCAGGCATTTCCTGAGGGCCAACTGTGGGCCGCGGGCTTGATGGGGAAATGCTCGCCTTGGAGAACCGAGGTTGCACCTGGCACGAGGAAAGAGCTCACTGCACGTTGATATTGAAATGAAATGAACAAAGATGAGGGAGACACAGTCCCTGGGTGACACACACAGCGAGTGAGGAGGGTGGGAGGGACCCCTGCTTCCAGCCTCACTCCCTTCCCCTAGTAACGGTTACCTTGAGTGACCCTGTGCCAGGCCCTGTGCTAAGTGGTTTAGGCACATTAACTCATTTAATCCTGAGAACAACCTTAAGAGGCTGGGAAAGCTATTCCCACTGGAGGGAGGAGGAAACTAAGACTTGAAGAAGTACTGATGGAAGACACCAGAGAACAACGATTTCAAAATGTGGATTCCAGAGGCCGGCAGTACCTGGTGGGACTCCCAGCTCTGCCCCTCACTAGGCTCAGGATTTGGGGCAAGTTTCTTAACCTCTCTTAACCCTCAACCTCCTCACCTGTTACATGACCTGCCCTAAGAGGGTCATGTGAGTGTCATACAGGGCTGGCACTCGGAGCAACACCCAGCGCACACCAGTGCACAATGCATGTCAGATATTGTTGTCACTACAATATCTACCCAAGGCCATGCCAGGTGGGGACTGACCTTCAAACCCAGGTCTGCTACATACTGTCATCTCCCCACTGCAGCCTCAGCTCGGTTGCTTCTCTTGGCAAACGATCCCACATCCCAGGATCATCTATAAAATCCCACCTTCAACAAGGAACCCCTCCTAGACTCTCACCCCTTCTCCTCCAGCAGTGCCCCTGCTGCTGCTCTCGTTTCCTCTGACCCAGTGCCTCTCGCTGTGATGGTCTGAACACCCTGACTATTGACGTCCTGCACCCCTTTCCCCTAAGTGCACGACGTCTTCACGTCTGCCAGGAGCCACCACCCCCGGCCCATACCCAACGCACAGTACATATGAAAACATGGATCTGGGTTTCAGACTCGACCCTGCGTGTATTTGCTGGAAGTAACCATAGCGCCTGTTTCTCGGGGCTGTTTCGAGGAGTGCACGCAACAAATCGAGCGGGGCTTGGCGCCGTGCTGGGCACAGAGTCAGCACTTGATGGATGTGAATGTGTAGTGAGGGTTCTCAACCAGTGGTTCTAAACCAGGGGCGATTTTTCACCCTGGGTAGGGTTGCCATATTTAGGGGGGTGTGGGAGGAGGGGGACAGATGCCTAGCATGAACAATAAATAATTTTTAAATATAAGTATATCCTAGCCCCGGCTGGAGTAGCTCAGTGGATTAAGCTCAGGCTGCGAACCAGTGTCACAGGTTCGATTCCCAGTCAGGGCACATGCCTGGGTTGCAGGCCACGGCCCCCAGCAACCGCACATTGATGTTTCTCTCTCTCTCTCTTTCTCCCTCCCTTCCCTCTCTAAAAATAAATAAATAAAATCTTTAAAAAATAAGTATATCCTCTGAAATATTTAAAATACAGTAAAAATTATCTGAAATTCATATTCAGCTGAGGCCCTGTGTTTTATCTTCAGGAGAGATGTTTGGTTGCCACAGCTGGTGGGGGTGTTACTGGCATCGAGTGAGTGGAAGACAGAGGTTCTTGCTAAACATCCTTTAAAGCATTAAAAAGCACCCCCCCCCCCCCGTGACAAAGAATTATCTGACCCCAAATAGGAATAGTGCTGAAGCGGAGAAATAAACAATGTAATCATAATAATACTGAGGGGAAAGGGTTCAAGGGACAGGGTTTTGTACCCCCACAGTAAGTTGATTTTTGCCCCCCACCAAAGGTATGTCCAGGTCCTAACCCCCAGCCCTGTGAACACGAGCTTATTTGGAAACACGGTCTTTGCAGAAAGAACCAAAGGATCTCCAGGCTAGACCACCCTGGATTTGGGGTGGGCCCCAACCCCATGGCCGGTGTCCCTGTAAGAGAACAGAGAGGAGATCTGAGACGCAGAGAAAAGGCCACGCACGTGAAGACAGACACAGATGCTGGAGTCACGGAGCCCCACACGAAAGGAAGGCCACGGCTGGCTGGCAGAAGCTAGGGGACCGGCATGGAGCAGGTCCTCCCTCAGCGCCTCCAGAGAGGTCAAATCCGACGACACCGCGATTTCGGGAGTGTGGCCTTCGGGACTGTGCAGGAGTCAACTCCTGTGCTCTTCAGCCACCACGTGTTTAGTAGTTTGTTCTGACAGCCCCTTGGAGATGAGCACGACCCGCTACAAACTTCAACCCAAGAACCTCCTCCTTTCTCTTTCTTTCTTTCTTAAATGTTCATCATTACAAAGTGCCCTGAGCCTACAAAAAAGGATAAAGACTAATGATTCATCGCCCATCTTGGGAAATGAAGCTTTATATATCCTAATGAGGCCTCAAAGCCACGCCAGCCCAGCCCACGCTCTCCAAGAGGCGATCAGTCTCCTGAAGTTGGTGTTCATCATTCCCTTACGAGTTTTTATGCCTTCATTACATATGTATGAATTCCTAAATAACAAACAGAAATTGTTGCCTGTTTCTAAACTGTATTCAAATGTTACCATATGACACGAATTCTTCACCTTATATTTTTACTTAACATTGTTTTTCACATACATGCTAATTCATTTATTTTCACTGCTCCACTGTGTGCGTGTATCGCAAACATACTGATACATCCTCCTGTGGATAGACTTTTCGGGCTGCTGTTTCTTTGGTTTTAGTTCGTTTTTACCCATTTTTTTGTTATTACAAACAATGCATCAACAGGCCTTCCTGTCTCCTGGTCTGTGTGTGCAAGAATTTCTCCAAGGTTCTATTTCTCAAAACGTGGCTTGAGACCCGCTGGTGAATAATGAAATCATTTCAGTGGCTTTGTGGTCCACAATCCTTTTTTTTTTCCTTTTCTTTTTCCCCCAAAGAGAAGAGAAACCATTAGAGTACATCATACAGCAAGGGTGAGTATTGCTTCATAAAACTTGTGTTTCAATTATAGATAAGTACACACTGGGTTTCAGTCTAGAATGTATTTCTTCCCGGCGGTCAGCGCCGAAAGAAAGTTCAGAAAGTAGCCCCCTGGGGCCTGTGCTCCGAGTCAGCAGCACCTGGGAGCCGGCCAGAAACACCGAGTTTCAGGCTCTGTTCAGAATCCACTGAACCTGAGTCTGCTTTAAAAAAACTTTTTGTCCTCACCTGAGGACATTGTTTCATTGCTTTTGGAGAGGAAAGGAGACAGACAGAAAGACAGACATCAACTGATGCCTCTCACACATGCCCTGACCGGGGAGTATACCCGCAACCCAGGCATGTGCCCTGCCTGGGACTGCACTGGCAGCCTCCTACGGGACTAGACAACACTCCAACCAACCGAGCCACGCCTGACAGGGTGGGATCTGCACTTGAACGAGATCCCCAGGTTCATCTGCCCAGGGAAGTCCGAGAAGTGGTCTCCAGGGATACGCCAACAAGTGGAATTGCCGGGTCACAGGACGTTGCCCATGTTTATTCAGCTCTACCAGATATCGCAAAAGTGCCACCCAGAGTGTTGACACCAAGAAGCGCCTTTAAAAATCTGCTTTTCGTGTCAGAGTTCATGGGAAGGTTTCATTTGAATTCTGCCGTTACACAATTTTTTAAAAAAAATTTTAAATCACAATTCTTCTTTGCTGCTTTCCTGCAACTTCCTCATTCTCCATCCCTCCCTGGCTTTCTCTGAGGAGGGAAATCTGGTATAAACAAGGCCCCTTTCTGGGAGAGCAGGGCTTCCCCCAGAGAGAGAGCGAGGGACAGCTGTTGTCACAGGGGACCACCTGAGAAGCTGACACTCCTTGTCCTGGGGAGAGGCCAGCCCGGGAGAACACAACAGGCCCCTTTCCTGGGGCTGCTGCTTCCCGCAGCCCCTTCCTGTGAGGCTGACATTGCTCCCTGCTAGAGCAGCCCCACGCCCACATGCAGTTTAAAGCTGACTTTTTCACTCGAGTAACCAAAGCATTTCTGATGCATTGCTTTTCATGAGCTACTGGCACTGCATTAGCTGACCATTTCCCCAGGCCTCTCCTGTCCGCTCTGGTTCGCACTTCCCTTTCCTGCGGTTCTGGTACTGACCCACTGCCCTGCGTCCACTTCCGAATGCAGAGTCGCTGCGATAATATACCTCTGCCTCCACTTACTGAGAGTCTGCACAGGGCCTGGAGCTGTGCTGGGGGCTTCCCTACACACACATGTGCACATACACACCCCAGGAAGACACTATTATCCACATCTGATGGCTGAGATCATTTCAAAATGCACACTGTCACACTGATGAGACAGGAGTGGGTCCTGGAATCCACGGCATCTCATGTGACCAGACAGCAGCTGTGATGCAACAGACATCCCCCGCAGAGGGGCGAACTTGGTTGGTTTGCCTCACGGTCTGAGCAAGCAGACAGCCGCGCCTTCTCGACAATGCAATCACCAAATCACATCAGGACCACGTGAGCAAGGACCACGAGTCCTTGTGGTTGTTGGAGAACTTTCCTTTGATACATTCTGGCAAGACCAAGAAAGCACCAGCACCGAAACCTGCAGAATGCAATGATTACAGCAGTGGCCGTGCCCCTGAGGACAAAGCCGCTGACTTGGCCTGACACATTCACTTGTTTCTTCTCCCTCACTGCCTCCCAGTCCCCTCTGCAGAAAGCTCCGATGCCAGATGGCTTGGGGAAATGGTGACAGATGAAAGCTGGTGCGGCAGAGGCAGTAGGTGCTCCTGATGGATAGAGAGGCCACTGGGGGTGTGAGAGGTGGGCAGGAAGAAGGCAGTTAGAGACTAAATGAGCTCCGGGGACTTCTGAACCTCCAGACCTCCAGCTGTTGGAGAGTCAGCCTTGGCAGGGGCAGTACCCAGGGCTCCCTGGGCCCAGTGACCTCATGCCAGCCTCATCCATCTAGTGGAGGACTGAGATACCCTTCTGGCTTCTCTGCTGCCAGTGCCCTTTGCTGAGTCACCGCCTCACTTGTTTCTGCAGAGTGAGGTCTCAGCATGTTGCTGAGGACTCTAAGGGACACCGTGATGATGGCTACTGTCAGTGGTAGTGAGTGTGGCAGAAAAACAGGGTGGGAGGCTGTTTCTTGGTTTCTTCTCCTCTACCCTGACCGTCTCATCACCCATCTTCTCACTGGTGCCTGTTCTTTCCCTTTCCCTTGCCTCCACTCCTTGACTTCTCCCTCATTTCCTTCTATTCCAAAAAGCTGTGATTTCCCCCCAAATAGTGGGCACCAGATCCCCTTGCATTCCTTTCATACCCCTGAGCTTCTGTGTACTTGCCGCCAAAGCCTCACACCCATGACCTCCAGGGCATTGTCCTTGAGCTGCTGGTGCTGTGTCTCCTGTTTGGAAACCCAGAAGCCCCTGGGAATTCATACACCCAGGGAAGCCCATTGCCAGTGACTGGTTCAAGGGTTCAAATGCCCAGTTCTGGTGCCTCCAGGTAGGACACCAGAGGGGCAATTTACACTCCAGAGCCCACAGGAGCAGGCTACAGCTGGGACCTCACCTGGATCCCACCCTTACCTCATTTCCTCCCCTTTCCTTACCTATTTCCCCCACTCCCTTGCCAGTTTCTCCCATAAGCCCTTTCTAATAAGTTATCTGCACACAAATCTTCATTCTAGGCTGCTCCTGGGAAAAGCCAGCCTAAACACACCTGTCCAGAATCCACTCTCCATTTCTAGTAAAAGAGCCCAGGTTTTCCTTTGGAGAAACTGCCCTCTCCCACTCTTAGTCCCTGTGGTTTGTTTAAAGCTGATGATTCCACCCACCTGGCACAAGGGAGGGACATGCCCCAAACCTGGACAATCAGTGTGATATTCAAGGATGGGACATGACCCAGGTTGGCCCAATGGGACTCAAGGCCATGGGAAAAAGAAGATCTTGTTCTACTGGGTTGTGGGTAGTATTGTATATAAGTTTTGAGCTGTTGGGGGCCATCTTGCCAACAGGAAGAAAGGGCCTTCCTGAGTGCAAAGCCAACACTAATGAAAGCAGAGCTGAGAAGTATGAAGAGGACCCAGATTATGACATCAGATCACCTGGATCCAGCTGTACCTAAAGACCTAAACCATGGACTTCAAGTTAAGTTTTTTGATACTGCAGAATCTCAGTCAGCACCTATCTGCATTAGTAATAACATCCATTAGCTGGCACCAATGGTGCCAGGCACTGTGCTAAATACTTGCTAAATATCACTTTTAATTATCATAAGAACACTGCAGACATTATCATTTCCCATTTGAAGAGGCAAAAACCGAAGTCCAGAGAGGTGAATCAACTGTCCCAAAGTCACGCAGCTGTCATGTGGCAGAGCTGGGACCTGAGTCCAGCTCCCCACAGCCTCTCTACCAAGTAAGTGCTCAACCAACACTTTTTGACTTAAATCAATTCAACTTTCCAACCTCCCCAAAACAGCCAGTGTGTGGGACAAGGAGGTAGTAAGTTTTAAGCCTAACAGTGGAAGCCAACATCTTCATAGAACCTTGCCAGCAACACTGAACTAAGCACAGCCTTCTGTCCCCAGCACATCTCCCCAAACACTCTTCACAGGACTCTCACGTCTGCCCTGGACATTTATCCATTCCTTGACTCTCAGATACCTTTTGCTCCCCACACTCCATAAAATGGGAATCTTAGTGTGCCCATTCTTCAGATGAGGACACTGGGGCTCAGGGAGGTGAAGTCACTTGTTGCAGATCACACAAGGGCTTCAGTCAAAATCAAGACCCTGCAGGAAAAGACCCAGGGGAACTGTGTCTTCATCCATTCATGCTCACAGAGAGGGGAGCAGCCAATGTTCGCTGAATGCATGCATGCATGAACCAATGAACCAATGAATGAATGAATGAATGAATGAATGAATGATGGGGATGGAAGGGAAAGCAAGCAAGTAGTTTCCTATTGTCAATATCCTGTCAGAAGGTAAGAGATGATCATCACTGATGAGCAATAATCTTTTTTTAAAGATTTTATTTATTCATTTATTTTTAGAGAGGGAAGGGAGGGAGATAGAGAGAGAGAGAAACATCAATGTGCAGTTGCTGGGGGCCGTGGCCTGCAACCCAGGCATGTACCCTGACTGGGAATCAAACCTGCAACACTTTGGTTCACAGCCCGCACTCAATCCACTGAGCTACGCCAGCCAGGGCTGATGAGCAATAATCCTTATATACAGATTCCTCTCACGTGAAGCTCTCAGGAAAGAAATAGGGAACTGTCTTCGTTTGGGAGCCAAGAGAACTCAGAGGTGACTGTGCCTTTATTTCCACAACATCCCATTCAATGATACAATGGAGAAACCAAAGGCCTTGAAGGTAAGTCCAAGGTCAGCTATGTGGTCTACCAATTATCAGCTGTGTGACCTTGAACAAGTCACTTGGCCTGTCTGGGCCATTCTTCTCATCCCCGAAAAGGAAATTCATAGATGCATCTCCCAGGGTTAATAAAATAAGATGCACATAGCAGGCAATCATTAAACACCAGCTCCCTTTAGCAGTTCTCTTTACTCTCCCATGGCTCAGTTCCTCACATTTCAGATAGAGAGGCTGTAACTTTCTCTGTTTGAAGAGAACTGAATAGTTGCTGAAACCCCTCACATGCTAGCCACCAGCTGCCTCCCTAGGAACTGGAGGCTTAAATGGGACACTGCACATGAAATGCTTTGAGGGCCTCAGAAGAAAAGGGGCGAGAGGATTCAGAGAGTTATTATTAGACGTGGAAAGGAGAGAGCGGGCGTCCACACGCGCCTCTCTTATAATCAAACTGACATTGAAGTTTACAGTGCATTGAACACTGCGCTCCAGTCTGCAGAGCTAAAAATGGAAACCTGTGAAAGCAGCAGCTGGGTTGAAAGGGGAGTGGGCCTGGTGCGCGCTGAGCGGGCTCCTACAGGCCAGAGAGCAGAAAAGATGCCGGGCCGGCTGTCGCCACCTGAGCTGAGGCAGCAGCAGGCCCTGTGCGGGCTGGGACGCTGGGACACACCACACGTGATGCAGACCCCCAAACGGACCTGAGACCCCACAACCTTGCAGGATTCCTAGAAACAGCCAAGCCAAGGGGTGCAGCCTGCCCTTGGCAAGGTACTTCACTGTTCTGGGCCTCAGCTTCCCCATCTTTAAGGTGGAGATATGACAAGGGTTGTTATGAGGATTTAACCAGTTAATACATGAAAGTGCTTTGCAAAGTGCCTGGTGGACGGTGAGCTTGAAGCGGCTGTTAGCTTACACAGGTGTGGGCCTGGTTTACCAGCTGTCACGTGTGAAACCGGCCCCTCCCACCAATCTCACTGATTGCCTCCAAATGAAGTCCTATCTATCCTCTATGCCTTAGTCCGAATTCAATTTTCTGGTAAAACCACATGTTCTGGGAGATTCATTCATCCAGTGGGCACCTATCAGTACTATGTGCCAGGAGCTGTCCTAGGCGCTGACCCCACAGGCATGAACGAGAGAGACAAAAGTCCCTGCCCTCGTGAACTTGCATTTCAGTGAGTACTTATGGTATAGTTTCTCTAATTACCATAACTCCAGAACACATTTAAAGCATGTTCTTGGACCTCTTACAATCAGCTCAGGTACTATGAGAATGTTTCTTTTTTTTTCCATTTTTAAAAATTTTATTGTTCAAGTACAGTTTTCTGCCTTTTCCCCCCTTCTTCTGCCCCCAACCCAGCCATCCCCACCTCCCTCCCCTGATTCCAACCCCCCCCCTTGGTTTTGTCCATGTGTCCTTTATAGTTGTTCCTGAAAACCCTTCACCCTTTTCCCCCCATTATCCCCTCCTACCTCCCCTCTGGTTACTGTCCATTTGTTCTTAATTTCAGTGTCTCTGAAATTATTTTGCTTGCTTGTTTGTCTTGTTGACTAGGTTCCACTTAAAGGCGAGATCATATGGTATTTGTCTTTCATCATCTGGCTTATTTCACTTAGCATAATGCTCTCCAGTTCCATCCATGCTGTTGCAAAGAATGTTTCAAATATGCAGATCTTTCTGCAAAACAGGCAGCTGAACTGCTCCAGGGCAGGGAGGTCCCCATTCCTCTCCCCAGGAGCACTCCGCTGGCCACTCTTCCAGAGGGTAAAAAAATTCTAACTGCCCCTGACTAACTGGCCATCCTGTCTCACATTTCTCTGTCTCCTTCTCCTGGGAACACCACGTTATGGTAAAAATAGCCCTTTGTACAAGCCAGCTTCTCTGCCTGCATGGCCCCCTTATTCCGCACCCCCAGTGACATTTTAGCAGCAGGTCAGCCCTGCCCAGAGCTCTCCGCAGAGGGCACGAGGCTGTTTGAAGAGTCTGGCCGTCCCTGGCACGGGTGCCTGTCCTCCGATGGAGCGGGCCTGGGGGGACTGAGGGCAGATGTTCTAAAAGGGCAGCCCCCGACTGTCAGGAACCGCCTTGGCCTTCTCTGACTCCCTGCGGACAGCCCCCGGGGAAGGGAGTCTGCAGGGAGGCTCAGCTCCTGCAGGAGGGGAGGCCAGGAGGGCCACGATCTGCTAACGGAGGCGAAGAGCATCAGAGCCAGTGAGCCTCACGGGATCGTTCTTCCTCCTCCACACAACATAACAGACGCTGTGCCATGGCCTGGGCATCTGATCGGATTTCCCATCGAAGACGGTGGCCACTGACCATGGACACACCATTACCCTTCCTGAACCTCGCTCCCTGTTCTGTAAAACGGAGACCAAAAAGATCCCTCCGGATGTTAGTGGGGGCCCTGAGAGGAAATGAAATAACAGCTGAGACAGTATTTGGTAATCACTGTCTCCTGTGTAACTAATTCCCTGCTGCGGCCACAGGGCCTGGAAACCGAAGTCGTGAGAAGGGTGGGAAGCACCGTTCTGTGTGAAGAGAACGGAAGAGTGTGCCTCAGTTTCTTCATCGGCAGCACGGGTTTCCCAGTAGAACAATCCTCGGAGATCTGCTATGGAACAGGTGAATGGGGTCAATACGGAACAGGTTAAGGGAAGGATAAGGAGAGTGGCCGAGCACCCTGCTTTGTCCACGTCTGACCTGAGGGGGAAGGGGAGGAGGTTCCCCAGAAGGAAAACCCCCAGCGCCCCCGGACAAGCTGGTCACTCCAGGACTCAGTGAGCTAATGCTGCGTCTGACAAATGCAGTGTCTGGCATCTCGTAAGATCCAATGAGCATTAATCAGCTAGTGAGCAAGGCTGCTGAACAAACCAACGAGCTCCGAATCTAGATGATTCTAACGTGCAGCGGAGGCTGAGAACCATGGCTAGAGGGTTTAAATCCCTCTGCACCACGGTTCTTGAGGCTGCTGACGGATCAGAGTCACCCAGAGCACTTTTTAAAACTCCCCATGCAGGGCCCCCACCCCACCCCCAGACTAATGGAATCAGAAGCTCTGGCTTGGGGCCTGGCGTTATTTTTGATGAGCGCCCTGCGGGAACCTAACCTTCAGGCAGGGATGAGGACCCCCTGCTCTGAAACTAAGCAGGTTCCCACCCAAGGGAAGAGAGCCCTTGCACACCTACTGGGTGACTTTCGGGAGCCAGTCATTCAATCCAAGCTGCTACGAGGATTCAAGGTGAGAAGATGTCATGGAACAAGAAGTTCAATAAGGGGCAGGCTTATGATTATTCGTTTAATCTGCATAACAAGGTGGCTTGGAGTCCAGACTCTGGGGTCTGCCTGGATCCCAGTCCCAGTCCCGCTCCTCCCTGAGGCTGTGGCTTTGAGGAAGCCACTCACCTCTCAGTGCCTCAGTGTCCTCATCGGTACAAATGAGGACATTAATAGCTCCTTTGTGGGGTCCTCTCAGAGTTACAGGAATGAAGGTAGGTAGCACTGAATAAGAGCTGAGTGATTTCCTCACTTGCAAGATGTGAATGGGTCCAAGATGAACCCGGTCTGCAGACGAGGGCCCTGAAGCTTACAGAGCGGGTCCCAGGTCACCCAGTTACTGACCACAGGGGCCAGCAGTGGTCTGGTCAGAAATCACTTTCATCTGCCGCCCCCCTTCCCGCATGTTCCACACCCTGGCTGGGTGCCTTGCCTCTCCCTGGTCCCATGCCTGTCCCCTGTGCTCTTCCCACCTTTGTCACTACTTCAGTTTCGGGGCCCAGCAGCCATAGGCAGACGAGTAACACCAGTCACTGAGAAGGGCTCCGGGTCAAAGACACGACAAAGTCAGGCCCCCGCATCCAGCAGCTTCCTCCAGGTGCGAGTCTCAGAGCCCGACAGTCTCACCGCCTCCCTGTTCTCTGTGGGTACCTGACTGAGGCACATGCCCAGCCTGGTCTACACTTCTCTATTTTCCTCATCTCATCCCCACAGCAACCGCACGAGGGAGGTCCTGAGTTTCCCCATGTTGCAGATGAGGACAGAGAATTCAGAAACTGTCCGGGGAACCGAGCAGATCTGGCTACACAGCCCCGCTCTGAGCCTCACCCCATGTCCAAAGGCAGCCAGAGACCAGCGCTCCGTGCAGAGGGAGGCAAGGGTGCAAGTCAAGAGGACACACACGGGGTTGTCTCGGGTTTTGTTTGTTTTTGTTTTGCTTTATTGTTTGCTTATGTTATTTTTATTTTGTTTTATTCTGTTTTTAGTAGCTCATTTTGTTTAGAATGCCTGCGGCCAGGAGGAGTATAAAGGATAAGCAGTCTTCACACAACAGAAAGAGCCTCCCAACCATCAGAAGTGCCCCTAAGAAGAAAGACGCTTTAGCCACTAAACAACATGTTGAAATTTGTAAGGGCAGTGAGCCCTCAGGGGTGGTGGCAGAGGGGGGTGGACTAGCCCCCAAAAAATAGGCTTAAAACTTCTAGATGTCCTGAGCTCTGAGAAGGTTATATAACCCAATTTTTGGAGCCAATTTTTTTTAATCCAGAAAATAAATATAAGGAATGCCAACAAATGCTTTCCGTGAAATATCAAACTCTTTGTCCTAATGAGAAAAATGGGGACCCCCCACCTTAGACTACTCTTTGTATAGTCCAGCAGAAAAAAGTGGGGAAACGTCTTTGCTATTCCATAGATTTCCTCATTGTTGACTTCCGGACAACAAACGTGAGTCACTTTTACAGACAAAATAACAAATTTATTTTAAAACAGTTTGAAAGAGTATTGTAACAGGGGAAGAGTCAGCATTATCTACACAGTGAAAAATGACACAAAAAATGTTTCACAATGAAACCTTTTTACTTTATGTTTATTTTTCTATGCCTAAACATTAATAGAGGTTGGTGGGTCATAGTGTTTATGGGTGGTTTTTATTTTCTTGGTTATGCTTTCCAAATATTTATGTTTATTTTTTTCTATAACTCACATGGATCCGCTGATAAGAAAAAGTAAAGGTGTTTTTGAAAAGGAGATGATCTTCGCCAAGGACTGACCTTCACGGCTAGAAAAGCTCAAGCAGAGGCAGGGAGTGGGTGCGAGGGGGTCCCAGCTTCGGGGAGAGGCCAGAGGTTGGAACTCAAAAAAAGCTCCGATGCTGGGATTCTGAGGCTTACAAAACCTGAACAGCCGAGCCAGTGACAGGCGTGTTGATCGAACACCGAAGTGACAGAAAAGGCGCCTGGGAAATGAAACAGATGGCAAGTCCGATATGATCGCAGACACATCCCCGTAAGTGGAGGGGTAACCCCCCGGGGGGCTCCTGTCCAAGGGCAGCACTGGGAAGTAAAGTCTGCGGATATCCCCCTACGAGGGGACCGGTGAAGCTGCACAGAGAGGAAGACCCTCAGGGAGGCAGCTCGCCCGGCACGTCTCGGCCCCGCGGTGCCTTAGAATCAGCTGAGCCAAGAAGTGAGAGTCTCCCTCCAGTCATGGGGCCTGGGCACCAGCATCTGTAAATAAATGGACTTTATTTTCTTTTTATTTTTTCATGTAAGTCTAGAAATTGGAAAAGTGACTTTTTTGTCCTCACCCTAGGGCATGCTTATTGATTTTAGAGAGTGGGGAAGGGAGGGAGAGAGAGAGGGAAAGAAATAGCAATACGAGAGAGAAACATCGATTAACTGCCTCTCCTGTGCACCCCGAATGGGGACCAAACCCGAAACACAGGCAAGTGCCCTGACTAGGAACTGAACCTGCGACCTTCCAGTTTACGGGACAATGCTCCAACCGTGCCACACTGGCGAGGTCTGGACTTTAAGTTCACAGAAAAACTGAGCAAAAAGTATGGAAAGTTCCCAAGTACAACCTTTTCCCCCAAACACACATACAGGACCACCTGTATGTTATCTCCGCAACCTTCCTTTGTGGCATCCCCCACCAGAGCGGTACATTTGTTACAACTGATGAACCGACACTGACACGTCATTGTCACCCAAGCCCAGTTTACACCCGGGTCCACCCTGGTGTTGTGCACCCTATGGCTCTGACAAATATATACAGTGACACGTAACCACACTAAGCGCCAGTCAGAATAGTTGGCCTGCCCCAAAGAGTCCTCTGTGGGCCTCAGGATTGTCTGAAACTCCCCCGGTGATTGTAAGGCACAGCCAAGCTTGAGAGCCACTGCTGCAGTCGGTCAGCAAGGAGAGAGTGCAAACAGTAAACGTGGAAGGGCGCTTGCCCTTGAAGAAGGGGGAGAATGAGTTCTGAAGGAGAAAGATGCACAAAGGAAGGTTGCGGAGATAACAGACAGTGTCGTGAAAACCAGGGGAAGGATGGATTTTGAAAAGGAGAAGAGACGACGTGCCTCAGGCGGGAAGAAAACGGAGAGGCGAGGGAGGGAGCAGGAAGGACAAGGCAGGGCTGTGTGTGTGTGGCCCTGCGGGGCTCAGATTCAGCAGAGGATGCGGGCAGGGTGGGGTGTGGAAGCACACCCACAGGGAGGTGGGGTTGAATGGGTGGTGAAACAGAGGCTGCAGATATTTTTGAAGAAGGAGAAAAGAAGAATGAGAATCAGGTAGCCCCAATGGAGAGCTAGTTCTAGGAAAGGACCTCCTTCCTTCCCTCCTTCCCTCCTTCCCTCCTTCCCTCCTTCCCTCCTTCCCTCCTTCCCTCCCTCCCTCCCTCCTTCCCTCCCTCCCTCCTGCCCTTCCACTCTTTCTTCTTTCTTTTTCCTTGTTCCTTTTTATTTCTTTCTTTCTATCTTTCTTTTTCTTTCACTCTTGCTTTCTTATTTGCTACAGATATGTATGCAGGGCAGGGCAGAAGTAGGTTAACTGTTGTTTCTATGGATAAACCCACCTTGCCCCACCACACACATACAGGATTGTGGACGAGGTAGGAATCTGTGAAGAGGCAGAGATCACAGACGCTGTAGAGAGAGAAAGCTTCTTGGGAAGGCAGGGCCTAGAGGAGTGATGAACAGAGGTGGGGCTGCTTGTAGAAAAAAAAGAAAAAGAATTCTACCTCCAAGGCTAGAAGGACAGAAGAAATGGCAGTGAGGACATGTTTTAAAGGTGGAGGGCGTCACCTGAAGGAATTCAGGTGTGACGGCCCCTATCTGTGAAGCAAAGCAGAAGCCGAGGTCACCTGCTGGAATCTGAGAAGAAAGGTTAGAAACCAGGTGGGACGGGGGACCTGAGGAAAGTAGGAAGAGAGAGGAAGAACTCTTAGAAGGACTTTGATAGCCCTTAGTATACCTGACACAAGTTAGTGCTCAATATACAGTCAGTTAGTTAGTTAGTTAGTTTTAAGAGAAGAGGTTGTAATTTTCTAAAGTGGGTATCTTCATTAAAGGGTTACAGAGGGATCAGGCCGGATTAGATAAGCTTTTAAGAGCTATTACCACAAACAAGATTCACTTCCTCATTAGTTCTGTTGCAGACTTGTGTCTTTCCTTAACAAGTGAGGACCCGTGCCACGTCGCCTGGACCCACCTCAGATCCCAGCTGTATCTGTTCAGGACAAGGCCACATCCACAGGCAACGTCACACAGCAAATGCCCCCTCAAAACCGCAGGAAGAGCCTTCACAGTTGCATTCTAGCAGTACGAGGGGCTCACACCCCCGGGGGCAGCCCCCAGCCAGTGGGGGCTAGAAGGCAGGGGGTGCCTATCTCCTGTCCTTCAAGAAGACGTCCTGAAGTGTGTCCTCCATGCCTCCTCTAGGGATGCCTACAACGCTGACCTGCTCAGATACATGCCTTTTATGGTCTCTTCACCCGCCTCTGCCTCATTCTTCTCATTCTCTCGTTCTTGCTTCCTGGGGTCATCTCCCGAATAAACCACCTCTGTCCAAGTCCTGTCTCGGGCCCTGCCTGGTGGTGAACCCCAACCAAGACACACACCCTTCCCTGCCCTGTGAGCTCCGTGAGGGCTGTCAGACGCAGTTACAACACCCAGCGTCTCCTCCAGGACTGATGGACTCATCCCCACCACTGCTCGGTCCCTACAGGGATATAGCCCCAGCTGAAAAGAGCTGTTCCATTCAGAGGCATCTCCCAGGGCTGCCCACGTCTAATGACTGATGACCCTCCCACTCCCAACTGGGGACAGCCCAAAAGGGTCGCCCAGTTTCAGAATGCTCCCGTGAGATGGCTGAAGGCCCCATTTCAACTGCATCACAGCTCAACTTCCCCCTCTGCCCATTCCTGCTGCGGTCCCTTTCCCCCGGAAGAGACTGATCTCAGAGCACTCCCTAATAGACCTGCTGCACGTCCATCGCTGCCCCAGAGTCTGTCTCCTGGGGAGACTTCTCCGCAGCACTTCCACACCACTGCATTCTCAGTGCCTAGACAGTGCCTGGCTCCTAAGCACTCAATGTGTACTTGTTGAATTAATTGAATTTTGATCCATTCCTTAATTAGGAGGTGGGGGCTCTCTATGAAATCTACCAGTCTCAATTGTGACATCGGAAGTCCCCCTTCCACCTGTTACCAGTATCTCTCTGCCACTTTGAAGTCTGGACATACTACTGCAAACAATGGCTCCCAGGGGCCTGGGTGTGGAGTCAGCATTTCGCGGTTCACCTTTCACGGGCTTTTCACCTTCCTGGCAGCCACAAACCCAAGGCTACAAAAGCAAAAGCCAACCTAGTCTGTGAACATCTCAAGCCCAGAGAAATAAAATCTGTGTTGCACTTGACCTCCACCTCATGCTTCAGATGGTATTTAGAAGAGAGTCCAGGTGTGGGTCCAGAAGATGAAATGCATTGCAAAATGTACCTGGGGCCAAGAGAAGTGTCGAGCTATAAATAACCCATTTTCCCTGGACCTAGGTCTCTCCGTGTATGATTAATGGTGTAAAGTTGTGAACAACTACGTTCTGGTTCCTGCCTGTTGAGAAGGACATGACTCCACCGACCCCTGACCTTTTAGCAACATCTGCCTGGGATTAAGCCTCAGCAGGTAGGCCACAGTGGGAGCAGCACCCAACAGCTCTGTCCAAATGCTGAAGAATTTACCAGCTCTGGGTAATGAAGTCATGATACTGAGTGTCTTCTTTTAGAAGGTATGCCTATCCATAAGCATCAACCGTTGACCAGCAATTCCTGTTCTAAAAATGTATTCTCATGATGAATTAGCCCCAAGAATGCTCATCAAAGCACTTTTTAAAACAAAGTTGAGGGAATGCAAACAACCTAAGTGTCCACATGAAGGGGATCTGTTGTATCCCCTTCACAGTCTGACATGCCAGGAAATGTAATCATTTAAAATAATGCTATGATACACAAGTGTACATGCCGGCATGTATTGACATGGCTAATGTGTTACTAAAATAAAAAGTCAGTGTGTGCAGTAGGCTTCCATTGGAAGAGAGGGAAGAAGGGAAAGAAGAGAAGAAGGCAGAAGAGGAAGATGACAAAGGAAAAAGCAATGTGGTTCAAACCTGGCATCTCAGATGGCCCTATGGGAAATGGCCAGAGTCTTCCTGGAGTCCCCCAAAAGTAGAAGTTGACCTCAGGGGAATCTCTTTAAGGACTCCCTTTTTAAAAGGAGTCAGGAAGGGCAGCAAGAACAGAAGAAGAGAGAGCGATGTGGTAACTCAACAGCCAGGGCCTCCTGCTTTCTACTCTGACATTTGCTACCCAATAACTTCCTGACCAGGTAGGCCTATTTCCCAAAAAGGGGGTGGGCTCACCTGAGTGATTACTAAGGTTCCTTTCAAGTTCAACCCTTCTGACTATAGGATGATTCTAAGACTCTAGTCCACCTCAGACATCCACTCTGCCTCTACTCAGCCCTCTGTCACCTTGGCTGATGTTCCCTATCCATGCTTAACTCTCCCAAGGGTTTGGGAGTAACTGGAATACTTTAGGGCTCCTCTCTTGCCACACACCCCTCATCTGAGAAGGAACCCCCAATTTGGAAGGGCAGTTCTAGGCAGCCATATTTGATCTAGGTGCTCCTGTCTCCACAATCACAGCTGATTGGACCAGAGCTGGACACACGATCTAAACAAAGCAACTCCCTTCTTCTGGTCAATGAATGACCAATTGGATTCTCATTCTCTCTCTCTGAGTACATTTTTAACATATTCCACACATTAAAACATTTCTGAAAAGCTCCAATCCAGCCAAATGCTCTCGATTTAATGGTGAAGTGAGGTCCTGGAAGATTCAGCAACTTATTAAAGAGGCAGAAAAGATCAGCCTATGAGTGAGGGCTCTTTCTCCAACACTCTGGCACTCACAGAGCTCTGAGCTAAGCTGGTCAATCACTGAGCAGCCACCCAGAGGCAGCAGCACATAGGGGTAAAGAGCATAAACTTCATGGTTCAAGTCTTGCCCAGACTCGTCCTGGGCAGTGTGTTTCTAAACCTGTTGTGAGGGTGAATGAAGGGAGATAATGCACAGAAAGCACTCAGCACAGCACGTGCTCAACCATGTAGGCTGTCATTGGCTGCAAACTGGTATCATTACCTCTCTATATTTCTTATCTCTCAAGCTACACTGTAAATTCCTTGAGAGTATAATCTGAAGTGATCTGTCTCTGAGAGACAGCTGGGGGCCTCATTCCCTCTCTTTCCAGCTCCTATTCACCCCCCAGGGCTCAACCGAAAGAACCCTTCTCTAGGGAAGGCAACCCAGACCACCAAGAAGGTCTCCTGTTTTACACTCTCATAGCCTCCCAGTTTCTCTTTTGAAGCCTTCATTCCAATTATTGTTCAACAATTATTTATGCAACAATTTGTTTAATCCCTGCCTTCTCCTTCAATGCAAGCTGCAATACAAGTTCTCTCAGGACAGGTAAGCATACCAAATATTCCATGTGCTCCCTCCACATTTCTCAGCCTCTTTTGCAGCTAACTGGGTCCATGTGACTAATTATGGCTCATGGGCTGAGGTACAGAAGTGATATAGGTCACTTTGGGGCTGAAGTAGAGCAAAATTGGCACAGCAGTTCTCCAGGCATCAATTCCCCTACTGCAGTGCTTGGCAATGGTCCATCAGCCTGAGGCCCTGAGTGGCTGTATGGAGGAATACCCTCTCTTGATCCACACTGGATGTGTAGTGTGAATGAGGACTAAAAAGAACCTTTGTTAAGCATCTGGGATTTCACATTTGACTTGTTACTACAGCACAACCTAGCCTATCCTGACCATTACACTATATTCCCAGGATTCACATAGTGTTGGGTACATAGAAAGTGCTCCATAAATATTTGTTGAGTGGATGAATGAATGAGCCTCTGAAACAACAGGTAGAGTGTCATAATACATGGTATTTCCCAAGTCAGTGAAAAGGGACAAGTCTCCACTACCAAAAAAAAAAAAGACTAGACCACTAGTTAGTTCCAAAAGTGAAATACCAGCATCCCTGTCACCCAGAATATAGCTAGAAATTCTGGCTCTTTGACCTTGAAGCTGCAGGGCTTTGAGTCATTGTCCTGTTGTCGCAGGTCACAGAAACACTCAGTAAGGCTGAGGACGATTAGGTGCTCAACAAAGTGACAAAATCCACTACAACAGAGCCATTAGTCACAGGGCATTATTCAGAAATTGTTGCAATTTATAACATTTATGAATTGATCTGCAGGAACCTATAAACATTGCTCATCAATATGACTAATTGGCATTTATGAGTTTGTTTGGTAGGCTGGTTCATTCAGGCTGGTGTCATTGTGGTCTTGAAGATAAAGGAACCCACGCATGCTGGAGCCTCTGGCATTCTGACAATTCCACCGGATAGGGCGAGGGATTGAGTGAAATTAGTATGCTTAGGGAGTGGAGGGAACACCAGTAGAGAAGGAAGATGTAGCAAGTAATGGGTGCGCTATCAAGCAAGCTATCACAAGGGCAATAGGAGCTTAATCCCATGAGGAAACTCTCAGCTGGCATAACCCGCCCCAGGAACAAAGAGCTGGAATATACAGTCACTCCCGAGTCATGGGTCAAAGGCTCCAGCAGGAGTCAGTACTAACTCCTCGACACTCTGGCCTGCCACTCACGGGCAGTTTGAACTCTGGCAGTTCTGGCACTGACACAGACATTGGAAGTTGGCCAGAGCACAGTGAAAGGTAGGAAGGCTACGGGTGTCTGCTGCACCAAATTTACCTCCTTCAATCAAGCAGAGAAACGCACATAAGGACATAGTTGTTGAGTGCCTTAGTTATGCCGGACACTGTGCAGAACCCTGGGGACAAAGCCCTGAGGATGAGAGGAGTAACCCTGTCATGCAGACTTCATGGAGTCTACAGTCTAGAGGAGACCCAGTCCATCCCAACAGAGTGATGTGGTTAAACAAGGGCTTTCAGATCATCATGGAGAGGCATCTCATTCGGTCTGGCTGAAAGAGACTGGCAGGGAAGGATTCCTAAGGGACTACAAGGCTGCCTGGGTCATGAAAAGGAGTACAAGTTGCCCTGGCCAAGCCGTTCAGTTGGTTGGAGCGCCATCCCAATGCACCAAGGTTACGAGTTTGATCCTTGGTCAGGGCACATACAAGAATCAACCAATGAATGCATAAGTAAGTGGAACAACAAAACTGACATTTCCCTTTCTCTCTCTTTCTCAAAATCAATACATTTTTTAAAAAATCTAAAGCAAATCAGCACAAGTTGACGATCCAAAGAAGGTGGTGTTGGGAAGTGTTTCAGACCGAGAGAACAACATAAGCAAAGGTACAGAGGCTGAGGGAATATCCAGTGTTCAAGCACCTGCAAGTCCTTCAGGAAGGTGGAAAGGGAAGGCATGTGTTGGGAAGTGATGGGAGAGGTGGCTGGAGAGGTAAGTAAAATATGAGAGGTGCCCAATCTGAAGTTGTTTGAGATTTTGATTTGCTTGTTTGTTTAGCAGAAAGTAGTCCCAAGCAGGGTCAGCTAGAATGAACATAAACTACCCAGCAACCAAACACTGGACTGGAATCGGGAGACCTAACTAACCATGTTGGGCAGGCCCTTTCGCTGCCTGGGCCTCAGCTTCTCATCTGTCATACAAAGGAGTTGACATGATGACCGACAAGGTCCTGTTGCTTCATCCATACATTCATTCATTCAACAAACATTTGTTGAGTCTCTAACATGTGCAAGGCACAAGGGGATACATCAGTAGCAAAGTCTCATCCGTCACAGAATTTACCTTCTAGCAGTAAAAGCGAAAAAGACGAACACATGAGTGATGCAGCATTGCTTACGGAAAATCCTATGAAGAAGGACACATCGGGGTCAGGAGTGACGGTGGAGGGAGCTTCTCTGAGACAGAGGCATTTGATTGGAGATGTTAGTGCGGTAAGGGAGAGAGCCCCAGAAACGCCTGGGGAAAGAACACTTTCCAAGCACAGTGTATCCAGAGAAGAGCGAGGCCAGGGGAGTCAGAGGGAGGCAGGAGCCAGGCTGGGCAGATCTCCTCGGGCCACGGCGAGACAGAGCTTATGATTTTATTCGGAGCTTAAACGCCATGGGAGAGTCTGAGCATTGGAGCGGCATGCTTTGACCTGGCATTTTAAATGTTCAGAGCAGCACTAGTCACAATAACCAAAGAGTCGAAACAAACCAGATGTCCATCAGCCGATGAATGGATAAACACGCTGTGGTCTAGGCATTCAGTGGAATGCGACTCAGCCATAAATGGAATGAAGTCCTGACACCTGCTACAACACGGGCGAACTTGAACACACCATGCTAAGGGAAAGAAGCCAGGCACAGAAGACCACATAATGTGTGATTCCGTCTGTATGAAAGAAATGTCCAGAACAGGCAGATCTACAGGTGCAGGAGGCTCGATCGGCGGTTGCTAACGCTACCGCGGGGAAGGGTGGAGGGTGGCTGCTCATGCGCACACACGGTTTCTTTTCAGGGTGGCCCTGTAAACACCAAAAGAACTTCCAGGATCAGGAATTGAGACAAACTTTTTCTTTAACCCTTCAAAGGGTTGCGAGTCAGCAGGCAGAGATTTGCTTTCCCTCTCATCCACATGAAAGACATTCACCTTGACCAAGCATCAGCAAAAGGGACAAGTTTATTACAAGAATGGGGAGGGGGGTTCCTGGAACTAGAAGAACGGGAAACAGCTGGACCAGGAACAGTCTGTGTCTGTCTCTGTCTCTCTCTCTCGCCACTGACCAGTTTTCTCTTTTTCCTCTGTCTTCATGGGAGGAAAAACAGCCACCCACCATCTTCTATGTGCTACGATCTCAGGCACTAGAGATGAACTTTTCTCTCTTCTCAGTCCAGAGTCCCAGGAAAGCATCCCAATGCTCCCAGCGTGGGTCTGGAGTGTATACCTGGACCGACTGTCTAAGGCCAAAGGCTGAGTCTCATTGCACCGGCAGCTCTCCTGGTGCCCTCGTGGTGAAAGCATGGAATTGGGATGGGGTGGGCTTTACTCAGAGAAAAGGAGGGATTCTCCAGAAATAAATAATTGTCAAACAAATGACCCTTACGATCTCTTTAAATGTGGGGGAATCTTAAGATCCAAACTTCAGAGAGAGTGCTTTTGGTTAAAATGCCCAATAGAGTGATTTTTAACAACAACAATATGTGTGGCCAAAGGCTGGCGCCCTTCTTGAGTCTCGAGCACAGTAACGGCAACATTTCGTGTCCAATGAGGCCTGGCAGCGGAGTTAGGTGTGGGGACAAAACGTTCCTCTATAGCCCTATCACTGGCCCTTCCTCCCCAGACAGTCTCCCAACCCACTCTCGGAGAGGACAGTGACCCTCTAGGACTCCCACAGGAGCCTGCAGCTGACATCCTGTTGCCAGCTCAGCTGACACGCATTTCCCGGAATCGGAGAGAAATGGGCCCGGCGCTCGCCAGCACAGCTCTCACTTGAGCCGCAGATGGCAAATGGAATGTACATCCCCGCCCCCTGCTCCCTGGCCCGGCTGCTTCCACGTTCCTTGACAATAATGCTGGTTCAGAAGCTGGCACTGGAGCCAGCCCTCGCTAAGCACAGCAGGGTGGGCAAGGCAGAAGGAAAGCTGGCAAGGTGGGAAATAGGGGCTATTTATTTTATGCTGGCCCCAGCAGCCGGGAAAGTGAAGTGAAAAGTGGGCAGCGAGACCAGAGCAGATGACAGAGCCTTACCAGGTAAGGGGTAGCGGGTGGGGGACACGGGAAAATTACAGCCCCACTTGCCAAGACTCGGAGACACCTGCATCTAATTTAGCATAAGGAAGACATTATGGGAAAGGGCTGCCACCTTCCCCAGATGCAGACTCGCACTAAATCTGCTCTCTTCGGTCTCCTAAACCTCTCTCCGGCTTGCTCGCCATCCCCACCCCACCTGCTCTAAGCCACCAGCGTCTCTGGCCCCAAGAGCTGCTACAGCTTCCCGGAACTCTCTGTCTCTGTACTTGGACTTTGACCACATCTCTCTAAGCTGCGGGTCTCATCATGCCCCACTTCAGCTGAAAACCCCACAGTGACCCCCCCAAAGGATGGAGGCCGTAATCTTTCACAACAGCTCACGAGCAGATGCTGGCCGGCCAAAGTCCAGCGGCCTTTCCGACACCCCTCGGTGACTTGCTGTGAAAAACCATCTTAGAAGTTTGCTGTTTATTGATTTTTGTTCTGCGTGCATTTTTACCACGTCAGCTTCAGCCAAGAACTGGAGGGGGAGGGTGGGGAGGGGGGTAGGGAGCCAGGGGAGGCTTGGATCAACAAGGGCATGATCTTCAGAGAAACTGTGATTTGAATGGAGTAAAAATTGGTTTCCTGTTATCTCTGTAGCCGCTACGTTTGCAATTCAGGACCTGATGCCCCTGTATCAAGCCAAACACAGCCACTGTTTTCTGATCAAATCTCCTTCCCAGGAAGACACCATTAAAAATATTCTCTGTAACCAATCAGGCAATTTAAACTCCCCTAAAAGGCCTGTATCACTGAGCGAGTTCACAAAGGAGTCCAACCCCAATCCAGCCAGAAAAAAAAAAAGCCACGCACCACGACATTTCAGGGGACCAGGAAATAAGATAAAGTCACAGCGGCCTTTGTGGAGCCAAAGGAAACATAAAGGTGCTGAGACACCAATCGGTGACCCCTCCAACCCCCAAACCCTTGCTGAGCGAATCTGTCCCCAGACACGGTCCCTGCTGCCCTGCTTGCATCATGACACGTCCAGCCATTACAAACAAACACGCGTGCTGGAGGTCCAGATGCTGAAATCCTGTGCACGCTGATAATTTGCCTCCCTGGGTGCCCCCGAGCAACCCCATCTAAAACAGTAAGGAAATGCGTCATCTCATCCGGCAACAAGTCCATATGTATGGAGGGTTTCAGGTCTGGTCAACTCAGCTGCTCAACAAGGTCCCAGATCCTTGCTGTCCCTTTGCTATACCGACTCCCTCCCAAGTCCGATTCCTGTCCCTGGTACCAAACTCAAGCAGTTCGCTGCTTGGAGTGTTTTGTTCAAAAACGAGAAGTGACTGTTGCCGGGTAGTTTTATTTATTTGCGGCAACTAAAGGAGACAGGGGGTTCACATCCAAAACTCTTGTTTTCCTGCAGGGAGGCTGAACCATTGCTTATATACACTATTTAGTCAAATACACGTTGATTTCTTGTTTGCAGTTGGCTACACTTCCACTGTTGGGCTCCTGTCAAGCTTATCTTGCTTATAGCTGCATCTGCAAAATACTGGGCTACATCCATCAGTGGCCTCTCCTAGGCTCCCCCATGGGGGACCAAACCTGCAACCCAGGCATGTGTCCTGACCGAGAATCAAACCGGCGACCTTTTGCCTTGCTAGGCAATGACCGACCAACTGAGCCACATCAGTCAGGGCACTGTGCTACGTTTTAATGTTCAGTAAGATAGCATTTGGTAAGAACCGCCCTGACCTTGCAACCCTTGTCCTGTCTAACTAACATCATGGTTATAAAGTGGCTGTGGGTGGCACTCGGTGCTAATGTTTTCTTCCCTAAATCTAAGAGGAAGGAGGCAGACCCTCTTTCAAATGGTGGACTATAAGACCTTCCCACTTAAAAAAAAAAAAAAAAGACTTTCCCATGAGTGTATTTGGACCAGCTCAAGTCACACAGCCAAGTCACTAAGGACATGGCCACCAGGAACACCTGGCAATGTCTGGAAACATTGTCATTCGTCACACTGCGGATGGGATGCTACTGGCACCTAGTGGGTAAAGGCCAAGGACAATGCTAAACATATTATAATGCACGAAACAGGCGCCTATGACAAAGAATTAACTGGTCCGAAATGCCAACAGTGCTGAGATAAGAAACCGCGGCACAGACGAATCTAAATCCTACCTGATTTTATAAAGTTTTATTGGAACACAGCCACACTCTCTCATTTACATATTGCTTATGGCTGTTTTCCCGCTACAAGTGAGAGTTGTCACACAGCTAGTTGTGACAGAGACCGTATGCCCTTTAAAGCTAAAAATACTTACTCTCTGGGTTTTTTTCTGAAAAACCTTGCTGATCCCTAATCGAGATCTACCCTTAAAGCTGGAGGAGAGAAGAATATATAAATAAAATGAGGAAGGAGGAGTAAAATGGGTATGGGAAGAAGTAACCAGTAACCACTACCACGGCAAGTCTATTTCTGAAGGTCACTCTGTAAGGCAGAGCTCTCAAAAGCTTTCCCAATGTCAGTTTATCTCCACACAAAGGACATATTGCAAAAACCACAGACTTAAGTCTTGCACAGTTTTAAAGCTGGTGGAAGGTGTGAAGCATCGAACCCCCTACTGCTGCCACTGGTATTTAGCTAGAAAAGGGAAGCAAAGGGACGTAGACACTGAGCTTAACATAAAGCAGGGAGCACAAGCCTACTAGCTCCACCTGGAAGCTACCGCTGCACACCCCAGGAGCCCAGAGCATTGCTCCACCAAGGGGATTAACACTCTTCCCTTTCCCCCTCGGTACCCCGACTGGTGGGGGTGCAGGGGAGGTGCTGCACCAGAGAGGCCTGTCAGTCTAAGTAGGGAGTGCAGACCCATCCAAATTCCACAAAAACTTGGGAAGTTGATTGGTCCTTTTTGAAAAGCCACCTCGTCCACCCCAAGCCCAAGCTAATATAATCCCAGGGGAACAAAAAATCTCTCTCTCAATCTCTCTCTCTCTCTCATCACTTGCACTCGCGTGGTGCACTCACTCATACTCTCTCTATGGCCACGCGGCCCCAGCAGCCCTACGGCCCGTGACCAGGCGGGCTCCACATGCAGGCTCCACACACAGGCTCCAGGAGGGAGCCTGAGCATCCCCGCACAGCCGTGGACTGCAGCTGGAAACACACGCTGAGCTGGCTGGATGCTGGACTGGACTGGAATTTAACACGAAGCAGAAACTCTGGGCACTGGCTTTTGCCTTGGCCTTGCTGAGGACAAGGCTGGACGTTTTCCATGGCGGGATGGGCGGAGATGGGAAACTGAAAACCCAGGAGGCAACTTCCATTTCCACCCAAGTAAATCATGGGTCCTTGGGACGCTTTCCTCGTGATCCTGTAGAAGAGCCTCATTTCCACTGGCAACACTACGACTGCCAAAAAAAAAAATCAAATTTTCCCCCATCCAGTTCCTACCCAGGAGGGAAAATGGTACCTAACATTTTACAGTTATTTAAAGGTTTCTTTTATTGGCAACTATAAGTGGTTACTGGACTTGTCAAACATAAGTAAGTCAGTATCAACTCATAAAATGAACCGAGAAGTACGGGGAAAAATCCACGGCCGTTTCATTCCCGTGTGTGATAATAATGTTGCTTTGATCTTCCTGCTCACTCAGCCTGGTCTTTATCAGAAGCCCACCACTAAATGCCCTGCTCCTATTGCTTCCCTGTTTGATATTTTAATTGAATGAGAGCCGGCATATCCTGGCCAATATTCATTCCCCATCTGCTGCTTCTGTTTTTTTCTGGGAGCGCCTGGGGCAACACTCCTCCAAGGAACAAAATCTACTCTCTCTGACTTCCTCTGGAATAGATTCTCTTTCCTGACGCCAGGACCATTTGCGTCCGGGAGGCAAATCTGTCCTGGAGGTGTCCCTCTGGGGGTCGCCATCTGGGTTTCTGGGCAGCCCTGGTGGAGAGGGAGGACAGAGGAGCTAAGCTTTCTGCCTCCCTGTTTTCAACCCATGCCCCTCTGATTGAGGTTTTGGAAAAGGGGCCCCTCCATTGGAAACACCACCAAGGCAAGCTCAATCGAATGCCAATTCTGAGTTAAACCCATTGCCTCCCAGCAAGATCCCAGAGAAACCAAGCACTTCACATGAACACAGGCCGCGTGGGCACCCTGGGTATCCTAGAGATTGAGATGAGCAAAAGAATAGCCCACAACCTCCAAGAAGCCAGGCTTGAGTAATCCCGCCCAGTACCACCACCCACGTTTGTGATGAGAAAGTTTCTAGTGGCCACATTAAAAGCACACAGAAGCAGGTACTGCTGGGCACTTGACATGTTACTTTCTAATTTAACCCTCACAACAAGCCTACGAACCAAGAACTTTTATTTCCCATTTTACAGGTGGTAACACTGAGGCCCAGAAAGGTTAAAGCCGTGCTCAGGGTCTCACACTGCTGAGAGGCACAGAGGAATTTAAACTGACGGTTTGTTCCGGAGTCCATGCTCTCGGCACGCGTGATTGGTGCCGAGAGGTTGTTATTTAGAAAGGTCAGATGAGTGGGTCCCTTTCAAAGCAAGGAGACTTTATTTCTTTGGATCTTTCATCTACTTCTGGCTTCTAATTTCAGATTCTGAAAAATTGGGGGGTTTTTTCTTCCCCTGTGGCAAATATGTCGCATCCAGACATTAAATTCAGACCTAACCAAATGTGCTTTTATCGGTGTTACAAAGCGGCTCTCTGCTGTCCCACAAAATCCTTTCCTACCAACCTTGTATCTGTTTGTACTATCGAGCAGAGGCATAGGGAGGAACTAACTAAGGGTCACACAGCCCAAGACAGGTCACAGTTAGAACCCCTGTCTGGGGTTCCTAATCCACACTGGGTCCCAAAGAGAGTCCTCTCTAATCTACACAACCTCCCAGAGAAGAAGCCTTTGCCCTAGAGAGAGACAAAGGATTAAAACAGAACATCTTCAGGCTTTCATTTACTGAGCACCTATTATGTGCCCAGCACTGGGCTGGATGCTGAGGTTAAAGAGAACACAGCTACGGCCCCCACACTCAGAGAACTCACATTCTCCGAGGCAGCACACACGAGTGGACAATGATAGGACCACATGATGAAAACCACGCTAGGGAAACGGTGGGAGCCCAGGGGCAAAGTGACCTCTGAGACGCGTCTTGAAGAACAGGGGGAGACAGAAGGTCAGCACAACATGATGCCAGAGAGACGGGCAGGGCCCGGTTCCGAAAGGCCCTGAGCACCTGAGTGAGGAGTTTGGACACTTCCTTGAAGACAATGGCAGATGGTGCCTCAGTTTCCACATCTAAAGTGGGAAACAATCCTGCCTACCTCACAGGGCTGCCGTAAGACTAAAGTGCTTAGCATCACTGCTGGTGCATCTTAGGGCTCCGTAATTACAATCATTGAAAAGTTCTAGAGAAACTGACATGACGATCCTGATTACTACGGTTCACAAGACAACTACCATTCATTCAACATCTCGCGCACTTCGAGTGTATCACTACTTCACTTCTCGGCATCTGTCTCCCTGAAACTGTGACATGTGTTTACTGAAGGGTGCGGTCACCGCCCGTCTCTCCCACCCGCTTGAGACCTCCGTGAGGGCAGAGTCCTGCCTGCCTTGTCTGCTGCTGGACCTCCCGCCCCCGTGCCCACCGTGGGGACCAACACACAGAGCAGGAGCCCCGCCGAACCGCTGTTGCATGGATGATGATCCCATCCACAACAGTCCAGAAAAATAAATGTTACCTTCACTTTGCAAATGAGGAAACTAAAGTATAGAGAGATCAGTCAGACTTCCTTATGGACAAAAGATGCAAAATGGCAAGGGCTGGAGGCAGAGAGACTGGTGAAGAGTTATTACAGACCCAAAGGGAAAAAAACTGGGTTGGGTTGGACAGAAATTACTCGACGAGAAAGACGTTAAAAGGTGGATGAGTAGGTGGGTAGATGGGTGGGTGGGTGGATAAGTGGGCATGTGGGTGAACGGATGGGTGGGCAAATTGATAGATGGGTGGATGAATACATTGATGGGTCGGTTATGGATGGGTAAATAAATAGTTCTTCCGAGGCCCCTAATGCCCTTGCATGAGGCATTTTACACATAGAATAAAAAATTTTTACTAACAGTAACCAGAATGGATATCAAAACATTATCCAGATGATGAGGGAAGAGTATGTATGAGATTCAGGAAATAAAACAATCCTCTCCAGTACGCCTTCATACCAATTTTATCCAACGCTCGTGTGCTCAATTATTCTTCCCTGTAACCCCTCCAAGACGAATGCGGCATAAATCAGCCCCAGACTGTCATTTCCTTAGCTGATCCCCAGATGCAGAGTGCTGAGGCTTTAAATTATTCTATGGCTAACTTGCTTAAGCAGCACCTGGGTCCAGAGAGGAGGCTCGGATTGTCAGGGGAAACAGAGTGGGTCTGACCTGCAAAACTCCTCCTGATGACGTTGCTGTTCCCGGGAGAATGTTAGAGGCAAACCAGAACGGCTTTGAAGGATGGTTCCTGTCCAGTCAAGTTCAAACAGACACCCAGTCATAAGAAATCTCTGTTGGGTCACTCTTCCTTATTAAAGGCAACACATGGACAGAAGGAAGTCTGGTCTGTTCTTTCCTTTTCAGTCCCTGCCATCCCACCCTTCCTCTGTGTCTTGGAAACACACACACTCAATCACTGCCGTGTCTGGGACTGGAGTACACAAAATATATTAACATCATTTAAGGGAAAGCCCCACCCCACAGCCACACCTTCCCCATGAAATTCACCCATGAGGGATACAATCTTGGGTGATAAACATTACTCTCGTATGACCTGATGATCTCTTTTAAAATAACACTCGATCGTTCCCCAGGCGGGACTAGCAGGGGTCAATAGACCCCTACGGGAGCTTTCCCTAGTCTGCAATTGTTCAAATTACCCAGTGCGTTAGTTTGCTGAAGCTGCTGCGACAAACTACCACAGAGTGGGAGGCTTCGACAACAGAAATGTATCTTCTGGTAGAACAATGGGAAGCCCTTGACAGGTGTTAATGAGGAGAGTTCTTTGATTTGTTTTGAAAAAAAAGCACAAAAACAAAAATCACTCTGACTGTTGCCTAGAGAATGGGCTGGAGGAGGGCAAGAGTGACAGCAGAGAGGTCTGGGGGGAGGGGCTTTAGAGGTCCAGGCCGATGACGGTGGCTTTGACCGGGACACGTACCCAGTGGCAACTACCGGATGTCAGTTTCAAAATGGCAACTGCCAAATTTATCAAAACTCCTGTTCCAGCTCTGACTTTTTGCCCATGTTTTTCACATAAATGAATTTCGTGTTTAAATAAATGCTGCCTCATCCTAAACAATAGTATCTATGAAATCTCGGGGTTGATTTGATAGACAGTAGATATATCACAGATATGCCATATCATACATGTAAAACACATCATGTCATATATTTTAATCCACATTCTAATAAGCACATGACTATTAATTTTTAAATGTTTACATACAAATTACTGAAGCTCAACTCAAATGCTACCAGTGGGCGACAGGAAGCCAGGACTGTGGGAAGCACAGCCACAGAAAGAAGTATTTCTTGTTATTCAGAGTAAAAGTGTTAATTGGCATCAAGTAAGGGAGTTTAAGAAGGCCAGTAGGCAAGTTCTTACCTATAGATGGGCCTTACTTTAAGAGAGACTCCAATTAAACACACACACACACACACACACCCCCCTCAGAGCCAGCAGAGAAAATTAGAGGGTATTTGAATGACATTCTTCCCTTTTACAAAATGGCTCGCCACGGAGACCCTTTAAACTGAGCGCTCCCCTACTGAATAAGTGCCCAGTACAATCATTAACTACTTGACAGAGGACCTGGGGGAACTGGGAGAGGAAGGGGGAGGTGGAGAGGAATCTTAACACCAAGCCCTGGCCCATTTAAGACCAATTTGAAATCAAGATTTCAGAAAGTCTGAAAGTATAATTTCAGTGAATGGGCTAAGTAGGCTTCCGTGAATAAGTCTTCCACTTAGACAGTGTTCCCGAGAACACCCGACTCTGCAGCCATTAAAAAGTGTGTTTCGGAAGAATATTTAATGACATTGGAAACATCTCAAAAGCAGGTGGCAAACCAGCATGTACAGCATGGTTCCAATTTCAGATTTTAAAAAGGAAATTCTATACATGGGTAAAAAAAAAAGGCTGGGAGCCTACATTAAAATGTTAACCGTGGTGGGTTGGACGGATGATTTTTATTTTCTTCCTTATTCTTGCCTGTATTTTCCCAAGTTTCTGATTATTCTTCAGCAATGAAGGACAACTAAAGTGTTTTTATAGTAAGGATTCATTGAGATTCTATTGCACATTGTACCAATTACTTATTCACGAAAAAAATAAAGTAGGAAATCTCTTACTAGAGGGGCAAAACCTCTTCTTTGGAAAACGATGACGCGATGACAGCCAACATCTGTAACCGCTGACTGTGGCTCAGACGCTGAGCCCGACACCACACAAAACCGCGTCGTTGACGCTGACCCCTCATGACCGCTCTATGAGACGGATATTTTTATGTCCCTCCCCAATCTTCCAAATGAAGAAACTGGGGTGCAGAGCAATGACATAGCCTGCTCAAGGTCACTAGCTGGCAGGTGGCAGAGAATCCAGGTCTCCTGATTTCTAAATCAGGGATCTTTCTTCTCCACAGCATTGGGTTTCTACAGATGCCCTAGTTTACAGGCTAAAAACATCCCATAATTACCCCATAAATAAGCCATCGAACTTACGTATTCCTTGCATTTAACTTGTTATTTAGCATTTAAAGGACACGTTACATTGAGCAAGCACCATCAATCTTTCACAAAACGCTCCAGTTATTAACTTGGTAATTATAATCCACAGTTGCAAAGCTGATCATGCTTGTCATTTCCATGGTGCCAGACCCCCTTTTAAAGAAGAAAACTCATCAATTATCTCTGACCTGCTCACTCTGTAAATTCACACCCTCCCAAAGTACCAGCACTTACCCTGGTGGTCAGGTTTAACAGTAATTACAGAGCTCCTGCACCTAAGGAATAGAAAATGTCTACCTATAATTCCCTTTAACATGGAATCAGACTATCGTTTAGCCATTCATTAATGCTGCCAGAAATCCTACTTAAAAAACATCCACTGTATGTGTCAAGACCTGAGCTAACTGCCTTGTTTCCAGGAGGAATGAATGGTAGAATGCCGTGGCAATCAATCTCATCGAACCCAAGGCCTCCTTGTAGCAGCCAGTTACTGGTATATAACAAACAATCTCAAAAATCTCAATGATTTACAAGAAAGAAAATGCTTTTTTTTTTTTTTAACTCGTGAGTCCGCCCATGGCTGTGGCTCTACTGAGCTCACCCTGCCCCCATTAGCTTGGTCCCAGGCTTCAGGCTGGGGTCAGCTCTGTTTCAAGAGTCTCCCCATTCTCCGCAGACCAAGGGTCCCCTGACGCATGCTTCCTCACAGCCAACGGCAGGAGCACAAGACAGCTAGTCGGAACGCACGCCTCTTGAGGGCCAGGTTCAGAACTGACTTGTTTCCACTTTCGCTGCCATTTCATTGGCCAAAGCAAGTCTCATGGCCACACCCCCCGCCAGTGAGAGGTGCTGCAAAGTCACCTGGCAAAAGTGTTCACGTGTAATTCCATTTAGGGAGAGAATGAAAAATTGGGAGCAATGATCCATACTTTTATAACAAATACACTGTGGTGTGCTCTCTGCTCTCATGAAATGAAAGTCAGAGATGATATAACCTATATACATGTATACTTTCCAGAAATCAATTTCATGGGGGCTTGGAGGATGTAGAAGGTACTGGGCGGGGGGGTAAATGGTGATGGAAGGAGACTTGACTCGGGCTGGTGAACACAATACAATATACAGGTGATGTACGGTAGAACTGTCTACCTGAAACCTGTATGATTTTATTAACCAATGTCATCCCCATGAATTTAAATTTTAAAAAACCACTTCCCATGTGAATGCTCGAAGACACAGTGAGGCAGCCGGGTACTGGCATGCAAACAAAGAACCAGAGTGTGCGTAACCGCTACAAGCGAAGCTGATTCGGCGGGGAGGGGCTGGCCCCTCAGATACCTTGAACGGCATTGCCACAGGTGATGTGAGTGTTCTGAAATGGTATACTGGTATGGATAACGTTTTGAGCAAAAGAAGCTATCACCATCTCTTGAAGAATGGATTTGCATTCCTAGAAAATCAGATTGTGCTATGTTTACATGTAAAACAGTCTCTGATGATAAAAAAAAATGGGTTCTTCACCTACACGAAGGTCTGGCAGGACACCAGAAAGTCAAACAGGACACAGGAGAGGTCTTCCCCACACGTTTCCAAGTGTCTAATTTGCCTGGTCCCCTAAAGAAAATCATGCCAATGTCATAATTTTGTAACTTCCCATCATTGTAACTATAAAAAATTATCCTGCCCTGGCTGGCGTAGCTCAGTGGATTGAGCGCGGGCTGCGAACCAAAGTGTTGCAGGTTCTATTCCCAGTCAGGGTACATGCCTGAGTTGCAGGCCACGGCCCCCAGCAACCGCACATTGATGTTTCTCCCTCTCTCTCTCTTTCTCCCTCCCTTCCCTCTCTAAAAATAAATAAATAAAATCTTTTTTAAAAAATCGTCCCCATAGATTTCCAGAAGGAACCCTACGGGGCTGTACTGACGCTGTGAGAACCACTGGTGTTGTACTGGAGTGAAACACTTGATGTTCCAAAGCCTGACTTTGAATCCAGGCTCTGCCTCCCACTCCCTAGGAGTGCGACTTCAGACAAGTCGCCGAACTGCCCTCAGCCTGCCTCTCATAACGTTGCTTTAAGGGTCAGGTGAGAGCGTGCAGAGGGCAAGGCGCTGAGCGAACACGATGACTGTGCTCCACGCAAGGCGGCCCCTGCGCTCACACCGTCCATGTAACTTATTCCCATGTCACAGATGAGGCGGCAGGCTTGATGCCTTCGGATGGCTTTCCTCCGCCTCTCTCTGCTCTCCTAGTCTGAAGATGGCCAATGACTGGTGTTCTGCTGAGGGCTGGCTTCCACACAAGGGTGAGACCCGAAAGGTTTGGGATTGACAGGTGAGCCCATGAGTGGGGGGCAGAGCTGGATTCAAATTCTGGGCTAGGGTTTTTACTCAGAAGAAATCACCCTCTTTCACGTCTGCACCAGCATGGCCACTTGGCGTGCTCCCGAGCGGTGGCAGTGCGGACACACTGGCAGTGGTCCCGAGGAGGGTGCGGCCTTCCAGGGTGACACCAGGAGAGACCTGAGAGTCAGAACAGAAGACGGATTCTGGATGCAGATGCCAGAGTTCGAATCCCAGCTCCCGCACCATTCACACCTCCGTGTGACCTTGGGAAAATTATTTAACTCCCCTGTGCCAGGGTTTCCTCACCTGTAAAAGGGGGTAAGGCTAGTACCCAGCTCACAGAGTTGTCGTGAAGACTTAATGAGTTAGTATATGTAAAGCACTTAGGGCAGTGTTGGCATATAGTAGGTTCTATATAATTGTGTGCTATTGTCATTATTCTTGGGACAGAATGGTTGGCGTCCATGCACAGGTCCAGGGAAGCCACACAGAGCCTGGCCCATAGTAGATGATAAAAAGGGACCAAAGGAATGGATGAATGGATGGACAAGAGTTGGAAATCACTGTGAACTTTGAAAACACCATAATTTTCAGCTTCCAATTTGGGCACCTGGAAAGCTGCAAGAGGGTATTTATGTTTATCAGCATGCGCTCAACTGCTGCACTGGACGGTGTTTCAAAAACGTAAAACAAAACAAAACTGAGGTGTATGAAGGTGTGCTCACAGCAGTTAACATTCTAAATGGATGGAGGCCATCAGCACCAATCTTCCACAGACTTTCCCTGACAAGCAGAGGTTTGCTTTTTTTCCTTTTACCCATTCTTGTCAACGTTTACAGAGCAAAATGAAAGAGGAGGCATTGATGAGAAAAAGAAAGGAATAACAGGAGAAAGAAAGCAGACAGAAGCAGAATGCTTAATATGGTGCCTGACGCATGGTGGACCCCAGCCATTTGTTCCCTAAGTGGGTAAATGAATGGATGTATGAGTGTATGAATGAATGCACGAATGAGTGAGTGCCTAATCTCTTCTGCGGCCATTGCAAACTACAGACCAAGTCAGATGATTTCTAGAGATGAAGTGATCACCTCTGTTCATTTTTAAAGTCAACAGCTTCCTAAGGAGGAGTTTTCAAAATCCCACGTTTCCGCGTTAGACAAATCATAAATATCTCAAATTCTGGTGAATGCTCTGCCACTTACTAGCTGTGTGACCCAGAGTGAGTCGGACTGGTTCTCTGAGCCTCGATTTTCTCGGCAGTGGTCCCTAAAAACCCACACAGAGTAGGTACCACATAATACTGTGAACGGTTTATGTGCATGAATGTGGGCTCATATTTGTAGAACATGGCCAGTGCCCAACTTGTTAGTTTTGCTCATTCCAACCTTCTTATCATCATTATTACATAGCATGTTATTGTATATTGGCGACTATTTCTATATAGTACTCAGGGGTTTGTAAAACACTATAATACCAGGGCTACAATTCACTGAATGCTTATGCCCTCTCTCATAGGTCCTCACAAGTCATATAAAAGAAATATCCCCCAATAAAGCTATGTAACAAAACCCACAAAAACCCAGGGCACAGAGCAATAAACACGTATGTGGGATTCGGCTGTCTTGGACTCGGCTCGTCTGACTCTGCCACCTTGCTCACACGTCTGTGGCTGACTGCAGGCCATCTAGGCAGTTCTACTGACCCTGGCTAGGCTCACTCACACGCCTGGGGTTTGGCTGGCTGTTGGCCGATCTAGAGTGGCCTCGGCTGGGCTCCTGGGATGACCTGGCTCCACAATACGGGCCTCTCACCCTCCAGCAGGCCAGCTGGGAGTTTTTCCGTGGCGATTGCCAGAGAAACCAGGGTGAAAGTGGAGGTGCACACTTCTGCACACTTCTGCTTGCGTCACCTCTGCTAATATCACATTGGCCGAAACAAGTCACAACAAGGCCAGTACAGATTCAAAGGATGGGTAAAAACACCCCATCTCTTTTACGGGAGGGAACTGCAAAGGCTGTGGGTACATGAGGGGTGTCATGAGTTGAACTGTGTCTCCCCGAAATCCATATGTTGACGTTTTAACCCTCAGTCTCTCAGAACGTGACATTTGGAGGTAGTTCTTCACAGAGGTAACCAAGTTAAAATGAGGTCGTTAGAGTGGACCCTGATCTGGTATGACTAGTGTCCTTACAGGTAGAGGAAATCTGAACAGACATGCGCAGAGGAAGGATGATGTGAAGACACAAGGAGAAGAAGGCCACGTACGAGCCAAGGAGAGAGGCACTCAAAACAGACCCTCCCTTACAAGCCTCAGAAGGAACCCACTTCATAAACACCTTGATCTAGAATTTCAGACCCCAGCACTGTAAGACAATACATTTCTGTTGGTTAAGCTACCCAGTTTGTGACACTGTTCAGGCAGCCATAGCAAACTAATACAAAGGTAAAGAATTAAGCACCGATGCAATCGATCCTCCGTACCCGATTTGACAGCGGGGAACTTGAGGCTCCCAGAGTCCGGTCAATGTACCGCTCAGGAAGCATCAGAATTGTGAGTACAGTGCAGGTCCTTTTTTTAAAATCAGATTCCCTGATACCTGCCCCTGAGATATTTCAGTTCACAGTCCCTTGTCTTTTCTGAGGTGGCTCCCAACAGGGAGGCACCGGTACGTGCAAGACACTGCTCATGCCCAACTAGGCAACTCGGTGCGTGTTGCTTCAAAGCCTCTGTTTCACAGTCCTTAATGGCCTAGTAATTGTGTTTATGGCTTTCCAATGAAGTGTGCAGGGCTCCGACAGCTGCCACTGGTTTCTTGAGGGCCTTTGTTTGATCTGGGACTACGCAGAGCTTCAGACAGATTTTTCCAAAAACAAAATGGTGTGTGAGGCGGCAAAGAGGAGGAAATTCAGGTCAAATACTCTGAAACGGTTTCCAGCTACCCGCTCTACGCTCTTGAGCCACCAATTACTTTTGCACTGGACATAATTATTTGGTATAACTTTGAAGCTGCTGAAATGACTGCTCAGACAGAATAAAATGAATGGAAAAGAATTAGGTCACTGACTCAAGTACTGGTCAAAGCTCTCCGGACAAATATAACCAATAGGAGATAGACAGGTAGGTAGGTGGGCAGACAGACAGATAGACAGGCAGATAAAAAAGTTTTTTGTGCCCTGGCTGGCGTAGCTCAGTGGATTGAGCTCGGGTTGTGAACCAAAGCATTGCAGGTTCGATTCCCAGTCAGGGCACATGCCTAGGTTGCAGGCCATGACCCCCAGCAACCGCACATTGATGTTTTTCTCTCTTTCTCTCTTTCTTCCTCCCTTCCCTCTCTAAAAATAAATAAAATAAAATCTTAAAAAAAGAGAAGGTTTCTGGTAGGTAGTGGCTCACATGACTATGGAGGCTGAGAAGTCCCGGGCTCTGCCGTTCAGAAGCTGGACACCAGGAAAGCCAGAGCTGCAGCCAGAGGCCCCGGAGCAACAGAGCTGACGGCACAGATTCCAGCCCAGGCCCGAAGGCCTCAACACTGGAAGTGAAATCCATGCCCCAGCTCAAATGGTCGGACAGAGTTAATCCGATCACCCTCTACCGTTCTGGCCACAGAACAGATTGGATAATGCCCGCCCACATTGGTGAGGGCCAACTGCATTACTCAGTTCACTCATTCAAATGCTAATGTATTCCAGAAATATCCCCCTCCTACAAATAGTACTTAACCAGCTATCTGAGCACCCCATGGCCCAGTCAAGTTGAAACCTAAAGTTAACCACCACCACCCATTACACAAATATTTATTCAGAACATACTATGTGCTAAGTACTGGAATAAACCCCGGAATACAGACACAAGAATCTCACCGTCTCATAGTTCGTTCAGTACTCACTCGTCAAATACTAATTTTGAGCACTTACTGAGTGTTCATTGCTGGATGAGTCGCTGAGGATACCTCGATGAACAAGACAGACGTGGTCCTGTCCTCGTGGAGTTTACAGGTAAGCCCATGAGACAGATGCTGGGTAATTCATGGTACAGTTAAGCAGTCACAGTTGTGATAAGCGCTGCAAAGGAAAAGCAGAAGTTGTTAAGGCCTGCGTCACAAAAACACCTGACCTATTTATTTAGGGGGAGTGAATCAGGAAAGACTATCTTTAAGAAATGAGGTTTAAGGCAAGAACTGAAGGATCAGTAGGGATGTGTCAGGCAGAGATGGTGGGAACTTCCTTCTGAGAAAGAGAAAAGCAGCCATCCTGACATCCATGAGCTGGCCTGGCACTCACTACCAGCTCGGCACTGACGTTTCTGTGAGCTGATTTGCTGGTACTCACAGCTAGGTCCTGACACTCTCCTGCCAGGGGGAAAACCCTGCCGCATCAGACAGCGCCACTCTGAGACCACAGCAGAGCAAGGCGAAAGCAAGCATGGCTGAACACAGACTTAGTTGGTCTTAACAAGACCAACTATGAGCACCGTCCGAACCATGCAAATGACCCAAATTCCTCTACCCTGTCCAGCAGGAGGGGCTGCTGCTTCTTGACCAATTACAACTTGAGCCTCACTCCAGTCTTTTCTCCTTTCACAGGAGATTTATCAAGATGCCCAGTCACACAAGTACTCCCACTTCCTGCCAGAGCAAAGGCCCAGTTCCTTAAGCTCCCCCCAAGTCACCAAACCTAAGCCCAAATCCTATATTGAGTCCTTTCTAACACCCACTGACTAAGATGCCCCGCAATTCCCTCCTGCATTTCCCGCTCTCACTGCAGTGAATAACAACCTCAGCTCGACCCCCTGCAAGTGTGTTCCTGCTGGTCTTCAGCTGAAGGGCACTGACCTTAGCAAATGCTATTAAGAGATCGAAGAAATCCAAACCATCGTAGAAAGAGGCATAAATTGAAAGAGGCAAGAAAGATTATTATTTGGATGTTTAATTAATATTTATCATAGCTAATGTATTAGTTTTATGGTAAATTTAAGACAGAATTGTATTTTTATGTGCTGTATATATACTTTCACAATACACGGAGAACTTTTTATAATTAATGTATGTTGTATATCTTTATTTTGATTGGAGGCATAATTGATCATCCCGAATCATTATGAAGGCTTAGAATTCTCACAGCTCTGCTTCTGGCACGTCTCTAGCTGTAGCTTTTCTTCACAGTCCTAACCTGTGTTACAAATTGATTTGGGGAGGGGAGGGGCATTCAGAGTGACCTTTGTCCTTTGGCACCTTGACCTTAACTTGACCAGAGAAGAAGTCAATAACTTCTCTTAAAAACCTGGTTACCTGGCAATTTAGAAGAACTGACTAAAATTTTAAATGTGCTTACACTTGACCCAGCAATTCTACCCTGAAAGTTTTACCCTATAAATTCACTGGCACAAAAGTCTAAAGATACACAAAAATTTCTTTGTTGATAATGACAACAAAAAAAACCCCACAGAAACTGGAAACAACACAAATTCCCATCCATAGTGAGCTGGCTAGCTGAATCTTAATACATCTATCCAGTAGGATACTATGCAGCCATTGAGAACGACAAGGTAGCCCTTCCCAGGGGTCACGATGGGCAGTAAGGTGGCATCTGTGAGCAGGGTCATTCCGGTAGTCCAGCCACGTGCTCCATTAATAAGGTTCCCTAACAGGAGAGACCATCCTAAACCCAATGTATCAGAAGTTTTGAGATCAGCAGGACTACCATCTCGCTCTTCAATTTCACGGCATTTTGAGGGAAGTAAATTGCTAGATTGGCTGATGCATCAGGGCCCACCAGACCCTGCAGAAATAATAAACACATGACCTCAGAAATACAGAAGGAAACCTATGTCTCAAGAAATTGAATTTATCCCACGTGGAGGTCCAGAATAATCACTGGCACTGGCTGCTGTCATCAAACAAAAGAACACTCTTTTGGAAGTCAATGAAGGACTTCCAAAAGACGAATGAGAAAGTGTACACTACACAACTTTAACAAGTATTCTGTAAACAAACAAAGACTACATAGAAAATTTAGATGGAAACCTACATCTCATAATTTAGGTCTCTCGGTCAGCCCCTCCACAAGCTTACCTACTTGTCTGTATACTTTATACTTACTAAAGTGCACGTGTTAAAGTGCGAGCCTACTCACTTGCTCTTGATCGTCCAGTGTCACCAGTGCTGGACTATGAACAGCACACGACCTCTAGTAAACCATCAGTGGTTTCCCACAATTTCACTTTCCTTTCTATTTATGCTTAGACATGAATTCATCAGGCAGAATTGCTGCTTTTTGGAAGTGATTTTCCTGAAATTGGCTGAAGAGCAGTGAAATAATGGCTCCATTATTTATTCTTAATTCTCTTACTGTTTTTTTTTTTTCATTCACACAGTTCCTGGAGTATAACTGGCTTAAGCAGCACATCCTACTCTGAATAAATATATAGCCAAAGTAGAACCCGTGACTTCGTGGTATTAAGACTGGGGAGTTAACACAAAAGATTATTTGTCAACTATTTTTAGAAAAAAAATATCTGTATAAAATCAGAGAACAAAACGAATATAACATAGGCATAAATGCTTGACCAAAAATTGCAATTTCTTATGTTTTTAGGGATGTTAAGAAAGTGTTGTTCTTTTGTTTATTTTGCTGTTTTGACTGTAATAATGTATGCAAATCCTGGTAACCATTAACTGTCTCAAACTGAATGTCTGAAAGCTTCATAAAATCAACCTAAATATTTACTTCGTTAAGGTAGTTTATGAAACTCTACAAAGGTCTTCCTGTGTGAAGAATATATATTATTGTGAAAGTAAAGTCTCACAGAGCTAAGTAAATTTTCTTCCCTACCTTAACGAAAAAGAATGATGTTGTAAATATTAATGAATTGGTCTGGGAAAATGTACATCATATACTGTGTAGAAAATCTGCAGAATGAACTCCATATATTACACAAACATTTTTATGAAAACATATTTTTATACCGTAGATAAAAGTGGGTTACTTCTGGTGACAGGGATTCAAAAATTTCACTCCATCCACCATGTTCAAAAATCTTGTCATATTGCTTTTACTTTTAAAAAGTACTTTAAAATTTGTCCCATTTTCTGTACCTCTTCCCAATATTCGCCTGCTTCCAAATCCGCATCCTGGATCGCACAGCCAGTTTTCCCTGCTCTCTCTCCCTCCTCCCTAAATCCAGCCATATGCTGAGCCAAACCTTAGTGTCTCTAAAACAGTTGGCGCTTAAATTCTGAGTGAAACAGGGAGCCAATGAAGGGTTTTAAGCGGGAGGGTGATATGATCCGATTTACATGTGCTCCGTGGGAATACTCCGAACACTTAGCAGGCTGGGAGTCTTGGCCCTGACCCAGCAGGACGGATTCACAGAGCCGCGCCGCCACCTGCTCTGCTCAGCGGTCGCCCATTGGCTGCTGGGGGTCTGAAGCGTCCTGCGGAAGAGGCTGGTGCTATCCGGGGCCCAGGAGGCTCGGGACAGTGGCTTTTTATCACTGTATAGTACTAATTTGCCACTGCATTCATTATATTCATAAACGTCTAAAAAATATATATGAGAGAAAGATGAAGAAAACACACACCAGCAAGTTGACTTTTCAGATGATAGGATTCGTGGTCTAAGTCAGAGGAATTTTAATGCTTTAACAATCAGTATGGCCGTCCTGGGGCCTAACAGCTAAATACATGTGCTAATTTCTGCACACAACAAAGAAGCCAGGATAATATTAGCAAAGATGAACTGATGTCCTCTTCTCCCAAGACTGCTCTCTGTTTAAGGGGTCAGGCCATGGTCAGACCATGAAAGCAGAGAAAAGGCTTTTAAGTTTCAAAAGCCTGAACCTTGAAGGGACTTGAGCCAGATGAAAATAATCACAAAGAGGCAGACCAGGGCTTGCGGCTTTCAAGATGACATAAAAGAGGAGGGAAAGAGGAGAGAGTTTGACCACTGGGGAGTCTCAGCCTTACCCCACAAGGGGGCGCTATCAAAAGACCCCCTTAGTTGGAAATCAAGTGCCAGGACTCTGTGCTCAGTACTTCCACCAAGAAGGTGACAAGAACCAAAAAAGGGATCCGGCTAAGATCTGGGCACACAAAACAGTTTCAAAGACTTCCTCCTGAGAGAACTGCATGCTTCACCCACCCCGCCCCCAAGACTGACATTATTTTAGCCTCCTAGAATTTAAGTAAGGGTCCACTTCGCAATACCCGGCTATAGAGACAATTCTTGGGACCACTGGGGAATGTGGAATACAGACTAGATTTTAGATGATATTATGAAATTATTGTTATTCTTAACTATGATAATGGTATTGTAATTAGGTAGGAGAAAGTCCTTTTACTGAGGAAAATGCAGTCTGAACTATTAAGAGGTAAAACACCATAATTTCTGCAACTTATTTTCAAATAATTCAGTGGGGAAAACATATGGGTACATGAGAGAGAAAGAAAGCAAATTCAGCAAAATGTTAGCAATTGATCTGGAGGGGAGTACATGGGTGTTCACTGTACTATTATTTCAACTCTTCTACAGGTCTTAATTTTTTAATAGCACAAACTTTAAAAATAAAATTTTAATAATAAAATGTATAAAATCACAAGGAAAAATGTTAGTCCTGTAGTACTAACTTAAAATGCTTTCAGCAGCACAAAGAATGGTTTGCATTAAGTCCATTCATAAATCTGTACAAACACACAAGAAAAAAGAGGAAGGAGGTGCAAGTAACCACTGAATTAAAACAGTCGGACTATCTGTGGCATGTTCCTCTCTGTTTCATCCTGTGCTTTCATAATACTAAACATCGCTTTTAGATATGACCCTAAAAAAAGGATGGGTGGGGAGAAGAACAACAACTAAACTGAATTAAGCAAAAGTAGAAAAGCAGTGAACAGAGGGCACTGCAGCCCAGCCCTGAGCCCTGCTGGCCCGGGCACTGAGGCCTCCATTGGCATCATCAGGGCCCTAGAAACCCATTGGGGCTCCTGCCACCTCCAAATCCCAGGTCCAAGTCTCACACACGTGCATCTGATTGGCCGAGTCTAGGTCACATGCCCACACCTGAACTGCCAGGGATTCAGAAAAGACAATGACCTCATCTTTGGCGCTCCTGTGGTGGGAGAAGAAGCCCTCTCTCCTCCCAAGACTCGTGTAACGGGAAATTTACCAAAGACAGGATGGAGACTGTAACACTGGGCACCAAAAATGATAAATGTCACCACACAGTTGTTCTTGCCACAACAGTTGGGCCAAGCACCGTGGAAAAAGAGAACAGCCCAAGCAGCACAGCAGAAGGGAAGACAGACCAAGATCTGGCCTTTGCCCTCAAGGATTAACTTATCTTCCTTCTTTGTTACCTCGTGGTGCTCAGCAGACAGCAAACACTCAATAAATATTTGCTAAATAAATAAAAATCAACTAATGGTCTGCCCTGAACAAACCCACCTTTTGCAGACAGGGGGCTGGACAAAATAACTGTCCAGAACCTTCTGGTCAGAGGATGCTTGGAATTTATGATCTTGCCTGAGAATGGCTGAGCCTCAGGGATCTTCCAGAGACCGTCTGAACCAGAAGCTACAGGGAAACCACACACCAGCCCATTAGCATTACACCTTCCCCAAACCCAAAATTTAATTTTGAAAATGGATCCACCTAGAAAACCATTTCAAATCAAGTCTAAATCTAAACATCTAAAACAATCGGACAAGAATGAAATTTGTTCTGAGTCCCTGCTTAAAGCTGAATTTTCTTATCTTTTAAGCAAAAAGCCCAAATGTCATTAGTTTTGGTCGAACACTGGCCCATGGTGCCATGCTGGGCCATGTCACAGCACACATCAGCAATAATTTTATAAATGGGTTCTCCCCGGCTGCCTACCTCTGAGCTTGAATCGATTTCCAGTCACAGTTTGCACATTTCATGCCAAAAGGCTGCAGAGGGGATACTAAGGGTTAGTGTGAAATCACTTGTTCTGCAGATTTTTAAACATAGGTAAGAATCATCTCTCCTTTCAGTGGTTCTGGTCTCAGTTTAACTTGATGCAAAGTTGCTAGATTCTGCGCAATCTTTGGCCTTTTCATTCATTCATTCATTCAACAAATTTGCATTGGCTGCTTTCTATGGGCCAGGAACTGTGCTAGATGCCAGCATCTAGCAGTGACCAGAAAACATATGGTCCTTGAATTTGTGGCACTTAAATTCTCAATGGAGACCCATAAATGCATAAGCTATTACAAAATGGAATAGGTATGGGAGGCAGACTGAGTGCTCTCTATAAGAATATCTAATGATATTCTAATTTGGTTTGGAATTATATCTAATTTGGATTGGATTGAGTGGAATAAGAGAATGCTTTCCGGGGAAATGACATTTAGGCTGTGACCTACACACTGGAAAGAATAGTGTTGGGCTGAGTTATGTCCTCCTGAAATTCATATGTTAAAGCCCTAACCTCCAGGACCTCAGAAAGTGACAGTATTTAGAGACAGGGTCTTTAAAGAGCAATTAGGTGGAAATGAAGTCATCTGGGTGGATCCTTATCCAATATTACTGGTGTCATCACAAGAGGAAATTTAGACACACACACACAGGGAAGACCACATGAGGACGCCGAAGGAGGCAGCCATCTAGAAGCCAAGGAGGGACGCCTCAGAACAAAGCCATCCATCAGCACCTTGATCTCAGACTTGTACCCTCCAGAACTGTAAGAAAATTAATTTGTGTTGCTTAAGCCACCTTATCTGTGGCACTTTACCATAGCAGCCTTAGCAAACTCAAACAAGAACAACCAGGTTAAGGACTGGGACGGGGAAGACAGATGTGGGCACAGAGAAGAGCAAGAAAGGGCAAAGACTCAGAGTCAGAAAAGAGCTTTGGCCCATCAAACAACTGAAAACCCAGTAAACTGATTTGTTTGGGGCTGAGTAAAGAGGAGAAAGATGGGACCAGGGGTGACTGGGTAAAAAGAAAGACACTAGAACACAGAGGACCTGACAGCCCATGTTAAAGATCTTGGTATTTTTGCCCTGGCCAGTGTGACCCAGTTGGTTGGAGCATTGTCTCAGGCACAAAAAGGCTGCTGTTTGATTCCCAGTCAGGGCACATACCTAGGTTGCAGATTCCATCTCTGGTCAGCACGCATATGGGAGGCAATCGATCAATGTTTCTCTCCCACATTGATGTTTCGCTCTCGCCCCCTCCACCGTCCTCTCTTTCTAAAAACCAATAAACATATACTTGGTTGAGGATTGAAAAAAAAAAGATCTTGGCATTTTCTCCTGAATTATAAAAGTCACTGAATAATTCTGAAGAAGAGGAAGGTGGGGGGGGGGGTGATGCTATTAACCCTAAAAGTGCCAACATCTAAATCATAGGGATGCCAGAAGGAAAAGAGGAAGAAATTGAAAACTTATTTGAAAATTCCTTAATTTGGCCAAGGAAATAGACATACAAGTCCAGGGAGAACAGAGAGTCCCAAACAAGTAGGACCCAAAGAGGAACACACCAAGACACAATATAATGAAAATGCCAAAGGTTGAAGATAAAGAGAGACTCTTCAAAGCAGCAAGAGAAAAGAAGAGAGTTACCTACAAAGGAGTTTCCATAAGACTATCAGCTGATTTCTCAAAAGAATCTTTGCAGGCAAGAAGGGATTAGCAAGAAGTATTCAAAGGTATGAAAATCAAGGACCTACAACCTAGATTACTCTATCCAGCAAAGCTCTCATTTAGAATCAAAGGACAGATAAAGTGCTTCCCAGACATGGTAAGGCTAAAGGATTTCATCATCATCAAGCTCTTATTATATGAAATGTTAAAGGGACTTACTTAAGAAAAAGAAGATGAAAGCTATGAACATTAAAATGACAACAAACTCACAACTATCAACAACTGAATCTAAAACAAAACAAACAAAAACAAAACACACTGAGCAAACCACCAGAACAGGAACAGAATCACAGATACAGTGATCATTTGGAGGGTTATTAGCAGGGAGAGGGAAGGGGGAGAATGAGGGGAAAAGATACAGGGATGAAGAAGCATAATTAACTGAACAGACTTCCTGCTGCTGGTGTGGGCGACCTGGTGATGGCCACCATCAAGAAGCATATTGGTAGGTACAAAACAGACAGGGAGATGTCAAGAATAGTATGGGAATGAAGAAGCCAAAGAACTTATATGCACGACCCATAGATGTGAACTAAGGGGGAGGATTGCTGGAGGGAAGGCGGGGTACCAGGTGGAGGGGAGCAAAGGAGGAACAACTGGGACAACTGTAATAGCATAATCAATAAAATACACTTAAAAAAAAAGAAATGCCTGACACTTGAAAATGGTAGCTATTTCTAATAAGACTCTCAATCTTCTTACCTCTCCGGCAGAATAATAACAGATAGTTCACAGGACGTGGGTGAAGAGCAAATGAGATCCTCTAGGAGCAAGTCCTTTATAAAGTTAACATTGATCCCCTGGCCACTGCAAACATCCACGCATCAGCAGGAGCATCACCAAGGAGCTGGCTGGAAATGGGGATTCCAGGCTCTGCTCCAGGCTCTACCCACCCGATGAATCAGAATCTGCATTTTAATGAGAAGCCTAGGTGACTTGTATATGCAGTAAAATGTGTGAAGGGCTGCTCAATCCCAAGTGCGTTACAGACAGGCACATCCAAATGGTACCCATCCCATTTGGTGACCTTCGGCGCATGGGCCTTCTCTCCCAGGAAGTCTTTCCTTATTCAATGAGAAAATGCAGAACCCACGTGCAAGACACAGCATCATGGAAACAGCAGGTTTTCCAGTCCCGACTCTGGATGCTTTGCTTGCTTTCCGACCTTGGGCAAATGGCTTCATCTCTGTAAACCTGCTCCTTTTTCTCTAACATGGGTTTGAAACTACCAACCTCTCCAATTGCTGTGATGACTGATGGAGATAATACTCAGACATGGGTTTGTTTTTTAAGTGAAGAAGCTCACAGGCAGATGGCTTCCCATTTGCCGTGAACGTGCAGTCTCAGAGCTCTCGGTGGGTTCTGCTGCAGGAGACGAACGGGGATCTCGCCCTAGTCTGTCTCTGGGGCAAATTCCCACTTCACAGAGAGCTGGATGGGTGTGCTGTTTTTAAGCTACCATTTATTGATTCCTACTTACTATGTGCTGGGAGCAAGTTAAATAAAGTGGAAGTCTCTGGTCTGTGCAGTCCCCGTGCTGGTCCCAGGCCTGAGGCACAGGAGGCGGGCAGGGGTGGGAACAGCAGAACAGGAGGCGAAGGGGCTGGAAGGGGAGGGGATGGCTGAAGGAGCAGACCGGCATGCTCAGGCTCGCTTGGCCAAAGTTTATTTCCATCTGGATGGCTTTCTTCGAGCTTCGAACTGAACAAGCTCAAAAGAATAACAATTCCCATGGCTGCTGTCTGTGCTCAGGCCCTTTACCTAAATAAAGGTGCTTCTCAAACATCAACGACCTCTCATCCCTAAGATGATCGTGGCTCTTCAGAGAAAGATGTGCCAGGAAACAGGCATCGAGCAATTACAGACTGACATTCTCCCAAACCCCTTCGAAATTCTGGGGAGCGTCAGGTTGCGTTCCCTCCAAAAATAACCCAACAATAATCACGCCACAGACACAATGCTTTGCATACAATTTCAGTAAGGTGGGGACTACCCCTTAAAGGAGACTTAAGAAACTTCCACTTAAAATTTCCACACAGATCCTTGGGTACACACACACACACACACACACACATACCCAGAGCATCATCAATCATTCATTTTCTCCAGACCCAGAAGCAGAATAAATTAACATTTTCCTGGCAGCAAAGTGGAGACATGTTTTGTCTAGAGATTACACAGATTAAATCATCAAGTGCCATAATCTGCCTCCCCACAAGGCAGGAAGATAGACAAGAAACCCTGGAGACAGCTGTGCGAGCCCAGCAGGAAACTGGGAACTGTGAGCTCGCGGCTCAGAAGCACCCTCGCCCACCGCAAAGCCCATGCACTCCGGCCTTCCTCCTGGGAAAAGCTCTCCTCTGACCTCATCAACGTTGTCCAGAGGAACACACGTCTTCTGCAGAATATGATGGCTTTTCTTTTTAACTGTGTAGTCAGAAAGACCAGAGGTATTTGGGAGCCACAAACAACTTTATTTCTCCTTCATTGCTGTTTAAGTAAATACTCAAAATGGGACTTTTTAATCCCAAGTTAAGCATTTTGGCTCCAAACCCCAGGAAGAAAAAGAACCAGAGTCCAGTGGTTAAAAACACAGGCTCCATGCGGGGTTTGAGTACCTGGGTCTGGTTGAACGCCAGCGTTCCCTCTCTCCCTGAGCCTCGGTTTATTCACGTATGGAGTAGGGCAATGTGAGCACCGAGTCTGCAGGGTGGTTGCGAGGGTTAAAGGAGAGGACCTCTGTGAAGCCCTCAGGACAGCGCCTGGTGCACAGCGTGGACTCGATGGAGCCTGTACCTCTGACGTGGACGTCTGGGAGCTCTGCAGGCTCCAGCCTCAGGGACCGGAACGCCGAGTGCCGGCGTCCCGCCCACTCCTTCCCCTCAGATGGTCCGTGGTATGCCACGGCATCCAGGACATGCGCTGCACCAAATGCTACCAGACTTGGCCAAAGTTTATGAGCTTAACGCATTTGGGGTTCTCTGTTTCTTTTTTAACGTGGTAAAAGATAAACACAAAATGTGCTCTTTTAACCCGATTTTAGCATACAATTTGATGGCATTAATTACACTCAGAATGTTGTGCAACCATCACCACTATCTAGTTCCAAAACCTGCCATCGCCCCAAACTGAAACCCCGCACCAAATAAACAGCAACTTCCCCTTCTCCCTTCTCGTGGACCCACGAGTAAGCGCCACTCTCTGTCTCTATGAATTTTCCTACTCTAGATATTTTACATTAAGGGAAATCATGTGATACTTGACCTTTTGCATCTGCCTTATTTCACTTAGCATAATGTTTTCGAGGTTCCTCCATACTGCAGCATGTATTGTAACTGCATTTCTTTTTATAGCTGAATAATACTCTGCTGTATGTGGGGGCCACCTTTTACTCATCCCTTCGTCTGTCAATGGACATATGGGTTACTCCCACCTTTTGGTTACTGTGAACGATGCTGCTATGAACATGAATGCACAAATAATCTATTTGAGTCCTGCTTTCAGTTCTTTGGTGTCTACACCTAGGAATGGAGTTACCGGACCACATGGTAATTCTATGTTTGACTTCTTAAAGAAACATCCAACCGCTTTCCACGGAGTCTGGGCCATGTTGCATTCCCAGCGGCAGTGCACAGAGTTCCAGTTCCCCCACATCCTCTCCACCTCTTGCTGGTTTCTGTCACTCATTTCTTTTGAATGATCTCTCAACACTGTCCCGACAATTTAGCAAACTGACTGTTCTAAAATAGTTGAGCCGTGAGTAAATCCGACCTAGCAGTTCTCAACTAGAGACTCTTTTGCACCCCTAAGGAACATCTGACAACGTCTGAAAACGGTTTTAGTTGTCGTGACTGGGGACAGGGTGCTACCGGCACGTAGTGGGTACAGGCCTGGGAGGCCGCTCAGCATCCTGCACGCACAGGACGACCCCCGCACAAAGAATCACGTCCCGAAATATCAATAACGCCAAGGCTGAGAAACCGTGTTCTAGCTCCAAAGTCGGCCCCGAGGCCAGTCTTCAGACGGGACTCTGCAGAGTCACAGGACGGCAGAGGAGACGCACGGCTGTCACAAGGGACAACCCCGGGGACCAGTGGGCAAGGTCTCAGCACCCCATCTCCACGTCTACTCGGGCAACTCCTCATTTAACTGCTTTACAAATTGAACTTCCCAGCAATACTTCATTCCGAGTTCCTACTTCTGTTTTTTACTTAAAAAAACAGTTGTTTTTTTTAAGATTTTATTTAGTTATTTTTAGAGAGGGAAGGGAGGAAGAGAGAGAGAGAGAGAAACATCAATGTGCAGTTGCTGGGGGCCATGGCCTGCAACCCAGGTATGTGCCCTGACTGGGAATCAAACCCATGATGGCTGGTTCGCAGCCCGCACTCAATCCACTGAGCTACGCCAGCCAGGGCTAAAATCAGTTGTTTTTAATCGAGATGCTTTGGGCTGTGAAAAACAGAATGCCTGGAAAGGGACTATCCTCCCTGAGCTTGTGGGAGGCTGAACATCCAAACAGTAGATGTTGAAGGTACTAACTAATCCATAGGTTCTTTCATTGGTGCTGATCCCGTTTACTTTCAAATGCAAGTGATAAAAACCTGATTTTTTAAAAAGAAGCGATGAACAGCTTACATAATGGAAAAAAAATCTAGGGACCGACACTAGCTTCAGACACACACGGACACTGGTGGTCAGAGGCCAGCTCTCTCCAGCTCTCAGCTCTTCTTTCCTCTGTACTAGCTTCACTCTTGGGCCGGCTCTCCCCTGTTGGTGACGGCACGACAGAAAGAAGGTCCCAAAGCCGAGTTCTCACAATTGGTCTGGCATGGGTCACGTGTCAATTGTTGAACGAATAAATCACTGGCGCTAGGGGAATGGAATGCTCTGATTGGCCATATGTGGATCACGTGACTTCTCCCATGGAGGGCACGGATCAACACAGGCAGGAAGGGTAATGGATGCTGGATTTGCAAAATCAACAAATGCACACTATACAGATACATCGGAGGAGGGGCAGGGAGGTATGTATTTTGGCCTCTAGGTAAACTGGACATTTTAAAAGTGCATCAGTCTATCACACCAACGTTTTTTGAATGCAGCAATGTATCAGGCACAATGCATTGGGGAGATAAATAAGACAGACTCTTCCACAAAAGAAGCTAGTCCTCTGCCACTGACCCACTGTGGGGCTCTGGATGAGCTCCTCGGCCTCTCCGAGTCTCCTGCTCCTCATCTACAACCGGAAATGGTTGCAGTGCTTGACTTCTGAGTCATTTTCCACGTCCACATTCAATTCATTCCACGACTTCCATTCATGGAAACTGCTTCGAATATTTTTTTTTTCTAGATGCTACCAATCAGACCAACTTGATTCTGCTTGCGTGGTTTGCTGCCCACCACAGAGAAACAACTGACAAAGGAACAGAATGAACTCAGAGCCCCCCTGTGACTGAGCAACAGAGCTTAGGCACCCCGAGTTCACTGACTTGCAGCCAGACACCTTGTGTCCCACCTTGTGGGTGACCGAGGTGAGGAAGAGCAGTGCAGAAAAAGGGGTCTCAGTAAGGGGGAGCAGGGCAGCCTGACACTGTAGCGGAAGCTCCGGGCCACAGACATTGCTCTTTGCCAGCTCCCAGCTCCAGCCTGGGCGAGCGAGCCACTTCCACATAGGCCAGGGCGCTTAGCAAAAACTCATGGGTGCCCTCCGCAGATTGCAAGCTAGAATCAGCAGTGAGAAGCCGACTCCTTCAGAGTGATTGCAGGGCCCTGGAAGTGCTGGCTTCGGCGGCTGCGCGATGCTGGCTTGCTACTGAATGGTGTCAGGCACTCAAAATGTTTAGTGACCCTTAAAGGACAGAACATCTAGTAGACAAGCCCAAGCGAATATGTCTGCTCTAATCATCCTTTGCTCTCTCCCCAAAGTGATGAACATAGTAATAATCAAGGGGTAAGAGGCTGACAGCCATCACATAAGGAGTTGCGCGGGCTGGGCACTGCAAGGCTTCAGGGCACCATGCAGGCTGCAGTCCACAGAAGCCTAGGTTAGTAGCGCCCTCTAGAGTATGCAGTGCTCAACCTGTGCAACCACATCCAAGGTGGGAAGGCCGCCATGACAGCAGCCCAGAGATTTTCAATCCACTAATACATGCTCTTTGTATCGATTATACACTGGAGTGATATTTTGGATATACAGAGCTAAATGAAATATACTTTTCATGTCATCTGTTTCTCTTTACTTTTTTAAGTGTGTTACTAGAAAATTTACAATTACGTTTGTGGCTTGCATTACATTTCTATTGGACCACACTCTCTTAAAAGGTCCCCAGCGGGAGTGTCCCGTTACTCCCAGTGGTAACCCGCTCCCTATCACATCCTTTTCTGCCTTTCTTCCCTTGCCTGTCTCGCTTTCCTACTCCCTCACCAAGTTACATGGGATCGACCTTCCAAATAAATCAACTGGACCCAAATCTTGTCTCGAAGCATGCTTTGGAGGTAAACTAAAACACAGACTAATTACAAGGAACCATGCTAATAGCTACCTTTTGTTCTTGCTTATGTGCCCAGCTTGCCCACGACCCAGTGGAGAAATAAAGAAACCAACACATGAAAGGTTAAATACCAGATCTCAGTGCCAAAACAAGAGATGTGTATGACTACCCGCCACGTCATTCATACAGGAGTTAAGTGCTAAGAGCTTCAAACAGAAACGGCATTGACATGGAGTGGTGAGGCTGAGTGGTGTGGCTGGGGAAGGAGACTTCTATTCACGAGACCTATGGCTCAGGTTGCTGCCGAAGAAGGGGCTATGGAATGCAACGTGTGAGCAAGGACCTAGCCTCAAGGCTAGGTGCTGAATGACCTTGGTGCTGATGACATGTGCTGGGTATTTTGTGGGAGGACTTTTTTAAAATTTATTGAGCTGAGAGAGAGGAGATTGGTCTATTGTTCCATTTATTTGTGTATTCGCTGGCTGATTCTCGAGTGTGACCTGATCAGGTATCCAACCCACAACCTTGGAGTATCAAGACAATGCTCTACCCAACTGAGCTACCCAGCCAGGGCCTGCATTTTGAATTGCACTGTGCGTGTCTATGTATTGGCAGCAGGGGAGAGGAGCACTGGGAAGGGATGCTAAATCTGACTCTCTTATTTCACTCATTTCCCCCTGTGAACAGTGCTGGCAGGGGAAGGTAATGCATCCTATTTCAGAAAGCCCAAACAAAAACACACTTTCCAGAAAGGGATCAAATGCTCCCCTTGCCCATTAGCACCATGCTTTTTGTGACAGAGATGAGCAATTAGAATGCCACCACAGGATGGGCACACATTCATTCTGGGAGCACTGCTGACCACTCATTAGGCACCAGGCACTGCTGAAACAGCCGCGCAGAAAGCAAAGAGCAAACGCTTCGCGGCTTTCAGGAAGAAGTACCCCCTGCCACCCTTCAGTCCTGTAAAATAAGCAGTAAACAAGCCCAAAAAAACTACATAAAGGAAATAATTAAATGTCCTGACATTTAATTATTAAATGTTCTGACAAGAATAGACATTCTGGTAGAGTTAATTATTCTCTTATTTACTGTTCCCTTTTATAATATAGAGAGAAATGACATCTACTCAAAAATAAGAGTCCGGAGTTGGTTTAAATTTAAGAGAGCGTGCTAAATACAGTATTCCCCCTGCAGAACAACAAGCCCGCACTGAAGAATGGGGATGGCACGGTGCTGTCCAAGACACCTCCAGCTGGCTTCTCGGCAGGCCTGAGCTGGGCTCTGGACGTGACGACAACTCCCCCTTAGCTTTGCAGAGGTGAACACTTCGCCCTCAATATGTGGGTGGGAGTTACAGTCTATAATTATATGTGTGCGTATTAAAAATAGCTTCTCTTTCATTTATTCTTATTTCAAATGTCCTGATTTAAAGGTAAGTTCCTTGACAATACAGAGAATCAGAGCGCTAAGGTCTTCTGTTCACTCGGTTCAAATGGCTATAAAGCACATTTCCTCTGGTAGATGAGGCTCTTTCTTATCCCCTGCTTGAATGTGGAAGGTGCAAACTCAAGGATCAGCGGGCCAAGGAAATGACTAAAATGGGACATTTTTTAAATTTTTTTATTTATTCATTTTTAGGGAGGGAGAAAGAGAGAAACATCAATGTGTGGTTGCTGGGGGGCCATGGCCTACAACCCAGGCATGTACCCTGACTGGGAATCGAACCTGTGACACTTTGGTTCGCAGCCCACGCTCAATCCACTGAGCTACGCCAGCCAGGTAAAATGGGACATTTTAAATAGCAGCTTACGTGGCTTCGGTGCTGGGGAGACAGTAGACATGCTGGGGACTCTGTTTAAAGGGAGAAGCTTGTACTCAGCCCCAGTCGTATGTCCAAGGACATACCAAGTCAGTCCTACAAAGTGATCTGATCCCTTAGGAGAAGCTCAAAAATCTCTCAGATTAAAATTTTTTAATTAATTCAGTTTCTTACAGTTCATTCTGTAAGCCAAAGAGAACATCTTTGGATTGACTCCTACCCACAGACTTCTCTTGTTCGTAATCTCATAAACTTAGAAAATGGACAGATGTAAAAACAGGTATTTTCTTTACCATTTCACAGATGGGAAAATTGAGGTACACCTTAATTATCCATTAAGGGATAAATTTCCTTAAATTTCCATTTTGGAGGAAGAGAATGCAACCCCAAACATGTCACCTAAACAAGCACACTAAATTAAAAACAAGCATTAGACAGTTCGACAGTCTGCGAGCACTTAGGAAAGGAATTCACTACAGAAATAATACCTCACGGACTGAGCACAGCACCTGGTACAGGGTGGGTGTTCTATCAATGTGTATTGTAGCAACTGCTGAATGAACGTCAACTCAGCCACGGATCACGGCTGTGCACCACAGCAGTGCATGATAAAGTGTTTTGAATCCTACCAACTTAGAATTGTGCCAACAAACAGCTTACTGTCAATCTGAACAACATTCTCTTGGCCTCAGTTTCTCCCTCTGTAAAATGGGAACAATGTCTAACCTGCATGGGAGAAGGGTCTGACACAATACACTACACCATACACACACACAGATATTAAAAATACATATTATGCATAATATATAATGCCCATTATTCTAATTACCTTCAGATTACTAGACTGGTAAATCAGTTAAATGTAGGAGAAACGGATATGGTTTAATGGAAAGGTCACGAGTTTTAGATTCAGTGCAAATTGAGTTAGAATCTAGTTCTGCCACTTACCAGCTTGGCTACCCTGAAGAAGTTACTTAAGCTCTTTAATAATACCTTCTCCTTCACGGGGCTCCTGTAAAAATTAAAAACAATGGAGCGCCTACTCTTTGCCAGGCACTACGCCAAGCCATTTACTTACTTTTGTTCCCTTGCTCTATGGAGAGTGACCGTAGTAAGTGCTCAAGAAATAGTAGGAGTGTCATCATCAGCATCTCTGAGCAGCAAGGGGACACTGAACATGGCTCAGGATGGCCTTGGGGGTTCGATGGAGAAATGGGGGTTGGCTACAAGTGTAATTAAATTAGTCAGCAAAAGAGCTGAATGCGCACACCATTGAGAAAATGTTGGATTACGAGTGGAGAGCCAAAGAGGTTTAAACGATCATTTAGAATGGGGTCAGGAAACTTTTTTTTTTTGGTAAACAGTGAATAGTAAATATTTTTGTCTTTGGGGGCCAGTCTCTGTCACGAGTACTCAACTCTGGCCTTTTACTGTGACAGCTGTCACGGACAATACATAAACTTATGGGTGTGGCTCTGGTCCAATGAAACTTCATTTACACAGAGAGTCAGCAGGCTGGATGTGGCCTGTGGGCCATGGTTTGCCGATCCCTGGCATCGAACAAAAAGGTGATGGCGTGAAAGAAGATATGGTGTGCGATCAAATTCAAGAAACCGACTGCACAAGCACTGAAACCCTGAGACTTTAAACCAAAACTCAGGACAATCATGGCAGGTGACATAAAAACAAAATTGCTAAAGTGATTTTAGGCCACAAAAGCCAAAATTCTACCCTAGTCGGTTCTGGATGGGACATGCCTGGGTGAGTTCTGGGTCAAGTAATGTGAACTGAAGCATGTTCAACTGCAAAGGGCAATAAAACACCCTAGCAGAGGCGGCTTCTATGTCTCATGTGGTGCATCGGCCAACCCTCCCACTGAACCCCCAATCAATTGCTAGTGGCTGCAAGGGGCACTGTGGGGAAAAGGATTTTGAAACCTCGCATCTGGGCCTAGAGAGTGAGGGCCACGACTGATTAGTAATGTCTGCCATGGGCACGAACAGGGAGAGAACTGATGAGTGTGCCACATAACTGCCACCTCTAAAACCATCTCACATGAGGGTCGACAGGTAGTAAATAAACTGTATTACCCCCAAAAAGTTACATAATCCCAAATGTTATCTTCAAGCTGGCTAGATAGTACTAGACTTTCTAAATATTAAATCTCATCTTGCTAACAATGGACACGACACATCCGAAACAGTTTTTATTATAGTGGGCAGCAGGGAGCTGAACACCTCGGAGTCCCCTCCCCAGCCCTGCTGGAGTCTCTGGTTTTTAAGATGCCCTCATTGTACTATGACAGCTGTGTTCCAGGTGGCTTCATCTTCCCCACAGCTTTGCTTTGAAGACATCATGAATATTTAAACATCCTTTAGGCCAAACATTTTTCATGCTTCTCAGTTCACCCATGGTCCGAAGGTAGGTTTTGTTTGGCAAGAAGGCTCATTTCTGAGATGTGAGTTTGTGTACATATGCATATACACCCACAGGCACTGTGTTATACACACACACTCGGACCTTCAAGGTGCGTGTATGTAAATTCTTCCTCTTAAATATTGACACTCGGCTCCAAACCCCAAGTGTGCAGTTGAGGGCCACGGGCATGGCTTCAGGCACAAGCCAGCAGCTTCGCAATAAATAAGGATGTACCGACTGTTTGGAACTGACCTGCCAATGTTCCCACTGCCGTTATTCATAGACTGTGACCTCAGAGCCACCGTGACTGTGAGTCAGCCAATGTCCCCTTCGCTGATGAGCAAGAGGCTGAATGGAGTCACAGAGAGTCCCGGAGAGAGGTGAGGGCGGGCAAAGCACAGAGGGTTGAAGTAAAGAGGGCTGGTAAAATAGACGTGTCTGTTTTTCTCTTTCCCGTGAAATCCCACTAAAACAACCACAGTTATTTGTGTTGTTTTTTGGTCTAGAGCTCAAATCCACCAGAATGGAGAAAATAGGTAAGGAAAAACTAAATGATGGAAGCTCAATGTAAAGGGAAAAACAACACGACAAAATCTTAAGCCAAGAATCGTGAATTAGCCACACATCCTCAGAAGTAAAGGTACGTCTAGAAAGGAAGGTGAAGGCAGTGGGACTGGTTGGCATTCAGTTTACACAGCTGTCAGTTCCCGGGATCTGCGTCCCTGCGTCATGCAGCACGACCGCCCAGACCCCAGCCTGGACAAAGACGGGAGATTTCTCCTCCAGAGAAGGTGAAGCAAAGGGTCTCTGAGTTCAAGGACCACAGGTCCAGGTACTGCTGGGGGTTTTTGTTTGTTTGTTTAAAGAAGGGGGGGTGAAAAATAAAAAAGAAAAGAAAAAAGCTCTTGAAAAAATTCATTTTTAATGAAAGAGCAAAAGTGAAACTCAATAGAAAGATTAGAAAATAAAGTTGGCCCTGGCTAGCGTAGCTCAATGGATTGAGCACGGGCTGCGAACCAAAGTGTCGCAGGTTCGATTCCCAGTCAGGGTACATGCATGGGTTGCAGGCCATGACCCCCAGCGACAGCACATTGATGTTTCTCTCTCTTTATCTCCCTCCCTTCCCTCTCTATAAATAAAAAAAAAAATCTTAAAAACATCTTTAAAAAAAAAAAAAAACAAAGTTAAGAAAACCTCCCAGAACAGAAAACAGAGATAGGAAATAAAAGACCCAATTGTTATAGGAAGTCTGCTATTTAAGTAACAGGGATCCCTAACTGACAGAACAGAGAAAATGGAGGGGAGGGCATCACCCATTATATTAGCTACCTCCTGATGGGTAACAAATTGTCCCAAAAGCTCAACCAACATTTATTCTCTTATCCAGTTCCTGAGGGTCAGGAATCTCTAAGCAGCTTAGTTGCCTAGTTCTGGCTCAGTGTCTCCCATGAGGCAGCCGTCAAGCTGTCAACAGGGGCTGCAGTCTCACTTCGGCTGAAGCATTTGCTTCCAAGGTGACAGAGTCACATGTTTATTGGCAGAAGCCTCAGTGGCTAGCTGGCTGTTGGCAGGAAGTCTCAGTTTCTTGCCACGTGGGCCTCCCCGTGGGCCTCCTTCACATGGCAGCTAGCTTTCCGCCACAGGAAGCGATCCAAGAAGGAGACCAAGACCAAGATAGCAGTGACAATGTCTTTAATACCCCAGTCTCAGAGGCAAACTTACCATTAGTTTTGCTGTACGCTACTGGTCCGAGCCCAGCGCCGGTCCAACAGCGAGAGCAGAATGCGGAAGGATGTGACTGTCAGGAGGCAAGGATCGTTAGGGCCATCTTGGAGGCGAGCTATCACGCCCATGAAACATGTGTTCACATTTATGTGAACTTGTATACTATAATTCTCAGAAAGTAAGGGCATAAGGTTCCAGAACCGAGAAAGTCCACTACCTGTTTCGCACCGGGGATCCACACCAAGGTCTATCATCATAAACCCACAAAACGCCAAGGGTCCTGCAAGCTCCCAGAGCTGTCAAAGTCAGATCACCAAAGAAGATACACGAGTGACCATGGGGCACAAGAAAAGGGGCTCGACATCACTAAGTATCAGGGAGATGCAAATCAAACCCACCAAGCAAATGAGGGACCACCTCACACCTGTCAGAATGGCCATTACCAAAAAGAGGTAAGTGTTGGTGGAGAGAAAGGAACCCTTGGACACTGCTGGTGGGAATGTAAACTGGAACAGCCACTATAAATAACAGTATGGAGAGGCCTCAAAATACTAAAGATAAAACTACCATACGACCCAGCAGTCCCACTTCTGGGTATACAGCCACAGGAGGTGAAACCGCCATCACCAACGTGGGCCCCCATGTTCACAGCGGCATCATTCCCAGTGGCCGAGACACAGAAACAACCTCAGCATCCACTGACGGATGGAGGGGTTAAAAAAGATGTGGTACATAGATAGACAATGGAATATTATTCAGCCACCAAAAAAGAACAAAATCCTACTATTTGCAAAAAATATAAATAAACCACAAGGGCACTAAGCTAAGTGAAATAACAGAGAAAAACAAATACTATATTGATCTCACTTATATGTGGAATCTAAAAAAAAAAACCGAAGCTCATAGAAACAAAGAGTGGATTATAGGTTGCCAGGGGCAGAGGAATGGGGAAAATGGGTAAAGATGGGCAGAAAGTTCAAACTTCCAGTTATTGGACAAATCAGTGCCAGGGATGTAATGGACAGCGTGGTGACCGTAGTTAGCAATACTAGAGCGCACACTAGAAAGTCGCTGAGACAGTAGATTTTACACAGTCTCACCACACACAGACAATGGTCATTGTTGAGGTGATGGAGACGTTAACGAACCTTATTGCGGTCATCACTTCACAACACACACACACACACACAAACACACACATATATGTATCAACTCATGTTGTGCACCTTAAACTTATACAATATTATATATCTACTACATCTCAGTAAAGCCAGGGGAAAACTTTTTAACTCAAGTCAAAGAAGCAATCATCCGAATGGCTTCAGACTTCTCAAGGGCATCCCTGGAAGCTAGACAGCTGTGTGCCAGGCTGGGGGGGTAGGGGGCGGCAGGTGGCAGCAACCAGTGCCTAGAGGAACAGGTCAGAGGTCTCCAGGGAGGAGGCTTTCTCAGAGGGTTGAAATCAATGGAATGTCTGTGCATCTGAATGTCTTAGAGAGGATTTAGACACATGGTAAAGAGTTGGAGATCGAATTCATAACAAGCACACAGAAAACCAAACAAACAAAAATGAGAAAAAGTACAAGATAATTATAAACTCCTGGGGAACGACTGACAAGGAAAGAAAAAGCAATCACAGTGTGCATCATGGTTCAGCAGTGACCAGTGTTTACAGTCATCATAATGTAAACACTCGATACTAACCTAATCAAAATTATGAAATAAAAATATTGAGGGAAAAGGCTTAATAGAGATATCTAGAACCGGACTGCCTAGCACCAGTAATAAGCAGCTAAATACCAAAACAACCAGCTACTAGAGGTGAAATGGTTGCTTCTGGAAGGGGAAATGAGGGAGAAAGCAGGGACTACTATATTTTGTGGCCACTGTGTAGTCTTTTGACTCTCTACATTCCACATGTATGACTTTGATTTTAGGAAGAGACGAATATGCTGAAATGAGAAGGGATAAGGCAACAGCCGACCATTCATTCAGGAGATACGCATTTCATATGGTATATAGTACACCACTCCCTGGGGGCCTAGGGGAGGGGCAGATCCGCTCCCTGGCTCCCTGGCTCCCTTCTGTGGGTTTCTCAACACAGTGGGGGAGCAGGGGGTGCAGGTACAGCAATTCACACTCTTCTTAGTGAGGTATTAATAAAGACAGATGCCAGGACATCTGCCTGTCTTGAATTTCAAGGTTTGTAGCTAGTGGCTCCTGTTCACTTGCCCTAGGCAGAGGCAGCCTTGGCACTCTGCCACGGGCTTAGCCTCAAGGCATGATGGGAACTGAGCAGGTGGGGCAGACAGTGGGCAGCCCCAGGGTTTCTAAAGCACCAGAGTGACCTAAGTCTTGTTTCTCAAGCACGAGGGTCACTGTTCTGGCTGCACTGCTTCATGACTTTATTCAGTCCTCACAATAAACCTCTGAGGTGGCTACTTATTATCCCCACTTTCTAGATGAGGAAACTGGAACCCAGAGTTTACATGACTTGCTTAAGGTCACACCGCTTGGAAGCTGCAGAATTTAAACTGAAACTCGTGTCCTTCAGCCTCAAGATCGGAATTCCCCATCACTGGGTTAATAGTTGCAAGACCTGGACTCTAGTTCTTGCTCCACCATTAATCAGCTGTGCTTAACAGCAAGTCCCTTACCTTCTCAGTGTCCGTTCCACATGTGAGAAATGGAGGGGGCTGGCTTGGCTGACAACTAAGCATCCTTTATACTTCAGCAGTCTATGTGAGGATGGGGGAAGTCAGCGGGAAAAGGAAACATAAAAACGTGGCAGAGAGGACCACGCTCTCCTCCTCTTGAGAAATGTAAATCGTTAAAACACACATCACAAAGTTGCCGAGTGTATTCAGGGAGGTAATGTCTGAAAAGGACTTAGCACTCACCCAGGCACTGGGCGCATGCTCAATAAACACCATCCCTTATTCATTCGTACTATGAATACCCTCACAGAGGCCCCCGTGCATGGACTCCTGAAAGCCTGCGTTTCTGCTAAGGTCAAAGCCCATGTTTGCAGGAAGAAGAATGGTCAAAGCAGAAGAAAGGGAGCCAGACAAAATTAGTAACAGGGATGTGTGCTGTTGCCCTTTATTGGTTTTACATACGAGTTAGTTTACGAATACTTTCAGGAGCATGTAAGTGTGAAATTGGAAAGCGTCACGGCGGGACTGCCACGAGCCACCACTCTGGCGAGGTAAAAGGGGGGAGCAGCGGGGACAACGGGGTGGGCCGGGGAAAGGGAGAAGAAAGGCAAAAGGAAAGGAAGGTGAGCCCGAGGTGCGCAAGGACAAAAGGCACCAGGTTGAGGAACAAACTGATTTTAAAGTCCAAAGCTCATTGGTCCAGACTGATGCTTGACCGCGCACCCTCATCTGACTTTTTAAAGGAGCCCTCCATCCCCCTGCCTCTGTGCTTTCACTCAAGCTGTTTCCTCTGGGTGAGAGTCCCACTCGTAGCTAGGGACACTGCTGAAGGTCTGCCCAGCTTTCTGGCCAGCCTTGAATTTTACTTCCTTTCAGAAGAACTTGTAAAGCATCCACGGTGAGTAACGACACCGGCTTTGGGCCAGCAAGCCCTGCTCCGGCGACACTGAGGCAAGTTTCTCAACGTCGCTGAACCTCAGTTTCCCCACCTGTAAAACGCAGGAATGTAATCACAACCTCCAGAGTTGCAATAATAAATGAGATTATGCACATGCAACGTTTAGCCATCGTCCCCGTAAATGTCAAGTTGCTGTTCTTTTCTTTTCCGTGGTCCAACTTCCCCTGCGCCTCGAGCGCAGATCCTGTGACACTGAACTATGACTGCCCAGGCCCATGGTCCCAGAGGGAAGGGACCCAGGCTCTTACCTATCTCTGAATCCCCGAGAAGATCCTACAGCACTGCCTGTCACGCAATAGGTGCTCGACAAACGTCATTTGAATAGAATGCAACGACTATAGCATTCTCACGCTCATCATCATTATTTCGAGTGGAAGAGAACACACCCCCGACTACAAGTACAGGTGACCAGTGATCGACCAAGGTTTCCTGTCTTGCTTGGGATGAGAGTGGGGCTCCCCATGGTGGGGAGGGGGCCCTTTGGCTCCGATAATAATGAAAACAAGAACAACAGATGACTAACATGTGTTGAGGACTTGCTATGTCATGTCCCAAACACTATTTCTACGTGGTTTGTCTGTAACAAATTAGTTACATCTTCAAAGCGATTCCATGGAAAAGGGGCAATTCTCAACCCCATTCTACAGAGGAGGAAGCAGAGTAGGGCGAGCAACTGTCGCAGTTTGCCTGGCTTTGAGGGGGTTCCCAGGCCGCCAGACTTTCAGGCTAAAAGCGGGCACACTGGGATGACTGTCACCTTGCCACCGAAGCACACAGATGTTAAGCATTGTCCCAAGGTTAAGTGGTGGCAGAACCAGGATTATGAGCCCAAGACCCCGTATCCTCGCGATCCCAGAAATGTTATCACGAACCCAGGATCACCTGTACTGCGGGCACAGAGGCAGAGATGAACCAGGAACTGAGAACAAGTGATAACCCGGTTATAAAGTGAGCGAGCGGCCCACCACACCTGCCAGCAGAGCCTAACGCCAGTCGGGACTCAAACGATTGTCCCAGCTGTGTTCTAGCCATGCCCTGCCTGTAGCTAACAACGTGGCCGTGGGGGAAGTCATTTCGTATCTCTGGGCCTCGGTTTTCATGTTCAAAGTAAGAGGTCAAATTAAGTCAAGGATGGCGAGTAAACGGGTTCCCTTGCCCATGGCAAACGTCATTGGGCCACTCCACCCACTGTATCTGAACTCGGGCCTCAGAATCCTTCTCAGCCCAGGGCACTGGGCCCTCACAACCTATTTGTCAGAGTTGCTGCTTAAGCGTGATCTCCTAAGCCAGCAGTTTTACCTTTGTTGTCCGCTGGCACTAAGCCAGCTCCCCGAAAAGGTCCTGGTCTCCGGATTGGACACGCAGACTGACATCCAAGGACAAGAAGCAGTCAGATGGCAGCAGCAATGTCAACAGAAGGGCCAGTCTCTCGAGACTGGGCACTACCAGCGAGCAGCCCTGTGCTACGCACGTCTCACAGAGCAGCACGGTGAATGAGAGAGCAGGGACCTGGAGACCGCCTCGACCACGGGTGTCAAACTCACTTTCACCGGGGGCCACACCAGCCTCGCAGTTGCCTTCAAAGGGCCAAATGTAGAGTTCCTGGCCCCTGGTTAAGGAGTAGTTACATTTGTACAGCCCTAAAGTTACACGCGGCCCTTTGAAGGCAACCGCAAGGCTGATGTGGCCCCCGGTGAAAATGAGTTTGACACCCCTGGCCTAGACTTAGAATCCTGGCTGGCCATTTACTGCCTGTGTGATCTTGAGCAAATTACTTAACCTGTTTCTCAATTTCCTTAACTACAAAAGGTAGGTGATAATAGTACCTCATTGGATAATTAAAGGGCTAAGTGTATAGTATGTGCACGTATATATATGTGTAGAACCCTTAGCACAACCTGCTATACATGTTAATAGTAGTAGAATTCTTAAAACCACTCTCTGAGGTAGACACTATTAATTAATAGACGAAGACACCTGTTGGGAACCGTCCTGCCTGGTTTCAGGAGCTGTAACCCCACCGACAGGTGAAAAGGCCCCTCGGCTAGGGGACCTTGGGACCATAAGCCACTAATGAGACAAAAGTCATCCTCCCTGCAGGGGCGTGGCCTCTGCCCCCTTTACCTCACCCTGCTTGGCCCCTGGAGGATGGCTGGATAGTCAATGATGGGCAAGATCCCTCGAGGAAGGAACAAACTAATACAGGCACAGTCGTAAAAGGGCCATCAGGGGAGGACTTAGGGGATTATGGAGGAGGGACAAAAGACCCCCAACCCTCGGTTTTGTCATAGCTTGAGTCCTCATTCTAGCTGTAAAGTCTCCTAATCTCTTGGCTGCCTTGCTTCCCCAGCCTGCTTCAGCAACAATGCTGAAGGGGGGTGCAGCCCAGTGCCGGAACTGGCGGTTCCTGGTGGGGAGGGGTAAGGATCAGGCCTAAGAAAGAATGCATTAAATCCTGTGAAACCTGCTTTGCTAAGAATGTCCTCAATTTAAATGCTAAGGGCCCAAGCACGAAATGTTTGTTTCCCAAGGTTTTACGGCCGATTCACGTCACCCTGTCTACTAGACCCTGACTCAAAAGCACCCCCATGACTCCAGAAATGTTACCTGTAAACCGTACCTCCCTTCTTTGATACCCATCCCTAATGCAAGCTAAACTCAACAAAAGCCCACTGAGAGAGAAGCTCGAGACCTTTCTCCTCTGAGAGACTGGTCAGCCTTTCCTCCCCATACAGATCATGTCTAGGTAGATTTATTCTCATCAGCGGCCACCAGGGGGAGCTCTGCAGAACAGAGCCCCCGACCCCAGACACTGAGGTTCAGATTCAGTTGCCCAAGGTAACACAACTAGCAAAGCAGCAAAGTCAGATTCTAAAGCCTTTGCCTTGGCACACTGCATCTCAGCCAACACTCAAATACTCATTCAAAGTATTTGGTGAAATACAAGTGATTCTTGATTATAGGCAGGGGCCTGCCAACCCTGGGCCACCGTGCTCAGTCCCTGCCTGTCCCAGCGGGCACCGCTTCCCCAGGGAATCTGGGACATCACCTACTCTAACCCCTTGCCCATCCAGGCCATCAGCATGCAGAGGCGAGCACCAGCCTCCAGAAACTAGAACACTCTGCTGAGTCTCCACTTTTAAGCAACGAGACAGAACCTTTAAGATTCTGATTATTGGTCTTCCCCCACCAGCAAAGTGAATTTTGTTATTTTTCTAGATCTGTATCTTTCAGCGAATTGAGCAAACACAGATTAGAGAAAATTGGTAGAGGGATGAACTACCTAGGTGTCTATGCTCTATCTTACCTTACTCTCCTAGGAATTCTCCTAAACATGCTGTGTATGTCTTTTTGTCTTAATAATCATAGTTATTCATAAAAATACCTATTTGTGTTAACACTGAATTCCCTAGAACTAATATTTCTTAGCATGCTATGATGTCCAAAGACAGTGAGCTGGTACCCGTGTTTCTAGTTCATTCCATCTAGTGCCTTGTTTTTAAAAGCAGGAAAGGTGCTTGCAACTTCACTAAACATGGGGCTTGGGGCAGGCTCCATGCCTTCCTCTGCCAAAGACTGCAGATGCAGGGAGCTGGCTGGAGCCAGGCAGGCAGTTTGAAGCAGGAGACACAGAACGAATGGTGTGTTCTCGTGGGTGACTCCACCGGAGGACGCGACACCAGAGAGCTGCAATGTGTAGGACACCCAGCACCCCACCTATTTGTGGAAACAAGTTCAATGGCTCCCAGCCTCCTCCTCACTTCACGGATGACAAGAAGAAAGGTAACTGGAAATCTGCAGACGTGTTTTCTCTGGAGCCTCCCTTGCGGCTTATCAGGTAAAGTAGGCTTCATCAAAACCAATTACCCTTCACATTCTGAACAGTTCCTTCCTTTTTAGATCTTTTACATTCATGCCTTTTAAAGGAAAGCAACCTCTTGGCCTATAACCATGACTTTCAACTCTCCTGCTCAAGGGAAAACCCAGTTATCCCAGCAGGAAAAAGTGTCCTAGCAAATTTTCTAGAATTTGCTCTGTGTGTACAGGGGGTGAGAACAGATTTAAACACACACACACACACACACACCCCAGGGAAGCACTGAAGAAAAAAGGTGAAAATGCTGACTGTTATTTTCAACATTAAGAGTTTGGGGAAGGGACCAGAGAAGGCAGTGGTTACAGGGAAACTGGCTTAGACTACACAAGTTCTGCACTCGGCCACCTAGTGGGCTTAAGTTACTGAACCATCTTCTGTGACCAAGAGTCTGCTGCCTTCTCTGAAAACTGGTGAGAACAATAGTGTAGTGTGTCCGGGGTTGTTCTGAGGTTTTAAACGAGATAATGCACGTGAAGGGCACCACGCCTGCAACTGGCACTATTATTAACCGGCTGCCTGTCTTTGCACGACATTTTGCATTAACACCAGTCAACAGCTAACATTCACAGAGCACTTCCTACGACTACACACAGTGCTGAGCTCTGAGTTTCATAAAATTAAATCTTGGGTTGATTACTAATAAGTCAGCCTTAAGTTTGGGACTGTTAGTACTCTTTTCAGTTTACTGTAAAGACTGGGAAAATGCCTCCTAGGAAGGGTTTAGTCGTGTCCGACGCATACAAAGTACCCCACAAAAGGCAGGTACTGACATCAAGGGCGAGCCCCGCTGGCCTTGAAAACCACAGGATGGTGAGAGGATGGACCTGAATCTGTTTTTCCCTCCCCCGTTTGGCCACATCCTTTGCTGCCAGCTCACATCCCCTAGCCTACACCAGGGGCTTGACTCTCCTAGCACAACTATGGAAGGATCCAGCAGCTCAAGAGCTTGAAAGTTAAAGTGAGTGAAACAGAGAAAACTACTCAGATGAGCCGTTACCCTAAGCAAGGAGAAGTAACCCAAAGGAAGCTGATCATGCTATTTCTTGGTTTCATGGATGCAATCACTTTGAGAAAATGCAACTTCTGCAATTAAGAATTGTGCACTTTTCTGGATGTTATGTTACAGTGAAAAATTTTAAATAGTGACCTCCCCTCTCCATCATTCAAAGCACAAAAGCAGCCCTTGCCAACGAGTGTGCTGCAACTGGGTTAACAAGCACAACAGGTCAGTCGCCTGGGGCCGCAAGCAACCTCCTCAGTTTACCCCCGGGCAGCTGCAGGAACAGTACGGCTTTCTGGAAAGATTGGGAGACACTGCCCTAGAGCACCATGCAAAACAAACAGCACCCTCCCTGAATCACACAAGTTTACCTCAAGGTTCCTCCTGCATTACCTGCGGCTGGGTCAGCCACCCTCCTGGTGACCCTTTGCATTCCTCGGTGTCCTGTCTTCCGCAGCCCCGCTCAGCTCCCGCGGCGGACTCACAGCTACGGCTTCTTTCACGGAGTTCGTCCACCTCATGCGTGGTCTTCCTCTTCTCCCGCTGGCTTCTATTTCCCCAGCATCACTGTCTTTTCCAAAGAACTCGGCCTTCTCTCGGCGTGCCCGAAGCAGGACAGCTTCAATTTTGTCATTTCTGCCTCCAGCGATGTTTCAGGCTTAATTGGCTCTAGGACTCTCTCTCTCTCTCTCTCTCTCGTCCATCTTTCCGGCTGCCCAGTATCCGCAGAGCTCTCCTCCAACACCCCCTTCCAAATGGATCCGTTTTCTTCCCCATCCAATTTTCATATGCATACATAGGAATTGGGAATACGTGGTTTTCTAAGGTTGATTTTATTTACTCAATTTTTAATCGGATCATTTAAGCCTCTCCAACAAGGGGAGGACACTTTATTTAAGGGTCAGCACCCCTAGATGGCTCTTTATAAAACTGAGTCTTTGACATCACTCCTTATCTGACTCTTTAAAAAAAAACGAGCAAATGTCTAGCACACCCCTCCCCGCTCCCAAATTCCTTCCCCACTGTCAATGGAAGAAAAACATAAAATAAATTTCAATCATTTATCAAGTCAATGGACATAACACAGACTTACACGCTGGTTTTCTCTTTGAAAGTTTATTGTTGGTTTTTTTTTAAAAGCTGTACTTTTTACATTTTACATTCACCTCTCAGAACACTGAATGGTACCAGTTAATGATGTTATTGTATAAAAAGCCCACCAGCTGCTTTAAATGGCTGCAATTTTTTTTTAGCATGTTCTAATATTAAAGTGGTTTGAACTCTGGAAAAATTGGTGTAACATTTAAGTAAGTACCAAGATTTCAAATTCCCAGATTAGAAACAAGATTTTTAAATCAGGATGAAATTTGGTAAAAATTCAAGGCTAAAGGAAATGTTAATAGAAAAACAAAACCAACAACATTGTAAAAAATAGGCTTTTCCCCCCAAGTTCGATTAAAAATGCAACCAACCCTCCCCCATATTTCTCTTAGAAAAGTCACCCAATCCTGAACACGGGGTCTCCCCACAAATGTGAGTAGCCTGATTGGCAGATCAGCCTCTGGGATCGCGCACCGGCCCCACTTAGAAGTCTGTTGTCATTGTTTCTTAACTAAGTTACATTAGGTAGTTAGACATCCATAAATACTAGCATCCAGACAAATGAAAATATCCCGGCTTTGGTTTGGCTACAGAAATATGGAAACTGTTCGAGAGGACACTGGTGAGGGAGAGAGGGAGTTGGGGGAACACACGAAGCCTCCAAGAAGAGGTAAAATAAATACTGGGACACATCAACAGCAAACACTGTGTCCTTGAGGCAGATGCCTTGGGCCGATCGCGCCTGCAGGTTCTTCATCAGAAATAACACACGTGTGGGTTCTCGACCCAAACGACACACAGACAGCTTCTCAGTCAGGAGGACACACATACAGGTTCATGATCGGAATTGTCTGGACCGACCTTTATTAAAGTACCACTTGCAGGAAACAGTTTGAATTTGGAAATTCATCTAGTGAGAGACAGACCTTTTGGAATAAGAACGGCCACCTGGGCTAGAAGGCAGCCCCTCTCATTCTGGGAACCACCGAGTCTGTTTCTCCCTCTAGGTCACAGCGCCCATCACAAAAGCTCCTCCATCTCCCAACGAGGAGGCCCTTCCACCCCTGGTCACTGCGGGGTCAGGAGAGATTGAAATGCCGATTTTCTCATCTCTGGAGTGATTCAATTACAAAATTAACAAACATCCGGGGTCAGGGCTGTAACGCACTGTGCCACGCCTCACAGCTACGTCTCATTTCCCTCCATCTTCCCCAGATCATGATTGTACCCGTTGTGAGGACGCTGAAGCACGGGAGGCAGTGATGGGACGGACGGCGGGCCTAACCGTGGCCTTAAACACCCTCAAATTTACAGAAGAGGCCAAAGTGCCAGACCCTGGTCTTCAAACAAAGTTAGTTCACAAAAGCACAAAGGTGCCCTCAGACAAGGCAAGGGAAAAAGGCAACTTGCTGCCTCGATGCTAAACCCTCAACGGTTATCAATACAATCTTAAAAAAAAAAAAAACTTTGGTGTAGTTTAGAAGGACAAAAAAAAAAAAAAAAAAAAACCTTCGGTGGCAACACACACTAAATATACCTAAAGGATTTCCATCACGGGGTGCTGGATAACAACCAACAGCTACCTGATATCATGTGATGTCACACACACCACGGTGACAATGCAAGCGAGAGAGCTCTCCCAAAGAGCAAAGGTCACCAAGGAAGAGAAGGCGGTGAGGTCCCTGTTCACCGTGGACTGGGTTCACTGTAGTCGGCACCCTAACAATGGGGGCCGGGCGCAGAGGAAACACAAAGGGTCCAGACAATTTTTGATGAACAGCATCATTCATCCTGTTTTTAAATGAGACTCCAACACCAAAAAAAAAAAAAAAAAAAGGAAGGAAAAAAGTAAATTTTAAATTAAAACAAAAATAAATCTTTACAAGTCTTCACTCTGAGTCTGTAGGGTTTGGTCTCTGCTGAAGCCAGGACTTTGGAGAAGGTGACTGACCTGTTGTCACAGCCCCACGACCTGGTTTGGGGTGCGCACATCAAGAGACAACACAGAGGGGATCACTGGAGACCAAGGGAACTATTTACAAAGATTTCCTAGGATGTGTCCAGTCTCCCGATTGCCTACAGAGATGCTAACATTTGCTCTAACCCCCAAAACTTTACAAGCATCATAAGGTGGCAACTAGTATATAAAAAAAACCCCATCACCCAACAAATCGTTTCTCTAGTTGCAGGAATGAGGGAAAGGAAGCAGGGAGTGCAAGGGGGCTGTGTCATCAGGACTCATCAGTGAGAGTGTAGGGTTCGTGGCAGCCACGGCACAGCCTTCTGTCTCTGCCCTGGGCCAGACCTCCTGGGAGAGCTCCTGGAGGCCGCGCGTGCAGACAAGGCTCCATTGGTTTGAAATGGCCAATGTGCAATAACGGCATCAGTGACGAGAGTGCCATTTGAATTAGGAGTGAGAGTCTGTAGATCACTGGTTGTTGCACTATCAACCTCGCCTCCCCACCGTCAGTAGATAACCCAGATAACCAGCCTGCGGCAGGTACCACTTCACCTAGTCGGGAGCAGGGGACATGAATTACAAATGAAACCGTTGGAAATGACCACTTCCTGTTTCAGCTCGAGCTCGAACAACTGCGTGTGAATAAACCACTTGCATTAAATAACACTTAAAATATGGTACCTTTAGCACATTATGAATATGAAACACCCCCTCCCCCTAGCCCCGATCACTTCAGTGCACGCAGTCCCCCAGGCGAATGCTTCTGTCGTTCAGCCGGGGGAGAGGATGCCATGCGCCAGATGTTGCACGAGGCATTTGCTTCTCGGAGAAGGCTGAGAGCCAGGAGAATTAATCTCCTTCTGCTAGGACCTCTCCCCAGGCTCCTGGGGAAACAGCAAATTGGGCTCGACAAGGGAAGTAGCTATGTGATGCACTCATCAGATTCAAAACATGGAAATGCACTGGAGAGTGTATCCCTTCCTGCTCTTCTTCATGGTAGAAAGACCTGAAGACAGTACAAAGAAATGTGCCTTCAAACTCAAAGGAAGCTTGGGGGGGCGGGGGGGGGGGGGGCCAAAAAAAATAAGTAAATCAAACTCCCGATACTCCTGAAAGTAAAACCGTCTCCTGGTGACTGCTGGCTGGAAGAAGTCGAGGCAGCAAAGAACGAAACAAAGATGGATGTGACTGGCCACGAAAGTGCCTTTCAGAATCCACAACAGTGTTCTCCATTGTCCAAGGCCAAGGAGCAACTCCCAAGTTAAAAACTTTCTACTAAGAAGAAAACAAAACAAAACCAAAACCCAAAAATCACTCCAGAAAAAAGGTCAAGAGAAGGAGAGCACCATAGCACGTCAGGCCGCTGACCTCCGGCGGATGACAAAGAGCCCACGCTGAAGCTGGCCCAAGTAAATCCTCATCTTGGTGCTGTCACTTGTCTTTCTCACCCAGATCTGCAGGGGAGAAGGGAAGGGAACAAGATGAAAGAGGCTAAGACTGAGGAGGAAGTCTTCCAGAGCATGAAAACATTTGCATAAGTTATGTGTGGGCAGAAAACTGGCAACCTCTTCCTGTCAACCTGCAAGGCCTTGGGGAAGTACGCCCTTGACCTCCGGCCCTCCTAAAGGCACACCTCAAGTGCAGACAGCAGCCCCTGGGCTCCTCTCTCCCAGCCATCTCTCCTACATCTCTGACGAAGAAAACGGAAAGAGCCCTGGCTGGTGGGGCTCAGTGGATGGGGCAACAGCCTGTGAACTAAAAGGCTGCTGGTTCAGTTTCCAGTCAGGGCACATGCCTGGGTTGCAGGCCCAGTTCCCAGTTGGGGGCGTGCGAAAGGCAACCCCACAGATGTTTCTCAGACACATCGATGTTTTTCTCCTTTTCTTTCTCTCTCCCTGTCCCCCTCTCTGAAAATAAATAAAAATTTTTAACGGAAAGCACAATAATACGGGTTCCACTTTGGCCTTGATTGGTTTGACTACAGCATTACCAACATTCAAGATACATATACGAAATATTTTCCTTACCTCAAGGGACTTCAATATTATAGCCTTTCAGTACTAGTTTCCTGACAGTTAAGGATAATGGTTGTGACAGGAAAAAAAGGAAAAACTAACAACAAAAAAAAGATGCCCATGAGTGAACTAAGGCCCAATTAGGATCATGCAAAGGTTAAACTAGCTTCAGACAGGCCTCCCTCCTGACCACAGCGTTCCCCCTCAGAGGGTGTCATGTCTTGCATTCCACAGGCAGACACATCCGTCCGCAGAACTGAGGGTGAACTCCTGCAGTGGGCAGACTGCCAGAGCTGACCGGTGCACTCAGTAAGGGGCACCCCTGCAGCCAGGAATGGGAAGGAGAGATGACACACTGAGCAAGGGCCTACTGTGTGCCAGACACTATGTTGATCAAGCTGCGCCTCCTCCTCCTCCTCCACGGAGCTCCCACCCCACGCCCGCCATGAAGTAAGTGCTAGCACTGCCCCCCTTTTATGGAAGAGCAAGGCTAAGGCGCATGTCCAATGTAAGCCCTAGCGCCTGGCATCAAAACCCTTGCCCCCCTCCACTAAACCAGGCCCTGGTTCTTCTCATCACTTTGCTCATGTGTTTAATTAACACAATGCTTTTTTAAAACTCTGCAACACATATATGCAAGTACGAGTTTACAAATCTATCTTCTCCCTCCCTGAGTTTTCAGGTCTTAAAAAAAACTTATTCTCAGTTTCATCTCCATTTCTTTGTTGTGATTATTTAGCACCAGAGAGACTTTGAAGTCAAATACGCTGGTTTAAAAATAAAGACCTCACATGAAGCTGAACCTCTAAAGGACCTTGTAGAACCATTTTCAAGTAAAAACTGACCCCCAGGAGGGCTGAACTGGGAAGTCACAACACATTCAGATGCACCCACCAATTCTGCCCAGAGTCAAGTTATGCAAAGGCCAAGTGGCCCGAGTGTCACTTAGGATGTGACCTGACAAATGAGCTGGAATACCTCCAAGAAGTGAGAAATGGTTTCCTGTTACCACAGTTGCATGCCTCTGGTGCTATGAGGTGTCTCCCCTCCAGGGGACATGTCTCAGTGTCACTGTTTCCTTGTCAGACCTCGTTGACACTCTATTAATGTCAAAAGGCAACAATCTTTAACAGAGAGACAGAAAAACCCAGCTTGCACTTCTGTTCTCCTGAAAAATCTTGAGGTGTCAGGGAGAACTGTGCAATGGATCTGCAGTTAGGTTTAGGAACCAGGGCGCCGCACGAGCTTTGTGCAGCCGCCCGCACAGCCAGGCACCCGAGCTCTTTTGTGAAATCACAACACCTCTTGCTGGGAAGCAGCAAGCGTCTGTATGAGATCCCCTGTTCTGGCCTGGACTTGGCTTAAGGTGACACAGAGAGAAGAATGACATTCACTCATCTGGAAGGCTCTCCCTCACCACTAAGGAAACAATCATTTTGCAAACTAGTCACATTGAAGGGCATTTTCAATTCAGGAAGCCGGGGGAATAGAAGAGGCTTCAGTCACTCCGTAATCCGGTTTCATTAGATTTACTGTGCACTGGCACAAATAAGTTAGAGGGCAGACACGCAATAATCAATTTCACTGCAGACATTTTTGGACTGATAAAAAAAAAATCAAGCCAATCCAGATATTAAAGTTCTAAACTTTTTTTTTTAACTACTAATAATACAGGTCACACTCTGCTGACAGCCTCCTAATGAAGGGCCAGTCGGAGAACTCACAGGCGGGCCATGCCATCCTTGAGCGTATATACCCCTCTGAGCTGACTTCACAACCCGTCCCCACCCCTCAGCAGTGACTGGAGGAGGCCAACAACTAAGGGCATGAGCCTGGGAGCTCAGTGTTCAGACGCACGACCGGGCGCGTCAGACTGGGAGGGCAGCAGGCAAGGAGCAGTGTGTGGGTCAGACCGGGCCAGCCCCGTGCAGTCAGCACTCACTGTGTGCCAGACCCTGTGCCGGGTGCCTCAATACAAACCTCAACAGCATGAACCAAATCTTTTAGTCCACATGAACGTTCTAGAGAAATAACAAAGAGGGAGTATACTCCACAGGTGAGTTCCATTCTCAGTAGATGGTTACCTTAAAAAAGCAGTAGGATTTGGAAGCACAGATTCCAAACAGACGTGCCTTTTGTTCTTTCCTGCTGTCTAGCTCATGGTTCCCAACTCGATTACTGCACAGGGGGTTCACAGACACAAGGAATACACAAATCCATGCATGTTGCGGTCAAGCAGAGCAAGGGATTTGCAAAGGGGATTTTGCCCACATGCAGTTTCTGCCTGTGGGAGGTGCAGACGTTGGACTCCAGCCCACATACAACACGTGACTCCACTGTACTTTCTCAGGGGCCCTCACACTGCGGGTGGGTCGCCTTTCGCCTTCCCCAAGGGTGAGGGAGTATGGTTCCTACCTCATTGGCTCCCACAGAGCTGATCACACAGCTCAGTTTCTGGTTGTCCTTGGACTCCAGGTAGATGGCTTGGCTCTTGTGGTACCTGCCGAAAACAGAACACAAGTTTATTGTTTAAACCACTTTACTAAAATATGATTGAAATGTAAGAAGCTGTACGTGTTTACTGTATACAAAGTGATGGGGATTAAGTATACACCCGTGGAACCATACTGCTGTCAAGGCCACAGACACACCGGGAGTGGGCAAAAGTAGGTTTATACTTGTGAGTACATGGAAGTTTATTCTTGCATTATTAATTTATTAATTATTGTATTATTTATTATTAACCTGCTTTTGCCCACTCTTGTATATAAATCACCTCCCAGAGTTTCCGCCTGTCCTCTTTATTATGATTATTGTTTTTTGTTGGTGTTTTTGGGGGGTAAAAACACTCAACATAAGATCTACCTTCTTAAAAAAATTTAGGAATACAATTTAGTATTGTTAAAGGCACAGATTTTTTAGGAAGGAATGAAAGGGAAAAAAAAGAAGACCACAGCAAAAAATGTAATTAAAAGAGACTTATTTGGTATTTGAGAAAGAGTCTGAATTTCAGGTTTAATTTAAAGGCTTCTATCCTCAGATTAGATTAGATGACAACCTCCTAATCTTCTAAATCTAAAACTTACACTCCTTGGTTCTTCTGCAAAGACGGAAGGGGGAGGGACAAGAAAAGGAAAGGAAATTAACTCTATATTTACTTTTCATTTGGACTATATGACTTAATTCAAAAAGTAGATTATAATTTTTCAACTAAAACCTGTTTTTACCCCAAAACACTGAAGATGGAGGCTACACAGACAAAATGAACAGAAGGGCTTAAAAACTGGTTGTCCTGTTACTTATTCTCCATTCGCCCCATAAGTCACCAACAAGAAGAAAGGCCCAACTCAGCCCTTACTTGGGTCACTCATTCGACAAATACTCACTAATCGCTCACTGCGCACCACCGACTATGCTGAAGGCTGGAGGCAGACCGTGAACAAGGCCACGAGGCCCCCGCTGTCATGGAACTTCAAATGCAGTGGCAGTGAAGGCTATGAAACACTCTCACCTGGCACACGGGGAACTGGGCGGAGCTCTGAGCATCGCGACACGCCCCAGGGAGTGGCTGGTGGGGCCTGGTCCGACAGGAGAGCTGCTTTCAAGGGAGCAGACAGGACAGGCCCTGCCCTTGTAGGCTCTACATCTGTTCTCCTGGCCTACAGTGCAGAACCACCTTCAACTTCTGCAAGTTCAAGGACAAGCCCAAGGATGGAGGTGAGGAAGCCGGAGAAAAGCCAAATGGCACAGCAACAGCTGCCACGGGATGAAGGAGCAGCTGCTGGATTACAAGAGCTGGAAACCAGGAGAGCTGCAGCTGGCAGCCCTGGCCTGGGCCAGCACCTGTTCAGTCAAGAACATAACCTTTGGTTCATTCTGGCTGCAAGGATCTGGCTAACAGACCCACTAACTCATGTAAATTCCACTAAAACCAAAATTCGTCTCCCAGAAAAGCACTGCCTTTATGTCATTGTTTCCGTGGGAAAAGAGAGCAGACTGTCTATTGGTATAATGAAATAATCTACTGCCAAGACATTACAGTAAAGGATGGGTTCACTCCCACAATAAGCCTTCTCCAATCTAGGTCCTAAGCACTCTTTAATCTGCTACTTAGGAACTAAAAACTAAGGTTTCCAAGTCAATTTACTTCCTGAAAACAGTTAAAAAAATCGAATCATAAACACAATTAGAAAGGCAAGATTGGTTTAGATCCAGCTTCAAATTGCTTTTGGCCAGAGATTAGCTGGTAAACTGGGTTAGAGGACCCTCAATAATGCTAAATATGTAATACTGCAAGCTCTGAATTGTACAATGCATGAGGAAAGGCTGAATTAGTTCACAGCAAAACTCAGACTTGAGTTTCCCTCTCACATCTAATCCAACTGTCCTATCTAAATGGTTAGAATACAAATATAGAGAGAACATTCAGTTATTCTATTGGGATTGTGATTTATTAAAGAAATAAAAAACACAAAATAACAGGCAACTAGCCTCAAGTCATTCTGATACTACTTTCTAAATACTTTAATAAAGGAAGGTCATTGATGTGGCAAGAAGTGTATTACTGCTGTGGAAACACGCTCAATATACTGTTAAATAAATGTGTCCATTATGTTCCTACATCTGTAACAAAACATGAATGTTACATGTGTATCATATACACACAGAAAAAACTGGTAAAACTTATGTATTAAAATGCACATTAAAATTTTATAAAAATATGAAATATAAGTTAAGAATGGTATTCTTTTTATTGTATAGCTTTATTTTGTGTAGAATAAACAGGTATTACTTGTATTAAAAAGTAAATAGTATTTCCTTAAATGGTGATACTCGACAATATCTAAACAAGACGGGGTAAAAAGAAAACCTAATGTCACAAATTTTATCTTTAATTTCTGTTAAAGACATCAGTTAACTCTGGAACAGTATTCAAACAATCTCCGTGAGATGTGTTGCATTTTTATTCAGATGTGCTCAGCAAACCCCGTACACCTGGCTGGCTTAGACGTGAACACCAGCCATAAACAATGCAATCCATCTCTTACCCCTAAGAAGCAGTCTGGGAATGAAGCATCTGGCCACCTCCCCAAAGTGCCAGCTCTGGGATCCCAAAATGGAGTTAGCTTCAATGTCCACCACTGGCCACTGTTTGTTCCACGGGAGAGCTGGCCAGCATGTTTCTCAAAGAGGCCCACTTCCAACCCAACTGATTCCCATCTCTCCCTGAAGCAGAGTCTCCAGAACCTCCAGGAGATACTCATGTACCACACCAGGGCCTTGGGGAACCATCATCCCTGGATATCAGATCTATTAAAACATCGGAATTCCCGCTCTAACAGGTGTGGCTCAGTGGGTTGGTCATCATCCCACGAAGTGAAAGGTTATGGTTCGACCCCTGGGGCACATGCCTGGGTTACAGGTTCGGTCCTTGATTGGGGCATATTAACAAGTAACCAATGTTTCTTTCTCTTTCTTTCTCCCTCCCTCCCTCCTCTCTGGTAAAAAACAAAATAAAACAATAATAAATGAATTATCTGAATTCTCTGGGAAAGATACCATATTTCGCCATGCATAATGCGCTCCTGTGTATAATGCACACCCTGTTTTGTGTGCATTCTTATTTTTCCCTCAAAAATTTGGGCAAAAAAGTATACATTATACATAACAAAATACAATTAAGTCCTCAGTGCTCATATAGGGGGTGTTTTTAAAATGAGACCACAAAGTGCCCTGGCTGCTGTAGCTCAGTGGATTGAGCACTGGCCTGCAAACCAAAAGGTCACGGGTTCGATTCCCAGTCACAGAGCATGCTTGGGTTGCAGGCCAATATTTCTCTCCCTCTTTCTCCCTCCCTTACCCTCTCCCTAAAAAATAAAGTCTTTAAAAATTTAAAATAAAATAAAATGAAGCCAAAAACTACATGACAACCTTAAAATACAAATTTACCTTTCAATTTCTAAGGGCTAATAAAAGAGCAGGGAAAATTTCAAAATATACTTAGAACATAAAAAATGTTAAAAAAGCACCCATCAATCGAGCTAAATTAGTAAAAACGCACATTCTCACTTTTTGCCAATTAACCCATTTTACAAGCTATAACTCATCTCTGCTGAAAAAAATACTTCAAGTGGCCTCAGAGGACAAGCCCCAAATGTCAAGCTAACTTTATTACTTTATTACTAATGGAAATTCTGACCTGGGAATCCCTACAATTAAGCTCTTAAAGCTTTGCCTCTGCTATTAAACCCAATGAACTAGAGTCACCACTACTACGATGGAAGAAAGCAATTTCTGCAGAAGATGGGTCAAAAAGTGGGGCAGGGAGGGGGTAGAATTCATTTCATTTTGTGCCCTGCTGGGAATCCTGATAACTAATGTTTCTCTTCAGAAGAGAAGACCATGTCACAGCTCTTGCCTCAAGAAGTCCCAATTCCAGGTGTAAACATTCCCTGTTCTGAGTACCGTCTTCTGTGCCAGCTGAAGGCTAGAGGGTTAAACCCACTCCGGCAAGTGGGTGGCTTCTTCTCTGATTCGCCCCAGCAACCCCAGACGGAACGTGAGGAGAGAATGAACAGTCTGCTGGCACCATCAGTTAGTTATTTTAAATATCAGCTACTTTCCCAGTACTTTCTAAGCAGGGTCATTAGTCCAAATCAGAATGTGAGGCAAAGTTTCAGCAGGATATAAAACGCCTTAAAAGCAGTATGAGACCAAAGCAAAGGCAAGATGCTTATCTTTCAAAATGAAATGTAGCTTGATAAGTGTTCCTGCCAAGATGGGAAGCCTGAACCACAGTCATTTTGCTGAAGTCATTTAAAACTCAATGAAACATGTTTTGCCAGAAATACTGTTTCGCCAAAATACTCCACACTACTGGAAAGAACATAAAGCGATTCAGCTGACCTCTCAGCCAGAGGCTACGGATGCTGGGAAAGAAGGGAAAATGACAGCCTCCAACTGACAAGGACACGAAAGGCAAACAGCAGAGCTGGTGAGACAGGAGAGGCCAGGAGCCCCGTACACACCCTCCCAACACGGAAGGGAGGGCCCCGGCCTGCCTGTCCACAGACGTGGCATGAACTTCGACTGCCGAGGCCAAAGAAGAGGAACACACAGAACACAGAAGGAAAAAAGTCTCGACATTGAACAATGAAATGAACACGGCTTTAAAGTCACTGAAAAAGTAGAATGCTCCCAAAGACCTTATTTTTAAAATTTTTTTTTTTTAAATTGTGAGAAAGACAGTGAAATCCCTTTGAAGTGCGGAGGAGGTCTGGCGCAGCGAGCCTGACCACTCCGCTCCCGTCATCAAACACCAGCCGCCGCGGGTCCTGTCTCTGGAAAAACAAAAATCCTGTTTCGCAGCATTTTCACCCTCAAGACATGTCTCATAAAGTCAAAGGATTAAGCCTTAGAAAAAGGAAGCTCTGAAGCAACGCAATTACAAAATGAACATTATTTGAAATATCACATAGCTTTAGGACTCGAGATCCATAAAAACGTTAGTTATTAATCTCATCATTTTTGAAGATGTTTCTTATGTGTGGGCTTGATCTTTAAAGGTTATTTGGTTTTCATTATTTAAAACATTTTTCATCTTACTTTGTCCCCAGTGTGTTGAGCTGTTAGGGCCTGCCACCTAGTGGTGATTTGTTCTGGTGAGCAATACCAAAATACAGGACAGCCACAGAAGAGCCGGACGAGAAAGGCAGAGGACGAGAAGGGCAGAAGACACTAAGATCCGGCTTACAGACAGCGCAAGCCTTCATCACCCACCGGGTGGTTCAGCACTGTAACCAAAAAGGTGTCACTGACTTATCTCAGGCATGGCCAGGTCACTAAGCACTTCCTGTCCATTCTAGAGTACAGTATTGCAAGGTAACTGGCTAAAACAATGTTAGGGATTTTTTTTTTTGTCATCGTTAAGAAAGCTCAAAAAACTCAAAATAGCACTAGTCAAATTTTGGAATCTTCGGTTAAATAAATATATTGAAACTCAAAAGGTCATCGTATAGCCATTATAAATCATTAGAGAGCACATACAATAACCCAGAAAAACATTGTGCACACAACCAAGCAGGAAGGCAGAAGAATGTAAACATATGTCCACCGTGACTTACACTAAGAGTAGGCCACACATGCACAATGAATAAAGAAATACATCAAAATTAAAAGAACCTGGAAAAGGTGGCAGGATCCAGGTTAACTTAATACCTTGCAGAATGCCTAGTTACAAAGCAGACTACATGTTTGCCAAATGAACACATTTATGAGCTTTTTATGGTTCTTTCATATTATTTCACCATTTCCTTCCCAATGGAAATACAGGTGGTCTGAAGGTTTCAACCCTTCTTCAATCTAAACTAGTAACGTTTTTGAATGCAATCACCCCAGGAATGTCTCCTGGATGAGCATGCGAAGGGGTCCCTCGCCAAGTCAGTAACGCCTAGTAGTAACCCCCTAGAGCGTCACAGTGCACGTGAGCGCACCAGAGGACCCAGGAAGCGCTGCAACGGGGAGACCCATTCATCTGAATGAACGTGGTCATCCCCCAAACTCATCGGACCACAGAATCTCTCTCTCCACAGCAGACCCACTAATTTTAGCACACGGGCAGAGCTAAGAGAAGGCAGAGGAGGGCATGAGCCCGGCCCCAGTCTACAGAAGCATCACAGAAGACGTGAGCCTGCAAATGCTAGCACAGCGTGGAAGCGGGGGCACCATCCAAAGAACACGTTTTGGAAAGACACTGCCCTCAGGGCTCTAACAACTAGCAACAACGGAGCAACTCCTGGCACCCGTTTAAGTGTCACTCCACTTTCAGTGCTACCTAAGGTAAGCAGCAGCCATGCTCTGAAACGGCAACTACAGGCTGGCCCAGCCCTCTTTCCAAGTGGTTCTTTTGAGACTCTTACGAGTAATCCATGTTTCTCTCCGACAACGTACCATCTTTTATCATAGTACAATTTGCCATCTTCTATCCGGGCTTCAAATCTCTGGGCCGGAGACTCGGCAGGTGTGGCGGGCAGGTGCTCGGGAGAGGACGGGGAGGCTGGAGACACCAAAGAAACATTTCAGTGACTGGGCACAAGACAAACATGTGAGTCCACCAGTAACATGCTTTAGCCAAAATGCTACTAACAGGTGCTAATAGTCACAATCATCGAGCCCTTACAGTTGTAATGAATGGAAATTCAGTACAATCCGTCTTTGCCACATCCAGCAACCCTCCAAGCAACCTTGTGAGGTATGCAAGATTGGCCTCAGGGAACGGCAGTGGAACCCGAAGCTCAGGCGGGCCCAGGGATCCGCCCAAGGTCGCCTGGAGTAGAACTAAAATCCCGGTGACCACCAGAAGCCCAAAAGGAGGAGAATTCGGTAAATCTCTTTAAATGTATAAAAAACCTAAGGAATTTCTAGAAATACTTATCACGGGGCAGAGCAGGCTGCTGGGTATGTGTAGAGTCAAGCTAACACAGTGCTAACAGCTACAGTGGTTTAAATGATTTAAACTCACACACTTACTCAGAGAACCCCTTTCCTCACTGTGCCTTCGGACACACGGGCCCTCTCTGTGGACCACGGCAGCCCTCAGGAGGAAATTATTTAAAGAAGGAAGAATCTTGTTCTCTCCCCCAAGACTCGGTGAATAGAGGGACGTGTGAGTAATGGCAGTGTGTAAAACAGAACACCCCCCCGCCAGGGCAGAATTCCACCCAAGAGCCTGCGCGCGCTGACCCCCGAGGGCTGCTCTGGAAGGAACCGCCGTGAACACTGGGCTGGCCTCTCCCCCAGGCTGGGACTGGGAGCAGCCTGCAAGCCCCTGGCCAGAGCCGGGCCAGGGAAAGCCACTGCAACAGCAGTGCCTCGTACTGAACTCCACAGAGAGTCAGAGTGACAAACCCTTCCGGTTTCATTTTCGGAAATGGATGTGTACTTAAATCTTATGGCTGATGCCCATATACAAAGGACACCTTTACCAGCCAAGCCAATCAAATGTCTCTTTTACAATAAATCCTCAGGAAAAGACAAAAATAGCTTTAACATAACGGGATTAAAAAAAAATCGGGCGGGGGTGCACTTAAGGTTCTCTTCAGTTTTCACGATGATTACTTTTAGGCAAATGATGAGCACTTTATATTTGGGGATTGCAACAATTCCCTGCCAGGTTTTCGCATGCTTCTCCAAGTACGTGATAAAAAAAAAACTGCACAAATGTCAATAATGTCATGCACTTACCTGGTCTCTTGGGTGACTTAAGCTGTAGAAAGAACAATAAAAAAATCTTAGAGAAAATCATTCCAGATGCAACTTACGATGTCAAAGGTATCAAATTGATTTAGCAGTAATATGTGAACAAAGTAAAGCAGAAAATCGTATCACGCCTAAAGCTTTCAAATAAATCAAAACACTGAACCGTACCTTATTTAACGTTCTCAGATCCTCCATGATCTGCTCATCTGTTAGCAAATAGTTCAGCTGGGGTGTTGAGAGTTAAAGAAAGGCAGATGAAAAGCAGTTTCCAAGCAAACAGAATTCAACGAAATGGTACCAAGGTTTTACAGTTTACAGAGGGTAATCATGCTGCATGACATTTTTACAATAACAGCGTGTCTCTTGGAAGTTTTTGACTCTTACCGAATGTCGTGGTGCCAGGTATGTAAGAGAATTCATACCCGCCCCTTCCCCCATCTTGCAAACTTCAAGGATGCAAAGGGGGAGCGAGCTTCAATAGGTAACTGCAGTAATAGTGAGCACGGCACACAGTAAACGAACTTCATCCTGAATTTATGAAGTGCTTTTGTTCCAAAGAGCTGATGACTTCCACACGCACACATGGGGTTAATCTTCCCTAGCCACTTCCACTCTCAGTTGTGAAGATAAAGGGACCTGAAGTTGCACCCTTCCCTGGGGGCAGACAAATGACTAAACAATTTTGTGCAAATGGCTATTTATTACTTCCTCAAAAGGGACAGAAACAATACGTTCCCATATGCCCTCTTCCCATTCCCATTTTTATGATTCAAGAGGCTCCTTTATGTCTGCCTGAATCTCGTCTGCTTTCATTTAACGACAGTGTGCAATCCAGGGACAGAGATGACCGAGGTAGAAAACGCAGGTTATCGCTGTCCTCATTTTGCAGGTGAAAAATATAAAGGCACATGCGTTTTCAGTTGCCCCTGAATCTCCAAGTGAGTATTAAAACCAGGCTGAACTTCCAACACAAAGCACCTTTCCAAATAACTACTCCCTCTAAACCCTTCCCACTAACAGCAGCAGGCACTGAGAACTCCAGCAATAAAATGGCCAGCCCCTGCTTTGTGGTCAGACCTGACTTTTCTGTAGCACAATAACCATGTGTGTTCCATCACAGGGGTAAACAAAGGACTCAAGCAGTCTTAAGGGACAAGAAAAAGCGATCGAAGCCGATGCAAACGGATATCAGGCGCAGGCTTTCTCCTCTTGTCTGGGATGGGGACCGGGTCATTCGGTCGCCTCCGCAGCTTTCTGGTCATGATGGGTTTCACCTCCATGGAATCTGTGGCAAGAATGGAATGTGTCAATCTACCCAACCCTCACTGCAGTGAGAATTTCTGTAATGTAAGAATACCTGCCCCAGAGCCACCTGATCAGAACCTGGAAGTGAAGGTAGAAGGAAAGACAAACATACACACGCACCTTTAAGGGAAAGGTGTGGGGAGGGGGGCTTCAGCCTAGGAGAACCCTCTCACCCTCTGCTGAGATGCTGCCATTCTCCAGTTACCTACTGGCCAGTGGTCTGAATCCCTGCCACGGTGGTGGGACCTCAGGCAGACTACGTAAACACTCCATGTCTCAAGTCTCCTCACGTATGAAACAAAATTATCAATAAAACCGCCCTCACGTGGTGCTGTGAGGGTTACGGGAGATGATACATGTGAAGCTCTCAGTACAGTGCCTTCCACACTAAGAGTTCGATCAACGCTAGTTTCCACTGTCATATTTTAAGTCATGAAAACAACCATACAAAGGTCTTTTTAAAAAGTCAAGGTGCAGCCCTGACCAGTGTGGCTCGGCTGGGCATCACCCCACAAAGCAACAGGTCGCCGGTTCGATTCCCAGTGAGGACACATGCCCAGGCTGCAGGTGCAGTCTCCGGTTGGGGCGTGTACAAGAGGCAACCAATCAATGTTTCTCTCTCACATCGATGTCTCTCTCCCCACTTCTCTAAAAATAAATACATAAAATCTTTTTAAAAATAAAAATAAAAATAAAAGGTCAAAGAACAAAAGCTGAAGTAGAAGTTACAGACCTGAAGGCAATCAATGTCAACTGCGCGGCTCTGCACCGTCCAGACCCGACTCAGAAAACGGTGCAAAGGGAGCTCACCCAACCTGGGGGCATCCTGTGCACCACGGAGCATGCCCAGTGTGCCCCGCCCCTCGGCTGCCCGTCTGGTGGGTGGGGAGGCTGGGCAATGCATGACGGAAGCAAGCAAAGTGCAGATGCAGCTGAAGACCTGGTAATAAACCAGCCCAATCACGGCCAATATACTCAGAAAAGTGTCACTGCATCACTCACAAATCCAAACATACAATCAAATTCTTCCTAGGAAATGGTGAAAATCAATTATTATTTTAGCTTATTCACAACAATAACCTAATTAATTAACTCCAAAGGACTACTTCAGTGGAAGGAAGGTGCTCTGAAGAAGCTGATACAATTTACTGGCATGCTCCACCACCACCCAGGGGAGATGACAGAGCAGGGGGCGCGCCTGGCCACTGGTCCAGGTGGAAGATGTGATTCGAGGATCAGAGCAACATCCGAGTATCACAACCCAAAACTGTACAACCACATGGTCTGCTTGCCTCACTCTGTTCCAACCCCAGCCCTGCCTGCCTGACTGCTAAGGGAGATTTTACAGAGGGACGCACACTGACCACCTGGATCTGAGTCTGCTGCAAGTGCCGGTCACTCACTGGAAGCAACAGGCTGGCATTTACGGCATCAGCCTCCTGTGAGTCTGGCCAGTAAGAGTCCCAGAAGGGGCTCAATTTGGGTCCGCTGACAAAAATCAAACTTCCGGAGCTGAAACTCAGACCTTGGAAAGTCTGACTCTGGAGAAGGAAACCGGTCTTCCTCTCAGACAAGCTGCACCAGCACAAAGCATCTCTAACCGGCTCAGATCAGAAAGCCTCCCAGGCGCACGCACAGTGTTCCTGGTAGGTTTGCTTCAGTGGGATACAATGTATTTGCAGAATCTATTTGCAGAAACATTGAACAATTACACCAGAGTGTATAAGGGACAGAAAAGGTAAAAGGGACGGAACAAGCAACAAGACTAGGCACGCAGCTCCTCTCCAAACCATCTCGTACAAGTGACCTTCAATCACGTAAACCCTAATGCTTTGCTCACCGGGAAGGAGAGTGGGACGGCCGAACCTGACAGACGCAGGAGTTCCCCAGGCAGCAATGGCCCTGCCAGCTAAGAAGTGGGAGCGCAGGCTGAATCTGTGCCACGTGGTCATGACAGCACAGTCCCGATGGAGAGATATCCCTAATAACATCACTTCCCACAATTAACATACAGCTACCACTTACCAGCGGGCCTTTTGTCCTGCACCTCCCTAGGCCTCCTGACTGACTCCAACAGCTCACCTGCCTACAACGTACCACTCCAGTAAAAGCTTCGTTCTAACATACTCATACCATTAAAACAAACTTATACCTGTTTAGCTGTTGAAAAAAAATTAGTTATAGGAAAAAGGATGAAAGTGCAAGAAAAGCTATGACAGAATAAACACTGTAGGAGACTGGAAACTACCCCAAAAGCAGGAGCAGAGTGACATGGGACTAGACCACAGGCCCAGAGCGAACCCCAGCACACCCATGCCGCTCTCCAGCAGGGTGGCAGGCCCACCAGTGTCATCTATTAATGCTGCAGTAACAACCACAAACGGGTGCTTACAGGAGATGGGTGGGGGAGGGCTGCACAAATCAAGGCCGGATCGTTGGAGGCCAAACCAGGGAGGAACCAATCTCCACTAGGCCGAAGCTGCCCAGGGTTCAGGGGTGGCATTTAAAGAGTGCACCAACCAAGCCCTCCTCTGTACCCTCCACCACTTTAAACATCCCGGATCCCACATCAGCAGCACCAGTAAAGAACATCCTGGGAACAAGCCCACTCCACCCGAAATCCAGGTCACTGCTTCCATTCTCCCTCCCCAGATATTCGTGCGGGACCTCTGCTTCTGAACTTGACTTCTAAGGTGCCCCACTCACTGGCATCTGTTACAGATTGGGTGACACTTACTGCTCCTATACCAGTACAACCACGTATACCCGTATTTTTCGGACCATAAGTAGCACCTAGGTTTTAGAGGAGGAAAATAGGAAAACAAAATTTTGAAGCAAAGAGTGTGGTAAAATATTTAATAACATAAATAACATAATATTTCACCAGTGTAAAAGTAAACAGAATTCAACAGCAGCATTAACAACCATTATTCCTCCCAAAAGGGGGTGGGGGTGCGTCTTATAGCCCGAAAAACACGGTACCTTAAAGGTTTACAATGGAAACAAGCCCATCAAACGTTTCTCTCTGGTCAGGAGCCCTCTCTCTCGCCCCTGCCTGCAGCGTGTCGGGGAAGACTCGGGAACTGTGTCAGTCCTCTATCGGAACACAAGCTCCTCGAGGCCACCGCCCTCAGCTACTAGCCTCATTCTGCGGGTCACTCAGTGCCACACGAATCCACGGTAGACGCGGGGAGTCCACAGAACATGGCAGTGAAGAACACAGGCTGGGCGTCAGACAAATTCTGCCGGACCCACCAGCTCACCGGCGGCACTGGGGGCCAGCAGCTGTTTCTGAGCCGACCTGGGCCAAGTCAGGTCACAGGGAGCTGCAGAACAGAAGCCGGTCACAGCTCCCTACACCCTGTGTGCTCACCCTGCACGCCAGCCGCTCTCCCAAGCACCTCAGAGGCATTATCTCGGGCAACCTTTGCACCAACCCTCCAAGTGAGGCTGTCGTCTCCGTGCCGAACGACAAGACCCCACCACAGAGGCTCACAACAGCACTAGGGCTCACCCGCATCCGTCAGCCTGCAGGGGCAGCTCTCCCGTTTTAAACAGTGCCTGGCAGTTAGTTCAATGTAAGCACTCAAAAAGCAGAGCTCCTATTTTCATATTATAATTCCTCATGGCCCCAGCTATGAATCCAGTATCTGCTGAAGGAAACTAACAGTTTTGGCTGAGGTCATGAGTCGCTTCACCAAGGGCCTGATGATAGGAGGGTGCATCTGGCGGGGCAAGAACTTACTCAAGAAAATGAAGTGGCAGTTAGTGAGCTGCTGGAAGAAAGGAAAAATGACAGCTGTCCTGAAGACAGGAAGAGGAAAAATGAATTAAAAATGATAAAGCTCCCCACATTTTCAAGCTCATTAAATTCTCAATTATTTGGGTTACTTACTAATAACCTCACCTCAACTGCAGAGGAAACTCCCTGGGCTCATTTCTACCTACAACCTCGCTGCTCAGAGTGAGGTCCGACCAGCAGCACCAGCAGCCCCCGGGAGGTGCTTAGAAATGCAGGGTCTCGGGCTCCACTCCGGACCTCCTGAACCACAGTCTGCATTTCACCAAAACCCTAGGCGATTCACACGCGTTCAAGCTGAGGGAGCAATGACCTAGAACTTTCCCTGGGTGCTTTACTGATGATACACCTTCCACCCACACCACTCAGCTGTCGACAGCAGCTCTCCGCAGAGGTTGGGGCAGTGAAGAGAACCTTCTAATTCCTATGGAGGTCTATAAATGCTTTCAGTCCTGTTTGGACAAAGCAGGTCATCGGATCCACCCATTTCCAATGGGTTACTTGCACTAAGCGTCTCATCAGTCTTATTTCATTTCGTTTTTCAAGAGATCTTCGTGTTGAACCATAAAAGGAGTTCGGAAGAAATCTCTCTTCCAGGCAGAACTGGGCAACGCTGACGCTGGGCGTCAGTGCACAAAGGCAAAATAAGTCACTCAATGAGAGGAATGAAATCAGGCCCTTAATCCAAAACCGTAGCTGCACCATCTGTAGAAATGCTAATCATCCTTCCAGCTCCAGTGCCTTTCCTTTCCACACTCTATCATTACCTTGGCAGCGCTCTCCAAACCAAGGGCACCAAACAGCTCAAGGAAGGACATCAGTACCTTTAGTGCCCACGGCTAGGTCTGCGCACTTCTGTCATTTCCTGCACCGCATTCCAAATGGTTTCCCCGCATTTGTCTTTTCTACTCTGCTAGTCTCGGCCTCGAGTCACTGAGGATGCCTCCTGTCCTACTTAACGTTCCAGCTGTAAAACTGCCTGGCCAAACAACGTCTCTCGCTTGTCGATAATTAGGATGCCAAATCCCAGGTGCGGTGAGGATGTCCCCCCCTGCAGATGAAAAGGGGGCAGCGACACACGAGCAGTATCTCCCACCAGCCTAATCAAGGCTCCCGAACATCTGGTGGCTTCGGCAGAGAGTGAGGAGGCGTCAATGCCAGCCACAGCCACCGTCGGAGAAAACGGGTGCAGGCCAGAAGACAGGCTGGCAGCCTGGTACCGAACCAGGTGCCGCAGTGTTCACAGGCTAATGAAAAGGCACTGCACAGGACCGAGACGGTGCTCTCTGAAGATGCCATTCCAGTGTCCGTTCTCACCCAAAAATCATTTCTGAGCTCCTTTCAGATCTGCGAGGAATTCACTCCTTTTGCCATACCTCTCAATGAGGAAGCCATCACAGGAGACTTTTTTCAAGAACAAGGCCCCCACTTTCCGTAATACACATTCTCATTGGTACATCATGGGGTTTAGAGCTAGAAGTTTATGTCAGTTGGGAGGCCACTTTGTGCCACTGGTTCACAGCACCATGAATACAGATGGGGAGACACAGGCCTCAACAGTTACTTCACTTTCAAAGTTAAGCACAAGGAATTAACATACACACAATGCATTTGCTATGGATCCCTACTAAACTCAGGCATGCCAGGGCCCCAGAATCTTCAGAACATGATTATAAAAGTTAAGTTCTGCCTCTTACACATCCCAGTGGCCAACTCACCACTGACTTTCCCTGTGCTATCTGCTGATGGAAGTTTTGCCAAGTTCCGAAAGAGCTAATTTAAGCCAGTTCCTGCCCTGTATTCTTCCAGGATTCATCAGTCTACATATGGCAACAGAAGAGAGAGCTCATACTGCCTCTCCCTTAAACCTGCTGAGTTTCCATACGCAGATCCCCAAATTCTAGAAGGCGAGGGAGGGACTGGCTCTGAGTCCAGGTAACTTTACTGCCTTTTCAGGAAAGGAGTTCAGTGTGGCCACCCTTGCTGAAATTGCATCAACTCTTTCTGAAAGTTTCACAGTAAGGCCTGGGAGAAGGGATCTCATAGCACAGATGATACAGCCCAAAGCCTTTGTTCTCACATCTAGGTTGAAGGATGACAAGGTCTTTTTTGTAATTAAGGCAGAATGGGGGAAAAAAAAAAAAAAAAGCAGCACAGGAACTGAGGTAGGTAATCTGTGAATATAAACGAGACACGAATGGCAGCTGACCCAAGAATTAAATTAAACAGAGCATAAGCCAGAGGGCACAGTTACTATGAAAGGTGTACCAATTCGATGGGACACCTGCTATGTTTAGGGCACTCTACTAGGCACTCACATTTCTAACCACAATCGTGTGAGACAGGGTGTGATCAACCCGTTTTACAGAGGGGGAAACAGGCTCAGAGATGTTAAGTGGCTTGAATGAAGTCACACAGCCATCACAAGACAAAATTAGAAACCTGACCTGTCACATCCAAGCCCACTCTGCTTTCGGCTTGCTCGGCTCTAAGGAGGCGCTGAGACGTAGGACAGGAGGGGCTAACTGGAACGCAGACCCTCCCCAGCCCCAGTCTCGGGGCTCCCAGGGCCCTGCCGGTGCTTCCGTACCTCCAGTCAGTTCCATCGTCAGCTTTTCATTTTCAATCATTTTCTTCTTCTCTTCCAGCTCAGCAATCAGGTTCTCTTTCAGCTCCACCTTCTTGTCTTCAAACTCTTTCACTGCGGCCTTCTTTTCTTTAATGTAATTTCTTTCCACTTGTTCCGTCTGAGCAAAAGGGAAACACAGAACAGGGGAACATGGACCTGGCAGCCAGGGCCCCACCTTGAAGCGGCCCTGCACCCAGAGCACAGAAAATACCTTCACTGGAAACGCGAGAAAGAGCTGCACTCACACACACGGCTGCGGCAGCGGGGACCTGAAAGCCCGTGTTCCAGTGAGTGCCTCGGCTCGAACCACACAACTCCTGCTCCTGTTCATGAGTATACCTCACTTGCCATTCGGGCATTTCCTCTGTTCCACATCTTGTATTTTTATGGCTCGCGTGTCCTTTAAGGACACAGTATCGAAGGAAAATAGTGCATTCTAGATGAAATATCTATATTCAAAATTAACTGAGTCAAGATGGCTCAGCAAGATAAAGAGCAACTACGGCAGATCATTTACTAGGTGGCTACACCCGAAGCACTCAAAGGCTGAAATTACACTAAGCAGAACTGCAAGTACGTCGGCTTCCTAAACCCCCCCCTCCGAGGGCTCACGGGGGCAGTGGCTGCAGACCGTGCGATCCTTCAGGCTGTGACTGCGTGTGCTGCACTGACTTCCGTACTGAAGTGGTTGCCAGTAATGCGGCCCTGATACATCACGACCTTCTCACGCTCGTGTGGCTCTAATACACTCACGACGCCCCCAACCGCCCCCCACAGACACGCATGCACACGAGCCACCCCAGGAGCAGTGCGTCGTTCAGGACGCAGGCCCGCACCTCTGCACCCCAGCGCTGTGCCTCACCCATAACCGGCACCAGACGTCTGCTGAGTGAGAGGGAATATTTAATCCGTCTTTCCTGCTAACCCAGAGAGTCTCAGCTGTAAAACTCAACTACGGAGCCAACTCAGAAACCGGGCTCCTTCAAGGACCAATGTAACAAATTATGAGGCCCTGAAGAGTTCAGACACACTCCCAAGTGGCTTTACTGGGAGAGCAAAGTCAACAAGAAAGCCGTGAGAGGTGAGTGCCCCTTGTCCCCTGTGCACGCAGAGGCTGCCCAACAAACAAATGAGTAGTCGGAAGTTCCGATTTGAGACCAAATGTCCTTTCGTCAGACAGAACAGTGACAAAGGCTTCCAGCTGGAGGCTTCCCAACTACCTATTTGGTGAGAGAAGGAAAGGCCCCCAGCGGGAGGGCAAGAGCAAGATCCCAGACTGAGGAAGCGCTTGCGAACCCCGAAGATCCATGGTACTTACTTCCAGCTGGAGGAAGAGTTCTGAAAGAGATAAAACGTGCAATTAGATTCGCTAGGCTGTCACCTTTTTAGACAGTGTGTTAGGATTCATTTAGAAGCAGTAATTGCTTTCTGAAGGCACGATTACCCAGAGCAAATGTTTTCATCAGGAAAGTGCTGATATACATGAAGGGGAAGGAAGCAAGAAGCACTTGTGTCTACTTAAAAGTTGGCCCTGAACAACTTCAGCTCTGGCAGCTCTGCCCAAGGGCAAAAACAAGCAGCAGGAACCCAACTACCTTGACAAAATAAAAATAAAGTTATCCCTTCTTTCACTCAATACAAACCCCCCAACAGTCCTGCAGGGCAGGATGGGTCAGGAGGAAGCAGTGCACTTACTCCAGAAGCAGAGTCAACACCGATGTCTTGGAAGCGCTGTGTTAAGGGCTCCGTGCGGCAGAAGGGAGGATGGTCCCCGAGACATCAGAGGGCAGAGGTTCTGAGCCCCCCCAGCTTTCCTCTCAGGCTGCCAAGCCGCTGCTCAGGGCCAGGCCCCAGGAGCAATTTCAGATCTAACGCAGCCTGCTCCGCCAGGCCCTTCCTGAGGACCCTCTGCTGGCCCACCCCTCTCAGACAACTGAAAGTATGGACCCCACAGTATTCAACAGCTTATTTGGCACCCACTGTGTGCCAGGCAATTGGCAAATACTAATCCAGCAGCTTTCCTGATACTAGACTGGAAGGCCCTCAGCAAACCTAGGACTTGGAACGAAATGGACCCCTGGCTTCTGACCCTCCCTGGACAACACGGGAGCTGCCACATAAGGTCCACAGAGATTGCCCGGAGACCCACAACTCCAGGGTGGGCTATTCACATTTCACCGTGGTCTCCTTTGCAAATCGGATAAACCCCACGGATCCATCACCCCATTAAAAATCACATATGCCTGGCTGGAGTGGCTCAGGGGATTGAGCACCACCCTGTGAAACAAAGGGTCGAAGGTTCAATTCCCAGTCAGGACACATGCCTGGGCTGTGGGCCAGGTCCTCAGTTGGGGGCGTGCAAGAGGCAACTGATCAATGTTTCTCTCCCTCTCTTTCTCCGTCCCTTTCCCTCTCTCTAAAATTAAATAAAATCTTTTTAAATAATCACATATGCGCATTCCCACACGTCGTAAGATTTTGAGTTTCAGGGACTCCAGATTAAAAATCCAGATGTCAAATAACAGTTATTGAATGAGAAAATTAACCAAGCAAAGGGACAAGCCATTTATTATTTTCTAACACCCCCCCACCCCCTCCCCCCGAAAGCCCTGCTCACTGGGAAGCTCGGAGCACTCGAGCACGGGCGCACGCAGCCGACGTGCTCACCCCTATGACTACTTCACACCTGGACCGTCGGGAACCAGCCAGGCAGCTGAAGTCTGCGCCGCTCTGAGAAATCACACCTGCACCAACAGGTCACACCGACAGTCAGCACTTAGAGTTGGTGGTGGTGGTGGTGGTTTTAGTTAAAGCAGCCAAACAACAGACACTACTAAAGCAGGTGGATTCTCTCTGCACAGAATGTGCTTTTTAAAGCTCAAGACATGACTAATTTAGGTGCTATTCTGCATTTTTATAAGGGCGGGGGCTGTTTAGGAAAGGTTATGCAAGGACAGGAGAAACAACTCTATACCCATCCCGCAGTTCTGGCTTAAGAAAAATGGCTCACATCAATTTTCTTTCCTTACTTACATCTTAAACCAATGCCATGAGGTAAGTTCCACTCTACAATGGGGAAACTGAGGCTCCAAGAGTAAATACCTGCTTAAAAGCATAAGACCTAAAGCAATGGAAAACCTAGACCTAGGACCTCTCTCTCCACCTCGCCACCTCCTTTCCCTGCTAAAAGGGAACTCCAGGGAAAGAACAGCTTCTAAAGATGTTCCAAGGACATGCCTCAAGAACTCGGTGGGGGCGGGGGTTGGGGGTGCAGGGTTGGGGGGTGCAGGTAATCACAGGGGCAGGAGGGAGGCGGACAGGCAGAAGGCTCGGGGCTGTATCCACACTGTTCCCGCACTCCCCACACCCTTCAGCTCCTCCTCTCTCCGCTGGTGTCCACGGCCCATCTGCTCACTGCGGCAGAGAAGGAAGCGGCCCACCCACCATCAGAAAGCTGGAGAGTCACAGGGAGGGAAAGGAGAGGACAGCAGCCTGAGGAGGGGCACCCAGACCTCGTTTTAAAACCCAACATTACTTTCACCACTGCAGGAACAAAGACCATGCGGGCAATGAAAATGCTGGCTGATGGGGAGCTTCAAAATTTAACGCAAAGATTTCCTGTAAACACAGGGATTTGTGTTTACGCACTTTAAAGCAGTCACCACATCTCACTTGGTGCTGGATTCTCTATTCACCTTACAGTGCTCCTTCATTTACACCTTCAGATACCTTTTGTCAATGAAACAGAAGTTCCCTCCGTCAAAGACAATGTCTAACACCACTTTATATTGCTCACAGAGCTTAGACTCAGCAGTTGCTCAACGAACCTCTGTTGAACGAACACATTTACTGTGTACAACAGACAAAAAGTGTATTTTTCCCCAAATGCGTATAAAACTTGAGGGGGGAAAAAACAAGGGGTCACTCTCCTCCCAGAGCACAAAATATCAGAAGCAGCAAACTCAAAAGAGCAGCAGAACCACCTACACTCCTTTTACATGTCAGCTCCTCGGACGGTCCGTGAAGCCAGCCATGCAGACCCAGCAAAGGATGTGCAGTTCTTGGGTCGCCAGTGGTAGCTCAGGAAATGGGGGGGGCGGGGGGGGGTGTAGAACTGACTGCCAGGAGCCACCACTAACAACCTCAGCTATGGACCGTGGTTGGTCACTGGAAAAAAAAGATGAACCAGTTTAACATAACTGCACCTTTTTAAAATCTCTCTTCCCTAAAACTCTTCCCACAATGGGGTATCTGAGACACATTTTTCCCCTCTTTGGAGAACAGCTCTTAACGGCCACATGACACTGATGATGAGCAAAAACAGGAAAGTCTGAAGACGACTTATTTCCATTTAAGACGGCACTTACCTGCATTCCGTATCCTCTCTTTGTACTGCTGGTCTAGTTTTTTCATCCTCTTCTGATATTCCTGCAACGTACCTGATTTTGAGATTTAGAAAATAAAAAGTTACTTTGATGATGTGCTCTCCCTTCTGGTTCCTAAAAGTATTTTCTAGCACCACCAGTGGCTGTCTTAGCCACGTCAGAATGAAACGCAAACTAAGGAAGGCACACACAGAACTAACTGGACACCGGCCCCCCAACCCACGCACAGTAGAAGTCGCACCAGCCCAGTGGGTTAAGACTGTAGCAAACGAGCAGTTGCAGAAAGGTCAGGAAATCTCAGGAGACTCTGATCACTCGCTGCTACGGTCCAAGTCAACAGGCTTTCCTTTCCTGGGAGAACTTCCTTCTCCCTCAGTAAGGTAAGGTCTCGATCGATGCTACCCAGAACTCCCTCTGCGATGACGGAAACGTTCTACATCGCACTGTCCAACGTGGCAGCGACTGGTCACATGCGGTTACTACGTACTTGAAACGTGGCTAATGCAACTGAGGAACTGAGTTATTAATTTTAGTTAAATATAAACAGCCACACGTGGCTAGTAACAATACTGGACAGCTCAGGTTTAGATTCTTACCAAATCTCTACTCTTTTCTTTGCTCTTCCCAAAAGCTGCTCGTTATGAGGGTCCCAATTAATGTGGAAGTGTTTCCTAATGGTAACACTTTAGTAAGATATAGAGCATGGGGCAAAAGTAGGGTTACAGTTGTGAGTACAGGAAACGCACTTTATTCTTGTATTATTAACCACTGTGTTATTCTCCCTACAAACTGTAAACCTACTTTTGCCCTGACAGTATGAGTTGCTCTTTGTACATAATCCCACACACTTACTTTGCCTTCAGTTAAGCAAGAGAAAGTGCTGTGCCCAAGGTCAAATCTCTAGAAAGCAGTGAAGTTGGGATTCAGCCCCATAATGAGACTCGAGAGCCTGAATTGCCTTTAACAGAAAACAATATTCAACAAGATACAATCCATTTTTGAAAAATAATTTTTATTTATTGATTTGAGAGAGAGAACTATCTATTTATTGTTCCACCTCATTGATTGGAACATTCATTGGTTGGTTGTTTCTTGAGTGTACCCTGACCAGGGATCGAACCTGCAACCCTGGTATATTGGGACAACCTTCCAACCAACTAAGCTAGCAGGCCAAGGCTACAATCCATTTTTAATTTACCATGCTAGAAAGAGAAAACACGGGAGGTTAATTCGCAGTTCATTAGCATTTAGTTTAGAAAGAACAGTATAATTGTATTTGTTGTTCTGGAAACATCTCCCGAGAAGTGTCTTAACAGCCCTGGCTGGTGTGGCTCAGTGGTCTGAGCGCTGGCCTGAGAACCAAAGGGTCGCCGGTTCAATTCCCAGTCTGGGCACCTGCCTGGGTTGCGGGCCAGGTCCCCAGTAGGGAGCCCTGCGAGAGAGGCAACCACACACTGATGTTTCCCTCTTTATCCCTCCCTTCCCTTCTGTAAAAATAAATACATAAATAAATAAGTATCTTTTAGGTGTCTAGCAGGAGGCAGACTGGTCTTCAGTTCATGCTCTTCAGAAGCCCTACATGAAATTCCACAGGTTTGAAAATTGCATTTTACTGACAAAAAAAGCAAAATGTATACCGAGACAGCTAAAATCATCCCTACAAAATTTTAAATCACTCCAACAGAGAAGTGAAATACACAGATCTCAAAGGTTTGTAACGTAAGAAGTATATTTAGAAATGAAGGGTTAAATCACACACTGACCTTCCTGCAGCTGCTGCAACTGTCTCTTGAGAGAAGCCAGTTTATCCTGATACATCCTGTAAAGAAAAAGCCACACACTGAGAGACAAAACATTCCACACTCAATTCCGAAATGATCTACACACAGAAACTACCTGGGCTGTTACAGGAATGTCATCGGTGTCCCTTAGGAGAGAGAGAAAACTTAAGTGCGCCAGCTAGTTCAAAATGCAGCAGCAGCCAAAGGGTCAGAAAGGGACCAAGATTCTGTGTTCCTGATCTCATCCCAATGTTGTACATTCTCCTGTTACCCCACCTTTAGAAATCAGTCTAAAAATCTATAAATATGAGGACACGCAGATTTTAATAAACAAGTGACAATGATAAACAGGCAAGACTACACAAAAAACCTGAAAAGTGTGAGGCCATTTTCTTCTAGCCTTACAAACATAAGTCTCTCTCACACACACACACACACACACACAAAAAGCACTGAACACAGCTCTTGTATCACCTCCGCAATGAGATTATAAATTCCAAAGGAGTACAATTATGCCCTAAGCACATTTTTTCTATACAGCTAGCTTAGCTGTGTAAGCACTAAGTTAATAAACCTTCCTGTCATTTTTAAAAGCACTACTTTTTTAGGATCAGAGAAACAGTAATTCAGCAACAAAAGTTAAAATGCACGGTTTACTCGCAGCCCCAGCTGGATGAGGACACACGGCGCACACACAAAGCGAAAGCATGCCGAGTTCTTCCCCCCCACGCCGAGTGGATTATAGGCAATTACACACTCTGGCAAGTCTGTATGAATGGCAGATTCCACAGGTAAATCACATTCCAGCAATATTTTTGCTTCTACCTGAAAAACGCCCCCAATTTCAAAAGCAAGATTTGCAACCTGGGGAAAAAAAAATAACCCACTATCCAATGGGTAACAAGCACAACAGCCTTTTGATTGGTTCACTAAAGCCTGCAAATACACCCCAACCACCTATAGGTTGAGGAAGGAAGAGGCAGAATCGGAGAATTACTAAGGATGTCTGACTCTTTCAGGAAAATTCTGATGTACTCGCAGCGCTCACCCTGAACTACACAGGCATTCCAGTTTGTTTCTACTTGCAACTTACTTATTTATTTACTGTTCATTGAATTTATTGGAGTGACATTGGTTAATAAAATTATACAGGTTTCAGGGGAAGGCATTAAATTTTAATCAAAATTATTTTCTATACCATCAAATATTATGGGGCACATTCAATTAAAAGTCTGTCTCTAAAGCATGTTTAAGCATGTCAAGTACAGGAGGGAACAGGTGTGTAAACTGTACACAAGAAGTCAGTACTTGGAACCTAATGCACTAAATTTTCCACCACACTCAGTGCACCAAACAACCCCTTTGAATTCTGAGTCTGTCTTTGAAAGGGAATATTGACACATTGAAGAAAAATAACAAAAAATTCAGATTCAGGAAAAAAAACAGGTATGTGAGAATACATTTCAAATGGGTAAAGGTTCATTGGTAAAATGCCTGAAGAGAATAAAATTAAATTTTTATTAAAAAGCACACACGGTTTCGGGGATGAAGCTATGAGAAAAACCACCGGAAGTAATCCTCCTCTATTCAGCACCGGTCAGATTTCAGCTGAATTACCCCTTTGGGTAGCAAAGGCTGGAAAGGATGACAGAACCCAAAGGGCGGTGACAAAACTTTCAAATAAGACCTAGAGTCCTGGCTGGGGTGGCTCCGTGGATTGAGTGCTGGCCTGCAGACCAAAAGATCACCAGTTCAGTTCCCAGTCAGGGCACACACCTGGGTTGAAGGCCAGGTCCCCAGTAGGGGGGCGTACGAGAGGCGACTGATCCATGTATCTCTTGCACATGGATGTTTCCCTTTCTCCCTCCCTTCCTCCTCTCTAAAAGTAAACAAACAAAATCTTTTTAAAAAAGACCTATAATGCCCTGGCTGGTGTAGCTCAGTGGATTGAGCGCGGGCTGAGAACCAAAGTGTCCCAGGTTCGATTCCCAGCCAGGGTACATGCCTGGGTTGCAGGCCATAACCCCCAGCAACCGCACATTGATGTTTGTTTGTTTCTCTCTCTCTCTCTCTCTCTCTCCCTCTCTCTCTCTCTCCCTTCCCTCCCTAAAAATAAAATAAATATGTAAAATCTTAAAAAAAAAAAAAAACAACGACAACAACAACAAAAAAAAGACCTATAATGAGAGGAATGTAGACCACCTAGTTTAGAGATAAGTCAAATCACGAACTTCAAAATACATTCAACAAATTTTTTTACTACTGGCTTGCACCTGTGTCCACAATAACAGTGAGCGGTTTTAGTTTCTCTGGGCGCACACGGTGGCGGCTCCGCTGAAGACGCAGAGAAGGCCTGGGTGAGAACGCGTGAGGACTGGCAAGGGCACCGCTGGGGCGGGAGTCCCGCTCTCCACCCCCGGTCTCCCTGACGCTCTGGAACCCAGCACACCGCCCAGGGTACAGTTAACGTGCTGTGCGGTCACACCCCTCTGTACGCCAGGTAGCTGTGAAACATCCTCCACCCTCTCTGATGGTTCTCCCATCTAAAAAAAAGTGAGTGTACACCTGAAACCTATATAATCTTATCAACCAATATCACCCCAATAAATTCAATAAAAGAAAAAGTAATAAACTTAAAAAAATAAACATTACAGTTATTTAATCAATCAAGATATTTTTCATTCTTCTGTATAAAAAAGCAACCCACAGATACATTTTACCAAAGGAAGTGATGAAATAAAGAACCTGTTGCCCTGGCTGGTGTCAGTGGATTGAGCACCTGCTTGCAACCCCAAGGGTCACAGGTTCGCTTCCCAATCGGGGCACATGCCTGGGCTGCGAGCCAGGTCCCTAGCAGGGGGTTTCTCTCCCTCTCTTTCTCCCTCCCTTCTCCTATAAAAATAAACAAATAAAATCTTAAAAAAAAAAAAAGGAAATAGTCTTCATGAGTGAGACACTGGAGCAGGAAGGCCACGAGGATGTGATGCCGTGATTCACTGCAGGGGACAGCTGCACCCTCCCGAGAATTTTTACCTACCACTGGCAACATTAGACATTACTGTCTCTTACGTAAGGTTAGGCTCCAACTAAAAACCCCTAATAAAAAAGAAAATAATAGTCTATACAAGTAAGACACTACAGAAGGAAGCTCATAAGGATTTGATGCTAATTACTGACTGCAGTGAACAGATTTGTTACTGAAGACAGTGATAATGAACATGGACCAAGGCATTTTGAGCTTCTGGAAGCAGGAGATCAACCTGATGAAGACGGACATCAAAAACACTCACGTTCCGCACTGGGCTGCAAACCCGCCACCTCCCGATGTTACACGATCACATTTGCCATGTGTTGTTAAACAAGAAACATTAATGAAATATAACTTACTAGCTAAAAAATGCGGGGTGGGGGTTCTGTCCTGTTGTTTGGCCTCATTCCCCCGGGATTATTCCTTGGGGTTCTTTCTAGCCTCTCCTCAAAAAATCGCAATAGGGAGACTGATCAAATGGGACAAATTTAAAGGCTGGAAACTACACACACACACACGTGGCTGTTGGAGCCACCACGGTCAAGTCATACACACAAGGTCATTACAGAGATTTCCTCGTCAACTGTGTATTCCAGGAAAGACACTGAAAGCCATACTCACTGCTCCTTCATTTCCACGTAATCTTCTTCGTCATGCTTTGCCAGGTCCGTCTCGCTAGCATCCTCAGTGTCTGCGTAAAATCAGAGAAGGGCTCGTTAAAATCACAGTTCACAGGGTCACTATTACCTGACACACTTAATAAACTAGTTTGTTTTTTTTTTTAATGAATTCTAGTCAGTGCAGGCCTGAGTGAAGCCATCAGTGAAAAAATATTATTTACCTTATAAAAGAAAATGCTATTTCCAACTTCTAAACAGCCAGACAGCTTGCCTTTATCTGAAGTGCAGCTACAGAACAGGGGCTCCCAGACACAGTCAGTCACGGTCAAGGGTGCCTCTTCCGCAGAACACTGGCAGCCCAGGAAGAGGCGGTAAGACTGGAAAACTACAGGCAGGCAAGCCTTGATCACCACTCCGAGACAATCTAGCAGCTACTGTCTCTTCTGGAGTATGTCCATTTTGAACCCTAACAGACTTTACGTCCTAGGTATGTGAAGGAGAATTCAAATCAACAAACTGAATTCTAACCACTGAAAGATTTTCAAAGGGACCAGATGATCACACAGAAACTTTCAGAACATTTTTTTTCAGTTTGCAAAATTCTTTAAATATTTTGATTGTGCTATTACAGCTGTCCCGTTACCCCCCTCCATCCCCCTCCACCCTGTACACCCTCCCCCCACCCACACTCCCCCCCTCCAGTTCATGTCCACGTGTCATAAGTTCTTTAGCTTCTGTATTTCCCATGCTATTCTTGCCCTCCCGCTATTTTCTACCTACCGTCTATTGTACTTATTCTCTGTACCTTTTACCCCCTTTTCCTCCCACTCCCCTGTTGCTAACCCTCCATGTGTTCTCCATTTCTGTGGTTCTGTTCCTATTCTAGTTGTTTGCTTAGTTTGTTTTTGCTTTATATGTGGTTGTTAATAATTATGAGTTTGCTGTCATTTTACTATACATGTTTTTTATCTTCTTTTTGTTAACTCCTTTTAACATTTTATATAATAAGGGCTTGGTGATGAACTCCTTTAACTTGACCTTATCTGAGAAGCACTTTATCTGCCCTTCCATTCCAAATGAAAGCTTTGCTGGATAGAGCAATCTGGGATGTAGGTCCTTGCCTTTCATGATTTGGAATACTTCCTTCCAGCCCCTTCTTGCCTGCAAGGTCTTTTTTGAGAAGTCAGCTGACAGTCTGATGGGAACTCCTTTGCAAGTAACTGCCTCCTTATCTCTTGCTGCTTCTAGGATTCCCTCCTTCATTTTTACCTTGGCTAATGTAATTATGTGCCTTGGTGTGTTCCTCCTTGAGTCCAAGTTCTTTGGGACTCTCTGAGCTTCCTGGACTTCCTGGGAGTCTATTCCTTTGCCAGATTTGGGAAGTTCTCCTTTATTATTTGTTCAAATAACTTTTCCATTTGTTGCTCTTCCTCTTCCCCTTCTGGTACCCCTATAATTCGGATGTTGGAACGTTTAAAGATGTCCTGGAGGTTCCTAAGCCTCTCATTTTTTTTGAATTCTTATTTCTTCATTCTTTCTGTGTGTTTGTTTCTTTCTTCCTTCTGGTCCACTCCATTGATGTGAGACCCAGCTTTCTTTCCATCACTATTGGTTCCCTGTGTGTTTTTCTTCTTTCCACTTATTTCAAATTTTTCACTTATTGTAGCCTTCATTTTTTCATCTAATTTGCAACCAAAATCAACTAATTCTGTGAGTTTCCTGATCACCAGTGTTTTGAACTGTGCATCTGATAGGCTGGCTATCTCTTAGTCACTTAAGAGGATAGGTTCTGGGGCTTTCATTTGTTCTTCTGTTTGAGCCATGTTTTTTATTTGGAGGGGGGCCTGGTCACACCTGTTACGCATGAGGGGCGGATCCCTAGGTGTTCTCCAGGGTGGGGCAACCCAGTCGCTGGGTTATGACGTTGTATGTGGGGGTGGGGTCTGAGAGGGAACAATGGCGTTTGCTCTACTCTCTACTGATTTCAGCCTCTTCCACCACTTCCCCCAAGCAAACTGGACCTTTCTGGTGCTAATTCCCATGTGGGTGGGCTTGTGTACCTCATGGGTCTCTCCAACGACCTCTCCTGTGAGGCTGGGGGTCTCTCCCTGCGCCTCAATCCCCCACAGGTGTCCTCAATCAGTGCCCCAAGGCTCTATTTCCCAGCGCTGGGACCCTGGGTTGAGTGCAGTGCCTTGCTTCACAATCGCCGCCTTGCTGGGTCTTCCAGTTGCCACCCCTTGGCTGGGGTTTGCCAGCCGCCACTTGCGTACCCAGGGTCCGCCCGCTGCGGTCTTACGCACCTGGTCCCAACACACCTGGTCCCAACGCCGCGCGACCTCTCCACCCGGCTTCCCGACTCTGCCCCTCTTACCGGTCTGAAGATGTCTATTTTAACTCCTTGGATGTCCGACTTCCCCACAGTTCAATTATCTGATAGTTCTGGTTGTTACTCTGCTTCTAAATTGTTGTTGTCCCTATCTTGGTTGCGCGAGGAGGTACAGTGTGCCTACCTATGCCTCCATCTTGGCCGGAAGTCCAGAACATTGTTAACATTGTTCTTTAAATAAGCAAACCACTGGAATGTCTAGGTGTTTCAACAGCCTTACCTAAGGGGGGGGGGGATCAATTTTGGCTCCACCACTCCCCCTTGTGGGCACTAAAAGCAGTACAAGTAACAAGTGACTGACATTCAAAATCTCTGGTTAACCCTTGTCTTCAAATAGGGTTTAACCAAATCAATTAGTTCCTTCACCTTTATTTGTATCTGCACATGCAACTGCCTTTTTAAAGGCGGTTACAGGTCCAATTCTCCACACAGCCTGTCTGCCCTGAGTTCCTGTCATGTGCCAGCCACGGCACTTGGGGAACTGAGATGAATAAAACATAATCCTCATTTCAGACAGCTGGTCCAGCCTTTTGCTTCCACGGCCCTATTTTGTGCCAGAATCTTCTACCCATATATTGGTCTCTATTGACTCTCTCGTCTCCCTTGTCTTTTGCTTCACCATTCTCCTCCTCCCTCCAGCTCCTTCAATCGCTCCAAAACAGTGTTCCTCACACTGTTTGCCGAAGGGTAAAACTCAGTTTGCAAAACAAGACTCTGAGAGGCAGTGATGACAATACAAAGAGCATGTGTAAAATCATAACACCTGGGCACTATTAAACAAATCCAAATCCTACCTTGCTCCTATGTCTGTCGCCCCAAAGGTTCAAAAAAGCACTGGGCATTTCCTGAGTACCAGGCTTTAAAGTACCAGTACAACACTTTCTGTGCATATCGCATTCCGTCCTCGCGCCAATACTAGGAAGCCCCATTTGCTGGAGAAACTTAAGCTTAGGCTGTCTGAGGTCAAAAGACGGGTTCAGTGAGTCAAATTTAGACCTTTATCTGATTCCAGGTTCCATTCCTTTAACCAAACCGTACTGCACAGCCCGAAGTTAAGTCTGACTAAAGCATGAACGCGGAATAAAGGGTGGGGGCGAGGGAGCAACCAGGGAACTAAGAAGCCAAACTGCTTTGCTCGAATCTTCTCAGGAACTAAAAGGGGAGGGGCGCCCAGTGGAAGGTTTTCTCTTTCCAAACAGTGAAGACCGGAGGTTCAACCAGAGACAGTTGGGAAATGAGAAGCAGAACCTTAAAGGGACCTCCTCCGGCTGTGACAACAGCTCCCTAAGTCCCTTCTTCCCAAAACGGTAAGGTACAGCGTACCCACAGCTACCCCTCCCCCTGAGCAGGTGGGGTTAACTTCCCCGAGCCGCGCTCCCTGCAGCCTTCCCCAAGCCTCGGAAGTCTCGCCGCCTCTCTCCCTTGCAACCCCAGCTCTTCCAGCAGCGGTCCCGCCCCCGCCCCGGGCTACTCAGCGAGCTCAAGGACGCGCCTTCATCCGACTCCCGGCCCCGGCAGCTGCGCTCGTCTTCTTCGGCGCTCTCCAGCTCTTCGTCTTCCTCGGGGTAATACTCCGGCGCCGGCGGTGCTCCAGCCGGGGCCGGAGCCGGAGCCAACAGCCCCGCGGCACTCATGTCGCCTCTGACAGCAGCTCAGAGAGCCACCCCGAGAACCGCGGCTAAGCACCCTGCAGACTCGACGCCCGCGAAGCAGCACCCGAGGGCGCAGCCAACTTAAAAAGCGGGAGCCGCGGCGACCTCTTGCCAGCCTCCGGCAAGCTCCGCCCCTCTCGCCCGCGCTCAGCAACGGGGGCTTTGCGCCGGTGGCAACTTCCGGGTCGCGAGCTGTCCGAGGGCCGCCTGTCTCCGCCATCTTTCAGGGAGTACAGAGGCCGCCGGACGCCTCCTTCGCCTTAATCCCAGCTGCTTCATCGCCGCCCTAAAATCCTCAACGGGTAGTGCGTAGAGACATAGTCCGGATCTCTAGGGTCAGGCAACTCCATTGGGCAAGCCTGACCACGGCCAGGACCCCGATGCTCCGAGGCGACTTCCAGAAATAGCCGCCAGGCGGCGCCTGGGGCCAGAGCTAAAACGAGCTCCATTAGCTATTTGAGGGTCGGAGAGGGTTAGAAGGGCTTTGGGCAGGTGGAGGTGGTCTCTTCTTAAACAGGTGAACGACATTAAACCTAGACATCTAGAGTTTGCGTGATTATCCTGAAGAAGAGGAGCCTGGCTCCGCCCTGGCTGGTGGAAAAGGGAGCCTGGCTCCTCGCCTAATTGAAGCTTTATTGAAAACTAAAATAAAGATAAGGATGCTGATATTCCATACTGGAGTCAGCAAAACAGTATTTTCCCGCTCTCTGGGAGTCCTTTCTGTTTGTATAGGTTTACTCAATAAGATGTTATCCCGATTTTACAGATGAGAAAGAGCTGTCACTTGCCCTAAAAAATGATAGCATCCAGTCAGCCTTCTTTAGACTCAGAGCCAGGCCCTCTACAGTACAGCTTCCTCATATTTCTTAGAATATTTTTTTTAATGCCCCCCCCAATCTAATAACTTGCTAACCTGCTCTCAACTGGCACATTTGCCTACAGGAAGTTAATTAGGCTAACTTAAGGACAGTGTTATGCAGAAACAAAACGAGAATGAAAAAACAGAAGAGGGGAATCTGCCGCAATTGATTTGTGTGATTCCCTCTGAACAGAAGGGGACACAGTGTTACAAGCTTTGCTTAATGAACAAATTTAGGATGTCCCTTCTCTCATTGCGGGTAGCAAGAAAAGGGACAAGGAAAAAGACAGAGCTGTAAAATGGTTTGTCCAAAGTAGCCCTACTGTCTGCGTTGTACCAAGTCTCCAGAGAAAAAGTAACTGATAAGTAGTCAAGTTCAACACAATGTAAAAATACAGGGTGGAATCCAATAGTGTGATTCTCAGGTCCTTTGTGACTCAATTTATCTCTGAACAAGCCCCCAAAGCGTCTTCTCAAAGTACAGAAAGTTATTCTCCCACTTATTTTACCATTTCTTATTTTGTGCTTTGTCTTCATTAAAATCTTGGCTATATTTGTGAGAGATTCTTCCTCCCAACAAAACTCAAGAATTTCCATAAAGGAATGCTGCGATGTCTTTCCAGCAGTTGAGAGACCTTCTGAAGCCCCTTCTAAATAAGTCATTCTCAGGGCTCACTGTAGGTCCACTGTCTATATATAAACTAAGATTTCAGAACTGTCTGTTGTCCCAAGAATGACATCATTTTCTTTTTTTAAGCTGTTAGATCACATGTAATTGTTCGTAATCAACTGTATTGAGCAACTTGAGTTGCTATCAGTAGCAGTAATTATACATCAGAAAAAGCACCAACATTTTAGAAATTGCAGTTCATTGATTTAATGAATCAAAAAGAAAAAGAGTTGATTTCTTTGCCAATTGGTTTCCTTTCAAGACACTTGATTTTTTTAATCTCACTTATGTTTTATTTCTGTTTTCTTGATTGCAAATAACATCTGTCAATGGTCATGCATTTCTTTTTTTATATGAATAGACACAGCTGAACACTTGAGTGGTAAAAACTTACCCCTTTTTTTTTCCAGTACATATTGCCAACCTTAGAATTGGTAGAATGAGCTCTTAATACTCTTTAGGGAAGGAGGACCTAGCTATTTTAATATAATTGTTTTGGGCAGTGTTTCTAGGTCTATAAAAATCAAGTTCCCTCAAAACTAAGTTGTTACCATCTTGAAATGCCTCTGTATCCCTTCCCCAAATGGCAGAAGTCACACTGCTCAGAAGACATCTATTTCGGAAGTAGTCTTCAAGTCCTGCCAACCCCATTATACAGGCCCTCTCTGCCTACCCTAACACTCAAACTTCACAGGGGAGAAATGTAACTGGAATGCGGCATGATTTTAAAACAGTAGGAAAAACATACAGGGTGTAGAAGGCAAATTTTGTCAGTAGGAGTGGACACAAAAAATAGCACATGGAGAGTTTTTGAGAGTGAAGTCCTACAAGGCCTGGGATCAACTCATGTTTGTAAAATGAAACAATTTCTTCATAAACAATTGGTCAAAGTCTATAAACTTTGGAGTTTAGGGATGAGAGGAGCAGGTTTCAGTTTCATGTATTGTTCAATCAACATATCCAATTTCACAAAAATAGAAAGAATGGCTCTGGGTAACATGATGCACTTTCACCCCTGGCAGGCATCATGTTTCACCTTGGGTCAAGGTGGGTCTCTGGTTATCACGGGTTGCACTTGGGTCAAAGTTTATTATGCTTTGGCCATTGGTTAACACAGAACCATGAAAACATGTGGCCCTAAAAGAGTATGTTGAATAGGCTTGCTGAAACCTTGCTAAAGCTAACCAAGTTTCCCCTACCACACAGTTCCTGTTCCGCCTGTAATATCAAAACTCACAAACTGATTATTTCTAAAGCTCTGTCCTTGTACCTATCAAAATGTGCCCCATCAGTGGTGAGTAGTTGTGCAGAGCGTGCATCTAGTATACAGATTTCTTCTTCCAAGAGCATTATTAAACTGACATCTTTTGAACGGAATACAACGTGAGGCAACTCCCTTGACAAAGCTACAAAAAGAGCTTAATTCATAAAGCATTTTCAAGTACTGAGTGAAAAATGCTATATTATTTTCTGGCAGAATTACTTAGAAAGCTGTGCAAGGTCTGGCGGGAGAATGGGGTCCTCCTCAAAGGCTCTAACATGGTGGTCCAGGGGAGTCCCAGAGGGCCCTAGACTCTGGGAGCTTCCCAAGAAAAGTAAAGGAGCGGGGAGGAGTGCCATGAACTTTGACTACAGCTCAGCACAAACAAGAATGACCGCACCCCAAGCTGGCCCTTGAGTAACTGAAGTTGCAAGGTCTTCCGTGTCCAAATAAAACCCGCCCCCTTTCATCCCGCCCACCGTCAACTCCGCCAATCCTCAGGCGCCATCGACAGCTCGGCTTCTCAGACACCTTCAATCAAGTACCTATATCCGGGCACAGGCTTGCGCCCCGCGATCAAGGAAGGTCAGTAGAGAGCCTATCAGAGTCGAGCTGGGGGCGTGGTCGGAGGCCGGGGGCGGGCGGACTGAAACCTTGGGGCGGAGCACGCTCGGCCCAGTCGAGTGCGATTGGCCACCCCTGGCAAGAGCCGCACCTCGGACAGCAGCAAGCGGCGGCAGCGGGAGGGTCTGTGTGGCGCCCGGCGGTGGTGGCGGCGGCAGTGGGGTCCTGCGTGAGAGAGTGGGACGCGACACAGAGATCGCGGGCGGGGGCCCCGCGAGGCCGGCCGGGGCACTCAGCGACCGGACTTAGGGATCCTCCAGAGGACAAGCGACAGAAGAGCGACTCGGGAACAAGTGTGGGAGAGGAAGCAGCGGCGGCGGCGACGCCGGGCCGGGGTGGTGACAGCAGGTCTGAGGTGAGAGCACCAGGGTGCGGGACTGTGACAGCGTGAGCCTAGGCGAGGGGACCCCGGGCGGGATGAGATCCGCGAGGAGTGAGGGGAGTTCCGGGAGCGGGTTTGACAATCGGGACTGTGGAGAGCAGACCCCCAGAAGAGCTGGGGCAGGAGGGCTGAGGGGAAGCCTTAGGAGGAGCAGGGGACAGTGAGTCTGGGAGGGGACGCCGAGAGGGTCCGGGACAGCGGGCTCGAAGAGAGCGAGCCCTGAGAGGGTCCTGAGCAGCGTATCTGAAAAGAAGGGACCCCGAGAGAGAGCGGGACAGCACATCTGAGGGGAGTTTCCTAGAGGGGCCGGGACAGGTGTGAGGGAGGGTCCCCGAGAGGGGTGGGACAGCGAGTTTGAGGGGCGTCCCCGAGGGCGGCAGGGACAGCAGGTCCGATGGGGTCGGAGCAGAAAGTCTGAGGGTGGAGGGGACCTCGAGAGGAACTGAGAAGGCAGATCTCGGGGGGCTAGGTTCCCCAGAGTGACCGGGCCAGCCGGTCTGAGGGGTGGGGAGCCGGGTGGGGCGCTGAGCACGCCCGGGCCCTGCGTGGGAGAGGCGCGAGAGCGTGGGTCGGGGTCGCTGCGCGGGGCAGAGGGACAGCGCGCAGCTCGCAGGGTCGACAGCCAGCCGCTCTTCCTCGGGGTGGTGGTGTGCGAGGCGTGGGACAGCCTGGGCCCCCGTGACTCCGTGGGTGACTGTGGAGCGGGGGTTATGTAATGAAACATCTAAGTAGAACGCACGGGCCGGAGGGTCTGGCAGGAGCACCGAGATCTTGAAACCTCGAGAGGGCCGGCGGGACCTGCTCGCTGGCCCTTCCCTTTCGCGTCTCAGGGCTGGGCGTGGATGCCTAGAAAGTGAGGGGGCTTCCTGGCCTTAAATGCCTCGTCGGAACGTGAGCAGTTGGGGCGGGCTCCTTCAGCCCATCGCAAGCAAGTCGAACGAGAAAGGGATCCTTTTGGACACCCACGTTTGGGATCGATTGGGATGTTTCTTTTCATGGACCCTGTATCTTTCATTCTAGGTCCGGAAGGACCTGGGAAACTTTTTCAGATCTGGCAGCCCATCAGTGTCAATGTCTACAGTGCAGATTGAGGGGAATGCGTGCTCAGTGTGACTGTTAACACTATGATATGTTGGAGGTAGTTGGAAGGTCAGGCTCAATTTTGAAAAGAGCTCTTGGAGTTGCTAAACGAGCAGCACTTTCCAATTAGACTTCTCGTCGGACAAGCTACCGGGGCTGAGCTTCAGGTGTAATTCCAGGACGAACCGAGGAGAGAGAGAGAGCCTGTTTAAACCAGGCGCAGTGTGCCATGGTGGGAGGCAAGCGTGTGTCTGTTAAAATGCCAAGATAAACAGAGGAAAGGAGTTGGGGGGGGGGGGCGGGAATTCGGGGTGGGGGGCAGACTTCTACTTTGAGGGATGTGAGAAGGAATCTAACGACCAGGCTAGTAATTCAAAGTACTCCGCGTGTGTTAACACTGCCCTGGCTACCTTTCAAAGGCTCTGAGCAGCGCACGTGCTTTGGTACTGTTGCATCCAGCAATTTTGCAGGTGATTTTTTTTTTTACCTGTTTTTCTCTGTGCGTTGCTTCTCCCTTACCCCTTCTCTTTGCAACAGGTTTCTTTCTAATAGAAGCAAATGTAGAAAATGATGGCGTTGGGGAAATAATGGTGAATGTAATTAGTAGATCCTTTCACAATTATTTCGATATCCTCTTTGTTTCTGGTTTAGAATGTGTCTTATTAGAAGCCTTTGCTCTTTGCCCACATTTAGCGATGGGCAGCTTCTAACTGAGAGGGGGAAAAAAATCCTGAGTTATTTCCCAGAGACAAAATGCAGAAGGCTTACACTGAACCGCCTATTTCAACCCAAGATAGAAATTCCAGAAGTCATCCTCATCGGGGTGATATTAGAGGACATCTGGGGATTTTATTTGATATTACCTGATCCAGAACACTTCTTATCTGGCTCCAGAAAGTGTGGAACCTCGTGTGGTTATGAAAAATCCACCAGCCAGAAGTCCTCCTCTAAGAAATGGCAGTCATGGAGATAAGGGGAACAACGACAGCAAATACAAATGTTAAATACGAGACAACCATAATTTTATTTTTTTTCCAGAACCTTAGGTGGAATGCAACTAAAAACAAGGTCAGTTAACACAAAAGGTTATTTGCAAGGGGCATATATTCACCCTGTAGTGCATGTAAACATCCGAAATGGTCTGTGGAAGGATTGGGAATCTCAGTACCAATAATTCTACAAAGTAATGGAACTGTTGGAGCAGATAAACTCTTTTATCATACTTGTTAGCCCATTCGTGACCCGTACAAATGGTAGTTCCTTAAGATAAAACATTGGATTTATCTACTTGTAAGAAAAGAAAGTGTTCTGATACTCCCCTGAGTGATTACTAAAGCAGTCATTTCAACCACATTACGTCATGATATTGATCCAGAGGCGTGGAAGAGAGATTCATTGTAATAGAATTTTTAGTGATAGGAGGGGCCTAAAGTAACTGTTTATTCCTGGAGGAGAGGAGGGGTGTAGGAGAGTAGGAATTCTGTGGGAATTTATTTTCATTTGTTTCATAAAATAAAACTCTAAAACTATAAATATGTGAAGTTAGTACACTTATGCTCATTTAAACTGTTTCTTTCCCGATAAAAAATATAATCAAAAGGAGAGCTTAAGAAGGAGCCTTACACTTCCATGTGAATGGTTACAGCAGCCACAGAATGTAAATTGTTTTTGGTTTGCAGTTCTTATACTATTAGTTTAGCAGGATGCACGTACTGCCCAGTAATACAATAACCCATTTTATACTTTCTTTACCGCTTGAGTCCTATACAGTCAAACCATTGTAATATGCGAGTCTACCTTGATATCTAATTTATTTTAATGTTTAAGCCAATTTGAAAAAAAGTTCTCATCTCTTGCCAGTGTGCAGATTTGGTGATTTCAGTCATATAGGAGAATGAATGAAAACTGTCAGTACTTTTATTTTAAAGTCTTTGTTTTAAAGCCTTTTTTCCTTTATAATCTTTTCCTCCACTTTGTTCCTTCCCTCCCCCCTAAAAAGAAAACAAAGTCCATGTAAAAGTGTGTGACTACTGAGAGAAATCTGACATTTTCTAATTTCTTTTCATTTTTCAATGAGCGATTCCTGTCAATCAGAAGATAGTTTTGAATTAGTAGTTTTGAGTTGCAAAATAGTGTAATTAATTGCATTTCACCATAAGGAGTTTAGTTTGTAGTTGTTCAGCCTTATATTTAGTGATTTGATTGGTTGCTTCATTATTTATGAGGCTATATTAAAATTTCATTACTGTTTCTTAAACTCAGACTCAGCTTAGTAAAAAACAAATAATAATAAGTGACATCCAGCTACCTATAATTATAGGTTATATATTTTCATTTATAGGCCAAAATGTGATCGTACTCATTTCTAACCTATGGTCCCCAAGTTAAAAACAAGAACTATTAAAATAAAATTTAAAAAAAAAACTAAAAAAAAAGAACTATTTAGAATTTTTATGATAACCAGTAGGAATTAAACTGATAAATGTTATGATTTCAGCTATACATATGTTGTTAAAGTCACCTAATACTATGTAAATCAACACAATTTTTTTCCTACTTGAGATTTGTTAGAGACATTGAAGTATATTTTAAGTCTAAGTCATTTCTGTATTCCAACAGCAAGACTGGAGGGTCAGTGTTTTGATTTGTTAACACAGGACAGCCCCCTAACCATTGTCGCCTATCTCACCAATACACATTTTTCATCCCCAGAGGGAGCGAGAAAAAGAAGATGGCTTGGAATAACATTTTTTACCTAGCAAAACCTCCTCCCATTAAACAAAGCGATGTGGCCCACGTGTCTTTAGTTCCCAAGCTGGAATTTGTAAGCTGGAGTCTAGTGTTTTGGGCTCTTTCACTTCACCTTTGGCCTCAAAGAACCGATGGATAACAAAATCAACCCCACATTGTACGCTTCGATATGCTTAATATTTAATTAGTCAATTATCAAAGTACTCATTGAAAGAGTTCGATTTTACTTTCTTCCACTGTCTTTGATGGACAATGGTATAACTTTTTACTTCTAGTTCAAACCAGGACTCGTATATATTTATTTTTATGGAGTATGTTTCACTTTCTGTCTAATGACACTGGCTTGTATCCATAGCAATCAAGGCTATGACAGTCCAAACCCATTTTATTGGCCCACTACAATAGATGACACTAACCAATGAGGAATGCTCTCTTAAATAAATTAATCACCTAATGACTCTTGGCAGTAGGCACACAAAACAGAATCATAGTTCATGGCTAATTTTCCTTCTGTTGTGAACATTGGCCCTTACTTACTGAAAGGGGTGTGTGTACAAAAAGATTTGTACACAAATATTTCCCCAAACCACATAAGTATAAATTTTAAACGATCCAAGCCAAGATTTAATAGCTGAAATACAAAATTACAATATTTTGCTCCATACACCTTTATGCTTCCATTGTCTCTTGTGCAAAAAAAATCCCTTCTGTCACTGTATTCCAGTTCCTTATTTTCATATGTTTGCCTTTTACTAGCTTGTAAGCACTTTGAGGGCAGAGATGGGTCTTGTTTATCTTTGCATTTTCCCTGCCAGGTACAGTATCAGGCATAAAGTATGAAGGATGCTCAATAGATGTGAATTGGAAGAGTAAATGAATTAGTGATCAACAAATAACTAGGTTATGTCCACACTTTGTTCCTAGCCTCCCTGAGACCTTTTCGTATATGAAAAGGGTAGCAAAAGAAGGAACAATTTTTGGGGAACACAAGAACAAGTGTTGTCCTTATTTATCTACCATATAAGAAACAGAATACTGTATTAGAAGGAGAAAGGGCCTTAGCCTTAGAGATTCCTAGGCACCTATTTTGGCTTTGTCACCATGCCAGCTGGCTGGCACTGGGTAAGTTACTTAAGTCGTAAAGTTCTCAATTCTCTTATCTGTAAAATAATAATACATACCTCATGGGATTCTCCTAAGGAATAAATGAAGCAACTTATGTACAGTGCCAAGCACAGTGACAAACACATAAGTGTGTAACAAATGGCAGCTGCTTATTATTTTAGTCATTTGAAACAATTTTTTATTGCTGGGTTTTTTCCTACTCCCAGTATCTAATCATTTGCTGGAATTCATGGCTCCTAACTCAAAAAAATAAAATAGAATAAAATAAAATAAAATAAAATAAAACAGTAATTAGTAGATTCACACACAGGTAAATTGCGATGTGAGAGTAAGTGACTTCCCTAGGTCATGCAGACAATGGCATCGATCACTCCATCCAACTGAGTTTGGTTTTTTAACTCAGTACTCTTTCTACTTTGTACCTCTCAATGGTCCAAGAAGGAGCTAATGAGGACCTTACTAAGGTGCTAGGGAAGAAGTACTGTGACAATTTTTCAGTCTTCTTTTTCATCTTCCCTATGTATATGCAGTTGCTCCCTTAGATACAACTCTGAATTTGTCACTCGCATGGTTAAAACCCTTAATAATCCCCCATGGCCTACTGAGTCAGTACAGAATTAGCAATCTGTTTTTAGGTTCCTATGGCCCATAATCTGTATAAACGTATAGATTACACATTTATATTTCATTGTTCCTGCCATTTTCCCCTCTAGAATGCCTTCTGTTCCTCATTTTTCAGACCTACCTCCAATGTTATCTTTCAAGAGGCCTTCTCTCATCCTGCCAACTCTCTCCTTTGAATTCCCTCAGTGTTCGCTTTGATGTTTTCTTCTTGCACTAATATTCTCTCTGATATTACGTTGTAGGGTTTGTACTTGTCTTATGCTTCCTAGATGTCCATCTTCTTGGTTTTAAAAGGACAGTGTCTTATACATCTAATCAAGTGTCTTGCAGCTAGTATCTGCTCAATAAATATTTGTCGAATTGTATTAAATGTAAATGCTTATTTTAGGTTCAAAGATAATATTTCAATATAATTGTTGCTGCTAGTACCGAAAACAGGGATAATTCCTAAGTAAAGAACTCACTTCTGGCCCGGGCTGGTTGATTCAATTGGATGGAGTTGGAGCATCCTCACGTACACCACTAAAAGCTTGCGTGTTCCATGCACAGTCAGGGCACATACCTGTGTTCCGGATCTGATCCCCTGGGGGGGCACGGATTTGAGGCAACAAGTTGATGTTGCTCTCTCAATCGCTGTCTCCTCTCTTCCCCTTCTCCTTCCCCTTCCTTCTCCCCCTCCTTCTCCTCCCCCTTCCCCTTCTTTCTCTCCTTTCCTCCCTTCCTCAAAGCAATAAACATATCTTCTCATGAGGAGTTTTAAAAAATTCACTTCTGAACCTCACAGTTGGTCAGTTCAATGCTAGTGGTAACAAGTATATGGAAATTAGTATGTTCTCATTCAGAATTATAATATTTCCTGTGCTCCCTTTGGCAGCACATATACTAAAACCAGAATGATAATATTTCCTAAAGTGACCTTTGACTCTTGAGTGTCTGGGATTAGTTTTGTTTCCTTATGTGATGGTTTTATCAATAAGGAATGAATTGTAACTTCAGGTCTTTGAAAGTTTGTTTTCTTTTCTCCAGGTATTAGCAACAAAAAAAATAAGATTCTCTGTCATTTGCAACATAAGGTGGTTGTTCTTGAGTTAGAGTCTGGGAGAGCTCTTACACTCTGGTCTTCAAAGCAAAGTTTCTTTGTGATGTAAGCAATTTGCAGCTGTGAACAGATAAACTTATTGTTATCCCTACCTTTCATGTTATATTCTTTTCTATAGTGCTTACTATCTTCTGACATAACAAGTAATTTATATGTTATGTATTTGGTTGTCTTATATCCCTATGTTAGAATTTAGGGTCTACAAAAGCAGAGATTTTTGCTTTATTCGTTGCTGTATCCCCAGCTCATAGAACAATGCCTAACGTGTAGTAGGTGCTCAATAAATATTTGTTGAAAGACTAGCTAGCTAAATTTGGCCTTTGGAATTTCTTTATTTTGTTGGCTAAAAAGGTTTTTATTTTAAACCTAAGGAAGTAAAATCCTAAGAAGGTCAAGTATACAAGAACTGGAAGAGCAGGGTTTATCTGTACATTTTTCTCTCTGGGTTTCACATTTTTCTGTGAGCAGCCTTGAATTTACTATGTATTTGTTTTTACTGAATACAAATAAAAGCCATTCCTGCCAACCACACCCTATATCCAAAGATGATTGTGTCTCACTCTGGCTAAAATCTAAGAAAACTGTTCATTGTAACAAAATCTAATGGAAGCTTGCTGACTTGACCCATAGGCATTAAAGACTAATAAGAGGAAAATTATAATAAAATGCAGTAGAGGAGCATTGCCCCATTCAAAGCACTTCACTTGTTTTTCTTAGATGCTGATATTAACCTAGAAAATGGGTCACATCAACCTTCAGCTGTTAATTTGGGGTTATCATTCTTCTGCATGTTCAAGTAATTGGGTTTGAAGTGTGTTTTAAGCCTGAATTAAAAGAACTTAGTCACTGGTGACTCATAGTAAGAAATTTTTCCTTTTCCCTGCCGGAACATACGTCATTGCCTCCAACATAGCCTTCTCGAAACATTAAAAACATAAAGACACCTACTTTTATGTACTGTGTTCTGGAAAAGTTCTTTTAGGTTTAAGGTGGTATCCTTTGCAGTGCCTTTTAGTAATGGGCACTACAGCTGACTTTCCCAAATCCCATACGGATTTCCTTGGTCTCTGCCCTAATGAAGTTTTTTCATTATATGTACGTGAAATCATCAAAAGTCTGCTAGATAGTGTGTGAATGACCACAGGGACTTGATCTGTTGTGTTCATGACTATATTCCTAGTGCCTAGGACAGTGCTCTAGACAGAAAAAGCAATTAATACATATTTGCTGAGTGAAGTCACATGCAATCTTAACAGCAGTGCCTCTTAGAAAAAATCATGAAAGTCTGTCAAAATAAATTTTCTCCAGCCCTTTTGAATTAGGTAATTATTAAATCACAATCAACCTAGTTTGGGAGACTCTTGGTATTAGCCCAAGGTAGTTTTGCCCTAGTAGTTCTTAGCATTGATTGTGCCGACCTGAAATTTCCTTTAGTGGTTCACTTAAAGAAGGAGGGGTGAACTGGCAACACCCATAGCCACTTGTACCTGTGGGAACCAATGGGAGTTGTAGCAGGAAATACTTAAGCTTGCCATACCCATGGTAGCGTGCAGCAGCCAGGTCACGCTGTTTTTATCTGCAGGTCCTTACTAAGGGATTGTACAGTTTCTTGATTTTTTTATATGTGTGTATATATATATATATGTTTAAAAGAGAATTAACTTTACATTTGAAAATTAAAATGTGAATTATTTGCATTTTCTTCATTATCAAGGAATTGGTAAGTTATCCTCCTTTAAGTTCTTTCTTTTACCTTCTAATGTGTCGTGGGAAACCTCATTCTAGCCCACGGGGTGGAAATGGGGGGGAATAGAGGGGGATGTAACTGTAAAATAAATGTAAAATTAAAATTTAAGCTGATATTATTGTCAATAATAATCAGTTCTAATACTTACATGATTCCATAACGGTAGGCGCTGGTAGAGGTTTGCAGATTTTTACAAGACACTTGTTTAGCTTGAGCAAGTTTTCCTCTTTTGGGCAAACTGGTGGGAAAAAAATCAGAAAAAGTTTTTAGAACATTCTTTTCAAAATGTCGAAATGTAAAGCTGTATAAAATGCTGTTGCCGTTAACTGCCTGACCAGGAAGTACTCTCTGTGAGCCTCATTTATAAAACTGTCTGTAATAACTTCCTTTCTCGGGATGAAGGTGCTGATAGCATGGTGTTGTTCTTACCACTTGAGTTCAGTTTTAACTTCTCTAAGTGATTAAGAGGCAGCTTTTAAAGAAAGCCACCTCTGGGGCAATCTTACTATTGCTGTAGCTAGATAAAAAATTTTCAGTCTTTTGTATGTTGGGTTGGAAATGTAGGACGTGCGTTTGAGAAGATCTACTGTAAGCTTGGTGTTTCGTTTTACATTTAGTATTTTATTATAAATATGGTTTATGTCTAAATATTGCTAATGAACTCTTTGTAGAATTTCATGTGAATATTTATGGCCTTAGCTCAAAGTCCAGCTGAGAGTAATCAACCTCAAAAGTCACTGGATTCATATGCTCTATTTATTTTAATTTGTAGTTTGATACTGTACAAATAAATAACGATGTAATTTTTTTCAAAAATTGTTTGATTTTTTTTTTCCTTTCTCCTGGATTAGCAAGGTAAATACCAAGCTGCAAATAAAATATCAAAATCTTGTCAGAAGTCTTTTAAATTTTAAATATACTATAGGCCATGTTTATTAAATGGATGCAGTTTATTCTAATGATTATATTATTACTGCAAAACAATATTTCAAAATTAAGTAACTAAAAATGCCATACTATTCATCCTAGAGATCTAACAAAATTACCTCCTGTTTTTCTTCTTTTATAGAAGGGAAAATAGGAGAGACGCCAGAGTAACTTCTTGAACATAATACCAAATTTAGAGACAGAAAAGTCAGAAGACTTGATCACATTTATTTTGTTTTGTAACTTTTTGTTTTAGTACATGAGGTTAGTTACTTATTAAAATATAAAAAATGAAATATCTTAGTCATAAGGTAATAATTTATGGAGCTACTCTAAACCATGTGGAATTAGATGATATAGGAAAGTAAATAGTTTTTTTTAATTTAACATGTCATATTTTATATGTTAAAAAGTTAATGCAAAATATTTTATAAACCAGGAAAGCTACCTTAATAGTTTCTTTACCAACTTGACTAGGCTTTTGGAACAAGGTTTAAATGAAATGTGTGTAACTCTGACTTCCAAACTCCTCACACTCTCCATGTTAATATGTAAATTAAGGTCTTATCACTGTACCTAGGATGCATTTTCATTCTAGAAGCATTGCAGTGGATCTTACTGATTTGGGGGCTGTATTCTTTCTAATATATAAAAAAGGAAATTAAATCGTTCAAGTAATCTTTGAAATGTGATATTACGCAGTGTTTTTTTCCTTCAACTTTATGAATGTTAAATACTTAAAAGTACAAATTATGCAAATTTTAGTTTTTATAGATAGGGAGGTTTTTTATGATTGTCTGAATGTTATGTTAGCATGCCATTCGTATCCCAGTCACAGTTTGAATGGGGTGGGGCAGAGGAAGTGGGTGGGTCTTCAGAGCAGTGACAGATTATTGCAGATTATGTGGCTGCCTGCCAAAACACCACCAGTTGGAGGGAAAAGTGGAAGTTACCAACTACATCCTATTCATTTATTTAATAGGATGTTTATTTAACCAGTTATAACTAAACCAATTATATAACCAACTGTTTGCTGGTTTCATATACAGATGACAAACTTGAAACTTCTGCATTACTTGACATGTGGTTAATGCCCTGTTCTTTAGTTTCCCATGGTCATATTCCTTATCTACAGTCTGCAAAGATCACACTGACCCTTTCGTGGCGGACCATGTGTTAGCAGAAATAAAAGGGGTGCGCAGAGACAGAACTTTCAACTATAATTGCTTTATTTTGCAGTTAAAAATATTGCAGTTACAATGTAAGATGTCCCATCATTTTTAGACAATTTATATAAAATACTAATAAAAATAACCATGCCTTGTGAAGGAGTTTGTAGTTCTCGATTGTTCTGGTTCAGTTTGAAATTGAGATTCTTACTGTTGCAACATAAAAGGAAGCTCTGTGGAGGAAATATGACATCTCTGACCAGATGCATAAGGAGGGAATTACAGTGGAGAGTTATTTTTAGAAGTGTCTTATGAATGTATTTTATGTACTGAGAAATAGCTTTAAGAGGTTAGTTTCTATTTCAGGGTCACTGGTGGGAGTTACATAGTTTGCTCAGATCACTGGGTATTCTACTGTGAAAATTACTTTTAAAACATTTTGATGTCACCAACCAGCCTGGTTAGTCTTGAGCTGGCTGATGTAAGTAGGAACACTTTTTAAACTGGGACCAAACTGAGATCCTGTCTGTACCATTGAATAGTAATGTAATGTAAGTGTCCTACTCAAGGAGGGGATGGTTCATTCTCATTTCACAGCAGTATCCTATTCTCCTTCAGGAAAAGAGCCCAGTGTTTTCAGTGCTGTAAGGAGAGATTAGACATGTTCTAGGGATCCACCCATTTGTATAGTTGACACGGTTCTTAGAATCGATGCTCCACTTACCTTTTCACACGGTAAGTAGCATGTACGGGTCCCTTCTATCTTTTACTTTTCATTTCGGTCACATATGTTTGTGGCTGGCAGTATAATCTAATGATTGACAAGAGCTCGTTAGAGGGACATGTCTGCCACCTACTAGCTCACTAGGTTTGTGACCTTGTACAAATCCGTTAACTCCTGAAGCCTCAGTTTCTTCACCTGTAAAATGGGCATACCTACCTCAAAAGATTATTGCGAGGATTCAGTGAGATTATGTAGACAAAGCGCAAACACATTGTAAAGGAAGAGCTCAGTGAGTGATACATTTATTTTTGCTGGTTTTGAACATTTCAATTTATTCACAGCTCTATCAGAAAATGGCCACAGGAAGAGATATAAAACCATACACACAATCACATGTAAATGATAGAACAGTTGTTACAGTAATAGAAGTATTTAGAAAATACCATGGGGGCACTCCCCCTTACCACATAACGTACTTACCAGCCATTTTGAAGGGAGGGGGGAAGCAGGGGACAAATTGACTCTAGATTGAAATAATTATTAGTCAAAAAATTAATCTGCCAAATTTGGCTGTAACAACATTTTTCTCTTTTTTACTTCAGAGAATTTCCTCCCAATTCGATAGCACAGCTCAGGAAAGCAAGGTGGCGGGGTGCTGATTTCTTAATTCATTTCCTCCATAGAGTTTGTTTTCTTCTGACACTATCAGATGCAGTCGGAACTCTATCGCAAGATTTTAGATCAACTAAAAAAAAAACCCAACAAGCTGGGTTTTTGGAAGGGGTTTTTCAGCCCCCTGCGGAACCAGGCAATAAAGAATGTATATTTGAATATAAAGACTATTTTTCTGTTTTCATTATCTCAGCCTCTGGAGGGCTCATATCTTACAGTGGGCCAGTTAACTTTGTTTATATATTGAAAAACAACTAATTTTTACATGAGCAGATAATCATAGGGCTGTGTTAGCAAAGCAGGTAATGAAATTTTGGGGCACCTGCCTTCAATTCACTAAACAAAACAATGAAACTACTTGTATGGTACTTATAAACACCTATGCTTTGTGAATAAATGCCTAGTGTTTGAGATGTCCAGGTCTTATTAGCACGTATTAATACTTTATTCCTTTTTATGAATAATATTCACTCTATGGATATTCCACATTGTATTTATACATTTATCAGTTAATGGGCTTTTGACTTGTTTCCACTTTTTGGCTGTTAGGAATAATGTTTTTAACATTCATGTACAGGTTTTCATGTGAACATATGTTTTCAATTCTCCTAGGTATACAGCTAGGAATAGAATTGCTTATAATTATTTTCATAAAGTAATTCAAATCCAAGAGTTTTGAAATGATTTTTTCAGTCATTTATTCAGTTCCCCCATTATACTATTATTTGTTTACCTAATTTGTTTCCCAGGGTTTTTCTCCAGAAATAAGACAGAGGCAAACTTTAGCTCAGCTCCTAGACAAGTAGCCTCTAATTTTAAATGAATATAATCTGAGTTCAACACTGCTTACTACATTTAAGAAACTATGGGGGACAAAAAAAATATTATTCCTACTGACAGTCATGTTCAAGTAATGGAATTAAGAAATGCCATGTCCTCTTCCCTGGCTGGCATAGCTCAGTGGATTGAGCGTGGGCTGGGAACCAAAGTGTCCCAGGTTCGATTCCCAGTCAGGGTACATGCCTGGGTTGCAGGCCATAACCCCCAGCAACCGCACATTGAAGTTTCTCTCTCTCTCCCCCCACCTCCCTCTCTATCTCTCTCTCCCCTCCCTAAAAATAAATAGATAAAATCTTAAAAAAACAAAAAAAAGAAATGCCATGTCCTTAAGCAAGGCAGAATGGCATCGATCTGTAACATGTTGTTAAGTATCCTCTATACATGAAGAAGGAAGAGATTACTTCTGTACCAGGACGATGGGGTAACTTGGAGATAGAATTTGAGCTGAGTCTTGAATACTGGGAAACTTTTCAGTGGGTGTGGTGGGATGTAATCAATGTGTTTCTCAGCCTGACTCAGACAGTGTGAATAAAGTACAGGATACTAAGGGATAGTGGCAAGTCAGAGGCCCACAAATCACAGAACAAGAGGTTTGAACTTTAAGCAGTAGATAGTGGCGTACCATTTAAGGTGTTTGAATAGAAGAGACTGATGTCATCAGAGCCTTTGAAAAGATTATTCTATCAATAGTTTGTATAATGACTTAAAGGAAGAAAGAGATAGGGGATGAGAACTTGGATTGGTAATGAGGTTCTGGAACTAGTACAGCTTCAAGGGAAAGAAGAAAAGCAGCTTGTGAGAGGTTTATTGAGGGCAGTAGCAGCTTGGGAGAGGTAGCCGAAAACACAGGAGGGAATCAGATAAATAAGAGAAAGTGCGGAGGAGAGAGAAGAGGCCCAGCACAGACCCTTGCATTAAGTGGTGAGACAAGGAGGACAAGCCAGGAGATGCAGGTGGGATAGGAGCTGGTATGAGCCAGGAAACCACACAAACCAAGAAACTAGAGCCAGGTAAGGAGACGCTCCACATGGGTTATAGAAGGACACAGCCTGAGAAGAATCCTATTGGATTTGGAGATGAGGAGGTTGGAGCTAGTGAGTGTAATAGTCCTAGGGCCTCTCCCTGTTAGGGAAGCTTCCGCCTCCTCCCCTCAGTAGATGATACCTGGAGCATATAGTAGGGGGAAAAAAAGGATCAGTGGATGGCAATGGGAAATGTAAGAAAACAAGAGAAGCGGAATAGTGAAATGGGAAGGTAGGAGGATAGAGAAGTAAGAGGACATTTTTCTGGCGGTGTTGGGGAGAGGTGGTTACCCGGACGAGGGAAGACTCGTCAAGGATGAGGACAGCTGAGTGCACAGAGAAACTGTCGAGTGGAATGGAGCAAAACTGAGGAAGCCTCCACCTAGAATTTGTAGTGTTATTGTTTATCAGTAGTACCACAAATGACTAGTTCAAATTAGAAGACACCTGGAATTCTCTCAGGCATATGTAGAAAGACTGAATTCTGTCTTGCTAGCTTATATAAATGTTTTTATTTTAGCTGCATATTGGATATATCTCTGTTTATGCTTTAAATACATTTTCCTCCCCAAAGCACAGTTACATGATGTAGTATAGAGACTACCAGTTAGGCCTGCTGCTTCCATTTTATTCCTGCTATTTATTCAAGCTGTGGATTTTGAGTGCTAATAATAGTAGAAACTCAAGTACAGTGTTTTTGTTAAAAATTTGCCTATAATCCTTAGTTTAAAGTTTTTGTGTAAATGTTTTATTCTCTCTAAAAGATGCCCCCAACCAATATTAATATATTTTCTATAGAATAGGGATTTTTTACTGATCCATTCTATAGTATAGCAAGCATTCTAGAGACATTTTATTCTACAAAATATTTATTTAGTTAAAAGTAATAATGGTGAATACTTGTGACTTTGAAATTATAAATTCCCCTATCTAAGATGTGGCAAAATCAGTTCTTTATTTGTTCTGATGGTGATAGTTCCCAGCAAGAACACTTGTTGATAAATAAGTGGATATGGAAGCAAAGATCTCCTTCATTCCTTTTTTTTTTTTTTAAATCCTCACCCTGAGGATACGTTTATTGATTTTGGGAGAGAGATATAGATAGAGAGAGACAGACACAGAGAGAGACAGAGAGAGAGAGGAACAGCGATCCGTTGCCTCTCGTGTGCTCTGACCAGGAGTCAAAGGCACAGCCTTCTGGGTGCAGGACAGCACTCCAAGCAGCTGAGCCGCCTGGCCAGCTCCCCTTTATTCCTTTTAATGCTTTCTCCTCATCCACACAAAATGGTAGGAAGCCCTTGACCCAAGACAGCTCTTATATAATGTTTAACAGCTGTTAAGTAATACATGCTTTTTGTTTTAACTGATAGAAAATACAGGTGAGTAATTAGAAGAAAATAAAAGTTTCTCTACTAATACTTTTCAACCCTTTTCATCTCATGGCACACATAAACCAATTACTAAAATTGTGCCGCACACCAAAAAATATATATATTTTTGCCAAACTGACAAAAAATAGGTATAATTTTGATTCATTCATACTGGATGGCTGTTCTTATATTGGCTATGATCATTTTCTTTTATTTAACAATTTGAGGGGAAAGAGGTCGGTGTCCCTGACTAAATGGTCAGGTATTTCATGTTTTAAAAATTCATGTGGCACGCCAGTTGAAAACCACTGTTCTATACCCAATATACTCTGACATATTTTTTAAGATTTTATTTGTTTTTAGAGAGAGGGGAAGGGAGGGAGAAAGAAAGGGAGAGAAGCATCAATGTGTGGGTGCCTCTCACATGCCCCCTACTGGGGACCTAGCCCGAAACCTAGGCATGCGCCCCAACTGGGAATCAAATAGGCAACTTTTTGGTTCATAGGCCGGCACTCAGTCCACTGAGCCACATCAGCCAGGGCAGACTTTTTTTTTTTTAGAAACTCTAAAAAAATAGTAATTAGGAAGGCTATAGTGCATGTATTGTTTTATAAGGTGGTTTTTAACTTTAGCAATATATCATTATACCATATTAACAAATACCCATATTTCTATTTTTAAATATAGTATTTCCACATCATTTTCAAGCCGGCATTGTTATATTCAAGGTAGATGTTTGTTCCCAGTTTTTATTCTTACAAGTTATTCTAAATAGCTCCCTAGCTATTTTATATCCAGCACAACTCTAGGTGTCTTTCCTGTCATGGGAGATTTCTATAGCAGATAAACCATAAGAACTTGGTTTCCAAAAACATGGTTTAATTTTTTCTTTCAAATAAGGTGAGCGAATAGCATTATTATACTGTACGTCCCAACAAAGCCTCCCACTTGCTGAAGGATATGTCCCCCATCAACCAGAAACACAAGTTAGTAGTGTCTGACAGTTCCGTCGAGGGACCAGAGCTAAAAAGGATGCAGACTTATCTTCCTAAACACACGGCTCCCTTCCTTGGCCGTCATCTGCCCCAGAGGCGCTCCAGCTCCCCTCCTTCCCCCAGACTGCCCTCAGCTTTCCTTCCTCTTACATCCCTGCCTGTTCAAGATTCTCCTGTTCAAGTTTTTTCACGTCGCTTCTTCGTTTTGAGCTTTTTAAAATCACCATTAAGAGGGGAGAGACTTTGGGTTTGTCCCAAGTGACTAATTACTACAATTTAATTAATGAGTATTTCTTGTCCACTATTACAAAGGTTATACTTCCACCTCCTTAATTTATTTTTTCTATTTTGTATTATTTAAAATTTTTTACCCTGATCTGACCTTAAAAAAAGTACATGTTTTCATTCTCATCTTAGTAAAAATTTTCCTTCAAATTTATACCACTACAGTAAATATGAATTAGTACAAGTTTAGAAGCTGCTTTCAAAAAGCAGATATGATTTAATAGGCTTAAATCATTTAATGACTAGGTGATTGAGTAGGCTAAGCTTATAAAATTTTCTAAGTGATCCTTTACTGGCTCGAATCTTAGAAAAACAAATTAAAATTCTAATTATCCTTGACAAGGTGAAGGGGTATTAACAAGAGCAAGTTGACTAGGGGATATAAACTGAATGATTCAAAGAAGGACTAAAATAATAAAATGTAAATATAACAGGGGGCTTCAGACTTTTTTAAAAAAGCATGACAGAAAGAGAAATAAATAGTATTAAGTATGGGAAAGTAAACTACTATCATTTTTAAAGCTGTAATACTGTTAATAGTATTAATAGTATTTTTAATTGATCATAATTTATTTCTCAGTTAAGAAGGAGCCTTATTTATTTTTATTATTTTTAGCTAAAGTCCTTGCACTAGTTTCTAATATGGATTGAGAGAGGAAGAGAGAAGACAGGAGGGAGAGATGATTAAAAAAACAACAGGATACTGTGAGATTAAAAAGTTCTAATTGCCACATATCTTTCATATTATTGAACATATGGTAAAGTGGTAGTGCTGATACCACATTTCTTAGATGGGACTTCCATCATTGTCAAGGAATGAATAGATATCGTTGATGTGAACACTGCTGCTCCCTTGTGAGCCAGGTGAGATGGATGGTGGTGTTAGAATGAGGTATTCCGTCTCTTCTGTATATTAACAGAGATTTATACCTGCATTTCTATATAACGAAACAAATCAACTCTATAATTGCCTTATCTGAATCTAGTGGGTTATATTTATTATGACACCAGCTTTTACTTTGTTTTTAAAGAATCAAGAGCTTGAACTTTTGTATTTTGGTTAATCAGAAAAACTTTTTGGAATGTACACAAAATAAAGGACAGTTGGTACATTAGGGACTCCAGGGGGAAATGAATAAAGTCAATATGAGTAATAAAAATAGCCCTGGCTGGTGTGGCTTAGTGGATTGAGTGCTGGCCTGTGAACCAAAGCGTCGCCAGTTTGATTCCCAGTCAGGGCACAGGTCTGGTTTGCAGGCCAGGTCCCCAATAGGAGGTGCATGAGAGGCAACCACACACTGATGTTTCCTTCTCTTTCTCCTTTCCTTCCTCGCTCTAAAAATAAATAAATAAAATCTTTAATAAAAAAATAAACAGGAGTAGAAGTCAGTCCATTGTCAATGCTCTAAATTCAAAAGGATTTCTTACGTTGTAGAACTTGGAACAATTACCATAAGTTCTGGCAAACTTTTATAAGACTCTCTGAGTTTAAAAGAAAACACTAAATCTCAACAATTTCCATCTTCAAATTAGGTACTTCTTTTAAACTAAATGTATTAATGATTTCATTTGGTATCATTCTGCCACTTTATTCTACTGCTTGCTAATATAGTTCCCTGAACATATCAAACACTCTATAAATATTTTTAATTATTTTACTGACCATATAAGTTCTAGGTATAATGTAAAATGTCATATGTACGAAGTGCGCTGAGACTCCTGAGTTTCCATAACAAATTTTTGCTTTTGATTAATAACTTCACTGCATATTAAGGGCTATCTAGACTTCACCAATGGCTGTGGAAGGAACCACTATATAATTTTTTCTAAACCTGAAAAACACTATTAGAACTTAACATGCAAATTTCAGAAGATCTAGTGATTTCTAATTTATGATATCTCACAACAGAATGCCTGAAATACCTGAGTACCATCAGGTATTTCATATTGCTTGTTTCATTTATTGATAGTACACAAGCTTATAACTCGTTATAATATCTGAATAAAGAGTCTGGCATTTAGGTTTTTGGTTTCTACAGAATACTGTAGGTAATAGCTTCTAACTTTTATTATTTCAAATCTTGACCTAAATGTGCTTCTTTCTTAGTTGTGTAACACGATCTTTTCAACTCAGAGAAAATACTAACTTTACCATGCTTTATAAAGGATAAAATTCAAAGTTATTTGATGTCGTGCTAATGAAACTTTCACTGATCGTATTTACATAGTAGTGTCTGTTAACAAATTAGACTATAGTCTGTAACTGTCAACAGATGAGTCCTCATGCTTGTTGTCTCACTAGACACACCAGTGTTATAATAATATCCAAGCCGCCTCGTCTCTGAGATGAGGAAGCCACAGGACCCCTCCCAACTCCGGAATCCTATGATGTCAAGCTAATTTCAAATTAAGGAGGAAGTATTTGGCCAAAGTAAAATAGTGAAAATGTTAAAACAAGCAAGAGTTTTGTTAGCATAGTTTAATGGATTTCCTTGATAAACTCTTTAATTATAGAGCCATTATTCTGGGCAGTTTTATAGTTAAAACTGTGAGCAAAGAGGGAAGTGTTTTGGAAACAGACAAAAATGAAATCAAGCCTCTTCCCCACTTTTTTCCCAAGGTTTTTGTAGTTTGACCATATATATCAACATTTCCCTGCTAGGGTGACTTACTCTGGTTATTCACTTCTTTTATGTTAGATTTAGTTATTTAAGTTCATTGAAACTGGTAAGTTTAACTTTTAAGCGTGTTAAATTATTTCCACTGAAGTAAATTTTGGACAGATAAGTAACCACAACATTTAGACCCAATTTGGACTCGTATAGAATTTTTAAAAGTTTATGAGGTAATTGGTGAAATTGAAAATTTGACCTTACATTTGAGGACATTAAAGTTGTTTGGTTACATTTTAGGTATACTAATGCTATAGTTACTATATTTTTTTATTTATTTTAAATTTTTATTTCTTTTTTTAGAGAGAGGGGAAAGGAGGGAGAAAGAAAGGGAGAGAAACATCAATATGTGGTTGCCTCTCACACGCCCCCTACTGGGGACACAATCTACAACCCAGGCATGTGCCCTGACTGAGAATTGAACCAGTGAACCTTTGGTTCGCAAGCTGGCACATAGTTCACTGAGCCACACCAGTCAGGGCGTTATTATATATTTTTAAACAGTTGTTGTAGACATGCAGTCTGAAATACTTATAGATGAAATGGTATATGTTTCAAAATGATGGAGGGTGCAACGGGGAAGTGAATGGACCATGAACCAACTGATCAGTTAAAGCTGAACACGAGGGGGTTCATTATACTGTTGTATCAACTTTTCTTTATGTTTGGCATTTTCCGTAATAAAAAAATTTTAAAAATTACATTTAATACTCATCTATGGGTTTTTCTATACAAAACAATTTAAATGTCTGTATTCCTTATAAAATGAAAGGGAACCATTACTTAAAATAATTGCCACACTTTGCCATTCTCTTCTCATAATCCGTATTCCTAATTCTCACTTTGATGTTACAAAATACCTGTTAAAATTGTCACACAGTAGAAAAAAGAAAACAAGGGGAATAAAGTTACTTCATTGTGCCCAGAAGGATTATATTTAACTCTTTTGCTCTTCTTCCTTCTTTGACCTGGCAGAGAATTTTCCCTGTTTTGGGAAGGGGGACAGAGGAGAGGAAGGATTCAGCCAAGCTATCATTACATTAGAGAGATGCTATTCAGTTGTATCTGTAGTTTATCATAAATAATACATGTGCACAAAATATGTGTACATATATGTAATGTATGTGCACAAAAATATTTGGAAAATACTCTAGCTATTGTCCATAATTCATATTTATAATCCCTCCAAAAATGAATATTTTAGTTACCGAATCTCTAACTTGTTGCTAAAATGGTTATTTTGTGTTATAAGAGAAATAAGTGCAATTTTTTAATAGCATGAGTAGTGTGTGGAAGTACTCATTTTTGATGGTCAAAATATTATTAAATTGACCACAACATCCAAGATTTTGTGAAGTATGAAGAATAGTTATTATTTCAAAATTTTAAAAATGGAGAAAAGGAGAATTTCAGATTAAAAACCAACCTAAAATAGCATGCTTGTACTGGAAGACTGCAGAAAAGAGCAGTGAAAATGCCTAATAAATGTCTATACTTCACAGCCCTATGATATGATTCATTACACATATTTTTAAAGATAACAGTGTTATAAACCATTCAGGCCAGTAGTTATAACACCTAACTTCCACGAATGCAGTACGTTTGGGAAGTGAGTTTTCTGGTAAATTGAATATTATGAGGACCAGACTTTTCATTCTCTTTAAGCCCTTGTCTTGGTTTCTTAGCTTTTCTTTTTCCTCCCTGCTGTTTACAGTCCTTGCTGTCATCAGAGTTAACTTTCTAAAAGACAAATCTGACCATCATTCACTGGCTTTAAAAACTCCAGTGCCACCACATTGCTCCTGCAAACATCCAGACTGCCTTAGTGAAGCATCCGCAATCAGACTTCTAGCTCTGTCTTTTTGGCTCTCCCAGTAGAGGACTATAGGCTCAAACACAACAAACTCTGTGCTGGTCCCATGGAAGCCTGTGCCTTTCCTATACCATTGTGCTTTTGAATTCTCTATTCCCTCTGCTTGGAATGCTCTTTCTCCTCTTCCTCCATCTCATCTCAGCTGAAAGATGACATCTTTGAAGCTCTTCTCCAATTCCCCCTGACAATGCTCGTTCCCTCCTCTGTTTTCATAGGCACTTTTCATTATGTCATTATTTTTTGTACTGTATTCTATTTGGTGGTGTTTATCACCCTTTCTGTTGATTGACTGTTTCATTTATTGAAAAGTTACTGTGTTCATCAATTGAACAGTTACTATGTTCCAGATACTGTGCGGCACTGGAGATAGAGGGTAATTCAAACGGTGGCAGTCTCTGCTCTCTTCTAGTGGAGGACACATATATTTTAAAAAATAATCACAAAAACATCTGTATAATTACATTTGTGACATTAGTGAAGGTAGGGTCTCTATTCAAAACCCTCTTATATATAGACTGCCGACCCTGTAACTTCCCACTTCCACCCCAGCAGCACACGAGGAAATGCCTTACACATAGGGGCAACTCAATAAGTGCTTCCAGAAATAAATGATAAATATATAACCAAACATGAACTACATGAATTTTGTTTTTCGTTTTAAACAAGAAGTTTATTTAAACAAGATGCTTGAGTTGAAGGGGAAAATATCTAGGATTCATTTCTTTTAGAGTAGTTTATCCCTACCTAAAGACAGATTACCCTCCATATAACAGCTACATACAAAGAGTTATAAAATTGTCCTTGGTTTTACAATGATAAATGAAAACATTGAGTGTCTCCAATCAAACAAGGTATGCAAGGATTTTTATGTTGTTCTTTTTTATTTAACATCAAGAGCAAAATAACTCACTGTTATCTAAAGATAAGGGGTGAGGTGAGTGAGCATGCCACTAACGGAGAAGGGTATTTTCACAGAACCTGTGCTTTTCCCCATCGCACCCCCATTTGATGTCGATCAAAACATACCACTGGCCATTTAGTTTTTAAAAATGCAAATGGCTGTGCACATACATCAGCTTCTTTATGTATTGTACAGTAAAGGCATGCGGAAAGGGAGAAGGAAAGAATGGGGAGAAGTATACTGTAGAAGTCAGGATGCGGTGGGTTCAAATTGCAGATTGCTAATGGAGAATGTCTCCTGGTCTGGAGGAACGGAGTTCTGAAGGGAAATAGCAGGTTCCCTTTTCGGTAGACGCCTGTGTCTGCTGCAGGAGCACAGCGGCTGTATCCTCCATGTCCAACTGTGCGTGCAGGTGTGTCTGTTTCACTGACTGGCTGCCCGTCAAATCAGAATCCGATCCGCCTCTCGACAAACCCTGTTGTTCACAATACCCTTCCGTTAGTTTCCTAAGTAGTGTGTGCCTCTTAATCGTAAACTGCACCGCAGAACCATCCTGCCCTGCCACCTTCAAATTAACATGATCGTTGTTCTCAGTCTTGACTCCTTCCTTAGGCTTTTCGTCGGCCGTGGCGAGCTCGGAGTCTCCTCCACTGCCACCACTAAATAGAGACCAGCTCCGCACCGAACGAGCCCACATAAATTTTTTAGATTAAACTTTATTTGAGTTTTTATAGATTCAGACACAGTTGTAAGATATACCATAGAGATACCTCATATACTCTTTACCTAGTTTCCCCCAATGATAACATCTTACAAAATATAGCACAATATCACAACTGGAAAACTGGTGGTGTTCGGATTTCCCCCGGTCGGTTTTACTGGCCCTGGTGTGTGCACGTGTGTATGTTTATGTGTATTTAGATCTGTGCAGTTTTTCACATGTTAGCTTTGTATATCTACCACCACAGTCAGGACAGAAGGCGGTTCCATCACCACAAGCCTACCCCCATCCCTTTCTCCCCAGCCCCTATCCTCAACCCCTGGCGGCCACTAATCTGTTCTGCATTTCTGTAATTTTGTCATACAAATGGGAATCAGACAGAATGTAAAGTTTGGGCACTGGCCTTCTCTTCCACTCTGTATAATTCTCTGGGGTTTCTTCCAAGTCGTTGTGCTTATCAACAGTTCCTTCCTTTTTACTGATCAATAGTATTCCATAGTATGGATGTATTATAGTTTATTTCATCATTTTTCTATGGAAAGACATATGGGTTGTTTCCAGTATGGGGCTATTATAAATAATGATGCTGTGAACATTCATGTGTAGGTTTTTATGTGAACATAAATTTTCATTGTTCTAGGATAAATGCCTAGGAATTCAGTTGCTGGGCTGTATGGTAATTGCATGCTTAGTTTTATAAGTGTCACCCCATTTTCCTGAGAGCTATTCTATTTTTTATGTAAAACAGCAGCATAGGAGAGATCCGGTTTCTCCATATTCTCACCAACATTTGGTTATGTCACTGTTTCTTATTTTAGCCTTTCTGATAGGTACATAGCAATATCTCATTGTGGTGTCGATTTTCATTAACTAGTAAAATGGAACTAGTAAAATTTTCGTGTGCTTATCTGGCATTTAATACCCTCTTCAGTGAAATTTCTGTTCGTGTCTTTTGCACAATTTCTAATTGGATTTCTTTTACTGTTCAGTTTTGAGAGTTCTTGACATAACTCATATTCTGCATACTACTTTTTGGTTGGGTATGTGGTTTGCAAATGTTTTCTCTCAGTCTATAGCTCATCTTTTCATCCCTGTAATGGGGTCGTTTGCAGAGCAAAGGTTTTAAATTTGATTAGAAACAATTTATTAACATTTCTTTTTATGGGTCATAGTGACAATTCTAAGAACTCTTGGACTAGCACTAGATCCCAAAGAGTTTCCCCATGCTTTTTTTTTCCTAAACATTTTATTGCTTTATGTTTACATTAAATCTATAATACATTTTGAGTTCAGTTTTGTATGAGATATGAGTTCTAGGTCAAGGTTTATTTTGTAGCCAGTGGATGTCCAATTGCTCCAACACCATTTTTTGTAAAGGCATCCTTCCCCCATTGAACTACTCCTGCACATTTGTCAAAAATCAGTTGGGCACATTTGTGTGTCTCTGTTTCTAGGTTCTCTATCCTGCTCACTTGATCTCTATGTCCATCTCTCCAGCAGTACCAAACTGTCTTCATTACTGTAGCTATATACTAATATTTACCAGTATTCTTTTTCAAGATTGTTTAGCTATTCTAGTTCTTTTGCCTTTCCACATAAACTTTAAAATAAGTTTGCCTATATCTGCAAAAATACTTTTCTGGGATTTTGAGAGGAATTACATTACAACTATACATCAATTTGGAGAGAATTGACATCTTTTCTATGTTGAACCTTCCAGTCCTTAAACGTGAGATGTCTCCTCATTTATTTAGCTCTGATTTTTTTTGTCAGCATTTTGTGCTTTTCAGCATGCAGATTCTGTACATGTTTCAGTGTATACCTCAGCACTTGATTTTCTCTGGCATGATTGTGAATGATACTGTTTTTAATGCCAGCTTCCAGAAATGAAATTGAATTTTATGGACTGATCTCATATGTTTGTGACCTTGTTTAACTTACTTTTTAGTTGTAGTGTTTCCTATAGATTCCTTAGAATTTTCTACATAGACACTTTTTCTGCAAATAGTGACCGTTTTACTTTTTTTCTTTTTAATCTGTATGACTTCTATTTCTTCCTCTTGCCTAACTGTCCAGGCTGAACAATACAGTGCTGAATAGAACTGGTAAGAGCAGATATCTTTATCTTGTTTGTGAACTTAGGGAGGAAACATGCAGTCTTTCACCTTTAAGTGTGATGCTTGCTGTGTTTTTCATTATAGATGCTCTTTATCAAATGAGGTAATTTCCCTCCATTCCTAATTTGCTAAGAGTTTCTGTCATAAATGAATGTTGGATTTTGTCAGGTGCTTTTTCTGCATCGATTGATATGATCATATGATTTTTCTTTAGTCTGTTGATGATAGATTATATTCAGTTATTGAACTACCCTTGCATACCTTAAATAAATCCCTTTTGATCATGGTGTATAATTTTTTCCCTACATTGTTGGACATAATTTGGTAATATTTGTCGAGGATTTTTGTGTCTAAGTCCATGAGAGAGAGCGGTTTATAGTTTTCTTATTTTGAAAAAGAAAAAAACTTTGTCTGATTTTGGTGTCATGGTGATAATGGCCTCATAAAATGAGTTGGGAAATGTCCCCTCCTCTTCTATTTTCTGGAAGAGATTGTATAAAACTGTTGTTAATTCTTCTTTAAGTTATTTGGTAAAATTTCCCAATGAAGCCATCCAAGCCTAGGAATGACTTTTTCTGGAGCCTTTACATTGCTTTTCCCCCATGGTTCCACCTATTCAATGTTACCTGCTTACTGTTGGCAGGTTTTTGATGGTTTGTGGTTCCTCAGAAATTGGCCCGTTTATTCTAAATTTCCAATTTGGTCAACAAAAGAGAGCTCTTTGGTTTCTAATTCAGCGTGGTGGAATCATTTTCTGGGTCTCCATGCTGACTACCTCTTATATTCATTCATTCCCTCCCTTACAGCAATTTAGTAATGGAAGGTTGAAACAGTATAGACTTCATTGTAAAGGAAATGGAATTGAACTTAAAGTTACATTTATATTCCGTAGTAATTACTCCCTTCAAAAGACTAATTTTATGCATATTAGATATAATATACATTATATATAATAGATGTCCCAAGAAGTCCCCTCCCCACCCAGTGTAAAATGAGACCACAGACCTGTGTGTACCGTAGCTGGAGTTTTGTATTGCTTGTCTGTCTTTTGAGTGTTTTTAGCAGGTGGCAGTTGGGGATAAATGAGGTAAACTCCATATTCTTGTTCTTCACACACACACACAAAAAGCCTCCTCAGATGTCTCACATTTTTGCAAGGTTTATGGCAGTTTCCAACTTATGAACCTCATAAAAATAAAGAGCACTGTCAGACTAAAGGACCTTGTTTAGATTGCCTTCTGCACCTTCGCATTTCTGTCTCTTCTTCTCTTTTCCTTTGTTTTTTTCTTTTTCTTCTTTCCTTTCTTCTTCCCCCCTTTTCTTTTTTTGGCCTCTTTTTTTCTTAGTTTCTCTTTTTTTTTTCTTTCCTTCCTATGAGCCAACACATTTAAAGTTTAATTAGCAACTGCCTCATTTTCTAATCTAAAGGAGCTGCAGTGGAGTAGTATACTTCCTCTTTGTGATATTTTCCCCTTTGCCCTACTCTCAAGCGGGACAAGATATACACAGATGTGGCATCTTAACTATTTGGAGACTGCCTAAGGCCTGAGATAATGTTAGTGGAGTTTGGGTCCGGAATTTGAACACTGCCTAAAAATACACAAAGTGGCTTTGACATATTTTAAAATTCATTTAGAAATGGGACTCTTTTTTTTTATCACCAATCGATAGATTTATGATTTATATTGACATGTATAAAAATACCTGTGTAGCTATTCTTTGCAGACAAAAGAAGTGAATAAAGACTCATCAGATCTCACAGTTCTCATATCACTTAAGCAAATCACTTAGAAACCATTCCATTTATTGATATGAATATGATCTTTTCCCTTATTTTCTAAACTTTCATTTTGTCTTTTTTATGATGAGGGTTTTATTTGCTTCCCATCCTCACATCTCTAGATGTAAATAATTTGTGAGGGGAAGAAAGAAAGGAAATGAGAGTTCAGGTTCAATTTTAGGACTTCTGTCATTTTCTAGAAAGCCAATACCGTGGAGCACCCAATGTATTGCCCCCCTTAAATATGGAAGCTATCTAAATGTTTTTCTGTGTTATTGTTGGCACAAAGCTCTAACTTAATGGCAGAGAGCGATAGTGTATTGTCATTCTTCTGTCATTATTTATGACAAAAGGCAAGTAGCTATTTTTCTGTCTTATGTTTCTGGTCAGTTATGTAGCAGAGTTTTATTTTTAAGTCATTGCAGCAGTGGCCTTATATAGCCGCTTTATGCAAATCCTGATTAACTTGTGACCACGAACATGTCAGAGAAGTCATCTCAGATCCACATGGGAAAGATGGGAATTGAGGGAATATTTGTGTTTCCACGTCCTTTGGTTTTTATTTAGCTCTGGGGTAGTTAATTGAGTGCTGTTCCCATTTAAATAGGGCAGAGAGACTGACCTCCCTGGTGTAATAGTCATAGAATATAGCCAGCTTTATATCTTTATATAAAAATCTTGCTCCTCTGACCCCTATAAGTATGGAATGTATACAACATGACTCAGTGTATAAAATATAGTTCTTTTGCTGTTTATAGTTCTGGCTAATGTTTAACATTACTCTTAGGTTATCTTCCTTTTCTACTTTTCACTTTTCTAATTATACTCCGAAATAAATGGCACAGTCTTTTTGATATTTTGCTGGGTTTTAAAAGGTTGAGAATCAATTTGAATCGCTTTGGAATTCGAGTCTCTCAGGACACAGAATCCTGCTATGTTCCCATGTTAAGTCTGGACAAAATAACGCCCAATCACCATTCCTAGTAGGGGCTACTACACCATTTCTTTTGGGAAACATCACATAGCAATTAAATTAAGTGTTAAACAAAAATTTTCACTTCCATGTCTGGAAGTTTTTTAAAAGAGAGGGTTTATTGGGCCATTGCTAGCAGGAAAACAAAGCCGCATCCTGGCACATGAAGTCTAAACCACCGGCAGCAGTGCCAAGTGGAAAAGGCAACAGGCCCACCATCCTGGAGTTGGCAAGTGTTTTCTATACATCCAGTGGGGGCAGAGGTGGGGGAAGGAAGATGTAGGTGGTTTTAAAAGAGGTTACACTGGCTAAAGTAAAGGGGCTGGAGAAGTTGAAGCTGGGCTAACTCTGACATAGGCACCGAGTCCCCAAGGAAGAAGTATTTGCTCCTTTGGGTCGCTTGTGGGCCATGGTCCCCAAAGGTCATGTGTAAGCGAGAAGCAGAGGCTCCTGGGGTTCGGTGGGCGCCAGGCTAGTCTCTCTTTTAGATAATCACAGAAATAGCCACCTGGAATTCAATTTGAAGTTCCAATATGCACTCGGGAATGTGGGCCGTCTTGTTAGCTGGCCCCCAGCTACTAACCGCCTGACTGCTCTGTCGTCTTCTCACTCTCCAGCCGCCGTAATTTAATTTAGGACATCTCAGAATTGCTTGTTTTTTTTCCTGTCACAAGTGTCAAGGTCCAAAGATCAATATTCTGTTATCTAGTGTGTTGATTGTATTTATTAGTCATGAGCTCTGTCGTGCCATGCCCTTTTGCCTATAGGCCTTTGTGTTAACTACCCCAGATCAAATTTTGGTTTCTTTGGGACTTCCTTGCCCCATTTCCTCAAAAGACTGGCTAGAGACCCTTTATGTGTTCTGGCCTATTATTGCCTGTACTTCAAGGTTGCTTTCTCAGTAAATAAAATCTCTTCGAGGACAGAGATCTTAACATGTTTATGATTGTATCTTTACTACCTAGCATGAAGCCTGGCACATAATAGATGTTAAATAAATATTTGCTGAATAAATGGATAAAATTACAAGAAAAATAGTTACTTAATTTTTAAATTTAAAAGCCATTATAAATCTCTTCTATGAGATTTATGTGAGATTTATCTTGATAAACACTACACTTCTTTATGTAAGTGGAAAATTTCAATTGCTTGGTGGCATTGAAAATTTGGGACCCTGGTCAGTGTGGCTCAGTTGGTTGGCTGTGGGTTCAATTCCTGGTCAGGGCACATTCCTAGGTTGCCGGTTCAATCCCCATTTTGAGCCCAGATGATCTTGTCTGGGCACATACCAGAGGCAACCAGTCAGTGCTTCTCTATCACACTGATGTTTCTCTCTCCCATCAATGCTTCTCCCTTCCTCTCTCTCTAAAAGCAACGGAAAAAAAATGTCCTTGGGTGAGGATTAAAAAAACCCTGGAGACTGGGGATCTCCAGTCTCCCTTGAAGACAAAATTTGAAGCTCACCTACTCAAAGGAAATAATGAGTTCAGCATGTTACCAATTAATGTGAATTTCTGAAATAGCTGGGTTGTTTGGGGTTTTACTAGTAAGCTACAGAGTTGGCTGTACTCTAGTATAGAACTTGGAGCTTGAATGGGGAGTAGATCAGGTTCTCCATCCCCATGTAAGGGCAGTGCATTAAATATATTAAATGTTTCTTCCATAGATTCAAGCTCCCTAAAAGTAGAGTTTGTCTCTATCATATTTCTGTCTGGTACCTAGACAAGCTGGTCATTTTAGGAACTTATAAAGAGGAAAAACTACAGAGGAGATCTTAGGTTTTTTGTGGGAACCCTGTGTGGTAGAATGCATATATGGCCAATTTAAAAAGTAGAATTTACTATGTAACTACAATATACTTTCTGAAATAAGCAAAAATGTCTTATTGGGATTAGGTAAATCACAACTGTGGGGGTGGTTTTGTATGATATTGTCCCTCCTTCAGACAAAGGAGGTCTAAAATTAATCCAGAAAGAGCAAATGGACTTTTCAAATCTTATCTAGCAATAAAAATTGAGAAGGATAGTGTTTGCGCTCTGTAAGTAAATCTTTATTTGGGAAGACATAAGATGGAAACTCTAAATACCAATTATCCTGAGGCTTATTTGTGAACATTTTATTTTTGAAGTTTTATAAAAGTTCCTCTTCTGCCAGAAAGGAAACTTGAGTTTGAGAACCAGTCTCCAAGGACTTGATATTGAATGAACTTAACTCTTTGTCTAACACAGATTGATTTCATTATTCTTGGCACAAGATCAAATAGCTTAGACATAGCATTTCTATGAATGTTTGGAACATTTTCCTTCACTATTATTATTTCTCAGTATATGTGAGTGCTGTTCTTTCAAACTGATATATTCTTACATTATATAAACAAGTGGTTCAAACTTGTTTGAACTTTCCCTAGTCTTGGTTCTTAACCTTTTCAGAACCTCAGCTTCCCCATCTATAAAATAGGGATAATAGTGTATATCTGTTAGGATTCTTGTGGGAATCAATTAATATATATATATATATACATATATATATATGTATATATATATATATATATATATATATATATATATATAACCTCCAGTACAAAGTATGTCAGAGATAGATGATGATAGGATGGAGTAAATAGTTTTTATTAGTAAAGCCAGATGCAGGGATTGAATTAGGTGTGTTGCTTGCTTGTTTCTTTTTGATCACAATGGTCCCTAAGTAGCCCAAATGTGCCTTTTCTATAAGAAACACCATAACGAGTATTTTTCAGTAATGGTCTGTTTAATTTGCTATGTGAAGACAAGTTGCAGATCAGTATTACAGTATGACTCCATTTGTGTAATAAAAACAGGATGCTCATTATATATATTTACAGAAAAAGTTTTGAAGAATGCACAGTAGTTTCTTAGAATTAATTACCCTTGAGGAGTGAGAATGAGGAAGCCAAGTGAAGAGGGAAAAGTTTCCTTCTCTTTCCACCCCTTTGCATTTCTAGAATGTCAAACATGTATTACTTTCAAAATAGAAAACAAAAATAAAGACATTGAATGTTTTGGCAACAGTTAGTAGAGTGAAGATTGTATAAGCAGAACTAACAAACTGCCTAATGAGCTGGTGAAATCTAAGAGTCAGTTATTTTTTATCATAATTGATAACATCAGTACAATTATACCCATGATTTTAAAAATAAAGTGATATTCAAAGGTTGCTGTTAAAATTATGGTTATTTAATCCAAAATACCTGACATAATGCTGGATACCTTAAAGATGTATCTTTGATCGTTTTAATTCTGAGCAATTTCTTTTCTGTAAAAAAGGCAAACAACACAAAAAAAGTTGAAAATGAAATTCCTCTATAGTAACACCAGCACTGAAGTTTATTTATTGTTAATGATTTGGTGTATAGCTTTCTGGAATTTTTCCTATGGGCATACATAAACCCACATGCAGTTATATGCATGTATTTCTAAATAAAGGTGGTATTTTATTATATGCACTGTTCTGCAACATGCTTTTTTTGCTTAATGTATTTATGTAAGGTCAGGACATATACTTTTCAACCACTTTTCAACCACTAACCTGTTATACCATAAATTATCTGATCATTGTTATTGATGAAACTTAAAGTCATTTTTATTAGCTTGCTACATTAAACATGCCTGTTCCACTTGGGTATTTCAATAGAACAAATGCCTAGAAGTAGAATGGCTGAATGACAAGGTATATCCGTTCTAAAGTGTGATGGGCATTGCCAGCTTGCCCACCGATGAAGTTCTGTTATTATATCAACTTGTGCACCACCCACCCACAGGGTCTGATACAGGAGTGCCCATTAATACTTTGCTGCTAGGTATGAAGAAACTGATAACACTTAACTTACATTTCTTTGATTATTACTGAGGTTGAAAATCTCTTCACCTGCCATTAGCTACTTATAGTCCCATAAGTTGGCTATTCACTTCTTTATGCCCCTTTTGATACCTTTTTTCACTTTGTCTTTTTGATTTGTAGATGCTTTTTATATACTTCAGATACTGGTTATCTTTGTAGTGTATGAAACAAATATTCCACCCCCCCCCCATTTGTTGCCTTTCTCTTTTAATAGTGTTTTATGCCAAAGGAGCATTAATTTTATGTAATTTTGTTTTTATCAATACTATACAGTTTTAAAAGTTTTTTCAAAGCTTATAATGAAAAACAGTTGTCTCATGCCTTACATCTCCATTCCCACTCCCAGTTCTTGTTTTTGAGAAGCAATCACTTTAAAGTTTTATAGATATTTTCTCTGGTTTTTTCTCTACGTATTTCTAAAGAAGATATTTATACTGATATCTCAGTATTTGAGTTTTAGATGAAAGATGAGAATTTAGCTTTCTTACACACATGTTTATATTATTCATTGCTAGTATGCAGAAATACAACTGATTTTGTGTGTTGATTTTGTATCCTGCGACTTTGCATCTGTTTATTATCCCTAACGGTTTTTTAAATGAATTCTTTGCAGTTTTTAAAATATATGTCATCAAGGCAGAATATTTTTTTACCATCATGTATTTTCTGAATAAGACGAACGTAATTTATGCCAAATGAGTAGGATCTCTTTCAGTTCTGTGTTTTGTATGGGGAACCATTTTTTTTCTATTATATATTTGAAAAAGGAACATTTGCAATAAACACAATCAAATTTCTGAAGGAATACACGTAAACTACTAGTGCATTTAACCAGACCCTTTTGAATAGTGGGTATGCTGTGGCTAAAGGGAAGATTAAAAGAGAAGTTAAAAGATAAGATTTATATGGGTAAATCCATGATCTGTATGCCTTTTTTAGACTTCTTTAATTGAAGACTTCTTTAATTGAAACCTGACACTGTGTATAAATGTATTAAGAAGAAGGCACAGCCCTGGCCAGGTGGCTCAGTTGGTTGGAGCATCGTCTCATACACCAAAAAGGTTCAGGATTCGGTCCCCAGTCAGGGCACATACCTAGGTTGTGGGTTCAATCCCAGGTCAGGTGCATACGGGAGGCAACCGATTGATGTTTTTTTTCTCCCTCACATCAGTGGCGCACTCTCTCTCTCCATTCCTCCCTCTCTAAAATCAATTAAAATATCCTCAGGTGAGGATTAAAAAAATGAAAGAAGGCACCCCCTGCACCCCCATGTTTATAGTACCATTATTCCCAGTAGCCTCAACGTAGAAAGAGCCTAAGTATTCATCATTGGGTGAATGGAAAAAGAAAATGTGAAATAACATACACACATATACACAGAGGCAATAGAATATTATTCAGCCATTAAAAAAGGAAATCAAAATGGCAACCTGGATGGACATTGAGGGCATTATGCTTAGTGAAGTAAGTCAGAGAAAGGCAACTATTGTATGATTTTACTTATATGTGGAATCCAAAAAAACAGAAACAAAAACCCAAAACCCCAATCATAGAAACAGAGAGTGGAATGGTGGTTACCAGAGGCTGGGAGTAAGGGAAGTGGGAGATGTTGGTTAAAGGGCACTGTCTTCTAGTTATAAGATGAATAATTCTGGGGCTCTAATACTCAATATGACACCTATACTTATCAATATATCATATACTTGAAAGCTGCTAAGAAAGTAGATCTTACACATTCTCACCACACACGTGCGTGCGCGCACACACACATACACACGCAAATTTTAATTAGGTGAGGTGATGAATGTGTGTTAACTAACCTTACTGTGGTAATCATTTTGCATCATACACAATGCATCAAATCATCACATTGTACACCTTAAATGATACAGTGTGATATGCCAGTCATGTCAGTAAAGGTGGGGGATAAAAATAAGACTGAGTCACCCACTAACATTATGAATAAATTCAGGGAGATCTAAGAAATCAAATAATTAGAAATAGTTTGTAATCTACACATGATGTCTCCCATCCAGCCCCCTCTGCAGTCCTTGCCAATGCCTTTGTTAGTGTCAACACCTCGTAGTAACCTCCCTCCTCTTCTCACGATTCCTAAGTATCCCAACAGCAGCCAAACTGTCTTCATCAATACCAGCAGCTCATGGTGAGCTTGGAGAATTATACAATCCAAAATTCACAGTCTCCTTTGTTTACTGTTTTCTTCCATCAATTTTCCTTTGTCATTTACACTTACAATTTAGTTCATTTTACCCCAAACAAATGTTTCTCTCATGTGCATGTAGACTCTTATAATTACCTCAAATAACTGTTCAATCTAGTCTCTTTCACTTTTATGTCCTCCTCTTTGTGGGGAGGAAGGTTATTTTCTTTTTAAAAAAAGTTGAAGTACATCACACATGCAGAGTGTCACTGACATCTAGGAACCTATATCAGACTTAATTTTTTAAAGAAATACATTATTATGTCATTGAAGTCTCCTTTATACCTTTTCCCAGCTCCACTCCTTTAGCTCACATTCACTGATTTAACTAATGGTATGGTCTTTATATTGGATGATTATAACACAATCATCTTTTTCCCTGTTGATAAGTGTTTTGGCTGCTTCTTATTTTTTATGGTTACAAATGATGGCTTAGTGAATAACTGACCATGTGACTGTGTGTGAGCCATGGGGTATGCATACCCCCAACTTGATTAGATATTGTTCAATTATACAGATAAAATTGTTACTGTAATACTTTGTTTTTAATTTATTTCTGAGAAAAAATATGGTGTTGATCATGACTGGCAAACATTGTTATAATGGAAAAGGATAACTGGATACAAAATTTAGATGGGATTTCAGCTCCCCAACTAGTTGGCTGGATGATAATTTGTGTTAATGTATTCCATCTATCCGAGTCTCAGTTTCTCCATTTCTAAATTAAGAACAGATTGAATATGATCTCTTAAGTCTTTTCCTACCTTGATGTTCTGTGGGTTTAGTGCTAATGATACACTGGATGTTGAAAGACAGAAGAGCCATAGATTTTTGTAATGAAATTAGATCTAATAAAGAGCTAGTGGCAGTAGTCCCAAAAGTCTTGCAGTAATCCACAAGTTCAGTTAAGAATATCCTCAAATCTCCATTTACTGTCATTTTTATGCACTCTATCTTAATTCAAGATATTGTTTTAAAATTATGACTCAATGAGTCAATGAAATGTTTTCAGATTTGCATAATTAGTTGTTTTTCAACAGTACAAAAAAGATATTTTGCTTTATTTTTAAAATAGAGTTTTCTTTAAAAAATTAATCTGAGAGAGAAAGAGGGACAAGGAGACAGAGGGAGAGGAGTAAAGGGGGAAGAGAGAGAGACACACACACACATCGATTTGTTCCTCTTATTTATCCATTCATTGGTTGCTTCTTGTATGTGCTCTGACCAGGTATCAAACCCACAACCTTGGCGTATAAGGACAATGCTGTAACCAACTGAGCTACTAGACCAGGGCTTTTTAAAGATTCATTTTAAAATGTAAAATAAGGTACTAGATTTGCAGTATAGTTAATAAACTCTGTGAACTAATCTAAAAACCTAAATTTCAAAAGTAAATAAATAGAAACCTAAGTTCCCTATAAAATACTGATTTGTGGACACAAATATATTTAGTTACAGACAACTAACTTGGAAGTGAACATTTGGAACTCAACGCTTTTGCAAGCTGGAGACTTCCTGTAACGTTAATTTCAGGAAATCCTAGGCAAACCTACAGTTATTACTCTAGAAGATGTACAGATAGTGTGTAGTGTGCTGGACATTAAAATATTGCTGCTAAAAGATCTGCATTTTGTGGGCTTTGAAGGGCCTAGAACTTCCTTCTTAGCTTGTGTTTTCTCCACCAGCAGTATCATTCATTACACTACTTCTGGAGAAAGGCAGGCAAAATTAAAGTCACGGTGAAAAGTTTTAACAAATACTTTACAAAAGGGCAAAGACAACTTCAAGGGTAATAGTGGTAAATAACTTCTTTGGCTGAATCACTAAATAAGATAGAGCCATAATAACTTATTCTAGTTTGAGGTCTTCATAAGTTGTCCTGGTTTTCCTTGAATGTAAAAGTTTTGGTTTCATTTCTCTAAATTTTTGGCCTTAGATTACTGGGCAGTTGAGTCATTTCTATGTTAAAAAATTTACTATTGAAGTATCTGATACAGCCTCATAATGGGCTTACTATTGCCAATGACCTTTAAAATGTTACAGTGTCCCAGTCTTGGGTGAAGTTATAGGAGATAGATAGCCTTTCTTTGTAGTACAGAAGAAAACACCTTCGTTCTGTGATGCCTCTCCTGCCCTTTCCACTAGGATCCAGCATTATTCCTAGTTGATTGGCTCCCCTTACGAGTTTTAAACTGTCGTTTTTTTAATGTTTCTAATTTTGTTTTGCTTTTAATGCTTTTTAAATTGATGTTGGCCTCTTTTCTGTATCTCCCTTCTTTAATGATGGGAATTTTTTTGGTCAGTTTCATTTTCACTCCAACTTTTAATACAAGGCTCAGCAGAATAGAGCCTCAACAGATAAGCACTTATGACTGATGGGATTCACATCTCTTGTGGTTCCCCCAGTGTATTTTTCCTCTGCAGTATTTCACCACTCTCATGGTTTTGCTGTGCTAGCTAGATCATGATGCTACAGGCCTCTGGTTAAGATCAGTGTTACCCAGTAGCCAAAGACACTATAACAGTGCAGGGTTGTGACCAAAGCTGTGTGAGACAAACAAAAAACTCATAGTAGAAGTGATACTCGTCTTTTTCTGTTGACTCAATGTGCAACTTTGGGCAAGTAGTTTCCTTTAGCTTTGCTTTCATTTCTTCATTTGTAAAATGAGGCTAACAGAAGCTGTCTTGTGGATTTTGTGAGTAGTTTAGTTGTAAGACATTTATAAGTGGTGATGCCTATTGAATTGTATGTCAGGAATAAACCTTTAATAAATAAAGAATTTGAAGGAGCTGTCCCCTCACTACTATTCATTTCCCTACCTCAAGAAAAATACCTTACTTTATAGAAATTGTCAAAGGCATGACTAATTGTAGATTTTAGAAACAAGGGTAACTGTTATCCATAATTATAATATTGTTTATTTTAAAAAGTCACAATTGCCTATGTAATTTAATTATATTTCTTCCATGGACTTTTAAGTAGTCTGAATAAATATTAAATTATAAACTAAGGTACTAGATTTTCTTAACCTTTTTAATTCTTAATACTGGGGAATCACTGGGTTTTATAGTTTTATTCAACTCATCAATTTTGATTTTCTATAGCTATATTTTTTGTCTAGTGTTTCTTTTATAAGTAACACACCCATGAACAACTGTTTTGAAGATGAATACTAATTTTTAAACCAGTAATTCTTCTCAAGTAGAAGAATATTGGATTTATGGTAGTTTTCAGGTTTCTTAGTTCTCAGACTTGTTCTTTGCCCAACTGCCTAAGGAATGTTTTTTTTTAATCCTTGGAATTTAGTAGCTTAATTAGGACATGTTTCAGTGTTTAACTATCCTATGACCATTTTTCCTGGGCTACTGTGTGCCCTATCAGTCTGTAGCTATAAGTCTTGTCTAGTTCCCAGAAAGTTTTAAAAATTACATTAATTAAAAAATTGTTGGCCCTGGCTGGCATGGCTCAGTGGACTGAGCACCAGCCTGAGGACCAAAGAGTTGCTGGTTCAATTCCCAGCCAGGGCACATGCCTGGGTTGCAGGCCAGGTTCCCAGTGGGTGCGAGAGGCAACCAGTCTGTTCCTCTTGCACATCGATGTTTCTCTCCCCCTCTCCCTCCCTTCTTTCCCTCTCACTAAAAATAAAGAAATAAATAAAAATTGTTATTTTATTTCCATTCTTCAAGGATACTGGTTATGAATATGTTCATTGTTCATATCTGTAATTTCCTCTTTTTTGTTTACTTTGTTCAGAGCCCTTTTGTTGGTTTTACCAATTATACACTTCATGTCCCTCACCATGCATTCTTCAACATTACAAGCTCTTCTTTGTCCAGCTTCCAGTGCAGACTTCATTTCAGAAGAGGTGTTTGTTTGTTTGTTTGTTTGTTTGCGACATTTCTCTTGACATCTGCCAATTCATGATCTATTCCATTTTTGGCTCACCAGATATTTCATTAACTCTTACATCCCTACTATGAAGTCCTTTGTTAGCAATACTTCATTACTAGTATTGTAATGAGTCTCATCCTTCTCATCTCATCCTTCCAGTTGCTACATGATAACTAAATGCAACAGTGCCTATTTCCTACGTGGTTCTCTCTCATTCCTGTTTAAAGCAAAGGCAGCTGGTCAAGGAGCTAACTCTGTGTGACTAGATCGGAGAAGAAGGGGCAGAGAGAGAGAGAGATGACTGACATAGGAAGCAATACCTTCTTCCCTCAGAGGTTAGGCCCATGAAAACAATTGAACTCCCATAGGAGCTCAAGGTCAGAGCTAGACTACTAGTTAGATGTTTTAGATCTTAGCTTTGTGTTTTACGAATGACTACAAAGAGAGTATAAGGCTACCAGTGCTGGCGGGGAGGAGGTGGCTGGTGGAAGGTTGATTCACAAAGTGGTAAAACACTGCTGAAAGCCTCAGTGCTTCTTGCACAGCTAGTCAAGAGATGTGTCAGCAATTCCCGAGGCACTGCCACAGCCCCTGTAGTTTAGTTTTAAGAATCATTATTATCTATTTCCAACATAGTTACCAATGTTTTGAACTGTCTGAAACTGTGCATCCAATATAGCTACTAGCCATGCAGCTATTTAAATTAAAATTTAATTGAGATTTCACAAAATTTAAAAATAGTTCCCCACTCACATCAACCACACTTCAAGTGCTGAATAGCCACATGTGGTTAGTGGCCGCCATGTTGGAGAGTGCAAATATAGACTGTTTCCATCATCATGAAACATTCTTTCTGAAAGCACTGATCTAGAACAAACTCGGAGAGCAGAGGTTTGATGTTAAACACATTTGGTATACAAGCAAATGATTAAAGTCCAAAGTGTAGTATGTGGGACTCCCTTTTAAAGATGGAGCCTACCATTGTGGCTTGGTTATTCTAGACATAAATAATATTTCTAAAATGAACATTAGAGTCCACTAAATAAAGGTTCAGTTTCATGTCAATTTTAGACTCAAAGACTTGAGGAAAAGATGTATGGATTTTTAAAAAATGAAAAACTTCATTCAAAATCCTTGAGGATAAAATAAGTCAAAGTAAAAAAGTTTAGAATTTGATATAAAGTTATTGGTAAATGATAGAACATGAAAAATTGAAATTAAACAATGACATAGTTTCCTTTGTACATTCTGTATTATTTATGAAAAACGTGATGTCCTATTGAACAAAAGAGGACATAAAATCACTTAAAAATAATTCCTATAATAAAATTTAAACATCAGCCAAAGACTGATCTAATTTTAAGTTCTAATATAGTAATGAATATTATTATTATATTCAGAACATCAGAGTAGAATAATTGAATTATGGGCAATTGAGTCTATTTTTTGACATGCAGAGTAAAATTTAACAGTTAAGTACTTCATACATATGTATGCTCTACACAGGCTTGTACACTTAATTATTTTATTAGTAGTAATGGATGAAGTTTATTGAATGTTTATTCTGTGCTAGGCACCTTAAAGTGCTTAGCACTTTATATGCACTACCTTATCAAATCCACACAATCAATAATCCTATGAGCTAGGTGTTTGTTATGTCCATTTTAAATATGAGGAAACTTAACCTTAGAAAGTTTTGAAACTTGACAATGATCATATGCCTAGTTAGGAATAGACCTGGGTGGGATTTGGATGCAATTCTACTTTAATTAAACCCCGTGCTCTTAATTGTGATTGCCTTTTCAAGAGCTGACTGAAGATTATACTAGTAAGTAGCAGAGTAAGATTTAAACATATTCTTCCTCTTTTTTTAAGATTTTATTTATTTATTTTTAGAAAAGGAAGGGAGGAAGAAGAGAGGGATAGAAACATCAATGTGTTGTTGTCTCTTGTGCGTCCCCTACTGGGGGCCTGGCCTGCAACCCAGGCATGTGCCCTGACTGGGAATTGAACCAGTGACCCTTTGGTTTGCAGGCCAGCACTCAATCCACTGAGCCACACCAGCCAGGGCAAAACATATGCTTTGCTAATAACTCCAGGTGTCATGTTCTTCCTAGTTTGCCATGTGCCTCTCATATCAACTGGAAATAATGAGGAAATGGCCATAATTTTATAATTTTTCGTAGAAATTCTTAAAGTCCCTATAATAAATTTAGTTTTCCTAAAGTTATTACACATCAAGATTTGAGGACATTATCTGAACAAATTGTTTTTGAAAAATGCCACAAATTTTAAAAAACAAATACAGTTTGCATTCATGTGACTTTTAAAACTCAAAAGCCTTAGAGCAGTGGAGATGATATTCATCAGAGGCTTCTTTAAGCATTGTCTTAATTTCTGATCACATTCATTTTTAGAAACATTGCAACCATGCAAATTTGTTGAACAACATTTAAGGAGTTCCTAACTTGTAAAAGTAAACTATGATAGTTTTCCTAAACTGGTTTATGAATAGTCAAATATTATACCAAGAAGTCTAAGGAGAGACCAATAATAATTCAAAACCAAGTAGTGAAGACCTCTTTTTGGTTAATACATTTCAATCAACCTCATTGAGACCCTCCCTGAGACCACTGAGGGTTCTAGTGCTCAGTGTGAGAAGTATCACCAAATGTGAAATTTCTGGAGAATAAAAATAAAAGAGAAATAAGTTTTTTTTAGTGACATTTCCTCCTAAGTGAATGAAATGTAATTCAGCCAGTTGAATCACCGAACTATTTTATTGCACTGGAACTCATAAAAGAATTTTGTTTAAAAAACACCACTTGCCATTTCAACAATTTAAAACCAAAGTCTATTCAATCACTTCATAACAAACCGGTGTGGAGAATGACTTCGCTGAAACAGTGCCAAACTCTCTTTGCTAAGTGGGGTTGATACGAGGCAGCAGAAGGAAAGGGCGGAACCAGGAACATAAAGAAGAGTTAACTGTGCTTTATTTATTAGCTAACATTTAAAATATGAGAGCAATAAGGAAATAATTAAGAACTAATATGTGCAGTCATCTTCCAGAAAGTTACAAATAATTGAGATAAACAAATTCATATGATATAATATGACATCTGTAAAGGAATATTAACATAGGGAAAATGGTACATAGGTAAAGGTTAGTGCAAAAGAAACTTTTAACATTTTTTGTTGTATTGGAATGAATTTATTCAGTCTTCCATCAACCATTTTTTGCATGGGTACTGTCTGTCAAACGTTGTTGTAGGCACTGGAGATGCAACAGTGAACAAACGCACTAAAGACCTGAGCTTATAGAATCTACATTTTAGAAGTGCGAGAGAAAATAAGCAAATTAAGTAAAAATTCATAGTGTATTAGAAGGTGATAAATGCTATAGAGTAAAAAAAAACAAGATGGACAGGGACTGGCAGGAGGTTGCAATTTTAAGAAGGGTGGTTAGGGTGTATAATACACTTTTTTATTAAAATCATATTAGTTTGTAGAAGCTAAAGTTGAAACAAGACCAGACCCTTCTCTTTAGTGAAGGAATAAGTGAAAAGAATTCAATAAAGGAGTAAGAATAGTGTTAGGTACTTTATCTCTTTCAAAGTCCTAGCTGTGTTTTTTTTTTTCGGGGTGGGGAAGGGGAGTGTTGGTTTGTTGTTGTTTTTTTCCCTCTGGGAACAAACATGGTAAGCTTTATTTTCATAGAAACACATCCATTTTATCAAAGTGTTCATACCGAGCACTGCATAGAATTGTTGGCAGAGAAGCAGCACCAGAATGTTACTGCTGACTGGACCTCAGTTCAGCAACCTTGGGTTTCGAGTTCTGGCTAAGAATGAATTCAGAGCCAAGACTCAACTACAAGCACAAGTTTATTTATAAAGTCACAGAGGTAGAAGAAGTGAGCCCTGGAAGAAGTGAACCAGCTGGGCTGTGTGAGCTTTGGAAACAAATTGCAGAGGCAAAAGAAGGGCCCTTGGAACTTAGGAGAAAGAAACAAGGGTATACACACCTCGGAGAACAAGAGGAGGAACAGGTTTGGAGCTTGCACTGGGGAAAGAAGGGTAGGGAAAGGCGCGGGAGTGCTTGAGAGAGAGCCTCTTGTTTGAGTAGGTGTTTTAAAAGTACATCTGTTACAGCATAGGGAATACAGTCAATAATATCGTAATAACTATATACGGTACCAGGTAGGTACTAGAAGGGATCACTTAGTAAATTATATAAATGTCTAACCACTATGCTGTACACCTGAAACTAACATAAAATAATATTGAATGTCCAGTGTAATTGAAAAAACATTTTAAGTACGTGTGGTGTTTTTGGTAGGGTCAGTTGTCCTTTGAGATAAAATGGGATGGTGGTATTGAAGCTACTACCACAGACAGCAAGCAGAGCACAGTTCCACTTACAAAGATCAGCTTTCCCTGAAGTCTCAGCACACACTGTATGCCGTTGGGAAGACTACTTTTTACAGAAGGGTATTTGTGGGATAATGAGATTTTCACTTGTAGAAAAACTTGTGCTCTAGCCTCGTAAAATCTTGAGAAGCCATCATAGTTTAAAAAAAAATCTGTCTTCTGTTCCCATGTCTCTTTATAAAACCAGGTCTATTAAGATATTAGCATTGAATAGTTGTTCACTCATTAAGTGACCAGTAAGTGCAGACAATATTTTCTTTTTCAAGTGCATCTTAAGTATTTCTTGCTCTGCCATTGCTTAAAAAGAAATAACTAAGGAAAGCTGTCCTTGTCCCTTCCTTTTCACTGACTTCTCCCCTCTCTCCTTCAGGCAAGCACAGATCTCTGTGTCCAGAAACCTATACTTGACCCTGCTCTTCTTTCTTGTTTTGCTCTAGTGTGCCTATAAAAGTTTTCCCTCTGATTTCATTTCCTTCTTTCCCTTCCATTCCAGCCTTAACCCAACCCCATCTCAGTGACACTATTAATACGACAGTTTTCTCAAAGATCGCCAGTAATTTTCATTTTGCCAAAAGGCCAACTTCCATGGTCTTTTCTAAATCCTCATTTCATTTGCCCTCTTGGTCTTTCTGGACCGTCTCACACCTTGTATTATATCCCTTAAGGAGATGAGCGAAAGCATATCATGATGCCTGACACAAGGCAGTGCTCACCCAATGTTGGCTGACTCGGAAGTGAATATGCCTTTATACTCTGTTGTGGATTCTAGCTGAACGCCTGGATACGTTGTAGACACTCGGTGTCCTCGGATTTGTTTTATGTATGAGCGAATGCGTGAAGTGGCACTTCTTCCCTGTCTCCCTTCACGGTTCTTCCCCTTTCTGGACCAACACATCTGCTTAAGAACTTATATATTAGTTTGGCTAAAGGCTTTATATTCATCATATCATTTGCTTTTCACAACCACTTGATATGGTAGTTATTCTTACTTCTCTTTTACAGATGAGGAAAAGGAGACGTAGAACTCTGGAATGACTTGTTAGGTGAAGCTACCAATTAAACTAATTGAGATTTTTCTAGAGGACCCAGATATTAGCTCTCTGCCCTTTGTGTGCACTCCTCTCTTCCTTATAGAGTCCATCCATTCTCCTGATTTTTTTCTCCTGCACCAGCTGATACAGTATTATTCCCAAAGGATACACAACTACATAACTAACCCTTACGTGCTTCTACCACAGGTGGAGAAGTCAATCTGGGAAGTGTCTTTATTGCTTCTCTTTAGTTAATAAGTTACTTATTGTCTCATCATTTTAAATACATGAAAAAAATGATAGCTGTCGGAAATTTAATACTTATTTGAAACTATTTTTTCAGCTGGCAGTCGTATGCTAGTGACACTGAAATCCACGCCTTCAAGAATTGGCATTCTGCCTTGGCTACTGTGACTCAGTGGATTGAGTGACGGCCTGCAGACCAAAGGGTCGCCAGTTCAATTCCCAGTCAGGGCACATGGCTCGCTTGTGGGCCAGGTCCCCAGTAAGAGGCACCCAAGAGGCAAGGACACATTGATGTTTCTTTTCCTCTCTTTCTCCCTTCCCCTCTGTCTAAAAATAAATAAATAAAATCTTTTTTAAAATAAAAAAATTGGCATTCTATTCTATTTCTCTGTTTGCACTGGGAGATCATGAGATCATATCATGTTGAACTCAACCTGTGTGAAACAGAGCTCCAGTATTACCTTAACTCGTATTTTCAGAGATTGAGTTAGTGACAGTCTCATCATCCAAATCACTCAAAACAAAACCATCTCTAACTTCTCTTTTCTATTTCCTTACCCTAACTCGCACCAACTGATACAGTATTATTCCCAAAGGATACACAACTACATGACTAACCCTTACGTGCTTCTACCACAGGTGGAGAAGTCAATCTGGGAAGTGTCTTTATCGCTTCTCTTTAGTTAATAACTTACTTATTGTCTCATCATTTTAAATACATGAAAAAAATGATAGCTGTCGGAAATGTAATACTTATTTGAAACTATTTTTTCCAGGATCTTACATACTGGGTAAATGTCAAATACTGCTAACTTACCAACTCTTCCCACAGATAAGGGAAGATTTTGTTTTTCCTAGGTACTTACTCAGAAGCCCCAAGCTGAAATCCCCTTTGGCTCCACTGGGCAGAACTGGGTCACGTGCTTACCCCTAGGTCAGTCACTGGCAATGACAATTAAGATTACTTTAACTAGCTTATACTGGTTAAGGTTCATCTTGTATCACAAGGCTGAAAACTGTTCTGTGGGCAGAATAATGGGAAGAAAGGACTGTTCGGCAGGTAACCAACAGGGAGTGTCTGCCACAGAATTATTTTGGATTTGTCCAATGCAAAGCGTCTACGTGTTGGCAAGCCATCTTTCCGAAAGTAAATATTGTGGTTGTCTCCTTCAAGAATGGGCTCCAACATATGGAATATTTAATATAAGACATTCTTTGAGGAATTTGAAAGGTATCCTTCCTATTTCTTTAAGGACTTGCCATTTATAGGAATATCAATATATACAGAAAACAGGAGCTATCATTTAATCATATTAACAATAACCGCTGGCACATTTATTAAGAGTAATTTAATATGTGATAGTAGCCTATTCATATAATCTTTATACCAACCCTTTAAGGTATTGGTATTTTTATTATCCCTACTTAACTATGGAAAAAATGAGGCACTGAGAGGTTCAGTTACTTGACCAGTGCTGTGAGTCAGAGCCAGAAGCACCACGATTGAAACACAGGCAATCTTGCATCAGAATTAATGTTCATAACTAGCATGCTAAACTGCCTGGAGTGGTTGGTAGTAGAGGTGAGACAGTGGCAACGCTTGCGCTGTCATTCATTCTGAGACCTGGGGCTGTCGACCTTTTTTTTTTTTTTTTTTCTTTTGCTAACATTTTTCCCCTGCCTCCCGTTCCCTCCAACAGGATGTGGATATGATTAGTATGTGGAGGATAGCACAGGCCACTTTAATTTTCTTCCTTGATCTGTGCAAAAAAGTCATGCTTTGTTTTAATTTCCCCACTTCAAGATGAGTAAGTAGGAACCGAGTATGACAAAAGACATCAACTAGAAAAATATCTGAAAGCACAGTAATATTCTAAAGGAGGCATTTTGAATTTAAATTTTGTTCATATGCAATGTGTAGTTCTGTGAAAGTTAAAAGGATATAGATAGTCTGAGAAGAAAAAATACGATTACAATATGATCATCTCCAGCCTTTCTTTTGATGCCCTCATTCTCGTTATGCTTTGAACTCTGACATATTCTGACCACAACTTGAAGCTTTAATAAGTACAAATTTAAGTGGGGAAAAAAGTATCTTTGCTACCTGAATTCTCCTAGCTTTGGGAAGGAGTCTAGCTACAAAGCCCTAGGTTGCTTGTGGTGAGAAAGGTCCTTACAATTTCAACAAACACTTAAGCAAACTTTTATTACGGAGTTTCCTTTGTGTCAGGCACTCTGCTAAGTGCTAGGGTGTTTGTTCGTTTTGTTTTGTTTTGTTTTTAGCTTCCATCAACTATTTCACTTTGATGTTTCCACTCCTTTGCCACCACCATCAAGCCTTCCTGATGGCGACATTTGCAGCTACTTGAGGCATTGTGCTACCTAACATTTGCCAAGCAACCCAGGAAACTTGGGCAGGTGTGAATTGTAGTGGAGAGGGCACAAAAATGTAAAACGGCCCAAAACATCAGTACTAACTAGATGAAGAACTGGCTTGGGTCGTTTCTGGTTGTATAAGAGAGGTAAAAAAAAAAAAAAGAGGAAGGGAGGGTCCTAAGGAAGGAGAGAGATGAGCAGAGAATGAGGAAATGATTAGAGCATGGATACACATAATTGTTGAGGAACAGAAATAGCAGAATTCAGGAAGAAAAGAACAATTTGCAAAACATCCTTGAATGTACTAAAGGCTTTTCCGTGTGTGTGTGTGTGTGTGTGTGTGTGTGTGTGTGTGTGTGTGTGTGTGTGTGTTTAATGTGGCAAGGTTATTTAGAATACCAGCTTGAATTCATCTTCCTTTAGGGCGAGTCTTAGATTTGTGACTTGTGTTCACTAAACCTAATCCTCCCCTCTTTGGTACTCAACCGCCAACAACACAGTCTCTCAGAATTATCTCTTTTCTCGCTTGATATTCAGCTCACATTTACTTTCTCAGACTTTTGGAAGTGACCACTCAGACGGATGCAAATTCGTTATCATGCCTGCCAAAGGGCTGAGCAGAAGAGAGGCTTTCTTTTACACCTTCCATCGTTAGAGCTTTCCATCCTGTTCTTTCAATCTTTGCTAAATAGTAAATGGGGAGATTGTTGTTCCGAGGAACAGGAGGGCATTATTACTGAGCTTGCTCTTTCTAGTTCTAAAGAGATTCTTTACAATTTCCTTATCAGCAACGGAATCGCCTAGATTTCCTTTGATGATGTTTCCCAACTGATATTCTAGAACTAGCACAGCCGCGATTCATACCCTCCTGAAATGGCTCTTGCCCAGAAATCTGCTTGATTTGTACTTATTAGGCTTTAATTGCAGGGTAAAGGAGATGGATGGAAAGGAAAGCAAGAAATGCCCACTGCCCTCAAATCGAGCTCCATCAAACCAGCTTGACTCCCTCGGAGGAGACTTGCAGGAATACATTTACATTGCAACAGGGTTGTTTTCCTAGTTCTTAGCCACAAAGGATAAACACTTAAATTTTTAAAAATAACCTTTGGTAATTTAAACTGAGCACCATTAGACTTCTGTTAATAATAGTTCACAAAATTGTGAGACACCATTAGTACCTTAGACCTGTAAAAAGCATCTCAAAACACGTTTTGAGCCTGTTTTGATTTGCCATTATGAGCTATTATCTTTGTTTTAATGGGTACTGTATTCTTATTTCAAGATAGCTGTAAAAGGCAAAAGGTTTTGAATCTGTTAAGTGTTTTGTATTACATTGAGAAAGTTTACCTCTACGAAGAGAGGAGAAACAGTGCTGGAGCAAGTGAATGTTTTTCAAAGGTTTGGGCTGATTTTAATGTTTTATGTATTTGAGAGATCCTATTTTTGGCTTATTTTAACTTTTTTGGTATAATTATTCTTTGAATTTAATCTTATGTAGTCTTTAACTAATTTGGTCTTTTAAAAAAACTAGGACCAATGTAAACTATATATTTAAAAAGTATAGTACAAGTTAAGTGACCTGAGAAATGGCAAGATTTTAAAAAAGGAAAAAAATCCTGGTTGGATAGCTCAGTTGGTTAGAACATTCTTCCAATACCCTGAGGTTGAGAGTTCAATTCCCTGTCAGGCCACAGACAAGAATCAAGCAATGAATGAATAAATAAGTGGAACAAATAATCAATGTTTCTCTCTCCCACTCGCTCTCTCTCCTTCCCTCCCTTCTTCTGTCTCTAAAAAAGCAATAAATAAAAAATTAAAGAAGAGGAAAAAATCATTTTTGACTAGTAAAATTGCCCAAATTTTACTACCAAAATTAGTGTTCCCTTTCTAACTTCAACACTTCTATGTATACTGATTAAAATGAAACTAGTTAGAACATAGGAGGTAGAAAATGGAATTTTAAATTGCGTTTTTTCTTTTTTTAAGTTTAAATAGTTGATTCTGATTAAAGGTGTTTCTTTGAAAAAATCTAGTTTTATAAACATGGACTTGAATTTATGGGGTGGACGAAGGTAAATTCATAATAGCTTTATAAAAAAGTTTCCATCTCACACTGACCAGTATGTCTTAGTTGCTTGGGCATCATCCCAGGAAGTGAAAGGTTGCGGGTTCAATTCCCTGTCAGGGCACATGCCTGGGTTGCAAGTTTGGACACTGGTAGGGGTACATACAAGTAACGGATTGACGTTTCTCTCTCACATTGATGTTTCTCTCTCTTTTTCCCTCCATTCCCCTCTCTAAAAATAAATAAAACCTTTTTTTAAAAAGGTTCCCATATTCTTTGCAGTTTTCAATTGCCTAGCATGCCCTTGTCCTTTCCTATGGATGTAAATATATACATTTTAAAATCATAAAAATGCAGTGACAGAACTACCCTGTTTACAACTTCATCTTGTGCCTTGCAATTCAAAGTGAAGTCCATGGACCATTAGAAGTGGCCTGGGAGCTTGTTAGAGACACAGAATCTCTGGCTCTGGACCTACTGACACTCAGAATCTTCATTTCAACAAGGTACCCAGGTGATCGATGCACACCCAAGTGTGAGAATTACTGATGTAGTTCTTAACAATCCGATACCCTCAAGAATAGATGCTAAACTTCCCTTTTATTTTTCGTGACCTCTGTAAACATTCAAAGTAGCATTAATTGGGTCATTTCAGACTAATATATCTTCACCAATTAATAATTTATTATTGTTCAAAAGAAAGTGTGAGAGTGTCTTGGACTTTGAGAAACTTTGTAAGGAAGGACTGAAATATGGAGTGACTCCCTGATTCTGAGGAATAGTTTGAGTTCAAATAAAAAGCCCCTTATATTTGGTCAGATAATTTGACATTTCCAACTGTGTTATCTACTTTCCTGAATATTATTACATTTTTGTTACCCTTTAAACAGTGTGCTTGATCTGAACAGACACTAGTTCTTTTGGACTCTTAGTAGGATTTCGCACATCACTTTTTACCATCCAACTGATTCCGGTATAAGGACATAATTTGGCCATCTCCTTTTATTCTTTTAAAAAAACATTTGCTGAGAGATAAGAGCAGTGAATAGGAAAGACAGGGGAGAAACAATAAAAATACAAACAGGTAAGTGAAATCACTTCAGGTAAGTTTAAGTTCTGCATGGTAGAGTAAACAGGGTGATGCCGGTCCGTGAGGGGGAGAAAAAGCACTTTAGTGAGAGCGGCCTGGGAGAGCCTCTGCAGGTGGTGACATTTGCACCGAGATCTCCAAGTCAAGAAGGAGCCCGGTGAAGCTCTGAGGCCTGAAAAGAAAGCCAGTGTCAGGAAAGTTCCCCCAAAGCAGCACTATGTAAGCAGCATCTTGAACAAATTCTAGTTAGCTAGGAAGAAGAAAGCAGTTGCCAACAGGTACTTTTTCATATTCCCAAGGAAGTAGTTTGAGACAGCTAGTGCGCCCGCCCTGTGTGAGGCCTCAGAGTTCCTAAGGACAGGGTTCAAGAGCAGATAAGGAGCAGATCACAGAGGATTTCCTTTGCCATCTATCTTCAAGGAGTTTGGCTGTGATATTCCTGTACTTGGTGGGATTAAAGGGTTTTAAGCTGGAGAACAGGCAGGGTCAGATTTTACTCTCAGGTTGATAATGCTGTCAGTAGACTAGAGGATGGATTTCATTCATAAACAGCTATAAAAGGTTTTTAAAATCAGGTAGTACTATAGGGAACTGTTAGGGTTCATTCAGCTTCTAAATTTAAAGTAAATTACTCAAGGATAAAGAAATTGCTTTAAATACCCGAACAAGAAAGTACTTGTAATCACTTATATCTTGTGGAACTTAGACATTTGAGGTTCATATTAAGAGGCAGGCAGTATTGTTGAAAGATCAAATAAATGTAAAGTGTCTTTGGAAACAGATTTTAGGTCAAGATTTTACAATTTAGTATGTGTACTCCAGTTATCTTATTTGTGTGTAAGTTATTAGGTGGAGTCTAATGAAATAATTATAACCTTTTTCTTATTTCAGAGAATACTATTTCTACCCAGTTCTTTGCATTAACAAGATATATTTTGGAAAGGAGAATAATTATCAAAGGGTCTGGTTTTTATTTTTTTTAAACTACCTGAAAAATGAACCATTTTGGCTACTAATTTAGTAGCCATTTGAATATTGTCCAAATCTTAGTCCAAAAATTTAAGATGGCTCTTTCTTAGTCTCCTAAGTGCTATAACAAAATATCAGACAGTTGATGGCTTAAACACAAAAATGTATTTTCTCACTTTTCCGGAGGCTGGGAAGTCCAAGACCAAGGTGCCAACAGATCAGGTTTCCGGTGAGGTCTCCCCGGCTTGCAGAATGGCCTGCCTTCTGGAGCTCTGCACACTGAAGGCCTTGCATGATTGGTGGGAGTGGGGAGAGAACTTTTCTCTTTCTCTGCTGTAAAACCACTAATCCTATTGAATTAGGGCCCAGCCCTTAAGGACCTCATTTAACCTTGATTACCTCCTCTCTCTCCAAATGCAGTCAGTCACACCCAGGGGTTAGAGTTTCAAAATCTGAATTCTGGGGGGACACATTTCAGTTCATAGTGAAGGCCAAGTTGACCTTTTTCTAAAAAAGTAAATCTAGATATAAGTATATACAATTTAATTTTGAAGTTTTGGGGTTCCTAAATCTGACCGTACTGAAGAAAAACAAATTTTCAGGGCAACAAAGTGGAGACAGGAGAGAAATGGTCGCAAACAAACAACAAAAAAAAGTACTTGTTAATAGCTGTGACACTTTAGAAAATTGTATGTCATATAATCATTCATTAGCTGTAAGGTTTATCTTCAAAGCTCTTATTTCTGCATGTTCTATTATTTCCAGAGCCTGTAGCAGGGAGTCAAAAGTTATAATTATAGGACTCTCACAGTGCCTTCATGTATCTGGTGACCAGTGAGAGGTAAAATTTGCAGAAGCTAAAGGTCTTTATATCTTGGGTTTTTCTTTAGTTTGACTTTGGGACAATTAAAGTGAAATTGATTGTTCGGAATTTTAGTTATATTGAACTCAGGATATTTGTGTGTGTGTGTGTGAATTGGAACGAAAGATTTTAAAAACCAAGCAATGCGCCAGGATCATAGACTTTTAGGGTTGAAATGGAACCTCAGAAATTGCTTCAAGTAGCCACCAGACCAGGAAAAAAGTCAGCTGGTTCATTTTATTACTGTAATGCATGCACTTGTTTAAAAATACATTTCCAAAGGCAGAAAGACAGAGGACTTTTTTTGTTGGTCTTGTTTAATTGACTTGACATGACATGACGCAGAAATTTTAAATTTTATTTCTGATAGTATTATTTTAACTATTCATCTCAGTTTCTTAGACTTACGGAAGTCGTTTTAACCTTTTGATTATCTATACAATTGAGTGAAAGTTTAATCTTAGAAATATAATATTATACTTAGCACTTACCTAACATGCACTACTAGCACATATTCAACTTTGGAATATTTCTCCAAGATTTTATTCTCAGCTTTCTCTTTTCTGCACTCTTTACCTGAGTTACCTTCATTCCTTCTTGAGTTTCCTATCTATCTTGTACAAATAATTGCAGATCTGAATTTCTAGCTGTGTTATTTTCTCTGCATTCCAACCTCTGTTTCTTTCTATTGGCTACACATCTCTACCTAGATGCTCACCTAGCCCTTAAAAGTCAGTTATGCTAGAAAATAGTCATCATCTTTTCCTATTAAGTTTATTCCTTTTTACTAAATTTCCTATTTTTGTTCATAGAATAATTGTCTTCCCTGTCGCTCGTTCTTAGAGCCTCAACACTAACTTTGATTCCCATGTCTTTTCCAGGCCATAAAGCCAATTGCTGGCCATGCAACATTATTACCATGTTATTCTTGCATCCAGATTCTTAAAGCCACGGCACAGTATCTGCCCCATGCCTTCAACTTGATCGCCAGTGTGCGAGAATAAGACCGGCATTCCTGTTGGGTAGCTCTAGCCCAACCTCCCGGCTCTAGTCGCCTTCTATCTCAAGTCAATCTTCTAAAAATACTTTAACTTTTTTCATTACAAAGTGATATGTGTTCAGTGGGGAAAATAGAGAAGATACAGAAAATAAAAAGGAAGTAGAAAATGCCTATGTTCCCAATACCTAAAGATAATCACTATTAACATTATGTGATTCTTTCCAATTCTTTCTCTATGATGTATACATAATGTTTTTAAATAAAATGTTTCCAGCCCAGCCTGTATATTACTGCCAGACAACTACATTATTTATTCTTTTTTTTTAAGCTTTTATTTATTTATTTTTAGAGAGGGAAGGGAGGGAGAAAGAGAGAGAGAAACATTAATGTGCGGTTGCTGGGGGTCATGGCCTGCAACCCAGGCATGTGCCCTGACTGGGAATCGAACCTGCAACACTTTGGTTCGCAGCCCACGCTCAATCCACTGAGCTACGCCAGCCAGGGCTTCTTTTTCTTATTGAGATAAAATTGATATATTACATTATTTGACATATAGCATTATATTCATTTCAGATGTACAAAATAGTGATTCACTGTGTGTATATATTGCTAAATGATCACCACAGTAAGTCTAGCTCACTGCCTTTACCACACATAGCTACAAAAATTTTCCCTTGTGATAAGAACTTTTAAGATTTACTCTCTTAGCAATTTTCAAATATGTAACACAGCACTGTTAACTGTAGCCACCATGCTGTACCATACATCATCTCCAGGACTTATTTATTTTATAACCAAACGTTTGTGCATTTTGACCACCTTCACTCATTTTGTCCACCATCTCCCCAACCTAGCAACCACCAATGTGTCTTCTGTTTATATGAGTTTGGAGTGTTTTTTGTTTGCTTTGTTTTGCCTTAGATTCCACATATAAGTGGTATTATATGGTGTTTGTCTTTCTCTTTGTGACTTATTTCACTTACTATAATGCCTTCAAGGTCCAACCATGTTGCCGCAAGTGGCAAGATTTCCTTCTTTTTTGTGGTTGAACGATGCTCCACTGTGTACACGTATACCACATTTTCTTTACTCATTCCTCCATCGCTGGACACTTACGTTGCCTTCATGCCTTGGCTACTGTAATTGGTGCTGCAGCGAACATGGGGATGTCTACATCTTTTTGAGTGCTTTCATTTCCTTCGGGTGAATACCCAGAAGTGGAATTGCTGGATCATATGGCAGTTCTATTTTTAATTTTCTGAGGAACTTCCATACTGTTTTCCATAGTGGCTGCACCAATTTACATTTCTACCAACAGCTCGTAGAGTTCCTTTTTCTCCACATTTTTGCCAATACTGATTTCTTGTCTTTTTGATAATAGCCACTCTACTAAGTGTGAGGTAATAACTCATTGTGGTCAGAGTATTATTCTTTTTTTTTTAAGATTTTATTTATTTATTTTTAGAGAGGGAAGAGAGGGAGAGAGAGAGAAACATCAATGTGCAGTTGCTGGGGCCTGTGGCCTGCAGCCCAGGCATGGGCCCTGACTGGGAATCGAACCTGCGACACTTTGGTTCGCAGTCCATGCTCAATCCACTGAGCTATACCAGCCAACGCCAGAGTATTATTCTTAAAGCCTGATTCTAATTTAATCTGTGTTTGTCACTTACAGAAGAAAAAAAAAAGGCTTTGAATACTTTGCTTGATATTCAAGCTCTTTGAAAATCTGGACCCAATAGATTCTTCCTGCTTTGTTTGCAAAAAGTCCTGTCCCAGATCTTCAGAACAACTACTTAAGTTCCTTGCCATTCCAAACATGCTGCAACCTCCAGCCGTTTGCACACACCAGTTCCTGTCACAACTCAACGTGATCTTTACAGAGCAGTCCAAATGCTGTCTCTTCCATGAAGCCATCAACCACCTAATCGTTCTCATCCCCCACCTCTTAGAGAGAAGTCCTCTGTCCCTCTTTCGAACTTCCATAGTACTCACAACACTCCCTGATTCTAGATGATGAGTTTCTTGTGAACACAGACCTGTATTATATATATTTTTAGCACCTAGCATGATGCCTTAAGCACAGCAGGTGTCAAGTAAATGCTGAATTAATAAATGATTGAATGAATAGTTGAGCACTGCTTCAGGGTCACTATACCTCTTATTAAAGATTTTGTAGATGTAGAAGGAACTTAAACAAATAAAACTTATTCAGGTTAGAGGGAATCGGTTAGGGAGACAGAATCAAACACCAGAACACTCCAAATCCAAGTTTGCCCTTATCTTCTGAGCTGGGATGTGGGTCTTCCTCATGAATGAGTAAGTATTTAGAGTGTGGACTGCCCAATGTTTGAACACTATTCTGCTTTCATAGAAGGGTGGCAGTGTTCCTTCTCCTGCTATGGGTAGGAAGAAGTGCAGGTAGATAATTCTTTCTCAGTTGCCTGGCAGCTGGCAAATGACTTTTGATGAATGAGATGCTCCCACCCAGGACCAGGACGTTGAATCTTGAGGGCCCAGGGCACAACAGAGACAATTTGTGGCAGTTGTGGAGATGCTAAGAGTCCGGTGGAGCAGAAGTAAGTGGCAACAGCATCAGCAGACAGTACTGTGCGTGATCCTGATTGCACTTTTGCCTTTCAGGCCTGCTCATTTTCTGAGCTTCCTGTTCCATTCTGCTGCAAGAGAGGCTCTTTGGATGTGTGGTCTAACACCACCAGACACTGAACTCAGTTCTGACACTGTCTCCCTGGAGGTAGCGTCAGACCCCACAGGTTAAGGGCTCCGTCCCACAAACTGCCTTCCACGTCCTCCAGTCCAAGTTACCTGCGCTTTTATGACTGACCAGCTACATAGAACAGAGGTTCTCAGACCTCTTCCTCAAGTTTGGTTAATTTTCTAGAGCAGCTCACAGAATACAGAGAAACATTTGCTCAGGTTTACCAGTTTATTATCAAGGATACAGCCGCACAGCCAGCTGAAGAGGTACATTGGATGCGGTCCAGAGTGGCTGAGCATGGGAGCTTCGATTCCCGTGGAAGTGGAGTGTTCCTCCTTCCAGGCGTGTGGATGTATCTCCCAGCGCAGAAGCTCTCAGGACCCCATCCTTTTGGGTTTTATCGAGGCTTCATTACACAGGCATGGTTGATTAAATCTTTGGCCACTGGTGACTATCTGTAGCTCTGCCCTGCTACCCAGCAGTCGGGAGGTGGAGCTGAAAATTCCAACCCTCTAATCTGTTCTGGTTCCATTGGCAACCAGCCCCCATCCTTAGAGGCTTTCCAGAAGTCACCTCACTAACATAAGCTCAGGTGTAGTTGACAGGGGTTAGTTATGAATAACAAGACTCACCTTTATTGCTCTTCTCACTTAGGAAGTTCTGAGTTTTAGGAGTTCTGCACCACAGTCAGGATGGAGACCAAATACATATTTCTTGTTATAAATCATAATACCACCTATAACCTTTTTTTTTTGGCCTAAGTTAACCAGAATTGGTTTCTATCATTTGCAACTAAGAACCCTGGTAGTGACTGTTATCTTTAATACTTCCAGTGGAACTGCATCATACGTGCATTTCATTGAACTCCCACCATGTCAGATAAAATTCTATAGTGAGGAGACTACCAATGACAAAGAACATAGCAGTGAAAGCTGTTCAGTAGAACCACTTTGGGAAATGCCAAATAATTCCCTACAACTTTTCAATAACAACGAATATTATATGGATGTGATCAAGTAAGAATTACATCCATATCTTGGAAACCTTGGTTCTGCACCTGCTACATACTTGATATATATATTATCTCATTTAATCCTCACAACAGTCTGTTAATTTTTATTAAGAGAGTATTGTGCTCAGTGAAATAAGCCAGTCAGAGAAAGACAAATACCATATGATTTCACTTACATGCGGAATCTAATGAATAAAATAAACAAGTGAACAAAATAGAAACAGACTCATAGATTCAGAAAACAGACTGACATCTGCAGAGGGGAGGGGAGTTGGGGAGCTGGGTGAAAATGGTGAAAGGATTAAGCAAAAAAAAAGAAAAACTCATAGACACAGACAATAGGTTGGCAATTATAAGAGGGAAAGGGTGGGTGAGAGGAGAGAGAAGAGGGCAAAGGAGGGATAAATGGTGATGGAAAAAGACTTCACTTTAATGATGAACACACAATACAATATACAGGTGATGTATTGTAGAATGGTACACTTGACACCTATATGATTTTAGTAACCAATGTCAATCCAATAAAGTCAATTAAAAATTTTTTTTAAACAAGGAGGTTATAGAGGCTTGATAGAAAACAGAATAAACTCTTTAGAATTCCTTATCTATTTATACTGGTTATCTAGAACTAAGAGTAGTGGAAATGCCCATATTTTTATACATCACAGACTATGTTAGAAAATATTGTTTTTGTTTACTAAACTCTAACTGAAATTTAGCACTTCCTATAATTTATGAATGTTTGACAACAAGCCACACAAGTATTGGCAATATCCAAGACTTTGTCAACAGTGACAGATATTTTATAATATATAACAGTTACAGAAATCTCAAAATACTATTTATGTTTATCTTTGAAGTGGTAAATATTAGACTTCCTTCTAACTGTTATTACTAAATAGAGAAACACATATATTGCTATACGATAAATTTGTTTAATATTTTGATCATTTTATTTCAGTGTAATTAGTTTCCCTTGTAATTCTAAGTGGTTGATTTTTTTTTTTCACTTACAGCATTATTCTGAGAAGGCAGCTGTAGGCTTCACCTCACACAGAGGTTAATGTCACAAAAAAAGGTTAAGAATCCTTTTATAGATAGACTTTTTTTTCTTTAGATGAGCTCAGCGGTTCCCAAACTTAACTGTGTATGAGAATTACTTGAAAGGATTTTATAAATAAAACCAGGTGTACGGCCTGGGATTTTCAAGGACAACTTGAACTGTCTGCAGTTTCGGCCTCGAGTGTTGATCTTTGTAACCCAGCCGCCTTGTGTAAGATGTGACTCCATTCTAGAGTGTTTTCAAGTAGATCCACAGACCCTTGGGAATATGAAGACATGAAAATAGGTCTAAACATCCTTTATGAGGTTGTTTAAATGTTATGTATTCATTGTGACAATTATCTCCTTTAAAAAAAATGCATAGCAGATCATCTGGATGACCACCAAACAGTTCTGTGGTTCACTGTTGTTAAAGGGCCTGAGCTTGTGTTTACCATAGCCCAAAGCCAAGTGGTGCCACTTGACTTGTCTTGAAGTGATGAGGAAAGTATAGAAGCAAAAGTGGAATTAACGCACAGATGTGGGACTCGAAGGCCAGATGACGTCAAGGCAGGCTGTGTGAATGAAGTTTCCCCGGGAATGCGGGCAGAGGAAAGTGGTGGGGGAATTAAGCTATCACATGGCAAGTACTTACACTTTACAACAAAAGCTGAAACACGGTGGATAGGGGCATAATTGCTTTGGGGGTTATTGTATCAACAGAATTAATAGCATCTTTATGTTAAATCAGTGTTGTTAACTTTAATTTGAGGAGGGGTTGTGAATTGGTTGTGTAGAAGTTATAGAAAAGCTGTAAGAAGTTTATTGCAGTTTTATGAATAAATGGGCAGTCTCATCTTCAGTAGTAGCTCAGGCCACAACTTTCAAGTCATCTTTGACACCACTCTTTCATATTCAATCAACACAGCAAAGCCCATTGGCTGTTCCTTTTCAGCTATTTCAGAATTTAACTTCTTCTTACTACTACCTCCACCACCACCACCATGGTGGCACTGACTGCCATCATTTCTTGCCTGGACTTTTGTAACGGCTAATTCCAGATTTCCCTGTTTTTAAACTTTGCACTCCTACAATTTGTTTTTCACAGAATAGTCACAGTGATTTTTTAAAATACTTAAATCACTTCTTTCCCAAAATACTTTAATGGCTTCCCAGCTGACTTAGAATAAAATCCAAAGTCTTAATGGTGTTACATAAGGCCCCGTCTCTTCCCCTGCTCTACTCTCCATTGCTCACTCTGTGCTACCCACTCTGGCCTGGCTTCTCCTGGAATACACCAAGCATCTTGCTGTGTTCTCTGCCTGGACCACTCTTCCTTGCTAGGTGTCTTCAGGGCTTTTCCTTGCTAGATATCTTCAGGGCTTCTCCTTCAGTTCCTTTAGCCTTCAGGTGTCTGCTCAACTGTCAGATCATCAGAGAGATCTGTCTTGACCTCTGACCCTGCTTCATTTTATCTTTCCTTATTATATGTGTTAATACCTGACATATCAATACTTAATGTGTTTCTTTCTGTTGGAATACATATAAACTCTGTGCAAGTAGGGAACAACCTAAAGCCTTGTGCAGTACTAGACACATATTAGGCACTTAATAAATATTTGCTGAATGAATGAATACATGAATAAATAAAGTGAATGACTAAAAAAATTAAAGTCGTAGGGATCTGTGAGAATTTTTTATAAGCAATCTAAATATTAATCAAGTTTAAGAAACCCTATTTTAATGAGTAAATTATCATTTCCATTTTCATACTGTACATATGACTAAGTTACAGTAAGAAGTGAAGACTTCAAAAGCCTGGTTAAATCTATTGGAATAGTTTGGAATTTACATAGACAAATCAGCACCATTTTTGTACTGGTTTTAACTCAGGTAAAGTACCATTTTCCCACAATGGATGAATAATTTATTTCAAGTTGCTAGCTTCATATTAAAGTATCACACAAAACTAACATTTTCAGGGTTAAATTCAAGAAATCCAAAGGAGATTTCCTGCTGTGACTGGTGTGGCTCAGTGGATTGGGTGCTGTTCCAAAACCCAAAAGGTCACAGGTTCAGTTCCCAGTCAGGGCATGTGCCTGTGTTGGGGGCCAGGTCCTTGGTTGGGAGCAGGCAAGAGGCAACCAATCGATCTTTCTCTCCCTCATTCTCCATCCCCCTCTCTCTAAAAATAAATAAATAAAATCTTTTCTTTTTCAAAGGACCTTTTTCTTTCCCATCTGCCTGTCAACCTAAGCATCTATTTTTTTAAGGGGTGGAAGGAAATAATAGTCTTTAAGAAACCAAAATAATTGATATTTTTGCTTTTGAGCACACATAAAGTCTTAAAAAGGTGACTGGGAAGAGTATTCTTCACAATATTTAATGTCGATTGACCCAGGAGTAGTCTAAAGGTTATAGTTATTATGATACCCAGTAACCCCCAGCCACTTCTGCATTACTGGCCCAAGTAGAGATGAGATGATCGCTAAGGTTCCCTTCCAGTTCTCAAATGGAGTGATGAATGATCACCATGGGCGTATATAATTGCTGATATAAAAGGCAAGTGTCATCTAGTTTCATTTTCAAAGTGAAAGTACCATAAAAAAGGTTTCTTATCTCAGAATAACAGGTGTCAGTGGCAGACTGTAGCAACAGCTAACCAAAACAGTCATTTATTTCTGTAAAGACAGTTCTCTTCAAGCCTGTTTCTTTCTGTAAAGACAGTTCTCTGCAAGCTGTCTGGGAGGCTGTATTGTAGCTAGATTAGAAAAGACACTGGACTCAGTCTTGACTTTGAAAAAGTCCTATCACTTATTTTTACTTCATTTTTTACTGCTGTAAAATGAATATTTTATCTGCCTTCTGGGAGCAAGATAATGAATGAAATAATAGGAATTTACACAGATGAAGTTTAAGTTTGAGAGTCCTTCATTTATACCAGCCCTCTAAGGCCCTATACCTATTTGTGTGGGAATTGCGTACAAAGTTTTTTTTTAAAGAGATCCCCAAATGTGTTTACTCTTTCATCCCCTGAAAAACTAAATCCACCACTACTTGTTGAAGTGTTATGAGGGCCTTTAGAGAAATAATGGCAAAGAAGTCCAATCTTACATTAAATTAAACTTTTCTTGATTACCGTGTAAGATATAGCAAAGTAGGAAAACTTTTTGCTAGTTTTAAAAGATTTATTTGTGTATTATTACGGGGAGGGGAAGGGAGGAAGGAAGAGAGGGAGAGAAACATCCATTGGTTGCACATCCCCCGACCCGGGACCAAACCCACAACCTAGGCAGGTGCCCGCCCTGATCAGGCATCAAACCCGCAGGCTTTCAGTTTACAGGACAGTGCTTCAGGCGACTGAGCCATACCAGCCAGGGCAACAAGTGTTTTTTTCTTATACTGAGTCATAATGTCTGTGAAAAATAATTTACTGGATTATCATTGTTGGCAGATTTCCCTTTCTTAGACTAAAGAATGAAAAAAAAAAATTCGGTTGCCTGTCTCTGATAAAATCTTCTATTAATAAGCTAGCTGGATTTTGGATTGTTCAGTTGGCCTAAGGGCCCAAGACCTGAAATACTGCATTCTTGGCACAGTTCTGCGTCCTCACTATAAACGCAATACCTGAGTTTGCAGGAGGTCAAGGAAGAGGGGAAAAATAATTTCATGCGTATTATTTCATCTTCACTTAATTATTAAAATGCTGTCCTCTTGGAAGAAAAAATATTCCTCATATTTTGAGGGAAGGATGGATTGAAAGATAATTTTTAGTATAAAACTGGGATGAAAAAGGGAAGGATATTTCAGCAGACTTTTAGAGAGTGTCTGCTATATAAAGAGACCATGGGCCTAGCAGTTCAGCTCCTAGGTATTTAGTCAAGAGAAACAAAAACGTATGTTCACACAAAAACTTGTACACAAATGATTGTAATAGTATTATTATAGAAGCCCTTTCATATAGCACGTTCAGAACAGGGACATCAAAGAAACGGGAAGTAGATTAGTGGTTGCTTAGGAACGGAGGGATGGAACAAGGGGGTGATGGCTACAAGGTATGGGACTTCTTTTTGTGGTGATGAAAATGTTCTGAAATTGACTAGGATGGCCGCACATATTTGTGAATATGCTAAACACCATGCATTGAGTTGTATACTTTCACAGGGTCAGTTGTATAGGATGTGAATTACATCTCAATAAAAACTGGTTTTTAAAAACTATTGCATGAGGATACAATGTTTAATTAAAACATACATTTAGACATGTATCCTGCCCTGAAGAAGCACTTGTCACCCAGCAGGAGCCCTAATATGTGTGCATTTAAAACTGAAGCCAAGAGAGAAAACAGTAGGTGTTACAGAAGAGGTGACACTTAGCTGGACTGGGAGGGTGGCTGGGACTCGGATGTTCTAGGCAGAGGCAACAACATAAGCAAAGACAAAGTTATGAAAATGTAACTGTACAATAATTCATTTTGTCCTGATTATCGAGTTTAGAATTTAGGTTAGAGTAATGCTTTGGGGCCAGCTTTGAATGTCAGCTCGCTAAAGTAGGCCACAGGGAGAGATTGAAGGGTTTCTGAGCAAAGATATGATGTTATCTGAGCTGTGCTTCAGGAAGATGATTATGGTAACAGTGTTTTTAAGACGAACTCCAGAAAAGATAAGTGGCTGAAAGCAGAAGCAGAGGGAAGGGATAATGAGGACTAACAGAAATGGAAAGTGAAGAGCACAAAAAAGAAATGTGTGAAGCAGAATTGTGAATTAATTGGGGCAAAGGGAAGGGAAGAGTCAAGTTAATGGGAGGTGCGTGTGAACCATTTAGGGGAGAAGCCAAATAGATGCTTGAAAACATGGGACTGGACCTTAGAACGGAGTTTAGCACCGACGAGTGACGCTGTGTTACATGAAACCATTCCATGGGCAAAAATTAGGAGAGCGGCTTGCACTCACACAGAGAGCTGCAGGCAAATACTTCAAGGACCACATTTTACTTAGAGATCATAGAGAAGATAAACTAAAGAAGGAATAATCTGGAAAAACAAGAAAAGACAGTTTCATGGAATCCAAAGAGACATTTCTAGAGAAAGAAGAGAGGTGGTGAAAGGGAAGGAAACTGAGAACACCCTTTAGATGTGGTGGATAAACCTCCGAGTCTAGTTTTCAGGCTCAATAACATGTGCAGTGTTCTAGCAGGAGGAAAAAATGGTAAAACTCAGAAACTGTCATTCTTAGAAGCCTTAGACAGTTTTAGAACATTGATAGAGGCATGCACCTGAAGATGGGGAGACTACTTATTTTAAGAAAATAGTGTAAAAATGAGTATTTAGAGAGAAGAAAAATACTAAGCATGGATGTTTATAGCATGAGAATAGTTTCTGAAAGTGAACATCTCCCACATTTGAAATTAGCCAGGACATGAGGATGTCAGTAAATGCCTTCTTTAAATCTATTGTCTTAGAAATTTTGCAACTCGTATTAATGTAATAGCAAAAGGAATGTTTTCATTTGTTGAGGCTATAGTCAGACTAGATTAGCAGGGTAGAAATGCAGACATAACAATGACTGATTAGTTGGTGATTCAGTAAAATGCGATGCTGAATTCCAGCAAGTTTTAGGTACCAGTTAATCTAAGGCATCTCATAGCCACACAATCAGGGAGTAACAAAAATAATGAAGAAGATTAGTTTATAAGTACAGACGTGAGTGGAGATTGGGACATCCTCAGCAGGAAAAATGTGAAAATGGAGGCTGGTATCTTTTTTCTAGTCCCCACCCCACCACACCCCCTACCACAGAGGCCTTCATCTCCAAAGCTAGTCAAGTGTCTAAAAATTATTTCAATAGCATAAGTTTTAAATTGTTACATTCTTTGATCCAACAAATACCTTTCTAGAAATCCATTCCAAAGAAAGCCTTAAGACATAGATAGATAATATGCACAAAGATCTTCAAAACATAATAAATTTTAATAGTTCAACAAAGGGTTGGCTATAGCCTTGTTTTCAAATTGTGGAGAAACAGTTACAAATGAAATATGGCTCTTCCATAAGATATACATTGAGTAGTCATTAAATGATCTTCGTGAATAGTGTTTGATGACATGGCAAAATGCTTATAATATAGTTAGACAAAAGAGGTGGTCTATGACATTATATGTGTAAATGCAATCTCAGCTGTTTAATAAGATAAATATGGGCATGAAGAAATAAATAAATATGTGCTTAGAGAAACGTATGCCAACTTGGTAATGGAGTTTTTCCTGGGTAAGATTATGGATTTTTTTTTTCATATAGTACTATATATTTCCCAGATTTTCTACATTGGGCATGTACTTCTTTAGTGGATAATAAAGAATAATCATTACTCCCAAAGTGTGGGGGATTGGTTACAGGAGAGCCTCAGAAAAGGAAGATGGATGAGTCAGTGTAAAGCGTCATGCCTATCGGAAAAGCAATGCAGAATGTAAGCCTTCCTGACAGACAATCAGTAGCATCAATGTGTGCTGTCAGATTAGTCCTGTTTGCTGGTAGCCGCTATTGAGTTTCCCTGGACTCGAGCAAACCAGCGGAAGCCTCAACACAGATTCCAAAATCTAATGACACGTTTGTTTCCTGGCATTGCCGGTGAAGGAGTAGCCTGTGTCTCTGTTGGGAAAACTTCAGCTTTTACGTTTGTCACCCACAAACAGATGAAGATAAAATTCTAACTTTGTAATATTATTTGTAAATAAATACGTAAAGCTGCCTTGTTATCAACTGTTGCTTCTTTAATTTTGCCCCTGTACTCAACGTATTTTATTCTTCTCTTCCCATAGGTGCACCATAAATACAGAAGACCAAAATTACAAAAGAGGAGCAAAGGTTGCTGCTAAAATGAATTTGAGCAATACAGTATATTTTGTGCCATACACAAAAAGGTATTGTCCATAGATCCAAGCTTTCTCATATAAAATGGGGACCAATTGTACAGTTTGGTTTTCTATAATTAATTTTTATATTTGTAAGAGAAATACATTAAAGGGAAAGAAAAACGTTAATAAAATTGGGATAAAATATTATTTCATAAAACTTTTTAGGTTCAAGTTATTCCTTTATAGATTTTTATTACTCTCAGTTACAGCTTACAATATAGAGAATTACTGAGTTAAAAGAAATGAGCTAAAGTTGTTTTCTGTCATCAAGTTATTTTTTGTTGTAGTAATACACATTAGCAAAAAGAAGAAAATTAAAAAAAATTACCTGAAATCCCAACACTTATTTCAGATAAAACACAAGCCTACAAAGAAATCTAAATTTGCAGGTGAAAGAAGCCACATTGACCACTTTCAGGGTCACACCTTTCCTATACTCTGCCTACTTACACCTGCCTTTCACTATGAGAAAACAAAACAAGCAATAAAAAAATGGCCTCGTATAAAATTCCTATTAGGATATCACTGGGTCAAAGATTGCACCCAGTCTATTCTTCCAGTTATGTATCCTTATGCCCTCACCAAAAAAAAAAAAAAAAAAAAATGCATCTTTTCTCTATTACTGTGCCAATTTGGTGGGCGAAATGAGATGCTTTATTATTCTAGTTTTTACTTCTTTAATTACTAGTGAAATTATATATGTTTTACATCATTAATGCCCACTGCTATTTCATTTTTAAATTTCCTGTTTATGTCCTTCAAGTGTATGGGTGGGTGTATGTATATGTATGTGTTCACCTCCCCGATATTAAGGGTAACTGGCAACTATTTTGTAAGAACTGTCCCCACTTTATTTACCTTGCAGTTTTTGTGTCCTTTTAAAACAACATTATTGGTGTATAATTAACACATGATAATTGAATATATTTAAAGAACATGTTTAACATATCTATAAATGTAATATTTATTAATACATCACATGTTGTCAATATATTTATTAGTTATTAACTTGTATTTCTATTAATATTCATCCATGTGGTTTCATTCTATTATGCTTATTTATTATTTACTGATATATATATTTATTGCTACATTAATATTTATCAATATGGTCATGTTAATAAATGAATATATATATGAAGCCATCAGTATGATAAATATATATATCCAACATTCCCAAAAGCTTTCTCATAGCCCTTTTTAACCCCTCCGTTTTCTTATCGCAACCGTATCCCTAACCCTACCCCCAGGCAACCACTGATGTGCTTTCTGCCTCGTTAGGTTCATTTGAATTTTCTACAATTTTATATAATAAATGAAATCATAAAGTGCATACCCCTTTTTTATCTGGCTTCTTTCACTTAGCATAATTATTTTGAGATTCATCCATGTCGTAGCATGTATCCATACAGTCGGTTTCAGTGCTGAGTTGCGTTCCATTGTCTGCATCTACCACAGACTGTTTATCCATTCATGTGTTGATGGACATTTGGGTTGTTTCCAGTTCGGGCTGTTAAAAATAAAGCTGCTATGAACATTTTTATACAGGGCTTTGTTTGGACATATGCTTTCATTTTTCTTGGCTAAATACCTAGAAGTGGAATGGCTCCATCAGATGGTAGATGCATGTTTAACTATTTAAGAAACTGCCAAACTGTTTTCCAAAATGTTTGTACTATTTTTACATTCTTGCCAGCAGTATATGAGAGATCAGTTCCTTCACATCCTTGCCTACACCTCATATACTCTGTCTCTTGAATGGTAGCCATTCTAATAGGTATGTAGTAGTATCTCTTTGCGGTTTTAATTAACATCTCTTTGGTAAATAGCGATATTATTAAGTATTTTTTCTTTCATTTATTTGCCATTCATATATCTTACTTAGTGGAATGTCTGTTCTAATCTTTTCCCCATTTTTCACATTGGGTTGTTCATTTTGTTGAGTTGAAGATTTTTTATATTTTATAGGTATGAGTCCTTTATGAGATATGGTTTGCAAATATTTTCTCCTAATCTGTATCTTTTCATTCTCTTAACGGTTTTAGAAAGTATATGTTTTTAATCTTGATCAAGTCTAATTTATCAGTTTTTTCCTTTATGGATTTTGCCTTTGTTTTTATATCTAAGAACTCTTTACCTAATCTAATTTCACAAAGGTTTTCTCTTGTGTTTTTTGCAAGGATGTGTTTAGTTGTAGGTTTCACATTTAGTTCTGTAATCCATTTGAAATTAATTTTTGTATATGGTGTTAGTATGGATAATTTTTTTTATCTGTATAGGCAATTGTTCCAACACCATTTGTTGAAGACTTTCTCTACTAAATTGCCTTTGCAGTTTATCAAAATTCATTTGTGCATAGATGTGTGGTTCTATTTCTGGACTTTCTATTCTGTTGCATTGATTTACTTGTCTCTAGATCCTTGATAACTATAGCCATATGATAAATCTTGCAAGTAGATTATGTTAGCCCTACAAATTTGTCTTCCTTTTTCAAAGTTGTTTCGGTAGTTCCAAGCCCTTTGCATTTTCATGTGAATTTTAGAATCAGCTTCCCAATTTCTACTTCGAAGGAAAACTCAATATTGAGTCTTCTGATCCATAGCTATAGTTCATTATGTCCTTCATTTCTTTCACCATTATTTTTTAGCTTTCAAAGTACAAAGTACTTCTTTCACATCCTTTGTTGTTTATCCCTAAATATTTCATATTTTTATGCTATTGTGATATTTACATTTCTTGATTCCACTTGTTCCTTTGTAGAAATATAATTATTTTATATATTGATCTTGTAGTCTGCACCTTTGATAAACTCACTTATTAGTTCTAGTAGTTTTTTTGTGGATTCCATTGAATTTTCTACCTAGATGATTATGTTGTTGTTTGTCAATGTCTTCATTTTTTCCATTCCTGATGCATTTTTTTCTTGCCTTGTCGCACTTATAAAACACCCAGCGTAATGTTGAAGAGAAAGAAGTGTTGAGAGCAGACATCCTTGCCTTATTCCTAATTTAGGAACAAAGCATTTTGTCTTCTGCTGTTACATTTGACATCAGCTGTAGATGAATACCCTTTGTCAGTGGGATGTTCCCCTTTATTCCTAGATGGCTCAGAGTTTTTAATCAGGAATGAATTTTGGATTTGGTCAAATTCTTTTTTAGCATCTTTAGAGATAATCATTTAGCTTTTGTTTTAGATTGTTGATATGGTGAGTTACATTGATTTTTGAGTGTTAAACCAATCTTGCATTGCTGGGATAAACCCCACTTAGTCATAATGTATTATTCATTTTATACAGTATTGTCTTTTATTTGCTAAAATTTTGTTGTGAGTTTTTGTATATATATTCATGAAGAATCTTGGTCTGTTGTTTTCTATCTTACACTGTTTTTGTCTGGCTTTAAAATCAGGGTAATGAAGGTCTCATAGAATGAGTTTTAGGAAATATTTCTCCTTTCCTTTTTCTGGAAGATGTGTAGAATTAGTACTGAATTATCCTTAGATGTTTGGTAGAATTTACGAGTGAAGCTATTTGAGACTGGAGTTTTCTTTGTACTAGGATTTTAAATTACAAATTCAATTATTTTAATAGCTATACAGAGGTATTTAGGTTATCTATTTCTTCTGGAGTAAACTTTGATGGTTTGTTTTACAAAGAATTTGTCTCTATGATCTAAGTTGTTGAATTTATTTTCATAATTCCATAATTTCTGATTATCCTTCTTTATCTATAAAATCTATATTGATGTCATCTCTCTCATTCCTGCTATTAGAAATTGTGTCTTCTGATGTTTTCTTCCTAATCAGTCTGGCAAGAGGTTTATAAATTTGATTATGTTTCTTAAAGAATCAGCTTTGCTTTAATTGATCTTTTGTTTTTCTGTTTTCTATTTCATTGATTTCTGCTTTAATCTTTCTTATGTTCTTTCTCTACTTACTTTGGGCCTTAATTTTTAAAAGTAAAAGTGGGCCTTAATTTTTTTGTTGATTTGAGATATTTTTTCTTTCTTAAAACAGTAATCCCTGTGAGTACTGCTTTAGCAACATCCCATAAATTTTGATGTGTTGTGCTTTCATTTTAATTAAGATAAAAGTCTTTTCTAGTTTCTGTTTGATTTATTTGGTGACCATGGGTTATATAAAAGTGTGTTACTTAGTTTCCATATATTTGGGTTCTTTTTTCAGATATCTGTCTGCTATTGACAGACAGCAAATCAAAGGAATGTTTATTATAGGATTTATGGACCTACATCCTCTGTAAACAAATCTGAATTGAGTTGGGAAGTAAGACCATGGTAGATACTGAAGGAAGGAGAGCATTATGTTAAGACTCAGGGATCAGTCCACGTCCTTAGGCTCAGAACTGCCCTGTTCTCAAGTACACTAACAATGTCAAGGGGATTGCCACCAAAGTGGAAACAGCAGGATTCCAGCTTCAGGATCTCTCAGAATTTGGGGATTCCATTGTAGGTTCAGCCTATGACCCAGATCCAAACGTTCCAGCCTTTTTGCTATCTCCAGGGCTAACTCCAGGTTCTGGTCAAAGAGTCCACACTTGATGGGCATTTCAGGGAGTGGAATGGATCCTTGAGGGCAAAATCTTAGTGAATTCATAAATCTTTCGGAGAAGAAAATCTATTCCAGCTCACCTTGGATCACAAACTAGAACCCCGTCGGTGGCTGGAAGAGGTGCAATTGGAACGTGTCTTTCTGCAGCATCTCAATGCCTTTAATTTATTTGTGTTGTGTTCAGAGAATATACTATATTATGTATGATGTAAACCCTTTTAATAATTTATTGAGTCTGGTTTTTTGGCCCAGAATGTGGTCCATCTTGGTAAATGTTCTATGTATATTTGAAAATAATGTGTATTATGAGGTGTTGGGAAGAGTGCTCTGTCAATGTGAATATTCAAATTGGTTGATGATGTTCAAGCCTTCTGTATCCTTAATGACTCTCTGTCTATTCATTCTATCAATTATTGAGAAAAGAATATTGAAACCTCCCACTATAATTGTGTATTTGTCTATTTCTCCTTGAAGTTAAAGCAGTTTTAAATTATTTTATTGAAGCTCTGTTATTTTGTGCATAAACAGTTCAGAATGTTATATTATCTTGATGAATAGATTGGTCCCTTTATCGTTATAAATAAACCTCATATTATTTTTTGCTTTGAAACCTACCTTATCTGATATTAATATAGCAAGCCTAGCTTTCTCCTGATTAATACTATGTATTTTTCTACTCTTTTAACCTATTTGCCTTTATATTTAAAGTGTATATATTTATTTATATATGCACATATATTTATGTATAATATACAGTCCATATCAAGTGATACTATACTATTCACTCATAGCATAACAACTTTACAACACTATACTTCAGTTTCTGTCCTCTAAGAATTTTTGTTGTCATACATAGTACTTCCACATATGTTATGAACCTCACATTATTATTAATTTTTTAATCAATTATATATTTTTTAAAAATTAAGTCATGGGAGAAATCTTACAAACCAAATAGTTATCACTTTCAGTGCTTGACATTGTTTTATACAGCTCTATATTTTCATCTGCTATGATTTTGTTCTTGTGTCTGAAGGATATCCTTCCCTGGCTGGTGTAGTTCAGTGGATTGAGCACTGACCTGTGAACCAAAGGATCACGGGTTCTATTCCCAGTCAGGACACATGCCTGGGTTGCAGGCCAGGTCCCTGGTGGGGGTGCACAAGACGCAACCACATATCAGTGTTTCTCTCCCTCTCTTTTCTCTCCTTTCCCCTCTCTCTAAAAATAAGTAAATAAAATATTTTTTTTTAAATAAAGGATATCCTTTAGTATTTCCTGTAATGCAGATGGTCAGGTCATAAATTCTTTCACCTTTTGTATGTCTAAAAGCCTTTATTATACCTTTATTTTTTCAAAGATATTTCTACTGGGTATAAAATTCTAATTTGACAGGTTTTTTTCCATTTTATCTCTTTAAAAATGTTCATCTACTGACTTCTCATTTGTATTATTTCCAGTGAAGAATCTGCTGTCATTGTCCTTGTTCCTTTATACATATTAGGTCTTTTTTCTTTGACCACTTTAGTGATTTTCTCTTTATCACAAGCTTTGAATAATTTATTATGATATGCCTTTGTGTAATTTTCATCATATTTCTTGTTCTTGAGAGCCATAGACCTTTTTGGACCTGTGAGTTTATAATTCTCATCAAAATTTTCAGTTTTTTACTCTTATTTCTTCAAATTTGTATCTGCCCCAATATCTTTCTTCTCTCTTCAGAACTCCAGTTAGATATATAGGAGGCCATTTGAAGTTGTTCCACAGCTCATTGATGCCCCTTTTTGGGCTTTTTTTTTTTTTAAGATTTTTATATTTTTAGAGAGAGGAGAAGGGAAGGAGAAGGAGAGAGAGAGAAACATCAATGCATGGTTGCACTCCCTCCTGGGAACCTGGCCTGCAACCCAGGCATGTGCCCTGACTGGGAATCGAACCATCAACACTTTGGTTGGCAGGCCCGCACTCAGTACACTGAGCTACACCAGCCAGGGCTGGTTGTTTTTATTTTGTGAGTCTTTATTCTGTGCGTACTTCATTTTGGATACTTTCTATTGCTATGTCTTCAATTCACTAACTTTTTTTTCTGCTGTCTCATTTGCTACCCATCCCAATCAGTGTATTTTTCATCTGGGGTATCATAGCTTTCACCTCTAGAGATTCCTTTGAATAAGGTTTCTTTCTATCTCAGCTGTCTCTACTTTATGTATTCAGTATTTCCTAAGTCTTTAAAAGTATAGAATACAGTTATCATAAATGTTTTAATATCCTTGTCTGCTAATTCTAACATCTATCATCAATGTCAGTCTTGGATTGGTTTCAGTTGCTTTTTCTCCCCATTATGTATGTATCATGTTTTCCTCCTTCTTTGGGTGCTTGGTTACATCTTGTTGGATGTTAGACATTATGAATTTTACCTTTTTAGATATTAGATATTTTATATTCCTTCAATTATGTATGAGCTTTGCCCTGAGACACAGTTAAACTACTTGGAAATAATTTATCCTTATAGAGCTTACTTTTAAAATTTGCTAGGCATTACTTAGTCTAGAGTGAATTATTCTCTACCACTAAGGCAAGACTTTTCTGGGTACTCTCATCATTCCCTATACTGGGTTTATGAGGTTCCCTATACTGGACAGTGGAAACAGGTGCTATTTAGGGCCCTTTGTGAGCTTTAGGTACTGTTTTCTTTCATTTCTTTTATATAGTTCTTTTTATGGCCAGGGTTGTTTTCTCCTATGCATGCACTATACTCAGCTGAAGACTTGAGGGCATCCCTCTGCAGGTCTCCATATTCTATTTCTCTGCTGCTCTGTTCTATTCAATACTGTGCCCTGAGAACCCGAGCCACCTTGCTTACCCTGGGCTCTTATCTCTGTGTTGTCAGCCCAGGAAGCCCACCAGGCTCTAACTAGGTTTCCCCCTCTCTGTGCCGTGACCTGGGAACTCTCCTGGGACATTAAGCTGGGCAGTTCTGGCTCGCCTTGTTTGCTGGGGATCGCTGTCCTCTGCCTGATAGCCAGTGTCTTGAAATACCATCATTTCACATGTGTTTTTTCAGTGTTTTAGTTGTTTCTGGTGGCAGGTAATATATTCGGTCCCTTTTACTCCATCTTGGCTGGAAGCAGAAGTCCATTCACTACAATTTTAAGATAAAGAAATTATTAATTATAGGTAGTTGTTTATTTATTTTAGTTTATGGCTTTTGCTTTGGTTTCTTGCTTTGCAATTAAATATTTATCTGTATCTATTCTAGAAGTTTCTGTGGTCTCATTCTTTACCTTGAAATACTTCTTTGGAGAATCACTTTAGTCTGTAGTATGACATAGTATCCTGTCTCCACCAAACAGTGATCCATAGTACCCAGCTTTATTCACATTGAAGCCAAAATATTCAAAAGTTTAAAATACACTTTAGTGATTGAAAAGATTTTAGTTCTCATAAATCTTGTTCATAGATCTTTCTGTTTTACCTAGAGAACATCTCATCATGTGCTTTTTTTTCCCCCTTTTGGCCTAGTTTCTAAATGGTATGTCTTTGGTTTAATCCATCGTTTCTCCTTCCTGCTCTCAAACCTAAGTAATGAAGGCAGCAGCACTTTCTGAACGGTACTTGTGTACTTTCGGTCACCTAACTGACGGACGACTAGATTTAACGTTCTATTGACATACTGACTATATGTTTAATTATTGGCGTAATTGGATTGACAAGGGGAGTGCCCAGGATTGATGGTATGCAGTGCTGCAGAGGGGAAAACTTTTTCCTTTTTAAAACTTTCAGGAGCTTCCCATTAGCCTTGATAAAGTCCAAATTTCTTAATATGGTTTAAAAGGCCTATTATGATTTCCTTGGATTAACACCAGCTTTATATTTTCTCCTCCCAAATCTCCCATACATTCATATTGAGTGAGCTCCTTTTAGTTTCCCTGAAAAGGCATGCTTTTTCGTATTCAAATAAAAATAGACTGGGTCGCCCTATTATACCCTGACATTAATTTTTTTTGCTTTTTTCTCATGACAATTATGACCATTTTGATATGTGTCATTTCAGTATCTCACCCCATTTGACACTACACCCCTGAAGGACTAGGGACCACATCTCATTCTGTCTTTAACCCCTGTTACAATGCCTGGTAAATACCAGGCATGCAATAAACATTTGTTGAATCAAGGAGAGAGTTGAGAGAATGGATGGATAGTTAGATCAATGACATAAATATGCTAATGTTTTAACTAGACTAACCATATGAAGTAATGTACATTGTCACCTATGGCTGCCATGTCACAATAGAAATGCACCTCTTAGCACAGTCAGTTTTACTTTTTAAAAAAAATTTAATTTTTAAATGTCTCCATTGAAAAGACTTTTTTCTTAATTTTCTGTTTATTTATTTTTAGGGAGGGAGGAAGAGAGGGAGAGAAACATTAATCTGTGGTTGTCTCTCGAGCACACCCCCCCATACTACATCTGGCCCAAAACCCAGGCATGTGCCCTGACAGGGAGTCAAACCTGCGACCCTTCTGTTCACAGGCCAGCGCTCAATCCACTGAGCCACACCAGCCAGGGCTAAAAAAATATTTTATTTATATATTTTTGAAGAGAGGGGAAAGGAAAGCAAAAGAGAGGGAGAGAAACATCTAGTATGAGAGAAACAAAGATTGGCTGCCTCTCGCATCACCCCAAGTAGGACCAAACCTGAAACCCAGGCACGACCCCTGACCTGGAATCAAACTGTGGAATTTCTGCTTTGCGGAAGGATGCCCAACCAACTAACTGAGCTATACTGGTCAGGGCTCAGTTCTACCTCAATTGGTGACCCTCTTTTTCTCTTCTTGAGTGAACCCCATTGGCTCATGTTTTGAAAAATACAGTTCTATTGACCAATAACCAAATTTCTAGCATAGTTATTTGGTGGATCAAGGAAGAAACACAGGCTATTTTGTGATAAGTTCAGATGTTGGAATGAATGATCCTCAGGAATTGAGGGGCAAGATTTATAATAAAAATATGGATGAAAGTTAATATTTCAATATTTTTTCAAAAAATAAAGAAAATGTCCCTGGCTGGTATAGCTCAGTGGATTGAGCGCGGGCTGGGAACCCGGTGTCCCAGGTTCGATTCCCGGCCAGGGTACATTCCTGGGTTGCAGGCCATAACCCCCAGCAACCTCACATTGATGTTTCTCTCTCTCTCTCTCTCTCTCTCTCTCTCTCCCCTCCCTCCCTCTCTCTCTCTCTCTCCTCCTCCCTCCCTTCCCTCTCTAAAAAAAATAAATAAATAAAATAATAATAATAAAAAAATAAATAAAATAAAATAAAGAAAATGTATCTATACCAAATAAGGGTAACTGTTACAATCAACATGTAAACAGTCAAAATGATGCCCTTTTAAATAGAAACTTTGAACTCAGAATATTTTGTAAAGCAGCAGAGTAACCTGCCCCTTTAAGTGAACACTTAAGTCTCTAAACCATAGCACTTCTTCCAGTGGTTCATAAAGAGTTCTTTAATTGCCTGTTCTACTATATGTATATATTGCATTTTAATTACAAGCATGGGCTTAGCCATTAGATCAGGGTTTGAGTCCCAGTTCTGACAAATACTTGCCTCCTGACCATGGAGAAGTAGTTTCACCTCTTAATCGTAGTTTGTTCCATAAAAATCAAAATAATAATGTCCTGTGTTATGGTTTGTTGTAGAAACTAAAGGAGATAATATATGTGTGTGGTATTTAGTGTTGCCTGACACACAGTAAGGCTTAACTAATGTTAGCTGTTATTATTTCAATATTAATTAGACCAAAATGCTTTTTAAACAGATTTATTGAGGTATAATTTTTATACCATACAATTTACCCATTTAAAGTGGGTTTTGGTATATTAACAGTTGTGCTACCATTACCACAATTTTAGAACATTTTCATCACCCTCTAATGCCCATACGCTAGCCATCTCCACAAACCATTCTTCTTCTCAGCCCTAGGTAACCAATAATCTACTTTATCTCTACAGATTTACTTATTCTGGATATATGTTATAAATGGAATTATACATTATATGATCTTTTGGGACTGGCTTCTTTCACTTAGCATGTTTACAGGACTCATCCATGTTGGAGCATGTATTAGTACTTCATTTGTTTTTATGGCTATATAATATCCCATTATATAGATAGAGCACATTTTGTTTATCCATTCACCAAACAGACGTTTGGGTTGTTCCCATTTTCTGGCTCTAATGAATAATGCTGCTATAAATATCCATGCACAAGTTTTTGTGTGGTCATATGTTTTCATTTCTCTTAGCTATATACCAAGAAGTAGGATATCTGGGTCAGATGGCAGCTTACGTTTGAATATTTGATGAACTGCCCATCTGTTTCCAAAAATGGCTGCACTATTTTACATTCCCACGAGCAGTGTTGGCGAGCTCCGATTTCTCCACATTCTTACTGATACTTATTATCGGACTTTTTAAAGATTTTATTTGTTTATTTTTAGAAAGAGGGGAAGAGAGAAGAATGAGAAGGGGAGAAACATCAATTAGTTGACTCTCGCACACGCCCCGAACAGGGACAGAACCCACAACCCACACGTGTGCCTTGACCAAAAATCGAACCTGCAAATTTTCACTTTGCAGAACGATGCTCAACCAACTGAATCACTATAGTCAGGTCTATTGTCTGACTTTTTGAAAATAGCCATACAGGCGAGTGTGAAATGGTATCTCATTGTTTTAATTTTACTTCTCTAATGACTAATGGTATAGAGTGTTTTTTCATGCCCTAGTGGACAATTGCATATTTTTGAAGAAATGTCTGTTCAAATCCTTTGCCAGTTTCTCTTTTGGGTTATTTGTTCTTTATTATGGAGTTTTAAGACCATTATAGTTTTTTTATATCAATTTGTATTGCCACCAAACAAAATGTGTTAGAAATAAGTTACTGTCAAACTTAATTTTTCTACAGGCACTAAAAATTTACCCCCCAAAAATTGTCAATGACAGATAAAGCTGACTGGGATATCAAAAGCAAAACATTTGCAATTACTGGTCATCATGCCGAAAGGGTTGCCAAAGGACCCAGAGATTGCTGACCTGTTCTACAAAGATGATCCTGAAGAACTTTTTATTGGTTTACACGAGATTGGACATGGAAGTTTTGGAGCAGTTTATTTTGTAAGTAATTGGAAAGAATCATTTAGATAGATCAGATTAAGAAAGTTTGATTTGTACACATTCTATTACTTGTAAAATACACTTGGCTTTGATGTTTATTCTACAAATTTAGTGTTATTTACAGTAGGGGCAAATAGTCATCGCTGAAAAGCCAGTCCCAGAATTCTAGGCATTATTCAAGTCAATGGTATCCCCAAGAACTGGCTCTGTTTTCAGGGTAGTATGTACAAGTCGTAAACTTGAAGTTGAGCCCCACGCATTTCCACTTGTATGCCAGGCTTTTCTGCCTTAGGGCCTTTAGATATGCTTCTACCTAGGGAACTCTGCGTATTACATCCCGATGCCTAACTCTTGTCCTACGTATTTCATCTTAAGTGTTATGTCCACAAGATAGTCTTTCCTGTTCAACCCTCCAGCATTAATTTAAGACTTTTTTATGATCTCCTAACACCCTGTGCTTGCACTTTGTTGCATTTGCCACCATTGTAATTAAATAACATGTGAGATTTTCGACTCATGTATATCCCCTCCGCCTTAAATAATAAGCTCCATGAAGACAGGAATGTCTGTCTTGTTCATTGCTGTATTCTCAGTAACTGGTATAATGTCTGACAATAGTAGGTACTCAGTAAATGACAGACAGGTACATGGATGGTGGATGGACAATGAATGGCTCTTCAGACAGATGGATTGACAAAGATTTTTAGTAACACTCATGTCAAGGCAATATTTTAGATCTAAGGCTTAGGCCGCTAAAGTCAGTTTGTATTCCAAGGATGTGACTACCTTCTAATGAGAATGAGAACTGACTGAAATGGTAACATAGCTCATTCACCTGAAATTCATTACATAATGTATATAGATAGCCTTTGAAGTTTGCTTTACCAAAGTCACAAATGTTTCCTTATGAGTACTAGCCTATTAAAGCGGATAATATTGAAGTACTGATTATTACCTGTTTCTCCCCCAATCCTGTTATCAAATTTTTTTTTCTTAAACAATATTTGACTTTTCCTTTTAAGTGGTCCTTTGCGTACAGCCATCCTGGTAGGGCTTATCTTAGTTGTTCTTCCAAATGAGATTTTATTAATCGTCCCTTTAGATCATCCTGTTGTTTCTAGCCAAGTCTGCAGCCTGGGTTTTCTCTGGTCTTTCTCCCTTCGTGCCTAAGATCAGCACTTACCACCCCTTCTCCTTCGCCTCCCCGAGCAACACTTGGCTTCCACTCAAGTACATTTAATCATTAACTGACCTTCCATTGCTCAAGAGGGTACTTAGAATAGTATTTAAGGCCCAGTCGAAGTTCTGTCTTTCTCATTCACAGAGATACTAAAAAAAAAAAAAAAAAGATTTTGGCTGGCCAGGTAGCATTGGTTAGAGCATTGTCCGGCCACACCAAGGTTGCCAGTTCAATCTTCCATCAGGGCACAGACAAGAATCAACTGATAATAGATAAATCAGTGGAACAACAATCAATGTTTCTCTGCACTGTGGCCAGGTAGAAACAAGGTGCCAGGCCAGATAAAATAAGGTGGAGGGCCTTGTGTTTGCCACCTGTGCTCTACAGATTATTACTAACATATATTCTGGAATAAAATTGTTAATAACTTTTTCTACACATATACCTACATTATTACTATTTTGGAAAAATGAAATCATGCCATGGAGCTTTTTTTAATCATGATATTTTTGACATCTTTTTATATTACTGTATATACAAATAGATGATCTCATTCTTTTAATGGTTATTTTATTATTATAACTGTACCATATTTATTTAACTGGTTCTCTATTAATGCTGGTTCTCTATTATGATAAGGAAGTTCCTTATCATAAAGCCAGCATGGGTGTTTTGGAAATATGACTTGTTTCTGGTTGATTGGATTTATTTTGTTAAAACTTTTTAAAATAATGTAAACTTTGCATATATATATAGAAAGGGTCAAAGAGAAGCTGTTCTTTAAAGTGGGATGGAAATGTCTACCTAGTCAAAGTTCTGTCTTTCTCATATCCTGTTAAAAGTTGGGATATCTGTAAATTGTGGTAATGAAGTGTGAGAATGTTATTTAAAGTCTCTAGTCAAATACTTAAGTTAAACTGTCTGACACATCATTCTTTTTATTTTATTTCACCAAATTAACACAGGCCACGAATGCTCACACCAATGAGGTGGTGGCAGTTAAGAAAATGTCTTATAGTGGGAAGCAGGCACATGAGGTAAGTTAAAGACAGTTGTATACCTAAGCTGTCATAAGCAAATTAACATGAAATTGACAGGAGAAATAAAGTTCTTTGGAACATTATTTTTCATAGTTCTTTTTTTTTTTGCCTCTTTGTGGAGCATACAATAAACATTCCTAATATTCTAACTTGATCAACTATTTTGTGGATTAGATGAGTTAGTATAATATATTTAAATAGGTACTTGGTGATAAATTTACATTACATGTATTCAAACTAAAGAAATGACACAAGATTAAATAACTTCTTCATTTATTAAACATTTACTTTATCCATTTAAAAAATAAAAAGAACATGACATATGTGCACTTGATAATAAAATACTATTTTCAGCTTTAGAATGATAACTTTTTTTTCTGACTTCAATAGAAATGGCAAGATATTCTTAAGGAAGTCAAATTTTTACAACAGTTGAAGCATCCTAACACCATTGAGTACAAAGGTTGTTACTTGAAAGAGCACACTGCTTGGGTAAGTCCAAGGACCTCTACCATCTATTTTTTTTCTATTAAATTTTTTCTAGTTTTCTCTGTTATCTCTTTGCTCTATAAAATTATCAGTCCCATTTTTGTCCCACTTCATATTTGTTAATGCCTTAGAGTATGCCATGCGCTGTACACTTATATTCCATAAGAATGATACCTAGCCTATGGGAACTTGCATTCTATAAACATTCATTGAAGAAATGGTGAAAAGTTAACATGATTTTATAATCACTTATTTATGAAAGTAAAGGGCAGGGCCTTCTATTCTCATCCTAGAATTTTGTCTTTGATGATTTCCATTGCCATTCCAATCCCTGCACGGTTCAGAGTTGTGCTTGGCATTGCAATGCCTAAATTGTGCCAAATAGGGCCTAGAAATGATTAAAATGAAAGTCTTTTGTTCCACTCTATCTTCTTAATATATTTTTACATGATCGTGTTTCTGTTGGGCACGGTTTAGTACATGAAACTTTGTGTTTTGTACTTATTCAGATTGTACATTCCAAATTAAACTCCAATTTAACTATCATTTGTTGAGTCCTTACCATGGACTATGTCCTTTTCTTGTACATGAGCTCCACTTAGGGAATTGAATACTTCTTCCCAGATAGACTATCAAACATCATACTTAAACATTTCTGTTCAGGTAACTCTTAAGATATCTAGAGCTATTGTTTGTGTTCTGAGAATAAATTAATCGGAGGAGTATCTTATTACCCAAAATCAGTTCTCTGGAAATCTCAACTATCTTGAAGGAGTCAAGAAAGGGATTTTGAGCCGGCAGAATGAGTGTTACAAAATCAAGTGTTCAATCTTCTGTGTTCCAGTCTTCAGAAAAATCCTTGCACCTCTTACTTGAAGCCTATTTATTCTTAGATTACGTAGAGCTCTAATAAGCTGGGTCACCTGGTGTCTGTCTACAGCAGATTTGATAGCTTTAGGACCTCAGCTGCTGGAGACACACACAAACAGCTCAAGGCTAATTTGACCACAGGAAGAAGCTGGGAAAGCTAGAATGCAGACCGACTCATGGAAAAGCAGCAACTGGAGATCTTTAGTGTCAGGAGCAAACAGCCAGCCATGGCTCTGGTGCACTTATGTTATGGAATAACAAGGAAAAGAATGTTTGTAATAAAGTATGGAGTTGTTTAAATGCTTACACGTTGTATTAAATTGGTTTTCTCATGTTTAAAAAAAGAAAAAAATTAGAAAAGTATATGATATAATTGAGAAATGTTTCCATCAAAATTCATTAAAGAAAAAAAGTGTTTTTCAATTGTACCTTGATAAAGCTAAAAAAAAACAGTGCACATAAAAGGCTGCTATTCATTATAAGAATCACTTGTGTGGAATCTTTCATTTCATAATAAGAAATAAAATTAACGTTTATAAATTTGCTTACTTTTAGTGTTAAGCAGAAAACTATAATAAAGTTTCTCAACTTTAAACTTTGAAGCTTCTCATACTGTTCTAAATGTTTCCAGTAATACAACAATTTTTAAATATTTATATATTTAATATTGTATATAATTTAATAATTTAGATATATCAGTATATAACTTGGTCATTATATAATATATTATATATGACATACATTCCTGTATATATTATATACCCTGCATTGCATTATTTCTGGAATAATTTAGAAAAATATAAAATACATTCAACGTACATGTATGTTACATATTATACATAATTATATATTGTATAATAGAAATGTGATGTATAATATTGATTATATATTAATATTTCTATATCTCATATCTACTGAGTTTTTTGATAACACAACTTACATAACATATAGATATATGTTTTCATACTAATTTTTTAATGGAAGAAATCAGTATATTCATATTGGTTATATCTAGGTGATTATAGGAAATTTCTATTTTATAATGAGCATCTGGTTTTTTTAGAACAACCAAATAATCTGTAGGAGTGCGTGTGCTTGTGTATGCATGTGGACACCGGTCACTGAGCACTCACACTTCTGACAATGGCTCAAATTAGTAGTCTGCAACACCTAAACAAATCAAAGACAAAAGTAAAGAAAGAGTTTTCTCATTTCCTCTTTTAAAAAAGCTTTCAAGATTGCAAGCCCAATAAATATCAATAATATTTTAATAATATTATTTTCAAATTATTTTAAGGTATAAATTTTAATAGCTCATACCTCAGGAATTCAACCTAATGTAATGATGCTAGAGGCTACATCCTCTGATTGAGTTCTAACCTATACGTATTTTTTTAACGAAGGCATAAGTAAATGATCTTGTTGCCATGATCTTGATGCAAAACTAAACAATATTTTCTTGTTTAGCACTCTTTCAATGAGAAAATAAGGAATTTTCTACTTATTATTTGTTTATTTTATTTGTATTTCCCAGTATAGATTTTACTGGCTTATGTATTTGGTTGCCACATTCCAAGTTATAAAATTTAATTTGTATTGGATACTAAGCCACCTTAAATCCCTTTTTGAAACAAGATGATGTAGAATTTAGTAGTAAATAAATAAGATGGAGATCTCAGCTTGACCATTTCCAGTATTTCCATACCCAGTCCCCTTAGATCTTAGATTAAAATAATCTTAGATTAATTTCAGTTCCAAGTAGGAGCTAACAAAAACAAATGATAAAAGCCAATCAGTGCCAGTTGACCAAAATTTAATCCAGAGGAGGTAGGTCACAATATTTATTTTTCTAGTATTCTTAAGTCCTGGGTTGGTCATGTGGTTTCTCATCAACCTTCATTGTTCTGCAAACGATTTTAATCTCTTACAGTTGGTGATGGAGTATTGCTTAGGCTCAGCCTCTGACTTGTTAGAAGGTAAGAGTCAAAACACTGCCCCTTCCTTTCTGTGGTACCTTGGCCAGAATGTTATCTACTCTTAAATTAAAGTGCAATTTGGACAAACTAAATGGATGATGACTTAGACTTAAGGGTTGTGTGGATAAGCTACGCAAACTTTATAGTGTCACTGAAAGTATCTGAGCGATGATTAGCAGCCTTTCTTCTGTTTTGTTTAGTTCATGGCCCATCCTGGGTAAGTACTACTAAAATGTTCGGCTAATGGGATGTAGTATGTGCAGCCCAAAACATCAATTTATCTTTATGTATGAAAGAGAGGTAGATGGTATTAAATTAAATGTTGATATTTAATCCTTTCAAATATTTTCACTGACCCAGTTCTCCACGGATGCTGCTATAACCAGAGACGGTGTTAAAAATTTGCATTAAAAACTTTTCTTATATTATCCTTGATCTTTGTATAGAAATTGCTTATTAGCTGGTTTCACAAATAATGAATACCGGTAGTTAGAGGAGTAATATAATAATATTCTCCCTGGCAGAGGAGAATAATGCCACCTAAAATACCCCAGGGTTTAAAACATCCATAAGAGACTGGTAAATTTGGGCCTGGCCAATTGACTTCCAAGTGACAAGTAAATTAACAATTCATTACCATGAATATCAGGCTTTGTTTTATTTTGTTCAGAGGGGTTAGTTTGTTTTTATTCTTGGGTTTTCTGATATCTGGTTATTTATTGCTATTCTATAGAAAAGATGTATCCTATGTATTTAGATGAACATGTTCCCAATTTGTCATTTGAGAAAGTCTATAATTCAATCTAGTATAGCTGTATAAGATAAAAAGAGACATGAAACTGATCATCTACTCCTGAAATTTTTTTTCCTTCCTCAGTTCATAAGAAACCACTTCAGGAAGTAGAGATCGCCGCCATTACTCACGGTGCCTTGCATGGGCTAGCCTACCTACATTCTCATGCATTGATTCATAGGTAAGACTAGAGACCGGTTACATTCTCATTTCAGCTATAGGACCATCTATTCAATGAAGCTTGAAAATTAGTGCATGCTCCAGTTTTTGGGATGCCTACGGATTTATGGGAAGCAAATATAGACTGTTGCTACTTCTGGATGTAAGGAATAAAATTGCCAGAATTTATTTCCTATCTCTTGGTTGCAACCATAAATCCATAAAGACTTAAATCATCTCTATCCTATAGGTAACTGTTCTGCAGGGAGGGTGTTGCAGGGAAATTGGAAGAACAGCTCAGTAGCCTTTTTTGATACTGCATCCAGAAGAAAAGGAAAGAAAATTAGCCTACCTTGCATATATTTATTTCCTAGCTCCACTTCTCCCCTTCCTATTACAAATAACAAATCTATCTTACATAAATAAACTGGTATGCTGTTTTATCACTTTGAAATGTCTTCTGTTTCTGTAATTTGTATAGATATTTAGGATAATATTATTTTATTATCTTTATTTTGGCAGATGAAGGAACCAGGACTCAGAAAGATTTAAATAACTTGTCCATAGTTTGATAGCATTTATGTAATAAAGATTAAAACTCACGTTTCCTGACTCCTAATCCATGGCTTTCCCCTGCCTTATATTTTTTTCTGCTACGACCCCACTCTACTTCCCACCTCTAACTTCTAAACAAAGATGTTGTTCCTAATCTTTCCCTTGCTCTGCAAAGAACTTCTAGCTATTTCAACACATGGTGCAAAAGTAGTGGAATGAGGTAGGTTTAAAGGATCTGAGGTGACTCAAAAACAAACACTTTGGCATTTGCTAGGAAGATATGAAACTATTAGGTCATAGGTTCCCCTTTTACTTCTGTTTTAATCACATAAGAGTAGCTATCACAAGTTACTGGCATGAAAAAAGCAGAACTTCCTCGAGATAGGCAAACCAAAATTCCTGCTGTGAACTTGGCTTATTTATAAGGACTAAGAATAAACCTAACCATGTATAATAAATATTGATGAAAGAAATTGAGCCATAATTTCTATGGACTTGACACCTTTTAAAAAATGTGTCTCTTTAGTATCAAGATGTCATTACTGAATACCAACTTTATAATTTTTGCCTGTTCCTATTAAAGCCACAGTTCAATTTTTGTGCCTTTGTTATCTTAATCTGCACATTAATGTGTTACTCTATATTATATATACTTTAACTTTTTTAATATGTAAAAGAAGTCAAAAAGCCAAAAAACTTTTAAAGAATGTTCTTTATTTAATAATAAATGCTATCTATGTCTCAGATTTTATTATTTTGATTTGAGAGGATAGTTAGTCAATGTTGTAATTGAAGATAATAGAAAAAAGATTTTTTCTTATTGTAAGAAAATAAATAATGCTTTTTTTTAGTTCTCTCTGCCAATTCCTAATGTCATCATGAGGAAAGAAACTGAATTTTCAAGGGAAGATTTTTGGAAACGTTTTGGAAGTATTTGAATCTTATCATTTTCAATTTGACATAAATTTGCCTCATTCTCCCTGCTTTATCTTTTCACTGCCCATCAACTTGCAATTCTTGGTTCCTAGTACTCATTGTACATCATCCCTTTTTTTAAAGAAAATAAGGAATACATTCACATCTTCTCATTTTAAATTATCATACTGAAGAATGAATTTTTAAAATCATATTTTTAAATCTTTTTGCTGCATAAAATATCTAATAGCTTTAGTAATAACCATTTGTGATTCTTTGCACTAATAGATTAAGTACAATTTCCTAACCCCTAATCCTTGTTTGTTTTGATCTTTCAGGCTCTTCTTTTTACTGTACAGTGTTATTTTTAAAATAACACCTTCTATATAACATGTACCCTCAAATGCCTTAGAGTTGCAGTTACAATTTAAGGCAGAGAGAAAGGGTCACAGGCAAGAAAGAAAAGGTATGTGTGTAGAGGAGGTTTATTGGTAGGTAGTCCATATAGAGTCATTGAAGGTTTGTTAGGCTCCAAAAAAAATATCATGTAATTTGGAAAAGAAAAAAAAAAAAGGCAGTTACAAACAGCACCGATTTTCCCAGTACAAGCAATACTGTTGATGACTGGATTTAGTGCCTTAGAATATGATTTTGTAAGTTTAGCAACTGAATAAGTTTCCTTGTCCGCCATGTCTGCCTTTTTCTCAGTGCCTTCCCTCTCTCTAAAGAAATCTCTACCTTTTAGTGTAATTACTATGACCTACCTATAAGTACACCCAGGAATCTGGGCCCCCTTACAACATGCAGTAATTACTAAATGCCCTTCTGGCTATCTGAGCAAGGTTTTTTAAAATAAACTTTTTGTCTTATTAATTGCATGCTCTGACCTTATTCCATAATCAAAATTGAAAAGTAATTTCCTCACCCTCCTATTTTTTTTTTCCTACAGGGATATTAAAGCAGGAAATATTCTCCTAACAGAGCCAGGTCAGGTGAAACTAGCTGATTTTGGATCTGCCTCCATGGCTTCTCCTGCCAACTCCTTTGTGGGCACACCTTACTGGTATGTACAATTAGAAAACATGACATGGTTTTAAAAATATGCATATGCGAACAAGGTTTTGTTTTGTTTTGTTTTGTTTTGACAGCGTCTCACCGTGTCTCTTAAAATGCGATTTTATTAGAGAAGGATAGAAAACTCACTAGCAAAAAGAAACACCCTTAGTATAAAATTTCCAGTGACTTTAAATTGTTCAAATAAGGTTGATGTCACTGTGTGTAAACTGAGCAGGATTATCAACACACTGTCCAAGCTCAGGTTTTAGATTCCACTTATAAAGTTTCTTTTCAACTTTTCTCTTGAGGCAGAGTCTCTAGGCAAGGACGGAGCTTCTTTAACCTCCTCTAGCCAATGAGTGTAAACACTGTCGTCCAATGAAAGAAGCCCAGGTCCTTGTCTTTGTGGTGTTCTCTGGTACTTTGCCTGGCTTACCGTTCTCAGTTTTACCCCATTCCATTCAGGATTCCTTTCCTTCCCTTCATAGATACATTGGAATTTTATTATACCTTGGAGAATGACATATCCCTGGAAATTTACTTACCTACTAGAAATATCAGCTATTTGAAATGTTTTCATCATTATGAAATAGCATTTACTAAGCAACTAATAGAGAACAAAGAATATTACGCTGATAGGACCCCTGCCCTCCTAATGCAATCCATTATGAACTAACAAAGGAACATCCACAGCATGTCTGTCTGTCTGTCGGTTTGCTTGTTTTTAAGTCATAATATCTTTAAATGTTTTTCATGTTTCTCAAAGTAATTCACTTGTTTAAGTGTTTCATACGTATTAATCCTTTATAAATCCTTCTGAGGTAGCTACTAGGATTCTCTCCGTTTTTATAGATGAAGAAACTGATAAACAGAAAGGTTAAGTTACTTACAGAAAATCAAATAGGGAAATAGTGGAACCAGGGTTTATTGAAAATAATGTACTGTTTCATCTAAATCAGTAAATATGTTATTTACATTTTGAATAGTGTTTTTTCCCAAATGATTTGTGTAAGGAAGTAATCTCTTTATCAGATAAAATTATATGGTGCCCTCAAAAACAGTTATTACATTGAGTCACTTTATTAGGCGGATTACTTTTTAGTTTACAACCTGGCTTTTGCATGTTATGTTTGGCAGGATGGCTCCAGAGGTGATCTTAGCTATGGACGAAGGCCAGTATGATGGGAAAGTTGATATTTGGTCACTTGGGATCACCTGTATTGAAATGGGTGAGTAAAGAGTTTTATTGTATTTTTGAGACTCACTTCCTATTATGATTGTTAATTCATTCATCCAGCCGTAATGAGCTATTTTTCTAGTAGTAATCTTTTCTATCATAAAAAACCACATACATCAGCTGCCATATCTGCTCAAACTTTGACCTAAATTAATAACTTGAAAATATAGGTTTTGCAGGCCACACATTTTTCTATCATAGATACTCAACTCTGCTGCAAAGCATGAAAGCAGCCATAGGCAACATGGGTGTGGCTGTGTTCCAATAGAATTTTAAGAAAATGGGCTGCTATGTGAGTTTGGCCTATCGTTTGCCAACCCTTGCTCTATAGTACTCTGGATTAGCAATGAGTCCTGTCACCATGACTCAGAGGATTTATGTACTGCATCTGGCAAGGGACTTGAACCTACATGAGACCATCTGAAATTAATATTTAGCGAGAGCTTCCCAGAAACTAGTATTTAGCAAAAGCTTCCCAGACCATAGAGCTGTGCTGTGTTGGTAATACCTCTAGTCGCATGCTTCTCTCTATTAGACTTATTCTACCATCGTGTGGTCAGCTATCTTCTGTCTTATTTAGGACACAGTACCTGTTCCTTACAGGTGCTCCTCATTCCTGCCTCGGATCTCAGCCACACCACACGGGGTTTTGCAGTTCTTCCTGTCAGTTCACTTCCTCTTGCTAAATGTCTGTTTTCTCCTTTCTTTGGTCCCCTTTTCCTGCAGTTTCTGTACAATGTAATGTTCTTCTGAACAGCTTGAATTTTATATTTTTGCCGGTAAATGAGAGGGCTCCTCTCCTTCTGATAGTGAAGGAAGTCATCCCATAGTATCTGACGTAAGCCCCCAAAATCAGTCTCTTCTCAGTCACTTTGTGACATTACGCCACACAAAGATCCTTTGTTAATGAAGTTTCTTCTTTCCTTAGTTTGCCTTATCTTCATTTACTCACTTTATAGTTATTTTTAGCCACTGAAAATAACTACCAGGCCCTGTGTGCAGCTCTGGAAATGCAGAGATGAACATAAAAGACATTGTCCCTGCCCTCCTGAAATTAAGCAAAGATGACACATGTTATATAAAGAATTACACAAATAATTGACTATGGTCGTGATAGTGGTAGAAAGGAAAATGTAATTTGGAATGACAAAAATCTAATGGGAGACCTAGTCTAAGAGGTCAGGAAAGCCTTTCCTGAGGAAGTTAGTTATTTTAAGCATGTAATGAGCCTGGAGTAAATATTTATTGAATTAATGCAGAAATGAAATTGTATTTAAGATAAAGCCTGAAGGTTTGGCAAGAATTAACCAGATAAAGTTTAGGGGATGAAAGTGAAAGAGGGGTCCAGACAGAGAAAGCAGCTTGTGTGAGAGGCTGTGAGCTTGGTCCCTTCAGTGGGGCAAAAGATGGCGGTGGGGGAGGGGGCGGAGATCGCTCCCCAGACTGAAGAGCGAGAGCTTGCCAGGGTCAGGTTAGCAAAGGCCAATAGGCTCTGTTTAAGGATCTGACCTTTGTCCTAAGAACGATGGGAGGCCATTGATGGATACATGATCTGTTCCTCGTTCCACATGGCTTTAAATACTTGAAGTTTTCAGAAGGCCAAGCTCTAGAAACTTTATAGAGTCTACCTCCTGAAAAATAAAACAAACCTAATCCAGTAATTTCTTCTATGCATTAGAAACAGATATAAATTCATGTGTCCTCACTGCAACTTTCCAGCTTCCACTTGTTAACAGTTCATGTGCCTGTAATACTGGTAGCTATTTAGTGAGTATAAACTGTCCTGTTGAGAAGTTAATAAATATTTGTAGAATCACAGATACCTTCAAAGGTATCAGGGATCATTCAGTCGAGACTGCAGGAGGCCCCTCCAACGCATCACAGATGAATAAGTGAAGTTGCCTTCTGCTTGAGCACTGCCAATAACTTCAAGTTTACTACTCCCAACAGTTTTCATGTCAAGTTAGGAGAAGGGTGTTTTGTTTTGTACCACTCCAGCTTTTCACTGGTTCTTCCTTCCATGCATAAGAATGTCTTCTTTGTTCCGCTCTTAGTTCTTGTTCTGTTTCTTAGAATTGCATAGAATAAGCGCAATTTACCATTTTAAAAGTGCTTAATAAAAGAATCTTTACTTAAAAACCAAGATGCTCTGATGAAACCGGAGATCAGATTATGAATTACAAACTGGGACTGTATAAAGAATCCATTAGGATAAGCATGGCAGAATGAGATAGTGATTTATCTCCTATGACATACTAACTAATAAATAGCATAAAATTAACTGTACTCAGAGCTAGAACCTTGTTTCTTTCCTTTGGTCAACAAATGGAGCACCCAATATGTGAACAGAATCTTAATACATATTCTCGGGGCATAAACAATAAGAATATTTGAGTTATAAGCTCTCGCTCTTAGAACTTATGATTGTCTTTAAAAGAAAAGATTAATGTGTTTCTGTAAATGCAGCAGTGAACACATGTCAAATGAGCTGTAAACTAAAAGAGAGCTATCGGAACTCCAAAGAAGAGACCGTGGTGGGCTGGGGTAGACTGAATCTTCCATTCATAGTTGCTTCACTGGATTTCTCTTTAGAATGGGATGGACCAAGCCTTGTTTATTACTTCTCCTCTTCCTCCTTCCCATTTCCTCCACCCCCACCCATACCGTTCTCTAGCCTGGATAATCCTTCAGTGTTTCTTGAACTGGACTATGTCCCATACTGTGTTAGTGATGTCTAAGATGTTCCATTTTATAATTTTTTTTACTTTACTTTTCTGTGCTTTCTGAATTTTTTCAACGAATACACATTTTCAAATTAAAACACATACACATGAAGATGTTAACATAAGAACATCCAAACCTATAGAAAAATTTTATGAGTTTATTAGAACCAAACTGAGGACATGCCCAGAAGCAAAATCTCAATGGATCAAGAAAATGCTCCAGAGAATGGCAGTTTGGCAGTTCTTATTATACATTTAGAATCAAAGGGGAAAACATAAAGAAGGTTACATGAAATCCCTTGGGTGGTAGATTAAGGAGGCAAGAGAAAGCAAAGCAGGGAAATCTCTAGGATTGGATAAAAAGCAAAATGGAGACACGCATACTTCTTTTACATTGGTGGTTATAGGATGGTTAATATTTAACATTTACAGTAAATAAAGGTGGTGTAGGGGCAGTAGTATAACACTGAAGAGTTTTGGTGCACCTACTCCTGTGACAGTGATAGCAACCTAGTTTCACAAGAACAATTGACAGGGCTCACTTTAAAAAAAAAAAAGATTTTATTGATTTATTTTTGGAAAGGGGGGAGGGAGTAAGGAAGATAGGTAGAGAAGCAGCAAGAGACACGTATCAGTTACCTCTCGCATGCTCACAAATGGAGACCTGTCCTGCAAACCAGGCATGTGACCTTCCAGTTTGCAGGCTGGTGCTCAGTCCACTGAGCCACACCAGCCAGGGCAATGGGGCTCACTTAAGGCAAGTAGCCTTTTACTAAGGCAGCTGTAAGCCTGAGACCTGACTACCTACCGTGCCCCGCCCAGGTAGTAATGTGCGCTCAGATCATCATTGTGTGTGCTAACTTGTGTGTGTGGTCAGTGAGCTTGTCAGGCCTGCCACATAGCCCCCTGAACTTGTCAGGTTTTCCACACAGCCCTTTTCCGTTCATGATGTTCATACCTAGTAAGAGAAGATAGGCAAAGACTAGCCTTTTGAAGATATGTGAAAAACATTACATTTTTCTTTCAATTTCTTGAAATCGGTCTATTAGGAGCTTTGCCAATGTACATTAAGATGACCAGCAGCTTCTTTTGAATGGCTATTCTGGGCTGTCCTAAGAAATTAAAATAAGTGGATTATGTGGCCTGATGACAGTAACAAGCTATTGGTTTAGCAGCAATGCTTTGCCCATAGTTCCTTATTTTTCTGTCTGCCTGATTTCTTTCAATAACTGCTTTATTGTGTTTCTTTTCTTTTCAGCTGAACGGAAGCCCCCTCTTTTTAACATGAATGCAATGAGTGCCTTATATCACATTGCCCAGAATGACTCCCCAACATTACAGTCTAATGAATGGTAAGACTCCGTTATAATTTTAAATCTCTAATATAATCACCATATGTATTTGGAACTTCCATTAAATTTTATTTTAAATATCTGACCTGGAAAGCATTCCATTTCTTCACCATACATTATAAAGAGTGACGGTGGCATTAACTGTCCACACACACACATTTTGTTTCGGCCCTTGCTATGGCCTGTATTGTGTTCTTAACATGTGTAGTAACCGAAATTCTACAGGAAACATGCCCCGCCCCCTTCCTAACAGCTCTTATTCTCAAGTCATGCCAGTCCTATATTGATCATCTCAGCTCTTAACATTTCTAAAAAGAGATAAAGTACCCTCTCTGATGTCATCATTTTTCCAGGTGTCATTTTTTATTATATGTATATTTGAATATATTGAGACAGAACTTACACTATGTATTTAAAAAATGTAACGTTCCTTGCTGAACATTGTGACATTCTAATAAACATTTGGGCCACAAAAAGTTTTAGAAAAAGGAGAATTTTAAAGAAGAATGGACAAAGTGGAATTTTCAAGGCTGGAATTATTTTCATTCAGGAAACATATTCCTAGATTCTCTGACTTTGATGCTTCAAATTTGAGTACCTGGTTACAGGTTGTGGGTGATGGAGGAGTTACCAACTGGTCATGAAGAATATAGGCCTAAGACCTATGAAAGTCATCGTCTTTAGAGAGAAAAATGTATATAAAACTATTACATGTAAATGTATTATTTTTACTTTGTGATACATTTTATAATTTGACCTTGCTTATATATTGATATGTTTATGTGTTGACTAACTTGAACCATTCACACTCATTAGCCAAAAGAATTAATTCTATATGCCCTAAACTTGAAAATGGCTCACATTTCTCCTTGTATTCCAAAAATATTTTCTTAAAAATCTAAAATGTAAAATTTTCCCTGAAATGAAAATTATTTTAAGTAATCCATGTGTTCTACAGACCCTGATTTATTTTCTTTTGATGTGTTTGCACACATAGGACAGACTCTTTTAGGAGATTTGTTGATTACTGCTTACAGAAAATACCCCAGGAAAGGCCAACATCAGCAGAACTGTTACAGGTAATTTTCCTTTCTTCTCCCATTGTTTGTTTGTTTGTTTGTTTGTTTGTTTGTTTTATTGGGGCGACATGGTCAATAAAATAATTTTTCAAATTTATATTTAAGGAGGGGGATTTAAAGTCATGTTGTAGTGAAATATAGTAAATCATTCCTGCAATAGCTCATCCTGACAAACTGTATTAGCACGTGATGCCTTGTCATTCATCCAGAGACAGTAGGTAGGCGTAGAAATAGCAAGGCTGTATCAATGTATGTGCTGTACATACATTCCCTGTGAATAGTTTTTCGCCATCTTTTCCTTTTGCTTATACCCACCCTGTTTTTGATTTACGACAAAAAATATTTCTCCTTGCTCTGGTCATTATTGTGATATTCCTATGACTAAGATCTGTATGAACTTTCAGGGCAGAGTCTGCCAAAAATAATAATTCCGAGATTTTCACTTCGGTTGTTGTCAAATCATCAGGCACATTGGTGACAAGAGTATCATGTTAACTGCATTCACTTGATTTCAACATCGTATTTTTGAGCGTCTCTTTTCATGTTACATTTTATTGTACACTTATACATAAATGGTATGTTCCATCTATATCAGTGAAATATGTGAGAATCTTTTAAAATGTAAATATTTTCTTTGGCACAAAGTAGTCTAGATTTCTTTAACTTTTTTCTGTATGCATATCTCTTAACTCTCGTTTGTTTGGTTTAAGAAAGACTGAAGAACTGTATTGCCTAAACTGGTGATGCTTAAAAATGTCAACTAACTTTGTAGTTGAAGAGTACTTTGGCTAGGTCAAAAATTCTTGGTTTCCATTTCCTTTTTCTTAGAACTCTGTAAACAGTTTTCTATCATTTTCTGGCTTTTAATGTTCTTGAAGAGGCAGGTCTAAAGTGGACTAATTTTTCTACCCCAAAAGTAAGTTTTTTCTTCTCGTGAGCCTCAGGCCACAGGAATATGGCGAGAGAAGCAACAAGGCAGAGCACTCTGCCTAATTCTCATTTGATGTGGAGCCATCACATGTTCTTGATATGAACTATGTGTATCCATGTGAACTATGGGCCCTAGCAACAGCTCCCCATTTCTAGAGGGGAAAAATGACAGCCAGAGCAAAACACTAATACAAGATCAAGTATCTTTATCACTTTGTAGTAAGCAAAGTGTTTTTTTTTTTATTTTTTACCCAAGGACATGTTTTATTGATGTTAGAGAGAGGAAGGGAGAAAGAGATAGAAACATCAGTGAGAGAGAAACATCGATCAGCTGCCTCCCATATGCGATGTTTCATCCAACCAGGGATGAAACCCACAACCTAGGTCTGTGCCCCACCTGGGGATCATACCCACAAGCTTCTGGTGCACGGGAGGGTGCTGCAACCAACTGAGCCACCCAGCCAGGGCAGCAGAGATTTTTTAAAGGGCATGAAAAGCATGATCATAAAGGGAAAAAATAGTAAATTCGAGCTGTATTAAAATTAAGAGGGGGACCTCAAAGAAGAAGATACTACAAGGATTCAAAGATGAATTGCAGGGCAATAGACAACAGAAGGATGTAAAAAGCAAGTGGGCAGAGGTAAAGAAAGAAATGGAAGAGAAAAATTAAGACAACAGATAAAAATCATAAGCAACAGGCTAATACAATAAACCAGTCCATTTAGGATGTTTCCCATGGTAGGCAGTCTTAGGGAAGTGAAATACCATTAAAGGCAAATGAAAAAAAATTCTAAAGATGATTATGGAGAAGATGGCACATGTAGGAGACAAAGGAGAACTCACATAGGCCAGCCTATTATCCCCGAAGAACAAAGCGAAGCACGTGGAGCAGAAGATATTTAAAGACATACCTGAAGAAAACTTTTTTGTCAGTTAATGTTCGGATCTTTATTTTAGTTGATTGGACATAGTCTTTATTTGATTTGGTGATCCAACACAAATGAGCCCTCCATTTATTCAACAAATACCTACTGATTATCTGCTGTGGGCGAAAGCCCTGTTTTAAACATTGAAAATAACATAAAAGTACGTAAGGAAAAGATAGCCCCTGCACTCGTGCAACCTAAATTCTAATGAAGGAGAGTAAAAGCAAACCAATAGGTGATGGTATAATGTCAGGGGTGGTAAATTATTTACAGGAAAAATGAGTAGACACAGGCACGCAGAGTGACAGGATTGCTGGATGCGGAGTGTGAGATGTGGAACAGGAACAAACACGCACGACGACAATGTAGGGTTGGGGGGAGGACTGAGGCCGATTCTAACAAGAATGTCGTATACTCTGCATTGCTTTTGCTGTTATATAGTTTCAGATTTGAACCTGAGTTATAGCTTCAAGTTTACTAGAAACCGATCTGCTCTCGTATACTTGGAAGCACTGGAGTAGCAAAATAATTTCCTTTCTCCCTTTCGTTCTCATCTTGAAATATGCAAGCTTACACTTACTTCCGGGAACAGTATTTCATCTTCAGAAAGGAGTCTTTGCAGAAGAAGAGATATTTTATAAAAGCGGGAGCGAAAGCCACAGTTTCCCTGACAGCAAAGTCAGGGTAAAGAACCACAAGACATGTAGATTTTTTTTTTCCTCTCACAATGGTCCTGTTCCTCTTTTGGATCTTTTTAAATTTACAAAAAAGTAAAATTCATTTCATCATCTAATGTCCACCACATTTATCTCGTTTTCCCAGTATCTTTAAATTTTGAATAATAATCTACAAATCAGTGAATTTCTCACATAACTGAACCTTTTCCTTTAAGAAACAAAGCATCTTCCTCCCACTTTTGGACATTTTCTTTGTCAAAATACATGCCTTCTAAGGAAGTGTAATAATGAACACCACTTCTCGATGGCTCAAAAACAGTAGTGTTTTTCCAACTCTTGGTGTATAAAACGACTATATAGGGGCATTGCCCCTCTTGGCAAATGGCCCACAAACCTTTGTTTATTTTCATTCAGTTGATGGTTTGTGTGTTAGCCATGGAATTTCTTTCCTTCTGTACTGTCAGGCTGTCAGAGAACTTTCAAAGGGCACTTCTTTTACACCCCATAACCCCATCTCTATCCGTTCTCAATCCTTTCCTTCCTCTTTCATGCCCTCTTTCTAACCTGCTCTGGGCTGAGAAACAAGGAAACCAGAACATGTGTTAAAGATCATTGACAACATTGAAAGCGAGGGCCGCTTAACCAAGAGAAGTTTGTGAACTTTGGGGCAGAGATTGTCCCTCCTCAGAGGCCCTTTTCCCTTTCTTCTGGTTGTGTGACTTTTTACAGGGAAGATGAAGTTGCCAGAATTCTGACCTCCGAATTTAACAGCTCTCACATTTTTAGTCATACGCTGTATATGACCACAGGCATAGAAAACAAAATATACACAACCATAGTGTAAGTTGAGGAGGAGAATTAAGGCAGATTATGACAGGAGTCTTCTGTACTCTGCATTGCTTCTGCTTTACTATATAGTTTCGATTTGAAAGTTGTAAACCACTCAGCTTCTAATTATAGTCTCATCGTCATTACTTGAAAGATAAGGTAAACCTCTCGAGTTCTCATGTAAACTCTAGGACAAGGTCCACAAAATGGGGCTTGAAGTAGAAAAGCATTTTAGTTATTTCATTATGAGATTTATACAATATGAGAAGCTACATGATATGAAAATCATTATCTTGATAATTCTGAAAAATCCATACAACTGTTTTATGTCTCTTTACTACTGTATCTGTATCTTGCACCTAAGAGTATGTTTGTCACGATCGGTTTTTGTTATTTTCTCCCCCTTCTGTTAGCATGACTTTGTCCGACGAGACCAGCCACTGCGTGTCCTAATTGACCTCATACAGAGGACAAAAGACGCTGTTCGTGAACTAGATAACCTACAATACCGAAAAATGAAAAAAATCCTTTTCCAAGAGACACGGAACGGACCCTTGAATGAGTCCCAGGAGGATGAAGAAGTAGGTTCAGTTTACTTTAGCAGGCACTTACCGAGTGCCTCCTGTGTGAAGCTCTGGACCAGGCACTGTAAAAAACACTTCGGGGGATAGAAGTGTAATGGATGCTCCCTGCCTTAAGAAACACACAGAATTGCAAAAGAAACATTCGTGAAATAACTCATATAAAACAAAATATGATACATGCTATGGAGGTGTATTACCATGCAGGGGTGCCCAGTGGGGATTAGTGGAAGTTAGAAGGAGGACATGATGTGAGTGGTTTTTGACAGAAGGGCAGAGGGCATGGTAGACTCAGGAAAATGCTATGCTTTAGAAAGATTATCCTAGCAGCAAAACAGAAGATGGATTTGGTGGGTGGCGACTAGTCTATGCAAGAGGTAAAAAGGGCAGTGTCAGTGGGAATGGGGGTAAAAGGAACTCTTTTGAGAACCACTGTAGAGGGAGATTCGATAATGCAGTGCTTCAGCTACAGTGTGTCAATACCAAGAACAGAAAAAGAACCAAGGAAAAAGAGTCGGTTTAAGATGATTTCAGTTTGGGGCCTGTGCAGTTTAAGGTCCTAGCATTATATGCCACTGACATAGGACACGGATGGAGTTTTCAAAGGAGAGAAGACTTCCTGGTTTCTCTTTCAAATAACTTGAAAAGGATGGGTTGGGGCAAGTGTAATAACAGTTGGGACACCTGAACGATGTCTAGCAATTGGTTGGAATATACAAATCCAGAACGTAGGAAAGAGGTCGGAGTCAAGGGTAGTTGGTTGGGAGTCAAGAACACTAAAATGATCACGAACCAAGGAGTTGATTGCGGAATGAGAATGCCATGCAAGGAAAGGGAGACCTAGGAGGTAAAGGCACTGCAGATGTTAAGAGAGTACACAGTTTCGAGGAGGGAGCAGCCAATACCATCAGACGCTGCCAAGGGGTCAGGTTAGACCAGAGAAGAAATGTGAAGTGCTTTCTTTATAAGGGGGGCGTTCTCGATGACCTTAGAAAAAGCAGTTTTACAGGAATAGTTAGGATGAATGGTAAGATTACTGTGGGTTTTAGAATAAATGGGAAGTGAAAAAACAGAGATAGCTAAAGTTTGTTATTTTAAGATTCATAAATTTGGCTAAGAAGGAAAAGTGACAAAGGGCAGTGTGTAGAGAGGTATATAAATATGGGCAGGCCTCTTCAGGGTTATATGCCAGGGGGAAGGAGCCAGCTTTCAAAGATGCAGGAAAGAGATACAGTTAAAGAAGTGGGATTTCAGGAAGTGCTTAGGATAGGAACAAGAGTGTTTGAGCACAGATTAGCCTATCTAAAACTAGATAAAAAGGAGGAAAAGAATGATGAATGTTATTTTAGCTTTTTTATATAAAAGAAAATAAAACAAGATTATTTTATTAATAATTACAAAAATGAGATTTAGAAAGCTGAATTGGACTATAAAGTCTCTTGATTGCACATATACAAATGATCCCCTTTAATTGGGAAAATAAATCTATTAAAAATATAATGTATTGTCTAACACTTTAAAATACCCCAATTACCTATGCTAGTGGTTCCTTATATTGCCAAGTAACAATTCTTTGAAGTTATATATGTACATATGAGTTTTTGAAAATAAGGTTTATTTGGGACTAAGTTGCTTTAATTATATTATTTAATCTTATATCAAAAGATATCCCACTGTGATGGATAAATTATATGTTCTGATTATTTTACCACTTCTCAAATAGTAGTCTTTAGACGAGTAGTAATGAATAACAGTATTATTTAACAGATATATTTAATAAGATTACAGAGGTGAGCACTGACAGAATTGCTTAAGGGAGGCAGAATATAATTACCTATCCAGGACAGTAGAATTAATATTCCTGATTAGATATGAAGTTACTCAATAATGACTTGCAAAGGAGTGTATTACTTGTCAAATCTCTGAAAACTCTTTTTACTGTATTTTAGTTTCAAGTGACCACTGCCGTGTTTGCAGATAGCCTAGAGGTCAGCTGCCCAATCGCCGGCAGTCTTTCTCTAGCCCCTTGATGTTCTTGAAGGTCTCTCACAAACCTGGCCTGATTCTGCTTCCCAAAGAGCAATACAATAAGCCGACAGTTGCATATGACAGGGGAAAGCCCTGGGATAGCAGTGTTCGGAGCCACGTGACTCACGTCCAGAATGGCCCCTGGGGAAGGCACCGAAGGGAATCTGGGATGTCCGAAAGTGGTGGGGTAGTAGTGGAGCCACTGCAGAAACAGTTTATCTGCAGATTTGTCAGAAAAGCAACCTGGCACTGCAAAATTGAGTGTGTTTCATAGCTTAGTCAATGGATTGGAGCTTTATCTGCAGTCATTTTTTTTTAACCCAAGTGTCCCATTTTTATAGGACAGCGAACATGGAACCAGCCTGCGCAGGGAAATGGACAGCCTGGGCAGCAACCACTCTATCCCAAGCGTGTCCGTGAGCACAGGCAGCCAGAGCAGCAGTGTGAACAGCATGCAGGAGGTCCTGGACGAGAGCAGCACTGAACTTGCGATGACACATGATAACGAAAGCACAGTCAATTCCAGTTCCTCCATTGTACACAGGAAGGTAGGTTTCGCCGTCCCCTTCAGAGCTCTAGCCTTTGTCAGTCACAGTGAAGCCAGCTCGGGTCACTTAGTTACCTTTTTACACCTGAAATGTGGGACTAAACCTAGCACTAGGTAAGCTCTCTTACAGTAAAAAAGGAATGAAGGACTGTATAACCCACATCTGTGCCTGTTGCTTGATCTTCTCTTGTTCCTCTGATGTCTACTGCTACCAATAAGTTAAAATTGTAAAAATCCATAAATCTCCAAGTCAAATAAACCAGTAAGGCCTTCTCTAAATCAATAACCTTAATACTGCTGAGCAGCAATTTTCACCCTTTTTCATGTCATGGCACGTATAAACTAATCGCTAAAATTCTGAAGCACACCAAAAAATATATCTTTTGCCAATCTGACAAAAATAGGTACAATTGGGGGGGGGCGGATTTTATTGATTTATTTTTAGAGAGAGGGCAAGGGACTATGAAAGAAAGGAATAAAAACAACCACCGGTTGCCTCTCGCACCCACCCCAACCAAACACCCTAACTGAGGACCTAGCCCACAACCCAGGAATGTGCCCTGACCAGGAATTGAACCTACGACCTTTCTCTCTGTGGGACAATACCCAACCAACTGAGCCAATGCTGGCCAGGGCAGAATTATTTTGATTCATTCACACCAGATGGCTATTGTGTTGGCTGCTGTCATTTTTCTATTTGATAGTCTAAGGGAATAGAAGTTGGTGCCCCCAACTAAATAGTTACTTACTGTACCTTTTAAAAATTCTTGCGGCATACTGGTTGAAAATTGCTGCTCAAGACCTTAAAAGCTTCCCGAGTAAAACTCTTTGGGTGTGCCCTTTTAGAAATATGCTTTTTCAGAGTGTCTCAATGTATATTCCCAAGGTACCATTTTAGAAACACTTTCTACTCTTTCCTGTTGAATCTTGATTTTACTGTTTCTAATTCTTCCAAGACTGGCTCTGTTACCTTAAGTATTCTGACTTTTGAATGAATGATTCTGGTTTTGGGGTGTTTTTTTTTTTTACTTTATTTTTCCAATTAAATATCCTCGTTTCTTACAAGTCTATCATGGTTCATAAATTGAAATACTTGATGAAAAAAATTTAAGCTCCTTTCAAAGCAATTTCTGTAAGATAAGTGTTTTGCAGAATTATCAATAATTTTTTGAGGGAATTCCCCAAAGTGTCTTGGGGTGACCATAGGTAAGAAATTCATAAAATTGAATTATAGAAAACAAATCCCTCATAATTTTGTCCTTATTGGGCATATTTGAGGTGTGTTTGTACTTATTTTAATAAATGGCAGTGATCACATTCTAATTCCAGTGAGAGAGCATGTTGAAGAATAGAATTTCTTTCACTTAGACTTCTGTTGGTTGTGCAATTTACTTGAGAAGAAAAGAAAATTTAACAGGTAAGGATGAAGGGCAGGAGAAAATATATTGGTCCCTGGTTGTGAACAGTGGAAGTTTACATATTTATTTTCCGAACTGGTTAACATATTATTTATTCAACTAATACTAGTGGGGGGACCTCTGTTATGTGCCAGGAACTATGGTAGGCCTGTGGATTCAGAGAAATAAAACAGACATGGTGTTTTCATGGCATTTATTATCCGTAGGGAAGATTAAGCAAATAATCATACTAAAAACTATATCATGTAATTATGAAACTTTCTCTGGGTAAAAAGAAGATTTAATCTAGCAGGCAATTGTGGAAAGCCTACCCAATAAAGTGACATTCAAGATAAAACTTTAAAGACAAGTGGAAGTTAGCTAACTTGGGGTGAGAGATGGGCATGAATCAGCAAGCAACGTGCTCAAAGTACCTGAGACTAAAAGAAATGTGTATGTTCAGGAAGAGGGGAAAGGTCAGAGAGGTTAGAGTTTGGTGAGCTGTGTACACAGTCAATTGAGACCAGAGAGACAGCAAGGACCCAGATTATCAGAAAGCCGTGGAAAGAAGTGATATCAGTTGGATGCAGAAATGCGCAGAGTTCAGCGTTGCCAGCTGGCCTTCTTTGAATACAGGCAAGTGATCATATACATATTTGAAGGGTAGAAAAGGTTTTGCAAGGCTCTCTTTTGGAAGGAGCTTTCGTGGATGCTGACATCTGGCTTTCCTTTCTGTTCCCTCTGGGGCTCCATGGGTATAGATAGCAAAAGAAGAGACGTTCTGTTGGATCTTTTTACCCCAGGACTTCTCAAATGGGAACCCAGAATTAGAAGAAAGATACTACTGCAAAAATCAGCAAGAAAGATGACCCTGGTCTCAGATTTAGCCAGGGTTTTCACTTTAATTTTGACATGCTGGTAGAGAGCCTTCTTGTGATGATATGGGTCTCTCAATACTTTTTTTTTCCCTCCCTGGTGCAAACTCTTAAGAAGTACAAGGTAGTTGTATTTGATCCACAGAAAAATTGTTTGTAGGGAAGAATTTAAGTTATATAGTGTATTTCTTTTTTGTTATGAGATAGAAGAAATGTGCTGGAAGAAAATTGAAAAACTTTTGCAAAAAAAACTTGGAATAAATTAACTTTAAGATATAAGCAGGCTAATCAAAAGACTATCAACAGAGTCAAAAGGCAAGCCACAGAATGGGAGAAAATGTTTGTAAATAATATTTATACATCTAATATTTTGCATTTATAATATTTGCATATAAAATATATGCATATCTAATAAGGAATGAATATCCAAACTATATAGAACACTCCTAAAATTCAACGACCAAAAGTTAACAACCCAAATCAAACATGAGCGAAGGACTTAAATAGACATTCTCTGAAGACGATATACAGATAACCAATAAACACATGAAAAGATTCCCAACACACTAATCATTAGGGAAATGGAAATCAAAACATACATTGAGATACCACCTCACACCCATTAGGATGTCTACTATCAAAAAAGAAAATAACAAGTGTTAACCAGGATGTGGGAAAATTGGAACCCTTGTGCACTGTAGGTAGGAATTTAAAATGATACAGCTGCTGTGGAAAACAGTACAGAAGTTTTTTTTAAAAGAACTGAAAATAGAAATGCCATATGATCCAGCGATTCCACTTCTGGGTATATACCAAAAGAACTAAAAGCAGGGTCTCAGAGAAATATCTGTACATCCATGTTCGTAATAGCATTGCTCACAATAGCTAAAATGCATGATCAACCCAAGTGTCCATCAGTGAATGATTGGATAAGCAAAATGTGGTCTATACATACTACGGAATATTCTTTGGCTTTAAAAAGGAAGAAAATTCTGATGTATGTTCCAACATAGATGAATCATGGGGACATTATGCTAAGTGAAATATGCTAGTCACAAAAACACAAATACTGTATGATTGCACCTCTACATATAAAGTACTTAGAGTAGTCAGAATCATCGAGACAGAAAGGACAATGGTGGTGGCCAGGGAGAGGGGAGAAGTGGGGAGCTGTTGTTTAGTGGGTACAGAGTTTCTGTACAGTGTACTGAACTGTCTGTTCAAAAATGATTCACATGGCACGTTTATATGTGTTTTATGACAACAAAAAGAGGAAAAAATATAAGCAAACTATAAAAACATTATACGTGAAAACTTAATGTTAAATATGGTATGCCTGTGCTTAAAAATATCATCTTCAAACACAATACAAACAAAATATATTTTGATAGTTATATTGTTGGTTGACTTGAATTCCAAAAAGTTTTCTACTTAACATAAATTAAATAGGATCTTAAAGTCTCGATGGAAACTCTTCATATAATGGACTCACAGGAATGAGGAAACTAGCTCATAGTTCTGTCTGCCACTGATTTGGACAAGGCACAAACCTCAGTTACTCCCTGTGTAAAATTAGGAGTTCAGCATGATTTCAGAGATCCCTTCGAGCTCTAAAATTCTGTGCTTCTATTCTTGTAATAATTAAAGAGGCAAATCTCTAATGTGACCCTCAACCTGTTTTTAGAGGTACCTCAGGAGCAGGCCTGCCCCACGCCTCACCCAGGACAAGGTCTGTTTCATTTCTTACATTATGTATTTGAATTCCACTTACGATTTCACTTGCAGGAAGGTTGGATTTTTGTTTCTGTTTTTGTTTTTCTAAAAGTTACTGCCCTGATCAGTCTCTTCTTCTCCATGCAGATGGGATGGTAAATACGATATATTACAGTAGGTAGTTATAAGGAGTATGTGTATGTGGGTTGGATTCTCTAGGAAGCAGAGTTGAGATGATTTATTGCAGCAGGTTATTATTATTATTATTATTATTATTATTATTATTATTATGAGTTTCCTTTGGGTTGAATACCCATGAAGGGAAGAGAAAGAAGCAACATTGATAAGAGGGCAAAGTTGAACTGAGATGTAGGCCCAGTGGCAGCCTCAACCAACCTTCCAGTGAGCTCTGGAGCGAAACTGGTCCTTAGAGTCGGGCCAGGACACCCATACTAGATCAGTCAGTGAATGTGAGCGAGCTGGGAAGGTTGTGAACTTGAGCAAGGCTGCCCTCTACAGCCAAGGCAGTTCCTAAAAGAAATGACAGCCAAAGACCACTGCCGGCAGCATGTCTTATCTTAAAGGATGTGGTGCATTTCTGAGTCTGTCATCATTTGCGACCACAAAGATAATTTTAGAAAGAAAGCATTCAATATTGTTGTACAAAACATTTATCACTTTTGTATGGGTCCAGGTCCAGAATTTTAGAAAAGCCTATATATCACTAAATTGTCATATTATAAACAATGTTCTACCCATTATTTCGTTGTCCTATTTTATATTCTGTTTAATACTTGTTGCTATCTAAAATTACATTTTGAATTAGTTTACTATTTTATGAGTAAAATGTAGATTTTATTAGGACAAAAACTCTGCCTCCTTTGCTCTGCACTGTATTTCAACACCTATGACAGTGCCTGGCACAGCATAGCCGCTCAGTAAATAATTATGGAATGAATGAATTAAAAAACCCACAGAGAATGAGTTAATTACCAGATATTAAACATCATGCTATGTTGGTTCATTGAATATAATGGATTAAAAGGGTTAAATAATATTAATTATTATCTTGATGGTTTGGAAGACTTAAATAGTTTCTCCAATAATAATACTCTAGACAACAAGAACACGCTTAATAAATACGAACATACAAGATTAAGGGTGGGGTATTGGCCGCCATGGCTCAATGGGTTGCAGTGTTGTCCAGTCGACCAAATAGTCGTGGGTTCAGTTCCCAGTCTCTCTCTCTCTCTCCCTCTCTCTCTCTCTCCCCCTCTCTCTGAAAAAAATTTCCATGGGTGAGGATAAAAATAATAAGGGTGGGAAATTTCTTGCACCTCCAGATTGTTGCAGTCAAGCAGACATACCCTAAATTATTGAAATCATAGATATGGAACAGATTACCATTTTATATAGGAAGTAAACTTTTAAAGGACACGTATAACTAGTAAGAGCTAGTGACTTGCAATTAACTGCTCTGCACCCAGAATAAAGATGCCCTGATTTTATCAGGACAGTTCTATCACAGATCAAGCCCCAAAAATGTAAAGTGGGACACTGAAAAATTTCCTTTGACATCAGAATTTCAGGTTACTTCTTTCTGTCCAACCTTTGCCTCTACTCTGGTCCTTCCCAAGCCCTGAAGGGATCCTAATCTAATCTTCCTTTTGAGCAAGAATGATTTGATAAATCTAAAAGTATATTCTGACAAAATAAACTTTAAGCACTTATTTATTTTCCCCTTACTGGTGTTGCCACACAGCTTTTTCCAACAACTAGAATATCACATTTCTTTGCATGGGTAGTGTCTCGACATCTCACATCACCTGCTGCCTAGCACAGTGTCTCGTCACATAGTACGTACTCAGTAAATGTTTTAGGGAACTTTTATAGGACACAACTCTGCACCCCAATTCTTGATTATTCACAAATGATTTCAGCGCAGACTTTTAATCCAGATCACATTTTTTTTGCTCTCACCTAGCCTGCTTCTGAGCCTCTGCACTCCTCCTTAAAATCATTGCCTATATAGCAGTAGAAAACAGATTGTAATGTCATCCTAAGCAACAAAGTCTATTTTCTTAATTTGTCAACTAAAAGGTATACTTTATTCTGTTGAAGTCTAAAATTAGTTCTTTTACCCTGCTGCCGCCGTCTATTATATAAATCATTAGACTTTCATATATTAAAATTATTTCTTCACTTATTTGTTATCTGAGATGTCCCTAAAGGACTCTCATCATGGTGGCCCCCTTTTAGCAATTGTTTTTAAAAATTATTCTATCCTAACTCCTAAAGCTTGACTTGGCTCCTACTATTAGTCATTTTTTTCTTCTTTGAAAAAAGAACAGCTTTCACCAACTTTGGGGAGGAAAAAAAAAAAAAAGAAATGTCCTTGAGGGGATAGGATGTTCTAGTTTAATTTTCACTTGCTTCAGTGGCCTTTCCTATTATTTTTGCTGAAGAGCGGGGCGGGTTATTTGACTCTTCAACTCGCATTGGGCAAAGTAAAAGTAAATTAACGTACGAAGGTAATGTTTCTTAAACAGAGCAGTTCTGCAGTCCCCCTGTCCATAGAAATATCTTTATTCTCAGTGTTCTGCTAGTCATTTTCTGTCCCTAATGGCTATGCTTCCAGGTTAAAGTATCCTTTTTATCTTCTCCTCCTCTAGTCCCAGGGGTGTCCAACCTTTCGGCCTCTCTGGGCCACACTAGAAGAAGAAGTGTTGTCCTGGGCCACACATTAAATACACAAACACTAACTAAAACAAAACAAAAAAATCTCATCAGGTTTTAAGTAAGTTTACGATTTTGTGTTGGGCCGCACTCATAGCCATCCTGGGCCACATGAGGCCCGCGGGTTGCGGGTTTGATACTCTTTAAGTTTTGCCAGTTACACCTGCTTAGGCAATCATTGAATAATTTTGAAATGAGCAAAGCAAAAGAGATGGTGGTTTTGCTGGTCCTTTCTCCATGGCATGAACAGTGGTAGGATCTATAAAAGGGATCCTCATCACCGGATGAGATCCAACTGTAGACCCCCCACTGCCCCCACGGAAAGGGGTGCCTGTGTGTGTGTGTCAGAGGGGCTGGTTTTTGTGAAACGCAGATTTGAATTCTGTTACATAATGTAAGAGAAGGTGCCCTTACCCTCGTGTCTCAGACCTACATCCTTGAGCTTATTTATTCCGCAAACATCGACTGAATTCCTACTAAGTTTCAAGCACTGTGCTAGGTGCTAGGGTGACTGAGACTCTTCAGGCCACATTTACTGTCTCCCCAAATCCCACAAGTTTGTGCCTAGGCAGACAAGTAGGTGTGATGAGCAGTGTGACAAAGGTATACCCAAAACTTCACAGAATTCGGAGGAGTGATTTCCAGGATTAATTTCAAGTTAAGCTAGAACCCATAAACAGGTGGCTATACTGTAAATCTTAATTTTAGAGTCATAACTATTCAGACACTTAAGGAAAAACTTCTAAATAAAAGTCAAACATCTTGTCCATAGTATAATAGTAAAAAATTTGTGCCTCCTGCTTTACACACTTCACTGTATTGTATGTAAGTTCAATTCTTTTTGACTAAACATTTGGGGCAAATATTACAGCTTGTTTTTCCATCTGAAGTTTTACTTCTCGTGAGGAAAGAACATTGTCAATTTACCAGGTTAACAGAGATTTGCTTAAAGCTGGTCCCCGATCATATCGGTATCTCAAAGAGCTAGTTTGTTTATTCCTGGATGATAATGCTTTCAAGATAAATTATAACCAAGTCATATTGCTTAGTTGGTCTTGATAAAGTAGAACATGATAATTGTTCCTAAAATCATTCCTAAGCATCAAAGAAGATGGCCCTCTCATTATTTGTAAATAATCTTCATAGGCGCCTAACTGCATAAAATAGCAAACTGACCTTTTCCACTATTAATCTTCAAATGTGTTTAGTTCAGAAACTCTGGGAGCCAAGGATAGTCATTTTCAAAGGGACTGCTACTTAAAGGGGCACAAGAACCAGCAGACAGTATATCCAGTGAAGTTGATAGTTTAATTTGTTCATACTTACTTCTCAAGTCACATTCCCCCACTTTAAAATGGCTTTATTATTTAAGTTGTCTTCAGAGTTTGGAACTTCTTTTATACAAAAGAATAAACAATTTTAAAATTCATTTTCCAGTGTACTTGAAATGGGTATCCCTGTGCGCCTACAATTTTCCCCATCATGTGCTCTCTTACATGACTTAGTGTTGGTGATCTCTGTTATGAAGCTGCTATGGAAAACCAAAAACTCTTTTCAAAAGGGCAAAAAAAATTCAGGGTACAAAGCAAAGATTATACTGTTAGGATCATATTATATTTAAAGTAGGTTAAAATTTTGGACCTATTCTTCAGTCTAACTTCTAAAATAGCATTATTTTTAAAATATACCTTATTGGGTTTTTTAATTAGCTATGTGTCAACTAGAGTCACTATAATTTTGAGTTTTAACTTTTCTGTGTATTTTAAGATCCTTGTGTTAAAAAACTTAGCGACCATAATGTGACTTTTAATTTCATAAGCGGAATCCTAACCCAAAAGTGTTCATTTTTATGTGAGAGAAAATGTAATAACATTAAGTTTCTACATATTCGCATAAATATGTTTTATTTTATTCTGTTATGTGAAGAATATGAATTCTAGTGTCACTGGTTATCTTTGTAAATCAAGTTACAACAATTTCAAACTCAGCAGCCGCCACATCATGTGAGATCTCCTAAATATTATTAGCGAGCTAATTCTCACCAAAACTGTGACTCCTCAGGCCTCCACTTAGTGTTACCTCTTGGGTTTGCTGGCATTTAAAAGCTTCTTGCTTTTCTGGTACTATAATATTAAGTAAGATGAGTTCTGGAGATGAATGTAATTTATTAATGGGCATTCAGCAACATGAATGGTAGCAAATCCAAGTGCCTTCCTCTCCAGAATCTAAACCTAGTTCCAGTCCCACGCCTAATCTGTCTTTGCCCTGTGGCATGAGAGCTTATGTTTCCCAGAAAACAATGTAGAAAATTTTAATTGACCTATTATTTTTTATAAGTTTGAAAAATAAGGGTTGAGATGCATTTTTAACCTTCAGCGCTATCTAATAGGACTTTCTAGAATGATGGAAATGATCTTTATCTGCAGTGTTCAATATGGTAGCCATGATTGTGTCTACCTTGAAACATAGCTGGTGTGACTTAAGGACTGAATTTTACATTTCATTTAAATATCCATGTGGCTGGTGGACATCTTATGACACAATACAGTAGTAGAACATCCCTTAAATTTTATATACGTGCCCTTAACAGCATTTAGGGTCTCTTCATTGTTTGAAAAAACAGATCACAATACAGTAAATTGAAAAAAAAATCTCTAAATATAGATACAATGGGAGATACCATCCCAACATGCTGAAGCATTCTAAATTTATAAAAGGGAAAAGAAAATCAGCCCAATGATAAATTTAATCTTGGCTTTTGGCTTTTACATAAAAACCTGGGTGTAAAATTTAATATCCCTCAAGAAATATATGTGTTTTGACTTACCAAAATTTAGGCTATATAATACAATTTTATGTTTCCTAAACCTTTAATTTTTGTTTGCTGATAAAGAAAAGGACAATTATAAAAAATTTCAAATAGTCATGGACAAAATGCAAAACTGACTTCTCACAATGGTTTCTCCTAAAACCCTAGGGAAATAAGAGAATTAATTTCTCCTTCACTGCCCTGAACATGTACCATTTAAAAATCCCCCATGGTTGTACATGTTTTTGAGCTATTAATTATCATAGTGTCTTCTTTTCTGCAGGGTTAGAGCCACTTACTGACTGGCCACTCCATCTTTTATAGAGAGACACAACACCCTTTGAAAGCATTTTCCCCTTTAAATTCATTCCAGTTGCATTTAAGAAACATCCATTACTATCCTTCCAGGGAGCGTTATTTTTCACTGGGCATTACAATAAGATTAATCACCTTTGCCCATCAAGAAGCATATACTTGATTAAATCAGTCAAGGACATTAAATTCCAGCCTTCCGCACTCTGGTGAGCATACCGAGACTGAGTTGAGGAAGAATTTGTGAAAGTATCATTTGGTTAAAATTGTATGCCTGTCTCTTTAAATCTAAAAAAAAATCCTTTCAGAAGCTGTAGAGAGAAGGTGCTAGAACTGTGTACGATCATGACTGGAAAGCAGGATCCCTCAGTGACTGCCGAATCTTCCCAGCACAAGATAGAGAGGCAGTTCAGCACAAGACTACACTGGTTCTAGGCAGAACGATGATCCTACCGAACAGATCTCAAATAAAATTAAATTGAGAAAGCAGATCTTTCAAGGGAATGAGGCGGAGGCTCGCTTTTATGTTAAAAGCAACCAGCATCCTCCTGGCTAGACATGGACATGACATTTTTAAAGGAATTATTTGGTTACAGCGTCTTAAACAAACTGTTCTAAGGAGTCTGTACATTGCATTGTTTTTTCTATTCTTTTTTTCTTTTGCATATATGTGATTCTGGAGGTAAAGAAAAAGCCTGCCAGGGATTCAGAAGGCATCCCACTAGCGATCAGCTGACATTCCTAACTGAAGGCTGCAATGTGTTGCTTATTCATTTTGTACCGTGGGAGCTGCGGGGACTAGCAGAGAGCTAAACTATGCATTTCAAACAGCAGTGCTTGTGCAGAAAGAGGGGTGAGAGAGAGGCAGCCGGCGAGGAAAGAGCACAGCTGGACTTTCTCCTTGTTTTTATCCATTTCTGCAGGATCATGTATTCATAAGGGATGAGGCGGGCCACGGCGATCCCAGGCCTGAGCCACGGCCTACCCAGTCAGTTCAGAGCCAGGCCCTCCACTACCGGAACAGAGAGCGCTTTGCCACGATCAAATCAGCATCTTTGGTAAGCAAACACCCCTCTACTCACCTTCCCTTCCTTCCCCTCCTCCCCATCTGGCAGCCTCTCGCCCTCCCTGAGCCTCTCTCGGCTTCATGGATGGGAGGAAAGGAGTCAAGAATGTTTTCTCCCTCCTAATAATTTTATTCATTTTAGAAAAAATCTGTTGGCATAGCAACCTGATCTCAGATATTTTAGCATTGTCTACGGCATGGGGAAAAAAACCTTTGTGTGTGTGTGTGTGTATTTATATATGCTGTATGTGCAAAATAAAAGGCCTTTAAGATGAAGTTGCTAACATATCTAATTTTTTAAAAGCTCTTTGTCTTTTCATTAAAATAATAATGCTAAAAATATTTTAAAGGTATTTGATGTATGTGTTTGCTGGGCACTATGCTTCTTTTTTATATAGATTCATGTGTATCTATAATGTATACACATACATCAAAAGATAAAACACAATTTTTTTTAAATATATGGTTGCCGGCTACTGTATATAATTGTAGAAAATAAGCTACTTGCTTCCCAGGGATGGATTGCTGGTTCGTTCTGGTTCATTCATTTATTTATTGCAACAATGGTAGTGGCTGCACTTCCCCATTTAACCCCTGAAGAATTTCCTGCCACCAATAAAGCAAGAAGGGCTTTGTAGGAGAGGATAGGGATGGTCGTGGAAGGAAAGATACTGTAGGATCCTTCAGCATTTTTACTATTGCAAATGTGATTGCTGGATGCCCTTGTAGTAGCAAAAGGGGTGTGTGCTGGAAGAGTTAGTTTTCATGCCTCCTCCCCTTGGTCCCCAACGCGTGCGCGTGCGCGCTCACACACTCACTCACACACACACACACACACACACACGCACACTCACACACACTCGCACTCACACCGTTTTCATCCTCGGCACTCTAAACTCTCCTTAATCTTTTGCTTCTGAATCTCACTTCTCAGCCAAAAAAATTATTGCAATGTTAGTTAGTGTGCCCAAATTGACGTTAGAGGTTACATGTGCAGGAAGAGTTCCACTGCCTGGCTGTTACATTTAGAACCTATGATGACATCATCCAAGGCCGACCCAGAAATGATTATTTTTCTTGTCCTATTTTTTAAACCCCATTTCCACTTTTATTTCTCAAGTCTTTAAAAGGCTTCAGTTATCTTTTGGAATTGATATTGGATTGTAATTTTTAAAACCCCAAATATAAGGAAAATGGGAGTTAAAGCACCTACCTATTGCTGTGCCTGCTGCAAGCAATTGAACACAGGCTCCTTATAAATAATAAGCCTGCCTTTAAGTTCCTTTGTATAGAAGTTTCTTGTAATTTCTTTAATGGGCAGTTTTTTCGTTTCAAATGAATGCTGTAGTGTGTAATGGAGATCTTAAAATGTCCACTATGTATTTGCTAGGGATGTTAAGCACCTAAAAAAACATGCTTCTGAGTCTAAATAAAGCATGAAATCCTAAATAATAAATATCTTCAAGCCACGATCTCTGACAACAGAAGAAATATGGTATTTGTGGAGTATTACTACTTACCACCGACCCTTGTGAGACTTGTAACCTTTATTCAGACATGCTCGTGTGGAAACGAGGGGAGAAAAGATGAGCAAGCACTGAGAATCCGAGCAGCACAGCAGGTTTCCAGGCAGACATCATACCCAGTGGGTTTCCCCTCTCCGGGGCAGACCGTCTTCTCTGCCCACTTGCCACACCCTCACGCCCACATCATATATTCATGACCTCTCCTACCTCCTAGTAAGGGAGATACTATACTACTGCCCCGCCAGCATGATCTTACGCCTGCATCTGTGAACTCACCCAGGGCTACTGTGTGTACATATCAGCCATCACAGTCTTCCTCTCCGTGGGTAATGAAAGCCGCTTCCCTACTAGGGCCACCTCAGGGCTGCGGGCAAAGTCCTCAGGAACCCTCTGAATCCTACAGGCTTCATAGTGCCCATTCTGTGAGCAGCTGGGATCTGTCTCTCTGGTGGACTTTTGATTTGCTAAAGGGCCCCTGCCACTATATTAAGTTAAAAACAGAGTAGCTGATAAGCTGTCGCTGTAGCCACAAAATAAGTTTTTTTGGGGTGTGGAAAACCCTCTCCAAATTCAATGTTTTGGGAATCACAGTGGGATTTGATGGGAGTTTATCAGAGTTCAGTGGTATTTGTGTCTAGTGGCTTTTAGGGAAAAAATAATTAATGGAAGGGAAAAGTGATGTGATGTATGATTTCACATTCCATTTTGAACAATCTAACTATTGGGATAATATTTTAATGAATATTATCAAGTACTAACCATTATTTTAAAGGCTAATTTCATTAGGAATATATAAATCAGGACACTGGAATATCAAGAAGCAGTACCTAATTTTTTAAATTATATTACGAATCTTACTGTTTTTTGTGGATCCTCACTGAAAATGAAAAAGGAGTAAAATTATTTAAATGACATAAAAGAGCAAGATCGTGGGAAAATGAAGGTCCACTATAATAGTCAAATCATTGTTGAAACCTCTCTCCACTTCTCGTAATTGGTAGCAATACTGTACTTATTTATTTATTTTGGTTCTACTCTTTCTTTACAATCTTCTAGTAGAAGTGATAACAAGTCACAGAGTGATCCAAAAGTGAACAGCAAAAAGAGGAACTCAGAAACAAGTTTTTCAATTACAGGACTGGATAAGTAAGTGAGGAGTGTATGTTTTAAATAGACTTGCACACTGAAAAAAATATATACAGTTTCTGAAATTCGTTTTATCATCCTATCTCTCCCACATAGCCCGAAAGAGGCCTAGCTCCGCGGTTTTCCCCCTAGCATTTCTTTCTGTGTTGTGTGTTTGAATGGGGTCATTGGCAAGTTTGTGAATTCCATGGGCTGTAGGCTTTTGCTGCTGGATATTTTTATTATTTTGGCACCTTAAAACTGAGATTTTTATTTTATCGTGCACCCTACACAATTGCATTTGTAACAAAGAAAAGCAGGGACTGCTAACCTTGATACCAGAGGATACCCTAGGGAAACTTTAGAACTATATATTTAATTATAATCATTTAAAGGAAAGATTATTGACCTTATTTTGAAAATGTAGGAAAAGTAAGGGCATTTTGTGGCACCTTTTAAATGTATTATTTCTTCTTCTTGCAAGAAAGCTCGTATATGGCTGATTCATTATCTGGAGAAGGGAATTGTTCATATATCTATTCAGAATTACTGAATTCTTGGGCCTTTGAGATGTGCCTTTTGAGTTTTTATTGTTAGTGGATAGAGATCCTGACATTTTAATTAGATAAGTGACCCATGATACTTTAACTGTAGTTTCAGCTGATACTACATCTGATGTCATTTCTTCTTAAAACTTTATAATGTCCTGTGTCACTGGCTGTTCCCATAATAAATGTTAATATAAAGAGCTCCATGACCATATCTATCAGACAATTCTGCTTTTCATCTTCTGAAGGAATTCTCACTGGAATGCTGGTACCCAGGTGAATTTATATTAGAATACACCTTAGGGAGAGGGGCACAGAACTTAGTTTCCAGTCTCCAGGAAAGATGTAGGAGAAAATGATTATTGTTCTATCTAAGCAAATACAAATTCTTTGGCTTTGGTTTTACAGACTCAGTAGAAAAGCTCATATAAAAATGGAGTCTTCATTTGGATTTTTTAAAGTGCAACCTAATTATTCAGCTAATTGTGAAATTGGGCACCTGAATGAGTTTGATAAATAAGCATAAAAATATTAGAGCCTCAGCAATGAATGCTACAGTTTCACCTCCCTGAGCCCTACTGTTCTGTTTCCAAATGGGTAAAACCATGGCCTCTTCCTGGATAGCATATCAGAGGATGCTTATCAAAACATTGTGTATCTCCTCTTTCCTTTCTGTTAACTTCTTAATCTCAGGAAGATCAAGGCTGATGCCATTTTTCACTTGTGTTGCCCAATCTGTATGCCCATCCCACATAACCCAAGGCTCTCAATAAACATGTGTTGAATGAATGAATGGGCAAATGAATGAATGAAGTCTCTTCCAGCCCTGCTACTACCACATCAGAGTTTGGATTTATAAGTGTGCATTTCAGAATTCTTTGTGTCAGTTTTTCTGGATAAGGCAAAATTGCCTGTTATCAGTCATACTTTTTGTGTGAACTTAAAACATTTTTCCCCTAGGTATTCTAAAGAGTGGAATGTCAAAATTCTAATGCCAAAATGTGACTCATTGTATTCTTTTTAAGAACTTGCTATAAATTTCATTTGTCCTAAGTTCTCAGGGTAGCCAGTTTTATCATAAGCACTATTTTAATTCATACATATAATTAATCTTGTAAATTGGCTTTGATCTCTTAAGAGGGTAACATTATCAGCCATGATGCTTCCCTTTTATGTTCAGTAAGTTGCTTATTAGCCTTCTAGTGCAGTGTTGTGTAAATACTTGGTAGGCATATAATACACTTTGCATGATGTGGTGTGCTTTAAGGCCACATTTTGCTGGAATTAAATCAGGTAGAATGGAATGGCTATAGTTAATAATTCAAATTTAGAAATTATACATACTTATTTTTATAATCCACAATCTGGGTACAAATACAGTTTTATTGTTAAACTTGCCCTTTCTCATAGATCCACTTCTTCTGATTTACATTCTCATTAGTAGAAATGCTTAGTGGAGGGAAAAAGACAGATTACTCAGAGTCTGGTAAGAAAAGAAAGGGAAGAAACATCTATTCCACGTTTCCTGTGTGTCAAACACCTCGCTAGGCACAGATGTTATCTTATCAGTGGTGCCCTCCTGGGAGTGGCTCCTCTTTGCACACAAACACTGAAAGAATTCAGAGGCTAAGGAATTTGCCCAAGGTCAGTTATATAGTCATGAATGGAATGAGATTTTATCTCCAAGCAACCTACTGGGTGTGCAAGATAAATTGCTTACTTTTAGTTGATCACATTTTTGAGACCATGATTGTGAAAACTACGATTCCTACATTTCTATAACTTTCTCTCATTTTCAGACTTATTCAGCTTGTAACTTGGATGTATCATTCTCTTTAATTTTGATTGTTTTGGGTATTGATTCTCTTCATTACTTCATAACACAAAGTTTCATTCATTTCTGCCTTGGTGGTATGAGTTTTCTCAGGCAATTTCAGGACCATAGGACCTTAGTTCAAATCCCAGTCTTCATAAACATTAAAGAGGTAAATTACATGAGACAGCACTTTGTAAACCATAAAGCATGGTACAAATTATGAGCTCTATTTTATTTTATTGACAAAACTGTCTTCATAAGACATGACGTTTAAACTTAAGTAACAGAGGCACACATAACTATAGGTAACATTTTTAAAAGTAAATTTCGTGTTAGACTTCACAAATGAAACATCTGGTTGTACGTCACATTCATCTGTCTGGCTTGAGCGTGGAAATACGAAACTCACTATCGCTATCTGTATCTAAGAAGACGATTACTTCGAAACTTAGAAACTTAGTTGTATACATGGAAGGTGATGTTAGGAATTTAAGAAGGTGATTATTCAAATTATGGGAAGCATTTAAAAGCAAAGTGTCTCTCCCAGAATGTAATGATGTACGATGCTAGCGTGTTGAGCTTTGTAATTTATTTTTGCCACATAATTGTATGATCTGGTATGCAGTAGGACCACCCTTTTCCCAGAGACTCACCCACCAATTAAGATAGAAAATTGTTCTTGACACAACTCATTTCTGTTTTGTCTTCAGGCTGTCTGATTTAGGGAAATGGCCACACTTTATTTTATTGACCACGACGAACCAGTCAAACATTCTGGGGGCAAGTTTAAATGTGTTTTGATAGCTTTAGAGTGTGCCATGCCTCAGTTCTGGGAATCAGAATAAAGGAGGAATACTAAAATAAGAAAAAATAACTACACAGATAAAACATCTTTCAAACTACTTACCTTCAAACAGACACTTTACTGCCATGTTTGTCTAAAAACAAGTGAGTTCAGAAAGGATTAAATGGTATACTTTCTGTTGATTGGAATTGTTTTTAATCCCTCCAGTTGAACTTTGGAAAGGCACAAGCAGGAGAAAGTGAAATATAGACATGTATTTCCAACTACTTTCTTTTTTATCATGAAATAAGTCCATTACAAAACACATAATTGTGATGGCAAAATAGATTATGTATAATATTTAAAGTGTTAGGTGCCTCTTTGGTGATGATATCCCTTTTTGGTCTTGAAATATTGTCTACTGTTATTTCTCATACTTTAAAGAGGGTTATCCTTTAGAAAAGAGAAATGAATATGAAACCAAGAGTTAGTTTCATCTGGAAAGGTTTCAAAGTTCGGCTAATGTTTAGTGGTGTACTTTGATAATACTATCCAGTTACAGAACAGCTCTCTCTTGATATTAAGGACTCAGTAAGGATGCAGGGACACCTTCTAAAAAGAGCAGAGAAACAACCTTTCCTTTGTACAAAATACACTTTGACCCATAAACTGAAAATAGTTAGACAGAGTTAATAGCAGCATGAAAATTTCCAGTAAAACTTGTTTAAGGTTTGGCTGGAGGAGAAGTGGCTTAGAGTAGATAGGAGAGACTAAATTACTTAGTAAAAAAAAAAACAAAACTAAAGTTATAATTTTGTAATTAAGATGTTTTTCTAAAATACTAAACATGAGAAGGAAGTTACCAGAGAGTCTGAAAGGAAAATAAAGAGGGGTGATAAATTTGAAGGAAGGACTGAAAAATCAGAAGAGGTTTAATGGATAGACACAAGATATCGAAATTCACATCTGCAATCTTCAGTTTGTTGGCTATTCACTTGAGAATGGGCTAAGGGAAAAACTACTAAGAAAAATCACCATCTAGGCCCTGGCCAGGTAGCTCAGTTGGTTAGAGCATTGCCCTGATATGCCAAGGTTGTGGGTTCTATCCCCAGTCAGGGCACATATAAGAATCAACCTATGAATGTATAAATAAGTGGAAAAATAGCCACCCAGAAATCACAGAAATGTTTTTTGCCTCTTTAGGAAAGCAAGTTAGATGTATTATAAGTTTTTAACATCTCTTCTTCAGGGAAGGAAGGGGAGGAGGGAGACAGATGATGTAAACGGAGAGGGTTCTTTCTCTCTCTCTTGATTCATGTGAATAATAGAAAATCAGTTTTGTTCAAACTATTTCTGGAAGGATAGTCAAGATTCCTATGACTGTTAGCCATGATTCTTAACAAGCAAACAATGCGGTAGTCTGATGCGGCGCAGTGGTTCTCAGTCAGAGGGATCATGCCCCTCCCCCAGGAGACATTTGGCAATGCCCAGAGACTCTTTCTGTTGTCTTGGCTTGGGAGGTGCTGCTGGACTCTAGTGGGCAGGTAGGTCAGAGATGCTGCCAAACGTTCTGCACTGCACAGGACAGCCCCCACAGCAAAGAACTATCCGATTCATTGTCCATAGTGCCGAGGTCGAGAAACCCTGGCGCGGTGGACCTAGCATGGCTCTGGGATCAGACAGAAATGGGTCTGAATCCCACCTCCACTACTTATTCACTCCTTGACCTTGAGCATATACAGGGGTGGGCAAAAGTAGGTTGACAGTTTTTTGTATGAAAAAAGACGAGCAGGTTATGATAATTACAATAGCTTTATTAACTCAAAACAATGTCACTCGCAAGGGTAAACTTACTTCTGCCCACCCCCTGTATATAATGATATATCAGAAACATGTAAATATACTTTGGCTGAAAGAATAAATTAATTCCCTCATCACAATTTCTTCATCTTCCAAATGGGAGTGGTGACACCTACCTCATGGACAAATAAAATGATTGAGTGAATGAGATGGTTTTTAGGATTCAAGATAAAGTATATAAAGAGCACCCAACACAGTGCCTGGTGCAGGTAAGGGTTCAGGTAATTGAAGGTAAATTGATGGCAACAACGATAAACGAAACTATGCCGGAGGATTCTCCTCCTTGGCCTGAGAGTTTGCCGTTCGTGGACCTGGTTACCTGAGTTCTGTTGTCCCCCAACCCAAATCAGGTTACACGGCAGATCCATGAGCATGAGCAGGAGAACGAGTTGCGGGAACAGATGTCAGGTTATAAGCGGATGCGGCGCCAGCACCAGAAGCAGCTGATCGCCCTGGAGAACAAGCTGAAGGCTGAGATGGACGAGCACCGCCTCAAGCTACAGAAGGAGGTGGAGACGCATGCCAACAACTCGTCCATCGAGCTGGAGAAGCTGGCCAAGAAGCAAGTGGCTATCATAGAAAAGGAGGTCAGTATGTGCACGCATGCCTTCGCGCCGCGGCCGCGCCAGGCCTGTTCCGGCCAGCGGCCCCATGTTAGCAGGAGGCAGGAGGGGTGTGATTTTGGGTGGTAAAGGAACAGTCTTACTTTGGTGGGGGAATAAGGATGGTTTTATTGGGCTGCTTAAAATTATCATTAAAAATTAATAACTAAAGGTGTGTATCACATTCTTGCCTATTCAAGAATCAGCCCTTGCCAGGGGTGGGGGGTACAATTTTTGTGAAAGACGCTTATATTCTATGAAAACTTGCACACTTTGGGTCTGTTACTGTGCCTGCTGCCCCCACCATTCTCTTCACAGGAAAACTGCTCTACAGATAGTCTCTGTTAGTGGGATGCCCCCTGCCTACAGCTGGTTGGACTAGGGCTGGTCACCTGACCACTTGCAGCAAGCAATTAATCTGGCTGTTGCTTGAGTATTCTAGAGAACATTTCTCTTCCCCATTTAGGTTCTAAACTAATATTCAGAACACATGCTAGGGTAAGGTAGATAGAGAGTCGAAATACCACCTTTATTACTGATAAGTGTTAGCTGGGAGAAGTGATTTCTGTCTGAAGAAAAATTGGCCTAATCCTACTGAACAAAACCAGACCTGCGCACCCAGGCACTAGCGGTGCTAAACTGGTCTCCTCCCCTGTCACCCCCCATAAGACTTACACAGTGAGGAAAAGCAGGGTGAACTTGTGCTCCCTGGGGATGGAGTGACTGGGGACTGGATGCCAGGGGTGTTTCAGTAGTTAGATTCCCTCCACATGAAGGGAAACTTCCGAGCTGTAGAAGAAGCGTTCCCCCAACAGCCATCCATCTATGAGGTAGTCTGGCGTGAAAACCTTAGCCCAAAGAGGGATGCTGTTGATTAAATAAACCAGTCAGATTCTTTCTTGGGAATTTGACTTGGTAAATATGTGAAGACAATTGTTCGTAATGGACAAATTATAAATGGATGCTAAACGTTAGATAAAGTACATAAAAAACTACCATGAAGTATAATTCCCTCCCTAGCCGCTAAGCACCTCGTTTACATATGTGCTTCATTGAAGAGTTCCCTAAAACTTAGACTTGGTCACTTTCAGGAACCAACATTGATTGGGTTATCTTTTCGTTGGTCTGTATTCGATCCACTTAGGAGCCCCCCAAATGTCCTGGTGCCTCACTGTTGTGGATTGTATTTCATCCCACATATTTTGTGTGGGTGTGTGTATGGTTCTCCTTCACATTTTCCCCATAATTGGGAATATATTTGTCAGTGTTAAAGTTCTTGATTTTTTTACTTAAGATACAAGAAAATCAGAGCAGGCACTTTCTTATTTTGTTTTTAATTAATTATTTGTTGAAAAATGACATTATTCAGCATTTATGGACACTTTTAATGCATTGGAGAATATATAGCTGAATTCCGTGTGAAGAACAATTCATCATCCAAGGTCATATTTGTTATTTTTGCAGGCAAAGGTAGCTGCAGCAGATGAGAAGAAGTTCCAGCAACAGATCTTGGCCCAGCAGAAGAAAGATTTGACAACTTTCTTAGAAAGTCAGAAGAAGCAGTATAAGATTTGTAAGGAAAAAATAAAAGAGGTAAGAGTACCAATATTTGTAGTTACCAGTTTGCCGTTAGAATGGTTGGAACGTAAAACTGATTCATCTTACATTATGATCAATATGTAGTTTAACCCATTGATTCTCAAACTTTAACTAGATGCCTGACATGTTTATTAAAACAGACGGCTAACCCACCCTTAGACTTTCTGATTCAGTGGGTCTGAAGTGGGGTTTGAAACAGGCATTTCCAACAAGTTCCCGGGTGATGCTGATGCTGGTGGTCCAGGCACCACACTTCAAGAACCATGTGTTCTAACTCTGGGCCATTCTTGCTTGCTTCCAATTTATTCTCCACACTTCAACCAGAGTGGTCTTTTCAAACCATACATCTAGTCACGTCACTTCACGGTTTTAACGTTTAATGGCTTCCCGTTGCTCTTATAGATCAAAATACTAGAAGTCCTGACATGGTCTGCTACCAGCCTCCCCTCCAGTCTCACCTCGCACCACTGTTCTCCCCTCCTGCGTATCCCACCCCCAACTCTTCGCCACTTCCGCCACATTCGTCACCTTTTGGGTCCTCAAATATATCAAGCTCCGCCCTTTCCAAAGGTCTTTGCTCATACTGTTCCTTCCGCCAGGATGCTCTCCCCACCCCTCACCTTCAGTCCCTCCGCAACCACAATTCCGCTGTTTATTTCTACTCCTCCTCCTTGTAAGATTTAGGATTGTTTATTAGTACCTTAACTTAAATATCACTTCCTCAGGGAAGCCTTCCTGACTGCCTCAACTGAGACAGGTGCCTCTGGTTTCATAATACTAGTTTTCAATTATACATTCTTAAAATAAAATCTTTATTTATTTTTTTAAAGATTTTATTTATTTATTTTTAGAGAGAGGGGAAGGGAAGGAGAAAAAGAGGTAGAGAAACATCAATGTGTGGTTGCTCTCATGTGCCCCCAATCGGGGACCAGGCCCACAACCCAGGCATGTGCCCTGACTGGGAATCGAACCAATGACCCTCCGGTTTGCAGGCCTGCACTCAATCCACTGAGCCACACGAGGCAGGGCTCAATTATACATATGTTAGTGTTCTTTGAGCTGCTTTCCCTACTGGACTACTGGCCGAAAAGCAATATATACTGAGACCATGACTGTTTTGGGGTGGAGGTGGGGGGTGGTTTGTGTGTGGTGCGAGTTTTCTTTTTTTTTCCTGCCCATGACTGATCCCTGTGTCTGGTACATGTGAATATTTGATAAATGAATGATTAATTCTTGAATGTTGGGTTGAGGACCGTTAGCGGCCTTAGAGAGGCCTCCTGAGGAACTGCAGTTTGATCTGAAAGCTCCACTTTCTTCAGTTCTCCTTTTACCAGTACTTACAGGTGGATTGCCTTTGCCTCTGGTACCCTAGTCTTTCCTTCTCATAAGACTTAGGATTTCTTATTTGGTAACTACTAGTGTATTAAGTTTTAATAAAATTCAGTATGGGGCATTGTTCTAGTATATGAAGTCATTCATTCGGGCTCAGAGTCTAAGGTAACAATATGGGACTTAGCAAGGTTCCTCTCCATTTCTCTTTTTAACTAGGAAGTGAAAGCAAGTGTCTGGGGGTGGGGCCTCAGGACCTTGTGCCCCGCCCAGATGTGCCACTGGTGATTGTTGGGCGTGACAGAAATTCGCATTTGCTCCACACAGCCTGAGGGAAAGAATTTCTGACACCAAAAGGTCTAGAAAACCAAGCATAATGAAAAAGAGCTCAACTAATAGGGATCACACACTCTCCATTTTCTCTTCATTACCAGCTTGCGTCTAATTGTTAGATCACAATAGAACGATGTTTCTGGATCACAGAGATAACCTTAACTTTTCTCGAAGAAATTTTGAGATTTTCTCAGCTGCAAATGCATTCTTATTTCTAACGCCCTGTGCTTACTCACACCCTGGAGGCCGTACAGTAGGACTACCGCCACCATTTTGAGCTTTTGTAATACTAAAGTATTGGGAGATTGCCTGCGGGAGCTCCACCTTTGGGAGGGTCTCCCACAGAACAGCACCCAGGAGTCCCCACTCAGTCTTCAGGCATGAGGCTATTTTTGGTTCACCACACTCAGACTTATGAGTGGAAGAGACTACAGGCCTACACTCACAAGCCTTTCAACACGCTCATGAAGGAATAAACAAGCATAAACCCAGTCTGAGATAGCCTCAGTAAGCCTTTCTGTGCAAAGCTAACATTACTCCTTATGAAACTGTTTAAAGGGGCATCTATATTTAGTATTAGTATACCTAAAGGCATTGTCCTAGAGAAGACAAAACACATTATTTTCACCGTTGATAGATAACAGGGTGTGGATAGTACAGAATGATGGAGGGTCCAGAAATAATTTATTCTTGATTTTGGAGTGAATTTTTATAATATTTGAAGTTGGGTATGTGGTATAGTGGTTAACGCCAAACCTAGTGGTGAAGTCATGGCATCAAGAAATGAGTCACCTCGCCTTCCTAGTGTGAACCCAGCTTATTCCGTGCCAGAAACAGCTTACGCTCTTGTTGATTCTAGTATTTCACTTAAGACGTCATTGGAAGAGAAAAGACAACTTACAAGGACTTCTTCACCAAGTACAAAAATAACTGAAATAGTATATGATGTCTGTATTATAGAACACTAAATAAAATAGATGTTAGCCTTGGCTGGTGTGGTTCAGTGGGTTGAGTGCCATCCTGTGGACCAAAACGTCACTGGTTCGATTCCCAGTCAGAGCACATGCCTGGGCTGAAGGCCAGGCTCCCAGTTGGGGGAATGTGAGAGACAACCAATTGATGTTTCTCTTGTACATCGATGTTTCTCTCCTTCTCTTTCTCCTTCCACTCCTCTCCCTCTAAAAAATAAAATAAAATCTTTTTTAAAAATAGGCGTTAGTAATTAAAGGAGATTTCACAGAAAGAGTAGTTAACCAAGTACTACATACAGGTCAAGCTTGTCCATAGGAGCAGTATGGACAAAGAATAGTGCACTGTACTTTCTCTAAAAGTAGTCATCTTACTTTCCTCATAGATTAACATTTTAACTGTTCTAATTCACTGCTTTCTTCCCTTTACCCATACGGGCAATTATGAATTTTGTCCTTTTGAAAATATAGGTGGTTTATAATCCCAAATAAAGACTTTTTTTTCCCCCTAAAATTCAAATGAGTGACATTTGTAATTACCTCCTGTCTTTAAAATCCATCTACTTCTCTTGGTCTTTTTGCCTCCTCCTTTGTCCAAGCTGCTATCACCTCTCACCTGGACCTTTGCACTAGCCTCCTCGCCGTCTCCAGGGACACACCCTTACCTTCTTTATTCTGTTTTCCACGTGGCAGCCAGTATCTTTTTGAAATGCATCTCATTATTATGATACCCCCGTGTCAAATCCATTTCTCCTGTCCTAAAGATCAATGTCCTTAACTTGACCCACAAGACCTCTGATAGTCCTGTCCTGTCCAGCCTCCTCTCAGGTGACACTCCACGGCACTCTGGCCCTTCGGTTCTTTGAGCATACACACCATGTTTCAATGAACCCACCCTAAGCATTTTGCATATGTGGTTTCCTCTACCCAGAGTATTCTTCCCTTTCCCTTTTTTGATGATTAATGCCTATGGCTTTTTAAATTTTAGCTTAGTTGTTACCAAGGTCCAGTGTTTTCTGCTAAACATTCTTGTAGAACCAGGAACTCACTTTCAGAGTAGTTATCCCAGTACTTTCAGTTCATTTATAATGGTTCTTTGATTAATTTTTTATTCTAGACTGAAAAGCCCCATGATGGTAGATACCATGTTCTTTTATTCACCACTGCATCCTTACACCTTGCACAGTGCCTACCACATGATGGGAACTCGGTAACCGTGCATTTGATTGAATAGGTGAACAAATAATGTCTGAGAGTCGAGAAGTCAGAGACCGGGAAACTAACAAGTCTCCCTCTCACTTAATATTCAATTAACTGATTTTTTTAAATGTTGGGGGAGGGAATGTGCGACACCAAGCCTTTCTGTCTTTGCATTCTCATTTGCTTTCCGAATATTTAATCTACCATTGTAGTAAACTATGACAGTTCCTTTGACTAATGAGACCGGCATGGGTTCCCTTTTTTTTTTTTTTTTTTTCTGTGAAGGAGATGAACGAGGACCATAGCACACCTAAGAAAGAAAAGCAGGAGCGGATATCCAAGCATAAAGAGAACTTGCAGCACACACAGGCTGAAGAGGAAGCCCACCTTCTCACTCAGCAGAGACTGTACTACGACAAAAACTGTCGTCTCTTCAAGCGGAAAATAATGATCAAGCGTCACGAGGTGGAGCAGCAGAACATTCGGGAGGTATTTATGTTTCTAACTATCGTCATTGACTTATGGGACAACAAGTCTTGTGAGGATCATGGCCACATCTGTTTTGTCCATTCTTAAATGGGCTTTGTAGTCTTAAGTACAGGGCCTGACACAAAGTAGGTATACAAAGAGCCAGGGAATGAATTTACCACTGATAAGAGAAAGCCCATTCACGAAACAAGAAATCAGCTTTTTCCAAATAAATGTTACAGAGTTTTATCGAATACTCATAAGCCATATCATGCAATGGAGAATCAAAAGAAGTAGAATAACTTTTGCTTTCAGCCTGCTTTTCAAAGACTTGTGTTTTTGTGATTCCACATCAAATACTTAAAAAACTATATGATGCTCTTCAGTTAAGTTCATTCATTCAGTCACCCAGCACTTACAGAGTGCCTCTTTGTGCCAGGCCCTGTGCTAGACCCAGAGCTTCCAAGAAGCTGTGTTCCTCCTTTCAAGGAGCCCTAAGTCTAAGAGGCAAAACAGACATGTAACAGGCTAATTATAATATAATGTACTAGGTATAATAATAATAGATGTGTAAATAAAGTATCATGGGCATATGGTCATGAAAGGGCTTGCAGGATTCAGGGACTGATGAGATGCTGAGTGTCCTGGGGGTGGGGCTGCAGCGTCACGACAAGAGTAGCAGAATGTGGAGGGCCTATTTCATTTAGCCAAGGCAGTTAGATTTTAGCCTGAAGGCAGTTGCTTGGCCATCAGAGGTTTTCAAGCAAGGGAGTGATGATGAATTGTCTTATTTCGAAGGATTAATGCATCAGTGTGGGGTAGGCTGGAGTGATGAGAAGTCAAGTCCAGTGAGATCAGCTAGATGCTCTTTCTCCAGTTCTACCTGGAAGGGGCAATGAGAGTAGTGAGAAATTAGGGTTTTTTTTTTTTAATTAGCATATATCTTCCCTACCCAATACTGTAAGACTCATATAAGTTTTTGGAGATTAGATCTGAGTAACATTTCTGAAGCAGAACTGGTATGAGAATTTTAGAAGAGGGAGGAGTCAAAAATGACTTCAGAGTTTCTAAGTTGGGAAATTGGATGAATGTGATGTTTTTCACTGAGATGAGGAATAGGGAATGTGAATCAGTTGCAGATACAGAGTTCACCAGGAAATCACTGTGACCTGGAATAGTCAGAGAAAGAGAAGCCTCACAAATGAGCTAGCACGTTGGTAAAAGCACCACGTTTGATCAAACCCAGTGTTCTCCTGCATGAGGGCAACAAGCATCACAGGTACATTTAACGGGAATGTGAATTGGTGAAACTTTTTGGAGAGCAGCATTCAAATGGGAGGGCAAAAGGGTGGCACAAACTCAAATTCATTGACCACATGTAATTATGGGCCAGGCTGAGACTTCATCCGTGTTATCTCATCTTACTGGAAGAAGGAGAAACCGCTGAACACTTTTGAACCAGTCAATGATACAGCTAAAATTTTACTTTGGAGAGATCGGCCCAGTTTGGTGGCCACACACACAGTGATTAGAGAGAGCATGAATTCTCAGGGGGGTGAAATGGTTCCTGTGGGGGGGGGGGAGTCCCCTCTGAGGGGGGCCCTCTGAAGGGCCAGGTACTAAACAGATACACAGTCTATCTGTGTATTTTCGTTTCAGGGGTGGTGATGGTCAGGGAAGGGGGAAATCTGAAAGGGCTCCTGATAAGGACAGTCATGGGGGGAAATGTTGAGAAACACTGGATTGAAGGGAAGAAGCGAAAAGCAAAGAAATCAGGTGGTAGGAAATAGGGCATAAACAAAGATGGCAGTGGTAGCTATTAAAAGAATGGTAGGTTTGAACCCTGGCTGGTGTGGCTCAGTGGATTGAGCACTAGCCCGTGAACCAAAGGGTCACAGGTTCAATTCCTAGTCAGGGCACATGCCTGGGTTGCAGGCCAGGTCCCCAGGTGGGCGCGCATGAGACACAACCACACATTGATGTTTCTTCCCCCCTTTCTCTCTCCCTTCCCCTCTGTCTAAAAATAAATAAATAAAATCTTTTTTAAAAAAAGACTGTTAGGTTTGAAACATATTTTGAGGTATAAAGGAAGCAGGACTTAGCATATGATAGGATATGAGAGAAAAGATGAAGGCAGAATCAAAGTTATTTCTAGGGCTTAAGACCTGGGGAAATGCAGATTTGGGCAGAAACAAAGAAGCTTACAGAGAGGTGTTGGTAAGAAACCAATTAATTCAGTACTAGACATGCTGAGTGTGTTGGAAGACAAAAAAGTCCAAATGAGAAAGCCCAGTAGCCAGCTGGAAATAACATGTTTGGGATTCTTTTCATCTGGCAATTATTACTGTCATTCTGATAGCACATATTTAGAAAAAGTCTGAGGCTGCGGGGACAGTTAATGCCCATAAATGCTCTAGGAGACCATTATTCCCCCAGAATGAGAGAAACTCTATTCATGACTTCATTAATACCCAGTTGGTTCTAACCAACTGAGCAAAGAGTAGCTCTATGAGGGTGTTTTTCTTAAGAGTCCAGATTTTCTTTTGTTTGGTCTTATTCCAGAGCCTTCTTCATGCAAATGTTCAGTTTTTCTTTCTGTTTACAAAAGTAATCAAAGAACATTGAAAAAAAAGACAAGTAGAGAAAAATACGAAGTTCAGTACTAAAAGTTCTTGATATCCCCATCCCATCCAATCTCTACCCTGACACAGTCACCATTAATTTGGCACATATATTTCCATATTTCCAGGAGGTTTTTTTCTGTAGATATATGAGAGAAGACCCTAAAAAAACAATTAATTTTTGAAGGGTGGGTCCCATTTAGAGCATGCTTCCTCTGCTAGGTGAGTGTTCTAGGAACCCTTCTGTATCAGTGTACCAGCTGGCATTGTTGTAAGAGGCTGTGTTCAGCCTCAGAGAATTGTTTTTTTCAGACCCTTTCACCGTGTTTGCCCATTTCATGGTGAGTGATTGAAAGCACACCTGCCCACACCATGCTGAGTGTTCAGTTTTTGACCCAAAACGGCATGACCCCCATTCCCTACTCTTCCTATTCACGCGATCGCACCCCAAGCAACCTTTTTTGTTTCCCCAGATAAAAAAAGAAAAAGTCCTCAAAGGAAAATATTTTGCCAATGTGGTATAGGTGAAACAAAAAACAGCAGAAGCACTAGAAGACACACCAAAGTCAATGAGTTCAAAAACTGTTTTGAGCAGTGGAAAAACTGTCTCGATAGGTGTATTGCATCAAATGGAGAGTACTTTGAAGGTGACTGAAGTTTAAACATGTAAGAATAAATACACAAAATGTTATAAATAAATTCCAGGGTTTTGGGTTCCCCCTCTATATATTCATAACTACTGCTTATATATTATGTAGAACTTTAGCTTTACAAAATAAGGTTGCATTCATATCAGTGGTTCATTTAATGTGTTAAGCAACAGAAACAAACTGGCTGACTTAGTATGGAGAGGTATTTATCAGAAGGTTAACAGGATAGATGACGGAGCTGAAGAACCACACTGGAAAAGATGAAGAACCAAGCTGGAAAAGCAACTTCCATGACCCAGAGAGCAAGAGCCAATGGGCACTGGTCAAGACACCCCCTTCTGAATGCGTTTCCTCCAACCATGTTTAATTTTTGTGTCATTGCTGCTTAGGATCCAAATTGCCAGGAGAGAGAGAACGTGACTGAGTAACATGCTTACTCCCTTAATTCCTGATTCCAGAAAGGGTGGAGTAGTTTTTCGGAAAAAGAGAAGCCTGTTAACAAAAGAAGGGGAAAGAGCTACTGAACCTACAAAAAAAAAAAATCCACATATGTACTATGCTGTTCTGTAACTTTATTTTTCATCTACTATCTAGGACATACAGCTCTACCTTGTTCTTTTTTCAACCATTAATAGTATTTTTGGCTATAAGATTATTTATTTGATGACATGCTTCTCAGTGGATATTTTGTTGAAGTTTTACAGTATTACTAACAATGCTACGGAGAACATCTTTGTACAGAGATCTTTTTACACATATGCAAGTATTTTGTAGGATATATTCTCACAGGTGAAATTTCTGGCTCAGAGTATATGCATCTAGATTTTTAACAGATATTGCCAATTGACCTTAAAAGCATTTATACTCCCACCAACAAGGAGTACCTGTTTTCCTATATCTTTGCCAAAATTGAATATTAGCAATCCTCTAATTAATAAACAACATTTTTGAAAGATCACCATCGACTAGGTTGAGCCTCTTCCACTCTCATCTCTGCACGCAGATGCCCACTCTTTTCTAAGCAATTATGAAACTAAGAACTGAAACTAAGAAAGCATGAAATGTCTTAGGCTAACAACATCACCATTTAAGATTTTGAATTTCAGTTCTTATTCAACCTCAGTGGGCATTGGCACAAAAATTTTGACTGGAGTGAGATCAGCTGCTTTTAAAGAAGTCGGTAGCACTTGGACTGAAGTGGAGTGAATGGGTCACAGTGGGAAGGGTTTATGAGGGGACACACCCTGGATCCACATCTTAACGCAGGAGGCAGATTCCCATAAAGTTTGGTAATGTGCTCAGCGACCATGGTATATGAGAATACCTGTGTTTCGATACTGAGCTCACACTCAGCTTGGCAAGATGCTCAAAGCACACAAGGTCTCCCCTTTCACACTCCTGCTGGGCACACATGCACTGAGCATACGCTGGTGGGCAGAATCACCTGTACCATTGCATCTGTTTTTGTATTTTTTTTCTCAGCTCACTTTGTTGAGTTTGTATAAGCTAATGGTACACATGGTGTGGCTCTACCGTAAACTGTCCGTTGTACAGATGAAGTAACCATTGCAGAGGGTCTAGCTACAGAAGAGGAATTCTTCAGAATATTGTATCACAGACTGAAAAGGCATAAAACAGAAAAATATAAGCCTTCACCAGGACATCTTTTAATGGAAAATGTTGAAAATCTATAAACCTGAGTTTTAGCCTCATTTCTATAATCCCCAAATTCCTTACTGTCATATATTAAAGGGGTAAATTCCTATAACCTTACCACTACATTGGGTTGCAACTAGGATTAAAATATGTGAAGTCATTTTTAAAGCTTGAAAGCACATTTCACATTATTATGTAGGCACAGCACTGGGCTCCTAATAAGCTGAGTGATTTTTTTCACTGCGGTTTACAATATTACAGGCAGCTCACCAACTTACATCTTAGCAACTCGATGTGGGAATTAAAGGTAAATGGAACAACCTACTATTATAACAGAAAAGCCATTTCAATATCATGGGGTTTTTTTCCCTCTTCTAATAGTTTATAAAAACTAGTTTTAAGACATTCACTTCTGAATACAGAAGCATAATAATGACATGTTTATGTATCACGAAGCATTTTCTTATGGTCTTTCATTTCAACTTCACAAGAATGGTAGCTCACAGTGGAAAAGTTATCCTCCCTTTACACCTGTGGAAACTAAAACATAGACTGAGAGACGTGCCCAAAGCCATGTATGAGTCAATGGAAGAGCTGAAACTGACTCACACCCTGAATATTTTTCCATTGATTCTCAAACTTTAGTACATGTCAGAATTAGCTGAGTGGTTTGTAACCCAGAAAGTTACGATGGACAACATCCGGTAGCATTCCATTACATGTAGAAAGAAGCATTTGATTTCTTCTCAAAGTATTGTTTGCTTTGCTCTTTTAATTTCCCCCCGAGGTTCAGAGCTCTGGGCAGCTCAGACACGATGTGGACTTCTCAGTTTAGGAAAATGTGGAATGGGTAAATGCCCAATATTGAGAGGCCTGGTACTCAAAGGTTCAAAATGCTATAGTGACCCAGGAACAGGACATTAGTCCATTTCAAGGGCTTTCCTTGGCTTTCCCTTGGTCATTGGACTGGATGGAAGAGCTTTAGTCTCTGGGAAGGGCTCATTGTCCTTTAGTGCCACCTAGGGGCCAGTTAGTGACTTTTAAAAGGAGGCATTTGATGGCCCAGGTAAAGAAAAATAAAGCAAAGAAAAGAAAAATGCAGGAGGAGATTGAAGGACATGCTCTGGGATATTATCTTTTATACCTTAAAGCAAGTGTAAGTTTCACTTCTAATATGTTCTCACTAGAAAACACCTCCATACAGGGAGTGTACTTGTTCACTACTCTATCCCTCATGCCTGCAACAGTTCTGGCAAAACAGTTCTGCCATGCTTAACAACGACTTGCTGAATACACAATAATTAACACCTTCGCTCTAGTAATAGATGCTGGGCTGTTTAAAGGCCTTCTCTTCAAATGGATAGAAGGCCTAACTAAGCATACAAGATATTCTCATCCATACCAATATAGAAATGTTACTGATAATTCTATGAGAATAAATGCTTGCATTTTTCTCCATAGTGGATCGCATTAGAGAAGAGGCCCCCTGTTGTTCTAATTTAACGGCCAGCTCAAAAGCTTTCCCCTTTCCTCGGCCTTTTTAACTAGTAGTAATATCACCCTTTTGAGCACTTCTTACAGCATAAAATCTTTACCTCTTTCACAGCACTTAACAAACACTTCCAACCGTGCTCTCTTTTTAAAATTTACACATAAAATTTATTTCCCTGTGTTAATGAAGGTTCTTTGTTTGCATGTTATTAAAACTTATTTGAGCTAACTTAAGCCAAAAGCAGGGAATTCGCTACAGAAACATAGGAATGTTTCATAAAACCCAATTGCAATGATACAGCCGAAGCTACAGTCTGCTTCGAACCAGTCAGGAACTTGGGCCTCAGTGTATCCCCCACACTCCCTTCTTCTCTCTTTTTCATTCTTACTGGCAAGTCAGCTGTCCTCTAGTCATTCAGCCCTTGTAGCGGTGGATGGCTGCCACATGTAGGTTTTATATGACCCTCTATTCTAGCTGTATGTAAAGGTTAACTGTCTCTGAATCCCAGTTCCAAATTTCTAGTAAAGACAAAATAGATTGATTCCTTTACCTGTGAGCTGAGCATATACTTCAACATGTGTCTGTTATAATTCCCTAGTAGAGTGTTAGCTACTTGAGGACGAAGTCATGGCTTAGTAAATATTTTTATACACCCAGAGTACATGGTTCAGATTGTTTAATACAGTGCCATTCAGGAAATTTTCTTGAACTGGTGAATGAAAAAAAATTTGTTCACCATCGCCCTCCTCCCTTTTCTTTTTCTGGTTTCCTTTCTTTCCCCCCTTCAACAAGAGAGAGAGAAAGACATGAGTAGAATTGGAAAGAGCAGAATGATTAGAACTAGAAATGACCAAACAGACTCTAACGGACAAGATGAAAGGAGCGAGGTCTCTGCTTTTCCCCAGCATGCTGTGAACTCTGAGATTTTAAAAAAATAGACAATTGGCCTACTTCTGAAACATACAAAGAAAAACCAACAGGGTATTTTCCCATAAGAACATTGCTTCAGCAATTCCCAGCTCTGTCTATTAGAATCACCTGGGGGCCCTAAAAATATTGATGTCAGGGTCCCACCTCAGACAATTATCTGAACTTCACATTGTGGGATTCAGTCGTCTTATGTTTTACAAGCTTCCTCACATGATTTTAATGGGCGGCCAGGGTGGAGAACCACTGGTTTCACTGAAGAAACACTTATTTAGACCTGTGCATAGCACACCGTCTAATTAAGGGTCACAGCAGCTCTGTAAGGTAAGAAGGGCTCAGTGAGAATTACAGTGGTACCTTAGCCCTCGGCTTCAGAACTCATCAACCCCGGTACTTGTCCCATTTGGACTAGAGAAAATGTTTCAGCACTCAGTGCTTGCTTGCCACTCATCACACTTGCTAGAACTTGTATGAGTCACGACGCCACCCCACAAGAGAAAATGCTTCATCAGTCATCACTTGCTCGCCACTCGTCAGAATGAGTTAACGAGTACCGAGGTACCGCTGCAATCCCATTTTACAGAGCAGTTGTAATGGCTGTGAAGTTGCCCATCTTGTAAAAATGGTGGACCTACATACAGAACCTAGATCTGTAGGGACCGCTAATCTAATCTCATTAGGTTGTGCTGCCAAAAACTAGCGGGTTTAGTTAAGAGGGTTGGTAGTGCCATTCCCTGCCATCCCTCAGCTGTGAATCCCATCCAGGCCGTGTCCATTCACCTCTCTCCATTTATCTCTCTTTATTCCTGCGCGCAGGAACTGAATAAGAAGAGGACCCAGAAGGAGATGGAGCATGCCATGCTCATCCGGCACGACGAGTCCACCCGAGAGCTGGAGTACAGGCAGCTGCACACGCTACAGAAGCTACGCATGGATCTGATCCGTCTACAGCACCAGACTGAACTGGAAAACCAGCTGGAGTACAATAAGAGGCGAGAAAGGGAACTGCACAGAAAGCATGTCATGGAACTTCGGCAACAGCCAAAAAACTTAAAGGTAAGAGGACACTAAAGCACTTCCCTGTCCGTGCTGCCAGACAGGGCTGGGCCGAATCAGCAGTTCCTACGTGTGGATGATTGTCAGTCACCTGGGCAGCTTTTCAAAATTACAAGTTTCTGGGCCCCACGCCTGCTGAATGAGACTCTTCAGATGTGAAGCACAAGACTCTGTACATAACAAACTCCTGAGGAGACGCTGCTGGGCAAGCTGGTTTGACAGCCTCTATACGAGATGATCGCTCCCTTTTTCTTTATATGCATTATGCAGTTTCTCTGACCTCTTCGTGACCTGCCCTTTTAAAAATTGTAATGTATGGACCAACAACATAAAACCAGGAAATGAGAAAGTTCCCTGGTAGTTACAGGGCAGATAAACTGCGTCTGTCCTACCAGTCACATGATTGGTAACAGCACACACTACCTCGAGTGCTACTGTATTGAGAAAGACTCCAAAGCCACAGCCAAGCTTTTAAGAAAGAGTATGATCTATTAGTGACATCCGTCATGGGCGTGGGGATCAGGCATGAATCTAGATGTGCCGGGCACTTACTACCCTGCACCAGGGACCGGAGCTCCTCTCGCCCTCACTGCCTTCAGATCATTCTAGCTGGCTGCCAAGTGAATGCTCTGCACTACGTGGGCCAAACTGTTGCTCTGTGTCAAGGGAGACATTATCAGTGTTGACACAGACATCAGGCCAGCGTCCATCACTCCGGTCATACTCCTGTCTAGCCAAACCCCAACGTGTCTACTTAGTGATCCCTGTCATCACAGCTCCTCCAAGTGCTGGTGAAATGTGCATGTGACTATGAGGCGAGCTGGTGGAACGCCTTCTAGACTCTTCACACACCCACTCCCCCTTGCCAAAGTGCATATTTGATATCGCTACACACACGCACGGCCTCTGAATGGGAGGGGGATAGCTAAAACCACTTTCCTTCATATTGAGGCCGAAATTGAATGGAATGGTCAAGACAGAGACACAGCAGTGAGAGCTGGCTTTATACACTGCCACCCTTTTTCTCACTTGGAAATTGAGGGGAACATGGGGTGAAACAATAAACTATAGAAGACACTGAAGATTTTGAGTAGGAAACTTAAAATAATGAGCAAACTTTTAACAAACTGAGCTTCATAGTATGCCACCATCTGCTCAGAGTCGTGGTCCCCTTGTAACAATTCATATTTTTAATCCACTCAGAAATACAAAATTACTTCTACTTATTTAACATAAAACCAAACGTATCGATAGAGTTAGCTCTTGTCTGTGTCATGTGTATTACTTTCATTATTATTGACCAGTAATGTGTGTCACTGCTCCTAAAGACAGACCGTCCCAGCAACTGTATTGCATTATTACAATGGGAACCTTTCTGTATTTACTGATGTGTCTTTTTTTTTTTTGTCACTTTTTCACACAGGCCATGGAAATGCAAATTAAAAAACAGTTTCAGGACACTTGCAAAGTACAGACCAAACAGTATAAAGCACTCAAGAATCACCAGTTGGAAGTTACTCCAAAGAATGAGCACAAAACAATCTTAAAGACACTGAAAGATGAGCAGACGAGAAAACTTGCCATTTTGGCAGAGCAGTATGAACAGAGTATAAATGAGATGATGGCCTCTCAAGCGGTAAGTGGTTAGGTTCGGTGCCACGGCCTCAAGAGCTTTGGGAATCAAGAAAACTCAAGATCCAGCCTTTTGTTCCCAAGATGATTCTTGCACAAGTTTAGGATATTGGTGTGTTTCTGCCCCGAGAACTGAGGAAGTGACGATGCTGAACGAAGCCAAGCCGATGTGGATGGTTGCTGGAGTGTGTCTTCCAAGCTGGAACTCAAAGGAGTACCGTGCTAAATCAGACCTGTGGCACGTAGGGGCTTTGAGGGCAGGATGTGATAGATTCCGCACATAATACCGTATTTGCATTCATCAAAGGGTACTCAGCTGATGTCGCACACAAACCAACAAGATGCACAGACACATTCACTCAATAAACTTTGACTAAGTATCTGTGTTCAGCACCTGCTGGGCTCAGAGGTAGTGTGAGCTAGAGAGACAGCTGTTGGTCCCTGTCCTCACACTTGAGTCAGGCGAGCAAGAAGGTCAGATGATTAAGCAATAAAAATAAAGCATAGTAAGTGCTTTGAAGTGGGAGTCGAAGGGCTGTGGAGGATAAGTAGGAACAGTGAGTCTAGTCTAGAGAAAGCTTCCCAGCAAGAGCCAAGAAGCCTGAAGAAACTCACTTAAGTAGACAGGTTCCATGGGAAGGAACCTACATAGGCAGAGGTCCAAAAGTCGGAAAGTGTGCGTTTGGGGACCCAGAGAACTTTGGCAGGGGCTCAGATGTTAAGGAGAAGGATTGTGGGAGCCCCGGATAGAGAGGTCATAAAGGTCCTGGTTTTCCAGGGATGGGAGCTCACCTGACAATCTGTGAAGATTTCACAGAGAGATGAGTCTTGAAGAGTAATAGTTTGCCAAGCAGGCAGAGAAGGAAAAGTCATTACTGGCAAAGGATACCGTGTATGCAAAGATTCAAAACCCTGAGAGTGGATGGCACGTTCGAGGTGCCGTGAGTTGTCGATGTGGCAGGAGCATAAAGGGAAGCAGGAGCGCAGCCAGGGGTCGGATCCTCAGAGGCCAGGCGCTCAGACGTTATTGGAGAAGCAGAGGAGAGCCCCCGAGGCCTGCAGTAAGAAGGAAAGTGACAGGATCAGATCTGTGCTGTGGAAAGACACTTGCCAGTAGTGTGGCAAATGTGGGTAAAGAGACCTGTTAGGGTCTTTTTGTAATAATCCCAGAAAAAAGAGGAACAAAGGCCTAAACTAAGAGAGAACATGCTCATGGAGATAGTGAGGAAGGAGGAGGATTTGAGAAACGTTTAGGAGGCAGGAATATTTAAAAGATAGAACTCAGTGACCATTTGGAAGGTAGGTTCGATAACAGTGAGATGGGTCATCATTTTACCAAGACAAACAAAAGGAGGGGTGAGTTTGGATGCCCGGTGGATAACTGGGTAAGTTGTGGGCATGTTACCTGAGCTTCACGGGTATCCAGGTAAAGAAGGGCAGAGATGGAAATCTATAGTTTGAGAGAGTGTCAGGATTAAAGACAAAAAGCCAGGTACCATTATTATATGGCGGCAGTGGTAGCTTTAGGAATACCTGAGATCTTCTAGGGACAGGAGATAGTGTCGGAGAGAGAGGGGACTGAGGACAGAGTTGCGGACACCCCCGTGCGAGGGCTGAGTAGAGGGAGACCAAAGAAGATGCACCCTTAGCGATGCGGAACGGTAACCGGAAAGAGTGGGTGGCAGAAGCCAGAACAAAGGTTCCTAGTTGACTTCAGACGCTGCAGAGAGACCAGTCGGACCCCGCAGTGGGTTTGTCCAGTGGCTGGCACAATCACCGGAGTGGTGGGAATGGAAGGCGTGACAGTGCACCGACAAAGTTACTGTGAGTGAGGTAGAAGCTGTAAGAGAGATCGCTTTTCCCAGATACCTGTCCATGAAGGGAAGGAGAAGGAGAACTGTAGGTAAAGGAAGAGACAAGTAAAGGAAGACTTCCGTTCACTGGGAAAGTCTTAATACGCATGTCCTTAGGCTGAGGACAGGAGCCAGTGGGTTCATTCTTTCCCTCGTTTATCCAATAAGTATACATGGAGTGTCTATATACGGTGCCCCCGGCATCCCTCACGCCGTCATGGAATCTATAGAAAAGTGGAGGGAACAGACGTTGAAAAAAGCCTACTTGTTGTGACGGCAGCGCAAGTGCAGTGTGCTCACAGAGTAAACCTGGAGAGGCAGGAAGGGTCTCTCAGACACCCAATGGCCATTTGAGGGGAAGTGCAGGGAGCACATTCCAGGGGAAAGGAACTGCATTGGTCAAGGTGGGAAAGATGGCGGTCCTTTTCTAGAACTCAGAAAAGTCCATTATGCTTGGAGTCAAGAGAACAGGGGGGAGCCTAGCATGAGAATAAGCCTGGAGGGTAAGCAGGCTAGATGGTGTAGGGGCTTGCTAGCTTTCTTAAGAATTTTTATCTTTATCTTAAAAGCAATGGCAAGCCATTGATGAGTATTAAGGAGGCAACTGACGTCAGATTTGCATTTGTGAACGATCACTGATGACCTGTGGAGGGCAGCCTGATTGATGGCAAGAGCGATATAAGGAGAGGGAGAGAGAAAAAGATAAGGGCAAGAGGGAGAGGAGGCTAGAGCAGAGACAGGGCAATTGGGATAAAGGAGAAGTGACCACAGTTGAGAGGTAGGCAGGAGATGGAATTGCAAACGTTTAGTAACAGACTGAACGTGGAGAGTGAGGTACTAAGGATGACTCCCACTGTCTAGTTTGAACAAAATGGTAGATGGTGGTACCATCTACCTGTGTGGTTAAAAATAATTTTTTAAAAAAAGGGAAGTGGAGCAGACTGGGGAAGCAGGAAGGGAAAGATGAGTAATATCAAGTTGTGTTGAGCTTGAAGACCTGGGAGACATCCAGGTGAAGATGTCTCTAGTGGACTGCATCAGCTAGCGGGGACCTCAGAAGAGAAGTCTGAAACAGGTACAGATGTGGGGGCTATCTGCATGTGGATGGTAACTGAAGCCTTTGAAATCGATGAGAGTCCTTAGGAGGCACGATTAGAGGAACTGCCCATGACCAAGCCCCAAGAAACCCCCATATTTAATGTTCTAGTTAGGCAGGGAGTAGCTGGGAAAGGAGAGAGGGAGGAAAAAAAAAAACCAAGAGGGTGTGTGGTATCTCAGAAGACAAGAGAAAGACTGCAGGAAGAAAGGGGCCATGCACAATATCCAGTGCTTCCTGGGAGGTCAGGTAAGATGAAGACCCCTTCAGGGTGGTCCTCAGTGACCGCAATGTGAGCAAGTAAGTAGGGGAGCAGGGTCAGAATGAGGAGTGCAAGGTGGGGCACGCAGAGAAGGGCGAAGGTAAGGAGAAGGGGAGAGCGCTGATAGGGACAGAAACATTGATTGGATTTCTGTCGTGTCCGTCTGCATTCTCAGCCTCTGCATCCGTGCCTGGCAAGCAGCAGGCGTTCGATGGACATTTGTTACCTGAAGTGGGCGATGACGGGTCAGGAGTGTAGGTTCATGATTGCCTGTGGGTGAAACGAGAGAGAGGCCCTTTCCTCTGATGCAGGAAGGGGATGAGAGTGTGTGTGTGTGATCATCACAGCCATCCTCTGCTAACTGCTCCCCATGTGCCAGGCACCGTTTTCAGTGTTTTCTAAGTGTTACTTCATTTTTTGTGAAACCCCTTTGAAGTTGTTATATACTCTTTCAATCCTAATTTACCTATGAGGGAGCGAAGGTTTATTGAAGTAAAGCTGCTTGCTTGGGGCAGAAGTTGGCCGACTTTTTCCGTAAAGGGCAGACGGATAGCATTTCAGGCTTTGAAGAGCACGGACCTCTGCCACCACTGCTCACCTCCATCACTGTCGTGTTGTACAAAAGCGACCACAGACAATGCGTAACCGAGTGAGCACGTCTGTGTTCCAGTAAAATGTATTTACAGAAACAGGCAGCAAACCGGATTTAGCCCTGGGGCTGTCGCGTGCCCACTCCTGGCTGGGGGTGTCACACGACGCACGAGACGGAGCCAGGACTGGGGCCCGTTTTCAGAGGAGCCCGTGTGGTTCATTGTGGCTACATTATGCTACCTCCATCACATCCTTTTCTTCCCTTTATCCACTTGATAACACAGATGTGATATTTACCTCTACTTTTATTTGTAAAACTTTGTAATGGATTTTGTACGTGCAGCTTTTGGGGGATCGATACCGAATACTGGAATATCCTGATTTCTAGACTGGCGCTTTTGTAGAGTCAGAGCTGGTGCGGAATATCGTAGCTACTGTCGTTAATAGTAGAACGCCAGAAGTGAGAGGGGATGGAGTTGTTTCAGTGGTCTGGACTGCACAGGATGAGCCTCACCCGCTCAGCCGGGGCTTGTAGCAGTTAATGCAGACGAGTAGAAACCAGTAGACTTTCATTCCCTTTGTTGGTAAGGAACCTCCCATGTCAGGAGGAAATCAAGAACAGTCTCACTGGGAGCCAGCAAACCTTCTGGCATTGATCTGTAAGGCTGTTCCCGCTGCAGATTGACTGTTCATTATGTCTAGTATTTCTTCTGCCTCCCTTCTCACTGGGAAAATGAGAAGAGAGAGCTCCTCTTTAGTGGGTTTCACTGAAAGCTGGTTAAGATTAATTATTGGAAAGCACCTTGGATGTATGATTCCATTATATTTTTGTTAATTTGCTTTAGGGCATTTGTCCAAAAGTACTAAAGAAGACACTATGCAAATAACCTTCTAAAACTATTCTAATAACATTTCAAAAAGTCAATTCTCGATCAACATACTGAGATAGATTGTTAGTTGTCTTGCCCATCTGTGTCTTCTCAGTATTGTACAGATAAGGAAGAAAGCATAGGTAAACAGCTATCTTGGCAAAGTGGTCTGTATATGTGAAAACATGCAGATAAACTCAAGGTAGTACCGTCTGATTGAAGGGTTCTAATCTCAGAGTTCCCAGCGGAACTGAGGGCCTGCTAAATCTAGACAAAACCAAGCCCGGGACAGGAGCACCGTCATCCCTAAACACTCCTGTTCACGGCCGCACACCATCAGCTACACCCCCCGAAAGGTCGGCCTTTCTGCTGGCTGGCTCGGCTCCACACAGGATCGGTATCCTGGTGTCTAACAAACACAAAGTTCAGGGGCTACTGGGAAGCCAGGGGAACTTTATCAGGTGGGTGTATAATCTGGACTTGACTGCTTCAAATCAGAATACGCCCCTTCCGATTATTGAGGCTAGCTCCTGTGTGTGCGGAGGAGATTGGGAGCCACTTGAGTGTTAGATTGTCTGGCCGGCGGGATAACATGTAGCTGAACACAGGGGTGGACACTACTTGCTAGGAATGTAACAGTGCTGTGGTGAGTCCCTCAAGTTTTAGGAGATTGGCTCATTTTCTTTCTTTTAGAGCTAAGGATATCTAAGTGTATTATGGATTTGTGGCTAAAGACATCTAAATATCGAAATGATTAGTGAAAACCAAAATAATGATAACAGCAACTATTTACTGAACACTTGGTATACATCAAGAACGATGCCTAGGATTTTATATGAATTATTTTATTTAATCCTCCCACTGATCTTAGACACTTATGGTTTAGACTTACTTTCCTGAGATGGAAAAAAAAAAAATGAGACTGGGAGAGGTTAAGTAACTCGCCAAGATGACACAGCTAAGTGAATGGTGGAGCTAGAGTTCAGGTTCAAGGGTCTGCGTCCAGAGTCCCCGGTTTAATCACTGGAGTGGGTAGCATTCCTGACTCCTGCTAGTACGGTTTTTCTTAAGAATGTTTTTTTAGGAAAGAATGTTTTAAGAACATGTTTTTAGAAGTGTGCAGCCCGTCGGGCAGAGTGTACTGTCTATTTTTGATTCCTGACTCTGGAGGTGCCCAGGGCATCCTTTTCTGAGGGAACCTGTTGTAACCCAAACGCTGAAACGCCTTCCAGTAGTCCCCGAGTGCCGTGAGCTGGGAGTGAATTACAGCGTGTGTCTTCTGTGCCCGCAGTTACGGCTAGATGAGGCTCAAGAAGCAGAATGCCAGGCCTTGAGGCTACAGCTCCAGCAGGAAATGGAGCTGCTCAACGCCTATCAGAGCAAAATCAAGATGCAAACAGAGGCACAACACGAACGTGAGCTCCAGAAGCTAGAGCAGAGGGTGTCTCTGCGCAGAGCACATCTTGAGCAGAAGGTACGGGCGAGTCCCACGGGGCCTGTGCAGCTGGGTGGAGGGCGGGACACGGCCTGGGGAACCCCCGCCGGCTGCGCAGCCCTGCCTGTGTGCCTGGCGGTTAGAGCAGGCCCTGCTCACTCACTACCTGCTTTTACGCTCCTGGCATCCAAGAGGTGGGCGTAATCTCCATTCTGCAGGCGGTTAGGTTACGGGTACAAATCTGATCCCAGGGCCAAAGCTCTTTCTCTGCCTCTGCTGGGAAACTCCCCACCTTCACAGCCAGAGGAATACATGGCTTGCTGGGTCGTTGATATGACGTGTGAAAGGCACTACAAGCTGATAGCATGGCTGCTAAATGGCATGAGGAAGCCAAGTGCAGTTTTGGCTTTTATTTTTAGCTATTTCTAAACGAAAAGAAATCACCAGCAGGGCTCTTTTAAAAAATTGAAATGAAGAGAGGTTGATATTGCCATGCATAATAAATGTTATCGGAATTGAAATATTCATTGCTTTAAATATTGCCGAGGAATATGAAGTAGAAAAGATTTCATAAAGCATCTCAAAGCTGTTAAGCATTTATTTGCTTAACTAGTTATTTGTGCTTTCCTCCGGTAGTTCCCTGATACCACGTAAGAGACTGTTGCCCCAGCTCCTGTTCTAGAACTAAATTGCTAATGACCCAAGGGGCATGTGGCTGGCTCTCTGTGGGATCGTGGCACAATCTAATTGTGCTTTGGTGTATTTTACCTTCTCCTGAGCCATCTCCTGCTGAGACAGGACACTGACCTAGATCAGCCCAGCTGCTCAGCTTGCTGGAATGGCAGCGGGAGCCCCAGTGAGCCCCGGACATGTTTATTCTCATGAGCAAGTTTTAAACATAATGGGTTAGATACAAGACATTCGTCACAGGACCCTCCCCGCCTGTCCGTCTGGTTTACCCTAGCTCCTGTGTTCGTGGCTGTGTGCACATGTATGTGCACATGTGTGCGCGTGGGTACCTGTCGGGAGATCCTCTCCATTAAGATCTGCTCACTGTGCTTATTTCAGATTGAAGAAGAGCTGGCTGCCCTTCAGAAGGAACGCAGCGAGAGAATAAAGAATCTATTGGAAAGGCAAGAGCGAGAGATTGAAACTTTTGACATGGAGAGCCTCAGAATGGGATTTGGGAATTTGGTTACATTAGATTTTCCTAAGGAGGACTATAGATGAGATTAAATTTTTTTGCCATTTACAAAAAAAAATAATAATAAAACAAAAAAATTCCGACCCTGCAAAACCACATTCCCCATTTTAACGGGCGTTGCTCTCACTCTCTCTCTCTCTTACTCTTACTGACATCGTGTCGGACTAGTGCCTGTTTATTCTTACTCCATCAGGGGCCCCTTCCTCCCCCCGTGTCAACTTTCAGTGCTGGCCAGAACCCGGCCACCTCTTCTACGCATAGTACACGTCACAGTATTGATGTGATGCAAAACGTTTCAGTGGAAACTTGGAGACAGTTTTAACAAAACCAATAAACCAACAACAACAAAAAAAGTGGACGTACGTTGCTTTAAGCAATCACTCATTACCACCAATCTGTGAAAGTAAAGCAAAAAAAAATAATAATAATAATAATAAATGCCAAGGGGGAGAGAGACACAATATCCGCAGCCTTACACCTTAACTAGCTGCTGCATTATTTTATTTTATTTTATTTTTTTGGTATTTATTCATCAGGAATTAAAAAAAAAACAAAGTTTTATTAAAGATTGAAAATTTGATACATTTTACAGAAACTAATTGTGATGTACATATCAGTGGTGACATATTATTACTTTTTTGGGGATGGGGGGGTGGGTGGGGTGAAGAGATCTTGTGATTTTTAAGAACCTGCTGGCAAGAGTTTAACTTGTCTTCAGCATATTCTGATTGTATCATAATCATTTTCTGCTGTTGCAGAGGATGTGAATACACTTAAGGAGCTCACAGAATCCCAGTAGCACAAATTGGGCTTTGGCAAATCGTGTATTTTGTGTATAGAAGGAATTTAAGGAGAGGTATTACTTATTTTCATATTGTATTTTAACTGTTTCTCTGATCAAATTTTTTTACTTCCTCCTCCTCTTCCTCCCCACCCCCCCTCCTTTTCCAGTTCAGTATCTGGAGTTCAACACTGTCTCTCAATCAGATCATCTTGATCTTTTTCTTTATTTCCCTTCCCCTCCCTAAGTCCCATATCTTGGTCATAAATATTGCATTATTCACACTTTCAAACTGTGTATTTTCTTACAATAAAAAATGATGAAAAAAAAAAGGCTTTACTTCTTTTGCATGCACTTTAAAAAAAAAAAAAACATTTTTCAGGTTCCAAGGAAGAGCATGATAACTGTCAGAGCTTTTAATTATATTTGTAAATAAAAGTGTTCATCACATCGCCTTGCTGTGTTATTGTAGCAGGAAGTTTCCCTTCTAGGTTTGCCGGCTCCTAATTCAGACGGAGAGCCACCTCCAGAAACTCCTCTCCATAGTGCCGGTCGCTTCTGGAAGAGCCATTCGCGATCTCCAGGTAAAGCTGTGCCTTCCAAGTTTTTCCACGGGTTTGAAGATAGTGTTGCACTGTTTGAAGTGGTCAGCGGCACCTTTTTGCCCTTAAGAATAGAAAAAGGAACACATGCATGCACAGGCACGTACACACACACACCAATGTGCCAGTTGGGCTTAGAAGTGCCTATTGCAGGAGAGGAGCTGGGCACCCTCAAAGGCAAGCTATGAAGAAGTTATAGCCAAATATTTGAAGTGATCCCACTGGAAGAGACCTCCCACCCCCCACATTCTACTTCCATTAGAATAGTCCTATGTGCATATCATTGAGGTGGTAAAATATTTAATTTCTAGGATGTGGCTTTGGGTTTAAGACAATCTCAGTAAGATGGCATCTTCTTAGCATTCTAAGTCCTGGACATTGAAGTTAAACTTTAGCGGGAGGACCCGAAGGTCACTCTTGTGTCCTCCAGGGCATTCAGTCATCACAGACACGTGGCCAGTCACGTTCACTGCCATAGACTAGAGCAGAGAGGTAGACTCAAAAACTACAAAATGATTTATTAACCATGGGTTAACGCCATCCGTAAAGTTATCACCTGGTTTCCTAAACAGCCGAGTTCACTGAAGTTTCTGTTAGGTACAACAGAAAATAACGTTGCAAAGGGCTGGAAAGAAGACTCAATTACCCATGACAAATAGGTAACCTGTACTTCATGCTTATGCCTCCCGTGTGATGGGACACCACACTAAGGATTTTACAGGTGAGGAAATAAGCGCAGACCAGGGTAAGTGGTGGTGGTGCAGACTGAATCCAAACCTGTCTGATTTCAGACACTCCTGGGCATAGTTACTGCCATTCAGGACATTATGTCTTCAGGAAGACAGAACAACTTCTTGAAGTCTGTCATCCGTTTCTCTGTAGTGAGAAGTGTCTAGCTAGCTTGTGAAAAGGCCTTGTGTCTGAGACGACAGGCGCTGATCTTTATAAAATGTCCCTCTCTACAAGTTTGTCAGTGGTGTGTTCCAAGGCAGAGTTACCAGAAGGAAGATCAGAAGGAAAGAGCGTGGGTCCCCGCTCTGAACACCTGGGACAGACTGTCTTCCAACTCCTAGTACCTGCACGAGGAGGCAGTGAGAATAGACCAGGACCAGAATGGCAGCAAGAGAACAGGTATGCAGGCGGTGCTGGGGCAGCAGCAGCCAACCAGTGTCCCAGAACCCCAGCATACACTGAACTCCCCGACGTGGAAAGAATCGTTACAGGTTTGTCACACATATTAGTAAAGGCTGCTGACCTTTGATTTGCAGTGATTCACTCAATGAGTATTTACTGAGGACCATGTAAGTCAGGTGCCAGGCCAGATGCCTGAGATACATCAGTGTATCTCAGATAAAGATCCTTGCTCTAACGGAGCTTACATTGGGGGAGGCAGGAAACTGATAAAACGTAGTCATTATAATAAATAATCTTACATGGTAATAGGTGCTCTAGATAAAGGAAAAAGTAGGGAAAGGGGATTAGAATTGCCAGACCAGCCTACATGTATTCAAGAAGTATTTATTAAGCACCTACTGTGTACCTGGGGGTGTAGTAGTAAATAAGATGGATGGGGTCACTGATTTAGATCTCTACTGAAACAGAAGTGAAGTAGCAGCAGACTAGGCTAACCAGCAGTGGGCTCAGGTGAGCCGGGACCAGGCGAGGACTGGTGCGGCAGGAGTTCGGAGGAGCTGCAAGTCAGTCACGAGGGTGGCAGAGAATGCCCAGTGCTGTCTAACTAACGGGATCCAAGTTTATTTCTTGCATCTACCGTCACCTGTAATTATTTGTTTACCTATCAGTTGGAAAAGGGCATTCCTGGGCAATTGAAAACAGGCCCCTGTAAGAACTCCACATGACCCTTCGATTCTAATTTCATAATACATGTTGCCATAGAAATGATAATATATAAAAATGTACATTTTTATTGTTCCAGTCTGGCAGAGCAGTGTAAATCTTTCATGCCGAATACAGTTTAGAAACTAGACAAGCTGAGGACACTGAAGAGTAAAAGCAGGTGCATTGTGGGAAAGCAACCAGACAGAGGAGTGAGGGTGAAATACAACCATTCTGAGGTGAAGAAACATTGGGAGTCCACTCCCAGCAGACTAGACTCACTCTACGGGAAATGCTACAGGAATTCTTCATACGGAAGGGAGATGATACCAGCAGAAAACTTGGATTTCTGGGAATGAAGAGCAGCAAATGGTAAATATCTAGATAAATATAAAAGAATTTCCCCTTCGTATTCTTTGAAGTATTTTGAAATACATATATATTGTTGAAAGAAAAAATTGTAACCCTTTCTGGTAAGGGTTTCAACGCAGTAAATTAACCCCTATGCCAGCTGTAGCATAAAGGTTGGGGTTCAAGAACCTATAGTTGTCAAGCTTCTGCATTTTACATGAAGTGGTACGATTTTTATTGTAAGCAGACTGAACAATTAGTCATGTGTGTTGTAACTCCAACTACTGAAAAAGAACACCAAAAGAGGTAATAATCAAATATCTGGTGAACTAAGATATTCAAATAACCCAAAAGGAGGTAGGAAAGGAAGAACAGAGGTATCAAGAGCGGGGCAAATAGAAAACGGAATAAAATGGTAAACCTAAATCTCACCAGTATTTAACTGCATTAAATAGTAACAGTCTCTATAAACAGTCGATGAAAAGGCAAAGATTAGTTGTCCTTGCATTCGTGAAGGGTCCAGCCTAACAGAGGAGATAAAAACACTACATAAAAAACTACATATACAGCCCCAACCAGGATGGCTCGGTTGGTTGGGCGTCATCCCACAAAGCGAAAGGCTGCCAGCCTGATTCCTGGTCAGGGCACGTGTCTGGGTTTTGGGTTCAGTCCCTGGGATGGGTTTTTTTGGAGGCAGCAGATTAGTGTTTCCCTCTCACAGTGATGTTTCTCTCCCTCTTTCTCCTTCCCTTCCCCTCTAAAAATACATAAATAAAATTAATGTATTCTGAACCTGCAGCATGTGCTTCCTACTGACGTGCCCTTGGGCAAGGTCATTTTTACTTCCAATTTAATAGGTGAAACATGGTATCCCATCGTTTCTAAGGTTACTGGTATATCTTTCCATGCGTATTATTCCTTTTATGTGAACTTTTTGTGCATACACTTCACCTTTTTCGGTGGGGTTGTTGACCTTTTCCAGAGTCCTTTATGAGTCTATACCTGTTTTAGACAAGGAAACAGACTGCTGTAACTCCTCATTCATCTTCAGACCATAACTAAAAAAGTACTGTGGTGAGCAAGATACAAGTCTCAAAGACAACAGTTCACAGAAAGAGTGAATGATTTTAAATACATAACTATAAAATTGTCACTTGTGTAAAGCTTGAGAAAACTGCCAAGGGTATAGCAAGAGTTACTCTGATACACCATTGCCGGGAATATAATCAGAATGATCTTTCTGGAGGATGGTTTGTCAGCATCAGCATTGAAACTGTGTATGTTCTTTGAACTGATTATTTCAATGCTATGAATTTACTCCACTAAATTACTTGCAAAAAACATTTTACACACAGAAAATGTCTGTTAAAGCACAGTTTGTAACAGCAAATAACAAGAAATATTATAATCACGGTAGGGAATTGGATTGGTTAATTATGAAAACTCCCATAAAATAGAGTGTTTGTTCAAAATGACATGAACTGGGCTGACCTGTTAACTGAAGATAAATGGCATGGAAGTACAACAGTTGGGGAAAGACAGAGCAAGACTATAATTTTTAAGGGTAAATATATAAATGTATACTGGTATCAGGATGTACATTTTCTTCTGAAAGAAAATTGGTCACTGTGGATGCAAAAGGGGAAAAGCATTGTCTTCCTATACTGTTTGCCTTGTCTGCAAGTAAATGTGTGCATTACTTTTCACATTTATTTTTAAGGTCGATGAGGTAGTTTTCTTTACAGCTTTTGTTTTGTAAAATAAAAACTTTATTTATTTTTAGAAAGGGGAACTGAGGTGGTGGGGGGGGGAGACAGGGAGAAAAACATCGATGGGCTGCCTCCTGCACACCCCCAACCAGGAACCTGGCCCGCAACCCAGGCATGTGCCTGACCAGGGATTGAACTGCAACCCTTTGGTTCACAGGCCAATGCTCAATCCACTGAGCTACACCAGCCAGGGAGAAAATATTTTAAAAATGAATTTTATAACCCTACAGTTAAAAAAATTACTCTCTACCTTATCTGCCCCCAGAGGTTACATGAGGCAACATTTGCAAGTGTTTCAGAGGAGTATAGCAGCGCAAGGTGGGACAGAGCCCAGCCTTGCCCCGCACCTGCCAGCTCTGATTCAGGATTCCTATCTCCACCACAGACCAGGTCAGTGATCAGACCTTCCAGGGCCTTCCTTTCCTTTTGGTGCATCAGCGGTTGTGGGTGACCCATCCACATCCCCCCTCCCTGGTACTGATCCTACGTGGATTGTGAGTTAGAGCAGAGAGAGGTACAGGCTGTTTCTTAGCAGACTGTCACGGTGTCTGCACCCAACTACACCAGGGGGGCCTCTTACAAAAAGCAAAGGTGCTTTCTGGGCAAGAAACCTTGGCTGAAGTTTTATGATTTTTAAAAACCCTCCAACTGAAATGAATGGTCGTTCCTGCTACAGTTCAATGGCATTTGTGTAAGTGCGGACTCTGTATGGTCCCTGGATCAAGTCCCGGTCATCTCGGCTGGTCCAGGAAAGGAGATATTCACCCTCTGGGGTCGTCTCTTGACTTTCCACATTTATGAAACTCCATATTCAAAAGGACAAAATACCTGGAGGCTCGGTTTGTCCACACAGGGTTTTATTTTTATTCAACTATAAGCAAACAGAAGAATTAACACAACATTCAGCAACTCCAGACCGGCTTTTGTTACACCAACAAACGGAGAGTGGTCAGTTTAAGACACAGACTTGGGGATTTGTGATAACCCCTCCCGCAGCCCCGCCGCTCATCCAGACGGCTGTGCCACAACAGGGAAGCGACGCTCCCTGTTGCCCTTTCCAGTACTGGTCTTTAAATGAGCTGGAGCAGAACACGGACACCTACCAACCAACCTGAGGTGTGCATACACTGGGGGTTAGTGGACACGCCAGCCCCTGGCTGCCTGGAGAGAGACAGGGCCGTGGAAACATCTCAGGATATGCCACCACGCACAATTCGGGATTTGAGCTCGCAAGGGCACAAGGAATCATTTGTTTGTTTTTTTAACCTCCCTTAAAGATTGTGTGGTGCTCTGCCCTATTACTGTAGACCTGTTCTTCTTACCAAAACTTTTTCCCCTTTAAATTCCGGCTTGCTCTTACGTGAACAATCTGATGACCACCTCCTAGTACCAAAATAGCCCCCAAACTGGAGTCCAATTTGATCAAAACATAAACCAGGTTGTGTGACCTGGTACCATGACAAAGGAAAGGCAGAAGGAAACGTCACCCTACACCACTATCTGCTCAGGTCTCGCCTGTGAGAATGGGAACCGGGAAGAGGAGAAATCTACATGCATCGCTGAACTTGAGAACACTGCTTGGGCCCCCCGGGGTGACACCTGTCTCCTGGCGTTCCCCTACTTCCCCGACAGCTGCTCGTAGAGCTTGGGCACATAGTCGTCCCACTCCGCCTGGTAGCACGTGCCGGCCACTGGGGACCCGAGGTGGTACTTTTTGCGGAAAGATGCCACCTTGAATTTGCCACGGTGGTCTCCAGACCGGTTGCTGAGAACGGGCTCGTCACACTTCAGCGGCCCGTCCTGCTCGTAAACCAGCCAGACGTAGCGGTGGAGGCCTGGGGGGAAAGGCAGAGGGAAGATATACACACGGCTAGGCATCTAAGGGAGACATCACCCATCTTCACAGAAACGTTGCCAATTTGGAGGGACCCGGACCACCCCATTCATAAGGACACTGAGAACCCAGGAGGAGTCAGGTCACTCACCTGCTGAAAATCATCCAGTGTCACTCCACTGCAATTAGTACAAAGTCCACACCCTTTAAGGACCTGCAGGATTCGGCCCCTGCCCACTCCTCCTACTGCTCTCCGCTCCCCGCTCACTGCACTCCGACTCTGGCCCGTCTCCGACAGGAGCTGATCACCGGCCGTTTCCCACCACTCCCACGAGAGTGCCCCTTCTCCTTCCGGCACAGTGACATGCCTATCTAAAATCCTTGCTTTTTAAGTTCACCGCCTCATTGGAGAGAGAGCCCCATAAAGCTCCAGTGTTTTTGTCTCATTGACCCTTATCACCCCAGAACCTACCTGACTCAGTGCCTGGCACACAGGAGGTGCTAAAAACTATGAGAAGTGGATGAAGGGCACCAGCCAATCACCAACCAGGTGTGCAACGCATCCCACCACAATCACACCTGCACAGGCTAAAGGGGAGCATTATCTTTCTACCACCAGGGCTTACTTCCCTGGAAGACAGGAGACGTGGTTGGAAGAAATGGCCCAACTCACTTCAACTAACTAAGTAGCAAAGACTGCCTGAAAATGAGCCAGCAGGTGCCCTATGAACCCCGCAGCATTAGGTACTGGACACAAACCGGTGCCATGAGTCGTGTCTCTAAGCTATTGAGACATCTGCACACCCACGTTTACTGCAGCATTGTCTACAGTGGTGAAGAGGTGGAAGTAACACAAACATCCATTGATAAATGCACGGGTAAACACAACATGGCATACACACACAATAAGTTATTATTCAGCCTTAAAAAAGATCCTGTTACATGCTACAACGTGGATAAGGTTTGATATGGAACCACATGAATCTCAGATGGGTCTTCTGAAACTTTTGTATATTGCTAATGAATGTAAAAATTTCCCGTCACTTAGGAGAACTCTTGGGTGATTTCTATGACCCAACCATTCGACTCATAGGTATTTACCCAAGAAAAATGAAAACCTGTGCCCACAAAACGACAAGAATGTGTACGGCAGCTTCAGTCGTAATATCCGAACACTGGAAACAGCCCAAATGTCCATTCACAGGAAAATGGCTACACAAATTGTGGTACATTTGCACAATGGAATACGACTAGCAATGAAGAGGAATGAATTCCTGATACAAACAACACACGGATGAATCCCTGACATTATCTCAAGTGAAAATGACCAATCACCAAAAACAAATGCATACCGTGTATCCTTTACATGAATACGAAAGTAATCTACGGAGTCAGGTGTCAGAAAATGGTTAGTGCTGGGAAAAGTCAACTTAAAAGTGTGTGTGCATCCACCAATATCCACTCTCTATACCCTTACAACCTGTGTTTTATTGCACGTAAATTACACCTTACTAAAAGAATATGAAGGAAAAGAAAAAAAAAGGCGAGTTCCTGAGGCTTTTTTTGTTAATGAGAACACAGCGCCTACTTGAGAGACTTGCTTTATTCTCCAATGTGTACTCCCATAATTAAACTGCCTCATTTCATAACTGCCCTAGAGAACTTAATAGATCCCTGAGAAAGATGTACCTTTACCGTCCTTTATGAATGCATGAGAGGGCCGAAGCCATCTGAAGCTTCTGGGATCTACAGGTAAGACAGGAGTCTATGGCCAACTGTCCTCCTCAGGGACCTTCTTGTACCTCTGCAGGCCAACTCGTGGCTGGACAATGCGCACAGAAGCTAGGGCGCTGCCACGCTCCACCACCCACTTCCTCCTTGTCCCACCATTAACCTGGGCAACACTCATCTAACTTGGTCTACATATATAACACAGTACAATACAACGTGTGAGTGTCTTCAACATCGTTCTTAAAGTCTTCCATATGTATGAAAGACACCACACTAGATATTCAAGAGAGAAGGAAGCTATAAAGAGACAAAGAAGCAAATTTTTAATAATTAATTTGGAAACCATGATCATTTCTGAGAGCTTTTATGGGAACTAAAAGCTCAAAGATCCCACAGGGCCAAGGCAGAACACGGAGCTTAGGTGGTTTAACTGTGTTCATGCCACGTGCAGCCCCTCTCTAGGAAGGTATTTCAAGCACACGTCTCCTCACAGACCTCCCTGGCTTACTAAAGGCATAAGAACTCAGAGGCAACGCTAACAGAGTCCATCTAACCAGAACCCAAGGTGCTAGCCTCCTGACAACTGCCTTGGAGGTGAACTTCACTGCCTGAAACCTCCACCAGGGTAAGGGCTCTCATAAATACAATAGCGCTCTAAGAATCAGACTAAAATTTGCAGCACATCAGGCCAATCCTAATGTGTACCCAGGCTCCCCTCCCGCCGCCCCCCAAAAGCAGCCTTTACTGACCTGTGCCCTTAGGAGGCCCAGAGCCCACATAGTCGGAGAGAACTGTACCACTGCCGATGTCGTTGCCCTTCATGTTGACCACCAGGAAGTGGTGCCATTCCCTGTGGGAGAACACAGGCCGGTCAACACCACAGGAAGTCAGCGCACACTCACTGCACCGCCAGCAAAGGGGCACGAGGCCCACGTTCCGTGCCAGGATACAGCGATGAAGCAGACAGTTCGCTTTCCTGGTCGTGCAAACCTCCGGGGTCTGCAGAAGGGAGGACCCAGCACCCCCCTCCCTCTGAGACGGACTAGAGCAGGGGCCAGCAAACTTTCTGTGAAGGGCCAGACGGTAAATGCGTTTGGCTTGGCCGTCCACACTCCCTGTCACCACACCTCCACTCCCTGGCTGGAGCGCGGACGCAGTCAGAGACAAGACGTACACAAGCTACCATGGCTGCGGCCCAGCAACCCTTGTTTCGTGGGCAATGAAATTTGAACTTCATTTAATTTTCAGATGTCACAAAGTATGCTTCTTTCCATCCCCCCCCTCCCCCCAATTCTTAAAAAATGTAAAAACTATTCTCAGTTCCTGGGGCTGTACAGAAACAGGCCTCGGGCGGATCTGGCTCTCAGCAATAGAGCTGCGAGCCAGATATTAGTGCAATATTAGCACAATAGTGTCTAGGCTCCTGCTCTGCGGAGCAGAGAGACCAGAAATGTGTGCTCAGGCTTAAGCATGCATGTGAACACCCCAAACCAAGTTCACCAGCACAGCACGTCCAGGGGAAGACTGACCCAGTGCAAGAAGCACCAGCTCCTATCTGGGTGACCTACAGTTCCCCAGCTTCCTCCAGCTTACCTATATTTGGGGTCCTTCCGGCTCGGAGCATCCGGGTCTGTCAAGACCAAGGTATAGAGTTTACTTGCATTAAGGCCATCCCATGCAATACTGGTGGGCCGGTTCTTAACCTGCAAGAAGGAAGCAGTTGAGTTAAAAAGCCAAAAAACGCTTAAGAAACCAAGGCTCAGGTTCCCAACAGAGTGGAGTATTAGTAAAAGCTAAAGTGTATTTATGCGACTGAGAGCCAGGCACTGAAGTTCAGTACACTCTTTACATTATTTATTTTCGTCCCAACAGTAATACTACAAGCTGGGTATCCTAGCGTGTTATTGCCAGAAAGAGTTGGGGTCAGGACTTCAACCCTAGTGCTGACTGAGCCCTCTTAACAATAACCTTACAAGATCTGGAATGACAGGGTCTCCAGATCTGGTGACCAGGAGGTCACCTGGGGCCTGTTAAAGTGAAATCGTAATTAACTGGACACTTAGAAGTGCACAGAAAACAAGAAGGCCAGACGTGGACAGTGAAAATGGAGAAAGGGAGACTGAGAAATGGGCACTTCATATTGACACCAAAACAATGAAAGTGTCACCGATAGCAGTTGTATTGACACCACTGTCGCGGAGCTTCCTGACCACCAACTCACAACGGTGTCAGGCACTCTGGTTTCTCCACTGTCAGCCTCCAGGACCTGGTCCCGCCTCCACCACCCGAGTCAGAGGTCAAGGCCCGCAGCCCTGGAGCCGACCAGCTGCGTAAGTCAGCACCACGTCCCTGACGGCTAAAACAAAGGAGTCCTTGCTGGGCACTGATAACCACCGGTTACATAATGCGTCGTATGTCCTCGGGTGGGGCGTTTGCTCCCCAAAATGAGACCTAAAATCCTGAGGCCAGAGGGGGATCTCTGGGGACACGCGGGCTACCAAAGCCAACTTGTTCCTGGGCATGGTCCCCTGCCTAGTTTCTGCCCTCACTCCGGGGAGCCTGCCTGTTTTTCCAGGCCTAGAACCCTGCCCCGGCCTATAAATCCTGGGAATGTGGATTAATTACTCCCGCAGGCCGCGCCCTGCCCCCAGGTACAGAATTCCCTGCGTTACTCTGGGCCCGCAGCATGGGCCCCAGGACCCCACTTCCTCAGTGGATCAGGCGCACGTGGACTGTAATGTCCGCCCCACCTCCGCCCAGTCGCTGGCCCGATGGCCTGCAGCCCCCCACCCCCACCCAGCCCTAGTGTACCTGGGTGGGCGTCAGCACTTTGCCCAGCTCGTCAACTTCCACCCCGCTGTACTTGACCTGCAGCGGGTGCTGCGGCCGCTCTTCCACTTCCTGCAGGCTCAAGGGCCCGGACCACTGGCCGATGTCCACCGGCATCGCGAGGCCGAGCAGGAGGGAGCACCACCAGGGAAACGCTGCAGACCAGGCGCGGGTCAACAGTACCGACTCAGAGCGGTACACAAACTGGCCAAAGGCCGCGCGAGCCCCCGCTGCAAGTGGAACGCATGCGCAGGTTCTACCGCCCATCCCCCCCATTCTGCTCTCTGATTGGTAGCGCGCGGTGGCTCGAGCTCCTTGGCCAATGCTGCTGGCTTTGCCTTTCTTTTTGCCTGGAGGGAATCTGCGACCCGTGGTCCCCGCGTTCCCGGGAGCCACGGCTCAGCTTCCAAGACAGTTTCAAGAAATGCAATTGAGCTGTCTTTGATTTTTTTTTCTTTTTTGTGTGATTCGTTGTACCAGTTTCTAAATTCAGAAATGCTAAGGCCCTGCTTTTCTACTGCATTTCCTAAAACAAGCTGGATTGTCCTAGCCTCACAGTGATTTCACGCATGCTCACTTGTTTCGGTAACTGCCCGGTGGAAGGGCGTGAGTGAACTTTTTAGCATTTTTCTCTAGGGACAGACACAGTGGTATTTGATTTTCAACTTCACAGCTTGGCCCCGGGCAACCTTCTCGGGAAATGGCTTTTTAAAACCATTATTATTCCTATTCTGTGGACACTGGGCTCTGCCCCTACCAAAACTGCTCTCAATGTGGCCACCAAATGCTTTCTTTTCGCTAAATATAATGGACACTAATTAATAGTCATCTGATTGGATCTTAGGACAGCCTTTGACATTAATAACTCCCCCAGGGAATAAAAAGTTGTCCATTTTCATTTCTTTTTTAAAAAATTATTTATTTATTTGTTTTTACAATTTTTAATTGTTTTTCAAGTACAGTTTTCTGCTCCCACCCCACCCCTCCCTTGTTATTGTCCACATGGCCTTTATCATTGTTCCTGTAAACCCCTCACCCATTTCCCTCTTATTCCCTTTCCTCTCCTTTCTTATCACTGTCAGCCTGTTCTCAATTTCAATGTCTTTGGCTGTACTTTGCTTACTTGTTTGTTTTGTTGATTAGGTTCCTGTTAATGGTGATATCATGTGGTATTTGTCTTTCATCTCTTGGCTTATTTCACTTAGCATAATGCTCTCCAGCTCCATCCAAGCTGTTGTGAAGGGTATAAGCTCCTTCTTTCTTTCTGCTGCGTAGAATGCCATTGTGTAAATGTACCATAGTTTTTTGATCCATTTATTTACCGATTGGCACTTGGGTTGCTTCCAGCACTTGGCTATTGTAAATTGTGCTGCTATGAACATTGGGGTGCATAGATTCTTTTGGATTGGTGTTTCAGGGTTCTTAGGATATAATCCTAGCTGGGTCAAAAGGCATTTCCATTTTTAGTTTTCTGAGAAAATTCCATACTGTTTTCCACAAAGGCTGCACAAGTCGGCAGTCCCACCAACAGTGCACTAGAGTTCCCTTTTCTCCACACCCTCTCCAACATTTGTTGCTTGTTGCTTTTTTTACGATGGCCATTCTGACTGGGGTGAAGTGGTATCTCATTGTGGTTTTAATTTACATCTCTCTGATGGCTAGCGATACTGAGCATCATTTCATATGTCTCTGGACCCTCTGTGTGTCCTCCTTGGAGAAGAGTCCTTTGCCCATTTTTTGGTTGGGTTGCTTATCTTCTTAGAGTGGAGTCGTGTGAGTTCTTTATATATTTTGGAGATCAAACCCTTGTCTGAAGTATCATTGGCAAATATGTTTTCCCATATGGTTGGTTCTCTTTTCATTTTAATGCTGTTTTCTTTAGCTGTTGTTGTTTTCATTTCTTACTAGGAAATAATTCAAGCTCATGGTAGAAAATTCAGAAAAAAAGTCAAAAAAGTAAAAAAAGTCATTTTTATTCCACTACTTGGATATAAACAGCATTAACCATTTTTAGTATATCTTTCCAATGATAAAACTAGGAGTATAGATACTATTCTGTTTATTCACAAAATAATTGCCTTATACTCTACCATTTTACCATATCTGTATTAAATCACCAGATATATGAACATATATATTTAAAGACTTGGTGGGTGGTAGTTTTTATGGAAATTTTATTAGATAGGGGCTAGCGAGGTGAAAGAATATGTATTTTATAGAGGTAAACCACAGCTACTTCAGTGTCTACTTAAGTCCCAGTTAGAAGCAACTTCTTCCAGACAAAGCACTGATATAATTATGGGTTCTTTCTATCGTTTGTTCTATAAATGCATTTTTTTGAGAACCTCTGAACCTCCTGCCCTGGTGGAATGCATAGACTCACAGTGGAGAGAAACAGTCATCAAATGACAGTCGATGGAGTAAAATTACAAACTGACAAACGCCAAGGACCGAGCGCAGGCCCAGGGTGTTGATGAGCCTCAGAGAGCACCAGAGTGGGCTCTGCAGCTTCCTCCCTGTGGGACCTCAGGAAAGCCACCCTCAGGCTCAGGGCAGGCTCAGGGATGATGCTCTGAGAAGATAGGTGATGCATGCAAAACCTCTTGGGAGAGGTGAAAAGAAATTCCAGATGTTTCTGCTCCTGGCTACGGTCTTGCCCCTTTCCTACCCCGACAAACAAAGGGGCAACAGGCCTATGAGATCTGCCTCTTTAATGCCCCTCCAAAGGAGCCACTTCTCCATGTCCCTCCTCCCAACCCCCCACTTTCCCAACGCTGTCTCTGGTAGTATTCTCCTTGGCCACTGCCTCCACTTTTGCTTTCCAGCCCATTCATCTTTCTCACATGGTAATCAGGTCAATGTATACCTCACCCCTCCCATTTTCCTGCAGCCCTCTCTGGCTCCCCATTGCCTCAGGGTGAAATCCAGAGCCTAGATTAGGCCCTGCGTACCTCTCCGACCCACCTTGCATTCTTTTCTCCCAAGGTTCTAAACTTGTTTCGGTCTGGTTTGTCTTTCTATCTCTGGGACTTTGCACATGCTGTTCCCTCTTCCGGGAACATCCTTCCCCTCATTCCCCTTTCCCCTCAACCCTCACTGTACTGTTACCCCAGTTCACCTGCACTCCCCTCAGAGATCGCTCACGCCTTCTCCCACCCATCGAGACCGGGAACATGCTCTGCTCTCTGCATCCACACCTGTTCTGTCCTTTCTCTTTCCTCATATTCAAAGCACTCGGGATTACAAGTTTATCATCTGAAACACACCACTGCCCATGTGGATATAGACTCCATGAGGGTTATCTCTTGTGTCCATGGGCTTATCCCTAGCACTTAAAATAGTGCCTGGCACACTTGGTACGTGGTAGTGTCACCAAGAAAATAAGTGAATTTTTCAAAACATCCTGTCAATTTTAGGTTCATATCACTAAAGCTTATTTTTTTTGTGTGAAAATGTCACCTTCCAAAAAAAGCCATTTCACCTGTAATTCCAATGTCAACAGCACCTCCTTAATTATCAGCAGTTGGAGAAAGCGGAACACCTTTCCTCTCACTGTTTATATTAAACAGCTCTCATTAAATGGCCGTGAGATAGTAGGTGCCATCCTACAAGCGAGGTGTTAAAAAAAGAAAACTATTTGGTCAGAAATGATGGCTGCAGCTTCATAGACAATGCTCAGAAAGAGATGTTTTAAAGACTTGCTTTGAGCTATTCTCTGCCATTAAGCACGGAAGCTCATTGGATATTTAGGAGGTGGGAGCAACTTTATGGAGAGCCTATGGGGTACAAGGTTCTTAACGTGTGTCGTTTAGCCACCTCAGCTGTCCTTGAAAGGCGGTGTTATTCTCCTCGCTGCGCAGGGAGTGATTGGGACCATCTGGATGTGTCTGCACCTTTCTCTGTCTCTGTTAACCCTGGGCTGCTCTCTGCCGTCTCCGCTGAGGAGAGAGACCTGGAACCGCTTCCACTAAAACAATGGTTGGAAACAACCAAACCCTGTCTCCTGGGTGCCGGCTGTGTGCAGGTCAGCATGCTCCGGTTCTGACCATTACTGCTCACCGAGGGCATGCTGTACGCATTCCAATAACATCCATACAGTTTATAAAGCACCCACTGAAGGAATGTATGTGCCAGTGACAACCGTTACCACTCACCGAGCACCTGCTGTGTGCAGGTCAGAGTGTTGCAGTGAAGAAAGCTCACGCTATTACCGCTGCCACGTGCCAGGCTGACCGGAGACCTTGACACTGAGACTTTCATTCCGTCCTCACACCAACCCAGTGTGGGAGGTCCCGCTATTATCCCTATTTTACAGATAAATAAGAAACTGGGGCTTGGAAAGTTATAGGTAGCAAAGCAGGATAAAAGTCTGCTTAGTTCCAAAGGCCAGATGCAAAGTTCTTAAGCACACCCTCAATAGGAGTGCTGGGAATAGAGGCCGTCACAGGCTCAGCCCTCCAGAAAGCTTCTCCCTAGTGACGGTGTTAAATGGTGAATCACCAGGTGACCCCACGTGGCGACCCTGAGAGCGCACCTCTCAGATGAGACTGGTGGGAGAGAAATCTGGCAGGGCCCCAGCTACTGTGCTCCGCTTGTAAGTCCAAGGCCACTCTGGCAGACCTGCTGACACCTTAGCTTCAGCCCAGTGAGACCCACTTCAGACTTCTGGCCTCTGGAAGACTAAGATAATAAATTGGTGTTGTTGTAGGCCACTGAGTTTGTGATAATTTGTTACAGCAGCAGTAGGAAACGAATACAGTATATGACGTATCCTAAGCCTCAGCCTCAGTTTCCCCCTCTCTAAAATGGGTTTACTAACACCCCTGAAATGATCACTGTGAACACCGAATGAAACACAGATGATGCGCTTCATGCACAGCCTGGCACCTCCAAGTGGGAGGTTATTACATGCCCATTGTATAAAACTCATAAACGTAAATAAGCAAACATAAAATTAACTGAAGACCTTTCATAAGCTTACCACCCCAAAGCAATGAATGTCTTGCTGTATTTCCCTCCAGATTTCCTTCAATGTATATAAATGTGAATATGCATGTATGAAAATATGTGCTATTCAGTACGAATTGGGTCCAATTATACATGTTGTATAATTTGCCTTTCTTCGCTTCCTCTTATTATATCTATAAATAAATTACTACAGCAATTTTTTTAAAGATTTCATTGATTTTTTTAGAGGAGAAAGTGAGGGAGAGAAACATTGATCACTTCCCCAACTGTGGACCTGGCCCACAACCCAGCTGTGTACCCCGACTGGGGATCGACCAGCAACCTTTTGGTTCACAGACTGACACTCAGCTCACTGAGCCACACCAGCCAGGGCACCAGAGCAACATTCTTAATGGCTGCACAGGATCCTATTGTGTGGATTGTCGCTTGTTTACAAACACAATCCCCCATTTAGCAACACTGAAGGCATTTTCGCTGTTGCGCTCTGGAAATATCTCTATAATATGTAACCTTTTACATGCATCTTACAAGTGCTTACTTGGTCGTTTGTTTTCTCCTTAGGATAAAATCCTGGAAGGGGAGTTCCCGGGCCAAAGAACATTCACGTTTTGAGTTTGGAATACCAGATCCCTCACTTGGAGGCCTCTCTGTGGCTGATCCATGGTTAAGCCAAAAGGGAACCTAGTGACCCACCAGGGTGACCCTCTCGTTTGATTCCAAACATTTCTATCTCCACAAAGTTTTATTTATTTTGGTGTTTCTGACAATAGGTGTGGAACTCGTGACTCACATTTCTTGTTTTAAATGACTGCCTGGTATGATGGCGTGGTGAATTGGTTAGCCATGCCTTTGTTGTTAGGGTTGAGACGTTTCCCACTTACCCCTCCTTTGATGGCTGAGACAAGGAAGTTCAGAACGTCTCAGGGGCCTGCGGAGGCCGCCGTCCAGCCCAGAAGAGAGCCGCTTTGGTCTGTGGTGGGAGCTCTCTGTGGAGTTGGGAGCAGGTCTGGGCAGAGGCAGGGCCCCCCCAGAGGGAGCTTCTCCCAGCCGGAGCGGGGCAGCCAGGTGCTCCCACAAATGTCTACACAAAGCCTCGTTTTCATGCAGACACCAAGAAGTGCCCTAAAAATCCAAGTAAAGACCCAGCCCTGGGGAAGTTTAGGGGCACATTACAGATGCTCGATATTTACTGATGACGCAGAGCACGCTGTTCACGTATAGAGGATGTGGGAGAGCAAATTTTAGAAAGAAAGAAAAGAAACGTTGTATCTGTTGGCACACACCCACCGTGTGCCCCTCTTACTTGCCTTCCTGGGTTGTTAATTTGTGTGTGTGTCTAGGCCGGCGCTGCTGTAGGTGGCGCTGCGGGGAGGTTGCAATGAGGGAGCCTGTAAAACCACAGGATGTTTTTGTTTGTTGAGTGAGGGGAGGAAATTCACTGATGCGGTTACTTAGTGGAATGGCTTCATTCCAGTTTCACTGGGTGGTGCTTCTGCTAGAGAAAGTGTTTCATAAGGGAGACCTGAACAAAAATAAAGGTCCATCCTACAGCCACAGTTCAGGAACAGTGGTCAAGGCCATGCCAGTGACTTGGAACTGTGACTCCAGGGGACCCAGGCGCTGGCTGTTAGCCAAGGATCGGGACCGAGACATTGTTCTGGAATTTCAACTCCAACTAGTCTCCAGGATTCCACTGGTTAGATTTTTTATGTTGAGGTTTTTGGTTTTCCTCTATGAGAATTTCAAAGCATTTTTAAAATTCTTTGACATTCTTACAGGCATCGTTGGCATAAAATATTTTTAGGAAAGAGGCAGAAAATCAACTTTAAAAACAAGCAAGTTCTAGGTGCTCAGAAACATTAAAAACATTTGACCCAGAAAGTCTGCTTCTGGGTATGTATCCCAAAGAGTTGAAAACAGAGTCCTAAAGAGATCTTGGCACATCATGCTTGCAGCAGCATTATTCACAATAGCCAAGAAGTGGCAGCAGCCCGAGTACTCGTCATCAATGGATAGACAGATGAAGAAAGAACTTGAGGGGATGGGACAGAATATGGGGAAGATCTTCCCTAATGGAGGATGTCTGGGGTTACCCCCAGCACAACGCTGGGACATAGTACATGCTCAGTAAACACTGGTTAAAGAGTGAGTGGATGGATGGGACTTTGGAGGTAGGCCTTCCTGTGCCACCGCAGCAGTGGCCTGTTAGCATTGGGTATTTGATGTGGGGGGTCCCAGGAAGGAAACTGCCAGATGTACAAGGTCTGTCTGTAAAAAGTCCAACCATTGTTAATAAAAACAAGAACAGCTGGCCTAGCTGGCGTAGCTCAGTGGATTGAGTGCGGGCCGCGAACCAAAGCATCGCAGGTTCGATTCGCAGTCAGGGCACATGCCTGGGTTGCAGGCCATGGCCCCCAGCAACCGCACATTGATGTTTCTCTCTCTCTCTCTCTCTTTCTCCCTTCCTTCCCTCTCTAAAAATAAATAAATAAAATCTTGAAAAAATTTCAAAATATATAAATATATTAAAAAGAAAACAAGAACAGCTTTTGTGACATTGATGTAACCTGGCAACCGAGGAGAGCCTGGAATGCACATGCGTGAACAATGACAACTTCACTTTACTAGTCAGTGGGGGCGGTACATGCTGTTGGGCGAGCATGTGTACTGTGTGGTCATCACATTCAAAATGACTGAATGAGTAGAGCAACAAATCAGCATCAAATTTTGTGTTAAGCCTGAACATTCTTCCTCAGAAACTATTCGGATGATTCAGAAGGCCACGGCAATGGGCAACTGGTGATTGGCAGCTTCATCACAACAATGCGCCTGCTCATGCATCACATCTTGTGCAGAGTTTTTCGGCAAAACATCAAACCACCCAAGTGACTCAGCCCCCTAGAACCCAGATTTGGCACCCCGTGACTTCTGGCTTTTCCCAACACTAAAATCACCGTTAAAAGGGAAGAGATTTCAGACCATTGATGAGATTCAGGAAAATACGACAGGTTCAGAGGATAGCAAGTTGGAGAACTGTGTGAGGTCCTGAGGTGCCTACTTGGAAGGGGACTGAGGTGTCATCATCCTATATACAATGTTTCTTGTATTTTGTATCTTCTTCAATAAATGTCTCTGTTTTTCATAGTACATGGCTGGATAACTTCTGGACAGACCTCGTACATATCATAGAATATTATTCAGCCTTAAGAAAGAAGGAAATCCTGTCTCATGCTACAACCTGGATGAAACTTCGGGACATTATGCTCAGTGAAATAAGTCAGTCACAAAAGAACAAATACTGTATGATTCCACTTTCATGAGATACCTAAAACAGTTAAATTCCTAGAGACAGAAAATAGAATAGTGGTTGCCAAGGGCTGTGGGGGGAGGAGAGAATGGGGAATTGTTTGTTTAATGAGTATAGGGTTTCAGTTGTGCAAGATGATAAAGGTCTGAAGACTGGCCGTGCAACACATGCGTGTATTTGATGCCACAGAACTCTATACACTTTAAGATAGTTACCATGGTAAGTTTTGGGTGTTTTACCATGATGAAACATAAAAAAAAATAAAATAAAATAAAACCAAGCAAATTGTAGTACACACACACACACAAAATAATATCATTCAGCCCATCAAAAGGAATGAAGTTCTGATGCATGCTACAGCGTGAAGGAACCTTGAAAACATTGTGTTCACTCCAAGGAACCAGACAGGATAGGCCGCAGAGTTTGACTTACATGAAACATCCAGAGTAAGGAAATTCGTGGGCACGATGCGGACTGGTGGTCGCCAGAAATGAAAGGAGGAGGGAATGAGGAGCAGCTGCTTAAGGGGCCTGGGGTTTCATTCTGAGTCGAGGAAAATACCCTGCAACTAGACAGGTGTGGCGGCTGTACAACATTATAAGGGCATTAAATGCTAGCGAACTGTCCCCTTCGAAGTGGTTAATTCTGTGTTATGTGACTCTCACTTTAATTTTTTTTTTAAAGCAAATTGTAGAAGTCACAAGCAAAAAAATGTTTGCAGGCTGGAGGTTATTTGCAAGATTACTTTACCAACAGCACATCCTTTCAGAAACTGGGAAACAAATTAACGGATTAACGGGTGTAAACACTGGTGTTTAATAGCACCCCACTTGTTCTTTGGTGAACCACCCTCTGTCACTTAGTGGTTTGGGGATGGGTGGGGGGTGGGGTGCTTCAGGGGCGGTCATGTGACTGGAGGCTGGCCAATCAAAACATTGCATCCCTCTTGCCCAGGCATTGGTTCAGGCATGCGCAGGTGAACCAAGCCAGGCCAAATAGACTCAGTGCTGGGACCTGGGCTGGAACCATTTGGAAGACAGCATCTCTTTTCCCGCTTCTGAGGAGAGAGGCTGTCTGCCTGCAGCTGCTGGTGCCCATCTGGCTGCCAGGGCAGAAGAGGCTGCCGGAGAATGGAGTGGACCCTGAGGGCAGCAGCTCTGAAAGAGAGTCGTTGTGGTGTTACAGCGTGATGACATTGACATGGGCTGACCTCTGGATGGAGCCAAGCCTGAAGCAAGATTCACCCTTGGATTTTTCAGATAGCTGAGCCAGCGAATTCCATTCTGGACCTGTGCCTGTTTCAGTTGTTCTTCACTGGTGACAGAAAGAGTCCACGGTTATTGCGGGTGACCTGCTTATTTAAAGGGAGCTAGAAATAGAAACCAGGCCTCCCAAAGCCTGCTAAAACTCAGTGGGAGCTTCATTCACTCAGACTGTAGTGCTATCAAACTGGTGATCGTTAGAACCAGCATCTTGACCATCTTTACGAAAAATGGTTTGCCTTGTGTCTTAGACAAGACAAACCACAGAATACCTGCCTTGCCCACAGTCCCTAGGAAGCCCTCACGAGTCCACTCCCAACCCAGCAGGCAACGAATCCACAGGTTTGTTGTGCCACCTATGAACAGTCTGGCTCATCAGGATGACCTGCATGAGATTTGACCCCTCTTGAATCTACACTAGTGCATGAGGAGAAACAGGCAGGTCTAAATGGTAGGAGCTAATGCAGAAAGGAGAAGATGCACAGAGGGGTCAGTAAGAGGCTTGTGGGCCCTGGCTGGATAGCTCAGTTGGTTAGAGTGTTGTCCCAATATGCCAAGGTTGTGGGTTTGATCCTTGGTTTGAGTACATTCAAGAATCAACCAATGCATGCATAAATAAGTGGAACAACAAATTTATGTCTCTCTCTCTCTCTCTCTCTCTCTCCCCCCCTGCTTCACCCCCCAAAAATCAACCGAAAAAAATAAGAGTCTTGTGCAGGCTGGAAATCAGAGGCAGCAGGCAGTAGGGGTAAGAGGATATGTAGCACAGAGAAGAAGTGGCCCATCGGCCAGGGGAAAACAGAGCAGATTCACAGAAAGAAATGAGCACCTGAAGACACAGAGCCGCCAACCTCCAGAACCGACCCACTGCGCGACAGGGCCCCAGGTGAGTGCCAGACGCCCATATCCTTTCTGCAAACACCTTGTTCTCAGGGTGACCTCTGCCCCGTGAACTGCATAAAATCTGTCCACATTTTTTCAAATGTTAATCAGAACTCTTTCCGTTGCCAGTGGCTAAAACCCAATGCAAACTGGAATCTTTAAAGAAGAAAACTATAGTTGGGGTCCTGGCAGGCCCATGGGTGGCTGATTTCAGAAGTTCTAGATCCAGGTGCTTCAGTGGGGCCACAGGTACCTGTCTCCATCCTATTTCTCAGCTTCGTTTGCCTCTAGACTGGTTTCAACCTCAGGTAGACTTGCCCTTTATGTTGCCAGACAGCCACGCGTTTGGCCACTTCTAAGAAGGCCCCAATATTGCCACTTCCTGGCATTCACAGCCTTGTATAAGCCCTTCCCCTGAGTAAAAACTTCTGCTCCCCCAAAATAAGGCAATGTGAGTGGGATGTCGCTTCCGTAATCGGGTCACACGAGACTGTGATGCGTGTTTGGCTAGGACTCGCTCTCTACCGCCTTCTCAGGTCGCCAGTTTTCGTGAAGTCAGCCGCCCCGTGGAGAGGCCCAGGTGGCAAGGAACTGAGGGTGGCCTCTGACCGACAGCCACTGAGGATCTCGGGCCCTTGGTCTGATATCCTGCAAGGAGCTGAAACCCGTTGACGACCACCAAGTGCGGTCAGGAGCGATGGTTCCCCAGTCGAGCTTCTGGGTGAGTGAGGTGTCCGGCTCCTGGTTAAAAACTTACGCGTGATGTCTCAGGCCTCCTGCCACAGGCCATGAGAGACTCCACCTGGGAGGCCTCCCTGGGGCAGCTGCCCTCCCCACACCGGTGCTTCTCTTTCTCGGAAGGAAGCTGCAGTTAGGGGCGCAGCCCCTCCGACCAGTCACACTCTCTTGCATATTTTGCGTTCCCGGCCCTGGCTCCTTTGTTCCTGGGTCTGTTTATCGGAGGCCTTCAGGGCAGAGGTCTCTCCAGGGGCCTCTGCTGCGGCTCCTGAAGTGGGGTGGGGAGGAGACTGGAGACACTGTTCCCTGCTGTGACTCAGGTCCCGGGACTTCACTCCGAGCCCTTCTCCTTCGTCCTTTGCATCCCTCCCCACCCCCAGCCCTAGTGTCTTTATTAAAATTGGGGGAGCCTTGGGTTCAGGGCCTTGCACAGGAAGTGACCCCCACTTCTGCACTGCCCCCCCCCAGCTCCTGACTGGTGCACTGCTCCACGGGGAGAAACGCAACAGTGAAAGGAGGCGCTGTCTCTGGCTTTAGCCTCTTACCCTCTTGAGGCAAGTCAGCGGTTTTCAACCTTCTTCACCTCTTGGCACACATGAACCAATTACTGATATTCTGTGGCACACCAAAAAATATATTTTTTGCCGACCTGACAAAAAATAGGTACAGTTTTGATTGATTGTGATGAAAATTACACACATTGCCCAAGGACATAGTGTAAAATAGTCAAGTGTGTCAGGTGCCTATACTTGTAAGGATTTCTGGTACCAAGAATTAACCAATCAGATGCAACCTTACTATGCAATGTGACCAATAAGATGCAACTTTATTATATGACCCGTATACAGGGGTCCGGTAGAGGTAACGCCTGCTTGAGTGTGGTTGGTAGGGTAATAATATGGGTGCAATAATGAATAGTTTTAATTTGAACATTTCACCTAAAATGTGACATGGTGTGCTTGCGTGTGATGTTGTTATGTTACAGAATTATATGTTTATGATTTTGTAATAAACATGGGGCATTATTTGTGCCAGACCCTGTGTTTATGGTTCCAGACAGGGCATTCACGCTGGACAGCTCTTGTTGTGTCGGCTGCTGTTGTTTTTTTATTTGACAGTCTAGGGGAAAAGAAGTCCATGCCCCTGATGAAATAACCAGGTTCTGCGTGTTTTAAGAATTCCTGCGGCACACCGGTTGAAGATCACTGCGGTAAGTAGTTTCAAAGCCTTACTTAGTTCATTTTTGGCATGTTGCTTTGTTCGGTTACTCGGACACCTAACAGTTCAGTGCTCCCTGGCCTGTACACCTCGGAAGACTTCCTGGAAGAGGTGACCACTGGAACTTGGAGAATTGCTCGGTACCAGCTGAGTGAAGGAGGGAGTAAAGGGGTAGTAAAACGTTCGAGAACATGGACAGAGGATAGTAAGTGCAGAGAGAATGGCTTGGTTGAAACAGCACTTGTCAGACGTGGCTGGAACTGAGGGGATGAGTGTGAGTTCCACGTGGGCAGAGCCCACGCTGCATTTTGATCCCCCGTTGCAATCCCAGGATCCAGCGCCGTGCCTGGCCTGTAGTGAGAGGCAGAACTCCGCTGAAGACAGTGGGGACAGAGGAGAGAAGACGGGCTCCAGGGCTGGAGTGTGTGAGTGACTAGAGCGTGCGTACGTCTCTAACGGAGCTTTGGCGATGACCAAATCTGCTGAGAATTTCACGTGCCTTGGGGTTTGCCTCCTGGAGGCCTCCCGTTTGCAAAAAATGTAGCTGTGTGGCTATTTTATACACGTTGAGAAGAAAGAGGAGGTCTAGGGGTATCGAACCAAAGAGCAACTTGTTTCCCCAGCAGTCTAACCTCACATCTCCCTTCTGTGTCCACAAACACCCTGTGTCCTGTGAAGGCACCCACCTGATGCCTCCGCCTCTCCAGCACCCATCCGAGAGCGGGCAGGCCACCAATCCAATGTCCTAACACCCACAAAGGAACAGGCGCTCTTCTCATTCGGTCAGTGCCTGTGTATTCTTACTCCACACCGAGTGCTAATAAACTTAGTCATCTGGGTTGTAAGACAGAGCATCTATAAAGCATCAAATTAAAGTACCAAACTGACAGGAGCGGGAAGTGTGATCATATTAATAGTCAGCAATTCCTGGGCACTTTATCGGCACACGGTTTGTGAAAAACCACTCAGTAACCCCCAGAAACTGAGGCTCACTGAGGGGGAAAAAATCTTTCCTAAGGGCACATAGCCAGCCTGACAGATAGGAGGACCCGTGCTCGGTGCCTCGGCCGCCACCGGAGGAATTCAAAAGGAAACAGCAATGTGGGGCCCGTTGGTGTGGGTGGGGGACCGGCCTTGTAGCTGCCGGAGATAGCAGCGCACAGCAGCTGCAAAAGCGTGCTCCTCAACTCATCCTAAGAAAAGACTGCCTTGTGTCCTCTGGTCAGAATCCGGGAACTGTGCGATACGTTTCAGAAATCTCAGTACGTGGGTACGTGGGTGAGCCCTGGCTTTGTCGGAGAGCTGTGGCCTTGAGAAAGCCTGCTGAACAATTCAGGCCCTCTTTCCTCCTCTGGACGGTGAGAGTCACTGTTGGAACCCATAATCTCTGAAATGTTTGGAGTCCCACGCAGCGGAGGCCAACGCTTATCTCTCAGAAGACCTTGGCCTGGAACCCAGAGTCCAGGAGGGGCTGAAGAGTGCCACCTGGCGACTCAAGTTTATAAGGGAGATTGTTTTTCTACTTCCCTCTGGATTCAACCAACCCAGTTTGCAATTCCAGTTTAGACCTGCACGATTTTTTTTTTTGCCTCCTCTCCGCTTCTTGAAATTGCTTTTAAAATGTTGTAAACTTGTGCATTTTTTTTGGAAGAGGGTAGAGAGTTTTCATGACAAGCTTCTTAATCCTCTCTCTACCCCCAATCTAAATTTTTACCACCCTGAAGTGAAGGTGAGGCCCAGAGCAGAAGTGATTCATTTTATAAACAAGGGCTTGAGGCTGTGACTTTATTTGGAAGTTTATTTCACCTCTCTGAGGCCCAGCTTTTCTCATCTGTGAAGTGTGGATGAGGATGGTACCTCCTCCAGAGGTCTGCCGGAAGAATGGAAGGAGACATTCCATGGAGGGCGTGCCTGGCCGGAGCAGATAGCGTCCGTGGCTAGGGAGTTTCTCAGAATCTTACGGGAAGTCAGCCACCAGCCGGGAAAGCCTGTGTGCAAGTAGGTACCACGTTTCTTGGTTAACCAAGAATAAGCTCACTGGCCCCGGCTGGGCAGCTCAGTGGATTGGAGTGTTGTCCCAATGCGCCAAGGTTGGGGTTCGATCCCTGGTGAGAGCGCATACATTAATCAACCAATGAATGCGGAAATAAGTGGGGCACCAAATCAGTGTTTTTTCTCTCTCTCCCTTCCTCCCTCTCTTAAATACAAAGAAGAAGAACCCTGGCTGGTGTAGCTCAGTGGATTGAGCACGGGCTGCGAACCAAAGTGTCACAGGTTCAATTCCCAGTCAGGGTACATGCCTGGGTTGCAGGCCATGACCCCCAGCAACCGCACATTGATGTTTCTCTCTCTCTCTCTCTCTCTCTCTCTCCCTCCCTTCCCTCTCTAAAAATAAATAAATAAAGATCTTAAAAAGAAGAAGAAGAAGAAGAAGTTCTCTTGGACAGGGAATGCAAAAACCTTAGGGCTGAATGAAGTGTAATACACTTGCCTTTGAGAAATGACGTAGAATTTGTGCAGGGCCAATGGGAAGAAACCGGAAGCAAACAATACGAAGAGGCTGGGACCCTAGGAAGTTGGGGGTTCCTGTCTGTGCATTCGGAGGAGTTCCACCGGAATCTCAGAGAAAGGGAAAGGTGATGGCATCCCGTGCTGCTCGACCGAGTTCCAGCCAGGTGCCTTGGCCTACAGAGAGCCCAGTCTAAAGAGAGGCTGGCTTTTACAAAGTGCCACTCCGCTCACAGCACAGCACGCAGGGAAGAAAGGACACTTTGTGTCCTGGGGACCTACGGGGAATGATGGGGAAGGCAGAGAGGAAACCGGGAAAGAGATGGCCCAAGTCCTCTGAGTTACTCAGTGGCTTAAGTATTGATTGAACACCCCCCAGCCGATGAATGGCTAGACAGAAGTGTGGCGTCTCTGTACAATGGAATAAAATCCGGCCGTAAAGAGGAATGAAGCACTGATAGATGCCACAACATGGGTGGCCCTTAAATACATGATGCTGAGTGAAAGCAGCCAGTTGCAACCTATACAGTTTGATTCCACTTACACGAAATCTCCAGAATGGGTAAACCTATATGTGGACAAAGCAGATGAGTGGTTGCCAGGGGAGGGGGCGGGGGGATAGATAAAGGGTAAGGTGCTTCTTTTTCAGCATAAGAAAAATCTAAAATTGATTGTGGTGATGGTTGAATCAACCTGTAACTAGACTAAAACCCACTGAATTGTACACTTGAAATGGACTCATGGAATACGAAACATACCTCAATAAAACTGTTGGAAAAACTGTCACTGAACCTCACACACCTGGGTAGTCAGAGTAGACGGATCGTCTCTCACGACATAAACTTTGAAAACACAGGTGCTCGTGCCCATCTAATATTCTGACAGGTGCCTGCCTGTCAGGTAACCAGCAGAAACTGCCGTCTGCAGAGGCTGGTGGGACTGGCTGTTCCAGGCAAGAGGACGGGGGCTTGGGGAGAGGCGGGCAGAGGGCTTGCTTTCAAGATACAACTTCACTGCAAAATTGCGTGGATTTTTTGTTTGTTTGTTTGATTCACTTTTGTATTCATTAACAAAGTATCTCTGTTCTCTGTCCCTCGTGTTTGTTTTTTTTTTTTCTCTCATTATTTTCCTACATTCCCATCTTCTGGTGCATGTAAAAAATGTAATCATGGTAAGACACACATAACGAAGTCACCATCTTCACCTTTTCAAGCGCACAGTTTAGTGGCATCCAGCACCTCCACGCAGTGGTGCAGCCGACGACACCGGCCGCCCCCAGAGCTCTTGTCAGGACGCGCAAAGCGGAAAGAACCTGCATGCTGGACGGCAACTCCTGTTTCACTGCCCAGCCCCTGGCAGCCACCCTTCCACTACATCTTCAGAAATCTGCTTGCAGTAGGCCCCTCAATCCAGCAGAGTCGTGCGGGACCTGTCCTTCGGTGACTGGCTCATTTCACTCAGCAGAATGCCTGCAAAGTTCATATATATATGAACATCTATCCTATGAATGCTTTATTACTTTTCCAGTTAAAAAGACTAACTGTCAAAAATATCACAATATAGCTCTGGCTGGTGTAGCTCAGTGGATTGAGCGCAGGCTGCGAACCAAAGTGTTGCAGGTTCGATTCCCAGTCAGGGCACATGCCTGGGTTGCAGGCCACGGCTTCCAGCAACCGCACATTGATGTTTCTCTCTCTTTCTCCCTCCCTTCCCTCTCTAAAAATAAATAAAATCTTAAAAAAAAACCCACCCAGGATGGTTATACACCATTCTTATATATATATATAAACAATATATACTTCTAATATAAAGTGAAGGGGAAAGCAGGAATCAAAGCTTTGTGTCAAATATCATTATAACTTTGAAAAAAATATCACACACGGTGGAACTCAGCAGAAAAGCTGAGAAGTTTCTAGCGATGGCAGTGACCGTTTCAAGATGGGTTACGGGTGCATTTTATTTTCTATTTTTATGTTTTTCTCATTCTTCTAGAAGGAGCATGGTATGTTTATAATCAGGAAAAAGCAAATGCCCTGTGAAAAGTAGGTATGTCACCTTCAGAGAAAAAGAGAGCTTCACCTGAACTTTCTCAGGATACCTGGAGTTTCCCACATTCCTCGAGCCCCATAAATTAACTGCACTTTCCGGCGTCAATTCCTACGTCCCATCTGGAGGTAGGAAAATAACATTTATCTTGGCCAACGAGCGCCTTCAGTAGGTGAGTCTGAGGTCAAAGGACAAGAGAGTGATAGCGGGGTGTTTTCGGCCTGAGTTATCTGTTTGGCTCCTGCCGGGCCTCCCCCCGGGCGATCCTGCCCCACATTTCCCACTGTGGAGCTGTCTCCCTGGGGAAAGGGGGCTCTTCCCGCGGCACTGGCTCGGGAGAGCTGGTTGTCCCTGCAGTTCAGTAACCTCAAGGGACAGCCTGAAAGTGGCTGTAGTGGAAGTATTCATACCCTGCAGAACGGAGGACCCTACAAATTACCCACCCCCACCACCGGCAGCCAGTCTGTGGGCAGACATCCGCCAGCACACCTCGGGGTGCTTTCATGGGGGGGGGGTGAGCCATCCTCCCCTCCTCAGCCCTTGGCTGCCCGTTTCTTAGGGAACTGGGGGTGGTCGTTTTCCCGATTCTTCTGCAAGTAGCCCTTTGCCTTCTGGGAATGGATCTGCCCTCCAGGTCCTCTGGTTCTCTGCCACTTGGAGACACCAAGCTGCACCCTCCTGGCCTCGAGTTCAGAAAGGAGTCGAAAATACGCAGACATTTGACAACTGTCCATTTTCCATTTTTCCATCCCATCCTGTCACCTTCTTCTTGGAACTTCACCTGATTTCGGGAACTTTCTTGCTTAGCTCCTCTACCCCAATTCTTTTCTTCTGGGCAGGAGTCAAGAGGAGGAGGGGGAAGACGGTGTTTTGGAAGGGTTAGCAGTCTTTCTCCTGCAGAGCCAGCCAGGTCCTGCTCCTGCGCCTTGAGGTGCCAGCCTGTGTGTCCCAGGCCCATCCAGGGGGACGCAGGTAAGATGTTGTCATTTACCTCTTAGTACCTCTTAGTGAGGGGCCCAGGGCTGGACCCGAGGGGCCAGGCTGCTACCCCTACCTGTTCCTGCCTGGCAGCCCTTTCTGAAGCCCCCCAGGAGAACATCTCTAGGAGGAGCAGGTTGTGGCTAAGAAACCTTTCAGCATTACTTCTAGGAAGGGGACATGACAAGGGGGGTAGTGGCCAGAAATAAAGGTTGCTGGAGGGCTTCAAAGACCCAGGCTGTAGGGGGGCTGGCTATAGAGTCGGGCGGGAGCCCCATTCTCTTCCTCCCTCCAAGACTGATCAACACAGCACTGCCTCAGACCCGGGTTCAAATCTGGGCTCTGCCACTTACTTGCTGTGCAGCTTGGCCTCTCGGAGCCATCCGTAGGTTGGGAGTGGTAACGCCTGCCCCTCGGGGTTGTGCTGGGGATCCGTGAACTAACATATGAGAAGCACGTGGTAAGTTTTTTGAATTGATGGGAGGGAAAAGCAAGACAAAACAGAAGCAGCCATGTGTAGCCGACTGAGCAGAGAGGTGTCTGAGCCCCCTGTTTAACACATGGGCTCTGCCAGTGTGCGTCTCACAGGGATAGCCCCCCAGAGCGATGCGTTGAAGACCCTTGTGAGTCCGTTTGTACATGTCGACTCACTTTACCTTCACCACAGCCCCATGAGGTGAATATTAGCTATTACGTGCAGTTAGTGAAATGGTGACTCCCCCCACACCCCCAGCTTACTGGCCACTGTTCTAGGCAGGGCACTTTCTACTGCCCAGCGTAGCTGGGAGTAAGGCCAGATGTCAGATCAGGTGTTCCCTAAGGGCTCCTGGCTCAGGGTCGGAGGGCGTGGGCGTGCCCAGACAGCGATTTCGGGGCTTCCTTCAAGCCCTGCTCAGAGGAACACCCGTGTCTGCTGTCCCTGGGACTCCCAAAGCAGCCAGACCATGGCAGCCTCTGCGTGAGTGACAAGGTTGGAACTTGGTTTGGCAGGACTTGGAGTCGGACAGACATGAGTTCCAGTCCTGGCTTTACCACCAACTGGTTCTGTGGTCTGGAATTTAACCTTTTCTAGAACCGTAGGTTTCTCACTTATAAATTGAGATCGGATGATTCCTTAGGTCCAAGGGTTGCAGGGAGGGCCCAGGGAGACGGAGTTTCTGAAGTGGCTCTGGAAAAAGGCCCCGGCCGTGCCAACGTGAGGGGCACAGTACATGCGAAGGAGGCCGAGAACTGGTCGTGAGAGCCACGCATCTGACTCAGCAAACAATTCGAGGGTGTGCTCTGCGTAACTCCCCGTCCCCTTCCCCCCAGCAAGGCACCGACTGAGTCACAGAAAATTCCAGATCCTTAGCTGAAAACTTGCCAATGGTTGATCTGACTTATATCTCAAGAACTTCATTGAGGATGTGAGGGGATTGTTGAAAAGGCTGACAAGCTGCATTATCAAAACCAACGGACTTTCATTTGCTTCTTTAACTGCTATATATTGGGTGATAACAAGGTGCCAGGCGCTGGCAGCAAGTGCAGGAACCGGCTGTCTAAGACAGACTTTACTTTCTCATCACAAAGTAAAGGAGGACAATGCAGACGAAAGTGGGAAGGAAAGGAGGAAAACTATCAGGAGCTGGCGGGAGAGTTCAAGTCCCGGAGCGAAAAGAGGGAGAAAAAGGCTGTGCAACTTTATGGCTCATTTCACCGGGCGAACTTTTTTTTTTTTATTATTGCTTCCAGGAGGATTTCATCATGGAAGAAGTATTTCAATAAGGGGCCTTTGAGCAACAGAACAAATGATTTTCTTAATAGCTGTTTTTGTTGTTCCCCCAACATTGCATGATGAGGTGATGGGGAAGTTTTCCAAAAGAGAAAAGTTGGAAGAACACAAACCACCGTATCTCCACTTCCCGGGGTATACAGTTACCGCTTTAATGTATTAATTGCAACTTGGTTTTACAAGAGGAAGTTTCTGGTCGGGCTGTTTCAAGTATCAGCTCTTCCTGAGGATGTCACAGCCGGGCGGGCGGCCGTCCCCAGTGACAGCAGGACGGGATGCGGGAGTGACAGAGGAGAGAGGAATGCAGTGTGGCGTCTTCTGGGAAACGGACTGGATGGGGGTGGAGGAGCCCAAAAGGAAAAACAAAACAAAACAAAACAAAAAAACACACACGCTTCTGAGAACCAAGTTCCTCTGGCTCCCGGGCCCTCGCTCGGACTCGTGGTCTCGGCCAGTTAATAGGACAGGAGTCTCGTGGCTGCCTTTGGCCGGGAGGTCTAAGGGATCATCTTTCTCCTGCTGTCGACTGGCCTGCATCCTGCCAAGGGTGGAAAAGGCAGCGATGGCGGCCCTGGCGCGCGCGCCCGCCCGCAGCACAGGAAAACACATGGCAATCCCCAGAGAAGCGAAGCCGGGACACCGAGGGGACCCTGAAATCGGTAGCTTGGCAGCCAGCCCCTCCGGCTCGCGACGCTGCTCCGGGCGCTGCAGCCGGAGCACCCGGGAGGGAGGCTCCGGCGGCCCGGGGGCAGGGGTGCCGTCCTGCGGCAGCTGCAAAGCTCTGCCCGGCCCAGCTGTCCCCGCGACTCCGGGCTGCGTGCAGCTCGGGGCGGGGTGGGCTCGGGGAGGGCCCAGCCTCCGCGCTCCTCCCCGCTGGCCGGGCCAGAGTCGGCTCGGCGAGCCCAGGCGAGCGCCCTTTGCATAAAGCCCTCCTCCTTGGCCAAGGTAGAGGAAGTTGGGCTCCCGCCTGGATGGGAGGCGGGAGGGAGACCTGCTCCTGTTGTTTTCCGCCGGCGGCAGAGGGTGCGGGCACGAGGGGCGGGGTGCACCCTCCCGGCCGGGCCGAGCGCTCCGGAGGCAGAGTCTCACTGGGAGAGCTGCCCAGCGCCGCTCTCAGCCCCGACATCGGACTCACCCCAAGCATCCTTCCCGGGCGCTGGGCGCTGTGGAAAGGGGAGCTGTTCACTCGGTCGTCCCGAGGACCCGGGAGGAGCACTTGGTACCCGAGGGGCCGGAGCCCTGAGGGGCGCACGCCCGGCCCGGGCAGACCCTGCGTCGCCTGAGGGGCCCCTGCCCGCTCGTGGTGCGAGATGGCCGCGCGGGTGCCCGAGCCGCCCCGGGTGCTCCTGTGCCTCGCGGCGCTGCTGGCCCGCTGGGTCGCCGCAGGTAAGGGCCGCGATCTGGAGGGAAAAGTTGAGTTTCGCCAGGCAACAGTGGGGAGGAGGGGAAGCCAGGGACTGAATTCCCTCCGACTCTTCCGACCCGGACCCGGTGGTGGTGGTGGCTGCTGCTGCTGCGGCCGCGAAGCCGCGGGGGGTGGGTCTTGAGTTTCCTGCTCGCGGCTCCGCTCTCTTTGCAGAAAGGAATTTTCCCCGGCGCTGTCGCTCGGTGGAGGGTGATCTCTCCGTGCTCTTGGGGCGGGCGGGCAGCCGGCAAGGCTACAAGGGCCTGCGGGGAGCCGATGGGAAAATCGCGGAAATTGAAGATGGGAATTTTGAAACTGAGAAAATTAAGAGGCACGTGGAGGGGGGAAAGTGTTGTTTCTAAGCGTCGGATGTAAATTCGCTTTCTGGTTTTACTTGCTGAGCAGGTGCTTAAAGTCGAGGTTCCTTTATTTTCCTCTCCTCCCTGCCTCTCTGCCCAAGGTTGAACTTGACGTACACCTGTAGCCTGTGGGTTTCCCTGCACACCTCTGCTAGGAGACCTAGGTGGACTAGCGCATTTAAAGCCGTGCTTTCTTATTCACTTTTTTTTTTTTTTGGTAATAATTTCAGGCTTATAAAAAGCTCCCCCTACACTTGACATGATCTCTTACCCCTGACATGATTGTCAAAAGGTCTTAAATAGTTCATCTGTGCTCTGCCTTGCAACAGTAGAGCAGAGGGTCGGTTACACACAAATGCATTATATAAAAAGATTGAAAAAGTAGCTTTACGTTTAACCCACCACTGAATGCATGTCTGCTGTGCGCAGGGCAGCGTGACAGGCACTGAGAGGTCTTGGGTGGAGGGAAAGAAGAGGGAGCCAGGTGGTAGTGTAGCCTGCCACAATTCTTGGGGCGTACTGTTTTCTGTGTCGCCCAGTCCCCCACGCCCAGCTAATCGCTTGTAGGTTGCTGCAGGAATTGCTCCCTGAGCTTCCTAGCAGCAAGTGCCAAAAGTTCCTAACTGTTAGGCTAACACAAGTTTTTATTTTGTTTTGTTTTCAGCAATCATTTGAAAACAGTAAAATTTCCCGTGTTCCAGGTTTCCAGTTTATCTGGAACAAAACTTCCAGTTTATCGGGAGATCTGGCAGCCCAGGGCCTCCTACCTGGAACTGAGCAGTGGTCACCCCTTTAATCTAGGGGTGTGACCCCAAATTTGTCTCGCCTCGCCCTGTTGTGTTACTTACTCCTGGCCCTATTTTGACTTAGTGGTCACTGCGTTGGGCGGGGGAGGGGGGAGGAAGAAAGGATGGATAGTCTGCAAGGGGCTGTCTCTGAAAGCTCGTTCCCCCCCACCCCCCTGCCCCCCAGCTATGTGCCTGTTTACTGCACTGGGAACGCCAGGGGCCTGGGGACACCAGACCCAGGTTTGGAATCATCATCCTGGAATGATGGGCTTTCAGGCTGACTGTGGCTCACTGCACAGGAACGCTTCCTCTGCTGCTGTGCCAAGTTTTTTTTTTTTTTAAACCCTCACCTGTGGACGTGCTTAGTGATTTTTAGAAAGAGGGGAAGGGAGGGGGAGAGAGAGGGAGGGAAGAATCCATGGATCGGTTGCTTCTCATAAATGCCCCGATGGGGGACCAAACCCGCAAACTAAGCATGGGCCCTGACCGGGGATCAAACCTGCGACCTTTCAGTTTAGGGGATGACACTCCAACCGACAGCCACACCGGCCAGAGCTTGCCCAGCTATTTTGAAGCCTGGGCCCAGTTCACCTTTGTGTACAGTGCTGAGGGCTTCCCCAGCTTGTTATATTTTTGATTTTTTTCTAAAAAGAAATTTTTTATTGATTTTAGAGAGAAAGAGGAAAGGCGGGGGAAGAGAGCTGTTCCACTTATTTATGAATTCGTTGATTGCTTCTTGTATATGCTGTGACTGGAGATCGAACCTGCAACCCTGGCGTATCAGGATGGCTCTCTAACCAACTGAACAGCCTGGCCAGGGCACTGTTTTTCAAAATGGGAGTTGTATTGGGAAAAAAAAAATCTGTCTTTTTCCTGTCCCTTAACTTCAGACAATATTCATACCTCCACTGGTGCCTCAGATGGTAAACCCCAGGTCATTCTTGGGGGAAAGTTGCTGGGAAAGAAAAAAATAAATGCTTAGGTACAATCCCAACTCTAAATGACACTGTAAGGGCAGCCTGGGGAAAATGATCATTTCTATTGCTTTCTCCTGTGTTCCATGGGGAGACACCAGATGAATGACTTCTAGCAGCACAAACTGTGTTCACTGTGTCTTATTGCCTCACCCTGTCTGGTTGGGACCAGAGTGAATCCCTGTGACCTGGAGGAGTGAAAACCTGAATAGCCACCTCAGCTCTCCCAGCAACTTATAGGGGACCTTAAGTAAATTACTCCAGCTTCCTGAATGTCAATTTTCTCAAGGTACAATGAGGGCTAGAGGACAACCTGTCGTGGAACAAGGGGACTCCAGGGACTATTCTTTCTTTGTTTCACAGACATCACTAATTGATGACTGTATTCTTCTGCACTGAGCTGGGACTCAGCCTGCCTCATCTTTAACCCAGCCAGCCAGGGATGAAGATTTTTTAAAAATATAAAAAAAAAAACCCCAAAGAATGACCCTGGCTGGCGTAGCTCAGTGGATTGAGCACGGGCTGAGAACCAAAGTGTCTCAGGTTTGATTCCCAGTCAGGGTACATGCCTGGGTTGCAGGCCACGACCCCCAGCAACCGCATATTGATGTTTCTCTCTCTCTCCCCCTCCCTTCCCTCTCTAAAAATAAATAAAATCTTAAAAAAAAAAAAAAACAAAAGAATGGAGCGAACAAAGCCAGGAGGAGAAGTGAAGTGCCTTAAAATGGTTTTTTCTTCTGTGGTTGTGTCCTTCTCTTCCGTGGAGGAGAAGACAATGTTAGCTCAAGTTACAAGACTAAAGTTTCACCAGAGCTTTTCCACCTTCCTTCATTCCTTTGCCGAGGAGCCAGGGAAGGGCGGTCTGCAGGTCTCAGGAACACACGTTGCATTTGTAATTCTGCAGCTCGGCTTCTTTCTTTGGTGCGGATCCTCACCCAGCTCTTGGGTGCCCGAGAGCCTGACTGTTGTAGCATAATTCTCACCTGCTTTTTAAAGTGATGGTTCAGAAGCATTCCTTGCTCTTTTGGAACCTCTAGCATTAGATGGCATTCTCTGCCTTCCAGCAAGTGGCTTAGACTTATTTCATCTTGTCCTGGCGTTTGGGCGTGGTGTGGCCAAAACGGGGAGAGAATCGGAACCTCCCGTGGCTTCAGATCTTTTCAGTGGAGCTCCTTCTACCCAGCCGCAAATGGGAAGGAGTCCCAGAGGCAGGAGGCAGGTTTGTTTTTATTTTTACAACAGCTCTGTTGAGATATAATTCACATGCCATAAAATTCATTCTTTTAAAGTGTACAGTGTATGGTTTTTAGTACAGTCCCAAGATTGGGCAACCATCAGCACTAAGTAATTCCAGAACATTTTCATCCCCCCCCAAAGAAGCCCTGTACTCATTAGCAGTTGCTCCCCACTTTCCCACTCCTCCGCTGCGTCTGGACCTGGACAGCTGCTAATTATTTCTTATCTCTGCATGTGGATGTGCCTGTACTGGACATTTCAGATAAACAGACTCACACAAGTGTGTGGTCTTTTGTGCCTGCCTTCTTTCACTTAGAATCATGCTTCCAAGATTCATCCGCGTTGTAGTATGTGCTTCATTCCTTTTTATGGCCCACACAGTGTTCCCATTGCATGGATAGACCTCATTGTATGTATTCATTCCCCAGTTGATGAGCACTGGGGTTGTTTCTGCCTTCTGACTGCTACGAATAATGGTGCTGTGAGCATCCATGCACAAGTTTTCGTGTGGGCACATGTTTTCATTTCTCTTGGGTCTACATACACCTAGGAGTGGAATTGCTGAGTCGTACAGTAACTGTGACCTTGTGAGAAAATGCCAAGCTTTTTTCCAAAGTAGCTGCGCTATTTAACAATCCTACCAATTATGTATATAAAAATGCCCGTTTCTCCACACCTTTGCCAACATTTGTTATTGTCTTTGATGTTAGCCATTTTAGTGGGTGTGAAATGGTAGGTATCTTGCTGTGGTTTTGTTTGTGATTCATGTCAAGTACCGGCCAATAATCCTGACAGGGTAGGGCCTCCATGTGTAATTCCCTCTGAAAAGACACATACCTGATTTTTTTTTAACTCTTAATGTGGAGGGACCATGCAAAAAAGATTGTTCGGAGATCGAGAAAGGTAGTAATAGTCTGACCCTTGCTTGTGCAGAACTGGAGGCCGTCGCCATCGGAGAAGCTCGCGAGAACGTTACTCTGCACTGCGGCAACGTCTCAGGAGCACGGGGCCCGGTGACCTGGTACCGGGACGACTCGGAGCCTGTCTTCCTCGTCTCCTCCAACTCCAGCCTCCCGCCCGCCGACCCACGCTTCTCGCTGGTGAATGCCAGCTCCCTGCACATCGAGGCACTGAGCCTGCGGGATGAGGGGAACTACACCTGCGGGGAAGTCCTGAATGAGACGCGGTGGTCCCAAGTGTGGCTGCAGGTGGCCAGTAAGTGGGCCGGGAGGGCACCGGCCCGGCGGGCGGCGTGGGTGCTCAGGGCACGAGACCGGAGGAGCGCTTCGGAGCCAGGGGCCTGGGTTTCATTCCGGGCCCGGCCACCTGTACGCTGAGTGACCTCTCGCACCTGTATTTCCTCATCTGTAAAATGCCGATAAAAAGAATTCTTGCCTCATAGAATTGCTGTGATGAATAGATACCAGGTGACCTATATAAAGTGCTATAAGTGGCTCTTGGCGTAGTAGTTAGCTATTACTTTTAGCTTGTCGTTCATGTCATTTTGCTGTTAATATCATCTTATTATGTATGCAGCAAAGTCAGAGGATAGCGTAATTGAGTCAGACGGCCCAAGAGTTCCAATCCTAAGGCTGCCCTTTAGTTCTGTATCGTTTTGAGTAACAATATCTCTGAGCTTTGGGTTTTCTTATGTATCAACTGGGGGTAATACACTGCACACCCTAGCAGGTAGGTGCCCTTGCGTGACTGTGCACAGCACAGGGCTCGGTGTGAGCCGCTGCCGCTGCGCTTTCCAGCCACACAGTGTCCGTGCCCACGTGTGAGTTCAGCGCGTGGTGTTGGCAAGCTCCCGCTCGTGGGCCATGTCCAGTCTGCCGTCTATTTCTGTAGGGCCTGCAAACCACTCCTGTGTTTTTACATTTTTAAATGGTTGGGAAAAAAAATCAAGAGAAGAATCATATTTGTGACATGTAAAAAATTACCTGAAATTCAGATTTCAGTTGCCCATAAATAAGGTTTTTATTGGAACCCAGCTACACTTGTCCACATGAACCTCTGATTGCCGTTGGTGCTACAACAGACCGTTTGGCCTGCAGAGCCTGACATGTGTATTCTCTGTCCCTTCACAGAAGAAGTTCGCGGGTCACTTGTTTAGAGGGGTTATCCACGTTCTGTATCTAGGCTGTGCAGTTGGTAGAAATACCCACCTGGTCACTTGGCTGCTCCCCGGTTTCCTCACCTGTAAAATAAGGGATTTGCTCATTCTTCTATTCAGCATATGCATACCGAGAGCCCGATGCCAGGTGCTGTTCCAGGCGCTGGGCCCCAGGACAAGCAAGGTCCCCACCCGCGTGGAGCCGATCCCCTTGTCGGGGGGCAGACAAGACGGCAGCGAACAAGCAGGTGCATCAGGCAGTGCCAGAGTGACAAGTGCTATGCAGGGAATGAAGGTGCGGTGACATGATTCTCTGAAGCACTCCGACGTGGGGAGGGGGTCGGAGAGGAGTTTTTGGGGAGTGACATTTAAGTAGGAGCCAGTCATACAAAGATAAAAAAAAAAAAGAATGCAATCCAGGCAGCAACTCAACTAGTGCGAGGCTGGTTGAGCATGGCCCGTTCCCAGGCAGGGATGAGCAGGCTGGTGAGATGGGAGCCCGGTGTGGGAGAGTCTGGGGATGTGTATGATTTGGGGCGCAGGGTAGGGCTGGTGATACAGTTGAATCTTAACCCCTGGTACCTCTGGATGTTACGTTATTTGGAAGTGGAGCCTTTGCAGATGAAATCAAGCTAAGATGAGGCCATTAGGGTGCGTCCTAATTAACACGGACTAGCATCCTTATAAGAAGAAGAAAGTGTGTGTGACGGCAGAGGGACACCGGGAGAACGTGATGTGACTACAGAGGCAGAGAGTGGAGCCATGTGGCTTCAAGCGTAGGAATGCCAAGGGTTACGAGCCAGCACCAAAAGTGAGGGACGAGGCGAGGAAGGATTCTCTTTGGAGGGAGTGCGTCTCTCCTGTCACCCAGATTTTGGGCTTCCAGCCTCCAGAGCTGTTACAGAATCTGTTTCTGCTGTTTTCAGCCGTCTGGTTTATTGTACTTTTAAGGAAGTGGAGTTTTATTCTGGCTGTGAGAGATAACTTCTGGAGCCTTTAAGTCAGCAAGGGTGTAGTATCATTGGAATTACACGTGGGGAATGTGGGTCCGTGGTCTAGAGGAGGACTGATGCAATAAAAACAAGGAAGCCAGTTACGGGTGCGAGATGTTGGTGGCCAGAAACGGGGGCGCAGCAGCGGCCTGGGTGAAAATGCACAGGCTCAGAAAATATGTTTTCTTGCTGGAGGCAGACCAGCAAGACTTGCTGGTGGATTAGACGTGGGAAATGCAGGAAGGAGACGCTTTGAGGACACATCTGGAGTTTTGGATGGTCTGTCAGGTTTCTTAAGGCTCCTAAGGCTCGTGGAATTTGGGAGGCCAGTGTTTCCGTGTCTGGAGGTGCCATCGGTTTGCCGAGTGGCCAGGAATGAATGTGGGTATATCAAAAAATGTCACACCCATCTGTTCGGCTCCTGCAGGGGAGCCCAGGGGCAGGTGCTGGTGACCCCTACTCCAGCTGCCAAGCAGGAGTTAATAATTCCCTCACGTTTGTCTCGTCAATGCATATTTTCTCTTTGGCCCAGAGAAGTAAAGTGGCCTTTGAATTTTTGGGTTTTTTGTTTTGTCTTAAATCACTGTCTCCGGTTTATGATGGGTTTCTCTGAGCCTTATTGTATTAATCATTGACTAAATTTATTGGGGATGGATTAGCTTCGTGATTGCTCTGCAGGGAGATAAACGCAGTGCATTACGATGAAAGCGAACTACAGGAAAAAACAGTCACTGATCTGAAGCGGCGCTTTGGGCTCCCCGAGTGACTGTGGTGTGGTTCGTGTTAGGGAAACTTCTTGGCCTGGAAACCTAGGGGGTCCTTGACTGGTGTGGACCTTGTTGGGGAAGATACGATACAGACTGTCTTCATCAGTTCGGGCTGCTGTAACAACAATAGCACGGGTCGGGAGGCTCACTCAGCAAACCCTGATTTCTCCCAGTTCTGCAGGCGGGGGCCGAGAGACCCGCCGTGTACCGAGGGCCCGCTCCCTGGTTCGCATTCTGCGCTCACATGGCAGAGAGCAGCGAGAGAGGAAGCAGGCAGGCCCTCTGGGGTCCCCTCCTGGGAGGGCTCTCGTCCCACTCATGAGGGTTCTGTTCTCATGACCCAATCACCTCCCAGTGGCCGCGCCTCCAGATACCATCCCATTGGGGATTGAGTTGCAGAATGAATTTTTGGGGGAGGGGGTGGGAAATAAACTCAGTGCACAGCACCGATGTTTTCTGTTTCACACACACCAGGGCCCTCTGAAATCTCAGACCTTGCTCCCACTCTAGGAGAACAAACGTCAGCCTCCTCTGGGCACCAGGGAGCCCCTTCCTGCTTCGCAGACAGTAGTCTGAAGGGAGGCCCGGGCATCCCAGACTGGCGTTTGGCCTTCACTGCGGCACAGGAGATTCGGGCGCGTGGACGAGGTTTGATCCGACCACTGTCTCTGGGAGGACGGGGTATTGCCGAGTGGCCGAGCGCACACGCGCAGGTCCAGCTGCCCGGGCAAGGTTCATATCTAAGTCATTCTGGCTGTCATCTTTTTTCCCTTGGGGAACTCACTCGACTCCTTCCAACCCTAATTTTATCGTCTGTGAAATCAGGTAATGGTGGAACGTAGGCACAGATTCACTGCACTCACAGACCTGGACACACAGGATGCATTTGGTCCATGCTACCTTGATCAACTGGTTAAGCCGGTGATGGAATTCCTGTGGGAAAAGTGCATCTCAGGTTCCCAGCAGCCAGTTACTATCTGAGCTTTTCGAACAGGACTTGCCGTGGGTCAGGAACTCTGCGTGCCCGGACCTTGTTTGTCCAGTCATTTCCCCGATGAGGCTGATAACGTAGTCTCTTAAGGAGGAAAGTTTGGAAACATTCTAACGCGGCCTTGGAAGATAGGGAAGAAGTTTCGAGATGTGACAAGGTGTTATCTGTACGTACGTGACTGTGTGAAGGGACAGAGAAGCTGTGTCCACACGAAGCTGGCTGTGGGAGGGCCAGGAGCTCCTCCCTCCTTAGGACTTGGGCCTCTGCTGATTCGTCAGAGCACTGGGTGCCCCGGCCTTCTAGGGGGTCTGGTTTTCTACGGGTCTGCGGGGATTCATCCTGCCTGGCATGGCCGCCATGATGGGATGTTGTTACTCGTCTCAAGACAGAAAGACTGCACTAACCCTAGTTGATGTAACGGTGCCTTTAGGATGGGGACTGCCTGTCCTGAGAGCACAGAAATCCCTTAGTCCCGGGCAGTCCCAGGCTGCCGAGACTGTGTATTTCATCGATTTATCCATCCTCACCTGCCTCCAAATTGGGGTGGGTGTAAGGTTAGAATGGCTGTGTGTTCTGCAGAAAGGTCAGGGGAGTGGGGAAGGCAGCACAGACCCCGGCGCCTTCTAGTAGACTTCGTGCTTCTTTCGAGGCACCGTCTCTTCTGCTTTGGAGAGCTGAGTGCTCTCACTAGAGGTCGCCCCCCCCCCCGGAAAGCCTGAGGTCATGGCACACGGAGCCCGACACTGTGTCTGTTTTTCTCTGGCTAAGCAGGCGTTGAGGGAGCACTGGGGTCTATTGATACAAGAGTCCAAATCCCAGAGCCCCTTTGGATTTAGTTGCGGTTTCGGGGAAAGGTTTTGGTTCAGTTGTGGTATCTTTCCTGTGATGTGGCTGCCACTCCAGACTTTGAGGCGACAGAGTCTCAGGAAAGTCCCGTGGTTCTCTGAGTAGTTGGGCTCGTCCGATTTATTTATACTCATTCTCTGTTTGCGGTGGCAGCGCTGGGCCTCATCACCACCTGAGGTCCTGGGGAAATGAACTGAAGAAATTGACCGCCATCGGCAGATGGATGGTCCTTGCCCAGAGATGGGTTGATTTGAGTCTTGCCAAGCTCATCAGACGCAGAGATGGGTGCTTATAATGGGCTGAAGGCCTCTGGATTCCCGCTTTTTGGACAGGATTGGCGGTCGCTAGGGAGATCAGGAGGCAGTGGGGTGGCTGTATTGGCATCTCTGTTCAGTCTTTCAACGTGACGTCACAGCAGTCTCTGTAAGTTCTCCCAAGGATTTCTTCCCACTGTAGAACTATAAATATGAAGAGCAGAGACTACCCAGTGTATTCTTAGGTTATTTTAGAATAAAAATGCTGGTGGGCAGGGTGAACGTCTGATGGTAACTTTCCCTGTTGGTGAGGAACCCGTGACCCCGAGATGGGAACCCCCCTGTAGTGGGTCCCTGAGCTGTAAATCAGCCCCGTGAGACCTACCGTGATGGGGAAAGGAAAGAAGTGAGTTCCCGTGTTGAGAGAGACGTCAGGAAAGAGGAAGACAGCAGCAGTAGCATGAGATTGTTCTAGAATAAGAGTTAGTCTTTTTCTGTAGAGAGCCAGATGGTAAATATTTTAGACAGGTAAAATGGAGGGTATTGTATACAGGGGTGGGCAAAAGTAGGTTCATAGTTTTTGTGTGGGAAAATATGTAATATATAAGAATAATTATACAAAAATAAACTTTCGCGTACTCAACTGTAAACCTACTTTTGCCTACCCCTATAGGTACTAAATATAAAAAAAAGGAAACCAGTGTATACATCATATTTATTGGCAAAATTCAAAATGTAATAATAATTGAGTATTTTCTTTTGCAGTACAGGCCTACTAATGAGAACAATGGAATTCTGTGTGGGGGAGAGAACGTTTCACGTAACCGGGGTTCAGAGTTACTGTTCTCTCTCCGCAAATCAGTTACAGATGTTCACCTGGGAAAACCAGTCTTCACCTGCGGGCTGTACAGAGACAGGTAGTGGGCCGTCGTCCGCCATTGCTCGTTCTAGAGCCAGTCGCAGGCACACTGCTGCTGATGGTGTCACATAACATGTGTAGACTGTTGACCACCTGTCAGACACCAGGCTGAGTGTCCTGCCTTTATTATCTCGTTGGGTCCTTCAAAAAACCCAGTGGTAGAAGTTATTAACTGTTCTTGTCGTTTCATAAAAATGACAAGAAAGTGAGAATTAGTGGGGCAGGCACTTGCCCCGGATTGTCCGTTTGTAAGCTGCAGGAGGACCTATGCCTGGGTTTGTCTGAATTCAGAGCACAGAGTTCGTAACTGCCAGCCTAAGGCGTCCGTCCCAAAGGGTCGAGACCTGAAACTGACAGTGACCGAGGCCGTGATAAGATGCTGAACCTTCGTAACAACTCCGTATTTTTATTTCTTCGCTGTTTTATTTTTGTTTCCTCCCCCATGTGTCTCTCTGAATGATTGCCCCTATTTCCTAGTAAGCAAAAAGTGCTGGAAGTTTCTATTTAGGAATAGCAAGGATGTGGAGAGAGAGGTGAGAGGGAAAGTCTCCTTCTTTGTAGTGAGTCAGAGGAGGGGGAGGACCCCAGAGAATCAAGAAGACGGTGTCAGCTTTCACTGGGGAGCAGACTTACTCAAGCAGCCTACAGATGAGCTGTAACCTTTAAATATGTGCTTCAGGAGGGAGGCCCTTCAGGTCCTTTCATTTGATTTTTTTGTCTTAGCGCGTCTGCTGGCCTGTTTCTCATCTATTTCCTGTATCCAGCTTCATTTCTTGCTGAGAATTGTGCTGGTCAAAAGCCCCTCCCAGCCAGTGTCTGGGGGTCCACACTGTCCATGCCAGGCCCCAGCAGCCCTCCAGACCGCCCTTTGGAAGACCCCGGCTGTCCAGTCTCACATGCCGCCTTCACTGGCCCAGGCGTGGCGATCAGTACTGGGGTGTCACCTTGTGCTTAATTGGGTGCCTGCCAACTGTGGGCACGCCCTCAGACTTGCCGGTCCACATACCTAACCAGCTAGCCAGCAGCAGTGAATGGGGCAGTGGAGCACCTCCCAAACCACAGTGTAACTTCTTCTCCAGACCTGCTGTGGGAAGTGACATGATTCTAACAGATCGCTGAAACTCTTCGGAGCCAGCCCCGACTGGACCAGCATATTGCTAAGACTCTTGTCCTTAGAAACCCACAATGGGTTCAGACGCAAGTGAGGCAGATGGTGTACTTAGAGGGGCTCTGGAAGACCCTTCACCTCCCCTCATTAACTCTTCCCAGGGGTCTATTTCTGCTCAGAATTCTTCAGTCATAGACTTAGTCCTTGGGCAGGCATTACCCTTCCTGGATTCTTCTTCGAAGGAAGCCTCTGGGAGAGGTTACACACTAAACTTTAGACTTCGGTATAAATGGGTGTTAGAGACATTCTTTTCATCCAGGTGGGCGTGGCCTCTCTGGTGCACCGGGTACCAGCAGTGGGAGGGCATTTCTGGGGACGAGAAAGAAGTTGAGTGGGAGGGCATTTCTGGGGACGAGAAAGAAGTTCAGAGGAGCGAGGGGAACGAAGAGAAGACCTAGCCTTTATCAAGTGCTTTCAACAAGCAGGCATTGTTCTGGGCTCTGTACCGTACTAACACCTTTCGTCGTCACCACGAATGGGTTCTGGTTTCTCTCCCATTTCACAGATGAGGAAGTAGAGGCTGAGAGAGGTTAAGTAATTTGCCCTCATCTTTCAGTGTGAAAGGGGGTTCTGTGAGAGTGCTCTCTGGGAGATCGCACAGGACTCGGCGAGTAACGAGAGTGCAGCAGAGGTACCCAGAGCAAGATCAGCAAAGGGAAAAGGCCCAGGGGGTTAAGACCAGGGAACACCAGGAACAAGCTCCCCAGAGCGCTCTCCCCGTGGAGTTCCACGGACACGCTTAATTCATCTAGCAGTGAGTTGTGGGAACGTGTGTGAAATGGCGTGTACCGGGAGGCATTAGAGAGACTGGGCACCCGGGGTGTTTACGGGGGGGCTGGTCACGTTGGTCCTCTGCCCAGCATGTACCCAAATTCTAGACTCTCAGCAGGAAAGCAGGAGCTTGGCATAAACCACGCCATCTGTACAGACAGTCCAGGCCCAGTGAGCGCCACTCTTATCAGTTCTGGGAGTGGTGGGAACCCTCCTCAAATCCAAGTTCCCAATCACCAGTCAAGGCCAACCTTGCAAGCTGGCCCTTCGAAGGAAAGCAGACTCAGGCCTGCTACGTTAACTCTTGAAGGCATAGATACCATTTCCACTCACCAGCCTTTTTGAAAAGGAGCAATTTGCATTTTCTTTTTTCTGTAAGGATCGATCCCCGTGATCAATCAGACATAATCGCTCAGGGTTAAATGAGAGAATCCATAAGGGCACTTAGAGGAGCATTTGTCATAGAGGAAGTATTTGATAGATATTGTCATCTTTATTGGCTGCTTCCTGATCATGTGTGGACTGTTAGAGCTGGGAAAGGGCTCAGATGAACCCAGGCCTTTCCCGTCCCCTCTGTCGTTCCCAGGTGGCCCGTACGAGGTGGAAGTCAACATCTCCACCACTGGCAGGCTCCCCAACGGCACCCTCTACGCAGCCAAGGGCTCCCAGGTGGACTTCAGCTGCGCCAGCAGCTCCAGGCCTCCGCCCATGGTCGAGTGGTGGTTCCGCGCCCCGGATTCCAGGACCGAGCCCTTTGGAAACAACCTGACGGTCAGCTCCTTCACGCTGCTGCTGATGTCGCAAAACCTCCAAGGGAACTACACCTGTTTGGCCATGAACATGCTCAGCAGGAGGCATCGAAAGGTGACCACCGAGCTCCTGGTCTACTGTGCGTAAGAAGCACTCCCCTCCCCGACTTCCTCACCTTGTCCCTGTGTCAGCTCTGTGTCGTGCCCCTTTTGTCTACAAAGGCTTGTTCGCTGTATGGGTCCTGACATGCTCCTGCAGCTCCCTCAACTCACGTACACACCCAGGGCTGCAGGTCAGAGAGGGAGTCGCCGCTTCTAGAAGGTTGCTGTAAGTAAGGTACAGGACAGTCACTGTGAGCCACAGGCAGAAATTAATGCCTAGCTTAATGCTTTCTTTAAAAAAAAAAAGTTGAAGTGAAAGTACATAACATAACATCAACCATTATAAAGTGTGAAACTCTGGCATTTAGTACATGGACGGTGTTGTGCCACCGTCACCTCCGTGTCATTCCGAAACAGTTTCATCGCCCCAAATGGAAGCCCCATATCCGTTAAGCCTTTCCCCCAAGCCCCACCTCTCCGAGTTCTGTTTCTGTGCATTTCTGTGCGTTTGCCCATTTTGGACATTTCATATAAATGGAATCACACAGTATGCGCCCTGTTGTGACTGGCTGCTCTCCCTTCGCACCGTGTTTACAAGGTTCGCGCCCACGTTGCCGTGTGAGTCATACTTCGTTTCTTTCTGTGGCTGAATAATGTTCTTTTGTGCGGAGGGACCACGATTTGTGACTTCATTCGTCTGTCCTCGCGCATTCTCCTCATGAACCCTGGGCCCTCTAGCACTGTTGGGAACCAGGAGGTCATGAACCTTTATTTTGGGGGTGAAGGCACAACCACCACATGCACCTCTGTGCAAGTTTCTTGGACAAGAACAGCTGTAGGGAAGCAGAGTGCGCTCACACTCCGTGCTGGGGAAAGGGAGCATCAGAACAAGTGAGCGGGCTGGCTGACGACACATGACTAATTCATTCATCATCCAGAGCCCGTGCAGGTCTCTCTCACACATGATGTTTACGTGTATAAACTCATACGTGCTTGTCGTGGGAAACACAGATGAGTGTAAAGAAGAAACGAATCACTTGTACGCTAACCATCATTTTTGGTATATTTCCAGTAAGATTTCTTCCAGACACCACATACTTACCCATTAATGTAAAATCCACATTTATTTCTCTGTGTGTGTATTATGAAAAATGTATGGTAATACACACATATAACGTAGTATGCATATATAATATATGTAAATTTATGTAGAATTATTAACACATGTATTGCATTGGATTTATTGGTTTGTAACTTGTTAAAATTTTGTGTGTTGCCCTGGCTGGTGTGGCTCAGTGAATCGAGTGCTAGCCTGTGAACCAAAGGGTCACCAGTTCGATTCCCAGTCAGGGCACATGCCTGAGTTGCAGGCCAGGTCCCAGTGTGGGGGGGGTGTGAGAGGCAACCACACACTGATGTTTCTCTCCCTCTCTTTCTCCCTCCCTTCCCGTCTCCTTAAAAAATAAGTAAATAAATAAAATCTTTAAAAAAGAATTAAAAAATAAAAATAGATAAAATTTGTGTATTTTTAGTAATACATGGACACAGTAAACGGGAAACACATGGGAGAGTAACACACGTGACAGTGAATAAGTCCCACCTGTGGTGCCCTCTGGGGATCAGAACTGTCCAGGAGAACTTTCTGTGGTGACGGAAATGCCTTATTCTGTGTAGTCAAACACAGTCACCACCGACCACATGTGGTTTCTGAGCACGGGAAATGTGGGTAGTGTGATGGAGAAACTAAATCAACCATTTTATTTTATTTTATCAATCTATACTTCAATAGCCACCCAGTTAGTGAGAAATGCAGAGGTAAGTCAGGCCCATGCCCTCGGAGACCGAACACCCGGCAGAGGAAGCCTGCCTGTTGTCAGTCCCCAGTTTGTGCTGGGAGCTACTTTGAGGTACAGGACCTGGGTGCAGGTTTCTCTGACCTCCTGGTTCTGCAGTCCGTAGTCTGCCATCAAGCCCTCATTGTACGCTGGTGTTTTGCAGCGCCCCCTCTGTCCGACTTGGAGTGCTGGGCTGAAATGTCACCAGGATTGTCCGTGCTGCAGCTCACCTGTCGCTGGGACGGGGGATACCCAGACCCTTACTTGGTGTGGACAGAAGAGCCAGGAGGTGCGGTCGTGGGGACCTCAGGCCTGGGAGTGGAGACGCTGAACCGGTCCCAGCTGTCAGATGGCAAGAAGTTCAAGTGCATTGGGAGCCACATAGTGGGGCCGGAGTCGGGAGCCAGCTGTGTGATTCAGATCCGTGAGTCTGTCTTGCCTTGTCCTGGGGTTGGGGTCCACTCACTGTCTTCTGGGAGAGCCATTTGGAAGAAGGTCTGGGAAAGAAATAGAAGGAAGTCAGAATGAACCAGATTCCTTCCGTTTCTTCCATTCTTTTGCGTTATGTTTCCTTTCAAACTGTGAATGTACTGAACCAAGCTGCTTGGTCCTAATCCAAGCTTTTTTCAGGGATTTTTCCTAAATATTTTATTTATTTATTTTTAGAAAGAGGGGAAAGAAGGGAGAAAGAGAGGGAGAGAAACATCAATGTGTGAGAGAAACTTTGATCAGTTGCCTCTTGCACGCCCCAGCCATGGACTGGCCCACAACCCAGGCCTGTGCCCTGACCGGGAATCAAACCGGCGACCTTTTGGTTCGCAGGCTGGCACTCAGTCCACTGGGCTGCACCAGCCGGGGCCCACTTGACAAATACTAATTAAGCACCTGCTATGCACCAGGCGCAGGGTCTAGGTGCTGGAGGTGGAGCAAAGAAGACACACACTTTTATTTATTAGTTATTTTCTGTTATGTAGCAAATTATCCCCCAAACTTAATGGCTTAAAACAATAAATCACTTATTACCTCACAATTTCTGTGGGCCAGGAATTTAGACAGGGCGCAGTGGGGATGGTTTGTGCTGGTTTCATGATGCCTGGGGTCTTAGCTGCAAGACCCAGCCCGGGGCGGGGGGGGGCTGAACTCTCTGAACTCTGAAGGATTCAATTCCGAGGCGCTCACTGTCGCACCTGGCAAGTAGCTTCCTCTCCAGGTGGGACTCTCCAGGTGGGACTCTGCACGGGGCTCCTTCAGTGCCCTCACAACATGGCGGCTGGCCTCCCCCAGAGCAAGCGATGCAAGGAGGAGGAAGCCAGGTAGATGCTGTCCTTTCTGTGACCCAGCCTCCAAAGTCACGTGGCATCCCTTCTGCCACATTCTGTTCATCAGCAGGGAGTCACTCAGCCTGGCTTCCCTTCCAAGGAGACTGGGGAGAATTAGTCAACACCTAAAAGAAATTTTTTCTTTAAAGATTTTTACCTTTTTTTTTTATATTTTTTTAATAGGAAATATATTTTTAAAGATTTTATTTATTTATTTTTAGAGAGGGAAAGGGAGGGAGAAAGAGAGAGAGAGAGAGAATCAATGTGTGGTTGCTGGGGGTTGTGGCCTGCAGCCCAGGCATGTGCCCTGACTGGGAATCAAACCTGCAATGCTTTGGTTCACAGCCCAAGCTCAATTCACTGAGCTGCGCCAGCCAGGGAGAAATTTTTTTAAAGGCACCCCTTTTTGAAGAGAGGAATGTCAAAGAATTTCTGGACATATTTTTAAAACCATTACTGTTCCTGTTGCATAGAACTTAAATTGTTCTGGGTGGAGTGCAGGTGGGAAGAAGGAAGAAAATGCAAAATACAAAAATAAGGAAGATTCAGACAGAGTAATTCTAAGGAGAATAAAATGGTGTGGGTAAGAGGGTCTGGTACAGGGAGCGTGGCAGGGAGGTCCTTGTGGCAGTAATACAGGGTGGGACAAAAGTAGGCTTACAGTTATGAGTACACAAACACGGAGTTTATTCTTGTATTATCCCATATTCATTGTATTCCATGCGAACAACTGGAGACCTGCTTTTGCCCCACCCTTGAACTGAGACCTCAAGGATGAGAAGCAGTTGCCCAGGTAAAGACCTGTGAGCTGAGTATTAGTGGCAGAGAGGACAGCAAATGCAAAGGTCCTGAGGTGGACACATACTTGGCATTTGAGGGACAAAAAGAAGATCAGTATACCCAGAGCATTGAGCTTGAGGTACCTACGAGGCTAGGTGCATGTGGTAGGCTGAATTTTGTCTCCCAAAAAGATATGTTCAAGTCCTAACCCTGGTACCTATGGATGTGACCGTATTTGGAATAAGGGTCTTTACAGATGTGATTATGGAAAGAAAGGTGAGGTCATACTGGATTAGGGTGGGCTCTGTTCCAGTGACTGGTGTCTTTATAAGGAGACAAAAATTTGGACCCAGACGCACAGGGAGAATGCCAAGGGTTGACGGAGGCAGAGATTAGAGGGATGCGTCCACAAGCCAAGGACTGCCGGTGATTGTTGGCAACCACCAGAAGCTGAGAAAGGGGCGTAGGAGAGTTTCTGCTTCAGGGTCTCTACCAGGAATCAAGCCTGTCCACACCTTGATTTTGGACTTGTAACTTTCTGAACTGCGAAAGACTAAACATATCCGTTGTTTACGCCACACAGTGGGTGGTACTTTGTTACAACAGCCCAGGAAACAAATACGATGGGTAAGCAAGGACCAGACCACGCTGGGTTTTATGGGTCGTGGTGAAATTTTCCTCCCAGTTTATCAGGGCCATCTGCAGAGCTGCGGCGTAGAGAGCTGACGTGCCGGGAAGGGAGCCCGGCCGTGTCAGGAGGTGCTTGTTTTCCTGCTCAAGTGACCTTCAGTGGTAGTCAGCGGACATGCCCCAGGGGTCCCCTCTGCTCCAGGTGGTGTACTTGGCCTTGGGCAACAGGACAGATCGAGACTTGCTTTTCTGGGCTAGAGCAAGAATAAGCAAACTGTGTCCCGTGGGCCAAATTGGCCCAGGTGGGTTTTTTTGCAAGTTTTTAAAAATGAGATATAATTTATGTAAATAACCTTCATTATTTTCAAATGTGTAATCTGGGTTGTTTTTTTTTTTTAAGTATATTCACAGTGGAGTCACCACTATCTAATTCCAGAGCATGTCCATCACCCTGAAAAGAAACCCCGCGTGCATCGGCAGTCACGCTCTCTAGAAAGACTAAGAGAGTTCTCATCTCCCACCGTTGCTCCTGACGTTAAGTGCTATCGTAGAGTTTTTACATTTTCCCTATTTGCTAGTTAAGACATAGCATCATTGACTTAATCTGAGTTTCTCTGATCATTAGCAGGGTTGATAATTTTCATGTGTATTGGCTCCCTATATATCAACGGTGAATTATCTGTTCGCATTTTGTCCATTTTTCTGTTGAGTTGTTCCACCTTTTCTTATTTCGTAAGAGTGCTCTACAGTAACTGTGTTAGTCAATTTCACAGAACTGTCTACGCATGTCATAGATATTTTTCTGGTACATTTACTTCTGAGGTACATTCGTGGCTTCCGTGATAAGCAGTTTCTGATTTCGAAGGAGTCACCTCCGTCCTTCTTACTCTTACAGGTTTCTGTGCTCAGAAGGTCTTTTCCTGTTCGCTGATTATTAACATGTCATGTGTAATCCTTACAATAGCCTGAACATTAGACAGGATGACTCGTAAGTGGCAGATGAAGACACTGTAGGCACTCACTCACCCAAATCACCTAGCCTATAAATGCCTGAGCCCTCACTCAGTCCAGCCTGGCCTGACAGCGGAGCCCCCGACCCCCCTGGAACCACTGCCTCCTGTGGGGTCTCCCTCCGCAGCTAACCCAGCCAATCTTTCTGGGCAGGAGTTAGATCCTCAGCATGCTGTCAGGCACTGTAGAGGCATACAGAATGGTCACCACCAAAGAGAGAGGCCTGAGGAGTGTGGAACAGGGAAACGGCAATGTTGCAGTATTAGTGACATGAACATTTATCGGGTGCAAACTGTAAGGTGCTATGCGCCGTGTTCTCCCCATACAGTGTGTTTGCTCCTCGTAAAAACCCTGAAAGCCAAAAGCTTATATTAGGGCGTGTGTTCGTTTCCTGGGGCTGCCATAACAAAGTTCCACACATTTACTGGCTTAAAACCACAGAAACTTACTTTGTCGTGTTTCTGGAGGCCAGAAGTCTGAAATAAAAGTGTTGGCAAGGCCACACTTCCTGCGAAGGCTCCCGGGGAGAGTTCTTTCTGGCCTCTCCCGGTTTCTGACAGCTCCAGTCATTCCTTGGCTTGCGGCCGCATCGCTCCAGTCTCTTTCTCTGTCTTCACACGGCCTTTCCCTCCCCGTGCGTCTCTCTCCGCTCCTCTCCTCTCGTGAGACGCCCGTCACTGCACGTAGGCCCACCCTAAATCCAAGACGATTTCATGTAGAGATTCTTAGCTAATTAACTACATTTGCAAAGACCTCATCTCCAAGGAAGGTCATAGTCGGGTTCCAGGAGGACATGTATTTGGGGAGGATGCTACTCAGCCTGCTAATGCTGCGTTTTATGGCTGGGAAGCAGAGGCCGTGGACCATCCCCGCCTCATGCGGTTGGGAAGGAGCACACGCATTTCGAGTGGTACGTGGTGCAGACTCCTGAAGTGTGTTCTGGACAGCGAGTCCCCGAAAGTGAACATATGATGGACGGATGCTGAGAGGGCAGGAATGGCAGGGGCAGTTGACAGGTTTTATGTCATTTTTTCCCCCATCCTTCCCATTGTTTTTTATCCTCACCCAAGGATATGTTTATTGATTTTAGAGGCAAAGAGTGGGGGGCGGGGGAGAGAGAGAAGCATCAATCTGTTTCCTCCTGTACACACCCTAGATGTGTGCCCTGACCAGAAATCAAACCTGCAGTCTTTTGGTGTACAGGATGATGCTCCAGCCACCTGAGCCACCCAGCCAGGGCCCCCTTCCCAATTGTATTTGCAGATCTTACCCGAGTCACCATTGCTGTGGCCCCTCAGACTGGGCCGGTGGTTTGAATCTAAAAACAGGGCAGGGCAGAAGTAGGTTTACAGTTGTGAGTACACGAAACACAGAGTGTCTTTGTATAAAAACCTCCTTCTGCCCAGCCCTGCGTGTGCTCAGGCTTAGGAAGTGTTTCTGGAGAAGGGAGCTGGCAGGAAGTTTTCCTGATTCCAGGAGCACAGGCCGCAGGCACAAGAGCCTGGAACCTTCTCCACTCTGACATGGTCCAGTTTCCCTCTCTTCCCTCACGGGCACTCAAGCCCAGCACTTCTCGGTCCTTGGTGTGCGTGCGGGTCACCTGGGGACCTGGTGAATATGCAGGCACACTCGGATGCTCTCGGTTCCGGGCGGGCTCTGCCCTTCTAACCAGTTCCCAGGAAGTGCTGGTGCTGCTGGTCCACAGACCACACTTTGAGTAGCAAGGCCCTTGGGGGAGAGGGTTTCTGGAGCATTATTCCACTCGGGAGGAGTGTTAAGGCATTGAAAGTTAGTGCCGGTGTCCGCCAGAGGGGTGCAGAACGGCATAGCCCCTACAATGATGAAAACTGTTACTTTGGGGGATTCCTGCCTCTCAGATCTCTCCTTAAATGGCAGGTAGACCCTTCAACTGAAGAAAACGACTCAGTTTATGATAGGCTGCAGCATTAGCCTGCCCAGTATACCAAGGCCCCTGTATATGGTCTGCCTCTGGGAGATCGCTGAGGGCCCTGCATCCCCCACCATACCACCCCAACCCCTGAACCCACCCTTGCGCACAACATCATCTTAGGGAAAGCTTTGTTTGATAAATGCCACATCAGCTGGGTGGGTGACTCAGCTCTTTGAGGGGTGAATGCTGTGTTTGTCAAAAGGGTATTTATGTATGTGATCTTTGTTTGGGGGGCTGGGGAGTGCTGGCCAAATTGTTTGGCTTCTAATAAAGGGTGAGGGGGCCATCTCTCAGACTTTGGTTTGGGGGCTGCAAAATACAAACATACTGGGGCTTGTCACTGCTGCTGGCTTTGTGACCCCGAAGGAAATTCTGGTTACCCCCGGACGGGGAAGGTGCAATTTAGCACCATGGTGGGGGACCCCGACCGTGGATCCAAGAAGGGGCGCCACGTGTGCGTCCTGAGCAAGCCCAGGTTTGGGGGGGGTCTCCTTTGTTGACCCGACCTAGAGAGAGAGGCTTTTTGGTCTGCCCCACCCCTTCCCCTTTGCCCCCTTCCCTCGTCCGTCTGCCCAGGACACCAGCAAGAAACCCGAGATTCTCTTTTAGAATGACTGCCCAGGTGAAGGATGTAGTTTCGCTCTCCCATGTGGGAACCAAATATGCCACTCTGTGTTCCTCAGCTGCCAAAAATACGGTCTTAACAACCCCCGAGATGACTTTGTTAACCTTCCCAGGAGTTGTGCATGTTGGGAAACAGCTTCTTGTGCAAAGAAAGGCCAGCCTCACAGCTCCTCGTGTCCTGCTCAGTCAGCCCTCAAGGCCACGGGGACACCCTGTGCCTTTCTAGGACACAGCTGTGGTAGGCAGAATAGTGGTACCCCCGAGGATGCCCATTTCCTAACCATAGACCTTGTAGATATGTTACCTTCTACAGCCAAAGGGACTTGGCAGATGTGATTCAGGGTTTTGAGACGGGGAGGTTATCCTGGATTCTAAAACGGAGGCTGGACGGTCAGACTCAGTAGTGGGTGACGGGACAGCAGTTGCGAAAGGTTGGAGGGATGCACACACGGGGCCACCGGCCAAGGCATGCAGGTGGCTCCCGGAAGCTGAAAACCCAAGGAAACAGATTCTCCCCCAGAGCCTCCAGGAGGAACCAGTTCTGCCAGTACCTTGATCTAAGCCCAAGATCATTCTGGACTTCTGACCTCCAGCACTAGAAAAGGATAGTTCTGTTGTTGTATGCCACTAAGTTTGTAGCAGTTTGTTATAGCAGCAATAGGAAACGAATACGGCTGCCTTATTGTCCCCTCGAACACCCTTGTCAGGCTCGTTTTTTAAACATCATCATTGTGGTTGTTATACATAGAAGCCTACAGTGTAGCCGTAAGAATCGTGATCTATAAAAGCTCAACTGTTTGGGTTCCAGTTTTACATAGGCTAACCAGATGACCTTGGCTGACCTGAGACTTTCCCTCTTTTAGCATTGAAGGCCCCGTGTCCCAGGAACCCCCTTCGTCTTTGGCAAACCAGCATAGCTGGTTGCCCTAAATCCCAGCTGCATCGCTTGTTTAATTGTGTGACTTTAAGCAGGTTACTTTAACTTTCTCGTCTGCAAAGTGGAAATAATGGCAGGCTTGTTGTGAGAACTGATTGGGTTAATGTGTATAAATAACAGTGCCTAGCCCATAGCGGGTGCTCAGTACATGTTAGCTTTTATTGTTGTATAAGACCAGGTGTGGGACAGGAGCTCCTGGAGTTGCTTCATTAGGAAGGGAATAATATTTTTGAAAACCTTAGGCCAAGGCTTCAGTCTTCACAAGCATGTGTCTCTCTTTACTTTCTTTCCCCTGATCCCCAGGGAGCCCCTCCCTTCTCTCGGAGCCCATGAAGACCTGCTTCGTGGGGAGCAATGTGACACTCACCTGCCACGTGTCTGGAGCTTACCCTCCTGCAAAGATCCTGTGGCTGAGGAACCTCACCCAGCCTGAGGTGGTCATCCAGCCCAACAGCCACTACCTCATCACCCATAACGGCCCGAGCTCCACCCTGACCATCCAGAACTGCTCCCAGGACCTGGATGAGGGCTACTACGTCTGCCGGGCTGAGAACCCCGTGGGGGTGAGGGAAGTGGACATCTGGCTGAGCGTCAAAGGTGAGTGACACGAGTGGCTCCAGATGAGGAGTCTGAGAGCTTCATGGGATGTGGTACCAGCACGGGGACGCGTAGTGTTTCCCTGCATGTGGGAGAAGGCGTATCTGCTTGCTTGTGGCTTGACAGGATGGATGGGAAAATTAATGTCTAGTCCTAAATCTTTCATGTTTGCATAGGGATAAAAACTTCTTAATATCTGTAATATACTAGAGAATATCAGTTTGTATATGAAAAACGTATATAAGCCCTGGCTGGTGTAGCTCAGTGGATTGAGCGTGGGCTGCTAACCAAAGTGCCGCAGGTTCGATTCCCAGTCAGGGCACATGCTTGGGTTGCAGGCCATGACCCCCAGCAACTGCACATTGATGTTTCTCTCACTCTCTCTTTCTCCCTCCCTTCTCTCTCTAAAAATAAATAACTAAAATCTTTTAAAAAAGTACATAAATACAAAATATATAAAAATTAAAAACACAGAATGTAAGTTGTGAAGCATAATAGCAAAATGAAGATCTAAGAAACTACATCATACTAAAAATGTGGAACAGGGTCACTGTTGCTAAAGTTACCTGTATGTATTTGGCCAGATTTAGAAAACAGCCTCAAAACTAATAGAATGGGATACCCACTTAAATTTTCATTTCAGAAAAACAAAGAATAATTTTAAGTAGTATAAGTATCTCCCAAATATTGCACAAGGCATACATACTTACTCTAAAAAATTGTTGTTTTATCAAAATCCAGATCTAACTGGGTATCCTGTACTTTATCTTGTAACTCTACCTGTAGACCCCTTTTTAGTCTCCTAAAAAAAGGTAACCACTATCCTGAATTTCATGTTTTAGTTAAGAAAAAAAATTGCTACATATGTACCTGTTGAAATAATATGTTGTTCTTTATTTTTGTTTGAGGGTTTTTTAAAAGATTTTATTTATTTATTTTTAGAGAGGGAAGGGAGGGAGAGAGAGAGAAATATCAATGTGGGGATGCTGGGGGTCATGGCCTGCAACCCAGGCATGTGCCCTGACTGGGAACTGAACGTGCAACACTTTGGTTCGCAGCCCGTACTGAATCCACTGAGCTACACCAGCCAGGGCTGTTTCTGAGTTTTAAAAAAAGGGTGATTACCGTACAAATGTAGTCTCTTGAGACTTGCTTTTTTTACCCCACACTTTGTTTCTTGGAGTTATTCATACGGATGTGCACAATTATACTTTGTACCTCTTCACCGCTGTATAACTTTCCTTTGTGTCACTCACTATTACGCAACGAAGTGACTGATTTTCCTGCTGATGGATGGTTTCCAATTGTTTTGTTTTTTGTTTTGATGGACAAACAGTGTTGCTATGAAAATATTTTACCCAACCCCTGTGTGTACATACACCCAAGGTCCCCGGGCAAGTATTTCTCTTAAGATATGTACAAGGAGAGTAGAAATGAAGTGTCATGGGGTATGTGCATTTTTACCTTATGGGATAACTAACTAAACTGTCTTACAAAGTGATTATACCCATTTCCATTCACAACAGCAGTATGGGAGGGTCCTTGTTCTGCTTCTTCATGAGCAGGCTTTGTGATCCGATGCAAAATGGAACCTCATCACGGTTCTGATTTGAATTTCTCTGATTACTCAGAAGGTTGAGCATTATTTCATGTTTATTTGCTGTTTGTATTTCTTCAGTGAAATTCATACATACTTGTATCTTTTGATGTCTTACTCTTTCTTATAGATATGTAAGCATTCTTTAGAAATTCTGCATACTGATTCCTTATTAGCTTTATGTTGCAAATATCTTCTTTTAGTTCCTTGTTTGTCTTTTTCCCTTTCATGTTGTCCTTCAATTAGCAACCAGTCTTACTTTAATGTGCTTGATTTTATGAATTTCTTTTTATACCATTGGCAATTTTTGTCTTAGAAGTCCTTCACTGTCCCGTATTCACAAAGATATTAAATGTTTTGATGTTTTGCCTCTCACAGTGAAATCTTTAATCCATCTAGAGTTGATTTTTGTGAATGGTGTGAGGTCAGGATCAAATTCCCACCCCCCTGCACGCCCCCCAATTTGGATAACCATTTATTCTAGCACCATTTCTCATATACTTCCTCTCTTGACTCACTAATCTGTCATGTATCAAGTTTCCTTTTATGTGTGGGCCTGTTACTGGATTCTCCATTCTCTTCCACTGGTCACTGTTTATTGAGGCACCAGTAACTCACACTTAATTACTATGCTCTTATAAACACTCTGATATGTGGTAGACACATGGAGATTTTAACTTTCCACTGTTCTTTTATATCGCATGCTTGACTTGATTCCCACCAGCTGTTCCAGGTAGGGAGATGAGGTGTTTGTCCTGCTACACAGAGAGGTCATACGCCTTGCCCAACATCATGAAACCAAGATAAGGCTGGGACCCAGGCCACGGAGGGGAGGCCTGGTTCTCAACGGGCAGGGGGTGGGGGGTACTACTCTCATTGCTGCGTGTGTGTCAGGTGGAACAGCCAACGGTGTGATTTGTCTTTGCAGAACCTTTAAACATCGTGGGAATTGTGGGAACCATCGTGAGCCTCCTCCTGCTGGGAGTGGCCATTATCTCAGGGCTCATGTTGTATTACAGCCCTGTGTTCTGCTGGAAACGTAAGGGCGTCTTGGGTCCTTCGGCTTCTCTTCCAGGCTTTTTGCCAGGGTGTGGTGGGGGGGAGGCGGCCCCTGTGTGGCTCCCACCTGAAGCCCCTTCTATAGGCTGCTTCCTTGGGTCCAGGTGGGCGATAATGAAGCCCCTCAGTACCATCCAGAGCACCCTGTCCCCTCTCGTGTTGGGTCAGTTTTCTCATTGTCCTTTCTTTCGTAGATGTCAGATTGATTAAAAACTTTTGGGAGGGTAACGTCGATGTTATTTGAGACTGATTTTTTTTTCTTTCTCTCTTTAGTAGGAAACACTATCAGGTGAGTGTTCCCTAGACTCAAGTCAAAATACCTTCTCCATGATCTGTCTTCACTGCTGTTTTGTTTCCTTTCATAAGAACCCTAATAGTCTCTAATCTTGAGGACCACCCAGTGCCTGCACTGGGCTGGGGGCTTCATTAGGCCTTTATCATTGTAAACTCATAAAATCTGCGTTTTCAGGGAGATCGAGGCTCAGTAGTTTCCACAGTCTCATCCAGGAAGCAGAGGGCGGTGCTTGCATTCAGACCTAGATCTGACCGGTTCCAAAGTTCACATTCCTTTTGCAGTGCTAGACCTCAGGGTGGGGCACGTCGCTGGGCTGTCATTGAGGCACAAAGCCCAGGTATTCGTGCATTTATTTTACCTCATTTTCTCGAAAGAGCTAAAAGGAAGAGTAAGTCATATTCTTACCGCATGTTTGGAAAGACTAGTTTGAGCATGCCTTGAAGCCCTTCCTGGTAGGAAACCTCAGTAGGGGGGCAAAGTAACTAAACGGAACTTGGGTGTTTTATTCCATACGGAGATTCTGAGTGGGAGCAAAGAGCTCTTCTGTGTTTTTCTTTACTCGTTAGTAACTGTGGGATATTACTGTTCTCAGAACACCATTCATAATGAGGGGATATGGTTGTTTGGGGACCTTTTTTTCCCCATGGGAACAGTGTTACCTTTGCTGCCACACACCCGAGGGCCATTGCCCCGGTGAGTCCGTCATTTCCCAGGTGTGTTTCTCCCAGGAGGTAGCAGTGAGGCATAGTGGGAAAAGGCTTCGGAATGAGTGGACCTAGATTCAAATTGCAGCTCTGTCATTCCCAAGCCCTTTGCTCATGGAAGATCCCTGACCTTCTGGGAGCTTCTGTCTCCTCATCTTTTCCCAGAGGGAGACTGTGGGGATGAAATGAGAGTGTAAAGCTCCCAGGGCTGTGACTGGCCTGTGGTATGCGTTCCTCTTTCCTCCAGAAATGTCCGACTGGGTAGACAAAACCAGCAGTGAGCTCAGAGCAATTCAGTGCCGAACAGCTGGGCATGGACTCCAAATGCAACGATAGTTCAGGGCTTCGGGGGCCAGGAGAGGACTTTGGGCCTTGAGTAATGAGCAGGAGGAGACATTTCAGTTAGTGGAGCAGAGATAAGGGCGTTTCAGAAAATGCCCCTTGTGTACATGCTGCGAGGGGGACTAAGATGTCAGAGGCCTGGGACAATGAGGTCACCCTCCGGAGGAGCAGGACAAGAATAAAACTCACCCAGAAGAAGATAAGATTATCTGTAGCACTCTGTGACTGTGTCTCTTCGAGAGGTGACAGTCGCACTGTCACGTCATGACTTAGCCAAGTTGAATGCAGGAAGAGTGTTTCGTGTCACCAGAGGGGTTGCAAAGAGCCGAGTGGTTCCCATTCTGCCAGGGCTGATGTTGGCAAAAACAGGGCCTCTCCCTGACTATTTCTCCCCCTTTGGCAATTAGGGGACAAGACATGGCTGATGTCATGGTTTTGGTGGATGAGGAAGAGGAAGAGGTGGAGGAGGAGGAAGAATATGCTGCAGGACAGGAGGAGGAGGATGAGGAGGAGGAGGAAGCAGCAGCTGACAGGGAGGAATTGCCAAAAGAAATACCCAAGCACGTCCACATTCACAGAGTGACCGCACTGGTGAATGGGAACATAGACTGGATGGCCAATGGACTCCAGGCTCTGCAAGGTGAGCCCTCCGCCACCCCACACCTTTGTTTAAAAATGTTGTTTATTTTTAGAGAGAGGTAAAGGGAGGGGGAAAGAGAGGGAGAGAAACATCGATGTGCAAGAGAAACATGGATCTGGATCGGTTGTCTCTCACACGCCCCCCAAGCGGGGACCTGACCCACAACCCAACCATGTGCCCTAACCAGGAATTGAACTGGCAGCCTCTTGGTCGGTGGGATGAGGCCCAACCCACTGAGCCACACCAGGCAGGGTGAGCTCTATTTCCTTAAAAGCACTCCTGCTAGGGTGTGGGGAGATTCCCAGTAGGAAATCTCTACGTGCTTCCTCAAAGGCTGGGGAAGATAGTTAATCTGGAACCTGAGGTTCTTTTACCAACTGCCAGCGCAGTGATGAAACTGACGTTTACCCAGTGCCTGCTCCAGGAAAGGCCCAGTGTCGGCATTACTGGGGAACAGAAGAGACAGACAGAACATCCGATGCACAGGGAGCTTCAGGAGACCGGGCGGAGTGGGCAGACTGAAAGATGTGGGGGAAACAAAAACGGAGGCAAGATTTAACCCGCACTTTGAGAGAGCGGCAGAGGAGCTGTCACAAGGAGTTTGATTCATTGCCCGATGAGTGATGGGTTTAAAAATCACAGGACCTCAGGAGAAGGACAAGAACTTGAGGGGGGTGCGTTGGTCAGGAGAAGCCTAGTGGAAGAAGTGGGGTGTGAGGCAAGTCTTTGAGGACAGTCGAGCCTGAATAAGCCCGAAGGAGAGAGCGGGCGGGCGTTCCAGGTGAGCAGAATGGCCTGAGCAGGAGGAGGGGGGACGGTGTCAAACATGCCGAGAGGATGTTGGGTGGAAGGAGCAGGTGGAAAGGGAATGTACACCCTGTCTCCCCTGATCCTCCGGGAAACCCGATTCCGAGGCTCGCCATTGAGGGACTAGAAACGAAGGGGACTGAAGACGGATGGAAACAGGGTCGCCTCTATCGCCGTCACTCAGAGTCAGGTCTGCCTCTCCCTCCTGTGCAGACGACAGCGGTGAGCAGCAGAGCGACCTCGCTCAAGAAGAAGACAGGCCAGTCTGAAGGAAAGAGACGTCCTCCGTGGTCCTGTCTTACGAGCTCGGGAAGCTGCAGCGAAGAGGAGCTTTTCATTCGCCTTTGATGTGATTTGCACCCCTGCCTGAGGGCTTAAAACGGTTTGGGGCTCTCGGCAAACACGCACGCACAAACACACACACACTTTTTTCTTTCCATTTTTAAAAAAATTGGTTTGATTTGTTGTACCTTTTTAAAATGATGTTAGAAAGCTTTGGGAACCGGCAGCGTGGGGGGTGGGGAAAAGCTGCCTTTGGCATCTAAGGTGCCCTTTTGCGCTATGACCCCTGGCGCTATCCAGGTTGACTGATGCTGATTTGGGGGGAGCAGGAGTGGGAGGGGGCACTTGGCCTCAGTGCCCTTTGCCATTAAAGGTCGGTAACCAGCTTACCTCAGCACACAAGGGTATGGTGTGGGGTGATAGGGACACTTCCTTGATCACTGCCCAGGTGAGTCAAGGAACCGGGTAAATGTCAGCGCACTGGAAAAGGGGAGGAGGGGTCGCCTGCTGATGCTAGTCAGAGGGAAGCCGTGGGGTTCAGGTTTTTGGAGTGGAAGCGTCCAGACTTGAATCTGGGCCTTGCTACTTGTTTCTAGGGCTTGGGTGGGTTGCTTTACCTCTCTCCCCTGGGCCTCAATTTCCTCATCCATAAAATAGCTGAAGTCGCAGCTGCCTTACAGGGTTATGGTGAGGACTTTGAGACGTGAAAGTGCCTAGGAGGTGCTCCATAGGTGGTCGTTACCTTCTGCGCCTTCCCTAAGCGGAAGAAAAAATGTCCTTTGTAAGCTGTGAGCTGCTGCCTGGGCCCTTCATTCTTCTTTGTAGAATGGTTGCAGACGAGGGCATTATCAGAGCTCTCCTGATGTTTGCTTCCCTGGAAATACAATTCTTTTCGAAAGAGGTAGGGGGCCCGCAAGAGAAAGTGCCTTTCATTAGAACCTCGCCTTTTGCAAAGCTTCATATTTATACAAAAGCCTCTCGTATGATACACTATTAGCTTTTAGACCTTCCCATTCTTCCTTTCTCCGGTGACTTTGAAAGAAGGCAGGGGGAATGTTTTGTAAGGGAGTGTCTGGTGAGAAGTACTCCTTGGGCAGGCCAGTGCACCTGGCCTCGGTTTCTCCATCTCTGAAATGGGAAAACTTGTTTGCTTCTCTTTAAGGGTATTATGAAGATACACTGATTAATAATGCTACGTTTTGAATGCAAATAGCATGTGATGAGTTTAAGCTGCTGATGCTTCCAGTAGAACCTGTATAGTTTAGAGATACTTGCCCTGATTTAATTCAAATCTAAAAATGTCAGGGGTCTTATGTGCAAAGGGTGTGTGCTAAGCATAAAAATCTGACTTGAATTTGCATTCTTAATATTGCACATTCTGCTCTGATGGGCAAGACCTAGAGCTTGAAGGAGAACTTCCCTTCTCCAATAATGGGGACTGGAACTCCTAAAATGAGACACTGGTTATGTGCAAGGTTACCCTGCAGGGTGTGCCTGGGGTTGGTCTGTTTTCTTGAATGAAGGATGAAGGGACTAAACTGAGCAAGTCATTGGAAGTGAGTGAGTCCTGGCCCCAGCTGAGAACACTGGGGAGCTCAGGAGCTGGCTGCAGATTTGTATCTGTCAGGAATAGCTGTGAAATGCAGTCTCGTTGTCGGGCTGGTCTTTTGCTGCGTGGTGTCTCGTGTATGTAAACCACTCTAACCAGCCTAAGTTAGGGTCATTTACAGAACAGGATACTTAGGTTGCTTCTAAAGTTACGTAACCCTGAGCTCGTCTCTCCTTTAGAATCTTCCATGTGTTCCATCCCCGCCTACTTTGCAGAGGCAACGATATTTTCAAAAATGAAAGGAAAAGCTGTAGCAAAAATTCCCTAGCTGGGAACACAGGATGATTTTCAAGACCACTGAAATGTTTCTGCAATTTCCTCTTCTCTTGCACACGCACTTGATAGGTAGGAAATCTTCAACATAGAGTTTTTCCACTAGCAAATGGGGGCTTCAAGGTCTTGGTGCCAAACACTATAAACCCTGGACTAGCTGAGCTGTGACTATCCCCCCTTCTGTCTGAGCCCCGTGTACACATTAATGTGGCTGGGTCAGTTAAGAACCCAGATACTGCGGGTCTTCAAATTTTAAGGATTTTTTTTTTAAGAGTTAGAGGTTGTTTTTTTTCCTGTTTCAAGATGACCCATCCCCAAATCCACAAGCATGTTGACAAGGAATTACAGCCTTTGTGTGGCAAAGTCCAAGCTGTTACATTATGCTTTATGTACATTCTTATCTGGGTGTGCGGTGCACGCACAGACCAGCTCTCCTTATCAGAGCCAGGAAGGTAACTATTTCAGGGCTATCACAACGGCTGTTTCTTTCTTCCAAAACCTGGTGTGGACACTGGGGAAAGGTCTTCTGCAGTCTTGTAGCCTTGATATTAGCTCCACTTCTCACAAGCACATACATACAGGCTCTGTTACTGCAGCAGGAAAACACATGATGGAAAATTTCCATGACCCATGCACTGGAAACCTGGAAAATCATCCTTGCCTGGCAAAATGATGATGATGATGCAATAAGTGCCAACCGGTATTCTCTCCATGGGGCTGGCCAGGCTCTGCTGCAAAGAAAAATAAGCAGACCCTCTGCATTATTTACATTTTAATATTTGCTGTGGGGGTGGGTGGGTTGGGAGCAATTCATTCTGAGGTTATTATAATGGATGTTTTTTTAAAGATGATGCAATAAAGTTATTTTTTAAGTAAAAGCTTTCGTGAGCTTGATTGAGGCTTGATTAGTAAACCGACAGATTTGGGGAAATGGGTTTACCACCCCCCCTCCATTTTCTTTTTTTGTTTGTTTTTACTAGCTCTCCTACTATGGGTAACAACGGTGCCCTTGTTGCTATTCGCTTCTTTTCCCAGGCCGGTAGGCACTACCCACCCCCTAACACCTACCGAGACACCATCAGCGTTGGTAACCTCCCTGAGGAGGTGGCTCTTCTATGTTTTCCTCCCTACAGAAGGCTTTTTGCTCAGATGGCCAGCTTTGGAAGGGGCCCGAAGTCACCATGGAGAACACGGAACCGAGGGACCGGCGACTATTTAAATCCACCTTCCGGTCGCGGTCCTTGGTGGTGGTTTTGGAGATGCTCCCCGGCCGCCCACCTCCCCCGCTACCTGCGCCGCTCCCCACGATGTCCGTGCCCCCCCCCCCTCGAGTTGCCCACTCCTGTCCCTGTTCTAGGCCTTTCCTCTTAGGTCACCCCCCCAACTTTTTTTTTTTTTAACTAGACTCCAAGCTCCCTGGCTCTTGGGCAACGCCGTCCAAGAGGGGAAACTTCCTTTCCAAGCAAACCCACGTTTCCTACCGCAACCTGTTCCACCCCCCCACCCACGCCGTCTCGTCGGACCCAGCGCCCAGCGCGTTCACTTCCGCTCCCTGTGGTCCGCGAGCCCCCCCCCCCCAGGTCACACCCCCGTCCCCCAGCTCCTCCATTCATCCACGCCTTTCCCAACGGTGGGCTGCCGCTGTGCCCCTCGCTCGGCAGCCGCGTTCCTTCCATTTGTCCCCCAGCTTCTCTCTTCCCGGCTCCCATTTTTTACCAACAGCCCAGCCCTGGTCTCTCCTGGTGCCGCTTCCACTCGGCTCCCCGGCCTAGTCGCCGAGCCCTTTCACACGCTCGGCCCGGACCTCGTCCCCGCCCCCCCTCGCTTTCGGGCTCCCCAGTCCCCTTTCTATTGGGCCCCTTCCCACGCGGCGCCCCCGGGTTCCCCTCAGCCCTGCCCCACCGCGCGCTCCCCTTTTTCGCCCCTCCCCCTTCCCCCGTGCGAGGGCCCGGCCTGCGTCCCCCGCGACCCGGCTTCCCGTTCCTCCCTCCACTCCGGCTTTTACTCGGCTCAGCCTCTCCCGCTCCGCCCCGCCGTCCCCGTCCCCGGGCTGGCGTTCACCTGGGTCCCCTCCACGTTTTTCCCCTCAGCCAGCTCCCCAACCCCCACAGCCTGGTTTTCCTAAGCCCCGCTGTCCCCCCCCCCACCCCCCGCCTCGCCCGGGTTTCCCCCCCAGCTCCGTCCCATCCCACCTGGTTCCCCCCGCCCCGCTGGCCTCCCAGCCCCGGTTTCCCCTGAGCCTCGCTCCCCCCAAGTCCCGGGTTTCCCTGGGCCCGTCCCCTCCCACCCGGTTCCCCCTCCGCCCGCTCCCCCCACACCGCGCGGTTGGATCGAGCCCGCGCCCCGCCCCCCGCGCGTCCCCGCCCTCGCCCGCCGCCATGTGACGGGAAGCAGCTGATGGCCTCTCCGGGTGGCCGCGGGCTGGTCGGGGCCGCGACCGGGGCGGCGGCCGGGACGCGGGCCGGCGCGGGGACGGAATGAGGGCCGAGGGCCCGGGGGGCTGAGGCGCCCGCCGCGGGGCCGCGCGCGCGTCCTCCATGGAGGCCGGAGGTGAGTGGGGCCGGGGCGCTCCGGTTCCCGCAGGCGCCGCCAGGCCCGGTCTCCCGGGGGCGCGGGGCGGGCTCGGCCGCGGAGGGAGGACGAGGCAGGGACGCCGGGCCGGCGCGGTCCGTCCGGGCGGACGGCGCGGTGCGCGCCCGGCGCCCAGCTTTGTTTCACTTTCGCTGTCAGCGGCCACCCCGCCGGCGGCGGGACCCGGGGAGAGTGGGCCTCGGCGTGGCGGGGACCCCCACCCCCGGGAGAATGGGGGGGCCCTTGGCGGGATGCGGGGGGCGCCCAGTCTGCATGGGCGACGCCCGGAGGGGTGGGTGCCCAGGCGCCCGGTGCCCGCAGGTCCGGGCGGGAGTCGCTGCGCCCCTTCCGAGCGGCAGCCGCCCCTGTGCCCAGCGTCAGTGCCGTGTCTGCACGGCGGACGGTGAAGGTTCCTGCCTCGGCGCCGGCGGGAGCTTCCCCAGCCCCCCCTGTCGTGGCGGACGCCTGTGGGGGTGTGAGAGAGACGGGCGTTCAGGGGCCGCCGACTCGCGGGGGGCAGGGGGGGCCGATCCTGGGCGACTCGCGTGGCAGGTTCAGCGTCAGGCGCGGGGTGGGGGGGGCGAGGTGCACACCTGCCTCTGCCCTCCTCGCTCGCAGCTGTCAGCAGAAGGCGTGGCGGTCGGGGGAACATCGGGTTCGACGTTCCGGTCTCCGTGGGCAGCGTGACCTTGTCACGCAAAGACAGGAAGCTGGACACTCACCGCTCGTTCCCCTTTCCCACTATCTCGCCCCGAAACCCCAGCTGCTGGAGCTCTCGGGGTGCGTTTGGGATGGATTCCGAGGCCCCCGCGCCTGCGCACCCGGGTCCACGCGCGGAGGCAGCTTCTCTGGGGATGGCTCGCAGGAGGGGTCACGGCCTGCGGCCCAGACGAGTTCTCGAACCTGGTCTCTGCCCGTGGAGTTCGGGCTGCGCCCCGGTCTGCCGGGCTCTGGGTACTGAGAGGCTCCCCCGCTCGTGGGAAGGGGTTAGGGGTGGCGGGCGGGGGCTGCAGCCCCAGGGTGCTCCCTGGGGCGGTGCGAGGTTTTAATTTGGGAAGTGACATTTCTTTGTTCGGGCGTCAGGCATCAGTGGAAGGTGTGGAGGCCACTCTCTCCGCCTTCCGATCCAGATAAGGGCCTGCTTTTCAGCGGCTGTGCCACCCGGAGACTCTTTGTGAAGGGCCCTCCCTGCTCGCGCGAATCTGCCGGGGATCTTTTTCCAGCTTCCGCTGTCACTTCCCAACTCCTCCTCGCGTGGTCTCCAGGCGATCTGCAGCCAGCCGCCCTCTTCAGCAGGAATCTGTTCCCAGTTCTGGGTTTCTCCTGGCGATTGACAGTCGTGTTTTGCGGTGTGGGCAGAGCTGTTGAGAGCTGCCAAGCTACTGTTAAAAAAAAAAAAAGCCTAAGAATTTTACATTCTTTTAAAACTGAATACAGCCTATTGTAACAGGATTACAATGGACAACAGGAGATATTTCAGAGCAGTGCTTAGCTTTCGTTTATTCATTCAGCAAATATTTACTGAGGGTCTGTCATGTGCGGCATTCTCAAGGCCAGTGTTGGCCATTAGAAATGTAATGCAAGGCACGTACGTAATTTAAAATGTTCTAGTAGATGCATTAAAAGAGTGAAACCGGTGAAATTCATTTTAAAACTATTATCTTTGTCACTCCAATGTGTCTGAACTACCATTTCAACATGTAATCATGATTACCAATGTATTTTAGATTTTTTGGTATTAAGTTTCAAGCTACAAAGTGTATTATATGCACTATCGTAACTTGGACTCGCCACATTTTAAGTGGCTGGTGGTCACTGTACTGGACAGCACAGCCCAAGAGCAGTGAACAGATAGGCAAGTGGTGGGGTGGTGGTGGGGAAGAGATGGACAACAAATACATAAAGATAACAGGTGCAGTCAAGAAAAGATAGACAAGTGACAGTTAAGAAAACTGAATGGAATGAGAGGAAAGGGACTGGTCTACTTTACTTTTTTTATTTCTTATTTTTAAATATATTAGTTATTTTTAGAGAGAGAGGGGAAGGGAGGGAGAAAGAGAGGATGAGAAACATCAATTGGTTGCTCCCTGCACAGGCCCCAGCCTGGGACCTAACTCGAAACCCAGGCACGTGCCCTGAATGGGAATTGAACCGGCAGCCTTTCACTTTCCAGGGTGTCGCCCAACCAACGGGGCCATACTGGTCGGGAAAGGACTAGGCCACTTCAGATAATGAGGACAGATACTGTTCTGAGAAGGTGACAGCAGCAAAGATCTGGGGACTGGCAGGCAGAGTTTCCCAAGCAGATGGACCATGGAATGTCATGATGCGGAGACAGGACAAACCACCTTGCTTCCTGCCGGCTGGAGTTAGAGCTTTCATGTCTGTGTTAGGCACATCTCCTTTCACAGGAGAGGCCCGTGATAAGTATCTTTCCATGCAGCCTGTGCGTCCATACACATCCGGCTTGTAATTAGAAAACCCCGATGTTTTTCTCCAAGAAGGGCCATGGCAGGTACAATCCCAGAGGAAGCCGGATCCTCTCGGCTCTGTTTTTTTTAAGTTTTGCACTAATTATGGCTTTCTCTTCCAGCAGCCAAGTTTAGTTGGGGCCCAGACTCCCCTTCAGAATTTTCTTGGTTCTAGAAATGAAGAAGAGACAGGAGTCGCTGGGTTCTTTCTTCTTTTAGCTCCTGGATTCCTGAGCCTGAAATAGCAAGAGATTAAATCCCCAAATCACAGAAATAGAGTGTGAAATCTGGGTATAGCTCCTGTTTAAGAAGCATTTCATGTGAAATGTTTCGCATAGGCATCATAATAGTTTAAGAGGCTTTGTTTCACTTATATTTGAAGAGGTATACGATGTATATTTATTCAGCAAATATTCACTGACTGCCTGCTCTCTGCCAAGAACTCTGCTAGGAACTGAGGATAAACATACAAGGTCCCTGCTCCCATGGAGTTGACATCCAAGTTGGGGAAGATAGTTAATAATCAAATTAGTGATTATGCCGTAAAGAAAATAAAGTGAGTTGTGAAGGAGACTGGCTTGGGGGTCAGCGAGGGGCTCTCTAAGGAGCTGTCATTTAAGCTGAGACCAGAATGAAGATAATGTGCCAGCCATTGAGGGACATTCCTGGGGAAGAGAGTAGTTGGTGCAGAGGCCCTGAGCTTGGGACTGACTGAACTCGGCAAAGGGCGGAGAGAAGGCTAGTGTTCTAGAGCCTGGGGAGGAGGGAGATAAGCCAGGGTGGGAGACAAGGCAGGGGCCAATTTCGGCAGGACTCTGAGCGCAGGGTGAAGAGTTTGGATTTCTATTTTAAGAGTGATTGAAACTCGTTCCTTTGAGGGGTGAGGAGAAGGGATGGTAGGGGCCAGAGCGGGAGCTAGGAGAGCAGTTGGAAGGCTGCTTAGTGAGAGGTGATGTTGCATAGATTAGAAAGAGTGGTAGCCATGGAGATGAAAGGAAGTTAGGTTTGCCAGGTCTTTTGGAAACATTTGGTAGAATTTGCTAGTGGATTTGGATTAGGATGTTAAGAGAAATCAAGGATGACCCCTTTTCATATTGGGGGGAGCCTCCGTGGTGTCCAAAGCATGGATAACGTGCATGTTGTGGAGGAAGCGAACCAAGGGTAAATATTGGCAGGATGTAATGAAGAAATTTTCATCTGGGTCAACTGATGAAAATGTACCTCCAGATCAGCCTATGTTATTTAATATCGCCCACATTCCAGTTCTCAGCCTCGGTGCAACTGGCATTTTGGGCCAGAAAATTCTTCATGTGGGGGCTGACCTGTGCACTGTAGGATGTGTGCAGCATCCTGGCCTCCACCCATTAGATACCAGTAGGACCACCCCAGTTATGACAACACACATGTCTCCAGACAGTGCCACGTGTCCCCAGGGGTCAAAATTACCCCCAGTGGAGAACCCCTGGGCTACAGATTAGAGCTGTGTCACCGTAAGAAAATATCTAGAAGTAACAATAACGAAGGAACTGGTGCAGGATTGCTGCATCACATTAAGAGACCTGTTTTAGATTTAACATACAAAGTAAAATATTCTTACCATGCAAATATTCATATGCAGAGGAATATGCTTCAACAGACAAATGAGAATGTAAATGAGAGGATCACATGTGCAAACACATTTCTAGGAGGAGTTACTGGGGCCTGTACAAGTGCCAGTTTAGACCTACGTATTTTTAAAATTCTTATTTACTGATTTGAGAGAGGGGGGAACATCTGTGTTTCCACCAATTCATGCATTCACTGATTGATTGTTGTATGTGCCCTGACCAGGGATCAAACCCACAACCTTGGTGTGTCAGGATGATGGCCTGAGTGACTTTAGTAACCTGGCCAGGGCTAGACCTAACATTTTAAAACCTAGATTTACAAGTAGGAAATCAGGGAATGAATATAAAGGAAACTTCCTTAACTAGCAAAGCCACCAAAGGCTCGATATGATTTATAAAAATTCCTTTTAAAGGCAGAATTTTCAGTAACATACTTATTTTATAAAACAAGATATACTCATGTATTTTCCCATAATGCATATACCAGAAAATATTATACATACATATATAAATATTGTATACATATATGCACATATATATGCATCTTTACCATCTGTTTCATTGAATCCAAGATATGCCTCATATATGCCATATGTATCACTGAGAAAAAAGTACTGCCTATTTAACTATGAAAGTCATCACATGTAAGACACATCCTGATTTTCAAGAGGTTACAGTGTGAGAAGACAGCCCTGGGGGTAGCTCAGTTGGTTAGAGGGTTGTCCCTGATACGCCAAGGTTGTAGGTTCGATCCTTGGTCAGGGCACATATAAGAAGCAACCAGTGAATGTATAAATAAGTGGAACAACAAAATGATGGGGGTTTTTTTGTTTTTTTTTCTCTTTCTCTCCTCCTTCCTCTCTCCCTCTGAAATCGGCAAGTAAAAATTTTTTTAAAGTGTGAGAAGACCCAAAGATGTGTCCTAAAATATATGTAATATGGACTGTCTAAATTAGTATCTATCTGGTAACAGCTATAAAAAGGTCAAAATCTCAAAACTATTAAAGTGGAACATACACATCAGGAAGTGACCTCATTCAGGATGGAAGCCAGTTTTTATATTAGTAAGTATCACAGTCATAGTAGTCAAAAAATTCTAAAGGCCTTTTAACTTAGGGGCTTCATCAGCCGTTGAGAACCTTCCATTGGAGTAGGGAATCTAACCAGGGAACTGCCCTTTGGTGGATGAAGAAGCATCAGTCCAGCAGCTACTCTTCACTAGGTGCTGTGTAAGGCCCAGCAGACACAAAGACTAAAGTCTTCTTGCTGTTTTTGAACAAGGGTGTTTCATATTCTAGTGGGGGCGGGGCGGGGGTAGGCAGGAGAGGGAAATGGGTAGCTGCAGGAGAGAATGAAATAAGCGGGGTGGGACTGACTTGCACTCTGATTGCGTGGGATCAGGGTACACTTCTCAGTTGCTAATCCAGATGGGATTCTCATAGGCAGAAAATGAGTCCAGGTGTGAATGAGAATGAGCTATTCCGGGGCTTGACTCTTGTGTGGCCGGAGTGCAGTCTGTGTTAAGGGAAAGGTAACAACTCTTGTGTGTTCAGGAGAGGTAACGACTGCTGGAGCCCATGGTGTGGGGTGGAAGCCCGGGCTCTGCTGCCTTGGTTGTGTAGGCAGGTGGCACAGGTTTGAAAGAAGTGGGGGGACGTGTGATGTGTATTTTAGCTGGGGGTGGGCGAGGGTGGGTACTTGGGGACAGGAGTCTTGTAGAAGATCTGAGCAAGATGGGGTGAAGGTTTCATTGAGGACTGAGGGGAGATGGAAGTGGGAGGCCATATTAAGAGGTCTCAGTGAGAGCAAACAGGGCAGGTGCTGAACATTTTATTTTATTTTAGCCTCTACGATGGGGAGTGTGAGTCTTTGGTAATCCCTCCCCCCTCTTTTTTTAAAACCTGTTTCCCAGTAGCAGGTTATTTTGAGGAAAATTTAAATACATTTGAAAGCCTCCCGATCTGTACCATCTAACATGTCCTTGCCTGGTCTGGTCCTGATCTTGTCCCCTCTCCTTTCTTCCCCTTCAGGCATTCATAGGAAAATGAGGCCTCCGTTTACTGGGTTTACCCTTCCAAAGGTTACTCTGAGTCATGGTTAACCAATAGAGGGGAGTGCCAGAACTGACTAACCAGGGTGAAATGTGGCCTGTGGCTACTTTTATTGCCTCAGGTCACTTAAGTGACCATTCCCTCCCAGAGCCCATAGTGTCACCCTTTGCCAAGGGGAGACAGTGGCTTTCCTGTGTCTGAGTCAGGGAGGTGGAGAGGGAAGCGAGGGTGCTTGTTTGAAGCAAGATGTCTCATGTCCCAGAGGAACCACTGCTGCTGGCTGAACTCAAGCCCGGGCGTCCCCACCAGTTTGATTGGAAGTCGAGCTGTGAAACCTGGAGTGTCGCCTTCTCCCCAGATGGCTCCTGGTTTGCTTGGTCTCAAGGACACTGCATTGTCAAGCTGATCCCCTGGCCGCTGGAGGAACAGTTGTAAGTACTCTGGAACCCAAAGGAACGAGGGAGTCATTGTGATGAGGAAAAGGAGCACTTGCTCAGATTGCTTCCATTCTTTAGGGTCTTCTTGCCCAAGAACAGGAGAGGAAAGATGGCAGAACGGTTCAGAAATTGATTGTTGGGGCTTCCGGAGCTCTACACACTGAACATGTAAAAAATCTATCAAGATTGTTAGCCCCAAGTTTTAAAAGTAGATTTATTGAGATATAATGTACACACCATACAATTTGCCCATTGAAAGTGTATCTGTCACCATGGTTAATCTTAGAACATTTCCATTACCCACAAAAGAAACCCCACGTCACTGAGCTGGTACCCTCCAAACCCCTCTATTCTCCAGGCCTGACCAGCCACCAAACTATTTTCTGTCATTAAAGATTTGCCTATTCTGAACATTTCATATTAAATCATGTTATATTGTGTCTTTTTTGGCTGGCTCATTCACTTACCATGTTTTCAGTTATCCGTGTTGATGCCTGTATCAGTACTTTATTTCCTTTTATTGCCAAATATATTCCATGGTATGGAGATACCACATTTTGTTTATACATTTATCAGTTGATGGACATTTGGGTTTTCACCTTTGGCGGTTATGAATAATGCTGCTATGAACATTTATGTACAGTTTTTGTGTGTACATATGATTTCATGTTTTCTGTATTTAACTTTGAGGACCTATCAGATTTTCCAAAGTGGCTGCACCATTTTACAATCCCACCAGCAGTGTGTGAGTTTTTCAAATTCTTCACACCCTCACCAACACTCGTTATTGTCAGTGGTTTTGATTATAGGCGAGCCATCCTAGTTGGTGTGGAGTGGCATCTTATTGTAAATGGTTTTGATTTGCATTTCCTTGATGGCTACTGATGTTGAACACCTTTTCATGTACTTATTGGCCCTTTGTATGTCTGCTCTGAAGAATTGCCTATTCAGGTCCTTTGCCCATTTTAAAATTAGGTATTTACCTTTCTATTTTCTACCACAGTTTAGTTTCTGATACTTTTCTTTCTTTGGGTCAGTGGGTCCCAGTGTCTGAATGCTGTGAGCCCCAGTCGGAAGGCCCAGCATCTGCCTGTTTTCCTTCTCCCAGGAAGGAAATCTACCTATGCAGTCAACATTTGTTGCAAATCTTCCTTGCCTGAAACTGAGCTAGGGGCTGAGAATCCTAAATAAATCGAGCACAGCCCTGCCCTTGAGGGTTTCATTTGTTTTGCTTTAGGCATTTCTTATAAATGGCATATTAGATTTACCTTTTTTGTAAGTCTAGTCTGAGACCTGTTGCCCTGTTAGTAGATGGCGCCATGAGAGTTTGCTGGGGTGGGTACTCTGCGCACTGCCGGGGTCGGGAGGCACGGGTTTGTGCGCTTCCTGGAAGGGAGGCTGTTTGGTAGTAGGCATCAAAGACCTTAGAAATGTTCCACCAGTGATTTGGAACCTCAGGAATGGGGTCACCTATTCACATACGCTGACTGTCGTCATGAAATTAGTTATATAGTAGTTAAAAGTCAGAAATAGTTTCATATCTAGTGATAAGAGAATGGTTAAGGACATTGTGATATTTCCATGTTTTTGCAGCTGTCAAAGATTGGTTCTTCTGTTTGTTTTTAATCATGATTTTCAGTTCTGTCTAGGGTGATGTTAATGATAATGCCAAAGTCATTCATTGTTTATTGATCCACCCACTCTAAATAAAGAGGACTTAACTTTACATCTACACTTAAATCTGATATAAAAAAAATTTCAAGCATAAAATGAAGAATCTGTTGTTTTTATTGTATGTAATCTTCACATTAACATTAATTGCCTTATTTCCAAAATTTTTTCACGTTTCTGTTATTTTTATAATTTAAAATAATTTTTAAAGTCCTTTAAAAGGGGTGGAAGACTATACCTTCAGGAATTATTTCTATAGTTCATTAAAAAGAGGGGGAGTCTGGGACAGTTATGTTCTTCTTAGGATTGTTACACATTTTAAAAAATCATATGTGCTTTTGATAATGGGCAAATAAGTGGTGTTAACTAAATAATTGTCCTACTTTTAGAAATAATATCTTTAGAAACTTCAGTTTGAGTGAAGTTTTCCTAATGAATCCCCCTTGCCCTTTAGTTACCCCTTCCCAGGCCCCCACCAGCTCACGCCTTGATTCACCAACAAGCTCAGAGAAGTCCAGGTGTTCTGTTGAGCAGGAGCAGTAGGCTGCGATGCCCAAGACTTGTGCTCTAATTCCAGATCTTTCCCTGATTCTGTGACTGCAGGAAAGTTAACTCTCTACCCCTAAAATTGAGATTTTAGTATCTCTTCCTAGAGAAATTAAATTTATGGTATTAAAATGATTTAATATGTAAGTGTGCCTTAATTTCTTTGGAGTAAAGTAGCTACAGACTATCCCTTAATTCAAATACTGAAATTAGGATTTTAGTGAAAACAGTGTAACTCTGGAAGTTCCAGACTGTCCTACAGATTTTTTGTAGGCTACCTTTTATGTGCTTCTTCCCTGGATGGCAAACTCGAGCCCTTGCTCCAGCGCCAGGCAGCTCTGCAACGTGTGGGGCTGTGTTGGGGTGGGCAGGCCCCATTAAAAGATGTTTATTATCATATCCAGATGTTTTGTCAGAATAACAAAATTTCAGTCTACACCTGGCCATTTAGACCAGGGGTCAGCAAATTTTTTTCTTTAAAGGTTCAGACAGGAAATATTTTTGGTTTTGCCAGCCATAGGTCTCGGTGAAGACTACTCACCTCTGTTGTCACAGCATCAAAGCACCCATAGATAATAAGTGAGCAGATGAGCATGGTGGCCCTCCGTTAAAACTTTATTTATAAAAACAGGCTGCTAGCCTAGGCATTGTTTGCCACACTCTCATTTAGATGAATAGAGTTTCAGAGCTGAAGGAGGCTATACTTGCTTTAATTCCTTCTGATTTTATAGGCGAGCATGATTAAATTTTTAAAATATATTTCAACCATACAAGTGACAAAAGGTGATTTATTTACTTTTGAGAAACAAATGTAATACATAAGGAGGTCCAGCTACATGTCCACAAGTACAGGATTTCTCATGGAACCGAGTTCCAGCTTTATAATCTTGATTTCCTCTAGAAAAGTGTGACTTCATATTTGCACTGAGAAAGTGGAGCACAGACAGGAGACTTGGAGGTTTTCTGGCTGAACCTCAGGCTCTCTCACTGCCCTTGCCTTTGAGAGACTGTCTGCAAGACGGAGTGGTGGGAGGGTCTGTGTCTTAGGGACAGAATCTCGTTTAGCTTATCTGGGCCTATGTTTCACTTCAAGTAGAATGTAAAGGAGAGGGTCAGATTATTCAGTGCACCCTTGAATAGTTCTGTGGCTTCTTTCTGTTGACTGTCCTGCTGGTTGGTTCCCATGCTGGATACACCATCAGGGACAGAAGTGATAGAGCCTCATTCATGGATTGGAATGTAGCGAGCAAAGGGGGAAATCATTGTGTACCAACCAAAGTGTGTTGGCACGAAGGGGGTTTATTTTCTTGCTTTTTGGAAGTTTTCTGAGCTAGAGATGGGGTTCTCATCAGGCAGGAGAACTGCAGATGGATCTTCAGGCTCTCAGTTCTATCCTAATTTCATACCTACAGTGTGCTTGCTTTCTCGTGGAAAAAACTCAGTGCATCTTTCCTTCCACACACCGAAGCCCGAGAGAACTTTCTGAGGAAGCGTGTGGCTCCCTGGAGCATCTGCGATCTAGTTGTCCCACCAGGCAGGCCACCCCATTGCAGGGCTTTCACAAATGCCAGGAGCCAAGGCCAAGAAGCCTCTGTTACACGAGTTCTAAAAAGAAAAGTTATACCAGAGTTCACTGAAGGCCAGTTTGTTTCTTGGACTTGGAAGTCTTAAGATAACCAGGATGAAAAGTTGGTTAACTTAGTGACAATTTCAGACTCATTCAGAACTCTCTGCTTTCCACAGCATCCCTAAAGGGTTTGAAGCCAAAAGCCGAAGCAGCAAAAATGATACAAAAGGACGAGGCAGCCCAAAGGAGAAGACTCTGGACTGTGGGCAGATTGTCTGGGGTTTGGCCTTCAGCCCGTGGCCTTCTCCACCCAGTAGGAAGCCCTGGGCACGCCACCCTCCCCAAGTACCAGACGTGTCTTGCCTGATCCTTGCTACAGGACTCAACGATGGGCAGATCAAGATTTGGGAGGTGCAGACAGGTAGGTCATTGCTGGCTGGCCACAAGTCCTGGAGGCTTGTGTGTGTGTTCTCTTCAGGGGCTGAGGGGCGTGGAGCTGTGACGGGCAGACCAGGTGCCGTCTCCCCCACTGACTTGGGTGCTCTTGTTTTCACTCGAGGGCTCCTGCTTTTGAATCTTTCCGGCCACCAAGATGTTGTGAGAGATCTGAGCTTCACGCCTAGTGGCAGTTTGATTTTGGTGTCTGCGTCTCGGGATAAGACTCTTCGAATCTGGGACCTGAATAAACATGGTATGGAGGGTGTGGAACTCCCGAGAAGCTTGTCTGTTTCTGGTGCGTGGGTCACCGGCCAGCAGTGATCACGGAACGCTGCGGATGGCTCGACGATACGTGAGAAAAAACATGCACAGAGACAGACTAGTTTCTGTGGAGAAGTAGGGATGGGATAGCCACCCCCTCTAGTGGGGAGCACACCGATTTACCGTCCAAACCTGCTTTTATTGGGCTCATTTTGCATAATAATTCAGGTAAAGTACAGTACTCATTAGGGGGAAGTAAGGAACAATAGAGGGAACTCTTCCCAGTCTATTTTGAGTCGGGGTCAAAGAACTGTAAGACTGAGGAACAAACTAACTTCCTCCTTGGACCCTTCTCATTCAACTGAGAGCATTCTAAACAAAGAAGGGTTCACAGTAATTTACATGTTCTTTCTTAGGCCTGATCACCCCAGGGAACCCGCCCTTTTCAGCACAGAGTTGCACCACCCTGTCATTGTTTCAGGCTTAGGTGGAGCTAGGGAACTAAGGCAACCAAGAGATAAGGAGATTTTCTCCCAGACAACGAGAACTCAGGCTATATCAAAGCCGAGGAGCGAGGGTCCATTACCCCCTTTTGCTGCAGCCCCCGAAGTCTTTCTTTTGGGGGGCCTCCCACGTGATCATGCCTGTCTTAGGTCGTTCCCCCCCTTGGGGAATCTTACCCGTCTTTGGCTAACCGACCAAGTGTTGGGGTTCAGTTATGAATGAAGCAGCAAAAGCGGCGCTCCTGCCAGGGAGATAAGTTTTTGTCTCCTTGCTGGCTTACGGTTCCAAGGGCGTTCCCTTAGCCTTAGCCTTAGCCTAGGCGGGGTTACAGCTTCTGATACCAGGCAGGGCGGTTCCCAGCATGTTTCTCTACTTTATCAGTGTCGTTTTTACCAAGAGTAGTGTTTCACAGTCTTTTTTCCATTCTGCTTTAGGAGCTTTTCAGACTTTTCCTAATTCCTCTCACCCCTTGAAGATTTTAATACTGTATATCTAATGTAATGAATGTGTATTTATGCTTTGTATGTTAAAAGTAAGATTATTTTTTACTAATAGAATCAGTTTTTTGCCACTATGGATATTTCCTCTATTAAAAATACATGATGTAGAATACCTTCACTCACCATAGCACTATGGATGTTTTGGGCTGGATAGTTCTTTGTCGTGGGCTGTCTGGTGCAGTCTAGGAGGTTGAGGGTCATCCCTGGCCTCTACCTTCTAGATGCCAAGTAGCACCCTCTATGTTGTGACAACCAAAAATGTCCCCAGACATTGCCAGTGTCTACGTGAAGGGCAAAGTCTCCCCAGGTTGAGAACCCCTGACCTAGAGTAAGTCATCCCATGTTGGGAACTTACTGTTAGAAATAAAGTTTCTTTTTGAAGTAGAATGTAGGTCTAGAAGAGTTCTCTCAGGCTAGAGGGGGGTCAGCTCTTATGGAATTCTGCCTTGAGCAGAATTACATACAGGACTGACCCAGTGAAGAATCCTACACGTCTCTGGTATTGATCCTTAACTGGAAAGAGGACATAGAGAAGGGGGATTGTTTGACAGGCCATTTGTCCCCCCAACATGGCCGGGGACGCAGGGTCTGGAGGGAGGTGGGAGGAGGAAATGGTGATGTGTGGGCAGTTGATGAAGAGACGCGCTCATCCCTGATGATGCAGAGGCCCCGGTACTCTTGCCTGAGTCGTGACTGTTCCCCAAACCGTGAGAGGGGACCTAGCTTTTTCCCCCTTAGAAACAGGGCTGATGATTTGTCAGAACAACTAAGGAGACGGTGCTGGTAGTTTCCTCACCTAAGGGCATCTAACCACTAAGAGAACTCTGTCTAGTTTCTGCCCACTGCTGTGGACCTTGTGGTCATACAGTCCCAGACAGGCCTGCTGACTGGGAAGGCTGTTCAAGGGCAGTGCCGCTTTTACCATGTGTCTGGAAGCAGCTTGCCACCATCTGAGGAAGGTCCTTGAAGTGGCTTTGAAAAGCACTTGGTGGCTAGGAAGCTGAGGGTGACTGAGAGTGGGCAGAATGGACTAGACCAACTGTTAGGGCTTTTCAAGGACAGTAGAGTATAAAGTAGTGTTCCCAGGTCCTGGGCCATGTTCTTATTTGATAGCCAAAGATAGCTGACTTGAAAAAAATCAGTACTTATCCACACATACCCCTAAATTTATAGGTGCATGTAAATGACCATATGCATTCTTAAAAATGTTTTCCTTTTCCTCTTATTTTGACTTGATTCCTCCTCTGACCCCCCACCCCTCGCCTTCACCATCTTTTTCATTCTCCGTTGCATCAGATTCCTCCATAATCTCCCTGTAATCTTACAGCCCATGCTAAGAATCTTCCACATGTATTCCCATATTTTGCTTATACTTGCCTAATCCTATGTGGACACTCACACTCTTACATTTATGGGTTTGGGAGTCATTGTTCCACAAGAATGGAGTCATAGTCTTCATTATTTTTTCTGAATCTTGTTTTTTTTTTTCATTGAAGATTACTCTTTGGAAAATCTAGATTCTTAATTTAATCTGAATTAGTGGGGTGAATATACCTGTTGCAACTTTCATTCGCTCATTTCCCCATGGATAGGCATTTTGTTTTTTCCAAAAACTGAGACCCAGAGAGATTACATGAGGGTTATGTCTTTCCTGAAGAGTAGGGCCAGGGTTCATACCCAGGTTTGCTGACTCTAGAGCACGTGGCCCTTCTAACTGCACCATTGCTCATCCAGACACCCTGATGAGGGGTGGGGAGGTGAGGGTGTGGAATGAGATCCTTGTGACCATGGAAACCATTACAGAGAGAATTGAAAGATAAGCACTCTCTCAAATTTGGAAGGATTCTTCAAAGTACTTGAGGTGGTTGGGGGAACCTGAAAAAAAAAAAAATGTTCCCTGCTATCAAAGGGATATATCAAACATGATCTATATACTCCCCGTATCCTGATGATCTTGTCAAGTTTGGTGAAACAGGTAGTGATTTCCCTTTGGGGTCAGAATGTTGTATTAATAGATTTCAGGTGTTAAAATGACAAGTGCTGTCATATTTCTTTCTCTGCCTTAAAAAGTGGGGGTTGGGGCTCAGTTGATAGAGAACTGGGTGGATATACCAGATGGGTGGGCCCATCACTACCAGTTTTTCAGTCTTCCTGCTTTGTTGTGTTGTTTTGAGACAGCTCACCGTCTGCTCCTTTTCTCTGCCAGGTAAACAGATTCAGGTGTTATCGGGCCACCTGCAGTGGGTTTACTGCTGTTCCATCTCCCCGGACTGCAGCATGCTTTGCTCTGCAGCTGGAGAAAAATCGGTAAGTCTCACACATCGGGTACCATTTCCTGTATTGTTTCAGTTCAGCAAGACCTGGAGGTCTGGAGCAGCCTTGTGTGTGAGGGGGTAAATGAGCCAGATATCCTCAAAACCCACCTGAAAATCAGCCCCAACAGAAGGCATGCTGGTGGGCCATGACTTCCTCCTGCATACCTCCCTTTTGATTTGCACTTTGACACGAACCAAAAAAAGGAGGTGTTGAAGTTGATTGCTGCCACCATCAGAGGCCTGTTTGTCTTTACAAATGATAAAGGGGTGTTCTTAAAATTTCTTTTCCCCTTTTAAAAGTTGCAGCCCACATAGGGACCCAGATTAAGTATTAGAAACCAAAGAACAATTTGGGAACTTTTGTTTGAATTTTGTATGTGCATGGAGCTGTTTGCTGTGACTGACTTGGGAAGGAATTTACTATTTGGTACAGCCCAGGTGGTTAATCATTCATTTGAAGTTTGGAACTATGTAAAAGTGAGTTTTCTTAGCGGAAAGAAAATATAATTACATTTTCTATGATTCTGAAAAAGGTTTAAAGTGATGAGCTATGTCAGATGTACAGTGGTGGGCAGATTTCCATGGTCCTGTAAGCCTGGGGGCATAAAATGGCATGGCAGGGTGCCACCACTTTGTTGGTAGCCCTGGAGTTCACTCTTCTGACCCCTGTGTTTGGTTTTAAACGAAAGGACAAGATCGTCCTGTGTACTAGGTCTTCATCCGCACAACTGCATGTTTGCAAGCAGGGCTCAGAAGCAGAACTCGGAAGTCTCTACTGATACATGTTAGCTGGCAGTCTTCCTGTGGTTGGTCCTATTTATGCTTCCTTAAAGTAAACTCCTTGAGTATGTCCATTGGTTAGGCGCCTCAAGAATTCAGAACTGTTACTTTTTTTTTTTTTAAAGATTTTATGTATTTATTTTTAGAGAGAGAAGGGGGAGAGAGAGAGAGAGAGAGAGAGAGAGAAACATCAATGTGCGGTTGCTGGGGGTTATGGCCTGCAACCCAGGAATATACCCTGGCTGGGAATCGAACCTGGGACACTTTGGTTCCCAGCCTGCGCTCAATCCACTGAGCTACGCCAGTCAGGGCGGAACTGTTACTTTTTTTAAGCCTATGTAATACGTTTTGGAAGAGCTGTAGAGAAAAGGGGTGGAGAACTTGGCTTCATCTGGCCACGGGGCCTGAGGTGAGCATTGCCTTTTACTCACTCTTTGCCTTCTAAGCATTTTGTTTCCACCCCTAACCAGGCATCTGTTACTTTCCACAGGTGTTTCTATGGAGCATGCGGTCCTACACATTAATCCGGAAGCTAGAGGGCCACGAAAGTAGTGTTGTCTCTTGTGACTTCTCTCCTGATTCTGCTTTGCTTGTCACGGCTTCTTATGATACCAACGTGATCATGTGGGATCCTTACACTGGCGAGAGGCTGCGGTCACTCCAGTAAGGGCCAAATCCCTGCTTACGACTTCCTTGAGGGGTAACTGTGAGAAACCTGTGTTGGATTAGATATGTCCTTTTCAGAGTCTGGAGCACAGAAGGGGCAACTTGGGTAAAAGACACAGTGGATTCAGTGCTTATTCTAAGTCTGGTGTACAGTAGCGTTTCCCTGTCAATTACGTTCTTAAATTAGACTCGAGAGCTTTCAACTCTCCTGACATATGAGACTATACTTCTTTGGATTTAGCATTAAGAAACCTGAAAGTGACTCTTTTTTTCCATTTACTAATAACTGTAGTAACAAGTTCAGAGTGATCCTCTTATCGAAACTGCTATTTCCCAAAATGAATTTTCATGTTCTCACAAGTGTTTTTTGCTTTTTTATCTATGTTGTTTCATGAAGCAAATAATGGGTAGTCCTATAGTTATCATGTAACTTAGCCTAAAAAAGACTTTCAGTTTGTACTGTGGCCTTTAAGTGAGGGCTGACCTACTTTGCATAAGGAAACCAGTGCAAGGAGTGTCAGAGCCCCCCGGCCCGTTCCACAAGACACTTGGAGCCTTACGAAGTGGAGTTTTTCCCAGGTGTCTTTCCTGATCTGTAAGCCCCAAGGTTTCCCCATGGGGTATAAGGTGCATCTGGAGTCTTTTCATAGGCAGGTAGTTTGACTTCCTGCCTGGGGATGATCACAGAGGGTGAAGGGGGGTCATCCCTCCAGGCGTACTGTTCTGTTTCCTCAGCCACAGCCAGCTCGAGCCCGCAATGGATGACAGCGATGTCCACATTAGCTCCCTGAGGTCTGTGTGCTTCTCCCCCGAAGGCTTGTACCTTGCCACCGTGGCAGATGACAGGTAACATGATTCTCTTCTGTGTTGTCAGAGCAAGTGCTTGCAATTAATTGTAGCATTTCCCTAGGGGTCTGGCCCCAGGTTTGCTAATGTGCAAACATACTTTTCTCTCTCATCCAGACTCCTCAGGATCTGGGCCCTAGAACTGAAAACTCCGATTGCATTTGCTCCTATGACCAATGGTCTTTGCTGCACATTTTTCCCACATGGTGGAGTTATTGCCACAGGGTATGTATCTGTTAGCTGAACAGATGGGCAGCAATATCTGCTGAGTACACCATGTAGCTTTTTAAGGAAAGAAAGCATTTAGAATGTTCTTGCCTGTGAGGAAGGCTTTAAGGAAATCCAGGATTACATAAAATTCTGATATTCTATTCTGCAGATATAGGTTATCATTTATTCTTAACAGTTAGTCTAGATGTAATTAAAGAGTTCCAATTCATGACAACTAACGGAGCGAGCATGTAAGGAAGCATACATTAAGATGATGCAGAATTCATATGGAAACTATTAATGGCAGAGACCACCTTTCGGGGACCATCTATAATTCAGTAGGTGTATGCGTCCCTCTTACTTCAGAACTCATAGTATGATGCAGAAAGGGCTGTGCTGACAGAGAGCACTTTGGTAACAAAGGTATCTGGAGTTCTTATAACCCTCAGCAGCCTTAATTATTCAGGACTACTGCTTTTACATCCATTTCAACCATCAAGGTTACATTTTCCTCTCTGGAGTCTCCTACTAGTGCAAGTCAGAGTAGAAACATTAATATCCATCAAAATGAAAACTTATTTCCAAGGTCTGTCTTAATGTGTTGGTTTGTTTTATTTCAGGACAAGGGATGGTCACGTCCAGTTCTGGACAGCTCCTAGGGTCCTGTCATCACTGAAGCACTTATGCCGGAAAGCCCTTCGAAGTTTTCTCACAACCTACCAAGTGCTAGCACTGCCAATCCCCAAGAAAATGAAAGAGTTCCTCACGTACAGGACTTTTTAAGCAACGCTACATCGTCTTGTTTTCTCTGTAGCAGGATAAATCTCCCTGGCAAAGGAGTAGCTGGACTAATGGGCCAAACATCTAGTCTTGGGTTCAAGTAGAATTTCTCTCTAGGACTGTGGTTAGAATGTAGCAAAACCAGGTTCCAGTGGACTAGTCATGGAGCTTTTCCCCACCGCACGTGGAAGTCATAGACGAGGGATTCCACTTCTGTGGCCACAGAGCCTTACCTTAAATCTTCAGTCCACTTACTAACAGTTTTGAACTCATGCTAGTAGTTTTGATTCAAAATATATAGTTACTGATGTTTTGGTGAGAAGAGTTGACTGGGCCTCAAGAGCCCCTCTGTAGTGGCAAAGGGATTTAAACTCTCTACTGGGACACGTGGCTTCTGCCTGGTCCCTGTGTTTCCCATGCAGCAGTGGCACTGTTCCAAGTTCTCTCCTGTCGTGTCAGAGTTGCTTTGGTGTTGGCCAGTCTTTCTTCCTCAAGCTCCGCTCTGACGAGTATGGGACAGTTTTCCTGGAGCAGTGTCTGGTGTGAGGTGTTAACTTAGCTTCACTAAATTACAGATGACTCAGAGGCTGTGCTCCTGACTGATACAGACACTATAATTGGCTCTTTTTTTTAAAAAAAAACAAACAGTGGTGTGCATGTGCAGATGACAAATTTATATGCCAGGATACACAAGAATTTATCCCTAAATTGCATGACTGTTCAGATGGCTGAGTTGTCAGTTGTTTGCCTTTCACTAGCATATTTATTTGTATTTTCTCGACAGATGTTAAGGTACAACTGTGTTTTTCTTGATGGTATCTAAAAACCATAGTACTTAAGTCTTACAGTTGTGAAGAATGTCTCCTTGATTGTGTAAAGAATTGGAGGTGTCGTCACTTCACCTGATCCTCTCACGTACGAGGTCTGACTTCGCTGCTTCACCTCATTGGACTAACGAGCCAGTTTCAGTTCTATCCCTAAACAAATACAGCTCTTCACAAGTACTGTTCTCCTCCAGTGAAGTACAGTTACCTAATCAAGACACCTCATTCAAGCAAAATCTGCCTTTGGAAAGTTTTAATATATTTTAAATTATTTTAAAAGAAATGCAACATCTTATCCTTTGGCTTTCTTAATAGGTGCTTTATGGAGGCCAGTGTAACAAAATGTGTTGAAAAAGTAGGAGTCTCTACCGCCTTTGTTGCTGAAGAAAAACATTTCTTTTCAAGATGAGAAACTTGCATTGAAGGAAAAAAGTTAAAAACCTTTTGGCTCTCCGTTTCATTTTTTCCATTAAGAAAAAAAATCACCTTTAAAACAAGTGAGTACAACAGGACAGCTGGGAATGGATCGGGCAACTTTTTCATTTTGTGGTTCTCTTGAAAAAGCAGAGAACAGTCTGGGGGGTGCTCTGGGAGGCTTCCTTGAGGGCCCATCTAGCCATTACCTTCAAACCTGGCTGGCGTCCTTGGGGAGCGAGTCCTACATGTATGATGGAAATAACCAGCTTCTCCCTTTTGATAGTGTCAGAATTTGACACCTTTACAAAGAACAGCCTCCAGAGTTTATTCTGTGATATCAGAGATGGAGGTTTTCATACAGATACAAGTTGAGTCAGTGTCTTTATAACTAAGGAAGGAAGACCACTTGTAACGCACCCAAGAAAGCTGCTTTATTTCCATTACGAGGAATGATGTAAATGCAGCATGACTGCTGTAAAATACTACATTTGTGCACAGGTCCTAATCCCTCCGGCAGGTGCAGGCTTCATCTCACATGCCCTCTCTGCATTAAATACACACGAGTGCTGTACAACCTCTGGCCCCTAATGGCATAATTTGGAAGTTGACTGTCCACTCACAATTAGGAACCTGCTAGTAACTCCTCTACTTCAAGAGGAGAAATAAAGACCAGTTTTCAAAGTATGAGAATTGAGTTTATTTTATGAGTATAATAGTTCTGGCCAGAAATCTGTTAACATCTACCCTAAAAGGAGATCCGTGGACAAGGTCACAGATTATACTTGATTTTGGAGGTGTTCTGTTTATCTTGAGTTGGAAGAAGTAGACCATATAGACTTGAAAGCTTTAGCATCCGAAATAAAATGAGGTAGGCAAACTTCCTGTCATCCAAGCAACTAACGGGAAAAACTGCAGGTTGAAATAAAGGTGTTTGCTTTTTTTCCTCCTCATAAAACACAAGTGGGCAGTGCAATAAGACAGCTGGTACGTTAAAATTTTTGTACATCTCTGCTCCAGATGGCCACAAACAAGGTACTTTATGTACATCTGACCCCACACGGCAGTTCATCCCATAACCAAGTCCCCTGTCCTCTAGTCACTGCTGGGCCTCAGAACTGTAGCAAATGGTCCTGCATCAGCATCTAGGCCTCTGTGACAATCAGGTCTCTGGTAACTTGAAAAGCTGCAATGAGAGAACTCAGCTGAATCTTCTCATTGGTGCCAACAGAAAGTCTGTACCTAAAAGAAATCAAAGGTAAGAATACAGAATATCAGGCAGCAACCCTTTGATAAGAGAACAAAGGAGATCAAAGACTGAAAATCTGAAGGATAGGAGCTAATAAAAATTTATCCTGGACATCAATCTTGTATCTGTCCCCTAACATTTTCTTCTCTGCCCTAAACACTTAAATTTTCCTTATCAATTTCAATCAAATTTGTAAGTCTCAAAAATTGTTAGCAGATTTTTCTAGCTCTGTATAAATATACATAATTTGCATGATTTAAGGATTATTTCCCCTCCTACAAAGTGCACTTGAGGAGTTATAATTAAGATTTACTTCCTCTTAGTTCACTGGGAAGGTTGGTTAATTTATCTGGTTCTGTGGTATAGTCATAAAGCAGGATTCTGCTGTTTCACCTTGCAACTTTTTAAGTGATTAAGCCATCAAAAGCAAAATCACAATATTCATAATATAAGAAGTCACCTAATTTGTGCATCTGAAAGCCAATGAGGACAAATTCAAGTTGGCCTATTTTGACAGTCTTATTTTGAACCCAATGCTTTTGCCTACTTAAATGACAGCCACCAGCTTCACTGGGGGCCAGTAACTGTTTACTGAACCAGGCAAAGTAGAAAGTTGAATTTACTTTTTCCTCTAATATACTGTAGTATGCCAGAATGCCTTCACGGCTGGTAGCTGACTGTCCCCAAGAGACCTGGCGGTCTGAACTGAAGCATGCCTCCCAGATAACAAGAGCATTTCCAGAACCAGTGTGGACCAAGCCATTGAAGTCTTTATCTGAAATACGTAATTTGAATTATACCTGTCCTTGTGTTTATTCATGTTCCTTAAGCATCTCACGCCTTTCCCCAAGTTTCATTTTTAATCCCGCCAAAAACTAGATTGTACTACTACTAACAAAAAATTAGAAACCAACCAGATAGAAACAAAACCACAACAGGGAAAAAAGGAAGAAAAGAATTAAAATTTGGAAATAAAAATACTCACTCAATTTCTGCCATTTTGGTCAATAAATGTATTCGAACTGAAGATGGAAAGTCAACTGGGGGAAAAACAAATGAATGAGGTCTGTCACTCCCTACAGGGCAAGTGTGAGTTTAAAAATCAGATGGACAACACTTTGCAGCCTCAGGTCACTAGATACCACCACACCTCTAAGGAAGTAAAAATCGGATAGGTTTTTGGTTTTTTATCCACTAAATTTTGAGTCTTCATAGTGTAGGCAGGCCCCCCCGCAAAGGAAAAAAAAGTCCTAAACCAGATTCCAAAATGATCATAAGAACATGGAAGTCTTCAACACTGTTCTTTTAGCAACTGGGTGCCATAAGAATTAATGTAAAAGTTGTCCCGATTTTTAAAACCATTGATTTCTAAAAGTCATTTTATGCTCAGCTTTCACAATCAAAGTGCAGAACTGGGTTTGAGCCAACCGCGTTCTTGGGCAGAAGTTAACACACCAGCCAGGGGCCTACGAAGGCACCAGCAGGACCAACATTCACAGACCCAACTTGTCTGTGCAGCTGACTGTTGTGGAGGAAAGAGCTCCAAAATGCCGCACAACAGATCACCCAGAAAACCTGAAAAATACTGATGCCTGGTTCTCCCTGAAAAAGCCAGCTGAAGTGGTCTGGGGGTGGTTCCTACGTGCTGCCAGGACTTGAGAGCCAAGTCTCGGTATAGAAGGTAACGACCTAGTGTGGAACTTAGATGGTTTAGTGAAGACTGCTTTTGTTTACATGGAGATAGATCTTCTCCCCCTCTTCTAGGGAAAATACTCTTCTAGAATGTGAATCAAAACATACTACTTGTTGCTGTAAAATATAGACTCTTGAAGGAATTAACCTTCAGGACTTACTTTCCACCCTCTCTCCAGCAGTTCTAGGGGTTCAGAGTGTTCTTGGAATGAAGTTTTAAATAAGATAAAACTAAAAATGAGTTAGGTTTATACTTCATTCCTGTTTCTTTGCTTCAAAAATGAAACCTCAAGTTCCCTCTCTAACCACCCTTAGCCACAAAGCATGCCACCTTCCCCGCAGCTTCTCAGCTAGGGAATAACATAGGTTACCTCTGTGCACAAACAAGTGTATCTCTGTCAGGATATCATGTAATGCCAACCCCTTCAGAGTTTTCAACGCCATGATATCTGCAGAGGAGAGGTTAAGGCAGAGGGAACAAGTTCCAGAACAAACACTGCAGAGAATTGTGAATCCTAACCCAGGTGAGTGACTTTAGAATTAGGGTCTCGAACTGCACAGGTAGAACCCCAATTCTCGTCTTCATCTTCAGTAAGAGCTTTCTGAAAGAGCTGTATCTCTAGTAGAGAAAGAGGATGAAATGCATTTCCCAGAAGGCTTTGTATCACTACACCTCGCTTAATAATTTCAAAGCAAAATGAGTTACAGGGACTAAAGGGAAAAGACTGCGTCTCTTCCATCTATGAGTAAAGTGACCTCAAGTTGTCCCTAGGTCAGAACCCTTCAGGAAGAACTCGGGGGCATTAAAGACAAGTATCCACTCTACCCATAGCTACCTTACTCCTATAGCAAGCTGACCAAAGTCACACACAGCCAACTGTTTTGCCAGTAGGGTGTAGGTGCTAGCTGTAGCTCCTGGGGTTGAGTTCAGGCCTTGGGCACTTAAAGCACTGCTGGCAGGACACGAGAAAGGATACTTCTGTAGGCTGTGGTGAAGTCTTGATTCAACATCCAGTCCAGGATGTTGGCGATGTCTGACTTGAGTGGGTGCCCTGTGCAGGTGTAGACAGTCTCCTCTGTCACTTTCCCAAAGGCCATATTGGTGCTCTGTGCAGACGGAGAGAACCACAGAGGCAGTCACAGCAGCTGCCGAGTTGCAGGCAGGTCAGGAGGACACTGCTGAGGTGGCAATGCTGGCAGACAGCAGCATTACAAAGGTACAGAGGAGCTCAAACCCTGTCTATTTACACTGGGACGAGTTGGCCTCATCAGAGGATGCTGCTGTCTGTTGGCTATGTTACAGCTACAGAATCCTTCCCTCTCTCTCCCTGCTCTGCAACAAATTATTCTTTCAATTAATCAAAACACAAAGGGGGGGGGTGTTTGACACATGTTGAGATGAAGGTCTTACCAGTTCTAGATTACGAGATTTACAGATTGGCTGTACTGCTCTTTATACATTTCTTGAAGAACGATTCTGAAGCAATGACTTGAGATTAGCATCGTACCTGCAGAATGTTCAGAGCCCGTCGCATATCTCCACTGGAAAGAGTCACGAGTGCTTTCATCCCATCTTCACTTATATCTATTCTGAAAGGGAACAGGCAGAAGGGATTGAGAGGCCCATGAGAGCCCAAGCATTCACCAAGGGAACAAGATGGCCTGGAATGATTAAGGTTTGGGAAAACAAAAAACAACAACAAAAAAGAAGGATGGAGTTAACAGTACTCTCCTGATCTGCAGGATCTAGAATTTGCTCTGGAATTCTGGGATGATGGCTTCACATTAGTAGTCACAGCCCACCCAAAGTCTAGAAAGACCCTTATTTAGGACCACGCATTGCTCTGTGGAGCAAATGGCTTTGAGTTACATTTTCTGGAGAGGAAAGAGCACTGGTGAGATGGGTGAGCACAGAGTCGAAGCACCACCTTTCAAATAAGCAGCAGTTCAGGTTAGTTACTTGCTCGGTATCTGATTATGTAGAATGTAATATTGTAATATCTCGGTACCTTCCCTTCCAGTCAAAAAAAAAAAAAAAAAAAAAGGCTACAGGCATCTTAGCAGAAGGGACTTGGCAGCATGCAGTTTCCAATGACAAAAGAGGAGGAGGAAACTGGGACAGCTTCCAGGGGAGGAGGATGGAAGAACCAAATGACTTTTACGAAGAATGTCCATGACATACCAGAGAAAATGACAACAGCTAACAAACTCTGGCGCTAGGCACCCTACTCAGTCATTTACAAACAGCACCTTTAAATGTAAAGTCATCCCAGAGCCCTACTTAACACCACACTTAGTTCCCAAGACCCCCACCTTTCCTGCTTTTCAATATACTCACTTCTCTTCTTCTACAACATGTTCCAGGCGTGGGACCATGAGTTCAGGAGTCAGGGGACCGAATCGGAACCTTGTGCAGCGAGACTGCAAGGCGGGGATGATCTTTGACAGATAGTTACAGATGAGGCAAAATCTGGTGTTTTCAGTAAATTTCTCAATCACTGGCAAGAGAAAAGAAAACCACCTCATCTCCATTCCGATTCACCCAAGGACCAAGAAATCCTGAACTTTTCTATGGCCATGTGAATGGTATAGGGAACAAGAATGTAACAAAAATTTAAGAATGCAAACAAGTGGGGATGCTACTCTAACTAGAGAGGGTGTCACTGGGGTGATCAGGACTGGGGATCAACCACTCTCTTTCCAAAAGCCCACCAACATGTCACCTGCATGGGATTTTATGAAACACTTCTTTAAGATTCACCATGATTCCTGTGTTCTTGCCATCGCATTCCATTGAAATATGAAATACGGTATTCCTGTCCTTATTTTTTAAAGATTTTATTTATGTAGAGAGGGGAAGGGAGGGAGAAAGAAAGGCAGAGAAACATCAATGTGTGCTTGCCTCCCATGCATGCCCCCTACTGAGGACCTGGCCCACAACCCTGGTATGTGCCCTGACTGGGAATCGAACTGCCAACCCTTTGGTTTGCAGGCCAGCACTCAGTCCACTGAGCCACATCAGCCAGGGCTATTTCTGTCCTTTTGATAAAATGTATTTGGCAGCATGCTCCACCTTCTACCAGGTGGGGAGAGGTGTGGCTTTTTGCAGACTTTCCAGGGGACCTTGTCTCAAAGCCTTCGAGCAGGAAAGAGAACAACAACCTGAATTCAGAGATGCTTACGATGCCAGTTTGCTTCGGCAGGTACCCAGTGTTTCTGCACAGGGGTCTGCCCCGACTGACAGGTGCTCTGCAGAACAAGATGCTAAAGGAAGACTGCCAAAGCTGGGACCGGAGGATACTCTGTCCTCTTCCTCCTGATCTTTAACATGAGCCACAAGCCACTCCTTTTCCCCCAAATTCCTAAAGATCATCCTTTTCTTTCAGCTGATGACCTCAGAATCTTGATGAGATTATGAATGTCCTTTCAAAGAAATTAATTGGCCCAGGCCCCTTAAGACAGACAAACCACGAATATTCTCCTGCCAAATTATGTACTTTCTGAGTACGACTAGATTTCTGGAATTTTCATGGCTATTTTGTACCAACAGCAGAGCGGTGTATCCTGCAGTTCAGGAATGAAAGGCTTTCCATACCCTTCATCAAATGATACAAAATCCCCAACCCTGACATTGGAGCCGGCTGGAGAGAATGAACCACCAGGAGTCCCAACAGGGCTTCTGTCTGTCGTGAAGCTGTTGAAGGGGGAAATCCCCAAAACGGAGACATTTTGCCTAGGTCATCAGGTGGGACACACGGAAAAAGGTATACAGAGATCTCTCTGAGCCAGAAATGAATGAAAAGGGAACATCAGCCACGTCACATGTCCAAAATTCCTAGTTCTCCTGGCGTGCTCATCAGCCAGCTCACTCTTACCATTAACACTCTGTATTTAGCAGCTCTTCTTACCTCTCCTCAAGGCATTCTGGGCATCTTGAGTCATGGCATCAGCCTCATCCAGTATCACTAGTTTAAAGCCTTTCCTAGGAACACAAACAGTACCACTTTAAGGTTTCTTCATCACTTCACCTCCCAGGCCCAAACCTACAGCTTCACATCCGTGCCACCAGGCCCTGTTTCAGAGTCCATTTCTCCTACAACACTGACCCAAGCAGAGGTCTGTGGTCACAACAGAGGAAATGCCCGCACGGGTCCTTCAGCTGTTAAAGGGGACCGAAGTCTGGTTTCTGTATTTTTGTTCCAGTCTTCTGGCACCTTCATATTTCTCCCAAACAGTATTGTCTTTCTCTAGTGCTGTTTCTTCCCTACCACCTTCACTTACGCCTGTCTCTTTATCTTTTTTTTTTTTTACCACTATCCTAGTTATCCATGCTGATCTCAATTCATTTTTGTCTCAATTCAAACTAGCTCTTAGGATGTAATCAGTCCTCAGTTAACTAATAAAATGAAGTTAATGCTTCCCCAAAGACCTTGTGAATATAGACTTCGATAATATTTTGTTTCAATATTTGCATTTTAACATTTTTTTACCACCATCCCTGCACTTTATCTCTTTTTCATGGCTGCTTTTGACAAAGTCATTTTTCTTCCCCTTTACAAACTGGCCTAGGGGAGAATTAAAAAAAAAAAAAAGCCCTATGATCTCACTGATCAAATCCTCTAGGGAGAGAAATTATGCAAATATTTCTTACTTAAATATTGTTCTTGTGCTAGCAAAACTCAGGATTGGTCCCCGAACGATATCTATTCCTCGGTCGTCTGAAGCATTCAGCTAAATGAGGAAGAGAGAAGCCGGAATAAGTAAAAAAACATGTTGGTGTACAGTTCGTGAATTCATGTATCTTTTTATCAATCTAGCTCAGCAAGCTAGGTCTCCAAGTCTAACGACAGCTAAGAAACAATCACTATTTAAAAAGCAAGATCACATTTGTATCTAAAACTCGTAACTCACTAGATCATTACATCCTGAAAGGCAAAAGACTGGTTTTCCTCCCCTCTTTCGAGGACAATCACGGACATGCTCTAGGGGAAGAATTAAATGGCCTGGTCTCAGTGAACAGCACCTCTTACACGAGCAGAATGACGCTGAGTTTAGCTACCACAACACGGAGCAACCCAGAAGTTACCAAGTTTTTACTACATGAGGTAAGAACATGTGTATCAACAAGGTTCTCAGATCTGGAACAAAAAAATAAATTTTTTTCTTGCAATCGACAGTACTTAGAATTTTGTAACCTACGTGTATTAGTCGAGTCCTAGCAGTAAACGGATGGCGTACTCAAATTCAGTACTTTGAAGAGAATTAGGTAAAGAAATATTTTAAAAGGTGCTAGTGGGGTATGGGGAAACCACAAGGGCTATGCAATAACTGCAACACCTCAGGGACTACTGGGGCCCATTACCAGCCCCAAGTCTTAAGGGGTTCATGGAGCAGTGGCACTGCCACCTGGAGAAGGCAATGTGATGTGCCCTGTAGATGGAGATGTTGTCAGCCTATGGTGGCCCCCAGGACAGGACCAGGCATCATTCTCCGCTCCTGCCCCGACTCCTGCCAAAGCCCCTATTGGCCAAACCTAACCAGGAGCCAGAGGACAAGAAAGCTTGCTATAAAGCTCAGCCTTCCAGGACAAGAACCGGTTGCAGCAATGTGGAGATGCCATCTGGAGGGCACATGGGAGACATCCAGCAACTGAGTGACCCCTCAGTGTATGACCACTGAGTGTTGGGTGCAAGTTGGCAACAGTAAAGAAAAATACCTAGCCCTACAGCTAGCTGCCTCCTAGCTAATGCCAATCCAGACCAAAGTCAATTATAGGAAAGAAGTGAATTGAAATATCTCATTTTATGTCTGCTTCTTTCCCAACCACCAGCAGGACAACTGAATTGTAAAGTAAAACAAAACCAGCAGAACTAAAAGAGACTAAAGGCTTTTGTCAAGTGAGAATAATCCTCCTAATTACCTCCAAGACCATAGAGCCGAATTCTTTGTCTTTGTACAGCTGTTTTGCACAGGCTAGAATGGTGGATGTCTTTCCTGTCCCTGGAGGGCCATAGAGAAGCAGGTGTGGCAATCGGTCTTCACTGATAAATTTTTGAACTGAAGGTGAGGAAGAAAGAGACACCATCAGTTTCTGAGAGTTGCCTCATTCACCGTGGGCCCTGGAGTTGGGCTGAAGGCACTGCAACTTGATGTTTAAATCAGAGGCAGATGCAGGAATAAAAAACCCGAAGGACCCAACTCTTATAGCAACATTCCATAAAGCTCAAGCAGATTCTTCAAAGTTACTACTCAGCAAAGACAACGTCACCAAAAGATTTACACAGGTGCTTCAATAACAACAACTGGCACAAGGATGCTTACTGGTACTCAAAATGTCCTGATGAGAAATGAGGTCATTCAGTGTCTGTGGCCGGTATTTTTCAACCCTGAAATACAATTTAGCATGGATTACACCACATACAAACACAAGAACATTTTGTTACGTGCAGAAGAATCCTTTCATATCCTAACTAAAGGAGGAAGAGAAACAAAACCCTTTGCGTCTGAATATAGACCAGTGTTCTCAACCAGGGGCAATTTTTTCCTCCAGGGAACATCTGGCCATATCTGGAGACCTTTTCAGTTGTCACAGCTGGGGGGAGCTTGCTACTGGCATCTAGTGTGTAGGCACCAGGGATGTTGCTAAAGTTCCTTCGATGTACAGGACAGCCCCTTTACCCCTCCCCCCAACTAAGTATCTGGCTCAAAATGTCAACAATGCTGAGGTTGGTAAACTCCAATTTCACTTTTTTGGCTGGCTGCCTATAATCTCAACCAGAATGGGAACCTACTATTTCAAAGTGAATTCAAAGTCAAACTCATATCCAAGTATACAGAAACAGATAAATGGTGGTATATCCATACAATAGAATATTATTCAGCCAGGAGAAGGAGTGATAACCACTATAACACGGATGAACCTTGAACACATAGTAAGCGAAAAGAAGCCAGTCACAAAGGGTCATGTATTGACTGTCTTCTTGTGAAATATGCAGAAAGGGCAAATTCAGAGACAGAAAGCAAATTAGTGGTTGTCAGGGGCTAAGAGAAGGGGAATAGGAAGTGACTGCCAGTGGGTATGTGGTTTCCATTTGGAATGATGAAAACTTTTGGAATTATACAGTGGGATGGTTGCACAAGGAATACGCTTAATGGCACTGAACTGTACGTTTTAGGATGCTTACAACTATAAACTGACACATGTTTTTACAACAATAAAAATAAATTATTATTACACAGGAACGACTGGGGAGTTTTTGGAAATCAGGCCAAATCCCATCAGTCTTTAAAACATCATTAGGACACGGTGTAGAAGTAAATGGTTAAAAGTACAAGCTCCGAATTCCGACCACTTTAGTTCAAACCCAAACCTATTTTCTAGTTCTGGATCTTATTATACAAGTTATTTAAAGCTTTTGACTGCATTACTCCAATTGTAAAATCGGGATAATAATAATACCTGTTTCCTAGGATCTTTGTAAAGATCAAACATCTAATAATAGGGTGCCTGCTAATCTAACAGAAGGCTATTTAAATAAAAGTTAACCAGGGAGTGTTATCATCATTAGTTTAGTTTAGAATTTGACCAATAATCGCATTGAAGATTTTGGCAAGAGCGAAGAGGACATTTTGGCACGGCAGCCAATGCAATGTCAGAAGAGGCGGATCAGCCCCCTGTGCTGTCACCCAGGTGTGAAGACAGCTTTCCCCTAAGGTAAAAAGAACGGGGGCGGGGTGGAAGGGAAGATCTGGAAAAAGACTGAGGAGTTGGGGGGCTGTCGAGGCCAACCTCTGTGGCTCCGCTCCAGCCGCCGGTCCGGGGCCCGGCTGCTTGCCCACCCGGCCAACCCCCTTCCCCGTGACAGCCGGCGCGGCAGGTGGGCCTCCTCCTACCAGGGCAGGTTCCTGATCTTGGACGCCGAGGGCTGCTGCGGCTTGTGTGCTGAGGTTTCCATGGAGGGGTGACGAACGAGTCCGGATCCACAGCGTGGTCAAGTCTCCCCCGAATCTGCACAGCTCCAACCCGGGACCCCCGCACTTAGAGTTCGCGCGCAAAAGCACCTCTCGCGAGATTTAGCCGCTGCTTCCGACTTCCTCTTTAGGGTTCGCCCCCTTCTGTTGCTAAGGCGCCGGTTGCCTGGTTACCGTGAAGCGCTGGCCGCCAGCTTCCCTTGCGCTCGCTTCTAGCCAGCGGTGCTGAGCCTTCCGAGCCCCGTGACAGGGGCAGCAGGGAGAAGCAAGGCCATCCCTGCAACCGCCAGTCATCATTACAAATTAAAGTCTTACGGCCAAAGCCAATCCCAGGTATCGCCAAAGTTCAAACGCTTGCTGTTCAAAGGAACAGAAAGCGGCCAGCGCTAAACAATCCAGAGGAAAAATCTCCAAATGCCACGCCGGTTCTTGAATATAGATGCCATATGAAAAAAGGCTCGAAAACCTCTTGGCCCCAAAGCTGTGAGGTGAGTACTCCGAATACAAAAGCAACTCCATACAAACACAATTTTATACTATCCCAAGTTCATGTCCGCACCCCAAAAGTCTAGAAAACCAACATCCAGAAACAAATCCAAAGTGAAAACAATGAATGAATGAATGAATGAATTAGTTAAACAGACTTCCAGTTAGGTTAATATGTGTAATTGGAAAGGGCCAGTTAATAGGCATGGAGGTGGTGTCCCTATATGATTTGAAGATAAGAGGGGAATTGCTACCAAAATTTTAGGGTATTTTTTTTTCCTAAGAGAGGGGATTATAAACCACCTTCATTTTCTTCTATTTTACTGGCCTGTATTTCCCAGCAATGGATGTTTATTAAACCCTTAATACAGTTTTTGTTATTTATATGTTGAGAAAGACAATGTTGGGAAATGACGCTGGCCTGGGGTCACGGTGTTCTGATTCAGAAGTAGCTGCTCCTTGCATCTCATCACATCACTGTCACCTGCTTTAGGAACAGAGTAGACGGACAGTGGGCAACACCCTAGGCCCTGCCTGGGGATTCAGTAGACGGGGGTCAGATGTGGCTTGTGGTGTGACTATGCCCTACTCTCTGCTTCCTCCCAGGCCAACTCTAATAATGTGGTTGTTCAGCTCATTAGCATGCCACTTTCCCCACTTAGCTTAAGGCAGGTTGCTTCCTCTCCTCCTCCCGCAGTACCCACCCCGAAATGATTGTGAGGATTAAAGGAAATTACACATGTAAAGCACCCCACACAGTGCCGCCTTCTCTCGCCCTCCCTTCGAACACCGTCTCCACTCACCCTGTTCCTGTTTCAAATGTTTCCTCTCAAACAAAACCTAAAGAATTGGCGGGTGTGACTGTGCCCGTGAGGGTTCAATTTTTTGTGTTATTTTTTTGGGGGGGTGTCTCTGAGGGGGATTCTGGAAGAGATTGGCATTTGAGTTGGTAGACTAAACAAAGATCTAAGACAGAGGAAGGGTGAATTTGCTCTCTTTTTGAGCTGGGACATGCATCTTCTGCCCTGGGACACTGTGCTCTTCATTGTCAGGCTTTTGGAATCAGACTAAATTACGCCTCCAACTTCCCTGGGTCTTCAGCTTGCAGATGGCAGATCGTGGGATGTCTTGGCCTCCGTAATCAAGTGAGCCAGTTCCTACAATGTATAATATAAATATTTATATAAATATGAATATATAAAATGTTTAGTATATATATTATTAACAATATAATGTTACGTAGTAACAATATATATTTATTGTATAACATAGAATATAGAAATATATCTTTAAGTCTACACATATATTTTTTCTGCTGGCTCTATTTCTGTGGAGAACCCCGGCTAAAACACAATAACCTGGGCTTATTCAGCACCCACGGTAAGACCCATCTTGCTAAGGGGCCTTTGCATTAGAAACACGATGCCACCACTTCCTTGAGCTGGAAGATGCAAACACGACTGGATCGAGTTATCCTAAAACTCTGCGTGCACCTGCTGTTCGGTTTGCTGGGAATGTAGCATTCTTATGTGTGACATATTATGTATTTACAAGGTCACTGTGTGCCTCTACAGTGGACTGGAAGCTCATTGAAAGGCTAGGCTTTTACTTATTCACCGCTGTGCCCCTGGTGCCTGGAACACTGCCTGGCTCAACGGGAGCACTCAATTAATAATTTTAAAATGACTGAATGAAGGAGTGAGTGATAACGGCTATTATTTATTAGGCAGTTATTAATACTATAGGCCAGACACTGTTCTAAGGGCTTTATGTTTATCATACTCACTTGATGGTTGTGATAAACCCAAACGAATATCACTGGCCCCATTTCGTACGTGTTAAGTCACTTGCCCATTTTCTGACCAGTTGTCAGGAGCAGAACTGGGTCTTAATCAAGGCAGGGAGATTCTGTAGTGTAAGCTCTTAGGCACTGCTGCTCTAGTGTGGTCCTCGGACGAGCAGCAGCAGGAGCAGCAGCAGTGCCCCCTGGGAACTTGTTAGAAATCATCATTATTTTTCCCCTCACCCCAAACCGGAGCCTCTAGGGATGGGCCCAGTCGTCTGTGTTGTAACAAGCCCCCCGGGGGATTGGGATGTGATCAAATTCGAGACTCAGTGCACCACACTCTACTGCTCCCCAGTCCTTGAGCTCTCTGTGACTTCACTTTCTAAGAAAGAGAACAGGTCCTCACATGCGTATTCTGGGAAAACGAAGGTGTCCTCTTAAATGTGCTTTATGTGAATGTGTGTGCTTTTGTTACTGTTTTTGCAGTTATTTGAAGGTACAGTCCTTAGGTCACGTTATTTCGCAATTTTTTGGATGTCTGTGTTGGCACTTGTAAAAAGGGGTGGTGGTTGATGGGCAGACAAGAGAGAGGGATGACATTAAAAGTACCTGAGGATTTTTAAAAATTCCAGTGCCAGAAATCCAGCCAGACCAAATAAATTGGGACTCTGGGGGGTTGGACCCAGCATTGGCAGTTAAAGAAGCTTCCCAGGTGATTCTAATATTCAGCCAAAGTTGCACTATAGACTAAATGGATCGCAGCAACCCAAGTTCCTTGATTGGCTTATAGGGTGAGCATGTGACCCAGTTCTGTCCAATGAGATGGAAGAGGAAATGTGGAGGAGGGGGCTGCTCTGGGGAACTTTTCTCATCACCTTACAGATCCTTACAGTAGGCGGTTTTTAGCTTCTCTCCCAGTGTCAAAATTCTGTCACTTTAAAGGGAAAGAGAGAGATGAAGACCAGGGTTATAAACTCACGAGTCTATAAGTAGCCTGGAAGTTAAGATATAAATTAGGAAGAGGGTTGGGTGGAAACTACGGCCTGCCTCAGGGAGGCACAGTCTGTAGATGGAAAATGTAAGCGGAAAAGGAACACAGCAAGGACATACTGAATAGCTCACAGTCAGCGGGCCAGCTGGAGAGCCCCACTGGGAAAATGGGACAAAGACGGGCCATGGAACTGAAACATGGTCAAAGTCACTCCTCAGAACCGAGCCAGCGGGGAAACCGTCGCTGCTGCCGGACTTCAGAACCTCCTGGCCCTACAGTCCCTGGAGTCTGGACAGTGCTTTCCCCGTGTCTACCGTCAGAAAGAATTCACCAGTTCTCCCCTGTCCTGGATCCTTCCTAAAACGAGTGCCCCACTGAAAAGCCTGGGAGACATGTCAACCTGGCCAGGCCTGGGTTGAGTGCTAGTGAGTGCCTTGTGTACAGCCTGAATGATGGAAAAGACACCTGCCTCCCTCCCAGCGAGCCTCGTGAACTGGGAGCAATTGCTGAACATAGGGGAGGGTTCAGATGCTGGCCCCCAAAGGGTCACAAATGTCCCCTGCATCAGTATTCAGCCATTCAGGACAGCAGACAAAGGTTGCCAGATCTTCTGATATTTTTCAAGAGGAACCAGAAATTTGGATTTTTATGTGAAATTCCTGTATTTTAAATGTTGACAACTAGTTCAAAAAAATACTGCTGGCTAAAAACAAAAATACTGTAGGATCACTTTGTGGCTTTTGATTTCTCAAGGACAGGTGATCAGGCAAAAAGATACAGTAATTCCTGCTTGCCTTCTGCTCTGATTTTAGAACTTCTAGGGGATTAAGGGCAAATCAAGCTGGTACCTCTGTGCGGATTGTGACACTGACAAGCATGGGCACAAATGTTCTTATGTAATCAGGGCCAGGCTTGGAAATGCTTTAATAAAACATCAGCTCCTGGAGATGGCAGGATCAGAGGTTACAAACAAAATTGCCAATGGAAGGCATTTGCTCTTGAAATTGAATAAGGGAGAGGGAGCCCTGGATTTTATTAGTCTCAGCTTTGGAACAAACTTGGCTTTGGCCACCGCACTTACTGCCTTCGTGTATTTTTAAGACTTGTTTTTATGAGAGGATGGGATGTGAGGCTATCTTTGGAAGATGCCGGCAGAAGAAAATCAAGCTGGGTCTTTCTCCTGAACCTGTTTGTACTGGTGAAATCATGCTTAAATGGACAGCAAGGACGTGAAGAAGGAAAAAAGAAATCTGGAAGAGCAATGTGAAGAGTTTGCATAAGGGGAAGGGCCTTCTTCTTTGGTGAGCGTGGCAAAATCACTGAATGATAAGGAATTGAATTCCTCGGATCTTTTGGGACACTTGCTTTCTTTCTTGTCAGAAGCCTCAAAGTGCTCCACCTCAGGGCTGAGGGAAATCCATTCTTCAGCCCCTACCATTTGTTGATTGACTAACTGATAAATCGTTATTTGTTGATTCCTGAATCTGATTCTCTTTAAGTTTGAGATTAAAAAGGGTAACTCATGAATTTGCTCCGTGATACTCAGGCTTAACAAAAGAAAAAGTCACATTACTTAATTTTTCCAGAATAATTATATTTGACTCAGGTCCTCCAATGTTCTTTTCTCAAGCCAAGGCAGTTTGAAAATTCAGTCTATGGGGAGCTGGGAGTTAGGTTCCTTCCCTTCCTTGAGGTCATTTAAGAAGCCCAAGACGTTGTGGGGGAATAGGACAGAAAATCGGGAGAAGGGCTTTGAGTCTGCAGCCTTTTCTGTAGCTTGTTGGAGTAGATGCTCTGTGCGGGGACTGGAACAGTTTGTAGAAGGCTGGCAGCTCTGCTGATACTAGTGTCCTTTCCTCCGGTGTCTGTCTCGGCCACTCTGAAGGTGTGCCATTTGCTCCCAGTGGCACAGGATTTGAAGTTTAGACTTTCCTTTTCTGAAGTCCTGCCTACTCCTCCATAACCCCACCACTCAACCTGGAGTCGCAGGACCAATAGTATCGACACTACTTGGGTGCTTGTTAGCAATGCAGAGTCTCTGGCCCTGGCCAGGTGGCCCAGCTGATTTGGGCACTGTCCCGTAAACTGAAAAGGTGGTGGGTTCAATTCCAGTCGGGGCGCATAACCAGGTTGCAGGTTCGATCTCCTGTCAGGGTGCAAATGGGAGGCAACAGATCTGTGTGTCTCTCTCTCTGCCCCCGCCCTCTCTCTCCTTCATCGTTGGAAAACATGCCCCGACCTGTGCGGCTCATTGGGACGCCATTCCACAAAGGGAAAGGGCACGGTTTGATTCCCGGTCAGGGCACAAGCCTGGGTTGCGGGTTTGGTCCCTGGTCGGTCGGGGTGTACAAGAGGCCGCTGATCGATGTTTCCCTTTCACATCAATGTCTCCCTCTCTTTCTCCCTCCCTTTCCCTCTCTCTAAACATAAATAAATAAAATCTTTAAAAAAATGTATCCCTGGGTAAGGATTTTAAAAAACCAAAGAGAAGAAAGAAAGAAAAGAGAAAGAGAAAGAGAGAAAGAGAAAGAGAAAGAGAAAGAGAAAGAGAAAGGGAAAGAGAAGGAATAAAGGAATGCAATGCAGGGTCTCTGGACTCATTCCAGACCTTCTGAATCAAAATGCCGTTTTCAGGTCTCCGGGCAGTTTGTGTGCACACTTCAGCTGGTGAGCCCTAGATACCTCCGGATGCACCTCTTATCTCACCATCATGCTTCTTGCTGCCGCTCTGCATTCCGTGTGTGGAATTCTTCGGGAAGCTGGGCTGCTCCTCTCCCACCAACAGTCCCACATCCTTCCCTCTAAGGGCCTAGCATTTTGATGAATGTCAAAGTTCCTAGGCATCCAAGCTCCCCTGAGCTAGGCAAATCCAACACCCCAGGACTCCGTGAGGCTTAATTGCTTGGGGGGAAAAGTCCCCTGTCGTCTTTGTGATGAGTCTAGAGTAGAAAGTAAGTCCAGTTAATTTCTCAGTCACATTATTCTATCACACGAGTAATCGGCCCTCCAGGCTGGTAAAAAAAATAAAAACGATTTCTTCTTCTGGAATCTTTCCTGATTCTCCCTGCTTTGAGTGCAACATAATCGCCCTGGGTTGGGCTCTCTGGGGTCATCACGATGAAAAAAGAGAAAAGGGTGTTTAGTAGGGAGGTGATGGAAGTGTAGTGGCATTACCCTGGCTCTGTTTGATGTAGGATGTAGGTGCAGCCGTGGGCCACACTGCCTTTGGGTTGGTGAGGCCGAAACGCGGAGGCAGAGGAGTGGCTGGGTGTGTGCCTGTTGTCCGACCCGTACGCAGAACAAGAGGACTGCTCACCTCCCCTCTCTCCTCGTAGCGAGGACCCTGGGAGATGCAACGAAGTGAGAAGTAGTTCTTAATATTGGCAAAAGACTGTAGATCCCGTTCAAGGACAAATAGTAATAAGATGCAAATTACTGTCATTATTTGCATTGCACGGCAGAGTCACACAACACTATGTTATCCTGTAGATGCTACCCAGAGACGTGCCATTTACAGACACTTCATCCCATTCTCCCATCCCCGTAGACTCGCTCCTTCAAAGGACTTGACCCAGGTCAATGGCGAAGTGATTTAAACAATGTATGGTTTAAATATACGCAATGCGGGAAGTACAGCCAGGGCATAGCACTGAAAAATGAGGAGCACGGTTGCTTCAAGTCAACACGGAGGACAATTTTTAAACTTGAAGATACTTTACATGTTTCAAAGATGTAAATGGTCAAAGTATATTTTAAAAAGTTATTTCAACTTATGAGAAAGTGTATTTATTTTAAAGGAGAAACACCTTAAAATCAAATCTTGTTCCAAATGGGCAGATACGCTAGACATTAAAATACCTGGCATGTTCATTAATATGAAGATGGGACAATTGTGTCTTAAAAAAGTCTTGACATTTAAAGGTCATTAAATATACAGATTTTTAAAAAATTTAACAGAAGCAAATTTCTTCCTTAAAGGAGTCTAATTAAAATTTCCTCAGCTTTATGGGAATAGATGATTTTATACCCTCTGCTTTAATTTTTTTTTTAACTTAAGGGGTATTGGACAAAAACAACATATTCAATATGTCATATTTTGGCAAATGTCAAACAGAACTGGCTTGTTAAATGTGGGTTATCTTCCCTTTGTGCCAATTAATTAAAAGTGTTTTCTTAATGCTACATTTAAATACATTCTTGGTTTTTATACAACTTCTCATTTTCTTCTGTTGCTCAGGTGATTTGAAATTATAATTGAGAATAAAGTTTGCAAAATTAACACATAAAAGGGCATCACTAGAGATGTTTCCCATTGCATAATTCCCGGTGCCAGGGAAGTGGTTGGCATGTCTGGCATGTCACGGAACTCAGTTCCATACATACATATTTCAAGATCATCCATCTGCTTAACACCAGGAAGGGTTTTGATGGTAAGATCTTGGTGTACCCAAATACGGAGAACTTGGTGTGATAAAATTTGCAAAATCAAAATCGTGTTATTTCTTTAAAAACAGTTAATGGGATTAGAAAGTTATTCCAAGACTGCAATATGGGGTTATCAGAACAAGAAAACAAGATAGTTTATTCACGTCTCCCTGCACTCCTAAGGGAGAAGACACCGGAAGTAATGAACTAAAGGTAATCATACTTCAGATGCTAAGGACCAGGTGAATTTAGCTTACGCTTTAATATTAATCGAGTGAGATTGCACCTTCTCTCTTGAAATTGTAGATGCTGAGAAATAACCGTGACATTCAAACACTGCCCTAAAGAGATTTATATTGGGAAAGTACCTTGATGCATTTAGTGCAAGAACTATAAACTATCCTAACACTAGTACTGAATAAGCTATGGTTAATAAGCTTATCTGTTGATTTGTAGCAACTCAAAGAGAGTGAGTCCTGTTTTTTGGGGGGTAAAGTGACCACGACAGATTGTCTGCAAAGGTTCTGCCAACGATTCCTCCCATTCCAGTGGTTGCTCGCACCTCCATGCCCTCAGGTGGTGGAGCTGATTTCCTCACTCCTGGAATCCAGGCTGGCTTCTGGGCAATAGATGTGGTAGAAATTCTGTCCTGGGATTTCCAAGCCGAGACCTACAAGTTTTAACTTGAACTAGAGGGGATACCATCTGCCACGTCAAGAAGTCCAGGCTACTGGAGAAAGCCGGCAAAAGAGGCGACTCCAGGAACCCAGCTGACAGCCAGAAAGGAAGCTGCAGACACACGAGGGAGTCCAGCTCCACACCCTAGGAAAGAAGGCCCCAGCTGTCCTGCACAGTCCTCAGGTGTGTGAACCACTCCAGGCGAAGTGCCACCCTGTGTGTGCGGCCATCTTGGATCCCCAGCCCCATGTGAAGCCACTGCAGCTGACACCACGTGGAAGGCAGATGACCTGCCCCTATGGGCCCTGCTGGCGTTCTCAACCCACCCACTCAGGAGCAAATAAAATGATGGCCATTTCAAGCCATTACACTTAGGTAGAGAAGAAAAACCAGGTGGAATATTCATTAACCAAAGCTGACATAACTAAAAAGGTTTTTTAAAAGTTCTTTTGGAAAAGCTCTGTGGCTGTGCTTATAAACTATCTCAGTTGCTGATGTTTCTGTCGTGGAGAGTGACTTGTGTATAAGCTAGTTAACGTGCAACTTTCCTTAGAGCAGTGACAAAGGCAGTCACTTCAATACTTAGCTATTTCCACTCATTATTATGTAAATGAGAAGTTCCAAGAAAGCTATGAGTAAGGATGGACAGCACTATAAACGGGACCCTCTGCTACAGCAGACCTAGGTTGTAGATGTCATCTGTATAAAGTACACTGGTGCACTTGTATAGAAATAGAAATATTTGTATGCATACCCAGATCTAAGTCCAAAATAAATTGATCTAGGTCTAAAAAAAGTTTTCAGCACATCAAAATTTCCATTTGCATTATAAATATGACTTGTAACACTAGTACTGAATTTTTTAAAACTTAGCTACCCAGTGTTTCCAAATTTGCCAGCATTTTGACAAACGGGGCATGTGGAAACATTGCTAAAAGTTTTGTCAACCTCAAGATTTTCTTTTTCCTTTTTTTATTTGCAAGATTGGTATTGATTTTTCCTTTTTTTTTTTAGGAGAAGAGCTGTTAAATTAGTAGGTGACATATAGAGCAAATACTAACTATATTTGGTGCCTGTTCACCGGAAAATTACATAAAAGACTAGTTAGGAAAGGAGATGAAAAAGACCAGTAAGAAGAGCCAAATGCTAAGGGGAAAGAAGAATAATTTATACGTGAGAGATTATTAGCATAAGGCATTTTGATCTATAATGCAAGTTTGAGATAAGAGAATAGGGGAAAAATGGTAAATAGACAGAATAAGAGGAGAACAAAGTGACCTTTTTAAAAAACAGACTCATGCACACAGAATGAGGGGAAAGAGCTAAAAGCCTACTGGGTTTCTATTTTTGGCAATATTTTAGACTAGATAATCTAAAAACTTTTTCACATTTAATAGTCATCTAGAAATGCTGGATGAAATACAATAGTGATCCTTGTAAATGCCAGAGAATAGGGACAATCCCCAGGAGTCAGAAAAAGGGCGCGAAGACCAGAGTGGTTGAGGACGGCTGCATGGAGGGGAAAGGGACTGAGTTGTGACAGTCCCGAAGGACAGGGGACAAAGCCTTGGGGGAACTGGGACTGCGGCCTCCACACCAACAAGGACCCTCAAAGGGCTCCACCTTCAGGGAAAGGGGGTGGGGAGGAAAAATCTGGGCGATAACCAGGACACTCATCTGTCTTAATCGGGGCCCCTGGTGGGAAAGAAACGCCCCAGTGAATCTGTCACAGTAAAAGGAGGCTGGTGTGACTCAGTTGGTTGGGCATCCTCCCGCACCCTGAAATGTCACCAGTTTGATTCCCCATCGGGGCACGTGCCTGGCCTGTGTGCCATGCCGAGGGCAGCCAGTTGATGTTGCTCTCTCACGTCTGTGTTTCCCTCCCTCTTTCTCCCTCCCTTCTCCTCGCTCCCTCCACAAAAAAAAAAAAAAGATTGACTAATCTTAGATAAATGAAACAATAAACCTATATTCGTTTAAAATAATAAAACAAACTCACACAGGTGTGGGGTTCAAATTTATACTACAGGGAAACCCCAAGCCAAGAAATGAGCTAAACACAAACTCTGAAAGGACAAGCCCTCAGCCTAGATTCCCACAAATAAAGACCTACTCTTTCTTTTTTTTTAAGATTTTATTTATTTATTTTTAGAGAGGGAAGGGAGGGAGATAGAGAGAGAGAGAGAGAAACATTAATGTGCAGTTGCTGGGGGCCGTGGCCTGCAACCCAGGCATGTGCCCTGACTGGGAATCGAACCTGCGACACTTTGGTTCGCAGCCTGAGCTCAATCCACTGAGCTACGCCAGCCAGGGCAAGACCTACTCTTTCAAAGTGACAAGGCCAACAGGGAAACCATCCACCATGGGCAAGAGACAACAGAGGCAGCACCCAACGGGCTCAGATCCCACCTGCTTCAGATAACTGGATTATTAAAGACTCGTTTAAAGCTGATTACATTACAATGATTAACACCATAAATACAGTAATAAAAATATGAGAAGAGAAGAAACTTAGATAAGGTGCTTTTGGAAGAGAAACTCGGACGCCTTTCTTTTAGCAAGCAATTTTTCTCTTCTCAGTGGAACGAAATATTCAACGAGGCCACGCCCACGTATTTGTGTATTCACCAGAAGCAGTGAAATTTCCTGATGAGTCACTCATCATCGCCCATTCAGCAAACATTTGCTGACACCTGCCACGGGGGCCCTGACTGGGTTACGTTTGGGGGTACCGCAGATAAAGGAGACAGACCCCCCAGTGGGGCAGAGAGAACTGCACACCACACAGACATTGAGTATGCTGATTACAGGTGTGAAACGTGGAACAGGATGAAGGAAGAACGACTAGGTTGGGAGGGGCCGGGCAGGACCCTAAGGAAGTGATGTTTCAGCGGAGACCCAGAAACTGTGTGGAGCTTACACCCTGATGAAGCGGGACTAGAGAACGCTTTCCAGGCGGGGAAGAGAGCGTGCTGGAAGGCCGGCACCCCAGACAGGCTGCGCATTTGTGAGCCTGCAGACGGACCACTGAGGCCAAATGAAGAAAGCCACTGGGGGCCTGGGAAGTGAGTGCATGCGGCCACAACGCATGGCTGAGTAGCTCTAGGGTTCAGATGGAGGCTGCCCTTGTATGCTAGGCCAGAAAATTTGGGTTAAGGTTTATCCTGCAGGCGCTGGGAAGTTTGTGAGGGGAGAGACAGTCCAGTTTAGGCTTTTGAATTGTCATTCTGGGGACGAGGTGCCAGATGGTTTACTAAAGGGCAGACCTGTCCTTCCTTGAGGGGCTTGTAAGCAGGACTTGAGCTGCTTGAAGGAAGTTCCTCTTCAGCAAGTGTTGGGGGAAAGCACTTGAAACAATTTTGATAAGCATCAACAGGTTCATGAAACACTAAGTAAGCTTAGAAATATATCCACTGTGCTATTCCTACATGGGAAAACCGCAAGAATAATGTGTAGAACATGCTCCCACATTTAAAAGATAGAGACAAAACCTGAAGTTGTCCCTGTATACGCGTGAGTGTGCGTGTGCGTGTGCTCTCGTAGGAAAAGAAAATTAACGTGAAAAAAAGTCTGAAAGAGCTTCCAGGCTGTCCTTCTTCGGGTGCGTGTGGTGGAGAGCCGGGGAAAACAGTAACAGTGGTACTTCCGTTTTTAAGTTCGCCGATGATTGTGTAAGAAGATGGAGGAGGAGAACAATTTTAAATCACTCCAAGGTCACAATCATGACCCCTCGCTGGAGACGGAGCTCCCTTGAAGTCGACCACACGTTTTACTCCTCTTTGACTTTCTCGGGTGCCTGGCACATAAATGCCCCACAAAAGGTTATTAGATTTGAGAATGAGAATCTGGGAAGTTGGGAATGCCCTACGGGTTGTGGGGAAACCAGCAAGAGAGTACTTTTTGGGGAGTTAGATTCAACAGATATTTACTGAGCCTTTGTCGTGTGCCGGCACGGAGGGTGAATGGAGGTGGTTAGGTTCAGCAGCCCGCAGACCGAACCTCAGCAACAAACCAAGGAGGATTAGGGAGACACGGTCAAAGGCACCAGCTTGGAGCCAGGGAGACCAGGGTTCGAAATCGAGCTCTTCCACTTCCTGGCTGTTGACCGAAGGCAAATAGCTTACCCTCTTTGGGTTTCAAATTTCTCACCTGAAACCTAAGGGTTATAATAAGAGTTCCTACCTCAGAGAATTGTTGGGAGAAGTAAATGAGATATTCATGTTGAGCGCTTAGCACAGGGCTTGGGAGAGAGGAAGCTCTTGATTTACACGAGATATTATTGTGGACAAATGTGGAGATCAAATTCAGTGTAGCTGCTTGGTGCTGCTCTTCACAGCTACTAAGGAACTGTGTGAAGCACTTTATACGTGGTATCTTAATGAGGCTTCATAATTGGTAAATTTTGTGATGAGCATACTTATCACAATATATAATTGCTTAATTATTAATTGTTTAATAAACATTAGTGTCTTTTTGCTAGTATTTTTATGGGAATGAAGACAAATAGGAAAAACAGAATGAAAAAAAAGATGAACCCAGTGCTGTTCTGCTTATTTTGAGATCGCGTTTGCAGCATCCTCTGTACTCGGGTTGCACCGTCTTAAACACAAAATAAGAAGAAAGTGGTCCCCGGGGCATCAACATGGACGTTTTCTGGCTTAGCATGGCATTCTTTTTCTTAAATGTGGCAAAATACACTGACCATAAAATTTACCATTTTAACCATTTGGAAGTGCATAGCCCAGTGGCATTAAGCACATTCGCGTTGCTGTGTAACCGCCACCTCCATCCGTCCCCAGAAGTTCTCATCTTCCCCAAACTGAACCTCTGTGTCCACGAAACACCAAGTGCCCACTGTCCCCGCCCCCAGCTCCCGACAAGCACAGTTCCATTTTTTGCCTCTGAGAATCTGACTGTGCCAGGTTTCTCATGTAAGTGGCATTGTGTGTGTGTGTGTGTCTGAGTTAAATAAACTCAGCACGATGTTTTCGAGGATCAGCCATGTTGTAGCACGAATCAGGATTTCACCTTTTCACGACCGAATAGTATTCCATTGCATGCATCTACCACATTTTGTTCATCCGCCGATGGACACTGGGGTTGTTTCTACCTCCTGGCTACTCTGAATAGTGCTGCTATGAGTCTTCGCGCACCGGTATCAGTTCAAGTCCTTGCTTCCAAGTCTTTCGGGGTGTTCAATTCTCACGTACCCCAGAGTGGAGTCGCTGATATGGCAATTCTATGTTTAAATTCTGTGAGGAGCCACCATACTGCTCTCCGCAGCGACTGTACCGTGTCACGCTCCCACCGGCCACGCACAAGGATTCTACCTTCTCCACATCCTTACCCACACCTGTGGCTTTGCACATACAGTCACGTGCCCATGTGGAAGAGATTCTGTTGCACAGCTTTTTTAGAAATGGAACTGCTGGGTTAAAGGGTACATGCCCCCCAGAAGGGTTATACCAATTCACTGTCCCACCACGAGTGCATGCGAATGCTTACTGGCCTTATTCTCGCCAACCTTAAGTAATATCGCCCTTTTCAATATTTGCTACGCTGGTGGGCAAAAAATGTCTCATTGTGTAAATGTGTGTTTTTCTAATTACTATTGGAGCATCTTTTTGCATTTGTATTGGCTACCCATGTCCTTTTGCTGTGATTTAATCAGTTCTCTATTGGGGGATGATTGATTAGCTTGGTCATCAGCCCACCGCGTGTATGAAATGACCAAAGAGGACGCTGAACATGGGAAGCTGTTTGAAATGCATCCAACGTCCATAAAATGACTGCAGAGACGTTCAAAATGATGACCCTGAGTCCTCAAGTGGTTAGACTGCATTTAGGAAGTAGAACAGTGCTTTACAAAGAGTTCTACCAAAAGGGGTTGGAAATATGAAGTCTTGGTAATTTTTAAAAGCTACCATTTACTGAACATCAACCATCCGTCATCCTCCGTTACGGCTTTTTATACATCATTCTATTCCATCTCGGCTTGACCAAGTATCATCTCATTTTGTATTGTGGAAAGAAAGGCTTCTGGAGACTTGCCCAAGGTCACAGAGCGCCGGAAGCGGGTGGGTAGGTGGGTCCCGGTCCCAATCTGCCTGACACCTTTCCCCTTTGAGAGTGACAGCTGCGGGGGGTCCTGGGGACTCACGGAGTCAGTGTGACCCATGCCTGCCAGTGTCTCAGATGTCCTGAGGGGTTCGGGTTGTTGTTGCTTTTGCTGTGTTTTGTAAATCCAGAGTCAGTCAACTTTTAGCAGAAGACTTTCCTGCAGTTCTGCCCGGGTGCTCACTGGGAAGTGACTTCAGGAGGCGCTGAGACTCCCTGCGGAGCGGCACTGAATCACCCGCCCCAGGGGCGCTGCCCACCACTCGCCTTCCGCCCGCTTCATGGAGGAGAAAGTCTCCATGTGGTGCTGGGAAGCCGGGGGCACCTCTCCAACACTTGCTAATTTAAAAAAAAAAATATTTTTTGCTTTTGACTTCAGAGAGAGGGGAAGGCGGGGAGAAAGAGGGAGGAACATCAATCGGGTGCCTTCCGCACACGCTACCTGCACTCGGGCGGTGACCTTTCCGTTTTCGGGAAGACGCCCAACCCCCTGAGCCCCACCAGCTGGGGCCGGTTATTTTGTTTTAGCAGAGATGCTGCTGCAGAGTCAGAGCTCCAGCAGGTGACAGTGTGTAGGTAGGATTGAATAACATTATTTGTAAAAATTGTGTTTACTTTTGCAGTTATCTAATTACGGCAAGATGTCTACTTTTCATGGGCACTAATGAAATAAATTTTCCTTTTAAGACAAACTTACTTTTGTAAAAATAGTGAGTCATTTTGCAGAAAATTATAAGCATATGCTGTCATAGACTGTAAAATAATTGGACAAAGTTGCAAGTAAAGATCCTACGTGAAGCATGTTCTGGAGACATGGCTTTCCGGAATTCGTGAGAGCAGTATCTGGGCTACACCGGCGTCACTCGTCCTTAACCCCTCCTGCTTTCCTAACTTCAGGGCACCCTGCGGTCACAGGACGTGCTTGTTAAAGTGCAACTAGCTGGGACTCTCGCAGCCCTGGTGGGACCTGGGGTTCTGCGATTTTGATAAGCAGCCCAGGCGGTTCTGGGGCACCTGGACAGCACGTGGCACTGGCCGAAATGGGCCTTCCCATTTCAACCTGGTACAGATGAAAAAAACAACCACCGAGGATTGGTACGAGTGCTACGTGTATGTAAATCCATCATGCCACAGAAGTGCCTTTGACTGTGTGTGGCTGTCGTGGGTGCTGTTTGCAGCGGCAGCAGCGGTGACATGTGATCTTCGGGCAGCGCTGTAAGCACGTTGCCCGTCTTGAGTCTTTTGATCCTCAGTACAACCCTAGGAGGCAGGTAGTACGATGGCCCTCGTTTTACAGGTAAGGAAGCCCAGACATGGAGAGGTGAAATCATTCCCGTAAGGTCATGGGGTCTACCTGCCTCTCCCAGATTTCAGCTCTCTCTGTGGTGACGAAGGTTCATCACCTCCTCCAATGCTCCACCTTCTCGTCATCCTACTGGGACATCAGACTCTTTTACAATCAGAAATGAATGGATATTTGAATTGAATCGTCAATGACGAGGTTCAATGTCCCAGGGTTGGGGACTAACTGGCCTTCCAGCTGAAGTGAAACTGTGGATTAGGTCTGTCTTTTAAAAAGCCGATGCTTGTACTTCCAACGGCAGAGACAGAGTGTTCTAAATGCATCAAGGAAACTAAACTGATTGATCTGATTCCGTGCTCAGAAGCGCAAGACAGGGGAAAACCGGTGACCTGTCCCACTCAGCATTTCTAATTTCCCCCCCCCGTTTCATCAAAGAAAAGGAAAGTCCAAAGTCACAGAGGAGGCTTACAAAGGGCCTTCAGCTCCATTTTTCAGAATCAGGTACCTACAAGAAGCTGAGTAAACACAGGGCCTGTGCCTTTCAGGAGGCAACCCAATTTTGGATGACTTGAGCCTCATCTGGCATGGAGGTGGACGACTGCATTCACTCACTGCATGCATTTCTTTCCTTTTCTCCCCCCTCAAGTCGCCGACGGGGTGCTGGAAGCTGGGCCCGCACAGTGCCACAGGGCGAACTGCAGACAGCTGTGGGGGTTGCAAAGGGGAGGAGGTGCATTCTGCTTCCACTGACCAGACAGATGGCCTCCGTGTGAGCTGGGAGGCAGGTGTGGGCTTTATCTCTGACCCGGCACAGCCGACTGCGGGAAAGGCCTGCAGCAGGGTAGGTGGCTCGCCTCGAATGTGTCCAGACTACGGAACAGGTTTGTTTTTCCTGCCAGCAGATGCTTGTTTTGAACTGTTGAAGAGCTCTGGTGGAAGAGAGCTCCCAAGCAGGAGCCCATGGAAAATGCATGGCCAGGATGTCAGCAAACTGCGTCACAGCTGCACTTTGGAAAGGGGTGATGGCTTTGAACAATGCACGCGCGTTCACATGACAAACCATTAAGATTCCAGCCGGGTAAACAGCACGTGTTCTCCTCCAGGTTGCTCCTCGGCCTCCAGCACAGCAGACGCGGGGACCCGTCTCACCGGTTCAGCAGTCGTGGGGCTCACTTGTAGATTTTGTGAGGTGCTGTAGATGCTGTGTTTGATCATGAAGCAATGGACTCTCCTCCAAAATAAAAGATGATTTATTCATAGGCTTTTTGTACCTGTCAAGAGGACTCTTGGGTTGCTAAAGTTACTGTGGGCTTATAAGGGTTGACATGAAAACCCAACAGACATTTCAGTAAAACCTCTGAAGATTCTCAGCTTGTCTCCAGTTTGACCCTTGATGTCTGAGGCCGAAACACAGCACTTCTCTAGAAGGAAGCTGTAGTACGGCGGCCCTCAAGTTTGGCTGCACATTAGAATCATTCAAGGAGTTTTTTAAAAAATCCCGATGCCCAGACCAACTAAATCAGAATCTCTGCGGTGAAGGACCCAGGTATGACTATTTAAAAAAATTTCCCAGGTGATTCCCTTGTGCAGCTGAGGGTACGAAGCAGTATATACTTCAAGGGGAAACTCGCTTTTTGAAAGTCATATAGCGTTTTGAGAGAAACGGTTGCCTGCTGACAACTCGCCACAAAGGAATGAAAATGGAAGCGAGCTGATAGTTTGCCTATTTCCACACTTCCCTGTCCGCCTGTCTTCCGACTGTTGTGCGCGTGTTAGAAATCCTGCACTTCGGTGGGTGCCGGTGGGCCCAGGCAGGTGGAGCGGGCGAGGGGACGCCCCCAGGGGCGGGGTGGGCCGAGGGGACTGGGAGGACACAGCCTCAGCCCCGCAGGAGCGGTCACCTGCCCTCCTCGGCAAGCGCAGCTCAGCTGGGGCCCGGGTTTGGGTTTCTCCAAAGAAATTGGTCACCGAGATTTTTTACGTGGAATATCCCACTTTAGATGCGTTACCCACAAATTCAAATTATTTTGAAACTCTGTGCAGCCCAATGAAACTCGTCTGCAGGTCAAATTTGGCCTCGTGGGCTGCCTTTCAGTTCAACTAGTTGGTGTACCTTTGGGGAAGCAGGGATTCATTCCTTCCTTCCTTCCTTCCTCTCTCTCTCTTTCTTCCTCTCTCTCTCTTTCTTTCTTTCTTTCTTTCTTCTTTCTTTCTTTCTTTCTTTCTTTCTTTCTTTCTTTCTTTCTTTCTTTCTTGTTTATGATAAAATACACTTAACATAGAATTTACCACTTTAGAGGGTACAATTTGGTGCCATTAAGTAAGTTCATGTTGTTGCTCAACCATCACCTCTGTCCAATTCTAGAATTTTTGCATCGCCCCAAACAGAGCCCCCATACCTATGAAGGAGCCGCTCCTCATCGTCCCCTCCCCTAGTTCCTGGCAGCCACCAGCCTGCATTCTGTCTCCATGGATTTGCCAATGCTGGACATTCATGTAGATGGAACCAGCTGGCGTCTGTGTCTGGCTTCTTTCAAGTTCATTCACGTTGTAGCATGCATCAACCCTTCATTCCTTTCTGTGGCTGAATAGTACTCCATCGTAGTGATACGCCACGTTTGGTTTATCTGCTCGTTAGATGATGGACAGTCGGGTTGTTTCCACCTTTTGGCTGTTGGGACCAGTGCTGCGGTGAGCATTCGTGTGCAAGTTTTGTTTCAACACCGGGATCGTCCTTATGTAACAACATACGCTCTGGCAGCGCTTACGCTAACTCTGAGCACGCTGTAAGTGCTCGTGGACTGGGGATGTAACTATAGGGTGACCAGATTGTCCCAGTTTTCCTTGGACTGACCTGGTTTTAGCACTGAAGGCCTCACATCCCATTAACCCCTGAGCCCCGGCTGACTTGGGATGGCTGGTCACCCCACAGAGGCTGCGTAAGCTCATCAGCTGGGGGAGGTCTGACAGTACCACATGCGGTTCAGCAGCACGAGCCTTCTCAGAGGAAGGCCTAATGGTCTGAGCATTTTGACCGTGGCTTTAAAACTCACCGTGACAAGTGTACATCCTTTGCCATTGCCTGCAACCCTCGCTGATTCCGGGGCTGTGCTGTGGCACAAGCCAGTCCCTCTAGTGCCCCTGCGAGGCTCTCCTTCCCTTCCTGGTCTCAGCTTCAGAGCCACCTCTGCCACAGGGGCTTCCCGGAGCCCCAGCCCTGCCTGTGGCCCGTGGGGAAAAGACGTCTCTCCTTTCCTCCCAGAGCGTAATGTAAGCACGGGGCTTGTTTGCATGGGACTCCTCTAACGGAGTCTCCTCCGTTAGACCGTGATGCCCTCGAGGATGTGGAGTGTTGCCCTGCTTTTACCTTCCCAGCATCCATCTCCTGTCCTCCTGATAATAGCATTCCCGTCTTCCTTTGGGGGCCCGGCCCTCCCTTGATCTCACACCACCTGTCTCGGGTACAGTTGGTGTCGACTGCCAGGGTGGCCCCGCAACACAGGCCGGTGCATCCACCTATTCTGTTGCCTTGGCCGATATGACTGGCTCAGATGTAAGTGGTCTGTATCAAGTCAGCACACAGTAGGTCCTGCAGCTTATGTCGGAACCAGCTGGAACTGAGCGGGGACTAAGGGGAAAGGGACTCTATTTCTGGTGGGGCTTCTCGGTTCTCTGTGGCCACTTCTGCCACATCCTGGGGGAATGCCACTGAAAAAAAGACGGCAACAAGGAAGAGAGCAGATCTGAATGGTGGGGAGAGAAAAGGTGGCGCCAGGCCAGAGGGAGAGTCCTCTCTCTGACTCTTGCTGGTCATGTGGGTCCCCTTTTGTCCTAAACTAGTTCGTATTGGGTTTTTGTCCCTTTTTGCACTTTATTGTTATTTAAATCCCATGCACATGTCCCCAGCACCTCGTAGGCACTCAAGAAGTGTATATGCAAATGCATACGTTCCTACGTATACCATTTCTATATATTTTCTTGGTGATGAACTAACACCAGTGCGGGAAGGGTCAGGAGGGGAGGATGCGAAGGAGTTGGAGTCATCACACATTGCTCGTGAGAATGTAAAATGGCGCAGCCGCTGTGGAAAACAGCGTCAGCTTCTCAGAAAGTTAAGCGTAGAATTACCGTATGGCCTGGCGACTCCACTCCTGATCCTATAACCCAAAAGAACTGAAGACAGGTGTTAGGACAAGAACTCATACATGGATGTTCATAGCAGCACTATTCACAGTAGCTGAACAGTGGAGATAAAACCAGTACCCACCAACAGATGAACATATAGACACATGTGGTCCATCCACGCAATGGAATGTCGTGCAGCCATATAAAGGAATGAAAACCTGACACGTGCTACAGTGATGATGGACCTTGAAAACATTATGCTGAATGAAATAAGCTGTTCCTAAAGGAACAAGCATTGTATAATTCTACTTGCATGGCATGTCCGGAATAGGTAAATGCGCGGCGACAGAAAGCCGATTGGCAGTTACGGGGGGCTGGGAGAAGCGGGTGGGGAACGTGGAGGGGCTGCCGAATGTGCACGGGAGTTTCTTTTCCGGGTCACGAAAACACTCTGGAACTAGACGGTGCTGATGGTTTGCACAACGTTGGGAATATACTAAACGTCACCAGTGGTGACATTTTATGGTAGGCATATTTTACCGCAATAAAAAAAGAATCGAGAACATCAGGGCCGCTGCTGAGGACGCCATGCGGGTGGTTTCCGTTGTCAGGTGCCCAGATCCCGGGGCCAGTCTGAGAGCCGGACTGTGCGCTGCCCCCAGGTGGTGGCTTTTGAAGAACGGTTGCCCTTTTCCCTGATCCGCTCCAAGACACCACTTGGGCGGCTGCAGAAATTCAGAGACAAGATGGCGTACGCAGTATGCAAGCTTGGTCAAGGTATCCCTTGCCACAATTTCCAACGACTCTCCTTCACTGCGCGTCTCTGAGCGCTTGGGGAGTGCCACAGCCTGCACCCTCTCCCACCCCGAGGGCACGAGTTCTGCAGATTCACAGCGCGCCATCGAGCGCTTCATTTGTGAAGCCAGCATAAATCACTGGACTAAATTGTCCATTACTGTGAGCTCAAATTATCTCGCCAGCAATCTGGTTGTTTTGCTCGCACTGGAAAATTAAGAGGCAAAGAGGCAAAAGGCCAAAAGGAGAACTACAAAAAAACATCATTTTCTGATGTTGGTGGAAATGCACAAGGTTAAGGTAGGAACACTCTGCCTGTAGTCGTCAAAGGTATTTTTGAAAAAGCCATTTATATTTTGGGGGTCGATGAGTTAGAACAGGACAATAATAATCCCCTTGCAACTATGGAAGATTTGACTGTATCCTGAGGACTAGTATTCAGAGATTCCGCCCCCACCCCATAGAATTAGTAGAAATGAGGAAAAATTTAAAAAGAAATGCTCCAGGAAAGCAGTGAGTTGCGGGCTTCAAGCGGTCAATGTTAGTTTTGTTCAGGTCCAGGGGTACTGGCCACCCATCTACCTCCTAATCTAGGTCCCTATTCACAACACAACTTAGGAAACTCAGTGCTGATATCACAGGACGTGAAATGAGACTATTCCTGTTGACCCAAAACTTCTGCTAAAGCTTCAAAGGTGAGCGCAGGGGGTAACGATATTTCCTCCTCCTGTTGAAAAGTGGCCAGACTGGTCGTTTGACCGTACGTAACCATCGGCCTCCAGCATTTATAAGAAAAGGTCAAGATTTCACGCAGAGGAGGTTTATCTCTCAGGCCTTTGTAGGAGGAAGGGGTTCTTATCCCCTTCCAACCCCCAAGCCAGGACAGGAAAGGTCAGAGAGGAACCAGTCATGAGACGGGACACGCCAAGGGGTAGGGTTGTGCTTCTGGTGACTCACTGCCAGCAAAGGGAGCCTGGGGCTGCCCATGAGGACCGGTGAGCAGAGAGGGCCGCGGGCAGCGGCGCGTCCTGTGTCCCACGGGCAGAGCACGCGTTCTGGGTTTGAGTCATTCTGCAAAGACTCACCCAAGAGGGCAGCACGCCAGGCAAGGGGAACCCAGGGACAGAATGGGGGGTGCTTGTGGGAGAATGAATGGAAGAGTGGTGTGTGCGAGGTCACCCAGAACGTGCAGTGAGTCCCCATGGAGGTTTCAGCAAGGTGAGCTAGGGAGGAGGCAGGAGAAGACGCACTTGCTCTGGCCTCCGCTGCAGACTCCCGAGCCATCGGTGGGTCAGACCAGGTGCAGGGAAGAAGGTATCACACTAGGTATGAGGATGAAGTTTTGATTGGACTAGACTGGACTTCTGATGCCTGAATGTGAGACTGTTCTTACAGTTGAAACGAAAAACAAGGGGATCTAATGAGCTATCACCAAGTTCAGCTTCTGCAGTGGCCCGGTAACAATCATGCACTCCCCCTATTGATAAAGGCACTCTGAGACGTGTGTCATGCGGAGGTAGGATGCAGTTTCTGGGATAAAATACAACAACGATATTCTCATCGGTTTCCTCCAGTTCTCCAAGCTTAACATCGGTGAGGTTCTTATTGAGCAGAAACACCTTCAGCTATAGCAGGGGCAGCAAATGCAGCAGCCTACAGGGCCAGGCAGGAAACCCAAATAATAAACAGAGGGGGCTGTGTGGGGACCTGATGACCTGGGAGCCTGTATCCCACCTGAAAGGGACAGCTGCCTCTCACATTCGGTCAACTGTTCCCTAGCGTGGCCAGGTCATCCCGTTTCTGCAGAAAGGCCAGGAAGCTCCATTTCTTTCTGTTGTTGTTGCATCTCTTGATTTTGGAGTTATTGTCGGGAATATTAGTCCGAGTTCTTTGTTGCAAACGACACAGTCTACTCCAGGTAGTTCGAGCAGAGGGCTTTAACAGGGCCGTACTATGGACTGAATTGTGTCCCCCAGATTCATACATTGACGTTCTAGTCCACAGTGTCTGTTTACAGTCTTTTCGGAGGTAAAGATGAAGTCAAAATGTTGAAGCCCTACTCCAGCGGGGCTGTGGCGTTACAAGAAGAGGAAGCCATGTCAGCCACTTCTGCCACGTGAGGACAGAGCGACGAGGTACTACGTGCAATCCAGAAAGATCTTTTCCCAGAACCTGACCATGCTGGTACCCTGATCTCAGATTTCCAGTCTTCGTAACTATGAGAAAAATGTCTGTTATTTACGCCGCCTGGTCTGTGGTATTTCGTGCTGGCGGCTTGGACAGACTAAGGAAGGCAGGCGGGGAGCCTGCAGAATGTCTAGGAGAGGGGAAGAGAGGAGAGGACTGGCTGGGGCTGTGCAGTCAGGAAGGGTGCCCGGACCACACCACAGGGCTGCCCCTGTGGACACCTCGCCAGTCCTCTCAGCGGGGACACCGAGCTTACACAGGAAGGGACGCCCGGAAGCAGATGCATTGGGTGCTGTCCTCACTACCAGATAGACCTTCCTCTTTACTCCTCACTTTTCCGTAGAAATCTCATGTGATGTGTTTAATGGCGGAGCCTAAATCACAGGAAACCTGGTTGCAAGGAAGTTTCTGGAAAAGTGGAGAGGTGAGCCTCATAATGTAGGGCGTTTTCCACACATAGGAAGGGTATTCAAAAAAGGTTGGATGGAAGTATAACAAATGTCTACTAAAACGTCTACTAAAGTGGAAGCGTAACAAATGTCTACTATAGCAATCAGTTGCAAAAAATGGGGGGTGGTTAACCAATGCATCTGTGTGCTGCTTACAGCCCTGACTGATGACTCGGGGGACACTTTCATTGCTTAAATTCCCACTTCGTCTGAAAATAACTGGAAAAGCCAGATCCAATCATTGGCATCGTCATCATCATCATCATCATCGTCATCGTCATCGCCATCTACTTAAAGGCACTCAGAGAGCTGTGCGGCAACCAGGACTAGAGGGGCTCAGATCCTGGAGAGAGGAATTGTGTTGAGGCCAGCGACGTCATGCAGTCCCTTTTCCTGCCTCTGTGGGACAGAGAAACGGCGGCACTTTTGGCGGTTTCATCGGGTTGGAGGGTGAAGTTCGGGATCTGAGAGGCTAATATTCTAGGGAAAGGATGGGCCCTCTCCAGAGTTAGACAATATCCCTCAGAGACCCTCTTTTTTTTAATGAACAGATTATGTGGCATTCAACAAAAATTACAAGGCCTGCCAAGAAACTGGACTAAATGACTGAAAACAAAGAGAGAAACGGCCAATAGAAACAGACCTCACAGGTGACCAAGGCATTGGAATGAGGGCTTTAAATGAACTTTGATTACTATACTCAAGAAAAACAAAGCAAAACATGGGGAAAATAGATGAAAAGAGAAGTTTACCGGAAAATCGAAACCCATAGACTTTATAGTCCAAAAGACTGAGAACACGTAGAACCCACTGGAGCCTGTCGTCAACAGAGGGATTTCACAATGCTGACTCAGCTCTGCATGAGCTGTAAACCCCTCTGACCTGCAGTGTGCAAACGTTTGCCCGCGCTGGCTGTCATTCTCTCCACTTCTCAAGCGGTTTCCTCTAAGGGACATAGGTTGTACCATGTGCAGTGAGGCCACTCTGCCCCCCACGCGCCCAGCTCCCTGGCGCAGAGCTGTGTTCATCTGGAAGAATAGGTAGGTGAGCTCTGCTAGTGATCCCAACACATTCCCCGGGCGGTCTGTGCTGGGAGTCCGATTGGTTTACGACAGTCAGGGAGATGGGAGATGAAAGCTCTCCAAGATGACATTTGAGTTGACACTGAGTGACAAGGCGCCGATCAGGGGAGGATTAGGGGAGAATGTGGTCTGGGCAGAGGAGACACAGAACGCAAAGACCTCTGAGGCAAGAACATGTTTGGTGATTTAATCAGGGTCGTCTAACTTTTCTGTAAATGTCCAAATAAGCAAATATTTTAGGCCTTGCTAGTCATAACAGTGTCTGTTGCAACTACTCAATTCGGCTGTTACAGTGCAAAAGTATACACGATAAACAAATGGGTGGTGTTCTAATAACTTTATTTATGGACACTGAAATTAGAATTTCTTATCATTTTCATGCCACAAACTATTCTTTGGATCTCGCCCCTGCCCACCCCTTTAAAGTGTAAAAACCACTCTTAGGTCTTGGGCCGTAGTTTGCTGACAGCAGGTCAGCTAGGGAGGCTGGGATCCGACCCTGCAGGACAGTTAGGGCTGGTAACACTCAGATGGCGGCAAATCCCCGCGCCCCTGCAAATGGAAAGCCACCCACCAGAGTACCAGTTCTGGGAGGCAACTTCCAACAGCTCATATAAGATCATCAGGTTTGCTTTATTTTTTTTTCCCCCTCAGTGACAAGAAAGGACAAACGAACAAAAAGACAGGCACGCGCGCGCGCACACACACACACACACACACACACAACCAGCCCGAAAGCCAGAGAGGACATGCCCAGGTTTACGCTGACGCTTCTCCAGCACGCATTTAGGGTTTTAAAGTTGGGCACACACCTGCTTCCAGGCAAAGTGCACCTGCTGAGCCTCACTCTGGCCTCGTCTCGCGAGAGCGAGGCTGTAGTAGTGGCCCCCCACCCCCACCCCCGCACCAAATCCCTCTCCCCGCCCCCTCGCCTAGCTTCTGCGCTCAGGCACGCTCCCCGCCACCTTCACCGCCCCCGGGAGTAGCCCCGGCCCGCAGCGCGCGCTTTGCCTGCGCCCCGCCCGCCGCTCAATCGCTTGCACGCACGCCGGGTAGTAATTTCATTTTGCCACGCGAGCTCCGCATACCCTAGAACTCCCGCCTCCCCCCGCCCCCCTTGTCCCCCCGCCCTAGCCCCCGTGAGCCGTCCCTTCCCCGGCCAGGTGCGCGAGCCTGCGCGCTCTTCCTCCGCCTCCTCCGGCGGGTCCCCGGCGCGCCGGGGCCGGGCTGGCTGGGGCGGATGCGCGCACGGCGCCTCTCCACCAACCCGCTCCCCTGCAGGTCCTTCGCTCGCTCTCCATCCCTCGCCGGCGCTGCCTCGCTCCCCCCGCCCTTTGATTGACAGGCAAGATGTCGGTGTGGAGCGAGGCAGGAGCGAATGCAGCAGCCGTCACCCCCGGAGCCCGGCGGCGGCGGCGGCAGCAGCAGCAGCAGCAGCAGCGCGAGGAGACAGCAGCCAACCGCAGTAGCCCCTGCAGCCGCGGGAGCAATGCAGACAGCATCTTGAGAGCGCGCTAAAGCACCCCAAACGGCGGACAATGCCGTGTCACTGCAACTGGGAGGGGGCAAACCAGATTTTTTTTTTTGACATAAAAGCCAGCCAGCCAAAAATATATAATTTTGCCCTTCACGGAGCCGGTGTGTAAAGAGTGAGCGCTATTTTGCTTCATCTCCGCCTCTGCCTCCTCCGCCCTCTCTCCTCCCCCTTCTCTTTCTCCTCCTCCTCCCTAAGTGTATATAGACAGCATCACATCACCTGGTTTGCTTAGAAGCGGCATCTCTCCTTCGGAGACACTAGAGACTCAGAGAGAGGAGACGTTCTAATGGAGTCGGCTCGCTACCCTAAAATAAAATAATAAATTTTGGCTCTCGTCCCCTCCTCCCACCCCCACCCCCTCAACCCTGTGTGAGATGTTGGGTTTCTTCTTCATGAGACATTGTTGAGAAGTCGCAGTGGTTGGAGAGGCGTAGGGGGTAGACTCCCTCCACTGCCCCCTCGCCCCCCTTTTTTCTCTCTGAGGAGGAGGAGGGGAAGGGGGCTTGCAGAGCAAGCGATGGATGAGGAAAACATGACGAAAAGCGAGGAGCAGCAGCCTCTGAGTTTGCAAAAAGCCTTACAGCAGTGCGAGCTGGTCCAAAACATGATAGACCTGAGTATCTCCAACCTGGAAGGGCTTAGGACCAAGTGCGCTACCTCCAACGACCTCACGCAAAAAGAAATCCGGACCCTGGAGGTAGGTGTTGCTTTCGGGGGACAAAAAAAAAATGCAGTCCTTCCTTCCCTCCCCTTTCTCCCCACCGTCCCCTTCCCTTTGATTCTGTTTGTTGCGGGTGGGGGTGGGAAGGTGGCCAGGGGGGCAGATGTGGTTTTCTGCGATTTATCTCCTTGCAAAGGCTGCACCGAATGTCCCTCCACCGTCCTGCTGTCGCCGGCGCTCGGCTGGGTGGTGGTAGTAGTAGTAGTAATTGTTATTCTTGATTTATTATTATTTTTGCGGCCGTTATGATCATCCTCTCCCTCTCCGAGGAGTGAGTTCTCTCTCTCTTTTCCGCTTGTGGATTTGTTTATATGCCAGGGGGGCTTGTGTGCTGGGTAAGACATTAAGGCGCTGCAGAGAACCCACGTGATCCTGCGCATTCTGCAGGTGGTCAAAAGGTGGTTTTTGCTCGCAGAATGGGGTTGCCTATAAATATAGCCCTCGTCTTCTCTCCGCCTCCTTCCCAGCACCCCCTTTTGCTCCTTGGATTTTTTTTTGTTTGTTTTCTCAGTGATATACATGTAAGGAGGCACGGTGCATTAAAAAAATTCCCATTGAGCTACCCATTTTCAGTCAAATCGTTTTGATGCAGGGAACTGTTGCAGGCCTAAAACGTGTAAAAATGTTTGTTTTTTTTTTTAAATATGCCCGGATCAGGGCACACAAGTGGCGTGGGAAAATACTCTAGTGTCAGTGGGACCCTGAGGAAAGGGGTCGGAGGAGGAGTTATCTCCGTGGTGTTGTAACATTCTCTCCAACAGAACTTGAGGGGGAGTTCCGAGCAGTTTTGTGGGGGGTGGGGTGGATGCAAAGTTACTCAGAAAGAAGATGGCAGAAATGTTTCCTTCCAGAGGCCGTTTGGCAAAGGCGGAGGGTTTCAGGAGCTTTAGCACACGCCTGGGCTCCACAAAACCATGGGAGCCCACGGGGTCTGGACCCTGGGACGAGCTGGGCGCACTTCCCGCCCTCACACCGGCCCAGCTCTGCACATGGCTTGATTAAATTCGGGAACTCCCAACAGCGGGCAGGTGATGTGTTTCCAAGGCCTGAACTCTTCAGTCCTTAAATGAAGCTTTTAGCCCGTCCACCCTCCCCCACCCACCCCGCTTCTAGCCTGGATGACCAGCTCTCTGAGATTCACTTTCAAGCCTTTCCTTTTCCTCCATGGTTTTACATTCGGCTGGATGTCAGCCGGCAGGAAGGTCATCGTTTTGCAAGTGGAGTGTGTGTGTGTGTGTGTGTGTGTGTAGAATATGCTGTTTGCCGCCCTAGAATGCATGTGCACCGGTCACCTGGGAAAACGATCCCCAGAAATGCAATAAGACGCATGTTCAGGGGTATCTGAGGCGTGGAGATCGTGTTGGGAGGCACAGGTATTTTCTCTCTTGGTGCTTTGGGAGAGCAATCCATCGGGGCCGGGATTCTGCTGCTGGAAGAGGAGTGCGGGATGCCCGGACCCAGCCTTCTGTGTGAGCAGTGCCCGAGATAGGATGCTGTTCCGAAGCGCACGCAGTAAATAAACAAGTAACCGGAAGGGCCACCTGCGTGCGTGCTCTCTCGTTTCTCTGAGCCGGGAGTCCCGCACGGTGGTGTGTGTGTTGTTGCGTGAGCCTCTCCAGTTTTCTCCCCTCTGTTGTTGCACATGCTCCATCCTCTGGTGACTCTCTGGGCGAGGGCCATGGTCGCAGTGGGCCCTGAGTTCTGGTGCTGCTTCTCTGCCTGGCGGTTTCGATGTGGGGAACGGAGGCCTTGGCGTGGCGGGAAGTTGCTGTTCCTGGGACCACATCTGTCTGTCTGTTAGTTTCCTAGTCCCAGCATGCCTCAGCATGCTAGCCGCTCTGTCCCTGTCACCTATGGAGGGGGCCCAGGCATCTGCATTTAATAGACAGGCCAGGAGTTTCTGATGCATGTTTTCACGTCAACGCTTTGAGAAGTACTATAATCTGTTAGAGAGATGTCAGACCCAGCTCAGCCGTTTGATAGTGGCAACTTCCTGCTCCCAAACATTAAATAAAAAATTGAAAGACTACCTCCAAAAACCTTGATAATATGCAAAATTTATGAACATACATATACCGCTGTAGAAACAAAACGTACAACATGGGCTCAGCCTTTGGAAGCATGCCTCATGGGTAGGGACCCAAGGCTATATATATATATATGGAATAATGATGAAGTCCAAATAGTAACTAATATGGAGGAAAAGCACATGGGCCCATTAGGAATGTGTTCTCTGGGGCATGGATGGGGAAATCCAGCCACAGAGGTTAATCAAATAATGGATTCCTTTTCTCGTGTAACAAGAAGTCTGGAGATATGTCAGTGCTTGAGGTGGCTCTGTAAGTTAATAACATTCGAGCTGATGTCTTCACAAATATTCAGGGTTGCAGGGTGGCCTCTGAGGCTTCAGCCATCGCACCAGGGTTGGAGGCAGGAAGGAGTGGACCTGGGTGAGTGTCCAGACCTAACTGGCCCCTGTCTTTCGTCCCTAGCGTGCCCAGGGCACCTCCAGCCTCCTGCCCCACAGGTGATGTTTAATGACGTCTTCTTGGCCAGAACTGGGTCACGTGGCTAGGCCCAGCTGCGAGGCTGGAAGGGGAGACATGGGAACGCCATTGTGATTGACTCAGTGGGTCACAATCCCTTGCCTTGGTTGACCTGTGGCCACTGCATGCAAAATTAGGGTTCTGCTGGTGTGGGAGAAAGCATGACGGGACATTGGGTGGGTCGCCAACATGTCGCCCAGAGCGCAAAACAGGGGAACGATCATGAGCTTTGGCGTTAGATTGATGTCATTTTGAATTCCAGCTCTTCTTCTTACTTTACCTTGGGCCAGTGATTTCAACGTTCTGACCCATGGTTTAATATGTGGCAAAATGGCAGCGATAGGATAACAGGACCTCCCTCAGAGGTGGTCGCCAGGATGAAAAGAGATGCCAGTTTCAGGGGTCTGGCGCTGTCCCTGGCACAGTGCCCGCAGGTGCTGAATGAATGGGATTATGATCGGCGCTACGTGGCGTGGCAGAGGGGACACGGCCGCGAACGTCCCAGACCTGGGGGAGAGAACAGAGGGCTTGCGCAACATTTCCAAAGTACGTTCTGTGAGTTCCTCGTCCTGTGGAATGTTGACGTTTCTCATTCTTTCCACTTCTGCCGACATCCAGGCGCCGTCCTGGATGCGGGTAGTCAACAAGCGTCGGCAGCCAGAGTGACTCCTGTGGTTCCCGGGTCTGGGGCAGGTGGAGTTAAAGCAGAGGGGAACCAACGTGTTTGCCGCCGACTTCTCAGAGCCTTGGGTCTGCTGGGTACATCTACCGTGACTCCCAGAGAGCGTGGAGTCTCCGCCGTTCCCTTTTTTCCAAGGATACCTCTCGGGACTGATGTTCCAGAGAAGTCACCTGGGGAAACATTTGGCGAGGCAGGGAAGCGGTCCAGGCTGGGGGCCCGGGGGCCCTGAGTGGAGTGAGGAAGGGGGAGGATTGAGGTGGCCGTAGGTGGCTCGTTGGGCCAGAACAACAAACCAGATGAAGGCGCTTGCATGCCCTTACGGGGCGGCTCAGAGACCAGGTGGCCCAGGATGGACATTACCCGATAGAGTGACATCGGAGACGGATGTAGGCCCCTCACCCCGGGGTCTGACTTAGCGCAGGGGAATCAGATCCATCAAGTTTCATCCCCTGGAGCAGGGAGATAGAAATCTCCAAAAGTTTGGGAGTAAACATGATAAAAAAAAAAAAAAAGACGTTGAAAGGTTAGTCCGGCAGCTCGAATCAGCGCTGACGATAGCAAATAGTTTGGGCTTTGTGGGGCCGTGTGGTTCCCATCACAACCCCTCACAACCCCTCAGCACTGCCCTCGGAGCACGCGGCAGCCATGGGCAACACAAAAACGAACATTTTCCAATAAAACTTTATTTGTGGACCCTGAAAGTCAAATTGGATATAATTTTCGCATGTTACAGAATATCATGTTCCTGTTGATTATTTTGACATTTAAAAATTCTTAGGTTCAGAGCGTTACAAAAACAGACCGGTGGGTCAGATTTGGCCCCGCGCGCGGGCTGTGGCTGGCAGCTCCCCGGTCGGGAGGGGGAAGGGGGCAGAAAAGAGATCATCTGACAGGTGAGCAAGCGAGGCCGGGACTGGAGGGTGCCGGCCAAGTGTGAGTGGTTCTGACCTGGTTCAGTTTTGGTTAGATTAGAAGGGGAGGAAAAGGTAAGGGGTTGGCTTGGGGGGGCGGTGCTGGATAAGTACAGAATCTCCTTACACAGCAAGGACACAGTAGCCACACACATGTTGTTTGGTCTTCACGTGTTCCGTCTCCGTGATTGATTCTGGTGTACCAAACCATCCCCAGACTTAATTACGTTTAGGAAACTTTGGACTTCAGGCAACGTGTTATTTCCCATGGTGCTCTGCGTTGGGATTGGCCTGGTAGTTCTTTGGCTGGTCTTGCCTGGGGCTCCCTCATTCGGCTGGCAGCTGGGCTGGCTGCTGGCTGAGAGAGCTGAGCCTCTCTCTCCGTGTGGCCTCCCCAGGGGGTGGCCTGGGTTTCTTACTGGTCCCCAGTGTCCCAAGAGGGCAAGAGCGCCAGTAGCAAGGTATCTTCGTCCGATCTCGCTTGGGTCACGCATGTGGTTGTGGGCATCTGGTGGCTCGACTGGGGCTGGGAGGTCCGAGTGGGCCTTGTTCACGTGGCCGGTGGCGGGCTGGGGTGCTTCGGTTTCCATCCACGTGGATTCTCCAGCAGGACAGCCCAGGTTTCTCACAGGGTGGCGAGGGCAGTGTTCCAAGGGGCCAAACCCCAGCACACAGCCCATTGTAGTCTCCGCTTCTACAACCCTGGCTGATGTCCCGTGGGCCAAAGCGGGCTTCGTGGACAAGCCCAGAGTCAATGTGGAAGTAGCTGTCTAAGTGTATGGATTCCAGCAGGCGTGTTCACGGGGGGGGCAATGAACAGTGGAATATAGCAATGTACCACAGCTATGAGGGAAAAAACACAACCAAAATAAAACTGTAAGAGCATGGAAAAGAGAGGCAGAGGCATGGGTCATCAGCCAGGCTCTCTGGAAGGTGTTTTGGGGACGTGAAGAAGTAAACCACGACACATCTGGGGAACCCGCCAGGCGGAGGGAGCAGTGGGTGCAAGTTCCCTGGGTGGGAGTGTGCTCCCCCTGTTATGGGGACAGTGAGGGGACCCCTGTGGTTGGAGTGCGGGGAGTGTGTGGGGGAGGGCTGAGGGGCCCGGTGGGGGACCGGCGGGGGCCTCGTCTTAGAGTGCGTGCCCGAGGTCCTTGGATTTTGTTTTGTGGACGAGGGGGTGATGGATTCATGTCTTTAAAAGGTCCTTCAGATTGCTGCAGGAAAAGAGACCACTGGGGGTAAGAACTCGAGCTGGGAGACAAGTCGGGGGTCAGGGGGGGAATCACCAGGCAAAACGGACTGTGCTTGGAGCTGTTCTGGTGGTCGGGGGTGGGGCAAGGGACTGGATGCAGGAGGTCAAGGGCCTGGCTGGGAGGTGCTCCTGAAGTGGAAACTGGGGAGGGGGTGAAGGAAAAGAGGGGAGGGTTATTCCCTGGCGTTGGGTCTGAGGACTGAGTGAACGGTGGTGTCGTAATTTGGCATCTGGCGCCTGGGGGTGGGAAGGGTTGAGCTGGACAGTCAAGTCCTGTCTGGACATGTAGCGTTTGTCACGTAGGCGGCTGGGGATCCGGGCCTGGGCGTCTGAGGGAGGCCGGAGGTAGGAAGTTCTCTCAGTGCCTCAGGGACACCTTTCTGCATGACGAAGTCTTATTTTTAATACCTGCATGGCATTACATGGATATGCCATAATATATTTAACCAAAGTTCCCCGGTCAGGTGTTTGTGTAGAATTTTCCATTGTTGTAAACAGCACTGCAGTAGACATGCTTGTGGCTCCTAGCAACCCTTGCTTTTGATCCGGGCAGTGGCATGGCTGGATCCAAGGATACTCAAACTTTCGGGGCTTCCGACAGGTTTTGCCAAGTTGCCCTTCACCAGCCTCGCGGGCAAGGGCCCTTTCCCTCACATCCTTAGCATGGGCTTCTGGTTCATTTTGTGTTTTGGTCGCTGTGTTTTGACGACCCGGAGCCCAGGGTTCAGGAGGCAGTTGCCTCAGGTTCTAATCTCATCTTTCCTGTTTCTCGTTGGGAAGGGTCTGGGGGCCTGCGGCCACGGGAGGAGCCCTGGGTTCTCGCACGCAGGGCCCAGGCTGTGGAGACCCGGCCTCCTCCTCTGCCTCGCTCTCCTGCAGGTGGGGGTGGGGAGGCGGTCTCTCAGTTCCGAGTCTCTGGCAACAGTTATTTCTGAAGAGTTGACCACCCCTGCAGGTTTTTAGAGCGGATTCTACTTCGGAACTTGTTACCCTTCTTCCTCCAATGGGCAGAGCACTGGGGGAGTCTCTTCCCCCAGGGCTTCGGTCATTTTCTGGGCTCCCACCCACCCGGCCCCCAACTGCTGGGACCTGGCCCTCCTCCGGGCCCCATCGAGAGGCTCCACATCTGGGGGCTGGGGAGGTGTCCTGCGGAAGAAGATGAGGGGCACGAGGCTTTGGGAAGGAGCGTGGAGAAGCTGAGGGACCAGAAGGGGAGAGGGACAGAAATGGGAGGAGAAAGCCAAAGTGTAGAATGATTTTCTTCAGCAGGTTTTCTGTGACCTTTGAAACGTGCCCCACGTGGGGTGGGTAGTGGCCGCAAGTGCGGTTGTTCCTGTTTTACAAGTGCGTTTAGCCGAGGTCTAGAGGCAGTGATTTAACCCCAACTGCGAATTAAGGCGGCCACAGATACAGGAGGAGGTCTCCTGCTCTGCGGTGGGCTTCCCCGAGGTGCCGCCGCCTGGGAGGGGGGAAGGGGAGGTGAGGGCCGGCGGGGGGGCGAGGGGACGTGCAGGTGATAACTAACAGTAATGTGATCAGAGGTGACAGCTGCAGGATTAATGAGAGTCATAATGACCACATGCTCTGTCGCTCAAACGCTTTCATTGGCGACTGTTACCGATGACAACTATCGAGAAGAAATACAGGCTGGACGGCTGGAGACAGAGTAGGGCGTCCGCAGAGATGAGAAAGGGGGAGGAAAAGAGAGGCGAACGTTGTAGACCTGAGAGGTTCCGTGTGGTAGCCACTTACCACGTTGGCCGCTGACCCACTGAAATTCGAATTCCAGTTGAAATACGCTATTAGCATAAAATGCACACCATCTCCTGAGCTCTGAGCACGAAGGGAAGAATGTAAAAGACTCATTAATAATGTATTTATATTGACAACACGTGGAAATGCTACCATTTTAGATATATTAGGTTGAATTATGTTGAAATTCATTGCACTCATACCTTATTACCGTATTTCCTGAGGTTGCTAGAAAATTCTAAATCACGTGGGTGGCTCTCACTGTGTATTTCTACAGGACAGCTCTGCGTTTGGGCATGGAGGCGATGTTTCTGCTTTGCTATGATGGAAATCTTGTTCTTGATAAAAGCTGAAAATACGGGCCCTCTGTGGAGTCACTAGAAAGCGATTAACTCAAGCAGTGGATGCATTCAGAGAAGGATGCCTTTGCTTTTCCTGGACCAATAGAAACGTGAGATGGAGGCTCAGAAAAAAGGGTTAACTGAGTCCCTGGAAATTTTGGGTGGGTGCTTGGAGCGGTATAGCCGAGTCCGAAGGGGGCTCGGGCTCCAGGCTGGGTTCAGGATTTACTAGCTAAGCAACCTTGGGCGAATGCACTCTTCTTCCTGAGCCTCAGTTTCCTCGCTGATAAAGCCAGGATAGTCTTACGTGGGAGCGTTATGCTGATTCAATGGAATCACGCACTGAAGAGCTGAGCGGAATGGCAGGAACGTGGCAACTGCTTCATTATCGTTACCTTCGATACTGTCAGTGACCGTCCTCCCTGCGGCCTGGTACCGGGGTTAGGGTGTCGCCGCCCTCCGTGGTGGTCAGCGTGTCTCATCCATTCTGGGAGGCGCTGTCCTTGAGCTTGTCATTCATTCATTCATTCATTCATTCATTCCCTGAACGTTAGCTGAGCCCCCAGTGCTGGGGAGGCAGGGGCAGGCACAGCCAGGCGTGAGAAGAGGAAACCCGTAGAAGGAAGCCTTCTGTGGGATGGCGGCACGCCTGCTGGTGAACAAGATTCCGATACCAGATCCGAATCTTCGGACCTGCCCCCAGATGACTCACTGCTCATCGGGCCCTGGCAGGCTTTGGTCCTTAAACCGCGTGCTGCCCCTCGCACCCCTGAGTGGGATGACAAAGTGCAGTCGCGTGCCACCGAACCGCAGGGACGCCGTCTAAGAAACGCGGCGTTAGGCGACCTCACCCTCGTGTGAGTGTCACAGAGTAAGTGCACTCACACGCCTAAGTGGCATAGCTGGTGATTTTCCTCCTTTCTCACCTTGCGGCGCTCATCAACTAATTACCAACATTCTGCGGCACACCAAAAGAGATATTTTTTGCTGATCTGACAAAACTAGGCATAACTTTTTTTTATTGTTGTTCAGTTACAGTTGTCCCCATTTCCCCCATCACTCTCCCCTGCCCTACCCACCCCTACCTCCCACATTCAGTCCTTCTCCCCTCCTCCGTTGTCCTTGTCCGTGGGTCCTTCATCCACGTTCCTTGTCTTGACCCTTCCCCTTCTCTCCCCTGTTATCCCCCTCCCCCTCCCCTGAAGTCAGTGCACTTCGTGTTCGTTCACACCGGATGGCTACCGTGTGCTGGCTGTGGCCGTGCTTTATTTGATGGTCTGAGGGAAAACAGGTCGGCATCCTGACCAGAGAGTCAGACGCTGCAGCCCCACCAGTTTTTGCTTCATTTATCTGGAGCTGTTTTGCTTCGTGTAGACACACGTGGAATGGTTGTTTTCTCGGCGAGCTGACCCCGTACTGTTCTATCAAGTTGCTGTTTATCCCTGGTCATTTCCTTTGCTCCGAACACTACTTTCTCTGACAGTAAATATGGACACCTAGTTTCTCTCTTTTTTTTTTTGGGCTTTTAAAAATTGAGCTAAAATTCACCGTTTTAACTCTCTGAAAGTATACAACTCAATGGTTTTTAGTATGGGCTCGCTGTTGTCCAGTCATTGACCTTTCTGATTCTAGAAACCCACCATACCACACACACACACACACACACGCACACACGCACGCACACACCCCTCTTGTACCTGTTGGCGGTCAGTCCCATCTCCCCGCCCTCTGTCCCCTGGCAACCACTCATCTGTTTTCTGTTGCTGCGGTTTTACCGGTTCTGGGTGTTTTCGTGTAAATGAAACCACACAGCACGTGGCCTTTCGTGTCTGGCCCTCTTCGCTGGGCATCATATCTCCAGGGTCCACCCGCCGTGTAGCACGTGTCAGGACTTCATTCCCGTGTATGGCTGGACAGAACACCGTTATGGACAGACCCATTTTGGTCATCTGTCCATCGGTGGACATTTGGGTCATTCCCGCCTGTGGTTATTGAGACGCGTGCTGCTGCTGCGAACGTTGGTTTGCTGGGAGAACGGGGACTCTTTCAGAGGCAACTTTTTCCTCTGCCGAAAACGAAAGAAGCATCTACAAGTTCGGGCCGGCCCGCGGGTAGGAAGGTGGGGATCAGAACTTCCCTCCGTGCCTTTGTGGCTGTGTGTGACGGTCTCTGAGACAGTTCCCTGGAGCTAGCTTGCTTGGTTGGTGATTCTGGCTCTGTGTGTCAGCTGCTGAGTCGTGCACACTGGTTTCCGACATGGAAGTCATGGAATAAAACAGCCATTCTAAAGACGGTTCTAGACCTGAACGCACGGCACAGTCACTGTGGGAAAAAAAATAGAGTATGTGTTTAAGCACAAAGTGAACACACTTAGAATCCCACCACCCACAGATCAGCATTAACACCTTGTTCCAGAGTCTCCCAGGCTTCTACTCCTGCCAGCATGGCTTTCTATGTGACTTTTAAGAATAACTATGTTTTATATATTTTGTAGTCTCCACTTTTCCTCTTAAAAGTTGACTTTAAGGCATGCATGCCTTTCCCTGCCAAAACTGTTTTTAAATAGCATTTCAAGCGATTGCTAATGTTCCAGCTTAAAGATACAGCGTAATTGAGTTGACCCAGCTCCTCTGGTGGTTAGATGATTTCAGATTTTTCTTGTTGCTCTCATAAATACAACCTAATGGCTGCTTTTGAAATGAAATCATTGTAAAGCATTCGTATTTGTTTCCTTAAGAAATATACTTTAGCCCTGGCCAGTTGGGGCTCAGTTGGTTGGAGCATCGTCCTATGGACCAAAGGATTGTGGGTTTGATTCCTGGTCAGGGCACATACCCAGGTTGTAGGTTCGGTCCTGGGTCAGGGCAGCACTTGATGTTTCTCACGTTGATGTTTCTCTCTCCCTCCTCCCTTGCTTTCTTCTTCCCTTCCTTCCTCTCTCCCTCTCACTCTAAAAAATGCCCCCAAAACAAAAAAAGCAAAAACAAAAAAATCCTTGAGTGAGGATTTAAAAAAAAGAACTAGTCTTTAGAAGTAGAATTATCGCGTGCTTCTGAGGCCTGTTCTCATCCATGGGTTGATGGTCCTTTCGAAAGAGCATATCCATTTATAATTCCCTTGGAGTTTGCAGGAGTGGAGTTTGTGGCTTTGTGTCTTCAGGAATGGTAACCGTGAGAGGTAAATGTTTCCAATAAATCTGTGACTTAAAAAAAAAACATGTAAAGTCACTTTACTGCGTCTGTGAAGCAACTTGCGATGATCTCAGAAACTCGAGGCAGACATGGGTTTGAAAAAATGCACATTTCAGTTGAAATAAATAGGGTTGGAACCACGTCCGTGACGTGGAAACCTACTACTTGAAGATGGGATTTTTCGGGAGTGATATCAGAAAGGGGTATGAGTTTTCCAGGCGAGGCCGCCTGGTTTCCGGGGGTCTCACAGTCCTTTGTTTCCTGGCCAGGCAGGACACCCACAGAAGGAACGAGGCCAGAAGTAGGATACTCGGGGGGGTGCCACATGGGCCACAGCGGGCTCAAGGGCACACGCCACATTCTATAGACGTCAGTATTGCCAGCGGGTAGGATTTGGGCCTCATATGGCCAGGCCTTTCCAGTTTGCAATGGAGCACAGAAGTCAACACCAGAAATGCAAAGCAGGCAACGCCTCATTATGGTCTGATCGTGAGCGCCTCCGCGTTCCCCTTACTGCCACACGTGTGTGTTTGTGTTTCAGCAGTGTCGAGCGAGGAAAGGAACGGCGCAGGGCATCAGCACCGAGAAGAACGTGTGGGCACCGAGGGCGTGTGCTGGCCGGTTCAGAGTTTTTGCTAGTCCAGTCCATCCAGGGGTTGAAAAACTTAAGGCTGCGTGGTTTAGCCCGGAGAAGATGGGGCAACCAGTGACGTGTCTGTCTTATGATTTTTGCTTACTGGGTGGCCGTTCTCAGTCTCCAGTGAGGGGAAAGGAAGCGATGTGGCTGGGACACGCACATGCATTTCAAACCCATACGGACGTAGAGAGAATGGCATAAGGCGCCCATACGGACCCATCGCACCAATGCAACAGCGATCACATTATGGCCGGTGACCTCCCTCCCTCCCTCCCTCCCCCGTGCGCTCCAGATTGTTGTGAAGCATTTTCTAGAACCGTTGTGGCATTCCATCCGCATATACTTTGATACGCATTTCTAACACATGCCAAGTGCTCTGTTTTAAGTGTAACCAGATTACTATTGTCCTGCCAATAAGTTCCTTGGTCAGATATTTACCTAAGTAACAAGTCAAACAGCCGTGCCCTGGCTCGGGGGGCCTTACTCAGAACAGTCTTGAAAACTGTCTTCAGAGTCACTTTGCGAGGAAACAAGTCTCTCGATTTTGTCTCGACCCCAGGTGGTAGCCTTCATGGTGGCCGCTTGGTGGTGGCCAGTGACGTCGGTTCACTTACAACATGTAGTCCCGTCCACCTCCAACGAATAACACGTGTTGCCATGGAGGGTGACCCAGACAGTGTCCTGAGCACGGCGCCTGGGAGGAAACTCAGACAAGAGGGGGCGGAGCTTTGGGGTCGGGTGTGGTCAGCCATTTCCCGCGTCCGCTTGAAACCGGGCTGGTCGATCGGTGTGGGCGCCCCTTCTCCGCCCATTCGTCCCACGCAGTGTCAGGTGCGTGAGGCCGGAGCAGAGTGTTGCCTGCGTGGTACTTGTGACTGGCAAGTAGGTACACGGTCCGGCACAAATAACGCCCCCGTTTTTATTCCAAAAACTTTTATTACAAAGTCAAAAGCATGTAATTCCGTAACACAATAGCACACTCAAGCACACCGTATGACATTTCAGGTGAGTGTTCACATTAAAACTATGAATTATCACACCCGTACACCCTCCCGCCCACACTGCAGCAGGGGCTCCTTCCTTCCGCCGGACCCTGGCTATTGCCTCTCAGGCCGCGTGCTGGGTTCCTGGCCCACGGAATGTTTCGCTCCAGGATCTGGTGATGTGATTGTAAAACAAGGACTATGGCGTTAACTAGAGGTGCGGAAAGGCTTTCCCAGGCAGAGGGAGGTGTGTGCAAAAGCCTGGAGGTGGGAAACAGCGTCGGGCGTTGGAGGATGACGCGGATGAAGTCCACCCACTGGGGCTGGAGGACCGAGGGGTCAGGCCCCTGTGAAGGCGCGGGGGGTGGGGCATCACCTTTTCCTTCCTCTAAACTGGCTTCCTTGGCACCTTTTTTCCTACCTCATCTCCTCTTACAGAAAAACGAGGCAGTCTCATTGCCAGACTGAACAAAACTCTGTAACCTGTGATCTCCATTTCTCAAATACGATTCTGAAGCATACCATGAATTTATGGGTCCCCTAAGGTGGAGGCAGCTTCTTGGACGCCACAACCAACACAAGCCGACCCATAGTAATAATAGATGGTACTGGTCCTGGGCAAGACCAGGAGAAGGGTAGGGTGGAGGGAGGGGAAAATAAAGCTGGGAGACAAGAGGTGGCGGAATGGAAATACATCCTAGGTCTTATGCTTTGTGGTTTATTATTAACAGCAGAGCAGAAAATGTCTCTGCAGAGTTATGAAAAATTCATTACTAGCATGCTACAGGTCTGAGAGCTGGTCCTTCTTTGATCAGATTAACGATAATGAGAGCAGTCTTCTATTAACTCAGATTAAGAGGAGGGTTCTCCCCCACCACTATGCAGTCATACATGTATAATCACATTTCCTCACAGCCAGTTGCCCTTAGTCGTCGGCGAAGATGGGAACTAAGGCCTTTGCAAAGGTAGCGCCAGGACTGCAAGGTGGGGGCTGAGCCCAGATGCCACCTTGAAAGTGGGGTTGCACGGGGGAAGAGTCCCTTGGTCATCTCCTGTGTTCTAGCTTTTGTCTGTTCTCCCGGACACTGCTCCTCTGTTTCCGGACTCGTCCTCTCCTTCCTGGGCCTGTTTCCGCCCAGCTCCCAGTTCCCCAGCGCTGGGCGCCTGCAACATGCCATGCCGTGTTTTGGGTGCTGGGGATACATCTGTGAGTGAAACAGACAAACAGCCCTGCATTGGGGCAGCTCACGTGCAATCCAGGGGAGATGGACGATAAGCAAATAAACAGTAAGGAAACTAAAAGCGCAGTAGAAGGTGGTATTTCATGCAAAAGGTGACACTCGAGCAAAGACCGAATGCAAGCGAGGGAGTGACCCAGGAGGGTCCCTGTGGCAAGGAAGAGCACGTCCAGGTGGGAGCGACAGCTCGTGCAAAGGCCCTGAGGCCTCGGAGGAGCAGCCCGGATGCTGTAACTGGAGCGGAGGGCCGAGGATCAGGTCAGAGCAGCAAAGTGAGACCAGATCAGCAGGGTCTCTTAGACCAGGATAAAGACTTTTCCAACGGAAATCGTGCAGTGGGGGGTTTTGAGCAGAGACGGTCAGGATCTGACGCGAGTCTGAATGGCATCCTTCTAGCTGCTGGGGGAGCATAGAGTGTAAGAGGCGCGAATAGAAGCAGGTAGGTGAGCGAGAAGGCCGTTACAGGTGAGGCGCGATGGTAGCTCCTGCCAGACGGGTGAGCTGTGGTTGGATTTTGGATAGATTTAGAAATGAGAGCAAACAGGGTTTCAGGTATTTTTGACGATGCCTGTTGACTGATGTGAGAAATGGTGGTTCCGAGTTGTAGGAACCCAGACTCTTTCGGCTGCAAGGGACCGGAATGTACCTCAAAGCGTTTATGCAAAAAGCGGAATTGTTTTTGGCTTATGTAACGGAGTTGTTTATGGGTAGCACCAGCTTCGGCATGGCTGGGTCCAAGTACTTAAAGGATGTAGGTAAGCTCTGGCTGGTGTGGCGCAGTGGATTGAGTGTTGGCCTGCAAACGGAAAGGTCATTGGTTCGGTTCCCAGTCACAACCCAGTGTTGTGGGCTGGGTCCCCAGCTGGGGGCATGTGAGAGGCAACCGATTGGTACATCTCTCACACATCAATGTTTCACTCTGTTTCTCCCTCCCTTCCCCTCTCTCTAAAACGAATAAATAAAATCTTTAAAAAAAAAAAGAATATAGGTAGGCAAGAAACTCTGTTTCCATCTCTCAGATCTGCTTCCTTTTTGGGTCGTTTGCACGCAGGCAGTTTTGCCCTACGGTGGCAGGATGGTCTCGGTGGCCTCCCCACTCACGTTCTGTCATCGTAGCCGCCGTGGAGGAAGAGCACGAGCATTTCCCCGCAGCCCCCGTGTACTCCCGGGGTATTCTTTCCACTGGTCAGACTTGGCTGAGAGATCCCTTAACTCCGTGTCCACAGAGTCGGCTGCATTTACGTAAGAGCCTGACTCCACTCATCTATTCTGGGACCGAGAATCCTTTGCTTCCAGCGTGTTCCTGTGTCTGGCCTCCCTGGGGTGGGGGGAGTGTGTCTGTTGGGACAGCGACTGGATGGAGCACTGGAGCGCAGCAGTGCCTGGTCCCAGCTCCGCCACCGTCTCTCTCCCCCCTGTCTGTCTGGAGCAGGTGACATACCTCTGCTGAGCTACCGAGGGTGCTGGGAGGGTCAAAGGAAAGGAGGTTTCAAAGTGCCAGGGAAACTGGGCCCAGGGCAGGGCCTGGCTGCGTTGCTCCTGGTGAAAGAATATATTTGTTGCTCGTAGCGTCACCAGATAAAACTCAGGATGCTTAGTGGAACCAGAATTTCAGGTAAACAATGAATGCTTTTCCAGTATACATATGCCCAAATATTGCATAGGACATGCTTATCCTAAAAAAATTATTGGTTGTTTATCTGAAATTCGAATTTAATTGAATATCCTTTTATTGTCTGCCTGTGGCAGCTGGAGGTGGTCACAACAAGGAACATGCTATTATCAGTGACCACTCACGGCTGACCCCAATAACCACTCCATCCACACTGGTGCCGGAACAGTCTCCGAACTGTGGGCGTCTCTAGTGTTTTCAAATTGGCCGGGAATGAACTTTTTGTTCTCTCTTTTGTTTTTATTGTCGACACTATTGCAGATGTCCTCATTTCCACCCCCTTTGCCCACCTCCACCCATCCCTCACCCCGCCCTTCCCTCTGGCTGTCGCCACACTGCTCTCTGCATCTGTGGGTCACACAGGTGCATCTTTTGGCTAATCCCCTCACGTTCTTTCACCCAGTTCCCCCTCCCCTCTGACGGCTGTCAGTCTGTTCCATGTGTCCATGCCTTTGTTTCCGTTTTGCTCATTAGTTTATTTTGTTCATCAGGTTCCACATGTAAGTGAGATTATATGGTGTTTGTCTTTCTCTGACTGGCTTATTTCGTTGAACATAATAACCTCCAGGTCCATCCGTGCTGTCACAAAAAGGCAAGATTCCCTTCTCTTTCTCTCTCTCTCTCTCTCTCTCTCTTTTTACTGCCGTGTAGTATTCCACTGTGTACATGTACCACAGCATTTTTATCCACTCATCTACCGACGGACACTTGGGCTGTCTCCAGCACTTGGCTGTTGCAAATCATGCTGCTATGAACACAGGGGCGCTTGTGTGCTTTCGAATAGGTGCTTTGGGATCCTTAGGGCATATTCCCAGAAGTGGAATTTTGGGTCAAAAGGCAGTTCCATTTTTAGTTTTTCGAGGAAACTCCGTGCTGTTTTCCACAGTAGCTGCACCAGCCTACATTCCCACCAACAGAGCACCACGGGGGTTCCCTTGTCTCCACAGCCTCACCAATAATTGTTGTTCATCGGTTTATTGACGAGAGCCATTCTGACAGGCATGAAGTGGAGGCTTATTGTGGTTTTAGTTCCCATCTCTCTGATGGTTAGTGACAGTGAGCATTTTTTCATTTGTCTGTTGGCCATCTGTATGTCCTTTTTGGAGAAGTACCTGTTCAGGTCCTTTGCCCATTTTTTTCATTGGATTGTTCGGCTTCCTGGTGTTGAGTTCCTGAGTTCTTTATGTATTTTGGACATTAACCCCTTATCAGAGGTATCATTGGCAAATCCGTTCTCCCATGCAGTGGGTTCCCTCTTCCTTCTGTTGATGGTTTCTTTGGCTGTGCAGAAGCTTTTCCGTTTGGTGTGGTCCCATTTGTTTTCCCCTTCGTTTCCCTCACCCGAGGACACACATCAGCAGAACTACCTGAATTGGACTATGTACGTATGTCAGCCCTGTAATAGCATATTTTAAAATCTTCATTCTAAGATAGGTTTAAGTTGTGGGTATCGGTGTTGGCTCTTCCAGTGATGAGCCATAACCTTCAACCCAGTCTCCGTGCCTCAGTTTCCCCATCTGTAAAGATAAGAAAACGTGATGGGGGACGCGCTTTGTCTGGCACACGACCAGCACTGGGTGAGTGTAAGCTGCTGGAGGTTTAGTGAATCTGTAGAAATCAGTTGGGCTGGTCTAGAGTAATCTGTGTTTGGTTTTCCAAATTAACTTCTCAGCTGTATTTGCCAATTTTCTTGTTGAATTGTTCCTATGGTTTGGGTTTCACACCTAATAGGTCAGACCCTGAAGCAGAGTAACAGGATGCAATCTTTTTCTTCTTTTTTAAAAAGATCTTCTTTATTTTACTTTTAGAGAGAGGGGAAGGGGTGGGGGCAAAAGAGAGGGAGAGAAACAGCAATGTGCAAGGGTTCCATCAGTAGGTTGCCTTCCAACTGAGGACCTGGCCCACAACGCAGGCACGTGCCTTGACTGGGGATTGAACCTGTGACATGTCGGTTTGCAGGCCAGCCCTCTGTCCACTGAGCCACACCAGCCAGGGCCAGGATGCAACCTTGAATTTGACACATATGGGGAGCTTTCAGGTCCAAATTGGGGGGAGAGGAAGAAGTGGGGAGTGAGAACTTCTAACAGTGGCCTGGGCTGAGTTGTCCCAAGGTTCGGTAGGCATGATTTGGGCACTCTTGATTCTAGATTTTGCCCCATGTCTAATTAAGCAGGCACGCCCTGGTTAGCCAGAGGAGTGGACATGGGAGCCCTGCTCGGATCAGTCATGGAGATGTGCTCCTTTTTGATTCACTCTGGTCCCGATCCCTGACTATTTCCATCTATTCCAGGGGTGTCCAACTCATTTTCACCGGGGGCCACATCAGCCTCGCGGTTGCCTTCAAAGGGCCGAATGTAATTTCAACCCCTTAACAGTTAAGGAGTAGTTAACATGTACACAGTCCTGAAATTATTTTGACCCTTTGAAGGCAACCGTGAGGCTGATGTGGCCCCTGGTGAAAACGAGTTGGACACCCCTGGTCTATTCCTCACCTGCAGGCCCTGAGCAAAACGCCAGGGACAGGTTAAAAAAACAACCACCCCCAACTCTTGGGTAACCAGAAGTCTGGAAAGGCTGCCCAGGAAAGGGTTGGGTGGGGCCAGACCAGGATTCACCCTGTATGTTATAAATGCTTTCTTCTTTCTTTTCTTGAGATCATTTAAAATGGAAATGATTTCCAGGCTTGGTGTTTTTATCCATATGCTGCTTTGAGAGACATGTTTATAGGCGGCTGTGGGAGATACGCTTGCCGCTGCTCAAGTCTCTATCCTGCAAGATTCTCGTAGCTTCTTCGGTGGGAAGAGTGCGCTTGGGGTTATGGGATTGCAGAGGGAGGTCAGACCTGCTTCTCCATGAAATGAGCGTGTACCAGTGAAAGACGAAGTCTCTGTCAACCTCATTGTTAATCTTGTAGCTGTACCTGGCATTCGCCTGGTGCTTACTGCGTTGAAGGCTCTCACCTGAGTGTCATGCAGGTGGCCACCCGGCTTGTGGCCCGTGGTACTGTGGCGTCGGCGCCGCCTGCGAGGCGGTCGCAGGTGCAGAGTCTCAGGCCCTGGCCCGGACTCACTGAGCTGCATTTTGATACGATCAGGTGGTCTTGCGCATAGCACTGGTGTGTCCTCAGAACCACCCTGGTGCTATTAGTTCCAATCAGACACGTTCCTTGTGGCGAAATACACATACTATCGATCGCTTTAACCACGCGTACGGCTACGAGTCAGTGACATCAAGTACCTTCACGGCGTGGTGTAATCGTCATCACTGGCTCCACCCCAGACTTTTTCATCCCCGCAAACTTTGTGCCCATTAAATAATACCTTCCCTCCGCTCTCCCCAGCCCCTGGTCATCTCTGTCCTGCTTCCTATGAATTTGCCCGTTCCGAATAGTGCCACATGTTTATCGACGGTGAAGGGGTAGACAACTGTGGTGTATCCGTACAGCGGAATACTATTCAGCCGCAAAAAGGGATGGAGTGCTAATAATGCTGTCACACAGATGACCCCTGAACACGCGCTGAGTTAAATGAGTCAGACACGAAAGAACAGATACTGTGTGGGCCCACCAACACGTGGAATCACGTGAGGACCTGGCGTGAAGTCACTGAGGCAGAAAGGAGAATCGTGGCTGCCAGGGACGGGGGGAGGGGTGGCCGGAAGCTGTGGTTTAGTGGGGTGTGCAGTATCCGTCTGAGCAGGTGAAAAGGGTCTGGACAAGGATGGAGCTGCTGCACAGCAATATGGACACACTAACGTGTGCCCTTCCCATCTGGCACATGACGAAACTGAGCGGTTCGGTGACTTTCCCAAGGACACACAGCTAGTATCTGGCGGAGGCCGGCTAGGTTCCCCCCAGGATGCCTGCCTGAGGACACCCTCGGGTCTTTATTTTTTTAAAGATTTTATCTATTTATTTTTAGAGAGAGGGGAAGGGAGGGAGACAGAGAAGGAGAGAAGAAACATCAGTGTGTGGTTGCCTCTTATGTGCCCCCAACCCAGGCATGTGCCCTAGACTGCGAATCCAACTGATGACCTTCCGGTTCACAGGCCGGTGTTCAGTCCACTGGGCCACACCAGCCAGGGCGTGCACCCTCAGATCTTAATTATGCCCCCACTCAGGGCCCTCTGCGACTCGTACCGACAGTGGCTGCTGAGTGATTTCCCCCTCTGGGTGGGTGTACACACGACGAGGGGTGTGGAGGTGGAGGGGAAGTGCCGGGCGACGGAAGGAGCTCCTGGGAGGAGCACCCGGGGAGTCCCTCCCGAGAGAGAGAGGGACCCGTTCTCTCCGTCTCACGCAGCCCTGACATAAGCAAGTCAAACTTGTCATTCGCCTCCAAAGCAGCAGCTTCCAGGATCCTAACTGAGAGATGCTAATTAGGAAGCACGGAGCGTTCGTCATCCTCGGGGGTGCTTTGCGCCTGGTGTTCGGTGCTCTGAGCGTCCCTGTCGACAAGTTACCGAGGTCCTGTTTTCGTGGCAGACGATCAGATGGGTAGTGAGGCTTTGCCGGGTTCCCTGAGAAGGAAGCCAGGTCAGAGGGGGAGAGAGCTGGAGTTTCTCCCCTCTCCTCTGTTGTCTGAATCCGGGTCTCCGCGAGAAAGAGCAGTAGGCAGCCATTGCTTAGTTTCGGAAAAGACGACACTGGGGCAGCGTCCTGTCATAAATGAGCATGCGGGCACTTCGGGATCGGTCCTGGGTTCGGATCTCGGGTTGCTGGTTATTAGCTGTGCATCTTCGAGCCACTCTGAGTCTCGGTTTTTTTTTTCTGTCTGTGAGATACGGATGATAACAGGCCCTCCTTTTCTGTGTTAGGGTTTAATGAGATAACGCACGTACCATGCTTAGCCTTCCGTCAGGCATGCAGGAGGTAATGATATTAGCAGCGACTGCTGCTGTCATGATTATGTAATTATTACGTAAAATACTACCAAGTTTTAGGATTGTCATCATGAACTGTTTTCCCCTTTGAGGAGTAAGGTCAGTAGGAACCAATTTGTTATTTTTAAAACCTTTCTTCACGGAAAATCGTTAACACAGAAGAAAATGGAAGTGTGAGCTTCCATAAACTTATCCCCCGGATTCAACAATAATCAGCACATTGCAATCTGGTCCCATTTGCCTCCTTTCTGCTTTGTGTGAGTACGTGTGTTTCAGAGCAAATCCAAAAGACTGTAGCCTTTCACCTGTCAGTACTTCAGTGTTTATCTCAAACAGGGAAGGCCTTTTCAACTAATGTGACCACAAAGCTCTTACCCCAGCCCATAGGATAAAATCCAATTTCTTAATATAATTGAATATACAGTCTATGGTCAAATTTCCCCAGATGTTCCTAAAATGTTTTTTTTTTTTTGCAATTGATTTGTTTGAATCAGGTCCCATTCTAGAATCCCACTTGCCTTTGTTTTTTTATGTCTCTCAAGCTCTTTATCTTTGTAGCTCTTTTATTTTAAAAATATTGCTTACTTTTGAAAATTGTGTCGCTGTCCTGTCGCATTTTCACCCTTCCTTGGGGGTGTGGTTTAACTTGTTCCTCTGTCCCCCTGAGTCCTATCAAATCAGAGCTAATCCAGAGATGCTTGATTAGGTCCTGGCTTCTTTATTTATTTTCTTGTGCAGGAATACTTCATAGGTGCTGCCATGTACTTTGTTACCATCACACCAGAAAGCCCAAATATCTGGATACCATGCTTTTCGTGATGCTGAGATAGCTCAGACGCTATTTGGGCGTCATCAGCCTGATGATGGGCCCATTGTCCTGTGCCCAACAGTGTCTCACCTGGGGCCTGGCACCCACGGATGACCACATGTAGGTCCCTCCTTCCATTATGGGGCATAAAAATTACGGCTTATACTCAGTATTATTCTGTAGTCCTTCCAGGTGTACGGCAGAGCGGTTAGACAACCGTGTGCTTTACAAAGTCGCCCCCCGCCCCCGATATCTCAAGCAGCACCCAGCCCCGTATAGAGGGAGTTACAGTACAACATTGTTGACTGTATTTCCTGTGCTGGACTCTGCATCCCCGGGACTGTCCCGTAACTACCAGTCCGTCCTTCTCAATCTCTTCGCCTTTCTCGCCCAGCTCCCCAGCCACCGTCCCTTCTGCTGGAATTGTTTTGTAAGTTATTTTTGCTTTCCATCTCCATGGGTGCCCTGAAACCTGGTTTGTAGGGAAAGGCAGGAGAGTGCTGGTCCCTTTCCCGTTACTTGCCAGTTTGTCAAATATAGGGTTAGTAGTCTAGCAGCACCCAGAGGTAGCCAGTGATTTTTAAGAATATTGTTATGAACTCGTGGATTTTAAAAAACTGACCTGGTGTGTTTCCATTGATTGCCGTTATTACTCTATTTAAAAAAATATTTTATCGATTGTGCTATTATAGTTGTCCCAATATTTTCCCCTTTGCCCCTCCACCCAGCACCCCCCACACCCCTCAGGCAATCCCCCGACCTTTGTTCGTGTCCACGGGTCATACGTATATGTTCTTTGGCTTCTCCATTTCCTGTGTTGTGCTTTACATCCCCATGGCTGTTCTGGGGCTACCGATTTATACTTTTTAACCCCCTTGCCTCTTCCCCCACTCCCCCAAATCCCCCTCCCATCTTGGAACCATCAAAACGCTCTCCGTATCCACGATCCTATCTCTGTTCTTCTTGTTTGCTTAGTTTGTTCTTAAATTCAGTTGTTGATAGGTATGTGTTTATTGCCACTTTATTATTCATAGTTTTGGTGCTCTTTTTCTTAAATAAGTCCCTTTAACATTTCATGTAATAATAATTTGGTGGTGATGAGCTGCTTTGTTTTTTTCTCGTCCGGGAAACTCTTTATCTGCCCTTCGATTCTCAGTGATGGCTTTGCTGGGTGGAGCCATCTTGCCTGAAGGTCCCTGCTTCTCATGACTTTGACTCTTTCTTGCCAATCCCTTTAGCTTGCAAAATTTCTTTTGAGAAATCAGCAGATAGCCTTATAGGAATTCCCCTGTAGGCAAGTAACTGCTTCTTTTCTTGCTGCTTTTAAGGTTCGTTCTTTATGTTTAACCTTTGGCATTTTAATTATGTGTCTTGGAGAGGGGCTGTTTATGTCCATCTTGGTTGGGACTTTTTGTGCTTCCTGGACTTGCATGTCTATTTCCTTCATCAAGTCGGGGAAGTTTTCTTTCATTATTTTTTCAAATAAATTTCCAGTTTCTTGCTCTTTCTCTGCTCCTTCTGGTACCCCTTGATGCGAATATTGGTTTGCTTGAAGTCGTCCCAGTGGCTTCTTAACAATCCTCATCTTCTCAGATTTTTTTTTTCTACTTGTTACTCTTCTTGGTTGTTTTTTGTTTTCCTTATGTTTCGTATCATTGATTTGATTCTTGGCTTCATCCACTCTACGGTTGATTCCCTGTAAATTGTTAATTTCCGTGAATATATGTTTCATTTCTGCCTGGCTCTCTTTATGCTGTCGAAGTACTCACTGAGTTCCTTGAGCATCCTTATAATCAGTGTTTTGAATTCTGCATCTGATAGATTGCTCGTCTCCATTTTGGTTAGTTCTTTTTCTGAAGTTTTGATCTGTTCTTTCCTTTGGGCCATGTTTCTTTGTCTCCTCGTGTTGGCAGCCTCCCTGTGTTTGTTTCTGTGTGTTAGGCAGAGCTTCTATGATTCCATGTCTTGGTAGCATGGCCTAATCTACTAGGTGTCCTGTAGGCTCCAGTGGCACAGCCTCCCTTATCACCCAGACTGGGTACTGGAGGTTCACTCTCCATGTGGACTGAGTACACCCTCCTCATGTAGTTGAGCCGTGATTGCTGTTGGCAGGTCAATGGGAGGGATGTACCCAGGCCAGTCAGCTGCAAGGAATGGCTGTGACCACTGACCACCAACCTCCACCCTCCATGGAGCATCAGCTGTGCTGGGGCAGGGTGGTGGTGCTCTGATGTGGTCTATAGCTGTCCACTGGGTGTGCAGGCCCTGGGGTTTCCCTGGGTGGTGCAGGTCAGGGTCAGCCACCACCTGTGTTCTGCCTAGGGCCACCCTGTGTGAGCTATAAAGCAATCTGCAGATGGCCACTACCTGTGCTGGGCTTGGAGGTTCCCAGGCAGAGCCAAACTGTGATCCAAAGGTGCCCATTGCTAGTGCCTGGTCTGGGGCTGCTTAGCTAGAGGTATGGGGCTGGAGGGCAGGCCCGTATGTTGGGTGGGGCGAAGCCTCAGGTAAAGGCCAGGGTGGGGCAAGCAGAGTTAGCCAGGTTGATGGAATCTCAGATATGACTCCTGCTGCGGGTTCTGTGGCTCTGTGGGGGGAGGGCTCGGGAAAAGCGCAAGAGCCTCTGCCCGCCGTTCTGTCTGGGAAAGAGCTGTCTCCCAGCTCCAGCCCTGATGCCAGATACTTCAGTTCCTCCCCGTATGCCACTGGTGCCTTTCCAGCTGCTACCCTGGTGGTGCTGGAGCTCAGAGGGAGGGAGTCTGCGTAAGTTAGGCGCAGGAGTCCAGTCGTTTTTTACATTCCGATTCCGCTGGTTCTTGCAGCCGAAGTTATGGAGGCTTCTCTTCCTGGCACTGGTCCCCTGGGCCCGGGGGGCCAGGGATGGGGCCGGGACCCCTTGCTCCCAAGATACCCCTCCCAAATTTTTATCCACCACACGTGAGTGTGGAACCCGCCCATTCCATGTCCCGTGTCTCCGGGTCTCCTACCAGTCTGCTGCTTTGATGTGGTCCCTTCAGCTCTGTAGTTGCCAGATTTCCATTCAGCTTGGTTTCTGATGGTTCTGAGTGACCTCTGGTCTGTACTCGAGTTGTGATTTTGATGTGGTTGCGCGAGAAGCGAGCCGTGTTCACCTGTGTCACCTTCTTGACCAGAAGTCCTACCGTACTTTATTTCTTACTCTTTTTGAAACTCAACATGTCCTGTCTGTGGGCAGTGGGAGCCACTGTAAGTTGCCTCCACGTTCTGTGGACGTGGCCTCAGTTGTCCTGACTGGTTCCCTTGCCCTCTGGTGCCACCTGTCGCCCCGGGATTGTTCTGTTCCCTGGACCTGGAACCTGCCATTTGGCAAAGAGGCCCCGACCCCTTTTAGAGAGAATGGTGCTTAGAAACCACGGCTGGGGACTGGAGGTGCCCCTGGGTCACCACCTCAGTGGGCAGAACTAGACGGTACATATTTGGAGCGAGAAAAGTGAATTCCTGATGGTATTTCCAACTTCAGTAGGAGATTATATGGTTTTACTTAACTTTTGATTTTATATTTGCGTCTCTTTTCTGTTAAGTGAAGAACCTTGGTTTCTAACTACATTGACCTAAATATTTATTACGTGTGTTTTAAAATAACGATACTACTGTAATTAAATAAGAATACTGAATATAATTAATATTTTTCATAGTTCTTTGTGTCATTAGGATATATCACACCAGACGTATATGTATATAGAGACAAAACACTGTGTTTTGAAGTCACATAAAATTTTTTTCTCTGTGACCTCGATTCACCAATTTGATATACAAATAGGTTCATTTCTCTCATTGGAGAAAATGTATATTAGTTTTAACCTCCCTTGAAAAGCAAATATATATAGACACATATGTACACAGTATATGACCAATATGTAGTAACAAGTGTGTTCATTACTGGTGCCCCCTTTCGCACACGGGAGATAGAGCATTGTACGCACGGTGTCCTGTAGTAACCCGGAGTGGGGCATCCCTGGTCCGTTTCAGCCCAGCCGTTTGCCGCACAGTGTGAGCACTTATGAGTTCCAGTTGATTCCCGTTGTCCACAGTAGCTCGTTCTATCAGGCCAGCACTGTGTGAACAAAGACGGAGCCGTAGCTCCAGGGCAGGTACAGGGCGAGGCTTCTGCAAGCCCCTGGTCCTGTTTGTACCAGCTTCTCAACACGTGACCTCGTTTTGTGTGTGTTTCTGGGTAAAGACACATATTTGGTGCGTATGGACATCGAACTCATGGCCAACTACTATAACTCGTGCCTGGAGGAAGCTTGTACCTAACACACACACATGTTCTCCAGAAAGCGCATCCCAGCCTCTTGCTCTTAGAAACGCCAGGTAGCACTTGAGCGCTAGGCTTGGGGTGAAATAGACACAACAACAACAACAACAAACCAGGCATGATGAAAAATGTGGCTCTAAATGGACCACAGACCACGGAGAGGCCGCTTGTTTATGGAACGAGAGCTGGAACAGGAGGCCAGAGAGTCACGTGGTCCGCCCTCCGAGGGCAGAGTGCGGCGGGCGACTCGAGGCTTTCCCTGCTCTGCGTATGTTTCCAGGGGACCGTGAAACACTGTCAGTGTTGATTCTGGAGTTACAAGTACATTTTAGCAAGCAGGCAAATCTGTGACTAATGAGGATAGATTGCATTGCATTCGCCTCTCCTTTCTTTCTCCTTCCCTCCGCACTGAGTTGTACGTTTCGTGGGAGGAGAGACCTTCCTCGGGTGTGTTGTCTTGGTCCTGTTAGGAGGTTAATGACGGATGCGAGAATCCCCGAGTGAGAGAGGATTCCTTCCTACGTGGAGCCTGATACCCTGAACATTTGTGTTTCATTTGGTTTAGATGTGTTTGCGTCCATCGGACATGGTTCTTTCTCGGGAAGGCCCTCGTCTGGCCCGTCAGTCATCGAATCTATCTTCTTACGTGAAGTCAGGCTCCTGCAGAATTCCCCACGGGTTTTATTTGGGACGGTTGTTCGCCCAGCTATCGGATTCACCAGGACTTCTCTAAACAGGAAACTCTACTGCCAACTCTGTGCAATCGTGCTTTTATCTGTCCCAAGCTGATGGACGTGGACTCTTTCAGCCCCGTAGACTCTGATGGAGAGGCTCATGACGTTGTCCTGACAGCTGGTCTTGAGCCATGAACTTCAGCCTGATAGGGAGAATTTCCCCCCAGAAAGTCTCTGAGAGGAGAAGTTGAAGCATTCTCACGAGCTTGCCTGATGAGATTTTGTAGGATGTTGCTAATTTGAGACTCCCTGGGTTTGCCCCGACTTCAGATAGGTGGGACCGTGTCTGGGTGTGATCAGCAGCCTAAATATACCGCGTCAGCGCGCCTGCAGAGGAAGGGAGCTTCCAGAGCGCTTGGGAAGGAGCCCTGGCGTCTCTCTGGGGACCGCTGCTGTTGGAGCCTTCATCATGCTTTGTTTACACTGAGTGCATCAAATTCCAGGCAGATAAAAGTTCAGCCTCTCTAAAGGGCTGTCACAGAAACAAACATTTGCTAAACTCTTCAGGGGATTTGCATTTACATACGTAAGAAAGAGCATCTACTATTTACAGCTTCTTCTTATTTTGAAAGGGATGCATCCTCTGGTGGCTGCCATTGTCACATTTATTTGCGTTGGCAAAGGAATAGGATTAAGTGAGCCCAATGCAGCGACTTGGTGGCGATGATGATTACTATCAACCAAGGAGGATTTATCGCGTGCTAGGCGTGGGGCGAAGGGCTTTATAGTGATTGCGTTTCGTTCTTACAGCCGTTCTGAGGAGATAGTATCAACACCCATTTCACAGATGAGAAAGCTGAGGCTCAGAGAGGTGCTGCACCCTCCCCAGAGTCACACGGCCTGTCGGTAGCAGAGTCTGGGTTGGCCCGACTTCAAAGCCTGTGTTAACCACCTTGGTCAGAAGTGTCCCCGAAAGCTGCTTTGTGATAAGGTCTCGCTGTGTGGCCTCAAAGCCAGCCTTCTTCAACTTGCTTAGTGTTTACTGAGCCTTCATCCCATGCCAGACACCACAGTTGGCACTCGAGGTGTTAAGAATAACAGCATCAGCCAGCTCTTGTGTGGAGTTTCATGTGCTCAGGGCTGTTCTGAGGATTTTACACGTATTGGCTCATGTACTCATCAAAATAATCACTTGAGGGAGGTCTTATTATTACCCTCCTGTTACAGCTGGGGAGACTGAGGCACAGAGAAGTTGAGTAAGTCAAACGTCGCACAGCGAGTACACAGCAGAGCCTGGATTCACACCCAGGGCCCCCGGCGCCAGAGCACTACACTGTTAGTGCCACTCAGAGATGGGACTCTTGTAGGGGAGTAAGAACAGCGCACGCATAGCTGTGATTTCGAGTGAGGAGGGGTGTTGTGTTTCTACCCATAGTGAGTCCGCAGTTTCATCGATTTGCCCCGCAAGGAGTTGGCCATCGGTTGGCTGCATACCCGTGCATCCTGAAGCCAGCTGGTCCCCAGTTCACACTCTGCATCTTTGTTCTCCAGTCCCCCCTCCCTTGCGCCTGCTCCGTGGTGTGGGCAACCACCCTGGGGACCTGCCCCCTCTATCCTGAGCGCTGAGTTTACTTCCACAAGTTAGGAGACTGCGTTATAGAATGTAGTCTTAGGAAGGGCCCCTCATCCTCCTGAGTCCCCGGAACACTCAGAAATCATAGCTGTACCTCTCCCGGGGGCTCTTGGGAGGTTTCAAGTTAATGCAGCCGAAGTTGCCAGTTTAGTGCCTGGCCTGTAGTAAGTGCTCAATTAATGGCATCAATGTGTTACTCTTCATCATCTGTTTCATTTTAATCCAGGCAGTGGTCCTACACTTCCTTTATTCCAGGTCAAAGCCACTGTCATAGGACCTACTTTATTGTTCTTTCACTTAAGTCATTCAAAATTATTTATATAGTGCATGAGCCACTGTCTTGGTAAAAAAAAAATTAGAATATTACAGATAGCACTAAAATATCCTTGGGGACCTGTGCCTGCTCCCCAGAGCTAACTAAGATGGTCAGTTTGCTGTGTAACCTTCTGGATTGTTTCCCATATGTTTCTTTTTTTTTTTTAAGATTTTATTTATTTATTTTTAGACAGAGGAGAAGGGAGGAAGAAAGAGAGGGAGAGAAACATCAATATGTGGTTGCCTCTCTTGCGCCCCCTACTGGGGACCAGGCCTGCAACCCAGGCATGTATCCTGACTGGGAATTGAACCGGTGACTCTTTGGTTCACAGGCTGGCACTCAGTCCTCTGAACCACACCAGCCAGGGCTATTTTCTGTATATTTCTATGTACACATCCTCTGTAATGTTCTTTTCTTTACTTTAGTAATATGTCCTATTATTAGTTCCTTCTTTTTCAAGTCTCCTCTGTCCTTACTGATTTTTGTCTCATTCTCCTATCAAGAGTGGAGTATTAAAGCCTCCAACTGTTATTATTTTTAAAATTTTCATTTATCTTTCAGTCTTCAATGATTATTATTACATTATTCCTCCCTTCAACTCCGTGAGTTTTAATTTCATGCATTTGGGGGCTTTGTTGTTATGTTTGGGGCTTTCGTGTATTTTGGGGCATGTTGTTTGTGGTGTTAATGCCATCTTTCAGAGTGCTGTGTTATAAACTATTGAACATCTGTACACCAGTCAGCATGGGTGGGATGTGCTGCCGTGATGCGGACACTGGCCTGCAGTGTCCGCGGCGTTATGCATGAGACAAATTCACACGGACTGCCGAGTTCTGTGGAGAAAAAGGGACGGCACGGCCACTCTCTCAAGGGGAGAGCACCCCTGACCCTTGCCTTGACAAGCTTTTATTGGGTTCAATTTGCACAGGAATACAGGGCGTATACGTAAAGCTCATCAGTCATTGTCAGGCAGTAATGATCAAACAATACATAACATTCAAACAACTCTGAGGGCTTATTCTGAGTCAGGGTCAGATAGTTAAAGGGTCATCAGACTTTGGGGAACAAACTCGTTAATACTTGGACCCTTATCATTTACATCCAGAGTACTAGCAAAGTAGGTTTTGTAGGATTTTATGTATTCTTTCTTAAGCCTGAGTGCCCCAGGGAACCCGCCCTTTCCAGCACAGGGTTACACCCACCTTCGGCATTGTTTCAGGCTTAAGTCAGGCAGGGGAAGTAAGGCAGCCAAGAGATTAGGAGACTTCTTGCAGACAGAATGAGGACTCCGGCTATGTCAAAGCCGAGGGGCAAGGGTCTATCATCCCCTTTTTCTATAGCCCCTCAGGTCCTTCCTTGAGGGCCCCTTCACGACCATGCCTGTCTTAGGTCATCCCTCCTTTGCGAAATCTTACCCGTCATTGACTAACCAGTCATCCACCCCGGGCCAAACAGGATGGGGTGAAAGGGGGCAGAAGTGGTGCTGCTACAGGGAAGATAAGCTTTGTTTCCTTAATGGTTTATGGTCCCAGGGTCTTTTTACTCAGCCTTAGCCACGGGGGATTACAGCTTCGGAAACCAGACAGGATGGTTCCCAGCACTGCCATAACAAACAGCCCTCATTTCAGCAGCTTAATACAACAAGAGCTTGTTTTCTTGTCTTGCTACATGTTCAGTGTGGGTCAGCAAGGATCTGTGCTAATTGCAGCCACTCCTGGGCCTAGGCTGCCGGAGGCTTACACTCCACAGTCGCCAAGGCAGGGAGAAGGGATGGTAGAGACCCCCACACTGGCTCTTGAAGGCTTCCACTTGGATGAAGCATGTCATTCCTGCTCACGTTTCATTGGCCAGAGCGGGTCGTACGGCCATGTCTTACTTCAAAGGATGTGGGGAAGGATAGCCTTTTGTGAGAAATGAACAAGGGATTAGTGAGTAGCATTAATAACAACCATCATAGAGATGTCCCATAGTTAGTTTAACCATTTTCCTCGTAAAAGTCATTTGGGATATTTCCGATTGTTTAGTTGTTACCAACGGTTCTGCAACAAATAGCCTAGTACACACCTGCATGAGGATTTGCTCTCTGCCATGCTGTGCTTAAAGCTGATGATACCCCCACTTACTCCTTAGAACGCTCCTCTGAACTTCTTAGTCCGTTCGAGACAGTTGACAGCCACAGAGAGACTCAAAGGTCGTGCAGAACAGGACCTTGACCCTGTGCTGAGGATCAAGGTAGAAATCTGGACTCTCTCTCTCTGTCATTGGGGTCTGAGCAGCCTGGGGGCTCTGGGACTGGCTCACCAACGAGCTGCAGTTACAGCAGAGGGGCGTTCAAAGCAGGGATGAGATCATGCCTGGTATGAAGAGCCAGAACAAATTTATAAGAGACCGTCTTTGAAATCGGTATTGAAGGGCCATTAGGAGATCGCAGGGAGAACTAATAGGGCAAGTGAACAGGGGACAGGGCAAGGAAGTGCAGGGTCCACAGCTGGAGTGTGTGGAAGTTGGCCATCAAGGCAGACTGAGGTCTCATGTCAAGAGCTTTGAATACCGACTTTGATGGGCAGTGGGAGCCAGTGAAAGTTCAAGAGCGGGAGAGTGGCCTCATCAGAGGTGTGCTTCAGAATGCCGCACCAGCCACCACGTAGGGCGACGGTTTGCAAACTCCAGTGCTTCGAGGTCCCAAAGAGGCCATTATAATGAATGAGACAGTGTCTCCCGAAATAAACCTACAGTCTAAAAAACAGCTGCCTGCTTGCTGGGTCAGGGCAGCTCAGGTCAACTGCCAGCCGCCTCTTTCAGTCGGAGAGCCATCCCCGATGGAGTCGCCATCGACTGGGCGTAAGATAATGGAGAGAGAGGGGGCGGGAGGACATGGGGCACAGGGGGAGGTGGGGACAGCCACGGCCGCGTTCCCGCTGAGTTTGCCACGCAGGAGTGTGCGTTCGGAAATTGCTGGGTCTTCTGTTTGCTTTTCAAGAGAAGCCAGACATTCAGCTTTTACGTGATTTCTCCTCGTTTTCAAAGGTGGGGAACTAATGCACGTCTGGGAAGACGCTTAGGCCCGCGGGCCGGATCTGGCCTAGGGGCCTCCACGGGCTCTTGTCCGGGCGGTTTTGTCTCCGGTGAGCCTCAGGCGTGTGCCTTTGGTGGCTGCATTTCCCAGCAGTGTGAGGAAGGAGGACAGGAGGAATGACTTCATCTGGCCGTCACTAGAGGGGACCCGTTGCCTTGTGTATCAACGCCTGCCTCAGCCCTAGTCTCATTGTGATGCCGGTGATGACCGAAGCTCACTTGTAGGCGCTGACGTGGCCGGGCAGGGCTGGTTTACAAGGTGGCACCCAGACGGCCCCATGCCTGGGTTCTGTGCACCATTTGCGAAAATTTCCTTTGACGTGGGAACTCAAGGTGTCAAAGATTCTTGTGTGGAACCTGTAGACCCTCCCTCCCCCGAGAATTCACCAGAGGACCCTCAGGGGTTCACCTGTCCTCGTTTGAGGCGCACTGATGTGGACGCTGTCGGAAGTAGATGGACTGGGAGAAAAACGAGACACGGAGGCGGAGTGATTCGGTAATATTTCAGTTGGCAAAATGGTAAATCGGCCATCTCCACAGTCTGCTTAACGGTAGGGTAGGCTCTGGTGACCCCGGGTGCAGGGGAGCGGGTGGGAGAGGGTCCTCAGGGTGCAGGCCTGGGTCGTAAGCCTTCCTCCAGTCTCAGAGAACGCTTCAAGGAGGAGAAGGAGGTATTTGAATCGAGTCTTGCAAAAAGGAGGAACACTTTTTAGGATGTATCTGCAGCCCAATGTCTGATTTTGTCAGGACCCATGGGAGACGCACGGGTGCGCCGGTCTCCCTTGGATTTCCCCACCTGCGGGGCTTCCCGGGCTGCGATCTGCCCAGGGGCTGAGCCCGCGTGGTGTCGCTCACCGCTGCCCCCACCGCCCAGGCGTGCAGCCGCATGGTGGTGGAGAGAGGGCAGAAAGGGTCATCCCTGGGGCTGCTCAGACCTTGCCTCTTGACTTCAGGGCAGGAAGAAAGGTCACCGCTGACACAGACCAGTGCTGCTGCCGTCACGGCTCTGGGCGACCTTGCAGCCCAGCGAACACTTGGTGTCGCTGACCGTCAGACCTACACGGCTGAAGTCCCAGGCGCCCGAATGTGTCCTTGGTGGGCTCCGCCTTTCTGAGAGGCCCTGCTGACCCACAGACCGCCACTGTGGGAGCCCCCTACATTCCCGTTGTGTTAAGCGAATGTACAGGAAAACCCGATCACTTGCCACGTTCATCGAAGTGTTGCCGAGCCCTTGTCGCTGCGCCAGGCGTGGAAAACGATGCGGGATGCACGGGGCGAGAGATCAGAGATCTCGAGATCTGTCTGCAGCCGGACAGATCTGATGGGTGAGACGCCGGAGGCCAGTGCTCAGTCAACTCTGAGTCGACTCTGAAGTCAGCTCTCCCGGCTTCCCTTCCATCATCTCTGCAGTACAGCAGGGACAGTAACTTCTCTGAAAAGTTATCGTGAGAACGCACCACAAAGCGGAAGTATAAAGTGGTGACATTTTTGGAATTTATTTTTTAGCAACCACTTGTTTTTCCGCCCAGTTCCAAGAGCCCCAGAACCCTTCGCTTGTGTCCAGGGCTATGAAGATCAGTTCACCAGGAAGCGCCAAGAAAAGAAGCGGAGAAGAGTGTTCCTGGCGATGACAGACGAAGTCAGCTGAGTGTTCCCTGAGGGTCAGGGGCTGTGCCAAAGTGCTTTGCACGGCTACTTCTTTGGTCCTGCTAATAACAGCGTCTACCCAGAATACGGTTCTTCCTAGTTTCCAGATAGGAAATCTGGTGAACCAAGAGTCCGATGTAATACATATCCCCCGTCACACAGCCAGTAAGTGGCAAGACCCCCTCTAGAGCCCCTTTGGAGCCAGTTACCCCAAATAGCATTGAGAGAGGGGCAAAGAGGAAAAGTCACGGGAGGGGGGGTGGGTGGGAGGCAGATTCAAGAAGTCAGGGTGGAGAACGTGGGGGAAGGCGTGTGTGTTAGTGACCCGGGACTGCTGAGGCAAATACAATACAGTACAATACAATATAAGGCAATAGAAATGTATTCTCTCACAGTTCTGGAGGCCGAAGTCCGAAGTCAAGGTGTCAGCAGGGGCCATGCTGCTCGTGAAAGCTGTAGAGGGAGAACGCTTCCTCGTCTCTTCCAGCTTCTGGGGGCTGCAGGTTTCCCTTGGCTGGTGGGTGCTCCCTCCAGTCTCTGCCCCTGTTTTCATATGGACTTTTTTTCCCCCTGTGTCTCCCTGTGTGTCTGTCTCTTAGAAGGACACTCTCGTTGGATCTAGGGTCCACCCCGATCTCGTATGATCTCTTATTTCTTACCATAGTTACATCTCCAAAGACCCCATTTCCAGACTTGTTTTAAAGCTTATAGGAGTTTCGGGGAGACACGGTTCAGTCCACTACAGCAGGATGGGCAGGTACAGGGGGAGAGCGGGAGGCGTGGAAGGGGAGGGGGCGGGGCATCATCCCCGCTCCAGGCACTGTCACAGCTTCTGGCAGTGGTGGTGGTGGTGGGGGGTGACTTTCGAAGCTCCCCCCACCCCTGTCACGTGAGCCGCTCCCAGTCAAAAGAAACCAGGTCCTCGCGTCCTGGTCCAGAAAATCAATGCACAAATCCCAGGACGTTTTTCCTTGTGGGCCACCTGGTGATGAGCGCTCTGCTTCTGAAGCCAGTCTGGGGAGGGGACAAGATATGCCACTGACTTTCTAGACGTCTCAGCCACCCCATCTCCGTCCCCAGCCCCCCCGCCCAGGGCAGGGCCTCTCACCTCTGGGCTGCTGGAGACTCACCAAAAGGTTAATTTGGAACAGACTGTTTTCAGAGCTGCTGGAAACAGTGTCTGCCCCGAGGGAACTGACTACCAATGAATTTTTTTTTTTTTTAACCAGCTAAGCCTCCCTCGCTGGCATTTCACAGTCTTTAAAGTTCCCTGCTCACCGTCTTCCTGAAAGACAACATCCGAGGAGCCCGGATTGGAGGAAAATGCTGTCCTCTAATGTGTCCGTCACAAATCACTCTTCCTTTTCCTCTGTTCGCCCTCCACGTTAGATTTTCACATCTGGTTCCTTGTTGGATGTTTGGACAACACGTGGCAGAATTAAGAAGAATAAAACAAGCCCTGGCTGGCATAGCTCAGTGGATTGAGCTCGGGCTGCGAACCAAAGTGTCGCAGGTTCGATTCCCAGTCAGGGTACATGCCTGGGTTGCAGACCATGACCCCCAGCAACCGCACATTGATGTTTCTCTCTCTCTCTCTCTTTCTCCCTCCCTTCCCCCTCTAAAAATAAATAAATAAAATCTTAAAAAAAAAAGAAGAAGAAAAGAGTTCCATGATCCCTTCACCCCAAAGCACTTACTGACACATTTTTAGTATTTTTTTGCCTTTACATATTGAGGTCATCTGCATAGAATGCTCCGCATCTCCCTTTTCTTGCTTACCTCTGTATTGGTAGCATTTCTCGGTCGCTCGCTTTAAAACGCTCAGGTAACTTCGAATCCCTGTGGACAAACGGAACTGCAGCTTTTCATAAAGGCACACGTTATAACAGAGATGTCCTACATTGGCAAGGTTTTGCTCTAAGTTTCCAGGGTTCCAAATGGTCTTAAGGTCGTAGTATATTTTTTTTGTGTTTCCCAGAAGAATATAACGCTATCACCATTTGAATAATACTAATCTCCATTTTCATTTTACCGAGAAAGCCAAGGCACAGCGTTAAGCAGGGTTAGATCCAGATGACTGAATACCAGGGACGTCGCTTTTCCCACTCAACGTGGCTGCTTAATTTTGATAAAATTAATTTCTACAGTTAGTACAGAATCACACTGAACATCCAAGGCCCTTGTTTGTTGCAGCGTCTCCTAGAGGTTGAGAGAGATCTAGGTCACGCCCGTGTTTTCAGTGTTCCGCTCCGTGGGAAAGGAAGGGAAGTAAGGGAAGGCCACAACAGAATTGTGCAAGTTGGTGATATGTTTCCAGTGTTTCCATTGAGGGAATCAACATGGGAAACACACGTGACAGTGTGATTCACGGCCTTTTGAGTGGCATCAGCTGTCTGCATTTGGAGTCCTTTCTGGATTAGAGGCTCAGGACAAGTGGCCCTCCCAGCCCAAGAAGTATAAGCCCTGGCGTCTGGCCAAGCACCATGCTGGTGTGTCTAAAGTCCTCCTTGCGTTTGCAGCCCATGCCTGTAGAGAGCGACTTCGTGATCGTCATGAATGTGCTGTTTGTCTAGTCGGTTCTGTAATTGATTCGGCAAGTGTGTTGGCTGCCTGACATTCTGAGAGACTGGGAGGGAGGTGGCCCCTGCCCTCAGGGAGGTGTCTCACGAGGACGTGGGCTTGGACAGAAAAAGATTCAAAGCATGATAAGAAGTCCTCGGATAGAGACGTGTTCGGGTACTGCCATAGTAGAGGAGGGGGGGTTTGTTTGCAGAATGTGTTAGTCAGCTTTTGCTGCGGTAACAGATAATGGCCAGCTTCTGTGATTTATAATGACAGATGCTCTATTTCCTGCCCGTTAGTCGGTGGGGCACTGTAGCAGCTCTACTGTGGGCTGTGGCTTGGGTTCAAGTCTGCTCGGTGGGACCCTTGGTCTGGAACCCAGGCTATAGGAACGGAAGCTACCTAGACATTCTCTTCTCGGGACAGCTCACTGACGCCAAGAGGTTAAACATCTTGTCAAATCACATTCCTCTGGCCAAAGCAAGTCACCTGACCACACCCATCATTAGTGGGGCAGGCGGGATTATTCTCCTTGTGCGCACACTCATGTGAGAGAAAGAGAAAGAGAAAGAGTTTTTACAGATCAAAAACGCAGTCTGCCACAGAGAAGATTTAATAGGCGATGATCTTTCAGTTGGGTTTTGTAGGATGCATAGAAGTTCATCGAGTATAACCGATACATGGAGGCCTGGAAACACGTGGTGTCTTAGAGGCAAAGTCAGTACTATGACCACTTGCTGTAGCGGGTTCCATGTGGCCTACAGGGCAGGAGCATCTGGTAGTGAACTTCCAGCACGATCAGCCCTCTGGTCTTAGAGACGGACATTCTTCCCTTTGCTAGTGACAGAGCAACACAGATAGGTACACAGATGTCCTTTTCTGAGGACCACGCTGGGGTTCGCGTCATGCTGGACTCCTGCCTGCCTTCTAAACCGACGTTGGAACGAGGAGTTCCCACAGCAACACACTCTGGAGCCTCCTTCCCAGAACCCCGCAATGCCGTGTAGCCCCGGGCAGCACGGTGGGGGAGCACAGGTGCGGCCCGGCCATACCTGGGCCACTCTGAGCAATTTCTCCAGTTGTCTCCAGGGGCCCTGGTGAAGTCTTGAAGCTTTTTAAAAAGAAAAGGAAGTTTCAATTGTGATAAAGTATAAACCATAATGCTTCTGAGGGCAAGACCAGTCATTGCCCAGCCCTGTTTTTCTTAGCCTTATGCAGGAACGGGCACAACGCAAAATCCTGTTAGCCAGTGCGAACTCTTTATTTTTTTTTCCATGCCAGACACTGTGCTGAGCCCTTTTCCTGCGGTATCTAATGTGAACCTCACCGCCATCCTAGGAGGCAGGTATTCTTATTACAGATGAGGACATAGAGGCTCTTTCTTGGTTAATTTTATTAACCAATGCTACTCCAATAAATTCAATAACAGTTCAAAAATGTAAAAATAGCCTGGCTGGCGTAGCTCAGTGGATTGAGTGCAGGCTGCGAACCAAAGTGTTGCAGGTTCGGTTCCCAGTCAGGGTACATGCCTGGGTTGCAGGCCATGACCCCCAGCAACAGCACATTGATGTTTCTCCCTCTCTCTCTTTCTCCCTCCCTTCCCTCTCTAAAAAATAAATAAATAAAATCTTAAAAAAATAAAATAAATAAAAATGTAAAAATAAAACAAGGAGATTAGCAAACATCGGGAATTGTTAAAGATACAGTGCACTCAACTGGGACTTCTTGGTACAGCCTTGATGTGACTGGGAAAGCACTGGGGGAAGGGAGTCGCAGCCCTCACACCATGTGACTCAGGGTAACGCCGTGTGCAGGCGCTGGCTAGTAACACACTCCCTGGTGCTAACAGGCGTGTGGACACCATACTTCGGTAAATGGTATGTTAGGTCATCGGGCTGGAGGGTAAAGCCCGTTGAACGACGTCGGGGCTGGGGTAGAGGCAGCAGAGAGAGAACCAGAGACGCAGAGAAGCGTCGTCTCCCACGTCACCACTGTCCCTTTGGTCAACAGCATCAGGAGACTTAGACCGGGTGGGACGGGAACTAGCTTCAGGGTGAACTTGTTTGGTAGGAAACAACAGTGGGGACAGTGAAGTGGTGTCCAAATTTCGTTCAGGCTGTGGCACCCCTTTTTCCAAGAGAAGTCTTACTGGAGATGCCAGTATAAAAAGCAGGTAAAAGCGAAGCCACTGGGTCGCAGCGGTAGGCCGTATCGGACTCCTGCCTGCTAGGTTCCAACACGGAACCCCCGGGGGTTCCATGGAACCCAGTGTGAAAACCACTGGCCTCAGGCCGTGCCCATTGGTCTTGGGGGTCAGAACCAAGTTTGAGTCTTGGTTCTGGGACTAACTCGCTTCTTGCCCTTGTGTGTTCACGTCGTACTTTCCTCACCTACAAAATTGGGTTGGCTGAGAAGACCTGTAAGGCTCAGTCTTGGTGTCAGTGTTCTATGTGGTGACAGACAGGGATTTACATACTGGGATTGAATGGGACAGTTCATTGCTCCGTTGCCCCGTGGCCTTGACAGTTCGAAAGACTGTCCCATAACTTGCTTTGGAAACGCAAGTGCAACTCATTCGAAGTACCTAGCTTTTCTCTGGGGTGCGTTGCTGAAACGTTTGCTTGCAGTGGTATATGACCCCCTGTGCTGTACCCGCCATTCTTGTCTGAGTCACAGCCCACTGGGTTGTGACCTCCGAGCTGCTGGGTAACCCAGGAGTCTCTGCGACCTTTGACCCCCGTGGACTTTCCTATTCACACCCCAGAGCCTGAGTATTGTCTCCATGTCATTGTGTCATAGAGACGCTTAAATCAATAGACGGCGGACGTCCTCCAGGTGGTGGAAGGGGCGGCTATCACGGCCTGTGCTTCAGTTTACTGATCTATTTCTAGGGCTGGTTGCTTAGGAATATTTTGCCTTGATGCAGGCCCTTAAAGGTGAAGGTGGGTGTGCATTTCCACCTTTGTTCGGATTTCGGAAGCCTTGTTTTTCTCTCCAAGCAGCCTCGCTCCATAAACATGCCAGTGGATTCTTAAATGTGATCCAGGAGAAAGCCAGACTCAGTCCAGAGCCTCTCGGGGGGTGGGGAGGGGTGGGGGGAAGCATAAACAAAGCCAAAGATAATGGATTTTCTAGTCACTTCTTTTCTGATGTTTACTTGGGAACATCTGTAGGTGGATACATGGCAAGTTCATGTGAACATAGTCTTTGCATTGTTTTTCCATATATGGATCAGTTTCACCTGTACTTGCATGAAGTACGAGTGGGAAATAGTGATGCCCCCTTGTGAACCAATTGCTTTCCATCCTTCTCTCTTGCACACACCTACCCCAAATGTTTCTTTTTCTCATTGCATGCTTCTTTCTGGGGAACCAAGGATCACATTGCCTTTACCCAGCCCAGACCTCCCAGTATCTCCCAGCCCTCACTGGGAGCTTCCACGTGATGTTTTCCCATCTCAAAGACAAGAAGTGTGGTTACCCGGAACACCTTTTCAGTGAATTGGCAGCTCCCAGAGAAGGGCTGTGCAAGGGTTATTACGAGGGCAGTTGTATTATTATATAGCTTTATAGGAAGAAAAAAGGAAAAGCTTTACAATATTAAAGATGCAGCTTTAATATTTCCGCTCCAGATATTTCTGGAAAGCTAACACATTAATTTGCATTTCATGACTAAACAGTGCGAGGTTAACTTGCTTTAACCTTGTATTCTTACAGGTGGTTGGTTCGCTTGCCGATTTTTCCATTCCCCCCTTTTTTTTCCCTGATATTCTCTCTCTCTTCCTCTTCTGTGCTCACTTAATCTCTAAACAGGTCAGGGCGGCAGAGCAGTTTCCACTGCGGCTGACGTCAATCCCGCCCTGCAGGTTCGTTAGCAGAGGGTGTCGGGAGAGGGGCGCAGCTGGTGCCCTCACCTGGAGACCAGATCTCACCTGAGATACCTGCCGAGTGTCATCTTGAGCTCCCAGCCCCTGGCTGGAGGTTGACAGGCTGGAGGCCTCGGGTCTCTAAGTTTTACAAATCCTGGCTGAGAGAAAGTGCACCTGTTCCCTCTCCATGGCATCAACATGGCAGCACCCCCCCCCCCCCCCGCCATCCTGAACAAAGACAGTTTATCATGATGGCCGATCTCATGGATGTCGCAGTCAGAGACAGCCAGGTTGGAAGCTTGGTGCTGTCAATTACTTTGTTCATCCGAGCCTCAGTTTCCCCAGTGAGGAGAATACAAACATCTACTCGACAGAACTGTTGACAGGCAGTGTTTCTCAAAGCAGGGTTCCTTTGAGCTAGCATCAGCTGGGCACTTGTGAGAAGTACAGGTTTTCACCCCCCCCCCCCCCCCCCCCCACACAGAGCTACTGAATCAGCAACGCTGAGAGCGGGCCCCAGGGGTCCGTTTTAACAAGCCCTCCAGGGGCTGTGACGAGAACCTCTGCTGGAGGGAGTCAGTGAGAGACTCGTGGACACATCCAAAGCTTATACCTTACTGGAAAAGGAGCTTTGGGAAGACAAGTGACTTCTTTTTTTTTAATTTATTTTTTAGAGAGAGGAGAAGGAAGGGGAGAAAAGAAGGAGAGAAATATGGATTGGTTGCCTCGTGCACACCTCTAGTTGGGGACCAGTCCTGCAGCCCAGGCATGTGCCTTGACTGGGTATTGAACCAGCGACCTTTTGGTTTGCAGGCTGGTGCCCAACCCACTCAGCCACACCAGCCAGGGCAACAAGTGACTTTTAAAACGTCTATCATCCATGCATCCCCAGCACCTGGAACAGTGCCTGTCACATGATAGGTACTCGGCAAATATTTGTGGAATGAATAAATGTTAATTAACTATTATCATGACCACTCAATTCTCATTTTCTTAGTAATTATTACATACGATCTTCCTACTTTTTGAGTCATGGTTTTCAATCAGAAAACGGGGAACGTGGTGTAATCTAGTCCAGATCCTTTCAGAGAGACAAGAGTAAACGACTCCTATCTCGTGGTCATTTTATTTATTATTTCCCTCCTGATACGGCTCAGTGTCTCATTCCCAGGTGTGAGGCAGAGGTGTGATTCCAGCCCCTGTCACCTGCCTTTTGGTGAAGGGCTCTTTCTGCCACAAGCAGCTGTTGTTTTTGGGAGGAGAGCCCAGTCACAGCAGTTCTGGGTCCTGTGTGTTTCTCTTTGCTTACGTGCCGTAGCTGTGGCACGTGGTCCACACAGTGCGATAGCTGTTCTCTGTCCTCCGCGGGCTGCCCGCCTCCCTTCGTCGCTTTCGCCAGTTCCAGGGGTCTACGTGTCTCAGGCCAGGGCGCGTTGGCCACCTCGGGGATGTGCGGCAGTTTGGGGCTGGGGTCTGGCGTGCAGGCAAGCCACGGTGATCAGCGCATGTGTCATTTCATCGGTATTGGAAAACGCATAACTAACACCTCGTCTCAGAGGTGCGGCTTACGGACAGATACTTGGCAGGACACGGTGGAAATGAACAGCGAAAGTGGGTCTGCATCAACTTGAACACAAATCGCAAAGAACTAACAGTTGTGATTTCAAATGAACTGCGGTGGCTGTGGCAAGGCTGAGCAGGGAGCATGTTTCGGATACACTGGCCCATGGGCGGAGAACCTCATCTTTGGGGTTAAACACAGCTGGACTTGAGTTTGGGACCCACCGTTCACCAGCCCTGTGACCTTGGCTAAATCAGTGAAGGTCCTGATTAGGGCCCTGACGGCCACACCTCTCCCTTCTTTTTGTGGCCTCAGGACACTGCTGTGTTCCTTGTGAGTGGTTTTCCCTGACGTGTGACACCCCCTGCAAAGGCCAGCATGTTCTGAACCATTTTTCACAAAGCATTTCAAACATTTTTTTTAATCCTCCCCAGAGGATATGTATATGGACTTGGGAGAGACAGACAGACATCGATGTATTGATGTGAGAGACAGCCATCCATCGGTTGCCTCCCCTATGCACCTCGGCTGGGAATCGAACCTGTAACCTAGAGGTGTGCCCAGACTGGGAATCGAACCTGTAACCTTTTGGTATAAGGGACAGTGTGTTAAAGAATGGAGCCACCTGGCCAGGGCAGTTTTTATTTTTTTTATGTACATATTTTAACAATTGCATTTGCCTCCTTGGATAGAAAGGACGAAGCAAAACGGGACCTTTCGTTATTGTCCCGGTGGTCACCAGCGGGGTGGACCACACGGGTTCCCGTGCCGTGGTCTTCCAGGGGTAGACCGGGGCATTGGAAGTGTCTGCCCCGAGGCGGGTTGCCAGGTAACCAGGGTTGTGCAGGATGCACAAGGAAACTTGAATTTCAGACAAACCGTGAATCGTTTTGTTAGTGTGAGAAGGGCCCGTGCAGTATTTGGGCAGGAATGTTTATCCTCCGCTTGTGGCTCAGAGACACTCAGGGCCATGTCCAAGGTCACACACACCGTCTGCAGCCCGGATTTGAACCTCAGCGGCCGAACTCCAGAGACTGTTTGTGACCTCTCTGCAATGTTCAGTGTCTGTGTGCGACGGATCTGTATACCATACGTCGTGAACCTTCGGAGGAATTTTTCTTTTTTAAACAATATTTTTATTGCCTTAGTTGGGGTGACACAGGTTAAGTACGTAGGTAGGTTTCAAGTGTGCGGTCTGAGCCATCACCTGTGTGTCGTCCTGTGTGTTCCCCGCCCCAAGTCAAGTCTCCTTCGTCACCATGTAGCCCCCCCACCCACCCTCTTCTTCCTCCCTGCATGGGTGCCTTCTTTAGTGCGGGTTTGGGTCATGGTGCCGGTGTTCTTACGGTGGGAAAGGGAATAAAAAGCTGTGGGTTACGAGTTGTAAGTTGGGTTTGCCTGTCTGCAACATTTCAAAAATCCAATGAATAATAACCAACTTGGGATCTATCTATCTATCTATCTATCGATCGATCGCCCCCAACACTGTGTCTGGCACACACTGGGTTTTCCATAGGTGGTAGTCATCGCGATTTAGAATTCAATGTCTGTGTTCTGTTTTTCTCTCCTCTCCCTGATGCATCCCTCAGATGTTCTGTGCGCACCTACTGCGGACTGACTCGAGCCCCGTAGGCTGCTGTCAGAGTCTCCCCCCACCCCCCGGCAGAGGGTCTGTTCCTGATGGGAATGTATGGCCAGCGTTGTGTTTCTTATTAGCTGTGCTCCAGAGAAATAGGCTCCTGAGTCTGTGTGTTGGTAGGGGTTGGGAAGCCCCCGGTCTGGGCAGTGAGTGGGTAGGAGGCCGTGAGCCTCCGAGTAAGCAGTCACGGGCGTCTGGGTTAGGTTGGGACCGCTGCACACGAATCCAGCAGCTTGAAACAATGCACATTTCTTCACCTCACAGTTTTCTGGGTGATCCGTCCAGGCAGGCTGAACGGGGTCCCCAGGTCAGGGTCTCGCAGGCGGCCCTCGGCGTGGCTGGGCTGCGTCGCATCTGAAGGCTCGCCCGGAGAAGCATCTGCTTCTCAGCTCATCCGTGTCGCTGGCCGGTGGATGTGCGTGCAGCTCTGTGACCGAGGGCCCCGTGGTTCTCGCTCTCTGTGGTCCTGGAGGCCACCTTCGTGTCCTAGCTGTCACCTGCAGGTCCCCAGCCTTGCGACTGTCTCTGCGGGCAGTCCACAGCTTGGCTGTTTGTCCTTCAAGGCCTGCAGGGAAGTCTTTCTCTCCAGTCTGCCAGGACGGAGTTTTACATAACGAGTCCCAGTTCTGGGGATGGCATCCAGTCCCATTTGCCATATTCTAGCGGCTGGAATATGGCAAAGTCACGTGTTCTGCCCACACTCCAGGGCGAGGGTTGTACCAGGGAGTAACAGGTCCCGGGCTGTCTTAGGATTCGTTCTGCCTCCCTCCGCCTCCCTGGAGACTGTGCTTAGATGTTAGTGTTCGGGCTTTGTGAGAGCGATTCAATGTCTCCCAAGACTTGGTCTACACTTTACTTTATGGCTGTGGCCCAAAGTGTGGGGGGAGGGGCAGGCGGAATTGCTGGGTGTGTGGCCGTGGGATAAGCAGAGAGTTCTGTGTTTTTGTCCCACCCTAAGTGTCCATGCTGTGTCCGTCTGATTCACATGCCTGTGTCCGGAGACAGTGTGTGTTCACGAGGTGCTGGGGTCCCTAGGGTGGTGCTGTGTGAAGCCCTAGGAAAGAGGGGGGCTTCTCGCCCATACCCGAGAGCCTGAGGCCGTCTGCTCCTGCTCCCTGCCTCAAAGCAGGAATTTACTGTAGACAGGTCCTTACCCCACCTGAACCGAAGCAAGCCAGGAGACCAAAGAGCCCCATGAGAAACTTTCTTCAAGCAAGTGGAAAGAGAGGAGCTTCCCTAACCTCTTCTCCAGCTGGAGGGCTTTGGAAGTGTGGCTGCACTTGGCTTGTGCTGAGACAGCTGCTGCTGCTGCTGGTGGTGGGGTGGGGGGAGCCGTCAGTGTCTGTTCGCAGTGCCACCCCCTCAGAAGTGCACCGGAGTCTCCTGACCCCCCCCCCCGGCCTGGGAACCGGTTTGCAGGAGGGTGACGCGCAGAAGGCCGCCGCCCGCCCATGGGAAGCCGCCTGGCAGAGGCGCTAAGTTGCTGAGCGAGGGTAACATGTGGCTGTTGGCGTGCGCGTGTACGTGTGTGTGCGTGTGCACACGCGCGCGGGGCGCACGGCACCCTGCCAGCCCGTCCGCGTGGGCGGCCGTCATCTCCAGCCAACCGAACCGTCTGCGGGGGTGTCGTCAGAGGAGACTTGAAAATAAAACGATCTTCCCGACGCTGTGGGGACTTGAGCCCACTATACCGGCAGGGCATCCGCCGGGTGGCTGCTGCCGCGGTCGTGGCCTGCCATCCCCAACCGGCTGGCTGGCTGTGCACGGCAGAAAGCTAGCACCCAAGTCACCTAGCTCACATTAAAAAAAAAAGATAGGAAAATTACCAACCCAGTGCTTATTTTTGTACCAAAGGGGATTTCCACCGGGGGGAGAATTTTCCACCCCTCTGAAGGCCGTTGCTACCTCAAAGGCGCGCCTGCTCAGCCAGGTAATGGGGACAGCACGATGGCCGAGAGAAGCCGGAACGGCAGTCACAGGAGACGCCAGCGAGGCTTTGATTGTATTTTTGGACACTGCAGAGCTGATGTGGTTTCCTAGTCAACCTCTCATGCTGCCTGATAACGGAGGCTGCTGGAGGCTGCTGGGCGGACTGGAGGGTGTCCTTCTGCTCTTTGCAGAGGCCCAGAGCTCAGACGGGCCGGCCAGGGAGCAGGGCGCTCTCACCTCACCCGTGCCCCGTGCCACGGCGATTCTTAGTGTGCGTGTCTTTCCTCATGGCACCCGTGCCTTGGTATTTTTTTCCCCCTCCAAATCGTTTTTTGCTGTGCCTGCGTGGCTTGAAGCTGGCGTCTGTCACAGCTTGGGTGATGGATGCTAACGAGGTGGTAATTTCTGATAACGAATTACCAGGATAAGGCTGCCCACCCTGCAAAGCTGAGTCCCAGTGCTTGCTGACTTGGGCAAAGAGGAACAGGGCAGAGGGGGAGAAAACCACTTCCCTCTGACACCTCCTGGGCAGCGGACAAAGTGTCACGGCCCTGCCCGACACGGCGCACCTGCCCTGCCAAGCTCTGCCTTGCCCTGCTGCGCTGGGGTGGGGGGTGATACCGCCACGCCCGTTTTATAACGGTGGGGGCTGCGTTCCCTGGCTGCATGTCAGAGGGACATGGGAAGCTTTTTTTAAAAAAAATTGAGATCTGATTCACATGCCGTAAAATCCTCCCTTTAAAGTGGATTTTCAGTTGTTTTTAATATATTTACAGGATTGTGCAACCATCACCACTGTGCCGGTTCCAGAACCTTTTCATCACCCCCAAAGAAACCCCATGCCCATTAGTGGTTACTCCCCACATCCTCTCCCTCACCCGGCCCCTGGCAACCCCTGGTCTACTTTCTGTCTCCGTGTTCGCCTGTTCTGGACACTTCCTCCCTGTGGAATCCTACAATAAGTGGCCTCACGCTCCTCGTGCGACCCCGGGACGATTTTTCTGCCGTGAGGGATGACGGTGTTGAACAGGCAGCAGGGTGACCCCGTGGTAATTCCTCACCGACAAGGGAATCCAGTAGCCCTTTGAGGGGGGAGACGGGCTGTTGCAGTATTCCACTCTGAGACCTCCTTTTCCCTCCTGCTGGAACCCAGGTCTCCCGGCTCCCGGTCCAGCGTTATTTCCATGACACCATTCCAGTGTGATGCAAGTTTTGGCAGAAAGATGTCCCAGGGTGGATCCAAGTTAGAAGGGAAAAAAACAAAACAAAACTGTGGTTTATGGATACATAACTTCAGCGGCAATGGCACGGACCTGAAAGACGCAGGAGGGAGGGGTCCCCTCAGAATGTAAATCGGGCATGAAGCCATCGAGAAAATACTTCTATAAAAAGTTTCCTGACCCTTGCAAAAGACTTTAAACAGAGAGGGCCTTGAAATAGCGATCTCATTTGAGATGACTGGATTTATAAGCAGTGTTTCCAGGGGAACACTATTGTGGTATCCTGGGCTTGGCCCCCTTAGTCCGGAACGTACAAGTTCCGTTGACAGAGGGCGATCACGGTTGGAGAAAACACGCACCCAGGGCGCCGTCCTGGGCTCCTGGCGTGCCAGGCTGAGCCCTGAGAGCTGTGAGCACCTACAGAGGCTGGATTTGGTCCTGCCGCTTAATAGCTTACGTGGCTTCGGACGATGCTTGTCCCCCTTTCCGAGCCTCAGGTCTTGCATCTGTAAGATCGGGAGAGAACAGTGCCGGCCCCTCGGGTATGTTGTGAGGGCGACCCGAGACGGTCACCCTCCGTCTTCACTGGACCACGGCATCAGCACCCCCCGGGCACTGAGCACAAGTGTGAAAGGTGGGTTTTCTCCGGGCCACTGAATCACAGCTCCGGGGGTGGCGCCCAGCCGTGTGTGTTCTAGCAGGTTCTCCAGGGGATTCTGGCGCCCACTGCGGCTGGGGAGCCATTGGCTTAGGAGAGGGTTCCTATTGGTATTTGGGGCTGGATAATTGTTTGGCGGGCAGTGTGGTCGTGCGCACAGTAGGATGTTCCGCTGAGCAGCACCCCGGGCCTCTACCCACTAGCTACCAGCATCAGCTCCTCCCCTCCAGATTGTGGCCACCAAAGAGAGTCTCCAGATGTTGCCAGACATCCTCTGGGGACCCAAAGCACCCCTCGTTGAGAACCATTGTTTCAGGATAAAGCAAGTTCCTGGCCTAGGGCAGGCTCTTAATGATTAACTTTCTTCACTTTCCTCTGCAGTGGAGCCCTCTGAACTGCAATAGGAAAAAGGAGGCCTCAGGATGCACGCCCTTCTCGCTTCTGTGAGGGCGCTGACACTGTAACCCGGCGTCTCATTATTTAAAAATAGTCACACCCTTTAAACTTTCTAACAAAATTTTCCTCTGGGTTGAAGCTAAACATGGAAAATCTCAGCCCTGGGGACCCGTGCTGATTCTCCCCCAAGAGCTGAGTAGCTGCACGTGGGGATTTTGGTGGAAAGTTTCAGGCTGCCGCGCGCGTGCGCGCAGAGCTTGCCGGCCAGCTGCTGGGGCACGCAGTCCCTCCGCCGCGCTGCACCGCGTCACCTCGGGCTCCTCCCCCGCGGGAGCCGCGCAGCCGGGCCGTCCCCGCGCAGCTGTCCCTCGCAACTAATAATAACCAGGAGAGATCTGTTTGCCTCTGCTGGTGAACTGCCGCTCGTGCCCGGGTTTTCTGTCTGTGTGTCACCTGAGTTCGAAGAGGCATCTGAGGCTGGGGAGGGGAGGAAGCAGCCCCCCCACCCCCGTGCGGTCCTGGAGCGGGATGACCCGGGTTCTAATTCTGCCTGTGCCGTCCGTGACCTTGCGCTGGACGTGCTGCGGCGAGTCATTCAGGCACCTGATCGTCCTCATTTCTGCATCTGTCAGTGGAACCTGTGATACCCGGGGCTCCTGTAGGGATACACTTTAAAAAAATTGTGGTGAAATATATATCATAGAAGGTACTGTGGCAGCATCATGTTAAGTGTACAGTTCAAGGGCGTTAAGTATGTTCCGTCACCCACGGTTCATCTCCAGGACTTTTCCATCATTCCAGACAGAAGCTCTGTAGCCCGTAAACCCTGACTGGCTGTCAGCGCGGGCCACCCCTGCTTGTGTCTTTGACCCGGTCTCCTCCTTCTCTTCCCCTTGCCCGTGTATTCCAGCTCTCAGTTCCCGAAACATGCCACTGAGCCCTTGCCCACCGCAGGGCCTTTGCACGTGCTGTGCTTGGCCGCCTGGCTCCCCGTGTAAGAAGACTGCCTTTGGCTGGTCCAGGTGGCAAACCACCCTTCCCTGTTCGTGCTTTAAGTTCTTTGGTGCAGCCTTAGCATTTGATCACAGTCTGTGGGGGTCTTCTGTCCGCCTCCTTGTCGTCTCTCTTCCCCACGAAAGCAGCAGTTCCGTAAGGGCAGGGACCCAGCCTGCCTTGCTCACCACTTACCTCAGGGCTCAGCACAGGGGTTCCGCTGGCGGGAAATCAGCTGTTTCCTCGCTGTCCGCCCTATGCCGGGCACTATGAGAAGCACTTGTAAAACGTGGTCTGATCTTACTCCACTCTGGTGTGGGTTATAAACTAACCTTATTATTTATATCACTTGGATATAACAGATACACACAGCCTGATATGCTCAATAGGATGCCGCTGGCTTTCAAAGTGGGAATGAGTCCTGGCTTCCCTGTGTTTTCATGATACGGTACCAGGGAGGTACTGTGAGTGAGGTGCTTATATGATGGATGGATAAACGAATGGATGGATGGATGGATAAATGGATGGATGGGTGGGTGAATGGATGGATGGGTGGGTGTATGGATGCATGGATGGATGAATTAATGAGTGGATGGGTGGGTGGATGGATGGATGGTGGATAGATGAATGGATAGATGGATGGATAGGTGGGTGGGTGGATGGGTGGATGGATGGATGGATGGATAGGTCGGTGGGTGGATGGGTGGGTGGGTAGATGGGTGCATGGATGGATAGGTGGGTGGGTGGATGGATGGATGGGTGGGTGGGCGGATGGGTGCATGGATGGATAGGTGGGTGGGTGGGTGCATGGATGGATGGATGGATGGGTGGGTGGGTGCATGGATGGATGAATGAATAAGTGGATGGGTGGGTGGGTGGATGGGTGAGTGGATGGGTGGGTGGATGGATGGGTGGGTGGGTGTATGGGTACATGGGTGGGTGGATGGTGGATAGATGGATAGAAAAATTATTAGGCTCCAGATCTCTGTAACCATCGGGCTCCAGGGTTGAAAGGAACCTCAAGATTCATCAGTTCAACCCCGTCTCCATGTGTGGCCCCCCTCCACTGCAGCGGAAATTGTGTGGGGGCCTTGGGTGTGCGGGGGACAGTTGAATGGTGACTTGGAACACAGGAAATTAGGGGTGTCTGACAAAGCCTGGCTTGGATGCTACCTCCTCCAGGGAGTTTTCTCAGATTGTCCCTCCTAGGCGCCCTCTCTCTGTCTCTGAAGCACCTGGCGTCTGCCCCTGCTCTCGTGCCCACTGCCCCCGCGGTCACTCGGCAGGACTGCGCACAGAGCTGCCCACTGCACCTCACCGTGGGCCCCGTCAGAGCAGGGCTGGGCCGGGCCGTGGGGCGCTTTCCTCTTGAGGTCGTCCGGCCTTTTATAGCTGCCATGGTGTTTTCCTGCTGAGGCCTGTAGCCGCTTCCGGGATGTTGGGGGCATTTGCTCTATACATGTGCCCAGGACACCCCAACACCCCCTCAGAGGGGCCCCGACTAGGACTGTGGCACTGGGAGTGGGGAGGCCCTAAGTCGGCCAGTCTCCTGTCCTCTCTCACGTCCTTGAGTGATATCAGTGCGTAGTCACTACCTGACCCTGCCGGACTTACAGCTACGACCTTGGCCTGTGGCCCCCTCTCACCCACTCAGCCGGCCCCCAGGGCTTGCGGAAGGGGTGCCGCTTTGCAGCCAGACAGCCCTGGGCCCTCTGTGCCAGTGCCCAGCTGGACTTGCGCCGGGCCAGTCGGTGGACCTGCTGTTCCCACCTGTAAAATGGGGACGATGAGGCCAACCTTTCAGGTTTGTAACAGGACTTGCCATGTGTTAGCTGCTGAGGTGGTTGGGAGGACAGCGGCGGTGGGGCGGTTACTGCACTAACGAGGGTCCCGTGAGTGAAAGAATTTCTCTTCTCTCCTCGTTGGAAGGAATAGCTTTCCGCTTCTCTCTGATGTCGACCTCACGCCTAGGTTAGCGGCAGATGGTTGGAGTTGCCACTCTGCTGTGTGTGTGTGTCTTACTCACCAAACCCCCTCCGAATCCCAGAGCAAATCAAAGCGAACAAAAGTCATTCAGGAGTTCAGGCTGGGGCGTGAACCCAGGACCGATGAGGCAGCTGTGGGGTTTGTACACGGAGGACACTTCCCATTTCCCCCTTTTCCGCACACCCTCCACTCATGTGCAAACACTTCTGCAGTTTCAGTGACTTCCGGGGGTGGGGTGGGGGAGTCACTCTTCACTTTGGGGGGAATGCCGAGATGACAAAGACAAGACCCCCTGCCCTTAGGATACTTAAAACCTCGGGGGTGGGGGGGAATGAAGATGTGAATATAACCAATCAAGGGACACATTTTAGGCGGCAGGCATAAATGTCGGAGTTCTGGAGACGAAGGTGGTAGATGGTTCTCCTGTGCGGGGAGAACAGAAGGCTCCTGGAGCTTCTTGCTCGCGCGCACAGCCAGGAGGCTCCACCCCGCAACCCCGAGCCCCCCGCCTGGCTTGTGTCCTCTGCGGAGCACTGGCCCTGGTGCAGAGGTCCCCGGTGCGGCAGAGGGAGACACCCAAAGAGTTGCTTTTCCTCACCCAGCAAAGCCACAACTGGTGTGTAAAGTCACGTAGGATGCTTTTTTTGCCTTTCCCCATCAGGGTCGCCCCCGAGAATAATCCTGGAGTTTTTGAACTTGGAGTTGCTCCGCAGGGTGTCTGTTTTGCTCGCCCCTCACATAACGGATAGAAAAATGCGTCTGTGCCGGGGCATGTGACCCGCCCCAGGTCCCCAAGCTCCTTAATCAAGGAGGAGCCGGGATTGAATGCTGGTCTCCCCCCTTCATTTTCCTTTTTCTTCACCCGTGCACGTCCAGGGCATGGTGATGATACTGTGTGGTTCATCTTAGCGGGGCCATTTTCTGGCTAAATTGAAATTCTCCAACTGTGTTTTCTGGTCAGAATCCTTTAGCTCGTGTGTGAAATTCACCAAATGGGGGAAAAAAATCAACATCGATGAACCCGCTCCCCGATTTCCCATCCGAAGCTGCTCAGTGCTGAGCAGCGTTCAGGGCGACAGCGTTTCAAACATTTTGCGAGAATCCACCATAAATAAACTGGAGACGGGTTAGCGGTTGTGTTTACAGCCTCTGTGCTTGGTCCCGTAGGTGTTGGTGGCTTCTCCTCCTCCTCCGGTAGATTTCACAGTCCGCCCCCTCGCCCCGCCCCGAGTCTGCTCTGGACTGATGTTGCATTTCTTTCAGGACTCTGGAAAGAGTTTTATTGTTTATTCGGGGGGGAAAGATTCTGAGGAGTTTGTTTCCTAAGAAACCTGCTAAAAATCGGAGGTGGGACTTCGGCAAACACCCTGTGAGCTGATGGGCGGAGTCTGTGTCCGCACTGTGCAGTGTCCCAGCCCCTGGGCGCGTTGGCCCTTGAGCACTGGCAGCGTGGTGGCCGGGACCGGAGAACCGAATGTTCACTTCTGTGGAGTTTAGTTTTCACTTCAGAGATTAATATTTAGTTTCTTAAACAAAACAAAAATTAAGACCCTTATTCTCCTTATGCTTTTAACTCAGCTTACCTACAGTGTTACTCCATTCGTGTGAGTCTCATAAATTTTTGTGGTCACAAATAAGGGGATTTTGCATAATGTTTGCCCCCGTTGACAACCAGAGTAGATTAAACATGTTCAGGCTATTGAAATGTGTTTATAAATTTGACATACAGGAATTTTTAAAGTGCTCTAATCGTTGACGGACAAGCCTTCCCAGCTACTTATATAGTATATAGAAACCTAGAAACTGAAACTTCTAAGTGTGCTGAGCCTTAAGCTCACCTCCTAATATTGTACATAAATTGAATATAATTTTAACTTAAAATGTGTATCTAAATCAGTTCTTCAGTTACACATTTCAAAAGAGAATTAAAACGGCGAACTCTTAAGTGGCTAAATTATATAAAGCATTCAGAGAACATAAAATAAACACTCCAAATATATAAACTCCTTAGTTCAAATGTTAACATTATGGATTTTAATTATCTTAAATATGTCTATTACTCATCCTAGATTTTCCCAGAATGTAAAGATACTATCACACACACAATTCTAAGCTTAAGTTAAAAATTTTTTTTATTGATTTATTTTTAGAGAGAGGAGAACTACTTTACATGAGTTGCCTCTAACACTTCCCCCTGGGGGCCAGGCCCACAACCCAGGCATGTGCACCAACTGGGAGTCGAACTGGTGACCTTTTGGTTCATAGGCCAGCGTTTAATCCATTGAGACACAGCAGCCAGGGCTTAAATTCTTTTTTTTTTTTAATCTTTACTGACTTTTAGACGGAGAGAGAGGAAGGAAGATAGAGTGGAAGAGAAACATCGATTTGTTGTTCCACCTATCATTCACTGGTTGATCCTTGTATGTACCCTGACCAGGGATTGAACCTGCAACCTTGACGTATCGGGATGATGCTCTGATCAGCTGAGTTACCTGGCCAAGGCTCGAAGCTTGAATTCTAATGAAAAGTTTTGGGGGTCCATTTCTCTGGTGGCCTGAGATCCCATGATGACCAGTAGGGATATTTTCCGGATTCCTATCAGTGTTGCCTATAAGATGCTCTAACCCTGCTTACTCACTGTGTCGATTATTTACGTGATTGTAATTGACTTGAATTTGCCTGCACACAGCTCCCTGTGCTGGGTGGAACAGGCTCCTAGAGTCTCAGTGAAGTATTGCCGGAATGAGACCTGCACTCAGTGCTTCTGTGTTTTTTGTCCTTGATTCATCTGATCTTCCTTGACTGCTGGGATCTTCGTTCTGGTTTCCCCGTAGTTCAGGCAGTGGATAAAAAGGCAACACATTGCTTAGGGCAGACGCTCTACAGATGTTTTGGCTGCTACTTGGCTTTAGCTCTCAATCCTGCCAGCTGCCCTGGGACCACAGGCAGGAGGACCTCTCAGAACTCGTGCCTGGCCCCGCCCCAGCCACGCCTCCTCCCAGCAGTGCCCGCCCACAGGCTTAAAAATTTTTTTTTCAACTCCGTGTTCCTTACCAGGAGGTATCAGGGTTGAAAATACAGGGGTGGGCAAATGTAGGCTTACAGTTGTGAGTGCGTGGAACGGAGTTTATTCTTGTGTTATTATTAATTGTATTATTTATTTGCACTGTATTACAACTGTCAACTTACTTTTGCCCACCTCTAGATAGGTGCAAGGCCATACAAGCTTCTGTTTCCCTGGACACCTTGGTTCCTGGGGAATTATTTAGGGTGGAGGTAAGGGAGGTGGACAGTGGGGAGTAAAGCCAGCCCAGGGCAAATGTCTGTAATTATTTATTAATATTTTTGCAGGACCTGCAAAAAGGTTGGGGGTGTTTTTAGCTGGGGACACAGCCAAGTTTGCCCATGGGGGCTGCACTTTTATCCGTCTCTCCCCCACGTTTTTCTCTCCGTCCTCAGGAGGGTGGGTCCCATCACATCAGCCTGCCCTCTGTGGCGATGGCAGCCCCTCTGTCTACACCCATTCACTCAGCCAGCTCTCCTAATTGGCGTCGCGGTAGGTGAAGAAGCCGGAGGCGGTGGTTCTGGACTTTGTGCCTTTGTTAGGACTGCCTGGGGACCTTGTTTAAAACAAATGAGAAGAGAAGCCCCCTGTCCCCAAGCGTCGTTGATTGCTTGCGCATATGCGGGTTTGGGGGAAGCAGGGGCTCAGCCAGTGTATTCTTAACAAGCTCCCCTAGGGGTTTCCGCTGCAAGCCCAAGTTCAACAACTTTTAAGCGTGGTGTGGAAGTGAGGAGGGGGACAGGCTTGCCGGCAACCTTAGCCCCTGCTTGTTCTCCTGGTGACCAGAGGCAGGTCACATGTCACTCTGTGCCTCCATTTCTCTCATCTCCAAAGGGGAAGTAAAAGGCTCCTTAGCCCTTAGGGTGCATAGGACAGATAATATTCATGAAGCATCGGCACACAGGCTGTCACGTAGTAACTGCTCAGTAAAACCAGCTATGGTTATGATGTTACTGCTTCATAGTTGACTGAGAACAGCATCATTGTTGACATACCTAAAGCAGTGGGCACAGGGCTGGCAAATCAAAAATATCGAGAAATGTCAGTTTTGTCTTGGCCAGCCAGGTGGCTCAGTTGGTAGGAGCATTGTCACATACTCCAAAGGGTTGCGGGTTCGATTCCCGGTTAGGGCACATACCTAGGTTGTGGGTGTGGTGGGGTGCGTGTGGGAGGCAACTGATCAATGTTTCTCTCTCCCCTTTCTCTCCCTCTCTGAAATCAATAATGAAACGCATCCTTGGGTGAAGAATAAAAAAGAAAATAATCCATTTTGGTATTACAAATATGTCATAATGCTATATAAAATTGTTATGTTTCAAGTTATGTATTATGTCTCTGAATTCTTATCTCTCTGTAGGAGGACAGACTGCGTGTTAGGCATAGTGTCGTGTGGCAGCACAGATCTTAACGTTACAGTAACGAGCATGAGAGGAAGCTACGGGTGGGCCTGGCGTCTAGTGAGTGCTGCGAACACCACGAACTCCTTTTTCCTGTTTGTAATGTTCAGGAGTGGGCAAAAGGAAAAGCCCCCAGAGGCATCCTGGGGTTCCCCCCAAAGCCGATGGCCCCCGGTGGTTTACAAAGGAGGGAGCTGGCCTTCGGCCCTGCCTCCCGCAGGGGCCAGACCCAGACCGGTGAGTCGGGTCCACTTCCGCCAGAGGGATCCGGCTCTTACTGGGATGGAGTGGGGAGGCAGGGCCCTCTCTCCCAGGCCTCCAGCCCTCAGCGGGGGATTGCCCACAGACGCAAGTAGGGAGGTGACTTGAGACGTTGGCGAGTCAAATAATTCTCTCCCCTGTCAGCTGGCCCCGCTGTGCGCCGGGGATGTTATGACAATGGTTGCTCTGGCAACCGCGGAAGGCGTGGGGCTGGCGGCGGTGGCCGCGGTGGCGATTTCCTTACCCTTCCTTGCCTGCCGGCGCTGAGAGCCCCAGGCCGTGGCCACAGAGCCAGGGCGCGCTGGAAAAGGAGTTGGGTTTATGGGTAGAGAGGCCGGGCCCCCCACCTGCAAGACGCTATTTTATCGAACTGCCCTGAGAAATGTGCTGAGCGCCTACTGTATACAAGGCTCCCCTGGGAACACGGGGCGGGGGCGGGGCGGGGGGTGGGGACAAGAACAGGGAACCCCATGCTCTTTCGAATTCACATTCTGATGGGGGTGTGTGATGGGGGAGCGTAACCAGGGAAACCAACAAACAGACACATTGTAGGACAACGATGAGCAGCTACCAGGGGGAAATCAGCAGGAGGCTCTGATGGTGATACTGGGAGTGGCGGGGAAGGGCTGGCACCGGAAGGACAGGAAAGTGCCATTTGATGCCTCAAGCTGGAGGGAGAGAGCCCTGGGCGGCAGGAGGAGAAGCGAAGAAGGCCGGACCCGCGGGCTCCTGGCCTTGCGCTCCGCTGCCGGCCCGCGCCTGCTCGGCGCTTGACCAGGCCCTTGCTGACGGGCAGCCCGGCGGGTGCGGGAGGTTCTGGGGCCTGCCTCTGCATCCGTGTGATGACAGGGGCAGTCATGTCACATTCCTGAGCCTCAGTTTCCTCCTGTGTGAAATGATGGTTGGGAGACGAGAACCACGCGTGGCTTCGCCGTGGGGTGTACCTGCGGGAGGATTTGTGAAGGATGGATCGTTTGAGGGCCCTTGGTTTGTCCCGCATTCCCAGCTCTCACTAGCTCTGCTTTAGTTTTTGTTTTTGTTTTTGTTTCTGTTTTAATAGCACCCAAGTGATGATGGTTTGGGTGCTTGCCCATGGTCTCCAGGTTTATCTGGGTTTAGATTCCGAGGGAAGAGTTCCCTGTTTCACATTAGAGATTTCAGACGTGATTATTTATAGTTCTGTCACATGTCTTGACTTTAAACTTTTTTGTTTGTTTGTTTATGCTGCTAAATTTACCATCATGCTAATACGGGGTACAGTAATAAAGAAGGCACTGAGGATGCTCAGATCCAGGAGGGTCTGAAAATTGTTCCATCTGTCGGGAAGGTGCCAGGCCGCCCCCTGGTGTGGAGATGGAGAACTACATCCCTGGGCTCCTGCTCTCTCTGAGTCCTGGGTTCCTTGTGACCCTGGGCCCATGAGACCTTTATTTTGCAACCAGGCAGCCCAGGGGCAGGGGTGGAGCTCAATGTGGATGCGCTATTTCCAGAAGCCCTGTGCTTTTTTCACTTGAAGATGGAACCTTTGGATTTTCTGCAGTTCAGCTCTGCGTGAACTGAATTGAGGGTGACCTAAAAATAAATTAGGGCACCCGGCAGAGTGAGGCACTACCACGGCCCTTTTCCAATTGTGCTCCTTGACCTTGAACCTCTAGACTGTTTGGACCCTCCACTTCAGCAGATAGCTACTGTGAAGAGGGCACAGGGCTGGGAATCAGGTCCTGAGTTCAAATCCTGACCCTGGAGCTTCTTCAGTTGTGTGAACTTGGACATGATTCCGGGGCCTCCAAGCCTCCGTGTTCCCATGTGTAAAGTGTTCATAACAATCTAACATGCACTTCAGCATTGTCACGATGCCCTCTGGAGCCATTCTGGAAAATAATTTATTTGGGCAATGCAGGGGGATTGAGCGCTGTACCCGAAGTTCCGGAGAGTGGAGGAGGTCAGTGCCCCTCACACCTTCCATGGTGAAGGATCAGCCTTTTCTTTCCTGGTGCATTGCAGCCCATACTTTTGTCAAACAGGGTAAAAAGGATTTACTAGAGAAATGAACGACACCAGAAAACTCAGGCAAAATACAAGCCTTCCTTTGAAAACACGCGATCCAATAGACGTAATTCCTCCATCAGTTAGCTAGCACCCAGCTAGCACCGTGTCTAAACAACCTCCATTTCTGTCCCTAACCCGGAGGGGCCTGGCCTTTGGGGAAGAGCACTGCCTCAGGTCAGAGAGCGTGTGTGATTGATTTTGTAACCCTAGTTCTTTGTATTTAGGAGGCACCTAAAAAGAACTTTGAGTGAATAAATGGGAGCTTTTCTTAGAATGAGCTGAGACCTCGCGTCGTTACCGTCCTGTGACCAGGAACGCTCCTCCGTCCGAGGCTGTGCTCTGAGGTTGCTTGGCCTCCTCAGTGCCCGCGCTGAACCCTGGCTGCCCTCCTGCTCTGGCTCCTGGCCTTTGGCCTCGTGATTCGTGTTTGCTCATCTGTCTGATCTGCCCCGCGGGGAGCTCCTCCAGGCCTAGACCGTTGCCGGCTGCCCCCGTCAAGGTCTCAGCCCTGGAGCTGCTCGGCAAAGGTCTGCTGTGTGCGCAGGAGCCCACGGAGGGGGAGCTGCCCTCCGGCTGCTGCCCTTCAGCTCGTCTGAGGAGGAAGCTGCTCTCCTTCCATGGTTCGTGGTTCGGACAGTGGCTGCTCGCTGCTCATGCTGCCCGACTCTCGGTGGCAGTGGGTGCTGTGTGTTTAAGATCTCTGGGCCTTCCCCAGGTTCTCTTTTCTAGGGGTGGGCCTGGAAGGGTGATTTTTTTTAAAAAGATCTTATTTATTTATTTTTAGAGAGAGTGGAGGGAGGAAGAGAGGGAGAGAAACATCAATGTGTGGTTGCCTCTCGTGCGCCCCCTACTGGGGGCTGTGGCCTGCGACTCAGGCCTGTGCCCCGACTGGGAATCGAACCAGCAACCCTTTGTTTCTGAGGCTGGCAGGCAATCCACTGAGCCACACCAACCAGGGCTGGCTTTTTTACAAACACCGTCATGGGCCAGGAAATTGGGGAAAGAGGGAACGAACATGTAATATTATCTGCTACCTTGGGACAGCTGCTTTGTGAAGATTAAGGGAACTCATGTCTATGAAGTGCTTAGCAGAATACCTGACATATGTACTATATATTACTTACATATATTTAAAATGTATTTAATAAAATGGTTGACTGTGTATGTCCCACATAGCTTTACTGATTTTCATGGGACTTGTACTGATTATCATATAGCTAATTTAAGCTTATAGAAAAATTAGGATACATACACATAAAAATTGTGTGTATATTATATGTAATATGATATTGTATTATATATGTATGTACTACACACATGGCATGACATATATTATATATGTATATACACACATACACACACATATTCCTTTCCCATTCAGAAAACAGGGCTATGTTGCACCTGTGACTTTAGCTGCTGTGTTTTCTCACGTGAGAGCAGATCATGACATTCTCTGTGTGTCAATAAACAAGAGTTTTTTAGACTTGGGTTTAAGTCCTGATTCATCCACTTGCCAGTAGTTGCTCGATGACCTTGGGCAAATTACTTAACCTTTCTGGGCCTTGGTTTTCCCATCTGGGAAATGGGGCAGTAACTGGCCCTATATGGCAGTGCCGCTAATTAGATAATTCATAAAAGGTGCTTGTCACAGCCTTGGTTCAGAGAGAAGCCCTGCTGGCTGACTGGTCTTGGGGACCTGGTGGGGAAGGCCGCTGAACCCCAGGGTCCCCGTTTGGAAAGTGCTTCTCAGTCTCTGGACAGTCCAGTCTCGTGCTCTGGGCAGTTTTCTGGGTTTTTCAAAGCTCAGACCAGCTGTTCTCATCTCCTGAAAGGTGATTCTTGGGTCCCTTCACCTCGAGGGGAGACCTGGGCCTGTGGCTGCCCTTCCCACTCGTCTTCTCCATTCTACCTGCGTCCTAAACGCGCCTCCTCTCCCCATCCGTATGTGTCACAGTGGCGCAGTCTCAGCATGCCCTTGGAAACCCCTCCCCCGGACCCAAGCATCCCTTCAGCGACTAGTTAGAAAACTGTTCATGCCTATGTAGGGGGAGGGGACTCTGCTTGTCTTCTGCACAGCCGATGTCTCAGGGGACGCCTCAGCAGGCCTGGGAGGAAAGGCGGCACGTGCCCATTTTACAGATGAGAAAGTGGAGGCTCAGGGGGCTGATGTGACTTGCCAAGGCCTCAGAAGATACTTACTTCTCCCACAATGCCGGGAAGGGGTCCCAAGATGAGGGAGACCCTCTCTGTCCTTGAAGCATCGACGCCCAACTTTCAGGTCTCCAGTTCGTTGGGAAGAACCCATGAACAATTCATAAAAAGTACAGCAGCCTGGTAAAGCGAGGGGGCTCGGGACTCACACCCTGGCTCCCTGACCTAAATAGTTCTGTGGACCCGGGCAGATGACCGCATCTCTTGATATCTCAGTTTTCTTGTTCCCAGAACGGGCCCAGACGACCAGCCTGGCAGCCGGCATCGTGGCGCGGTTTAACAAATGAACACACCCATTCGGAGCCCTGACCCCGCAGCGCCAGGCACGCCGCAGGCATCTAGTCCACAGCGGCGGCTCTCGTGCCAGGGATCCCCGCAGCGCTTTATCGCAGCTGACAAAGGGGCCCCGGGCAGACAGCGCAGAGCCGCACGCAGCCTGGGCTTTCGACCCCGGTCTCAGAGGGAGCCCTCGCCGAAGATTAAAAAGAAAGAGGCAGATCTGGGAACTGACGGGAAGGATCCTTGAGGCTTTAGTCCTGAGTGAAGCAAGTAAGCTGTGGAAAATGTGTGCTTCATGATACCATTTCTGTGAGAAAAACAACCCTGGACATGAAACCACACTGTGGTTTCTACCTGTGTGTACGGAAGTGCAGGGAACAGGTCTGGGAGGGTGGACGGGTCTCGGCAGGTTCCTTTGTCACCTCTGGGGCGAGGGGTCAGCACTAGTAGGGATGGTCAGAGGGAGCTTTGGCCTTACCGGAAATGTTCTAACTTGTTTTTTTAACAAGGGAAATATATACATGTGTTTATTAAATAAAGTAAATTAAAATAAAGTTATCCTTTATGCTTATTGGGGCTTTGGAGTCAGACGTGGGTGTGAACCTGAGCTCTCTGCTTACTAGTCGTGTGATTGTGCAGATGTGTCTGCTGTCGTCATCTGTAAAATGTAGATCTTCCTAGCACCTGGCTCCTGGGAAGGTGAGGCTGCATTGACTCGATGCCTGTAAGACCTTGAGCTTGGCCTTGAAAGTGCTCAGTGATGGTCCTTTTTACTTTTTATCATTGTGCTCACTTACTCTTTAAGATATCTGCTGTCTTTATGATAAACCAGTAATAATGCAAGAACAACTATGATACATTTTATAATAGAGTATATACAAATAAAATGCCAGGGAAGAATTGATGAGGACTCGGTGGAGAAGCTGACATTTGAGATGGACTTTGATGAAAAATTCAGGTTCCCATGAGTGGGTGGGATGGTGTGTCAGTTAGCTGTGGGTCGCAATAGCGCTGTGTAACACACGACTACAGAACATTATTTGCATACAACATAAAGATGTATTGGTCATACGTCTGGAGTCCGCTGCAGGCTAGTGGCTCTTCTGATCTTGGCTGGGCTCACTGACAGCTAACAGGCAACAGTTGGCAGTTGGCTGAGTTAGGATGGCTTTGTCCGGGATGTCTGGGAAGACTTGACTTTGCTGTGTTATCCCTCATCCTTTGGTTGAGTTGACTAGCCTGGACACAGTCTCGTGGAGATGGCACACATCTAAGAGAGCAAGTGGAAACATACAAGACCTCTTTCTATTGGCTGAGGCAAGTCACACGGCCATCCTGATTGAAGGGGGGCGGGCACTGTGCCTCTTTAGTGAGTTAACTGCAAAGTGGAGCCCGGAATAATCATCAACGAGTTTGAACTTTATGAGACATTGTTTCCCAAACTTATCAGCCTGATAGCACCACTGTACTTTTTGCCATATCTGTGTGTTTTCTTGAAGCCAATTCAATTTTTTAAACATACATATATTTTAAAAATAAAACTTTGTGTAACTACTGCAGTAGAAAGGTAGCATCACTTGCCATGAATGGAAAACAAAGAAAATAGATACAGTGAACACAAAAGTGTCGTTAAATTGTGCTAAATGTTGTTACCTGGCCAAGGCTGTGCGTCTGGGTCTTGCTCTCGTTGTAAAGAGAGATTAGCGAGCGTTGGCCGTTAAAGACACAGAATCACTCGCTGAACAGAGGCTGGCCCCTTGAGAGATGGGCAGCTGGCTGGAGGGGTTCTTGGATGGAGAAGCACATGCTGGTGCTGCGATCCACGTTATTTCAGGTCGTGCCTCGTGTGACCTCAAGTTATCAGTGACGCCCACACGTGGGAAAGGCCGCTTTCCAGGGATGGGTGTTTGAGCGATGACTCGGTTACCTTGCTGCTGCCTTCCAGCACCTGGCCTTTCCAGCTTTTCAGACTTCTGTGGCCCTCAGTGCTTCTTAAAGGCATGAGAGTGATGTCACTGACTTTCCTTGACACGGATTCCTCGTGTCTTTGAGAAGTTGATAGGGTATTGTTCGGATTTATTTAAAGACACCAGATTTTTCTTTCTTTTGTTGTATTTGAAATCCAACACAGGCATGTATATGGGCATATAATAATACACACTAAAACCTTATCTACTCAGAAGGGGAAAGGCTAAGGAAGACCAGTGAGCAAAAAAGCCAAGACTTACAGATACTGTTGATGAAGTAAGCATGTGTTACTTTCAGTCAATTTCTGTAAATTGAACGGATTCAAACCCTATTAATTTCTAAATCAGGACTTCCATAGTGAATTATGAAGACAGGTTTTTAAAAATCCAATTAAAAGTCCATTTTCTTACCGTATAACTTTAATCCGTACCTTTGAAACCGTGGAGAAATGGCGCATTTGATCTTGAAAGAGTGTTTATTATTTATTTGAAAACCGAGTAATTTTAATGTACTAGAAACGTAATACTTTCCCTGATACTGGTAGTCAGTGTATCTGGGGCTTACCCCTGCCAGCTAATGCTGGAAGGTGTTTGTGAGTTCACGGAACACAGAATCGGCACTGCTGCCGGGCCCTTCTGAGCGGTCCTCGGGTGCCGCCTGGCGTGAACGGTCTGTCTCCACAGTCCTGCAAAGCAGGAGCACTTGACCTTCCTTTCCCCGGCGAGCCAGCGGAGGCCTAGAGCCGGTGTAAGACTCGGCGCTGCTCAGTGGGGATAGGAGCCCAGTTTCACTGAAAGTTCTGGTTCCTTCTCGAGACGGCCTCTTGCTGCAGACACGGGCATGAAAACCGAGTATGGAGCAGCTGTGACAGTTGTGCAGCGGCGTTCTCGTTCTCTGGTTCCGTGTCGTGCTCTTCCGTTTGTTTTTTTTCCAACGACCTACGAGCCCTCTGCTCGGATGGGCGCCACGCGAGCGAGCCTTCCGGGCGCGCGCACGTCCTGCGCGTGAACCCCCTCGTCTCGGGTCCGAGGGCCCCATTGCGCTTTTCATGGCTGGGCGTTCTTTCCCAGGTTGTGAGCAAAGGCAGGATCCCGAGAAGACCCTCTCTGTCCTGGGATTTACTAGGACGGATCTGGAGAGTGGCCACGGTTGGATACAGGCTTCCTGCCTCCCTTTTCTCCAGAAATCCAGGGCTGGCTGGGAGTCTCTGTGCCAGACACAGCGGGAAGGAGGTGCCCTTCGGGCTAATCACGTTTCTTTTCCGAATTCCCAGAGCCTGACCCAGTACCTGGCACACTGGTTTAAATTAAAATTAAATTAAAATATATTTACATATTATTTTTTAAAGGTTTTATTTATTTATTTTTAGAGAGGGAAGGGAGGGAGAAAGAGAGAGAGAGAAACATCAATGTGCGGTTGCTGGGGGTCATGGCCTGCAACCCAGGCATGTGCCCTGACTGGGAATCGAACCTGCGACACTTTGGTTTGCAGCGCGCGCTCAATCCACTGAGCTATGCCAGCCAGGGCTATTTACATATGTTTTTAAAATTAAAACAATTTTCCATTACAGTGGGTGTACAGTATTATATTTGTAAATATTTTTTGAGCAAATGCGTGAACTGGAGGTCAGGTGTCCTGCCCACCCTTTACATATACCTAACCTTTGGCTCAGTTACGTCTTAAATTTAAATTAAAAAAATTTTCTAGATATTGGAAAAGCAAAGCAATATGTACTTATTAGAAAAATTCAAACAATATAGGTGCACAGTGAAAAGTGGATGCCCTCTTTCATACCAAGTTTTACAGTTATAGTTCACTGTAGATTTTCAGATTTTTGCTGTGTGTTTGTAAACATATTATTGACACACATATGGTTTTTAAAATACAGATGCAATCGTATCATACAGGGTCTTTTCAGATCACGGAAGAGGAAAATGTTGGAGATTTTTTTTTCCCCCGACTCAACATGTATCCATCCGCCCATCGTGGAGTTTATGCGTTAATAGTGTGCCCTGCTGCGAATGGACTTGAACGCGCCCATATTTTCGTTTTCTGCTAATGTACCTTTTTAACAATTGTTCTCAAGTTTTTAAAATCACAAACGCTGCTACAGTGACTGGCCAGTCTTTTGCCTTACAGACACACGTGTGTTCAAACTTTTCTGTAAGGAAGGTTCTGGAAGCGAGATCGCCGAATCCACGGGCACGAGCGTTAAGATGTCGATGTCGGTGGTGGCATTCTCAGGGGCTCCTCACGTGCTCAGTGTTAGAAAAAAAATTTTGCCAAGCCTGTTCAAACATCGTTTCCATTAAAAATCAGCTAATGCATCTGTCCACTGTGCGTTCTAATGTTTTGCTGTAGAGAAGCAAACAGGAAAAAAATAGATCACTCAGAATCTTACCGTAAGAGATAAGTAGTGCTAAAATCTTCTTATCTACCCTCCAAGGGCTTTTTTCTCTGCATTTATACACACAGAGCTTATAAAATGTTTACGCCTTATTCATACATTATAAATATTTTACATGTACATTATTTTTAATGGTACAGCATCATGTGAATACAATGTAATTTATTTACATTGTCCCCTGTTATTGAAGAGTTGGGTGGTTTCCTCTCGCTCCTGGCTTTTCTCAGCTTGGAGCAAAGCCTCTTCATATCCTAAATTGTTTCTTTAGTATAAAATCTTAGAGCGGCCCTGTTTGTTACAAATATAATGAGAGAAACAGATGTGGGCCAAATGTGTAATTTTAAATTTTGTGGTAGCCACAGAGACAGATGAAATTAATTTTTGTATTTGATTCAACCCAGTCGATCCAAAATATTATCATTTAAACATGTAATCAGTTATATTTTACACGAGCTATTTTACATGATTTTTTTCTTTGAAGTCTGGTGCTGTATTTTATCCTTAGAGTTCTTCTCAGTTCAGATGCTAAAATTTCAAAGTTAAAGGGAAATCTAGTCCCCCCCCCCCCAAATGATAAGATTGTGTCTGTAGGGTGAGTCCTAGGGGTGGACTGGCTGGGTCCCAGGGTACAGTCGTGGAACTGTGCAAGGATCCAGCCAACGGTCCCCCCCACCCACGCTGGAGTGGCACCAATGCGCGCCCCCCTCCTTTAGAATATGGAGCCGGACGGGGTTCGGGTGGGAGGCGACAGCGCGGAGACTCTCGCCCGTCTCCCTCGCGGCAGTGCCTCTGAGACGTGTCCTCGTCTGTGTCTTTGCAGAGCAAGCTGGTGAAGTACTTCAGCCGGCAGCTGTCCTGCAAAAAGAAGGTGGCCCTGCAGGAGCGCAACGCGGAGCTGGACGGCTTCCCCCAGCTCCGGCACTGGTTCCGGATCGTCGACGTGCGCAAGGAAGTCCTGGAGGTGACCGGACGCGGCCCCTGCCCTCTGCCCCTTACCGGCCAGCCGCCAGTCCCCCGGGCAGTGGGGTGTTGGCTGTGCCTGGCACATAGTAGGCCTTCAATCAATATGTACTGGATGAAGCCATCAGGGATCCCCTCTGCAGGGGTCATTAAGAGCGACCCATTGTAGCTCTGCCACTTGTGAACTCAGCCACATTGGCCAGATCACTGCACCTCTGTGGCTGGCTGTGGCCGGCTGTGGTGGGCGGGGCGTCCTGCGGCGGTGGAGGTACTCCACGCGTGTGCTGCGCGGTGCAGCAGCCACCAGCCACACGCGGCTCTCTATCACTCAGGCTGTGGTTAGTGCATGGGACTGGGGAACGGAAGTTTTAAACTGTGTTTAATGTCACCTCACCTGGCCAGCAGCCACCCAGTGGCACGCCATAGTCTTAGAGGGTCAGTTTTCTCAGCCGCTAAATGTGTGATGACTGTCTCCTCTTCCCAAGTAGCTGGCAGGGAGGATGCGTGGACCCATGTAAAATGTTCAGCTCTGGCACCTAATGAATAGCACTCAGGAAATGCCAGCTTCGTGTCAGGGGCGAAAGCTGGTGGCCTCAGGCTGTGTCTGATGCACAGGCATGTTTTTGTTTGGCTGATACAGTGTTCAAAAATTTTTTCGGTCCACATTTAAACGTTGAAAGGGTTTGTATAAAACCCCAGCTCTGGCTTCTCTTGAAAAGTGAATTGCTCATGACACTGAACTGAATTCCTGTCTAGTCACCGTCAACTGAATCTGCTGCCTGTTCAGTCCCGAGGGCTCCCAGGTTCAGCTTTGCCCATTGGTATTTACCTTGCCTGCAGACACCCAAGCTCGGATTCTGACCCTAAGTCACGAGAATCGTGAGCCCAAGGCCACCGGCCAGGAGGTGAGGAAAGGCTGGGGTTCCTGCGCTCTGCCTGCAGCTCACATGTGTGTCCACTAGAGGTCCCCCTTCTCTGGAGGAACTGGAAGTGTGGAGAAACCTCTGAAGACAGAGGGCCTGAGTTCAAACTTACTTGCTGCGTGATGTTGGACCAGAGGCCTAACCTCTCTGAATTTAGTGTCCAAGTTACAGACTAATGTTAGTGACGAAAATACCCACTTTCTGTGGTCTTTCTTTTTAAAAGAAAAATCCACGAAAAATACTTAAGACAGTGCTACATCCATTTCAATGATTATTATCATTATCGTTATTTTATACAACAGAAGCAGACCTGTTCTTTTGGCCCAGGTTTGTTAAGGCTTTCTCCATTCTTGGTGTCAGTTACTTCTGTGATTTTTGTGTGACCATGAATGTCAGTGTAAATTGAATATTTGAGGGGGTTAATTATAAGATGAAAATGCCCGAGTGAATCCCGCAGCCAAGAGGAGAATTCTTTTATGTTGGGAACCATCCCTTCTCAGTACGACTCACTGTGTGCTCTCAGATACACCTTTCTTAAAGTGGGGCTCACCTGCCAGGGGTTCCTGCTTGAGAAAGCCGCAAAGCCACTCGGTTATTGTCCTCTCCCTGTCTTGTGTCCTAGTAAGTTGTAAAGGCATCAACTGGGCTTCCTGGCTTTTGCCCTGCATCTTTTTTCTTTTTGGACAGAATTTTTTTTTTTGCTACGCAATTTTCCTCTTCCTGGTTGCGGAAATGTCTGATTTTGTTGTGATACAAGGGCCTGGCCACAAGAGGGCACTAGTATTCCATGTATTTTCCTAGAACAGGGGTGTCCAACTCATTTTCACCTGGGCCCACGTTAGCCTCGCAGTTGCCTTCAAAGGGCCGAATGTAATTTTTAGGATTGTGTAAACGTAACTGCTCCTTAACAGGTAAGCGAGAGCTCGGAGCTGCCACCAGGTAGAAACAAGGTGCCAGGCAGGATGAAACGAGGTGGGAGGCTACCATTAAGTGTTATAAAACGAAGGCTTTTTTTTCGTAGATGCATAAATATAGAAGTTTGACAGATTTCAAGGTGTATCCCCGTTACGATGGCCAGGGACACATCGTTTTGGGAAAGGGGGCTGGTGGCTGGTGGCAGTGAAGGGCACTGCTCAAGACATCTAGCAGAGAGCGGAGGGCAGCATCCAGAAACGGGCTGCCCGGTTTGCTCTGCTCTGAGTCCACCCTGAATTTGGGACGAGCCACTGCTGTACGAGCTGAGCAGGAGGCACGGAGGGCCCTCCAGAGATAAACAAATCGGAGGCTGGTTCCTAAGGAATTAGCTCCCACCATTGATGGAGCGCCCTGGGCGACGCATACGTGCTTCCCTACCCAGTATGTGTGCTTACGATTCCCGTCTTTAGGTGAGTGAAGTGAGGCTCATACAGGTTAAATGACTTGCTGCAGGTCATCTAGCTTATGAGTGGCACAGCCGAGATCAAACCCAAGCCTGTCTGATGCCCAAGTCAGAGACCTGGCTATTATGCCAACTTGCCATCCCCCCCGGTGCCCGGTGTCCCACTATTCGCCACTAGAGGGCAGCATGGTGGGCATTTCTCCACCATGGGCGCTGGATGTCTATTTACCCTCTTTCTTCAACTCCCTAGGAAATCACCCCAGGCCAGCTGAGTCTGGAGGACCTCTTGGAGATGACGGACGAGCAGGTGTGTGAGACCGTGGAGAAATACGGAGCCAACCAGGAGGAATGTGCCCGCCTGAATGCCTCCCTCTCCTGCCTCCGGAACGTGCACCTGGCAGGTGAGCAGGTGCCGTGGCATGGACCCCTCCCTGCCCGGTGCTCCGGGGTCCTGTGCCCTCAGCTGCAGCCTGGGATGAGACGGCCTCGGCTCTGGGTGGTAAATACGGCTCGAGAGCTGCCAAGGAGAGAGGCGCCTCACCAGCTGAGGAGAGAGGCTCCTGGGAGGCCAGAAGTGGTCAGGGCAGCTTCTGGGAACTCTGTCCCAAGGGGGGAGACCGTCTGAGCTTGTGGGACATTTGGTTCTGGACAGTTAGGGCCCAGATATGGAGATACTGGGCGTGTGCAGGGAGACCGGAATTGTTTTACCTTAGACATTCTGACGTGCCTTTGTATTTTGGGTCAACATCTTGAATTTTTACATAAACAATGTGAATTCAATATAAAACACACCAGAAAACAGATAAATAGACCTAAGTACCCTCAGCTTCACCATCCAGGGACCTACTGCTGTCCTTTTTGTATATTATTTTTGGTATACTTCTTCCAGAGCAATAGGTGTGTGTACACTACCTTTGAATTGTTCAAACTCCCGTCAGCCCTTCTCAGCAGGAGATCAGATATCATCCCCTTGAGGCCTTATGCTTCTCTCCAGCTTTATAACTTTCCCACAAGTTCCCCGGCCTTTTCGGTGTTAAGGGTGATATTTGCAGAGCAAACATCAGCCAAAGAGAAATGTTGTTGGTCCTGGTCCACCCGCGTGGTGGTGTCAGTTCCCGCCACAAGGTGTCACTGTTGTACAGAGTCTGGCACCATTGGGCCGATTCTTACCCGCAGATGCCCTGGCGGGATTCAACAGGCAGCAGTATTTGTTGAGTGACCGCTCCGTGCCGGGTGTGCTCAGGATCCATCAGTGGGCAAAGCAGAGCACATCTGAAGCAGGTCGTCGGCCCAGGTCCCGCACGCATGCTGTCCTACGTTCTCTGCTGCTAGCAGGCCTTGATCAGGGCGGTACCCTGCATCCAAAGAGACCGTGCACTGGAGGCTGTGCTGTCTTTGAAGGATGTTTCGGGGCATCCCTGGTCTCCACCCACTAGGCACCAGGAATGGCCCCTCCCATTCGTGACAGAAGGCTGTGTCTGGGTGTTTTCCAGTGTTCTTTCTCACCCCTGGTTGAGCGGCTCCGAAGGCCGGGTTGCTCCTTGCTCTGGTCCCATGGCCGAGAGGGGCCTCTCAGTCTAGCAGCGCCGACGAGCCTGCTTCAGGCTGCCTCCTGCCGGCCGGCAGTGAGAAGCGGGTGGGGGAATGGTGCCTCATGACAGCGTGACAGCTTGCGCCTCTTCGCCAGCGACTGTATTTCCTCCTCGTTTTCAAGGCCTGAGCACCGCCACCGTGCGTTCAGCCAGCCCCCTGTTTCTGGGAGTGGAGGCCGTCTCTGTATTTTCATTGTGGGCGGTGCCACGGCGAGCGGCGTGGGCTGTCGGGATCCGCGGGCACACCCAGGGCGCTGCCTCTAGTGAGAGTTCAGAGGAGTGTGGTCCCCCCACACGGCACAGGGCTCACATATCCTAAGGCTTCCGGCGAACACCATGCTGTTGGCTTTCCAAAGAGTTCGTATCAGCTTCTGCCTGCCCCTCCCCGCCCTCTGCCCCCCACAAGGTGGGAGAGCGAGCATTTGAGGTTGGGCTCCTCCTTGCTTTTCAGAGGTCACGTGTCCCGCTCAGAGCTGGGCTCCCGAGTTTGGCAGAGCCCTCGTGGGTGGGGCCGGACTCTGGGGCCGTCCGAGGGAGGCGTTGATGTCGGCCTCTGTGGGCCCAGCAGCCAGTCGCCCTCGTGACCCCTGGGGCTGGGTGCGGCCTTGATGGGGCCTCTGGTCTGGGATTATCAAGCTTTTTAAAAATCAAGACACACAGTGCCAAAAATGGTTTATATGGCAACCTCACACACACATATTACACACACACACACACACACACACACACACACGTGTGCAGATACACATACCCCGCTGAAATGTGTGTCATGAAACGGGACTGATTCTTCCTGTGCCCGCTCTTTCCCATTCTTCTTCATCCTGTGCCACTCCCCAGATGCTGGCAGTGATGCGCCACTTGGAATTCACACCTCACTTGGTTGGGTTGAAAAGTACTGGCCTCAGGGAGCCTCCTGCCTCCACCGGCTCTTCTCGGGCAACTGAGTGGCCACGTATGACGTCCAGCCTCCGAGCCGCAGGGCCCCCAACCGACACGCAGTGCCAAGTGGTGCACCAGTGCCCGCCTCCCGCAGCCCAGGGCACCTTGGTCCCCTCCGCTCCCAGTCTCCGTAGCAGCAGCGTCCCTCAGCTCTGTGTGTCTCAGGGACACTTTTCCCCTTTCTGTCTCAGCCTTTGTGGGGGAGGAGTTTGTTTTTGATGGGTGCGCCTCTCCCCCACTGGAGCGCACGCTGCAGGGGGGCTCACGCCGGTTTCCGCCCACCGTTTTATCTCCAGCCGGACCTTCCAGCTCAATGCCCGGCGCACAGTGGGGACTCGGTCCCCGTTTCTGAATCACACGCCTTCCGTCTCACGTGGGCCAGAGACACTCGCCAGTGGCTGCACATACGTGGACTGTCCCACGGATCGCACAGCGTCTCGGGGTCGGGCTTCTGATCGGACACGTTTCCCCATCGAGCCCTCAGTGCTGCACAAACCTACGAGTTACTTAGGGCTCCCTGGCTCAGGCGTGGGTTTCATCTCTCCGTATTCAGCCCACTGCCTGGAACGCCCTTCCCCCTTCGTCCTTCCCATGAATCCTGCTTTTTCTCAGGCCCCTGACTCAAGGCCTCTGCACTGTATTGAGTGAATGAATGAATGAATGATTGAATGCTTCTATCACCAACTGGCCATGCCTTGGACTGTTTGTCCGTTGTTTGTCTTACGCCCTCCTCTGCTTGTGACTTCCCTGCAGACAGGCGCAGGATGCCGCCGTTCACCCCCTGTTCTCAGACTGTGTTTGTCGAAGGAAGTGCAGGAAGTCATGCAATGTGCTGGCTAAAGATCTCCACCAGGGGGAAGCAGTGAGCCATTCCCCACCCATCCTTGCCTTAAATTGTCTTCTTCCCTCAAAAATTATCATTGGTTCTTTGAAGCTTCTAACTATCTTGGTAGCTGGATGATTTCATTGTTTCTCACCCTGCATCTTAATCAAAAATGTTATCCCAAACTAGGGAACAAACTCGTTTTTGACTCTTGCTTCTTAATCATATTTTTTCATTTGGTCTCCCCAGCTCTCAGCTGGAGTCTTCTACAGTGATGAAATAAAGTGTTTTAAATCCTGGTGTGTAGTGGGGACTCGTTTCCGTGCTGCTGGCTGTTGGGAGGATTGTATGAGATGATGCCGGCAAAGCACAGGGCCTGGCCTGGATGAGCTGCGTGGTAACTTCTGTTGTTACCATTATTGTCCTTATCACACTATTGCTGTACCTACCCTCATCCTACAACCACCAACACCATCATCACTATCACCACCACCACCACCATCACCAGCACCACCATCACCAGCACCATCACCACCACCACCATCATCACCATCATCACCACCACCACCACCATCACCACCAACACCACCACCACCATCATCACCATCATCACCACCACCACCATCATCACCATCACCACCACCACCATCATCACCACCACCACCACCACCACCATCATCACCACCACCACCATCATCACCATCATCAACACCGCCACCAACACCATCATCATCACCATCATCACCACCAACACCGTCACCACCATCACCACCACCACCACCACCACCACCATCATTACCATCATCACCACCAACACCATCACCACCACCACCACCACCATCACCAGCACCACCATCACCAGCACCATCACCACCATCACCACCACCACCATCACCACCACCACCATCATCACCATCATCACCACCAACACCATCATCATCACCATCATCACCACCAACACCGTCACCACCATCACCACCACCATCACCACCACCATCATCACCATCATCATCACCACCACCACCATCATCACCACCGTCATCATCACCACCATCATCATCATTGACACTGTCACCACCACCACCACCAGGGTCCTCTGGTCTTTCTCTGCCCCCACCTCACTGTCTTCCACCTTTTTTTCTATCCTTCCCTCATGTTTTGTCACCAGAGGGCCCCAGGGTTTCAACTCTCCTAACTCTGCTCTGTCTCCGGTTTCCCTTCTCCCCGAGCCCCTGTCTCTCTGAACACGGCTGCTCCCTTAGGGCTTGTCATGCTCTCTGTCTGCCTTGATTGTTCTCTAGGGGCGGCTCCCCTTTCCGTGGCCAAAAAGTGAAAGCAGGACCCCAAGCAGGTTTCCCAGGGCGCGCAGCCCCACCTCTGCGGCCCCCGCAGAGCTGAGGTGCTGGGTGAACTGACTCGGCCGCCGAGGAGCAGTCCCTTCGGTCGTCCCCGCCCACCAGCGTGTGTGCACACACACGTATCTGCCCTTCCCCAGGAGAATCCCGGCTTCCAGGCCATGGAAGACCTTGCTTTCCTCCCTGCCTCCCTCTCGTGCACAGTGATCCAGCTCTCACTATGCATCTGACACCGGCTGGGATCCAGGGCTGGGGGGCTTCCTCGTGGCTTCAGGGTGGAGCTGGGACCGAATGAAGGAGGAGGAGTTCTTCTAGGGATGAGGGGGTGGCAGGAGGGAGCCTGGGTCGGAGAGACCAGTGTGGCTGGACCCCGGGAGTGCCAGGGAGGTGTGGGAACTGGGGTCAGGTAGGCGGGTGGGGCCAGCCCCCGTGGAGGACCATGGCGCAGGGCTTGCCTTGTAGGGCTCTGAGCAGAAGGCGTTTGGGCCGCTTGTCTGGTTTTCACACCAACCCTGGCTGCAGAGCAGGGGCGTGGCTGCAGTGAGATGCTGGTAAATCTAAGGAGAGGCTCAGTGGGCCATGCAGGGGGCAGAGAGACAAGGCCAGGGTGCCACGGACACAGGGTGCCCCCCACATCTTAGCAGTCCCCCTGGGAGCCTTCCTCGTTGGGCCCCCGTTCCTCCTCCTGAGGGTCCGGGAAGAAGCGCCGGCCAGGAGAAAAACAGGATGCAAAGCAGCCCTGAAATAGGACAGACAGCCTCAGATGCCCCCTGGCGTCCTCCCCGGAGCCCACCCACCCGAACCCGCCTTCCTTTGCCTACAACAAAGAGGAAGAGGCATCCTGATTGCCCCATTGTTCCAGTTGCCTCTCACTTGGGGAGGCCAGGCGGCGAGGGAGCCACCTGTCCCAGAGTCCGCAGCAGCGTGGGTGATGCTTTGTCGCCCTCCACTGCGCGTCCCCACCCCAGCCGTCTGGTTCTGCAGGCTCCCGGGCCTCCCTGCGGCAGACGGAGGGCCACACTAGCGCTCTCCGGTGCCAGGGACAGAACCCGAGTGTGGCCACAGGCACCCGGGTAAGGCTTCCTCTGTCTCCGTCTGTCATGGGGGGCTGGGGACGTGGCGCTGATTCAGGCTGACCGGCTTCCCGCTCTCATGGCCCTTGTGCTCCAGACCCAGCCGCCCAGGGGGGCGGCCCCCGGATTCGTGTGGATGTCGACCCGTAGTCATGACAATGACACACGATTGAAAATTCACCTCTTCAGTCGCACGAATGACCTGTCACCACACGTACCAGTGGCTGACCTATGGGCATGACAGAGTTCTAGGGCCTAACTACCGACACCAAGTTCTGTCAGCTGGGCTGCCCTGGCACGAATCGAAGGAATGAATAGGAAATTGATCAGGTGGCGACCAGTTTCACTGACCAGGTGGCGCACGGACATGGGCGATACGACGGTGCCCGGGAGGCAGTTTTGACGGGGCGGGGGAGCGTCACAGTGGCTGTGTCAGAGCAGCGGATCCAGGGGCACACGTGTGTTGAGATTCGGTGCCAGGAATGCACTGCGACTGCGGAGGCCGGCTGGGCGTGTCCGGGGTCCGCAGGGCAGGGGGGCCGTCCGGAAGGGCAGCTGGAACTCCTGGGCACGCGCTGGAGGTGCCGACGACCGCGGGCAGAGCCGCCTTTTCAGGGCAGGGAAGCCTCGGGTCTGCTCTTCCCGCCTTCCCGCGGCCCATCCGGACTGCAGAGAGTAGTGTCTCTCTTCCTTCACATCACCTGACTGTAGACGTTCGTCACATCTGCTGTAGGGCGCCACCGCAGGTTAATGTTGGGTTGAATGGCCAAGGGCTGCGGCTTAGCCACGTGGGCACACGGAACTGACCACCGCAGCGGGCCTCTCTGGGGGTGGCGCTTAACCTAAGACGTGAATGACCAGAAGGAACCGGACATGAGACTGGGAGGAAGAACGTTTTGCAAAGAGCGAAGACGAAGGGTCACACTGATCTCTGAAAGCCCCTTCGAGAAGCAGAAAGCAGGCCCACGTGGCTGGACCGTGGGGAGCATTCTGGGGACGTGCTGCTGTGCGGCCGTCCACTCCTGACCGCAGTCAGGGGGAGGGAGGGAGGGAGGGCAGGAAGGAGGGACATGCCCAGAGAGGTTAAGTAGCTTGCCTAGAGTCACACAGCTAGTTCCAGGCAGAGCCTGTGCTTGAACTCACGGCTGTCTCACCGGAAACACGTGCCTCAGTTTGCAGTGTCCTCCGTGCCCACTTTCCTCGTCTGTTCCCCACCAGACTGCGAGCTCTCTGGGGGTGGACACCACATCTCATTAGCTCTGGAGCGACATCTGGGCAGGGCCCCCGAGGCTCACGCCCATTCAGGGGGCCCCTCCCTCCCCCCCGGGGTTCTGAATGTGGGGTGTCTCGCCGCCCAGACCTCCCTGCTGACCTCACCCCTCCCTAGGAAAGGGCCTCCCTTCTCCCGGGCACCCAGAGACCTGTTGACGCCCCCCAGCCCCACGCAGGCCCTGACCTTGGGGACGCGGAGCTCAGTTTAGCTCCGTCATCTGATCATCTTCTTTCTTTAGCACCTTTGTCCTGTCCCTCCTCCGTCTGGTACTCTGTGGAGGAGAAACCAGGCGGGCAGGCTTTGTAACCAGATACCAGGGCTCCCCGGGTGGCTGGGGCCGACATTGTTGGTCAAGCCCTGCCTCCTGAAGAGCTACCTTTAGCGTCACGGAGGGCAGAGGAACGGACTGGCCTTGCTTCAAACCCTAGGCTCCTTGCTTGAAAAGTGAGGGTCAAACAGCTGGTCGGCTGCAAGCCCTGAGATGCCTTTTCCTCCCTGGACCAAGTGCCTGGGACACTCTCCAACGCGGGCCTCTTCCTGGTGATTCCTGACGGCCACCAGGGGGCGCTGCCCGATAACCTTCCTTCAGCTGAGCAGCCAGAGGACGAGCTCAGGGGGCCTCAGAGGAAGCGCCACGTGGGTGTGCAGACTGGAAGGAGCCTCGGTCTCGTTGTCTCAACTTTCAAATAAGGAACAGCTGAGTCCCCCGAGAGGCGAAGGGCTTGGTCCAGCCATGGCAGGGAACAAGTGTGGGCTTAGTTCTGGGGGGCGTGGTGGGGCAGGGTCCCTCTCCTCTCTCTTCCTGCTGGGCGTGGAGCCGCAGAGCAGGGAGCGGGCCGTGGTTCCTGCCCACCCCTAGGCTGCTCAGGGGGGGTCCTGCTGCCCTGAACCTTCCCACGGCGCTCCCCTCAGGGACGCCGCCGTCGCCTCCATCTCCCCGCCACGCTGAAGACCAATTAAGAGAAGGAAATGAGCTCTCACGAAGAAAGCTCGTGAAGCAGGCAGGCTCCACGTAACAACTCGGGGTGTTGCAAGGAGACAGCTCCGAAGAGGCGGTGGCTTCATTTCCTCGGGAGACGTCTGGGAAGAGCGGGGGGGCCAGACACGGGGGTGACTCCAGCTGTGGGGGAGCCCCTCCCGCAGCCTGTCGGCTGGAAGGCGGTGAAGAGAAGCAGCAGGATTTGCCTCAGCTGAAATCGGCGTCTCAGCTTCGGCCGTGTGGCCGGCACGCGGGCACACAGATGAAAAAGACGCAGGCCACCGTCGTGGGGGGGGGAGGGGTGGGGGAGGGGTCCGCGCTCCCGGACCTGTGCCCCGCTGGACCGGTCGGTCAGTGGCAGAGTCAGGAAGGCGTGGGAGCTCCCAGCCTGGCACGGGAGTCCTGGTTGGGCCACCATGCTGCGAGGCCCTGGCTCCAGCCCCTTCCCTCCCCAGCAGCGCCTCAGCCCCTGGAACAGGCGTGACACTGCTTGACCGTGTCGCGTGGCCACGAGGAATAGGTGAGGCAGCACGTGCCCGCGCCTCCCTCGGCGGCTGCCTCGCCCGTTGAGCAGGACCTGACTTTGGTTCTTCTGGTTGGAGGGGGCTGGCAGTCAGGTGACCCCAAACGAAGGGCCCGGCCAAGTCGCAGGTTCCTCTCCCTGCCCTCTGTCCGGCCACCTGCCTGCCTCCGGGGGGGACAGAGTCCCCAGGGGCCGCGTGGTCAGGAGGCCCCGGACCTGGTGACGCCGGTTCTGTGATGGGTGTGGGCAGCCGAAGGTTTTGCTAGGACTTGGGTCAGGGCCTGAGTTTGACAGAGTATCTGCCCCCTGGGTGGGGGTGGGGGTGGGGTGGGCAGTGCCACCCTTTCCGTATTTTGGAGCAGGACAAAGGCAGCGGTCGACCACAGTCTCACTTGGACGTACGTGAGAGGGTTGGAGAAGTCCCCACAGTCTTTAATAAAGTCATGGGCCTATATTTATGCCCCCAGAGTAAGCAAGGTTCTAGACCAAGGGGCTCCTGCTCGGGGGATCTGTAGGTTCTCAGTGTGGTCCTTCCTCACTGCGGACCCCGGGACTCTGACTGTTGTCACCGCTGTCGGATGGCAGGCTCACCCGCCCTCAGGCCCCAGGCAGGAGAGTTCCTTGGGGTTTGCAGCGACAGCATGTGAAGGGCCAGCTCAGAGTTTCTCAGCCTCCGCCCTCGGACATTCGGGGCGAGTCATTCATTCATGGGGGGGCCGTCCTGTGCGTCGTAGGGTGTTCGGCAGCATGCCTGGCTTCCGCCCACCAGATGGCAGTAGCACCCCCCCACCCCCCCACCCCCCAGTCGTGAAAGCAGAATGCCCGCAGACAAGCCGCGTTCCCGACGGAGAGCTCCAGGCCCCCTCCGCGGACGGTGCCGCTCTCAGATGAGGACGATGATAATGATTCCAGCAGCTGTGACAGCCTCGGCGATTCCGAGGCCCGATGAAAACCAGGGAGCTCTGTGATGACGGGGGCTCTGGTGGAGCACAGAAACCCGTAATCGAGTTGGCTGTGGGCTGCTCGGGCCCAGAGCACGACTCCCCCGGGGTCCTGGTCAGGCTGACAGGAACCAGACGAGAGCTGGGAGCCTGGCTGCGACCCCCTCCCTCGCACACACGCGCACGCACAAGTACTCTCACACCCACATGCCTCGTGTCTCCCACTGCTTCGTGCAAAGTCCCACTGAAATGTGGACCTTGTTCACATTTCATCAGTTTTGCCGACAAACAGCTCCTGACGACCCTCTTCCCCGAGGAAACGCCTCCTGAAAGGCGACCGTGGTGGAGGGAGCTCGGGGCTGGAGGTCGGACGCCCGGGTCCCGCCCCGCCCTGACTCCTCCGGCTGTGGGGGACGGTGAGCCCCACGGCCCGGCTGGGCCTGCTGTCCTGGTCTGTCGAGCCGTGGGTGGCCTTCCCCGGGGACGGGAGCAATGGCCCTTAAACCCTTCTTCCCCCATGATTGCGAGTCTCAGGTTCAACCTTCCATGCCAGCGAGTGAACTTGGCACAGCATTCTAGTCCCCATGCTCATCGGCAGCTGTGCGATTCACACCTGGCTTCCAGTTGTGGTTGGTGTTGTTACTGTTATTGCACCGATCAATCCGGCGGTGCCCTTTCCCGGATTCTGTGAGTGCAAGGCATCAGTTTCGTCTTCGCAGGCGACGCTTGTTCGTGGGCTGGCACTGTCTCGTGACCTGTCCTCGGTGAGGAGGCACCGTAGGGAGGGCCCCTCCTCAGGGTTAGTGTGACGTCTTCTCCACTGTTACTCCTCACACACCGGGAAGCAAGGTGGCTGGGAGGCCCCTGCAGGGGGCGGGCGGCCCAGCTCAGCTGAGCGCACCCAGGGGACACTTTCTAGGGGAAGGCACAGCTCTGCTGAGTGACGGGGGCAGGCTGTGTTTGGGCTTCTTTGCCCTCTGCTCAGGTGCGTTATTTTGTTTTATTGCCACCCAATGCCAAGTCTGCTTGGGGTGGCTTTTATTTTTCTTTCAAATCATCAGAGCTCAAAACAATTAAAAAAACACATTTTTGACCCCCCCTTTTGTTTTGCAATATCTTTTTGGACCATTTTGTCAAAGCTGCGGGCAGCCTTTCAACGCCAAAGTCCGTAATGTGCACATCCCGGGCACCCACTTTCCTTTGAGGCTTGTGCCCTTGAACTCCTCCTGACCCCTGACCATGGGCTCTATTCAGCAAGGCCTTGGGCTTCCTGGTGGTGCCGATTCTGACAAGACACTGGGATTCCAGCCAAGGGAAGTTCTGCCCTCAGGGGCGGGGCCAAAAAAAGGCTGGGATGGAGGAGACCAGAGGTTCCTTTATGAAGGAAGGGCGTGGTGTTCCGTGGATTTGTCCAAACCTGCACGGTGCCCACGAGTGTGGGAGAGGCAGAGATAAAACGCCACCACCCCGTGTCTCTGCACAGATGTTTGTTGTTACCTACTGTGTACAAGGCATTGCTCCGTGTTTATGGTGCTGTAGACACACTGTGTGCCAAGACTGTGCATGGGTGGCCTCCTTTATAACGGCTTTGTGAGGTCCGGGTTGCCCCACCCTTTGTAAAAAAGGAGGCGGTGGGGATCAGAGAGGTGGATGAATTGGGCCAAGGCTGCACAGGTCAGGGCAGTCACGAAGCCAGCATTGCACGGCTCTGCACCCTGCCCGGGGCTCTGAAGGGAGAACGGGAGGGAGTGGCATCTGTCGTGAACCCCGAAGTGCTCCCCGGGAGCCGCTCGGCTGAGCTCACGGAGCTGGGCCCCTCCAGGTTAAAGCCCGTCGTGGGCTTCATGGGCTTAGACAGGGTCTTTGAGGAGCGTGAACCCACTGGGTGGCAGTCACGTGTCCGCCCCTTCCTGGGACACGCTGGTGGGCAGTTTGGTGCCTTAGAAGTGGGTCGGACCAGGGCCACTGAGCAAGTGGCACCTGGGCTGGGCCTGGAGGAAGTGGTAGGGGAGGGGACGGAGAGGTGAGGTGACACTGGGAGGGCGTGGGGACGCCAGGAGGGCCTGGAGTCTGCAGGGGCCGCTGCGCTGTGGTTCCAAGCAGCTGCTGGCCGGCCGTCCGTGGGCCTGGAATGGGAGCACTGTCCGTAAAGGGACCTGCGTCGTCCTTGAAAGGCCAGGCTGACGATGCAGAGAGGTGACACATGTCCAAGTTTGCAGCGCTGCGCGGGGCGGGCTCAGTGAGTGGTGGTTGCTCCTCTCACTGTGTTGTGTCTGGTCGTCCGGCTCAGGCAGGGGTTTCCCAGCGGCAGGTGAGGGTGGCGGCTGCCTGGGGACGTTTCTTTCAATGAAACGCCAGGTGAAGGGAAGCCCTGGGGGGCTGTGCAGCGAGAGGGGGACCCCGACGGTGGTCTGTTAGATCTCCACTTCCTTCTTCCCCAGTGACTCAGTTACATTGTCAACCAATCTCGAGGTCTGCAGGGCGTTGGTCCTCAGCACCGGCTGCTGCCCGTGGCCCCAGGTGCATGCTGGGAGTTTCGGGTGGGCTCCACGGAGCGGGAGAGGAAAAGGGGGAAGCGTGGGGGACTCTTCCACAGAAAGGGCGTCATTCCACTGAGCGCCGGCTTTGCCATCACGTGGTCCTGGTTTCGGATTCTGAGCATCTGCAGCTCACCTGCTCGTGACCTCGGGAAGGTGCTGGCGCCTCCGGGCTCAGTTTCCTCATCTGTGAAATGGGGTGAGGCTGGCATTGGGGCTGAGGCCGTGGAGATGAAAGGGCTGGGGGAGCAGGGAGCACTGAAGCGTCAGCAAGCCGGAGGGGGCCAGAGGAGCCTGCGGGGGACACCGGTCAGGGCACGAGTTGGGGCACCAGAAGTTTAAAGGGAGCGGGGACAAATTTCAGCGTCAATGCCGCCAGCCATCTGCTCTGCGTTTTGTGTGTGTCTGATGGCTTCTCGGGTCACATACTGCCCCTGGATCCACAGCCACTAGCTGCTTCTGTCTTAGACCGCCACCTCCTCACAGGTGTGGGTGGCGGGCACCGGCCCACACGGCGGGAAAACCGTTCAGCTCAGGGAGCCCTGGGTTTGGACCCGACACCTGCCTCCAACCCCCTCGCCCGGTTCCTGGGTCACCAAAGGAAGTCACATCACTCGAGCTTCAGCTTCTCTCCTCAAAAAAGGGAGTCAGAACTCTCGCTCTCCTTCCCCGCCGAGGCCTTGGCGAGGATGGACCGCTTTCCCAGCGGCCACGCGCTTGGTGTTGGGAGGGGCTGTTCCCGCCTGCACCGACCACAGCTGGGTCTGAAGCGGCAGCTTTCCCTGGGTCCCTCGGCAAAGAGGAGGCGGAATGTCTTTGGTCTCTTTTGAAATAGATTCCCTGGAGCCCTGGTGTCCTGCCCCCAACCCTGGGCCTGCGGACGCGATACAGCTGTTCCAGAAGACGCTCAAGCATCTTTCTGGGCACACGTTCGAGAACAGAGCCAGGTGCGCAGTCTGCAGGGGTCGTTGGGGTGTAGGGGGTCGTGATGGTAGTTCAGTGTGTAGTTCACATGCACGTTCAGCTTTACCCGGCATTTATTAACTACCGACTGTGCTCCCGGCTTGGGGTGCGATGCACCAGCTTTGCAGCCCTGGCTGAGTCATGGCATCTCTGTGAGAGCCCTCGTGTCCTGGCCTCACTGTTCGGGTCATCACAGTCCCCAGTTCTTGGCTCACGGTGAGGATTACACGAGATCAAATATGCAGAGCCCAGGCCTGGCACGGAGTTGCCACGGGTGCCTGGTAACTGGTACCTTGCTATTGTACTTATTGGAAAGTAAACCTTGTTTCTGTTAGGTTTCTTCGCCTGTCTGATCTCCTTGAGTGTGTTTCCGGCTCTCCTGCAGGGTGATTTCCCTTCATCTCCCCACGCTGTCTTCCGTGTGAGTTAAGTGCCCCAGTTTACAGATGCAGAAGCCCAGGCGCCCAGGCCGCAGGGTCCAGACCCCAGAGAGACAGAGGAGAGGTGGCCCGCACGGAGCCTCCCATCAAAGGCCAGCCGTGGCCAGGTGTTGGCGGAGAGATACCGCCAGCCAGCAACTAGAGCGGGAGAAGAAGGAGCTGACAGATGACGCAAACGCCGTTTTCAAACGCATTCATGGGGAGCGGGGAGAGCGCGCACAACGAAACAGGTTTTGTCCGAGAGGGCGTGATTGAATGGGGCCAGGGCGCGCGGCCGATGGCGTCAGGGTGTTTCTTGCGCTGGAGGAAGTGGTTGGGTTTTTTGTGCTCTGCCAGCCCCCCCCCCCCGCCCCCCGGCCCCCGGAGATGGGCACAGGAGGAAGCTGGAGCTGGGGACGTGTCCCATCTCCTTTACAGTCAAGAAGTCTATCTATTTAATGAAATTCCCTTGGAGTTCGGTTCTTCCCTTGAGCGAGTTTTCTCTTCTGTTTTCTTTCTTTTCCAGGACATCAGTTAGGGCAGAATTTATCAATGGAAATGACAGTGTTAGGAATAATAACAGTGTTACGAATGACAGTATTAGTAAAATGGTAATACAAACGAACAGACAAAAAAAAAAACCCAAACAGTAGAAGAATCTGTCGCTACCTTGTAGCTTACTTTAGATCTTGCTCCCTTGTCTGCCTCAAGGGTCTGAGGCTTGAGGTCTGAGAGAGTTCTGAGAAAATGTTTTTAATCATCCAGAAACTATTCAGGCTTTCTTAGGAGATGGTGTTCCCTTCCTCCCTCCCTCCCTCCCTCCCTCCCTCCCAGCCTCCCAGCCTGGCCTGCTGCTTTTAGGGGAAGATTGAGGACAACCTGCTAAGAATGAGCCTGTCTCCTTTAGCCACTTGGACATGTGTTAAATAATCTAATCCGGGGGTCAGCAAACTATGGCCGCAGGCCCCATCTGTCCAGCCGCCAGCGTTTTAGCGTAAAGGTGAATTGGGATGTAGCTGCCCCTCCCCACCTGTGTGTCGTCGTGGCCGCTTTGTGTGCAATGGCCCAGCTGAGTGGTTACAACAGGGGCCTTGCGGCCCACAGGCAGGAGTAGTTACTGTCTTGTCACTCACAGAGGAAGTCCCCCGGCCTCGCTCTGGTCCTTGGCTGTGCTCCTCTGTCACAGGTTTTCAACTGGTTCCTGCCGTGTGTGCTTGTGCAGACGTAGTCTCATCCACTCATTCACCGAGGGTTTGGGAATCCCTTTCTTGGTGCCACACCCCCCGTCGGGTACAAGGGGTGACTTCTGTCCGTGAGGAATTACACAGAGCACTAAGGTGCGGAGGGCAGAGTCTGCCGCAGTGGCAACATGGAGGAGGAAACAGGCAGTGATTTGGAGGTTGCGTGCAGGCGAACGCTAGGGACGCCTTCCTGGAGGAGGAGACATTCGAGGTGGGTATAAAAATGGGAAGTGTCCCAAGTGCCGAGGGGCCAGGACCCTCCAGGTCAGGCAGTGACCTGTATGTAGTCAGGCATGACTTTGAGATAAGTCAAAGTCAAGGACATTGTGATGAATCGTGACCAGCTCAGGGCGCTGCACGTCAGCCTGGAGGAGGAGGAGGGTTCAGGAGACGAGGGAAGGGGAGGAGGTAGCGACACGGCTACAGGGCCATGCGAGAGCCCTCCCAGGACGGGAGCGGTGACTTCTCTGTTTTCATTCCATGACGATGAGCTCCAGGGCTCAGCCCAGGGGCCGTGCGTGGTTGATTGGACTCCTCGAACTGGGGGGCGCCCCGAGGACACCCACCCTGTCTGTGGGAGGCTCTGGAGCTGGCTGATCTGGGTCCAGCTCGGCTTTCCATTTTTATACCCATCTCAGATGTCTCCACACCCTTCAGAACTCCTTCCTCCTTTTGGAACTCACTGCCTGCCTTCTGAGGCCGACGGGAATCTTAGCACGAGAACGATCTAAGGCACGGTTGTGTTTTCATGGCGCAGTGGGGCAGGGGGCAGCTGGGAGATCGGCCGGGGCAGAAGGACCTGCAGTCCGGTGCATTCCGTAGAGTGGTCAGATCCCAGAAGGACGGCCTGGTGGTCTGGATGCCCTTCGAGGGCCTGAGGTCCTCAGGGCCGAGAGGTCCCAGAGCTGGCAAGGTCGGGACCAGCTGACGTTGGCCACGAGGCTGCCTTTGTAACTCAGGATGGCTCGGCCACGAGGGCAGGTGCGGGAGTCTTTCTCTTTGCTTTGATGAGGGGGTTTAGACATCTGTGCTTCCTCATCTGTGAAGTGGGGATAATTCCAGCAGTCACTTCGTAGGGTTATTTTAAGAATTTAACGAGTGGAAATACACTGAACAAGTGCCTGGGGCACAGTGAGCACGCAGCAGAATGACTTCGTCATTAAATTGCCGCCCAGGGCAGCATTTTGTGAAGGATGCTGAGGGGCTTTGCATGAAGAGGAAGCAGACAGGTTTCTTTCTGGTGGGGGTTCTCGGTGCCGTTAGTAAGTTGCTATGCACTGAGTTTACTGACACTATCATGTCCCCCCCCCCATCCCCTGAGCTTGGCCGTGGGCTGTGTGTCCACTGGGCATGTGCTGAGAAGCATCTCGTGAAACCGGCTTTGGGAAACGCTGTTCACATTTGGTAATGGGGTGATACTACTGGGGACTTCCCCTGGGCCGGGCACTGCGCCAGGCTCTGGGGACACGAGAGTGAACAAGAAACACACAGTCCTGGCCTTGTGGGCCACAGTGACAGCTCCAGAGTTAACTAACGTGAGAGTCCTGAGCGGCTCTGCTCCTCAGCGGTAGAATCTGTGAAATGGGAACAGGGTGAATCCCTGTGGAATTCTCTCTCACCAGGAAGTTGGACAGATGATGGGAGATGCTGGCGTGGCCAGGGGTTGGCCAAGCTGAGCTGTGGAAGGGTCATCCTCACACGCGATGCAGGGGCTAAGAGCAGGGTCGCTGGAAGGAGGTAGCTGAGGTTGAAGAACCAGCTCTGCCCCTTTGTAGCTGTGTGACCCTGTGCAAGTTACTGAGCCTCTCTGGTCTCCAGCCCCTACAAAATGAGGAGAGTACTGCTGTTCTCATTTACATGTCCAAAGTATTTTCTGAGTATTAAATAAATAAAAGAATAATTGACAACAGCAACAACAACAGTAACAGCCAACATCGATCCATTGTTCACTCTGTGTCAGGCCCTTTGCATGGATTGTCTAATTCATTCCTCACAAAGAATAATAATAATTATCATTGTTGTTGTTGTTTTCATCACCCCCATTAAACAGAAGAGAAAACTGAGGCTTATAGTGAAGCAGCTGCCACAGGTCGACAGCAAGTAAGTGTCAAAGCCGGTCGACAGTCTCCAGGACCTGCGATCTTGATGGCTGCCTGCCCCACCCTGCGTGGCTGAGGTGCTGTGGGCAGCGGGCTGCGTCTGCCAGGCGGGGTCCAGCTTCCGTAGACGTGGACAGAGAAAGGAGCCCGGGGCCGTGCTCAGGTGCCTGCATCAGGGTTAGATTTCTGAGGTCACCCGAGTCCAGTTTTCAGATGTTCGGGGACAGGTGCGCCTGCAGACATGATCCTCTCGCCTTCGAATTGGCTCTCTGCGGTCAGAAGCAGCGTTCAGGGCTCCGGAGAACAGACCTGTGGAAGGGAGAGCTACTTTCCGCAAGGGTTAAACAGAAAGTGCAGGAAAATAGGAGCCCTAACTCTTCAATCAGTTCTGTGTGTGTTTCCGGCCGAACGCTAACAAACACCCGCCTCTGCGACTGTCAGGCAGCGCCCCACGGAGGTCGCCCTGCGGACTCCGTGTGTCTCTCGCTTGTCATCTTCTGACTGTGTAGAGCGGGCCGCTTGACCCTCTCCCTAAGAAGCCGTATATTTTAAAAGTGGTTGTTATTGTTGTTCTGTTTGCCTATTGGAGTGTTTTATTCTCCTTGTCTTTAAAAATCTTCCTTTTTGTTCCTCGCGCCCGGTAGCCTGACCCTGTCTTGCTTATCCAAGACGATGAAACGGGAATGAGCTAAGGGATGTTGTCGCAGCTCCGGCTGAGGCTGCTCTGCAGACTTGCCGCAGCAGCGCAGGCAGAATCCGGGTCCTTTAGCTCCTGGGAGGGTCGGGCATCTGCTCTGTCTCCATCCTGGGCTTTGTCTGCTGGCGGCTGAGCGGAGGCAGAGCAAGACAAGGTCAAGGGGGCGGTTGGCCTGAGTGTGGGTTAGAAGGAGTGGGGTTCTTTTTTCCTCCCTCCCTTCCTTCCTTCCTTCTTTCCTTCCTCCCTCCTTCCCTCCCTCCTTCCCTCCCTCCCTCCCTCCCTCTCTTCCTTCCTTCCCTTCCTTCCTTCCCTTCTTTCCTTCCTCCCTCCTTCCCTCCCTCCCTCCCTTCCTCCCTTCCTTCCTCCCTCCCTCCCTCCCTCCCTCCAACTCTTCCCTTTGCCCCATCCATCCATCCATCCATCCGTCTACTCATTCATCCACCCACCCACCCATGCATTCAAACATCCACCCATCCATCTGCCTACACACCCACCTATCCATCTAGTTTATAGGCCCAGAGTCCCATCTAGGCGGCAGGCGCTCTGATGAGTGCTGAACACTTAGAGATGATGAACAAGGGCCCTGCCCTTGACTGAACCATCTCATGAGGGAGGCTGCCCGTTAAACAAAGAAATGGGGTGATTTGAAAATACGATAAACTCTGTACAGAAAGCAGTGAGAGGGCCGTGCTGGCTGGAGCACTCAGAGACGGCCTCTCTGAGGGAGTGGCATTCGGACTGAGGTCTGAAGAATGCGAAGGGGAGCAGGAGGGACCTGAAGGGTTGTCTAGACAGAGGGAGTGGTCGTGTGAGGGAGAGAAGCACCTTCTCTGTGGCTGGGGCCCTAACGTCCCTGCATCTGTGGACACGTCCATGCGTCTGTCCATTGTGTACACGTCTGTCATCCACATGGACGTCCATCTTGCCCCCGAGAACACACACCCATGCACTCCCCCCCTCTGTTTATCTGAGCACACGTCCGTCTGTGCACCAGGGCACCCGTTCATGCAACCACACACCCATCCCTGTGCTCGTTGACCTGCCCAGGCGCCTGTCCATCCACACACCCTCCAGTTATCCATGTGCATGCCATCCATGCCCCGGTGCACACATGCATGTCCCCATCTGTCCTTCCGTGTCCCCTCGCTCTGTCTGTGCCCCTGACAGACATGCACCGACAGCCTGTTGTATGTCTGACACATTGTCTTCTGGTACTTGATCCCTTAGTGACCCTCCCCCACCCCTCCCTCCCCTGCAGCCAGTACCTGCTTCTTCCTTTGGGAAACCTTCTCTCGTCCTCGCTCTCAGGAAAGCCCACCCTCCTGCTTTCGCCCCTACCTCTCTAGTCCCTCCGTGCCTACAACTACATGTACGAATCTCCCCCCAAACCGCTCTTCCACTAGACTCTTCCTTCTGAGTCAATGGCAGCACCATCTCTCCAGTGGTTTGAGCCGGACGCCCGGGAGTCATTCTGATTCCGGACCCACCCCCTCCTTGCCGGCTGCACGTGCCCAGGCCATGGTGGTCTGCCTCCCGGTGCATGTCAGGCCCGCCCACTTCTCCCCACAGGGGCCCTGGTCTTGCCCGGATGACCACATCCGGCCTCCTCTCGGGTTTCCTGCTTTCATACCTGCTCCCCTCCAGCGCCTTCTCCACGGGGAGCCAGGTTAACCTCTGACAATCCCGGATCAAATCACGCGACTCCCCCGCTCAAAACCCACCCTGTACAAGGCACGGGCCCCCCTCCGACCTCAGTGGCCTCGTCTCATGCAGTTCTCTTACTCAACCTCACCCTCGCCGCAGGGCCTTGGCAGGTGCCGTGCCCCGAGTCTGGGGCACTCTCTCCCTCCCTTTCCCCCGGCCGGCTCCTCCTGGACTTCCACGCGGAGAAGTTCTTTCCTCTGCGGAATCTTCCTGTCCCCCCATCTCAAAACAGCACCCCTCTATTCTCTGTTGGGATACCCTGACCTCCTTCTTTGTAACGTGGGTCCTAGTCATTAACTATATGATCTATATATTACTATAACTATATATAATGTATATTACTATAATTACATATATATATGTATAATATAAAGAAAATCAAGAGAAGAAAATAAAGAAGTCCGCCTAAAGAAAATACTGAGTAGGAAGTTCTGTAAAAATAATTCAGACAATGAAGGTTTCTGACATCGACTGATTACCCTGTGCCAGGCCTTGCACTGAGTACTTTATACGTATTATCACGTGTACTCCTCCCAGCAGCAGTGTGAGGTGGGTGCTGGTACTGTCCCCATTTTACAGATGAAGGGACTGAGGCACAGGGAGGCTGAGCCACTCGTCCGAGGCTGCATACACAGGGGTGGAGCCGGGGTCTGGACCTACATCTGTCTCATTCTCTCAAGTCTGTGCCCCTTAGTCTCAGCTCCACGGGGCTGTGACATAACAAAAGCTCAATAATGTATTTTCAGACTTGAAAAAGGGTGATCTGGCTCTTCGGTGGTCTTGGCCGAGAACTTGAGAGTTCTTCCATGTTGAGGCAGGAGGTAGACCAGCTGAACCACACCCGGGACTTAGCACTGGTGTGCTTTGGGAGGTTTTCACTCTTACTCTGACTGTCACCGAGTTTTGTTGCAAATTTGAGGCCGGTCAGCCGCTGATGAGCATCTGGGTTTGGCGGGGCCGGTGGGGCGGGGCTGGTGCTCTTCTTCGCCTTTGGTGCTGGGTGGTCTCGGGCAGGGATGTGACCTTGCCCTCTGCCCAGAGCCTTTCTGTTCTTCCCTATTACTGCTTCCCCTGGGACCCGGAGCCCGAGCCTGGTCTTCGGATTGCAAGATAACGATCTGATTTAGTGATTTATCTGATTAGGCTCAAATGTATTTATTACATGCTTAAACATATTCCAGTGAGCTCTGGAAACGAACCGCAGGGCCGTCCGGGGCTGAATTTCCGGGACCCACTGGAGCAAGTTCAAGACCAGCGTAATCTACTTAGAGGAAAACAGAGCCCGGCGCTAATCCAATCGGCATCTGCCTCGGGCAGCACATCCCCTCGTCCTGCCCGCAACCTCTGTGCCCCCCACCCAGCCCTCCTCTGGGAGGTCAGAAGGGGTCATGGTGGTCGGTCTTCAGGGGTCAGGGTCACCTCCTCTGGATCCTCCCTTCCCACAGATCCTCTCCCCGCTAGTGCAGGGGGGAGACCTTACGTACCCTCTATTTGGTGTGTTAATAATATGTATTCCTCCTTTTGATTCTAAAATCATTTTTGCAAAAATTCCAGAAGATATAAAGAGTATTAAAAAACCCCAAATCATCCACAATTATACCCATATTTACAGTTCAGGCCGGATGTTTTCAATATTTAAAGATGCTTTTAAAACTACCAAAGCAACACAGGATTACATCGTCATTGTGATAATTCCGAGGCTTTTCTTTCCTGTGCTTTTTAACAAGAGAGAAACAATGTCAAGTGATACAGAGTCTCTCATATCCTCCTGATTTTGTTCAGTTGTTTTTGGCCATGTCATTGACTAGCTTTGAAAACATCACTTTTAGCAGTTGTGCCTTCTTTCTTCCTGTGGTTACGGTGTGTTTGCGTGACCGCTGGGCTTTGGTTATGCTGTGGGTTCAGTTTTTGCTGTTTTTAACACTATCTCCCCGACACCTTTGAACAGCTTTGTATCATCTGGCCATTGTATCGTTTGCTTTCCTTCCACTGTTTTTAAAGGTGGTATTTTCTAAGAGCTTCTCGGAGATATAATTAACAGACAATAAATGCATATAATTTGGAGAGTTTTGATATATGTGTACACACAGGAAACCATCATCATGAATCGAGACAGGGGACATATGGCCTGGCCAGGTGGCTCGTTGTCATCCCGTACACCACAAGGTTGCGGGTTCGATTCCTGGTTGGGGCACGTGTAGGAGGCAACTGGTCAGTGTTTCTCTCTCTTAAGAAAATCAATAAAAACATATCCTTATTTTAAAGAAAGATAGGGGATATATCTGTCACCCCAAAACTGTCCTTGAGCGCCTTTGTTCCTTTGTCCTCGTTGCACTGGAAGATGACCTCAGGTGGTCCAGGATGCTCTCAGCCACTCTGGGTCCCCTCTGGACACCTGGGACACACCCCAGGTGACACCTGGGACACGCCCCAGGACACGCCCTGCACAGAGACGATGCCTTCGTCCCTCTTTGCCGATGAATGATGCCACTTAAGCTCCTGCCCCGTGCAGGCACCACCCACCTGCCGTGGACACTCTTGGTGACAGGGAGCTCACTCCCAAACAAGTCAGCTCCCTTCCGCGGCTGGCTGGCTGATTCCGCACGCTTCACCTTGCACAGCCTCAGACTGGCTTCCTGGCACGGCTTTCTCTCTCTGGCTTTAATTCCGCCCTTCTTCTCGGGGCATGGTCTTCCCCACGCCTTCCTGGCCGCTGGGCCTCTCCCCGCTCATCCTCCTCCTGGGCTGCTTGCTCAGTCGTTTGCCCGCGTGGTGAGTGGGGCACACGCGGTCCCTGGCCCCACGGAGCTCAGGGTTTGGGAGGCGAGGTGGACCTTCGTGCATAATGATGTACCCCCCGGGTGAGTGACACTCAGGGGGAGAGGGGTGTGGGAGCTGCAAGAGGTAGTAAAGGTAGGAGCTACCTTTATTTTTGGGTGGGGGGCTGCCACGGCCAGGGAGAGACGCCCACGGGAAGCGACGTTCGTCGGAAACACCAGCTCATGCTTCTTTTCAGCGCTGTCCTCTCGGGACCAGCGTTCCCGTTTTCCTCTGTCCGTTTCCCATTGGGCAGCACGTGCAGACCCCCGGCGGTTTGTTACCCCGGGTCCTGTGACCGGAGGATGCCGAGTGCCGCGTCTCCGAGGACAGTATTCGCCTCATCCTGCGGCCAAGGACCACACTCATTTTCCCTCCCCCAGTCCCAGGGGGTTTCCAGCAGGATCCGAGGCTGGCGCAGAGGCACCGATAACCGCAAGACAACAACAGCCCCCGCGAGCTTCTATCGAGCACTCTCGGGTGGCTGGCCCTGGGCCGAGCACTCCCCGGGCACCCACCGGCCCCCGGCCCCCCCCGGCGCCAGCATAAGCTCACGAGTGTGAGCCAGCCTGTTTCTACAGCTCGGACCGTGTAAGGGAGTGGGGCGTGCACCCAGCCCCCTTCGCCCTCGTAGCACCCTCGCGAGGGAGGCGGGCTGACTGTTGCCCCCTCACAGCTGAGGGGGTGGAGGCCCAGAGAGGGCAAGCCACGTGCCCCCGGGCCCCAGAGCTGGGATCACACCCTGGGTCAGTGGCTGCCGCCGCCGCCACCAAGCTGCTGCCTCTGCCGCGGCCCCTCTCCCAGGAGGGGAAATGAAGGTTTGGCGGCGTGGGCCGTCTCCCTAAGGCCAAATGGTGACATTGAGACTTGGCCCCAGCCCTGGGACTCCAGAAGTCATCCTTAGTCTGATCTGTTCTACCTCCTCTTTGGAGGAACATCTTGAGGAAAGAAGGTTGGGTGGCTGAGGTCCTGGACCCCTCAGGAAGAAGGAGTCTGCTTTTTATCCATTCTTGTAGCCCCGTGCGGTCTGCTCCAGGTCTCATGGGGGAGGTGGGGGGTGTCAGTGTTGGCCTGTAGCTACGGAGGGGCCGGGAGAGGGCCCTGAGTGATGAGAGGTGAGGCTCACGTCGGGGAGGGGTGCTCTTTCTTTCAAGAGCGATGCGCCCGCCGGGGGAAGATTCTCTCATCGCCGTCCGAATGGGCGTCGACGACCTGGAGCCAGCCTCGTCTCTGTTTACGGAGTCATTAGGTAGATCCCTCTGACTTCTGACCGTGTTTCCACTTGGGCTGTGGGGAGGGGGACCGAGGAAGGGGACGTCACGGCACTGTCTGCTAGGCCGCACTTGGAGTCCAATGAGGCTTTGCTAGAACGGCTTAGGAGTTCAGAGGCGGGCAGCCAGCAGGTCTTCAGGGACTTGTCCCTCTCGGCAAACTTTCCCCTGCTCTGGAGGAGACTCTCACAGAGAGGCTCTGGACCGTCCTTGGCTGGCTTATCAAAACTTTCAGCCCTGGCTGGCGTAGCTCAGTGGATTGAGCTCGGGCTGTGAACCAGGCATTGCAGGTTCGACTCCCAGTCAGGGCACATGCCTGGGTTGCAGGCCATGGCCCCAGCAACCGCACATTGATGTTTCTCTCTCTCTCTCTCCCTCCCTTCCCTCTCTAAAAATAAATAAATAAAATAAAATAAAACTTTCATGTAGCCAAGATAGGATTATTGCAGTATGTCCTGAAGATTAAAAAAAAATTATTGAAGCGTTTTACATTCTTTTATTTTGAGCCAGGTCTTCAAAATCTGGTGTCTATTTAATACAGCCCATCTCAGCTCAGCTAGTCACATTTCAAGTGGTCAGGAGCCCTAGGTGGCTGGTGGCAGCCCGATAGGACAGGGCCGGCCAAGGGCTCTCACAAGTGGACAGTTGGTGAAAACGAGCAAGAACTCTCACGCCCAGCACTCGACCCTCTTCCAGCCAGAATTCCGCCTGCTCCCTGAACTCCAGCTCGGTGTCTGAGCCTCGGCGGGGACTTGCACTTGGCCTTCTCATTGGCTGCTGAAGGAGAAGGTGGGAACAGCCACACCCTTCCCTGAGTCCTAGGCAGGGCCCCGAAACCCCTCCCTTTCTGAGCCGGCAGACCTCAGAAGACCCCAGCCAAGTTTGGGGTCCACCCTTTCCGTGGCCGCCAAACCTTAGCCAGGAGACAGTGACAACGCCAGCAGCGAGAAGCACCTTTCACCGACCCCCCTTTTTCGGTGCTGGGCGGTGGGCGTGGCAGCTCCGCCCCTCGCTCTCGCTCATCCCTCGAGGCCACCTTGTGATACAGGCACTGCCAACATCCCCATTACATGGAGGGGCAACTGAGGCAGAGAGTGGCTGAGTGCCTTGCTCAGACCTGTGTCGAGGGGAAGAAGTGGTTTTCGCACCTGCCCAGGCCTCGGAGCTGTGGAGAGCTTGTGGAAACACGGGTGTCCGGGGCAGGGCCTGGGAATGTGCACCCGTTAACACATGTGGGGCGGCAGTACTAGGGGGGGCCAGTTTGGGGACTGTTCTAAGTAATAGACTTTCTGCGTGCATCTCTGATGTCTCTGTCCCTTTCGAGGTACGCCACGTCCAAGGTCTGCCTCTGTAGTCTTTGAGTGCCAGGGGGACACCCTGATGGTCCGTTGGAACTTGGAAGGGTTAAATGACTGAAAGGACCAGAGGACATAAACAGAGGACAAATCTCAGTAACTGCCTTGTGCTACATGCTTTTTAAAAAAGCCGCAGAAGCTAAGTTTTAACTGTGTTGATTTCACCGTGAAGCGAGTTTCTAAAATGCAGAGCAGCCTCAGTTTCCCCAGAGGCCCAGCGGCCGGCCGGCTGCCTCATTCCCTCCTCGCTGTGTTTCTGGAGCTGGGGGTCCCGGGGACAGTGGCATCGTGTCCCCCCCATCAGCCCCGCTCCCTGTCGGGTTCCATCAGGGCCTCGCGGCTTCCCCGTGCTCTGCAGGCCCCCAGCCAGGAGCAGGATGTGGGGCGGCTGCTCCTCAGGCTGAGCGAGTGGGGCTGAGCGGAACAGGTGGGCGTGAGTGCCCCTTCACCCACGTCCCCCTGCCGGGGAATGTGGGCGCCCGGAACGGGAGGGAGCACCTCCTGCAGGAAGCAAAAGGCCTGTTCTCCAGGTCCAGCCAAGGTCTTTCAGCCTTTGCAGGGATTCTTCTGGGTTGCAATGCCAGAGCCCTGGAGTCCGAATGTGACTTGAGACCCTCGAAGTTCCAATGTACGCTGCTCACGGTGGACCTCGGAAGAGGCCAGACGCTTCGAAGGCCACACACACACTGTGCGACCCCATGTCCGTGAAATACCCGGAACAGACAGACCTGCAGGGACAGACAGCCAGCTGGCGGACACAGCGGTCCGGGGCGGGAGGTGATGGGGAGGGGCCGCTCCCAGGCACAGAGGCTCCTTTGGGGGCGATGTTCATGCTTGCACCTGGACAGCGGCGGTGGTCGGCAGCATTGGGAATGCAAGTGTCTCTGAAGCCTGCACATTAAAATGGTTAGTTTTGCAATACGTGAACTGCACCTCTTTTTTTTTTTTTTAAGAGGTCCTTAGTCTGGCTCCGCTAACCAGACGGAGTCCTAGAGGTGTCCCAGACCAGAACGGGGAGTCGCAGCCCAGGCTGCGGATACAGTCACCCGAGAGCTTTGAACATTCTGGCTGCCGGGGCTCTGCCTGCAGCGCTGACTTCGTTGTTCTGGGCGGGGACCGGGCACTGCGGCAGGTGAGCGGCCAGGGCCAGGGCCAGTGTCTCCTGGATCCCACACTTCCACCCTGGGGTCTGTCCTCACCCACGTCCCTCCCGGTTTTCGACTCTCAGGACGAGCCGGGTGTTTGAAACAGCGCCCCTCGCCCTTCCACGAGCAGCACACGGACCACCTGGGGGCCCCCTTCCACCGGTGACTGGGCTTCAGCAGGGCCGGCGTGGCTGTGAGAACCTGCCTTTCTGACCGGCTCCCCGGGGAGGCCGACGCCACTCTCCAGGGACCATGCTTAGCCAGGGTCTAACACACAAATAAATCAACGCGGTTAAAATTCAGCTCCTGTGACTTTTTTTGAAAGCACGTAGCACAAGGCAGTTAGGGAGTCTTGTGCTCCGTTTATGTCCGCTGGTCCTTTGAGTCATTTAGTCCTGACACCAGTTCTGTGACGCAAGCGTTTTGACGGTGCCTGTGGTTATAGAGGAGGGACTGGGGCTCAGAGGCGTGCACCTGTGCAGCCGGTGAGGAGGAGAGCTGGGGTCCGCACTCCCAGCCCCAGCCTGCGCCATTTCCAGATCCGTGTGTCTCGGCCAGGGGGGCTCCAAGTCCAGCACAGCCCCGCGACTCCACAGGAGGCGTGTCCGGTCCCCCGGATGAAGCGCTCCATGGTTGACTTGCACAGGGCCTTCTGTCTGTTTCCGATGGCGAACACCGGTGAGTGGGCGTGAAGGCGTCCACCTCATCCCCATGTGCCCGGGACTCTCCTGGTTTTAGCATCGACGGTCCCGTGTCCCTGTAGACACACCCCAGTCCTTGGCAGACCGGGCTGATGGGTCGTCCCACTCTTCAGGGTCCAGAAGTTCCTTCACGACTTCTGAGGACCACAGGAGGGTGGTGGCCGGCGGGGCAAGCAGCCCGAGCATGCCCGTACTGTGACTGTCCCCGCCTGCGGCTTGCCTTGCTCAGTCACATTGACCTTGTTCAACTGGGTGCCCCTGGACACCCTGGAATTGTTCGGTGGCAAGAAGGAGAGCAGCTTGGCATTGTTAGAAGAGCTTGTCGAAAGATCCAGTTTTGATTTCAGTTCTCATTAAGAACTTGGAGATGTGGAGAGACTTGGCGTGTTGTCAAACAGTGGAGGGACGTCGTGACTTACGGCAGGAAACACAACCCATTATGGTGAAGGGTGGTTCCGTAATGGGGTGGTTGGAAAGGTTTCTTCCTCTTTCCCAGGAGGTGGAGACGGCAAAGGCAGCATAATAACAGTGATACTAAAACCACAGCAGCGATGAAGGTTTCGGCTCCCAGTTACTGAGCGCAGTCTGGGGTCTCCGAGTGGACCGTCAACAGGCGGGCAAACGGCGTGGCAGAAAGCTCAGCACACTCTTCCTTAAAGGGCCAGGCCGTCAATACTTTAGGCTTCCGAGGGCCATATGGTCCCCGTTGTGGCCGCTCAGCTCCGCCTTTCTAGGGCGAAACAGTTTGTAAACGAACAGATGTGGCTGCGTTCCCGAGTAGTCAAAGTTACCGAAATGGGGGCCAGCCCTTGGGCTGCCCCGTGCCGACCCCGGATGTAATAGGAAGAGAATGGACTTTGGGAGTCTGTCTTGGGTTCCTGACTGAACTCGGCCACTTTCTAGCAGTGACCTTGAACGCGTGTCTCCTTGACCTCTCAGAGCCCCTGCCACGTGGCCAGTGCTTAGCAAACGCCAGCTCCTTTACGTAAGCTCCCCAGCGGGGGTGGGGTGGGGGGGGAGGGCGCACGAGGCTGCCTCTTTCAGACACTGTGGACTGTGGCACGAAGCCGATGCGTGCTGTCCAGACCCTCCTGTCCACGGCCCGCAGACTCCGCTCTCCCGGCTCCGGAAGGGAACGCACCGTTCCTCCCCGCAGGTGCTCCTTCTCGGAGGAGAGGCTGAGAGGTCCTTCCCTCTCTGTGTTCGTGCCCATAAATCACCCTGACAAGGGCCCGTTATTACTTAACTCTGCACATTGTTTTTGGCAGTTGCTGGTAGGCGAAGGGAGGGAGGGAAGCTTTGTTTTGCCCGGAATTGCTTCAGGAATGGAAATGTTTTTTTTTCTGAATTAATATTCATCAAATAGATCAGGTAAACACCCAGTAATGACAATGCCCGGGCAATTTATCAATTCCGGCTTCAGAATGCAATTATCGTTCAGATGGCCCTGAGACACAGCCCTGCAGCCTGCCCGAGAAATCCCATTTTTCCCAGATGGGGGGGTGTGAAGACTCATATTTCACTTTTATATGAAGAATGATACCCTCTTGTCAGAGGTGGCGCTGGGAGTCAAGACAGAACTTTCTCCCGAGCCTCAGACTCGGACAAGGAGTTGGGCAAACCCTGATTCCCAAGATGCAGCGGGCCTTCTGGGTGTCTCTGGTGAAGAGGGGAAGTAGTGTAGGGAAGGGGGGACGGACCTGACCGCTGGGTCCCAGGTGCCCTGCTAGGACGTCGTTCTGTCCTTCCGTCACCCTGAGACGAACTTAGGGCATGGGCACTCAGAGAGAAGGGCAGGCCGGATGGTGTCCCCCCACCCCCGGGCTGTCCACACCCTCATCCCTGGGGCATGTGGCTCTGTTGCCTTACATGGCAAGACGTGATTCCGTTAAAGGTCTTGAGATGGCGACATGCCCCTGGACTCTCCGGGGGCCCCGGTGTCGGCACCCAGTTTCCGGGGAGGGCGGGAGGAAGGCGGGAGGGCCGGAGTCCGAGGGGCGGTTGAGGGGGCTGCGCTGCCCGCTTTGGAGACGCGGCAGGGGGCCAGGAGCCTCAAGAAGCGAGACGAGGAGGAAAGAGATTTTCCCCCGAGGGCCACCACCGCTCTGGTGAGACCTTGACTTTTTTAGCCCAGGAAGGCCCATTTTGGACTTCGGCTACCCAGAATCTGAGACACCAAGTGTGTTGCACTGAGCCACGAAGTCTGTGGTGCTTCGTCACGGAGACTGTTGGAAAGGACTTGCCTGAGGTCATGTGGCTGGTGGGCGGCTTTGTGTCCCACCCCTGCGCAGCCGCCCCCTTCCTGGGGACGTGTTAGCTGTGGTGAGAAACTCGGACGCTGTGAAACTCTCCAGCCCCTGGCTCGCTCAGGGACGGGCCAGCTGCCCAGTCGCCTGGACTCAGCCACCCGCACTTCCCGTCCCCCCGGCCCTTCCCGCCCCTTCTCCCTCCGGTGGAAGCTCGCTTTTTACAGCTGAGTGGCCAGCACTCGGCCTCCCCAGCTCCCCAGCGACATGCCCCCGGGCCTCTCTGACTCTCGGGGGCTTTGCACTTTGGTGATCAGCAACAGCAGGGGAGGAAGCCCCTTTAGGGACAGCTCTCCTCGGACCCTCTGTTCCCCAGGGCCGGGCACGTGGTGAGGGCCCGCTGGCTGCCCCCAGAACCACAGTCTTGGTTCCCAGTGTCTGGGACCATCTGAAACGGTGTCCCGTGGGTGACTGGGGAGCTCTGGCCTCCCTTTGCATCCCTGATTTCGCCCCGAGGTGAGCTGTGGGACCCTGGAGGTGGGGCTGGGGGGTGTATGAGTGCTTGAGGCTCTTCAGAGAGGCTGATGCCCCCAGGTGCCCAGGCTCAAAAGTTGTCTTTTCCTGATGTTTCTCCTAAACCTCCAGGTAGAGCCATTGTCATTGACGTATCTCCTCCACTGTCATCCTGCAGGCACCTGAAGGCAGATTACCTACACCACCCCCACCCCTACCCCACCCTGCTTTTGTCTGTGCCCATCTTTACTCTCAACAAGGTGCCGCTCTGGGGGGCCCTGGTGCCCCTCAGGCAGCCCACAGTCGGGGCTCCCCTTCAGGCATCACTGAGCACGGACCAGGCATCGTTGTTCGCATCCGTGTTCACGCAGGGCACCGTTAGGCGTTAGAGGACAGGCTCAGAGAAGTCGAGTGTCTTATCCAAGGTCACACAGCGTGGCGGTGGCTGTGCCGAGCTGCAGACACGGTCTTCCTGAGACCAGTCCTCTGGATTCTGCTTTTACGAAGAATAGGGCCAGTGACTGCTCATCACCTGCGATGTTTCTGAACATTCGTTTCTTGGGGTAAAGTGTACGTAACGTAAAATTGACCATTTTCACCCGTTTCGAGGCATACAACCCAGTGACGTTAGACTCATCCATGGTGTAGTTAGCGCAGCCGTCGCCACCATCTATCTCCAAAACGTTTGCGCCGCCCCGAGCAGGAACTCCGGACCATGAAGCGGTCACTTCCCGTCCCCTGTCCTCTCCCCACCCCGGCCAATGCATCGTTCTGTTTCCTGTGTCCGTCCAGCTGCCCGTTCCGGGTGTTTCCTCTCAGCAGAACCGTGTAACACCTGCCGTCCGGGGCCTGGCTTCTCTCACCTGGCGCAGCGCTGTCCCGGAGCACCCGTGCCGGAGCACCCGTGCCAGAGCACCCGTGCCGGAGTGTGTACCGGCGCCCCGTGCCTCTTCCCGGCCAAACCAGGTTCCGTGGGGCGGCCGTGTCACACGTTGGTTTGCTCGTCCAGCTGTTGGTGGACGCAGGGTTGTCATGACTACGGCCACCACGAGCGGGGGCGTCCTGCCTCGCGCCACCCCCAGACCCCGCTGGGTCAGAGCGTGTGCCCCTCTCACACCTTATTCGGTCTTTTCAAAATATCATTGTGGAGGCGAAATTCAACGACATACAATTAACCATTTTACAGGGAACAGTTCGGTGGCATTTTCTCCCTAGTTAAAAAACCTTGCCATCGCCCCAAATAAAATCAAACCCAGGAAGCAGCCATGCCCCATTCCCTCCTCCCCACCACCCCGGTTATGACCAGCCTGCTTTCTGTCTCTGCGGATTCACCTAGCGTGAGGATTTCATGTAAGTGGGATCGTTCAGTATTTTCCTTTTGTGACTGGCTTCTTTCTTTAGCAAAAACATTTGAGGTTTATCTTCTTTGTAATAGATATCAGGTCTTCATTCCTTTTTTATGGCTGCATAATATTCCTGTGTAATAACTAGACCATGTTTTATGTATCCATTCATCTGTTGATGGACCTTTGGGTTTTCCCCATCGTTTGGCTTTTACAGATACTGCTTCCGGGAACATTTACGTGCAAGGAGTTGCTTGAGCCCTGTTTTCAGTTTTTGCTGAGTCACATGGTGGTGACTCTGTGTTTAACTTTGTGAGGACCCGCACTCCAGTCTTTGTGTCCGGATTTCTTTCACTGTGTTGCGGTGTGCTCTGGGCGACCTGGGACTGCCTCGGTCATACTCTCTGTAGTGTCCCCAGCCTGTGATTCTGAACTTGACACGCAGTAGGTGCTCAGAAAGTACTTGTCAGCTGAGTGAGCAGCGAGTCACGGGACCTCAGCCTCATTTCCCTGCTCAGGGAGATGCCCCGCCCCCCCGAGGCTGAATGGCAGGTCTGTGGCTCTGCTGGCCGCCGGGCCGGGCCGGAGACCTGCAGGAGGCCAGGCTGAGTCATGGTGCGTCTCATCTTCCTTGAGCCCCTTTGTGAAGGGGAAGCAGAGGGAGTTCTCATCGTGTGAGCCCTGCCATGTTGCTGGCACATGATGAGAAACCCCGTGTCGAGCCTCACACCTACTCTGGGCGCTGGGTATCATTGGCTCCCCTTTTCCAGCTGAGGAAACCGAGGCCTAGGGGAATGAAGGGCACGTGCCTGGTAAGCGGCAGGGCTGGGATTCGAACCCAGATCTGCTGGACCCCGCAGGTCATGCTGTTCGCCCACTGCAGTGGTGTTCTGGTGGGTAGAAAGCTTCACCGGACACTCTCACGGGTCTAGAAATGTGCAGGGGCGGCCTGTGTCCTTGCACATTTTGTCCAGAGTGATGAATCTGATGGTGACGGTGACGGTGACGAGGACAATGACCTGGTCCTTACCATACGCCCGACACGGTGCCGAGTGATGGCTTTACATCATCTCATTTCATCCTCATCCACCCCGTTACCTGGCAGGTACCATTCTCCCCAGTTTACAGACAAGTGAGCTGAGGCTCACACAATCCCTCGCTCACAAATAAATGCCTGACCGGTAAGAGGCAGAGCCGGCGCTCAGACGTGGGCACCCGACCCCAGCCTCCACGCGTCCTACGCCCACGCTCTCCTGCCGGCCAGCTGGCCCGACCTCCTTCCTGCGGCTGGGGGGTACCTGTCCCTCTCTGGGCGCCGGGGGCGCCCGTGAAGGTTCTGGGGGGCTCCCGGGGAGCCGCCGTGTGCTGAGGATGCAACCCCTCTGCTCTGCCGGGGAGCCTGCTCCTCCGACGGGCGGCTCTTTCCGTGAGAAAGCGGCATGGTTTTCCAGAGCGGGTGTCGCGGGGAAGCCAGAGAAGGTGACGTCGCCAGGAGGGCGGCAGTGCCGACGGGTTGGGCTTCACCCGTTTCCTGGACTGGACGAGAGGCTTTCGTGCCCCCGGCCCCGGAGGGTGCTGGGGGGAGACAAACGCTCCCAGCTTCCCAGGCGCTTTCGAAGGCAGGGGCGCGTCTCCGGCGTCTGAAGAGGGACAAACGGGTGTCCCTTTGTGGCGACGCAAGTCAGGGCGATGTGTCTGGGGGCCGTTGCTCTGAGGAAGGAAGGAAGCATAACGGCGCTGAGGACCTTAGGACAAGGGACGCTCTCCTGGTAATGGAGCCGGGGTGCGGCTGGTGGGGCTGGGAGTCAGAGACGTTGCCGGAACTCCTCGGGGAGAGCCGTTGGCGGCCAGCGCTCTGGCAGTGCGGTGCTCACTCTGTCCCCGTCCGCGCGGCCTCTGGCCAAGGACCCTCCCATCACACGGCACCCTCGTCCAGTGGCGTGAGGAAGATGAAGGGGGAGCTGCCCCCTCACCCCACTCCTTGGTTAAAAAAGTGGGTGTGTTTTCCCATCCCATTTAAAGTGGCCACCTTGGGGTGTGTGTGTGTGCGTGTGTCTGTGAGTGTGCGTGTCCCTGAGGCAACCCAATGCTCACCGTGACGCCTTCACTTCCACGACACCCGGTTATTTTGGGGGATGACGCACCCGACATCAAAATAACTGGTTATTTTTACGATTGGGCGCATCGATCACGTTATGACATCCTCCGGCTCTAGAGAAATCGTGGCCGACCGGCACCAAAGGGGGCAGGACGAGTCAGATGCAGGGACGAAGCCAGAGGACCCAGGGCTGAGGGGCCAGGAGAGGCTGCCCATTCGGTCTGAGCGGCTGGGGTTCCCCGTGACGGCCGCCTCGGCGGAGGTCGTGCTGTGTGTGTGTGTGTGGGGGCGCTCGGCACGCAGGGCCCCGTGTGCTCTGCGCAGGGGTCTCCTGAGGGAGGGGCGTCTGGGGACTGTGCTGCAGGCGTGGCCGCTGGGGCCCAGCAGGGACGCCGCCAGACGAGGGCCCCTCGGAGGGTGACTGGCTCTGGCAGTGGCGTCTTGTCCTCCGTGCGTCTCACCGAGAGAGCGCCGGCCCTTCCCCTGTGACGGGCACCCCACTGTTCAGAGGGGTCGCTGGGTGTGCACCCCGGGCTGTGAGTCCGGGAAGCGTGGAGAGAGAGCTGGAAGGGGCATTTCCGGCCCCTGAACAAACAGAGGGCAGTTCATTAGGGAGACACAGTGTTGCATCGCAACGCAGGCTCCTGGGAGGTGCAGTGGGACAAACTGCAGGGCTGGGAGGGGGATGGGATCTTTTTAAAAATCTATTTATTTATTTGTTTATTTATTTATGATTTGGTGGGGGAGAGAGGGAGATCAATTTTTTACTTATGCATTCATTGGTTGATTCTTACATTTGCCATTACTGGGGACTGAACCCACAACCTTCGCGTATCAGGACGATGCTTTAACCAGCTGAGCTACCCAGCCAGGGCTGGGGCTCTTGACCTTCAGGGTCTCCTTTCTTCAGCCTCCCCCACGTCTCATCAGTCACCTGTCCTGTCCAAATGGCCCTTGAGCTGCTACACGTCACTCCCTCCTCACGACGTGGCTGGTCACGCCACCCTTGCCACTCTGCTGGATGGGTGTGGGTCTCCAAAACGACTTTCCTGCTGTGGAGCCCGCCCTCCCGCCCTCTCCCACCGAGAGCCAGGGTGGTCTTTCTAGAAAGCACCTCTGATCATGCCGCTCCGTGGCTGAAAGTTGTTCAGCCTCGTTCCCACAGACTGTATGTTCCAGTCACGCTGAGCTGGGCTTTTGTTGGTTTTGTTTTGTTTTTGATTTTTGCCACTCACTCATTCACTCACTTACTCAGTAAATATTCGGGGGGCTCTTGTTTGCCAAGCCTAGTTCTAGCTGGGAGACCAGTGAGCAAGACAGGCAAAGCCCTGCTTTCACGGAGCCCATATTCCAGCTGGGGGGCACAGACAGTGAATGAATGAGCCAGAAGACATCGGAGAATGACTCGGTGCTGTGAAGAAATCACACGTTTGACGTCGGAGTGATTGGGAGGAGGGAAGGCCTCCTGAGAAGGCCCCACGTGAGCTAGTGACCTGCGTGACAAGGAGCCGGCGCTCAGAGGGTCTGTGGAGAGAGCAGGGGCAAGGCCCTGCGGTGAGCTGGAAAGAGAGGACACTGGCGCGGCTGGAGACGAGAGGGTGCGGCAAGAGGGGGCCGATGGGGAAGGAGAGACGTGGGCTGTCCCCAGACTGGGGCGGGGGCCTCGGGGGCAGCAGGAAGGCATCGGGCACTGAGACAAACAGGGGGCCAGCGAGGTTCCCAGTGCGGGGGGAGGGTCTGCTGTGTGACTACGCAGGGTCAGTCGTCATCGGAGAGCCGGCCGTGCGGGGGCTGGACGGGAGGCACGTCGTCGTCCAGGCCTGTGGGGCCGGGGCAGTGGCAGTGGCGGTGGAGAGAGCAGTGCACTCGGGGCGTGCAGGGATGTGGCCTGGAGAGGCGTTGCTCTGGGCGGGAGGGGGAGCGACGCACGGAGGATGACCCCTGGGATTTGGCTCCAAGCGGCCGAGTGTGGGTGGCAGTGCCCTGTTAACAGCAGGGATGTCACAGGGGAGTGACGGGGGCCCGGGGTGACGGTGGAGGGGTCTGCCCCAGGGCTCTGCCTGGAGAGTGTGCCTTCCCCTCTAGGATTTAGCGAAGACAAGACATTGTCTCCCCCCACCCCCCACCCCCAGAAACCCGGCCTGAACTGCCAGGCATGCCGTGTGTCAGTGTATGGACGAGGCATCGCATGGTTTATGGTAATCGTCCGTCTGCGCGACTTCACTCTGACCCCAGCGGGGATGAGTGGGGACCTCGTCTGTCTCGCTCACTGCTGTATCTCCAGGTTCCTGACCCTTGGTGGCTCTTCGTGGGACTGTGCAGATTCGATGACAGGAGGAGTCCATGGAGGGCGGGGCTTCTCCCAAGAACATCACCCCATGAAAAGATAAGGAAGGAAATGAGGGATGTGCCAGCTGGCAGGCAGAGTCACGTAAGAGTTCCGTACGTGGGCTCAGGTGATCGGGGTTCGGGCTTCCGCTCTGCCCCTTCCTGCGGTGCAATCCTGGCTGACCCACTCCACTGAGCCTCAGTTTCCCCATCGGTAAAAGGAGAGTCGTGGTCTGGTTGCCGGGTAACGTCACTGTAGCGAATAACTCAGATGGCCAGGGTGGGAACATCTCTACGGCGTCTGTGGGAAAAGCACACGAGTGACTGTGGAACCTGAGAGGTTTGGGCAGGGCTGACTGTCATCTGCCTCCTCTGACGGTGTCACCGGCTTCTCTCTGGTCACAGCAAGCGGCTGGGAGGGCTTTGCAGGCTGTATCTGCACCATCGAGGATTGGATCTTTTTTTTTTTTTGCCTCCCCCTCGATCTCCCGGCTACAGGATGAGAGGAGAAGGTCCGAACTATAAAGGCTCGGGGACTACCTCGCAGAGGGACGCGAGAAGCTCTCTGACGCCAGATTGGTGGAAACACCAGAGGTCCTCATCTCAGAGTCCCCACGGATGGTTTTCAAAGTGAGACCCTTGAGCCGGCAGTATCGGTACCCCCCAGGCACTTGGTGAAGATGCAAAATCGTGCACCCCAGACCCAAGGTGTCAGAGACTTGAGGGTGGGCCCCACAACTGGTGTTTGAACAAGCCCTCCGGAGCACTGGGAGACAAGCTCAACTGGGAGAAGATCCCTCGGTCTAGAGCTTCCCGCCTCCATTACCTCAGTCCCTTCACGGGAGAGAGACCCGGGAAGTTCAAGTTCAGATGATGAGAGTCATCTTTTAGTCCAGGCTATTTGAAAGGTGTTCTGTAGAGCATCATTAGACACTAGATGATGTCTTAGCTGAACACTCGTGGTGAACGCCAGGTAACTTCGGTCCTGTGATCCACGTGAGTTTGAGAAATGCTGGGTTCCACAGCGCTCACGGCCTACTCCGCAGGACTCATCAGAGCCTTTGGTACCCAGTAAGATTTGCGAAATCCCACGGTGGGGGAATGTTGTGCAGTCCTCCTCAAGTTCACTGCCAGGTCGCGTAGCCCATGGCCCACTGTCTGGGAAGCACAGACCTGGTCCAACCTCTGCTCCGGTGGATGGTCCTGTCTACTCATTTCCGGTCATTCAGCCTTTCTTCCACAGCTTCTAGGTGGAGGGGGTTGTTGGTAACTGTTATTAGCTTCCCTTTCATTTCCTTCTACGCGCTTGAGCTCTGACCCCTGGAACCAACTAGGAAAAGTCTCATTTCTCTGCTGCCCGCCTGCAGCAGAAAGATAGCCGTCCACGCTCAGCCTCTCCCCGAGTCTCCATCCCGTCGATGCGGTCTGACTCCCGCAGTCCGAGGAGGACCGGGAGGTTGATTCTGTAAAACGGCTTCTTCCACGGAGGTGACCGCAAAGCACGCGCATCCCTCCCAGAGCTGACAGGTGTTTCAAGAATCTTCTGTTGCAATTTGTCCTCATTCCACCGGAGGCAGGTGGCAGTCCCACCTTCTGATGAAGAGCGGGGGCCGTCCCAGTCTCGCTCGCCAGCCTGCTCCGGTGGGGTCTCCTTCTGCTCCCCGGAAGGCTCCTCCCTCCCGCGCACTAGCTGTGCGGCTTAGAATAGGTAAAACGAAGGCACCCCCTCGCCCCGCCTCAGGCTCATCGGCACCTTGTGAACAACAGTTCCGACCTCACAGAGCTGCTGGGAGCACTGCAGTGACGTATGGGTTGGCTGCTATACCTGTCAGGGTGATCGCTTCGTGAGATGCACAAGTATCTAATCACTATCATGTTAGTTTGCACTCGAAACTAACATGATGACACTGTGTGTCAACTGTAATTGAAAGATTAAAAAAAGTTAAAAAAAAACCCAAAATGATATAGTGCAGGCAACTTGGCCAGCACAGCTCTTGGTGCATAGTAGGTCCTTTAAAAATGGTAGTTTCCTCGTTAACCTTTGGTAGTATGAGAGCCAGCAGCTCCCGCTATAATGTGAGAGGAGCTAGTTCAGATGTAAGACAGAGTTAATTCCCAGGTTCTGCACGCTGGTGGCACGCGGTTAGCTCAGGAGGCACCAAATCTAGGTGTCCTAGAAGGCCCCCTCGTGTGCCCATGGAGGTGGAGGAAGAGAAAAGTTTGCTTGACATCGTTTTCCTGGGTGCGTCCATGTTTCCCTCCACCCCTGGGTCAAGCCGTGTGGGTAACCCTCGCAGACTTAGCTCCTGCCTCTCCAGGCTCCCCAGCGCTGTGCCTGCACCCACAACTGGGCGGAGAAACCAGGGCAGACCTGGCCCCTCTGAACCCACACATGGATGGGAATGACGGAAGGATTGGGAAGGATCGCGAGGGCAGTTGTCTGGAGATAGGTTGAAAGCCAGGTGCTTTGCAGCGCATGAGGTTATCTAATGCTTCCAGCTTCCTTAAATCTGCCAACACGGGAGGTTAGAAAACTCATATAGCTCCTGTCACTCAAAAAGAAGCAGAGGGATGGGACGGCAGAAAGTTCTAGAATCAGAGTGTTGGAGGTCACCCTTCTACTGTGTGGTTTCTCTAGATGGAGACCATCCCTGGCTGCATCCTGGGGGGCTGGTCTGAGCCAGGTGGGCCTCCCCAGCTTCCCGCCACCTCCTCTGTCAGAGCCCATGGGGGCAGCTCCGCCTAACACAGGGCTGGAGGGGCCGAGGCTCATCTGTGTCTCAGACACGGAGCGAGAGGGAGGCAGGTCAGGGTAAGACTCCTTCTTTCCCCTCTTGTCACTGGGCTTTTGTTTCTCAAGCCTTTTTCCACCCAGGGCGGCCCTGGGCGGGAATGGAATTCTTGGGATGACAAGGCATTTCCCACCTCGCTTCATTTGGCCTGAGTCCAGGATGGGTGGTAACACGTAGTATTATCAGTCATGGCAGTTAGATCTGATACGTATTCAGGAGTTGATTCCTCCCACAAGTAGTTATTGAAGCAATATAGTCATTAAAAGTTTTACCAGCGTTATTGAGATAGGACTGATAAAAAACATTGTGCTCATTTAAGGTGTGCTGTGTGATGGTTTGACACATGCACATGTTGTGAGAATAGGTATTTAGTGCCAGGCCCTGCGCCAGGTGCTGGGCAGCACAGGGGTGAGGAGTTTCGCCCAGGCCTCTGCCTTCTCGGTCCCTGCATTCCAGTGGGGAAGACAGAGGGTAAGCGGATAAACACCGCCGGTCCCCATCATTCGCGGATTCCATGCTGCAAACTCGCCAACCTGCTACAATTTATCTGTGACCCCGAGATCAACACTTGCGTGGGCAGAGAGGTGAACGGTTTGAGCTCCCGGATATGCCCGTTCTCAGCCAAGGTCAGACAAGGTGACGCCCCGTCCCCTTGCTGCAGCAGTTGTGGTATAAACCAGCATCCTTTTTGTGTCTTAAATTTAGTGCTTGGTTTTTCATGTTTGTTTTTTTTTTTGGGGGGCTTTGTTTTTGGTGATGTCACTGGGCCTGGTGCTGAAGTGCTGGCTAGTGTTTCTAAGCACCAGAAACCTGGGGTGCAAATACCTTACGGAGAAAACGTACGTGCTAGATAAGCTTCGTTCGGACATGAGCTATAGTAGTGTTGGCCATGAGTTCCAAGTCAATAGAAATGCAATGTCTTTAAACAGAAATGCACCTAAGCAAGATTAGTTACGGGTGAGCTGACAAAAGTGTGAGCAGAGGCTCACGGGAACCTAACCTGAGTTCCCGCCAGGAGCAGCGGCTCAGTCTTCGCTGACTCAGTGTTCCTGGTGACCCTGTGGGACACGCTGACTGTGAAAACGAGAATTGACTCTATAACCAAATAATTCTACTGAACGGTAAGGGCTGTGAGGAAAACGAGGCAGAAGGAGGGCGTGGGGGGGGGTGAGCGAGCAGTAGGGTGATGAGAAGGATGGAAAACGAGGGAGGACCGTGCCCAGGACCACGTGGAGCCCAGAGGTCCTGCGTCCAGTGCACCGTGCCGTCCACCCTGCTCGCTGTCCATACGGGGCCTTGAGGAGATGCAGTGTGATGATGCTGCTGGTGGCCACGGCGGTGCAGACCCCTGCGGCCAGGGACACTGCGGTGTGCGGGGCTGGATCCAGTGACCACCGGCAGTGGAGCCCTGCGTGGGGTCGGAGTAGAAGACCGTATCCTGAGCCTTGCCCATCTCCTGGATTCCCCAGATTTGGGATTGTGGGGGTTTGGGCTCCAGTCAAGACTTCCAAAGCTTCCTGTTGCGCAAACACCCGAAGCACCAGACTCCTGCCCGGGGAGGTATGTTATTGCAATACTCCTGGTATACATTCTAACCGTGTTACTAATCAGGAAGGGCCTTTTTTTTCCGTTTGAAATGTCCAACAGACTGTGGCAACTGCTCTCTCTATTCCAGAGATTGGATGCATCCCAGTCGCAATTTTAATCGTACTTGACAAATAAAACACTGAATACTGTAAAAGAATATTTACATAGCGGACGGGAAAGATAATGGGTTTGGTGTTGGGTGGACCTGGAACTTTCTGGATGGGTGGACCTGGAGAAGGCCCTCATTTTTCTCTGAGGCTCAGTTTCCCCATCTGTAAAGGGGGCTGATAACACGTATCTCCGGGCGGCTGAGAGGATTAACTCAGTGCCCGGTGCCTGCTCCGTGGTCGGACTGCCAGCGTTTGGATCTTGGTCTTGGGCAAGCGTTTTGACTTCTCCAAAGCCCGAGTGTGTCACCAACCTCACAGGGTTATTCGTGAGAATCAATGAACTAAGGCCCGAGGATGAGGGGGGTGGGGGGGAGGTGTGGTCCACGGTGAGCCCTCAGTGAGCAGGAGCCGTGGCCGTTCCTAAAAACGGTTGTTAAGTGCTCACTGGGATGGTCGTAACAGTAACAATGAACGAGGAGAATCACGAGAGTTGGCCGGGATGTGAGCAAACGGAACCCTCGTGCGCCACGGGTGAGATGGCCCAGCCTCCGCGGAAAGCAGTTTGCTGGCTTCTCAGAAGGTTAAACCAAGAATAAACATGCGACCCAGCGATTCCACCTCGAGGAATTCACCCAGAAGAATCGAGCAGCTGTTCACACACACGCTTGTGCACAGAGGTTCCTTCCTCACAGCCAGGATGTGGACAGCAGTGCCCGTGAGCTGATGCGTGGGTGAACATCGTGCGGTCTCCCCGTAGAAGGGAACATTATTCAGCCATAAAAAGGACGAGATTCTGAAACGTGCCACAGCACGCGTGGGTGAGCCTTGAGAACACGTTGCAAGGTGAGAGAAGCCAGTCACAAAAGGCCACGTAGTGTGTGATTGCGCTTGCACGAACCATCCCGAACAGGCGGATTCCCAGCTGGGAGCAAGGGAGTGTGGAATGGCTGCCTGATAGGTACGGGGCTTTCCTCTGGGGTGACGGACACACCTGGAAATTGGTAGAGACACCACTGTGAATGCACTCAAGGCCACCAAATTCAGCAGTTTCAAATGGCTCATGTGAATTTCCCCTCCACAACAACATTAGGAGAAAAAGAGCTTTGTTAAAACAAAGGCCACCCAGAAGTTGCTGACTGAAGGTCGATCTGGGCAGATCTCCTGGGGGAGAATAAAACCGCAAATGCCTTGTGGAGCAGGACCCGGGCAGCATTACCGGGTCAGAGCCCGAGCTCCCTGCCCCGTCCCATCCCCCCAGATGACTGGCCTGCAAAGCCCCGGGGTCAGCGCATTAGTTTGGTTCCACTTGGAGACGCCCTGGGGCGGGGACGATGCTCAGCGGGACCTCAGTTCGGCCCGATGCCAAGTTCATTAACGAGGCCTTGAGATTCTTGCCAGTGCTGAATTGCTTTGGCCACTCTGCGTTTTCCATTTGTCCTTCTTTTTGAAGTTCATCACAGACAAGACACTGGAAAATTCTTTCTGGATTTTAGAGCTCACCCTTTCAGGGATTGTGGCTAAAATGACAGTTGTATTTGACTTTCGGGATGGGGGTCAGAAGGCATTGTTTCTGGGGGTGATTGAGAGGCCTGTGTACAAGGGTTCAGCCTTCCAAGGCACTTCCGGAGGGGTCTCTCGTTCCCTGAGGGGCTGGGGAGGCTCCCGAGGGAGCCGTGGAGTGAGGGACACACACTGCGCCACCAACTCACGCGGCGCGACCCTGCGCGACTCCGCCTCTTAGCTCATCCTCCGTCTCCCCCGCTGCGAAGTGGGGATGATACCGAATTTCCTTCACAGGGCCCCGTGAACGTAATGCGAAGTGATGTGTAGAAAACCCTGAGTAGACCGTCTGGCACATAATAGGTGATCAATAAACAGTACCTGTCATTAGTGTTCATAATCATCGTTCTTGCTCCTATTTTGTGTGTGGGTGTGTGTGTTACCAGTGACTCCAGTCAGACATTTTCAGCCAGCATCTCAAAGTTCTGTTTCTTGCCCCCCAAAGTATGAGGATCAGAGTATAAAGCTCACTTTTCTGTTCCATCAATGACTTCAGTCTAATGTATTCAAGCAGCACCTAAGAGTCCCCCTTTCTCACTGTGAAGTTTGGAGGATTAAACTAACAGGTGCTTTGAAATATTCATGAATGTTAACAAGCAGCAATGATTCTGGAATCACAGTCTCTGCACCAGCCCCGTCTCTGAAGGGCTAAAGCGTCTGCACCTCCGATGCTGGCTCCGAAATTCCGACAGATTTCTAAGCCACACATGCGCCTGTTTATACGGTTTGAATGGGAAGGGACAAAGGAGGCAGCCACTTGCCTAGACTTTTTGAAATCCTTTTCTTCCTTGAAAATGCCTTTTATTTCTCTTGGTCCCTTATCAGAGAATGTCACAAGAAAAAAAAATAAAAACCCTACACCTTGAAATGTCTTTAATCAATCCTCAGACCTTTCATGTCTCCCAGCCTGTTCCTTTCTCCCCGCCCCTCTCAAGATGGGAGAGAAAATGGTTCTTGCGAAATGGATGACAAGATAGCGAGGGTTACGATTAATAACCGTCAGAGCACCTTGGTCCACGCCTCCCCTATTTAAAATGAAGAATCACCCCGTCCCCTCAGACTTTATTAAAAGGAGGATCAAAAGGGACAGGGGAAGAGCTGATATAATGCAGCCCATCAGCCCATCAGCGGGGCGTCTGAAGCTCCGGCGGAGAGGAGCCGGAGCTCCGTCAGCGGGGCCGCTGGCAATTTGGATGATGAAATCGGGCTCTTGGCCTCTCCCCCGCACACCTGTGATTTTGAAATGCAGGGGTGGAGAGGAGGCGATGGGGTGGAGAGAGGGGGACTTGGCACAGGGGGAAAGCTTGTCTTCTCTGCTCACCTCTCAGCCTGTGGAATGACTTTAGGACGGGGATGCTCGGGGCGACTCGGTGCTTCCTTGAGTCCAGTGGGGGGTGTGTGTGTGTGTGTGTGTGTGTGCGCATGCGTGAGTGAAAGGACTGTGGGCTTAGCGGGCAGTGGGTCCCAGCTTACCTGCAGGTTACTACCACCGAAGGGACTTCAGCCAGCCCCTATCCCTCACCCACAACTCATTTAGAGATGAGTCAATGGCCCCTACCTTACTGGGCAGGTGAGCTAAAGCCCCGACCAGCACCTGGCAGGTGTCCTCCAAGTGCTAACTTCTGCGTCACAGCCCCCCAGTCTGTATTCGATAAATGTCGTTGACAGAAAGTTCCGCTTCCCAGGGCTACTGTGACAAAGCCCCCACAAACTAAGTGGGGTAACACCACAAGCTGGTATTTTCTTATTGTTCTCGGGGCTTGAAGTTTAAAGTCAAGGGGTCAGCGGGGTCACGCTCTCTCAGAAGGCTTGGGGGAGAGTCTGTCCCTTGCCCCTCTCCCAGCAGCCCTTGCTGTCCCTCGGAGCTGTATCACATGACCTCTGTCTCCATCTTTCCACGGTGCTCTTGTCTGTGCATCCTCTCCTTTTCGTATAAGAACACCATTCACTGGGTTTCGGTGCTCCATGATCCGGTGTTACCGCCCCTTAACACGATTACATCTGCAAAGACCCTCACTGCAAACAGGGCCACCTTCTCGGGTCCTGAGGATTAGGACTTCAGCATGTCTTTTGAGGAGCGATAATTCAACCACAGTAAAGGCTCAAGGTCAGGGACATAGGCACTGGATGCAAGGCACTCAATGTGCATGTGTGTGTGTTTAATCCTCAGCAGCATCGCAGGCTGGAGATGGCCGTACTCTCGTTTTACCTCAGCATTCATGCAGCTGTGGCGGTGTGTCTGAGACTTCGCTAAATGCTCTACTTGTGTGGTTTTATTTAATCTCCAGCACAACCCTCGGGGAAAGCTCGGATGTTATCCCCGTTTTACAGACAGAGAAACGGAGTCACAGTGAGGAAAAGTGGGGGCAGGTTCGTGTTGCAAAGCTCAGGGTGTTCTGCGAGTGTAAAAACTCCTACTTTCCCTTGTGGTGCTGGCGTCTGCTGCAGTCACAGGCCGTTTGCACACGTGTACACTCTTCAAGTGGGGGATGGGGCCGTGCCGCCACAGTCTCGAGACTTACAGTGAGGGTGGCTAACATGTATGGGGCGCCAACTGTATGCCAGACGCTGCTCAGCGCATCGCTTGAGTTATTGCATCTGACCCTCGTATTCCCCGGACGGAGGTCCTCTTTCTGCCCCATTTCGCAGGTGAGAACACTAAGGCTCAGAGAGGGTAGCCGCATGCTCAGGGTCACACAGCCAGGAAGCGGAAGAGCCAGAAGCAGGGCGAAGTCATCTGACTCCACGCTGGCTCTCCTAGCCAGCGGTCGATGGTCTTCAGTAAATGCTCTCTGTCACAGATCCCTGGGCCCTGGCTGTCGAGGTGGCCCAGGTCCTGGGTTTGATTCCTGGCTCTCAGCTCTCATCCCGGGCATGTCTTCACCTGTGAGCATCCATTTCCTCATCTACCAAAGCAGAGATCAAAACGGCGTTTTGCATGCAGGGTTACAAAAATCAAGTGAGATGTAAAACAGCCCCAGTACAAAAAAAAGTGAAGAAAGCAGATGACAAACCATTAAATAAGGTCTTACGGTATTTCTTAAAAAAAAAAAAAGTGCAGAAGACCATCTGGCAGCCTCCACAGCCAAATAGTGACAGGAGCCATGGCTGTGGGACGATGTTGCCTTTTCCTTCTCTGAATTTTCTATGTTCTCTAATGAATATGTAACAGCCAACGGAGTTGTTGTAATAAAAAAAGGGGCGGTGACGCAGTGTCCGTGGAAGCACGTCACACACTGCCGGGCGCTCTGTGGAGGAGTGCGTTACGGTCGGTAGTGAGTGCTGTTGTCACTGCTCGTCGTCGGCTGTGAGTTGGAATTCATCTCTGCTCCGAATCTCCCGTCTCGGCCCGTGATGGGAGGGCCCACGCGATCGCCTTCAGCCAGGTCCCACTGTGTCTTCCTCCAGGGACCTCCGGGGACTCCTCTCCATCTTTGCTGTCACCTCCCAAGTTGGGGCCAGCATCATCTCTCACCTGGAGCCCTGAGCCGTCCGTGCCCAGGCAGCAGCTCAAGTGATGTCTGAGCAGGCAACTACAGACCAAAACCTTTAGTGGGTTGAACTTGGTATAAAAAAAATTCACGTTGCACCTTGGTCCATGGGTCTGGAGCCTCCCCCCACCCACCGAGCCACTTGCCCCATTGTCGCCTTTGGGAAGGCACCTGCCCCAGCTCAGCTGGCAGTGGAGCCTGTGCGTTTGGCACCATGGGTCTCCCGTGCTTCTCCTCCTCTCAGCACAGGCGGCGGAGAGGGGCCGCACGGGGCAGCTCGAGAGCCGGCACCCAGAGCCCGGGTTTGTGTCTGCACCGTCCGGCGGCGAGGGAGCGAAGGAATGCTAGCCCGTGGTTGGGTTCATTTTCACGTGGTGATTTAGCTTTTGTCAGGCCTGAAAACCTCTTATTCGTGACAGTGGGGATTTGTCTCGTGTTTTCATTTTTACCCCAATATGGCGTCATAAGACTGAAAAAAAATGCCCCTTCCCGTCTCTATGCTTTTGTCCTTAATGTCCTCCTCACCTCTCCTTACTGCTGCCGTAATCTCGTCCTGGTGGTGATCCCTTGTCATCAGACATCACATCTATCTATCTATCTATCTATCTATCTATCTATCTATCTCTATTTATTTATTTAATTGTTGTTCTATTACAGTTGTCCCAATTTTCCCGTTCCTGTCCCCCCGCCTACTCCCCTCCCACAGATGAGCCCTACCCTGTTGTCCGTGTCCCTGGGTTCGTGTCCCTGGGTCATTGGGTCATTCATACCTGTTCCTTAGCCAGTCCCTTCCCCTTCTTTCCCCCGTTACCCGCTCCCTCCTCTCTGGTGGAGGTCAGTCTGTTCCTTGTTTCCATGCCTCTGGTTCTATGTTGCTTGTTTATTTTTGTCCATTAGATTCCTCTTACAGGTGAGATCGTATGGTGTTTGTCTTTTTGCCTCCTGGCTTATTTCACTGAGCGTAATGTTCTCCAGTTCCATCTATGCTGTCTCGAAAGGCAGGAGCTCCTTCTTTCTTTCGGAGAGCCACCAGGTTGTTGCGTGTGTCAGGAGTTCATCCTGGTTTCTGCGGCCGAGTCACGTCCCGATTTGGTTGCTCATTCGCTGTTGCCAACACTCCTGTTGTCCCATCGTTCTGTTTGCTTCCGTCCCGGAGCTGACGACCAGCTGGAACCCTTTCACGGTGTGTTTTCTGGTGTACCATGTTTCTCCGTGAGCAGAACGGAAGCTTAGGGACCGGGGCCTGGCCTTCTCCGACCACAACACCTGGCACGCTCAGAAAGTGTGTGCTGGATGCACACCTGGTTGACACACAGTGGCGATCAGTGGTGGAACGGCGGTCTGGCGTAACCGGGGGTGAACTTGACTTTGCAGAATTTGTGTATCTTACAAGGGGGTTAGGTATTAACATTACTATGTATGGGAAAGGTTATCCTTGAAAATATCTTCCTTTAAATCACCTTGAAAGTGTTGAAATTAGAACCCTTGGAGGCTTTAAAGACTAGAATTAACTTTGCTTTTCGGGAGATTTGGGTTGTGGGCTCCCCAACCCTGGGACAGCAGAGGACAAGGCTGTCGAATGCAACTTTCGGTGAGAAGGCCAGCAAAGCGGTTTCCTTCTCTCTTTGGAGGGGCCAAGTGGTAGAATTTATATAAATGTGCGTACCGCGTAGTGTGCATATGCCGTCACGTGTGTAGTGTGTATAGAGTGTAATATACACACGTGCCTATGTGTGTACCCACATGCGTTGTAACGCACCTGGCTTTCTCACGGCTCACCCGTGTCTCTCTGCTCCTTTGTCCCAACTCAGGCGGCAACCTTTCCAAACAAGACTGGGCCATCCAGTGGCCCACCACGGAGACGGGGAAGGAGAACAACCCAGTGTGCGCGCCGGAGCCCACCCCGTGGATCCGCACCCACCTCTCCCAGAGCCCCAGGGTCCAGTCCAAGTGCACCCAGCACTACTGTCACGCCAGCCCCGCCCCCGGGGCCCCTGTGTACACCCACGTCGACCGGCTCACCGTGGACCCCTACCCGGGCCTGTGCCCGCCGCCACCCCTGGAGTCGGGCCACCGTTCCCTGCCCCCGTCGCCCCGGCAGCGGCATGCCGTCCGCACCCCGCCGCGCACCCCCAATATTGTCACCACCGTGACCCCGCCAGGCACGCCGCCCGTGAAGAAGAAGAACAAGCTGAAGCCCCCGGGGACCCCGCCGCCCTCCTCCAGAAAGCTGATCCACTTGATCCCGGGTTTCACGACCCTGCATCGGAGCAAGTCCCACGAATTCCAGCTGGGCCACCGCGTAGACGAGGCGCACACACCCAAGTGAGTACACGGGGGATGGGGGGCCCTGGGGCAGTTGAGCCTGGGGCTGTGAGGGGCTGCCCACCTCCGAGGCCCCAGGACCCTCCCAGCTCAGGGGAACCTGAGTAGACGTGTGTTTCCTTCCCCCAGCTCAGTGAAAGGTCTGTAAGAAAGTAAAGAGCATGGAATTTTCCAGAAACGCCCCTCCTTACTACTCTTACTACAGCTTGCAAGGGTCTGCAAATTATAATCTGGGGGCTGAACCTGAATCTGTTGCCACACAGCCAAGTTCATGTCTCATGCATAGCGTGTGGCTGCTTCCCTGCTGTGATGGCGGAGTTGGGTTTGGCCAGCAAAGCTGAAACGTGCCACCTCCTGCAGGGTCTGCCTTAGCGCTGCCCCTAGACTCGGGGTGGGGGGGGGGTGAGCCACACGGGCAGCCTGACATCTTCCAGCAGCCACGTTCACGAGAGTAAAAGGAAGCAGATGACAGGCATTCCCATAACCTGATATCAACGTACCGTTACAGGTAGAAGCCATGTGCAGTGTTATCACGGAGGTGGTTTGCGGTCTGTTTTCCTACTAAGTGTTCAAGTGCTAGCGTGTATCTTACACTTGCAGCTCACCTCAGTTTGCACTGCCCGCATTTCCAGTGCGGGAGGGCTGCGTGGCTGAGTGGCCACTGTGCTGGACAGCTCTGGACCGGCCCCGTGCACAGGACGTGCTCAGCATGATAACTGAGATGCATGCCCGGGCCTGCTGGGTCTCAGGGAGACCCTCCGTGGCTCAGGGAGTGGAGGTGTGGAGGGTCAGAGCCGAGCACACCATATGGGAGTTCAGGGTGGGGGGATGTCCCGAAACGGGGTGCAGTGTGTGGCTGGCTCCGGTGGGGGGATCTTGCCAGCAGAGGGTGGGTGACGTGGTATCTGTGGCTGCGTGCTGGCTAGTGAGAGGGATGGGGCAGGCCTCTGCCAGGTCCCTCAGAGGCGACGGTGGCCTGGGTCCCTCGCAGTCTTTTGAGGGTCTCAGTGTATAAAAAAATGGAAGCCATGCCAAACAGAGTTACAGAAGTGGGTGGCATGTTTGAAATATTCACATTGAACAAGATTGTGGTCAAGTCTCAGATAAAATGACTATATTTAATCTCATTAGGAGATACAGTAAGGAGTTGCCTCACCTTCCCCTCCTGCTGGGAGCGCTGCCGCTGTGATGTGTGGGAACAGTGGGGAGTGTGTCCTTGTGTTTCCAGTGCTGTGGGGGTGCCCACTGAGGGCTGAGGCCAGCCAGACATTCCATGGGCATCCTCGGGTGAGCCAGAGGCAGGCAGGGCTTCATCAGGTGTCTCTTCTGGGGTCTTCAGGGGCTGCTCTGCCTCGCCCTCACCTCCAAGTGACAGTTCAGGTACAAGGTGATGAGGTCCACCGTAAGCAGGTGTGGGAATCATCGTGGCTTAGGGGACAGTGGCCCCTGTCACAGCTCCATCAGTGAAGCTCCCAGGGTCCCCTCAGGGGTCACACCCAGTTATAACAAGGGTCCCCGAGGCTGTGGATTCCTCTTCGGGTACTCCAAGTTCATACGGAGACCTCCCAGTCCCCCTGCAGCCCACCCTCCCGGGGCAGTTCCACCATGAGCGGTGTGGTGCACTGACACTGTGGACTCTTCCCCTTCAGGGACGTGCAGAGGCTCAGAGCCAGGAAGTCAGCCCAAGGTCAAATTCCCCGTGTTTGCGGGAGGTGAAAAGATCGTGGTCGCCCTCCTCCACGGCTTCTCTTTAAAATTTGTTATGTGGACTTGTCGCCTGTTCACACTGAATTCCGTCTTATTTTGGATCAGTGAGGTCTTTAACAAGGCCTTTTATAACTTACATAAATAATATATAATTTATCATTCTTTGTAGCGTGATGCTTATCAGGTTTTCTTACATGAAATACTGACATCGCTTTGCATAAGGAAGTTCTGTTTCCAGCAGCCCCATTCAGCACGGACGGGCGCTTCCCCTCTGAAATTCCAGGCCCTCTTTCCATCAAGCCCCTGAATCGTTTAGACCTGGGATGAGTCCAGTGAGACTCATTTAAAATAAGGTTGGCTTTCTAAATAGCAAAGGGATCGTCTCTTAGTACCTGCCCCAGACGCTTTGAAAACACCACTGATGAGTCATGCATTGCCACATTCCCCCTGACACAGCAGCCCTGCACTTCCGCCGTGGACGATGATTAGCTCAACGGGGGGGCTTATTGTGAATCATCGTGAGTCACTGTGGTGAGCTGGCTGCGAGCTGGGTGACAGGGCATTTTCTTGGAGGTGCCTTGTGATTTACAAGGAGCCCCGGAGGATACTGTTCTGGTGAGGTTTGCCCCGATGGATGGCGTGGGGAGCCATCTTGCTCACCCAGTGCCTGCCCCTGTGGCAATCTCCTTTGAAGGAGTTGGGAGTTTTCTGGGAGCCAAAGTGGGTCCCGTTTCTGCTGCCAACTAGCCTCGTGACCGGAAGCAGGTCATGCTGGATGTCACTGCAGCTTTGGTGACAGATGCTGGGCACACCAAGGTCCTACCTTCAGGACCTGTGTCTCCGCGTTGGGGGCTTTCTTGGACCAGCGGGGCGTGGCAGGCGGGAAATGCCTGGGAGTTTGCGCCGCCAGGAGCTAGCCTCCGCCGGGGAGGGGCAGGCGGCGGGGCATCAGTGTGCCCTCAGGGGGGCCCCCCTGCCATGTGCTCTGCACGCTCTCACGGAGGGTCCTCAGCAGGGCCCAGCCCCGTTGTCCACGGCGGTCCAGCCCCTCCCATAACACCTTCCTTCTGGGCATTCCTTCCTTCCCTGCCTCAATTCCCCCCTTTGTCATACTTCCAAGACCACCTCCCAAATACACTGCTTGCACCCCAAAACCTCCGTCAGGGTCTGATTTGGGGGTAACTCAAATGAAGACAGGATTGAAGGTCATCATGGATATGATGACGTTAAGCTCTATACATAAGCTGTATGGGCACACTGTCATTGAATTAAAAGATTTATTGAATTTTGTACTAATCCGAATGATAGCTGTCACTTACTGTATTGTTCTGCTTATTGTATGCTGGCGCTTTGCAGGGTTTATTTAATCTCCCAACATCGCGTTTTGTAGGCCAGGAAGTTGTTGGCTTGTCTAAACTTCCCCAGACCAGTTAAGTACCGGAGTTGGGGATCTTGCTTCTCCCAAGTCCATGGTGGCCCTGAGGGATGGCCTGGGCCTGTGTCCTGGGTGGAACCTGAATCCCACGGACATTTCCTGGGTCCCTGCCATGGACCAGGCGCTGGGGCACAGAAATGAGTGTGGAGGCAAGCCCCCTGCTCCGTGTCAGGCGTGCTGGGGCAGAGAACGATGGGGTGTCGACAGGTTTGGCCACTTGACATTTCTGAATAAACAAGGGAATGTTTCTCTTCCCCGAAGAGGAGGGGACAGGGTCCAGGAAAACGGAAGTGAGTCAGTGACACTGGGTGGCGTTTTACCGGGGTGCTGTGGGACGTGTTTGAGTTGGCTGGGCACAGAGGACAGGGAGAGATTTCAGTGCCCATCCTGACCCAATGCAAGTGACCAAAGGCAGGTGTGGCGTGTCTGGTGCCTGTGAGGGTGGCCGTTCCTTTCCAGTTCCCATGGCAGGCATTTGCCACAGGCTCTGGTGCGACTTCAGAGTCCTTCTCCACCCAGCGCTCTGGGAAGGTCAGCACCAGTCAGTCTAAACGGGAACGTTGCCCTGGCTGGCGTAGCTCTGTGGATTGAGCTCGGGCTGCGAACCAAAGTGTCACAGGTTCGATTCCCAGATGGGGCACATGCCAGGGTTGCAGGCCACGGCCCCCAGCAACCGCACATTGATGTTTCTTTCTCTCTCTTTCTCCCTCCCTTCCCTCTCTAAAATTAAATAAATAAGATCTTTTAAAAAATAAAAATAAATAAGTCACTAGATAAAAGGTCAATAAAAAAATTCATTAAAAAAAAAACTGGAACATTGGATGAATCTGATTTCTGTCCCTTCTTCTCAAAGTCCTCCCTTCTGTGGATGAGAGCCAGTGAGTCTGCTGCTGGTGGCATTGTGACTTAGACTGTGAGACAAAGGTGGGTAGGAAAAAGCGGGGTGAGGGTGGAGGGTGTCACCCTTAAGCTGTGACATACGTTTCTTAGCTACTGTCCCAGGGCGCCCCGAGGTTTTCTGGGGCTGTGATCATCTCGTAGACACGCTTTCCCTGAGTCATCCAGGGGTGTCGTCCCACAGGCCTGTCGTTCATGCCCATCAGGGGCTGCTTAAGGGCCGCAAGTGAAACGAGACATTTTGCACAGCGCTGGGATCTTGCCTGGACAGTTACAGTTACTGTTATTGCCGCCATCAAAGGAAGAGAGTTAGAGTCCGACTCAAGATCCAGGGGCCTCACGTTCAGGAGGCTGCAGGGCTTCTGGAGGGGGGGTGTCTTCTGGGGGGCCTCCTTCACCGAGTAGAATTTATGGCCCCCCGTTCTCTCTCTCCGTGGCCATCATGCTGAGTTGTGGCGTCTGCCCCTTCCCGCTAGGCCATGGGCGGGCGCCAGCCTTCTGGGAGGGGATGTCACTTGGCAGGCAAATTAAATGCCTGAAGTCCAGTCACTCTGGAGGGTGGTGCGCTTTCTGGAAAAGACGAAGAGGAAGGCCCTGTTCTCTGTCTTGATTTTTTGACTGACTTGATGGGATTTGAAACGACCCTTTTAGCGTGATGAATGGGGAGACAGGAGCGTTCCTTCCGGGGCCAGCCCCTCCACTGGGCACTGGCTGCCGGACGGCAGCTCCAGTCATGGAGGGCGGCTGCCCGGCGCTTTGATTTAAGATAATGGGACCAGGATGTCAGTGTGATATCAGCGCGGAGTGGAGCCGTCGCACTCCGGAAACAGGCCGTCAGGGAGGCCTCGGGAAGCCAAGACCGAGCACAGGAACAAGGCTGGGGACAGCCCAGACTCCCCCGGAGCCTCCAGAAGCCAGAGACCACAATGGGGAAGCTGTTCCAAGCCCCGTGTGAGGCCTCGGAGTGCCAGGCGTCTTGGTAGCCACACAAAAATGTCGCGATTGTCCTTCAATAGGGCACTTGTGGGTTCCCTGCTGGGTCAGGGGCCAGTCCTGGGCCCACCCCAGAGGGAAATCAGGCCCCGCCTGGCACTCTGTAGCCCGTCGTGCCAGATGGAAGGGTGTGATCACTGAGCTGTACTCATTCATTCATTCATTCATTCATCATACATCTTTACCGACCCGGGACGAAGTCCTACAGGGATTCGCTGGTGAACGGCTGACCTGCTTTCCGGGAGTTCATGGCTGAGAAGGAGAGGATGCTCGGTCAGGGGACCTGAACAGGAACGTGTGCTGAGCAGGATAGAGAGGGTCGTGGGGCCTGCTCTGGGGGCGTCAGGAGGATTTAGAGCATCAGCCCGACTTGGGACAGCCCCAGCCCCAGCTGTTTGGTGAAACTTCCCTCTCTTCCCCCTGCATCTGGCTGGGGAGCCCCCACTTCTCCAGGAAATGTTCTGAGGCTCCTTCGTTCATCGGACAGACCCGTTCTCGAGCCTTCTCTGTTCTCTCGGTCCATCCCAGAGCCCCTGGCGGCCATGTGGACTCCTGACCGGGTCACCAGCAGCCTGAAGGGGTTGTACTCTGGCTAGTGGTTTTATTGGGCGCTCTGGCTCGGCAGCAAAACTCCCACACCTCTGTTCATTCGTTCTGCAAATTTACTTTTCAGTGCTTTTGATGTGCAGGGTCCGTGTGAGAAGCTTGGAGTGCAGAGTTGCCAAAAAAAAAAAAAAAACAGCCTTCTCAAGGAGTTCAGGGTTTGGAAGAGAAAGACTGAAAACATTCAGTGGATAACTCAGTGGGGAAAGGCCTGGAGCAGAGAAAGGAAGACTGGGGAGGAGGGAGCTCCCTGAGGATCACCTAAATCATTCAGGGAAATCAGAGACGGCTTCCTGGAGGAAGCGTCCTCAGGACAAGGGTCAGAAAATGTTTCTTGTAAGAAGCCAGGGAGTAACTACATCAGGCTGTGCCATCCTGTGGTCTCTCTTGCAGGCACCCAAGCCTGTAGGGAAACCAGCCATTGGCGATAGGCGAATGAATGGGCGTGGTGGTCTTCCAGTAAGTCTTTGTTTATAAACACAAGTGCTGGGCGCTTGGGCCTTCCGGTTGTAGTGCGCCATGCCTGACCTAAGATGAGATCCAAAGAGCGAGCGGGAGTTGGCCAGGTGAAGAGGGAGGGAGGAGAGTGCAGGCAGGCAGAACAGCGGCCGGCTGGGGCTGGGGACGGAGAATGGCTGGGTGTGTGGCTGGGTGTGGGCTGAGGAAGAGGAGGAGCTGCGGGGCAGTGTGGGGTGCATCCCCGGGTCTGTCAGCAGGGCCCCTCTGGAAGGGCGCTCTCCGTGTGGACGGGCACGACTTGCTCTGTGTCATTTCAGCTGATACGGTTTTTGGCCTCGAGGCCTCAGTCCAGGTGCTTGGAGCCCTTTGTTCCTGTTTTCTATTAATTAATTCTTCCAAGTACGCAGCGCCGCCTTCCAGGACACAGGCGAGCGTGGCTCCGGTGACCCGGCTGAGCAGCAGTCCCCAGGAGGCTCTGCCATCTGCTCCCGGTGGCTGGTGGCCCCGCCTAGTGCCGCTCGCTTCCCGGAGCTCGCGTCACCTCCGGGGGGCCTCCTGGCCTGCAGCCCCGCCGGGGGCCCTGGTGGCCTCTGTAATTTAGAATGAACGTGGCCGGGGGCCGTCTGGTCACTGTCAATGAGCTCTCCTCCTCCCGCTCCCCTCAGGCTGGAGGTATTTACTAACTGGAATTAACAGAGGAAGAATAAAAATATTAATAACTCGCTAGGCCTTGAGCCAGGCCCCCTTCCACCGTGTTGGGCTCCCAGAAGCTGCAAGGGAGGCAGGCCAGGTTAATTTTCTAGAGGGGGGCGCTTCGTGGTTTTCCCAGAGCTGGCCCTGCCTTCCAGCCCCAGTCGTGTCTCAGGGTCACAGTTCGTACATCAGACAGACGGCCTCTCTGGGTCCGTCAGCTGAATCAGCCCCAGGGAGAGAAGACACCTCCTCACCAACCTGGACTTGAACCTTTGAGTCCGGGTGGGGCGCACCTAGGGGGCGGTCACGGAGCTGGGTCCGGGTGTCATCTCCTGGGACCTGAGGTTGGCACCAGCTTGGATTCCACTTTGCAAGGTGTTGAGGCTTAATCCTTTGTTTTCAGTGACTGTGATGGCAGAGGTTGGGCCGGGGCGGGGGGCGGGGGGGAGGCTAGCTAAGAGGTGTGTTCTCTGCCCAGGGAAGGCACAGGGTCATTGTCTTATGTCCTTTGTTTTGTACAAGGTCTGAGTGTGTGGACTTGAGAATTTCCCAGTCTACAGAGAGCTGTTCGGACAGCAGCTCAGCCCTGCGGGGAGCGTGGGTGGGCTTTGTGCTTGTTCGAACAGCTAAACGGGGAGAGGCTCTCACCGCTAACACTGGCCGTGGTTTTCCTCACTCCCCTCCTCTCTGACCCTGCCCGCGTGTTCCTGTTGTCATGCTGCAGTGGGTGAATGACGGTGACAGACACAGCTAACTTTACTGTGTCCTTACCACATTAGGGGCATGGCGCTGAGCGCTTCCCACGTAGGGTCCGCTCCTACGACCTCACAAGGTCACTGTCGTCGCCACCTCTCCGTTGTGCCGCAGGAGACCGAGATAGAAGGAGATGACATGACTCGCCTAGGATCACGTCTTCCCACTTGGGGATTGGCAGACTGCTCCTGCCCGAGGGCCAATGCCGGCCCACCCCCTGCCTTTGTAAATAAAGTTTTATTGGGACAGTCACACGCATTCATGCACGTGTTGCCTATGGCTGCTTTCACACTACTACGGGAGACTGGAGTAGCTGCGACCAAAACTGTGTGCTCAGCAGAGCCCACGGCGCAGTATTTGCTCTCAGGCCCTTTCAGGAAATGCATGAGGCATCCTGTGCGGAGCTGACAAGTGGCAGACGAGACACCAGTCTGACCTAGAGGCCGCGCCTGTGACTGCACACGCACTGGGCTGTCTCTGCGGGCGCCCGTGCCTGTCCCGTGTGCATCCAGCAGGCTTTGAGCCCCTGCTGTTTTCAGACTCCTGGACTGTGAGTTCTTTGAGAGTCGGAACGCTGCCCTATGTGCCCCCCTCACTTCTGTGCTTCACTTTGGGTGCACAGTCCAAGGCTCAGTGGGTGTTTGCTGGAGGGATGAGTGAATGAACGAATGAATGAATGAGTGATACCCCCAGCCACCCTCCCAGCATTAGAGGCCATCCTGCCCATTGACTGTCAGCCTGGTTCTCTGCTGTCACGGAGTGAATGCGAGGGAAGCTGCCCATGGAGGGCCCATGTCCAGTTATGCTTGTGGAAAGCAGGGATGGTGGAGAGTGACGTCATCCCTGCCGGAGACACCTGCCTCCGCGTTTTCAGTCCTCTTCCTGCTGAGCACAGGAAGTCGAAGCTCGTGGCTGGTGCCAGAGGAAGCATTCCTTACCGTTCTTTTTGACAAATCCCTTAGAATCGTCCTCTCCTGCAGCTGAGATTCGGAACATTGCTAACACACTATTGTAGTCTAGCAGTGTTTCCCACCCCCACGGCCAGCCCAGTCCTGACTGTGGATTTGGGGGGCCCCTTCCTAGAGCTGCCTCCAGAGGTCTGCAGGTGAGGGGGGCTCTTCCCCTCACTCAGCGCAAGTCCAGGGGTAGGTAGAGTAGCATCACCCTCTTTAAAGGGCTGTCATCACGAGGCCAAAGTCAGCGGCATTGCCCGCAAGTGTTTGGTCACATGCCGAGGCTGCAGAAGATGAAGTCTGCATCAAGGAACTTCTGTGTAAGCAAGGACCGTAATTCACACGAAATGCAAAGATGACAATGAAACATCTGGGGGGCCAGTTAGCCACATTTCTCAAAAGGATGCCAGCATTTACTGAGCACCAGTTCCTTGCATGCATGCATCTCTTACCACCCTTTAGCAATTTTTTTTCCCATTTGGAAACGGTGCAGTAAGAAGCCCAGGTTAGAAGCAGCCTCAGCACTTGAACTCTGGACTGCCTGGTGCCAGAGGTGATGACTCTGGCCTCTCCTTACATTTGTGCTGACCCCCCGACATGGTGTGGCCGTGGGTGAGGAGGGCAGCACAGATGACTTCGACCTCAGGCTGTTATTTCCTACCTGAGACCTCCCGTGTCTGCGGCTCGCTCGGGCCACGTACCCAGCGTGGCGTGAAATGAGAGCGTGGTGCCGCCTGGGTGGCGAGGGCTGGGCGGCTGTTAGCCACGCTCGGAGTGATCCGCGGCCCGGCGGGACCTCGGGGTGCTCGCTGGGCGCCGCGTTCCGAGTTTTTCCTCAGCCATCCATTTAGTTTTTCAAGAACATTCCTGAAGTGTGGGAGGCGAGGGGCTCGCTGGGAGCTGGAGGGGCCCTCAGAAGTTAATGTTCCGTCCCAGGTTATAATGGCCAGCAGCTGGGATGTCTGCCTGGGCCAATTTGCTGTGAGCAGCTCTGTGCCTGGCCTCCGGTGAAGAATTTGTGTGTTCACTTAACCATGGGGAGCGCAGGTGTGGCCGGACGACAGAGCTGGCTGCGGGTGGGGACAGAGCCGCGGGCGTGTTCGCAGGGGGTCTGTCTCCCACACGGCCCCTCGCCTTCCCCCTCGATTCTTCGTCACCTGCCTCTTCCCGTTGTGAGCAGGCCACGTGCTTCCTACTTCTCCTTTCTCTTTAGCCTCTTTATTTGCAGTTTTAAAAATTGAGTATTAATTTACCTGGAGTAAAAAAACGCAGATTTTTAAGTTCAGTGAGTTCTGATAAATGTATAACCCCAGGTACCCACAATCCCCGTCAAGATATCCAGGGGTGTCTAGCCTGGGCTGCACTGGAAGAAGAGGAGTTGTGTTGGGCCACACGTCAAATACACAAACGCTAACAAAAACAAAAACCAATTTCATAATGTTTTAAGTAAATGTACGGTTTTATGTTGGGCCGCATTCATAGCCATCCTGGGCCACGGGTTGGACACCCGTGAATTATAGAACATTTCTCATTCACTCTGGAAAGTTCCCTCATGCCCCTTTTCCAATCATCTCCCCCAGCTTGAAGGCAACTGCCGTTCTGATTTTTATCACATAGCTTGGGCCTCATCTAGAACATCATCTAAATGGACACCTGCACTACATACTCTCGTGTCTGGCTTGTTTTCCTCAACGTGATGTTTTTGAGATTAATCCACATTGTTGTATGGATCAGTGGTTCATTCTTTTGTGTTACTTTATTACTATACAGTACTAATGTTTCATTGTGTGACTATGCCACAATTTATTTAGCCCATTCTCACTGTGTTTGTTTCTTAAGGCTGCTGTAACAAAGTACCACAAAAATCAAAAGGACTTATTATTTCATAGTTCTGGAGGCCAGGAGTCCAAAGGCAAGGCGTTGACTGGGCCTTGCTTCCTTTAAGAGGGGAGCATTCTTTCTTGCCTCTTCCGGCTTCTGGGACTCGCAGCGATCCGTGGTGTTTTGGCTGGTAGCTGCATTGTTGCGGTCTCTGCCCCTGTCCGGCCACACGTGGCTGTCTTCCCTCTGTGTGTTCTCTCCCCTCCTTATAAGGAGGGACTCCAGCCATTAGACCTAGGGCCCACTCTAATGCATTAGGGCCTCAGCTTAACTTGATTACATCTGCAGAGGGGCTGTGTCTAAATAAGGCCACAGTCATAAGTACTGGGGCTTAGGACTCAAAATATCCTTTGAGAACAAAATTCCGCTCACTTCACTCTCATTGATGGACATTTTAGGGTGTTTGCAGTTTGAGGCTATTGAGATGGAATCGGCTAGGAACATTCTCCACAATTTTTTTTTTTGTCTACAAATGTTTTCATTTGTGTTGGATAACTATCTACCAGTAGATTTCCTAGGTCCTCGCGTATGTATCTGTTTAACTTTATAAGAAATCATCATGCTCTCTCCAGAGCGGCACCATGCATTTGACAACCCGCAGTGCATGAGAAGCCAGTGGCTCCGCCTCAGTGGTTGCCACCGTGGAGCAGTGTGGCTCCCCTCAGGGGACATCTGGCAGTGTCTGGAGACATTTTTGGTTGTCATACTCTGGGGAGCAGAAGAGAGCTGCCAGCCTCTGTCACCTGGGCAGAGACCAAGGTGCTGATGGAACATCCTACAGTGCATGCACCAGCCCCGCCCCCACTCCCAGGAGGGAGGCGTCCAGCCAGATACGAGGTTGGGAAGCCCCACTGCATACCCTGGGCATTGCTCATTGCTGTCAGGCTTCTAATTTTATTAACTCCAATAGGTATGAAGTGGCACCTTGCTGTGTTTTAATTTGTATTATTTAATTAATTACTTTGCATTTCCATGATGACTAAAGATGCTCAACATCTTTTTGTAGATTTACTGGCCACCTCTCTCCCTCCCTCTCTCTCTCTCTCTGTAGGTGGATTTAGCTGTTCAAGTCTTCTGCCTGGTTTTTAACTCAGGGCTTTATCTTCTTACCACCGTGCGGTGGGTCCTCTGTCAGATCACGTACTGTGGACGTTTTCTTCCTGTCCGCGGCCTCCCTTGTCACTTGCATGCAGTTGTCTTTCAAAGAGCTGCCGTTCTCGGTTTTGATGGAGGTCAGTCCGTCACACTTGTTTCTTTTGTGCCCGAGTGCTTCCCGTGTCCTGTCTCTGCAGTCCTCGCAGGTCCCAGATGCCGAGATGCCCTCCTGTTCTCCTGCAGAGGCGCTCCGTGCCAGCTTCCGGAAGAGGGTCGTGACCCACCTCACGTCAGCTTTTGCGTATGGTGGGAGGTCAGGGTCCAGGCTCGTTGTTTTCAAGGGGAACCTCCTGTTCTTCCGGGACCTGCTTTCCTTTGGATGACGTGGCATCTTTGGCAACTGTCAACCGGCCTTGTCTCCGTGGGTCCGTTTCAAGACTCTCTGTTGGGTTCTGTTTTTGTGCCGGCGCCGCACCGGTTCCTTTGCTCCTGTCGGCCCCCTGGCCCCTCTCACCCACCTCTTCTGTCGCTTCCCCTTAACTCCTCCTCTTCCACTGGGCTTCGAGTGAGGGCAGCTGGGAGAGGAAAACTATGCTCCCTTTCCCTTTTTCTTTTTAAGGATTTTATTTATCTATTTTTAGACAGGAGGGAAGGGAGGGAGAAAGAGAGGGAGAGAAACATCAGTGTGTGGTTGCCTCTCACGCGCCCTGCACCAGGGAACCCTACAACCCAGACATGTGCCCTGCCCTGACTGGGAATCGAACCAGCGACCCTTTGGTTTGCAGGCCGGTGCTCAATCCACTGAGCCACACCAGCCAGGGTTCTCTTTCTTCTCTGATGCCTCTGTGTAGTCTGTCTCCTTGCCATTGTGTGTGTGTGTGTGTGTGTGTGTGTGTGTGTGTGAGAGAGAGAGAGAGAGAGAGAGAGACAGAGAGAGAGAGACAGAGAGAGACAGAGAGATGGTTTAGCCAGGATTTGCAGCCTTCACGAGCTGCACCCAGCATCTTTGCTCACTAGACTTCTTGTTTCTCACTCCACATCTTAGTCCTCGCTTGCCCCAGGAACATCCGGTCTAAACAGATCAGCCAGGCCTATTCCTCTTCTTGTCTTGGACTCGATGAACGTCTTGAAATGCCCCCACCCTCACCCCCAAGTCCTCCTGGAATCGGTAGAAAAACGTCATGTTTTTTCCTCTCTAATGAGTGACTCATCGAGCCAGGGCCGAACACTTACAGCCATCCCCGCAAGGGACCAAAACCACTTCTGGTCTCTGTTGATTTTCCCATTTATTCTTGGCGTGTTTTTGTGCATCTTTCCCCGTGCTGCTGGTTGTGTCCTGGCGCTTTAGACCCCCTGTCCGACTGACGTGTGTCGTGGAGCACACAGCAGCCCGGGACTGCGGTGAGGCGTTAGGGCAGCACTGTTTTTTGTTAATGATCCAGAGAGATGATGCTCATGGTGCAGCTGCTGGCAGCAAAGCCACCTAAACTCTCTGGGCTCTTCAGGGTCCGGCGGGAAGGTCACGTTACCCATTGCATCACTGTTTGGGAGAAGTCCAGTCTGCGCATGTGCAAACGATAGATCAGAACCTGTACTGAGTCCTCGGTATCTGAGGGGCATTGCCACTTGTTTCCAGGTAGAGTTTAAAAGGTAGACATTATGATTTCACTTATATGTGGAGTCTAAAGAACACTATAAACGAACACGCAACACAGAAACAGACTCACAGATACGGAGAACAGACTGATGGTCTCCAGAGGCGAGGTGATTTGGGGGGCTGGGTGGGAAAAGGTGAAGGGATTGAGAAATACCGATTGGTAGTTACAAAATAGTCATGGGGATAGAAAGTACAGCACAGGAGATACAGTTAGTAGTAATGTTAACGACCGTGTACGGTGCCGGGTGGGCACTGGAAATATCGGGGGAACACTGTGTAAAGTGTATGATTGTCTAACCCCCGTGAAACTAATACAAAATGATACTGAACGTAAAACACTGCAAACCCATTTAGCAAATGTCTTCCGTGAAGTCCAGCAAAACAGAAAGCCCGGGGGGTCCGAGGCGGGGCCGTCGGTGGGGAGGCTGGAATCCTCTCTTCCGGGGAGTTAGTGACGGTGTGCCATGCCTGGCCGGGGTGGCCACGGGCGCCCGTGTCGAAGAGGCTGCACGTAGTCTCCGGCGTTTGGGTGGCTGCTTTGTTTCAACCACCTCCAGGCCTCTGACAATTGTCACATCATTCGTCTTCATGGCGGGAAGCCTGGCTGGGAGGGCAGAGCTGGACACGGAAGGCCGGACACTTCCTTCTGGCGGGGCACCGGTAACCCTCAGTTTCCCCGCCCGACTGGGAGCCGCCCACTCACCAGCCTCGTGGGCTGGCCGACAAGGGGCCCTGCAGCCAGGATTTCAGGGGAAAGGTGGAGGTTTTCCGGGTGGCCTTCCAACAAGAGGTTTCTTTTCAGTAACGAGAAGAAAGCCCTGAAGGCCACATCAGTTCAAAGCCCCACCAATCCGATTCTGAATTGTTCCGAGTGGAGCGACTTGTCTGAAGTTTAGTTTTGCTGAGTGGGGTCTGTACTTCCACGGAATGGACAGCAGACAGTCAGAGAAAGTGCCCTTCTCGTGAACCAGTGTTTATAGTCAATTTAAAGTAATAGTGTCAGCAATAAAAAATAAAGTTAAGAAAACCTAGTGGTAGAAGATTCTTAGCAGTATCTCTAGATGATACTCTGAACCCCAGATGGCGCTACTGCATGAAAATTATAAAAGTAAATGTCTTTTAAAATGTGCTATCCTTGATTTCTTTTTGCATTAGACAGAATTCTTTAGGTTGTAAGTGATTAAATCTCCAACAGGCTTTTGCCACAAACTGTGTTTGTTGGCTTTGTGGCTGCAAAGTTCAGAGGGATAGCTGGCTTCAGGTATAGTTAGATCTAGATGCTTAAACAATGTTGAAGGGATTCTGTCCTTCTTGGTCCTTTCTCTGGGATAGCTTTGTTTTCTTGTGGTGGTCTGTTTGCCCCAACTCTGTGTCTCAAGTAGTTCCGGGTTTATAGCCCCAGTGGGAAAAGCAAGTCCTCTTTCTTGAGAGTTCCCCCAAAATGCCTGGGACTGGCTCCCACTAAATCAACTTGGGTCTTATGCCTATGCTTGAAACCATCACTGTGTGCAGGTGATGAGGCACAGAAAATAAGCTGATTGGGAGAGGTACACACACACATATCTGCCTGCCCCACACAGATCGCGTGGGTGGAGGAGACTAGGGAAGGCATGGGTCCTTAAAAGGGAAATGACCGTGCATTTATGGGCGCCGGAGGAAATGGGTAATAGGCAGGCTAGATCAACAGGTGTCAGCAACATTTAAAAAAAAATAAAGCCTCAATCCCCAGTCAGCCTCACTTGTATAGTGTTCTCTCGAAGGTAGAGCTGGCCATGTGCAGTTGTACAAGAGGCGCCTGTCTGAATGCTCAGGTTTTCCTTGGCGCCATCACGACTTCCTAGGTCACTTGCAGCCAGGCGGGAAGGCCCATGATACACCAACTCGGGTGACCTGGAGGAGCCCGACAGCAGGCTCGTCCAGCCGAACGCTTCAGCCTCTGCAAGTGCGCCCTGGGGCTGGGCAGGGGGAGGCTGTGTCACTTGGGAGGAAGAACCGGAATTGACCCCGGAAGTCAGATCATGGGGATCATCAGGGAGATGGAGGAAGTTAGGTCACATCCAGGAGCCGGCGGGGGAGGGAAGAAAACAGGTGGGGATTGAGAGACCGAGCCAGGGAACCTCGTTGCAGAAGAGCTCACATTTGTATAGATTTCCCCCCGCCCAGGCACTTTCACATCCATTATCCCATTTCAGCTACAACACAACCCATGGGGTTGGCAGGTCAAAATTCTTTATACTCAGCCCTGGCTGGAGTAGCTCAGTGGATTGAGCTCGGGCTGTGAACCAAAGTGTTGCAGGTTCGATTCCCAGTCAGGGCACATGCCTGGGTTGCAGGCCACGGCCCCCAGCAACCGCACATTGATGTCTCTCTCTCTCTCTCTCTTTCTCCCTCCCTTCCCTCTCTAAAAATAAATAAATAAAATCTTAAAAAAATGAGAAGAATGAGAACTGTTTAAAAAAATTTTTTTATATTTGTTTGTTGCATAAAGAAGCCAAGACCCATTGAGGTTCATTGATTGGACGAATGTCACAGAGCTAATTAGTAAGAAGACTGGGAGCTTCTGGACCAAGGCTACACAGTGGGACACAGAATGCAAACCACACATATAATTTAAAAAACTTCAGTAGCCACATTGAAAAAATATAAAGCTGACTTCAATCATTCATTTCATTTCATCAGGAACCCCCAAACAACATTTCAGCATATAATTAACATGAAACTTGGAGGTACTTTAGGGTCCGTTTTCCTGTACGAAGTCTTCAGAATCGGGTGTGTGTCGTGTGCCTGTAGCGCATCCCCATTCAGGCACGCCGCAGTTTTGGGGCTCAGTAGCCACGCGGCGCCTGTGGCAGAGCCCAGGCTGCCCTTGGTGTCAGGAGTGGAGGCCATGCTTTGGGGCCGACGTTTCCGGCTTTCAGTGCCTGAGTTCAGGTCAGTAAACTCTCCCTTGAGCGGCTGTGATGTGCCCGATGCGGAGGATCTAATGGCAAATGAGAAGGACTTGACGCCTGCCTTCACAGGATTCATATTTGAACCGGGGGAGCCGACATAAAACAAACTTACAGTGAAGCGAAATTGTTTTGAAGCGTCCCGGGGGGCTACGGAAAAAAGGCGCAGGGAGCTGAGGTTGAGAATGACAGGGTGGGTGGGTGGGCGGGCAGGCAGGCTGGCGGGAGTGGCAGAGCAAGAGCTGTGAGGGGCGGGGGTGCAGGAGGGTGTTCTGGGGGAGAGGAGACGTGGGAGGAGGTCCCGAGCAGGGCAGCACCACGAGCTCTAGGAGCTTGATCTAAGAAGACCAGTGTGACCGGAACTCTCGCAGAATGGCGTGGAGTAGACTCATTTCCTCTATCCAAAGTGCTGACGCATGGCAGATTGTCCGTGAATACTGGTTGTGTGGATGGATGGATAGATGGACAGACAGACAGAAGGATGGACTGAAGGGTGCATCCTTTATGTCTCGCTCATAGATGCTTTTGTGCCAAAATGGCAGAGTTGATTACGTGCAATCTGCGAAGCCTAACCACATTTACTCTCTGGCCCCTTTCCTGAAAAGGTTTGCTGACCTTTCACCTATAAAATAGGGACAGCAAGAAGATGAACTTCTCCAAACAGTGGTGAGGACAGACGAGAGGACCGTGTCCCTTGTCTGCCCCAGCGACGAGCCTCAGTGTGTGCTCAGCAGAAGTGAATTTTCTCCCCTGTTATCTCCCCAAATCCTTCTTTGAGCTCCGTGCCTGGTGCTGCCTTGGGCCCTCCCCGTTCCCTGGCAGCTGAAATAGGACTGAGCTCCCTCTCTGGATCCTCCTGAATGTTGCATTTTATTTGGAGCAGGGGGGTGCTGGGAGTAGGACGGGGTGGACTTGAGTGCATAGACCCACCAGCGCGATCCTTCCACGCTGGCGTGGGGGCCGACTTAGGGTTTCATTACCCTTAATTACGGCCACGCTTCATTTCAAGGGAGCTCAGATTCTAACTGCTCTCGGTGGAGAGAAACTTAGCATGTGCCCCCAAATGAGAAGCTGTGTCTCGCTTGCACTGTGAAATTGTGAGCATGAGCATGCATTTAGATGAGAATTTATGTATCCAGGGGCAACGTGGCGAGGCAGTAATTCCCCAAATACCTGCTCACTGCCAGGTGAGTTTTGTCCCGGGTGTTGGGCAGAAATGTGAGAGCTCCGGGTGGAATTTCTAGATTCTCGGGGTGAATGCCAGAAGCCAGGATGCATGGGGGCGACTGTGATGCCCTCCCCAAAGTGCAGTATCTCCACGGCAACATTGTTGACATTTGGGGCTACCTAATTCTTTGTGGTGGGGGGGCTTCCCTGTACACTGGAGGGTCTTTAACAGCTTCCTTTCCCTCTACCCACGAGCTGACAGTAGCAACGCCCTCCCCAAGTTGTGACAACAAAAGATGTCTCCTGACCTTGTCCAATGTGCCCCGGAGGGCAAAACTGTCCCAGGTTGAGAAGCACTGGTAATAGAGGGGCCCACGGGTGCCGATGCCTGAGTGAGTCAGGAGGCAGCTGCTACAGGCCCCGGGGCTTAGAGGTCAGGCTGAGTGGATTCAAATCCTTGGGTGGTGTTCTGCCAGCTGTGTGACCTTGGGCAAGTCACTTAACCTCTCTGAGCATAATAGCTGTTTCGAAGGGTGGTATAGAGATGAAATGGGATGGTGTCGATGAAGCGCAGGCACAAGGTAGATTCTCTGTGTTTTCTTTCCCTGCTGCCTCTCTGTCCCTCCCCCTTCTCCCCTTCCCCCTCTCCTCTCTTGTCCTAGGCTCTGAGAATCTTCCCCCACCCCCGCCCTTAGCGGAGGGGCAAATGGGTGCAGGCTGCCCTTCAGATTTCCCCCTGCTCCTTTTCTTGCCTTCCTTCATGAGACTGAGCATTGGAGGGCCCGTGTTGGGGCAAAGAAAAAGTTTCCTTCAATTACTCCAAGTTCCCTTCAAAGGACGGTGCAGTTTTATAATTTGCAACTTCATGAAAGAGTTCCACCTGCCGCTCCAAAAAGAATAATAGATCAGTGAGATTGGAACCTGAAATCCGATCATCTTCCTGCCCCAGTAACAGGCATCTGAATGAATATGTAACAAGCTGGCTTTGATAATGAAGAGCTGCTGCTCTCCCCAGCCTGCCCCCAGTCATGCCGGCCTCTCAGATGAGGATTGGGAAATAAGGGGCCCCTCCAGCCCCCAGACACCACTAGTGACTCTGTGCCGAACTCATTTAATTCCGACTTAGAAGCAGTGGGTTGCTGGCCTCCAGGGAGCGCCAGCCGATGAAGCGGAGTCGGCCTCCCCGGGTAATTTGTGTCTGTCCCTCCTCCCCCGGGGGAGCAGCCCCGTATCACCTCTCACTCTAGAAGCCCTTTCTCTGCTACCGGCTCACGGGCTCACCGTGGCAGATAGAAAGTAGGAAGGAAGAGAGGGCAAAGGCTAGGAGTGTGGTGTCTGGACGCACTTTCTTTTCCTTTGTCCTGCCTGAGCTGTCCTCCCCTCCCTTCTTCTTCTTCTTCTTCCTGTCCCTCCCCTCCCCTCCCCTCCCCTTACTTTAAATGATAAAGATAATCTGTGCTGGGGTAACAAATATAAATTATAGGAATACAGAGGGAAACAATGGAAGGCCCCATTCCCGTCTGCCTGCCCCGATTGCAGCCCCAGAGTAACTGCTCTTAAGCCTTTACCTATGAACTTTTGGGGAGAGTGAGTGCTGGCATGCCCAGGTCTGTGTAGTCAGGGTTCTCCGGAGACACAGAACCAGCAGGGGGCCCCCCTTTCTCTCTCTGCCTCCCCCCTGTTTCTATTCCATCTGTCTCTATATTTCATCTCTACCTTATCCATATCATCTATATCTCTCATCTAATATACATCAGTTAAATCTATATCGATGTCTCCATGTGTATCAATATCACCTTTATGTCTCTGCAACGTCTACCATCTCTATTTATGTCATTTATGTCTAGAACTGTGTCTATGTAGGTTTTAGGGAATTGACGCATGCAATTGTGGGGGCCGACAAGTGCAAAATCTACATGGCAGGCCCGCCTGGGGCGTGGGGAGGTGCCGGCACCCCAGGCTCCCCCATTATCCACCCCACAACCTCGTTCTCCAGCTCAGCCCTGATTTGTACTTCGCCATGCATTTGAATGCTCCATTATTTTCTTCGCCTCAGAATGCTCAGAAATGTCCCCATTTCCTTGTTAAATAAAAGATGAGAGGCGGGTAATAAAATCCAAATGCCCTCAAGGCCTCCGATGTCACCTGCCAATTTTTCTGTCAGTCGTTTTTTTTTTTTCTTTAAACAAAACAGAAGCGATGGTTTGATGGTTCGGGGCAAGAGGCCATATTCAAATGGTGTCCTCACCTGTGGGGCCGGCTGTGTTTTCTTCGCTCCCGTCTCTCCCTAGATGCCGGGCCTGGGTTCACTCTTGCAGCTTCCTGGCAGACGGTTTTTCAAATACCTCTCAAATGCCAAGGTCCTACCCACATCCACCCCCTCGAGAGGCAGAAGCAAACTCACTCTGTGACCTTTTTTCTCAGGATAAGAACTGGCTGTGGATCTAGACTCTTCAGGATCGAGCACATTCAGTATCTGTCTCTTCCATGGGACAGTGGCTCTCCGTCTGGGTGACTGTGCTCCCCCGGGGACATCAGGCACTGCCTGGAGTCAGGTGTGGAGGTCACAGTGGGGTTGGGGGGTGACACTGGCCTCTGCTGGGGGGAGACCAGGGATGCTGCTCGATACCCCACAATGCACAGGGCAGCCCCTCGCAGCAGCTGTCTGGCCCCAGATATCAACAGTGCCCCCTAAAGATGTCCACGTCTCAGAACTTGTGCAAATGTTAAATGCTTTGCGTGGTAAAAGGGACTTTGTGGCTGAGACTAAGTTAAGGACCTGCTGATAGAGATAATGCTGCCCCGAACATTCACGTATACAAGTGTTTGTGGACTAACGTTTTCATGCCTATTTTTCTCTCCTACTTATTCCCATGTATTTATAGCCATTACCCTGACCAAACCACTTTTTAAGCAAAATCATATTTTTATATTTACATACCATGAAATTCACCCATTTTAAGCACCATTCGATGCATTTTATTAATTTTACAAAACTGTGCCACTCTCACCACATCCAGAGTTAGAGCATGTCCTACAGCCCAGAAAGACCCCTCGGGCCTGTTTGCACTTCTGCCCCGGCTCCAGGCAGCCACCAGCCCTCTCTCTGTCCCCGCACATGTGACTGGGCCACGTTTCGGTCTGCTTCTCACGCAGAGTGACGAATCCTGCAGGAGAAGAGGTGATGCTTTCTGAATGTCTCTCCATCATGGGAATGTGGACAGGGGGCTTCACCTTTTTCAGCCTCAGTTTCCCCTCCTCTGAGACGGGGTTGATCCCTGCAGGTGGATACACAGGACGGGAAGTTGTAGCCAGTGAAGGCATTCAAAAACACTCAGCTGAATTTTCTTCACGCAGTGGGGACTCCTTGAGGCTTAGATGTCGCGGTCACTACCTCACCACGTCCTAGTGGCTCTGTGAGGCAGGCGCCGTCAGCCCCATTTCACAGGTGAATACGCTGAGGCCCAGCGCAGTGGGTGGAGGTGCTGGGAGTGAGGTCCACATTGCTGGGTTTTGGAGCCTGCCCCCCCCCCAGCTCCCGGGGTGCCCAGAGTGTTAAAGAGGAGGGCAGCCCCTGGCCCCGGCCTTGCCTGGCATGCTCTGAGTGCTTTGTGACAGCCCAACCTGTCAGAGCCGATTAGGGCGGAGGGCACTCACTCGGCCGCAGATGTGGTTTCTGGGTGATGGTGGCAATGAGGCAGATGGGAACTGTCCCCCAGCAGCAAACGGCAGCTGTTTGCCGTCCAACCAAGGCCAGGCTTGGGTCCTGACGTCAGCGGGGTAAGGACTGGGTTAGGGAACCTCTGTTTGGTGTCCCCAGGGGCCCATCTGATCTCCTGTCACTGTGCACCGAGAGGTGCCCCTGACCCACACTGTCCTGTGTCCCTGATCCCAAGCACCTGATGGCTTCTCAGCATGTACGTGGGCCTGCTGCGTGGCTGGGGGAGGGAGCAAAGCTGACAATGTTCAGTGCGGGCCGAGGAGCAGCCTGTGTGTCTCCACTCTGGGCATGACCTGTCTCTGGTCCCCCGAGTGGTCTTGGCTTCCTCCGGGAGCCTCTCCCGGTGGTATGTGTGTCTGCGTGCTTCTCATCCACTCTCAGAGCACCCAGGACTGGACTTCTGTGGCACTTTCCATAGCTGTCACTACGCCGTCCTTTATGGAATGAACTCCAAGCTCCTAGTTCACCGTCTAGTTCACAGCGGTATCCCCAGCATCTAGCCCAGGGCCTGGCACATAGTAGGCCCTTAAGGAATATTTGTGGGACAAGTAACTAAAGGAAAGCCTAGTCACATGAGCCCTTCTGACTTTACCCTATTCTTCAAACTTAGACGTAGCAGCTTCTAATTAAAGTCACCCCAGCTGGAGAGGCTTTTCGATTCTGTAATGCACAGGTCAGCAGGCCGTTTCTGTAAAGGGCCAGATAGTAAATATTTTAGGCTCTGGGTCCAGATAGTCTCTGTTGCAACCGACTCTCTGCACTCGTCACGCAAAGGCAGTCGTAGATGGTACATCAGTGAGTGGACTTGGCTGCATTCCAACGGAACTTTATTCACAAAAGCAGGCGGTGGTCCACGTTCAGCCAGAGGGTTGTGGTGGGCCCTAACTCCAGTGACTGGTGTCCTGTAAGAAGAGAGGTGACACGCAGACACATACAGAGAAGACCGCGTGGAGACTGAGTCAGAGGTTGGAGTGAGCACTGACGAGCCAAGAATCGCCAAGGATTGCTCCGAGCAGCGGGAGTTGGAAGGGACAAGGAGGACCCCGCCCTGGAGCCTCGGGAGGGAGTGCGGACCTGCCAGCGCCTTGCATGTAGACTCTCTGCCTCCAGAGTTGTGAGAAAATAACTTCCCGTTGTTTTAAGCCACCCAGTTTGGGGCAGTTGGTTACAGCGGCCCCAGGAAACAGATACAGGTGGTTGGACGCTCCGCGCTGCTCGGAAATAGCAGCGGCTAACACGCGTTGTGCACGGGGTTGGGGGGTGGGGAAGGGGTGGGGGGGGCGCGCGGAGGGATCTCTGCGCATTATCTCGCGAGAGCGTCACGATGGCCGCAGGAGATGAACGCTGGGTCAGTGGCAACTGGACTCCTTTAGCTCTCCCCGGTGCCACGTTCCCCTTCCGTGCTGGAAAGGCGGTTCTCCACTTGCCCGTGCGGCTGTAGACGGCGGCGGCTCTTGGAAAGAAGGCCGTGTCTCCCTCACTGAAGGCAATCCACGTGAAGGCGCTCCCAGGGGCACCTGCGGCTCGGGCCGCATTCACCGCGAAGGCATGAATATGATTTTCCCTCCCTCTGTGAATACGAAATGTCCTCCTTGAATTCAGGTAAGCCGAAGGTTATACATCCTCTGTTGGAAGCCCAGCGGAAGCAGTGCAGACATCAAAAATGTCCCGAAATGAGACCCAGAAATTGCCTCAAATGCTTTCTGTTTATGCTAATGTATCCGGGTGGTAGGACTGTGCTGTTTTGCCTTCTTTTTTCCACAGTTTCTTTGCAAAGTAAAGAGACTAGTTGATTTCATCGTTTTAGTTACACCTCATGGAGCAGGGTAATTTCAGTGCTGGCAGTCTGGGCCCTGCGCGGTCGGGGGTGCACAGCGTTGGGACTGGGAGGGTGGACACCCCAGCGGAGCAGGTCTGGAGGAGACTGATATTTATGGGGTCCGTCTGCGTTAATGTCCTCTGGCCTCTGATCCTGCTCTCTGGAAAGATTGCTGGGTAGCTGTGTGTGTGTGCGATAAATTCAGCCCAGCCTGGGACATACAAGTGATTTCTCAGCAGGAGATGGAATTGCCTTTTAAGAAATTCAAGATGCAGTTTCTTGGCTATTCTGGTTGTGGCCAGGGGATCAGTGTCAGGAAGCATAAGCAGGTTTTCTGCCCTTCAGCTCATAGACTTCACGGCAGCGGAATGGCCTCAGTGAGGTTCTGGACACCATCGCACCCAGCACCACAGCCAGGTGCGAGTGAGGGGTGTACGGAGCAGCCGTTAAGAAGCCCGTTCACTCTTGGGGTTGGGCAGGTGCCTAGGAATCGGTGCCACCTTAAATTCTGTGCCCTGAGTGCCTCGCTCATTTTCTCCTACCCCTGGCCTCCCCAGCATGGTGTTGGTGCCCGGTAAGTATGTGCTGAACGGACAGGCTGGTTCCTGCTCTACAGATGAACCAGGGACACCAAGAGAGGTTAAATAACTTGTCCAGGGTTTGGCCCATGGCTGAGCCCGATTTTGTGGTTCAAGCCCTGACTCCAGAGCCATCTGCCTCTCCCTCTCCCTGACCCTGATTTGATCCTGGTTTTTTTTTTTTTTTTGTATTACCCTTCATTGCTGGGCTGCGTTCTCATAGGGAGTCGATGAGACATAGGGAATTCGGAGAGAATGAGAAGGAGAACAGCCTGCTGCTGGAACACTGTCCATCCCCACTATTTCTCCACCTGAGTCCTGGCTGGAGAGCTGGCTGGTTTCTCCTCCAGTCAGTGGTCCAGCTGTGAGTAGAGCAGACCTGCCCCGAATGTGTATCATTGTAGCTCTGGAAGATCCGTCCCAGCTAAGCATCCCACAGCCGGAAAGGGGCGTGTAAAGGGCCTAAGTGGGCTGCTGGCCCCCAGCTCCAGGAGTTTCACCGAATCCCTGTTCTGGAGTGATCGGGGCCTTCGACTGGTCTCTGAGAATATTCCAGTTTGGTGGGGACATGGATAAAAATGATCCTTAATGAGAAAATTAGTTCTGCCAACACCTAGGAGTCCTGGTTTGACACCATCCACAGCCTCTGGAAGTGGTTCCCGGAAACTTTGATGTGGTTTTGGGAAAACGAGTCAGGCTGAATTGTCTGCTCACCTGGAGGGCCCCCCACCCAGCTCCACTTCCCCCACTTTTTAGTTTGCTGGGTCTGTTTGATGTTGGTTACAGAACCTGGTTTTGAGGTTCTCTAAATGACCCCTCCCTTCAACATTCAATCAGATATCTGGGTATCTGTTATATACAGCAGGCACCGTGGGCACAGGTCTGGGGATAGACATGACGTTAGACTTTGATGAGGGAGATGAGTGAGTCCCACACCTTTGGGATGGTAACCGGCAGGGGCTGGCAGGTAGCAGGGGAAGGTGCCCGGTGTTGGGAGAGTCTGTAATGGAGAATCACATTTGGCCAATGAACTTCGGGAAGGCTTCTTGAGGGGAGTTGCGATGGAATTGCTATCTGAAGGTACAGAAGAAGTTAACTGGAGGGACAGACAGAGGTAACAGCGTGTGCAAAGGCCCTGGGGTGGGCCAGGGAGCACATCGCATTTGAGCGAATGAAGAAGGGTGGTCTGGTGGAAGGGAGAGTGAGTGAGAGACTTGGGAGGCTGTGCAACAACGTACCCCAAACCGACCGTGGCTTAAAGCAATAGAAACTTGTTCTCTCAGGTCTAGAGGCCATAAATCACTCTGCATAAGGCGTCGGCAGGGCTGGACCCCCTCTAAAGGCCCTGGGGGAGAATCCTTGCCTCTCCCAGCTTCCGGTGGCTCCAGGTGTCCCTTGCTTGTGGCCACATCACTCCAGTCCCTGCTTCGTCTTCGCCTGGCCTTTCCCTCTGTGTCTTCTAGGTCAGATCTCCCTCCGTGTTTCTCTCATAAGGACATTCGTCATCGCATTTAGGACCCCGTGGCTAACCCAGGAGTATTTCATCTCATGGTTCCTTTTTTTAAATATATTTTATTGATTATGCTATTACAGTTGTCCCATTTTCCCCCCTTCACTCCCCTCCACCCTGTACACCCTCTCCCACCCATATCCCCTTCTTTAGTCATGTCCATGTGTCATACTTATAAGTTCTTTAGCTCATGGTTCCTAATTAAACCTTCAAGGACCCCCCCCCAAATAAGGCAACATTCACAGGTCCCAATGGATACATCTTTTGGGGAGGTAAAGAGTTTGATGTTTATTCTATGACCCTGGGAAACCTCTAAAGGGTTTTAAGTGAAGATGTGGCGTGACCAGCTTTAAGCTTTAAGAGTCTTCTCTTTCGCAGTGCGGTGAGGACTGGTGAGCATTCAGGCACAGCCCAGGGGTCTTCTCCTCCATCCCTTGGCGGGAGGCGATGGCGGCTCCTCCTGGAGCGGTGGAGGGAGGGATGTTGAAAAGTGAATGGCGGTAAACCGGAAGATCCTTTCTGCCATCCAGAGTCATTTATTTGGTGTTGCCCTGCCTGATGGCCCTGATGTGGCAAGTTGCACGAAAACCCGTAAGAGGACATTTGAGTGAGACGTTCTCCCTTCCCCGAGAGGCACCGACATTGCTCCCACACCCACAGCTGCCCCCGTCCGGCGGCTTTCAGTGAATACACACTTTCTTAAGACGGTGAAGTTGATGGCGTCCTCACCTAGTTAGGTCCACGCTGGGGCAGGAAGCCAGTTAAAGCGTGGGCAGGCTCTCTCTCTCTCCATCTATCTCCATGGCATCTTTATTTTTCACTGACTTATTATTTTGTTTTATAACAAGCAGGCTAGTCGTGTGCAGGAAAAATAAATAAGAAAGGCAATTTGGCGCTGACGGTTGGTTGCATTTGATCTGCATTTCGTTAAGGGCCTCCCACTGCTGTGGTGCCAAGGTCGGACTGTGGCCCGAGAGGCAAAGGGGTAGGTGGGCTAGGACGGTCACTGTTGCATAGAATGCGTAGGGGGTGAGCCGGGGGAGCGAGGCAGATGGTCTAGCCTGTAGGCGCTGGGATCTAACGGAAATGTGGCCAGTCTCGCCTCCACTGTCCTGTAGCTGTGTGGCCTTGGGTAGGCCACTCTGTACCCCGTCTGTGAAATGGGAGAATAAAATTACCCATGTTGTGGGACTGACAGGAGAATTAAGTGAGAGAATGCACTGATAGTACTCGAGAAAAGAGGAGTGATAATTATAACCAACATTTTACATAAAAGCGGTGACGTGGGCTTGTTCACGGGGAGTTTATTTGTTGACTGTCTAGTGGGTGCCACGCCCTATCATAGGTGCTGGATGGAAGGCAGGACACAACGTCCAGAGGCCCTGTCCTCCTGTTGCCGGGGCAGATCCACCAGGGGCACGTAGCCCAATAAATCTGCACAGTGCCAGGTGATGATGACGGCCCCAAAGAGGACGAGAACCAAGGACAGCGGGTAGAGAGTGGGGTGGGGGGAGACTTTCCAGTTTGGGTGCGGTGTTTGGGTGCGGCCCTTATGAGGCCATTGGAGCACAGAACTGAGCGAAATGGTGGGACGAACTGTAGGGATTTCCGTGGAAAGAGTATTTCAGAGGAAGGGAATGGTACGTGCAAAGGCCCTGAGGCAGCTTGTAGGACTGTGGTGGCCCCAGGCGGGAGCTGGGCAGGGGATTAATGAACATGAAGGGGTTTAATGTCCGGTGGTGCTTGGAGAAAACCAAGGTGGGACAGAATGTGCCCTAGGGGACTTGTGCAGGGTGGGGGGTTGCAGCAGGGAGGGTCTCTCTGAGGCACTTGATGTCGGACCGTGCACGTTTGGCTTGTGTTCGGGAGCTGCTCTGCAGAACCGCTGGTCTGCTGCAGAGCGGGGTTCTGAATCTCATCGCTGCCCCTAGACCCACACCCCAGATGGCTTTGACCCAACCATGCTAGGACACAGCCCACCCCTTTGTACAGGAGAGAAATCCAAGGTGCAGAGAAGTGATTCTGAGTTTGTTGGACTCCAACCTGTGTTTTTCTTGGAGTCCATGGCGAAACTTAGCTCAGGCTGTTCTAAGGTGGTTATGGCCACAATTGCTTCGGAAAGTCGGTACATGCTGTGCTTCTGAGCCGTTTGCTCTCACTGGGGTTCACCGTCCACTGGTTTCCTTACAGTGAGATAATGTGTCGGCCGTGGGTGGAGGCGTGGGGCCCCACAGAAACCCAGTCTGGGGCCGGCAGCCTCCCCAGGGTGGCAGATGGCACTTTGCTGAACTTCAACAGACCCGGGTTTCACAGCTCCCTTGCTAATGGTCATAAACTTGGCACTTGCTTTTGGTACTTGGGGAGCCCTGAACCTCTAACTAAATTGGATCCGAGCAGGTGGAGAGCACACAGCCAGGTGTGTGACAGCTGTGGGGAAGGTGGCAGGGAGCAGACTCCCCAATTGACGGCTTCTCTCACTGTGGCAGCTGTCAGCTCTCCTCCTCCCTCCCCACCCCCAGCTTCCTTCTCCCAGAAACGGCACGCTGCCCCGCCCTGAGCCTGGGCCCTCCCTTTAGGCTTCTCAAGGAGAAGCAGTGACCTGTCCTAGTGTCTGTCTGTCTATCTGTCCATCTCTCTCCCCCTGTCCCCACAGGACCCTTCTCCCCATTTCACCTCCCCATAGTAGAGGATAAACGGTCTATTTGCTAATGCATTTTCAAAATTGTGATAAAATACACATGACAACAAATTTGTCGTTTTCACCATTTTCAGGTGTACAGTTCAGTGCCTGAAGTACATGCATGTGGTTCTGCGGCCACCGCTACCCTCCATCTCTAGAACTTTTTCCACCTTCCCAAACTGAAACTCTGTCCCCATTAAATCCTACCCCCCATTGCTGTCCCCTCTCCCAGCTCCTCTGAAACTGCCACTCGACTTTCTGTCTCTGTGACTTTGACAACTCCAAGCACCTCCTGTAAGTGATTTGTCCGTTTGTGACTTTCTCATTTCACCCAACATCATGTCTTCAAGTTCATCCACGTTGGAGCATGTGTCAAAGTTTCCTTCCTTTTAAGGTTGAGTAACATTCCCTTTGTATGGATGGGCCGTGATTTGTTCATCCACCCATCCATGGACACACATTCGGGCTCTTTCTACCTTTTAACTGTTGTGAATAATGCTGCTCTGAACAAACGAGAACGTGTATTTGTTTGAGAGTGGTAATTCTTCTAGATCCGTATCTCGGGGTGGAGTTACTGTATCCTACGGTCATTCTGTCCAACTTTCTGGAGAATCGTCAGTTTTCGCCACGTGGCTGCACCATTTCACATCCCGCCCCCACCGCCCCAGCATGTCCCCGTTTCTCCGCATGCTCATCAACACTTACTTTCCATTTTTTTTAGTTAGAGCTGCACTAATGGGCTTCACAGGGTCTCCTAGTGGTTTGATTTTCATTTCGCTAGTGACTAATGGTGTTGAGTGTCTTCCCATGTGCCTTGTCACTGCCACTTGTGTGTCTTCCTTGGACAGATGTCAAGTCCCTTGTCCGTGTTTTCATTGGGTTGGTTGTCTTTCTGTTTCTACTCCACGTTCGTAGTCCCTCCTTCTATTGAGCCCCACCAGCCAGGTGGTAGCCATGACAACCTGCAGAGGCGAAGCATAGACCTGCAACTCGCCAGGAGTGGGCGCCACCTCTGGGGGCCTTTGGACAAGCAGCTTCCGTTCTCTGTGCCTCAGTTCCCCCTTCTGTGCAATGGGGGCATGATCCCCTGCCTCCCACGTGGGCTCTGAAGAGGGGACATAATGCTGGGGAAATGTTTATCCAAGTGCCCAGCGTGGGCAGGTCTCCAGGAGACGGTAAACTTGTCATTAGCTTGATTTGTACTGCTGCTCCTTGATTTAATGTGCAGCTCACGGCTCATCCCGTGACACACGCTACCTTCCTTTGCATCCACAGGAGACCTGGGACAGACACTGTAGACAGTGATGGAGGCGACCACACAGCACAGGGACTCTGAACGGGGGGCGGCGGGGACAGGGGCGCTTTAGGAACATCTCGATGTGATGGCTCAGTGTGCACCCAGCATGGCCTTCGGGGGGCAGCCGTCTGTCAACCTGCCAAACCTGCCAAACCTGATACATAATTCATCCAGGTGCGTTCGTTCGCCTGTGCAGGCGGAAGAGGGGAGGGAGCCTCTCACCAGGGTTCCTGGTGCCTGTGGCGCCACAACTAGGTGCCCCCCGCTGCAGCCTTTCCTTGCAGCAGTGAGACCCCAGGTTCTGCCATGTCCCGAAGACTTAAAAAAATTTGGATTTGACATTGCTCCCCCAGCCTGGCCACTGAGATGCCGGTTGCCCTTGATTCCAGGGCATCATGGAACAGAGTGTCCGAGAGTGCAACAGCTTTCTTCCCACTTTAAAAACTCGCCTGCTCATCTCCTCGCACGCTTCTGAGAGTCACCTCTGCTGCATGGCCCACCCACATCATGCTCCCCCCGTGGCCGTGTCCCTCTTTTGGAGCAAAGGTCCGTAGATGTTCCTCCGAATCAGGATCTGTTTGCCTGCGGTTGGAAAACACCGAGCCCAGCATTTATAGATGCGGTTTCCTTGGAGACGGAAACACCTGCCTGCGGACCTGGGAGCTGCCTGCCCACAGGCTGGCTTCTGTGCGGGGTGGGGCTAGGAAGCAGACCCTTCCCCTGGCACTGGGCAGAAGCCGTGGGCCCTGTTTCTCTGTTTTCTGAGCCAGCGAAGTGTCCCCAAGCGAGACCCCTCGGCTGTGATAATGTGAGAATGAGGACTGATTTTCTAAAAAGTTGTTAAAAAGATCTTATTCATTTATTTTTAGAGAGGGGAAGGGAGGGAGAAAGGGAGAGAAACAACATCAGTGTGTGGTTGCCTCTCATGCACCCCCAACTGGGGAACCTGGCCCGAAACCCAGGCATGAGCCCTGACTGGGAATCGAACTGGTGACCCTTCGGTTCACAGGCTGGCGGTGCTCAGTCCACTGAGCCACACCAGCCAGGGCTGATATATATTTTGGATCAGTGCCATTTCATTAACCTGTGTGCTAGCAACAATTATTTTAAGACCTTCAAAGGAGCAACAAAGCCACATTCTGTTTATACATGCTTCAGTCGTGGGCTTAGGATAATAGTTGAATCATTAGTTTCCCAGGTTAAAAGAGAGGGGCTGGGTGTTACTCATTCTTTCAACATCTGTTTCTTCTCTTCAGCTTCTGCTCTGTGCCAGGGTGTGTCCCGGACACCAGGGGTAGAGTTGTTAACAAAACTACCGTGACCCTCCCTTCCTGGAGTTGATACTTTCTTATTTTTTTAATTGTATTTTTCAGTTACAGTTTGTACTCAATATTATTCTTTATTAGTTTCAGGAAAGTAGCATGGTGGTTAGACAACCGTATACATTACAAAGTGATCCCCCCAGTATTTCCGCACCCACCTGGCTCCATACATACTTATTACGATATTTTTGACTATATTCCCTGTGCTGTTCTTTATACCCCTGGACTGTTTTCTAACTACCCATCTGTACTTCTCAGTCCCTTCTCAATCCCTGGGGTCCTTTCACCCAGCCCCCCAGCCCCGTCCCCTCTGGCAACCATCAGTCTGATCGGAGCTGATATTTTAGACCAGTGGTCAGAAAACGTGACCCATGGACGAAAGGTAGCCCACTGCCTGTTTTTGTAAATAAAGTTTTATTGGTACACAGCCTTCCTTCTCTTCTTCCTTTCCGCCCTTCTCTTCCTTTACTTCTGTTCTGCCTCCTTCTGCCTATTTTGTCTTCCCTCTTTTTCCTCTCTCCCATCTCCCTTCCTACTTCCTTCCTTCCCTCCCTCCTTGCTTTTCCCTTCCTTACAAATTGTACTTGCATTACACTCGTGGCAGGCATCATCTTTGCAAAAGGTGGACACACGGTCAAATGTGGAGGTTCCCCTCACCCCCTTATTTCCACTGTCTTTCTCATTGGGGACCTTTCCAGTTCTTTCTCTGTGGCCCTAAATACAACACAGGAATATACAGTAAATAGATTCAAACACTGTGTTAACATATTTATACATGTTTACATTTAAATATATTTATATTTGAACAGACAAGGTCATACTGCACATGTTGGTTGGTAGTGAGTTTTTTTCCCAAATCAGTGTAAAGTTTTTTCTGCTCATGGAGAACAGGAGTGGGCAAGCCATGTCCCTGGCCTGAATCTGGCCCACTCCTTGTTTTTGTAAATAAAGTTTTATTGGAACACAGCCATGGCCATGAGTTTACGTATTGTCCAGGATGGCTTTTGTGATTCGGTAGCAGAGCTGAGCAGTTGTGATGGACACTGCATGGCCTGCAAAATCTATTATGTTGACTGTCTGGCCCTTCATGGAAAATTTGTTGACTGTGGCAATAGAGCCACCTCATTCATTCTAATAACTACATAGTGCTCTCAAGTGAGGATGTACCATATTCTATTAAATCACTCTCCTATTAAGACATCTGCTTTACTCTCCTTACATGCTCCAATGTGGACCCACTACACTGGGCTATTGCACAGTGCCTCGGTTTTGACATAAACACTGGATTTTCCCAGTGGGGCGGGTGCATGCCATTTGATGTGTTCTGTTGTGGCCCTGTGGCTATCTTGGAGAGCACTCTTTGGTGATACATTTCCTCTTTTCTTCTGGTGTGCTCCATCCTGGTCTGGCCTGAACTCTCAGCCTGGTTCGTGGGGAGCCTGAGCGGATGCGGACACCGTGAGTGGTCCTCCGTGACCAGAGCACCAGCCTGTGCCGAGCGTGCCGGTAGCAGCACAGGCAGGTGTCAGCGCCGCAGGCTTGCCGGGCAGAGCCGTGGCCCCCAGGAGTGTGGCTGCAGTTTTGGAGAGCTTGTTAAAATGTAGGTAGACGTCTGGCCCCCCCACCCCAAAGGATCTGAAAAATGCTAGAGTGAGAGTATTAGTTGGACCTAGACAAAAATTGAGTTGTAGACTTTTCCTAAATGGGAAATCCAGCTTCCGCGGCCTGAAGGCTGCAGTAGGGGTCTCTGGTTGCAAACGGCGGAAGCCAGGTCTCGCCGGCCTGATGAGACACTGAACCTACCTGGAAGATGTGGGGACGACTCTCAGGACTGACAAGAAATTGCAGGAGGGAGCAGGATCCAGGGGTCTCGGGGGCTCTGTGTGTCAGGGATGACTTCACTGGTTTGCGGGGAGCCACCAGCAGATAAACTGAGCCTCAGAGATTTTTTCAACCATCATGCGTCCCTCCACTCAGAATTCATGTTTTCTAGAGGGAATCCAGTTGGTCCGGCTTGGCACCTGGTGACTTAGGAGGGGAGGCGTCTGTCCTTTGTTGTCATCCGGATGTGACTGTGCACAGGGCAGGAGAGAGATTTCCCCAAAGGGTACATTGGGGGTGGGGGGTGGTGAACGCTGGTTGGTCACACACAAATGCCCCCTGCAAAGCGGCAGTGTATCTCAGTGGCTAAGATATACAGGGTCCAGCACAAATAACGCCCCTTTTGTATTATAGAATCTTTTATTACAAAATCATAAGCCTGTAATTCTGTAGCATAACAATATCACACTCAAGCCCACCATATGACATTTTAGGTGAAGGGTTCCAATTAACACTCCAAATTATGACCCCCATATTATTACCCCCCAGCAACCACGCTCAAGCAGGCGTCACTTCTGCTGGACCCTGTATCTAAATACACGGGTCCTGCTGAGCAGGAATAAACGTGTGGATGAACGTGTTAAGATATGATGATTCTCAGAGGGCCCGCCGTCTGTATTATTTGATTTTGAATGAACCAGTTTTGTATTCCTAACGAGTTACTGCTGGAAGCAAAAGCTGAAGGCAGGTCGAAGGTCTTGGCTGGGAAAAACAACACCGATTTCAGGCAGCAGCTCTTCAAACTCACGGGGAAAAAGAGTTTCCGGCTTTCTCCTCGGGGTCCCCGAAGGCCGGACCCCAGTAACTTATCGGACATTCCGCACCGCTGGCGTCACACCAGCCGCAGTTTTCCTGGGCGCTCTGCTCGGCCAGCGCTGACTCATTCGCCCCACGGAAGCAGGGGGCAGACGGAGGGTCTGGAGAGGTCACCCCATCGCATAAATAAGAGGACTGAACGCCTGGCAGATTTTGACCTGTGCGAGGCCACGCCGTAAGTCTGGACGAAAGGGAGCAGCATCAGTGAGGACGGGTGATCTTGCCCTGGACCCTCACTTGACACGTAAGGGAGCTAGGAGCCGCCGAGGTTCAGCGGCCGGCCCGCGGGCACCCAGCCAGCCCCCCGATCGTCCGCCTCCTCTCCGAACCCGCCACAGCGAGTGGACACTGTTGTCCGTCTCGCAGGCCGTGGTGGACGCATTTCAGTGCATTTCTTGTAGAGTTACCAGGTTGAGATGTTGCCTCTGTAGGCACGTCTGTAGGGATTCACTCTCAGTTCACTTTTCCCAGCATAAGGGGAGCTTCTGTGAAGTATTCCCTGGTGGCAGGATGCTCCCAGCTAGTCTGAGTAAATGTTTCCAGCTGCCCTCGCTGGCGGAGAGGACGCCCTGTGCTGGCTCACCACCTGAGCCGCTGCCGGTTCTGCGTTTGCTGAGGATGTGGACCCTGGGTGGCTTCCTACGGCGATGTCGGGGGGCGGAGAACCCAAAGGACAGACGGCAGGCTTCCTTTCCAAATGGTCCGAGCAGAGCCAGGTCCGAGGGAGGCTGCAATGTATTTTAAGACTGAGAGCGTTGGGGGTCAGACAGAAGCAAGTTCAAATCCTTGCTCTGCTCCCTATACACTGTGAAACCTCGGTAGGTCGCTGACCCTTTGTTTCTGCACCTGGAGGTGACAGTCCCCATCTTAAAGAACAGAAGGAGCTGATGCTCCTATAAAATGCTTAGCACCAGGCCAGGCATACAGTAAGGGCTCGATGAGTGGCAGCCGTCGCAGCGAGAACCAAGGTCCATGGACCACTCAGCAAATCCCTGCTTTCGACAGGAGGGGAAACCGGCCCGAGGTGACTTGCTAAGTAATGACAGGGCCTTCTGCTTCCTTACCGGGTGATCTCGTCCACACAACATGAGGCTTCCCTCGGGGTCACCTCGGTCAGGCCAAACCGCCCCCGGAGGGGTGGGTGTCATGGGCTCAGGGTGATGACGCCACCAGCGTCCCCTTCCTGGGCCCTCTCTCTCCATCTTTTTCAGGGTTCCTGATTTTAGGGGGGATGTTTGTGAGTCAAATGGTTCCTTGCTGGGGGGGAGGCCAAGAGAAGGGGGAAGCAGCCAGCCCAGGCCAGCACTGACCGGCCCCACTGGCCCCCAGAAGACAGCCAGCGCAGACCTCTGTGCCAGCCTGCCTTGGGAACTGTTTTTCCTTCAGGCAAGGAGACAGGGAAGGAGGCCTCAAAGGAGACATCCAGCCACACGCCCGTGAAATCTCTGCCCCAAATCAGCCATCCTTTCTAATAATGAGGGCTGTCATGAGCCCGGGTTCCATCAGAAAGGATGGCCTGTGTAGATATTTGGTCTGTAACTGATTTATGGGTTGGGGAACAAAAAAAAAATAAGATTAGTTGCTAATCAGAGTGAGGCAGGAAAATCAGCACGCCTGGACGCCGGCACAGACCAGGCCCGGGCGGCAGGCTTGAGGTTGGCTGGCTGGGGGAGCTCAGCTGGGGTGGGGGAGGCAGGGCTGGGCTGCGCAGTGGTGTGCACCTGGAGAGGGGCTGTGAGTTCTGGATTATTCCACGAGGCAGAGGCAGCATGGCCCATGTCCAGGTCCAGAGCTGGCCGAGACCAGCCTTCTGGCAAGATACCCAGTTTGCATGTGAGCGATGGGTCCTCTCAGCCAGCCCTGAAATGGACGGCCCGGCCAGCTCTGGGCCCGTGCAGGCCCATCTGTGAAATGGGACCATGTGTGACAGGAATTCGTAGAGGAATTCAGACCAGGGTTTGAAGTTGGTGGAATCTGCGATCACACACACCCTGGGCCTTTCTTGAGTTGTGGTCTGGGTACATGAACTGTTGAGACCCCCAGTTGCCTTAATTATACAATGGAAGTCATATTCGTTCTTACCCCGCGTGAGATAACGTGTCCCGGGCACAGGGCCTGCACTCTGCCGTCCCAGGCAGACGGAGCCCAGTGCTGATGTCTGTAGTCCTGTGAGTGTGGAATTCACTCCCCCGGGGGGGTGGCGGGGGGCTGGTAAAGGCCCCTAGCTTTCCTGTAGGTTCATTACCCTCCCCTCCCCACCAGGAACTCTATGCAGAAGCACCTCCTACTGGAAACAGATGTTCAGGGTGGGGTGCCAGCCTGGCCCCTTCTCACAGCACTGAGGCAAAAGGATGCATGGGAGGGCCGCCCCCGCCCCCGCCGCCTTCCACGAGTAGCCTACCAGCTTTTATGTGGCGGTGCACTGGACGCACTGGGACTTTCTCGAATTCATTTGGACAGTGGGCCCCTCACTACTTGTATGCCAGGTCCTGTGCTGGGTGCCAGGGATCCACAAAAACCACACCTCCCGTGATCCCTGCCCTCGTGGCACTTCCACACGGCGTCACGTAATGAGTCGGAAGAACATGTGTGAACTCCAAAACTGTGGCCAGAGCTTGAAGGAACATAGGCTCGGACTAGACCCAGCCTAACCCAGGAGGGCGGGGTCAGGCTGAGGCAATGAGAGATGTCAGCTGGCAGGGGTGGCTGCTGTTGGGGTGAACGGGGCGATGGGGGGTGGCATTTGGAGGTTACTTTGGTGGTGTGTTTCAGTTTCCCTACTTTCATGGAAGTCCAGACCCTCCCAGGACAGGGCTAGGCAAGCTGCAGCCTGAGGGCCAATTTCGGCCACCGCCTATTTTTGTGGTTTGTAGGAGCAGGGCTGCACCTGTTCACTCACGTGTCGTCTGCGACTGGCTTTGCGCCGCAGCCACAGAGTTGCATTGTAGAGAGAGACAGCTACGAGTTGCAAAGGCTAAGGTTTTTACCATCTTCCTTTTTCCCTGTTCCTTTTACTCTGTCTTGCTCTCACCTTGAATCTGAAACAGCGTCTTAATGGACAAGAGGGGTGTGTGTGTGTGTGTGTGTGTGTGTGTGTGTAAAATTTTTCTCTTTCCCCAAATCAAGTCTTGGTAGAAGGTCTGTTTTCTTTTTTAATTAAAACACTTTTTTTCAATCACAGTTGACATTCGATATGAATTTGTATTAGTTTCAGGTGTATAGCGTGGCGGTTAGACAGTCATATACTTTACAAAGTATCTGTATTCCCAGTGCCCGCCTGGCACCGTGCAGAGTTACTACACTATCACCGACTGCATTTCCTGTGCTGCACTGTGCATCTCCGTGACTGTTTTGTAACCGCCAATCTGTGCTCCTCAGTCCCTTCTTCACCTTTTTCACCCACACCCCCAGCCCCGTCCCCCCTGGCCACCATCCGTCTGCTCTCTGTGTCTGTGAGTCTGTTTCTGCGTTCTTATTCATTTATAGTGTTCTTTAGAGTCCGTGGTAGAAGGTAAGTCTCTTTGATATTGAGAGCTGATCTGCTACTGAGCAAAGGTTAATTTTTTTAAAAGAACAAATACCTATATATCTAGCTCCTCTTCTCGTTGGGGGCGACGGAGCGCCAGGGGGTAAATGAGCGCCCCGCTCGGTCAAGGAGCGTGTATAAAGGGCCCGTGGGCGTGGGCAGCAGGGTGGGGGTTGACCGTGGGAGCAGGGAGAGCAGTGGGGTGGGGGAGAATGGGGACAGCTGTACTGGAACAGCAGTGACAGAAAAGAATTCCGTCGAGTGCCCAGGCCCACGTGTGCCCCTGACCGCCCTCTCGGAGGCTGAGGCTGGGCGCCTCGTTGTAGCGAGGAGCTGATTCTGGGTGGTGCCGAGGGCTCCCCTGAGGACTGAGGACAGAGGTGTGATGGCGCCAGCCCAGAGGACGTCCTCGGGAGGGCGCAGGGCTAGGGCAAGGGGCCCTGGGAGCCTGCGTTCCTCGCCAGGGCTTTTCTCCGGATGCCTCCGGAAACCCTGCTGTGCGTGCTCCTCGTCCGGGGCTCCACGCATCCGCAGTCTGGTGTCACCCTCCTTCCCTGGTCGCTCGGCCCGGTGCTCACACCTTCCTGTGTTTCTCCCAAGGCCAGAGGGCCGGGGCACCGCAGGGTTCTTGGGTCCTCTTCCTGGGTGCCTGTCCGTCTTCCCGTGGTTTGAGTTCTGACTTCCGTCCGGGAAGGGCTTTAAGGAGCCTTCTGCAAAGTTGACCTTAAGGAGCCTCAGTCTGTGTCTAGAGGAGAAGAGATGTCTTGGCAAGGGACCGGTGTCAGGAGAGTGTTTGCCGGGCCTCGCCAGGTGCCAGATGCTCTGTCCAGCACACGATGTTCATGAGTTCATGACACATTGGTGCACGGGATCTTCATGCATCAGTTCATGACACATTGGTGCACGGGATCTTCACTGGATGTTCCTGAGGTGGAGGCATTCTTACATGTTGTCACGGGTGAGAACACTGAGCTCAGAGAGGTTAAGTGCCTCGATTAAGGTCACACAGCCAATAAGGGGGAGAGACATAGTTCCTGTGTTACTATTATATATATTTTTCTAGTTGTGGTAAAACATACAGAACATAAACTTGCCACTTGAACCGTGTACAGTGTGCACCTCAGCGGCATGAAGCACATCCATGATCTTGCACGACCTTCACCTCTGGCCAGTTCTGCAGCTTCTTCACCAGCCCAGACGGAAACTCTGTGTGGTCGTCACTGTCCAGCCCTCCCCCTCCCCCACCCCTTTCCCCGGCCCGGACAGCCTGGCGACCGCGCACCTGCTCTCGTCTACCGGGCCTCACCTGTCCTGGACTCGTCGTGTAAGTGTGATCTCACAGCATGTGGTCTCTTGTGCCTGGCCCCTCCTGCTCAGCGTCCTGTGTTCAGAGCTCTTCCCCGCGGTAGCGTGTGTCCTGAACTCACTTGTTTTCGTGGCTGAAGGGCATGCCGTCATGTGGCTTTGTGTAGTGTGGCTGGCTGCCCATGGCGTGTCACCTGCTCATCCACGGAAGGGCCTTGGGGTGGCCCCCACCTTTCGGCTGCTGTGGAGAGTGCTGCTGTGAACTCTGTGAACTGGTTTCGCTGGAACACTGACTCTCTCGGGTTTGGATCTGAGGGTGGAATCGCCAGGTCATGCAGCGGTTCCATGTGTGACTTCCTGAGGCGCCACCAGACGGCTCTCCACAGCGGCCGCGCCGAGTCGCGGCCCCCCCGGCCGGGCCCCGGGGCCCCGGGTTCTGCACGTGTCCTCGCCAGCACTTGTTGTTTTCTGATCTCCTGATCATCACCGTCCCAGCGGGTGTGGAGTGGTGTCTCACCGGGGTTTCGATTTGCGTTTTTCCCCGATGACTAGCGGTGTTGAGCATCTTTCCATGTGTTTATTGGCCGTCTGTGTATTTTCTCTGGAGAAATGTTGATTCAAGTCCTTTGTCTGCTTTTTCATTGTTTTTTTTTAAACTATGATTTAAACACTTGTTGTAAGGCCTAACTTTCATTCAGAAGTAAAGTATGCACCTTTTATGTACAGCTTGCTGAATTTCTATACATCGGTCTACCCGGGCGCTCGCCGCCCAATGAAGACAAAGGATGTGTCCAGCTACCCTCCCCACCCCCACAAAACTCTTGGGTCCCCTCCCCATCAATAACCTACCCAAAGAAAATGACTCTTCCGGCCTCTCTCACCACCGAGTATGTAGTTTCGTATGTTCTTGACCTTGATGTAAGTGGAATCAGAATGGGACTGTACAGCAAGTGCTCCTTTGTGGCTGGCTGCTTTGGCCCACACCCTCTGTCTTTGAGACTCGTCACTGCAGTGCAGCAGTCGATGCTATGAGCACCCTGTGACTTATTCCTGCCTCTCGTCATCAGTGGACTTGGGAGGGCCCCGGGGTTTGTCCCCGAGAGGGACGTTGCCGGGACACCCACATGCAGCTTGTTCGCGGACATGAGCGCTCGTTCTGTTTGGGGGCGTCCCCAGGGCTGAGGCTGTGGGGTCCGAGGATGTGATCAGCCCTCGTAGCTCCCGTCCAGGAGTTTTTCGAAGTGGTCACACCAGTGTACCGTCTCAGCAGAACTTTGTGAGCATTGTGGCTGCTCTGGGGCCTTGCCCACGTTCGCTGCTGCCCACCCCATTTAGGCCTCCCGCTGGGGCCCGTACTCAGACTTTCAGCCAACGTCGAGACGTCTCTTCCCCCTCCTCCTTTCTGCTTTCTCACCGCCTCCTCCCTCTGTTCCTCTTCCTTCTCCTTTTCCTTCTTTCTCTTCCTCTTTTTCCTCTCCGAGTGTATTTCACATGAAGCTGGATACCGGGAAATAACTGCTATGAAGCGGTGCCGTTGATGTGAAAGCTCGTTAACTATGACAGTGCAGAAAGGGCGTGTGCGTGTCATCGCAAAGCCCCGGATGTTCCTCCACACTCGGGGAGACGAGGGGGGTCACACCGTGACCGCCGCTTCCACTTTCCGAGGGAGTCCTTCATGCCTCTGTCTTGCCAGGGCCCTGGTTCCTTAAGGACCTGCTTTGGGGTGTGCTCAAGCCATAAATGAGGGTTGTCACCTGTGGCCAAGGAGCCGAGTGCCTTCCCACTAAGTGTCCTCCCAGTGTCCGACGTACCAGGCGCTTGTGCTTTCAAACGCCTCCCTTCCGTGGGATCGGGGCAGCTGAGTTGGGGGTCTGTGCCCTCCCCTCCCTTTTCACCCAAGAAATGGCGCTGTTCTTTGGTTTTGAATCTTCCATCAGGCAATCAGGTCGGGCCGAGTGCAGAGGAGTTAAACTGAGAGGGGGGGACAGGTCACTGAGCCGCGGGGGAGACCAGCGGGCGTTTTCTCCTCTTTCGGGGAATGGGCACCGGGTGGGTGCTCTGCTGCGCAGGGCAGCGTGCAAGAACGTGTGCTCACGCCTGCCCCCGCCCGTGCCTGCCCCCGTCCGCGCCTGCCCCCGTCCGAGCCTTCGGGGAGCTGGCCTGTCCCCGGCCCTGTCATTTCCTCCCAACTGGCTGGGCCAGGCGCTCCAGACACTGGTAATGAGACGCTGAGGGATCTGGCCGGGTGGTGGCCTCTGGGTTCAAGGGGACACAACCCCACACGAGGAAGCTGAGGGTGAGGAGGCCGGTGGCTCTGCTTACCTCAAAGCCAAACAGACTTCGGGAGCAGGAAATGCTGCGAGGACTAAACACCCATCTGGGACTTTGCTCGCTGTTCTTTGTGACGCGGGCGCCGAGAGGCGGCCTGGCCAATGTGCGCTGCTCGGGAGCCTTGTGAGCGCAGAGCCGGCTGAAGACTTGGGCAGGGGGTGCCCGGGGGCTAGGAAAAGAAAACCAAGGTGTGTCCCTGTCCTCAAGGAGCCCACAGTGGGGAGTTCGCTGAGAAGGTCCTGCTAAGCCAGCCCTCCCAACTCGCAGGTGGAAACGGGGCCACGTTCCTGCAGAAGTCCTCCAAGGCGGAAGGGGCCAGAGGCCCCTGCTGGAGGTGGGGCACCTGGCCTGGGGCGGGAGCCTGCTGACCTGGCTTCTGGTCTCGGCCCTTCCACTCTGGCGTGCGAGCTTTGTGTGCGGTGCCGTGGATACGAGTCCTTCCTGTCTGTGTGGCAGGCGCGGGCCTGGGGGAGACGTTCATTCAGTGGCCACATAAGTAAACGCAGAATTCCCGTTGGGATGTGTGAGAAAAAGCAGGGGGTGCAGGGTGCACCTGCGACCCGACATAGAACTAGCTGTGAGGGGTGGGCTCTGTGTGTCTGGGTGAGTGATTCCTCAAGGGCAAGTAAGTCTCCACTGACAGGCAGGGCGGGGAATAGGGTTCTGACAGAAGGAGCAGCATGTGCAAAGACCCTGCGGTGTGTGAGAACTTGGTGCCCACCGCGGCTAGAGTCAGAGGGTGACGAGGTGATGATGGTACCGGGGGAAGCTGGGAGTGGGCGCTGAGGGTCCTGTGACGCCCTTGGGAGCCGTAGAGGGGCAGAGCAGTGGGAAGCCTGGGAAGTGTTTCAGCGGGGGGCGGGGGGAGGGAATGACGTGATAGCACGTACCCCTTTCGGCACCTCACTTGGGCTGCTGGGTGGACAATACACGGTGAAGAATCAAAGCAGGATGGGGTTAATTTAGCCATAGAAAGGCGTGGCTTCCGCACGGGCTACACCATGGGTGAACCTCAGAACCGTGATGCTGCACGAAAGCAGCAGATGCAAGAGTTTGCCTGTTGTTTGGTTCCGTTTGTAAGACACGTCCAGGGAGGCGAGTCCATAGGGCAGGGACACTGGTGATCGCCAGGGGCTGGAGGGGAGGGGCCGGAGGGTCACTGCTTGGTGGGCACAGGGCTTCCTCTGGGGTGAAGAGCGTATTTTGGAACTAGGTTTGCACGTTGTGAATAGTTAATGCTACTGAGTTTACTTTAAAGTGGTTAGTTTTATATTATGCAGATTTCATCTCAGTATAACCAAAAGTTAAAAACATGAGTGGGATCGGGAACCTGATTGACAGGCAGTGGCGGCAGCAGCTCCGATGAGGAGGAGGGGGTGGCTTGGACAGAAGGTGGGACTGGAGATGGGAGGTTGGTGAGCCCATCTGCAGAAGAGGCCAGAATGCTCAGGGTCCTTTTATTCTGGATATTCTGTGCAAACGAGACATCGGGAAGGTTGGAAGAACTTTCCCAGATCCCAACACCGGTGTGGCCCTTTGCTGTTCGTGGTAGAGCAAACACATCCGCCTAAGCAGAGATTCCAGCCCCAGAGCTGGGCGTCTTCTCCTTCTGCCGATGCTTGGTGTCCGCTGAGCCAGGCTCCGGGGCCGCTGCGGGCACAGCGTGCCACGTCAGGGAGTCCTGACCTGCCCGCCCATCCGGAAGGCACACCGACACCACGCACCGACACCAGGCACCCCAGGGCTCCGACAGCCCCAAAGGATGGAGTGGCCCTCACCAACGTGTCATGCCACCTCATTTTCCAGCTTTCTCCAAAACTGGCTCCATTTCCAGAGGAGAGCTTTATGGAATATCTAATATCCTGTGAAGGTTGTGGAGAGGATATCCTTGTTATAACTGCATCTGCAAAACACGCACCAAGGCTTAGCGCGCAGTCACAATCGTTAGACACCGTTACCTGCGTCTGTTTTCCTCTCTGAGCACGCCCGGGTGTGGAGGGGAGGGGAGGCGGGAAAGCTGAGCCCCACATCCTGTCCGCACGGGCGTCCTCCGTGTGTGGGAGCCATACCGGCTCTCCTCCTGCCGCCTCTGAGCAAGTGGCTGTCCGTCCTCCTGCGTCCTCCTCCTCCTGGCCCCCCTTCCGTCCTTCCACCTGCCCGTCTTTCCATCCCGCCACCCTCTCTCCCTTGGTCGCATCCGTCCACTTCGCCATCTCCCCATCGTCCTTCCATCCTTGGATGCACCCACCCATCTGTCCCCCTGTCCACCCGTCCCTCTGTCCACCCGTCCACCCTCTCGTTCTTCTCCATTTCTTTTATCCCTTCTCTATTCCCGTTCTCTCTTCCAGTTCACCCATTTGTGCTTGCACTCTTCCATCCTCTCGTCCTCCCTCTCTCCGTCCCTCTGTCCGTGCTCCCCCTTGCTTCCCTCCCTTCTCTCCATCCTTTATTCGTGAATCCTTCTGTTCTCATCCTTGCTTCCATTTGTCCATCCACACACCCTTCCTTCCATCCACCTTCCATCCACCATCCATCCACGTCTTCATCCATCCATCCATCTGTCATTCATCTCTTTACCCATCCCTCTGTATGACTGTTGTTTAGGTATATCCTTGCCGTGGCCCCGTGGCGAGAGGACATGCGGGGCTGCCAGCACAGGCCCTGCGTGGGGGGGGGCAACTCTGCAGGCACGCCCGAGCTCCTTGAAGCATCGGCCTCCTGGAGAGGGTGGCTTTCAGGCTGCGTGTGTGGAGGCCTCCAGGCTGCGTGTGTGGAGGCCTCCAGTCCCACAGGAACACACCTGCCTAGGCGCTCCTTCCAGAACTCTGAACATTTGCAAGGAGGGCTCCCTTTGGCCACAAGAGGGCGTCCACCTCCTGGCCAGACCTGAATGGGGCGATGTTGAGGGGTGGGGAGAAGAGCAGGCAGGGAGGTTAGTTTTGATGCTGTTTTAAACCAAACTCTCTTAAGCCGACCACCCGAACTCTTTGGGAAGGGCAGAAGTGTTTCAGAACCTGCCGGAAAGGTTCATTCTGTTCAGCTGGTGCCACGCAAGGGGCTGAGAGATGGGAAAAAAACACAGGTTCCTGCTCTCAGGGGGAGCCCACAGTGGAGTGTGATGTGGTAAGTGCAGAGTCTCAGTGCAGATCGGCCACTGAATAAGCGTTTAATGGGCACCTGCTGTGCGCTAGGCTTTGTGCCTCTTGCCCAGGACACAGGAATGAACGATACAGAATCATTGCTCTCAAAGACCCCCAGTCCACTTGGGAGACAAAAACAGAGAGAACAAATTTGGAAAAATAGGAAAGTCCAGCCACAGAGATATATGGAACATTTTAGGAGACTCGAGAGGAATAGCCAACCCAGGTTAGGAGAGAAGAGGGAATATCAGGGAAGGCTCCTTGGAGGAAGAACACTCAACCCTGGCTGGGAGAGATTGGGGTATCATGGAAGGCTTCCTGGAGGAGAGGGTACCAGAGCCAAATCATAAAAGACAAATGGGGATTAACCAGGCAAAGAAGGGGACGGCATTCCAGGCAGTGGGGACATCATGGGCCAAGGTTTGGAGGAGAGAAACGGCACAGAACAATGGCTGGAGCGCAGAGAGGGGCGTGGGGAGAGCCCCCGGGCTGGGCCAGGGCGGGCGTGAGTGCCGGGCATCGGGCTCAGGTGTTGGGTCTCCCCGCTCCCATTTTGTGGGTGCATGGGTGCATTCTCCGTTCCTCTCTGTCTCCCCTCTAGAGCCAAGAAGAAGAGCAAGCCCTTGAACCTCAAGATCCACAGCGGCGTGGGCAGCTGTGAGAACATCCCGTCCCAGCAGCGCTCCCCGCTCCTGTCCGAGCGCTCCCTCCGCTCCTTCTTCGTGGGGCACGGGCCCTTCATGCCCTCCACCCCTCCCGTGCACACGGAGGCCAGCTTCTCCTCAAGTGAGTCGCCTGCCCCTTCTCTTTTTCTTTGGTGAAAATGCCTGTGAAGCGTTCACTGTCACCCCTCACCGGTGTCCGCCAGCCAGCCTCCTACCTGCGCCACACACGCCCCCCTGAACGTTTTCAGGGGCGTCCCTGGTGCTCGGGAGGCTGACAGGCTGTTGTCATCGGTCCCAGAGGTGGCGGGAACGGCAGGGGAGTCAAGGAAAGAAATGTTGGTTTTGTCCTCTCTTCTGCTTCTCAGCAGCCTGGTCACGGGTGATTTCCTTTTCTGCTGTGCTTAAGGCTTCCGTGATTATATTTTGTAAGTTTTTCCCCCCACGCAGGTCAGCACAATATAACCTTTGCATCTCCAAGATGCATTCGGGTTCACGCTGGGCTGACCGTGGCCGGGGGTGGTGTACGTTCCGCTCCCACGGCGTCTGCTGCAGACAGAGTTGTTGTTGCTCAGAGTGGAGATGGACCTCGCTGGTGATCAAGGGCTTAGGTCTTAGAAGGCTCTTAATCTTCTCTGCCCAGAGGCCAGTTTTGCCGAACAGGCACAGATGTGTTCAGGGGGGAGCCCCCGGACCAGTCCTCCGGCCAAGCCAGGAACTTGTACTGATGGGAACTCGGGAGGCGGCGGGATGTGGGGGAAATCGCCCCAGGCCCTTAGTGCAGCCGCAGGGGGGCCGCGTGGGTTGCTGCTCGGGTCGCTGATAAGGGGTGTTTACAGAGCCCCGGTCTGTGCTCATCCACATGCGTGATCCCGTCTCTCTCTCGGGACAACCCAGGGTACAGACGGATTAACCCCATTGTATAGATGCTGAAACTGAGGCTCGGGGGCGTCAAAGAACTTGCCCGAAGTCGCACAGCTGCCAAGCAGTTGAGCCAGGGTTCGAATCTGGCTCTGTTCTATTGTGATGCATGACTTGATCACCAAGGCCCCCCAAATATCCGGCAGGGTGCCTTTCTCTAAATGTGGGGTCCTATTCTTTACATAAGGCCGTGGGCCCTTTAAGAATGTGATGACACCCATTAATTCTTCTCTCTTTGGATACTTGCACACGTAACCTCTGTGTTAAACATCCAACCTCTCCGACCAGTGTCAAGGCCGTTGGGTTCAGAGCTCTGGCTGAGCGCAGCCGGGCGGTGGGCCTGGGGCGGAACGGCGAACGCGGTGCACAGCCCACGAGGGTGGCTCGTGCGTCCACCGCGGGAGCCAGCAGAGACCCGTGTGCACGTCAGTCAGGAGACGTTCCAGAGCCTGGCTCGTCTTGGTGCCCGGGGGGGTGCGGGCCCCGAATTGAGCAAACCAAAATAGCACCCGCAAACCACGTCAACACCAGAAAGCCAATTTATCAATTTGTCGGGAGGAATCACTGTCAGAGAGACCAGAAATGCTCCACGTGGGTGGGCCTGTGCAGCGGGAGGGTGAGAGGGAGGGAGGGCGGCCGGGGAGCCTGGAGGAGGAGGAGGAGGAGAAAGTACGACAGCACAGCGGTGGAGGGAGGGTGGAGGGGCCAGGCAGGACGTCCTGGCCCTGGAGGGCGGTGCCTGGGTGTTCCAGTCCCAGCTCTGCCACTTTGCAGCCCTGTGCCTGACCCCGGGCCAGCCAGGAGCCTCTTTGAGACTCAGCTTCCTCGTCTGTCCACTGGGGATAACAGTAGACTCATCTCACAGACGTGTGTCAGGGCTAGACAAGCTCCCGTCTGTCCAGTCATCTGCACGGTGCTCAGCACACAGGCGGCGCCTAATAAGTGGTAGGTGTTGGTAGGATATGTATTAGCCCCTTTTCCCTATAGCATTTCTGTCCTCCAGCTCCACGATGAACTTGGGGGCTGTGGCTAAATGCCTTTCAGTTGACTCCCCCTTTCCCATGGTCCTGAGAGAGCTTGGAATTCACCGTGGCCGGATGTGGTCGCCCCCAGCAGCCAGCTCCGTCTCTGGCCGCAGTCATCCTACGAGCGAATGTCCGGCAGGGTCACCTCCGAGGGTCTGGCCACGGCTCTGCACTTCAGTTCTGGCCGGAGCAGGAACACCTGTAGCTTGCTTAATAAGAACAAAAATCAGCAGCAGGGACTTGCCTGTGGAGACCCCTCCTCCTGCCAGAGGGAGCACTGTGAGGGTTCAGCGGGGCCCCCGACTTTCCCACGCACCCCGGTCTCCTCCTGAGAGGAGCGGCTTCTCCGATCGCCCGTGGCCGGGAGCAAAGGCCTTAACTGAAGCCAGCTCCCGGCTCGAGGAGGCCCTGGAGGCGCAGCTGCCTCTTGGGGGCCAGCGCTGGTCCTCGCAGGCAGAGAGGTCGCCCTTCCCCTGTGTGGAAGGGAGACGATAGCGTGTGAGTCCCGCTGGGAGAGCGAGTGTGCAGCCCGACAAGTGGCCAGGCCCCTGGGCCAGTCCCATGTCCGCTGGCCCCGACAAATAGCCGCACGAGGCAGCCGGTGGCACGGGCCGCAGACTGGATACAGGAAGCTCCCTCGGGCTCAGTGCTGCCATCAGTTGCCTGTGTGACCTTTGTCTCCACCTTCTCATCCTGCTCTTTGGGGCAGGCATTGGGACTCCCACTTTGCAGATAAGGAAACTGAGGCCGGAATGGTGTTGCCTGTGTGGTGGGTGTTGAACCCACCTCTGACTCCAGCCGTCTCAGATTCTGTCTCTCTCCGGGCCTCAGTTTCCCCAGCTGGACAATGAGAGACTCTGGGAGGGTCTGTGTCAGAGCTTAGAGACCCTGTGGTCCCAAGGCTTACCCAGTGAGCTGTTCCTAGGCCCCCCTTTTAACTCACTTAAACCAGTTTTGGGGACTCCAGGAGGGGCTTTTGGGGAAACACAGCTGCCGGGTGCTGGCCCCCCCTCGCTTGAAACTATCCCACCCCCTCACCACTCTGGCGTTTCAGAAGAGGGCGTCGTGCCTCTGGGCCCCCCGTCCCAGCCTTCCTCCCGCTGGCCCAGCCTCGGCAGCCTCGGTGGCCACGTCCCCGACAGGCAGAGTCCCTCTGCCCCTCCTTCACTCTCTGCTGTGGCCGTGGCCACACTGTGAAGGCCGGGGATGGGCCATCTCATGACTCCTGGCCGTCCTGCCGGGAGGTAGCATTAGGCAGATGTGGCCGTACTGTGGCCAGGCCCCGGGCCCTCAGGGTGCTCCCCGGACAGGCTGTGAGAAGGACTTCACCTCCTTGGACACTTCCCCGGTCTGGGGGTGATGAACCGGGGCAGGGGGCAGTGACAGGAGCCCCCACTTGTGGAGGAATCTATCTCCAAGGTTGGCCATGCACAAAACACAACCGATCAGCTTCTCCCTCGCTCTGTGGAAGGTGCTGACTCAGGCCGAGGACCTGCTTTCCAGAGGAGAGAGCAGCGGACTTAGCTCCCCGGCCCCGCTGTGTTTATTCCGCGTTGCCTCTGGTCCGGGCGTGGCCCCAGCAGTGTCTGGTCAGATGCCCTCTCTCCGTGGACCATGTTTGGCCCGACAAGCTGTACGCCTGTGCGTCCTTGCAGGTTCCCTCTGACCCCAGGCGACTTGGGGCAGGCAGCCTCTGTGACCCTTGTAAAGAGGCACCTTCCACCTAGATGGAAGGTGATCTTTCATTATTGGGTGGTGAGGGAGATTTCGGTCTATGGCAACTAAATGGTTGCTGACATGTCATTGGGTAAGTCACCGACCCCCTGAGCCCGCTTCTGCCTGGCCAGGATTAGTGGGGACAAGATGAGGAGCGCGAGTGAATTCCCTAGCCCGGGCAGCACTCGGAACACTGAGTCTCGGCAAAGGGCGGCTTTGGGAGCTGTTGATGCAGGTTGTGTGATGGGAGGGCTTGTAACAGTGATGAGGATGGCGACAACAGTAGCAACGGCACGTGTGCTGTGGACAGTGTTCCAGGCATCACCAGTTCGGGCAAAGCCGTTTACTTCCGTTACCTCATTTAAGCCTCACACGCTGCCCCATGGTAGGTCCTGTGATTATCCCCATTTTACAGATGAAGAAACCGGGGCTGGGAGGCTTTATCAAACTCTCTCAAGGTCACAAAGCCAGGAAGGAGGTGGAGTTCACCCTCATTCTGAACCCACCACCCTTCAGCCGCCTGCAGAGTCAGGTCACAAAGCCGTCTTCCCCGAAACCTGCTTGCTCTTCACGTAGGGACCTTGTTCAAGTGGTTTTCCTGGCCCATTCGGGGGGCTGTGTTGTGGGGGCAGCCTGGCTTAAGGGATGCCTTCCAGAGAGCAGCACCCATCCTGGCTCACCAGTTGTTACCCCCACCCAGGGGCTCCCATGTGGATTTCAGAGCACCGGTGGTCCGCCCGGGGGCCAGGCAGCTGCAAGAATGAGTTGCGGGCAGCTTCAGCATCTGTACTCCACTCTGTCCCGGGCGTCTCGGGCAGAAGATGCGAACGACAGGGTACTTCTCCCTCCTGCAGTTCCTCAGTGACACCGGCTGGAGTTTTATCTGAGGCCCCTGTCTTATGAAATACCTCCCTTCACATGGTGTCTTGGAAGACGGCGTGTGCTCATCTTGTCCTGCCTTCCCCTGCCCTCTCCTCATCTCTTGTCCGAGCCACCCCTGTTCCTGGTCCGGGGGCCCAGGCGACAGAGAGGTGACCCTCAGCAGAGGGCCTGGCCTGGTGTGCCTGGGGCTGAGTCAGACGCCTGATTGGTGGAAGGAGGCGGCAGCAGGTAGCAATAAAGACCGATGACGCCAAACTGCCTACTCCCCAGAAGCCAGCCGCCCGGAAGGGTTATAAAGAGACTCAGGAGGGGGGCGATTATATAATGGGGCTTAATGAGGCTTGAGGCCAAGGTTCATTACCCGCTGGAAGAGGGAGAGGAGGGGCGCCTGTCTTCACGGAAGTTTGCTGCCCGAAAAACCACGCTCCTGTCTCAGGACTCGGAGAGATGCTGAGAAGTTTGGGTCTGACCTGACTCCGCAGCAGCAATTCCAAGGGGGAAGCCGCAAAGCGTTGGAATGACCCAGAGAACTCTGTCCTTCAAGGACACTGCTCCCCACCCCCCATCCATCCCCTTAGCAGACACAGAAAGCGTCTGTGTTGCCCGACATTGGTGCTATACATTGTTGCTACAGCTTAGAAACTCAGGTCCCAGCAGGTCCCTAACGTGCACTGATGCTCTGCTACCTGCCCGGTGGGTGCTTTGTAGGCATCAAAACACACGTGCCCGGAAACAAACAGAATGATACGGAAAGGTTCCTGATGAAAAACACGGGTCCTTCGCACTGTCCCTCTCCCGCGCCTGCCTTTCGAAGGCTCTTTCTGCGTCTGGTTCTCTCGGCGGTTACTTCCGCAATTTGAACTGGGTCGCACCGGGGCCTCTCAAAGGGTGCCCTGCACCAGCTGCGACGGCGTCACCTTCGACAGCTTCCTAGAAGTGTGGTTTCGTGCTGTCTCCCTTCCAGACCTCCCCAGGCAGACGCTCTGGGAAGCACCCGCCGCCTGAGTCTTCAGCAGCCCGCGGGGCCTTCTGCAGGCTGATACCTGAGAAGCACTCGGTTACATGACAGTTTGTAGTGTTAGTTTTTTATTTTGCAATAATTCAAATCACAGGAAAGTTGCAAGAACAATAAAAAGGACTCCTGCACCCCCTTTGCTCAGATTCACCAGGTTCGAACGTTGCTTGTACCTTTTTGCCTTCCCTCCGTAATCCCCCGCCCTGTTTTCTTTCTTGTTTTTATGAACATTTGAGACTAGGTTGCATACTGTCTTACATAATAACCACATAGTTGCCAGGTTCAGTAAGCTTGACACTGAATCAAGAGTTTCATCTAATCATACTCTAATCTCAGCAATCGTCCTGATAGGATCCTTTATAGCATTTTTTTTCGGTTATAGCATCCAATGCAAGACCACATGTTGCATGTAGCAGTGTGTCAGTTTGGGTTTGTCTGATGTTCCCTCGTTGTTAGACTCAGGCTGTGCAGCGTGGGCACGAATCCTTCTCCAACGGCTGTGTTCTTCTTGGTGAGAGCATCCCTCCTTTGCGGGACCATGGCTGCCTGGTCTTTGAATTTTTCTAAAGAAGTCAGAGGCTGTGACTTTTATGAGAAATCCCCCAATGTAAAAAAAGTCAGCACCCAATGCAAAATCTTCAAATGTCACGTGAGGCAGTATTAAATAGCTCCACAGGCGTGTGGGTCGCACTGGGTCTCGGGGCTCCCAGTGTTTGAACTCTGCTCTAGAGTCAGAGAGGCCAGAAGTGGTAGGGGCCTCAGCTATCATTGAGTCCAACCCCTCCCCTTACATATGGGGACGCTGAGGCCATGGAGCACAAGGGACTTGCTCAGAGTTACAGAGCTGGGGTTTGAGGTTGGGACTCCCGACAGCCAGCTGATGGCTGTCTCCGTCACGCCGTGACAGGTGCAGACTGTCGCCTCTGCTGCTACTGACAGTGCTGCAGAGGAAGGAGGCAACATCCTTGTTTAAAAAGCGACATGTTTTGTGTGTATGGAGGACTGGTGCTGTGTGTGTGTGTGTGCATGTGTGTGTGGCTTTGTGCAGAGTACCCGGCCACTTCTGGGTTTTTATCATCGACTCTCCTCTGGCCTGCCTGCACAGCTGGCCCTTCCTGCCTTGGCACACACAATTTGGGCTCAGCATGCAAGAGGCAACCTTAGGCTTTTTGTTGTGATTGCTCCCGCCAGGACTTGTGGCAACAAAAATTGGTGGGTAAGTGGTTGGCCGTCAGAGCCAGAGGGGGCCGTTTAGTGAGTCTTGATCCTCGGTCAGGTACTTGCTGTAGGCGTGGGCCGTCCCGTTCCGTGTCACCAGGACCTGTGTCTGACCGTGCCTTTGTCCAGTGACATCCCCTAGTGAGGAACTCTCAGGTTTAAGCGGGCGTCATGGCAACAGGAAGAGAAGGAACAAGTAATGCTGCTGTGAGCTGCACATACAGCGTGTACACAGGGCGTGCAGATTCCTCACTTGTGCTCCTGCATCCCCATTCTGCAGATGAGGGACCCGATATTCCAAGAGGAGAAATGCACGATTAGAGGTGATACAGAGCCAAGAACAGAAACCACGGTGCCTTCCGATTCCAAGTTGCATGTGCGGTCTTCTTATAACCTGGCCTGACCTAATTTCCTTGGGACGTGGTGGGTTGTTGTAATCAAATTTACCTCCCGCCCCAAGAAAACTATTTCTCCCCTCGTGGCCCCATCTTACGCATCTATCCAGTTGGGCAAGTGTGTATTTTATGGAGAGTGCTCTCTGGCCCTTCCTCTCCACAGCACCCCTCTCCAAGTCTTGCTGAGTTAACCTTCTAAAACAGGGATCAGCAAACTTTTTTTTTTTCTGTACAGGACCAGAGAGTAAATATGTTCAGTTTTGCAGGCCATGCAGTCTCTGTCATAGCTGCCGCTAAAGCACAAAGTAGCCGTAGACAATACCAAGGCAAGTGGGTGTGACTGTGTGCCAATAAAACTTTATTTACAAACACTAGCAAGGGGCCAGATTTGGCTAACAGGTTGTAAGTTTCAACCTCGGTTCTCCCACTTTTTTCCAACTTCTCCATCACCACCACCCTGGTTCAAACTATGAACTAGTCCCCAGATGGATCTTTCATGCCCACTTTGACACCAAATTCAGTCGGTGAAAGTAATCTTCTCCAATCTGGCCCCTAAGCCCAGGTGAAGATTCTACTGTGGCCTCCTGTTGTTCACAGGTGACAGCCCCGAACCTTGGCACGGCCCACAAGGGCCTGGTGAGCTGGCTCCTACCCCTCCTCTCATCTCTTCCTGCTCCTTCTGCCCCACTGGCCTTTAAAAACATTCCTGCCTCAAATCCTTAGGCTACAGATACCCCCTCATTGTTGTGACTTCATCTGAATCCCACTTCTTCGGGGAAGCATTCCCCAGCCCCCCCAGGTAGCATTAGTTACATCTCCTCTCGTTTTCCCATGCTTGCTTCAGAAACACTAATCACAGTTTGCAACTGTCTGTTTGCTTATGTGAGGCTTTGCTGAGCGCCCTGTTCCTCCAGTACCAGCTTCATGCGGGCAGCAGCTGCATCGCTCGCTCACTCACTGCTGTGTCTGCAGCACTTCGCACGGGGCTGGCCCATGCAGATATTTGTGAATAGACAGAACATTTCTGAACGTTCATTCTGTGCCCAGCACTGAGCCTTCTGCTCCTAGGGACCCAGAGGGCAGAAGGAAAGAGGATTCTGCCTCTCGCACTCCAGAGCTGCAGAGCTGGCCGGGTCTGGCATCGCGGAGTCAGGGACTGAAGTTGCTGGACATCGATGCACTCTGTGGGATTTTGTGGATGATTGCCCTGCCTTAATTGACCAGGAAAGCAAGTGGCCAGTGGTGGTCACTGCACAGTGGTCCTGACGTATAGCTTGAGACACATGGTGACAAGCGGCAGATAACCAAACTTGGGCTTTTTCTTTTTTTTTTTTAAGTAGGAAGGTCATTTATTGGCACATGTAACTGGAAAATCCAGGGGGTAGTAGGCTTCAGGCATGGCTGGATCTAGGGGCTCAGTTCATGTCAGGATTCTGTCTCTCTGTCTCTCTCAGCTCTGCTTTTCTCTGGGATAATTTCACTTTTAGGCTCCATATGGTGGCAAGATGACCGCAGAAGTCCCAGCCCCTTCCCTGTCTGGTCCACAGTAGAGAAGTGAGATTGTTTAGGTCTGAGATGCGCTGGTTCAAGCAGCCATGGCCACGTGCCTAACTCTAAACCAATCAGTAGATCCAGGAAAGTTGATGGAAACTTACTGGCTTAACCCTGGGCTGTGACCTTTGCCTTTGGGCTTAGAGACCGAGGGCTTTGTCTCACTGTGGCCACGCTGCTGTGTCCCAGGCCACCGTTAGAGCACTCTCTGCTGAAAGTTGGGGCAACACCAGAGGGGCAGGAGTGGGGGTGCTCAGCGCCCACATCCATCTCTGCCTCCTACCCCCCTTCTCTGTTTACTTTCCCTGTCGTATCTACTCTTATGTCTGTCTGTCTGTCCCTCTGGGTCAGTGTCTTTTTCTGTCGGTTTTGCCCAGGAACACCGTCACCCACCTTCTTTCTCCCTCTGCATCACCTTTGCTCTCTCAGTCTCACGCCCACCTTTGCCTCTTGCTGTCCCTTCCTCCTCCCCCTCTTGCCTCCAGTTACCCATCTTCCAGCCTCCTGAGCTCCCCACCCCTCTGTGGTGTGTTCCTTCATGGAGATGATCTGGAGATGGGGGGTGAGGGGAGGGAGAGAGAGGGGGGAGGACCTACTTCCACTCGCCTTCCCAAAACCAGAGCACCGTCCTGGAGAGAAAGGCCTGGGCTTCGGTGCTGAGGGGCAGATGGCAGGTCAACAGTCTCTGTCACCCCTACTCAGCTCTTCTGTAGAGGCACGAACGCAGCCTTAAGGCATCCAAGAGGCAGGACTGTGTGCCAATAAAATTTAATTTATAGAAACAAGCAGTGGGCCAGCTTTGGCTCAGACTTCAGAGCCAGGCAAGACTTGGTTTCAGATCCCAGCTGTGCCCCCTACAGGCTGGGAAATCTTGGGAAAGTGATGTCTCTGAGCCTTGGTTTCTCATCTGCAAAGTTAGGAAAACAGGGAACTTCCTGGTTCATGTACTGAAAAAAAAAATCTAGGCATAAGTATGGACTTCAGGAACAGCTGGATCCAGGAGCTCAGTGTCCTTAGGGCACCTTCTTTCTCTCTCTCCATCTCACAGTCTTGCTTTCCTCCCTGTGGGTTTCATTCTCAGTTAGGCTTCCCCTTCATGGGGGCCCTTGGCTACTCCAGGCTTCCATTTTTACAGATCTAGGTGGGTCAGAAAAAGGAGTCCCAGTATTAGCTCTGATTGGCCTGATGGGGCACACAAATGTCTGTCCTAAACCAATTACTGCAGCCAGTTAGATGGAATACACCGCTCGGCCTGAGTCACTGGCCCACTCCTGAAGCTAATGGGTGGAGTCAACCCCGCTGAACCAATTGGATTATCACCAAGGGGAATGAATCTCCAAGGAACTCCAGGGTGATGTAACTCCCAGAGTCAGGATGCTGAGCAGACAAGAGAAACTACTGCCCCCTGTAGAAACCCACAGGTCTGGGGGTGGAGCCCCTTTGATTCTTGCTCTCGCTTGTTTCTCTCCTCCTTGAGTAGCCAGGAAGAAGTACAAATGATTATTGATTCAGAAGAGGAATATGAACCTGCCTGACAAGTATTCCCCTCTCTGCTTACGTGGGATTCCACTTTCAGAGGGTGTTCAGAATCTCTTTTTCCCTTCCCCATCAGCTTTCAGCTGGCCACGTAGCAAGAAGGAACAGTTTCTAGTCCAGTGGTTTCCCACCTTGGTTGTACATTCAAGTCACTGGGAGGCTGTTTTTAAAAATTCTGATTCCCAGGCTGCTTCCAGTCCAGTGACATCAGAGTCCCAGGAGGGCAGGTCCCGGACGTCAGTACTTTTTAAAGCTCCCTGGGTGACTGCAACATGCCGCCAAGGTCAAGGACCCCGGATCCAGCTGGAGTAGCCAGTGTGTTCAGAAGCTGTTCTAGGTAAAGCTAAGCTCTTGTAGGACTTGCTGAACTCCTACGGCGTCAGCGTAGGTGCTGCGAACTTTCTCTTCTCATCTGGAGCCCCTAGAAATAAATAGAAAACGGGCTTTGGCCTGTGATCGGGTCCTAAGTGATTTACAGGTGCGAGGGCCTCCTGGGGCCGTGAATCGCCAGCGCTGTTCCTGGTTACTCACACCCTGGTGACTTCAGGGTGTCTGGCCCCCGCGCCGCGTCTGCGGCTGAGCCGGCACCGAGACATCTGCTCAGGCCCCCGAATGCACATTTGTAGGAGCGGAGGGAGTGGGTGGGCAGGCAGGTGTGAAGGACAGGCAGAGCTGCAGTGCCCCGGGGGGGAGGGGGGGGCAGGTAGACCGACAGATCAGGCGGTGGGGCGAGGCCGGTGAGGAGACTGATGGCTGCGTGGAGGGTCCCAGGATGTCACCTTCCCTCCAACCCCGGGGTCGTTCACTCATTGGACAGATGCGCGTGAGGACCCGCAAAGTCAGGGCCATGTGGTGGTGTCAGACTGACACTGCTGGCTGCACCCCCAGGTGTGGAACGAGGGGACACCTGGTGCGGGCTCTCCGGACCGGCTGCATCAGAGCCTCCTTCCCGTCCGGGCCCAGAACCTGGGTACTTAACAGCTCCTGTGCGATTATGACGGAGACCCAGCCGCCCACCAGGGTTGGCACCTGGTGACGTTCTGATCGGCTTCCAGCCAGGTTAAAAAAAAAAACAACTCAGGACAAGAAGCATACACTGTTTCCAGGAAGTGTGTTAGTGAACTTAATAAATGGCTCTTTAGCTTGAGATAATATCCTTCACATCTTTTGGTGTTAAATGCCCTTTTTAAAGTGAAACGATGGAGGGGGTAGCCGGGCAAGGAAGGGGAAGGGTCGGGTCAAGGAACCTGTATAAAGGACTCATGGTCAAGGACAACAGGGGGATTGAATGTGAGAGTTTGAGGTGGGCAGGGTGGGGGAGAGTAATGGGGAAAATACGGGGATGACTATAATTGAACAATAAAAACAATGAAAGTAAAAACAGAAAACATGGATGGTTTGACTAATTAGAATAAAAAATAAAATGGAATGATGGGCAATTACAGAGGGTGATTGCATTTTATGTAACAGTGCCCTCCCTTGGAGACACGCATCCCGACTCCAGGCAGTCCCCTATTTAGTAAATTTCATGGCCCATAAAATTCAAGTCAGGGGCCCTTTTTTTCTGGTTTGGAGTTTTAAAAGTTGATAATTGATATTATTTAGTAACAAATCTCTTTCTTCAAAAACAAATGTTACATAAACCCCCGTGTCTGCAGAAGCAGATAAAACTGGACTGGTTCTGGGTTGCATGGGGCAGGGGGCCTGGCGCCCCAGCCTGGGTCTCCCCTTCTCCCTTCCCCCTGACGGTGGGGGCCCCCGAGGCACTGCTCTGAGTCTCGGTTGGGAAACTGCTCCCCTGGCAATTTCTGTGGGTGTTGAGAGTGGGAGACCCCAGGGCCTAGGAGGGGGAGCATTTCCTCGGATTTCTGACTCCTGATTGGGCTCAGTCATCGCAAGGCTGATCTGTCATTGGTGAGTTACAGGGACCTCTCCCCACCTCAGTGTGGATTAGCACCTGGTGGGGGGGGCCCGGGGGGTGCGGTCTTTATTCTAACGGCCACGGGAGGTGGCAGGCCTGATTTTCTCATGCTGAAGAAGAAGAGGATGTAGTCCAGGGTGGAAGTTACGTGGCTTCCTCAGGGCCTCAGTCTGTGCAAACAGGCTCCTTGGATTAGACCATTTTCCTAAACTTCCGGACAAGAGGGAGGAAGGACCTGGGGGCGGGGCTTGGTTTCCCAGAAGGTTCGAGCTCTTTTCCACAGTTCCTTAGGCCGAGAAGCCGGCTCTGGAGTCTCAAGGGAACTACAGCTCTTCCAACAGCAAAACTCTTGAGGTCATCTCTTCTAGAGTCGTCCCCCCATCTGTCCATCCCCCCAAAATATTTCTGAGTGCTCACTCCGTGTGGGTACCAGGGGTGCAGGGATGAGGGATGAGTAGACGCTCAAGATCCTCGTCCTCGGGGCGTCTCCAGCCTGCTGAGGAGACCGACTGAACAGCCAGCCAGCCATCCATGCCAGGGGTTAGTGCTGCAAAGTGGGCGTCCAGGATGCTGTGAAAATAAAAACAGGAGTGATGATGGTGGGGTAGGGCGTAGGGGGCACCTAATCTCGCCAGGGGCTCGGGGAGGGCTTCTGTGACCTAGGGTCGTTCACGCTGAGACTTGACAGTGACGTAGGGCTGGCTGTCGACCAATGGGGTGGACGGGCACTCAGGGCAGCAGGAACAGCCAGTGCTGAAGGAGTTGGACAGGTTGCAGGGACACGCGTGCCTGTGGAGGGGGCAGGGGCGAGGGACGGAGGTGGGACAGGAGGGGCGAGCCGGGCCGGGTCCAGGCTCAGGCCCTGACTCACCCGTGCGGCCTCTGTACTTCTCTCTTCAGCGGCAGCTTGTGCTGTCTGCCAGGTGGGTCGGCTGCGGGCTGAGCTGAGTTCCCCAAAAGGCTGCGTTGCAGTCCTAGCCCCCAGTACCTCATGTGGAGACGGGGCCATTGCAAATGCAGTTAGTCAAGTTAAGATGCGGTCATCCTGGGGGAAGGTGGTTCCCTTCTAAAAAGAGGGAAATGCCGACGCAGGGACAGACACAGACCCGGGGCACATCACGTGATCACAGAGGCAGCGATGGAGGGGAGCCGCTGGGAGCCAAGGGGCCCCCAGGACTGACGGCCATCGCCAGAAGCTAGAAGGGGCACAAGGAGGGATCCCTTCAGGTCCCGGAGGGAGCCTGGCCCTGCCGAGGACACCTGGACTCCTGCCCTCCAGAACCGTGAGAGAACACGTTCCTGCCGTGTTGAGCCACGTAGTTTGGGGGTCTTGGTCAGAGCAGCCCTGGGACTCCAACAGGTGTCTGCACCGGGGCCAGCCCCAGCCCCGAAGCAGGCGACTGCCGAGCAGATAAGTCAGCCTCCCCGCGATGACATCATCAGTCTGGGAGTAGACTGGGTGCTTTGGGGGAAAATGGCATGAGCTCTGCTCAGCTGTGAAATTGCTCCTCCATCAGTGCGCTCAACTGATCGCCTTGCCGATGGCCTCCCAGTGACCATCGAGAGCTAAGTGCCGCTCCCCCGGAAGGCCCTCGGCTCCCTGGACGGCCGTTAGCCGGGGAAGGGAATCTGGCTCAGCCGCTCGCGGGGCCTCTTGGCGGAGGAGGGGTGGGGGCCAATTAGACACAGCTGTGGGCGCCCACCCTGGGGTGCACGGGTCTTTACCGTCCATGACGCTGTGGGAACCTGCTCTTGTGGTGCAACCATGTTCCCAGCCAAAAGAGGTTCATCGGGACCTGCGTTTCTTACCGTTGGCGCCCCGCTTTCTGATTGAACAGGGAACGAGGTGAGGCACTCCACTCACAGAGGCCACCCGTCAGCTGCGCAGGACGGGGTGGGTGTTGGATGGACTTGAAACCACCGTCCACCAGGTCCCGCCACCCCTCGCTGCCAGGTTGGGCAGGTCCGTCGACCTCTCCGGGACTCAGCTCCCCGCTCTGGAAAGGGAGGGTTCTTCTACGTGCCCCGCAGCAGTGTGACAGAGACTGAATTCAAGAATGGATGGTGGAGAGGCTGCTACAATGAAGAGGGCTGCTCCAGGGGGGAAGGCTGCTCCAGGGGGGAAGGCTTCCAGGCGGGGTGCAGAGGCCTGCGTGGGGGCCCCCCCCCTCTGCTTGGGGTCTGCAGTGGGACACACCCCGGACCTGCGGGTACTGACGGGTGTGGCTGAGCAGCCGTTTCCTCCACCTGGGTCCTGGCGGCTGCAGCGGAGGTCTCCCAGCCCAGTGTTGTGATGGGCGTTCTTCTCTTTCTGTAAAATATTTAAAAAAAAAATAGTGCCTTCGCATATAGATGTGTGTATGTGCTGATATGTATGTGTTTATGATCTACATACACTTTAAGGAGTACTCATAAAATTTAGTGCAATATTTTAAGAAATCAGGTGGGCAAACTGTTGCCTGTGGACTGGCTGCCTGTTTTTGTCAATAAAGTTTTATTCACACCCAGGCTGGGATTAGAGAGCGATGGGGAGGCAGGGTCTTGAAGTGCAGGGTGGATTCCTGTCCTCATGTAAAAGTTTGCTATTTTGTTCATCGTGGAGTTTTTTGTATTCATTTAAAAAAAAGGTGACATTAAAATATTTTCATCTTAGCCCTGGCTGGCGTAGCTCAGTGGATTGAGAGCGGGCTGCGAACCAAAGTGTCGCAGGTTCGATTCCCAGTCAGGGCACATGCCTGGGTTGCAGGCCATGGCCCCCAGCAACCGCACATTGATGTTTCTCTCTCTCTCTCTCTCTCTCTCTCTCTCTATCTCCCTCCCTTCCCTCTCTAAAAATAAATAAATAAAATCTTTAAAAATAATATTTTCATCTTGATGCTTGAGTGTCTCGGCCACCTCCTTAAATATTATGCCAGAGGCCAGTGCCTCACTGGCCTCACCCTAGTCATGGCCCTGATAAAAATACTCAGAAACCAAACTTGAACTTGAGAAACCGTCACAAGCTCCCAGAAGTCTTTTCAGTGCATCTCCTGATTGCACTCTCCCTCCCCACCCCCCCCAGAAATGCCTCATCCTGACTTTGTTTTACTAGGTCATCTTGCTCATCTTTGTAGAACACCTCACAGTATGTGTCCCTACACAACGTATAGCTTAATTTTGCATGTTTTGAACTTCATAAAAGTGGGATCGTACTTCACGCATTCTGCTGTTCTGGTTGCGAGATTCGTCAGGTCTGTGGGATCACAGTTCCTGTGGGTGTGGGCAGTCACATACTGGGTTCCCCAACTCTAAGGGCACGTCTCCCCGCGGTGTAGCACCCCCAACACTGGGCTGCGCTCTGCAGCCTGTGGCCCCTTCCCGTCACGGTCTGCCTGGCAGGGTCGGGCGGTGGTTGTCACTGCTTGCCCGTCCGGTGCACCGGGACGTGGCTGTTCATAATGTCATCACCTCTGAGGCTTTTGCCCATCGATGATCTTCCATGAGCTGAGTTTAATCGGAGTTTAAAAGGTCTTCAAAAAAAATATATTACACTATGACTTGGGCTTGAAACAAAAAGCTTTCAATGCCTATTTTCTATACAGAAAGGCCCGAGAACAGACCAGCATGATATATGGTAAAATATGTCTAAATAAATCGAAACAAGACTGTAAAATAACACTAAGTGTAAAATGTTAAGTGTAAGAAAGCACTGTCGTAGGTTAATTGGCAGCCTCTTTCTCTCTTAGCGGTTCGTAAATCAATGACCTTACATCCAATGGCATCCTAAAAGTCAGTGAAATATGGTGCTGCTCTGTCATATGAACAGACCACAGTTATGAATTAGTGCCTTCCCCCACTGAGGGACATTCGGGCTCTTTCTTGGCTTTTCACTTTGAAGCGTTCTCGGACGTTGTCCCGGTGCCCTGGAGCATCCAGCACAGTTTCCCAGACTCCTCGGGTGGTACCAGTCACTGGGGCCTGCGTTAAAAGATGCTGATTGCTGGGGCTCGCCCCGAGCCTCTCGGATCGGCCTCTCCAGGGAGAAGTGTGGAAAGTTCGCCCTGGACGCATGTGCCCGCCTTAACTTTTATCAGGGAAGCGTTGGAAAGACGGATCAAGGGAATATTCTTAGGAGCAGGTCTGCTGCATCTGAGAGTCTGCTCAAGGGTGGTCAACCTGATGAGATCAGATTCTGGGGGCATTTTTTGGACACTTGGGCAAGAGTAAATCTTTGTGGCAGAGACCCTTTGTGGTGGGGGTGATCCTGTGAGCACTGCGGGGCGTCTAGGGCACCCCTGGCCTCTGCCTGCAAGATGCCAGCAGCACCTCCCCCCACCGACACACATAGTTAAGATGCCAGTGTGTCGCCAGGTGTGGCCAAATGCCCTCTGGGGGGCAGAATCACCTCTGGCTGAGAACCACCGCACAAGATGATGGGTAATTGGTGGCCAGAATGGCTGCATCAATTTATGCGTTCACCAGCAATGAGTGGGGTTCTCTTGGCTCGGTATTCTCGCCAACCTCTATGTGTCAGACTTTTTTTAAACCATTTCGCCAATCTGGTGAGCCTAGTTGGTCCCTCAGCTTATTTTCAGCTGACTTTTCCCCGATGGGTGATGAGGTTCATGGTCTTTTCACAAGTGTATCGGCCTCTCATGTTTCATTGTCTGGGAAAGGTCTTTTGCTCATTTTTTTTTTCTATCGAGTTGTCTCTTTTTCTTACTGACTTTTAGGAGCTAAAAGAATATTCTAGGTTCTAAGTCTTTTTACACGTGCAGCAAAGATATCTCGTACTGGTCCGTGGCGTGTCTTCTCCGTTACTGTCTCCTCTCACGAACAGAAGTTTTTAGCGTGCGTGTAGTCACATGCATCATTTCTTCCTTTTATGGTGTTTGGCTTTTCAGAAACGGTCTTATTCAATAAATTCTTTCTGCCCCAAGGTTATAAACAAATTGTCCTCACATTCTTCTAAAAGTTGTGAAGTTTTACCTTTCACATTTAAGTTCTTAATTCACCTGGAATTGATTTTGGTGGATGGTGTAAGGCTGGGTTCTATTTGTTTTCCCCTGAAATGGATAACCAGTTTCCCAGCACCATCTATCAAATAACCTTTCTTTCCCCCACTGATCCACTGTGCCAGTGTGTCATTTATCAGGCTTCTAAAATCATTCAGGACTGTTCCTGTGTTTGGTAGTTTTTTTTCAAGATTAACTTATTTATTTCTAGGCAGAGGGGAAGGGAAGGAAAAAGAGAGGGAGAGAAATATCAATATGTGTGAGAAACAGCAATTGGTTGCCTCTTGTGTGCCCCCTACTGGGGACTGGGCCCGCAACCCAGGCCTGTGCCCTGACTGGGAATCGAACCAGTGACCCTTTGGTTCGTAGGCTGGAGCTCAGTCCACTAAGCCAGACCAACCAGGTGTTCCTGTGTTTTTTATTTTTTTCCACTGGTTGTCATCTTGTTTCTATTTTTAAGTTTTCCTTTTTTATGTGTATCTGGATAATTTTTAGATTTTTGCTTTTATTTTCTTTTAAAACTCATTCTTTCTTAAATGCAGTGTGGAATCCTGGAACAGAAAAAGGGCATTAATGAAAGAATTGGTGTTTACTTAATAACAGGGTACCAACAACAGTGGTTTCTTAATTGATTTAAGATGCAAACTTGAGGGGAAGTCGGATGAATGGTGTACAGGAACTGTCTATACTATCTTCATAACTTTTCCATAAGCCAAGACGTTTTCTGATTTTAAGTAAAAAGTTGACTTAAAAAGTTTTTTTCTTACTTATTAAACTTTTTTTGCCTTTTCTGTTAACCCCGTTTCTTAATCCTGAAACCCATCACTCACTTTTATATTGTTAATTTATCATTTTAGGTTTAAACCATTTATCTTAATCTTTGATCTCCTTTGCCGGCCATCCTTTAAATTTTTTGCTGCATTCAGTGGAAGTCTTCTTCCTTTTAAATCTCCTCTTTTGTCTCACCATTTAAGGTAAACGTACCTGATGTCTTCATTTGTTGGGATTCTAACTGCTTTTTAAGTTTGAGTTTTCATTCAGCTTTCATTTCTTCCTGGCCATCACCTCTCCTTTCATTATTTACAGTGTACGATGCTCCCTTCTCTGCTTCTTTCTGAGTACCTTTTCTTATTTTTGCTGTTGTTTATTATGGCAGAAAAGCTGGGCCCTGGGGGACAGGAAGGAGCAAGCCCCGCCCCTACCACCCCCCAGAACAGGGAGATGGGAGGCCTCCTTCCTTGTGCCCGTGAGTGTCAGCAGCAGGCTCTGGCTTTTGCTGAGGGCTTTCGCCCTGGGAGACAGACAGGCTGTGGGCCAGCCCTTTGCAGGCGGCCACTTTCTGTGCGCAGATGCGTGTTTGCTGGGCTGGGGCAGCAGCATCCTTCAGGCCGTGGACAGTGTGGTGTCACCTCCTTGGAAATCCACGGCCCGGCCTCAGGTGCTGTTGCTCTCGGGCCTCCCTCACCTCTGTCCACGGGCCTCAGCTCATGGCTTCCACCGTTCCAACTTCAGGGTAGCCGGAGCGTCCTGCTTTGGGGCCCGGCCCTGGGTCTCCAGCAAGGTGACTATGGTTTATCTCAACACGTGCATTCTCCTTGCCAAGAATCTACTTCAAGGTCACCTAGGTGATTCCAGGTTCCTCAGGACTGGCAGATTACCACTGCGGCTCTGAGTGCTGGGCGTGGCTGGGCTGATGGCCCCCAGCCCTGAGTTCCGCCCTTCCCGGTGGCCTGTTCTCCTGGCAGTGGGAATAGGATTGGAAATGGAAATTCCTCCTCACGGTGTATCAGAACAGTAGCCTGAGGGAGAGACAGGTCCTGTAAGACTTTATCCTGGGGGCATCTCATTCCAGCCCCTCTCTGCTCAGAGCGAATTCTCTCCCCCTTTGAATTCCGGCCTGGCAGCTGTCTGCATCGGAGGTTGGCGGGTGCTAGTGTCAGGGCCGCGGAGGGCCTGGCAGACTCACGGCTCTCAGCCCCCACCTGGGCCTGTGCCGAGTGAGGGCCTCTGAGGCTCCTGTGTGCACATCCCGTCTTTCTCCTTCCACCAGATCACTGGTCACTGGAAACCGATTCAGTGCACAGAGCATCCCTCTGAATGAGGCTCCTCTCCTCTTTTTTCTGGCTTTTTTTTTTTTTTAAGACTACTCCTAATTCTAGCCAAAAGCAAAGGCTACTGGACAGCTATAAAAAATGTGTCATAATTTTGGGACATGACCCCCGCTATATAACTGTACTTTAGTTAGTAATATTTCACACTGTATTAATCCGCTCAGCTCTCCAGGCAGATATTTGCAGCTCACTTATTTTTTTGGGGGTGATACCAGGAAGCTACTTTGCTGCTCAAAGATAAATGTTTTATGAGGGCCTTCTTTAATGGGTTTTTTTTTAAACGTTGGAATTTTGTTTAACGAAAGATAATAGCAGCTCACATTTCATACAGTGCTTTTGGGCTTAAAAGTACATTTTGTGTATTATCTCATTTGATAAATAATGATAATTATCTCCATTCTACCCTCAAGTACCAGTAACTTGACTCATCCTATTTGTGAGTACATAGGAAACATTGAGGTTTCCTTGGGTTCCGGGTGTTAATTAGCACTTAGTATGCTTAGAAAAGGAACCGATAAAGATTATCTAGATTGATTATCATAATATTTAGCATATTGGAATATAGATGAAGTAAAATAATTAGGCATGAAAAATGTAGATAAAAGTGAAGATTTTTTTTCTTTTGAAGAAGACCTAGACAAACGATCATCATCAGGGAGAATCATGAAGTCTTTTTAATCATAACATAAGAGTCTAAAATATTTTTCAAACGTAGACATAGTTATCCGGGGTCAGGTCATCGTGTAGACTTGTGGTTTTGGAACGGCCCCTCCCTGGCAGCTCCCGACTCACCTACTGATTCATTCTTTCAACAAACAGGTGTTGAGGTTCTTACTCCACCGTCGCTCGTCAGCCTGGGCCACGAAGCCCATTCGCTGCCTGCGCTGCAGACCTTTGGGTCTGGCGACTCGGCACCAACGGGAACCAGTCCCACCGACCCTTTCTCGGCAGGGCCCCCGCTTTTCTGCAGGGGACATGGCCACCACCCCCACTTTTCCTAGCTGCCAGTAACACCCTTCCAGGTGCCCCACTCCTCCTGCTGCTGCTGTGCTGTGCCCGTTCAGTCGCCACAACTCCCGCAGGGCCTTACGTCTCGGGTTGCTTCTCTCCGTCTGCATTTCCACTGCTGGGTTGGAGCTGTCACCGCCACCACAGCCACAGCCTCCTAACCCCTGCTCCCCCTTTGCCTCCTCCTTGTTCGTTCCCCACGCTGCGCTGCCGCCAGCAGGATCCGTGCCAGGGGCAGATCTGATCGGTGACTCCTGCTCATCCCCTTCCAGGACTCCTGTTGCTCTCCAGTGGCTCCCCTTCCCCCTTCCGGCTGCACCGGTTTCTCCCAGTCCGTCCCTGCCCCGGGGCTTCTGCACGTGCTGTTCTCGAAGCCGGGATCACAGCTGAGCACCCGCAATATGCGCCTGTCCTCAGGCCGCAGTTGATTAGTGTTTCCATAAGGGGGCACCGGAGACATTACCCCTGAGAGTAGCTTAGGCCCGGGCAGCACCTCTTCCTTAGAACTCGAGCGCCTTCCTCGCTTTTCCCTCTGAGTGCTGGGAGGAGCCAACACCACTGGGAGGGGCCCGCCTGCCCCTGAGCACTCCTGTGCCCCACTTCTGGGCCGGCCCAGTGGGCTGAGCGCGAGAGCAAACGGTAGCACGCTCAGCGGAGCGTCGGCGAGTCCACTTGGTGGAGCGCTGGCGGATGCTCCTTATTTTACAAGAGTTGGACTGAAGGCGGCAGAGCGCGTGGGGGGCATATGCAGTCATCCCTGAAACGCCAAGCGCGTCTCTGTGCTGATGCCAGGGCCGCACCATTTGGACTTCCTATGAAATTTCTTTCGCGGGCCTGCATTTTGGGGTTTGCATTTCCTCATCATTCATTGAGTGACATTTCAGGACAGTCCCAGGAGAATTTTGTTGAGGATGTGGATTGCTACAGACATCAGTGTCCTGTCGAGGACCTCTGAGGTAATGTATTTGTGGTGTCAGGAACAGAACAAGTTGTGATTCTTACATACTCTTGTTTTTTATGTTACGCAACCAGGGACTGAGTCAGGTGATTAATTGTGTTTTCCTTTTTGCTCTGGCCACCAGGAAGCTCAAAACCAAATCTTTGGCCAGCTTCTCACAATTGTCAGCATAGATGTTATATCTCTTCTCCTTCCTTCTTGCCCAGCTTTTTGTTATTAGCTCCTTCAAAAAAGCCCATTTTTTTCCTTTTATATCGTATGAACATAAACAGCTTTAAATCCTTTCTGGAATAAAGGAAGGCATAGGCAAATAACGGTGCAAATGTGAACCATCATTATATGATTCAACCAGTGTTCACCCCCGAGGGTCTGTGGGGCATCTGCCGTGTCCCAGACCCGGGGCTCCGTGGCCGACTCTGCACCAGAACATTAAAGACGTGGAAAGGGAGGCTCACAGAGGTTGGGTGGCTTGCCCAGAGACGCAGTCCAGCAATGGGCAGGCTCTCGTGTTAACGTCAGCTCCATTTCTCAGAACCTGTGCTTTGAACTACCGCCTGAAACTTCCCCCACTGGAGCCCCAGCGGACTGGCGCTTTGTAACTGTTGGGCTGCTCGTCCTCTCCCGCCCCCGTGGAGTCCGGGAGGGCCGTGCTCACACTTCTCTCACATGTCCCTGGCACTCGGCACCGCACTGGGGACAGAGAAGAGGCTCAGGAAATGTTTGTTGAGAGGGTACGAGCTTGGGCGTGGGGAACAGTTTTTTTTTTCTCCTAAAAGTGGAATAAATAACATTTCTAAACAATTCAAGAATTTGAAAATTCCCTTTAATTGGAATCTCTCTGGTCTGTAATGACCTGGAAGTTTTCTGCGGGTGTGAGAGGAACTTTCCAGCCAGTATGCAGTTCGACACGGTGATACCGTTGTTGACGGCAGAGGGAGGGGTCGGTTCACGTGTGTTTAATCCTGTTTGACCTTGGCTTCTGGGACAGGGAAAAAGGGATCCTGGTAACTAAATTTCACAACACTCAAATTGTACAAGTGCTTCATTGCAAAGGAGATGCTAGTTGAATAAAGTAACTTTCGTTTAACCAAAGAGGTTCTCTGCGAGAGGATCTTTCCTCTGCTTCGCAGAGGTTTTGGTACAGCGTCTGGGAAGGCTGATCGTAAATCTCAACAGTGCCGACTCTCTGAGCTCTCAGGTTACCCATGTTGAATAAGATGCAAGAAATGATGACTTAACCTTGAGCAAATCACATCCCAAGTCCTGGATTCTCAGAGGACTGGGTCCTTTTCCAGTCCTCTCCCCTGCCTTTAAAAAAAGAAAAATCACAAGTGCACAGAGGCATGGTGAGGGGCTGAGAGTGGCTTGGGAGTCCTCCGTGGGAACGGTGTCGGCCTCTCCCATCCAGACGGGCTGGAGTTTGCCACTGGCGCCGTCTTGCTTGTGAGCCCGCAGTGACGGAGTTTTCACGGGCTGAACGAGATGACGTCTTAGCTCCCTGGACTGATAGAATAAAACGTGCAGACGCATCCCCAGGATGTCCTTGGACTGTCCGTGGTCCCTTCATCTGCTGCCCTTTGCAGGCTCGTGCGGCGGAGGCTAAAGCGTGGAGGTGGGGGTGGGAGGGGACGGCCAGTGGGGAGGTCTGCGTCACCGTTATTAGTTTGGAGTTTAAAAAGTTTTGTTTTTGAAATAACCCGAGACTCATAAGAAAATACAAAAATAGTGGAGTTCTTGTGGGCCCTTCACCCATCTTCTCCCCGTGACTTTTATTTTGCATAATCAGGGTACAGGACCAAGGCCAGGAAAATGGCATGGGAATGATACAGTGAACTGAACTGCGAACGAAGTTCTGTGTTTTTCACACGCACATACATGTGGATGCGGTAACTGAATTCTTGCTCTGCACTGACCTCTCGGCATGCTGCTGTCATGAATACCCTTTGAGGCAGAGACTTCCCATCTCACAGATGGGAAGACTTGGGCACGGGGAGGTCCAGTAACCTGCCTGAGTGCGTGCAGCTCTCCTCAGCGGTCAGTTGTGATGCCAACCTGGGATCCGGCTCCAGAGTCTGTGCCGTTAACTTCTTTTCTCGTTCCACCTCCCAGTTCGGTAGTAACATCCCTTAACGCAGGGCCTGAGATTCTATTTCCTCCTGGTCTTCCCGCAGTGACGCACAGATGGTAGGGGCTGCCCACGTGTTTAGGTTTGGTTTTGAATCCGTAGTTAGTTAGGGGCTATGCGGTATGTCTGGAGTGGGTCTTCTTCTCTCCCTACTTCCCTAGGACTTGCTGGCAAGCCTGAATCCTAAAAGCCACGTTTGCTGCCCACGCTGGAGTGGGGGGCAGACCTGACTGCTCCGTGCTGGGGGCACCAATACCCGCTCACCGGGCACTCATCAGCTTGGCGTGCACGAGCTTCACCAGTAGTTAACCTGCAGGCTGTGTACGTGGCACCCTCCCCATGCTTTCTTCACTTCGCCTTCCCATGTTTCCCTTTGGTCCCCAGGCAAGCACCAGCTAATGGCAGACACTGGGAGGTCACTCAGAGTGGCACCTGGGGATAGGGGATGGCGTGGAGGCAGGAGGTGAATATAGGATACACTGCCTTCATTGCCACCGATGGTCACCGCACACCCGTGCTGGGCCAGGCTCTGGACTCAAGACCTCGGGGCCCGCAGGACTAGCTGTGGCGCACGGGCCGCTTGCATGGATGGTGGCAGCTGGGTAGAGGGAACGGGCTCTCAGACACGGGTCCAGATCCCAGGGCCCTTGTCATTAACCAGCTGCCCAACTGGGCAGGTCTCGTAGCCTCGCCGACCCTCGATTTTCTCATCTGTAAAGTGAGAAATGGAAGCAGACAGACGTAAAACACCACGTGCCACACAAATGCGTTTGCATGAGAGGTCCAGGGAGGGCAGCTCTATAGAGACAGTGGGTTAGTGGTTGTCTGGGGCTGTGGGCGGGGACAGGGAGTGACCACAGATGGGTAACGCTGTCTTCTGAGGTGATGGAAATGTTCTAAAGTTGGATCGTGACGGTGATCACAACTCTGTAAACTTACTAAGCGTACTGAACTGTATACTCAAAACAAGTGAGTTTTTCGATATGTAAATTATAATTCAGTAACCTTGTTTTTCCGAAGAGTCAATTGTGTGGCTCAAGCGAGACGCTGCATCAGCCTCACTTAGGACACGCTGACGTGGGTACGTGGGTTGTTGTCATTCGAACTGTCGAAATGGGAAGTTTACTGTTGTCCGAGACCAGCTGCACACGGGAGATAGTGCCGGGGAAAAGCAGTTGCACCAGTTTGGTAGCCTGGCATTGCACCAGGTGCCACTGTAGTAATCCAGTGACAGTTGTAAGTTTCTGGAAGGTAGGGGCTGGCCTTGGATCCTCGGGTCTGTGTCTGCTCAGGGTGCTGCCGAAACTCCTGCTCCCAGGGTTGCAGACCAACCTTCCTGCCCAGGACAACCAGAGATGCGGGACAAGACATTTTTAAACCTCTGTTTAAAGGCAGCAGGAAGCAGCTCAGGTAGGGAGGGTCCCGGAAAGAAAGGCAACACCGAGAAGCGAGCCCCAAGTTCAGCGCTGCTTGGCTAACTCCAACATGGCAGCTCAGAGACCCAGAAGCCGAGAACTGCTGCACTTCACGTGGCTGAGGGGCAACGCTGGAGCTGAAGCCCCCCCAGGAGGGGGCCCCGGGAAATGCCAGTGTGCCCAGTGGCAACCCAGGGACCACGCTCCGGGAGTGAGGGTCAACTGGAGACAGACCAGCGCTTACAAAAATGAAGCCGACCTCCACATCTGCTCGATTCCGGATCGGATTAATGTTGTCAGCCCCCCTCTCCACTGCCTGCCAAAAGCAGAATTTCAGTCCTCTCTGGAGAAAGATAACATCAACCAGAAACACAAATTATCTCTATTTTCATATACAATTTGAGGAATTCAATCAAAGAATTGCCAGGCACCCTGGGAGGCAGAAGCACATGAGTCCAGACCAGAAGAGGAAGACAGACCCAGAGGGGATCCAGATATCTGAGTTATGAAACATGAACTTCACGTCTTGTTTTATCACGCTTTCCTTGCTGGATTCGGGGGCTTCGGGATGCTCCAGAATTAGGAGCTGTCTCCCCATCCGGTCTAGTCTAATTTGGAATTTTTTTTTTAAAGACTCTGGTACTTTTTTTTAATGTTTTTTTTAAAGATTTTATTCATTTTTATTTTTAGAGAGAGAAGGGAGGGAGAGAGAGAGAGAGAGAGAGAGAGAGAGAGAGAGAGAGAAGCATCAATGTGCGGTTGCTGGGGGCTATGGCCTGCAACCCAGGCATGTGCCCTGGCTGGGAATCGAACCTGCGACTCTTTGGTTCGCAGCCCGCACTCAATCCACTGAGCTATGCCAAGCCAGGTAATTTGGAATTTTTTAAACCAACACTATTGAGGTATAATAAATCGCACCCTTAAATTTAAATGTTTTTACTGTTGGGTGGGTGTGGACGAGCGTGCGCACCTGTGTAACTAACCGCCACCCCAGCGTTCTGTACCTGCGCGGAGCCGGCCAGTCTGCTTTGTCCCAAGGCGGACACGGTCACGGTCACGGTCACGGTCACGATGACCGAAGACGTGGGGATGGGCAGATAATGGGAAGTGCAGGGGAACAGCGAAGAACCGCAGGCATTTAACACAGGTTAGCGGCTCCCATCCTTCCTCAAGGCCCTGGTTTTATCCAGAGGGATTTAACCCCTGAGCCGGAGCCACTCCGGTGTCTTGAAAACACAACCAGTTGTTCTGGGTAAAAGTCAAACGTGAGGCCCGTGTAGGTGTGAGTCACTGGCGAGAAGGGAGTGTGCTTTTTCAGCACTCTGGGTGTGTCTGTCTCACCGGGAGGAGAGAGGAGGGTGGGTGCTGTTACCCCAAGATTCTTCCCCCCAACAGCCAGTACACCGGAGTGGGGAACACCCCAGAGGCCAAGGGTGCTGTGGGAAGAGAATAAAACAGATTTTCTTTTAAGAGAAATGTATCTTAACTGCAACCGCCAGGATAGAACTTGGGCCAAGTCTTCGGCCAGGAGAAGATGTCGGGACAGGAGGCGGAGAGAGGACACGGAGTGAGCTTCAAAGTGAAGTTCAGAGGCAAGTTCAGAGGCAGCGCCGGCATCTCCAGCACGAGCACTGGCTGAACACTCACGAAGGACCGTCCGAGTCGCTTCACGGGCGTGAATTAAAAGTCAGCCCCGGATCGTCGGTTCATTTTCTTCTCCCCACGTCGCCACGGAGGACGGCGGGGGGATGTTAACAGACCATTCTCTCCGTGAAGACGCCAGCAGCCTTTCCTTTTATCTTCTGTCAGGTTCCCTCTTCAGCAAATCAATCATTTGCTTGGAACGGTGATATTAAATTCACATGTTACTGTCTAACGAGCTGTAGCTCTGAGCGGCTCACTCGGAGATGCGTTCCGGAGTTTTGGAGGTTTTTTTTTTTTTTTTTAATCTAGTCTGAACAAGTCCAGTCACGAGGATTCATGTTCCCTCCATGTCTCCTTCCTTCCACAACTCCAAGCCCACGAGGGTAGGGGGAGGGAACAGAGGTGATCCTCAGGTTCTTTAAAAAATCAGATTAACAATGACATTTTTTTTATGCAATACTAAGAACGGTCTATTGCAGAAGTGATCTCACTAATTAGAGTTTTTCTTCATAGTTGGAATGTTAGGTCTCTCTCTTGGTTTATACCCCTCCGTAGAAAGCTTGGGAGGTGTGTGTGCATTGTTTCAGATGGAGACCCGTTTCAATGGCCGCCTAGGACCTTCCCCCATGCCCTGTGTTTTATTGGGGTGGTTTTCTAACCTGGGGGCGTGCTGCAGACCCTGCCACAACCGCAGAACCATTTACATACCCGCAGAGCTGTGTATGCTGCGTTCGTGATTGTTTCCTTAGGTGGCAATTTCAGAAGAATAATTTCTGTGTCACCGAGTGTGCATATTTATAAAACTATTGAATTATGTTGCCAGATTACCTTATAAAATTGTCCTGATTTATACTCCCTAAAAGCTAAAAATCTTCCTGCCCTGGAGGCTGGGTAATAGAGCAGAAACAACACTCAGGAAAAAAAAATGTAAAAATAAGAAAACCATTCAGGCAGCCCCTGCTCCGCCACTGGCCAGCTGAGGGTGTCTGGGCCTCTTGGGAACCCCCCCACTCCCCCATCTCCTGGTTCCCCATTTGTGCGACAAGGACACTGGGTTAGCTCAGGAGCAGGCAAACTTTCCATAAAGGGCCCAATAGTGACTATTTTAGGTCTCGTGGGCTACACGGTGGTCGTTTTCTCGGTGGGTGGTCTTCCTCTCTCGGTGTCTGCAGGCCTCCTGGGCTGTCACAGCTGAGGGGGGAGGGCCGGGCGCCTGTCTAGGGGCAGAGACCAGCGGGCCGCTCAGCGTCCTGCCACGCATAGGGCAGCCCTCGGCACCCAGTCTCGTCCGGCCCGGACGGACGGCAGACACTCTGCCATGCGGTCTCTGTCACCGCAGCTCAGCTCCCCGCTGCCCATGCAGATGTATCCGCAGCCGCAGCCAGTGAGCAGGGGGGCGGGGGGGCGGTGTCCCAGTGGAACTTTATTCACAGACGCCGACACTTGGATGTCATTTGATTGTCACGGGTTATAAAATATTCCTTAAAATTTTTTTCACTAAAAATTAAAAAAATTTTTTTTTGATCATTAAAAAATCCATCGAGACCATTCTCAGATTGAGGACACGCAGAAACAGAGGGTGCGCTGAACTTGGCCTTTAAGCCACTTCGCTGACCTCTGGGGTGGTCGAACTCTACCGTTGGGAGATTCTTTGGATGGAGGCGACGGATGCTGTTTATTGAGCACTTACTGTATGCCAGGTATCGAATGTGGATGGCTCTCTTGCTTACTCGCACGTCAGCCCTGAGGAAGGTTCTTGTCCCCATTTTAAAGATGAGGGACTGGAGGCCAAGAGGGATGCAGCCACTTGTCCGAGATCTCACGGTGACGGAGTGGCAGAGCTGGGGCTGGGACCCAGGTGCCACCCCTTCTGGAGGCTGCTCGTGAACCCAGCAGCCCACCTGGCTCCAGGGTTGCAGGCCTTTTCCTCGAGGCTGGACGTGTGTGTCCGGGGTTGGGACCAGGTGCCAAGGGGAGGTAAAGAGGGGGTGGAGGGAGTAAAGGGGGGGTGGAGGGAGTAAAGGGGGAAATGCAGCGTGTGGGGGAAGGGCGGGAGATGCGTGGCTCCTGTTGACAGAAGGGAGGGAGGAGGCTCCCTGGCTGCGGGCGGCCTCCGAGGGTTCCCCGTTCACCCCCCCGGTGGGGCTGTTACCCCGAACCGTATTCATCTCCTGCGCGGTGCTCAGCCCCATCAGTCAGTCTCAGCTCGTGGCTCAGTGCTGCTTCCCCCGGGCGCGTCCCCACGGAGGGCCGTGCCCCTGCCTGCACGAGCCCCTTCCTCTGCTAACAGATAAAACTTTGCCCTGGCTGGGTGGCTGCGCTGGTTGGAGCGTCACCCCATACACCAACAGGTTGTGGGTTTGATCCCCGGTAGGGGTGCGAATGGGCAACAGCTGATTGATGTTTCTCTTTCACATCAATGTTTCTCTCTCTCTCTCCCCCTTCCTGTCTCTCTAAAATCAATAAACATATCTTCGAATGAAGATTAAAAATGCATATAAATAAGTAAACGATCCTATTTTGTGACTACATTGTCACGAAGACAACTGTAATAGTCCACGTTGGATTCACTACTATCTATGCATTATTCATGCGTTCACTGTTTCTTCCAGTTTAAAAGGAAATCAATGTGGAAGTGTGTTCACAGGCCCCCACGAGACCCTCGGGCCCCTGGCCCTGGCCCTGGCCCTCCCGTGCCCGGCCCAGCGGCTGCTCCGGCGCGGTCTCCCACGGCACGGGGGCCAGGGCGCAGCTGCAGGCTCCGCGTGCTCCAGCAGCCTGCTCTGTTCCCTGAGCCGCGCTCCTCTTGTTTCCGAAGTAATGGTGGCGTCCTGCAAGTCTGCATCAGGAGGCGATGATCCAACGCTCGGAGGTTTTGTTCATTTATTTGCTCATTCCCTCATTTGGCAGATATGTTTCTCTTCGTTGAGCAGCTACTATAAGCCTGACTGCGCTTCCGGCGCTGCGGACGACACAGCCCTGTCTCTGAGGAACACGGGGTTGGGGCGAGCCTTCAATAAAACGCAGGCAAGTGTTAGACGTCATTAGGCACTTGATAGGCGATCTGTCATTTCACGTGCCCAGGAAGTAGGCACTGTTTCCAGCTCCGTTCGATGTGCAGATGAAGCAGCTGAGGCTCAGAAAGGCTCAAGAATGTTTCCTGTTTGCTAGCCGCGGGCCAGGGACTCGGCCCTGCTTTGGTCACTCCAACGCCTCCCCTCCTCCCCGAGCGTTTAGGAAACGTCAAGCAGGCGCCCCCCTTGCCGAGTCTGGGTGTCACTCGTCCCCTGGAGGCCAGCATCCGTGCCGAGGACCTGTCACTCACACTCTGTGGCAGCGTCGGGACAGCCCAGTCCCCTGTGTGGGGGCCACTGTGCCTGGACTCTGCCCAGCTCTCCCCAGAAGGGCACCGGTGGTGTCAGAGACCCTGTCCCCTCCTGTCGTGCCTGTCTGTCGGCCCCAGGTCCGCAGGGCCCCGGGCTAATCTCCTGCCAGCCGAACGCCTGACGTTGTCACCCCCTGCCCATCACGCCTGCTCCTTGCTCCTCTCCCCAGAAGTCTACAGATGCGTGAACCCAGGCAGCTCTGAGCTTCGCCCAAGTCCCCTGTGCAGATCGCCCCGTCGAGGGAGAGGAGGGGGGCTTGGGAAGGCGAGCCGAGGCCAACTCGCTCAGCCAGGAGGGGGCCCAAGTCCCGGGAGGACGGTGCAGACCCTGTCATTCGGGGGGTGCGGAGGCTGCCCACCCCGAGCTGGGAGCTGGCTCTGCTGCTGAGCAGCCATGCGCCTCTGTGACTGCACTGCCCCAGCACCACCCCAGCAGTCGCCCTCCTCCGTGTGCTGCCCAGAGAGCTGAAGACAGGGTCGAGAACACCTGTGCACGGGCGCTCACAGAAGCACAGCTCCCCGGAGCCACACGGTGGAAGGAGGGAGCACACGCCATTGCTGCCTTATTGGAAGCACTCTGAGCCTGACGGGAAGTAAGCAGAGAGGAACATTAGTTAAATATTAAATTAAATATTAATTAAGCACCTTCTGAGTCTTAGGCACCGTTCTAAGTGCTTGGTTAATCTTCTGAGGAGCCGGTGAGGCACAAAGAGATTGAGCACGAGCCAGCCCAGCGTTTTACAGCTGACAGGTGGCCGAAGCCGGGCGCCAGCTCCATCCGGCAGTGTGGCCCGAGAGCCTCGTCGAGTCTGACGTCCCTCTCCCGGGGTTGCTGTTTAACTTCTCACAGTGCGGGTCTCCCAGAGGGTCACAGACTCAGCCGGAGGCAGCGCTGCTGTGGGAACTCAGGAAGCCGGGCCTCCTGTGCCCAGCCCAAGGAGCCCCCCCAACCCCCCTGCTCCCCGCAGCCCCCTTGTCTTTAACACCGCCATTTACCCCCCCCCCGGGCAGGCAGACCTCCTGCAGCCTGCACCGACTCAGGGTAGTGCTTTGGCATGAAAAGGAGCCGGCAGACGCAGAAAGAGTCACCTGGAGGCTTTGACTGGGCTCCGAAAACCCTGAGCTGGCTCTCCGCCTTCACCCCTGAAAACCCCTTTCCGTCTTTACAGAATCAAGGTCCTATTGACAGATGCGGAGGCCGCGCCGCCCGCCCCAAGGTGAAAGGCGCGGATCGGCGGGTCGGGCTGGTGAATGTGCTTCCTGGCAGCTCATCAGTCCTGCCTTTGTTCTGCGCATAAGCAAGAACGATGCGCTCAACAGATCCATCATTAGGTCGTGTTCCTTTCTGCGGGCACAGGAGCGCCAGGTAGCGGAGACGACGGAGGGTGTGGCCCAGGGGTGCGCTGGGAGCCAGACTCCAGAGACAAAGGGGCAGGTGTCAGAGCGGAGAGCCTGTGGAATCGGCCTGATTGCGTGCACACCCATCCGTCAGGCCGGCTCGGCATCTCTGCCCCTCCCCACCGACTATCCATCACCTGGCTTTCTGAAAACCCTCGGAAGATTGCACCTTCGGATTTGGTGTGCTGAGCCTGAGAACTGGGAGCGGAGGGCCGCTTTGTGAATTTATGTTTCCTCTTTGATGTCGGCAATCAGACCGTCTTTGAACGCCGGCCGAGGCCGTCTCAGACTCATTCCTCCGTGATTAGCCAGGGTCAGCCATCCCGTCCTTGGTGACTGGGCTGAGTCACTGCCCGGGGTGGAGGGGGTGGCTTCTCGGAGCACTTGGGGAAACTTTGAGAAGACGGTCTCCAGCCACTTGGCTGCAGAACCTGAGGCCATTCGACCTCACGATGCCGGCAGGAGTGACGGGTTCTGGCAATCTGTCCCAACGCCCACGCCCAGCCCTTGATAAATGGTTGGGACCGTGGGTGGTCCTGAGCCCCAGGGGGGTGGCATTCGGTGGGCCCCTTCTTTATGTGCACGTTGGGTGTCTTTGACCTGGGACGCTCATACCCAACCAGGGACAGTGTTGCCCTGCCCCCTGGGGAACGCGTGGCAGTGTTTGGAGACATGATTGTTTGTCATGGCCCGGGGAGCGGGCGCTGCTGGTGTCCAGTGAGTGGAGGTCAGGGATGCTGGCCCGCCCCCCGGGACCGGGCCTCTCACATTCCCGTCACCGCAGCCCCACTGGGGGATGGATGCTTTGGAATAGAGACACCCCCATCTTGACCTTGGCATACAGTCCATCACAAGGCTGTCTCTGGCAGTGGGACGCCTCTCTGGATGGCGCCTGGAGCCTTAGGGACCTGAGCGAGGGAGGAGACCCACTTCCGGAAGTCCAGGCTCGAGGATGCCTGGTGCCGGGGGCTGGGGGACGTTCAGCCGCGCTCCCTCACCGCCAGCTGGCCGGCCCGTCCCCGCTGAGCCCCGCAGGCGGGCACTTCCACGGGCGGACTCCGTGTGGGGACTTCTCAGCAGCCCTCCGTCCCGTGGACAGTTAACTTCCCCCGAACATGAACTGGAGGGTGGCTGCGTAATTTAAAAAACGCCACGCTTCCATTCGGGAGGGAACTTCAGCTCAGGCAACTCCGAGCAGCTCTGATTTAAGATCCATAAACTCAGTTCACGGCAATAAATGTGAAAGTAATTGATGATGTAGTGCGCGGGGAACTTAAGGCCCATCCATCACATCGGGGCAAGCGAGGGCTACGGATGCGCCCTGAGAACACGGCGACGGGGGGAACAAATGGCTGGAGGGACCTAGACAGCTCTGTCCCCCCATAACTCACTGCTGCTTCTCCAGAGACTCGTGGCCTCGTTTCCCAAAGAGCCTTCTCCCCCAGGTTTGTCGCCTCAGGCCGGGGAGAGGAGGCACTGAGGAAAGCTACCGGCGAGCACCTGCATTACTCAAGGGGAGAGCCGTCTTTCCGTCAACCCGCCAGGCGCCAGGCTCTTGCTTCCTATGTCAACTCCTGCTTCTCAGGCCACGGAGCAGGCTCGGGCCCCTGGGTTGCCTGGATGGCGACCACACAGCCCAGGAACACCTCCTGTCGTCCGTTCCTGGGCCCAGATGTCCAGCCCAACTTGCAGGTCTCAGCCTGTGGCCTGCATGTCCCTCACCCAGAGCGCCTGTCACTGATGCTATGTCTCTGCTGGTCTGTTTCAACGTGAAACCATTTGCAGTTGAAATCGATGGAGCGCAGGGCTGGCTGCTCTTCTCCCTTCACCGGGACATTTGCTGTGACGGCGACGGCAGTGTGGGGCCCCTGTCTGTCAGCTCTTGTTTTGTCCTCACGGAAGCCGGAGTCAGGGTGCGGTTAGCCAGCCTCTTCCAATTAGCATTTTCCTTCCGGTCAAGGAGACAGGCCCTGTGTCTCTGGGGTCTGAGACGGGCTCTGCGTGGCTGGTCTCCGGGCTGCCCTCCTGGTGCTTGGGGGCTCCTCTGCCACGGAGGAGACACAGGAAGACCCCCTGGCCAGCTCGGCTGGGGGTCTCTCCTCCTTCCTGAATGTCAGAACAGAGACCACCCTGCTCACAAAGGGGGCTTCCCCGTCAGGGAGCGCTAGGTTCAAATCCCAGAAGGACATTTTCCGTAGCTGATCTCTGAGTCTCGGTTTTCCCATTGGCAAAATGGTGACATTAGCCTGCTGGGGAGGATTTTCTTTCTTTCTTTCCTCCCTCCCTCCCTCCCTCCCTTCCTTCCGTGCGCCCATGACTGTGCTAGTTGCTGAGGACACAGGGAGTAAGATAGCGTTGTTACAAGTGCGTTCATGCAGGTCAAGCACTCACAGCAACAGACCTCGAACTTGTCTGCATATTAGTATGACCTGGAAACCTTCTAAAGTTTTCAAAGCCAGGCCATCCAGCAGCACAATTTCATCAAGGGCCAGGAAACTTTATTAAAGGTCCGGATAGTAAGTATTTCGCTCTTTGCAGGCCACGTGGTCTCTCTGGTGGCTGCTCAGCTCTGCCCTGACAGCGCAAAAGCAGTGCAGACAACGGGCATGGCTGCGTGACAGTAAAACTTATTTATGAAAACAGGCTGTGGGCCAGATTTGGCCCGCGGGCTGTAGTGTGCTGACCCCTGAATGAAATCACAACCGGCGAGGGGCACAGGCATCAGACGCTTCCGGTGTGCTGACGAGCCTGGGAGCCCCCAGCTGTCACCATCATCCCTCTGCAGTGGCTCAGAGACGCTAAATAACTTGTCCAGTTAGGGGCAACGTCAGGACAGAAACCTGGTCTCTCTCACTCTAAGTGGCAAGCTCTTCAAGCCTCGGTTTCTCTACCTGTACAATGGGGTCAATACCAGACCCTGCTGACAGCAGCTGAGAGGACCGGATGTGGGTGGAGAGTGACACAAGTTGCCAGTCTGCCTGCAGGTGGGACGCAGCACAGACAAGAGTCGGGAGGACCTGAGGACGCTCCAGGAGGGGGTGGTGGGTAATAACTGTGGACAGGAAGTGGTGGGCGCCGCCCTCGGACAGAGGGGCTTCATTTAGTGTCAGCTGGCCCAGCCGAGGTCCACCCTGGGCGCTGGGGCTGGAGGTGTGAGTCAGGGCCGAGTGGGGCTCCTGGCTTCCCGGGACCCCGGACTGGCCCAGGCCCCAGTGGGTGTGGGGAAGTGAAGCCTCCGTTCAGAGCCTTGGGCCGCCAGCTGATTTTTGCTGGAGTCGGCGAGAAAAAACCCCTCACCTCTCAGCTCTGAGCCCAACTGTGCTTGAGACGCGGCACACGTAGAGATGGGTAGATGGCAGCATCTGTCCTCCAGGAGCTCGGAGTCGAGGGTGGTGGGAGGAACACATATGTAAGAAGAGGCCCTCCGTATAGCGAGGCATGTGGCTGGAGGATGCTGGGGGGGGCGGGGCAGAGGCTTCTGTCCCTGTGCATTCAGGGAGGGCTTCCTGGAGGAGCCAGGCCTGAGCTGGATCTTGGAAGAAGAGTTGCTATGAGTCAGAGAAGTAGGGAGAGGGGTGCAGGAGAAGGTTCTGGGCAGACAGAACAGCTTCACTGAAAGGAGGAGGTACGAAACAGCAGAATCGGGGCAGGCGTTTGCCTCCGGGCAGGCTGGGCCGGGGCGGGGCACAGCAGTGGGACCGTTGGCCACTTTAAGCTCAGGACTGGCCCTTACACTGTCCTGCTGCTGTCTCAGGTCCGGGGGCCTTTCTCCGTCTTTGGCCTGGGATCAGCGTGCTCCTCCTCCCCATCGGACCTTTCTTTGTCCCTGGAGTAGACAGGATGCTCTGATGGAGTCCTTGAGACAGTGGTCTTGGACACACCAAGCCGGCCCCCAAGATCTATCCGAGTGACCTGCCACCCCTCTGCTCACCCCAGAAGCGCCCCGGGGTATAGGATGTATTTCCCGAGCACATCCCAACCCAACCCAGGTGGACCCGTCACCCTAACGAGCTGCTTCTGGGTTTCCTAGGTCTTAAGATTTTATTTCTTTCCTTGCATTTTAATTTTCTTATTTTACTATATAAACTCACGTTGACATTTTCAAGATGATCCCCTCCCCTCCTTCCAGATCTTAGCAGTAAAATTGTATCGAGGGGAAGTTCAAGGGGTGGATTTGGGGTAGGGTTAGGGGTAGGAGTAGAGGCCGGGCTACAGGAAGAGGGAAGGTTTTCTGATATGTCTCATTAGTGGAATCAAGGGTGATACATAATGCCACCCTCCAATTGGTGGGGGTGTGTCTCACGGAATCAGAGGCCCATTGTCTTACTATTCTTGTCACGCCCCCACCCCCTCGGGCAGGCACACCCGACCTGCTGTTCACACACTGGATTCTCCTTCTATCATCCCCGCGTGGAAGATAATTGCCTGTGTGGCGCGGGGGCCCCCATTGTTTGGTTACGAGGTTAAGAATCCCCGATACACTTCACTACACTCAGCAGTGCGCACATTATGAAATGTAATTAAATGCCTCGGCTATCTTCTCTTTCTTTACCGGCAGTGGGATTTAATTGAGGCCATCTGGGGGGCTCAGATAAATCTCAGGTGATGACTCCGGACGTGATGTGACCCCTGTGCACGCGGTTGACTGATGGGGGATCCAGGGACCCCCACCTCAGCAGCTCCTCGCCAGGACTCAGATGCAAGGGGGGCGACGGTCTGGTAGAAGGGGGAGGACGATGTGGGGAGAGAGGCACGAGAATAAATAGGTTGTAGTTCTCCCACTAGATCTCCAAGGTGCTTCCGGTTTGGTTTCACCATTTAAAGACGTGTTCAGCCTGGCCTGGGGCCAGGAGGAGCGGATGACAGAGGAGAACTTCAATGGCGACTCCGTCACCTCTTCCCCCGACAGCCGCCGCACTTGCCTGCCTCCTGCCCTGACGTCGGCCCTCCGTGCGCCGTGCGGCCGTGTGCCCAGCGCCCTCGCTGCTCACCTGTCTTCTCCCCCAGGAAGGCTTCCACCTGGAGACACTCCCAGGAGGGCGCTTTCTCTGCGCGTCCCCCTCGGCCATGGCCAGCACCCCCACCCCTCCCACTGCAAGGTGCACACCCTCGGGGTCTCCTCTCTGCTTCAGTGAAGTGACAAGTGGGTAGTCGTGTTCATGAGCCCGGGCAGGCACAGGCAGAGGAGAGAGTCGATTTCGCTTTCCCTCTGCCCTCGTAAGCAGACATGAGTTCAAGAGTTCCGCGGCGGCATGGAGACAGCGACACCGCAGGAGACGGGGAGGGCTGGAAAGAGCCCCGGGTGGGGGCGAGACTGGCCCCGGGTTGGAACTGGGCCTGGGCCGCCGAGGCCCTCCTGTGCCCAGCCCCTCTCCTCTGCACAGTGGAGACTGGGGCAACACACCCCACGGGGCGCTAGGATCCTGAGAGCAGAGGGCTGAGCCCGGGCGGCCCTGCCCGCTGCAGCTCGGAGAACACGGGCCGTGCTGCCACCACGGCAGTGGCAGAACTTCCGGGTCTTCTGGGCTCCAGAGAAAAAAACTTTCAGAGTGTAAATGCATATCAAATCATCACGTCGTGCACTTTACATATCTTACAATTTTATTTGCCAAGTGTACCTGAGTAAAGCTGGGGGTTTAAAATTTTAAAAAATAAACCTCTGCTAATCAGCTCAGAAAATGAGCCACATGGCTCTACACCAGGAGTGGACACACTTTCTCTCCAAAGGGCCAGGTAGTCATTGATTTGGCATCGTGGACCCTGTCTTCTCCGTCACAAATACTCAACGCCGCTGTCTGGGTGCGGGAGCAGTCCCAGACAATAGGTCACCGAGCGGGTGTGGCCGTGTGCCAGTCAAAGTTCATTTACAAAGGAGGTGACAGGCTGAGTTGGCCCGAGGGTCACGGTTTGCCAGCCCTTGCTGTACATCATGGTCTGCAGAGAGCTCTGTCATGTTCTTACTGGCATGTTCGTTCTAGAGGCAGAGCGATGAGAACAATGGCAAAAACAACAATAAAAATAATGTGAGGCGCTCAGCAGGGCCCTGTTCCAGTGACATTCCCCCACTTTACCCTCCTATTTTAGGAGGGAGAGATTACGACCCCCTTTTCATGGGAGAGGCTGCCGAGACTCAGAGAGGTGGGGGTGCCCGAGGTGTCCTCGCCGGTGAGCGGCAGAGCTGATGTATGGGCACAGGTGTGCCCGTTCCAGACCCCACGCCATCTCCCCCGCCCTCCGCCGGGCAGCCGGGTGGTCTGGAGGCCCTCCCTGTCCAGAAAGGAGCTAGCCGCTCTGACCCCACAGGAGGGCCACGCCCATGGCCTGGTCTCCAGTTTAAACCGCCCCCCCTCCCAGCAGATGGGTTTGACCGCCCCTCTGGTGTTCCCGGTTCCAGGCAGGTAGCTTCACCACTGCCCTTGGCCCTGCCTCAGTACCAGGGGTCCCTAGATGCTCACGTGACTGGTCTCTTCCCTCAAGAGTGAGCAGTCCCCTTAGCTTGTCTTATTCCTGCTGTGGCATCTGGGTCCCCCCTCTCCGGTCTACACACTCACCAGGGCCCGTGGTTCCCCAGACACCTCCATGGGATCTTGGGAAGGGGGTTGCCGTCGTCTCGGGGAGAAAGTTATGACCATGTTCGCAAAGAAACTCCGTTTGGCCTTGAAGAATCGTGGAGCTAATACAACCTTTAGAGGCAACGTGTAATTAAAACACGTCTTTAGGTCCGATCTGCTGGAATCGGATGTTAAAGCAAATAGAGTGATTCCCGGCTATGTAGTCACATCACAGACAGCTTTCGCCTAGGGTCAGTCGGCACCTTGGAGAAATCGGCGGGATTGTTAACTGGTGACTGGCCTGTGGCCCCAAAAGAGACATTTAAGGGCCTAAGTTCTTGTTCGTTTCAGGTATCTTTGGGCCCGAAAGAATTTGCTGGTTGAGTTGAGTGCAGCGTCATTATTAAGTGCTTACCCCCTCTGAGCTGGAAGTTCAAGGGCAGCGCGGAACTTCCTTTCCGTCCGTGGTGTTTCTGGGGCCAAGCTCTGCGGTTTGACCGTCCGACCTCAGACTCCCCCCAGCTCTACCGCCTGAAATGCAGTTACGGAGATGAAATTAAATCATTCGTCTAAAGCCCTTCATCTGAGACCTGCCAGTCTGTGGGTGCTCACTAAATGTTAGCTGTTGTTACTAATAGGATGAGAGGCCTTCGCTGTGGGGGACTGAAGGTTAGGGCAGCTCTTCCCTCCCGGAGGAGACCCAGAGACTTCCCCCGACAGTTTCTTGTGGTCCTTTCCAACTCTAGGACTGCGTGTTTTAAACAATACATTTTACACTTGTTTCAGAAGGAGATATACTTTGGGAAGGTCGTGTTGTGTGGGGAGGGGTAGCAAGGCATTAGCTTTATGGAATGCTGAGTTCCACTCCGAAGTCCACCCAGTGCTAGTGATGGACTTGAAGTTATCATCCCCAGCTTCCTTATCGGCAAGCCGGGAATGCAGACTCCTGGGCTCGTTGAACTAAGTGAAGAAGAAATGGCGCTGAGAGATACATTCCCACTCGGCACGTGTGCCAGGCAGTGGACTGATTACTCTAGGGTGTGGATTTGTTTTATCCGGGGGCAGCAGGTGGGATCAGGACAGCTCAGGCGGGACAATGGCCTCCTAAGGTCCTGGGCTGATGCTTTCGATCCCAGTGCGGGAGGGGAGTAGCAGGCGATCCTCCTGTTTTTGTCACAGCCTGGCAGGCGATTCTCCCCTTGGCCACCAGAGGGAGCTCTTAAAGTTGTGAGACCAACCCTCTGCCCTCCCCCTTCCCCCTGCCCTCCACCGCGCAGCATCCTTGCATCCCGCCTCTGTTCTGTGTACTTCAGGGTTCCCATTGACCGAAACCTCAGAGTTCCTACTATTTTGTTTCCTTCATGGACTATGTCACTTTCTTACTCCTCCCACGCACTCTAAGCTGTTGATTATCTAAGCACAACTTGATTATCCTATTCGCCATACCCCCAGTTCCTAAAACCCTACCAGGCACAAAACAGGTACTGTATCTGTTTCCTGTGGCTGCTGTAAAAAAAAGAAAAAGTTACCAAAACTTAGTGTCTGAACACAACACAAGTTGATTATCTTACAGTTCTGGAGGCCAGAAGTCCAAAGTCAAGGTCTCGGTGGAGCTGGTTCCTTCCCGAAGCTCTGGGGGAAGAGTCTGACTTCTTGCCTTTTCTCGGTTCTGAAAGCTGCGCATTTCTGGGCCCTCGGCCCCCTTCCCTCCTCCAGACCCACCCTCACCCCCCCGCCCCCCCACTCCCTCTGACCCGCCTGCTTCTCTGTGTCACTCACTGCACTGGGCCTGCCTGCGCAACCCAGGGCAGTCGCCCCATCTCAGGATCTTGAATCGCATCTGCAAGACCTATTTTTGTCTGTTAGGTTCCATGCTTACAGGTCCGTGGACATGTGGGGGCAGAGGGTGTTTTTCTGCTCAACGAAGTATTTATTCCACGACTGCTTGAGTCACAGAAGGCACGAACAGCCTGCTGTCGCGTCACCTTCCAGGCCTCGGTGGCCCTTCCCGGAGCTAGCCAGGGGCATGCCCGTCATCTCCTCTGCCTTCCCTGAGACACAGGTGGGAAGTGTGGGTCTGGAGGGCAGGCTGAACCGGAAGCATGCAGGTTGTTCCTGTCTGTGGTTCAAATCCCCACTCAGTCATTTACTAGCTGTAGACAAAGCTTCAGTGTTCCTGTCTGTGAGTGGGGATGAAGTTGGCTGTCGTTTATTGAGCCCCAGCTCTGTGACCTGAATTAAAAACCCCAGGCCTGGCCTTGGCTTGCAGCGTGACCTTGGGCAAACCGCATAACTTCCTGATACCCTTGGTGGTGAAATGTAGCAACTGATGACTGTGTGCAGGGAGGTGACAAGGTATTACCTCATTACATGAGATAATAAATGGGTTAAACGAGATGATAGATATAAAGGGCTTATACAGCCATATTGCCTGGTTCATGATAACGCTCCACAAAAAGCATATCTGCTCTTTTTGATTTCTTATTTTCTTCCAATTCTTATTCTTATTTCCTCCCCCCCCCCTTCCTTCTCTTATCATCACCTGTTTTCACCTTGTGTCTCTGTGTCACGTGTTTTCCCCGTGCCTGGCTCCTCTCTCAGCCGGAGATTGACCTCGCCGGGTCAGAGCCTAGGGTTTCCATCCGAAGGCTCTATCTGACGCGAATGCTTTACTAATGTCAGTTTTTCCTGTCGGGGCTTTTGTTTGTCCATCTGGCTACCAAGGCCGTTTCAAAGACCAGGGCTCCTGGCGTGTCGCCTTCTGTGCGGAGGCACTTTGGAGAGGGACAGAGTGAAGTCGAGAAGACCCCCTTTCCCTCCAGCACTGGAAATGAAAATATCTACAAAGAGTTGTCTGTTATTCTCTCCCCTGGGACCAAAGACACCCGTCCTGCCTCTGTGTCTGCTTGACTTGTTATCAGAAAATTAGAGCAGAAAAGAATCTTTTGTTCGGCCAGGGAGACATCTTAATAGGCACTTTGATGGTTAAGCAGAAGTTTCTGTATCAGTTTAATTGCTGTAAATGCTGTTTGCCTTCTCTGTTATGATAAGGCCTGGATGTTCGGAGAGGTCCCCTCCCTTCCCTTCAAACAATTTCCCTTCGCTGTATGGCTTGCAGCGGCAAGTTTAATGAAATCCAAACAAAGGAAGTGGAGAGGATCTCCGAGTTCGGCTCCTCACAGCCACGCACAGGCCGTGTGGGGGTTATTGTAACCTGAGACTAATGATGCTGCAGCCGATTAATGTGATTGACAGAATTCACCCCTTCAGCTAGATATTGGGGAAATGAAACCAAACGACTAAACTTAATTACTTCTACTTTTCCGAGACGGTGCTGTAATTGAGAATAACAGCATAATTAGGGTACGCACCGAACAGCGAGATGTGCCCGCATCCAGGAGGATGTGCTCCCTGTCGAAGCGAGCTTCAGGAGTGCTGTCTCGGTTACTTTGTGTGTGTTGGGGGGGGCGGAGCAGAGAGGTGCCTGGAGAAGGAACAACCATCTGGGTCTGGGATTCTCGTCCTGCGCGCTGTGGACTTTGGGGCTCGCTAGTTCTTGGCTGTGGGCCGTCCCGTGCATTGCAGGATGGTGAGCAGCATCCCTGGCTTCTGCCCATCACACACCAGCAGTACCCCCCCACCCTAGCGTGACAACCAGATACATCTCCCTTCATTGCCAGGTGTCCCCTGGAGGCCAGAAGTGCCCCTGGTTGAGAACACTGGGGTAGGGGATTTTGGAGGACTCACGAACAATCGCAGAGTTACAGCTTGAGGTTCTGCCAGTGCTTGGCTGTGTGACCTTTAGCAAGCCACCGCACCTCTCTGCGCTCCTGTGTCTGTCTTGGCACAGTGGGAATAAGGAGAATCCTGAGTGCCTGGAGGCAGAGCTTTCGGGTATAAACATTGCAGCACAGTGCCTGACACATGGAGTGATCAGGGAACTCTGTGTTTTTATCGTCGTACTCTTGGGTTCAGCAAACGTGTATGAGCTACCTGCTTGGCCCCTGGCACTCTGCTCTGAGGCTGTGAGGCAGAGATGAAGGGAGATGTGGCCTCTGTCCTCGCAGGAGGGGCAAACCTGTGCAGACTTGCAGGTACTACCTGTCTCTTGACCTTGGCAGACATCGCCAATCGATCTCTGTGCTCCTTCCTATCGAGCCTCAGAACCCTTCTCAACACACTTGCCTAGAGAGCTGCTCTTCCTGTTCCAGGAGACGACCCCCGCCCCATTTGCACCCCACGAGGAGGCTGGGTATCTGAGCTAACCCTTCCTCTGCAGCACAGCTCGCCCACCGTCGCCCGCCCTGGTGCTGGAGAGGGCATTGAAGGAGGTAGCAGGTGGATTCCTTCCTCTCAAATCTGACTTCTGTCCCGACACAAGACAGGAATGGAAAGAAAGAACGCTTTCTCTCTAAAAAAATATGTTTTCTTTCTTGTCTTCTTTTGTTTCCCTCAGAAGCTGACACGAGTGGTAAAATGGATGACATTTAGTTGTTAGTTACACTAGAGGAAAGTCCACGGGCAGTGATTCCGAGTGACATAGCATGCTGCCCCCCCCCGGATCGGCTCTGCCTTTGGGGGCTTGGAAGATCGCTGGCTCTCCCAGAAAGGGTCCCAGCTTTACAGGGGCAGAACTGGGGTGCCTGGAAACAGCTTTCAGATGGCTGCCGCCGGTGCCATTAGACACGAGAGAGAATGTGAGTGGGCTGGAGGTTAAATGCCCCCGGATTGGTTCAGACAGGCTGGGCTCCCCGGCGCGCACACCGCTCCATAACAATCGCCGTGGACAATGAGGCGTGCGTTTGCAGCTCAGGGAGCAGGGCGCCGGCTGCATCCATCTGGCCTGAGAAATGAGGGCTGGCATGTGGGTCATCGCCTGGCCTCTTCTCTCCCGGGCTGGCGGAGACTTCACAGGCGGCACCAGTTCATTCCTGCTGTCGTTTCGCACCCCTCGGGGCCTCCGTGGCCTGTGAGGAGCCGGGGAGTGGGGGGAAGGCGGGGGCTGGTGCTCAGGGCCTATGGAAAACGTCCCAGCCCTCAGCCCGTGGTAGAGTGATGGCAGAAGCCACTGGCATTTAGCCTGAGGCACAGAAGAAAAGACCAGATGGGGACAGGAATCCAGCCTGAAGTCTGTGTGATGTAATGTGTCTTCTTCATTCCCATCAATCCATCCATCCACCCACCCACCCACCCACCTAGCAATTCATCCACCCACTACCCATTTTCCCCACCTATCTACTCATTTGTCCATCCACCCACCTATCCACCCACTCACCCACCAATCCACTGATCCATCCATCCATCCACCCGTTCATGAGTCTGTTCCTTTATTCTAGCACGAGTTTAGGTGGCACATGGTTGGGCATGTTTCAAATGATTACTTACAATGTATACCATTATATCAGTTTTCTATATGGAGTTTACTCTTAAAATGTATTTAAACAAACAAAAAGAGTCAACTGAAGATAGTACACAGGTCATTTTATGGGTCGTACAGCACTATGGCCACAATGAGGAAGGTGGCACTCGCGTGGCCGGCGTCTGCGGTCCACCACACGAGACCTCGGCCTCCGAGGCCATGTGCTGTCCAGTCCCTCGGGCCTGGATGCACAGCTGCCATGTGGCCTCCGAGGCGTCCAACCTTGAGCAAAGGACTTCCTCTTTCCAAGCCTCAGTTTCCTCGCCTTCAGTGTGGGGATGCGGACAGCCGCTGCCCTTGGGAGTGTTCCGACCACGTGGTGAGCTGAGGCCTGTGAGCCCCGGGGCCGTGCCTGGCACCCACCAAGCACTCTGTGCGTGGAAGTGATACTTCGTCGCCTTCTCTGCACAGCCAGCTTCCTCCGAGGCGCTCTCCGGCTGCCCTGGGCAGGGAGCCTCGTGTGGGTTGAGAGAACACAAGCTGAAAAACCAGGGCTCCGCTTGGCTTTGGGTTAACGGGCGATGTGGCCGTCGTCCTCCCCGGGGCCCGCAGGCCTCCTCTTCCTCCCGGGGTTTAGCGGGAGCCCATGCCAGCCGCCGGCCCTCCGTGTAACAGGCTCTCCTCTCTCTTCTCTCTGCACAGACACGCTGTCAGTGCCGCGCTGGTCCCCGCAGATCCCTCGCAGAGACCTTGGCAACTCCATCAAGCACAGGTAGGCAGATTCCTGCGTGCACTGGGGCTGGGACTCTGGCCCTGTGGCGGGGGGAAGCTGGGCGGGTGTGCTCATGTCCATTTGACAGATAGGCAAACTGAGGCCCCAGGGGGCTAAGTGATGGGTCTCCTTGGCCTCGGCATTTGTGTTCTTTGGACACTGCTGCTGAGGGTTTTCTTTGCACCAAGGCCTCCGGCACCGGGCTGAGGGACTGATTCGCCCATTCGTGGATCTTCCCCCACTCACCTTTGTAGAGGGTTTCCGTGCCACGGCTGCAGCACAGAGCGAGATGGAAGGCCTGTGCCTGTGGGGAGCTCCCGGGCTGGCGGAGGGCTAGACAGTTCACAGACCACGAGGGTTCTGCAGAGATTAGGCCTGCGGGGGGCCACGGAGCCCGGGTGAGGCGGCAATGAGCGCGCTGTCCCGGAAAGGCATCTCATCAACAGTTCTTGAAGGAAGTGTGTTGACAGGGCAGTTATTAAGTCTCAAACGAGATAGCGGTGTAGGAAGTAGTGAGAAATGTGTGACAGACACATCAGTGGTCCGGCAGTGAGCTGCAGAGAGGAAGGCGGAAGGCATCCGAGGCGGGCCTGTTTTTTGTTTCCTTTTCACGCTCTGCCCCTGGCTCAGCGCCTCCCCTGGCTGCTGGCTCAGCTCCTCCCCCTGTTTTTGCTCCACCCCTGGCTCACCTCCACCTCTGGATTGGCCACGTCTCTGGCATCTCTTGGAGAAGAAAGGAGCCCCCACCACCCACCCGGCAACTGGATATCCTACATCGGAGGCCTCCTCCAAACTGCCTTGGCTGCAGCAAGTGGTGGTGGCCGGCGGGGAGGGGAGCTGATGCTCGGAGAAGGCTTTCATTTTAGGGGATTCTGCTGCTAGAGTTTGTAGTTTCCGCTTATGGATGGGGGGGGGGGTGGCCCCTTCTTGAAGCTTCCCAGGTGGCATGACTAGCCGTGATGGGAAATGGCTTTCCCTCCTGGGAGGCCCCACCTTGCTTTGGAGGCTCCAAGGACAGTTCTAGCTCCATCCATCGCTCTGTCCCAGAACTGAACCTGGCACATAGTAGGACAGCAGGCAATATTTGGTGAACAAATGAGTGACTGTGAGGAATGATTGGGTAATAGTATAGTCCCAGCTTGATTCATTGGGCATTACTAGATGCGAGGAGCTGTGTAAAGTCCCTGACATTCATGACCCTGTTTGAAACTCCCTGCAATCTATGAGGTCAAAACTGTTATTATCCCCACTTCACAGGTGGGAACACTGAGGGTCCAGTGGTTTAAGCCTCAAATTCATTAAGTCACATGTCTTGGAAGAAGCGGGACTGGAATCCAGGGCCCGTGTGCTGACCCTTTAAGTGGTTCGTGCTTCTGGAGACGGGTCAGTTGCCATCGCCTTGCCCTTGAACACTTCCTGTCTCTTTTCCACAGGTTTTCCACCAAGTACTGGATGTCTCAGACGTGCACAGTCTGTGGGAAAGGGATGCTTTTTGGCCTCAAGTGTAAAAATTGCAAGTAAGTGGCTGTACCTGGAAGCCCTTCTCGCTGTGCCTGATGCCAGCAGGAGTGCTCCTGGGCTCTGAGTGAATTTATGGGGGTTGAGTTTCTCGACCTTGGGGAGAGTGGCTTGCGTTGTTTTTCGGAAACAGATCTTAAAGGAACCCCTGTACTTGGGGAAGGGCTCAGGGGGAGCGGATCTGAATGAGACCCTGGGCTGATGGATGGTCGGCTGGGGCGTGGTGCCGCCCTGCATTTTCATAGCCCCTCGGACCAGGGGTTGGCCGCCTTTCTCTTGAGCTGGCCAGACAGTAAATATTCTGGGCTTTGCTGGCCATGGCGTCTCTGTTACAACTACCCAGCTCTGCCAGGTAGCTCAGAGCAGCTGGAGACAGTACCCGAGTGGGCGTGGCACTCTTATGTATCCCCGTGAAACCTCATGTACATCAGTATTCTGGGGGCTGACTTGAGCCTCTTGACTGTAGCTTGCCAGTCCCTGCGTTACTCTTTGTGAAGCCTTTTCCTCCTCTATTTTTTCTCCCCTGAGCGGGTGTTATGATCCTCCCCATTTTGTGGATGTGAAAGCTGAGTCTGGGCCGAGGATACGGCGCCCGCCTGAGGTCACGCGGCCGGGAAGCGGCAGTCAGAACTTGAACCCTGGTCCCTGATGCCTGTCTTTTCGGTGGCTTCCCATTGGCCTCGAATTCTCCCTGCCGCCTGCCCCACTTCCACGCGCACGTTCCAGGTCACGGCCGGTGGGAGGGAGGGCGGCTGTAGGAAAGCTCGGGTCCCCAACGTGGGTCCTCGCGTTGCCTTCCAGCGGTAGGATCTTGGGCAAGTCGCCTCACATTTCCCTTCCTGGTATTTTCACCCGCGAGAGAGGAATGATCGTCAGACCTGCCCGACGCGGCGGTGCAGCACCCAGGGACACGGCCCGGCGGCAGACTCAGCGTCCTGTCCTCCGTTGGAGGCTGCCGGTGCCTTCTGCCTGGCCTCCCTCTCGCCTTCCGTAAAGGGTCTTAATACCTGCTCCGGCCCAATTACTGAGATGTGGCCAGGGACGTGCCAGTGTATCTAAGAGTTACAAGTGAGCACACATCTGTTTGCTGGTAGGAGCCACTTAGTGTAAAAGGTGGCAGGACACCTCCCCCCTGTAGCCTTGTCCAGCCCAGGCTGGGGACTCTCAAGCCCCCCTCCCACCCCCATCCAGGCCCTGTGAGGGAGGGGGGTAAGCCGCGGGGGCAGGGACCCATTCTAGCCCCCGGCCAGAAGGCCTCACCTGAGTGGTGAAGGTGGGGCCGAGGGCTCCCTTCCCTTGTCGGGGGGATTAATTCCTCCAGTGCGGAGGGAGGCTTCAGTTCCGTGGATGTGAGGGGCGGGGGGTGCACAGGGCAGTCACTACCAGACATTGGTGTTTGGAGGCCTGCGTCCCCACCTTGGTCCTCCAAAAACCCAGGCTCTCAGGTGAGCCCCCAGGATGGCAGCCCTGGGCTTTCTGACGCCCAGAGGCACGGGGCCCGGCCCCCAGGTCCAAGGGGCAGGCTGATTTCCCCTGAACGCCAGCTGCTCCCGGCCCCTCTCATCCGAGTACAGTCACACCGTGTTCTGTGGGGGAAACGCAGCTCTCACAGCCTCGCACCTGCGGAGGGGAGGCTTTGAAGTCAGGTAATTAGGTGACAGGGACGCAGCCAGGAGGCAGCAAGGCTGAACGCTTCCTAAGCCGCTTTAATTTTCAGCGCTAGATACAGAACTCCGAGGTGGCCTTTGCTTCTGCTCTCTGTTCCAGAAGTAACGAGCAGAGGCCCAGACCCTGCCAAGGGCTGGGGGAAGGGCTGGGGCAGGTGTGGGCATCTGGTGGAGAGGGCTGGCTACAAGGGGCCCAGGCTTTGGAAGCAGCCAGAACCGAGTTCGAGTCCCAGCTGCATTGCTGAACTTCCTGTGTGTGTGCTTGAGCAAGACGCTGGTCGTCTGGGAGCTCAGCTTCCTTATCTGTAAAGTGGGCGTGATGTGAGCACTGCCATAGGACCTTTGGAAGCAGTCGATGCAATGTGCTTGCCCCCGGGTGACAACGTTTTATCACAGGACTTCCTTCCCCCCTCCACCTCATGCAAATATAAGTGGCTGCCAGTGTAGAAGCAGCAGAATGCGAACCCAGCCGTGCCTGGATGGGGCAGTCAACACCGAGCTGCCCGGCCCTTGGGAACACTGCCGCAGCGGTGGAGGCAGAGCCTGTCACAGCTGCAGAGCTCCGGCGTGCGTCGGGGGCTCTGACCTTACACCCACGTAACCACCGCGGGCATCAGAGCTTTCTCCAGGCCGCCACAGTGAGCACGCGCTGCAGACCTCACCAGCTGAAATGCGAACTTACTCTTCTGTGAATAAGATCCAGCAGCTTTTGTGTGAAGAGCAGAGAGGCTAGATGGTCATTTCTGTTTGTTTTCAAAGGTTGAAACATTTTGGACGCACTGACGGGCAGATAGAAGGCTTGGGTGGGGGACAGAAACAGGAGGTGCACGGGCCCCGTTGTCAGGGGGTTTGGGGAGGACACAGCTGCAGAGGAACGGGTTTCGGTGAAGCCAGAGTGCACACGTAGGGGACAGCGACAGGTGGGATTTCAGAGAGGCGTCACCGAGACTAGGGAGGCAGCTGCTTAGAAAAAATGGGCGGGACTATTTGTTTTTTTACTTCCCTAATGTTTATTGAGCACCTCCCGTGCACCAGGCACTGTCCTGGGCACAGGAGAAGCAACAGTGGATAAAACAGACAAGTTCTCTGCCCCCGTGGAATTCACGAGCTGGTGGGATGGAAGGGCGGGCGCAGGCAGTACAGAAAGTAAATTATTCAAGTAGGTCATCTGTTCAGATGATACTTCAGTCCTAAGCAGAGTTGCCCAAACTTTGGGCATCTCTGGGCCACACTGGGCCGCGGGTTGGACACCCCTGAAAGCAGAAGAACAAAGCGGAAAAGGGAGACAGGGAGGGCCAGGGGAGGGGCTGCAGTTTTCATGGAAGTGCTCGGGGAAGGTCTCACACCGAAGTGGGGACTTGGGGAAAACAGTAGTTTGTGGGGCAGGTCCTTGCCTGTTTCCCCAAAGTACTTCCCAGAGACTTGGATTTGAACCTGCCCTGAAGGCAATGAGCTGTGTTTTTGTTTGAAACCTAGAGTGACCCTGGTCCTGGCACTGCCAGAGACTCCCCGGGGGACGAGGATCGGATCAGACCCTTGCTGCTCCGTGTCTGGCCGCTGGGCCGGCAGCAGCAGCCTCACCTGGGAACTGGCTAGAAATGCAGAGTCCCGGGCCCCGCCCCAGACCTGCCGCGCGGGAGTCTGACTTCTGAGACTCTCCTGGTGATTCTCGAGCGCACTAGCGTTTGAGGAGCAGTGCTCGGTTGGCCCCCAGACTCCCCCGAGAGCTCCTTCTCTTTCCTCTGGATAAAGGGTCTCAGACCTGAGTGTGCATTAGACGCCCCTGGGGGTTCTGTTAAGACATGGAGACTGGACTCAGCCGCGGAGTTTCTGATGCAGCAGTTCGGGGGTGGGGGTGGGGTCCCAAGAATTAGAGTTTCTGACAAGTTCCCGGGTGGTCTGGGCACCACATCTGAGAACAACTACTATGTAAACATAATTGTTGGACAAAACCAAACTTCATTTTGTGTGAGAGGTTATTTTTTTCCTTTCTTACAGTGTGTGCTCGGTCTTCACTGCTTGCTTTCCAGGCTCTCGGGCTGTGACAGCCCTTGCAGGGTCTTGTTCCTCACGGTAAACCCACTGGCGAATGTTCGTGTGGGGACCAAAAAGAGACGGAACGACCAGGGCCCATGCTGGAGGCCGGGCACACGCACCTGCATGCGGACCCTGACTCTGCCGCGGGCTGGCACGTAGCCGCTGCGGAGCCTTCCTTGCCCCCACTGTAGAAGGAGGAAAATAACTAGACATTCCTTATACAACGTCTAGTTAGTAGATAACATCGATTCATTACATATTACCTCGCTAGGTTACTTTTTAAAATCGGTGAGATAAGGTAAAAGGCTCAGCCTCGTGCGTGGCCGACCTTAATAAACGACAGTGAGTACAGTTCCTAACTTTATGAATTAATTTAGGGGTACCCCTCCCCCCCCCAGGAAGCCAGGATCCTTCTGAATGTCGAAACCCCTTTGCTCCTGCCTCGGTTTCAGGCCCACTTCCTCCGGAATTATCATCAGCTTGTCTCGTTGGCGTTCTGAATAGAGAGATTAATGAACTAATAGGAAATTATACTCAGAAAGCAATTTGCAGTTATCTAAATTGAGGCGTTTTCATCTAATGGGTTCATGAGCGCGGAATGGAGTTTCGTTCTAAGTGGTCGGGTGTCAGCACAATCCGAGAATGGCCTGATAACTGTGGACTCAGCTGGCTGAAGTGTGCTTTTGCAGGGAGATGCTGATGGGTTTCCCAGCCCTCAGCCAGGGGTTATCTGCATCTTTCCTGCCTCTCGGGGCCTTCCACAGGCTTGTGCAGGGCCGAGGGCTGGCTCCCTGCAACCTCTCCACCCCTGTCTGCGTTTCTTGCAGGAGAGCTCAGGGCAGTGATTGGCAGCTGGCCCTCCAGAAAACAGGAGCTGGAACCAAGGGGCTTTTCTTCTGCTCAGGCTGGAGGGTGAGAGGGAGGGGGTGTCTTCGGAAACCACCGATGGAGATGTAGCATTTTAACCATCCCCTCTGCCTGTCGCAGCCACCCCGTGGTCCCCTTCGGCAGACCATGCTTTGGTTCGGGTTATTCTGGTTAGGTCAGCAGTTGTAGACCCATGAGCTTTCCTAGACCAATGAGCTTTCCTAGACCAATGAGCTTTCCTAGAAAGGTAAAGAGTGGTGTTTGGAAGCCAGGGTTAACCAGCAGAAGATTTTTTGTTTATTTTAGTGGCATTTTAATGCACTTTATTCACGTCCCCTTTCCTCCTGCCTGCAGTAGCCTGGCTGGAAATGCTTGTGTTTCTTTCTCTTCCTGTAAGCGGTCACCTCACTGATTTTTGTCTAAATGAGTCATGGATTCCTTATTCAGTTTTGCTCTGTTAATGGATCTTTTCACTTGGATTTCGTGTGCTCTTTGCTTCCCTTCTTGCCCTCTGTCCCCCGGCCTGTGCTCTTGCATCAAATACAATGTTTTGTCTGTGACAAAGACATAAAAGCGTGAAACAAGCCGTGGTTGGTTTGAGCCACTGGGCGCATACTCTTCCCAGCCCTTGAGAAACTAGGGGAGCGATAAGCCTGATGTTGCAGCTGCTGCGAAGTCTCCCGGAAGCTTCGGGAATTTGTACAACGGGCAGGATATTGGCAGGATATAATTATGATCATGCATTTCAGAGATCACCAGCTTGAAGCCTGAACTTACTTTTCCGTTAATAGAAACAGTTCAGTTTGTGCAATAATCATAATGGGAATTAATGGACCCTGACATGCATTTTTATCTCTTGTAAGAAAAAGTACGGGTCTGATTACAGGTGTGTGTGAGGGATGATTGTAACTTTACTGGGGACTGAGGTGGGGTTGAATGTGATGATGGTGATGATGGTGTTGGTGGTGGTGGTGATGGTGGTGGTGATGGTGGTAGTGATGGTGGTGATGTTGGTGATGATGATGATGGTGGTGATGGTGATGGTGATGACGGTGACGATGGTGATGATATCCTGCATTAAGAACTGACTTACGAAGTGCCAGACATTCTGCTAAACACTCTTCAGGCGTGATCTCATTTAATCCTTGCAACAGCCATGGGTGGTAGGATCTGTTATTATCCCCATTTTACAGACGAGGAAACAGAGACCTTCAGGAGTAAATAGCTGACCCAGATTCTCACAGTGGGTGGATTTGCTCTTCAAACTTACCATCCCTCCGATTCAAGATCCTGGACTGCTGACCACTTGACATGAGCAAAGGGCCAGCCACACAGTAGGGCAGCAACAAATGCCAGCCCCCCTACTCTACTTCCTTGAACGTAATAACCAGAACAAATGCCAGCCCCTTCTCTGCTTCTCCTTGAACATAATAACCAGAACAAATGCCAGGCCCCCTACTCTGCTTCTCCTTGAACAGAATGTGAGACTCTGCTCTCAGCCTGGCCCTGGGCCTGAGCCATTAGCCTTTTTCTCATCCCTCCTCCGGCCTGCCGTCCTCTCCCACCGGCCTTTCTTGACCCGAAAGAGGAGAAATCGGCCTTTGTGTTCCGGTACACACCTGCGGTCCTGGGTGCCAAGACGAGTCCGCGGTCACTCCCCTCTCTCGGGGAAGTCGGGGGGTGAGGCGGGTCGGAGGGGCGTCCCCAACAGCTAATGACTGTCCAGGTTCCGTGCAGTGTCCTCCTGCGGGGAGAACGGTGCTGGGGGTTTCCCAACTATTTTCCATCATGCCGCCGGAGCCTGCGGTCTGATTCATGTATTTTGTACTCAACACCTTCCTCATTTCTGTTACTGGGCTTTTCTCTGTACATGTCGTAGGCCAGAGAGTTCGACCCCACTGAGCTGTCAGCAGGGAGGGGAGGGGTGTTCGGATACCCTTCACTGAGAACCTACGGCGGCGTTTCCAGAAGCATTTGGCTTGGATCTGAGACCCCGGGGGAGCAGAACTGCTGGGCTGAGCTGTTCGATGGAGCACGCCCCAAGGAGAAGGGGCGATGCTTCGGTTTACTGATGTTGCAAGAAGTCTTAACGAGTGCGCTTCACGCAGGGGCCTGGGGAAGGGAAACCGAGGTGAGGCGTACGGAAGACGGAGAGGGGAAGGCTGCCCTTTCAATGGTCAGTGTCTGCCCTTGCCAGAGGGCCGTTTCCAAAAGGCTCATCCAGCCTCCACCCTCCCGTTTAAGACCCCCTCACTGGTCTTCCCTCACTCTCGGAATGAGAATCCAGCCTCACGGTGAGACTCTGCGCCATGCGTGCCTTCCCTGCCGCCCCTCTGCATGCCCAGCGGGGAAGGAGACCTTTCGGTCACTGCAAGAAAGAGCAACCAGGGGCGATGCCACTCCGGGGCGGGGAGGGCGAGGAGACGGGAATGCAGAGAGGGACTTACTTGCATTTCCCAAACTTCAAGGGATATGATTTATAAGAAACAGTCATCATTTTTCCCAAACAGATTTTGATCGAGACTCTTAATGCTGCTACTTCAGTAGCGTTTGACAGGTTTCTCCATCTGCCTGTCCTTCCTTTTTCTTCTTTCCTCCTCTCGCCCCCGTCTCTCCGACATTCATTCAGCATGGAATGCACCCGTCCAGGCCAGGCTCCGAGGAGAGGGGCCACGGAAACGGGGAAGGCCCGGGTCCTGCCCTCCGCATGAATTCACATATTTAATTTTCAGACGGAGAACATGTCTCATTTAGCCAGCAGCTCCTTTGGGGGTTGAGATGCTCTGTGTAAGCAACTTTTCTCAATAACTGAAGCTTATCCTATTAGTCTTGAACGTTAAAAAAAAAAAAAGAAAACCATTTTCAATGAAAGTTTTAAATAAATTCTTTCCAAGTTTCCAGGCTGCACGTGGCCCGCCTGGCGTTCCCTGGCCCCCAGCATGTTTCGGCCCTGCACGCGGGCATGTGGGCCTGTTGGCTGCCCACGTGGGTACTGACCTGAGACTTTCTCAGGAGATCCTCGTCACTGTCTGGGTGAGGAACCCGGACCCCAGCGAGGCAGACGGATGTCGCCAGGGTCTGAGACGGGCAGAACCGTGAGACAAGCTCAGGTTGGCTCGATGCTGAGGCCCAGGCTTCTCGCCCCTTCTGGATCCACGTGCACCTTTCCCTGGGCCTGGCAGTTGCCCACAGCTGCCATCCTAGGTCGCGGTGCTTCTCGGGCGGTGTCTGGTGCAGACGTTTGTCTGGGCCGTCGGCTGGGGCTCTGCAGCTCCCCTTTTGCCTCCTTGTGGACCAGAGCGCCCGGGAGCCCGATTCTGTAAGGACCGTGGGCTAAAGAGACGTGCTGGGGACAGTGAGCAGCGGGCTCAGCTGGGTGCGTGGTTTGTGGGACAGACCACAGGGGTGTTCAGAACCTCCTGTGATAACCACCATGTCTTAGCTGGCTTCCCGTGACAGACCTTGAGATGGGTTCAAGGGCAGGTGGTTGGTTTATTGGGGGGAAGATCCCAGCCCTCACCAGCAGGGGAGTGAGGCGGGGAAGCAAAGGCAGGCGGCCCAGGTGCCTTGCAGACCAGCTGTGGGCCACAGGGGCCTAGTCCCACCTGACACACCCCTGAGCTGTCCCGCCCAAGAGAGAGAGAGGACTCAGGTATTCATCACTGCAAGGAAAAACAACGAGGGGAAACGCCGGGGGCAGGAAACGGGCCGAGGTGACTGGTGGTCCCTCGAGTCACGTCCTGGTTCGGGTGCGGTCCACAGGTTACACTGCACTGCCCCTGCTCCGTGGGGCTGCCTCCACAGCACGCGGGCTTCTTCACATCTGCACGCCACCTTCCAGCTGGGCTCGCGGGGGAACGCTGGTAGGTGGGGGTGGTGGAAAGGAATGGTTTCCTTCTGGAAGCTTCCAGGATAGAGTCCAGCTATTTCAAAGGAACAAAGTGCAGAAACTTCTTGGTTCGACTGTTACGTGGTATCAGCAGCGTCCCAACTCAGGGTTTCCCGAACATCCTTCTGACTGAGTCACAGTTGTCCAAGCCTCCGGTGGCTTCTCAGTGCTGTAGAGCCCAGTACAGACTCCCTGTCGGGCCACTGGGGGCTCGTGCCACCTCCCCTGCCTCGTGCCACCTCCCCTGCCTCGCGCCACCTCCCCTGCCTCAGGGTTTCGTTACTTTTGTTTTCTTCACTTCAGCCTCACTGACCTTTAACTTTTGACCCCTGAACCGAGCAGACTTGATCTTGCCCTGAACCTTTTGCACCTGTTGGAAGCCCTTCTTCTTCCACTGTCCAGTCTGTTTTCCTGTATTATTTTTGTGTGTGATCTTAGCACGTCTGCACTTACCTGTTTATTATCCCTCCCCTTTACACATAGTGGCTGCATCTGCCTGTGCATTTTATGGCCCAGGGCCTGGGGCATGGTAAGCCCAATGAAATGTTTGGAATGAACAAACGAATGAATGAATGAATGAACAAATGAATTAATGAAAGTAAGTCTAATTTTAAGTTCAGCAGAGCTTTTCATCAGGATTTTGATGCCACACAGTTTATAGCACTTGACATAGTAGTTGACAGGACTGTCATGGCTGAAAGTGACTCTGTATTGGATTGTCAAAAGTATTCAAAAAGTTGACTCTTCTTTTGTTCTATGCATCCATCCATCTACCCATTCATTCATCCATCTGTTCATCTGTACATCCGTCCATCTATCCATCATCCATCCATCACCCATCCATCCATCTAAACATCCATCCATCCACCACCCATCCATCCATTCGCCATTACCCATCCATCCACCCACCCGTCCATCCACCCACCCATCTAAACATCCACCCATCCATTCATCTATTACCCATCCATCCATCCACCCATCCATCCGTCCATCCATCCACCCACCCACCCATCCATCCACCCATCCATCCATCCATCCATCCATCCATCCATCCATTCACCCATGCAACCTTCTATCTGTCCACGCATCCATCCATCCATGCAACCATGCATCCATCCAACCATCCATGAATCTTTCCTTCTCTTTCTCTCAGGTTAAAGTGCCACAACAAATGCACCAAAGAAGCCCCACCCTGTCATCTCCTTATCATCCACCGAGGAGGTAAGTATTTAACACTTGCTATCCTAGATCGGGGTGGGGTGGGGGCCATCTGAGCTAGCCAGCCGTCCATCCAGGCTGATTCTGGATACCTTCTAACCCCCTGCTGCTTGCCCATCTCATTTCTCTCCCTCTGACTCCCTTCTTGATACCTGTTTCCTCAGTCCACCCCTCACCTCTGCTCTCCCTGTTTCTTGCCCCTATAATTTGACTCTCTGATACTTTAGCTCCCAGATTCATTTCCTGCTCCCTAAATCTTTTTTCTCTTTTTGTGTCTCCTCTCCCAATTTCCATTCTCCTCTCTTCCCCTCAATCCTGTTGCTTTTCCTTCCCGCTGGAAAGAGTGCGGCTGAGTGTCCAGCACGTGCTCTTCACGCTCAGCCAGCTGACCCTGCGGAAGCAGGCGTGGGGCGGGGTCTGGCTTGGACCTGTTGGTTCGGGCCATCTGTGTTCTGTCTGCTGGTGCCCTGGGAGTGCCTGAGCCACACTGTCCAGGCTGGGAGGTAACGGCTACCTTTTGGGAGCGCCACTGCCAGCGGCCTACTGCACAAAAGCAAGACCAGTTTAGATGGAAGGAAAGACTAGAAAGAAAGACTTTTCTCTGCCTGCCAAAGGCTCGGCACCTCCTTGAGAAAAAGTCTTGCATTCCAGCTTTCAAAACAGTTGTCCCTGATTCTTGCCCTGTGGAGTGTTACCCCAGACTCCATAATCCACACTGCAGTGCACCCACTGGGGATGCTCTAGGTCTCTGCTGTCCAGTACGGTAGCTACTGGCCACATCTATTTAAATTCAGATTGAACTGAAATAAAGATAGAAATTGAATTCCTTGGCCATACCAGCCACACTTCAAGGGCTCAGGTAGCCTCCCATGGCTACCGTATTTCATAGTTCAGGTAACGAACACTTCAGTCACCTCAGAAAGTTCTACTGGACATCGCTGGGCCAGCCCTCACTGTTCGAAGGCCCAGTGACACCCCGGAATCACCGGGGAGCATGGTGCCCCGTCCCTGACCTCCCAGATCAGAATCTGCATTTCGTCGGGGTCCGCAGCTAATTCCTGTGCAGGCTGAGGTTGCGAAGGGGCTGCTCTCGAGTAGGAGTTGCCAGCTCAGATGCCTTCCGGGGCCCGGCCAGGACCCTGAGTGCGAGAATCTGGCCAGAGGGGCCCAGGGAAGTGGAGAGCGAGCCCCGGTGCTGGCGAGGCGGGCTGGCCGCGCCAGCAGCCGTGGGGCCCTGCGCCGCGAGATGTCTCACGCTTCAGAGGAAAGCCAGACTGGTTTTATGTGCCATATGCTTATGTTAAAACGTTAGCAACTTGTGAAAAGTTTAAAAATTCTTGCTGGCCTCCTCTCTGCCACTGCCCCCCTCCCCCCATCTGTAGGTTGGATGAAGCTAAGCCTCCAACTTGTGGGGTAGCAACTTGCTAACCAGAGACTTGAGCTCCTCCTCCTCCTCTCCCTCCCCCCGGCCCAGCCCCCCCGGCCCTGGCCCGTGCCTGCTCAGGGGAATTACCCTGCTCTAGAATGAACCCAAGGGAGAGCTAAAGGAGGAGGCAGGCGGCTGCCGAAAGTGCTGAGGTGTGTCCCGAAGCCAACGGGCCGTCGGATTTTGATGATCTTCGCTTTGCTTAGTGCCGCGAGGAGAGGGAATTGCAAGTGAAGGGAAAACCATCTCTCCCCTCCTGCTCTGCCTCACCTCACGGCCCCACTTAAGGACTGTCTCTTCCTTGAACAATGGCAGGCACACACTCATCGGGGCTGTTTCCAACCCGAATGCTCTTGCTCTTGACCTGCTATCGCGGGTCAGCTTTGTCGGGGAAATCGCCTCCCTCCTAGTTCCTGTCCGTCGTGGGTGCCGCTGGCACTCGTCTCCTCCGTGGAGACCGGACCAGCCGGCTGGAGGGTGACCCACTGTCAGAGGCTGACATCTGACGAAGGGCTCCCTCCCACCCACCTTGGCAGCCATGCGCCCTCTGTGTGTGCGCAGCAAACGGAACTTTCCAGAAGTCCACCAGATGTCGGCTGCCCCCACCCCATGGTTAGCAGGAAGTTGGAAACACAGTCTGTTTCTATGGTGATGGCAGCTCTGGCTAAGCAGGGAAATTAAATCCCTGGGTCAGTCCAAAGCTTCAACTTTTCCACCAACACTCTCACCCACCCCTGCAAAAACACACATATACACACATACACACACAAAACAGAAGCTGATGAGAAACACTACCAGCCATCGAACTTGAATTTGAGCTTCTCATTTTTGTCCCTCCCCATGGCTCCTGTAGGTGGTAGAAATAACAGAGGGGAAATAGGGAGGGGGCTTGGATGGTGTGGCTTGGAATGGTAGGTATTTATTTAGCATTAGCTGTGTGCCCAGATCTTTGTGTGGCGTTAGGGTGATGCAGAGAGGATGGCCAGGAATGCTGAGCCTTTGCTTCAGGGACCCACGGTGGCCTTGATTAGGACAAACGTGTTTTGATGTGCGACAGGCAGCTCAAACCCGAGAAATCCCACAGGTGATGAAAGGTGATCCTACCAGGAAGGTTAGACGGGGCAGGGACAGGCAGCCACGGTGAGCCTGTCCCCTGGTTACAGACCGGAGAAGCCAGGAACACTCGCATTTCAGAGGAGGTTCCGCTCTGAAGTGAGCACCTACGTGGAACAGTTATGGCGTTGAAAACAAACAAGCGGATAGCTTCAGTTTTATTATTAAATTTGTCACAGTCAGGTCGTATACTGACAGTACAGAAAAACAAAAACCACCCTGGAGAACTCCCAGTGTCACTCCTGTGACAAGACGACTGTCGTTTTTAGTGGATTTCCTTGCAGCCTTCCAGTGCGGGTGGGCCTTCGAGGTGGGATCCGAACCCTGTTATTCTGGAACAACCGTCTAAAACCCAAGTGATACTTAAACTCCCAAATTGCTGTTTTTGCCCCTACGGACCCAGCAAGGTTAGTCCGGACGGAGTCGGTCCCGTGTGACATCAACAACCCCCTGCGAAAGCCGCCCCGGTACTCGGACCTGCACATCAGTCAGACGCTCCCCAAAACCAACAAAATCAACAAGGTGAGGCCCGTCCACGCGGGGGCTGTGGCCGCAGGAGGGAGGGAGGGAGGGAGCGGGACTCGGCGCACTGGTCTGGGAGCGTGGCCTTCCCCTCCCAGCCCACCCGGGCTCCCCTCATTCTGTGTGGCTGGTGTTGAGTCGAGCTTGGAAGGCATGCAGCCATCGAGGTAGGCGCGTGTGCCAGGGACCTGCCTAATTTAGTTTGGAGCGGGCGCACGGAAATGAGGATGAATGAGCGTGCTGAGAGGGGATGGCAGGAGAGCCTGAGACAAGTTACTTCATGGTGCAGACCCTGCACTCTTTGCTCTGAGATGTTTTGCCATCTGCCGGGATTAGCTTTGCAGATGGTCCTGGGCTTTCTGGCACATCTGTTGAATCAAACCACGGAGGGACGGGGATCTGTTTCTGAGCTCCTGCTGGAGACTGGGTGGACGGGCACGTGTGGGCCTCTGAGCTCTGAGCCGTAGTCACTTTGTTTGACGTCCAGCTGATTCCCAGACGTGGGCCTCTCCGTGCTGCTTCCTACCAATGTGGCCTGGATGCTTCCAGTGTGATTTCCACATCCTTTGTTCGGGCTGTTGGTCCGACCGCACCAAAGCTACCCCAGGGATGCTTCCAGCCCCACAGTAGGAGATAGAAGCTGTACATGCCAACAGGTGACTTCTCATGCCCCATAATGCCTTCACGCATGGTATCGAAGATGAATAAATATTGCGTGAGTCAGCCCCGGTGCATGAGAGGTCACCCACCTGTGTTCGGGACCCAGGTGAGCATCGTGACTTCTCACTGGCAAGGCACAGCCTCACTTCTCTGCATAAGGCTAGAGAGGTCATGGCCCCCTCCCCAGTCTATTCTCCACACACCAGCCAGAATGATTCTGAATGAATGTCATTTAAATCGTGTCACCTCTGCTTAAAAACCTTCCAGGGGCTTTCTAGTGCATTTAGAAAGCAGATCAAGCTCCTTCCCGCAGCCCGCCGGGCAGCGCACAGTTTGGTCCCTCCTCCATCTCTGACCTCCCTTCCGGACCTCCCCACCGAAGCCCACAGGTTCTCTCGCCCTCGTGCGGCCACCTGCCGTTTCTGCTCCTGGATCTCAGTCACTCACCGTCTGGGTCCTGAGGCCTTCCCTTAGCAGTGGAGAGCTCGGCCTCTCAAATCAGGCAGACCTAGCAGCCAGCCTTGGCTTCCCCCACTTCCCAGCTGTGAGACTCTGGGCACGTAACTGAATCTCCCAGAGCCTCAGTTTACTGTATGTAAAATGGGTATGTTCCAGGTACACACTGCTGCACAGACAAAGCACCTCAGACGTAGTGGTGTACGACCACAACCCTTCGATCATTCTCAGGGAGCCTGTGGGGCAGGGATTAAGAAATAGTGCAGTGGAGATTGTCTGCCTCTGCTTCATCACGTCCAAGGACTCAACATGGCAAAACTCACAGTAGGGAGCTGGATTTATCTAGAACAGAGATTGGCCACTGTGGCTTACAGGCCAAATCCAGTTTACCACCTGACCTGTTTTTGTGAATCAAGTTGTACTGGAACAAGCCACACTTTTATTGTCTGTGGTGGTTTTTGTGCTGCAAAGGCAGAATTGAGTAGTTCCAACAGAGACCACATGGCTCACAAAGCCTAATGTATGCACTATCCGGTCATCTCAGGGAAGAGTGTGCCGGTCCCTGATCTAGAGGCTCCTTCACTCCCTAGTCTGGCGCCTGGGCTGGGATGAGGCACAGCCTGGGCTTTGTAGTAACTCAGCAGGAGCACCTACGTGGGGACTTGCCTTGTGGCTTGGACTTCCTCACAATATGGCTACCTAGGCGTAGTTGGGCTTCTTACATGGCAGCTCAGGATTTGAAGAGGGACTGTTTCAGCAAACAAGGGGGAAGCTGCATAGGCTTTTATAACCTGGCAGTATACTTCCATGCGTTGGTTGTCTTGGCTTGCACGAGCCAAGGCTGGCGGCAACAGTTCTGCTGCATCCTACTGATGGAAGCAGTCATAGTTCACTCAGATTCAAGCGGCGGAGACGTAGATGGGATCTACGTCTCCACCCCATCCTGTTGATGGGAAGAGTCCAAGGAATTTGTGCCATGTTGTAAAATGCCTGTGGTGGATAATAAAAGCACCCACTGCAGAGGGCTGTTGTGGGGGTGAATGAAGTAATCAACATGAAAAGAACGTAGTGCAGTTTCTCGGCACATGGTAAGCACCCAGGAAATTCTATCTGTTATCGTCAGCTGAAATCTTCGGGCTTCCAATCTAAATTTCAGGATGGGTCCATTTTTCCTTTGTTATTTGCAAAAGATGTAGGTGTCTAGGAGAGGGGACCCCCATCTCCAGAAGGGATGAGGGGGCTTGCATGGCAAGACTCCTTGGAAGTCGTCGTATGTGACTGTAACCCATCCTTTCCTTCTTGACGTTTTGGGGACGAGGCGCTCAGAGCCATCTCAAAACCTCAGTCTCTAGCTTTACAGGCACAAGGAGTCTCTTGGTGTCAGATGGGACAGGAACACGGGTCAGATAGATCAATGACCGCGACATTGTTCTGCTTGTCTGCCAGCTGGAGAATTTGATAAGAGAAATAAATTAGCCTCTGTTTGGAAAGTGGCTTTGACATGAAGGTGGACGGCATCTGTCATAGGGCTGGGTTGTTTTCCCTTTCTTCCCCTTCTCATTGGCCTCACACAGATTCTTTTTGTCAGGCAGTGATGTGGTTAGTGCAATAGATTTCCGTGCCAATTTGGCCTGAAGATTTCCTTTTCACTGCTGTCTGTTTCCTCTCCTGTCCAGCTCAGTCAGTCCGGGTTCACAGAAGTCCAGCTTTTCCACCCAGCATAATGGTTACAGTGTGCATTTTGGGGTCAAAGGCTTGAGACTCTGTTCCTTCACTTACTCTGCGATTGGAGCAAGATCGCCCTGCCTCGGTTTTTCCCCTTTGTAAAATGAGAAGTATCATAGGAGATACTATTATCGGGGTTGTAGAAGGGGTTGGACACAGCCGTGTGTGTAGAGAAGGCAGTCCAACGCTGGATACTCAGGGCATGGCAGCAGCTTGATGATGAAGATGACAGAGGATGAGGAAGAGGAACAGGAGGAGGATTAGGGAGAAGAAAGGATGGAGGAGGAAGAAGAAGAGGAGGAAGAGAAAGGGGAAGAGGGAGGTGGAGGTGAAGTGGAGCAGAAGGACACATAATAGGAAGAAAGAAGAGGAAGGAGGAGGAAGAGGAAGGAGGAGGAAAGGGAATAAAGGAGAAGGAAGAGGAGGAGGACGTTGGAGGAGGAAGAGGTGGAGGAGATGATGGAGGGGGGGTAGAAGTGGAGATACAGGAGATGGAGGAGATGGAGGAGGGAGAGATGGAGAAGGGGATGGAGTAGGAGGAGATGGAGGAGATGGAGGGTATGGGGGGGAGGACGACATGGAGGAGATGGAGGATGGAGGAGGATGAAGGAGATGCAGAAGAAGGAGATGGAGGAGCGGGGGGAGCTGGCGGAGGAGGGAAAAGCAGCAGCAGCAGCAGCAGCAGCAGCAGCATCTGCCGGCTCCTTGGGAGACCAGGCTACAACACTTGTGCTTCCACATCAGGCGTCAAAACTCCATCTGCATTGGCGCCCAAGGCTGAGGATCTTCCTGCTGCAACGAGCTATGTGAAGCTGGCTGCGTGTTGGCTTGCTCTTTTCGGCTGGTTGTAAGCACCAGAGGCCCACCTAGGCTAGCTCAGCAAAACGAGTTTTCTGTTGTCAGGGGCCACGGAGCAAGAAGAGAAAGGGAAATCACGTGTCAGGAGCTGGGCCTCGTGAAACTAGACACAGAGGACAGTCTTGCGGCAGGCCAGCCCCTTAGACCTGCAGCCGGACCGTGAATCACCGCTCTGGTCCTCATCAGGCCTGAGACTCGGCTGCCGTTTCTGGAGTCTGCTCTGGTCTTCATGGATGACCGGCTTCCTCAGCCTCTGTTCTCCTCTTTTCTCTTGTCGTTGCTTCTGCCGCCATTCTGTTCCCGGTCCCCACGGCCTCAGCTTGTTTGGGTTCTGGCCCGTTGGGGCTCCTCTTCACCTTTGTTCCGAAATGCTTTCCGCTGTTCTTCTTGTTGGCCCAGCTCCTATTTTCGTTCCAGGTCGGAGGTCAGAGGCCAGCTGCCATTGTGTCCCGACCTGTGGTCCTGTGTTAGGAGCGGGCTATGGCGGTCACAACACCAGTATAGTTGTTTAGGACTGCCCATTCACCAGAGCCGGTGGGGTTGGAGGGTGGGGACCGTTTCCCGAGGGAGAGCCCCCGGGAGAGGCCGTTAGTGGCGGCACCTTGTCTAAATTGTCGCACACATGGGTGAAGGGCAGACGGGGGAGACGAACATGTTTGGGAGTGAGTCTGAGAGTCGGACGTGAGTTTCTCATTCATTGGCACAACCTTGCGATTCTGTTTCTGGGCTAAAGGTTGGGACCTGGGCCACCGACTCCCCGTATGACTCCAACAAGTCACTCCTCCTCTCTGAGCCTCGGTGGCCTCATTGACAGGATGAAGGGCTCAGACTGGATCCTCCCTGAAGGGTGTGCCCACTTCTTAGCTGCGCTCCGAGAGGGGACCTACACCATCACACCCCCCCCTCCCCCGCAGTGTGTGGTGGTCTGAGTGGCCCTCCGAGGGGCACAACCTCCAGCGCCCGTCCCTCTGGGACGCAGGTCTGGGTCCGACCTGAAGAAGGAGTTTTCCCTCCTGGCGCAGTGATCCTGCCGGCGAGAGTGGGCACCACCTGCGGCTCTGTCTTCCGATGGTTCTGTGTGCTCACGTCAGCGCTGGGCCGCACAATGAGGATGACGCGATCCCTGCCCTCTAGGAGGCGGAGATAATTCCTTTCTCCGTAAAGACGGTTCCTCCTTCTCCCCTTCCCTTCTTCTGTCTTTCCTCTCCTTTCCTCTCCTTTCTTACTCATTCATTCATTCATGTGACATTTATTAGCTGCCTCTTAGTTTTTGTTTCTGTGCCAATTTCTGCAGATTCCAAGAGAGTAAGACACAGTCTAGCAGGAGGAGCTGGACCTTCTTCCTCCGTCCCTCTCTCCAGCTCTCCTCCTTTCATCTGTTTCTTTCTTTTCCCCTCGTCTAGCACACATGCACTGAAGGACCGCACTGTGCCTGGCACACGGCTGCTCCACATCCCGCTTATGTTCGTTCCCTGGAGCCGCGGTGACAAATGACCACAGACCGGGGAGCTGAAACAACAGACATTCATTCCCCCCAGTTCTGAAGGCCAGAAGCCTGACATCTGGGTGGTGGCAGGGCCGGGTCCTCCTGGGGACCCTGAGGGAGAATCCATTCCGCGCCTCTGCCCTCGCTGCTGGTGGCTCCATCCGTCCTCGGCTCGTAGAAGCATCGGTCCCACCTCCACCTCCCTGTTCACATGGCCTTTCCCTCCGTGTGTGTCTCTCCTTTTTCAATTCTTATAAGGACCCTTGACATTGGATTTAGGACCCACCTTGCCCTAAGGTGACCTCATCTTGAGATCCTTACATTCATGGCATCTGCAGAAAGCTTTAAAAAATAATAATAATAAGGTCACACCCTGTGGTTCCAGGTGCCCAGTCTCTTTGGGGGAACGCTGTTGAACCTCCACACGGCTCCTGACCTCACCCCACCGGGGCCCTTCCGGGGGACCACACGGGGACTCTTCCTTCGTCTCCACTTTAGAGCAGGTTCCGGGCCGGAGAGGCGCTGCCGGCTCCAGCTGCGATGCGAGCGAGGACACTGAGGGCTGCTTCTCTCACGCTCGCTCTTGAGCTGCCAGGCTGCTGATTCTTTAATAAACACTCGGAGGAGAGGTGTCAGGATGGGAGGAAGAGCACGCTGGGCATCTTGGCGTGGCACTCTCCAAAATCAAAGAGGCACAGGGAGCGTGGCTGTCACCTACGTGGCTTGCATTATATGGTAACCTTGCACTGTGGGTCCAGGCAGTGGACAGGAATTTGACTCCAGAAACGGTCCCTTCTGGAGCTGAAGGCACCTGGTGGGGAGGACGGAGCAGGCGGGACGTCGGCAGGATCGGGGGACCGAGGATGCTGGGGGGGGGGTCTCTTCCTGCTCTGCTCCCTCTCACTGCTGTGTCCCCTGCTCTGTTTTTTGTGCTTTTTTTTCGTGCAGGATCACATCCCTGTCCCCTACCAGCCAGACTCCAGCAGCAATCCCTCATCCACGACATCCTCCACGCCTTCCTCACCAGCGCCGCCCCTCCCCCCCAGCGCCACGCCACCTTCTCCCCTCCACCCGTCCCCGCAGTGCACAAGGCAGCAGAAGAACTTCAGCCTGCCAGGTACCTCTGTGCTTGGGGGGTGGTCGAGGGGTTGTTGGGTTCGTGCCAGCATCGTTCTGGGGCCTGGCCATGCTTGAAGTCAGGGTTGAAGGCGTGGGGATTGAGTCTTATATGCAGGCCAACTGCCGCCTTACTTGATCTTCAGAGTAGCCATGAGGTAGGCACAATCAGCTCCATTTACCAGATGAGAAAACTGAGGCTCCGAGAAGTGAAGAGACTCTGTCTCTTGGTGAGCAGCGGGCCAGGGTCTGCACCCAAGTCTAAGGCACCGGCGAGCCTTCTGCTCTGGGGCCGGCAGTTGTCTCAGGGGCTCAAGCCGCTGAAACTGGCAGGAGGAGCCCGTGCCCGGGAGTTCAGGGCCCACACGCCCGCGCAGGGCTGGTCTCCGGGTCTTACCCCAGAGGTCAGGGGGCACCGAGCTGGAGCTCTGGGTTCAACCCTCTGTCCTGTCCCTGTCGTGTGGCCTCTGACTTCAGCTCTCTCACCCCTGAAAGGTGGGTGACAGGACCCCAAGGATCCTTCTAGCTCACAGATTCCCACGTGGGTTCATTCACTGCCTGGGGCTGCATTTTCTTCCTCTTGAAGTTGTCTCCTGGCCCCCTGACTGCATTCATCCATTTATTTCCTTACACAATTATTGTGCATCTACTGCATAGCGGGTGCTGCACGAGGTGCTGTGTACGGAGTGGTGCACAAGGCGCACATGCCCTGTGTGGGTTCCCTGCTGCCGCTGTGACAGCAGCCTTGTGGCCTAAAACGGCACAGATCCCTTATCTTATAGTTAGAGAGGCCACACGTCCAAACTTTTATCTCACGGGCTGGAAGTCACGGTGTCAGCAAGGCTGGTGTCCTCTGGAGGGTCTAGGGCAAGACTCCGTCTCCTTGCCTGGCAGCGTCTGGTGGCTCCAGCATTCCTGGGCTGGTGGCCTCCCATCGCTCCGGCCTTTGTCACATCTTCCACTATCACATCTCCTTTTCTGACTCTCTGACTCTCGTCCTCCCGCCTCCCTCTCCCAAGGACCCTGGGACTGCATTTAGGACACACCCAGAGAACCCAGCATCTCCAGGTCCTCCGCTTAGTTGCGTCTGCCAAGTCCCTTTCACCACGTGCAGTATTGTGGTCGCAGTTCCCAGGCATTAGGACGTGGGGGTGGGGAATCATCCTGCCTGCCACGGTCTCTGTTCTTGCGGAGTTCGTAGCTTCGTGGCAGAGACAGGTGCTAACCAAGCAAACATACATGCAAAAATGCAGGGGGAACACAGTGAGCGCTGTGAGCAAATTCAAGAAGGAAACAAGTTTAAGCGGAAGCGTCGGAAGCAGCCGAGTTCTGCGGAAGGGGGAGAGTTGTCTGGGCAGAGCGAGGGGAGCACGTGCAAAGGCCCTGCCACAGGGAAGAGCCGAAAAAGTGTCCCAGTGGCTTGAGTGCCACCAACGAGGGGGGAAGGCCCCAAGTGACGAGAGAGCTGCAGGGGTGAGGCCTGGCGGGCCTTGTAGGGTGTGGTGGGAATTTCGATCTTGCTGAAGGCACAGTGGAAGGCCATTGCGTGGTTGAGGCAGGGGATGGCGTGAGCATTCTTTCTTCTAGATCCTTCCTTTCAGGAGACCACTCAGCTGCTCTCTGGGAAGACCTTGGGTGGGGGAGTGCTGGGGACTCCAGAGTGGGAGCGCCCTCAGAGCGGCCTCCCGACGGTCTCTGGCGTCTGGTCACCTGCGGCCTCTGAGTCCTCTTGATGCCAGAGACCCAGGAGCCACTCGGGTTTATCAGCAGCCTCTGGGGGCCACTTCTGGCTGGTGTCCCTTATCAGCGAGAGCAGGGCCCACCACTGAGGCCTTTCCCCCTCTCTGGCCACTCCCTCCCTGCCAGGCACAGCTGTTCTCGGGCGCCCAGGGCTGACTCTGTGCGTGCAGGCATGTGCGGGGTGTCCCGTTGCCTGACAGCTGCCCCTTCTCAGAGCAGCGCCTGCTCCCGTTGCCCAGCCTTCCTCCTTAAAGCACTGTAACTGCCAGCTAACCTTTTTGCAGACACCGAATCCCCTGGCTCAGCGGGGGAGGGAAGAGATCAGCTAAGCCTATGGAGGACCTCGGGCGGTTTTCTTTTTTTAATTTTAGCCCCTTGTTGACAACAAAGTGCTTACGTACAATTAGAAACAACAATAAACCAACAACGACAGCAACAACAACAAAGCCCCACTAGGTTTCCTAACAGAAGGTCCCGGAAATCCCGGAAGTCAGTGTTCTTCTGTTTTCAGTTTTCACAGCTTTGCTCCGTGCCCTTGAATGAGTTGCTTCCCTTCCTGGGCACCTTGTTTTCCGGAATCAGAAATTCATCCACTTGGATTCCAGCTCTTTGGAATTTGGGGAATTGCTGCGTTAGATAGGAAAGTGAATCAGTTCAATAAACATGGCTTGCACGCCCTCGGGTACAAGGCACCAGACCGGGTGCTTGGGATCCTGAGATGCCAGGATCTGCTCTCCGCCCTCGGGGGAGGTTTGTAACTCAATTCCGACCTCAGGGCCAGCTCATGCAACTGAATGTCTCTTAATTAAAGACCCTTCTCGTCTGTTAGTTAAAACCACTTAGAGAGATTTTGGCTTACTGGCAGCAGCCAGTACTTCCTCCACACCTACTGTGCTCGCTTACCTCATGTAAGGATGAGCGCAGCCTTGTGGGGGAGACTCGTTGTGCCCCCGTCCGCGTGTGAGAGGGTCGCCCAAGCTCTCACAGACGGCCAGCGGAAGAGCAAGGATTCAGCCCTGCAGGGCCAGCCCCCAGACCCCAGGCTCGGGGCCTCTGTGCTCATGCTCGGTGAGCCGGCTCCCGGCTGTAACTGGGCCCTGAGTGAGTGCCATTGCTTCTGGACACGTCTTCACCGACTGAGGGAGACGCCCATCTGAGCCCATCTGAGCCCACTGCTTTTACTTGGGGACATAAAGCTCTGTATGACCTGTCCATTGCCCCTGACACCCCCTTGCCACCCCGCCCGCCCCCCCCTCCGCTCCAGGCCCACCCCCCCACTGGGATAAGTGGTAACGTCAGAAACCTGGGGATTGTCTGGAAGAACTGGCCTCTGAAGGGGTGGACTGGAAGTCAAACGGATTGCAGGAGAATCTGCAGTGACGTTGAGGAAATTTCTTTTACACAAGTTCTTTTCCCTAAATGTGGAGATTCACTCATACTTGTGGTGGGCAGAACAGCGGTCCCCCAGAGAGGAGCACGTTCTGATTCTGAGATCTGGGAGTATGTTACTTTCTATGCTGAGAGGAGCTTTCGCAGCTGTTTCTGTGTTAAGGATCTTGGGGTGGAAAGATTATCCCGGATTCTGGATTATTGGGGCGGGGTGGGGGGCGGGGACTGTAAGTGTGATCGTGAGGATCCTTGGATGAGGGAGGCAGGAAGGTCGAGGACAGTGGGAGGCAACGTGGGACGCAAGCGGAGACTGGCGTGGCGGGCGATGGGCCGAGAGGTGCAGGCAGCTCCAGCATCCCCGAGGCTAGAACCCCGGGAGGAGCCAGCCCTGCCGCCCTGTGATTTCAGCCCCCGAGGACGTGTCTCAGCCTTCTGACCTCCAGAACTGCGAGACGATAAATTCCTGCTGTTTTAGGCCGCCAAGTTCGTGGTGATTTGTGTCAGCAGCAACAAGAAAACTAATACAACGTTCACTGCAGAGAACTGGGAAAACACAAGAAACTCTTATTAGTTTTTTTTTTTTTAAGCCACTGTCATCACTGTGCCAACAGGGGAAAATGAGGACTTCAGATTATGGTTCTACAGCCTTTCCTCTGGGCGCGTTCTTAGGCGCCTGCCGAAAGCGGTGTTTTGCTCAGGATGACGCTCCGAGTTGGGGTGCTCTGTGTTCAGGGAGCATCGAACGAGAGGGTTTGCTTGGGGGTTCGGAGCTCTGGTGTTTTCACACGTGTTCTCTGTCCCTCAGAATTCGGGGTGTCTGCAGAAGTCCAGAAACCCTCGAGGGCGGGCAGAGAACCTGGCCGTGTGGGTACCCAAAGGCACATTTCCAGGGTGGCACTCACTTGGGTGTTTTCTTTCTTTTGCTAGCGCCCCACTACTACAAATACAAGCAGCAGTTCATCTTCCCAGGCGAGTGCCCTGCGAGCCCAGCCCTTCTGAGTGGGATGGACGGAGGTGAACGTTGGGGAGGACGAGCTCAGAGAGGGCGGTGGTGGAGTGACCAGACCCCAGGATAATGGCTGGATGGGGAGATGGACAAGGAGAATGTAGGGGGTCCCAAGGGCACAAGGGCCCCAGGGAGGTGGTCCGAGAGGGGGTCTGCAGTGGAAAGATGGACAAGGGTAGGAGCGGCCCAGAGCCACATGGCAGGGAGTGATGGTCAGAGGGACTTGGGTTGGGCTCTGGGAGATGTGAAACCAGGCGGCCTCCTCATTCCAAAGGGAATCAAGAGCTAGAAGGGTTCGGAGATGACCAGGGGCTCAGGAGCTTGGGCAGCCCCCTCGGTGACAGTAGGAGATTTGGTCAAGATGTCATTTAGACTGCTGATGCATCTGAGCAGGTAAATTCCAAGCAGCTGAGGAAGGGCGGGGACTGGCCAGCCCCAGGGACCTATGATCTAGCGAGAAGTCACTGGCTATAGTCACCTCCCAGGGGTCAGGCTCTGGGTGGCTGTGGGCTCCGCGTCTGGGTTCTGACTGTCTCATCTCTGACCGCCAGATGTGGTGCCCGTGCTGGAGACGCCGCCCCGGGCGCCCCAGGTCATCCTGCACCCAGTGACCTCGAATCCAATGTAAGTGGGACAGAGGTCACCTGCCTCCACCCTGGCCCTTCGGTCCGCTCAGCATCCCTGTTTCTTCTTCTCCTCCTTCCTGGAACCGGTGTGGTCGGGGGGTGGCAGGGGCAGAGGGTGGAGGGGGCAGAGAGACGTGGGAGTCAGTCAGGCAAAGAGCGGGAGGGTGTGACAGCCCAGGCCGAGAGAGGCAGCTCTGCCTTTTGTCCCTGGCCCTGCCTGTTGTGTGTGTGATTTCCAGGGGCCGGACCACTTCCTTAGGACCTCCAGATCCCCTGTGATCAGTGAGACAACTTGCAGGCAGTAACTAGGGCTTGATAGAAGGGTACTTATTCTATGTGCTGCCCCCTTTTACAAAGTATAATTTAGGTTTACGCCAGGGATCAGCAGATTACAGCCTATGGGACCAATCCAGCTGGCCGCATGCTTTTTATAAATAAAGTTTTATTGGAACACGCCACGCTTATTTGTTTACAGCACACTGTCCCCAGAGGCTCTCGGGCTCCAGCAGCAGAGTCAAGTGGTGGCGACAGGGACTGTGTGTCCTAGAAAGCCTAGAATGTTTCCTGTCTGGCCCTTGAGAGAACAAGTTTGCCGACCTCCGGTTTATACCATTGTAAAATTACTTAAGCTGATTTTGGAAAATTTGGACTGTTGTGTAAAAACAAGAAGAGAAAAGGATCACGTATCATCCTACCACTGTTAGATGTGAGCTCTTTCCATTCATAGTTTATATACTTGCAACCCACGATATATACACGTTCTACCCTACTTTTTCCCCTCTCTGTGCGATAACATCACGATTTTCATATTATTTCGGACTTTTCGTGGACATTGTTTTTAACGGTTGTAAAACACAGGGCCCGGCACAAATAACGCCCCTGTTAATGACAAAATCTTTTATTACAAAATCATAAGCACGTCATTCTGTAACATAACAGTATCACACTCAAGCACACCATATGAGGTTTCAGGTGACTTGTTCAAATCTCTGTCCACCTCGTGCGGGATGTTCACGTACCCTACCGACCACTCTCGGTCCAGCAAGCCCCACTCCTGCCGGCCCTGTGTTACATCACGGCGGAATCATTCCCCTAGCCACTGCCTGGTTGCTGGCTCTGACTCTCCCATGTTTCACTGCGTGTGGGGCATCCTTAGCATCCTGAGGTTACACACCCTCCTTCCAGGTGCTCTATGGCTTGTGCGGCCAGAGTGAAGTCACCTTCCTTAACTTCTTTGGTTGTGACCAGAGTCCGGGGCTTGCTAGGGACCGAGCTTCTGTTTGGCTGGTTTTTGCCTCCTTGCTGCTGCTTCTGACTCTGCCACCTGCCCCATCCTCTCCGACCCCGGTTGTGGACTTTGTTAAAGACCCAAAAGCGTCCATCTCTGGGCTCCAGGGAGCAGCCCTGAGCCAGGGGACATTGTGCGGACGTGCAGCTCCGGGTCGTTACTCCGCTGCGCACAAACCAATTCCACAGCTCCGTGCAAGACGAACCCCAGGTTATTAACTGACAGTCAGGGAGTGCCAGCAAGAAAACAGAGTTAATAACTGCCTGCGATCTGCTTTGATGTGCGAGGAGTGATGGGAACCAACTCCACACAGAGGGGAAATAATTGAATAGCCCCGGCTGCTGTAATCACGCCCTGATGCCAGCGAAGAGGCCCCGGTTCCCAGGGTGCGAGGAGGGACTCCAGCTGCGTTGTTCCATCCCAGCCTCCCCCGGGGTGTCAAGTTCCCAGCGCATCAGCTGTCACGTGCGGCTTCACTCTGCCCTCCCAGCCTGAACTATAAATAACTGGTTAACGTGATGGCAAATGCCACTCTGACCGACCCTTCTAGGTCTTATGGTCTTTCGGGCCCCCTTTCACCCTTCCAGCAAGTGGATTGACTCTGTTAGTTGGGCCAGCAGCTTCCTTGGGGTCTGAGGGTCAGGATAGGGGAGGCCCCCCAAATGAGGAGGTGGGGGGGGGATCGGCTAAGCTGGGGAAATAGGAAGGGGGCATGGAATCCATTGATTCTTTTCTCTCCATAGTTGTAGCCTACCCCATAAACACACATATATCCCCTATTCTAAACCCCCCTGAAAAAACCCTTAACACATGACACCCCACATCCCATCACATCCCACATACTCCAACATTCCCCTCTTATCCTCAGGACACACCAATGACACCAAACTCGCACCCACAGGACAGCTTCTGCACAGAGCACATCCCATAATACCTTCACAATCCCTTCGATATAGATACTTAGTACACACACACACACACACGGCCCCCAGTGCCATACCCAGCCTGTTCCCATATTTACAACACAACTACAGCTCCTGAGCTCGTGAATGTGAAACACACACACACACACACACACACACACCCTCTACAGTCCAGTTCCAGTCCTGTATGGCCTCGCTTCCTCCTTCTCATTCTCATTCCACACGTCTCAGTACAGTGTGCCCAGCAGGGTCCAACTGAACAAGGTGGACCTCCAAACCCATCCAGGAGCCCTCTCTCCTGGGAATTTCCATCTCAGTCCCTGTATTCAATTCCCACGGAACTCTCGGCCCTAGTCCCGTGTAGCCTTTTTTGCACAATATCTGAGTATTCTCCTTAGTTCCTTCAGTAGTAATGTAACGTTTCTTAAAGTCAGGAGCCAGGCCAGTTTCAACTCTACATCCTTCTAAGGGGTTAGCACTGCTCCTGGCACATCATTTTAATCGAATGAATAAATGAATGAGCGAGCAAACAAACCCATGAACACTAGGGTCCTTCCCAAAGATCCCACATCTGAGTGACCTTCAGAGACCTGATTAACTCTTTCCTAGGGAGCACGCAGGGCTCTGGGGGTCCGTCCACCCGTGGCATTTAGGCCAGTGTATAAGGACGCCGCTGGATTGGTGGGAACCAAAGCAGTGATGAAAAATGAACCCTAAACAGCCCAGAAAAAACTTATTCAAAATAATATCCATGTGCACTGCTTTTTTTTTTTATGGCGAGGGTATGGATTATTCCAAACGCCAGCGTGGAAGGGAAACTCGCGGTGAAGGCTTGGTGGCGAGGACTTCTCACTTTAGGGCTCCTGGTACAAGGGTAAACTCAATACCTGGTCCCGTACCTTTGCCCCTGAGGGTCACGTTTATTTTTCTTTCTTTAAAGCTTGGAAGGAAATCCATTACTTCAAATTGAAGTGGAGCCAACCTCAGAGGTGAGAATGGGCGATCGGGAGAGGGGGCGGGGCGGGGGCAGCCCATCCTGGGGCTTCCCAGCATCCGGCCAAGTCAAGGGATGCCTTTGATGATACAGAGGGCTGGGGGCACCTGGGGGGTGCGGGGCCCCTGAATGATGGATGTTCTGCCTCCAGGACAACTACCAAGCGGTGACCCCTCCCGGCACCAAGCCTAATGGGCCGTTATATGGTGTGCATCACGGAAAAGCTAGTTGTGCGGAAGTTGGCAAGCAATTTGCATTGTTGGTTAAAAAACCAGCTCAGGGCTGGATAAGTCCCCGGGGGCTTTGTGCCCCACTGCCTTTCAAGAATACAGGGGAGGAGGTGGGGGCCTCAGGGACACCGGGCTTGGCGGGGTGTTGAGAACATTATGGGGCTCTTTCCCCACTGCCAGCGGTGCTCGAGGAGTAAGTTCAGTGTCCTGGGTGAGCTCTCCCCGGGGGCCCCCCAAACTGAAAGGAAAAGAGTCAGGCTCGCCAGCGAAAACCATGTCCTTTCCTAAAACTCCCTCAGTTGGTGAAAAGTGATACTGGGAGATGCCGATGTTTTCTGTGTCATTTCTCCTGAGTGTGCCACTGAGCACAGCTCTGGGGTCAGGAAGACCTGCCTCCAGCCAAGGGCCACCTCCTCAGGATGTCCAGTCAGGCCCCAAGCGCCTGAGAATTCCCACTGACTCAGGCACCTGCCGCTCCCACATTCCAGCAAGAGTTTCGGGGTTAGGGCACCTCCCAGACCCCACGCTGGGAAGGCGGAACTCTAGACTTTGAGCGTTTCTTATGAGGCTGAGCCTCAGGGTGCCTGAGCCTCGTGGGCATGTGGGATAAAAATGCAGATTCCTGGCTCTGGCCTGCTGGTAGTCAGATTCAGTAGGCCTGGGTGGGGCCCAGGAACCTGCCGTTCCTCCGGCATCTCAGCTCAAGCACAGGTTTCATAAAGGGCTCAGGTCTGTGCGAATAACTCAACAGGCCTTTGTCTCATTGAAAACCTCACCCCCAGGGCAGATTTTATTGCACACCCCCCAACTTTGTGACAAAGAAAGGAGGGCTCAGAGAAGGAAAGCAACTTGCCCAAGGTCACACAGCAGCCAGATTCCAGCTCCTTGGGACTGACTCTTAAGCCCATTCCGTCAGCCTCTCGCCCTCATATCCCCTGCCCCGCCCCCCTCCCAGCCACTGCACAGGAACCCCAGGCCTCTGGCCCGTGCAGAGAAGCTCCAACCTCTCCCAGCTTCTGATGCATCAGTTCCAATGTGCTGGGGGAAGCAAAGGGCACTCCACATTGAGGGTTGTCACGTGTTACATACAGACACTTGACGTACCCAGATTTCGGCCCATCATCTGTATCGCATGCACATAAATAGGCAAGTCAAAGCGTTGTGGTAGCATAGGAGGGAATCAGACATTAGGAGTGAGACCCCTGAGTCGTAATTCTAACTGCCTGTCTGTGCGCCCTGGAACTAGGTACCTCCCAGGGTGGCCAGCCACCCTCCTTGCTCCGACGGAGGGGGTTGTCCAAGGTGCCCGAACCCGGAAGTCCCAGGAAACTGGAGTGGGTGGTCCCCTGAGCAGTTTTCCTCTCTGAGCCTCAGTTTCCACCTGGGCACAAGAGTTGGTTGAGTTCAACCTCCCTTTCAGCTCCTTCACTGTGTGTGGCTGTGGACACACGGAGAGACACCCGTGGGCACACACAGGAGCCCACACCGGGACCCCTGGGGAGGCGGGACAGGGCGGGAGCAGCGGTGACCTCTCTCCCCCTCCCGCCGCAGAATGAAGAGGGCCACGACGAGGCCGAGGAGTCGGAGGACGACTTCGAGGAGATGAACCTGTCCCTCCTCTCAGCCCGGAGCTTCCCGAGGAAGGCCAGCCAGACCAGCATCTTCCTACAGGAGTGGGACATCCCCTTCGAGCAGCTGGAGGTGGGCGAGCTCATCGGAAAGGGCCGCTTCGGGCAGGTGTACCACGGCCGCTGGCATGGGGAGGTGGCCATCCGGCTGATTGACATCGAGAGGGACAACGAGGAGCAGCTGAAGGCCTTCAAGCGGGAGGTGATGGCCTACCGGCAGACGCGGCACGAGAACGTGGTGCTTTTCATGGGCGCCTGCATGAGCCCGCCCCACCTGGCCATCATCACCAGGTCAGTCCCACCAGGGCCCCCGCCCGTGGGTCGCATCCCAAAGCTCTGCTCCCAGGACCCTCGAGAAATGTGGATCCTGGTTCACTCAGCGTCCTGGCCAGTAGAGCATCCCTGTCTCTCTCTGTCATTCTCAGTGTTTGTGGTTTTAAGGCGTGTGCTTCCAGAAAATTCTCTCAGTGCTCAAATTCCTTGGTAGCACACTGCATGGAGTCTCGGAAAATCGGTTCTGGATCTCCCTGTGCTCCAAGTGTTTGTGAGGCCATGTCTCTGAGACTCACCTTTTCCACAGGTAACTGGAATGGGTTACACTAAATCAGGGTCTGCCGACTTTTTCTGGTCAGGGCCCAGTCATAACTGTTTTCAGCTTTGAGGGTCGTAACAGTCGCTATAGCAGCTACTTAACTCTGCCACTGTAGTGTGAATGCAGCCGCAGACATGATGTAAATGGATGTATGTGGCTTTGTGCTGATAAAACTTTATTTGCAAAACCAGGCAATGGGCTGGATGTGGCCCACGGATGCAGGTTTGCCAACCCTGGGGTAAGATTCCAATGACTATTACTCCAGCTTTCACGAAGGCATCAGGGTCCACTTGCAGGGCTGTACCACTGTGGTGTTAAATGTCCAGGGTCTGTGGTCTGGGCTGGGGGAGTCAGTAGAGAGCTGACATTAGGAAAATGTCAGGTGGTAGGAACTTTCTTGGAGTTGCTCCCTCTAACCTTGCACAGTGCCATGAGGCATTGAGAAATACAGCTTTGGTTTTAGTTGAACAGTTGTGGAACAGGCCTTTGGTGTGTTCTTAAACCCTGGTATCTGCTTTCTTGTTGCATTAAGACTGGCCACAGCAGTGGCCTTCTGGGTGTAGACTGTCATGCCAAGGTCAGTTAGGAGGTTTCTCCTTCCCATACTCAGCTCAAGCAATGAGATCTCGAATACGCAAGGCTCATGTGTTGGCAGGTGCCATAGCAAGGGCTGTGGGCTCAGGGAAGAGCTGCCGTGTCTTTGATTCATTCCTTTATGATACAAAGCCTCCTTGAGTACATTTGTAAGACCCAGGTGATTGGTAGAAGGTGTGTGATTGTCCGTCATCACTGATTATGCAGACGATGGGTTGACTTCAACCCGTGTGTCAAATAGCACGTGTTTGCAAAGGATTGGAGATTTAGGTATGGCCCTCCAACTCTCCTTAAATTGGTATAAAAACTGTGGTTCTCAGCTCTTCCCAGGACAGAAGTGGCTCTCAAATAATCAAACCAGGTAGTATTCAGAAGCTGAGCAGTTCTGATTAGGTGAGTGTATCGGTAAGCTTTTGCTGAGTAACAAACTACCCCAACGCTTCAGTTTCTTTCAGACCTGGGGACAGTTCTGTACTGAGCCAGGCTCAGTAGCTGGGCTCTTGGATGTGTCTGTGGTCAGCTGATGGGTGAGACTAGGGGCTGGTCAGTATTGGATGCCCTCCAGGTTGGCGGGCTGGCAGCCTTGATCTCTTCCACACGGCCTCTCATCCCCCAATAGGCTGGCGCCGGCTCATTCCCATCATGGTCCCAGTGCTCCAAGTAGAGTGAGAGGTCCAGCCCTAACGGACAAGTGCCATCCACATCTCTGTTTGTATTTCATTGGCTAGTGTCCGTTGGCCAAAGCAAGTCACATGATCAAACTCCATTCAAAGCATGGAGAAACAGACTCTGCCTCTGGATGGGAGGATTTGCAAGTCATGTTGCAAGGACATGGACGCAGAGAAAGGGACAGTCTGTGGCCATTTATACAGCCTGTCAACACGAGACCCTCAGTTCCCTTTCTTCCCCGGGGTGCATCATCACCTTCATGAGCAGGCAATCAACAGCCCTTTACTTTTGCCCACTGCTCCCCCTAGTCTGCTCCCGTAACTTTTTCCCTGGTCAGTTCCCCACCTTCTGGCCTACAGATCCCTCTTTTTACATCCTCAAATTAGAAATTAGAAATCCATTGTCTTTCTTCCTTCACCTGGACTTTCTAAGTACCTCCTGCCTCCTGCCCTCCAATTTTGTCAGCATTGTCAGTGGAAGCCGGGTACCCAAGCCTCTCTACCCCTTTTCCTAGGGCTGGCTAATTGGAAATAGATGGGTTCAGTTAGCAGCCATCCTTGAAAAATAAGTGGCCATTATGAAAATGCGCCTCTCCATCCTACAAGCCAGCTGTGTTTGCGGCCCCTTTTCTGTTATGTACAAAATTCTGAGCCCCCTCCCAAGCACCATTACTGCCTGCAAATTTCACAAATAGCGCAGCCTTTTCCTGGCACCGCGATAAAGGCTCTGCAGCTTTGGGACATCTAATTGGTCTCTGAAGTGTTTTGATATTTTGTGTGTAGAAGCCAGATGAGCTCCCAAAGAAGCGGCATTTATTCCATATTACTGTGTCATTATATATTTGTCTCGGGGGGGAGGTCTGGTGCACCCCTGTTTCCCATTTAGCACCGTCCACTTGTTGGCCATCCAGGTTCCTTATCGGAAGGCTCGGTTTGAAACCAAATATTTGAGTAATTTGATTAATCACTTGCCTTCGCACACTTGGCTGGCAGAGGTGGACGGTCGGATGATGGCCAACCAACTGGAACAATTTTTGGACTCTGGATTTATTTTACAGGGAACATAAGACCAGATAATTACCTGGCACATTCTGGATAAATTCACAATGGCATGTTCTAGCCAATTACTTAGTAATTATCATCGAAGTTAACAAGTATTTCTAAGATTAGCTTCCTTGTAATGCAGTGTGTAGGGCGCTTGGAAAATGAGTAATCACCAACTAGTTACCCTACTGCTATCTCCCCAAATGCAATTAGCAGGATTGCTAAATCGTCTCACAATTGGGTCATTACGAGATAGCAAAGCTATCGACAGTCTGCACAATAGCTCATTTTAAAAACTCCAAATGGGATCCGAACGCCACTAAAGATATAGTGGAATGAAAGCATCTCTCGCCCTCCCCCCTTGCTGCACAGGAGACAGCCCTGCAGAGAGGCAGAGAGCAAGCAGTCCAGGCCGGGGGTGCAGCAGGTGCAAAGGCCCTGAGGTGGGATGAGATGCACATGTTTGAGGACCAGAAGGAAGCCCAGGGGTGCCCGGCAGCATGGTGGTGTGGCGGGAAAGGCCCCCAAAGTGCAGACGAAGGCCTGGAGAAGACCCAGTGCAGAGGGAAGCCAGGGAGAGACTTCAGCCTGGAGCTGCTCACACTGCTCTGGAGGCGCCTCAGGGGCCAGGCTGCGGCCTCCTCTCGTGCTCAGCGAGTCGGTCTGTGTGTCAGAGCTCATTTGGCAGGGAGCAGCGATGGCATCAGCCCCGCCGAGCCCTGATGGGTACAGCAGACGACATGGGGCTCTGGGGTATCCTGGCTGTCGGGGCGGCTTTTCTACCTGCGTGTGGCTGCAGCAAAGGGGCTTGATGGCTCAGAGAGTAGGAGGGGGCGGGAGTTCGGGGGTAGCATCGCGCCTTGTTATGATAGAGGGGCCTGGGTTGTGTGCCCCAGGAAAGGGAAGGAAGGAAGGACAGGGTTTCCCTGCGATTCTCGGAAGAGTTTTCTACATTTACCAGTTGGCAAGTGTCGTCAGTCCCTCTGCCCAGTGCCTGGGTGTGAATGCAATGTCACCGTCACGTGGGGTGGACTGTTTCGCCTGCGTGCCTACGACCTCCAGCCACCCCCCATCTCCCGGGGACACGGTAGTAACGAAATCCCCTGGGGCCTCGTTTGCACACCATTATAAGGCAGGTCAGTATCAGGAACCGTTTAATAGATTATTTATTTCCAACTCCGAATCAGTTCCTGTTTTTCAGGCTTTCAGATACAATAGCGCCAAGCTGCTATATTTGACAGACAGGCAGATGGAGGGCCTGCCTTCGGCGAAGACCGTAACTCGATGCCCACTTGAGATCTCGACTTGCTTTTTCTGTCGCTCTGTACTTGTGATCTTTCTGATTCTTCCTCCTTCGGGCCAGTGTGATTGTCCTAAATATAACATACAAGAGTTGGGGGGCCTGAGCACATGGAGATTACGTTCCCCCATCATCCATCGGCTTCCTTTTATGTTCAAAAAGCTGAATTGCTTTCCCTTTATAAAGTGCAGCTGAAAAGGTTTTTTGTCTGTGGCTGCCTTTAATTGTGCTGGAATGTAAAGCGTCCGGGACTTTTGTGAAGGAAGGGCTATAAATGTACTGCATCATTATCATTATTATTATTAGCATCATCTCATGTACATCACTTACGCCTGTTGCTGGAGGATCACATGACTGACAAGAGGACTTGCACGGTGAAGGCTTGGCCACTGGACACCACTTGCTTCCACTCGCAAAAGATTCCGAATTAGCCCGTGTGACATCTTTCATCACTTAAAAAATAACTTTTGTGTCTTCACAAGTGATAACTCATCTGTTACCGAAAACGCAGATCAGCAAAAAGAAGAGAGTGAAATTCACCCATAATGTTTCCAGCCCGAATCACATTCACATTTGGCCGTGTATCCTTCCAGAAAGTTTCCTTTAGTATACAGCAGGTCCTTAAACAATGTCGTTTCATTCAAGGCTGTTTCATTACAACATCGGTGACACGCTCTGGGAACTGACCTCTTGTTTGTATCAATTAGCCTGTGGTAAAAGTGGCTTCGTATACATCGGTATGCTTCAAGTCCCATTGGACGACATTCAGTTAGGGCGTGTTGTGCGTGAAACTCACAGTCCGTATGTATCAGGGTGATGGCAGCTGCTGTAACAAATCCGCCAAAAACCACTAGGTGGCTTAACACAACGGAAGTCCATTTCTAGCTCATATGATAGTCTCAGATGGGTCTTTCTGGATTGTAGGTGGCTTTTCTGTGTGCGGGGAGGGATCCAAGAGCAATCCCACCTTTTGGAGTCACCCGAAGGCTCAGAGTTCTCTGCTTCTAGCTGGGGAAAGAGTAAAGAGCATGGGAAGGCATGTGGGAGGTTTCCGTGAGCCGTGCTTAGAAGTGGGGCACATCATTCCTTCCCTGCGTCCCGGGCTGGCACGGTCCCTTGACCACACTTGACCGTGAGGGAGGCTGAGAAAGAGCTCACTGTATTCCTCGGAGGAAAAGGACCTGGGTTTTGGTGAAGAGCCCACAGCTCTGTGACCCACAGACATTTACGGATGGATCCCCCATCCTGTTGAGGGTGATTCATCAGGCCGCCCTGTGTTGTGACTCACTGTTTCACCAGACACTGTATGTGTGAACACTCCCTTTTCAAAAACGTAAGCCTATTGCACATTTCTTCACTCCTGTTTGCCTCAGTTTCCTCATCTTTCAAATGGGGATCATGTTGATCTGTCTTGCAAGGGAGGGATAGGAATTAAAGAGCTTATATAGAGAGGCTATAGCTCAATACCTCCTGAAACTGGAGGTGCTTGATACCTTGTATCTCCTAGTGGCTATGGTAATAATGATGGTATTCTAACAACGGTGATGACGGCAATAACGATCATGATAGCAGCAATTAGGAGAAGTGGCATATTTCGTCTGAGGCACCTTTGGCATTACAAAACAGCAGGTGTTTTGTGTTTATTAGAATATCAAATAATTCGAGGCGATGGCTGTGGCTCGACTACTCCGACTTGTGTCCCAGCTCTGGCATGTTCCTTGGCCAGATTTCTTAACCTCTTTAAGCGTCCAGCCATCCAGGAGGCGATGTTGAGTGAGGAGCTGGATATACTGGTCTCAAGCTCATATGAAAGGTTGGGGCTGGAAATAGCCCGTGGGTGAGTCATCTGCACAGAAGCGGTGATTGGAGCCGTGGGCTTCCGTGGAAGCTGAGGTTACCCAGGAAGACGGGGGAGGGGGGGTGTCACCCGAGGACAGAGCCTGGAGCACCCCCAGCCTTGGGTGGCCTGCTGGGGAAGGGCCACCAGCACAGGGGGCTGAGAAGAAGCAGGCTGGTCAGTCCAGGCAAGCAGGGGAGCGTGGGATTCTGAAGCTAATCCGCAGTGGCTCCCACTGCCCAACGGCCCCTCCCGTCACGTTTTATTTTCACTGGGGGCACGTCTCACCAGAAGGTGACAATTCTTACGTTTCTCCATTTGTTTGCTTGTAGTCTCTCTTCCCCACCTCCCCTCCCCGATTCAGCGTAATCCCCAGGAAAGCAGGGACCTCAGCTGTTTGACTCACCTGTGTATCTCCAGCCCCTGAAATGTCAGGTCCTTCCTAAACACTTGTTGAATAGATGAACAGAAGTTTTCAAAAACATAATCACACACACAGTCGCTGCAGGCGAGTGTAGCAGCTCATAGCGAGTGGTGCTGCTAACTTCGCATCGCTGAGAAATGGGTGAGGCCTCAGTGACACGTGCGCTGAGCCCGTCGGAGGGTGGCTATGGGACGGCCTCAATATAAATAAAGAAGGGGTACGTGGTGTGATGTGAATGATAATAAGATAATGAAGAGCTGTGTGGTTTCGGGGCCTTTGCCGCCAGCGTTCGTCACGGGTAAGGTCCCGGGTGGGATGGCCTCTGCCCCCACGGAGCCTCCAGACAGACCCGGAACTGAATGATGCTCAAACTGTGTTGTAGTCTCTGCAGTGGGGTCCCAGGGGGCTGTGGGACCCCGAACTGGCCCCTTTACTCAACCAGAGAATCAGCCAGATAGACAAGGAAGCATTGGCATTCCTAATAAAAGCAGCACCGTATGCAGAGGGCAAAAGCGGGCGATACCAAGCTCAGGGTTGTTGCGGGGAGGGAGTCCTGAGCTGGAGTTTAGGATCCTCTCCCGGGGAAACAGCAAAAGATAAGGAGGTGGAGACCATCTCAAGGGACCCTGTGAGCCACGCTAAGGAGTTCAGCCAGAGGCAGGACCCGGCCTGGTTTGCATTTTAGAAAGCCCGCTTCGGGGCAACCCCTTCTCCTAGGAGAGCTGCCGCAGGGTGGTTGCCGCATTCCCTCCTCTGAGAGTGGTGCGGACAGTTGGTGTCGAGCCTCCCCGGCCGTCAGCAGGAGCCCAAGCAGGTCTGAGTGCCCTGGGTTCTAAGAGGTAGAACTCTTGGCGTGGCTCCCTACGGGGAGTGCAGCAGCGCGCTGGCCGTCCTCTGGAAAGGAAGATTTTTTTCAACAGCTTTCACTGTTTACCCACGCTAAAAATAGCCAGCAGCGCTGCCATGTTTTGAAGGCAAGTGTGGGCAATGTCAGGCCCCTGACATGTGTTCCAGCGACCACAGGGATGGTCTCCTCAGCACAGCTGGCAGGCGGAGGTCAAACAAAGATTCAGGAGCATACGGGTGGCTTCACGGAGAGGGGCCACACTGTCATCAAAAGCCGGTGACACGGCACTCCGATTAACCTGTATGGAAATACCAGGTTTTCTGCATTTTCAGCCATTTCTGCAGTCCTCAGAAGTGGGTACCAGTCAGCTCCCCATTTCTGGACAAGGAGACAGAGCAACAGAGCACCATGCCTAAGGTCACGAAGCTAGAAAGTGGCAGGATTTGAACCCAAGACTGGTTCAGGCCCAAATGCGTAGCAAACTACCCAGTTGCTCTCTTTACCATTTCATCCGCACCTAAGTCCATCCCTGTTTTTCACGTCTCAGAACCCTCCACTGCCCGGTCCCCTTCTCCAGGGGGTGGGCAGGGGCACAGAGGCTGGCCTGCCTCCAAGTCATTTTCATTGTCCGAACCAACAGAGTCTCTGGCTTGGGACTTGCTGAGTTGGCAGCAGGTGCCAGTTGAAAGCCCGGCCTCTGCCCCTTTCCCTCTCCCTCCTGGCGGCAGCCTCCAGGGCCCCTAGCGGGCAGGGAGCGGGAAGGGTTGGATCCGCGTGTTTCCGCTGCTCCAGGAACTTGCCGGCCTTGGGGTTCGGTGGGATACGTCACCGGCCTGATTCCAGTCGCCCGGGCACTGCTTGTCTTCTGCTTTGTCCCTGCCCGATTGTGTTTAAGATAATTAAGCCCATACATCATACAATAAATAGATATTGATTCTTTGTCACCGAGTCTATCAGGATTGATTGACCACTGGGATTACTGCTTTCCTCAATCAATGGGGAGGCAGGGGGATTAATAAATCTTGATAATGACTGGCAACAGGAAAATCAATAGGCACATTAATGTATGCATTGGGAGCATGTATCTTTGAATGTGAAATGAGAGTGTGTTTTGGAAGCAGAGGGGAACAAGAGAGGCAGGCAGGACAGAGAGAGAGAGACTGTCGGCATCCGTTGATCTAAGCCCTGTACCCGGTACATGGCAGGGGCCCATTGATTTTTGGTGAACTGCAGAAATCCAAACAGAGGTTTGCTTTAAAAACAAACTGTATTTAGTGTTCACTTTTTTTAGTTCGCTGGACGTCTGAGTACCCAGAAACCCCCTCTTCCCATGGGCTGCGTTGTTGTTAATGCGTTGTTCGGCCCCCTGGGGAGAAGGAAGGAGAGGAGGGGAGGACTGGATGGGAGAGTGGAGGGGACAGAAGGAGAGACCCGGCCGTGGAGGGGCTGGCCACTCACTGAGAAGGAGATTCGAAATGACCTCAGGCTCAGGAAGCAAAATCGAGAGTTTGGTTGGCATTTTGAGTGTGAAGGGTGTGAGTCTTTCAGGGGGCAGTGTTAATTCCAGGAGGCATTTAGAAACATCGCTGTTCAGAGATGAGCTCTAGATTGGGGATTTAAAACTGGGAGCCAGCTGTGTTGTGGGGTGCTAGGAGCTACAGGCCTGGGGAGATGGCCTGGGGCGGTGCTTCTCAAGCTTGACCAAGTGTCAGGATCCCCTCGGGGGCTTGTGCCAAGGTACATTGCTGAGTTCCACCTCTGGAGTTTCTGATTCCGAAGCTCTCGGGTGAGGGCCTGAGAAATTGCATTCTTAACACAATCCCACGTGATGCTGCTGCGGGTGTGGGAACCCCACATTGAAAACCAGTGGCCCTAGAGCAAAAACCAAAGTCAAAAGAGGACGGAGTGTTCCCACGAGGGAGACTGATGAGAAGCGACCAGAGAGCTGGAGGAAAACCAGGGGAGATGGTTGTCATGGAAGCCGGGGGCAGACAGTGTTTCAGCAAAGGGGGTGTGGTCAGCAATTCAGAAGCCGGTGCAGAAAGGACAGAGAAGATGCGATTGGAAAGCGTCCCTCCGAGCTTTTGCAGCCTTCACAGTTTGTTGGCCTGTGGTTTACACCTACTCGCAGACTTCCCTACTTACCTGCCCAGGGACCATGGACAGCCCCACCTGGGTGCCTGCCAGGTGCCTTTCCAGGTTAGGGCTCAGGCTCAAGCGGCAGTGGAGCTCCTCACCCTTCCAACCGGAAGCATGGTGCCAGTGACAGTCGTCGGGGGGTCTGAGGCACAGTGGGGAGGTTCAGTCCCGGGAACAGTTCCCAGCAGGAAGGAGCTGAGATTCTTCACATCGGCTGTGCAGAGTCGCTGAGGCTGCATCTGCGTCTCCTCCCGGGGGTGTCCTCTCTGGCCCCCGCATGGTGTTTTGCTCAAAACCCGTCATTGCTACCCAGCCGTCACTATCCTTCACAGATCAGGGTGGGAAGTTGATTGCTGGGTTGAACCATTTTTAGTATGAAAGAGGGTTCTGTTGTGAAATGGCTTTCTGAATATTTATTATGGGAAACATTGGTTGAGCATCTACTACATGCTGAGTTCTGTGCTGAGGACTTCATGGATGTTGCTACTTTGTTGAGTCGCTGTCCCCGTTTTACAGAGGAGGAGCCTGGGATCTAGGGGGAGGAGCTGGCCCATCCTCAGACACACAGCTGGTGTGAGCTGTACTGTGTTATCTTAAAGGCTGAACTAATGCTGTGTTTGAATATCATTTTTGGTCATTCTCCAAAACCCTCCAGATGAGTTTCGTAGCTCACAGTCATGGTCTGGCCACCCCTTTTACCCTTGGGTGCAGAGTAAAATTTATGGGGCTTCCCCACCATATAGAAATTTTACACTGGAAAAGAACAGGGCCTTGCATATCAAAGCTCTGTTTCTGTGTGGCGTCCAGTGCCTGGCCTTGTCGGTCATCAGAATGTACAGGTTGAGTGTACAGGTTGAGCAAATAGCCTGTGGGGAAAAGTCTGGTTTACCAGTTGTCTGGATCTAAGTAATTAGATAGTGCAGATTTGTCAACTGAAGTCTTTTTGTTTCATATTAGTAGTCATTAGGCCTTTCTGAGCCTCAGTTTCTGCGTCTGTACAGTGTAGGTCATAAGAGCCCCTTATATCTTACAGGAGTGTTGTAAGCATTAGGTGAGTTCGTATATGTGAGACTGAGAACAGAGCCTGGCATGGATCAAGTACCATGAGGCATGGGCATTTGTTATTGTCACGGCTGCTGTGACTACTGGCCCTGCCCCGTGGGTGCCCAGCGGAGGTGACACAAGTACAACTCTTGACCTTTGCTGCAATAGAAGGAATGGTGGAGATGGAGTAAGGAACCTTGTCTTTTGCTGGCTGTGTGACCTTGGACAAATCACTTCACCTCTCTGAGCCTCAGTCTTCTCATCTGTAAAATGGGGATAACTGTATATTTCCCTGGGTGGCTAAGAGGGGAAAATGAAATGGCAAAACTAAAAACTTCATAAGGTGACCAGGTGTCCCCAAAAAGAGTTACTCACACATGTGTCTTTCCACAATGCCAGGTTTATGAGGGGAGACTCCCAATAAGCGAGTAGAATCACACACAGGTTACACAGAGAGAGAGAGCGGGAGCTTATGCAGTGGAAGTGGGCAGAGCAGGAGTCCGGGGTGAAGTCCCGGCCGCTGGCGGCATCCTCGGGTGAAGAGGCAGGTGTGGGTCTCAAGCCAGGGGCTGCAGTGGCGGGACAGTCTGGTGGGGTAGAGTCAGGCAGGGCTCCGAATGTCTCATGGGAGGAGCTCTGAGTCCTTGAAACCCCCTGGGGTGGAGGGCCCACCCATGTCGGTGTCCAGACGGAGTCCTTATCTGAGTGTGCAGACTTGTGGTTTGGGGGCATTTCCGTTACACCCCATTACCTCAGTCTTGACCTAGCACTTGACCTGTCTGCCATGGCTGACCGTGATTCCATATTGGATTGTCAAAGGCATCCAAATGTCTGCTCCGCTCTTGCTTTATATACCCATATTAAAGAAATGTGGGGTAATTGAAAGATAGATCATCACCATAGTATATGAAGGATCAACTATGCATCTAGTATTATTCTAAGCATGTTGGCTCCTCCCAGCTACCAGGTGAGGCTGGTCCTTCCGTAACGGCGGAGCTGAGATGTGAACTCACGTCTGCTGCTGTCAAAGCCAGTTTACGCAAGTGCTTTAATGGCAAAGAGAATTTTCTGGTTGAATTGGATTCGCAGGTGGCAGTGACTCAAGTTTAAAGTTCGGACTGCCACCGAGGTGTCCTGCGATCAGTCCCCCCCCCACCCCGTCCTGGGGCTCGGCCCGCCCGCGGTCTCCGGGGAAGTGAGTTGAGAAGCCGAGCCCGCTCTCCCTGGCCCTCCAGTCACCGTCTCACTCCGGCAGAAACAAGTCTTGTCATCAGAAAGTTACTCTCGCTTTTAATCAAAAGATTCACCTCTGAGTCCTCTCCAAAAGAGGATTTGCTTTCTTCTCGGGGTTCAAAAGACCCAGAGGAGTGCCAAGTGGGGACTAGAACCAGCACCTTCAAAGGCGAGGGCGGGGTCACACCGTCTTCAGAATTCCCCCGCGGAGGCCAGTCCCTCGGAGACGGTGATCAGCACGGTCCTTCGGGACTCGGAGGCGCAGATTGAGGGTTCTCAGTGGGCTTGTCTGGAAGAGCCTGTGGGCCATCGAGCACTGTCAAGCATCTCAATCACCCGGTCCCGCCGCTCTCCAGGCAACAAGGGCTGCCTCTGACGGTCTCTCAGAAGTGGAGATGCCGCGTGACGGCCCAGTGCATCATTATTCTGTCCTGCTGATAAACCAGCTTCTCGGCTGTTTGTGCAGCCCTTCTCCTGCCTGGGCCCTGCTCTCTCTGGCCTCCCCGCCTGCCCGCCTGCTTGCAGTCTCAAAGCTGGCACATCCCCGAGGGTTTTGTTTTTTTATCACCAAGCCATAGAGTTAGAGATGGAAAGTGGGCACCCTTCACAGGGCATCCAGAGGGAGGGGCCTCTACCAGACGCGGAGTATGGCAAGGAAAGGCAGCGAAGGAGGAAGGAAGGGGCCAAGAGGTCAAGGTCTTCTGTTGCTGTGTGACCTTAGCTAAGTGCTTAATCTTTCTAGTACTCAGTTTTGTTGTTTGTGGGATGATTACAACATACTTTAGCCTTAGCTGAATCATTTACCTCCTTGTTTGGGATTGGGTGACCTAAGCTGAACCTTTAGGGGTAGATGACCACCCATCCATCCACCCATCTATCCATCTGTCTTCTTATCAGTTCATGCATTCACCCACCCCCTTCACAGACCCATATTCCCACCCACCAATCCTCCACACACTCTTCCGTTCATTCATTCTGTTCATTCTCCCATCCATCCACTCACCCACCCATCTGTTCTTCCCATCATCCATCTATTCAGCCTTTACCTACGCAACTACCCATCCATCCATTCATCAGTTCATCCTTCCACCCTTAATCCATCCATTCATGTACCCACCACCCACTCAAGTAATCTAGCCATCTAGCTATTCAGCAAATAGCCGTTGAGAGCCTCCTCTCTATTAGGTACTGCTAGTTGCTTGGGATGAGTATTTGGGGCTGTTCTTCTGGGACATAGTGGAGACAGATAGTGTGGGTCATAATTAAAGCCAGCCCCTTGGAGCGAAGCAAGGGGGCAGGGTAGAGTGGTCAGCATTGTTTGGGGGTCACTGGGTCACCAGGTACCCCTATGGAAGCCTCCGGAGATAGAATGTCAGCAGACTGCACATCTGTGCAAGTGGACTGTGGGTCCCATTCCCAGATGTGAAAAGAAAACGGACCACCCAAAGGAAAAACCAGGCCGCCAGGCTGCAAGAGTCAGACTCATCTTTGCCTTCATGTTTCCTTTCCTTGGTTCTGACTTTCACGGATGAGCATGGGAGCTGAGACCCTGGTAACAAGTGGAGGAGGAGAAGGGGGTCAGAGGGTCATCTTGGGCTGTGGAAGTGGGTGGAGAGGGTGCCAATGCAGTAGGCACTGAGGTAGCTCAGCACATTTTCCAGAGGTTGGCAGTGGGGTGGGGGCTGCGGACCAAACAGGCAGGGCTGTTCACTGTCTACTTTCCACCCCATTAAGTCCCAACTCGTAATAATTTATCAGCAGCAGGCTGGGGTTTACTTATTCATTATTTATAGAGAAAGTGTTTGCTAAGCAAATCCGTAGTTCAAACACAATCGCAGGGGGTAGATTTAACCCACTCAAGAAAACCGAGCGGAGTAAGCGCCTCAGCACTTTCTCTCACTGCGGGCAGATGGAGCGGCGGGCGAGGGCGGACACCCACCTGCCGCAACGGTTCCCGCCATGCCACTCAGAAACCTGCCCCTCGCCTTGACACGGTCTTTCTCCAAGAAACGCGTCAACACGTGGATTTTGGGAGACACACACATCCCGTCTCTCCAGGTTCCAGGGGGTTTCGTCACTTGTCCAGGGCTCCCTGAATGGGAGCAACTGCGGTGGAGCGAGCGGGTGGGGCGCTCTGATGAAAAACACGACCCCCCGGAAGCTGAATGCCTGGGTTCTGGTCTCAGAGGAAGGGGCAGGGTCACCACGTGCTGGCTCCAGGGTTGGGTCTAAACCCCGAACCTCCATTTCCTCAGTGTATAAGGAGGCCTCCTGTCCCCACCCCCAGTGTGGCTGAGATGATGTGCGGCTCCCCCATGGGTGGAGAGGACAGGGTGGGGACTGAGAAGAGGCCAGGACTCTGGGCCGGAGCTGTGTAGGATGAACGGTCTGGCTGGTCCTAACTTTTCTTACACACGTCCCAGCCGCAGGCCTGGGCACCGCCTCCCACCCACCGCCCAGAGCATCCCCTGGATGTCGAGGTGGCTGGGCCTTTGCTTGTCAAGCTCTCTGTGTCTTTGCCCTTGAAGCCAGGTGGGCAGAAACCAGAGTCCCTAAGGGGTTTGAGGAGGCCTGCGCAGGCAGGACTCACCAGGAAAATTCGGGAAGGAAGGGGTTCTCTTGGTGCCCGGAGTTAAGAGCTCCAGGGAGAACAAGAACCCCAAATGAACCTGAGTGGCGAGTTTTGTCCATCTCTGAGAGATCGGCACCAACTTCCATTTTGTTGCTGCACCTTCTAAATTGGGTTTGAAAGAATGACAGGACTTTCCATTGAAACAGATTACCAAAGTCAGGCTTGGCGACTAATGGAAATATCCGTAATAGGATTACATGGTGTTTCCATCTTGCCCGTGAAGCTGCAGTGTCGCCATATGACAACCTTTCGGGGCACAGAACCTGTGTTTTTAATCTCTCCGGACATTTATTTTCTGTTTTTAAATGATTGAGAGGTGAGGTCAATCCCTGGGGCGACCTGCTTTCTATCTGTGAGAGGCAGGAGAAAGCTATTAACAAAAACGTGAAATTGAATCTCACCCGGCTCGGGTGGCTGTTTGCCGCCGGCTCTTGAGAACCACGGGGCTGCCCGGTTCCGTGCAAATGGACGTGTCTGAGGGCCTTGGGAAGAGAACCTCGCCTCCTTTTGGGTTTCCCTGGCAAGGCTAACCGTAAAAGTTCGACCCCCACCAGAGTATCTGATTTTGGCTTATCTCACTACTGTCCCTCTCTCTGTCCATTCTCTTCCTGAGACCTCAGTGATTTTGTACTGTGAGGTCCACCGATTAGCCAAGTCCTGTCTGTGTCCCAGGCACGGACCTTTCGCATGTTCTGTTAGTCAGGACAGGTTAGGCGTATGCCGCAGTGACAGACAAGCCCGGCGTCTCTGGGGCTCACTCAGAGCTTGTTTCTCACATCAGGTTTGCCACAGGTTGGGCGATGCTCCAGGGCAGCTGTCTTCCGTGCAGTTGCGCAGGGATCCAGGATATCCCAACCGTGGGGCTCTGTCTTATCATCTTGTGGCCTCTGGGGTCACAGAGGAAGTCACCGGGGTCATTTTTCACTGGCCAGAACTGGTCACGTGGTGCTGCATAACCACAGAGAGACAGGGCCGTGGTGTCCTGTGGGCACGGGAGGGGGCGCTACGGAGCAGAGTTTGGTGAACACATGGCTTTGTCGCTTTCAAGCGTGGGTTTCCTGGCTTAATCCCCCCACACCCGTCAGGCACGTTGTGGTTCGTACGCACACGTCTGTTTTGAGCGGCTTGCCCGAAGGCTCATTGCTGGAGCGTATCAGGGCTGGATCTGGACCCCAGTTCTGCCTAACTCCAGAATCTGAGCTCTTTCCCACCCAGTGCTGCGCTCTGCCCCATCGGCTCCCTCTCTCCATCACCTCCTTTTCTGCTTCCGCTTCTAAGAGACCATCCCTTCCAGCACATTCCTCTGTCTCTAGATTTTCTCCATTCCTCTTAGAATGATGAAGTGACAGTTCAAGTTCGTTCCCTTCCCAGTGTTCCCTCCACAGTCCTTCTGCCCACCCAACCTGCCCAGAATCCCCTGGGTGTTCTCGTTTATCTACACAGCTTTGGGTGCAAAGGACAGTGTCCTTTCTGCCAGGCTGGCAGAGGCATGGGTGGTAGAAACTGGGGGAAATTACTAACCTGGTCAACGAGGCTGTGAAATGAGGGACTTTTTCCTATTTCCCAGACCAGGGCTCTTTTGCAAATAAGTAAGATGGGAAGAAGTGAGTGGGGATTTTTGTGAACTTTCAGGGTTTTTTTCTTTTTTAAACAACTTTGTTGATAGATATAGATATGATATAGACATACCATAAAATCTACTCATTTAGAATGTCCATAGATGTCCATATTTACAAAATTGTGCAATTATCACCAGCTATAATTTCAAAACCTTTCATCACCTTAAGAAGGAACCCTCTACCCATGAACAGTCAGTCCCCAGCCTGCCTCCCCATCTGCCCCCAGCCCCTGGCAACCTCAGCTTCCAGATCTGAGACACAGACTTGATGTTTTCACTGGAGCATTTCCAAGGCCAAGGAAAACGCAGACACACAGTGCTCTCTGAGGGGTGAGAGAGGCTGTGACCAGTTCTGCACTTGGCATGACTGTCTCTGTACTGCTGTCCCCAGCTCCAGTCACCGAAAACACACCCATAGATAGACATAGATGTACATATTAATGCAAAGACACCCCAGGGTGCACATGTATGTAACACACACACAAACATGCACACACAAACGCACTGCATCCATGCATGCATACAGCACCCCTATTTCCTCACATGTATACATACATGTCTGTGCGCACATAAACATGCACACATAGACACTTGCATTCGTAGAAACAAGAATGCACACATGCATGTGCATATACATAGACATATGTCATGGCTGTGGCTTTTTGTCCAGCTACAGTGATCTTCTGTGTGGGATAGGAGGTCAGGTGACCCCCCCCCCCCCGGCAGTGGTCCTGTCCAAGTCAGTGGTCTGTAAGGAAGGTGTTCGAAAGCAATTTGGGGTTTGCCTCACTGGGACAAACATTTGTCCAGCTAATGTGGTACCCAGGGCCTGCTTGAGGCTGTGTTATGGTATATGCAGGAATTTAGACAGAATCATGGAGAGGAAGAGGCAGGAGACTTAGAAACATGTAAGTCGTATGACATAGATTGACGGTGTTTCCATATTAGCGCTGTGGCGTGTCTGGCTTGGACGTGTCCTGCACTGGGGCCTGTCTCCTGCTGGGTGACTGCAGGCAGCCCGGCCTGTCCCCACTGTTGTGTAACACAGGACTGCAGACAAATTCATGGCCGCATCCGCACTGGGCCCAGCCCTCTGTCCTCCTCCCTCTTCAGTCCAGCTCAGTCCCGAGCAGGGCTCTGTCCCTGCCCCTGCGACGTTTACCGGCACTTTCCTGTGTACCGCCTGCCTCACCCAACAGTCGGTATTCCCACACCGAGCACAGTGCCTGGTCGGGTAGGGGCTCCGGGAGTGCTGGCTTGATGCAAGCATGGCTGGCGCATGGCTGAATGAAACGGGTGAGTGAGTGAATGAATACCTGAGTGAATAGAAAATCCACCTGGCCTTGACCACACCCAACTCCCAATCCAGAGGAAAAGGGTGCAAAGGTGGACAGCTCTTTGTAGTTCCAGCAGTGCAATTTGGTGGCCCACCTCAGTTTCTTGGAACACAGGTCAGCAAACATTGTTCTGCAGAGGGCCAGACTGTAAACCTTTGTGGCTCCCTGTGCGGTCTCTGTCACAGCCCTTCCACTGTGGCCCTCAACCCTCCACAGGCAACACGCGAACAGAGGCTGTGGCTGCGCGCCTGTGAAACACTATTTGTGGACACGGAAATTTGAATTTCATATCATTTTCACATCATCAAGTATCATTCTCCTTTTGAATTAGTTTAGCTTTTATCTGAAGGTGCAAAAACCCGTCTTAACTCACGGGCTGCACAGAAACAGGCAGCGGGCTGGATTTGGCCCATGGCCATAGTTTGCAATGCCCGCCTTAGACGCCTGGCTCTAGCAGGCCTGTGTCTATGTCTACACCCTTCCGAATTCCCTGCGAAAGAGTGTGGACAATGGGCTGGCTGGGTGTGTGCTGGGGTGGCCCAGTGCCAGAGGCCTGCTCCAAAAAGAGGGAGGCAGTGGAAAGGCCGGGGGCGTGGGGCACACCGGAGCCACGTCCCGCCTCCACGTCCTGGCTGGAAAGGGGCCTGGGCAGGGCAGGTCATTCCCTCCGGCCTTTGCTTCACTGGAGGATGGGAGGCGCCCCGCCAGGGCAGGGCTTGTCTCAGGAGCTTGGAAAACGTTGGCTGCCTCATCCCTCAGCCCCTGTCCTATCCACTTCCCCAAGAGGCTGTGGGTCTGACCGGTTGAGAACAAGACACTGGTATCAAATAGACCGAGGGTGGAATGCCGGTTCTGCTCCTTCTGTCTTAGCTGCATGAGCTTAGCAAATGACTCGGTGTCCCCGAGTCTCAGTTTCCCCCTCTGTGAATGACACCTCCTCGATGGGGCTGAGTTTAGGCGTACAGCTAAATGAGATCCTTCATGTAAAACCCTCGGCAGAGCGGTCGTGGGCACGTGGTATTCATTGTTCTTAGGAAGCAGCGTGGTTCCGTGGCTGCAAACATGACATTTACCCTCCTTACACAGGTCTGGTACAAGCCAGGCTGGGCTACTCGGGGCAGATCTGGGCTAGTTCCATCATCCTTCTGTGTTTCGTTTTCCCCGTGTCTTCTGTGAAGGAGTTGGACCTGAACTCTTGAAATTTCTGTACCTTTCCTCTTTCAGCGTGGCCAGGGAGGTTCTGCGCTCAGGTGCGTGCCCAGCATCCTCTAGGAAGGCAGGACTCTCCCCTCCCGCTCACATTCCCCTCTGCCCTTTCCCCCACTCCCATCTCATCATTTCGACTCAGCCTCTGGGGCCTGGGCCCACGGGTGGGAAGGACGCAGCCGTTTGCGGTTACAAGCTTTGTCTGCCCCTTCTCCTCTTACCAGCCACACAGTTACTTAAAAAATCGATGGGAAATTGTCATCCTCAACAGGGACTGAGCTTTTCCAGGGAGAGGGTTGCTGTTGGCACCGGTCACTTGCTGTGTGCCCAGGACCTGCTAACCCCCATGCAGAAGGCGGAGCAGACGTTGCCTCCTGCCCTCAAAGAGTCACAGTGAGAGAACCGTCCGAGCAGGTCTGCACTGCTCGCTGCTCCGACTGGGGATTCGGCTCAGACTGCGCTTCCTCGTCGCGGTGTGTCGCCAGCTCCGTGTGGCCCACACTGTCTGCAGCGTGAATGTGTCTGCTCTCATTTCAGTCTGACTCAGAGGCGCTTTTCTCCTCTCTTTTTCTCATTTTGTAAAAGTAACACATGCTTATGGGAGAAAAATTAGAAAATAGAGATAAGCAACAAGGAAAAAAAAACTTGTAAAGCCCCTAATCCCACTACTTGGAGTAGTTCTGCTAACACCTTCAGAGTTGATCCCCTCCGGATTTTTAATGCATATAAATTAGGTAGTATGTATACATATACTTTTGTAAAGACAGTAATTCAGTGTACGGCTAAGCCTTTTTTTTTAATGTGGTTCTGGCCAGGGAGCAAAAAGAATTGATATGTGTCGACAGCCAATCCTGGAGGGCAGGGCTGGTTTGGTGTTTGGAAGCCACGTGGTGCCTGGAGCTGGGAAGCGTCTGGAAGCTTCATTGCTGCGGAGCTGGGGTTTGTCTCCTGGCTCATTTCCTGCGCTCAGCCGCTCAGCCGTTAGGGGAGAGAGACCTGCTTGTGGCAAAACCCAGCCCTTCCAGCTGCAGTGGACGAGGGGAAGGAGGGAGGTGGGAGGAGCCATTCATGTCTCCGTCCACTTGTTCCAGGAGCTTTCTCTAAGCACCCCCTCCCCCCGGGATGCTCTCGGCCTCTTCAGACTGCCTTGCTGCTCTCTGGGCGACAGCTAGGAATCCCCAGACAGAAGCAGCTCACGGACAACGAGGCCATTGTGGACTGGCTCTGAGCTTGCAGGGTGGAAGGAGAGGCCTAGCCCTGGGGAAGGGGTCCTCAGCTCCACTCGAAGGACAAGCAAGGGAAGTCGCGCCCGTCTGAGGTGGGCTTAACCAGTTTCTCCTTGGCTGAACCCTCTTTTCCCAAGGGTCCTAGGAAATTCTAGAAAGATGTGACGACTTAAGACCTGGACTCAAATCCTGACCCTGTCGCCTTCTGCCTGGGGCCCCTGGGTAGGTTACCTGAGCTTCCTGCACGTGGATTTTCCCCCGTGTACTGGGCACCTTCGCTCTAGGAAGGCTGGCATTCATAGTTCTCCCCCGAGTGCCTTGTGCAGAGAGCTGTGTGAACAGAGGAGAGAGTCTCGTCCGGTGCTAGTACCTAACACCTTCCTAACCCTTGTTCGCTAAACTTTTTTTTTTTTAAACAAAAGCGGAGGCCTCAACCTCAGATTATTGGGCAGTCCACAAGACCAAGCTAGGATTTAATTTTGTTTTTGAATGCGTTTGTTTGCATTATGTTTGTTTTTGCATTTATTCAGGGCTACGGATTCTGGCTTTCCACCTGGTAGTGACAGAAAGTAACGATCGAAAGTTTAGTAAACTTCCGCTTAATTTTCAAAGGCAGTGCAATCTAAGGTAAACCAGCAGCAAGAGACAAATAACACGAGGTAACCGATGTGACAAAAATCCGACGGCGGCTCCGGAATGTGGCAACATGAGGGCTGCTGAGTGAGATGCTGAGAGAACGTGCCTCGGAGCTGGGGAGGAGCCTGTCCCAGGATGCCTTTGGGCAGGGTCGGGAAGAGCAGGCCTCGGGAAGAGCAGGCCTCGGGTGGTGGCTGGGCCTTGCAATCCATCAAGAGGCAGAGGACCAAGCCAGGCTACCGTTTCCTGGAACTTCTTACCCCGGTGAGCTGGAGGCCTGCACCTCCCCGGCTGACTGCCTGGGCTCTGGAACCCTCCCTCCCGTGCAAAGCCCAGACCGGGGAGGGCAGAATGTCACCAGCTGCCCGGACGTGCGGGTCACAGCCCGCAACAGGAGCACCCCTAATAGGAAGAACCCCCATCTCAGTCCTTCAAGTGCCCAGAGCAGCCAACTCTTGGCCTCTGCACTTAGCAAAATCAGATCTGGCTGTGGAGAGAAGACTCCAGTGAGACTGAGAGTCGAAGCTCCCTCTCCGCTCCCCACTGCTCAGAGCTCTGCAGCGCTGTCAGGTTGAAGGAGGGCAGGGGGTGCGCCTTTGCAAACACTAAGCCTCCCTCTCCTGGGCAGCCAGGCTCCCGCTTTGCATATTTCTGTGCCCAGCAGGCTGCCGTCATCTCCCCCGCCCCCACGCCTGGGACCCGAGCCTCCCCCCGCCAGCCCCTTTCCTTAATGAACCCTATAACTCTTCATTTCTTGGACGCACGTCGGGTTAAGCAGGTGGCAAACAGCTGGCATTTCTCACCGGCTTTCTGGCGCTTCCCATTTTTACAGGCAGCTAACCTGGCACTTTTTATTATAAAGCCCTGGAGTCCCAGGGTTTAATATCTTCAGTGTTAGAGTCATGAACGACTTGGAGGTTCAAGATCGCCTGTGGCAGGAATTGGATGCAGCCTGCACCCTGTCACCTGGAATGGGATCTGTTCGCTCAAGGGAGGAGTGGGGGGAGAAGAGCAGAAGGCAATTAGGTGGGGTTTTGAGGTTTTAAAGGTGGGGAATGCCTGGAAGTCTGGCGAGGGGACTAGGGGTGGTCAGGCCCTTCTGACAGGACCCAGTGTTTTTAAAATAACATCTGACGTTGCGACCAGCTGCCCTGCGAGCCCAGGTCAGGCAGAGCTGCAAAGTCTGTTTCGCCATGTAAGGTCACGTTTCCACTGGTTCTGAGGACCAGGATGTGGGACATATTGGGAGACCATTATTCAGGCAACTACCCCCCACCCAACCGCAGTTAAAAATGTGGGTGCTGTAAGTATCCTCATAGTGAATCTGCAAGGGCAAGGGGGTACGGGGTGGGGGGGCAGTGCTGGGCTGAGAGCCAGTCTGTCGTCAGAGGCGGTTGCTTCCCCCCAACCCCAGCCCATGTGCCCCCCACCCCTCATTCACACCAGCCTGGGCTCTGGGCGGGGTGGTGAGGAGTCCGGAGGAGGGAAAGCAAGTGTCCGCCGCGCGCTTCCAGAGTTCTCTCCCAGCCACTGTCTCAGCAGAATGAGTCAGTTTGGACAGAGGCCCTGGGAGATAAACCTTCCGGATGGTTTTATGTCATTGTTTCTGACAGCCTGCTTAAGGCTGGTTTACAACAAATGTCTTGCCCTTGCTGCGCCATCTCAGCCAAAAGGCTCCCTGTGTCGCCCAGGCTGCGGAGTTGAAAGATGGCCTTCCAGGAGGGCCCCTGGAGCCAAGGCTGGGAGGGGTGGTGACCTGCAGACGGGACAAGAAATTCCCAGTCCTCGCTCCTCTTCTTGGAGAAACACATTCTTTGTTGCAGAGAGAGATGCTGAGAGGGAGGGGCAAACAGAGGGAGTACGTGTGTGTGCGCGTGCACATGGCTTCTGCCCCGGGAGCGAGAGAGCTACTGAATAGATCCTTGAGTCGCTAAAACACCTGCCCCTGGCCTCCAGGCTGAGGCCGGCGGGCCTCATCCGTCCTCGTTGCCGTAGGGGGTGTTCATTTCCTGGGAGACGGCGACGTGCCAGGGCCTCAGAGAACGCTGAGAAGCAGGGATGGCGGTTAAGAGCATCATCAGCTCTGGAGCCAGGCGGCCTGGCTTCCAGCAGCAGCTCCACCTCGCTGCTCTGAGCCCAGGTCTCCTTGTCTGTAAAACAGAGCCAGTCCCAGACGTCATTGACCCTTACGCCATCCATTAGAATATGCACTGTGTATTTTATGTACTAGGTGGAAATACAGTGGCTGTGAAACTGCCCTGTACTGCATGCGAGACGTTCTCATTTCAGAGATGTTAAAAGGCAAGGAGATGTATATATCTTGCAATCAATGGAATGCGGTATGAATACTCACTTCGTACTTCATGAGGCTCTATTGTCACTGTCATCCTCACGTCGCAGATGAGGAAACTGAGGTCAAAGTCACTTCCCGATATCACCCAGCACGTAGGGAATGGTAGCGTCAGGGTGTGGGCTCACTTGGCCGTGTGTCACTTCAATGGCTGAGAATCATGTCCAATAATTGGGCACCCACCCCGCGGAGGAGAAGATGAGAAAGGCCAGGAGCAGGCTGACCTCAGCTGTGTGTCTGTGAGCAGGTTCTCCCTGCTCTGAGTCTCCCTGCCCTCACCTGTGAGACAGGTGAGAATGGGGACCCCGTGGGGTCCCTGGGTCGGTTCGTGGAGGTGAGATAAGTCTCACGCATGTGCTCAGTAAACTTGCATCCCCTGCTCCCCTTACTTCCCCGCTGTCTACCTGCAAGTGGCTTTGAGGCACCTGCAGGAGGCAGACATCCCCGGCTCAGAGCAGTTGCCGTGGACACTTGAACTGACTTGGCTAGATGATCCAGGCCTCAGCCACCCAGGACACCTGCCTAACCTGCACCTGTGGAGAGCCCAGCCCTGGCCCTGCACCTGCCGTCCGACTCAGCCCCTGACAAACACCTGGGCGGGCACCGCCCGGCCTGGGGCTGCTGACCCCTCCGTAGGTACTGCGCCCACACTGGGGACAGTGAGGAGTGTAGAATGGGTACCTAGGGTGTCCATATTGGCTTAGATTAACTGTTAAATTTCAACTTCATGTATAGATTTTTCATGATTAGCTTGCTGATTTTTTTAAGTAAATTTTTTTTGGCGGGGGGAAGATAACATAGCTGCCCGAGTGTGCAGACCCTAGGAGCCCAGCCTGGTGAATCTCCACTAAATGCATCTCCATGTAACAAGCACCCAAATCCAACCACAGGATGTGACCTCGTGCCCTTTCCAGCCGCCGCAGCCCCCAAGGGTCACTGCCAGGCTGACTTGTGGCACGTGGGTCAGTTGTGTCCGCTTCTGCACTTCGTATTGATTCAGTCTGAGTCTCATGTGTCTGGCTGCTTTTGCTCTCCATGTTGATGAACTTCATGTTCTTTTTTCTTTTTCTGCAGTCAGCAAAGATTCATTCATTACGCAGTACAGTGTGAGTGCAGTATTTTGTTACATGGCGACAGCATAACCGATCCATTTTCAGTGGATGGCCATGGGGGTTGGTTCCAGTTTGGGGCCCTTACAAAGAGGTTGCTATTAGCATTCTGGAACTTTCTAGTACATGTCCGTGGGTGAATATGAGTGTGCATGCCTGTTGGGTGTATGCTTGGTGGACCAACTGCTGGTCGTGGGTTGTTCGTATGTTTCACACAGGTGTACCAAGCAGTGGTCATATGTACCATGTACACCCCGCTAGTCGGTTGTACTCGAGGTGCCTTAGGGTAGAGAGAAGCAAAGACGTGGGCAGTGGCCGATGGAAATGAGGGCACAGGCCGGGGGGTTGGGGGGGAAGTGTCCAGGGATGGACATTGAAGCCTGGGGCTTGAACGTGGTTTCCCTGAGCAGGGGGCCTGGGAGTCCCGGGGCCTGTTGCAATTGTCTGCTCTGCCGTCTGCGGTGCGGATGGTGTTTTCTCGGCTCCGGCCTGTCACGAGCGTAGGTGGCTGTTCAAGAACGGAGTATGCAGGGGAGGGAATCCACCCACAGTCCCCACCATCTGAGTATTTAAATGTCAACATGGTTAATTGGCTGTGCAGCCCACCCCACCTCCAGCTGTCCCCCAGCAGCCACAGCGCGCACACGGCCTGGGTCTCCGAGGGGGGGCAGCCTTGAGTCATCTTGGCTGCCGCCCGTGGAGGTGCTGGGCTACTGAGACAGGTGAGTCAGCCTCCTCATGAGTCAGCTGCCCCCTGGAAGCTCACCTGAAGCAGGTGAAGTGCCCCTTCATCAAAGATCATGGGCTAGCTAGCATTTTGGGTGGGTGAATGATGGATGGATCGAGAAACAATAGATGCCATGTGTGTATAAGTTTTTGATTTATATGCATTTGCACAAGTGTGTGTATGTATGTGTGTGTGTGTGTGTGTTGATCATTTCTCCCTCTCACAGTAGCCAGCATGTCCTGAGCACTCACTCTATGTTAGACATGAAGAGACGCCTGCACCTTTACATACCTGATTTCACGTGACTCTCTTAGGAAGCCCAGAGAGCAGGAACTATTGACTGTTTATTAACAGCGAAATCGAGGCTCAGAGGGGTTAACTCACCTGCCTGGGGTCACACAGCCAGTAGCTGACAAGCCCAGATCCTCCCCCTGAGAGTCTAACTCTAGGCGTCTGTTCTCCTGATGCCGTGTTACACTTCCCACCAGGTGCCAGGCACAGTACCCAGCCCCATTTCTTTTTCTGTTGTCCCGCTGACTCTATGAGGTAGGCATTCTTAGTTCCCTTTAATAGACGAGGAAACCGAGGGCCAGAGAGGTTAAGTAACCCGCACAAAGACACACAGCAAGTAAGGAGCAGAGCTGGGATTCAAACTGAAACCCTCTGATACCAGAGTCCTAATTTCAACCCTGCTATTGCAGCCAAGTCTAGCACACAGCAAGGACTCAATAAATATTAATACTAAAGGAGTGAATAAAATGCCTGCAGTATTTCAGCAATAATGTCATGGGTGAAAGAAAAATTCACGCCCGTATTTCAACGTAGATGGAAAATTAACTTTCCTGCTGTCCTCCCCGCTTCTTGCAGCCAGCTTTGGCTGCGATGAGCTAGACGTGGAGTTAGGGCTGGGCGTGCTCTGACGAGCCCAGAAGTTCATTCACTCGTTCATTCAGTGCAGCGAGCGCCTGGTGTGCGCGCGCCAGGTGTCGGGCCCACCCCGAGGGGAAGGACAGACGAGCGTGCCAGCAACTGAGAAGGTGTTCGTGTCACTGCAGAATGTCCCTTTTCATCTTGTCGTTCATCCTAAACCACTGGTCCTGGAAATGAACTCAATGAAGCTGAAAATAGTTTGAAACACCCTCTCTCCAGACAGGCGTCTGGTTTGGGGGGAGTACTAGGGGTGTTTACACACTCCTGTCTAAAGGCCCGAATGCATCATTTACTGATGGTAATTAGTACACATCAGCCACCGCCTTGCTGGTCTTTCATCACTGTCCCCACAAACCACGGCTCCTGGCAAGTGGGAGCAGCTGGGACAAGTGGCCGGCAGAGTGGTGTCTGAGTGGTGTCTGAGGACTCCATACGGTGTCGGTTCGTGCACAGCTTTCCATCCTGAGACCCTGGGGGAGAGGGGATGTGGCTAGATTCTGCAGGTGTCTTTGATGGCTGGTCCACGGGGCGGCGGAGGGGTACGGTGCTGGTGATAGGGAAGATCACAAAGGACACAGAAGAACTTGCTCCCAGACCCACATCCCGGAACTGGACCTGTCCCAGGCTTGCTACCCCATAGGGTTAGTAGGGGCAGGGCCACGAGTCCACCCTATTACACGTCACTTCTGTAACTATGTGCGTCACCCTCGTGTTAACAGTGACCAATTTCTCTCGGCCTTTTGCTTTCCAGCCTCTGTAAGGGACGGACCCTCTACTCGGTGGTGCGGGATGCCAAGATCGTCTTGGATGTCAATAAAACCAGGCAGATTGCCCAAGAAATTGTGAAGGTACCGTGGGGTCTGGGGTGCCTTCCCTGAGCCTCAGAAAGGCCCTGCCCCTTCCTGGGACTCATGGTCTGGCTTCAGACCAATAGTCTGGGCTTAAAAGAAATTGGGCTTGACTTGAAAAATGCCAGGCCACGTGTATGTGAGGATTCTGCTGGGATACGACCATTAGGGATGGTCTGTCAACGAGGAAGTGGGGGAAGATGGGTAATGGGAGTCCTTTCTGCAGGTACCTCATCTCAGGTGTGTCCCCACACTTTCCTTCTGGGGAGACCTTCCTTCGTTTCTAGTTCAGGAAGCAGAGGCACTAGGTGGAGGTGGTTCTGCAGTGGTCTGAGGGTGGGGGCAGATTTGTATCTCAGGGACCCTGCCTGTTCCTACCTGCCTGCCCCGCCTGGAAGCCTTCGCATCCGGGCCCCAGCCCTACGGCTGTCAGTGTGGTCTCACTGGCAGAGCCAGGGGTGCGACCCCAGAATCCAGGCCAGGGTGGCAGCGAGCGATTAGCTGTTCTCTGACGGCCCCGTTTCCCCGTCCCTTGCAGGGTATGGGCTACCTCCACGCCAAGGGAATCCTTCACAAGGACCTCAAGTCCAAGAACGTCTTCTACGACAATGGCAAAGTGGTGATCACAGACTTTGGGCTCTTCAGCATTTCTGGGGTCCTGCAGGCTGGCAGGTAAGATGCAGTGGAGAGGTTCAGGGGGTTCTTGACAGACAGCGGTTGGGTTAGGGGAGTCATCCCAAATGGCTTTAGTGACCCGGACGTGGTGTTAGGCCTGAGGTCACTCCGTCAAGCAGCTAGGCTGCTATGTGACGACGCAGTGCTGAAGCCCAGGTCACGGTCAAGTTCCTCTGGGGTCTGACTTGCAAATGGCTCCTTTGAGTGGGCACAGAACCCACGAAGTCTTTGCCCTTGAGTTTCATGGGAAGACTGTTCCCTTACCCCAAGTACTCACCTGGAAGTGAGAACCACCCGAGGGCTGTGCTCGAAGTTTTCTTATGAATTCATTAATTTCAGGAGAACAAGAGTTGAGTTGAGAGCAAGGGATTTAAAGTCAGACCCACCTGGGTCCGGCTCAGCTCTGCCTCTTCCTGGACCTTATAGTTTCCTTGTCTGCTGGAGAAACGCTGGGTGGGGTCATGCCTGCCTCCAGGGTCCTCCTGCGGATAAAATCAGATAACACATCGGGCATCCAGTGTGGCGGCCGGAGCACAGGGAACTCTACAAATAGTAGCTGCTGCTGAGTTGCTGTAATTAGTAATAATTTGCATATACCTCCTCGGGATCACACAGGAGAGTCATTAGCCACCATTAAGTAATTAACTCGCAGACGCCTCTCACCCCACGGCAGGCAGCCTTGAGTGGACCACGTGAAAAACAGCTTGATCCAGAGAAGCGACCCGGAATTCAGAAGGTCCATCCTTGTGACTTACTTTGGAATATGTATGAGCGTGCATGCATGCACGTACACACGCTCACTTTGAACCGTGCGTGCTCTCTCCAGTCACGCCTGATGCCCCTTCAGAAAGGCAGCCTCACACTTCCTCTCATTGTGCTTCACGATCACGTGCTTTGAGAAGAACTGGCGGCTTCCAGGCACACCGCAGGCCTCCCTGAAGTGCATTTTGTCCACACTCCACAGTACCTTGAATCCAGGTCACATCCTCCGAAATTAGGCGACACTTGATCTGGCTATTTCTGTGTGATGCAGTAACAAACAGAAGCTTTAAATTTCCTTTTGAGATTTTACTCCGCCTCCCCAAATCCCCCATCTGTGGCACCTAAGATAAGGAAATAAGCAGGCGGAAAATGATCAGAGATCAATTAGTAGATAGATGGGGAGAGACCTCGAGGCAGAGCCCAGAGGCCGGGAGGGCTGGGTCGCGCAGGATTCCTTCCTCCCTGTCTCCCCAGCAGCACGCACTTCGAGGTGTGCGGTGAGAGGACTGGCACACGCCCCCGTCACTGTCACCCCAGGCTAAGGACAGAGGAAGCAGCTGGTGACATCACTGTGATCCCAAGTGTTTGTGTCCAGACCAGAAGAGACCCAGCAGGTGTCTTCTTTCACCTGGTTCAAGGCTCCTTGAAAAAAAAAATCAGATCCCTCCCTTCTGGTGGCAGGTCCACACCCCGCCCCTTCTCCTGGACAGTAGCTTCTCCCCAAAGTGAAGGAAGTGGGCGGGGCTTCTGATTTTCTTCCTTTCCATTCATGGTCTCCTGAAGCCAAAGGAAGAAGAGGAAGAAAGGGCATGGTGTGACGTGGGCATCCTTCCCGTTAGCTTATTCCTGGAGGCCCAGTGTCAATCCAGAAGGGAGGTCAAGTCCAAGGGCACCCATGGCTTCTGGTCTGGTTGTTGAGACAGCACCCCCCGCCCCACTCGGCCCAGCCTGATGGTCAACAGGAACCCAGCCACGTGGGGAGAGGCCAGGGAGCCCTCCGCATCTCCTCCCAATAAGAAATCCCCATTTCTTGGTTACTGATAAGTAGCCGTCAGTGGCTTCTTGTGGTTTTATTTCTGGTGCAGTTATGTATGGGGCTTAGTTTAGAATTCTGCTCCCTAATGGAGCTATTTCACTGAGCATCAGTGCAGAATTGTGGTCAGGAGTCTCTGAGGTTTTAAAGAGTCGTGATCAAATGAATCTTAGCTCTGTCACTTATTACGAACTCCGCGGCCACGGGCAGGTCACTTGAGCCTTGCGAGGCTCAGTTTCCTCATCTGTAGAATAGGAATCTGACCCAGCCTGCTCCATTCCTCGGTGGGTCCTGTCCTGTGCATTGCAGGATGTGTGGCAGCATCTGCAGGACAGCCCCATGCAGAGAACGGAGTGGCGATCCACAACCCACCTGACTGTGGGCTTGGGAACATTAAGGGAGCTGGACAACCTGGCATACAGTAGGCGCCCAGCAGGAGTTCCTTGCCTTCCTGCTGTCCCCTCAGTTAGAGTTGGGGTGCTCACAGCGCTGGGTGCCCAGCATGGGGAGATGTGCTGGGCTTAGGGCAAGGGTGAGAGGGGTCACCCCATGAAATGAGCATGTCCTGAACACCCAAACAGTTCCCAGGGCTCCCCCGAGCGTGTCCCCAGCACTGCCAGTGTACAGCTGTTCTGCCTTCCTCAAAAAAGGTGCCACTCGGATGCCAGCACTACTGTGCCAGCCACCCACGGGCTGTTATTAATCATAATAATAACCATACTGAAGATGATTTGGTTTTGTCACCGGTGGGCCCATCACTATGGGAACGGGACACCCTGGGGTGTTTGTGTCAGCCCAGGCCCCTCCCAGGTACTCGTGCTGGCCCCAGGCTGACAGCAGTAGAGTAGCTGCCCCACCTCCTCCTGGCCCCGCCCAGCAGTTCCAAACCCCCAGCGAGTGGGGAGGAGGCGGTGGGACGTTTGGAAAGAGATGGGACTTGGGAAGCTTGCTGTTTGGGCAGCAGCATCCCACCCTGCCCCACCCCAGTGACCCGCTCATGTCAGGAGAATGGCAGCTGGCCAGCCCACAGCCCCTTTCTTGGATGACATTCTTGCTTTGGGCTCTGCTCTTAACTTCGTTTCTGAGTCCTCAAGATAAAGAAGTATCTACAGGTAATCATTATGTCCACGAACGGGGTGGCCCCGGCAGCCGACACAGCCCTGCGCCATGCATTATCTCCCTTTCGTCCCCACACTGGCTGTGTGAAAGCTACGTACCCATTTTGCAGGTGGGAAAATAGAGACTCCGGTCTGCTCAAGACCACAGAGTAAGCGGAAGATGGGCCCTACACCCCTGCGGGTGTGCCTGATTCTAGAAGCGAGAACTCACTGGCCTGCCCCCTCAAGGGGCTACTCGTGGATTTGAGTTGTTTTTTTTTTTCAGCAGATGGTGTGTTCTGTCCTGCCCACTATGTAGCACCGTTTCCTTATTTTATGTATAAGTTAGAACAGTGATTCTCAACCCAGGCTCCCCACCCCCGCCCAGGGACATTTGTGATGTCTGGAGACACTTTGGGCTGTCACAACAGGGAGAGGAGATGCGACTGGCATGGAGTGGGTACAGGCCGGGGATGCTGCTCAACCTCCTGCACGCACAGAACAGGCCCTCCCCCTCCCCCCGCCCCAGTAATGACGCAGCCCGAAGCCGGATCGCCCAGCTCCTGCAGCCTCTCCCCTGGGGACCCCCTACCCTCCCCCAGGCGTGGGCTGCAAGATGACTTCCGCAAGAGGATGGGAACAGACATTTTCCATATTAATTTTAACGTGTCCTTAAAAAGTGCTAGTTTCCACTCATGGACATGTTAAAAAGTAACCTATTAAAATATACAGGAGTGGGGGGAAAATCCATTTGTGGGAAATAGTGGTCTAGAGCAGCCCTGTCCAGTGTGGTAGCCACTAACTTATAGCTCTTTTAACTAACTGTAGCTCACATAAATAAAAAGTTCACTTCTTCAGCTGCATCAGCCTGATTTCAGTTGCTCAACAGCCACGCTGGCTGGAGGCGGCCCTGCCGGAAGCAAAGGCCGAGAACACTTCCATCTCTGTGGGGAGCACTGTCGGTAGCGCTGCTCTCGAAGGTTCTCAGGGCCAGAATCGCGACCCTGGGACGCCAGTGCATGCCGGGGAGGGGACAGTGCTCGCACCTTACGGAGCTCGGAAGCCCGCCCTGGAAGAACCAGCCAGCCAGGCTCAGGGCCCCTGCAGCCCGCCACGTGCTGGAGGCTCTGGTCCTTCACGGCCTGGCTCTCGATGGTTCGAGATACTCCGCCCTGCTCTCCCACGCCTGCCCACTCTCCCTGCGTTAACTGGCCCTCCCCTGGGAGTCTTGCAGGAGGCGAAACCTTGGAGGAGGTCAGATTTCAGTCCCGAAGGGAAAGTTCTGCACTTGCTAAAGATTTACTGTGTGAGGAAGGGAGCCAGCTTCCTGTCTCTTCTAAGGGTTTCTCCTAAGGAATAATCATGGATACGGGTTAGGGGTTTCTACCTGAAGATGTTCATAGCCGCGTTGTTTATGATGATGGAAGGGGGACCATCTACAGCCCATCAACCAGGGGTGGAATGTACATTGTAATAGAGACACGGAGTGGCATCACGTGCGCCAGTTACACCGAGGATTGGTGGGTTTCAAGAACAGGCCAGACAGGCCTGCTTGGGGCCTTTGCCTTCCCTTCCCTCCTCCCGGGAATACTCTTGTTCGCAGGCCTGGATCCGTGACGCCACACCGATCTTAGCTCACCTTTTACCTAAAGTTAGCTCCCTTCTGGACACATTCCATTCCTTCTTAAGGCTTTTTGCTGTAATGCTTATCACTATGTCTACTTTCCCCGTCTAACTCACTTGTCCTCGAGTTCCCCTACCAAAGGCCAGGCCCCCGGAGGGCAGGGACCCTGCTGGTCCTGTTCTCGGCGGTGCTCCTGGTGTGCCTGTCCACACACAGGTGTGCGTATTGCCCCTCGAGGCAACAAGTTTGCGTTTGTTAATACAGTGTTTGCGGAGACTTTCTAGAACACGATTGCTGTGAATAACAAGAATCGGCTGTGTGTATAAAATAAAGATGGAGCAGGGGTGCCTCAGAAGCGAAAGGGCCTAATGATGGTTTGAGTGTCACGTGTCTCTCTCTAGACCAGCCTCAAGTACAGGGTCAGGCCATGCCCAACAGGGAGATGCAGGAAAGCCAGCAGAGATGGTCCAGGGACGTGGGGTCAGTGCCGCAGGACTGACCCTCCCTGGGCTGTGACGCGGGGCTCACTCTGTGCTTTGCTTCTCCAGGCGGGAGGACAAGCTACGCATCCAGAATGGCTGGCTGTGCCACCTGGCACCGGAGATCATCCGCCAGCTGTCCCCCGACACGGAGGAGGACAAGCTCCCCTTCTCTAAGCACTCCGACGTCTTTGCGCTCGGGTAGGTGGCCCGCCCCAGCCTTCAAGAGCCCCAGCCCTGGCGGAGGGGCACTTCCCAAGGGTTTCTTCTATGCTTTTGGAAGGGACAGAGCATCTGTCTGTGGGGGCAAAGGTGGCTGGATTTCTGAGTGAGATTGGGGGAACCTGATGGGGGTGTGGTAGGAAGGGTGACCCCAGCAAATATTCATGCCTGGTTTCTAACTGGTTGTGTCACCATGGCAGGTTACCTGAGTCATTCATTCATTCATTCATTCATGCAATAGCTATTTACTAGGCATCTACTATTACCAGATTATCTAAACAGAGGTGTCCACCCTGCAGCCTGCAGGCCGCGTGCAGCCCAGGATGGCTGAGTGCAGCCCAACATGAAATTGTAAACTTATTTAAAACACGATGAGATTTTTTTTGTGTGATTATGTGTCACAATATGTTTAATGTATGGCCCAAGACAACACTTCTTCTTCCAGGGTGGCCCAGAGATGCCAAAAGGTTGGCCACCCCTGAACGCAGTGGCTTAAAACAACATTTTGTGATTATCTCAAATTTCCGTGACCAGGAATGTGGGAGTGGCTTAGCGGAGCGGGTCTGAGCTGGCTCAGCGTTTCTCGTGAGGGCACAGGCAGGACGTGGGCCGGGGCTGCCGCTGAGGGAAGGCTTGATGGGCTGAGGATCTGGTTCCACAGTGGCCCACGCACACGGCTGTCCACAGGAGGCCTTTCCAGAGGCTGCTCGAGTGACCTGACAGCACATCGACTGTTGTCAGCCACGTTGCCGTTGTGACGTGGTCTCAGAAATTACCTAGCATCACTTCCGCCACACTCTGTTAGAAGCAAAATCACTAAGTCCAGCCTACAGACAAGGGAAGGGGAATTAAGGTCTACTTTTGGCAGGAAAGTGTATCAAATAATTTGTGGACATATGTTAAAACCACCACAAGTCGGTACTCTGTTGTGTGTCGTCAAAGACAAAATAAGGGAACAGTCAGTTTTAACAAAGTATGACCAGAGCTATGCTGAGGATAAACACAGGACTGTGGGAATAAAGGGAGAACTAAATCCAGCCAGGGAGACCAGAGAGGGCTTCCTGGAGGAGGCGACTCCTGAGCCTAGGTTAGAGGTATCCCAGGTGAGGGTACCTCAGGGTGAGGTATTCCAGACGGAAGGAACATGTGAAAAGGCACAGGGGGGAAGGAAAGAAATTACCCACGATGGAGGGGCCCATGGGGAGTAGGGGGATGAAAAGGGGCTGAGCAATGGAGAATCGGGGCGGGGGGTGAGCCTGGGGCGGGGAGGAAATAGAGCCCGTCCTGCAGGCACTTAGAGGCTGAGTTGAGGAGTTTTCACTTCACCCTCCCAGCACTAGGGAGCCACGGGTGGCTTAATTAGGCAAGGGGAGTGACCTAACAGTATCCCGAGTTTCAGAACAGTCACTCCAGTGTGTACAGAGTGGCAAAGAGAAGGGCAAGCCTGGGGCTGAGTGAGTGACCCAGGCGGACAGGCTGCTGCCAGTTCACTGAATCAGTGCTGGGGTGGGGGAGGGAGGGGAAAGCTGGGAATGCAGAAGCGTTCCAAAGTGGGGGTGATAGGGTTTGATGAGGGACTGAAGGTGGGTAGTGCCCAGGTAGCTACCTGAAGCACCTGGACGGAGGGGGGTTACCACTGTGCCAAGGTGGAGCCCCCTGGACACGGGGCAGGGCTGGGGCGCGCCAGGAAGGCAAGGAGAGCACATTTGGACTCCGTGACTTCGAGCTGCCTTGGAGGTGGCCGATGGATCCAGCCAGAAGGCCGCTGACCCTACACAGGCAGAGTTTGGAGAGAGACATTGAGGACTGTCGGTAGAAAGGGGAACCACAGCTGTGAGGGAGAGCGGGGTGTCTTCGAGGGTATGGGGCAGTGAGGGTCCGGGATGCACGGCCCCAAGATGCAGGGCAGAGTGCCCTGAGAGGGTGCAGCGAGGGAGGCTTCCGCGCCCAAATCCCTGCAACCGCCTTGCTCATCCTTGCCTTCCTGGCCCACCGGGCGGCAGCAAGGGCTGGTGGAGACAGCGCCGGGAAACTGTGCGGGGGAGTTGCAGGCCTGCCGGTGTGGGCACCCAGACTTAGCACCCTTGAGAGAGGTTAGACTATCTTCCGTGGAAAAGGACCCCACTGCAAGACCTCTCTGTAAAACCCGGGAAGGGGGGGCTGTTCCTGGCACTCTCACCGGGACTCCCACCGTCTGCCACTTGGACCCCGTTAGAGGCTGTCGTTTGCCCTGATTAGTTTATGCCCCGGTCTTTATCTAGACACTGTTATCCGAAACCAAATCGCAATAATTAAGTTGGTTATATTTTCATATAAATTGAGCAGAAGAAAAAAGAATATAATTAACAAAATGCACCCAAGTCAGTAATTGGTTTTTCACTGGAGTTTTCATCTTGAGCAATTTTTATTTTTCTTGCAAGTGAGTTTCTCTTGAAAGTTGGGTTCGAAAGGAAGTTTTAATGAGGCTTTTATTCCCGACACCGTTGAATTCTGAAGGACCCGGTGCTCCTGGTTTCCTGCCAATTAGGTGCCTCTTGTTGCCTGGGAACATCACGCTCAGGCGAGACTCAGAACAAGACGGACCCGTGTCCCAGCACCTCCCCACCCGGAGGGATGAGGCTGGCAGGGGAAAGAAGATGCTGGCCGAGAAGTGGAACCCTAGAAGTAGCCAGTTTAACCCAGCCTTCCCATGAAAGAGGATGACAGGGCACTTTGTGTCCTTTAAAGCAAATTTACGCACACTCGCTCCCATCCGAGGAAGGATCAGCTCCTAGGATTGTTTCAGCTGTCTTCTCGGCGAGCCGAGACCTGTCCTCAGGGGACAGCTCGCAGCACCCTGGCATCCTGTGGGCACCCCGAGGTCCTCACCGCCTCATTTAAGCCCTGCCCAGCCCACGCCCTGTCTGTGCCCACGTGCTACTCCCCGGGACAGGCCTTTCTTCAGCCATCGCCCTGTCACATCTACAGAGCAAGCGATAATACAATCGATCTTTCTAGAATAACTCGGGCCTCGATTCGTCACACTACTCTGCATCCCAGATAAACACCCTGCAGTTTTAGCATTAGTCCAATGTGGCAGGTGAGGAAGTCTGGACCCACAGGAGTGACGTGACCTACCCAGCATCATACAGCCAGTGTAGACTAGAATCAGAACCTGACCCCAAGGCCCTCTGACTCTCAGAGCTCTTGTCCTTTCCACTGCTCTGCAGGACGGTTCATTCTCAGAAAACACGTTCCTGCCCTGTCCTGTCCCAGGGTTAGCCATTGGTAACGTTTCCATGTGTTTCTCTCTGTTCTCTTGTCCATACATATATAACGTTTTTTAAGAAGAGTAATCTCCTATCTTACACAGAGTTTTGTGTCCTGCTTTTTTCACTTAAATTCTGTATTGAACATTTTTGTCATGTCAGCGAAGTTTCTTTGAAATCTTTTTGTCATAACACAGTCCTCCGTGTCATTTTATGGGTTCGCCGTCATAGAGGCAGGCTGGTCCCTCTTACTGAGTGACCGCACCGTTCCTGCGTTCTTCACCGCCACACACCATGCTGGGGAGACCACCCTTGTAAATGACTTTGTCACCCTCATCCCTCCCTTACAGGGGGTTTCTAGACTGTCAAGTGTAGAGTCAGAGTTCATGGCCGCGCTCTCTGAAGCCGTTGGGGTCCTAGGGTTTTGCTTCCTGTTCTCGGAGGCACCAGAGGAGGTCCCTGGGATAGGCACGACTTCCAGGACGTCGAGAAAGCCTTGCGCAGTGCACATCCAGACAGGAAGACCCCAGCCCCGAGAGGAGGAAACTGGGGAACAGGGCAGCCAGGTGGGGCGGGTGTGCGTTGGTGAGTGGATACGAGTGACATACCACGCCAACACCTTTTTAACACCGTCTGCCAACAGAACAATCTGGTATGAACTCCACGCCAGGGAGTGGCCTTTCAAGACCCAGCCGGCAGAGGCGATCATCTGGCAAATGGGCACAGGCATGAAACCCAACCTCAGCCAGATCGGCATGGGAAAAGAAATCTCGGTAAGTCCGGGACCATGCCAGGGCTGGGAGACAAGGGGGGCAACAGACACCATCCTGGGCCTTCTTTTCCCTGTGCGTCGAGGTTACTAATGCTTTTCCAAAGGGTGGCGGTGGAAGTACACCCACAGCCTTGTCCCACAGTGATTTGGAGCTTACAAGGCAAAACCTCTGAACTATGCCTGCAATTCAGGTTCCTGCCACCAGGGGTGCAGTAGCACTTGACCAGGGTTTTGCCCGCAATAGACTGCCGAGTCACAAGAACCAGAGAATACCTCTTTTTCTTTCTGCCAGATTAAAAAGACATTCATTAAAATATCATTGGTATTAGTAGTTCTAGTGTATTTGCATCGACATAAAAATCTGAGGCATTATCCAACTCAGAACAAGATACACAGGAACAGAGAAGCCTAAGGCTAGATTGACAATCTTCCTCTGAAACATAGACAGAGAATCCCCTCTTTTGATCGGAAGATGGATGAGTCGGGGGCGGGGAGAATGCTCTGGTGTGCTTTTAAGGACCCACTGCCTCCAAGTTTCCTTTCTCGGGAGAGATCGCTGAAAGTCATTTTCCCCTCGGTGACTCCGGAGGGCACTGGCAGTGCTGGGCTGTGACTGAAGACCTCAGGGTTCCCTTTGCTCCCTCCCTGTTAAGGAGAATGCCCAGAAGCCCCTTGAGAAGCATTTTGTTGATCTCAGTGTGTCTCAGGTCTTCTAGAATAGGGCTCACTCATCTAGTGTGCTGTGTGGCCCAGAAAGTGTATGAGCAGAAGGAAGGAAGGAAGGAAGGAAGGGTGGATGGATGGCTAGATGGATGATAAATGCATCAGTTGAGGTGGATGGGTGGTGTGGTAAATGCATGAATTTAGATGGATGATGAGTAGGAGGTTGGTTGGATGGGTGGGTGGATGGATGGATGGATGGATATAAAACTGGGACAAATAGATAGACAAATAGACAGAACCATTGAGGTTCCAAGGAGTCATCTAGATGTCACCATTTATGTGACATCACCACATACTGGTTTCTTGTAGGACATTCTTCTCTTCTGCTGGGCCTTTGAACAAGAAGAGAGACCTTCCTTCACCAAGCTCATGGACATGCTGGAGAAACTGCCAAAGCGAAACCGCCGCCTGTCTCACCCCGGGCACTTCTGGAAGTCTGCAGAGTAGGTGTCCCCCCGTACTTAGCCTCTCCCCTCCTCCCTGGCCTTGTCCTCTGGCTGTTGGCAGCCTTTGCCCCCCTCCCCAACTCCTCTGCCAGCCTTCCTCTTTCCTTCCCTCCTCCCTCTGCCAGGCACAGCCTTTTCTACCGAGCCTGCCCTGGGAGTCGGGCCCTGGCCCGTGCCGTGTGGCCGCCATGCTGCTCCACTGCCTAGTTCTCCCTGATGAAGCTTGATGCCCAGTGAGCAGAGCAGCCCATGGCAAGGTGGAACCCTGAACCCACCACGCCCCATATGTCACCCCACCCCGAAACTGTGTGACCATTAAACAGTACCTCCCCAACCCCTAGGAACCTTCCTCTGCCACATTCTGCGTCTCTGAATTGTCCTATCCGAGATATTCCATGTAGGTGGAAGCATACAATAGTTGTCCTTTTGCGTCTAACTTCTTTTCCGTAGCCTGAAGTTTTCAAGGTTAATCCATACTGTAGCATGCATAAACACCATTCCCTCTTATAGCTGAGTGACATTCCACGGTGCAGACATTCCGCAGCTCGTGTGTCTGCTCATACGTGGACAGATGCTGGGTTTGTTTGCACTTTTTGGTTACTGTGAATGACACTGCCGTGAACATTAGTGTGTATTTGTCCGAGTTCCTGCTTCCAGTTCTCTCGGGTTGCACTCGATGTCCATGACACTGGTGCACATCATCCTCACAGCCACCAGCACATTATCTGTCATCTGTGTGTCACTGAGTAAACACGTGTGTGGCAGATGCGGTGTCGAGCATTCTGTCTGCATTACCTCATTGACTCCTAACAGCACCCCGCCCCCCAGGAGGTAGGTGTTATCACTGTCACTGCTTAGAGAAAACCAAGGCACAGAGAGGTTAGGTGCCTTCCCAAAAATCACACAGCTAGTGAGGATCAGAGCAAGTATTCAAACCCAGGTGGAGCTAGACCCTAAATCCATGGTCCTGATCCCTACACTCTGCCACCTTCTAGGCAGAGATGACCTGTGTACCTTCTGGGTCTCTTTCCAGAACCCTCCTGGGAGACTGGGCGCAGACTTCTGCTCCTGGTCACCGAGCTCCTATCTCAGCAGGAGTCGGCAAAGCCTCTGCTCACAGCAAGGGCCATGGTATGGATCTTGGTCCCACCCCCTCTTCCTGTAGCCTCGGCCCTCGCCACGCATTCTCAAAAGCTCCACATGGCGTGAGGGCCGGTGTTCCAGAACCACAGGGCCTCAGTCCTCCCGCACGCTGGTGACCATCCTCAGTCCAGAGGCTACGTGCTCCCGAAGAGTTCTAGGTTCACATCCCAACCACACTGCTTCCTGGCTGTGCACCCTTGGGCAAAACACTTAACCTCTCTGAGCCTCAGTTTTCTCGTCTATTAAAAGGATATGAAGTACTTATCTTGCAGGCTATTCTCAGATTTAAATGAGATCAAGTATTAGGTGCTTGGCACAGAGCCTGGCACATAGTAGGACCTCAATAAAGAGGAGTCCCTCCTACCTTTTCCTGTAGAGGTTGGGAATAGCTCATCTCAAACTGCCTGGCTCTCCAGGAGGGTGCAAGTTCACAAAAGATGGCATTGTCCTATCCTTGTGACATCTTGCCACTCTCTCCCTTCTCTCCCCACTCCAGGCTGTGACCTGTGGACAGACGGACGACGCTCAGCTGCCTCAGCTCCCAAGCCACCACTTCCTCCCTGCTCTGTCCTCTGCTAGCTCAGGAGGCTGGGGGCTCACGGTCAGAGGGGACCGACACCGGCCAGCCTAGGACCACGGCACAACTCAGCTCGGTGGCTTCCCTGTACCCTAGGCCTGTGTCTTTTTGCTGGGAAAGGGTTGGGGACCCCCGAGCCAGGACCTAACGGGACCAGCCAGGGAGACACGGAACTGACGAGCAAGGTGCGGGGCAGGGTGGAGCGGAGGGATGCACAGAGTCCCTGGGCCTCGGAGACCAGGGCAGGAGGCCCACGGGAGCGGCCTCGCGGGACTAGTGTGTGTGGACACGTGTGGACACATGTGTCTGCATGCGCCGTGCCCTCTGCCCTCCCTTCCCCTCGACAAGCCAAAGCCAGGCCCCTGTGCTCCGGAGAGTCTTGGCTGTGCTGGCCTCCGCACGGAAGGCCCCGGCTGCGCTCTCAGGGAGCATGGGGGTGGGGGGGGGGGGCGGTGACGCAGAGCTGAGCCCCAGCTCAGTGGGGGCTGTGGGCCGAGATCTGGGCGGAGGGGCTGCGCTGTTCCTTCGAGGACAGACGGACGTCTGTCCTGTGGGGCCCCAGCCCAGCCTGCCGTGGCTCGTGGTGCCTCCATATTCAGCTCCGAAGTGCGGCAGAACAGTCCTGGGCGTCTCTCGGGCTCTGGGTCTCTCCGGGGTCCAGGTCCCGGACCTCCTGCCCCTGTCCTGTGAGAGCGTCGTCCCTCTTCGCCCCACCCTGTCCCTGCCAATTGGAAAGCACAGTGTCTCCCTAGCCAGGACGGCTTCTGGGGGCTCCTCACAGCTCACTTTTATCCACGACGCCCCCTGAAACCGGGCCCTGAGACCTGGGGCTCCGGGCGGGGACTTCTAGAACATTCTTTTCCCCTCCCTCTGCTCCGGCAGTTACACCAGCTAAGGTCGTCGACCACAATGACAGATTTGGGTTGCTAGGATACGTGTGTGTCGGGGCTTAGGGTGTACGCACAGCATCCTGTTCGCAAAGGATATCCCCTCCCCTTCCCCCTTCAACAGTCCCGTTGGGAAAGCGAGGACCGAGGCTGTTTACGGAGGTTCTGTGTGCTCAGCTGCAGCCTGGTGCCGAGGCCCGTGGTGTTGGCGCAGTGCCCCTGCTTTCTGCCTGTCACCCCGAAGCCCACCTGGGCCGAAGGGCGTCTTTCCCCCACCACCTCGGGATGGAGTGTTCCACGGGAAGGGTGCCGGGAGCAGACCGTGCGGAGTGGTGGGGGGCCTCTGCCTTATGTTCCTTACGTCCTAAACCTTGTAAGGTACGTCTTACATTCCCAAAGCTCTGGCCCCCATTCTTCTGATCTGGCATTTAGGGGAAGCTTGTCCCCCTGTAGGGCAGTAGCCGGGCAGTGGGCGGCATTGCAGGGTCGGCCCACAGCCCCTCTATAATTCCTGGGCCGGCCCCGGCTTGACGTGCTCCTGGTTGCTACTTTATCCAGACGCCTCCCTCCCAGAGAGGGGAACTAAGAGTTCAGAAACCCTGCCTGAGCTCAGACTCAACATCCAACCAGGTGAGGGGGGTCTTCCCCACCTTGAGTGGCCCCCAGACTGGTCCGTGCTCCGGGGGCCAACTCTGCTTCCAAACTGGGAAGATGATGAAATGAGTCATGCTTCCTAAGACCCTGGGCCAGGGAAAGCCCTGTGACTCCCAGAGAACCTTCCAGAATGCCTTCCCAGCACTCCCACCTGCGTGGGACCAGAGACTAAAGGCCCCCCTGGGGGGGGGGGCTCTTCCTGAGTACATGTTCCTCTTCCAAAAACTTCTGTGAACTCTGTGGCTCTTGGCACAACATGTGTGTGTCTTGGGGGCATTGTACACACATTGCACCAGCCCCAGCCGCTCCGGCATTGCTGGAGGCAGTTCTTAGCGGCGGCTGCCTCTGTGGTCCAACAGTCGCCCAGAGGACCAACCCCAGGCCTGAGCCCCGGCTCTGCCCCGTAGCCTCTGGAGGGCCTGAAATCCAGCCGGGACTTCGTGGTGGGTCTGCGGACTCCAGTCTTTGTCATGGACCTTTGTGCCGGGAGAAAAACAAGAAAGGGAGAAGCAGGCAGGGTGCGGCCACCCGGAAGCCGAAACGCTCGCCAGAGGGGCAGCCCGCTCCTGCTGCCTCTCTCGTTTTCCGGGCGAACTAACTGACCGGCCGCCCAGAGCCTGGGGCAGGGCCCAGCAGGGTCTCTGCAAAGGCCGCCTTTCCCATCTGCTCACGAGCACCAGCTGGAGATCGAGGACAGGGCCCGAGGGATCAGAGAGAGAGAGAGCCCAGCCTTCACTGCCCCCTTGAAGCTTCTCCGCTTTGCCGGACAGGGTTCCGTGGGTCCGTCCCTGGGCCCCACGTCACCTGCTCTTGACTTTTCCCTCTTCGCCCACATCCTTACTTTGTCCCCAGCTTCCTCGGAGTCTGCAGCCGCCCCTCCCCCCCTACACCCTGCGTCCAGCCCCTCCCTGCCCCCGTCCTCCAGGCTACCCCGCCCTGGATTGTTTAGAGGCCAGCTTTAACTTCCTGCCCCGACCTTTCCATCCAGGAAGGACCAATCCACCGCTTTCCCCGCCGACCTCAACCTTCACTCACTGGCAGAGTGTTGGGAGGAGGTCGCGGTCATCAGTCTTTTGCAAGGAAAAGGGGGGGTGGTTAAATTTTTATATCATGATTGAGACTCCTGCTGTGGAATCCACACATTGAAGACCATGCGTGCGGGTATGTGTGTATGTGTGTGCACGCACACAGATTTGTCCCATCGCAGCTGTGTGCTGGTGCCCGGCGCCCCACCGCCAGCTGTTCCTGTGTGCGCCCTGCTTTCTGCGCGCCCGGATGTGCACAGGCTTCCCAGGTGGACCAGTCCACAGAGTGCAGACTCACCAGGAAGCCTTGACCTTGCCTTCTTTGAAGGCCACGTGGATTTGCACACCGAATTCCATCCGACTCTTCCAGGCCACAGGCGTTTCGCAAAACAAGGACTCCTTGGCAGGGGGATCCCCCCTTGGCCTTCTGTTGGGGTGTCCCCACACGTCACCATCCCCAGAGAGAAGGTGGAGACTCGAAGTCTCCACCTGATGCCGTTTTGTCCTGGTGTTCCTTTCACTGGTCAAAGGGAAGCGTCTCGTCTTGCCATGGAACTCCCCTCCCCCACTTTCTCTCCCCTTGTATCTTGGATTCTTGGTCAATAGAGGCCTTGGCACGATCTCTGGGGACTAGACTCTTGTATTCAGGAAACTCAGCCCTGCCGCATTCCCACCTGCCCGCCCTGTGCACGTACCCTGCCCTAACACCTTGACCTTGAGAGCGTGAGCAGACCCTGAGACCACTTGGCCTGCAGCACCTGGGAGGCACCTGGGCACTGGAGGGTGGAGGGGCAAGCTGGACTTGACGGCCGTATTCGCCCGCTTGCCGTTTCCACAGACCGGGCGGCGCCCGCAACCAGAATTCGTTTCTCACAGTTGTGGAGTCTGTCTGGAAGCCCACGGCCGCGGTGTCGGTAGGATTGGTTTCTCCCGAGGCCGTGTGCTCACATGGCCCTTTCTCTGTGCACGCTCGTCCCTGGAGTCTCCCCCCTTTCCTTCTAAGGATGCCAGCCGTGTGGGATCGGGGCCCACCCCATTCAAGTTCAATGTCATCTTAACTAATCACTTCTGCAAAGCCCTGTTTCCATATAAAGTCACATTGTTAAGTCATGGGGATTGGAACTCGACATCTTTTTGGTGGGGAGGTGACACAATTCAACCTCTAACACCCCCTGAGGAGGTTTCTCTTGTGCCTTGATGGGTCATCTTGGTCTCACGGCAGTCCCCCTTGGAGATTGGTCCCCAGAACCCTTTAGCCACCAGTGTCAGGACATTGCCCTCAGTCTTCTCAGACTGGCCTTTGACACCTCCATCACTGGGGACCAGCACTGCTGGGCCTCACGGGTGATGGCCACTGGACATTGAATGAATGTGCTTCAGCCCTGTCTGATGGGGTTGCTGACACCCCGCTGGTTTTCATGCTCTCGCTCCGTGGGAAGGAGTGGACCTCGGCCAGCGGCGTGCCCGCTGTGTCCTCCTTCAGTTTGGCCCGTAAAGAGAGGAAGTGCCTGAGCAGGCTCAGGGGACACTCCCCGGCACCCGGCCTCCCCTCACCCCTGACCCCAGCCCTCACCTGCGCACACACGTAAAGGCCATGAGAATCAGTCTGGGCCCCAGGACACGGGGACCCAGTGTCTTGAAGGTTCTCATTCTCTCTGACTCACCCACATCCTGCCACTGAGGGTCTTGCTCCTGATTCTTAACCCAAATCCCTGACTCCCGGCTCAGGACCCTACAGTGTGTGCCCATTCCCTCTAACCAGCTGGGGCAGAGAGTTGGGAGAGCTTCAGAATTTATTCATGTGCTAGCATCTAGCGTGGTGCCTCAGACACAATAGTAGGTGCTCAGTAAATGTTTCCAGGATGCAGAGAGGGAGGGTTGCTGGTAAGAGTGCAGCACTGGCTGGGCTGCACAGTGACGGGATTCTGAGGCCCTGTGCTGTGGGTCCCACATCACCCCAGGTGAGCTTCCCAGGTTTCCTGGATGTGACTCATAAAGAGGCCCGTTGGTCAGGTGAGCCCAGGCATCTGGGCCCCGGAAAGCAGAGTAATGGTCCATTTCTAATAGCCACTGTCACTGAGCACTTACTACCTGCCCGTCCAACTGAATCCCCGTGATGGGATGGTCCCGGGAGCTATGGGATGGTCCTGGGAGCTCGGTACCATTATCCCCCTTTCACAGGCCAAAAACTATGGGCAGTAGATGTAAACCAGCCTATTAAGTGGTAGAACCAACATTGTAAATACAAGTCATTAGACTTGCCTGTTCCCAGGACCTCACCACCATGTGGAGTGGTTAGTGTCTGGCTGCCCATTGGGATGTTACAGCCCCAGCCCCTGATGTTATCTGCAGCCCACAACCAGGAAAGAGGGGAGAACAGGAAGTCACTGAAAGAAGGGGCAGGGGAGGGTGGGGACCTTTTGGGAGCTTGAGCGGAAATTCCCACTTACATGCCCAGACTGAGGGGCTGCCAGCAGCTGCAGGTTTCCAGGAAATGCGAGTCTAGTTGGCAGAGCTGCTTCAGGGTTTCCCCAGCGCCCCTGCTCTGTCAGCCCACCCCAGCCCAGCCCTCCCCCTCCCCCTCCCTGGACATTGATCTGTGGCCCTCTGTCCCTAGAGGCTTGCCAGTGAGTGCTCCTCCCTCCCAGGGGTGGAAAGGGGCTCCTCCTTCCTGCTAACTGGGGTCATGCAGCCCCTTTCCTTAACACTGAGAACGTGAAAGACTCATCTCTGTAGGGCTGAGATGGTTGTCTGCCTGTTGTGGGTTGAACTGGAGGAAATGGGCTTTGCCTGCAGCATGTATGACCTAGGTTAGACCCAGTTTACCAAGCGTGGTCCATAGACCTTTAATCCACGGCAGACTAGATGATGTTGCATTATTGGAAGGGTTCTGGACAAATATGCATTGGAAATACTTAGGCAAAACAAGATCAAACTTATTTCTTGATTGCAGGACTTCTCAGAGCTTTTAAGACATTCTTGTGTGGTAAAGTCTCTAAAAAAACCAGCAGCAGGCTTCTCTTCCCCAACTCTCCCAGGCTGGTTTCTGAATCTCCACCAAGGTCAACCTCTATGAGTTAGACTTGCTATCTTGTATGGTACTCTGAGAGCAAAGACCAAAGTACTGGCCCACAGGAAAGAACAGCTGACCCCTGGCATTTCCAGATCACCTGCTCAGAGCCCAGAAAGACAGATCAGCCCCATCCCCTGCACTGGCCCCTGTTGTTGGACCCCAGTTCTATGCACATGGACAGTGGTCCCCTACACAAGGACGCCACAAAGGCATATTCTGGCTGATGTGTCTTCCAATGAAGGTGTCAGATTTGTTGGGGGGTGGGTGACTTCCCCACCATGCTGTGGCTCAGATACCAGTGTGGAAATAAGACAGGATGCCATGCCCATGAGGGATCACCCAGGTCTTTGTCTGAATGTGCATCTTCATCCAAGTTATTGGGATGAAGATCTAGAATGATCTGTGTCTAGAAGGATGGTCTAGTCTAAAGAGGGCAAATACATGACATTTCTGCCACCACGGCCCCCATCCCGTACTCTTGGCAGACATTGCTAATCAATCACAGCACGCCTTCCTGCTGCCCACCGGTGCAGCTCCAGGGCATCTGAGTTGCCCCTTGAGGTAGACATGAATGACCATTTCTCACTTCAGGCCTTCCCTCCTTTCTCAAGAAGGAACTCAGGCCCAGAGATGGAAGATAAACTCTTCCAAGTTAGATCCCTTCCTGGAGGCAGGCGTGGGTTCAGAACTAAGGTCTCGGAAACTTTCAGAAATCCAGTCATTACAAGTCTTGGCTGTAGAAACCCAGTCACTAGCAGCTGGCAGACAGTCTCCGAGGGCCCGGCACAGGTCTGTGTTCAACAGCGACCTGGGGAAATGCAGGAAGAAAGGCTCGGCCCCAGAGACCCTGTGTGCGATCCCGTGGCAGCCTGCTGCTTGGAGAGAGATCGTTTCTCTTCCAGGGAGTGGCTTCCCTCGGGGCCTGCACGTTCCCCCAGCTGCGGAACAGCCCGGGTGCAAGGCCCCAGACCTTGAGGAAAGAGGATGTGTGTGTGGGGGGGTGGGGAGGGCTGTTCTTTACTTGAGGTGGTTTGTAAAAGTTTCTGTAGTTCACTGCAGACTTCTGTAAGGGCAGGGAACGCTGCCTACAGAGGGAAGGAAAAGGAACTTGGCTCCAGTGGTTTTGGGTTTTTTGGCCCCCCAGTATGGAAGGCTCAGAATCTAGTTTTCATCCAGATAAAATTTCCTGGGGTCCTAGTGGACCCCCCCACTCCAGAAACACCTCTGATAACCAGCTTGGGGGCCGAGAGTCCTTCCCATCCTCTGCCTCTTCGTTTCCTTCCTCCCCTTACCCTCCACCACCCCACCTCCTGCCAGATAACATCTCCCCCCACCCCACCCCGAGCCCAGGAGAAAGTTACACAATAGTAGGGATGAAAAATAGCTGCCATGTATTTAGCTTAAATTAGCTCAAAGGAACGGCTCCCTCCCTCCATTGAGCGGGCCGCACTTGTTTATGCCAAAGTGCTATTTGCATTGTGCCTTCTTAGATTTGAAAGTCTAATGATTAAAAACAAATCTTAGTTTTTCTTCTCTGCCACTTAAAAAAAAAAAGCAAACAACAAAAAAAACCCCCAACAAAAACACCACCAGCTTGGCTAGTTCTTTTCGTTTAAAAATACCCCGACCTCCAGCGCTACAGTGAGAGTTTTGGAGAGACTGGTGCCAGTACAGCAAGGAGAGACACAGGCGGACGACAGGCAGGGGCGCCGTTTCGGAGCGGGGAGTGCGGGGCCGGCCAGGGTGGGAGCAGTGGGCTCTGTGTCCTTACGGAGATGCCGGTGTCCGGGTCGGTTTAGAATTCTGCAGGCCGTTTCTTCATCCGCTCCATAGTCAGTGGATTGTTTATGGGACATCTACTGTATCCGAGGCCCTGGGCACTCAGTGATGCATGGAACGGACTATTGCCCCTTCCAAAGCTCACAGCCTGGTGGGGGAGAGAGACGGGAAGCCAGCCGACAGCCATATATAAGTTATAGCTCATCCAGGACTATGGAAGGAGAACCAGTGGGTGGCCAATGACACGAGATGGGAGGACTCCTGTGAAGGGAGCAGTTGGCAAAGGGATTTCGGAGGAGGTGACATTTAAATTGAGGTCTAAAGGTAGAAGGAGCAGTGGTCCTAGGGTGGGGTCTCCAGCCTCAGCTCTGTTGCTATCTGGGACCAGGTGATTTGTTGTTACGGGGGGCCATCCTGTGCACTGCAGGGTCTCGAGCGGCATCCCGGCCTCTACTCGTTAGATGCCGGTGGCACCTTCCCTTTCCCGTCACCCCAAATTGTGACGACCAGAGATACCCCCCAGGTGTTACCAAATGTCCCTCAAGGGGTAGAATCACCCCCGCCCCCAGCTGAGAACCGCCATTGCAGGCTGAGGAAGCGCCACGAGGAACCCCACAGAGGGCAGGGTGGATGCGCAGGAGGCCAGGGCGACAGCGGATGAACTGGGCTGGGGGTTGAGGACGAGGGGCGTCCAGGCTGCAGAGGGTCCCGGAGGCCTCTGGGGGCGGTGGGAATGCACTAGGGGGTTGGAAGGACAGCAGTGGCCCCATCTGGTTTTCCCTGGTTTGGGCCGAGGCGTGCGTGAGGTCCTGAGTACACCGTCTCCCGGCCCCGTCACCGGGATCCAGGTCCAGCCTCCTGCCATCTGCAGCCGATCGCCAGAGAGAAGGGAAGTCTGGCAGAGGGAGACAGGAGGACTCAGGGAGGAACTGTGGCCCGCAGATGGGGTTGTACAGCTGTAGTCAGCGTCTCCGGTGGCTTGAAGGCCGCCTCGGTGAGGAGAACGTCTCCTGGTCCTGTGTTATGTGCATGGACGAGACAAGGTCTGAAACCTTGACTCACGGGGCAGGAAGTGACCCGCAGGTCCGCCACCCCAGGCCTGGCTCTTCCTGCCACCTCCTCCCCATTCCTCCCACAGTCGCCCACCACCCCATCCCCCCAAGGACCTTCTAGGGCACAGACCCTCGTACTGAACTAAAATATTAAGACCAGCATCAGGCCGTCCTCCCGCTGCTCTGGGGGGCCACCCAGGGCCGCCCCCCCTCTGTCTTCCCCAGGAAGGGGAGTCCCCGGAACACCAAAGCCCCCCCCCCACCTCCCTCCAACCCCCAGTTCAGGAGAGGAGCGGTCATGGCTGTCTCTGGTGGACAGGAAGCAATAAAGTGGACAGTGTGGACAGAAGGCGGCAGTTTGATCCCTGGGAGGGAGGCGGGTGGTGGGTTTCAGACGTGGGGCGTCAGACAGGGCGGTCAGCCGTTGCAAAGGAGCGGGGCTGGGAATGCGGTTTTGGGAAGTGGGGACACTCAGCCAAGCCCCTTCCAAGAAGGTTGCTGAGTTGACTGGGGCCCCGCTCCCTGGTGGGTCGACCTCTCCCCACCCCAGCCCTGCCCGGCTTGGGGCAGCGGCAGCTTAAGTGCGTCCTGGACAATTAATGCAATGCATTGGTCCTCCAAGAATGTAGCCATTTTCCTCTGTTTATTTTTCTATCTGTGTTGCTAATAATAGTATAATAAAAATAGTAATAATACTTTTTAAATGGGTACATATGAACTCATGTAAGTTCAAGTAACTGCTATGTAGCTACAGTGTAGACACCAGGCTACCTAATGTACTTGTCTCTCCACACCAAGGCCCCCCCCCCCCCCCGCACAAGCCTGGCCTACTTGCCCACCCAACCCGCCTCCAGGGGGGCGCTGTGCAGCCCCCTGCCAGTCGTGGGCAGCTAGCTGGGCCATGCCCGGCTGCTGCAAGGGCTGCCTGTGGCCAGGCTGAGCACAATCTTCCCCCTTTTCAGGGTCTGTTCTCTTCTGAGGTCCCTGTGCTCCCCGCTCCTGGGGAACGCTGTGGGTTTTTATTCCTACCCCTTCCCCCGCTGTCCCTGTTCCCCCCACCACTGCCCCCACCCCCCCCCCCACACACACACGTCCTGACCCTGCCGTCGGGAATAAAAGGCTGAGAGCCCAAAAGGTGACTTCAGGCGTCATGTCACTGAGCTTCTCTGACCCCAACTTCCGAGCACTTGGGAGCCTTCCCCCCACCCCCCGTGAGCTCCCACGTGGCCCCCATGTTTCACATGGCACCGTCTCCGCACCGCGATCCTCTGGGACCCCTGGCGCTCTGACTGTCGGGCCCATCCGTGGATTTAAAACGCCTCCAATTAAGCAGCCGAAGAATTCTTTGTGGTTTTTCCTGTATTTTGAACGTTCGCGTCCCCAGCCACGCCCGCTGCGCCGTCAGCGGGACCCAGGGTCGGGCAGCCCTGGGCCATCACTCCCCAAGGCCTCACGTCGCACATTCGTTCAGTGGCTGTTCGGAAAGCGGGGACATGGAGGGGAAAACGGCCCCTCCTCGCAGGGAACCTGAGTCCGGTGGCGGGGCGGTAGACGGGAGAGTTCTGGCGGGGCCCTGAGGCCCCCAAGAAGGGCCTCAAGGAAGGCTGCTCAGGAGAGGGGATTTCTGAACCTTGGCTTGAGGGGAATGAGGGGAGGAGGCAGGAAGCAGTGTGAACGGTCAAGGGAGTGAGCCCCGCTCGGGCGCAGAGGTGAGATCACCATTCACTGAGAGCCAGACCTACAGCCTGGTGCTGGGAGGAAACTGGTGCTGGGTTTCTGGAAGATTCCATCGCCCTGGCTCAGACATACAGACCTTGGCTTCTTGTGCCTCCGCCCCCCCCCCCGTCTTGATGCCCCCCACCATGCCCTGGCCCCCGCCATTGGCCTTCGTGTCCTGGGGAAGGAGAAGTCCCAGGAGACAGTTTCGTGATAGCAGAAGTCAGGCCAGTACGTAGGTTGCCTCCGATTCTCTCTGCGCGTCCCCCTGGCCTTGGGGGCCTCCCTCTCTGTTGCCGCCTGCCTCCCCCACCCTGGTGCCTCTGTCGCGGGGTCCTCCCTCACTGGGGTCTTCAGTCCGTGGACATCACCGCTGCTGATGGGCTGGCCACCGGCCCTTCTCTCTAAAGCATTTCTTCCCCACCTTTGCTTCTGCCTCACTTCCCTCCTACCTCTTCCCGTGGCCGGTGTCTCTGGTCTCCCTGAGGCTGCAGGTCTGTCTGGCCACACAGAAAACCTCCCTCGGCCGTCTCACCAAGGCCTCTTTCCTGGCGAGGCCATGTCACTCTGGGCACGGGCCACCAGAGTACTGAGGTCAAGGCCAGGCATCAGCGTGGAAATGTATTGATGGAAAGACCTTACACCAAGGGTCTCCAACTGAATATTACAGGTGTGATGGGCAAAATACCGGTCCGTTAAGAGTGGCTGAAGAAGACCTAGAGGTCATAGTGGTCCACAGGCCAAGTCTGCCATCTGGCCTAACGCATGGGAGAGAATGTCTCCACCATCTCGGTGGAACGGTGCGTCCTAATGTCCCTATAAATATACGTCAGGGCTTGAAAACAGGAAACACAGCGTCTCTGATGCCCGTGGTGTGTGTGCAGCTGCCGGGAATCAGCAGGACGCGTGTGGCTGGTCCCGCTCAGCAGCTCTCCGTGGTGGATAACGACCCGGCCTTCTCCGCACCGGCAGCTCCCCCAGCACAGCCCGTGGGTTGTCTTGGCGTCACGCTGCCCGTAGCTCTTAGTATGGCCCGAACCATCAAGGTTGTTGGAGGGAGTAAATGAAATCGTGAATGTCACAGCATCCCACAGTTCCTGGCGCACACAATAGGTGCTCGGTGAATGTGGTGTCTCCTCTCAGTAGCTCAACTGAAATGTCCCCAGGATTTCCACCTCCAGAGAGACATTCCTGGGGAAAAAACGGGGCGGGGGGTGGGGGGTGGGGGGGACTGGCATTGAGAGGTGGTGGGTGTTACAGGTGTTTTCTCAGATGCTGGTGCCCTGCTGAACGGGGGGAGGGCTGCCCACATCTCACGGACACCTCCCGGCTGACGTAGGGTCAGCATCCATGGGACAGGCCCAATCTCAGGGAGCTGGAAGCCTCTGGCCAGACCAGTGCCCTCCAAGGCCTCGAGACGGAGGCCAAGGGGACCGGCTGGGGCCAGATGACCTGGGCACGCCAGGTGAGTGGCCTGGCCCATGGGCGGGCCAGGCTGAGAGCATCCTTCACTTGGGCTACCAAGTCCCACCCCAAGCCTCTCGTCTCTCCCTCCCCCCGAGCTCTGGTCTCGCCCCGGGGTCCCCACGGACCGCACACTCACCGCATGGTTCCGCTGGTTGATCACTCTCCAAGTTACTGACCTTAGGGAAATTTGTAATTGTACAAAGGCTTTCTCTGTATGTAAATGATGCTGTTACCTTTTCTATACACAAAGTATATATACCTATAAATATTATACATATATATTATATATATAAAAACTATTTCTTGTATAGACCAACATGGACCAATGGCCCATATTGTTTTCTCCACGACTGTGCGACTGTCAGGCTGAGTCCACGTGAGAAGCTGGTTTCATGTTTTCCCTTTGGGGCCCCCTGTCCCTTCCCCTCCTGTGTCTGTCGCGGTCTCTGATTCTGTGTCACTCATTGCCAACATCTCATTGCTGGGAAAGGACAATCGACTCAGATGCCATCTGAGAAAGGGCGGCCAGATGGATGGAGGGTCCACTGTGTATATTTGTACAGAATCATTTATAAAGTTTTCTACACTTCTCTAAAAAGTATTTCTAACTCGGGCTGTCGGGCAGGTAGTGAGCCTCTGTGCCGACAGGCCTGTCGTTTCTTGTGTTTAGTGCAACGTTCGGTGAGAATCCAATGTCTGAATTATTTATGCCAATAAAGAATTTGAGAACTACTGCATCGCACTGCCGCCAAAATGGGTCTGCATTCTGTTGTTGTGTGTTGCACGGAAGGAGTCTTGAGATGTGTCACTGGGTCAGTGTATCAGTTGGTGGTTGTCACAGTGATGCTGCGTAACAACCTCCCCCCCCCCCCCAAACGCCACATCTTGCAACAACCAGCATTTATTCTCTTGCTCCTGGATCTGTAGATCTGGGTTGGGCTTAACTAAAACTGCTCTTTAGACTTCAGGTCAAGTTCAAGTCTGCACCCCAGGTCTTTATGACTCAGGCTGAAGGAGAAACCCCCTGGGGCATGCTCCTCCTACGGCAGAACACCAGAACAGAAGAGCCAAGCCAAACTGGACAGACGCATTCAAGGCATCTTCTCAGACCACAGCCACTGACCACCTCCAGTGGACAAAGCAAGTCCCGCGAGCCAGTCTGTCCATGGGGAAGGGCTGAGACCCCACCCAGTGCGGGAAGAGGAGGAACTGAATGCTTGCTGAACAGGAGTGCAAGTTATCACAGCCTGGCCTCGCATTCTCCCATCCGGCCAGCCACAGGTGAGCTTTCTCTCCAGGGGTGACCACAGTGTAAATGCATAAATGCACACTTGTATGCTCACGTGTACACACACACACACACACGAACACACAAATGTGGCTCAGCATAGGGAGTGCCTGCTGTATGCCCAGCTCAGAAAGTACTTAGCCTTGTCTCATTGATCCCTAGAGCGGCCGGATTCCATTGGACAGACGAAGCCGGTGCGGAGGGAGGAAGTAATGGGCCCAACCCAAGGCGAGAACGCAAACCTCATGCTCTTTCGGGTCCACACCCAACGTGACGGGCCTACTTCTGAAGCTCGCTCCCCAAAGCGCTTTTACGCAACAAGATCTCCTCTGACCCGGGAAGCCAGCCAGTGGAACGGAGGATTCAACTCAGGCAGTGCAGAAGGAACTGAGAGCTAGGACCTGAGCTCCCAGCTCCTTCCCGGAGACTGTGCTGTGGGGACGTGGGAGAACCAGCCGCCTGTGTCCCTGTAAATCTTCCCTGCATGCATCCCAGGAGTAAGAGCCCATTGACAGGCCTGGGGTCAAAGTCTAGCTCTAGCACATGCTGGCTGTGTGGCCTCGGGTAGGTTGCTTAACTTCTCTGAGCCCCCGGAGTTGTGAGACTTACCTGAATTAACACCCGTACTCGGGGCACTGCAGGCCCCAAGCAAGCTCTCTACAGACGTTCGTTGCTGGAGTTAATATGTATTACCCCTGTGGCTGTGGTGCAGGGCCAGCCTTCGTGACTCCAGAGCAAACGTCACCCCCAGTTTCTGCACCCAAGAATGCCTCATCCCTGCTGGGAGTCCACCCAGGCCTCAGCTCACCCCAGGATCTCAGAGAGCAGCAACTGGCATCTAACCCTCTTTAGCTTGTCAGTCTCCCTCGACAAGTGTGATTTCTTCCCACAATAAAAAAGGGGGTGGGCGGGACAAGTTGCCCCGTTTTGCAGAGTCCAAGAAGAGGTAGTCTCCTGCAGCCTCTGCATTTCAGCCCTGGGCTATATACCGCTCCGGCCAGCTGTGTGACCCGGCGGGGCAGGGACAGCAACTCTGAGCCTCAGTTTCCTTAGCTGCAAACTGGAGCTAATACTTGCTCTCACTCGAGAACGAGAACGAGAGGCAGGCACCAACCTTAACACCATTCCTGGCACAAACAACCAATAACCGTCAGCTATTTCCAGCCCAGGTCTGACATTTAGCTGGGAGGCTGCTGATGTGGGGAGGAGGCGTGAGACGGGACCAGAATCCTCCACCCCCGTCTCTAGTATTTCAAGCAGAAGAGAAGGGGACAAAGTCTTCCCTGGGGCCTGGAACTAAGTGAGTGACCCGGTTCTGGCTCGTGGTCCTTGGTGGCCCCGGGGCCCCCATCAATCAGGCACAGCAGGTGTTGAGTGCAGGGAGGGAGGGGGGAGGCTTTGCAAGTCGCAGGAACTGAACAGCTCATTAACCCCCACGCACAGCCTGCAGGGAGAGTGCCCGGCAGCCCGAAACGGGGTGTGGACGAGGCCGCCCGGCTGCTGGGGCGGCGGCGGGGACGTGGCCTCTCAGGCCCGTCTGGCCCCTGGCTTCCTCTTCGTCGGACTGAGACCCTCCAGAGCCTGCCCTCGGGTGTCCCCCACCTCCCGTCAGCACATTATTACATTTGCCCTTTCGTTTAACCCCCACGATAGCCCTGCGGGAGCAAATACCCTGCTGTACGCATGGAGCCGCCGAGGCTCAGAAAGAGTAAGTGACGTGCCCAGAGTTACACAGCGGGGAGTGGGGAGCCAGGGTCCCAGCCCAGACCATCAGAACCTGCTACTCTACACGGCCCCAGTGAAGACAGGTTGCAGTGAGTTCAAGCGAATGCATCCAAAGTTCTCAACCCAGGGATGATGTCCACCCCGCCCCCCGGCCCCCAGCCCGGCCCCGCCCTGGGGACATCTGGCAGTGTCTCCCCAGAGGATTCTGTCAGCATCAAATAGCTAGAGGCCAGGGATGCTGCTCAACACCCCGCAACGCCCAGGACAGACCCGCACAACAACTGTCGGCCCAAACGTCAGCAGGGCCGAGGCGGAGGAACCCTGCTGCAGAAGTGGCTAAGTACGGGGCAGGGAGGGGGGGTGCTGGCCATGTTTGCAGAGCGAGCAGTTAGCAAAGCTTCCCTGGAAGAAGAAAGCGATTCATCCGCTTTCAGTGTGCAAACGAGGCGAGAGAGATCATGGGAGTTTCCAAGGGACAGACTTGACCTCAGGTAATAATCACTGCACACCTACGGGGCGGGCAGAGTGCCAGCGATGCCACCAGTTAACAGTCGTCCCCTTATGCCCCGTCTTGCTTGCATCACAGCCCCAGAGCGGGGAGTGACTGTCCCCACTCCGAAGCTGCAGAGGCTGAGGCTCGCAGAGGTGATTCGCGCTCCAGGTTGCGCAGCTGGAAAGGGCGCCACTGCCGTCGGCAGCTGGTTCTCCCATCATGGGCTCAGCCTCGCCGTGAGGGCGACAAACTCGAGACGCTGACCTCAGGGGGTCTGCCACCCCCATGCCCTCCTGCCCCAGCCGGGAGAACCCTGTACGCGCATGGGCAGGCGGGCAACCCACGGGCCTGGTTCTGAGTCTTAGCCGCAACCATGGAGCAGCTGTGTGACCTCGGGTAAGTCACTGTGTGTCTTGGAGGCTTCACCTGCTCGTCTGTAAAGTCAGCGGTAAGAGCACCTGTTTCCTGAGACGGCGATGAGCACTCAACGGCAAGACACGGAATACTGAAAGTGCTCAGCGCGGGGTAAGCCCTCCTTGCGTGCTTTACACTGGGGCGTCCGGGAAACAGAGGCAGGACTGGAACGGGGGGCATTCGTTGAGAGCCTTGGATGCCAGAATAAGGTTTAGGGGCTCGGCCTGACAGGCGGTGGGGGTCCGGGCATTGCCAGTCCGCTGCTGGGAAGGGATCAGACACGGGGAGGGACCCCACGCTGCCTTCAGGTGAGTTTCTCCTTCTGAAACGGGCCCTGGGTCAAAGCTGCCGCTCCGGGCCCTTCCTACATCCTCAAAGGGGCTCCGGGAGGCCCAGGCAGGCCGTGCTGGAGCTGGAGCAGCCGGAGCTGGTATGGCTCGTGCAAGTGGCTGGAGCTCCAGGTACGAGCGGGGTTGGGCAAAGGGGGAGTTCTGGCCCGTGGCTCAGATCCTCTTCTCACAGGCCTACGGGTCCCAGAGGTGGCCCCACCCTCAAGTGCACCCCGAACCCCACCTTCCAGGCCCTGACCTCTGCATGCTCACGTGTGCACGCACCCACACCCCCCTGCACTTGCCCACTTCCAAAATACTCACATTCCCACCCTCACCCTGACCCCCACCCTCACTCGCCCCACTCCCTCACCCCACCCCTTCCTTCTGGTCGGGGCTGGGTCCCTACAACTGCCGTCGGTCTGACCCAGCCAGGATCACTGCTCCTGGGGGTGGGGTGCTGGGTCCGGGGCTGCAGGTGGCCTAGCCGGCACCCCAGCTTTATCAGACCGCAGCCACGCCAGTCCCTGCCCTTCCAGGGGCTCCGAATGGCCACCGCCCGTGACGATCAGGCCATTGTTTCCCCGGCACCATTTATAACTCGGGAAGCTCTCCTGGGGTTTACCAACGTGTGAAACAACAACTCAGCCGCTAACAAGCCAAATAAGGGTAAACAGGTTCTCAGGCCCCGAGAACGGCGCTTGGAGCCGGCGGCCGAGTTTTCCTGAAATATGTTCATGGCAGGCGAGCATGCGCAGCCAGAAAGTGGAGGGCCCCCGGTGAAACCACGGGGTGTGAGTGTGCGTGTGCGTGTGTGGGTTTTGCTACAGGACTTACCCGAGTGTTTACTATGCTTGTGTATCTCACAGACTCTCCCGGGGTTGGGGGGCAGCTGGCGGGGGGCAGTTTTCCCAGCTGTTTGGCCCCTTTGTTGGCGTGTCTTGGGGGATTTGGGTTTCGTGCAACTCTTTGAGAAATGCTGCTCTCGGCCACGGGAAAAACTTCGATATATTCTTGGGTCCGGTTCATGCAATTTGAAACTCAGTTTCTCTGTCAGACCGAGTGCTGGCCACTGTGGGTAGAGACCGTGCCCTGGTGTCCACATGTCCATCAGGACGGACAGTGAGTGCCGCGTCTGTGAAACCGCCATTGCGCCCACTGCGCAGATGAGGAGACCGGGGCCCGGGGTCGTGCATCTGGGTGGGCAAGCCCGGGTGGGTGCTCAGGCCGCTGCTGTCATGCCGCCGGACCCCACCATTTCCCCTGCCGATGCCCAGCCCCTCACCCCACGGGGCAGCCCACCCCATATGGCAATTTCTCACGGCTTCTTACAAAAGCGTCCTCCTCACTGGTGACATTCACTCGCCACCAGGAGCCAGGGTGCCGTCACCTGACCTCAGAGCCCTTCCCTTGTCACCCTGAAGCCCCAGGCTCTGCCCGCGTCACCTGCCCACGCCTGGCTGCGGAGGCCCCATGGCTGACAGCCCAGCCAGCCGCCTGCTCCCTTCTGGGCTTGGCAGCCTGGCCGGCTGAGTCACGGGCTCGGCTTCTCCCGGCCCACGTGGGGCCCAGGTCTGCGCCAGGGGGCACGCTGCCTGCCAGGCTGCCCGTACATCAGACCTCGAGCCTCACGGAGGATTTGACCTAAGAACATTCTGGAATCCCACATTCTACCTTGCAGCATTCGGGGGGCAGACCCAGCAGGCAGGCTGTGTGGGCACCTGTCCCGCCTGCCGATGGTAATAAAATAGTCATTGCTACATATTGTTGTGGTGAGTTATTATAATATGCTAGTTTCTTGAGCCCAGGGACCTGACCGCACTGTTCACTGCTATATGCCCAGAGCCTGTAACAGTCTCAGGCACATAGTAGGTGCTCAACACGTTCTTTTGTTGAATAAGTACAGAAACAACAATAGTTATTTCTATTTGACGAGGGGTTACTCTAAGGAGTGACATTTGTGTGTGTGTGTGTGTGTGTTCATTTATTGACTGTTCATTTAGTGACTGATGATTTTGTCTAGCATTACACCCCGGCTTGGTAGCCCACACATAGTAGGTGCTCAGTAAATGCGGAGTAAACACGCAGACGCTGGCCCATTTCTTATTTATCCTCACATAGCCCAGGGAGGAGGCAGTGGTCTTTAGCAGATTTTGGAGATGAAACATTGAGACCTGGAGAAGCGAAGTGACCTCTGAATGAGGGTCATGGAGTGGGTGAGGCACAGAGGCAGGATTCGAACCCGGGTCTGTGACCGCAGAGCCTGCGTGTGCCCTTCATTGCTGGGTCCTGCTAACTCCAGCAGTGAGAGGAGAGGGCTGGAGGGGGGACCTCTCAGAAGGGCTACTGAGGCAGAACAAGGACCACACTGGCCCTCCTCAGTCCTGCCTGGTCAGTCTCAGAAACACAGCCCTTTCAACTCGGCGTTCCCTTGGGTGTTCACCGCAGCAAAGCACAGAGAGGTAGAGTAACTTGCTCAGGGTCACACAGCAAATTCAGCATAGATCTTCAGACTCCAGGTCCAATTTTTTCATGTATTTTTCCCTAACCCCCAGCTATGACCCACACATGGAGCCCTAATGTGAGCAGGGACACGCATGAGTCGGGAGAGAAGGCGGTTCGTCAGTTCGGCGGTGCACTTTGGTTTTCCTGGCAGCGAGGCCCGACACCCCCGGTGGCAGGTTCACATTCCCCCCTCTGCTGTGTGGCCTTCAGAACCAGCTTCTCCTCTCTCTGAGCCTCGGTCTCCTTATCTAAAAAGCGATGGCCTACAAAGCACAGGGGTCCCTTCTCTGGGTCCTTTGCAGCAGGAGACAAGGGCCCTATTTAGCCACTCGGCCGCCTGTGCGCCCGGAACAGCCGGCACACTGGGGTTCCTACATCCCCACCTCCCGGGGGCCGGAGAGGTTCAAGGGAGACAGCGTGGGCGTCGTGCGGGCCCAGCTTATAGTACGTGTTCGAGAAAAGATGGTTGGGAGGCTCCTTTGGGACCGCAGGGGGTGACCCTCCTCGGGACCCTGAAGGTCCAGCTGGGCCTCCGCAGAGCTGGCGCTGGCCCTCCCGGCTGCCCCGACCGACCAGCTGGGGTGGTGGGGAAACCTGAGCCGCTCTCCTCCTGGGTAGACGCTGCCGCCGCCACTGCCGCCTCTGAAATGAAAGAAAGGTCAGAGCCCGGGAAAGTGGGGCTGGGTGTGCCACGGAGGTGGCGGCGGGAGGGGCAGAGGGGGGTGGCCGGCAGGCGCCCGGCCGCCCTCACCTCCCCCGAGGAGGCCTGAACCGGCCAGGCCTGGGTGCGCCCCGGGCTTCGCCTCCCAGCCCAGCAGAGCCTCCTCCCTGCCTGCCCCTGGGGAGGGGCCACCTGGTGTCAATTAAACCCCAGCCACGCGGCGCACCACGCAGGGCGGCTGATTAGTGCCGCCGCCGGCCTCTCCAGATGGGGAGCACTGCCTGAGAGGGGCAGCGGCCGCCACGCCAGGGGGAGGCCTCGGCGCAGCCAGTGAGTACCCGGGCGGGGGCTCGGCTCCCCAGACAGTGGGGCCGGGTGTGCCGGCTTGGGCATCGTGGGGAGGGGGCCTATCATGTGGTGTGCTCTCCTGGGGGCGTCATGGGGCCTCCCAGCATCTCTGACCCCCTTCACCCCGGCCTTACTCGAAGGGAACCCAAGGGGACCTAAGGCCAGTCCAGTGTCCTCCTCCCAGGACCCTACAGCTGCGGGGGCCACCCCCTGCCGTGGCTAAAGGGGACCTGACGGGCAAAGGAAGGACCGGCCGGCCCAGATAGGGGCTGTAAGGTCTCGACCGTCTGCTCGTCGTCCCCGGGGGCAGCTGGTTCTGTGCACCGGCCTGTCCCCAAGCACCTAGGGCCGCATCCTCCAACCTGCCAGCTCGTGCTCGGGTTGGCCCTTTTGGTGGGCTGGCACGAGACCCCTGCAGGAGACAGCTGGGAAGAGGCTGCTGCACTGAAGGGCAGCCCTGCGGGGTGTGAGCCATCTCCCGGCTCCCAGTGACACGTCGGTCCTGGCAGTGGCAAAGGAGGGGGCAGCTGCCCGCCCGCGGCACAGAGTCGGGGTTGGGGGTCAGAGAGAGGGACGGCGCCGGCACTTTCAAGCAGCGAGGCGACTCGTCTCTGGGCGTGCACTGGGAAGGAATGCTGAGCCTCAGCTCCTGCCTAACAGGGGTTGCATGACCCTGGGAAGGGGTCCCTTGTGACAGAGGGTGTTGTTATCTCTTGGTGGCGCCGCGAGGTGGTCTGTGGCCACTGTCTGCTCAGGCAGAGGCAAGGCGTGTTGGGGAGGGGCTGGCGGGGCCTGGGGATGTGGAGCCGTGGAGCAGTGCCGGGTGCATGTCTCTGGATTCGTGCCACCTGGGGTGCACGGGGGAGGCAAGCAGGATCAGCTGGGCGGCCCCCTCAGCACGTGGCTCCAACGTGCTGAGTGGTGAGGAGGGATGGGCCACGTGGGCAGGGAGCCAGCGTCCAGGAGGGCACGGGCACGTGTCTCCATCTGTGTGTGTGGCTGTACTGATGCCAGCACCGTGCCGACGAGGCTCCTCGGCAGCCTCCCGGGATCGCTGCAGCCTGCTCTTCCGAGCATGGTCCATCTGGGGGCAGGCGTCTACCCCCACTGAGGGCAGCACCCGGGAACTCCCTGGCAGGCCAGCCAGAGGGTCTCCCCGTGGTGCCCCCTGGGGACCCTTGCTCTGTTCCCCAGGCCCCATCATCCCCACGTGGCCAAGGCTGAGCCAGGCCAGTGGCTGAACTCGAGGGTTTGGTCCCTGGCACCCGTGTTCACCCTGGAGCCCGAGTCTGGGGCAAGTGGAAGGTGGCGGGAGACCACCGCCGAAGCTCAGCTGCTTTCTGGGAAATAGTGCGTGTAGCTCGTTTCCGCCATAAATATTCATCCTGGGCCTTCTCCGGGCGAAAGCTCGGGCTCTGAACTGGGAATATGACAGTGAACCTAGAATTCCTCCATACACTCAAAAGCATTGGTGGAGAGACACCTATGGTTGGTTTCGTGGTGGATCTCAAATCCATTCATTCCCTTATGCCTTCCTCCACCCGGCAACACGCACCCAGTATCCGCTGTGCACCCAGCTCTGTGTGGGCTGCAGACACACCGGCGAACCTGAGAACCAACTTTCCCTGCTGTCTGTACTCACTGGGTCTGGATCTGGAAGAAAGCCAGGTGCTTAAAGAAGCACAGGGGCACTGGGGTCCCTTCCCGGGTCCCTTTGCAGCAAGAGACCAGGGCCCTGTTAAGCCACGCAGCTGCCTGAACGCCTGGAGGGAGTGGCTTCCTCTTGAGCCAGGGGCCCCGACCACACTGCACCCCCTCAGGTCCCCGGGAAATATCCACACCGGGACGGGATGGGCCTCACACACCCCCATGGTTTAACTTCCTGTTACAAGGGACAGTACGACAACTTGGAGTGATTATCATGGAAGCCCAAAGCACTTGCTCGGGCAATTAATGCATACTAGAAGGTGTGGTTTGTCACTTACCACGAGCCAGGCACTGTGCTGAGCATGTCACGGAATTCTTGCCCAGCTCTCAGAGGGACCCCCGTTACTGGTCCCTAGATCAGCTGCAGAAACTGAGGCTGAGCAGGGCTAATAACGTGGCCTAGGCCTTTCTGACGCCAAAGCCCATGCTTTTAACCCTTAGGCTAAAACTTTCCAGGAGTTCCCAATTAAATGGGGACACAAATCCTGGACGGGGCAGCTTCAGGGAGATCACACTCTGTGTCCGTGGGGTAGGTGGATGGATAAAAAATGCAAGATGGCAGAGGGCTGTGTAGTCTTCCTGGCCACGGAGCACTCCTGTTCAAACAGACCTCATGGGACTAGATCAAAGGTTGTGGGTGGCACTAGGGTGGGGCTCTCAAACGGCCCGGCCTCCTTCTGCTCCCCTGCCCTTGCGGGCCGCTGAGGTCCTTCGGTGAAGCCCGGGGGTGTGCGGGCAGCCGGCAAAGAACTCGGGTGTGAGGTCAATGCCAGCCAGGGTGCCCAGGGCAGGGGAGAAGCCCTGGCAGGTGATGGCTGAAGTGGCCTTGAAGGTTTGGAGGGGAACTGGATGGGAATTGAGAAGGACAGACATCTGAGTAGGGGGAGGACGAGGCAGTCACTCACTCACTCACTCACTCACTCATTCATTCATTCAACACATACTCACTAAGCTCCAGCTCCGTGTCAGGCGTTGGTCTAGGCACTAGGGATGCTGTGGTGATGATGGGAAACCACGCTCCTCCCCTTGGCCGAGAACTGGTTCTCTGCACGGCCTGACCCAGGAGGCCCAGGGGAGTGGAGGAGCAGAGGCGTGGAGGGAAGGTAGGAGATGTGGCTCGTTCATCAGTCAATGCATGTGGAGCTCCTCACACGCCGCTCGGTCAGGGTCACCACAGCGAACGGGTGAGTCCAGGCTCTCTGGAAGCAGAGCCTGACACGTGACACTCTGTGCATGTGGTGTCTAGAAGGAGTGCTTTCTGGAAGGGGCGCTTTCTGGAAGGGGCACTTTCTAGAAGAGGTGCTTTCTGGAAGGGGCACTTTCTAGAAGGGGTGCTTTCTGGAAGGGGCACTTTCTAGAAGAGGTGCTTTCTAGAAGGGGCTTAGCAGGGCTGGGGTCCCGACTGGAGATGCCGTGGCCTAACTATGCAAAGGACTTCTGGAGCCCGAGCCATGTGACAGAGTTGATTCCACCTGCCGTGAGGGGCAAGCCTTTGGTATTTTTATGTCAGCCAGTCACCAACTCAGGCTGTCCCCAAACGGGGTGAGGGGTGTCGTAATTCTCCCAGCGAGCCAATATCCTTACGTAAGGCAATTCTCCAGGAAAAAAAATAGGTCAGCAGCTGGTGAATGGGCATGTTGGCTTGGCAGAGGCCACCCGGGCAAGGGGCCAGAACCGCCCCTGAGTAGTTCCCGGTCCAGCCGGGGGGCTGGATGGTGGGCAGGTGAGGATCACATAGAGGGTGAATGGCCCCAGTGGAGGAGCACGGGGCAGAGGGAGCCGAGGAGGGAGTGCCAGGCCCGATAAGGGAAGTCAGGAGGCAAGGAGTTGAAGAGTTTGGGTCCTGGGTTCAAACCTTATCTCTACCGCTTGCTGTCTATGGACCTCCAGCCAGTGACTTCTCTCCCAGAGCCTCTGTCCACTCGGTTCTGGGGCGTAGGTGTTCCTTGGGTCCCCGGCCTAGAGGGGTGGGAGGATTTGTGCGCAAGTCCTGGAGCCTGGCTGCCGGCACGCGGTGACGGCTGGGACGACGCAGACGGCAGTGCCGCGTGTGGAGGCTGGCCCGGGCTCTCAGGCGCCCGTGTTCCCGAGTGAGCCGGGTCCTCTCCTGCGACCTCCAGAGGCGGACGGCTCCAGGAGGTGAGCCCGAGATGGCTGCCACTGGCGGGTCCCGAATGTGGCCCGTCCTGTGGGTCCTGCAGGAGGAGGAAACTCGGGATGCGTGGGTTGGGCAGAGTCGGCTGGGGAAGGGCCTGGGGCTTAGCTGAGAGCGGGAGTGGGCGGGCCTCCCACCCCCCAACCCCCGCACCTCGGCTCCAAAGCCCAGACCCTCTCCTCCTGCAGGTCTCACACATCCATCCGTCCACCCGTCCATCCGTCCATCCATTCAACAAGTATTTCTTGGACGTGAATTATGTGCCGGGCACAGAGGATGCATTGTGGGTGAAACAGAAGGGACCCCTATACTCATGGAGCTCCAAGTTCATGGTGGGGCCATCGAATGCTAAGGGCAGGGGACAAAAGCAGAGACATCACCAAGGGTTCAGGAGGATGAAAGCACTGAGCAGTTTCTGGGCAATGGAGGTGCCCCCCACCAACTGCGGAGGCCTGGAGGCGGGGCTGTGAGGCTGTGGGCTGGGCCGGGCTGGGCTGGACGGGGGCGCGGGGGGGGGGATGGACAGAGCATATGCTCAGATTTAACCACAGTCCCGCTGGGAAGGGAAGGGGCGTGGGTCTTGGGGAACGACCATGGAATTGGAAGAACATGGTGTGTGTGTGTGTGTGTGTGTACATATGACAGCTTGCACGTGTGCAAGGATGTGTTTGAGGGCTTGTGTGTGTGAGCATGTATGTGTGTGAGGCAGCATCTGTGGGGGCGTATGACGGGTCGTGTGGTAGTATATGTGTGAGAACGTGTGTACTTCGTGGTGTATATATGGGCATGTAAGGGTGTTTATGAATGAGTTTGCACACACGATATCTATATGGGTACACATGAGGGTGTGTGGGAACGAGTGTGTGGGAGATAGTGTGAAGGACTGTGAGTGTGCATCTGTACTCGTGAACGTGTGTGTGTGTGTGTGAATGTGCCTGAGGGTGTATATGTGTGTCAGTGTCTGCATCTGTGGACATGTGTGCCCGTATGTATGTATCATGTAATTCCTCCTCCAGTTCTGGGGCCTTAGTATGAGAGTCTGGAAGCTCATTAGCCCAGCCTCCCTCCCATCCCCCCCCCCGGAATAACAGCCCCACTCCGCACGTGAACCGCACTCTACAGTTTGCACGGCTCGTTTCTTCATCCCTGGGGCCCTCACAGCGGCCGCGTGCAGACGGCTTCGTCCCACCCGACAGACGTGGGCCCTGAGGCCCGTGGGCCCAGGGGAGACCGTGGCAGTGTCTAAGTCACAGCCATTGGCCTCTGGCCAGGCACGGGCTCTGACTGCGGATTTCTGTGCCTCTTCTAACCCAAGTGCTTCTGCACAGGGCAGGACGCCTAGTCAGAGCCCGCACAATTCACGATATTATTTCTTCTGTCCTTTGATTCGATCACTTTCCTTTTTTATTCTGTTTCTCCCCTAGGTTCCCCTTCTGCTCCACTTCATTAGGAATGAATGAGGCTATAACTGTAACACATCCCTCGGCCCCCTCTGCCAAATGCACGTTAAAGATCACTTCTCAATTAAGAGGGAAATTCTTATAAAAATGTTTAAATCAAAGTGGAGTTTATTATTCAAGAAAACACAGGAAAAAAATGGGTTTGCAATGAGCTCCATGACACCCCCAGAACAGTGCATTACCAGGAGACATTTAATGCTTACAAACCCTTGAAAATAAAGACCAAAGATTTTCAGAGCCAAACCCCAAAGCTGGCAGAGAAAACAAATTTGGTCCTAAGGAAGCTGGCAGAGCTGTCGGCCAGCAGTGCCCACAGACCTGGGGACCAAACTGCCTTCTTCTGCCCACCTGACCCTCCAGGCTGAGCTGGTGGTGTTTCCTTCCATACACGCCCCACAGGGAACCGAACCTGCAACCCAGGCACAACCCTGGCTGGGAATTGAACCTGCGAACTCTTGGTTCACAGGATGACACTCCAACCAACTGAGCCACGCAGCCCAGGGCTCAGAGGTGCAGTACTTGCAGAGGGCACGTATTTGCACAGATACCTTCCTCTCAGCGTGGCCAGGAAATAATGTCCTTATGACGCTGTTGCTCAAGTGTGGCAATGCAGCAGGTATGAGTCCTTCACACTTACATTGACTCTAAAGCCAAAACAAATCCACAAATTAAACGCAATCCCAACTGCGAAACTCATCAAATATGAATTCCAAACACATCCGCCGTGGGCCGTGCGGTTTTGCTCACCATGGGATTTCCACCGACCGGGCCCGGCCTGGGAGGGCCCGGGGGGCCTGGGTCCTCTCCCCTCCTCTCACCGCTGCGAATTCCATCCACACCGCGGGGCGTCCCAGCCTTCGGCCTGGCCAGACACGCCGAGGCTCATCTCTGCATCCTGTCCACGGCCGTTCTCATTATCAAGCCGTAATTACAGTGGGACAGCTCGGCCCAGTAGCCGTCCTACCAGAACGGTGGGTGTGGGAAGGTGTGGCCGCTCGTAGTGACAGGATGGCTACTGGCATGTCCGGGGGAGGCCGATGGCAATGTCGTAGGAGCAAAAACACAACGGCGATGCTTGCAACATGAGCATTTTGGGAACCATCCCCCGGGACCCCGGGGTCGGGAACTGAAGTTCACGTGCATTCAGCAGGCGCGGGAGCATGCGGTGACATCGGGAGCCCCATCAGGAGGCTGTGCTGGCTTTCAGGTTCGACGCCGGAAGGGCTGTCAGGGCTGCACTGGGGACGGAGACCCGAATGATGTGCCAGGGCAGCGATTCCCAACGAGTGTGTGGCAAGAGTTTTTAAAACCCGCAGCACCCGACTGTTTGGTCAGAGGCACTGACCTCTTTTCCTTTAGATGGCGTAAAAACAAACAAACAAACAAAAAAAAAAACAGCCAACACAACAATAGCTGTCCGGCGTGAATGAATCAAAATTATACCTATATCCTTGGTCAGATCAGCAAAAAGTATTTTTGGGTGTGCCTCAGAGGTTTAGGCATTAGTTTATGTGTGCCATGAGATTTTTTTTGTAAAGGTTGAAAATCACTGTACTAGGGCGAGATTAGGCAGGAGCTGGCCCTTGAAGGCAGGACCAGACAGCTGGCTTCCCAGACCCCGGGTGCCGGGTGAGGAGGAAGATGGCTCAGCTGGGTTTTCCCACACTCGCCGGGATCCGGGCTTGGCTTTGCCTGGTGTGTCGGGTCCTGGGTTGCGTCCCTCAGTCCCAAGAGAAGCACCCTGCCTCCACCCTCGGCAGTGCGGATGGCTGAGTGACAGTGCTAGGTGGGTGTCCAGGAGACCACAGTGTGAATCCTGACCCTGTGACTTACCAGCTCTGGGGCCTCCTACTGTCTAAACACGTCTGGGGCTGTGCGTCTGAGGCTGTAAAGGGGAAATCGCAGTGGTACCGTTCTGTGGTTACTGTCAAGGTCAAACGCAGTCGTGTCTGCAAAGGGCTTGAGCCAGCGTCTAGAACCTTGTGAGCTCAGGAACTTACAGCCGCTGCTGTTGCTGCTACTGAGATTGCCCTGGGGGACCACCAGCAGCACGCTTTCCCCGGGGCCTCTGTCTACCGCCCCATCCATCCGGGACCCAGCTCCTCTCCACCTACGGCACCTGCTCCCTGCGGAAGTCTCAATCGAATGCCCTAACCCACCAGCTGCTCTCCTTTCCCGAAAGCCAGTTCTCAGCCTGGTTCCTGCCGCACACTCCTTGGCAGTCTGGGGAGGCCTGCAGACCCCTCCTCAGAAGCCTGTTTTTTCTTTTTTCTTTTTTTTAAGATTTTATTTATTTATTTTTAGAGAGGGAAGGGAGGGAGAAAGAGAGAGAGAGAGAAACATCAATGTGCGGTTGCTGGGGGTTATGGCCTGCAACCCAGGCATGTACCCTGACTGGGAATCGAACCTGCGATGCTTTGATTCACAGCCCGAGCTCAATCCACTGAGCTACGCCAGCCAGGGCAGAAGGCTGTGTTTTCAATGCACAAAAAATGACACGCAGGCCCGCCGAGGAACCGATTATATTGAAATATCATCACAGAAAAATGCCTCTTCAAACAAACGCGATGTGGGAACGTGTGTGTTTCTCTACGAATGGATTAACTAACCAGGGGACCTAGGGGTCCGTCCAACAGAAAGTGTGTTTTCAAGATAGTGAGGGGAATAAATACTTCGAGATATTTGCAGCAATTGTAAGGTGATAGGAAAGCGCCTGTGATCTCTGGGACCAAGTCACAGGTCAGATAACACCGATGTGGCTTTCTGCCTCTGTTCGTAAGAAAGGCAAATGCTGAACTTCAGTGAGAGTTCAGCAAAGTAAAGATGTAATTATTTTTCCCACCCGAGTTCACGGCCCCTCTGAGCTGCGTTCATAGACCCCTCGCTCCAAATCCAATATCTTTAACTGCTCTGCATTTGCCTTTCTCCACGAACTCTGTTAGCTAGGTCTTATCTCTCTTCCAATGTGCACAGTCTCTGTTTGCATGTTAAAAAATAATCAAAGGAGAGAGAAAGCCTTCTGTTGGAAAGCAGTTCTCTGCCCCACCCTTCCGCCTCTGGGCAGCTTCCCAGGGGTTTCTGTGGTTCTGTTTCCTCTCTGATTATCTCCAAATCTCTAAAACCCGTGCTTAGAGTTGATATTTATTGATATTCTGACCTTATCCCCTTATCTATTGACACTTCCTACCCCGTCCTCCTAGCAGAGGCCTTCCACTAATTTTAGTTCCGAGTTGGTTACCTTGGCAACTTTGAGACATGCCTTCACTCTTATTTCTTCTTCCCTCCAGTGCGGGCAGTCTGTTTCGACTCCACGCTATTTTGGATGAGATGTTGGTCCTCCACCTTCCTTTCCCTCTCCCCCTTTCCTGAATTTTCAATATTGATGCCTCACTCTTTTTTTTGTTGTTGTTGTTGTTGTTAGGTCTTGTATACCTACTATAATTAGAAGCTTCTGGAAAGCAGGGATGTGGTCAGGTTTCTCTGGAACCCAGGGGCTTTATAAGATGTCCCCGCCCTCACCTGTCTGCCTGGCTGGGCAAGCAGCCCCCAGCCTCCTCCAGGGCCAGGGGAGGGAGGGGACCGATACAGTGCGAGTCTCTTTCTACCAGGAGCCATCATTGCCCACCATTTTGCACTGTAGGTCTTCCCTCCTGGTCTTGGGGCTGACCTCCCCGCGGCAGCTTCGAGGAAGCAGCTTCAGGGAGACGATCAGTGACTGTCTGAGTGATTAGCTCTCCTCCCCGCGGCGTCACGGCGTGTTCAGCCAGGCATGAAATGGTTCTGGGCAAGGAGACAGCAAGACTGACTCTCAGAAGGCTTTTTCGTATCACTCCCGAGTTTGATGACTTTGCCTCCCACGTGCTGTTCCTGCTCAAAAAAATGAATCCATTTTCCGGGAGAGAGCTCTCCTGCAAAAAAAAAAAAAGAGATCGTTCTAAAGCTCGCTGTCTTCACTCAAGTCTCTTTCACATCCATCCAAAGCTTCCTGATCTCCTGGGACGAAACCCAAACCCAAACCCAGCCCAAGGCCCTGGACGCAAGCCAACTCGCTCCTTCCTTCCAGCTTTCCTTCCCGTGGTCCAGACAGACAGCTTACCATCCCCCCCCCCGGCTCAGCGTCCTTGCTCTTGCCCTGACCTTTGCACGTGCTGCTCCTTCTGCCCGGAAGGCTCTTCTCCCCTCACAGCAACCCCTGCGTGTCCTTCCGGCTCCGGCTGAGACGCCACCTCTGCCGGAAAGTCTCGCCGGACCCCCCTAGGTCTTGTATCCTCCTCCCGCAGCCTCTTGTGCGCATTCCTCTCGTAGCCCACGCCGTACTGCATCCACACTGCCGTCTACGTGTTTGCATCCCCCAGTAGGACGTGAGCGCATTGAAGGCAGGGTCCGAGTTGTTCAGTGTTAGGTCACAACAAGGCCTAGCACAGTGCCTGGACGCGAGAAAGTGTTCAATGAGTGTGTTCATGATGGGCATGGATGGGAGGTTGATGGATGGCGGAGGAATGGATAGGCAGATGAATGAATGGCTGGGTGGATATTTGGGTGGATGGGGGGGTGGGCGAGTGGATGGATGGATAGACAGACAGATGGACAGATAAATTAATAACTGGGTGGATATTTGGATGGATGGGGGCTGGGTGAGTGGATGGATGGGTAGACAGACAGATGGACAGATAAATGAATGACTGGGTGGATATTTGGATGGATGGGAGGGGGGTGGGAGAGTAGATGGATGGGTAGACAGACAGACGGACAGAAAAATGAATGACTGGGTGGATATTTGGATGGATGGGTGGATACCTGGGAAGACGGGATAGGTGTGTAGCTGGGTGGAATGGTTACTGGTGGAAGGACGGAAGGCAGATGGTCTTCTCATCCCCGATAAATGTACGAATAATGAGAAAGACCACGGGGAACAAACCTCACACGTCTTTCACCCTAAAGCTCCACGGGGGGCCAGCTCAACTGGCCCCATGGCGCGCAGCCCTGAGGGGAAGTTCGCGTCCCAGCCTCCCCCAGGTCTCTTTCACCCACGGCAGACAGCGGCTCAACACACCTCTGACCCTGCCTGGAACGTGGACATTTACGGAGTGTCTTTGGGCCTCCGAACTTTAGATGTTTGTTACCAATGGTGTGAGCAGGGCTTTCTTTGAGTTTATGTTCAATAGCACACATTTCCTAAGGGTACATTGTGCCCCAGTAATTACCATAAGTGCTGGGGATGTGCGGACGGGCAGACGTGGCCTTCCCAGAGCTCAGAGTGGGGGGATGGTGGGTGTGAACGTGCCCTCAGCCCGTCATGTCAACGCAACGACCACAGTAGCAGCCAATGGCGTGGCCGCTCGCTGAGTGGCGGGGCAGAGGTCGTGGATGAAGGGAGATGCGCCGGCGTCCTGACGGGAGAAAGCACGGGAGAAAGGCACTGCCCTGGCATGCAAGGTGGGTCCTTTTAGCTTCAAGGTATTGATGTGGAAAGTGAGGCCCAGAGGGGCCAGCTGAATAAGTCAAGGTCACGTAGCTGGTCAAGGGGTGGTCTCCCTTCCCCCAGGACCCAGGCTTCTAAAACCTGCGTGTCCTTGACGTAGCATACAGCGGACTACGAGAGAGGGACCAGGAGTGGATTAAGCCGGGTGCTGGGGGAACGTGGCAGAGAGGGAAGTGCGCTCTCCCTGGAGGTGGGCTGGAGAACTCACCCCGGGAGGTGGTTCTCCGTGTGCCTGAGCTCGGTCCTTCACAGAACCGGACAGGGCTGGGCCCTGGGCCTCTGACACGGGCGGTGTGGTGCGTTCTGTGGTGCACGGCTTGGGCAGAGGCTCTGCCCCAGGGCGGGCGGGCAGGCGGGCCTGCATCTCTGAGTCACCCCACTGGCTTCCCCAGAGGCAGCACAGGGCCAAGGACGGGGCCCCCCAGCTCGGGATCCCATGGGCCTGCGCTGCAATCCCAGGCCTCTGCCAGCCATGGGACGGGCCAGTGGCCGAGTCCAGTGCCTGTCTCTCCGTGTGAGCTCTCCGAGCCTCTGCTTCCTCATCTGGGAAACGGGAGTCTCGGAGCCTCCTTCGCCCGGTGGTGAGTCTAAGGGTAGCGCGAGCCAGCCGGGCACGCGGCAGGGCTCTGCAAACGCTGGGTCCCTTCTCCCGGCCCTTGGGCACCGGCAGCCTGTTTAGACCATTCTCACAGATGATCGCTTTGCGGCAGGGAACCCCTCTGAGAATCTGATAACAGCTAGAGCCTCTCTCTAGAGAGAACTATATATGCACCCTAAGTTGTGTGAGCCATCTCAGGAGACGAGCACCCCACTGTGGGCTCGGGCCCAGCCCACCTGGCCTCAGGGCCAAGGTGTAAGCCACGCAGTTACCCACGTGAGCGTTGCAGTGATCTTGGAGTTTGAAATCCCAGGGGACCATGGATGGTCAGGTTTCAAAGTCTCTCTGGGAGCTGATCAGAGCAACCGTCACCATCGTTCGGAGGTTTCCCACGTTCCGAGCTTTGCACGGAGCCTCTTACACGTGTCGGCATTTTCACCAAACAAAGCAATCCCACCCGTGGTCCCCATTTCACCGATGACGACACTGAGGCTCCGAGGGGTGAAGTGACTCCCCCAGGATCGTTTGGTCAGTGGCAGGGCCAGGATGTCAGCCTGGGTTCATGTAATCCCAAGAGTCGTCCTGCAGTGAGAGGATCCGTGGGACTCAGGGCCAGCTGTTCCTCACATCCCCAGGATACATGCAGTAAGACAGTGTCTTTGCTGAGCTAGAGGAGACACAGCGGGGTGGCTGGCCACGGTGACCCTGTCCGAGTGTGCTCTGCTCCCAGCCGTGGGCGCACTGCGTGGGCTGCATGCAGTGCTGGACCTCCCTGAGCCCTTCACCCCCAAAACAGCCCGAGGTTTCCAGAGCAGGATCCTCCTGGTCGGTGCCACGTGGGCTGTTTTTCTCACGGTGGCAGGGAACAGCGGGACGACACTGCTGATGACAGCTCACGGGCATCCTTCAATTAGATGCTCGGTCTCACTCCTGCACTTCTGAGACTGTCTAATCCTTGGAGAAAGCAGCGGGCCTCGGGGCCACCAGGAGCTGGTTACCCCGCCGCTTTGTCTCCTGGACGGAATGCGGTCGTGGGTTTTTCCCCACCGTGACTTTGAGAGGCAGAGGAGCAGCCGGCTGGCAGCCTGGCGGCCATGTCCTGCCACATACACACATGAGGCCACAAGACCCGCTGAAGCCAGTGGCTTCAATCTCTGGCCCCTCCTGGGGCCTCGGCCACCCTCCGAGAGAGTTGCCTGGATGACCAACCCCTGCCAGTTCGAGCCGTCAGTAGCGGACACTCTGTTTCCCTCTGTGTGTCCGCCCACGGAGCGTGGGAGGTGCGTCAAAGCAGAAAGGAGGGAAGAGCAGCTTGGGAACGGTCTGAGGCCAGCCCCGCTCAGGCCCGGACGTGCTGGGGAGCCCAGGCCCGTGGCTGATCTCTCTGGGTGCCATGGCCCCCACCCCCACCCCCACCCCCCCCTCGGGAAATGTGAGAGGCGGTGGCAACCTGCTGTGAGCATGGGCCGTGGGATCTTCACTGTCTGGAACAAGAGACGCGTCGGTTGGCTGGGGCTGCCATAGTAACCTCCCACCGACCGCGTGGCTGAGCAGGAGGAATTTATCACTTCCCAGTCCAGGAGGCTGGAAGTGCAAGACCAGGGTGTCGGCAGGCGCGGTTCCCTCTGCTCCGAGCCTCTCTCCCTCCGCTCTGGGTGCCTCGGGCCCTCCTCCACGTGGTCAGGGCATTCTTCCTGTCTCTGCGCCCCCTTCCCTCCGTGCCTGTCAGGTCTGTCCGTCTCTCCACATGGTGTTCTTTTTATAAGGGCATCAGTCATATCGAGTTTCCCCTCCCCACTCTGGTATGACCTCATCTTAGCTAATTACCTCGGGCTGCGGCCCTGCTTCCAAATACAGTCACATTCTGAGGTCCTGGGGCGAGGCCTGCAGCCTGTGGCCTGGAGGCGGGGCGGGAGGAGCGCAGTTCGACCCATAACAAGGAGGGGACCGCAGAGCCACCCAGGAAAGGGCAGGATGGCTTGGAGCCTGCCAGCCCCTCTGTGCGGGGTCGACAGGCAGGTGACGAGAGACGGAAAAGACAGGATGGCAGGAGGGGAGGAGAGAGAGCATGTGGTTTGGAATGAGTGGTTGGGAGCGGGGCACAAGGACACAAGTCTCTGTCACCAGAACTCAGGTGACAGAAGCCCCCCTCCTCCTCTTCATCCTCTTCCTTCATCTCCCTCCTCTTCTCTTACCTCCTCCTCTACCTCCTCCTCCCTTCTTCCTCTCCCTGTCTTCCTCCCCCTCCTCCTCCTCCTTTTCCTTCTCCTCCCCCTCCTCTTCATCCCCTTCCTTCATCTCCCTTCCTCCTCTCCCTGTCCTCCTCCCCCTCTCCTCCCTTCTCCTCCTCCTCCCCCTCCTTCCCCTCCTTCTCCTCCTTCAAATAAGTGAACAGTGAGGTACTTGAGTGTTCTGAGGATGACTCTGCTCTATGAAGGAAGACGTCCCGGGGCCGGTGAGCAAGGGGGAGCTGTCGGGATTTGGAAAAGATCTAGTGCTCGATGTCTTTGCCTTTTTAAATGAGACTATTCAGAAGCTGCTTTCCTTTACACCTCCCTCCCGCCCCCAATCGTAGTTCCTGAGAGCTGCAGATCTTAAACTTCAGCCTGAATCTGATGCACTGGCGACTGGCAACTGGCGACTAGGGGGCGGGCGGTGGGAGGGGATGGTAGAGAGAGTTGAAGCTGGAGGCGCAGGCAGGTCTGGGTCAAGGGCTCAGCAGGGGGGCAGACAACCTAGGGCGGTTGGACAATGGGGAGGGGGACATAAATTCTGATTTGTGCTTTAGAAAGATCGTGCTGGCTGATGGCAATGAGGAGTGGGCCAGAGGCCAGTGAGGGGCACGCGCAGTAACCTCAGCAAGAGATGGCAGTGGCCTAAGGCTCTCTCATGTGGCTTAAGAATTGAGGATGAAAATGGCACCTGTCTCATCTCTGAGCTCCCGAACCTGACCTAGACAGAGGGCAGGGACTAGAGAGTGTCACCAGCAGAGGGCGGGCATCGCAGTTCGAATCCTGGCCTTGGAGAAACTTGCTGTGTGGCCTTGGGCAACACACTTCAGCTCTCTGAGCTTTGCTCTCCTAGACCACGAAATAAGGACGATCACCTACCTCACAGGAAAAATAACAGTGACTACTCATCTGGCCATAGGAGGATTACCTGAGAAAACGCATGTAAAGAATGGTGCCCAGACCTGGCTGGTGTAGTTCAGTGGACTGAGTGCCGGCCTGCGAACCCAAGGGTCGCCAGTTCAACCCCTGGTCAGGGCACATGGCTGGGTCGCAGGCCAGGTCCCCACTTGCGGGGGGTGTGAGAGGCCACCGATCGATGTACCTCTCACACATTAATATTTCTCTTCCTCTCTTTCTCCCTCCCTTCCCCTCTCTCTAAAAATAAATAAAATCTTTTTTTTTAAAGAAGAAGAATGGTGCCCAACAGAGTAAGGACCCAGCACAGAGTAGCTGTATTATTTCATTTATTAATTGTTAATTCTCCAGGGACCCAGCACCTACTTCATACCATGTTCCGGAGACCCAGGGAGCAGGATGCTGTCCCTGTCCTCAGAGATGTCACAGGCTAGCTGGGGAGGCAGACAGGTGCATAAAGGGGAGGGGGGACCGACTTTATGGGTGCTTCTGTTATTTTTCCTGCGAGGCGGGTGATGATCCTTTTTGTGTGTTTGGGGAGAGCAAGGCTCAGATAGCTTGGGCGCGTAGCCCAAGGCCGCGCAGCAAGTTTCTCCGTGGCCAGGATTCGAACTGGGGTGTGCCTGGTGTTCCTCACAGGCATGGACAGTGGCCAGGAGAGTGTTTGCGGGGAGAAGGAAAAGCTGTGAGTGTGGACAATGAGAACCCCCGGGATCCCTGGCCCCGGCTGCCAGCCGGGAACACAGAGCACAGTCATTTGATCGGGCCTGGAAATCTCTCCCTGGCATGGAGAGACCGAGGGCTGGGTGTGTATATATGTGTGTGTGTGTGTTGGAGTCAGGGAGTTGCCTAAATAGCCCAGATCACAAGCCTCGTGGTGCCGGGCTGGTGATGGCCACGGGGTCACGGGACCCAGGCGGGAGTGCTCTGTGAGCTGAAAAAGGCACCCGGGGCCTCACCTGGCCCCGGGCCGTCCAGCTAAAGGGCAAGGGTGGAAATAACCCGGGACCGTCAGGAGCTGACGGCGGGACGGCCTCCAGGGGGGCACGTGATGGGCCTTCCGCACTGCCACTCTGCCTGCCCCTGACCTTGCCACACCTGGAGAAGCGCCTGCTCAGAGCAGGCTGTTGATGACAGCAAACAGCTGGGAGCAGCCCAAGGCCCGTCGGGACAGGATCGGGAGAGGAGAGCGCGGTCTCTCTGACGGGTGTAGCTGTTTAAAGCGGCGCTGGTCTGTGAGCACTTCTGTGATGAGGTCTAAACGCAGCCTGTGGCGTGAGAAAAGAAAGTCACAGAATGAGGTATCAAAGGTAATAATACTCATGCACATTTCACTATTTGCACATGCACAGAATAATGCTCTATACACTTGATCGACATGTATGTGTATGTATGTATATGTGTCCGTGTAAAGCAAGACTGAAAAGAGACCCAGGACACTCGGTAAGCCGTGGGGTTAGAGGACATTTGATACCTAGAACAGATCATTTTTTTTAACACCCTTCTCCATGCGACAAAAACATTTTCAGTAACAATGCTGTAATAGTATTATTTTATTCGTTTGTTCTTTGGTTTTAAGCCAATAATTTTGAAAGAATAAATTTCCGTTTCAAAGGTAGGTTCAGATTCAGTAAAGTAGGTCACAAATGAACTCAAAAACTGCTTCACAAAAAAACAAGACTGGTGTCCTGGTCCCGGGCCCTCCGTCTCACGCTCTTTAAATATAAATAAACTTTAAACACTCCTCCCAGTGGTGGCTGAGGATGACAGAAGTCACAGAAGCACTGTTTCTTCACGTCTGTAGTCCCTGCTTATTTCGAATCTGCTGTTTAAACACGAGAACCCGTATTCTCCCAGAAGCTGGAGACACGGTCTGAGCCGGAAGTGACCGTGAACAGTTCTAAACAATTATGCGCTTTTGAACTTGCAGCACAATTGTGGGGAGCTGAGTCCACCTGTGTCAGGGGCCGGTGCCTAGCTGGCAGCAGGGAGGGGGTGGGCTTGTTCTCGGAATGCCCTTCCAGGTAGAATGGTATGTTCATTAAAGAATAAATAATAAGCATGGGATCTTTGAAAGCTAATTATTAGACCTTAACATAATGCAATGCAGCAAGGGTCTGGAAGCTAGACAAACAAAATACTTTCTCAGGGATGAATATCTGCTCACTGGCTTTGGTTAGCATGGGCAGTGCACAGTGGCAATGAAAAACAGGCTGGCTTGAGTCCCATTTGATTGCACTGGAAACTTTTCTACAGACAGCAGAGCTCAGCACTGCCTGCTTTCAGGGCGGGCCACCCCTCAGCCATGCCCTTGCTCTCCCATTGCTATGGAGGGTGGGTAGGGACCAAGCTCGTGACCCCAGTCAAGGGAGATTTTAGGTTCACCTGAATTAGTCTATTCCCCGCAGCCCCCCACCCCGCCCCCCAGCATAGTGGCTAAGAGCATTGGCCCCGGGGTCGGACTGCTTGGGGTCAAGTCCTGGCCTCAAGGTTGTGTTAGTGGGCCAGTTACTTCATTTCTCCCGGTCTAGTTTCCTTGTCTGCAATATGGAGCTAATAATATCTGTATCATAGAGCGGCTGTGGGCGTGACCTAAGGTATTTGCATAAAAAGCACAGAAACACCTCCTGCATATAGTAGGTGCTCAGTAAATGCCAGCACGTCTTTAGAGGAACCGTGTATTCACATATGAGCGATGTCATCTGAAAAAAATATATGCCTAAACATACTCCTACCATACGATCTAGCAATTTGCACTCCTCGGGATTTACTCAAATGAGTTGAAATATCACAAAAATGTGCCGACAGACGTTTAGAGCAACTGTATTTATAATGACCAGCCTCAAGGTGAGTGGATTAATAAGCTGTGGTATACTCACACAATGGAATAATTTTCAGTGCTGAGGAGACATAAATGAGCTGGCAGGCCATGAAAAGGCACGGACGAAGCCTAAGTGCATATTACTATGGGAAAGGAGCCGATGTAAAAAGGCTGCCTGCTGTCGGGCCCCAGCTACAGGGCGCTCTGGAAAAGCGGCAACCACGGAGACAGTGAGCTCGGTGGTTGCCAGGGATTTGGGGGGGGGGGGCTAGGCACAGCACAGAGAATGGTTAGGGCGGCGACACTATTCCGTACGACACTGAAATGATGGGCGCCTGTCGTCACACACTCGTCCAGACCCCTAGGATGTGCAACACCAAGCATGAGCCTGGAAAGACCGTGGACTCTGGGTGACAGTGACGTGTCCCTGTAGGTCCATCAGCTCGACCAATGCACCTTCTGCAGGGGGTGGGGGTGGCAGGAGGCTCATGGGGAGTCTCTGTATTTTCCATGTAGTTTTGCTGTGAACCTAAAACAGCTCTAAAATATAAAATCTATTTAAGAAGGGAAAGAAAGCAAATGTCTAGGGAAAAGGCTAGAAGGCCAAAATGTTAGCCAAGGGTAATGCCGGGCGGTAGGAATGTACAGGGTTGCTATTTTATTCTTCGTGCTTTTGGAAAAATTCGGGCCTCCCTCCCCAGGTTGAGGCCCCGCGCACGGACACAGGGCCCGGGCCGCAGCGCACTCTTCGTCTGATGCTTCTGGGGCTGCTCTGGGCAGCTCGGGCCTGGCCTCCGGGGTGCTCTGGCACGACCCAAGGGGCAGCTTTTCTCCCCGAGTAGCTATTCTTTGTCTGGGGGTGGACACGGGGAGAAGCCAGGCTGGTAGAAGGGAGGGGAGCCGCTTCGAGGTCAGAGGGTCTCTCGGGATGGAGTGATAGGTCAGGGGGTTGCACCGGAGGCTCCCTGGAGCGCCAGCCCTGGTGCCCGTTCACCCACGCACCCACCCGCCTCTCTGTCCTCTGCCCATCTGTCAGTCTGTCCACCCATCCGCCTGTCCATTCGTCCATCCATCCATCCATCCACTTACCAACTGATCCGCCTTTCTATCTGCAGCCTGCCTATCCTTCTTCTCATGCATCCATCTCATTGACCCATTTATTCCACAGATATTTACTGAGCACCTACTATGTGCCAGGGACTGTGCTAGGCCTGAGACGGTGCTGGGAGCAGGGCAGACTGCTGGTGCCCTCCCGCGGCTGATGCTCCAGTGAGGCACACAACAGCAGCAGACAGACAAACATACAATCACAAGGTGGGCGAAGCCTCGGGGGACACAACCGGGCCGCTGCCTGTCCGTCCCCCTGCCTGGCTGCCCATCTGCTAGCCCTGCCGCGTGTCCTTGCGTGTCTCCGTCTGTTCTCCTGGCGGCCTGGCCCAGGCCCCGGGTCCCCGGGCCACAAGAGACTCCTCCCCAGAACTTTCCTTCACTCTCACCTCCACTTGCCCAACTGTGAGAATCACCGGCGTGCCTTGAAACAAAGAAAAAAAAGAAAAAAGGAAGGGAGGGAGGGAGGGATTTCTAGAAACTTCCTGAAGGTCATCCTCATGTGGGACCTGGAAGCTGAGCATCTAACAGGCTCCCCACTCTGGCTACAGACAGGCGGCGGGGGCTGCCCAGGGTGGGGGTGAGCCGGGTCTCAGCGGCACCTTCTCCCCGACCCTCGGCTTAGCCCCGAAGCCTCACATGCAACCCCAGGATTATGGGGACAGCTGGGCCTGGGTGACAGGGCCCCGGGGACACACCTGGACTGATTCTCATGGCCCAGAGCCCTGGGGGGAGGGCTCACTGAAGCCGGGGTCAGACCAGCTCAGTGCCCAGCTTCCAGGAGGTGGGGGAGGGCGGGCCTCCGGGAGGGCAAGCAGAGAGGTGCCCTCTAGGTCCGAGGGGCTCCTGAGGAGGAGGAGGCGCCTTGAAGGGTCTCAGCAGCCTCAGCAGGTAGGAGGCCTGGGCGGGGTGGAGCCCAGCCATTCCGCCCACTGGGAAGGTCCTTCCGCCAAGACTGGGCAGGTGAGGTTCTGCCCTGGTACCAGCCGCCCTACACAGTCCTGGGCAGAGTCTGGGTTCGCTGAGGAAATCACCCATTGTGGGCACTGCAGGGGGCAGGGCAGGTTTGAATGGGCCAAGAGGGCTGGAGAGGGTTGGAAAGGCCGTCCCAGCCAACAGGAAGGCCAAGCGCTTGAGTGAGAGCCGGACCACAGGACCACCCTGGTTTCCTGAGGCTCATGGAAAAAACAAGGACATTTCAAAAGAGTTGACAAAACTCACTGCCCTATTTGTAATCCTTGTAAGGAAGTAATGAGACTACGTTTAACACCCACCCACAATGGGGTGATTATGCTAGTCACTAGGAAATGACAGCACTTTTTATAATATTGATTCGTAGTGCACTGCAGGCAGCACGGCCTGGGTCGAGGGTAAAAGTTCAAAGTTGTCCGATGAATGTCATCTGTTTATGAGAGCCTATCACAATATCTTGGTGACCAAACTCAGATAGAACATCAGGTGTCTGGGTTCGGGCTCCTGCTCCCTGCAGAGCAAGCAAGGCCTGTGTGGGGGTGGGGGGGCGGGCATGATGGAGGCATCTCATTCAACCTGCGGAAGCCAGGGGGGGCTTCCTGGAGGAGGCAGCTCTAACCTGGGACCTGAAGGATGCGTAAACATGAGCTAGGTGAGGAAAGGCAAGAAGGAGCTTTCCAGAGGAAGGAAGAGCAGGAACTGGCCAGGGGAGGCTGGAGCCTGGGGTGTGAGACGGAGGATGGAGAGGTGGGGTGGCAGGACCGAAGGGCCACCCAGGTGTGTTCGGGAACCGGAACTGGAATCCCCGGAGTCAGCCCGCCACAGGGTCCGCTCCTGGGGAACCCAAACCAAGGCAGCATCATCTTTGCATCTCAGCCTTCCAGACTGGCCTCCCTCCCACCCGGTCCCATGTCTTCCCCACCCTTGCCGCCTCCCTCCTGCTCCCTCTGCCTACCTGGGGAGCAGATGGCATCCTCTGGGTGACAGCGCTGTCTCTGCCGTGACGGATGATCCTTGGTTGGGAGGGCGTCATTTTTAGCTGCCGTTCTCCACCTTCTGCTGTCCTCCGTGATGGAGGAAGTTCCGCCCTGTGTCTTGGGCATCAGAGGGTGACTAGGGAGACACCTTTGTCCCCCAAGAGACACCGGGCAATGCTGGAGACATTTTTGGCCGTCACAGCTGAGGAGAAGGGTGGTACTAGCACCTGGTGGGTAGAGACCAGGGGTGCTGCTGAGCACCCTGCAGTGCACGGGACGCGCCCTCGCACCGCCACTGCGAAGAACTATCTGGCTCCAAATGTTCATCATGCTGAGGTCGGGAACCCCAGGCTATGAGTTTCTCCACTTCTTTTAACTTTTTATGACAGTACAAGGATGTCACGTCCTCTTCTGGTAAACACAAGTGCGGTCAAAATGCTATGTGGCCTGACATTCGGAGTTTGCCATGGCGGAGAGGCCTGGATGTGGTAATGTCTCACGCATGACTCTCTGCTACGCCTGTACCAAGCGGTCCATATTAGTCTGTGATGTCTGCTTCATAGCAGCTCTCTGAGGTGAGGACTCTTCCTACTCCCCATTTTGCAGACAAAGAAACTGAGGCTTGGAACAGGAGGGAGACTGTTGAGTATTACAGTTGTCCCTGGATTTGTCCGTCTTGTCTGTCCATGCTCTTCAACCCTGTGCTGGGTTTAGTCAGCCAACCAATGACTCGTGAAATGGGCACTTCAGACCGGATGCAGATATGCCTGCCTGTCCATGGTGCAAGAAGCATCTGTGGTCTCCGCTTCGGAAGCAGGGTGGGTGGGTCCCCACAAGGGCCGACCGTGACATGGCACGGATGGAGGTTCTGGCCGCAGTGGGGGCTCAAAGGTCCTGCTTCTATGGGCACTCCAAGTCTGACTGAGGTTGGGTCAGCAATGACGTTTGAAACTGTCTGTCCTTCTGATGTATCTGACAGCTTTGAAGTCGCTGTTGAACTTCATAATTCAGCAAGTGGGCAGTTTGGGTCTGCAGTTCGCTACAAGGTCGGCTAGGGGCTGGCTGAGCTAGGAGGCCTTTAGCTGGGATGACTTGTCTCTACTCCACCGGGTCTCTCGTCCCCGACAAGCTCGTCGGAGCTTGTACATGTGGCAACGGCAGAGGTTCAAGTGCATGAGAGGAGCTATAAGGACCCTCGGAGCCTACCCTGGGAACTGGGAAATGTGACTTCCGGTGCACTCTGTCAGTCAAAGCAAGTTACCGCCCAGCCCCGATCCAAGGGGTGGGGAGATCAATTCCACCCCAAGTGTTATCACCATTTTTGCAATCTACCACAAGGGCATTTTCTGTCCAGGCTGAGGTCAGCTATTCACGAGGAATCTCCACAGTCGGCAACATCAGCCTTAACCTGGCTCTCAGATGCTGTCAGTTACTTAGCTATGCGACCTCGGGCAGTTGCCTACCTTCTCTGGGCCTCATTTCCTCGTCGACATTAAAGGCAGTGTACTCGTCCTGCCTGCCTCTGAGGCTGTCACAGCTCAGACGAGAGAGTGGAGGGAGAAGGAGCTCTGATTCCATTCTTTGTCCTTGAAGCAGGGGGAGGCCCAGCTGCTCACACGAGAGACACGTGCCTCTCCCACCTCGGGCCAGACTTCCTGCAATTCATCAGTAGCCAAAGCCTGACAAGCCCCTGGGGATTCTTCATCAATCCTCCGGTTTCTTTTCCCTGGAAATCCCAAGGGGTTTTGCCAGAAACTCTCCGGACCTGTTTCACTCAAGTCCAAATACTAGCATTAGCCAAGAGCCTCTTCCAGGATTTCTTTAAATCCTCACCTGAGGCTGTGTTTGTTGATTTTAGAGAGTCAGGGAGGGAGAGAAGGAAAGGGAGACATCAGTCAGTTATTTCCCATTTTGCTCTCTTCCACCCGGCGCCTTACCTCCCCTCCTTTGATTCTAATGTATAAAATAAGCTACAAACCTGCCATTCTCCGGGGCATTTTCTCCATCCACTGAGCTTTGGCTTCCTGGTGGCACTTTGGCGCTCACTGCTTCCACTGAGGTTTGCAACTTAGTGGGTATGTTTCCCCTCGCAGCTGTCCCTAATCGAAGATCTGCCTTTTCTTTTTCTTTTTCAATATTTATTTATTTATTTTTAGAGAGGGAAGGAAAGGAGATAGAGAGAGAGAAACATCAATGTGCGGTTGCTGGGGGTTATGGCCTGCAACCCAGGCATGTGCCCTGACTGGGAATCGAACCTGCGACACTTTGGTTCGTAGCCCCGTGCTCAATCCACTGAGCTACGCCAGCCAGGGCTAGATCTGCCTTTTCCATGAACGCTTCCTACAGGGTCATAGATGTAGCATCCCTCAGAATTAGGGGGGATGAATTAGACATTTGACGGAGTTTTCTCTGATTTCTTTTAATCCCTCCACCCCATCAGGCCACAGCGTCCCATTCTCGTTAATGCCTCATCTTTTCTGATGTTGAACAGTTTTCCTCTGCACACTTATCCCTCCCCAGGGAGCGCTCTGCTGGGCATAGGGTAGGGATCCGAGTTGGGTTTTTCTAAGACTGTGCATCCTACTGGTCCTTTTGGGTCCAGTGCTGGTGAGAAGGAGAAAACTGAGATCGTTCCAGTGGAATCAGGGGGCCAGCTGAGGCCCTGAACTCCTTGCCAGTTGTGGCTTCCCTTAGTGGTGGCAGCCATGGCCATGACCCCAGGGACCAGCAGCCACTTGGGATTCCCTACAACATGGCGGCCCATGCGGCCCCCTTCCCAGAGGTGCCGGCTGGATTGGAGTGAACCTGTGTGTTACTCCCCCTTCCTGACAGTGGTGTGGGGCTCTCTTCCACTGGCGTGACGGTGCTTTATTCCTTCACACATGACCTTTCATGGGTCTGTTCAGACTTTCCTCCAGTCTAACCCCACCTACACGCTATTCGGGACAGTGAGGATGCCAGGCTTCCTAGTTCGCATCTCCAGTAGAGGCTTCCACTGGTTCTCCTATTGCATTGGTCACTTCCACCGATATCCTGGAGAGGAACGGAGACAGACCCCGCTGCAAACGACATCATCCAGCCCACACGTCCTTTTGCCCTTCCCTGAACCCATCTGCAACTGGCGTCTAATTAAATACACATCAGACCTTACCTGATAACACACTCCTTGTATTTTATTATACAATCCAGGAGCTCTCTTATTGAGTCTAAATTGGACACATAACTAAGTGTACGGTGGATGTTTAATTGTGACCCAGGGCAGGTTTCACTGCCGGAACTGAGGCGCTGCCAGGTTTTGAGAAAGGGGAACTTGCAGGTTCTGAGGCAGTGACCCTGACACCCCTGTGGTCTCGGGAGGGCTTTCTTAAATAAATGAGGGAGGGCTAGGGCTGGCCCTTGCTTCAGGAATAGCTTCCTCCTGTTCTGAGCCCTGTGAGGTGAGTGCTACCCGAGCCATCGGCTCCCACACAAGACCCCCAAAACGTGGCCTTCGCACCTGCTCAAAACCCAGCGGGCTTCCACTCACCTTCGTTAGGCTCTGCCCAGGCTGCCTGTGCACGCCCCAGAACTTGAGGTGCGTGCCTTTATGCCACCGTGCCTTTGCAGATGCCGTTCCTTCGTCCTGGACCGCCAGCCACTTCGCAGTCCTCGTCTTAGCCAACGCCAGTTCCCCCTCCGTCAGTCATTCCTGAAACACGCCTTCAGTGACCTCTCCAGCTGGGTTGTCTGCAGGGCACCTCAAAAGCCACGTGTCCTGATCTTCCCCCAGACCCTCAGTCACGGCCAGGGTGGGGCCCAGGAGTTTGCATTTCTTAGAAGTTCCCACTTGACACCCATGCAGCTGGTCCAGGGACAGCACCCCGGGAGCCACATCACAGAGGGGTGGCTTTCTTAAGAGGACAGAACATTAGTGTGACTGGGGTTCAAGGTGCTCTGCCTGGTCTCTGAGCTTTTACTCTGCCCTCCCCCAGCCCTTTCTGCAAATTCTCCCAGATGCTCTATTGGTGTATTGCCCCCGCCCTTTTTGAATTGAGTTATAACGTATTCGGCAAAGTGCACTCATCTCAAAGGTGCACGCGCAGTGGATTTTTATGTGAACATGCACCCATGTAGTCACTGGCTGGATCGAGACAAAGAATATTTCCAGGGCATCTTGCAATCTCCCTCACACGCACCCTCACAACCCCGCTCCCAGTCAATAACCTGCCCCTGGAGGTAACCACAGTTCTGACTTCCGCCACCCTCCTCCTGAACTTCCTCTTGAACTTCAAAAGACAGAACTGCATGTTATGTTCTCTTTGTGCCGTAGGCCCCTTCTGGACAGTTGGTTGGCCAGGTTTATTTTTTTCCTTCTCAATCTGAAGACTCGGTCCAGCGAGCCTAAGGGGCAGTACCCGTGGACACCTGCTGTCCCCTCTGCCTCCCCCTGGGTGTGAGGTGCATTTTCCTTCCAGCCCTCTGACTTCTTGTTGCCCTCAAGGGTTTTTGCATCATCTGTGTCAAGTCTCAAAACAGCCCAGGAAGGAAGGAGTTCACATTCCTGCCATCTCACAGATGAGAAAAACCGAGGTTCAGAGGGGTGAAGACGTTTGCCCCCAGTCCCATAGCCCGTAAGATGCAGCCTCAGGCCCTTTGAATCCGAGCCTGCCCTTAACCACCGGGCTATCCTGCCTCCCTCCCAGTGCCACCCTGAGACCCGGTAGAGAAGTTGTCCGTGTGTGTTGACTCACTGAATGAAGTGAGCCGCTTCAAAGCAGCTGCCCTGCTGCTCCTTGGAGCTGCCACATTGAACGCACCTAGGATGCCTTCCCAGGGGCTGACTCAGAGCCAGGCCGGCTTTGCTTGCAGGGTGAGCAGTAGCTTCATGCCCCCAGTAGGGCAGCCTTGGCTTGACCCCCGCCTGAGCCGGCCAGTGTGGGAGGCTGAGGCATGAGGCCTGGAGAGGGGGCCCTAGGAGCCATCGAAGGCCATTGTCGGCCACACTGCCTTGCCCGAGGCCCCCCTGGAGCCTCTCAGTGTCCCCAGCTGTGGTCTGTGTGTGGCATTTAAACCAGGCAGAAGCACAGGGCTGCTCAGTGAGGCTGTGGAAGCGACCCACGAGGCAGTAGAGCAACCAAAATAGCATTTATGTTAGCAAGCGAGATTTTTCAAAATGTCAAAAAAAAAGGATAATATTTTCCTCCCCTAGTGTTTCAAAGCAGAGAGAGAGCGAGAGAGGAAAGAAGAGCAGGGGAGATGCGCCTAATTATAATTGAGGAGTGAGGAGTGGCATGGAGTTAATGACGACTCATTTTTTAAATCGGTGTTTGACAAGAACAAGAAAGAACTGAGATTAGGAAGTCATGACACGCTTCAGAAACAGAGAGGAGAGCCGGTAAGGGGATGATCCTGGAAGGCGTGGCTGGAAATGACTGCAAAGTCTCGGGGTCAAGCTGGAGGTTGGCCCCGTAGCTGGTCTGCAATGATTCCAAGGAGTCGGCGCTGTGAGGGGGCCTCAGAGAAGCCAGCCCGACTGCCGATCTCGAATCTGCTCACTCCCTACGATGTCCAGCTCCACCACCTTGACCTGAGCCCTGTCCTGTCTCCCTAGCAGGTTGCCTAGCAGGTACCCCTTCTTCCTCTCACCCCTTCTCCCCTAATCTATTTGTCTCCTGAGGGACAGGAGGAATCTATCTATAGAGAAAAGGTGACTGTCATTTCCTGGTTCCAAATCCTTCTGTTGCTTCTCAGTGCCCGTCATAGAAAACCTCAATGCCTCACCTTGATCTCCAAGTTCTAGTCCAATGGATGAGCTAATGTCTTTTCGTCTGGCCTCATCGCTAACCTTGTGGGCCCTCACACTGTCTGTGTTGGGATTCTGGCATCCTCAAACAGGTCATACTTATTTCAACTTCAGGGCCTTCGCACATGGTCTTTCCTCTCAACACCCCACCCTCACATGAGGGGCAGGGGGACTGATTCTTGGCCTTCAGGTTTCAGATTTAAGTTAAAGTGATTTCCCCTGATCATTCTCTCACTGAACCTTATGTCATTTTTTCATGACCCTTATCATCGCTTGAAATTACAGCTTCTGTTCATTGGCTTGCTTTTATGCTGTCTAGTTTCCTCTCTAGATTATGAAGGCAGGGACCACGAATGTTTTATTTACCTACATATTACATGGCACCTAAGACAATGAATTATACTTAGTAGACAGATTAACAGGAGAAACAGCCACCTCATACAGTGGTTTCAGGTCTGGCTTCAGGCACGGGTGGATCCAGGCAATCGCTGTCATCGGGAATCTTTCTCTGTTCACTTACCTGCTTTCCTCTGTGCCATCTTTTTTTCCTCAGGCAGGTGCTCCTCCAGGAAGGCTTTTATTCTAGCAGTTTAACAACTCCAGTAAGAACAGAGGCTCTTGTTTCTGACCATATAACCAGAGTTAAGTCCCCAGTTACCCACCACTCGGCTTTTCGGGTTCCTCCATGTTATTGGGAGGTCATCTGAGGCCCTGAGATTAGTGACCAGAAATGTTGCCTTGTCCTTAAAATGACCTTCTGAGACAGAGTAACACCTGGCTTTCATTTCATAGGCCATCTCAGAAAGTTTGGTAATGACTGCCTGGACCACAGTGTTGAGCTCAGATACAGGCTCTGCAGGGAAGCGTGCTGTGATCCACTAGTAATGTCTGCCAGGGACGTGGGCATAGTGAGTTGTGCACACATGCCAAACATTTACCACACCTTTTCAGATGGGGATGTTGAGCATCCTTCTGAAAAATGCACCACTAGAAATAGATGTGGAGCAATATTAGAGGAATTGTCCTGAGGCCACCTGTCACAATGAAGAGCAGATTCTGAGGTCAGACCACTCCTGGCTTCCCCACCTTTGCACTGTGTGACCTTGGACAAGTCACCTACCTCAGTTTCCTCATAATCTCATTATCGTAGCAAAAACATCACTTCCATGGCATACAGTTTTTTAAAGGATTACAGGAGATCATATATGCAAAATGATTCCTATGGTGCCGACACTCAGTAAGCCCTACTTCCCTGCTTTCTCTCCTCTGCCGCAACAGCCATCCATCCTGAGAAAGTGTGAAGTCTGGGAGGGGAGAGAGGGGGCCCTGGAGAGAGAGAGTGCGGAGGGGCTGTCTTAGAAATGAACCAAAATTGGAATAATTGGAAAGCAAAGGCAAGTTTTAAAACCAAACCCAAAGCTTCCAAACTAAGAGATGATACAAGACACACCACCACCTGCTGGTGAGGTAGTTAGGAGGAGTGGCTAAAAACATGAGTTTTGGAGCCAGACTCCAAAGCCCAGCTCTGTCTCCTGCTGAGGTCCCCCCTCCTTGTCTCAGCCTCAGTTTGCTCACCTGTGAGATGGGCATGGTGAGAGTGCCTTCCTCACATGGTTGACGCGTTAATTAAATGAGATCTAGGGAGGCCACAGGCGCCATCCCTGGCACGTGGCCCTATACCAACAGCAGTAATAATAACGCTTACCGGTCTGACGAGTCCATAGTACCGTGGTCTGCTTCCTCGGTGGCCTGGAAGTCCACCACGAGGCCCTTCCTTTCCATCATATCAATACCACATGAAAATGGGGGATGTTGAAAGAGTCTCCACAGAGGAGAATTCTGCCTGCTCCATCCTGGGGACACACCCTTCCTGTGGTCTGGGGTCCGAGACCGTGGGAGGCCGCTGGGTGAGAGGGCCATGTGGGGGCTTTTGAGCAAATGGCAGCCTCGAGGCCCGTCATTAATTGTCTATTATAAAACAGAGCCTCGCTGCTTCCCACTCTAATGCCCTTAGTCAGCCAAGAGAGCCCACAGTTCACCGTTTGCAAACAGTGAGTGCAGTGCACGGCCTCCGCGACATCAGTTAATGTGGACCTGAGCCAGAGTTATGAGGGAGCAGGGATGTGGTCACGGCAACCGTGAACCTCTGGGTCGGATGAGGTTCCCTAGGCAGGGAGGAGGCTGACAGCAGGGTCCCTTTGTCCTCCAGTTGCACAGGTGGGGGCCACACCCCACCAGGGGACCCCAGGGACCCACAGCCAGAAGCCTGAGGCCAGGGCCTCTGAGCTCAGGTCCAAGAGGCCTGAGATGCACCCGGCTGTCCAGAGCTCAGGTCAGCCACCTCGGCCATCCCCCTGCCTCTGCACCGGCAGCCCTGACACTCTCCTTGACTGAGAAGAGGATGCCAAATGCTCCCTAATCTCTAGGTCTCTAGGGACCAGGCCCAGCTTTGGGTAACTCTTGGGGCAGGACACACGGAGGCCATGTACTGACTCCCGCACAGGGTAGGGGCGCTCCCTGGAGTGAGCAGAGGGTTTCTCAGGAGCCCTCCCCCAAAGGCCTGAGCTGGACCTGCTAGGAACCAAGCGCATGATGGCCAGGCCGACCAAGAGCTGAAGCCCAGGCTGGCCGTGCGTACTGGCTATGTGACTGTGTCCAAGTCTCTTAATTTCTCCAAGCCTCAGTGTTCACATCTACGAAATGGGGATTTTTAAAAAGCAAGTAGATAAATGAGCTAACAAAGCGCCTGGCACTTAGAGAATTCTTGCGGGGTGAAGTTGCTGTTGGCAGTTGCCATAGGAATACCTAACAGAAAAATAGCAAATACACTACTCCCCTCGCCTCTGCAGCTTAGCTTCCTGCGGTTGCAGTTACCTGCCATCAACCACAGTCCAAAAATTTTTAAATAGAAAATTCCAGAAATAAACAATCCCAGAATTTTACACTGTGGGTTGTTCTGCATAGTGATGAAAGCTCGCGTTGTTTCACTCGGATTGTCTCGCGAGATTTCTCCCGTCGTCCAGCGTCTCTGCGCCGGGGACGCTGCCCCGCCCCTTCGTCAGCTGGTAGCCATCTTGGTTCTCCGTCATCGTCACACTACCACTGTGTCCCCTGTTCAGGTCACCCTAATTTTACTTAATGATGGCCCCGAAGTGCGAGAGTAGGCATGTAGATAAGCCAGAGAGAAAAGTCAAAAAGTGCTCCCTTTACGAGAAAAGGTGAGTACAGTCCTGTAAGATATCGCGAGAGAACGCCTTCACTTTTATTGTGGTATATTGTTATAATTGACCCATTTTATTATTAGTTATTGTTGTTCCTCTCTTTCTGTGCCTGATTTATTAATTGAGCTCTATCACAGGCGTGTGTGCATAGGAAAAAGCACATTACATACGGTTCAGTGCCGTCGGTGGTGTCGGGTATCCGCTGGGGGTCTGGGGCTGGATCCCGTGTGGATAAGCGGGGGCTGCTGTACCTTAAACGGCTTCAGAGCCCACAGGACCCTTTCACACCACAGTCCCCATGGGTTGTCCTAAAGGCCCGGAAAGGAAGCAGACCAGCAGTCACCTCGAGGCCCCACGAGGGGAGGATCCACTTCCCGGCTCCCTCGGGCCCCCCCCATCCCCGCTCGCTGTTGCCCAGAGACCTCAGCTCCTCTCCACGGGACTCTGCATCGCGCAGCTCACAGCCGCCCCGGCCCCAGCTCTCCCAGGGCGAGGGCTCCGAGACTGCCACGCTGGGTTCACGCTCTGCATCATCTTCTTTAATCCTCACTCAGGCAAGGGCAGGAGAGGGCAAGAAGACAGGAGCCTCTGTCTTTCGGAACCTGGTATCAGAAGTGACCTCCCCTCCCCTTAGCTGTGTTCTCTTCGTTAGAAGCAAGTCAAGAGGTCCCAGCCACACTCAAAGGGGACGGGTTCAGAGGGATGTGGATGTGACTATCAGGAGGCAGGGGTCGTCAGGGGCACCCAAAGGGACAGGTTGGGTCCTTGCTGAGTTCCAGGTGCTGGGTTGACCGTGTTGCTGGCATTGCCCTATCTAATCCCCACAACAGCCCTGAGGCTGAGTGTTACCCATCCTGGCTAGGGAAGAGCCCAACAAATGACTATGCAACAGAGAAAGAGGTAGAATGCCTCCTTAAAAAATAGGGCTGCCATCAGGAAAGGAAAATGGATGCTAAGAGGCAAAAATAAAGTCTTCCCAGTACTGTTACTGTCCCTACTTTATAGGTGAGAAGTTGAGGCTCAGAGAAGTGAGGTCACTCGCCCAGAATCCAGGCGGAGCTGCTGGAACGTGAACCGTGTTTTCCTCTTTGGCATCTCGTTCAACAAAGGTCAGGCCACTGTCCTTTGGGATCCAGCCACAGACCGTCTGGGCTGCCCTGAACTTGGGGATTTGAATATCTAATTAATGGGGGTCAGGAAACCAGCCTCCTGGCTGGCAAGGGGAACCTTGCAAACCAACCGGTAATGCAATTTCCTTCCCCGAGGCCGACTGGGTGTTCTGGGCCCACGGGAGCAAACTCTTTAGGCTGCCTGGCTTGGTTTCATCAGAGAAACTGAGCTGCCAGCACTCTCTGCTCAGGGTTGAGCCGGTTGTATTTCTCTGGGAACAGATCAAGGAGGAGCTTGAGGGAGAGGGGACCAGGTCTTTCTAAAGGCTTAGGGTGGGCTGGGTATAGGCGAGGGAGACTCTCCCTCTTGCCACCTCTAAATGTCCGCCCTGGATGCATCTTGCCTCCACGTGCATAAATCTTGGTGTTTTTCCTTCATCTTGGTGTAGGGGACAAAGAGATGCTCTGTCAGAGCTCCATAGCCACCAGCTCTTCAGGAGAGTCACTGGGGGCGGGGGGGAGCAGGCATAGGACAGAGAGGTGGGTGGATCCGGAGCCCACAGAGCTCCTGGCACCCGGGGACAGAGGCCGTGTGTATGCATATGTGTCTGTGGTACGTGAGACACCGTCTTCCGCAGCCAGGTCTCCCAGGAGCAGCAGAGAATCGAGCAAGCACGCAGGGTTGCAGCTTTGCTAGATGAGCCCTCTCATCCGCCACGCCGGGGGGTGGCCTGTGGAGTTTGGGGGCTGCTGGCTGCAGATGGTCAGATATTAAATACTGCTTAGCCTCCCATCTGGTGGCAGCTCTGGCTGGCCGGAAGAATTCCCCATGGGCCAGCTCTGGGATCTGGACAGGCTGCTCTGGTCTGACACGACCCTCCGGTGACCCGCAGCCAGGGCTGTGCTCGGCTCACCAGCAGGGTCTTCCCCGCCAACGGAGTGTGGCTGGCTCTGCTCCCCGCTCCGCGTCTGCTCCCCAGAGCAGAGGTGAAAAGAGCACCGAGCCTGGCAGCAAGTCTACCAGGGACCATGTCCTGCCTCCCCCTGACATTCGCCTACAACTCTCTGAGCCTCTGTTTCCCCTGTCTGATCCCAGGGCCATCAGGAGGATGAAACAGGAGGTCACACACATAGGATAGCATCTCTCAACCTTGGCATTGTTGATACACTCCCTGGATATCTCCTTGTGGTGAGGGGCTGCCCTGTGCTTTGGAGGCTGTTAAGCAGCATCCTTGACCTCAGCCCTCTAGAGACACCAGGAGCAGCCCAGCCCCAGCTGTGCCAACCAAAAATGTCTCCAGACATTGCCACATGTCCCCCAGGGGTCGATATCGTTCCCGCCGAGAATCAATGGCCTGGAGAGCCCCGTGGTGTGCCCGGCCCGCGGCGAGCACTTGATAGAGCGAGGCTACGGGAGACCGGCCATTCTTCTCTGAGTTCAGAGAGGCAATGGGAGTACCGGGCACTCAGAACACTGCCGGGCCCGAGGTCCGTGCTGAGCAGATGTCAGCTGCTCTTGTTCTCATTGTCTTGCCAAAGGGACTTTCGAGTCCTGTAAAAGGAGCTTTTGAAATCTGTAGTCTGACATCATACATCAAACATGTATGGAGAGCTTCAGGCCAGCCTGGGGCAGACTCACGTCTGGGCCCAGTTCTTCAGGAGATAAGAGGAAGGGACCGGCAGAGGGAGGGGGACAGCGGAAGCACAGATCATCATCGTCGCCATCACTTACTATTTTTCTGTGGCTGCTTCCCTTCCTGTTATAGTCATTGATATGTATCGACTCCTTACTCGGCTTCAGACAATATTCTAAGAACTTGACACATATTATCTCACATAATGTCCTGCAGACCTTACGAGGCTGCTTCTCTGGTTACTTCTGTTGTGCAGACAAGGAGATAGAGGCACTTGGGTCACTTGCCCGGGGTGCCAGCAGCAGGATGGGGTCCTGGACTAGCATGCAGGGAGGGGCTTCTGCTCCCTAGAGATCAGGAAAGAGGGGCTGACCTCTGAATTGGATTTTGAGCCATTAGTAGGATTTCTTTCAAGGAAAGGAAGGGAGGAAGGGAGGTCCAGGCAGAAATACAAAGCCCTGTGATTGGAAAAGTCTCAGCTGCCATTTCACGGGGCAGCCAACATTTTGGAGGAAGCACTGCAGAAAGAGAGAGAGCAACAACCCTTTCTCTCCCCTCCCCTGCCCCAAGGCCAGCAGCAGTGCTGGGTGGCTGGGGCAGCCCTCTGCCCTCCTCACAGCAGAGCTGTCAGGAGCCATGTCTGTTCCCTTATCAACCTCATTGCCCCCAGAATGTTCTGATGCTGTTCAGGGAGTGTCTGCTGTGCTTGGTGACGGGTGGCCCTGGCTACCCAAGGCTGACAGGGTTCACAGGACATGGACCTTTCCAGGCTGAAACCAGGACGGTCCTAGGAAAACCCTCACGGTGATCACTCCACCTGTGGCCCCTCAGTTTGCTCGCTCTCTGCTCATACCAGCTGGGGCTTTTGCAGTCCAATTGGCCCTGGAGTGGCCCAGGCCTACTTCCCAGCCAGCCTGGCTTCCAGCCCCTCCCCAGAGGGGCAGGTGTAGGCTGGGGCTCCGACAGCTGTTTTCCAGCTGCTGGGCAAAGCCAGCCTACCCGGTGGGAGAATCCAAGAACAGCAGGGGAGGCCACAGAAGGACAGGGACATGTGCAGGGTCACCCAGAGAGTCAGCACCAGGGCTGGGGCTGGAGGCCAGGTCTTCTGGATAAGCAAAACACTTCCCATTTCAGTTCAGGGTTCTCAAACCCTTACTGCACCCTCACCAGCATCATAGTACTGAGTACCTATTCTGACCCCCAGAGTTAGTACTCTTCAAGGTCATTTAACAGAGGGGGAGACTGAGGCACAGAGAAGTTAACTGAATTGGCCAAGGGTCCCCAGCTGGGAAACAGCAGAGGCGGGATTCCAACCCAGGAAGTTGGACACTTCAGGCAGAGAAGGTAACCATTGTACCACACAGCCTCATAGAAATAGCCTCTTACCTGGCCCCTGGTGGCATTGCTGTTGGTAAATAAGAGTTTGGGGTCCTTAGGAAGTACTAGAGTGTGGAACACACACACAGGGACACTTCTCTGATGCCAGAAGTGTAGCATGCTCACTGTGGGTGGCAAGGAGCGGTGCCCTCCCAGAGCCCCTTGCTTCCCGCCTGTGGAGAACCAGTGCCTCTCCCTGTAATTCACAGAGCCCTCGGGGATTGCAGCAGGGGACCGGAGGCAGAGGTGAGAGGACAGATCACAAGTCATTCAGAACTCTTTACTGTGACTCTATTAGGCATTGGAGAACCGGCCAGTCCTGAGCTGGACGCAGAGACAGAGACAGACCCGCGCTGGGGAGTCAAGGGCAGTGCAATCTGTACCAGGTTGGAGGCGTGAACCCCAGGGATCAGGAAACACAGAGCAGCACTTGACCCAGTGTCAGGAGGTAGGAGAGAGCTGCAAGATAGATAGGAATTAACCAGGTAAAGAGGGGTGGAAAGAGATTCCGGCTGTAATGAAAAGCTTGTGCAAAGGCTCAGGTGTGGGAGACAACGGCTCAGGCTTGCGACGGTGAGTTGCTGTTTTTGGCTGAAGTCTAGGTGGTAAGAAGCGGGGGAGGGGCCAGGCCGGAGAGGTGGGCGGAGACCCAAGCAGATAGGGGTCTGTAACTCATTCCATCTTGAGGGCCTTGGAAAGGCCATCGAGGAGCTTGAAGCAAGGGGGTGACAGGACTACACGTGCATGTCCGAATAGTACTCTCACTGCTGAGAGAAGGGACGGGATGCATGGGGTGAAGCTAGTGTGGACGTGAGACCGCGTCTTCTTGATCCTTCCGTTGTCTCCAGTGCTTGTTACAGTGTCATCCGGTGCTGCATGCCGACTTCCAGTCAACAACAGACCACATACACAGTGGCGGTCCTGCAGGGTTATCACAGAGCTGAGAGTTTCCTGTGACCCTGCGACGTCACAGCCGTCGTAACACCGTAGCACAGCATGTTACGCATGGGTTTGTGACGATCTGGTGTAAACAGACCTGTACTGCCAGCTACACTAAAATACAGCACAACCAGTTCTGTATAGTCTACGATACCTGATAATAAACACCTGTGTAGTTGGTATATGTATTTACTATACTGCAGTTTTATCGTTATTTTAGAGTTTTTTCATAGTCCTCTTTCTACCCACAAAGAAAAGCTGGCAGGGAAACAGTGCGCCTCCTCACGCCAGCAGCGGCCTCCTGCGTCTCGTGTTTGCCCTGTCTCTGGATTGCACCGCTTTCTCCGTGCTTGATCTCGTCTCCCGCTGTTTGATGACGTTGGTGCAGCCTGGGTGTGCAGCGTTTGTAAAGTTGGCAGCGGTGGACAGCAGCGCCCTGGGCCTTCGCACTCCCTCACGGACTCACCCGGAGCAGCTTTCAAGTGCACCATTTTTTATCTTTTATACTATATGTTTACTGTATCGTTTCTGCATTTAGATGTGTTCAGGTACCCAGACACTTAACCACTGTGTTACAATTGCCTACAGTATTCAGTACACTAACGTGCTGTCCAGGCTTGTAGCCGAGGAGCAGCAGGCTCCACCATAAGGCCTAGGTGGGTAGTGGGCTGGGCCGTCCAGGAGTGCGTAAGTGCACTCTGGTGTTCTCACAACGATGCGCAAGATCGCCTGCCGATGATTTCTCAGAATGTACCCCTGTTGCTGAACATCACTGCAGATGGATTGGAGGGGAGGAGGAGGGAGAGAAGGAAAGAAGGAAGGAAAGAAGGGAGGGGAGAAAAAAGGAAGGAAGGGAGGAAAGAGGGAGGGCAGGAAGGAAAGAAGGAAATGGATGAATGAGTGGAACGCATAGAACCAATAAACATAAGTTCAAGAAGGAAATATTTCAACTTGGAATGTGAAAAATCTTTGTACTAATCACATGGCCCCAGGATGGAAGGAAATGCCTTAAGAGGCAGCGAGTGCTCCACGTTGAGGGTACTGAGGGGCAGACTGACCCAGCATGAAGTATCACGTGGGCAAAGAACAGCATCGGTACCTTACTTTCATTCAGGTTTTAATGTTTCTAGAATGGTGTCATATTCTTTATCTCTTTTATCATCACAAAAACGCTGGGTCTTGAGTATTACCTTCTTTCACAGATGAGGAAATTCAAATTCACAGAGACGAAGTGACTTTTCCAGCTAGCAAAAAACAACTTGCCCAATGAGTTTTCTGACTCCAAGTTCCCTGCTCTCTCCAGAGAGCCCCAGCTGACCCCCAAAGTTCCTTCTGGCCCTGAAACAGTGAGTGTCTCAGTAGAAGACGTTTCTGCCCCATAGGAGGTTGACTGACAACACAAAATATTATGTAAGCTCCAACCCAGAATGCTAGTTCTTGGAACAGACAGAGTAGCGTGGTGAGCATAGCGCAGGTCTGAAGTCATCAAAACTGCCTCCTACTGGCTGTGTGGCTTTGGGCAAGTCACTTTACCTCTCTGAGCCTCAATTTCCTCATCTGTAAAATGCGAGTTATTAATACTGTCTTGGCAGAATTGTTGAGAGGATTTGGTGAGACAAAGTATGTGAAGAGCCACAGTGGTCAAAATCTTTTCATTGTAAGTGACAACGACCCAACTCTAGACAGACGTCAAAAGGAATGCATTGCATCCCTAGTTTTCCTGTTCTTTGCTCTCTCTTCTTTTGCTTTTGCAACTACTGTCTATCCCCCTACAGGCGAGCCTTTTCCAGAAGGCGTGAAGGGTGCTGCCCACAGCCTCAGCTCCTAGCAGTCTCAGCAGAGAGAGCTTCCTTTACCCAGTAACAGTCTATCAGTCCCAGGGAAAGGTTCTGATTGATTCTGCTTGAATCACATGCTCACTCTTCAGACCAATCACTTTGAGGGAAGGATATGAGGAACTATGACTGACCAGACCTTAGTCTTGTACTTGCTGCTGTCGCTAGGGGAGTAGGCTATATTATCAGAGGAAAGAGGACTCAAAGGTTACTAAAACCCCGGCAGTGTTTGGCATGTAGTAGCTGTTCATTAAATGTGACTGTTGTTGCTGCTATTGTCTGTGGGTTAGTGACAGCTTTGTCTGTAGAGAAGCCTGGAGCTGCAGCTTAAGGGCTTAAAAGGATTCTAGTAGTGAGATAAGTGAGAAGAGTGTTCCAAACCAGCTACACAGGCTTTCTCAATGCTGAGTTTGTGTATCTCCTTGGGTACCATGATGCATTGCACCAGCATCCTATAGGTGTCCTCTCTAGAGGATAATTTAAATGTAGCAGAACTAGAAGGTGGGCCTTGAGGGACCATGAGGCCACTGAGGGTTTGCACACCCTGAAACATCCAAATCTGGTTCTGTGGTGGTTTCTTTTATCTGCCTGTTCCCTTTAGTCCATTGCTTTATTCAGTAGTGTTGTTGTGTGCCTGCTCAGGCCCAAGGATTCGATCATTCGTTGGCGAACAAGACACCACACAGCCCTCACACTCAAAGCCCAGCTCGCTCTCAGTCACAATCCGTCTTCATATTTTTTCTCACCTGTTGAAAAATCTGAAATGTGGACCTCACGAAATGGGGGATAAAAGGAACCATAAATTATGGTTCACAGTTTATGTAGCTGAGTCAATGAACTCGTGTGGATTCATTAATAATTCCAAAGTGATTACATATTCCCCTCCTCGGGCAGTTTCTCAGGAAGGAGGCCACGCCCACCCCATAACTCCCTGTGGGTTTCAAACCGGTTTCAAGTGCAGGTGTCGTAGGCATGTGCACCTGTTCTTTGACCCATCAGGTGCTCTTTAAACTTAATTAGCGACCACCGTTTAAAACTTAGATTTCATGTAAAATCTGAATTTGAGTTTTTTCTTGAAAAGCCTTAAGACCCAGTCTCACCGGACTTTAATTCCACATGGCAACAATCAGCCAGAGTCACGTTGCATCCGTCCCTTAACCCACCCCGTGCCTGCCAAGTCCCCAGGGTCCCTCACGTGGGTCATTTTTCTGTGTCACTAACTGGCTGGTTTCTGCAGGCCGTTTGAGTTTTCTACCCTGGGTTCAAGGCAATTGGGTGAAACTCTCAGCGTTGCCAGGCAGCTGTGCCTGGCCAAGCTGCCCACCCCTGGCCTACCCAGCAGCCCTTCCTTCCCTCTGCAGCAGCCCCTCCCAAACCCCCTGGAATAGAAGACCTGTAGCCCAGGGACAGAGACAAGTGGCCTCATCCAGAGGCAGGTGAAGTCCAGCCTCACGCTCCACTTTCAAACCCAAGCCTGTTAGGTGAAGCTGCTCGAAAGAAAAAGCAGAGACTCGAGTGGTTTTCACTGCATTGAAGATGAGTGAGTGTTTTACCTAACACAGCAGGAAGGCAGCTTTAAGCATCCTTAGAATTACCTTCATTCAGCCTTTGAATAGCTTGATTTTCAGGCTTCTCTGAGCTCAGAGTGCCTCTTCAATGGGTATACAGGAGCAAAGCAAGAAATAGATGACTGTCAGGTTTGAGTGGGGAGGCTTTTCAATCACTTTTGGACAATTTGTGCCCTCCAACTTCCAAACACTGACGAGAAGTGAGGAAGAAATGATTCACATCCTGATCCAGAGTACAATGATTGAGTGTCTACTGTGCACTTCAAATACCATCTACAAGACAACAAATGCCTAAATGTGTCACCAGCTCAGATCTCTTCTGAACCCTCACATCTAACTTCCTACTTGACATCTCCATTCAAATCCATCACATTGCAAACATCATGTTCTAAACTCAACTCTTTACTCTCTCTCTCTCTCTCTCTCACACACACACACACACCAAAAAAAAACCAAAAACACCAAACCTCTCCCATCCAGCCCAGGAAACATCAACTTCATCTCCATAGTTGTTCAAGCTAAAACTTAGAAGATATTTTTGACGCCCTTCTCACTCATCCATACCAGCCAGCCCATCACCAAGTCCTGCTGGGTCTTTCTCCTAACTCATCTTCCCAGTGGTTGGTTAGTTGAGGTAGTGCTGGCTGCTATGACAGATAGACACTACACTCTCAGTGACTCAAGAGAGTATAAATGTATACTTAGGTCAAATGAAGTCTAATCGAATGTCCACCTGGTGATCCAGGAACCCGGGGAATTCCCATCTATGACTCCACCATCCCTAAGGCCTTTGCTTCCAACCAATGGACAGGAAAAGAGAAGGCAGGGAAAACACACATGTTCTAAACCACCTCAGCCCAGAAGTGATGCCATTACTTTTGCTCCCATTTCACTGGTGAGAACTAGTCACGTGACCCCATTCAGATGCAAAGAACACTGGGAAATGTCTCCGGCTGGGCAGCTTCTTCCCGGCCGTAGGTACACACTATGGAAGTGGAGCTTTGGCGGACAGTGGGCTATATCTGCCTCAGTTCATTTCCTTCACCCTCATAGTTGCTTCCCCAGGCTAAGCCACCCTTATGTCTTACGTGGGTGATGGCAACGGTCCCCCTTTGGTCTTCCTGATTCCATTCCTATCCCTCTTCTAGTCTGTTATCCACACAGAAGCCATGGCAGTCATCCTAACTCTCAGGCCATCCACATCCCACCTCACACACAGAAAGAAATACCCCCATCAGAGGCAGACAAGGCTGTGATTAACCCAGACCCGGCCACCCCTCCCACCTTGTCATCTACTTTCCCCATCACTCCCAGGTCCTCCAGCAACCACCTCTATCCTTGACACCCTCTGGTATCTACACTTGGGTCACCTTTCCTACCTGGCTGACCTCCCACATCCTCCAAGACTCACTCAAACATTTGCCGTCCAAGGGGACTTTTCCATCCAGATAATATGATCCTTCATATGAGGGCTTGTCACAGTGAATAATTGGATATTTATTTGTGTGCTCCTTTTCTATGTCCCTTTCCCCAAATAGGCTACAAACGCCTGGAGAATAGGAACAATATCTGTTCCCCACATTGCCAGGCACAGAGGGGATCAGGACATATCTGTTGAGGAAATCAATCAATAAATAAATGAATGACATGTCATTAGCTTGCCAGCACAACCTGCTGTGGTAGGTTCTATTATTCTCATTTTACAGGTGAGAAGATGAGGCTCAGAGAAAAGGGGTTCCCCAAGGTCACACAGCAAGGAAGCGGTGGACCCATAGCGCTGAGCTCTTTCCAGTTGCATCTCTTCTGAGCACTCCTATCTGAGGACACCTGAGGAGACTTCTCTCTGTCTTCCCCCAGATTGTCCGTCCCCCTTCCATCTCCTAGAATCCTAGGGGATTCGCCACTGCTTCCCATCTCATCTTGACCCCAAGCAGACACAGACCATGGTGGAAATGACAAGAGGGGACACACATTCAGACTGTGTCATGGTGGGGAGATTAATGAAGGGTGTGGCCAGGGCGAAGGGAGACCAACAAGTGGTCGTGCAGACCCCAGAACCATGGGAGCCCCAAGGGTGGGAGGAGGGAGCAGTGTGGGAAAGCTGCCTTTAAAAGAGGAGGAGAGTCACAGCTTCTGTAGCAAGTGGTGGGGGGGAACCTAAGAGGAAATACATCCAGCCTTGCTGTCCCCTCACCTTGGTGGTTGTACTGATACCTTCTGTGGGCGGAATCCAGTCATAAGCCAGAGGCGAGGGACTCTTGGTTGAGTCAGCCTCCAAGGGCATCAAGCGGGGCACAGAAAGGGGGCAAGTGGACTTGGAGAGGCGAACAGATGACAGCTAGCCCACAGCCCTTTCAGGCTGAAAGATGAGAGGTGGCCCCATCCATTAGGGTTTCTTGGGTTTCAGGTGCCATCCATAAATCGACTCTGGCAAAACTCCAGCAAAATGTGGGATGTATCGGAGGGATTCAGGGCAGCTCTAAGGTTTCCAGAAAAAGCTGGATTACTGAGCCTCAGGGGCAGGAACCAGAACCTCAAGGCTGCACGTGAGGGAGCAGGTGCAGTTGCCAGAGCAGGGATGTGAGTGCCGGGCTCACAAAAACAAGAGGTGTCCTCTCAGGACTCACTCCCATCAAAATGAAAATAAAACCAAGTCAGCTGAAAAGCGAACACCTCATCAAACCTCAGAAGGATCATCCCTTGGTGCTCAATCAACATTTGTGGGTGGGAAGAATAAATGAACCAAGGAATGCGGAAGACTTTGGGCTTCGTCCAGAGGGCATTGGAGACTTTGAAGTGCTTCAAGCTCAGGAGGTGACACGGTCAGATTTGCATTTTGGAAAGGTGTCTCTGAGCCGGGAGGGAGACTGGATTGCAGGGTGCAGGGGAACCTGCTGGGGCTGGTGGAGTGATCCAGGGGGTCAGTGGTCCAGGCTGGAGAGCGAGCGTGGAGAAGGAAAGATTGGGTCATGTGAAGCAATTTGGGAGCTGGGGGCACAGTTAGAGGCTTTGAGACTCCACTGGCAGGACACTTGCTCGAGCTCAGAGCCCCACCAGAGGGCCTGGGTGGGGGCTGCAGCCCGGGGGAGGGCATGAGCTGCTCTTGACGCCAGATGATGTGGTCAGCCCTAACCCACCACAGCTTTTGGTCACACAGAGTCTTCAGAAGATGCCCACACCCTCCCCACAGCGTTTCCAGGAGTATGGAGCAGCCCAGAATTTAACCATGGCCCCAGAAAAGTGACTTTCATCTCACTGAGCCCAGAGCCACACAAAAGGCGAGGCAAGGAGTTAATTTCACCTTTGGCTAAACACAGCCTCCCAGGGGTTTCCTAGTGTGCCATCACTTCCTGGCCTTTGTGTGTTTCTGGAAGGAGCTCCTTCCCACCCTCACTGGGCCGGGTCCCATCTTCTCCAGACCTCAGCCTGGAAGGCGAACTTCCATGGGAAAGGAGTTTCTTTGCTGCAGGCTGGGTAGGCATTCCCTCCTCTGTGCTCCTGCCATCACTTCCCATCCCCGCCCCTCACACACTGCATTGTCACTGTGTGCCCTTGGGCAAGGTACTTACCCTCCTCTGAGCCTCTGTCTCCTCCCCTGAAAAGTGGGGCTATAATAGTAGCCTCCTAAGGGGCCTTTGTGAGCCTTAAACAGTGTGGCCCTTGCAGTGCACCTAGCATGGTGCCTGGAGCAGGTCAGCAGTCAGCAGGTCTTCGCCACTGCTGGCCCTAGCCACTTTTCAGTCACGAAACTCACTGCGGAGTCTGCTGTGGACCTGGTTTTTCCAGTGCCAAGTGATTTTCTGAGACCTCAGAAGGCCCCTCATTGATTCTGGCAGCTCTCCTACTAGTATTGATCAAATATCAAGGCTGCTCTCCTCTCTGGGGGTGTTAATTGGCTTAGGAACGGTATGCGTGGCGACCTAACAGATTTCTGAATGGAGTCATTGATGCCTTTCCTGTGGTGTCAACCCAGGGAGGGGTCAGGGTTCCTTGATGCCCTTAAAAAAGTCATCATTTTTATACAAAAGGAGCTGTCCTTATCTGTGGTATTAATCATTGTCTGGATGCCTAAGACCACTTTCCTGTCTTCACCAGCCCCTTATTGAGCACCAACTGTATGCACATCCTCCAAGAGGCCTTCTCTGCTGTATTATCTAAAATTACCCGCAGCCCTGTCCCCTCTCTGTCTCCTTGCTTTGCTATTTTTGTCATAATATTTATCACAGTTTGACATTGTGTTGTGTGATTGCTTACTTACAGATTATTTTTTATTATGGATGTCTTTATTGTTTTATAGTCAGCCACCCCGACCAGGCTGGCAGCCTGTGACAGCCAGGACCAGGTCTGTTTTGCTCACTGCTGGGTCCCCACAGCCTAGAATATGCACTGGGCGCTCCTTGAATATTTGTCAGGGGAAAGAATGCAAAGCACTGGGCCAGGCATTAATAGGGAAAATAAAATGAGCAGTGAGATGTGGATTCTGGCCTCAAAATGCTTATTGCTGGGTGGTCAAGGAAAAATAATGACAGTCCTGGGAAGAACTGGCTGTTTTCTAAGAGGAGGTTGTTACATTTGTTCTCTGAGGGCAGGGGGAGAGAGGAGGAGGGACCTCCTATACTGACTGCAAAGCTTTTCTGTGGGATCCTTTGTTTTCTATTCCCCCCAATGGCCTGGCTGAAGATACTGTGCTGGCAGCAGGGGCCGTGTCTGTCCAGTTAATCATTAACCTAGGCACAGGATGGAGTGCGAGCGGGGCACGCAGCTGGAGTTTAGTCAGTGACTTAGTTTAGTTTTCGTTCTGGTCTCCCCGCAGCAGACTGGACTCGGATGAGGATTGGGCGTGCAAGCAATTTCTTTGGGAGGTGATCCCAGAAAACACCAGGGGGAGAGTGGGGAGGTGAGACAGGAAACGGGAGAATCCAAGAAAAGGTGTGTTAGAGGGCGTTGCCTGTGCAGAATGGGAGCTGAATCCTGCGGGGCCGTCCCGAGACCTGGTCTCAATAAACCACACAGCTCAGAGTACCCCACTCAGGGGTACATATCCCCCACCTCCTGTCAGCCATTGGTTGAGGGTACTTTGGGGGCCATGCTAATTCCCTGATATTTCTTCCGCAAAGGAGTTGCAGGGACTACCAGCTGAAGTTGGATTAGCATGTGTGGGGATCGTAGGTGCCAAGGGGGTGTGAGTGGGGCACTGCCCAGAGGATTTTTGTTGAATGAATCAGTGAATGAATGATGTTGGCTGAATGCCTACTGAATACCAGGGGCCTTGTAGCTGTTTGTTCATGTGATTTTTCAAAGCTTTTGAAAGGCAGATAGATACTGGCTCAGAAAGGTTAGGTAGCTCACCCAAGGCCACACAGCAAGCAAGAGGCAGAGTCTGGACTTGGCTCAGTCTTTCTGGCTTCATGCCTACTCTCTCCGTCTTCTACAATGTCAGCTGGCGGGGAACAACAGTGATGTGGACACGTGGGCTGGAAAGTTCAGGAAGGGCCCCCACTTCCATCATTTGGCCTCTATCTCTTTGTCTTCTATTTGGCACCAGGTCTGAGTCAACCCAATGTTGGCCCCAAGCCTAGTCACTGGGCCCTCTCGCCTGAGGTCATTTCAACTCTGTAGGGCTTCACTTCAGCCTTAAGATCTGTAGGCTTTGAAGTCTAATAAACCTGGGTTCAAAGTCTGGAGCTGCTGCTGCTTAGCTGTGGGTCCTGGAGCAGGTAAGGCTACCTCTGTGTTATTCAGTTTCCCCCCAAAAGTGGGTCTGTAACACCCAACTCACAGGGTGGCCATGGTTAAGGTGGGTTAGCATGGCCTATATTAAGGGCTCAAAAAATGGTAACCATGGCGATCTTGAATAAGTGACAATTAGCTTATTTGTCTGTTGCTACCCCATCTTCCTGTGCCCCAAACTGCTTCCTCTCCCCCTTCTCAACACCCGCGACCATAATATAGTATTTCATTACATGGACCCCAGAGCCAGTTTTCCTGGGTTCAAACCCTGGCTCTGCCACTTACCATGTGGGTGAGAGTTAATATAGGGGAAATGTTGCCATGTAGTAAGTACCAATGTGCTGCTATGTGTCTATCCAAGATTTTACTATCATCTTCTTCTTGTCATCATCAATGCCACCCAAATGTCCTCCTGTGAGTCAGCAGACCCTTAAAAAACACCTGTGTGCCACACAGTGGGTGGAATGCTGGGGCCCAAGACAAAGAAAATGGGGTCCTTGCTCCAAGGAGCACTGGGTCATGTGGAGAAGCAGAGCCAATAGAGAGTGAATGCAGAACACGTTGATAAGCACTGGGGCGGTGGGAGGGACAGAAGAACGCTGACATCACATCCAGTGGGAAGGCGAGCGTCCAGACCCCAGGGCTCCCCATGGACCGCTGAGATGCGGCCTCTCCTAAACCGCCGTCCATCCCCTCTGCCCTCACACTTCACACTGCCCAAAGTCTCCCACTTCCTGCCTGGAAGCACAGCTGGAGCTCGGTGTGTCTCCACGCTTCACTTTACAGCCCAGCTGTGAGCCCCGGCTGGGGCGGTGTCCTGAGTTCCTTTTATGTGTCATGAAGTAGCCAACACACAGTTCCCTGCCACAGTTTTGTGGATGCCAGCGGGGGACACAAGGTTCCTGGGTTTCATTACGCACAGCGATAGTACTCGCCAGAGTACCAGCATTCGTGCCAGTTCCCCAAACCCCAGTTCCCACAGGGCAATGCAGAGAGGGCCAGGTGTCGTGGGTTGGATTACAGGAGAGGGACCCCAAACCCAGGGAACCCAAATCTTTTATAATGGACAACAAGAGTACCTGCCCTTTGTTCTGGAGGTAGTCAGTGTCTTCATTATACAGGACAGTAAGCAGGCCTGCCCTTTGCTCTGACGGGAGACACTACTGCAGTCTTCCAAAGCTGGTACACAAACATCATGAAAACAGTCTGGAAAAAGGGCAATCGGTGCGTCTCGTGGCAAAATGTGCAGTAGTGCAAGGGGTACGTGGTCTCCAACAGACATAGGTGGATGGGTGGGTCAGTGGGTGGACGGATGCATAGATGGCTACGAAGGTTAAAAACTGCTGGGCAATGATGTTTAAGTTGTGTTCCTGGAAGTCATGAGAGCCCCAGGAGGTCAGGGGCTCCCTGGAGGAGGCCAGGCCAGGCAGTGGCCTTGCCCCTTCCCTCATGGTTCCTCAACAGCTCCTTTTTCACCTATTACATGTATTGGTTTCTGCATACAATTCCATCTGGAAAACATTTTTGAAAATATTGTCCCAGCTCAAACAAGTTTGAAAATCACTGGTGTAGAGAAGCAAGTCTCAAAGCTGAAAATGTGTCTGAGTCACTGGAGGTCCATTGAAACTCAGATTGCCAGACCTGCCCCCCGGGGCTGCTGATTCAGCGGGTCAGGGGTGGGCTCAGGCAATCTGCATGTTTAAACAGTTCCCAGGTGGCACTGCTGGTCTGGGGACCATACTGGGAGAAGCACTGTTGCAGAGGAGCTGTCCCGATTCGGTTACTCAGTGCATGGGATGTGCTAGCAAACCACTAGGCCTGTTGGAGAACATCAGAAACGGGTTCAGATATGGCTCATACCCCACAAGAGCTCCAACCTCAGCAGGGAGACAAGAACCCCACCTGAATTAATAATGATAAAAGGAGGAGGAGTTGTCATTTATGGAGCATGTACTATGTGCCAAAGACTGTGTGGCGAAGGCTTCACATACGTTACCTCAGTTAATCATCACAATCCCATGAGGTAGGGAATGTCGTCATCCCCAATTTTGGCAGACGGGAAAGCTGAAATTCAGAAAGGGTAATTATCCTACCTAGGGTTACACAGCTAGAAGCGGCAAGCCCCAGGACTGAATCCAAAGCCCTTGAATCACACCATATTCTTGCATGCTCCCCTCTTCCACACAGTTAGACAGGAGTAGGAGACAGTTTGCTGGAGTGTCAGTTTGAATAAATCAAATGCCAAAACATACGAAGCTAATGGAGCTCTGGGCTGCCAGCTGAGGGAAAGAAAGTGGGTTTTCTCATTAAGGCCTTACAAGTCGGGGTGAGGCCAACAGGATCCTTTTCTGAGGTTCGGGGCTGTGTAGGCTGCAAGGTGTCACCACACTAGCTGGCTAGGTCACCGTTGCTCATGAACCATGAGCTTGTCTGGCTTTCCCTGTTGGACTGAGTGCTACAGGAGGCAGAAACCCTGCCTGGGGGTCTCAGTTGCCCCAGCCCCTGGCACATGGCTCACCAGAAAGAGGGGTGGTGAATGACAAAATGGACAATAGAAGATTCCATGGAAAGCTCCCAGACCAGTTGTTCTCAAGCTGGGTGTTCAAATGAAAGGTAAATGAAAAAGCCAGACACATAGATAAACACAGATCAACTCTGAATGAAAGGGGAGGGGAGTCAGTCCATAGCATCCTTTCCCAGTTTCCCCCCCTCCACCTGCACAACCCACAGCCCCCAAGATACTGTGGCTGAGCCTGAGGGGGTCCTGGAATCAAACTTATGCTCCACTCAAACTCTCTAAATTGTATAAATAGGGAAACAGACCCAGAGAGGAGAGGTGCCTTGCCCAGCATCACAGAGTGGAGAGAGGATGTTGACCCTGGTTTTGGTAGCTTTCCAGAACACCGACTAGAATTTTACCTGCTCCTGTCTCTACCACCTCCCCATGACCCCTTTCCAGGAACTGGTCTCAGAATTTTCCTAATTCTTAGAAATAAGCACAGGTGTGGCATCTTTTCTCTGCATGTCTGTGCTGTGATTAGAGGAGGGGCACAATTGTAAAAGGTCTGTGCTTTGATGGGGGAGGGCGATGCCATTGTTGCTGATGCTGTGTCATTGAACCTCAAGCACCTGCCAGCTGAAAATGAGGACCCAGCCAGCTCACTGGGGTGCGTAGCTGACTGGAGACCAGAAAGCCACCTGCCTCAGTTTCCCCTGAGTAGCTTGTTAAAAATACAATCTCGTGGGTCCACTTGAGACCTTCAGACTCAAAATCTTTGGAGGCAGCATCCAGGAACTGGTGTTCTCCTTCTCAGGCAACTCTCCTGCCAATTTCAGGACCACGTTTCATGTTCTGATTAAGACCTTGCCCTAAACACCTCTACTCACAGGCACCAGAATCTATTTTCTTTGTCCGAGTTCACACTGGCAGCCACATTGGTCTAGTTTGGTGGAACATTGCTTTGAAAACATTTGGATGTGCATGCCTTTCAGTGAGACATGCGCTCTAGTTAGCCACAGGCCCCGCCGCTCCCTGATGTCTGACCCAGCCCACTTCATCTCTTCCCTGGAAGCACTGGCTGCTGTTCCCTGCCATTGACTTCATAATGCAGATACTTTGATTGACCCATCATACTCCAGAGTGACAGCCCATCAGACACTCCAGGTTTAGAGGATTTGGAGATACAGTGACTTGAGTTGAGATGGGGAACATAACTAGGGAGCCCAGGGGATGCAGGGGAGGATGAGAGGGCTAAATTGGGGTATGAGCAGCAACCTTAGGGCTCCAGGGTTTTTTAGTTTTTAGGTGGTCCCCTCAGGTGCTCCAAACCCCCACCCCTCCTCTCATTCCCACCCTAATACCCCCACCCTCACATCCCTGCCGATGCCTCCTCTATGGACAGACACTGCAAGACGGGATGGCACCCAGAAGGGTCAGTCCCCACAGTGGCCCAGCACTCTCATCCCACTCAAGTCAGCTCAGCAGAGTGGAGACCCAGGCGCAGGGTCCCCAAAGCCCAGAAAACAGAAGCTGGGACCAACCTGGCTGGTCTCAGGAAAACAGAAAGGCTACAGTGAAGGTTTAGGGCCATCTGTCGGTCATTTAGAGAACTGCCTCCCTGCTGGACCTGGCTGCGCAGAGCAAAGGGAACCTGCAAACTAGCCAGCAGGGGTGGAGTGGGGTGGGGGGTTCTCAGGCAAGAATTGCCTCCTTTTTCGTCCATGGGAGCACCCTGAGAAACTATGTAGTTCAGTTGCTCTTAACCTCTTCAGGACCTCAGGCCCCTTCGGGGCCACAGTTCATAAGCCACTGAATAAATACTAAGAACCTTCTACCACAGAAAAACACACTTGTACTTGATTTTGCACATAATTTCAGGGAGTTTGCAGTCTTTTGGTTAAGAGCCAGAGATGCTAAGGGGCTTTCTCAAGCTCATGCAACCCATGGGGTGCAGAGCCAGAACTGGAAGCCAGATGTTCCAGCTTCAAATCTAGTGCTTTTTCTTATGCCCTGGCTGTCTCTTTAAGCCTTAAAGGGCTCCTCCCCCTTCTTTCCTTGCCAGAGTTCTGCGAATTTTCCAGGGTGGTGGTGGGGGAGAGGTTGACTAGTCAGCACATCTCAGGGACGGTGGCACCCCCACCCCTCCAGATGTTTCTAGGTTCTCAGAAACTCTGCTCCCTGGCCCTGCTGGCCTGCCTTCCTGTAGCCCCCCAGGGCACTCTGGTGACCCTCCTCCCCCCTTAGAGGCTCCAGAACCAGCATCCTGATCTGGCAGCCAGGACAAGGATATGATGGACGACTGATGGGCTGGTGCCCTCAGATGAGTCATTGGACCTCCCTGGACTTTGACTTCCCCATGTGTGAAATGCCCGGATTGGGAATGGCCATCTCAAAGGACCCTTCCATGGCACTGTCCCCCCTCTCCCTGACTGCAAGACTGACCGATGGGCACACTCCTGCACAAGCATGCCTGAGTGACCCCCCTCGCCAAGCCCCCAGGGGCAGGGTCGAAAACTGGATTCTTTTCCAGAAATAGAGGCCCTGTGTGGGCGACTACTTAAGGGCAGGGGCACCTCTGCGCAGTGGCAGCAGGGAGGGGCACACAGAAGGCACCCTCTGGGGTTTTCAACACCCTCCGTGGGCCTTTGGCTCAGGACAGAGGTGAGGGGTGGGAGATGAGCAGGAGGCTGGCTGCGGAGTCCAATGGCATCACGCATCGGGTTTGGTGCACTATTGACGGCCAATGAGGGAGAGCGATTGTTACCCAGCTGGGTCCCGCATGAGTTCAACAAATGTCATTTTGGAGTTTGGTTGACGCCAAGGTTCTCAAACTTGAACATGAATCAGGGCCTCCTGGAGAGCTTGTGTGAAACACAGGTCCTGGACCCTAGTGTGAGTGTCTGGTTCAGCAGGTCTGGTGCAGGGCCAAAGAATTGGCATTTCTTTCTTTTTTTTTTTTTACATTCAATATTATTTTGCATTAGTTTCAGGTGTACAGTACAGTGGTTAAACAATCATACACTTTACAGAGTGTTGCCCCCGATATTCCCAGTGCCCACCCAGCACCATACATAGTTATTACAACATTACTGACTACATTCCCTGTGCTGTACTTTACGTCCCCATGACTGTTTTGTAACCACCCATCTGTACTTCTGCATCCCTTCCCCCTGTCCCCCAGTACCCCAATACCCCCTCCCCTCTGGCGACCATCAGCCTGAAGAACTGGCATTTCTGATAAGTTTCCAGGAAATGCTGAGCCCCGTGTCCAGGCCACACCTTTTGAGAAGCACTGGCTTAGAGGGAGAAGTGAGACAGACCCACCTGCCCTTGCCCCACGTTAAGGAAGTACATATTCTAAAGTGCACTGTGTTAAGAGATACAGTGGGAGCTCAGGGCAGGGGCCTCTCTGAAGAGGGGACATCTGTGTTAAGACCTTTAAGTAGAACTGGCCCTGCAAAGTGTCAGAAAAGGGAAAGCTTTGCGAAATGCTTACTGAGAATGTCTCAGGATGCCTGACACATTTCTCATCTATGTCACACAATGGGAGGGAGGTGGGATTAACCCCCTTTTGCAGATGAGGAAGCTGAGGCTCAGAGAAGCAAAGAAGTGGCCCAAGATCACATAGCAGGAAAGTAGCCCAGTCTGTTCATAGGATACCTGCCGGCTACCATACCCCCTCTGCCACTTCTGCCCTGCCCCGCATGTCCCCCTCCCCTGGGGCAGCTGCCACCTTGACACAGCTGCAGGGCCTGGCCAGCTGCACCGTGCCTGCTGTCCCCGCCACTCAAGCCCTTCAAGTGTTTTCACTGCTGGGTGAATTCAGCAGATGCCTTTCGATCGCAGCCTATTAAATTAGCCCTTCTCTGCAGCCAAAAGAAGATAATTATGTTTTCATTAGCCCTGGATAATGTATTACCCCCTCGGTGGCAGCCACATCGGCGAACCTTCTTCTTCCCTCTCCTCCCCTTGGCTCTGCCAGAGACTGTCCCCCCCCACACACACACAGGCCACCTCCATGCTGGATGGGGACTGGTGGAAGGGAGTGGGGAGAGAGGGCAGCCTTTCTTCTGCTGGGAGAGGCCTTTTCTCCACCTGCCATCCACACGGGGATGGAAGCCGTGAGCCTGAGAGAAGGTCCAAGAATAACTGTTATCACGGTGACTGTTTAGGGGGAGCTTGCTCTGTGCTGGGACCCAGGTGTGTCTCAGCTCCTTGAGTCCGGGGAGGGGTGCTGTTATTGACACCTTTGCGGAAAACCAAGGGGGTCCTGGTGGAATCAGGTTACAGGGAATGCCCAGGCAGCTGCTAAGGGGAAAGACTTCAAGAGCCACCATGCCCAGGAGCTTCTGGGACACTGTCACTCTGCACTGTTTAAGGACCATCACATGACTGTGTGTCTCTGGTCTTACAGCACCAGTTATTGAAGCCTCCCAAGGTGATGGCCCAGCATAAGCAAAGGAGGGGTATCCCCAAAAGCCAGACCCTTTCTTGCCACCCTGAAAGACAGCTCTGAATCATCATTTCCCCTGGTGGTGGGGAGGCAGGAAGAGCCCCAATCTGGGGTCACTAGGACTAGAGTCCTACTACGTCCTTTGTCACTGATTCATGGGATGACCTGGAGCAAGTTACCTCCTCTCAGAGCCTCTGCTTTCCCCTCTGTAAAATGGCGATAAGGAAAGGAATCATCTTTTGCACTTTTTATGATGAATCAATGAGATGTTCCTATAAAGTGCTTAGTTCAAGACAGGCAGAATATTAAGTGCTCCATACAAGCTAGCTGTTATTCTGCTGCTACAACTAGTGTTGCTACTGGTCCCTTAACTCGAGGGAAACAACCGGAGTGAGGGAAGAGAGTGTTGCTCCTCCCTCCTTCCCTCTCTCTCTATCTCTCTGCCAAACTAATCCTCCCTCCCTCCCTCCCTTTCTCTGTCTCTCCTCCCACCCCCCCATCCCCGCACACACAACCTTGTGACAACTGGCTCCCACGTGGCTTGCAGGCCCTGTCCTTCCAAATCTCTGCTTCAAGAGCTGTATAGTCTTACCGGTGCTTTGCTCTCGATTGCACCAGGGCACCCGATGTTGAGAAAAAGGTTGGAGGAGTGGGGTTTCTGTTCCCCTGTCCCTGAACCCTGTGCCTTCTTCAGGCACAGTCCAGCCTTGGCCCTGCCCCCACCACCTCGTGGCTGCCTATTGGGTATCAATGACCCTTCTCCCCAGTTTCAAAACAGCTGGTGCTCCAGGACAGGAGGTGCCCCCATTTGAGACTCAGCTGACCTGACCCGGACTCAGGCAGGCATGGTCCCCGTTTAGAGCAGGTAAACCACCGGCCCAGTGGGAGAGGAGATTCCCTTCCCCCCAGCTTCTTGATTTTCCCCAGTTGCCATGGTAATTGAGGGGAGCAGTGTTCTGAGTCTGACACCACTGAAGCCCAGCACTCAACTTTGAAACGGTTCAGGCAGGGGAAGCCAGGTTCAGGCTGGAAGGACTTAGGTTCAACCCGGCTCCCCTGGGATGCCCCTTCCAGCCTTTACATCACTTCTTATTCTTATCATCGTTACTATTTTTGGCTCCTGTTTACTGAGCATTTACTATATGCCAGGCACGATGCCAAGCACTTCGCCAGTGTCATCATTGTACACATCTTCACAACGACCCCAGGCCCGTTTCACCACTGGGGAGGCGGAGGCCTGTAGCTTGCTTGTGGGGCACAGGCAGGCAGTGACAGCGCCCAAGGGCCAAGAGGATTTCTCACATCTTCCTTCCAGAATGTTGAAAACAAAACAGACCTCCAGGCACCCCTGCCAGCTTACTCTTTATCCATTCCTCCCCTCCTCATCCCGCACACTCCTCTTCCTGCCCCCAAAGTCACACCCCCTTCTCTCCTGCTTGATGTGCAAGACAGTCTGAAAAGCATTTATTAGTGACAAAGGGGGCTGGTGTTTCCTCTTTGCCTCTTCCCGGCACAGCTCCCAGCCTGAGTGGGCTTGCTCCCCTGGGTGACGCTGGGAGGGCAAGCCACCCAGAGCCAGGTGCTGAGAGTGAGTATATGTGACTGAGTGTGTGCGTCTGAATTCTCCTCTCTTCCCTTGATTTTCCCCATTTCCCCACGAGTGTGTGAGCAGCAGCAACAGTGAAATGCAAAATCCTGTGCAATCTGCCCAGGAAAAGACAGCTTTTGAGACGGGTTTATATGGTTACCCATATGTTAGGGCCCCCAAGAAAGGAAGGAGAGCTTGGTTCTCTGCCTCTTCCCCTCCCCCAGCCCAGCCCTCGGCCTGTCCCCTCCTGCAGGTCTGCCGGGCCACAGGTGAGCCCATCCTTTCCCTGCTCCCTCCTCCCCAGCTGCCAGACCCAAGTCCTGCTCCAGGGAAGCCAGGCCAAAGCAGCATTTCTAGAACTGGCCGCCGGTCTCCCTATCTGCCCACGCAAGAGCCAGGGCCAGAGTGCAGGCAGCAATTTCCCCAGGGGTTCCTGGGGGCTCCCAGCCCTGCCCAGCACGAGAGGGTGCGCACCCCATTGTCCCGCTAAGGAATGTTGTCCCAGCACCGATGTAGAGACAGAAAGAACCTTCCCCGCCTCCCTTGGGGGGTCCCCTCTACTGGAGAGAGCTGCCCTTGTGGCTACTACATTTAGCCCCCTCCAGACTCCCAGAAATTGTCTTGACGTGTGTGTTTCCTGATAGAAAAAAAATGGAAATTAGGTTATATAAAAGATGTATGCTTTGGAGCCCAGAGCAGCTCTTTTAATGAGGGTTGTGATGTCTCCTCCCCACACCCATAAACCAGCCGGGTTGGACGTCACCACTAATTCGTTTCAGCGATGATAGGATAAAGGAGGGACATTAAGAAATAAATTCCCCCTCACGACCCTCACCGAGCTCATAGCTCAGTCCCTACATATTTATGCCACATTTCCAGCCACTAGGCGAGGAACTACTTAGCGCCGCGGCTCCTCCGAGGGACGGCCAGGCGGCGGGCAAGCGCCGGCAAGACCGGGTGAGCTGGGGGCGCGCGTGCAGGGCGCCGGGCACTGTGTGGGGGAAGCCCACAGCCTCTGTCCCGAACTTGGGTTCACTGAGCTGGAGTGAGGGGAGGGGACTAGAGAGGTGAGGGCTAGGGAGAGGGGGTGGGGAGGGATCAGAGAAGCACAAAGCGGAGCGGAAGGGGAAAGGACGCGAGGCTCCTACCGGGAGGGAGTGGGTGCGACTGGAACCCTCCAGCCGCGCAGGGAGGGCGGTGGACGGCAGGATTCAGAACCGGGAGGAGGAGAAGGAGGAGGAAGAGGCGGGCTGGCGCACGGACCAGCGGGCGGGCGGGTGCTCAGTGCGAAAAGGCAGCTTCGATGCTGCCCGGCTTGGTGGCAGGTGAGTTCTCGGCCCAGGCGTCCCGAATCCCCTGCCCATCCGCTCTGGCTGCCCGCTCCGGTGCGAGCCCCCAGTGCCGAGAGAAGTGCGGGGCTGCCGGGTCCCAACTTGGTTTGGGCATACACGTTCTCCTCCCCGGAGGCGGCCCCGGGCTGGGGGCGCTGGTCCTGCGGGTCATCGCACCCACCCCACTCCAACTTTGCAGGGACCCGGCCTCCCTCCAGCCGTGCGCTCTGCTCCGAGCCGTGCGCAGACGTTAATGGCGGCACCTTTGGCACCGCTTGCCACCCACGGCGGGCCGCCGAGGCTGGGGGAAGCCAGTCCCTGGGGATCTGTGCACCTGCCCAACCTCAACTTCAAGCTTTCCTGCGTGCCCAGTGCTTCTGAGGTATGGCATCTGCCCGCCCCCGGTAATGGCGGACTCCTTAGGGGGCCGAGACTGGGCAGGCTCTGCTCCTGAGAACGTTTCTTCTGCCTGGTTTCCAACTTTGCGAGGATCCTTACTGCGCTCCCGCGGTCATAGCAGCGTCTACCGCACCTCTTACTTCTTCTGGCCGGGTGAGATGGGGGTGTAAGAGCGCTGGTTCCCCGAACCTTGGAAAGTTGTGCCTCCCGCTCGAAAGAGGCTCTAGGGCTCGGGGCGCATCTCCCTGCCTAACGAGGGGTGCCCTTCACTGGGATTCGGAGCCAGACTGTATGCGCTGAGCGTGACGTGTTTGCTTCCAGGTGGCCAAGGGTCGGAGCGGGGTCCCTTCGAGATCCAAATTCCAGGGCTACCCTGCGGGTTCCTCGGGCCCGCGGGTCCGGAGGAGGCTCTCCAGACTGAGCCCTGGAGACTGCGAAACCCTGCCCCCACCCCCAGGGCGCGGTGACCAGTGCTGCTGCCGCTCTTGGCTGCTGGCGCACTCGCTCTGACCACGCCGTCCAGGGTGGGCGCCCAGACAGGAGGGGCGTGCTCCGAGCACAAGGCAGTAGAGCTAGGGCAGACGCTTCCGAGGGACACCCCTGTGTTCTAATCCTAGATGTACCTTGGACTTGTTGTTTGGCCTTCGGTAAGCCCCTTCACCTCTCTAAGCCAGAGTTCTCTTGTCTGTAAAATGGGGAAAACAGTGCGTACCTTTGTGGTGGTACCATCGTGAGGACCTTGCCAAAACAGTATGAATGTGAAAGTAAAGCTTAGAGTGAGTGCTCAGTTCCCCGGGATACATTGTTGGTATTTTATGATTCTAACGCTCCATGATGGGTCCAGGAGGTTTGAGGGTCTGGCGTTTTCTGCCCAAAGGAACTGGGGACCCGCCCCTCCCAGGCTGCAGTAGGTTGCACTCACCTCCGGTGGGACCCAAGTAGCCGCGGGGAAGACTTGTAGATTCTTTCCCGCAGAGGAAACCCTTATAGCCCAGCTCACACCGGGCGCTCAGGCTCCAGAAGAACGCACAAGCAGCAGCAACGGAAGCGCCCCTAGGGTGTCCCCTCGCAGAGGTGCAGTGCTGGCCAGTGTGTCCAAGGAGCAGCGTCTGGCTTCCTCCTCCAGGACTTCGGGAGAGGGGAGGAAGGGACTGACCCCTCCGGCTGGTCCCCAGGGGAATGAAGGAAAGCGTCCCCTCTTCCTTCCACATCTCTTGTTGGGGTTCGGCAAACACGGTGGGTTCACCAAGGCGTGAGGTGGCATTGGTTCTCCCCATTGTCATTTTGAACTTAGATCACACAGGGAGGAAGCCTCGTGCCCAGCCGGCAGCCGTGGCATCCTTTCTCCTCTGCCCCCAGGCATCTCAGCAGGCAGATTTGGGAAGCCCTGGCAGGTTTACGAAGGGAGACATTCTGACCCACAGGGTCTCCCTTGTTCTTGCCGCCAGCACTGACTTCAGAAGCCCCCCGGGATGCACAGCTTTGGGCCGTCTCCAGGGCCCTGCCACACACAAGGTGTTCCTGGAACACCCGCAGGAACACTCCCCAGGACTCCCCCAGGTCACCAGCATGGTGATCTGAATCCCATTTTGCAGATACGAAAACTGAGGTTGGGCGAGCCAAGCAACCTGCCCATAGTCACCTAGCTGGTAAGTGGCACTACCACAGACCTCAATCCTGGTGTAGGGCTTCTTACTTTGGGTTTTTTTGTACACACTCCTGGGAAGGTAAGCATTCTCATGTGTGCTCCTCCCATAGCACTCACAGCTTCATTTCCTGACGTATCTGCTTGGCCGGAGGCTGCCCCAACAGTTAGGGGCACAGACCATGCAGAAAAAGAGCAAGCAGCACAGTAAAGAGATCTGGTGAGGACCTCTGCTTGAGGCCAAGCTTAGCTCACTTCATGGCTGTGTGACCTTTGGCTGCTTGCTTAATCTCTCTGAGCTTCAGTTCCATTATCTGCCGGATGAGAACAATAACTCCTGCAAGGGGTTGTTTTGAAGATTTTGCGGTGATGTATGTGGAAGTTGTTCTGGAAACAGTAGTCTTATGCCAAGATTGGAGGTTGTACAAGACAGGGAGCCCCTGAAGGAAGTCTTCGGCAGCGACCATTTGGGGCCAATAGTGTGGGCATGGTTTCCAGACTGGCCTGCCCTTTGCTCTTCCTGCCTCCTCTTTGTTTTCCTCAGATGGCCAGAGCAACTGCTACCTTGCCCCAGTTTGAGTTTTCCATTGAGAAGGACCCTAGAGGGGAAAGGTGAGAGGCTAGGAATGGTTTGAAGGGGCAGGCTGCTTTCCGAGGGTCTCTGGGGCTGAGCTGCAGGGCGCTGTCCAAGGTACCACGCAGACATTCATCAAAAAACTTCCCTGCTTAGGGGGTGCTGATTTTCAAGGATGCAGGATGATCTGAGGGTCAGCTCAGCTCAGTATTATGAGCACACACAGGCTTGGCTGTGCTGCTTTCTCGGGTGTATTTTTGGGGGTGTCTCATGGCAAGACTCGGTGCATTGCCTGTTACCCAGTTTCTGTGGCTCTGAGCCTTGGGTTGTGGTTGACAGCCACAGGCAACAATTGTACTCTTTAGAACTGGGGCTTTTTTCTACTAGAAAGTAGATTGTGCAGAAGCTGGATTTGGTATTACAGGACCAGTTTTCACCTGGCCTGTGTGCACCAAGGGGCGTGCTTCCCACCACGGGTCTGTGTTGGTTTGTGTGGTTAACAGTATGACGGCTGCGATGATGGGAGGCATGACTGTTTTTCTACTTCTGGTAGACGACAGCATTTGGACATCATCGAATCTAGAAACTGCCCCTTGTCAGCGCAGTGGACCATCAGCATCAGAATCCACCAAGGTACTGGTCAAAAGAAGAGAGATCTTACCTCGATCTAATGAATCCGTGTCCCCAGGGGAAAGGGAAGTGTCTGTATTTTTAATGAGATGTCACCAGGAGATTTTAATGCCCCTCAGCTCTTGTCCATCACCTCACTTTACAGATGGAGAAACGGAGGCCCAGAAAATGTACGTGACTTGCTGAAAGTCACACAGCACACATTGACAAAGCTGGGATAGAACCTCCGTGTCCTAACTCTGCGCAGCACTCATATGTGATAACATCACATTTACTTCAGTATAGAGAAGCCCCATAGATTCTGAACTTAAAGGCAATTTAATTCCATCTGCTTCCGGGTGGTTGGCATAGGCTGGACAAAGGGTTGAGAGAGACTGAACATGATTCCTTCCACCTTGAACTTACTGCACATCAGCCACAGGTCCCCGCCTAACATTAGGCTTTAGCCCCATTGGCTGACTGATTGTCCTTTCAAAGAGGGAATTTGTTTAAAAGTGACCTGTCAGGTGTAACTTTAGGAGTCAAGTAATCACAGGAGCTAATGAACCCTGCTTGACTACCACTGGTCTCATCAAAGCCATTGATCTGAGCTCATTTCAACAGCTGAGCTGCCCTCCCCAGCCATTCCAAGTTCTGCATATGTTTATGATGCTCACACGCCCATTCCTAAGGAAGGAGCATTATGAGCAGCATCCTGCAAGCCTAGAAAATTGAGTCTGTTTAACCATAGTAAATGAAAATGATCTGTCAACAGAAAATGCCCCCAAGCTCCCAATAAAAGTATAGCCAGCAGGGTCCAGCGGGCGTGGATGTTGGCATAGCTGTGGTCAGGGGCGGTAAGTCGGAGCTGGGTGGCAGTTCTGTGGGCTTCTGTGGCAGACGCCAGCGCATCTGTCAAGTGTGTGGTGGTGAGTGTGGAACAGCAGGCAAGTGTGTGGTGGTGAGTGTGGAACAGCAGGTCAGGGGCAGGTGCCCAGACAATGGTGGTACGAGCCTGTTCTGAGGAAGCCTGGGTTCCGGTCGGGCAGTGCACACCCAGCAAGCCCTGTAGCAGACGTGAAGTTTTTGCTGAGGGGGATAGAGGTGAAATGTGGCTGCAGCTCTCAGAATGAGTGACGAGGGTAGTGGGGATCACTTCTCAGAGGAATCAGCAGCAGCGCTGGTCGCCTTCTGATTTGTAGCATGCCCTCAGTGACAGGGTCTCCCGTGCCAAGCTGGCTCAGCACAGCCAGGCCGGAAGGCAGAGCACCACGCTGAAAATCCAAAGAGGACGCCATCTGGGGAAGCACCTGATGCCAGTCACGGGCACTTGTGGAATCTGCGCCTCGGGGTGAGTGAGGCAACCTCTCTGAACCTCAGGCATGTCGTCCATAAAGTGGGGCTATAACCGCTGTGTGGGGCTGTTAGGAGGTTGTTGGTGAGATCACGGTTGTGTAACTCTGGAGAGGGACCGGCATCAGGCCGATCTCAGTGATCAGAACAAAGAAAAGAAATGCAAAAGGGAGAGACCCCTTTAGTCAGCCAACTGACAGGAACCCTGTGCCCCTTCCCTCACTCAGCCCCGATGTTCTCTTCTGTGAAACAAAAAGGCTGGAATTCAAGGGCAACTCCATTGGCGAGCCTGCAGGTGTGTTTTGTTTGGCTGCTACGGCTTTGCATTTTTATTTAGTTTGGTTTTTGTCATTTTTGCCTTTAAGTCACAGGTCCTACCATTAAATATTGTTTATATCTTGCCTGGCCCTTCAAGATAGTTCAGTTTGCAGCCCCCAGACTCACTTCCCTCTAAGGCGTTTTAAACCATACCATTCTGTGCCTTACATGAGGCAAACATTTGCCCGATCCTTGTCTATCAATTGCATTTGTGTTTCCTGACAACAGTTCCCGAACGAAAGGCTGCTCTGTTAGGATTGAAAACACAGAGTCCTTTGCAGGAGCGAAGTTTCCATTTCCAGCCTGAGCAGTGCTTTCTTTGTCCCCACCTCTGATTTGCGTCTTCTCTCACGTACCATTATCAGATCACCTCTTCTCAACTGGGGTTCCCCAGAAAACAAGGGCCTTCTTTGGGGCTATCCAGGATGCTTTGGAAGCCGTGGACTAAGAGCACCTGAGAGAAATGTCACAGGTTTTCAGGGGTTAACTGAAAAGCATCCCAGCTTCTGCTGGAAACCTTTGCCCACCAGCATTAGATAACACTCAGGAATCTCTTCTTCCTGCAAAACCTGACGGCCAAGTGGCTGCCATGGGGGTCAAAAGGTGGCCTTTCTGGAATCTGTCTCCAGGCGGAAATGAAGAATGGAGCTTGTGAGCTCACAAAGCTTGCCCAACTTCACGTAGTGTCAGTGAGCATCCAGTGTTTCTCAGCTAAAGAATGTAGTGTCTTCCAGTCAGGCAAGCTGCTTCTGCATCTAACAAGCAAGCCCCGACTCACAGCACCAAGCCAGACCCCGTAAGAGAGGCCTGGGGCATCAGGAAGTGGAAGGCGGCATCCCCTCCTCGAGAACTCCCCGTGTGCGAGAAAGGGAGCGACCTGCCAGTAGCTGGAACGCAGTGGGATCTGTCAGCCAACGATAGGGTCAGTCCCTGCTCTTCGGTCATTAAAAGGACTGTGCAGCTCACATTGTGCTGTATTTCACTCCAGGAATTTTAAGCATAAAAACATAACCTACAAGGATAAATCAGAGTAATGCTCAATAGCAACAGACGTATTTTGGGCATGTTTTTCTCTACATTTTTTGAAGCAGTCTCTTAGCTCTAAAATATTCATTAAGGAATATGGAAACCAATTACATCCAGGTACCAGAATTCACGTAATGAAAAGGGTCGGTAACACCTATGTGCTAGTTTACTAAGATAAGTCTTAGCTGGAAGGACCTTCATTTGTCATTTTCCCGTGATACAGTAGTCACTGAAATGAAATCCCTTTATTTGTCGCAAAGCATGGTATAAAATAATGAGACTGGATGGATTCTTTTGACTTGATATTTTTATTGTGTTTTGATTATTTTTTTAGCAAACATGCGAAAACTTCTGTGTGTAGATATGTGTACTTTCCTTAACTTCTGTCTTCCATGCCCAGGATTTCTTGTGGGTGTCTTCTTTAAGACTTGCCTTCAGAAATTAAGATACTTCTTTTTGAATGGTGATACCCTATTAGGCTTTTAAAGGTGTATTTGCATTTCGGAAACAGCAAGAAGTCACCAGGAGGCACATTTTGCAGTTAAAACGGGTGATTATACTGGATGAAATAGTGAAGATTTAGTGTTGAGGAGGGCTCTCTTCAAAACCAACATGGTGGATTCCTCGTCTGGTTCCAAACCGGCGTGTGAGTCAAGCAGTGTGCCCTGTGCACTTCATCTTGAGACTGCTGACGGGAACCAGCTCCCACAAAGCCAAAAATCTTCCCGCTCAGGAACCTTGACAGCCAATTTCTGTGCGATAGATTGACTTCTCTCTCCTAGGCAGTAGGGATCAGATTTACTACTCAGGTTACCATTCTTTCAAAAACGACCTTCACTGGATATTTGGTACAATCTAGCCAGTATAGTTAGCTTTCTTAGACATAACAATAGTGCTGTGGGTTTTGTGGGAGACTGTATTTATTCTTAAACTGTGTAGTCTTAAGAATTTAGGGCTGAAGCTCCTTATTTTCCAATGGATCAATGTAAAAGATAGGTAGGAAGGCAGGTATAGAGGGAGGGAGGGAGAGAAGGACGGAATGAGAAGGAGAGACAGAGGTAAGTAAAAGATAGGTAAGGGGAGAGGGAGGGAGGGAGGGGGAAAGAGGGGAGATAGGTAGATAGAGATGATGGGTGACGATAGGATGGATATACTGATCAGCTGATTAACAGATGCAACAGACAGACAGGGCAAACACAGCAAATGCTAATTAATAGTCATCGGATCCATCCAGTTGGAAGTTTATAGGTGTTGTGCTATTCAATTTTCTCTCTAAATGGTTTGTAGCAAAAAGTTGCCCAACCAGAATAGCTTTAGTTAGACTTTCCTCTGTGTGAGATTTTCCCACACTTCTCAGGAGAACAACATTCAGTCTCCCTGTCTCTGCCCCCCCTTCACACACACGTACACACCTGCACACATGGGCACACTCGTGGGCACTGCTTTTCCTGGAAGAAGTAATCCTGCAGTTTTGCAGAATGTCACTGTTTTCTATGGCAGCCTTTCTTTACATTTTTCTCTCAGCATTTTAATTAGGGCTGTGAGTCACTGTGCTTTATGAAGGCTGGTGACAATGTCATTTACGGCTGTTTAGCATCCCAATTGAGCCCTCTTCCGCGGTGCATTACATCAGGCGACAGTTCCCTCTGTCAGCAGCAGAATGGGCTCCGGGTCTCTTGAGGAATTCAGGAATAAGCTGGAGGTTCGCCCCTGGAATATCATCTCAAGTTGCCATTTCTGCTGCTGGCTTCATCGCCTTGGTGTGCCTGAATGCGTTGGAGTGCTGAGGGGAGATTCCACACTACAGCTTTGGTGTCCTTCTTGGGGTCAGCAAGCTTTTCTCCTGGGCACAGGGGTCTGACTTATCATGATGTCATTGTCAGACCCCTCTGGATGGGAGAGGCAGGGGAGGAGGCAGGGATCTGGAGCCCATCCATGCTGGATTCGAGTCCAGCCACTGCCTCTTATAATCCTGGACAAGTTATTTAATCTCTCTTTAAATCTCCTTTTTTCCTCCTGTAAACAGGAGGAAACTTGACTTCACTGGGTTAGTGGGCCCATTAAATGGTTGGCACATATTGGGTGCTCTGCCCAGTTCTTAGTCGGGGTGAGGATGGTCTTTAGGATAATTCCACTTAGGCATGCTGTGCCCTTGACCATTAGGGTTGCTTCTGAAAGTCCTCACCCCTAGACTCCAGGTTCAGTAGGAACTTAGGAATTTAGGGCTGAAGCATCTTATTTTCAGATGGTTCCATGTTAAAGGAAAGTAGGTATGTCAGAAGATAGACAGACAGACTGATTTGTCAGTCAGGGTCAAACTAGGAAATAGAAAGTACCTGCAGCTGGGACAGAGTTTAAGGCACTGACAAGGGAGGGCGCAGTGTCCAGGGACTAGCGGCAGGGGCGTGATGACCACCGTAGCCTGGTGGAGCAGGGAAGGGGGAACAGTGTGACCCAGGCCCTTTGGGCCAAGGAATAGGGGACGGGGGAGCCTCCCAGCAGAAGCTGTGCTCAGAGAGGAAGGCAGATTTCGCCCGACCACAGCGCTAAGGCAGGGGTGAGCAGAGGAAGAGATCTTTGTCCTCCCTCTCTCGTCTCCTTTGTGCCTCCCATTGGCCAAACCCGATCAGAAGCCACAGGGCAAGGAGCCTAGTGGTAGCCATAGAGGCTGACCTCCTCCTGGGGCCCAGATAAGATCTCAGAAGGGTGGAGGATAGATCGTAAGGCAGAGGGCGGAGAGAACCCAGCACAGATGAGGGGAGAAGAAGAGCTAGCTGGTAATGGTTGATAAAACCAACCCCAGCTTGTCAGCGCTCAGCAGAAAGATGCTTCCCTGTCCGGCGTGTGCTGTAGGATCCTCACGGAATCCTCACAATGAACCAGGCATTTCCTTTCATTTCAAACTCCAAAATACACCCCAGGGTACTGTGAGGAAATGGGTGCAAACATCATAAAATCCAGTGAACGGGGCCAGGGCATCGCAACTTAACCAGCAAATGTAGGGTAGAGTTCTGGGTAGGTGAAGCGGTCACTCTCTTGAAGGGGTGCAGTTTGTTGAGTAAGCTGCCAAAATAGGTTTCATGTTCAGTCAACAAGTAACCAGGATGGTGTCTGTTGAACATTTGCTCTGTGTTCTGGGGTGCAGCACACACCTGGGGCCGATGACCAGCTGTGTCGTGCCAGCAAGGTGTGCGTGTTGTGAATGCAGAGGTTTGGGGCGACAAAGCAAGGCATTCTAGTGGCGGCTTCCCCGGGGGGCCTGGAATTTCATTTCATATTCAAGGAGAGTAGTAGTTTAAACTTGGAGGAACTTTCTTGGTGGAAGCAGCGTGACGTTGTAGAAAGAGCCCTGGAGTGGGCGCTGGGAGCCTGGTGTGGCTTCGGCAACGGTGATGACACTGGCCGACGTTCTCAGCACACGGGCTGAGGGCCTGGTATCGTGCGAAGTGCTGGGCTCACCTAAGCACAGGTTTTCCGAAATGTGGCAGACACTCCACTGGTGGTACCCATTTTTTCACTGAGGCAAAATTTACATCACATAAAGTGTATCATTTTAAGTACACTTTAGTGGCCTGTAGTACATCCACAGTGTTTTACAACCATCACATCTCTCTAGTTCCAAAACATTCCTGTCATCCCCAAGGGAAACCCTGTACCCATCAAGAACTGAAAACAAGTGTTTAAAAAAAACTTGCATGTGAACGTTCATGACTGCATTATTCACAACCGTCGAAAGGTGGAAACAGCCCAAATGTCCCTCAACGGATGAGTGGAGAACCAAAATGTGGTCTCTCCGCACAGTGGAATTTTATTCGGCCATAAAAAGGAGTGCGATACCTATCCATGCTACAACACGGATGGTCCTTGAAGACCTCCTGCTGTGTGCAAGAAACCAGACACGAAAGGCCACATATCACAGGATTCCAGTGGAAAGGCTGGAACATGCAAATCCATAGAGACGAAAGCTAATTAGTGGTTGCCAGGTGCTGAAGAGAGGGGGCAAAGTGAGAGACTGCTTACCTGGCACCCATTTGTAAAAAACTTTTTAAGTAATTTTAGACTTACAGAAACATTACAAAACAGTGCAACAAGATTCTTTATACCCCTCTCCAGCGTTCTGTAATGTAAACATCATTCATAGCCATAGTACAATTATCAAGGATGAGAAACTGACAATGATAGAATATTATTAACTAAACTACAATGATATAACATTATTAACTAAACTATAGCCCTTATTGAATGTCATCAGTTTTTCCATGAAGGGCCTTTTCCCGTTCCAGGATCTAACCCCGGAGGCCACACCACTGGTAGTGCCTGTCCCTGCTTCGTCTCCTCTGGTCTGGAACAGTTTGGCCGTCTTTCCTCGGCTCTCACGGAGCAAAGCACCGGTCAGTTGTTCTGGAGGACGTGCCCCAGTGGAATGTGTTCCGTGCTTTCTCCTGATGGGGGCGAAGTGCTATCCCTTTTTTAACTTGACTCCTTATTTGTTCTCAGAGGTAATGGAAAAATGTAGCGAGCACTTTCATGCTGTGATCTCATGGATATTGTTCCTCGTGATGAGGTTCTAGTAAGTATTAAAGGTAAAAAGTGAGTTAACTTTAAGGAAAAATAGTAGATAAGTAACTCTACAGGCAAGACGTAGTGGGTAGAGATATGAAGGTGATAAGACCAGTTGGGGAAATATGACTTTATTTCACATAATCCTCACAGGAGCCCCCAAAAGTGTTATTCACCATTTGACTGATGAGGAAACAGACACGGAGATGCTGAGTGTCTTGCCCAAAGCTGCACAGTCAGTAAATGGCAGAGTCGGGATCTGAACCCAGGACTTACCACCGTAACCATGACATCCCACCCACGGCTTCCTCCGCACCTGCGATGTTAGCTTAGATGCTGTTCAAGGTGATGTCATTCTTCCTCCTGTGATTTCTGTTTCGGGGGAAATTTGCAGAGCACTGTTCGGTGAGGCTAAACAGGGTGCAAATGTGTCACTCAATGCAGAAGAAGGGGTATCTTCCAGGGGCTTCCAGGGCGCACTGGTGCAACAGGAGAGAGAGACCTAGCCAGCCCGGGAGCCCCAAGGCACAGGCACTTAGGACAGTGTGCGGGACCTGACTCTGTGCGCCCCACTGCACGGAGGGAGGGGCTGGTGTCCGTTCCGCTCTTGTTGGAATGAGTAGGCGTGGACTGGTTCGACATCAAAAGGAAAAGCTCCACGTCGAGAGAAAGGTGGCACTCCAGGAAGGGGCTTTGTAAACACACCGAGGTGAGAGAAGAAGCAGGTGCGGAGTTAAGGATGACCACTGTGTGGAAGGCTGCCCCATTCTCAGCAGCGTTAACCCAGGGGAAAGGAGGTCAGGTGAGCAGCAGCCACAGGGCACAGGCTGGGACAGATGGAGAGAGCACTCAGGCAGCTGGGGACCGGGTTGGCCGGTAGCAGGTATCAGTGCTTCATTCCTTGTTAGGGCCGAATAAAAGTCCACTGTGTGGGTAGGGGACACCTGTGACAGGACCCAGATCACTGAGCACATCTGTTCTTTCATGGAGCAGCGCCTCAAGGTGACTTTTCTTGCTTCCCTTTAAACCTCACTCACTACCTAGCAGGGGTCCCACAGTCAAATAAATGCCTATAGGGTTCTGGCAAGAAACCGATGAGTGAGGGGGGTCACCTGGGAGCGCCACCCCCTACTCCAGCTCTTTGTTGACATTCAGGTAGGCAGACCATGAATGCACATTCCAATGTTCAAAAAAATACCCCAAGATTGTATGTCACGGGAACGCCCAGGTTTTCACTGTGGTACCGAAGGAAACTCATCTGTATGCTGGCGGGGGCTGTTTGCAGAATCTGGCCAGAGCAAGCAGCAATAACCTGTGTCTGAGCACTTCTGTGCAGGACGGTAAGAGTTTGGGTTGAAATTGAAATTTCATTTGAAATTGCCATTTTTGTAGGTCACAAAATAGTTGACTGTCTGCAATTTTACAAGGTTCAGCCTAATGCTCTCACACTCTCTAGACTGAAGTGTTCTGCTGGAGGCTCTGGCAGGACTGCAGAGAAAAGCAACACAGGCATGTAGAGGCTGGCTGCTTTCTCAGACCACAGTCCACACACCAACCACTGGGGATCGTCTTTAAAATGCAGAGTCCGATGAATAGGTCTGGGGCGGCACCTGGGACTCTGCATTTCTAAACAACTCTTCAGGGATGCCTGCTGGTTCGTGAACCTGTCTCGTTAGCCTGTGTTCATCAGCGGTCATCTTACAAACTTTATTGAGACTCTCTCTTTGGCTTCTTTTTCTGAACCCCAGTGTTGTTACCCAAGTGTGTGAAGACTCACTTTTCCTTTCTTTCTTAATGGGCCATGTTATCGTCTCGCTGCAGCCGCTTGGCAGGCAGTGAACTGACACCAGCCCCACCTTCCTGCATAGCAACCACTGTCCGGGATGGCGCTCTAGACGTGGCATGGCCTCTCCAGTTCTTGAGGTCTCCACCGCCCCTCTCACCTCCTCCCCAGGCTACTTCATTCAATAGCTTTAGACTTGGAGATGGAGACTCTGGTTTATTGAGCACCTACTACATGCCAAGCACTTTGCTGTTCACTGAGGGTACAGCAGTAAACAAGGGAACCATGATCTTTGTCATCAAGGAGCGTACAGTCTCATAGTTCATTAAGATGCTCCATTTTTGGAACAAAGTAGTTATTTAATAAAAGCTGAATAAATGAAGGAGTTGGAGCAGGGGTCTCATACTGTGATCCTTATTTTTATTTAAAACTTACATTACAATTTATGGGTCTCCTTAACGCTCAGTAAGTATAATCAGCTTTTTGCCCTCATTATGAAACTGATCTTTTAAACATTTACCTTGATAAGCAACTAGTGTGGGACCTATGGACCCCTAAGGGCTCTGGGCCACCTGAAAATCCTGGAACTGTGTGCACAACTTGGTGATGGTTTGCACCCTCCTCCACTTGTCATGGGAGCCTCAGACCCCCCGCCCCCGGCTTTCATTCCTGGAGAGGTGGATAATAACCAAAGGTGGTTCACCAGGAAGGAAGGGCTGAGGAGATACTTGACTCCTTGGGCTAATTTTGAATAATCAAGAAACAGTCTAACTAGATGGAAAGGAACCTGCCAAGAAGGCTGCCACTCACATCCCGAGCTGAGAATTACTGTTGAATGTAGGGCCCTGAGTAAACACCCTGATTTCCCGAGGGAGGCAACAAAAACTGAGCATGTGACCTGAATGTGAGAAGAAACCATGCAAGAGACCTAAATCCTAATTTTGAGCCTGTTTCTAAGAATCTTCAATAAGTTCTTCCCCACCTGTGAGCCTCAAACTCCTTATCTGCAAAATGTAGGATAAATCCAGCGACTTTGATTCTTATTGCTTAGCAGGTCATGGGGCTCTTGGAAAACCATATTAATGCTATGGCTCCCTCCCCACAGAAATGCACATGCGCACACAGTCACAAGAGTTGGGTATACATTTCCAGGATTTTTAGGGAGCCCTGAATGCTGTTGGGGTCCAAAGACTCCAATTATGAACCATTGGAATAGAAAACCCCCAGGGTCACTTTCATCTTCCAATTACTATTGTCCAGTTATAGGTGGTGATCAGGCCATCTAAAATAAAGACATGCAGTGGTACTAGGAAGGGGATAAAAGCAAAGACTTTGAACTGGCATTATTTATAGGTTCTAAGGTTGTGTACTTAGAAACTAGCTGACAGTGGAAATTGTTGGGGCTGACAAAACATTGTAGTAAGTTTGTCTTAAATGCAAGGATTTTGAGTGCGGACAAAGTTGCTCTGAATCCCCATTGTTGACACTAGCTGGATAGAGGTCTCTGACTTAATTAAAATCTTTGAGCCTCAGTTTCTACATCTATAAGATGGGAATAATAATATCATGCTCTTCATATACTTGCAAGAATAAAGTTAGATAATTCACTAGCGTGCTTATACATAAAAATGTTCAGCTTTGGCTGGTGTGGGTCAGGTGGTTGAAGCATTGTCCCATAAACTGAAAGGTTGCAGGTTCAATTCCCAGTCAGGGCACATGCCTTGGTTGCATAATTGGTCTAGTTGAGGCTCGTAGGAGAGGAACCAGTCTATGTTTTTCTTTCACATCGATGTCCTTCTTCCTCTCTCCCCCTCTCTCTAAAATCAATAGGCATGTCTTTGGGTGAGGATAAAAATAAAAAAATAAAAAATGTAAAAAATATTCAAAATATTAGGTTGAATTGTAGGACATTGGTGAATTTGATCATCTGCAAAACTACTAATTTAATATAGTTCAACCTAACTCATAAAAATTCAATGAAAGACATTGCTGTGGATAGCTGATTACTTGTTCAATAAATATTTACTTTGTGCTTACTAGGTGCTAACACATGCTAAGAAGAGAGTCAGTTGTATCCCTCACACCAAAGCAGAAATGACCAGCAGGTGTACACGAGGCTCGTACCTGCCATAGTGAGCCGTTTCCCTCCTGTCATGCTGACATAGGGCAACTACATGCATTTAGCCAACCCGAGAGTCTTGATCTTTCGCTCAAGTTTAACCCATTTACAGTTATTGTTAATACTGATATATCTGACATGTGGAGTTACTACTGCCATTGTAGTTTGTGTTTTCTGTTTAACATGTTTTCCCTGTGCTGAAATTTATTTGTAACTGATTCAAGTCTACATGAATGTTTTGATCTATTCACAGGGAACTTTCAAATTAAGGGAGCAGATATTATCCCTGCTTCCTTACAATAACCATTCTTCTTTTTCCTTTTCGGAGCCCCTTCTGCTGTCCTCTTGACACAGCAGTGGCACCCAAGGATTTCAGGCATGAGGGGAGAAACTTGGTTGAGTCTCAAGTTAACACGGAGCTGCAGTTTGGAGGGTACTGTTGTTGATGTCCTCCTAAAAACAGAGACTCAACATCGCCACTACAATTGACATTTACAGTTTACAAAGTGTTCTTTACAGCGTCCCTTATGTAATCCACAAAAACCTTGGGAAGTAGTTGTTTTATAGGTAAAAACAACCACTTCCCAAGGTTTTCAATTTCACAAAAGGAAATGGAGGTTCAAAATGTTAAACGACTTGTCTAAGATCAAGTGACCAACCAGTAAATGGCACCATTGGGGAATGAGCCAAGTCAGGTGTGTTATCTATAATTCTCTTACTTCTCAGAATTGTGGAAATAGCAAGGGGATGTTGGCTCTTTGTACTTAGTTATTTCTACTCAAGAAGAATTGTATCAAATGATTATTCTTATCTTTTATTTCCCCCCTTTTCCCCCCACCCTGGCATTCTGTCTCTCTGTGGAAGCCAGAAACTGGGAAGTCACCAGGGACACCTCCTCCTCTCTTACCACCTCCACCTAATCAGTTACCAAATCTTGTGGACTTCACTTCCTAAATATCTCTTTTTAACCTACCCACTTCCCTCCTTTCTCCCTTTCACCACCCTAACCCTAACTAGCCTCCTAAGTGGACTCCCCATGGCCAGCCAGCCTTGTCTTTCCCACCCATTCTCTATCCAGCGGCCAGAGTAAACTGTAAAATCCAGATCTGACTACGGAACTTCTCTAAACCCTTCAAAGGCTTATCACCACCCTAAGCATAAAGTCCAAAATCTTTAACTTGGCTCTCAAAAGACCTGCCTGATCTAGCTGCTAGAGACCTGTCCAACTTTAGAATTTTTTTCTCCTGCCACAGTGGACTTCGTCTAGTGCCTCAGACACCTGCTCCCTTCATCCTCAGTACCTTCTCTCCTCTACCCTTCACTCCCAACACCAACTCCTTCACCTGGCCAACTCTGTATCCTGACTCTTCCTCCAGGAAGCCTTCCCTGACCAGCAGCCCTTAGACTGTTGCTGTCCTGTCCCTGCTCCTGTTAGTGCCCTGTATTTCTATTTTGTTCTGTTCACTATGCCTGTTGCTAGTATCTCTCTACACCCATCTCGGCCCCCAGGCTGTGGGCTCTGAGGGTAGGAATGTTGTCTGTCTTGTCCATTCTTACATTCCTAGCACCGAGAGCCTTGCTCGCCCAGGTGGAAGCTATGCAATAATTAGTAAGCGAGTGGGTGACTTGGGTGAAAGAAAAGGAAGAGAAAGAGTAAGGAAACGAGAGAAAAGGAGAGGAAGAAACAAAGTAAAAGAGGGGGAGGCTTATTAGGGGTCAAAAAATGTACCATCTTTTTTTAATGGTTCTCAAAGAACGTCCCAGAGACCACTGGTGAAATGCTTCCTTTTTATAGTAATAAGGCCATCTTCAGCCATGATTGTCTTTGCATATCTGACCCGAAATAGTTCATTTTCCTTGAGGTATAATCTAAATTGACTCTAAAAATAATAGTTAACAGTGCCATGCACATTACGTGTATTGTCCCACCAAATCCATTCCCATTTAATTATCCCAAGTAATGTATTGTTCCCGTATTACGGATGAGGAATGTAAAGCTAATAGGTGTCCTTCTGACTCCAAGGCCAATGCCTTTGACCCCTACATGGCACTTCCAACAATGGGGTCTGGCAAAGGTGAGGAAAGAGATACCTTTCTGGGGATTTCATGATGCAGAGCAGTCCACGGATGGAAGGAATTGAAGAATCTTGGTCCCAAGCCCTGGAATTTTCTGTCTGCTTGATGGATATAGTGCTCTACAGTCGGCTGAACTAGCTCATAAAAATGAGCTTTGCAAAATGAAGATGAAATGAAGGCTCCATAATTCCCCAGATCTATTCCAACATGGAGACACCCTTCCTGTACCTCTTTCCTAGTGATAGAACAGACCAGGGACGCCCCCCACCCCGCCCCACCCCTCCCCACCCCAAGGACACTGACTCACCGCCCACATCTAGAGCCCGAGTCTGTGGCCGCCTCTCTGGTGTTCCACGTTCCAACTCACCAAATATTGCCATTCTGGTGGTCTGAATATACCATACACAGAAAGATTGCACAATGAAAAGTAAGCTTTCCTCCCACCCAACCCCTTGTCTCCCAGTCCCCTTTCCCAGAAGCGACCACTGTTACTGATACCTCAGGTGTTTTTGCAGAGGTTTTCAGTGCATCTTCAAGCTTATATGGGAGCATGGATAAATACATAGGGTGGACGTAGACATGAATTTATATATCTTGTTCTGTGACTCGCTTTTCAAATTCAGTAATATGTCTTGAAAACCATTCCCTATTGATCCTCTCCAATCCACTTCCTCCGTATGTCATACCTGCGCAGCATTCTGTCGTGTGGCTGTGCCCCCCCAATGGTGGAAGCTCAGATACTCCCAGTCTCCCAACACTCTGAACAACCTCGCGAGGAAGAGTCGTGTGTGTGTGTGTGTGTGTGTGTGTGTGTGTGTGTGTGTTTACAGATAACCCTTCTAGTTCATCTGCAGGGGAAAGTCTTACAAATCGATTTGCCAGGCCAGAGGACTGTGTGTTGTAAATTTAGGGGCAGATTGTGTCAAACTGCCACACGAAGAGGCCGTTCAAAGCAGTGATGTAAGAGAGTGCAGATTCCCCACACCCTGAGGCGCAGGCTGCGCTGTCAGACTTGAAATAATCATCACCCCTCATGCTCCTGACTCTGAGCTGTGCTCATCCCTCTCCCTGAGGTGTGGGCATTTGCTCTGGGAATATCACAGTCAGTGCAAGCACACTGTACACATGCCTCTGGGGGGGTTATGTGTCTGGGAAGGTCCCACGGGGACAGGGTGTCCATGTCTCTGGGAACCCCAAAACACCAACTTACCCCCAGACGTGCAGAGGTGGTGGGTTTGTGGCGATGACTTGGTGTGGGAGAAAGCACCAATCAAGTTAGCTTGGTTCCTGGGGAAGGCATTAGGATGAGCTGTCTGGCAGGTGTAAGGAAGTTTGTTTTTAAGAGCACCGTTGGGTTATGGTTTTGGTCTTTTGTTCATGTTGGGGGTGGCAGTATTTTTTTTGTTTTGTTTTAGGACATGGAGGACTTGAATTTGCCTTTTAAAGGAGATTGTAGAGAGATGGGAAAGAGGGCTGTAAATCCGTTAGAGATTTTGTGGGTGTGCACGCCGAAAACACCTGGGCTTTCACAGGCTGGGTGTTCCTTCTTTTACCGTTGCTCATTTAAAAGGTAATACACACAAGATAAAAACAATTTAAAGCCCTGGCTGGAGTAGCTCAGTGGATTGAGCGCGGGCTGCAAACCAAAGTGTCGCAGGTTCGATTCCCAGTCAGGGTACATGCCTGGGTTACAGGCCATGACCCCCATCAACCACACATTAATGTTTCTCTCTCTCTTTCTCCTTCTCTTCCCTCTCTAAAAATAAATAAATAAAATCTTTAAAAAAAACAAAAAATTTTAAATGATATTCAAATAGGAACAACGAAGGTCATCAGTACTTCCTCCTATTTCTGACTCCCAGTACTCCTTGTAAGATACAACCATTGATGCTCATTCCTTCCAGGATGTTCTCTGCATTTATACATTGGCACCTTTCTCTCTCTCTCTTTTTTTAACCCAATGGTATATCTTGGAGCTCATTTTCTACCTGTAAATAGGGACCTGCTGCTTTTCTTTTTTCTAAAAGTACTTTATTTATTGATTTTACAGAAGGAGGAAGGGAGAGAGAGAGAGAGAAGCATCGATCAATTTGTTGTTCCATTCTATTTATTCATTGGTTGATTCTTGTATGTGCCCTGACCAGGGATTGAACCCACAACCTTGGCATATCAGGGCAATGCTCAAACCACCTGAGCTACCTGCCCAGGGGATCTGCTTTATTCTTTTTGATGAAACATCTACTGTATTGTTGGGCTATGTTTCAAATGACATTTGGGTGGCAGGATGTTGGACACTAGACTATTGGCCCAGGTAACACCTTCTTGTTACCTGTCTCTGTGCAGGGTTTTAGGTGGATTTTCTCTCCCCCACTCTCCAGAACCCCAGCAGGCTTATTCCCAGCAGTCAGCCTCAAAAAGTGGGGAGATGTTTGCTAACCTTCTATGTTATTTTCCTGGGTTCTTTAGAAAGGAGTGTTTTCTGCCTGGCTATCGGTAGATGCTTGAGGGGATCAAAGGGACAGTGGGGTACAAGGAAGACCGGCGGCCCAGAAGCCAGACTCTAGAATCAGACCCTGGGCTGGCGCCGCCCAGGGGGCAGTACCACTCGAGCCACTGTGTGGTGTTTCCCTGCAGAGCGGGCTCATTCTACAGAGTGAAAAGCAACAGGTGATACATTTTCTAACAATTGTGCTAAACCCAATATATCTAAAACACGATCAGTTCAACATGTAATCGATACCGAAAAATTATTGAGATATTTTATCTTCTTTCTTCCTCACTAGTCTTTGAAATCCAATGTGTGTTTTACTCGTACAACATATCTCAGTGGGACCAGCCCCAGCTCAGGAGTCCAATGGCCACATGTGGCCAGCGCCTGCTGTATTGGATGACACAAGTCTAGACCCTTCAATGGTCTCTGATTCCTAAATCCTCCGACCTCCAGTGCTAGACATGGAAAGCCACAGGCAAGCCAGGACAAGCACGTCTTCCTATTGTAACTTAATTTCCGCATCTGTAAAATGGGGACAATCAAACGTGATCTTGGTCAGGGCGAGGACGAAGAACATGGCAGTAGAGGAGTATGTGCTTTGGAGAGCAAAAGAGAGAGGCATGATTTTGTGGGATTATTGTTAGGACTAGTATTGACCTTGGTGAGCACTCCGAATGCACTCCCTGAGACCCACTTCTCTGAACCTCAGTCCCCTTGCCAGCCCCTGCTTCACAGGATACCCATGCCGAGGGCTCAGCACCAAGCTTCGCCCACTGTCAGCTCCCAGTCACTCCAAACGGCTACTGTGGCCATTCCTCCAACTGCAGAATGGGCCGGGCTGGAGAGTAGCTTGCCCAAGGTCGCGCAGTGAGATGGTAGTAGCAGACGCTGGCCTATTTTGGCTCCCTGCTTCTCGCTGGCAGGCATCCCCAAAAGTCAGCCGCTCATTTCCTCGCAGCAAGGTAACTGAAATAAACACACCGAAGCCACTGAACTACTTGAATGAGGCCCAGGTCCCAGTGTTGTTTCCATGGTATGTACTCTGGCGGGCACGCACATGTGATTTGTTTAAGATCGCAGCTCCAAGGGGCGGAGGCTGGGGTGGAGTCACTGCCCTGTACTGTGACTGTCGTGAGATGCCTCAGTGTGATTTCCGGCAAAGGGCCCTCTTCTGCATGGCACATGATGTACCTTTGGCGAGACTGCTGTGGAATAGAAAGTGGCTAAATTATACGCCAGAAAGCCCAAAACATTACATGTTATGTAACAATGACAGGAGGCCATTTTTTTCTGAGCACGCACTCTGTGCCATTGCCCAGCACCATGCATTTGCTGTTCCGTCCAGTCCTCCTAGCTACCCAGTGGGTGGTGAGTACTGGTGGTGACAAGGAGACTGAGGCTCAGAGAAAATAACTCACCCAGAAGCACCCAGAGAGGGCTAGAAAGTGTCTTTAAAATCATCCCTGTGGCAGAAGAGTGGCCAGCTCCCCAGGTTGGCCCAGGACTGAGGAGCCTGCTGGACACTGGACATTGGCAAACAGGGTCAAGGGCGTCTCCCTACAGCAGCTTAATTTATTCATCTGTAAAATGGGACAGTCAAACAGCACTGGTCAGAGTGAGCCTGAAAATACGGCAGCAGAGGAAGGTGCACTTCGGGAAGGAAGAGGAGAGACACCTGGTGTTGTGGGGGTATTGTCATGGCGAGTGCTCAGCACCCACCTACTTAGACCCAGGACTGTGTACTCCCTCTCTCCCCCTCCCTCCCTCCCTCCCTCTCTCTCCCTCCCTCTCTTTCCCTCCCTCCCTCTCTCTCCCCCTCTCTCTCCCTCTCTCTCATTCTGCCTCACAGCAGACACTGACTTATCCCTGCCTCTCAAGCCCAGCCACTTTCCACTTCCTTCCAAATTTCAAGTTACCTTTCTCGGGCCAAAGTCTGAGAAACAGCACCCCAGTTTCCTAAGCACCAGCCAGCAGCCCTCTCTGATTGGAAAGCAGCTGAGAAAGCAAGAGGCCAGGCTGGGGAGGTTCGTGGATTGCTGTTGTTCTTTCTCTCAAGCCAAGTCCAGCCTCTGTCCCTTGGTCAGGTCTGGCCCAAGCCAGCCTGTGGAAGAAGAAAGCAGAAACCTCGCCTTCCCAGGAGCTCACCTTCAAGTCCCTTCTTTAATTAGATACCTCAGCCTCATGCCCAGTGTGGACACTCAAGAGTAAGCTGGAGCTGCCAGCCGTCTCTGCCTCCACTTACACAGTAAACATCCTGGGTTTGGTACAGGGAAGAACCAGGGTTCATGGAGAGTTAAAGAAGCAAGGGGGCAGGGCAGACCGGTCCTCCCCCAATGAGGAGGGACACGTGGTTCTGGATGTTTTCTCTGCACACCTGAACCCCGACCGCAAGATGCTGAAAGACACTCAGCTGGGTGATACGCAGGCCACACATGCTCACACACACAGCAGAGAAATGACACAGTGTGAGGGCGATGCATGAATACGTGGAGAGAAACATACACACAGAACAACACCAGATGGAGAACGCAGCCCAGGCTGGGCTGGGTAGTCATTATTCCCTCACTCACACTGAGGGACTGGCGGGTTACGTAATGCAAGCTGCACAGGGGGGATGCTGGACTTGCTAACCAGCCCCGCAGGGCCTCCAGGAGGTGGTGCCTCCTTCTCTGGGGGGATGTCTGCACCCACTTCCTGCTCTCAGAGGCAGCAGGAGCTTGTCAGCTGCCTTAGCCCCGGGGTGACCCTGGGAATCCGCTAAAAGGGAAACGAGGGAGTGAGTGTCACTTTGTTAGTAGTGGCAGATGAGTGCTCTCTCGCTGAGCTAAGGCATGGTGAAGATGCCGGCAGAGGGGGCGCCAGGGTACAGATGGAGCTGGGGATAAGGAAAGAGCTGGACAGGTTCTTTACTGTCTCCCACCTGTCCCCAATCCACCCACAGCCAGAGATCACCTGTCTCAACCCAGACGCATAAGATACACATCACTGCCTTCTGTATACATACCACAGGTGTGTACACCCACCTGGGCCATAGCATCCTGTTGGCCTTTGGTACCCCAACCACACCTCATGTCCCTGAGCCCGGGGGAGCTGGTGACAGTTGCAAAAAGAACTAGAATAGAAATTTTTAAAACCTAGGGTCTAAGTGGAAAAGCTCAGGCTCAAGAGTTGGACCAACCCTCCCTCTGCCATCTCTCTCCACCTGACCTTGGACAAGTCACTGACCCTTCCCTAGCCTTGGTCTTCTTGTCTATCGAAGGGTTATTGTGAAAATTAAAGGAAAAAACCTATGTTAACAGTGCCTGTGCTCAGTAAATGTCCACTATGATTAATCTGAGATTTTTCTTCTTCATTCAACACTCGTTGAGCACTTGCTATGCTCTTGTGTTCACCTGGGGACACACAGTCCATGCTTGCTAGTGTTTCTCTGTTAGGGCTTCAGGCAGCCTGTGGAGTGAATGTGTCCTTAGAAGTTCTGTGTGGACCCGTGTCTTTGGTAAGTATTTTGCCCAGTTTGGTGTTTAATGTGGCCCGATCTGTCCTCTTGAACCTGGAACAAATCGACAATTACAACGAGGGTCGTAAAGGCCAATGGACATCTCTCACTGGTGGTTGCACAGAAGGCTGCATCCCCTCTCGGGGGTTGCTGTGAGGGCTTTGGGAATGGCAGGGATGGCGAGCTCAGAGACCCACGGGCCGAGCTCCTGCCCTGTGGACAGAAACTGTTTGTGAAACTCAGGGAGACAAAGGCTGTAGGTGTGACAAGTTGAAGGGGTCGCTCCTTTGTGGCAGGAGAAAATAAGAGAGGACGTATGATTCTTGCTTTTGGATTTCTGGGGCTGGCTGTCTGCGGTTTCTCCAGGGTTTTGATCGTGGAGATAAACCCATGCAATTTGCGAGTAACTGGGTTCCAGGAGAAGTATCCTCCTTGAAGATAAAGGATTTTGTAGCGAGGTTGGCTTCCAAACTCCAGAGCATCTTATGGCTAGATTTCTGAGTTCCCCATCTTCGTTTTGAAGGTAGCGTTGGGCACTCTACATCGGTCTCTCTCTCAGTGCAGTCTTTAGAGTTTTGTATGCACAGTATCATGTCATCTGCAAATAATGACAGTCTTACTTCCTCCTTTCCCTTTCGGATGCCTTTTATTGCTCCTTCTTGTCTGATCATTGTGGCTGCAACTTCTGGAGCTATGTTGAGTAAGAGCCATGAAAGCAGACATCGCTGTCATGTTCTTGATCTTAAGGGAAACGCTTTTAGTTTTTTCTCTTTGAGTACGATGTTGGCTGTAGGTTTTTCACATATGTAGCCTTTATGATGTTGAAGTATGATCCCTCTCTTCCCACTTTGCTGAGACTTTTTTTTTTTATCATACATAGGTGCTGGATTTTATTGGATGCTTTTTCTGCGTCTCTTGATGTGATCATATGATTTTCAATCTCTTTTTAATTCTCTCCATCCCCTCCCTTGTTCCTTCTCTTTGGCTCAGGAGGCCCCAGGTCTCGTCTGCATCTTGTGGGCTGGCCATGCCCAGAGAATAGTTCACAAGAGTATGCGTCACCTCTAGACGCATCCACCAGCTACTTCTCCTCACTGTCTGCCTGACCTGTTGCTTAGGGACAGGTCCCACTGCTTCTCCTGACGTCTGCCCGATCGACCGTCACTTCCTTAGAGAACAGGGAAGGAGACAGACGCATGAAATCATGCCACCAACAGCCAAACAGCAATGAGCGGGTAACGCCGAGTTGACGTCAAAGACAAGCCCAAGAGACTCGCCACGGCCCCTGCAGCCCCCGCCCCCCCCCCAGCTCCTTCTCAGCACAGCCTGAAGCTGGGCTCCTCCTGACGAGGTTCCCTTGGCTCAACGTAGTCTGAGGCTTTCAGACCCTCGGGCACTGGACACCATGGAGAACCACATGTTCAGCGTCCAGCAAATCCAGCCCAACGTGATTTCTGTCCGCCTCTTCAAGCGCAAAGTGGGGGGCCTGGGCTTTCTGGTGAAGGAGCGAGTGAGCAAGCCCCCCGTGATCATCTCTGACCTGATTCGCGGGGGAGCCGCAGAGCAGAGCGGCCTCATCCAGGCTGGAGACATCATTCTGGCAGTCAATGGCCAGCCGTTGGTGGACCTGAGTTATGAGAATGCCTTGGAGGTGCTCCGGGGCATTGCTTCCGAGACCCACGTGGTCCTCATCCTGCGGGGCCCTGAGGGCTTCACCACGCACCTGGAGACCACCTTTACTGGGGATGGGACCCCCAAGACCATCCGGGTGACACAGCCCCTGGGTCCCCCCACCACAGCTGTCGATCTGTCGCACCAGTCATCAGCCTGCAAAGAGCAGCTGCCCCCAGTGGATGGGGCCACCGGTCCTGGCAATGGGCCACAGCATACCCACGACAATGGGCAGGAGGCTGGCTCGCTGTCCCACACCAACGGCCTGGCGCCCAGGCCTCCAGGCCCGGACCCTGCCAAGAAGAATGCTGGGGTCACCCTTCAGGGCCGTGGGGAGCACAATGACTTGCTCAAAGAGATAGAGCCTGTGCTGAACCTTCTCACCAGTGGTGACAGACGGATCAATGGAGGGGGACCGGACAAAGCAGAGACAAAAGACGCAGAAGTCCAGGTGGACAGGTAAGCCCCACAGGTGTGCATACGCCCATGCACCTTGCATGCGAGCATGTACTGAAGCTCAGCCTCGCAGCCCGGAAGCCAGCCTGAGCTGCCCCTGACACCTGTGAGTGGGCACAGCCACTCACTCACCCTCTCCTCTTTCCCTTCAAGTGCAATTGCAAGAGCAGAATGGACATAGCTTCTAGGACATATCTCTGGCCATGAACCCCAGAGTTGTTACTCATCGTAGCTGGTGCCATGCCTTCCGATCTTGATCCCACATAACCCTCCAGCAGCCCCACAACATGAATATGTTTGCAATCCACATGTCAGGGGTGAGGAAACTGTGGCTTAGAGAGGAGGGGCCTTCCCAGCGGCCACTCAGTACGTGAGGTGGGTGTCAGGGCCCTGGGAGGAGAGGGGAGCTGAGCACCGGGAAGCCCTCAGCCCAAGCCTGTCCTCTCCTGAGACAGCCAGTCGCGGGCAATGAGGGTTCTAAAGGAGGGGGTTAGAGTCAAGGTAGAGAACTGGCCCCAACTCCCCAGGCGGGGTCCTGCTTGGATTCGGAGGGAGCGGAGGCTAGAACTCGAAGAGCTGGGTACCAGCCCCTCTGTGTTTGCCACGTCGGCATTTTTTGATTCTACAGAGAGGAAAGCTGGCAACACGGTGGGTAATTCTAGTTCCTTCTCTGGGGAGGACTTGGCAGCTGGGCCAGGTGGTCGGAGAATAGCAGGTCAGGAGGCAGGAGAGAGAGAAGTTTCTCTCCCCCCCCCACTCTCATTTTCACTCCAGCACTGACCCTGTGGCCCCCCTTGCTACCAGGGTGGGGCCAGGCAGGCCCTTCTCATCTACCCCCTCTTATGGAAGGGGACTCGGGTGTGGGCCCCACCCCCCAGCCAGAAACTGTGAGATGGTCAGATGTGAGGGACTCTAAGGGCAGCCCTTTCGTCGGCCAGCCTCGCAGCAGCACCTCGGGGAGCAGTGTTTGCTTCCCCGAAGGTGAGGGAGGGGCACACCGGTGTCACGCGCTGCCCAGCCTGCTTTCTCACTTGGGTGGCTGCACCCGAGCGCTGAGTCCACCCTGACCCATCACAGCTCTCCCTCTAGTTATTCTGTCACCCTTGCATGTAGAGCGGTTGTTTGACCAAAAGCAGCAGAAAAACAACCGTTTTGGAGGAGGTAAGATTTGGGGGAAAGCAACAGAGGGCAATGCAGGGCTCTGTGAAACCCGACAACGCGGGTGGTTCTGAGGCCGAGGAGTACTTAACGATGGCATGCGTTCCCCAGGCTCCATGGCTCACACCCGTGCTGGGCTCGGGGCCCCCCACCCCCGAGTTTTTAAACAAGAACTTTTAGATGCCCCCTCCACTAACCAGAAGCTAGTTCATGGATCATATAACCGACACACACTTTACATTTTTTAAAATCAATATAAAGCCCTAACTATAAAACAACGGGGACAGGGCATAAGAGTAATTTACAGTAAAATGAACCTGTAGTTTAATATATCAGCACTCAGGCATGACTCTGCTGGAATGGTCAGATGTTTGCACCTAAGCAGAGAATTGCTGCAGACACAACCGTGTCACAGGCAGATTGACACAGGTGTGTTGTTTTGGCAACTTGGATGTCACCAGCCGCATCGTTGCCTTAGTGACATGATTTTCTGAAATGGTGAATAGCTTTCAATAAAGCGATGCCCTGTCTGTCTTTGATTTCGTTGTAGTAGTGCCGTGCGTGGAAAATTCGGTATATATTTTAAAGCCTTGCATATATACCTAAGAGCAAATTGGAATCATGGCTCAGAAATTTAAGCATTTTTTTTAATCTGTATGAACATCCAAAGGTTCTGACTTTGTGGCAGTCAGAACACTTCTTCCTTGTGTGGGGGTATCCTTGGTGTTACAGAGTGTTCACGACCCCAGGTGCCACCTGCCTCCTTATGGACAGCCGTAAGTGCCCCCCACACAGTGCCAGACTGCCTCACTGAAATGTAAGTGCCTCACTGAAGATCGCTGTCCCGAGTGAAAGGGAAGGAAAGGGAAATGCAGAGACCAAGTGCCTTAGCGGTTGCTCTCGGGGCTGGCAGGCTGGGGAGAGTTCAGGCCCCTCGAGCATGTGGCTGCCTGGACATTACAGACCCTCCCAGGGGCCTCTCCATCCAGGCTGTGTGTTGGAGGTGGGGTCAAAACTGGCATTCCGGATTCTGGTTGCCACTGAGCAGGCAACAATGGGCGGGCTGCCCGCGCTGCCCACGCTGCCCGCCAGGCCTGGAGCCCCACATCCAGGTCACGTACTGGTCTGTGAGTTCCGGAGTCTGAGAGAGGCAGCTTCTCAGCAGTGACCCTGACCTTCTGTTCTCTTGGTCTCATTCCCTTCCTTCCATCCCTCTTTCCTTTCAGACAGACTTAGTCGGCTCCGTCTCGTCGCTCTCACTCACGGAGCACCCTCGTCCTGTTGTTTGGGGTGCTGGCCCTTACCTCACCCTCATCCCTTCATCCCTGGGGGGAGGTGGCCCTACCAGGTGGCAGCGGCAGCATGTGAGTGCAAGAAAGAGAAATCCGGGACCTCCTGCACTTGGGAACGGTCACTTTAAGATGCTACATGTCAGGGGCTATCCAGGTTATCAGCTTGCTGCCCCGAAGGAGGGTTCTAACGAGGCCAAGATCTCCGGTCCAGCATCCATCTGGACCAGCCGGTCAGCCTCGCCCTGTGCTCCGATAACTTCTCCTCCACTTGTGGGGCACTCAGTTACTTACAGATTACCTCCCTGCATGAATGAGGCTCCCTAAGTAGGGCGTGTGGTTTTAGTCCCCTTTATAGATGAGAACTGAAGCTCAGAGAGGTGAGGCATCTTGTCCAGGGTCACACAGCACTGCCCTGGTTCTACCTAGAAATCCCACAATGAGTTGAAGAGAAACCAGGCAACAGAATGTGGCTGGAGGAACGGAAGTCAATTTGGACCCTAGAGAACCAGCTTAATGGGGGGCGGGGGCCTCTTCTGCGAGAAGAAGCCTGAGTTTCGTTTTTGGTTTTTGGCAGGTGTTTTTTATTGTGGTGAAATTGGTATACAAGATCATACCTATTTCAGGTGTGTAACATACAGTATTTGTGTACACTGCATAGTGTTCACCATTGCACGTCTAGTTCCCATCCATCACCGCAGAACTGATCCCCTTCGCCATTTTGCCCTCCCCCTTCCCTGCCCCCTCCCCCTCCAGCAACCACCAATCTGTTCTCCACATCAACGTGTTTGTTTTGGAGACTTCACACATAAGTGAAATCATATAGTATTTTTCTTTCTTCCTCTGACTTACCTCACTTTGCAGAGTACCCTCAAGATCCATCTAGGTTGTTGCAAATGCCTGAGTTTTGTCATCATTGTGTTCAGCCTCCACAGAGCACTCTGGGGGGCCTAGACGCACGCCAAGGTCTTTACGTAATGTAATCCATTTGCTCCTCATAGCGCCCTGTTTGCTGATATGGAAACCAAGGCTCAGAGAGGTGCAGTTACTCATCCCAGATCATACAGCTAGCGAGCAACAAAGCCAAGACTTGACCCCAAGCCCATGCTCTTGACCTCTCCTGACTTGGGAGCTGGCACTGTTGGCCACAGTTCACTTGACCACTAGCCATCGAGGTTCTGAGGACATCAGCATATTTTCTCAGAGTCCAAACCCAGGGAAACTGAGGCCATCTGTCAGAGATGCCACCCCTGGAGACCTGACCTAGACCAGCCGATGACCGCGTGGGGTCCAGGCCTGTCTGTGTCAGAGGAGCTCTCCCTGCCGCACTTCATGCGCCTCGTAGCTGTGAACACCGTGACGGCATTTTCAGCCGAGGGATTGAACCCAGCACCAGTGCCTTTACCCTGAATCTCAGCGCAGCCCTTCGTTCTCGCCGTGGCCATTCAAGTGTGAGGGGCTTCCCCAGTCCGTCTTTTCCTGGGCAGGGGACAGAGACCCTGTTTATAGTTACTACTCTTGCCTTGTGCCCTCTTTCCATCTGTGTCCCTGTCATCTTGTCACGTGGGCATCCCCCCTCTCATTCTGGGGAAGCGCTATGGAGTAAGCCCACAAACCCACCCCAAACTGCACATCACCGAGGGGCTTCTCATCTTTCATTCAGCAAACGTGGTTCGAGCGTCTCTTCTGCCTCAGACTCTGTCCTCGGAACTGGGGATCCACTGATGAACCTCTGCCACTGTGGAGTCAGACCATAGGTTTTAAAAAGTGAATAAGCAAATTGACACATACAGTCCTTTTAGGCTGTGACACCTGCTATGAAGGAAATATAACAGTGATTTGAAGAAAAGTGGCTTGGGGTTGTAGAGACATTAGCTTGGAGGGCTGGGGAAGGCCTCTCTGAAGAGGCAACATTTGTACGGAGGCCAGAAGGTCCAGAACATGGGATGTCCGGGGAGGGTGTTCCTGGCAGGAGGCACAGCAGGGTCACAGGCGCAGGGGCAGGAACGGGGTTGGGACGTTCCCAAGACTGAAGGATGGTCTTGAATGTAGTAGGTAGGGGGAGAGTGGTAGGCAGTGAGGTCAGACCTGGGGACAGGGGCCATCAGCTCTCCAGCCACCATGCCACCCGTCTCTGTCACCATCCACTCCTCGTGTAAGTTTCCGCTGGGTTCTGCAACAGACACCATGAACTTGGTGGCTTAAAACAACGCACACTTATTCTCTGTGTACAGTTCTGGAGGGCTCCTGTCTGGAGGCTCTAGAAGAGAATCGGTTTCCTTGCCTCTCCAGCTTCCAGAGCTGCACTGCTTGCCTTTCCCGGCTCATGACCCCTTCCTCCATCTGCAAAGCTGGCATCTTCCTCCCGCCGTCACACGGCCTGCCTCTTCTGTAGGGATGCACCTCGGCCTTCTCTTAGAGGGGCGCTTCTGACTGCGTTTACAGCTCAGCACATGATCCAGGATGATCTCCCCATTTTCAAAACCCTTAAACAGGCCTGCAAAAATCCTTTTTCCACGTGAAGTGACATATATATGGGTCCCACGGATGAGGACCTGATGACTTTGGGGCCACCCTCTTCCACCAAGGTCCCACTGAACAGTATCATGGTCGGGTCTGTCACCATCAGTGTGAGGTGACGCCTCACTATTGTAGTGACCTTGCTTCTAGCCTCTGCCCTTTGCCACTCGCCAGCTACATGCTTTAGGAAAGCCCCTTGGACCTTAGTTCCCCCGTTTGCAAAAATGGTATTTGGACCAGATGAGCCCTAAGAATCCTTCCAGAACAACCAGGTTCCAACTGAAAGTCAGTGGTGGCCACTCTCAGCACAGGTCAAGCCACACCCAGAAGGTTTCCTGCAAGTTTTCCCGCCCCGTTGGCCTTCCCTGGTGCAGCACTCCGGGGGAGGAACTCCAGCATCCCTTTAGGTCAGAGGTCACACCCAGTTCTCCCACGAGTTCTGTCTGGCCTGCAGAGTTTTCTGAAAAGGTGAAATTGTGGCAAAGTAGAAGATTCCAGCGATTGCACGCTAAAACTGATTTCTAGCCTTTCAAAAAATAAAGAAAATATCAGAAGAGCTGTTAGCACAAAGTCCACCCTCCCGTTGAGACAGCCAGCCTCAGGAGCTGGCCTGGGGCTGCCGCAGGCTCTCCAGTGTCCCAGGGTCCAAACCCCCAGCCGGAGCCATCTGGGCACGGGTCTGAGACCCTGCACAACTGGTGTGACATGAGTGTTAGAGTCACGGCTCCCCCTGACCCCAGAGCCCTCGCATTCCTTCTCAGCCACGGCTCTCGCCATGGAATTCTCTCAACGGCACACTTTTCTCTTTATGGAGACCGTTTTCTTTTCCAGCATGATGAAATCTTGGAGAAAAGCTTTGCACATACCCCGGACCCAGTTTCCACAGTCCCCAAATCTTCCTGCTTTAACTCAGCTCCCAGCATCCGCTGCCAGGTGGAGGCAGAAACCAAAGGCTGTTGGTGTGTGGAGGGTGAGAAGGGGGGTCAGAGAGAGTGTGGCGTCTGCTGAGAGACGCAGGCAGGGCCTCCTGCCAGGACCAGCTGCTCCTCGGCGGCCTCCTTGCCTGGTTGGGCCAGAGCCGGCGGCCCTACCTGCAGGCTGCACGGCGCACACAGGCCTGGCCCACCTGTTCCCCATTCTGGGCCCTCAGGGTCAGCACTGGGCTGACCAACACTTGCACAGACTTTCTGAGGGGTCAGGCCCAGAGCCCCCCCCCCACTGCCACTGTGAGAGGTCAGAGGGTCCTGGATCCCAGGAAGCCTTGGTTGGAGGGATTTGGCAAAGGTTCTCAGAGGTTTAGAGATGCTATACCGCCGCCTCATGGCTTGGGTATGATCACCTAGCTAGAAAGGGGAAGAAAAATGGCTTTGGTTTAGTCACTGCCAGCAAGCACAGAAAATGCCCTCCAGGTGGGAGACGGAGTAAATATCAGGGCAGAGAATGATGGGAGGCAGGAGTCTGGAAGGGAAGCAGAGAATCCCCAAATTCCTGGGCTCCAGGAACAAGACATGACAGCTCAGAAAGGGTCTGAGTGCAGACGTCCCTGCCTCTGTCCCCCAACCTCCAGGGAAGACGCCCCCTTCCCAGGTAGGAGCCACACATGCCTTCGTGTCCCAGTCTTCGGAGACACGAAGACGTGAAGCGGCACCGTCCCCTGCTGTAGCCACTAGCCACACGCAGTGGTTTAAACTTAGTCACAGCTCAACAACTAGACGTTCAGTTCCTCGCCGACAATAGCCACCCTTCAAGCACTCAGTGGCCGCGTGTGCCCAGTGGCTGTGATACCGGACAGCCCAGATGCGGAGCGTGGCCGTGTGGCAGGCAGTCCTGCTGGCCCGCACTGGCTGAGAGGAGTCTTGACTGTCTCGTACAGAAGTAGCACGCCCCTTCCTCTGCTTCCGTCTCATCAGCCCACAGGCAAATGCACTGGACAAGAGAGGATCGTCGGCACCACATGGCCGAGCGCCGTAAGCCTGACCTCATTTACCCATCGCCACAACCCAGCAAACAAGGCATTATTATTAATCCTGTTTCAGAGATGAACAGGCTGAGAATTGGGACGGTTAAGTATCCAAAATACCCAAAATTGCACAGCTTACAACCAGCGAAGCCGAGCTGTTGAACTCAGTTTTATCCAATGCATCGTCAGTGCTCGTAACCCTCAGGCGGCGCTGCCAGACAAACCCTTCGGGCGGTCGGGTCCCAGGGCAGAGTTCCCTCCGATCTGCTCACCACCAACAGCCTGGGGGCGGGGGTCTATCCAGGTTTACTTCTAGTTTTGCCCCTGAGTGAATGGAAGCAAAATAGCTCAACCTGCTAGTTCCCCCGGTGCCATATTAAAAATACTCCTCCTCTGCCAATCACATGGGACTCTTAAATAAGTTTGTGTTAACAAAACACTTCAAAAGCATTATTTAAACAAAGTTGTTAAAAGTCTTCTTTTAAAGGCAGATGATAAAAGCGGCTCTCTCCCAGGAGGCTCACATAAGACAAGCCGTGCGAGCCCTTTCCGAGCTGCCTAGGTAATTGTACCCTGTAATTTTTGTGAACGGACCTCGTTCTGGGAGAGATGTTGGATTACTTGCTCTTCAGCCTCTGACTTAGAGTGAGCGTCCTGACGTGCTTTTCCTGCCTCCGCTGTTTGAAAAAGGAAGGATCGGCTGAGCGTCAGTCAGGCCCAGCTGCGAGTCCCAGCTCTGCTTCGTGCGTGCGGCGGGACCTGGCAAGGTGGCCCAGCCTCTCTGGGCTCCGTCTCCGCATCGGTAAAAGTGAGCTTTTAGTCTCTGCTCAGGTGAAATGAGATAACTTCCATGCCAGTCCCTGGTGCATTACAGATGCTCAGATGGTATCACCCTCATCCCTTCCCTGCCGAATCCCCGTTTTCGGTCATGTGATGTCACGGAAGCAGGAGTTTCAGAGCTGAGAGCGAGCTGAAGGGCATTTCAAGGAGCCCTCTCAACAGACAGTTCCTCTGTTTATCACCACGTAGGTAAACCGTCAACTTGGGTTCTGTGATCAAGAGCCAGTCCCCATGTGTTTTGGTGCCTTTTTAAAGGGGATAAAGCAGTGTATTCTCTCTGACAATTGCAGACCTCTCCAAGCGGGAGAGCGGAAGTAGCTTTTACATGGGCCACCAGAACTATGTGAAATGCAAGCAAGGAGGGCGGGTCTGGCTGGACCCAAGCAAGCAGCCGGAGCGGGGGCTCAGGGCCGCGCACTCACTAGGGCCCTGGCTCCTGATTCATCCCGAATAGCTGTCGGCACCAGATTGCAGGTCCGGGTGAATTATGGAGCCAGGACCAGAAGTCCCCAGAGCTGGGAACATAGAACAGAGGGCTAGGCACGGGCCAGCCTGTATGCCTGGGACCAAGACCAAGATGGGCCACAGAGCAGGCCACAGCATCCAAAGCTGGGGAGCAGGCAGATGCCGCAGTCAGAGTAAGGCTGGGTGGGAGGCTTGAAAAGAAGCAGGTTGTCGGAAGCGGGAGGGCAGCACTCGGGGGAGGAGGAACAGGTCTGGATTTGACACAGTCATCCCCTCCCAGCCCTGATCTCTCTCCATTTCAGAGGACGGCTGAGAGAGCCTCCTCCCGAACCTATTCGAGTGCTAAGCCTGGGAGCGAGGAGAGCTGTGTGGTTGAGAAGTCAGGCTGGAGAGGCAGGAACAAGCCTGAGTTTGAACCCTAACTCTGCCCTCGCTAAGTATGTTTCTTGGGCTAGTGATTTAACCTCTCCAAGCCTCTGTTTCCTCATCCGATGATGACTAGTGATGGTCAAGATGGAGGAGGAAGGTGGTGCTGGTGACGATGGCGGTGAGGATTATGGTGAGAGGAGGATAATGATGAGAGTGATTATGGCGGTGGTGATGTGATGGTGAGGATGATGGTAGCACTGGTGATGACGACTAGGGTGACAGTGATGGTTATGCTCGGAGTGGAGAGCGGCTGGGTGGTATGATGTGATGGTGATGATCACAAGATTGATTGTGGTGACGATGGTGATGATGGTGGTGATGATAACGATGATAATGATGGTGACAGGTGATGGTAATGACGAGAGCCTCCACTTCAGAAAGGATGTGAAGAATGGGCTGGGGGACTGTGACCTTGAGCAATTCAGCTTTTGTCACCTCTGCCACCTGTAAAATGGTGATTGATATTCATATCTAACGGTTATCACAAAGGTTAAATGAACAAAACGTATGTAAAGTGCTCAGTAAACATTAGCTATCATGATTAAAATTATTATTATTGGTTTTTATGTTCCCTTATTTTCAGAAGCATTCCTGTCTATCCTGGCCTCGTATCTTTAGTCCTGTTACCCACGCCTTAGCGTTAGAATGACTCGCCGCCCTGGCCCACAGGACTTGTTTCTCCCCTGTTCCTCCTGCTTCTTACCTGAGGAAGTCTAGGGGCCACTACTTTGTCCAGGGATTCTGCATGGGGTGCAGCTAGGAGATGTGATTCCTCTGTTTTTGGATCTATGAGGGAGGGGGTAAGGAGGAGCAGAATCCTTGCCATGGCCACCCTGAAATGAAGTCCACAGAGATGGGTATGTGCCAGCCATCGGCGCCAACTTGGATGAGCTCACCTTTGAGTTCGACAGCGGGGCTGCCCTCCCACCTGTTGCTGGCCATCCTGGGAAGCGGCAGGCTGGGCACCTGGTGCTCTCTGGCTCCTCACAGAGTCACATGGATGAGCGGTGGAGGTTCTGGATTGACTCAGGAATTCCAGACCAGGGCAACCAGCTGGAGAGGGTAGCTGACATCATGCTCCTCACCTCTCCCCGACCTTGCCTTGCAGAAATCTGGATGACAAGTCTCACAAACCTCTGCCCCTCGGCGTGGAGAATGACCGAGTCTTCAGTGACCTGTGGGGGAAGGGCAACGTGCCTGTGGTCCTCAACAACCCGTATTCGGAGAAAGAGCAGGTGAGTGGGCGGGGCCAGCGGGGAGGGCGCTGGGGCTGAGGCTGGGGGCACCTGTCCTGGGGTGTGGACTTCAGCTTTGGTGTGTTTTGTGTCCTTTGTGAGCCTGCCATTTCTCAGGTTTTAGTGCTGCTTCTACATTAGAGTTACTCACATGGTTCTGAATTGAAAAGACATAAAATATACATGGTGAAAGGATTTTCTCTCTCCCCTAACCCCAGCCACACAGTTTCTCTCCCCATAGGCAAGCAACATTCATTATTCTCGTGGTCCTTGTAGCGTAGACAAATACGCACACACATTATTTTCACACTTTTTACATAAATGAAAGTTCATTATACATATTGTTTTGCACCTTGCTTGCTCACTTGTCAGCGTATCTTGGAGATTCGTATTAATTAGTAGCTAAGAGTGTCCTGGTTCTTTTTCACAGCTGCATAGTTTCCCCTTGCGTGGCTCTGCTGCCTTCATTGAGACAGCCCTCCAAAATGGACACTCTTGGGTCATTGCCAGTACTTTGCTGTGACATTGCTGTAAAGGATGACATTGTATAAACACCTTATTTGGCACATGGGCGGGCTTTTTAATAAAATCAATCCCTAGAAGTGGAACTGCTGGGTCGAAGGTCATGCTCACTTGTTCTTTGGGCAGACACTGAGAAATGGCTCATCGTGAAGACTGCGCTGATCCTACCGGCTAGGTAGGAGATAGTTTCCCCACAGCCTCGCCAGCTCTGTGTGTTGCCGAACTTTTCAGTCTCCGCCATTTGCTGGGGTGTAGTCTGGCAGCTGAGCAGGTGCGGTTCCGAGAGTGGCTAGATCTGGCTGGAGAACTGCAGCACCTTTTCCCCCTGCCCAGACAGGTGACAGACTGGATCGGTGCCGCCCTAGTGAGGCGTGTGGCTCTCCCTCGCCTCCTCTGTGCGGCAGCGAAGCGCAGGTGGACTAAGCAGCAGCGGGAGGGCACGACAGGGCGATGGTCCAGGTTGCTCAGCAGGCCCCCTTCTTCCTTCCCGACACCTGCCCCAAGCCGTGGGTGGCCCGGCTCTTTTCCTGGTGCCTGATCTATGGCACCTCTCACCACTGGCTCGTCTAAGCAGTGACTCAAAGCCTCTGCACAGCTTCGCAGGGGAGGATGGGACGTCGCAGGGTGCCAGTGGGGACTGCTTTCCTTTCACAGCTGCTGACGGCTGGCCAGGCAGATAGGAACATGAGGGATTCTGCAGTAGGCCGGACCCGTGCTCCTGGCCAACTGCTTTACCTTGTGGAGGGACTTCTAGGGGTGTTTGGAGGACAACTGTAGCTTCCTGCCACGCTGCCTCAAAAATCAAGGTCACATTGTGAGCGTGCGGGGACTCTGAGGCATGAATGATTAAATGAACAAATTAAAATTTTTTTTATTTCTTTCTTCCTTGAAAATGAAGAGGTGTTACCCTAATGCAAACCCTCCCAAGACAAAGGACGGAATGAGGCAGCCTCAGGCCAGGGTCGGGCTGCAGACGGGATTCGTTAGAGCTACACTGTCTGATCCCGAGAAACAATCTTTGTGTGAACTTTGACTTTATCGCCAGTATTTCAGAATTTTGTATAAATATCATATTTAGAACTTCTCTTAGGAATCTGGACAGTCTGACCACGTCGAGCCTCTGTTCCTATGGGGCAGTCATCTCCTGGGCGAGGGGCAGCTGCCCCTCTAGACGGGGCCTGGGCTCTCTGGCTTGCCACAGCCCCCACCCTCCTTATGGCGTCCTTCTCATTGAGCTAGAGGAGAGGCAGAGGAGCCCTCGACCCCACCAGAAGGACCCCGAGAGTCCTGCTGAAACTGAGCAATAGCAGGACTCGGGCCATTTCCTTTCATGCTGTCCCCCTCGGTTAGACAGGGGTAGCTTGTAAAACATACCCTTGAACTTCAAGCCTGAGTGGGCCTCAGTACTAGGCACAGGGCAGACATGATTAATAGGACCACTGGCCACCTTTGCAGGGCATCATGGTGAAATGATTACTATCCGTCTCTTTGGGCTGCTACAACCCAGTAACATAGACTGGAGGCTTGTAAACAGCAGGCATTTATTTCTCATAGTTCTGGAAGCTGGGGAGCCCAAGATCAAGGTGCCAGCAGATTCGAAGTCTAATGTGAGCCTGCTTCCTGGTTCATAGACACAGTCTTTGTGCTGTGTCCTCACACGGTGGAAGGGGCAAGGGAGCTTCTGGAGTCTCTCATACAAGGGCCCTAATCCCTTATTCATGACCTCATCACCTCCCAAAGGCCCCACCTCTTCACACTCTCACCTGGGGGTTAGGTTTCCACATAGGAATTTGGGGAAGACACGTTCAGCCCATAGCAGCGAGGGAAAGGTGGTGAGGGCTTGCCTTGGGGCTCCTCTGAAATGCCAATTCCAAGTCCTTGGAGGGGGAGAAAGGGTCCTGGGGAGGGGGCACGACTGAGTCTTCCCGAGGTTAAGGCGGCCGAGTAGCTTCCCACTTGGGAGCCCCTGGAAGCACACACAGAGCCCAGCGGTGCAGGGGTTCCCACTCACTCCTGCATCAGCAGATGCTCCACGTGGTCCGCGAGTTCTCACCCACCACCAGCCTGTGAGACCATCCCTTCCTCTGCTGTCCGAGACGCCGTGTTCCAAGTGCCTCTCGGAAACAGAGCGGAAAGGAGCAGAGGCCTCCACGCTCGGTCACCTTTGCGTCCCAGGGCTCGGGAAGCAGCCCCATTCCCTCCTGTTAGACAGCTCCGTGGCCACGGGGCTTGGACATGTTTCCCAGCCTGAGCAAATTCACAAAAAATGCACTGTCCTTCTGTACGACCTGAGACACAGATTGAACATTGACACCATTCACGATAATCCTCTTACGTGAACATGCTACCCTGGTGAAATGGCTGGAGAGGCTCCTCTTGTCCGTTCTCCCTGCAGAACTTCAGGACAGAATCAGGGCCTCTTCCTTTCCCCTCGTACTCAGCGTCTGTATCCCTCACCTGCCTGATTTGCTCTCCTAAGGGGTCAGGGTGGAACCGTGCCCTGCTCGAGGGCAGAACGTCTGTTTCCAGATACTAATTAAGCATCAGTCCAGTCCTTGGTGGGTGCACAGGGAGTCTTGGGACGGGGGAAATGAGATTTCCGTGTGGCGTTCTTCCTCTTTTTCAGCCCGCTGCCCCTCTCTCCAGCCTCCTCCTGACAAAAGCGTTCAGGTAGTCAGATGGCTTCCATTGAAATCCCCCTCCCCACTCCCTCCGCCTCATCAGGAGCCTGGCAGTCCCTCACCCCTGGGGACACAGGGCTTGCCAGCTACTTTCCAAATGTCAGAATCTGTCGAGAAGTTTTTCTCTGTTTCCAGGTAAGTGTCAGCATCACCCCACTCTCCGGAGAGCTCCTTATGAGGCGAATGGGGAATGCTGTGGGTCCCTAGTCTTCAGAGGCTTGTGGGCCCATCTCTGCATGAGGCTCGCAAGTGCTGGCTTTGCTGAAAGCTAGAAAGGGGGCAGCCAGACCCAGCGAGGTTGTGTCCGCATGAAGGGAAACCAGCAAAGCACACTGCCCTTCGGTGACAACCCAGCGTGCCGAGGGGCAGCCTTCTAAGTCAGCCCTGACTCGCTGAGCATGACCGATGTGGGGATGAAAATAACAACTACGCTGATAACAAAGCCACCTTGTAGGGCGTGGCCATTCTCACCCTCCTACTCATTCTCCCACAGCCCCCGGTGAAACACTCAGCTCTGGAGTCAGCCTCTAACCCTTGGGGACCTTGGTCAGACAGCTAGTCTCTGCACTGAGCCTTCCATCCCCAACAGGGTCTAACGGATGCATCGAGGTGTGGGACAGACGACATGATGAAACGCTGTGTGAGACAACAGCGTCACTTAACGATGAGAATAGCTACTGTTGTGTCTTGAGCCAGGTCAGGCACTGTGCTAAGCAGTCTGCAGCTTCATTTCATTCCCAGCCCACCCCGATGAGGTGCTGTTCTCATCCCCACTTTATAGATGAGTCAGCTGAGGCACAGAGAAAGGGGTTAGTAGCTCAATGAAGGTCACATGACTAATACCTAGAGGAGGTGGGGCTTGAACCCTGGCCATAGAGCCACAAAGCCCACTCTTAACTCTATAGAGTCTGGCCCAGAGTAAGTGCTCCAAAAATGTGTATTGTTGTTGTTGTTATTATTTGGGTAATTATTATACTGCCGATGTGGGTATAGATGTATTACTAATTCCTGTACTGCTGGTGTGAGGCGGGTAGGACAAGAAGCACCATTCCTCTTTTACCGATGGCACGCTGGCAGCCCAGAAAGGGGAAGTGAGCACCCACTGACTCTTGGTGACAGAGCTGCACCTCTGTCCCTCTGCAGCCACATCGTCATCCTTGTTGATCATTCAAATCAATGTCGCGTATGGCACTCTTGCCTCCTGGGGGCCAGGCTCTGGGAATACTTGGAGGGCACAGCGGTGAGGCCAGGAGTGGAGAGGCAGGCACCCCGAGGTCCTGGACCCCATGCCCAGCCCTGTTGCCTGTGAGTTGTTAATCTGAGGATAGAGCCTCTGTTTCCACACCTGAAACATGGGTTCCCATGTAATCCAGTGAACTAGCAAATGTGCAATGGCCGAACCCAGGTTGGGCACCAAATAGGCTTTCACGAAACACTACTCAAAATGCAATGAAACTGAACGTGATCTCTGCCATGGAGAAGTTCACAGCCAAGGCATCCTCTTCCCATCATACGTGTGACTCCACCTCCAGGAATTTCCGCTTCCAAGACAGGCTTCAGACGCAGACACACACACAGCAGTCACCGCCCCGTGCTGGCTGGGCTTCCTGGGACTCTGCACAGAGGTTCCCGCCTGCTGGCTCCTTTGGCCCCAATCAAGTAGACACCTTGGGGTTCCAGGTGATAACTTCCTTCCCTGAGCCTCTTCAAAGCACTCGAGAAAGCTCCGTGTTTTGACATTAATTTCTGTCTGTGGGCGGGTGCCCCACATCCCTAGCTGTAAGTGGCTTTAAGCTCAGTTTTGCCCCCCAACTCGATCAGGCCAGCCATCACTTACTTGATGTGGCTCATCACTAGAGTTAGACACCCAGGTTGGATTTCCCCAAAAGCACCCTTAGTCCCCTCCCCTTTCCCAGGTTAGCCAGTGTTCTCCCAAGTGCCCTCGAACACAGGACAAGGACCTTCAAGAGATGCTTTCCAGGAATTTATGTTGACTAGAGACACCCTCGGGCCCTGGAGGGGAGCAGAATCCAAATCTTGCTAATGTTTTACGTCCCCTCACCTAGGCCATTACCTGCTTGGTGACCCCCTGGGTCTTTGTAGGTCACTTGCCCGGGAAACCAGCCTGGCCTAGGCGGTCAGAGTCAGGACGGAGCCAGGAAGTGGGGCCTGACTCGCCGGGTGTTTGGGTTTGGCCCTGCTGGAATTTCCACTTGTTTTGCTGTTTATTTTAATAGTGAGCATATTCAATGCACGCTGTCCCAACTGTTGTCCGAGTGGGACAATGGCATTCTGGTTTGGGAATGAGTGACACCACTGTGCATGTCCATTCAGTGCCTCAAACTGTATGCAAGTTCTTTATCCAGATAGTCCAAGTTGGGTCAAGGTCATTTTTGTCTCTTCCCTTGGCAAATTCCTATAGTGGCCAGAAACCAGAGATTCTCAGAGATCAGTAGATACGCAAACCACGTCCACTTTCTGAGGGTCCTAGGATATTTTATTTATTTTTTTTGAGATTTTATTTATTTAATTTTAAAGAGAGGGGAAGGGAGGGAGAAAAAGAGGGAGAGAAACATCAGTGTGTGGTTGCCTGTTGCACGCCCTCTACTGGGGACCTGGCCCACAACCCAGGCCTGTGCCCTGACTGGGAATCAGTCCGGAAACCCTTTGGTTCACAGGCCTGCACTTAATCCACTGGGCTAGACCAGCCAGGGCGGGTCCTAGGATATTTTAAAGCCAAAGCATAATCACAAAGCTTGTGCATTCTAACCATTCACATTTAGCGATTTAATGCTTTTAATAAACTCACCATCCAGTAATACATAGGCCATAAGATAATTACAGGATTTATTCTAAAATTAATTCATAGTACACATATACATTCTGGTCTGGTAATTGGATCACATTTAAAGTTGTCTAATAATATCTGGTTATCTCATGATGTCATTGCCATGATAAGCATCATCCCATTTGGAGAAAGAATCAACAGTCTAACCTAACGACCCCTCATGTCCACAGGCCTTTGTCTTTGGACGCAGACTGTGATGGGTATGACTCCCAAGCACCCCTTCCGTAGTCCCCCTCCACAACCTATAGAACACTGACTGTAGAATTGTAGAATTGGGGGTGGGGGAAGAGAGACACAGAGAGAGTAAGAGAATAAGCTATTTCAAGCTCCTGTGGAGTTATTATGAAGAACGAATCCCTTTAGAAATAATGCTTTGAACACACTGCAAGGAAATTAGGCTCCAAGGAATTAAACACAGTTGGTTAAGTGTTTTAAATAGCAATTTTTTAATTGCATGGGTGGGTGTGGACTTGCCAGTGTGCTGGTCTGCCTTCCCGAACCCTGAGCTGCAGCAGCAGCTCATAACTGGGTCACACGTGTTGCCCTGGGGGCGTGGTGCCCAGGGCGTGGTGCATGGAGGCATGGTGCCGGGATCTGCAGCTGAGGGCACGGTGTGTGGCATCTGGCTCCTGGTGTGGATGGCCCGCTGCCCCCATTGGAGCAGGGGCCATGCGGGACAGGCAGCTACAGGTCTATAATGCAGGAGCTGTCACTGGTATCAACGGCTACAGAAGGAGAAGCTACTCTCCTTGTACAGGTGGGACTTGCAGCTCCTGAGTCAGTTTCCCAGGGCTATCTTAACAAAGCGCCCCAAACCTGGCGGCTTAAACAACAGATATCGGTCGTCTCCCAGTTCTGGAGGCCAGAAGTCTGAAATCAAGGTGCAGGCAGGGCTGGTTCCTCTGGGGGCTGCCAGGAAGGCTCTGCCCCAGGCCCCTCTCTGCGCCCTGCCGATGGCCGTCGTCTTGTTCTCATGGCATTCTCTCTGTACACGTACATGTCTGTCTCCCAACTTCTGTTTTTTATGAAACTTCAGTCATAGGGGATAAGGCCACCCGAATGACTCACTTGAACACGACCACTTCGCTAACAATGCCAAATAAAGTCATGTTCTGAGGTACTGGGGGCTAGGACGTCAACATATGAATTCAGGAGGGACACAGTTCAGCCCATGACAGTCCCTAAGGTGCTCTGTGTCTCACAGGTGCCTCCCTCCCTGCTGTCGAGCTCCTGGCCCTGCCTCACTGTGAGGCTCTGATGGTGACAGCCCGTTAGTGGGAAGGGCAGAATGCTGGGCTTCTGTTTCTAGATCCTCCAGATTCTGATGTCTTCCTGCATTAAAACCCTGCCTCCCTGCACCCTCTCATCACTCCTGCTTTCCCTGCCCAACTTCTGCTACAAGGCGCACCCTGCACCCACTTACATGAGTAAGTGAATGCTCCCGCATCGGTGTTGGCTTTGTCCTTTTCCCTCTCGCCGTGAGGCTGTCTTCTCGCACCCTGATCTCCATCTCCTCCCTTCCTGTCCTGCCATCCTTTTCAAAACTCAACTTTGATAAGGCCATTCAGGCAGCTTCAGGGGTTCTTCATTCTCTACAAAGTCAAGACCAAAATCTCTGGCTTAGCATTTAAGGAACTCCATTTTTTTGAAATGTATTTAGATCTTATACTAGTCGTCTTGAGCTGCCATAACAAAAATGCCACAGACTGGGGAGCTTAAACGACAGGAAGTTACTTCTCACAGTTCTGGAGGCTGGATGTCCAAGGTCAAGCTGCCAGCATGGACACATTTGGTGAGGGCTCTCTTCATGGCTTGCGGACAGCCACCTTTGCTGTGTCCTCATGCAGCCTGCCTTCTGTGTGTGGGGGGGGAGAGAGATGTCTCTTCCTCTTCTTTTAAGGGCATGAATCCTATCAGATTAGGGTCCCACCCTGATGACCCCATTAACCTTATTACCTCCTAAAGACTCCATCTCCAAGTACAGTCACGTGGGGAGTTACAACTTTAACATATGAATTGGGGACACAATTGGGTCCACGGTAGCAGACCTCAAATATTTGTTGAACGTGTACCACGTGTCGGGCACTGGTCTAGGGCGTAGAGAGAGAACAGAGTGAGCAGTGGGGAGGCAGGAAACCGAATCCATACAGACAGGTACCAATCCGTAAGATGTGGATATGTACACGTACATGCACATCCAGTAACTGCAAGCAGTGAGAAGTGCTAGGAAGGAAGACGAAACACAGTAAGGGTGGAAAGGGAGCTTAGTGTAACTGAGGTGTGGCGTCGTTTTAACAAATGATCGGGAAAGATTTCTCGTGGTGACATCTAAGGAGATGGAGACGTGTCACGTTACTCAGAGTGCAACCAGTGGAACTCGTTGCTGTAGCTCAGGGGTCTGCAAGGTTTTTCCATGAAGAACGAGATAGGAAATACGTTTGGCTCCATGGACCCTACCATCTTGGCCTCTGTCACCACTGCTTTCTCTATCATTGTCTTGCAAAAGCAGCCATAGACAATATAGAAACAAGTGAACGTAGCTGTGTGCCAATAAAACTTTATTGGTGGACACTGAAATCTGAACTTCCTGTAGCTTGCATGTATCATGAAATAATCTTCTTTTGATTTTTTTTTTTTTTTTTTTTTTTTTTACTTAAGCTAAAAAATGGAAAAAACCATTCTTAGCTCATAGGAAGTATCAGAGCGGGGGACAGGCCAGATATGGCCCGTGGGCCACAGTCCACAGACCCCTGCGGCTGTAAGGTGCTTCTCCCAGTTGTGGGGTGAGGCTGGGGACCCATGCAGGGCCCAGAACCCAAGTTCCTGGCACACAGTAGGTACTCCACATGTGTTTGTTGAAGGAGGGAAAGAAGGGAGAGGAGGGGGGAAAGAATCCGGTGTCAGAAAGTCCTACAACAAGCACCCTGGCTGCTGAGGCCCGGTTGGGAGTGTTGTCCCGTAACCGAAGGGCTGCCGGTTCTGTCCCCAGTCAGGGCACATACCTAGATGGCAGGTCCAATCCCGGGTCCGGACGCATATGGAAAGCAGCCAGTCCATGTTTTTCTCACACGTCGATGTTTCTTTCTCCCTTCCTCTCTAAAAAGTAGATCAATAAATAAGCTGTTTAAAACAAAGAATGAGATCCTAGAGGCATGAATTCCTGGTGTGGAGCCCCAGGCTGACACTGGCTTCACCTAGCTGTCTCTTCTCGGGCTCCACGACCGTGTCCTCGGGCCTCTGCGAAGCTGCTGAGTTGCCATTGCCGTAGCCGTAGCCTTTGAAACGCCCGCAAACTCAGAGCCCTCTCTCCGCATCTGTGAGCGGGCAGCCTCCCACAGAGCACTTACCAGATCAGATCAGTGCCTCCTGCCGCCTGGAAAGCTTCCATTGTCCACCCCAGACACCAGTCCGGAAAAGCACACGTGCAGCCACGGCCCAAAGCCCGCTTGTGCCCTGTCCCGGCATAATGACTCACAAGTGCCACTGATCTGCATTTTTCACCAGAGTGCTCGGGTCCCCACTCAGAAGAGTCATTTGCATCCTCCGTCCAGGGCTGCTGACTGCTATATTAATCTCCCATTTGTCCCCTCTTGAGTCATCTAATATTACTGCTGGCTAATTAAAACATCAAAGCCCCAAGTACAACAGCCCTGCCGGAGGCCTCCTAATGGTGGGTTTCGAGTGTGCGGTTCAGCACAGCCCGGGGTGGAGAGTGGCAAGCCGGGCGCTCGGGCCCCCAATTACTCGGCTCGTAGTGACCACCCCTTGCACATCTGGAGCCTCAACAGATGGCCTCTTTCACTCGGCCTGTTAGCTCTGCGCCCTGCAGCGAAGGCTGGAGGCGCCCACCCGCCAGCCACACCCCACACCACCTCCTCCTGCCTCCCTGCGCTCCCCCTCCCCTCGTCTCCTCGAGTGCTGGGTCCTGGCCTCACCCCATGCCAGCACCATCTCCACTATCCCCCCAGGATTCCAGTCGCTCTGGGGTGTTAGCGTGGACGGTCCAGACAGTTTCTAAGCTGGCTGCGTGATGCCTGGTATTGACGGAGGATGCCCAGGTGCCTGCCGCTCGGGCGGGGGAGGACTGTGGGCTCCTTCTGGTTGTTGGCCCCATCAGAGGAAGTGGTCACAACAGAGGCCTGCCCAGATGGGACTCCCATCACCTTCTTGTCTGCCGGAGGAGACAGCGGTGGAGACAGAATCCTAAAGAGGGTTTAGAATGCCTTTGGAAGCCTTCAGAGGAGGTGGAGTGGTTTGTGCGCAGCCTCGCACGGGGACACACGTGAAACACAGTCCAGCCGGACAGGAAGTGCCGAAGGGGGACTGGGGGAGGGATGCATCCAAATCCATGTTCTCCTGCTCCCGGTCTGGTCGTGGTGTGGTGGTGATGCTTATAGCAGTTGCAGCAGCAATAGTGCTAGACATTGTGCTAGAATTAGCGGAATAATCACACCGATTGTAGGAAGTAATGGCTAACGTTTAGGAGGCAACTGCCATCGTCCAAGTGAGGGAGGACGGTGGCTCGGACAGGGGAGCGGAGGGATTCCGGAGCGATTTAGAAAGCTGTGGTGGAGGGGCGTGGGGGTGGGTTCAGATGGAAGGTGACGAGGAGGGTGTCCAGGGCAGCTCCCACCTGTGGCCTGCACAGAGGTGTGGAGAGCGGTGCCCGGCACTGAGATGGGAACCCCTGGGGATGACTGGGCCTGGCCAGGGCAGGGAGGGGTGGGAGGCCGTGAGTCAGGCCCCTGCCGTCTGTTCGCTGCCACTGCTCCCTGCACTGTGCTGCAGCTGTCTTTCCTAACGGTGTGTACTCGCCTGCTTCCTGTCCCCAAACTCTGGCACGGCGGCAGGGGTGCTTGAGCCCAGAGCTGGCCACTGGCCGGCAGGTGGCTGCAATAGGCCTCTCCCCTCAGGACCTCTGCCCAGGCTGTTCTCTCTGCCTGCAAGACCCTGCTGCTCTCCTCTTTTCTCTGGCTAACACCAACTTGTCCTGCAGGTCTTGACTGAGAAGCCGAATGTCTAGGTCAGGTGCCTCTTGCATGTGCTTCCACGGTCCCCTCCATCCTGTCAGTGTCCCATGTTGTTGCACCCATTGCTCTCGATTGGAGTGGCTCATTCACTAGTGAGTCCCCTTCTCGTTGGATGGTGAACTCCATGAGGGCAGAGATCACATCTTTCTACTTTGTCACAGTAGTCCTGCTCCTCGCCGCCTTGCCTAGCCCATCGGAGATACTCAGTAAACCCATGCTGAATGAGTGAGTGATGAGCGAGTTAATGAGTGAATTAGGCATGATGGTCAAGAGGGGGTTGTCACACAGTTAGGGGCGTGGTTTGAGAGTCGGACTGCCAGGAGTTGATTCCTGGCTCTAGCTTACTAGCTCTGTGATCTTGGACAACGTGGTTAACCTCCCTGTGACTTGGTTTTCTCATCTGTGAAATGGGGATAATAAGGTTTTTGCTTAGCACTTACTAAGTGCTCGCTGAGTGGCAGTTTTCAGTAGTAGTCTTTCAGAGTTCTCTGTGACTTCTGTCCTGGACTTAGCCCATTCGGTGTTAATCCACGGCTCCCTCACCCACCTCAAGCCCTCCAGGCTGATGTAATGTGGCCCCTACCTCCTTTCTGACCTCATTGCCTTGTACTCGCCATGACTCATCACTCCAGCCACACTGGTCGATTTGCTGGTCCTTCGAACTTAGTGTGCTCACCTCTGCCTCAGAGCCTTTGAACTTGCCTTTTCCCCCTCCACTTAGTCACTGTCACCTCCCTCTATTTCATATTCTTAGCGCCACCTGAAGTTATATTGTCTGTGTATTCTTCTACCTACTATCTCCATTTCTCCCACGACAGTGCTCCAGAGGGTCAAGGACTCTGTCTGCCTTGTTCACCAGAGTGTCCCCCGTGCCTAGCAGCACCAAACACATTGAGGGGGCCCAAAGTATAGCAGCTGAAGGTGTGAATGCCCTGCCTCAAGGTCACTGCCCTTTGCTCTGTCCTTTGTCATGAGTGTCACTTAAAATTGGCTCTTCTCCCCTCCCCTGCTCAGCTGTCGCATCAGGGTTGCCTGCTGCCTCCCCTCACACGTTGCAGAGGGACTGATGCTTGTCTGATGCGCAGGCACACCTCCGCCCACCAGGTAGACAGCTGCTCAGAAATGCCCGAGATGGAATGTGGTCCTCATCCATGAGTCTGAAATGGAGGGGCCACCCCTGCTCAGTCCAGGACTTCTTCGCCCTCTCCTGCTGGGAAGTTCGCTTACAGTGGTGAAGGCAAATGGAGAACTGCAGGTGTTTAAGACAGAGGGAGCAGGAAATGCAAAGGCCCTGAGACAGGGACATGCCTGGCATTTTCGAGAAGCAGAAACCTGAAATTTGGGGAAAATGTTCTGTGCAAATCTTTCTAATTTAAAACACCTGTTTTCCCACTACTTGCTAGAAACGGTGAGTTTGGACTGTAGCAGGGAGACCCAGAAAATGAGCTTGACCCAGTGTCAGGTTTGTAGCCCTGAGGGCTTAATTCTTCAGAGAAACTGATGGAGTCCTTTGGATCGCTTATTCATTCAGCAAACATTCACTGAGTCCCTGCTGTATGCCCAACGGGTCAAGGCACCAGGGAGCTCCCGACCACATTTGGGCTCCTGACCCCAGTCCCCAGAGCAGAACCCAAAAGGCTCTTCCACGACATCTCCTTTTGCATCAGTGGCAGGGCCAGGTTCCCAGACACCTTGCATGTGTCAGCCAAGGAGAGTGAGACCCCTCTCTCTGTGCAGACAGTGGGTAACTCTGAGTAGACTCCAGCAAGAGCAACACCTCTCCCGTCCCCGTGGAGACAACATCCCAGTGCCCTCAAGACCTTGCCTAACATCCTCTCTTGTTCTCTCCTCAGTCCCCTGCTTCGGGAAAACAGTCCCCCACAAAGAATGGCAGCCCCTCCAAGTGCCCCCGCTTCCTCAAGGTCAAGAACTGGGAGACTGATGTGGTTCTCACGGACACCCTCCACCTTAAGAGTACATTGGTGAGTATCTCAGGAGGGTGTAGACCAGGATTTACCAACCTCAGCACTACCCACATTTGGGACCGGATAATTCTTTGTGGGGGGGGGACTGCCCTGTGTATCCACCCAGGGGACAACTGGCAATATCTGAAGACATTTGGGATTGTCACAGCTTCTGGGCTGATACCTAGTGGATTACAGGTAGTAATGAAAGAGGCTCAGTCTCTTGATGGAGAGTTGCTATAAAGTCACATGGCAAAGGGTGTGAGTATAGGGAGGGGGAAATTGGGGCTATCTTTTGCAATCAGTGTACCTTAGATGTGCCCAAACAAGTCCCTGTAGCCACTCTGCTAGCACCTTGGGCGTCAGTACCAGGGGAATGCTGGTCACAAAGCCCCTCTGCCCCACTTTGAGTAGAGCAAATGTTTTCAGAACCTTAAAATGCTGCTTAGGGTTCTTTACCTTGGCCGATGACCACGTCCAACCGTGATTTGAAGCTGGTACTTGAGAAAGCTCCCTTGGGAGCTCAAGGCCAGGTAAACCCCACCATGGATATCCACTGCGAGTCCGCAGCCCGATACCTGCCATGCTTGGGCAAGACCAGGTGACAGCCCGCCTCTCCCTTGCCGCCCAGGAGACGGGATGCAGCGAGCACATCTGCATGGGCTCCGTCATGCACACCTCTCAGCAGTTGCGGAGGCCGGAAGACATCCGCACTAAGGAGCAGCTCTTCCCTCTCGCCAAAGAGTTTATCGATCAGTACTACTCGTCCATTAAAAGGCAAGTTCACGCTGACACTGGGGAGCCTGGGGTGAGTGACCAAGTGCTAGGGACGAAGACCTCAGTTCCACTTCAGTGCCACCTTTGCAGGCAGCTGAACCCAGACCTGAGCATGAGGCCTCTGCCCGCCACGTGGGCCCCCACATGTTTTTGTTGGGTCTTCATTTGAAACATTTCAAGCAATTCCACACCCAGGCGTACACCCTAGAGAAACGTGCACACTTGTGCACGAGAAGGCACACATAAAAAATGTTCACTGGAACATTGTTATAACAGAAAAAAAATTAAAATTAAAGAACCAGCTGGAAACCACCTCAACACCCTCTGACAGGAGAATCCATTAAAGAATGTGGTGGTTTCCATATGAAATACTATACAGCTGTAAAAAATGAATGGGTTAGAACTCTGTGTGCCTGCAGGAATGAAGCTCATGAAAGAAAGGACACGTTAAAGCATACAGTCAGCATCACCATTTATGGAAACATTTAAAAAAATTTAGATTTTTTATTTGTTTATTTTAAGAAAGAGAGGAAGGGAAGGAGAAAGAGGGAGAGAAACATTAGTGTGTGGTTGCCTCTGGAGCACCCCCTACTGGGGACCCGGTCTGCAACTCAGACAGGTACCCTGACTGGGAATCGAACCAGCAACCCTTTGGTCCTGAGGCCTGCACTCAGTCTACTGAGGTATACCAGCCAGGGCTTATGTAAACATTTTAAACATGCAGAACATTACTAGACATATATTTAATATATGCAGTACTATATATAGTAATACTATATATGCATGTTGGCAAAAGTATGAGAATGGTTAATGCCACATTCAAAATAGCAGTCACTTCTAGGAAGGACGTGAGCTATTACGGGGAAGTAGTTATCAAGGATTAATAATAATAGTTCTTATTTATTGCTTCTTATAATATTCTTATGTATTATTTCCTAGACTTGGGGCATGAGTGTTCATTATATTATTTTTTATGCCTTTTTATAAGTCCAAAATTTTTCATAATAATTTTTTTTACTTTCTAAAATTGAATTCATTGCCATCATTTAAAATTAGAAGTTTCCTTTTAAAAAAATTAACTTCTGGTTTCATCTGAAAGATCAGGCAGCAGCGGGCCCCCATCACTCTGTGACAGCTGGGTGGAGCAGAGGGTGTCCGTCCCCGCTGGACCAGGCAGGGGCTCACCTGCTTGCCGCAGTCCCTGCCCAGCCAGTGCACTCACTGCTGCACCTTTGTGGGCATTTTAGTTTGCCGTCTCTGCTTCATGCTTGAACTATATTGCGTCCAGAAATCAACTCGGAGTTTCTGTGGCTTCTGGCCTCCTAGAATAGCTCCTTCCTTTCACCAACCTCTAGTTTTGGGAGAGAAGGTGACACTCCTACCTCTCTGTGCCCCACCCCCACTCAGATTTGGCTCCAAAGCCCACATGGAGAGGCTGGAAGAGGTGAACAAAGAGATTGAAACCACCAGCACCTACCAGCTCAAAGACACGGAGCTCATCTACGGGGCCAAGCATGCCTGGAGGAATGCCTCCCGCTGCGTCGGCAGGATCCAGTGGTCCAAACTGCAGGTAGGCCGTGAGGCTCAGATTCCTGACGAGCCCTTCGGTGGAGGGGGTGACGGGTAGAGGGGGGAGGGATGAGCTTCACAGTGGCTCGGCTCCTACCAACGGCATCTGGAGGCCACGGTGAACTACCAGACGGTCGTCATGGGGTCCCAGATTCTTAGGTCATGGCCAAACCTGGCTTAGAGTCATGTCTTCTTAAGCCAACACAGTAAACACTGTGTTCATTTTTTAAATGAATTTGCATACCTCTTGGTTGGACTTATACACTCCATTTTACTACAGACCCCACCACTCCCTTTTGTGTTACACCTACTGTCTTTGTTTGTCTATATGATTTGCCTACTCACTCAAAACATCAGAGTCTATGTCCCCTGGTATGATTTTTTTTTCCTCTGAGGAATAGTTTCAAGTTGGAAGTAGATTAGTTTTCAAACTCAAGGGTTTCTTGTTTGGTTTTTGTTTTGTTTTTTAATTGCTGGTAGCCTTATAGGAACCAATAACTAGCCCACTATGTCTCTGCTCTCCTCACCTTCCCTTTGCCACATCACCCACGCTCCATGCCTACATTTACGGGGTTTTCCTGGTTCGATGGGGCTGCAGCTGGAGTGGCTCCGGGCTCTCCTCCAATGGGAAAGGCTGCCCTAGGGGAGCCGAGGAGGGATGGGAGGCCACCAATCGCATGATGCTCCTCTTCCAGGTGTTTGATGCCCGAGACTGTACCACGGCTCATGGGATGTTCAACTACATCTGCAACCACATCAAGTATGCCACCAACAAAGGGAACCTCAGGTGAGCTGACCAGCTTGGGGGAGGGGAGTCCCCCAGCACTGACTCTGAGGTCTGGAGTTGGCTCACCTGCCAGGGAAATACTCCCCTCACCCTCTCGGGGAGATAGAATAAGCTGGGAGTGGTGGCCTAGCATCCTCTGTTCCATCACCTTGTCCCTTGTCTTTGGGAGAAACAGACCCCCGTGTGTTTGCAAAGCTACAGCAGGAAGGGATGTTTCCCATTCCTGGGAACAGGAGAATCCCATTGCCAGAGGTGACCTGCTTTTGCCAGCTCCCGCTCTGCTGCCTGGAACAGCCTCAGAATCCCCCTTGGTCGAAAAAGCAATTAATTTTTCTTCCTGCTGCTGTGGGGACCGCTTTGTCAGGTTCCACTGAGCCAGCTCCTCTCACCCCACTTGAAGAACAAAGCCACCAGGAGCAGGCCAAGACAGGAAGGCCGGGTGTGGTCTGGTGGCTTTCACACTGGCACGTTGCAGTTGGGAAAGGAGCAGCTGGAAGGGCACAGCTGGAGCCCCACAGACGGGCGGTGATCCTTATTAATGCTGCCCACTCAGTCCCCTGCCCTGATCTGTGCCCAGCTCCTGAGGACCAGCCCCATCTCGAGGCCACTGCAGGGATATTCCCATGAGCCCCCAGGCCACACTGAGCTCATCCCCAAAGTGGTTTGTTGGCATGAAGCATGGGTTCTCTTGCATGAGTCTTTTCCTTGAGAAGGAAACAGTACTTGGCAGCTGAGCCTGCCGGTAGGAGAAGGGCCTGTAACCCAAGCCCAGGGCCTGCGTGGGGAATTAGCACCGTGGACTCGTGAACAACACGGTTTCAAGTGCACAGGCCACTTGGACACAGACGTTTTTCAAGAAATGCATAAGATGTACTTTTCTCTTTCTAGTGATTCTTTAAATAGTATTTTTTGCTTCAGCTTGCTTCAGTCTAAGAATATAGAATTGTAATACATGTAACCCACAAAGCATGTTGGTTGTGTGTGTTCTCGGTAAGGCTCTCAGGCAACAGCAGGCTGCTGGGAGTTAAGTTTGGGAGAGTCAGAAGTTAGCCGTGGGTTTTCGGCCGCACGGGGTGAGTGCCCCCGAACCCCACACCGTTCGAGAGTGAACCGCGTGTCCTTCCACTAAGAGAGCCCGCCGTCCGGAGAACGCCTGCGTGCCCTGAGCTCCGACGGAGGGCTTGCTTGGGGCTCAGCCTCACGGAGCTTGTGGGCCATCCTGGCCGTTCTCCAGCGACACTGTGACGGGGTGATACAGGAAAGGGGGGCTGCCTCACAGGCCAGGAGCGCCCCTCCACTTCGGGGAAGTCTCCATGGGATCTTCTACTGAAGAAAATGTTCAGCTGACTTTTTTTTACAAATGTTAAAACCATACATCTGGACACATACATAAGAGCATGCATGCCATGTATAGAAATAATCTAAACGTGGGGGAGAAAAGCAGGCAAGAGAAAAGAACGGAGGGGAGAGAGAGAAAAAATGTTAATGACTTATTATTAAAACTAAATGAGAGGGAGAGAAACTAAAGAGAGGGAGAGAAACATTGACGTGTTGCCTCCTGCACACTCTCTACTGGGGACCTGGCCTGCCACCCGGGCACGTGCCCTGCCTGGAAACGGAGCCAGTGGCGACCTGGCTCGCCGGCTGGCGCTCAGTCCGCTGGGCCACACCAGCCGGGTGACAGAGACGACATTGAGACGGTGCAGGGCGTTGGCTCCCCTGTGTGTTGGGATCAGGCCCAGGAGACGCAGAGGCTGAGAGCTGTGCGTGTGTCGTGTTTCCGCTGTCGGTCTCAGTCCCTGCGCACGCAGGGTGTGATTCTGGTGTTTCTAAACACGCTTTTCAAATGTGCACATATTACACAGACACCCTGTGTCTGGTGCTCAGCCGAAGAACCAGACGTGTGTTCTACTGCCGGAGGGAAAACGGGTGCTTTGACTCATCTTGGGTTGGTTCCCAACGTGGCACGTTTGCTGGGAGGTTTGTAGGAGCATCGCTGGTTCTTTGTGACTTTTACCTTCAGCCCCGTTCTAGACTCTCCGCCAGGTGCATTGCGTCAATGCGACACTGTCCTGTGCAAACAGTGAGACCAAAATGTGCTCAGAAAGGAGGCCATGGGAACCAGGTGGGACAGGGGACACTCTGTGGAGAAGGGGGATTTGTGTCGGGGCTTGACTTTGGAAGCCTGAGAACAGGGAGGGATTCCAGCCGAGGGGGACAAAGTTCCGGAGGCAGGATGTGTGGGGGAGGAGGTCTAAGCAGTGGGCTGGACCCACGATGTGGCTCCCGTGCCGATTGATACAAGTCATAGCTTGGGACTCGGTCCACCCAGGGGACCAATGGATCCAGGTGGCAGGAACTCCTGGTGTGAGATGACATTGAACCACCTCAGGAAAAGTTATCTCCTTTGATTTTTTTGAATCCTTCTGGTGACACCAAGCAGAAAGTCTTGGTTTGGTGCTCGCCTGCCGTTCACGCCTCTCTAGCCCTGCCGATCTCCTTGTAACACACAGAGAGCAGGGCTCCCGCCAGGTGCCTTCAGCAGGTGACACCTCCCATTTAGTAACAGTACACGGTGTCCGCGTTGCCTAGTTAGGAGGGCGAGGCCAGTGGCGATCTGTAGTTTCGAGAAAAGAAATGTGAGTACAAAGGAAAGGTGATCTACAGATTCAGTTGTGAATCTGTAGACTTTGTTACGGAATGGGAGCGGTGAGAGCAATGGTGGTAATTTGGAAGGAGAGAGATTAGAACTAGAAACTGATGCTCCGTTCTCAGTGGGAAGCAGAGTCTATTTTTCTTTCCCTGGAGATTACCTGCTGCATGAGAACTCCCTGAAAAACTAGCCCGTGTCAAGTTGGGTAAAAGCCACATAGGAGAAGCACCCTTTTCCCTTAAGCTCCCATCCTCCGCCCTTCCTGAGACCGGCGGTGCCCTGGAGCAGCAGCGCAGGTTCCTTCCCTCCCTCCCAGCAGCTGCTCCTTGGGCCCTGAGGACCGTGGCCCAGCTGTGTAGTCACTGGCTTGGGTGACACCTGGGAAAGATGTCACCCAAAGTGCAAGCCCCACCCTGATGCCAAGTGTCCCTTTCCTCCACCACAGGTCCGCCATCACCATATTTCCCCAGAGAATCGACAGCAAGCACGATTTCCGAGTCTGGAACGCCCAGCTCATCCGCTATGCCGGCTACAAGCAGCCTGACGGCTCCATCCTAGGGGACCCAGCCAACGTGGAGTTCACGGAGGTGTGTGCCCCCCAGTCCGTGCCCACCTGGGCTCTCATTTCCGCCCCCAAACTGCTTTCATCCACGGACTTTTCTTAGTTGAATGTTTTTGTCACAGAGAGAGCAGCACTAGGGCCATTGTTTCTTCCTCCCCAAACCTCCTCCTCCCTTCGGCTGCCCCCAGCCCAGCTGATTCTTTACAGGGTGTCAAGGGTCGTTTTCATGCCATCACCTTGCCCGACCTCATGATGGGAACCATTGTTCCACTTCACAGATGAGTGGGCTGAGTCTCACCAAGGCCAAAGGAGTTATCCCAGTCAGTAAGCGAGCAGAAGGAAAGCTAGAAGTACAGTCCAAATCTCCTGCCTTTCACCTGGAGGAGAGGAGCTGACATATAGAAACCATATCTGACACCCACGTTTTCTGAGTTGGGGAATATGTCAACCTTATCATTCATTCATTCAGTTGTTGATACAACAATTCCACCCACACAACCCCATCTGGGTGGGCTGGACTCTCCATGGTACCTGCACAGCCCCTATTGCTGGCAGCCCAGGTCAACTCATAGAGGCCACCAGGAACACAAACACCACCACCCAAGGCTCCTTCCAGGGGGTGATGCGGGCAGGTAGCACAGCTAAGGCGTGGCAGCTTACAGCATCTGTGCCCACAGGAGACCCATGCCTACCAGGATCTCAGGCACACAGGCCTGGGGACCCCCCTTAAATGGCATCTTTGCCTTTTCTTCAACCACCACCCCCCCGGAAAAAACTCCACCCAGTACCTCCCCCAAAAGGAGCTGGCAAGGCAGGGCTGCTGTTCCTTCAGTTGCTGCTGACTTCACTTGCATCTGGCTTTTCTTACTGAAGTGTTACTACCCAAGGAAGGGGCTGTAACCAGGCCGACCAGGAGTCAAACCTGTGCGCGTTTAGAGTTAGCCAGACTCTCTGCTGCACTTGGCTGAGTGCTTACTATATACTAGGCTGACCCTGTCCCTGCGGCCACCAGAACATGAACCCCACAGCCCCTTCCTTTCCTTCTGTCACCAGAAACCTCACTGACAGGACATGTTCTCCTAAGCCCATAACTCGGCGCTGCCTCTCTGTACCAGCATGGCGGGGGGGTCACCCCAAACATGGCCACGCTGACCATCTCTTGAAACCCTCTGGCCTGAGCCGTCCAATTCAGCAGCTACTGGGCATGCGTGGCTAGCGGGCACTCGAGATGCGGCGGGTTCAGATGGGGATGGGCGGGTCTCCGTGACAGTAACAGGAAGCAGACAGTGGCACATACCTCATTAACAGTTTCTATCCTGATTATGTGGTGAAAACAATATAGTGGATAACATTGCACTAACCTGTTGATTACACTTACTAATAAGTTAATACATTTATTGGGTTAACAAATATATTTAATTATATGTTAAATAGTCTTAAGTATACTAATATTAAATTTTATTTTAAAATTTATTATTGACAAATAATTATATCTAATACATCTGATGAGATGTTATATATTGTATATTTCATATATTTAAGATTTTATTTATTTTTAGAGAGAGAAGGGGCGGCGGGGGGAGAGAGAGAGAGAGAGAGAGAGAGAGAGAGAGAGAGAGAGAGAGAGAGAAACATCAATGTGTGGTTGCTGGGGGTCATGGCCTGCAACCCAGGCATGTGCCTGACTGGGAATTGAACCCTCAATGCCTGGTTTGCAGCCTGTGCTCAATCCACTCAGCTACAGCAGCCAGGGCATGTATTTCATATATTTATTGAATTAAGTAATTTCAATGTCAAATATAGTATTAAAATATATTGAAACCAATGCTGTGTTTAATGCAGTATTAATAAATTAATATTGATACAATTGATATATGATCATTAACAATTACTTAATAATTAAATATTGAAATTAAAGTAGATATAAAATTAATACATTTAAATTATTTTTACCTTTTTTGTTTTCCTTTTTTAATGTGACTACCAGAAGCTTTTAAATTACTTGATGTGGCTTGTGTTATATTTTGATTGGACAGCCCCTCTCACAGGTGCGTTTTGGGCACAGACTCTGATAGACGCGCCTTCCCCGTGTCTCAGGCTCCCGGTGCAGACACGTCCAGGGCAGTGCCCACTGTGGGCCGGGCCCTGTGCACACGGACACTGCCAGTGCAGACCCAGCCTTTGCCCTCTGGGGCCCCCAGTACGCAGGGAAGACCCAGAGCACATAACAAGGTGTGGTGCTGGGGCTCGGGTCTGCCCTCTGTCACATGGGACCACAGACGTGATGCTGGTTAGGCGGTGATGCCAGGGAGACCTTGGTACTGGAGGCAGTGTGGCCCAGAGCCTCCGGAAGAAGGGGCTGCTGGTGGGCTCATGCTTGGGTCTTTGCCCCGCCCCCAGTACCATTGTGTTTGGAGGGCAGGGGCCTGGTGGCCAGGCCTGGAGGCCTGACCTGGCCTGGTCTGTGTGCAGATCTGCATACAGCAGGGCTGGAAACCCCCGCGGGGTCGCTTCGACGTCCTGCCACTCCTGCTCCAGGCCAACGGCAACGACCCCGAGCTCTTCCAGATCCCTCCAGAGCTGGTGTTGGAAGTGCCCATCAGGCACCCCAAGTAAGAGGGCCTGGCATGGAGTGGGTGGGGGTGGGTGGGTTTGCCCGGTGGCCCGCTCTGCCCATCCCTGTATCCCCTGGCTCTCTCCCCAGCCCAGACATAGACTGAAAGGGGGTCTTTCTTCCAATCCCCATCATGGGGCCTGGGCACAGTGGGCCCCCCAGAACCAATAACCCCTCCTTGACCCGCCTGGGGACTGTCATCTTTTCTGAGTCATCACCCCCTCCTTACGCCGCGCCTCAGCTGTCACCCTGGACCTGCCCTTTCCCAGCCCAAAGGGTCGGATGAACGGAAGCACCTACTGCCTCGTCGCAGGCACAAATTTCAGACAGAGGGGGCCGTGTAAAGCTCTGTGTGACCTGATGTGAGTCGAGTCTAGCAGGATTTGGAGTCGGGAGGGAGCTGTGAGCCCTGAGGCCTGAGGCCAGCCACGCAGGCAGAGTTCGTGCTGTGAGAGCGAAGGACGTCCACAGCAGGGCACTGGCCCCGGGGGCAGACAGGGGAAGGCACCAGAATCTCAGTAATCAAGATAAATAATACTTTAATGCAACAATTAAAAAAAATCAACATTCTTTTTTTTTTTTTTAAATCTGTGATGCACAATGTGTCATTTTAAATAGAGACAGGATCCAGCTCAGGGCTATTAGAGAGAGTCAGGCAAGTGCAGGGTGGAATCCTGTCGTTATTTAAAATTTCGATCACACTCAAATAAAAACTAAAGTTCAATAAGTTCTGCAGTCGAAATTTTATGGTGCCCAGAGGCATGAGGTGAACTGACCCCACCCAGGCTGGGCCTCGTGGAAGGCTTGCCAGAGTAGACAGTATTTCAGCTGAGAATTCAAGTGTAAGGGCTGGACAGACACAGAAGGAAGAGGGAAGATCCTGGGACGAAGGAACTGCCGTGCAAAGACCCTGGGGTGGGAAGGAACTCACTTCCTCATGGACTAACTTTCAAAGAGGGTTTGGGAGGTAAACAGCAGCCCAAGGCAGTGGTTTCCAGGCTTAGATGTTCATCCAGATCACCTGGGAAACATGTTAAAATGCACATTCTCAGGCCCCAGCTCTGAATCAGATTCTACAGGTCTGGAGCAGAGCCCAGGAACCGAGTCCAACAGAGTCAGGCCCAGTCCGGCGCTGGCATTCCAGCCTCCCAGATGGAGGATGTCCCACCCATCACCTGCCTGTGAGACTCCCACCCCATGGTGAGCCGGGTCACCTTGCTTTCCACAGGTTTGAGTGGTTCAAGGACCTGGGGCTGAAGTGGTACGGCCTCCCCGCTGTGTCCAACATGCTTCTGGAGATTGGTGGCCTGGAGTTCAGCGCCTGCCCCTTCAGCGGCTGGTACATGGGCACGGAGATTGGCGTCCGTGACTACTGTGACAACTCTCGGTACAACATCCTGGAGGTGAGCCCCCTCCTTCGTCACCATGACGGGGAAGCACAAGGCACACGGGGTGGGCTCGGCAGTCCTCCCCCATGGGCCAACTTTGGGGCTGGGAAACTGACAGTGGGTGAAAACAGCCTGCGATCCAGGGGAGCCCTTGGCGATTCCGGAGACATCCGGGGCACCAGCAGCGCAGGTGCTGTGTACTGTGCGCTGGGCACTGTCCGAAGCACTTGGCACGCATTACACGCTCATTTACCCTTACCACAACCTCCAGGTGTGAAAAACCCCTTTCACAGATGAGGAAGCCAAGGCCTTTGCAGGGATGAAATGACAAGCTCAAGGTCATATCACTAGCTAGTAGCAGAGCTGAGATGGGAACCCAGTCTGGCTTTACGGTCCAAGTTCATAACCACTGCCTCTCACTGTTAGAAGAGTTTGAGAATGACCCATGAACTTGGGATACTCTCTCTCTCTTCTCTGAAAAATAAGGGGGGAGGGCTGGCAGTGGTTCGCACCATGCACATTTCCCAGGGGAGGGTCTGGCTGACTCCTGGGCCGAGCTACCATTATCTGCTTACAAAGTGCTGGGGCGGGGTGCCACCCGTGCTCAGCTGTGGCGAGGACGCCGGGACTGCTGCAGCCTCCTCAGCAAATGCTGTTCTGACAACAGTCTGCTGTGGTTGGCCTTGCTTCCAAACGGGGCATGGAAAACCAGAGAAGTTAAGTTCCCAGCCTGTGTCACACAGTAAGTAAGGTAGAGTCGAGATTAGAACCCAGAACCAAGCACTGGGATTACATGGTTAAAACCCATAGGTGTTCCCGTGGATGGACCTTGAGGACGTCATGCTGAGTGAGCTAAGTCAGAGAGATGAAGACTAGTGCTGTGCAGTCTCGCTCACATGCGGGGCCTAAAACGCCAAACGTGTAAACACAGAGAGTAGAATGGTGGCTGCCAGGGGCGGGTGCATGGGAACTGGGGAGATGTTTGAGTTAAACAGATAAATAATTTCTAGAGACCCCAAACCTGGTGATTATAGTCAACAGTCCTGAGCATCAACGTCGGAGTTGTTGAGAGACTAGATCTGAATTGTTCTCACCACAAAAAAGAATTGTGTGACGTGATACGGGTGTTAACTAATGCCATAGTGGTAACAGTGTTACAATATATAAATGTATCCAACCAACACCTTGAACTTGCACGATGTTATATGTCCATTGTAGCTCACTTTTTAAAAAAATTCCCATGGGTGTCAGCCTGGAAAACAGAAGCTGGGGTCCTCAGACTTGGGGAGTTTACATCATGATGCCCAGGGTCCTGCTCCTTGGGATGGATGTAATTGCTCCGTAGGCCGGGGGCGGGGGGGTGTGCTTCAGCATTTTTCAAAGCTCCCTAGAAGATCCACTGGGGCAGCCGCTGGTCTGTACAGACCAGTGATAAGGAAGGAAAAGACATTTCAGGCAGTTTTCACAGAGATGCCTGTAGTCACATTCAGGGATTTTTTAAAGGCATATAGTTCTTTTTTCCCTGCAGCTAATTTCTATTCTTTAACCAGAATGCTGTCAATGCTATAGAAGTAGCAATAGCAGCATGACGGGCAGACACACTCTCCTCTTTTATATACCAATTCCAGTTTTGTATGTGTTTATGTAGAGCAGCAGGCTTTGTATGTGTTTGCTTTCTGTGCGTGTCTCCGCCAAAACACCCCAAGCAGAACCTGACGCCCGAAGCCCCAGAGGAGTGAATTGATAGGCCTGCGTCTGTGAGCTTGCTTGCATTCCAACTGTACCGGGTAATGCCCTGAGACGGCCTGCCGCCCCTGCCTCCAAGTCCACCTGCCATCGTGGACAGATGTTGACAGCTGAGGCCAGGAAGCGATTTACCCAAAGCTGAGAAATTGTCGCCTTCTAGCCCCGTAATGAGGCCTGGGTTCCATGAGTGACTAGAGTTGACAGAGTAAGTGGAAAGCAAGGCTCTAATTAGTGGATTTGCTCCTGGGTCTTCCCCACGCTTGACACCAGCCCCCACGTCAGCTGGAGCTGGACCAGAAACGGCAGGGGTTGTTTTTCCCAAGTAGTTTTGCCAAAGGAGTCGGCCGGTTGGGGAGCGGCTGCCAGGCCTTGGGAGTAGGCAGCTCCCTGGGCTCCAGCTCTGAGGCACCTCTCTGAGCCTCAGTTTCCATATCTGTCAGATGGGGTCAGGCCAGTGCCCCCGTGAGCTCAAGCTTCCACGGTCTGGATTGAAGGCAGTGGTCACTCGGGGGTGGAGCAGGTTGGGTGGGGAGCTCGTCCTCCTGGAAAGTAGATGATGTTACTGCTGGACCTGCACCTCTGCTGAAAACCCAGCCACGGCCCCCTTTGTCACATTTGGAATGAAACAACTGGCTCCTTGGCACACCCTTCAAGATCCTGCGTGACCCAGTCCTGCCCTTCCGGCTAACTCCCCGGCTCCCCACCCTCCGTGCGCACTGGCCTTCTTCCCTTGTCTCAGATGCTGCCAGCCTGGACCCTCCCCGGGGCTTCGCACGTGCCACCCCGCTCCCTGGAGCCTCCCTCCCCCATGGGCAAGTGCCTCGCTCGTTCTCGTTTCGGTCTCCCCTCGTAGGCCGCCTCCACAGTGGGCCTGCCCTGACTACCGGGGTTCAGTGAACCCTGCCCCCACCCCTCCTCATCTTAGTTCTTACAGGCATTAGCACTGAACACAACACGAACTGTCCGTCTCCCCCACTGGAAGGTCCGCTCAATAATAAATGACCAGCCAGGTCTCTCTAGTTTCCCGCTACCGGTAGGTCCTCAGTAGGAAATCTTCGGAGTGAGTGAATCAGTCTGCCAGTGAGTTCATTAATTAACTAAGAAGTTCATTCATGACGCTAGCTGGCCCTGTCCCTCCTTAGGCTGAAGCGTCCCAGCCTGCGAGTCTGTGTTCCCTTCCCCTTTCAGGAAGTGGCCAAGAAGATGAACTTGGACATGAAGAGGACGTCCTCCCTGTGGAAGGACCAGGCGCTGGTGGAGATCAACATTGCAGTCCTCTACAGTTTCCAGGTAGTGCCGGGGCCTGGCTGCCAGGCCTCAGAGCAGAACTAAACCTTCCAGGGCCTTGGGGCGCAAGGGTCAAGAGCCTCACTGCCAGGAACCACCTCTTGGGGGGATCTGTTCGCCAGTGGGGTGAGCATGCCTTGCTCACCATTGTCGGTCTTGGCGTGGGCGTTTGAGAGGGAGGTGACCCACAGGGAGGCTGTGACTTGTCGCCTGTGATTTTTCAGATTGGTCGTGGCAGGCCTCAGCTGTGTCTTCCTTAGGGACTCAGACTGTCACCCAGCAGGGACACATGTGGCCCCTCGATGCATCAGCCCCGTGGTAGATGGTGTTGATGGCAGAATGGTATACAATCTATCATGGAGAGCAAAAGAGGGGCGCCGCCAATACTTGTGCTGTGGACAGTGGGCATCAGCCAGGGTTCTTCCAGGCAAACCAGGAGACAAATAGAAGTCACGGCCTATAACTGAGACGAGCCCTGTCCCCTCTGGGGGCGGGCAGTCTGGGAAGCTGGACCCTCCTGGACATACCTGGGAGGCACACACCGTAGAATGAACATACCCAGTCTCAGACACACGAACATAAACCACAGGTCCCCACGTCGGGAGCCGGGTGAATGGGGGCACCGAGAACATCCCGGGGGGGAGACACGTTGAGGTGGGGCCAGGGAGGGAGGGCGATTTCAGGAGTGCTTGGAAGTGGTGCAGTGCAGTGTGGTTGACCAGCGTGGAGACCGATGAGCCGGAGAGAGCAGAGGCGCAGGAGATGAGTCATTAAAAAAGACGAGTTCAGCGAGGGGGCAAAGGTTGTGGACAGAGAGGGAAAGCGGTGACTAGGTAAGGTGTGAATCCCAGCCAGCTGGGCTGCCGGACAGGCCACCACCGCTGCTGTGACTGCCTTGTTTTAATTTTAATCAGCCCAACTTTATTCGTTTACATGTTGTAAGAGGATTTTTTTGGTATCACCACCATGAGTGGAGAGCCGAGATCAATTGCCATAAATAGAAGAGAATTGTAAATTTAATAAATAAACAAATAGAAGAAATAACAAAACAAAGTTCTTGAATTCTAACCAGATAGGAGAGAGGTTCTTTCTCCTCATTTGAAAAAAAAGGGGGTGGGAGAGGAGAGAGGAAGATTGGTAGCAAGAGAGGCGTTCAAGGTGCCTCAGCACCAACCAGAGGCCTCCCCTGGGCACGATCGGGAGGGGAAGCACGGAGAAGCTCTGGGCACTGCCTGAAGTCATCGCCGCTCTGTGGGGGAGCCCTGAAATCCCCAGCCTTCTTACCTCCTGACACCTCGTCCCCTCCCTACCCGCAGAGTGACAAAGTGACCATCGTCGACCACCACTCGGCCACCGAGTCTTTCATCAAGCACATGGAGAATGAATACCGCTGCCGGGGGGGCTGTCCCGCAGACTGGGTGTGGATTGTGCCCCCCATGTCTGGCAGCATCACCCCTGTCTTCCACCAGGAGATGCTCAACTACCGGCTCACCCCCTCCTTCGAGTACCAGGTCCTGCCCCCTCCCTGCCTCTGTTCACGCTAAGTCTCTGGTGCCCTTGTGTGTTATGCTTGGGGCAGGTCTCAGTCCAGGTTAGCCCTTGGCCACTCAAGTGCTCAGTAGCCGTGCTTGCTTGGTGGCTACCACGCCGGACAGCACAGGTCCCGCTGGAAGACTAATGGAGATGAAAGGAGTAGTCTGGGGTCTCAAGGAAAGTCTCAAGAGGGACCAAGGGCTGAGTCGGAGGGTCTAGCAGGACAACGCAGGGAGGCTAGACCAGCCACTCTGCTCGAGGACCCCTGTGGTTGCCACCAGCAGGACCACTCCCTTCAGGGCTGGGGGTTGGGCATGGCTGGGCAGCCACAGGCTCCCAGGGGGTCCTGAGCATGTCCTGAGAGGAGCCAGCTCCCTCAGTGTGGTAACCTTAGTCCTCTCTTCCCAGCCTGACCCTTGGAACACCCACGTCTGGAAAGGCACCAACGGGACCCCCACAAAGCGGCGAGCCATTGGCTTCAAGAAGCTGGCAGAGTGAGTGTCCTGGAGTAGGTGGGGGATGCACGTGCCCCCAGACCCAGAGAACCCCAGGGAAGGAGGCCAGGCAGACAGCCGTGCCTCTGACCTCCTGTGTGAGAGGAGGTCTCTCCTCTCTCCGGCCCCGCCCCCAAGCCTTCTTCGCCTCCCAGTCTGGGGTGTGAACATCCCCACGGCACTTCTTCCCAATCTCACTTTCCTCGTCCAGTTTCGTAAATTATTTTCGGGAGGCAGCGGTGTGTTAGTAAACCAGCTTTCCTAATAATAGTAATAGTGGAAGCAATAATAGTAGATTTGTAATGTTTGCCCATTGCTGCAGTATAAATACTCCTGCTGCGGCCAGTTTTAAGCTATCAGTAGGCTGTCGTTGGATACGTAGCAGCCCGGAGCTCCAGAGGTCACTGCCCACCAGGGGTGTCCAACCTTTTGGCGTCTCTGGGCCACACGTCAAATACACAAACACTAACGAAAGCTGATGAGCGGAAGGTTTACCTAAAACGGGTTTGTAAGTAACCAGCCTCAGGGAGCAAGCACAGCCTTTGGCTTCTGTTCATTTCGGCTGTCTCTGGGAGAAGGAGGGAGGGAGAACTCTAAAACATTAATTGCACTATTAAGTTTGGGGTAGAAATAATGGAAGTTAATTATAGCTGCTTCTTAATGCTTCCATCATTCAAAGGGAACCCCCCCCCACCAGGCACCTTTTATTCCTCTCTGTTTCTCCCCCTTAGCCCAACCAAGTGCTCCTGCAGCGTGGGTGGTCTCCCCACTCTAAAAAATGATGAATTTACCGCCGATAATCCCCAGGTGGGAGTAATTAACAATTTGTCTGCAGGGAGATGCCTACTGAGAGTGGGGACGCCTGCTCGGAAGGTGAGCCCAGACGTTCTGAGGCTCTGGCCTGCCTGCCCCCCCAGGCCCTCGTGGGCGGGAAGACAGAGCAGGGCTTCCGAGCTCTCCTTCAACCGCAGAGCCGGGACTTGACACCTGCACCCCGAGCGCTGGCAGCATCTTTCCACTTCGTTCCTTCGTTTACTAGATACGTGTTCAGTGCCCGCTAGGGGTCAGGCTCTGTGCGAGCCCCTGAGTATGCGGGGCTGGCCAACCTGGACTCGGTCCTTCCTTTGGGGGCCAGTGTGCCTCTAGAAGCCCTTTCACTCAATACCTGGTGATTAGTTAGTGATTCATTCCTTCTGTTCTCGGTAACACACACTCACACTCACACGCACACTTATGAAAGCCCCCTGACAGCTGCTTGTCCTTAGAGAGAGAGAGAGAGAGGACATTCTCTATGTTCTTCAGCTCCCATAACGGTGCCCGGCTCCCAGGCACACGAGCACATCCGATGAACGAACGCGAGTGTGTGAGTGAACGGTCATCTTTGCAGGACAGTGCTTGGCAAAGCCAGGTTCTCAGGGCTGAGGCAGACCCATTCAGTAACAACCCAGCAAAGCGAACCGACCATTTTAGCTCCTGACTCGTGGTGCTGCAGGGACTTAATAAAGGGGTTGGATGGTGCCTCAACTCTGGCTTTGAGTGTCCCCGCGGCCACCCAAGGTCAGCAGAAGTTCTCTCTAGTTATATTTCACAGATCATGGTTCTTGCCCAAAAGTTGAAGCCTGGCATTTCCCAATATCTTCTCCATCCTCTTCCTCCCAGAGCCGTCAAGTTCTCAGCCAAGCTGATGGGGCAGGCAATGGCCAAGAGGGTCAAGGCAACCATCCTTTATGCCACAGAGACGGGCAAATCACAGGCCTATGCCAAAACCTTGTGTGAGATCTTCAAACACGCCTTTGATGCCAAGGTGGGTAGGGGACACGGGCAGCTCTCCAGCCCCTTGGGGTGAGTACAGTTGGGAGGGGAGACAGCAAGTTCCACAGAGTGGTACCTTTGAGAGTGGACGCACCTACACTCACATTTTCATGAATTCCAGCGACTGTGATGCCCCCTCCCTGCGAACCATCCAGGGGTCCAGGAATCACAAACTGAAGGCCCCCTATCCAGAGCAAAATGTTCGAATTCGTGAAACTCAATCTGGAGTCATTTTAAGAAGCGCTGCATTAACTACAGTTCAATGGTCCTGGCTAGTGTGGCTCAGTTGGTTGGGGTGTCAGCCCGTAAACCAAAAGGTCACAGGTTCAATTCCCAGTCAGGGCAGATGCCTCCGCTGCAGCTTCGATCCCTGGTCAGAGCACACGAGAGGCAACAATTGGCGTTTCTCTTTCACATCGATGTTTCTCTCCCTCCCTTTCTCCCTGCCTTCCCCCGCTCTCTAGAAATCACTAAAAAATTTAAAATGGAAGTAAATACAACTCAACGGGTTTCTTGCTGCAAGACTTCTCAGAGCCTGTGGTCTGCACGTATGTGGTGTCATCTCCAAAAGAGGAGGGCAGAGGATGCAGATGCTTCCCAAACATGGTGGTTTGTGGCTCTCGTATCCTCGAGGAGCCTGTCCAGAGACTAGGCTTCCTGAGAACCTACTTCGAGAAGTGCTGCTCAGGCGGTGCTAAGACGCAGGCAACAGTCTTTCCCTAAAGCAGGCACCTCCGACGTGTCGGGCCCAGGTCCTGCACACCGCTGGGCAGAGGGTTAGAAAGGAGGCTGGGCGCACAGTGGGTCAGACCAGCCAGCCAGGTCATTCCCAGCCTAGATGTGCTCAAGGACATTCCAAGAGCAGTTGGTTATCAAAAGCTTCAGGGTCTCCAGCAGGATCTGTCTCTGCTGGCATCCCACCCCTTACACCATGCCTCAGATTCTTGGTGGTCCTTCAGGCCACGGAGGCCGCAGAAAGGTGCCACCCTACTAAAAAGCTTTCGGTTCTAAACACTTAGGCCCATTGAAATAGTGACGCCCAAAACTTTTGGTTTTTCCAAACAAGATGGCTCAAGATGACTTCTCTCTCTCTCTCTCTCTCTCTCTCTCTCTCTCTCCCCCTCCCTCCCTCCCTCCCCCCTCCCCCTGCTCCCCTTTTCCTTCCTCCACCTCTTCCTGTTCTCTCCCACCTCCTTTTGCTCCTCATCGCCTCTTCCTTCCTCTCCCCCGCCATTCTCCCAACCTAGGTGATGTCCATGGAAGAATATGACATTGTGCACCTAGAACATGAAACTCTGGTCCTGGTGGTCACCAGCACCTTTGGCAACGGAGACCCCCCTGAAAATGGGGAGGTAAGATGAATTTTCACGTATTCTGGCATGTGTTTCCATCAGCAGGAAGATGGGGGGGCTACAGTTACACTCGCTGTTCAGTAGCAGATCATCCCAGAGCCTCAAAGACAGTGATTTCAAGCCCTGGCCAGTGTGGCTTAACTCGTTGGAGTGTCTTCCCATAATCGAAAGGTTGCTGGTTCAATCCTGGGTCTAGGTACATAAGATCCCCAGCCTGGGCATGTGAGTCAGTGCTCCTCTCTTGCATCATTCTCCCTCTCCCTTCCTTTCTCTCTCTCAAAACAATGAAAAAATGTCCTTGGGTGAGGATTTTTTTTAAGTGATTTCAGTTTGGATCCAAGTTTGGCAAAGATTGGACAATTCCAAGTCCTCAGTCTATTGGTGTCCAGTGACTAGCTGATTCCTAGTGGAAATGCCCCCTGAGTGAGCTACTTCTTTGGAATGGGTGCTCCGACCCAGAGCTTGGCGTCCCCTGCTCTGGGTGAGAAAAGTGGGGACGGTATTTCTATAGTGAGAAAGCCACGGTGGGGCTTTGTATACTGGGGGCAGGGGAGTCCACACCTGCAGCCCTTTAAGCAGCTGACCCTTCCAGGTGTGTCCGCAGCTCACTCGTTGGCTGCCCAGCCCGAGACCCTGTCGGTCTCGGACACCCTGGCCCCCCCGGGCATCGGGCTCCTCTCTTTCCGGCGAGGACCCCAGACCGTCCGAGCCCAACCCTGTTCTGATTTTGTAGCCTGTGCTCCCCGTCTCACTCACCTCTTTTGGTCTGCAGAAGTTCGGCTGCGCTCTGATGGAAATGAGGCACCCCAACTCTGTGCACGAGGAAAGGAAGTAAGTGAATGACCCTCCAGTGTCACATGACACCTTGTGGGGGTAACTGGAACTTGTCTTTCGGCCCTTGGGCTTCTCCTTGAGTTCTGGATGGTTGGTGGTTGTGACCTGAAGCCCATATGTGGCCGGTTTTAGCAGGTGGGTGTCTGTGCCGCACTAGAGCCGAGATGTTGGTCTCGGACTTGAAGGTCTTGGGCTGGTCACCGCACAGCCCTGCGCCTCAGTTTCTTTTTCCATCAAATGCAGGTTATTACACCTGTCTGAACGTTCTAATTTGTGAGAATCAAATTAGAAAATAGATGTGAAGAGTTAACACTGTGTGAATATCAGTTCTTATCTCCCACCTCTGGAAACTGGCATTGAGAACCCGTGAACTGAGCTCCTTTCCCTGGAGTTTTCTCATCTGATGCTCACGATGGAGGGGCAGGTTGCATTCAACAGGCGGCAGCGAAATGCCTGTAGTCAGAGGGTGTGCGTGGTGCAGTTGCAGCTAACGCGAGGTCGCGTTCTAAAGATATTTCATGAGGTGTGAAACACCTGTGGTCAAAGTTGCCCTTGAAAAGCCCTAAATCCCCGGTAAAGCCGAGCACGTGCGGCACGGGCACACACGGCTGCCGTTTGAGGAGGCCGGCACAGCGTTTCCTCCAGCACAGGGGCCATCCCGTGTCCTCAGCTGAGCGCCGGCACTGCGGCTGGCCAGGACGGGCAGAAAACCCCTCCTGGTGTGCTTGCCGCCGAGCGCATGTTGCCAAACTCACATATGTTCCGTACCCAAGGGGTGGCTGAGTCCCTGCGCTCAGCCCTGCTCTGTGCCCAAGTCCAGCAGTCACTGTCCGAGCCCTCCTCCTTCCCACCTGGGTGGTCTCCAGCAGGTTCCCCTCCCCCTCCTTCAGGGAGAGATAGGGCGCCATCCATTCTCCCCTCTAGGTACCCGGAACCCTTGCGTTTCTTTCCCCGTAAAGGGCCTCCCCTCCCCCGAGGCGACACAGGAGTCCGTGGTCTGGCTGGAGTCCGTGACAGCCAGCTCAGGTAGAGCGTGCGTGTGCCGGTGTGCATGTGTGTGTGCATGCAGATGTTTGCGTGCACGCGTGTGCATGCGCGCCCAACGCCGAGACATCCAAGACCACATTCAGGTCTCAAGGAGGCCTGAGTTCTAACCCAGGCTGTGCCACTAACTCAGTAAGCAACCTTGAACAAGTCCCTAGACCTCTCTGGGCCTCAGCCCTTCTCATCTGCCAAATGGGGTGGAGCTCTCTCCGCCCTGACCACCTCTGGGTGTTATTGTAGGATCAAAGGGTAGCAACAAAGAGGAAGGCGCTGGAGAAACCCGCAGACCCCATGCAAATGCATGTGTTGTTATTCTTACCCACAGCCTCCACCAGCCACCCCCACGCTAACAGCACAGCCACCCCCTGATGTGTTGCATGACTTATTTGGAGGAGTGACTCAATGTGCGACTATTTTAGGGCAGAAAATACACTTACGTATATTTAGAACTTCCCCGATGCCAGAGCGAAAACTTTGAAGAACATCCAGCTCAGAAGCCCCGCTGCCAGATGGCGCAATTCCTTTTTTGTCTCCTGTGCTCACTCACGTCGGCATATTGAGTTTCTGTGTTGTGTTGTGTTTTTTGTTTTGGAGCTTGGGTTCTTTGTTTTGTTTGGGGTTTTTCGGGAGGGTCTTGGGGACATTTTAGGTTGTTTTATTTTTATATTAAATTCACTGGGGTGTCATTGGTTCTTAGGGCTGGTTTTGTTTTTTTTTTATGTTTTGTTTTTGCTCTGTCTGAGATCAAAACTTACCACTTTTCGAGGAAAACTGGGAAATCAGGGTTTTTTTCCTTAAGTCTCCAGGCTGGTGAGCCTCTAATGCTCAGGTTTGAGTCCCAGTAACATCTTCCTCCCCCTTCAAAGCAATTGAGTGAGAAACCCCATCTCCTTCCACGCCATGCATCAGTGCGGAGCACATTTCACGTTGGCTGCAAGTGTGGAATGTGCCAGGCCCTTGAAATGTCTGGGGACCGTAACTTTGAGGAGAGAGCACCACCCAGGCCCACTCCCTAGGATGCTGTGAACAGTCTGTATGTCTGCCCCAGCCTGGTGTGGCAGCCACCCAGCCACACGTGGCTGCTGAGCCTTTGCCATATGGCTAGTTCAAATGAGAAACAGAATGTTTCATTGTATTTAGTTTGAATTAATTTACTTTACATTTAAGTAGCCATAAGTAGCCAGTGGCTACCACAGTGGACAGTCCAAGTCTAGCTCCTGGCTACTAGCAGCATTAGCATCTCCTGGGTGTTCAATAGAAATTCAGAATCTCAGGCCCTGCTCTGGATCTCCTAAATCCGATCTGCCTAACAAGATCCCAGACTGATTCTCATGCACACTAATATCTGGGTAGCAGGGAAGCATGGTCCAGTGGTTAGGGGGTGGTCCATTCCTGACTTCTTGCCAGTGAAATCATTTTGGCTGTCCGGGTCTCAGTTTCCTGAGTGGAGTGTGGTCAGACACATTTTAACTCACACAGCTTCAAGTGCAGACGGCCGGCTCTCATTGTGGTGGGTGAGGGTAAGTTGGTACCTTGTAGAGGACGCCTCAGGCACATTATGGGCTCACTCATCACACAGCAGAGGGTCCCAGAGCCAGGACTGGTCAGTTGAAAATCCATTGGCATGTTGACCTCAGGAGGGGGCTCCAAGCCACAGCTCATGACTCTTTCTCATTCTGACAGGAGCTACAAGGTCAGGTTCAATAGTGTTTCCTCCTTTTCCGACTCCCGCAAATCATCAGGCGACGGGCCAGACCTCAGAGACAACTTTGAGAGCACCGGCCCCCTGGCAAACGTGAGGTGAGCAAGGGGCCAGGGCACCAGGGATGACGAAGGCTCTTGAAGAACTGGCCGCAGTTGCAGAGTGGGCTCTTTGTTGGGGGAGGGGGAGGCAGTCTCTCGTCCAAGCACATTCATCCCTCAAACAACCGGCTACCCCCTGGCTGCCCCAACTCCTCTTTAAATGCACGTGAGTGTCCCCATCACCCACGCTTTACCCCATCACACACAGTTTACTCCCCCATCAGCACATCATCTGTGATGAAGGATGTTGGCCCTAGAAATCATGCAATGAGCTGCCCTTCCCAAGGGGTATGTTTTACATTTAGTAGAAGCTTCTGGAGACCCACTGCCATAATCCAGTGGTTCTCAAACCTGGCGTGCATTAAAAGCATCTAGAGATGTTTGTAATGCACCCATAACCAAGCCCCACCTCCAGAGATTCTGTTGTAATTGGTCTAGAATTGGGCCCAAGCATTGCTTTTTAAAAAGAAAATCTCAGTAGATTCCACTGTGTAGTCAGATTCAGAAATGCTGGCCTAACCCTTGTGTTTCCAAAAGCATAGTCACGTGCCATGAGATAGCTTTAGGCACTACGTGGACGTGCGAGTCTATTTTGTGTTTCAGCAGTTGTGTATTCAGTTTAATGGACGCTGGGGAGGAAGTAAAACTGGTTGTCAAGCCCTTGGCATCACAGATGTTGGTCAAGACGATGCCGATATAAGCAGAGTATCCCGGCCCGGCCATCAGTAACTAAACCCTCCACACCAGCACAGGACAGTGCTCAGTAGGTGATTGAGATCACAGCGGCCCTAAATATGGGAGCATTGTGTCCATCAGCACACTTTTTAAACACTTATGTTTTAAGCCGTTTTAAGTTCACAGCAAAATTGAGGGGAAAGTACAGGGATTTCCTGTATACTTCCCGCCCCGCCTCCTGAACGCACGCACACACACACGAACAGCCTCATCCTCAGTCAACATCCCACACCACAGGAGCACATTTGTGTAACGGCTGAGCCTATACAGACACACCACGGCCACCCAAAGTCCACAGTTTGCATTAGGGTTCACCCTTGGTGCTGGTCGTTTTTACAGGTTTTGACATCAGTACAGATTTTTAGTTTCACATCGAAACATCAGCTGAACCCTGGCTGGTGTGGCTCAGTGGATTGAACACCCGCCTGTGAACCAAAGGGTTGCTGGTTCGATTCCCAGTCAGGGCACATGGCTGGGTTGCGGGCCAGGTCCTCAGTGAGGGCCACGTGAGAGGCAACCACACACTGATATTTTCCTCCCTCTCTTTCCCTTCCCTTCAGCCTAAAAAATAAATAAATGAAATCTTGAAAAAAAAAAAGAGAAAAGAAAAGAAACATCACTTGCATAGTTCAGCAGCCAGACCCGTTTTTCCCTTACCGAAGCTACCGTGGCTTAGAGCAGGGGACTGCAGGTGACGCTGGCGGCCCGGTCCTGCCTGGCCGCTGAGGGTCTGTGCAGCCACGAGCCGGGAGTGGTTCTTACAGATGGGTGTTTGCAGTCCATTTAATGATATAAAGAAAAACACGGCCTGTGAGCCCCAATTAAGCAAAATACTATCTTCCACAAAAAGATTACATTCTCATTAGTAGACATATATTACTAAAAATTGCACTCAGCTATAATTATTATCATTGCTATTATTATTATATTTTGTCAATTAAAATGTAGAAATTTGTTGTTATAGAAGTATTTACATAATAGTTTCAATTTTGCTTCTTCACCTACAAGTTTAAAAATATTTACTCTCTGGCCCCATGTATAATAAGTTTGCCAACTTCTGGTTTAGAGGCTTAAAATAGGAGTTTCAAAACCATAAGGTAAAGGCTGTGATGGGAATGTGAGTCTAGGAAGAGACTACGATGCAGGTCTTCAGGTGCATTGGGAAGCGTATTAATGAACTAATCACTTGCACCATCTGTTAGTGAACGCAAGTGGGCTTGATGAGCTAGTAAGCACAAATTAAAAGCAGGTTAAACATGCTAATAAGTACCTAATGGGGTCGGTGGTAGTCCAGCATGGCGGATGTCACAAATACAAATACTGGAGGCTCGAGGAGCAACGCCTTAGCCACACAGCACGCCGGTGCTGGGAGTTTCCAGATCTGCTGAGGCTAAAGGCACCCCTCCAGCCAGTCCGCTCCTGGCCAGCCGCCCCTCCTCCCCTTCAGGAGCCGAGGTGAGGAATCCAGGTTCAGGATGAGCACAGGTGGAGGGCTGATGAGGGAGAGCACTGCCTAATCTCACAGACTTCCCTCGGAAACGCTCTGGAGCCCCAGGGGGAAGAGGAGGGCAGGAAAGAAGGGGAGGATAAGAGCAGAAAGCATGAATATGGACTTGAACGGAGTGGGTATGAACCTACGTTAACTTCCGTTTGACCTCTGAGACCCCTGGACCTAGCTCAAGTTCATTCCCCAACAATGGAGAGTTTCTCCCCCACTTCTCCTGCCTCCTTCCCTCCTCCCCCATCTCAGCCTCTCACCGTCTTGGCCCCCTCGTCCTAGAAACAAGATTCGGGGACAGAGCCAGACCCTGCTCCACTCCGTGGCTTGTCAGCAGAACACTCCAACCTGGGAAAGAAGCAGGGTGGGGCATGCTCAACCCACTCGTGAACCTGTCATTTCCGTTCCAAAGAGGTCAAGACCTACAGCCAGGGCCACACCCCAGAAGTGTGACATCGAGTGTCTGTAGGACACAGTGAATGAGCCGGGGGGCCCCCGGAGGCACAGCCCTCCACTTCCCACACTTGAAAGCAGCCAGTCCTGTCCCGACATGGACAAAAATCCCTCCAACTTGACCCCCACCCATTCAAACAGCAACATCTTCTTGGGGGAGTTATGGAAAGAGGGTCTGTGGAAGCTAATGAATTTCATAGACAATGTAAGGGGTGGAGCCAGCATGCCCATCAATCTTTCATCCTCTTTTAGAAGAGCCTGTTCACAGACCAGCATTTGGTGTGTTAACTAACAAGTCCTCATTCATACAGGTCCCCGAGGACCTCCGTGTTATAGCGTTCATTGTCTTTGTACTTAAACCTGATGCAGTTCTGTAGAATTACAGCACTTGCAGAATTTAAGCCTCCTGATAATGTGGACTAATTCCCCCAATTAGTCCAGCTTAGAAAGGGACACACAGGATTGTCAAGGGTTCTGTGACTGCTGGCCCCCGCTCATCCTCCTTAGGACAAACGGGGAACTTGCTCCTGAGACCAGAGGAAGGGGGTCATCCCAGGGGCCCTCAGATTTAATAATGGCCTCCCCCAAACAGGCTTGGGGTTGCCTGACCATCAGGCTAAACTCAGTCCTTCCGTAGATACCAGACGGAGTAATCTGCTCAGGTGGCCATAACAGAATACTATAGACTAGATGTCTTCCACAACAGAGTTATTTCTGCTCAGTTCTGGAGGCTGGAAGTCCAAGGTTAAGGTGCCAGTGGGACCAGTTTCTGGTGAGGCCTCCCTTCCCAGCTTGCAGACAGCCCCTTCCCGCTGTGTCCTCACATGACCTTCCACTGTGCACGTGCAGAGACAGTGAGAGGGCATCCGATGTCTGCCCGCTCCCAAGGACACCAGTCCTACTGGGCTAGGGCCTTAAGGCATGGCCTCATTTAACCTCAGTTACCACCTTGACGGCTTCATCTGTGAGTGCACTTACATTGCGGGGCGGGGCCTCCACATACGAATTTTGGGGAACAACTTGTATTCCTAACACCAGGCACTCCCAAGACCCCCAGTGTCCCTTAACGCAGGCTGTCTGTTCTCTTCCCCATAGGTTCTCGGTGTTCGGCCTTGGCTCGCGGGCCTACCCCCACTTCTGCGCCTTCGGACATGCCGTGGACACCCTCCTGGAGGAGCTGGGAGGAGAGAGGATCCTGAAGATGAGGGAGGGGGACGAGCTCTGTGGGCAGGAGGAGGCGTTCAGGACCTGGGCCAAGAAGGTCTTCAAGGTAACCCCCTTCCCAGATCCCAGAGACCTGGGGGGAGAGGCCATGCTCCCCTTGACCCCCAAAGACAGACTGTCTAGCTCATCTGAAATCGAGGGAACTTGAGAGAACCCCTGGTCCGTCCCCCAGTGTCCACTTAGGAGACAGTTTCAGTCAACTCAGACGCATTTGGGTGGCCTCGAGACACATTCTCTACCCTGAATCCCAAATGACTGCTCTATTTTGCCCTGGCTAGTGTGGCTCAGTGGATTGAATGCCGGCCTGGGAACCAAAGGGTCGCTGGTTGGATTCCCAGTCAGGGCACATGCCTGGGTTTTGGGCCAGTCCCAGTAGGGATGCATGAGAAGCAACAACACACTGATGTTTCTCTTTCTCTCTTCCTTCCCTTCTGTCTAAAAATAAATAAATAATCTTTTTAAACAATAAAAGATTGCCCTGTTCTATAATAATTTGAGATTATAGAAAAGCCACGAGGATGGACAGAGAGTTTCCTTGGCCCACCTTGCCTGGCTGTTAACATAACAATGTACGCTTGTCCAAACCAGGACTACTGGTCCCGTGACAGTAACTAAACTACAGGCTTTGTTCAGACTTGCCCCGTTTTCCCGCTGACGCCCTTCTCCTGGGTCAAGATCAGGTCCAGGACACTGTGCTGCATTAAGTCGTAATGTCCCTCCCATCTCCTCAGCTGTGTTTCTCAGGTTTTTTCTTGAAACATGGGAAGCGTACTGGTGAGGCACTGTGTCATGTGTCCCTCAGGTTGACGTTGTCTTGTGTTTTCTCAAGCTTAGAGTAGGGCGGTGGGTCTGGGGAAGAATAGCACAGAAGCGAGGTACATTCCGTTGCCTGGATATACTACGCTGCTTTACCCATTCATCAGTTGATGGACATTTGAACCATCTGAAAATCAACACGAGGCCAACAATTGGTAAAAGTTGCCCTTGAAATCCTTTTGAATTATCCATGGCTTTTATCTCAAAAAGATAATTCTGAACAGTAAGTGTTAGGATTACTGAAGTTGGAGAACTTATGAACTTGGCCAACCAAACCAAACCAGTCATACCTGCAGGGATGCAGACAGTCAGTGTGTTCTGCCTTCAAAGTGACTTTGTAAAACCCACAGAGGAAGATGGACAGGAAATTCTGAAGCGTTTCCTTTCTTGGTCAATGTCAGGCCCTACACGTGTTGGTTTTAGAAAGAAGTGACACAGAGTTACGTACCAGATATCAGGTCCTAAGACAGAGAGTCCAGGGCATCAAAGGCACTCGAGGAAACACAGGGTGGGTCAGCGGGTGGGCGGTGTATAAATGGGCGGGAGGGGGGGCAGGTGGGTGGGGACAGATGGGTGGAATACGGGACACGTGCCGCGTCCCGCAGCGGCTGGAGAGGAGTCCCCCTCGGCCGACAGCGGCCCCTAAACGCCCGTGTGTGCCGCAGGCAGCCTGCGATGTGTTCTGCGTGGGGGACGACGTCAACATCGAGAAGGCGAACAACTCGCTCATCAGCAATGACCGCAGCTGGAAGAGGAACAAGTTCCGCCTCGCCTACGTGGCTGAGGCTCCGGAGCTCACGCAAGGTGCCCCTCCCCCGCTCTCCCTGTAGCGTTCTTGACAGTCGGGGAGGGGGAGTCAGGGGCTCTCCCCTCTGCCCCGTGCTAGAGAAGGTGGGTTTCATTGCTTCGATCTGCCCAAAATGAGTCCACTGTTAGTGGCCCACACCCCGTGAAACCTGTGCACGGCGTTTCTCTCCCCGGGAGTGGGGGGCGTTACCCTGAAGCCCCCTCCTCTCAGCCAAGTCGCAGCAGATTCGCTCTGTGTTCTGCGCTACCCACAGCTTCGCCCCACCTCAGCCAGGGCCTGCCCGACGGCTTCCCTGTTGTCCCTTCACCGGACTCCACAGACAGTGGGCGTGTGAGGGGAGGGTTGGCAGATGCTGCAGGCGTGTTACTGGCCACGTTAAACACGGGTCAGGAAGACTGTGGCTTTTCTCCCCGCAGGTCTCTCCAGTGTCCACAAGAAGCGGGTCTCGGCCGCTCGCTTCCTCAGCCGTCAAAACCTTCAGAGCCCCAAGTCCAGGTAGGAACATCTCGTGCCCTCGGGCTCCCCGCCTGTGCTCCTCCGGCAGCCCCCATGGGAAGGCAGGAGTCCTTGCTGACTCCGGCGGCTGCTTTCCCGTGAGCAGCCCAGGTGCCCCAAGACTCCTTTGCTGCTCTGCAACCTCTCGGTTGCCTGCTTTTCCTCTGCCAGCGCTCAACCTGGAGGGACAGAAGAAGGAGGTGGTCACGATCACTGTGGAGAGGGACAAGAGAATGGTTTCATAAAGAAGGTTTAAATTAGCAGACCGCTCCCTGGTAGAGCTGCTTATTGTACCAGAGCATCTTAGTCCAAATCACTTAGCCCGAGCACTTCTCCTTGTGGAGGATTCTTCGCTCAGGAGTCCTACTTAATTCCTTAGGAATGATGGGAGGCTCATTACTGCACAGAACAGCAACTGTGCATTTTGAAGTCCTGATTGTTAGAAATGATCTTACTATAGCTTAGAATCAAAGCACAACTTCCTAGCCCGTCGTTTTCATCCCAGGGACACGCTGCAGTGACGCTCAGGACAAATTCGGCTCTTCCAGAGGAGCCAGATTTGGCCGCCAGGAGCCAAGACCTTGACCAGTCTGTCCTCGGCCCTGATTCCTTCCAACTGCTCTTCCCAAAACCTGGTTTTTCATGCTTTTTGCTTTAGTAAAAGGACACACTCTGTCCCTGTGGAAGTGTCATTTTCGGAACTGGTCACAGTGCAGTGGAGGTCCTGGGATCACCGCCAAGGGCGCTGCAGCTATTATTGCCGTCCCTGATCAGAACACGACGCACCAGCGCTGCCCGGGATCGCAGGCGCTGTTCTGACAGCTTGGGGGTTGCCATCCAGTCTTTGCAGAGGGACCAGCCAGCTCTGTCTATCCCTCACTTATGTACTAGTACAGTTTTCAGCGCACGTGAAGATCTCTTGAAATCTTGACTCTCTGCATGCATGGCCTAGGACAGAGTGTTCTTCCGAGCTGGACGGCCCTGGCTTCTGACCCCAGCGCTGCCGTGCGGTTAGCAGTGTGACCTCAGACAAGTCCCTCGGGTCCTCTGATCCCCGTCTCCTTGCCTAAAATGAGAACGGTGTCTATAAACATAGCTGCCGTTTACCTAGTACTCTCTTTGTCCTTGGCAGCATTTGAGCCCATTCTGTGCAGGATCTCTCAGCATTCTGACCAGCTCAGGAAGTAGGTTCCATTACCGTCCACATTTTCAGTATGAGAAGTGACTGGGAGAAAATGCGAGCGACTTTTTCAAGGTCACACGCACAGGGGGTATCTGGCTCCAGAGTCAGTATACTGAATGCCCGTGCACGTAGCCTCCACAGCACGGCAGGGCTGCTGCACCGGAGACACGTTCTCAAAGCAGCACTGTGTCATGTGCTCCCATCACTGTGCATCCACGCCAGCTTCCCGCACTTGCAAATTCAGTCTGCGCTCGCTGCCACGGGCCTCCAGACTTTGATTAAGTGATCAACAGGGTGGAATCCCCGGGCTCTGATGTTCTCTCCAAGGCCCTCAGACACTAAAGAAGTAGGTGGGGAAATTGATCCCTCTGAATGGCCCGTCCAATGCAACATTCACAACGTAATCATCTCTGATAGAGGGAAGGACTCTGCACTTGAAATTCAGCAGCTCTTACTTTCCATTTCTGTCCCGTGCAAAGGTCTGACCTAAGTAGCATTGTAAGAGTAGGGACTAGGAATCGACTGGAGATTTCTTTCAGCAACGATCTGTGAAAGACCAGATTACAAAAATCACTCCTGTAACCACAGTCCATAAAAAGCAAGTTAGTTTGCAAATGTTTTGATGCTAAGTTGGACCGAAGTCCCAGAATAGCCCCCCTCCCACCTCTGGAAGGGCAGCTGCTCCGTGCTGATGGGCTCACCCAGGAGAGGTGCAACAGGTTTCGGGCTGGAAGGCAGTATGTGTTGGCACAGAAAGGACCAGACTGTGCCTGATGTTTATCTCTTTGAAAGCTTGCTCTGTAGCACTACCCGTTTTCAGGCTTACTGCCATTTTCAGCTTTATGAGGTTGTTTTTTTTTTTTAAGGTTAATTGAGTGAAAAACCATGATACTTTCTCCCATTTTCCTTGCCCAAGGCCCAAGCTGGGCTCAGCCCAGGAGGCCGTCAGCAAGCTATCACCCATCCCCCACCCCCACCCCGAGAGAGACCTTTGATTGCAAGCAAACTGCTTAAGAGGGAGTAAACAGACTTTTGAGAGTGGTCCTTGCAAATCTAAAGAGAAAAGTGACCACGGTTCCTGCTCAGCCAGTAAACAAATTCTCTGACTGTGAACACCTATTAGCAAACCATGCAGAAGAGAGTACAGTGGAGCGGTCACAGGCGAGGAGGCGTGGGTGTGAGTCCTGAGAGTCAGCAGGAGGAAGGAGGATGCGGGGTAGGCTTGCGCTGGGCTAGGGCAGACGGGGAGGGACACGACGAAGCAAGAATGGCAGGAACAACCGTGAGGAGGGGGCTGAGCCCCTGGCTCATCTCAGAGATTGGCGGGACCTTGCGACGGGGAGCTCTCCGTGGCTGAACTCTTGATCTCCAGCTCCCCTGGGATACCTGGTGTCTCTCCAGCCTTTGCCATCACAGCAGAGAACACCAGCCTCTGGCTTAAGCCCAAAACTAAATCTCCTCCTCGCTGCCTCTCCCCCTGCACACCCCACTCTCCCCTGCCACCTCGAGCAAAGCCATGATGACCTCTGGTCTGCGTGGCCAAGTTGCTCAGTCAGCCAGCCTGTCTCCCGCTTTCTTGGCTTTTCCCTCAAAAAATCCAACCTACAAACAGTGGCCAGAGTCCTCTTTTTAAAATGTACATGGAAGCCTAGCCCTCCTCAGCCTCACAGCCTCCCCTGGCTTCCCACTGAACCTAGGAAACTTCCACACTCCTTGCGTGACAGCCCGTGACCTCTGCCGGCTCTCTGGTCCCCCCCCCCCCCCACCCCCAGCCCTGAGTTGATCACTCTGCAAAGACTCCGGCCTCCTTTTCCTTCCTCGACCATGCCGCCCAGCTGCCCCCTCTGGGCCCCCTCACGTGCCGCTCCTCCTTCCGGGAACGCCGTCCCCCCAGAGATTTGCACATCTACTCCTCCTCATTGTTCAGGTCTCTGCTCATGTGTCAGATCACCAGGGAGGCCTCCTCGACCCCGACCAACCTATCGGATGCTCTGGCAGCCCACTGCCCCCAGCCCCTCACCCCCCACTCATCCCCGTCACCAACCAGTCTGAGACCCGTTTAAGTTACTTCCCAACGAAAGCAGGACACTTTGGGCTCACCCGTCACTCTCTCCTCGGTGCCCAGAATATTGTCTGACACGCAGCATCTATTTGTTGGATGAATCTAGTAACTTAGCCCGCTCTTGACAGATGACGTTTACCCTTTTCGTGGAAGACTGAACAGCAGTTTTTTTTCCTTCTTCATTTAATACTGGAAATTAGCAGACTATTCTTTTATCTGGAAACTTGACATCGGACCACTGCGCAGCGCGGGCAGGCAGACGAGTGTGTGTGTGTGTGTGTGTGTGTGTGTGTGTTATGCTTCCATAGGGGGGTATAAGTACATCACAGGCAGGGGCTGCTCTGGAGGAGGAGGCAGAGAAGGCCCAGATGGCTGCTGTCTCGCCAATACCTTCCTTCCTTTTCCCCCAGATACTTTCCAATGGTCTGTGTGTGTCTCGAGGTTATTTATTATTTTTGTTAAAAGCCTAGAAAATCCCACACTTGAAAACCCCCAACAGAACTGAGATTTAAGACAGCCTGTCTCCAGGCTAGTGCTACCCCAAGGGATTAGCTTCCTGCTGAGCTTCAGGACCAGCCCCTCAAGGTGCCCTGGGAGCCCACGGCCGTCCTGTGCTGGGGCTGTCGGCAAGCCATACCCCATGGTCAGTGGCTTGCCAAGTCCCCTCGGTCACGTCCCCAGCCCAGGCGGGGCCACAGCCCTCCTTCCAGCTAACCTGCCAGCTGCATCCCCATCTCTGCCCTTATCTGCCTGGCCACCTTCCTCCACGTTCAAGAACACTTGGGGCAAGTGGCTGTGAACGTGAGCCAGCTCAGCAAGTTCGTGCCCTCTGCATTTCTATTTTGTGCTGGCCCAAAGAACAGAGGCAAATACACTTCTGAAAGAAATCGTGATGATCTGAGAGAAAGTGGGAATGGATTTGCGGGCCTTTCCAAGGCTTGCTGTGGTTGGTTGTCTCAGGAGGTTCCCAAGTTAGCAGCCCCACAGCGCCCCCTGCTGGCTTTCGGCCTCTGCTAATTCCTGTGTGGAGCTAGCTGGGGGTCAGGTCTTTTCTCTCCAGGAATCAAGATAGGCGTGAGTTCCGAGCAGAATCTGGGGTGCAAGTCCAGATGATGGACAACAATCAGAGAGTGCCTAGGGAAGAAGTGTGGAACCCCAGACCCTAGTAGCGCCATTCGCAATCTCAGTCTCCAAGTTCCCACTATTCCAAGTACAGGGGCGCCTTGCTTCCAGAAAAGTATTTGGCACCCCAAAAAAGCAAGCATGCTAGCACAGCTATTTTTATTAATGCTGGCTGTCTGCAGCACCATAGGGCTCTTGGTTATACCAAAAACTCCTTTAAATAGCCAGTCCTGTTGGTGTATTCAAGTGTCGATTATCCAGGGGACAGTGTAGAAACTTCATGTTGAATGTCAAGTCCTCTATCAACTGAAAAGCTGTTGGCAATGAAGGAAAAGCAGATCAGAAGTATCAGTCGTGCCCCAAGGGGTACAGAGGATTTGGTTTACCGAGGTGCGCTCCATCGCAGAGTTTTCAGAGACTGTGTGAAACGTGGTGTCTCTACCAAAACTGTAAAGGGGCCAGGATATCCATAGTCCGAGAATTCGTTCTGGAAGCCATTCACCTAGCACAGGCCTCCTGCCCTTTAAACACAAAGACCAAAGCGAAAGGGCATGACCCGGCATGTGTAAGCGAGGTTCTCTCCGGGTTTCCTGCTTAGGTCTCTCAATTTTACTGTGTAATGTCGGCAAATTTCTAACCCGAACTTAGGGCTGGGTCCTTTGCCCTTCTTCCATGACAACATGAGGACCTCCAGCTGCAAAAGGGTGTGGAGCTTGGGATTCTGGGGAGGATGGAAAGTCACAGATTGGGGACCCCAGTGCCTTAGCTCCAATGGGGTAGTGGTTGCTGAGAGGACCCCCGCTGGTACTGAGAGCAAAGCCTGTTTTGGCAGCTGGGAATCTGAGGCTCCTTCAAACAGCAAATGCTTGAGCACCTACTATGCGCCATGTACTGTCCAAAGTGCCAGGAATAGAGCCGTGAACAAAACAGGCAGGCAAACGCCCTGTCCTCTAGAGTTTGCCTCGTCATAGGGGCCGGGGGCGGGCCCGAGCACAACCCACAAACCAGATAACAAAGAAAACTCTACTGTAGGTCAGCTGACGGTAACTGCTGTAGAGAAAGAAGGGCAGGGGCAGGAAGACAGAAGAACAAAGACGTGTTAGGACTGAACCCTGCAGGGATCCAGTGTCTAGATTTGGGGAGAGGAGAAGGAGGCAGCAAAGGAGACGGAGCCAGAGCAGCTGGAGAAGATGGGGGGAGTCAGGGGTGCTGGCATCACGAGAGGGAGGCAGCAAGCCACCGAGTCCCGAGCTGCACCCATGACCAGGTGCACTGGGAACTGGCTGCTGGATGTGCCTGGAGGAGCTCGTGGGTGACCTTGCTGAAGCCATGGTGGGGAAATGATGGGGACAGACGTCCTGTTGGCATGAGCCCCAAGGAGCCTGGAAGGAAGGAAACTGCAGTCACAGGCCAGGACGGACGAAGGAGCAAAGGGTGGCCAGTGGCCCTTAATCTGATTGTTCCCCGGTCCTTCCAGCCGGTCAACCATCTTCGTGCGTCTCCACACCAACGGGAATCAGGAGCTGCAGTACCAGCCTGGGGACCACCTGGGCGTCTTCCCTGGCAACCACGAGGACCTCGTGAACACCCTGATCGAGCGGCTGGAGGACGCGCCCCCCGTCAACCAGCTGGTGAAAGTAGAACTGCTGGAGGAGCGGAACACAGCTCTGGGTAACTACGGCCGCCCCGGCCACCCCGAGGGCCCTCGTCCTCTCCGGGGGAGAGGAGGCCCCTTCTTGATCCCAGTCACCAATCCAGGTAGGAGGGTGGGTCTCTGTCACCTCCAGCTTAGGAGACGGAAGCCTCCCCGTTTCCCCTGGCTGAAGCAGCCTTGGCCCAGCTGTCTGAGCGGTTGTCTGTGATGCCAGGACATGGGTGGCGCATCGCTGGGGGACACTGGTTTGAACGGGGCCCACTCCTCTTCCCCTTTCTGTCCCTGCCGCCCCACTGCCCACGGAGCAGACAGCAGCTGAAGTCGGACCCTGCCACCCCTTAGATCCCAAGGCACTGTATGAAACTCGATGGCCCACTAGGCCCGAACCACATCTCCGACCTCTTTAGATCGAGTTCAAACCCATTTCAGTGACCGTTCTTGACATTCCCACTGAAGGACTGGCAGAGGCACACGGGTCTCAGTGCTTCATCTTAGTAGGTGCAGGTGAGCTCAAGGCTCAGGTGCGAGGAACGGCAGTGACCTTGCATGGCAGCCTGCGATACAGTAACGCATCGCCTTTACAGAGGAGCCAGGGTGTAAAGTCAGGGCAGATAAGTAGTCAAGGCCCTGCTGAAAATCCAAGGAAGGCACCGCTTTGGAGAGACACACCTTCTCCCAATAAAGCCAACCCAGCCAGTCCTTAGTCTGCATTACATCTGGGCTTTTTTTTTTATCTTGAGTGTAGTCCCTGTTCAAGGAGAAGCTTGTGTTCAGAAGTTACATTGAATGAAAAGTACGCAGAGGCAGTACAGTGTGGTAGTTAGAAGACAGATGGCCTGACTTCACACTTACGTGCTGTGTGACCTTGGGCAAATTCCTTAACCTCTCTGTGCTTCCATTTATGTCACTTGGACAAAGGGGATAGTAATAGCACCTACCATCCAGGATGGTTGTGAGTTTGGGGAGATGAGAAGGATTATATGAGCTAATAGTACAAAGTGCTGAGAATAGTGCCTGCCACATAGAAAGTGCGAGGTAAGTGGTGAGCACGTTTGTAATTTTAAACTCTGGAATCCCACCCAGAGGAGTGAGAGGCTGGCAGTGCGAGAGGACAGACAGAGCCGAAATAGACTCCTAACTCACGCTCAGTTGGTGGCTCACCGCAGAGAATGCCAGGGGACCGCCTCATGCTATTTTAATATGTGTTTATTTTTTAATTTTTGGACTAGTGCGCTCAGTGGGGTTTGGACGTGCTCCTTGCACACAGGAGGTGCAGAAGTGGGATGTGGAAGGCGGGGAGGCGAGGGGCTGGTGGGCTCACCCAGCCCCACCCCGACTTGGACCCAAGCCCTCAGAGCTCAGCCCCTCCATCCCCCACCCGCCCTCCTAACTGCCATGGTGCCTCCACAGGAGTCATCAGTAACTGGACGGATGAGCACCGCCTCCCGCCCTGCACCATCTTCCAGGCCTTCAAGTACTACCTGGACATCACCACGCCGCCCACGCCCCTGCAGCTGCAGCAGTTTGCCTCCCTGGCCACCAGCGAAAAGGAGAAGCAGCGCCTGCTGGTCCTCAGCAAGGTGGGTCCCTGCAGCCCCAGGGGGTGCCTTTCACCTCCTAGTCCTTGCAGAGTTGTAGAGTATTGCAACAACTTTCCAGCAGATGGCAGTCTTGAGCAAGTAGTGCCATTTTCTCGTCTGCAGAAGGTTGCCATAGTGGCTAGTCCATCAGTCCAGACCATTTTGCCTGATCCTAAGCCCTGCTGGAGTGCAAGTGACCTCATTGAACCCCAGAGTCCCTTGAGCACAGTAGAAATTGCCGTTCCTCCTTCCTTTGGAGCGCTGGCGCTTCCATTACTTCCATCTTAGCCAATGCTTAGGGGGGAAAGAAACAGAACGTCACTGCGCCCTGTTTTCAAAGTAAGATGTTTCCAAGGCAGAGGAGCTGTAGGTAGGACTTGGAGATAAAGGAGGCCTCTGATGCAAAGGTGCAGCCAGCAAACACAGCTGCTACGACCCTCGCTTGGAAACTGGGGGCTCGTCTGCTTCAGACTGCTGCAAAGCCTTGCTCAGTAAGAACCCCACCCAGGAGGACCTCCCAGGCCTCTCCCAGTGGGGGCTCCTCCCCAGTGTGCAAGCCACCAGCCAAGGATGGTTTAGCTTTTTCTGCTGTCCAGGAGAGGGGATTGGATGGCGGTCTGCTTGGCAGAGGCTACTTCAAGAAGTGCATATTATTTAGAAATACAGAAATAGACAAGAGGAAAAACATTTGAAGAGTCGTCAGTGGTTACTTCTGGCAGCTGGAAACGTAGGGGAGGTGGAACAGAAGGGCATTACTTTCATCAGAAGTTTTGCAGAACGATTTAACTTTTTAAAGTGTACACTTCTCTCTAACATGAAGAGGATCCAGAGCTTCGCACCGGACTATTGGAAGTAGGATTTGATGTAACGGTATGGGTTTGTCCACTCCTTCCGAAAAGCATAACCTCCAAGGTTAACTGAGCAAGGATTTTTATTAGGGGAAATGCCCGTCTGAGGGGAAACGGAAAGGGAGGCAGACCAGCGGACCCCGAGTGAAGCAGAGGGAGGAAGGTTGAGTGAAGCGTCCAGGGCTGTGCAGCCGTCTGAGGAAGGACCGGCACAGGCGCGCACGTTGGTTCCAGGTGGAGGTTGGCATCGGAGAGCCGCTGCTGGGGCTCGCGCCCGGGGTGCCCCTGCGGTTGAAGGTCAGGGAGGCTGCAGGTGTGGGGGGCACCCTCTCCCAGTGCCACGCCCTATCAGTAGAGCAAGGGTGGTCTTCCGAGCCATGGGAAAAGACAGTGTTATACAGCGGGCTTTACCCCTCCTCAAAACCCGAACCTGCTAGCAGTGCTAAGGGACTGCCCGGGGCAGCTTCTGACGTGTAGGAGAAATAACTCCAGAGCCCCAGGGTATCCCTCTGTTTCCTAGCAACAGCTGGGCTTTGCTGTCGGCTCACCCTCGAAACACGATCCCCCACACCCTAACCTGTTCCTTCGGGGCTGTCATTTTCCACCTGAGCGTGCCCTCTGCAGAGGCACCTCCACCCTAGCAAACCCACAAACTGCACGTCTGCGTTGTGTACGTGCAAGTCATGACTCCCTGCACGGTGTACCTCTCCTGACCTTCACATACCGCCAGGGAGCGGAGTGGCCGGGAGCCCGGAGTCCAGGCCCAGACTGCCCAGGGCGAGGGCCCACAGGCAGGAAGTACTTCAGGCTCACGGTGCTCTTGGTCTCTGACGCCATCCGCCAGCCCTGCCACTGCAGCGCGGCACGCAGACACCACACCAGTGACTGTGCATGGCTGGGCTCCCTTCCAGCCTTATTTGTGGACGCTGAAGTTTGAATTTATATCATATCTTTGAGTAATAAAATAGTACTTTTCTGTTAACGGTCCCCCAAACCAGGTAAACGTATAGAGCAAGGGGTGAGCCGGATTTGGTTTGCAGGCGGAAGGTTGCCACCCCCTGACATAGATTCAAAACCCAGAATCACCACCTCGTAGCCCTGGGACCCCTCTCTCCCTCGGGTTCCTCACCTGTGAAATGGGTGTAACAAGCATACTTACTGCATAAGGTCCTAGTGAGCACTAAAAGCTAACATGGAATCTGTACTGTGTAAATGGTACCTGTGGCTGTTTTCACCTTCTTCCCCAAACCCACTCACGGTGTCGGTGGAAATGTGTACCAGGCTCTGAGTGCAAGTTTTCCCCTGCCCCTCCCCTTGGCACAGGGCTTACAGGAGTACGAGGAGTGGAAATGGGGCAAGAACCCCACCATCGTGGAGGTGCTGGAGGAGTTCCAGTCCATCCAGATGCCCGCCACCCTGCTCCTGACCCAGCTGTCCCTCCTGCAGCCTCGCTACTACTCCATCAGCTCCTCCCCAGACATGTACCCCGACGAGGTGCACCTCACCGTGGCCATCGTCTCCTACCACACCCGAGGTGGGCGGAGCTCCTGGGACAGGCTCTGGGTCTGCGCTTCCCCACTGCAGGACCCCTCAAGTCCCGAGTGCCTGGCTGGAGACCCACACCCATGGCCAGGAAACATTGGGAAGCAGCAGAACGGGCAAACTGTCCCCTTAGGCAGAGCCAACTCTGTGCAAATTAGGAAGTAGGCGAGATGGGCGTTACTCCCTCACACCCCCAAGGCAGCAGCCAGAACAAGCTACCACAACCCATCACCTCAGAGCGGGGAGCTCCCTGCTGCAGTGTCCAGCTGGTCATGGGTCAGTCAGACAGCCTGCCGTTTTCCTCCCATACTTTTCCTCCTTGATAAAGCAATTAAAATGCACGGTGCCTGAGAGCAAGCACCCTGAGACTGGGATCCCGGCAGCCCACAGAGGGCACACTGACCAAGGTCCTTTCAGTGGGCAGGATTTGAATCCCACTCACCCTCCCCAGCAGGAGCCTGGGCACTTCACAGCTCATGAGCCACCCCCAGCCTCCACCATTTCCTCTGCCCATTTAGAGGAAGGGGCCCAGACAGGGTACTCCAAGGCAGCAACTCGGCACTGGGGCCGGGAGCTTTCTGGACTGGAGGGAGGGGGGAGACCAATGACGGGGGAGCTTGGGAGTGGTGGGGGAGCCGGGCCACCTTGGTTATTCTGCTAGATGGAGAAGGACCAATCCACCATGGCGTGTGCTCCTCCTGGTTGAACCGGATCCAGTCTGATGAAGTGGTCCCCTGCTTCGTGAGAGGGTGAGTGGGAGACGGCGTGAGCAGCCGGATCTGCTCACCGATGTCCTGGGTTGGGGTGGGCGACCCAGCCCAGAGGGCTCCAGACAGAGGGCTGAATGGGACGGGCTCCACGTTCCGTATGCCTCCAAGCTGTTAAGGAAATGGGATCATGAGGCAGCACCTAGAAGAAGCTAAGGAAGTCCCCTAGTCAAGGTCAAGTCAATGCAACAGATGCGTGTTAAGAGCATGCACTCTGCTGGATGCTGAGGCTACAGTGGAGAATCAGGCAAATGCGGGCTCAGCCTTTGTGGATTCTGTAGACCAGGGGAGCTTGTACCCAAATTCTACGGGACACCCCGTCTGTCCCCAGTTTCTTGGAAACAGGGAAGATCCAAACAACTTCCCCCAAACCCATCAATCAGAGCCTTTCCTCCCAAAACTCAGTCTTAAAGGAAATTCCTGTCTGATCAACAATACTGATTGTGTGCTTAGAAATGTGTTAAGGAGGTAGATTTCATACTCAGTGTTTTTATCATAATCAATCAATCAATCAAAAAACCCATTATTTTGAAAAAATAAAAAAGAATATGCCTGAGCTTAGGCCTGTTGTAAGTATCTGCTTTGTCAATCAGTAACATCTCTGCTTGAACCGTGACCTTGGCTGGTGGGCCGCTTCTCTCAGCTGTTGGAGGTGGGATGCTCACGGGATGGTCCGCATACCTTCAGGGGGGCTTCAGAAGCACAGACTCCTAGCCCAGACTTAGCGCATTGCCCAGAAAACCTGCGCCACTTTCAAACCCCCCAAGTGGTTGTTTTGTGCCCTGGAGACTCCCGCTGATGGGAGACCTCGTGGACAGTTGGATCAGTGGTTCTCCATGGGGGTAATGTGCCCTCCCCACCCTGGCGACGTTTGGCTGTGTCTGGGGATGTTTTGGGTTGTCAGTGCTTCTGAGTGGGGTGGGGTGTTCCTGGAATCTAGTGAGTGGAGGCCAGGGGTGTGCTCGGCAGCCTGCAGTGCGCAGGACAGTCCCCACAACAGAGGAGTCCGCAGCCCCGAGTGGGAGCGGTGCTGAGGTGCGGAAACCCTGCGCCAGATGCACCCACTGCCCTTTGTGGCGCAGCTCAGCAGTGGGGATAATCGGGAAGTAGAGGGACAGCCAGGCACTAAGGCCCTCCTCTTGGAAGTCCCCGGACCCACGGGGTCTCCCACCCTGATTAGGGGCACCCGACCCAGGCTGCAGAGCTGTGGGCCCTGCCGTATTTCCACCCGAGACGGCCGCCTGGTCTACCCGAGACCCAGCTGTTCTTGGCCACAGTGGGCTCAGCAAGGCTCGTGACTCTCTCTTCCCTGTGCAGAGCACCCAGCTTCCACCTGCCCCGAAACCCCCAAGTGCCCTGCATCCTGGTTGGCCCGGGCACCGGCATTGCCCCTTTCCGAAGCTTCTGGCAGCAGCGGCAATTTGATATCCAGCACAAAGGTAGGTCCTGGGCCAGTAGCTACGTGGTTTCCACCGCCCGGGCCTGGCGAGACCCGCCTGTGCCTCAGCGGCCCCGAGACGTGTGACGGCATTATCGCTCCCCGGCATCGCTGCCTGGGGAGGGGCCGGGCGGCGGGCACAGCTCTGGCCTGACCCATGACGTGAGTCAGGAGACCTGACCCAACAAACCTTCTTCCTGGCTGTGTGAGGGCCTGGAATTCCACTTTTTTTTTTTTTTAACTGTTAAAACTCCAACAACTTGGGAAGGCGTGAGCATGAAGCCTTCTCAGATGGATGTGTGTATGGGATTCTCTCAGAGGCTCTCCTTCAAGAGCAGGCTTCGCGGCGGGAGATCTGAGCACACACAGACCAGCGCTGGGAGGAGAGGGGGAGAGAAAGCCGCAGGGTGGCGCTACACGGGGGTTTATCGAGCACCTGCTAAACGCCGAGCGCTTTTGTAGGCGCTGGGGGCGCACCAGTGAACAAGCCAGAAACAACTTCGGCACCACGGGAAAAGCCCTGCCCCTGTGAACTGTCACGCACGTGCACCGGCCACTGTTTGTGCCGTGTTTGCTGGGCACCAGGCAGAGCCCAGTGTCTGACATTCACTTCTAACAGTAACCCCTCAGAGGTCGCTGTTATCGTCTCCATTTGTACACGGGGGAGATGGAGACAGAGTTACAGCAGCCGCTCGTTGTCAGAGCTGGGGTTTGAACCCCAGCGGTAGAGCTCCAGACTCTGGGGTCTTAGCACTCCTCACACTGGGCAGGAGGGAAGATCGAGGCCCAGAGGAGGGGGGTTTGCCGCAGTCTGAACACAGCTTACCTACTTCCACGTGTGTGCATGTACGTGTAGTGTGCGGGAGGTCGCAGGCTGGCCTGCCCCAGCATTCTCGGACCTCTGTCCCCATGGTGGCTGCTGAGGTTCCCAGGAACCCCGCCCCTGACACCACCAGCCGCCCCCAAATCAGCAGAGCCAGTGACGACCGGACATCTTCCGGTCCCCAGGAATGAGTCCCTGCCCCATGGTCCTGGTCTTCGGGTGCCGGCAGTCCCAGATAGACCACATCTACAAGGAGGAGACCCTGCAGGCCCGGAGCTTGGGGGTCTTCCGAGAGCTGTACACGGCCTACTCCCGGGAGCCGGACAAACCAAAGGTAATCTCGGCTCCTGCACAGTCCCCCAGCCCCGCTCACACACGGGCACACCCATGCACACCCCCCGGGACCCCCTGCCCCCCTGGAGTCCTCCTCTGTGACTGCTCTGCACTTCAGGGAGCATGGGGCCTGCGAGGGACAGTTTAAAGTATTTTACAGCCCCCGGTATATGCCACCGCTCCTGTGAAATACGCAGAACAGCCAAGTCCACAGGGGCAGACCTCGGAGTGGTGGTGGCCAGGGGCTGTGGGGCGGGGGAGGGAGGAGTGACCTGTCGCCAGTACGAGGGCTCTGCTGGGGTGACGAGGAGGTTTGTCACTACGTAGCGGTGATGGCTGTGCGACACTGGGAGTGCATTCATTAATGCCACTGGGTCGTGCACTGTAAAATGGCTAAATGGTAAATTTTAAGTTACGTGTATTTTAAAATACACAATACCGAATTTTAATGTGAATTAAAAATATATTTAACAGCCCGTAAGAAACCCTACCAGTCCTAATGGGCATGGCCACAGGACTGCAGCATGCTCCTGCCGGATCCTGGGGAGGTCTGGGGTGGGGAGGAACCCCGGGAAGTGGACCAGGACAGCTGGGGTGAGGGGCGACTCAGGGAACCTGGACAGTGGCCATTTGACCCCAGGCATAGAAGGGCATCAACACTTAAACAACCGGGATGGCCAAGCCAGGAAGTACCCGCTGAATGTGGGCCTCGCCCGGGGGTGCTTCCTGGGCTAAGACGTGCGGACCGAACTAGTCAAACCCCCCGGAGCCGGCAGCAAACAGCCTTGCGCCACCTCCCGTTCTCAGAGCCCACTTCCTACTCTGGCAGCAGCAGTGGCTCTGCGCAGGTGCGGGCTCACAGCCCCGCGCCCGGCCCCCTCTCTGGCTGTCCACCAGGGGCTTCTCTGGCCCTCCGGCCTAGCACCGCCTGCCGTGAGAACCCCACTCCTGCATGTGTGTGCCCTTCACACCTGGGGGGCTGCCACGGTTGTCGGAGTGAGGAGCAGGTAGACAAGGCGCCCCTCTCTGAGGCCCCTCCAAGAGATGGTTCTGGGGTCCTCGGTAGAGCTGAGGTCCAAAGTGGGGAGCAGCTCCTTTGCATGGCCTCGGGTCAGCTCTCCCCGGGGTCACCCCTCCTAGTCCCCAGGGATCACCTCACCTACAGCACTGCCTGCCCGCAAGCTCCCTGGGGGGTGTCACACAGCCGGCTCCTCGTCACCGGTCCCCTGCCCCCCGCAGAAGTACGTGCAGGACGTCCTGCAGGAGAAGCTGGCGGAGCCTGTGTACCGAGCCCTGCGGGAGCAAGGGGGCCACATTTACGTCTGCGGGGACGTCACCATGGCCGCCGACGTCCTCAAAGCCATCCAACGCATCATGGCCCAGCAGGGGAAGCTCTCGGTGGAGGACGCCGGCGTGTTCATCAGCCGGCTGCGGGTGAGTGACCAGCTGGCTTCTCGGGTCCCTTTCTCGGCATCCAGTGTCCTGCCTCCTCTTCCTCCCCCACCTGCCTCAATGGTTAGGGGAGCCCTGGTGACATCCCCGCTCCTGTCACTCCATGCATGGCTAGGGTAGAGGTTCAGGTGGTCCCAGCCCACAGTGGAGAGAAAAGCAAGGGTGGCGGGCACGCGGGTGAGTGTATCACATACGACTGGGGCTGTGGTAGGAGAAAGTGGCGGGCAGGTCGGTCACTGGGTAGCTGGGCAGAAGCCATCCTAACCCAGCTTTTCCTGCCCCAGAACCAGGCGGCAGCTCTGAGTGGGGCAGGAAAAGGGCCCTGCATGGAGAGGCCTACCCCCGGGAGGCAGGTGCGAGTGGAAAGCCATCCCTTGCTCGGCCCCCTAAGCTGTGAGCCTCGGCCTGGAGCTGTGCCCATCCCAGAAGGAGAGCCACCTTCTCCCCCTTTGCACAGAGCGATGGCTAAGAGTGGTCCAGCCAGCAAAGGCCTGTGTGCCCCCCATAGAATGAGTCCAGGTCTCCGCAAAGCTCCAGGGGTGATCCCCAACTGCCCCGGCTTCCCTCAACGGGCAGCGATCCGCCAGTTTTGCAGAAGGAGCCTTTGCTGTAAACCTGATGCTAAACCCCCAGAAGGGCAACAAAACAAATACATAAAGGACTTTCTGGCAGAAATGTCGGCGAGCCGAGGGGCGTCGTGGAGGCCCCCACCACCCGGTGTCTCCGGCACCAGCCTGGGGAGCCACTCTCACAGATTCCTGAGAGCTCCGCAGAGTGGGGTGGAGAGACCACCCCCACTTAAAACACAAGCCCCTTCTACAGACGAAGAACTTTCTTCAGAAACCCTTCTGAGCTGAAGCCTGTGCATCACTGTGCCCCAGAAGTCCCTGCTCTGGCAGCTGGGGCGGCGTCCCCTGGACGCTCCGCAGCCCTTTTCCTTCCCGCCTCCGTGGGCCGACAGGCTGTGCTGCCTCCCACTGGACCCTCCGCGCCCAGACCTGAACCTGCGGGGGCGGCGGGGGGGGGGGGGACGAGGCAGGAGGGCGGCGAGGTTCCCATCCGTCAGACCTGCGCACCTCCTCTGTCCTCGGATGGACGCAGCAGCAGCCTCGCTCCCCCATGGGACCGGAAGTGGGTCTGGGTCACACCGCGTTCCTCTGGGGACCGGTTTCTTTAGACGTAGTTCATCCTGTGTGTCCGTCCGCCTGTCACCCGTCTCTGGGCCCCTGGCTGGCGTTTGAGGGCTATTTCCTGGCTGTTTCTGTGCCCTAGGATGACAACCGCTACCATGAGGATATTTTCGGGGTCACCCTGCGCACGTACGAAGTGACCAACCGCCTTAGATCTGAATCCATTGCCTTCATTGAGGAGAGCAAAAAGGACACCGACGAGTAAGCCGGCCCTGCCCCCTGGGGCCGGGGTGGGCGGAGCCCTCTCTCCTGGGCCCCGGCATCCTCGGTGGGGCTTTCCTACAGAGGGGCCCCCACCCACAGAGAGCCGCCGCAGCTGCACTGGGCCACCCCTGACCTGCAGAACCTAAACCTCTGGGGTGGGGGTGCAGCAGTTCGTGTTTTAAGGAGTGCCCAGGGGTATTGTAGGGTGCCCTCCAGTGTGGGAACCCCAGCTTTGAATGCCGGCTTCTGCCTGAAGTGCCCCCTAGTGGAGCGATGGCTCAGCAGTCTCGACAAAGGTGTATTCTTAGGGTCCACACCACCTCTCTCACCCCCGCCCCCAAAATTGCTGGGAACGCTCTCATTGATGCAAATTCACGTTGGCATTGTTTTGACAATGTCACTCCTCCTCTGGAAATTTCTGGAAACAGTCTGGGGTGCCACAAGATTGGGACCAAGTCTCACTATTGAAACCTGACCGCAGTGCTGTGACACCTCAGCCCTCAAGTATAACCTCACCCCGCCCCACCCCCCGTTCCCTGTCCCAGAATGCCATGCAGCCCCCACCACGTGCTCTTGAACTTGGGTGGGAAACGGGGCAGAGGGCACACACTGCTCTCAGGTAGCCCCGTGGTTTTCCCGTACAACACAGCAGTCTTGAAAACGTACGTTTGTGTCCAAGAGGCTCACGCTATGGCCATTGACCTCACAGCTCCTTCGGCTGCCACAGAGCCCCCGAGAATGTCCCTCTTCCCGGCTGCTAGTGTTGCTGAGCAAGCGTTCGCACGTTTGTTCATTCGTCCATTACACGCCCCCGCTGGGTGCCAGGTGCCTCCCTTGTCGCTGAGGCCCGGAGGAAATGAACATGAGGACCGAGTTTAGGGAGCGCCCAGAGCTGAGGGCGGCGCTCTCTGGTGTCTTTAAGGAAACAGCAGCCTTGCTCCTGTGGCGCTAACTCCCCCCTCACTTCTTCTCCCGCAGGGTTTTTAGCTCCTAACCGGATCCTCTGCCCAGACTGTCGGCAGGGGGGCCACCCCGCGCGCTCCGGCGGGGGTGGCGGCAGGTTTTGTAAGCGTGGACACTGCTGAACCCTCCCTGTGGGACCCCACGTGGCCCCCTGCTCTGCCTCTCGTCCTGTCGCCGTGTCCTGGTTGTCCTCTGGTTTCTCGCCTCTCCGTGTTTCCTTGAACTTGGGTTTTCTCCTTGAGTTTTCCTGCTGCGGTGCAATGCCTTTATGATCTGCAGTGGCTCTTACGAGACTGCCCCCCTGCTTCCTCTTCCTGACAAGGACAAATCGGCGGTGCATGAAGGCACTGGGACAGGGGCGTCCCTGGAGCCAGGGCTTGTTTTCTGGGGCGCCCCTGGAGAGGCGGCAGGGACCGCACGGGAGAGCTCGGAGCCCGTCTCCCAGCCGCTGAAGCCCCACCTCACCCGTGTGCACGGCGGCGTTCTGGTGGTAACACACGGGAAGGCGTGTGGGTGCGTGTGGCCGGCCTGGGTCACGAGGTCCGTCCTCTTGCCTGCGCCATCATGCTGCCTGTAGACCCTCGATGGCAAGAAACGTGGCCCAGCCTGTGTGGGTGGCCCCCATGTCGGTGCCTGTGTCCCTGGAACACGCGGAAGCCCCCAGTGGTCCTGGTTATAAAGGGTCAGGGGACAAAGGTGTATGATGACCCAGGGGGAGTCTCCAAGGAAAGGGGGAACTGGAGGACTAGGTGCGTCCAGATTCTGGCATCAGTGAGAGGAGCCCCCGCTGGGAAATGAGCCCATCCGCTGGATTAGGCAGCCCGGCCTCCCAGAGCAGCCCCAGCCACGAGGCCAGAAGCCGTGCTGTCCAAGGGAGCATGCTGGAAAGACGAGTCCTCTCACCTTTGCCTGCCAGTGACTTGGGACAAGTCACCTGTCCTCAGTTTCCCCTCGTTTTAACATACGAATGGACCGGACCGACATGTCGTGAAGACTGGAAGCAGTATCAGGGAAGCATGTCATCGTCTTGTTCTTATCCCTCCCAGTGGGACTTGCTGGTTTGGCCTCGGGGATGACAGGAGGGCAGGCAGGTCAGGTGGGTCGGGTGGGGAAGGGGAGCCCTATTGCCGCACTGCGTGGCTTCTCCTACAGGACCGCGCTGAGGGTGGGAGGGGCCCGGCCTTCTGCCAGCGACCCACCACGTTTTTAACCTGCTGAAATAATCTTAACAAATGAATTGTCCTCCATGCAGAGAAAACGTGGGCAGCAAAGTCACTAGCGGGAATCGGGGCTGGTACAATTTCTCCCTGGCAGGCAAGCTGCGGAGTTTACCCCCTGGGAGCAAATGGCACAGGAGGGTCCCTTTTGACACGGAAATGCTGACAGTCAAAGGCAGGCAGGCCCAGAGAGAGCCAGGAAGTCCCAGTCCTGCCGCCAGGGACCGGCTCCGCAGCTCTGCTCAGGGCCTCCAGGGGCAGAAGCATTCAGCCGGCCCCACCCTCCTGCTGGATTTTTGTCACGCAGAAAGGCAGCATTTGCTTCACAGGCTGCACCAGGGGCCTGCCTTTCCCCACGCTCCATGAGGGGCGTACCAAAGAGAGAGCCCTGGCCCGCCTGGGAGGGGCCTTAGAATGGGGGTCCAAGGAGGTGTTGGGGAGGACTCCTCCGAGACTCTTTAAGTCAACGGGTAGACAACATCTCGCCTTTTCCCACCCTCCCTGGCCACCCCCACCCCCGGGACAGATTCATGTCCTCCCTGCCTTCTTGCTGCTCAAGCTTCCATGGGCACAGAGACCAGACGTTTGTGTGGCATGCTCCCTGACCCCTTCCTGACAGCCTGGGGGGAAGCCCACTGTGAACCCCATCCGTCCTGCAGGCTGGACTCTGTCTCCCAGTAGCTTTCCTTCCGGGGACTTTCCAGTCCCTGGGGGTCACCAGCGCCCCAGGGCCCGCACTGCTGTGCGCAGCCCCCAGCAGGGAGGAATCCCCAGCCCATGCTCCCCCTCTCCCAGCCGAGCTCTCGGCACGGACGCCTCCCCCCACCCCGCTGCACAGACACTGGTGCGTGGGCTCTGCCAGGCGCCTAGCTCCGACATCCCTGTGCTCCCAGAAGTAGGCCTGCAGATGGAAACATCTCGTCGTCTTATCAGGGAGGCCAAAGAAAGACACGATTACTTAACCAGGATTCGTCTTTCCTCCCAAGAAGGATTTTTTCCTTAAGTAAACACCGTTCAGCCACAACACAGCTGCTTGGTAACTCCTGGCCCCGAGTCAGAGACCAGACCTGTCTGCTTCTCTCTGTCAGAACCCCTGACACCCAACGCCTGGCTGGAATGAGCCTTCGAAGCCCAGGAGAGTGGAGCCCTGGGGTGGGGTTAGCGAGAATCGGGGCGTGTAAATGCTGCCCTCTTGTGGTAGCCTTTAGTTCAGTCCCAGTAACCAAAAGTAGGTGCAAAATTCGGTTTAAGGATAGATTAGCAAAATTAGGGTTGACTGGGCATTTGGGGGTTACTCAGGCTCCAGACCTCCTACTCCCTCTCCCCCTTGAACTGGCTTTCAGGAGCTCCAGTCCCGTTGAAAGTGAGTGGAAGTGAGCTGGCCGGCGGGAAGGGGCCATCCCCTGAATAGTCAGTCACGCTCTCCCGCCACCGAGACTGAGAATCCAGTCCCTTCACCTCGTGTGAGGGAAGCCGTAGTCACACACCCCGAAAGGAGAACGTCTCCCCTTGGTTTCTATGCAGTGAGACAGCCGGGTAGTTTTCTCTTGTGTGTGTCGGGGGTGCTTCAGGCCCACCAGTACGGAATTTGGGAAGCTGGTTGGAGTCCAGAGGGTGAGCTAAGGTTTGCCCATTCGCTTTCAGCCGGCCGTAATCACTGGTACACTTCGTCTCCGCCGCCTCTGTCTCCCAATGAGCCCCTGTGTCTGCAGACGGCTGTGGGCTGGTGAGCTGTTAGCCCTTCTGGGTCTGCCATACGCCTGCATGACAGAGGGGATTCAATGAGGCACTGCTCCTAAGTTGTCACAGCGCCAGGCCCCTTGTAAGCAATCACATTTTATTTCCCCACTTCATCTGGAACACACCCTGCTTCTCCGGGGTGCGGAAGGCACAGGGCGGTGTGCAGAGCAAACGCAGCCCCCAGCTTAGAGACAGTCAGGACCTGGTGTGCGGGGACACAACTCTCAGAGCTGATGGCAGTGTCTGGGGCTCCAGAGGCGGGTGGGATCCCACCAGCGGGTTTGGGGGGACAGGTTTGCCTGGAAGTAGGAAGAGGGAGAGGACAAACAAGGATGGGGGGCCTGGAGGATGAAATGGGGGTGGTGCCAGAAGTGCCCCACTTTGGAAGGCTGAGGAGGGTCAGGCTGGCGAGCGGGGCACCGGGAAGGTGCTGGAGGGCCAGAGAGTGGGGAGGGGCGAGTGGCCCGTTAAGGGGTTTTTTACTTTAAGGGGAGCCTTTGAGAATGTTTTCAAAAGGGGAAAAAAGAGGACTGGAGTTACGCTTAGGAAAGAATGTTCTGGCAGCAGCATAAGGCACAGAGAGCTGGGCTGTTGACCTGCGGCAGGTGATGTCCAGAGCAAAGGCTGGAATGAGGGAAGAAACAGATAAAGCGATAACAGAGATTCCAGGAGTTTCATCAACAGGACCTGGCGACCTGTCTCTTGTGGAAGATGGAAACAAACAAGAAAGTCAAGATTCTTGACTTTTGGTTGAGAAAGGGGGCTTAGGAGATAAAAAAAACAGGCTCGAGAGAAAGATGAGTTTGTGACACCCTAGTGATAACTGGGCGAGTCCACGGGGTCAGTCCTTCCAAGGGTCGGCGGGCTTGTGCACAGGATAAAAAGTGACCCCAGGCCCCAGGCCCATAGGCCTTGGCCTTTGAACCCAGGACTTTTCTTGCCAGACGTGCTCCCAGAAGCCACCTGCTTGGGGCTCCAAAAGGAGGTCGTGTTTGTCCTAAGTCCAAAATGAGTGAAGTTTTCTGGGGCACACGGCCCCTGCCAGAGTGGGCAAGCCAGACATCTGGCCCTTCTCCCCTCCGGCACCGGCCCTCCCATGTGGCCTTTTGACTCCTGCCACTGGGAGAACCTTGGCCTAAGACTGTGTGTCTGGCTGGCCGTGTGTGTCTGTGTATTCCCATCTGCCCTGCCTCTCTCTCCCCAACGTGTCACTGAGCCCACCTTGTCCATTAAGCCTTCTGTCGGAGTGCGCAAGTTAACCTGAGACTGCCTGCAGGTGACAAGGAGGAAGAAATGCCGGTCTGAGCTTCCAGTATGAAGCGTCCATGCATACCCCCTGCCTTCTCCCAGCCCTCGTAATGTCTGCCGTGTCCGCATGCCCTGTTTGGCCCAGGAGCTGGGTGGAGGACACAGAGGTCTGGCCATCTGAGGGAGGGGCCTGCCTCCCAAAGACCCACCACAGGTGGCTCCCATGAACCTGAATTTGGCCTTTTGGGGGCTGATACCTGCCTGGCCTCTCCGGTCCCTGCCTGGTGACAAAGGGGTCCAAGAGGAAAAGCCCCGCTCACCAACCTGACCCTCCTCAGCCTTCCAAAGTGGGGCACTTCTGACACCGCCCCCATTTCATCCTCCATGCCCCCCATCCTTGTCCCCAAACTCTGACGTGTCTCACCTGTGAGGACCTGGGAAAGCAGATCTGTTGGGGTCTCTTGTCAAAGCCACGGGCAAGGAAGGTGGTCAGGGATAAAAATGCCTTAGTTTGTTTTGGCCCAGAACGAGCAGTTCAGAATGAGTAGGACATGTGTCTCTGGCCCGGGACAGAGCCCAGTCTTCAGGAGGGGCCCGGGCAGGCAGGGACAAACCCACCTGAGGATGCTGTTGGCCGCAGCCTTCTAGAAAGAGACTGCAGCACATCAGAGTGCCCAGACTTGGCCCCTGGGCCCCAGGAAAATTGAGGGTCCATCAGCCTCAGCGATGTTGGCATTGGAGGCTGGAGAATTCTTTGTGGGGTGAGGGGGGGCTATCCTGGGCACTGGAGGAATGTGAGCTGCCAGTCGCAGCCCCCCCCCCCCAAAACATGACAACCAAATGTGTCCTTGGACATTGCCCAGTGTCCCTGGGGGCGAGCCGAGCATTCCTCGGCTTGGGTGACTTTGCTGCTGTTACCCTCCACCACCACACCGGGACTTGGAGGGTTTTGAGGGGGTGAAAGGTATGGCTTCACACACTCCCTCCCAAGACGGAAGGATGACCGTTGTGGGTCAGGGACAGGCTATGCCCTGGGCATCCGTTCGGACTCAGGCCCACAGAGGCCTAAAGCTCTCTGCGCCCTGCCTCCTGCCCCCACGCTGTGCTCCGTGTGGCTCTGTTGTCGTGATCGTGAGACCCCCTCTGGGCTCCGCACTGACTTTCCGGAAGGCTGGGGTTGTGCACACGCAGCTGGTCGCTCTCGAGGCTGCGCCGTAGGTTTCCACTCTGGGGCTGGGGGACTGGGCCGGTGGGCAGAGGACGTCTCATCTGGACACACACACACACACACACTGTCAGAAAGTTGGACTGCCCCCCTACCTCTGAGCTCTCGATGCTGCTACTCTCTGCCCCGTGTCCCGTGTGCCCCAGCACCTTCCGCAAAGGACTGACGCCCGCCCCACGCTCTGCGCGGTTGCCCAGGCTGTGTTCGCCGCATGCTCTTCCTCTGTATAGTCCTCACCTTCTAATTTGATGGAAGTCAACAAAAGTCTACTTATGCCTGTTTGCATCATGGTGAAAATATTAAAAAGTGGACTCCACTTGGCCGACTGCTCTCTTTTGTTGGCCTTGCTTGGGATCGCCTGTGCCCTCGCCCACTCTCGCAGGCCAGGCCCTCCGGGAAGCCCACCCTGAGACGGGGTACCGGGAGGCTGACCGGGGAATGGCCTTGGGTAGGGAAAAAGGGCAGGGAGGTGGGGGCGGGGGGAGCAGCCCAACTAACTCGGCAGAGGGAAAACGTGAGCTGTGCTGCTGTCTCAGCCGAAGCTCCCGACAGCCCCGCGGGGAACTCTGAAGGTGACCCTCAGGGCGAGCTGCTGCTCAGAGGCCGAGCAGGAATCGGGGCCTGGCGCCGCACTGCCCGTCAGAGGCGCATTCCAGAAGATAAGGGCCGACAGTCGTTAACCACTCCTCCCCCCCAGAACACTGGGACCTGGGACCATTGCTGTCCCTGTTTTAAAGCCTGGGAAACTGAGGCAGAAGGATATCGGCCAGCTTGAGCTAGGTCAGCATAGGTGGTGACTGTCGGGTGGAGTCGGAACCCCGACTGTTCGGCCCTGGAATCTGCATTCCTCGCCCCCAGCCAGTGCAGCTGCTAGGAGACCCAGAGGGCCACAGGACAACGCCCCACTCCCCCACTTTCTACCTGTGTGGCTTTGGATAAGTTACCTGGCCTCTCTGTGCCTCCGTTCCCCATAAAATAAGCCGTGCTGGTTCCATGGTAGCTGCGTGGGGATGGGGCTCGGTGGGCGGCTGTGTGCAGCACAGCGGGGACGGGATTGGGGGGGCGGGCAGCCTTGTGTTGCAGAGCAGACAGGGTTAGTGCATCAGGGCCGGAGGGCCAGGCCCTCCCCACTGGGAGCTGCAGTGGGGACAGACTGGCTGTGGTGTCACCAGTGGTGCCGGCGAGGAGAACGGGGAGCTTGTGTTCAGAACCCCACACTCCCCGTGGCGGGTAGGGGGCGGGGCCTGCAGGGCCAGAGAGTGGGGCGTGCCGGCAGCTGGCTGGCCCGAGGGAAGGCGAGGGCCAGTCATTCCTTGAAGTCCTGAGGACAGTTCTGAGGCCTGCGCTGGCGCCCCTCTGTCTGGTTTCATCAGAAAGTAGCCGGGGGGCTGTTCCACCTTAAGGCACTGGAGCTGAAACACAGCCTAGGTCCAGATGTTATCTTCAGTGGGACCTTGTGATCGTTAGTCAAGCCCTGGCTCTGTCTTCTGCTGCCCCAGGGGGCTGCCGATTTTCCAGGGGAAAGGCTAGGCCTCTGAGGACTGGGAGAGGGAAGGAGAGAGAATTGCTAGAGCTGGGGTTTAGGGCTAAATTTAATCCAAGTCTTAAGGACCCTCGGTTTCACGTACACGAGTAAGGAAAGGTCCACACTGGGGTTCCTTCCGACTCTCTCGGCCTTCTTCTCTCCTTGAAGCTCAAACAGCGCCACCTCGATGTCACCGGCCGCCTGATGCCGAGGCGCTGGGTTTCTCGGGCCTCCTCAGCCCACCTGCCCTCGTGGCAGCCACCTGTTTTAGAAGCCGATTGCCAGCCTCTCCCTGCACCTGCCCGTTAGCACTTGCTGGGAGTAAGGCCTGCCACCTGCTTACATTTTTCACCCTTTCCCCTGAGTAACCCGTGCACACATTGGAGTTTTGACAGTCTCGGTGTCAGAGGTGGCTGGGGACAACTGAACGTTTCTGTGCATCCAGATGGGGGTGGCTTCTGTTGCTACCAGGAGAAAAATACAAGTTTACACCAAAACAGAACCTTCCCAGCCATATATCCAAAACAGAAGAGAATGGAAAACAGCTTGGGTTGGGGGAAAACAAAGAGTTTTTGAGTCAAAGGGCTTCAGGTGGCCCGGGCTGGGTGGCTCAGTTGGTTAGAGTGTCACCCCCATACGCCAAAGTTTGTGGGTTTGATCCCTGGTCAGGGCACAAACAAGAATCAACCAATAAATGTGTGAGCAAGTGGTGTTTTTCTCTCTCTCGAGTGAATAAATTTAAAAAAATAGTAAAAGAATGTGTTGGGCTTCATAGTTAAGTTAAATACTAAAAATAAACTTATTTTTTTTGTACCCTTGGCAAAATCAAAAGAACAAAAGCAGGGAAAATATTTACAGTCGGGCGGATCAATATAGATAGAGCTCAACCCAATCACCAAAAGGAATTTGCTTTAGCAAGGGCCTTGGGAGGAAAGTAGGATTGTTAATGAAATACCAGAAGATTAAAGCCAGGTGATCAGTAAAGTGATTTGGGGGCCGGGAGGGGGCCAGGAGTGGCTGGTCTCCTGACTGTCTGCATCCCTGTTTTCTCAGCCAGAACTCAGAGTTGAGGTTGGAAGTCCATAGCCAAAGGCTGACTCAGTTCCGCCCTAACTTACTCGTGTCTAAGAACTTGGAGATCTTTAAGGGTGGTGAGTTCTGCTGTCCACTCCGTTCCTGTTCCTGGTCTTGCAGGAATGTGACTGGGCGAAGGACTCGACGCGAGAAAGCCTTGAGATGTGCCCTAAACTCGGGGGGGTAGTGTCTGTGGCGTTAGCTAAACCCTGTGCACTGAGCGATTGACTCGGTTTTCTTGGGAAGGCTTTCAAAAGAGTCCTTCAGGGAAGTGCAGTTGGTAGCAGACAAGCTGCTGGAAAAGTGTGTGAGGACAGGGACACCTGCTTCTCTTTCCTCTAAGATGCCAGGCATCATCCTCCTCGAAAAGCACACAGTGTCCTCACAGTGCCCTTCCAGAAACATCTCTCTCACCCAGGCGTGGGTTTGCTCGAAGGCATCCGGCGCCACTAGAGACCGGCCAAGATTCCGTGCCTGCTCTGGCCACGAGCAGCCTCCCCGCCCCCCACAAGCCTCCCCTTCTGCACATCTACCTCCACAGTTCTAAACACAGCTTTTCTGCGCCATCTGCCTGCCCTTAGCTTCCGCCACTTGCCCTCCCCGGACTCGGCCGAACCCCAGTCCAGGGCCGAGGGTTTGAGGCAGACACTGTGTTTTCCGGGCTCTGTGCTCCAACTGCACTTTCGGTCTGCGCCAGTCGCGGGGCCCCGCCTGGAAGTCTTGCTTTGCAAGCGTGGCGTGCGTCTGTGCGTGTCCTCTGCTTCCTCCATGGAGTCGTCACCTATTGCCTCAGTGACACTGGGCAACTGTCAACAAAATCTCCCTGGCTCACGGCGTGATTGCTGCACCGGCCGGAGTCACGTTGCCGTGGGCCAAGGAACACAGCAGACACACAGGCTTCCGTCGGGAGGGGCGCGGCCCCGCCGCCGTGTCTGTTTCAGCCGCGGATGCGCCGTCAGAGACTTCGGACGCCCACAGCCGTTAGACGACACGTGGGTGTTGTCTTAAGCCACCAAGTTGGGGTAATTAGTTCAAGCAACAATAGAAAACTAAAATATATTCATTCCTTATGGCTGTATCCTGGGGAAGAAACCATTTCTGTATGTTTTCCAGCTTCTAGAAGCTGTTCATATACCCTGGCCTATGGCCCAGCACCACTCCAATATCTGTTTTGGTTTTTTTTCTTTATTTACTTATTTTTAGACATAGTGGAAGGGGGGAGAGAGAGAATGAGAGAGATACAGAGATATCAGTGTATGGCTGCTTTTCACTAGCCCCCTACTGGGGACCTGGCCTGCAACCCAGGTATGTGCCCTGACCGGGGATCCCAATATCCGTTTTTATTGTCACCTCTCCTCTCTCTGACCCTGACCTGTCACCCTGCTTGGGACTCTGGTGATGACATTGTCCAGGATAATCTCCCCGTCTCAAAATTTCTGGCTTCATTACATCTGCATTGCTTTTGCCACATGAGAGCCCTGTGACATTGTGACTTTCAATAAGAAATATCTGTTCGGTCTTCATCCCCGTACTTAAAACCCTTGGAGTTCCCTCGGTGATGAGAGCAGTAAAGGTGTCTTGTTATTCCTGACAAACTCTGCTCAAACACACCTGAGTGCATGTTAATGAGTGACTAATGGGAAGCCCCTGAGAAGGGGGCTAGTTGCCGGGGGAACCAAGCAGGTGATCAGAGGGTTGAAAGTTTCGGTCCCACCCCCGGAGCTCAGGGAAGGCAGAGGAGCCGGAGGTCAAATCCCCAGGGATCTGGGATTTAACCTAGTGTGCCTCTGTAATGAGTCCTCCATGGGAACCCAGAAGAAGAGGGTTCGGGGAGCTTTCGGGGTGGGGAGTGTGCAGAAGGGGCTGGGGGAGCGTTGCCCCTGCGGAGGGCATGGAAGCTTCTCGCCTTTTCCCCAGACCTCACCCTGCTCACCTCTTCCACCTGGCCCTTCTGAGCTATGTCCTCTTACTGTAAACCTGTAACCTCGTAAGTAAGATGTTTCTCCGAGTTCTGTGAGACGCTCTAGTGAATCAGTCGAACACAAGGAAGGTACCGTGGGAACCTCCAGTCTGCAGCTGGTCCGCCAGAAGCGCAGGTGGCAACATGGACCAGAGCTGGCTTCTGAAGGCGGGGGGCAGTCTCGTAGGACCGAACCTAAACCTGTGGAGTCTGCCTCCAGGTCATGGTGTCAGATGGAGGGTGTCAGAATTGAGTTTGAATTGCAGGACCCCCAGCTGGTGCCTAGTGGTGTGAGAGGGAAGGTAACCCCACATCCTAGTGATACAAGGGTGGGCAAAAGTCAGCTTGCCGCTGTAATGCAAATAACACAACCATGAATAGAGAATAATACAAGAGGGAATTCTGTTTCAGGTACGTGTAACTGGAAACCTACTTTTGCCCACCCTGGGGTAGTCACAGGTTTTGGGGGGCTCATCTCAGCCCACCCTCCCGCCCCCAAAGGTTCTGGTCCCCCGCACAAGCAGAGCAGAGTCAGCTCAGCTGACTTTCACTGACAGGATTAGTTCTCGCGTGCGGCAGAAAACACAGTCAGGACCCACTATTGCCAGGCCCTTTTGTGGGCCCCGGAGATCGGCCAGGGCGGCGTCCCATTCTCCTGGAGGGAGAGACACCACCAGCTAGTGGTTGGGTGGTGTCTCTCACACAGCAGGGCAGTGTGACGGGGCAGACAGGGGGTCGGGGGAGGCCCCGTCGGCGAGGGGACTCCCGGGGACCCGAGGGGGGTGCGGAGCGAGCACAGGAGGGGGGTGGGGGCTGAGCTGGTCTGAAGACCGCGTCCACAGGTCGGGTCCCGTCACACCCAGGACATTCAGTAAATGCCACACATATCTGAGCGAGATTAGACAGGGGCCCTGCTCTCAGGGAGGTTAGAATTTTAAGATTTTTTTTTTAAGATATTTGAAGGGAGGCAGGAAGAGAGGGAGGGGAACATCAATCGGTTGCCTCTGGTACACATACCGACCAGTTACTGAACCCCCAACCCAGGCGTGTGCTCGGACTGGAAACCGGACCAGCCACCTTTTGCTCTGTGGGTTCAATGCCCAACCCACTGAGCCACACTGGTCAGGGCTGCGGGCTGCCATTTTGCAGAAAGAGACCCGTTTACCGTGGAGCTAATGAAACCTCACTTTGGGCCCCTTGCTTGGCAAGACCCCACCCCAGGCACCCTGTGTTCTCGTCCTACACAAATGCTCTCCTGTTGACTTAGGAGCTCACCCCTGGGGCTTGCTTTTCTAAACTAGGGCCTCCAGGCAGGACCCACCAAGCCTAGACTGCCCATGCTGGTGGGTGAACGCCATAGCCACCCAGTGCGCGTAGGAGGGCAGCTCGGGAATGTGTCCTGCGTGAAAGGGAGGGGGTCCCAGGTGGGCCTGAGACAGAAGCCTGTGGTCAGCAGACATATTTCTGTAGACAGGGTCCGGAGCTGGGACCTAAAGGGGCTGGGAAGGCAGCCCTCCAGGAGGACACAGGTGTATTAACCAGCCCCTCGGGTGGGAGGAAGAATCTGGGGAGATGGACCAGAAGAGAAGGGAGTGTATTCGGCATTTATGCGAGAAAGAAGGCAAGCCACTGAAGATGTGGAAAGGAGTTGAAATGGTCTCTCAGGCCAGTTGGTGGAGATCTCATGGGAGAGGAATGTTCATGTCCCCCAGCCAAAGATAAGCGGAGATACACCGATAGTCCACAGAAATGAGTTCTCAGCCTCCTGCTGCAGGAGGAGGGGCCCCAGAGACACTGGGGAGGCCGGGTCACAGGCAGCCAGGGGGGGATTTCTCTAGGATTTGGGTTTGTGCTAGATGATTTTAGCAGGTCCCAGGATAGCCGGGGGCCAGCTCTCAGCAGAATACGGTTGCCTATTTAGCAAGAGGGTACTGTGAGAGAGATGTTAAAACAGTGTTCCCTGTGGCCAAAGGGGAAAGGCAACCATCCTTTCTTTCTTTGTTAGAACATTTCCTGGAGCAGTTGTGTGTGTGTGTGTGTGTGTGTGTGTGTGTGTGTCCTGTGTCTGAGAGGTGTGTAAATCTGTTTGGTGTGTGCTGTGATTTTAAATGATGGTCAAGTAGACATACCAGACAATGTACCACTTAAACTGTTTTAAAGAACACAGCTGATGGCACTGAGGACACTCACAGGGTTGTGCAACCGTCTGCATGATCTCTTTCCAGAACCTTTCCATCCTCCTGAGCAGAAACTCTGTCCTCATGAAGCAAGAACTCTCCCCGCCTCTCTTGCCCCCAACCTCTGAAACCTATGACGACGGCCTGTTTCTCCGAATTTTCCTAATCTAGATATTCCGTCTACCCGGCCTCACGCAATATCTGTCCTTTCCCGTCCGGCTTATGTCCCCCAGCATCGTGTTCTCAAGGTCCTTCCAGGCTGCAGTGTGGGTCAGAGCCTCCTTCCTTCTCATGGCCGAGTGCTAGCCCACGTACAAATATCCTACAGTTCAGAAATCTTTTAAAAAGTAAAAGAAAGAAAGAAAAAATAATAAGCCTCTTGCCACTGTGATGGCCCAGGAATGCTTTCCTTAAGGGTGTGGGCACTGTGGCCTTGGAATGACACTGCGGGGCAGGTGGTGTCCCCATCTCCCCGGACGTGGGAGGGCGGCCTGACCACCCCACTTCACACCTGCCTGTCATAACAATGACTAGCTTTATTACCCCCCGGAGACAAAAGCAGTCAGGGAGCACCATGGGCACCCCAACTACCAGATAAGCTTAGGGTGAACTAGGCACAGTTAGGTCCTCTTACATGAGGACAAGTCACCATTAATCTTGCCCACGTGTATGTAACGCAGTGCGTGGCTGAGTACAGAAGAGGGTGGGGTTTCCCTCCGTCTTCTGTCATCTCGTGAGTAGGGTACCTGGGATGTCCATGACAGTGTGGCTCAGTGCTTGTTCACTAATCAAACTGTCCCCCTCTGGTAGAGTTGTGGCAAGGAGTTTCTGGATTGGCAGGAAACTTCGTTGTTCCTTTGCCGACAACATTTTGATCGTCTTTGATCAGAAGACAGAAAAACGGGGGCCAGGGTGTCACTGATTGGACAGCAGTGGTCGCTCGTGAGAACGGCTTACCAACCATCCGTGCAGCTGAGGGGTCTGCCTTCCATGTCACAGGCTGGAAACTGCCCATCGGGTCCCAGGGCCATGGGAGCTGATTTTCAGGCTCTCGGGTCAGGGCCAGGGTGGAAGCCAGGAGGACAGAGAGGAACCCCAGGGCAGACGTGGGCTGGGGCCGGGGCTGGGGCTGAGGAGACACAGAAGGATACAGATGTGAGAAACGTTAGGAGTGATCTTTCAGAAAAGAAACTTCCCTGTTCCACATACCGATGCACAGGGAACCCCACTTCTGTTGGGCATTTGGGCGTGGCCGATGCTTCCCAGCACACGTGAGGCACACTCCCAGCCCTCTCCCCAGGCCCTGCGGGACCCGACAGAAGTCAGCAGAGTCTGTGCGGTAGTGGAGCACAAGGCATTCATGATAATATAGATACTGTCCCATCTAATAGGACGAGCTATTGTTATCCTCATTTTCATGGGTGAGAAAACCAAGGCACTGAGATGTTAACCCGCGGGGGGCATTTGTGTGGTGAGGTGCCAAGGATAGCGGCAAGTTCTGGTCCTAGGCAGAAGCCATGGGGAGGGACAACGTAAGTGGGGTGCGGGGGGTGTGAGTCCCGTCCCGGCTAAGCTCAATCCCAGGGGCCCAAAGGGGACGTCAGGTGACTGGTTGGCTAAGCGAGTCCAGGTCTCGGAGGAGCAGGCTGAAGAGAGAAATGCGAACACTTGAACTGGCTTTGGATTGTCATTCAAAGTGTGGACCGGGGTAGCAAAGTGAAAGAGGGGGGCCTGTCACTGTGCCCCCCGGTCCCCCAACACCTACCCTCTGGGTGAGCCTGCAGAGGAGACGGAGAAGGAGCAGCTGTAGGGACAGGGCGGGGCCGTGTGGGTCAAGGTGAGTCAGCCTCTCCAGACGACCGACCGGGTAAACAACAACGAAGGCCCGCCCAGACTCGGTCCCAGACCTTCCATACTCCAGGGCCTCCTCTAAGCTTTCTGTTCTGATGACTGTGGTCGCGGCTGCCATGCTAGCACTGGCCCCCAATTCCTGTGCTGAAGCCCCAACCCTCTGTGACTGTATTTGGAGACGGTCTTTAGAGAGATCCTTGAAGTCAGATGAGATTGTGAGGGTGGGTCCTCATCCAAAAGGTCTGGTGTCCTTAACAGAAGTAAGGGCATGCGTGCACACATGCACACACGCACACACACAAATACCATGTGAAGACACGGGGAAGACAGCCATCTACAAGCCAAGGAGAGAGGCTCCAGAACAAAACCCCAACCCCAGTGGGTGACACCCTGATCTCAGACTTCTGGCCTCCAGCACCTCGAGCAAATAACTTGCTGTTCGGCCACTGAGCCTGTGGCACTCGGTTATGGCGGCCCCAGCCAACCCGTGCAGACAGCAACACATCTTTAAACAAATGTATTGAGATGAAATTCACATAACATAAAATGCAGCCTTTTAAAGTGAACGATTCAGTGGCATTTAGTAGGTTTCCTCTGTTTTGCAAGTACCACCTCTGCCTAGTTCCAATACCTAGTTCCGATACCTCTCCATCGCTCTGAGATAACACCTGTGTCCATTACGCAGCTTCTCCTCATTCCCCCAAAACACATTCATCAAGCACTTTCTCTCTGCCAGGCACTGTAATATGTTCTACATAAGTGGACTCACTGGATTCTCTCAACACTCCCAGGAGGCCAGCATTATTGTTATCCCCATTTAATAGGTGAGATATTGGGCCTCAGAGCGGCTAAGTAACTCGCTCTAGCCAAACAACTGGTTAGATGATTGTGACAGACAAGTACTGAGAATCTGCTGTGTGCAGGGCCTGTGCCAAGTAACAGGACATCCAGACGGTCCTGATCCCAAAGTCACTTCTGATCTAGTGGGAAAGGCACAGGTTAAACGATCATAAATTCGGTGAACGATTACAAGACTGCAAAATGCTGGGAAGGAACTGTGTCTGACCCTGGTGCTGGGATGAGGGAAGGGAGGCCCGGAGGAAGAGGAGCAGCAGCTAGAAGGAGAGAGTGGTGGCATAAAGCTCGGGCCAGGGGTGGGAGCAGCACACAGGTGGGAGGAAAGAGAGCAGCCTGGCCGGCATGTGGCGACGGAAGGGGAGAATGGCTTCAGACAGGCCTGGAGGGGTACAGAGGGGTCTGTCCCTTCGCAACAATGTTAGGGGTTTCAGGTTTATTTCTAAGGGCAATAGAGAGACATGGATGGCTTAACACCACCCATTGAGAGTAACTTTACTAGTTCCCCTGTCTCAGGGCATTCTGATTTTCCACTTCCAGGTAGGGGGAATTCACTGAGCACTCTGTGTACTGAAACGCCTTGTACTATGAGCTCCTGAGAGGCAAGGACACCGGCTTACTCACCTCCGTATCTCCAGGGCACACAGTGTTGGGTCTAGCACTCATCGAACCTGAGTTGTTTTTTTTTAAAAAAAAGATGCAGGCAGCGAAAAGAGAAGGATTCAAATCCAGGCCTACCACTTTTTGTCTTGGTGACTTTGAACCAGTGACGCCCACCCTTATGAGCTTTGTTTTCCTTAACTGTAGAACGGCTATAAATAAGGTACCTCTACCACAGAGGGCTCCAATGAGGGGTCCTTGAAGACCGTAAGTAAAATGCTTGGCACAGAACCCACGCAAGAATATTAAGTTTGTTACGATTCCAGCATACTGGTTTACAGCACGGTTAAGGAAAAGTCAAAGCAAGTCTGGATTAACATCTAGGTAGGACAAGGGACTCTGAGCAAGTCCTTATTCCTCAGTTTCCCCATCTATAACTTGAGGGAGAATAAGAGTTCATAGGGTTACTGGGAAGGTTCTGTGAGTTCATGCGCAGGAAGCGCGAGGCACGTATCTTCTTGCCGGTTCACCGCCCCAAGGCCCACATCCCAGTTGTTTTCCAAAACAGGTCTTTTCCCCTTGGCCTCCGTGGAGGGGCGCTCTCAGCAGTAGCCGGGGCACGCGGGGCTGCGCTGCGGCCGGCCGTGGGCGGGGCGACCCTTCCGCCCACCCCCTGAGCCAGGTGGGCGGGGCGAGAAGGGATTTTTCCCCAGAGCGCGCGCGCAGCACCCCAGGTATTTGGACAAGATGGCGGAGGCAGCGGTCGACAGCCCGATGGAGGTGGTGCAGGCTCTGGCGGACGAGGCCATGCCCGACGAAGCGGGCCTCGGCTGCCTGGTCAGCCTGCCCGGCGAGCTGCTGGAGTACATCCTGTGCAGCGGCCCGCTGACGGCCACGGACATCCTGCAGGTCGCCAGCACCTGCCGGAGGCTGCGAGAGCTGTGCCAGAGTAGCGGGAAGGTGTGGAAGGAGCAGTTCCGGGTGAGGTGAGTCCGCTGTCCCGGCCGCTCGTGTCCCGTTTTGCGCACCCCCGGCCGGGGCCTGGCTAGTCTGAGCTGCCGCCTGCCTCCCCGGACGCGCGCGCCGATCCCAGCTCCGATGCCACCCCCGGACCCCTTCCCGTGGACCGGCAGACAAAGGCCTCCAGGCCGCTGGCCCCTCGGTCCACACCGCGCGGACCCTCCGGTGCCCGAATTGCGCATCGGGGAGCGCCCAGCAGCGGGGCCCTCGCTCACGGATGACGGCGGTAGTATCACAGCTAGTCCGTTCTGCGCGCTTCTTTTGTGCCCGACTCTGTGCTAAAATGTTTACATGGATCCGGGGATGCAGGGATCCCGACAGCCCTTAGGGGAAGCGGGCGCAGCATCCCCGGTTTGTTGGCTGAGAGCACGGGTCTCGGTTTGGGACCTGGGATGAATTCTGGCCCTGGCATCCTCGCCATATGACCTTGGGGTAGATTTCTCTCTTTGGAGCCTCATTCATCCACTTTGGTGATAATTAGACCTACCTTTGTGGTTATTAAATGAGATATGGGGCAGGAGCGTTTTACACAGGGCCCAGCTCTTAGGAGGCACCCCATAAATGTTCACTGTCATTGTTTTCTCCATCGTTATTGCTACAATTGTTCCCATTTCATCGGTGGGGAGTGGGGACACAGCGTTCACATCGCTGTGCCAAGGTCACACCGTGAGCGAGTGCATGCGTGCCAGGTGGGGGAATTGAACTAGGTCCATCAGCAGGGCCCTTCTGACCCCCAAACTATACTGCTCTCCCTGTTTCCAAGGCTGCCTTTGATTCGTGTCTGCCTGCCTGCCTGCCTGCGAGTCTCTGTTAAGCGGAGGGGGTGTTTTTTTCCCTCGTAGGTGGCCTTCCCTTATGAACCACTACAGCCCCACCGACTACGTCAATTGGCTGGAGGAGTATAAAGTTCGTCAAAAAGCTGGGGTGGAAGCCCGGAAGATTGTAGCCTCCTTCTCAAAGAGGTTCTTTTCCGAGCACGTAAGGATCTGGCCATGTAGCTCTACGTGTTTGCCTGGCAGTGGTGTGTGTGTGTGTGTGTGTGTGTGTGTGTGCGCGTGTGTGTGTGTGTGAGAGAGAGAGAAAGAGAATGGCCCTGTAGGCATTAGCTCATCCAGCTTTTTTGCTATCTTGCTTTTCAATTGCTCTCATCACAATCCCTTACTCATTTAGACGGCTGCGAGAGTCATTGTGTCCTTTTCCTGCTCTCCAACAACATGAAGCCATTTGTCCCTGCCAGCTTTACTTTTCTGAAGCCAGGGAGAGAATGGGGGTGGACGGGGAGGGAGGGACCCGCCGCACAACGCAGAGGGGGTCCAGGTCAGCCATGTTTCTCCACAAGTGGGTTGACCATGTTTTGTGCCACCTCTGCCTGACTTGGGGGAATCATCAAAGATCAAACACTGCACATTTCACCCAGTTGTTTTCCCAAAAGTGTTGGTGAAATTGATACAGTTCTTCACTCCAGCTTTGCAGGTTCCAGCCAGTAGTGAACTGAGTTATTTGTTAAACTAACAGGATTAAGAGCTATCTGTAAATCGGAATCATTACCCCGTCAAGTAAATTGTTTTGCATTCACTATCTCTGAAAAGTTCTTTTTTAAATATTGCTGAAATGCACGGGCTGTTTGTTTTTCCTTCCACAAAGTAAGTGTTCCCAGAAGTTTCTGTATCAGGTCCTGAAAACTTTTTGTAACTCTGGAAAATAGTCCATACTAACATTTTAAATTTACTTCTGATGGGGCGAGGAGGAGAGGGTGCAGCTAGACATACAGCCATTCTGATTTACTCTGCTGTCCCAGTCTCCTGCAGCTTCGTTCCTGGTTTCTAACTTTAATTACTGCTACTTAATGGAGTTCATGCGTTTTAAATGTGTTCAAGGCACTTCAGGTTTTGAAAGGGAGAGTTCAAATTTTGAACTTTGGACACATTCGAACTTACTCTCCTATGGGGAATAAAACTAGATATTCCCTAGTGTAATTCATTTCTATAAATAAATGACCATGGATGTAAGAATGGACAAAATTTGTGTTCCGCTTTGGACAAGCCACGCCGTGGCCAAAAGCATTCGTAATCCCAGGTTTTAGGTGCCTGTTTACATGTATTTGCACACAGATGTAATCGGGCGCTAGATGTGTTTGACGCACTTGGCCATGAGCTTCTAGTTTGCAGCCCCTGCTTCTAGTCCAGCTGGTTTTGTGTGCATTTTTAACAGCCTGTGCCTCTGTCTGATCATCACGAATTGTTGTGTTTTTTCCTTAGCTCCCCCTTTCCCTGTGCTACTTCTTATTGGAAATATGTAGAGGGCTTTGAACATTGAGGGCGCGTACTTAAGATTGATCTGTGGGTGGGTGATTACTTTGACTCAAGACCCTTGAGTTCCTGTGCTGAGTACATGCGGGCTGACATGCAATTTCCTGTCTCCCTTCAAAGAGAAAAGTGGGAGAAGTAATCACATTTTCAGCTGAGGGGTCTTAAAGCTCACTGTACCCCCAGTCAGCTGACAGAGGGGAAAACATACCCAGTGGGTCGAGCCGCCCAAAGCACTAGACTTTCCCCGCTTCTTCCCTCCTAATTGAGTGCAGCATAGATCGCATGAAATAATTATTGTGAACTCAATTTCGTATTTCTTTTTTTTTAGATTTTATTTACTTATCTTTTAGAGAAGGGGAAGGGAGGGAGAAAGAGGGAGAGAAATATCAGTGTGTGGTTACGTCTTGCGTGCCCCCTACTGGGGACCTGGCCTACAACCCAGGCATGTGCCCTGAGTAGGAATTGAACCAGCGACCCTTTGGTTCGCAGGCCTTCACACAACCCACTGAGCCACACCAGCCAGGGCCAATTTCGTATTTCTAGTTCTTGTCACAGAGCTATTTTTCTTCACATTAGACTTCTTGAGTTACCAATTTCAGAAATTTCAGTCTACGAAAATAAAATTAATTTACGACCAACAAGGTCTGAACAAATTATCATTACTGTGCATGTTTTTTTTCCACCCGTGGTAAGCTGTGTAAGGTGGTATGGGATAGCTGCTACCCCTTCCGTGAAAATAACCGTCCCTCTTGGCAACCCAGATTTGCGTGGGAGAGTGATAACCACGTTATTACTTGTTATTGAGCCCCATTTGCATGTCTTCTTCCCAGGTCCCTTGTAATGGTTTCAGTGACATCGAGAATCTTGAGGGCCCGGAGATATTTTTCGAGGACGAACTGGTGTGTATCCTGAACATGGAAGGAAGGTAAGCCATTGTCGCAGCAGGGGTTTTTGTTTGTGTGTTTGTGTGTGTGTGTGTGTGTGTGTGTGTGTGTGTGTTTTCACAATAACCCCAGGGTTCGCTGCTGCAGTTTGTGTGGGGCCGAACCTTGGGGCGTATGTTTACAACTATCTCATGTGTTGCCAGTGTTACATTTTTGAAAAATTCCGTGCCTATCAGGTAAGTGCACCGAGACAGTTGATATGTAAAGAACCCGTGCGAGAGTGCTTGTGGAAGGAAGAGAATCGGTACACATTCGGTCCTGCTGTGCGGGTCACGTGCTGTGCCCCGGACCCTTGGGCCTGTCGCGTCACTTAGGTCATATACACTCCCTTCCTCCGTGTGACCGCATGTCCTACCACCACCACCACGTTCGTTTGCCCCTCGTGCACTAAATAATGTTTATTAAATAATCTCCCAGGCATGTCTTGCTTAATTGGATGATGTTTTACAATTTTTGAGTTCAGGGAAGAGGTAATCTTACTTTGGCCACAAGCATTGTAGGTATTTGGTCGAACCTGTCTTGTATCTCTCCTGATCAAGAAGAAACCATTGTCTCTTGGTTGTTGCTGAAAACCTTTCTGTGACTCATTTTCTGCTCTGAGGGGTGGATTACCAGTTTGCCTGAAAGGTGACTTAGCTGGAGCCCCACTTACCTGTGAGGAGGATGCAGTGCTCTAAAAGCTCTGGAAACTTTACTGGCGATGGCAGATAAGAATGCTAGTTTAGCATCTCCCTGCAGAGAGACTGTTGTGCAACACCTCACAAACAGGGCGCTGAGATGTTTTTCTCGTTGTTAAGGAGGGTCAGGGGAGAGAAGTGTTCATCCTCGGAACAGCTGTAGGGCAGAGGTAAGCTGTGCCACTATTCTAGGCCTTGGATGAGCTCGGAACCAGGGGTCATTTTTCCACTTCTATTTTGGTTTATCTATAAATGAATTGAAGTATGATCTAAGAGTCAGTATTGTGCAGCCTTAAAAATAAAAGCTGGGCTGTTTTTTTTTTTACATACACACACACATATATTTCTACCTATATAAATGTCATGTCACACACACTGAGTTTATGGTGTTGATGTGCTTTTCAGTTCAGGCTTTGTTTTTGTCTTATTCTCCCGTTCTCCCTCCCCCGTTTGCCCTGCCCCCCCCCCAATAATTCGTGGCAGCACACCAAGCTGTATTCTTCTGTGCTCGTGTGCACTGGTTGACATATGGGGACCGAGGGGGGTCATTATTTCACAAAATCATGACCGTCAGTAGGTACTTTTCCTGTAGCTTTTTTGCTGTTCAACAGTACCTTATTGAAATCAATCCTAACCAGATGGTAGAAAATCCAGTTCATTCTTTCAGTGTCTGCATACTGTTGTGCGTTGTTTACCACAGTGTGTTTGACCGTCCCCCTGTCGCTGGGTCACCACTTTTGTCTCCATTTCTGTGTTACTGCGGAGGGTGACGTTCCAGCAGTGTCTTGCTCATCAGTAGAACGTTCCTGGGAAGGGTATTCTAGGTCAGACTACAGAATGTTAGTGAAAAACATAAATAAGACCATGCTATTGAATGAGAAGACTCACCATCACAGAAAATGTCATTTCTTCCCAAACTAACACATAAACCTATTGCCATTTCAGTTAGGATCGATCCAACAGGAATTTTGGGAGGGGAGAGTGTGTGTGTGTGCATGTGTGCATTTTAATTGGATAACATTACCACAGAAGAATAAATTCACAAGAAGAGCCAGAAAAAAACAAAATTTTTAAAAATTTATATATTTATTTTTTTAGAGAGAGGAAGGGAGGGAGAGAGGGAGAGAAACATCAGTGTGTGGTTGCCTCTCATGTGGCCCCCACTGGGGGCCTGGCCTGCAACCCAGGCATGTGCCCTGACTGGGAATCAAACCGGCGACCCTTTGGTTTGCAGCCCATGCTCAGTCCACTGAGCTACACCAGCTAAGGTGAAAAAAAACAATTTTTAAATAATCACAATGGGAAACTTTCATCAGTAGATATTAGAATATATTAAAAGCTAACTGTAGTGAAAACAATACAGTGTTTAAGTAAAAATTGATAGCCATGGCCATGGCAAAGGATGATTTAGGAACATGTCCCAGCATAAAAGACAGTATATTTGAAACTCAGGCGAAAGATGGACTAATTAATGAACACCATTAGACATAACTGATTCTCCATCTGGAAGAAAGTAAAACTTGCATCATAATACAAAAACTAAATTCCATGATTAAACAACCTTAATTTCATCACAATGAAAATCCTTTGAGAAAATAGGAGATTTTGTGTACCACCAAGGGAGACCTCCTTAACGAAGACTGATAATGCAAAAGCAATAAAAGAATATGGACAGATGGTTTTGCAATAAAAAAAAATAAGTTTCCGTATGTCCCCAGAAACCAGAAAGTCAATAGTGTTCTTAAAATTTCCAAGAAGAAATTGGAAACTGGATGGGAGGATGACCTTTACTGAAGAGCAGCACATCCCAGTGGCTGGCATCACGTAAACGACCTTTAAATTCACCCTTCGGAGAAATGTCAAAGAATGGTGAAATACTGCTTTTCACTTATCAGATTGGCAAAAAAGGGCTGAATGGGCACAGCCAGTAAAAACATACGTTATTTTCATCTTTTTAGAAGTAAACGTCATAGATTTGTTACCCCTTGCCCTAGCATGTGCATTTTGAGCCTAAAACAGGGTTGTTTTTAGGTAACGAGGGAGAGTGTCACCCAGTGTCACGCGTTTATAAGTACTTTGGGATGCCACTGGCCACTGTTCACGGGGGACCTCGTTTGTGTGTATCCCTGGCAAACCCTTGCTGTTGGGCTCCAGAAGGCACAGGAGGGAAGACGAGTGGTTTCCGTAAATGCTGAAGCACCAGTCGTTGGGTATTGGAAAACAGTTTTCGTTTTCAGGGTTCTGTGTGTGCTTTAAATAGAGTACATCCTGCAATAAAGATCTAAACATATGGGAAGGATACACAGAACCTGAAAAACTGACCCGGATGGCCAACACTGAGACCTATTTCGGTAAAACTGCTAGGTTACTGGACGTTTGAGATAGAAAAGTCCTTTGGGCACGCAGGGGGTGAAAAAAGGAGAAGTCGCTTAGAAGGAAAAAATCAGAATATCCTCAGACTTTTCAACAGTCATGTCCAGGGCAGAGGGAAAAAGTAAACCTACTTGATGTACTCAAGGATTTTCATATCCAGCCAAACTGACTTCCTGATATAAAGGCTGCTGACAAGCTTACCAACTTGCAGGAACTTGGAAACTTCTGTGCCCTTCCTGAGAAATGGGCTAGGAAATGAACTTGGAACAACCACATGATCAGAGAGACATTGACATGAGAACCAGTGGTGGACAGTACATGCATATTCACCTGTAGCATTAAATCCAAGTGGCAGTGTGTAGAGTGGTCCGTGCAGTGTGTGGTGGCCCTGAACCCTGATGACTGGATGTAACGAGCTGTTTAAAACACCGAGCCGAGAACGGGGGAGAGCAGGAGCAGGGTATTTGCTATTTTTCAGCAGTCATCAAGGCGATGGGAATATCGATCTTGTTATTCTGCAGCTGGTGTGTGTGCGTGTGTGTGTGTGTGTGTGTGTGTGTGTGTGTGAGAGATGGGAAACAAAGCAAACAAGTACACTTGACCCTTGAACGACCCAGGCGTGGACTCCGCAGGCCACTTACACGCAGATTTTTCCAGGGGACCCTCTCAGCTCAGTTACCTGCACAGCTCACACCCGTGTCTCTCAAGGGTCAGCTCGCAGTTGGAAGCCGTGTGTTTGGAGGGCCAGCCTACGGCATGCATGGGGTTTGGGCTCCTTCGGCCATTCGTGCCCTTTGCCCTCGGGTTGTGCAAGGGACTGACGTGGCTGGAGAAGCAGGGTTCTTGGCCTGGAAGAGAGAAACAGACGTAAAGTGGAAGGAGGTGAACGTCGTGTGGTTGAATTAGAAGTTGGACTGTAAACACACGAGGCACCGTGCATTCACATACATGTAGGGATATGTGCATGTTATATGCACACAAGCAGGCGCTGTGCTTTTCCTGTCCACCACAAAGGTCTGAAACAAGGAAAGGGCCCGGTAGAAATGATCCTCTCCAGCGCCCGGAGGGTGTGGAGAAATGGCCGGTTGTAGGTCCGAGGCAGGAAATGGCAACGGTGCGCCGGGAGAGTCCGGAAAGCCCGGAGCCAGGCAGCAAGGGAAGGGCAGCGCTGCTCGTCCGAGCGGTTCGGGGGGCGCCGGTGAGGGTGGCAACCAGGATGGACCGAAATGCAGCGACCGGGTCAGCCCCGTGAGTTCACAGCGCTTGACCACTAACCTGTCCCCTTTGGAGGACAATAACCCCGAATTTTATTTTAAAAAGTGGAAAGTGAAAGAAATTGGTATTTACCCTGCCTTTATATTATGTGATTGGGGGACCAAATAGTAGATAAAGGGGAATTATTCTCTAGGGAAAGGATGTTCTGGTCAAGGAACGGAGAGAGTGGAGGCCTCGGGGCCCCCCGCCTGGCCCAGGGCACAGCAGAGACTGAGTGGGGGTAGGGGTGTGCCTGAGGCCAGAGGGGCGGTGGGGCAAGAGTTTGCAGGCCCCTGTGTGTTGTCGTTGAGCTCTCACTTGGCGCGAGTGGAGAGCCTGGGAGGACTCGGGGTGCGGGGTGTTTGTGCTGCGGCTGCGGTGAGTTCGCCAGAACGCCACTGCTGTGTGGAGGAGCGTAGACCGAGGGCTGAGGTTTGCGGGCGGAGGGCGGGAAGGAGGGTGCCACTCCAAAACAGGTGGGGGAGGGCGGCGGCTTAGAGGAGTCAGGGAGCGGGGTTCCCGTTCCTGACGGAGCTGACAGCACGGGCAGGTGCGCTGAGTGCGGCCCACGGGAGAAGGCCGGGAATCGGGGGCGATTCCCAGGTTCAGGGCCTAACCGGGGTGACGGAGTTACCTTCGTGGGAGACGAGGATGACTCTGGGAGAGCAAGACAGTTAAGGGCCCGCCAGATCCCCAGGCGGGGGTGTGGAGTACCAGTTGGAGGTACGGGTCTGGAGAGGAGGGGAGGAATCCCACCTGGGAAGTGGACTCGGGTTGTCGTGGGATAATGTGTGAAACCATGAGACTGGGCGAGATCGCCTGGGCCTGGAGCGCAGGAGGACAGCGGCAGCCTTGGGGGTCTGGGGGTGGGCAGCAGAGGATTCCAGGCACCCCACTCCTCTCTCCTGAGGCCCACCCAGTTCTCCCAGTTTCTCCTAAGAAACTTTCCAGGTTTCTCTTTCATTTCCTCTTAGTAAATCGGAAGCCAGATAACTAACTGTTTCTGGAATTTCAGCACGACTAGTGGCGTGTTACATTACACGTGCAAAGCCCGTGTGACGCCCGCTCCCGTAGTAGTGAGCACTGTGTGATCGTGACCCAGCTACAGCTGTCTGGTTAAGTAGACTCTTTATGCGGGATGATGAGGTTACGTAAAAATTAAATCACTGGAAGTTTCAGTATCTTAATTCTTACCAACTTACTGGTTGTTTTTTATTCTAGGAAAGCTTTGACCTGGAAGTACTATGCAAAAAAAATCCTTTACTACCTGCGGCAACAGAAAATCTTAAACAATCTCAAGACTTTTCTTCAGCACTCGGATGACTATGAATCGTATCTCGAAGGTGAGGCTTGGGCAGCGCCGTTCCAGTGGGCAGCTAGGCCGCCCCCCTGAGCGCAGCCGCGCAGACCATCCTGACGATCACGCAGGGGAATGGTCAGCTCTGCTGCGCGGGCTTCTGGAGGTTGGCGTGCACGGTCTGGTCATTTCGGTGGGCAAGACTGTTCGAGTTAGAGCTGAAATGTTGTCAAAGCCTGTAGCTGTCGGCCAGAGACCGGTTTCTCAAGATGCACCATTGGTTCAAAGCATGAGAGGCTGGTGTGTTAGCTCACCGGAGTCATTTCCTGTTTGCTAAGCTCTGAAGCGTCACTTCCAAACGAGAAGCCAGGTTGTGCACCTGGGGCTCCGTGTGCCCTGGGGCAGGCCCCTTAGCCTCGGGTCGGAGGGTGACGAGGACACGGTGTTCCTGCACGGACGCTGGAGTCCGCCGGCCCTGAGGAGAGGGGAGGAGAGGGAAGGAAGCCACTTTCTGCTCCTGCCCACTGGGACAGGAACAAAATGTGACTTTATTTTTTTCCTACACGATTTTAAATTCCTAGCATATTCCAGACACGCCCAGAAGCTGTGTTTATGAAATACATACATCCCCTCTTGCCCGAGGTTCTGCCAGTTGGTTTCCCCGCTCCGTGGTCTGCACCCCCTCGCTGCTCCGTGCAGGCCCCCTGCCCTGGAGTCCCCCGACGCTCCCCTGCCGTGCAGTCCGCACCGGCCCCTCCCGACGCTGGGTGAGCCCGCGGGCGGCCGGCCTGCGTCCTGCCTTGCACTCGGTCTCTGCCTGCTTCCAGTGCCCTGTGTCGGCAGGCCTCCACCCTGTGCCACACTCTTGGGCTCCAGCCTGCACCCCACAAACACACCTCACTCACACCCTCATCGTGGTGCCCCTGTCCTTCGCATTCTCTCTCAAATCCCTCTCACCCTCCAGATGTTCGGTTCAGGTCTCACTGCCATCGAGTTTCTCTGGCTCAGCCATGCACACTTACTCTCCTCGGAACACACACGGGCATCGGCCCCCCAGTCCCAGGGCGCTGTCTCTGCCCCTGGTGTGCAGGCCACTCTGCAGGCCGTCTCTCCAGGGGGTCACTGGCTTCCCTGTGTCCTTGTCCTATGCGGTGGTCGCTGTCTCCTCCACAGTGCCCAGTGCAGACTCGCAGCTGTGTGAACGTCTCAGATCATCCGAATCGAAATAAAATGCCCTCAGCAGTGGAATCTTCTCGTGGGCATCCTGGGATGGAGAGTCATCCTGTCTTATTTCCCAGCCAAGAATAATTTGACAAGCTTTATTTTTCCGTAGCTTACTATGAAACTGATTCTTTCTTTTTCCTCTTTGAATTACAAAGTAATATTGTTTTCAAGTCGCCCATCCACATCAGTGCCATAGGCCTTAGGCAGCCACTGGAGTTTTTAGATAGTTGAGGGGATGGAAGCAGGCTCCAGGGTCGGACCCTGGAACTGGCCAGGTGACCTGCCGCCCCTGATGCCGTCAGGGTGGTGGTGTCAGGCTGGGATGGGCTTTGAGGGATGGCAGAAGTTCCTGCCACGTGCAGGTGTAGAGGTCCGGTCCCAGTAAGGCCCAGGAGCAAACCCCGGCTGGGGGCAAAACTGGGCTTGGGGTCCGGGCCCCATTCCCCGGCTTCCAGCTCCTGAGGTGCGAGTTGGGGGGGCGGGGTCACAGTTCTGAGCTTCCACTTGAATTTGAAACAGCTCTCAGGCTTCCCAGCTCAAAACGTCTTACAGGCGAATGGTCGAGGGAGCCCATCGGCCTCTGGTTCAAGCATTGCCCGAGGCCGTGAGGAGAGGGATTCTGAGAGAGACGGTGTCTCCAGTGCACTCTGCCCAGCTTCCCGGCGGCAGAGTCCCTGAGTGTAGCTGCTCGCCCAGTTTGCAAGTACCGTGGGCTCCCCAGTCTGTTCGCGGCTCACCTTTGAGAGGCAGTTTGTCGAAATGGCCTCTCTGTTGTTGAGAGCCTTGAGCTTTCTTTTCTTTTTTTAAGTTGAAGGACTGTCCTGCAGCCTTAGGTTTTCAGAGTTGTTGGGTTTTAAACTCGAAGGGAATTAGACGGAGAGAGGAGTAGCCGGAAAGACCTCCTTTGTGGCACTTACTTCCCTTTGTAACAGAATGTGAAGTGTGCCATGCATCGCCCAGTTTTCCGAGTCCCTGACCTCTGTGGGAAGCCTGGTTTATCTAAGGAAAAGGCATAGTGACGTGGAAGCTCCTTTGTTCTGAGAGTGCTTCTTGCTCCTTCTCAGCGTCTTAGTGGCCAGGCCTGACACCAAGATCCAAAGCTTATCTGGTGGGCTGTTTTACAGAGCTCCGGCCCCAGGCGCCTGGGGTAAATGAAAACGAAGAAGAAAGGGGCGACAGCAGGGGTTTGTTCAGTAACTCGTGTTTGCGTTCAGGTGCCGTGTTCATCGACCAGTACTGCAACCCCCTGGCTGAAATCACCCTCAAGGACACCCAGGCCCAGTTCGACAGCATCGTGGAGCTCGTGCGCAAAGCCCTCCGAGGCCTCAACAGCCGCCACCCCAGCCTGACTTTCAGGGCAGGTACGGATCGGCTTCGGCCCTGCCCCGCTCTGTGTGCACGGGCTCCTGGTGTAGTTGGTCATTGGGAAATTCTGCAGCGTGTCCCCATCGTGTCACGAAGCAGCCGTTCAGGACACAGCCACATGCTCGCCCGGGTCACGTAAAAGACTGTGCACACGGGGGATTGGTAACACCCAGCACCCGACAGGGGACATTGTCAAGGCCTGGCCGGCGTCTTATGGTGCAGGTTGTTGGGGACACTGGTCCCAGCGTTGTGTGTGCTAGTGTCCTCAGAGCAGGTTTCTGTTTCAGGGCGGTCCTCCATGGTAAGGGAGCTCGACCTCCAGGGCCAGGTGCTGGAAGCCATGAACTATGTCCTCTACGACCAACTGAAATTCAAGGGGAACCGAATGGATTACTACAATGCCCTGAACTTGTACATGCACCAGGTAAGTGTGGGTCTGTTAAACAAGTCGCAGTTCAGCTCATCTCTCGATCAGTGTGCTGTTTCTGGGGGCAAGTACTACATCTCTTTCATCCCTCGGTGCTTATAGAGCTCCCCTTTGCCTCTCCTGCAGGGACGTCACTGCTGGGTGCTTCCCGACTAGAGGGGGTGTTTCTGTGACGCGGCTCGGTCAGTTTGTCTCACGGACGCTGGGCTGCAAAGCGAGTCCAGTCTCTCTGCGCCGGCTCGTGGGGAGGGTGGGGGACCTCTGTGGGCAGCTCCGTCACTGGTGTTTATCTTCTATTTGTGTCCTACTTGGCTCCTTTTTCACATCAGTTCTTTGCTGCCTATTGCCACCCATTTTTCTTTTCTCGCCTCTTACCCACTTCCCTGGACACGGGCTTGCACTCCATCTGGAAGAGGGAGGGCGTGAGTCTTCGCCTGTGGAGGGCCAGACAGGGGGCCGTCTCGGCCTCAGGCCCTGTGCCCCGTCCTCACCGCTCCCTTCTGCCGTCGCAGCTGGGGGCGGGGAGCCGACAGCACGAGACAGTGGCTGTGGCTGCGTGCCCGTGGAACTCTACATGTAGACGTGGACATTCTAGTTCCCTGTCACTTTCATGGGTCGTGAAATCGTGTTTTTTCTGTTTTTTAAACATTGAAAAATGCTAAAACTCTCCTTACACAGGCTGTTCGAAAACAGGTGATGGGCCAGACTTGGCCCAGGGACTGCAGTTTGCAGAGCCCTGGTCTCAGCAAAGGAGCGTGTGCTCTGGCTGCTGGGGCTCGCCTGGGTCGTTGTCCTGTAAACAAAGGGTCGCCGGTTCGATGCCTGGTCAGGGCACATGCCTGGGTTGCACGTTCGTTCCCCAGTCTGGGTGCATATGGGAGGCAACGGATCAGTGTTTCTCTCTCTCTGTCTGTCTGTCTCTCTCTCTCTCTGTCTGTCTGTCTGTCTCTCTCTCTGTCTGTCTGTCTCTCTCTCTCTCTCTCTTTCTCTCTCTCTCTCTCTCTCTCTGTCTCCCCTCCGCCTTCCCCTCTCTCACAATCAATGGCCATGTCTTTGAATGAGAATTTCAAAGAGAAGTTAAAATAAATTTAATAAAGAAATAAGTACAAGTATTCCTCCACTTCAGCCTCAGGACATAGCCCCGTGCCTGATATATACAGTGGGCGCCTAACACAAACGTGTGTCGAAGGGATGAGAACACGTGGTTCACGTCTAGTGCGCTGACGCACTTTTTCTCCCGCAGGTTCTGACCCGCAGAACTGGGATCCCCATCAGCATGTCTCTGGTGTACATGACAATTGCCCGGCAGCTGGGGGTCCCTCTGGAACCTGTCAACTTCCCAAGTCACTTCTTGCTGAGATGGTGCCAGAGCACAGACAGGTGAGCCGTCTGCAACCCGTCGTGACAGGTCCCGAGAATCCCGTCCTACCACGCTGCCGGGAGAGACGACGGGTCAGAGGTCAGAAGGCGGCTAGGGTGCTGAGGGACTTGGTTCACTTCTTGACTGTGTCCACGTCAACAATCTGCTGTGCGCGAGGGGCGCTTTTTCGGTCTTTTTCCTTATGAACTGCATGCGAATGAATACACAGTTATCTCAGAGTGCGAAGTTTAATTTTAAACAGTAGGACTAGGGGTTCCAGGGCTTATGTGGATCTCAAAGTCTTTTTTCCTAAGCAGATCAGATCAAAGAGTTCTTAAAGAAGCTCTTACTTTCCCATCTTCCATGAAACCCCCCCCTCCCGCCCCCGCACAGGAGAGGGAGAGCTCAGATGGGCCAGGTTGCAAAGCAGAGCAGACGCTCGTGTTCTGTCTCGGTCCTCTCGGGCGAGGCTGGTGCCCGAAAGGCATCGTGGGGGCCAGCCTAGTGAGCTGCTGTCCTCTCTTTTAATCCCAGCGTCCTACTGGGCATAACGCTGCTTTTCAGCTGTGGTCTGACTCTTCTGCAAGAAGTAGTTCACCGTTAGGTAGACTGTCTTCTCCTTACGTGTGCCGTGTAGAGGGAAAAGAAGCGAAGTTATTTAGTTATATCCTGTTCTTGGAAACTACTTCCTGATGACCGGTTGTGATATCCTTAACAGGATGCACCTGAGATTTTAAGTCAGGCCGGGTTCAAACCTTGGCTTTGTCTGAGCCTCAGTTTCTTCTTCTGTAAAATGGGACTAAAATTTTTCATACAGTGACTTGGAGGATTAAATGAGATGACCCAGTGCTTTACACTCCTAGTAGACTAGTTTCTGACTCATACAGAGAAAATAAGTATAACCAGTCTCTGTATTTCTCCCTCCTACTTTTAGAAATGAAACATACAGTCCTGGCTGGTGTGGCTCAGTGGATTGAGTGTGGGCTGCGAACCAAAGGGTCGCCAGTTCGATTCTCAGTCAGGGCACATGCCTGGGTTGTGGGCCATGTCCTCAATAGGGGTTGCTCCAGAGGCAACCACACATTGATGTATCTCTCCCTCTCTTTCTCTCTCCTTCTCTTTCTTTCTCCCATTCCCCTCTCTAAAATAAAGAAATAAAATCTTTAAAAAGAAAGAAATGAAACATATACATAGTTGAAGCTTCCTAGGTATTCTTTCTTATCCCCTCATCCCTTCTCTCCTCTCCAGAGGTAACCGCCAGGTAGTTTGGAATTACTTATAATTTTCATGCAAATATTTACATATGTATTTTTCCTTAAATAATATGTACAGACTTCCTTTTTTTCCAGATATAATTTCTTCCTAAAAAAAACGTACTCAGAGGTTTCTTTTTGGACAGCAGGCACCCATTTTTTATTATTTTAAATGGGAAAAAAGATTTTTTTCTATCCCATTTCCACTCCCTGAACAACCCAACCAATTTCCCCAGATATCTCTAAAATATTCTTAAATGCCTGTATGATAACCCACCTAGGATTTTGTTGTTGCTGTTGTAACTGGTTTTTAAAATTGCATTCTCTGAATAGTGACGTCGTGCAGGGCTGTGGGTGATGTTCAGGTGCAGGGCCTTTGTCAGGTAACTGATGGGGGCTGACCGCTCGTCCGCTCTCGGCTCCTCACAGCCAGAGTGTCTGAACGGGGGCCGGTGCGTTCGCTCCTCCCTTTCTCCCCTGAGCTGTTCTGCCCCTTGTCCTCACCAGCCTCAGCGGGCTGGCCCTCCCGAGCCCAGGTGAGTAGAAACATCAGTGGTAGCCTGCCCCTTGCCTTGAGGATGACTCTGTATGGAGTCCTTTTAAATAAAATTCCACCTCACGCCTGGTGTTTGGGGACCGTGACTTTCATCTGGATTGTCAGAGCTGTCCTCTAAATTCCTGTTTTGCTAAGGGTTTTGTGAATAACTAGGCAGAAGATCTTTTCCCTAAAATCGCTTCTTTTGTATCTACTGATAGGATCGCGTGGTTTTTCTTTTTCAGTCCGTATGTGCTTGAAATAGACTTTTTAACGTTCAGCTCCGTTTTCCTTCTTAGGGTGCCTCTAACTTAACCACATGGGGTCTTTTAAACACATCGCTGCGTTGGGTTTGCTCAGATTTTCGCCCATGACTTTGTGCGTGTGTGTGGTTCTCCGAGACTCATCAAATGAGTTGGAGAGAAGTCCCTAGTCTCTGGGACATCAACAGGTGTCTTGCCAAGGAGTGCTGTTACTGTGACTCAGGGAGGAAATCTGAGACGGTTGCTCCAGGAAAAAGCACAACTCTCCCAGAGACAAAAACCCACCTGGAGGTCTCGGGCGTCCTCACTGAGCACGCATGCAGTGCCGGCCACCGCCGTCTGCTCAGTGCAGGCTGCCGCCACGTACGAGAGCACGGTTCGTGGAGAGCAGCCCCGTGGGACGGGCGGAGGGCTTGAGTCCATGGACACAGCTCTCTGTGCTCGAGCATGGGCCCAGCCTGAGGCCGTGGGAGGGCTCAGCAGGTGTGTGACCCCCTGCGTGTCAGCAGAACCAGGGACAGCAGCCTCCCAGCACAAGGTGCCGGGACCCTGAGGGGCCTGGGATCCGCAGGTGTCAGCCGCTGCTGGTCTGTGCGCGGCCTCTGTCGCATGCCCGATGGGTGTCCCTGGCAGTGAACTCCAGGGTGACTCTCCCTGAAAACCTGTGTCAGGTGGCACAAACCCACCCACACTCTTCACCTTAAACATCAGTGTTTAAAGGATCCGATTTTCAGCTTTGAGCAAGGCCTTGTTTTTTGAGTGGAAATGCCACCCGTGAACATTCAGTCTGTGATGTGAGCTACTTGTCAGCATGGGGGGTTAAACACCGACTTGCTCAGCCGGGATCTGGGACTGGACTGACCGTGTGCGTTCCTCGTCCAGGGCCAACCTGGACATCTTCGACTACATCTACATCGACGCTTTCGGGAAGGGCAGGCAGCTGACGGTGAAGGAGTGTGAATACCTTATCGGCCAGCACGTGACCCCAGCCCTGTACGGGGTGGTCAACGTGAAGAAGGTGCTGCAGCGGATGGTGGGGAACCTCCTGAGCCTGGGCAAGCGGTAAGATTTCTCGGCCTTCGAGTGCGTGGGCGGCGTGCGCGTCCCGGAAGGCTCGGCCGCCTTACGGAGACGTTTCTGATGGCCGCCTGGTCGTGCAGCCAGGCAGCGGGGAGGTGTGGCACCGGTGTGGCACCCACAGCTGTCCACACCCGTGGGGAAAACTGGTTCCCGTGACATAAAGCTGCCCAGGTTTAAGCCGAGCTCAGCAAGTTCCCTCTGAGGGTCTGCATGGGGCTCGGACCGGACCGGCGCTCTGTGCGTGCCGACGGCTTCCCCATGTAGCAGGGGGATCTCAGGCTGCCGCAGATCCTCTCTTAGGGGCAGGGTGGTCTCGTGTCCAAGTGCTTTGTCACCTTTCAGTGTGTGCCTTTCTGTCACTCAGATAAGAAAGCAAAAGTGTGACGCTGTCTTGCGTTTGAGTGCAAGGAGATTTGGCTTAGAGAGTGAAAAGGAAGTTGTGCATCATAGCAATAGTTTTCTGCCTGGTGGCAGAACTCTTTTTTAACAGACTTTATTTTTAGAGCAGTTTTGGGTTCACAGCAAAGCTGAGCAGAAAGGACGGAGGTTTCCCGTAGGCCTCCTGCTTCCGGGCACACGCCGCCTCCCGCAGGTGGACATCCTGCCCCAAAGTGGCCCATTTGTTACGGCCGACGAACCTGCGTTAACAGGTCACAGTCACCCCTGCCCTGAGCCCCGTTCACTGACTCGGGTTCACTCTTGGCGGCGTGCATTCTGCACACCCTGCGGGTTTCGGTGAACGCAAGATGACCTGCGTCTGCCGTCCCAGTGTCACACGGGTCGGCGGCTGCCCTGAGAGTCCTCTGCCCCGCCTGTGCGGGGCTCAGTTTTCATCACGCACAGTGTTACTGATGTGACTGTGTCATGAAAACGCCTGTGGTTTTAGTTTAGAGCCCATCACTGCAGTGGGGCACACAACTTACATCTCCTGTGTGTGTGTCTGTGTTTTTAGTGAACATACCGTAACTGTTTGCTGAGAGAGGGGAAGTGCCAGGGTCAGAAAAGGCAGGGCATTTGTGTCAATTATTTCTAAACCCTGGGCCTTGCGAGAGAAGGCCGCAGTCAGAAGCACACAAGATAAGGTGACGTCTCCTTCCAGCAGGGAAGGTATCGACCAGTCCTACCAGCTCCTGCGAGACTCGCTGGACCTGTACCTGGCGATGTACCCGGACCAGGTGCAGCTGCTCCTCCTCCAGGCCAGGCTCTACTTCCACCTGGGAATCTGGCCAGAGAAGGTAATTATTTGCCTTTGATGCTCTGCACTTACTTTAGAGAGGGAACATGTAGCTTGAAAGGCGGCTCTTTACTTAATGTAAAGGCTTACCTTTACATTAATGTGGGGAAAACACAAATCTATTCAAAGTCTCCCTGTCTTGACCCATCATTCAAAGATTTGTTTGTCTCCTTTCACTGTGATTTAAAAAAAAAAAAAACCAAACTGGTTCTACTGCCAGGAGTTGCCCATTCTCTCTGTGGTCAGTGCCTTCGATGTTCAGGACCGTGGGGCCTCTGGCCTGCCAGTCGCCTCCTGGTGCCCCGAGGGCTGTCTCCCCCGAGTCACCCTGACTGAGCGAGGGGAGGCAGACCTGCAGTGCTCAGCCCCCAGCTGTGCCACCAGCAGCTGCACTGACTGTGTAGGAGCAGCCCTGTTGGACCTTGGACGTAGGGAGGTTGATCTTAGACTTGTGCGCGTCCAGCTGCCTGACTAGTTCAGGACCGGCTGTGGCTCTGGGAAGCTGTAGGGTTTGGCACTGTCCCGCACGGCTTTCTGTTTCCTCACGGCCCGTGGCCAGCCGCCAGCAGTCTCAGAGGCTGTGGCAGTCTCAGAGGCTGTGGCGGTCCCCGGCAGGCTGTGGGCGTGGCCGGGTTCAAGGCCCATCTCCTGTCCCAGAGCAGCAGCCGCAGCTGCGCCCTTGGCCTGGCTTTTCCAGGGGAAACATTGTAGCACTCCATCTTGTTTGTTCAGAATAGTCTAGGGGGAGGACCGAACTCTGAGTGGGGGGCGTCTTTCTTGGCATTGCTGAGGTTTAAGTTGTCTCAGTTACAACTTCAAAGATCTAAAATAATTCTGAGAAAGGAGCCATCAGCAGGAAGGTCTCTAGACTCCTGCCATCAGAACAGATGGCATCGGTGGCCCAGGGCGCAGAGGGCTCGTGGTGCGGCTTGTGGTGCGGTCGGAGGATTAGGGGACGTCTAGTCTCCCCCCAAAGTTACCGCCCACCTCCCAGAGCCTAAGGAAGTGCTGTTGTCCAGGCTTTGATGTCTCATTTTATTTTGCCATTGTATTTATTTGTGACACTAGGATGTGCATAATTCTGTCACTTTTTGCTTTAGGTAAGGAATGTCACCGTAGCTTGTAAAATGCAGATGTCCTTTTAAAGCGAGACTCTGGATAAATTAACTCTGTCCTTCAGCTACACGGCAGCCTTGGAAGGGCTGAGGGGCTCCCCTCCCCCGGGGGACGTCTGCAGGAGCTCTGGCTTCCCCCGCAGTGACGCCACCGCGTAGTGCTCGCCCGCTGCTTCCGGGCGGTCACCTCGGCGTCCTCGGGGAGGGCATGGCTGCCTTCCCGCGCAGCAGACGCCACTCCCTAAAACAAGTTCCACATCTGTTGGTACCCAGGACATCCGTCCTCACGGTGACCGATCGTTGGCTACTGGCAGAGGCGCTTCCCCCAGCCAGCGGCCCGGAGGGAACGGCGGCTCATCCCCAGTGAATCGGGGCTCCCCCTCGTAAACCCAGACTCCAGCCGGGGAGCCGACACCGAGCCGGCGGAGGGAAACTGCGGAGCTCCCCAGAGGAGGGATCGGGGGTAGAAAGTGCTCCTCTGCGGAGAGAGGGTGCGAGGTGGGCGGCGAAGCCACTTCAGAGGGCAGCAGAGCAGGCTGCCGCTGCTGCAGCGAGCCGGCCGGTGTGCGCGAGGCGCGAGGGCGGAGAGTGCAGCGTGTGCAGACGAGGTCGGCTCCGCGGGGTCCTTACCCGGGTGCGTGTGTACGTGCGTGTAGGTGTCGTGTGTGGGACACGTTCCTCAGGACGTGAGATCAGTTTGTGGGGGACTTGGGATCCTCTTGGCCTTGTTAGGTAAAAGGGAAACATTCCTAAACCAGGAAGACCAGAAGGGCGACTTGTTGGTGACCTGTTTTCGACTCCTTTTCTGTGGAATCCAGCTGGGGAGAGCAGCACGCAGTCCTCCAGGGGTCGTGGCTGGGACGGAAGGGGAGAGTGTGGGGCGGCCAGATGTTAAAGCCGCCGACGCTGATGGAACGGCGCCTTCCAGCCCGTGGGGTGCACACTGTTTCGGTGACGGGGTGTCCCCCAGTTTCCCAAGGCAAGCCTGTTGTGCTCTGGCCCCACTTCCCTGCATTTTCGGGGATTGCTAAACTTCCCTGTACTCGATGATCTCTCCACCTCCCTGGTCCTGCTCTCTGCTGTCTGCATGGAGCACACCCAGGTCCCTCTCCTCTTCGGGGAAAACAGAAAGCACTCCCACGACAGCCCTGGCGGCACCTCCCCGCGGTCGCCTCCTTATCTCCCTCCTCCCCTGCACAGCCAGACTGTGCTTGCTGGCCACCCGGGCCCAGCCGGCCCCCTGCCTTGCCTCCCACGCACTCCCCAGAAGGTGGGGGGGTCTGTTCCCACCCCCCCTCCCTGGAAGGAACTGCGCTTGCCAGGGAAGCAGTGACCCCTTTTTGATAAATCATCCTTTTTGTTGCCAAGCCCAGCAGATACTTGTTTTCCTTATCTTCAGTGATCACCGGGGGCCACCCCCGCCCCGCCCCGCGGTACACGCTGTCCCTTCTGCTCTGGCTCTCGGTTCTCAGAGAACCCTTGCTGGTTTCTAGCGTTCTTTTCACGCTGCACTCCCCCCGGGTCATCTCACCCGCTCTTCGTGCTTCAGCCCCCATCTGCAGGCTGACAGCTCCGGGTCTCTGATGTCCTGCCTGGACGCTGGGCTCCGGACCAGCGGGCCCAGATGTCCCTCCACATGCGTCCTGGGCTCTGTCTCCCAGAGGACCGCCCGGGCCTCCTGCGGGGTCTCCTTCCTCTGCTCGTAGACCCGTGGCCCCGTCTTACACGCTGCAGCCAGAGGGATCTCAACAAAATGTCAGCTGTGCCCCTTCTCTGCCCGGGACGCTCTGGGTGGCCCCGCTGTCGTGGAGGTCAGGCTCCTCCTCGCAGTATGGCCTGCTAGGGCCTTGGTGGCCGGCCGGCCCCGCCGGCGCTCTCGTCCGTCACGGTGGCCCCTTGTGTCCTCTACTGCCGTGGCCATCTCCTCTCTCCATCCCTGTTCCTTGCATCCGTCCTTGGCACGTGCCGTGTCCCTGCCTGGGACCTTTGCCCTGCCTCTCAGCTCCAGCCACCGGCTCACTTCTGCCTCTGAAGCCCCTTCCCGGGCCCTTCGCGTGGGGCCGGCCCACTGCCCTCTCACGGAGCTGCCGTGAATGTGCCGCAGCTGCTCCGCGAGGGGCAGTCCGCCTCTTCCTGCAGCCGCCCCCTGCTCTCAGCCCAGTTCCCGCCACGCGGCAGGTGCTCGGGAGTTTTATTGGGGTGAGTGAGGAGTGACTGGTCTCCATCAGGTGTAAATACGGGAGAAGGCTCAGAGAGGATATCCAGGTTCCCCAGCAGGGGTCTGGCCACGGGAAGGGTGGGCATTTGGAGAGCAGACCTGTTTCGGGCTGGGGGAGGGTGTTCCGGGGGGGTATGTTGGATGTGATGGGGCTGGAGCCACGTGCCGCTGCCCTAGAGCATCTAGGGGCCGCAGCATCGGGGTCTGGTATCGGAAGCCCCAAAAGCGGAAGAGCCCACAGACAGTGGACTTGGGAGGGTGGGGCCCAGAGCTCCCCAGAGAGCTGGGGAACCTGCAGTTAGGGGACAGAGAGGCCAGCACACCGCGGCCTGGTGGCCCGAAGCAGCCTGGTTCACGAATGTAAGTTTGTTTGCACACAGCCACGCCCATCCGCTCACTGGGCTCTGGCTGCCTGCCAGCTGCAGCAGCCGGAGAGGAGCCGTGGAGTCAGAGACCGAGTGGCCCACAAAGCCTGAAACGCTTCCTCCCTGGGCCTTTACAAAAGCATTTGCCAGCCGTGAGTGGTAGGCCCCCTCTTTCAGGACCTCTGCCCCACGGGTCACAGGCTCCGGATCCGAGGCGCAGACACTGGTCTGGACACCGCACGGTGCCCAGCTGTCCGCACTGGCCTTCGGGCACATGCCAGGCCCAGACCATCAGGTCATCCCCGTTTCTGCCCTCCCTTCAGCTGCCACCCACGCATCAGGGGAAGGAGGAGGGGTTGCCTCTGAGCCTCCTCTCCCCCTCTGACGCTCAGAGTTGGAGGATTCCTTTGTGTGCTGAAGACTCCAAGTTAGGTCTGTTCCCTGCTCTGGTGGGAGGGGCTGCTGGGAAGGGAGGGGCCCCTTGTCGAGAACACAGCCGCAGCAGTCTCGTCAGCTGTAACTGGTTGGAGCTGCAGAGGGGAACACGAGGAACGCATTACGCAAGCCCAGTAAATAGACGCTTACTGTTAAGTCCCGTGCTGCTTGCTACAAAAGATAAAGGTTGTTAGTGTCTCCAAGTTAAAAGTTCTCTTGGGGCGGAGAGGGGAGGGACTGGCTGTCAGCTGACAGTGGTTGAAGCGGGGTTTGAGGTACAACAGATCGTACCATCTGCCCGTTTGTGTGTGTGTGATATTTCACATCACCGTTAGTTAAACTACCCCTACTCTCGCTTTGGACCGATGGCGGTGGGCTGGGTCACTCCAGGCCCTCATAGCCCGTGGCCTGCCTTCACCAGGCCCGGTTCCCCTTCTGGCCGTCCGTCTGGCCGTGAAGGCTGGGCACGCACCTCGGGTTGGGAGGGTGAGCCGGCTCTGTGGAGTGGCGGGTCTGGCGCAGTGACCGGGGAGAAGTAGGTGCTCGGGAAAGACTGAGACCTGCCAGTCAGTCTGGAGGGCAAGGTGGGGTGTTCACACAGTAGTTTTCACGACACATGGACAGGATCGTAATGTATCAGGAAACGGGGCCTTTACGAATAGTCGCCACTCGAGAAGCGAATGAATGAGTCCAGAGGTGAAGACCGCAGGTCTGACAGATCTGGAGCCAGGATTCAGGCTGCTGTGTCTTCGGACTCAGCAGCAGGGAAGGTCCTGTCTGCACGGGAGGAACGTGCCCGAGACGCTCCGCTAACGGCTGTAGTTGTGTGTGTGCGTGTGTGTGCATGTGCGTGTGCACCTGCGTGCGGGCGTTAACTTCATCCGAATTTGGGTTGTCCCTGGAGGCCCTGGGCACAGTAGAAAGAACGCAAGCTCGGCCTCTGCCTCGACCAGCTAGTCATTCAGGTCCCTTGTGGGTGTGGGTTCTCCTTGCCCGCTTGAGTGTGAAATGCCATCGTGAGTGAAATAAGGGAAATGACCAGTGGGACTTCAGAACCCTGCTACCCGCACCTTCGCCCTTCAAGTGTAACATCAGAAACAAATTAGCGTCCTTTCGGGGGCCTCTCTGGGACCCCGCCCAGCCCCTGGAGCCCTGAGGCAGCTCCGTCCGGCATCCTCCTGATGGAAGCGGCTGAGCGTTTATTTTTCCAACCAGTTCCGGAGTGTAGGCAGGTGAAAGTGGTTTCCTCTCTGTGCATAAACAAGTGGAAGCCCACACTGACCAAGAGCGTAGGACGCTTTGAAAGGTCCCCCCGGTCCAGATGCATGCGCCTGCAAGGGGCGGACGCTCCGTACCCAGGCTGATTCCAGCCCACCATGTTTCTAGTGCTCCCTCACCTTCACGCAGGCCAGTGTGGGTGTCTGGGGCCGATGCCCGTGTGAGAAGTGAGCGCACTGACTGGGGAGGGTCCCGTGGGTCTCAAGGACCGAGGCCGCATCCTCAGGGCCTTGCCGCCCCTCGTCAGGCTAGCTTAGGTAGGGCTGTACCCAACGCAGGAAAAAGGAAAAGGCCTTGCTAAAAATATTATCACCTAGTCTTTCTGTCTTGTCTTGAAGGTGCTTGACATCCTCCAGCACATTCAGACCCTGGACCCCGGGCAGCACGGGGCGGTGGGTTACCTGGTGCAACACACCCTAGAGCACATTGAGCGCAAGAAGGAGGAGGTGGGCGTGGAGGTGAAGCTCCGCTCCCACGAGAAGCACAGGGATGTCTGCTACTCCATTGGGCTCATTATGAAACACAAGAGGTGAGTGCCCCACGGCGTCCGCCCACGTGTGGCCGAAGAGGACACCGAGGGCTGGGGAGCAGCGGCCGTGACGTGCTGGAAGGGGACCCGGCTGCATGCAGCGACCGCCTCGGTCCCGCTCAGGAAGGCCCGCAAGCTGAACCGCGTCTTTAACTTACTTTCTGTGCTTCGGAAGGGACTCGCTCTCCTGGCTGCGAGGCACGCGGGGGGCGGGGGGGTCCTCTGATGCTTCAGTGGCCTTCAGATGTCCACCGGGAAGATGGCAGTGGCCACAAGTGGAACTGCCCTCTCCTGCCTTTGTTGTTCTTCACCTCTTCTGCTCATCTCGCTCTCCCCGAATTTAAGTTGGGGGTCGCAGGGTGCACATGTGGTCCAGAATTAAACTGTGTCCAAAGGGATGGCCGCATTTATGTCCCACCAGCCGGCTGGGAGCTGAGAGTGCCTCCTCTCGCCAGCATGGGCTGTCGCCAGGCCTCCGGAAATGCGCTGTGTACAAAGTGGCGGGTGGCGTGTCCCTGTGGCCTTGGTCCACACTCCCTGGTGGCTGCACAGATGGAGGTTCTCTCCACAGGGTTACAGCCGTTCACGTTTCCTTTCGTTCGTTAAGTGTCTAGGGAGTATTTTGCTTCTGATCTGCAGCCATTCTTTTTCTGCATACTTAATCTCTGTGTGCACATGAGTTCCAAAGACCTCTTTCCAGGTTTTGGTTCGTGTTTTCATTCTTGTGTTGCATTCTGTTTTTTATTTGCGATGGACATGTCGAGCGTCTGAGAGTAAGAGCTGAGTATACCGAACCAGGTGATGTTCCCCTGTCAGCCCCAGTGGCCACCATGACAGGGTCCGTCTTCACTGCCCCTTCCCCACCCGCCCTTGCCTTCCTCCTCCCGATGGAGCCCCCGGTGTCATTTCTCCTGTAGCTATTTCACAGTGCGCCTCTCCAAGGTAAGGGCCCTCTCTGTCGGTCAAAGTCCATTTCCCATCCCGCTGCCATAACTACAAAAAGGTGGATGATCCCTTACCAGACAGGGAGCTGGGTAGGTAGCTAGTCTCTGTGAACCAGGGTCCTTCAGTGCTGTCCGCCGGCCCGTCTCGTCCTCCATGGGCCGTCTCGTCAGCACTGGAGAAGTCGCTCGCCACCCCGAGTCCTGGATCCTGGAGATAGCTCGCAAGTTCTCCGTTTTACACCTGGGTCTCTCTGTTAACCGCTGGGGGCCAGTTTGGTGCCGTCGTCAGGACTGGGTTTCGGTACCTTTCCCATTTGGTAACCCGTTGCCCCATCACTCGCTGTCAGAAAGTTTTATTTTTCCCCAACCGAAGGGCTAGGTTGATAGTAAGAGGGGTTTATAAAGAGGGGCAGGGGTGTCCTGAACAAGGACTCAGCGTGGAGTAAAAGCAGGTAGATCTGTAGGAACGGGAGCTGAAGGGAAGCCGAGCCGCCGTCCGTACACCTCACAGGGGCCGGGGCCCCGGGGGACTGACGGGCCGTTGCTCTCGCGTTGATCAGGTACGGCTACAACTGCGTGATCTACGGCTGGGACCCCACCTGCATGATGGGACACGAGTGGATCCGCAACATGAACGTCCACAGCCTGCCCCACGGCCATCACCAGCCTTTCTACAACGTGCTGGTGGAGGATGGTTCCTGCAGATACGCAGCCCAGGGTAAGTGGCTGGTTCTCGCTGGCGCGTCCCCTTCAGCTCTCAGACACCGTGGGCCTCGCCGCCAGTTTCCCAGGGCTGTCCTCCCGAGGGCCGCTATTCAGCCGGTAAACACGGGTGGTGTGCTGCGGCACGGCCATGCCACCGGTTAAATAGGGTCCTCAAAGTCTCCCGCCCTTCACCACCACAGCTAGGTGGTGTGGTGCTGCTGGTGATCTCTGTTCTGATTGGGCATTGCTCTTGCCAATCGAATCCCCAGTGCCTGCTTCCCAGGCGCTGCCATTGGCCCCCTCCAGGTAAGGAGGGCCTGCTTGAACTGGAGGGCACTGACTGGACACTACGCGGGGAGCCACCCTAGCACCCTCTGGCCCCCGAGACTGGCGGCCTTCTCTGGAACTGCAGTCCGTGGTGCGGGCCCGGACAGCCCAGCAGCCCGGGTGTCCCCCTTTTCTTTCTTCCCCCACTTAGTAGGGCGGATGCATTCCGTGCCCGCCTGTGGAGGCAGTCCCAGCGCTCGTCTCAGTGGTAAAATGACACTGATGCTGATAGCATGCTGCTCTGTGGCCGGCAGAGTTCTAGTGTCCGTTCACCCCGCTTGAAAACACTCGCTTTCTCCATCGCCCCTGCCATCCACGAGGAAGCTGAGGCACGCAGGGCGGTCGACGCTCTAACTCACAGAGTGTGCACCTGAGCCCGGCAGCCTGGCGCAGCCTCGTCCACGGCCGTCCTGCTGCGCCGCCTCGTGCCGCCCGGACACACGTGCGACCGAGTCGGAGCGACGCTCCAGTCCAGGCGCTCGTGTGAGTGTTAGACGTGGGAGCGCCTCAGAAGTTTCATATCGGTGGTCAATCCACCAGAAACTGAGAGACGGTCACGGGCAGTGAGAGCAGTTCTGTCTATACTGAGACCACAGGTCGCGTCGGCCTCTGTCAGCGTGGCGCCGAGGCTCTAAGGGGGGCTGACGTGTGCCTCGTGTCAGACCAAGGTGCTGACAGCGGTTTTATTTAACTTTCCAAGCTGTGACGGAAAGTCATACGAACAGTTTCTAAACATCAACACAGTTCGAAAGTTCCCCAGCGACCTGTGGGCCCCCTGCATCCCCCACTAACCCCGCGGTGAGCATTTCACGCCGCCTGTCACGGAGCGCACCCGGGGACAAAGGGCCTGGCACCCGGGGACAAAGGGCCTGGCCTCACCTCGTGCACGTGCTGCCCCATTACGCAGGGCGGCTCTCAGGACTTTCAGTATTTGATACTTGAGTTTCTAGAAACATCTGCGTTAACTTTAAAATGGGCTTTTCAGAGTAGGCGAACTGATATTTGGCCTCATGTGTCCTGAACTTTTCGTCATCTCAAGAATTCATTTCTGGCTGCGTTCTAAATAAGCCGGCCGGGTCTGGAGTCACGATAGTGCAGTGACTTCGTGAGAAGGTTTGACTTTGACACCTGGCTGTCGGTTGCACACTCTCAAAATCTGAGATTGGACGATGTGGCCGTGAGTGATGTTAGTGCATTGCCTTTTCAAAGTTTAAATTCCGAGGCTTTTAGAAAAGTCTTAACTTCCCAGTTGCACCCCAGGGCAGCTGTCCACTTTTTTCGGCCAGAGACCCCGTCGGCCCTGGGCAGGGTTTCCTGGGCATTGGTCGCCTGTCAGCTGGCTGCTGGGCTGTGGGGCTGCAGAGATGGAGGGGAGCCCCATCACAGGCTCCCCTGGAAGGGCCTGGCCTGACAGGTGGCACCCCTCAGGGCTCTGTCGCTCTGTGGCGCTCCCCGGTCATCCCTTCCTCTGCGGCCTCGGTACCTGTTGACACAGAAGCCGGCCACTGTCACTCGTGTATGAGGGAGAGCCTTACTTCCGCGCCCGGCTCTTCTCGGGGCCCACGCCCGCCTCTCCCAAGCCCCCAGCACCTGCGGTCAGGCTCGCCCAGGGGCTCCGTGTTCCCGACGGAACGCCTGGAGCCGATGCTCACGCCCCCCTCCCCCCACCCGTGGGCTCCCGCTGGTGGTCTCCACGGTGCGTCTGCGTTGGTTTGAGTCAGGACCAGTCAGGGCTCCCACGTGCGCTTCCTGGTTCTGTCTCCAGTCCCTCCCAGGGAGAGCAGAGACAGAAACAGGTTCTCATTCCTCATGTTATTTTCTCCTCTTTTTTCTCTTTTTCACGGCGGTCCCCCTGTTGACTGTCAAGCTGAGCTCTCTGGCCCAGTCGCACTGTGCGTTCACCTGGGTGTTCTCTGGAAGCCGGGAGCTCGGTGCGAGGTGTGGGTGGATCGGGTCCATGTGTTTGGCCAAAATACTTATCCTCAGATGCCCTGTGTGCTGCTCCACGTCCCACTGCTAGGGAGGCGGGTTTGGGTCACTCGGCCAAGATCGTGACTCACCGTAAGGGACCGTCTTCCCTGTGTGGTTAACGGGAAACCCGTGGAGCCATCCTGTGTCCTAGCGTCTGTGTTCACATTCGCACCTGTCAGTCTCCTCGCCCGGGTTACTGTGTGCAGATCGCAGACGGCCGCTTCTCCACCGCTGCGACCCCTCTGCTGCTGTGAGCTGTGAGCCGGGGCTCCCCTCCCCGCCTCCTCCCCCCCTCCCCAGCGCTGCCTCCTTCCTCTCCCTCTCCCCTCCCTTCCCCTCCCCTCCAGCCCTCCTTCCCCTCTCCTCCCATAGAGTCCTATGCTTTTATTTAGTCAATGTGTTACAATCACTGAGTTATTTTTTTTTTTGTCCAAATTAGCCCGTATTTAGCCAGTGGGAGACCTTGAGAGGCTAAATTTTTAAAACACCTATTTAAATTGTTTTTTACATTTTTGGGTTCACTTGCATTCAATTATTTTGTTTTACAACTTTTTCTTGACCCAAATTTTCAGACTTGGGCTCCATGACCCTAGTAACCTGGGCAGAACGCAGTAATGAATCCTGCTCTTGTTACCAGTTCTCCAGAGTCGAAGAGTAGATCATGAACCACGTGCATCACGACGTCTTCGAATCGTCTTATTCTGCACAATCGAGGGGATTTTCCAAACAGTGTGCTAGCGGTCACCCCAAATCCCAAGGAGGGATATGCAGCATCTGGCCTGTTGGTCATTTCCCCACTACGGGGCACACTGCCTGTCCCAGCTCCCCTCCCCGACCTCGGTGCTGTGGCCTCTCGGTGCTGTGGCCTCTCAGTGCTGTGGCAAACCAGGGTGCCCTGAACTTCAGTCGGCTGCCCACGTCGGAAGGTCGGGGATCCAACTGGGAGGCGAACGTCTGGTTTTCACACGCGTTCCGTGCATGAAGCACCTCGTAGAATGCGAGGTGCTTGTGCACCCTCACCCAGCGTTAGTTCCTGGCCCTGTCACTTGTCTTACAGCTCCAGGCTCAGGTCCGCACCCCGCCCTCCACACGCACGCTCAGTCTGCGCAGTCTGCGCGTGCTGGCTCGTGTGCGAGGCCCCTGCCTCGGGCCGTGGGAGCGTAAGATGGGAACCCATTTCAGAGGGCGGTTTAGCGCGCTCTCTTTTAAATTGTGAAAATTTCAAGCGTCTTTCTCCCCTGACCTGGCAGTTCCATCCTTAGCCCCCCCCCCCCAAAGACACGCTCGCCCACGGGGCCTGCGGTCCCCTGTTACCACAGAACAGTGCCATGCCCGAGGACTGGTACGTCGGGGTCTACCCGGACTGTGGCACACTAAGCTTGAGTTAAGTAAACCAGTTGCAGGTAAACACTTCTTGCGTGTTTTGTATAAACAAACAAAAACAAAACAATACCTGGTTTTTTCGAGTGCAGTTATATGTAGATCATGTCTGTGTGTTTGTAGAGGGACAGGAGAGATCCGCTCACACTGACAGTGGTCTCCTCCCTGGGGCGGAGGGGACCAGGACAGGACAGCTGCCCCCAGGGAACTCACGGGGAGTGTTTCCGTAGTTTTCTGGGGGTGTGTCCGTGTATTTTGGGGTGGCTTGCAAATTTAAAGTTAAACAAGCAGACATATTTCTCCAAAAGCTTCAAGGGAGTCAAAGACTCCTCAGGGTGTTTCCAGGACTTGTAAGTAGTCCCTGTTTACTATTTTGCTCAGTTACATTTGTAACACTTAGCTTTCTCATTCTTGGTCTAGTAAATATCTCAGAAACACTGCTTAGTAGGGTGGGATTTATTTTCCCTTCATAATACATAGTTGCCAACTTCACTACCTTGTTTTCTCCTCTAAAAAGTTTTTTTAATTAATACCATTTTCCTGTTTGGCTAGGGGCCCAGGTGGGTGGGTGCGCTGAGGTCAGCGCATGTTCCTCTGTGGGAGCTGGGAGCCGCTGCCCACCCCCCAACCCCCGCACTTGGCTTCTTTCCCTTCTGTCTGCGCTTCTTGTGCTTCTTGTTTGGGCCCATGGTTAGAGTTCTGGGCAGCCACTGCCCGCTGTGTTGTCCTTACAGGTTCGTGACTGTAGCCTGGCTTCGACCTTCCTGCCCTCCTCCCAGCTCTCGGACACTAGGCATTGGCCAGCACCGAGCTGCTCCTGAGTGTACACAGAGAGGAAGGAAAAGAGGGGAGAGAGAAAAGGTGCACGGCTGACCTTCTTCAGAACAGGGCTCTCCGCACTTTGCTGGGGTGGAGAGTGGGGTCCATGCCGGGGGCTCACGTTAGTAGACAAGAAGGATGCAGGCACGAGACTGGTCACCAGATACCGTGGGGGCTTCAGAAGCTGCACCGCTGGCAAGAACGAGCTGGCTGGGACACCTGGTCTGCAGGTCTGTGTTAGAGCAAGTCGGAGGGGCCGGGTGAATCTCCGGTGTGCCCGCCCCCGAGAGGCCGCTGGAGCCAGACCCCCTGCTCCGAGAGTAGGAAGGTGCTTCTCTTTGGTGTGGAGCTGCTGGGGGCCCCCGGCCACCATCGCTCCGCCCCAACTCCCGCTTGCTGCCTTTTTCCTGTCAGCTCTTCCACGTTCCATAAACATGTCATCCTCTTTCTTCCACCTCAGACCGTTGCTAGGAAGGTCTCTGGATAAAAGATACTGCAGAAAAGTCCCTGTTAATGAGAATGTGCCTCTTTATCAACAGAAAACTTGGAATATAACGTGGAGCCTCAAGAAATCTCGCACCCCGACGTCGGACGCTATTTCTCAGAGTTCACGGGCACTCACTACATCCCAAACGCAGAGCTAGAGCTCCGGTACCCGGAGGACCTGGAGTCGGTCTACGAGACGGTGCAGAATATTTACAGTGCCAAGAAAGAGAACGCAGAGTAAACTCTGAGAGAGGACATTGCACCTTTGCTGCTGCTATCTTCCAAGAGAACAGGATTCTAGAAATCTCCACGGATCCCTCTGGATTCGTTCCCCAGGAAAGCCACTTAGCCAGGGGTGCCAGTGCCCCCCTATGTCTAGGTAGCCTGTGCTCTCCTCCAGCTGCAAAGGCAATGTCGCTCTGCGCCTGCACCCTGAGTCCGTCTGAAAGGCCCCGCGTTCAGTGGCATGGCTTGTACGCGTGTCCTGTGGTGACAGCGCGTGACAGTCCGCCTTCACGAGGTCTCACAGTCGACACTCTTGTAACCTCCTTTTTGACTCACTTTCCGTTCTGTCGCACGTCCGTCTCAGAACACTGTGTTTGCTGGGCAGACGGGGTTATGGGCTTGCAGTAGTTCCTCTTCTGGTCGCTCTGCGGGGCACGCTCAGCCCCGAGGAAGGGCTCTTTCTTTGTCTCGGCACCCCGAGTTTAGTCGCTTTTCGGAAGTGAAGCTAGGTGATCTTGGAGATTAACAAACTAGTGGTAATCAGAATCATTTGCTTTTATTTTTTCTCTGTGAAACAGATTTGAAGCATTTATCTTTTTCTGTATTTGAATTAGGAGAGTAACAGTTTTCCCTCTTGGATGTATGCCTCTATCTCTATGAATCATTAGTTTTCCATTTTATTACATGAAATTCTTTGAGAAAATGTATAATGGCCTTGGTGATGGGTTTTTCCATGTTCATCTATTATGCCTCCCTTTAAAATAAGTACTTTTTAAGAAAATTTTTAACTATTCAGTATCGTAAGTAGACTTAAATCGGTGATGGGTTCTCTTTACAGTAGGAGGTGCAATCTGATGTTAAAATGTCTGCTTTTAGAGATTTTCCTGCGCAGTCTCCAAAGACCCAAAAATGAGATTTCGCTTTTGTAAGCAGGAAAAAAAAATAATGAACTTAAAAAATGAAAAAAAAAAAAAAAAGAAAAGAGGAGGCTTCACGCCCCCACGACTCACCGCCAAACCTTTTTGAATGTGTTAGGGTAGAAATACATGAACCGTCTTTCAGTTGAAGAGTCTTTGGTCCGTGGGCAAGGAAACAGATGGAACCTGCGCTCTCCAGTCGCCGCGGCTGCAAAGCCGTCAGCACGCAGCTGTTCTCGGCCCCGCGGGGCCGCCCCACTTCCTACTCAGACCGCAGTGGCTTCTCTTCTGTGCTCTTAGTAACGGCGTGGAAGGTCCCAAATCCGCGCAGCCACTCCGGCCAGCCAGGTCTCCAGCCAGACGACCCGGTGGGCCTGGAGTCAGGGCCTCCGAACTCCCTCTCCCAGGTGGAAAGAACCCAGTCGATCTAGCGAGTGGGGCCCCAGGGGACGGGGGTCCAGCCTCCCCTCACTGCCGGTGTTCGTTTGCACGCAGTGTGTCCTCACCCCGTCTGACGACTGCCACTTGTTGATTCTGTTTGAAACCCAAGGATGACAGAGGTTTGGGGGCCACAGTGGGCACTTGATAGCAGTCGACAGCTGAGTTAAGCAGTCATTGGCGAGAGAGGGAGATTCGACCAGCCAGTTCCCTCCACCTGAACTCTCTGTCGTCCAGTGTCCGTGTCCCCCGTCAAATCTAGACAGTTCGGACTTGCCTTTGACACTGTGACCACTCACAGCGCCCGGCCCGCTCGAGGCTGGGGCTTCACACTACTCTCGTTGGAAGGTGGAAAGTAGGAAGTGCGGAGCGAACGCTTGTGCGACGCAACACTAAGAAACCGTGCGGCACGCTGGGAACTGTGACGGTCGCATTTCCGGTGGGTTTCCTTTGTCCGCAGAGGGACGTCAAAGCCCAGAAAGATGGTTTCCCCTGTAAATATGTGTCTAGACTGTTCTTACCTGTTTTCTTGTGAATGCTTCTCTTGGCTCCAGGAGGCCTCGGGCACCTGTGTCAGCTGGTACTTGGGCACTTTATATTTTTCTAAAAAACGTGTTTTGGAACCTGTACTCTAATAAATCGTAAGTTTCTTTTTAAAATTTTTCCAAAGTTTTCTCCACTTTAAAAAGCCCTGTTATAAAAGTAGAACTTTCGCAATGTTAAAATATTAAATATTTGGATGTAGTAACTTCTTTTCTCTTCCAACGAATGCCAAGATCTTCTTTGGTACCATGTTAGCGAGTGGGACTTCGCTAGACAGGCCGCGGAAACGGCCCGTTTCCTTGCAGAACAGAAAGACCCACCGCGACAGGCAGCAGAATGTCTCTCACTCCTCTTCTGATCAAAATATGCAAAAGTTGGCCCTGCTGAAATTTTTCTTAACATTGGTGAGCGCACAGGGTACCTTTCATCTATGATTTTCCTGCCAAATGCGAAATTTTATAAGCTCGCTAGTAATCTTGAGAGTATCTGCATATAATGCAAAGACTTCTTCAGCTTTTCGATTTTGTCAAAGTCTGCGTTTGTGAAACGAGAGTGGCAGAGGCTCCGAGGGAAGCCCCGGAGTGTAGTGGGCGTCGCCCTGACATCTGCGCGCCCTGCAGCCCCGTCCAGAAGGTCCGGTGGAGTCACCAGTCTCCTGCGCCGCAGTGTTCCTCGGGGCCTGTGACGTGCTGTTGGACCACGTGACTGTTCTGGAGCCTGCAGTGCGTCCCACTTTCCTGACGACTTCGACCCTGGGACGCCCCTCCCACGCACGCACGCACGCCGCGTCCCTGGGCCCAGTGCGTGCCGGCGCCTTCGGGAGGCACCGTCTCGGTGAGAGGCCATCCAGCCCACCAGCCACGCCCGATTCGAGACCACCTCCGCGTCAGCCCCGTGGGGGGGCGCAGCGTCTCGGCTGAGAGTGTTATCCATCCGCTTGGACTGTGAAAGGCCGCCTTTATGCTGTCTCTCTGCCTGACCCTACTGTAGATCTCCACTGTAAGTGCATTCACCCCGCAGAATTGTTTGACTGCAAAACCCCACGCCGAACGCTGTCGCTCAATCAGCTTAACGTTTCCCCACATCTGCTTAACGCCTCGTCTTTAATTTTAAAACGTCCGATGTCTCGGTCTTCCCTAATGTATCACGTCGAGTCGCGCGTCCCTGTGTTAGGCTGTCTCCTGCCACCATCAAGTCCCTTTGCTGTGAAGGGAAATACTTTTTTTGTCTCACTTCTTATTCCACATATGTGAAATTGAACCACCAGCAACTTTTTCATTCAACAGTATCTTCAGTGTCCCGTGACCGTGAAAATCGAGATGTCTGTCTTTTGTTTCTGGGAGGGGAGGGGAGACTGCCCACCGTGAGGGAGGGAGGAGGTCAGCCCTGTGGCCGTGTATTTTTGGAGACGTTAGTAGCTGTATTGCATGTGTTACTTTGTACCGCTTGCTTGCTTGGAGCCAGGCACCGGCCAGATGTGGACGGCCCTCACAGCAGCTCTACAAGGCAGGGCCAGGTAGTGAATACTGGGACTGCACACAGTCTGTCACACACTCTTCTCTGTTTTTAAAAACACACGAAACTACAATCTGAGCCCGAGGGCTGCACAGAAGCAGGCCGAAGGTGGGACGCGGCCCGCCAGCCGCCATCTGCTGGCCCCAGCCCGGGGGCGGGGCTTGCCTGGCATCCCGCCCTCCCGATGGGGAGCTGCGCACTCTGCTCGTGCATAGGGGGGACCTGGCGTTCGACAGCCACACTACCGACTACCTCGCAATGTTTTTACCTTTCGCCTTGCAGCAACTTTACCTTCTAACCTTTCACTTCTGAAAACTTAGAATCAAGAGAAAAGGACATTCCTTTGGTGATTAAAATGTGCAATTATCGCATAAATGTATTATGGCCATTTAGCAATGACTGTATTAGGGTAATGATAGTTCTGTAATAAATAGATCCCCCAAAAAATACAATGGCCTGAACACGAGAACTTTCTTGCGGCAGTAACACTGGGTGGGGGAGTGGGCGGGCACAGCGGCCCTGGGGCCGTCATTCACAACTCCGGGTGGGAGGCGGCGAGAGGGGGAGCCTGCTGTCTTCAGTGTGTGGCTTTCAGGAGCACCCTGGGGCCGTCTCTGTCCAACCTGGGGGGGGGGGGCGTTGAGCCTGGGAGCACGTGTGTGAGGGGGCCCTGTGAGCCGAGGCTGCAGTGGCCCTTAGCACTTCCACTCATATTCCCAGGGGGAGGCTGGGGAGGAAGAAGGAGTCCATGGTGGGCAGCTGCTGCCCCTGTCTCCTGCACAGGTGTGCTCTTCCTGGGGCCAGACGCGCCCTGATTCCTGGCCGGGGAGGGTCGGGGGAGGCGGGCGGACTCTGGCTACAAACACTGCTCCTGTCACTGCCTTCTGCCACAGCGTGGTGTCCGGGCAGTGGGGGTTCTCACTGGTTGAGCTGTCTTCAATCCCTGGTCTCTGCAACAGATGGTGCGGGAGGGAAGGAGAGGAGGCTGGCCAGCGGCCTGTGTGCCCAGGAGGAAATGAAGTTTGGGCCTCCACTGTGTCTGCACCCACACACCCAAACCCCTGGGCTCCCGCAGTGACGAGGGGCTGCTGGGGGTGGGGGGTGTCATGAAGCCCAGAGCTGTGGGAGCGGCACGGGGGAGGGGTGGAGACCATGCTGTCTGGGAGACGTCCCTCCTCCTCAGTGCCCCCACGCCCGGTCCTGCCCTCTGGGACACGTCTTCCCCAGTGACATCGCAGGTGGGTGTTGGGGTGCCCCTCCCTGGTGGCTGTGTAACTCATAGCCCCGTCCAGCCAGGTGCGGGTTCTGGGGGCCAGTCTGGGACTTCACACAACAAGCTTGAGGTCGTCCCCTGGCGATGATGCCCTTGGAAACTTGGCAGGCTGCTAACCCCTCTGTGTGTTATCAGTCGTCTGACTGATAGTCCAGACCTTCCCAGTCTACTGGATTCCCCCCTCCTGCCCGCAGCCCATGCCTCTCTCTCTCCCCCCTGCCCTCATGGTGGCCACCTTAGCCCAACGCAAGGCAGAGCCGAGTGAGTTCCCACCCCCACCCCTTACTGTGGGTGCACCCACGCGTTGCCTTTTTCAGCATCGGGAGCTGGGGTGGCTTCTCTTCGTTTCAGTTCGTTTTTGCCTAGTTCATCTCTCATCCCACCCAACTGTCAGCGGCAAAGAGCAGCCCTCACGCCCCGTTCTGCCCCTTCTCCACTGCTTCCCAAGACCAGCTGCAGTACAGGGGGTTCACCTTGCACACGTACATGACAGTGTTACCAGGTCCAGCCCACAAACAGGCTCTCCAGCCCCCCGGCCTGCCACGGGCATCGCCCGGCCTCCTGGCGGCTCGGCGGACACACCATGGAGTCTAGGTTGCATCCCAGAGCTTCTCCTTTCTTTCCAGGGCATTTTGTTGTTTCACAGTTTCAAGTTTCCATAGGAAGTTCCACTTCCTGTTTGGCTGTGCAAAAATATCTGAGCACGATGATGTCACCTTGGCTGGGGAATGGAAAGGGCTAAAGCAAGTTGTTTAGTGAACTTAGAAAAAGAGGTCCACAGGGACCTGGCTGGTGTGGCTCATGGATTGCGTGTCGGCCCGTGAGCTAAGGGGTTGCCGGTTCAAGTCCCAGTCAGGGCACACGCCTGGGTTATGGGCCAGGTCCCCAGTAGGGGGCACGTGAGGGGCAAGCACACATTGATGTTTCTCTCCCTCTCTTTCTCCTCTCTCTGAAAATAAGATCTTTTTTAAAGTTCAGAGTAAAGGAAGGAGGTTTGGGGGGGGACCAGCGGGACAGTCTGCATTACAGAATCGTCGCCTGGTTAGATGTCCCTTCCGCTTCTCCCAAAATGGCAGGATCCCTCACAGACTTTCTTCTTCAGGTGGTTGGATTTGGGGGAAGTCAGAGGTCACTTTGAATGGGTTCCTGACCTTCCTGTGCCCAGCCACTCTCGTCGCAAGGTCTCAGAGCTCTCCGGTCCTCTCCCAGCACTGTGTGGTGGCGTTCTCCGTCCAGGCGTCTGCGGCTTTCCCCACAGCGCCGCACCCCACCCCAGCTTTCCCAGCCTTTCTTCCAGGGGTGCCCCCCGCCCCTACCCTGGGACCATTCTTGTAGACAACCGTTTTCCTGAGCCTCTTCCCCCAGGAAATTGCTCGACCTTTTGTTCAATTGAGGTGAAATTCGTGTAATGTAAAATGAACCATTTTAAAATGTATAAACCAGTGGCATTTCATACACCCGAGGGCTGCGCGGCCTCCCCCGCCACAGAGTGATAAAACACGTTCTCACCCCAGAGGCAAACCATGCCCATGGAGCAGAAATGCCCCGTGTCTCCCTCCCTCCCTCAGCCCCAGTGTCCCTTCTGTTTTCAGGGGTGTCCCTATTTTAGACATTGCATGTACAAGGGGACCACGTAGTATGTGTCTTTTGTGTGTCTGGCTTCCATCACTGAGCATCATGTTGTCCAAGTCCAGCCACGTCAGAGCATGTATCAACTGATATACTTCATCCCTTTTCATGGCTGCATAATACTCCATCGTGTGGAAAGGCCACACTTTACCCATTCAGCTGTTAAAGGACATTCGAGCTGTTTCCATCTTTTAGCTATTGGCAATACAGTTGCTGTGAACCCCTGTGAGACTTTAATACCACAGATAACTACTACCCACCTAGGTATTGCGTGTATATCTGTGCATCACACGTTAAAAGAGTAATAGTTTCTCTCTCCCCGCCAAAACCAGATTTTCCCTTCAGGGGCAATACTGCCCCAGTGAGAAATCGAGTCCCACCTGGGAGGTGGCATTGGGAAGAGCTGCCGTCCGTGTCATTCCACTGGTTGGCCAGGGCTGTCTTGCTCCGAGTACCTTTTCACGGGCCCTGTTCTGTGCCCGGAGGTCATTTCTGCCACGGAGAAGTGCTGAAGTGCTCTGGAGGCCTTTTGGCGTATGCATTGTGTACTCTTCTTCTTTGCTTAGTGTTAGGATGACTTGATTCCAGAATCTCCTAAATGGTCCTTAAAAAAAAATCCAACCAAAGACACACACACACACACACACACACACACACACACACACACACCCTGGTTAGTTTGAGTTACTGCCTCTTATAAAAGGAGGATAAGAGAAAAGGCAGTTATAAGACTTTCTGGGTAATGGCTACCCTCGTACGAAACTATTTCCTAAATTGCTTCCACGAGATTAGAGAATCTGGAAAGGACAGGGTCCTTGGTCATTCGTTCTGACGCTTGACACATGGAAACAGCGAGTTACGGGACTTGAACTGGCAGGTGACTCAGGGCAGGGACCCAGGCCTGGGCCCTTGGACTTGACCGGGGCGGTGTCTCGGCTGCCCCCACATTGCTTCTTCTGTAGGGTTTTCTTGCCTTACACAAAATGTCTTGCTAACATTATCATCCTTTATTACTTGGGGTCCAGAATCCTTGTTGCGTCTTCCTCACCGGCTGCGCCGTTGCCGCCTCCTGGCCACCCTCACCCGCTCCCTTGTTCTTGCTCGTGTTTGCTCTGCTGAGGGGACAGGAGTGTTTCCCTCACAATCTCGGTGATCTCTGCCCTGGAAATTTGGAGACTCCCTGTGCAAAACCTGCAGGGAGGTTGCTTTTTGCCCCTGGTTTTCTTGAGGTGTAATTCTACAAAATCTGCACATGGTTCACGTATGGACACACACGTTCGATTGTGTCACCCTCACCTCGACCCAGGGGTAAAACTTAGCCATCACCTCCCAAAGTTTCCCCGTGTCCCTTTGGGGTTTTTCATTTTGGAAGGGGGCTGTTTTGTCTTGTGGTTAGAACATAACTTAAGACAAGTCTGCCCTCTTAACAAAAATTTTTTTAAAGATGTTATTTATATTTAGAGAAGGGAAGGAAGGGAGAAAGGGAGAGAAACATCCATGTGTGGTTGCCTCTTGCACGCCCCCTACTGGGGACCTGACCCACAACCTAGGCATGTGCCCTGACTGGGAATCGAACTGGTGTCTCTTTGGTTTGCAGGCTGGTGCTCAGTCCAGTGAACCACATCAGCCAAGGCTCTGAACAAAATTTTAAGAGCCCTAACTCAATCTACGGCATTGGCCGAGAACACTGATTTGACCTCAGGTCGGTCTGGGACTGTGTTTACTTCAGCAATTCTGTTTGGGTCTGTCTGCTTCTGAGGACGCCTCATCGTGTGAATGAGCCACTGACATCCTGATGCATGGAAATTGTCATGCCCTCAGCCCTTTACCCCTCTTGTGCTTTACACTTTGACCTTTCAGGAGCCGCTCTGGTTGCAAAGCCAGTGGTATGGCCATACCAACCTGCTTACATTTCTTATGAGCCAGCTGGTTCCCGCTCCCAGAGTCCCATCCGTGCTGCTGTGTAACAGAGCCCTCCACGACCATCTGGGCTCACGGGCTTTTGTTCTCTGAGCACTGGAGCATAGAAACGTTCTCACGCACCTTTCCCTCTCCCCAAAGGGCTCTCAGTGGTTAGAGACCTCAAAGCGTTCGTCTTGAGAGGCCCCGCCGGCCGGCAGTCATGTGTACGGACCAGAGAAACTGCGCACTGGGGCTCCGCCAGGTCCCTTGGCCTTAGCTGATACTGTCCCCGAAAACGTCAGCTTTGCTCACGGGCCAGTGGCCTGCTAGCGCTCGGCATGGGTTGCTGGGCACAGGGCCAGAGTCCTCCACCACAGCAAGCCTGTTCATCCTCTGCTGGCAGGACCCAGGACCTGAGCCTCAGGATGTGGGAAACACCGTTAGCAGAGATGTAGTCCAGCCCGGAGCAAGTGTGTGTGGGGGGGGGCAGGGGGCAGGGGGTTTAGACTTGAGGTGGCCACAGGTGTCATGCTGTGGCTGTTCGGAGCCCGCCGGGCTGGGGGGCAGGAGCTCCTCCGCCCCAGGCTGGCTGGCGTGTTCGCCTTCGATGAAGCAGACTCTCGTGCTCGTCCGCCCCGTGGGCCCGAGTGGGATGCAGAGAGGGAGCCTCTGTAGTCAGCGTTCACACGCGCACCTGTGCCCACAGCGGCTGACAGAGGGGGCAGGCGAACGCTTCTAGAAAGTTAGATGAAGTCATTGACCTTCCCGTGATCAGAGCCCACTGTCCCACAGCACAGACGCTTCACACCAGGTCAGAGCCCAGACTGTCCCGAGCCTTTTCACTGTGCCAGCCCCGGGCGCACTTGGGGCTGGCACAGAGAATGACCCCTAATGGACACACAAGGAAGCTGAAGCTCAGAGAAGTTGAGACACTTGCCCAAAATGACACAGCTACTGAGTCACAGGGCCCAGATCCCATCCAGCTCGGCCTGACTGCGAGACCCAAGCTGCTCGGGACAACGCCACCCACTGATGGAACGCGTGTTGCCCTCCTGCAAGGTGCATGCTGCAAGCTGGCCCTGGAGGTGGTGGTATTTGGAGGTGGGGCCTCAGGGAGGGGATGAGGTCATGAGGGCGGAGCCCTCTCTCCGTGGGGTTAGTGTTCTTATAAAAGGGACCTGAGAGAGCGCCCTCACCCCTTACGCCGCCCGCCCGCCTGCCTGCCGTTAGGACTCCTGCACGGGACCTCACCAGCGTCTGCCGGGGCCTGGACCTCGGGCTTCCCAAGCTCCAGAACTGTGAGTAACCCACGTCCCATCCACCCAGTGGATGCTCTCTGTGCTGCAGCAGCCTGAACAGACCAAGGGAACTGCTGCTCCTGAAAACGGGCGGGATAAGGCAGTCCTCCCTTCGGAAGGGGTCTCCAGTCTTCAGGGGCCTTGCTGGTGACCGAGCGCAGCGGGTGTGGCTCGGCCGAGTCAGTGAGACTCGGAAGGGTGGGCTCAGGGCACACCCACGCTCTGTGCCCTCAGGCACCACTCACTGGTGTGCACGTCGTCGTCGGGGTCATTTTGCCCTTCCAGGGCTCGGGGCTGCCGGGCCAAGATGTTCCCAGGACGTAGGCTGAATGCTTCTGTTGACTTTTTGGTTTCTCGGTCATTTATTGATGTGAGTATGTTACTTATCCACAGCAAAGCTTTTCCCTCTGTGTGTGCTCGGACTTGCGCCCTGCAGCCTCTGAGCACAATCAGTTTGTTGGTCACTGTAGCCTGGTTCGCCCCCTGCTGGGGGCTGGGGGTGCACGCACGCTGGTGCTGAGCCTGGTCTGGGTCCGAGAGGCACGGGGTTGTCGCACGTGCAAAGTGAACGGTGCGGGAGGGCAGGAGGGAGGCAGGCAGACGGTCCCAGAGACGGGTCTGGGGGGAACGTTTTGTGGCTTTCTCTGGCGGAGACAGACTCTGGTAAGTCACGGGCAAGGTACGTCCAGGATGAGTCACCCGGCTGTCTGATCCCACAGCGGGCCGTGCACAGCACACCACTAACCCTGTAGAAAGCTCATTAGGCTTCTCACACCCAGAGGGGGCTCTGCTGAGCAGGGAGCACCAGAGCCAGGAGGGACCGAGCCACCGGCCGGCCGGGATGGCCCAGGTGTCCTGCCAGCTGGCCGCACACCCAGGCTGCACTGTTCCCTCCGGGGAACCCGTGTTCCCGTTTGGGAACGGGAGAGAGGGAGAGTGGGAATTTTCCATCCTCCTTCCCCGGGTGACTCAGAAGAAAGCAAAAATCTGTTCCCAGTCTGTTCTACGACTTCTGTCATTTCTCCGGCTGAGCCGCCCAGAGCAAAGGCTGGGAGACATTTTCTGCCCCCGAGCCCGCGCCTGCCTCCTCCTCACCGCCCGCTTCCTGTGTGCCCACGAAGCCTCGGGGATACTGTCTCCCCCTGTCATTCCATTTTAAATGAAAAAGTCACTGCCCCTTGGTGGCCCAGTGGTGAGTGGGGTTCAGGAGGCTCGGACCGGAGGTTTTAGGCCCACATTGCTGCCTTGTGGCATGTGCCACAAACCCATGGGGACACAGCGGGCCGGGAAAGCCCATGGGCAAGGCCGCACCTTCCAGGATACTGTCTTTGGGGTATCGTTTGCATATCAAACCTGGACTTTCTCGGTCCCAATAAGTGACTCTGAGTGAAAGGACACGGGTCCTCTCCGCCCTACCCCTACCCCCACCCATGGCCAGGGCCGGCCGTTTCTCACTGTGGCGGGAACCGACCCAGGGTTGGAATGCCTTGCCCTTCCCCCTCCCCCACACCTAGCGGCCCTTCCGGACACGTGGAGGAGGTGGGCTCCCAGGCGGGCAGGCAGTGTGCGGCCTCGCGCCCTGTGTTCAGAGAGTGCCACTTGGGGGCCCAGGACCCTCCCTGTCTAGAGGGGTCTGCTGAGTCCCCTCTGCACTGAGGATTGCAGATGCGAGTCCTCAGTCCCCGCGGCAGGGAAGGAAGGGCTCACCACCCCTCCCCTCACTGCCCAGAGCCCGCCTGTCTCCAGGCCCTGCCTCGGGGACCTGCCACACGCACCTGGGTCCATCCCCACTGCCCTGGTCCAGGACACCATGTTCTCCCGTCTTGGAAGTTCAGTGGCCTCCCCTCTGATCTTTCTAAAATGTGTGGGTGCTCCAGCCACTCCCTTGCGTGCTGGCTTTGCAGTTACCTGCGGATAAAGTCCGAACTCCGGAGCGCAGGCCGCTGGCCGCCCACCCTCCAGCACACAGCCTGTGTCAGCCGGGAGTCACAGGCCCCCGACTTCCCTGCATGCGCCTGTCTCTGGGCCATTGCACGGGCTGTTGCCTCCGCCGGGAACACCCCGCCTCCATCCCCACCACCCAGCCCCAGACCCCCTCCAGCCCTCCACCCAGCCCCGGCTGCCGTGCAGTTTCAACCTCATTCTCCCCTGCCCGGCTCCTCTGCACTTTAGCCCACCCCGCTGCCGGCTGGGGGCACATTTCTGCACCCCCTTGGCGTCCTATCCCTGACCCTACCAGAGCACTTGCCACTATGAGTGTTCATGTCCCACGTGCACGCCCGAAAATGCGGTGTGCTCCTTACATGGGCTGGGTCGGCCTTACGAGTATTTCCCGCACCTAGCGTGCCACCTGGCCTTTGCTAGCTGAACAGAGAACACCCTGCTGAGTTTTTAAAAATCCATGTGCAGTTTTTATTTATTTATTTTTATTACCGGTACTATTACAGATGCCCCCCATGTTCCTCCCCCTCTGCCCCCCTCCACCCAGTCCCCACGCCCATCCCCCCACCAGCCTTCACCACGTCGTGTCTGTGCCCATACGCATGTACGGGCGTAGCTGTTTGGCTAATTTCCTCCAGGCCCCTCCGCCACCAGCCGCCCCCTGAGATCCGACCATCTGTTTCACGCGTCCGCGCCTCGGGCTTTTGTTTTGTCCGCCAGTTCGTTCCGTTCACTAGATTCCGCGTGTGAGTGCGGTCATGTGGCGTCTGTCTTTCTCTGGCTGCCTTATTGCACTTCCCATAACGTTCTCCAGGTCCATCCGTGCTGTCGCAGAAAGGTAAGAGTTCCTTCATTCTTGTTACCGCGTCCTTTTCCGTCGTGTGCGTGAACCACAGCGTTTTCATCCACCCACGGGCGCCTGGGCCGCGTCCAGGTCGCGGCGATCGTCAACAGCGCCGCTGCGAACATTGGGGTACAGGTGCTCTTTCACGCTAGGGTTTCGGGGTTCTTAGGATACAATCCCAGAGGTGGGATCCTGATACTGTTGTAAAGGAAGCCGGCATCAGGAAGAAGACATAGTTTTAGGCGAGAAAACTAGCCATCCCCCTGAAGGGTTGCCCCTGCTAGTGGCCGTCTCCCGTTTTCCACCTGCACAGAGCACGCAAACCCTGAGACCCGGGTGTCTTTAGTGGGGCCGCTTAGCGTGACACCTGAGTACTGCTGCTCATTGCCGGCCCTCGATAACTCACAGGACATGGGCAAGGCGCTGTAAACACCGCCGGCCTCAGTACTTCTTGAGCAGCTACTATGTGCCCGGAGGACAAAAGGCTCCCGGGCTATGAGCCGTGCCGTGCTCCAGTCTAACACCATCCTCTCTGCCACACACTGTGAGCCCGCCCTGCACACACACCTCTGCGGCCCTCACTGCGGCCCTGCAGGGCGGGTGCCATGTGCCATTCTTGAGCTGGGGCCAGGGCCATTAAGGCCCCGAGGATGGCAGTAACTAGCAAAGGCCACGGAGCTGGCGACGGTGACGCCCAGCCTCTGTACGTGCTGCGTGAGCCTCATGCGGTGGGTCTCAGAGTCTGCTCTCCCGACCGGCTGCATCAGCAACACCCAGGGACTTAGGAATACAGAGTCTCGGGCCCCAGGCCTGTGAACTAGGAACTCTGACCCGGAGCCCAGCATCTGTATTTGGAGAAGCCCCCCAGGGCGTCCAATGCACAGTCCAGTCCCAGGACCACTGGCCAGGGCCACGCTGTGCACGAACCACCGAAACAAGGGCCGTAATACACTTACTTGTCAGCGTGGGGGCTTGGTGTCCTCGAAGCCTCTTGCCAGAGGTCATTCAGGGACCCTCCTTGTTAGTTCTTTTCCATTAAGATTTGATTTCTTGCACACATGAATTTGAAACCCAGTTCTTCCCCAAGATCTTGTACTGAGTTAAAAATCCCCCGAATTTGCTTATAAATTGGCCCTATTTTACAGACACCTGAAAGGGTTTTTTAGAAACTACTTCATTCAATCTCCTTAAATATTTTAAGTGCACTGAATGAATTTAGTGTGTTTGATTTCTTCTTAAGCACTTTTCACAGCCTTCCCAAGTACTTCCTGAGTTCTTACACATATGCTACACGGGGCTCTCAAGTATAGCAAATCTCAGACTCTCTTACGCAGCAGCGTACTGTTCGCAAATGTAGTAAAAACTCTCTGATAACCCTCAAGTTGGGAACCTGCCCAGCACAACGGCGCGAACATACTGAACGTTACTGAACCGTGTGCTTAGAAGCGACTGAGACACCCAGTCTTACGCCGTGTGCATTTCACTGCAGTCGGAAAAGGGCGCGGCTGTGACTGGTCACTCGGTTCACTTAGAATCGGAATGGCACAGCCTTTCTGTGACATCATCACAGATGACGCCAAACTCTCTTCAGCTTTTCAGACACTTAAAATATGAAACACACATAGGTTACTTCCCCACATGATACAGTACCAAAACAAACAAACAGCGCCAACTTGGTGCTGAACACCGGTTCTCTAGGGATCAAAGAGACAGCTAGGAAACGCACTTGCCGTCCGGAGCAGGCCGGCCCTCCCCGCCCAAGTGCCCCTTGGCCGGGAAGGTGGCACTGATTTACCCAGGGGCCTCGGCTGAACCCTAACTCTAGTCGCCGTGCTGACGGAAGATCCCAGGTCCCCTTCACCCCGCCCATGGGGTGGTGACCTCAAAGCCCGGATTCCCTGGGTCCAGTGACAGATATCCTAACAGGCCCCCAGCTGGAACCTCTAGCCCCTTTTTGTCTGAGCAGCATCACCTGTGTTAGCTGCCTGTACCGCTCCCCCCATGCCCCCCACCCCCGTACTGAGCTCTGCCCACTGCCAAGGTCATGCTCGTACACAGAACTGTCAGTGCGCCCCATGGGCCTGCACCCCTGCTGCTGTTACCAGCATGGTGAAGAAGGGGAGGTAGGTGGGAGCCCAGGAAGCTGGGAAGGGTCTCCCAGAAAGGAGAATTTAAAACTGGTCTTTGGAGGGTGAGCCAACAGGAGAAGGGAAACTCGTGAGGGGAACTGCCTGTGGTCTGATAAACAAAATACTAGGTGGGTGCTGTGTCTCCTCCACCCCGCCCCGCCCCCACTGAGCGAATCCCATCTGGGCCCCTTCTCTTCCATCTCTAGGTGGGGGCCCGGCGAGGGGTGGTGGGGCCAGACACTGGGTGAGCAGCCCCTTGATAACTGAGAGTCACCAGCCTGGAGCGGGCCAGGGAGAGGCTGCACGCCAGGGCTTGTCCCCCTCCCTCCTGGAGCTCGCAGAGGCTGCGGCCCCACTGTGCACTCAGCTGGGTGTGGTGTTCCACCACAGACGTGCAGACACACGGGAAACACCCGGATCAAGTCACCAGCGGGTGCGTCACCGCGCATGCAGTGAGGTTCTCCTTAAGGCGTAGGGGTGGCAGGGGTGGGGGGAGCATCTCCGATTTCCCCGGGATCTGCCCCCAGCAAGGACAGCAGCTGAGCCTCAGCGTCCACGCAGAAGGAGGTTTACACTCAAACAAGCCAGGCAGGTCCGGGGACCTGTGCTGAAGGTGAGCTCTGTAGGGAGGTCTGTAGGGAGATCTGGAGGAAGATGGGGATATTCCGGCCTTGGCGGTTCCCGGGGGTGCGTGGCCCTGGAAAGGGCTGCAGAGGCTGCCTTGTCTGGGTGGCGGGGGTGAAGGTGGCACCCACCCCGATGGCGGGCCGGTGCCCTTGAAAACACTACACCATTTCAACCTCATGCTTCTCGGCACAGTGCATGCTGTTACTGCCAACCCATTTCATAGATGAAGGAACTGAGGCTAGCCAGGGAACGCTGAGTCCCCTCAGGTCTCAAGGCAAAAAAAAAAAAAAAAAGGTAGTGGAGGACGCCCCCTCCCCCCAACCCCAGCCCATGAGTTGGTGTGGAGCTGGTTTCCCAGGTGGTCACAGGTTCCCAGGTGGAAAGAAGCATGTGTGTGATTCCCGCCCCGTGCCCTAGGGGGCAGCAGCGCCTCACATGGAACAGACAAGACACAGGTTCAAATACTGCTTCTCTGACTGCGCCTGAGCAAGCCTTTTCACCTGGAAGTGGTGTCTCCGTGTGTTGTGGGTGAATGGGGAGACGGGCACCTCCCCAGAGAGTGCCTCTCACTCCACCGTGGGCAACGCAGACCCTCGGGGGCTCGCCGGTGCTGCTCCAGGCGTTGGGTGCGGTGCGTTTCTTCCACTTGTCCCGGCTCCAGAGAGGCCACGGAGAGGCAAAGAGAAGCAATGGGACTGCCCCAAGGTCACATGACTAGAACGCGGCAGAGGCAGGATTTGAACCCAGGTCCTTCAGCTACGTGGGAACTGCCCGCGAAACGGCTCGGGATTCAGTGACAGCGCGACACGGAATACGCTCCACCGTTAGCTGTCCTTACGGAAGGGACCGCACTTCAGGGCGGAGGTCAGTCCAGTTGGCGGACGTGATTGTTCCTGTTATTACAAGAATATTTACAAGGTTCTCCAGGGAGGGAGGGAGTGCCCCCCACCGAGACTCTTTGAACATCTTGCCTAAAAGAAACAAGTACTCAACCAGCTGCCGCACGTGACAAGTTTCTCAGTGATTTATAAAAAGCCTGCCGAAGTCTAGAGACTTCTACCAGGCCGGGCGAGGTATGTTCCCCAGACTAAGAATAGCTTCCGGGGCCTGACAGGAGCCGCTTTCTGGCGGCATCGGAGCGGCAGCCCCTCCTCCCCAGCCAGCGGCGGTGGCCACGATCTGGGGGTACGTGGGTTTTCTCCAGCTCAGCAGCGGCGGCCAGCAGGCTCGCCCCTTCCTCCTGGAAGGCGGCACCGAGCCGGGGCCTTGGAAAAGGTGCAGGGAGCGGCCCGCGTGACCCCCAAGGCTAGCAGGCTGTACGTTCAGCCTGGAGGTTTCTCATCCGTCTCCTCCCTTCCCTGCCGTCCCGCTGTTTGCCGAATGCTGGCCATCCGGCCCGACCAGTAGGACCGGGACGAAGAGCAGAGGTCAGCCGTGGAGGGTGGGGCAGGTGCCAGGCGGGCCCTGGGACTTACATCCCGCCCCCCGCCCACAGGGAGGAAGTATAGGTGCCTCTGTCCTGGCCACCCTGCCTCATCGTTCCCCGGGGGGGTCCTCCAACAAGTGTGGACCGACCCTCACTGCACCCACTGCACCCCCGCCCACTGGGGGACTCTCAAACGCACCCCAGTCTTGGAACTCCCAGATCTAAGGGGAGGAGAACTCCGGTGGAACTTGCCCGAAGCCCCAGCAGGCCACCACGGACTCTCTCTGAAGTGAAAAAGAAGTGCTGGGGATGGAATAAAAAGACGAAGTCAAACGAAGTTGAACTGTGGTTCCTGCCAGCAGCTGGGAGCTCTCAGCGGAGATGCTGGAAGGGCTGGGGGAGGGGCGAGAGACGAGGGCGAGGGGACGGTTTAAACGGGTTAATTCACAGCACCGTTGTAAACTGCGTCGTGCTGGTTGCAGGCGCTCAAGCTCGCTGCGTACTTGGCGTGTTCCTGGGTGGTTGCATGTATATGTATGTGTCGTTCACACTACACAGGGCCATGTGCGTAACGCTGGGGGACCCTACTCAGCTGTCACCGAGGGCGTGTGGAGGGTAACCGTGACTGCATATGATTTTGACCTTGCACCCTGGCTCCACGAAACAGCCCCCTCGGCCGCAGTCGCCCCCTTTCTACAGCCTGGTTTTGCCTCCTGACACCTGGTAGGAGCCGGACAAGACACCTGTTGGAAACTGATCACGGCCGACTTGCGTTCACCCGCGCACTCTGTCTTCGAGGAAGGGCGGAGGCCAGAGAAGAGAAGCAACGTGCCCAAGGTCAGGCTGACATTCTCCCCAGATCCTAACGTTCCCTTTACCCGGACTGTCCCGGCACAGAGCGGCCCCCAACGCTCTGTGAGGCCAAAGAGGCCGAGGGGAGGCGGCCGGCGGCCGGCGGCGGAGGAGAAGCAGCTCGGCGGTGCCACCCATGAGCCGTCCCTCCGGCTTCGCCGCCCTCCAGACCGATGCGCCTCGTCTCGGGGGTACGGGGGTAATGAGCTGTGAGTTCCAGCGCCGCTGCGGGAGCCTGGGCTCAGCTCAAGGCCACACCCCCCGCACCCTCCGAGAAAACACCCTGCACGGTGAGAACAGGTGGCCGAGGAGTCCCACCGCCAAGCACGGCCCGTGATTCTCCGCCCGGGGGGCACCTTCTCGCAAACATGGACGCCCGGGCCTCGGTGCCCAGGGGTTCTGCCTCCGAAGGCCCAGGACAGACAGGCCTCACAGGTACCTCCACTTCCAGGGCTCCCCGTGGGCCCCCTCGCAGCTGGGGAGGAGGCAGTGGCTCTCACACGTGAGGGTGCATTGGAGCCACCTGGGGGAAATCACGCTGACACCTGCCCCCGCCCATTCGCTGGGCCTGGGGTGTGGCCTGAGCTTTAGGAGTGCTGCAAGCTCCCAGGTGGTTCCAGTGGCCTGGGCCGAACCCCCTCCCCCAGCACCGCTTCCTCTCTTCCCACCTCTCCCCCTTTCCTCTTCCCCTGGAGACAGAGGGCTGCCCGCCCTTCCCCAGTCCTCTCCAGAGACACTTTAGCCCATGGTGCTGCTGCTAACTCCTTGCAGGCACCTCCAGAGAACATTCTGTTCTTGACGTCCGAATGTCAAGAAGCCAGTTCCAGACAGGTCTTCTGTCCGCACCTTCCCGGCCAGGAGATAAAAGTTCAGCCCCTTCTGCCGCGCTTTGTTGGCCAAGGTCAAGGGACTGTAGTGTCTGCCATCCAACCCCCGGGCCTCATCACTGGTCTTGGAGGGTCCCGGCCAACCAGCCCTCGCATGCGCACTGCAGGATCTGAGCCCACCAAGTCCCCCTAGACATTTCAGGATGGCCCCAGTGCCCTGGCCACCCTGGTGACTGAGGTCCCCTGGGAAGGATGCCTCCGGCCAGATGTCCGGCTCCTGGGACCCTCCCCCGCATGCACTCTCCTGCACGCCCTGACCCCCAAGCCCACAGGGGCCCTTCGTGCTGAGCTCACTGCTGTCTGCACTGCCCTCCTCTCCCCTGAAAGTGGCAGGCCCTCTCTACCCTGTGACCGCCGGCGGCTGGGCTGGAGGCCAGGTTGCACGGAAGCTGTGAAGCATGGCCCCTTTGGGTCTGTGGGTGCTCGGCAGGCACCAGATAGTCCCCGCATCCCAAGTAGAGCGCAGCTTCCCTCTGAGACTGGGCCCCAGGCGCTTCTGCTGGTGCCAGACCAGGCAGCTGTCCCCACCCAGTCAGGTGACCAGAGCCTGAGCCGCTGGTGACGGAGTACCTACCCTCCCTGGGCCTCCACCGTGTAAGCACTTCACGCAAAGTCTCCAGTACCCACTTTACAGTTGGAGCCCAAGGATTCGAGGGGGAAAGTCACTGCCCAGGGCCAAAGACAGGACCTGAGCCTGGGTCTCCAAGCTCTCCCCCACCCTCTACAGCGAGGACTGAGTCCATGCGCCCCAGCGGCTTGCATTGTCCTACAGGACTGCAAGGGGCCCTCACATAAACGGCCGGGAACCAGCCCTGGAGGGTCCCCGTCCCTCCATACCCCCTCCCTAGTGCCCGTCCTGCTCTGAGACCCTAGCCTGGTCCAGCAAGCCTCGTCCTGACTGCATGACCTTGACCCTGTGAGCCCAGGTGAAAATGAGAAGATGGAGCTAGCCGATTCTGAGGGGCTCTCCAGCCGGCCTGGAGCCCCCACTCGGGCGTGACTCGCACCTGACGCAGTGCAGAGAAGGAGAGCGCCTCCCCTCGGGGTTCCTCCCCCCGCAGGCCCCCCCTCAGCTCAGACACTGAACTCCGTCCTGATCTTCACCTGCCTCTCCATGAGGTCAGGGACCCAGGAGCCCCCAAAGCGATCCCCCACCACCCTAGTGAACGGCCTCCTGCCTTCACCTTCACACCCGCTCCTTTCTTCATGAAGGGCAGAGTGGGCGCCGCTTCCCGCCCCTGCTCTCCTAGCCGGCCCAGGCAGTCTCTCGGGGCAGCCCGGGGTGGACTTAGCGAAGTGCAGCATCAGCAGGAGGAGGGCTGAGCTCTGCTGAGTCAGCACGGCCAGGCTGGGCTCCCAGCTACCAACTCCACACCCCTGGGCCGGACTGTCTACTGCCTTCCTGCCGCCCAGAGCTCCCCCGTCCTACCTCCTCTGCCCCCAAAGGCATGGCCAGATCCTACCTCCACTACTACCCAATCCAGCCGGCCAATTACTGCCACAGCCCCTGGTGCCCACCTCCTAAATCCACTGCCACTAGGGCTTGCACCACTCAGGGCCCCTGGCCACACCCCCATTAGTTTGCTGCCCCCCAGGCCGGCAGGCTATTAAATTCCCTGCCCAACGGGCCTGCCCACCTATTACAACCCTGCCTCGAGCCCTGTCTACCTATTACCACCCCTGCCCACCAGGCCTGCCCACTTATTACTCCCCACCCACCAGGCCTGCCCGCCTATTACCTCCCCAGCCCCGCCCACCTATTACTTGCCCTGAGACCCAGGCCTGTGCACCTATTACCTCCCCTGACCCCCAGGCCTGCACACCTATTACTACCCCAGCCCCCCAGGCCTGCCCACCTATGACCTCCCCTGACCCCCCGGCCTGCCCACCTATTACCTCCCCTGACCCCCAGGCCTAGGCACCTATGACCTCCCCTAACCCCCAGGCCTGTGCACCTATGACCACCCCAGCCCCCCAGGCCTGCCCACCTATAACCAACCCAGCCTCTCAGGCCAACCCACCTATTATCTCCAGTGACCTCCAGGCCTGCACACCTATCATCTGCCCTGACACCCAGGTCTGAGCACCTATTAGCTCCCCTGACCCCCAGGCCTGCCCACCCATGACCACCCCAGCCCCCCAGGCCTGCCCACCCATGACCTCCCCAGCCCTCCAGGCCTGCCCACCTATTACCTCCCCTGCCCCCCAGGCCTGCCCACCTATTACCTCCCCTGCCCCCCAGGCCTGCGCACCCATTACCTCCCCTGCCCCCCAGGCCTGCCCACCTATTACCTCCCCTGCCCCCCAGGCCTGCGCACCCATTACCACCCCTGACCCCCAGGCCTGCCCACCCATTACCACCCCTGACCCCCAGGCCTGCCCACCTATTACTTCCCCTGCCCCCCAGGCCTGTGCACCTATTACCACCCCTGACCCCCAGGCCTGCCCACCCATGACCACCCCTGACCCCCAGGCCTGCCCACCCATGACCACCCCCAGCCCCCCCCCCAGGCCTGCCCACCCATGACCTCCCCAGCCCCCCAGGCCTGCCCACCCATGACCACCCCTGACCCCCAGGCCTGCCCACCCATGACCTCCCCAGCCCCCCAGGCCTGCCCACCTATGACCTCCCCTGCCCCCCAGGCCTGCGCACCTATTACCACCCCAGCCCCCCAGGCCTGCCCACCTATTACCTCCCCTGCCCCCCAGGCCTGTGCACCTATTACCACCCCTGCCCCCCCCCCAGGCCTGCCCACCCATGACCTCCCCTGCCCCCCCCCCAGGCCTGCCTACCCATGACCACCCCCGCCCCCCAGGCCTGCCCACCCATGACCTCCCCAGCCCCCCAGGCCTGCCCACCTATGACCTCCCCTGACCCCCACCCAGGCCTGTATACCCATTACCTCCCCTGCCCCCCCAGGCCTGTGCACCCATTACCACCCCTGACCCCCAGACCTGCCCACCTATTACCTCCCCTGCCCCCCAAGCCTGTGCACCTATTACCTCCCCTGACCCCCAGGCCTGTGCACCTATCACCACCCCAGCCCCCCAGGCCTGCGCACCTATTACCTCCCCTGCCCCCCAGGCCTGTGCACCTATTACCACCCCAGCCCCCCAGGCCTGTGCACCTATTACCACCCCAGCCCCCCAGGCCTGCCTACCTATTACCTCCCCTGCCCCCCCCCCAGGCCTGTGCACCTATTACCACCCCCAGCCCCCCCCCCAGGCCTGTGCACCTATTACCACCCCAGCCCCCCAGGCCTGCCTACCTATTACCTCCCCTGCCCCCCAGGCCTGTGCACCTATTACCACCCCTGCCCCCCAGGCCTGTGCACCTATTACCACCCCTGCCCCCCAGGCCTGTGCACCTATTACCTCCCCTGCCCCCAGACCTACCAGAAGGGTAGACCTACCTGAGGTAGGTCATTCAGACCTACCTGAATCCATTGTCCACCAAGGCTGTCCACTGTCAATGTCCACTGTCTCCAGAGTTCCCCCATATTAGCTCCAATTATCTCCAAGCCTACCTGCCCATTACTGCCTCTGTCCTCAAGTCCCCAGGTCTCTTATCTCCACTGCCCCGGTCCCACCTTCCTATCATGCCCACTGGCCCCAGATCTGGCCGGTCCTACCTCTGCTGCACCCCAGTCCTGTCTGCCCATTAACTCCATTCCCTCTTGGGCCTGCCCACCTCCTCCCTGCACCAGCCCCAGCCCTACCCTCCTGTGGTCCACTGCCCCTGGGCCTGCCTGCTCTGACGGCCTATTGCCCCTTTGCCCCCAGGCCCGTCTGCCTCCCCACTCCCCTGAACCCAGGCCCCCAGCCACCCACCCCCACTGTCCCCCAGGCCTGCCAATACCCACACCACTGTCTGCCCAACCTCACCCAAATAGTAGGTGTCTGCTGCCTCCTCTCCTTGGTAAGCCCCAAATTACCCACTGCACCGTCTCTGAACCCCAGTGTATAGTTATCATCCTGCCCCTAGGAGCCCCACCTTGGGGTGCCCATGGCTGCCGCCACCCAGAAGTGAAGGGTGGAGGGAAGACACTGCTGTGTTCCGAGGGCCAGCAGCACTGCCCTGCTGACCACTGCCCACTTGTCCCCCCGGTGGCTGGCTCGCTGTCCAATCCCAGAGCTGCCGCCTGCTGCATACCAGCAATGGGGCCTGCCTGCAGGCCCGGCCGCCAGGGGGACAGTCAGTAGCGGCTGAGAAGGTAGCAGAACCTGAGTTTCTAGTTCTCTGCCCATTTAGGGCCACAGAGGTGGCCCGTGGGAAAAGGGTCTCCCTCCTTGCACCCGACTGTGGACTCTGTTCCCACAGGTGCCTGGGGCAGCGGGGCCACGAGAGGTCAGGGGGTCAGTACAGAGGACCTCTATCTAACACCCGCTGCACAGTCCTAGATGCCGGCCTGCCACACCCCTTGCCAAAGGGTTTTAGGGGGTTGTCAAAGGGGTGCCGTGCGACCACACCCAGCCCCAGTCCTCTGCCCCAGACTCATGGGGGTGCAGGTTTCTTCGTGTGTGGTCCTCAGACGACCTGCAGCACAAACCACTGGGATCCCCATTACAAGAGCATATTCCTGCCCCCCGCCCCCGCCCCCATGTACACAAAACCATTTGAGAATCACCCGAGTGGCAGCCAAGAGCCATGACCCTGGTATCTCCTCCCTGAGCCCTCAGTTCCTTGTTCTTCTAAAGGGGTGTGAGGTGTGCGCACCCCCAGCGTGGTCCTGGGACCCAAGGAGGGAATAGAACACAGACCGTGCTCAGCGCTAAGCCAAGGGCTGCCCCTGGGTCATTACCTGGCAGCGAAGCAAAATCACGGCAGACTACTACAGCAGGCAGAAGAGGCAGATTTTCCATTTTCCTCCTTCTTCCTTTGTATGCCAGCCCTGGAACTTCCAAGGGCGACAGACACCAGCAAGAGGTAGCGCTGGTTTGTGGGTCAGGGCTCGGCCGCCCACGAACCGTGTGGACTCAAGCGCGTGACGGGTGCCCCTCTGAGCTCCAGGGTCCGCATCTCTCAAACAGGAAGGCTGAACTGCCCAGTCACTACCACGTGGCCTCGATGGCTCAACGACACACTGTAAGGAAAGCCATGGGGTTACATAGACAGCGCCCCTCTCTGGGAGTTCCCTCTGCTCGCTGCCCCAGCCCCTGCTTTGGAGGCAAAAGGTAAAGAAAGGAGGACAGCAAGCAGGCCACTGCGTCCTCCTGTCTCAAAGCGTGGCCTTCCCAGGGACACCAGCACGTCCCGGCACACCAGTGTCCGTAGTGGCACTACTCAAGAGAACCGAAGCACGGAGACTGCCCGAGGGTCTGCAGACAGGCGAATGGAGAAACTTGAGGCCTATCCAGACAAAGAAATACTGTTCAGCCTTGCAAAGCAGTGAAATACGGATTCCCACAGCCCCGTGGCTGCACCTTGACCACAGCACGTGAAAGGAAGGACGCCAGTCACGAGAGGTCCCGTGTGTCCGATGCCACTGATGTGACATGCCCAGAACAGGCACGTCCACAGAGACAGGAAGCAGAAGAGCGGTATCAGGGGCCGGAGAGAAAGGGGTTTGGGGGGAAACAGGTAAAGGGCATAGGGTTTCTTCAGTGATGATGACAATGCTCTAAAACTGACCGTCGTGAGGGTTGCACAACTCTGTGAAGACACTGAAAACCGCCGAGTTGCACACTCGAAATGGGGGAGGTGCATGCTATGTGAATTACATGTCAACATACTTACGTGCAAAACGACCGTCTGCACCTGGAGTTCTCACGCGCCCCCTGAGTGAGGACAGGGAGGGGCCCCGGGCACCTGGGTTTAATCAGGAGCCCAGGAGACTTGCGCGCGCATACACAGAGCTGCAAGGACCAGCCCTCTCGGAAGACGGTCTGGCCAGCACCTTCTCCTGGGCACTGGGGCTTTCCGAGTGCAAACCCAGCCTGCATGAGTCTCCTGTGGCTGCCGTGACACGTGACCACAGGCGTGGTGGCTTAAAACAACACCAATACGTTAACTCACATTTTTGGGAGTCAGCAGTCTGAAGTGGGTCTCCCTGGGCTAATGCCAAGGTGTCCTCAGGGCCACGTCCCTTCTGGAGGCCCCAGGGGACCATCCGCTCCCTTGCGTTTTCTTGCTTCTAGAAGCCACCACGCATCCTTGGCTTGTGGCCCCTTCCTCCAATTCAAAGCCCACCACGGCCCGTAGACACTTGGCCACATCTGTCCCGTCACTCTTGGCTCTGCCCCCCCTGCCTTCCTCTCTCACAAATAAGGACCCTGGGGTGCCATTGGACCCACCAGATCATCCAGGGTGCCTCCCCGGCCCCCATCTCAAGGTTGGCTGCTTTTCAACATTAACTCTTCCGGGCAACGCACCACCGTCACAAGTCCTGGGGGTTAGGACGGGGGCGCCTTCCGTACAGTCCCGCTGCTGTCCTTTATGGTGTCGGATGCCCCTCCCCCCACCGCAGGCAGGCAGTGAGCAAATAACAGTAACCCCTCCCGGAGCCCCTCCAAACACTGATGCCTGCTGTTTCCTTCCCCGGCCCGCACCTCACCCCAAACCTGCCCGACCGCCCGATGCCAAGCGACGGCGAAGTCCACACGGAGTCTGGGTTCCCGCCACCTGCTCCCGCTGAGCCGGTAAGTTCGTTTCTGGGACCGTAATGCTGAGTTTGAAACCCATGCAAGGGTGAGCTTCTCGCTGCCCCCTGCCAGTTCCTGTCACAGGCCCTATTTATAATCGTGTAAATAATAGAAAAACATACTCAAGCTGCCCTCCCCAAGGAGCCCCGGTCTCCTATTTTTAGGCGGTCAGCCCTACCTCCTGAGGGCCTGGGTCCCTCCCTCTGTGGTCTGGGTTGAGACAGAGACGCTAGTGGCTGTGGTGGGAGGGGGGACCGTTCTAAAATCCCCTCGCAGAAACACTCCCCCAAGACTGAGAGTGGTTTCCTCAGACGTGGGGGCTCGACACAGGTTCAAGGGCACATTCTGTTTGTCTGTCTCACCGGGGACATCGTGGGAAAGGGAGGGCTTGAGGGGACAAGAGAGACAGGCTGACTATTCAGTCCTGGATCTCCTCCCTCTGCCAGCCACTCTACCCTTGCTGAGTCCTCTTTAGAAAGAAGGGCCCATTATACAGATGAGGACGTCGAGGTTCGGAGCAGCCAAGTGGCCAACCCAAGGGCAGAGCCCGTCCAACCCAGATCTGAATGTGTCTCCTGCAACACGCTGTCACCCAAGAGTAGCTTAAAAGACCAGGTGCCTTGGGTGAGAAAGTGTTCTGTAGGAGATCATGTTAATTCAAAACACAAATTGGGGGTGATTCTTCTCCGACTGCATTCACGTTACAACCAAGAGACGGGGAACTGTGGGAGAGTGTGAGGGCCTGAAGGAGCGTAGGGGACAGACCTAGTCGGAGCCCAGAGGCAGGTGTGGGCCCCGCCTCCCCTTTGTTCCCCTCCCTGGGCCTGTTTAATGAGCATCTCTCACTGCTCCCTATTGTTTGAAGTGGTTTGGCTGTGGTCCTCTCTAAATCACAGGCTAAGCGGGATAGCACTTCGAGTCCCTGTAAATTTCTCCGAGTCCGTGGCCTGAAGATTAAAAGTGTCTTGTTGCTCGCAGAATGCTGCCCAGCCCTGGAAACACCCCCAAGCTCAGAGACCAGAGGGACAGGGGAGCGGGCCCAGAGAAGACTAGGAACAGCCATTTACCCAGCACACACCTGCACTCTGATTCGGGCTCACGGCCCCTTCCGAAACACCTGGGTTTCCCACCCATGGAACAGCCCCTCGGGGCTCCTGCAGCAGCTATGCCCCACCACTGTGCCCTGGGTGACGGTGGGCTCTCGCCTTTCCTTCCAGCCTCTGGGATCCCTGCACTCAGGGGCTGACTCCTTCACTGCAGTGTCTGAATGCCTGGCACTAAGGTGTGGGTGGGTGAGCAAGCGAGTGAGTGAATGAATGAATGAACTTACGAGTAAAGGCGAGAGTCTGCTGACTGCAGTTGTCTCAGACTGCTTGTAAGAGCAATGCATTAAATATTCACGAATTTTGCAAGCCCAAATTGTTTAATTATTGAGAGCGTGAAACCAACCACAGTGGGCATATGTATACCAGAAAATAAACCAACAAGTGCTTCGAATCGGGCTCCCCTCCCTGTCTCCACAGCCTGTTTATCAGAGCACCACAGTGAGCTCTTACCCCGTCAGGTAAGCTCTCACGGCCACCACTGCTGTTGCCTTTGTACAGATGGGGAAACTGAGGCCCAGGGAGGTGACGTCACTTGCCCAAGTGTGGTTAGTAGCCGTCCTGGAGGGGCAGGTCGGGGAGAACCTGGGCTCAGCGGCCCGTGAAGGCCTCACAGGCACCCGCCACTCTCATCACGGCCGTGGTTTTTAATCAGCTCCTCCAGGAGAAGAGACGCAGTTGCCTGGTGACTGAAGTGTTTCCCGGCCCTCGGAAGGTCATGCTGCGTGCGTGCAGGAGGATGGAGATCGCCACGCGGGCGCCCCTCAGCCAGGGCTGCAGACGACACATCCAATCAGCCGAGCCAGGCCCCCCACGAAGCTCCAGACATCCTTGGTGACGCCAGCAGAGCCATGGGTGAGATTGAATTAGAGCTGTGACGCCCCGGAAGAACGCAGGCGGGCTTTGTGTGCCGGGAGCCCCCGCGGTGTGTGTGCATCACGGCCAGAGAAGGGGACAAAGCCCCGGCGGAGGGCGGAGCCCCCCAAACTCCCGCATATGTCCGTCCACCCAGGATTTGCCTGTGGTCTGTCCCTTTGGGACCACAGTTGGGGACAATCACGGACTCCCCAAAGCTCAGCTTAGGGGATAACAGAGTCTCCAAAGGCCCTTGTGTACCCCCCTCCGTGGTCACCTCCCCTGTGTCAGTGTCCCCAGTGTCACTTCCTTAGGAGCGGAAGCATGGCTCCTGGACCCAGCCAGAGCCCCGAACACAGCAGGTGCCCCATAAGTGTGCAGGGAATAAATGGAGGAGGGAAGGAAGGAAGGTAGGAACTCACAGGTTGTGCCTTGGCCTGTGCACCTTCCTGCTGCCACAGGGAGCTCCTGAGTATTTTTCCTCGCCCCTCCGTCAGGAGAAAATCCCCCTCGATCACCCCCTCCAGCCTTCTCTGGGCTAAGGTGGCTAGGTTCCGCCTCAGACCCAAGAGAGCACGTGGGGACCCTGGGAGTGCGTCTGGGGGGAAGCGATCACCCCAGGATCCTGAGAGGAGGCCCTGGCCATAGGAGGAGGGAGGGGGAGGCGGAAGGAACAAGAAGTGTAAATGCTTGTATGGGAGCTGACCGCAGCCAATGGGTCTTGAGACGAAGTTGCCGCTCCAGACAGGTGGCGGGATAAAGACCGGCCCCCTGGACCCCACACCCTGGGGGGCCTCTCTGTGGTCGCCTGGAGGGCAGGGCAAAGCCATGGGACCCCTCACTGTCCCTGAGCACCATCCCTGGGCCCCCATCCACCCACTTCCCTGCCCCCCCCACACTCTTTACCTCCGGGAGCCACCCCACCCAGGAGAGGAGAGGCCTTTGTCTCTGTCCCCAGCAGAAAGCCCCATCACTGAATTCTTGAATAATTTAACATAACATTCCAGGAACTGATACTTGAAGTCAGAATAAAGTTGTTCCCAGCAGTTGTGGGCAATTCCCGAGGGGCCCTGGGATCCCCATTTCTGACCCCAGAGCCCATCTGGATTCCTTCTGACCGAAAAATGCAGTCTCCAGGTCAGCCGTCCAGCTGGCTCAGACCAGCAGGGGCCCAAAACCCAACATGTGCCCCCTCGGCTAGGTTTCAGCACCACCCGAGGGTGCTTTTGAAAGGCACTTTCCACAGCCCTCTGGAGGCCTATGGGCAGCTGGATTTCCAAACGAGATGCAGCTGACTCTGCTTCTCTGGCCAGTGTGAGGAGCCCCCTGGTGGCTCCGAGAGGCACCTCTGCCCCTGGAAAGAGTGGTGAGCCTGGGCTTGGGCCTGTGGCCAGCGACCGGCAGCCCCCCCCCAGCACCTGTGAGGCTGATGTCGGTGGGCCCCCCTAAGCCTCCGTGAATACCTGGAGTCCCTTGCTCCCACCCCAGCACTACCGCAGAGCCTGGCGCCCAGGACACTCACACGCCCATCACTGATGACCCCTTCAGCCGCCCCTGAGCCTGGGAACCAGGAAGTGTGACTGGTTTTCAGCTCTCCTGCGTGACCTCTCTGAGAACCGGCTTCTCACCTGCAAAGGGGGCGTGCCTCCACCGATACCACCTTGAGCTGGGCCCCATGCCGGTCCCTTCCGATGGGACCTCTCATTCACTACATTATCCCCGTTTTCAGGAGAAGAAGGAATCCCGGCCAGACACCTGGCAGGACCAGCCTCCCACCCTCACCTTCACCCCACTCTCCCCTCCCACCCCCAGCCCCGCCCCTGCCCCAGCCTGGTTACAGGACCCGGTCCCTTTAAGCCATTTTAACGCAGAGCTTCTCCCATTCACTCAGGGGCCACCAGCATCGCATCTCCGGGGGTTTGAAACAACGCAGCCCTCTGGGCCCTGCCTGAGTCAGAATGGGGGGCGGGGAGTGCAGAGCTCCTGCTCCTAAAGTTTGGGACCCCCCCCCTTCCCCACGCCACTCCTGTGCTGTGTGGCTAGGCTGGGCCGCTTGGTTGGCACGCGGGTGTGTCCACTTCATTGGGTGCTGGGGGGAGGGGCTCTCGTGGAATAAGCCGAGCGAAGCACCTGGTGCGCATTCAAGGTGGATCACTATTGTTGTATCCTTTATTGCTGTTCACCACGGAGCTAATTAATGCTCGCCGTCCTCCTTCACTGCCCCGGGGGAGTTTCCCTCTTGCGATCTGGGAGGGTGTGTGGTGGAACCGGGGTGGGGGTGGGGGTAGGCAAGGAAACCTCCGGTGATCCGCCTCTCCTCTGTTCACGCCCCAACTCGGCCCCCACCTGCCTCTTCCAGAGCCTGCGGAGGTGCGGAAGCGGCGAGACACGACCCGCCAGGCCGCCGCCATCGCGACTGAGGAACCTCGGAGGTGGGCTCCTCGGTCCTTGCTCCCGGCCATTCCGGCCCTGGGCGGGGCGCTCCCCGCACCCCGCAGTGCGCGAAGTCGGCGCGCGCTAGGACCGCGGCGCGCCGCCGCCCGCCGCTTTAAGAGGCCGCGCTGCCGCCCCACGCGGAACCCGCGGCTCAGACCGCTCCCGGCGTCCTGACTCGAGTTGAACCCGAGGCCGGACCGGCCGCTGCGCAGTCGACGCCAACCGAGGGACGCGCGCCAGGGGGCCCTCGCAGCGGGCACCATGGGAGCTGCCCACTCCGCGTCCGAGGAGGTGCGGGAGCTCGTGGGCAAGACCGGCTGTGAGTATCTCGCGGGGGACGGGCGCGGGGACACCGGCCGGGACCGTCAGAAGGCTCGCACGGGGAGTCCCAGCCCACCGCCGCCCTCCCGGCTTCGCGCCGCCTGCTGTGTGACCTTGGGCTGGCCGGCCCTCTCCGCCTCAGTGTCCCCCACGTTCCAATGGGCTCCCGCCGGCCACTTTGCAGGCTGCGGCGAGGAGCCCCGCGGCGATGCTGAGTAAGTGCCGCGGCCACTGACCCTGCCTGGGTGCCCTCGAAGTTAGCGGGTAACCTCGGGGCCTGAGGACTGCGGACCCAGGGGCGCGCGGGGTCCGGTCCCCACCCCCAGCAACTCAGGGCGGGCGCCCAGGCGGGGAGAGCGAGCGCCGGGCTGGTGCGCGCCCTGCACCTGGAAGTCGTTTGGATTCCCGATGCGCAGGGGGCGGAAAGTTTTGAAGTGGCGGCAGCTGGGTGGGAGCCGGGCTCTGACGCCGTCCTCCCGTCTGTAAAATGGGCTCAGGTGGGCGCAGCTCCCCGGGGAAGCTGAAGCGAGGCAGCGCCCGCACAGCACTTGGCAGAAGCCCGGCGACCTTCCTCGAGCCCGCCGGGGCTCCCGGGACGCGCAGAGGCGAGGCGCACCGGGAGGCGGGACCGCGGGCCGAGGTGACCCCAGGGACCGGCGGGGTGGAAGCGCCTGTCTGTCTGCTCGCCCAGGTCCAGCCGGGCTGGAAACTTGACCGTGGGCCCTGACCTCGGGGGGCGGGGTGCAGCCGCCGGCCGTGAAGAGGAGTGCGGACTGTAGACCAGCCAGACGGGAGAGCGGGCCCGGCGGCTTTGGGGGTGGGCAGACTGGGTGTGCGCCCTTCCTTCCTAGCTGTGTGACCTGGGACGAGTCGGTTTTACTTCTCAGAGGCTTGGTTTCCTTCTCTTTGGAATGGGATTTCCGCTCGCACCTGGTCGGAGCTCGGGCAGCGCAGCTGCAGATGTTAATGTCTACGGAGGAGCCGGCGGCGCCGGCACCTGCTCTGAGTTAGTGCCGACAGCCAGCCGGCATCCTAGGCAGTCCGCGGAGGAAACCCGCCGCGTGTGCGCGTGGGCTGAGAGGCGACTCCCCGGCCCCTAACCTGAGCACCTCTGTCCGGGGTAATTGGATGGAAATTACAGAAACCCCCGAACAGCTGGGCTGTGTGTGCGGGCATGCACACACACACGCCCACACTTGTCTATATGTCTTCCTGTGTACGAATATAGGACTGTCAGCAGCTAGAGGGAAAAAGGGTGTGCAGTGATACAGAATATGGGACTCTTTCGAAAAAGGGAGGGAGGCTAAGCGTGCATTTGTAATTGCTTTATCTGCACCAAGGACTCTGGAAGGCCCCGCAGGCAGTAAGAATAATGAATATTTATGGGGGGTTGTTGTGGGCAGGGTGAAGGGGGAGTGAGCTTCTCACTGTAAACTTTGTCATATTTTCATTTCGAACCACATGCGCCTCTTTTACGTCTTCAAAATGTCAAGTCCAGGCCACCCCCCAGGCGGATGGAGGAGGTAGGGTTCCCCTCTCCCCCCTGACTTCTCGGGTTTCCCCTGTCTTCCTCATGTCTTGAGTGCCTTCTCACCGTCACCCACAGTCTTGTATCTGGACTGCTGGAGGTGGGGGTGCTCTGTAGCTGGGAACCGCTCACCCCCCCAGAAGGGTGGATTGGCCACCGGCCCCCATTTCTGAGGCAGCCCCCTTGGCAGGCAGGCAGGCAGGCAGGCTGGGGGAAATTCCGGCTGGTTGTGGGTTTGACAGGTGATGGAGCTGCAGAGCATGCTGGGAAGCTTGTCAGTTTCCTGGGTCCCCTGTCCGTGGGGGGGAGGGGCGGCAGACGCTGAGTGCTCCTTCTCTAGCTTTCCTGGATGCGTCTCTCTCACTGGCCAGGACGCAGGTTTCACACCCCAAGGGAGGAAGGGAGCCGGAGGGTGCTGAGGGGAGAGTGCACGCCTTCGGTTTTCTGGACTGGGAGGAAAGAGAAAGGTCTCCCTCGGCCTCTGAGAGGGGCTGGCACAGTCTGGGCTCTTCTGCCTGTTGGGCGGGTAGGTACGGACCAGGGGGAGACGCACAGTGTCACCCAGTCAGCTCCGTGAAGTAGACAACATGGGGGTGGTGTGGGGGTTGGGGAGGAGGGGCAGGGATGCGTTCTTTAAGGTGGACCCGAGGTCCTCTCTGAGGAGGTGGTAACGGAACGCAAACCCGCATGAGGGGGGGCCGGCCCTTCGGTCAGTGGAAGGCGCGTGTCGGGGCAGAGGGCACCGCAGCGGCGAAGGTCCGGCGGCAGGAATGAGCTGAGGGCATGGCCACAGTCAGGGCCCGGTGTGTGGCTTTGGGCGAAGGTCCGGTGGTGCTGGCTGTGCTGCGAGCACATGGGGACGGCCAGGTCACTCTGAGCCACGGCTGAAATCAAACCTTGGTCCCACTTCTCCCCGGCCACGTGACCGTCAGCGAGTCACTGTGCCTCTGGGTCCTGGGCTCTCCCGAAGGAAGGATCGGCCCGGCCCTCCCTGAGGACCCCACCTGGACACCGAGAAGGGCGAGCACAGGATGCTGATGGAGTCCCTGGGCGTGCGGTTCTGTGCTGCGCACTTGGCGTGCACGCTGGTGGGGTCTTCCTGATAACCTTCCAGGGAAGGGGGTGGTATGCTGTTTCAGAGATGAGGAAACCGAGGCCCAGGGGGGGTACAGCAACCTGCCCGAGGTCCCACAGCTCCTGAGGTCCCACAGCTCCTGAGGTCCCACAGCTCCTGAGCAGAGGAGCGGAGGAGTGGAGGAGTAGAGGAGGAGGGGCGCAGGATCCCCAAGCCCCTGTCCTGCCACCACTCGGTTTTCAGTTTTCACTGTGACTTCTAGGAACCCAGAAGGGGCAGGAAACGCCTGTTTGCACACTTTTCTCACCTCCGGGCCTTTGCACGAGCTGTCCCCTCTGCCCTCTGCCACAGTGAGACGGCACTCCGCAGGATTTGGTGTTTGCACTGGGGAACCCCCTCCCCAGGGGAAGGTTGCAGGCATCCCCCCTTCCCTCTACCTCTTCGCAGAGCTCACGCTCTGTGGACATCATTCGGGCTCAGCGGGGCTGTTGCTCCCTCCCAGAAAGCCACCCCTGGCCGCTTACTCTGCAGCTGACTTTTGTGGGGCACACGCCCATCCTCAGGGTCCCGCAGCCCCTGCATTCTCTCCCGTACCAGCTCGTATGACAGCCTGGTACGGTTTGTCCCCTGTCACTGCCTTGCAACGTGGAGCTCCCTAAGATGGGGATGACTGTCTTCTCACCTTTGTAACACAGCGCGTGGTCCTTGCTGAGAACACGGGGGGTTCACATTAAAGGGGTGATGACCTTGGAGACTTGGTGAACCCAGGAGTGTTGCCCAGGGGCCCCTGTCCAGGAGAAAACCTAGTCCCCTGCCCCTTACCAGCTGGCCTTGGCCTCGCTGGGCCCTCCCAGGCCCCCCACCCCCACCCCAGCGTTTCTGGTTCCCTCCTTGCCATGCATCCCGTCGGCTTCGGCGCTGAAGGAGCTCCACCAAATATAGTGCTGAGCACTAGCTCGCCCACACGGGGCATCGCCGGGGCTGCACGCCCACTCCCCTTGCTGGGAAAGTCTCACGGATTGGCTGAAAACGTAAACAGGCGCTCCCCACCCTCGCTGCCGAGCCAAGACAGCTGATGACTTGGGTTTCTGAAACGCATTGGAAACCCCGGCACCGGCCGATCCGATCCAGCCCAGCGTGCACCCCGAGGTGCCAAACGGTCCCTGGACAGGAAGAAAGGCCCCCTAGGAATCACCCACCCGAGACCGTGCCCCTTCACCACCTTGAGCTGGCCTGGAGGTAGCCCCGCTTCCTGTCCCCCCCCCCCGCCCCCCCACCTCTGTGCCTGCTCCTGAACTTGGAAAGGAAATAATAGAGGAGGATTCTGGGAAAGGTGAAGGGTCTGTTTTTTCCTTCGGCTCCAAAACAGCTCCACAGGCCTGTCTCTGCAGAAGCTGCCAGAAGGAAGGAAAAGAAAAAACAATCTCCCAGATCTCGAGTGCAGACCTCGTGCTGGTAACAGCTAATGTTTACCCAGTGATGGTCGTCTGCCAAGTGCTGGGTGGGGCCATGGAGCTTATCCCTGCTCAGCCACGGAGTCTCCCAGAACACCGGTACGCCCATTTTACAGATGGGGAAATCGAGGCTCAGGAGATGCTGTGACTTGCCACGGGCTCCTGAGTAGAGTCAGGGTTCCGTTCCTGGTCTGAGCCCCAGACCCTGACATTGGAGGAGGGACCAGAGATGGGGGCTCACTATTTCCACTGGATTCTCGCTGCTGGGCAATGCTCCTGGGTTAGAAAGTCTCCCTGTGGCCCCAGACCGTGGCCTCGCCCCGCTCACTGCAGGGGGGAGGACGGGCTGACCGGGCCACTGTGCTGTCCCTGCCGTTGCCAAGGCGCGAGAAGCTAAAAGGCTAAAAAACCCACCCCGCTCCCTTTCCATTTCTTCTGGAGTGGACAGTGGCCTTTAACTGGGGATTCTTGGGGAGTCTTTGAACCCCATGAGAAAGGCTGCAGGAGTGAGTTGTGTGGCTCGGGGGGCATGGGAGCCACACAACTCCTATTTTTTTCATATAAAAATGAGAAACCATAGCTCCCTGCAGGGAGGGACAGTCATGTCTGTGAGGCCCGAGGAAGACCAGTTCCCCCAGGCTGAGCTCTTGGGGCAGATGGGGTGGGGGGGAGGGCAAAGGTCTGGCGTCCTGGGGACAGTGGTCCAGACCTCCGGAGGGAGGCCCTCTCCGCGTTGGTAAGGTGTGGGTATCCGGACCTCCCCACCCACCTTCCCGAGACGGGGAGTGTGCAGGCTGACTTTGGAAGCTTTTGCAAGGAGTAGGTAGCAAGTGAATTCAGTTCCTGGGCGCCCAAAAGCAGCTCCTGCTCAGATCCCTGCTAACACTTTGTGATCTGTGCAGCTGGGCCCTGTACCTCACCCCCACCTTGGCAATGATCGTGGGGCCCCACCTGCAGGCCGAGGGTCCTGGCGTTTGCCCTGTGTGGCCTTCCTGAGACGCCTGGTCCAGGCAGGCAGCAGCCCCCTCTGAACTGCCGTTTCCAGCCTGTCGGAGGCACGGCGTGGGTCAGGGGGTCCGTGGTCCCCCCGGCCAGCTCTGAACTAGACGACTGCTGTTTTTGCATAGGCGTTTCATCCTCAGGACCCCGAGGAGGGCGGGACTATTGTTGTTGCCAGCTTACAGGTGAGGAAACTGAGGCACAGGCATGCGAAGCGACCACTCAAGGTCGCTTTGATGCTGAGTGCAGAACTCAGATTCAAAACTGGGCCTCTCGGGGGTGGCCTCCTTTCCAAATTCGAGAGAAACTGCCTCTCCCACATGGCGTGAACCCCAGCTGCCTCTCCCGCATGACATAAACCCCACGTGCTGCAGAAGAATGTGTTTTCTCAGCGTGGGAGCGGTCGGCCATCCACTCCAAGACTTCCCAGATCCACAGATTAGTAGCAATTAGGTCCCTGATGCATCCTCCTTTCTTGCCTTTCCCGCCCCCACGCTGGCAGGGTGTTTTGTGAGTTAATGGTCCCCAGAACGTCGCACAAATTCAATCAACGCTCAGACACAGACAGAGCACCCCGGGGTGTTCACACGATGCTTTTGACTCCTGCAAAGCACTTCAGGGCCTGCTACCTGACGCCGAGGGAATGAGGCGTCCCCGCTCAGAAGTGCCCGCTGCCGCGGGAAGATAAGGCGAGGCCTCCTTCCGCCCATGCTGGTGGCCCTGCGCAAGGTGACAGGGAGGAGCCTGGCACCCTGTCTTGCCAGCCAGCCTGTCCCCTGCTCTACCTTTATTATTAATTCATAAAGCCGGAAGGTCGACTTCTGCTGGTGGCAGCCACCGTGAGCACTAGGACAAAAGGGCCTTTCTTGTCCCAGCATGGTGACCTTTGGGGACTGGCCGGTTGTCAGCCGTGGGTCTTCCGTTCTGGGCAGAGCTCCCTGGGAAAGGAGAGGGAGCAGTCAGGTCTCAAGGCCGAAGCACCTCCTGGAGAGAGAGAGAGAGGGCCGGCGGCCAGGCGGGAGACCCAGCACTGTGGCCGGTCTTAGACACCGATGGGAAGACAGGGCGGCTGCCATAAGTGACTTCCCTGTGCACTGAGGTGGGAAGGGTGTCTCGTCCCTCCTCTGACAACCATGCCAGGGTCCTAACGATCAAAGGACCCTGAGCGAGTGCCCAGCGCCTCGCAGGCCTTGCCTGCCCAGTAGTTCTAAGGAGTTCTTTTGGCCTCACGTGCATCCCCGAGACCTCGGCCAGAGTCCCGCACGGGTACACATTCCCCTCCTACCGCCTTGGCCTTGAGCAGCAGATAGATGGGGGTTGGATTCACGGTGCTGCTCTTCCCCGACGTCTAGGCTAGTAACCTTTGCCTCCAAGTCTCAGTTTCCTCGTCTGTAAAATGGGCATGTGTCACAGGGCTGTTGTTAGAATGGCATGAGTAACGCTCTTGACACCTGGCAAGTGTTCCAAGGTGGCTGGCAGGCATGAACCATTTTGATGATAAACTTTTCAGAAGCTGGCTACATTTCCCCTTTTTAAGGGCCTTCTCTAACTTTTCTTCAGTAATTTATTCCATTTTTGAGGTGTCTGCCATCTTTGACGTGGCTGAAATCAATCATTGTCTTGCCCTTGTACCGATGATCAGGGACCTTGACGTGTTTTCACGTGCATTGCTCTCCAGTGTATTTTATTTCTAAAATGTGTTTATTGGTTTTATTGTCTTGCGCAGACCTTGTTAATTATTGCCACTCTTCCATCATATAGATTTAGTTTTCTTCTTATATAATCTATCTTTCCATAGATTTTTCTATTTATTCTTTTAAAGATTTTATTTATTTTTAGATAGAGGGGAAAGGGAGGGAGAAAGAGAAGCAGAAAAACAGCAATGGGTGGTTGCCTCTTGTGCTCCCCCTACTGGGGACCTGGCCTGGAACCCAGGCAGGTGCCCTGACTGGGAATTGAACCAGCAACCCTTTGGTTTGCAGGCAGGTACTCAGTCCACTGAGCCACACCAGCCAGGGCTCCACGGACTTTTCGATGAGTCTGTGCATTGTCAGTTTTGTCTGAAAATGCCTTTTTTGGGGGGCCCCACATATACAAATGACTGTTTGGCTGGGTATAAAATTCAAGGTTGTTGCATGTTTTCTTTCAGCACTTTGTTCTCTTGTTGAGTGGCCAGCTCTGTTGTCTAGCTGAGGTTTCTTTGTAGAAATCTGTGTCCCTTTGGTTTTAAGGTTTCGTTGTTGTTCATCACACTGTCTCTGGTGTGGATTTGTTTTGTATATTCTGCCTGAGAGTGTTTTACGTTGTTTCATTCTCAAGACAACTCATGCCTTCCATCATGAAAATAGTATTTTCTCTCTTTCTCTTGTTGTTCTTCCATAATTCTTGTAAGACATATGTAAGATCATGGTCATTCTGTGCTAAATGCCTCTTTACCTTTATTTCATTTTTTCCTTGTGTGGCCCTGTGGTGCATTCTGGGTTGTTTCCTTATCTCTGCCTTCCAGTTCACTGATTCTCTCTCCAGCTATTAATAACCTTGCTGCCTGAACCTGACTGCTAAGTTTTCTGATTCCAATGACTTTTTGAAAGCACTGTATATGTCCTATATGTTTTTAAATTCTCTACTTTGGTCGTAGAATACTGCTCCTATTGGGGACTGCCCTGCCTGGTCTCAGGAAGCTGTAACCCCTCGTGACTTAGGCTGAGTGAAAGACCTCTGGACCAGGAGCCACTAAGGAGACAAAACTTATTTCCCTGGCATGAAGGCTGCCTGTTCTAATGCCTAGCTTCCCTATTGCATGATGGGCAGTCAATGATGGGTAACAATTCTCTAGGAAAGAGAATGAATCTAAGACAGACTCGATCACGTGGGAATGCCCTAAGGGAAGAGACTCGGGGCTGTGGATAAGAAGGGGTGATGGCATCGACCCCTGCCCCCTCGGCTTTGTCAAAGCCTGAGTCCTTGTGAGAAATCCAAGTCTCCTGGCTGCCTTTGTCTTCTCTGTTAACTCAAGGCTGCGGAAATAGCAGGGGCAGTGCAGCCCAGACCAGAAACGGCAGACCCCCCGGGGTAATCAGGCCTGGGACATAGAACATGAAAGGCCCTGTGAGATCTGCTTGCTGGAGGACGCTCTTTAATTAAAGTATGAAGGCACAGGGAGGAAACGAAACTAAGTTTTTAAGTCCTGCAGTCTCTTTAAATGGTAAAACCCCCAAAACTGTGGCTTAGGTTCCCAGCGGGAGATCTGCCAGTGCCTTTCAAAGCTAACTACTTGTAATTTGCAGAGGGTACTGGTATTCAAGAATAAAAATCTGCTTGGGAATGGAGACGGGGCCCTCTCCCCTCTGGACAGGGTGGCCATTCCGTTTTTTTACTCCCCCACAGAAACTGCTTGTCTCTGTGTACGTCTTTCTCACACTTCGACGAGCCATCCGCAGCGTTCTGCGCTCACTGCCGGTTGGTGAGCACGCTTCAGCTCTTTCTTTCTTTTTTCTTTTTTTTTTTGTAATAACTTAGAGCTTCCCGCACACCTCTTCTGCTTCGCCTCCTCGGAGGCCGATCTGTGTGTGAGTTGTGTCTGCTGGAAAGTGTTCCAAGGTGGCTGGGGCTGGCAGGCACAAGCCCTTTCAGTGATACACTTTCCAGAGCCGTGTGTTGGCTTATTTGCTTGTGCGGTTGGTCTTTTGTTACATGCTCGTCTCCGACTGGGCTGCCTCCCTCTGGCTTCCACACCCTTCCAGAACTGTTTTCAGCTCCCGATTTATGCTGAGGCCCAGCCTGTGGAGGAGAGCATACTGAAAGTACCCCGCACACACATGCCGCGAGGGTCCCGCGCGCTCTGGGCTGTGGCGGTGCCTGACGCAGCGCTTTGCGATCACTGTTCGCGGGACCGTGGGGCTTTCACTGGCCTGGAAACACTCTTTACCTGGTTTCTCCACTCGGCTTCCCCGCACCACAGATGTTTGGGTTGCTCAGCCCGTGTGTGGCACAGGCTGAGTTTTGATTCATTGTGGGGGCCTAGTCCCCTCCCCTGCCCCCTGCCCCCTCCTGGGCAGACTCAGCGTCCTTGTTGACTCTGTGGGCCAGTGGGGCACATTTTCCTGGCCCGTCTCGCTTGGAGACACAGCCTTTTGTGCATCAGCCTTTGATGGGCGTCTCACTGCGAGCTCGCTCTGACCCAAGGCCACTTCTGTCCATCAGGGGCTAGAAGCCCACCCTTGGCTCTTGGAGCCTGTAACCCCGATGACAGCCCCAGGCCCCCTCGGCAGCGTCTGGCACTCTCGCCCTGCTGGGTCCGCATTCCCTTTCTTCCGACACCGGGGTTTTCCCGTGCTCCCGCACTCAGTGGAGTATTGCATTTTTTTCTCACTGTATCCAGCATTCCTCATGTTTGTGGCGGAGTGGAGAGTCCGCTAGCAGGAACCGGAGCCCTTTCCCCGAGTGCCCTGCACAGGAAGCGCTCACACTTTCCAGGAGCCCGTCCCCGCCTGGTCGGGCCTCAGTCTGGGCCTGGAGCTGAAGAGAGCACTGGGCAGACGCGACAACCAGCTCCTCGGGGCTCTGAAAGACGCCCGCTCTCCGCATCTCTGCTGACTCTCCGCTGCTTCCCCTGCTTTCTCCTCTTCAGTGGGGACAACTGTCTTTTCAGTGTCATACGTGATGCGTCCTCATGCTCCCAGCCCCGCCTCCATCCTGGCACACAGCACAGCGAGCCGTTCTGAGAAAAGGTTCTGGAGTCAAAGACCAGGGTTGATGCGGACCCTGGCTTGTGGGGTCCTCCACATTGTGGATGAGACACGAGACAAATCCACACGGACCACTGAGTCCTGTGGAGGAAAAGGGACAGCATGGCTTTTCTCATGACCGGCCTTTATTGGGTGTCTCAGCACATTAGGTGATGGTCCGCATTGACTATGTACACGTTCGCTTGAGGTGGTTACCTTTTACAGAAAACAGAGGAGCCCATGCCGCTAATCACATCACAGAAGAGGGATATTTGCAAATGCAAAGGGAAAAGTGGTTGCACCAGTTACACTCGTCCTTGGAAGGTTTAGCATGGGTTTTAGGAAGTTACAGGAAGCACTTGCTGTCTCAGTTCGGGGTGAGGGAGTTTTAGCAAAAGCAAGTCTCATAGCGGTCTGGGTACCATGCAGGCCTGATTCCCCACGGGAGAACCTATCCGTGGGCATGGGTCCTGTGCGTCGGACCTTGCTCTCCCTGGGGATCTGGGCCCACGCCACGCAGAACGGTCTCCTGCACGGGGCTGAAGTCCCGGCTGTGTCACCCATAGCCATGTGACGTCAGCAGGTGACTGAGCCTCTCGGCGACAGTGTGTCTGGAAAGGGGTGCGATGCCCACCCTGAGAGGCAGACACTCTCCCGAAGACTAAGTGAGACCGCGTCCGCGGAGCTCGGCTGGGCGCCTGCCCCGGAGTAAATGCTAACACGGGGCCGGCGTTCCTCCTCGGGGCACATGGCAGAGAACAGAACGCAGCCCCGGGGAGCCGAGCGAGGGTGAGCAAAGCACAGGCGGCGTGGTTTGTGGCGGCGTGCGCACCCACTCCGACAGCTGCCCCAGCTGCCTCGTTGCTCAGGGGGAGGGGTCTTCTCTCGGTCAGGTCACCTCACTCTGTCCCAGCTGTCCCTCCTGTCCGGAGAATCGGAGGTTTCTGTCTGTGCAGGAAAAAGACAGCCGCAGAGATCCCAAACAAAACCGAGGCACACAATACCCGAGATTAAATACCGGGCCGGCCGAAAAGGTCACTTAGCTTTTTTCTCCCACACGATGGCTCTAGTCGTGCCGAGTCGTCTTCAACTTCATTAGCAACAATTTTGTTAGATTGTGTTGTGACAGCTGTCATGTCAGCGTGCATGAAAAAAAAAACACATCAACATTTGTGAATTTTTGGGCAGCCATTTCAATAGTGAAGATGGAAGAAAATAGGCAACATTTTCAGTTTATGCTTTATAGAAAGGCAAAAACACAACTGAAACCCAAAAAAAGTGTCTGTGCCGTGGATGGCGAAGGTGCTGTCGCTGATCGGACATGTCAAAAGTGGTTTGTGGCGTTTCCTGGTACAGTCGACATTCCGTCCGACTAGTCCTCCCCTGGGGGGGGGGCCGTGTTCTGCATCGGAGGGTGCTCAGCAGCACCCCTGGCCTCTCCCCACTGGGAGCCGAGAGCCAGAGATAGCTGACATATTTGAAATATCCAAATCAGTGAAGTTATCAGTGAACATGAAAACTATGTCTTTCATTTCATGGGAAAAACTCAACGGACCTTCTGGCCAACCCAATGAATGCCGACGCCGTGCTGGTGTGGGCCCGGGGCAACTCATGCCGGGAATTCCTGGGTGTTTGCGCAGGAAAAGGGTTTGAGGTGCTGGATCAACGCCAGCAATGAACCTGGTCGCTGCTTCTGCTTCAGAGAACAGAATTCGCTCGGATGACTCCCCTTCTCCAGGCCAAGTGCACCCAAGTGCACCTTGGGTTTATTTTAGAATCCCAGTCGCCAGGCGAGGTCTGGGATGTGTACCCGCTGGGCACACGGCTTCCAGGGGGGAGGCAGGTGAGGGAGAGGAGCTGGGCAGCCAGTGCGGGGAGGCATCTTGTGTGAGGGCGGGTCCCTTCCCCGCAGGTCCCTTCCCCGCAGGTCCCTTCCCCGCCGCGAGGCCCAGGATGAGTCACTGCTTTGGCTGCAGCCCCAGGCGGCACGCAACCAGCTGCCTCTCCCGCCCGAGCCTGGAGCCAGCCTCTCAGGTGCTGGGGGATTGTTGCTTTAGGGCAGAGTCACGGCTCCGGGGGGCACCTCCAGTGTCTCCTGCCCCCCTTGCCAGGTCCAGTGCCAGGTGTACGCGTGCATTCTTTTTGAATCGGGGCGAACCCCCCCTAATGTAAAACGTACCACCTTAGCCATTTTAAAGCATCTAAGTCAGCGGCATTAAGTGCTGTTGCAGCGTGGTGCAAACACCACCAGTATTTCCAGAACGCCTTTGTCACCGCAGAAAGAAACTTCGTGCCCATTAGCAGTCACCCCACTCCCCACAGCCTCTGGCAACCGCTAACCCACCCTCTGTCTCAGCAGACTGGCTTGTCCTGGCCGCTTCACGTGCACGGGAGCTTGTGACAGTGCGCTTCGGTGGCTGGCTTCTTTCTCTCAGACGCATGCTTTCCGGGGCCGTCCACGTGGCGTGTGTCATTACTGCATGTCTTGTGTGTGTGGTGGGATCGGTCCATTGTGCGGACGACCGTTCACCAGTTGACGGACATGTGGGTGTTGCGCGGTAGAGCCCCGTGCGACGTGCTTTTGGTGGATGTTCATCAGGCGAGCAGCCCCTGAAGGCGGTGCTGCTGTTGTCTCTGCCTCACGGAGGGGCGGCGGGCGGCCCCGGGCGGGCAGGTGCGCAGGACAGGAAGCTGGGATGCGGCAGCAGCAGCAGCTCTTGGCAGCGATGTGAGCTTGCCTCAGCCTGGCCTGCCTCACCTCTGTCTCTGGGACCTCCGCCGGTGCCTGGGTGGAGTCCTGGCCGGCCCGCCGGGACACTTGCAGCAGGAGAGCGTTGGGGGCCCCGAAAGCCACCGAGACTTTCCCAGGGATGCCACTTGGTGTCCCAGGGCCTGCATTCAGGCCGGTGCTGCTGGGGGAGGCAGGGGGTTCCCTGGGGGCCCCTGGAGAGAGCAGGAGCCTGCTCTCAGCTGCCCTTGCTCCTTCTGAGTGTGTCTTGAGCGCTCCCCACCCACTTCCCTTGCCCCTTCCCCACCAGCACCCCTGCCCCTTCCCCCATCCCCACCCCTGCCCCTTCCCCCACCCCTGCACCTGGACGGCTAAACCTGCCTGTGTCTCCGGGGGTTCTCGGCCCCAGTGTCTGCATCCCCCCTCCATTCTATCACCAGGCACATGGGATCTCATTCCTGGCCTTAGCGTCCTCCATGAGCTCAGGGTGAAGGTTAAATGCCAAAGCCGGAATGGTGGGACCGCCCCTGCCCAGCCCCCTGGTACCCTGTTCCTTGGCTGCCTTCCACCCCTGCTGAAGAATTGGGGCGCCCTGAGCTCTCTCCACTCTGCCTCTGCCAGGACAGACCCCCAGCCCCCTGGCCCAGTTCCTCCCCCAGCCCTCCCCCACCTCCCCAGCCCAGCCCCCAGCGGGCATCACCTCCCGCCCCATCCCACAGCCTGGAAGCCCCACTCCCACCTGGGTGCTCCTTGGCTGGCTGACTCTGCACTTACTATCCTGGGTCCCAGCCAGGTGACATGTGTCTTCACGTCTGCACGCCAGCATCTAGCAGGTGCGTGGCAAACCAGGGGTGCTCAGTTAATGTCTCTAAATGAATGATGAGGGTCAAGTGGCCACAGGTTGGCTGTGCCGGAGTCCATGAGGTCCCCCAACCCCCTGAGAGCCAGCATGGATTCTGGAAGGAGCAAGGGACATTTTAGGTGGCCCTCGCCACCAGACTCGGGCACCCGGGTCTAGGGCTCGAGCAGCCCTGACCACCCCATCCTGGCTGCGGGTGAACGCCAGCGCTCCCCTTCCCCCACAGTGGGGGGCGGAGGCTGGACCTCCCATGGGACCTCAGGCCCGTTTCTCCGCCCCCAGCCCCCTCCCGCCTCCTCCCCGAGAGTGGCCTCTGACCCGTGTTCTGTGCCACTCCCTCAACCACCCTCTGCCGCCGTGACCCCTTGCTCGGCATAGAAGGCTGCAAGCTGCCCCCGCAGCCTTACAGGTGCGGCCGGGGCCAGAGGGAAACCCCATGCCCCCTAGCAGCTGCTCCTCAGTCCTCCCCGCCCCAGTGCCTGGCAACCGCTAACCTGCTTTGTTTTTTAATACCACAAATACTTTATTTTTTTAAAAAAATTCTCATCTGAGGGTGTATTTATTAATTTTTGGAGAGCAAGGAAGGGGTGAGAGAGAGAGAGAGAAACATTTTTGACAGACCATTGAACACGCAACCTAGGGACGTGCCCTGACCGGGAATCGAACCCACCACCTTTTGGTGTATGGGACGACGCTCTAAGCAGGCGAGCCACCTGGCCAAGGCCCTGACCTGCTTTCTGCATCTATAGATCTGCATGTCCTGGTGCCTTTGTGGCTGGCTTCTTTTCCCCGTGGTGCAGTGTGTTCAGGGCTCCCCCGTGTTGTGGCGTGTGTCAGTACTTGATTCCTCTTTGGGGACAAAGAGTACCCCATTGTACGGATGGGCCCCATTTTGTGTGTCCATTCATGGGCACCGGGGCTGGTTCTCCCTTTCGGCTGCTGTGAACGGTGCTGCTGAGAACACTCGTCTGTGTGGGTTGGTCTCTGTACGGATGCGTGTTTTCGTTTCTCTCGGGTACGCACTTCGGAGGAGAATGACCGGGTCGTGCGGTGAATCTGTGTTTAATTCACTGAGAAGCCCCCAGACCGTTTCCCCCGCGGCTGCACCGCGTTGCCCCGCCTCCCGTTCCCACCAGCAACGTCCCGGGGTTCCAGCTTCTCCGCGTCCTCACCCGCACCCACTTTCCGGTTTCGTTTTCACTGTGCTCATCGAGGTTGACAATCGTCACTTTAAATACGATCACACAAGTAATCCCCATTCGTCGTAGGCAAGGTAAAGGACAGCTAAGCAGAAATAAGGGGTGAGGAGACAAATGCCCTATAACTGTATCGTTTGGAAACAATTGACCGTTCTGTCATGAATCCACATGAGCCTGTATATCGATACGAACTTGCAGATAAGCAAGATCTTGTAGCTTGTCAATTGTCCACATAGTGATGGAGCATGAACACTGTTCTGAGTCCCTCAATCGTTAGAAAAACCTTTTTCAAGGCTGCGTAGTACTCCATCTTCAGGGGACACCGGGTTCCTTGGCCGGGCGTCCCGAGGCTCAGCATCTCTTCCCTCCCCTCCCGGTGCAGATGGACGGCAAGGGTTCCTCTTACCTGTTTCTCCTTGAGCCCTCGTCCCAGCTCCTGGGAGTCGTGACCAGGAGCCACGTCTCTGTGCAGAGCGCGGAGGTCGGCTCTCTCCACGACAAGCGTAACGGGCGGCGGAACCGTTCCCAGTTTTCTAGGAGCCGTATGAGTGATGTCGTTCTCCATCTTCTAGGAGCCGCATTAACAAAGTGAAATTAATTTTAATCGAGTATTTAATCCATTCCATCTAAGATAGTACTTCAACGTAGATGATCAATATCAGAATTATCGAGACAGTTCACGTTGGTGTGTAACAAGGCTTTGGAAGCCCGTGTGTGTTTTATACTCTGGCACATCGCCGCGGGGACTGGCCACCTTCTAGGGGTCAGTGGCCACAGGTGGCTGGTGGCTTCCTATAGGGCCGTGCAGGCACATGGCTTTTGTTTACGCTTGGGACACAGAGTGATAAGTCACCGCCGTCCACATACACGCAGACACACGTCAGAGACTGGGCCGAGGAAACCCCCGCCGGCCAGCCTCCTGGACGGGCGGGCATCTCCCTCAGGTTGAAATCTAACACCCAGATCAGGAGCTGGAGAGGCACACTGAAGCCGCAGTGTCTCTGTCCCTTGTCCCCATGGCAACTGTGACCTCATGGGGACCTGGAAAAAGGGCTGAGTGAGGAGCGGGGACACTGGAAAAGTTCCCTTCCCAGGAACCCTCGAGGGGACAACAGACGGGGCCTTTCACGGTCCCAGGTGTGTGATTCGGGCACTTGCGTGTCGGGTTCCAATGCCCCAGGCCCTGTGGGGATCCAGGGTCAGCCCGGGAGCCGGAGCTGAGCGTGCAGGGAGCTCAGCGGGGGAGGCTGTGACCTGCGAGTGTGTGTGGGCACACGCACTGGGTGTGCCGTTGGCTGGAAGCTGTGCATTAGAGAAATCCGGTCCCTGGTGCTTTCTAGTTTGTACGGCTCCCCCCGACCTGTACGACCTGGGGCGAGTCTCAGGGTCCCCGTCTCTAGAGTGGGGATCTCACCGCACCTACGCGATGGGACTGACCGGAGGGTCCCGTGAGTCGAGGCCCACCGTGGGCCTGGCCGACATGGCACCAGGACCCGGTGAATGGTTCGTGATCGTTGCCCATTGTGGTTGCCATGAGGATGTCTTAATTTATGTTCCCGATGGCTTTATGGACCTGTAACTCTCACACACCGCATTTCACCCACTGACTGTGTACTCGGGCCCTTTTAATGTAATCACAGGGTAGCGCAACCATCACCGCGATCTCATCTTAGAACATCTCACCCCTCCCCGCTCAGAAAGAAACCGGTGCCTCTGAGCAGTGACCCCGCTGCCCCTCCCCCCGCCCACCCTGGTCTACTTCCCCCTCCCAGTTGCCTCTCGCGGCAGTTTATGTGAGTGGAACCGTGCCGCGCGTGGCCTGGGAGACTGGCCTCTGTCATCCAGCGTGATGTTGTCAAGGTAATTCAGCTCCGAGAGAGGCCGCTCAGGGGCGCGTGTTTGGCTGTGGTTTCTGACCACGCTCCTCAGGTTAGACGTAGGTGCTGTTCAACCAGCCCGTCTCATCCGGTCCCTCAAAGGGAGCCCGTGTGGGGTGGGTGTCAGTAGAAATAAGGTAAAATAAAATAAAAAATAAATAAGAAAAATAAAATAAATAAGAAAATGAAATGAATAAAATATGATAAAAATAAAATAAAACAAAACCAAACCACACATATTGTGCCAGTCAGACAGAGTCCAAATCCTGGCCCTGTCTCTTTCAAGTTCGGCGACCGTGAGACTCAGTCACACATCCGCCCTGAGACTGAGTTTGCTCTCCTGCAAAGTGGGGGGACGCTCTGTCCGTCTCGGGGTCCTGGAAAGGAGCAGATGAGGACACGGGTGCCTGGGGCGTGACCCACAGCCAGTGGACGGATGATTCATCAATAACAACATTTTAAAGTTCCGTGGGCTCTTCTATATGGGACCGTATTATGTGCTTGACCTACTCATCACATGACTAATAATATAGTCGTGTAAGGTCGTGTAATGAATACAGATTGTGCATAAGAAAGACTTGGAAAAACGGATGAATTAAAGCAAAACAAAGCCTTTTGTCCCAGTAGGAAGAGATCATCGCTATTACCATTTTGGGGAGACGAGTCTAGGTTTTCTCTCAACACCCGTGTGTATTTGTATTGACGGTTTCCCAACATGCTGCTCGGAGACCTTACACGTGGAACACGTTTCCACATCGAATATGCAACTGTGTGTATTTTTAAATAAATCAAACTCTTTCCGATTGCGGTTGGCACTGCCCGTCACCTCACGTGAGTCTCGGGTGCGCAGCACGGCAGTCGGACACTGGTGTCGGCTGTGACGCAGGAAGCGGCCGCCTGGTCCGACCCCACGCAGAGTCACTCCAGCAGCCGTGACTGTCGCCGCCTTAGGGAGGGTTCCCGTCGTCATCCTTCCCACAGACTCTCACTCTCTCTCCCCCTCCTCTTTGAGGCGCTCCTAAGATGTGAACGTTGTTGCACTTGATGTTGTCCCCGAGGCCCCTGAAGCTGTCTTCAGTCTTTGAAATTCTTTGTTCCTTCCGTGTCCCGTGAGGCCCAGCGGTTCCTCTCACCGTTCACGTGAGCCGGCGCCCTGGGCTCGTCCCTCGTGGGTGGGTTTCCTGTGCCTGTCTGTTGTCGTGGGGCCCTGGCTGCTGTCGGCACATCAGTGGGAGGGGCCGACTCTCAGGCTGGCTGTGACTCTGAGGACAAGCTGGTGTACAGGGACCAGCCCTGCAAGGCTGGATTCGCTTTGCTGGGGCTCTGGCCCCAGCCGAGTCCGCCTTCCGTGTGTCGTTTGTGGAGCTGCTGGGGTGGCGTTCTGGCATGGCCTGAAGCCAGCGGGTTGGTTCTGGTGTCAGCATAGTGGTTCCCCTTGACTGTGGATAGCTATTCGAGTGATGCATGATGGGGGCTTCTGGGTACTGGGAACATTCGAGTTCTTGGTCCAGGTGCCCCAAACGTGTTCCCAGAAAATCTGTGAACCAGGACACATATGAGGGATGTACTTCGGTCGGCACGCATGTTGTGTTGCAATGAAAAGCGTACTTGAAAAGCTCAGTAATTCTGCTCAGCGGGGATTTATCCTGAAAGAGATCAATGCAACAGGCACAAAAATATGGACACAGAAATGTGTTCACCTTCGCACTCATCGTAAAAGCTTAAAAACTGGACTCACCCTATGCAGATTGCTCAAACAGTTTGCGGTATGTTTTGCCAATTTCATAAAGGATGCCGCCCGGAAAAGGGGCGGATTCACTTCTGGTCAGAAGTGGCAGAGCGGGCGGACGCCGTGCTCGCCTCACACGACCACATCAGAACCTGCATCGGAACCTGCATCGGAACTACATCAGAACCTACATCAGAACCTATGTCAGAACCTATGTCAGAACCTACATCAGACCTGCATCAGAACCTATGTCAGAACCTACATCAGACCTGCATCAGAACCTGCATCAGAACCTACATCAGAACTATATCAGAACCTGCATCAGACCTATATCAGAACCTACGTCAGAACCTGCATCAGAACTACATCAGAACCTACGTCAGACCTGCATCAGAACCTATGTCAGAACCTACATCAGACCTGCATCAGAACCTGCATCAGAACCTACATCAGAACTATATCAGAACCTGCATCAGACCTATATCAGAACCTACGTCAGAACCTGCATCAGAACTACATCAGAACCTACGTCAGACCTGCATCAGAACCACATCGGAACCACATCGGAACCTAGATCAGAACTACATCAGACCTACATCAGAACCTGTATCAGAACCTGTATCAGAACCTGCATCAGAACTACATCAGAACCTACATCAGAACTACATCAGAACCTGCATCAGAACTACATCAGAACCTACGTCAGAACCTGCATCAGAACTACATCAGAACCTACGTCAGACCTGCATCAGAACCTGCATCAGAACCACATCGGAACCTAGATCAGAACTACATCAGACCTACATCAGAACCTGTATCAGAACCTGTATCAGAACCTGCATCAGAACTACATCAGAACCTACATCAGAACTACATCAGAACCTGCATCAGAACTACATCAGAACCTACGTCAGAACCTGCATCAGAACTACATCAGACCTACATCAGACCTACATCAGACCTGCATCAGACCTACATCAGAACCTACATCAGAACCTACATCAGAACCTGCGTCAGAACTACATCGAAACCTACATCAGAACCACATCAGAACTACAGCGAACAGGACAACCGCCCTGAGCACCGCTCAGACCGGCCGAAGAGAGGTCCTGTACCTGCGGACACACGGGAGGAGCCGCGTGGAGCCCAGCGGGGGCCACAGAGACGTGAAACAGGCTGGTCCCCACGCCCCTGTGCGGCAGTGGAGAACCAGGAGGGCTCTCTCAGCTGCGGGGGTCCCCACTGAGGGCTGAGGGGCCCACGCCTGGCCGTGAAAACCAGCAGGGGCTGAGTGCAGAGGGCTGCTGGGGTCCCGGGCGTTGCACTTGAGGGGCTCGCTCCCTGACGGACACAGACTCTGAGCTCCAGTACTGGGCACAGTTCAAGGGACAGTACCAGGGACACATGGCGTGGGGTGGGGGGAACCGGGTGGGGGGACAGGGGCGGGGCTGAATCAACCTGACTCAGGGTGAGGGCTGCAGGGGCAGCTGTGGGGGGAGGGGGCTCTCTCCCAGGAGGGACGCACAGGAAGGGGTTCCATCGTTCCTTTGTTGAGCCCCACCCCCCAGGGCAGGCTCAGGCAGATGCTGTACCTGAGTCTCTATGGACCTGGCTAACACCTTCAGCCACCCCCACTCACCCCTATGATTCCCTGAGACCCTGCTCCACCCAATGCAAGCCCTTGGCCCCAGCTGCTTCGAGCAGCTTTTCTTTACAAGCAGCCCCGCTCGGTGCATGCTGTGGGCTTTCCTAAAAGCTCTCAAAAGTACACAAACCCCCAACAAGCGATGGCTGGCCTCCACGTGCCCTGTATCTCTTGCTAAGAGGCCCCCAGCCTGGCACAAGTGGCGACTTGGCGAACCTTGCACTGTGATTTCCGTCAGGCAGCCCAAGCCCGACCTGAGCTGTTGCTGGTGCTGGCTCAGCGTGCAGCTCCCACTAAGCGGCCACCAGCCCGGCATGAGGGTGGCTGGCCTCAGCGCACATCACGGTGCCCACCAAAGGGCCCCGAGCCCGGCACTGGTGGCGGCCAGCCTCCGTGCACGGCATGGCTTCTCCCAAGGGCCACCAAGCAGCACAGGTGGCAGCCGACTTGAGACCACGTTTCAGCACTCGCCGAGCACAGACGTCAGTGGTGCTGGCCTGCACCCAGTGCGTGTCTCTCCCGGGTCTCCCTGGCAACGTCCAGTGCCGGCCCGAACCACTCCTCCCCTCCCTGCTCTTCTCTTTAAAAAATTTTTATTTTAATTTTTCAATGACAGTTGACGTTCAGTGCTGTATTAGTTTCAGGTGTGCAGCAGAGTGGTCAGACATTTCCCTGACTTACAAAACGATCCCCCCGACAAGTCCAGTGCCCGCCTGACACCACACACAGTTATTACCATAGTCCTGGCTGTGTTCCCTGGGCTGGGCTTTGCATCCCTGTGACTGTGTGTATGCCTGGGACTTCGTATTTCACCCCTTCGCCTGCTTCACCCGGCCGCCACCCCGCCCCCATCCCCTCCCGTCTGGCCACCATCGCTCTGTTCCCTGTATCTGCGAGTCTGTTTCTGTTTTGTTTGTTGGGTTTTATTTTTTTTTTTTTAGGTTCCACCCCTAAGTGACATCCTGTGGTATTTGTCTTTGGCTGATGTATTTCTCTTGGTATGTGACTACACGAAGCGCCTTTCTCGGCGAGGAGAGGCCCGTCTGCAGGGGTGACCCGTCTGCAGGGGTGGGAGGGGCCAAGGGAGGGGACAGGACCTCGCAGGAGATGGAGAAGGAGAAGGAGAAAGTGGCCTGGGTCACCACTGCCCTGTCCCAGGAGCAGCTGCTATCAGGAGTCACTGTATTGCTGCTGAGGGGGTCAGAACTGGTGCCCCAGGGGTGGCACCGCCGGGCAGGAGGGGAGCCCTTTGCTGACACACTCGTCTGCCGCTGGGGTTTGCACTGGGGGGAGGCGGCCTGAGAGCGGATGGAAGAGGAGGGCAGGGAGGAGGCAGAAGAATGGCCCTCGCCTCCCTCTGGCTGCTGCGCGTCCAGTGGTCAGCACTGTCTCTCTCTCATTCTCTTTTCTCTCACTTCGCAGTCTCGTCGGACCAGATCGAGCAGCTCCACCGGAGGTTTAAGCAGCTGAGCGGGGACCAGCCCACCATTCGGTAAGGCCGGCTGCAGTGGGGTTTGTGCGTTGGGCGGGCCCTGGCTCTCCGGGAATTTCTCTTTCCATTTCTCTCTTTCCCGGGGCGCTGGGGGACTCGGGGAGAGCCCTAGGGACGCCTGTTTCCTGCAGTTGTTTCCATTCACTCGGTCCCTTCTGGAGAAGATGCTCTCCACTGGGAGGGAAAGAGGCACAGCTGTTCCTTTTGGAATCAGAAAAGTATACCATGAGGGGAGGGGAGGAGTGGCCAGCCGCCCTGCCCTGCCCTGCCCTTGATTCTCTCGGAACGTGCTCCTGGACGCCAGTGCTTGGCCTCCCAGACCCACCAGAGGGCCTGGGGAATGCCAGGATCCCGCCTGCTGCTGGGTGCGGCCCAAGGCCGGGGCTCAGGGTTCACCACGAGGCCCCATCTCTTGCCTCTGCTTCCTCCAGGTGGTTAGTTCTAACCTTGGTTAAGGTGGTGGGCGGCAGCCTCCGATCTCTGTCAAGGGAAATCACCATCCCACATCTTGATTTTAGCGTTCATCTTTTCAAAGCTCTGTAGGTTACATTGTTTACGAGGACCGACACATTGCGCTGTGTCGTCTTCTAGGACAGGGAGCTTAGTCTTCGATGGTGGTTGAGCTGTGTGGGGTGAGGCCAGTGGTGGGGCCCAGTCGACCAGTGGATTCGGTCGGCGAGGAAGCTTTGAGGTGAACCACAGCCACCAGAGTTTCCAGGGTGCTGCGAGGGCTGCCGCGTTTCCTAAAGTAAACACTCAGGGTTTTAAGGTTACAGTGTTGGAACTTTTAGGACATGCCTTTTAGTAATCCAGGAAAGCTTCCTTCTTCTTAGTCCTTGGACTTAAACTTCACTAAGCTTTGTGGAAACCGATAACATAAATGGCTAAATTCTCTTGTTTTGTTAATCCAGCGCAAAGCGCCATCCCCAGAGCTGACACTCTGGTGGTCTCAAGGATCACGTGGTCTCTGTCGGATTGTGTCCAAGGCGGATTTAAAGACAGTCAGGACTTACACCTTTAATTCTATGTTTTACCCACTAAGCCCAGTGAGAGAGAGCCCAGAGCCCAGCCAAAGGTCACCCGTTTCTCATTGGCTCTGGTGGGGTCACATGACTAAGTCTGAGCCAACCGCCATGGCTCGGGCTAGAAATGCAAATTGTTTTTTGTCTCAGAGCTGTGAGGGGGCGGGGCTGGTGGTGGGGAGAGATTGGGGAGCAGGGGGAGGGGCGATGTGGTTTCCCAGGGCAGGGCCAGCCTCCTGTGGCCAGGGGCTGAGGGGTGGGTGTGGGGTGGGAACACCTCCGCTGGTCACCCTGTGGTCTAAGCAGATGCGACACTTTTGCCTGCTGGCTGTTGGGAGGTGGAAGCGTCAAGGCTCCTTCGTTCCTTCAGACGTTCACGGGCACGTTGTTGTGCAGACGGTCCGTGCCTGTGCTGGGGGACCCCCTGCGGCTCTCAGCGGGGGTGCGTCTGACTCTGCTGTGTGTCGCAGGCCCTGTGACGGTGGATCGGTCGCTTTGTTTCTCCGCGCCTGTCTCAGCCATGCAGCGAGCGCGCTCCTCGGGGCCGGGGTTGAGCGTTAAGGACGAGCAGACGCATGCGGGACCATGCCGCTCTGACCTGGGTGCACTGGCGTCAGGCAGCCGGCGCTGTCATTGTTCCGCCTGCTTGTGAGGCCGTGAGGGTCCACCTTGAGAGGCCCACGCAGCGGTCATCCGTGGCCGGAGTGGGAGTGGAGGGGGGGAACGCAGACTCTGCCACGCCACTGGCGGCCCCTCCCACTTCCAGTGTCTTGCGGCCAAGTCCTGACTTGTGTTGCCCAGCGGCCTCTTGGGCCTTTGCAAAGACTTGCTGAACCCTTACATTCTGCGCCAGTTCATTCTAATGTGTGCGTCTGCCAAGCGCCCAGGAGCTTGCTGAAATGCAGGTGTGACGTCAGCAGGTCTGGGGAGGGGCCCGGGACTCTGCATTTCCCACAAGCACACCTGCCACAGGCCCCCCACTGCGCCGAGTTTCGAAGCCTGGGGCGGCGGGCGCAGTGCCTGGAGCGGTCAGTGCTGGGCAAACGCATCTTCCTCTCTGTCCCCCGCCAGCCAGCCCGAACACCACCCACTCCCCGGCCACCCGGCTTCAGCCACCTGTCTGTCTGTCTGCCTGTCTGTCCGGAATTCCATGTCTCTGAAACCCAACACTGCCGTTGGGTCTCAGCAGGAAGGTCTGTGCGGATTCCCCCACCCCGCCCCCGGGCCTGGTCAGCCGGGGCAGGCTCCCCGGCCCCCGCCCCATCTCTCTGCGGCAGTCCCAGCATTGTTGTCGCGTCAGGCCCCGTAACCGTGTGTTTGTAAACGTGTGTTTCTGCCTCCCCGGCCGGACGGCGAGCACACATGTGATCGCAGGTCACCTGGGGACCTTGTTGAAAGGCAGGTTTCGATTCGATCTGGAATGGGACCTGGGGCTCTGCACTGCTAACGAGCGAGAGAGGGTTCTGGTCAGGTCGGCCTTACCCGGCACCAAGGCCCGCGCCCGGGGGCTCCGCAGGTGTGGATGGGTGGAGGCTGTGTGCCCGCAGGCACTGAGGCGCCCATCGCACACCCCCCTTCCCCCCTCCCTGCAGCCGCCCCACCCCCTGGCCCTGTTTGCCCCTCCCCTGCATTCCCACCCCCAAGGGCCGCCATTCTCATCTGCCCTTTTGCACCGGCCCAAATGTGCGCAGACCCCGACTGTGTCCGCCGGGGCCCAGACAGCAGCCCCTGCTGGCCAGCCCTGGGGGCTCCCCAGGGCCCCCGAGGTCCTGTCTCTGCTCTCGAGCTGTGTCCTACCAGGGTCTCCAGATACGGGCCTCCGCTCTGCGCAGAAGTGCTCAGTGTGGACACCACCTCCTCCAGATACCCCGCCCACCCCCACACCCCCACAGCTCCCCCTGGGGGTGCCCCATCCCGACGTTTGAGCTCAGAACTAGAACCGTCTCCTCCCTGCCATCTTCCCTAACAGACTGTCGGCCCTTTGGGGGCAGCAGCTAAGTCTTCTTCCCTGGCCCTAGCGCTCCACTGCGGGCGTAGGTGCTTACGAGTGTTTGTCTGAAGGAGGGAGTGCGTGAATGAGTGAGTGAGTGAGTGAATGAGCACAGAAGTGAGAGACAAGCGAGTGTAAGGACTAGAAAGTCCCTCATAGTCTACGCAGCATGGGGTGGACGAGGCCCCCTGTGGATGGTGTCGCCCTCAGAGGGTTTGCCCGGTTCCCAGTGAAAGCGCTGATCTGGGGCTGGGCACAAAGGTCCACACGTGTTCACACATGTTCACACGTTGGCTACGGTTATTCGAGCATGTTTACGTGCTGTCCGGCTGGAGCCTGTTACGTCTGCCCTGTAACCCCCCGCAGGAAGTAGTGGTGGGGAGACCTGTTCTCCTCACGGGACAGGTGGCTCAGAGAGCCCACATGTCAGGCCTGGGTCACACAGCTCAAAAGTTGGAGGTGTCGGGATTTGAACCCAGGGCTGAAGTCTTGCTGTCGTAAGGAAGCTGTGACTTGGCGAGTGACTTCTGAGGACCTGGGTCTCCCTGCTCTGCCACCTGGGACACTCTGCCCTTAGTGTCCCGGGGCAGGAGGTGTGTGGTTGTCGCCATTGCAGCCCCTGCTCCGTGTCTGGCTGGCTGCCCTGGGAGGCGAGTGTCAGTTGCCCCGGCGACGGCCTGCAGGAAGGGGGTGGGCTGACCACAGCGTCTTATGCAAACAGGCCCGCAGGAAGGGCCTCCCCCCAGGCCGCCTCTGCCCCGGAGCAGGGACATGGGGCAGCTGTTTGGTTTCCTGGGCCTTTCCCGTCTGTCCCCCCAGGGCAGAGGGCTGAGCCAGCGCTGTCCCCGCTCACCAAGGGTCTCCTAGGGGACCTCGGCCTGGGCCTTCAGCCTCCCTGAGCCCTGGGCGCGTCCAGGGGCCGGGGCTGTGCCGGGGTTTCGGAGCAGGGACAGAGGACCTGTCTTCAGTGTTTGGAAACCCGTCGGTGAAAGCCGACCAGGCTGGGCTGTTCCGTCCCACGAGAAAGGTGCTGACTGGGGTCCCCCGGCGGGGCCCCAGCACCCCGTCTCTGAGGCGTGTGGAAGCAGTTCCTTGCACCCTCCCATGGGGGGTATCTGAGAACCTGGGGGGCAAAAGGCCCCTTAAAAGTGACCGTTCTGACCTGCAGGCTTTGTACACACACAAGTAAGGTTTGCAAGTCAAACTTAAAGGCTTAACGAGAAATTGGGTTTTGGGATTTGGGACTTTAGTAAATTGAATATGGCTTTAAAAAAAGTCAAACGAGGTAAAACTGCCCAGAGCTGATTTTCATTCGAACCTACTGTTTCCCACCTGTGTTCGGTGGGGTAACTTTCTAAAAATAATGTAAGGACATGATTTTTTAAAAAATTTAATTTTGGAGAGGGAAGGGAGGGAGAAAGAGAGAGAGAGAAACATCCATGTGCGGTTGCTGGGGGCCGTGGCCTGCAACCCAGGCATGTGCCCTGACTGGGAATCGAACCTGCGATGCTTTGGTTCGCAGCCCGCACTCAATCCACTGAGCTACGCCAGCCAGAGCAGGACATGACTTTTTGAGGGCGGGGGGCAGTTTACCCTGAGACTATTAAAGCCAGGGCAATGGGGTCCCACTCTGGGTTCCTTTCACAGCCTACCACCTCAGTTTTAAAAATTTCAGAATGGTGCATTCTTAATTTCCTTAAGAGGGCCCCCCCCCAAATCTGGATGCACCTTGACCACAAAACACTGACTCCTGGGGCCTCTCAGCGGAATACTTGCGTAGGAAAAGGTCATCAGATGCATTCACTGAGCACCTGCTCTGCAGAGACTTCTGTCCCATCCTGAAAAGCCTGCTTCCTGGCAAGGAAGACCTTCCCCGCATAACCCTCGAATAGGCATTAACTGTAGACGGTGAAGAGCACGCAGCAACGGCCTCTTGCGCTTTTTCTTCCTTTTCGTCGGGCCCTTTAACTGGCCACGGTCTGAAGCAGCAACTTTTCACTTCCTGATGGCGCTCTGACAGGCTCACCCACACCCAGAAATAGGCGCAGCGGAGTCCTCCCGCCGAGGGGCGGAGGCCAGGAGGGGGCCTGATTAGATAGAGCCGTGCGCCGAACGTATTTTTAGATTTGCTAAGCCGCCGATCATGGAGTGCGCCCTGGGACAGAGGCAGCCAGAGGCGTGGGGAAGGACGGGGACGCCGTGGTGTTCTGGCAGGAGGGCGCCCCCGTGGGCCCACCCCAGGGCGCCAGCAGAGGTCGTCCCTGCGTCTGAGGCCTGTGTGGTGCCCCTCGGCCCCGCTCAGCTTGCTTTCCGGAGCGAGAGGCTCGCCCAGGGCGAACCCCGTGAACAGGAACCCTGGCTGCCGTTACCTGAGTGCTCAGGTGTGTGCGTGCCGGGCACAGGGCTGAATGCCCACTGGCTTGGGAACCCTCGAAGTTCCCGTCATCTCCCCATGTTCCAGATTAAGAAACTGAGGCCAGCCCTGACCGGTGTGGTTCAGTGGCTTGGTGGGTGTCGTCCCCCACACTGAAAAGTCACCAGTTCGATTCCCGGTCAGGGCACATGCCTGGGTTGCCGGCTAGGTCCCCTGTTGGGGGCGTGTGAGAGGCAGCCGATCGATGTTTCTCTCTCTTTCTCCCTCCCCTCTCCTCTCTCTAAAAAGTAAATAAATGAAATCTTAGGAAGGAAGGAGGGATGGAGGGAGGGAAGGACGGAAGGAAGGAAGGAAGGAAGGAAGGAAGGAAGGAAGGAAGGACGGAAGGACGGAAGGAAGGAAGGACGGAAGGAAGGATGGAAGGACTGACGGACTGGGGCCAGAGAGGCTAAGGTCTCCCAGCGGAGCCGGCTGATTGACAGAGGAACCGGAGCTCCAGTCCGCTGTGATCACCTCACTTTTCTCCGGATGAAGTCACTTTTTAACTGAGTCACTTTGCTGTTCACCTGTCAAGCAGCCAGAAATTGACTGTTTTCTCAGAATCACAGCAGTGAAAGGGTCGAGGCTGTTTCCCGGCCTGTATTGAATGTGCATCCCAAGGGTTCCCGAGCCTCAGCTAGGACGACGCCCATTTATTGGAGAAGGAAACCCACGGCCCCTTGTAACGCTGCCCAGGACGTAGCGGATGGCCGAGGCCGGGGTGCTCACAGCCGCTCGGGGCCCGCGGGAGGGCAGGTGTGGTGTGCGCCGGAGCCACCAGTCAGTGCGGTGGGACAGGGCGCCCAGGTGTCCTCGAGCAGGAAGACGCTTTCTAAACGGCCGTAGATCTATTAGCGGGAACGTGCATACACGTGCTTTTTTCCACAGGGGTTCTTTTCCCGGGATTCATCCTGACGCGGTTCTGGTTCCCCAGAGCAGGCCCCGCGGGCCCTCCGTGGCTGGTCTAGCCCTGGGGGTGCTGTGGCAAGTGAAAGTGGGGCTCCCTCCACCCCTGTGGGCGGGGCTCCTGTTAGGGGTGTGGGGCTGTGGGTGGCCCAGAGCCGTGAGTGACTCCCGCAGAGGGGAGTCCCTTCTACTTCCTGATGAAGGAGGGAGACCCCCGGGCGGAGAGGGTGGTCCAGAAGGAGCCTGGGAGGTGGGGTGCAGCTCAGGGCCGGGAGCAGGGTGGGGAGAAGGAGCTGGGTGTGGAGCGGGTGGAGCTCTCGGCAAAGGGGACCTCAAGTTCAAAGGCAGGGAGGCAGGGCCGAGCTTTGTCAGCCCAAGCAGGGAGGGGACCACTGGCGGGTCGGGGGCAGGTCACAGAGGGTTGTCTTGGCTGTGGCCAGGACCTGACTCATTCGTGGCTTGTGCCTTCGGCCGGGGCACCTCTGGGTGTCAGATTCAGGTAGCGACGGCCCATCCACTGGTCGCCCCATCTCACCCTCCATGTGTCCCCAGGCAAGCCGCTCCGCGTCCTCCCAGAAGTCCCACTCAGGCCCCAGGGTGTCGGCGCAGCCTCCCCACCCCCGGCCCCCCGCTTCTGTTCTCGCCCCCCGCCCACGGCACAGACGCACAGAGGAGTGCGGGAGCCAGCCGGGGGCCAGGAAGCCCTGGGGGTGGCCGGGGCCACCCCAGGCCTCAAACCTGCAGGGAGAGCTCGGCAGTTGAGCTGAGCCCCGGAGCCACCGGAAACCGAGGCGCACCACGGGGCCTGAGCGGCATCCGGCCGGCCCTCGGTGGTTTTTCTCAGCTTGTCCTTCCTTCCCTCGTGGGCCGGACGCTCTTCCTGGGCCGCGGCTGGGGCCTCTGGGGCTGGATGGGAGCAGGCGCCCTGTGAATGTTTGTGCTGTTCTCTCTCTCCCTAAAGTAGAACGTGAGACCCAAAGGGCGTAGCGCGTGAGGGAAGGCACGGGGCGGTCGGAGCCGGACTTGAAGCTTTTCTTCCAGCCCCTCCGGGCCTCGTGTGCTTGCCTGTAATGTGGGGAGGCGTGTAGCAGAGCCAGACACAGCGAAAGCTCTCGGGGCGCCGGGGGGAGGGCAACCCCGGGCTCCAGCCCCTGGAGGGGGGCCCAAGGCCCTGTGCCCCTGGCGCCCTTGTGGGCAGGCTGCCCCTGCTGGTCACTGGGGCAGCATCGTGGGACCACCTGCCACCACGCCAGCTCTGGCTGACAGCCATGGCCTGTCCCCGGGTGTGAAGCGGAGCCTGTTCTGTGACTCGGCCAAGCCGGTCCAGCCGGCCCCGTGGGCACCCGGGGGCGCGGGGGGAGGGAGGAACGTGAGACGGAACCCAGCCTTCACGGGGCGTGGGACTCCTGTCAGCCTTTCCCAGGTTCTGGGCGCCAGGCCTGCGCCCAACTTGTCAAAAATGGGGGCTGGCGAAGGATGGGTGGGGAGGGTCCCCAAGGACCAGGCCCCCAGCCCAGACCTCTTGGGGAGCCGCGCCCGCCAGGGCTTCCGTGGGTGGCACGGGTCAGCGGTCGGAAGTTCCTGCGCCTCTCTGCCTCGGTTTCCCCATCTTTGAGATGGAGAGAAGTTCTTCCCTCATAGGGTAATAATGTGAAGCTCTGGGAACCGTCCCTGGCACCTGGGGAGAGAGTAGAAGGTTAGCTGCTGTCATTATGGTTATTATTATTATTATTGTCATTACTATTGTTGTTATTTTAAAACTAAGAGCTCACCGTGTGTGTCGGACTGTAAGCTTCGCACCTCTTACGTGCGAATCTCAGTTACTCGTCCGTTGCCCCTATGATGTCACCTGCCGTCCACCTCCCGCCCCCAGCAGCCCCCGATCTTCTGTCTCTCTCTCTCTCTCTCTCTCTCTCTCTCTCTCTCTCTCTCTCTCTCTCTCTCTCTGCGGGTCTCCCGGCTGTGGCCGTGGCCTCTGAACGGGGTCACGCGCCCGCGCACCTCTGAGCCTGGCCTCTCTCACTCCGCATCGGCTGTGCGGGGTTCCCCTGCAGGGCAGCGCGTGTCGGTGCCGCGTCCCTTTTCATGGCTGAGTAGTATTCCCTCCCTCCAGACTCTGCGTCTCCCCCTTCTTCAGAACTGGGTGCCCGTGAACCTTAATCACTGGGGTGTCTGCTGATGCTGCCTCCTGAGTTTGCCCAAACGCTGAACGCGGGCCCCGCCGGGAGCGCCGGGGAGGGGACAGCAGCGGAGCTGGGGGCAGAGAGCCGAGGTTTTCCGGGCCCGGGGCCGGGTCCTCTCTGCAGAGGGGGCAGAGGGGGCAGAGGGGGCAGCGTGTGTTTGGGGACCCTCTCGGCCGCAGCGGTGGGTGACCCTCCGCAGGAGCGGCTCCTCCTCCTCCCCAGCCGGGCTTCCCTCTGGTTTCCAGTCCTGTCTCCCCCTGGCCACTCTGGTTCTAAGAGGCTGACATCTGTCCTCCTCCTCCCCACCCGGGTGCACCTCCCCGCTCCCCAGGAGCGCCGGCCCATGCGCTGGGTCTCTTCCAAGGCCGCTGCCCATTAAAATCCATGGAGCAGGGAAAAGAATAGAGCGAACAGGGAGCAGATTCCAGGAGCAAAGGGCGGCCTGGGGTGGGAAGGTGAGGGGGGTGAGGGGCTTACTGCCGCCGCCGCACCCCCAAACCTGACGCTCGAGGGCCCTGTGACGCCTGTGCCCACCGACGGGGCCGCTGCGTCGGGCTGACCCACCCTCTCCGGTCCCAAGTCAGCATCTGTTTTGTTTCCTACCAGCTTCACCGAAATGCAGCTCCTGTAGCCTTCGAGTCACCCAGGTAGTGCACAGCCCGCTGGCTCCCGTGTGTCCTCAGAGCTGTGTCCCCAGACATCCCCCTCAGCCCCCAAAGCAAGTGTGTCCCGCCCCACCACGCCCCACCGCCCCTGACTCCCCGGCCCCCGGAGACCAGCGGTCTGCCATCTGTGTCCACGGGTTCACATGTCCTGGACACGTCGTAGAAACGGAGTCAGACCCTTCCTGGTCTTTCGTGTCTGGATTCTCTCACGTAGCATCCTATGTTTAAGTGCCATCGGTGTTGCAGAAGGGATCCACATTTCATTCCTTGTCACGGCTGAACGACATTCCGCTGTGTGGAGGGACCACGTTTTATTTGCCCAGGTGTCTGCGGGTGTCAGACCTTTGGGGTGTTCCCTTGTTACGGCTGTCGGAACCCTGCTGCTGCCGCGAGCACCCGTGCACGTGTTTTCACGTGGACACAGGCTTCCCCCCCCCCTCTCGGGTACACGCCAAGGAGCGAAACCGCTGGGTCGGGTGGCACCCCTACCGCTCTTGCCCACGGAGGGTCTCTCTCCCTGGGGCCCACGGTGGGCCCCAAGTGGCCCTCTGATCTCTTGGAAAGGGGTGCCGTTCTTACACCCCTCTGTTTTCCTGGAGGTGAATGGACGGGATGTTTATCGGATTCCCCAAAGCATTTGTGGGCGCCCAGCTCCCCCTGCTCCCACCAGCCCAGACCTTGGAGGAAGAGACAGGCCAGTGCGGCGCCTCCCGGCCCTGTCCCCGAGAGCCCTGCTACGCGGTGACATGCCGCCGTATGACATTGCTTTCCTTTCTCCCTCTTTTCCCGGTGCCTGTCCGTCCCGGGACCAGCAAGGAGAACTTCAACAATGTCCCCGACCTGGAGCTCAACCCGATCCGATCCAAAATCGTCCGTGCCTTCTTCGACAACAGGTGGGCCTCGTTCTCCGAACTGCCTGCTGGCGGGCGATGCCATCCTCGGGGGAGCGTCTTGCTCGTGCCTCGTCTCACAGCCCCGTGCGCTCAGCGCCGGCTCTTGTGCTGACACGGAGAGCGAGGGGCAGCTGCGCCGGGTGGGGGCTCCGAGCCCAGGGCTGGGCCAGACAGTTCCAGATTCTGTGGCTGGGTGACTTTGGGCAGCTCACTCGGTCCCTCTGGGCCTCCTCCTTATTAGTCAGCTATGGCTGCGTAACAAATTACCCCCAAGCCTAGCAGTTTATAACAGTGAGTATTAATAGCGCACCGTTTTGGTGGGTCAGGGATCTGGGTGCAAACAAGCTGAGTTCTTGGGGAGGGGTAAGCTGGGGCTGCAGAGATCGCTGACACGCAGGGAGAACCGGCAGAAGGAGGAAGGAAGGGAACGGGCCATATGATGGGGGAGGACTTCTCCGACCCGGTACAAGTTATATGAGCCTGAACGGCTCAGCTCTGGTGGTGCCGGGGCTGTGGGGCCTGAGCAAGATGCTGAGCCTCTCTGAGCCTCACCTGCTCATAATGCAGGGGAGTGGGGAGTCCTTAGGTGGCCCTAGAAGAAGCAAAGGCCTTCCTCCAGGACCCTGGCTGAGGGCACCCCATTTAGGACACAGGAGTGGAGAGCAGGTGTGGCTGGTTCCAGGTGCTGGGTCTGGGTTCCCTGCCCTCTGCACTCTTGTTGCCTTTGGAGGCCCTGGCCCATGTGGACCTCCCAGGGACACTAGGATGGCAAAGCAGTCTGACTCTGACCTTCCCCGAGGAGGACACGTGGCCTGCTGTTCCCGGGTGCTAATCTTAATTGCAGCAGCTACTGCGGCAGCCAAAACCACTCAGGAAGGTCGTGTGAGCCGAGACAGTGAGAGGGGCCTCAGGGGAGCCCAGTGATTCTGGGGGCTGTTTTATACCCTGTGAATCGGGTCCGGGCCCCTGACGGCAGGAACTCAGAGATTACTGAGGATCCGTCTGGAGGAGCAGGGGGAAGCTTTGTAAGATGGAAAACCTCAGGGGAGACTGAGAAAAACTCTCCAAGATGGGGCTCCCTGCGTTCGGAGGAAGACCTCCTCGTCTTGTGTCACGTTTGTGGTTTTCACGACCCACCTTGTGGGTTCCCAGCTGGGGACTGACTCGCCTCGCTCTGGAAGATCTCCTGGCACGCACGGTCAGGACGGGCGAGATGCGTGGACTGTGCAGGGCGCTGCCTCGTGCAGGGTCAGTTGGTATCTGGGAGGGAACAGATGGGCCCCCGAGAGAGAACCACAGACATTTCCCTTTAAACCGAGGGTTGGTCGTGACCCGGGTGGATCCCATGCACAATTTTTTTCCACATTTTTTTTAAAGCTCAGGTTTGTTTGTTTGTTTTAAGATTTTTTATTTATCTCTAGAGAGGGAAGGGAGGGAGGGAGAGAGAAACATCAATGTGCGGTTGCTGGGGCTCATGGCCTGCAACCCAGGCATGTGCCCTGACTGGGAATCGAACCTGCAACACTTGGGTTCGCAGCCCGCGCTCAGTCTACTGAGCTACGCCAGCCAGGGCTTTTTCCACATTTTTAAAAATTTTAATTGTTCAAGTATCCCACGCACATTGTAAGCACTAACCCTCTTAACTGTTCATCGTCCTGGGCCAGCCGGAGAAGCGCCCCTTTGCACTGACGCACAGTCAGGAAGAGTAGGGGACGCTCACCCCGCCCTTCCGGTGGGTGGCAGCTCCCTCCGGGAGCCCTCGGGCTGTGGCTGTTGAAGTGGGTCAGTGGTGAGGGGCCAGGAGCCCGTGTCTGGTCGAGGCCGACTCCAGGGCTGCTGTCTCAAGAGCAGCTCTGTCCCAGGGCCGCCTGGGGGCCGTCATGCTGGATTGCAGAATGCCCACCTGCTGGGTGTCAGACCCAGCGCTGTGTGTGTCCTGAGCCCCGTCCAGAGCACCAGCCCTTTCTGGACCCTTGAGAAAAGCACGTCCATGGGGACAACCTCCGACCCGCCCTGATTTACTTTAAAAACCTGAGATGGTTGGTGAGCGTTGCACTCAAGTGGTGAACAGGCACCCCGAGCTGCCGGCGGCTGCTCGCTGCTGGCGGCTGCTCGCTGCAGCGGGGCTTCGGCCGGCTGCCAGGGAGCGGGAGTGGGCAAGCGCTTTCTGTAAAAGGCTGGGGACACACATTTCAGGCTCCGCCGTCACAGCTGCTCCGCTGAGCCTTCGCGGCACGAGCGCGGCACAGACGATATGCAAACGAGCGGGCATGGCCATGTGCCAATAAAACTTTATTTATGGACACTGACATCTGAATGTCATGTGATTTTCGCTCGTCGTGAAAGGCTGCTATTCTTTTGGATTTTTTTCCCCCCCAAATACTCTTTCAGCCATTTTTCAAAATGTGAAAACCCTTCTTGGTTCGCGGGATGTATCAGGACAGGTGGCCCGAGTGGGTTGCAGTTTGCCGATCCCTGGTCTAAAGGGAAAGGGTCAGGAGGTGACCTAGGGGAGTCACTGGCTGGCCCTGTGCCTCGGTTTCCCCATGTGGGAGCATGCACCGAGGTGCACCTCAGTGCAGCCAGGCCGCCCTGCCTCCCAGCCCCCGGGCGGTGAGCTCTGGGGGGACCTCACAAGGGCTCGGCTGTAGCCCCCGGACCCCCCCCCCGCAGTAGGTTGTTGGGACACAGAGTGCAAGGCCAGGACAGCCATCAGTGCGGGGGAGTGTCGTCCCCAAGAGCCGCGTTCTCTGAGCCGTCGGCCACCGTCCGCTCATTTCCAACGCGCCCTGCCGCTCCCACAGGAACCTGCGCAAGGGGCCCAGCGGCCTGGCCGACGAGATCAGCTTCGAGGACTTTCTGACCATCATGGCGTACTTCCGGCCCATCGACATCGCCATGGACGAGGAGCAGGTGCAGCTGTGCCGGAAGGAGAAGCTGCGATGTGCGTGTCCCTCCCCGTTCTGCGGGGGGCGGGGTAGGGGAGTGGGGGCGCTGCGGCCAGCGGGAGGGGAGATAGGGGATGCCAGCCCGTGGGAGGTCGGTCCAAACCGCCCCACCTGCGGAGGGTGCCGGGTGTCTCTGTGTCCTCCGGAGTTGCCCCGTGGCGGTGGCCTCGTGAACACCCCTCAGCAGCTGGAGGTTCCTGGGAACAGAAGGGGTTGTGAGTGATGAGAAAAGAGCAAGGCCCTCGGTTTAAACAGACTGGGGTTCCAATCCGGCCTTTCCACTGGGCAGCTGGGCAGCTGTGTGACCTTAAACCTGAACATGGGGGTCTTACTGTGAAGCCGGGTGGGTCAGAGGCTTGATGAGATGCCACAGGCAGAGTCCTTGGCCCACAGGAGGTGTCCCCTGAGAGCCCGTCTCTTCCCCGCCCACGAGTGGTGCTCAGCTCACAGGATGGGCCCCTGCAGGGCCTCAGGTGACCGGCCTGGGGGGGCCTCCACTGGCCCCCGGCTGTGGGGTATGCTTGGCTGCAGTCCAGGCCGGCCAGGGGTGCAGGGACCTGGGTGGCCTGTGTCACACGTCCCTCTCTTGTGGACTCTCCTGTGACTCAGACACCCCTCTCTGCCCCACCCCGAGGCGGACCGGCCAGTGGGAAATGGAAATGTGGGGGCTGGGCTGGGTTTAGCTCGGGGTCAGGTAGTGAGGGCTGGTGGGAACTGTGCGTTGGGTGTTCCGAGGCCCCCAGACAAGGGGGGGGGGGCCAGGCCGGGGGCCGTGGGGGCCGTGCAATCAGATGGACTCAGGTCCAAGCCCCTGGTCTCCCCTCCCTTAACGGGGTGGTCCTGGGCAGACACCTTAACTCCCAGGAGCTTCGGCAGCCCAGCCTGAGGAACGGGCTCGGGCAGCCCTGGCCTCCGGGGCAGGTGTGAGGACGAGAGGAACGGGTGTCTGACCAGGGTCTCTGAGGGTCAGCGCTGGGCAACTGCCAGCGCAGGGGCCTTGGTGGAGGGCCTGAGGCTCCCGGAGGCCGAGCCCAGGGGGCGGGGCGGTGCCCTGCCCTTCAGCTCCTGGCCTCTGTGGGCTGCGGGGTGCCGGGTCCTGGCAGCCAGGGAACAGAGCGGGTGTCCCCAGGAGGAGGCCCGCACCCCCATGCCCATAGGGGGCAGCTCGGCCCAGCCAGGGCCGAGGTGATGGCCGCCCCCCCGGGCTCCGTCGGGGATGACGAGCCGATTTGTCTTCACGTGGGCAGCACGGCTGCGTGGCCCACTCGACACGCCAGGCCGTCCTGGGCCCGGACCCGAGTGTCGCTCACCAGGTCTCTGCACTGCTGTGCCGGGGGGATGGGGCTCAGAGAAGTGGGGTCACTTGCCCAAGGTCACCCACCAGGAAGTGGTTGGTCTGCTCCCTGGCCTGTGCCCTTGACCGCTATGGCTTTGGCATGTAGGTTTCACCGTCGGGGTCTTTCGCTCAGTTTGTGGTGGACGTAGGAGCCGGGAGGGTTCGGGGAGAGGGGGGAGCTGGCTCCCCTCCAGCCCCCCCCACTGAATGAGCCCCTCCCCCCACCCCCCAGTTCTGTTCCACATGTACGACTCGGACAGTGACGGCCGCATCACTCTGGAAGAATATCGAAATGTAAAGTATGCCCCTCGCCCGGCCAGGGCTCCCAGCGCCCCCCCGCCCCGCGGCCCGGATGGAGGCCCACGGTCCCCGTCTCTGCCCGGCCGGCAGGTGGTGGAGGAGCTGCTGTCGGGAAACCCGCACATTGAGAAGGAGTCGGCCCGCTCCATCGCCGACGGCGCCATGATGGAGGCGGCCAGCGTCTGCGTGGGGCAGATGGTGAGTGCCCCCCTGCCCCCGCTGGCTCCCGTCTAGCCCTGGGGGGTGCGGCTGTCCTGCTCACCCCTCTCTCGGAGCCGCAGGGGGCTTTTCTGATCTCGGGGGGGGGGGGCCCACCGGAGGGAGGCTCCCCCGAACCCCGGGAGCTGGGCCGGGCAGGCAGTGCCGGGCGAGGGTGCCTGTGGACCAGCTGTGCGGCCTGCGGGCCCGGGCAGCCCCGCGGCTGGTCGGCGAAGAGCACAGACTCGCTTCCGTGGGTGTGTTTACCAGTGAGTGGCTCGGAGGGGCTGTGCGCAGGGAGCTCTCTCGTGGGCCACCCGGTCTGGGGTCCCGAGGAGCTAGGGCGGGGTGGGGGGACGTGAGCCTGAACCAGAGGAGGGGGCTTGGCCTTCAGTGCTTGTGGGGTGTGCAGGGTGGAGGCCCCCGCTGCCCCAGAAGAGATGCAGAGGCATTCACCTGGCCGCCACCCCTGCTCAGGCCAGGGGCCCAACTGGGGGTGCACGGGGAAGGCAGAAGCGCAGGGCTGGACACGCCCTGAGGCTTGTCAGGGTCACTCTGCTGTAGAAATGGCCGGTCCTCTCTCAGAACCGTGCGGCTCAGGTGAGCGTGGGCGGGTCGGAGCCGGGCATCCCCGCCGGGCGCTGCCTGCTGGGGCGGCCCAGGGGCTGGGCGCTGTTGAGCGGCAGCCTGGCCTCCGCCCACTGGACGCCAGCCACGCCTTCCAGGCTGTGACCCCCGAAAGCGTCTCCAGCTGTCCCTGGGGGGAGGGGCGAACCGTCTCCGGGGAAGAACAGTGGAGCAGAGGGTCCGGGAGGCAAAGATGGGTGAGGCAGTGACTGGCACTTCGACCGGGGGGGCTGTCACCCCAGCGCTGTGGTCAGATGTGTGGAGACACCCTTGGGTCCTGCCACGGGCCCGGCAGGCGCCCACAGGCCCCTCCCCCGCAGGGCGACCGCACTGCCTGGACAGCCCCCGTGCTGGGTGCACACAGGCACCATTGAATCGACTTGTCGCCTCGATTTTACTGGTGGGGAAACCGAGGCTCAGGGACAGTGATCTTTGTCGCGCTCACTCTTTTGGGGCCGGGTCAGCGGCTCCGAGCCCCCAGGGACCTCGTGGCAGGCAGGGGACTGTCGCGATGGACTGTGTTCCCTGGGCTTCGGGTGGTCCCACTGGGATCACTCCTTCACTGCTCCTGTGCATTTAAAGTAGCCGCTGCTCTCACCACTCTGTGGCTGTGGGTGACCACAGCCCGGGTCAGGGGCGGGGGGGCGGGGGAGCGGGGGTTCCTGCTGGAGTCTGCTGTCTGCGCCCCACGCCTGTCACCAGGGCCACCGCAGGCCCAGGCCTGCCCCGGGGTGGGGGCCGCAGCCCTCTCACTGACCTGTGTTTTCTCCGTCTGCTGCTCGGGCCCCGGGGAGGCCGCTGGCCCGGGCGAAACCTCCACACTCAGCGCGTGAACCGTGGCGGAAAGGGCTGCGGACCTCGGCGGGGAGAGCCAAACGCCCATCCGACTTAATTACACTCGCCTTTAGATTGCTCCCTGTCTCGCTCCAGCGTCAGCTGGCAGCCGTTCTCTTCATTTTCTGGAGTGGGTTTGCGGGCAGCTGGCAGCGGGGACGGTGACAGTGACGGTGACGGCACCAACACTCCACCCGCCCCCGCCCCCCCTGAGGTGGAGGCACATCGGGTGACCTGGTGGCCTCCTGGCCGTGCGCCCCAAGCGGCCGTCTGCACTCACGGACCCCTCTGCACTCTGAAAACATCTCGAGTCGTGCTCGTGGGCTGTGGGCACGCATGGGCAGGGGCAGCATGTCAGTTCAGTGCCGTGGGCCTCCGGGGGTGCACACGTCTCCGCCCGCCCTGCCCGCCCCCCAGACAGAGGAGCCCCCACATCCACTTTCACGGGCTTCCACGCCCGCTATTGACTGGGCCAGCGACTTCTTTCCAGAGTTCTCTCTGGAGAGGCTTCTAGTGGCTGGGGTGGGGGGTGGGGGTGTTGCGTGGCTGGGCTCTTGGCCACCCCCCCCCACCCCGGGGTGTTCCCCCAAGCCCCTCCGCCCTCCTTCCTTCTAAGGGCGCCGCCTTCCAGGGCACTGGAGGGGCCAGGGCTCAGGCTGAGGGGCCTTGTCTGCAGTTAGCCCTCCTTGCGCCCTGGGGACCCGGGGTCGCCGCAGGGAGAGGACGGCCACTTCTCCTTGTGCCCACAGGCAGGGAGCCCTCAGGACGGGGCTGGCCCGGGCGTCTGAGAACTGGCTGCATTTACAACATTTAAAAATTATTGATTTGTGTCCTGCATTAAAAGAAAAAAACCACAATGGAGAAACCAGAGGGTGGAGAACCCGGTCAGGCAGGGGGAAGCCGCCCCCGCCCCTGTAAACCAGGGGCAGGAGCAGAGCCCACCGTGGAGGCTGCTGAGAGGGCTGCGCCGGTCCGGGTTGCTGTGCGTGACGTTCGCAAGGCGCCAGGGACAGGCCCTGGCACGCAGCCAGCCCTCAGAGCTCGCCCACCGCTGTTTCCTTAAAGGCCACGGGGAGCAGCTTCCGGGGAGGCACCGAGAGAGAAGGAAGGGCCTCTCCTTGACCTTCCCCCCCCACCCCAGGCCTGCCCCCTTAAATGAGGGAACTCCCTTTGATGGTTTCCTCTCCTGGTAACGACAGAACAAAAGACCGGCATGCATGCTCATGCACACCTGCGCATTGTTGGGTTTTATTTCCACAAAGCGGAGCCGGACTGCCCTGGTCTTCCCTGTCCTCCGTGCTGACCCACCCCCGTGGCCGACGGTGGGGGCCTGGCTCGCTGGGCAGGGCGTCTGCAGACGTCTCTCTGCTCCTTGTTTGTGTCTTTTCCCACCACGTATGTGTCTTGGCACCGCTTATCTAAGATCACCCCTTTCCTAATGGCTGTGTGCTGATCGATACCGCAGACCCGTGGGGCCTGTGGAGCCAGGCTTCTGTGGACGGGCCCTGGGGTGCCGGCCAGGCTGCGGCCGTCACAACAGAGGGTGCTGCGGGGCAGGGTGGGGGAGGCTCCCGCGCCGGAACCGAGCGCCGCAGCCCGAGGGCCCCTGTGTGCCCACGCCGCAGGGGTCCCAGAGGGAGCCCAGCACTGCCAGTGACTCCGGGCAGGTGAGGGCCCCGGGGCCAGGTGTCACCACCGAGCCTCACTGGGCGCACAGGCCAGCCCTTGGTCCCCTCGCCCCTTTCCCCAGGTGTCTGTGCGTGCGCAGGAGCCTGGAACTGGCTCTCGCCCCTGGTGCTGGTGTGATGAGGCGGGGTGGGGCGTCGCAGGAAGCGTCTGCTGGTGGCCATGCTGCTGCAGGGAGGCGGCCGTGCGAGGAAGGAGAGCCTCGTGTCCCTGCACCCACCCCGCTTCCTTCTCCACGCTCGTCCACGGGGTCCTCCCTGGGGACTCGGGGGTGCCTGTGCCCCGAAACCGCCTCGCCCTCCCACCCTCTAGCCTGTGAAGGGGACGCTGGAGTTGGGAGTTTGGGGGGGACTAGCCTCAAGCTGATGGCGAACTATCCACAGAACCGTCCCTTCTTGTGCCTGGACCGGAGCAGGCCAACCACGTGTGGGGGCGGGGGGGCGGGCAGGGCAAAGTGTCCTGGTGGAAGCCACTCACCCTGCCCTGCGCTCTGTCCCTAGGAGCCCGACCAGGTGTACGAGGGCATCACCTTCGACGACTTCCTGAAGGTGGGTGTCTGGGGAGGGAGGGCATACCGGGGGTGCGTGGGCATGCTGCAGTGCGGACCTGAGGGGGGCCAGCTGGTCAGGAGACTGGCACCTCGGTGGAACAGGGTCGAGCCTGGGTGTGGCCTTTAAAACAGTTTAAACTGACTTTGTTTACTTTATCGAAAGTAATATTCACATGTGGTCAGAACAGTCGAAGCGGGACAAAAGGTGTAGAGTGGAAATGCCATCTCTCCCGTGCGAGAGTCCCTAGGCCCCCTTCTCAGAAGCAGCCCCGGTTCATAGCTGGAACCCGGGCTCTGGAATGTTCTCTGCCTGGATGAGCACTGGCTTTTCTCAGACGCACACCCAGAAGCCCACTGAGTGCAGTCCCGGCCCTTGCTTTTCTCCCAAGGTGCCCTCTCGGAGGCGTCCCACTCCCCCAGCGCCCCCCCCAGCTCTCTAGCCCCCACTAGTAGGCATTCACTGTCACCACTGTCACTAGTGAGCTCCCGGCTTGGGAACTGGGACCCTTTTCTGCTCTGATAGGCAGATACCCTGCTACAGGGAAATGGGGTCCCCTACCCACTTCCTGGCTTTTTGGCCCCGAGCACCCCAACACTGGTGCCCCCGAGCCCCACGCAGTGGAGGGACGGCCCAGCGGGGCCCTCCTCCCAGCCCGCACCAGGCCCCAGCACGCGCAACCTCACAATTGCACAGCCCTCAACAGTCTACAGAATGCTTCTGAGGACGGTTCTGTTTGAACCATCCCCTCCCCGCCGCCCAATATCCTGGCATTTCACCTGTCAGAGGAGGCGGCGTGATGGGGCTGAGGAGTTTGCATGAGACTCGCAGGCCCTTACGTGGTGGTGGGTGGGACTCAGGTGACTTTGCGCCAAAGCTTGGAATCGGTGCTTGGAAAAAACTCGGGTGACAGTCTCAGGGTCCTGATGTCAGAGCCACACCCGCTGGCAGGACAGCAGGTGGACCGTCCCCTGCCTCGTTCAGCGGGTGTTCCGTGCCGGGCGGGTCTCTGTCGGGGGCCGGGGGCGGAGGAGGGGGCGGGGAGACGGTTCCCGACCTGCCTGGGGCGGCGGGAGGCCCTCTCACGCCGCTCGGTCCGTTTCAGATCTGGCAGGGGATCGACATCGAGACCAAGATGCACGTCCGCTTCCTAAACATGGAGACCATGGCCCTCTGCCACTGACTGCCGCCCCTGCAGAGCTCGCCCTCGGCCCCTGCCACCTCCCCGCGGGGCCGGCAGCGAGCGCGGCCGGGGCCTGGGGCTGCGGCTTGTACATAGTCAACCCCGGCCCCCGTGCTCCCCGCTCCCCAGTACAGGGCATGGTGTGTGGGCTTTTACGGTTTTTATCGCCAATAAAAAAGGAACAGGGTTTCTTAACAAACGTGGCTCCTGTCTGTCCCTCGTGGCCGCACTCGTGGCCTGGCCGCTTGGTGGCGCGAGCCCAGTTTGAGGGACAAGCGGCCGCCGACTCCTGTTGGGAGGCTGGCCTGGAAGAGGAGATTTTTGGTCTCCTTTTTGGGTTTATTTTGGTCAAGCGTCTGCTCTCCCTGAGGAAGGGCCGGGAATGAAGTCACCTGCCTTCCCAACCTAACCCAAGGCGCTGAGGCCCAGGAGCCACTCCTCCCTCCCTCCCCGGAGTGGGGGGCTTCCCGTCGCGACTGCGCAGCTGCAGCGACCTCTGCTGGCCTCGTGGTGCAGGGGCCCGGCGTTCAAGGCCTGGCGGCTGACCCCAGACTCAGGCTGGGGTGCTATGCCTCTTCCTGGAGGGCAGCCAGCCAGCTGCAGGGCTCAGCCCCCAGCGCCAGTGGAAGCAGTGTAGACCGGGCACGGCGGAGGAGGTGACCCACAGCCCCAGGTAGGCATCTCTCAACGTTCTTTGTCATTTGGGGAGGGGGGATGGACAGTGGGTGGGGACAAGGAAGCGAAGGTGGTCGCTCTCAGTTGGTGGCTGTGGCTTGTGAGTCAGCAGAGGGGCTGGAACGTGTCATGCTCTTGCGTAGCTGGCACTTGGCACCGAGATGACCTGCTGCCTCTCCGGGCCACTGTTTGCATTCTAGGCGTCGCCCTGGTTGTCACATGAAGGGTGTGCTCGGTCCCTTTGTTGACACTCGCCGGGAGGCACGGTTCTAGCCTTCTAAGGAAGTTCTCCTGGGAACTGGCTACTGCTGTCACTTGCGTTCCCGAATTTCTAATTCATGGCTCCGGCACTGCGCGTGCTGCACGGCACCCCGTTGTGCCCAGTACCCCGTTGTGCCCAGCGCCCCGTTGTGCCCAGCAGCGGGGCTCAGACTCGAGAGGCGCAGGCGGGCACGCTGTGGGGTCTGGCCCTGCCCGCGCCCTGGCCCCCAGCTTCCCCTTCTCCGTTTCTTACACACAGCAGTGGAAACGTGGTTTAGGATGAAGTTAATGCCAGCACTTACATTAAAAGCCCAAACAGGGCCGGTTAAAGAACAGTGGGACGGAAGTCCCGGGTATGTAGGTCCGGGGGACCGCGCAGGTGAGGAGGAGGACTCTGGGGCTCTGCCTGAGTCCCGGCCTCAGGAAGCACGTGGCGGGAGGCGGCTGCGGCCTCTGACCCTGGCTGTGCTGAGGAACGCTGGCCCGGGACAGGCTACCATGGCATGTGAGGTGGACTCCACACGGTGGACGCAGCCTCTGCTCTCCCGATGCTGGCAGGTGGGTGGTCAGGCGGCCGGCCCCGCCTCCGGGTAAGCGGCGAGGCCGTCTGAAGTCACTCTCAGAGCTCTGCGTCCTGGACTGGCGCTCGCTGCAGCAAACATGAGGCATTCGGAGCGGTAGGTCGGGGGCTGAGGCCGCCGCTTCCTGCCCTCCGGGGGCCACAGTCTGGTGGGAAAGACCAACCGTGGCAGCTAGGGAATGGCCAGCCCAGCAGTTTCTGGGGGTGGGAGGGAGGGGATGCGAGCTCACTTCCTGCTCCCCTGCCTTCCCCCTCATCTTGCTCCCGCCCTTGGGTTTCCTGGCTGACGGCAGGAGGAGGAATCTAGAAAGTCCCTGGACAGCCTGGCGTGGGTGGATCGGTACTAGTCAGCTTTGTCCAAAGCATGCGTCTCCCCCGGCCCCACGCGCCTCGACCTGCCCTGCCCTGCCCTGCGCGAGTGAGGGAGTGAGGCGGGCCCCCTTGTCGCCCAGCAGCTGGGTCGCGGCCACAGCAGGCCTGGATGTCCTGGGGCGTTCCCAGCTCGCTTCAGTGTGCTCCTCTCAGCACTGAGGCCCAGTGTTTTTGTCAACAGTAGCCCTGCCCTCAGCCCCCGTACCCGAGCCTGCGTTTGGGGGCTGTGGGCACGCGCTCCACGTGTCAGACCACAGGTGCCGGCCCGGTGTCTCCAAGGCTCTGGGCCACCGCTCGCCTCACAAGGCTACTTAAAGTGGGACCCACCCCCGGGGAGCCCAGCCCGGGCCCCTCGAAGGACAGCTGGTCTGTTCAGCCTGAGGGCGGCCTCTGACTGTCGGGTCGGGGCTCCCCCCAGAGCATGGGCTGCCGAGCGCCCCTGGGCTCTCCTGCCTGCCCAGGGTGGGAGGCCGTGCCGCTGGCTCGTTCGGGGAGTGACCAGGGCTGGCTCTTAGTTGGGGAGAACCTGCTAGGAAGGGTAGGGGACCCCCCCCAGTCTAGTGGGGCTGCTGGCCCCCGAGAACAAGTCAGGGGCTACTGCTGGGGGCGCAGGTCTCAAGGTGGCCATCTGGCGTGTGCAGAGGACGGAGGCAGGTGGCCCGGAAACGGCTCCTCCCACCTGTGGGGCCGGCGTGTGTGCTGGGGGCAGGGGAAGGGCTTCTGGCCGCAGGGACCCAGGGCACGTTCCCTGGACAGGCCACCTCACCGGAGCAGCGGGGAGTGAGTGAGCTTTGTTCTGAATCTGTTCTGAAAGAGGCAGTGGTAAGTCAGGTGCCTTTGTTGACAGCCTTCCTCCTATCAGGAATTGTACCGGCGACTGCAAGGGCGTGGGGCCGTGGGGGGAGAAGCCGGGGCCGGGACAGTGCCCAGGCGGTGCGGTGCGGTGCGGTCACTTCCCTCCGTGTGGGCTCTCCGCCCCGGGATCCGGCCGGCGGCAGGCTCTCGTGCACACGGCCGTATCACCAGGGGGAGAGCTGTCAGAGCCCAGCTTCCGGACAGGTAACAGCAGTGCGACACCGACCCAGCAGCAGTCTGGGGGGGTCCGAAAGGCTGCGTGACAGGAACCTGACACGAGGCGCTCGGGGGACGCGCTCCGCAGCCGCGTCAGTCGTGAATTATGGATGAGGGGACGGAGTAAGGTTACAGCGGCTTCCAGCCTGCCGAGCACCCTCTCTGGGAACAAATTATCGCTAGACTGCAACAAAACAGCTCCATTATCCTCGGGTCCAGGGCACTGGAGAGTTCTTTCTGTGCCCTGCCAACGGGAGACGGGTCACGCACGGACCCAGTCTCCGTCGCCGAGCGGCTGAACCTGTCCCCGCCGGGCCGCGCCGACAGGGCAGCAGCTAAGCCGAGTCTCGGGAATGGCGCGGTGACTTACGTGGGCTGCTGCAGAGTTAAAAATACAAGTTGCCTTGGCGAGGGCTCTGCAAACACCTGCTCTGCAAGCTGTCCACCCACACGGTGACCTTGGGGAGGCCTTGGCGGCCCGAGCAGGGGAGCCGGGGTTGAAACCACACTTCCCTGGCATCAGAGCCGCCTTTGTCTCCGCGCTCTCCCAGAGCCGCGCCCGAGCGCTGGCAGGGTTGGGGGGGGGGTGGCTGATGGACGGCTGCAGGGCCCTGACCTGCCCACTGACTGAGCCTGGGGGGCACCAGCTTCCTGTCTGACCCCGAGTGGTTCGTGTGTAGCAGTGCAGTCAAGGGTGTGAGGCCCGTGAGGTCAACAGTGGGCTGCTGCCACCTCCAAGTCAGAGACATGACCTGACGGGCTCAGTTCTGGGGGTGGGGGCAGTCCCCCCCCAACCAGGGAAGAAGGTTCCTGGGGCCAAGCCATTGCGAGCCGGCTGCTGGAAGCACACGGTCAACACCAGAGGCCGACAGCAGGCGGTGCCCGCGTGGCTCCTGCTGGTGCCCAGCGAGAGGCTCTGCTGCCGCAGCCCAGAGGCAGCCCATCCAGACCGCCGCTGGGTGCAGCCAGGTAACCATGTGGCCTGGCGGCGCGGGGCAAGGCGGGCAGGTCTGTGGCGGGCAGCTGCCACAGCTGCTGCCCAGAGCAGAGGCCCCCATTGGCGGGGGTGGGGGTGGGGGCAGATCCGGTCTCAGCCCACGCCCCGGCCCTATGGAGGCCCCTGGAGGACTCTCACACGGTGGCTGGGCCATCCCTGTCCCCGAGGGAAGCCATTTCTCTGTAATCGTGGGGCCAGTTTGTTGTTTACCGAGCAGGACGCACTGGCTGTTTAAACCTGGGGCCCTGGTTTTCGGGGTGGATGTGGAAGACTTCACCTTGGGGGCTGCAGCCTCCCCTTCCAGAAAGGCCCAGCTCTGCCCGCTCAGGGGAGCCCGGCGTGTCCTCTGGTCCAAGGCACCCAGTCGGCAGCTACGGGAAGGCGAGGCCCGGGACCCCTTAAACGTGAGTCGTTGCCCGGGCCGCGGCAGCACTCGGTGCGGACCAGCTGGCGGCAGAGGGGGGGTTCTCGGGAAGCGCCCTGGCACCGGTGCCCGTGTGGTTCTGTGGGTTCCTGGCTCCTGGGCTGGGACCCCTGCAGCGGCAGAGGCTTTGAGAAAAACGGCTCTGCTGTGGGCCACAGACCCGGCCACCGCGCAAGGTGTGCTCTCTGGGGCCGGGGACAGCGCTGCACCTGAAGGGAACAAGTCACCTGAGCAATCAAGTTTAAGAATTTAATATCAGAGCCGACAGACATGTTATGAAGCAGAAATGAAACCCACGGGACGCCTGAGACAGGACACAGAGCTCTGGTGTGCAGGGCTCCACTCCCCGCACTCCCCACCCTGCCCTGTGGTCTCCCCTGTCGGCAGGGGGACCGCGGGGGAGGAGCTCGAGCAGCAGCAGGTGACAGGAGAAGGGTAAGGCGGGGTGAGCGGAGCCGAGAGGCCGCAGGCCGAGGTCTCCACTGTTGCCGGGTTAACGCCGGTCTTCGGGGGGTGGGGGGCTCGCTCCTGCCCCATCAGTCCGGCGCCTCCCAGGAGGAGGAGTTCGCAGCAGAAAACCTGAGGCTGTGCGCTGGGGGTCCGGGTCTGGTCAGCTCTCCTTCACAGAACCCGCACACTTACCGTGAGTGGGAGATGAAGTATACACAAGTGGGGGAGGGGAAAAAAAAACAACCCTGTGCTTATAGCATTTTATACTGGACCAGCTGCTGGCGGTGACTGACAACAGTTCGCAACTGTTTTCAATTTTAGTGTAACTCTCCGGGTCTGATTCCTTTAGAACTGTTCAGTGATCTTAGACAGCTGCAAAGCCAGGAAGGGAGGATGTGCCCGCACAGGGGGCTGTGACATCAGGCTGGAAGAGCCGTTTCTTCAGAGGAAATGTGTGCCGCCCAGCCCAGCGGTCTCGCTGCAGCGAGGCCACGAGGGGTGAAACCCTCACGGAGGCGAGGTCACAGGTGCCAGCCCCCATGACGATGACAACGAGGACACCCTTCCCTCAGGAACCTCGGGTGGCCTTGTCCCCGGGCTGCGGCTGTGCTCCCCCGGTCCCCCAGGTCTGGGGAGTTCACGCTTTTCCGTTTCGACTTCCTTCTTTAAAACCGAGTTCATTCTGCAGCGCTGGGAAGTGGCAGGTACGTTTTTATCCTTCAGCTTGTCGTCGGTTCCGGTTTTCCTGCACCAGGGTTGGGGGTCGCTGCCCGGGGCCTGCCCGGGACCAGCCCTCACGCACCGAGACTGTCTTGGTGGTCTTCCTCCTCGGGTACTTGCCACGGTCTCAAAATGCCGCATGCATTTGCTGGAGCCACTGGGAGGTTGTACTAACGCTCAATGCCTCAGTGCTTCCACTGCTCTGGGCTGCCGCTCACCCTCGGGGGCCCGTGCTGTGTTCCTTAGTGGGTCTGTTTTTCGTTTTGGTGTTCTGAAGGCATGTTAGGCGGCGGCTGCCCGTCACACCGAACAGCCCTCTGGTGGTGGCTTTCGCTCGGTGGCTCGGCAGACGGTGCCCCGACGGCTCTGCCCTGTCGCGCCCAGGCTCCCCTGCAGACTCACCTCACACCCTGCCTGGAGGAGGCCGCTTTGTGGGTGACAACGTAGAAGACACCTGCCCCGTATCCCGTGTGGTAGGCGCAACAGTCAGCAAAGCAGTCACTGGAGAAACGAGGGTGCGAGTGTGTAATTACACACTGTGGTAGGAGCTCTGTGGGGCAGCACCGCTGACCCTGGGGTTACGCTGGGTGGTCGGGGTGGTGTCAGACGCCCACCCCGAGGGAACGCTCCATCTTCTCCAAAGGGTGGGTGCTGGGGCCCTGCAGGTGTAGAGACCAGCAGGCAGGAGCAGGGCCCGAAGGGCCTTTGCTCAGTGAGAACCCCAGGCCTCGGCTGGTGCTGCAGCCAGGCCCCGCCCTGCCGTGTCCCAGCTGTGTGGGGCCCACGGGAGCCGGGCTGGGGTGTCACTCCTGAGACAGGGAACAGAGGAAGCTGGAACACGCCCGACACCCTCGGGCTGCGCGCAGCTGCTGGAGGCAGACAGACAGATGGGGAAAGCGAGGGCAGTTCGGGACCACAGGCGCCACACGGGCACCCTGGGTGGGCGTGCTCCCGCAGACCTCCTCGGGTGTCTTCAGACTCACGAACGTGGTTCTCCTCCTGTCCTCGTTCCCTAAACACCGCCCCAGGGAAAGGCCGGCACGTGGTCGCAGCCGTGGCTTGCCGTGGTGTCGCAGGGCAGCGAGCTCCGCAAGGCCAGCTGGTCCACTGCAAACTCGTAGGCCTGGACCAGCCCCTGGTGTCTAGGGAGAGCACAGAGACGGCCCTCAGCCCCGAGCTCCTGCCGCAGGTCACCGAGCAGCTGTCTTGGGCCTCAGTGTGCCGGGCACTCCGGGTCCTGCACCAGAGGCACACCGGTAAGTGGACACGGTTGACGGAGGGAGCTCGGAGCCAGAAGGCAAGGAGGCGCTGGCCTCACAAAGAGGCTGCGCAGGAGCCAGGCCCACAGTCTAACAGGAAAAGGCACCTGTGCCACCTGCAGGGGGGGCTCACTTGGGTGGCAGCTAAATCACCCAGCGGACCCAGCAGGGGCCTCAACTCAGAGGCCTGGGCTTTGCTGCCGTGACCACTGGTCCCTCCGCCCTTTGTCTCGGCCTCTCGGCATGCAGGGCCAGCCCTCCCTGTGCCCCTGCCCCCGGGGCTGTCCCGCAGGAGCGGTGAGAGACTGGGGGTAAAATGCATGAACCAGGAGCTCAGCACACCATCTGCTCCTCTCTCCTCAGAGCCTCTGCCCCGGCTGTGCCCAAGGGTGCACCCGGCAGGGCGCACTGCGGCTTGGTGGGGCTTCACCACTAACATCGTGCCCCGCGGTCTTCCCTGCACGTCCCCAGCAGCCCAACCCGCTGACCTCCTGTGCGTGGTGAAGTTGTCCAGGTCGGCGCCGCGCACCACCCTCTCGGAGGGCACGTTGGCCGTGATGAGGCTGTGGCTGTCGAAGGCGATGTGGCGGACGGGGTGCCTGGAACACAGGGGAGGGCGCTCGCACAGGTAAGGCCCCCCCGAACTGAGCGTGTCCCACCGCTGCTGCCGCAGTCTCAGGGGCGCAGAGCTGCAAGGGGCTCTGCGTCTCACCTTAGTCCCCAAAGCCAGTGTGAGCCCCACTTTGTAAACAGGCCTGAATGCGCCTCCTGCCTTCTGGCCACCCACCCCCGACAACCCAGTGTTTCTGACACAGAGAATAGACTCAGTAGCACTGGGAGAGAACGCCCCCCGTCCCACCCAGCCCCGGGCCAGCTGGCCTCGGACCAATCCCCCCAGCTCTCTGAGCCAGGTTCCCGTCTGGGGGGCTCCATCAAAGCCCCCCCAGTCCTGAAGTTGGGGCTACACGCACCCCATACAGTCTGGCGCCTGGTCTGGAAGGTAAGGTGTCCAGGGTGGGGCGAGAGGAGGTTCACCGTTGTGAGTATGCAAATCTGTTTATTCTTTTGCATTATTCATTAATTATCATATTTCCACACAAACAACAGCGGACCTACTTCCACCCCGACCTGCACCCCACACAACAGAGCCGTTTGCAGAGCATGGGAGAGGCTGCAGACCACACGGGGGAACCCAGAGTTCAGCACCTGGGAGGAGGCAGGGCAGAGGAAAGGACGAGACAGCGTCCGTCCGGGCTGGCGGGAGACCGGCACAGGCTGCTCGGCCAGAGTGGAGGGTTCTCTCATGGACAGTGGGAGTTAAGGGGCATCTGTGCCCGGCCCTGTCGGCCCGGGACTTCACCAGGGGCCCAGTGGGGCGGGAGGAGTGGAGAGCAAAGACTGGAGCGGGACCAGGAGGATGGGGCGAGTGGCCTGAGCTCCAGGCTTGTGCCTGGCCGCTGCTTGCACTGCCAACATAAAGGGGAGGGCAGGGGAGAGGTGGGAGGAAGTGGAGAGGTTAAAGTGGATGGTGGCGGGGGCAGGGAACCGACCAGGCGACAGCTCAGCCGGAGCTCCAAAGAGAAGCCTCTCGGCGGTGAGGGTGCAGCGGGCGGCCGAGGAGGAGCGGCACGTCAGCCTCGTTCCGGTGGGAACAGCGTCCGCATGAAGGACGAGCCCCTAGCCAGCGGGAGAACTGCACACTCACGCACAGACGCATTGGGAAGGCCAGCTCCAGGACAGGGCGACAGTTCTGGGAAGACCGCACTCACCCTGCTTCACCGGAAGGACTCTGCCAAGGGAGCGCAACTTTTCAGGGGCAGAAAACTCGACCTGCTGGGGTGCAGGCCCAGTGCACTGACCAAAAGGGGAGCTGTCCTAGGGGCTCCGGTGAGCCAGCTCCTGAACCGGGAAAAGGGATTCCTTAAAAGCAAAGGTTCCTGGGAATCCAACGTGCGGGAGTTTTAGTTGCCTTTTGGCACCACCTGGTGGTAACTCAGTGCACCACCACGGAAGTCAGGAAAAGCGCCCCTGTGCCCACCTTGCGGAGTAAGTGCCCTGCCAGCCAGGGCCCGGCAGTGCACACAAAACCCAGGGCTCTGGTCCGCTAAAGCTGCTGCTGGCTGAGGCACTTGCAGGCACCACCCTCCAAAAAGAAACCAAAGCCTGCCTTTAACCATGCCACCTCTTGGAGTTGACTTTGTGCTAGACTTACTGCTGCTGCTCGTGGGTCCAGTTGACCATGAGCTGCGTCAGCGGGAATCAAGCTCAGGTCCTGCCTGCGGGCCTGAGCACGTGCTCCCCTTGATTCTCACGGGCCGCCTGTCTCGGAACCTCTCTTCGCAGCCGTCCTAGGGACAGCTGGGGCCCAGGTGCAGGCGGGCAAGGTGTGGGCGGCGTGTGCTGCAGGCCGCCCCTGGGCTGAAGGTCAGGAGTGGGCTGGAGAGTGTCCGACCAGCTAGGCCCCACCTGTACAAAAGCATCTGCCCCTGTGGAGCCATCGGCCTGCACTTGGGACAGTCTCTCTCTCTTCTGAACATTCTCGCTGAAGGCCGAGATCGCAAATCCCTCCTAGTTCAAGTCTGACTACTTGCAGCCCTAGGTGCCCTTCTCATGGTGTGAGGGAAGTCCGGGCAGCGGCACGCTGAGACTGGAGTGGAGGGCGGTGTGCCAGGCTAGCCCTGCCCCTGCCCCTGTCGGGGAGTGCCGCATGGTCTCCACCCCAGCTGGGAATGAATTACAGCAAGTTTAACAACGTACACAGGGACTGGCTCTCGACTGACCAGCGGCACTTCTGAGCTGTTCCCTCGTGGGAACACGGAGGCAGCAGCTAGCACATGGGGCGCGGTGAGGCTTGTGGCCCCTAGAGGGCGTTGCCCAGCCCCTGGCTCAGGGGCGGACTAGCACTGTCAGTGCTGTTACTGCTGGAACAGGGAGAAGCCCCTCACCTAGAGTGCACCTCCCACAGCTTCTGGTTCATCCGGTAGTCCCACACGGAGACCAGGCCCTCCTCGCCTCCGCTGACGATCTTCCAGTCGTCCATCTGGACTGCAGACACCCCGAGTTGGTGGGCAGACAGTGACGCGGCGACTTGGTGGGTGCGGAGGTCGTGGATCCTCACCCTGGAAGGCCCGAGGCGAGCACAAGGGTTAGAGCCTGAAACGACGCCGACTCCTCGGTTTGCTGGCGGAGACCTCCTACCCACTAGAAACGCCAGCACACGCGGCCCCTGAAAGAGCGGAACCTGAATGTGCAGACGTCTCTGCACAGGGGAACCGCACGGAGCCCGTGCTGTGACCTCCCCAGCGGGCACCGGGCGGACGTCACGCCGGCCTGGTCAGCGCGACACCGAGGCTGGGGTGGGAGGGGGTCATCTGAGCGCATGTCCCACACCCTGCCCTGTACATGGAGGCCTGTTATTTTCAGAGAGTGGAGATAAAGTGATTTTGAACTCAAAATTCTATACCTGGGTTACCTAATATTATTTGAAGGCATAGTTAAGAGCTTTTTTTTCTTTCGACAGAAAAGGACTCACAGTGAGCTACCTGCAGACGCTCTGAAAGAGCGCGGTGCAGCACCCTGCCGAGGGGGCAGCACGCAGGCCACGCAGTGACGAGAGGGACAAACGCTGCCCGTGGCGCAGCGGACAGACGGCGCAAGTGCGACCTGGCGCGTCTGCTGGGTCGGTGGGGGCGCACAGGACAGACTGCGCTGTTCAGGAGCTTCGGACAGACCACGACCACAGAGCGAAACCTGACTGTTCGCTACACAAAGCCACGTCTGCAGGTGACAGGGACGCGGCGGTCGCTTCAGTACCAGAAAGGGGGGTTCAGAGCATTCAGAAAACTTGCCAGGAAAAGAATGAAAACCTATTGGACCTAATGTTTAAATTTGGTTTCTTTGGTCATTATCAGCTATTCAGGCTTCCTTTTTAATTTTTCCTTCAAATGTCCAAATTTGAAGATTTCGATGAATACTTTCTGGGAAAATAACTTACCAAATCTGCCACCCCAGAGAGAGAGAAAGTAGCAAAGAGCACGCTGGGGCAGCTGTCAGGGGGCCCCGGGTGCAGCCTGGAAGCAGCAGCCGGGCCGGGCTGTGGCCCCCAGGAGCAGGGGCAACCGTCCTGCGGACAAGCAGGGCCCACCTGGCACGTCCCTTGGTGTACAGCCCCAGACTGTTGCAGCAAACGGGGGAGCACACAGTCACCTCGGTGGGTGCTGAAACGAGACTTGACGAGCTACAGCACAGTTCTAATGAAAAGTCTTTGAGAAACAGTGCCCCACACTTTTACCACTATCCACGCTGTTTTCAGAAAATCAGATAAAGAAAATGAGAGGTGGGTAGACTTCTCATTAGAGACGACACTCCAAGACAATTCATTGATAATTCAGAATCAAGTGCAAATTAATGTCAAAATCAATAGCTATATCTTATGTACCAACAACCACTAGTTTAAAAAATGTAATCACAGATCCCACTGACAACAGCAATTAAAAGCAAAATACCCTATCACGACTTTCTCATCTGAGAGCTCTGCCATATATAATACATTGCACCAAAATAAATTAGAGGGCTTACGGAGTCAAACATAATTAAGCTCTAGATGTTCAGAACAGGGACGGCCTTTCTACACAGAAGAAACCCAGAAGTCAGACATCGGTAACTGGGGAAACGCTGGTGACAGAGAGGACAGGCCGGTTCCTCCGAGTTCACAGGAGAGACTGCCAACCCAACATTAAATGAGAGAAGAGGAAAAACAGTTCACAGAGAAGAAACACTGATGGCTTTTGCACACGTGTAAGTTGTTCAAGTGCATGTGCGATGGGAGAAACTAAGAAACAAACCTGAAGTGCAGTGCCCGCTGGTCCCCTGCCCACCCAGCACAGGGATCTGGCAGAACGCTGAGGCCCCCTGCTGGTGAGGCCTGGTAGGCAGGTGCTTACGTGAGGCCGCTGGTTTGGTAACATCCAACAAAATGAGAAACACACCTCACTTTGCACCTAGCGAGTCTGCTTCTAGGAATTTATCTAGGCACATGTAATACAGGTGTACAAGTGCACATACACACACATGCAAGGCCATTAGGCACAGCACTTTTTGGCAGCAAAAAGTGGGGCTTCTTGTTTCAACTCACTGACCCTCTCACTGAAAGTCGCTGGACACTGCCGGATGCACTGAACGGACATCCTGTCGGCAGCACCACTGTGCGTGTCAGTGGCTGGCATCCTGCTTTAAAAATGCCGGATAGCCCTGGCTGGGGTAGCTCAGTGGATTGAGCACCGGCCTCCAAAACAAAGCGTTGCTGGTTCGATTCCCAGCCAGGGCACATGCCTGGGTTGCAGGCCAGGTCCCCAGTAAGGGACACGTGAAAGGCAACCACACACTGGTGTTTCTCTTTCTCCTCCTCTTCCCCTCTCTCTAAAAATAAAATCTTTAAAAAATGCTGGATAAAACTTCTATGAATGAAAACAGTGTCCAAAAGTAGACAGGCTGGGACAGTTTGTGAATTTGATTGATGACACACCTGAAAAGTCACCTAGAATGCTGCACAGACATTAAAGGACAAACGTGAGCGAGGGGCTCAGGGACAGGAGGGTGGGTCAGCACATGTCCGAAAGAGGCCCCAGAAGGAAACAGAGTGGTGTGGCAGGGAGCAGTCCTTCAACGGCCAGTGCTTACCGTGTCTCCAGAATTAGGCCACTCACACCCAGTGAGCAGTGATCAGAATAAAGAGAAACACCATGTAAAAGTATCATAAAGTGGGAATACATGAAAATCAAGACGTCTTAAAAGCAACCTAAAGACGTCACCTAGGGGGGCATGCTAATAGCCTGAGAGGAAAAGTTAGGAGCACCGTTTAGGTGGCCATGGACCTGGACGGCACAGTTAGCTGCTCTGGCCGCTGAGTGCGCGCTCCAGCAGTCACGGCGCCTGTGGACAGTGCGGCCATCGGGCGCTGAGGCCGGTCCGTCTCACTGACGGGCAGCCGTCCCCCAAACGCCACTCCAGGTTCTGGCCGCAGGGCCCAGCCGTGTGACACTGGGTGCGGAGGTGAGACAGACGCGGTGCGTGTGCGGACAGACAGACGCCCTTCAGAGAAGGCAGACTAGACTGCTCCGGGGACCAACTTCTCCCTCTTTATAGCTTCGTGTATTTGAGTGAAAGCTTGAATGTGTAGGTCACCTGTTTAAGTACAACTGAAAAATGCTGGAGAGAAAATGATGGAAGGACACACATTGGTAGCAGTTACCTTGGGGAAGGGTGGCCACTGAAGAATAAGGGGAACACGGGCGGCTTGTACGTTCGTCTATGAAACCAGGACGCCTTCGTGCCTGGGAGGGGCGTCCGGGCTCTGCCTAAGCTGGGCGGGGCGCACACAGGTGCTGGGTTCCTCGGCCTCGTGCACACACCTCACACTGCCCCTACACACACACACACACACACACACCTCACACTGCCCCTACACATACACACACACACCCCACACCTCACACTGCCCCTACACACACACACACACACACCTCACACTCCCCCTACACATACACACCTCACACTCCCCCTACACACACACACACCACACCTCACACTCCCCCTACACACACACACACCTCTCACACTCCCCCTACACACACACACACACACCTCTCACACTCCCCCTACACATACAAACACCACACCTCACACTCCCCCTACACACACACACACACACCTCACACTCCCCCTACACATACACACAAACACACCACACCTCACACTCCCCCTACACACACACACACACACACACACAGTTTCAAGTACACGTGCAGTCTCAGTGCAGAGGGAAGATCCGTGAATTCTTCCTGGCTAGGACATGCCACCAGCTAGGCAATGCATATTCATGGCCACCTCCACTTCGCCAGCATGCCCTCCAACCCCCCGCTTCCCGGGAGGGAGCCGGGACGCATGCAGGGAGACCGTGAAATGTGCTGGAAAGCCCCAGTCTGCCCTGGCAGCACCGGAGACGCAACACAGGCCCTGGTGGGCCGGAGCAGGGAGGACAGGTGCCGTGCTCCTGGCCTCGGTGCCATGAAAGGGACTCTGCCTGGAGCGACCACGGGTGCCCCGCTGACTCATGGGAACCTGGAAAGGGCGGGGGCACGGGAAAGTTTAGCCCAAATACTTTTCACCGTGTGTCTGGTTAGTAAGCTGTGGTGATTTTCATCAAGAGCCCCTCTGTTGAATATTCATCCTCCATAATTTACAGTTTGGCTGTTAAGGAGACAAAGGCAAATGCAAATTTGGTCCAGAAGTTCAAAGTTTGCCATCTGTTTCCCTATAGTATTCGGATACCAGCACGGACGGCCCCACACACACACTCCAAACAACACAGCACTCGTGTGTCTGCACCGCCGAGGAAAGCAAAGACTGGCAGGACGGGCCGGAGCAGGCTGGGACGCCTCCCCGCGGGAGCCAGGAAGAGCGCCTACGGGGCGTCTCCTCGGACAGGCACCACTCCCGTCTCCTGTGCACGGTCAGGGACCGCAGACCCCTGACCACGACCAGGGACTGGTGTGGCGCGAGGCCCACGCGAGCCGTTCAAACCCACGCCCAGACCCGGGGTCCGCCTGCAGCCTCTGCCCGTGCGCCGCACCAGCCTGAGTGCGGCACGGCTTGGCACAGCCCGTGTCCTCGGCGCGCAGAGCACACGCCCGGCGCTGGGACACAGGCGGCGCGGCGAACGGGCACGAGTCTACGCCAGGACAGCGGGTTCCAGGGGCAAGCAGCAGCCAATGGCAGAGACTGTGAGTCCCCATCTAGCGCGTGTTTCATCAACTTTGCCCGCTGAAAGGAAAAATAATTGGTCTGAAAGCTGTAATTGTATTATGTTTAATATTCATGGCTGGGTTCGGAGGGCCGTTCCAGCACTCCCTCTCCCCAGCCCCTCTCTAATGAAAACCGCGCCACAGGAGTCGGCTCTAGCCCGCCAATTAAAACAAAAGACACCAGAACCTTCCAAAGACTCCAGCAGAGGGGCCTCCGTCTGACGGGCAGGAAAGCGCGCTGGGGCGGGGAGGGAGGCTCGCTCCGGCTGGGCCTGCGGGGGGGGGCTCCGAGTGACGTGCTGGGGCGCGTGCAGATGGAGCGCCGACACAGCGCCCCCCAACCCCGCCGTCCGCGGCCCGTTCACCTCCCCTCCGGACCAGCGGGCGGGCAGCAGGGCCGGGCTGCGCGCAGCTCCGCCCGTGTCGGGCCAGGGAGTGAGCCCGAGACTCTCTAACTTCGGGTCACGGCTCAGGGCTCGCTCCCCACGGCTTCAGACTGAACGGTCCCACAGAACAGAGGGCGACTGTCCTGGACGGCAGAGCCGCGGCCCGTTCTGGCTCCGGCCCGGCAGTTTCACTAAGCGGGACCTGGCCTTCAGCAGGACTTTTATCCAGAACACAAAGGGAACGAGCAAGAAGGCATTAAAGTGTAGGCTTAAAAAGATGACCAAAATTAATCAAGAAAACTAGTATTTTTTTAAAAAAGAAATCAATACCTGATTCTGTTTAGTCTCACTGAACCCGGGCTATTGAAGAGGATTTTAAATATAACCTTACATGCCAAAATCAATAGCTTTATCTGTATAACACCGGCGATGGTGTTTAGTGAGTGATCCATTTGAAAGAGCAGCTAGAAAACCAGCCTGGCTTAATCCAGCTAGGCTATGCTGAGCGCTCTCTGCTCGAAAGCCCTGTCCCCGAAGTTCCCGCCTCTCTGTACACGGCGCAGAAAGAGCCACCAGGTCCCTCGGACTAACCTCCCAGCCTCCCTGGACCTGCTTCCTCCACCAGGCCAGCTGTGCACGGCCTGGAAGAGCTCCGCTCCACCAGAAGTGCCGCGACCCCCAGCAAGCCGGCCCGCTGCCCCTACCCCCTGTGGACGCAGTCACGTGTACAACACCGGAGTAGTAGGGCACAGGCCCCAGGCTGGAAGCACGGAAACATTTAGCTTACCTCAATGTCCTTTAAACTTTAATGAGATAAGTACGCCTAGAAGAACCCCTCTATTTTACGGTCAGTTGATTTCAACAAAGGTGCCAAGACGATGGGGAAAGAACCGTCTTTTCAACAGACGATGCTGGAACAACTAGACACCCACGCGCAAAAGGTGAGGCTGCGCTCCCGCCTCACACCCGGTACAGAAATTAACTCCAAGTGCATCGTGGCCTCGTTGTAAGAGGTCACAGTACAAAAGTACAAAAATTTTGTGATTTTTTTGTCAAAAATACAAAAAGTCTTTGAAGAAAACAGGAGTGAATCTTTGTGAGTCTGGGCTCAACCAGCAAAGGGCTTCTTCCATAGGACACCAACAGCATAAGTAACAAAGCAAAAAGAGATAAACTGAACTTTGTCAGAATAGAAGTTTTTGTGCTTCAGAGGACACCGAGGAAATCAAAAGACGACCCACAGAACGGGAATAAGTATGCACAACTCGTACCTGACGAGAAACTGAAATCTGGAACATATAAAGAACTCTTACAACTCAGTAAATGAAAAGACAAAACCCAATTTAAAGCCTGGACCAAGGATATGAGCACGCATGTGTCCGAAGAGGCCAAGAAACACACGGAAGGAAGGTCGACATCACCAGCAACCGGGAGAACGGAAGCGAAGACCGATGGTCCGACGGTCAAAGACGAGGGGAGGCTGGGCGGGGGCGAACGCACACAGTGATGCACGGAGGGTGTGCCACAGAACGTGACACCTGAAATCTCCATGCTCGCACTGACCAACGTCGCCCCAATAAATGTAATGAAAACGGGAAAAATCACAATGCGATAGACAGCACCTGGTGCCCACAGGACGGCTGCTGTCGGGCACAGACGCACTCCCGGTGAGGACGTGGGGAAGCGAGAGCCTCAGGACAGCTGCGCAGGACCGGGGCCTGGCAGGCCCTCGGACACGCTCGCCTGGAGCCGCCGCACAGGCCAGCAGCCCCTTTCCTGAGCACACGCCCCGGAGAACTGAAAACGCACGTCGGCACGACGTCTGCGTGTGAGTGACAGCGGCAGCACCCGCGGTGGTTCAAGAAAGGGGGCCACCCGCATGCTCTCCCGCTGATGACCGAACAGGTGCATGTGGTCGGCTCCCACAGAGGAGTGCCGTCTGGCTCTGAAAGGGACGGGGCGGTGACCTGTGCAACAGGTTCCACTCACAAGCACGCCGAGGGGAAGCAGCCGGTCAGCAAAGGGCACGTGTTGTGTGATTCCATGCATACGAAATGCTCAAAACGGACAGACCCACGGACACAGAAGCAGTGCGGCGGTCGGCTGCCCGGAGCTGGAGGGGTGGGGACAACGGAGACCGGCTGCCAGCGGGTACCAGGTTCCCACGTGCAGTGATGCAAATGTCCGAGAATTCACTCGTGAACCCTATAGCGGATTATACAGTTTAAATTGGTGAATTGTAGGTATGGAATTTTACCTCGGCCATGTTGCTAAAATTTTAAAAATAAACGAGATTACAGAGAAAAAGCAGTGGGGTTTGTTGGTTCTGTGGATGTTGCCTTGGCAACCCAGTAACAACCTGACATAGGCCCTCACCCCCAACTCTTATTTTGAGTCTTCCCAGCAGAGCAATGATAAGATTCTCCATTCCAGATCCCTGGACCCATCGGAGAGGAGCCAGAGGATCACAGGTGAGGACACTGAGAGCAGCAGCCCGGAAGGGGCCTCACTGAACACAGCCCTCTGCTGCCGATTACAGCATTTATTTAAATCTTCTCAAGGAAAGCGAGAGTTCTGATTCCGGCCAAGACGGAGTAAGCCCAGCATTGCTCTGTCTTCTGCCGACTGCAACCAAGCCCCCGGACAAAACGCAGGAGGCAAAGGCCCGAGGGCTCTGGGGAGCGAGGTCGAGAGGGCGGCTTGTGGAGAAGTGGCCATGCGGGGAGAGGGTCCCCTCCCACAGCCTCGCCCGGAGGGTGCGCTCCGGGAGCAGAGCTGTGGGTGCTGAGGAGCCACAGCGCTGCGAGAGGCTCCACCTCCTGAAGAACCAAGAACAGGGGCCCCTGAGGTGGAGGGATCGTGTGGCTTTGCGCCAGAGATGTGGCCCTAGTCCCAGAGCTGCACGGGTGGGGGTAGCAGCGAAGGCAGACGCAACTCCGAGAGAAGCCCCCTCTTTGGTCGGAGGCCCAGAGGACAGGGCCCCCGAAGGCTAGAAAGGCGGGGAGGGGGAGAGGAGCCTGGAGGAAGGGCGCCTGTGTGTGTGAGCCCCGGAGACCCCGGGCTCCTCTCCGAGCTGTGCCCGGCAGATCCAAGGCCGCGCAGCGGGGCTGTGTGAGGACCCGGCAGAGACCGCCCCGCCGCCCTCCCCGGCTAAGCCCCCAGTGGCGTCTGTGCGGACGGAGCCGGAGAAGCATCGCAAAGGCTTCGGGCATGGAGCGGACCCTGGGGGTCACCACCCACGGACGGGAAGACAGAACCTGCCGCCTGGGCCTCCCCAGGGTGGCCACCTGCCTTAAAGAAAACATCAATCTCAACAGTCCTCAGAGGATTAGATAAAAGGGCCCAAGGTGGACACGATATAACATTAAAAACAGCCAAGATACAACCCAAAGTTACTTGACACACCCCTCCCCACAAAAACCCAGGAAAATGTGACTCCCGGAAGAAGAAGAACTAGCAGATGCCAGCCCTAAAACCACCCCAGCCTCAGGGGTCATTAATGACTGTAAAGCAGGCACTGCAGCTACCTTTCAAGAGGTAAACGTCAAATGGTAAGAAAGAATGACATTCAGAGCAGAGAAACAGAAACTATGAAAAAGAAATGAATGGAAAGTTTTGAACCCCAAAACACAAAATCTTAAATAAAGAAAGTCGCCATGTGGGTGCGTCAGCGGAATGGAGACGACGGAGGAAAGAATCAGTTAACCTGAAGTTAAACCACCGACGCGCGCCCCCCCGAGAACAGGAGTCCAGGGGACCACGGACAGGGCCTCAGGGGCCCGTGGGCCAACAACAGGCCTGACGCTCGCATCGCCGGAGCCCCATAGGGAGGAGAGAAAGGGATCAAGGCTGGAAAAAAACACTTGAAGAAATAACAGCCAGGCACATCCTACACTGGGGACATTTACAGGACCGAAATGCCCAGTGGGCCCCCAAAGAGAAGTTCAACTTGAACTCTTTCCCATTGACTTTCTCTTGGCAACCCATTCAAGCTTCTCACAGATATTGTAATTCCTAAGCTATTAATTCACTTTCGCCTTCATTGAACACACACGCTTTCATGTGATTGACAACACCATTGATGGTAAGAAGCACCATCACTTTGGGTGACATTGTAAAATTCTGCCAATCAGTTTTAAGGTGCCATTGTAAAACACACATCCCGGTTTCACAGGAGTGAGACTGCAAGGTAAAAAGGTGGGCCCTGGAACAAACATAAAACACCCCGGGTGCAGTGCCCCCTGAGCTTCCCACCCCGACGCCTACTGTCCGCCGCTCCTCCGCCAGCCTCGCCCGTCGCTTCCTTCCTGGTTTTGCAGGAAGAGACAACGCGGGCATTTAGGAAAACTCATCGATCCACAGCATTAAAGCTCTTGGGCAAAGCCCCTGCCTCCTCTTGCTTCCCATCCCGGGCCCCAGCAAGGGAAAAGCACAGCCCAGCGACAACCCGGTTTCCACCCAGATCAGACTCTGGGTCTTCATCAGACTCCGCCCCTGTTTTCCCGGAAAGGGAGGCAGGCTAGGTGACCTGTTTGCACTTTCCATTTCAGCCTATTTCTACGCCCCGACCCGAAGAAACTCCTTATACATTCTACCCATGTTTGCAAACTCAGGCTGATGTCCTTATTTTAATGAAAAACTATTTTTGTCTTAATCTGGGACAGTTTTATGTATCTTTCGAGGTCATTTCATTTTCAAGTTATTTATAAAGTACTAAGAGAATGCATTGGAAATTCAGGGGGTTTTTTAATTAAAAAAAAAAAAGAAGAAAGGAGGTTCCAGGTTTTAAAAACTGCACCAGCCGGGAAGTCACAGCCACGGATGGCGGTCCCTTCACAGCACCTGGCCCCTCCCTCCCACCTCTGGGATGGAACACAAGCCGAGTGAGCCTGGGCGTGCGTGGCCAGCCACTAAGCCTTTGGAAAAGAAAAAAACCACAACAGCATTTCCCTCTACTACATTTAAAAGTTCAGATTTCTTACTCTTTCCTTTTTCCAGATGTGCCATTTCTAACCCTTTCAAACTCCACGGCGCGCGCACACGGCTCCCGACTCAGAAACAACGCCCTCCCGTGGGAGGCCGAGTCCCTGGCACCCCGGCAGTGAGCAGAGAGCCGGCACCGCCCCGATGGCAGGCCACTTCGGACAGTCCCTCCCCAGCCCCAAGGCACTAGTCTGTTCTTTACACCCACAGCGACGGAGGGCTTAAGAAAAGTAACACTGGCTTGCTGGTTAAAATGGACTTAGCCTGGTGAATCTGGACTGCAAAATGACCAAGAACCTCTACACCGAGCATTTCACTGCTCCCCTGGCCGCGGTGGCGTCACCAGGCAGCCTGGCTCCGCAGGAGGGAGTCCGCCCTCCTGAGCACGCACCCTGCGTGCACACCCCTCGGCCCGGCAGTCCCGGGTGCCGCTGACAGTGGCCACGCCAGTCCGGCTCATCTGCTCCTCCACAGCCAGCTGGGCTGGGCTACGCAGAAAGCGGAGGGCTCTCTGGAACGCCATCTTGGTTTCCTGGGAGTCTGGCTGTGGTGCACCACCTAAACGGCCCTGCTGTAAACAAACTCTGAAGCGCGACCTACAATCCCGAACCCTCCTGCTGGCTGCCCCAAGTGCCCCCTGCACTTGCTCTCCTGGAAAGCGAGCAGCCGCGCGGCCCCTGTGGGCTGATGCTATCGGATAAGCTTGGAGCCTTTGTGTAGCTCAGTCTGGAAACTAAAACGTGAGAGCAAAACTACAAACCGATGTGTTTCGTTTACTGGGACACATGTGCGGCCACTTACCAAGTCTATTTTTTTTTTTAAGAGAAAAACTGGACACAGTGAGTTCAACGCTCAGGCCTCAGAAATACCAGCCATTTTAGGAGGCTCTGAGAAAAAAATGACCAAGTATGTCCTTTGAGGAAAGCACGCTCGCATTTTCTTTTGGCTCAAAGGGAAGGGGGTGGTGGAGGGGTGAAGGTCGGGAGCTGAAAATATTATTTGACTAAACAATTATTTGTTGCAAGCTGCTGCACTGGTGTGACAGAGATCCAGGGTTTGGCACGGAGGAGCGCCGCCTCGCGATCTGACCCCCCCACCGAGCAGCCCGCCACCTGCAGCCTGGGGCCGGGCCCACGGGAGGGGTGCCCCGGCAGACCCTGGCCTCCAGCCACGCTACCTCTCCTCAGGGCACTGGATCAGACACGGCAGATAACCAGCCAAAAATTTCAAAAGGAAAAGACAAGACAAGGGGGAGAGGGCGTGGGGAGAGGAAAAAACCCCTAAAATTTGGACTCGGAGAGTCTTTTCAAACACTCTAATCCCTCTGTGCTGATGGTTCCTGCAGCGTCCGTGGCTGGCACTGGACCCCGGACGGGGAAAAGCTGACTCCCGCAGCCGACGCGTTACAGGGAAGACTGCTAATCACCTAAATGGAAACTGGAGTCTGCTCACACGAAGTCTCTGCCCCCATCACCAGAGGGACGCTGCCGTGCTCTGAAACACACTCTCGACATCATCTGGCAGGCAACCCTATTTTGCTGAACATGATTCATCCCTTAGGTTATTGTTTTTAATATTCAAAAGTGAGCTTTTAAATGCCAAACAAATTTTGCAGCAGGGAGACAAAAGATATTCCAAGGGGTCTCACTGGACCTTCCACCAACTGCGTCCACCAAATGGCTTAAAAGACAACCCTCCCGTGGTGCTGCAGAAGCGAGGCAGAGGCAGCCCCATCCAACCATTACCTAATGCAAGACCCTGCTCTCCATGCTCACAGAAACAGCGTTCACGGGTCGGGCTGAACTCGGGTGGGCGAAGCTGGGGGGCGAGGGGGGGCGGGGAGTATGACCGCAGCGGAGCAAACCGCGCAGGCTGCCACGGAAACCGCTGCGGCCACAAAGCCTGCCCATCCCTCAAACGTACCTCCTGTCCCTGTTGCCGCTGACCATGAGATTGGGAGGGCTGTCCCTGAGGTTGACGCACGTGAAGTCGCCCAGCGCGTTGCCCAGCTTCGAGAGGCAGCGTTCCACGTCCAGGCTGTAGACCAGGATCTAGGGGGGAAGAGCACACGCAGGGGCCCTGTTACACACGGCAGGCCCCCACCCCACACACTCCGTTTCAGCCTCGTCCAGGGCGGCCCACCACCTCGGCTCCTGTGAAAGGTGTTCTGTTCTGCCCCTACACACCCTGGCCTTCTCCAGGTGATGCGACTGTAGGGGTGTGGCTGTTAAATGGCCAAAGGAAACTCAAAAGAAAACACAGGACAATCCAGAGAGTTCCCCGGCCCAGGGTGCAAGCAAACTCAGAGGACATGCGTGGAGAGGAACGCCCGAGGAGGAAACAAGGCTTCCCGGGTTCCTTCCCCGCACAGAGAGAGGTGTGGGCGCTGAGGTCGGGGCTGCTACTGGTGGGAACGAATGGGAGAGTCGGCAGATCCAGAAACGCGCAGCTGAGCCAGCGTGGGCGCTCTCTGCCCTCTGGCTGTGTTTGTAGCTCAGGAGGTAAAAGCAAGGACAGCACAAGCATCCAGGGGGGTGCAGCTTTCAGTTTCCCACCAGACGCTTTCCTTCAGACTAGCCACAGACCCAGTCCCCAAGTCCTGGCCCGATGTTCCTCTCTCCGGTCACTCTCCACTCGCTGGTTTTAAGAAGCTCCGTCCCATACGCCCTGGAGGCCAATGAGGAGGCGTTCTCGACCTCTAGACCACGCACTTGTTAAACTTGCACCCTTCCGTGCCTTCTCTCCAGCGAAAAGAAAAAGGATGATTCATGAATAATCTTTCTGGAGATTATTTAAGTCTTTTACTACAAAAACATTTTAGTAATTCAATTCAACTTCATTAACATTAAATGCCGCTATGGGGCATTTACGGGAAGTACTGAGGACCCGGTTCCTGCCAGAAAACTCACACAGTTCGAAGCCTGCTGGTTCACAGAGTTCTGTGTGTACGCTCCGCTGGGCTGATCGTGGGGTGAAAACCGATCACCGAACTCGGAAGTTTCAATGTTTCATACTTTGTAGAGAGATTCTCTGCCCTTAGCACACACAGAGAGCATGCTTTCTTTTTCCTGTTGGCCTATTTATTCGCTTACCAAGTACTAGTCCACAGGTTCTTGCTCCAGTACTGAGAAACTAATGCCATAAACCGTCTCCCCCTTGAACTCCATCAATCTCAATGTCAACACACATTTCTAACAAGTGAATCTTGGGAAATTCCTAATAGCCCAGGCAATACTGAAAAAAAATTTTTTAAGATTTTATTTTTGTATTTTTAGAGAGGGAAGAGAGGGAGAGAGAAACATCAATGTGTAGTTGCTGGGGGTCATGGCCTGCAACCCAGGTATGTACCCTGACTGGGAATCGAACCTGTGACACTTTGGTTCGCAGCCTGAGCTCAATCCACTGAGCTACAGCAGCCAGGGCGCGACACTGAAATTTAACCAACTATATTTATTGCTTATGGCATCTGAAAGAGGGTGATTTAAAATTTTAAAATGCCTTGTTAATCCATAAAGACTACAGAGAGAACATTTTATTTTTTTATTTTCATGCAGTTGAAAATAAAGGTTTCTATCAATTGTTGACAAATTTTCAACAATTCTAAGATATCCAAAATAAGATTATTTCTCCAGGTAAGAACACAGAAATCATCAGATCTTCTATCTTCAGCAAATAACCTTAAAACTGAGCATAAAATCTGCTCCTGGACAGAAAAAAAATTAAAAGCAGCAATTTCATGGTCCAACATAAAAGTGATAGCTTGCACTCATCATTAGAATAACCCTATAATTAAACTTCTAATAGGGTTCTTGAGCTCAATATCTTGTTTTTTAAATAGTTCAACTTCTATAGCATGAAGGCAGGTCTTTAAAATATGAAATGTCCATGGTAAAGACACAAATTACAATCTGACATTGAGTCCATTCCTATTCTTGACCTTTTCTGGGAGTTCTTTCTTTCTTGACAAGTGGATGGGTCACATCTGAGGGAAACAGTGAGGTCTCGTCCCACTCCAAGACGACTCTGCACAGAGACATCCAAGTCAGCTGTCAGGAGTCAAGCACTTTCTAAGATGTTCAATAATTCACTGAGCCGGAGCTACCCGAAGAGGACCTCCATCACGCCGCTTAGTTAAAGACCACAGAGATTAGAAAGCACATTACCCCTACCAGGGGCGGTTCTTCCCCGTTACAAGTCCCCTAACGACCTTTACCATTCCTCCCCCTCCCTCCCGCACTCTCTCTCTTTTAATAAGGGTGAGCAAATGGGACTTCATTTTATCTGATGGCCACAGACTGGTGAGATTAATTATTCATGCTCACCCTCTCCCTCTCGTTAAGTCCATGCATTAGACTAATTTTTCTCTTTGTTGCCCTGCTTGGGTGAACCCCAACCCGTGGCCACGCGCCTCACTCTCGGAGGTGTGTGGGCGTGCTGGGAAGAAGGGAACAACTACCCGTAGCTAAAATCTTGGAGAAAAGATTCTGCACTAATGTGACCACCAAATCAATACATGTTGCTGGGATTTTTTTTTTCCTTTAAGTACCAAGTGGATATTACAAAAGAGCTTCAATAGTGATTACAGGGCAGATTTTTTCCAGGAGGCAGATGGCTCTGTAAGAGTTTTCTAGGACGACGAGGCCCCGCCAGGACTGGTGTGTGCACTCGGCCAAGCCCACGGCAGGGGGTGCCGTGTGCGGAGTGAATGGGCGGCGCCCCACCTCGGGCGCTGGCCTGCCGGCGGACCTCGCAGGTGCCCGGGGCAGCACGCACTGTTTGAGCAGAGCATCCTCTCAGTCTGTCTGTCTTTCTCTTCCTCGAGATCTCGGCGTCGTTTTCACAGATCCTGGTCTTGGAACCCTAACTTTCTATTTTGTTCCCGTTAATCTAACGGAACAGAATTCCGTAACAAAAGGTGGTGACCTCTGTCTGTCCGTCTCTCAGGAATAAGTGCGTGCACCGCTGAGCGTGTGCACTGCCGGCCCCTTCTGCACGCGTCTGTCCCGTGTCTGTCTCCCCCTCCCCCCCCGAATGTGCGCATACGATCACTCTCTTCCGTGACTGCAGTCACTGTCCTACAGTTTGTTTTCTCTTCTAAATGGCATGCGAGTTCTTCCCCTGTCAATACCTTCGGTAAATCTCGTTGTTTTCCCTGTGGAGACTCAACTCCACACTGACGGATGTCTGTTTCTGACTCTGAGAGGAGATAAACAACTCTGCAATCCTCGCGAGAGCCTGTCCACAACACCGTGAGTGCATCGGTCATCTTTACACAGCGGGCCCTGGAACGACCGGGACGGCGATGACGTGCAGAGGCCTCCACCTGCTGCCAGCGGGTGTGCGGCCCCCAGCTGTCCTGCCCCCAGCTGTCCTGCTCCTGCGTCTGTGGGACCGGCCCCTGTGAGGAGACCCACCCTACAGCCACGTCCCAGCAGCTGGTGTTGCAGGCAGCGGGGACAGTGTGTAGAGTCAGGAGGGAGGCAGCAGCCGGGTCAGGGAAGCATCAGCCACTGCCCAGGTGCAGGCGGGCTCTGCGCCACCCGGGGGTGACCCAGGGGTGACCCAGACCAGTCAGTGCCTAGGACTGTCTTTCCAACCAAACCATGAAGGGAAGAGCGGAGAAGCGGCCCCCGTCCCTGCAGTGGGCAGAGCTCAAGGCGAGGCAGCGCCCGCGTTCCCCAGGAAGAACTGGTGTCGGCCCCGCAAACCCTTCCTGAACCGGGGGCTGCGCCACCACCACCATGAGGCCGGACCGCCCGTGTGCAGAAATTGCCACGGAGAGATCGCAGGGACTCGCGGCCTCAGGCTGCCGGTCATGTGCTGGTGAGCGAAGGGCGGGCCCCGTCTGGGTGTTCCGTGGTTACGTTCCCTCGCATTCACTCACCCGCCAAAGGCATCGTGCCGACCGCGCTATCAACCCCGGCAGCTGCTCGCCCCTAAGGCCTCGGCGTGGCCCTTCCAAAGCTGTGTGGCGCGGCCAGAGGCCTCTGACAAGACAGAGCATTCCGAGAGGCGTCGTGAACTAAAGCTGCTGGACTGAAGCTGGGTGAAACACGAACGTCGGGGGAGCCTGACTGGAACGCCTCGGGCGACAAGATCTGCCCACCTTGTCTTCAGGTCCCCAGACCCACCCCCAACGCCCCACACAGAGCTTGCCTTCTGAGGGGGAAGCCACGACGAGAAGCCGCCGAAGTCTAGAGAGCAAAGCGAACAACCCCACCCCCCACCTGCGTCCCGGCCGAGGTTACTCTGTGCCCGTGAGGTGTCCTCACACACGGGGAAGGTGTCCGTGTCTACACCCTCGCCTGGGCTGCGTCCCGGGGGCCCTCGTAAACCGTGCACGCGCCACCTCCGACTCTTCCCCAGACCCGTGGTTCTCAAGTGCCGGAGGGCAGGAGTCGCCAAGGAGCCTGTCACGTTGGCAGGGCAGCGGAGGCTGTCACCGAGCGCCCTGCCCTGGGTTGTAACACACTGCCCAGGGCTTTGACTGGACCTTCCCTGGGAAAGGAACCCTCTCGTTCGTTCTTGCAGCTCTGAGCAAAGACCCAGCACGTGCCACGTGGGCAGCTCACAGCCTGCTGGGTGCGCGTGCTCAGGAAGGCCTAGACCTCCGGGACACGATGCATGCTCCCATTCCTTTTTCTGCTTAACAGCCCCCTGCACCCCATTTCTGGATGTCTAATCTTGCTGCTGGCTTGGACACAGGAACCACCTCATCTGACTCAAAACAGGAACAGGCTCCACAGAACTCGTTCCATAACACCCGAGTCTGGAACCCCAAATAGTGTCTGTCCAGTTCTGACAGCAGGGCAGACTGCGGTGTCTGGAAAGCCCCCTGTTCACAAACACCAACGACGCTAGATAAGATTCAGTGTATCAGCACCCACCCCTTCAGTTTATCTGTCTGACTTCTACAGAATCGGAGAAATTCAGAGGAGCCAGAAACGGCGAACACTAAAACCAGAGAGGGAGGCGGGCTCTCATGCAGGGGTGCTCTGGGACACCCCCGGAGCCAGGAGCCGGGAGGGCTGGGGGACAGGAGGCCAAGGCTCTAGCCGGCCGGCCCCACGTGAAACACAGCGCTGCAGCCTCCGCGTGCAGCCAGGGCCCCCACACAGCCAGGTGCACTCAGCAAGAAGCAAGTGCGGGGGAAAGTCTGCTCCCTGGTGAAGACAGCCCAGCCGGCAACTCGTCTGCCTCAGGTTCCGCTCAGGACGGGAAACGTCTGCCCCAGGGGCAGGCACAGATCTGCCCTCGCGCAGGTTCGGGGCTGAATTTACACCAGCGGGGAGGCCAACCCGCCCCCCCCACCCGCCCCCCGATCAGTTTCCAGTTCTTCCAGGTTGGTAGAGTGGCCCCTGGCACCTGGAAGAAATGTTCTCAGGAGGAAGACCTGCTCAGTCCAGGTTCCTTCGGAGATCAGCCAAACATGAGCTCATAGTAAAAACAAAGTTCCAAATACAGAAAGAAACAGCTCATCATAAGTGACAGGCAGAAAACAGACAGAAGAATTAGGCCTCCAAGGGTATCAGATAAAGAAAATGTTTACAGAAATAAAAGAGGGTAGGGGTCAAAAGCAGAAAACTGACTGTCAGCTTTGAAAAACAACACAAATAGACTTTCTAGAAATGGAAATGCCAACGAATGAGTCACACAAGCAATGAAACAGGGTCCAAGAGAGAACGTTGCGAACTGGAGGACGGATCTGAAGAACTCACTCAGAAGGCAGTGAGCCCACAGAGTCGGGGAGGCAAACACGAATGCGCCGCGGACAGTGCGGGCGGACGGTGCGCTGGCCCGGCCCCACGGAGCCCGACTCCAGGCGGAGAGAACGGAGAGAACGGAGAACTCGAGGGGGCGGAGAGCTCCAGCAACGCTGGGGTCCCTGCACCTGAAGGCGGGAAGCGTAAGACGTCCCAAACAGGAAAAACAGAACTAAACCCACACCTGGAGACATCAGAGAGAAACCCCCAGAACCCAAGACAAGGACGAGGTCGTACCAGCAGCCGAAGGAGTGGGAGCCGAGAAGGAAAGTAGGTGGACGGCCACCCTCTGGCAGCACCGGTGGAGGGCGCAGCCAACGGTCTCTTCCCGGGCCGAGAGGAAAGAGCCGTCAGCCTAGAATCACAAAGGCCTGGCCGAACTACCTCACTGAGAGGGAAATAATGATTTTGTTGTATGAAAACACGACGGACACCTGTGGCTAAGAGACCCTCAGGAAAGGAACCTCTCACGAGTATATTTTCAGAAGACAGAAAATCATTCCAGAAAAAGAAGGTCAGAGATGCAGACGGACTCGTGAGCAGAAAGATCCGGGTACCTGTGCGTAACAGGACACACATGCTGACCGTGCGCCACCGCCGCAGCGCTGATTTCGGGGGAGGTGAGCAGAGCACGCTCTGTCTGGCCTCTACCATCCCAAACAGTGACGCGCCCTGACTCGGGGCCACACACCACGGCCGCCAGGGCCGGATGCACGGGGGACCCCCAGCACTACGGTCCGGCGGGAGCAGAGGCTTCCGTGGACACACGCACCGTGCTCGGCTCAGGGGGGCCCTCGGCACACACTTCTCGGGAGAACGGGTGCCTGCTCTGCGTCCCCGCCGCGCCGGCCATGCAGGGCGGCCGTGCCCCACGCACGCGAGTGAACGCACGGCGTCGGGGTGCTTTCCACCCGCAGCCACAGGCTGAGCTGCTTCAGGAGCGGGAGGGACAGTTTCATCCGGTAGGATCTTGAAGTACCAGACTAACAACGCTCATTTAAAAAAAAAATAAAGGACACAAAGAAAAGACCTCCCATCGTTGGGGCGGAATTTACTCAAGTTGTCGTTCTGACCCAACTTAAATACGACCCACGAAACGTGGTCAAAGATCTCACTACAAAAAGTGGGGTGTCTGCGGAGTGATGCTCACGTACAGAGGTAAGTGAAGCGCCCCTACAAATTCACAGATGAGCTAAGATTAAAAAAAAAAAACAATGAGAGAGACAGACAATTGGGAAGGGAGAGGGAACCAGTGAGAAAAGAGTAAATCATACACAAAACATCCAATAAAAAAATAAAAAAGCAGTTAATATACATGAATAATGGATGTCTGATTTGAAAGCAGTTTACTCCGATATGATGTAATTTTTGACAAGCAGCCAGAGAGACTATTTTGTAAGTCCTCACCAGAGACAAGTCAGAGCGTGGGGCTTGGTAACAGGCGTATCTGTGAACATGTGGAAAATGACTTTCACCACCCTCCCAAAGGTGACTCTCTGTTGGCAAACACAGCCCTGCCTCTCAGGTGCACTCAGCAGCGGCCACCAGCAAGACGCGGAGCTGGAGGACACGGCGCCCTGACGAGCCCGGGCCGAGCGAGAGCGCCCCCGCACAGCCTCCCTGACACGCTCTGGCCCAGCCCGCACTCCCCCGCGGCACAGAGGGAGAAGCGGCCTGGGCCGCTTCCACGATTAAGTTTTAATTGGAGTGACAAGCCCGCGAGGCCAAGATCTTTCAGGGCTGGGACGGCGCTGCCGAGCGCCGCCAGGCACCGAGCCGGCAAGGCCCGCGTGCGCTCCCCTCCACCACGTGCCAATGCACCTGCAGCCCCCGCTGTTCCAGGACTGGACTCTGCCCGGGAAGGCACTGCCAATCACCGCAGACCGTGCCAAACGCGGGGCTTTTGTGATGTGGGCAGATGTCTACAAAGGACCAGAGCGAGGCCAGACCAGCACCTACTGTGACCTAAGCCTGAAAGGAACCCGGAGAGCAAGAGTGCGCTCTGGCAAGGACGCAGGCACACGCAGTCCAGTCTCCCCCCTCGTCCCTGCCCCTGCACACGCACACACTCACGCACAGCACGGGCTGGAAACAGCGAGGGAGGCGGGTCTACCCGTGCGTGAGCGAGGATGCTCTCCGCTTTGCTCGGGGATCTCCCGGGGCAACCTGCCCCAGCCCTGGAGTAAGGATGAGAGGTGGCCACAAGGGGCTGGTTCGCAGACAGTAAACGACCAGGAAGTGTTTGAGGCCAGAGCCTTTTGTCCAGTGACAAGACTGTAATTATTATGTAAATGAGCGACTGAAGCTGAAAATCCTCACAGCTTCCTTTTATGCTCCCAACAGGCCCCATCACAGTGAAGAGCAGGGACAGTTTCAAAGCGCTTCACAAATATTAATGACATGTAACTAATCACAGTCCCCAGGAGGATAAAAAAAGTTACTATTAAATCTATTTTGTGCTGGAAGACTGAGGCTGCACACTATGGAGCGAACCCTTGAACGTGAAAGGCAACGTGGGTATCGTTCTTCAGGCGGGAAGGTCACGAGTGCGACGCCGGCAGGAGATCCAGGGCTGCACACCGGCCTGCGAGTCTGCTTCCCATTGACCAGCCGGGCAGCTGCTAGTCTGGCCCCAAGTTGGACTCAACAAAGGCTTAGAAGTGGACAGACAGGCTGAATGTTGCTGCACCCAGCAGCTGAGGCAAGTGACCGCTGATGGAAGAGAGTGAACACCCAGGAACACTGGGGGCCTCCGGCATAGGAGAGACAGTGCAGCCATGGCCCACCCCCCTCCCCCCGCCGCCCTGGGGGCCTAACGCCCTCAGCACCCCTCCAGGGGCACGACCGCACCTACAGAATGCTGTACCCAGTAGCTGCTGGGGACAGTCACGACCTGTCTGTCACACACACCCTTTCTGAATCTGTTCCGTTTGCTTCTCACACCCCGGACAGGAAGATGGACAAGTGCCCCGTCCACCTTTTGTGTAGAAAGACATGGGGGCTCAGTGACTAAATAACCAGCCCAAGCCACACGGTAGCAGCAGCAGCAGCGGAGGACGCACTCGGAGGGTCCGTGTCTGCCGCCGCCCCACGTGCCTCCTCCCGACTCCTGCAGAGACGGTTGCTGACAATGCTTAGCATCAACAGTGCTCGCCTATGGGCAGGACACTGCCGCGATGCTTCTCTCACCTGGTCCCCGATGCCACAGGTGTCAAACCCCGGACGTGGGTGTGAAGTTTTGGGACCAGTACGCACACCCAGGTGGGAGGGCTTCCAAACCCAGGCTCTTTAGCCCCCACCCGGCACTCAGCATCGGCAGCACTCAGCAGACACGCGGAGTCTCGGCCGCCCCAGAGTCCCTGAGCCCGCAGCCTTGGGGCCGGGCGCAGAGAGCCGTACCTGCCCGACACCTACCCTGCCTCCAAGCCAAAACCGGTTTCCACCACTAAAAAATGTTAGCCAATTCTGAGTGCTCACTGTCTGCCTCCCAGCTGACGCCCCTCTGCGTGAGAACAGTGCCGGGCAGCAACAGTGTCAAAATGGGACACGCAGGACCCGTGCGCCGTGCGGGCAGGGAAGGCGGCCGTCCGCGGAGAGCTGGAGCAGTTGGTAAGGCTCCTTCGGACAAGTGGGACTCTGCAGGAGCCTGTCCTGCAAGGACGAGGGCAGACAGGGGACAGGGAGTGTCGCTGCCTGTCTGAATACCCAGGGCAGTCTGCCCTGGGCCGAGGCTGGAGCACGGGCCAGGGAGCCCGGCAGAAGGCCTGCACCAGGGCCTGCCCACGTGCGGCTGCCGCTCTGACAAAACCCGAAAGGGACCGTGAGGAAGGGCGCCAACAGGTGGCAAAGAGACAGCAAAGGTGGGGCAGGGGCAGGGCAAGAGGGCTGGAGAGGAATTATTTCCATGTCTTTTTCAATATATGTTTTAAAACTTATTGTCAACACGAGATAAGAGTTCACGGCCCAGGGAAACGCCACAGGGCAGATCTAGAAAGGTCTGAGGCAATCCGGGCACTGGATTTGGTCCAGGCTCCGTCAGCGGTTCTCACGCGATGCCCCGGGCTGGAGCAGGAGAGGTGGGCAGCGGCTGGGGCCCAGGCCACGCAGGGCAGGGCAGCTCTCTGCAGCCGCTGCTCCGACGGTTCCAGGCCTCGTGCTGACACACCGCACACCTCACCACTCCTCCCAAGCCCCTCAGCGTGCGGAATGCGAGCGTTCGAATGTGGACGGGGCTGGAGTTTTCCTTCACCCACCTATGAAACCGGATTTACGCTGTAAATTAACAACACACTAAGACAATGCTTAAAAGAGTAACTCTGCGTCCATTAGAAGAATTCATCTGCAACTCAATAATTGATGGTAATTACAAGCACACTGTCTAACACAGTGCCTTACAGAAGATGAAAGCGCTGAGGAAATTAATAAATCATACTCATCTACACATTGGATAACAGGCAGAATTTCTCCACAATATTTTATTAGTCTCGTGTGAGGTGCTGTGTGTATCTGAAGTCGGTAGAACACCTTTGACACTGTGACATTCACACTCACTTAGGCCCTTCTCTACGGACCCTGCCCCTGCCCCCCCCCCCCCAAACCAGCACTGGCACCGGCAGCCTCCGCAGTCTGGAGACACGGCCAAAGTGCGCACCGACCCTGCCGGGCTACCTTTGTCCTCCCGAGCAAAGGCAAACATTTCCGACAGCCCTCCCCGTGATCCACATTGACTAAAACGCAAACTGATGTTTAACCCTGCAACAGACCTGCGTGCTGCCTGGGCCCGAGCGCGCCTGCAGGGGGAAGCCAAAGCCGTGCCCGTGCAGAAAAGCAAAGAGAAGCGAAGACCAACCCCACGTTCACAGGCTCCCACGTGTGCGGAATGGCAAACCAGGGTAGAAAGTCCACATGAGCAGCTGGGAAGGCCATTAGAAAAATTAGGCCCTAAATAAGATTCTGAGATTAATTCAAAAGCAAACCAGAAAAAGGCAATACTCAGCATACAGACACTTCAAGGTAACAAGGAGTCTTGTGAGCTCGCTCAGGGCTACAAGTTTACTCGCTGATCAGTGTTTCTGAAAATCAGAAGACAATACAAGTGCCACTGGTGTAAAGCACGATGCAACAAGTATGAGTGAAGACAAAAGATGTTTCAGACACAGAGCCAGGCCTCTCCACGAAAGCATTCGCTCCTCCAAGGCCATCAGGCCGAGTGACTCAGCAGCCGCTTGAACTTGCTGCATTAGTGCTGCAGAGCGCTAAGCTGGCCTGTCCCCGGCTCCCCCAAATGCATGCTTTCCAATCACTTCTGGGGAAATGAACCTGGTGAAGAAGCACAGACTGCCGTCATCATGACAAAAGGACCTGAGCCCAGCTCCCACACCAGCCCAGGGCACCTGTGCTCCAGCAGCCTGGCCACCTCTGTGCTGCCTCCTGGCCCCTGGGAGACCCTTCCTCCAAGCTGCCGCCTCTGCCTGAACTGCCCTCTTGCCCAGGCTTTCCTGATGAACTCCCCCCAACCCCAGGGCTGGTGGGCGTGGGGAGGTACTGGTGCTCAGTATCTAACAGGCATGTGACCTACCTCCCCATGTAAGTAACCTGCCAAAGGTTTATCTGGTTCAGCCCCCAATGGTTTTACCACTACCTTGACCCAGCAGAAAAGAGTTTTCCCCGTGTGTACTTTCTATAAGGTCACTGCTCCTGCTGGGGAGTCCGTCAGGACCGCTGGTGGCCCTACAGCCCTCTCCTCGTCCACCAGCAGCAGCCAGTAGCAGCCATCTAAGAAGTACTTTCCATAGACTCACTGTCGTGGCTGCGTAGGACATCAGAGGCGGGCAGGGCCTCAAAGGTGCCCAGGTCAGACGTTTTCTGTCTGTCCCGAGAGCCCCGAGGGCTCCGTGAGCTGCTCTAGGGTCCTCCCAATACATCCAGAGAATCTCGTGTCTTATGAAATTACAAACAATTATGTCACTTACTGATGCCATTTAAACACTAACACACGTACAAACCGCGTCTGAATGTTCAATCCCCATCTATTTATCCGTGTGGTTTTTCATGGCTTTGGAACTCAGCAAGTTCACGGTGAAGGTCTCCCTGCGACCCGGCGCGTGTCTCAGTGCAGAGGAAACAACCCTCCGTGGCTCAGCCGTCGATGAGGAACACGAGGCTGCAAGCCTGAGGCAGATGTCATGCCTGATTCATCCCTCCGCTTCCAGTGCCAGTCAGAAACGCAGCCTGTAGCACGTGCTCAATAAACAGTCACTAACAATGACAGTAACCTAGGCAACGAACACAGATCCTTCTGGTAGTCGACACCAGTCAATAACCTAGAAAACTGGTCTCCAAGAACTATTTTCCTAAGCTTCTCCGGGAATAAAGGAAAGATAAAACACTCTAACGGTTCACGGTGCAAGTGGAAAGGAAATTCGACATTTATTTTGTGAACTTTCAGCTTTAAATCACTCATCCTGCTTGGGAAAGACCGAGCTTCTCATCTTGCTCTGGGGTGGCATCCTGAACAAGCGAGGGGGGTGGATGCGTCTCCTGGGGCCGGACGGGAGACGGGGGTCGGCATCCACAAGCGCCTGTGTCTGATTCCAAAGTTCTCACAGACACACACTCCCAGCTGTGACAAGCGCAGGCAGCCAATCCCACGTCTTTTCACGTCCGCGTGATGGGAATGATTAGCAGGAGAGACGTCAGCAGCTATTCTCCAGCGTGATGCAAGCTGAGGAGGCAGCAGTGCCCAGCCGGCATCCTTGTGAGACATGCCGGCCTTCAGCATTGCTTCTTTGGCGTCTCCCCGATCAGGGCGTGCGCCGCGTGCGGCCAAGCACAGCCGGCCCTGAATGCCAGGCTGCCAGGCGCTCCAGAGCCACGTGAGGAAACAGGCCCGAGTGCACAGAGTGACGCTGAGAACCCCAAATGGGTCTCCCTCTCCCTCTGTGAGGCGTGAGACTCGTCATCGACATGATGCTCTGAAATGGGGCAATCCTATCCTCCAAGCCGCCACCTCTGAGGGCAAAATTTAACTCAGGGAGCAAAAAAGAATTAATAAAGATGATGCAGCATCACACACACGTTTTCCTGGGTGAAGAACTTCTGACAGATTCAGGGACTATGACACACAGGGACAAACCTCGAACGGACATCTGGGAACAAAGGTGGACAATGGAGCTGATGCTGGTGTCTGCACGGCAGCGTGCTGGGGAGCGGGGCCAGGGCAGCTGCTGCGGCACTCGCCTGCTTTCACAGTCGCATGCCACTCAGCAGCCGCTACCTTTCCGGTTGTGCACGCCACTCAAGTCTGAGAACCCAAGAATGCAATGGCGAAACTTAAGTATCCATTTTCATCTAAAAGTAAGAAAGCTCTGGGAAGCCCTTCTCACCACATGCCCCTTGCCCAGCATGACACAGGACGTGATGAAGAAGTTCCGACTTCCTGGCCAATCATTTCTGCCACCAGTAAGCACGGCCCTTAGGGAGACCTCGTTAGAGAAACAGCAGCAGGCGATGATTCCTCAGCCCCTTCCGGAAGCCTTCAGCCACCAGTGGCTCCCAATGGTGGGACAGCTCAATACTATTCTGCAGGCAAAGGGGAAGCTTAAACCACCTGATCACTTCAGCCAGGGTTCGAGGCCCGTGGATGCCAGATGGATGCCCAAAGGCATTGTGCCCTACCCCCTCATTTCACAGAAAAAGGCAAGTCAGCTTACCGACTGAAAAACCCGCAGGCTCTCCCTCCAACGGCACCAAATGCACCCAGAAGGACCACGCGTCAGTGTGGGTCACAGCCCTGTCCTACCTAACGGCAGCCCAAGAGGGCTGTCAGTCCCATCCCACTGGCTGTAGGTAATCTAGGTGATTACGATGGGCAATAATTCATCCCAAAGACAGAGCGCTACAAAATAATTTAATGAAGAGTAGGACCAGATGCATCTCTGCATATTCCTTCTGGCCTCATTTCGTTGTGATCTTTCTGGAAACTGTGAGAGAAAAGATGTCACAGAACTGCTAGGAAGATGGGGTGGACGACGGCGTCTGCCGCTTTCCGAGGGGCGCCGTCTACAGAGGGCAATGGCTGTCCGAATACAAAGGCGCAGGCCCCTCTGGCCCAGCAAGTCTCCTTTCAGGAACGAGCTCTCCAAATACACTCGTGGGGACCAAGTGCCGTCCGTCCACAACTGCCAGCAGCTGCGTGCAACCAAACATGTGGCAAGGGCAGAAGAACCAAAGGTGCACCCACAGGTGAAGTGCCGTACAGTTGCAAAAAAACAGAACAAAAAAACCCCACCAAACACCAGGCAGTTCTCTATTATGTAACAAGACATGGTGAAATGATTTGTAAGACTTTTGTTGCCCTGGCCAGTGGCTCAGCTGGCTGGAGCGTTGTCCCAGGCACCAAAAGGTTGCAAGTTCAATCCCTAGTAGGAGTGCATGTGGGAAGTGACTGGGAGATGTTTCTCTCTCACGTCAATGTCCCTCCCCACCCCTTAAAATTAATAAACATTTCCTCGGGTGAGGATTGAAAACTGAAAAGAGATTTTGTTTAAGGAAAAGGCAAGGTACAGAACAATAACATTTTACCATTTATGTCTTTTAAAAGGAGGGGACTGAGGGCACGTCTCAAAAACTCGCTTACACATGGGCACAACATCTCCGCAAGGATGTGCAGACACTGGCAACGCCAATCTGGCTCCAGGAAAAGCAGCCAGGTGGCAAGCTGGATGGAGTGGGAAGGGGTCATCCTATCATACACCCTTCCTCTTCGTATCTTCCGATTTCTAGGCAGATGCATTGCCTCATTTTAAATACTCTTTTTAAAAAAGATGTTTAAAGATCTGGTTTTTTAACAATGAAAATAGACAATAGCCATTTTTTATGACTTTACTCGGGCAGAGAAAATGCTGACAATTCCCAGTGTGGTCCCAAGGCCTGGCCTGTGAGCTTCACGAGCCTGGGAGTCTGCGCTGATGCACAGAGCTCGAACTCTCTGTGATCCCCCGAGGGGAGCCGGAAACGATTACACCAGCTGCACGCAAAAGCCTTCTCTTCAGGTTAAATAGATACGTTTTGCTCATTACTTGGTTTCATCTCCTAGAACACTGTTTATTAACAGAGCTGGGTTACTTGATAAGAACCAGTGTGTTGAAATCTGTGCGTAAGGCTGTTTCACGCTCCAGCGCCAGGAGCACATCCAGTGCCCTGCAACTATGTGGGATGAACACATGGTGTGCTGGCCGGCCAGATGTATGAATGAATTTGAACCATTATTATTTGATGCTCAGACAGCTGTGGTGCCTCTAAAATGCTAATGCGCTCATCACACATACAGCAAGGATATTCCCCAACTAACCCAAAAAAGCACCTCCGGAGTACTTCTCCAGGCAGAGAAACTTCAGTTCCCCACTCAGATGTCCTCCACATCAACATTTGGACTTCGCTGTCTGCTTTTATCCCGCGTAATCAATAATGGACCCCAGCTAAACCCCAGCTCTGCATCAGCTACAAACAGAGATAAACCAAACTCTGTTCTCATAAAGCCTTCATCTGATTCCGAGTTATCCAGGCCAGAGGCGCAGACACCAACCCCCAAGTGGACGCAGCTCCAGGCAAACTCTGCTGCAAACAGTCTCACACCAACTGCATCTGATGTGCCGGGACACACTGCCGGGCCGCAGCTCAGATGCAGCCAGAACACGGCGTCCACAGGCAAAGTGGCCCGGAGCGCCGCACATGAAACTATCTGGGAATGATGACAGTATATTACAGGATAGCAGCAGGGCGACGCGCTTAATCTACACAGGGATGTTACATGACCACTGAATTTCTTAAAAATGCAGGTTTTTCCAAGGAAGCAAAAAACCCATGAAACGCCATCAGGCGGGAAGCCCTGTGCCTGCAAAACTAAGGGAAGAGGCACAGACGGCAGCGTACCTCCCCTCCTGTCCGATGGACGCTCTGGACGCTCCCTGGACGCTCTCGCGTCGGGAAACGGCGCCTGCGCAGATTGAGCGCCGGCGGTAGCCGGCCACGCCCGCTGGGCCGGAACTTGGCGTCTCGCTCCGCTCACCGAGAACTCGGGAGACCAGCGGCGGCTGTCGGACCTCAAAGGACGCGTCGGCGCTTTCCAGCGGCACATTTACTTCCTTCAACTTAAAAATACCAATGAAACACACCAGTAACAAGTTATCTGGGACACCATAAACTTTTAAAAATGAATTTCCATAAAATTAAGGTGTTAATCAGCAGATTCTTATAGTTAATGCTTTTAACTGGGTTGAGAGTTTTCAGAGGCGTCCAAAGGCTGCTCCCAGCCGCGTTTGTGCGGAACGGCCCCTTTGAGTGGTTTCTCAAGTATCTCCATTAGAACTGTATCAAAATTTATGATGGTACAGAAATAAGTTTACTCAGATAAGTTAAAGAGAAATAGGAGCTGCCGGATGAAAAATTTATTAAAAATATGAAAAATTTAAACCAGGCTAGCATTAAATATATCCATCCCCTCACGACACTGAGAACTTGAGAGATAAATGAGATAACCTAAACTTGGAAGCATAATGGATGAGAAATGAAAAAGTAAATATTCAGTCTTTCTTTTCTGAACAAATGAGCTCACCAGGGATCAGAAAAGTTCCCGTAAAGCCCGAGAAAGAAAACAGCCTTAGGAAACCAACTGCTGCCCCTCCCCCGCCTCCCAGGAAGGCAAAACGCAGGAGCGGTATCATCACAGACTTTCCAGCTAACAGGCGCGGCTCCTGCCCCAGCCGGACAGCCGGCCTGGAGCGCAAAGAGGGCCCCTCCCCACATCGAGATTACAGGGAGCCACATGGGCTCCTGTGGCGCCGCCCTCCAGGATGAGGGATACACAGCTGGAATCCGGGGCGCTTCAGTTCTCTGAGCACTAAGTTGCAAAACCAGTGAACACCTGCACAAATGAGACCTGACCTCACAGGTGACTGATGTATTAGGGGAAACAGGAATGTAAAAGTCACAACCGGAGGCCAGAGTCGAACTGTGCGTGGTAGAAATCACGCGACGCACAGTGACCGCTAACTGTCACACGCTGAGCATTATGCTCAAAGCTTGACAAACACGGATTTGTCTAACCTGACAACTCCATGCAGTGGGTACTCTTATGAGCCCCCTTTACAAATGAGGAAACCGAGGCAGAAAGAGGGCCATGCAGCCTGCTTGAGGCCTCCTGGGGCAGTAGGTGGCAGGGCTGGGATGGACCGTGCAGGCCCAGAGCCCAGCCCTTCTCTGGTACTCAACACCACTGCTCGGGGAGGGGCCTCCTTCCTCAGGGGCAGGCTGCTGTCCCTAGAGTCACAGCCCTGGGAGTTTCTTCCTGGGGATGACGCCACTGCTGGCGGGGTCACGAGTGGCAAGTGGAGAAAAACCAAAACAAACCCGAACCTGATCCTCTCCCCTGATTCCGCTGGAGGACAGAGAGACACCCATAAATCAGCTGTGAGACTTTCAAGGCTAAGTACTTGGCCTACAGTCAAGATAGTAAAATGCTAAGCAGTGATAAAATTTAGTTATCATGCAAAGAATTTCAATTAAAAACTTTTCTCCTTGCTTCTGGCTCAAAAAGTATCAGAGGTACTTTTATGCACTATTGGTGAGAATGTAAATTTTGCATTTGGTGAGAATGCAAACATTTTTCTGCAGAGATTTGTGTTTTAGCACATAAATGTACCTATACATGCATGAATTTTTCCTAGACGGACACCTATTAGAAACTATTAATAGTTTCTTCTGTGGAGTGGGGCTGGCAGAAAGAAGGAGAAAGGAAACAATTACTTTTCATTTCATATCCTTTTCATGTGCTTGAATATTCCCCCCCACCCCCCATGTATCTCAGGGCTTTAATCTTTTAAACTGCCTTCTAAAACATAAAAACTGAGGCTCCGTTGCGTCAGCCGCACACCCCGCCTTCTATACCTTGTTTCCTTCGTGCACCCATCCCAGACTCTTCACTCCAAAGGCAGCCTGGGTGGCCGAGACGTCGAGACAGGTGGCAGGCTGGCCGTAGACGCAGTGCAGGGTTCTGGCAGAGGCGTCGGCCTTCAGCAGGTACACCAGGTCTCCAGCAGTGGCAACTGCCACCGGGTGCCTTTCGGTGTCTGGAACTAGTTCTAGGTAGTCAACCTGGAAAAGGACAGAGTTGTTTGTTCCTTTGGGTCCAGCTACAATTCCTCCTGACTTGCTCAAAGTTGTCTAGGTTCTGCTACATAGCAGTGAGAAGACCAGCGACCCCAAGGAAGAAGAGGGGCAAAAGCACAGTTCACAGGAAATGAAACACAGCTCTTATATAAAAGAAAAGATGCTCGTTGTTGGAGAAACACAATACACTCCCAGGAAGAGAAGTACGAAGTACAAATTCACTGAGATACCGTCTTCACCTGTCATGTCAGCAAAGACCCAATAGCCTGATGAGACCCAGGGCTGAAAGTGACGGGGACAACCACACCTCTGGGCCCCACTATGGCTGTGGGAAGCAGTCTGGTCCCACTTCTCCAGGGGGAAACCTGGCCACAACTTACCATAATGTTAAATGCACCTGCGCTCTGACCCAGCAAGTCCCTAAGATTATCCTTACAAATACACTCATATTTATGCAGAACGCTGTGTACAAGAGTACTTGCTATAGCATCATTCTGTCATCACTAAAAACTGGAAACAGTTTACCATGCGTTACTAAGGGACTAACTACCTTACAGCCCATCTGTGCGATGGAATACCACGCATGCAGTCACAGAGGCAAGCAGGGAGACACTCTGTACGACCCGATGCACACGGGACCCTCTCCCAGGTAAATCTGGGGGGAAAGCGTGGAAGCCAGGCAACAGGGGTCAGTGTGCTGGCGTGTGTGCGGGTTAACGGAGGAACTGTGTGAGGCACTCGGCTTGTATGTGCATGAGTCTTCTCGCTATGGCGGCTTTCAAAGTGGGGAGCAAGTTGAGGGACAGGGTGGAAGCGACACTTCTCACTGTGAGCTTTACTGGGTCTTTAAATTCTGAACCATGTGGGTGTAATAACTATTCAAAAATTGTTTTTATCAGAAACTGAATAAAACTCACTCAGTTCCAAAGGAGCAGAAACCACATTTTAACATTTGTATAAATACCAAAAATGTGTTGCTAAAAGGTTCAAAATATTAGGTTGGCCAAAAAGTCCATTTGGTCTTTTCAGTAAGATGGCTCTGGTAGTGCTTAGTTGTCTTCAACTTCATTCGAAACAATTCTGTTAGACTGTATGGTAACAGCTATCATATCAGTGTGCATTAAAAAAAATTACCAAAATTGGTGAATTTTGTGTAGTCATTTTAATACCAAAGGTGGAAGAAAACATGCAACATTTCTGGCATGTTATGCTTCCTTATTTCAAGAAAGGTAAAAGCGCAACTGAAATGCAAAACAACAGATCTGTGCCGCGTGTGGAGAAGGTGCTGTGACTGACTAAAGGTGTCAGAGTGGTCGGTGGAGTTTCGTGCCCGAGATTTCTCGACGCTGCATGCTCTGGTAAACCAGCTGAAGCTGATAATGATCCAATCAAGACATTAACAAGAACAATCAACGTTCTACCATGCAGGGAGATAGCTGACATACTCGAAATATATACAAATCAATACAGTTACTGGTGAAAATGAAAAATATGTCTTTAATTTTATGTACCATAAACAGACCTTTTGGCCAACCCAATACCTGAGTTACTGTATTTGGCTGTGTATAGTTTGCACTTGTTTTGCCCAAATTTTTGAGGGAAAAATAAGGATGAGCATTATACATGGGTAGTACTAATTCCATATCTCTATGTGTTTTTAATTCTTTTATTTATGCTTATGCATTAAAAGTGTAACTCTAGAAAGCAGTAACAATATCCTTATGCAAAATACTACTCTGGAATACAGTAATAGGTTGTGTTTCTAAATAGAAATACATAAAAAATTACAAAACTAAAACAAAGTATTTTTTCCTAAAAGTTTGGGCCCAAAACATGGATGCGCAGCATACACAGGAGCACATTATACACAGCACCTGCCCTCTCCTGGTTTCAATGTCCCCGTGCGCAGGAAGGCCATGGCCAATGGCACTTTTACGCCACTGCAGTGCTACCACTTTCTCTGGCCTGCATGTGCATGAGGGAGTCGTTCCAAGGAGTGTTTTTCTAGATCCCTAAGGGGCACCTTGCCCCCAGGTGCAGTCTGCCACAGGTCTCACTTCTTGAGGAAACTCCAGGAGTACGGAAGCAGAAGGCGAGCCATGCTGTGAGCTCATGAAAACGCCTAGTGTGAGAGGACAGCAGTGCCCTGATGACAAGCCAAATGAGTCCCCAGGCCTGAATCCGGAGGCCTGTCCACAGGAGCTGGAGGCAGAGAGGAAACATCTGGGTGACTGCTAATCCTCGGGCCCGGCGGCATGAGTGGCAGCCCCACACCCGGAGCCAAGAGCCCATCACAAAGGAAGGATGCGCTGAGCGAACGTGGCAAACGTGGGAACGCTGCCACCGAGATCCAGGGGGCCCATCCAGTCCAGGGGGCCCATCCGGGAAGGCAGAAACCTCCCGCTGCATGGGCCGGGGCCTTTGCAGGGACAACACGTTCTGCGGCAGCCCCTCATCCTGGGCGAGAAATGGCACGTGGCAAGCGGTCTAGCCCATGCCTCCAGCTCGCTTCCTCTCCCTGTTTGAAAAGCCCTTTCTTATTTTTCTAAAGTTAACATCCTCAGTCGAGCCATTTAATTTCGTCTTAACGTTGGGTTTTGGACAGACCCGGAGGCTCGGGTTGACAGCGGCTGTGCCATTTGCTGGGAGCTGTAAAACTACTTCAAAAGCTGCAGGCCGTGCCAGGACGCCACCTGACTGCCAAAGCAGGATTTGCATTTTACAGAGGCCTCACATCTTAAGCAATTGTGTGAGTTGTGTAATTACAGCTGGTCTGCAGTGTTCTCCATCAGAGACCAGATAATAAGCACAACGGTCGTTCCGAAAACAAACAAATATGGAGCTTTCACGTTTCTCCAATAAAACCCAGGACAGGATACCCGCCTTAGGCAGTTTTCGGGGAAACACTAAACCCAGAAGGCAGAGATCTGATCATTAAAGGGACAAGAAGCTTAGGAAGGTGAAGTAGTAACGCCGAGGCTTTTTAGGTATTCAGGTCTAACAAGATTTCCACCGGGAGGAAAACGGAGAGGAACAGGATCCGTTCCAGGTCAGGCCATCAATTTATTACTCAGTGTTGGCTCTTCTGCTCAGTCTCCTACTAGTGCCAAAATCAAGGTTATTTAAATTAAATCCATATTCAGCATAGACAGATTTAAGCTCTTCCTTCTTACCACCAAATCATCTCCTACCACGCAAAAGTAGAAGCTCACGTACAAGTGAACTCAGAAATGAGCTCCACGTGAAGAACTCTTCATGGCTGGCTCGGCCCCACATGCGGCACGCTGGAAGGTGGCTACACCAAATCATGCTGACGTAAATCTATTTTCACTCAAGAGTCACCCTCCACTCCAGGTGAGAAGAACTCGGGTGAAGAAAGCTGAGGATGGAAACCCCCCCCTTTGCCATAGGTCTGGGGTGACGGCGCTGAACTCATTTTTCCCTTACACATCAGCCCAGGGCTGACCTCAGGGCTCCCCGGGGAGGGCATCCTGACCGTGAAAGGGGACGAGGGGCACAGCGACGACACCCTCCAGCCGTGCCTGATGTTCGCCCTCGCCCTGGGGTCTGAGTCACGGCTTCCGAGCTCTGAGGCGGAGGCAGGTCCCTTCACTGCTCTGGGTGCCCACGGGCTTCTTGGTGACCGGGGAAAGTGACAGGACCTGTCTCACCAGGCTGTGCTGAGACTTGCGGGTACCAGGCCCACGGGGATTCCTGAGTGCGTGGGAGTTGCCAACATCATTACTATTTGCTTAGGTTCGATTCAGAGGTTCTAAGAACCAAGGAAACATGAACTGACGAGACTAAAAGCTTACCAGTTTCTGAACCTCAAATTCTGCAGCTGCTTGCCAACAGCCCTCCTCGTCGGGGCGCAACATGACGACACTGAAAGCGGAGGCGGCGGCGACAGTTGCGTCCTCCCGGCCGAGGGCGAGCGCCTGTATTCTTGCACCGTGCCCGAGGCGGCGGACAGGGTGCTTTCCAGTCTTCAGGCCCCAAATGTTAAGAAATCCTGTGTAGAAAGAAAAGGCAATGCGGGTAAAATTCTAAATTCACTTCACATGCACAACCATCAAATAATAGCTGTTTAAGGTAAAGTAAATTAAACAATGATCAAATGGTAAAAATAGTTTGCATCACATATAACAAAAGGCCAATCTCTATACTATATAAAGGGCTTCTAAGATTCAACAAGAGAAAAAGCAACTGAAAAGTGAGCAAAGGACATGAGTGTGCTGTTCACAGAAAAAAGAAACAAGAAATAAACATAAAACATGTAAAACTTCACTCACAATTAGAAAAATACAAATAAAAGCCATAATACAATTTTTATCAATCAAACTGACAAAGATAAAAATTCCCTAAAACATCTTTTTGAGAATACAGGGAAATGGGCTTGATCTTAAACTGTTGGCGGGAAAGTAAGCTAATTCACCCACTCTGGAGGCAGCTGGATAGCATTTCCCAAATTACAGATGATATCGCAGTGATTTTCAACCATTTTCATCTGGTGGCACATATAAACTAGTTACTAAAATGCTGCAGCACACCAAAAATATACTATTTTTAAAGGTATATGTTGACTCATTCACACCAGATGGCTACTGTTGTGTTGGCTGTTGTCACTTTTTATTTGACGATCTGAGGGAAAAGGGGTCAGTGCCCCTGACTAAATATAAGTGGTCAGGTACTGCACATTCTAAAAACTCTTGTCGCACACCGGCTGACAACCTCTGGCATTCCAACTGTGTCAAAAGATTGGATGTCATCTAAATGTCCATCAGCAGAGAGCGGCTTAAATACTGCTCCCTCCACAGTCTGGAATTTGAGTAAAACGGGCAGTTAAAAAAGAGTGAGTCGGCCTTCCATCAATCAGCTATGTGAAATGACCAACAAAATAGACTGGTAAATGAAAAGAGTAATGACTAAAATAGAGGTATAGTACGCTCTGCTACTCTTGTGTCTTAAACAATGTACGCACGGACACACAACTGGAACGGAAACCGTTAGAGGATTCTAAGGAGAGGGACCAGGCAAAGGGGCTAGAACGAAAGGGAAATTTCCTGCCTCCTGTACATCCTGAAATGTTTTCCAAAAACTGTCTTTAGCAAAAAGATAAATTTTAAAAATGTTTTTATGAGAGGGACCTAAGAAGAATGGGAGCACATATATTAATTGCTGAGTAGCATTAGCATAAGGAGGCCTTAACTCATTCTTCCATCTGTCCACTCACTCATGCAACGAATAACCGCGGGGCCCCTGTCCGAGGCCAGGCCCTGCTCCAGATGTGGGCAACGCCTGGAAACAGCCACCAAAAGCGTTTCACATCCTTCCTCACCACCACGACGTCTAGCCCCAGCTGGCCACGGCACTTGATTGTGCGTACTTGTAAAAACCGTGAGCTTGACTTCGCCACACGCATTAAAGACTCTCATTTCCCATCCACCCTTGTCCCCTGCACCTTGAATGCTGCCGCCCAGATCCATCCCCCTTGCACACACTGGCCGTGTTCCCACCTTTCTCAGGCTGTCCATGGCAGTGAACTCCACGTGCGGCCCCAGGACCGTCAGCATCCCCTGGGGGCTTGCTGGAAATGCAAGTTCTCAACTGGAGCCGAAGCTCAAGTTTGAGAGCCAGTGGTCTACAGGAACTTACACTTTTCTACCAGGTATATTCACTTTTCTGTATTTCCAATGACATTTATTCTTTTTTTCACCCCCTCCAAATAATTTTTTTTTTTACCATTCTTATCCACTAAGCTACTTCTTTTCTCCCAAAGGTTTACCTAAGAAAATAATTACTTTCTATACAAGCCAGATAACGTTGTGTTCCAATTCCAACTGATTTTATTTTTTTTAAATTGACTAAGAAATAATTCGTGGACATAACACAGCCGGTGGCTTCTCGTCTGAGTGCAGATCCAGCCGCCCCGCTGGAGAGCGGAAGGCCTCGGGTGAGGCCCTCCGGGCAGCGCGCCCGTCCCCCCATCGGTAAAGCTGGAGACAACGGGACCTGCCACACGGGGCTGTCGGGCAGATTAGAGGAGAGAAACCATGTGAAATGCTGGAGACAGACCAATCATTTACTTTTATGTATTCCACAGTTCCTGCTGTGCTGCAAAGCATATTTAACCTATTAATGAAACTAATTTCCTCTATTGCTCATCCATAAATCCAGTCTTATTACCCACAACTTCCTACTACCTAAAACGGATAAAGTGTTTCGTGTCTCTTCTCTTTGCGATCCGTTTTCCCACCTTTCTTTCTCCTTGCTTTGTGCTTTGTCTCTATATAATAAATGCCTTGAACTTACGATCTTACTACAGTATAAATTATCCCGCGGCACCAAGTAAACACAGTCAGGGGAAAAGAAGACATTCGGGATGCTTTGCAAGACTTTCAGACTGTCAGCAGACTCGAGTCGGCGACTACAAACCAAAGCAGAGCTTTCCAGCTGAATGTTCCTTCATATGTAAAACAGAGTACTCAGGATCTCAAGTACAAGAATTATGATAAACTTGGGGATAAGCAGATTGCAAAAGGCGCTACAACACACTTCCTAGCAAATATTTTGGCAAATTCTTTCCATTCTGATTCGGAAGAAACAGATAAGCAGCAGAAAATGCCAATGGCTCTACAGGAGCCAGGCGCGCTGCCTCTTCCAGATATTTTTGCGTGGCACTTGTTGGGAGACATCGAAATCCGCAGTAAAGAGAAATAAGCTGCTTCCTGCAGAGAGCTTTCCGACGTTCAGACGCTTTCACCAGTCTGCTCCAGCAATTTCCAACCGGCGTGTCCTGAGAAGCTGGGAAACGTGCGGTATCTGACTGACCTCCTTTCCCTTAGACTGTCAGAAAAACGACAACGGTCAGCACAAGAGCTGACCAGGGTGAGCGCCCTGTCCTGAACCACAAATATAGGTCATATAATGGAGCTGCATCTTATCGGTCACAGTGCACCATAAAGTTGGATCTGACTGGTTAATTCTTGGTACCAGAAATCTTTATACACAAGTATAGGCACCTGATTATTTTTAAAAGTCGCTTCGGAACAATAAGGATAGATAATTACTATCATTATTTTTTGTTTGTAAATCGATCAAAATTATACCTATCATTTTGTCAGATCAGCAAGAAATATATATTTGTTGGTGTACCGCAGAATTTTGGTAATCAGTGCACATGTGCTGTGAGATGAAAAAGGCTGAAAAACTGATCGTCTACTCTCTCACCATCATTTTACACAGGAGAAGAGACACACGCGCTGAGCGGTTAGACGACGGTCCGAGCACTTGGTCCGCGATGCGGCCAGGCTGGAAGCTAGCTAGAGAAGTGCGGGATGAGCAGCTGCATTTACAAGCGCATAAAACAGCCATGGGATCGATGAGTAGCTGACGTCAACTCAGCCTGCGTTCTGCCAAGTGTGGAAGTTATTCAACCACAGCTCACTCTAAGCACACATGGAGTTTATCTACAAACACATTTTTCATTATTAATCAAGTATTGGTTTTGTTGGCATCATTTTCTTCCAACAGAATTGTATGCAATAAAATACCCTTCACCACAAGGCTCGGTTTCACAGAGCTTTCCTGAGAAGGGTCATTCTGGAAAACACATTCTGAGGCCCCATCGGGGCAACTCTCTTCTGGGTGCGTGCTGTGCCATCATCTTCGGTAGCGTCTCCACTTCGGCTGTTTAGCGTGCAACCTGGCCAGGCCCTGGCTTGTCACAGTGCCATTGCCCTTGGCACAGTCCCCCAGGGCCACTTGATGCTGCATAAACATTTAGGGCTACTATGTCCTCTTGGTGGATTGACCCTTTGGTATACGAACCCTCTTCTTTATCCCTAGTTACACCCTTTGCTCCGAAATCTACTTCGTGTGGTATTGGCAGAGCCACTCCAGCGTTCTTTTGATGAATGCCGGCACGGCGGATAGTGTTCGTCCTTTCACGCTGCCACGTATTTTCACTTAAAGCGCGTTTCTTGTAGATGGCATACAGGTGGTCTTGCTTTTTAGTGGGGTGTTTGGACTATTTATCTTTAATGAGATTATTGGTAAGAACTGGTTTAATCTACCATTTTTCTATTAGTCCCATTTTTTTTCTTTGCGCCTTTCCCCCCTCCTCTTCTGTTTTAATTCCTTTGTTGGCTTGTTAGCCAAAACCCTCTGTTGCGTTATTTAAGTGGGTGCTGTGGGATTTTCACCCACACGTGTAACTCACCCAGTCTACCTGCAGGGACGGCTCACAACTGCTCCCACGGAGTAAGAAGCCCCGGTGGGTACCTCTGTCTCCTCCCACCTGCGCTTTGTGCTGTTGCTGTCACACTTTTGGTTTCTCCATGTTATAAACCCCACCTACATCATTATCATTTTTACATGAGCAGGCGACATCTTTTACAGAAACTTAAACTGGGGGAAAGCCACCTGTATTTACCTCCGTAATGACCACTGGGGGCGCCCCTGCAGGGTCTGTCACTAAATCCGCAGTTTTTGCAGGATTTGCGACTCCACTGCGCAACGGTACTGTTGGATATTTGACCCAAAAATGCGTGGGCAAGGCGGGCAGGAACGGACACAATGGCCAACAGGGACAAATATCTGAGTGAAAGCTAATGTTATAACCATGTAACCAATAAATCAGCCAACTCTGTCACGGCTGCTTTCACAACCTCAAAATTGTAGACACTCGGAACAGCGAATACTCGAATTATAAGAATGTTTTATAACACTGTAGCAGATTCTCATCCACATTAACTAATATTTAGCCGAAAATAAATCAACACAACAACACATTCAACAAGTACCTACTGAGCCCCTGCTTTGGGTCTGCCACTGTTCTAGGCACTGAGGAAAACCACACGAACTAGTCAAAATAGAGCAAAAATTTAAAAATCCCCGACTGCGTGGAGCTGACATTCTAGAGGCATCTCCCAAGCATCTCATGGGGGGGGGGGGGGCCCTGAGAAGGAGATGATCCCTGTTTTCACCAAACTCACGCTGAAGAGAACCTAAACATTTTCCTAACTAAAATATAACGGAGGCTTACATACAAAGTTCCACACGGTAACAGAGAAGCTCACCTTTTCATCACGTTGCCACAGAATTTTAAGACCCTGAAGAGGAGCAGCTAACCCTCCTTCCAGGTGGGATCAGGTTCACAAGCACCACGTGACATTAAGGGGAAAAAGTGGTCCGTTCCTGTCAGAGCCAAGCACGTGCACTCCTCGAGCAGCCGGTGGTTTTACACCGGATGTGAATTCGTTTGAAAGGCTAAGCCGTATCGTATCGAGGACGCGCAACAACAGAGACCTGGCTCCTGATGCCGCGTGGGCTTCGCAAGCAGCAGGAGCCCTGGGTTTCTCTGCGGCGCTCCCTGGGGCAGGGAGTCCGAGCACTGAACGTAGCTGAATGTCGGAGAGGTTTGCTGAGCGCTCGCCTTATGTTTTAGCAAGAGAACATTTGGTTGTACGAAACAGATGCCTACTGAACAGCTTAAATGCAAAAGAAAGCTGACTGAAGAGGAACGGGGCTATTCCGTGGAACCCAGGGGCAGGAAGCATCGCTGGAGACCACGGGGATGCGAACCAGGGATGAGGAGAACACTCGGAACCAAGGCTGTCACGTGTCTCACCACGTGTCTCTGCGCCTGCCGGCAACTGTCTCCACCTTCTCTGCCTCCGCAAACCCGCGTACTTTCCCAGCCCACGTTGGGAAAGTCATCTGCTTCAGCCCACAACTGAGACTGGGAGTCCGAGCGAGGCCTAACCTGCTCATCCCAGTCCCCCAATCACCTGCCCCCGGGGCCAGGGGTCCCCATCCCCGTCCAACCGGCAGAGACCAAAAACCAACTCAAGTACTGTGGACATGCCAGCCTCTAGGGGGCTGGGGAGGGACTCAGAGCAAGGAGCCCCTGCAAAGGTGTCCACTACCTTTATACTGCCTGCTGGGCCAAGGTAAAACAAAAGAAAACCTCAGCGCATGCAAAGGGAGCTTCTGTGTAGTTCCTGACCAGTGACTGAGAGGCAGGTCCTCGTGATCACCCCCTCAGCCAGGCATGACCCCCCAGAGCTGGAGGCAGGGCCCTGTTTGCCTCTCACCGAGGAAACTGGAAGAGGAGTAGGTGCCTTCCTGCCCACAAGCCCTCAGCAGCAGCCGGATAAAAGATGTTTCATCCTGAGCTAGTGCCAGGGCCACAGCAATGCTGTTTCACTTACGAAAAGGACGCAGACAAAAGAAAAGGGTCTCTCGGAGAAGCCGGAAGGATGCGGTGAGTGTACGCCCTCGCCGACCAAGCAGACAGGAATCGGGCTTGGCAGTCCACCCGCTCTCTGGGTCAGGACCCTCCGCCCTGACGGAGGGCGGCGGGGCTGAAGGAGCTCCGAGCACACCCCAGACCAGGAGCAGTCGTTAACGGTGACATGAGTAATGACGGCCGGTCATTCGAGGGGACGTCAAGCCCGCCCGGCAGCTGCGGACGGGCACCCGTGCCAGTGTGCGGCGCGCCCTCCCGCCTCCCACAGGGGGCCAGCCAGAGTGTGGTGATGAAACCGCGCGGAGTGGAAATGGGATCTAAATGAGCTTAAACTGATTTATGTTGGCTTTTGTAAAGATTACTCGATATCAGGAAAGTGCTACCACTGTGAAATAATGTCGACCATCCTTAAGACCTCTGCCTAATGGTACTTGCACAGAATATTTATATTCCTCATCATGGGAAACAAGAACCATAATGGATACCATTTTTGTTTTATTAGGGATGCATATTTAAATTAATCTGCTATTTGCCTAAACAATTAGCTGCCTCTGTTTGTGTGCACAAAGCCAAAATCGCAATTAGGCTTCCATCAAAAAGATAAGTCCCAACAAAAACTGTCCCGGAGGGGCCGTAAGAGCTCAGGGCAGAACTTCCCAAAATTACTTTTTAGCATAATGGTAATTATGGTAATTGCTTGAAAGGTAAATAACTGCTGAACTGGTTTTGATAAAACACACAATTGGTATTGCCCCTCCCCTTTAATCTTTTTTGATGCAGAAAAAAATTTTAAACAGGTTACCAGTTCAAGAAGTCACAGACTGGGGGCTTCTTGGACGGCAGAGTTTGTCTCGTGGTCTTTGGTGCTTTCCTCACCAGTGCCTCCTTCAGCCCGGAGGGAGCTCCCCCTCTCGGAGCTCGCACCATAAACACCGGAGGCTGGTCTCTGCCCCACAGCAGTTAAGTAGACGGGATGGATTAACTGCAGTTCAGAGACACCAAATGAAGCTGACTATTTATAAAGACAGCTGGCAATCTCAGCTTCCACCATGTAAATACACACCTGCCTACCAGATATTAAGCAGGAGTCAAAAGAAACTCTGCAAAAAAAGAGAAAAGGCATTTTCACAAGAATTTTAAATAGACCTGTGGCACTCACTAAGCGTGTACCTCTTCATTAAGCCCACAGAACATCACCACGAAGGGTACACCAGAAATGTAAACGCAGCGTGAGGTCTGAGAGGACAACAAGATTTGCTTCGTGGAAGAGGTGGCCGTTGGTGATTAACACCAGCGCAAACAGCAAGGGCCATAGAGAAGGGCCAGATCGCAGACGGTCTCGGAAAGGAAAGAGCTGAACGCAATCTGTTCTTCACCCGGATGCTGCAGCCACCGCGTGCACGTCACCCTCTGCATTCCCACTACACACGACCCCAAAGCTGAACTCTGCCACTCATAAAACAAACAGACAGACAGACAAACAGACACACCAGTGAGTATGAAGTATTCTGAAATGCTGCATTTTAGATTAACAAGCAAGACAATCTGGGGGAACCAGGGGACTAGGTATTGGTGAAGAAATAGCACTTTTTACTATCTTTTGATACTATTTGTTTTCCTACATGTAATAGTATAACAATCTATTTTAACTTGTATACAAGTCTTTATAAATAGTATATGATTAATGATAGGGCACTTTATTATTTATTATTAATGGCAATCTTAATCTGCATGATTTCATATTTGACTCTGATGTACAAAATTCAGTTAAAAATTCAAATTCTACTTCTGACCCATCAATGGGTTAAGGTGAATTCAACTCCAAAAAACCCCACAACATGCCCCAACTTCCTGGCCCAGACCAGGTGGGGCAGGGCAGGGCAGGGCAGGGCGGCCCAGCGGGCGTGCAGTCCTAGCCTCCTTGTTCTCTCTCTCCTCTCCTCTTCTCTTTCTCAAATCCTGCCTCCTGCTAAAGAGAAAATGTGTCTATCTTCGAAAATAGCTGCACTCATATGTTGACTGACATAACTGTAATATTTAGAAGCGTAACTTAGGAATGATGCTGGTAACTGTTGAAGCTGAGTGATGAGAATGAGGGGGCTCATCATACTGTTCTGTACCACAATAAAAGGGCTTTTAAGAACAATAATTTGAAAGGGTATCAGCAACAAAACTAATACCTTATAAAAGTAAAAAATATTACTTCTGTTTACAAATATTTCCAGTAGCTACACCACAAAGCGACTTCTCAGGACAAGCAAGTTTACAATGCAAATTCCAGGGATGACATTTTGTAGGTTTTTGAAACCCCATACCAAACCCTCAAAAGACCTTAAGACCATATTATCAACTCCCTTTCAGTAAAAGTATTAAATGGCTCACACAAAAAAGAAAAACTCCCTAAGTAAAAATTTAGGTTACGGCTAAACAGCAGTCAGTCCTGAGTTGCGTGGAGCCAAGTGAGGAGGAGGAAATGGAACCCACAGACAGTCCGACCTCTCACTGAGGCCTTCGGGTCCCAGGGCCGCTCTCCCCAGCGCGCAGGCGGGTTTTGCCGGGGGGGGGGGGACGGCTGCCCCTGCGGGCCGAGGCTCTGGTCCCCCCCCCACGTGAGGAGGGTCACTAGGACCCAATACAGAGCTCTCTCCTGAACTCCAGACCCCCGGGGCCACCTGCCTTAAAACCAGTGGTCTTCAGACTAAAATAATTTAAAAAACCTAGGTCTCCCATTCACATTATTTATATATATATATATATATATATATATATATATGAGCAACAACTGTTTATCATAAGTTTTAAAATTGTGCCCCGAAATGTAATTTTCAGCATACTTCTAAATATTGACATTTTTAAATAAAATGGTTACATTGTTTTTTAAAAAAGTGTTCTTTGGAAACTAAAGACCACAGATTAGATACTCACTACTGTGCATTTTTAAAAAGGGGGGTGGGGGGAATCAGCAGCAAGGCGCAGAAGCACAGCGTGCGTTGAGGGCCGGGAGCCGTGTGACCATCCCCAGGACAGCTTCCAAGCTCAGGCCCCCGGCTCAGCCAGACGCAGGAAGGGCGCAGAACGTTTTCTTCCTGAGTAATCATTTAACATATAGAAGCATCGCATTCTTGTCCCCAGAGAAAAAGAATCTAATCTTGTTTAATAATCTGACATTCATTTTTTAATTTTAAAACATTTCAGGCTTACCAAAAAGTTGCAGTGACTACGCAAAGAGCCACAGCACACCCTCACCCAGCTTCCCGAATGCCGGCACGTCGCCTGGCCAGGCCTGCACAATCAGAGCCAGAAATTAAAGCCGAGACCATGCTTCACCTACAGACTTTACCTGCAGTTCATCCACTGTCCTCACAGCACCCCTTTTCTGGTCCAGGACCCAGGCTTCCACATCGCACTTAGTTGCCCTGTCTCCTTCACCCACCCCGACTGGGACAATTCGGCCCTTCTTTGTCCTTTCATGACCTTGACACTTGAAGAGTACCACACACTCACCTCGCAGAAGGCTTCTCGTTGTCTCATGTTCACTCACGTTTACAATCAAGTCGTGCGTTTTGGGGGGAAAGAGCACAGAAGTGAGGTTGTGTCTTTCCAGGGTGTGACGTCGGGAGGCACAGGACATCACTGACTCCTGCCTGGTGCTGACAACCTGCATCACGTGTCCGGGCGGCACTGCCAGGCGTCCCCACCGCAAAGTCACTGTCCTTCTCTTTGGGGAGACAGTCTGAGACCGTGCAAATGTCCTGTTTCTCATCACACTGCCTTTAGTTTCCACTGATGATTCGTGCCTGCGACGATTAACATCACGGTGCTTGCCAAATGTTTTCCACTTTCTCGTCCCTTCTCCATATATTTAACTGAAATGCTGCTATCAGGAGACACTATCTATTTACATCTCAGTAAGGACTCACAGATATTTACCTCATTCTGTAGGTTACAATCCATTGCTATCATCGTATTTTTTTACTCACAGTGTCACTGATTTGGCTGCTGGGAGCTCCAGTGTTGTCCTATTGTCCTATAAATAGAAGCTGCCCCTTCCCACATTTTATTTTTAAACATCGTTACCTTCTGGCCTCACGGGATGACCAGGGTCATGCCCTGTCCCTGGTGCCTTTTACTGAAGAATTCATGGTATTTAGAAACCAAAAGCTAGGTACCAGCTGTTGCTGAGTATTAGCAGGGTGGCACAGTAAGTTCTTAGAACTCCTCGGAAATAGAATGACCAAGTCTGGGTCTTCACCTCAAAGGTCGTAAGTCAAACTCTTAAAAATATGCAGGAAAGCCTTTTGCGGCCTTGGAAGGGAGGGCTGCAGAGAGGCGCCGCCCCAGGAAGCCCTTCTGTAGGGCGGCAGGCACACTCCTGCTCCTTCGGTCCCGCCTGGGCCAGACAGAGGTGAGGAAGAGGAGCGACTCAGAGTGCAGGGTCCCCCTCGTCCACGGGGAACGTGTTCCCCGTCCCCCAGGGGACGCTCGAAGCTGAGGATTTGGTACTGTCGTGTATATATATATTTACATTTAGGGCTACAGTCTGTTTTCAGTCCGCTTTCCTGCAACATGAGGTAAAAGGTTCACGGGGTGAGGAGGAAAAAGCACACAGATGCCTGCTTGTTATATTATTTTACATATATATGTGTATACATACGTGTGTGTATATATTTACACTTAGGTCTATGTATACACAGATGTGTGTGTGTATACACCTATGTATATACATACATATATATATTTATATATTTACATTTAGGGCTACAATCTGTTTTCAGTCCATTTTCCTGCGACATGAAGTAAAAGGTTCCTGGATGAGGAGGAAAAGGCACCGAGACACCTGCTTGTTATATTATTTTACATACATGTGTACATATAGGTATGTGTATATATTTACACTTAGGTCTATGTATGCACAGACCTGTGTGTGTGTGTGTGTATACACCTATGTATATACATACATATATATACTTATATATTTCCATTGAGGGCTACAGTCTGTTTTCAGTCCGCTTTGCTACGACATGAGGTAAAGGTAAGGTTCCTGGGTGAGGAGGAAACGGCACGCAGGCGCCTGCTTGTCTCGACATCCCTTGTTGAGAAGAGGACCGTTTCTTCACTGCACTCCCTCAGCATCTCTGTAACACCCTTCTGGCGGGTCTTTCCCCCGACGGCACTCCACCCCCTGGACTCCGGGTCCCCGGGGGCCGGTGCCCCAGTGCCAGTTCCCGCGGTTTTGCAGGGAGTCTGAAGCCCAGTGGGCTGAGTCCTCGTGCTTCATGCTGCGGTTGTGACATTCTTCTTGGCCCTACGCGTTTTTTTAGATTTTAAATTTTAGAACCAGCGTATCATTCTCTCCCCCCAAAAGCCTGCAGGGACTTTGACTGAGACTGGACTGATCTCTAGGCCAACCGGAGGAGAGCTCCTCTCCTAACAACATTCGCTCTTCCGTGAGCACGGCGGCTCTCTCCACCTACTTGGGTGCTCCTTAATCCCTCTCGGGAATACTTTGTAGTTTTCAGCATATGGGACAAACATAACTTGCTGGATTAATCACCCTCTATCTTACATTTCGATGCAATATCAAACTATTACTACTGCACTAAGTAGTACGGCAAGCACAGTGTTAAACAATAGTAGTGAAAAGGAACATCCTCGCCTTGTCTCCAACCTTAGAGGGAAAGTACTGCCTTCTGCCGGTCAATATAAAATCAGCTCTGGGTTTCCCATAGATCCTCTCGAGCTGATGCAGGAAGTCCCTTCTACGTCAATTAGCTAAGAGTTTTTGTCACGAACACAAGTTGGTTTTTGTCAAACATTTTTTGTTTCATGGAGACAATCACATGGTTTTTCTTTACGGTCTATAAACATGAGTTATATTCACTGATTTTCAACTGTTAAACTAACCTTGGATTCCTGAGGTGAACACTAACTGGGTATGATACATCACCTTTTTGATGTATGGCAGGGTCCACTTTATTTCACTGAGGACTTCTATTACATCTACATTCATGAGGACTATCAATCTGCAGTTTACTCCTTTTCATGTACCTGTTATTCTTTTTCCTCTTTATTTAGTTTTAGTATCAAGGTAATGTTGGCCTCATAAGCTGAGTTGGGAAGTTTCCTCCTAGCTTATTTTTACAGAAGTGTATGGAGTTGGCATGATTTCTACCTTAAATGTGTGGTAGAATTCACCAGTAAAGCCACTGAGCTTGCTGCTTTCTTTGTGTAAGACTTATAAATTACAAATTCAATTTTTAAATAAATATAGAGCTATTTAGTTTTTCTAGTCCTTTAAGTGACTCTTGGGAGTTTGTGTCTTTCAAAAATCAATTTATCCATTTCATCTAACTGGTTTAATGTACTGGTATAAAGTTGTTTGAATATTTCATTATAGTCCTCTTACCATTAGTAGTATCTGTAATGAAAATACAGATATTACTGATACTGGTAATTAATTTCTTTTCTTTTTTTCCTGATCACTTTGGCTAGGGTTCATTAATATGACTGATCTTTTTAAAGGAACAAGTTTTCTGTTTCACTGATTTTTCTGTATTTTTTTCTCTTGTCTATTTCATTGGTTTCTGTTCTTACCTTTACTACTTTATTCCTTACACTTACTTTAATTTTCTTCTTCTAGTTCCTTAAGGTAAAAAAGTTACAATGCTGATTTGAGAGAAGCATCTGATGCTATGAATTTCCCTCTAAACACTGCTTTAGCTGCATCCCATACACTCTGATTTATTGTTTTTCATTTCCATTTGGTTCAAAATGTTTCCTAATATCTTTTGTTGTTTAGAATAAGTATGTAGTTTAATTTCCAAACTATTTAGAGCTTATCTCCACCCCAGGCCTGGAGTCAGCCTTTCTGCCAGTAGCCTCGGACCCTTTCAGTGGACAGTGATATTTTCAAGATCCTCATGCTCACTGTGCTAATCCCCTTTGGGCTGTTACTGCGTCCACACCTTCTAATCAAACAAAGCTAGAACACATGTGGACATATGTACACACAAACACACACATGTACCTCTAAGTACTTCTCTGTCTGTATTGAAAATCAGAATTCTACAGACACCTGGTATTCCAATCGCTCGATTGGGTTCATTCTGATTACCTGCTTTCCACAGCTGCACCTCCCTTCCCCAACAGTAGGAAAACGGGCTCCCGGCACCTTCAGTACACGCACCTGCTCAAGCTCCCTACCTGTTGCCAACCTCCCAAACACCCAGACCTCCCGCTCCACCCATCCCTGGCCTTGCTGGGGGGGGCCTTCCTACCCCACGTGCCTGCCCCTGAAGAAGGCACGTTGTGCTTTTAAAACAAGAATACATTCCATACATATATTTATTCCTGCTTTACAAGAGCCCTGGGGTTTAGAATGGAATAAATGCTGCAACTAAAATTGTAAGTATTGAAAAGAAAATTGAATTCTGACTTAAAATTTTATTAATTTTCTTCCAAAAAACAAACTCATGCTTGGTTTTCATTAGCTACATTAAGAACTTGGCCAACTTATTTCTCGAATCTCAGCTATTTTCCCAAAGCGTCCCTGTGCTGTTTACGGTTCCCTCCCGTTTGTAAGCTTGAATGTATATAATAAGACGGGCAGCTACTGTGAATTCATGCACCACACCGTGTCTCGCTCAAAGGCAGTTTTAGGTAAAACCATCCGATGAGGCAAAGGATTAACACCAAACCTTGAACCGTAAATTCCACGTGCCACGTTTTCTCTGCATGAAAAAAATATTTTAGGTTATTTTCACTAATAACTTCAAACCTTCGTCGTACTTGCACCAGAAACGGATCCCGTCAGTCTGCACCCACCGCGTGAGAACTCCCCTCTGCAGTGTTTTGTCAAGTCGAGAGCTGGCAGACCTCAGGAGCTCATCTGTGCGCCCTCGGCGTGAAAACAGAGCGCTGACCGGCAGGTCGGTGACCTCTGTGCCGACAGCCTGTGACCACCAAATGCAAATTCAAACACGGAGACCTCGTGGCACACTCCGTTGCAAAGTCAAAAGATCCAGATTGTTGTACTATTTTTAGACCAGCCTAACCAACACACAGGTCTTAAATGTCTTCCTAAAGGCCTCACAACTGCCCACACTCACGACTGCGCCTGCGGGCCCCACCTGAGGCGCAGTGTTTCTGTTCCGCAACCTCCTCCGTCACGGGAACACAGCTCCTACGGCTTACCTATGAAATCCAGTGCCCTCGTCCGCACCGGGTGGCAGTCGACTTTGAAGTTCAAAGCCTCAGGAAGCACTTCCCCCCAACAGAAAGAGCCACCTCAGTTCGGAGCTCTGCATTTCAATTTTAACTCCACTCTGAATGGCTTTAAAATGTGGGCATTCCTAGTGTTAGGAAATTGTTTAAATCTATTCATGTAACTTATCTTTTAAAAGGACCACACTGGGTATTGTTTGTTTGTTTTTGTCAGAGAGTTGTCCCATTTGTTTGTCCACTGAGAGTCTGAGTGTGTCTCCTAAAGCTAATACGCACAGCAGGCAAAGGTTTCAGGCAAGAACTAATTATCGAAACTTCTAAGAGAAAAATGACCAGAAAAGAAAAGTCTGGAAAAAACCCCACAAAACTCTCCACAGGCCGCGGCCCGGCGCCCGGCCGCCTCCTGGCCGTGCTTCAGTGAGTCCACAGCCCGTCCCCAGAGCATCCACTCCGACCGGGGAGGGCAGGCCACCGAGTGCTGCGTTCAGAGGTGAGGGCGGTACATGCAAATGTTGTCTGTCATCCACGTACAAATGAGAAACACACGCGAAATTACCCAGAACTGACCTGTTCCAACCATAGAACTTCTCCCGGTGGCTGCCTAACTGCAACGCGGCCCCACTGCTCTCGCTGCAGAGGAGTGTGGGGAGTCCCGCTGCCAGCAGGGCGGCGAGTGAGAACTCAGTCACGGCAGCCCCAGGCGGCAGGCCCCGGACCGTGGAGCGTGTGGGCCAGACGGCTGCACCGGGAGAGCCGCAGAGGTGGCTGAGCCGCTCTGCCTTGCTCGACGGCACCGCAGGAAGACGGCTGTAGGGGCCCCACCTAGGCTCCCACGTGCTAACATGCACCGGGTCTCGTCTCTCCCCCGCTACGGATAAGAACTCTGCACCTACAAGTGTGTCATCTCACTCCCTCCAGAGAGCGAGTTCTCCACACACACTCCGAGAACGAATGGGGGTGGGTTTCCAGGACGCTGCCGTTCCCTGATGCTGCGGCTCCGGGCCAGCGGCAGGCGAGCATGGAGCAGATGGAGTCCTGGCAAGGTCTCCCACTGTCCCTGCATTAGCAGCATCTGCTCATTACTCAGAACCTTCGCCTGCTTTATCTAATGCTCCAGGAAAAGCATTTTGATTTGATTCATTTCGGTACGGTAACGTGCAACACAATTAGTGGTAAAATCAAACTGGAGGATGGCCAGTGCTGACAATCGGAAACAAGGCAGAAGAAATATGAGGCCAGTGGGTTGGAATTCAAAAAATCACAACTGTGGATCACCTTGCCAAACCTCGGCACCCCAGGTGGGGGTGCAGTGTTCCTGCCGGGCGAGGAGGCGGCGGGGGGGCTCACCGTCTCCCAAAGCAGGTTCCCTCTCCCCTCCGGATCCGCGTCCTGTGTGCACGGACAGACCAGCAAGGGTCTCAACGGCTACAGAGCTTCCCTCTGGCACAACCAAGGGACTGAAGCTCATCAACACATTCTATTTCCTAATTCTTCTCCTCTGTGGGGTACAGTTACAGATTTCACATAGCAGACCCCACAGGGTAAGTTTCCTTTCTGCCCTGTTGTGCCTAAGAAGTGCCTGCTCGCTGCTCCTGGAAAGGAGCAATGCAGAAATGAACCTCTGATCATCCCGATCCATCTTTGCCCAGGAGTAGCTTCTCACAAACATGTTGGTATAAATATCACAGCGACAATCTGTTAAACCACAGTGAAACCAAAGACAATGCCACCTGAGGTCTGGGGGAGAAGTGAGAAGTTGTTGTTTACCTCGGAAATAGTAACAGCCCGGATCAGACTGGTAACACGACTCGGAGGGATGGAGAGGCAGGAAAACACAAGAGCTCTCATCAAAGAAACAACCCGAAGACCAAGAGGAATTCGAAACAAACCCAAGGTCTAGTGTAAACACACAGGCAGCCATGGAAGCGGAGCAGGTCGTACCTAGAGTGGGGACATCCCCAGCGCAGGACACCAACCCCGGGAGGACCCGGCCGGCAAACGTGACGATGCAAATGGGAACAACCAGGTGGGCCTACTGGGCCGAAGTTAACATCCAGAAGCAGACCGACGAGCTGAGAGAATTCACACCTGCAAAGTGGTAAAGGCAGCGCCGCAAACCAGCGAGGTGGAGACGGGCTTTCTAAACACAGATGCGGGAAAACAGGCTACACTCAAACCCCTGTCTCATAACACCAGTCCAGGATGGACTCTCTGTTGACCAGGATTTAGATACAACACCACGAGAAGAAAAAGGAAGAATTGCAAGTAGCAGGTACACATGTGAAAACCTCACCCTAAGAGAAATGTAAACCGCAACTACATTTGGATACCACTTCCTAGCTATCAAAATGACAAACACCTGAGCGTCTGACACAGGCTTTGCTGATAAAACTGTAGGGAGATGAGCACTCCTTCACACCTTGCTGGTGAGAGTGCAAAATGGCATTACCCCACTTGCATTTTTATGGACAGCTGTCCTCCTGCACTCACACGAGCTGTCACACACACGGGGTTTCCCGTGACAACACTGAGACGGCCGACGATCAGAAACAACAAACACGCCCGTTCCTCGGGGAGGGCCGTGTGAAGGAACCGCGGCACTCGCACAACGGGACCCCGCGCAGGGGCGGAGCAGCAGTGTACGCTGCGCACGCTGGCACAGGCGGCCTTCCGAGACGCGCCACGTCATCACACCACTGCTCACAACCGCCGAGAGGACAAGCCACCGGCGTGCCCACCAGTGGCGAGCGAATGAAACACACGGTGCGCACGCAACGGAATGGTGTTTACCCACGAACAAGGACGGGCCCCTGCCACTGGTGACCACATGGACGGACCTTGAGCGTGTCTGCTCAGTGACACAGGTCAGAAAGAGAAGGACGAGCACTGTGTGACCACTTGCATGTGGAACCTAAAGAAGTCAAACCTGTAGGAACGGTAACGTGGTGGTGACCCGAGGAAAAGATTTACGATGTCTAAACGTACAAACTTCTAACAAGCAGTAATCGAGCCTTAAGTATAATGAATTCAGACAAGAATATGGTGTTATAATTATGTGATATAATAAATACCACAACAATGGCAATTGTATTACACTATATAAATGTGTGAAATTAACTAACACACTATCAAGCTTAAACTTACACATTGTTACACATCAAATTTATACAACTAAAAAAGATACGGCACTAAGTGAAAAAAAGCCAAGTTATGGAATACTACAAAGCAGTATGTCATCCTTTGTTCAAATGGAAGGGATAAAGAATTGATATTCGTATTTGCTTACATTTGCAATGCAGAAATGCTGGAAGGATCGACAACATCCTGAAATACACGGCTGCGGTAGCACTGAGCGGGCAAAGTGAATAGAAGTGAAATGTCTCAATACATGTGCATTGTGCTATTGTTTGTATTAGTTTGATTTTACAGCCCTAAAATGTTTACTTGGTCAAAAATATTTATTATAAAATAAATCCACCCCTTTATGGATTAAAATATTAAAATCACACACACAACTACCACCTAGAAAAACAAACCATAAACGTAGTCCACTGAAGAATGACAAATTGAAAAGATATTTGAAATAGTTCTTAGTCCTTTCTTTTCAACCAGAAAGGATAACAACCCAAAGAAAAAACGGGGAAGAATGCACAATTTGCAGAGAAAGAAACACATACCACTAATAGGAAGTAACACGACGGGAAGATGTTCACGCATACTCACAGGAAAGCAAACAGAAACCGCAGTGAAACTCCACTTCCGCCTCTGAGAGGCACAAGGAAACAGTCGCTCTCGCGTGCTTTTGGTGAGACTGACTATAAACTGGAGGAATGTTTTAGGCTGGGGTGGGGGGGCGAGGGGGATCTGGCGATCTTTATTAAAACGTAGAGCACCTGTAGCCTCCAACCTGGGAATTACTAGTCATTCACCCTGTGGATACACCTGCACGAGGCCATCCCAATATTTGCTCAAGGTATTGCTTGCAGCAGTTTTTAATAACAAAGACAAGCACTCCAAAGGCGCCTCGCTGAGGGCCCTAGGGAGTGAGTGCATTACAGCACAGCCAGAGAATGCAACACTACAGAGGCTGGGAAAGAATGAGGCTCACCTGCGAGTGCCAGCACAGGAAGACACCTGGATGTGGTGCGGGGCGAAGAAAGCAAGGTGCAGAGAAATACCCAGAGCAGGACCCACGTGTAAAATGTGCGGGGGCCTGGAGGTGGAGGGGCGGGGAGGGCCCCTTCAACTTCTTTTTGGATACATTTCCTTTTACATGTTAGACTTTTCTGCTCTGAATTCTATGAATTTTTTGAACCAAGTATTTAAAAAATATTTTGGCGATTATGTGCCACGTGTTTACGGGAGAAAGTAGTTTCTCTGTCAAATCTACATGGCTCCCAACCTTTCGGAGCCACGGCAGCGACGAGGGTGACAGACAACCCTGACAACGGAGAACCGGCCGCACGCTTGCACGTCACCTCGCGCTGCACTTCCAAGTCCACGAGCCACGAGACGCGGGCACAGCTAGGGCAGGTGCACGTCTCCGTGTCTCTGCGTGTACCATCACACAACCAGAGCGACAAGCACGCGTGGCCCCGGAGACACACCGCAGGTCTGGATCCTCCACTGACTAATGGCTCAGCCTCAAGCAGATCGCTTCGCTGGTTACCCTGCACCTCAGGCTCCCCATCTGAAGACAGCTGTGTGTGTGGCGGGGGGGGGGCTACCGGACAACCCTAAAACTGTACGCTCTGAACTTAAAAGTGCCGCAACCTTTGCATCGCTGTCTAAAAAGGACTCGTGGATGATTTGGGGAGCAGCGAACACACCCGAGCTGCTCGTGTGCGCTCTGCCCAGGACCTCCACACACAGACATAAAATATCACCCACCAAAACACACCCGGCTTGGCTCCGTCTCTGGAAAAAAGTCCATCAACGGTGTCCGCTAGTGTCAAACCGCAAAGAACAGAGTCCACGCTGTTAAAACCACACAATGAAAATACTTGAGTCTCAGCCCCGATTTCCATGTCCTCCCAATGGCACAGGCACAGAAAGTCCCCGTCACCCGCCTCACCGCCGTCGGTCCCCCTGGGCCCACCGGCCACGCCTCGCGGACTCGGAGACCGGCAGCGCCGCTGCGACGGGAACGCCAACGTTCGGAAACGTTCTGTGATCCAATTTTGGGCAAGTGGGGAAACACGGCTTTGGAAATTCGAACCTGACACGACAGCGGAAGCTAGGGGCGTGAGGTGAGAGTCCGGGACATCCGTGGCCGCTGAAACCGCCACACCTCCTAGCCGTGCACGCGAGTGTTTCTGTCGTGGGCTGCTCTGAGCCACGCCTGTAACCCACAGGTGCGCACACCCGAGAATCAGCCCCAGGGAGACAACGTAGCCCCACGAACTACCTCGTATGGGGCGTCAGTGGCAGGAAAAGGGAGGCGCTGACTTTTTTTTTTCCTGTTTCCGCATCTGTCAATAGATTATCTGTGTCTACCCTTCTTCACTGTTCCCTTTGGACTGGGCAGAGACTAAAGGAAAAGTAGGCCAAGTATATTTAATATTTTACACCAAACAAGTTATCTGCTTAAGATGGCTTGGCCAGCCCCGAGCCTGGCACCCGCACGCGGCCCGTCAGCTCCAGCAGGAGTTAAACGCCAGTTTTAATGGGCGCTGTGTTCCAATGCCCGCTAATGCATCGAGGGTGATTGGCCAACTTCTTCACAAAAAGGCAAGACTGAGTGTGTGTGTGTGTGTGTGTGTGTGAACATGTGTGTGTGCCCACGTGTACGTATGGAGGGATTACAGGGGGGAGCCGGCCACAGCTGCTTAATTTCTGTAAAGCCTTTTTTTCCCCTAATAGAGAGGAGGGTTGCAGTTACTTACCATCCTCATAAGCCGCCACCGCCAGCGAGCTGTTTATCCTCACAAAGGAGACATATGGCTGCGTTCCAGGCTCATCCTCCTCGTGCTCCGAGGCCAGGGAGGGGGCCATGTAGTCCCAGGTGCGGGTGTCCCACACCCTCACGTCCCCCGATGTGTAGCTGGAAAAGAAGGACACAGTTGGTTCCAAGTGCGGATGGAAGAGCAGGGCCCTAGTGGAGAAGGTGGGGAGAGGCTCAGGACAGCCGAGGGGCGCGATCCGGTGGGTGTGGAGCCCCCCTGCCGCCCTGGTGGATGAGGGACCCCGCCAGGAGGAGGTGTCACTGGCTGGCACGCACCCTTCACGTCCTCACAGCACAGCGCTGGCGCCCCGGAAGAGAGCACCACACTACAGACTTGTGGGTGTCGAGATCCCCTTGTTTTTCCTTTTACACCATTATAACCCGCCTGCTGCCTTAAGTTCTCCCAGTAAAGAGATCACTCGCAGAAATTTGTAGAAGCCACAGTGTTCACGCACATAAACACACAAGAAAGACAGGCAGAGGGAGAGAGAGAAACCAAGGACTAATGGCCTTACAGGCCCAAGCTCTCTAATACCTCACCCATGTATCAGATTTGACTGATTAAAGTCCCTAAAGACTAATTGATTTGCTGAAACAATTAAGTCTTGCCTTTAGCAGCCAGACAATGCTGCCTCCTCATGAAAAGCCCTTGCCGAAATGCATGGCACTCCCAGTGCTGCCCACTTAGAAAACAGGAGCCCTCACTCTCCGCTGCTGCCGTGGCCACTCCAACAAAGGGCGCTCTCCACCGATGCTGACGCAGGGCCAGGACTGGCTCAGACCCGAGGCCCCCGGGAAAACGGACCGGCCGGCTGAGGTGGCGGTGCGCTGCCTGCCACTGGGGCATTTGCGCCAAGTTCCTGACATCTGCCACGGACGGCACAAGTCAACACGTCCATCAACTGTGGGGAGGCCTGCGAGAGCTGTTTTAAGGGCCTCAAGATGTACTTACACAAACACCAAGACAGACAGACGAGTGAAGGGGTCCACAGTCCCCCCAAGGCCCAGGACATTGCTCTCTCAGGGTTTCTCTGATCTCACCTTAAAGCGTAGCGTCGAACAAGATCATCTCTGAGATTTATTTACTACTGAAATCTACGGCATGATTCATTATGAAGCAATTACAGATCAATTTCTCACGTGAGATTTCTTAATAGAGAAACTATTAAGAATCAGTGGTCTGGCTCAGGAGAGCTTCATTTACTAAATGTAGTGAGCAGCCTTTCTCTCAAACTGTTGGTTGACAGTAAATACGTGACCTGTGTAATTCACAGGGCATTCTGTCACACACGCTCCAGGCTGGAGACTCTCTCCCTGCAGGCAGCAGCTGGGAGCCATGTAAGAGCCACATGCTTCCTAAGACTGGACTGGAGGGCCTCTGCGTGACCACTGGTCCTCCAGGAAAGAGAAACACTCACGAGTGTCATTAGCCTGGCGGCGCACGTGCAAGGGGGGCCAGTCGCAGCCCGGTGGCCAGCGCAGGGCTGCTGGCTCCCAGGCCCGCAGGCTGCGTTCCAGATGGCCCTTCCTATCGAGGGCCCGGGCGAGCACACGTACCCAGCTGCACCAGCACTCCCGGGTACACCCTGACGTCCCAAAAATGACGCAGGTGACCCCTGGCAGGGCCACTTGCTTAGCTAGAGACACTGAGCAGAGAAGACATGTTCGGGTTTCTAGACTGTGCGCAGATTCTTAAGGTTAAATTTGAAGTGAAAGGAACTAGTCAATTCAGGGAAGAAGGGTGAAAAGCATGGCTACGTCTTTCAGAAATTCAGAGAAGGTGAATGAAAAAAAAAAAGAGAATTTCAGGGGTCAGAGAACTAAGGAATTTGGAGAAAAAGCAGGGCAGACCAGGAAAATGTACTTCCTTTCCATTGGGCCTGGCCATTCTGTTTTTTATTGCCTGCGAATGGGACCACACGAGTGGTCTTCAAAAGGTCCTTGGTAGCAGCCCTCAGGGGCCACACTGGGGCCAGCGGGGGCAGAGGAGAGAATTTCGGTGGCCGAGCTCCACCCGACCCCAGTCCCCCTTACACAAGGGGTTCCCAGGTAAAGCAACCCCACACACAGCGTGGGAAACTGCCGGAACACCCGCCAGAGAGCTGTGAAGCGCCACGTGCCGCTCGCCCGCACCTACCTCTTGGGGGGGAGGAGAGAGCGCAGAGATGCCCTGAGAAGGGCGCTGCGGTCGTCTCTGTCGGGCCCTGACGGTCGGCCCCGACGCTGCACCTCCACGTGCCCAGAGCTGAATGCATGCTCTCCTCAGCACGCTCGGCTCACCCCTGAGCCAGCCGCTGCCGAATCCCTTGTTTTTGCCAGTGGGGTTTCTGGTTTTGCCCACCACCCGCGCTGCTGTACACCTACGCTCAAATCACCTCGCCCTTTCTTTTCTCACTCCCAGGAGCACCCTGGAGTCTAATCCCCCAGCCCCTCGTGAGAGACGCACCTCGGCAGCCCCGCTCCTGCTGAGCCTCTCCCAGCTCCAGTCAACCCCGCCCAGGCCAACTCCTCGAAAATACTTGGCTCCACGAATCACCCTCCCTTTCTCCCTTTTTTACCCACACCACACCACGATCGACACTCTGAGAGCAGCCTAGACTCACTCCTGTGGCAACTCTGTGTGTGTGTGTGTGTGTGTGTGTGTGTTTGAGAGAGAGAGAGAGGGGGAGAGAGAGAGAGATGGATCATCTGACTGTGAGTCTCCCCTGCAAACCTACAAGCTTCTGCGGTCGGAGGCTGGGTGTTGCTCACGGCTGTGGATGCAGCCACCGAACAGACTGGAGGAGCACTGGACACCTGGGAAGCCCTCTGTACGTACAACACTTGGGCCCGAGCACCTATGGAGTGAAGGGTTAATTGCCAGCCTAGCACTGGGAACACCCCGCAGACTGGTGTCCACGCCTCCTCCCCACCTCGTTCACTCTTCCTTAGCATGAGCCGGCCCCCAGGCAGGCCTGCCATTCACTAGCTTCCAGAAACTCTCGCCTCTGGACCTCGGCGCGCAGCATCCACCTTTTTGGGGTGCCCTCCCTCCCCACCACCCAGCCTAGTGGGTGTCAACCTTGACTGCACATCACAGAACCACCTGGGATGCTTTGAAGACTCCCAGTATCCAAGCACACCCCAGGTCAATTAAGTCTGACTCTCTGGGGGTGTCCGTGTTTCCAGCGTGCGGCAAAGGCTGAGAACCTCCAGCCTGCCCCAAGCCTCCCAAGTCCTCAGGCCCCCCTCCTCCGCCATGAAGCCTTCTCAGACTCGACTACTATGCCCCCATCTGAAGAAAGGGCATTCACTGCTAAGTGTGATACCCCTTCAATCTGACTGTAAAGTCCTCTGAAGGCCACAGTGCCTTGCGCACAGCTAACAATAAACAAACGGTGACTGAAAGGGGACGCCCACAAGTAACGACTCAAGTGGTGTGAGTGACACCTCCTTTCTTATCTACTGCCCACCTGCCAGTGCTAATGGTCAGAGAAACACCCAGAACACACACGCCAACATGTATTAGACTTCTTGCATGTATTTCCAAACTGATGAAAATATCTCAGTAAGCCCTGGCTGGCATGGCTCAGTGGACCGAGAGCCAGCCTGCAAACTGAAAGGTCACCGGTTCAATTCCAAGTCAGGGCACATGCCCAGGTTGTGGGCCAGGTCCGCAGTAGGGCAACAGATCCCTGTATCTCTCTTCTTCCCTCTATTCCCCTCTCTTTAAAAGTAAATAAATAAAAAATTAAAATAAAATATCTCAATAAAACACAGGATAAGCTAAATTATCTCAGTAAACATGACATTTTCCATAGATAACCATTCAAATTAACTCTATTCTTCACGGCCAAAGAGCATGATAACACAAACGTTTTGCTGCCAAATGACTCAGGAAGCAAGCTATAAGAGACTTTATGTCTCTTTTATGATGAGAACAGAGAATAAATAGCCTATTTCGGCAGGTGATGACTCAGCTGTAGGTTCTAAAACCTAATGCGGTGAAAGCAACCACAGTGGTGGCCCTCTAACTCAGCACTAAAGAAACAGACCTTTCGCAGGGCAAAACACTGGTTGGGGCAGACGGGCCTGGACCAAAACCCTAAACTCGATCTAAAAGCACTTAACCAGCCTTGGCCGGGAGCAGCAAGAACAGACAGCAAAGCGAGGTAGGGAAAGAGGTTGATTCTCCTCCAGAGCTCCAGATGTCTTTATCGCTGCCTAATGACAATTACACTCAACCAATTAAGACACCACCATGACAGTTGCATTGTCAGTAAGCCTTTGGACCCCAACGCTGATGGCTCTCTAATTAGTGCCTGTGCAAAGTACAACTGCAACTAACACGTGAGCTGATGGGAGAACCTAAGGAAGAACTGAAGAGGCAGCCTCGTCCAAACGAGGGCAGGTGCCCCCGCCCATGGCACGGCCGTGGGACTGTGCGCCTTCTCCACCGGTCTCCACGCTCGGCAAGGCCGCGCTCCCCCCCAGACAAACAGGTCAGAGACCACAGCTGGCTTTCTGCTGGAAGAATGGGAACAGCACCTCTCTGGAGCTCAGCACGCCAGAGCAACTGCCAACTTAAAATGATTTATCACCGAAAAGCTTTCACTAACTAGTGTTTCCAACAAGCAGACTACTGATTTGGACTGAGAGACCGAAAGAAAAAGAAGACAAACCGCTAAACACGACCTTCGACCTTCCTTCTCGAGGCAGGAATGGCCTGTCCGGCCGGGGTGCAAGAGGTGGGGGCCTGGTTCCACTTTGCTTCCAGGCGCCAGTGCTTCTTTGATAAAAACCATTTTTTCAAGGCTGTTCATAATAACCTGGGGGTCGTTTTGATTGAAGAGTGCTGGAAGTAAGGCTAAGTGACTTACCCAAGGTCACAAGAAACATTTTGGCAGGACAGCTGGGATCACAACGGGTTCTTGGGCTTTTTTCAACCTGCTGCTCAGCCAGCGAGCCACTCCACCTCCTCAGATGACGGTGTCTTTACACAAACGCAGCTTTTAAGAGCCATCACCACTGGAGTGCAATACGAGGAATTTATTGTTTTCGACAGTGTGACTCAGGCTTGCAGGACACAGCCCCTGCCGACCCTGCCCCGCCCATTCCACCGCAGCATCTCGGCTGGAGGGCGAGAAGCCAACGACGACCATGGAAAGCTCAGGACGCTGGAAGACACAGGGGGAGGGTGGTAAAACTTCGCCCCACAGGGCCATACTCACGCAGCCACCCCCAGACGAAGTCACGATTTTACTCCGCTCAGGTGTTCCCAGCAGCCCAAAGGAGCCCGGGGATGAGGCCTCAGCCCAGGAACAGCACAAGGGTTTCACCTGTGTGCCGAACCCAATCAAGGGCTCGTGGCTGCCTACAGCCTGTGCTGAGAAGGGTTCTGAAGCCGAATTCCACCCAGTTCACCAGAACAGCAAGTGCTGTCACGGTCACCAGCGCCCGGTGTCGGTTTGGCGGGGGGAGTGGCAGCAAATGCACAGGTCATCTGCATCTCTGCCCCGTCCTACACGCTACCTGGCCGACCCCTCACATCCTTCTGGACTCAGCTGAGAGGTCACGTCCCGGGAGGGGCCCGGGCTGCCACTGAGCCTGTACGAGCTGCCTCTCCAGTGTGCGCCGGTGCCCTCCTCGAGACCCCGGGGCCGTTCCGCGGCCGCCTACCACCGCGTCCCGCGGGCGGCTATGAGCACGAGGGTGTCTGCGGCGCCCGTCTGCGCTCGTTAACGGTGAGTGGGTGAGTCTCCTGACTTAAACTCACAAGACGCGGCGGTGTAAGGCCTACAGGGCAATTAGGCAGAGGCCCCTAAAAAGTACAGCGCCCCTGTTTCAAGAAACGTTTATTCCCTGAATATGTGGGGGCTTTAAGAACTATTTACAGACTCCATACTTTCATTACTAATGCCAAAAATTACAAATCAATGAAATTAAGAGTATTTACTGTTTTCTATGAAACATGACTGTGTTGTATTATGCAATTAACAAAATGAACTCAATCCCACAGTGCCGTCTTTTTGTGGAAATGCACTCCTGCAAACATCAAGTGCAGCTTAAGACGCATCAATTGAAAAATAATGAACATCTTAATGGACCTTATGAGATACATGCACTACACACTTAAAACTGCTTTCCATACATCTTGGTTAATCACAATCAATAGAGCCCGAGTCAATGATGATTATGCAGAGTTGCTGGGGCTGTGGCCCTTCCCATTATTCCTTGGAGAACCAGAGATGGATAAATGCAGCCGTGAGTTCACCAGTATTTATTAAGGGTATTCTGGAGCTCCTTCATTAAGGACGAAATAGATGCACTGCTCTCCTCTGGTCTCTTATCAATATCTTACCTCAGACTTATTTACCAGAAGAGCATGTATACCTCGCAGCAGAAAATAAATAAAAGTAGTTTAAAAAGAAGTCCCTAACGGGTAATGACCAAATTCCTTATGGGAAACGGCCCGACGTCATAATAAGCACTAGCACAAAATCAATACGAAGCGAGGTTGAAAGGGAAACTGTCGAGAGGAAAAGTTCTTTTTTTAAAAAGGAGGAGGACAGAAAGGACGGCCTTAGTAAGTATAAATACGGGGTGACATCTGCCTAACTCAGCTTGCGTTGCCGGTCTGTATTTAAAACGCATCTCTTAGCTGAAAAGCCTCACAACAGTCCTGGGTGTTTGCCATTTTGTACGCACTCACAAAAAACCAGAGAGTATTTAAAACACCGTCCGGGGGGGTCTTCAGCTCCTGACTAGACACTATTTTAAAATTCAGGGCAAAGACACACCATCTCGGATGAAAACCATATTTTGGCCTAGTACACGGCCAGTACAAAGGCACCTTTTTAGTTACTGGAAAAAATGGAGGAAAATGGCAAAAAACAAGGTATCCCAAGTTCTCTCAGAGGCACCCCCTTGTCTGAACTGGTATTTCTGACAGTTCTAGTTATAAACGATGATAACTTGCCCCGTGAGTGCCGTGAGGCAAACTGAACAGACAAGATACTCAGAATTCAAATTTCCGTATATAAACTAGAAGCTCCAAATTGTGCCTCATGTCTGCAGAAGACCGGGAAGCCCCCCGACTCCGATGTCCGGGGTGTGAGGACAGACGGACCGAGCACAGGTGAAAGCCAGCACCCCAGCCAGAGGCCGCCTGGCTGCCAGGAGCGCTGTCGCCGTCCTGCCGTGTGTCTGCCGGGGCACGTTTGCCTCACAGGGAGTGCAGACCGGGGAAACGCACGAGACCCGACGGGACAACTGAACGTCTCTTGCGAAAGAGGAGTGCTAATATTTTGCAACATTAAATGATACACTTTCTCCTGCAGCCACACTTGGCAGAGGGAAACCAGGATACAGCCACTGCTCCGGGAAGGCGGGGACCGCGCCCTACAAAGGCCAGTCACATCAAAGGGAAACAAGGGCGAGAAACCTCAGTACACGGAGGGTGCCTGATATTTTTTTAAACCAACAGTGGGGGAAGGAAGCCGGTCCTACAGTGTAAACAGAAAGTGTGCTTCCCTGTGCAAACTGACACGCTTTGGACTAGGAGTCCTAAGTGGGAGTGAGAAGGCAGCTCACTGCAAAGCACCGCCACGCTCCTGGGCATCTGAGAAAGGCTCCTGGTGAGCTCACAGTTGAACGGTGAGCCCGCTGGCACGCGGCCCTGGTGCGCCCCGGGCTCACTTTCTCCTGTAAGTGCACCTGCGACGCGCTCCTTCACTAGGTGGCAGTCAAGCAAATAAACTTCTGGCAACTTAGACCTAGCCCTGCATCTCAGGTTTTATAACGTGACCTTTCTGAACTCGTGATATTATCTGTTGAGACTCTCCCACAATGCAATGGGGGAGCAAGGGAACAGTCCGGGCGCCAAGAAGCAGGTTGGGGTGCTTCCATCTCGTCTCTTCTACTTTTTCCTCAATGACAAATGTGATTCGAAAAACATTCTAAAATTCTCAGAGCTGTCACCACAAAAACCAAAGTAAAATAAACAAAAGCCACACTTTCTAACCACTTATTACCAACGGACTTTCTAGATAACATCTTTTTCCCCAAATACAAGGAAAGCGCACACTGAACCTCTGTCTACGTCAGCAGTGACGTCAGATCCCAGGGGAGATGTGGCCAAGGCTGAACTCGGAGAGAAGCAGGCAGGCGGCTTACTATGTAGGAGACTGGTGGCTTTGGAACACAAATTTCTCTCGAGTTGAAGAAATGGGGAACTCTAGCTGGAAAATCAAAGTGAAGGCTGAGTTTGAACGACTTAGTCACAGCTGAAGGAACTTCCCTTACCTAACCAGCAAGGAAAACAGCTGGCTCCGTACTTCCTGGGAATCTGCGCGTCACCACGGAGGGAGGGACCACGTGAGAGCACAGGACGGCCAGACAAAGGGCCAGAGCGGGAGGGGGGCCGGTCAGAGACGCGGTGGGACGCTCGGAGAGCGCAGGGCCTCCGGAGTGCGAGTCTTCCACCCACGCACATATCCCACAGAGTCTCCCGTGTGCTGGGGCTCGTGTGGGGCTCTGGGGGCACCAGGATGCTCAGTGCGTGGTCTCCGCATTTTTAGCGGGGTCCAGTCAATAAGATCAATCAGTGCCAAAAGGCCGAGGGGGGTGTGACCACGTGTGACCTGTGAGTGTGGCTCAGTGGAGGGGCTGGGACGGAGGCTGGACTTCAGGGACGTAAGACCGGACAGTGGAAAAGGAGTGTGTACTCTGGTCATTTACGGTATTGGTAGAAATGCGGTTTATCTGGGGAAGCAGGCTTGGGACATGGTTTGAGAGACTTCAAACCAAAAGGTTAAATTAGAAAAAAGTTGAGTGTTATGAGGTAATTCAAGATAATGTAACCTGGAACGTCAAAAATTCATCCTTCTAAACCCACTGACTTCACCAGTGGGACTTAGCCCAGGAAAACAGTGAGACCGGGAGGACAAAGGAAGGACTCTCACTCTTTGGTCTACACACTTCACGGAACTCGAAGTTTCTCTAATAAGCCGGTGTTTTACAGCTTTTAAGTAACAAAGACTTACAGCACTAAAAAGGGGAAAATGCTGCAAATCTCTATACGGAAAATACTCCTATTGTATAACAACAAAACACAAAAAAGTGACTTTTAATGTCCAGTACTAGGGAAATGAGTTTGAAAATTAGGATATAATTATATCCTAGGAGCTTTTTTGCAACAAATCAAAGAATGTAATGACAAGTATGTAATAACATGAAAAAGACTTCATCAGTTTAGTAAGGGGGAAAAAGGCCAAAAATGTAATGTAGGCTGTGATTATGTTGTGTAAAGGTATGTATTAAAAAGCCTACTGAAAAATAAACCACACACATAAAACTTAACAAATCGTGTTAGCATGCAAAGATTTGCGTGGCTTTCTCCTCTCCACTAACAGTTTTGCAAAAACATGATTTTATTGCTGCTTTTTAAAAAAGATTTTATTTATTTATTTTTAGAGAGAAGGGAAGGGAGGGAGAAAGAGAGGGAGAGAAACATCAATGTGTGGTTGCCTCTCCTGCACCCCCAACTGGGGGACCTGGCCTGCAACCCAGGTATGTGCCCTGACTGGGAATCAAACTAGCGACCCTTGGTTCACCAGCCGGCACTCAATTGACTGAGCCACACCAGCCAGAGCTGCTGCTTTTATTTTTAAGAGGAAAGATGCCACAAAAGAAAAACCAAAATGACGCTATAAGGACAAGCCGTCGGAGTGGCAGTGCGGGCTGGAGAAGGCAGCCCTGTGCGTGTGGGCCTGCAGGGGGCAGCCCAGCGGGGCAGGCGCGCACGGCCCGGCTCTTCGGCCCTCTCAGCGCCTCGGCCACCTCGCACAAATGAGGGTTTTGGAATAGCTCACCTCTAAAGCGCCTCCAGGTTTAACACTGTATGATTTTAAGTTGAAAAAACTAAGAAATCAGAGAACAGGCAAGAGAAATCAGGAATCTCTCCAATTCCCCACATGGTGTAGGAAACAGGGTGGGGGAGGGACCGTCTGGTCATTAAGTCTTAACGCTTACTTCAGACAAAACTGTGCGTAAGCACTGCGGGCACTTAGTGAAATACTACATCCCTCCCCCAGGTTTAGAAGGTGCTTACGGATAAATACACAGCTGTAGAGTTGAAACGACAACATGAAACAGAAGTGTCCAGGGAAAGTGCGAAGCCACACGGTTGGTCCCCTGCCCTATGAGCTGCGGCGGACAGCGTCTCCAGGAGTCAGGAGAGGGCAGGTGTCGGTGCGGGGAGGGCTCACAGGCGGCAGTGCTGGACACCCGCAGGAGGGACACGCCCCAGGCCCACTGAAGAGTGGGGGCGGGGTTTCTTCTGGGGCTGAAGCGAACGTTTGCACGGATAATGGCGGATGGCTACACAACCTTGTAAACATGCCCCAGATCACTGACATACAGTTTAAAAGGTTGAGTTTTACGGTATGGAAATTACATTTCAATTTTTAAAAAGATAGGGTCAGAAGTAACTCATTGAAAAGTGCGGAAAAATCCAAAGGTACGCTGAGCAGAGTAATGAGGACAGGGCAGGCTGAAAACAAATTTCAAGGGACCGAGAGCGTCAGGAAAAGGTGACTGGGAATCATCACCCGCAAGACAGCAAGGGGAGCGAAGACCGACGAGCCGAAACCTGAACGACCACAGCTGTGTGTGCGTGTCCTCTGCCGGAAAAACGTGCCTCGAGTAGGCAGGGCGGGGGCCAGGTCCCACTCGCCTGGCAGGCCCTCGAGTATCCCGGGCGAGTTTATGAGTGAACGGCCAGCTGGAGGTTACTCTGGGTACGTGCGAAAAGAAGAACACGGGAGGGCCGGGCCTGGGTCAGCAACGTCTAACTGAATGAGGAGGAGCCCAGGCCTACACGGCACGACCCGGTAAGTACTCCGCACCAGGAGTATTTGCACACAGGATCGAGAGGATGGAAAGAAGCAAGAGGTTTTCCAAGAGTCTTTGCTCTCTATCAAGTGTATGAAATATATTTAATGGGTTTAAATGCAAAAATGCTACAGAGTTTAGCTCCAGCTATACAAACTAAATTCCACTTGTGGGGGGGGTAGAGAAGGAGAGACAGAGAGAAGAGGAGAAAAAAAAAGAAACACGAGATGAGCAGAAGAGAAAGAAGCGATGAGTGGCCACTGTCTCTTTAAGAGGCTCCTTGGAGATACATAACTGGAGAAAGCCTGGCGAATACAACATTGATTGGGAGTGAGGTAACCACAAACACCGCTGTCTCAAATGAAAAGGGATTCAAGATCTGACCCAGAAAACAAGCATCGTAACCACCAGATAAAATTTTAATGATAAACACAAGATGCTCTACATACAAGCAAGATGTGAAGTAGCTGATGCTAGGCCGTAAACGCAAGGTCCTCTCAGAAAGAGGAGCCGTGAGGAGCCTCTCTGGTCCACGGATCAAGTTCCACCTTATCGATCCGCACAACTCTGCCATCGCTTTGCTCTGCGCGGGTCTAGTCTGCAGGGCTGGGCGGGCCTCGGGGGAACACGGAGGCAGGGGGAAAGGACTGGCACCAGCCTGCCTTTTGTGAGGTCCACGTCCAGATGAGAAGTTCATCACCGGCCCCCGAGACTCAAGTCTGCTTTATTTCTGATTTCTTTTATGACTCTCTCGGTCCAATCTCCACATTCGGTCCTCAGAGGTCCCATGACACACAAGGAGACCCCTTCAAGCTAGAAGGACAGCGGTCCCTTTCTCGGGTAACATGGGACCTCGGCACTGGTGGGAGGAAGGACCTCACAGTACGCACCACGAGCTCTCAGGCCCGCACCTGTGCAGCGAGGGGCGCAAGCCCAAAGCCGCACCGGTTGGACAGAACTCCAGGTTTCCAGCCCATCAATCTTTCTAAAATAGTAGTTCTATCGTGCTCTGAGTCAGAGCATTAACCCCTACATTGTGGCCAGGAAAAACAAAATCTGAACAAAAGTGTTCCTTTATGCTGTACACATGAAACTAATACAAAAGCATACTGAATGTAAACTGTAATTTTAAAAAAATTTAATTGCACTTACAAAAATAAGAAAACCAGAACAACAACAACAACAACAACAACAAAACCCCAAACATGCTCCTCTTGGGCATATCTTGTTTAAAGCACAAAAGACTTTTTCATAGGCACTGAATGCCAGAAAATATTAAAATAATCTGACTGCAATTTCAAGTGGTTCTCTTGAAGAAATGCTTCTTAAAGAAAAAAAAATTTTCCTTAAAGAAGAACTTGCGTACTCCTAAGTTGTTAGGTCCAACGTGTTTCTGTTTTCTTCTGGGTGGGAGCCCCTCTGGGATGGCTCGCTCCCATGCCAGTCCAGGCTCAGAAGCTCGAGTGGCCTGCAGCACTGAGGATACAATTTGAGAATCTAGTCCAAGGCACCTCCATCAAAAATAACAAAAACAAAAACAAAACAAAACTGATGTTCTTATTATGCATTACGGAAATACATCAACACATCTCTGTAGTAAAATATGAAGACTTTATGCAAGTGGTTTTTGGAACAGAAGCCAAAGAAATCCACAGAAGTGAAATTAAATTTCTTGGCCACGGAGACGAACCAAAAGCCTACTTCAGGCCGAGTTAGATGGCAAACGCCACAATTAGGTGGCGGGGAAGCAGGACTGCGTGTGGCCGCGGCCCTTCCTCAACAATAAAAGCTTCAGAACGAGAGAACGAGAACAGGACCCCTCTGTGCCAACGCGTATTCCTCTTGACTTTTTTATGTCTTCATAAAACACAAACTGTTGGCCTTAACGAAACCGTAACATAACACACGCCACAGGAGTGGCTCTGAAGCCAGGGAGGACACACGGGGACGAACGGATCACGGATCGCGGCTCAGCTCCGCACCGTCTGCGTCTCACCCCGCACGCCGGCCGTCTCAAGCCCCGGGGGACGAGTCCTCTCAGCCACGGGCCACCCCTCCGCGAGTGCGTGCTCCGCTCGAGGACAGACAGTGTTCCCGGGCGCAGGGGCGGCGCGTGGAGAACAAAGTGAAAAGCTGTTCCGGCTTACCCTGCGATGACGACGCCATCGTGCGAGTGCACATCGCACAAAACCGCGTCGGCGACGTGCTCCAGCTCACTCACGGCGCCCCTGCGGTTCTGCGTAAGGAAAAGGGGGTGCAGTTCTCGTTACTCCTGGGACGGCCAGAGACAGAGCACGTCAGCCTCACCTACACGCCGCAGGGATTTACGGCAGGGACTGCGTTCAAAGCTACCTGGACAGCCAAACGGACAAAGATGACAACTGACACGCTGCCCCATCAGCACACACAAGTTACCACACGCGCGCACATACATGCACATGCGCACACACACACACACGACAAGCACTGAACTAGGGGCCCCGGCGTGGGAGAACGCCGCCCTGTGCTCAAGGGGACAGGAAGGCGACCTGTCCGCACTGGTAGCTGCAATCCACACAAGGCTGGCAGCGGCAAGTATCTGGAGAAAGGTATGAAGTGCACGAAAAAGTTCAGGTCAGAGAAGAGGAAGTATTTAATGATATTTTACCTGTTAACAGCCCTCAGAATAAAATGAACAAGTACACTCAAAAAGGCAAAATCAGGATGGGAAAGGAAGAAAAGCCACTGATCCGGATTGAGAGGCCAGAGGTTCACGAAAGTAGTTCTTCAAGGAAACCCTAGAACCCACGACATTTGCCACGCCAGGGCCGGGGACCAGATGGTCGGCGAAGAGAGGCGAGAAAAACACGTACCTTTCACTGTATGCCCTTTTCTGACTCTCAAATGATGTGTAGTGTGGCATTTTATTGATCCAAATATACATGTAAAATAATTATTTTTAAAATACAAATAGCCCTGGCTGGTGTAGCTCAGTGGATTGAGCGTCAGCCTGTGAACCAAAGGGTCACTGGTTCGATTCCCAGTCAGGACACGTGCCTGGGTTACAGGCCAGGTCCCCAATAGGGGGTGTGCTAGAGGCAACCACACAATGATGTTTCTCTCTCTTTCTCCCTCCCTTCCCCTCTGTCTAAAAATAAATTTAAATAAATAAATAAATAAATAAATAAATACAAGTAAAGGGAACCGGAAGGACTATAAAGCATCTACATGTGGGATGCTGGGAAGGGTGGGAGAGTGAAGCCGAAAGGAAGTGTGTGTGATGGTATTCCTGAACACCGGGCCAGCCGTCACTCCCGCTTTACCGGACTGGCCCAAGGACTGGAAACCGTGTGAGTGCTGGGCACAGCTGGTGGCACATAGCAAGTGTTCAAAAATGGCGGCAACCCTTATTATTATATTACTGGGAGACGGCTGATGACACCCACCCCATTAAAAACAACATCAGAGTAGCTGTATTCTAGGCACTGTGCGGGATGATCTGCATGATGATCTCACTTGAAGACCAGGTCCAAGGCTGAGGGGCACCCAAGGGGAGCTGTCCTGCCAGTGGATGTATGGGGATGGAAGGGAAGGACTTGGGAGTCATCTCTGTGAGGACACAGCCCAAGCGTAAGCACAAGGATAACAACGCTCTTTTGAGGGGCAGGTGTTGAAAGAAAAAGCGAGGGCCTGACAGCAAAACCCACGTGCTCATGGCATTCACTCACTTCTGCCACGTGGCTTCCCCACCCCGCCACCACCCCAGTGGTCCTCTGGTCTTGGAGAAATCCTCGAAGGGCAGAGAGAAAAGAGTTAATGCAAACACCAGGAAGAGGAACACTACAGCCACCATGCCCAGCTTATCAAATCATTTCCCTGTTGGCTCTGAACTGCAGGTCCAGGGAAGTTCCTGCGCTCACAGCCTGTCTCCCGTGTAGAAACGCCTGAGTGCCCTGGGGTCCCCTCTCAGGTTCCCCAGACACTGACCCAGGGAATACCAAACCAAATCACCTGCCTGACCCATCCTGACGTCAGCCACAAGTAGCACCGAACCACAGTGTCTGCGTGCAAAGGCCCGTGAGCGCTCCGGCCAACACTAACTGAGCACGGGGACGAGCAGGGCTGCTCTGAGCCCCACTGGAGAGTGGAGAACACCACGGCACAGAAGCAACGCGACTTGCTCTGACACTGCCTTTCCTGTTTCGATAGGACTTTTTTGTTCTAGCAGCACAATGAGAATCCCATCATTACAGCTCATGCAGTGTTTGCTACTGAATATTTCACTTATGTGGTCCTCGCTGGTAACATTGTCCGAAAAACAGGTCCAAGATACTCCAAAGAGAAGCCTCTCTCATATTCTGCCTGCAGTTTGACTCAGTTCATTCGGTCAACAACCACTCACCAAACACAGGGCTTCGTGCTAGTTGGAGAAAACCAATAAATAGATGTTCAGTTAAATCTCATGTGACTTGTGCACTGTTAATAAGTGCCAGATGACACGAGGTGGGTCTTTGAACCCCTTCCCTTCTGCCACCCCCAGCCTGGAGGAGGGGAGATGTCCGGGCCGCCTCCCTCGCCTTCTCCTGTACCACAGAGGAAACAAAAGCGCGGCCGCCGCTCTCTCTCAGGGCCTGACCTCTCTGAACCGGGGCACAAGCACACGGGGTGTCTGCAGCTCTCATGCTCAGTGATCTCAGAAGTGCCCCTTCCCCCCAGCCTGAAACGGCCCAGTTAATGCCCACCTCTCAAGCTTACCTTAAATTGCAGCCCCTCCTACCAGCATTAGACCCTGGCTTTCTGCCCTCCCCTGTCGCCACCTGTCTAAGCAGCTTTGTCAACCCCTTAAGCCTGGCTCTCGCTTATGTCCCTCACACAGACCTACTCAAGCACACAGGCAAGAGAGCCACGGGTGCCCCCACACACGTTCATTACCCGGTGAGGAGGCAACCTGTGGGCGGTGTGACTTTTAATTGATACTGAGTGGTGGCATCTTAATGGCCTGAGAAAGGATAGCTCTGCTCATTCTCCTTAGAAAGGTGGTTCTCCACCAGGAGCGATGTTGCCCCCAGGGGACATCTGAAGATGTCTGAAGACATTTTCGGTTGTCACAGCTGGGAGAGAAAGAGAATGCCCCTGGCACCTACTGGGTAGAGACTACGGAGGCTGCTCAACGTCCTCCAGGGCAGAGGGCAGCCCTCGCCGCGGAGAACTACCTGGCCCCAGCGCCTCCAGCACAAGGGCTGAGACCCACGGCTCTTACTGACTTTGCCAGAAGCCGTGCGAGGTCGCCCAGATCAAGAGTATCAGTCACTAATCAGGTTAGAGGTGACTGGGGACAGACGTGCACACAGGCCATATGTCACCATCGGTAATGAGCAAAAGCCTGTCCATCTCCAAGTCTATCAGGACTGACCTTTACAGGAGAGGACAGAGTACGGTTTTCTCCCCTCCACGCGGCCAACACCCAGCCACGCAGGCGGGGAGGAGCACGACCGCCGCCCGGCTGTCTCGTCGCGCCTCGAGCAGCTTCACGGGACACTGTTCTCGACACTTACTTCCTACAGAAACACTGCGCTGTGACATTCTTAGTTGTGATCTAATATTTCTGTAGAGATTCTGAAGTGATAAATGTGATGGAAGCAAGCCAAGAAGAGGTTACGGGAGGGAAGAGAAGGCAGGGCTTAGAGACATTTAATAATCTCCCTCTTAACACTTACTGGAAACAGCCCCTCTTTTGTATTCAGGTGGCGCTTTTGCTTTCTCGGTCGGTCCAGGGAGGCGGAGGTGGTGAGAGGGGCCGTGCGGAGCCCTGTGTCGAAGACCCTGCCGGCAGAGGGGGGCGGCCGGCCTCCCTAGCTCCCCTTCCCCTCCCGGAGAACAGCAGGACGCTCCCAAAGAGCGTGGCTGGAACGGGGGCAGAGACTCCGAGGGCGAACAAGATGGGCAACGAGGCACCGACAGCTGAGGGTACGCTCCCCATCCTCCTCTCCCTTTGCTCCTGGCAGTTAACCTCAGGCTGCAACCAGAAGGACTCGGTGATCAGTCCCGGGCTGGGATCCCCGTGTCCCTGCAGGCTCTTCTGCAGGTAATGATATTGGCCATCGCCTACCTTCCAGTTGGTTCTTAACATGTGTTCCTTGGCTCGGCACTCTCGGAGGACGCGCTTCCAGCAAGAGTAGTCAGAGATGCTGCTCTCGGGAAGGCGGCCGTCCTGCTGGCACAGCCGGTACCACAGCACTTCGTCCTCGGCGATCACCTTCCACGTCTTGCTCACCTACAACGGCAGAAGTGACACAAGTGTCAAATCCTGCAATTAGAGAAGGCCCTTGTCATCCAAAAATCAATCAACACCTTTATTATTGCCCTGGGTTTATGGCAGTATAAAATGTCTCATTAACAAAACACTCCGAGGTGGGAAAAAAAAAAAAGCAACAAGCAAATGTTTCCAGTTTTATCTTTCAAGATTGCAAAATTGTTGTATTATCATCTGATATCACATTTTAGACTACTTGAAGTATTATATAACCTCAGAGAAAAATACGCAAACACACAAAAGGCAAGAAATACACGCTATGCCGTGCTGAGTGGTAGACAATCACACACAGCTTGTCAGAACAGAACCACTTTGCTCCCACCGACAGGCCCTTGCAGTCCCGTCTTACAGGGCTGGAGGCCCGTGGCCTCTGAAATAGAAGCCACAATACAATAAATATCCCTAACTCAAAACTTCTGCTTGTGTGAGAATTTCAGATTTATGGTACGTGTGAAAGCTTAGATTTTAAGTGTGTACCTTAAGAAATATTTAACAGAAACTCAAGCTGTTAACCAGGACTGTAAGATCTGATACAGAGAAATGAATGTTATGTCTGGACTGAATTTCAAATCCCAACAGTATCCAGAGGAAACGGCAGTTTTAGCGATTAGTGCTTTGTCTTCCAGGCCTATCTGAGGGGAACAATGAGTTTACTTCACCCCCCCGATAATGTACAAGGTGGGGCAGACTGCAGAAGGTGGACTCCGCCGGCAAGGTGAGAAACTGACCCAGCAGATCACCGTGTTCTTGGGTCACAATGCATTCTGACTGTGGCTCACCCAACTCATTTTTAATCAAGTAAGAGTTGTGACCAATGGCTTCAGTTACCAGTGCTCCTTAACACTGCCGCGAGGCCACTTCAAGACGTCAAATTACGCAGGTGAGAAGAACGCATGTGAGCCAGAGTAAGAGCACGCGCAGGGCCCATGCTCCCCGCACACGGATGCCTCACTTAATGACGAACTGATAGGGGGTTAACTTTTGGAATTACAGAGTGAAGATCTCCAAAAATCTGCTCCTCCATAAAAGCAACAAAAATGCTGCCAAAAATTGTCAAAAATCAACTTTTTCACAGCTCTGGAAATTAACTAAAGGCTTGCAACATTTTGAGGAGCGTTTATTCAAGAAAAATGGCTGAATCTTGGTAAGAAGCGTAACTTCTGTTTTGTTTGAACTTTCGCTAATCCCATCTTCCTCCTTCAGCTCCGTGGTGGCCGTGAAGACCGACAGCCTTGCAGCCACAGTAGCTGTAAAGTCCAGGAGCCCCGCAGCCACTGGGGGGGCCAGGCAGGTTTCCAGTGCCCCCAAAGTGCCATCCCCAGGGAAATGTCGCCATTTGGCCTGCCTGGCAGCTTGCCGAGAAACTCTTCTGAAGGCGGGTCTTTATCCGAACTGCCTCAGAGTGCACTCTGTCCTGTCCCCAGGGCATTTGTCAAAGACAGTAAGGGACAACTGTTGAACATGGCAGCTGCCTAAGGCAGCATGACCAACTGGGGCTAAAAAGAGAAGGACCGGAACACTTAGAAGGAAAATCGGGGGGATGGGGTGCCCAGAGCGGGCTCTGAAAGGCTCCAAGATGTTTCTGGGAACAAAGAAGGTCACGAGCATGAACGGAAATGTGTGTATGTGTGCCCAGGGAAGTCCTGGTCTCTCAGCTCTTGCAAACCCCGAGGCTCTGCACAAGCAGGAGGTGCAGGCTAACGCAGGCTGTAAACTACAAGCACACTGAAGGCATGCCCCACACCCAGGGTGTACCTCAGCAAAGGCTGGGAAACGTATTGGTCCAACGTACTTAAGGGAATCTCCATCTAAACACTAGCTAACCACTAAGCAAACTGAGCAGAGACTTGGTCCGAAACAAAACAAACAGGAGGAGCAGTAACAAAAATACCACGTTAACGAACCCTGCAGAGGGGGGCAATCTGATTTCCAGAGTGCCACACTTTTTTAAAGGCCGGTTTTTAACACAAAATGATGAGACACACGAGAAATGGGAAGGTGCAACCCGTGTACAGGGCAAGAAAAACAGGAGCTAGAAACCATCCCTGGGGAAGCCCAGACGTCATAAAATCACTAAACAAAGACTTTGCACCAGCCACTGTGTGTGTTCAAAACACTAAAGGAAAGCATGTCTGAGGAGTAAAGGGGGTATGGTATAAGCACAAGTTCTCGCCCAGTAGAGAATATCAATAAAGAGATATGCTATTTTTAAAAACCAAATAGAAATTTTAGAGTTGAGAGGCACAATAACTGGAATAAAAACTTCACCAGCGGGGTGCAAAAACAGACGTGAGCTAGCAGAAGAATCGGGAAACTTAAGGTCAATTAAGATTCTTCAGTCTGAGAAAGAAAAAAATGAAGGAAAAATGCACAAATCAACCAACCAACCAAACGACGAAGAAAATGACCAAGCCGCAGAGACCTGAGAGGCACCATGTGTGTGGGCCAACACAAGCATTATGAGAGCTCCAGAAGGAGGGAGAGAGACGAGGGGGTGGAAAGACTAGCTGAAGAAATAATGATCGAAAACTTGCCACATTCAATGAAAAACATCAATCTACACATCAAAAAAATTCAACAAACTCCACGAAGACTTCACACCTAGACACATCACAGTCAAGCTGTTGAAAGCCAAGACGGAGTGAGTCTTGAAAGCGTCAGAGAAAAAAGACCCACTGCACACAGGGAGTCTGTTCGTATCAGAAATCACGGGGCGGCCTATGCAAATTGCCAAAAGAGACTGTCAGCCAATAACTATCTGTCCGACCAAACTATCCTTTGAGAAGAAAAGAGGAACGAGGTTATTCCCAAATAAACAAAAAAACAATTCTGCTGCCTGAAGCATAAAACCGTGTTGACAGGCATATAACACATAAAAATATGATGTGTATGAAATGATAGTACAAAGGAGAAAGAGGGAACAAAATTATATTGGAGCAGTTTTGGTATAATCTTGAAATTATAAATTGGTATTAACCCAAAGTAAAATTTTTTATAATGAACTTGTAATCCCCAGGGCAACCACTGAGAAAACACAGTAACTTTTTAAAATATGGCAAAAGAAACAAGGGAATTAACATGGTATGCTAGGAAAATGTCTTCATGAAAGAAGAGAGTGATGCAGGAAAAGGGGAACAAGCGCGCACGGCAGGCATCGACGCTGCCTCATCCGTGATCACACTGAAGGTGAAGTGACCGAGTGTCCCCATCGGAACACAGACTGGCAAAGCAAACACACACGACGTGACCTGCGGCATCTCTGAGAGACGCACTGCAGATTCAAACACACAGACCAGACGGAAGTAAAGGATGAAAAAAGATACACCGCACAAACAATACCCAAAAGGGAGCTGGAATTTGTACACTAATGCCACATAAAATGAACTTTAAGACAAAACTTGTTTCTAGAGACAAGGATATTTTTATAATGAGGGTGAACCCAACAGGAAGATACGACAACTACGAACCTAACATACGCACTTAACGACAGGGCCCCAACACGCACAAATCAAAAACTGGTCGATGTAAAGGAAAACGTGACAGTTCTACCACGATACCCGAGGCTGCCCCACTCCGCTTCCACTAATGGACAGAGTACCTAAACAGAAGAATACCAACAAGGAAATGTAAGACCGGAACAGCCCTGCAAACCAGCCAGACGTAAGAGACATCCGTAGAACACTCCCGGACGACAGGGTGCAGCCCTTCTCACGGGCAGCGGGCGCTCTCCAGGACAGCCCGTGTGCTAGGACGTAAAACAAATCTCAGCCCATTTAAAGGGACTGGCATCATACAAAGTATGTTCTCTGACCACAACAGAGTGAAATCCCAAGTCAGTAGCAGAAGTAAATTTGGGAAATTCACAAATATGTGGAAATTAAACACCATACTCCTAAATAATCGATAGGTCAAAGAAATTGTGAGAGAAAGTAGAAAGTACTTGGAGATGAGTGAAAACACAAATGGAACATGCAAAGCTTATGGGACAGAGTAAACACAGTGCTTCATGGGAAATTTATATCTGCAAAACTCCCCGCATTGAAAGAGATCTGAGGCCAAAAAGCCTTCTCCCTTCAAAAACTAGAAGAGAAAACTAAACCCAAAGCAAGCAGAACAAAGGAAATAAAGATTACAATAGAAATAAGTGAAATCAAGAAAAATCAAGGAAATAAAATGAGTTCTTAGAAAAGATCAACAAAGTTAACGAAACTTTACCCAGCCTGACCACAGGAAAAAAGAGAAGACTCAAATCACTAAATTCAAGAACGAAAGAGAAGCCACCACTACAACGTAAAGTATTAAAAGGGAATACTGTGAACAATTATATGCCAACAAATCAGATAAGCTAGATGAAATGGTTACATTCCTAGAAAGACACAAACTACTGAAACCAACTCAAAAAACAGACAATCTGAAACAGACCTATAACAAGTAAAGACGTTTCATTGATAATTTTAAAACTTCATGTACAGAAAAGCCCAGGCCTAGATGGCTTCCCTGGTGAACTCCACCAAATGTTTAAAAAGGAATTGATACCAAACATTCACAAACTCTTCCAAAAAACAGAAGAGAGAACGCTTTCCAACTCAGCTAGGAGGCCAGTGTTACCGATACCAGAGCCAGACAAACACCATGAGAAAAGAACACTACAAACCAACACCTCTTATGAGTATACACAAAAATTTTCAACGCAACACTAGCAAACTGAATCCAGCAACACATGAAATATGTGCCATGACCAAATACAGTCTATCCCAGCATACAAGCTTGGTTTAAAATATAAAAATCGATGTAATATATATTACTAGAATAAAGGACATAAACCACATGAAGTTCTCATAAATTTTGTTAAAAACTATAAAAATTTTAAAAACAGTAGGGGAGTTCTTTATATTCAAAACGATTCTACGTGGTACAAAAAAATTCACAGCACAGCAGAGTTCCTTTACGTAACAACCTCCCCGAGGGGACATAAAGTGACTGGATATGGTGTTTACACGTATGTTTGATAACATTTTCAGAAACATGTCGTTATGACTGCCTCCCTCGTTCGAGAAGCAGCGTGATGCCACAGGAAACCAGGTACACGCGCGGGGACAAACCCAGCCCCCAGCGCCAGGTCCTCCCAGCTGTGTCATGAAGAGAAAGTTGCTGTGCTTCCCTGCACCCTTTTCCTCCTCTGCAATGGTGGGGGGTGGGGGCGTCAGATTCTAAAGTGTCCCTTACAACACTAAATTCTATGACCTCGGGGTCTTTGTTTCCTCTTTAAAATGTGAATAATCAGACCTGGGGGGTGTGGCTCAGTGGGTTGAGTGTGGACCTTCCAACCAAAAGGTTGCTGGTTCGATTCCCACTCAGGGCACATGCCTGGGTTGCGGGCCAGGTCCCCAACAGGGGGCACATAAGAGGCAACCACACACTGATGTTTCTCTCCCTCTCTTTCTCCCTCCCTCCCCCTCTCTAAAAATAAATATTTTCTTAAAAAATGTGAATAATCATACCCCCCCAACAACAGAGCTGTTGTGTAGTTCAAAGAACTCACACAGAAGTACTCTGTAAATGTAATTCTACATATGCCACATACTAACGCAGACCGCTACTGATAGCACTGCAGGACCCAAGCACCTTACTATGAAATTATAGTACTTTAAAGAAGGAAGCCATGAGCTTCCTTGTATTTTAATAAAGAACTTTTATTAAATCTGTCATGGGTTTCTACTTGCCCATGACATGAAAAGCTAAAATTTAATCAAGTAAAAATTAATCAGAATCCAAGAACTCAGCTTGTTTCAATCTCAAAATTTCTAATTTTCCATCACAAGCAAACTATATTCAAAATACTCATTATCACAATACTCTATTCAACCAAAAGCAGGCCCGAGCAGTACCGACCAGCAGAACACTCCGACGGTCCACTGGGGTGCCGGCTTCCTTCACTGGGCTGTGGCTGCCTGCGAGAGCACGCGGGCTCCAGGTGGAGTGCCACGCCGCCCGAGTCACTGTCCCTGACGGCCTGGACGCTCTGCGTGGAGTTCCCAGCACCAGCAGTTAGACCAGGCGGCACGAAGAAGTGCAAGGCTTCTGTCACTTCTCTGAACCAAAGGGTCACACTGGCTCATCTTCCGTGGTTTACAAACTGGATACGTAGGAGGGGCCCTGGAGATCACCCGGGTCCCTCTCCCTGTCGCAGGCGGCTCCTCCCAGCACCCCTGGCCGGTGCGGGCCTCGGGGGAGAGCTGATCTCCCAAAGCAGCCCGGTTCCCTGCAGCTCTACTACAAAGTACTTCCTTCCACCGGTTAGAAAACGGGTTCCATTCCAACCAGGGCCCTGATTTTTGCCCTTTTGAAAAAATAAATCTACTCCCTCTTCCACCTGACAGCCCCTCAAATGGCCGAAGAAGGCCACCCCACTGCCCCGCAGTCATTTCTCCATGGGTCTGAACACTGGCCACTTCCTCCGATGACCTGTCAGAGGACAGTTCCCGCCCCGCCGTCTCTGAACTACCCGAGGGTTTCTGCATCTCCACTGTGCCTCTCCAACATGGCACCCAGGACTAAACAGTCCCCCGCATGTGGACTGTCGAGTGCCAGGAATGGAAGGATGTCACCAGACTCTAATTTGCTACTTCCCTTCACGGCTACCGAGCTAATGGTCCACCCGAGTTTCTGGGGTCTGCTTCATTAGACGTGTGAGGCACACAAAGAGGTGTAAGGGACACCACAAACACCCACGGACTCACCACCCCACTTCAGAAATACAACAGTACAATACTAATGAGGTTAAGACTCCTGTGCATCTCTGGGTTCGTGTCCTCTTCCCCCTGATGGCAACCTCAGTTTGGTGTTTATCGTTCTTCAGAGTCTTTTAAAACGAATTGTAATTAAGTAAAAAAGTCCCCGTCTCTTACTTCTACAGTATTTTTTAAACTAAATTCTCAATAATCTTTCTATCCATTTTGAAGTCCAGCTCACCACACACACACCCCCGCCTTGCATTTCATGCCACCCTTGCATCTCCGTCCTGCCGTCCTTTGCATGAGCTACTTCTCCCACACTCAGATCACCAGCAAAATACAGTCTGCGGGCCTTCACGTCTTTAAGTATTAAAAAAAAAAAAAAGCTAACCAGGACGGGGCTGAGGACAGAGCCTATGGCAAACCACTCTCGCGCTCCCCCCGCTGACGTGGGCCCATTAAGCAGCCTGCCCTGGCGTGGCCACAGCATCAGTCACAAGTCCACGCACCCACACTGTCACCCCACACTTGTCCATCTTCGCCACGACGGCGTCAGGGAAACAGACCCTCACTGATCACAGGTGGTCAGCGATCGAGGACGGGGTGATGGCTCTGTAACGCTGGAGTTCCGGTTTTCACTAGACAGAACACCGTGGATTCATTTTTGGCATGTCTGGTCCACAGCTGAGCCTGTCCGTGACACTGGGTGGTGTCTGCCCATCTGTCTGTGCCAGAGGGGGTCTCGGCACTCGGCAATTGCGAAGCGCAGAGACAAGAACAACATCAGCTGTGACTGAGCCAGGCCACAGCTCAAACGGCTCCAGAGCAGAGTCCTCCTCTAACGGACCCCTGGGACGCAGGGTTAAAGAAGTGTAAGACGGGGCCAACATTCAGGGGTTCTCAGAGGCAGAGAGTGCTAACTAAACACAGGACAATTTACTCTGATCGTTGGGATACAGAAGGCGGTTTTGTAAAAATTGTAAGATGTAAAATGCAGTAAAATGTATGAGATGTCAGTACTGATGAAAGACCCACCGAGGTGCTAGGAGGTCACATAAATATAAATCCTGATTTCACTGCAGAGACCAACACTTCCCCAGGCACGCTCCGCAAAACAGGTCCTCGGGGTGTTCATACATTACCTTCAATAGCCTGACACGTGTTACAAATCTCTAAGAAAGACACAGAAAAAGCTTCATTCCCCAGACTTACTTGGCTCCTGAATACTTCTTACAAGGAGTGTCTCGAAAGCCTAGTGCTCTGCGGAAGACACTCTGGAAGATTCTGAGACGGGTCACTGGTCCATCAGTTAAGACATGTGCAGTGTGCTAGCTACATGCTGCGCGCTAAGACTGGCGATTCTCACCACTTTCCACCGCGATCTGCCAGACTTACACGGATATGTGGTATGTTTTCACGTGAGTGGCTTCCCGTGGGCCAGAGGGAAATGTCTGCTCTCTGCCCTTGCAGTCAGGGTGAATCCCACGAGTGGCCCCAAGTAGGGGACAACCTTCGTCATTCTGCAGTCCAAAACCAGCTACGAGGCTGCATTTTGTCAGATGGGACCACTGAATCATCAGCATTTTAGGAGAATCCCAATCAGTGCTCAGTGATCACAAACCAGAAGATCCCAATTAGGTTAGACATTCTGGATAAGTTTTCACTGAGACCTGAACCGTACAAAATTTCAACCACTTTAAAATGGAGAAACTTCGGAGATTTTCAAGAAGTCTCAAATATATCAGACGTTAAAAACTTTGGAAGCTGAGAACAGATTTGTATTATCAGCTTCAAAGAAAATGCCAGGTCGTTTTAAATGGCACAATCTGAAATTTGTACAACAGGAGTACGGGATGGAAAACTAAGAACAAACAGTTGATGTTTCGGCGCACCATCCCACCACCGACCACTGAATCACCGGGCTTATGCTGTAGAAAATGATATTCAGGATAAGGTTTAAATCCTGGATAACAAACAATAAATCTCTTTGAGGGATTTATAAAAGCTAGAGGTGAGAATTACTTCCAAAAAGGGATCAGGACTGTATCCACAATTAGGTATTAAACGTAGAAATGTGCCAACAATTTCTTTAGCAAACTATAAAAGGAGGGTACCTTTTTTTTCTTCTCTTAAAGGAGAACAAAAATTATGGGCATTAAGAATTTCTTTTAATCCTGAAGGGAAAAAAATCAACAAGAAAAGACCTAGTTAAACTTTCACAAGTAAACTGTAAAGACTCTCACCCAAATGAAATGTAATTGTTTGGATTTCATAAGTTATATTAAATCTAGCAAGTTTACAAGCCTCGATTTTCCAAAGGCCTAATGGTCCTTTTTTAACACACCAAGACTGGAACGGCTCTCCCAGTAAAAGCCCCACTGAGTGAGCCTCAGCTGCAAGAGTCTGCTAATAAAAGTGTCTCCAGCATTTTGCTTTATAGCACCACTGTGAATTGCAGCATTTCAAAAAAAGAAAGAAAAGAAAAGGAAAAAGAAAAAAAAAAAACCTTGGCTCAGAAATTACCTTTATTACCTCCCCTGGATTAGGGTTACCAGGGAGGCCCACGGCAGGGGAGAGCATCGTCGTTCTGGTCACACTTCCATACATCAAGTCCACTTGAGGAGGAACAGACTGTTACCTCAGCTTCCTTCCTCCCCAGTCACTCTGAAACCCACTCACGTTTGCCCTCCCTGTGCCACTGATTCCGGCCGAGGTTGCCAGTGACCTCCAAGTGGCCAGATCCCGTGGTCACCTCTCAGCCCTCCTCACCGGACTCAGGGCAGTATGACCTCCTTCGATCCCTTCCTCCTGCTGGAAAACTCCCACCCCTGCTTCCGGGGTGCCACGTACCGTGTTTTCCCATGTACAACGCGCACCCTCTTTTGTGCGCATTGCACACGGGATTATTATACCCATCGTTATACCACGGTATATATTCATTATGCCCATGTATAATGCACATCCTTATTTTTCCCTCAAAAATTTGGGGAAAACGTGCACATTATACACAACAAATTACAGTACCCTGGGTTTTCTCCCCGGCTCACAGGCAACAGCTTCTCCGTCTTCCCATCTCCTGGGCCTCTGATCACTGTGGTGTGCCGGGCGCAACCCTGAACCCCTTCCTCTAGCCACACTTACTTCCCTGAAATCTCTCCTGGCTTCCTGGCTTCCAACACCATCAATGTGCGGACAGCCTCTAGCTTTGGGTCTTGAGCGCAGAGCTGAACCCGGCACTCACCTCCAGCCTCACATCCAACCACTACTTTCCCCTCAACTCGCACACCCACCGTTTCCCCTTGGAGGGGGCCACCTCGTCCACCCAGGTGCTCAGGCCAAATACCTCGGAGTTCCTGCTGACTCCTCCCCCCCGCCACGCCAGCCCAGGAGCAGTCCCGACTCTGCCTCCTTCTGCTGGTGCGGTCCTGGTCCTCACTGCCACATTCTCTCTCCTGGAGTATCTCAGTGACCTTGTAACTGGTCTCCTTGCTGCCGTCCTTGTCTTGCTACATGGCAGCCAAAAGGATCCCTTCCCAAATGTAAGTCAGACCTTGTCACCCCTCTGCTCGGAATACTTCGATGACTTCCCATCTCATTCAGAGTAAAAGTCCAAGTTCTGTTCACGGATTAGGTGTCTCTCCCGTTCTGACCACGTCTCCTTCTCTGACCCGCTCTCCTCCCAGGTCAGTTTCGTACTGACGCTGTAGCAAACCACCACAGACCTCGTGGTTAAAACAATGGACGTTTATTCTCCTACAGTTCTGGAGGCCAGAAGTCTAAACCAAGGTGTGTGGCCGCAGGGCTGCACTCCTTCAGGAGGCTTTCGTCTGTTTCCTTTGTGCTTCCAGCTCCTAGCAGCTGCCTGCCACCCTCGGCTTGTGGCCCCTCCCTCCATCCTCCAAGCCAGCAGCACCGCCTTTTCTCCCCTCTGGACTCCCCGCTGTTCTCTCAAAAGGAGCACTGTGATTACACTGAACCCACTTGGATAATCACCCCATCGCAAGATCCTCAACTTACATCAGCAAAGGTCCTTTCACCATAAGAGGAACACATTCACGGGTTCTGAGGATTAGGAGGTCAACATCTTTCGGGGGGATATGATTCAGCCTAGCACAACCTAGGCTCTGCGACCTGCCCGCTGCCCCCAAACACAGCAGCAGGTGCACTCGGCGCAAGGCCTGTGCACTTGCTACTCACCTCTGCGGAGACCTGCACAGCGTTCTTGCTCCCTCCTTCGGGTCTTTGCTCAAAGGCCACCTTGTCTGTGAAGGTTTCCCAAGCCACTTAAAAGTGGCCCCCAGCATCACCTCTGCTGTCTGGTTTTTCTCCACTGCAGTTATCACCATAAAGGGCAAGCTTTCAGAGGGACAAGGGTTTCTTTCTTTGTGCTTTGTTCACTGCGGTACTCACTGTGTAGGACATTACATGGCATACAGTAGGCCCTCTGTACATAACTCAGTGAAAAGAGTAAGTCAGTTTTTTTTTAATTCAACATTTTAATAAACTAGATTGCTTGTATTTTCAAAGGTCAGCTTCTGGCGTGTGCTGCCCTCAGCAGGCCCTGACTTTCTTATTCAAATACAATCTTTTATGCTGTGCTTTTTTTTTCTGTGAAACTTTAATATGGAAAACTTAGCAAAAACACAAAAGTAAAGTGGGCAGTATAAAGAACTCCCAAGTACCCACCACTCAGCTGAAACCATCATCAATACCGGTTTGCCACTCTCATTTCAACCAGCCCCTCCCTTTCTTTCCAGAGCTCTTTGCTTTTTCACAAGTCCTGTCTAAAGGGGGCAGCCACGGCAACCTGGCGGAGTAAAAGGAAACTCCTCAGGATGCTTGGGTCCCGAGCCTGCGCACAACTTCTTGGGAGAGAGAGAGGTCCGGTGGAAGGTGAAAGTTAAGAACTAAGGGACCCCTGCCAGCAACAACGGTTCTTCAGAATCATTTCTGCTATGAAAATCAATTTAGCTGCACTTGGCTATGGATTCCTGCTTTTAAAGACTTCATTAAGATCTTTAACCATAAATCCTCAGCTTTTAGTTTCTCCTATTTGGACATCTGGGAAGATCATAAGATCACATTTTTCGTGAAACCTGAAATATCATTACCCAACATACTGGCTTTAGTTCCAGAATCACTTACTTATTTAGATGACACCTACTTCCTGCTCACCAGTTTGTTCCTAAATCTTAGGTCTGTGACCTCTGCACCTTGCCTCTTTTTCTCTGTTGCCCTCTTTACACACAATTTTCCACCTTTTGTTTGAAAAACACAACAGTGTTACCTACGCAGCTAAACTTCTAAAATGACACATCAGGAAATACACGTAACTAAACTGCGTGTTAAAAATGCGACTTTAAAGAGACTCGTAGGTAAGGGGAGCAGAGACAGGGGACAGGGAAGGAGGTGACTGTGGCTACAGGAAGGCAGCCCAGACAGCCTCGCTGGTGAACGCTCCGCACCTGCACTGCGGCCACATGGCGGAGGACTAAACACACACACACACAAACAAGAGCGTGGAAAACTGGTGAGACGTGCACAGGCTCTGCGGACCACGCCAACGCCAGCTTCCTGGTGTTCCTATTGCTCCTCCAAAGGAGAAGGCCCAGGGAAGTGTATGCAGGGACCTCTCAGTATTATGTTTTGCAACTTCCTGTGAATTTATAATTATCTTAAGTTTGGTTTTTTTAATGAATGTTGAGCCCTGGCTGGTGTGGCTCAGTGGACTGAGTGCCGGTCTGCAAACCAAAGGGTTGCTGGTTCGATTCCCTGTCAGGCACATGTCTGTTGCAGGCCAGGTCCCCAGTAGGGGAAGCACGAGAGGCAACCACACACTGATGTTTCTCACCTTCTTTTTCTCCCTGCCTTTCCCTCTCTCTAAAAATAAATCAATAAAATCTTTAAAAAAGTAAATGAATGTTGGTAAATACCTAAAAACCTCTACTCCTGAGAATTATTCATGCCGTAAACAACAGCACACTTACCCTTCTCATAAAAACTAAACAATTGCCTATTTTTGAAATCAATAATTTTGTAATTATTATTCATTTAAAAATATCACCCCTTAAAGTGCCAGGAATCCTGTGGGCACACGTGATGAAATGACCACGACATCATAAACGGAAGATGGTAAAGCTGTTCGATGCACTGCCCAGTGAGCAACTTGGCTTACTAAAAGACGTACTGTTTCCAAGACATTTCAGTTCGGTACACTCCCACAGAGGTACTAAGTCCCCGGAGGGACAACTATTGACAGCACGGAGCTGGAGAGGTCAGCATCAAAAGCACGCAGGGGTCACTAACGGGGTGGGGCTTTCTGTTGGAAAGCGGAAAGCCTCACATCGCAGAAAGAGAGGGGATGCAGAAAGGCCACCAAGTTGGAGCCAAGTCGGTTCTCGAGCATCGAGCATCGTCTGTGGCATAATCAAATCTCCAAAGTCCTCCCCGCTCGGGGTTCCTTCCTATGAGCCAGTTACCATTTTGGCCTAAAGATCTAAGCAAACAGGTTTTTTCTAAGGGCACACATACCGTCCGCGGAGCCAATTCCACATAACTGGCCCGATTTCACTACAGTCCCGAGGTGGCGCCATTAAAAGAGAGACAGAGCGCGAGACAGAGAGTGAGCCCCTCTACAGTAAAGTCATAAAGCAGCAGGACAGTCCACTCAACAGAAGGACTTCTTCCCTGTTTCAAAAATAAAAACACCACGAGAAACAAATGAAAATGCTACTTATCTTTGTTATGTTGTGGTTTTATTTTAACGCTTGGGAAAAAAACAAAGCCAATTCTAGCAAGTACTGGCCATCCATGGTCATCTTCATGTAACAGCTCTTAGGGATTCTGTTTAAAATATATTCTATTCTTATACACGTGCTCTAAAAGTGAGGTTTTAAAAAAAACAAACCCAAATCCAGCTGGCCAAAAAGGGAAGAATTCTGGTGGACAATTGGACCACTGTGTCGCAAATTACACTGTTCACACCTGCAGAGTAATCTCAGCAGCAGAGCCAGTCCCCCCTGAAATGCAGCCCCATTGTGCCCAGAGGAGGATCTCCTCTTCCACGAGATCCTATCTGTCGCTGATAAACCCTCTGGATGAGAAAACCAGCAGCAGATGTGAAAACCACATGGCCCTCTACAAAGCGAGAGAGCAAAAAGCAATGTTAAAAGAAAAGATTCCTTAAACAGCAGCTCCCTATCAAGAATGAAGATTTTATCATCTAATGCTGACTCTGTGGAAAGCAGCGAGCTATCAGCCCCTGTTCCAAGACTCCAGCTCACAGGATCAGGCTGACATCCAGAAGTTGGACTCACTCAGCTACACCCTTGTTTTCAACTCTTGGGAACAGGGCCAAGGTGTAAAGTTAGAATATAACAAATGCCGTTTGCAGGGGAAAGAAGACGACAATGCAGGTACTCTTACTCAGTGTAACTGATAGGCTCTGAGCGCGGTTTACACTCCAGTGCATTTTTATTTAGTGAATTTTAGCCTTTGAATAATTTCTTCCATAATTTCCCAAAGATTTCTACTCTCTGCATCAAAAAAAGACTTGCCAGCATCCCCACTGAAGAGATACTGTGGCAATCAAGAATACTGAAAATTTTTTCAAATTCTTATTTAAGTGGAAAAATAAAGGTTGGGGCAAAAATATGTTTAAGTTGTGAATACACAAAACCCAGAGTTTTTTCTTGTATTATTATTTATTAAATGTTGTATTCTTTTCCATACAAAGAACTGTAAGCCTGCTCTTGCCCCATCCTGTAATTTTGATTAAGCAAAACACTTCATAAAGAAATAGCATGAAAGCAAAAACCCTCTCAGTTGTCCTGTGTTGTGTGTGATTTCACTGAACTGCCATAGAAATAGCAAGCTCTAGACTCTCAACGTGGCTACAGTCTTCACCACTCCCTAACTGCCTGAACACTTTTAACTTCACGTTCTTGGTGGCACTTGGGACTGCAGCTCTCCTACCCCTCAGTTTTACCAAACCCTTTCTTTGGAAGCTCTAGACACGTGTGTAAAATCATTCTATAATCCAGAGGTGGGAAGTGGCAACCACCAAGCAAATTCATTCTTTGGCATTAGATGGGCAATGGATATTCCAGTGTCCTCTGGGCAACACGGCTGTCCGTGAAAAGCCAGTGGTTAGCAATCATATACACATTTAACTTGTGAGAAATTATACGCTCGTCCCCAAAAAGAAAAGAAGAGACTAATTTTAATGGCCTAACCCCTTGCCTCTCAAAACATGGCAAAGCCACACTGGCACCACCTGGTTAGAAATACAGATTACCGGGCCCCACCCTGGACCTCCTGAGAATAGATTTGCATTTTATCAAGATCCCCTGTGACTCTCGTGCACAATGAAGTTTGGCCCAGACGCTACCTCCCACCGCTCCGCCCGGCGAACGTCTGCCCCAGAGCGAGCGTGAGACGGGCGGCACTGGCCTGCGATTCCCTGGGGGGTCTCAGGTCTCACGTGCCTCGCACCTCGCTGAGTGGGCTGCTGGTGTTTAAAGGGTAATTTGGACTATACGCCTAAAACATGACTTCACTGTTCTGTCCCCAGGTTGACCCTCAGCTCCCAGCCCAACGGGCCGGCTTGAGTAAACCGAGGGCTCGCACCCTCGCGCTGAACACGGGGAGGACGGTAGCGGCTCAGGCTAGTTCAGCACAGAGTGGTCAGCCTCGCGCACGCAGCCCCAGGCCAGCCACGACTCAGACCGCGGGGAGAACGGAGCTCCTGAGCAGACGGTCACAGACGGACGAACGCCAAGTGCCGACGTGGAACAACTCTTAGTTCAAGGCGCCTTCCTTCAAGGAAAGCTGCTACCCAACCCATTACTTCTTCAAAGCTGGTCACTCCGTAAGGAAATTTCTGTTACGGAGGAGCTCCCTATGCTTTAATTACATACGTAGGTAAATCTGGCACATCGGTTAACAGCAGCTCACCTGCGCACACCTTCCCAGGTCTCTCCTGTCCAGGTACTGAAATATATTGATTGCCAGTTCATACGGCAGCTGGATATCAAAGAAGGGCACGTCGTCCATTTCATCCTGAGGACAGAAAGGGAAAGGAAATGAGCTCACAGGTCTGAATGTGGAAATGCTCGTATTTCCAGGCCCTTTAAATGACCAGTGACACCCTCAGGCAGCAACGGGAGCGCTATGGTGCATCCCAGGAGAAGCCAACCCTTCTCACAGTTCGGCTGAGCCCACAGAACTCACTCAGAACTGGACAACCACTCTCAGTTCTCGACCGCCCCCCAAGTCCACCCCCACATCCACGTCTGAAACCCACAAGACCGTTTCCCACCATGCCTCACAAGGAGAAGCAGTGCCATCGTACAAGTTGGGGTGTGCCAGGTATCTGGGTGGAGGTTTGGGGGGGCCTCCTGGCTTCTAAGGCAAGGTGAGCGGCAGGCAGCCAAGAGAGCGAGCCTTGAAATCGGGGAGGCCGTCAGCCCCCTCAGGACAGCTGCTGCCACCCCACCAACCTGGAAGGGGTGAGTACCCCACCGCCACAGGAGAAATGCTGACCCGGGTCACTCAAGTGTTTTCATCAGGAAAAGGGGAATAGGGCCGTGAACATGAGCAAAAAGCAAATAAATGAAATGCTGCTCTTGAGTGGGGCGAACAGCATCCCGCCGCGGCCGCCGGAGAGGCGCGAGGTTCCCTAATGCACTCGGGGGCGCACACCGGTTAACCTGAGTGAGCCAGTGCAAACAAAGCAGTTCTTCTTCGGTGTCATTTATTAATGCAGAGAAATTAGAGCTCGTCTGCCTCTGGATAAGCAATTAGGGATGAGGTAACAGGCTTCATTGGAGAGATAAGGCGGTCACAACGATCCTGGTAGCACAAAGAAATGTGAGTGTGAGACAGAAAAAAACCCCAAGCGTGCACACGCGCCCTCCACCTGCTCCCAAACCCACCTGCCACTGCTCGCTCCGGAGTTTGCATCTGCAGAGCTCTGCCAAGCAGCGCTCTCTGTCCCAACAGAAATTGCTTAATAAAATTCATCTTTAATAAGCTTTGACTGACATCAGTGACTTTCTGGTTGCAAACAAATGACTAATTCATCACTCAAACACAACACTCATTTATGGAAAGGGTGAAGTCTCAAAACTGAAAGAGTCTCAGCATTTTTAAGACAGTGTGGGCACAACTTTAAACCCTACCAAGACTCAAGGCACAGATTTTTCTGGAATCGTGGTTTCCATTCTTCTAGGAGTCTCGGGGCTAGAAGATGATCCAGGGCACAAGAAGGAAATGTATTTAACTACAAAAACAGTGCGAGTTAAGTGTGAGGGCCAAAAAGGACCTCCAGGGGGGAAAAGAGTAAGAGATGACAGCTTGTTGTGGGCAAAGAAGGAACAGGATGTTAAGTCAAGAGAGAAATGTTGGCTGTGGGGGGGGGGGGGGGAGGAACAGGGGAAAATCTGCACGTGTAACTGGAAGACAAAGGGGTCCTTGCCTAAAACAACAGTGGGGAGTCATCGGTCTCATGTCGGGCTCCGTCCTCTCCCACAACTAATTGGCTTCACTCGCCAAGGAAATGTGGCATCACTCTCTCTAGCCCAGATGCACTTGAGACCCCTCAACACGACCCTGGAGGCCGTCACAGGTGATGGGCGGGGGGGGGGGGGTGTCCCAACGAGGCGAGACTATCATCTGCAAGCCCGTGCTTCCTCTTTCAGAGTCTCTGAGCACAGTGAGATGGAGAAGCCCACCTCGCCTATTCACGGAAGCAGCAAGAGAAAAGCGCTCCCTATCCTCAAACAAGCGGAATAAAGGCAAAGGAAAGCCTGGGCTCGTGCAAACTGAACTTAGCTTTTCGCTGCTAAGAAGCGTGCCAAGCTCTGCTCTCTTCCGCCGGGCGCCCCGGGACTCACTCGCTGTAAACTGGAGTCTGGACCTGACGCTGCTGTGAGCTGCTGTGAAGAAGCACGAGAAGTCGCCTGTCGCGGGCTATTCTGGTGCGGGGAAAGTCGCAGTTCCGGGGGCGGCAGCCTTCCCTCCCCTGCCTGTCGGGGGGACCGATTCTCTCGTCTCACCCTGGAATCCAGCGCCCCTGCTTCAGCGGACCCCAACCCTGCCATCGTGCCCTGTGATCCCGACCACCGATATCTCAGGGCGCGGCCCAGCACGGGAGTTTGCAGCCAAGATTCACACTGAGGACGCTGGCTCTCCCACCTGACTAGCCCCGAAGCCAGGCTACATGCATCCGAGCCTCAGCTTCCTCAACTGCAAAACAGACGTGACTCCCCTACGAACGAACAGGCACGTCATCAAACAGAAAATGCGACACGACAGGGCAGAGCCGGCACAGGTGTCAGGGCTGAGCGTGCAATCACAGAGGGCTCACACTGCCACTTTCTCTCCTTCGGTGGCACTCCAGCCCCTTTCCCTTGGACACGTGTTTGTTGACTAGGCTGCCCTTCCACACGACTCCCACGCTGCCTTGCTGTTCACCCCGAACCACCTCCCCAGTCCTGCTATAAGCAGCTAATTGGCGGTAACAGTGGGAAGGGGGTGGCACAGCAGAGGCACGGTCTTCCTGGGTCTGAATCTGAGCCTGCCCGCACCACAGGTCTTTCCCGAGAGGCTTCTTAGAAAGAATTGTTGATTTTAGCCCTGGCTGGTGTGGCTCAGTGGACTGAGTGCCGGCGTGAGAACCAAAGGGTCACCAGTTCAGTTCCCAGTGTAGGGCACAGGCCTGGGTTGCAGGCCTGGTCCCCAGTTGGGGGCGCGTGGCAGGCAACCACACATTGATGTTTCTCTCCCTCTTTCTCCCTTCCCATCTAAAAATAATAAGTAAAAACACTTTAAAAGTAACTAAGTAAAAAGAATTGTCTATTTTAAAGGTTGTACCACAGTAATAACTACAGAAAGATACACTCTCATGCACAGCAGCTGAAAGGGGTGCAGCCACCCGGGTGCCTGTGACCGTCGGGGGGTTACGGCTCCCCGACCCCAAGGAGGGGAGAGGCACCACGCCGCTCTGTTAACGCACCAGTGGTTCTGGACCATTTATTAGTTCTGAAGGGCGACAGCTGCTTCGAAGCTTTGATTAAAATTATGTAAACACCAACATTACAAAATCAAACTTTAAAAAAAAATCGCTGGGCTCTTCAAATTACAAATGATGGTCAATCTCCGAAAAGATCGAGACCCAGGCTTTTACGTAAACAACCTTCCCTGCAGCCGCCAGGGTCAGGGAACCACAGGAAAAAGGGGCACAGATACACTAAAGGAGGGTCTACGTTTTAAGACACGGGCAGACCCACAAGGTCAGGAGGCCAAATGCTGAAGTTTCGTGTGGAGCACTTTCCGTCTTTTTGGCCAGACGGTCCATCAGCGGCCCCTGCGGTGGACACTGCAGCAGGCCACTCGTACCACCTCCCCAGCCCCACGACGCTCCTTCCTCAGGCACCCAGAATGCTGCAAGCCACGGGCTCACGGCTGAGTCCCCCCTCAGGCACCGTCCTGGGCCCAGCAAGCGGCCTCGTCCGAGGCTGCGTTCCCTCCTGGAGGGCGGTCCACACCCAGTAACTTGCCCGTGCCTAGACGCCACGGCCTGGCCCCCTTGCCTCCGTTCGGGGCCTCTCGGAAAGGCCAAGCTACCACCTGCACATAAACCTCCATCTCGGAGCCCATTTCATAAAAACCCGACCTTCGTTCCCTCGAGGCGACAGACACATCCACAGCAGTAACTGTGCGCAGCAGGTTCCCAAGGGGTCTCCTGCGCAGCCCCGGGAACGTCAGGTGACGCGCTTCCCTCTCCGCCGCTCACGGAGACGTAAGGCGTGCAGGTAAAGCAGTCACATCACCATACCGCAAAAATCCCCAAACAAAACACTGGCGCAGCTTCAAGGGTAAGCCAATCATTCATAAACTTCGCTTTGTTATCACTGGTAATGTATCACTTGGGAAATACCTCACTAAAAATTGAAGTTATGAGCACGTTGGACCTTGTGGTTGGAAATGCAACTCTTTCATAGGCACCCGTGACTGGACGGAAGTCAGAGCCACGTGACGGGCAGGAGCGCTGGCCCCGTCACCACGTTTGCCCGAATGGCAGCAGCACAGTGCCTGAAGCACTGGCCTCGGTACTTCCCACGGGTCACGAATGTGAGTGAGAAATGTTACTTCCCACCAAGGTGTGCAGAAATGCCTTGTAGTATGTAAAAGGTGCTACCGGACTTCCACCCAGGCTGCCGTGGGGCCCAGCCGTCCGAGAAGGTACGGGCCACGCTGACCAAGTCTCTGCTGTACTGGCTTAAGGACACAGAAATCGACAAGATGACATTTCAGAAGAAAAGATATTCCACAAGAAAGAGATTAAAGACACTGGAAATACTACTACAGGAAAACTTGGTCACGCTATAAAAATGCCAATGTGATGAAAATGTTTAGAGAGAATAATTTCATAGTAATAGCCCAAGCAAAGTAGGAAGAGACAGATTTATGATCCAGAAGACCAATAAATTCAAAATGCTAACATTTCTAAAACTTAAGGAAAAACATCTCTTTAGTAATATATTGTACGAGGTGACTTTTAATTCCTTAATGGCGCAGGTATGTGTTCTCTCTCTCTGCTCATGACTCCTGTCCCGTGTTACACATCAGAATGATCTGTGGAGTTACAAAACTGCCCATGGTCTCTCAGACCTTGGCCCCAAATTTCCGAGGGTGGGCTCAAGCATCTCTTCCTCAGAGACCCTCACACATACTAACAGTTGAGAATCACAACCCTAAATTATAGACAGATATAAAAATCAATTCTTTCTCAACCAAGACAAAAAAAAAAAAAAAAAACAAAGAAAGAAAGAAAAGAAAACCCACAAAGGGGTCAAGTTACTTTGTTAATTCAAAGTCAGTGAATACTAGATTTTCCCAAAGTCTACTGGACTTACTCCAAAAATGCTAAGAGAAATTGCAAATAGATCCCTCCCGAGGGAGGCTGATTTGTACTCCTATGTGCTAATGTAAGACTAATTCTGTAAATGGATTGGTTTTGTGCCTTACTGTTAGAAATTCAATCTGGCTTCTCTTGTTTAGTGGAAGAAGGGATAATTACTCAGAGCCAAACCAGTAAAAAGTGAAGCAACTGACTTCGGTTTAGTTCCCAGTGTATATCTCCAGGGCAAACAGAACACTCAAGACCTCTCTAGGTGGTGTTTAAGAGACTGAGAAAAGCACCTCAAGTTCAAACAATAGACATTTAATAACAGTTCTGCTCAATCTGTGACTGAAAGGAGACTGTTTTCTACAGGAATTTATCTCAGCCTCCCAGATACTGCAAAACCTGCATCGGGCACAGCCACAGGATCTCAAGCAGAGCAGACGAGTTCCAGCTTTGCTGTGTCTTCTTTAAAGGAGAAGAAGTTGGATGGGGGCGGGGAGCGGGGCAAGGGGGCGCCTGAAACACTGTCAGACTAAATAGGCATTCATTTATTTATGCAATCCCAAATTTGTCCCAAAATTCATGTTGCTTTTTTTTTCAATAGAAAGCAGGAGCTCCTGAACAATGACAAGAGATTTTTCTTTTTTCTATACTTCCGAATTATCTACATCTTTTTACAATGAGCATGTGAATGTGATCGTTTCACTGACAAAGAGAAGCAATGCATGTTTTTTTTTTAGATAGGTTTTTATGTTCAAATCACTATCCAAATTCAGGGCCATGCCACTGTGGGGGAGGGGGAGGGAAAGTACTGTTAACAAGTGTATGAGAAATGAGGTCTACACTCAAAGAGCTAAAATCTTTTACAAAGATAAGTCATGTCCTGGATGGTGTGGCTCAGTGGATTGAGTGCCAGCCTGTGAACCAAAAGGTCACTGGTTCGATTCCCAGTTGGGGCACATGCCTTGGGTTGCAGGCCAGGTCACCCATTTGGGGGCATATGAGAAGCAACCACACATTGATGTTTCTCTCCCTTTCTTTCTCCTTCACTTCCATTCTCTAAAAATAAATAAATAAAATCTTAAAAAAAAAGATTAAGTCGTCATTCATGTAAAATAGAATAAAATCAGGAAATACAAAAGGCAATATAAATGGACCCCTCAGGTACTCCAAAGTTCATTAGTAAGTCAGCTAATTAGAACTTAGGAATCATTTTTCCAGAGAAACAATGTTGTACAGAATGGTTAAGCTCCCAAACAGCCCACAGCAGGCCTATTTATCTCTGAACGTTTAACCTGATCCCCGTGCCCAGCTATGACAGAGAGCAAGAGGCACTCAATACATTTCTGTTGATTGCATGTATGGATGCTATAACTGAACTACAACACTACAGACTCTAATCAGAATAGTGCCTTGTACACAATAGGTGCACAATAAATGTCTATGGGATTTATCACTTTTGTATGGGCTTTCCAACTTTCATTCGCCACCTACTGGTATGACTCCCCTAGGCCCTCTAGCCAAAAAACGCCAATCTAAAGGACTGGGGAAGCAAGTGCTGGGGCATCCCAGGAGGCGGGACCCACTGAAGAGTGCAGGAGCAGGCAGAGGGGGCGGGGCCTCTGGTTCCGGAGCTCCCTGTTAGTCTAAGCTGGGATCAGAGGTCTGAGATCCAGGAAGCAGAAGTCAGAGGGAGGAGGGGCTCCCTCGTCAGAACTTGGGTCTAGTATGGGTTTGGGATTTGTTTGTGGAAAGAGTAAACAGTTTCATGTCAAAGGTCTCAAGTTCTCCAAGCACATTTCTACCAACAGGATGGGCTGTATAATTTGTGAAAGCCATTGTAAAACAAAAACGTGGAGCCCCTTGTTTAAAATGATTAAAAGTTTCAAGATGGCAACAACACAGCATCAAACCAAGCACAGGCCCCTTCTGACCCTGGGGCGCTGTGTGATGACACCGGCCCATGAAGCCAGCTGGCCCTGGCGGCCACAGGACCTCCACACTCAGGCTCTGTGCCTAGAAGCCCCTCCCCCAGGTCCCTGAATGCCCGCTCCCTCCTCTCCCGGAAACGCCACCTTTCCCAGGAAGGCCTTCCGGGACAGCACTCTAAAATCACAGCCCTTCACAAACTCATGCACACTGTATCCCTTCTAGCTGCTTTACCTTTCCCGAGACCACTTCACGTCTGACAATTATTTGTTGGTTTTCTCTTCTCTTCTTCCCTGCCATGTAAGTTCTATAAAGGCACAGATTTTTTTTTCCATCTTGTTTGCTGCTATATCCTCAGTGCCTAGAAAAGCACCTGGTACTAAGAAGCCACTTAGCGAATATTTAGGAATGAACAAACGAAGCCCAAACTGCTTCAAGCAGTGGAAACTTCCAACAAAGAGATGACTTAAGTTACAAGCTGTTCTAGGATACACAGGGCCTGTTTCAAAATGTGCCTAAGCAGAGACCCCCTGCTCATTCATAGCAGGAAAAAACAAATAAACGGCACTCACAACAGAACTTTTTAGTTGGAGAAACGGAGAAGGAAGAGAACTCTGAGCTAGAGGGATCGGGGAAGAGTTAACACAGGGGAGAAAATTCAAGGTGAGCCTTAAAAGGAAGGCAAAGAAGAAGGGAAGTCTCTCCAGGGACAACGCACAAGTTCGCATTGGATTCCACCTGTCTTCTCGTTTCACACTAGAAAGTTTCCTTGTTTCTGATTCAAACACAGAGGTCAAGCCGTCAGGCCGATCTTGCTGACAACAGAGGGAGGCTCTGATGAACTAAATGCTGGCACGGTGAGCAGTAAATACCGGCCGGCAGCATTAGAACTTGTATGAGGCCGGGAAACCCACATCGTAACTTGGAGAATGCTCTGAATGTCCCCAGGGGTTCCAACAACCGTAGGGCCTCTTTACAAGATTCCTGCCGGAGGCAGCGATCCTGCCCATGTTGCTCCACCTCGACAACTGCAGATGGGCTCCGACTGCACGAAGTCCAACGGGTGAAAATACGAGAGTAAGATGACAGACCCTGCCCTCCGGGTTCCCAGTACAAGACTCGGGGAAACAGGGGCTTATCAGTGATAACTCTTAGCAAGAGAAAGTGAAATGAACTCTTCCATAATACTAATGATAATAACAGCACCAGCTTAAATTTACTGGTCACTGACTATACACCAGGCTTGGTGCTAAGAATGTCCCATGTCATTCTTATTCACTACCTCGTCACAAAATAGGTACTAGCCTCACCTCATCTGGCAAGTAAGGCAGAGGGCATTAACTCGCCCACGGTCAAACAGCTAGTCAGCAGCAGAGGCTGAATTTGAACTCGGGCCTGCCTGACCCTGGAGCCAGGACTCAGAACCAGGGCTATCCTGGCCCCATTAATGTAATCCTTTCAGCTAGAAGAGGCAAGACTGTAGGCTTCCAAGGCCAGGAAGTGTCTATTCTGTTTACTGTTGATTCCCCAGCACCTGGCTGATCAAAACGTGTATGTTGGATGATAGAAAACACATACATTAACCATAGTTTGGTATTGCATAAAACATCCACTTAAAGTGGGCATCTTTCCCCTGGCTGGTGTGGCTCAGTGGGTTGGGGAATCATCCTACAAACCGAAGGGTCACTGGTTTGTTTTCTGGTCAAGGCACATGCCTGGGTTGCAGGCCTCTGGGGGCGTGCAGGAGGCGACTGATTAATGCTTCTCTCTCATGTCAGTGTTTCTCTCCCTCCCTTCTCCCTCCCTTCCCCTCTCTCTAACAATAAATAAAAATCCTTTTTTTTTTCAGTCGGCATCTCTTGTATCCACTGTCCAAAACCCATTCCCTCTGCTTTCAGGAAACCACCCCACTCTTATTCTCCATCCACATGGTTCAGTCTCCCACGTAATGCTTGCTATACATGAGAACCCAGCCACGAAAGAGCACGCGCTGAATCTACTTACGTAGTTCAAAAGCAGACAAAGGAAAACAAGGCGTCAGGAGTTGGGTGAGCGGTGACCCATGGCATACGCCTCACTGTGAACCAGCACATGCGAGGGTTCCGACAGGCTGGTGATACTGTTCTCTTATCTGGGTGCTGTTTACACAGACACGCATGCCTGAAAATTCATCGTGCTGTACATTTAAGATTCATACTCTTCAGTACAGAGTTTGATTGTTTTTAAGAAACTTCAGAAGTCGAAAACCAAGGCCAACCGGATGGCCATGTTTCACAAACACGGTTAGGTATTTTTCTTGGGGGATATGAGACAGACAAATTCTACACTACAATATTCAACACGATAAAAAGAACAATAGCCACTATGAAACAAATCGTTACAGAAGCAGGGCCGGAATCTGGGAAAAGGGCACAACAGAACACCTGATGAACAAGGAAAATGAGGCCAAATGAGCAACCCCGAGCCTGCTCCACTCATCTGCATCGCCAGCCTGGCCCTCGTGGGCTTGGAGGCTTACGACCAATGAATTACGAATCCAAGCCTTTTCTATAAAGATTACCATTTCTCAGACTTAAAATACCGGATTTACTGCCCCTAAAAAAAAAAAAAAAAAATCAATTACCTCCCTAATGCTCATCTGTCCAATGGGGTTAATAGTGGCCACTGGAGAGGGCTGCTGGGAGAACTGAAGAAGATAATGATGTCCCTAAGCCTGTGAGACAGTACCGAGGAGACAGCATGGAAGCACACACAATGAGTTACTGCTTTATTTATAGCAGCATTACTGATGATTGCAAAATACTAGCAATAAAAGCAGAGGTGCCTCCAAGGTAGGCTACTGCCCATAATGGACCAGTGCCCAACGTGGCGATTCTGAAGGAGGCAGAGGTCACAGGCGCACACTCCAGGCAGGCTTCCACTACCTACCTGAACAACTGAGATTCTGGCTTGCCCCCGGAATCCTCCGGCAGGCAGGCCCCTCCCACTTTTAGAACACTTCATTCAGGATTCCACTATTCTGGTATAAGGCCTACCCCTCACGAGTGTTAGGGCTGGGGAGCCTTGAGAGTCAGGCCCTCCAGCCAAAGGAAGCTGTGCAGCAGAGAGTATCTCAGACTTGCCCGATTATCCCGGCCACCAGGTTTCTGGGCACCTCCTCCGGAGAGTGAGGCAGCAGGTCTGGAGAAGGGCCAGAACCTATATATTATTTTAAAGATTTATTTTTAGAGAGAGGAAAAAAGAGGGAGAAAAAGAGAGAAAGAAACATAGATGTGTGAGAGATACATCTATCGGTTGCCTCTCACATGCCCCCAACTGGGGACCTGGCCCGCAACCCAGGCATGTGCCCTGACTGGGAAGTGAACCGGCGACCCTTTGGTTCACAGGCTGGCACTCAATCCACTGAGCCACACCAGCCAGGGTGAACCTCTACTTTACTACAGCTTAAGGTGATTCATATGCCAAGTCAGTTTTGGGAAACTCCTACCTGGTGAAATGTCGAACCCAACAGACCTGCATCCAAATTCAATCCCTAGAATTTATCAGCTGGTTAGGCCAAGGCCAATAACAGAAAACCTCTTTGAGTTTCCTTCATTTTAAAAGACCGACAAGCCCACTGCCCAGGGTTGTTGTGAAGGCCCCAGACACTGCCACCTTCAGTGGGGAGGATTTCAGGCCCCACGTTTGCCTTTGTCCTAATAACCCACCTGCCTGTTTATTTCTGCTCCCCTGGGCTGGTCTTGCCTCGGCCTACAAATCCACTTCCATGGGAACACCTTCAGCACAGATCTGGACTGGTCTGAGCACCTGATCAGGTGGTGCTTGGCCACCTTCCCAAGGCACTGATTCTATTCTCACACCTGCCAGACTTCTTCAGGGATGACCCACTTTTTATAGCAGCAGGCACAATGCCAGCATACATTTTCATATGTATAAGAATTGTCCCATTAAACGACATTTCTAACATACACATACACAAGAAAAGGTTATACCGAACATGAGAGATAAAGCAGGGCACAAAACCAGACATGTGGTAAAAAACACACAGCTATTAATATTATTAGAACTACATAATATGTAAAATATTGAGCCACCACTCATCAAAATCACCTGCCAATAACAGAATTACTCCCACCCAATTGAGAAGTTGTAGAAGCCTAACTTAAAATGCACAATTAAACCTGCTGTCTTGCTCTCTTAACCATGGATACGTTTCAGGTGAGCTTGCTTGTCTCGACTGTGTAAAGGAGGCTTTTTTTTTGGTGGGGGCGGGTAGGGGGGAGGTTCGAAGAACATAAGGATTCTCATCTTCCTCCAGATTCGCCAAGAGGTCCGCGCCCCACAAAATGATAAGAACCTCCATACTGATAGTACCCAAGGATTTTACCTTGTTTCTGCTTTCATTATTATTGAAGGAATACACGCACGGTCAGAAAAGCTTCAATAGTACAGCCAGTACATAGAGACAAGTTAAAATTCCTTCCTATCCGTGTCCTGGGTCCTCCTCCCCAAAGGCAAACTTGTTAAAAGTTTAGGAATCCTTCCGTGGCAAGATTTCTCACTCTTACACTAACTGACGTCTTGGGCCAGATAATTTGTGTGGGGCGCGCCGTCCTGTGCGTTGCAGAATGTACACGAGCATCCCTGGCCTCGTCTCGTAGCAACGCGCCCCGCTCCCCGTGGTGGCGTCCAAAACTATCTGCAAACACTGCCGAATGGGGGACAAAGTCCCCGCAGTTGGGAACCACTACTTGATACTCCAAGCATGCACGGAAGTTGTGTTCCCTCACTTGCTTTTCTCCCCACATTGGTGACACAGAGTTACTTTCCAAATCAATGGGAGGTTGGTACCGGGGGCGGGGGCTGGCCCTGGCCTCGGCAGGAGGCGATGGCCACTCACCAGGTCGCGGATGAGCTGGTCCACCAGCTGCTCCCCGCCCCCGGCGCCCTCACGAGCTAGAGGGGAGCGAGAACGGCCCGCCGAGTCCGGCCTCTCCGCCCGGGTGGCCCGCGCCGCCGGGGGTCGCCCCGCGCCCTCCAGAAGGTCCTGGGCCAGCGCCAGGTACCCCGAGGCCTGCTCCCCGTGCTCGGGGGCCACCTCGGGCCGCCGTGGCCGCCGCCGCTTCCTCAGCGCCTGGGCCTGCGCCAGCTCCTCCTGCCAGCGCCGGCGGAACTCATCCAGACCGTGGTCGTCCATGGCCCGCTGCCCGTGCCCCTCGCCCTCCTCGGCTCTGCCGGGGCCTCGGGACGGTCCCTCCGCGGGAAGTGCCCGCGGCGGCGGAAACCAGAGCCGCGGCCGCACTCGGGTTCCGGGTCGGCGGCCCCGCCCCCTGCGCTCCCCGAGTGCGGTCCCGGGCACCAGTAGCTTTCGGGGCCCCAAGTTGAAAAGAAAGAGGTATATAGTCGCAGTCCACCTTCAAATGCTCTGCAGTTCCTGCTGTTGCCTTCTCAGAGTTTTTCTCCCCACCTTGACCTGGGTAACTCTATACATCTTTCATATCTTAGCTCATACATTATTTAATCTTCCAGCCCCCGCCAGGCCCTCCAAAAAAATCAGGTCTCCGTTATTCATTCTTACAGCATCCCATCCTTATTGTAGCACAGAATACAGCTTGTAATATTATATTTGTCTGATTGTTTATTAACATCTCCCTTCCCCACTGGACTGTTAAGTTCTTAGCTTGGAGGTTGGTGATTGGTAGGCACTCAAATATTTACTGAATAAATAACCCCTTAATATGGGAACCATTGTCCCTCACGTCACAGATGAAGAAACTAAGCCAAAAATCACACAGCTGGTAATTTGCACACCACCATTTCTAAGTTTGTTTGTTTTTTTAACCCCATATCTGACCTGTTAGTGATTAAATCACACAGCCTACCTGGCTAAGCCAGCTAGAAACCACTTGGCTGCCTCTGGTTACCATATTTTATTTTGTCAATTCAGTGATATTAACAGTGTGATTATTAATAGTCACACTGGTGCTCCAGGGCCAGACGGACCTAGGTGAGACTCTCAGGGCCCTCATTTATTCACATCCCCTTTGTTCCAGCAAGTCCACTTCTAGGAATTTATCCCAAAAGAAGAAAGTTGAGAAGAGTTCAAAGGATCCCTTCAAGAATGTTCACAGAAGCACTGTTTATAGTACTGAAAGTCAGAGGCAATCTAAACAGGGCACTGATTAAGTAAATTTTCCCCACTGGAAGGTAAGAAAGATCCAGAAGAGCAGAGACCTGATTTATTGGGTTGGCCAAAAAGTCCATTTAGTTTTTTCCATATAAATAAATGACACATTTTTCATTTTCACCAATAGTTTTATTTATTTGGGTATTTTGAGTATGTCAGCTATTCGCTTCTAGTGGATATAGGCCAGGGGTGATGCCAAATATCTTCCAGTGCCCCAGACAGCCCCAGAGCAAAGAATTATCTGGCCAAAATGTCAATAGTACCAAGAAACTTTGCAAACTACTTTTGGCATGTGCAATCAGTCACAGCACCTTCTCTATACACTGCATAAACCTCTTTTTTACATTTCAGTTGCATTTTTACCTTTCTTCAAATATTAAAGCATACTATAGTAAAAATGTTGCATGTCTTCTTCCATCTTCATATTAAAATGGCTGCATAAAACTCACCAATTTTGATAAGTTTTTTTAAATGCACGCTGATATGACAGCTGTCACAACACAATCTAACAAAATTGTTGCAAATGAAGTTAAAGATAACTAAGCAGTGCTAGAGTCATCGTATGGAAAAAAACAAACATTTTGGCCAACCCAATATTTATTCATTGCTATGTCTTCAGCACTCAGAATAGTACCTGGGATATAGTAGCTGCTCTATAAATAATGAATAAATGAAAAATCGTGCCACTATTAAACATTACATTGGAAAATTTTAATCAGATGAAAAGATTTTCACAATACAGCAAGTGAAAAAAGTGAGGATACATAACCATAGATACAGCATGAGCTTAGTGGTGTCTTTAAAATAGAAGTGTGCATGCATTGAAAAGGACTATGCTTCCAACTCAGAACAGGTTTCTAGAGAGGACAGGATTACGGTCTTTATCTGTATGTTCTAACTTTCCGCAGCGAATGTTGTCCCAGCCTGCTTCCCCCAGGAGCAGAGCCTGAGGCTGGGCTTGCAGGAAGCTTGTTATTTGTGGAAGTGACTCCAGAGAACAGGAGTTGGGGACCAAGAAGAGTGAAATGGGAAGGAGGGCCAGCTAATCCAAAGAGCATTCCTGAGCTGGTCCTGCTGTGGGCAACTTACACTCCATCCCACTGGGACCTTCTAAGGAGCCTTGAAGAACACACCTCAGGGCTGCCTTCCCAAGAGATAAGAGCTGGAAGAGAGGAGTATTTATCCACTGGTTCATTCTCCGTTAGAGAACGTTTTAGCCAGGAGTTTTTCGTAATCTCCCACTTCCAGGCTGAGTGTAAGTAAATGCATTCCCATGGACGTTCCACACCAATGAAGCAGAGAGGCCCTGGAGAGAAAAGCAAGAGATACTCTGTGCAGCTAACAGGAGGGACTGTCAGGTTACCATTGCACAGAGCCAGGTGCCGCAGCAAAAACTGACATAAAAGATGAGTCAAGAGGATGTGATATGGGGTGGGTGCAAGAACTGTCCAGTACAAATAAGTATTTTTGTACTAAAAATCGACCATGAGCCATTTTCCCCAAACATTCATCTGACATCTCACTCCATTCTCAGTGCTTTCTGTATCAATTCCAGGGATCGCACTTCTTTGGATTATCCACTTGTGGGCCAAAAGCCAAACATGGCTCTGCTGATATTTCTAGAAGTTATGGAACATCTGATATTTTAAACAAAAAGCTAACTGGAAAATTTTTCAGCACCTAGTTATAACGGTCAAAAACCAAAGTTTCCTGTCGCCTCTTTCAAAGAATTTTTTTTACAGGGACTCTGCAGGCAGGTTAATGGGCCATTGGTCACCTGGGGAAAATGAAAAAGAGAAATATGATAAGAAGGGAAATACTGTCCTTTGGTCTGTGTCATCTGTTGTTCACTGACAATATGTATGCCAACTTTGTATCTCTCCAACACCAAATCCCTGGGCCTCCATTTCCCCAATCGAAAAATAAAGGTAAAAATGCCTTCCCTTCCGAGCAACCGTAAGGCTGATAAAATACGGGAATACTTCTAGAGGTCATGCGTAAGGTACGTAGTAGGCATTTAATAAATGCTGGCTGTGGTCCACATAATCACGGTCATGCAGGTAGAGATTACCTCTAGCTTATGCTCTCAAAACTCCTGTGTTCCAGGGGCCCCACCTGTTTTTAATATAAAACGGATTCCTCGGTATTAAATCACAAGTTCAGCCCATTAAAATTCTGCAGTTGCAAAGCAATAAGCCTTGCTACCTTAAGCAAAAGGGAACAGAGATTGGAGGATGGCTCACTAAGTGAAAAGAGAAAAGGAATAACCAGAATCAGGGATTTTATTTTAGGTGGGCAGGAACCACCCGTCCTGAATGACCTCACCCACCTGCTTTCTGTCTTTGGGGAATCCAGTTCCCAGAGCAGGGGCTCGCGCGATGTGGCCCCTGGCCCAGCATCTCCTGGGAACCTGTCAGAGGCACTGTGCGGGGGAGGAGATGCAACAACCTGTCCAGGTGATTCTGATGCACAGTCCAGCCTGAGAACCGCTCCCCAAGAAGAGCATCTGAATGGCCTGGTTGGGTCACACTCCCAGCCCCTGATGGGGGGGACAAGGGTCACAATGGGCTGGATTTCTGGGACCACATGAAGTGGGAGGGGCAAAGCTCCCCAAAACAGAAGAAGGGGGTGGGATACTGAACCGAAGTATAACTAACACCGACGGGGCTGTCACAGGAGGGAGATTCTGGGATTCAGTCTTTGGGTCCTCCTGCTACCAGTCGTCTCTGCCCTTGGTCAATCGGCTGTGCATTCCCCTCGGAACCCCCCTCGGAACCCCCGCTCAGGGCTGCCAGAACCCCAGAATGATGGCTGAAAAATGGCCCTCATTCTTCCCTAAAGCACCTCCTGCCTCACTGTCCTCTGAGACCTGTCGCACGCTGAACTACCAAGGGGCAAGCACTTCTTTCCCGCAGCGTCAGGTGGGTCTCAGGAAAGTAGGGCGGGTGGGCGGCAGGAGCAGAGACTGATTCGTTTGCACGTCGTCCAAGGTGAGAAGGTTGATCTGTTTCCTACGTTGCTGCCGCAAAACAAATTAAGTGACTTAAAACAACCCATAAGCATTTCCGTGTGGCTCTAGAAGCTAGGAGTCCAAATCCGTGTCACAGGGCTGACTTCCAGGTGTCGGCAGGGCCCTGCCTCCTCCAGAGGCTCTCGGGGTGAATCTGCCTCCTTGCCCTCTCCGGCGTCTGGCACTGCTCCGCTTGGTCTGTGGCTGCTTCCCTCACCTTCAAAGCCAGCAGCGCAGCCTCCTGCCTCTGTCCTCACGCTGCCTCTGTCTCCCTTCAAATCTCCCTTTGCCTCCCTCTTAGAAAGGCGTCACGATGGGATTGAGCCCACCTGGATAATCCACACTACACTCCTTCACTTACTCCATCTGCAAAAGCCTGTTTATCACGTAAGGTAACACTCACAGGTTCCAGGGATTCAGACCTGGATATCTCTGGGGGCCGTTCATCGGCCTGCACAGACAGCCTCCAGCGAGCACAGACTCAAATGCCTCCAGGTGAGGCCAGGAATCAGAAATGGGGCGAGTGCGCCAGGTGTGGACTGGGGGACGTGGATGCCCATCTGGAGGGGAAAACAGGACGCGGCTCCATCCAACTCTTGGATCTTAGTCTAGAGCGCAGGTGGCAATCACAAGGCCTGCGGGCCGAATCCGGCCCTCCACCTTGTTTCGTCCGGCCTGGCACCTTGTTTCTACCCGGCGGCAGCGCTGAGCTCTCCCTTAACTGTTCAGGAGCGGTTACACTTACACAGGCCTAACATCGCATGCAGGCCTTGGACAGCAACCTCGAGGCTGATGTGGCCCCCGGTGAAAATGAGTTCGACACCCCTGGTCTAGAGCTTCTAAAACTCAATATCTTGGGGTTTCATTATGCACAACAGATTCCACTTTTTAAAAGAAAAAGTTTTTTTTTATTAAAAGCCTAAGCTGTATTCAGTGGCTGCCAAACCCAACAGGAGTCCTTTCTCGAACAATCCCTGAGTTAGGACAAAACTCCTTCAACTCACAGGAAGATACGTCCTGAGTTCTTGTGAGCGGAACCGGGGAATCGAACCTCATTTGGGATCACCGACGTGTGGAGAGCATCCAGGGCGGGAGAATCATGTGAGAGCTAAGAGAAGAGAATGACTATATATGATACACTTTATATTTCAAAGTACATTGTTTAGACGCATTAACAAAAGCATCAGAGGGATATAAACTTGCCATTCGGTATCAGCATGGCCCTGATGTCATCATCACTATAGGCACTGTTGTTGCTGTTTCATAGAGCATCATATGATGCCGTCATATGATCAAAAATCTAACATTCTGTGCAGAGGGGGGAAAAAAAAACCCACTTTGGTCTTAAAAAAAACTGTAGCAAGAAACAATTTGCCTATTCTTAAGAACTTTCCCATCGTTAATTTCTTTTTTTTTTTTAAACTCTACAGACAGGTTTTGGTGTCAGGGGCCAGTTATAGACATGGTCATTCAAGAGGTTCGTCCTACCCAGATACCCCACCCCACCTCGCCTTCTCTCCCCTAACCCCCTCTGCTTTTACTGAAGCCCCACCCCCACCCCACCAGTACTGTCATCCTGGGTTCCAAAGCCCTGCCCTCTGAAAGCCTTCCCCTCCCCCGGAGAAGGAATGGGTTCTGTCCTTGGGTCAGTTCTGTCTTGAACACGCAGCTCCAGCCTGACACTCAGCAGAGGAGCTTTGTTCAGACACTGCTGGTGCCGAAGGCAGAAGCAACCGGCGGCTTTGGGCTGCAGGATGGGTGCCCAGACCCCGAGACCCCAAGAACCAACTCCACTCAGCCGCCTGCCTGCTTGGGAAGCGCCACATCCACACAAGTGCGAGCTTTCCTTGGGGACTGTCCCAGGCATAGCTCCCTTGAGGTCAAGGTGCTGCTGCTAGCATGACTTTGACCCTGAGTCCGATGAAATGAGAACCTCAGCGCTATTTGTATTCCAAATCACAGCCTCTCCACTTGTGTCTTTGGGACCCCATCCAAGCTTTTCCTCTCTCAGCAAATGACACCACTCCCCTGATGCCTTCTGCCAGGCACCGGGTTCTCCTGCCCCCTTTCTTCTCAATCAGTGGGTCCTGACCACTAAACCTTCACCTTGCACCTTGAAGCTGTTCTCCTCCCTGCACCTCCCCCACCACCAATCTCATCCACGTAACATTACCAGGTAAAAACATGTAGATGTCCCATTCAATTGGAATTGCAGATAGACAATTATTGTTATTATTTTTAGTAAAAGTATGCCCATTGCCAGAATAACATAGTATAAGCATATCCTATGTCATATGCGGGATTACTTACACTAAACAGAAATCCTTGCTTACCTGAGATTCAACGTTAGCTAGGTGTCCTGTATTTTTATTTGCTAAATTAGACAGCCTGAAGGTCAAGGTGCCATCATCGCACCTGGACCACTAGAGTTACTCTCACTGGTCTCCCTGCCTCCGCTCTTGCTCCTGGCAATGCATCTCAGAGAGCTTTGGAAACGTGAATCAGACCGGGACACCCCTCTGTTGAAAACACCTCAAGGTACCTACCACCACTGTTCTTGAAATAACAAACAAAATCACTTTATTGCATAAACTGTTTTATTCAGATATAATTCACATTCTGTACACTTCACCTGTTGAAAGTGTACAAGTCAATGGCTTTTAGAATGTTCACACGTATGTGTGACCATCACCACATTTTATTTCACTTATTTTTTATTTTTATTTTTTTTAAAGAATATGTCTCTTCATTATTTTTTTTAATATTTTATTTATTTATGTTTAGAGACAGGAAGGGAGGGATAAAGAGAGAGAGAAACATCAATGAGTGGTTGCTTCTCATGTGGCCCCCACTGGGGACCTGGCCTGCAACCCAGGCACGTGCCCTGACTGGGAATCGAACCTGCGATGATTTGGTTCTCAGCCTGCACTCAACCCACTGAGCTACACCAGCCAGGGCTCATTTATTTTTTTAAAGATTTTATTTTTTATTGTAAAAAGGGGAAGGAAGGGAGAGAGGGAAGAGAGACATCAATGTGTGGCTGCTTCTCGGGCGCCCCCTACTGGGGACCTGGCCCACAACCCAGGCCTGTGCCTTGACTGGGAATCAAACTGGTGACCCTTTGTTTCGCAGGCCTATATGCTCAATCCACTGAGCCACAGCAGCCAGGGTGCCATCACCACATTTTAGAACATTTCACCACCTCCCCCCAAAAAAAAACTCCACTCCCAAAAAGCCATCACCCCTGACCCTGCCCTAGGCAACCACAATTCCACTTTCTGTCGCTATAGATTTCTGTGTTTTGGACATTTCACGTAAATGCAATCATATTATATGAAGTCCTTTGTGACTGGCTTTTTTTTTTCCCCACTTAGCATAGTGTTTTCAAGTTCTGTCCATGTTGTATAAAGTATTCAGACTTCATGTCTTTTTATGGCTGAATAACGCTGCATTATATGGATGGACCACATTTTGTTTCTCCAGCCGTCCACTGGTGGAGATTTGGGTTGTTTCCACCGTTCGGCAATTGTGCATAACACTGCTATGAACATCCATATAGTAGAGATCTTTGCACAGACGTACGTTTTCGTTTCTGTTGGGTATATTCTGAGGCAGGGCATTGCTGGGTTGTCATTTCTAAACACGTATAAAGATCTGAGGAATGGCCATGCTGCTTGTGCACAGTGGCTGCACCACGTGACATCCTCGCAAGTGTGTGCGAGGATTCAGTGTGTATTTTACACCCTCCTGTGCAAACCTGTCTGTGGTCTGAAAAGGCTAAGCCCTTCTCCATCTCGGGGGCCTTTGCACACGCCTCCCTTCCTCTTCCCAAAACACTTTTCCCATATTGTTCCTCAGTGCGGCTGCCCCCCTTCGGCCGTCAGCTCTCAGCTGGAATGGGACCTCCACGTCCCTGAGCCCTGCATCTAAGTCGTATGTCCACACGCAGTTTTCTGTATCACTGATACTGACCCTTGCTTTGGGTCAGTGGAAAACAATGGATATATTGTTTTCTTTATTATGCATTTGTCGGTGTGTCTCCCCCAGTAGAATGCAGGCTCCCTGAGGGTGGGAACACGTCTGTCTTGCTCTTCCTGTGTCCTCAGCCCTGGCACAGAGTCTGCTTCCCAGGAAGTGCTCAGTAATTGTTGGTTGAACGAACGAATGAATGCATGAATGAATGAGCGAATGCCTTAATCCACAAACAATGAAGCTAAGAGAGGGCAGGGGCATTTCTGAGATTCGCGTCCATGCATAATAGAAGCTCAATAAATACGTGTCGCTGACGAGGCTGCAAACAATAAAGGTAGACACAACCACACGCACACAGACACGAGTGGCAGAGAGAAAGATGAATCTACTCCCTAAAGAAAGAAGCGAGGAACGTCGTAGGTCGCATAAATCTCAACACAAGTGCCCATCCTGGAGATACAGATGCTTGGTCTCTTCCACTTTGCAATCTGCTGAAGAGATGAGTCTTTCCTTTCTGTTTTAATAGAAAAATCACTCTGAGCACTTTGGTGCACTGAGCTCTTTGGAACTCTAATTACAGGTGACACACAAATGGAAAGAAAAATAGGAAATCAAACATGTGAGCCAATACGTTGCAATTTATATGGGCACTTAATAGCAGCGAAGTGCCCTGAGCCACTCAGAATTAGCTCAAGCACTTTGTAGATGGACATCACAGGAGCTTTCTTGAGGATGAAGTCAGGGATGTTTATAATGCGCCTGAAGTCTTAGAGATGTGTCAGTGTTGTGAATCTTAATGTCCATTTTCACAAGATCTCTCCAAGGCCAATGCCATGTACGACCTTCCAAAGGCTGACTCTAGGCCCCCTCTGCAGTCTGACCTCTCAACACTTTCCCTCATCACCTCTAAGCTCTAATCATCTCAGCCTTTTGTAGCTTTCCACCCCGGCATGCTGCATCTTCCTTGGATCTCTCATTTTCTCTCACCTGTACCTGCCTAACTTCTGTTTGGTTTTATTTTAGAGGTTACCTCTTCCAAGAAGCCTTCCCTGACTTCTCCCCTCCCCAGACTGGGTTAAGATTCTTAGGCTGACTTCTGGTTCCCCAGGTATGGAGCTTGGAAGTCTCCACTCCATCCTAACAAGTAAAAAGCTGAACAAACAGAAAAAAAAAATCAACAACTCTTCTAGAATGTGTAAGAGAGTTGAGGAAACCAGGCAAGCTGCTGTTGCCAAGACTCGGGAATAGACGGGAATACAGACACTCCTGGCTTACTGGAGCAGAGCCCACAAGTAAAAACCACTGCGGAAACCAGTGCCAATTGTTACCAATTCTTCAACAATAATAGTAGCAATGTATTCAAGTGTGTATGCTTATGTGTATATCTTATGCATGTATATTTATGCTTAAGAATGCTTATATGATCCTGGCTGGTGTGGCTCAGTGGATTAAGTGTTGGCCTGTGAACCAAGGGGTCGCTGGTTCGATTCCCAGTCAGGGCACATACGTGGGTTGTAGGCCAGGTTCCCAGTTGGGGGCGTGTGGCAGGCAACCACACATTGATGTTTCTCTCTCTCTCTTTCTCCTTCCCTTCACCTCTGTCTGAAAATAAATAAATAAAATCTTAAAGAAAAAAAGAATGCTTAGATGTAAGTGAAGTGAATGACAACAATGATACAAGGGGTAGGAGGGAGGGGCTAGGATTCTTTTATTATTATGAGCTACTCACACTATCAGGGAAGCTGTATGGTGTTGTTTGAAACTGGACTTGGGTTCATTTGTAAATGTGGATTGCAACCACTAAAAAAAAAAGGTTAAAAAAAAGTATAACTGATATACTAGAAAAGGAGACAAAATGGAAACATATGAATTGATCCATTCAAGCCACAAAAGGCAGAAAAAGAGTGGAAAACAGAAATAGGAACAAGGATCAAGGCGACAAATGGAAAATAGTAACACATATTGTAGATATTGATCCAACTATATCAACAGTCACTCTGAACATCGATGGTCTAAATGCACCAAATTAAAAGACAGATTGTCAGAGTAGATCGAAAAACCATACCCGAATACATGCTGCCTACTCTGCATATAAAGACACATACGGATGAAAAGTAAATGGATAAAGAAAAGCATACCGTGCTGACACTAATCAAAAGAAAACGGGGAGTTATACTAACCTCAGACACCGCAGACTTCACAACCAGAAAGCTACCAGAGATACAGAGGCCATGGCATAACGGCGAAGGGGTCAGTTGTCCGGGAAGACACACGAGCCCTGACTTGCACGTGCCTGAGAATGTGCGCTTCCAACCAGCTCCCCTGCATTCCTGCCGCTGCCGGCCCAGGGACCCACGCTCGGAGGTGCCTTTCTGAGGGCTTTCTGCATCTGAAAGCCTGAGGATCTCCAAGTCGTGGAAATCAGCAAAGGAAACAATTAAGAGCAAGGGAGAATTTTTACATGTGAAATCATGATTGTGTGTGTGTGTGGGGGGGCAATTTTTTAAATTGTGCTGAAATGTAGATAACATTATATTGACCATCTTACCCATTTTAAAGTGTACAATGCCGGGGCAGTAGGGACATTCACATTGTTGTGTGACCATCCCCACCACCATCTTCAGAACTTTTTTTTATCATCCCAAACTGAACTCTTTCCCCCTTGAATGCTAACTCCCCGTTTCTCCTCCACCAAGCCCCCGACACCCACCGGTATACTGCCCGTCTCTGTGGATTCGACAGCTCTAGGTACCTGGAATCATACCATATGTGTCCTTGGGTGTCTGGCTTATTTCACTTAGCAGAGTGTTTTCGAGATTTATCCATGTTGTAGATTGTGTCAGAATGCCCTTCCTTTTTCAGGCTGAATAATATTCCACTGTATGGACATACCATATTTTGTTTGTCCATTCATCTGTCAATAGCATAGTTGTCCTTTTTATTATCTTTTTTTTTTGAAGAAAGGTGGAAGATCTAACACGTTATTGTCATGGTTATTGTAGGGTTTCCCAGGAAGATATCGAGGATGTGTATGACGGACAACCTTGGGGTCCCCATCTATGGAAGGGAAAAGGAAGCAGGATTGGGTACAGGGGAAAGAGCTATGATGTGGTCCCCATGACAGGGAGCTCTGTACCTTAGAGTTGTCTCAAGATGTGGCAAAGGGGCCAGGCCTTTATAATCCATGCTGGTGGGCACAGACTGGCCCTGGGAGGACATACAGTCTACAGTGAGGCAGTTTCTTCCATTGAGGCCATCCCCATAGGGAACTAAGAGCTGAGGGCAGTCTCCCTGCAGCACTCACAGCACCTGGAGGAACACGTCCTTCCTTCCTTAAGAGAAATGTATCCTGAACTTGGCTGTACATTGGAACCCCCTAGGGATCTGTAGAAGCTACTGCCGTCTGGCTCCCACCCCAGACTTTCTGATTTAATTGGTCTGGAATGTGTCCTGGGCCTCGGAGCTTTCAAAAGCTCCCCGGGTCCAACAAACATTGAGAATCACTGCTGGGGAGGTCTGAGAAAGCATATCACAGTGCATGCCAGAGGTATCCCATTGTATTTTGTCCATTGTTCTATCTGTCTCCAAGCATCACCTCACTTTGCAGAGTCCCACGCTGCTTTATCTCTTGAGAGGGGCCCCGGGAACATCTACTCCATAATGCCTGGACTTTCATTTGCTAATCCATTGCATATCAGTCAGTGTTCAGCTGTATGGGACAGAATCCCGTCTAAGCAGAAAGGGAAGGATTATACTGGATTAACATGCTAGCAGGCTTGTCGTGAGTGCTGAAGAAATAGACCCCAGGCTGAGCTCTCAGGAGTAATTGGGAGACTGCACCTTGGAATGGGCCCTGGTTCTGCAGAAAGCAGGAAGCTGGTCACGTGTCCATCTCCAACCAATCCGAGGCCAAGGGAGGGTACTGACCAGCTGTGCGTCAGCTGCCCAGCTCCTAAGGACAGCAGAGGTCCCTAAAACTGGCAGTGTTGGTCAGCATCACAGGATGAAAGTGGGTTGAGGTGGGGATTCCCTGAAGGCAGAAAAGGCAAATGCTGGGCGGGCATAAACGGAACCATAAAAAGATCCAAGACACTGTATTTACTAGGGAAACCAGTGAAGTCTGAGATTTCCTTATTTGTGTATTTTCCCTCAAAGTAAAATGGGAAAATGCAAAGATGACACATAAGCCAACCACCTTCACTATTCAAAACCTTGTCATCAGATTCCTGAAGTGGAAACACGTGGAAAATGTATTTAAACACCCAATAAGTGCATGTAGGTCTTCCCAACCTCCATGTCAACTGCCCCATCGCCATTTCCACCTCCAGCTCCCAGGGACAAAGGCAAAACCACCACCATGAACTTCAGATGCGCCCCTCCACCTATTTTAAAGAAACGTGTCCAGGAATAATTGACAGGATTATTGCAAATTTACATAAACAGCATCAAACTCCATAAGTAATTCTGCGGGTGCCTTTTTTACTCAAGATTATGGTTTTAGAATATATCCATCTATGAATCTAGTTCATGTCTTGCAGTCCCTTACAGTATTCCAGTGATTTTCAAGCGGCGTGCCACAAGAATTTTTAAAACATGCAATGCCCAAGTATTGAGTCAGGGACACTGACCTCTGTCTGTTCCCTTAGACTGTCAAATAAAAAAATGACAACAGTCATTACAACAATAACCCTCTGGTGTGAATGCCCTGTCTTGAACCATAAATATATAGATCATATAACAAAGTTGCATCTTATTGGTCATGTCACATAATAAGGTTACATCTGACTGGTTAATTCTTGATACCAGAAATCCTTATATATAAGTATCAGCACTAGGGGTGCAGGTCAGAGGGGAATAAAGGTGGCATTAATGGGACAACTGTAATAGCATAATCAATAAAATATATTTTAAAAATAATAAGTATAGGCACCCGATTCTTAAAAAGTCATTTTGGAGCAAAAAAGTAGGTAATTACTATTTTATTCTGCTAAATCAATCTACATTACACCTATTTTTTATCAAATCAGCAAAAAAATGGGGGGGGTGCTGCAGAATTTCAGTCATTAGTCTACGTGTGCCATGCAATGAAAAAGGTTAAACATCACTGCAGTATTCCGTAGTAAAAATATGCCATGTTTTATTTATGCACTGTGCTCTTAAGGGGTATTCTGGCTGCTTTTTAATTTGGGTTATTTCAAACAATGCTGCAATGAACATCTCTGAGCATCACCAGGAGACATTCTCTAGCGCAGCAGAGACATCATTTGCTCCTTCTTCCTTGCCAAGAAAATCCTGACTTTGTTGGGATAGCTTTGTGCCCAGTCTCAAGACATAGGTCATAATTCGTTTACAGCAGGGATTGGCAAAATGTCTCTGTAAAGGGCAAGACAGTAAATATTTTAGGCTTGTAGCCATACAGTGTCTGTTAGAATGCTCAGTTCTGCTGTTACAGTGTAAAAGCAGACATAGATGATATGTAAATGAGTGGGTGTGATTGTGTTCCAATAAAACTTTATCTAAAAAAATAGATGGATCTAGTGTTGCAGGTTTGATTCCCAGTCAGGGTACATGCTTGGGTGGCAAGCCAGGACCCCCAGCAACTGCACATTGATGTTTCTCTCTCGCTCTCTCTCTCTTTCTCCCTCCCTTCCCTCTCTAAAAATAAATAAATAAATAAATAAATAATCTTTAAAAAAATAGATGGATCTACCACAAAAGATATACAGATAGCAAATAAGCGGTGAAGATCGTCAACATCATTAGCCATTAGGCAAAAGCAAATTAAGCCACAATGAGAGATCATTGCATGCCTGTTAGAAAGGCTAAAATAAGAAATAATGCCCTGGCTGGTGTGGCTCAGTGGATTGAGTGCTGGCCTGTGAACCAAAGGGAAGCTGGTTTGATTCCCAGTCAGGACACACAACTGGGTTGTGGGCTAGGTTCCCAGTAGGGGGCGCTCAAGAGTCAACAACACATTGATGTTTTTGTCCTTCCCTTTCCCTCTCTAAAAATAAATACATAAAATCTTAAGAAGAAAAAAAAGAAATAGTGACACCACCAAACGCTGGAGAGGATGCAGAGAAACTGGGATCAGTCCTCCATTGCTGGTGGCAACGTAAAACGGAACAGCCACTCGGAAGGAGTTTGGCAGAGTCTCAGAGAACTACACACACCATTTTCATGTGATCCTGCGTTTGCTCCGCTGGGCATTTATCCCTTTAAAGGGCCAGAGAGTAATATTTTTAGGCTTCACAGGTCATACAATTTGTGTTGCAATTATCCAGCTCTGTTTTTGCAGCACAAAAGCAGCCAGAGATAATACGAGGTAATACGAGATAATACAGAGGTAATTAATGAGAGGGTGAGGTGGTGTTCCAACATAAAATTATGACCAAAAAAACAGGCAGTAGATCGCCTTGGTCCACACACCACAGTTTCTCAGCCCCTGTTCTGGATTTGTTGTCAAGTAAATAATAAAAATCCTTATGATTTAAATCTTCTACCAATTGGATTTCTGTCACTCAGACCAAATGCATCCTAGCTGATATATGTCGGGCAGGGTTTCTCACCCTTGGCACTGTTGACATTTGGGGCCAAATAATTGTGCTCTGTGCATTGTAGGATGTCAAGTGGCATCCCTAGCTTTTACCCATGAAAGCTCGTGGCACCCTTCAATTTTGACAACCAAAAACGTCTCCAAAGATGGCCACGTGTCTCCTGGGAGCAAAACTGTTGCGAACCACTGATTCGAGTCCGTAGCTAGAAATGGAACCACCTGGTCGCAGGCCGTGTGCATTTCCCGTTCTTCCGGTCTGCCAAATTGTTCTTCAGCACTCGTCCTCATTTAGCCCCGCATCAGTGTGATTTCAAGTCCAGGGATTCACTTGTTTGCACTGAGCTCCGCCGCCTTCCATAAAGCAGTGACTGCCTGAGCAAAGGACAATACGCCTGAATTTTCACAGCGGGAGTGCGGGTTTAATCACCCCTGTCTCTTGCGACGCCAGTAATCAAGGCATTAGGTTTTATTTAAGTGAGGTTTACCCTTTACATTTAAAGTATTGATGAGACTATAATTATGGGACGGTTAATATTTTCTCCCCTGCTGTGGGCATTCATCTGCTCTTCCCTCTTTACTCACAACAGAAAGATCCTTGAGGGAGAGGTTTCAAATGAGTAATTAGGGCATCCCTGGGGAAGGGGCTACCCCATCTTTTCAGGTGTCGGAGGGTGAAACAGGATAAATGTGAGATGAGAGCTCTCCTGCTCGGGCTCTATTGAATGGAGGGCGCTTTCCTGGGAATAACTGTGATGTAATTGAATATTGAACTCACTGAAATCTGAATCCCCTTGTCTTCCCAGTGGGTTTGGGTCAAGGTCCCTGTTCTGTTTCTTAAGTGGATGCTTAATAATCCCGATATGTCAACAAGGGCCATAACTAACATTTATTGAGTGCCAAGCACTTTGCTAAACACTTGATACATTCTCTCTTTTAATCTTCACAACAACCCAGTGAAATAGGTGGCTCTGTGATTATTATTCCCATTTTACAGATGGGAAAATGAAGGCTAAGAGAGGTGGGAAAAAATGCCCAAAGCGCCTAGCTATTGCATGGTGGGGCTAGGGTTTGAACCCAGGTCTCTCTGGCTCGGAGTGTGAAACCACTCTGCTATAACTCCGCTTTGATTCAAGAACTCTCTTTTTCACCAAGCCGACTCCTGGCATCAGATCTGACCCTGGCATCAATACATGGCTTCGGGAAACACAGTTGTTTGGAGGAGGCAACAGCTGTTCATCCATTTACTGCTTCACTAAGTCACATGAATTGAAACATCAAAGAGCCCTGGCTTGGTAGCTCAGTTGATTAGAGCATTGTCCTGATACACCAAGGTCGTAGGTTCGAGCCCCAGTCAGGCACATATAAGAATCAACCAAGGAGCCCTAGCTGAGCCCTGGCTGGTGTGGCTCAGTGGACTGAGTGCTGGCCTACAAACCAAAGGGTCGCCAGTTCGATTCCCAGTCAGGGCACAGGCCCGGGTTGTGGGCCAGGTCCCCATTGTGGGGGCACGTGACAGGCAACCACACATTGATGTTTCTCTCCCTCTCCTTCTCTCTCCCTTCTCTGTCTAAAAATAAATCAATAAAACATTTAAAAAAATCAACCAATGAATGCATGAGTAAGTGAAACAACAAATCAATGTTTCTCTCTCTAAAGTCAATCAATAAAAATAAATAAATAAATAAATAAACCAAAGCTCACTCAGTCTCAAACACCAGAATAGGTCATTATCATTCTAATTAAAGAAAGGAAATCCCCCCCCCTCCACCTTATTGGTCAAAAGTCTTGAGTACTGATTTCTGTAGGAGGTAGGGGCATAATTCAGGACAAGGAGTTTCTGTGTTACTGATTATATCAACTCTATGCATGTGACTGTGTATGTCCGAAAGAAAAGACAAGTCGGGATGCTTATCATTCATTCATTCATCCATTCGTCGTCCATTCATCCATCGAGTCTTTCAACAAATGTTTCCTGAGCACCCGCTACGCGCTCTGCCCAATTTTAAGCACTGCTGTACCATGGGAAGCCTTCACGGACTATAAAAATCTGTCTTACTCCTTCAGTCTATAAGAGAGAGGTTTCATATCCTTGCGACTGGTGGGGAAAATTTTCTCTGAGTAAAGGCATTGACTGGATTGCATGAACTATTTCCCCCAATTAACCCCCTGAAACAACTCCTGCCTTAAAGGTCTCCAGCAGAGCGTGGGAGAGGAAGAAGGGGACAGTGGATGGTCCCAGAGCACAGTCCTTCTCAGGAACCCAGAGGGCCGGGCGCGCACGGGGCTGGCAGTGAGAGCCGCCACAGTCGGGTGCCCAGCTGTTCTGACACCCCTTTGAGAGCACCCCTCTCCTCTCACGGTCTCTATTCATGTGCTAAGGTCACTGCCACAAAGTGCCACAAACCAAGCAGCTCACAGGACGGAGAATTCATTTCCCACGACGGAGGCCAGAAGATGGAGACCAAGGAGTTGACAGGACTGGCTCCTTCAGAGGCCACTGTCCTTGGCTGGCAGATGACCCCCTTCTCATGCGCCTGGTGTCTCTGCCTCTTCTGCTGGTTCACTGGTTCTGTTGATGTCGGGCCCCACTCCAATGACCTCCTTTTAAGTCCATTAGCTCTCTTTAAGACCTTGTCTCCAAAGGCGGCCACATTCTGAGGGACTGGACTTCGGAGTGCCACGGAAGCGTGGGGGAGGGGCCCACGGGCACCCCAGCACAGCCTCCTCCCTCTTCCCAAGTCCCCAGGGGTGACGCAGTCCTAAAGGAGCACCGACTCGGGCCCGACAGCTGCACGACCTTGGACACGTCGTTCAAATGCTCTGCCTCCGTTTACTTGCCCATGACCTAGGACTAAAATAGTACCTGTCCTAGGACACAGGGGCGTTGGGGGTATGTGACATGAGTCACTATGTCTAAGGCACATAGAACAACAGTGCCTGGCACAGAGAAGCACTATGAGTTTATTAAATAAGCATTAAAATATAAAATTCATTCTTTTCCCTGAAGTTTTAGGAGAGCATTGTGTTGTTACTCCCCCGAAGAATTTGCTTTTTCTGGACAATGCTAAACATCAGCGACAGGACTGTCATTCCACGATAGGGGAGTTGTATGTATCTGACAGTGGCTTCGGGCCGCCAACATTCTTCCAAGCGCACTGTTTGGGGACTCAACCTTAACAGTGGCCAGCGTTTATTAAATGTTAAGGATGTGCTGGACTCCATGCTAAGGGCTGTGCCGGTATGATCTTTAACTCTGGGAGGTAAGTACTGTTATTATTCCCACTTTACAGCTGAGGAAGCGGAGGCAGGGTCCCCAGGGAGCGCACGGTGGGCTAGGCCAGAGCAACTCCGGTGGGAGCAAATTAGGGGCTGTCAGATGCGGTGAATGTGTGTGTGGCGGTGATGGGGAGGGGGTGTCTTCTCTTTCTCCCACTTTTCCATCAACCCCCCATTCTCCCTCTGCTACAGGACACCTCCCCATGGCCAAGGCTGCACTCCCTTTGCTACGGAAAACATCCAAGTGGCTGGGACCCGACCCAGCGCCACCTTGCGAGCCCAGCATTTCGAGGGGCAGGCTTCCAAACAGGGTAATAATCGTCCCATTAAAATTAATGTCCATGAAGTGAGCCGTTAAAAGCGTGCAGATTAAAAAGGAGGCGGGGGGGGGGCGGTGGAGGGAATTGTTCGATTTAAATCCAAAGGGCTTTTCAAATAGACACTGTGTCTTCATTCTTGGAACGCTGCGCGGGCCAGTGGATCAGGTCCCCTCTGCAAAGACCAGCGGGGATTAAGGAGGGGAGCCCCAGGAGAAGGGGGAAGCGGTTCCGGCCAGAAGCAAAGGGAAGCAAGGTTTATCCAGGGCCCACCGCCCGCCAGGTGCTTGGCACACGTTTGTCTCATGTCGTCTCCGCCTGGGTCCCGGGAAGGAGGTATGATTACTCCCAGATCACAGGGGGCAGTATAAAACCGTGCTTAAGAGCTCAGAGCCCCTGCAGACAGCCCTGCCTAGTTAGCTCCGGCTTCATTCCTCCCTAACTGTGAGTTCGAGCAAGAGGCCTCGCCTCCCTGTGCCTCAGTTTCCTCGTCTGTAAAATAGGACACTAGTAGCTCCCCCCACCCCCACTTGTTGGGAGATTGACTCGACGCAGCTAGGCAGGGACCGTAGCCCAGGAGCCTACGTGGAAGGCGCTCAGCGCGCGCTGGCCGGGATTAAGAAGGGTGAAGAACGGGCCCTGGTGAGTGTAAGGGCCGCCAGGACCGCACCGCAGGGCTGGGATATGAGCCCTGACCCGGCTGCTGGCCAAAGGGAAGTCTCTCCTCAAAATAACCCAGACCCACATTAAGTTCACTGTCTTGAAGAATCTTTTCCAAGGGACCAAAGGACTCATCAGGCCTTGGCGACGCCGCCCGAGGAAAGCAGAGAATCCCAGCGTCCTCGTCGGTCGGGTCCCACGTCGCCGGCTGGGAGCCAACCTTCGGCCTCCTCCAGTTTTCCGAATCCCAAAGCTACCTGCATCAGAACCGATTTAATATCGGAGAAACTCTCACACTGCCGGCCCCCCCCCCCCAAGAGAATCCTGAGAGCCCCCCACGCTCACCTGTGACTTCACCAGCAGGGACAACTCCACTCTTCCTGGTCTGGAAGGGCACGGGGCCGTCGGTTTGGAAAAAGAGGGCTCAAGTCCCCGCGGACGACTCCCGCCTCCGCCCCCGCCCCCGCCCCCGCAGACCCCTTAGGACCTCCGATGCCATGACATCGGGGTCGCCGCTAGAAACTGTAACCCCAGCAGTAAAAGTCATATTCACAAAAGACGCAGACAAAAATAAGTTTCCTTCTAGAAAGCCTCTGGTGAAGGTCTTTTGGGTGCGAGTGAGGTGCGCGGAGAGAGCCTGCCTCCGCGCCCCGCGGAGGCCGAGGACCCACCCCTCCCACCCCCACCCTGCCTCCGTAGCTTTCCTGCGGCGCCGAGGGCGCAGCTGGTCCCGCGGCGCGGCGCGGCGCCGAGCGGGGTGGGGAGGCGTGTCGGGTGTGTTCGAATCCGAAGCCTACAGGTGCCTCGGCAGACCCGCGAGTAGGCAAGTTGGCTTGTATCCGGCCCTCTCGTAAGATTTTGAACCAACCTACCTCCCCCACACAAAACAATAGCCTCGGAATATTTTTGAATGGTACTGCTGAATTCGGTATCAGCTTCATCTGAAATAACAAACAAGCCTGCTTTCCTGGCCAAATCGGAACTGGAGCTGGATTCAGAAAAATAAAGGAGAAAGCCTTTCCTGGCCTTCCACGCCTCCGCGGGGGTCCCCCGCGACCCCCCCCCCAAGCTCGAGACCTCCGCGTCCCGGACCCGTGTGGAGTCCTAGCGCGCCACGCTCCCAGGCTCCCAAACAGCACACCCCTCGCTGCTGGCGCTGCTAGGGTTAAAAGTTACCTCTCGGTTTCTTCTGCCTGCAGCCCCCCTCCCTCCCGGGGCCGGATGATGTAACCCCCCTCCTCAGCCCTCCCCGCCCCCCTCCACCATGTGACACTTTAATTAATAATAGCGCCGTCAGCACAACAAACGCACAACACCGGGAGAAACTTGGTGTCCAGGGGAGGCCCCCGGCGGCTGGAGCGCGGCGGCGGCAGGCGCACAGGCCGGAGGGAGAGGAGCCGAGGGGCGGCCCGAACGCGGGGAGGGAGCGAGGCGAGCGGTCATGTGCCCGTGCCCCCTGCACCGGGGCCGCGGCCCCCCTGCCGTGTGCGCCTGCAGCGCGGACCGCCTGGGTCTGCGCTCGTCCGCGGCGCAGCTCACCGCCGCCCGACTCCAGGCGCTCGGCGACGAGCTGCACCAGCGCACCGTGTGGCGGCGCCGCGCGCGGAGCCGGAGGGCGCCGGCGCCCGGCGCGCTCCCCACCTACTGGCCCTGGCTGTGCGCGGCCGCGCAGGTGGCGGCGCTGGCGGCCTGGCTGCTCGGCAGGCGGAACTTGTAGGAACGCGGGGCTTCTTGGTGGGGCCGGAGCCGAGACCCAGCCGGAGCAAGCAACAGGTACGCGAGCCAGCCAGCGAGCGCCAGGGCGCGGCAGCTGGGGACTGGAGACACTGGGCTGGCCGGGGAGCCGGAGAACAAGTTTGGCTTTCTTCCCTTCCCATCTCCCTCTTCCTCTGCTTTCTTCCCTCACGAGGATCTCCGTGTCCCTGCCATCCGGTCCCCATCTCTCCTTCCAAGTGTCAGGCCCACTGATTCCGTCCCCCTCTCTCCTTAGGCACATCTCGCCACTCCTTGCAGCGGGGTGGCTTCGGGAGGACTTCAGCCTCCACAATCCACACCAGCCCCTCCAATAAACACACAATACAAGTCAAAAGTGTGCTTGCTCTGACAACGTAGTTACAAGCCACTCCGGATAATTATAATCTGTCGCTGTTTCAAGACAAGTCTCCCGTCCTCTTCCAAGCTGCCTGGCGGTCCTAAGTCGCCACCGTCTCCATCACCTCCCCTCCAGACGCGTTTCTCACTCAGTGTCACTCACCCAGTTTCTGTTCCCCATTCTTCCACTCCCGGGGCGCACCTCACTTCCCCCCCCCCCTCTAGATTTCTGGCCGGCTCCCTTTTTCCCCAAGGCCCGCGCACTTTGCAATTTTCTTTCGCTCCGTCAACTTCTTCGCTCCTTCTCCAGCGAGGTGGCCCGTTTAAAGGAGCGTGGCCCAGTCGTCACCAGACCATTGGAGCTGAGCTGGAGGAGGAGATGTCCCCGAAGTGGTCTGGGGTCTGAGGCTCTTAGGGAAAGTCCATGGGGAAGCCTCAGTGAAAGAGCATGTATCGAGCCCCTTCTGGGTGCCAGGCCCAGCTTAGGAAGGACATGTTTGAGAGCTTGCCGAAATGCTAGGCACTGGCTAGCGGTGGTGGGGGTGGGGGGTGAGTACTGAGCGCCTGGTGTGTTTGGCACCCGTGGGAGTGAGGTTCCGATCACCGACTGTGCCCTAGGCCCTTGGAACTGGGGAATTGTTGACTACCAGCTGTGCCCCTGGCACCGCGTTAGGCTCTTTGAGGAGACAAACGTGTGAGGAACACCTTTTCGGGTCATGGAATGGAGAGGAGAGCCGCAGAGAACGGAGTGGAGCGAATCAGGCTGAGCCCACCATAGGCGGGTCTAGGGCCAGAAGGTGAAGGTCGAAGGTGAGAGAAAGCCAACGGTACCGGGATGCCACGGGCCACGGATGCCGCCCGCTCAGGTCCCGGACGAGTCCCGCTGGCGCGGGGCCCGCAGGCGAGGCCCAAGCGTCTGCGCCCTCGGGGAGAGGCGGCAGCCGGAGCGTGGGGGGTGGCAGCACCCGGGGAGCTGCGGGGGTGCGCGGGGTGTGAGTCGGGAGCGAGGGCGACATATGTCGCGTGGGCCGGCGCAGCCCGGGCTCTGGCGAAGAGAGGTGCGCGCTTCCGGGCGCTCCCTGCCCGACTCCTGGAGGTCCCAGCCGCTATACCCCCCCCCCGCCCCCCGCCCCCCGCCCCCCCCCCGCCCCGGGGAAGCGGGGCTCCATCGGCCAGCAGAGGCCAGGCTAGAGCTGCCAAATCCCAGGGGCCGGAACAACATTTGGGACTGGGCGCAGGGAGAAAAAAAAAGTGAGGGGTGGGGGGGAGCGGGTAAGAGACCCGAAGCCCAAAGCGTGGAATTTGGGAAGAGGCAGAAAGAAGGTGGGGTGAGCATGGAGGCAGGGAAAGGAATGAAGGTCGCGGGGCTGGAGGGAAAAACCTGCCCGAAGAACAAGTGGGAAAGTGGGTTAGAAGGAAGGGCAGGACGCCAGGGTAACCTGTTAGTAATGGGGCGGGGCGGGGGCGGACAGGACTCGGCTTCCGCCGTTCCTGGGGTCCAGGTGAGGTCTGGGAAGGCGCGCCCTTCCCAGGACGAGGCGGTGCGCGATGCTGGGCTGATTGTTCCAGGAGATTGAAGTCCCACAGCCTCTCAGGGTGTGCACTCCAGGAGGCCGGGGCCCCCGGGCCCCCACGGGGGAGGCTGCGGGCCGGAGGGGGCTCCTCCTCGGCGCGGGGGAAGGCCGGTGCAGCAGGTGAGGCGAGCCGAAAGGAGTTTCGCTGGTGCAGCGTCGCCGTAGAGTTTATTTACCCTTCCTCACCCTGCTTCTGCCCCGGACTTCCGTGCAGCGTCCTGACTCCTGGCCACCCCCTCACCACACCCCTGGGCTCTCCTCCCGCCTGCTGTGTCCTGCCTGGGGGTCCCCAGCAGCCGCATTCTCCAGGGTTCCCCTGCCTGGGGCGCCCTGACCCCGGGATGCCCCTTTCCTCCAGCGCCGCCCCTCGTTCCCTCGGGGCTGTGGTAGGTTGCGCCCCACCCCCTTCCTGCGCTCCAGCGCCCAGCCTTGGCCCCTCTCCCAGGGACTGGCTCCAGCTCTGTCCCCTCCGTAGTGTTCTCTGTGCCTCAGGCTTTTTTTGTGTGTGCTTTTGGCTTCATTGGGGGAACCCCGTCTTTCTCCAGCCTCGGGGAAGTTAGGCAGAAGTGGAAGGAAATCCACAGAAGGACCGTTTGCCGGGTTCTGTGTGTGGTCCTCTCCACCTTTCCTGCCCTGCAGGAGGAGCGGGAATGCCCAGAGGGTACCTGAGGGGTTTCAGGGAGGCCTGAGTCTGCCACACAAGGCAGACAAGCCTTCTGTTGGGCTTTAGGGGTGAGCTGAGCCCTTTGCAGGACCACAGTTTCAACAGCCTTGTTTTGAGTCTCTACTGTGAGCAAGCGATACTTTTCTCAGAAGTCATTCTAAACCCAACCCCAGACTCAGTTTTCCCATATGTAAAATGGGGACAATTCTAGTTCCCCACGCATACATGCTGTCAAGAGGGGAGAATGAATTCATGCGCAGAAAGGTCTAGAACAGTGCCTGGAGCATGAGAAGGGCATATAAAGGTGAGCTATCACGGTTACGATTGCGTATTTAACATTTTTCTTCCCCCCGAGTGGACAACATTTTGCCGTAGTCATTGCCACCAATTCCACACCATTCCTACCTGCCCTTTTGGAGCATTAGGAGCATTAGGGCCAGACAGGCCAGGATAGTGCAGTGGTCAAGAGCATGGGTTTAGGAATCAGAGGGAAGGGGACTGAAGTCCCAGCCCAGGAACTTGCTGGCAGTGTGACCTTGGGTAAGAACCGTAACCTCTCTGAGCCTTCATCTATCTGTACATTGGAGCCCCAGGGTTGTTGGGGGGATGGTGGGACAGCGCCCGCTCAAAGTGCCCAGAGCAGTGCCTGGGACTGAGCTCACCCAACAGAGGATGCAATGAAATGGCCAATGCCATTCTGATTGTTTCAAAGGGGAAACTGAGGCAGAGAGAGTCCACCTGAGTTATCCCAAAGGATCAGAGGCAAAGTCAGAAATGGACCTGGAGTTTCTGTCTTTGAGGGCCCACAGCATGCGTTCCCCCACCCCCAGATGATTTGGGGGGCATGCAGGGGATGGGCAGGTCCTGGGTAGCAAGAAGAGGGGGAAGTGAGCCTTGAATTCCTGTACTGGAGAGATTCCCTTGCCGAGAGAGCCTGGGGGAGGCTCCTGGGAGCCTGGGGAGGCCAGGAGGAGGATGGGTGTGATTTAACCAGTCACTGCTCTAAGATACAGGAGAGAGGGAACAAAAGATGCTTTATGGTGAGTGCTGGCTGGCTGAGGCGTGGGAGGGAGGGAGAAGTGTGCCTTGGGAGGGGGTGGGGAGGGAGAGAATGGAGTCAAGGAATCTGCCTGGGAGAGGGGGCCAGGGGTTAGCAGAGTCTTGCCTTGGGACTGAGGGGAAGGGGAGAAAGGTGGGCTTTGGAGGCCCAAGAGGTGATGGGGTCAGGGGCAGGGAAGATAATGGGCCCGCAGGAGCCTGCTTTAATGAGGTAATGAAGGCCTGGCCAGCCGCCGGCCAGGCTTGCTAACTGGTTCTTGGCAGGTACTTTGGGGATTAAGTGGTTAAACCTGGAGGCGCATCCCTGAGGCCTCCCTTCCAGCCGGCTGCACCCCTGCCAGCATTACTTTTAGAGCTTGAAAGCCTGGGCGAGGGGAGGGAGAGAGCAGAGCAGAAGGAGACAGCTGTTGGGGAGGAACCCCCGGGAAGGGGCCAGATGTGCAGCCTTCCTGCCACATGGTCCCTGTCTGGAGCCACCCGCTCGCCTAGTGAGAGGCCAGGGCACCAGCGACTGAGCTGTGGATGGAAGAACCGCCACACCCAGGAATAATGAAATAGGCCCCCAGATGTGGGCTGGGTGGACTTGGCAGCTGCCCCTCTGGTTCTGGAAGTCAGCTTTTCAGATCTGCATTGGGGGTAGGGAGGAGTGGATTGGGGGGCTTCTGCCCCCCCCCCCGGTCATCAGCATAGGTGATGATAGGATTGCCCTACAGTGTCCCTAGCCCCTGCCAACTTGCTTGTCACATAGTAGGTGCACGCTACGCAGTGAATACCTGAGTCAGTCAGAAACTATGCAAGATGGGTATTATTGTTTCCCAAGTTCAGCTTCTTTCACTTATTTGCCTAGTAATTATTGAGTACCCACTGTGTGCAGGGCACAGTAGACACAGGAAGGACCAAGAGAGAGAAGTCCCTGCTCTCAGGAAGCCTACATTTTAGTGGGAAGAACCAGATGATTTTGTCAATAAAGATTGTTTTGGTTACCATGGCTGCGTAACCAATTACTTTACCACCGAATGGCTTAAAACAACTACTTAATTTTGCTCATAATGTATGCATGTGGCCACACATTCTGCGGGGTGGGAATTCAGACCCTCAAAGCTGGGTAACTCTGCTCTGGGCTGGTGGGGGGCTGGAAGCCTGGGGAGGGGAGGGATCCTCATTTGCAGACCTGGCTGTTGATGCGGGATCGCCCACACCCAGCTTTCTCCTGCGGCCGGGGCTTCCCCACAGCATGGCAGCCGCCTGGGTCCTGGATTCTGACACCGTGACTCACAGCCCCAAAAGCAAACGTCTGGGGGAATGCGTGGGCAGCAGGTGGAAGCTGCTTGGCCTTTTCTGACCCAGCTTCAGAAGTCATGTTGGTCAGAAGCAATCCCCTGGTCAAGGAGGCTGGAATTAGATGCTACCCCACTGATTCTAGAATCGATGTGGGCAGGAGATATGGCTGTGGCCGTCTTTGGGTTATGCAGTCTAACACAGAGATCATTTCGGAAAGTGCCAAGGGCTTTGAAGGTAATGCCCGAAGGTAATGTAGTAGGGAGAGCCCACGGGACTCCCTACCTGCAGCGGTTAGGGATGCTCACTGTTAGGACCAGGCACTGGTGCCCTGGCTGACAAGAGGGAGCCAGCCATGCGAACACCTGCCAGAAAGATGTGCTGGGAAGAGAGACTAGCATGCCCCGTGGCTTGGAGGTGAGACTTGGTACCGTGTGTCTGAGGAAGAGGAAAACCAGCAGTGTGGCTAATGGCACATGAACTTGGGGTAGAAGACGTCAGAGGGGTAGGCAGGGGCCAGATCAGGCCAAGGTAGGGAGACGGAGTTCTAAACACAATGGGGAAGAAGGGGCTGGAGAGAAAACCAGGTTCGAGGAGGCTTTCATAAGTAATGGGATTCACAAATGCCTGCAGCACATGAAGAGACACTTTGTGAGAGAAGAATTTGATGCGATGCATTAAAGGGGGCTACAGCGTGGCCCCCCTTTGCAGACCCATCATCGTGGTCTGCAGACACGAACTGAGCGCTAGCTCAGAGCTGGGCACCAGGATGCAGGGGCACAGAACCAGTCCCAGCTCCTGGCTTTAGACGCTCCTAGACTTCAGGGACGGGATGCCCTGGCTCTGACGCCCAGCCTCCCAGTGGCAGTGAACTTGTTTACCTCCAGCCAGGATCTGAGAGGTCCTGGTCCCTGTACTGATGATGCCCAAACCTTGGAACGTTGTGGATCTTGGCTGGGAATCCACTGCCCAAGAAATTTCCCCTTTCAATCCAGTAATTGTCCTCTCTCTCTCCTTCCTGCCCTAAACTGGTGCCTCCGCTGTTAGGTAGGGACCTCTGGTTTAGCCCGCCTCCATGACATGATGCCTTTTATTCCTGCTGGACACCCCGAAAAGGGAAGTGCTGTTACCTCCCCGCAGAGAGAAAATTGGCAGCTCCACGGGGCATACTCATCATCCAGCCTTTGTTCCACTGGCCGTGGACTTGGGCAAGATGGAATTAAATTGCTTTGGGAAACTTTATGTAATATTTAAAAAAGAGTCCTTTCTTTGATTACAAAAAAAATTGCACATTCATTATCCAATATTTGGAAAATGCTGAATAAAAGAACGTTTTAGTCGATTGTTTTCATTTCAGTACCCATTGTTAATGTTTTGATTGATTTCTTCCCATTCTAAAAATGCACGGATAGGTGCTTTAACTAACAGATGGAACCACTCCAACTATAGTCTCTGAAACTGACATTTTCGTTCTCTCACGAAATTTCCCACGCCGCACCTTTTCCCTGACGCACTTCTAGAGGCGGCTCAGTGCCGTGGCTCTCGGCCGTTCCGTCGTCGTGCGGCCTCCCGGTCCGCTCCTGCTGGGCATTCCCGCCGTCTCCAACAGGACGAAGAACGCCCTCGCGTAGAACTCTTGGGGCCCATTATTATGATGGTTTTCTTAATAACGCCGACCAGGGGAACTTGGACGGTAAGGCCTGGGTAAACATTCTTTTGTCAAAACGCTTGTCCGAAGAGGATAAAGTCTTGTGCTCAAGGTCCAGAAGGGCCTTCTAGACAACCATTGTCGTTGGTGCCTGTTCCTTATGCATGTCACTGACCTCTGTACATAATGTGCTTCTCAGCTTGGCTGTTGATTGGTTCTTCCCATCCTCGGCTGAATCCGTGTTGACCTTTCGTGGAATGCTCTTTGTGGATGGCGCTTCTAGTGATTGTTGGAGTGCCTATCCCAACTTCAGGGAAAGGCTCCAAGTCACAGCAGTGCCACTAGGGTTTGGAGAGCATCCCTGCCTGCCGGGCTGTACCTGTCATCGTGTACCATGTTCACTGATGTTCTTGGGTCCAGCACATGGGACTTAATAAATCCTACAGGATGCTAACCCACTGAGGACAGGGGAGCTTAACAAAGTGGCTTTAGAGGGGGTGTCTTCAGAGAGTGGGGACGTGTCGGGGGCAATGTGATAGATGCACAAATGATTTAAAATGTTTTCACCTGTTGGCACACAACGGGCCTCATTCTTGATTCAGAAAATGTAACCACTGGGAACCTCATTTATCTTATTCGTTCAGATTTCATGCTGGGTCAGGAGAGCTGGGTAGAAAGTGGTATGGACTTTGGAGTCGGGCTGATGTTTGGATTAGGTCCCGATCTGCCACTGACCGGTTGTACGACCCTAGGCCTGTCCCTTTACTCTCTGAGCAGCACGAGGTACATCACTGACGTTCAGAAGGTAGTAAATGGTAGTGTTGTTCTTCTTTGGTGTAAAATTCAGTCCACGGCTCATATTCATGGTCTGGTGGGAATGCATGGGGGACTTTTCTGAGCCTTTTGCATGAAGCAGTTGCTAATTCTGCCTCTCCCACTCTGTGGCTTGCCAACAGCTTGCTTAAGCCACTGTACCAGGGTTGGGAACAACTCTGGGACAGGACTTCCCCACGCAGGTGACACTGACATCCAGGACCCTTACGGGTGCCAACCAAGTGTATTTTGCCCATCACTGCATTCTAGCACTTGGCGTGGTGACCAGCACAGTGTGGTCATTGACTAAGTACTGAATGAATGAATGAATGAATGGGAGGATGAATAATGGGTGAATTTGCAGATGCCTCAGGGAATTTGGGAACCCCCAGACATTACACATATAATTGGCTGATTTCATACTCCTCTGCCTTCCCCACTTGGGAGAGAAGCCATGACTTTGATCTGGTCCTTAAAAGACCTATGACCCTAAAGGTCACCATTCTGGAAACAGCCAGAGCTACATAGGACTTGAGAGACCACCTGACCCAATCCCTTCACCTTACATGGGGAAACTGCGGCACAGAGATAGCTGCTGAGGGTTAAGATGAGCTGGGCTTACCTACCCGTTCACTCGAAGGGTGTGCAGGCAAGGGCTGAGACCTGGTGGTGTGCCCACTGGAAATGAACTGAAGTTGACTTTTGTTCAACTTGCATGCTTCCTCCCGCCCCCTGCAACACTTAAAAATCAGGTACTTCCATAGTACTGATTCTTCATGCAGAAGACTGGGTTTCCAGTTTTTCTTGGAAAAATGGAAAGATGTGACAACTGTGAGTGAGTCTGGATTTCCACGTGGCAGCACCAAACTGGAGATGAGTGTCCCCTCAGATGGGCCGTGCATTTTCCAGGCTCCCCAGCGCCTCCTGGGTGCCCTGTCCTGGGCCCGATACATTCCAGTTTGCAACTGGATTGGGGGGACCACCCTGTCGACATCTCTTGATGCACACCCACGCCCTACCATGTGCACACACGTATCCAATTTTAAATAAACGAGGCCATGCTGTTGTTGCCGTTTTGTGACCCACTTCCCCACCACCCCGACTGAAGTTAGGTTGCTGAGATCTTCCCATGTCAACAAGGAGAGGAGGCTGAATGGTGGTCTGTTGTCGGGTGGGCCACAGTTTTACTTACTGGGTCACCTCCCTAGGGACATTTATGCTGTTTCCTATTTTCTGATAGTGTACACGAGGTTTAAGGAACATTCTTGTTTAGACAACTTTGCAAAAAACCTGAGGTTCCTGGAGGCGACGTGGTCGGGTCAGAGAATGTGCGTGTTCTAACGCGATACGTACAGCGAGGTTACTGTAGGAGGCGTCTGCCCGTTGGACCTGGGGGCCGTCTGTGCTGAGCTACCGCCCCGCAGCTCAGGGCTCTCCTTTCCAGAGTCAGGTCTGCTTGGCATTCAGGCCCCACCTGCCGTAACTACACAGTGGGCGGGAGCTGTGCGTTCTCTGGTAGGCTTTCCGTGATCAGTAACTATTCCTGACAGCACTGATAACTGCTCCCTGATAGAATGATAACTCCTAACAGCATTGATACCTACTCACTGATAGCACTGATAACTACTCATTGATAGTATTGATAACTACCCACTAGTAGCAAGGATATTCACTGATGGACTCATAATAGCATTGGTAACTACCCACTGGTAGCACTGATTACTATTGAGATAACAAGGGGCTGGACAGAGGGGAGCAAGTGGCTCCCGCCTTTCTTACACGCGCGTAAACCGGCCATCTGCTCCTTCAGCCCCCTCGCCCCGGCCTTCTCAGCCCCAGCCTCCTAACTGGGCAGCATGAGCTACACGACGGACAGTTAAGCTTTGACACAGACCAGAGCCATCTTCTCTCTTGGAAGGTTCCACATGGAGACTTTGTCCTCGTGAGTCTTAGGCACCAGGACCGACCGCTGGTGCCATCTGAACTCCATGGGCAAACTCAACCCACTGAAACCGAAGACGGAAAAGTGGGGATGCTGCCGCCATAATTCATGGGCTCACTCTCGTTCAGCATGTCGAATTGAGCACTTACTATGTGCAGGCATTGTGCTGGGCTCTGGGGACCGAAGGATGGGGTGTGGAGAGACATGGTGTCTGTGAGTGCTCAGAAAATTTTCTGGGAGGGTTAGGGGTAGGTTGAAGGGGGCTTTCCTTTTATTTTTATATCCTTCGTTGTTTGAATTTGTGACATCAGTTGTGCAAATAGAGCAAAAAAAATTTTTTTAATTAAAAATTGTGGCTTCTTAGGGACCTGGAGAGTCCTAACTCTTCCCAGTTAGAGGAGAGAGGGAGTGAGTCTCCTGCTCCGTCTAATGCGGGGGCAGCGGGGTTCAGGGATCGGGCTGCCCGCCTTCGATGCCCAGATGCAGCCCCGGGATGCAGGGCCTCGAAGTCTCTCCTCCTCCCGCTCTGCCCACCTGCGCCCTCCACTCTGTGGTGAAAAGTGGAAATGGGGCACTTTCTACAGGAGTTTCACGAACCTCTTCAGTCGTGAGCTTTGGTTGTGCGTCAGATCGGAGAAAGTTCTCTATGAGCCACGTTCACGGGAAAACATCCCGGGGCAGGACAGCGGCTCACAGCGGGCGGTGGACTTAAGGTTTTGAAAATGGTTTAAAATTGTGCAGGTATCACTTGCTTCTTGGGAAAAAAAAACACCCCCCAAAACTATACAGAAATAAAGCATAGAAAGTAAAGCACCGTTTACCCCCCTACAGTTGGAGTATATGGTAACGATGACAATAATAACAACAGATGCGGACCTTACTATGTGCCGGATTTCTAAGAACCTCACATACAATAATACTTGGAGTCTCCCCCCTTTTCCACAAAAGAAAACTGAGGCCCAGAGAGGCTCAATGACTGTCCGGAAGTCACACAGCTTTTACCTGTCTGAATCAAGATTCCAGCCCAGGTGTCAGGTTCCAAAGTCTGTGGGGTGTTTTGGTTTGTTGTTTTTTGTTTGTTTGTTTGTTTTTTTGAGAGAGAGCCAGAGGAGAGGGAAGGGGGAGGGAAGGGAGGGAGAGAGAGGGAGGGAGAGGAACATCATTCAGTTGCCTCTCGTACACACCCTGACTGGGGACCAAACCTGCATCCTAGGTATGTGCCCTGACTGGGAATCGAACCTATGACCTTTTGGCTTACGTGACAACGCTCCAACCAAGTGCGGCACACCAGCCAGGGCCAGCGTCTGTGCTCTTAACCATTACAGTATTCTGCCTCTGCCACACAGCCATTTGTATGGAGGCACACACACACATGCACACACATACACACACGGTCATCGCTGGGAAAATGAGCTGCGACCGTGTTGTTTGGCCGTTTGCTCTTTCCAGTTAAGGCTCACAGCCATCTTTCCATCTCCACGTACCTAGGCCCAGCCTCCTATCAATGGGCACATGGACTGTTTCTAAATTGTCGCTTTTGCAAAAAAAGGAGAGAATGTCCTTGAACACATTTTCGTGACTACGTATGTGGGCTAGGTCCCTAGCCTAGGGTGTCCAAGGCCCACTCCCTTTCGGGGGACGTGGTGACATGGTGCCCACTGGCCGTGGAGTGGTGTGTTTCACTGCGGACACCGACCTGTGACCAACACGTGAAAGGACATGGGACTGCATCCGGGCGGCAGCCCTGGACACCTCAGAACAGCAGAGTCAGGCTCAATGACCTGCAGACAGGAGAGGTGTGAAGCAGTTGCTGGTCCTACCTCTTTTTGCAAGAAATGCCATTCCTTTGTAGATGGAGCTGATCACAGCTTTAAAAATACCATTTCTCAAAAAAAAAAAATACAGGTTCTCTCACTGCTCCTGAGGCCGTTGTTATTTTCCCTTCGTCACGTGCATTCAAGTCACGCATTGACACGACCTTAAGGTGTGAAGTTGCTGACTCGGACCCTCGTGACCGTCATCCAATGCCGGTATTGAGGTCCGGTGTGGCTATTGCTGATGGCCAGGCCTGTGTTTATGACACACCTCTTCCTTGCAGTCCCCTGTACTGGTTGGGGTCCAAGTAAGAGGCAGAGAGCACCCCCAAACTGAGTAATCAGAAGAGAATTTACCAGAGTGCAGGCAGGGCTTAGGAAGCCCATGATGGAGAACACACACGATACTTACTGCCGGCCTGGTCACAACCCTATACCTGAAGGGCTAAGGGGAGGATGTAGCACCTGGGGCTTGGAGGGGTCTGGAGCTGAACCAGAGGGCCGCCTGCTAGTCACCCATGGAACCTGCTGCCCCGTCACTGCCTCCTGTTGACCAGGCCTGGCAGGAAGCCAGAGACCAAGGGAACTTGTGGGTGCGGTTCATACAGGTCAATGTCCTGGACTTTTTGCAATTTGGAGGGACTCCAGTGATCTCTCTCCCACTCTCTCTTCTAAACCACTTGGTGTGCATTACTGACAGGGCAGTTCTCCTTCCACCTGCTTCAGAATAATGCGTGAAACGGTTTTCATCTCCTCTGTTAACTTGCAGTTCCTGCTAACTCCCCACCCTCATCTCTCCACCTCCTCTTCTCCACATCCTTCTGAATGAATTCACCTGCCATAAAAATCCACCCTTTCAAAGCACACAAGTCGATGGGTTTTGTCATATTCACAAGAGTGGTGCCACCCTCCCCACGCTTAATCTGAGAGCATTTCTGTTTCCCCAGCAGGAGCCCTGTACCCCTCAGCAGTCTCTCTCCAGTTCTTCGCATTCCCCCCAGCCCTGGGCAACCCCTAATCTCTTTCCTGTCTCTTAGAGACTTGCGTCTTCTGGACATTTCATTTAAGTGAGATCATACAATATCTGTGCTTTCGTGTCCGGCTTCTTTCCTTTCGTGCAACGTCTTCAAGGTTCATTGATGTTGTAGTACACAGCATCAGTACTGCGTTCCTTTTCATGGCTACATACTATTCCATCGTATGGACATACCCCATTCTACTTATCCATTCATCAGCTGATGGACATTTAGGTTGTTTCCACTTTTTGACCATTATAGATAATGCTCCTACGAACACTTGCGTGCAAGTTTTTGTGGGAGCATATGCTTTCAATCTCCTGGTGATGTGCCGTTTTTTTCTGCCTTGTCTGGAGAGCCACATCTTATCCTGGCTAATTTCCTCAGCAGGGTCCGCCTCCTTCCCTAAGGAGCTTTCTCTGACTCCCCCTCTCCCTCATGGGCTCCCTGTCCTCTAGGCTCCTAGAGCCCATGCTTACCCAGATCGCACGCTCTCCACAGCACACGACACTGTCATGATCAGTGTCTTCCCATCTCCCTCTGTCAGCCCCTGAGCCCCTCAAGGGCAAAACCTATGTCACTGGCTCTGTAACACTTAGTGTGGTGCATGGCCTATTTGGCGATGAATGGACGGACGGATGGATGAATGAATGAGTGAACGAACAAGAGTAGAGACCGTCCTGCAAACCTGCCTTGAATGTGGATCTATGACTTGAATAGACAAAGACCCTGTCAGAGGATCTGGAGGGGCGAAAAGGTAGCGTGGCAATGCAGTCCCTTTTGTAATCACAGAAGATGCCAGTGTAAACATTTAGGCCTGAAAATGGGGCGGGGTGGGGGTGTGCGCCCAAATGTGTGTTTAGGGAAGGCTGCTATGTGGACAGCGCTCAGGGTGGGGAGCCCTAAGACTAGCTTTTGGGGAACCTTTCCTTCAAGAGCAGAGCTTGGCATCTGGCAGCTCTGACCCCTCCCCCTTCCCCTCTGACTGGCAGCTCGGACCCCTCCCACTTCCCATCTGACAGGCAGTTCTGACCCCTCCCCCTTCCTCTCTCCACACGATGCTGGTGCAGAGGCCCAAGGCACTGACGTCATCCCCACTGGCTGTCTGCACGTGACGACTGACCGAAACAAAAATCCTTATTTCTGCAGGTTGGTGAAAACCCTGTGTCCTTGGAGAAAGCTGGTTGCCGTTTTCCCGAGAGGGAGCCCAGAGCTTGAAAGGCGGCGGTTGGCACTTCGAGAAGGAAGTGGAGAATGAAAACAGCGCCTGGAGCACTAGAGCAAAGCGGAATGGGACTGGGGAAGCCCTCTGGATATCCAGCTGCAGAAACAAACACCCCAATGCTATTTACATACAGCTCGCTCTATATATATAAAAAAAGAAAATATGAATATTGCTACTCAGTGCATGCCTTGTTGAGGACGTGGTCCCCTCCCTTCTCTGCACCTCCCGATGTGAACTTGACTCTTTCATGTCTGGGGCACCGGAAGAGAGATGCCTACCGTGTACCGAGAAGAGTCACCAAGACTGGTGGGAATTAGCCTCAGAGCCGACCAACCACCTGGGGAGGGATGCTGGTGGAGTAAGAGGTGAAACGGCAAAAGGCAAAATAGAAAGGAAAAAAAAAAAAAGTGAGGAGGACTCGAGGCCAATTTGTAGGGGCAGTCCGGGATACTTCCATTCCCAAGTGTGACAAGTCCCAGCCTCTCTCTGTCCCTAAGATAGACAGCTAGTCCCACTGTCCCATCAACACAGATTGGATTCCCCCCCGCCAATCAATCGGGTGTCTCTGGTGCTTCTCGTCAACTTCGCTGGTGCTAAGCGCGTTTCTGCTGGTGCTGCCTTGGCATTGTGTCGCCAGGCCTGCGAGACCAGGGGACGAGAGAGATTTCGGTTTGCTGTTTCCAATTCTTTTTTTTTTCCCTAAAGGGACAAGGGGCAAGTGCTACTGGAGAGTCTCTTCTCTTTCTATGGGGACGAATGTCCAGAGGTGTGTGGGAGCAGACCTTGAGTTCTGGGAGGGAGGGAGGGCATGCTGATTATGAGGTGGAAAGCTGACCTCATCTATGACTTGTTTGCTGTCTCTTCCACCCCCGAAAAAGTACCCTGGGAGTTCAGCCCACAGCCTCCTCCACTCCCCAAGGGAATTTCAGGGATTAGGTTTTATGGATTAAAGAGCTAAGACATGGCTACGCGCTAGTCAAGGGTAATTTATAAGCAAGGTACGTTGGGGGAGGGTATGGGTCATTTAAATGAAATGCACCAGCATCTCACTGACTGACAGAGGGTCTAACTGTAAGCACCTCCCCCCCGGAAGCTCCTATTTTCAGAACTTTCTAGAAGGGCTAAAAACAAAAAGATGTGTGCTGGACTGAGACTTGGCTGCAAAGACTCTTCAGGGAACGATTATTTTTTGCTTTCCTTTAAAAAAAAAAATCCAACAGAAACAGGTATTACTCCTCTGCGCAGGGCATCGCACTGCCGTTTCCAAAGCGGAGACGGTGGTGAGCGGCCAGGCTGCAGGTTGAGTCATTCCACAAGGCTGGGTTTGGGTCTGCAGGTCACCACCCGGTACCGGTACCAGTACCTACGGCTAGGGCTGCTAGGGCGTCTGCTGGACCGGTGGAAGGCGCCTGTCTAGTTCCAAGAGGCCGGCAGAGGGATGGGCCGTTGTTCCCGCTGACAGGGGGCTGCGTGGGAACCATTCCCCACAGGCTGGGCTGGGAATTTCCGAGTCCCTGGTGGGTGCAGGACTTTTTACTGCTGCAGCCCGGGAGCTGTTTTTCTTTCAAAAAAGAAAAATCATGCCTGATGTTTTCCTAAGTAACCCTTTAAAAAAAAATGCAACGCAAACTGCTGAAGGCGAGGGCAACTCCTGCCCCCACCCCCAGACTCGTGTCCTTCCTCGCTGGAGTGCTCCCCGCCCCCCAGTTAGGTTTACAGGGGATGGTTGTGTAGGCATGGTCTGCAGAGAGCAGCAGGCGACACCCGCCCCCCCCCCCAACACTGACTTAGAGAAGGCAAATTAATTAGAAGGATATGATATGCAGCCTCTGCTTTTATTTAGGCACCAGGGTCCAGCTCACCCCTTTTGGGGGAGAGGTTTTTCATTATTAGAGTTGTATGTGATCGCAGGCTGCACCCGAGTGGGGACATGCCGACCACCCAGACTCGGGGGAAAGGGGAAAGGTCAGAGAATCCCTTTTTCAACCCTGACTTGCCTCCCAGCTCATGACTTTTCTGCTGGAGGGTCCAAGCTCCGAATTGGGGGGCTGGCCTTTGGGGCAGTTTTGATTTCAATGAAGCCACTTCGCTGAGAGAACTGGGCACCCATGCCCTCCTGGTGGAGCTTTGCAGCCAAGTCCCTTGTACATACTCTCTTGTACTATTAGAAACCGTGTATTTATCTAATCCTGGCTTTTTCTTGCACATCATTAATTTGAGTGCACTTCTCAACTGCCCCGATTTTTGACAAGGGGTTGTTTTTAATGCTTGTTTTTATATGAGATTTGACTTCTTGACGGACATTTGTATTAGGAAATTGAAGCATGATCTATGTATATATTGTCTCCACCGTCTCTCCTGTTGCATTACTTGGATTGCATGAGATAGTGGGGTGGTGTTTTTCTTTTAAAAAAAAAAAAAGATACTTCCACAGTGTGCAAAGTGCTGGCACTATTTCCCCCTCCCCCCCTTTTCTCCGGCTGCCAAGGAGTCATTGATTTTGATTAGTTTCACTGCAGAGCGTCTGTGAAGAGAGAGGGAGGGAGGCTTTGAAATAAATTTTAAAAAAGACCTCATATCGGGTTTCAGCAGACAGCAGAGTGTGCGAGTGTGTGTGTGTGTGTGTGTGTGTGTGTGTGTCCAGGCCTGTGAGATCATTGTTTAGGTAGCTTGCTGCATAATGAGGTGAGGAGCAAACTGAGGGCTGGTTGTCCTCACAGGCTGGGGGTCCAGGAGCCTTGGACACTGGAGCCTCCTGGGACTGCACCGTTCCGAAGCGGATCCGTTCCCTTCTGGAAGCTTCTCTCCCCTACCCCATCCTCCTCAGTAAAATACGATCTCCCTTCCCCCTTTGCAGATTTGGGGTTCCACTTCCTGTTCCATCAGGCACAGAGAGATGCAGCTTGAGTTAACAGGCTTCTTTGGGGCAGCCCATGTGCCACTTTGGCTGCTGTCCACGGTCCTGGGCCACGAGCGTCTCGGAGAACCCCGTTCCTGTTTCTCCCTCTTTCCTGGGGACACTGGAGACTTCTTTCCCACTCCTTCCAGTGGTCTCATGTTACAGTTCTCTTCCACTTGGATGGCAAATGGTGACTGAAAGAATACTGTCACGGAACAATGGGGCTGTGACTATGATTTTCACAATTTGTGTAGCTGACCTTATGTTCTCCTAGCTCTATTTTATAATGCTTCTGACAGTGCTAAAAATATCTCCTCGCCGTGGAATGAGGGGGAGTCCCTCTCTGATGCCACATAAGCATCTTCTGGTGACACTGGTTTGCCACTGTGGACTTTCCGAGTGTCCAGCTGGTATTCGAAGCTGCAGTGACCAGAACACAGGTGTCGTTCTTCTATGTTGATATCAGCTCCTTTTCTGAATGTTCCCTAAGTGCCCCCAGGCCACTCAGGGGGTCTGAAGCCTTTTTTTGGGGGGGGGGTGCTAAATGGGGAACAGGCTAGATACTCTGGCCTAGTCCCCTGGGAGCTGATAGAGGAAATTGACGTCCAAGTGTCCTTTTAAAGCTTAAACGGAAAGTTTCTTTTGGAAATTTTAATTCGCCCCTTCAACACCTGTTGATGGAGTGCCTACAATGTGCCAGGTCGTGGAATCCCATCTGGGGGGAGGCTCACTTATTCATTGCGGAGGGGCAGCCCCGCTTAGAACTCGACGTGTCCCTTCCCAGTCTGGTTCACGGTTTTTAACAGATTTGTCAGGTCGTTGCTATGACCCCCAGCCTCGCTGGCAGATTGTTCTAGAGTATGTGTATTTACAGAGCGCCACGCTATCATGAAGGCAATTAAAAAGCTTGCGATCTCAAAGCTCGTTCCCAGCACCGAGGGGCCGACCGCTGCTGCTTCACACGGGAGTGCAATGAGAGCGACCGTTTAGGGCGTGCTTCTCACACATTTCCCCCCTCGGCTAGGCCTCGCCCCGCTCTGGAAGACGACACTGTTACCATCTCCATGTTACAGGTTAGCAGACTGAGGCTCAGACAGTGAAGTGGCCGAGCCAAGATCTGGATTCAGGTCTGGGTGGCGCCCTGCCCCCCAAGCTCATGAGCCGATGGCCCCGTGAATGCTGGATTCCTTCCCGAGCTGGTTCCAAGGCATTGCTAGTTCAAGGGCAAGCCCATGCTAGGGGCCCAGCAGGGAGCAGGTGAGCCTGACTTGGGTTCACTGCCAGTAGTGTTGCATTTAGGGACACTGCAGGGCAGGCTGGATGGTTCAGTTGGGGTTTATGTATTTGTCCCCTGCCCTCTGTGTTCCCGGTTTCTGTCAGGTGCCTGGGAGGAATTCCTAATTTGTAAACAGGGCCTGTTTGACTTCCTTCCTAGGACATGGGAAGCTTTTCTGACCTCCTTCCTGTCCCCTCCCCAGTGCGATCCCCAAGTTCCTCCCAAGGTCTTTTGCACTGTAAGCGCCCAGGGGCCTGCGTTGTGGTGGGGACGGCTGCGGGGTGTTGGGAACCTGGGCGGGGCCTCTGGCTCAGTCAGAGCGGCAATAAGCGTGGGGACGTTCTGTTCTGGGTTCTGCCCTTGCTGGGTCGTTTGCTCTTTTGTAAGAGGAATTTCATACCTTGGAGACGCTTTGTACATATTTGTAATGACTTTATTAAAAAACTGGTTGTGCACTTCCAGCTAAAGGCCTTTGCGTGTTCATTTCCTTGTGGAAGGCTGGTCCCCGAAGACTGGGGGAGGACCTGGCTGCGCACCCATCCTTCCCAGGGGCAGAAGGAAGGTCACACACTCACCTCCCTTCTGTCTCATATTTCTGAGAAGCCCCCCCCCCCCAGGGGGAGGGTTGGCCTAAACAGTAGCCTTGGACTGGGCAATGGGTTGGGGGAACAGGCCTATTGGTCAAGTTCGAGGTCACGCACAAAACCATGCCTCACTTATGTATGCCATCATCATGTAGATAAACCAATGAGCCTGCGTACTGATACTCCAACTACGGGCAGATGGGCCATTCTGGTGAGGTACTTCCACCTGCGATTACCTGGTCTCAATGAGAGGTACCAAAAGACCAAGTTCTAGTCTCTCCCTAGGAATAGTGGGTCGAGAACAAGTTGTTTTTCTAGATAACAGATCCTTTTTGTCTTTAGCGACCACCCCCTCCCCCACTCTCAGGAGCTGGTTGCCCTGTTAATGCTGGATGAGTCCAGGTGACTCGAGTGACTGAGGACTCCCTCCTCTGAACCACCTCTGCTCCCACCTCCTGGGCTCAACACCCTGCCCAGGGACCACGCGAAGGAGTCAACCTCCGACTCCCGCCGGAGCTCTGGGGAAGCAGAAGGTCTCTGCTGATCCTTGGGGAAGAAGCTGGTAGAAGAACCTAAGTGCCACTCAGGATCCGTTCCCCTGAAAATCAAACCGCCTTGGAGGAGGCAGCACCGAGGGCTGGAAAGACAGGGTTCTAACGCCGTTCCCAGAGTCTCTGACTCCAGCGGCACCCGAGGCCTCTCCCGTCATGAGCCACACATCTGGTCCTTCTATTTAAGCCACATATGAAGTGGTTTTCAAGGACCTGCGCGATGTGTTTGTGGTGGCTTGGTCATGTTGCCCCGTGAGGCATGAATTGTTACCTAACGCTGTTACAGCTGACGCCTGAGCAACTCGGGTGTGAACCAGGCGGGTCTACTTCCACACGGGTATTTTTCCCGACCGTATTCTCCCTTCCTTACGATTGTCTTAGTAACGTGTTCTTTTCTCTAGCTTACTTCATTATAAGAATACAGCGCACAGTATATAATACACGTAACAGGCAAAATATATGCTAATCAATGTTTATGTTATTGGTATTCCGGTCAATAGTAGGCAATTAGTCATTAGTTAAGTTTTTTAAAAACTATTTTTTCTTTTTATTTTTAGAGAGAGGGGAAAGGAGGGAGAAAGAGGAGAGAAACATTGATGTGTGAGAGAAACATCGACTGGTTGCCTCTCACGTGCCTCCACTGGGGACACGGCCCACAACCCAGGCACGTGCCCTGATTGAGAATCGAACTAGCAACCTTTTGGTCTGCAAATTGGCACTCGATCCACTGAGCCACACCAGCCAGGGAGGTAGTTATTAAGTTTTGGTGGAGTCATATATGTAGATTTTTGACTGAATGGAGGGGGGGGCGGCACCCTGAATCCCTGTGCTGTTCAAAGGTCAACCATAATTTACACTTTAATGTTTTTACCCTCACCAGAGGACATTTTTTTTTCATTTCTTTGAGAGAGAGAAGAAGTGTGGGTGGGGGGTGGAGAGAGAGAGAGAAACGTATCAATTGGTTGACCTCTCACACACACCCTGACGGGGGATTGAACTTGCACCCTGGGTATGTGCCCCAACCAGGAATTGAACCTGTGATTTTTGTCCTATGGGACGACGCTCCAACCAATTGACCAGACCATCCAGGGCTGTAATTTACATTTTAAACTTCCGTCATGACCCGGCACCTGGAAAACCCTTCTTACACCAGCCTCTGCGTCCCAGGCCCGAACGGCCCGTAGTTAACGCCTGTCCTGGGTGCTGTAGGTGCCTGGGCCACACCTCTTCTGCCAGGTCTGCGTGCCGTCCTGTCCCGTGTGTGCTCTGTGCTTGGGGCCCCCTGCAGCGGAGTGCCTGGGAGTCCCCCCCGTCCCGCCCCAATCAGCCCAGTGACAAGGACTGAGCACGGGGGTCAAAGACCTCGGGGTGGGACTGACTCTTAGATGTGACGGACACTCCAGAGCCCCCGTGGGACCCAGCTCAGGAGCCACTTGTCGGGAAGGCTCCCTCTCGCTTGTCCCCGTCCCCTTCCCTCTCCCGCTTCACTCGTCCCCTTGCTGGTCAACCCTGGAGCCGCTTCCTGAGAACGTCACCTGCCACGCGGTGGGACGGCCCTGGGGGGGGGGCACCCAGTGTCAGGGGGCCGCCTGCTGCACCAGGAGCTTCCTTGCATTTTCCCCAAATGGCTCCACCCGGCTGTGAGAGGCGACCGAAGACTCGGGACCACGCAGATTGGGTTTCGTCGACAGATGATATTTATTGGCAGAAGGAAACTTCGGGGGGACATTGAAACCACCAAAGGCAGCTGGCTGTTTGGCCCAGCGCAGAAGTACTGACAGATTCCAGGACTCGCTTCCCATCTCCTCCTCCCAGCCCGGGTCTCCGCAGCCCGGAGGTGTCCAGTCCAGTGCCCCTCAGACGCTCCTCTTTGGAACGTGAGGAGTCTGTGACGTCCAGGCCCGGAGCTGGCCGTCTCAGTCCCTCACATTCATTATACTCAAGACACTTCACGTTCAGAGGGCCGTTTCCAAGGACTTCGTGGAACTCGAGTCGGCGAGACATAAAATATTAAGAGCAGGTGCTCCGCTCTGACACTCGACGAATCCCGCTCGTAATAAATGGGCTGCGGCGCCCAGATGGGTAAAGGAGAGCGGCACCGTTCTTCTCTCCCCACGGTGGCGGCTCTTGGCCGCTTTCAGGCTTGGGCTGAGGAATACGCTCGGCTCGGCATTTGGAAAACCCGGCACTGGCCACTCTTCCGGCCTAGAGCAGAAGTTAGAGCCTCCCACCCCAAAGGGGAGTTTCTAGACAGGAATTTCCCTGGAGGATAGGAGATGAACACATAAAATCCCACCTTACCTCGAGTGTCCCCCGCATGTGACACTCTCCACAGTGTCAGAGGTGTGGCTTGTTACGTGCAGAATGTCAGAGAATTGTGCGTGTGTGTGTGTGTGTGTGTGTGTGTGGAAGGGCATGAGGGTAATGGAGTAAATCACCGGTGTATTCACGAGTAATCCACATTGTGAGTTTTCCTGGTCCAGTAAATAATACACTAGGTGTCGTCGCCATGGAGATGGCTACAGGAAGGTGAAGTGATTTCTCAAAGCCACACAGAGTTAAGAAAATAAACAAAGAACATAGAAACAGACTCAGAGAACAGGCCGACAGCTGTCAGAGGGGAGGAGGGTTGGGGGAGCTGCGTGCGAAAGGTGAAAGGATTAAGCAAAACAAAGCAAAACAAACAAAAAAAACCCCGAAACAACTCAGAGACACAGACAACAGTCCGGTGATGACCAGAGGTGAGGAGGGGTGGGGGCAGGTAGAAGGGGGTGAAGGGGGATAAGAGGGGATGGGAGGAGGCTTGACTTGGGGTGGTGAACACTCAATACAACATACAGATGGCGGGTTATAGAGTGGTGCACCTGAAACCTATAGAACTTATTAACCAGGGTCACCTGAATAAAGTACACGAATAAACACAAAGAATCGGCACTCCAGGCCCGACTCCCACAGGCTGCTCCACCTGCTCAGTCACCTGCTGCCACTTCCGTACGTCGTCGTCAGCTCCCATGTCGCGTGCCTCTTCGACGGCATCTGCCGGCAGGGAGCTCTGATCGAAAAAACAGTTGCAGAAGCTTGTACTCCTTCCCTTCGGTTCTTCCTGGAGGCGAGGGGGGCAGAGACGCCGCGTCCACTGGGCTCCGTTTTCCCTCCACTTCCCTTTCCGACTTGATTATCCAGGCAAGTGGGATTGTAACATCGCAGCCATTGCCATAGTAACAGAGCTTGAAAGATGCCATGCAACCCTGGAAGGGGTGTCTTGCTGGGTACCAGGAAAGAGCCAGGATGTCAGGGGGAAGAAAAGGTCCTGGCTTGATAGCACACAGGGGCAGATCTCCTGAATCTGCTGGGGATGGGCCGGCCACGTGAGCACCAGCTGAGAGCTGGCGGGTGGCAAGGTCCCCACCATGTGCCCTGCGGCTTTCTTGCTAATCTGCTCACTAACCGCCCAGACTGCTTTCTCGGAAATGCCGTGGACGCCAGCCCACGGTGCTGAGGCTGTCAGTGAGAGAATAGGGTTGGCAGAAAGGGTAGGACAGGCAAGATTCCAATGGCCTCTGTGGGATCACCTGTGCCTCCCCTCCCAGATCTCAGAGCAGGGAGGGAGGTGGTTCTGCTGCAGAGATCAGTGGCTCTGAGAGAGAGCTCACAGGAACACTGCTACTATGCTCTTTGCCACCTCCCTGGCTCGTGAGCCAATCCCTCACCTGGATTGTCCCTGTCAGGTCTAAAGGCTACCAGGGGAGAGGTCATGTCCGTGGGGGCTGTTGACAACTCTGAGGCTTAAGGGAAGGAGGGGACAAAAACAGGAGGGGAAAAGAAACCCGGACAGGTGTGCAGACCCAGCACTATCCGCATCTGGACCAAAGCTGGCCTCTCTTGCTACTCGCACACGAATCAGCATCCCGGCCCAGAGCTCGGGCAAAAAGCGATTTCTGGACAAGTCTTTCCTGGGTCCCAGCTACAACCTGACTTCCGGAGGCAGCATTTGCCATTAGCATTCTCGACCAGTCCAAATTAAATATGCTATGCGCCTGGGCCACCGGGGGCATCAAGATCGCCTCTCGTGCTTTTAAAAAACCACGTCTGCCAGGCCCCACGCCTGCAGCGTCTGAGCGGCAGGTCAGCACAGTGGTTAGGAGCGCAGGCTCTGAGGCCAGACAGGCCTGGGCTGGCAACTCAGCCCACCACGGCGAGCGGGGTGGCCCTGGCCTAGTGGCCACGTGGAGCTCTGTGCTTCTGCAGCTGTGCAACGGAGGAGACAACAGTCCCTCCACCCTTGGAGCTGTTGCGAGGGTCCGAGTGGTCCTCTAGGCAGGGTGCTTGATGTCCTGCCTGCAGAAGACTTCAGTGATCCTCACCCGTAGACCTGGGCCATCGGGGGAGGGGAGGCAGGGATCTGCAGGCCTCTCCCCAGGTTGCAGCATCAGGTATTTGGCTACCTCCAGTCAAAATACTCAACAGGTGGGACTTTGTCTGTTCCAGCTTCCTTGACTTGGAGTGGGGGCAGGGGGCAGACCTACCTGGGCAGAGGGCGAGTCTGGGTTGGGAGGCTTCTGCATTTGCAGGGAAGGACGCACGCACCATGCCACGGAACAGGAGACAACGGCGAAGGTGGGGGGACAGGGGCTTTAGGGGAAGAGGTGGGAACAGGCAGGACTCAGGACAGTACGTGCTCGAGGCCTGTGTTCCAGGAAGTCCCCAGAGCTGGACCCCCAGAGCTGGACCCAGCGACGCTGAGCCCGTGCCATCTCCCTGCGCGTGCCAGAGCTCCAGTCCTAGTACACCTGGAAGTGTGCCGAGGTGGCCCCGTCCTTCCAGCAGCGCAGGGTGTCCACGGCAATGGAGCGGCAGAGCGGGCAGGTGCGCTCGCGGTCCAGCCAGAGGCAGAGGCACTCCTCGCAGAACACGTGCTGCGGGGACAGCAATCGGCACCGTCAGGGTGCTGCACGGGGGGGGGGGGCGCCTGCCACACACCCGCCACACACCCGCCTTGGCCCTACGAGCCGGGGATGTAGCAGCAAACAGAACAGGCAATTCCTGCCCGCCTGGAGCTTCCATGCTAGCTGGCATGACAACTGGCCAAATGAATCTCTAACAGGTAGAGTGTGTCAGCTGTAAGTATGGAGATGGAAATGCAGGGAAGGGGGAGAGGACCTGCTTGGGTGGGGGGCACTGCAATGTTAAACAGGGTGGCTGGGAGGACTTCACCGAGATTCCGACATTTGGGTAAAACTTGAGGGAGGGTGAGGAGCTAGCCCCGGCGGTATCTGGGAAGAATGCTCCAGGCGGAGGAAACCGCATGTGCGAAGGCCCTGAGGCGGCAGTGGGTCTGGCATGCTGGGGGACGGCGGCAAGGAGAGGGTGGCTGAGCCTGGAGTGTGGTGGGAGGGGGGCAGATGAGATCAGAGAGTGGATGGGGGAGGGTGCAGAATATACCGGGCCTTGTGAGCCATTCTGAGGACTCTGGCTTTAATTCTGAGAGACATAGGGAACCACCGCAGGGCTTTGAGCTGCGGAGTGCCTGGATGCGATTTGCATTTTGAAAAGATCCCTTTGGCAGCTGGGTTGAGAACAGACCACAGGGGTCAGGAGAAATGCAGGGAGATTGGAAACATTAATGGGTTCCCCCGGTTTCTGGTTTTAACTTGGACCAGTGATTTAACCTCCCTGTGCCTCAGTTTTCTCATCTATAAAGTGGGGATAATAGTGCTCCCCTCAAAGGAAGATTAAAGTACTTAGATATGACAATCAAATGCAGTATATGATTCTTGGTTGGATCTTGGATGGGGGGAAGAACCTTAGCTATGGAAGATGTTTTTAAGACAAGTGGAGAAATCTGAATATTGGGACTTTATATCAATTTCAAGTTCCCTGGGTATGCTGGTGGGATTGTGGTAATGGGAGAGAATGTCCTTGTTCTTCGGAGATATATGCTGAAATATTTAGGGATGAAGAATCAAAGTGTCAGCAACTCATTCTGAACAGGTTTGGTGGGGAAATTTACATAGGAAAAGCAAACGCAGTAAAATGTTAATGGTTAGTAAATCTAGATGAAGGACAAAAGGGTGTTCATTCTACTTTTCTCTAGGTTTAAAACGTCTCAAAATAAAACGTTTGGGGAAAATAATATAAAATGTTCTTTACTAAGTAAAAAAATAAACCAATACAAAAAGAAGGCACTCAGAACTATGCCTGGCCAATAGTAAGTATTCTGTAAGTGCTGGGTAATATGCATACATTATCATGTACAGTAATATGATTACGTTCTGCCTACTGTTTATCATCTGTCTCTCTATGCCAGACCAGAAGCTTCCTGTAAACCCATTCCTAGTGCGGTATGCAGTAGGTGCCCAATGATGGAGTATTCTAGAGGAGCTCAACGGTATTACAGGGGTATGTTACGGGAGGGCCAGTTTGACCTGGGGGGTCCTCAAGGTGCCGGCAAGGACGGAAGCAGGCAAGGCCTGCCGCAGGGCACTGGGTGCGAGGTGCCGCGCGGCACGAAACCCGCCGTAGGCGGCCTCCTCCTGCCCGCCTCCCTTCCCACCGCGGGCACTCCGAAGGGCAGACGCGGGGTGGCCGAGGGCTGGAGGGCGGCTTGTTTTCCAGTCACACTCTGACTCTTCTCTTTGGCAGGGAGCCCTTTCCACAGGCCAAGTTTCTGTCTCTGTGTTCGAAATGCCTCTTCCCTGGCCCTGTGCGGGCTGGCAGGAGGTGCGCCGTGAACTGTGTGGGGCGGCCGACTGTGGGGCAAGCATGTGCGGTCTGAGCTGCGGCGCAAACCTCCCAGCGCGCCCAGTGTCCGCCCGACTGGCTTCAGGGGGCAGGCTGCTTCCCAGGCCCTGGCTCTGGGGGGCGGGGGTGGCTGGGTGTGAGTGACACACTGACCTTAACCTGAGGACCCTTTGAAGGGGAAACAGGATGTTCCTTTAGCCTGGTGGGCTCTTCCTCCCTCTGTCCTTCTGTGCATCTGTCCATTGATCCATCCATCCGTCTACCCAACTATCTGTCCAGCCACCCATCTATGCCCCCATCCCCCCATGTTGTCATTTACCCGTCCGCTCACCTATCCACCCACCCATCTACCCACCCATTTCCCAGCCGCCCAGCCACCCACACGCTTACACCTCCATGCACCCGGCTTTGCACTCACTCCCCCACCCCTCCCCCCGGCCACCACCCATCCCCACCCCAACCATCCAGCCCATTTCATGGCTCCAACCCATCTTCCCTCCCCACCCTCCCTCCCTCCCTTCCACCCACCCACCCACCCAATATTCACTGAGTCACTGAGTTTGTGAGTCTGCTGCTACACAAGACAGACATGGCTGCCACCCTCAAGTGGCTTATAGTTCAGCAAAGAGGAGACAGATCCTACACAGCCAGTGGCCTGATGAACTGTGAAGCTGACGAGTGGGGTAAGCGCCACGAAGGAAAACCACGGGGACCTAGGAGGCCACAGAGCTGGGAGCACCAGCTAGTGTGGGGAAGCAGAGTGAGGGAAGCCTTCATTAAGAAGACACATTTGACTCGTACATTCATTTCTTCACTAAGTCAGTGCATTTAGGAAGTACAAGGCCCTTTCAGCTGGGGACATCATCTCTGCCATCCCTGGCCTGGCTCACAGCGGCGAAGCGAGGCTGAGGCATGTGTTCCGCCTGCCCATGGCGGTAGACTTCCCCCGCCGCGGGCTGTGGCTGTGGCTGTGGCTGTGGCTGTGGCTCCGGCTCCTCAACCTGGGACAGTGGTGTCTTGTCCAACCCCTTCCAAGAATTCTAATCCAGTTACGGGAAGACGGCATGGTGCCAGGAGGAGAATGCATGAGAGAGAAACAGACGAAGGCTTGGGGAGATTGCCAGAAAGGAAGAAGAAAGACTTTCACCGTGACACCACGTTCGAATACTCGCTGCTACTGAGAAGGAAACAGAGATGGCTTGGAAGCATAGGAAAAGATGCTCATAATTAGGGAAATGCACCTTAAAACGGCACTGAAATAGCGTTTGTCACCTGTCAGAGTGGCAAAGCTCAGAAAAGACTTGATAACGCGGTGAGTCGACGGGGGCGGGGAGCGAGAAGTCGTGTCGCACTGGGCACTGGGCGAGTCAGTGGATACACTATGGAGGGCAACTCAGCCCTCTGACCTGGTGACACCGCCACCAGGAATCTATCCCACCAAGAGCTCGCACGAGTGTGACACGGAAGGCGTGCCAATGAGAACTCATAGTTATTGGACCCTGGGCACGTGCCGGGCGTGGTTCTAAATGCGTCACTTGAATGGACGCATTTAATCAACATGCTGGGCCCAGGCAGGGGCGACACCTCTCCCCGTTTCCGAACTCTCAGGGCAGCCACGTCTGTGACAACGAAAGGGGATCAGCCACCCGATGCCCATCGAGAGGACAGTGGTTAAACCACCTGGGGCCCAGCCCAGGAGTGGGGTGGGAGGTAAGTAAGTGGCAATGTCTTAAGAGAGTTTTAAGTCAATAGGAGAAGATGCAGGATGCAGCTTGGGTAGAATATGCTACAACTTAACGTCTTTTTGAAAAAGACATGTGTGTGTGTGCACGTGTGTGTGTGTTTATGAGGCGTCTCTGGAAAGATGGAGGAACGTGGAAACAGTAATTGCCTGTGTGGGTACTTAGGGGACCGGGGAGCTAGGGACAAGGGTGGGAGGCCTGTCACCCCTTTCCTTTTTATGTCTTTAGGGCATTTTTAAAAATAAAATTTTACTTTTGGAATAACTGGAGACTAACAGAAAAGTTGCAATTAGTACAGAAAGTCCTCGCACATCCGTCTCCCAGTCCCCAGTCTGCCAACATCCGCGCGCAACTGCACGGCCCCTTTGTCAGCGCGGAGGAACACACTGTGAGGCGCCCCCATCGACGGGACTCCAGATTTCATCATGGTTTGGTCGGACCAGCTTTCCTACGCGTGTCCTTTCTCTGAGCCAGGGTCCAACCTAGGTCTCCCGTGGCATTCAGTGGTCACGACTCCTCACTCTTGAATTCCTCAGTCTGAATTTTGGACCATGTAAAAATATTCTCAATTTGCAAATAAAATTAAAAAAATGAAAAACAAACCTGCTTCCTCCCCAAACAGCAAAAGCAGGGGGGAAAAAAAAGTTGCTGATGCCAAAAAAAGGACCGCACCTCCCGTCTTCTCAGCCCCGGAAGGCGGTGCTGGTGCGAGAGCCATATGCTCTCGGTTCCTCCTAGTCTGCAGGCGCTGCCTCCTCCCAGAAGCCTCTCCAACCTGGAGCTCATCTCCGCCTTTCCGGGTCCCCCGGGACGCTGCATGAATCTCTCTTACACAGCACTTATCACCGCCTGCCTTGTTTCATAGTTATTTATGTATGTGTCTGTGTCCCCAGGGAGGCCGTGAGCTCCAGAGCAGGCTGGGACAGGGTCTATGTGCCCTCTGCCTCTCCTCCCTGGTGTCTGATAGGATGCTCAACTCACACCCATTTGCTGAATGGACATCTCAGCCCCCGATGTCAGGAGTAGGAGGAGGCGGCGGCAGCGGATTGGGGCTACAATCAGGAAGTTAAAAGGGACTAACCAGTACTCACTGCTCAGGGTTGGTGACCCGCAGCTATTAACAATGAAAACAAGTGGTAATAAGAATTATAACGATAATTCTATAAGAACAACTTTTAGGACTAAATTTAAATTTAGCTCTTTCCAGAGATGATCTCATTGCATCATAATACTATGTCTCCGAAGTAGGTCAGGCTGTGATACTCGTCGTATAAATGGGAAGAGCCGGTGCTCAGAGAGACGGAGTGGCCCGCCCTGGGTCCAGAGCGCGGCCGGGTTGCACAACCGGGATGTTCTGATACCGCGCCATACCGCATCGTTCACTTTCGACACTGAAGCTGAGGTGCAGTGACCTGCTCGAGGACACCCAGCTAATGAGAGACGGGTGAGATCTGAACCTGGATCTGACCGACTCCGGTCTGGACCACACTGCTCTCACAGTCCCATCCCCGAGCCCCAAGGTTTGGTTTCGGGACAGGCACTGGAGACCTTTGCCTGCTGGTCCCCCAGCCACAGTCTCCGGGGTGGTCCCTGCCCAGCGCCGCTCACCTGGCACATCAGGATCAGAGGCTCCCGGAACTCAGCCTGGCAGATGGCACAGATGTCACCAGCTTCTGTGCACTGCTGCCCAGTGGCCCGGACTCCGTAGTTCTGTTTGCGGGAGGGGAGGGGAGAGAGACAAACACAGCTGCGGACCCTTGCTGGGGCCATACCCTGAGGGGCGTGATGAGATCTGTTCCCGGCGCCTGGCTCCTAGTTCCTACGACTTTGGCCAGGACCACATGGAGCCGACTCACCTGAGAGGTGCAGAGAAGCTTCAGGGCTTTCCTAACTCCACCCACGCGGCCACAGATGTCAAAGGACTGGAAGGAAAGCGGGGTGACGGTTGAAAAGCATCCAGGGATCTCTCTCACCGCTCTTGCACCAGCCCCCTGAACCTCTCGTCTTTGCCTCTGAGCATTTTCATGGAACATTTGAAATTTTTCCCTCCCACCAGTTTTACTTTGGTCTCCCTGCCTTACATCAACAGCCTCCCCTGTATCTGGGCCAGGATAGCCAAAACACAGCATGCGTACCGTATTGCCCCCTCCCAAGCCCAGGGCAGGCATTGCTAATCGATCACAGGACTCCTCCTCTGAGCCCAGCCAGAGCCTGACAATCCTTCCCCATCTAGCACTCCAGTCAGCCCCTGCCAGTCGATCAGGATCAGCAGGCAAGAGAAGCCCCAGTGGCTGACACTGCATGGACTGCCTGGCTAGGACCGCTGGGAGGAAGGACCGAGAAGAACACAAACATTCTGCCTCGCCCTGGATTCTCTGAGCCCAGAAACAGAGGAGGAAAAAGAAAGAGGAGGGTGTACTTCTTGGCGGGGGAGAAAAACTGATTGGCACCAGTGACGGAAAGAGAAGCGCTGCACTCGGATGGGCAGAGGCGGGGGTGCGCCCTCTGGGAGGAACAGAAAGCCGGCGGCGGCCCCAGGGCGGCCCGTGGGTTAAGGGCTGCGGGGTTTGCAGGCGGGCCGCCTGGGTCTGGCGTGCGTGCCAGTGCCGCGTTCCCAGCACGGTTCCTGGGCAGGTTCCTTCCCTCTGAGCCTCGGTGTCCTCGCCCATAAGACGAGGCTGAGAATGATACGTGTCTTGAAGGGTTGCTGTGAAGAAGACCACGTGAAGGGATAGCATAGGGTGAGCCTTACGGGCAGGAAGTCGGGGCGGGTTCAGCCAGGAAACAGAGGGACGTCCTGGCGCGTGCTACCATGCGGAGGGACCTTGGAAACACGAAGCCGCGTGAGGGAAACCAGACCCACGAGGTCACGCGCTGTGTGATTCCGTGAGTGTCCAGAATAGGCGCATCCATCCCGATGGAACAAAGACTAGTGACTTCCAGGGGCTGGGGTGGGGAGGGTGGAGGAGAGGGGGAGTGATTGCTTTATGCGCACAGGGCTTTTTTTTGTGGGGGGGGTGATGAAAATATCTGGGAATTAGACAGAGGTGGTGGTTGTACAACACTGTAGTGCAGCTAAATGTCACTGAATTTTGCATTGTGTGAACTTCACCTCAATTTAAAAGAGATTAGGGTGTCATTCCAAGCTCCCCCCTTGCCCCCCAAACCCAGCTAGTGAATGGGGCCCTCCGTAGGCCAGCCCTTCCGCCAACCTCCCCCCACCGGCACTCTGGACCACCTCACCTTGCAGAGGCTGTAGAGGATCATGAGGACCCCGCCCAGAAAGTAGCTGTTGGAGGAGTCGTCACCCATGATGTATTTGTACCACAGCTGGATGGGGACAAGTGAGCGGAACAGCTGGCTCAACTCCTCAATGACCAGATAGAACTTTCCCTGCAACCACACAGAAAGCATCAATTACTGTTAGCAGTAAAGACCCAGAGGACCCAGCCGGGGGGTCCCCGGCCCGGGCAATAATGACATTCCAGGTCACAGGCAGGCCATTAATCAGCTCTGGAAAGCACTCAGGCCCACTCCTAATGGGCCTGAGATATGGCCGGGGAGACGCGGCCCCTGCCCGCTGCCCTCACCCGCTGCTGCCCACCAGCCCGGAGGATCAGAGCCCCGCGGATCACGTTTCAGGGAGGGAGAAACCGGACACCTTCGGCAGAGAGCTGCAGTGTGGGTCACTCCCTGGTGCCTGCTGCGGCTTTGAGGGCTCAGGGCCACAGGTGGGGGCACAGTCCCTGCCCGGCACACTCATCACCCCCATCTCTCAAGGGCTGGCCTGGTCCATCACGGGACCGCCCTTGGAGGCACGGGTGGGATGGGGCACAGGGTGCAGGTAAGGACAGGCCCAGAGGTGGATGGGGGGAAGATACATGGTCTTCCCGGCTCCGTCACCTGCTGTCACCAAGGAGGCAGGCTGGTGTCTGGTGAATGAACATGGACTTGGGGACTCAGACAGAGCCACGTTTGAATGTGCCCCTGCTACACATTCGTGAGCCTCCGTTTCCACACCTACAGAACGGGAGTCGCGGCTCCTACCTGACGGGCTTGCTCGGAGGGTCGAAGGAGATGAGCAAGGAAGGCACCAAGCGCTGTGCCTGGCACGGAGCGGAGCTCCACGAATCCTGTTTCCCTCCCTCCCCCTGCCCCTGGACCAGGCCCCCAAGCCTCCGGTGGCCTGTGCTGTGAGATGACCCTGAAAATAACTCCGCCCCGTCATGTCCAGAGAAGTCAAATTTACACCTACTTCCGCCCTGGCAATTCCACTCCTAGGGGCGTACCTGAGAGACATGAAAAACGCACGTCCACGTGCATGCTAGTGGTCACGGCAGCTTTACCCGCGATACCCCGGACAGGACACAGCCCACATGCCATCGATGGGAGAGGGGACAAACAGGTGTGGTGTGTCTGGACAACAGGACACATGACTCAGCCATAAAAACGAGCCAGGGGCCGCTACTCACAACGACACGGATGAATGTCACAGACATCGATCCGGACCAAAGGAGACAGTTAGAAAGAGGGCGCGCTGTACAATTCCAACCACAGGAAGTCCTCGCATAGGTAACACCAGCCTGTCGTGACAGAAACCAGATCGGCGCTTGCCCGGGGGTGAGGGGGGCGAGCACTGCCTGCCTGCCAGGGGCATCAAGGAGCTTTGGGGGTGGCAACAAAAACATTTTATCTTGTGGTTGCGATGGTGCTTACATGGGCATACACATTTGCCAGAATCGACTGAAATATATGCTTCAAATCTGTCCATGTTACAGTATTTAAATTATACTTTAATAAAACTGATTACAAACAAAGAAACAGACATGGAAACACACAAACAGCCCTGCCTCGGGCATGCACAGCCTTCAAAGTGTAAAAATAATCGCTGCTCCAGCGGTTCTGCTTCCAGGAATTTATCCCAAGAAAATAATCAGGTACGTGTACTAAGATGTGCCAACGAGGAATGGTCAGTGGAGCATTCTCTGTGTAACAGTCCAAGCCAAAACAAGCTACAGTGTAAATGTACCCAAAGAGGGTCTGATTATGGCAGAGAGCTATGATGGAACGCCAATGGCCGTTCAAACGTTATTCTGAAAAACAGGTACCACACTGTGACGAAACCCAGCACGCACCACATTCACCGAAGGTTAACATCCTCAGTAACACCTCAAATGGACAACCTGAACCCCCTGATAGGATGTACTGGGGAAGACACAGTATCACTTCTGTGGTTTTCGGGTCAGAAACGCATAACCCCAACAGACTCAGGAGAAAACAAAAGGCGAATCCCAACTGAGGGACACTCTACGGAATAATTGTCCAGCCTCTGCAAGTGTCAAGGTCCTGAAAAGACAAAGAAGAGGCCAAGGAATTGTCAGATGGGAGAGGATTAAGGAGACACGACAACGTCCTAAGTACAGTGTGGGGTCTCGGATGTGGTTCTGGACTAGGAGAAAGATGTGAGTGAGACGGCTGGCAAGATCCGGGTGAGGTCTGCAGTTTAGTGAACAGTTAACAGTATCCACGTCAATTTCCCGGCGTCACTAACTGTCACATGGTTACATTAGATGTTAACATTAGGGGAAACTGGTTGAAGGGTATGGCAACTCCCTGCTATGTCTGAAACTCTAAGTCCAAAGGGATTTCAAAAGAAAAAGTTAGAAATGAAATCGTCCTGGCGATGAGTATCTATGGACTCAGGGAAATATTCGTAGTTCCCAGTGAAGAAGATACAGTATGTAGAAACACTTGTTTCCCTGTCTTTTCCAAAATTTGTTGTGAGGAGCACACGGTATGTTTAAATGAGAGATGGGAATAAAGGTCATAAAGACATGTCGTGTAGCCACCCAATGGCCAGTGTGCAGGGGCCACCCTGTTATATTCCATCACGATGGGCTGGGCACTGGGCACTTGGAAGGGGACCCTTTGAAGCAGATGTGCCCACTTCTGCTGAGGACCAAGGAAGGGCATCCAGATGTCCACTTTCCCTGCTGCCTGACCTGTGTGATTGTTTGGCTGCCCACCGCCCCCCGGTCGTGAGGTTGTTTCCTATGGGGCCTTCTTCCCTGCTCTGGACTTGCACCAGACCCTGACCTCCGGAAACACCCCCTGGAGGGGAAATGCTCAGTTCCCTCTGCAGCCTGTGGGACGGTGGTGGTGACCGGGGAGCAGAGATGTGGGGTGGGCCATCATGTTTGTTTCACATGCCACAGGTGTGATGGACGTTGGGGCCATGGAGCAGCAGCTCAGTGATGCCGAGGGCTGCCCAACTCTGTCCACGCCCCGGCAGCAGGCTCCCCGCTCTGCAGGATACCCAGGCTGTGGGCTGTGCTCCTGAGCCACCCAGCCTCCGCTGCCCCGGCCTCCCTCAACGCTCCCAGCTACTGCACGCTCCATCTCATCTGGACCAACAGCCCAGTCTCTCCCAACTTCCAACCTTAATTTGCTTTTGTCACTCCTGGAACATCCAAAGAACTCTCCTTTCTCCCTACTTCTCTCCCATGCATCCATCCATGCATCCACCCATCCATACACACCTCCACCCATGGTGCATCCACCCATGCATTCACCCATGCATCCATCCACCCATCTATACACACATCCATCTGTGGTGCATCCACCCATGCATCTATCCACCTATCCATCCATCCACCCATCCATACACACATCCACCTGTGGTGCATCCATCCATGCATTCACCCATGCATTCATGCATGTATCCATCCATCCGTCCATGGTGCATCCACCCATGCATCCATTCACTCATTCATGCATCCAGCCACCCATGCATTCTTTCATCCATCTTTCCTTTCTTCCCTCCCCCTCTCCTTTCCTTCCATTACTGATGATGGGAACGCTAACACAACTCCAAATTTCAGAGCAGGCTCAGGTACCAGCTTCTTAGCCCTTTCAATTATTTCTTTATATAGGCCAAGCTCTTCCTCTGCAGATGGCATACCGGTCCCCTGTTCTTTGCTGAGCTCACAGCTGTTCCTCTTTTGGGTCTCAGCTAACGGTCACCTCCTAGGAGAAGCGTTCCCCAACTCCTTCATTAAATTACCTGCTCCTCTTACACCCTCTAAATCACTCCTTTAAGCACTTCTCACAATATTAAACAAATATTTTCATATCAGTCTCTCCCACTGCATCCGGAGCTCCATAAGCACATCCATAATCTGGCTCCTGGCCATATCCTCAGCACCTAGCACATAGTAGGTGCTCCTTTAGTAACTGGGGACCGCTGAAGCTGAAGATCCTACCCTCACGACTCACATCTACTTCCTAGAGTTTGCTGATGAGGAAGAGGAGTTTGAACATCAGAGACAGAATGTCTCTTTCTGAGCCAGCACCAGTGTCACAGCAAATAAAGGGAGTGACTGCCTGTGTGGCATCACGCTAAGGGTAGCAATTAGCTGCTGGGGGGCGGGCCACTTGGAGAAGGAGATAAAACCACCGGGGAAAACTGGGCATATCCCAGTGAAACCATCTCTCTCTAATTAAGCAGTTTTATAATTCCAGGTTTCTTGAGCATGTTATTTCTGACGACCACCAAATGGAATGTGCGGCTTCTGCGGGGTGTCGGAGAACAAGGAAAGAGATCCGATTAGGAGCTGTCTGGCCTCCCTGTCACCCGTGAAGGGGGAGCGGGACCGGAGTACGGAGAGTTCTCTACACGGAGGTTCTGATAAAGGGGGCGGGAGCAGTCAAGGCGGGGAGGCAGATTCTATTCTGACTTCCTCACCGCTCGGGTAGCGGGGTGGGGGTGGGACGAAAAGTGAGATGGGAAACAAGGAAATAACAGAGTGCTGACTCCGGAAGGGGGTGGAAGATGAAGAAGAGTGCGATGCTGAGAAACAGGCAAAGTGAACAGAGAAGGAGAATTTTCGAGGACGCACCTAGGTGGGAAAGATGACTTGAAGTATGGGGGTGAGGAGTGAGAGAGAGGGGACATAATCAGATCATTGTTGGCCGTGCAAAAGGATAAAGAAATACAGGTGCACGGAGATGAAATACTTTTTCCGCATCAAGCTTAATAACGAGTATTTCTATAGCTTTGACATGTATAAGTCTCTTTCACACACATTTTCTCATCTACAGAAGCGGGACAGCACACTGGGTAAGGGCATAGGATTTGGGGCTCTACCTACTAAACTGGTTGATTCTGGACAAAAATTTCACTGCTCTGAGCCTCAGTTTCTTCATCTGTAAATGGGTACACATACACACACGAGTGTACTGGCAAACCAGCTCTCTGGAACGTAACAAAAAAGGGCCCTGATTTGTGTGTTTACCAATTACTGTTGTGTAAATACTCCCACCAAGCCTATCACAAGGTACCAAGGGTTTAACAGCTACTTGCAAATTTCCTGAAAATTTAACCATGGGCTCTCACAAGCCAAGGCAGCCTGGCTGCAACACACCAGGGTGGTTGTGAGGATTAAATGATGAATGAGCCAAACTACGGTGCCCAGAAAGGCCCAGGGTGTGAGGAGAGCTAGGAATGAACCTGATTAGATAATCAGGCGATGTGGGCATTGCTACTGTCATCTTCTCTTGGAGATGAGAAACCACGGGTTCAGAAGAACTAAGGATAAACTAGGATGCGGTGGAAGTGCCATCTAGGACTCCCCAACCCAGGCCTCGAGAAACCTGGGTATTTTCACTGCCTTCCTGTTGCTCGCCCCTCCTCCGCCAGTCACCACGCTGTGAGAAGCCCCAGCGACCGGGAGACCACGGGAAGAGGCTACCCGGAGGGGGAGAGGCGCTGAGATGACACGGGGAGGAGCAAGCAATGCGGCCAACAGTGAGAACCGAGGCCCCAGAAATAGGACCCCGGGAAGGTCGTTCCAACCCTTTCAGCTGAGGCGTTGGCCCTGTGAGTGAAGAAGCCCCCTCGGGTGGTCCGGCCTCAGCAGACAGCATGTGGAGACCAGCTGTCCCTGCGTGCCCTGACAGAACTCCTGAGCCACAGGATCGTGGGAAGTGATGAAATGGTGGTTGTTTTAGCAGAAAAGAGAAAGAGAAAGGAAGGAAGGATGGAAACCTCATCTAAGGCTACTCAGCTGGCTCTATGGATTTAGCTGTGTCCTCACAAATTCATATGTTCAAGCCCTCACGCTCAGTGTGATGGGATTTGGAGAAGGGGCCTTGGGGAGAAAATTAGGATATGAGGGTGGAGGCCTCATGAATGGGATTAGTGCCCTTACAAGAAGAGACCAGATCTCTCTCTCTCTCTCTCTCTCTCTCTCTCTCTCTCTCTCTCTCTCTCTTTCTCTCTCCCTCTCCCCCCTCCCCCTCTCTCTCTCGGGAGAACTTGTGACTCTGTGCCCACTACAGAGGATAACTGGGAGCGCCCGACTGAACCAGCATTTCTCGAAGTGTGCTCTGACATCCTGGGGGTCGCCAAACCCCTTTCAGGGGGTCTGTGAAAACTATTTCCACAATAATTCCAAGACATTATTTGATGTCTTTACTAGCAAGGGCACAGTAGAAAGGCTACATGACTTGTGATGTGTGATGGGAAATGGTGTTAAAAGTGTGGAGTCTGAAGCCAGAGGGCTAGGCGTGTACACTTCCCAGCTGTGTGCCCTTGGGCAAGCTGCTCTCACGGAGCCACGCCGGCCAGGGCCGTCCACTCTGCTACAGGTCTGTCTTCCTATCTCTCCTCCTCCCCCCATCTCTCAGCTCAGGCTGTCTCTGCTCCTTTTTTTTGTCTAAGCTTCCCTTCTTGTCATAGCTTCATCCTCTCCTGCCGGGGGCAGGCTCTCTCCTTGAAAACAACCACAAAAAAGAAGACGATGATTTCTTGGCTCTCACTACGTGATTGGCACCACTTGTGCACAGCACTTGGAGGTAGGTGCGATTAATGCTCCCGCTTTACAGGTGAGGAAACTGAGGCACAGAGATGACAGGTGACCTGCCCCAGCTGTCATGGCCAGAAAGTGCTGGACCCACCCACGTGTGGCAGGAAAGGTGATCACTGGGAAGCCTCAAGCCAACACTCTCATGGTTTGAACTCCAACAACATGAGACCCTATTTCTCCTTGGGCCCTTTTACCAAACAGAATGGCAACATTTGGATGGCCCTTCTGTTGTCAAGCCTCCACCCTTGTAACCAAATTCGGAGGCTAAAGGTAGCCATGGAGCTCAGGGACTGGTCTGCCTGGGCACATGGCCACAGGGGTGGGTGGGGAGCCGTGACTGACAGCCTCATCAGAATCACGGGGAGAGGGAGAGGTGGTTCCCCCAATAGAAAGGGGGTGTCAAGAAAAGAGGCCCCAAGGTTTCCCTGAAACAAAGCACCCGATCAAAGGGACCTGTCACTGCAAAGCCCTAGGTGGACTACACAGAGACTGCGTCCGGCCTCCAGGGCGGTTTCCCTCATTCGCTTTTTTTGCCCTGGACTGCTGGTTGGCTGTCACCCCGACGGGGGACAGGGCCACACTTCCTGCTCCAAAATGGGTGGGCTGGCAGGAGCAAGGGGCTGAAAACAAAGGCTTGTTTTCCTGGGAAAGTGGCCTGCGGGTCTGTTATGATTGTAGGCTGCGCTGGGGACACTGGGGACGCAGCTGACAGAGCCCTTCAGAACAAAACAGCTGGAACAGCGACCTCAGAAGTGCTGCACCCGTCAGCTGAGGGGCAGGCGGGCTAGTCTCGGTCTTTTCCGTGTTGGGAAGGTTGGGGGAGGGGAGGAGCTTGATAACCGACTTCAGAACAGTGTGGCCAGGAGCAGTGGGAGAAAGAAGTGACCAGGGGTCGTGGAACTGAAGGAAGGCTACATACAGGAATGCAGGCTGGGGGTGGTGGTGGCGAGATAGGTACAGGGGAGGAAAAAAGGAAACGTGGGCAGAAGAGAGGAGAGAAATGACCGAGGTGAAGGCCAGAAGAAAAGGGGTACCCAGGAGTGAGAAACTAGGCAAAGGCGGGGACAAGGAGCAGAGAGAAAAAAGTACTCACTAGGGCCTGGGATTATACATCAAATGCTCCCCTGGTGGAGCAGCCGTGATCGTTCCCACTTCTCAGAGGAGAAAGCTCAGCAGAGGCATGGGAGGGAGGAAGGGAGTGTGGGAGACGCAGGAAGAGGGAACCAGGGTGGGCTCACGGTCTGGTGATGGAAGGTCCCTGTGGAACACCTGCGTGCCGCCCCTGAACTCTGACAACCCTAGGAGATGGACACTGTTATGAGCTCCAGTTTATGGGAGAGGAGTGAGAAGCTCAAAGAGGCCAGGTAGGTGGCTCAAGCTGCTAGGCAGGGACAGAGCAGGACTGACCTCCAGTCTGAATTCCCATCTCGGGCTTTGAGCCAGCACGAGGAACAGAGTAGGGGAGACTCTAGGAGACAGAGATGTTTGGAGGGGGAAAGAAAAGGTGCAGGGGTGTGTGTGGGGGGAGAGATGAGAAAACCCAGAAGAATGGGTACCCTTGGCAGGGGTACTGACCTTCCAGGTACTACTAGAAAGGTTCTACACCAGCCCAACCCAATACATTAGTCACTTGTCACATGGCTACTGAGCACTTGGGGTATGGCTAAATCTGACCTCAGATGTACTGAAAGTATAAGATACATTGGGAATTTCAAAGTCTTAGAAAAACAGTAACAAAAAGGTAAAATATCTCATTAAAATGTTTTATCTTGACTACGTGTTTGAAATGATAATACTTTGGCATACTGGGGTAGATAAAACATTATTAAAACTAATGTCACCTGTTCCTTTTTACTTGTTTAATGTGGCTACTAGAATATTTTGAATTGCCTATGTGGCTTGCATTGTATTTCTACTGGAGAGCATTCATACCTTGAAACATATGGACATACATATGCAAAAGTTCATCGATCTTGTGTATTTATAGTTGGAACACTGCACAATATATAATTTATATCTCAATTTAAAAAAGGTAACGAGAAGAGCGGGCCTGTAAGGATCGACAGCCGAGAGTAAGGGGGGCGGGGCCGGAGGGGCGGGGCCAGAGGCTGGCGGTCGCTCGTTACCTGGCAACGGGTGCTGCAGGTGACGTCACCAGCAAGCAGCGGCCATTAATCTCCCTCCGGGAGGCGCCGGCGGGCGGGGCTGCCTTCCTCCTCCTCCCCGGGGCCAGGATGAGATCACTGTGGCGGGCAGCCGGCTGTCCCCGCGCTCCCAATAAATCGACTCCTCGCGAGCGCCGGCATCTCATGATCTCATGGCCCCGCGGGACGGCGCCGGCCGATGAGGTCACAGCCCCGCGCCCCCCAGCCGCCCGGGTCCGCGCGCCGCCAGCTCTGGGCTGCGGCCACCGGGAGACCCCCGTGCCAGTAACCAAGCCTATAGACTGTGGTCCTTTGGCTTCCGCGGACAAAGGAGGTCGCTGACTGAAAGGCAAAGCCGCCTTTTCCATTCTTTTGACCCCTCTCTATTCACCTTATTTGGACGTTTATCCCCTAAGGCCAGGCGTGCAGCAGGGAGTGGCCGCACAGTTCCCCCGGACTTGAGGTCAGGAGCCACACGAGGTGACTTGCCTGCATGATTTCACAGGCACGCGGTGGCGTGGTGAAGCAAGTGCTATTCTTAGCTGTCTTACAGACTGGAGAACTAAGGCTCAGAGGGATAAGGGGCTTGCCCAGGTTACCCAGCTAGGAAAGGATGGAGCGAGGCTTTGAACTGAGATTGTGTGAATTGGCCCTTTGCCTCCCCTCTTCATCACCCGAGGCCATACCCTACACCTTCGCACCTTTCTCCCAGTCCCTCCTTGCTCTGATGGGAACAGTGGGAGTGGCCCATGCTTGCTGGGTGCTCACGATGTGTTGGGGCATCTTACATTAAAAGTCACCATTCCACATGACACACCCACTGGAGAGGTATGATAGGATTAGTTTGCAGATGAGAACAGGAGGCTCACAGGTGAAATGACTTGCAGAGCCCGGGTATGACTCTCCAGCACAGCCTTTCTATCACTCTATACCATCTTCTCCAGGAAAAGATGAAGGTCTCCTGGCCACAGTGGACAAGAAACCCTGTCTCCTCTCTCCCTCCTCTAGGGTCAGCCATCAGAGGCGGCCAAAGAGGGGCCAGTGAGACCCTTTTAGAGGGCTTCGCCACTCACTTGCCAGCAGCAGGTTCGCCACCACTTACTAACTGCTCATTAACACAGCTCCTAGGATCTACAGCAAGACACACTGGGAGGGCTGATAGGGAGGGCAGGAAATGACATTTCTGAGCGGCTGTGATGAGCCAGGTGTTGAGTCAGGGCCTACAACCAAGGGCAAAGGTGTGAGGAGGTAATTTCCCGTTCTATTTTGCTGATGAGATACCTGAACTTTTTAAACCAAAGTCAGGTGGCAAGGAAGTCCAGGTGTCAGGCCAAATACCACTGCCGCAGAGCAAGCCCTTCCCATTTCCCTGAGGGAGTCCTCCATGAGTTGTTCTCCTTTCTGCCCAGTGCTTATGGCCAGTTGCAGTTTTATGTTTGTAGGTCTATTTGTTCAGTGGGGATCTCTGAGACTAAAGGAAAGCAGGGGCCCCGTCTGTCTCACCTCTGCACCCCCACACCTGTGCTGTGCCTGTTACATACACTAGACACGGGCATATTTTTGGAGCGAGTGGTTCAGGCTGGCGGGCAGTGCTGCTATTCAAACCCGGGTCTGTTTGCCCATAAAGCCTGGGCTTACCCCGTACTTTCTAGGAAGTCTCAGCCTCTTGGCACCTGTACCTTATGGTAACATCCCTCTGGTGCTCACTCAGCCTGTTAATTTTTACTTTACTACACTACCGACAAGCCTGAGGTCCCGGTTTCCCAGCCAGCAGTGTTCTTGCCTGGTAATGGAGAGGGGAGGGCAGGAGGAGGAACTTGGCCACTAGGTCACTAGTAAATTAGGTGTGGAAGGGAGGAGGTTGTACAAGCTTATATCTGCTCCGGTCTTTCATAATAGCTAAGCAGAGAAGGAGATGAAAACACTACAGAAAAATGAGACTCCAGGAAAATGAGGGAACAGAAAGCATAAAAACTCTGGTTTTTTTTTTATGGGCAAAGTGAGGGAGGGAGATGGGTGGAACCCAGGAGACAAGCACATAGAGTGCTTCTAAGGCACTATCAGTTTTCTACTTTTTAAGCTGAGTAGAGGAGAGTTTGTTATAATTTCTTGATACCTTACATGCGTTATTTTTTTTTAAAAAGCCACAAACTGAAATTTGCTTGTCCACTTTTTAAACTGATCCCATGAGGCAGGGGGCAAATTAGTACCCCAATTTGTTTAGGAGGCTCAGTGTCAGAAGAAGTTCATCATTTTAACTAAGAGCACGGAGTTAGTAGGTGGCAGAGGTGGGATCTGAAGCCGGGCTGTATGTTGTCAGCACGGATGGCCCTGCCTCCTAGTAACGGGATACTCAATCTTAATGACCACAAAACCTGCCCGCTTCTCCCTCCCAACCCTGATTTCCTACAGAGGTCCTCTCTCCGCTCTTCTGGCTTCCGTGCCCAGGATGAGGAGGAGCCCAGAAAGCACACCGGTGGCTGGGACTGGCCTCCGGCGCTGTAGTCCCAGGGGCCGGCTGACAGGGAATCCCTGGGGCCAGGCTGTGGCCTTACCGGAGTCACGAGGCTGGAAGGCGGAATCTGCCCGTCAGCGGCAGCGGTCTGGCACCCAGTCTCATTGGCTGTGGTTCCCTTGACTTGAGAGCCTCGGCCCGATGTATGAGAAGGGCCCAGGTCACGTGTCCCAGCAGCATGCACGTCAGGAGCTTCTCTACAAACAGGGCCCTGCTCCCTGGGACCCAGGAGAGGCCTAATTACAAGGTGTTGATGATTAAGCCTCAAGCGGCCTGGGACCCTGTTAGCTGCAGAAAGGCGGCCTCTTCCCTCTGTCCCCGTCCCAGTCCCAGGTGAATGGATGTGCTTATCTGTCCCCAGGTCAGCTGCAATCTCAGGCACAAACGCTCTGGGCCGCAACTGTCCAAGGCTGTCTGCCTCCTAAAGCACTAGGGCTCGGGTGCGAGGGAGAGAGGGAGGGAGGCAGAGAGGGGCCTCCTCTCCTGGCGGCCTAGAGCCTGTGACTTGGAACTACACAGACACGGCCCTCAATGGTAGGTCTGGCCTTTTCCTGGGAGGGTGACTTTGCCCATCACTCACCAGTCTGGGCCTCAGTTTCCTCATCTGCCAAGTGGGGAATGTGGCAGGCCGAATAATGGCCTCCCAAAGGCGTCCGCATCCTAATCCCTGGAACCTGTGAGTGTGTTACCTTCCACGGCACACGGAACGTTGTGCACGTGTAGGTATGATTAAGAAGAGGACCTGGAGGTGGGGAGATTATCCCGGAGTATGTGGATAGGATGTGTGAGGTCACAAGGGTCCTTGCCCGAGGGAGGCAGGAGGCGTGGAGTGAAGGAAGCAGAAGATGGGAACACGTGCTCTGACAATGGACGAAGGGGCCACGAGCCAAGGAATGCCAGCAGCCTCTAGGAGCTGGAAAAGGCCAGGAACAGACCCTCCTCTAGAGCCTCCAGAAGAAACCGTCCCACTGACGCCTGGACATGAGCCTCATGAGCTGATTTCGGACTTCTTCAAAGTATATCTGTTGTTTCAAGCCACCGAGTTTGTGGTAATGTTCCCGTTACCGTGGGTCAAGGAAATGGATACAGGGAAGAAACAGCGGTGGGATCAAGGCCTTTGCCCGAAGGGCTGGCTGGCTCCCAGCAGGACGGGAGGAGGCCAGAAAGCAGCCTGGGCTGAAAGTGGCCCCTGCTGCCTCTCCCAGCATCCCTCCTGCCACTAGGACCGGCTACATCATTTGGGATGCCCAGTGGAAAATGAACCTGGGAGGCCTCTTGTTAAAAAGTTGTTGAGAATGTTCAGACAGAGCCCCAGAGCAGTAAGCCAGGTGTGGGGCCTGTCTGTACAGTCTGCACACCTGTGACGCTGGTGCTGCCCCCCCATCCCGATCCAGTCATGCCGGCTCGCTGCTCCTTGAGCTCCCCGAGCTTCCATGCCAGGGCCGTGGCACCAGCTGTTCCCACTCCTGCCTGGAATATTCTTCTCCCTCCCTTCCCCAGGTATCTGCAAGGTATATGCACTTGCTTTTTTTTTTTTTTTAAAGATTGTATTTATTTTTAGACAGAGGGAAAGGGAGGGAGAAAGAGAGGGAGAGAAACATCAGTGCATGGTTGCCTCTCATGGGCCCCCACCGGGGACGTGGCCTGCAACCCAGGCATGCACCCTGACCAGGAATTGAACCGGCAACCTCTTGGTATGCAACCCGACCTCAATCCACTGAGTCACACCAGCCAGGGCCGCCCTTGCTTTTTTCAAGTCTTTGCACATCTGCCACCTTCTCTGTGCAGACTTCTCTAACCGCCATATTTAAAGGAGCAGCCCCACCACGACACTCTGCCGGATTTTTCTCCACCTGACACACTGCTTCTTCATTTCAGTTCTTTACATTAAGTCCCTTGAAAGTGAATACTGAGCCTATTCACTGCTGTGTGTACAACCTAATACGAAGCCTGGCACAGAGTGGGTGGTAAAAAAAGTCCTCGGTGAGTGAACGAATACAAGGATGGATGGGTGTGAAGCGACTAAGACCGTGGTGGGCACGCAGTACGTGCGCCGTGACTGCCTTGTGCCGTGTTGCAGTGCCAGTGTTACCGGGTGCTGTCAGACTCGCAGGGCCCCCTTTCCTCTGCTTGCTTTTGTTTTTGTTTCCACTAAATAATACATCATGGTTACCACTGAGTGAGCTGCAGTGACTGGAAGGCTTCGCTCACAGGTGTGATCTTGTTCATCTTCACATCAATGTGACCATCGTCCCCACTTTCCATGTGACGAAGTCCACCTACTCGCCCGAGGCCCCAGGGCTGTTACGTGGAGCAGCCGAGATGGGACCTGCCTGTCTGACTCGAAGTCCAGTGGACCCTCTGAACTGACTGCGCACAGCCTGCCTCAGGGAACATGGGCCTGTGCGACACTCTCGACTGATTACTTAGCTCAGCCTGTATGTTCTGAGCACCTACCATGTGCAAAGCACTGTGCTAGGGATAAAACAAAACATCAGCGACCTGGTTTCTGCTCTCACCGAGCACGAAGTCGGGGGGGCGATGAGGGTGGGGGACAAGCCAGCACTCACAACATCGCACAGGGCACTAAAAACAGAAGTGACCCAGGGATGACGGGGACATACAGGAGAGTTGCCCGACCCCACCTGGGACCACAGTCCAGTCCAGGCTTCTTAGGGGAAGGGAGTTATAAACAGAGACCTGAGGGCGATTAGGGGTCAGCTGGACGGGGCTGGGGAGACAGAGTTCCCAGCAGAGGGAACAGCCACTGCTAAGGCCTGGAGGGGACGGAACACAGAGCATGATGGGGGAAGAGGAGGGACCTAGAGAAGTTTGAAACATCTGGCAGGCGATGGAGAGACGAGGCGCAGGTGGGGGTTCAAAGACTGGTGTGCCTCCGAGTGGCTTTGAGATGACAATGTGCTCATGCCTGGAGGGATGATGGCTCTCCCCCCTTAAACCAGGGACAGCCCTGAACACAGAAGCCTGGCCGCAGGCCCCCTCCTAGTGTGGGGACAAGTCTCTCCAGGTGACACCAAGCCCCAGGTGCCTGCAGCAACCTAGCCAAGCCCCCAGGGGACAGAGCTCACCCCTCCCCTTCTCCATTCCGGTGCTCCCCCCACCCTACCCCTGTCCCCGCATCTCTGCTGCCGTCACTCACCACGAATGAGGACTTAGCCTCCCGGCAAAGACTCGGCAGGCTCTGAGAACCCTGTACGAATAAGCCTTCTAAATGCATGACCTTGTCCACTCCCCACTGGCCCCCTCCCAGAGGCAGGTACAACTACCTGTCAGACCCATGCATAGATGTGGCCACGGAAGCGCGAAGCTGTGAACTCACTCACCTGAGGATACACAGCTAGTCAGATGCAAACCCAGACCACTCTGAGACCCAGCCCAGGGCTGGGCATCTATAGGGAATTGGGAAGTGTAATAGTTCTTTCTTTCTTTGGCCCGTTCAAGGTCTGGCTTTGGCACCCCTGGGCCCCAAAGAGAAGAGCCGGAAGTCTGCCAAGCCTCGGAGGGCTCTCGGCCTCGGAGCGACCAGGTCTGGTTTTTACCTCCAACCCCCAATCTGCACCCTCCGACAGAGTCCGGACCTGTGAGGGTCACGAGGAGAATGCACAAAAAGAAAAGCACAGACCGTAGTTCCCCGGCACCCTTGGGGGATGCCCTCCCAGACTCTCAGGGGACCAAACCTAAACAGACCACGTTTCTTCTCATACACACACATATGATAAAGTTTAATTTACAAATGAGGCGCATTAAGAGATTACCAACAACAAAACGGTTACGATGATACACTGCAATAAAAGTCCTAGGAATGTGGTCTCCATGGTAACCGATGTGATAACAAATGGCTACTAAGTGACCGACAGCCAGGTAGCACACTAGACCTCAACGTGGACGCGCTGGATGAAGGGATGATTCACGTCCCGGCCGGACGGTGCAGGATGACTCAAGATTTCATCATATTGCTCAGAACGGCGCACAACGAAAAACTTGTAAGCGGTTCATTTCTGGAATTTTCCACTTAATATTTTTGGACCACGACGGGCTGCGGGTAACCGAGACGGTGAAAAGGGACACCATGGGTGGGGGCAGCCTGCAGCGCACCCACACACGGAGCCTCCCCTGCGTGTCAGGGAGTGCTGAGAGCACCCCATCTGCACTGTCTGAATTCATCATTCAGCTCGCCTCAAGTCCCCCCTAAAATCCTGAGAGGCAGACAGCCGTACCTGTTTTACAGATGAGGAAACTGAGGCACGAAGCGGGGCAGTGTCTGGCCGGAGGTGACACAGATGACATTAGCAGAACAAGGGTGCAGACTGGGCCCTGCTGGCCTCTGCAGCCTCAGTTCACCTCCGGAGCCTTTCTGGACACGCTGAGAGTGGAGAAATGTAAGCATGGGCTCCCCGGGGCCGGATCCCAGTGCCAAGCCCTCTTCTTCTCCCCAGGGGCAGAGGAACATCTGGGGGGAACGGGAGCCGGGACAGCCCCACCCACAACTGTGAATGCCAAGGACAGGAAAACCGCAGAGAGGCCGCCCCGGCACAACTCCGGGCCCCTGCTCAGGGAGAGGGGGTGAAGGGGACGCCCCCCCACCCCCCCCAGGCCACCTCAGGGAGTCCGGCGGCCTCCCTAATCATTTAGCTGGAGAAGAGCAAAATAATCAGCCCTGAGCTGGCTAATGACTCCCCGTACCAGCCCAGATAGGGGTGGCCACCGCATTCCCACAATGTGGCTGGGAAAAGCCAGGGACTGGGGGTCTCCCTGCCTTGTCCCATACAAATTCACGCCAACCACCTACACACATCAGCTGTTTGTCTGAGAGTCAGCAACCACACACCTACCAGGCGTCACTCTGCCTAGGCAGAGCATGGCAGATGGCGTCCTTGGAGATGTTTAACAGTGACCTGGAAAAGGGCACATGCCGAACTGTTCCCACTTCTGTGCTCTGGTTCCGACGGTCCCCTCTACCGGCACGCCCTTTTGGCTTCGTTTTGCCTGGCTAACCACACCACCCACCCTTTCAAACTCGGTTCCGAGCTCACCCTATCTAGGGAGACTGCTCGGGGCTGGGTCAGGTGCTCCTTCGCTGTTTTCCAAGAGGGCCCTGGAGTTACGCTTCCCTACCTGCAGCCCCACAGGACTGTGCGCTCTGATCTCGAAAGCCCTGGGTCTGGGTAGCCACCATGCCTACCAGGAGGCCTGGCACCCTGGTGTTGCCCAATAAGTATTCGTAGAATGAATATGCGACTTGATTAAACCATGTGACCTGAAACCGGTAACTCTGGAGCCTGAGTTTCTTCATGGGTAGACTACGATGGTCTTTCTGGTCTCACAGTCTGTGAACAAGAGGGCAGGGGTGTCGTCCAGCCTCTGAGGGATTGGAGAGGCCTCTGGAAAGTTCGAAGTGGGATTAATCATCGCGGGTTGGCCCCCGTCAGAGCCAGGCCAGACCCTGGTGAGTTCCTCCAGCCTCGGCCCAGGGGGCTGGTGGATACATTCAAGTTCTCGCCACCTGCAAGGAACTTAAGGGAGACTCTGGTTCCCCTAGGCCAAAAGGGGGCATTGGGAGAAGGCTGGCTTATCGCAGGCTTCAGAGGAGCTCTGGACCGCCAGGCCACCTCACAGCCCAAGGGGAAGGACCTCTCCCCTCGACTGGCGCGTCTCCAACTTGCACACGCATGTGAGTCTGGTTAAAAGGCGGACTGACCCCTGATGCTGCTCCCTGGTGCTGAGGGGATGGATATGCCCAACCCCTGCATTCCCAGGTTCCTGGGGGAGGCTCCAGGTGCCTGCCCAGGGTTTTTAGTGACTCCGAGAACAGCCACAGCCCCGGAGCCGCTGGCCCCGAGTATCCAGCGATTCCCAGGGAAGGGCAGGCCTCGGGATGGGGCTGCCGCAGCCCGCAGAGGAGGTGACTGCAGCTGGGATGGAGCCGGGGCCAGCTCCCTCCACTGTGACCGTCGGTGAAAGGTATCATCTTTCAACCTGGAAAGTGATTTGCAAAAGGGCCCAGTGCTGGGGTGGGGGGGGGGGGTGGCAGGAGAGCTTAAATAGCAGCTGTGTTCCTAATTTCCCCAGGAGGAGGCCTGGCCGCCCCTCCTCCGTGCTGAGTGTTTGCCATTAAAAACAAACAGTATCATTTGGTTCAATATAAAATGAATTAAAGGAAATTAAACCGAGGGGGCCATGTGGCCAGCCTTGTCTCCCATTGTCTGAAGCCGTTTTTCATCTTCCCCAGTGGGGGATGACAGCTTGGGGGGTGTGGAACCGAGCAGACCTAGATAAATAAATAAATAACACAAGAGCCCCCCCCAGCCCCAACGCGGCGGAAGCTGGGGTTTGGGAAATCCCAGGTGCCTGCCCAGACCCTGTCCCTTCTGTGTCCCTTGGCGGCAGAATGTAGCCTTTGAGAGTCTCCCAGGGAACAGAGCGAAGGAAAACAAAACCAAACAGAACATGATCAACAACACAGAATGATGTGCGGCCCGAGACGGAGGGGGGCAGGGTAGCGAAGCTTCTGGACCAGAGAGCCTGGGAGACAGGGTGCGTGGCAGGCTGGACTGGTGAGGGGCCATTCTGACCGCCCCCCGGCCACACAGAGTAGTTGCTGCTGCCGCCGTCTGAGTTGGGGCGACCCGTCAGAAGGGAAGGGGTGGGGCAAGGTGGGGCAGAGAGGACTGCCCGGCAGTCCAGAGTGGGGGTTCTGGACCTAGACTGCCAGCGTTCAAATCCCGGCACTGCCACTTACCAGCTGTGTGCCCTTGGGGAGTCACTTATCCTCTCCGTGCCTCAGTTTCCTCATCTGCAAATTGGGGATAACAAGAGTATCTACCTTATAGGGCTGTTGTGAAGAGTAAACTAGTTCACATCTATGAAGTACCGAGAACAGTGCTAGGCACTTTATTCTTTATTATATTATCACAGAATATTTTTACTATCTTCAGTATGGGTCCGTTGGCATCTGGAAGGCCTAGCTTCAGTCACAGCTGTGCCACAGACCTGCCGCGTGACCCTGGGTAAGGGAGCACACCTCGGGGGACCTCGGGTCCCTCATCTACAATCCTTCAGGGACGGAGGCTGCCCATGCTTCTCGACGTCCACCCTCCCCTTCCTCCTCCAAAGTAAGCGTCCTGATTGCCGCCCAGGCCCACTGGCTCCCGGACGTAAGAAGCTGCTCCCTAGCTCCCCACGCGGCAGCTGTGACTGAGCAGTGGCCGATGCGCTGTAAGTGGACGCAATGGAAGCAACTCCTGGGAAGCCACCTGCAAAGGGAGAGGAACACTCCTGACAGCTGACGCAAAAAACCCTCAGTAAAACCGGGGTGCGCAGGTCCCAGGTGTATCGAAAGGACAATGCACCAGGATGGAGCGGGGCTGGTTCCGAGAACGCAAGGCTCAGTAGGAGACCTAGTAATGCAGTTCTTCGTACGAACGCCTCTAAGGAGAAAAAAAAAAATTCAAATGACTTTTGATCCAAGTCAACATCCATTTTTTCTTCTAAAAATTTCAGGGAGTTGGACTGGATGAACCCTTCCTGGGCCTCAGGCCCCAGATCAGCACCTTGTTTAAGGCGGGGTTTGTGGTGGTTCATCGTGATGTTTCAATTTAGGGCGCAGTGTCTGATTTTGCAACTTAGGTGTTGCTTTGAAGCTATTTTGTAAAATATGGTTAACGTCTATAAACAACTGACTTTAAGTAAAGGAGATGATCCTTGATAATCTTGGGTGGGCTTCATCCAATCCCCTGTGAGGCCACAGACCTCTGCAGATGCCAGAATGGTCCATTTTCTCTGCAAAGGAGAACCGAAGTCAAGGCTTAGGCTTCCTCGTACACTCTGACATTGATTGGTAGAGGCTGCCTGGGTTGCAGTGTTGAGGGAGGAATCTGGGTGAGGCAAACCCATGATAGATTCGTGATGCCTGACACAGGCACAGGTTGGCAGCTCCTAGGCCGTTTGCCACTTCAGACTTCGCACTTCTCCAGGGATTAGTTTGTGTACTTAGCTACCAACTGGAAGCAGAGCCGAGGAAAGAACAAATCGTAGGGATCGGTGAGATCACAGGAGGCCCTGCAGGCTTGCCTGCTGCCTTCGGGTGGAACTAAAAGTCAGCCTGGCAATTTCAAATAGTCGAATCCTTCTAACTGACATCTAGCCAAACTCACTGCTGCTGGTGTCCGGCAGAGCCTCCTGGCCAGATGTGCCCTCTTGGGGTCTTCCAGCTCCCACAAGGTCTGTCTGCTGCTGAATACCGACTTCCCTCTTAGACACGGCCCTCCTGCAAAGCCCAAACTAGAAGGAATCAGGAGTGCCAACACTACATATCGTAGGCTTTGTGGGTCACACAGACTCTGTCACCACTATTCAACTCAGCCCAGACAATATGCAAATGATGGGCGTGGCCGTGTTCCACTACAGCTTTATTCACCAGAACACATGCTAGGTCCGCAGGCTGTCGTCTGCCCAGTGTTCCCCAAAGGCATCCAACCACAGAACACTTTTCGATAAGATGCCCACTATCACATTCGCAAGGGCCCCACATCATAGTTTAGTAAGTGGTATTCTGTTCCATCGGATTTGGGTTAGATTCTGACGTTCTTGCTTGTTTTAAACTGTAACTGGATAAAGGCCGATGCTCCCCGCCGTCTTTAGAACAGCAATAATTAACGGACGGGCACTGGTGTCATTTTAACAGGGTTATGCAGTCCTGACACTCCCCTTTTTAAAGATGGACCCCGGGGCTCAGGGAGGTTGCCCCAGGTCCCAGAGGCAGCAGGCACCAGAGCCGGAATCTGAACCTGCTCCATTTCAGAGTCTGTGCTCCTTCCGTGACCCCACCGCGGTGCTTCCAGAGCACGATGGTTTCTCACTTGTCCTTCTTGCTGACCTGCTCTAGAATCTTCTCGGCAATGACAGCGCTGGCTGGAGGTCGTGTTTTTAAAGCAGAAGGCACATGACCATTAGGTAATGCTAGGATTAGTATCTTTGCTGCAGGCTTTCTTTTCTGCTCCAGTGAAACCTGATGATGAAGAAAGGGCCAACAGCTTCAGCAGCAGCTGCAGACAGAGCTCCCGCCGGCCCGCCAGCCCGGCTCGCTGCTCGGCAGCTGGGGGCCTTCCCCGGGTGACTGTGTCCTTGCCTGTAAAGGGGGGACAGCAGCAGTAGCACCTAACTCACAGTACTGTGGATGGGAGCACGTGCGAGGATGCAGATAAAGCCCTTTGCACGGCGGACACGTGAGCGAACAGGAGAAACATGAGCCGCTCTTCTCACTGTTGTGTCTTATGTCCAAAGTGATGGGTTTGGGTCTCAGCTTTGCCACCCACAAGCCCTCGATGGAATGACGGTGGACCCTCCCTGAGCCCCAGTTTTATCTGTAAAGTAGGTTTAAGCGAGCACAGCCATCTCCCTCACAGGGTCACTGTAATGATTTTTTTAAAGATTTGGGCTGCCTCCGTGAACGAGCAGACATGTGTCCGCCCCTTGGAATTTATGGTCCAGTGGAGAGATAATAACCCAGATAATTACAGAGTGAAGTGGTTAAGAGCTAGGGAAGAGAGGGCCGCAGGAAAATAACGAGGGGACTAGCACTGCCTTGAGGCGGCGGTTGTCACCCGGTGTGCTGCAAGAACGTTTAAAACACGCGGCACCCGACTACTTAGTCAGGGGCACTGACCTCCGTTCCCGTAGACTATCGAATAAAAAAATGGCAACAGCTGACACAACGACAGCCATCCAGTGCGAATGAATCAAAGTTACACCTTTTGTTTGGTCAGATCGGCAAAGACTGCAGTCTGTGTTTTGGCGAGCGGTGGCAGAGTCCTAGTCCTTAGTTCGCGTGTGCCGAGAGACAGAGACGGCTGAAACTCGCTGCCTGCAGGGAACCGGCGGGAGCTGACAGCTAGGCTAGCCGAGTCCAGGAGAACCACAGAATCCGTGGTACCACGGGGGCTCAGTAATCCACGACTATCACAGTGTTCTTAGAGGCTCCCTTTACAAAAGCCCGCAATAGCCCTGGCCGGCGTGGCTCCATTGGTTGGAGCGCTGCCCCATAACGGAAGGGTTGTGGGTTTGATTCCCAGTCAGGGCACCTGTCTGGGTAGCGGGTTTGATCCTCGGCCAGGCGTGTAAGGGAGGCAACCAATCGATGCTTCTCTCTTCCTTCCTCTCTCTCTCTCTGAAGCCATGAAAAAATGTCCTTGGGGTGAAGATTAAAAAAACCCCAACCCCATAATGAATCTAAACAGTTTCCACGATACAAAATGCAGCTATTAACAAGCTACCTTGTGTAGACTGCACACTATGAGTGCGACAATCAAATCCTGACACCACCCTTTGACGTAGTGCCTTTGTACACCCCCCAAATCTCCCACTTTGCTCCCCAGAACAGTGACGAGGATGAGCTATTTCACTTGGATGATGTTGTACTATAAAAAGAATTCTGCAGATGTAATTACGGTGACTCATCAGTGGACTTTGAGCTCATCAAAAGGGAGATTATCCCGGTGGGTCTAATCTAATCACACGAGCCCTTTAAAAGCAGAAAGGAAACTCGGATGGAAAAGAAGCAGAGGCGGGACTGCAGGTGCTGTTTCTGGCTTGAAGATGGGAGAGACCATGCGAAGTGACCAAGAAGTGGTCTCTGGGAGCTGGGAGTGACCCCTGGTGACAGCCAGCAAGCAGCAAATGGGGCCTTCAATCCCACAACTGCACAGAACTGAATTCTTCCAATAACCTGAATGAGCCTGGAAATAGATCCTCTTCCAGAGCCTCCAGGTTGGAGCCCATCCTGGCAGACACTTTGACCTTGAGAGACCCTACACAGAGAGCACAGTCATGCCTGCCGAGCTGTGACTCCTGAATGGTGTTTTTTAAGCTGATAAATTGGTGGTAATTTGCTAGGTAGCCACTGAAAATGAATACTCTGCTATTACGTCACTTTATGGATGGAGAAACGAAAGCAAGCAGATAACGTGCAGGTCACGTGGCTGGTGAATGTCAAAGCGCTTCTCAAACAGGGTGTGAACACAGGCCCTCCGGCTTCTGACCCTCATGCCGCTTTCTGTACGTTATGTGCCTGGAACAGTCTCCAACATAAATGGTTAAATAAAAATTTTAAAAAGCAAACTTGGAGCTGCCTTCGAATACCGCTGTGTGAATATGCACAGATGAGTGGGAAGGGCGCATACGTGCACTGGTTTGCACAGCTGACCTTCGAACAAAATGAAGGTTAGGGTCACGGACCTCCTTGCACCATCAAAAATCCGTGTATGACTCTGGACTCCCTGAAAACGTAACTTCTAACAGTCTACTGTTGACTGGAAACCTTACCGATAACCTAAGCAGTGAAATAACACACATTTTGTCTGTTACATGTACGACATACTGCATTATTACAATAGAGTAAGCTAGAGAAAAGAAAATGTTACTAAGAAACTCGTAAGAAAAAGGCATCTACTGTACTTGTTGAAAAAGTCCTCAGGGACATGGACGCATGAGGTTCACACCGGTGTTGTCCGGGGTCTGCTGTGCACGCACACAACCGCTGGGAAAAGACGCCGGGAGAGGCACCTCCCAGGAGAGGAAGTAGGTGTCTGGGGGCGGGGGAGGGGAGGAGATTCTCCACCGTGCACTGTTGGTGAAGTTTCGACTTCTGGACCATGTGACTGAATAACCAATTACAAAAATAAAGTATCCTCGACAAGCAGGGGGTAACAAGCTAGGAGACTTCTGAATGGATGTAAGGGTACTCTCAAAGGAGCCCAGGACTGGAGGTGAGTGGTCCGTAGGTGTACCGGTTTTCTCAGGGGACTGCAGCGTGGGGGGCGGGGGTGATGCAGACACGTACTCCTCACAGTCCTGAAGGGCAGAAGTCTGAGGTCAAAGCAGAGTTGGTGTCTTCCGAGGCCTCTCCCCTTGGCCTGTCAATGGCCGTCTTCTCCCTCCGTGTCCCCCCATGGTCGTCGTCCCTCTGTGTGTGTCTGTGTCCACATTTCCTCCTCTTCCAAGGACAACAGCCGTTAGGTTAGGGCCCACGCTAACAACTTCATTTTCACTTAATCACCTCTTTATCAACCCTCTCTCCGAACACAGGCACGGTGTGAGGTGATGGGGGTCACAGGCCTTCAACGTGTGAATTCTGACCTGGCACAATCCCACTCATAGCAGCAGGGGAGCTGAGCCAGGGCCGCAACGCAGATGTTGGCCCCGGGTGTCTCAACCTGTGCACTGCCGACATTTGGGGCCTCATCAGTCTCAGCCGTGCGTGTTTGTGGGGGGGGGGGGCTGTCCTGTGTGTTGTAGGATGTTTAGCAGCATCCCTGGCCTTTGCCCACTAAACGCCAGCACAGCAACCCCTCCTGGCTGTGATAATAAAAAATGTCTCTGTTGCTGGGACCGCTGCTTTGACCCCTGCTAGCCCACTGTGGGGAGTGAGGGCAGGTGCAGCTGGCCGTGGAGAAGTTCTATGCCGACATGCATGGAACGGCGTGCGGCGAGAACCCCAGACCTGCAGAACCCAGACCTGGCTTGGTGTAGGCAGGTGTCTGCGCAGGAGCACGGCGGAGAGAGCGGAACGCTCGACTCCGGGAGGGAAGGAGACGCAATCAGTGGGGCGCCACTATAAGCTGTGGTTTCGGAGGTGGGAAGGGCTCCCTTTTTCCCATTTTCATGGAAAAGACAGGTTGCTCAAATGCTCATTCTTTGGCAAAAACAGTTCTCTTGTCTTGGATACAGCTAGTCCTGCATCCCAGCAACCAGATACCTGGCCGCCTCCCTTCTGATAACTTCAAGGGGGTAAAAACAACCACTTATTAGCAATGAGGAAGCTGGGGCTCCAAAGAGGGAGGTCCCTTGTCCAAGACCACACAGGTAGTAAGTTCAGGGGTCTGGATCTGAACCCAGTTTTGCTGGCCCAAGCTGGGCATTCCTTCCTCTCTGCGGCGCTGTCTCCACTTCATAGGGACCCACCAGAAAGTTCTTAAAGGAATGCCTGCTTTTATTTTTCTCCATCTGAGAAAATGCACGGAACGACAGCTGCTTGCTACCTCTACGCTTGGGAGGCTGAACCAACCTTGTCCCGAGAATGTTCTAGAAAGCGCTGCCCAATGGAATGTTCTATGATGATGTCCACGTTCTCTGTCCGAGCTGCCACTAGCCACATGTGGCTACAGAGCACGTGAAACATGGCTGGTATAACCGAGAACCGAACTTCAGATATAATTAATTTAAACATAAACAGCCACCAGTGGCTTACGATTGTCATATTAAACAGAGCAGTTCTAGAACCCTGGTCCAAGATTATTTCATTCTAATAAAGGAAGGAGCAATGTGGACATGTCAAAACTTTAATTATCACCACCATTTATAGCAGGAGTTGGAGGGTATGATTCTGGGACAAGAGATTGGCCTTCTTAACTAGTTTGGGTTAGATTAATATAAAAACAAGTTTCATCGGCAGAGATGAAGGTAACAGAGTGAAGGGCGGACAGCACCTTACTTATTGCTACATTCTCAGGGTCCGGCATCGTCAGGCCCTCGGTAACATCGGCGGCATTAATGGGAGAAGGGGGCCAGGGAGGGCTCTAGGTGGTGGGGAAGCAGCAGGCTGGTTCAGACCCCAGGTGGATCATTAACAGGAGGCTCCTCATTCAGCCCACTGTATCCATCGTGCGTTCCTTGGGAGTCAGGACAGACCTAGAGGTCCTTGTCGTCAGGAGTCCACGCTCCAGCAGGGGGCGGTGGGAAATACACACAAAACCATCTGATCATCTCAGACACTGGAACATGCTAGAAAGGGAGTACAATGGCGGCGTGATGCTGCAGGTTGACGATGACTACTTCTCAGCAGGGTGTTCAGGGAGGGGACAGGGTCTCAGAGGAAATGACGCGGGAACAGGCCTTCACTGGGAGGTCGGAGATGGCCGTGCGAGCACAGGGAAGACCCCCCCCAGACACAGGGAGCAGCAGTGCCAAGGGCCTGGGGAGCAAGGTGCTGGTGCACAGGGGGTACTGCCAGGCCACCACTGGCTGGTCTAGAGTGAGCACGGGAGAGAGTCACAGGTGATGGGGGTGGAGATGTGGGTGAGAGAGAGCCAGATCAGGCAGGGCCGAGGTGTATGGGTTGTTTGAGTTACCTGGATTTACGATGACAAGCAGCCGCCCTAGACATCCAGGTGGCGTGATGGTTGGCGCGGAGGCTGAAGATCAGTGGTCACCATCGTTAACCCCACGCGTGTTTTGGCCAGCCAATGGCCACGGCCCCCCTGCGAGGCCCAGGGGGCGGAGGACTCCGAACAGATCCTCGGTGTCAGAAGGCCCGTGGGAGTTGGCGGCTCACTCAGCCTCACACATCAGGGACTGTGGGGCCACCACGCAAACCCAAGTACCAGAAGCCCTTCCAGGATGATGGTTATAATATTAAAAACCAACCCACCCTCTCAGTGGACGGGCGTGGAGGCACAGGACAGAGCATCTGGGCCGTGGGCCATTAGGCGTCCCTGACAGATGTGTCCTTCTCCCCCCACCCCCCAGCTGCAAATGAAGACCCTTCCTTTTCTTCTGCCCAGACAAGGATTGATGAGGATTCGGGAGAGCACTCAGACAGGCAAGGAAAGGCTGTGAACCTTTTCCAAGCCCGCAATTTATCTTGAGAAGACCATTCACATCACTTTTTACAGGCTGGATTATGCTCTGACCTGGCACATTAATCTCGCCGAATAAAATAATAATAATCAGAAAAAGGCAGCTGGACAGGTGCCAAGGGGACATTAATAACTGTCGCCTACACCTCGGCGGTGCAGGGACAAGGTGCCGGGTCCCATCCCCGCCCCTTGCCCCAGCCGTGCCCAGCTGAAGGAGGAGGAGGTGAGGCAGGTATGGCCTGAGCTTGGGGAGATTTTGTATAGATGGTGCCCAGGAACTGCACTCCTCAGTCAGCTCTGCAGAATCTCCCGAATGGGTCCGGGGAACTCAGACGGGAGGGGGTGTTGTCCAGCAACTCAGAGCAGGGGTTCTGGAGTCAGGCTGCCTGAGTTCAAATCCCCACTCAGCCACTGACACGCTGCGTGGCCTCGGGCTGCTTTCTCAGCCTTTCACTGTGTTTTGTTTTCTCCTCTGAAAGACGGGGATAAAAACAGCACCTGCCAGGAGGGCCGAATGGTGTTGCTGCTGTGGACAGCAGCTGGGTGGTTCCTCAAAGTCAAACAGTCACCTTACGACCCAGAGAAATGATGTTCAGACAGATGCTTGTCCACAAGTGTTCAGAGCAGCATTATTCACAATAGCCCAAAAGTGGAAACCACCCAAATATTGACCAAGCGATGAATGAACACACAACGGTGGTCTGGCCACAGAATGGAGTATCATTCAGCCACAAGAAGTGATGACACCGGCTACAGTTATGGGTAAACCTTGCAAACATGACGGTGAGGCGGGGAAGCCGGATACAGGAGATCGCATCATGTATGATTCCATTTATGTGAAATGTCCCGAATAGGTAAATCCATAGACAGAAAGCAGATTCGTGGTTTCCGGGGGGTGGGGGGAGGGGGAGTGACTGCTCGTGGGTACAAGGTTTTCTTCTGGGGTGACGAAGGTGTCTTGGGGTGACACAGTGGTGACGGTGCCGCGACACTGTGAACGCAGTGAATGCCACTGAATTGCACACTTTATAAGGATTCCTCATAAACTCTACATGAATTTTATCTCAATAAGGAAACCTGCAACACAGCAGCACGTGCCTCGTAAGACAGATGTCGGGGGGAATGAGTTCGAGCCCTCCTGGCCCAAACAAAGGGCCGACTCCCCATTTCAGCCGCGCCCAATGCTGTCAGTGCTGCTACTACAGTACTATTAGGCGTACTGGTACCACAAAGTGTGCTATCTCTGGCACGCTCTTCAACTCAGCTTCTGCTCCGTGAAAAGAGGTACCAACAGCACCTCCCCCCTGCCCAGAGCTGTTCAGATTGAACAAGACAATGTCTCCAGTAGATGGCTTTTTGTCTACTCAGTTCACTGATGCATCCCCAGTGCCCAGATTGATTGTTTAGCGATGTTTAGCCATAGTGATTGCTATTAGTTTGGCTGCCAGCTTTCTTTGGCCCTTTCTAGCCCAGGGAAGCAAGTACTACTCTGCCTTCTGGATTTCTGTGTCCTTGTGGCAGAGGCATTTGAACACCTACCAAAATACAAGAGGTTTGAGCTGAGCTGAGAATACAAAATAAGCTCTCACTGCTGTTACAAGAGGAGGTGGTGAAGAGTTAGTGTAGCTGACGAGACTGTCAATGTATCCATCCACCCATCTGTCCATCCATCCATATATCTACCCATCCATCCAAAAATCCATCCATCCATCCATCCATCCATCCATCCATCCAAATATCCATCTATCCATCCATCCATCCATCATCCATCCATCCATCCAATCACTTGCCTACCCATCCACCCAACTATAATAGATACATACAACGAACACTTCGGAGTACATACCAGATACTAGTGATCCATCAACAAACAAGCCAGATGCATCCATTTCCAGCTGTCACAGAGGTTACACTCGAGCAGGGAAGGCAGACAACTAAACAAGCAATTACAGTCAGGGTGGTGAGGGCTGCAACGGGGGAGGACAGGGTGCTGCTCGAGTCCTGGGCAGGGGCACCGTCCCTAGCCTGGAGGGAGGACCCCTAGGAGGCTGTGATCTGCAGGAGCAGGAGTTAGTCAAGACTCCGGTCAGGAACAGGGTCTTTGAGGCAGGAGGACCAGGGGTGCAGTGGGCAGGAAGCCGGACCACACACCGCCCACTGGCAGCTGCACGGGGGAGTTTGTGCTCGGTGCCTCAGTTTTCTCATCTGGGGAGTGGGGTTAGAAGAGCATCTGCCACATGTCAGATCGGTTAACGTATGCAAAGAAAAGGAGAAAGTAGGGTCTGGCTAGAGTACAATGAACAGGGTGAGAGGGTGGGTAGGAGAGAGGGAACGAGTAGAAATGTCCGTGGTGGGACTGCTGGGGGAGAGCTGGGAAGCCTCACCTGCCTCCTCTCCAGGCAGTGACCAACCCACCCCTCGATGCGTCCACATGCAGTACGTCTCCATGTTTTTTCTGCGTGTCCCAGGCCTCCTGTTGGCTCAGCCCAAGTGCGCGCCAGAGGAGCCTGCTGGCACAGTTCCCCCAGGTGAGCTTCCTGGACAGACCGCAGGTTGAGAAAGGTGGGGGGTGTATCTAGGGGAGCAGAAGGAAGGCATCCGGCACAATTATCATCCCCACTTGACAGAGGAGGGAACTGAGGCACAGAGAGGTTAAGGAACCCTTCCAAAGTCACACAGCTTATTGATACAGAGCTAGCAGCCCTAACGAACACTTGGAAGTATTACAAATCATTTAATGAGTATTTACTCTGTGCTGGGCATGGGGCAAAGCACCTTCTGTTTCCCACCAGCAATCGTTGCTGTGAGGTTAATACTTGGGAGGAAGGTGCTATTACTCTCATCAGCTGACAGGTGAGAAACCGAAGACTCAGAGAGGCTTTGTCATCTGTGCGAAGTCACCCAGCTAGGAAGAGGTACAGCAGGGATCTGCATGCAGACATGTCCAATGCCAAAGTCCGCATGCGTAACCTTGGGCCATGCTGCTTCCTGGCGTCAAGTCCCTAGTACCCACCTGGTCCAGCATCAGCTCAGGGGCCAACTGATCACGGCTCCTGTGACCTTGGGAGGGCACATGTGAGGCATGTCAGGGTTCTTCAGACCCACTGTTTCCTCTCTTGTCTTCATCAAAGGAAATTTCAACAGCCTAGGACTTTGGCTCGTTTGGATAAATCACAGGCGGAGGAGGGGAGTTGAAAGTGACGTCGGGGGCGGCGAGGTGGGGGCACAGTCGGACTCGGACTGCCCTGGTGTGAAATGATGAGAAACACGCACACTGGTGTCTGTCCTCTCGCCCAGCACCCGTATTCACAAGGATCGTTTGCGCTACTGTTTAGTCTTTGAGCCCAGTGCCCGACACAGAGCTCCTCAGACCGCTGCCATCCCCGGAGTGACGGGAGCATCTCACACTGGACTCCTGAATCCTTCGGAATTTCCCGGAGCTTCTTCTGTTCAAACGAGGTGGCTCTTAGTAGGCTCCTGGGTGGGGGCTAGTCCCCAGAAAGACCACTCGGTAAGCAGAAGCTTGGGACTTTCAGCCGCACCACCGGAGAGGGGAGAGGGGCTGGACATGGAGATGCTAATTGATCGCGTCTACCTGAGGGAGCCCCCCTGCAAATACCGATAGTGTGAGGTTCGGAGCGCGTCTGGGTTGGGGAACACGTGTCCACGCGCTGAGAGGGCGGTGCACCCCGTCTCCATGGGGACAGAGCTCCCGTGTGTGGCACCCTCCCAGGCCTTGTCCTCTGCACCTCTTCCCGTGGCTGTGCCTGTGTCCTCTATCACGTCCTTCATCGGGAATAATGACCACACACTGCATGACCCCCCTAACAAAGCCCACGAAGCGCTGGCACAGGAAGATGGAGAGAGGAACGCAGCCCTGCCTGAGCCCTGACTCCGACCTAACGGAGCCCATTTTGGAGTCTGACCTCCGGAACCGTAAGATACCGAACTGATGTTGCTGTCAGCCACTGATGGGAAGTCTGTATGTAAAATACAGGTATAATGTGCCGTCTACCATAAAAATACATTGGCTACAAAACAAAGATCATATTTTTAATAATGGTATGTTTAATGCATATAAAATAATAATTAACAAACTGGTAAGTGTAAGTGCATGTTCCCCTGGGTTCCGTGAGCTGCTCTAGCAGGTGAATAGAGGAGGAACACAGAAGGGCGGTTTTCCTACACACCTGGACGGACAGGCAATTCCAAACTGGCTCTTCCGCCAGCCAGACGCTAAGCTTTCTGAAGCTGAAAAGACGGCTGTTTTCACAGCAAGACAAGCAGGAGTCTTCAGAGATTATTTAGTCCACCTGCCTCTGCCCAGACTCCCTGCTCTGGGCCTTGCAGCAGAAGCACTGGCAAGACTTACCTCCTAAGGGTGCTGTGTCCCAGCCCTGCTCAGTCCTCCGAATTACACCGGTTATCCCTGCACAAGACCCCTTCAACCCGACACACGCCTGCAGGCCTTCCCCTCCAGGACACTGCAAGAAACCACTGCCGTCACTGCCTGTGCTATGTCCACAGCAGACATCACTAGTCGAGCACAGAGTTCTTTCCCCTGAGCCTTGGTTCCCTTTACAAGACATGCTCCTGAAGCCACAATGCGTCAAAACCTATGAGAGCCATCCTTCTCTGAGAGAAACCGAACTAGGGCATGTCGACATGGCTTTTTTCCTTTCTCAGGTGAAAACTGGATCAAAGTCAGCTTTGAACAATGAGACTTAGAAGAATAAACTTGGAGCGGGGGCGTCACAGGCAGATGCTGACAGCTATCACCAAGCTCAGCTTCAAGCAATCTTAACAGGTGAGTGTCAGGGTCTGCTAGCTCGGGCTCTGCTCATTTGATATGATGACATCAGCTCTGCTCACGCCCACTCTTTCCTCCTGCAGAAGGTGCCCTGAATTCCCTGTGTGAGGGCTGGGGCTGCCTGGTGGCCACAGCCAGTGCCTACCTTGGACTTGACGGCCAGGATGATCTTGGGCAGGGCCACGACGAGGCACTTGAGGGCAATAGTGATATACTTCAGCACGAAGTCTGCGATCCCCACGATCCACAGCAGGTCAAAGAAGTCCAGGGTCTCCAAGTTGGGCTTCAGAAATATGAGGCTGTGGGGAGGATTCGGAGAGTCAGGATTCTCTCTTTCACTCCCTGGTCCTCCGCAGCTCTTTCCACTCACTCTGGGAGCCTCATAAGTATGACCTGTACACAGAGCACTGAACTGGGAGTCTGCCATCTGTGTCCTGTTTCTGAATCTGCGAGTAACTTGCTGTGTGACCTCAGGGGGGTATCTTAACCTCTCTGAACCCCAGTTCCTTTGAGGGTTAAAAGATGAGATTGGCCTGGAGTATCATTAGTTAAGGTTTCCTCCAGTCTTATGGGTCCATAACAGGTTTCACAAGAGGAAGCAGACCGGAAGGAAGAAAGGCCAGCATTACGAAGGAGCAGGGAGAGAAGGAGGGAAAAGGAAAACTATGGACCCGATGCCATACTGAGCTCTTCACTCCCTGTATCTCACTGTCCTGTGTGGTGTGCTTATCCCCACCTGGTAAGCCAGGCACGGAGGCTGGGAGCAGTAAGTTGCCCAAGGTCACACTCCATGCTAACAGGCATTTGTATCAGACAGACTTGATTTTTCAATCCAGGTTTCTTCACTTATTGGACCCTGGGCAAATACTGTTATCTCCAAAAACCTCAGTGTTCTCATCAGTAAAATGGGAACCATACCTTCCCTCATAGTATCACCAGTGGGATTCAAAGAGATAACGGCCTCACAATAGATCCGCTTGCAGATCTGTCTATGATGGGAACAGCCACTATTTGAGGCCAGCACTGTTACCCACCCCATTTTGCAGATGAGGAAACTGAGGGACAGCAAGGTAAAGTAACAGGCACAAAGTCCCGCAGATATGAAGGGATAGAGGCAGACTGCCACCCGGGCATCCTGGCTGCAGCTAACGCTCTCGGTTCTCCCTACGGCAGGGCTGCTCGGGGTGCGGAAGCCCATTCTGCCCTTCTGTGCGTAGCTAAGTTACCTTCACGTCCCGTTTCTGTACTTACCTCGCCGGAGCCTGACCACAAACATCTCAAACCAGCACCTGCCCACGACCACACGTGGAGTAACACTGCTCTCCGCCGCCTTGGGGGCATGTGTGCTGCACCCTTGACATGTCTGACTCACCTCAGCTTCCCAAAGACTCTACGAAGTAGAGGCTAAGGTTTTCCCATGCTGAGCTGGGGACACTGGGGCGCCAAGAGTGGCGTTGCCTGCCGGAGGTGTCTTAGGTGAAACTGGGGGTGGGGATTGGAACCAGCAGCCACTCCGTGCTGGACCCCTCCCGTCTCTTCCGGCCAGGTTGGAGGCTTGGAGCCAAGGGCAGGCCAGGTCCTATCTGCCCCTGGAGAGCAGGGAACAGCGCACACAGCCCAGAGCGGACACGCCTTCTCGATGCACCATGCAGTGGTCCCCCCTTACCCGCTGTTGCACTTTCTGCGTTTCAGTTATCAGTGGTTAGCCATGGGAAAGTTCCAGAAAGAAACAATTCCCAAGTTTTACACTGCATGCCATTCTGAGGAGCGTGATGAAGTCCTGCGCTGCCCCTCTCTGCCCCACCTGAGAAGCAAATCATCCCGGTCCAGCATCTCCACGCTGCACCTGCCACCTGCCCGTCCTCTGTCACTCAGATGTCTCGGTCAGAAGATCGGCTGTCAGGACCCTGCAGTGCTTGTGTTCCAGTGACCCTCATTTTACTTTATATAAAGGCTCCAAAGAGCAAGAAGGGTGACACTGTCAATTCAGACGTGCCACAGAGAAGCCGTAAACTTGGTCATAGGTATGCATGTGCAGAAAAAATAGTGTATACAAGGTTTGGTACTGTCTGCGGCCTCAGGCGTCCACCGGGGGTCTTAGAACACAGCCCCCGAGGACAAGGGGGGTGACTATACTATGCTGGGCTGCTGGAAAGAGGTGCGAAACCGAGGCCTCTTTAGTATAGTACCCTAGGGATGAACCGGTCTCTTTTTTCACTTCTATTTTTAAAAACCTATTTCTACTTACAATAAAATCTTGAAAGAGCTAGCGTAGGGCAAAATCAATGAAAACAATCTATCTGGGTGATTTCTCACAACACCTGCAGGGTCCCCCACACCCCGGCCCTGTCTCGGTACGATCCTGCGCATCCGAGTCCGAGTGGCCGCCCCTGTGACAGTACAGGGAGAGGCTGGCAGCCCCGAGCTCCTTTCTCCACCTCTGCGCTGTCCCTCCCTGGGGACACCTCGGGTTGGCTGGCTGACTTCCACGCCCTTATGCTTCTGTGACCTCGAGCAAAGGAAGATCTGCCCTCCAGCTTCCACCTTCCACTTTGTCTCGGAGACACCAGCCGGAGACAAACCCGCTGATCTGAGCTTTACTTCACCGTGCAAGTGTTTCTTCTGTGTTGCACTGTGTGTGTGTGTGTGTGTGTGTGTGTGTGTGTGTGTGTGGTGTTTTATTTTTTTTTGGTGTTTGGAGGAGGGGCAGTGCAAAATGTTCTTCCCCAGATTCATCACTAAGTCCACTTATTTATAATGTAGGCTGTGAACTTCAATAAACAGATCTATTTTATCATCCGTTTTGCTCCTTAGTAGGCACTAGCACCCATCGGTGTGGTAATTCATCATCAAAGGACAATGTTATGATGCGACTAGGATTGGATCAAATGTTTCCTGGCTCACCCAGTACGTTCCACGTATCATCACATTTGGCCTCCGGAATCATGAGCCCGTTCAGCGGGTAAGGCAAAGAGGAGCTGGGCCCCGGTTTCACGAGTGCGGAAACTCGGGGGCACCTCACAGGGGTTCCGTCACTTGCCACAGGGTGCCAGGCTGGGAAGGGGCAGGACTAAGACTTTCTGACATTGGCTATTGGACTGCAAATCCGGCGAAGATTCAGGCTTGCCGTTACAGGCTACTTACTGGCACTAAGTTGGCCTCAGTTTCCTCACCTGTGAAATGGGGACAGCGACACGCTGCTGGAAGGACAAGAGGACATAGTAGCCGTGGGAGTCTCTGGACCACTGGCATCCACGAGGGAGGGGGCTCAGCCCCTCTCTGTCCCCCTCCCCCTTGCTGGGCTGCAGGTCTGACTCAGCCCTGGTCCGGCGGGGCACGGAGGGCTGGGCCTGTGTCCGTCATTGGGCCAGAGAACGACATGAATTCACCCAAGGTTCTGGGAGACTCCACCTTCGAGTGCCTCCGCCAGGGTCTTGAAATTCCAGGCCAGACCACGAACCCGGTGTGTGGGATGTGCGATGACACCCTGGCACTTACTCCCCAAACTGCCTGTGCAGCGTGGCCCCCCCCCCCGAATGCGGCGAACTGGCTCGCTCCTCACAGTCCATTTTCGGGAGACAGGTACACAATCCAAAAGCTTGGCTAGAGTCTCAACCTCATCCTGCAGGCCCTCGCTGGCCGGCTCTCGCCCCCCAGCCACTACGCGGCCGCCAGAAAATTACACGTGGGGCTGGCGTGGTATTTCCACTAGAGAGCTCCGCCGTAGGCATGAGTGCTTGTGGCGCCAGGGTGGGGTCTGAAGGTCGCAACGTGACACAGAGTTGGTGACCACTCTCCAGTGAAGGGCTGCACATTCCAAGCCCACCCACGTTCCCCACATGCCCACAGGGCAGACCCCCCCGCTCACCTGTTGTACAGCTGCTGGGAATTGAACGTATAGAGCACGTACAGGGTGTTTCCCGCTAGGAAGGCCAAGATCCACATGATGGCCAGCACCGACCTCTTCTCCTGCAGACAAAGAGCAAGGGATCGATGGGGACGCTGCCACGCCAAAGGTGCACCTGGCAGGACATTCCAGAATGTTCTCTCATAAGTGACAATGCTTTCTTTCCCTTTTCCAAGGCGTGGAGGAAGCAGGGTGACAGGAAGGGTACCGGCATCGGTCCTTCCTGCTGGAACCCGGGGGAGGGTTACAGAAAAGGTGACCGAAAAGTGGAAACCTGCATGGAAAATTACCTGGACAGGCAGGAGAGCCAGCTGGTTAGCAGCACAGACTTTGGAGCTGGAAGCTCAAGTTCAAATCCTTGGTCTGCCGCCTGGGGACTATCCAACTCTGGGCAAGTTACTTAAACTTTTCATGTCCCTTTCCTCATCTGTGAAATGGGTCTATATTGTATCTCTCTTACTGAGTTGGGAGAATTAATGTACATAAACGCTTAGAACAGTGCCTGACACGCAGGAAATGTGAGTTCACAGTTACAGTTAAGAACTGAGGCGCATCGGGGTTAAGTATCACTTGCCCAAGGGCGCGTGTTTTAAGTCTCCGTGCCCTCACTGAAAATGAGGGTTTCCTGAAGTATTAAGTAAAATTCATCAACGCCCACATTCGGTCTGGTACAGGCTCATGTTTCAGGCTCACTAAACGGTAGGACCTATTGTCGTATTCAGACCTTACAACCCAGTAGACGATTCACAACTACAAACTGGAAATCCCTGCTCTCACTTTGGCTAGCGCGGGCCTTGGGGCTGCTGCCCCTCACCCACTGTTCTGCACAAGGCGCCACACTTAACAGGATTACGTTCAAAGTCGTGCACTTGGCCATCCAAGCCCTGGCCCCACTTCTCTTTCTCCTGCCTCGTTTCTGTTCGGTCCCAAGGAACACAGGCCTTGGTCTGCTGCTTCCCAGAAGCTTCTCAGCCTGAGAGCGATCCCCGGAAATTTCTGGAGGAGGCGCCGGGCTGGCGTGTCCCCGCCTGTGTACCCAGGGAGACATACGTAGATCCCCCGTCCTGCTGATTTTCAAAAGCTCGTCTCTTCCTGGACCAGGGCGGCTGCCTTGCTGGAATAGGATGAGATCATATCTTTCCCAGTGTAACCTTCCCTGCGGTTTCAGTAAATGCTCCGCTGTCTCCAGACACAGCTCAGCGCCCCATGCACCCTTACGAGGCATATTTCCAGAGTAGACAGAATAAATGCATCTCCATCCACCCATTATTCCAGGAGCGGTCAAGGTTAACGACCCTGAAAACCACCTCCAACCAACCAACTGCTCTTATCAATGTGATTAATCCACTCGGCAGCCCTTTTTACCCGATAAATAATGGATTCCAGTTGAGTCCTCTGCAAATCCAAACCCAAGGTGGAAGAGAAAGAGGGAATTAGCATTGCCCCAAGAAGCCGGACTCTGGGGGACAAAGCGGGTAGTTCTCCAGTACTCAGCTGAGATTCCTAAACTTACTGAGGGCCATGGACACTCCTTTCACAGGAAAGTATGTGCGGACGGGCAAAGCATCAACTGTGGCTTTACTTCCCAAGTTTCAAGGGCTCCTAAAAGCTTGTCCATGGATACAGGTATCGTTTCACCCCCTAAAATTCCAGTCAAGGCACCATCTGGATGTTCCTGCATTTGAGGGACAGCGAGCCCCCGAAGGCTCCCACCGTGGTGTCCATCAACCTGCTGTTCAAAAAGCAGCAGACAGGAGTTCGCGTGAAGACGACACCAAGGGTCAGGGAGAACCTCTGGCTCCCTGCCCGACCCTGGACGTCAATGCGCTTGTGTCACATGGAGACTGAGCTGTCCTCCCGGCCACACGGCGGCCCAGGTGCTTTTGAGAAAGCAGATGGTCCCAAAGAAGGATTGGAGAAGACGGTGGCTGTCAGGGGGCCACGGGCACAGCACAAAGCACAGGCCTGTTAAAAACAGCTCGATTAAATGTTACCAATGTGCCAGGCACTGTGCTGAACACCTTCTCTGCATTATCTCATTTGATCCTCTCTACCGGTGTGAGAAGTTGGTGCGAATAGTTCCTCTTCCAGAGGCAGCACCTGAGGCTGAGGTTACTAAGGTAACCTAAGAGCTCGTAGGTGGGTAGAGCTGGAATTCGAACCTGGGGCGAGCACAGCCTAGGGGCCAGTGCCTGGGTTTGTATCTTGACGCTAGCAGTGGCACGGGCTATGGGACCTCAGAAAAGGAATTTAATGTCTCTGAGTCGCTGTTTCCTATCGGGAAAATGTAAGAATGACTGCCTCCCCTCACCACCCACCAGGCTGCTGGGACAAATCTGCAAGCTGCGCTGGGCAACAGCCCAGCACTGCGCTGGGCATTCAGGAAGACGGTGGTGAAGCTGTACGGCCCCCCAGCAGTGCCGGCGAAATGACCTCAACCTTAAGGATGCGTTGGAAGTGAGCTAACTGGTTGAATGCCAGGCGGGTAAAGGCACCGGGCTGGGAGGACCCTGCAGGTAGAAGGGCTTGCAAGAAGGATGGCACATCGAGGGATCTTCCCGGGGGTGGCGGCAGAAGAATGGCCCCCCGGAGATGCCCCCATCCCAATCCCCGCGACCCGTGAATGTGTTAGACCACGTGGCAAAGGGGAGCAAAGGCTGCAGCTGGAACCGTGGCTGCGAATCAGTGGCTCTGCAGATGGGGAGCGACTGTGGATTACCTGGGTGGACCCGATGTCATCACAGAAGTCCCCGAACGTGGAAGAGGGAGACAGAGGGGGACAGTCAGAGGGGGTGTGACTGTGGGAGGATGGTCACAGAGATGCACTGGTGCAGGCTTGAGGAGGAGGAGGATGGGGCCAGGAGCCGAAGAACGCGGGCGACCTCCAGAACCTGGAAGAGGCCAGGACAGACTCGCCTCTAGACCCTCCCATCAGAACACCGTGCTTGCGACACCTTGATCTCAGTGTAGAGAGACCCGTCTCAGACTTCTGATCGACAGAACTGTAAGATAACCCACTGATGCTGTTTGAAGCCACTCAGTTTGCGGTCATCTGTGACGGCAGCCACAGGAGGCAAACTCACCAGGTGACTCACCTTCAGAGAGACCTGTTCCCGGAGCGTGGAGTTGGCGTAGGCGAAGGTGGTGGCCATCCCGATGCACACGGCAATGCCTGCGGGACAGAGGAGGGCCAATGTCACCACCACTTAGACGCAACAGGCCTGGTCCCGGCTCACTGGGGACGGTGAGTAACGTTCAGCAGACACACCCCTGGCCCTCTCGGGGATGACAGACTAACCTCAGAAGAGAGAAATTCTCACCTCTGGGGGATTTGGGCTGCCATGTAAATCACTGGGGCTCCCTGAGCCACTCTGAGCATAGGCCCCTGACGTGGGGAAGGGCTAGAGGCCACTCTCCGGTATTGCACTGAACCAGGTTAGGAGCATGGGCTGTGCAGTATGGTAAGACCTGGGTTCAAACCCTGGCTCTGCCACCACTTCTCTGTGTGAGCTTAGGCTAGTCACTGCACGTGTCTGAGCCCCACTTTCCTCATCTGTAAAATGGACAGAAGAATAGCAGTTCTCACCTCCTGGAGGGAGGATGCTTACAGACGCCACCTCTAGCAGTCAGTAAATGGTACCTGTTGTTAGTCCCGCTTTCAGAAAGAATCTGAGGTGTGTCATTTATCATAAAAACATACAGAGAAAAAGACTGTGGCACCATAAGGAATGAAAGTTTGATGTTAAAGGGGGAAAAAATTCCTGCTGACAGAAAACCCATGACCCTGGCAGATGGAGGAATAGAACTGAATTTTATTCGAATTCCTTCAGTGGCCACTGTTTGCCAAGCTACAGTCTTGGACTGCTCCCCGCACAGGGCTTCGCAAACCCTGCTGTCCGTAACCTGCAGACAGGGTTCTGCTTTCACGCAACGCACTGGGCTTCTCAGGCTCGGAGTTCGCTTTTCCTTTTTCAACAGTGCAGAGCGTGTGCTCCCGGCATTTTTCTGGATCTGCTCTGTCAGAGACACATTTCTTCACGGACATACATAAAATGAAAACCAGTAACCCTACAGCTCTTTCTTCTATTTCCCCCTAGGGTTACCAAGCAAATAAACCAACCTGCCAACTGAACAAGAAAACCACCACGCTTGAGAATAAAATGAAGGCTGTGAGTTTCCTGGAATTCCGCACAAAAGGGGAACAGACAGGCTTCCATTTCTAGGAATGGAGAGGGAGGGGCCGCCGTGGCAGCGCCCCAACAGGGCGGCGGGGGCAGGGGGGAGTCAGCCAGGACTCACCAGAAAGGGGCAAATAAGACACAGAGCACAGCCCACCCTCCTCCATGCACTGCCTGTGGGATACCGTAGGCCACCACGTCATCTGTATCACCGTCACTCCTCCTGCAGGGCCAGGACGACGCCCAGACTCTCCAGGGCACAGCAGCACCACGGTAAGTAACGACGAGAGTAAGAGCAGTGGCCCAGAGACCACTTTCTCAGTGTGAAGTGCGTGTCGGGTTCTAGGCTCATCGCTTTATGAATCGTTACCTCCCTTCCTAATAACACCAACAACAGGGAGCATCCGTTGAGCACTTGCTCTGTGCCAGGCTCTCTGTTACGTATTTTATGTGCATTAATAATGAATATAATGAACATAATCACCTCCAGTTGCATAAAACGATCCTAAGTGCTCTTTGCACATATGAGGTCCTTTAACCTCGCTGCAATCTCACCAAGTGTGTCTTACAATAATCCTCATTGCACGGATGAGGTACAGAGAGGTTAAATATTGCATCCAGCGTCACACAGCCAGGAAAGGGCGGAGCCTGGGCTCAGACCCAAGCAGTCTGAACTCTTAAGTTACTCTACTCTGCTCCTTCACACCCATCAACCGGCTGAGGCAGCTTCTACCACAACCCGCATGGGGCAGGTGAGGAAGCCGGAGTTCAGAGGTGAGTGCCTTTCCCCGAAGTCACATAGCCAATCCGTTGGCATTTGAACCCAGGTCTGACTAAGAGTCCCACACTCTTTCTTTTTTTAATCCTCGCCTGAGGACACCTTATTAACTTTAGAGAGAGGACAAGGGAGAGAGCAAACCCTTGATGTGAGAGAGAAACATCAATCGGCTGCAACCCCTCCCACCCCCCCAAGGGGGGACCAAACCCGCAACCCAGGCATGTGCCCTGACGGGGAGTTGAACCCATGAACCTCTGGTTTATGGGACGATGCTCCAACCGAACCCCACCGGCCAGGGCCAGAATCCCATCCTCTTAAGCTCTCTGCATGGTGAGGGCCTCTGCTGCCTTCCCCTGGCATTTGGGATGGACAGCCCCCACCCAGTGGCTGAAGTCCCTGCGTGCCCGGGACTCACCGAGCTTATGCTGGAAGCACAGCTTGGCCAGGAGGATCAGGATGAAGGGAAGCCCTTTCTGGAGCCAGCAGACCACGGCCTTCAGCTCGGACAGGGCGGGGGCGGGGGTGCCCGGCTGCTCGTCGCCCCCGTCGTCTGAGTGCGCCCGGTGGTCCCCACCCACGTGCTGCAGCAGCGAGCTCCCACGGTGGCCGCCGTGGTGGAAGTGGTGGTGGGGCTGGCGGTGGTGGTAGGTGCTCCCCTCGCCCCGGCCTCCGCCCTCCTCCCTGGACGCCGGCATCTGGATGAACACGTCCCCTCCACTGGCGGAGGCCCCCAGCACCAGGCTGGGTGGGAATGGGGTGGCAGGAAGGCTGCTGGCCGGGAGGCCGGAGAGGCTGGAGAACAGCACTGGTGGGGAGGCCGCTTCTGCCTTCAGACTCTCAAAGACGCCCCCTTCATCCACGCTGGCCTCGGAGCTGAGTGCTTGGCTGCGATTTCTGGGCCAGAAAGGAAGAGAAAGCCCCACCAGGTCAGGCGGCTGGAAAGACAGTCACCCAGTGGAGGTTGGGGGACAAACAACAGTATCAATAATGTTGTGTTGGCTGACCTGTGTCTCCCCCACAAACCCCCATGCTGAAGCCCTAACCCCCAGGACCTCCGAGTATGACCATATGGGGAGGCAGAGTCTTCGCAGAGGTGACTGAGTGAACATGAGGTCACGAGGGCTGGCCCTGATCCAGTGTGACCGGTGTCCTTGCAGGAGGAGGAGATCTGGACGCTGACATACACGGGGGAAAAGGGTGTGAGGGCACAGTGGGGACAGGGCCATCTACAAGCCAACGAGAGAGACCTCAGAGGAAACGGACCCGCTGACACCTTGACCTCCTTGACCTTGGACTTCCAGCCTCCAGGACTGTGAGAAAATACACCTCTGTGGTGTAAGGCCCCCAGGCTGCTATCCCACCAACAGGGCTTCCCGTTCTAAACTCCCTCCCGAGGCCTCAGATACACCCTGCAGACTGGGAGGGACGGCATTCCCATCTTACAGATAAGGAAACCGAGGCCCAGAGAGACACACTCGCCAGACACCCTGGATTATCCACCCCCAACCTCCAGTCTTCTCGTGTGCCCCTCTCTCACTACCCATGGGCTTCCTCCTGCAGGGCCTCTGCTCGGGCTGGCCCCTTCACTGCATGTCACCCTCGCCCTGTCCCACCTCGGTACCTGTGCTCATCCCTCAGATTTTGGCTCAAATCTCTGTTCCTGGGTGGCATCTACCCTGCCCCCAGAAGCGACAGTCTCCTCATTCCTAGTGCTCATTGCCTCCCAAGCTCAGCTGCATGGGACTGAGCGCACGTCACTGTTTACTGCTTACCCGTGGCTCTCAACCCTGGCTGCCCGGTATAACCACGCAGGGGAGCTTTTGAAAAATACAGGTGCCCAGGACCCAGCGTTGAGCAACAGAACCAAAGTCTTTGAGGGTGGGGCCTGGCATCTCTATGTCTTCAGAGCCCCCTGGCGACTCTAACATGTAGTAAACACTACTTTAAACTGGGCCCTGTGCCATGAAGTCCAAGGTCATGATTGTTTGCCCCCATTGTCTACCTCTCCTCCCCAGCACAATGCACCTGGTACGCACACAGGGCACGCTCAAGAAGTAGTGTTTGAAAGGACGAATGAATGAATGAATGAATGAGCATACTGAAGGCTCTGAGAAGGCCTGCAACCGAAAAAACTCACTCTTGCTTAAACCTAGTGTTTCCCAAACGTATTCCAGCACGGAATATTTTCCAGTGGAAACCTTAGGACTGTCTTAGAGAACACCTGTGAAATCCAGCAGGGGAGATGCCGGGCTGGAGAAGTCTCAGGGGTAGTTGCTCTGGCTGCACAGACTTGACCTCGGGGTAAGTTATCACAAACCTGCTGCCAGGGAGGGAACTTGGAGATGGCTACCCACCCCTCTACCACCTGGCCCACCCCTGCCACCTCCCAAATCCCGGGACGTGTGTGGTCCTACTCCCTTGGGTTTGGCTTTATAATAAAGACAATCTTAATAATGACAACAACAACGGACACCATGGCTATGGTCCTCAAGGGGCCTTGGGCTCTTTCTGCGCTTCAAGAAGCTGAGCTAAGAAAGAAGGAGTCCTGGCAGGTGCCCACATTGGCTCACATGGGGGCCACCGTCCCTCCCGCACTGCCCCATGAGGACCTGGAGAGCTTTCCTGGCCCCCATAAGCTCGCCAACACTCTCAGCGCACTGGGCTCAGGGGACCTCCAGTACAACCAGGGAAGACTCAGTCCGCCAAGGGGCTTTTTATAGCTGGCCTCCCTTCCCTGGGCACCAGCATCCAGCCGAGATCTTAGCCTAAATGGGAAAGAATATCCCTTGGGGAGGCAGAGGCTGTGCTTCTAACTTAACCACTTAAGGGCCAGAGTGGGAGGCAGCCCAGGAGAGGAGTGGATCTGCCCAGACGGGAGAGCAAAGTATGCTGGGGGAGGGGGGGTGTCGGGGGTGGCGAACGGACTGGGGTCCAGATCTCAGGCCTGCTGCATCGTGGCTGTGCGACTTCAGGTACTTTACTTCCACTCTCTGAGCCTCAGTTTCCTCATCGGTAAAAATGGGGATAAAAAATAGTCCTGACATCATCAGTGGCACAGAGTAAGTATGTGACACACGGTGGCCATTCTTTTCCTGCCACCAAAGATCTCACGGGTCACGAGGGAGCAGACAGCCGTTCCGTCTTCAGAGGCCCCAACTGGAGTGCTTGCTGCTCGGACGCTGTGTGTGTGCATTTTTATATTCATTCATTCCTTCGTAAGCAACTTGAGTTTTGTTATCTGCCATTTGGGGGGGGGAGAAACTGAGGCCTGGGGGTGAACACTTTCCAAAGGCATCCCAGGTGGGAAGTGGCTGAGCTGGGATTTGGCCAGGGGTTGTCTGATTGAAGGCCAGAGTCCTTCACCACAGAATAGGCAGGCCTGATGCAAAACTCGGCCCCAGCGCCAGGACCGACGGGTTCTCTAACTTTGCAGCCAATCTCAGAGTTGCAAAGGGAACTGGAATGGGACATAAGGGAGGAAAAGCTCAGCTGCCTGCTCCTGGGATGTATGCGCCAGCACGGTGGGAGGTCTGAGGCTGGGAGACCGTGACAACCTGAGAACAGGTCCCACGGTGCGTTCTCTCTTGGGCTTAACTAGAGAAATTCTAGCCCATGAATGTTTTAATGGTGTTTTCTTAGATTCTGTGTTCGTCTATTTGGTATCCAGTAATTATCGGGCCTAACGAATAGCCAAAGTTGTTTAAATCTTCCCTGCAATCCAGAGCCCATATTCTCAGCCACATTCTTGATCTAATGCTCCCGCATCCAGCTGGTATTTCTCCTGCCCTGAAACACCCAGAGCCAGGTACCAGACAACCGGAGACTGCCCTGACAGCCCAGCGCCTGCTGACAGCACTCAACGCAGACAACGCTAGGCTGTTTCCCCTGCCCTGCCTTGATTTGTGCAGAAAACACAATAAAAATGGTGGCCTATGCCTTCCCTTTGCTCCTTCCTGCCTCCTGGGGGCTTCCCCATGTGGCCCTACAGGGTGTGACATGCCCCTTGCACTGGGGAAACAAGTAATAAAGTTCTTTCAATGGCATTAACCTCTCCTCTCCATGTTGTCACTCGGTCACCTCCATAAATTAAAACCTCAGGGGTACAATCATTGATGCAAGTCAAGTGTATCCCCTGTCACAGACTTTTAGAAGTATCATAAGAGCAATAGCCAGCTGCTATGCGTGACTAGTGTATGCCATCACGGTGCAGAGAAGTTTGCAATCGGATCTCTGCTCCTCAAACAAGTAACCCTGAGAGGCAGATAATTATTCAATCCAGTTTTGGGCTGCCCCTGACCACTCGAAGGCCAAGAGCCCCCAGATGGAAGGAAATCAAGAGATGCCTACCTTTCAGGTGGCACGTTATCCGTGTTACTGCTGTGGCGTCTCTGCATTTTCCTTAAGACCTGAAAGCCAACACATGGCATAAGCCAGAGTCTCCCAACATCCCCACGGCCTGTCAGGTTGCCATGGTAACTATAAATAAGGATTACTTATATCTCACACCCCCAGAGCTCTCTGACATTTTCCAAACCTTGTTACCATCTGCTGTGTCATTCAATATTCAATCCTATGGAGGAAGGTGTTATCATCCCATTTCCCGGATGAAGATGTTGAGACCCAGACATGGAAGAAATTCTCATGGGAGAGAAGGCAGTGAATTGTGCAGCAAAGAGGTGATGGATAAGGTGAAGTGGGGATCAGACCGGCAGCAGGAGACATGGGTTCTGAACTGGCGCTGCCCCTAACTTGCCGCATGACTTTGGACAGATCAGTACCCTCTCTGTGGCCCCAGATGCCTCATCTGTTAGATGGGAGGGGGTGGAGTGGCTAAACCCAAAGCTTCTTTCTAGTGCTCACGTTGAATAAAGAGGTGACGAAGATGCGAGTTCTCATGGAGACACGTCACCTTGTTCACTCTGAGGAGCCACATGGACCTCAGAACTCCATTGTGACGACACCGGAGGCAGGCATTCAGGGGTCCTGATGGGGATGTGACCACCGGATTGCAGGGAAAGCAGGCCTCCCCCTCCCCTTCTTCTCCAGATGGACACACGGGTCAGGGGGGTTTATGAGAGACTCCAGACCCTGGATGGAACAGAACACGTACATGAAAAGTCCATGGATATCGTGGACCTCAGAATAAGTCTTGGGGCATCATGGGTCGTTATAAGAATACGGCTCTGTCTACTCCAAATCTGTGGTTAGTCCCTCACTGATTCCTCTTTAAAAAAACAAAATTTATTTATTTTTAGAGAAGGGAAGAGAGGGAGAGAAACATCAATGCATGGCTGCCTCTCACACACCCCCCATTGGGGATCCGATCAGCAACCAGTCATGTGCCCTGACTGGGAATTGAACCCTTGGTTGGCAGGCCTGTGCTTGGTCCACTGAACCACACCTGCCAGCGCTCACTGATTCCTCTTTAGGACTCCTGAGAACGGTCACGATCTCACTGTATTTTGGTCTATTGTCAAATTGAGTCCTAATTGGGGAACAAATAAAATATGTTTTAAAGATAGAAAATTGTACTGCAACAGCAATTTAAATAAAATTTAAAAAGAAGAGAAAATATATTTTAGAACCCCCCGTGGCTTTCCACTGTAATCAGAATAAAATCCAATTTCAGTTCACAGCCTACAGGTTCTATCTGATGGGCCTCACCCGTTTCCAACCTCATGCCCCTTCATGCTCCCTTTCAGCACTCCCTCCAGCCACCGTTGCCTTTCTGTTTCTCAAACTTGCCCACTGTCCCTGCCTCAGGCCCTTTGAACTTGCTATTCCTTCTCCCTGGAATGCTTTTGCTGGTGGCTGGTTCCTTCAGGTCAAATGCCACCTCCTCCTAGGGGCCTTGTCCTCTCACTCTTCTGACCCACCATAACATTGCGCTGTTTAACCTTCTTCATAGCACTTACCTATTTACACATTTGCTTATTTATGTATGATGGGTCTCCCATGAGAAGGGAATGCCACAAAAGCATGGAGTTTGTCTGCCTGGTTTGCCCGTTTACTGCAGCATCCAAAACACTGCCTGGCACAGAGTGGCACTCAACAAGTATTTACGCAATGAATCAAACATCTATGGGTCTCTCAGTTACCTCTTCCTACATCCCTTGCACCCTTTCAGACCTTTCACCCACGAGAAGAAAAAAAGGTAGGAGACTTCCCATGAATAGGTTTAGAGTCCTTGAATATTTTTTTTTTGCATAACCAAATATGCTATCTGACTATTTATTTTAGGTCGGGACACCTTAACTGGCTGTTGAATGACTTCCTAATGCTGACCAGCCTTTTTCAGGGGTCAGCATTGGTGTTAATGGAGCCACTGATGAAAGAGAAAACCTGCTAGGTAAGCCTCCTTTCTCTTTTGGCAAATCAACTAAAAAATGGGTCAGTAGCACCACTTCATATATGAAAGGAGGCTTATTATGTAAATAGTTCTCAACTCTCGGAACCTGTAATGTCAGCTTAATGCTCTTCTCCCAAGATAACCCATCACCGGCAGATCCTTAGAGAAAATAAAATATAATGTCCCAAAGCTTCCATTCACAAATCTGACCCAGTCTCCTAAATGCAATGCCCAACATTCTACTTTCAGATGTTTGATTTCAAAGGAGCTCCAAATTCCCTGTTGGAAGCAGGCCGTAAAATTATCATTACAATATTGAAGTATGGAATAAATTTTTGCACGTAGGATGCATCTCAATGAAACGCCTTTTAACGTTCTGCTCCATGCATCGTACTACATCCCAATGAAGAATTACACCAAGACTTCAATACAGGCTGTTTTAAGTGGAGGGCTCGGGCCGTTACCTGACTGCAGCGAAATGCACGCAAGAGAGCATCTCCTGCATTACTTGCATCGGAAGAGGGCAGGTGCACTTTGTGTACAATACCGCGAGCGTTTTTCATTCCTGCGGCCGACGGTCAGCGTGCAAGGGCTGGAGGACCAAGCGGACCATCCCTGAAGAAAAAAGAAAAACCGCGTTCTCTTTTTACCTGACGAGACAATTCAGCAATCACAGCGACATCATTCACGTCCTTCCAAGCCAATCACTCTCGTAGTCCGGGGAGCACGTGACTTCCGAGTGCTTCCGGCTTCTCCTAGGATTCTTTCTGGGGTTGACTGGAGCCGCACTAAAATCCCGGCGCGCCTCCTCCGGCCACTCGCATATGATTGCCCGCCCCTTCCCAGGATTCAGCCAATAGGAAGCCGCTTCTTCGAAGGGACCAATGGCAACGAGGCTGAGAGAGACGGCCTGGTGACGCAAATGGGGGTGGTGGAAGCGTGGTCACATGGGGCGGCGCAGGCTGGCGGTCCAGAGCTGGTTGGGCTGAGGGCGCTGGGCCGGCTCCCGGCGTGAGGGATGGGGCTGCGGGCCGCGTAGGGGCCATGCCGCCCGGGCCCCGGGCCTCCCGCGTTCCGCGCCCCGGCCGCCGCGCCCCGCGTCCGCGCCGGTATGGTGAACCTCGCGGCCCTGGTGTGGCGCCGGCTCCTGAGGAAGAGGTGGGTGCTCGCCCTAGTCTTCGGGCTCTCGCTCGTCTACTTCCTCACCAGCACCTTCAAGCAGGTCAGTGGCCGGTCGCCCTCCCGCGTTTGCTCCGGGCGCCGCAGGCAGCTCTCCCGGCCGCCCGGCTTCCTCCCCGGGCCGGGGGGCTGCCTCTGCGGCTGCCGTGCCCCTGTGCCCGGGCAGGTGGGCATTCCTGTCCCGGGACCGAGGGCGGGCGGAGGGACCTGCTCGATCGTGGGTGCCCTGGGTGAGAAGGCGCTGCTAAGACAGCGGCCGGGACTCGAACCCGGGGCTGTGGGCCCTTCCGCTGGCGGTTATTACCCTTACAGCCTCCGCCTGCTTTCTCTCTGCCGCGCCGGGGTGCGTTTCTCACCGCATCTTCGCAGCAGCCCTGGCGGGTGGTGGCCCCGGATGGCACCGGGAGACCGCGAGCGGAGAGGCGGAGTGGGCTGGGCCACACTCAGTAAGCAGAGCTGCGACTCTGCGTTTCGTTTAATTCGGGGGCTCGTGGCCCACGTGGGAGACTCCGCAGGGCCCGCGGGGCGCCCTGTCTGGGCGAGACTGCGGTGGGGGTGCTCTGTGCACCTCCTCACCCCTTTCGAGTTCATTCCATGCGAGAATCTGGGGGAGAAGAGACAGGGCGCTTTGGTGGGAAATGTTACCCAAAGCAGTCAAGTTTTGAAGTCCCCCTTGAATCTCAGGGTTTATGGAGGGGATGAACATACCCCAGGATGTTATAGTTCTTAAAAGCCCCCTTTCGCTCTCACGGGTCCAGTTCATAAATAAAAGACATCAATGAATAGAAAATAAATGTACTCGGTGGTCACCCTCGTTTTAGCGGGTTGGCAGGGGAGCCGGGGAACCGGATCCCACCCCCACCACAGGCAGACAGAGGCTTGGCGTTGGAAGCGTCTCTTTATTGACTGGGATGTGCGGGTGACATTTGTGTCAACTTGAGTGTTTCCTGCCACCTCACAGACAACTTCTCATGGTCACGTGTCGTCCCGTCTCTGCCCGACAGACCGCTGAGTGTTGGGAGAGAGCCACACTCCCCGTTGCTCCCTACCTGCTGCAGGTGATCTCTGGCATCATTGTTTAAATATCAGCTGTGCGCTCCCGGCCTCCCAGTTCCTAACTCCAGCCTAGGCCTGTCCAGAAGACCCCAGATTCTGTTATCTTCTGCCTCCAGAACCCGTGTCCTGAGTCTGATCCTATCTCCTAACTGTCACTGCTGCCACCTTAAGTCAGGGTACCTGCACCTCCTGCCTGGACCGCTGCCACGGCCGCCAGGGGTCTCTGCTTCCCTTCCTGTCCCGAGTCGGTCCTCTGCCCAGCAGGAGGGGGAGAGTCAGGCAGGCGGACACTGCCCTGTGTGTGAGTCCGTGGGTCCCTAGTGCAGGCTCACTCCAGACTCCGTCCCAGCGTCATGGGGAATCTTTCCTGTCGCCTCAGGTCAGGACCTGTGACTGCCTCGGCACCCCCCCCGCCTGTGACTCAGTGTAAACTGCTTCCCCTTGCCCATGGACCTGCTTCGTTTTCTTTGGGGTAGACACTGGACATTCCTTGTTCGTTTACTTGTTTATGTGTCTCCGTGCACTGTCCCTTCCACAGTGTAATTTTCTCGAGCACAGAACCTTGGTTTGTTCACAGAATCCCAGCCCCTAGACTCTGCCAGGCGCCTCGTGGGCACTCGAGTACTGGAACAGACACGTGGGTCTTTTTCATTGGGATGACGTTTCTCCTCAGTCGGGCCCATTCCTGCTCGTTTTTCATGTCTCGGGGCAGATGCTGTCTCCTCTGCAGTCTCCTTGTAAGTGCTGCAGTGCACCTTGTAGATTATTTTAAATTGACGTGTTTTTTTTTTTAAACCTGTGGTTTATGACAGTTGGCTTCTCTGGGGGGTGGGGGGCAGTGATTGTGATTTTCCTTAAAACTGTTGGTAAAATTTTTGTTCTGCAGATTTCTCTGGGTCTGATTCCAACCAACCCCCGTCTAACAAACAGTGAGAGTAAGAAACGCTTGAGCTGTGACTTTGCATCCCTGCCAGTCAGCCCCTGGCTGCCACTGGTCAACTTTCTGTCTGTGTGGACTTGCCTGTTCTGGACATTTCACATGAATGGGATCTTGCCGTGCGTGGCCTCCTGTATCTGGCTTCTTTCCCGTAGATGTCGTCGGAGTCTGTGCTGCTAGTTCGTTTCTGTATCCAAGTAACACCCTGTTGTGTGCACCGACCACGTTTGTTTTTCTGTTCATTGGTTGGTGGGCACTCGGGTTGCTTCCACCTTCTGGCCACTATGAATGGTGGTATTCTGGACGTTGCTAGGCAAAATGGTGTTGGGAGCAGGTTTTCATTTTGGGGGTTTGGCCCTGGGCCTGGAATTGATAGCTTCTGGGGTGACTTTTGTTTTACTTTGTGAGGAACGGCCAGACTGTTTTCTAAAGCGGCTGCACCGCACGCAGTGAGCGTTTCAGAAGCTGTGCCCGTTTGAAAGAAGGCGGCACAGAATGACCTGGGAAAGCCGTTGAAATGCCCCTCCCACTTCTAACCACAAGTCCGTGTGAGGTGGGTTGAGGCGGGTTGCTTCGTGTGCTGCAGCCCAAAGGCCACACTGCGGCAGGTGGAGTGCAGAGGGAGGCTGGAGGATCCAGCCGTCTCCCGTTAAGCCAGACATTGAAAAGATTTGCAGAAATGTAAAAACATCTTCTCTTATCAATTTTGTCGTTAGTTTTGAAAAATATTTTTTTCACACCCAGAAGAAAAGAACAGTTGACGTGTAAATGGGTTCATTGTTAGATGGATAAGTAATGTGGTGAAAACGTGTATTTTAAGAACTTGTTTTAATTTTCAATATGATAAATATCAACAGCCATAACCCTGTAAACCCACATATTGGGGGTCCTCGGTATGGGGGTGCTCTTCTTAAGAGTATGAAAAGATCCCTGGAACCCGAAACTTGGCTGGTGTGCTCCCCCGTGCATTTGAGCGTGCTGTCCCGGCTGTGCTGTCTGCTCCTGCGCCTGGTGACTTGAGGCTGTTTGCTTTATTTTGCCCAGCCTCAGGTTCATCACCTGTACAGTGGAGATGGTGATACGGGTGGGGGTGGGGCGGGGGTTAGGGTTCCTTGAGAAGAGGCCATGGAAAACTTCAGAGCTCTGTATGATCCTGAGCTCTGCTTCAGGGAGACCATGAGCTCCTGGAGCAGAGGTGGTGCTTTTTGCCTGGAGAATAGTTGATTATCCTCTACTGCTTTGAATTCCTCTCTTTTTTTGTTTTTGGTTGTTTTCATGTTAATTAATGCTTTGGGGGATAGTTTAAATTGTAGAGAGGGGAGTGTAGGAGAAATTAGTGATAATGGTGGGGATGCCATTGGGGGAGAGGATTGGGAATGGTGCGTGGTGCCAGGTGACTTGGAACATTTACTTAACGAATGTTCAGCGAACAGCACCCGTGCAAGGCACCGTGGGCTGGACGGTGAAGACGCAGTGAGAGGCAGTCCTCTCCAAGAGCCTCTGTTCCGCTGGGGGTGGGGTGGGGGGCAGGAACGGCAAAAGGGCCGTTATTTCAGATAGTGATGTGCAATATAAAGGAAACAAAACAGGATGCCGTGGTAAAGCGGCAAGGTGGACTGAGCTCAGTGTGGGGCGTGTGAGCTGAGACTGCAGAAACCCCAGCCGTGGAGTCAGGAGGGCCCTTAGAGGCCCCTCGTGTTTGTGAGTGGTCTCAGACTGGTGAGGTGGTGCAGCCCCTGAACAGCTCGGGCTGTTTGCATAGCTCCTTGAAAATCTATTCGCGTCTTCAGCTTTAAAGTAATTAACCATGTAAATCGATGCCAATTTAGATACTGTCCAAGGTGAAGTAGAGTAAATCATAAGAGTTGCTAGTCTGGTGTTTGCTTTTCGCTGATCACCGGCGTGCATGTATTTTCCAGAAGGTTCATACAGCACTGCACGGAGCAGGGGAGGAAGGTCACCTGTAGTCTCACCAGCCAGAGGGGTTCAGTGATGACATCTGGGCATATTTTCTTCCTTCATTTTTCACATTTTAAAAATATAACTGGAGTATACTCTTTGTTCATTTAATATGTATGCATTATCTTTATCTTTTAAAGTGTTTTATAAGTACAGGTTTTTTTAATAATTAAAAATTTCCATGATCTGTTTACATTTAACAATTCCTCAAACATTAGGCATTTGGGATAACTTCTGGCCTTTATCTGTTTTTGTTTTTGTTTTTGTTTTTTCTGAATCATAAGCAGATCTTTTAATGACAGTGCTTTCTGTTTAAGTGTTTTGGTACTTAGCTGGGACATTTATTTCATTTGATTCTTACAACCCCTGAAAAATAGGACAGTTAACTAATATACCTCCTTTAAAATCAGAGGTCAGTAACACACATCAGTACTAAAAACATTTCCGTAGCTCCTTACAGCTTATGGAGAAAGTTCGTGTGTGTGCGTGTACGTGCGTGTGTGTGTGTGTTCCTTTTTGTTTCCGCTCTTTTCTTGGTACCCCATTGCAGTAACACACATCAGTACTAAAAACATTTCCGTAGCTCCTTACAGCTTATGGAGAAAGTTCGTGTGTGTGTGTGTGTGTGTGTGTGTGTGTGTGTGTTCCTTTTTGTTCCCGCTCTTTTCTTGGTGCCCCATTGCAGCTCCTGTGGACATGTGTCGTGGCTGATTGCACTGACTTCTGATACCTCTTTATCAACTGCTCTGAAGGCTCTTTGAGAATAGAGAACCTGGCTACCTTTGTCTCTATTTCCTGAAGGTGTTGTAAGGTCTTGATACCTTTGAATGAATCTTGAATGAAAAAAAAATAGATAGATAAAAGCTGAAAATTGAGACAACCTAGTAGGGTAGGTGGAACAGTTTGGGGAGGGTTTAAAACCACTGGTCCTGTCCAGTAAAGGAGCCCTTCAGTGCTCCTTCACCACACCCTTTGCGAGACTGACCTTTCACACAGCTGAACGTGTACTAATGCATTACATTTGCCATCTTACACAATCTCTTGTACAGTCTTTTTTGATTATATGGCTCTTACCCAATCCTTATGGCAAGGTCTTGAATATTCATGTTTGAAAACAGTTTCAAGAGCTGGGAGAATTGCCTTCCTGTTTACCAGGATTGTCGTTATGTGGAAGAGGTCCTTCTGGGATGCACGTGTCCATGAACTCTTTTTTTCTTTTCCCCTGGAAGATTAACAGGATAGTTTGAGAGTAATGTTAAGAGCACTTTTAACCTTGTAAGATCCAGTGTACTGTACTTTGACCAGCCTCTTAACAGTCTTTATGGCTGTTAATTTATCTAGGGTAGCATTTGACGCTCAGTTGAGTTTGCACATAGCTTGATTATGCAGTTAACTGATGGGTCCCAGCAGAGCGGAGGAGTATGAATTTACAGGTAGTTAAGCAGTCTGCACCTAAGAGATATGCCCCGTATTCCCAAGGCTTCTGCACTTAGCTCCTCTTCTTGCACCAGCGGAGGAATACAGATGTTGTTTTTGTATGGCCCATCCAGTTCCTGCCGATGCCAGTTCTTTCCTTTAAAAGAAACAAAGGGGTGGGGCGGAACAGAAATGAAAGCCACCTTGAAGGATTGCTTTACACTTGGTGAAGTAAAGAATAAAATCCAGTCTTTGTGTGGCGGTGGTAGAATTGTAAACATTGTTATGTAAATGCTGGTGATATTTCAAATGGTGTATATAAATTTGGGGAAGTTATTTGGCACCGTTTGGCATTGACTACTTATAATAATAATAATTAGTACAAATTATTTAAGAGAATAAACAAAAACTGCATTTTTATTGCAGTGTTATCTGTGATAAAAATCTGGAATGGGCTAAATGGCTGTCTGTAAAGGATGTGTTTACTAAATTAGGGCCCGTCAACCTGATGGATGATTAGATAGCCTTAAAAATGTGATTCTCGAGATGAGGTCGGTGCTCGATTGGCTCACCATCTAACTAGTGTGGGGGAGTGCCAGGTGCAGAGCATCTTCATCTGTGAGTATGGATGCCACCGTCAAAGCCTGGGAGTTGGTATGCAGAAGTAGACACAGCTTTAAGTGTTGACATTGTGGGCAATTCTTGTCTTTAATGTTGGTAATTATGTTTTTTAAAAAGTAAACTTCTTATTTTGGAATAATTACAAATTTACGGAAGAGATTCAAGGACAGTACAGCGTTCTTGTAGATCCCTTACTTAGTGCTTCCAATTATTAATGATAATCGTGTTTTCAAATCAAAAATTAAAATATTCCAAAGATGATAAAAGCTGTTCATAAATGCCCCTTCCATGTTACTAGTCTCTAGTGTACCCTTCCATACTTATATCTTGGAGCACTAACAAATCTGTATGTGTATATTAGAACACAGTTGTGACAAATATGCACATTATTTTGCAACTTGCTTTTTTCACTTAGTGATATGCCATGCACGTCCAGCCCTGTCTGTGTTTTCCGTCAACTCACTGCTTTTTAAAATGCTGATTTCCAGGTCCCATCCACGGAGATTTTTACTCAGTCTGGAGTTGGTCTCAGGACTGAGAAGTTATTTTAAGGTCCCTCCATAATCCGGTGTGGAAGTCAGGTTTAAGAACTACTGCTGTAGATATAACACGTGTGTCATACCCAGGTTTTCTGACAGCCGCAGGTGGGCCAGTGTTCTTTCACCCATTTCTCTGTTGCTGGGCTTCTGGTTTTTTTCTACAACGTAAGCAGTACCGTGTAAACATCCTGGTGCATCCTTATACTTTGGTACTTTCCATAGGAGAGGCATCAGGAATGTGTTTGCGGGGCCAAAATATATGTGGATATATGTTAAATATTAATAACTCTTCCCAGATTGCTTTCCTAAATAAATCTTGGTAACTATAAAGATTCTTTTGATTGTTTGCAAGTAAACTACCTTTGCCATCACTTTTTCAAAGTTAGTTCTGTTTGCTTAGTGACACTTAACGATTATTTTAAATAAATTGCGGTAACATTGGTTGGTTAATCACATTCTCAAATGGCGAAAGCCACAGAACTCCATTAAAAATGGTGGAGTGCTTAAAGTATATAAAAAGCCCTCAGGAGGGGGTCTCCGGTAAGAATTCAGAAGGTGCCTCTGTGTCTCGTGCTTGCTTGTCTCGGGCACTGCCCCACCTTCCTCTGGGTTTCTTTAACGGCGCAGTACAGGAAGGCAGTTTCGAAAGCTCAGCCACAGCTGGAAGGCTAGCGGAAAAGGTCTGAACTCTTCCTCCTAGAGCAGCTCTTCACTTTGTGTGTCTAGGTAAAGGGCTGGCTGGCAAGGATGTCTTTTGTAAAGAGAGGTGTGTGGTAAGGAGTAGTAGACTCAGTACTTTTTCATAGAAGAAATTTACAAACGGACATGCCGCTTCTTGCCCCCAGACAACCCCTGGGTTCAGCAGTCCCGTAAACGTACCACTGAGTACTCACAACTGCAGGTGAAAGTGACCTTGTGCTCTGGACGTGTCTGGGTATTGTTTGAACTGAGAGTTGTGAAATTCCTTCGAAGTTCCTTCTGTTATACAGTCTATTCCACGATATATTTGTTTTAATATAAAAATCTATTTTAAATGATTTGTCACTAGAAAGAAAAATGTTAAAACTTTTTTCCTCCCAATTTTTTCACAAAACTGACCCTCCTGTGCACATGAATACTGTGCACGTCACCCAGGGGCATTCGTGTAAGTACTGCAGCTGTGAAGCGCAGCCCGAATTTGTTACCTTTTCCTATGTTCCTGTATTTGATTTCCTGACTTAGGCCCAGATTTCTCACATACCAGGGGAGTGCAGATGCCCGTTGTGTGAGCTTTTAAAAATTGCGTCTGTCCTGTTGTAGTTTATATGGAAAAATTGGTGAAAGTGCAAGAAACAACACCTTAACCTTCTCATTTACGGTCTCTTTGTAGGAGGAGAGGGCAGTGAGAGATCGGAACCTCCTCCAGGTGCAAGACCACGATCAGCCCATTCTGTGGAAGGTGCAGTTTAACCTGGGCAACAGCAGCCGGCCCAGCAACCAGTGCCGGAACTCCATTCAAGGGAAGCTCCTCATCACGGACGAGCTAGGTCGGCTGGCTTCCTTCTCCTCCTGCAGGCAGTGAGGTGCTCCGCTGTGGCCACTCGTAGGGTTTTTAAGGAGGGGTTTATACAGTGCCCGTGCCCTTCTTGCTCCTGTCCAAATTTCTCACACCTTCTTTGTCTTCCATACTTAACTCATTGTTCAAGGCTCCCCTCAATACCAGAGAAGCTTGGTTTGGTAATTCTGAAGTTCCTTGTGCCTGTAGTATAGGGTGTTAGCACTTCATCATACAGCAGCCCCTGGGCTACTTCCTGCCAGACTCTCTGTAGCTCGCCGGTCTGTCTTCTCGTCTTGGTCAACTGTATAGGATGGGAGCTCAGTTTTTCCCCTTGGTGACCTGACCTGTATTCACACAGTGTTGGCACGTAGACAATGCACTGGTCGATGACTGCCTGGGTAATCTCAAGTGAATTGTAAACACATTAAAAACGTACCACTCTCGCAGTTAGAATATTAGTCTGCTTCTTTTGGTGCTTTCCCCCAGAGTGTCCTCGCTTCCTTTTAGTCAGTGAGAAAGGGGACTCCTGTGCTGGTGAGGGAGTTGGGTTAGATGGCCGCTAAAGTGCTTGCACCTTTAGGACCGGCTCAGTCCTTGCAAGGAGAGACTCCCACGACCCTGCAGCCTGCCTCACCTGAGCTTGTCCTGTGTGCTGGGCACTGGGCTGAAGCTCTGCTTGAAGATCTCATTTGACTGCAACGGTCCTACGAGGTCTAGGAGCTGCTGGAATCCCTATAAAGATATTGTCACTCTGTAGGTGAAGACACAGGCACCAAGAGGTTAAGGAAGTGAAGGAAAAAGCAAATAGCGTTGCAAATAACGTGTATTTTTTTTTAACAATAAAGTTTGGCAAAGGGAAGTTACTTATATAGGATGACACAGCTAATTGGCATGCAAGATGTGAGACCAGGACTGATTTTGGAGTGCAGTGCTTTTTTCTCTTATAGACTGTTTTGTTTGTATGGCACTCGTGGTGAGAAAACCTGAAATCGGTGCCTTGGCTTTAATATTTAATGTCAGAGTAGAACAGCGGCGGCAGTGGTGGCGACGGTGGCTGCGGCTCTGGCAGCTCTGGGCTGTGAGTGCGAGGCACAGAGTCACCGTGATTCTTGGGAGGCTCTTCAGGGTCTCCTCGGCCACAAGGTGTGCAGTCCCAGCCCGCTTGAGGAGGAATGTGGGCGTAAGAGCAGGGGCTTGTAGTAAGGGCTTGATCCTGCACAGAAACTCTCCGTGGACAAGATGGGAGGATGCAGAACTGAGCGACAGTCGTCTGGAGGAGCTGTTTGTTGACACGGGCCCAGAGTGCCAGCAGGATCTGGACAGGGAGCTGTGGAAGCTCAAGCAGATGTGTGGTGAAGCAGTCACGAGTGCGTTCCCAGGCTTCAGATTCGAAGATCCCAAATTGAAGTCAGGGATGAGCCCCCGTCCCGAAGAAATATAAACTATATCTGGCAATTGTCACTCTGTAAATTGTACAACTGATCAGAAGTACCAGAATGAACATACATTTCAACAACAACAGAGCATTTAATACCAAGTTCAGAATGACGATTTGTCATTTTGTAGCTAGCCAAACAGTAATTTTCTTCTGATTAATTTGAGTGAGACAAAAACTCTCAGACTTCTTAAGTAAAAAGTTGCAAGAATCAATTAAAAGTTCAAGAGCCATAGGTAATATTTTACCTTCATAAATACGGCAGGAGAGAGAAGCAATTTAATAAAGAAAATTTGCAGGAATTTATGCCTTTCAAGAAGCAGATGTCACCATGAATATTGCCAGGGTTATGTTATTAAATAAGACAACCGATTAGAGTTTCAGGCTTTTCAAAGGTTAGAAGTTAATTTCTCAGTCAACAGCAACACATTCTGCGGTTGTGATCCTACATGATTCCTTGTTGGAAGTGATGTTTGCGTGGTTCGGTTTATGATGAACAAGGTGAAATCCTGGTGAGCTTTCTTTCACCAGAAATGAGAAAGATGTGTGGTTTCACGACTCCTGGCAGTTAGCACTGGGGAGAAAAAAGGCCTCAGGATATAGGAAAGAGAAAAGGGCAGAAAGATAATTTTAACAAGTGGAGTTTAAGGTCACATTATATTTTACATCTTTCTGACACTGAAGTGGTAAGTTTGCTGTGTGTTTATCATTCGTGGCAGAATTTCAAGAAACATGTTGGCTTAACTTGGATTTTTGTTTTATCCTTGCCCGAGGACATGTGTATTGATTTTAGAGAGGGGAAGGGAGGGAGAGAAACATTGATCAGTGGCCTCTCATGAGCACTCGGACTGGGGGCCGAACCTGCAGCCTAGGCTTGTGCCCTGAATGGAAATCGAACCCACAGACTTTCACTTTACAGGAGGATGCTCCAACCAACTGAGCCACACCAGCCAGGGCGGGGTTTGTTGTTGTTGTTGTTGACTTACAATCGCTATGAAGAAAATGAATAAGAATAGTTAGGAAGAATGTCAGAAACATTTGTGATGGCATTAGAATGGCAAAAAGGAACAAAGCACACCAGCTCCCTGGTGAGCCTGTTTTTCGAGTGTGAGGGCTCTTCTAGACTCTTCCATTGTTCTACTGCCTCCAGCTCCCGCACAGACTTTGTTTTCCAGAGTAGTTTCTGAAAACAACCTTAGGCTTCACCAAGTCTCATTCTCTGAGGGTTAAGAAGCTGGGGCATTTGGAATGGAATGACCTAGGAACAGCTGCTCCGCACCTGTGGGCCCGGGCACGCACCTGTGAGCCCGTGCGCGCACCTGGGAATTTCCCAGGGCCCGAGTGGTGTCCCTTATGCACTTCTCACATTTTTCTTTCCCAGTCCCACAAGGATGCAGAGAAATGTCTGCTTAGCAGCTCTGAACAAGAAACTTTTGCAGGGCAATTCTTTTTTAAAGCTGTGCATGGATTGGCTGGGTTGAAGGAAGTGTGTGTAAATATTCGATGGGATTTATGAGGAGTGAAGGGAATTAGGATTTAGAGGACTCCCTTTCCCTGATGCTGAGCGGTAATTGAAGACTTGGCATGTATACTTAAACACAGCCTAAATCAATTTATAAAGGTGAGGTGTGACTACTTCTATTTTAAAAGATCCTCCAAACTGGTAAATAAATGGAAAGCATTTGAAAGATAGTTGCAAAGGAAGTGGTGGTGGGGTGTGTGTGTGTGTTTTATGTTTAATCTAGAAGGATCTGACTTTCTGCAATTAATGTCTTTGTTTTTCCTATTTTCAGATTTTTTGTTTCAAAAAATGACATTTTTCTTCAGGCATAGATGAAAAAATGGTTTGTCTAAGTTAGAACAGGAAAACACAGGTGTGGCTGGCAGGGCGATTAAATCAAATGCACAGCAGCAGACTCACAGGTTATTTTAGGTAGATGAGGATGCAGAGCGAACTTACCATGCGGGAATTTGTGTTTTCTGTAAAGAACCGCACTTGGGGAGTGAGTCCTCACCACATGCTGTCTGACTCCTTGTTTGGTGCTTTGGATGCTGTGGACTGCAGATTCTGTCTCTGTCCTTCGCACGCAGTGCGCCAGATCGCCCCGGTGGGGAGTTGGGGGGCCTGCTGGTTTTATACTCAGGGTCGTCTCTGGCTTGCAGGGTACGTCTGTGAGAGGAAGGACTTGCTGGTGAATGGCTGCTGTGACGTCAGTGTCCCCAGCACCAAGCAGCACTGCTGTGACGGCTGCTTGTCCAACGGCTGCTGCAGCGCCTATGAGCACTGCGTCTCCTGCTGCCTACAGCCCAGCAAGGTACGAGAGCTGTGCTGTGCCCAGTTCTGCATCTGCGTCTGCGTCTGCTCTTTCTGCCTTTGTTTTACCATGAGCTTGGGTTCTTCTGAAAATAGAAAAGGGAACTTTGTAGGTGTCAGAAATCACAGCTGTGAAGTAGCCTTTGTCTACGAGGGAGGAGGTGGTTCCCAGTTACTTGAATGGTTCTTTTGCAGAATGGGCCATTGTGTTGCTAATCAGATTTCTAATGAATAAAATAGCAGTGCTCTGGCCCAGTTGAGCTGGCTGCCTCCCTCTCTCTTGCCTCCACCCCATTCCCCCCTTCAGTGGTCTCTTAGTTTAGGACAAATAGACAAGGTTACCTTGTACTGCTGAGTCTGGAATTTATTACAGGTGCTTGCTTTTGTTCCCATAGCAACTCCTCCTGGAGCGGTTCCTCAGCCGGGCAGCTGTGGCATTCCAGAACCTCTTCATGGCCGTCGAAGATCACTTTGAATTGTGTTTGGCTAAATGCAGGACATCGTCCCAGGTCAGCAGCTCTGACGTTTGTAGCCGGAGGCTGGGTGGGTGGGGGTCAGGGCCAGAAGAAAACAGGCTTACGATAATGGGGGGACGGTTATGATAGAGTGCATGATACGAATGATAAAGGAGAAGAGATTCAAATGAAGCTTTGGTAGAACGATAGTGTTTAGAATGTCAACATGAGATTTATACAAGTTAGAGAAGTGAAATACTTAAATCAAGATACAATCAATTTGCATCTCCCTGTCTGATTGGCACATGCACACTTTAAGTGGGACCTTAGAATTATTTTTACGTCTGGGTGGAATCCAGATGTCCAGTTTCTGAGAGAAGTTCTTTGGTCTTTGACTGAAATTTAACTAAGGGTTTCCAGCAACCACTCATTGACAGTAAGTATTCATTTGTTCTGGGACAGAGTTATGGTGTATTTTAGGATTCAGGGGATGGGGCAGGTGGTGTTTAAAAATACATGAGGAAGTGTGTAGGTTGTCAAGCTCTCAATACTTACTAGCATGCTGTCATTAAATGCTTTGCTCTTGGGGCACTGCACAGTGCACCTGCTGCTGAAAGCACCCGAAACTCTTGCTTTCCGTCACTCTGTGTGCTTGGCTCTCCGAGTCCGTGGTGGGCAACTGTGGGGCTGTCTTTGTGAGATCACCAGCCACGTTTGCTATGCGGGCACACCCCCCGCTTCTGTTCACGGTGTCTCCCAGACTGCGCTGGCTTCGTCTGAGATAACGGACTCGTTTGTCAGTGTCGGGAGCTCCGTGCCCTTGGCCAGACTTCTGCAGTCCACCTTTTGATTTGTACGCCGCTTTCCACGTCTCTGGTCTGCTCTCAGAGCACTCAGCCTCGTTGGGTAAATGTTTCAGGGATTATAATGAGCATTTGAAAACATGAAGAAATTCCTGATGGGCTTGTTTTGTTGTAAGAGCTTTCCACTTGAATGGGCCTTAAAGGAAATGTGGAGGAAGGCTGAACACATGACTCATTTGATTCATATCCTCTCGCATTCTGAGAACGCCAGAAAAGGCGAAATACTTTCTTCCCTTAACTGATAAAACTCAAGAGTTACTTCCACTTGTGAGTGAAGATGTTAAACTTTCTGACTTAAGTCTTTTTATTACAAAGAGAGATTTCCCAGTTGCCAGTTGTTTTGATAGTATCCCAAGAAAGAGAAGCTTTTGGCTGTACATCTGTAAATTGGATTAGTACTTACAACGTAGATGTTTAGCATTGGTCTTGGGCTAATTAGTGAACTGTACACTAGCCAAAAACTCAAGTCGCCTGTATGAAAACAAATTGCCGAGAAATTAGCCATCGGGATGATTGTCTGTTCTAAATCACACTTCCCATTTCTCAGCCAAATGAGGCTTGTCTGGTGGCGTGGGGTGTGGCTTGTGTGCCAAACCCAGGGGCACATAAAACTTTATGAAGGCGATTCCAAGTGTGTCCTCTCCGTCCCTGCAGGGCTCAGCTCCAGCCACTGACTTTTCCAGAAGCACGTGGTCAATTGCAGAACACCAACAGGATCTCACTGTGATACCAAATAATTTGAGAAAACAGTAGTCGTCTTGAGTTGCCCAGGCCACAGTGAGGCTGTTGCAACAACTCACTAGTGTACATAGAAAGAAGCAGTCTTGCAGTGATGTTACGCCCATTTCCATGCTCTTCCTTGGCATTCTGCGCTGAGCATTCGCCTCTGCCCCAGAACGTGCCTTGGGGGGGCTTTCGGAGGCGGTCTGGGCTCCGGCTCCGAGAGCAAGGTGCCCAAGCCTGCCCCCCCTCACGCAGCTCTTCTCTCCCCTTCTGCCGACAGAGCGTGCAGCACGAGAACACCTATAGGGACCCCGTAGCAAAGTACTGCTACGGGGAGAGCCCTCCCGAGCTCTTCCCGGCGTGACGGGCGCGGAAGACGGCTGAGCGCACGAGACCGAAGCACTTGCAGCCTGAAGCCAGGCCTCCGCGGTCGCCGGTCCCTTGGAGAAGGGGGAGTCGTCGTGTGGAAACCTTGGCTTTGACCACTTCCTGGGTGGCACTCTTTGGCTCACTCCCCCCCAGGCTTTACCCGGTGGGCCTGACCTGCAGAGCAGCTTGGAAACGCCAGCGGGTCACAGTTGGAGCAGACGGGACTGCAGGCGACCTTGTGGAGGGGTGGCACTTCCACCATCGCAGCTGCTCCGGGGCCTGTGGTCACTCGCAGTGCCCATCGGGGCCCCTCACTGTAAAGTTATTTATTGGATTTCTTCGGATTAGTGGGAAAATTATGATGTTTTGTATGGGAAAATGCCTTGCCTTGATTGTCGAATATATTCAAGGGTGTTTCTGTTGTTGTTTTCTTGTGTTCTTGAGTCTCGTGAGATTTAAATCATCCCCTCGCCCCGAAGCAATGTTTGGCCTTTTAGAACGTGCATGCTCCCCAGGTAGTGCTCTGGTTTTGTTTTAGCAGCACCCTCGGGAGCGGGCCTTGGACACCTGACGCTGACGTCTAACATTGTCTACAGTCTCTAAGACCCTGTTCCGTTCCACTCCAGCACCAAGTGCCCTCAGATTTGTTTCCTAGGGGTGTTTGGGCTACTCACACGCCTTCGTGTGAGCATCATTTTTAGCAGAGATTCTGACTTACTGTCCTGGAGGATTTTGTCCTCATTTCCTGTGAAGTGACTGGTTTACTCAGCCGCGGTCCAGGGGCAGCCTCAGGAAAATCACCAACAGCCTCTCTGCACCCCTGTCGTGGAGACCCTGTGTGCAGGAGATACATCTGGCGACCGGCTATCAGCGGCCATCCTTTATGGCTTTCAGCCTCAGGAGCTGTAACAGGTTCAGATGTCCGGTTTCCCTCTGATTCAAGGAGGAGAAGCAGCAGCAGCAGCAGCAGCACATTTCTGGCGAGGAGCTGTGAGAGACTTCACATCTACCCTCAGGGGGACGAGTGACTGAGCGCTGGACGCGCAGGCTGCCGGTCCCCACACTCCGGAGTGCCCTGTGTCTCCGGCTCAGCAGGCAGTCTCCCTGGCCCAGCCCGAGGGTGTGTCCCGCCCTCAGGTGAGGACGTGCCCCTTGAGCAGCACACTCTGTGCGCTCAGGGGTTCCATGAATGCACGGCCCCTTCCTGGAGTCCCTCACCAACCCCAGGAGGGCTGCGCAGGGCCTTTTTCATTTTTTTTGTTGTTCAAGTTGTTGAGCGTGGCGCTCTGCACTAGTTTTACAGTCTGTTTTCGAAAAATTTTTTTCTCCAGCGGAGGTTTTCCTTTGGGCCATGCTTGCCTTTCAGTGTGTTTCTGCAGTATGGAGTGGGCATTTCCCTGAACTCCCTCCCAGTCCTTACACTCACCTTCCAGAAGCAGTTTGTCCCCATAAGCTAGTTCCTTCGAGGGTAACCTGTCTGTGGCAATTGTGTTTACATGTTGGGTCCCAGGAAATGTATTCAGTTAGCAGTGGGCTTTTTGGGTTCTCTGTATTCGTTGGTGCTAAATCAGACTTTGTAAAGTGAAAGAAATGTGCATGTCAGTGTGAGACTTGAGTTCGTTTTCTGTGGTCACTGGTATCGCCCTCTCCTTTGAGCTTCTTTGAACTCTGGAGCAATATGACACAGTTTTAACGTGAAAAGAGGTACATCAGAGGTTAACACGTGGCTGTTTTACTTTGTGCTTGAGTATTCACTGAGCACGCTTTGCATTTTCATTGCTTTCACAAACAGTGTCTGCAGCCCTGGTAGAGAAAGCCAGTGGTAGAGAAAGAATTAAGCTCGCTTGTACTTCCACCTCCCAGATGAGGCAGTAGTGAGAGGTGAAGTGACTTCCCAGAGTCCCCGCTGAGATTTAGTGACAGACCAAAACAAGAACAACTTCTCGGGCTCCGAGTCCACTGTCCGTCCCACCCGCTCTGACTGGCTCCAACGCTGACTCATCCGTAGGCATGCCCCCTGAGAGCGTATAGATTTCAGTTGTCCAGGCCAAAAGAGGGGAGAGGTGGCATAAATAGCCAAATTGGGTTGATAATGCAAAGGTCATTTTCATTTGGCCCTGGAATATGTTTTTTGTACTTAAGTTAATCAGGGGCGTGTTCACTGTTTTGGAAACTCTCAACCTGCAGATGATGTAATGAAATCACCCGAGGACCTGGCCTCGTGTCCCCAGCCTTCCAACCTAGGACACCCCCCTGCTGTCCAATCCCTGGTGTGTTTCTGGTCCCCCTGACTGGAGGTTTCTGGAATTGGAGACCTTGTTTTGGTTTTGTATGCCCAGAACCTAGCAAAGTGCATGATACATATTGCAATTTTAGGCAAAGATCAAAGAAGGTGCAAACACACCTTCGGTTTAGGAAAAAATTATTAGATATTGAGTCTTTGGGGCTAAAGGTTATTGGGTAATTCAAAGCTTCCCCGCCAATTCTGAATCTCAGTGACCTCCTTGCTGAGGCCGTGAGGATGAGATACGTCCCCGGGGAAAGAAACCACCGGCAAACTGGGAAAAGGTGCCGAGATGAGCATGCGCAGAGGAGAGCATGGCCTGCATCCACTGGGCCAGGGACCGCCTGGCCCCGGAGCCCGGCTCCTGGCCCGCGGAGGGTAGGATTTTAGAGCAGCGAATGCAGTTTTCAGGCTGCCGCTCCCGAAAACTGACTTGGAGGGCCTTGGGCTTGTGCCTCAGTTGGTGTAGCTGCAACGAACTCTGGGGAAGGGTCACATCATTTGCTTTTTCCTTCTTGGAGATTGATAGATAAACTGTAGATGTACAGAGAGGCCACCTATTCGGTGTGCTCACAGGCAGGGGAGAGTTCTCGTTCTGTCGTCGTCAACTAGGACTCACTAACGGCTTGGCCGCGGGCACTCAGGCCCTTCCTCCGTGAAACAGGGTCACACCTGCCCCTCCGAGGGATGTGAGTGTCAGGGAGGCCCGGTGCTGGGAGGCGGATCTGCGCCCAGCAGGGGAGTGGGTCAGACGGTCTGCGTGGTGGGGGTCGGCCGGCCCCTCGGGTGGAAGGGCAGTAACTGCAGAGCTCATGGTGGTGTCTTTATTACCACTTTTTTAAAGAACTCATGCGAAAGGTAAACAATTTCATATAATTTAGAAATATGTGAAGATGAAAACAGTCATCTAAAATCACACATCCTAGAGAGAAGCCCCAGTCTTTTTTCTCTTCCCTTGTCACTTTTTCTAGGTAGAAACGAAACAGTCCTATACTGGACATCCTTGTATATTATGTACAGGCCCATATAATTCTTTAATGACCACATAGTGTCAATTTCAAGGGTATACAATAATGTTATTAATCCCCTGCTGAGCACAACCAGCTTATTACCATTTTCTCCTGCTACAAATAAGGCCTTGATGATATGCAATTACATATACACATTTATATTTATCTGGTAACTTTTCACCAATTCTTACTCTCACATACACTGCAGGAGAGTGTCTCTTTTGCCATCCCCTTGGGAGTCCTCTGTTACTATCTTTTAACTTCTTGCAAATGGATCTCAATGTTCTAATTTGTATTTATTGAATTACTAGTGAGGTGAACCTTTTCCGAGCTTTGATTGGCCATTTGCCATTCAGATGTGAAGTGCCTGTTGGTGACCCTTACAGAGCATTTTCACGTGAAAGAAGCCTACCCCCCCTTTCCTGTCCCAGCCCTGTGTTATCCCTGCCTGTTGTGTACACAGAGGCAAGTGGCTCACTCATGTGTCACCTGACTTCTCCAGGTGATCCAGGGCAGCGAATGGGGGCAGTTTTGTCTGCAGACTGGTTTGTCACACCGGAGGGGTGTGGTGCATCTAGTCTCAGAGGCCAGGGATGCTGCAAAACACCCTACAGCGGCCATGTGAGCTCCCGAGACACGGAATTACCCAGCTCCGAATGTTGCTCGTGCTGAGGTGGAGAGGCCCTACTCCCGGGTCCTGTTTCCCCCGCAGGTGGGACAGAAGAGCTGCTGCAGGAGCTGCGGGCTCACTTTATCGTGTCCCTGCCCTTGCTTTCTGCGGTGCCGAAGGGCTGCTGATTCAATTACCCCGACATCCCACGGGACCTGCTGCCTCCTTGCAGGTCTCCCGCAGCGCAGCGCCGCCTCCAAGAATGACGTTACTCTACTCGGCCACGGTGTCCCTCGCACACTAAGTAGCCCGAGTGCAGACGCCCTCCCGTCTGCAGAGTGGCCCGGAGGGTTGTCAACCACAGAATGGTTCTCCCGGTACCCCCACAGCAGCCCTTTGCACGGAGGGACTGTGCTTGGGGCGTGGGGGGCAGGAGAGAAATGCCGCTACAGGTTCCACATGCAGAACCAGTCATTCTACTACAAAAAGGTGCCACTTCAGTAAATAGTAATAATTTTTTTAAAGAGCCAGTGGGATGATGAGAGTTTTTTCTGCACAATCACTTCCTGGCTCTGGCACGTACGTGTGTCGTATCCTAGGCCTTTTCCCTTGTGGACTTCTTTGCGTGGTTTGTTCACGGGGGGGGGGAGGACAGTTGGGGCACCAGTACCCCTGTTCTCGCGCAGTCCCGTGTCTGCGACGTCCCTTGTCCCAGTCTGCTTCCCCGTGAAGAGGAACTGCTGGCGGCCCCCGTCCGCCGTGAGTGGGAGAGCAACGTGGGTCCCCCTTGTGTGGCGACGCCGTGTCACAGCAGGGTCTTGTCACTCAGTTGTTTCTGGATACCTTGATTTGTGTCTGGTGTTAAAGCCGGGACCGCCTGACTCACTGTAAAATGAAAGTCTGATAAAACAATTCAATTTGCCGGCTACAACCAATGGGCCAAGCCGTTCATCTAGATATTTGGACAGGAGTCCAGTTTTTTTATTCCCCAGGACTGCACACTCTGTGGGCCCAGAGGGACCAAAACACGTCACTGCTAGACGCACATGGTTTCCAGTTTGGGTACTTGGAAAGGTTTTGGGTAGGGTAAATAGTTTTTGCAGTCTTTGGACCTTCGCAGTTCACAAATTTTTTATGCAGCGTAGAGTGTGGGCCAGTGCGGGTCAGCTTGCATCCAGATTATCCCGGAATCAAAGTGGTATTGGCTGACTGAGAGATGGCCGTTACCAGTGGGATTCAAGGTTCAGACTGTTGGCCGCACGTCACTGTTGCCAAGGGGCCTGTGTGTGTGGCAGCAGCATCACGCATGGTGTGAGTAGCGCTCGAGTTTCATCGACGGGCACAGGCCTTAACAACCCTGAGCAGGGGAATCTCTTCTGGCTTTGGTTTCCTCTTGCAAAGGTGTCTTGCAGAGCCACAGTTCTGACTTCCGTGACTAGCCAAAGGCCGCACTGTGTGTTAAGGCGAGACCAGAGCCTGTGGCTCCCGGCGGCTGGGTCTTGGCCTTGGCTCCCACAGGGTGAGTGGAGACCAGCCATCGGGAGCCCATTTGCCGCAAACCAGGGCTTCCCCGCTCCTGAAGATTACAACCGGGACCAGTAACCATTTTCTGCCTCTTCCCCCTCAAATTTGAAATAGACGCCATATTCTTCTCTGCTGGGACCAACTTACCGTGCGTGTACTGCCACTCTGCACCTGTGCAAACAGCTGCTGTGTCTTCTGTCACAGAAACAGCTGCCTTGTGGCGGGGAGGCCCAGGACCACACTTGGTAGCCGCACCTTACTCTGGTGCTAAATTATTGAGGTGTGCTCTACCTGAGATGCCCGGAGGGTCTTGGCATTCCTGATAAGGGCTTCTGCAGGCATGGCTGAGTGGAAGGCCGTCCTTTTCTTTCTTTTGTGATTATAAGGCAGAAACCTGAAAATGTAGGGAATTACATTTTTAAGTGTATGAAATCACAAAGAAATTACATTGTACCAAATTAGATTCCTAACCCCCACAGATAACCCTAATTAAAGTTTTGATATCAATTTTGGCCTGTATTTTGCACATAAATGTGTATTTTGTGTTAGTACATAAATTAAAGTAGAATCTCGATATATAGTGTTTTTTTTTTAAAGATTTTATTTATTTTTAGAGAGGGAAGGGAGAGAGAGAGAAACAGAGATACATCAATATGTGGTTGCTGGGGGCCATGGCTTGCAACCTAGGCATGTGCCCTGACTGGGAATCAAACCTGCAATGCCTGGTTCACAGCCCACGCTCAATCCACTGAGCTACGCCAGCTAGGGCGATATGTAGTGTTTTTAAATCAACAGTTCCTATTAAATTGAAGTTACAGCTAGTTAGCTGACAGAGCAGGAGAGCGCCCATATTTGTATCATCCAGCCTCCACATTAAGTCGAATTAGAGGCAAAAGCCCTTTTATAGTTGCACACAACCTTGGCTTTGCCTTTCTGTATCTCTTTCCGTGTCTGATTTTTACCCAGTGGGGAAAGAAGTCTTATTCTTCATGAATACATTAAGCCGGTCACCGCAGACTTCCACTTCCTTGAGGGAGCGGAGAGAGAGCTGGGGGAACCCCTGCTCCAAATGTAAGCGTGCTGTGCACATCAGTGAGCCACTCACTGCAGGATTTAAAAAAAAATTTTTTTAAGTAGAAAGTTCCAATTGTTTTTTTTAAGATTTATTTATTTATTTTTAGAGAGGGAAGGGAGGGGGAGAGAGAGAGAGAGAGAAACATCAATGTGTGGTTGCTGGGGGCCGTGGCCTGCAACCCAGGCGTGTGCCCTGACTGGGAATTGAACCTGCGACACTTTGGTTCGCATCCTGAGCTCAATCCACTGAGCTACGCCAGACAGGGCAGGATTTTTTTTTTAAGATATAAAAATGTAATTTTTATAGGGAAGGACAGGGAAGGACATACGGACTGTTGGGCGGGACAGCTGTGCAGGGAAAGGATGACCCAGGCTCCGGGCAGCCCAGGTGTCCCCCCCAAGGCCAGCTCTCTGTCAGGTGTCTGCTCTACAGGAGAGGACTTGAGGTTCTGAAAGACGTCCCTAAGTGCTCCGTGGGCCCCACGGCTCGGCGCTCTGGAGGCTGCCGTGCTCTCTCCCCGGAGGCTCAGGCCTCCAGTCGCCCTTGTGGGCTGGACTCGGTTTCTCCTGGGAGGCTCCCATCCAGGCAGCGGTTCAGGGCGTGCTCCTGGAGCTCGGTCCCCGACGTCCGAGACCTTCCCGAGCTCCGCCTGCAGCCTGCCAAGTGCCAGCTTGGACGCCGGAGATAAATAATGGTCTTGCAGCAGCTCAGCAGTCAGCTGGGCTCATTTATGTGACACAAATAAGCTCATTGACCTGATTTAGCTCAGGGAAGAACTAGAGTCGAGTCAAATGTGATCTTTTAAAGCCCCGTCTTTTCACTGCAGCCTTTTCAGACCTGCAAGGACGGCCAGCCGGCCTGCCGCCGGGTGAAATGATGCCCGTGGGCGCTGTTTCCAGGGAAGAAGGGGGAGAGGACAGAGACGCAGAGAATGAAGGGGCTTGGTGGCACCGGCACCAACAATTGCTTTCTGTGCCACTTGGTGGCACCAGTTCCATAGGTTTTCTGTCCTCAGCAGAGTCTTTGTCAAGAGACCGTGGGACCCCTGCCTGTGTGGACTCTCTCTCCCTGAAACAAGGAAGCTGTCCTATAGATGAATGACCACCTGGGGGAGATGACAAATCGGTCCTCTCCTGGTCTCGTCGAGTCTGTGCACGGGCACACAGGAAAGCAGCCTCCGGTCAGCCGCCGGTGCTGTCCGAGACCCGAGGCGTAACCAGGTGTCCCCCCTTCCTCCGCCTCGCCCGTTCCCCGGGGGGAAAGGAGGGTGCCCGTGTGACGTGCTCACACGGCACCACGCTGCATATGCACGGTCACTTTTAAGGGGGGCAGGTGTTCTTTTGCATCGTCACCTTACAGAGGAAGGCTCCGGTGCATGAGTTAAATTTTGCTCAAGATGGCACCACGGGATGGGGAGCCACGTGCAGACTAAGAGCTCTCGGAGGTACACGCAGGCCCAGGGGGCAGGCACCCTGCCTCGGCACGCTGATTACCAGTGGCCGTCTGCCAATCCTTTCCTTCAGGCTTATTACATCCTAACGGCCATTCTTAGGAGGTAGGTAGGTCTTTTTGTCCTGGAAGTACTTTGCACAAGGACACACTGTCTTGGTGCTTTAAACCAGGGTATCTATTGAAGCCAGGCCTTTCTTCCTCTGGAACCTCGACTTTGAGGCCGTGGGGTGCACGTGGGGTGCAGGAAGCCCCGCACTGCACTGGGCTCTGAGTGCTACGGAGAAGCGAGGTTCGGATTTCTCTCAAGTCTGCTCTTGGGCCTTGGGCTGGGGATCATCCTTGATTCACGCTAAATGTTTCTCCTCCTAGCTGCTGGCCCCCGCCAGGAAGGGTCTCTGAAGAATGTATCGGAAGGAGAGCTCGGCCTCGCAGGGCAACCCTGGTGAGAGGGCTGTGTGTGAATATCCTCTGAGCAGAGTCTGTGTAATGGGCTTGATGGTGTCCCCTCAGCCCCAAATGCATGTGCTGAAGGTCCCACCCCAGTACCCTGAAGTGTAACTGTGTTTGGAGATAAGACCTTCAAAGAGAGGATTACATTAGAATGAAGCTGCTAGGGTGGATTTTAATCCAATAGAATTGGTTCCTTGTGAGAAGATGCGGTGGGGGGGAGGGGGGAGGGGGAGGGTTAGGCCCCAAAGCTATGTGCCACCAAGGTGGAAGGCCTCAAGAGAAGCCAGACCTAACCACACCTTGATCTTGGACTTCCAGCCCCCAGAAGTGGGAGAAAATAAACTTGTCTAAGCCACCCAGTCTGTGTTGGCTCCAGTGACTGGTGCGGCCCTTGAAGGAGGTACGGCCCTGAGCTGTCACACCCGTCGAAGGCAGCACAGGGCGGGAGGAGCGCTGACTCGCACTGACGGAGTTCCTTCAGGCCCCACCAGTGTGTCCTGCTTCTGGGCCTGTTCGCCCACCTGGGAAAGTGTGGGTGCAGGATCATGCCCACCTGGGAAAGTGTGGGTACAAGGGTCCTTCCCGGGCATTCTGGGATTCTAGTTGGTAGCTTCCAGGACCCGGGAAGTGTTGGTTTAAACCAGGGCTGTTTAACTGGAGGGGGAATTTGCGCACCCCCACCCCAACCAGGGAACATTGCCAATGTATGAAGACTTTAAAAAAATTAAGTATTGGGGTGACACTGGTTAATGAAATGACATAGGTCTCAAGTGTGCATTTCTGTGACACATCACCTGTGTATCGCATTGCTTACCACCCAGAGTCACCATATATTTGAGCCCTGAAGACATTCTTGTCACCAGTGTGTAGGTGAAGGGGCTGTGGGCATCCAGTGGGTAGAGGCCAGGCATGCTGCTCGATACCGCACGGTGCACAGGATCCCCTCCGCACAGAATCAGGGGGCCCCACGTGTCCCTGGTGCCGAGGTGGAGAACCCTGGGCTAGGCTCTGTTGCCCCCTGAATGGCGATGGCACCGACTCAGCAGGTTTCACTCTCGGAGAGCCGGGTGCTGGGGAGACGGGAGCTGAACGAAGGCCTCTGGAGTTTCAAGTTGAGCTGGCCGAGGGGCTGCCCCGCTGTGCATTCCCACCAGCAACGCATGAAGGGTCCAGGGTCTCCACATCCTCACCCGCACTGGTTATTGTCTGTCTGTCTGATGACAGCCGTCCTGGGGGTTACCAAGTGGTGTCTCGTGTGGCTTTAACACGCGTATGACGGACGGCTAGTGATGCTGAGCATTCATGCGTTTGTTGGATGTTTGTACATCTCCTTTGGAGAGAGAGCTACCCTCATCCTTTGCCTGCTTTTAAATTGAATTATTTTTAAATAAGAGTTCTTTATAGTGCCTTATGAGATATATGACGTGCACGTGTTGTCTCCTATTCTGTGGGTTGTCATTTCACCCTCTTGATAGTGCTCTTTGAATCACAGAACTTTAATTTCGATGAAGTTCATCATATCTAATTTCTCTTCAGTGGCTGTGCTTTATCCAATACCACTTGATTTTCAACGATAATATTCCTTGGAATGGCTATAATATAGGAGGGTAATGATTTGATTGTTACTTGCTTAAAGCTCTTTGTTTCAGATGCCTCCGGCGCCTTCCTCCCCACCCCCGCTGATACCTCTCTTCTGAGGACACCTGACCCAGACCACCAGCCACTGGCACATTTCGTCGGGTCCCTGTAGCCTTGACAAACACCTCCTGCAGACACCCTTTCCTCCTCCACGGGTGTGTTTAGCAGTGCTCACACCTCTTCAGAACAGTTGACGCGGTGCACGGGAGTCCCAGCACTACGGCTTCAGGTGCCCTCTGTCCTTGTCAACGGCCGCCACCAGTGCAACCTTGCAGGTCCATGTCGCCATCTGCTGGCAGTGATGGGAAAGTGCAATGGCAGGAGCTTGAAGATTCTGCAAATAACCTTTCCCTTGATTCACTTCCCCAGGCCAGAAGGTCCAGTACCTGCTCATGCTTTTCTTTCTGGCTTACTCCTGTTGCTGCGAAAGGTTTTTACGCCTGTGGATCCCGTGTTTAACTATCGAGACACTCACTAAAACGGAATCTCTTTTCTACGAGGCAAGGAAACTTGCGTGGTTCTTGCTCCGTGGGCAACTCCTGGTACATGAAAAATTTCATCGTGGAGTGGGAAGCAGTACTTCGCCCCAGGAGAGGAAAGGCAAGTGATACAAGTCGTGTCTTGTATCTGTTGGCAATATCATAATTGTTGGGCCTCTGACTCTGCAATTCCTTCAGGTGTATCATTGTAGCTGCTTCTCCTGGCCCCCCCAGGCAGATGCATTGTGAGGGGGGGAATGCAGCCCTGGAAAAGGTAAGTGCCCGACCTCTGTCTTCTAGAACAGCCCGGGCAACGACATGCTCTTCTTGCCATGCGTGCTAGGACGGCCAGCGTGTGACATCACCGGTACCGAGTGCGGTGCCTTCCGCTCTGGTTTCGCGAGTATTCATCGAATGAACAGAAAAAAGGAAGTAGCTCCTGTGTCCTGCCCCCCGGCCCCCTTTTCTCCCCGCCACACTCGGGCGTCTTCTGTCCCGTCCCAAAGGCCTCGCTCGCCCCGGTGGACGTTGGCGATGTTGCGCAGCGCGAGGACACGTCTCCGTGGCTTTCCCTTCAGTCTGCACCGAAGGGGGGTTTTCTGTGTGACTTTACGATAATGTGCGGAGACACACGGACGCCAGTGTCCGCAGCAGCATTATCCACAGCGGCCAGAAACAACGCAGATGCTCGTCCACAGGTGAGCGGATGCACGAAATGCGGCCCCTCCACAGGATGGGATGGAATTCGGCCGTTCAGAGGCACGAGGTACCGACGCAGGGTGCAGCACGGGGGCCCTGAAAGGGTGATGCTGAGGGGGAGGAGCCACCTAATATCTAGTCCCATTTCTACGAAACGACCAGAAGGCAGATGAATAGTTACAACCGCTTCACTCCGTGACTGTAGCTCAAGGGCAGCCACAGACATAAATACACAAATGGGCATGGCTGTGTTACAATAAAACTTTATTTACACGGGTCGAGAGCCATGGTTTGCTGGCCTCTGGTGTGCTGGACCAGCCTTATTGGCCCAGATGCCTTCGTCAGCGCGGCTCCCTTTTTAAAGAGACTAAGTGCTAGAAAAACTGGAATCTTTTCCTCGGCGCTCCGGGGAAGGCTGCAGACAACGACGAATGGCCACCTTCAGAGAAAGGCCGCGCCCAAGTGGGAGCGGCAGGAACCTGGAGGTGTCATCCTGCAGCAGATGCCGAGAAATGCAGATCCTACCCTCTTCCCACTGTCCCTCAACGGAAGGCTGGGCGTTTTTAATTAGCTAATGTTGGCAAATTGCTCTGAAGAAAATTGTAAAATGTTTCGTGCTACAAGTGCCAAGACTCCTAATTAGCTTTCCTTAAAGATACCACCTGGAAGTGTGATATTTTGCTGCTTGAGGTCCACGCCAGCAAGAACAACCTGCAGATCAGAAACCGGTCTTTAAGCAAACATAACTGAATATAAACGGATCTCTGCAATCGACATCACATTTTCTTCCTTCTGTCTAATCTGATTCCTAGCAGCTGGGATATTACACCGCGCGAATGGAGATTTTTTTTTTTTTCTCTCTCCGAGAGCCTGGTGGCAACGGGGCATGAAACAAATTAACCCATCCATTTGTTGCTGCCGACGTTGCCTTTTGGATTTTTAGCTTGTGTACCGGAGGCCCTGCCCTGGCGCGTCAAGGTTACAGAGAGAAGGAGGCTGGCAGCCACTCAATCATCCAGCAGGGCTGGCTCTCAGGTACCCCAGGCCGGGAGAGAGGTGTGCATGCTCTGTCGCTCTTAACAGCTGGATAATGAATTTGCTCTCCAACATTCTTGTTTCACGTGGAGGCAGCGGCGACAGCAGCAGCATCTGATCTGTGTCACCGGCAGGAGCGAGTGAGATGTAGTTCACGGGGACCTCAGCCACCGACGTGCCTTGGTTTGGAATCTCCAGGCTCTGGTGAAGCCCTGGCCGAACTGGGGGGCCAGGCCTGGGTGAGAGGAGACAGCAGGGGTGAGGCAGGGGTGGGCCAGGATCCTCAGCCTTTGCACTGCTGATGTTTGGGGCCACTGGCAGGGGGGTGGGGCTGGGGAGGGAGGGGTAGGACGATGAGCAGCGCCCCTGGCCTCTGCCCACTGGATGACCACCCTTCCCCAGTTGTGACAAAAATGTCTCCAGACATCGCCAAGTTTGGGGACAGTTGCCCCTAGTTGAGAACAGCTGGGTTGAGGGAGGGGTGGTGCTAGGAGTCAACGCTTCCCAGGGAGGCATTTGGTGTGGGGACCCAGCTTCATTCTGATTCCTTTCTGTGCCCCACTCCCCCATTTGATCCATCAGCAAGCCCCACAGGCGGCCTCAATGGGACGTTCTGAACTAGACCACTTCCTGCCGGCCCACCTCCCCTGCTCTCGTTCGAGCCCCCACATCCGTGTGGATGACGCCAGCAGCCCCCCACCTGGTCCTCCTGACCCCTCGGCTTCCCACGGCCTGTTCTCCACGCAGCGGCCGGAGGGACCCTTCGGAAGGTCCCCCTGGAGCACCTCGCTGTCCTGCAGGGGAGCCCCAGGCTCCAGCGCACTGAGGCGGGAACCCCCAGTTCTCCCGGGCAGTGTGGCCCACGAGCACCTCCCCGGCCTCTGTGCCGTCCCCTCTGCCACAGATGTCCTTCAACTCCCCTTGGCGCTCTGCTCGAACGTCCCTCTCCGGAGGCCTTTCCTGACACGGAAGAGCACACAGCTGTCTTCTCTAGCCCAGGGGTCCTCAGCCTCGGCACCAATGACAATTGGGGCCCCACAGTTCTTTGTGGTGGGGGCTGTCCTGTGCATTGTATGTTAAGCAGCATCCCCGGCCCCTCCCACCAGATGACCGTGGCGCCCTCCCACCCGATTGTGACAACCAAAAATGTCCCCTGGGGGGCAACATTGCCCTGGCTGAGACCCACGGTTTCCTCATGGCACTCGGATGGGTGGACACCCTACTGATACCAGAAAAGTCAGAGTTCACGCTGCCTGCCACCGCCAGAACCGATAAGCAGAGACACGGATGCACCTCCATGGGTGCTTTATTCAGATGCGGCGCTCTGGGAAGATGAGGGGTTACGAACCCTAAAAAACTGTCTTAACACCTCATCTCAAGCCAACCTTTTTTTTATAAGGAGAAGAGGGTGGGTAAGGGGTCTGGCATTCAGGAGGAGGGTTGATCAGGTAAAAGCTGCAGCCTGAGACTTTCCGAGCATCCCTTCACCTGCCGAGTGGTGGCTCCTCATCTGCATCCTGGTCGCTGGACGCTCCCTCCCGGGAGCACAGCGGCCCCGACGCCGCCCGGACGGCTTGCAGTCCGCCCGGAGCACAAGGTCCACCTGCAGTGGGTCTCCTGGGGCCGGGGTGGGTCTGGCCATACATGCCAGCTCCTGGGACAGCAGCTTTCCACCTGCAGTAATCACTAAGTCTGTCAGCGATAACTGAAAGCTACAATGTGTAACTCTTGAGTTCCCCCATCACTTATCTGTTTGTCGTCTTCACTGGGAAACAAGTTTTGTGAAAGCAGGGACTTGGGTTCGTCCCCTGCTGCACTTCCAGAGCGAAGGACGGAGTTTGGTGCAAAGTAGGTGTTCCATAAGTGTGTTCAATGTTACGAACTTCATGATTCTGGACAGCCAGTGTGGTGATGGGTCATGGCATTGGGCAGGACTGGCCGGCCTGCAGAGTGTGTGCTGTGCTTCTAGACAAATCGAAGTGCTGGGTCTCGGACTCCCCTGAGTTCTTTAAAGCACAGAGAAACCTTCAGGAAGCCTAGGCTAGCCCAGAAGTGCCTATTGGGCAGGTCGGGGGCAGAGCTGCGTTTCTCCGTGGGCACCAGCTGAGCCTGCAGGCCACGCTTGGAGAGCCCCTTGGCTCTGTTAAGAGTGAGCCGTCCTGGCCCGCAAGCATTTGCAAACTGAAGGACTCGGCTGGTCTGGGAGTTGGGAGAGCACTCTAACCTGTGTCCGTGGGTGCACCGAGGGTTTTCTTTCTGGCTGCAGGTGGTCCCTAGAGTTTGGTGGGTGAGGGTGATTTTCTCCCTTCATTCCTCCCAGCGTCACTGAAACATCAAGGGGACGGCTGTGGTGCGGTGGGGTGGGCCCACAGGCAGGGCCACTTCCTGCTCTGTTCTGCTCTTGCCGCATGTGCATGCGCTCCTGGAGCTCGCAGGCCACCTCCCCGCCCTCTGCCCTAGCTGAGGCGGAGCTCCGAGAGACGTGTGGGGATTAGGAGGAGCCTGACTTCAGACTGAGGCCCTTCCACCAGCTGGGTGGCTGTGGGCAGATGACTGGCCGAGGCTCAGTTTGCCGATCTGTGCAACGGGGATAACACCGAGCTGTGCTGTCACGAGGACTGGATGAGAGGAGCGGTGTTCTGCACCTGGCGTGGCCAGTGTAAGCATTCCGGCAGGGGTTGCGGTTCTTTCCTCCGTAGCGGGGCTCTCGCGTTGAACCCACTCAGCCCGCGGTGAGGTTCACCTGCCTCCCCTCTTCTCCTGGAGAGTTTGGCTCCTGCTGCCTCCTCTGTGTCATCTGTCCCCCCCAGCGAGTGGCTTCCCCCTCCTGACTGCGCCCCCCTCCCCTCCCGGCATTCGTATCTCATCACTGATTACACCGTATTAGCCGCCGTGATTGTTCTCCGGCTTGGCACCTCATTACTGAAATAAAGTTAACATTAATGGGAGTCCTGCAGCTCATCCCTCTGCTCACCTCTCCTGGAAATGCGTTCCAGTGATTAGCAGGAGAGACACATGCATATATTCATTTGGAAACCGCTCCCCTTGTCCCTCCCCGTCTCCCCTCCTCCCCCCTCAGCCCCCTCCTCCCTTCCCATCTACCCGCAGTCACCGCTGAGACGGAAGCCAGGGGGCCTTTCAGCTGCCAGCAGATGGACGAGGCAGTGCAATTGGCCTGAACTAGGGCAGGGCAGGGCTTTGGGAGCAGCCAACTTTTCCCGCAGAAAAACTCATCTGTGTCCTTTGGGTGGGCATAATTATAAACAGATCAACCCACAAGACAAAAGACCTCAAAGTGTGACAGACCTGGGGGTGTGGCCCAGCCTTGCCCCTTTCTGGCAAAGACACCTCGGCGGAATTGCTTTCACCTTGATGCTGGGCAGTTGCGTCTCTGGTGGAGAGGGAAGCTGGCTAGCATGGCACGGCCGTGCCGGGTGAATGTGGAATTGCCCGGCGCCACGGTGCCCCCATTGCCTGCGCGGTTCACTTCCACCCCCTGGGCCCAGGAACCAGAGGTCCGGTGCATGCATGGGCTCCGTGCGGCCCCCAGTGTCAGGATGGGGGCACTCCAGAGCCACCCCGTGCCAAGCACAGTGGAGCCTAATTACTCAGTGGTATAGTATCATTTGTAAGAACTTGGGAGAAACTCGCTCCCCTGGCCCCTGGGGAACCTGCAGACCAGCCAGCTTCCGACCCGCAGACAGATGATCCTCCTCCGTGGGACTCTGGGGCAGGGCTCCCAGGGCCACTCAGGTAACCCGGCTCCTGTCCTGCAGTTTCTGTGTCCTGATTAAAGCTGGGGGCGGGCAGGATGACCCCCCCGCAGCTCCCACCCGGCAGCAGCCAGGTCCAGGGAGCAGGAGAAGAGTGGGGGGGGGCGGGGGCTGCACCCAGAGTCCCAGACGCCCTCCCTCACCCTCCGTGTCAAGGAGACATTTTCAGAAAGGTTTGACACAGCATCCTCGCCGAGCCCTTTGCCAGAACACAAGGTGGAGGCCCCTGGAGGACTTTAAGCCGGCTTCTGTTAACAGAGCAGTCCGTCTGCATATGATAATCATGCCGCTCCACTTCCCCGTCAAGCAGCTGTTCCCACAAAGAGGGACAATAGCCCAGCCCCACCCCTTTGAGGGCTGATTTCAGTCTTGTCTTTGCCAGTGCCAATTCTTTGATCAGTTTTCACTTAGGATCTGGAGGGCATGTTACAAAGTGCTTTGGGCTGGCTGCCAAGAGGCACCTCACTGGAGCATGACAAGGGCCCTGAAGTGTCAGTGTGGGGAGGGAGACAGAGCTCACAGGACGCCTTTTAAAAAATAATTATATTTGAATTTTAAAAGCAATCTTCATATATGTTAGTGGATTCATTTATATGGAAAACTATGCTGGTTCTTCCACCCTTTTAATATTTGATGTTGCGTCAGCCTCCTTGAGAGCTGGGATAAGCATTCCGTGGCTTCTTGGGGATTTTTGGGCTCCTGGGTTAAGAGGGAACGATACTGCGGTTGTTTCTTTACCATTCATCTCTCCTCTGCCCCCTTCGCCCAGTGCCACCCCCACGTGCTTTGTTGCCAGAGGATTTGAGGGGCAAGGGGGGCCACGGGGGGCCCAAAGCACATTTGGTTTGTCGGTGGTGGGAGTGATAATAGTATCTATCATTTATTTCATTTTTTCATTGTGCAATAAAATACACAAAACAGAGAAGCTAGCATTTTAGCGGTTTTTAGGTGTGCGGTTCGATGGCATCCAGTACCTTCCTACTGCCATGTAAGCGTCACCGCCACGCGTCCCCCCGAAACCTCTCGCTGCCCAGCGCTGACACTCTGCCCCGGTAAACACTAACTCCCCGTTTTCTCCCCGCCCCCCCCCCAGCCCTTGGGAACTGGGCTTCTGTTACTTTCTGTCTCTATGAATGTGACGACCCTAGGGAATCTCGTAGAAGTGGAGTGCTACAATATTTCTTCCCGACTCTTGTCTTGTCTTGATTCCTTGCACTCCGCAGAAGGAGCTCGAGGTTCATTCATGTCGCAGCAGGCCGGGACTTCCTTCCTTTCTACCTCTGAGTAGCGTTCTATTTATGTACATCGCCCGCTCAGGTGTGCATTCATCTGTTGACGGACGTGTGGGTTGCCTACCATTTACGGACGCTCATGGTTTGCCGCCAGCCACGTCAGGTGTTTACCGGCGCACAGGTTTCTAATTTAATTCTCGGAGATGCCATCTCATGGTCAAGGAAAGGAAGCGTGGAGAGATGAGAGGCCTTGCTCGAGGTAACCTGCCATTAATTAATGGAACCGAAATTTGATTTCAGCGCCGTCTGACTCTGCAACTATAGTTCTCAAGTGTTGCGAGGCTGTCTGTGTAGGTGAATCTGTTAAAAATAAAGATTCCGCCCTGGCTGGCATAGCTCAGTGGATTGAGCTCAGGCTGCAAACCGAAGTATCGCAGGTTCGATACCCAGTCAGAGCACATGCTTGGGTTGCAGGCCATGACCCCCAGCAACAGTACATTGATGTTTCTCTCTCTCTCTCTCTTTCTCCCTCCCTTCCCTCTCTAAAAATAAATAAATAAAATCTTTAAAAAAATAAATAAAGATTCCTGGGCCTTGTCTTCAGCTCTTCTGGTTCAGGAGGTGGGGGGCAGGGATTTGTATCTTAACACGCACCCTCCTCCCACGTAGGTTCCAGACCCGGAGCTTGCTCTGCGCGCTAGGCGGGCTGGGGTTTGGACTCCTATCCTGTTCCACCGCGTGCCTCGGGGAACTGGAGGCAGCTTCCCCCAAACATTTTAAGATACGATGAGCACGTTTTTCAGGGTGAGCGTGCCTGTTTGCCACCGAGCTCCTTAGCAGCCCGAGTGGAGAGTGAAGCAGGAGCAGCCACCCATGTGTGCGCCTCCCGACAGGAAACATGCCACCAGGAGCCAGCCATTGGGTGCACTTTGCACCGAGGTCTCCTTATCGAGAAGACCCCGAGCCTCAGCGGGAAATCGTCAGGAATGCCCCCACGTCGGAGTGCGGCGAGACCATCGCAGGGCCGCGTCTTCCGGACGAGCCGCGGTGCCCTGCCCGCACGCAACCGGGTAGAAACAGGCCCGGAGACAAAACCGCACCGAGGGGCGTGAGGCCTGCCTGCCTGCCTGCCTGCCTGGCTGCCTTCTTCTGCCGCGGCGGCGTAACCGCCCTGCGCGTTCTGAAGCAGATCCACTGTTCCTCGGGAGAGGGCCCAGGCCGGCCTCGCCGCTCCATTCTCTCCAGCTCCTCTCCCGCGCCTGCAGGTCCCCTGGACCCGGAGCGTGGAGCCCAGCGGGGGGCCTCTGCTTTGATGACGAGGACGCTCGTCGTCTTTAAAGTTTTCGGAGCCTTTGGCCTCCAACCAGTGGCCAGGCTGGCCCGCTTCCTTCGGCATGCAAGAAAAGCGGCTGTCTGGTTGAGTGAGCCCTGCTATAAATCAAAGTGTCACCACTTAGCCAGCAGAAGTGATTTAATTAATCCGCTGTGTTGTCCCCTGAGCATCCCTCCACCTGACTGCTAATCAACTTCCATCAGCAGGAGGAAAATGCAGGCCCCCTTTTTCTGAGCCACATTGCGTGAGATGAAGGAGGAGAGGGCGGGGGAGAAAAAGTTAATTGCAGCGGGGAGCTCAAACTGTCACGAGAAGAAAGTCTCTTGTCTGGCATCTGCCTCTTTGTGCAGCCGTCGTCCCCGTCTCGGGTGAGCTGCAGGAGAGGACCGGGTCTTAGCGATATTAATATAGACATTATCTATTGTCCATATCTATTTATCAGAAATAATATCTTGCCTGGAAACCCGTGACAGCTGGCATATTGCAAAAAAGGGACCGTTCTTTGATCGCCCACCCAGTATTTAGGCCTTTAAAACACACACACACACACACACACACACACACATGGAAAAACCTTCACTGATAATCAGATAAAATTGAGAGTTTATGTGTCTCTCTCTCAGGCACAGGGGCATTTTTTGACAGACGACCACCCCAATTTTTCTGTCACAGGCAGGCGGAATAAACGCAACCCTTCCTCTGCAGTGTAATTAGGCTGGGCTGGTTAATCCGCCAGGGCTTTGCAGGTGGAACAGCCGTTGTGATGAGAACTCCTTCTTGAGGAGCTTCTGTTTTGCTTGTATCTCATGTGAGGCACAGCTAATACTGTTCCATTTTATAGGCAGAAGAACCCGAGGCAAACGAGGGTCAGGGAAATTTCCAGAAAGTTGCAAAAAGTGTTCCGAAACTGGGATCCATCCCTTGTTGGGGGCGGGGAGGGACCTGGGGAGGGAGGCCCAAGGTTCCGTTTTAACCGCACGGGTTTATCTGGAATTGTGCTTTTTCCCCCTGATGACTGAATACTTCCACTGTAAAAAAAAGAAGCATACAGAAAGTCTCTTTAGTAGGACGAAGACCAGAAAATCTTTTATCTGATCCAAAAAACCCCTGGACATCTTGCATCAATTATACAGGAACTGTGGTTTTTCCCACTGGAGGTAGCCCCACCCCACCCCCCAAGCAGAGATGGAGTTCCCGCCCTACGTGGGTGAGTCATTCCGTCTCTAAAGACGGGGTGGGGGCAGCGTCTGCCTGGCCGGAACACTGCGTTTCAGCGCAGATGTGCCTGCGAGCGGAGCCTCTGCTGTAGTCAAGTTGACGGACGTGGCTTTTACGGGCAAGATTGCCCTGGAATCTAATTCCACTAACTCCCAGCACCCGGGGCTTGCAAGGACTTTGCTGGGCACTTCCACACATGGCCTCTTTTGTTTGTGCATAATGACCGCTGGGCCAGGGCCACCTCTAGAATTTTGGATGGATGACAGGGTGAATGACAGAGTGCTTCTCCATTATTAAGTCGAAATCTGGTTACTATGCAAATGTAGGGCCACCTTAAAGGGAAAGAGCCATCAAAAGAGAGCACAGGCCCCCCCCCCCCCCCCAAACACATGGGCAGATCTGGTGAACAGTGGAGGTGTGTGTGGTTCATCCAACGCTAGGGGGCAGTAGTCCCCCCACCACGCCCCCACTCCCCACCCCCGCCCCCACCCCCAGCTTCTCTAGGAACCCCTTCCCCTTGCCTGAAGGAAGACCAGGGAGGACTGGGCAGGGGAAGGGGCAGAGCAACTGGCTTCTCCGAAACTGGAGCTCACTGGCACCCAAAGGGGGGGGGGGCTCCTCCTTGAGAGGGCGAGTTCCTGCCCGGGCTGTGGCTGGGGGCACTGTGAAAAGGGCCGGGATTGGAGTCACTCCAAACCTGGGGAAGGTGTGACGGTGCCCCTGACTGCCGGCCTCTGGGTGTGTCTCTCTCCGGACTCAGTTTCCGAATCTGCAGAATGGGAGTACCCATCTCGCAGAGTGAGCGCAGGATGAAGCACCACCACGTGTACAAAAGTCCCCACACAGCGCTGGGCACCTCGCTCATTCCTTTCACCAGCCCTGTAATCTGTGCTAAAATATGCTTGATTTGACAGCAGGGACCCCCAAAACCCCAAGCCCGCCATCCCTGTCTCCCTCTGAGGCAGCCTGCGGAGAGTGCCCGCCCCTGAGCTCGGGCTCTCGGACCCCTGTCTCTCCGCCCAGCGGGCCGTCACAGACACGGTGGCGACGCCCCGTTCCCGCGTGGACCTCTCGTTTCAATTTCCAGGGTTTGCTCTACGGCCAGTCATCGCCCTCCAGGCTGCTGTTGGGCGTGTGTGTGTGTGTGTGTGTGTGTGTGTGGCAGCCAGAGAGCCCTTTATTGCTGCTTTGTTTGTTTTTATGCCCAGTTTAGAAACCTCTGCTCCGACATTTGCCGGGGTCGCAGACAGGAAGGGAACGGGGCTGATGTTCCTCCAGAGCCGCTGCCGCGACACATCTGTAATTGGAAAGCAGAGCGGTCCCCCTCGCCTTGCCACGCGGCCATAAACATTTCATTTGAAAGGGAAGGCGGCCTTATTGTGCCCAGGGGTTGCATCGTATGCAAACAGGTACGCATTAAAGGAAGTCTCCTAAGTGAGAAACGGCGAGGCACGAGGAAACGGATGGCAAAGGGCTGCCAGCCTTTCTTTCAGACACCCCGCCGGCCGCTGGGGGCTGACCGCAGCTCTTTCCTGCGTCCTTGAATGGGAAGCGTGTTTTCTTTCTCTCAGTTAATCGCCTTCTCAAGAGGAACGTGGTCAAGGTGGTGCCCAGAGGTTCACGGCAGGTCCGTAGTCCCTCGGGAAACATTTGCTGAGCACCTACTCTGCCCGCGTCTGCACTCAGTGACAAATAAGACACGGGCCCGTGCCCTGTCCCGTAATTATAATACCCAACGGTGAGCGCCACACGGGGCAAGTGGATTCACAGTGTGGGAAGGCACAGGGGCAGTCGGGAAAGGCTTCGTGAAGACGTTCGCCAGGTGGAAAAGGAGGAAGGTTTGGGGGCAGAGGGAAGAGCTTCTGCAAACCGCGGGAGAGGTATGGAAAGGCCAGAGCCGTCCAGTGGGGCCGTTGGACGCTGATGTGCCCTCCTGCACACCAGACAGCAGGCTCGCTGCTTTAAGGTACATCATCTCTCTGAAGTCTTCAACGACCTGCAAAAAGTTGGGGGTATTATCCCTGTTTTTCAGAAGGTGCTGGGAGAGACTGCATTGCTTGGCTGAGGTCAGGGCTAGTGAGCGAGAGCGGAGAGTGGAGATTTCCCCCCCAAGTCTGCTCCCTCCACCTCACATGCCCCCCCCCCCCAGCAAGGCACTGCGGGGTACGGCTGGCAGGGAGAAGATGGAGCTGGGGAGGTGCAGGGGACCGATTGCAAAGGCCTCTGCACGCTGCGCTGTGGAGTTTGGACTTTTTCCTGTAGGCAGTGGGAAGCCAGCAGAGGTTTTTAAGTGGATATTGATCCCGTTACCGATGGGAGATGGATGGGAGAAATGCGGTGTCCGACTGTGGCCCGGAGCCATGCTCTCGGTGCCGCCAGCGCGGCTCTCGTCCCGCCCCCTGTAGGGCCCGCTGTTCGGGGAAGAGGAGCCTCTCCAGCAAAGTGGGAAGGGGGCCTTTATTTATTTGTTTGTTTGTTTGTTTGTTTAGGTGTGTATTTATTTTTGGCTTGGATATGCTGTTTTGTTTTTTGCCATAAAGCTCACACAAGCATGTAAGTCATTTAAAAAAAAAAAGTGGTGTGAAAACAGAAATGAAAGTAAAAGTCTCCTTTCAACTCCTGTCACCCCCCCAGAGGTAACCGCTGTTAACCACTTCTGGAATAGAAATATATATGTGTCGCCATTTATTTACGTATTCGTGACTAGTTAATACACGTGCAGGGGTCGGCAGTGAAAAGAGGTTTGCGGTGAAAACCCTGTCTGCCACTGCTGTCCCCAGCTGTCCTGTTCTCTTCCCGTGTCACCATTTGCTTGTGTTTATGCAGAGATGGTTACGCAGGTGCAGACTTCTGTCTGCGCGTGTTCTTCCTCCGCTTCTTTTAAGTGCAGAGCTATGTCGAGCATTATCTGCCCTGTTGTACTCCTTGCTCTTCTGGAAAGATGATTTTTTAAAACTCTAATGTTTAGATCATACTTGCCAGGTACCAAGAACTCTTCTAAATGTTATCTATGCATCGCCCCATTTAACCCTATGATGTGGACACTGGGTACAGCCCCTGTTTGCCAGGGAGGAAACCGAGGCACAGAGACAGTGCCTTACCCAAGGTCATTCATTCAGTGAGTGCGTGAGCCCTGACATTGGGCTGGAGCCGAAATCAGGCGGGAGAGGCAATGCCAGCAGCTGGTCAGGGCTGGTCTGATGATGTTCCGATCTGGCCTTTTATTTTTTAAATATTTTTATTTATTTATTTTTAGAGAGGGAAGGGGGGGAGAGAGAGAGAGAGAGAGAAACAAACATCAATGTGCAGTTGCTGGAAGCCATGGCCTGCAACCCAGGCATGTGCCCTGACTGGGAATCAAACCTGCGACACTTTGGTTCGCAGTCCATGCTCAATCCACTGAGCTATGCCAGCCAGGGCCCGATCTGCCCCCCCCCCCACCGCCTTTTCATATCAGTGTATCTTGGAGAGTCTTCCAGATCAGCACATATAGATTTCTTAATTCTTTTATGTGGCTGCCTAGTTAATTTTAGTGACTTTATCACTGGCCTATGGATGGATATTTGGTTTGTGTCTGATGCCCTCACACATAGCGATGCTGCTGAAACACCCACGTATGTACATCTTGAGGAGCTTGAGCAAACAGATCTGGAGACTAAGTTCCTAGAAGTAGACTGGCTAGTCGCGGGGGCATGCCTCTTTAAATTTAGTGGCTATCGTTAAATCGCACTACAAACAGCTGCACCCACTTACCCTCCCCCACGAGTGCGTGGAGGTGCTGGTCTCACACCCTCACCCAGCCTGGGTCTGATCCACCTGTTTAGTCTTTGCCCATCCAACTGCTGAAAATTTGGCTCATTTTAATCCACCTGCATTCCGAGTGCATTTGTTCATGTGTTTATTGGCCATTTGTTTTTCTTTTATGAACTGTTTTTCCCTGTCCTCTGTACATTATGTATTTTGGCTTTGTCTTTTTCCTGGAGGCACATACGTGCTCTCTGAATACTAAAGAAATGTGTTACAAATATTTTTCCACTTGTTTGTTTGCAGTAGTAATTTTTTTCCACCATATAGAAGATTTTAACTTTTATGTAGTTGGATTTATTTCTTTTCTTATGGCTTTTGTGTTTTGTGTTTACCTTTTTCTCTCCACAATTATGTATCTTTTATGGCCAATTTGTTTTGTCCTTAGTCTTTTTATGGTTTTAATTTTTAAATGGAAGGCTAGTCCATTTGGAATTTATTTTGGTGTAAGGAGGGACATAGTGTGCAGCTACTCCCTATCCAAACCCTGGCTAGATTTTTTTTTTTTGCAGAAATTTATAGGCTGACCCTAAAATGCATGTAGAAATGCTGGGGACCCAGCTGGCCAACACAGTCTTGAAAAAGAACAAAGTTGAAGGACTCCTGATTTCAAAACATACTACAAAACTACACTGATAAACACAGCATGGCACTGGCATAGGGATACACACAAGGATCAGTGAAACAGAGAGCTGTGTCCAGGGATGCACCCTTACATTCATGCCAATCGATTTTTGACAGCGGTGCCAAGACAGCTCAATCGGGGAAAATAGTTTTTTTTTAACAAATGATGATGCGTCAACTGAATAGTCACGGGCAAAAGGTTGGATTTGGACCCCTACCTCACACCGTATATAAAAACTAACTCAGAACGAGTCAAAGACCTAAATGTAAGAGCTAAGCTGTGACAACACTTAGGAGAAAACACAGGTGTAAATCTTTGTGACCTTGAATGGAGCCAGGCAGCGGTTGCTTAGATATCCCAAAGCACAAGTGACGAGAGAAAAAAAAACAAATTGAACCACGCCAGAATAAAAGCCCTCTGTGTTGCAAGGGATACTGTCGAGAAAGTGAAAGACAACTCGTAGAGTGGGAGAAAACACTTGTGCATCACCTACCTGGTAAGGGATATAATGAATACATTAAAAAAAATGTTTACAACCCCATAATTAAAAGGCAACCTAATTGACAAATTAGCAAAATATTGGAGAGCCATTTTCCAGAAAAGATATACAAATGGCCAATACGCACATGAGAAGATGTTCAACAACGAACAAAGTGTAGCATATCTTTATAACGGAAGGATATTTGGAAATGAAAACGAGTGAGGTGCCACCGACAGATGCTACAACATGGGTGAACCTTGAAAGCATTATGCGAGGACTTCTGGGCAAGCTGGAGGTATAGGCAGACAGGCTTTGCCTCCTGGTGCAACCACAAAAAGGAATTACAACTAAATCGCAAAACAAGTAACACCCAGAACTACCAGAAAATCAAACTGGGTGGAAGTCCGACAACCAAAGATCTGAAGAAGCCACATTCACACAGACGTGAGGCAGGGGCAGAGATGTGGCGGCGGGGTGGAGAGGCGGCAGTGGAACGGGGATGGGAGGTCCCATATGCACGTGTGGTGGATAAAAATCAGGAGGGGTACCTTGGGAGCAAGTGATCCCAGGCCCAGGCCAGACCACACAGCCCAGAGTTCCAGTGCTGGGAAGATAAATCCCAGTAACTTCTGGCTGTGAAAATCAGTGGGGTTGGGCTGGTGGAAGAAACTCTGGATTTTCAGCAAACTTCACTTAAAGGGCCCACACGGTCTTAAAACATGCAAATCCATCCACTCTGGGGTTCATCCAACACCAGGACAACAGCCGGAAGGACGCCAGTCACATACCAGGAGTGGGTGAAGTGGCTGGAAATGGGGCAAGTGCCAGGCAACCCCCCAGAAGCCAGGCAGCAGCGCAGGCCCCTCTCCAAGCCCTGCACACACACAGAGCCATAACGCAGTAAAGTGGGTTGCCCTACCCTGGCAATTACCAAAGGCTCCACCCCACACAATTTACAGGTGCCTTTTACAAGGAGTCAGAGCAGCTCTACCTAATACACAGAAACAAACACTGGGAGGCTGCCAAATTGAGGAGACAAAGAAATATGGCTCAAATGAAAGAACAGAACAAAACCCCAGAAAAAAGAACTAAATGAAAACAGAGATAGCCAACCTATCAGATATAGAGTTCAAAACATTGGTGATCAGGATGCTCAGAGAACTCCTTGAGTATGGCAACAACATAAAGGAAGAAATGAACGTTACATTGAGTAAAATAAAGAAAAATCTACAGGGAACCAACAGTAAAGGGAAGGAAGCCAGGATTCATATCAATGATTTGGAACATAAGGAAGAAATAGCATTCAACCAGAACAGAAAGAGGAAACAAGAATTCAGAACAAATGAGGACAGCACAAGAAGGCTCTGGGACATCTCCAAGTGTGCTGACATCTGAATCATAGGGATGCCAGAAGGAGAAGAGGAAGAGCAAGACGTGGAAAACTTATCTGAAAAAACAATGAAAGAAAACTTCCCTAATGTGGTGAAGGAAATAGACATACCCAACCTGGAAGCACAGGGAGTCCCAAAATAGCTGGACCTCAAGAGGAGTACGCCAAGACATACCATATTAAAATGCCAAAGATAAAAATAAAGAGAGGATCTTAAAAGCAGCAAGAGAAAAAGCAGAGACTTACCTACAGGGGAGTTCCTGTAAGACTGTCAGGTGATTTCTCAAAAGAAACTCTGCAGGCAAGAAGGGACTGGCAAAAAGTATTCAAAGCGATGAAAAGCAAGAACCTACAACCAAGATTACTCTATCCAGCAAAGCTATCACTTAGAATGGGAGGGCAGATAAAGTGCTTCCCAGACAAGGTAAAGCTAAAGGAGTTTATCATCACCAAACCATTATTACATGAAGTGTTAAAGGGACTTATTTAAGAAAGAGAAGAAGATCTAAACTATGAACATTAAAAGGGCAACAAAAATTACAACTGCCAACAACTGAATCTAAAAAAACCAAAAAACCAAACCCAAAACAATAAAAAACTAAGCAAACAACCAGAAAAGGAGTAGAATCATAGGTATGGAGATCATTTGGAGGGTTATCACCTCGGAGGAGGAAAGGGGAGGATGGGGGAAAAGGTGCCGGGATTAAACAGCATAATTGGTAGGTACAGAATAGACAGGGGGAGGTTAAGAACAGTATAGGAAGTGGAGAAGCCAAAGAACTTATATGCATGACCCATGGACATGAACTAAGGGGGGGATAGCTGGAGGGAAGGGGGGCACAGGTTGGAGCGGGGCAGAGGGGGAAAAGTGGGACAACTGTACTAACATAGTCAATAAAATACACACAAAAAGAAAACATCATGCTAAGTGAAAGAAGCCAGCCCCAAAAGCCCACACATTGTACTGTTCTATTTATATGTAATAGATAGAAAAATAAGCAAAGCCGTAGAAACAGAAAGGTTAGTGGTTTCCAGGGGATGCGAGGGAAGGGGAACTTGGGACTAACTGCTGTTGGTACAGGGTTTACAGAGTTTCTTTTTTTTTTTTTAGGGAAGACAGAAACATCCTAAAATTAGACTGTGGCAAGGGTTGCACAACCCTGCAAATATACCCAAAACCATTGAATTGTATGTATGGCGTGCGAATGATATCTCAAAAATCTATTTCAAGGAAAAGATTATAGGGTTCATTCTTTGGTGATCTTTGCCACACGCAGGGACAATATCAATCATCTCCACCCTTGAATACAAAGGACAGTGACATAATGACTGATAATTATGACCTATTAAATGCATTAGTAATTGGTAGCCATGGGTAAAATGACTGCAATTCAGATATTGGGTCACGGGATTTTTATTATACGGTTCGCCGCTGTGATATTGCAAGTCGACATCCAGCCCTGGAGACAGTCGTGTTCATTTTGGGCCTGCGAGGACAGGGGAATTTTAAGAATGCTGGCTCCTGCCCATAACCTGCCTGGTTCCGGCGAAGGGAAACCCTGGCTGCTGTGCCCCGGAGCCGGAGTCAACCGTGAGCCCAGAGGCTCTTGGCCCGCGGCCACCGGTCCATCCTGTTTGCTACCAGTTGGGGGTTTTGTGTTTGTGGTTAAGTTTTCTGTTTGGCTGTCAGTCAGGCGCCCCCTGGGCCCTCATCCCGCTCCAGCCCCGTCTCTCCCAGAGCACGGCAGCCCCAGCCGTGAGAACCCACTGCAAAGTCCCCGCCCTCTTCCTGGGGCGAAGAGGAATGAGGGCAGCCAGGTGGCGAAAACCCGAGTCCCACGCCTAGCAGCGGCCTCATCTGCTTCCTCCTGTCCGTCTCCCATTGTCCTCTCTCTGACCGGCCCTGCCCGTGTTCTGTCCTCCGAATGCCAGTGTTTGTGCAGAGCGTCCTGTGGTGACAGCACCAGCCCTCACTCCCCTTGCCAGCTCCTTTCAAGAGCACAAAGTCAAAGCCATTCTCACCCCTGTCCCCCAGAGAGAGCACGTTGTCCAGGGCTTTAAGGCGCACTTGGCCGGGTCCCCAGGTCCGTGTATTTGTTTTGTTCCTCCTCCTTCTCTGAGCACTGAGGTCATCGCTCCTTCCTATTGCTTTTTGCTTGCTGCGTACTCTCGCTCTGGACTGTCACTTAGCACGCTTCCTGCCTGCACAGGACGAGGCCTTCTAATGAAAGTCCTTCTTCTTCACTCCGGGGGCTCTTGAGCATTAATGGCCTCTGGAAGCAGATATTGTCTGACTTCCGGGAGTCTAAAGCACTTGACCTGCACATAATTACAAAGTGACCTACCAGACAAGGAAATGTTTGTTTATGCTCCCTCTCTGCGCCCCTCGGCCCCTGCTCCCCAAGGGGAGAAGTTTGGCACCGTCCATTCTCCTGTGTCCATTGTGAGTCTTTCCTCTCGGTTTCCGTCCTGTCCCCTCCCCCTGGACCCTGCAGGCGAATTGAGCAGTTAAATGTAGCTGGTGTGAGTGTCCGTGCTTAAAAAGCATGGCAACTCGTGCAGGTGGATTGCCTTCACCCAGTCACACCTGCAGCAAGTGTTTAGTGAGCACGTACTATGAGCCAGACCCTGTGTAAGTCATGATGATGTGTGGAAAATAAGCCCGACATGGTCCCCACGCTTATTGGGCTTGCAGTTTAAGGGACAAACGCAGAACGATGGCTGTGATGATGCTCTGATGAAAGAGTTCAGGGCACAGTGGAAGCGTGTAATGGGAAGACCTGACCCAGGGGAGCTGGGCGGCTGCAGGGAGGTCAGGAGAGGTTGGGGCCACATCACTCATGACTCGCCGGGCCCCGTTCTTATGTTTAAAAATTACATTTACAACGGCATTCGTTTAAGTCCAGGCTGGATTCTTCATTAAATACAATCATTATTGTCGACTTCGTGTTCTTCTTCTAATTTTAAAAGAAATTAAACTTATTTTCTCATGGGCCCTGGGCATTGCCCTTGCTGTGTCTCGTTGCCCCTGAAAGAGACACCTGAGTTGGGATCTGAAGACTAAACGAGAGTGAATTCGGGAGCCAGGTGTGCAGGGGGGCCTAGGCAGCAGGAGTAGCGTGTGCAAAGATCCCGTGGAAGAGGGAACTAACGAGGAAAGAGTGTCGGTGAGGTGCGGTTCAGAGAACAAGGGGACGCATGGGTGAAGTGAAGCTAGAGAGAAAGCAGGACCATGTGGGCTATGAAGATCATTGAGACCCTTTCCCCAAAGCAGTGGGAATTTTTTATGTTTCAAAAAGCGGTGTGGAGTGGCTTCTCATACCTTCATAGGAGGAGGGAAAAGCTGATCCGAAAGCCAGAGTGCACCCGAAGTCTCCCTGTTAAATCTAATTGACAGAAGGAGAACCAGTCTGGAAATGGTCAGGCATGAATGATACTAACATTAAGAAGAAATTGAAGCCCTGGCTGGCGTAGCTCAGTGGATTGAGCGCAGACTGCGAACCAAAGTATCGCAGGTTCGATTCCCAGTCAGGCCACATGCCTGGGTTGCAGGCCACGGCCCCCAGCAATGGCACATTGATGTTTCTCTCTCTCTCTCTCTCTTTCTCCCTCCCTTCCCTCTCTAAAAATAAATAAATAAAATCTTTAATAAATAAGAAGAAATTGACACTTGGCTACTGGTCTCTGGTTCCTGGAGCAGAAAAGACAATATTTTCTCCTAAACTTCATTATGTCCCTCATCCTAGACCAGGTCCCCGGGAAATAGATTCTGAGACAGAGATTTCATGTAGCTTTACGAGGCTAGTTCTTGGGAATAGCATCCATCGGGACTCGAGGGCCGGATTGGACAGAGGCAGGCCTCCTCGGAGCTGGGATGGCCTTTCTTTTTTTTTTTTTTTTTTGTAATTTTAGTTATAATCAGATTCCAAGCATTTTTTTAATAAGTGATTTTTTAAAAAGATTTTATTTATTTTTAGAGAGGGAAGGGAGGGAGAGAGAGAGAGAGAGAAACATCAATGTGTGGTTGCTGGGGGCTGTGGCCTGCAACCCAGGCATGTGCCCTGACTGGGAATCGAACCTGCAATGCTTTGGTTCACATCCCGAGCTCAATCCACTGAGCTACGCCAGCCAGGGCTAGGGATGGCCTTTCTGAAGCATCACACACGAAGGCCAGGGGGCCAGGCCTTTGTACCCCCTTGGGTGAGGGTTGCTGCGGGGAGGGCGAAGAATCTTAGGCGAGCAGCTCTCTGACTGCGAGCAGTTCCCGTGGAGGGTTTCAACCTCCAGCCTCCCACGTCGCAGGTCACGGCGAATGCCTTCTCTATAAAGGGCCAGACAGTAAGTGTTTTCAGGTTTTCGGGCCATACAATCCCTGTTGGAACTCCTGACTCCACCATCGAGGCTCGAAAGAAGCCATACGTGCTGTGTAACGAGTGGGCACGGCTGTCGGGCAATAATTCTTTATGGGCAGAAATTTATCATTTATCATTTTCACATGTCATGACATGGTGTTCTTCTTCTGCCTTTTTTTTTTTTTCTAACTGGAGCACTGAAACACGTGAAAACCATTCTTAGGTTGCAGACATTGAACCTGGCTTGGCCTGCAGGCTGCAGCGCGACAGCCCGAGGCCTGCAGGGACCCAGGAAGTGCGGAAGCTGGAGTCTTTGGTCGTGGAGTTGTCAGCTGTTGGCTGGTTGACAAGAGACATTTCCCTCCTACCTTCAGCTTCCTTGTCAGTAAAATGGGAGTGAGTAAGAACGCAGCTCCCCAGGGGAGGTCGAGGGAGGTTGGGAGGCCCGGGCTCTGTGAAGGCAGTCACGAGTCACACGTCAGAACATCAAGTATCGTGGATGCATGTGCCCGTTAGTTAGCACCGTCCCTCAGGCCAGAGTCACGCACGAGTCGACAGAAGATGAGTGTGCCTGACAAGGAGCCTGGTGACATCCCGCGGGCACGCGAGGGGGAAACGGGCCCCTGTGGTTGGCGCAGGGTCTCCGGGAATTTCCCCCGTGTGAGAGCGTCTTGGAACCGACGCCCAAACCAGAGGGTTTCCTTCCCTCTTTCTCTTTATGGAGGAATCAGCAATCTCCCTTCCCGCCTCCCTCCCTGCCTCCTCCCTCCCTTCTCACCGTTTCCTATCACGTGTGAGTTCAGCAGCCAGGCCCAGCTGCTGCCTTGCAAGGTGCACTAATGACAGGTTGCCTTCCACGGGGCCTCCAGGTCCTCGCCAACGCAAGGACACGCTCCGGCCATCCTCCTCGCCCCTACCCCCACATGGACACGGATAATAACCACACGGCCCAGAGTGCTCGAAGGGAACATGTGGTCTGAGTCCGCCGCCCTAAGACCCACCCATACCGGGAGGAAACTAATAAAACGGAAAACGTCAGCCTCCAGTGCCACCCCTGACTCCGACCCCTCTGCTCTGCAAGTGTATGTCCCCCCACAAGCTGCACATGTGGTTCACATCACCGCTGGCTGTTGTTTAATTGGGGGGCGAGGACGTGGTTGGGAGTGGGGTGGAAGGCCATTTCGGGGGCCGCAGCTCCCCAGGCGCACTGTGGAAGAAGTCACGCTTCTCTCCGAATGTCTGTGGTCGCACTGACTGTGGGTGCCGGTCCTTTCCCTCCGGCTCCCCACGACCTGGCGACTGCTGGGCGTCTGATGGTTTGTTGTGCTTCTTAGCCCTTTCCCCCCACCCCACCCTCGCTCTTGTTTTGTTCGGTTTCCTTCCTCTCTCTCGCTGGAAGCATCCCGGTTATCGTCGGAGAGGAAAGGGGCAGCGTTTTAATCGGCCATCTAAGTGGCCGGCTGGGTCCCTGAAGTGAGCGTTCCCTGGACTTTTCGAACATCGGAGCCCATAACGTCCACCATAACTTCCACTTTTTTGGCTCGAGTCAGTTTGGCGGGGTTCTGGCCTTCTGGCATCTGGCAAGTCTGAGGCCTGGTGTTCAGATTTTCCTGGGCTGCGTGTGGGTGGGCACAGCGGCCCAGCTCTCCCCCACCTTCATGTCCGCAGGGCCCTTCACCAGTCTGCCCGTCAGTGCACGTTGGACAAGGTGCGCTAAGTGCGTGAATGAGTGAAAGAGTGAATGGACGGAGGAGCCTTCTCTCGCTCTGCCCGCCTCCGCCTGCCTCCAGCTCCCTCTGATCCCAGCCGTGGTGCATCCTTCTTCCAAGCCAAGTTCTTCACGTTCAGCCTTCACCTGCATTTACTGCAAAATCTTCCTCCAGGAAGGGATCCAGAGGGTCCCAACATCAAACGAGTTCGGGAAGTGCTATATACTCTTTCCAAGTGCTGAGAGTGACCGTGAACTTTGATCTTTAAAGACTTTAAGACATTCCACATTTAGAGACCTCTTTAGCTCTGCTTAGCCCCAAATTTCTCCCTCATTTGACCATGGAAGTCTTTTTCTCAGACCATCTCCCAAAACTAGTCATCCATGATTTGAGAGGTTACTATGTACTCCTTGTACTCTTATTTATAAAATACAACAATATTACTTCTGGTGCTGCACTTGAATTATCTGATCAGGTAGTCCCTGAATGTCTATTTAGGTTGTCTCTAAGAATAAATGGTCAGTTCACAAAAACACGCATTAGTAATGCAGGCATGCACAGAATCGGACATGTTGAGATAATACAGATGTGGGAATTCATGCTCACAGATCCCCATGATGCAACATTTCACTGGTAGATCCTTTCACAAGTTCATTCATTCATTCAACAAACATTTAATGAGGGCTCATTTTAGGTCGGGCACTGTTCTGGCCTCTGGGGACATAACAGTGAGCAAAGCAGACACAATCCCCGAGCAGAAGGGGGCTTATATTCTCCGTGTGGCTACAAAGACATGAACGGTTAGAACCGTGCCTCCCAACACCTATCAGGAGGAGCGAGTCAACTCCCCGAGTCCTCGTCCCTGTTAAAGGAGACCGTTGGGATCTTTAAAGGTCCCTTCCTACTCACAAATGGGTTGTTCTATGAAATACAGTGACTTCTGCGGAGGCAGGAGCATGCCTGAGATGCCTGTTTTATAGAAACAATGTGTTCTGGATCTAATCTGTAGAAATAAAAAATTTTCAAAATATAATCCTGTGATCTAATAAAAGTACACATTCTTTTCTGAGGTGTTCAAAACTCCTTTCTAGTTGATCTAAAGGCCACGCGCTATAGAGCAGTCAGCTTTAACCTCCACCTTCTCCTTCACCTTCTAGTAATTAGGTAATTACTAATTTTATTTTTACTGTGGCGAAAAACAAATAACATTAAATTTACCATCTTAACCATTTTTGAGTGTGCAGCTTAGCAGCATCAACCATATTTACATTGTATGCTATGACTCCCTAGAAAGTTTTCATCTTGCAAGACTGAAACTCAGTACCCAATGAACGCTGATTCCTTCTGTCCCCTCCCCCAGGCCTGGGCAGCCACCTTTCCACTTCCTGTTTCTATGCTTCTGAACTATTTTAGATACTTTACGTGAGTGGCATTACGCATCATTTGTCCTTCTGTGACCGGCTTGTTTCACGGACCATGATGTCCATCCATGGGTCATCCATGTTGTAGCATGTGACAGGGCTTCCTTCTTTCTTAAGGCTCCATAAGATTTTAGCGTGTGTATAGACCGCATTTTCTTGACCCACACTCCTCTGCCGATGGACACTGGGCTGCTGCTACATTCTGGCCGTTACAAGGAATGCTTCGGTGAACGTGGACGTGCAGATTTCTCTTCAAGGTCCTGCTTGGAGTTCTTTTGGATACGTGCCCGGAAGTAGGACCACCAGGTCGTAGGGTAGCCCTGTTTTAGTCTCGGGAGGAACCTCCCCACTGTTTTCACGGTGGCTGCTGCATTTCGGATCCCCACCAACAGCGCACAGGAATTCCAGCCTCTCGACACCCTGGCCAGCACTTCGTCTCTGTTCTTTGGAAAGTAGCATCCTGCCGTGTGTGAGGCCATGTCTCCTTGTGGCTTTGAATCACATTTCGCACGATGCTGAGCATCTTTTCATGTGCTTGTTGGGCATTTGTGCATCTTCTTTGGAGGGTTGTTTATCCCTCCAAAGTCCTTTGCCCATTTTAAAAATCAGGTTATTTGCTTTTTTGGTGTTGAGTTGTGGAAGCTCCTTATGGATTCTGGATATTCCCTCATTGGATATATGGCTTGTAAATATTTTCTTTCACTCCATAGGTTGCCTTTTTACTCTGTTAATTGCTTTCCTTGATGTGGAAAAGTTTTTAAACTTGACATAGTCTCATGTGTCTCTTTTTATTTGTGTTGCCCATGCTTTTTCTGTCGTATCCATGAAATCATTGCCAAGTCCAATGTCCTAGAGCTTTTTCCCCTATGTTTTCTTCTAGAAGGTCTATAGTGCAAGGTCTTATTTAGGTCTGTATTTTCAGTTAATTTTTATCTATGCTATATGGTAAGGGTTCAACTTCATTCTTTTACGTGTGGATATCCTAGTACCATTTGTTGCAGAGACAGTCCTTTCCCCATTATGTAGGTAGTTACCGATTTTTAAATCAGAACTGAAGTGCACCAGGACAGCAGTGGCAGTGGCAGAGGAGGGGATGTGTCGGCATCCTCTGGGCCCCGTGCGCTTCTTCCAGTAACTCCCCCAGTCTGATTGCCTGGGAATGGGATCCATGGGGCCTGGCCAGGGGAATGCCGAAAAAGCTCCCAGGTGACCCAGTATGTGGGCCCTTCTTCTTCTGGTTAAGGACCTAGAACCAATGGAGGAACACAATCCTTAAGTTGGTTAGAATGGTCGCTGTGCAACGTGGACACTTTGCTCCCTGGCGTCTGCTTTGCAAATGTGGACTTTGTTCCCGTTGGGTTTTCTCCAAGCACGGCACCTCTGTGAGCTACCTGGAGGCTTGCCAGGCTGGCCGGCCAGGTACCGATGCGGAAGTGCTGGCTGGCCCGTACCTGGACAGGCCAGGAAGCGTCCTGAACGTTGGCCTGCAATCTACACGCCCACTTTAATGACCTTCCCCGGGGGAGAGGGGAGGAGGAGGATCGGGGGAGGGAAGGGAGGAGGAAGGACCGAGTTTGTTGCAGGGAAGGCAGCGGGCACAGATGTTTGCAGCAGCAGATGGCAGGCTGCAGCAGAGCCCTCCTCGGTCCCCCCGGACCCGCAGGGGGAAGGGAGAGGGAGGGGGAGGCCGGCCAGGCCCCTCTCTGGCTGCAGCCTCCAGCAGCAGCAGCAGTCTCTGCGTCCCTAGCGTGTGCCTCTGCTCCTCCCCTCCAAGTATTGATCCAAGGCTGAGAGCATGCAGGCGCCTTGGAGGGCCAAGTCCAGCTTCGGGCTCACTCGCGCTCCTAAAGGATCGTTGCCCAGGGGCTGTGCGGCTGCATTTTTAAAACCCGGGAGAAGCCCATCAAGCCTTCACGTTGGCCAACTGGACGAGGGAGTGGCCCAGGGCATCCAGACCTGCCTCCTGGAGGAGACCGTTCCTAGGCTGTTTGGTCCCTTCGAACCCCAAACCAAGGCCCATTCAGATCAGGCCGAGGAAGAAAGAGGCCCAGAAATGCAGTCCGAGTGGCCTGTGTCTGGCAGAGGGTCCGTTCCCTACTCTCCGTGAAGGCATTGCTTCCTGGTAGGCGGGGCGGAGGGTGGGGGGAGGGCGGTGAGCAGGGCAGCAGGTGGACGGCAGGCGGGCATCAGCACCCGTCTCGCATGTTCGACACAGCAGAGCATCATGTGCCTGTCGGCCCCTCTCTCCCAGCGAGCTCTGCTGTACTCCAGAACCCTCCTCTACCCTGCCCTTCGGGGAGCTAGCTGGAGCTGGAGTTGGCCCTGGAGAGGGAGAGGGGGAGCTGTGTTGGAGATGCCGGTCTCAGGGGTCTCTGCCCCCGAGGAGTCCCTCTGCCCTCAGGACCTTGTCCCAGCTAGAAGGAACAGAGAGCCGTGACACCTGGGAGTCGGTTCTCTTCCCCTCAGACTGAGCTGTGAGGAGGCCACTGGGTCACAAGCCCAGAATGCACTGCTTCGACGTTCTTTCCCAGGCTCAGTGTGGAACCTGGGAAATAGGGGAAATTGCCTACACTGACTTGAGATGGGGAGGTGTGGGGTGAGGGTGGGGAGTGTGGGGGTGTGCTCACCATCATGAGTGGCCGGAGAAAGCACAGCAGTGACGGGAAAAGCCCACTCTCGGAGCCCTTCTGTGGGCCAGCCTGGTCTGAGCCCTCTACACGTGCACGTTCATCCAGCGCCCCCACCCCCCTGTGGTGGAACCAGGGGGCCCTTCCTTTGCAGCACAGGATGAAACAGACTCTCAGCCAGACTGAGCAACTTGTCCACACAGCTGACACTGCTGCTGCTGCCGCTCCCGGGCCACAATCAGACGGCAGGCGACCTGGGTTCAGAGTTCATGCTCCCAACCACTAAACTGCACTACAAAAACAAACAAACAAACAACAACCACAAAGCATTTTTCACCCACCAGACTGACGACAAATAATAGGCGTGATACAATCGAGCGCTGATGGACCAGGGTTGCAGAGCTGTGCCTAATCACCTCCAGGAAGGACTGGAGGGCGAGGCTCAGGGCTAGAGGTTGGGGCCACTTTCATCTTCTATGTGTTTATTTTGAAATGCAGAATACAGTCAACACATTATTTGGGTTTCTGAGAGAGGGAGAGAGAGAGAGAATGAATGATGGTCGGGGGAAGCGAACCAAAGATAGATAGATAGAGAGAGAGAGAGAGGGAGGGGGAGAGAGAGAGAGAGAGAGAGGGTTCTCAGAGTCTGGAACTGCCTTTGAACACGGCCTCTTGGCTGCAGAAGCTCCGCTGGCTTCAGGCCTTGGGGAAGCTTGCTCCCTTACCCAGCATGCATTTGTTCGCCGAGGACCCCCTACGTCCCAGGCGCTGTGTGGGGCTCTTCTCTTGGCCCCTGCAAACCCAGGGTGTGTCCTAGCGGCACGGCTCCACTTCTGTCCCCAGCCTGTGCCTCCATGGCGATGAAGTCATGGCTACATGCGGGGAGGAGCCAGTTCGCCCCTCAGCTTCGACTTGCCATGGGCTGTTCCCCCAGAGCAGCTGCTGCAACAACATTTACTTTGTACGGCGGCCAAGTGAGAGAGGAGAGAGAGAGAGAGAGGGAGAGAGAGAGAGACAGGGAGACGGAGAGTACGCGCGCCCGAGCCCACCCCCTTCCAGAATGTTTCTGACAAAATCTGGCACTCCTGGTTCTAATCAAAATACTGAACTTTGGAACAAATTAACATCACACAGCCCTAGCAGGGAAGGCGACTGCAGCCGAGAAGACTTTGGTTCACAACCGCAACGAAAATAGCTTCTCCCGGGGAAGACGCACTCTGCTAACAAGGTCACTCTTGTTTTGCTTCCCCCGCCATCTGGCTGGGTGGCACCCGGGGCCGGGTTTGGTGCCGGCTCACTCTGCTGAGGGTGGGTGGGAGCCGGGTGGCGCTGCAGAAGGCTTCTCCGGCTCCTGGCAGAGGGTGCCGGCGCTGAGTTACCTTCAGACACCCCCCGGCACGCAGGCGGGCAGATGGAGCCCCGGTTTTACCCAGCCCGGCTCTGCTCCGAGCTCCGGGTGTGCAGAAGGTGTGACACCAGCAGACAGCAACAAGCAGGTGGGAAGCAGAGGAGAGCGAAAACCACGACAGGATGGCAGAGCTGCCTTCCTCCCCGAAAACATTCCAGAACTCAGCGTCATGCTCGCTTCACAGAGCTGGGAGCCTGAGCTCCAGAAGGCGAACAAAGAAGCGTGATCTCGGTTTTGTTTCCTTTTTTTTTCCCTGTTCCCTTCTCCTTCCAAGGTTCAGCCTCTTTCAATGACTGATCAGGGACGGTCAGTCACCTCCCTCGGCCTCCGTTTCCTTCTCTGTAGGATGGGAACCCCCGGTGTGGACCGCGTCCAGTGACTAAGAGGGGGAAGAGATGGGGAGCCTGGCCGGGGTTCTCAGAGGACACGCATGCACCCCGACCTCTGTAGCCGGGAGGGCTTTCATGCAGACAGTCTGGAAAGACCCCTCAACAGCCCTGCACAGAACTCTCAAGTGACGGCAGGGACCCGCCCAGAGTGGCTTCGTTTGTCCGGTGTAGAGCTGGAGTTTGAACTCAGCGTTTTGGTTCTGAAGACGCTGCTGCCCCCACTGGAGCAATGGTTCACCGTCTGGCACAGTAGGGTCGAACCCCATGGACATCCACAAGGGGCTTGTGACCTCCTGAAGCCATGCACCTCCCAGGAGGAGTCCAGGGCCCCAGTCAATTGTCACAGTAGACCCGCTGGGAAAGCAAATAAACAAAGCTTTCAGTAAAATGGAGATGGAATCCGTAGAAGTGACTCAAATCTTTCCTTCCCTTAAATCTAGGAAAATAAGTTCACTAGAGCATCTCTGGAAACTTATTCCCACCCCCAAAAGATACATAAGGCAACTGATTTCCAGGCGAGTTGAATCTGGTCTCCAAGGGGTCTGAGGCGGGGTGAGGGTGGGTGCGGTCCCTGGGGCCCCACAGTTGTGTGACCCGGCCCCGGAGAGTGGAGTGGGCGCCGGGAGGGAGCCCAGGGCCCCACTGCTGCTGCGGGTACTTCTTCCATCAGAACTGAGCTAGGACGTCTGGCACAGGATGTCAAAGGTCCGCAGTGGGGCCACTTGCAGATGTTAACTGGTATCAGGACTGAGTCCCTCTCTGCTGCTGGTACCCATGGGGCTTGTCCCCAAGTCACATGAGGAAGCCTTTCTGTTGCTCCCCACCAGGGAACATGGGGGGCAGGCCGCCGCTCCCTTCTGGCCTAGGACCTGTTCATCGGCTCACTTTTCTTAACCTGCCTCTTCCCTTCTGCTTTGCAGGCTTCCCAGAGCTTGCATTAACTTCCTTAACTCAGGGAACGGGACAGGGTGGCATCGGGCAGAGATGGATGTTCTAGATAGAGAAACACAGGCCATCGGAAGATTTTGAAACAGGACAGAACAATGGTAGCTCCAGAATTTTCTGTCTTAAAGACACTTGTTGATAACTTGTCTTGAAGCTACGTTTTAAAAAGCACTTCACTGGTCTTGGAGGAAATGAGAATTGTCTAAATCCAAGAATGCATGTGGGAGGAGCTGACAGAGGCTGGGGCTGGCGGCTAAGGCCTGTGCAAGGCCCTCCTGCACCCCACCATGGGGAGGGGACTTTGTGCCTTTAAGGGAAAGAGAAGGGACTCGTGTACTTGGAGGCGATGGCCCAGGGGAGCTCAAGCAGCCCCGGAAGAGAGGAGAGAAGAGGAGAGGGGAGGGGAGGGGAGGGGAGGGGAGGGGAGGGGAGGGAGGCTGATCTGGAGGACAGAGTGTCTGAAGGCAGCGTTGTGGGGCACGAGCATCAGGCTGAACTCAGGGGCTTGTCGCCAAGGCAGACGCTGGGGTTCAAGTCCGACTCCCGGAATCAGCCTCGCTGGACAAAGAGCCTGGCATCTGCTGAGTGAGCGAGCCCCAGGGAACGGCTGTGTGCACGGGGCCCCACAGCATCAAGGCTTTCCAGGTTTTATCCTAAATGCAAGCGGGGGCCATGGAAGGGTTTGCAAAAGAGAAATGATGCAGTCCACGTTAAGGATGTTCTGCCTCTTGGGTAGGAATGGAGTGGGGTGGGGTAAGGAGGGAGGGGGACAGACCACTTGGCTAGCAGAAGTCTGCACCGGCTCTCGTCTCCCTGCTTCCCTGCCTGGTGCACTGTGTAGACTAGCTTCTGACTGCAGTAGCCCGTCCCGGGGCACCTGCCGGATTCTCCCTGGTTGTCTAGACTGGCTGCCTGGACCCCAGAGTGACAGGTGGATTGACCCTGAGCCTTGGGTTGTCTGCATCTTACACCTCAGATAGAACATCTGACACAGTCACTCACTGTCAACATGGCAGTTGGTTGTCCAAGGACTCATTCCCCCCCCAAAGTGTGGGCCCCATCACCCTCCCGCTTGTCCAGGGCGGTTTGGAGAGCAGCGGGCCTGAGGGTGGGGTGGCCTTTCAGTGGCTCTTGAGATTCTGTCTGGGTCTGTGAGCCTGTGACATCAGCTTGCACGGTAGGGAATCAATCAATGAGACTGTCACTTCCTAATAGGTCAGGTTCCTTACATTGGGTCCAGGTGACCGCACTGGCCCTCCTGGCTTGAAGATCGTCAGGGAGGAGCCAAGCCTCTCAGCTCTTCCCAGTCAGAGGCTGCGCCGAGTGGCTCTCAAGATTCAGGCGGGTGCTCACCCAGACTGGCCTCCCCTCTCCCAGGTGAACGACAAGCTTTCCATTCTGTCTGCGTCCTCCAAGAGGCCGGCAGAGAGAGGATGCTGTGAATCACAATCAGAGTCTCCTGCCGCAGAGCGCACAGATGAGAATTGATCTCAGGCCTTTCACTCCCATCATTTGCTGAGTGCCAGGAAGACACACGCATAAGTCAGCGGAGAAAAACTCAGAGAGCCCTGGTCCCTCGCTGCATGTCAACAGGACGCCCGCATCTTGTCGCTTGTGCTGACGCACGCAGCAGGATCAAACCACGGCCCAGCCAGCCAGACCTCCCGGGGCTCCAAAAATGTCAAGGAGACCTTTGCCTCCACCTTTGTTACTTTTCAAACCAACTTTATCAAGGTATAATTTGCATAGGATAAACAGCGCACATCGTAAGTGTATGGGTTGGTGTTTTGACAAATGTATACATCCAAGGAACCGTCGTCTCAGTGAAAGCACGGAATTATTTATATCATCCCCCCCAAAAAAAATTCCTTTGAGTCTCTTTGAAGTCAATTCCCTTTTCACCTCCGGCCTCAGGCAAGCACGCTCTGGTCTCCGTCACTCTAGGTTTACAATTTGCATAATTTCATATAATGTAATCAGACGATGTGTACTCTTTCAAGATTCAGCTACGTTGTTGCATATATCAGCAATTCGTTTCCTTTTCTTATTGAGTAGCATTCCATATTTGTTTCCCTATTCACCTGTTGTTGGTCATCTGGGTTGTTTCCAGGCTTTGGATATTATGAGTAAAACTGTTACAAACATTTCTGTTTAAGTCTTTTTATGGACATGTGTTTTTTCATTTCTCTCAGTAAACACCTATGAGTAGCTGCATTGTATGGCAGGTGTATCTTTACTTTTTAAGTAAAAGATACTTTTTCAATTGCTTTTACAGTCTTGAATTGCCACACCTTTTTCCAAAACAGATACACCATTTTTAACATTCCCATCAGTTATATATGAGGGTTCCAGTTGCTTCACGTCCTAGCTAACACTTGTTATTGTCAGTTTTTTTAATTTTAGCCATTCTAATGGTGTGTGGTGGCAATTCATTGTGGTTATTTTTTGCATTTCCTTGATGACCAGTATTGAGCACTGTTCCGTGTTCTTATTGGTCATTCACATGCCTTCTTTTAGTAGCATCTTTTGTAACTTTTTGCCCATTAAAAAAATGAGGTTGTCTTATGAGTAAGTTATAAGGGTTCATGTTAGATTCTGGCTACAAGTCTTGTCGTGTGTGTGTGTGTGTGTGTGTGTGTGTGTGTCTTCAGTCCATTACTGTCTTTTTCATTTCTTGACTGTGTCCTTTACACAGCAAAAATTTTAAACTTTGATAATGTCTAATTATTAATGTTTTATGGTCTGTGTTTTTTGTGTCTTATCTTAGAAATCTTTGTCTGTCTTAAGATCACAAATATTGTATCCTACATTTTATTCTAGTTTTATAGTTTTAGCTTTTACATTTATGTCTGTGATCCATTCCTGGTTAATTTTTATGTATGTTATATCATAAGCTTTGGCATTTATTTTTTCCATGTAGGTATTCGGTTGTCCCGTCACCATTTATTGCTGAACTTCTCTTTCCTCATTTGATTACCTCCATGCTTTTATCAAAAATCAATTGGCCACATACCTGAGGGTATATTTCTGAACTCTCTCTTCTGTTCCATTGTTCTATATGTCTGTCTTTTCAGCCAGTACCTCATGGTCAGGTAACACCTTCACCTTTGCTTTTCTTTTTTAAAAACTGCTTTTTTTTTGCTCTAGGGCATTTGCGTTTCCACATACATTTTAGAATCAACTTGTCAATTTTTATTGAACTCTGCTGCAGTTTTGGTTGGGGTCCTATTGAGCCTATTGCTCTACTTGGGGAGAACCAACATCATAAAACTATTTGATTCTTCCCATCCATGAACATGGTATATCATTTTATTGATTTTAGTCTTTTAAAATTTCTTTCAGAAGTCTTTTGCAGCTTTTACTCTCCAGATTTTATACATACTTGGTTAAACTTATTTCGTTTTTTTTGTGTGTTGTCAATGGAACTGCATTTTTATTTACTGCCAGTTGTGTGTTGCCCCCCGGAACCTCCTCTTCCTCCCTGGTTGTGGCCTGCACTGAAGCCCTGGGTGCATCTTATTGGCCTTGACACTGAGGGTTTGCAAAGGCCCCAGGTGATGACCGAGTCAATGACCGGCATTGATGCGAGTTCCTGTGCTGCCTGTTACCTCAGGATTTACGGCTACTCGTGGCGTAGGTCTCAGCCCGTCGGAACACCTTCCTTCCGTCACTTCCCTCCTCCTGCCCTGCTCCCACCCTCACGCTTCCTCCATGTGGCCCTCAAAGATGGGACAGGTTCTCCGGTACCTTTTCAAGATGGAATCTTCCTTTCCTCAGCACATTGACCGAAACAATTATCCCACTGTTTGTCGAGAAGGAGAGAATGTTACATTGTTCAGCTCTGTACGACTAGATTAGCTTCCCAGGACTGCTGTGGCGAGGTGCCACAAACTGCGTGGCTTAAAACCACAGACATTTACTTTCTCACAATTCTGGGGGCTGGAAGCCCAAAATCAAAGTGCCGGTAGGGCTCCGTCCCCCCGACACCTGTAGGGGACAGTCCCTCCTGCTTCTCCGCAGCCCTTGGCAGCCCTCGGCTTGCAACGGCATGCCTCAGTTTCCCCTTTCAACTGCATGTGGCATCCCCCTGGGCATCCGTGTTTCCTCTCTCCTTAGAAAGACACCCGCCGTTTCGGATTAGGGACCCACAGGTTTCACTCTGACCTCATCTTAGCTCATTACATCCACGTCCGCCACGACCCTGTTTCCAAATAAGGTTACATTCTCAGGGACTGGAAACTCTGAATTCAATATATCCCTTTTTTTGGCGCTGGGGGGCACAATTCCACGCATACCGATGCCTTAGCTTTCTCTCTTTCTCAAGCGTTGCCCCTCCTGTTGTTCTCTGTCAGAGTTCCTGGAGCACCCAGTTCACCATCCACCTTTTGGATCATTCTCCTTGAAGAAGTGAACCCCCTCTTTGCCGGTCTCCACAGTAGCATTTGTGTCTGTCACAGTGGAGGAGCCGAGGGCAGGGCCACCCCATTCATCTGGGAACGGAGCCCAGAGCTGGATCCTATTTAGACTCCTTCCCCGGAGCGGCGGTCTCCACCTCGGGCATTTCAGGTCCACGCCCCAGCAGTCCCTCACCTGTCCATTTGCAGGGCGACAAAAAGGATGGGGAAGCTTTCAGGGATCGGTGTTCCTGAGTTTCCTGTTTGAGGGATTTCATCAGTAGAAAATACTCTGGCTAAACATTTCGGGCTCTATCTAAACGTCTTCCTGCTCGACTCAAAGAGGTGCAAAGTATAAAATAAAAATAGTCTTTTATGTAAGTATGGTATAGCTGAGTGTTTCCACCGTGGCCCTGTTGCTATCCATGGCCAGATTATTCTTTAATAGTTGTAGGGGGCAGCCTTGTGTACTGTGTGGTGTTGAGCAGCACCCCGACCTCTGTCTGAAAGATGCCAGGAGCGCCCCCACGTCAGCTGTGACAACCCAAAAGGTCCCCAGACATTGAGAAACACCCCCTGGGGGCAGAGTCACCCCCAATTGAGAGCCACTGTAGAATACCATAAGTCTTAATGTAAAGGTTGTAAACACCATCCAAGTTTCCCTATATTTTGCTTTCCTTTTAATATTATCCTGATCCTGTGAGTACATTCAGCTTCTCGTTGCCCCTGCCTCTACACGTCTGGGACCTGCGGGCGGCCTCATTCCCACCAAGGGAAACAGGAATGCCCCCGCTTGTCATAAAGACCCAGGGGCTTGAGGGGCTTGAGAAAGCTCCCCAGTGCTCCCGCACGCAGAGCGTGCAAGCTTCGCCCTGGACACCCTGGAGACTTTTCTAAAGCCCTTGCTGAGCTTCTTCTCAACTCATTGAACTAGAAGGAATAGGGCTGCGGTGGCAGGAGGAGGACGGAAAGCCATGGGTGGAAATCGCTGGCAGGAAACGTGAGAACCGTGAGTGAAGGGGAGGCCTGGAGAAAGGACTCCGGCGGTGGCCCTGAGCTTTCCGGAACCAGCGGCGCTTCCTGCCGGGGTTTCCAGAAAGTGGAACGGCAGCCCCGGGTCGGAGGGGAAGCCGCGCGTTCCCAGGCAGACCAGATCGTCACCGTTTCAGACGTGACTTCTGTTTTGTGGTCGAGACAAGGGGGAAGACAAGGCTTTCTGCTTGGAAATGGCCTTGAACCTGCCTGCTGTACACAGCTCTTACCTTCGGTTTCGTTTTGAAAGCGGCAGCGTTGTAAGGTGGAGTGCAAGCACCCTCGCTTTTGACTGGCTGGCGGGTGTGCTCCCATGACCTTGGGGGAACATTGCGTCGGAACGAAGACTCTGCCCGGGGTTTGGGGTCTGCTCCGTGGTGTAAACCCCTTAAACTATGGGGTAGATGTGTATGGAACCAGGAAGCTATTCAACTTACACTTTAGAAAACGGAGAGGAAATTCACATAACTTAAAATTAACCACTTTAAAGAATGTAACTCAGTGGTATTTAGGCCATTCAAAGTGTCGTGCAACTATAACCTGCGTCCAGTTGCTAAGTATTTTCGTCGCCTCTGAAGGAAATCCCAGTCCCTGCCCACTCCGTCCACTCCCAGCCCCTGACAATCACCAGTCTCTGTGGATTTGCCTGTTCTGGGCATTTCCTGTAAATGGAATCATACGATGTGTGACCGCTTGTGTCTGGCTTCTTACACTTCGCATGCGTTGTGGGGGTTCGTCCAGGCTGCAGCCTGTATCCGTACTTTGCTCCTTTTCATGGCTGAGTAATATTCCACCGCCGGGGTGGGCCACGGTTTGTTCACTGACTCCTCTGTTGTTGGACACTTGGGTTGCTTCCGCTTGTGGGCTATTATGAATAATGCTGCTATGAACATGTGTTTCTCATACTTAAAGAAATTTTGTAATCATGGTAAAATATTCCATTTTTAAAGTGTAAACTCAGTGGCACTACTGACTTTTGCAATGTTGTGCATGTATCACGACCATCAGCTTCCAAGTCTTTCCCATCACCCCCAAAGGAAACCCACTCAGCACCAGCCCCCCGTTCCCCCGCCCCGGCCCCGGGAATTTCCAGTGTACCTCTGTCTCTGAATCTGCCGAGTCAAGATAACTCCTGCAAGTGGAATTATACACCCTTCGTTCACTGTGGCTGGCTTCTTTCGTTTCGTGTCGTGGCTTCAGAGTTCGTGCGTGTGGTAGCCTGTGTCAGAACTTCGCTCCTCTTTACGGCTGAGTAATATCCCATTGTAAGGACGCATCACATTTCGTTTACCCATTTACCTGCGGATGGGCGTTCGGGTTGCTTCCACCGTTCGGCTATTGTGATGAGAGCTGCTGTGGACATTTGTGTCTCTCGTGGGCATTTGAGGAGTGTCCATAGCTCCCAACATCCTGTCCTGACTCCTCGGCACGACACTCCTCAGGAGCCACCATGCCCTGTCCATGACCTATGACCTTCTTCCGGCTCGGCCAACCACGACTGCTTTGAACTCCTGGAATCAGACTGAATGTGCTTCCTGCCCTTGTGTCTCTGGACAGACAGGTGTGCCCTTGACTTAAAATTCTTTCTTCCTTCCCTTCTTCACCTGACTACCTCTCACACGTCCTTCAACACTAGGAGGAGGTGTCCCTTTGCTGGGACAACTTCCCTAAAAGAGCATCCCTTGCTTCTCCCCCCAGCCCCAGGCTGGCTCAGGCAGCACAGTGAGGCAGGGGAGAGGGACGGGTGGAGGGGCCCAGGTATCGGTTAACAGGTAGCGTGGTGGAGGGTGTGATGGTGTGAGGCCAGGGGACATTGTGAGTGGCACGGGGTGTCAGGGACACTCGTACGAGGGGTGGCTTTCTGTCTTCCATGGGTCAGGCAGGCTAAACTCGTTCGAGCTCTGCTGGTTCCTGCTGTGCTCCTGAAGCTCCTTCTGCTCCTCTGTGTCACAGCCCTGACTGTGTCCCTGTGTCACAGTCCATTCCCCTCACTGTCTCCTCCAGTAGACACGGAGCTCCTCGAGGGGGTGTCCTGTGTGATCATCTTTGCAGTTCGTATCCCCAGCTGGAAAGATGGACCCAGTGGGCAAGGGGCTGGATTACATTTCCGAGAGGCATTTTTATCATATACTTATTAAACTACTAGGATTTATTTATACTAAAGTAAAGATACAGCCTTTTGGATTATCAAGAAAACAGGCATACTTCCTGAGGAAATCTGGTCTGTTCTTACTTATTGAACCTATTAGGCTGAGTCTTTTTTTTTAATAGCTTCGTTGAGAGATAACGTACCCACTTAAAGCGCACCGTTTAGTGGTTTTCAACATAGTCACAGAGTCGTGCAGCCACCCCCAAAGTCTCATACCCATCAGCAGTCACTTCCCATCCTTGCCCGCCCTGGTCCCAGCCTGGGGGGACAGCTTCAAGCTGCGGGCACATACTCTGAGCACTGGGCGGCCCTCTCCCCTTTGGCTGTCATGTTTGAACGCCTGTGTTAGTGAGAAGGTTTTTCCAGGCAGAGGGTGAGTGAGGGGAAGGAAGGAGGGGACAGACACTACGGGGCAGAGAGGCAGCGGATTTATCAGAACCCGGAACGGTCTGGCTTGGAAGATTCTGGGAGGGAAGGAGGGTAGACGATGCGGAGGAGCACGCTGGGATCGAGCCAGATGCATTCCTCTGGGGACGCCTGCAGAGCTCTCTCCTGCCCGAAGGAGCGATGATGTCATGGAAATGGGATGGTCGGGGACAGGGTTGGGACGCATGTTCCATTGATCACAGGAGCTGCCGACAGGCAGCAGCAGAAGTGTTGCCGGGTGATAATTCTCCTGGCGCTTTGGAAGAAAGTGAGGAGCATTATCTGAGGTCCCTCTTACTGTCCCCATTGTTCCGTGTATGAGGCTCGTGATCTGCCTGTCGGGTTCTCAGTCTCCTAATGTAATAGGCTCCTGAACACGTAAAAGTGCCTGCCGGGTATAAATATTGTATTTAAACACACATTTCCACCCTGGCTGGTGTGGCTCAGTGGACTGAGCACTAGACTGTGAACCAGAGGGTTGCTGGTTTGATTCCCACTCAGGGCACATGCCTGAGTTGCGGGCCAGGTCCCCAGTGGTGGGCACATGAGAGGCAACCACACACTGATGTTTCTCTCCCTGTCTTTCTCCCTCATTTCCCCTCTCTCCAGGGGAAATAAAATCTGAAGGAAAAACAATTAAAAAAAATACACATTCCCATCTTTTCCCACTGAATTCAACTGGGAGAAAACCCAGGGCCATTTGTAGGACTTCTCATCCCTCTGACGGACAGAGCAGAGCCCCAGGTTTCTCTGTGGTAGGCAGAATGACGGCCCGAACATGTCTGTATCTTAGTAATCCTCAGAGCCTGTGAGTGTGTTACCATACCTTACTTCACAGGTATGATTAAGTCAAGGATAGAGAGGGTACCCTGGATCACCCATGTGCTTAATGTAATCGCAAAGACACTCATGAGAGGGAGGCAGGAGGACCGGCGTCAGAGCAGATGCAATGCCAGAAGCAGAGGCCGGGGTGGCGCAGGGCCCCGAGCTGAGGGACCGGAGGGGCCTCTAGAAGCAGGAAAAGGTGAGGAAATAGGTTCTCCCCTCGAGCCTCCAAAAGAACATGGGTGGCCCTCCCAACCCTTTCAGACCGCCGACCTGCAGACGGCGTGATAAATCTGTGTCGTTTCAAGCCACCCAGGTGGTGGTCATGTGCTAGGGCAGCCCCACGAGACTCATCCAGATTTCTGCCTTTTGTCTGAGTTTTACTTTCAGACGATGGTTTTTCCTATTGCGACGAGTGGTGCGAGACGGCTGAGCGGTGATGAGGTGCCAGGAGCTGTGGCTGACCTGGAACAGGCGTCATCTCAACCCTCCCAGTGACCCTCTGAGAAGGGCGCATGGTCACTCTTACTTTGCGTGTGTGCACGTATGCATGGCACGCGTGTGTGTACTCAAAGTCAAGGTGTCGGTAGGGCCAGCCCCCTCTGCGGGCTCTAGGGGGGAACGGTTGTTTGCTTCCTCCAGCCTCGGGTGGCTGCTGGCACTGCCTGGCCTGTGGCCCCATCATTCTGAGTCATGTGTCTCGTCACATCCCTTTCTTTCCTCTGTGTGTCTGAGGGTCCAAGTTCCATCTGCCTCCCTGTCACGGTTAGGGCCTGCCTGGACAGCCCCGGACGATCTTCCCACCTCAAGACCCTTAACTTAACTGTGTCTTTTGCCATATCAGGTAACAGTCACAGGTTTCAGGAATTAGGAAATAAATATATATCTTCAGAGGACCACTTTTTAGCATACCACAAGGGCACACAAACTCTACACCACTTTACCTCTCATTTCAAGCCCACTTTTATAACTTTACAGATAAGGAAACAGAGGCTCAGAGAGGTTTGCCGTCTCGCCCATGTTTCTCATGCAGCTGGTCAGGGGGGCAGGTTCTTTCTGTGACCCCCACATAATGTTCACGGGAGAAATACTAGATCACGCTATACCTGCCTGTGTAGTTTCAGGGAGTTCACTTAGTTTCTCAGATACTCGAGTGTCTGAGTTTTCCTCTGTAAAATGAGAATCATAATCTACTCTTCCTGATCTAGGTGAGGTGAAATTAGACAATATTTGTGAAAATTCTTTGAAAAATATTATGCTACATAGATGCAAAGGGTTGTTATTATGTGGAGTGTGTTCCTAAGAAAGCCTTCATATACGAGACAAGGGGTGACTTGACTGAGCATCATGAGTGAAATGCCAAAATAGTCGCAGAGTCCATCCCCCTGCCGTGGAACACTGAGTCTTCACGTAACGTTCTGATGGAGATACATTTCAAAATCCTCCCTGTTTGAGGAATTATACCTGGAAGCCACTTCGCAGAGGACAGGAAGCAGTGCTGAATTATTTCAAGTTGAAAGGGGCCCAGGCTGGTGTGGCTCCGTGGTTGAGCACCAGCCTGTGAATCAAAAGGTCATGGGTTCGATTCCCAGTCAGGGCACATGCCTGGGTCGTGGGCCAGGTCCCCAGCAGGGGATGTGTGAGAGGCAACCACACATTGGTGTTTCTTTTTCTCTCCTTTCCTCTTTCTAAAAAAATAAATGAATAAAATCTTAAAAAGGAAGAAAGGGGGCAGGAAGGTCTGATTTACTTTTGTGATGCTTATTCTTCTCCTCTGGCTTCTAGGCGTTCATACGTGTCGGCATTGGATTGCAGTCACACCACGTGTTGTTTCTGTCTGTTAACCTTCTCGTGGTTGCTGTCATCTGGGCAGAAGAGAGAGGACGGCTCGGGAGAAGTGTACGTGGCAGGTTGCCTGCGTAAGCAGGAAAATGACACCAGGAAGCAAAAGTCAGGCACGAGGAAGAGCGTTTAATGAGAAGCCAGATGTCTTTATCAAAATCGATTTCTGACCGGACAGGCCTCCGCTCTGCATTCACGCTGTATTTATAAATCGAGATCAGACGTGGAAAACATGTCGACTCAGGAGAGACCGCATCTGGTGCCAAGGCAGACATCACCAATCCATCACAGCAACCGCGTGCTTGCCTCAAAAGACTTTGACCTGTGGTTTAGACCCAAGCTTACGCTGCTTGCTTACTATTTCAGTGATCCCTAGTCTATTTGCAACCCAATAATATCAGCTGCCTCACTCACTCACTGGGTACCGAGTGTGGTCCTCACAAGGGTTAGTCTCCTGGTAGCGGAAGCTCACCTGAATAGTGTCCGTCAAAGGGACAGTTCTCCTACTTACAAAGTATTTGAAAACCACTGCCCTGCAGGGGCGTGGTTTCTGGAGCCGAGTAGGGTGCTCACCGGTGTGGGGAATGCCAGAGAAGTGATTTACCCTCAGAAAGGGCATGCTTGTGCTGTGCACGAGGCAAGCGAGCGCACATGATCCAGCTCAGAAAAACCCCGAACTGCGTGTGTGCATTTACGGAAAGAGAGCGGGGGTGCTCCCGCACTCACGACAGAATGTTAGCGATTATTGAATGTGGGTGAAAGAGAGTCAGGAATTCAGTCTTTAAAAAAAAGTTATATATATATTTATATTATATATCATAATATATATTATGCATAATAATATATATTATTATGTATATACATATATATATATTTTTATATATTAAAATTTTATATATATTTTTTAAGGGGGAGAGAAACATCAATGTGTAGTTGCCTCTCATGCACCCCCTCCACTGGGGACCTGGCCCATAGCCCGGCATGTGCCCTGACTGGGATTTGAACCAGGGACCCTTTGGTTTGCAGGTTGACACTCAACTGACTGGGTCACACAAGCCGGGGCAGAATTTCATTCTTTTAACTTTATTATATGTCAGAAACTTTTCACAATGAAAAGCTGGAGGTGAAATAAAACATAGAGAATAGAAGTACTTGGAAAAAAAACACTTTATTCATGAGCTTTTTGTTACATAAATTTTTACTGAAATATAATTCATATGACATGGAATACACCCTTTAATGTGTACATTTCAGTGGTTTTGGGGGTATTCATTATATTATGCAAACATTGCCACTATCTAATTCCAGAACATTTCTATCACCCCCAAAAAGGAACCCCATACCTGTTGGCGATGAGTCTCTATGTCCGCCTCTTTCAGCCCCTGGCAACCACCAATCTACTTTCTGTCTCAGTGGATTTGCCTATCCTGAGTATTTTATATACCGTATTTTGTTGTGTATAATGTCTACCTTTTTGCCCACATTTCTGAGGAAAAACTAAGGATGCTCATTATACATGGGCAGTACCTGAAATACCTCGTGTCTGTTGTGTTTTGTAATTATTGGCTGCATAAAATTTCCTGTACCACAACATGTTCAAAAACAAATGCTAAAATTCCTTTATAATGCAAAAACCAAGTATGTAAATATAGATAAATATTGAATTAAAAAATTAAAATGAAAGATTTTTTTCCTGAAATTTTGGGCCAAAAACATGGTGCGCATTATACATGAGAGCACATAACACACAGCAAAAGATGGTAAGTGGATTTATACAATAGATGGCCTTTTATGACTGATTTCTTTCACTTTGCATAGTGTTTTCAAGGTTTATACACATTGTAGCATAAGTCAGTACTTTGTACCTTTTTATGGCTGAATAATGTTCCATTTATGGGTATATAACATTTTATTTACTCATTTATCTACTGATGGATATTTGGGTCGATTTGAATTTTGGACTAATACAAGTAATGCTGTTATGACCATTCATGTTCAAGGCTTTTGTGTGAACGTATGTTTTTTTTTTAAATATTTTATTTATTTATTTTTAGAGAGGGAAGGGAAGGAGAAAGAGAGAGAGAGAGAGAAACATCAATGTGCGGTTGCTGCGGGCCGTGGCCTGCAACCCAGGTATGTGCCCTGACTGGGAATCGAACCTGCAACACTTTGGTTCGCAGCCCGTGCTCAATCCACTGAGCTACGCCAGCCAGGCCCCCAGCCCTGGATATGTTCCTAGGAGCAGAATTGCTGGGTCACATGATCGCTCTATGTCAGAGATTCTGAGGATCTGCCAGACTGTCTTCCAGAGTGGCCACACCATTTCCCATTTTTACCAGCAGACTCTGAGTGCTCCGGTCTCCCCACGTCCTCATCAGCACGTCTTGCTTTTTTTTTTTCCTTTCTAATAGTCAACCTGAGGGGTGTGAAGTGATACCTCATTGTGATTACATGTCTGCCACTTCTGTTTTTTGTTTTAATTCTAACGTCCAGCTGTCAGCTGAGATACTGCACCTGGAAAAGCAGTAGGGGATCGGTGGTGAAAGCAATCGCACGCTCTTACTTAAGCACTGTCTTCTGTGCTCCCCAGACTGCCGCCGGGCTTGTTGGGAGAGGCTCGTCCTGGTTTCCTTTTGCTGTGTAACACATCACCCACGTGCTAGCCCACAGCTCTGTGGGTTGGAGGTCCAGCGTGGCAGACCTGGGTTCTCTGCTCAGGCTGAAATGAAGGGGTTATCGGGGGTGAGTCCTCATCTGGAGCCTCTGGGGGGAATTCTGTCTCCGAGATCATTTTTGGTGATGGCGGAATTCCGTTTCTTCGGTGTGCATAGAACTGAGGTCCTCGCTGACCGTCAGCAGGGGCCACCCTCAAACCCCAGCGGCTGCCCACCTTCTTTGCTTGCTGCCTGACCCCTCCATCCTCAAGTCGGCAATGTCATAGCAAATCCTCGTTCTTTGACTCTGACGTTACTCTCTCTGATGTCTAGACCCGCCATTGCAGGGCTCGCGTGACTAGGCGAGGCCCACTTGGGGGAGCTCTGTCTCTTAAGGTCGGTTGATTTGGGACCTGCATTGCTTCTGCGGCACCCCTTCTCAGCGGCCCCTAGATTAGTGTGTGCTTGACTAACCGGGAAAAGGTGTACTCGCAGCTGCAGCTGAGAGTCTTGAGGGGCTGTCTTAGAATTGTACTTCCCACCCTGGCTGGTGTAGCTCAGTGGATTGAGCACGGGCTGCGAACCGAAGTGTCACAGGTTCGATTCTCAGTCAGGGTACATGCCTGTGTTGCAGGCCATGACCCCCAGCAACTGCACATTGATGTCTCTCTCTCTCTCTCTTTCTCTCTCCATTCCCTCTCTAAAAATAAATAAATAAAATCTTAAAAAAAAAAGAATTGTACTTCCCACAAGGCATTGGACACAAACACTAAAATGGGACTATTATTGACCACGGCTTCCAAATGTTTTCATGCACCAGCTGTGCAAGAAATTCCAGCTTCATGGCTGACATTGGCCAACAGTGTTTCCAGTATAACAGTATTCTACAAATTTGTTGATAGTGTCTCTGCCGACTCTTGTCATTGATTATTGAGTGAATGGCTCCTGGTGACTTCAGGGGCTCTTAGCAGGTGGACCGGGACCTCGCTGGACCTTGACCAAGTGATAAATTGCACTTTTATGCCCTGTTTGATTCTGGGACTCTTTTGAAAGGAATGCTCTTCTGATGTGGCCAGTAAAATCCTCTTTGATGTGCCAGATATGGACAGTTGAACTTTTAAGGAATTTTAAGCACAGAAAATTGGTCTCTGCCCACATCGACACCAGCACAGTCTTTCCACTCATTCCTCGTGGGGGACATTAGGTGTGGAAAACACACCTTCTTCTTGGCACTGCCGTTTCCCTCCGCAGTGTAATAGTCTAGCTCTCACGATCTGAAGCAGGAACGGTCTGCCCTTTGCCATTAGAAGCAGAATATACTGAAGCGAGTACACGTTAAAGCCGAAATGACTTTGAACGAGAAAGCCGGTGGGAACTGGTTCCCATTGCAGAGGTCAAGTTAGAAGTGAGTAGAAATTTATATTTCTTTCTTTTAATGCTGTTGAAATGCAGCAGGGTTTTGACTGATCTAGCAACAGCCTTTTCCAGAGTGTGTATCGGGACACTAATCTCATAAGATGAATAATAGGTGTTAACTGGAACAGGGTTCAGTGGTCAAATGGGTTTGCCGTTAAATTGTACTAAAATGTCCTAGGGAGAGATAATACAGTATGTTGTGATTTACAAACTTAAGGCTCATTTGGTTTTCCATTTAGGAAATATGGATGACTTTGAGCTTTGAGAAACAGACTTTGGGAAGGATTGTGTTGAATGATTTCTTTGACGTGAGGAAGTAGGCCTGTGTTCTCCACATGTTGGTGGCACCAGTCCAGAAATGGGCACATCTCCATGTTTGGGTCACAAATGCACATACTTAGGCCATAGATGCACATACTTGGGTTGTAAAGATAGATCATTTTTCTGCCACAAATAAATTTCCCGGTGGGATTATTTTCTCATCTCTTCATAGTCTATTAATGCCATTTTTAATCTAGCCTTAGAAATAGCCTCAGTCATTTCAGTAACAATTTTATAGCTAGTGAGTGGGGAAGGGAAGGAAATCAATATTTATTCCTCATCCCCAATGGGACGGGTGCTTTGTGTGCTTTATCTTACTTAAACTTCACAGTAACCCTGCCGAGATGAGTGGTATTGCCTTTGGTCCGTAAGTGAGAACACTGCAACTCAGAGAGGTTAAGCATTTTGCCCAAGGTCACACAGCTTAGAAGAAGCAGGCAGCATTCAGATCTGGCATCACTTAACCCCAACGCCCATCATCTTCCCGATACACCCCCTGCTTTTCTGCCCTCGAGATCTATTTCAATGTATGCTGTACTTGAATTTACTGAAATTTGGGTGTAGATCCAACATTTCACGTTGAGTTGTATCTTCCCACTGATCAGCATTGTGATGTCGGCAATGCTTCATCACGAACCAAGAGCAGTTTTGGATTCTTGAGTCCTCAGTTTCCCCATCCCTTCCCTCCTCTCTGTGAAGTGATCAATGATCTGAAAAACCAACTTATATAATAACGCTAGGGAACACTGACTCTGATTTCATTTGCTTTCCATAGTTCCTTCATAAAGCAAAGTGTATCTTTTCATTTCCATTGCGTACTTACGGAGAACTTCCGAGCCACACAGACTGGGGTGCGAATCCTTTGGCCTTCGGTAAAGAATTTCATTTCTGTGGCCGTTTCCTCAAGTCTGTGTAATGGGGATGATTCATTCTCTCTTGGAGGCCAGTCGAGGACTGAATCGGGCCGTGAAATGGGGCGTGAATTTAAAGCACCTCCAGAGGAGTGCTTACTTTCTTCTCCCTTCATATCGGGGCTTCATATTGGCAATAAAGACAAAATACAGGGAAAAGAACTGCCAGGGACACTGTTTAAAGGCTCTGAAAATAGTGACGAAGAAACGAGCCCCGGCCTTGTTGTGGCTCTTAATAGTTTTTCGGCCAGCTCGTTTGTGGCCAGTCAGCCCCAATTCGGAGTATACTTGAAAATTTGAGCAAACACAAGCAAACATTAATATTAACCAGAGAACAAATATTTGTGAAGCTCCCTTGGCCTTCGTGTTTATCTTCACTCCGAGAAACGCAGTTAGCAGAAGTAACAGCAAACAAACAAAAAAAAAAAAACGCTTCCCGTCAGCCACGGGAAGTTATGTCCCCGCTTGCCACCGGGCCTTTATCTGCTCTCTGTCCTAAATTAGGAAAGATACGTCGGTGTTTAAACACAAGGTATTCTTAGTTAAACATATGTCATTTTAAAATGCTCTTATCTCGCTATCCACAGAGCTGTGGAGCACAGGGTCTGGCCCACGGTCAGGCCATTCGGCTGAATTAATGAGTGTTGACGGAAGCATGCGAAATTCCATTTCCCTCCATAGTTAAGCCCCGACGAGATGTGCGGGTTTGGTTTTGTGTCTGGACATAGTTCAGCGCCTGGGAAATATTTTTCCCTGGGAGCAAGGTGAACGATGAAATAGGCCGACTTCGCTGGAAATCAAAGCTGTGTTAATATTTGTTACCCAGACTCCCCAGCTCTTGACCTTCAGCTGTGGGAGACAGACATGCGTGGCTCAGCAGACAGAGCAGCGAGACGTCTCCCTTCTGCCTGAGATCTTGAGTCGTCTCTAGACCCTCCCCCCCGACACACACCACCCCAGTAGCCGTCTCCTCCAGAGTCCTCAGCCTCTAGTTTCAGTTCCTTCAAGCCTCCTTCTGCACGTTAAATAAGGAGTGCCAAAGCAATCTGGAGACCCGGCCACCTTTCACCCCATTAATTGACCCCGTCCTCGTCACACACACTGCATGAGCCATTACACTCTGCCCCGGCTGCTCCTGATCGCTGGCTGGGGCCGGCCGCACCCTGCACACACTGGAGCGGCAGGTTTTCCCATCTTGCACTGTGTTGCTTTTATGAGTCCTCTGGCATTCATTCTGGATCGCAGAGATTAACCCCATTCACGGTAAGTTCCACGCAGAGCCCCAGTGAAGCCGGTCTGGCCACTGAACAGCCCGGCCTCGAAGGGAGCGCGTTGCATGAAGCCCATGGAGAAGGTGGCAGTGGAACCTCCCTCTCATAACTCACAGTGGCAGATCAGAACAAATTGTTCTGGGTTTTCGGGTTTGGTGTTGGAAGGAGTCCACGGGTTGGGCTGGGCGGGGGGGGGGGGGTGCGGGTGCAGGGTGCCGGTGGTAGAAGATGCAGTTTTCCTTTTTGCTAACAGGGGATTTAAAAATAGTGTCTCAAAAAAAAATGTTGTAAATCAGAGACCACAGGGACACCACACAGAGACACACAAGGAGGACGTTGTTATTTCTGTTCGCTGCCGTGGGTTAGGACAAGGACTGATTTTTTAAAAAAAATGTGGTGACGGGAGCAATAATAGGGTTGGAAGACTAGAGGGCGCTCTCCGAGGCTCCTGCTGACCCCTGGGGTGTGTCTGGCCCGGGGCAGAGAGCGCTCCTCCCTCTGTGCCCGACAGGAGCAAGTGCAGTCACAGGGGCAGGAATCCACACACACACGCCTAGCCCCAGCGCTTTGGACCCGCCCCTGGCCTTTCTCTGTTGAACACGGGCCTAATTCCTTTTATTTTTGAATCATTTTTGTTATTATTTTTAATCGTGGTAAATACGCATACATAAAATGTACCCTCTGAACTATTTTTGAGTGCACACAGTTCAATGGTATTCAAGACGTCCACGTAGTTATGCATGAATGTGGGTGTGCATCCCCACCACCCCACCAGAGAACTCTTTTCATCTTGCAGAACTGAAGCCCCGAACCCACTGAACACCAAGCCCCACCTCCCCGTTCTCCACTCCTGCCAGCCCCTGACAACCTGCAACCTTCAGTCTGCCCTCTGTTCCTACGACTCTGACCACTCTGGGTACCTTGCATCAGGGGGATTGTACAGAGTTTGTCCTTTTGTGACTGGCTCATTTCACCGAGCTGAGTGTCCTCTAGACCCACGCATGCTGCAGCGTGTGCCGGAACACCCTTCCTCGCAGAGGCGGGACGACAGTCCGTTGTCCGTGCATGCAGCGCTTGTTTTCCCGTCTGCCCGTCGACGGGCATGCGCCGCTCCGCCTCTCCGTGGTTACGGCAGTGTGCTGCGAGCAGGGGCAGCCTGGTCCCTTTAGTCAAATTCTAGTCCTCGCCCATCTTCCGTACCTCCCTCGGCGAGCTGCCCCTCAGGATGGTGATCCGGTGGGCCCGGTCCGGGTGTGCCACGCTGGAGATGTAGACACCGAACGGGGCGTTGGGAAGTCCCTCTGTCAGGCTTTAGGCACACACACCAGTGCCTAAGGAAAGACAAGGCTCGTGTTGTGGTGACCCTCTGTCCCGTCTGCCCAGGGCTGTCTCGGTTTACACCTGGCGCCTCGGGGTGATGGTGAATGCCGTGCCCTTTCCCTCCCAGGAGGATTCTGGTTTGGAAGGACTTACGTGGCCCCCGAGTTTATGGAGAAAGTTGTAAACTGGGGTCATCTGAGGTGGCACGCTCCGGAGAGACTCTGGTGGGTGATGCGGGATCCACCAGTGACAGCCAGGTGTGCGGCCTTCGTTCTGCGAGGAGAATTGGGGGGGTGAGGAGCAGGCTTAGGCTGGGCGCCCCCCACCCCTGTGCTGAGCTGACAGCGCCCGGTGTCACTGGTCCATCTGAGACAGTGGTCCTCAACGGTGGGAGCTTTTGCTCCCCAGGGGGCATGTGGCAGTGTCTGGCGACACTGTTGGCTGTCACAGCGTGGTCGCGGGTATTACTAGCATCTAAGAGAGAGGGACCAGGGATGCTGCTATGCATCCTACAAGGCACAGGACAGCCGCCTACGCATGCTGAAGAGTCCCTCAGCCCCAAGTGTCCACAGTGCCGTTGCTGAGAAACCCTGAGTTAAGAGATGCCAGGACGGAAAGGGAGTGAACTTCGGCACGGAGAAGGGAGGACGGCGGATGGACAAAAAGAAACAGCAGTGGATTACACCAGAGGGGTCCCAGGGAGAACTGCAGCCTGGGAGTCAGGAAATGAACTTGGCTTTCCCTCCCTCCATTGAGCCTGATCCCCGCCGCTGCCGACACATCACTAAGTTCCTTTTCCCCATCTGCCGAGGTGTCCCTCCGCTCAGGGGGGCGAACACCACCTCTCGTGTCTGACCTAGCGGCGGAGAGCGACTGCGTAAGGTGTTTGGAGGGGCTGCCCGTGGCCTGTGCCGGCCGGTGTCGCTCCAGCGCTGGCGCACAGGTTCCTCCCTTTTGAGCCTAACGGAGAGGGAGGGGTGGGAGGTTCGAGTGGGGGGACAGCCTGGCCGTGTTTACAGGGCAGCTCCCACATCCCCCAAGTGCATTGTCGCCTAACGCTAACAACCGGCGCGCCGTGCTAACGTCCAAGAGACTTGCTTGTTCCAAATCATCAATTGAAATTCCCAGAGCACCCGAATGACGTGTGGCGTTCGCCAGTCCTGGTTTCTGCGCCGGAAGGCGTTGCGGGGTGGTGACAGCACGCAGACAGGCGCCGGCCCCTGCCATCTTGGGCGCCGTGGGCAGGCCGGTGCATTTCCGTGTGCGTGCGCATCCTGACCCCCGTTGACGTCATCGTCTTGGTTGCAAGCGCTCACCTGTCTGGTCTGAAGTCAATTTACAAATGCTCCGGATGGGCTCTCTATGAATATTCATTCACGATGAGGTCAGATGAAGCAGTGGAATTCGGCAAAGGATCGTTATGAACACAAACCACGGCCTTCTCCCCTCCGGAAGGGATCCCGGAGCCAGGAAGTCACAGGGTCCGATCTCAGGAGCGGAGGAGAAACCAACCAGACGGAGCTGCAGTGAAGTCAGGAGAAGATGAGCAAGATGTTAACTACAGGGGAAAGAACCCGTCCGGTGACGAATGTGCCATTCCTTCAGGGCCTCGCCACTCCTATTTACTCCATCACGGTGATTTCCCTAAGCGCGGTGGGGACTGGTGAAAAATCTTTATGCCAATAAAAATATTCGCGAGACGCTTTTTTCTTTTTTCCTAATTTGGTAAGCCCACCTAGAAGGCTGGCTTACACACTGATGAACTGGAAAATCCTAACGACCACAGAACTCACCTTCCAGCAGGGGAAAGGAACCACGTAAATACCAGGAATTATTTCCATTAGCCCGAGGGTCACACACGAACAGCTTCTGCCGCTGGGGTTTATTGGCCCTGGCGCAGGTCTTGGGGTTCTGGGGAGGGGGAGGGGCGGGCTGCCTCAGTTACCGACAAAATGGATGACTAGCCTGGTGCCAATTAACCTCCCTTTAATTGATAATTAATTTTAAAACCTATTTACTCTCCCCGGAACAGCTGAGACTTTACAGAGGCCACTGTGAAAACAAATGGAGAATAAAGCCATCCCTCAGGAGGCGAAGGGGGCCTCTCGGGGAAGGAGAACGGCCAGGCCTCTCCGACGAGCCACTCGGTTACCGGGCCCGGAATGTTCACGAAGGTGGCAGGTCAGAGTCAGAGGGTGGTCACAGCTGCCTTCCGTGTTCGCATCTCTTTGCATCAGTGCCCCCACGCCCCGGCAGGGTGCCCAGCTGCCCCCGTGTGCCCGGGCTTGAGGGTTTCCCGGGACACGGGGTTTCCAGTGCTAAAAACGGGAGAGCCACCTAGCCTGCAGAGGGCCTGAACCCTCCAGGTTGATTCTTTCCATTCCCTGGGTCCTCTGGTCTCCAGGCGTTTGCCTCAGTCTCCCCTGAACCCCACTCAGCAATGCTCTGCACCGCCTCACCCTGCCTTTTAGCCTCAGGGCTCTGTAGAGCTTGGCCGCATGGCCACACTGATGGAGGTCCAGGTGAGTTATCCAGCCCCTTCCTGGGGTTACCTGTGCAAAAGTAGGCTTATTATTTTTTTCCTCTCACTATAAAAGCGATTGGAACATGCGCACCAACAAAGAACACCAATGAGCCCTGGCTGGCGTAGCTCAGTGGATTGAGTGCGGGCTGCGAACCAAAACATTGCAGGTTTGATTCCCAGTCAGAGTACATGCCTGGATTGCAGGCCACAGCCCCCAGCAACCGCACATTGATGTTTCTCTCTCTTTCTCTTTCTCCCTCCCTTCCCTCTCTAAAAATAAATAAATAAAATCTTTTTAAAAAAGAACACAAACGAACTTAGAAAATGCAGAGACGAGTGAAGGGAAATAGAAAGAGAATATACGTACAGAGACCATAAGTACAAAGGGCAAAGCAGAGACCACTCCGGGTCTCGGCACTTGTGGGAAGCACTGCCGATAGTCTTGTGTGGACCCCTTCATCAATCTTTTTTTTTAAAGATTTTATTTATTTATTTTTTAGAGAGGGAAGGGAGGGAGAAAGAGAGAGAGAGAGAGAAACATCAATGTGCGGTTGTTGGGGGCTGTGGCCTGCAACCCAGGTATGTGCCCTGACTGGGAATCGAACCTTTGGTTCGCAGCCCGCGCTCAATCCACTGAGCTACGCCAGCCAGGGCCCCTTCATTAATCTTTAAAGCAGCGAGGTCACAAAGCTTCCGGCCAGCACTGTATCTCACTCGTTTACTCTTGAGTGGCCTGGGGAGAGCATCACTGGGCTCCATCGTGTCTCTGTCGTGGCTACTCTAGACAGATACTCAGAAGTGACTCAGACTCGGAGAATTTACACTTCGCAGCGTAACCTGACGACGTTCTGTTATTGCTGATGAAAAATGCCAATTTTGGCTTGTTCAGAATTCAGTCCAAAGGGCGTGTAGGGGGGGGTGCTGAGAGAACCGTTAGCGAAGGCGTGAATTTGACGGTGCTCAGGAGTGACGTGAGATGTCTTGGAGGCTCTTCCCGGCGGAAGCCGGGGCCCGCCCGTGGAGCAGCGCGGTTACTCCCGTAGGGTTTCAATTGGCAAGGCTCGAACTCTTCTCCCCTGGGGGATCCTCCGAGTTCCACAGGAGGTTCTGTGATTCAGCGCACAGTGAAAGACCCGTGACTCTGCGTCTGAAACCCCAATTCCCTCGTGAAATGTGGATGTAATAATATTTACCGGTATCTGGCAGGGGAATTGGTAAAATACCCAAGTGCTCCACGAGCTGAATTCTCATTACGTACAGCACCTCCAGTCAGCTTCTACCCAATTAAATAAGACAGTCCTAGGACTGGAAGGAATCTCTGGAGATCTCCCTGCTTCTGACAATGCTGGACTTACATAATACCCACGTGCTTATTCAATACTTTATTCCCTTCCTCACTGCCTCTTTCCTTCCCTTTCTTCCCGTGAGGCAGCTGTCCCTGAAACCCTGGGTTCTAAGCTAGACTATCTAGGTACGAACTCCACTCTCCATGTACTAGCTGTGTGCCCTTGGGCAAATTGCTTAACCTTTCTGTGCTCCATTTTCTCCTCTGTAATGCAGGGAGAATAATAGTGCCTACCCCATAGGGTTAGTGTGAAGTTTCATGACTTAATATACATATGTAGTGCTTAAAACAGGCTCAGCACATAGATGCTCATTATGATTCATTCATTCAACTAAGATCTCTTGAGTTACTGCAGTGAACAGGGGCTGTTAGGTCTAGGACCTGTGTCAAGGGGGCATGGTGACCTCTGCCCTCATAGAGTCTGCAATAGAGTGAAGGAGACGGTCAATCAACAATACAGCAGGTAATGCAATCACCAACAATGCAGCACGACAATAAGCAACTAAGCGAGTGAAATAATTACAGATTGGGGAACATCGTCCGAAGGAACTGAACAGTGTGGTCAGGTGGAGAGCAATTAGGGAGGCGTGCTCTTAGGCTGCAGGGCGGTCCAAGCAAGGCTTTTGGAAGAGGGGACACTGGAGCTGCCACCCAGGGGTCAAGCATGGGAAGGGCTGAAGGGAAAACTTGCCAGGCAGAGGGAATGGCTGGTGCAGAGTCCGGCGATGGGGGAGGACTCCTGTGGCTGCTGCAGGTGCAGCCTGAGGTCGTGAGGTCGCAGCGTGAGGTCGGATGAGGTTGGCGAGCTGAGTGGGACCCCCGGCAGACAGGGCCTTGCAAGGAGGCAGATGATTTGATTTGTTTTTTAAAAGATCATGTTGACTGCTGACGGGAGAACAGACGGAAGAGGGGTGTATTAGCCTGTTCTTTGGGTAAACAACAGAATCCACTCTGTCTAGTTAAGGCAGAAAAGAGGGATTTATTTATCAAAGGATATGAGGTCACTCACAAAGTTATTTGGAGGACTGGAGAGAGCCAGATTTGAAGTGGAGCCTCCAAGAGCAGCCCCCAAAACAATGCCGGCAAAGCACCTGGTGCTTAAACCTGTGCCGCTACTGCCGCTGAGCACCAGACGCCAGGGCGCAGCCTTCCACGCTGTTCCCGCCCAGCACGGTGTTGCGTCTTAACGTGGCAGCAGCCTCTGGGCCACCGCCACTGCCGTTCTGGCCACAGGCCGTGGGGAGTTTCTGTTGCCACCTATACCCACGCAAATGGACCCCTGAGACCCACTGCACGGGGGGCAGCCAGTGTGTGGGTTCCAGGTCACATGGCCGCAAAGGGGCCTGGGAATTTGCGTTCTGGTGTCTGGAACCCTGAGGAGGCAGAACTCCCATGAGGGCAATTCTCTGTTCCAGGAAGCAGGCGAGAATATGTCAGGTTCCAGGAACACGGCAGGAGCCCACGTCCACAGGGCAAGGACATGTGGAGTCAGCCGGGAAGCCCTTACAGCCACGTAGGCAAGAGCCGATGGCTGTGGCTGGGGCGCTGCTCTGGAAGGAGAGACGGAGCAGCGCTTGGACTTGGGAGGCGACTTGGAGGTGGCGTCTGTGGGACTTGCAAATGGCTCAGGTGCAGGGGAAGAGACGGGGAAGGTCCCATGCTGCCTGCTCAGGTGTGGGCTTCTACCCTATAGACATTTGGGGCATATTTTTTAAAGCAAAAGTAAAACTGCATTACCCAGCAACAGGATGGCGTTTTGAAATTAAACAATTCCCAGGAAGCTGAGGCTCTATGCATTTCTTAGTAGCTTATCAATTACCCAGAATATTCTTCTGCTTCTACTCTCCCTGTGTTTGTGTGTCTGCATGATTCCTGGGTACGTTGTGGACGAATAACTGAGGGGAACTGATAACCCGAGCCATCACTTCAGTCCCAGATCTTGCCTCCCCCCCCGTCGTTTTTCTCCAAACAGGTGTCCAGGTGGTACAATGAACTATTTTCAGTTTCTTCCTCTCTGACAGAAGGGCTGGCAGGCTGTGAATGGCTGAGAGGCAGCCGAAGGAGCTGGCAAGAGAGGCCGCCGCCGTCATGGCCAGGTGCCTGCGGGAGGCAAGTGTCCAGGGCTGCACCCAGCCTGTGGTAAGTCCTTTGTGTGTCCCCTCTCGTGGGGACAGCGGGCTCAGGGGGGGAGATGCGGAGCCCTCAGCTCAAGGGCTTCTGTGTGTGCCTTTGGCTCGTGTAGGAACACAGTCCGAAAACGAGCTGGATTCTGCAGACTGTGGGCAAAGTCTGCTCAGCGGCACTGGAGGTTCGAGTCAAGTCAAGCATGAGGAAAGAACTTAGATGCCGAGAAAGGGCCAGAAACCCCTAGACTGTGCTTTGTGCCTCGATGGCTTCTGAGGGTGTCTGCGTCCTTTAGATAGACCGAAGGAGTGCTGCTGGGGCTCCATGGTTGTTCTAGAAACACCTTTCCTACCCTTCATGCATACCGTGGAGACTGGTGCCCCTCCCTGCCCTCCCGCATTGCCATTTGGGTTGCCCTGGCTTTGCTGTGGCTTCCCTCCGTTCCTACACGTACATTGGGGCCTTATCATGCGTCACCTGGGTTGGGCTCAGCTGCATTTCCAAGAATTCCCTCTCCCGTGTGTTTCTGATGAGGGCACAAGGGATCCCTGGGGGAGATTTGGGGCGTGGAAGTGAAGCAGCTTATCTGTGCGCTCACCTCGCTGGCTTGGGGCAGAGGCCGGGTCTGCACCTGCCCGTCTTCTCCTGGCCCCTCCCTCAGCCGCACCAGCTGCTCGGCCAGGTGTGCGCACTCAGCCCCGCTTCCTCGGGACACTGAGACGCGAGGCATCCAGAATGGTCATGGGTTTCAGTCCATCCTGTTGGTGTTCCAGCTTGTTCTTCCCCTCCACCCCTTTGCATCGGTTGTATAACAAAGAATTTGGCCTTCATCTCTGGTTTCCGAGAATGAGACTCTAACTCCTTAGAATTTCCCAGGGCATAGGAGTGTCTTTGTTAGCTCATGAGCCTCTTGGATCCTACCTGAGTTGACACTAAGAGATGAGATGACGTGAGATGGGGTCGTAGGACCAGGACGGGGCTGGTCCACCAGAGAGACCAGCTGCGGCGTGAGTGCTGGAACATTGAGCCGGCCTGACCTCTTGGGAGGCGATGGGGGCTGGGGGCTGAGTCCAACCACATGGCCAGTGACCCTCACTCACACTGTGTAATGAAATCCCAGGACCCGCTGTATACACCGAAGCCCAGTCAGGCTTCTCGGCTGGTCCCTATGTTGATGAGCCTGGAGGGTGACATGCCCTGATGCCACAGAGGGCACAGACACTTTGTGTTGGGGACCATCCCATGTGTCTCTTCCTCTGTCCGGTAGTGATCTGTGTTTTTTTATAACAACACTGTAATTATAAGTATGGTGCTTTCCTGGGTTCTGTGAGTTGCTCTAGAGAATTCTCTAGCCTCAGTGGGTCATGGGAACTCTCTTGGTTTTGTAGCCAGCTGGTCAGTTGTGCAGGTGGCCTGGGGACGCTCCTTGCGGTTCGTGTCTGAGGTGGAGGCAGGTCTGACAGTGGTCACAGCCTTTCGGATCCACCCCTAGCGGATACACAGGCCACACCCACGAGCCCCTCCCTGCCTTCGCTACCAGGGCCGACCCTCTGATCCACCTGACGTTTTCGGGTCACCTGAGTGTCAGAGAGAAAATGATGCTCTTCAGTTCTAGAAACAGCAAACTGGTGAAGAGTGTGATGGGCTGCAAAGGAAGGACCAACTCCCCGCAAAGTTAGCGGGCCTAGAGAAATCAGGACTTATCCGGCTTCGGAAGCACGGGGGAGATTCCTCCGGGCTAGAGATCGAGTGCGGCCTCAGCAGGGTTCTTCCCGAGAGTTCGTTCCTCTGATGCTCGCTGTCTAAGCCATACAACTCTGGGGCTGTGTGATTTCCCCTTTCCTCTTTGTTTGGTTTGCTGCTGCATTCGGGGATCTTTCTCCTCGAGGCCACGACAGCCACGACAATAGCTGCCACCTGTCAGGGGCCCAGTCTGGGCCAGGTGCTTGCCACTCATCCTCTCCAAAGCTTTGCAGTCCGAAGGCTGGTGTCATTAGCTCCATCTTGCAGACAGGAAAACTGAGACTTATAAAGCTTCATGCTTCAGGCACAGAGCCATACGAATTAGTCTATGTAGCACCGAGGCAAGCATCCCTGCCCCGTACACAGGTTGCATTCACCTGCTGCCCCAACCATCCCCACCTCCTTATCTGGTCCCTTTTCTCAAGGGACTGGGGCGGGGGGGCGGGGGGGCTGAAGGGAGAAAGTGTCTCCAGCTTGCACCTGCTTTGGGTAGATCTCTGGGTATTTTTGGCAGCCTGGGAAGACTCTGAGTAAAACGGGCTCAGGATCTGAACTTGCCTTGTCAGCCCTGTCTCCCGAGTCCCCCACGAAAGGTTTACGGTCGGCTCCGAGCAGCTCTGCTGAGGCAGCCGGTGATGTTTATAACCGCGATCCAGCACCGGAGAGCCCCGGTGCTGATTTCTTGCCCGTCTCTGTCCTGTAACAGAAGATTTTTCAATTCAGTGGGTTTGCCTCGTGCACAACAGCAGTTTTAAAATAGCTCCAGCCCAGCTCTGAGGACCGCGCGAGGCCTCGCACAGGGATTTGTACTTGAAGACGCGAAAATGCATTTATTTTACCTTCCTCTTTCTCCCTCTTTGAGGAATCCTAATATATCGCACAGGAGTATTTCTCGCACGACAGGGAGAAGGCTCGCTCTGCACCGAAGACAAAGAGCTGCGTGTCGTTTGTTGATACGGAAAAGCTCCGTTTGGACTCACTCGTGGTCTTCTCGGGGTCAGGTCATTAGGGAGGTCTGCGGTGCTCGACCCCGGGGGCGCCTCGGGGAGCCTGCTGCCGAGGGCCGACGTCCCTGTAGTTTAACGCTGGACGTGGGTTCGGCAGAGGGAAGGTCCCTCCCTGGAGAGGCGTCACCTCTTGTCTCTGTGGAGGAGGAAAGGTAAGGCGTGCCTTGGAGTGACCTGCGCCCTCCAGGGGGCACGAGGTCACAGCCCGAACCTGTGGATATCGACGAATGACGCTGACCATAGTCATTCTGTGCCTCTTCAGACGTATCTGTAGGATGAAGTCCTAGAAGTTGTTGACCTCAAAAAATAAAACAGCCAGTTCGTTTACCAGCAAAATGGGTTTATTCGGGAATATCGAAGAATTACAATTCTGGGCAAGCCTGCTATATAGCAAAAGACTATAGACAAGTCCAGCAAATAAATCAGAGGCATATGACTCTATAGAGAAAAAGGAGGAAGTTGGGAGGGGGTGCTTTGAATAAAACTTCGTGGGAGTGAAGTCAGAGTTCAGGGTGGTGAGATCTCATCGGCTGGGCTTGTTGCTGGGCAAGAAGAAAATCTTCCTCCTGCGGGAGCAGTAGAGGCACCTCCCATTGGGAATGCAAGCTATGAGTCTTCCTGTTGGGGTTTGTAATTGACGTTGAGTGGTAGTGTGTGAGAGCGCCCCCTTCAGGTCTCCTGACTCCATTAAAAATAACTTCTCTATTCCTTCTTACTGAATGGAACTGCTGAACGGAAGGGTATGTATTAATTTCCTATGGCTGCTTTGCCACAAACTACTGGTTAAAGACAATTCAAATTTATTCTCTCGTAGTTTTGGAGATCAGAAGTACAAAATCCATTTCATTAGGTTAAAAATTAAGGTGTTGGAAGGTCAGGTGCCTCTGTAGGCTCTGGAAGGGTTTATTTTCTTGCCTTTTCAGCTTGTGGTCACTTGCATTCCTTGGCTTGTGGCCTCTTCCCCCATTTTCAGAGGACACGACTCTAATTTCTGCTTGTCAACAGGGACTTCTCTCTGACCTTCTGTCACCCTCTTGTAAGGACCCCTGTGATTCCATCAGACACATCTGGATAGCCTAGCCTAATTTCCCCATCTCAAGATCCTTAATTAAACCCATCTGCAAAGTCCTTTTTGCCACGTCAGGTAACATAGTCACACATTCCGGGGGTAGGATGTGGACCCAGCAGTCAGCCCACCCCAGAGCATAGATACGTGCTTTTATACTCTCGATAAAGTGTAAATTGCCTTTCATCTAATTTGGAACAATTTACCTCTCCTCATCAATATAGAGGCAAACCCATTTCCCACGCCTTATCAATACTGCTTTATCAAATTGATCTTTGCAGATCTGATGATAAAAAAATCTTGCTCTGTGTAGTTTTAATCAGCATGTTCTTGTGAATGAGACAAAGAACATGTTTGTATGTTGAAGAGCCATTTGTATTGGGTTGGCCAAAAAGTCCATTTAGTTTTTTCCATAAAATGAAAGACACATTTTTTTTATTTTCACCAATAATTTTATTGATTTGGATATTTTAAGTATGTTGGCTATCTCCCGATACTGGCTTCTAGTGGGTAGAGGCCAGGGGTTCTGCTAAACATCTTCCAATGCATATGACAGCCCCACAGCAAAGAATTACTTGGCCAAAATGTCAATAGTAACAAGAAACTTCACAAACCGTTTTTGACACATTCAATCAGTCACAACACCTTCTCCATACACTGCACAAATCTGTTTTTTGCATTTCTGCTGCATTTTTACCTTCCTTGAAATAATAAAGCACAATACACCAAAAGCGTGGTGTATTTTCTTCCATCTTCAATATCAAAATGGCTGCACAAAAATTCACCAATTCTGATGTTTTTTTTTTAAATGCATTGCTGATGTGACAGCTGCCACAATACAACCTAACAAAATTGTTTCAAATGAAGTTAAAGGCAACTCAGTACTACTATAGCCATCCTTTGGAAAAAACTAAACAAACTTTCTGGCCAGCCCAATATTTCATTTTTGGTGCACTGTCTTGTCACAGCCTTTGCCTGCTTTCCTTTGGGTTACTGGCCTTTTTGGCCCTTTGAGTCGAATTGCAAATCATGTTGTTATTATTAACCCCTTCCTACCGATGAGAAGACTGGCACCCAGAGTCCTTCAAAAACTTGTCCGAGGCTGCAGGGTGCTGAGAGGCAGGGTGGGGACTGGAAGCATCCTTGATGTTGAACTTGACTCATTCATTACCGAGATATCAGCAGGCAGCCAAGTGAAGATTATTCCTGTCAAACCACATGGAGGGTTGACAAATAAACCTCTTTTGCTGGGCAGTGATTTTGTAGCTTTCTAGGAGCTTTCATTTTTATTACGGTATTTTTACTTTCCTAGGGATTATGGTTCCAGGTCCTGCTCGAGGAAACTGAGGCTCAGGGACACTGGGGAGCCCGACCGCAGTGGGGCTGCTGAGTGTGAGCCGGCTCTTGGCCCTGCACCTTCGCTCTGGTGCTGTCGGCCGTTTGCAGTTGAACTCTCTCTTCCACCGCCTTCACCCTGTTTTACCCCATCTGTGTCCACCTACACAATTATTTGCTAACTATAATTTTAGGTTTGATGTGTCCCTTCTATTTGTGCCTAATTCTAAGAACGCCCACATACCACCTAAAACCCTCTTCTTATTTCCCGTAAGTGGTACAAGCCACACATTTTGGAAACTGCCTTAAACTCGTGAGACCTGATGGGAAATGGCAGGCCCTCATTGCAGCTGTCCTCTGTCAAGCACCTACTACGTGCCAGGTGCTCCCTTTAATCCTACAGCAACCCTGAGAGACCGGGCTCCCCCGGTTCATGGAGCAGGACGTGGAAGCTCGGAGAGGTCAGGCGACCTTCCCAAGGTCATACAGCCAGCGAGTGGCACAGCTAGGATTTGAACCCAGGTCTTTCTCACTCCGAGGCCCATGCATATTCACCCGCACTGCCCCGGGTCCTTCCTCCCTCCGCTTCCCCGTACCTGGGCACTAGTCTGCTGGTTGCAAAGTGGGTCCCCAACTGGAGATTGCTCTCCAGGACCACAGGCGTCCACGGCAGACACTTAGCTCCTTCACTGCGCTCAGCTGGGGTTTCTGAGGCCGCCCACCAAACGGTCAAAGGGCCTTCTGTTCCACCATGAATTCAATAGTTTTGGCGACACAGCACCTCCAAGAGGTGGGCACATACAGCGAACCCATTTCCAAGTGAGGAAAGTGGGGAGGTTACATGATTTCCTGAAGTCGCCCAGTCCGTGAGCCTCATTGCCAGGAATAATAAATGATATTAATTCAGTAGGCTCACACTCAAGAGCTTCCGGGGGCCCCGGGGCACTCAAACCATCAGAAGGGGTTTCCTGGCCCTGACCCTCCCAAAGCAACACTCCCCACCGCGGCAGAGGTCGGAGGGCAGCGCGGACTTCCGGGAGCCACTCACGCTGTCCGAGTGAGCTCAGACCAGCTCGAGCATCTTCTCCCCCCTCTTCTTCTCTGGTCATAGCTCGATTGTCCATCTCTCTCTCTCCATCGAGAGAATGGCACTACGTACGTTCTAGTGGCAAAAACAATACAGGTTTTACCTAATGGAACGCTTCCCGGGTTGCTGCAAAGATGAATGGGCTAGCGTTCGAAAAGCACTTTCGAATCCTAGACAGGTTGAAGTGGAGGGCAATGTATTGTTATTCATCCTAAGCATAGTACCACAGTAATTGATGGGGGGGGGGGTAAGTACCTCGATAACCTTTTGATTTTGCTATAAAAAAACGGGTTGAGCAAAAGGCTGCTATTTCCTGTAGATATAAAGACAATTCCTTCTCTCTGGTCTGCACGTCAGCCACTTTCCTGGTTTTCTCAGCTAATGTTTTCGGAGTCTAGTGACTCGGATGACAGATAAAACCGAAGTGGATTCCTCCGGGCTCACCTGTGAACTGATAGAAAGGTGCGGTACACCCAAGACACAGCTGGATTGGCTCGAAAACCTGGGGAGTTAAAAATTTACATCCATACCCAAACCCGCACGTGGATGTTTGTGGAAGCTTTATTCGTCATTGCCAAAACTTGGAAGCCACTAAGGTGCCCTCCAGCAGGCAAGGAGGTAAATAAACCGGGGCCCGTCCAGACAACGGAATGTTACTCCATGCTAAAAGGTCATGGGCTCTCACAGCATGAAAAGGCACGGAGGAGACTAAGTACGTGTTGCTGAGCGAAAGAAGCCAATCTGAAGAGGCTGCCCATGGTAGGATTCCAACTGTAGGACGTTCTGGAAAAGGCAACGCGGTGGAGACAGAGTAAAGGCCAGGGGTTGGGTGGGGAGGGGGATGAAGGGCTGTAGCGCAGCAGATGTTTGGGGCAGGGAAACTATTCAGCATGAGCCTATACTGGCAGGCAGGTGTCATCAGCATGTGCAACACCGAGAGGGCGCCACAGTTTACAAACTGTGGACTTGGGACGATGACAATGTGTCATTGCAGGCTCATCAGTTACAACAAAATTACCACCGCGGTGGGGGATTCTGATAATGGGGGAGGCCATGCGTGTGCGGAAGGGGTGGGGCAGGGGGTTATGGGAAATTTCTACTTCCTGCTTAACGTGGCTGTGACCCTAAAACTGCCCTAGAGATGAAAGTCTCTGAAAAACAAAACAAAGATTTGGTGGGTTTCCCATTTTACAGACGGGGAAACTGAGGGTCGACGCGGGCTGCAGCTGGAATCTGACCACCCCTGGGTCTCCTGATCTTGAGACTGTTGTTCTTCCCGCTGCACTCTGCCTGCCAAGGAAAAATGTCAGTCTCAACCCAGCTGGGACCTGGTCACCCACGCCCAGAACAGCAGTTGGCTGACACCGATGTCTGTGGCCCCTCAGAGCCACCCTCCCCAGAGCCTCCTCCTCAAGTGCGCTCGCTGTTACAGCAGGTTGCTGGCAGTCACCCCTTCATCACTGTAGTGCGCGTTGGCCTGAATAACCGTTGGAATCTGTCGGGCCCACTGGCTGGGCATTAGGGGGTGTCTGGGTTATGCCTTGAGCAAAGGCAGGCTTTATTCATACCGGCATCTGTTCCAGAAAGGTCTGCGAAGCTCAGTTATGCAGCAGAGCGTAATCAAAACTGAAACCCCGTGTGCATGTGTGTGAGGTCATCCCCTGGCCCAGGGGAAGGGAGGAAGCCAGCAGCCCCGACCGACCCTTCCCTTGCGCCGACCTCAACGGTTGCCTGAAACTCTCCAATCTTAACGTGGATTCTATAAATAACATCCATTTTTTTAAAAAAGTGTATGTAACTTCTGTTTCAGGAGAAAGCTTTATGCCAAGAAAATAATTTGCCTCATATCTTTGAATCGATTGAGTCTCAGTGAATGAAGTCGGATTAAAGTCTGGCAGGGGGGGCCCGATTCTGATGCACGCGGAGTGTTTGCTCTGTCCCCGGAGGCCTCAGGAGGAGTCCTGGCCCCTGAGTTGTTTCCTCTGACCAGCAGCTGACTCCTTTGATATCCCATCTTGTGTCCTGTCCAAAATAAATGATGAGAGCGAGGCAGGCTCCAGTAGCATGGAGAGACCGTCTGCTGGTGCCATCTGATTCCTCAGCAGGCAGAGCCGCACGATCCTGGGATGCAGGGCCACCGAGGCGGATTTGCAGGCCGAGGATGGGGGAAGCCGCCTTGCCCTTCACACAGGCAAGCAGCCTAGGAAGGGGGAAATGCTTTGCGCCGTCTCAGGTTTCAGTCCCCGGAACTCACGCCAGCAACCCTCCTGGACCTCGGATCCTGCAGGAAGCTGCCTGTGTGATGGATTGCCACCAACTTGCTGTGTGACCTTGGGCAGGGCGCTTCCCCTCTCTGAGCCTAATTTTCCCCGTATGTAAATGGAAAGAGCAGAGTAACAATAATCATGTAATTATAGTAATAATAACAACAATGAGCTCATCCTAGGCATTCTCTTCGTCCCCGCCTCCCCCGGGGACCTCTGTGGTCGGCCTTATCATTCTCACGTTGCAGACGAGGAATTAAAACTGAAAGAGGTCAAGTCACCAACCCACCATGACAGAACTCATAACTGACACAGCCAGAACTTGGGCTCAATCTGTCCAGCTCTGGGGCCTAAGCTATTAACCTCCCACACTGGAATAGCACACGCCTTGTGCACGTCCCCTCGGTGAATCCGCAGGGCAGCCTGTGAGGTTGGTGCTGTCATCACCCACAGTCTCTAGACAAGCAAAGGTCTCGTAACATCGTTTCCACCTGTGAAAAACTCTATTATGTTTAAGTTCAGGAGGACGGGGACAGAAACAAAAGATTGGGAAGGTCAGTGCTCAGGCTTCCCGTTGGCCGGGGAAGGGGGATGGAGAGCATGGGGGAGAGGGTGGGTCGGTGAGAAGGCCGAAAACGATTCTCCAGGATCCAGCCCCTCGTTCAGTCTGCAGCGCCCCCTCCCAGGGGCCTCTCGTCAGTCCTCAGTGGCCTTGAACTGCTGTAATCCCGGGGCCGAGCGCTATTACCATCCACTCTGTATGTAGGTGGAACGGGAGGGTCGACTAGGTGCCCTGCTCACAGATCTCTAACCACGGCATTTGAACCCAGGCCTGATTCCAAGGATTTAACCCTGGAGATTGCTGCCACCTGTCCTGCCTCCTGGCACCGACCCCTCCCGAGTCTGCAAACGCCCCGTACATGTTCTGACACCCCGGACGCTCACTGTGCCGGCTCCTCCAGCCAGACGCACCCCCTTTCCCCATATCTGTGGGTCAGATTCCTTCAGCGATCTGATCAGGGTCAGCTCAGGGGTCGTCTCTTCCGAAAAGTCTTTCCTGACACCCCAGGCAGGCGTCACCGCTCTCCACCTGCGTGCCCCAAGCTCCGTCATAGAAACGAGAGAGTCGGACGATGACGGTGGGCACAGTGATCGTGGCTGTCACAAAGGTGGCAGGCAGCCCTTGTCTAGTCCTCCTGTGCGTCAGCGACGGTGCTCAGCATTCACACACACCACAGGTGATGCGTTCCTGTCACCCCAGTTGTGTGAGGGGGCAGCTGGGCTCGGAGACACGAAGTGAGTGCCCTTCCGGCCGTCGCTCAGCCAGTGCACGCCTGCCCCATGTGGTTGTCAGCAGTGGGAGATGGGATGAGCCACGCCGGAGGCTGGAGGGACGTGAGGAGGGGCTGGGGGCCGAGGGAGGCGGGCAGCCCCCAGAAGGAGAAGAAGGAGGGGAAGCCGATGCTCCCCTGACAGCCCCCACAAGGAACCAGCCCCTGCTGACACCCCACTGTGAGACTCGTGGCTCCCGGAATGGGAGCATGTTAAGTTTGTGTTGTCTGAAGCCAGTAGGCTCGAGGTCCTTTGTGCCAGTGGCAGGAGGAGACACACGCAGGCGGAGATGCTCTTTGGGAGGGGGCTGATGCGGTGCGGCCGGCCCCTTAGCCACGGCCCGGCTTACGGGGGGCGGGGGGCGGGAGGGTCCAGGGCAGGTCTGTTGGATGCAGCTGTGCGGGCAGGGCGTCAGCGAGGTACAAGATGGATGGAAGATTCCGCTTCCCTTCTGGAACAGTGGCTTTTAACCCTGGCACATCCAGATTTCAGCCTGGCCTGTGCGTAGTTCCGCAGAACACGCACCCCCCCCCGCCCCCGCCCATTCCCTCTGCACGTCCTGCTCACAGGACTGGTTCTTCTCTGTCGGCATACAGGGTTATTGTTCCCAACTATGCGTGCGTCTTTATGGAAACATTCCTCACAAATACTGTACATCAACTCCAGTTTTCTACCGGCAACCTTTCAGAACATCTGCCCGTGACCGTGGGCTTGGGTTCCGTCCAGGGAGGAGGTACCTCCCTTCCGTCCACGCATCAGTGATAGGTAAGGCAACGAGAAAGCAGCCTTTGGGCATCAGGAAGGCTGAGCTCTGCCCCAGGCCTGCCCTTGACTTTCTCCGTGACCTTGGACAAGTCACTTCACCCCATATCTGCAGACTTCAGCTTTACTTCCTTACTTGTAAAGTAGACCAAATAATCTCGAATTTTCCTTTCTGCTCTCAAATTTTATGCTTCCATGTACTCTTAGCCAGAAGTGATACTGTTCCACCAACCAGCCTTGTTTTCCACTGCTGTCCCCTCTGCACTGTGTCCAGTGATTTCAGAGCTTATTTAGATGTTTCTGCATGCAGAATAATGATGATGGTAATGATACCACCACTATTATACACTTCCCGTCTGATGCTACTCTGCTAAGCGCTTTACATGCATCATCTCATTTAATCCTCACAGGCCCCGAGGTAGGTTTTTTTATTTCTGCTTTGCATAGAAGTAAACTTAGGCTCAGAGAAGTTGAGTAAGTTTCCTGAGGTCACACAGCTAGTAAGTAGCAGAGCTGGCATTTAGCACGCAGTCTGTTTCCCGAGCCAGCGGCACTCTTAACCACTCAGTCGTGTGCCACCAGCGGCACCAGAGTGCCCAGTCAGCATCTGAAGAATGCTTGAACGAATGAACCAGAAAATCATTCCAAGAAGCAGGATAGTTATCCCGTTCCCCAGCTGGGGGCTGAATGCACTTCTTAGAGCAGTCAGTCCCCAGCGAGGGCCGGCGGCGGAGCTTCCTGGCTGGTTTACGGCCTTGGGGTCAAAGCTGCGGAAGAGTGACAAGGTCCGAGGCGCACATCTGGGTTGTCCCGTCGTAGCCACAACCCCCGGGGAGAGGGTGTCCCAGACGAATGCACTTTATCGCTCTTGGCTCCACTATCACCATGTAGAGCATGCGTTTCTCGTTTGTAAGCTGCCTACACTGGTGTTCTTAACCGCAGTACTGGGTTAGTTATTCACACGGAGACAGCTTCACGCCCGCCCCACGTGTCTAGGGTGGACCCGGACAGAGGGCAAGGCCAGCCCTTGACTCCCGCCTCTCGGCGCAGCTGCCCCGGTCTGCGGCCTCTACCTGGTTCCGGGGCGAGAACGTCGGGCAGAGACTCTCAGCTGCCGCGATGGAAAACGGCCATGACTTCCCTGATCATCACTTCCCTGATCCGTTTCCCCTTTCGTGGCTCATTAGTAAGCCAAGAAAGACCCTGAGCTTTCCCCTGTACATCCCCAAAAGCCTGTTTCACAGAAAACCTTTGCTTAGAAGGTCTAATTCTGTTTAAGAGAAGACCAGTCCTGGGTTCCTCATAGAGCTGCCATGGTTAGGGCTAGGGCCATTCCCAGAAAGGCACAGGAAATTGCATCTTTAGGGGGGAGGGGCCAGGGACGCTGTTCCTCATCTGACAAGGCACAGGACAGCCCCCAGCACAGAGAACGGTCTGGCCCCTACCCCCAGGCTAGAGAGGACAGCCAGAGGCCAGAGGCCACACGGCCCCGCCTGGTAGAACTGGGGATTCCCGCCTCAGTGCGCTGGAGCCTGGGCCTTCCCTGCAGGATGGTGGGATGCTCCAGGGGGACCTTCCAAAGGGTCCCTCCGGCCGCTGCGTGGAGAACAGCCCATGGGAAGCCGAGGGGTCAGGAGGACCAGGTCGGGGGCTGCTGGCGTCACCTGGACAGGATAATGCGGGAAGGCCTGATTCAGAGAACTAGACAGTGCGTGCTTACTACGCACCTAAAACTCTGCCTAGTTTTTGTGTGTTTGGGAGTCAGAGGAGACGTAGGTCCTTCAGAACTTGCAATTTCACCAGAAGACAAAAACAAGTTGTCTTTGAGAGTCTGACGACTGATGCTGGCAATAAGTATTATAGCTGCTCACAGCCATTTCCGTATAGTGTTGGAGGTTTCATCAGCCTTTTCTTTCCCCTGCCAAAAGCTTTGCTGTTCCCATTTGGTCCCGTGCACGGGAGAGGGCTCCAGGGTGGTTCAAACGATGCCAGTGGTCACAGGGAGAGGCTCAGGCAGAAGCCAGGCACCAGGGCACAGACACACAGGGGCCCCCTCAAGGGCCACTGGCTCCAGAGGCTCCTGGTTGTGCTTGAGGGAGGCCTTTTGAAGAGACACTGCCCAGCGCAGCCCAGCCTGGAGGCCGGCTGGCCTGCAGAGGGGGGCCGGGTGCCACCTGCACATCCAGGAGGCGGTTCTGCGGGAAGTCACGGGGCTGAGGGTCTGTGCAGGCAGAGCCCAGGGCCGGCAGGTCCGACAGGGCCCGGGTCGGGTTCCTCTCCGGGCCCGCGGTGGCTGCCGTGTGTCCTGAGTGCCACCCCACTCGTCTGGGGAAGGCTTCGGCGCCTCCCCGAAGAGAATGGGCCCCGAGCGCTGGTTTTGCATCTTTAAGAGACGCTGGGCGCCCTCACGTTTCCACGCGGCCAGTGGCCAGCGGCCAGCTCGTGGAAGGAGAGGCCCGGGCCCTGCAGAGCCACGTCGTTGGGGTCGAGACAGAAGCCCAGAGCGAGGGAGGGGTAGGGCCGCAGATGCTGGGTGACCAGGCGGTTGACGGCAGCCCCCACCTGGGTGGGGTAATGCTGACGGATCTGGGGGCTCGTGGTTGTTCGGCAGTGAGGGGTTGAGGTGGAAATCGGTGCTGGCCGGTCTCGGAGGCTGAGGGTGGCTGAGGTGGTTCCCAAGGCTGTGCCTGGAAAAGAGGTTGGAGGGTCGGAGGCTGGGGGAAGGGGCGTCCCTGGGTCTGTTCCGTCCAAACGCTGCTGAAGCAAGAGACACACCTGGGGGGACCGCTGAGGGCATTGCCCCATGCAGTCTTAGGTCAGCTCTTACCCATTTATTTGGTAAATACTATTTAGTACCTACGACATACCAAGCTTGGGCTAGACACCGAGGCTTTGAAAATGCACCACGGGCCGAAGAAGCAGTGCGCCCACTTTTTGCAGCCCAGTGGACTGCCTCCTGCCACTCCCTGGCGTGTGAGCTTGGACAGCACGTTTCTTCAGCTCTCGGAGCTGCAGACACATCCTCTGAACACCGAGAGGTATAATAGTGGCGTCGACCTCACAGCGTGGTTGGGGGTAGGGCAGGTCCCTGAGCACGTTGCCTGGTAAACAGGAACGTCCCCGTGAATGGTGCCCGTGACGAGATGCTGTCCCCGTGGCCCAGGAGCTCCCAGCCAGAGCAGAGAGCACCCAAGAACTCCGTTTAATGTGGGCTTTTGTTGTGACATCATCACATTGTCCCTCGTCCCCATGGGCGCGGATGTCCAGGATAGACTGTCGAGTGAAAAAGCGTGTTGCAAGAGCATGTGCACAGCACGGTCCAATTTTTGTAAAAGAAGGTTTGCCTACTCCATAGTAACAGACGGTAGATGGTAGCGGCGTTATGAAGAATGTGCATAAATAAGCATCTTTCGGAGGATGACCTCGAAGGGCTCTGGCCTGCGGTGAACAGGGTGACGTACCCCCGCAGAGTGGCATCAGGCTCAGAGATCACTTTCAGCTCGTGACAGAGATGGTCACGGTCACTTCCGTGTCCTCGTCTCCACGTCGCTAGACTGCGGCTGGGTGAGTGGCCTGGCCTGTGAGCGAGCATGTCTGTGTGTCCCTTCTGGGCAGAGGTGCTTAAAGCAGGCGAGCGTTTTCTGCTCTTCGTCTCCCCTTGCTGCGATGACCTGCGAGCCAGGCGTCCAGGAGGGGGAGTCCCCGTGTTCCTGCATCAGGACAACGTGTGAGCAATGGACTTGCCGTGAGCGACTCAGCTCTCGGGGCTTCTTTGTTACTGCAGCGCGGCAGAGCCCGCCAGGCCAGCTCACGGGGGACACTGTGTTTACCACCATGCGGTCAGACATTTCTGCATTAAAAAGGTTGTTTTTTCCTTTCGATAGGAAATGCACTAACAATGAAACTTTGCTCTGAAAGGCCTACATACCGCGTGAGCCCAACTACAGGACGTTCTGGAAAAGGCAAAACCGGGGCGACAGGGACAGAGCAGGGGCTGCCAGGGGTTGGGTTGGGGGAGGGAGGGGTGAGTAGGAGGGGCGAAGAGGATTTTTAGGGTCTCGAAACTCCTCCATGTGACCCTGCAATGGCGGGTGCGTGTCATCATGCGTTTGTCCAAACCCCTAGGATGGACGACGCCAAGGCTGAGCTCTAAGGTGGACCGTGGGCTTCGGGTGAAAACATCACACCAGTGAGGGCTGACGATTGTGACAAAGGTCCCACTCTGGCGGGCACTGTGCACCTCGGGGGAGGCTGTGCGTGGGGCGGGGGTCTCGACAGTGTGTGTGTGTGTGTATTTACATATATGAACTCTCAGTCTTGTGGTGGACATAAAACTGCTCTAAAGAATGAAATGTATTATTCTTAATTAAAATTGTGCTGTGGTACTGACCATTTCTACGATGTTAGCGAACAAACATTCCTGAAAACACAGATTATTAGATCGGGGAATTCACCAGCTGTGGAAAGTCTAGGTGCTCGGGGCCAGCGTAGGTGGCAGTCCACGCATTCGGGTGGAAGGCCAGCAGTCTGGGGGGCTCCCCATCGTTCGGGGTCTCTGGGACTCTGTGGCTTAGAGAGGCAAAGGCAGGCGAAACTGGGCGGGAAAAGAACGCCGAGTCAGGTTCCTGTGTGTGAAGCTGGGTCCCTACGTGCGCCCAGCTGCCTGCTTTCCTTCCAGTGTCTTGATTGGGAATGAGACCAGCAGCCCGGCCCGTGTCTATAAATAACCAGCCCACGACGATTCGTCCCTCCTGGTTGCGATCGTCCGAACAAAGAGAAGCAGCCCGTTCCCGAGTCGGAGCCGCCCTGACCACTCCGAGGCCTTGGCAGCATCTGCGTCTCAGAGAGAGATTTCAGCGGTGGCTGCACCAGAATCCTCCCAGGTGTGCTCAGCCCCGGTCCCTGGCCACAACTGAAGGGTAGAGTCGGCCGGCCGGCCCGTTGGGAGGCTCAGTGGGAGGAGAAAAATCAGAAGGAGGGAGGAGGCGTGCTCAGTGCCCGTGGGACCCAAAGGAGCAGCCAACTGTAGGCGGTTTGATCTTTTTAAAAATCACTTTCACTGCGACCACAAACTTGCCCTCCGACCTTGGCCATGGAAGGACTCCTTGAGATAAGCAGGCCAGGGCTGCTCTGCTGCTCCCTCCCTTCCCTCGAGTCCCCCGTGAATTGCAATCTGGTCTCAGCCCCCTGCAGCCCTGAGAAACTGAGTTCCTAGGCTCCCAAGGCCAGCAGCGGGGTCTAATCCCGCACACGGAGGGGCGCCTGCATTCCCTTGCCTCTAACTTTCTTTCCTGTGACTCCCGCCCTCTCGGCAGCTCTGACTTGTCTTTCTCTTCCTTGTCGTAGCTGCTGACTCCTCCTGGCGGTTTTCCTCTGCTGGCTGCCCTTCCTCCACTCTCCTCTTCTTGGAATCTCGCTCCGTGCCTGCCTTCCTACGGACCTCCTGCAGCATGGCCCCTTCCCGGGCCCGAGATCTCGGGACCCTGATGTCAGAAGGCCCGACTCCGTGCATAGTTTAGTGGTCAGCTGTCACCGTTTTGAAATTCTTAATGGATTTGGAGCAAGGGGGTCTCATTTTCATTTTGCAGTGGACCCTGCAAAGTGTCCAGCTGGTCCCGCCTGCAGGTGCCTTGGACTTTAGGACTTCCAAAAAAAGTACAGGGGCAAATGACTTAATTTCTCTGCCACACTTTTCTTGGGTTATTAAGTGGGTTCAATGACGTGCTTGGAAGGTGCTGAACACAGTGCTTGGAAGGGGCTGAACACAGTGCTTGGAAGGTGCTGAACACAGTGCTTAGAAAGTGTTGAACATAGTGCTTGGAAAGTGCTGAACACGGTGCCTGGCAGGCAGGCAGCCAGCACTCAGCAAGACCTGGTTAGGGTTGTTACTGTTTCGCACCTCTCTCCTCCCCAGAGCTGGCTCCCTCTGGCTCATCTCAGTGAAAGGGACAATCTGCTAATTGTCGGCTCCTCCCACTTCCCCGTCTCCACATCCAGTCTATCATCAGCTCGTCTTTATTCCGCATGTGAAATGCTTATTAAACCATTCCCGTCCTTACCTCTCTGCTGCCTCTGTGCAGATTTAGCTCCCGTGGATTGTTGCAATAGGTTCCCAATTAATCTCCTCGCCTCCTGTCTGGTCTGTTTTTTTCCAAAAGTGAGCCACTTGATGCGGCAGCAGAGATTAAGTCAGACTGGCCGGGCAGCAATTTACACAAACGCCCGTTTGTCCTTGAGGACGGAGCACGGCTCTTTGAAAGAAGGTGGGAATGCAATCAATATCGCTGCCTCCTCGCAGGCCAGGGTCTGGACACGCGTGTCAGCCTGTGACCATCACAAGGACCCTCGTCGGTAGATAGGGTCACCCCCTGCCCGGCAGAAAAGAAGTCAGAGCTCACGGAGGTGGCACGGCGTGGACGGTTTCACAGGGACAGACCTGGGATGTACAGCCAGATCTCTCCGGCTGGGAAGTACCTGTTCTCAAGGAAAAAGGACATCTGGGGGAAAACTGGCGACAACTGGGCCAGGACTGCAGGTTAGTTGGCGGTCACGTGCCAGTGTGAGGTTCCCGGTTTGGTCGTTGTACCATCGTTACGTACGACGTCGGCGTGAGAGGAAGCTGGGCGAGGCGCGTGCCGGGAGTCTCGGTGCTGTTCCCACACCTTTTCTGTCACTCTAAAATGATTTCGACATAAAAAAAAGTTAAAAGAAAAAAGAAAGAACCGTGTGCCCTTTCTACTATACACTCCACTGAATTTGATCTCATTGTCCAGGGCAGTCCCCGCTCCTCGCCACTGTACCCCCGAATGCACACACGTGCGCACATGCGCACGCTCCCAGGCCTCCCCCGCGCAGCCTCTGCGCAGCGCGCGCCGCCGCCCCAGATCGCCGCCCGGGTCAGCGCGCGCAGCTCCGGCTGGGACACGCCTCGAGGCGGGACAGGGATGGCGATGGGAGCACGTGAATCACCTTACGGCCTCGCTCCTGCGGCCCTCTCCCCTTCCGGGGCGACAGAAATGCAGCGGTGTGACTTGCTCCTGGTGCATCCTCGCAGACACCTCTCCTACCCCTCCCCATCCTCCGCGTCGCCGCCACCCCTCTCCCTCTCACGGAGTTGGCGGGTAACCTTGATGATCCAGCCAAATGAGTTATTTGAGATGGAAACGTTAATTTATTTGAGCAGATGGGTGTCAGCGCTGCTCTGTGAAAAGGTGGCGGTGCGCCGCGTTGGCCCAGAGTGCTGCAGATGAAGTCCTGGCTGAGTCACCGAGTGTGAACAGAATCATATGTTAGCGGCACCGAGGGAAATGCCTATTTAAGCTGAGCCCTTCGGAAAACAAATCATTACCCCCCGATTTTTGTCTCAGATCTGGGTTTTCACGTCTCTGACTTGCCCAGGGTCTGAAAAACCTGAAACTCATTATTTCTCTAAGTGTGGTCTGGCGACCGCCCACATCACAGTCACCCAAGGGCTTTGTTAACTCTGCGGATCCGTGGGACCCACCCCCACCCCCAGCCTGCAGATCCCACTCTCAGGGGTGTATGCCCGGGGACTCTGCAGTCGTAACAGACTCCCTGCGTGACCGTTACACACACGGCTGTCGGACCCCGCTGCTGAAATGGTGCCATCAAACTGCCTAGGAAAATCTTCCAAACAAACCAAAACAGAGCAAGAAACCTTGGGATTCGAGGTGGGGTTTTTCTGTTGTTCCATTCTGTTTCTTTCTACTTTCCTCTACTTTTTCAGATGTTGTGCAAAAAAAAAAAAAAAAGTATTACTTTCGCGGTCAGAAATAAATACATAAAGAGGATGAAAAGATACCACAAAGAGATTATTTGTGCACTAGAAGCGAAAGACGGTTTGGAAATCTCAGGAATTTCCAAGACAAGGGGCGTCCCTGTCCTTGGCACTGAACTTTCAGTCTAGCTGCTTCTCAGCCTCCCCATTCCGCCCCCCACCCCCCAGGCCCCGCCTCCCCCCCCCCACTGCCGCCTTCTCTAAGTGTTACATCCAATTTTCTCTTGAATGCATGTAGTGAGGAGACTCAATGACTTCCCAGGGGACCCCACTTATAGGGAAGAAGCACATCGGGAAGATTTATGGAATGTCTGTAAAATATGTGTGTAGAAACTCGCGACATTTTGATCGCTACCAAGGAGAAAAATGGACAGTTTCTAACCAGTCAGTTTCGTGAGCATTTTTTATGGGTTTTAAAAATTAATTAATCCCCCCCCCCGCCCCCGCTTTGTTAGGAATTCTTGGCACAGACACAAGCCCCGGAGAAGGGAAACATTGCCCACGGGCTGTGTGTCCAAACTGTCAGGTTTTCAATCCCGAGTCTCTGGGGGCCAAGCCAGATTTCACATGCTCCCCACGAAGCCGGGAGAGCCTGTCAGTGCTCCAGAGAAGGGGAGTACTATTAGCAGTGCCGCTGCACTTCTGCACCTAACAGCCACCGGCAAGCGTGTCACGGCCCCAGACGGCCCCTTCCCCGGGGCTGTCTCTGCACCCAGAGCCGTGTTCAGGGCGGACAGGAGCCTGCCTGAGATGCCGGTGGCCCCAAGCAGGGCCCCTCCACCTCCAGCGCCCTTGTCAGACGCAGGAGCATCGATTAGGCATCTGGTTTTTCTCAGCCTCGTGGGTTCCAATCCCTCCCCCCTGCCACCCCCAGCCTGCAGCCAAAGACAATGAGTGGAACGGAATTTCCCGGCTGGAGGAGGAAGAGCTCTGGAGGGGAGTTTTGGCCCTGCCTCCTGCTCTTCTCACTCATGGGAGTCCTGGGCTCCTTCTCAGCCTCAGTCTCTTCGTCTGTAAAATAAGAATCCAGAGCGTCTGCTTTAGAGGCATGTGATGAAGATTAGGGAAAATAGGTAAATAAAAAGTTCTCAACCAGTGGCGACTTTGCACCCTCCACTGCCCCCCCCCCCCCCACTGGGGGACATTTGGCAATGTCTGGGGACATTTTTGGTTAACTTGGGATGGGGTGTGGCTGCTACTGGTATCTGATCAGTAGAGGCCAGGGGCTCTGCCACACACCCTACAATGCACAGCACAGCCCCCCTCAACTACGAAGAGTCTGGCCCCGATGCCAATGGTGCTGAGGTGGAGACCCCTGACATAAAGGGCCTGGCAAGCAGTTGGTGATTAAAGTGGTAACAAAGAAAAGGGTGTGGGAAAAGGAATACAGTAAGTGTGCTCAGGACACCTTAGCTATTCTTAGCAGGGCGTAGATAATTGGTAGTTGCTTCCTGGAATGCCTCGAAAAAAAATGCGAGGGCTCCCAGCGTGCCCAGCGAGGCCGTGTCATGATTGATTAGTGATGTCTGCCACGGGCATGGCAGGGGGATGCGTCAGCACGAGTGCAGGCTGTTTGCTGACCCCCGACTCCAGGATGTCGAGCATCTGTTTCTGCCCTGACACTCTGTGATTCTGTTGCTATGATTCCGCGAGTCTGTCGATAAAGTTCTGGAGTCAGCATTATTTACAGAATATTTAAGCAGCCCAGGCTCCTGCGGGCTTGCTCGGCAGGGCAGGCTGGAGAGCTGAGAGCCAGGAAGGCAGAGCCCGCCCTGGGCACGGTAAAACAGACAGCAGCTGACGGGATGTGAGAGGGCAGCTCCCCACTCACCCCCCAGATATTCCCCCTCTCTCCCGGGCTAAGAATGTTTACTATTAGTCACTCCCCTGGATGAAAGCGTTGTCTCCAGGAGGCCTTTGTTTAGCCGCACAGAATCCTGCCTGCAAAGGATGAGCGTGCAGTCCAGGATGAAGTGTTAACCTGCTAAACTAGTTACTGCTCAGCAGGATGGAACCGAGGGGGGACGGGGCAGGGGCGAGGTTGCTTGGAGAGCAGGCGTGGCTTACGGAGCGGGAGTGAGAACCCAGGCAAGGCACAGCTGCAGGAAGTGCTTTTACCCTGACTTTACGGCTTGTCCTGGGACTTTCCTCCTTTTAAACCTGAAGACCCCATGTTCCAGGAACTCCCTCTGTCCCAGGCAAGCCGGGGTAGTCAGCGGGTCCCTTAACTTAGCATGGAAGGAACTGTGTAGTCCTTGCTGTAATCTGTCCCTCACGTGGCTTCCTGAATTTTCTCTCTGGGCCTCTTCCTCCCTTGCTCATGAACCCTCTGTGGCTCCCCAGGACCCGCTGAACGAGATTGGAACGCCCCCTCATGGTGTCCGAGGTGGCCCAGCCTTGCTGTCATCTGAGGCCTCCTCGCGCATCTGCCAGGAGCCACTTCAAACAGTGGCCGCCGTGGAGGCCCCGCGTGCACGCTTCTCTGTCCCTGGGTAGGAGAGGGGCCGAGGGCCCCGCACGCAGTGAAGAAATGCTCCCAGGTGAGGAGAGGCAGGCATGGCGATGCGTAGTGTCTCGTGGCGCATTGGTGGCTGGACCGTGGCTAACTGGAGACTTCTGACCTGTGTTCTCCGATGCTTTCACTCAGTCGTCCCTCCCCAGGGTATTTGCTGGATGCCCGTTATGGGCCGGGCACCGAGGCCGTCTCCTAGTAACGGGTATAGCGAGGGCCAAAGAAGCCTTGACACCTGCAAGTCCCTTCACTGCCTTCTGCGTGTGCCCTCACTTCACTGCTCACAGCCACCCGGTGGTGTGGTCACCGTTACTGCCCCCAGACACAGGTGAGGACACTGAGGCCGAGAAGGTCGCTCCGCTTGTGCGTGGGGACTTTGCCGAGGCTTGTCGTGTGCACCGGTGTGGTCTGTCCCTCTTGTGGGGAGAGACACAGGCCACTTTCCTGAGGTCTGGCCCTTGCTGCGGTGACTCTGCAGGCTGTCCCTCCCCAGCAAGCAGCACTCCGAAGGGGACACACAGACACTGGTGGAGCGTCTTCCGCCGGCCAGGCACGGGCACACGTGTTTTCCAAACCACCTGGAAAAGCGGCCGTAGTTGGGTCCAGGAGAAGCCGAGGTTTGTCGCCTCGACGTGGCTGGTCAAAGCCGGTGCAGATGGTTCGCAGAGACTGGAGGCCTGGCCTTGGATGGTGATGCCACATGACTTGTTTTTTCCGCCAGTCCTGGCCGTCCCAGAGGACAGGTCACACAATAACCACAGGAGCAGCTCTCTCGCGGCCTGGTACGTGATCTCAAGCACAAAGTCTCCGGACAGGAGCCAGGGAGCCACCCTCCCACCCATCGTAAAGCACAGGAGGTGGGGAGAGGCCCCGGGGCCATCCCAGCTGCCCGTGGCGGACAGCAGGTGGCGCTGTGGCCCCGGTTTAACAAGGACAGCGGGAAGGTGGAAAGGAGGGGGGGAATCCAGAAAGAAAAACTAGTGGAAAACAAGGATTTAAAAGAAGAACAATTTGTTCCAAAACATTTGCCTTGTAACGGGGTCATCTATAAATTCTGGGATTTCCTGTTTGCTGCTGGGCAGGCTGGCCGGCGGGCAGGCCTCCGGCTCCTCTGCAGTCTGGAAGCGTCGTGTGGGCCCCGCTCCCGAGCCCTGGCCTCCCCTGGCCCAGATTGGCTCTGAAATTTCCCGGCTTTTGTGCCCGTAAGCAGGATCCTGTGACAGCAGGTCTCCTTGAGCCCTGCTCCAGTTTCCACCGGGTGGGAGGAGGAGTGAGATCATGGTCATTTTTAAAGGAGAGGCTGTCTTGGTGTTCTTCTCCCCGTGCTCCCTGGGCTGCCCGCCTTGCTTGGAGGCATGGCGGTAGAGAAAAGAATACAAATGAAAGAGACAGAGGTGGACTCATTTTTTATAGTTATGATTTGCGTGTGTGTGTGAGTGTGTGTGTGTGGTGAGAACATTTAAGGTCTCCGCTCGTAGCAGATTTCCAGTGTACACTGCAGTATTATTGATGATAGGCACGCTGCTGGAGATCAGAGCCCCAGGACTTACCCATCTTCTAACTGAAAGTTCGTTTCCTGCGATCAGCATCTTCCTCTACCCGCACACCCCCGCCCCGTCCCTGGCTACTGCCACGCGAGATCTACGTTTTCAGACTCGACGTGTAAGTGAGATCATGCAGTACTTGTGTGTCTGTGTCTGGCTTATTCCACTTTGCATAATCATCTCCAGCTTCCTGTTGTTGAAAATGGCAGGATTCCCTTCTTTGTTGTGGCTGAATAATATTCCATGGTGCGTGTGTCGGCCATGTTTTCTGGAGCCATTCACCTGCCGGGGGACGCTGCGGTGGCCCTTATGGGTAATGCCATGGATAAGTCACGGGAGTGCGGAGGTCTCTCTAAGATCCTGGTTTCATCCTCTTTGGACGCACACCCAGAAGTGGGATTGCTGGGTCATGCGGTAGTTCTATTTTTAGGTTTTTTGTTTTTTTTTTTTGGAAAGAGATAGGTCTTTTGAAAAGAAGAGAGCTATTCTAGCCCATGTGAGGATGGAAACATTTCGTAGAAAACGAGAGAGAAACTTTTTTTTTTTACCAGCCCTTTAGAACTTGGACTTCCTCCCTCCCTCCACCTACTCACTGAGTTATTCATTCGTTCACCCCTCCATCCCTCCTTGCGTCCATCCGCCCCACTGTTCACTTATTCACTCAGCAAACAATTGTGGAGCACCTACCACGTGCTTTCACCTCGTCTTACGTTTATGCTGAAGCCAACTCTAGACCAGAGCTGCGGCCTCCTCCTGGGGCCGGGGCCCGGGGAAGGCATGCAGGTAGCACGCGGAGACAGAATGCAGAAGGTGGGCTCAGGATTCCCGGGACGACCGCTGGGACCTTTAGCGAGGATTGCAACATCTTTGGCCAGGGTGCGGGGTACCGTTTGTGGCCGAACCCAGTTTTTCTCTGCATTTCCCAGACGAGCCTGTCTGGGATCAAGTCCACGAGGGCTGGACAGTCTGGTCCCAACAAATTAAAGCCGCGTGGGCCCCAGCCAGCCGCAGTTTTGAAAACAGTATTTGTGTTGTTTCATCAATGGCACCGCCCGCCATCCCCTGCCCTCGACAGAAGCCTCTGAACGGAAATGGGGCAGGATTTACAAGAAAATGAAACAATTCTTGGGTGTTCCAGCACAGACTCACTTTCTTTCTCACCAGCTTTGCCACTGAGTGCTTCTCTTTACCGCATCCCGCCCTTCTGTCCATGGGCTCATGAGGATTAATGAGCCTGTGTGAAGGTAGTGTCTGCAGTGACGAAAGAGCAACGCTCTTTTTTCCGTTTGTAGCTGAAGCCCACCTGTTGCCTTGTCGCCAAGGGCGGCCAGTCCCTGTTAGCCGGCCAGGGTCTTCCTGTCTCGGTGGCGACTATGGGCAGCCCAGGGGGCATCTTGAGCCACAGGCTGAGTCTCCCTACTGACCATGTCTCTCATGTTCTATGTGCTGATGTTCTGAGGTCTTGGGACCTTGCTACCCTGTAGGGCCGCCTCTCCCACACTTATCCAGTTCCTAGAGAGAGCATGCAACTTGCTGGGAAACACGTGTTCCTCACGCAGCCCAGCCAGCTTAGAGCTCGTGACCCCAGCCACATCCGTTATGGGCTCTCACGCTTGGCCACTGTCCACCTGCCCTACTTACCCCAGGGCACCCAACTCAGGACAGCCCCGACACCCTAGAACCCCATGAAATTATCCAAACCAGCCCCTCTAAGCCTGCTTACCGAGCCTCACCCCTTCCGTCCTATGGGAACCTCAGTGAGGGCGCTCACCCATGACCTGAGCCTCCACCTCCTGGCTGACCCTGGGGCTCCCCGTGTGGCCCTGCAAGGCGGGCTGTGACCCCTCTTCTTACAGACCTGGGGGTGTGATAAACTTTTCCCGAGTGGCAGTCGTGTCCGTGCCAGGCAGGTCACACTGTACTCTCCTGCCTGCAGCCTCTCCCTCCACAAAATAGGGACAGTGACATCCAGCAGTTGTGGGGAGTGAGTAAGCGACCGAAGCCATGCCCCAGCCTCAAGTAGTAGCACCTCGCCCAGATCCCTCTGGGTCCCGCCTTCAGTGTTCACTTTTCCTTATACCACTTGCCTGCATTTGAAATGACTCATTTCTTCCTTGGTCCGCCGCCTGCCCCCAGAATGAACGCTGCTGCTCACCCCGTGTCTGGAACAGCGCCTGGCGCACAGCAGGTGCTCATTTAACAGTACGGGACGAATGCGGGCGTGCCTAGCATCCAGGCGTGCACCTGTCCGTGTTGCTTGCCTCTCTCCTCGGTCTTCTGGGGCCCTCTTGTGCGAACTGGTGTGGGTTCGGGCCACTCTACAGATGGGAAGCCATTCAAGGAGAGTGTCACTTCCGCTGGCCTGTAATGTTTCATACTTGTGCAGAGACTCTTGTCTGAGAGATCCGGGGCACTCTGGGAATATCCGTGGTGTAAATGATGTGCTTTGTGGCAGGTGGGGCATAACTGGCTGAAGCAAGATGGTTCCCATTAAAGTCAAACCTGTTCTAGAAGTGACTGGAAAGTTTAGGCACAGTCAGAGACCTCAGGGGGCCCTTGGGCCGTTCGCCCAGTGATGTCTACAGTGGGCGGGCGGCTCGGGAGGGCAGAGGTTCCTGGAAGACGGCGCCTCCCTGCTCGGAACCCCTCCCTCCCCCAGCCTGCAGCCCCGGGTCCTGGAGTGGGTATTGTTTTGCTCCTCTGGCAGAGCTTCCTGAGTCGAGTTAAGAGGATGCCAGAAGGCTCCTTGCGTGGATTTATTGGACCTCCACTCAGCAGAGGCATCGAGGCTGTGAGTTGTGTGGGACTCACGCTCATTCATTCAACAGGTGCTTTGGAGCCTCCGGCCTGGGCCCTGGAGGTACCGGGCTCGCAGGAAGTGATACGAGGCGATGAGACCGATGAGGGGCAGTGGCGCTCACGGAGGAAGTGTTTGGCTGAGCACCCTCAGCGAGGCTCTGCGGGAGCCTGGAGGAGAGCACCGGGTCAGGACAGGCTTTTCGGAGGGGTCACGCTTCTGCTGATCCCCAGGATGCTCATTACATGGTAAGTTACGAAACCCAGACTCCAACAGGGTGATGCCATAAAAAGAACGCACCGTCTCAGAGAATGGGGAAATCCAGTAGGCCTGGCTTCAGGCAGGACTGGATCAAGGGGCTTGAAGAGATCTCCATCTCAGTGCTGTTTCCCGCTCTGCCTGGGTCTCATTTCCTCCAGCCTCAGGCAGCATCTCCCCGTCTTGGAGGCAAAGACAGGATTTGGAAGCTCCCGGTTCACATTCTTCATTCATTCGTATGTTTGCTTCACCCGCATTTACTAAGCGGTAACAGGACCGTGTCCTGCAGATAAACTGAAGTTCACGTGCCAATGTCGCGTGTATGAAGACATTCCCCAGAACGTCGTTGATGCTAGCCACAGGCTGGAGAGGGCTTAAATGGCCACCAGCAAGGGACAGGTGAAGCACACGACACAACGGAAGGCCGGACAGTCCTTTGGGAAGACACGCTGGGTCCGTGCCAGTGGTTCTCACTAGGGGTGCCGCCAGCCGCCAGAGGACACAGGGCCGTGTCTGGAGATGGTCTGGGTTGTCACAGTGGAGGAGGCGAGAGACGGCACTCTGGCGCTGAGCGGGTAGAGGCCAGGGCTGCTGCTGCTGCTGAGCCTCCTGCCATGCACAGGCCAGGCCCCGCTGCTGCGGCAAGGAGTCATGCAGCCCCAAGGGGCCACCGCACCAAGGAGTCCTGGCTAAGGAGCCCTAATCCGTGTCTCCTGGCACAGAAACCTGAGATACGGAAAGTTTAAAAAAAAAAAAAAGACTGTGTAAAACAATAGATATAGTAGACTCCCCTTTGTGAAAACCAGGAGCGTCCCTGCGTCTGTGTTCACGTGTGCACAGGTTTGTCTGCGTGAGAATAAATAAGAGAGGGTGCTGCGCCTCGAGGAGGCCTGGGGCGGGGGCAGGCATGGAAGGGGGATTTATGCCCCCTGCATGGCTCCTTCACTGTTTCAATATTTTTAAGCCACACACATATATTCTTTAAAAAAATGAAAATATAAAGAGTGTGAATGTTCGACCACACCTGCCCACTGTCACTGCCCGGCCCCCACAGAGCCACAGCCGGCACGGACCTTCGGGATCTTCCCACGAGGTGGCAGAAAGGCTGGAGTAGGTGCGTTTCGGCGTTGGAGCCTGTAATGCGAGTGCGTGCGTGGTGGGTCTGGAAGGGGCTACGGTGGACAGAATTAGCGGGTGTCCTCGACCCCTCTGTTAGTTCCCTGGGGCTGCCGTGGCAAACAGCCGTGCACGGGGGGGCTGACAACGGCAGAGATCATCGTCTTGCGGTTTGAGGGTCATGCTCCCTCAGAAGGCTCCAGGGAAGAGACTTCACCACTTCTCCCTGACTTCGGGAAGTCGCCGGCCGTCTCGGGCACGCCTGGGCCCACGGCTGCGTCCCTCCCGTCCTCGCCTCTGTCTGCTCCAGGCGTCTCCGTGCGTCCCCTCCTCTCCTTGTAAAGACGGCAGACGTGTTAGATGAGGGGCCCACCCACTCCAGTCTGACCTCATCTGAAGTCACGACAATTACTCTGCTTCTAAATAAGGACGCATTCTAAGGTACTAGTTAATCCTTCCATGTGTCCTTTTGGGGGGGTGTGGTGGTAGGGGAGACACCATTCAACTCATAACAACTTCTAAGCACACGCCCATAGGTGAATAATGGTCTCCATTCCATTTCAAAAGATTCCTGTGCTACGTGATTATGCTTCAAGACATGTGGATCTCATGCATTACTTCACTTTACAGTCTGAGGCCCAGACAGGGGCTGTCCCTAGCCCAGGGTCAGATTAGAGGCAGGGCTGAAACTAAAATCCAGGTCACTTCTCTCCTGGAGGAGAGAGTCAGAGAGCCCCTAATGTCCTTGACAGGAGTTGCTCTTTGTATAGGAGGCCGTTACTCACTGGTGATCAGCATATTGTCCATTGATGAATCCACCCATCCATCTATCCATCCGCCCCCCACTCACCACTTTATCTGCCGACATGCAAACGGTTAGTTCCCTGGCAGAGCAATTCCTGCTCCTGTGGACAAGGGTCCGGTTTCTGAGTGTTCCCGAGCGTGTCTGGGGACGCCAGGTTGTATGTGACACTAAGCACCGCAGACCGACTGAGGCTGAAAGAGGGATTTATTGGCTCACGTACCAGGAGAGGCGCGGCTGGATCCAGGAGCACCGACAATCCCGTCATCCCTCTCTCCTTTGGGTCCTGCTCCCCTCGTGTTGGCGTCCTTCTCAGACCCGCTCGCTTCATGATGGGAAGCTCGGGTCCCTGGGTCCCCAGGCTTGTCAAAATCGAAGGAGAGCCTGCCCTTTTCCCCAGGCTCCCACAGGTCCCAAGGAGGGCTGCGAGGGTGACATCCCAGAACTTTTTCCGGGAGTATTTGGTCCTCTGCTTCGCCAGACTTGGAGCGAGTTAGTGAGGTCAGCTCCGCCTGAACCGTGATGACTGAGAAAGGGAGGGCAGAGCTTCCCCCAGGAGGTGTCCATCAAACAAAGCCCGTTAGTCCAGGGCAGTGAGAGAACTCCGTTCCCCTCTCGCTGACTCCTCATCAAGTGCACAGTTACACGCAGTGGAGCCTGGGAGAGGAGACCAGAAGGCTCTGGGCAGCCCCACGCCCACTGCGGCGGGCCAGCTTGAACCGTGGACTCTTCGGGCTCCTGCGTGTTTCTCTAGGACTTCCTCACTCTACTAGATTTTTACTCTTCTATCCCCCACCCACAGCCAGATGGTAAACTCCTCAAGGGGCCCTGCCTTCTTCCCCTTTGCAAACTCAGCATCTAGTGCAGCAGACATAGAGTAGGCGCTCGTTGAATCGGGAGTGTCTCAGAGGACCAAGGCTGTGGTGGGTCCTCCATAAAAGTGTTTGAATGAAAGAGTGAATGGTTGCATGGATGCATGCAGGGGTGGATGGAGGCATGCAGGGGTGGGTGGGTAGACAGAGGCATGGAAGTATCACATGCATGGGTAGACGGATCAATAGATTGGTGGATGGATGGATGAGCGGATTCACAGGGAAATGCACGGTGGACGGATGAATTGACGGCTAGATGGGTGGACACGCTGCTGCACGGATGCACGGGCGGAGGGCTGAGTCGGTGCTGTCAGGCCATCACTCAGCCCCAACCTCGTGCGCAGAGAGCAGCTGCTGTCAAGGGCACGCGGCCCACCGGCTCATCGCCTGGCTACCTGGCTTCTGTAACGCAACACGCTCTCTTTATTTTATAAGATAGGGGAGTTCGTGCTCCTTTGCCTAGTGAATTTCATTCTGATTCTGTCGTTTGTCGTCAAGGACAGCGACACACCATGCTGCAGAGGACACCATGCTCCAGATGTCTGCTCAGAAGGAGAAGGAAACGGTTAAGCAGCGGGAGCTGTGTGCCCCTCTCTCTTCCTGCAGACGGACTTCACCCACACGGTGGTGAAGGCGGCCAGGGCCACCCTCAAGTCGTGTCCTTCCGGCTCTGTGGAGACAGACGGCTCTCTTCCTCCGAACTGTCCACAGTAGAAGGACCAGGTGTCCTGGGCCTGATGCTCTGGAGGCAGCTGGGATGCTCAGGCTCTTCTCCTTGTTTGTACGGTGACTTTCCTAAGTGTGCTGCCCTTGGAGAGACATGAGGCCTTCGCTTGCTCTCTCTTCTGATCGACGTTGATCCCACCAGGGAGAGCATCGCGCCTTACCCCTAAGGAGCTCTGCTTTCTGCACTCCCCTAGCTGTTGCCATTAGGCCCCCTGGGAACAGGGCCAACTCCACAGTCAGTCTCAGAGGGAAACCCTCTTGGGAAATCAGCCCAGAGGGACCACCTGTGCTTCGGGGTGGGGCAGCGGGGTCACAGGGAACCGGGTGGCCCTCTGGAGTCCAGCTCGCTGGACAAAGAGAGCTCACGCCAAGCGCTGCAGACCCACCACCTCCCCGAGGCATCCGCTCTTGTGTGGTTCAATTAAACAGTTTGCAGGATGCTGAGCAGAAAGGCTATTTCCTGCTGCCTCTGCCACGCTCTCCATGGGGTGCCCTGCAAGAGCAGCTCCTCTAGCGCGCCAGGCCCCCCTCCCACCCCTGTGAGACGGCTATTAATATCCTCCCTGTGCAGACGAGAAAATGAGGCTCAGAGAGGTTGGCGGGCTCGCTCGTCCCAACGCAGCCTGTAAGTGACAGAGCCGGGACGCAGAGCCCCGGCCGCCCGCGAGCTCACAGTCACCTCCGTGGCCGGGCGTGGCCAAGACTCACCGACGGTCGCTGCTGGTCCGTTTGGACTTTAATCAAGGAAAAACCTCACTGAGATTTTTTACTTCTCTCTTGGCAATTCATGAACCATCATAGCCTAAGAGGGAAAAAAAATAGCCCAGGGAAACAAAGGGCTATTTTGATGCTAAAAACTGGAAATGAGTCAATGTTAGCAATCTTGCGCCCTTTCTGTTTTGGCTGCTGGAATTGCATAAAAGGCAAGGGCCCTTCAGATATGCGATTGGGGGGTCCCTGGGGGCCCCCATCGCCTAACAACTCCTTTGTTCCTGAGGTTTCACCTGGAGACCTTCATTTCTTTGGGTCTGAAATCTTTTTTGATGTTCAAAAAGACTTTAATTAAACTGACAACCCCTCGGAGAGTGGCCATATTAAACTTTGAGCCTATGTATCAGCCCAAAAGCTTAAGCAAAGGAGCAGAGGGGGTGAGGCCTTGGAGAAGAGGCACCTGCACGCTCGGAGGTAGGTGGGAAGCAGGTGTGGACCCTGAAGAGGTGACTCACTTTGCCCCCGCCGTGACTGCACCTGGGGTCAGCCGGGAGGCGAGAACGTTGCGCCTGCTGTTTATCGGTACAGTACGGCTTCCCCTGCCGCAGAGCAGCTCGGAGCAGCGATCAACACCCGTCCTCTCACACGGTTTCCGTGGGTCAGGGATCGGAGACTGGCTCAGCCAGGTAACTCTGACTCCGAATCTCTCTCCAGGCTTCAGGGTGCGGGTGAGATGCCAGCAGGGACCGCAGTCTCATCCGAAGGGGTGGCTGGGGCGGGAGGAGCTGCTCCACAGTGACCCTCTCCCGTGGCTCTGGGCAGGATGACGCCGGCCAATGGCAGGAGGCCTTGGTCCCTCACCACGTCGGCCTCTGGGCAGGGCTGCTTGAGCATCCATTTCTTTACTGTCCTCCTGGCCACACGGCTCAGGGCGGGCGGGTCCCTCACAGAGGTGAGAAGAGCCAGGTGGTGAGGTTACTGGGGCTGTCTGGGATGGCGACCGCACGTCTCATCTTTATTTTGGGAGGGATGCTAGACATGGAAGCAGGAAGAGCTCACCTTGAAGGCAGCCTGGATTTTTTGTGAGGCGGGGAGCAAGTCCAGCTTCGCGCCACCATATTCCTGGAAGCACCTGCGACTGCGTCCAGCGTGCGGTGGCTGTCCAGGAAGCACCTGTGGAGGGAGCCACGGGAACGAACAGCTGCTCGAGAAGCCGAAGTGGCTGTTGAGACGCAGTGCATTGTCTTCGCCGCTCCTTCAGACGTCTCCGGGGAGCAGGGATGGGGGCTCGGACTTGCGCGTTGCCGGGCTTCTTAAATCACGGACTGTGTGTGGCCACGCGAGTTGCCGTGGCTGACCGTCCAGCGAGTTCTCTGTTTCTTTAAGATCTGAACCTGCTGGTGTGCGGTTGAAGGGAGGGGGCGCGCGGGAACTCCTCGGGGGGGGGGGTCCCTTTCCTCCTTCAGGTGATGGGACGGTCACTTTAATTGAAATAGAGTTGTAACTGGTTGCCAGATTTAAGCACAGGGCCTCTCATATGTCAAAACCTCAGGGCAGAGAGACTATATGTACAGGTAGCACACACACACACACACACACACACACACACACACACACATATATATATGTATGCATGTGTATAATTTATGCAATATTTCTCCTATTCTCGCTCTCTACTTAAGCTATCCATTAAAGCCCATCACATTAATTTAATTGAAAAATTCTGGGGGAATTGTAGTAGCTTTTTTCCCCATTAAATTAACATTACAGCCTTTAAATAGATGTCCTGGATGCCCATTGTTGCTAACAAAATTATTATGCAAATTGAAATCTGGCCTTTTTGGATTCGGCCACCAGCTCCCCACCCTCCCCCTCCTTCCGTGACCCCGTTAATTTAATTGCCCTGCCCCCGAGTTCCCAGGCCACAGTGGTGGGGCTGGAGCCCTGGCCTGAGCCGGGGGCTCCACGTGGGGCTTCGGGGCCTGGCCCGCACTCAGCACAGCAACTCGGACTTCTAGACCCTGCTCTCCACCCCCCTGTAAAAACTACTCTTATCTCCAGAAGGAGAAAAGGTGGGTCATCTCTCCCCCGCGCCCCGCCCCCAGGGCCCCTGGGTGGCCAAGAGCCTTCTTAGTATGAAAGAGCTTGGAGGTGAGTCAGATCCGCTGGGTTTGAAATCGGATTCTGCTTCCAAGGGACTCGGGGATTTCGAGCCAATTTCCTTAGTTCTGAAAAACCAAGAGGACCGACCACCCAGTGGTGAGCAGCACCTGCCCCGAGCAGGCACTCAGGAGGAGTTGCTGCTACCCTTTCTCGTGCTTTCATTCAACACTTCATTGAGGAAGCGGTTTCTGAGCCCGCTCTGTGCCACCCCCTGGGGCAGGCGGCCGGGGTCTCTGATTGCCTGCGGCCTGTGTGGTGGGGCAGGGTGGGCACAGGGAACAAGCAGGTAAGTGGGTCAGTAATGTGGCTGCAGATAGAGGTAGGTGTTATTGCCGCTATTAGCATGTCAAGCATGTGTTTAAAAAGCGAGAGCGCCGTCCTGTTAATTAATCAACCACCCTGACTCGTCTGCTCCACTTAAATGGTGAGGAAGTAGAACCAGCCGCTTCCCTCAGGCTGGGTCAGACCCCCGCTTAGACCCTGGGCCTGGTGGGGAGGAGCCCTTTCTTACCTGAGCTGCTGGGTCACCAGAGCCACAGCTGAGTGACAGGGGACTCCAGAGCACGAGATCTCGTCCTGACGTTGGCCTTCCTCTCTCGGATGGGGTAAGGATTCCCCGCAACCCGGTCCCCTTTAAGCCTCATCGTTCTGACCGCAGCTCGCGGCGTGATCTCTCCGGCTAATCTCTCCGGGCACCACCAAGACCTCATTCACTGCACTCGCTGCCCTTCAAGCACCTCCGAGGGGGACGGCTCCGTCTTATCTCATCTCTCCCATCTGTTTAATCTCCAGGAGCTTTTCCCTTTTCAGGAATCTGCTCTTTCATTTGCACAGGCACTAAGGAGATTAAGGTGAGTCTTGAGGAGGGAAAACCAAAGCTTCCTTTGCCTTTGGGGATTGAAAACAGACCCCAGAAATAAGAAGCAGGGGTGGGGACCAGCCTACCCCAGACCCCAGGTTGCTTCTCCCAGTGAAACTCTGCTAGGCAAGAGCCTAAAGCTACATACAGGTCCCTTCTTTCCTGCTGTCCCTGCGACTTTTGCTGGGTAACAAGTGTGCCCTACCTACAATGGCGTAAAGCAACGGTTTCTCTCTTCAAAAGCAGCTTGGCCGGGCAGTTCCAGCTCAGGGTGTGTCGTGTGGCCATGGTGGAGACCCTCTACAAGTCTTCACACTCATGTCTGGTGGGGGGATTGGAAAGACGTGCCCTGCTGGGGGCAGGAACAGCGGGGCCCCTGGGGAACACGTTGCACCCCAACACGGTCTCTCCACAGGGCCTTTGTAGCGTGGTGCCTGCAGGGCACCCAGAGCTGGTTTCCTAAGAGAGAGAGTGCCAGGTGGAAGCTGTGTCACTTCCTGTGACCTGTCCTTGGAAGTCACGCTGTTCCTTCTGCTGCGCTCTGTGGGTCGAGGCGGCCGCCGGCCAGCCCAGGTTGAAGGGCAGGGGAATGGGGCTCCACCTCCTGATGGCAGATGGCACGGCTCTGGGAGACCAGGAGGGACTGAGCACATGGCTGTGGGTAGTGCACGTGCTTGCACGTTCCCAGTTGCGATTGTCAGGATGGCTGTAGACTCACACGTACAAGTGAAACAACACGCTTCCAGGAGATAACAGGGAATTCCTTCGTGACTCTAGGGTAGGCAGATGTGGCGTAATAAGAAACAGACTTTGGTCTCTGCCTCTGGTTCCTGACGGGCAGCTCCGACATGTCTCGGAATTTCCTGTGTGAGAGCGGTATCCTTCGTTCCTAGGAGGTGACTTGTGGTGGACCCCGCACAGCGTCTGGATGGGGGCTGATCCCCAGAACCATCAGGCCCCGATTAGAAGCTTGGAACTTCCAGTCGCACCCCCTGTCCTCTGGAGAGAGGGGAGGGGCTGGAGATGGAGTGAATCGTAGATCACACCCGCGTGATGGAGCCTCCATACGAATTCCTAAACTGTGGGGTCCGAAGAGCCTTCACGCTCCAGCAGGTGGCACGCCCAGCTTCATGGCGACAGAAGCTCCTGCACCTGGGACCCTCCGGCCCCCACTCCATGTCCCTCTTCCTCTGGCCGTTCATCTGTATCCTTTATGATAGACCGGTAAACACGAGAAAACGCTTCTCTGAATGTGGTGAGCGGCTCCAGCGAGTTACCGAAGCTGGGTGGGGGGCACCTGAGTGGGGGGCCGTCGGGTGACACTGAGCCCTTAACCTGTGGGGTCTGACGCTAACTGCCTGTAGTTCGGGCCCGAATTGAATCGACACCCGACCGGTGTCCCGAGCACTGGACAGCTGGCCGGTGTGGGGGCAACCCTGCCAGGCTGGGCGTCGGAAGCGCCACGAGTAGAGAAACAGCTTCTCTTCAGCAAATATTTCTGAGGCAGGGTGCGCACACACTACACGGAGACACATACACTCACACAAATTACCGACCATAAAGGAAACAATTGATCTATTGGATATCATTAAAATTAAGAACTTCTGTTCGTCAAAAGACTCCATTAAGAAAATGAAAATGCAAACCACGGCACGCGAGGAGATAGCTGGAATAAAGACATCCAGCAGAGGACGCATACGCAGAAGAGTTCAAGAACGCCCTTAAATCAATAAGGGAAGAACAAACAGCCCAATTTTTTTTTAAATGGGCAGAACACAAGAATACGCTCTTCATAAAAGAGGAATCCAAACGGCCAATAAACCTGTCAAAAGGGAATTAACCCCATGAGTCATCAGGAAAATGCAATTAAAATCCCAATGAAAATTCTTACATATGCAAAAACTTTCAGCTGGACACCTAAGATTTTTGCATTTTACTGTACATGAATTTTACAGATGCACATACAAAAATGATTAAAATTACAAAAAAACAACAACCCCAAGAAACCCATGGATACCAAGTGTTGGCCATACCGGGAGCAGGTGTAAAGCTCATACACGAAGGTAGGAGTATCCGTCAGTACAGCCGCTTGGGAAAACTGATTGGCACCGTTACCAAAGCTGAGTGCAGCACGTATACACTACACGTGTGCTCGACGGCAGCGTGTAACCGTGTGCGCCCAAAGACGTGGTCAAGAATGTTCATGGTGGCATCACGTGTAACAACCTTGTGCAGTCCGTTCAGGCTGCCGTAACAGAGAACCATGAGCTGAGCGGTTTAGCAACAACGGACATTTCTTTCTCACAGTTTGGGAGGTCGGAAGTCCAAGATGAATGAAGGTGCCGGCGGATTCTGTGTACAGGGAAAGCCGCCTTCTGGTCACAGAGGGCACCTCCTCACCGCGTGCTCACATAGTGGAGAAGGCGTGAGGGAGATCTCTGGGCTCTTTGAGAAGGGCACTAATCCTGTTCCCCAGGGCTGCACCCTCATAACAATCACCTCCCAAAGGCCCTGACGCCTAATACCATCCCATCGGCGGCTCTGTTTGCACGTGAGTTTTGGTGGGACACAGACGTTCAGTCTGTAGCAAGTCCCAGACCGGAAACAACCTAAATATCCTCAGTTGTAGAACAGACACATGAATTGTGGCATGTCTTTCAATGTCGTGATTGTAACACGATGTGGGCCGCTGTGTAGCAATCAGTTGGACAGACGCACACAGTAACGTGAATGGAGCTCACTCATACATCATTAAGTGAAAGAAACGGCTGTGTGGTTCCATTTCTGTAGGGTTTATAGCCAAGCAAATCGACTCATGAAAATAGACGTGACATTAGTGGTTATCTTTGTAGTGGGGGGCTGGGGGACGCATGAGGAACACTTTGGGGTGTTGAGAATGTTCTAGATTTTCATCTGGGTGGCGGTTATGAAGATGCATTCCCTGTATAAAAATTAATTGGACTCGTATACTGTTATCATATGCATTTTATATGTACTTCAATTACAAAGTTTACTTTTTCTATTATTCTTCAATTACATTTAACATTCAATATATTAACATGTGTACATGAAACTAAGGGTAAGACATTTATATAATTTATGAGTCTAAATAAGTCTAAAAAATAAAATACCCAGTAATAAATTTAATTAAGGAGGTAGAAGACCTGTACTTGAAAATTATAAGATATTAAAGAAAGAGCCCTGGCTGGTGTGGCTCAGTGGATTGAGTGTAGGCTGTGAACCAAAGGGTTGCCAGTTCAATTCCCAGTCAGGGCACATGCCTGGGTTGTAGGCCAGGTCCTCAGTACAGGGCACGCGACAGGCAACCACACATTGATATTTCTCTTCCTCTCTTTCTCCTTCTCTACCCCTCTCTCTAAAAATGAATAGATCTTTTTTTTTTTTTAAAAAGAAAGAAATTGAAGAAAATACGAGTAAATGGAACCTTATACCATGGTCTTGGATAAGAAGAATTAACATCGTGAAAATGTCCATAGCAATTTAGAGATTCAATGCAATGTCTCTATCAAAATACCAATGACATTTTTTCACAGAATTAGAACAAATAATTCTAAAATTTATATGGAACCACAGAAGACCCTGAATAGCCACAGCAATCTTGAGAAAGAAGAAGAAAGTTAGAGGTATCATGCTACCTACTATCAAACTATACTACAAAGATATAGTCATTAAAACAGCATGATATTGGCATAAAAACAGATACACAGATCAATGGAACAGAATAGAGATCCCAGAAATAAACCCATACCTATATAATCAACTAATATTTGACAAAGAAGGCCAGAACATATAATGAGGGAAAGACAGTCTATTTAATGGTGTCAGGAAAATCGGGCAGGTACATGCAAAAAAAGAAGAAAAAGGTAAAAAACTAGACCACTTTCTTATACCATATACAAGAATAAACTCAAAACATATTAAAGACTTAAATGTAAGACCTGAAACCCTAAAATTCCTAGAAGAAAATACAAGCCGTGAAGTCTTTGATGGGGCTCTTAGTAATATACAGAGTCCGGCAGAAGTAACTCCTGCTTGAGTGTGGTTGGGAGGGTAATAATATGGGTGTAAGCGTTTGTAGTTTGAATTGGAACATTTCACCTAAAGTGTCATGTGGTGTGCTTGAGTGTGATATTTCCGTGTTACAGAATTACATGCTTATGATTTTGTGATAAAAGATTCTGTAATAAATAAGGGGTGTTATTTGTGCTGGACCCTGTAAATATATATATATATATATATATATGATATGTCTCTTTGGGCACAGGAAACAGAAGGAAAACCAATGGCACTACTACATCAACCACCGAGTTTTCGCTCAGCAGAGGAAACCATCAACAGAATGAAGAGTTTACTTTTAAAATAAATTATGCCGAGGCTTTGTGAGAGGTCCTCCAACCGCAGCCCCCGGGGTCAAATCTGGTTCGCTACCGACTCTGTAAATAGTTTTGCTGGGACACAGCCACGCCTGTTCATCCACTGTTGTCCACGGCTGTTGGCTCCCAAGGAGGAGAGCTGAGCAGCGGTGACAGAGGCTGGGTGGCCCACAGACCCTAACACAGGTGCTGTTGGCCCTTTTACAGAAAAAAAATTTTCAGCCACCCCCCCCCCCCCGCCCCCGCCCCACTCCGCCGCACCGCCCCGTTCCAATGCTGGCCCTCTCCTGTCCTTTGGCACAAATTCCAGAGGAGTCAGGACTGCTTTTCACGGGAAATGTGGGCACTATGGGAAGGCCGCCCCCACGCATACAGAGCTGGGGGGCCTCCCCTAGCCCTCCACTCCACGGGGGTGAGCGTTTGGTGATTCCACAGCAAGGCCCCCCACTCCCGCCCACTGGCCTTCCAGTGATTCTCACGTGATTGGATTAGCTTTGAATTTTATTCCCTAATTCTGCTTTTAAAAATTACCATCAATTGAATTACAAAAGTAATACGTATCTTTTGTAACAATTCAGACAGCGAAGAAGTGTCTAAAATAAAATTAATAGCCTCTTCACTCCTCTCCAATCCAACTCCCCAGTGTAACCACTGTTAACAATTTGGTATAAATGTTTTCCTGCTCTTCTTTATTTATAAAAAACATGGAAACCCACTTACAAGGTGTGACTTCTCTTTGACCTTTTTATGTTTTTTAAATAAAAATAGGATCACCCTTGCTCGTTGTTCTTACTCTCTTTAACAAGGTGTTGTGAGCCTGTCTCCCAGCTCACATGCACAATTTCATTTTACAATATTTAATAGCCGCACTGTATTCCTTAATATATCACGGTTTGTTCAACCATTTTCCTATTAACATACATTCAGACGGTTTCCAGGATTTTTTTTTCTAACTATTACAAATGATGCTGCAATAAACTTCATACATTTATGTCTTTTTATCCTGGCATTTTCATTTCTGGTGGATGTATTCCCAGAAGTGGGAGTGCTGGGCCACAGTTTAAATTTTCAAAAATACCAACAGTTGATTTTCCGCGACGTTATAATAATTTACAGTCCTCCCCCGATGGTGTTTGAGAGAACTGGATTCCGCACACTCTCTCCAACTCTGGATGTTCCCCATATTTTCCATTTTTGCCAATCTGATGGGTAAAAAATAGTATCTCATTTGCATTTCCCTGACAAGTGAGCCTGAGCATCTTTTCATATGTTTATTGGCCATTTGCATTTCTGCTTCTGTGAATTCTGTAGCCTTGGCCCCTGTTACTATGGGGTTATTGGTCTTTTTTTTTCTTATTAATTTGTGGGATCATTTTATAAATTAGGAATAGTAACTCTTTATGAATTGCATGCCTGCAAATATTTCCTCTGTTTATTTTATGTTTTTCCATGCCTCTGCTTAGGATGAAAATAAATGGAAATTTCTGTCTGCCCCAGGTTCTTGCTAAGACTATCGCTAAAACCGTTTGCTTTTCAATTCTTATCAGAATCTCAGCTGTGAGAAATGATGTAGGTGGAGCTTTGTTGAAAGCGGTGGCTCTCAAACATTTTCCAAATTTAAGTAACAGAAACCTCCCTCCCTCCCTTCTTCCCTCCCTCCCTTCCTTCCTTCCCCCAAACATTTTCTAGAAGCTGCCATAGTTGAATGGGATCTGGAGACTTAGCTCCCTACCTACAAAGCACCCCTTCCCCTCTCCCTAGCAGTTCCTGAGTCCCCGGGAGAACCCCGGTGCTCCTTGGAACCTAGTTTGAGAACTGTTGGCCTAGTGCAGCCCTCCATTCATTTCACCAGTTGTCTACAGTGTGTCCCACAGAATGTTCAGTAGGCTATCAGCAGCCACTTTGTGCAGAAAAGGCTCTGGGGTTGTTTGTTCTGTGGCCTCTGAGGCACGGTTTCCCTTTTCCGACAGGGTCACGCTTTGATTCCTTGGGCGTGGACATGCTCGTGTACACACACAGAGGAAGTGGACGGAGCGCAGCACACGCAACCCTTTCCGGTCTTTGCACGTGCGATGCCAAAACAAATAGACAGTTATCGCGCTCGCTGCTCCCGGCCACCTGCTGAAGGTGCGGCCTTTGAATTCTCTGGCCGGTCTGAGAAAGGGCTGCTCGTGTAGCGATCCGGGTTAGGGACGGCCGAGGGGACTTGGGTGATGTCCACGGGGGTGACCAGCAAGGAAATGGGCGGGCTCACTCCTCTTTATTTCCTCGGGCGCAGAGGTTGTGGGCTCTCGGTGACATTCAGTCACACTTGTCTTGTGCCTCATCTGGAATTTAGAAGAACAAAAGTCTCTGTAATCTTTTTTTTCCCCCAGTGGGAGGAGTCTAACCTCTAAAAAAAAGCATGTAAAGAGGATTTTTCAACAAAGGTGTTTAAGCAGATTTGCAGATATTACTTTGTTTCCTTCCTGGGTCCTTTCAAGAAAGGACAAAAGAGAAACTGGCTCACCTTGTTTCGAACAGCAGTCTGTGAATCCCATCTGTCCTTAGGAGAAAGAAGAACTCTTTGCAGAGGAGGGCCAGGGGACTCCTTGGAGACTGTGCCCAGGTTCTTGCACGGCAGCGGTCCGAGGATCTGGGGAGTGTGGGTTTCTCTGCTGCAGCACCGCCCAGAGCCTTTAAAACGCTAGCGTTCGCTGTGAAGTTCCGAGAGGAAGACGTAGGGAGGTGTCCCGCCTTCTCTTGCCCACGGAACGCTTTGCGGGAGCGCTTCTTCTCTGGGACCTACTGGCGCACCCTTCAAAAGAGTCGGACTAGCTCGCCTCACACATTTCCTGAGATAAAACCAGACCCCCAGAGAACCGCCACCTTCCATCCCTTTGTTTTGGCCACTTACAGGTTTGCTGGTACTCAACTTCCCTTAGCCTGCATGGAGGGTAGTTATGAGAAACTGTATAAACTACCATCATTTTCATTGCGGGGAGGTTGCCATTTTACACAGCTCATGAGGCGGTGCTTTCCTAAGCGATCAGTTTGTTTGTATCTCATGGGACGAATTTTGTAACTGCTTGTATTTCCCTCTTTGCCCTTACTGCCAGGATGCTCAAACCAGATTTCTGGGCCACCACTAATAATGGCATAGAGATCTGTGGTATATGTTTTGGACACTGATCTTAATCCTTTATTCCAACATATTTTTTTCTATCTTTATTTTCACTTAGTCCTTATTTCCTTGTACTAAAATTTTTATTGTGTTCTATGGATGTATGTAAACAAGCTACCTTTTAGTCTTTCTTTTAAGCATAGTGGTGCATGATGAGATAAATACACACCTACAAAGTACATATTGCTACTAGCATGGATTAATATTAAGTGCTTACTATACGCAAGGTACTTGCTAGGGCCCTGGGGAAATTGAGATGAATAAGTTGTGTCCCTTGTCCCTGGAGGGCATACTGTGTTGCTAGTGAAACAGACTATGGGAATGACCACAGTCAGTGGGCTTAAATCATCACTACAATGTTGTGTGGGAAGTGCATGAGAAGTATGTGCAAAGTGCTCTGGGTAAGCCAGAGAGACGGCAAGGAGACAGCATGCAGAGCCCGGCATAGCTGCCCAAGGACTCCCAGCCACCTCTGCTCCCAGCCGTCTGGGTCTTTCGGCATCAGCATCCGGAAAGGTGAACGAACAAGCCTTCCAATGATTCCGGCCCCCGCCGCAAGCCACCCCAACTATCAGTAGGTGGAGCAGCGAGGGCACTCTTAAGCCCTGCCCCAAGGACAGGTGTGTGGGCAAAATAAATGTCATCGTGCGAGCTAAAAGGAAAAAAAGTGCTGTGACCCCAGCGAAGGAGCCAATGACACTGTGGGTGAAATGGGGAGAGGAGTCGGGCTGGGACTGTGGGTCAGGTTCAGGGCGTCAGCTGGCAACCTGAAACAACGTGCAAACTTGTGTGTGTGTGTGTGTGTGTGTGTGAGAGAGAGAGAGAGAGAGAGAGAGAGAGAGAGAGAACTGGTGCATTTTTCCGAGATGAGGAATCGAGGCTCTCATCAGATTCTCCCAAGAGTTCATGACCCACAAAAGGTTAAGATCCACTGCCTTGAAAGGAGAGGGGACAGTTGCCAGGACAACAAGGAATGGAAGCAATGCAGAAAGGTATGGGAGCGTCGGAGTCCGCTTCGGAAAGTATGCAGGGGAGAACGGACTGGACATTTGCGTGTGCTCATCCCCTTTTCATTCCACAAACAGTTTAGCGAACACCTACTGCGGAGCACACGTCGTGCTTGGCGTCAGAAGGACAACAGTGCACGGGACCTTTTTCACATTTTGTTTATTTTATTTTTTTTAGAGAGAGGGGAGGGGAGGGAGAGAAACACCGATGGGAGAGAGAAACATGGATCCTCTGCCTCTGACACATGGCCCAACCGGGATCGGACCCACCCCCCCGGGCATGTGCCCTGACAAGGAGTCAAACCAGCGACCTGTCACTTAGCAAGAAGACGCCCAGCCACCCGAGCCACACTGGTCAGGGCTGAACAGGGTTGTTTGTCCCTGTGCAGACCTCACAGACTCTAGACACTTCTCCAGAAGGCTGTCCTGATCCCCAGTCTCTCTCCTGCTGGCCTGGGAGTGGGCTCCACAGTGGGCCCTTCTGCCTCTAAGTGTCTTAGGTTCCATCTTCTCCTCTCCTTGCAGGCCCCCCACCCCCTTTTTAAAACCTTAGAGATCGGTCAACCAGATACAAGTTACTAACACTCTCCCAGGGAGTCATTTTATAACCTTATTATGGCCTTTCCTCGATCAGGGTGAAAATGCCATGATTTCTTTCTTGGGAAGAGAATGGAAGAGGGAGAACTCCACGAGGAATGAAAAGTCTTCTTTCTAAGCTGAGCCAGAGAATGGACTTCGCTAAAAAAGCAACCAAAAAAACAAGCAAACACACAAACAAAAAAAAAAACCAAAGCTGGAGGAAAAGATCTCAGCCACGTGATGTGATGTGCATTTATTTGACTGCGGTTTCTATTTAAATATTAATTATGTCCCCTTGGAGAGTAAGCATCTCTCAAGGCTCCAAAACCCAGGTCCCTTTGAAGACTGTTTTGCTTTTTTCTGTTCCCTCTTCCTCCTTTCCCGCTCCCTCTCCTCTCTGTCAACACCGTCCTCATGGCACATTGAGAGAGCTTTATTCCGTAGGCATGACCACAATTGTGGGTTTGATCACTGACTCACAGTTCCACATACTGTGCCTCAGACTTTCCGTCTCTGAAATGGGTATGATCATACAAGACAGTCATGTTTGTGGAAATTTTTAAGGGCCTCGGCGGTGAGGTTTGTAGATGCACACACACACACACACACACACACAGAGATCTGATTAGCTTCTAGGCAGAGTGGGGGCGGAATTTCCTTAGAATAATTTGAGCAGAGAGCGTCTGGCTCCCTCACCTGTTGGTGCATTTGCGTGCACACACGGTTGAACGAGGCTGTGAGTTTACTCGACTGTGCAAGCTAGCCCACAGCCACCTCCTGCTCACTCTTGAAACACAGCACACTCTCTTGCAGGCAAGGCGCTTCCGGCTCCAGGTGGTCATGCATAGAGAAGGGGGTGGACACGTTTGTTTTCCTGCCCTGTTCCCCGGACGCAGGTTCAAGCTTGCCTTTCACCAGCAAGCCAATTCTATTTTCTGGAAGTACTCCTTGAACATTGGCAGCCTCAGAGAACCTGTTCCCAGCGAGCCCTAAACTGGTGTTTCTGGCCTGATGCAAAACTTGTGTTGTCTACTTGTTGCCCGTAAAGTGGAGTTGTCAGGGGGGGCGTCTGTGTGGCAGGGGAAGGTGGGGATGTCGGGCGGGGGGCGGGGAAGAAGGCAGCTGTGCCAGGCCAGTGGTTAAACAGCAGAACGAAGGTGGCTCTGAGCTTAAAGCCCAATCCCTTGGAAGGTTTTGGTCTCTGGTAAACATTGTGTAACGTGTCTGTGTTGTCGTTGTTGTTGTTGCTGCCTGCCTAGCAGCTATTTTCCTGTCTTCCGAAAACAGCAACGCAGTTTTTGTTCTGGCAATCCTCTGCCACTGCCTATCGTCTCAATAGGATAATCATTAAGCAAAGTATCGGCCTCCCCTCCCTTTGGCCAAGAGGTCGGCAGGACAGTGCACCGGGCCAGACTCTTCTCCCGGATGTCTGAGTCTTGAAGGACTCTACAGGACTGGAACCCATTCATTCCAGGGTCCACGCCCTGAAAAGACCGTTTCCTGGTTCCCTGGATCTCTGTCCTTTCTAAGGACTGTTCTTCGGCTCTAACTTCTGTGGGTGCCCCTCAGCCCTTCCAATGCATTCTTTTTTAGCTTAAAAGTTAGTGACAGTCGACTTCTGCCCCTGGCTGTGATGAAGCAACCAGTACGAGACCTGTCTTCCAGGTGTGCACGGCCAGACAGCTAGACAAAGTATATCCAACAACGACTTACAGGTGCCAGGCAGCAGGCCGCGCAGAGTGACGAGCCCTGAGAGAAAGGAGGCAGAGGAAGGGAACCCCGTGATCACCTTGGCTTTCTGCCTGGAAGCGCTTTCTAGATTGCCGCACAGAGACAAAGGTCATGAGCAGAGGACGACAGCCTCTCTGAACCGAGGGGATAGAGATTGGCACAGGCAGTGATTGAGAAAGCTGGAGGTAACGTTTCTGAGGCGGTGGTCCAGAGAAGAAGATGATAGACGATAGATAGAGACCCAGGGCCAGACATCTGGATGGGGAGCTCCTTGAGTCACTTCCTGCATACTAAATTGCTCAGGCATTCGGCAAAATGCTACCAGGATGTCAAAGAACTACTACCGTGGGCGAGCAAGCTGAATAATTTCTAGAGCTCTCACGGGACTGGGAGGTGGGGGGGTTCAAGGTTCAGCAGGCTAGAACAGGAGTAAATGAACATCCAAGGCGTTCATCAAAGACCACAGTGAAGTCACACCTTAGTGTAATAGTAAGGTGAAACTAGCCTGAGAAGAATTGCTCCTCTAGATCTACCCCCCACAAAACTTTTTAAAAGCCTCGAAAAAATCAAGCTGATCCGTTCTCCAAAGAACTTCAGAGGAAAACAACAGAATCCAGACATTCGGCCACATAACATTAACAATGTCTAGCATCCAATAAAAAAATTACTAGACACCTGGAGAAGCAAGGAAATGTGACCCATTACAGGAGATAGAAACAGACCCAAAATGACAAAGAAGGTGTAATGAATAGACAAAGACTTCAAAACAGCTATTATGAATACGTTCAAAGATTTCAAGGAAAACATGAATGAAATGTGAAGTGGAACTTTTTTGTTTTAAAGAACCAAATGAAACTTCTAGAAAGGGAAGTATCTAAAATGAACATTTTACTGGATAGGTTTAATAGGCCTATTAAGATTGTACAAGTAAAAAATTAATATGCATGATGACAATAATAATAGAAACTATTCGAACTGCAGCACAAGGAGAAAAAGCAGGATAAAAAATGATCACAGTATTGGAGATCTCTGCTACAGTAGCCCATTGTGGACCCTATATTGTAATTGGAGTCCCAGTAGGAAAGGAAGGTGAAAACAGTACCTGAAATGATAATGGCTGAAGATATTACAAAACTGATGAAAATTATAAAACTACAGATCAAGAAACTCAACAAATTGGAGGCAGGATAAACACATAGAAAACTAAATCTCTAGAGCACATTACAATCAAGTGATTTAAAATTAGTGACAAAGAGAAAATTCTCAAAAGCAGCCAAGATAAAAAGACATATTACATCTTATGAACAAAGGTAAGAACTATCACTGATTTCTCCTTAAAAACAATACAAGCTACAAGACAATGGAATGACATTCTCAGTTCATTAAATTAAAAATAAAGTGAAATAAAATGAAAAACAACTTTCAACCAAGAGTCTACCCAGTGATAGTAGTCTTAAAATGTGAAGGTGAAATAAAAATGTTCTTCAGACAAACCAGCGGTGGTAGAATTTGTTACCAACAGAAATACTAAAAGAAGTTCTTTTCAGGCTGAGTAAAAAGGGTGCCAGGGAACTCAGATCTACCTAAGGAATGAAGAATGCCAGGAATTGTAAATGGGTGAGTCAATATAAGAGACTTTTGTATTCTTGTTTTTTAATTCACGTCATCTACAGTCAGACTGCCTTGGCATTTCAGAATCTAGAATGAAGACAGAGACAGGAACGGTACGTCTTTTCAGAAATCATCTTGTCTCTGAAGCAAATATACAACACATGCTAACACCTGTTAGTTATGGACTGAAAAGACGTAGTTTATCATCCGAGTACCCTTTGTACTCATATATATATATTTTTAAGAGCTTCAAAATATACCAACTCTTTTATTTTACAGACGAGCCATGCGGAGCCTTGAGATTTATGTGACTTTCCCAAGGCAGGGTCGAAAAGCCCAGGGGCACGAACCGCATCACTATTTGCCTTCCAAGGCCAAGTAGATCAGATCACAGCCCTGGGTTCAAATCTCAGCCCTGCCACTTACCAGCAGTGCCAGTTTGAGCAAGTGATTAAATGTCTTTAAGCCTCGGTTTCTTCTCGTAGAATGGGAATAACAAGATGGTTTCCTCCTTGGATTGCTGAGATCATCACATAAGATATTGTGGGAGTCAGGATGCCTTTGTTCATAAGTGACTAGCTCAAATTATCTTAAGCCTGAAGAGCATAAGGGTTTCAGGCACTGCTGGATCCAGGGCACTGTCATCATGAATCTCTATCTCCTATCTCTGCTTGGTTTTGGCATCATCTTCAGGCAGGCTCTCCTGAGGTCGTGTGGCAGAGAGAGCCTCCAGCAGATCCAGGCTCATATCCCACTTACGGAGTAGAGCTGAGAAAAAGCACGTTTCTCTTTCCTGATGGTTGCAGCAATTATTCACTCTAACTAACCCACTTGGGATCCCACATCCATCCCTGAACTAATCTCTGACTCCGATTGGCCAGATCTGGCTTGTACATCCATCCTCCTCTGGAACATGGAGGGTGGAAGAGATGTGGTTTCCTAAAGGTAAACTGGGAGGTGATTCCCAGTCATCAAAAGATGATGTCATAGATGCTGAACTGCCAAAAACAATAGACATTTCTGAGACTTCTAGAAAGTACTAGACAATAAGGTCTGTCAGGCACAGCCTCGTCCAGGTGCAGCTTTGCACATACTAACTCAATATTTACAACTGCATGGGGGTGGGAGGGGCGTTCGTGGAAGCCCAAAGCCCAGGGAAGACCCAGGTGCTTTATTTTATTTATTTAGTTGTCAAAATGCTTTTTAAAAATATTTTATTTATTTATTTTTAGAGAGGGAAGGGAGGGAGAAAGAGAGAGAGAGAGAAACATCAGTGTGCGGTTGCTGGGGGTCATGGCCTGCAACCCAGGCATGTGCCCTGGCTGGGAGTCGAACCTGCAACACTTTGGTTTGCAGCCCGTGCTCAATCCACTGAGCTATGCCATCCAGGGCTCCCAGGTGCTTTATTTTAAAGATTTTCTTTATGTTTAGAGAGGGGAAGGGAAGGAAAAAGAGAGGGAGAGAAACATCAATGTGTGGTTGTCTGTCAGGTGTCCCCTACTAGGGACCTGACCTGCAACCCAGGCATGTACCCTGCCTGGAATTGAACCAGCAACCGATCCACCAAGCTACACCAGCCAGGGCAGAAGCCCCAGCTTTGTGATGGTTTTCCAGTTCCCAGCCTGTGCCACCCAAGGTGATGTCTCCTGTTCCCTGGCTCCTACTGGAGAATTGCTGGTACTGCACCATTAGTTTGGGGTTTTCTTTGCTGCTTTGTTTTTGTCCCTTGGGAATTACCCCGACTTCTCTAGAAACTGTTACGCATTAAGAATAATTATTCTTTTCAACCTCTCTGTGTGTGTCATAGCAGGTTGGTTTTCAGATTATCTCCCCATTGTACAGATGAGGAGACCGAGCCCAGAGAGGTTCATGAACTACCTCACTGCAGGCCACACAGTCAGTGAGTAGCAGAGCGTATGTTCTGACACACCATCTCAGGCACCTCAGTAAAGGAGGTCACACACCTGCGCTGTAGCAGAGTCTTATCCAGAACTAGCTGTTCCCTAGTCCCTGGAGTCCTCAAGGCATCTGTTCCTGCTTCTTGAAAACTACAAAGGGAACCTCAATGTCCATGCAAGACAACTTGTAACCAAAATGCTATGGCTATTTCTACTCCGGACAAGGGGAAAAGAGTCGCTGGGGAGAGGACCTGGCCAGCGGAAGCCATGGTGGCTCTGTTCATTTCCTGTGACGGCTGTGACAACACCTTGGTGTTCCTTGGCTTGGGACTGCGTGACTGCCATCTCTGCCTCCGTCCTCGCCTGGCCTTCCCCTCTGTGTCCCCGTGTCTGCCCTTCCGCCTCCCTGTTACCAGGATGCCTGTCATTGCATTTAGGGCCCACCTGGGGACAGGGGAGGGTCTCATTTCAAGATTCTTAGGTTAATCACACCTCGAAGACCTCTTTCGTGAATAAGGTCAGACTTACAGGTTCCAGGGGTGAGGGCCTGCTCCCACCTCCTTCGGGGGGCGGGGAGCAGTGGAAAAGCAGTGACACTCGGCTCCATCCCCGACTGCGTGCGGGTGACGAGGAGAGAGCCATGGGCTTGGGTAAGGGAGCCAGCCGCCGTGGGTGCTCGACAGTGTCTCTGTTTTGTGTTTTTCTCTTTTGTTTTGAGGTTTTCTGGCCCCTTTTCTGGAAGGTGCACGATGCTCCTTTCTGTGGTTATTTTCGCCCAACAGCTGTGTTTCCGGTGAGCAGCTGGGGGTTGCTTCTGACTCAGCAGAAGCGGAGCAGTAACCGTCAAGAAGCCGTTCAAGCGAGGCTAGAAATAAAGAAACAGTTTCTAACCCGGTCCCCTCCTCCTTTCACTTCCCCACCCGTGGGCACCTTTTGAAAGTCTCACAAAGCACTTCTGAAAAACCACTTCAACCAGGACGCTCCGGGCCTGGCTGGCTGGCTGCGGCCCTCGGCGAGGCTTTCCGAAAACACATGGATTCCGGCAAAGACTCTGCCAAACCAGCCGGGCTTTGTATTTGGACGGCCCCTCCCAAGACGCCCTGCCCCCTCCCCAGCCACCGCTGGTGTCTTACAAGTTTCCCACAGGTCTGAGCAGTGAAAGCGGAGGCGGCCGGGACGTCTGTGGTTTTCCAGGGTGTGGCCGCGAGTTGCCTTCCCCAGGCCCCAGTGTCTGTGCTCTGCAGCTTGCCTGTTTTTCAAAGGTGACGATTTCACCCCAGGTCTGGGAGGCAGCTCCGACTTCCTAGCCCCTAGCACGGGGTTCTAGCCCCTAACTACCCAGGGGTGCTGGGAGGCCTGCCCGCGGCGGGAAGGGGACAGGCCGGAAAGGAATCCAGGTCCTGGGGGGCCGACCTCCGTGCATGCCGGTGCCTGCAGAAGGCTCACGGGAGAGCGAGACAGCTGCGTTTGGAGCCTCGTTACTGCTGTTCCGAGAAAGAAAGGAACAAATAAATTTAGCTCCATCCTACGCATCTTCCGCAGCTGCTTATTGACCAAACAGAGAGAGGCCCCTCTTTCAACCCTGGTTTCTCAGCTTCTGGTCTTCGGAGGCCTGCCACCACCCTTTCACACGAGACTTATTTTAGGAGGTAACTGACCTCGGCCACTTGGACGTTGCACAAAGAGCTCAAGTTCAAGGTGCCCAGTGTTGCTGTGCCGCCCTGGAACAAGATGGTGGCAGGGGCACGCTTCCGCACGGGCCTCAGCTCCTAGAACTTCGAACGTCTTTCTCTGGAAGCCGGGGCTTGGGGAAGGCTTGAGACGCGCGTGACCGAGCCGAGGACAGCCTCCAGTTCCCGGAGCTGGTAGCTCGACAGCACCACGTGTAGCAATAAAGGACTCTCGGACTGGGTTTGCACGTTCAGAGACTGGGACGAGCACTGAGGAAGTTTCCCGTGGCTCAGTGGTTCCTGTGGGACGGGGGACAAGCTGTGGACTCTGAGTCACACCCGATCTGGGCTTACATCCTTGCTCCACCTCAGGGCAGGGTGCCTGTGGGCAGGAAGAGCTCCTTCCTCACCCGGGCGGGAGATGCTGGCCTCTCTGAGCCTCGGGGCCTTCCCTGGGAAATGGCAATAATGACAGAAAGCTGTCGTGAGAATTAAAGGGCATCATGTACTGAGCACGCCTTGTCGCGTGCCACGATGGTGTATTGTCACTCTCCTCTCCCTGCCGGGCTGTTCCCCTGCCTTCTGGCCTCAGTGTCCTCCTCTCTCGCCCCCTGGTGCCCTCTGTAAGATGAGCAGGCCTCGTCACAGAGAATCCCACTCCCCCCAGGCCGTGGTAATTACTTCCTGGATGTGCATGGGCCCCAAAGTAGGATAATTAGAGCCAACTTCAAGAATATTGATTGAACTATTGAGATGGAGAAAATGCACATGCTGGGTTTCTAAATGGTCACCTTTCAGACTCGGTGCTGCTGGTGGTTCTCTTTAGGTCAAAGAAGGAAGAATCTGCCTGAGAATGAAGCTGGTACAGAGGAAAACAAACATGGAGTAACTGTGTCCTGACCCTTTGATCCAGCCATGCCTGAAGCCAATACATTTCCATCTGGGTTTAAGCTGGTCTGAGTTAGGTTTCTGTCTCTTGCAATCAGAAGAGTCCTGAGTAATACAAAGCTCAATAAACCCTTTTTGTTTGTTTGTTTTGTTTTGGGGGTTTTTTTTTTTGGCTTTTTTTTTGAGAGAGAGGAAGGGGGGAGAGAGAGAGAGACATCAATTTGTTGTTTCATTTATTTACACATTCATTGCTTGATTCTTGTATGTGCCCTGACCAGGGTTCGAACCCACAACCTTGGGGTACTGGGATGATGCTCTAACGAAGCCACCTGGCCAGGGAAATTTGAATCTGAGTTTACCTGTGGCCTCTTCCAGAACCAAGAGGCAGGCAGATGACTGGCTGCTCCGTAGAGTCTCCACTCTCTGGCACGCCAGTTTCCTGTAGGCACCTCTTGCACACAGAGAAGCAAAGCAGTGAGACCGAGAGAATAATAATGTGGTTCTAGAGTAAAACAGATCAGGCTCAAACCACTCCCTAGTCACTTATTAGTCCTGAGACCTCAGGCAATGAACTCTCTCCCCATGATCCTCTGTTTTCTTGCCTGTAGATGGGATAACTATACTACCTGTGAGTGGCAGCCTCTATGGATAGTAGATTCTGGAGTCAGCGTGAAGGCAAAACTGTCTGTGAAAGCCTCTAAACCTCCTACCATGCACAGGGCACCCCCACGGCAAACAGCCCTCCGGCCCAGGGTGTCTGCCGATCCTGGCCGAGGTTGTGGAACCCTGAGGCCCTAGCCTCACACTCACAGCCGCTGGCTCCAGCGCAGGCTCCGGGACTGGGGGCTGCTGGAAGGGCAGGTCCACACCTCCCACGCCCGAGCTCCCCGTGGGGCATGTCCACACCGGGAGGGACAGGACAGGTGGCATTGTCAATGAGCATTTCGTTCTTTCTTTGGTCAACGGCGCGTAGTTGACTTTGGGTGCGATAAATGCGGGCCGGATGCGCCAGCGCTGCTTCTGCCTCCCGGAGCTTCTGTGAGCATCGGAGGGGACCCTGCCTAGAACGTGCTTTGCTTTGCGTGGAGAGCGAACCCTGGGGCATTCACACTTGCCGCTTTTACTGTTTTCACACATAGCATGAGCCTTCTGCAGGGTAAATTCAGAGTGCGTTCTCAGGGCCCAGTGAGGGAGGAGGTGACGGTTTTCCAGGCAGTCTCAGAACTTCCGGCTCAGACAGGACCTCCTGCCACCACCTGCGTTAATAGCCGCCACCCTCCCTTCCCATGCTTGTTGCAGTGCTCGGTCCCAAAGGCAGGGAGTGCGGGGTCAGTTTGCCTGGAGGCCACACCCTGGCTGCAGATCCAGCTCCTGCACGTGACCCTGATCTTTTGCACTTTTCTCCTGGAGCCTCAGTTTCCTCCCTGCTCTGGGGTGGGGGTGGGGGTGGGGGTGGGGGGGTGGGGGGAGGGGCTCATGCAAACTGTAAGCCCTGCACCAGATCTTCACGTGGCGCAGGGCTTCCGATTCAGGGGCTTCTTTCATTTGGCTCGCGTCTTTTTTGGGAAATATTTAAGTTCCAATTTCTCCAGTTTTTCAAAAGCGAGGCACCCTGCCATCGTATAAATGTAAGCGTTTTAAAGTGAACCATTCAGTGGCAAGATTGCGGTATTTCCGCAATCTTGCGCAACCCGCACCTCTGTCCCGTCTAATTCCAAAACGTTTTCATCGCCCCAGGCGGAAGCCCCGTGCCCGTTATTTACTCATCTCCAGTCCTTCCTCCCCAACCCCCATGCCCTTGACCCCTGGCCCCTGACAGCTGCTACTCTGCTCTCTGTCCCTATGGATGTGCCCGCTGTGGACGTTTCATGCCAACAGGACTGTACAATACGTGACCTCAGGTGCGTGGTTCCTCTCACTCGGCACCATGGCTTGAGGCTCATCCACGTCGCGGCGTGTCAGGGCCTCACTCCTTCTCACCGCCGAGTAACGCGCCCTTGTGAGGACAGGCCACACTGGGTTCCCTGTCCAGCTGTTGATGGACATCTGGTTTGCTTCTGCCTTTTGCATATTTGTGGACAGTGCTGTGGTACACACGCGTGTACACGTGCTTGCCTGGGCACCTGCTCTTCATTCTTTGGATAAATTCCCAGGGGTGGAATGGCGGGGTTATGGGGTCACTCTGTGGTAGCTTTGCGGGGACCCGCCAGACCGTCCGCAGCAGCTGACACTTGTGACGTCCCACCAGCAACACGCGCGGGTTTGGATTTCCCACGTTCTCCCCTGTTGCTTCCTGTGTATTTATTGCATCATAGCCATCCTAGTGGGTGTGGAGTGGTGCCCCATTAGGGTTCAATTCGATTGTAACAGGCAAAATGAAAAGATTAAACGTGCAATTCAGATGAAGGGCTTCTTGTTCAAAAGGGAAGATCTGTGCGCTCTGGGACGGGAGTTTGGGAGGGGCGGCGTTGTCCGACGCTAAGTGGCAGCTGCCCCATTCGCTGGGCCGCCCCCTCCAGGCCTCTGTAGGCCGGACCCCTCCCTGTGGTTCCCCGGCTTCCACCGCAGCCCGCATCTCTGTCCACAGTGAGGGGGAGAAAGAGCGGCGTGGGGAGTCCTGTGTGTTTGAAATGCGGGGAGACCCGTAATTCTCTGCGGGGGCGTTTCGCGTGCACCTGGTCATTTGCTGGTTTTTGCCACCTGGTCCCTGTGGGTGTCTGAGCAGATGACACACACTTAGGGCCAGCTCTGTCCCCCCTTCTTCCTTAAGGGTGATCGGGAGGGTAGAGTGACTGCACGGGGACTTGGTCCTTCTCGCAGGCCGACGCGCCCGAGCCGGCCTGGGCCGCCCTCGGGCTCACGCATGCGCAGCCCTCCTGCCCGGGACATGCCTGCAGTCCGGCCGTTCCCCGCCCAGCTGCCGTTCTTCTCCGGGGCCTAGCGGAAGCGCCGTTTTCTCCGCGGTCTTCCCCGATGCTCCGGAGCAGCCCCGGTCTGCCTGCTGTGTGCTCGCAGGGCCCTGGACCCTCGGAGCCCTGGGCACAGCTGTCACGAAGTAGCCCCTTACGTGACGTCTTCCCTCTCTGCAAACCCCAGACCCTGGCTGCACGCGTTTGTAGAAGCTGCCTTCCCTGCGGACGCCGCACACTCAGCATTCGTGTCGTCGAGGCCCCCCTCGTGCCGTCCCGCATCACGTTCTGCCTTCCTCGGCCGGTAGCACCGCCCCCTGCCTCCCACGGGCAGGCACGCGGTGCATTCAAAATAAATCCTTTCAACCCACTTTCCAGTGCTTACGAAACGTAGATAATGCTGTTCTTTGGGTGTGTATTTCAGATTTATGCCAATGGCCTCATGTCATAAATCTCAGTCTAGTTCCTACCTTTTTCATTTCACACTATATTTCTAAGATCTATCCATGATGATATATGCAAATGCCGTATATTATGTCTGCCTGCTGCATATTTTCCCATCGTCGGCAGGCACCCTATTCCGTTTATGCATTTCTCCAGCCGTGGGCAGGTGGGTCATCCCTGGCGTCTTGCTGGGACAAACCTGGCTGCCACCAACAGCCTCATCTGTGTCTCTAGGGTGCACCCCAGGGAGAGGTGCTGCCGTTCCACAGATTGCTACGGGTTGAACTGAGTCCCCTCCAAAGACGTGTGGAAGCCCTGATTGTCCAGTGTGTGGCCGTGCTCGGAAACAAGGCTGTCACGGCTGTAATTAAGATGAGGTCCGGTTGGAGTAGGGCGGACCCTTGATGCCATAGGACCGCGTTCTTTCAAGAAGAGGGAAAACAGCATGAAGACAGGCACTTGGGGAGAATGGCGTGTGACAGTGGCGGCAGCGGTGGGCAGAAGGCGGGTGTGTGCCGCGGAGTGCTAAGGCCCGGCAGCCACTGTCAGAGGCTGGGACGCAGCACAGCAGGCCTCCGCCCGGCGTCTCAGGGCGAGCGTGGCCTGCAGACCGACACGTATTCTGGGCGTGCATCTGTGAACTTCTCCGAACCCCTGGAACTCAGAACTTCCTTAGAACTTTCTCTCGATGATGAATGAACACTAGTAATTTGGATCAGCCTCATGTCTATACATTCTTTATTCATTCACCCATCAACCATTCATCTGGGTCGAGCTATCCATCTATCCGTTACCCATCCCTCCATCCATTATCCATCCACCCCTCCACCCGTTACCCACCCATCCCTCCATCCACTCACTTTACAGACCGGGTGCCTGTCAGTGTAGGGGTCCCAGCAATAAATAAGACACATAGACCTTGGCCCCAGTGGAAGGCATTATTAGTGGGAAAGACAGACATCAAGCTGACATTTAGACACAAATGTGAAAAGCTCTGCAAAGGAAAATGGCGGTGCCTCTGGGAGCACAGAAAGGGGGTCACGGCAGCCTTCCCTGCCAGGGTGACATTGAGCTGAGGTCTGAGAGATGGGCAGGCTTTGGCCGGAGGAAGCGCGAGTGGGAGGAGGGGCCTCCCACGCAGAGGAGAACAGGTGTGTGTGGTCGGAGGCTGGAAAGCGCTTGGTGCTGGGAACAAAGTAAGAGACAGCATAGCTGCCGTGGAGGGCGGGCCGGAGAACAGCTGAGATGCGGCTTAATAGTTGTGTCAGAGCCAGTGTCCCGGGTGCCCCAGAGGGATCTGTGCGGTGGCAGGGAAGCTTCCCTGGATGAGTTCCAGCCCATCCCTGCGAGGCCAGCCTCCCTCAGTTTGCTGCGTGAGAAACGGGTACAACAATATCCACTCCGTCAAAGAGCTGAGGTGTCTCTGGGCCCCCAGGGAAGGAAGAAAGTTGTGCACATCTATCCCTTTTCGCCATCATTCAAAAATCCCGCGGGTCAGTAACACACGCAACAAAACGAAACAGCCGTCCTGCGCATTTGCCGGGCTGCAGTCTTTCTGGGGGACTTAAAGGAGCAGGGCTTGTCTCATTTAGCCCAGAGCATAGCGATGAAGTGATAAAAGGCGCATCATTACAGATGAGGCAGCCAAGAAGCAGAGAGGTGAAGTCACCTCCCAAGGTTGTGCACGGCTCGAGACCGGGAGCGAGGCTGGAGGAGAAGGCAGGCTGCCTGCGTCTTGGTCCGGTGCCAGGCACATTAAAGCCGGATCAGGGCAGAATCGCTTTTCTCCGTAATTGGGAATACCACCGAGAGCTAATTTCTCCCCTCCAGCTCCACAGAATGGAGAAGAGCACTTGACCTGGAGTCTTGTTGAGGGGCGGGCAGTTTGCCGGGCAGGCTGTGAAAACAATCAGCTAGTCGTCACATTTCCATTCCTCTTGGGCTGCTCCCGTGCAGAGAGAGAGAGAGAGAGAGCGCGTATGCGGTCCAGTCAGGCTGGAAGAGCCGGCCTGCTCCCCGTCCACTCAGGGCTGTCTGTCAATAATTGGGTTTTACGGACGCCCAGAGTCAGAGGGGATAGCTTAGTGCCTCTCCATCGACTTAACTATCATTTCAGGTCCACGGCGCTCCGCTGGAAACCAGCCTGCACGGAGCCCCCCATGATGATGCTTCCCCTTCCCCAGGACACTGCACGCCATTAGAAAAACCACACTCCTTCCAGGAGGGCCTGATGGATGAGTCTGACATGGTCATCTCGCTGAAGAGTCACAGGGCCATCCTGTGAGCCGGGACACCCCTGTACGCGTGTCGGATTGGGGCGTTGAGATCTGCAGAATGCAGGGAGGGGCTGGGCAGCAAGAGGGTCGGCCGGCCGGCCAACCGGCCAGCCCGGCAGCCAACCCTCAGACGGGTGGGATTGGGCTTCAGAGAGAGACTTTGGTTTTTTTTTTCCAACCTAAGTTCAGAGTCCAAAAAGTGAAAACTAATTACTGACCAAGAACTGATTGAGTAACTGCTTCATCTAGATCCTAGATTAGACGGCGGGGAAAGATAAAGGCTATAAGCTATCAGTATGGACTGAATGTTTGTGTCTCCCCGCCCCAGCCCTGAATTCCTCTGTGAGATCCCAGTGCCCAGGGGCATGGCACTGGGATGTGGGGACTTCAGGAGGTGATGGGGTCATTTTGGGGGAGCCCTCATGAAGGAGATTATGGCCTGAGAGAAACCCCCTGGTCCCTCTCACCACGTGAGGACCCAGCGAAAGGTGTCATGCATGACCTGGGAAGAGGGCCGTCACCCAACCACATGACCTCAGACTTGCGGTCTCCAGAAATGCAGGAAACGAATTTCTATTGTTTAGAAGCAGCATGAGGGAACTAAGACAGATAGAATCTCTGCTCTCAGGGAACATGTGATTTATTTAAGAAGGCAGATAGATATACATGATGGATCATAGATGGGTGGACAGATGGATGGACGGATGGTAAATACATATACATATACCTGATGGATCATAGGTAGATAGATGGACAAAGAGATAATTGGCAGTCATGACAGCCCGTGCCCTTTTCCAACAAAAGGTCCCCCAGCAAGTGCTGTAGGGCAGATCTGTCAAAGCCACGGCCCTTCCCTTGCCCTCACCCATGGAAGCCATCCCTCATTGCTCGTGGTATCTGTTAGGAGTGGAATTGCATCCCCCAAAGGTTGAAGTCCTAACCCCTGGCACCTGGGAATGTGGCCTTTGCAGACGTCATCGAGTTAAGGGGAGGCCATTAGGATGGGCTCTCATCTGAGGACTGGTGCCGTCGTCAAGAGGGGGAGAGCTGGGCACAGACACACACGCACCCGAGAGATGACCCCGTGAAGACAGAGGCAGTGACTAGAGTGATGCAGACAGAAGCCAGGGGACGCTGGGGGCACCGGAAGCTGGAAGAAGCAAGGGGGTGTCCTCCCCTGGAGGCTTTGGAAGGAGCATGGATGGTCCTGTGGTCCTGCGCACAACTTAATTTCAGCCTTCTGGCCTCCAGAACTGTGAGAGAGTCAATTCCCATAGTTTCAAACTACTCAGATTGTGATACTTTGTTACAGCTCCCTAGGAAACTAACACAGCATCACTCCCAGCGCAGAGCCGGTTCTCAGCATCCTCCTCCCTGCCCAGTTGATCCAAGTTGGTCCTGGAGATGGAATCCTGGTGCAGGAGTTCAGAGGGTGGGATGAGCTTGGCTTCGAAGGAGAGGCAGAGTATCCATGGAGGAACTGAGGTGTCTGGTGAGGTGGTATTTTGAGACAGGCCGATTTTCACCCATTTCCGCCTTTTGTCCAGGCACAGGATCCAGGACATGGGTGAGGTCACCTGAGGGCAGCTTTGTAGACATCTGCTTTGCAGACATGCAGCGGAGCACTCACATGGAGCTCATGCGCGCGCACACACACACACACACACGCACACACACAGGCTGTATCTATTCTAGGCATCCTCATTAGCAGCTAACTTTAATCATCCTTAACGCTTGCATCTCAAATACCAAATACTTTGGTGTGCGCTGTCTATGAACACACCCCAGAAATAGTTCTGGGTAGATAAACACAGAGCCAGGAGGCTGGCTGATTGCAATTTGAGTCGGGAGAAGTCACTGCCTCCCCGATCCCTTCCGTGAGGCCGAGGCAGAAATCTCAACGCAGGATATCAATAAATAACGAACCCGCCACCACCCCCAGCCAGCGAAGCATGCTGCTGACCTGTCTCGGTGGGAAAGCTGAGATGCTCTGTCCCAGCACTCGCGTCTGCCTGAGGGTGGGGACTCTGTGGCTGAAACTCGCTGCTCTTTGCACCCCATGCAACCCCCCAGGATGCGGTAGCTCTCTGGCAGCTACGCTGTGCTGTGGCTGCAAGCTTGCATCGCGTAAGGAGTGGGTGAGCATCAGAGAAAAGGGGAGGCTGACTGTCCCTTTCCGCCATCTGCCTCTCTTTCCTCCTGCGTTCCCAAGTACCTGCTGCTGGCTGCTGACTTGATGTATTCATCATGACAAAGGTAAAAGGAAAAAAAACAAAAGAATGAGAGGAGTGTGCAGCCCTCTGTCCTCCCACCACTCATGAAAGGAAGGACACGGTATCATTCTGTAGTGGATGGAATGGTGCCCCCCTCCCCAAAAAAGTATGTCCACATTCTGACCCCTCTCCAGAACCTGTGAATGTGACCTTATTTAGGAAAAAAAAAAAAGGTTTTTGCAGATGTAATTAAGTTTCTTGAAACGGGACTGGCCTCGATTATGTGGGTGGGCCCTAATCCAGTAATAAATGTTCCTGTGAGGCACACGGGGGAGGCCGTGTGAAGACAGAGGCAGGGACTGGGGTGGTGCAGCTGCCAGCCCAGGAGTGCTCACGGCCACCGGGAGCTGGAAGAGGCGAGGAGCAGCCCCCCTGAGAGCCGCTGCAGGAGGCACAGCCCTCCCGGCCCCTCCATCACGGCCCTCTGGCCCCCAGATCCGTGGGAGGATGAATTCCTGTCGTTTGAAGCCCCCAAGTCTGCGGCCATGCGTTTCGGCAATCCCGGGAAACCCATGTACATTTCTTCCTGCATTCGTGCAAAAGGGGGCCACGTAAGGGCACCAGCATCGGAGGAGCCAACGGGATTTACATAAGGCTGGTTCACTGAGCACTTACACCTGCCAGGTTCCCGCTCCACGTAGAGTGGCCGAGCTCAGGGTGCCCCGGGCGGGCTGAGCTCCGGAGCTCATGCTCTCAGCCAGCTGCCCTGCACCTGCAGGAAGGAGGGGAAGCTGCATTGGGAAGGGGAGATGGTGTGTGTGTGTGTTGGGGTGGTAGTGAGCAAAGTTAAATCTGATGGAGGGTTTGGGGGAATTTGAGAGATCAGGTCAGGGGCTCCAGCTGCCATGGAGCTGAGAGGAAAGTTTAAAGGATTTGCTTTTCATTGTATCTTATTATATATATATATATGTATATTTTTTATTTTTTAAAGATTTTATTTATTTTTTAGAGAAGGAAGGGAGGGAGAAAGAGGGAGGGAGAAAGAGAGAGAGAGAAATATCAATGTGCGGTTGCTGGGGGTCATGGCCTGCAACCCAGGCATGTGCCCTGACTGGGAATCGAACCCGAGATGCTTTGGTTTGCAGCCCACACTCAATCCACTGAGCTACACCAGCCAGGGCTATTTTTTTATTTCTCAATCACAGTTTGCATTCAGTATTGTTTTGTATTGGTTTCAGGTGCACAGCGTAGTGGTTAGACACTCGTGCACTTTACAAAGTGTTCCCCACCCCCTGTTTCCAGCCCCCGCTCGGGCCCACCCGCAGGTATCACGGGGTCACCAACTACGTTCCCTGGGCTGGACTTTGCACCCTGGGGACTGTTCCACAACCACCCATCGCACCTCTCCATCCCTTCGCCTTTCTCACCTGCCCCTCCGGCCACCAGCAACTCTCTGTATCTGTGAGTCTGTTTCTGTTTCTCCATGGTAAATAGGATTTTTTTTGGGTGGGGGGAGTGTTTCTTGAGAAGTGTGGCAGAGATTTAAATCCCGTGGCACCCCCCCCTGTTAACTGTGCGGAGACTTCCACTCATGGTGCCCACACTGCACATGGGCTCCCTCCCCCTTGCTCCACGGTCTTCGTGGAGCTCTGGCCGGCCCGCCCCGGCCTGGGCTCAGTGTGGGGCAGTGCGTGGTGAATGAGGGAGGTGGGCCGGTCCGGGAGACAAAGGTACTGAGTTTGGACCCCGTCCTGTGGGCAGGGGCAGTTTTCATGCTGGGGACAGACTGGAGAGAGAGAGACAGAGAGAGCTGGCTCTGTCTTTCCCACACCGGGAACCTTCCGAATCCCCGCTCCCTCTGACCTCCGGAGGCCTGTCAGCTGAGTGGGTAAGTAAGCCGATCCTGGCCACACCAGCAAGGATGGAAGGTCACCCCTTCAGGTGATGCATCAGACTTAAAAGGTCTCCCCTCGGATTCAGTGGGGGAGAGGTGGGAGGGGAGTGGGACGTGGGACGTGGAGGGGCGCTGACTTCCGTGGGACCCGGCCACCTTGGCGGCCCCTACAGAAGCCACACGTGGGGTTGGTCCTCATTTTAGAAACTGTCTGACACTCTGGGCACAGCCAGACCCTGTTCGGCCTTGAGACTGCCGGGGCGGGGTGGGGGTCACGGCAGACGTGCTCGGCAGCCCTGCGGTCAGAAGTCCTGAGGGGCACGCAGGCTCCCGGCAGAGGTTGCCTTTGAAAGCCCTCGGACAGGTCACGTTGGAGCTGCCACGCTTTCTCCCAGCCAGCTCAGTGCAGCCTGGGTTCCTCCAGCATTGGGGGCTCCCCTTGTCCGGTGGGGCAGCCGGTAAAGGCAGGGGCCGGCTTTCAGAGGCCGCAAGATACGGAAACAACAGCTTTTTGGGCGCCGGAGCCATGCTCGGGGCTGGCAGGTGCTCAGGGCCGAGACTGCTAACTGGCTCCATTCACACCCAGAGAATGAATGGCAGGGGAAACCGTGCCTGGCACTTACATCTGTTTATTCTTTTATCTCATTGTTTATTATTATTAGTAGTATTAGTATTAGTATTAGTATTAGTATTAGTATTATTGCTACTACTCTGCTGAGTTCCTGTCATTGAGTCCACATGCTAGCACTGCGTACACCGCCAGACTCCACTGCAGGGTAAATTTTCCTCGAAAGTACTCTCCTTTCGGCGTGAGAGTTGCGCCCTCTCAGCTGCCGCAGCGAGGCTTGTGGGAGTCTGCGCACGTGTGAATCCGGTCCTCTCTCCGAGGAGGATCTGGCCCGTCCCACTGTCCACGCGGCTCTGCCGAGGGGCCCCCGTCTCGCCCCCCCGAGCTGAGTCCTGTCCACCGTGATCCAGAAGCCAATTTTCTGAATGAATCACGAAATCATTCCAGAGTTGGGGTATTTACTCAAAAACTCATCTTCTGCGGCAGTGCACACGCAACAGTTGTGGCTCCACTTTCTGTTTTGCAGTGGTTTATGCCGTGTGGCATTCATTTCTCAGAGGGAGCTCTGGGGGACACGGGGGCGGTGGGGCGCTCCGGGGGAAAATGGATTCTTGGGCTGACTCGGGTCGGCCGCCACGTGCTCACGGACACCCGCCCACACCCCGGCTGCGTCGAAAGTAAGACACCCGGGCAGCTTGCTGTACGGCAGCGCCGGCCGAGTGCGGGTGTCCGGGGCACTGTCCCGCCGGGTCCACTTTGGGAACCAGAAGCACAGGGCGGAGCAGGGCTGGAGGCGGCCTGGCCCACACCAGGTTCCTCAGGCCCCAGGGCAGAGCTGGCCTGGGGAAGGTGGAGGGGAACACGGCAGGGCTTTTACACTATCCTGACCTGCGCTGGACCAGAGACTGGCCAGAAAGTGACAGGGTTGCCTGTGGTCCCCGCCAAGGGCTGGGAAAGAGAGAAGTGTAAGGAGCTGGCTGACTACTTTCGGGGTCTGGAGGAACGTGACGCCCGCTGTGTCTGTGCCCATGGGGCTCAGGTGCACGGCAAACCCAGTCCAAAGATGACCAGGCGCCCCTTCTATTTGAAGGCCTCTGTAGTGGGCTGTGTAGTGTCCTTCGAATATCCGTGTCCCCCTGGGTCTCAGCACGTGATGTAGGAAATAGGGTCTTGGCAGAGGTACTTAGTATAAGGATCGGGACAGTCATACTGGGTTAGGGTGTTCTCAAATCCAAGGTAAGTGTCCTCCTAAGAGATGGTCAAGGACGCACAGGAGCGCCTGGGGAGGCCGCGGTGCAGCCACGAGCCCAGGAACCCCTGGGCCCCCAGAAGCTGGAAGAGGGAGGAAGGATCCTCCCAGGGGGGCTTTGGAGGGAGGCTGGCCTTGCGGACACCTGGACCTGGGACACCTAGATTCTGGCCTCCGGATCAGTGGGAGAGTAAATTCCGGCGGTTTTAAGCCCCCCAGTGGTGCCGGTTCGTTACGACAGCCCAGGAAACTGAGACCACCCTGATGCTGGCGTCATCCTTGGGCGGGGCAGGATTCCCCATGCAGACCCAAACTGTGAACCCTGCACTCCCTGTTGGTGACGGTGTGACGGATGCGTGTGAACCCGAGACTCGCTAATTTTTGCGCTGCCGGTGGGTAATTAGTGAGAGGCTGTGAGACAGTCTCGGAAGCTCAGATGCAGCATGGTGAGGGAGAGAGTGCAGAGCAAAGGGGCAGTTTCAGGGTCACTGGGGGGCCGTGGGGTACAGAGAGGGCCTGAAAAGCCCATGACCCACAACCAGTGAAGCTGTGAAGGCCGAGAGCAGGCCCTCGGGGAGCCCCTCGTGGCAGACCCCACAAAAAAGCCCCTTGACAGCAAGACTCTGCAGGGAGGACCCCGGCAAGGACCAAGCCTCCAGGCCTAGCGCGCAGCCAGTGGCCGGAGCTGGACCTCAGGGTCGCCGGCAGCCACTGTGCCGTTAACCATCCCTTCCCTGGGGAGAGTCCCGGCACGCCAGGGGACTCTTGGTTCCTTCTCAGATGGTCATGTCACTTTCCCAGAGCTCAAGTCTTTGCTGTGTGACCTTCACCTACTGGCTACCCCTCTCTTTGCCTGTTCCCTCAGCTACAAAACAGGGCTAATACTTTGCCTTGTAAAACACTTTAGGGGTCACATGAGGTAGCGTCCCCACGGCCCCTCGCCCCGTTCCTGGCACCTAGCAAGTCCTTGCTTTGTTAGCTACCCGTGCCGTTAACTGCCACCATGTTCCTGACTTGGGTGCCCACCCACCCGCTTTCACGTACCGAGCACGTACTAGGTGCCCGGTTTTAGTTCTCACCCAACTACGGGGCGAAGCCATTTTAACGATTAGCACTTAGCAGATGAGGAAACTGAGGCTGGGGAAGGCCAGGACATTTGCCCAGAGTCACGCAGATGGCAAAGGCAGGGTTCAAATGCAAGGCCAGCCACACCTGGTGCTGGGCTCTTTGCTACCGCACCTGGTAGTGTTCGGGGCGGTTTGATGCGTGCTCTGCAGGTGAAATTTTTACTCCCGATAGTTAAGTATCTATTGAACGATCTGCCAGAAAAATACAGGCTTCCTGGTTACAATAGCGATGCTAATTTTTCTTTTAAAACCCATTCATTTAGTGCTTGTCCCGGCAGCACGTGTGTGAAACCTGGAGCAAAGCAGAGAAGGTGAAATGGCCCCTGAGTGAGGGTGACGTGCAAATCCATGAGATGCTTCGTATTTTCACAATGTTATGTGTCCATTACATCTTAATTAGTTAGGTAAACTTATTTAGCTGCACTATTTACAATATCTAACAGGTAGAACTAGCTTCAATGTCCATCCAAGGATGAATGAGCGAACATGGTATAATCATAAAGTGGACTTATTGCACCATAAAAAAGAATAAAGTTCTGATACATGTCATAATGTGAATGGGGCTTAAAAAATATTTATGCTAAGTGAAAGAAGTCAGACACGAAAGGCCACGTGTTTTAGGATTCCATTTACACGACATGTCCAGAATAGGCGAATCCACAGATGCAGGACGCAGAGCGGTGGTTGTGAGGGGCGAAAGGGAGCGGGGAGTGGGGAGAGACTTTGTGCTGGGTGTGGGGTGGCCGGGCGCGTCTCGGAACTAGACAGAGGTGGCGGCTCTACAACAGTGTGAACGTTCTAAATGCCGTTGAATTAGCCACATCCAAATGGTGGATTTTATGGTATGTGAATTCCACCTCCATGATACACACTTACATGTTCCGAAGGAAATTAGTTCACCTGCAGAAAAGTTAAAGAAAAATATGATGTCGGTCACCGCACAGGGGGGTGTGCGGGTCTGGGGACAATTGCGAAGGTGGCATGCAGAAAATTAGGCGCCATGTCATCTACGAGGAGCGCAAGGGTCTCCTCCAGGGCCCCGTCTGGCAGAGCCTGCATCTCACCCTTCTTTGTCTTTCCCCCCCTGCAGCCAGCTCAGGGCTTAAGAGATACTTGTTGAGTTCTGCTCAGCGCGGCTCAGTTAATTGAGTTAAGGCGAGCTGAGTCGCACTGAATGCACCAGCTGGCTGGCCTGGAGGAGATCCAACTCGAAGATGTTAAGAATCACGCTAATTCAATAAGCCCCTGCAAGGTAGTCGAAGTCGTGAGCCCGTGTGCCTTTCTTTACCTGGCTCACCTGTGTCCGCCGGTGCCTCGTGAGCCCTGCCGCCGTGTAATATATAATAGCCGTCTCCCCGGAAGCCCCTGTGTGTGCTTGCTGAGGACTCCGGGCAAGAGAGTGCAGGGGAGAGGTGAAAAGGAAAACACGGCGGTCCTCAGGCTCGGCTGGGAGCCCCTGGGCAGTGGAAGGAAGGGACTGAAGGAAGCAGAGAACTTTCTGTCTGTCTGTGTGCCGATGTGACGACAACCTTACTCGGGGGTGTCAGACTCATTGTCACCGGGGGCCACATCAGCCTCGCGGTTGCCTTCAAAGGGCCACATGCAACGTTAGGACTGTATACATGGAACTGCTCCTTAACAGTTAAGCGAGAGCTCGGCGCTGCTGCTGGGTTGAAACAAGGTGCCAGGCCGGATAAAACAAGGTAGAGGGCCGGATTCAGCCCGCGGGCCTTGTGTTTGCCACCTTTGACCTACATCCTTCTAGTGCAAAGCGCTCACCGTGTGTCTGGTGTCGAGATATCACCCAGAGCCTGTTTTCCTAACTTTCTGAGCCTGAGCCTGAGCCTGGCTGAGAACCCCAGAAAAACCGACCCGCCCGTCTGCACCTTCGTCTTCTCACCTGTCCAGTGAGGGCACGGAGGGTACCGACCGTGTGGGGTGGCTGGGTGGAGTCACTGTGACAAACGGCTCGGCCGGCGCTGCAGAAGGGTGTGTGAGTGTGAAAGATGCGGCGGGGCTGGCGTGCGGCTTTGCAGACTCGGGAGGCCAGAGCAGAGCCCTTGTTTGTAAACATCCTAAACGGAAGGACAGGGCTGGCCCGTGTCAGTTCTTCTGGAGCGGCGACATGACCACGGGTACCAGCAAGCAGGAAGGAGCAGGAATCTGGAGGTTTTCCTCCTTTCTGGCAGGACCCTACTGCCTACAGAAGGTCCCCCGCAGCTGCCTGCTCGGGGGGCGGGGAACCCCAAGACTCAATAAAAACCTGCAAAAATGTTTCCTCTTTCTGCTCTGCTCTGGGAGGCAGCTCCTGGACTGGGAAAGGAGGGAGGTGACGCGGGGCTGCGTGCGGTGGTCTCCGGCCCGCCCGCAAGGCTGCACGTGGGCAGGCAGGATGTGGGCACGCAGACCGTGATTTTGCAGGTTCACCCTGCACTGTGTCGCTGCACGTGTGGCCTTGGTCGGTCGCTGCGTCTCTCTGCACTGCCGTTCCTCATTTACAAACGGGGGAGAGGACAGCAGAGCTGTCCGTTTGGAATAAAAGTGTGGAGAGGAAGTGACTGCAGAAACAGATACGAGAATTGCTGCACGATCGAAATAGGGGCAGAGGGCTTTCTGCAGCCACAGCCGCTGAGGTTCGGTCACCTTCCTTCTTGCTCACCCCCCGCTGTCTGCCTCCCTCCAGCATCCCTCCTAGGATGCGCATTTTGAAAGCTGTTGACTAGAATGAATTCATGGGGCAGGCGTGGGGCGAGAGTCCCAGGGCAGGATGGAGCAGGAGGGGTCCCCAAGGTGGTCTCCAGCCACGTGCAGAAGGTAGGGGCAGACCTGAGTGCGGGCCTGCCTGCCCCGTCGCGGTGTGGGACTCAGGAGTGCAGGACGTCAGGTCTTTCTGCCCGTCCAGCATCCATTCCTCCTCCTTCTGGTAAGAGCACCCCGGTATTCTTTAGGGAACCACTCACTCTCACTGGGTCCCTGTGGTTTGGCTAGGCTTGGGCAGTGAGCACGTGACCGGGGCCTGGACAATCATATTGTTCCACCCTCCTTGCCATAGTCACTGGTTTAGCAATGGGCAGCTGATCTCTCGGAGACCATCAGACCTAATCCTGGGATTTCACAGACGTAACCAGGAAAAAGCCTGGACTGGACTCTGGGATGATGTAAAATGGGTGGAGAGAGCCAATCTAAAAAAATGCAACCAGTGCAGGGTGCAGGTGGTGGTGGTGGGGGGGGAAGCAGAGCCAGAGAGATGGAGAGAGGCAAATTCCTGAAGACTTCATTGAGAGCCTAGATCCAGCCATGCCTGAAGCTAATACAGCCCTTGCTTCTCAGCCAAATACTCTGGTACATTTTTATTCTGACTCACATCCATTTAAGTTAGGTGCCTGTCACTCTGCAACGGAAACCTTATGACTAATACACGAGAGCAAGTTATCTCACCCCTTTAAGTTTCAGTTTTCTCATCTGCTAAGTGTCTCTAAAAATCTATAAACCTTACCTTTAAGTGGATCTATAAACACATATATTCTCTCACGGCGGCAGTAGCAAGACATTAGCAAGAGTGGTAAAGTATTTTGAATATTTATTAGTTCCCAGGAAAGCAAAGCGAGGGTTGGTTAATATTAGGCCACTTCATTCCCTAGAGGAGGGCGGGGGTTCAACAGACAAATGCGTACGTGTCCATCGCTGACAGGAGAGGGGAAAGCAGGAAGAGGCCAAGTGTTCGCGGAAAGGTGCCGTGGGAGGGCAGTCAGGCCTTGATTTGGGACGTTTCAGTTAAACGGGAGGAGATGCATGCGTGCAGGGGGCTGCTGTCTCCACACTTCTGCAAGCAGGTGTGAGCCCGAGGAAACTCCCTCAGTCGTGTACACCCCCGGGCTCTGAGGCCAGGGAAGACGTAGGGGAACCATTGAGAGGGATTTGTTCACGGGCAGAAATGTGTGGGGGCCCGAGCCTTGCAACTGCGGGTGAACTCCCAACAGGCCATGGTAGCTCAGCTTCACGTGCACAGCCACGTCTTCCCTGGACAGACAGACTGACCGGTCTCTGGTGGCGCGAGGGAGTCCTGGGGACTGCCTCTTAGGACGCTATCATGGTCTGCTCAGGAGCCCTTGAAATCGAAAGCCCCGAGCTCCCCTGGTCACAGCCCTCGCACATAAATACCACCAGGGGGGATTTCCCACGGAATTTTCTGCAACCACTCAAATGTTTCATTTCCCATTGTTTGCCAGCCCCTCTCCCAGCCTCAACTGTCAAAGCAGCAGCAGACACAGGCCGCTTTTCCCCCAGGATCCCACCGCGCTCGCTCTCACTTCCTCTCCGCGCCGGGAAGCCGGAGCTGGCAGGATGTGATCCGCTCGGCCAGGGAATAAGGTCTGTTAGTCAGCTAGTGGAGCGAGTCGGCGGAGGGATGCCGCTCCACCCGGCCCGCCCTGCTGGGGAGGCCCGGCTCTGTGCCGTCCCCCTGCTTGCTAACGATCATCGTGGTGACTGATAACTGTATCTATGGAAGGAAACCCCTTCCACAAATTTGAAGCCCTTGACCGAACTGTGTTACATTTTCGCTTTTGAAAATATAAACTCAAATCATTATTTTCCTGGCCCAGCATACTTTCATGGACTTCTAAGTTGCATGCCATATATCCATGTGTAGAGAAGATCATCTTTATTGATTGATTGAAAACATCTGGTGCAGGCATGCCCTGGGCTGGGCATTTGGGGGACCCACATATGAATAGGGGTAGAGCTGCCTGTCTACAGGAAGCCCATGGTTTCGGGAGGTGTAGAGATTTCAAACAACTTGGGATACGAGAGTCAGTGGGACTTCATTCCAGGGAGGTAGGTCTGAGGGGTGCGTAGGAGTAGCCAGGTGGACACGCCTGTGATCTGCCACCAGCTGGCACTGTGAGCCCTAGTGGTGTGCGTAACCCGAAACACCCGGACAAGGCTGGGCGCCCGGGAGATAGCCCGATTCTGTGAAGGTTAGGAACAGCAAAGATACCATACAGAAAGGTACACAGCCTTTCACCAGGGCCCACCCTCTGCACGGCAGAGATGGCCCTAGTGTTGCGTTTATCCACGTAGCCATCCATTCATTCATCCATTCATCAAAGCCACAAACGTTTACTGATCTCTTCAGGCCGTGCCAAGCAGGGGCTCTGTGCTAGGGACACGGGAGGTGACCGCAACCAACCTGGCACCTTTCCTCCCAGAGGCTCCATCCCAGCAGGGCAGACAACCATTAAATAGACACCTGGATCAAAGAATAAGGAAATATACAACACAATAAGCAAGGTAATATACCCATGAGAATCCGTCTGCCCCTCATCTACTGGCCTCTCTCACTTTATACCAAGTGCTGTGGGGTCTACGGAGTCGGGGCAACACACCTTGTGCAGAAAAACCCTGCGGCCCCACCCACCGGAGCTCCCGACAGACAGAGGCCGGGGAGCAGTGATGATGGCACTTTCCTGGCACTTTTTGAATCCGTGGGCTCCTTGGATCCTGGATCCCGGATCCTTCGCCTATTTTTATGACGACAGAGACGGGATCCGAGCGAAGTGTCATGTTCCCAGAGCCTCTCTGTGCGTCAGTCTACAGGACAGGAAAACGCAAAATTCCACCCGGAAGGGAAACAGAGGATCTTGAGACAGCCCAGTCCCAGAAGGTGGAGACTGGGGGAATTTTGACACAGGGTGTGAGATCCGACTCACGTCTTTTCCGAGGGGAACCCCTCTCCTCTCCACCTTTGCAGGTGGGGGCCAGGGTGTGCGACCTGAAGTCCCCAGATCTAGCATTCCTCCGTGCCTCTGATATCCTAGGCATCACAATCATCCTGAGAGTGAGGTGTTAGAACTCCTGTTTTCAAGCTGAGGAGGTTGAATCCCTGGCCACACACAGCCAGAGAGTAGCAGAGCCAGAGCTGGAACTCTGTCCTTCCGATGCCAGGACCTGTGGCGCTTGCCCCCACCCAGAACAGCCTCCAGGGGCGGGGTAGGGATTTAGGAGCTGGGCCTGCAGGATTCGGGGGGAGTGACCTGGGGAGGCAGGGCCCTGCGGCTGGGGCTGCAGCCCTGCCCAGGAATTCCGCCCAGCCCGCCCACTTTTTAATAAGGTGGCATCCCTGACAGACACTCTTGTCCTTTTCCTGTGCTGGCCATTGTAACCCAATAAATAAAGTCTTAGAGTAACGTGACCGGGGCCAGGCAGTAAATGATGGCAGTGTCGGTTGTGCACGACTGTTGAAACAAACACAGACTGTAATCATCGTGCTGTACGGGGAGAAAGACATTTGGCAAATGAGATTCCATTTTCACATTGGTTTGTGCTGAGCATATAAATTTCCTGCAGGCCGGCCAGCGTTGGGGATGTGTAATTGATTGCCTGCATTATAATAAACAAGCCGTGACAGGTGATCATTCATCATATTCCGCTGAACGTTCCAGCACACCAGAAAACGGAGGAAGAGAGGGAACGCGGGAGCGAGGGGAGAGGAGAGGAGTCGCCGGGGGGAGGGGAGGGGGTCGGAGAGACCGAGCGTTCCCGACGGACCGAAAGCCGAGGAAGGGGCGGAGAGAGAATCCGCAGAGCGGGCTCGGGAAAAGTGAAAGCAATTACTATAATTCTTTTGATTATCTAATTTGTTCTCTCTGGTCTTCGTTATATGACCCTCCCCCCACCCCACTCCAACATTGGAGGTCCCCCTTGGGGACTTGGGAAGGCACGGAGAATGCTCCTCCCAAGATTGGGGGGAGGAAGGGGGGGAAGGCGAGATGGGGGAGGGGCTGTTCCTAGTTGTAACCGGAGTAGATACATCGGGGAAAACCTCTGGAGGACGTGTGTGTGTGTGTGTGTGTGTGTGTGTGTGTGTGTTTTCGTTCGAGGGTTCGCGCGCCCGCATGCCTGTGCTCGCACACGCGTGTGTGCCAGACTCAGCTTCTCTTTTGCACTGTGATGTCTCCAGTCCGATGGATAGGAACCGGTCTCTTTAAATTAAAAAAAATAATAATAAAGGGTGTTTGGAGGGGGAAAAAAGTGAAAAGTTCCTTTTATTGGAGAAAAAGAATCCAAGTTGGCATCGGGTCTGGTTCCAGAAGCCTGTCATATGGTGCTGTCCCTTGTCCCGGCCCCAGCCTCTCGCGCTGCCCTTGGCCGGGGGCTGGGGGTCGAACGGCAGCTGTTGGGGAGCGCTCTCCTCTCCAAGCGCCTCAACCTAGACAGACAGGAGGCGGAAGCACGTTGGCATATGAAGGACAGAAAGACAAATGAAGAGCTCTTCAGCCAGCACTCGCATTAAATAAGTACTTACATTATGCAAAAGCCAAGGCCCTCGACAAGAGGGTGCGGGAAGAGCGGCACGGGGAGGGGTTCGCCTCAGACTAGTCTCCCCAGTTCTCACCCTGCTAATTTCCAGCCCTCCCATCCCCGCCTACCAAGTCTCCTCGCCTCCTTTCCTGGCCACCAAATGCTTAGCGCAGATGGGAGACTCCAACCCGGGGAGCTGGGTGTCGAGGGGGCACGGCCCGCGCTAACATCGGGGGCGGAGCCTGGGTGGGGCTTAGCCGGGGGCGTGGCCTGCGCTGGAGGGGGCGGGGCAAGTGCGGAAGAAAGACCGTAGCGTTACGGGCGACTCTGCTTCTCAGCTCACGCGGCTTCTAAGAGTCCTCTGCCGTTTTATCATAGCCTTAGCAACTCTAATTTATTACCTTCGAGATTATTGTGAAGTCACCACTTTTGGAGAATCTGTTGAAGGGCCCCCCCTACTCAAAGCTGTGACCTCAGCCCCAGCAACATCCGTGGGTGATCTGTGTTGTCTTTGAAAGATTGACAAGTCATTTGGGTCTCTCCAGAGTCCGGGGAGACAGCCGGGACAGGTGCTGTTGTCCCAATGCGCTTATTTCTTCCCATCTCCCCACGGTAACCCATGAAGTAGGTCTGAGGGTCCCGATGTTACCGGGGAAGAAACTGAGGCACAAGAAATGAAGTGGCTTGCTCGAGGTCTGGCAGCAAAAAAAATTTTTTTTATTTGAATCCAAGAGTGTTCTTCCGGTACACTCGCCAGCACCCTGCGAAGGCACACCCGTCCTTCCTCCAGGCCCCGTAAATGAGAGCACAGATGCTAATGAGGGAGCCGACTGGGGTCTGTTGGAAATGACGGTGTAGCCAGTCCCTCACCAGTCTCTCACCGGGCCCTCTTGCTTTTTTACCCACCACGTGTCTCTCAAATCTACCTGCTTCTCTCCACCACCACTGTAACCCCTGGTCCACGACATCCCTGTCCTGGGTCACGGCTCCCACCTCCTCGCTGGACCCCCTCCCAATGCTGTCACCCACTCCCATCCATTCTTCACCTGTCGCCAGGGTGACCTGGTCACTGTCCCCCCCAACATGAAAGCGCTGTCCAGTCCCTTCACCAGAGGGCTTGGCCTACCTCCCTAGCTCCACCTTTTAAAAAATTATCGCTATTATTATAGTAAACAACAGAGGGCATAAAATTTCCCATGCTGACCATGTAAAAGTGTGGATTCACACTGCTGTGCAAGCATCACTGCTATCCAACCCAGAACTCTGTATCACCCCAAATGGAAACCCCTTACCCACTAGGGCCACTTCCCATCCCACCCTGCCCCAGCCCCTGGCGAACCACCACCTGTTCACATAAACAGAGCCCTACAACATGTGGTATTTTATGACTTCTTTCACTGAGCACAACCCTTATTAATGTTCATCCACGTTGCAGCATGTGTCGGGACTTACTCCTTGTTGTGGTCGAATACCATTCTGTGGTACGGACAGACCACACTTTACGTGTCCACCGATGGCCGTTTGGGTTGTTGCTAACGCCGGGCTATTGTAAACAGAGCCCCTAGGAACAAGTGTGCACACATTTTTGTCTGAACATCTGTTTTCAGTTCTTTTGGCATATGCTTAGGAGTGGAATTGCTGGGTCATATGGTAGTTCTATGTTGAACTCACTGAGAAACGGCCAGACCGTTTTCCACGGTGACAGCATCCTTTTGCCTCCTCGCCCGCAGAGCAGAAGGGTTCCAGTTTCCCACGTCCTTGCCAACACTTGTTAGTCTCCATTTTTTTTATGGCCATCCTTGTGGGTGTGCCTCACGCCATCTCTTAATTCTCTCCCTTACTCCCTCTTACTACTCTGGCCTTTCCCACCCTCAAAGTCACCACTTTTCTTTAAAAGGGACCATCGTGACACCGACAGAGATTCCACTTTTCTCCTCTCCAAAGCTAGATCCGATCCCCCATGACGATGCATTGCCTTCCTTTCATAGCTCCCAACTCAGGTGTGAATTTACATTTCCCTGTGTGACTGCTGATTAACGCCCACTTTCTTAACCACAGCCTCCCCCAGGCAGGGGCAATTCTGCACCCCGCCCCCCGCCCCCCGCACTTAGCATGGTCACAGGTATTCTAGGTATTCTAGGCACTCAATACATATTTGATGAAGGGTGAATGGACAATGAATACGATCCAAGTTTGGTCCTATGTCCCTAATGAATTTCCCCTTTCGTTTTTTCACTGCTCGGTGGAGTTAGCAGACCTCAGTAAATTAGGAATGGAAAAACCTCCTTTGTCCATGAGGAATTTGGAGGATGACGGGATTCTGGTTGCAGAGAAAAACGCACTAACGTCTCCCTTCAGAGCCAGGGCGATTCTGGCGTGGGACTGCGAGTCTCGTGTGGGAATCGTGTCGACTCTGCCCTGCAGCGCTGCTGAAGGTGTAGGAGCTGGAAGTATATTTGCTCGGTGTAAACATGACCCTTTGCATGACGGGGTGATCCCTGTGTTTGCCAAGCCATTAATTTTTATGTAATAACAGCGACCACAACCAAACCAACCGCGTTCCCCCCCCCGCCCCCGCCCATTCTGAGTCGTTCTTAAGGTCAGATCCGTGGGATGGAGAGAGACAAAAACCGTATAAACTAGGATGTAGGGGTGAGTTCTCTGTGCTGACAGCTCAGCTCCTGCACGCAGCTCCAAAGAGCTGAAAATAGAGGATTAAAAATTCATGCAGCGACTTTCTTCCAAGGAACTCCAAATGCTTCCAAAGATCTTCATCCGTGTGAGGTCAGTTGTGGTCGGACGTCACCATGCCCATCTCAGAGAGAGGGAAACAGAGGCCCACAGACAGGAGGCTGCTGAGCTGCCCCCACCCCCCATAAGGGAGCAGCGGGCTCCGGCAAAGAGCCCCTCCCACCTAGCTCCGGAGCCCATGCCCTCTCCATTAGCTTGATTAGGACAATTGATTTATTCATTCTTAGTGGTGGAGAAGGGGGAAAAAAACCCAACATGCCATTTGTGTGATATAAATATCTCTGGAAAAAGCTGAAAAACATTGTGTCATACATATTTTCTTAATACCACAGTTAATCACACATGTCCGAGTGCACAGTTCCATCAGCTGAGGAGGAGGTGGGGCAGGGGGACTCAGGGGAGATTTGGTTCCAGAGTCCTCAGTCCCCGCTGAAGGCACACTGGTGGTTTTTTCCTCGGTGTATTGCTCCTCGAGGTCACGGGAGGCTGGTGTCGGGCCAGGACGTCAGGAGGTTGGGAAGCAAGGGGGCCGGGACATCTGTTAAACTGGCCAATTCCCAAAGGAAAAAATAAGGACCGTTGTTTTCTCACTCGACACGTTCCCTGGACTCACAGAAGGATGAGGGTCTCCACATGGTTTCTCCTCCCCCACCCTAACCACCCCCCCACCCCCCACTCCCCACCCTGCCCACAGCGCTAAAGAGCCTTAATCCCAGTGAATCTACTGTTAGGAATGTAGCCCAAGGACTTAATGAAAGGCAGGTAGAAAGATTTAGTGACAGGGTGTTCCTCATAACAGGCAAACTCCGGTAAAAGAAACGACCTTCAGAGCCAGCTCACCAGAGGGGATCGTTAAGTAAATCATGTGGTCCATCCCCCTGAAGCCCTGCTTGGATGTTAAAAGAAAAAAGACTGGAAGGATATAAACCAAGGTGTTCACAGACTTTGTCACTGGGTGTGGAAATAGGGGCGGTTTTTTTTCTTTCTTTCTTTCTTTCCTGTAGTGAGTTCTTGTTTGGGGACGATCTGTTTCAAACCAGCTCACATCTGGTGGATGCTCACAGAAGTTTTGTGAAGTCACTGAGATTTAGAAGTCATAAAGGGCAGAGCACGGGCATGGAAGCCAAGGCTAGAGGTGGATCGGGGGTAGGGAGGAGGGCAGCCCCACCCGACGCGGAGTGCTGAGCGCTACGGTGGACCAGTGGGTTGTGGACAGGCTGTGAATCTTTAGAGAGTCAAAGAGAGGAAGGCACACTGGCTGTGACGGGACATGGGCAGCCACTGCAGATGCTTGAAAAAGAAAAGACACGGGCCATTCCAAGTCGGCCCAAGAAGAGACAGTCCGAGAAGGGAGTGAGATGGCAGTGAATCTGACAGGCGCATAATTCTTGTGTGGCAGGATCTCATTTCATCGGCTTCGGGGGCGGAGGGCTTTGAAGAATCGCAGAACTCTAGAGAGGTCTGGAGAGTGCTTTCATTTGCTAGATAGGGCAGCTGCAGCTTTAAAGAGTCCAGCACACTGCTCCTAAACACACAGCAAGGTGGCGGCCAAGTCGGGGCTGGCAACCAGGGGCCCTGAACTCCTAGCCCCAGGCCCAGCTCACCTCTCTGTGGCTTGACCCCAATTCTGAGATGTTAACCACACGTACAGCCTCCTAGGAGAACTACAGAGCCCGGTGGACTTCCTGGAGCTCTGCCCCAAACCCCATCTTTCCATGCCTCCATCCAACACTCACAAAGCGCCTATCAGGAGACAGACTTGCTAAGTGTTAAGAGTGCAGTGGAGGAGAGATGAGGACAGTACATAGTAGACGCTCAATAAATATTTGGGGAAGTGGAGGAGGGAGGGAGAAGGGGGAAGAATAGTTCCCGCCCCCAAATTGCTAGAGACCTAATTTGGGAAACAGATACGACCTTACCCGGGGGATGAAAGCTGTGCCTTCGGAGGGATATGAACTTACGTTATGCAGGCCCAGACAAGACGCGTAACAGAACCAAACTAAAAAAAAAAAAAAAAAAAAAAAAAGTCGACTTCCCACTGCTTTTATAACATTTTTAAAATTTAACAAACATTTAGAGAATCCTTAAAATCGGCCCGATCAGGGGATTAAAATTTCGAGGATTTCTCCACGGGTCACACAGGAAACCCAGAATGGACAGGAGGAGGGACCCGTGGAAGGACAGAACCCATGGCGTCGCCAGGCACCCAGAGAGGACAAATGTCGTTAGTTTCTCGGAACAACTTTGACCTCTTTTTCAGCCTCCAGCCAGTTGGTCTGATTTTTCCTTTGGCACACAGGTCCTGGTGGGGGAGGGCCGAGCGTAAGCCACAGTGAGAGCCTCCCCCCAGCCCCGCCCTTCTCCATTTCCCTTTTCCAGTTATTCAGGCTTCTGGGGCCATTTCAGCCTCGCGTTGCCAAGTGAACATAAATCCAGAGGCCGCAGCTCCGGGCTCTCTGAGAAACACCGAGGGACTTTGCAGAACCCCTCCCGGGGAGGAGGGGGGGGGGTGGTGCATGGGGAGGGGCGGGCAAAGAGGCACAAGGAGAAAGTTCCATGTGGTTCTTTTAATCACCGGGTGGAAGGAGAGAGGAGAAAGTTCAAACAGAGCCCCGCCAGCCAGGCCAAGGAGCCAGCTCTGAGCTCCACTGTTTAAGCAACTGCTGTTGGCATCGCCAGGGTTTGTCTTGGCCCAAACCTGTCCTGGGAAACAAGAGAAGCTCACGCTCTTGGAATTCGCTCCCTTAACGATTCACTCAGCAACTTGGCTTCGGTGGACAGTTTTTTTTAAAAAAAAAGAACGAGGGAAGAAAAGAAGAGAGGAGGGAAGGGAAGCCATCGAGCCATCGGTCGGCGGAGTGTGCACGCCCCAGACTCACCAGCGTGGGCGGGGCCAGGTGGTGGGCAGGAAGAGAGACCGTGGGGACCCTCCCATTGGGAGCCTGTCTGGGAGCCAGCACAGCCTAGGTGGCGTTCTCAGGGAGGTGGAGACCTGGAAAGGTATGGGTCTAATGCTGTTTGTTGCATCCTGCAGACTTTGGAGAGGGGCGCTAGAGAAACAATGGAAGGGCAAGGTGTCACTCAGACAGGTGTCTTTTACGGAGTGCTTTACACGCACCTGCAGGCATCACCCCTAACATCACAGGGTCCTCACAGAGACCCGCCAGGGTGGCCTCGTCAGCCCCAGTGTACAGACGGGAGAGCTGAGTCCTAACGTTTCTGACCCACCCTTGGGTACGCACACAGCTCGTGAGTGGGGGGCGTCCCAATGTGAGTCTGATTTCCCGTGACCCCCTCATCCCCAGGGCCACGCTCCTGCCCCCTCTCCCCCCTGCCTTATTTACTTCTTGGTCTCCATGTGTCATCACCATATCCTCCCCGATGACATGGGAAAACGGAACAGTCACTCATTCAATCACAGAACAAGAGAGGACAGCAGCCCTGGGAGGCGTCCTTCCCAGCGGGGTTCCTGAGGCTCTCGGCAGCCGTGGGTGCTGTGGACACACTGGGGGGAAATACCACTCGATTGAGAGGGGCGCTAACCCTGGCATCCTCTGACCCCTTGTGGGTGCATAGTTAGAACTCGGGGGGGATCATGAGTTTCGCTGGAAAAAGAAAATCTTAACTCTCACTCCCCTCTGCTAGAAAGGCGGCCTTTTCTTCCTTCAGGAATGCAGGTGACAAGCCACTGTAGCGTTGGCAGTCCCGGTGACTTAGACTCCTGCGAATCACAGAGACTTTCGTGTCCCCAGCAGTGGCCGCAGAGACATCAGACTACGGTTTGTGCTCCTCGCAAGGCGGAGACTGCAGTAGGCAACAGCGCAGCGGCTGGCTCTCGTGATGAAGGCACAACGAGGAAGCTCCCGCATCGCCATGTCGCACGCTCGTCTTCTGTACTTTGGTGTCTGTGCTCCAGGATCGCCGGTTTCCGTGGCAATCCCACATGCTGTATTTTACGCACCAAACAGCAAAGCATGGCTCCGAAGAGGGATCCAGAACCCCCAAGGGACTCATGGACCGTGACCCAGGAGCCGAGGGGAGGCTTCTGAAACTCTGGAAAAGTTTGCAGCCCGATCGGGACACGAGGCAGATACACTCCTGAAGGTGCCCTGTCAGGTGTAAAAGACCAAGTACACTCACTGTGGGCAAGGATTGCTTTTTTTTTTTTTTTTTTTTTTACTGTTCTGTCCCCATAGCACCCAAAACAGTGCCCGCTCAGCTGCGGTGACAGGTCACCAGCAAATGAGGCCACATGCATGGGCTCAACCCTCGCGACTTACACCGCCCGCCACTCGCAAGCTGAGTGATCTCGGGTGAGTGAGGGTTGCCTTTCTCTGCCCCGACTTCCTCGCCTGGAAGGTGGGCTTCCCCAAACCTTTCTCTCTGCATGTGACACAGCCCCGTGAGCTGAAGGGCCTGCACGGCCCTGGGCTTCTCCTAAGGCGTGGCAAAGGCCAGTTCAACCTGACAGCGGCCCCCGTGGCCCTCCGACCTCTCTCCTCTGGGAGATCAGCTCTGAGAAACCCGCTCTGCACGCTTCACCCCTGGGGCGCAGGCGAGGGTCTGCGGCGGAGCTCACAGCCGGGAGATCATTCGCCGCGGGTCTGTCTGCGCCCCTTGGCATCTGGCAACCCCAATGGTCCGGTGCCACCTCCACGGAGAAAGCACTGTCCTGCCTCCGTTGTCCCTGGTGGAGGCAGGGCCCGTGGGGGCGGGAGGAGGGATGGACGCTCAGGCACCCGCGCCCCCTGCCCCACGGCACCTCCCAGGCGGTCGCGGTCGCGAGCGGAGAACGGCTGCCTCATCTCGCCAGGGACCGCCCGCCCCACCACCACGCTCCCGCTCACACGCTCGCGCGGGAAGATGCCTGCGTGTGCGAGGGCTGGCGAGGACCCGGAACAGCCTGTGGAGGTACCCGGCCAACTGAATTTAATTAAACTACAGTTGCAGAAGCCAGCAGCGTTTTCCTAAGAAAGCAATACCACTTCGAAACGTCCCCTGACACTCCCGTGCGGCCCATTTCCTGCGCTTCAGACCATGTCGTAAAACTGTCCGTGGGGGGTTTCCTCTCGTGAGGGATCCGGTTGGCAAGACTTTTTTTTTTTTTTTTTTTTTTTAAAGCCAGCGTCCTTGCTGCCTCATCTCCCTGAGGTCAGGAGCATCCCGCCCCTCCCCCAACCCTGCCTCCACTCTCGTTTCCCAAAGCCGGAGTTGCGGCACCCTCCCCTCTCCAGCCGGGTTTCTCAGATGCCCCAGACACCGTCATCTCCGAGAGTCGCGCTCCCACCAGCTCCAGACTGGGGCAGCGTCACGCGCTGGAGCTCAGGGTTGACGGTGGCGCTGTAGGAAGTAGGGTAAAGTGGTGGCGAGGAGAACTCTGCTTCCCAGTGAACCAGTCAGCCGTTCCCTCTCCGCCCCGGAGCCCTGGTGATGTGCCAGGGGCGCAGGAGAGAGCGGGACGGCACCACCCTCACGGGGCTCTACGGCGGGGCCCAGGGAGAGAGGGAGCGCCGGCCCACAAGCAAATGAAGACATAAAACAGTTACAGATTGTTCTATCCACGCTAAGAAGAGAGAAACAGATGGCTGGAGAATAGTGGAGGGATATTCTTAGATAAAGTGGAAGAAGATCTCTTGGAGAAAGTGACGTTCAAGCTGAGACCCGGAGGCTGAGACGGAGCCAGCCCTGCGGAGAGCCAGAGCGAGGCTACTCCAAAGCAGAGGGCGCGGCCAGCGCAAAGGCCCCGGCGTGGGGAGAGCTGGGCAAGAGCTGGGGGTGGACAGGAGGCCAGGGTCTCGCAGAGGGAGGGAGACAGGGTCGAGAGAGGAGGAGAGGGAGAAAGGCGGGGCACAGCACCCCCCCCAACCCCGCCCCACTGGGCGCTGGGGCTGTTTGAAAGAGTTTGGATTTTACTTAAGGGGCTGGGGGTGAGCAGGCGGAAATGTCCCTGGGAATTTGTTGGGTGCATGGATGATTTGTAAATGCTCCTCCACGTGGAAGCTGCGGCATCAAAGTCTTCGACAGCTACACCCCATCTGAATCCCCCTGGGACTCAGGAGTGCTGTCACTTACTTGGTCTGTGTGCACATGTCCCTGGAAACGAACCCCAGAGAAACGTCATACCAGGCCCAGGCCTGGGTCAGCCAGCGCCCGCACTGCCCAAGTCCAAGGGTGTCCCGTGTCCGCTGTGCTCTCCGTAGGGGGCATTCCTTGGAAGCTCCACGTGGAATTTGGATGAAATGGGGCCACTGGAGGTGTGTGTCTGGGAGGTTCCGGCCCCACCCCTGCTGTTTGCTCTCTGCACGATCAGGGTCTCCGTGTCGTGGTGTAAGGAAGAGGGTCATGCCCCCACCTCCCCGCCAGGGTTGTTGAGAACTTTCAGACTAAGGAGGTGAAAGCACAATGTTTGAAGTCGGTAACAAAGGGTCCCTAAAATGGGGTCTAAGGATGGCCTTCAGGGGTCAGTGGAGCCCCTGAAACTGCAAGGTATGTGTGTTATCCCCGCAGACACCAGTGAGTGCGTGTCTCGAAAGAGAGGACCCCGAACGGCCCCCACGGTCCCTCGGAGACGCATGATCCACGAAAGCTGAGAAGGTAGCACATGCCTGACGTGGGCACTGCCCTTGACCCTTGAAGTTGCTCTCTTGCTCTTACAGCAGTTAAACATTTGCTCGTCGGTGCCTTGTTCCCCCACCCCGAGTGTGTGAGCTGATTCGGGGCAGGAGGCTGTCTGTGTCGGCCCTTCCCTCTCGCCTTCTGCCGGGCTAACCCCCGGCTTCCCACGGACCTGGGCTGCCCAGCCGCGGTCCTTCGGCCCAGGGCCAAGCCCTCCACGCGGAGCACCCGGGAGGGAGGCCCCCAGGTCCCTGCTGCCCCAGCGGCCGAGAGTGGGTGTAATGAGCTAAATCGATGGGTGCTTTTCCTGAGCCAGCGATCGCCTTACTCCCCCCAGGTCATAAGATGACTTAACCCAGATACACAGCGTCCGCAGGCTGCCCTCCAGGGAGCAATAGCTAACAGGGGCGGGTGGGGGGGGCAGGGTTCTGGCACCGTGTGTGGCCCATGGGGAAGAGGTTCTCGTTTGCGGGAAGAGAAGATGCGAGAGCTTTTAACTTCCACCCACCCCCAGAGGGTTGGCCCTGGAAGGTTTCCGTGTGTCTGCGTTCCGCACACATCCCGCAGGGCACCCAGCACCTTACGGGCACTTAACAAAAGCAATAAATAAAATCATGGTCCTGTCCAGCCCGTCCGCCCACCACGCCCTCCAGGGACCCTAAGCAGCGCACTCATTCCTGACTGGTCCGCCCACCTCTTCCGGACGAGGAGTCGAGTTAATGACACCTCGTGTTGCTGCTGCGTCTTTCTTCTCAAACGCTGCAAACACTCGGCTGTCATTGTCTCTTCATCTTCCTTTCTGAGTTAGATTAAAATGGGCAGGTGGGGTCTTCTATACCTGCCCCCCCATTCCTCCTGCTCCTACCAAATCCTTGTCATTTGAAGGAAACTGAGGCTAGGAGAGGACATTCTTTGCCCAGATCTGCACATCACAGGCTGGGGGGGAGGGGGGAGGTGTGGTTAGGGATAAGGACCGCCCCCCAGACCACTCCTCCTGAATTGAGTCTGTCTTTACATGACTCAGATCTTTTTTGCCTGGAGGCAAGGCAGATCTTTCTAAGAGCCCCTGGGTTCTGAGGTTGGAGAAGATCCCCTTGCTGGGGAAGACACCGACCGGGAAGAAGAGGTCTCCAACCAGGTCGCATGCAGCTGGACCCTGAGAACTTGCTGCCCCGGCCGCCGGGACCACAGCACATTCCAGTGAAGTCCCTCCAGCGCCGCACCTGGACATGGGTGTGAGTTAGGCATCCTGGGGGGGCTTGGAGCTGCACGGCAAGCTTGGACTCACCCACCTTTCTTGGCGTCCAGAACGGAGCCCACCGTGGTGAGAAGCTACACGATGGGAAGACGTGTGGCCCAGGGAAGCCAAGAGGCCTGCTTTCAGCTCTAATTAGCTGGAGAGAGGGTGAGCTGGGAGTTTCTGAGGACCTCGGTTGTTTCATCCATGAAACGGGCTCACCATTAGCCACCCTAGGTGCCTCGTCAGGAGGTTGGCATCACGGAGCAAAATAACAGATGCAAAGGCGCTTTGAAAAAAGTAGAATCTCTATTGAGATGCTGCTGCTGGGAATCTGGCAATTCGGGCCAGACATAGGCTGCCGTCTGAGGATCCCCTGTAGAATTTTACAGCCAGAGGGGACTTGCTCATTTTCCAGAAGAGACCAGAAGAAGGGAAGCGAGTGAGGCGGGCTGAAGACTCCCCCTCCCCCAAAGAGACAGCTCCATCAAACGCCTGTGAGTTGATCTCACCTGGGAAAAGGCTCTTTGCACAGTGGGGCATCTTGCACTGAGGAGATAATCCTCAATAACCCCCCCCACCACCCGTAGGCCCTAAGTGGGAGCACCTGCCAAGGACAGACACGCCCAGAAGAGCGAGCATGTGACCACAGAGGCAGGGAGTGGAGGGAGGCAGCCACAAGGTAAGGAGCACCTTGGGGCCACCAGGAGCTGGAAGAAGCAAGGAAGGACTCTCCCCTAGAGTCCCCTAGGGGCCTTTGGCAGGAGCATGGTCCCCGCTCACACCTTGATGTGGGCTTTCTGGTTTCCTGAACTGTGAGAGGATACATTTCTGTTGTTTTAAAGCTACCCAGGTTGGTGAAAATGTGTTGTAGCAGGCCTAGGAAAGTAATGCATGAGGCGTGGAGACTCCCGTCCCATACTGATGCTGGAGTCAGGACACCCGGCTCTGCGTCCAGCGTGTGTCTTGTTACATCCCAGGCTGTGGGCCGCACTCTCCGTGGGCCCCGCTGCAAGTCCAGGGTCTGGAGCTGGCAGGCGAGAAGGCAGGGCCAGACCCAGCAGCCCAGGTAGGGCATATTCCAAGAGGCCCAGAGGTTGCCAACTCAGATGCCTGAAGGAGCTGGGCAGCCATCTACACAGTAGTTAGTGAAGCAGCTACCCCGAGCCTAATACTAGGGCAGCCTCAACACATGTCCAAACGCCGCTGTTACAGTTCTTGCAGCACCAAGAGCATTTTCGAGGTGGGAGGGCTTCTGGCCCTCAGATATGTCAGGAAATTGGCTTTAGGTTCCAGAGAAGGAGTTTCTATCCTCGTTCGGCTTTCTCTGTGAGGCCAAGGGGCTGAACATGAGAGCTTCTGGAGTCATTCTGTGGATTTATGTATTTCTGTGATCATGGAGGCTGGACAAGCCCCTTTGGCGAGGCGGGGTGGGGCCACAGCAGGCCATCAGCACTATTGCTATCACTCGGGTGAGGACGTCGGGCCCAAGAAGGACAACATCTCCCGAGAGTTTCAGAAACCAAAGATGGAATGCACTGTCCGGCATCACTTAAACATTGATTCGTTCCAGGAAAGTTTCTGCAGAACCACTGTGTGCAGCCTTCAGGGGGAGTGGCAGGGCATGAGTTGGAAGTGGCCCCTGCTCTTTGGGCGCTTTCAGTCCCTCAAGCACCTACCCTGTGCCAGGCCCCTTCCAAAAACGGTGTCACTTACTGAGGGCTACCGCTCTGCCAGGAACGGTCACGTTCAAGTGCATTCCTCCTACTAATAATAGCAGACTCCAATTGATCTCTTGCTATGTGCCAAGCATGCACCAGATGTTTTGTGAGTTATTGGAGTTAAGCCCCCAGCAATCTCTCCCGGCTACACGGTCAGTGTCCCCACCATCCAGATGGGGACACGGGGACACAGAGAGCTTGTGACTCCTCCAGTGATTAAGTGGTGGAGGAGGGGTTTGAGCTTGCCCAGGTTAGAGAGCAGATGCTTTTAATGATGCTGCCTGCTTACTGATTTTCAGAATATCCCTGTAAATCATTACTCTTAGCCCCATTTTACAGATAAGAAACCTGAGGTTCTGAGGGGTTTTTATTGTGACTGCTATTGGGGGGCCAGGATGGTTGGCTTCAAAAGTGTAGGGGCCCCCAAACCCACTGACCAAGATGAATGGTATTCAATGCACTATTTTTTAAACTGAAAATTAATGTCCAAAATCCCACAGCGAATAAAACATCAACAGCTTAAAGACAGGATTGCATCTGGTACTTGCAAAACCTCACTCGCTGCACCAGGATCCCAGTCTGGTCTTTATTTAACATTTTCATAATTTGTTCATCGGTGATTTTTTTTTTGGCATTACTTTTCAGTTCTTAGAAATGGTGCATTGGAATATTATGTATCCCGATTGCTGAGACTTTTGGCCTGTGCTTCAGTTTTGTAGGGCAGTGGCCACCTCCCTTGCCTCGCCCAGCAGTGCCCTGCAGTGCTTTCACTGGCCCCCGCTGAGCACTGACTCTGTGCCAGGCCCTCTTCCCCTGCAGCGCCTTTCATCCGCCCCGCAGTCCCAGGAGGCAAGCGTGATCCGGTTTTACCACTGAGATACTGCGGATCAGAGAGGTCGTGAGCTTTGTTTAACGTCACACAGCTGAGGGGCGGGAACTTGAACCCAGCTAAGCTTCCAGGGTGGAGGAGGAAGGGAGCTCCCGGGGCTGGGAACCCGCCAGGAGCCAGAGGGGGACTGGGGATCGTTGGGTATCCAGGGAATACTTGTGGGATGTGGGAGGCGGGACTTCATGACCTCTGTGGTCCCAGCACCGCCCAGATTCCAGCCTTCCGCGGTCCCATTGTTTCCTGAGAAACGCCCGGTGACTCAGTGACTGGGCGGGCAGCCGAGCCTGAGCCCCAGCCTGGGCCCTGCACCTGAGCCTGGGGAACCGGCGGGGGCCGCAAGGACACTGTGTGTCCTGGGAAGGGTGTTCGCGGGCCCTGTGCAGAGCCCAGCTCCTCACCTCGCCAGAGAGGCCTTGGGAGGGGGAGTCGCTGCGTGGCAAGAAAGCTGTTGGTAATAAGCTGAATTGAGTTTTAATGGGGTTCGCACCAGATAGAACAGAAATCAAATTAGGGCCTAATTGGCATGCACGAGGCCGGCAAGGGTGGAGAGCAGCGCAGCTGCCCTGGGGACACCGCGTCCAGCCTGCAGGGGGCCCGGCATACAGTGACTGGCAGTGACCCTCTCCACAGGTGATGCCTTCTCCCCTGCCCTTGCATGCCTGCACCAGCCCGGCCCCTGGAGAACCCGGGCACGGCCCCGGAACATGCATCTCAGCGCCCAGAGGGGCTGCGTGCGGAGGGAGTCGGAGGCAGGCACGGGGAAGCCATTCTCAGCACCAGCCCCTGACCTTGCCTCACTCCTTGAAAATGCTTGAGTAACATACACGGCTTTTTGGTTTTGTATCGCTGGGAAAGAAAAGGTGCAGGGGAGGTAGCCGGAGTGGGGAAAGGACAGGAGAAGGAGAAGAGTTACCAGCAAAAGGAACGGGAGTGCTGTGCTTAATAATTAATAGCAGTCGCGGTAGTAGCAATATTGGGCGCTGACCCTGAACCAGGTCTTCTGCTGGCACGTTGCACCGATTTTCATCACGACTCCTGTGAGGTTTGATGCTCCACTTCCTCCCCGTTTTACAGCTGAGGAATCGGAAGCACAGAGAGGTTGAGTAGCTTACCCAGCGTTGCCCAGCCAGGACACCTTGGAGTAGACACTCCGACCCAGGGCTGGGCGACTCCAGAGGTTATGCTTATTTCTGTTTCTGCCCCAAACTGTGTGAGTACTTGATTTTTTCCTCCTCTGTTTGTAAAAGCACAAGATTCTCCTCAGAGGCTGATGATGTTGTGCTGGCGTTAATGTAACAGTGAGAAAGCCATAAGATGACATTTTTCTCCAAGGTTTTCCAGGCCCGAGCACACTCCCCGGGCTGGCAGAGTGGGAACCCGGGGACGCGAGGGCGGTCCAGGCCTCGGCACACAGCAGCCGCGGTGGAAGCGACCGACTCGGGGGGAGCACCTACAGCAGCCCTCCTTTCTGCAGCACCCTCATGTAGGATGATGTCTGGTCTTCACGGTTCTCCAGGGGAGGCATTCTCGCCCCCATTTTTAAACGGGGACTCAGGCTTAGCAAGGCACAGGGGCTGACCCCGAGACCACACAGGGGGGCCATGGGAGAACCGAAGTTCCAGCCCGGGTCCGCCTGACGCCAACCCCCTTCCCCGCCTTTCCTTTCGTGCCGCTGTGCACGCGACCACACCCTGGGTTCCAGAAAGCATGGCTGCCTACCTCGCCACCTACTGTCTCCTTTCGTAAGAAGAGGCATTTTCAAGTCCCGCTCGCAGAGAGAAGTGTGCACCGTTGAACAAGGGAGCCCCAGTTCCATATCTCCCCCAAGCACTGCCAACCGCACTCTTCGATCAGATGTGTTTGTTGGGCCCTCATTCCGACCCACAGCGCGACAGGGGGTCTGCGGACTTACAGATGGATGAAACTAACCGTGCAGCACGCGTGGCACTCAGCAAACGGGGCAGTTAGTGCCCGGATTTCTGTGGCTGCTACTGCTGCTGCACCCTGGGCCTGCCCTCCTGGAACTCACAGTCTGGTTAAGCAGTAAAATACGTGCACCCAACGCGATAACGAACAGCTTGATTTATCTGTGACAAAGGCCAGTTGCAAATACTTGGGAAGAATAGCGCTTCTATTTATTCCCCAAGCACATTTTAAAATCATTATTAGATTTTTAATTATCAAATTAATACAATGCCCATTGGGGAAAAAAAAGAGAAATACTCGAGGAAGTAGAAAATAAAAAGCAAAAATTTCCCGTGTGTCCCCTCTACGCCACCACCCAACTCCCTTGGCAATAGTTGCTGTTCATGCCCCGTGTGCTCTTCCAGATTTTTCTATGCATAAACAAACATGTAAATATGGCGTTTTCTTACTACAAAAAAATTGGGTCATCAGACACACTGCTTGTAACCTACTTTTTTTTCACTGCACTGTTCACTGGGGGCCTCTGCTTTCTCATAGACAAAGACCGACCTCCCTCCACTCCAGCTGCCCCTGCAGACCAGCCCTCGGGTGCGGGGTGACTGGCTCATCGTGAGCCCCCCAGGAGGGAAGCACCACAATAGCCAGTCCCTCTAAATTGGACATCTACAGTAATCTGCACTCGTGTGCTGGAGGGTGGGGAAAGATGGAAAAGCATCAAGGTACAGGGAACAGCAGGTGCAAAGGTGGGCAGGTGGGGAAGTCAGGTGAGCGTGCCGGGCGTGGGAAATGAGCTTCTCTCTCCTCAGTGCCCGCAGGCCGTCCCTTTTACCCACGTGCCGCGGTTCATTCGCCCAGACCTGTTCACTGTGAAACGCTGTTTCTGTCGGAGACAGGAACACCACTGGTCTGCTGGGGCCAGAGCATCAGCACCGAGGAGGCCTCTATGGGGTCAGGTCTCTACAGGGTTCTCCCCCTTATCCTCTCCCCACGTGGGGTGTGACTATTAAATCCGATGGCCAGTTTCGTGATCGCTGCCAAAGGCACGTTGAATCGCCTGCTCTGAGATTCTTTCACTACAAGGCGCCCAGATGGTAAACTCAGGGACACAAATGAGTGGGAGACTTGAGCGTGTCACCAGCCACTTGTCCCGTTCATTCACACACTCAGGGGGCCAGCTGTGGCTTCCGTAAGCTGGCTGACCAGCATGTGACGGAGTCTCCGGAGCTGCTACATTTTAGTAACCGTGGCAGTAGGAGGGGTTCCAATGGCCAAGGCCAAAAAAATCAGGAGTAGGGGAGAGGGGTTCACTTTAAGGATTTCCCCGGGGAGGCAGCGAAGGATTGGGAAGCAATCGTAATTAGTCATCGGAGTGAAACGCGACGGGCCGGGTGTCAGACAGGCGTCCTGTCTCTGTGCTGCAGACTCAACCAGACAGGCGCTGCTTGCATTCTGGCACCGAGACTCCACGCACGGCGGCCCGGAGACTCTATTAAAAAGCCCCGATGGCCCAGATTCTCCAGGATCAGCAAATCCACACAGAAGACCTGAAATCAGCAGAATCTGCGGGCTTTCGGCTTCGGCGTCTGGTGCGCAGCGCTCTTCAATTGTCTCCATTCAGTTCCTCGAGTGGATCTCATGGGCGGAATGAGATCTCTATCATTTGTCACGGGGCGGGTGGGGGCGGGGTGATGCGCCGCCCAGCCTGCCGCCGCTGCAGCGCCAATCTCCGCCACATAGAGACGTCAGCCGCTTGGCAGGGCCGGCCCCTGCCCTGTCGCCCCCCGGTGTGGCCGCAGATGGGATGCATCGTCCCAGCTAAGGATGGCGGAGGCTCCTGGCCTCACTGACCCCCCCGGGGAAGGGGGCCCCCTCCGTTCCCCTTCAGGCATAGCCCTGCCAGTGCCAAAGTCAAAACCTCAGGGAGGCCGTTTGAGTGGCTGGTTAGACGGGGTCCTTGTAACTCAGCAGGTACCCGGGAGGCACCCGGACCTGGGGGCTGTCCCAGCTGTGCCCTTGGCCGTGTCATGAGAACCCCCCGGAGGAGCCTCTAGCCCAAAGGGCCCAATAAACCTCCCAGCAGTCCTGAGATAGGGCAATAATTTGGGTAAAGCAGAGTTGTAGGCTGAAACAGGCCCAGCCCAGTTCAGAATAGCATGTCCTGTCTCTAGGAAAATTCACACCGTGAAGCTTCTGACATAATCATAGTAGCAGTGACAGAAACACTCACTGACACAATAACGCGAACATGCTCAGTGCCATTAAGCAGCGCCCTTAAAACACTCCACTTTGTGTTATGTGTGCTCCGCCACGATTTAAAACAACACTCCGGTGTCGCACCTGCTCTCAAAGCCACGCAGCTCCGCCAGGCGTCCCCACTGTAAAGCTGAGGAAATGATCTCTGAGCGCCGCCCACCTAGCAAATAGCGCACTCAGGATTCGAACTGCGTCCCTCTGACTCGAAAGCCTGTTGTCTTAACCTGGATAGTTTGATGTCCTATTTGGCAAAGGGGGGTCTTCTCTTCCTGCAGCCACTGAGCACTCCATCACGCACATCTGTCTGCATTCGTCTGAGGTCGCTGGGCTTGTCTGCAGATCTGAGAGGTCTAGGAAGACGAATGGACTCAACTAATTTTTGAGCACCTATCATGCGCCAGCAACTGTTCTAGGCACTGTATGTTGTTTCCATGGGGCGTGTTTCTTGGGGAGACGGACGCCAAAAATCATACACGAGCAGGAGAGTTTCTGAGAGTGAAGAGTCTGGTTGGAACGGGAATGCTGCTGGGGAACGAGACAGAGAGTGAGTGTAAGGAGGCAGAGTGTGGGGGTGACTTTAGAATGCTAGGCGAGGACAGAGGTCACCTTGGAGCCAAGGCCATGTGAGTATCTGAGAGGACGTGTTCTGGGATGAGGACACAGCAAGTGCAAAGGCCCCGGGGCAGCGGTGTGCTAGGGTGTGTTTCTGGAACTGTAAGAATCTGGGGGACCATGCAAAGGGCAGATTCAAAGAAGGAAAGATGTGACAAGGGGCCAGGTAGGTGGCGATGGCATTTGAATAATCTGAAACAACCCTGAGCACCACACTGGCCAGGAGCGGGGACCGAGGAGTCCCAGGTGCTCAATTCCAGTCCTGGCCAAAGGAGTCCCAGGTGCTCAATTCCAGTTCAGTCGTTGTCAAAGTTACCTGCCTGCCTGTGCTCTGGGAGGAGCTCAGGGCAGGGCAGGCCAGGCCCTGGGTCCGAGCGGAGGCCAGCCCCCTGCTCCCGGCTTTCCCAGGAGCCCAGGTACTTTCCAGCACAGCCCTGGGAAGCCACACCCAGAGAGCCCCGCAGGCCTCCCAGGCCCAGCTAGTGTGTGGGCAGAGCCAGCAAGTGCCAACCTGACAGCTGATGGCAGCCCGGCCCCTCCCTGCCGCCTCGCCACCTGCACATCAAAGCGCCAGTGCTCCTGGCACATCCGCTTCCTCTGGCCCTAAACCCCAGGAGCTGGCACTGTGCCCCCAGCACAGACCCCCCCACCCACCACCTCTCACTCGCTGCTCCCAGCGTGGGCTTTCCAACTGTCTCCCTCCCCCTCCACCCACAAGCTTGCTTTGGATGGACCCATCTGGGTCAGGTCCCCTGCGAAACTTACATAGCTCCCTGAATTCTGCTTAGTAACACTCATTATTCTTCGGATTAATTACTTGATATCTATCTTTCCGTTTCGACCTGTAAGCTCTAGGAAGGTAGAATCCACAGCATTTAGTAAGTCACGCACGGCTGTCGACAGATACATAATGGGAGCCTGTACGTCATTTAAAACTTTCTAACAGCCACATGCGAAAAGTAAAAAGAATATGTTTAAAATGTTATCTTTCTACGAGGTGATCAATACAAGAAATGTTAATTAGGATGCTTTCCATTTTTTTTCTCATACGAAGTCTTCAAAATTGGGTATTTTATCTTACGGCGTATCTCAATTAGGACGCTAAATTTTCATTGGAAACACTTGATCTTATTTAGATTTTGTAAAACTTGTGGGGGGAGGAGATCCATTTACCCAAGTTGTTTCAAACATGCATAGAAGTTTCCCAGTTGGTGAAGGAGCAGTTTTTAACTATACATTTAAATTGAGTGAAACTACAGTTCCTCGGGCACACTGGCCAAACTCCACGTGCTCAGTGTCCTACGTGGCTAACGGCCACGGCATTAAAGAGCAAAGAGGTGAAAGGTGCCTATGCCCGCAGAACAAACGGACCGATCGATCCCGATTTCACCAACTATTGGGAACACCATGCAGCCCTTGGCTGCTTTGTAAATATCCACAAATTCTTCACCACTCCTCCCTTCAAAGGGCGGGACCTGGTTTTTCTCCCCATGAGTGTGGCCCGGGCCAAACGACTCACTTCTGAGGAATGGAATGTGGCTAAGCGACAATGTGTGACTCCCAAGAGTAGGTCACACAGCACACTGTGGCTCTGCCAGCCTCTGTCCGAGTGCCCACCTGTTCTCTGTCCTCACCGTGGTGCCCCCCAAGAGAAGGTCTGACCACCCGAGAGAAGGTCTGACAGCTGGCCAGTCGCCGTGCGGAGTGCGTGCGGGGGACCTCCTTAGGGCAGCAGCTCTCTCACGCAAGGTCACGTCTGAATCTTGGTCTTTGGGTCAGGCCCATGGCTGGCCCGGCTGGCTGTGGTCAGGGTGGTGAGGTCGTGAGGTGACAAGGTCAACTGTGCTCAGATGATGGCCAAAGCACCAAGGATGTAATAGTCTTGTCTCAGTACTGACCGTGGGTGGGTGAGTCTACTCATAAATATGGGTCTGTTTCCTTGTCTGTCGAGTGACTGACGATATTGTACTTGAACCTCCTTTTCTCGAAGCTTCCAGGGCCCAGCAGGGTGGCGCACAGGAAAGCTCTCTTCCGACGGAAATGTCTCATTTAAATATTATTGCTGCGACCAAGGCAACTTTCTGTCCACATGACGTAGAAAATCTAATATTCTTACTCTTAATCAGGACTGTCCTAGTCCAAGAAGTCAGAAAGACTCAGGACACTGGGCCCTTTTTAAACACCAGTGAGATGAAGGAGATGGAGTTAAAAAAAAAAAAAAAAGCGCAGCTATTTCTTGCCTGTGGCATTTTTAGCCTGTGCATATCGTCCCTGTAATATTTCTTCTTCCTTTTTTGTTAATGGCTTGGGGGTTTGAACACTGTTTTGTTCAGCCACACGGGGAAATGTTTAATGAATCCTTGTGAATATTCATTAAGCGCTGTTAATATTTTCTGCGGGGAGAGGCCCCGCTGCCCATCCGGCGGGTCTCCGAGCGGAGGCGCGGGAAGCAGCCCACCACTGGAATTGCGCTGTTTGTTTTCCATTCCGATTGCCCTATTTTCGGAGACCTCGGGTGGTTTGCAGGGGCCAAGGGTGGAGGCGGAAGCGGCTTCCTTGCGTCTTCCCCCTAGACTCACACAGGCGGTGCGTTAGGGGCGGTGTTGCCGCGCGTGTGTACCCTGCACCCCAGCGCCCGCGCTCCGTGGGAGGTACCTCCAAGAAAGCCTCACACGTGCGTGAGGAAATGCGCATGCCAGTGGCGGGACGGCTTGTGATGGCGGCGCAGTGAGAAACCGCACCCATGACCGTGAATGGGAGAACGGAGACACGTAGAAGGTTCAGGCTGACGGAGTCATATGCAGTAGTGAACATGAGTATTTCCACTACCGTGTAGTAATGGGTATATTCATGAAAGCACCGTAATGAATATATATAAATGGAAATATTCCAGGGTGGTTAATTCAGTGACTCATTGACCGGGCCGGAGGATGAGCGTCGGTGAATCTTTTTTCATTAAGACACAATTCACGCATGTAAAACCCACTCTTTAAAGTATACATTGCAATGGGTTTCATTCTACCAGAGCGGGCAAAAATAGGTTTACAGTTGTTATACAATAAATAATATAATAATAAATAATTCAAGAATAAACTCTGTGTCTTGAATACTCACAACTGGAAGTCGACTTTTGCCCCCCTTGTATTCGCAAGGTCATGCAATCCTCATGACTGTCTAATTCCAGAAAATTCTCGGCACCCCAGGAAGAAACCCCATACCCATTAGCAGGACCTCCGTGTTCTTACCCATCTCCAGCCCCGAGCGACCCCTGGTCTCCTTTCTGTCCGTGCGGGTTTGCCTGTCCTGGGCGGTGCATTTGATCAGAACCTCACAAAATGTGCTCCTCTATACCTGGGTTCTTCTACCGGCACGATGTTTTCCACGTGCACCGCCCCCGTAGCATGGAGCAGTGCTCCGTTCCTTTTCATGGCTGCATAGTATTCCACCAGGCGGGTAGACCACAACGGCTCACCCATTCCTCAGTCGATGGGCGTTTGGGTTGCTTCCACTGCTTGACCGTTAGCGGTAAAACTGCTACGAGCATGCGCAAACCAGTTTTGCATGGACACACATGGCTCAGTCACCTCGAGTATGCACCTGGGAGAGGGGCTGGGACGGCCAGTCTGTGTTTAATTTTTCAGGAACCACCAGGCCGTTTTCCAAAGTGGCTGCACCGTTTTACGTTCCTACCGGCGGCTCCTTCCCATCCTCCCTAGGTTGCATCTCACAGACATAATGTAGAGGGAAAAGCAAGTCACAGAAGAATCCAGTCAGGGTGACCCCATTTCCATAAACATGCAAAACAACGCCGTATATTGTGCAGCTCCACACTGTGCGCAGTTAAGTAAGAAAGTCTCGGGCATAAAACGTGGGCGGTGGCTCCCACGGGGGTGGGAGCAGTGTACTCAGGTGAGCGCACGGGGTTTCTATTACACGGGGATTTTTTTTATTTCTTAAGCTAGGCAGTGGTTCTCGGAAGTGGCTGAATTCTTCTTTACCCTTTGTTGTATGTTTTTAATATTTCCCAGTGAATTATTATGTTTACATGTATTTTGGGTAGGGCGTGTTTTGACAGGTATACCCACCTTCAAGCAGGTCCACTCTGAGGGTCTCGCAGGCCTGCGAGTTTCCAAGTTGTCCAGTCTTCTGAGGGCTCTGGGTCAGCCTGGCCTCCCCCCACAGCTTCCCCTGCCCCAGCAGCCAGTGTCGTGTGCTGTCAAGAACACTGGCTTGAGGGCCTTTTTTAGGTAATGAGGATCCAACTAAAAGTAGCCATGGAGGTTTTAAATCCAAAAATTGTTTGAGGTCTCCAGGAGGCGGAGCTTAACTTCTCTCCGCTTGAGTGTGGGCTGGCCCAGTGACTCCCTGCGAGGGAAGAGCAGTTTTAGAGGGGAGGGTGGAGGAAGCTTTGTGGCTTCCCCCTTTCCCTCTGGGCTCACCCATCCTGGAGGAGGCCACCCTCCCCGTTGTGAGGATACTTACGCCGTCCTACAGGGAGAGGCCATGAGTAAACCGTCTCAGGGAAGAGTCCTTCAGGCCCCGCTAACCCTTCAGGTGGCCACGGCCCTGCGCAGCATCTTGGCAGAAACCTCACAAGAGACTCTGAACCAGAACCTCCCAGCTAAGCAGCTGAGGTTCCTGACTCTCCACACTGTGCAAGATAATAAATGTTTTTTGGTTGACGTTGCTATGTTATAGGGTAATTCGTTACATAGCAACAGATAACTTAAATGATAAGGGATTTATTACCTCTTATAACAATTGTGTTGAGGGAAAGTATTCCAGGGTGGTTAATTCAGTGACTCATTAATATCATCGAGGACCTGCATTCTTTCCGTCTTTGTACTCTGCCTTCTTAGGAGCATTGGCTTTTGTCTTCCTGTTTGTTGCTTCATGATCTCAACATGGCTGCCACGGCTCCAGACATCACATAGGAATGCCCTGAGTGGAAAAGGAAAAGACACCTCTCCCACAAGAACCCCAGTAGACTTCCTTATACATCTCATTGGTCCAAGCACATCACTTCCTCCTGCCCACTGCCAAGCAAAGTGGAATCACTTTGACAGACCTGGACTAATACCATGCACCTAGGGTGGTGGTGGAGGTGTGTAGCTCAGATGTCCCTTCCTTAGAAACTACAGGTGTTACAGCTTTCAATCCGCTGACCTGTTCAAGCAGATGCCCTGCTCTCCTCGGGCTGCTCCCAGACAGTAACTCTACATGGTGGGGGTCCCAGAGTCAGGCAGTTTTGGTCCACTGGGGGACTCTAACTCCACCTGAGCCAGGCTGACTTTCTCAGAGCTCCGCTTCAATCTGAGGCTCCTCCTACTTACCCCCTCCCTTCCCAGGTGTCAGACCAGCATTGCAATCTGAAGGTTCTCCCTGTCCCCTCTCTCCCTCCCCCCAACATCCTTCACAGGCGTCTCCCTCATAAACCTCTTACACAGCTAATATTGCCTTGGCCTCCGCCACCCAGAGGACCCAAACTGCCACAGATCCCTCCCTAGGGGCCTAGGACCTCAGTCCCCACACGTGGAAGGGTGTACTCCCAAGCCAAATTGGGAGGGTGGGGTCCGGAGGAGCTCCGTCCCATAGATGACCCGCAGGGCGCGGGCCACGTCAGAGGGGCCTGGGCACCAGCCTCAGCTGCTCCTGGACTGCTCATAGGTCCTGCAGAGCGCTCGACCTCTGTGGCCTCAGCCTCCTCCTCCCTGAAACCATGTTCTAGGACCGTGAACCGCTCAAAACAACATGCGTAAAAGCTCCTAGCCTATGATAACAACACTAACAACCATTCGAGTGATTCCAAGTTTAAGCCACTTCATATTACATAGCTCTTTTTTTTTTCTTTTGAGACTCAATTGAAGCCATTACTGAAGATCAGAGAGCTTAAGCAACTTGCCAAAGATCCCCGTGAGTAAGTGGTGGGACAGCTACGGAGTAGAGATGACCTGATTCTAGTGCTGGGGTGTGGTCCCTAGGGTGGCATTGGGCTGCCCTGTGCCCGTAGGTGCCCGGCAGAGGCTGCTGTTGGTCCTGAGCGCTCCACGGCGGAGCCTGGGGGGCGGGGACTCCGTGCGGTGGGTGCTAACATTTTCTGAGCACTAGCTGTGCGCCAGGTGCTTTACAGAAACCGCCTCGTTGAGACTTCACCACAATCTGTTGAGGGAGGGTGTTTGCAGCCCATTTTACAGCGCAGGAAACAGATGCACAGGGAGTGAGGGGTGCAGCTGGGAGCCCCGCCAGGTTGTCTGACCTTGGTGTCGACAAGCAGCCACCGGCCCGTGTCCTGTGCAGAGCCGGGGCTCCGGCGGAAGGCTGGGGTGCTCGGCACCCCCACTCCACCTCTGCACCCCTGGGCTTCCGTCTCCCGCCCTAAACTGGAGGTAAATAATGCCCAGCTCCAAAGTTGTGTGTGCGTGTGATTTAAATGAGAACACAGCGTTAAAGCTAGGGCACTGCCTATGATGCCGGTAGACACCTAATTAATCATCACAGGATTCCAGGCGTTGTTGACATTTATCTCTGATTTTGATCTTTCCAGAAATCATAAATCTGGTTCTGATTATCACCTCCTGCACAGATCCTTCCCAAGGATTCAAAGTCTTACTCTGCTTATCTAGTCTCTAAAATACGATCCAATTTACGAAACTCTGACTTACAGCTTCTTTAGAAGCCCAGCTGGTGTGTAAAACGATGCTCTCCGCAGCCTCGGGCACCACAAAGCACAGGCCCCCGGGGACCTGGCGGGGCACGGGATCGTCAGTTCTCTGCTACAATAAAGAACCCTTTTGTCAATGAGTAACACCGGGTCCCGTATCTGCGGGGACAATCCAGGTTTTCCTGTTCAAAGCGGAGGCCCCAGCATCTAATTCTCACAGGGGAGGCCCTCAGAATAAAAAGCCAATCGCCAGGCCTCCCGCTGCCTTGCAGGAGTCCTCAAAGACAGAGGGCTGGGTGGTCGCCACCGCCCCCCCCCCCGCCCTCAGTTCCCTCACCTGTTAAATGGGCGTGGATATTTTTTCTCTAGCATCCCACCCTGGGCCGGATAAAAGAAGCCAGGCACCCAAAAGCACGTGGAGCAGTCGGCACTGGTGGAGTCTGAAGCGACTCAGTCACTCACATCACTCAACAAGAGCTCGATGAGCAATCCCTTGGATGCAAAAGAAATCTAAGATGTGATCACTGCCCTTCCAGAGGGTTCTGTCCGGTCGAGGAGACGATTTATTACAAAGAGCAGTATTTCCTCAGGCTTTGTTACACCCGGGCCTTCTCTACCTCTACTCAGCTGTTTCTTGTTTTTTTTTTATGTTATTTGAAATTTCAAAATAAATAAAACATGGCTGGGGCGGTGGGGGTGGGGGAAGAAAGCTGTTAAAATACTACGAGAGAAATGAAACTATATGTCCACATAAACATCGGTACCTAAGTGTCCGTAGCTGCATTGTGTATAGTAGCCAAAGTGTGGGAACAACCCACGTGTCCATCAAAGCAGGAGCAGACGGACAGAGCGCGCTGTGTCCGCACGATGGACTACCGTTCGGCCACAGAAAGGAACGAAGCACTGATACATGCCCCCACATGGACGAACCTCGGAAGCATCATACGAAGTGAAAGAAGCCTGTCACGAAAGATCTCGGGTTGTATGACTCCGCTCACACGCAAGTCCAGAATAGATCCATCTGTAGAGACAGAAGGTGCGTGCGTGACCGATTAGAGATGGGGTGGCAGTGGGGAGTGTTGGAGATTGGAGAATTTAAAAAAAAAATAATAAAAATGCGTTGGCTATGCATGCAGACTACCTCTCTTCATCCACAGAGACCCCGTGCCCAGGGACAACCCCGGAGTCGCACAGGGCTGGGTGGCCGCACGTCCCCCAACGTGGAAGGGTCACAGGAGGCACTGCAGGAGTGTAGGCTGAGGGAAGGCCTTAGTGGGGAGGTGGGAGCGCCCCGGGAGATAGGATATCCCCTCCCCCCCACCCCGTGGGCGAAGGCAGCAGGTGGAGCACCCCAGGGAGGAGCCCGGGGAGCTCACCCTGGGGAAGGTTTGGGGCCCAGCGTCAACGGGGAGGTTGGGGGATGTTGAAGAGACTGGTCCGGCGGGGGCGGCAGGTGCATTCCAGGAAGAAACTAGCAGACAGGTCAGAGGGCTGGGTGGGGTGGGATCATGGGGTCCGCAGGTGCCGTGCGAGATTCATCGTGTAGTTCTGCGGCTTTCAGAGGCTGTGGAGCAGGGGGCTGATGTGAGTTCATGATTTAAGATGCAGTGAGGCTGTTCTTATGCCCGGAAGGCTTTACACTTACACACACACACACACACACACACGACCAGCATCAGTCCCTAGGCCCTAACATTCAAGACAAGGAAGCCACCAGTGGCCTCATCCAAGGTGAGGAGGCCTTGGAGATCCATTTCCAGGACCTCCTGTCCTCAGAATTAGGCGAAAGATTCAGCTCAGCCCTGTGACTCCGTCTGGATCGGCCACACAAATAAAGTTCACCCCCTACCCCCAAAGTTGTCCTCCCCACCCCCCAGGGAGCACTTGGTGCAGGGTGGGTGAAGGGTGGGGAAGGCCCCACTCCCACCCCCACCCCACTCCCTCCATCCCACCCCACCCACCCAGTGCTGGTGCTCAGGACCAGACAGCAATCCTCAGGAAGTCTGTGCACTTCCGCCAGCTTGGGCCTCAGCCATCAGAAGGAGACTGGCCAAGTGGAAAGGGTGGGGGAACAGGAGGACAAGTGACCGGGCCCGGGGTAGTGGTGGGGGCATGTGCAGGGCTCGCCCAGGACGCTAAGAGTGGGGGCAAGGGGAGCACAGCACCCGCAGGCCAGGTGCGCATGCCCGGCGCGAGTCCCGGGCTGCTTGAATAACCGAGCTAATCTGTTCGAGTCCCAAGGGGGCGCCCCTGGGCTCCGTCTCTAATCAGGTCGCTACTCTCATTTAGAGGGTTTAATGTACCGTCCTTCGTAGTGGGACGCGCGATGTCAACCCACCAGCGGCTCAGAGGGGCTGCTTTTCTGTCCCTTCTGTTCCTCTGCCCCTGCCCACCAGTCACCCGGACCCGGGACCGTGCCCCAGCCTGCCACGGGGCTCTCCCTTTCTCCTCCGAGCTGTCCTCGCCCACGGTTCTAGGGCGATCCTCCCAAAGCAGAAGGCTGCCCCTGCTTCAAGCCCTTCTGTCTCCAGACCAGTTCCCAGGTCCAGGCCAAGGCCACCCTGACCTTGGCCAGCCTGCCCCGTGGCCTCATCTCCCGCATTAACTTCCCAGCTACCCACCGAGAGCCCCACAGACACAGGACCCCTGCTCGGCGGGAGGGGGCGGGAGGGTCAGGACCACCTGCTCTCAAGCCCCGCAGACCTGGATCCACTCCTTTGCCCTCCGAGCTGCACAGCACTGGGCAGGTCACTTTAAATGAAGGTGAAACGGTGCCTGTCTCGTAGAGCTGGACAACTGTCAGACGAGGTGACCCATGAAAAACAGCTCCGTGGCCAGCATGTAAGAAGCACTGCCTGGTGTTCTGACACCCTGTTTTGTTCCCTCTCCTTGGCACCCTCCTTCTCCCTCCCTCCTTGGCCAGCAAACCTCGGTTTGTTCTTCAGGGCTCAGGTCGCACGTTCGTCCTCCAGGAAGCCTCCCGCAACCTCTCCCCGGTGCTGGCCATTTCTCCTGGACCACAGCCCTTTCCTCCTCGCACTGAAGTTGTGTGTTCAAGTGCCGGTCTCCCGCACCTGCCTGTGAGCACCTGGGGGCCGAGGTCTGTAACCCCAGCTCCTGCACTCAGGCTTAGCTTCCGTTTGGGGTAGAAAAGCGTGTGCTGGTGTGGACACACGCTGATTTGATGTGATCAGAGCTGCAGAGACTGGAAGCCTCTGTGTTTGTCCTGGGCCTGGTGCAGTGAGCTGAGGTCACCATGCAGAAAACCAGGTGTCCATTAGCTCAGAGAATGCCACCCAAAAGCCTGACCTCACCAGTCCAGGGCAGTGAGGCTGCAGACAAGGCGCCCGGTGCCCAGACCTCAAGCTCCATCTCTGCAGCAGAGTCGGTTGACACATAGAGCCTCAGTTTTCCCATCTGTGTAATGGGAATGATCACAGGTACCTCCCCGGGTGACTTTGAGGACGGGGGTGACTTCATGAGAGCAGGTTGCCTGTGACAAAGACACACATCAGACAGGAGGCGTGAGGACCTAGCCGAGAAAAAGGACTCAGAAAGCTTGTTTTTTGTATTGACTATTGACGACCAGCCAGTGGTGGCGGTGGTGGGCGGTTTGTGCTTTCACACCGTGGAGGGTTTCCTCTCCTTTGTTTGTGGTCTTAATCTAGGAGATGGATGGGGTACACATCTTATTTTTCCTGTTAAGATGCACAAAAAGGTCTCCGTGTCCACGAAAGCTACAAGCGAGAGGGAGCCACTTACGCCCTAGCAGCCGATATCTAGCTTGGAATCCAGGAAGAATTAATTGATAACAAGGCTCATTAATCCCCAGAGCAGGATGCCACCAGCACTGACAATAGAATTTCAATTACTGGAGGGTTTCTTGTCTATTAAAGCTCTCCTGTTTCCACAAGGCGGTGTTTAACTACCGCGGCCCCCAGGACGTCTCCCCTGCCATCCTGTAGCGTAGAGTTCTCATCATCTTTGACCTCCAGAAGCACTTACTGCCGGTGCCTGTGTGTATGTGTGTGTGTGTGTGTGAGAGAGAGAGAGAGACAGAGAGAGAGGAGGGGAGACAACCCCACAACCAGATTGCAGAATCCTTGAGGGTAGGAGCTGCATCTTTCTCTATGAAAATGCCTTTGTACCACATTCCATCACCACCATCCTTCTCACAAAGAAAAAGTTTTAAAACTGTACAGGCAGCCCCTGCTCATTGTAGAAAAATCCTGAAGAGCCACAAGAAACCAAAACAACCCCCCATCACCCCTTTGCCCAGAAAGACCCAGGATTCACATCTTTCCAGGGTTCTCCTTTGCTTAATTTTAAAACTCGGCCAATGACTACGTGAATTTGTGCAAACTATTCCAGAAGACGGGGACCAGGAAGGAGAAAGTACTTTTTCTCCTTCTTTCCCAAACCCTCTGCAGAGGTAGCTCCTGTGAACTTTCTGCCTGAACCTGTCTGGCATCCGTCCCTGCCTTTATAAGCACACATGTGTATAGAGAGGTATACGTGTAGTATATTTTTTAAGAAAAAAAAAACATACACAGGATCGTGCAATTGTATGTTCTGTCGATTTGCTTTTCTCCCCCCACCTAACAATACGCCTTGGCGAGCTCGCTGTACCAACCCGTTTAGCTCTTATTCTCCTTGACGACTGTGGGGGGAGCATTCCATTGCACCAACGAACTGCAGCAGATAGCCCCGCTCTCCCGCTAACGGGCACTCAGGTTGTTTCCAATTTATCGCTCATGCAAAGTGTGCATCTTCGTCCACATGTGCAAGTATTTTTGTGGGAAGGAGTCACAGCAATGAAATGGTAGAGTTACGTGATCCAGAGTTTGATAGAGATGGTCAAATTCCTCTCCAAAAAAGCTGCAACAAATTATACTTCTCTTTATAGTGCATGAGAAAAACCTGATCCCCAGACCCTTGCCAATGCTGGAAATGATCAATCTTCAATATTTGGTGGGGGGGGAGTCAGATTCATGGGTGAACATGATATGTTATCTCGGTCTGCGTTTTCCTGATGACCGCGAGGCCAGGCCTCTCTTGCTCTGGTTTTGGCCATCCGCCCTGTTCCTGTCCATTCGCAGGCATAGACATTTCAAAAACGCGTTTCTCTGCTTTGTTACAATCTGCCTCTTCTCTCCACAGTCCGTCAAGAACGTCTCTATGTCAGCAGGCACTTTTGCATCACCCTTAATGTCTCCATCCTGCGTCAATCACTTCCGTGCTGGTGGGCTTTCGAGTTGGTCCCCACCTTGTGCTGTTTTGCCAAAACTGTGGTGAGTTATCACTACACCCGAGTGGCGTGCTCTTTCGTTTCCTTCAGATGACTTCCCAGCCGTGGGACGGCTGGTCCCGGGGACACGCGTCTTTTAAGGCCATTGTTGCGTTTGCCAAAGCGCTTTCCAGAACAGCTGCCTGGCAGGTTTGCATTCCCACCAGCAGTTCATGAGAGCGTCCGTAACCAGACGTTGCCAAACGTCCCCGGGGAGGGCGAAGTCACCCCCAGTGGGGACCCAGTTCCTTGGAGACGGAATGGTTTGAATGCCCAGGCAGCTGTAGATAAACATTCCTTCCATCCCTTCCTCTGGCCTGACTCAAACCTGAGTGGTCGGTATGCAACACCGTATATACTCTACTCTCCGGGCAGGGGATTTTCAAGGGTAATTTGATTCCACCCATTTTAGCCCAACGTGCTGACAGGAGAACCTAACGCAGCCCTTAAATTTAACTCCACTGGCCTCCCGAAGAGCTCCGCAGGGGTCACGAAGGTCTTCCTGACGTGGAATCTCTGTGTCGCCCTGACTTTTCCAGTGAAGCTGATGATGCTGACCGACATTTTTGAACGCTTCCCACCGTCTCGGGCCATCTCCCTGCATCCTCACGTGGACACCGGGAGGAAGGCACTAACCCTACCCCATCTCAAGAGGCCACACAGAGCCTGGCCAGGTTAAATAAGTGGCCCCATGTAGTAAATGGTGACCCCGCTGGCCCCCGAGTTGTCACGCTTCTCCATGGAAAGTGTGCACCAGCTGTAAAGGGAAGGTCTGTAATCAGCTCTTGTTTATCCAAGAGATTCCAAGTTCCTGATTCCAAATTCCAAATTCAAGTAGGTGAAAGGTCAAAGATGCAGCCTCCGTGGCTCCTTGCTCTGTGTGCCTGCAGGGGGCAAAGGTTGGCACAGTAGGAGCTGCAGGCAGTGTGAGGGCACCGGTCTTTGTGGGCATGGAGGCAGCCATGCCTTGAGGCAGGGCGCTGAGCCCAGGTGCTCTTAAAGTGCCCTCTGGACCCAAGGTTCTGGGCATCGTTGGGGCGACTTCCACTGCAGGACTGTGTTAACTGTTTATGCCAGCAGGCTTGCCATTTAGTGTCTGGGAGTGATGCTTCTCTTGTAACTTGAAGCACGGAATTATTGTTTGCCGTTGAGGAAACCACCCCTTGCCCTCTTCCCTCACCTCCAGAAAGAGTCTTGACCCTAATAAGAGTGAAGCCCTTTGAACTTCTTGCAGGAAGGTGTGCCCACAAAGCCAAGGGTGTGATTAGATTAGCCGGCACCTTCCTGTTCCGACTAAAGGAAGCAATTAGATGATCTAATAAGAAACCTTTCTGTCATCCAGAAATTACATGATGCCGTGAAGCTGCCCACTATTATGTACCTTGATGAAAATAATGTCTCTTTCCAAGGTCACCTGGCAACGTACGATACATTCCCTCGGCTGCCTAGGTATTCATGGCCCTGCAACCCATTTTGCGGCTGGGTAGAGTGAGGCCAAGCACGGCCCGGGGTCTGGCTCACCTCCCTGGGCAGGGAGACTTGGCCTGAGGGCCGGTGGAGAGCAGGAACCTGGTTCCCGTGCTGTCGGCCTGAGATTCCAGCTGCAGCAGCATTTCCCCAAAGTGTGTTCTGGGAGACACCAGTCTCCCAAGTAACTCGGTGGTAAATTTGGAAAGTGCTTCGCTGGTCGTTTTCCATTGGATTTTTACAAGGCCATTAGCATATCAAAGCCTCTGAGAGGTCCTGCAGCGGAGGTATCCTTTTCATTGTGATGAACCAGAGAGTTCCAAAACTTATTTGACCACATAACCAGGCTTTCATGTGACAGCCCTCGACATCCCCTGGACGCCCTTCTGGAAAGTCTGTGTGGGAGACAGTTCAATGACCTTTGCTGATGTAAGCCTTTGCAGGCAGGCCCTTTAATCAGGTGGAAGGAAGCAAAGACTGTCACAGGAGAACCCGCTTGGTGGGCAGGATTCTGGGGGAACGTGCCCCCTTTCACAAATGCCCATGCCCGTGAATTTGAGGGCCCCAGGCCTCCAGGACTCCCTTCGCCCACGTCCGGTCAGACACAGGGGCAGCCTCACTGCGTGTCAGGGTTTTCCTACTATTTTCCAGCTGGGGCAGAATTGTCGCCTGGCTTTGCAGTTGATGGGCGCATGACCTTGGGGACAGTGTAGGGTTGAATTGAGAAGGACCCTAAGGAGGGAATGAGAGGATGGAGCCAGGAAAACAAGGGGCGATGCTGCCCCCAGGAGTCCAAGCAGAAGGGGACTGAGGTTGTGAGGAGCCCTGAGACACACCTTGAGATCACACCAGACGGGTGTTCCTGGTGTGAAAGGAGCCAAATGCCACCTAGGCCGTGTGGCAGGATGGATGTCTCTGTGTCCGTGTGTCCACACACTTGCTTCCACCGTCATCTAAGGCAGTTAGTTCCATGGGCTCTGAAAAATATAGCTATGTGACATTAAAGGGAGGGAAGTGGCTGGGACAAGCTGAGATGGAGGCAGAACAGGGAGACAGAAACAGGGCTGACAGAAGGACGATGGGCATAGTGACCTTGGCATTTGCTGTCTTGGATCCACCCACCTCTGGGCTCTCATATACTAGGTATTTGTTTGCTTATGGCTGGCTACAATTTACTGAGCACCTACTATGTGTTGGTTCCTGTGCTAAACACATTTTATCTTTTTTCCAATATGAGGACAAGGCACACTATAGATTTTCTCCTATGGGGAAGGCTTTTCATTTTCATTGTAGAGTTGAAGAAACCAAGAGGCCCCAAAGCTAGGTGATTGGCCCAAGCATGCACAGCAAGTAGGGGCAGAGCTGGGGCTTGAACCAGGGACTCTGTGATGCTGAAGGCTGCTCTCTCTCCATCCCGTGCTGTTCTGCCCAAGCCACACGCACAGACAGATGACCCCTCCCCTCCCTCTGTATTATGTTGCTGAGATAGATGACCTTTATGTAGGAGAGGGCATGAACCTTATATGTCAATATAGACATAATCATGAATTGAATGCTCATGTGTCAACCACCCAGGGAAAGAAACAGAACACAGCCAGCCCCTCAGGGGCCGCTTGTGTATCTCTCCCTGAAGTATCCACCATTCTGACTCTTTAGATGTTTATTTTTTATTGTTTTGCTCACACCCCTAAACTATTTCATTTCGTCTTGCCTGACTTAGAACTTCCTATAAATAGGCGTGTGCTCATGAATTCCTTCCCCCCTTGTTTCTTTGTGCTAACAAAAGGCCTGGGAGATTCAAACACACTCGTCCAGAGCCGCCGTTCACGGGTTTTCTCTGCTGCGTTGTATTCCACTGTGCGCACACACGGCAGCCCGCCCTTTCTAGCATGGGTGGGCACTTTGGTCACTTCCAGATTTTGGCAAGCGTGACAGGGATGCATGGCTGCATGCCCACGAGCGCCCGTGGGTCAGGGCTACTCCGGAACACAAACGCAGGGCGGAGTGGCTGCACCCCGGACCGCGTGCGTCTTCGACGTCACTGGGTACGTGGAGGGGCGTGGCTGCGGCTCCTCCACAGCCTCACCAGCGCTTTGTGCGGCCCCCGGTCTTTTATTCCCCACGATCGTCTGCTTCCCCATCCTTCACGGGTCTGACCCCGGATTTGCAAAGGCCAGTGAAAAAGCCCAGCATGTACAATGGCTGTCTGTGCACGCGGCGGACCCCATATTTACTGAAGCCAAATCGCCGAAGCGGCCGCCCAGGAACCTGTTTTTTTCACCATCTCTGCTGGTGGTCCGGTTCGTCGAACCTGTCGGAGGACCACTGATCAAGAGCCTTGACACTGTTTTTTAACTGCCAGGGTTCTTCTTTCAAACTAATCTTATGGGACAGGCAATATATAAAGTTGGTAAAATTGGAGCCACCGGGCTTAGATCAGGAAGTGGGAGTGGACGGTCTCACCCAGTGGGCCGGCTCTTCACCACTCCCGTGCTGCTTCCTCCTGCTACAGAGCCAGACTACATTTCCCAGCCTCCTTTGCCATGTGGCAGAGCTGTGTCCAATGAATGTGGATAGAGGTGATGGCGGTGGTGGTGGTGGGGAGGGGGGGCGGTGAGGGGCAGTTCCAGGCCTGGCCCATAATACACTGCTGCGTCTGTTGGGTAAATGCAGAGGATGCTGAGGCTAAGAGGTGAACCAAATCAAAAGCTGGAGGAAACTGGGGTTTCCACATAATAGCGTGCACAGTGCCTGCCTGCCAGCAACACCCATTCGGGGTTTCACATATGAGAAACAAATGTCTATTGTGCTAAGTCAGAGATATCTGGGGGTCGGTTTGTTACAGCAGCTGGCATTGCCTCAGCCCAACCCTGCTTATCACCCCCAGGGCACCTCCACGGAGTCTGGGTCTTTTGTGCAGCCCACGTGGAAGATGGCAAGTGCAGATACAAGGGTACCCCGAGTGCGGTCGCAAGACCTGGACTTTGCATTTCTATTCCCTCATAAGAGGAGGGGGAGAGGACCATACCTTCCTCGGCTTTTGTACGGATTTAATGAGATAATATATTTGGAAAGCTCTCCGGGTGCAGTGAAAGGCATTTCACATGTGAGTTATATTTAGTTATTGATACTGCGTTTCTGCGTGTGTTACTCTCACTACATCTGCAGCCAAGCCTCTCTCCAGTGGCTACTCCCAGAAACTGGAGAAGCATTAATGCAGTAAATCTCCAAACTCAGCCCCTCGCTCCCTTCCGCAGGCAGGGCTGGGCGCAGTCCCCAGAGCAGCTGACCCCGAGCATAATGCAAATGCCGCGACCCAGCGGGCTATTTTAAGATGGGCAAGGAACGGGGCTCCCGCTCTCCCCATACGACATATACATCATTCCCTGTTCTTTAATTTCCTTTTGATTAAAAAAAAATCAGCCAATCTGAAAAATATCTCTCCTCTATGCTGAGAGAGATGAGAATTTTTTTTTTGAAAAGAGACAAATCGGCTTTCTGGCCCTCCCGCATCACGGGGACCATTCGGGACTTCTTGCCGTGAGAGTTTGTGGATTTCTTGCTGAGTGATGAGGGTCCAGGGATGCGAGGCGAACAGGCTGGCGCTTAGAATTGTCTTGATTCTCTGGGCTGGAGAAGGAGGCAGGTCTAAGTTTTTTCTGAGACATGGGATGGAGGCCCTTAGCTGTCAAAGGAGCCCATCTCTGTCTGATGGCCGAAGGACAGGGAGGAGGGCCTCTGCATTTCTCCTGGCGCCCAAAGCTCAACCCGGACCCCTTTACCTTCTCTCGTGTCCCCCCTTTTAGTCAGTCTACCTCCGAGGTACTCACATGCCCATGCAGAGACCAGCACCTAGGAGGGCAGACAGTTCCCATCCCTGGGGGCACACCCAGAGCTCCTACTGTGTGCTGGGCCCTCCTACTGTGTGCTGGGCTCTGGGCACGTGTTGCTGTGTACGAAACCCTGCCTTCAGCTCTGAGCCACAGCAGGCTTCAGGCCACTGCTCACCGTCTCACTCTCCCAGGCCAAAGCAGAGAAAGACCGGGCCCTGGAGCCAGAAACCCAACCCCGTGTCCATGACTCCGGGGTACCCGGTGACAACTTGCCACAAATTGGGTGGCTTCAAACAACAGAAGTGTATTCCCTCATAGTTCTGGAGGCCGGAAATCTGAAATTCAGGGCTCAGTGGGTGGGCTCCTTCTCGGGGCTCTGCGGGAGGATCTGTTCTCTACCCCGCTCCGGGCTGCAGGGGCTCCCACAGACCTGGGTGCGTCTGGGCTCGAGACCGCCGCACTTGAACTTCTGCCCCCACAGTCACACCGCCTCCCTCTCTTGTCCCCACGTCCTCTCCTCTCTTTGTAAGAATACGAGTCATCGGATTCAGGTCCCACCCTTTCACCCCGGACGATTCCATCTTGGGCTTCTTAACTAGTTACACCTGCACCAACCCCATGTCCAAACAAGGCCACATTCTAAGGTTCCGAGTGGCCATGAATTTGGGGAGACATTTCGAAACCCACTACAGTCCACCCTGTGCCCACTTCCCCCAGTTTACCTCCGTCCCACTTGCAAAATACATTCAACCCATCCTGACGCCTGGAAATGGAGGGCTGGGTCGTGGGCAATGGGGGTGATTGTGAAACCTCCCACAAAGCACCGTTTGGTGCTTTGCACAGTTTGGTGCTTTGCACCAGGCTGATAAAGAAAGAGCTGAGTGAATGAAGGGCAGTAGCAGCATTTACAGTTGTGACAATGATGTACCACCGAGTGGATTTTCCCCAGACACGGCTTTCTTATCACTTTCTTCCTTGAAAACCAGCAAGGGCTTCCCACTGCCTGCAGAACACAGCCCGAGCTTGTTCCAAGGTTCAGCGAGGGCTTCAAAATCGACCCTTCATCAAAATCTCCTCTCTCTCACTCCTTGCCCTGAAGGCTTTCCTGCACCTGACTTCGCTCAGCTTTTCCTTTCTGTGTCCTGTCTATTTGCTCCCACCAGTACCTGTCCCCCATATCCGCTTAGTGGTGCCTCGGGGAGGCCTTCCCCACAGTGAGGTCTGCCTCCAGCGGGCTCACATCGCCTGAACGGGTGCTCCTTTGGGGCCACCGGCTCCGATTTGTGGTTCCATTTTTCCTTGGGTTTATTTATCCGTTCCTCTGTAGACCGTAGCTTCTTGGAGGCAGGACTGTGTTTCTGCACACGGGGCTTTGTCTCACTGAGGAAGGCCCCTGGGCTCTGGGCCCACAGCTCTGCTCCTTCCGCGAGAAACTGAACGTCTCTGCACCTCAGTTTCTGAATATATAATGTAGGGGTCACTCTGTCTCCGTGTTAGGGCTTTTTAGGGCTCTGGGGGTAAGGGGAGGGTGTTAAGCAAGGCAGCACAGGTAAAGCAACTGGTACACCAGGTGAGCAGTCAGTAAGTTCCCTTCCACTGCTGGGTGTTGCCCACCGCATCTGGTAAATAAGGAGGGTGGTGGAGACGCTGGAGGGGAAAGGGCGCGTGCGGGCATAAACTATTAGCCTAAATAACAACAGCGGCGAGTTACCCGGTGCCGATGCTTCCCTTGCATTTGTATTTAATCCTCCTGTTTGCCCGAGGAAGGTTTGTCACAGGCCACAGCTGGCAGAGGCCATGCTACGGTGGTCCACTGAGGCAGCCCTGGGACAAATCGTCCTGGCCGGGATGGAACGGGTCTCCCGCCATCTTCCATCCTGCAAAGCAATGCGGCTGCTCAGCGGCACCACCAAAGGCCCTTCCCTGCCCCCAACCCCGGCGCCCCCTAGTGAAGAGGGCTGGGACCTGTCACCCAGGTTTCCCAGGCGCCAAAGATCTGACCCAGGGCATGGGGGGAAATGGAAGGGAAAGGGGAGCGCGGGATGAGCCTCTAGAGAACGCACCGGCACTATTCCCACGAGGACGTGAATGTTTCGGAAGCGGACGCCCTGTGTAAGAACCTCCCTGAACCGACTAGGGAGCAGGGCAGGGACGCTGAGGCGCGCGATCAAGGAATGCAACACGGACAAACGCAAAAATAGAGCCACGACTTCATCGGCTCTTCGGGGCTCTGTAATTGCACAAAGGGCTCTCCCGGGGAAAGGGCAAGGGCCTCTGTTGCTCTGGCCCAGCGAGCCCCGGTGGAGCTCGCCAGCCCGAGTTTCGGGTTTGGAATGTGGGCGGGGCCGCTGTTTGAAACAATCCGAGTCGCCCTGCAGGTCGGTGTGGAGTGCTTCCCGGGAGCGCGCATTTTCCTGGCAGCCTGCAGTAGACAGCCACACCGCTGCCTTCGAGCCCATTACGGTCAAACATGAGAAGCTCAGGCCACCGTGGGCCAGCGGGAGGGATGGCTGGGGCGGCAGTACCTTCTGCGTCCTTCGGGCACGTCATTCGGATGCGGCCCTGGGAGTCAGCCCGGGCCCAGGCCCGCCAGAAACTGGCCCGGCTTCCATTCTCAGCGGTAGTATTTACGGTCGGCAGTGTTTGCGTACCTCGCACAAAACGGCGCAGACAGCAGACCTTTTACTGTGCCTGCGGAGGAAAATTGTTGCCTTTGATTAGAATAGCCCCCCTTTCTGAGCAACTGCTCCAGGGGTCCGATTTGTAAGTGTCTCAACCCACTGTTCCAAGGATTTAGAAAATGCAGAAGGTAGGGCGGCTTCCTTATTGCAGGATAACCTGGTTAGTTAGGGGGCTGTGGGGAGCGTTCAGTTACCCGAGAAACATAAACCTGAGTTTGAATGCCCGCTCTGCTCGCAGGGCTGCCGCTAGCCCACAGGATGCCACCGCGGGAATTGGGAAAGGGTGCCCGCTTTCCAAAGGACACTGCTGAGGGCAGGCCCCACTCGCCCCCTAGTTGACCTTGACTGAGTCGTTTATCCTCTCCGAGCCTCAGTTTCTTCATTTGTGAATTGGGGGTAATAACTGAACCTACCTCATTGGCTGATTGTGAGGATTAAATGACCTAATATGTGCCAAGCACACAGTGGGCACTTAATAAATGCTAGTAATAATTACATTATTGTGACGACACCCTGCCTACCTGGAGAGTGACCAGCTATCCTGTTTTGCCTGAGACTCAGGGATTTCCTGGGAAACCTGGAAAGGGCTCAGGCCAGTGGGATGCACTGGTCACCCTACCGCTGACGCTGCACCCGAGGAGAATCACAGAGGCCACCCTGGCTCAGGGACATTCTGAGGTCTCACATGCCGGCTCCCAGGGGCTCAGTTGTTGGGTGAGGCTCTACTTTCTGCACTGGGCACTTGGCCTCAGAGGTGGGCAGCAGTTGGAGTTGCCCAGGAAGGGTCTTGAGTGTGTATGAACGCTCCTCCCTGTGGGGGGCCTCTCCAAGAGCAGTGACTAGGTCTGTTTTGCTTAGCAGATAGTGGGTGCTCTTTCTTGCTTAGCACATAGTGGGTGCTCCCGAAAGACTTGCTGCATTGCGCTGAAGACTATGGATCTTGTGAACACAAGTCTGTCCCCCACTGTCCCTTAGCTGTACCCAGTCCCAGCCCATGGGCCTGTGTGCATTCTCTTAGCACTCCCTGCCTGACCTTGAACAAGCTCCTTAACCTCTCTGAACCTCTGTTTCCTCACCTGTGAAAGAGAAGACCTGGCTTACAGGATGTTCACATGATTTGAAATTTAATAAATGCCAAGTCCTGGCACAGCTCCTAGGCAGAGCCTAGTAGATAATAATTCCCACCTGCCAAGCGTTGCCTTGCGCCAGGCCGCTGGCCTCTGCTCTATGCACGCTGCCCCGTTAGACCTCACAGCTGCCTTGGGTGGGGAGCACCATTACTCTGAACAGCTCCTCGTTGGACAGGGGATATGCAGACTCTGGCACTTCTAGTTAAGAGTCGCCTCTACTCAGCAGGGCCATCATGTCCCCACTCTGCCACTCTGTCCCTGGCAGGTGCCTGCAGGTGGTGAGAGTTGGGGTTTGCGTGCATGTCTGGCAACACTGTGGGGCACGGTGGTGACCCCGGACTGACCACCATGGTGCATTTAGCAGGCAACTCAGAGGACTCAAGCCCCTCACCCGCGCCCAGTCCAGATTCCAGAACAGAGGCTGCAATGCCCTTTGGAGTCATCTTCCACCAAGGATGGGGGTGGCAGGCCTGCGGGAGGGGAAGGTGTCTGGCTCAATTTCCCCCCCAGGGCATGGAACCTCGGTCTGCTGGCTGGCAGGAGGGGAGCCCAGCAGCCCGTGGCAATGTGAGCGTGCCGAGTCTCGGGAAGAGAGAGAGAGAGAGGCCACAGAAGAAAGGAAAATGTGTCCCCTAGTTTAGTACTTTTAACAGCACCGCTCCCCAGTCGAACAGGGACCCACATTTTCATGGTGCGCCAGCCACCACAGGTGACACAGCCACACCTGCCCCCACTGCCCCCAGCATCCACACCCCATCCACACCCCGAGTCCTTCCAAGGAAACCCGCATCTCTATGGGACGGAGGGTGAAGGCCCGGGGTGGGTGAGTGCCTTTGCAGGCCAGGCCGACCCTGACCTGAGGCTGGCCATGACCCTGGCCGGCTCAGCTCCTCTGGGCCACTCCAGCTCCATGTGACCAAGGGGTGGAGACCTGGAGAACCCGGAGCACAGGTTGAGGATGAATGACTTACTTTCCTGCACACACAGCCTGAAAGGCAGGGCTGGGCTCTGGGCTTTTCCCTGCTCAAGCCAAGGTTGGCCGACAGCCCTGGAATGATGAGGCCAACCCTGAGATAGTGGAGAGAAGGCGGTGTTGGGAGAACGACAGAGCCGGGGTCAAGTTGCAGCCAGGCCACCTCAGGCAAGTGCTCTCTTCTCTCTCAGCCTCCGTGGGCTCATCTATGGGATGAGAGTCAAAACCCGAGATCCCTCTGACGAAGCTTGATCAAGATAATGCCCATGGGCCATAGGTGCACTGGCTTGCCTCACCTGGCCTGGAGGGGTTGTCACCATACCCAGCCACCAAGTGCAAGGGCTCGCTTCATTGATTTGACAGTTTCAGCTTCACGCTTGGATATGTTTCAAGGCATCCGCTCGGCTCGTGAGAGGCTGTGAGCGCCCAGGGGGCCCAGCCCAGGTCTCTAAGTCCCTCTGGGTCCTGCGCGGAGTAGAACTCATCTTAATAGAACTGTGTACGGGAGGGAGGCGGAGGCGTTCCCGCGTCACCTGGAGCAGGCTCCTCAGCTTCAACTCTATAAACTGTGAAGGCGACAAAGCCCTTTCTGTGTTTTGTGAGAGATACAGTTTGCAAATGATCTCATTACCCCCGCAGCCATGAGCAGAGTTCTGTCGGGCCTTTCTAACAAGTGGCAGTAAAATATTTTATGGGCCCCTCTGCCCCCCTCCTCTCCCCCACCGAGTCATTTGCTCTGTTTGGGGTTGGACTCCGTGTTTCCCTCTTTCCCTCCACTTTCTCCTTGCACTTTCTCTCATGTTAATTATATTAGTTGCCATGGAAACAGTGATGTCATTGGCACAGGAGCGCTCAATGACATCCAAAAGCACAGTTTATAGCATGGCTTGAAATTTATTCCATGGCTCGAAGCCTTGAGGGAAGTTATACAGCGATTATAACGCGGGCACCATCTGGGCGGGAGGGTGGGAAGCGGTAGGAAGGCAGTTGAGTTATGAGGTGTCCCCAGAACCCCAGGTACTGGGGGACCGCTCCATTTGGACACTATGGAGGACAGCCCGGATACTGTGAAGAACTGTCTCTTGGCTTCTGGCAACACTCATTGCCTCACAGCACCATGCCCCACATTTGTCCCCAATTTAGGATTTCAGAATCCAGCGTACAGTGGCGCTTAAAAGCGCTTACCGCAACAAGGAGAATGTGCGCACTTGTGCGCGCCTGTGTGCGTGTGTGCGCATGCGCGCATGTTCTTAATGTACGCGAACCGTGCTGTTAGTATGAAAACGGGACCAGCAGCATGCATTGCGCGCTGGTTCACACCCAGGGCTCCCGTGCATATGCACACACTTGCCCATCTGTGCTTCGTTCTTGAAGGTGAGGTTGCATCTACCTAGTAATTTTTTACTACGCCATGCCCCCGTTCTTTGCGGCTCATCCTTTGGTGAGTTGCCTTTGACCCAGCCGCGAGGGACGGGTGGGGGCAGTGCTCTGCACAGAGACAACGGGGTGGGGGTGGAAACAAGAGCGCCCTGTGCACCACCCAGCGGGGATGTGTGCAGGTGTGGCCCGTGAGCTTGGCCCCTGCTCGGGCCGGTCGTTGTTCCGTGGGAGGCCTTCGTGTCTTGATCTGACACCGAGCAGACAGACTCTGAGGTGAGAACCTGGTCAGCAGCCCCCTCTTTCTCCCTGGGGAACCTGTGGATGCATTTTCAGTTCCTTCTCGAAGTATCACCTTGAGTTTGCTGAGGAGCCCAGCAAACGGCGCGCAGAGCTATGGCGACCCCCAGGCGTTCTTCCTCCGTTCTGGAGCGCTGATGTGTCTGAGATCGGAAGGGTAAAGAGCTGTCTAGCGAGGCCGGCTTGGAAGAGCAGGGCAGGAGACACTTCTGGGCAGGGGGCATTGGCTTGGGAGTCAGGGGAAGGACAGAAAGCCCCCTCTCAACAGCTTCAATGAAATAGGCAAATTATCGGCCTCCGAGCCCATTCATGTGGGTGCAAGGCGGAAACTTCCAGCACCGCCTGCCCTGGGGCCTCAGACGGTGACTCAAATGGGGCTTCACCTGGCCTCTGGCTCTATCTCTGTCCTCTCTCATCTTTGATTCAATCTCCTGGTGCCAGCGAGGTTGCTGGAAGCGAGGGGTTGACCTTTAAGTTCATTTTATTACAAAAAATGCCATTGGACCAAGTCAAGTCAGGTGCCCACCCATGAGCCAATGACTGGTAGGGACACGGCTTCCTCCGATTGGCTAGGCCTGATTCACGTGACCACGTGGAGCTCGTAGATGAGCTCGGCTGGACTTTTTAGACCTTGATGGGGCAAGGGGGATTGGAGCTGGGCAGGGAGAACCCAGAACTGTCCCCATTGTAAGCTTCCCACCTGAGCTCCTTCCTCTCCTCTCATCAGAGCCTGCAGCGGTCGCCAAGCCCAACCCTGTGTCAGCCACTAGGACACACTGATGAGTCAGCCATCACCTCTACCCCACCACCCCCGGCTCCCTGCCAGCCCGCGCGGGTCACGCGGAAGCTGCTCAAGTAGAGTAAGGAGCCTCCGGTCCAGGAGCTCCAGGGCGACCCAGGCCCTGAGGAAAGCAGAGAGCCAATCAGATCAGAAGCAGGTCCTGGGGGATAAGAAGGAGGGTGCCAGGTGGAGAAAGGGGACACTAGCGAGGTCGGTGCACACAGCGGGGAGGGCAGGTGCAAACACACAGAGGCATGAAAGGGCATGGCTTAGGGAAACTGAGGCCCCGCGCAGGAGTGATGATAGCAGTAACACAGGGCCAGTGGGGTATGGCTTCATCAGGATCAACCTCCAGCAGCCCCCTGAGGCGGGTGCTGGGAACTTAGCTTCTATGTATACAAAGCACTTCGCCCAGGGCCGGGCACACTAGAAGTCCCATAGGGACGTATGCGGTGATGTTAATGATAATCATAATTATCATCATAATAGGGAGCCATGGATGACTTTAGAGGCGGGGGATGGGGCATGAGAGTGAGGCATTCGGGTAGAAGAGGGAGGAGCAGAGATGGATTGGAGCGGCGGTTCTCAACCATGGGAGGTTCCCCCCGACCCAGGGGACTGCAGCTATGTCTGGAGACATTTGGGGGAGAAGGAGGCTGCTGGACCCTATTGGTAGAGGCCAGGGATGCTGCTCAACATCCTACAGTGCACAGGACGCCCCCCACCTCCCCAGAGATTTGTCCAACCCAAATGTCAGTAGGTCTGAGGCAGAAAACCTGGGTTGAGGTTAAAGGGTGTGGGGCGGCGTTGCAGAATTCGACATGGGTTGTCAGCAGGAGGCTGTGGGCCGGACAAGGGCCCTAGGGTGGCCAGGATGAAAAGCATCCCTCTTCTGCTCCACTTCCTACCCAGTGAGCATGTTCCCTCCTGACCTGGGCTGTGGTGGGGGCCATGGCACACAGGACACGTGTTTGTTGCCAAAAGGTCTGCAGGCCCTGGCAGACGCCGGGCCCTGGTGACCCTCCCTCCCGCTGTGTGTACAGCTCCCCAATCACTGCTGCCACATGCTCCGTGAGTGGGTGCAGATGCCCTGTATGAGGGAGCCCCCAGCCTGGAAATGTGGACCCCTTGCCACTCAGCTCGCTGATCACAAAGCCCGGGCAACGGGCCTTCCCTTCAGTCCTCCACGTCAGAAATGAGGATTTGTTTCAGTAACATGAGAGCAGGGGGAAAAGAGAAGAAAGAGAGAGAGAGAGACTCCAAAACAGTGCGGCTGACCGAGATAGAGACAGCGAGAGGGAGACAGACTCTGCAGGAGAGAGAACCACCGAGAAAGAAAAACAGAGAGACGAGACCGAGAGAGAGAGAGAGAGACGGAGACCGAAATGAAAGGAGACAGTTTGAGGGTAGGGGAGAAACAGAGGGAAACCAGACTAGGAGGGAGCCAGACGGATTGAGATGGATGGAAAGAAAAACAGACGGAGAAAGAGCAAAGAGGAGGATTGCGGACACGGGGAGATGGGTGGCAGGAGCGAGAGCGGCGCTGCCTTGCCAGCCTCAGGGCAGCGACCCTCCCAGCCTTCGCCACCCCGGAGCCACAAACCCGGGGAGTCGGGGAGGTGCTCTCCCCGCAGGTCTGGGACGAGCGAGTGTTGTTGGCGTTGCTGCTGGCCTTCCCCGAGAACTGGACGCTAGCCAACAGGAAATTCCTGGGACAAATCTTTCCACTCAGAGTCTTTTAAAACTTTTATTTATTTATTTTAATTTTCCTCTTTTCAGGGACCAAACAGAGGGGGAGAGAGAGACAGAGAGAGAGAGAGAGGGAAAAAAAAGAGGGAAAAGATAAAGAAATAACCACTTGATATAATAAAAACACATGTAGCCCCAGCCCCAGCCAGGCCCGGGAGGCTGGCAACAATTGTGTCCACTGTGTCCGTTCTCCCTCTGGAAGGATTTATGACCTCACACTCCCATGACATCACAGTGTGTTGCCATGGCCCCCGCTTTATTATCGTAAACAAAGGGCCGTTCCTTGGGACACTGGCTGTCTGAGCAGGAGGGGGAGGGGGGCTCTGTGTCATGGGTTTGCCTGGGGGGGCAGCTTGTTGGGAAGTCCGCAAAGCTGTGAAAATAGTTGGACACACAGTTCCCTCCATGCAGCCCTGCAGCCTCTGGACAAGGTCAGGGACAGGAACAAGAGGGATGAAGTCAGCTCCCTCAGGAGGACCCTCTGGCTCAGCGCGTTCTCACCGCCAAGGAGCAGCCTCCCCGGGCTTCCGTTGCTAAATGAACGGAAGAAGCAAGGCCTCGTGTGCCTACTGTGTGCTAGGCACTGACAGAGCTGGGCTGTGGACTGATGACAAACACAGATGTGAGCCCCGTCCCACTCGGAACCTGCTGTACTCAACCAGTACTCAGAGAAGTCAGCAGGAAACATGTAAACCGGTCATTTGGGTTATGTGCTGAAGGAAGCAAACAGGAAACAAAGATGAGAAGAATGGAGGGCAGATGAGCAATCTGGGAGGGCCTCCCTGAGGAGGTGATATTTTAAATTAGACCTAAAGGAAGAGAGGAATCAGCTGTGAAGAGTGGGAGTGGGTGGCAGGAACGGAACAGGGACAGCCGTGCCAGGCAGAGGGACCGTCAAGATTTAAGTTCCCACCCGGGGTCTCTTCCCATGTGTTTTGTGGTATTCCTGTACAGCTGACTTCAGTGAGGGTTTGTTGAGAGGAGTTGTTGCCCTGAGTCTCAGCTGACTAAAGCTGTGGACTCTGCCACAGCATTGCAGCCTACGCCCACCCCAGCTCACAGGGAGCCCTGCAGAACTGCACATCGGCCTGGGCGACAATAACCAGGTGCAGGAACACCTGTGGGGCCCTGGGTCAGTTGTACAGGAGGCAGGTGATGCTCTTCAGCTGAAGGAAGCATTGAGAGGCTGGGGGAGGGAGGAAAGGCTGCAGGGTTCAGGAGGCCAGATGAGGGACAGGTGGTAATCCATCCCCACCCCACCTCACCTGGGAGATGGACCCCTACAGGAGCTGGACACTGGGCACAGCGCAGGATGAGCCCGTCCTCATCATCTGTCCAGTGATAGGGACAGATGGAGACCCAAAGGCCTGGAGAGGGCAGAGGCCTGGCCTGAGTGGGCACAGGAAGTTCAGTGCAGAGCTCTGCCGCTTACTTGCTGTGTGACCCTGGGGAGCTCACTGCACATCTCTGAGCTCCCATGGCCACTGTAAAATGGGAAGAATGCCCATAAAGCCCTTTGTGTGGCTGCAACACAGAAGGTCACTCTTTTCTGCACCTACTCTTCCAAAAACACATTTATGAAACCCTTCTCTTAGCTCATTTGTTACTCAGGGAAGCCCTAAGACTGTGCCCGTTTTGTAGATTAGGAAACTGAGGTCAAGAGAGGCTGAGTCATCTGCCTGAGGCCCTGGGGCCAGACCTGGACCCTGACCTGCCCGCCTTTAATCGGAGCCCACGTTCCCAACCACTGGGCTGAGCGCTTGACTGGCCTCGCTCTGCTTAGCTCTCACCGTTGGCCCATTTCACAGATGTAGGAACTGAGGCCCAGAAAGTTTCCAGTCCCGGCTGCGTGCCCCTGGGGAGAAATATAAGGTCTCTGAGCCTTGTTTTCCTCTTACAAGAATCGAGAGGACTGGTTTTATTGGAAACTTTTCTGGGAAAGGTGACATGATAAGTATTTTAGGCTCCGTGGGTCATAATCTTTGTCAAACTGCTCAACTCGGCTGCGATAGCATGAAAGCAGCCAGAGACAATATGTAAATGACAAGGGGGTGTGACCAATCAAACCGTATTGACAAAATCAGGTGGCGGCACAGAACCCTCGCCCACTGCCAGTGGGGATGACAATGGTGTTGGCGCTCAGAGGGTCACACAGAGAGTTACCATGTGACTCAGCGGTTCCACTCCCAGGCGCACACCCGAGAGAACCGAGAAGGTGCGACCACACCAGAACTTGTGCACGCGTGCTCACCGCAGCCTTGTTCGTCATAGTAGTCAACATGTGGAAACAACCCAAGTGTCTCATCAGCCGACAGACAGATGCAGGAAACCCGGCCTCTGCACACCATGGGAAATATTATTCGGCCATAAAAAGGAACAAAGTCCTGACTCATCCTGCAACATGGAGGAACCTTGAAATAATCCTGAGTAAAACAAGCCAACGCAAAAGGCCACATATTACACGGTTCCCTTCGCTCGAAGTGTCCAGAATAGGCAAAGCCACAGAGACAGAACGTGCACTGGCAGTTGCGCAGGGCTGGCGTGGGGGGAACCATGGGATAGCTGAGCGGGGTTGTCTCCCGAAGTGATAAAATATCCTAAAATCGCCCGACGACGATTTCACATGTCTGTGCCTGTACTGAAAACTGCTGAGTTACACTCAGTGAATTTTATAGCGTGTGAACCATATCTCAATGCAGCTGTTATTCAAAAAGTTATTTACTGATAAAACAAAAATGATAGGAGGACATGAGAGAAATTTTTTTTTGCAGGGGGGATAGAAGTGTTCCGAAAACTGATTTTGGTGCTGATTGCGTGATTGTATATATTTACAAAAATGTTTCAAATTATGGACTTAAGAGGAGTGAATTAATTACTATAAATTATATCTCAATAAAGTTCTTCAAGAAGGGGCAAAACAGGTTGCATATGGTCCACAAGCCATGGTGTACTGATCCCTAGTCTGAATGATGAGGGGCTCTGAATGCCAAGTAGGCAGTAGCACAACTCAAGTTGCTTTAGGCAAAATGAGGAGTTCGTTGATGCACACAACTGAGAAATCTACAGAATAGGTGGGCTTCAGGCACTGTTGGATCTAGGGATGCAAACGTCACCAGAACTCCACGTTGCTTCTGCGCTCAATCTCCAGGAAAGGGCTGCCAGCAGCTCCTGTCACATTCTTCCAGGTTCAAGTCCAGCAGAAAAGGGAGTGGTCTTTTTCAAAAGGCTGTCCCACTGGTTCTGATTGGATGGCATGCCCACCTGTGATCCAATCCTCGAGGCCAGGAGAATGCAGTGTTCTCATTGGCCACTGCAGAGTCACATGGCTCCTGAAACGGAAGGAGGCATTTAGTGTTTCCCAACGCTCAAGGACTGTGAATGGGGTCAGTGGGGGAGAGGCGGCTCCCCAGAGGGAAATTGAGGTGCTGGGCCATAGGGACCCAACAACAGAATTCAGGAAGCATTTCCTATGCCAGTATCTTTGCTTAAATAGTTCCAAACTCCAAAGGAGTTAAATAAACATTGTTAGTCATGTTCTGTCAATGACAAATTGAAGCCCCCAAGAGTGAAGACAGCCTGCAGGTCACTGGCAAAGCAAACCCCAACCCCCTCCAAGGCCCGGACTATTTCACCTTTGCTCTCAGCAGGAGGTTTAACTACCTGCAAGTCAAGACAGAAGGGGTCATTTATTCAACAGACGGTTATTACAGCCAGCCATGCACACCATGTCTGTAAAATTCTCTTAGATCAGGAAATTGAATGGCCTGGAAATTAAGGGGCAGGCGTGAAGACTGTGGCAGAGCCCAGGCTGGCCTTGAGCTCTGGGGGCAGTGTGCCACCTCCGAGACGTGCCAAACTTCTTTCTGGGCAGCGGCAGAACCTTGTACTGCCTCCTCCGGTGCCTGCAGAGTGGCTGTCTTCACCTCCCCAGAAGGGGAAGTAGGGTCAGACCGAGAGGAAATTGGAAAGCCGGGGTCCTGGGTCCTAACCTCAACTCGGATGCTAACAAGCTGTGTCACCACGGGCAGCTGATTTCTCGGGGCCTTGGTGTCAAATGAGAATGAGACTGTTTTTGGTCACCTTTCACCTCTGCCAGGCTGGCTCTGACCCTGGCCCATGCTGTCCCTGCAGTGCCTGCCACATACCCCGATCTCCTACACTACCCTACCTGGCTTTTCTGTCCCCTGCTTGTTCCCACCTCTGGGCATCCACCCATGCTCTTCCCTTTGCCTGGAACACTGCTTCTCACCCTGCATCTTCCCGGGCCTGGCACCGCTGCATCCCTGTGGGGCGGCTCAGGGAGACCTTCCCTGACCACCGCTGTCCCCTTGGTCCCCCAGGTCTCTCTCCCTCACCATCTCCAGCTTTGCTTTCTCAGCAAAGGGGCCCAGCTCCAAGATGCTATATTTATTCATTGGATGGACACCATTATAGGATAAGTGGGGCCAATGTCCACCTTTGACCCCAACGCCAAGGAAGACTCAGTGCTGTCGTACGGTGTCCGAGGCCAGGGCCCAAGTTTGGGGTGGTGTCCAGTCTCTCCAGGGACAGAGCAGTCTGGCCTTTCTCCCTGTTCCGTGTTTCTCCCAGCGGTCGGTCTGTCCTGAGGCTGAGCACGTGTCTTCTGCATTGCTCTGTCCCAGCAGACCCCTGGTCCTGACCCTTGACCGCCAGCCAGAACAGCTGCTCTGCCCCTAGCTGGGGTAGGTATGGGGTCTTAACACCTCCCCTCAGTTAAGACCCCACTATTCCTCCACAAACCCTGCCAACTCCCTCTGTGCCTTTGCGAACTAGACTCCTGCCCTCGCCTTTCCTTGCCCGTTCTCATCTGGACCACCTACCCGCCGCTGGCCCTGGGCCCACGCCTCCCCGCACCAAAGTGCCGTACCCGCATTTCCTCCCTCCCCCTGCCTGGCTCCCTGCGTTCAGGCTGATCCTTTGGCCTCAACACCCTTCCCCGTTCCTCTGACTGGCTCCTGTCAGCTCTCCCTTCAGAGTCAGCACAACACCACCTCCTTCAAGAACATTCCCTGTCCCCCCTTCCTGGGTGGGGCTGGAAGTCCCGCATCTCTCTGTCTCCCTGAGGCCTCTCCACCTCCCAGGTGCTGCAACAACCCTTCCTTCTCTGGGGGGATGGCCTGCCGTCCTGTCCTCTCCCCTTGCTAGATCTGTGCAGCTTGAGGGCAGAGACAATGTCAAGTGTCCTTGTCCCCACTGCACCTAAGAGTGCTTGGCACACAGTAGGTGCTCAATAGATGCTTTCTTGAACGAGTGGATGAAAGCATGCAAGTATGCATGTGAGCGCCACAGAGGGGGGGGGGGCTGTGCCCAGTGTCACCCGTCCCTACAAGCGTCCGGCCTGGGCTGAGATCTCTGTAAACGTTTAGGGGAGGAAGGGAGGAGGGAGGAAGGGAGGGAGACGGATGGATGGGTGGGTGGATGAATGATCCCCAGCCGTTGCCTCCTGCACACAGGATGGACAACTGTCCCAGTGAGCCTGGGATGTGGGACGCCCCTGGGCGCATCCAGGACGAGCCGGTCACTCCAGCCCTGACACCCTGTAAGGCCCCGCCCTCGTCGGTGGCACTAATCCTAGCCACCTGCTATCATCACGGACTTTGGCTTCCTAGCGATTTCACGCATCTGTCCCCGGTCCTTCCGTGTCGCTAGAGGACACAGACCACCTTGCTCTAGGGCCCACGGTCACCACTAGGGGCTAGACAGAAACAGGCTCGGGAAGGTCTTCCTCGCTCCGGGTGGACGGGAATCTGGAAGGACACTGGTCGACCCAGTGCAGAGGTTCCTTGGCTCGGGGCTTCCCCGCGTGTCCGGAAAACCTCCCCTGCTCCCTCCCGCCCTCCCTGCGCAGCACAGCCCTGACCGGCTGCTGTCCGGGAGACGGCCCCACGGCCCCCTCCGCAGCCCCATGGACCCCCCGGGCGGGCCCACCCTGCCCTGCCAGGCCCCGTGGAAGCCCGATGGTCGTGCTCGTGGGAGCCGGGCGGGGAGAACCGCGGGGGCAGCACCCCAGCATGAGCGGGAGAGGGAAAGTGCTGACTGAAAAAAACCGAAACCCTGACAGATGTAGCACTTTTTAACTCCGCGATGGGCCTGTTGGCGCTTGTCAGATCCCAGCACGATTGCTCATGTGCATTTTCATCAAAGGGATGAGCCTGCGCCCACCGCGCCCATCGCTTGCCTAACCTTTTTGCTTCTGCTTCCTTTGCTCGGTTGGTCCTGCCTGTTGCCCCCCAACCACCAGGCCAGTGGGCCCCTCCCTTTCTCTATATCACTGTCCTCCTCCCTCCTCCCCCCCCACCCCTCCCCTCCCTCCCCTGCCTTCCCTTTTCCTTTCTCTCTCCTCATCATCCCTGGTCTCTCTCTCCCCCCAGCGCCCCCTGCCCCCACTGCGGCCTCTCTTCCATCTGTCTTCTTCCCTCTCCGACTCTGTCTCCCCTCTCCCCGTCTGTAGTTCAGCAAGATAAACGTCGGTGGAGATGCACAGTGTAGCCGGCTGGGGCTGCGCTAATGGAGAGACGCAAAGACAAACGGGAGGGAGTTATGCCCAGCCCTTCCTGCCCCACGCTTTCACTCTGTTCTCTGTGTCTGTCTCCTCTTCCTTCCCTCCCCCTCTCATCTTCCTCCTCCCTCTGGGAATCTTATCTCTCCCTGTTTTTCAGGGCCGGTTCGCCCAGCTCTCTCCCACTCTGCGAGGTGCTGGGGACGCAGACAGGTCCCTTTCGGTGTCAGAGTCTCCTGCACCCTCTGTCTCTCTCTTCTTCTCCCCCTGTCATCCCTCCGTCTCCCTCCGCCAAAGCGACATCGCGGTTGCCCACTCCCTCCACCCTGCCCCCCCCCCCTGCGCCAGGCTCCAGCCTCCCGAACAGGAGAGGCTGCTGCGTGCTAATTGCAGGCCCCGTCTGGCGTCTCTGCGGCCGGGATCAAGCCTGGCCTTGCCGCTGCAGGCGGGGAGCAGCTGGTGCGTGCGGACAGACAGACAGGCTCCTAAGGGCCCCGGCCCCGGTGCCCCCGGCCCAGAACTGCTGACCGGCAGGTTATGTGTGACGGAACAGGAGCATTTCTGAGAGGCCTCGGCCCCTCGGGCAGCCAGGAAGGCTGATGCGGGTGGACGCACGATCGGGGCGGAACGAAAAGTTCTCTGGCCTGGCCGTGAGCTGGGCTGGCTGATGGGAGTGGGCATGTGGGGTCGCTGGCTAGCCGGACTGGGGGTGGGCAGAGGAGGGGGTCGGTGATGACAGCGCGTCCAAGGCAGGTGAGGCCCAGGTGCTGGGAATCCTGGGTCATGAGGAAGTCAGGGCTGGGGGCACTGGGCTGGAGGATCACAGGACAAGCCTCGCTGGGGCCGCTTTCCTGACTCTCCGGAGGTCAAGAGCAAGGCAGCTCTGGTTCACACACCCCTCCCGTGTCCCCAGCATCTGTTCCACCCAAATGATGACTCCAGGCAGGGGACCCCCATTTCCTTTGCCTGCGGTTGGGTCATTAGCAGTGACACGCCCCAGTGCCAGCCAGGGGGCCCGGTGGCAGCGTCTGCTGGGCTTCTGGGAAAGCACCTCCTTGCTCCTAAGAAGGAGATGCTGACGGCTTTGCTCTGTGTGTGATGCTGGGAATCGGGGGGCCCGAGACAAGGTAACCCTGAGGACACCAGGTCCCGGCTGGGCAGAACTCCGAGGCTGGCAATGCCCCGTGCCCACAGACGACACCCCTGGCATGTGCGCCCTTCCTCGAATTTCTTATTATGTGCAATAATGACTTTTCTGTTGTCTAAGGCCAGCTGAGCCCGTCTGAGCTGCGCTGTCTGTGCCTTGCAGCCTAACACATCCTAAGTAACAGCCGAGCATAGAACTTGACCTCTCTGAGCGTCGCTGGGGATCCCCCTGCCTGCGCCCCGGGGAGGGCCGTGAGGATCTGTGAAACGGCGCGCTGGACACGGTGCCTGGCCCACAGGAAGCGCTCGATGGACATTCTCGTGATTATGTTTTACGTATTCAGTGCATTATAGTCAGCACCTTATTCACAGTTCTCTGCCGTGGTCATTACAGCTGTTTGCCAAGTATTTCTGGTCTCTCCTCTTCCAGCCATACTACCATTGTCCCTCTTGGCCCCTTTGTGGGTGAGGGAAGCCACATGACTGTTCACAGAGGCTGCTCCCCCCACTTCCTGGCCCCCGAGTGGCCCTTGGCTCTGTCAGCGCGGCCCTCTGCCAGCCCACCCGGGCCATCAGTGCCCCGCAGAGCGGGCGGGGTGCTGCCTCCCTCCAGGACGCTCCGGGGTGTCCCGGGCCGAGCCGCCTGGTATCCCAGGGACCGGTTCTCTCTCAATTCACACGCAGCTGTTTTACCCCAAGGCACCCACATGTCACCCGGGGCAGCTGCCGGTGCTGAAATCATCGCCAGGCCCCGTGTAGGACGGGCGCAGCCCGGAGCTGCTCTTTCTGTCCGTCTCTGCCCACATGATGAATTCCTTCTGGATGATCCCGCATTGCTCCTCCTGCAGTCCGCCTGTCACGGGCCTTTCCTGGAAATCAGGGAGACGGGGCTGGCTCTGTGTGTGTGAACCCGTGGTGGGGGGCGGGTAAGGGGGGGTGGCTAACCCCAGCCCCCGTGAAACAGCAGTGACTTTTTTGAAAACGAAAATAAGCGTGGGTGAGAATGTGGAAGAATCGCAGCCCTGTGCCTTGTGAAATGGGGCAGCTACTGCAGGAAACAGAACGGTTCCATACAGGATCTCATCGTCCCCAGCAATCCCACTCGTAGGTGTAGATGCAAGAGGATTGAAAACATGTGTCCCCAGGAAAACTCGTACACAAATGTTCACCACATACTCATGAAGGCCAAACCGTGGAAACAACCCAGCATGTGTCCATGGATGCATAGATAAACAAAACGGGGAAAATCCAGGCAGTGGAATATTATTTGGCAATAAAAAATCATGCGGCAGCCCCGGCAGGCATGGCTCCGTTGGTTGGAGCATCGCCCCACAAGCCGAAAGGTTGCAGGTTCAATTCCCGGTCAGGACGCATACAAGAGGTAACAGACCGATGTTTCTCTTCCTCTTGTCTCTCCCCTCTCCCTTCTCTAAAACCGGTCAGCGTGTCTTCGGACGAGGATTAAAACAAAGAGAAGTAATGAGGACACCTGCTACCAGGTGAACGCACCTGAAAAACATGAGGCTACGTGGAAGAAGCCAGGCAGAAAAGGCCACATACGATATGATCCCACCGACACGGAGTATCTGGAAGAGGTGAATCCACGGAGCCAGAAAGCAGGTCTGTGGTTGCAGGGGGCTGGGGGAGGAGGGGTGGGGTGGGGTGGGGTGGGGTGGGGGTACAGGAGTGACAGGTCGGGGCGTCTGAAAAAAATGTTTCGGAACTTGACACAGGTGGTGGTTGCACCAGACTGCGAATGTCCTAAGTGCCATTGAATTGTACACTTTCACTTGGTTAATTTCTATGTGAACTTCACCTCCATTTTTGAAACGCCAGTACTTAGAAATGTGTGTGGAGCAGGGGAGGCGGGCAGGGCAGGTGGCAGAGGAGAGCGATGGCAGCGAGCCCCGGTCCCCAGAAATGCCCACCGCCTGTCTGGCCCCGAACCCCTTTCTCGCAGAATCGGTCAGACTCAGGTGCATGATAGGTGCTGAACCAACGTTTGTCCCTCCCCCCGCCCCAAACCCACACACTGCCCACTCCCTATATAGAGGGGAAAAAATTCTTTTAACCATAGAGGCACCGCACTTGAACCTTTGGACCGAATCCCACCTGCCTGTAGGGAGGGCCATGTTTGCCTTTGTGCCCCGACCACAGCCTGCACTTGGGGGTCTGTGTCGCCCCCAGCATCACGGGCTGGAGAAAACCCTGCCCACCTCCAGTCCCACCAGCGTAATTACAGGTTAGGCGGCCACTATTTACAGAGCCAGCCTCATAATTAGCTGTTTATTAGGGTCTTTCGGGCCTGGCTGGGATTTCCCCGGGCTGGTTGCAGAGGCTCCGGTGCCTCCTTGCTGCTCCTCCCTCTCCCTGCCCTTCTGGAAAGACCTGGTTCGGGTGGCCGCTGGCCAGAGCCCCTGCACACGTCGGAAAAGTTCCCTTCTGCAAAATCCCTCAGGCTCCCGGGGCTGGAAACTGTTCTCTGGGTGTGAGCGAAGTGGGGGCGGGGACACGGCTGTCCCTTCTGGCCACCTCTGCCCCTGCGAGGCCAGAATGTGACCCCTGCTCCCTGCTGGGCATGGACAGGGTGGACATAGAGATGAGGGGGCTGCAGTTTAGATTTGATGGAGCTCACGGTCTCAGGAGGGAGGAAGGAAAAGTAGATGCTGTAAGATTCTGAGCAAGGCCGGTGCAGAAGGAGCACGTCAGGTCCGTGTTAAACTGTTCGTTTCAAGGCAGCGAAAGCAGAGCATTAGCAAGCATCAGCCTTCCGAGCGGCAGGCCCTGTGTGGCTTGCACAGGCTGTCTGCAGGCCAGGCCAGGAGCGTGACTGACAGCAAACAGGCGCCCAGCGCTCACTGCCTGCCCGAGGCACAGCACTCAGGGGCTGGGAGCCCAGGCTCCAGGGTCCAATTCCAGCTCCACCCCTTACTCTCTCTATGATCTTGGAGAGATTACTCGGCCTGTGCCTCAGCCTTCTTGCCTGTGAAATGGGGGTAGTAAGAATGCAGAGTGTTGTCTCGTGTCTGGCACAAAGCACTGCTGTGTGAGCAATGACCATTGGTATTGAATTTGCACGGACCGGTTCTGCTGATCTCCACCGCAATCTGAGAGGTGGATGGGATCCTCATACCCATATCCAGGTGGGGAAACAGAGGCACAGATACACTGGGTGACTCAACCTCAGTCACTCAGAGGCGAGGCCTAGATTTGAGCCCAGGGGCTCAGTCCGTCACATTGTCACTGGAGAGGAACAGAGTGAAGGAAGGCAGAGGGGCGGCCATGCTTTCCTCCTTGGAGACCAGGGGAGGGGGAGCACCCCCTAGGGGCTGCTGGGTCGGGCCCCGAGCGGTGGTCAGTGAATGTGGGCAGAACAGAAGCACTGATTTCGTGTGCAAACTTACACCTTACACCGAGCTCTCTCCTAAGCCTGCATTCCCGTCTCAGGTGTGTGAGGTCATTTCTGCGGCAGATGGGGGCCCGAAGCTCAGCTCCAGGACATGTCTCCGGGTCAGTGTTGTTCAGCCGGGAAGTGGCAAGTCTGAGACTCTCCTCCTGGGGCTCTAAGATTCCAAACTCCAAGCTCTTTCCAGCTCAGCCCACTCCCCTCCGGGAGCTCTCTGCCCGGGAGCATGCACGGTTGGCATTGCTCAGCCTGGGAGCTGGGCGCACCCTGGCCCCGAGAGTGCCGCCTGCACTGCTGTTCCTTTGGGCCATGGGACGCTCTCCTCCCCCCTCCCCCCTCCCCAGTCCCTGGCCCAGGTGGATAAAATGAGCAAAACCGCTCCAGGTACCAGCGCCCAGCAATGCTTCTGGGGCCGTGTGGGTGGGGGTGGGGGGCAAAATCCAGATGAGCAAGGAAGGCAGTGTGGACCTGAGGCCTTGGCAGAGTGCCCCAGAGACCTCACAGGAAAGACTTTTCCCAATAGCCTCTCCGAGTCCGTGGGTTCTCACCGTAAAACATCCAGACCCAGCCCGGCCGTCTGAAAGTGCACCGAGGTGGGGGTGCCAGGCCGAGCTGTGGCCGCTGACCCTTTCCAGATGCTGGACAGCCTGTGGGACACGGCCTGGGCAGCCCAGGCCGCAGCGGCCCCCTGTCACCTGCGTGCCACCGGAGGGACACGAGAGAGGGGCCGAAGTCAGGGGCTTCCAGGAGGAGCCTGGCTGGTTCTGTCTGCCCCAGGTTAGGCGGTTCTTTCCTCTCCGATGGTGACCTCACCCCTGCCACAGCTGGCTTCCTTCCTTAAAAGAAAAAAAAATGTTACTTTCCATTTTAATATGATTTCAGGCTTACAGAAAATTTGTAAAACAGTGTGGACCCTTCACCCAGAGTCCTCGAATTTTTAAAATGTTTTTTTAAATGCATTTTAAACTACAGCTGACAGACAATATCATATTAGCGTCAGGTGTGCAGCAAGGTGATGAGACATTTGTGCACCTTAGGAAGTGAGCGCCCTGGTAGGTCTGGTGCCCACCCGACACCACATGCGGCTGTTTCGATGTTACTGGCCGCATCTCCCGTGCTGTGCTCTACCCTCCTGAGACTATTGTTACAACGGGCGATCCAGACTTCTTAATCCCTGTCACCTTCCCCCCCCCCCCGTCCTGTCCCTCCACAACCCCTTCCCATCCGGCAGCCATCAACTTGTTCTCTGTGTCTATGAGTCTGTTTCTGTTTTGTTTTATTTGTTCATTTTTACATGCCACATGCAAGTGCAATGATACGGTGTTTGTCTTCCTCTGTCTCATTTACTTCGCTTGGCATAATGCCCTGTGGGGCCATCCCTGCCATCACAAATGGCGAGATTCTGTTCTTTTTCATGGCCGAGGAAGATTCCCTCGTATAGAGATACCCCCTCTTCTCTATGCAGTCGCCACCTGGCGATGGACACGTAGGCCCCTTCCGTCTCTCGGCTCTGGTAAATAGTGCTGCAGACAGAACACCTCTGTACCTCCACGTGCATCCGTGCGGGTGTCTCACACACAAATGCCGTTGTTTCAAAACATATCTGACAATATACTTACCAGAATCAGGGAGTTCACCCTGCCACAGCATGATGATCTAATCAACAAGCTCTACTCCGGCTTCGCCACCTGTCCCTGTGATGTCCTCTGCGACAAAAGGCAGCACTGGGTGACAGGTGGCACCCCACTGTCATGTCTCACCCCCCCCCGCCATCATTCTCCAAGTACGCCTCCATCTTTCTTCGTCTTTCATGATGTCGACATTGCTTTAAGCGCACAGGTCACTTATCTGGTGGTGTGTCCCTCCATCCGGATGGTCAGGTATTCTTCAGGACTGCACCTTGGTCAGACACCTGGCAGTGATACGCCCCGTCCCATCACGTTGGCACCGTGCTCTGCTCTTCTCAACGCACCCATCAGGTGGCGCGTGCTGGGGATGCTGATCGAACGTTGTAAAGCTAAATGCAAGCACAGGAATACATGAAAACAGAAAAGCTTGAATTCCAGTAATACCCTGTCTACCTCCCAGCCCCCGTCTGTTTTCCTGTGTTTGGTGGAGAGAAGCCACGGGAGCCTTCTCCACCAATTTTTTTTTCCTCATACGGGAAGGAGTCAGTGGGTCAGCTCTCGATTGCTGCATAACAAAGCATCCCCAAACACAGTGGCTTAAAATAGCAAATGTTGCCCTGACTGGTGTGGCTCCGAGGGTTGGGCATCCTCCTTGCAGAGCGAAAGGTCACCACCAGTTCGATTCCTGGTCAGGATGCATGCCTGGGTTGTAGATTCCATCCCCAGTCAGGACTTGGCAACCCCTCGATGCTTCTCTCTCACATCGATGTCTCTCTCCCTGTCTTTCTCCCTCTCTTCCCCTCTCTCTAAAAACAAATAAATAAAATCTGTATAATATAACAACTGTTTTATTGCTCATGGGTCAGGAACTCAGGTGCAGAGCAGCCGGGGAGTTCGGGTCCCCATTGATATTAGCTGGATTCGTGGGTGCGGCTGCCTGTACTTGGGGGCTGGGAGGGCCAGGATACCCTCACTCCCTTGCCTGTGAGCCGTGGTGCTTGCTTTCCCTGTGTGCGGCCTCCCCAGCAGGATGGCTTCTGCTTCTTTACCTGGTAGCTGGGTTTTAGGAAAGTGAGAATAGATGCTCTTAGGGCTGAGGCCTGGAAATCGATCAGCCTCCCCTCTGGTTCATTCTGTTGTTCAGAGCAAAGCACAGGGCCAGCCCAGGATGGGAGACGTGACAACAGCCATTTGCAGGAGAGCCTGTGAGATGAGGGTGATTTTCTCAGCCATCTTTGGAGGCCAGCTACCCCACTTCCTGGAGACAGACAGAGCGCACCCAGGGTTCCCGCTTGCTCACCCAGGGCGTAGGGGACAGTTACAAATAAGGAACTGGGCCACTGGCCTTGGCCAGGCCTCTCCCCGAAGAATATCAGTTCATATACTCAGAATGTTTTGTTCTCACTCTTCTTTTTAGTTCTGTGCCATTCTGAAACCCTTCCTTAGACATCTGATTATTTCTTGAGCACCCACTGTGTATGCGGGGCCCAGCACTGCCCCCTGGGAGTTCGTAACCTAGAGATAAGGCTGACCTATGAACAAACTGCTGGAGATCACCATCAGGAATTTAGGTATGTGGAGGGCGGAATCCAGAGGCAGGAGTGGCTAGGTACGCCTGGGGGCGCTAGGGATGGGAATCCAAGAGACGATGCTGGTGGATGACCCCTAAGGAAGGTACACATGGGCAGGCCAGGCCAGTATGCTGGGTGGGGAATTACCCCACCTGGTAATGGCTCTCAGAGAGGTAGGGTGGGGTCCAAGGGAGAGTCCAAGATGGAGGACAAAAGGGGGTTCATCACGGACTAGCACTTGACCATCCTCCAGTGCTGGGGTTTCTGACCCCCTTCCCCTCTTCCTTCTGGAGTCTCCGCCAAGTTTAAATCTAGCCTCCAGGGGCTAGCTGTACCATGCAGATGACAAGCCTGGTGAGAAAGGCAGGGAGGCCTCTGTAGAGAAACTTCTTTCCTCTGATGACAAGGGCCCAGGCTCCAGAGAGGGGAGAGGTTAGTGGGACCGTGTTGTTGGCAGCAGGGGTGTGGGGGCGATGAGAGAACAGGGAAGAGGAGGGCGGGCTCACGCTCAGTGTCGTCACGACGTCCTCACATCACGTAGCAATGTTTCTGTCAATAACAGGCCTCCTGTGATGGAGCAGAAAAGTTCCTTTCGCCTACTGATGTCCTAGCCGTCCGCGTAAACAACCCTGCGCTGCTAGTTGTAAAAAAAGTATAACACGTGCAATTACGTTGCTAATGGCAATAAACGACTGTGTTACTGGTGCATGTACTTACGATACTCTCTCCTTTATGTCACTGTAGAGTGTACTCTCCCTACTTAGGATAAAAGTCTGCTGTGAAACAGTAGGCTGCGTTATGCCTTGTAAGTGTCGTCTTTATCTCGTCCCTGGATTGCGTCATTTTCTCTTGTGCTTGATTTAATCCCACGTTGTTTTATCCAGCAACATGCCGTACAGACAGCCTAGGAGCAGATAGGCTCTGCCGTATACCATCGAGGCGTGCAGTAAGCTAGACCACATAGGTTGGTGTGAGTGTACTCTGCGGGATCTGCCCCAAATCACCTAACAGCGCCTTTCCCAGAACATGTCCCCAGCGCTAAGTGGCTCCCAGCGGTACATGCCGAGGGAACCGCATTCCTGTTTGACAGCAAGACTGCGGCTCTTTGCATGCAACTGAGTCCAGAGAAGGGACCATGGGGGGGACCCATCATTTATGTGGGCCACATAGTTTTATACGCGGGCACAAACAGTCACAAGGGCGGTCACAGTTTTAAAAGGAATTAAAACCTCAGATAATCCAAGCACACCCAGAAAGGGGTGGCGGGCATGTCTCTTGATCCACTAACATGTTGCTCACACATGGCAGCAAGGCACCACTGTTTCCGTCTCACTGGGGCCACTCGGCTTGGAACTGATGCAGTTTCTGACGTCTCCTTTAAAGCCGGGGAGATCTGCATCACGCCCCACTTTGCACCTCAGGGAGGCTTTATGTCACACTGACGGGCATGTTCATATTGCACTATTTCAAACCTGCAGTTCTCTCTTATTTCATATCGACTCTCTCTCCCGGGAGAGACCCCCTCGCACACACGGGAAGAGGTTCGGTGCAGAAGGATGGGCTGCCTTGGGAAAACCCCTACGGTCGAGGTGGCCCTCCAGGTTTTCTGGGGCGGCCCTTCTTCACGCAGGAGACAAGAGGCTTGCTGGGAAGGGGTTGGTCCTGTCCAAGACGCCGCACTGAAGGGCCACGGAGGGGACGCGCCCCTCCCCCCGAAGTCAAGCTGTGGGGCCTGAGTTTTCAGTCCTGGCTAAACAGCAAAGCGGTTGAGAATTTGGGTTCCGGAGTCTCTGTCACCTGCTAGCTCGCTAATCTTTGGTAAGGCGTTCTCACCTCTGTTTTCTTTTGTGCACAACAGCTAGTTACTAATAGCCGCCTCCGGGGTCACGATAACAGATGACCCGTTTCCCCCCCCCCCACCCCCCAATGCTCGGAACAGGTCATCATCACGAGGACCACCTGGCCCCTTCAGGCCTGGCGTATCTGTTTCTGTCTGATAAGCTGCGGGCCAGGGCTGGGACTGTTTCTGGGTTTATAGACCCTGTGACTGCAGGGTGTGGGCTGGACCCCACACCCCACGGTGCAGGGGGAATTCTTTTCCCTCCTTCTCTGGCGGGGAGGGGGTGGGGAGAAGGAAGTGAGCCCCTACCCTTTCCCTCCTAGCAGACCACGGGTGACCCCGTTTCTCTGGGCCCACCCCTCCACGCCAAGGTGCGCGGATTCAAGCCGCTCACCCCCAGCGTGGGGGATGCAAAGGCGCAGATCTGCACTTTAAAAGACCGCTGAGGAGCTAGGGCGATGCTAAGCACCGAGAAAACGGAAAATGCTCGCTAGCCAGGGCGTCGTGCAGACCCGGGCCAACTACCTACTTAGGCGGACCTTCCGAAATGAAAATAATCACCTCCGTTCTCAACCGCAGAGGGCCTGCGCTGTTTACGTTCTTAGTGTTTGCTCCCGCGCCCCCCCCCCCGCCCCCAACACACACACAAAGTTGACCGAGCTCAGAACTTGGGGAGGAAAGGAAATAACTTTTATTCTCACCCGAGGATATCCCCCCCGCCCCCCCCCCGCCCACCCATTCCCTTTTAGAGAGAGAGGGAGGGAGAGAGAGAAGTATTGGTTTGGTTGCCTTCGGTACACACACCCGGACCGAGAACGGCACCTGGACCAGGATCGACACCCGGACCGAGAACGGCACCCAGACCCGGATCTACACTCAGACGGGGAACGACACCCGGACGGGCAACGTTTGCACCTGGACCCGGGCTTGTACGCGGTCGGGACCGGGGTCGCCCGGCCCGGGACAGTGGGGGCGCGGGTGGGGGTGGGGGCAGGAGGATCGATATGACCAACTTCCCCTTACGGTTAAACGCCGCAACCAGCCGAGCCCCCGGGCCAGGGCAGAGCGGCAGAGCGATAACTTTTACAACACCTCCGGGGTCTCTGACTGCACCTGGCCGAATCCCACCCCCCACCCCACCCGCCGCCCCGCCCCGCCCCGCCCCGCCCTGCATAGATAGCTGTGGCCTCCATTTGCAGAGTGGGAAACCCCCGCTCAGAGAAGTTAAGACAGAGGCCGGAGGACACACAGCCCCGGGCCCCCCCGCCCCCCAGGTGGGATCCAGACCTCACCGTCGCTACCCCAAGGCCTGTGTTCCTTCTCCAGCCTTTCCCGCAGACAGAGGTTGCAAGGCCAGCTCAGAGGAATGGAATGTCTGCCATCCGCCGGGCCTCTCCAACTCCCCCAGAAGCCCCCCCGGGGGACCTTGATTCATGCGCAGGAAACCAGTCCCTCAGCCTCCTCGCCCCTGGCCTGCCAGCCTCCCCGGAATGCACCAGATGTCTCAGACCTCGCTCTGCGTGGGGCTTTTTGGTACCCGCGGTTCCCGAGTCCCGTATTCCCTTTGCCTCGAGAACAGCTCCACCTCCTGAACGATCCAGATCCAATGTCTCCCGCGCCCAGGAGGATAACTCCTGTCTTTACTTTTCTCGCATAAAGCAAGGTCGCCACGGACCGCTCTCCGGGTCGCGTACTGCATGCTGCCAGAGGCGCCGTTTGCGTAGAACACAGTGGCATGGCTACTTGTTACTCTATTAGAATTGTAATAATATCAGTGTTGGGCTACAAACCTGAGGAGGGACGGTTTCACCACCTTTAATGCCACACACAGCACTGGGCCTAACTAAATAAATGTTGAATGAATGAACGAATGAATGAATGAATCCTCGTGGATACATACAGAGACTGCAAATGGCCCAGGACTTGCCCCTTCCCCTGCTCTGCAAAGCCCGTTCCCAGCTTCTCTCTGGGGATTGCCTTCAGTGCCAGGTTCCAAGCCACACAAGTAACCCTTGCTCATTATTTTGCAATCACAGGTCTTTTCTTACCCAAAGCCAGCCCAGCCAGCTTCATCTCCTACCCTATTCATCAGCCCTGGCTCCGTTGAACTTTGGGCTCTGTCCAGAAATCAAGTCCACTCTCCAAGGATGAGAAAAGTCAGGAGAAAATGCAGCAGCCCGCCTTCCAGATATGCTGCTCCTGGCTGGCCGAGGGTCTGGCCTCCCGGGGCCGGGGTGGGGGGGGGGGCTCTCCTCTAAAGGCCCACCCTGACTTCCACAGACATGGTCTGGCGTGTGGCTTTTCAAAAGTTCACTCTTAATGCCACAGCCAGACTTGTGAGGAACAGAGCGTTAGTTACCGAGCTTTCCTAGGTGCTAAGTGTTCTATGAGAACGGCTGCCTGTCGGCCTCCTGACGGTGCAGTGGGAGGGGTCTAACTCTCCCCATTGGTCTAACTCTCCCCATTCTACAGGTGAGGACAGTGAGGCTGGAGTGTTTTATCGGGTCACTGAGGGGCTGAGGCTTGGACCCGGATCTTGGAGCCGTCCAAGCCCATGTGTGTTTCTTATGACAAGCAAAGGCATTGCCTTTCTGCCTTTTAGACGCCCTGTCCTGTGTGGTTCTACAATCCCGGAAGCAGGAATCCGGACTTCATGCGACCCACCCCTCCTGGGGGCAGTTGCTGACTCCTCTCATTGCCACCAGGATGTGCTGGGCTTCTGCCCCCACTTCTCCTCTGATGGGATCCCTCTGTGGAAATGCCTCACACCCGTCCCTGGTCCTCCTTGTGACCACGGGCACCGGGGCTCTGCTGGGACAGGGGTGCCGTCACTAGGTATGCAGTCAGGGGTCAGAGTTCAGACCACATCAGCCCTAGGCTCGAAAACAGGTAAAACTGATCTCGCAAACTTGATTTTTTTTTTTGGTCAGATACCACAATTGTTTAGCCTTGTATAGTTTTTTTTTCAAGAGTTTGGGTCACAAAGCATTAGCAATGAGTTTTCACTGTTTATTAATTTCTGCCCTTGGCCCTGACTGGGTAGCTGATGTGGTTAGAGCATCATCCTGAGACCAAGCGTCTGGGTTCAGTGCCCGGTCAGGGCACATACAAGGAGAAACCAGTGAATGCATCAATAAGTGGAACAACGAATCAACGTTTCTTCCCCTCTCTCTCCCTTCCTCTCTCTCACTCTCTAAAATCAATTTTTTAAAAAAGTTTAATTTCTGGCCCGGCCTGGTCCTCCATATTCAATACGTTTCAGAGACACTGAGGGCTGAAGACTCAGCCAACACGTCCCGAGCGCGCACGGACAGGCCGGGCCCCCTCAGGTTCTGGGACAGGGGTGGGTGATCTGTGGTCCTCGGGCCGCATCTGGACAGACAGCTGTTTTTGTGACGGAAGTCTTACTGGAACACAGCCCCCCCCCCCCCCCGCCCCCGACCCCAACCACCGCCAGTCACAAAACACCCGTGGCTGCTCCCGTGCTACAACGGCAAACGTGAGTGGCTGTCCCCCGATGACTTTCTAAGCCAAACAGAGTTACCCTCTGACTGTTTACAGAAAAAAACAAAACAAAACTGCAGCTCCAGTTCTGGGAGACGGGGGAAGTTTTTCTGGCTGCCCGGCCTCCAAACCCCTTCTTCTCCTGGCAGAATCTCCCACGGAAAGGGGTGGCCCTCACTGCCTACGACAGAAGCCGGAGACGCAGAGGCTCCCCGCAGTGGGTGGAATGGCGGCCACAGAAAGACACGTCCATGCCCTCCACCCCAGCGCCTGTGAGCGTGACCTTCTTTGGTAACGGGCCCTCTGGAGATGTAATTACGTGAAGAACCTTGAGATGAGATCTTCCTGGATGATCCAAGCGAGCCCTCCATCCAATGAGCAGCGAGGCGACTCCTAGGACACCCGCACGGAAGAGCGATAGCAAGCGAAGAGGAGCCGGCCACGTGAAGATCGAGGCCGAGATTAGAGTGAGGCACGGACCAGGAATGCTGGCAGGCACCAGAGGCTGGAAGAGGCGAGGGAGGCTCCGTCCTTGAGCGTCCAGAGGAAGGACAGCCCTGCCAGGGCTTTGATTTGTGGGGCTCAGACCTCCAGACCCGCGAGAGAATAAACTCCTGTTGTTCCCAAGTGCCCGGTGGGTGGTCATTTGTTACCGCAGCCACGGGACACTAATACACTCCCTTTCCCAGCTTCCCTTGCAGCCAGGGCACAGATGTGTGAATCAGGTCTGCCAGTCAGATGCATCTTCCTAGGTCAAACGAGAAGCTGATGTGGGGAGGAATCAGGAACATAAGCTCTCCCGTCCTCCATGCTGCTGAGGATGGCAGCAGCAACAGCCATGTGGTGTTCTCAGAGATTTTGGTGGCTGCAGCTTAGTGGCATTGACCGGTGTCCAGAATTGTCAGTGGTGACAGAGCAGGTTCCCCTGTCTGGGTCAAAGGGGACAGCAGCAGCATCTGCAGTGGTGGACAATGTCTGGGGTGATCTGGGTTGTAACTCCTAGCTGCACAAACTCCAAGTCTACTTTGCCTACTGGGACTCCTGGGAGCTACGCCACAGCCTTTGGGTGCGCGTCTTTCCTGAGACAATGAGCCGGAGTTGGTGTCGGTGGCCTTCAGGGCCGTGCCGACGCCAGTTCATAAGCCAACTGTCGGTCCCCCTTCCCAACTCCTCCCTCAGTCGTGTAGTCACCGTGGGGGCTTGAAGTCAGTCATTGGGGGTGGGGGGGCTACACCATGGAAACTGGCGAGTGCTACAAATTGGAGCTTTTTTTGTTTGTTTGTTTTTAAAGAGTTGATTTATCAGCAATACCACAGACTGTTTCCAAGTAAAACTCTGATCGATAGCCACGATATTTTGTCTCATCCTTGTATCCAGCCGACGAGAAAGGTTTTACATTCATCCTGCGACAATGCGCAATCTGAGAGAGAGGAAGGGATTGTTCAAAGGCACACATCTCTGAGGGCATGACAAATCAGGGTTGCGAACTTCCTATTTCACATCCTCTAGTTCAAAATAAGGCTAATGACCACTTGTTTGGAAAGCGAACACTGAAAGACAGGCTGTACCAAAACACAAAGAAGCTGCAAACAACAATAAGAAAACAAACAAACATGCAACCCTCCACGATCCCTGAGGGACACTGCCCGTCTGGCCTGAAGTGGTCCAAGTCACTCAGTGTCTTGCGGCGGAGGGGTCCTCCCGGCAGACGGTGCGCCGGTCAGAGCTCAGGTTCAGAGGCATTTAGATCGGATTTGAGCGCAGCCAGCTGCACAGTGGAACCTCCCTTGACGCTCTCGATGCGGAAAGAGACAGCCTTCCACATGTGGAGGGGAATAGATTGCAGGCGCAATTAACAGGCTTGGGGGAGGCAGGCAGTCTCACCTTGATGCTCTCGGAGTCCAGGGCCCGCGCTGCGGGCACTGACAGATTTACCATCAGCAGGACGCGCCGAGAGCCTCCGTGCCCCGTCTCCAGGAGAGAGATTTATAATGCCTACACAGCTGTGTGAGCGCGGCCCCAGCCAGATACCGCGTTCTGGGAAGCCAGGCTTCCTGTCTGAAGACGCAGCCTCACTTGGGCCTGACCGGCCCGGGAGCCTGGGCCTTGGGAGCAACAGAAGCAATCCTGTGGATGTTCACCGGCTGGACTCACACGGCTCCGTGCCCTTGGCTTTCCCCGGACACGTGCTTTCCTCTTCGGGGGGAAATGCCATTTCCTGCCCTCTGCCTGCAAGACGGGCAGGTGCGCCAGGGAAGCGGCCGGCCATGGCAGCAGGAGGCTGAGCACGTGCGCACGGGAAGTGCAGGGGGCACTGGCGTGTGTCGGGGAGAAACACCAGCGGCGGGGGGTGGGGGGGTAGGCAGATCCAGGGTGGATTCCTACAGTAATAAAGATAAAGACCTCTTCTGCTTTAGGAGACCTTCTCTGTGTTCAGATACACCTGTTCAGATCCCGACACTCGCCCTGCTGGGCGTGCATTGTAGCCCCATCTTTCTGATGAGGAAACGGAGGCCTGGAGAGGTGAAAAAGCAGACCCAGGGTCCAGTACCCGTGAGTGACCGAGCCCAGGTTTGAACCCAGGACTTTATGACCCCAACGCTTGGGTATGAAACGGGCTTGAACGACGACGCCCTCCCAAAGTCATATCCACCCTGAACCTGCGAATGTGACCTTATTTGGAAACTGTCTCAGAGACCGGAACTGGTAAGAAGAGTCACCCTGGGGTAGTAAGATCTGGTGCCCTTATAAGAAGAGGGAGATTTGGCCCAAGAGACCGGACTCACACACAGGGAAGACAGAGGCGGAAACGGAGCGAGGTGGCGACAAGTCAAGGAGTGCTGGCTTGCCAGTGGGCACCGGCAGCCGGGAGAGGCCAGCCGGATCCTCCCCCAGGGACTCTGGAGGGAGCGTGGGCCTGCCGACACCTTCATTTCAGGCTTTTGGCTTCTCCAACTGCGATTCTAAGTCTGCGGTCACGGCAGCCTGAAGAGGCAAGGTGGCCTTCCCTGCCAAGAGAGCTGGGGGAGGCAGGGTGGTTGGTACCCACGCCCCATCCCTCATTGACATAACCCCTTCCTGCTCACTCCCTCCCTGCCAGGACCGCACCTCGGAAGCCATGGGTCCAGGCTGCTTCGGCTCTCTGAGAAGCCGCAGAGAACATTCACTCGGTGCAAAGGCCCAAGGCCCCAGTGACCGGTCCCTCTCTTCCTCCTTCCTTTTCCTCAGGAATCTGTCCTCAACCAACCCTGCAGGCCTCTGCGGCTGCAGGTGGGATGCAGGGGGGGAAAGGCCTGTTTCTCTCCGTAAACAACACTCTGAGGGCTTCTTGGCCGACAGCCGGTAGCCCAGCGGCTGTGGCATCGATTTTGCACGAAGCCGGGGACGTCGTTGTACCTCAGAGAGGCCAGGTGATGCCGAGTCCTCTCTGGGCTCCAGGGCAGCTGGACTGGTCGTCGCTGCTGCCCAGGGACACCCTCCCAACCGACACCTCGGCAACGTTCTTCTTCTTCTGTTTTTCTTTTGTTTGGGATCGCAGAACCCTCAGATGCCACTCAGTAACATCTCCAGGGACCGCCACAGCAGTTCCCTCAAGACTCTGTGGTTGGGCGCCCCTCCGCCCCAGGAGCCCCATCTGCCAGGGAGGCACCTGAGAGTTCGCCTCTGCTGAGACGGCGTCTCCAGGAGAGGCCCCCCCGATCGCAGGACGCCATCCCTGTCCGGCCACATTCTTCCCTCCCCACTGGACAGGGGCCCGGCCTGGCGCATGTCCGTGCAGTTCCCAGGAGCTGGCGTGGAACAGGCTCTTTGTAAATATCTGTGGACCGGACAAGCCCCCAAGTCACCACAGAGAATTGTTTTGATGGTCTCAAAACCGATCCATTCACTGATGACACTGATCCAACCAACAGAGCCGCCACTTTGGGCCTCCTATTATGTGCCTCACGTTTGCCATTCCACAGGGGTGTGCTGCTGTTGGCTCAGGCCCACACAGCTGAGGCACAGCGGAGGTGGGACTTGAACCCAGGGCTCTGCAACCCTGGGGTCCCCTCCAAGCCCGGCATCTGCCTGGGCACTGGGGACAGACCCATAGCCTTGGTCCAGGTATTTCAGAGAGTTGATCAAAAATTCCATCGTGAAGTCAGGCATGCTCGATACTGGATTTCCTGGAACTTCTTCCGTCCCTATTGCTGAGGTTTCCCTGGAGGCCCGGGGACACCGACCTCCTCCCAGGAATTCTCGTCCCTCAGCCACACCAACTGGGAGGGCCCAAGAGTGTGGGGGGGTGGGGGCTGGGGGGCTTCCTTAGCTCTTGGAGCTTCGGGATTCTCCTGTAGCTCATTGCTACGAAGACAGCCTGTTCACGGGCGGGATGATGATGATGATGACGACCACGATGACGATCCCTCCATGGCTGTGCGCTGCCCACGTCTACCTAGGCCTCAAACGGGGCCCCTGCGCAGAGGGACGCTGCCCCCATTTTACAGACAGGGAAACCGAGGTCGCTGCCACAGGACTCAAACCCCATCTGACCAATGAGCTGCCTCTGATTCTGGCACTCTGCTGCCTCCAGACAGAGCCCGCCAGAGAGGGGTCTTCTGGAATGTTCTACATGGAGCCTACCGTGTTTTGCCCTCAAGACATCAACGAGAGGCTCGATTTACTTTCTGTCCAGAAACCAGCAGTGCCTCCCTGCTCCTCGGCCCCCAGGGAAGTGGGACCCAGCGTGGGGCTGGGACCCCTGGGGTCGCCTTGGCAGGCGAGGCTCCGGCCTCCCTTTGACCTGTCAGTGGGATTCCTTCAAGTCACCCCAGTTTTCCTGTGTTTAAACGGAGGCTAATCGCAGCCAAGCAGTTTGAAGTCCTGGTCTTGAAAAGCATCATTATTACTGGCTCGAGGGTCTTGGCATCTCAGGGCCTCAAGAAGAAAAAAAACAAACCCCACACTGATTTCTAATGCAAATTGGGTTTGAAGAGGCTCCCTGGGCTCTCAGGAGTCCCCAGTCACCCTCGGAGGAGGGCACCCGGCAGGGGGTGAGGGGTGGAGGGGGTGGACTGTGGCCTCGGGCAAAGAGTTTCCGCTCATCCAACAAAACCCAGATCCAGCCCTTCCCCCCTCCGCCCCGCCCTCCCGCTTTCAGGCCCCGCCCAGGTGTCCGCCCCTCCGCCAGGACGCCAGTCAAAGCGCCGGCTGCTTTCCTCTCCCTCCTCCTGCGTTTTCTTCCGTCACCTCTACCCACTACACGCGTGTTTGCACACACGTGCTCACCCACCACCCTCACATGCACACACAAAGCACATGTGCGGGCACTCACAGACCCACACGCACGCTGACACACGTCCACACGCGTGCACACCCAGCCAGCGACACGTTCCCGCAGGAGACACACACACTCACAGACACACCGGCTGGCTCCCTGGCCCTTCCCTGGCCGTGCTGGTTTCTCTCCGGCTCTTCGTGGTTTCGCCGGCTCATCAGCTTCTGTCTCCGGACCCTGGGATCCTCAGCCAAGGTGGCGAAATACCTGGTGCGCCCCGAGTCTCAGGGAGATGAAGCACAAACGTGCACCCCAGGTTTCAGGGAGATCTGCCCCTCCCGGGCCCGCCCTCGGCTTCAGCCTGCCCCCCGCGCTGCGGACGAGCCAGGCACAGGAAGTGGATCCTGGGAGGCTGTGTCCACTGCTGGCATGGGGCAAAGCCTCGTCCTCTCCCCTAACCCCCCGAGGGACGGATTATCTTCCCCATGGCTCCGAGGATGAAACCGAGGCCCAGAAAACTCAGTGACTCATCTCAGAGGAATTCATTCTTTCAGACAATATTTATTGAGTCTTAACCACGTGCCAGGCCCGTTCTGGCAGCGAGGGACACAGCATCCAACAGGACAAAGGACCCGGCCCTGCGCTTACATTCTCGGGGCTAGTTAAGTGGGGGAGCAGGAGTTCCCCGTGCTTCTCCTAACCCCAGAGTCCCTAGTTTCTCTGGGTCCCCCCAGGGCCACCTGTGTGCCCTGGGCGCTTGCGCCTGCACAGGCCACTTCCTCTGTAACTGCATTTTATGGCTGTGTTGGTATAAAGACAAATATAATCCAGGCCAAATTAAAAATTAAAACATTCTCTTTAACCCTGGAAGTCCTTTTTTTCCCTCACTTGGAAAGAAATGAAGACATTTCAGTGGGTCGTGTGTATTAAGGCTGCTGCACACCATGGGCCCGTCAGCCCCGGGGGTCCCTAAACACCAGTGACCCTGAGCACAAGGTCCCTCCCCTTACAAAGCAAGCCTGGGGACTCTCCTTCATCACAGCCAGGGCGTGGGGTCGCCCAAGTGTTCATTCAGCAAGCAACGGGCAACCAAAATGCGGTCCGTCCACGTGACGGCAGAGCATTCAACCATGAGAAGAATAAAGTATCGATGAGCGCTGAAAACACGCTGCTGAGTGAAAGAAACCAGGCCTAAAAAACCCATGTCGTGTGATTCCCTTTCTGCCAAAGGTCCAGAATAGGCAGATCCACAGAGACAGGAAGCAGGTTGGGGGCTGCCAGGGGCTGGGGGAGGGGCGGGAGAGGGGGAGGGGAGAGGGAGGGGAGGGGCGTGGCTGCCAAAGGCTGCAGAGTTTCCCCTGGGGGCTGGTGGTCGTGTCCGGAGCTGGAGAGGGGTGGCGGTCGCACAACATTGCCATTGTACTAAATGCCACTGAACTGCACAGTTTAAAACGGTTCATTTTGTATCACACGAATTTCACCCCCGTTAAGACAAAACAGCAGTGAGTGATGGGGTTTCCCTGACCAACTCTCTGGAGACTTTGGATAGGAGCCCTGGCCTTTCTCTCCAGCTTTCCATTCCCCTTTCCTCCCTCTGGGGCTTTCCTCTTCCTCCAGCCACGTGGTATTTCTCCTCTGGTCCTTTCACTGGCGTGACAGAAGGCACCCCGGCCCGGAAGCCCCGGCTGTGCATCCGCCGTGCCACGGGGCCACAGGCCAGAGAGTGCACCTCGGTGACCCCTGGGCTGGGTCTGGCCTGCTGACATATTTTCCTTGGCCCCTCCAGCACACTTGAGATATGCCAATTCGTTGACAACATTTCAAAACGGAGAGACTGACGTGGCACACACAGATTCTGGGCTCCTCCGGAGACTTTCAGCGGCACCGACCACTCCGGGTCCTCATCCCTCCCGTGGCTGTGGGGAGTGGGCTGTGCTGTCCCATTCAAGAGACCCCCTTGTCCCCGGTTTGCCGCACTCCCTACCGTTCCTTATAGTCTTAGATAGCATCCGTCTCTCCCGGCTGGCCTCCGTGGCACTGGAGTTTGTGGCCCCAGCCTTAGGGCAAATGACAGAGCCTCTCTAGGCCTCTCCCGAGACCAGTGCCCACTCACTGAGCACACATTCTTCCAGTCCACCCGCCCACGTGCCCGGACCAGCCCTCCACGTGCTCATTTACCCGTGAGTGAGAAACCCGTGCTGTTGTGCGTGGAGTGAATTTACACGGACGTCACTGAGCCACGGATCCTGTTCTGTGGCCTTTTTCCCTCCACGCCCTGGTCCGGAGAGTCCCCCGTCGGGAGCCAGCCCTTCCAGGGCTGCCAGATTTAGCACAAACACCAAAACAACAGGTGCCCCGTCCGAGCGGAATTTCAGAGGAACTGTGAGTAATATTTTTCAGTATAAATATATCCAGTGCAATCCCTGGGATATCCTTACCCTAATAAGGCCTCTGGTGTTTTTATCTGGTAGCACTTCCGCTTGCAGAGAAAGACGGGGAGGCCAAGGAGGGGTGAGTCACTGTCCCCAGTAAGTGGCAAAGTCCGGAGCCAAAGCTGGGTCAGTCCGAGACTGGAAGACTCTTCTACCCGGTGGCTGCTAAGGCTTCTGGCTGAAAAGAAGTAGTTGATACAAAGTACACATGTAAAACTAGGAAGCCCCACCCAGGTAGGAGAGGTGGCTACTTCTGGCCGCGCACCTGGCTGGCTCTGCAGACTTGACTGCTGACTGTCTGGTGGCTTCCGGGAGGCGCTCGGGGTGCCCCGTGTCCCAGCGCAGCCCTGGCGTTTGGCACGGTGCATGGGGCACGGTGCATGGTGGGCGCTCAGGACGTGTGTGGCGACTGGGGATCGTTTTTACAAGGACAAGCGACGCTTCCCTCTCTGGCCACATGTCAGAGGCCACGGCTCAGGGTCCGTCCGCCGAAACCCATAAATCCCCAAACACCTTAAGTTTCGTGCCCCCACCAGGGTCTCTCTGCCCAACCTGTAAAGGCACCCTGAAACTCACTCTTAATCATGACTGAAAGCAACTTGTTCCCGATTTCCATAATATTAGAAAGAGGTGGAACTCGCCATAAATGATTCAAGACGTGTCAATCAAACGACAATTCAAATGATACATTTATTTGTTTTCGCCTCTCGGAGCTGCCTTTGCTTTGTTCTGGTTTCCTCCTTCTGGGGGGTTTCTTGCACCCTCCTTTTCTCTTTGAAGTGCGTTGGCTAATATTTTATTCATTCCAGAACTTAACAAAGCCTGCGTGGCAGAAGAATTCAGGTGGGTGCCAGAAAGAGGTAGCTGGCAGAGCTGTACCGAGGCCTCAGGAGTCCGGGTGGTCCCCGAAAAGCCCGGTTCCCTGAAATAGACTCCTCACAGTGACATTCATATGCCCTGGAGGGAAGCTTAACCCTTCCGGGCCTTTCCTGGAAGCCAGGGGAGACCCCCCGGGGCCAGGGGTCCAAGTCCCACTTCCACAGACGCCCCGGGTGACCCATTTCAGTCAGCTCCCGGCCTTGGAAAGAGGTGGACAAAGCCATCAGCACGCATGCTCCCTGATGCTACTGTTCCCATCCCAAGAGTTTGTCCTTAAGAAACAGGTAAGAATGTGCCCACAAAGACTTGACCACGAGGGTCTCCCTCTTGACCTCTCTCGCAGGGGAGAGAAATGGGAACCTCTCTCCAGGCGAAACCTTACGAGGCGGCCGCTGTTGTGTCCTCGGCTTCCTGACGGGGAGGCCATGCGAGAGGTCGCGCAGCCTGGGGGCTCCGGGGTCTGAGGCCGTGTCCTGTGCCTTCTTTTACTTATTTACTCCTGGAGTCTGCAGATACATTTACTCGTTTCAGTTGCTGTTGAAATTCTGTATTATTTGATATTAGTTTCAGGTGAGCAGCACAGCGATTAGACCTTTAGAGAACTTACGAAGTGGTCCCCCCGATAAGCGTAGTGCCCACCCGGCACCGTACGTCGTTATCACACTATCGTTGACTGTAGTCCCTGTGCTGTGCTGTCCCTGTGACTGGGGACTGTTCTGTAACGACCAGGTCGTGCTTCTTACCCACTCTGCCTTGTCTCACCCAGCCCCTCACCCGCTCCTACCTGGCAGCCGTCAGCCAGTTCTCTCTACTGTGTCTTTGTTTCTGTTTGGTTTGTTTATATTGTTCTTTAGATTCTACATGCAAGTGAAGTCCTTTGGTATTTGTCCTCCTCTGTCTGACTTATTTCACTTAGCATAATACCCTCTAGGTCGGGGGTGTCAAACTCGTTTTCACGCGGGGCCACATCAGCCTTGCGGTTGCCTTCAAAGGGCTGAATGTAATCTCCACTCCTTAACAGTTAAGGAGTAGTTACATTTACACAGTCCTACATTGTTTCGGCCTTTTGAAGGCAACCACGAGGCTGATGTGGCCCTGGTAAAAATGAGTTTGACACCCCTGCTCTAGGTGTGTCCATGTTGTTACAAATGGTGAGACATCATTCTTTTTCATGGCTGAGTAATATTCCATTGCAATATATATATATATATATATATATATATGTACACCACTGCTTCTTTATTCAATCATCCATCAGTAGGCACTGAGGCTGATTCTACGCCTTGGCTGTTGTAAATAACGTGGTAATGAACACGGGGCGAACGTGTCTTTTCAAATTGGTGTTTTGGATGTCTTTGGTTCAACACCCAGAAGCGGAATCGCTGGGGCACGGGGTAGTTGCTATTTTTGATATTTTGAGGCACCTCCACAGTGCTTCCCACGGTGTGGGCTGCACCAATGTATGTTCCCATCAACAGTGCACGAGAGTTCCCTTCTCTTCACATCCTGGCCAGCGTTTATTTGTCGATTTACTAATGATGGCTGTTCTGACAGGCGTAAGATGAGATCTCATGGTGGTTTTAATTTGCATTTCTCTTAAGATTCGTGTCTCGTCTTAACGTTGAGCATCTTTTCATGTATCTATTGGGCGTCCATGTGTCCTCTTTGGAGAAATGTCTGTTCAGGGTCTCTGCCTATTTCTAATCAGATTTGCTTTTTGGTGTTAAGTTGTAGGAGTGCTTTATACATTTGGGGTATTGGCCCCTTATTGAATGTATCGGTGGCAAGTATTTTCTCTTAATCGTAGGAGTAGGTGGTCCCTTCCTTTTGTGGACAGTTTTCTTTGCTGTGCAAAAACTTTTCAGTTTGATGTAGTCCCATTTGTTTATTTTTTTCTTTTGTGTCTCTTGCCTGAGGAGATGTAGCAACAAAAACATTGCCAAGAGCAACATCAGAGAGTTTACTATGTTTTCTCCTGGGAGTTTTATGGAGTCTCACATTTAAGTCTTTAATCCATTTTGAGTTTATTCGTGTGTGTGGTGTAAGAAGGTGGTCTAGTTTAATTTTTTTTTGCACGCATCTGTCCAGCTTTCCCGACACTATTTATTGAATAGACTCTCTTTACCCCATTGTATATTCTTGCCTCCTTTGTCGTAGATTAGTTGACCATCTATGTGTGGGTTTATTTCTGGGCTTTCTATCTTGTTCCATTGATTTCTGTGTCTGCTTTTATGCCACTACCAGCACCGTGCATTCTTGCTACCTAGCTTCTAGAAAAGTCTGAAAGACCAAGGCCACAGCGGTGTTCTCCAATGGTTAGACTCCACATGGTGTGATTTTTTTTTCTTTTGGCCTCTGTGTTTTCGGCATGTTCTACTAACACCACATATTACAGACCCAGCCCCCAAATTTAAAAAAGTAAAAGGAAATATCATGGATTTAAATCGATCAATTGACAGGCTCTGCTATTTCAGTGTGTCTTCTTCTATGAATGAACCACCCCCTGTCACCATCAAAGTCGCTTGTCCCCAGACACTGTGGCCAGAGGGGTGTCTGCCAGGGCACACGTCTCAGCTTGCGTCCTCCTGGGGCCATGTGGGGCTTGTGAAATCAAGGTGGGCTGCATCACAGCGGCCTGCCCTGAAGCCGTGGGGCCGTCCATCACCCTGAGCTATTTTTATTGGTGCGTCAACCGAGCCGTCTTCTTCGGGAACTTCCTGGGCTGTAGAGTCCCACCGTCTCTGCAGAGGGTGAGCGGTTGTTGGCCGGAGCGGGGCAGAGCCTTGGCCTGGGGTTTTGCAGGGGACCCCCGGTCCTGATTGAGATATGGGCGTCCAAAGGAGCTTGACGCCTGGCCTGGCACGCCGGGCCTTTGCCAGACCCGCCTGGTGGAGGCAGTCCTGGTGGTGATGACAATGGTGGTAACGTTCAGGTTACAAAGAAGACAGACAGCCCTTGCTTCGCACAGCCGTGCAGGTTGTAAGGACTGTGCAAGCTGAAACTGCGGGAAAACAATCTTAACAATCAATGGGATACAATAAGATGACTCTGTGACCTTTAACGTGTTTAGTCAAAACATTGGAAACTCTCTTCCTGTTGGTTAAACTCTCTTATGTTTAAGGAAACAAAATACTAGCAAAGCCAACACGTGTTTTAGTAGACTTTAATTCAGTGCATCGGTAACACTGAGAAGCGAAGTGCTTTCTCTGTATAGAGGTGACCCAGAATAGTTTGCACAGAGCTCGCCTTCTTCTGGTTGTCTGACAATGCACAGGGAGCATCTTCTCCGTGCCTTCCCTGGCAAGCTGTCTTTCTACGGCGGGGCCAGGTTCCCACCTTTTGTCCCGTGCACTTTCAGCGTCGTGACCCAGCTCCGAGAGCCGCCGCCGGCTTCCCTTCCTCTGGAACATCTGCATCGTCCTCGTCACCACTGCGTCCGTCACTCGCATCGGCAACCCCGCCTCCCCTCGGCAGCCACTGACAGGGAGCCAGTGCCCACGTTCCCACGACCCCCTCCTTCTTCTGTGAGCCGGCAGTCAACCCTCCGGTGGTGTTTTCCGTCAGCTCGGCTGGGCCACGGTGCCCAGATGGGCGGCCGAGCCTCACGCTGGCTGTTCCCGTAAAGGTGTTTTTTAGATGCTTAACACATCGAAACCGGTGGACTTGGAGTGAAGCAGATCACCCTCGTAAAACGGATGGCGTCAGCCAAGTCACTCGAAGGCCTCCACAGGAAAAGGCCGCTTCTCTCCCCCCAGCCCCGTCCACGGGGAAGAGGGGATTCTGCCAGCAGACGGCCTTTGAACTCAAGCTGCAGCGTTAACTGGGTCTCCCGCCTCCCATCCTACCCTGCAGATGTTGGACTTAACCAGCTTCCACGGTCTCTGTCTGTCTGTCTAGAGAGTGTGTATGTACATCATAATATCTGTACATCCGTACATCATAAATTTCATGCGCATCGTAACTGGAAGGTAGGGAGAGGGTTTGATGGATAGATAGATAGAGGCGCAGACAGATAGACAGAAATACTGATCTCCTACTGCTTCTGTCTCTCTGGAGCAGCCTGACTAATACAAAGCCATTGACCTTCAATTCAGATTTCATTCCCAGCATCGCCCTTTCATTTCTTTGCTGCGCTGCACTTTCATCTTTGTTGGCCAGTCCCTTCTTCTTTTTTCTTTTTTCAATCTATTTGTGTAAAATGTCACACGGGTTATCACGGAGCGATAAGAAGACAGCACAGCTCACACTTAGCTGGCCGTGTGCGAACTGAACAGCAGATGCTCAGTGACCAATCCACCAGCCTTTGAAAGAAGTGACAAGATCGGTCACTGATCACGATGCTCATCCATTATTTACGCGGTGATGTGTGGACTGGCGGGCGAGCAGCCGAGGCCGCGCTCGGTGTCAGCGTTCACCTTAATGTACTGAGGTGAGGGAAATTCAAGCCGTGTTGTGGGGGGGCTAGGGCTACTCTGTAAACACGGCGGCTGAAATTCACGCCCGTCGGGGCCGCGCTGAGGCAGGACGGCTGTCAGGATACACGGTAGCACACACTCCCCAGGGCTGACTCGGTGCCAGGCGCAAACCCAAACCCACAGGGAACCCTAATCCTGAAGCTACGTGCTGTGTGTCTGTTTAGTCGCCTCATAACGGAAAATGCTTAAGGCTGATCCTGCGTAAGGATGAATGTGAGAGTCGGCCGCTTGCCTCTTCCTGGGGGCTCTGCTTCAGGGGGTGTGTCACCGGCCAGGGGCCCACCATTCCAGGCATTTTCCGTTTCGTCCATTCTGCCTTCTCCATCCTCTCGCAAACCTCCAAAACTTTTTTTTTGCTGGGGTCTCCTCCATCACGGATTGGAAGCCCCGGCTTGTCCACTCCTGGCCACGTGACCCTGGGCAGAAGACACGGCCCTTCACAGCCTTTCAGAGCCCCCCCGCTTCTCCGTCGGTGGAAGGGAGGCTCGAGTCCTACCTCGTCAGGATCAGATGGGCTAATAACACGTGCAAAGTGCATCATAACTGGCTCGTGGCGAGTGCTTAATACAGGTGAACTAGCCTCGTTGCTACCGAGCAGACGTTCCAGTCCTCACGCGGAAATGGAATTGTTTACACTGCCGCCTCCCCGGCAGAGCAGGAGCTGCTTAAGGAAAATGAACTTTGCAGTCTCGGGCCTCGGCTCCCAGCGCAGTGCCTGGCACAGAGCAGGTGCCCATTAAACGCTTGTTAAACGAATGGCTGAAAACCAGGAAGAGCTTTGTTCCCAGCCTGCCCCTGTTGAATGTAGCTGCAGATAATAGCCAATAACATTTATTGAGAACTTGCCCTGTGCCAGGAACTAATGGTGCCAGGCCCTTTATGGGCATGATCTAGCTCACTATCCAAGCGGCCCCGGAAGGTGGCTGTTAATATCCACGTATTTAAGTCACGGAGAGCGAGGCTGGATCTCAGCGAGGTCTGCGTGCGGGACTATCCACGTTATGGTATCTGGGCAGCGGGCCCCTGAAGGACAGGGGGTGCAGGGGGCGTAGGGGAGCGCTTCTCAGACTGCGAGTGTTCGCCTGTGGGGTACAGCCTGCAGCGGCCATGGCGGCGTACCTGACCTCGGCGCTGCCGATTGTTCAGAGAAACCTGTTGCCAAAGTCCTGCTCCCAGCCAGTCCTCCCGCCACCCCCCCCACCCCGCATCCCTTCCTCCTCCCCCAGCCTCCACCCTGCCCAAACTTGCCCAGCCCAGGTTTCATCCCTCCAGGCTCCTGCTCCCTGGTGCTGATACATGGGTGGTGCTGGGTTATCCAGCCGAACAGCTCCGCTGCTCCCCCTTGACCACCCAAGTCCTCGAGGAGACAATTAATTAGGGAACCAGACGCAGCCAGGGGACAGCTCAGTTGGTTGCTACAGGGAGCCGTTACTTAATTTTATTGTCATTCTTCAAGTTGCCTCAAGTGGGTTGTTTTGTAAGCTCCGCTTACACTCCCTGAAGTGACCCTCCCCCACCCCACTCCTGGCTCAATACACAATAGACATTCAAGAAATTCTCGTTTGGTCTTACTCTTGTATTATCTCCCCTGGCAAACAGAGCGGGTTGCGCCTCCAGAGACGGGAGAAAAGGGAGAAGATCTGGCTGAGGTGTCTGGGGAGCCCCAGACCCAGCGCCGCCCACCCTGTCCACTCTCTCCCACCTCCCAGCACCCAGGGGACCCCGGGGGCGCCAGGGAACCAAGTCTGAAAAGCCCTTGACCATTTTCCCGACTGGCTGACGTGTCTGTTTTCTGTAAACTTCTTGAGAGCCGCTGGAATGAACAAGAAAATACCAAGCATTGCCCTGACTGGTGTGGCTCGGCTGGTTGGGCGGCATCCAGCAAAGCGAAATGTCGCCAGTTCAGTTCCCGGTCAGGGCACATGCTTGGGTTGCAGGTTTGTTTCCCAGTCGGGAAGCACACAAGAGGCAACCAATTAATGTTCCTCTTTCACATCGATGTTTCATTCCCTCTCTTTCTCCCTCCCTTCCCTTCTCTGTAAGAGTAAAGAGGAGAGGGGAGAGGAGGGGAGGGAAGAGAAAAAGAAAGGAGAGGAAAGGAGGGGAGGGGAGGGGAGGGGAGGGGAGAGGAGGGGAGAGGAGAAGAGAGAAAAAGAGAGGAGGGGAGGGGAGGGGAGGGGAGAGGAGAGGAGAGAAGGGGAGACCAGACGGAGTTTAATTTGACTCTGCCACTTGCTACCTCCTGAAGTAAACCCCTTAACCCTGAACTTCTCTGGGCCTCAGCTTCCCCCTCTGCAAATTGGGGATAATCATAAACCCCTGCCTCAGAGCACAGTTGGGGTAACCAAATCAGCTTTCCAAGTACCTTGTGAAGTACGAGACAGGTGTGTGGGGGTCTCCTCCCCGCAACAGTCTCCGCACACTGCACACGGAAAGGATGCTGGCTGAGCTGAGCGTGGGCACCCTGACAGCCCGCGTTTCCCGAGGAGGAGCAGGTTGAGTGGTGGAGATGGGGGCGAGGTACCGGGGCGCACGTTCTGCGGGCCCCTCCCATTAGCTCAGTTGAGTGACTCCCGCTCTGCTCACACACCGGACTGGTCCTGTCTCCAGTCACTCCTCGGGTCCGGGCCTCAGTCACCCCCTAAGAAAGAGAAAGAGGAACCAGTGACTTCTTAGACAGCAGCGCCCCGTCCCACTTCCCAGGCTCCCTGACCCCGAGCTTCCTCCTCTTTCCCGCATGTGCTGGGTGGAGCCAGCTTCCTGTGGCCTCAGGAAAAGAAAACTGAACCCCAGTTTACATGCTCTTAGCTGCCTGGGGTGCGCCAGCTTACACATAGGGGGCCTTTTCAAATACGTTTCTCGGGAGAGGCATTCCTGAGCACTTACTACCTACTAATTATTTTTAAAGTGTCCATCAACCCTCACAGCAACCCTGCCGGATAAGTACCATTATTAACCCCATTTTAGAGATGAAAAACTGAGGCTTAGCAATGAAAGGGAACCAGGAGGAAGCCGAGTCAGGCTCTTGGGCCCTCTCTCCTGGGTGCCAGAGCCCTCACGCTAACCACTGCCCTACACTGCCCCTAATGCCCGAGCCGCCCTCAGGACCCGGTGCCCACCCACAGTTCCCGTCATGGCCTTGATGAGGCTCCCACGTCCCATGGGGCTCAGGGGGTTTGGCAGCTGGGTTCCCCCAGATCCTCTGAGGGGCCTTGGACGTCATGCAGTGATTTAGCATCCGACACAATAATGGGTCAGCCATGCCGTGTCACACAGTGCGCAGGGCACTAGGGTATAGGCGAGGTCCCTGCCTGGAGGGCAGGACATGGAAGAGACAGGAGAGCAAACAGATGGTGGTCTTTGGGACCCAGGCCCTCTGCTGTCGAATGGGCTGGAACCCAGACCCACTAAAGGAGACGTGTGGAACCCAGGGTTGGCAACCCATCCTTCCAACCCATATTAATCATCTATTTTTTATTTTATTTTATTTTTTTGAGAGAGAAACATCGACTGGTTGTTCCACTTATTGATGCACCATTGGTTGATTCTTGTACGTGCCCTGACTGGGGATCGAACCCACAACCTTGGTGTATCGGGACAATGACAACCTGGCCAGGGCCGTGGTAGTTATCTATTGCTGCATAACAATTTCCCCAGAAGCTCAGAGGCCTCAAACCTCGCAGTTTCTATGGATATGGCGTCCAGGTGAGGCTTATCTTGGCCCTCTGCTGGGGGCCTCTCCCATGGCTGCCATCCACAGGTGGGGGGTACTGGGATCCCATCTGAAGCTCGATCAGGGAGAGACCGCAGCCATGGAAGGAGAGAGCTGGGCGGTGCCCGCTGGGGGCTGGCCTCAGAGGGAAGAGCTAAAAGATACACTTTCCGCTGAGCAAACTAACTCCCTCCCACTTTACCAGGCTAGAAGTGGGTCTCTCTCCTTCCTAGCTTTGACTTACCTCACAAAACATCCTCCTTGAAATGCAAATTAAGAAACAATGACATACCATTTCATACTCATTAGATGATTAAAAACGGACAGAATCTGACGATTCCAAGTGTTGGCAAGAACGTGACCAAATTAAAACTCTTTCTTATCGCTGGTGGGTTGGCCCTTACTGGTAGGTCAGACATTTGGAAATAATGAGTGAAACTAAAGATTTAGTTTCTAGGGAAAACTAAACATTTTCCCCTAAGCCTCAGCAAATACATTAATAGAGGTATGCCCCGGAGAAACCCTAACATGTGTACACAGAGACATGCGCAAAGATGGGTACTGCTGATAGCAAAAATTAGGAACAACTATCTTTTGCTAGGATGGTAGATTAATAAACTGTGGTTTATTTACAAATTAAATATACTGTTCTGTGGTTAACACGAATCAACTAAGCCTCATCACACAAAAAGTCAATTACAAGGGAACCAAACAAGTTGCAATACGTATACGGAAGTGTGTCCGGGGTAGGAAAGGATCTCTGGACTTCTGGTCCCCTGTGAAGGAATGAGAACACTATCAAAAATTGTCCGAATCCACCTTTTCAGGACTCTGGAAATCAGCAAAAGGCTCCCAACAACTCAAAGATCATTTTTCTTTCCAAAAATGGCTGCGTCTCAGTCTTCTCAGCATTAGTGGCGGTTCCAGCACATTTTTGTTCAGGGTGCCTCTCGCCCATTGCCACGCTCCACGGGGAAAAAAGGGTGTTGTTTGGTGGGTTGATTTTTCAACAATGGCTCATTTTCATCTTACTCTGAGCCGACCATCTCTCTTCCAGCGGGTCTGGCCGTGTGTTTGGGGATGCCCTCCGTCTGCCGTGTGAGTCAGGCCAGGGGCTGGCGGCCGTGTCCCGACGGTGCTGGATGGAAGGGCAGCTCCTGAAGCCTGTTCGGTTGCAGGCGGCGAGGGCTCCAGCAGGCAGCGCCTTTTGCAGCAAGCTTATTTTCTCGAAAAGTCGAAGATCTCCAGCCTCCAAAGGCCCCGTCATAGGGAAAATGCCTTCTTCTCTGGCTTATTTGCTCAGGGTTTAAAAGGTATTTCTGGGCTTTGGCTGAGGGGAAATTTAGCTTTTGAGCAAATCCTCGTGCACCAGTTCTCTGTAAACATCTGAATGCAGTTTGTGCAGCTTGGGGCTTCCTCTGCTTGGCTTTGCCCAGATTCGACAGCCAGTGGGGATGGGATGAAGTCGGCTTGATATTTGTACAGTGAAGTTGGGTTTGACAAGGAGGTTCTACATGTTACTGCTGGGGTTGTCTCCCCAGCGCCATACCGGGGGGCGTGCAGGGAGGTGGACAAAGGTTAGTTGGCGAGAGTATCGGGAAAGGATGGAGGGTTAGGGGGCTTGATGAAGACCTTCCCACATCGCCATCCCAGAAGCTTCCCTGTGAGCCAAGGACTTCTGAGACGGGAGGTTCGTTTAGTTACTTCTGCAATTATTTACTGAAGACCTACTGTGTGCCAGGCCTTGCACTCCACATAGGGAACTCTACCTTTATGACGCTTGAGTTCTGGTGAAAGTGAGCCCTTTCCAAAGGAAACCCTAGATCAGAATTTAATTATGTGGAAAAAACCCTTCCAAAAACATCTGCATGAGCCCTGGCTGGTGTGACTCAGTGGACTGAACGTGGGCCTGCAAACCCAAGGGTCACCGGTTTGATTCCTGGTCAGGGCGCATGCCTGGGTTGCGGTGGGTTGCGGGGGAGGGTGCGAGAAGTGGTCCATCGATGTTTCTCTCACACATTAATGTTTCTCTCCTTCTCTTTCTCCTTCCCTTCCCCTCTCTCTAAAAATGAGTAAACAGAATCGTAAAAAAACATCTGCACGAGTGAAGATAGGCTAATTGCTGTAACAAAGAGCCCCATTTCGCTGGGCACGCCCATAAAGGTTGAGGTCCACATGACTCTCCAGTACAGCTCAGCTGGGAGGTGGGAGCAGCTCAGCTGGGAGGTGGGACGAGCTCGACCCCATGCAGTCTCTCGGGGACCCAGGCACCTTGCACTCAGTGGTTCCAGCACTCCCCCAGGGCCTCAGTCTTCCACGGAGCCTGCGCATCTGGCCAGCAAACAGAGGATCATGGGCTTTTCTCAGGGCCAGGCTGGAAGCCACCTTCATCACTTACCACCACATTCCACTGGCCAGAATTCAGTCACATGAACCCACCTAACTGCCAGCTGTGTGCGGGTCCACCCGCATGTCTCAGAGAAGGAGGACATGAGGTTGGGTGATTGCACGTCACTGTCTCCATCACATGTGCCCAGGACTGTATGAGGACACCCCAGGAGTGTCCTTGGTGACGGTGGCTAACAAGGACTGGGCACTCGCATCCTAAGTGCCATACTCTCTGCTCACAGCGAAGAGGGGGCGTCTCCCGGCCCAGACTGCCTGCTCCCCACCCAGCTCTCAGTGCAATGACCACACCTCCTCTGGCGAGTCACCTCGAGTCTCCAACAAAGCTGCTCAGCGCAGTCCCCACGTCAGGGGTTCGTGGCAAGAACACGGGGGAAGGGAGAGGAGCAGCAAGTTCTAAGTCCGGTGCCTGCTGCGTGGTCCACAACTTGGAAGCGTGGGTCATGATAAGAGGAGGCGGAGCTGGGCTTCCCTCCACCACGTATCAGCTGTGTAATGACCGTGGCCGGGTCACCTTGACCCCTCTGAGTTTCAGTTTCTGAATCTCTGAAATGAAGATAATAATCATCCCCGCCCAGAGTAGCATTAGGATGGAAGGAATAAATCAGGCGGGTAAAAACCTTGCCGCACATGCAGCCTGACACATAATAAACGCCCAGTAAGGACTAGCTATCGCTACTACTACTACTATTATTATTATTTAAACATTTGTACATGCATTATCGTGGGTTATCCTCACATCCCCTCTCTGAGATAGAAGATAACAGGCCAGGTTGCCCATGTGTGTATGTGAACGAAACACTTACGCACTCTGACAGTGAATGAATGAATGAATGAATGAATGCAGGGAGGAATGAATGAATCATCACGATAACTGTGTCTCCTGTGGCAGTAGGTACATAGTCTCCATTTCTCGGAGTAGTGGTGCAGTCTGCCAAAATAAATTAATTTCCCCACATCAGTGACTCATTTGGCAAGAAAAACAGCCTTGCAAACGGAATAGAGGGGAGAGGGAGGAGGCCACGGGGTGGGGGGGAGGGATGGGAAAGGAGCTTGGGAATGACTCAAGGTATAAGAACCAGCTTGTTATTCCTTCTCCCTGTTCACGCTTCCTCTCGGGCTCTCCCTCTCTTTTTAACCAAAGCTGGTGCCCTGACGCACACAATCAACCTTTTGAAGTGGGGAAGTAGAGGCTCGGAGCTATTCAGTGGCTTTGGAGATCGGGACAGACAAGGGACCTGAGAGACAGCATCGCCAGCTCCTCCCCAGGTGGGCAGGGGTCACCATGGCCACACTGTGTGGGTCAGGGGCAGGCCAGGGCCCATGGCCACCTCATCTCCAGCCCACACTTCTTCCTTATCCCATCGGCTCTGGGTCAGCCCTGGGTCCCTTGGGACGTTCCCCTCACCCAGCATTTCTCACACCTCCTTCAGGGGCTGGGGAAGCTAGTCAGGGCAGAGAGAGGAAAGATCAAAGTGGGAGACCACAGGTCCTAGAGAGGAAGGGACTTAATTGCCTGCTTCTTGTCCACGGGGGGTTTTATGAGGAGGCCTCTAAGAGGGGTTCCGCCTGTCTCCTGGAAACCAGGCCAGCGGCAGTGAGCCTGGGATGAAAGAGATTGACAACAGCCCAGAAAAGGAACCTTTTGATCAGGGAAACTTTCTCGAGCTCCCTCCTGCCTGCACATCACAAGCCAGTTGCGGCGCAGAGCCTGGCCTTCGGTCCGAGAGTCCGGGGCTGGAAACCGACGTCGCTTTCCCAGTCTCGCTCCGTGAATGGTGTCTTCGCTGGCCGGAGACGCCACAGCAAAGCCCCACAAAGTGGGTGGCCTTAACGCGGGGGACGGATGTCTCCCAGCTCTGCCTGGAAAGTTAGAAATCCAAGTGTCTGCAGGATCGCTTCCTTCCGAGGGCTGTGCAGGGCAGGCCTCTCTCCTTAGTGTGTAGACAGCCGCCGCCTCCTTACGTCCCATCCCATTGTCTTCCTTCTCTGTGTGTCTGTACCTGTGTCCAAGTGTCCCCTTTTTACAGGGACACCAGTCATATTGGATTGGGGCCAACCCTAATGACCTCAGTTTAACGGATTATATCTGCCATGACCCTATTTCCAAATAAGGTCACACTCTGAGGTGCTGGGAGGGGGGCGTGGTTAGGGTTTCAACATACGAGTTTGGGAGGACGTGATTTAACCTGTGAGACATGGATGCATAGTAGGACCTATCTCACAGGGTGGCTGCAAAGACTGAATGAGATCGTGCGCGTGAGGTGCTTACACTAGAGCCAGGGGGGTTGGAAGTGTCCTACAGATGTGACTAAGGCTGACTGTCACTGCGGTCATGGGCACCCTGGGTCCCTCCACCTAATGGTCCCCCACCTAATGGTCCCCCCTTTCTTCCTTCCCGAGCAAGCCTCCCAAGGGGGTTGTTGAGGACACCCGTCTGTCCAGGCCCAGCCAATCGGTCATGTTTAAATTGAGAAAAAGGAAAAAGGCAGTGACTCAGGTCTTCGGTCACATGTCACCCTGTATTGGTTACCTGTTACTAAGGACAAATTGCTCCAAAACTTAGCAGTTGAAAACAACCCACATTTGTCATCTCACGGTTTCTGCAGGCCAGGAGAACCAGGCACCGCTTAGCGGGTTCTCTCCTCTCGCGAGGCTGCTATGGAGAAGGCATTAGCCCCGGTGCACGGTCTCACCTGAAGGCTCAACCGGGAAAGGGTCCATGTCCAAGTTGACTCAGCGGTTGTTGGTAGGACTTCCGCTGCTCACAGGATGTTGGACTGAGGGCCTCAGGACCCTTGCCGACCATGGCTTTGGCTGGAGGTTGCCCTTAGTTCCTTGCCACCTGGACTCTCCCACGTGGCACCTTACCTATCAAAGCACGCAACCTGAGAGAGGAGTAGAGGCTGCGAGCAGGACAGAAATCGCAGTATTTTGTAGCTTCATCACAGAGGTGACACCCCGTTCCTTTTGCTGTGTATTCTATTGATTAGAAGCCACTTGGTAGGTTCATCCCATGCTCAGGAAGAAGGGATTACAACGAGGATGAACACCAAGAGACAAGGGTCCCGGGGCCATCTTGGAAGTGCCTACCACACACCTGTACAAGCCAGGTAAAGTCAGCTCCTCCTGAACTATGTGGCTGGAGAGTGGAGGGCATGGTCCCCCCACACCCAAGGAATATTGGGGTGCTTGTACCAGAAGAAAGGAGAATGGCTCCAGGATGGACAAACAGCAAAGGCTCCTAACAAAGCCACGGAGGGAATTTGTAGCCATTCTCTGCCTGGCTTGTTTCTGAAAGTCTGTGCTATTCATTCACCCTGAATGAAGAATGTCTGACTCACCAAATTCTCACCAGCATGGAGCATTATTGATTTTCATTTCCACTCTCAACTCTGCTAGCTGAAAAGTTTGTAAAAAACGATTTCTAAGTGTTTAGCTTGCATCTCCATAATAACAGTTGTTGAATGCCACTCTCCCATATTTGTTTAACGTCTGCATTTACTCTCTGACCGTTCCTCAGCCAGCTACAGTACGTGCTTGGCTCCGAAGCCCTGACAAGATGATAAAATTCCCGGGAGCAAGGATGCTGTCCCTGTGGGGCCCCCTGGCCGAGTGCCCTGCCCTCCTGCGGGCTGGACAAATGATATTTACCAACCGATGGGTTTCAGACTTTGTGGGAAAATGATTTGCTGGCCTCCCTATTCTTTCGGAAGAGGGACTTTGAATCTACGTAAAAATACACGTGCGACTGAAAGAAGCAACCCGGCATTCTGCCGGGTCCACAGGGCTCACAGGAACTGCCGCTCGGGCGTGCGCTTAATAAGGTAAACGTAACCCCGCATCGCATCGTTTTGAAAAGAGTGAGTCAATTTGAGGGGGAGGTGGGAATGCTGTTTTATTCTTGGGATCAATGAAAGATTAAATTTTAAGTCTTCTTTAAATAACCTGCAAAGAAGTGCTCGAGACGAAATTACTTTTAATTGGCCAGCTGAGCCGTAGCTCTTGAATACGCAAGTGAGTAGGATGAAGTTTCTGTCTGTTGAAAACTTGAACTCACCTTTTTTTTTTTTTTTTTGCCTTGCTCTCCCTCTTTCCCAGGCCAGGAGTTTACTGCTGTGATCCCTGAATCAGGGGCCTTCTGCAGGGCTCAAATCTCGGACTGCCCTTGGCCTCTGCTCATCAGGTTCAAGGCAGCAGCCTTGAAGGATGAGGAGGGATGGGAAGGAGTGAGCTTCTGCATTGTTTTTTTTTTCCCCTGTTTTTAGCAGATAGGAAGGTATATCGATGCAGCAGTACAGGCATAAGCTGGGGTCCAATCCTGGCCCCCTCCCTCCTTAGCAGGAGACCTTGGGCAAATGATGTAGCATTCCTGAGCCTCAATCGCCTCCTCTGTTCAAAGGGGATGAGAATGCCTCCCACAGGTGTTATGGTCAGGGGCGTACAGGTAAATGGTTCATAACTGACTCTCTAGAGGGAAGCCCTGCATTGTACAACTTGCCAATTCCCATGGTGTAAATACTCCGGCCGTGACTGACTTCAAGCTACCAATGCGAGGTCACTGGACAGGGTTGGGAAGAGATTTGCAGTAGCGTGCACCATTGTATAGCGCCTTTCCCATGCAGACACAATAGACACAGACTCTCTAAGAGCATAGATAATAGGAAAATGTGGAAAACAGAGGAAGAGGTGAGGAGTTTTAAGTATTTATTTTCTTTGTTTTTAATATAATTTTTTAGTTGTAAATTTATCTAATTGTTTTAAATAATAACAGCGGGGCCTCCCTGCTCTCTCAAACCCTGTACCTTGGGAGACAAGGGCACCCAAAGTTGGGCAGACGAGTCTGCAGGTGACCAAAGTACAGAGTAGCTTATTGGCAGGCGCAGGGCCTAACATATGAGGTCCAGCAGACTCGTGTTCAAACCCTGCCTCCCCGGATGCATTCGCTTAGTCAAGCTGCTCACCCTCTCTGTGAAATCATCCTCTTGTGTAAAATAATGGTTTTATGCTCATCCATAAAATAATCTTCTTCTCTTCGGGTTATTGCCAGGTCTAATGAGGTAACGTGGGAGGAGCTTTCAGTACAGTGCCTGGCACATAGTAACAGCTCAATAAACAGTAGATGCTCTCAGCATTAATGTGATAATTGCGCTCATGGCAAAGCGTGAATGTCACACGGGGAGCCTGGCAGAGGGGCTGACGAAGGGGCTGGGTTCAAGCCAGGCATGAGGGAGCAGGCGGGGTCTGCAGTGTGAGCTGGGAAATTGAGAGGGGGTGGGCAGATATGCAGCTCTAACCTTAAAAAAAAAAACCCAAATAGGAACTTTGAGCCTGCCCCTTGCATTGGATGTAAGCCCCTCTCTCTCTGGGGGTGGCGGGGGGGGGGGGTGGGACAAAGGTCGGGCGAGCGAATTGATGGGTTTAAAAACTGAAAGCTGGTGGCCTGGCTGGTGGGGCTCAGTAGGCTGGGCATTGCCAGTTCGATTCCTGGTCAGGGAACATGTCTGGGTTGTGGGTTCGGTCCCCGGTTGCGGCGCATGCAGGGGGTAGTCGAACAATGTTTATCTCTCACATCGATGATTCTCTCCGTGTCTTTCTTTTCCCCTTCCCTTCTCTCTATAATTAATAAAAGAAAAAAATAAGTAAAATGATGAGAGGCATCACCTGGCGGGCAGCAGGAGCCGGGCCCCGGCTGGCAGAATTGTGAGCTCGTGGTGGTGGCCACAAGCAGAAACCCCTGCAGGTCAGAGGGTCAGACTGGAGCTGAACTTTAGAAACAACCTGGTGCTCGGATGAGATTCAGCTGCTCAACCCAACCTGTCATTGCCAGGGGCCCAACTCAGCGTCCTCTCCGGCTCAGACAGACGCGACAGGGCACCGGGAGGTGACCAGCCCACGTCCTCACATCTGAGTCTGGTGGGAGCCTGGCTCTGCCTCCAGTGCCCCTCCCTCCACTGGGAGGCCTTCCCGGTGGTGCTGCAGGAACGCAACGGCTCCTGTGCAGACAGGAGGCAGAGGAGGCGAGCGTGGCTCCGCACACAGGGCTGCAAAGCTGCCCGAATAGCTGCAGACCCCCTGCAGCCTCGCTTCCAGCCTGTCTTTCCTTAAACAAGAAACTCCCAGCCCTCGCTAACTCTGAATTTACACCCGATTGGCTCAACCACTTAAGCTGGCTGCCTTTCATCTGTTCCCAGAGGCCGCCATCACTCAGGCGGCTACCCCCTAACTTCCTCTTTCCAAGCTGCAGCAAATGACTACGATAGTTCACGCCACTGAGTGCCAGGCTTTCTGTGTGCGGACTCTCAGTCCCCACGGGAGCTTACCTGTGCGGTGCGTCCCCTCCCATTATCCCCATTAAACATGTGAGAAAGCCAAGTTCAAGTTAAAGAGCAGACCCATCTACGGTCTCCCAGCTACTAGGTGGCTAAAGGCAAAAGTTGAACCCAGGTCTATGTGCCCTGGCAGCTCCCTTGCCACCGGTGGCCTAGAATGTACTCCTTCCTCTGATACATTACCCCAGGGCAGTCCAGGCCCAGGGTGAAGCAGGCAGGTGCAAAATTTAAGGAGGTGCTCACTCTCCAGTTCCGCAGTTCCAGGGTGGGCACTTGCATGAGTCAGTGAGTGAGTGTGTGCCTCCTTAAATTTTGTGCCCCATGCACCTGCCCCATCCCTGCCTCTAGGTAACACTCAGCTGGTAGCTCACTTGCCCACACCAAGCCCAGGACAGCTCCCAGATAGGAAGACCCTCCTGGTCAAACCAGAGTTTCTTTCTGCTGTTTCCCCCCTGCTCTCCTCAGCTCTCCTCTTGTCCCGGGGAGCAGGAAGCTTCAGAGACGGGCTCGGAGCAGGTTTCAGAGCTTTGAGAGTTGGTCATGACACCAGCAAGATTTTCAGAAGGATGTCTGAGACAGCAGGTCCCACCTTCTGGACCACAGCTTCTTTCAGCGCCTGTGTGCTGGCCTCCCAGGGAGCCGGTGCTCGTCCTTGACCATGCCCGCTCCTGCGGACACGTCCCTTCTGGGTGAACTCAGGGGCACGGGCTCCGGGCACTGGAGTCGGACAGACCTGGATTGGAATCCTGCCTTCCCTTCCAACCACCTGTATGAGTTTTGGACAAAGGATTTTTCCCTCTGGGCCCTGGTTTCTCCATCCATAAACTGGGGCCAATGATGCGTGCTTGGCAGGAGGTATTAGTTTCTCGTGGCTGCTCTAACAAATGAGCACAAACTGCGAGGCTGTAAACAACAGACATGTTTCTCTCTCACAGTTCCGGAGGCCGGAATTCAAAACCAAGGGGTCAGTCGGGCCCGGCTCCCTCTGAGCACGCCAGGAGAGGACCCTTGCCTGCCTGTCCCAGCTTCTGCTGCTCCTGGGGCTTCGCTGGCTCGTGGCTGCACCCCTCCAGTCTCCACCTCTGCCTTCTCCCTGTGCGTCTCCGCATGTTCTGTCTCATGAAGACACTCTCATCGGACATAGGGCCCACCCTACCCCAGTCAGCTCTCGTCACGATTCTACCTTAGTGACCTCTGCAAAGAGCCTCTTTGCAAATAAGGTTACATTCTGAGGTTCCGGGTGGACATGAATTTGGGGGGACCCCATCCACCCATGACGCAGAAAGGGGCCTGACCTTGACTCCGGGGCAGCATCACCTTCTGCTCTCTACTCTCCCACTTGGAGGCCGTGACGTGTGATTTTCTGTGTCGACTTGATAGGGCCCCAGGGTGCTCAGATATTGGGTTAAACATGGTGTCTGGGGGTGTTTGAGGATGACATTAGCATTTGGAGGGCAGGCTGAGTAAAGCCCGTGGCCCTCCCCCAAGACCTCCCCTAGGCGGGCCCCTTGAGGGCAGAAAGAGCAGAGCAAAACGGTGGGGGGAGGGACAGCGGGCTCTCCTCGCCCGTGTTGGAGCTGAGTTCTCGGTCTCCTCCGGGGCTGGCGCTCTCCCCGCCCGCTCTCCCGGGTCAGCAGCCTGCAGGTGCCACGCCGTGGGGCTTCTCCGCCTCCATAACCGCGAGAGCCAATTTCTCACACGAGATCTTTCCCTCTCCCTCTTGGCAGGTCTATATAGATAGATATAGGTACATGTGATATCTGTGTCATATCTAAGTCTTTATATAGATTCATCTGTATCATCCCTGTCCTATCTCGGGGTATATATAGAGCGGTAGCTATGATATAACCATACAGAGAGAACTCTGTGGAGAGATCTGGACGGTTCTGTGCTCTGGAGAACCCTGACTAATGCAGAGGCTTGTCCCCCAGGCGGAGAGAAGGGCCGCTTCCAAGAACAGTGTGCTCGCTGCCAGTTGCCTCTCCTTCCACAGGCCCTCCTCCGGTGTCTGAGGACGTGTGGGGGAGGACGAGTGCGGGCCAGCTCCCCTCTCGTCTGAACTGAACTTTCCACGGAGAGCAACTTTCCCAGGCAGGCTGTCTGCATCCCGCTCCCCTGCGCCCGGAGCCTGAGAGGGAACCTGGCTCGTGTGGCATGTCAGGTCGTCACCACTGGGCAGGAACATGCAGGGGGAGAGCTGGGGGTCAGAGGAGGACCGTGGGGAGCCCCGGGGCCCGAGGCTTCAGGGGTGGCCTGTGTTGGAGGGTCTCGCTGGCTGCACAGCACCCCAGTGCCAGCCCGCACCGTCCAGGGCAACATGGGCTCTGTGCCAGTCTGGGCACCGCGAGGGGCATCAGCTCGCTTCACCCTCTTGGGCCCCCTTGCAAGGCTGTTGGCCCCGGTCTGCGGCCCGGGCTCAGAGGGGCAGGGGGAAGGGCAGTCCTGACCCTGCGGTCCCGCGGCCACCAGCCCAGGTCAGCCCCCAGGCTGCTGTCCCCACAGCCCTCCGCTTTCCTCTTCCGAGACCCCTGTCTGGTCTCACACTTCTGTCTCCCCGATCCTTCCCAGCAGGGCCGGGGGCCGGGGGGTAGGGGGGGCAGGCGTGGAAGGTTCCCCAGGAGGAGGAAGGCGGGCAGGTGGGTCGTCTCCTTCATCTGGTCTTCATTCTGCAGAGCATGAGAAAGAGCCTGGGCGTGTGGGTGTGTAAACGTGTGTGCCCCAGTGTCCATGCGTGTGAGAGCCTGGGTGTTTATGCATATGGGACTGTGTGAGCATGAGTGTGTGTGAGTGTGTCTGTGTGTGTGAGTGAGTGTGTGTGGTTTCTCAAGGGGGCAGGGAAGGGACAGGGGCGGGAGCAGACATTCCTTGGACGTTGGGCCAGGGCCGGGGGAGGCATCCTCCCCTCCCCCTCCGCCCTGTCCTCCCACCCCCTCTCCTCCCCCTTCCCGTCTCCTCGCCCCTCTCCCAAGGATGCTTCAGGCAGCGGGGACAAATGCAAGGAGTGACACCCAGGCGGGCGGGCTCTGTGCAGGGGGGTCGGCCGGCAGGGGCTAAGCAGGTCAGGGCCCTGTCTCTGCCTCCCCGTTCCTGAACGCCGAGGATTACAGCCTCGACTTCTGCTGTTTAATCAGCTGGTAGCAATTTAACCATTACACCCCAGTGAGAGAATCCAAGACATTTCCTACAGGAGGGGGAAAGGAGAAGACTAAGATGGGAGGAATGCAGAAGGGAGGGCGGTGGAGACACAAAACAGCTTTATTAAAGGGAAAGGGGAGGGGGAGAACATGGTCTGTGATTGCTGTATCTCAGTGTGAAACACAGCTCCCCAGGCTGGGTGGGGCAGCGGACCCCTGGGGGCGCTTGAGGAAGGACGTCAGGGGGCTGAGGTGGGGAAGGCCGTGCCCGTTGGGCCGGACAGCAGAGGGGCTTGGGTGTGGGGTGTGGGAAGGAGCTCGGTCTCCTGCAGCGAGGGGCAGTTGGGAGACCCGCAGACGGCCCTCCCTCCTGCAGGCTCTGTGGGATGCGGCCCCTCTGAAACCTGAAACAGCCGGCAGGCCAGCAAGTTCTGACGAACTCACCGTGCCCCGCGGGTTTACCTCTAAGTGCACAGAACACGGGAGGTTCTTTACCAAATGCGTTTTCCTTCTTTAAAAAAAAAAAGACTTCCCCAACCCACTTCCTTTTCTCTGTGTCCCTATGTGCCTTAAGTGTCCACACCTGTGTCCAGGTGGCTCTGCTGCAGTGGCTGCCCTCGGCCAAGCCAGGCAGGAGGGTCCCGGTGCAGAGCATGGGGGGCGTCCTGGAAGACAGCAAGGACAGCTCTGGGGGCACAGAAAGAGCACCCCCGCCCCAGAAGTCTGGGGCTCCAGGTTTGAGCCCCCGGGGATATCCTCAGCTGGCTGAAGTTAACCTGGGCGAGCGGCTAAGCCTCTCCGGCCCTCAGGGCTTCCTCTTGGTTTGCAGGGCTGCCCTGCTTTTTCTGCAAAGGGTCCCGGGATCGAAGTCTTTGTGGCCACCCTATGGTTTTGGTGGCAAGTCTTCAACCTTGCTGCTGTGGCGGGGAAAAGCAGCCGCTGTCTCATGGCATAGCTGTGTCTGGTACAGCTTAATCGGCAACGGCAGGCGGCCAGCCTTCGGGCTTACTCGTGACCTTGAAAGTGGGAATGATGGTGCCCACCCCTTGGGGTTCCAGGGAGAATGAAACACAGGGGTGCATGGCAGCACACGGCCAGGGTTCTGAAAACGCTGGCTGGTTGTCAGCCAGGTGGGATAAGGCGACTGAGACTCCTCTGACCAACAGACTTCCCACCTTTTGGTGCCAGACTCTGGCAGAGGCAATGGTTAAGAAGGCAGAGAAGATACGAGTGGGGGTCTAAGGGACAAGTGTCTGGGTGCTGAGGAGCTGGGTTTTGCGGGGTGAATAGGAGTTTTCATAGAGTGGTTGAGGCAGATAAAGGGGAAGAAGTGCCATTCTTGCTCGGGGACCGGTAAGTGCCTAGACACAAAGGCAGGCGGGCCCAGGGTGCACTGCGGGTGTGGAGTGTGGGTGAGAAAGGGGAGGGAGAACGGCAGGCATCAAAGCTCAGGCCTCGCTCGCCCCATGCCCCACCTTGGGTCAGGAACAGAGAGTGTTGTTCCAGGATGCAGTGGCGTCCAAAACCCAGAAACCAGAGGGCTTCTCGGCTCTGTCCACTGACCACTTGCTTCCATCCCTTGGGGCCTCATAGCCCCAAGGGACTCTCCATTCTGTCCAGCACGAGGCTGCAGGGCATCACGATACAAGGCGGACACGCTGGGGCCTCACTGGTGTGGTCTCAAATGCCCCATCAAACGTTTGCTTGCTGCGTGGTCTCTGGTAAATGTCTTCCCCTCTCTGAGTCTCCGCTGTCTCATCTGCAAAACGGGGGCTACAGTCTCACCCACCCAGCAGGGGTCCTGCCCGGGGATTCAACGGGCTGGTGGAACGCTGAATAAACAGAAGCTGTTATCGTTGTAGTAATTGCCATTATTGTCACTGTACCCCTCCAGCCCCTCGGCTCCCCCAGCACAGGATCCGAAGGGGCCGTGGGGACACATTGGCACCCACGCCTGGGAGGTCTGGGTGGTGGCCTCCGTCCTTCACCCTGTCACAGGACACCGACTTGGAGCACTTCGAAGTGCGCCCCCCTCCTGGATGGTGGGTTGGGGAACAGGGAGCCCACGTGCCAGGCCAGGAACATGCATCGCTTCCTCTATCCCTGATAGCACAGCTTCTGCAAGACGAGGAAACTGAGGTGTATCGAGGGTTTCAGTGACTTCCTCCAATCCAAACGACTCCTATGGTATTGGCAGAGCTGGGGGTCAAAATGAAAAAGAAGGCTCTCCAAACCCCGGCGTCTTTCTAGGCCACCCTGAGATCCCTCCCCCACCCCCATGTCCTAAAGAACCAGCCTATCCCAGTGTCAAACCACCATCTTGGTAGGGTGACCAGCCACCCTGCTTTGTCCAAATCAGAGAAGGTTCTGGGATACTAGGCTTTCAGGGCTAAAATGGGGAGGAGTCCTAGGAAAACCCAGGGCCCCCTACAGCTCGGTGTTCTGAATACTAGGCCCTAAGCCACTGACCTCCCAGGACCCCCAAATGCCATTCAGACCCTCTGGCCTCCGTGCCGCGCTGCGTGTGGGTGGAGCCTGCAAGCGCTGCGGCTGTGATTCCCCGGCGGTTTTCCAATGCACGTCTTTGTGAAGTCACCTTAGGGCACGGCGTACTAAAATTAAAGCATTAGTTAAAATACATAAAACATGAAACAGCGAAAGCAATGGAAACAGCTGAAATAGTATAATAAAACATGTCATTACAGCAGATTAGGATGAAAAATAGTTCTTCCATTATGCCCCCAAGGTTGGCAAACTGGGACTCCGTAAATATGTCAGGAAATGTACACACAAGCGCACATGCATGGATATTTATATACGAAATCTCAGAAGCGGTGGAAACAGCTGAGGCGGTAGAACTCTGTGCACTTCGCGGGCGTCGCACGCGTGACTGCTTGGTTTAGGGAACACGCTCGGGTCTGTACGGAGGAGGGGACAGAGACTCCAGGGTGCGCAAGGCCGCAGGGCTCCGCCCGGACTCCGCGTTCTCCACCGAGCCTTCGCTGGAAAGCGAACCGCTGTCTGCGCAAGCTCAGCTTTCGGACCCTGCGCCCTCGCCTATCAGAGCTGCCCCCTGGGCTTTACCTGGGTTTGTGCAGCTCCGGCGCAGGCCCCACGTGACGCCGCATTCCTGCTGCTAATGGGTTCGCAGCCTGTGTTGCCACATGGGGGAGGTGGATCGTCTTAAAGGCAAGCCGCTGGCCAACTTTTACCCGCCGTCCCTCCCCCTGGGATTGGCTGACACTCGCACTAGGGTCCCCAGGGAAGGGGCATAAGTAGGGTGACCAGTTGTCCCTATTTGCCGGGGACTGTCCCAGCTCTAGCGCCAAACGTCCTCCATCCCAGAAACCCCTCGGTGTCTATGCAAATACGGACGACTGCCTCCCCGCCCCCCCCCTCCCCGCAACAGAGTCCCAGTCCCCTGGCTATCCCTGTTCAACTTCCTCCTCAAATTAAACAAGGACTGTGCCAGTGACCTCGCCCCCACCCTTCCCTGAGGCACGCCCCCCCCCCACCAGCGGGAGCCTGTGATTCAGGTTCTGAGAGTTAGCAGAAAGACAGGAATTGCGTGTGGGTGTCGCAGAGCCCTCGAGCCCCGCTGTCCACTGCTGATCAGCAAATTGGCCAATTGCTTGGGGTTGATCTTCCTGGCGGGTCCCCAGGTCTGTTTTATTTAACCGAAGGCATCTGTCTCTGATAGCTGGGCTGGCTCTCCCAGTGATAAATTGCGTCCATATTTACTCTTCTTCCTTAAGCTAATTGTTGGGGGGGGCGTGTTTTAAATACCTTTTTGATGTGCTAAGGGCTCCCCATGAGGTAAATAAACAGACCTTTAGGTTTAGCTCAGAAGTGTCTGCAGAAGCGAAGCTCCTAATTCGAGGTAGTTAATGGACATTAACCTCTCAGGCCTCCCTCCTCAGCTCACACCCTCATCCTATAATCATTGTCATTACTTATAATAACATTTTACACTTGTAGGTCAGCTTTTCTTTCTAAGTGCTCGAGCCTTGCCTAATGAGTAGCTTTTGAATCTAAATAATGAAGTATTTGCCCTTCTCAGGTTTCCAGCTCTGGAGCAGGCGGAGAACGCTCTTCTCCCGTCCTTGGGTTGGAGTGTGTGGCGCTCACACACACGCACACACACGCACACCCTCGCTGGTGCGCTCACTCGCCGGCACACACATTCACACTTCGTGGCGCACACTCGCAGAAACACACGGACGTATTCACACACGCACACACACAGACACACACAACATGCACACATGCACAGGCATGCGCACTCACACACACACACCCTCTGAGTTACCCACAGGAACTAACCTCTCTTGTCTTCAAGATGCAAACGATCACGATAGCTACCATTTTTTGGGCACTTAAAATCTGCCCGGTCACTGGGCTGAAGGCCCCGGCATGCCTCTCCTCTTCACAGCACCCCGGAAGCAACTAATCAGCCCGTCGTACCGACAGGGAAGCTGAGGGTCACACGGCCGATAAGTCACAAAGCACTATCTCAACCTGTGACTGTCATCAGGGACCCCACCCTTAGCCGACACGGGCCCAGATGACTTCGGCCAACTCTGGTCCTTCAAACGCCCTTGCCCACTGTCCTTGGGCAAACCCAAGGGGCAGGAGAGGGCCCCAGAGCCCCTCCCAATAGGTGGCATTTGCAGCTACCAAGCACTGGATTCGGGCTGCCCCGTCACAGGAGCCTGAAGTGGCCCCGTCTTCTCTGGACCTGCAACTGCCGCCCCCCAGGCTGAGAGGTGGCCTGGCTGTGCCTTGCAGCCCGCGGCCCAGTCCGCTTCTCTAGCCCGCTGCCTCCCTTTCCGGGTGGATACAGCACTGTTCCCTCTTCTCAGCCAGGAAGGGGAAGAATGTGACTGTGCCTTGTGTCACAGCTACCACCGCAAGGTGAGGGACCCCAGGGGACAGAAGCCCAGGTTCTTGTTCCTTCCAGCCCTGAGGAGACAAGACTGTGGCCAAGAGAGGAAGAGCTGGTCCCCTTAGCATCCCATGTGCTGGCAGCTTGGAGCTATTTGAGGTCTCCAACGTCCCCCTTTCGGTTTCGAGGCAAATGCCACTTGGCTGGGGAGGGGCCCCAGTTTCAGCAAGTGTTCTAGCAGAATGCCAGAGACCAAAATTATATGCTTTCCCCTCGCAGCCCAGAAAGCAGCCTTCCAGGGGGTTCTGCCCATGTATAATTCAAGAAGCGCCAGCGCTGGAAACTGCAAACACGGATTTTCTCTCCCCGGGAGGATCTTTGTCTCCAGCCACAATTGTTTAAGATTGCAGTGTCGCGTGCATGGAACGGCGTGGCTCTGACCCCTCGTTCAGGCGACACCTGTCAGGCCTTCCTCACTGAGGAGCCTGCAAGGGGACACACAGCCAAAGACCTGAGAGGCTTTGGTGTGCATCCAAAGTTCTTGATCTCTTTTTCTTTGTCCTTTCCAAGAACACAGAAGCACGAAGCAAATAGCAACCCGCTCCGCTGGAGTTTGCTGCCCGGCATCACAGACGCTCCAAGGACACCTTGTTGCCTGGAGGTCTTGCGTAAATGCCCAGAGACTCTCAAGCAACCAGCCTGAGCGTGTCGCCCAGCCTCCACCCGAGCTGGCAGGTGCCCAAGAGGCCAGGACACCGGGCTCCTCGTGCTGATCACTTGCACCTTTGGGCCCTGCACACAGCCGCAGCCTCCATTATTTTGAGGGACAGAGTCACTCAGGGTTTGGCCACTGTTCAGATGGCCCCGCTTCCCAGGAGCGGGGAGGAGGGCAGACTGCAGAAGCAGGCAGACCTGGGTTCAAGTCTCTGCCACCCTACTCACAGGCTGTGTGATCTTGAGCTAGTTGCTGAACCTCTCTGGGCCTTCTCTTTGTCATCTACAAAATACAGCCTGCCCGGGCGGGGGGGGGGGGTGAGGATTAAAAGACAGAGTGCTTGCCTGTCATGCCCCAGGTCCTCTCTGTTGGGCATAGTGCCTTCAGCCATACTTTTAGGAACCCACGGAAATATGTTACTTCTTGCAAAAGCAAAAGGCATACCTTAGCGGTGTTGGTGGAAGAGTGTGTGCTCGGGGTGGATTGCATTCACCCCATGTATGCAGTTCTAAAAGATAATGTTTAGTATGTTTTCCCAGGGAAAGGGGCCCACGACGGTCATGGCGGGGCCCTGTTGATCCCCACGCAGCGCACTGTAACGAACCTCGCAGCCCTGTGTGGCAGGTATGTGAGCCGCATTTTAGAGGCGAGGAGTCTGGGGCTCAGAGACGTCTGGTGACTGTCACAAGGCGGTAAGCCTGTGGCTCTTCTGCTTAGGTGCCTGTGTTAAGTCAGAAGTTGTCTTACTATAGCGAGGAACGGGGCAGAAGGGGCCCTGGTCTTGCCTTTGCTCACATGTCCGTGCCCCCACCTGAGTTTTGGCCGCATCCACAGACCCGTGCAATTTGTTGTGTACGCAACATGTTGCTTTAAATGAACGTGGTTCTTTATTTATTGACCTCAATGTATTTTAAAAGAAAAATGTTATATTCCTACCATGAATGGAAAGCTGGGATCACTCGTCATCATTAAAAAAACAAACAAAAAACTCTAAGTTTTATCATTCAAACTGCTCGCATGTGGACCGCCTAAAAAATCATCATGCATCAATCAAGGCGTGGACTAGAGTGACGTGAGTGAGCATTATGATCATGCAAGTGAGGGTCAGGTCATGTGCGTGAGGGTCAAGGGCATGCAAATGGGGGTCAAGGTCATTTGAGTGATGGTCGGAGTCCAATGAGTGAGGATAAGATCTTTGTCTTTATGACAACTTTTGATGTTTGTTCATTATGGATGTTGCTCATTAATCTTAAAATTTCAAAAATATTGTGTCAACTATTTTACGTTGATTTCTAAGTTTGTGGCAACTCTTGTCATTTTGGCTCAGGGGCGAGTGCCTCGCCCTCGTCCCAGCCCTGGGTTGCATACAGGAGGAATGTGTCCCCTGTCTGAGAAACCTGTCCTAGCTCAGTGACTTCCTGGGTTGGCATCTGGGAGTAGGTTGGACCCGGCGGGCGGCAAGCACGCATGTACCAGGTATGTGCGGGTGCGGCGTGGAGAACAGTGTGGGCCGAAGTGGTCCACAAATGGATTTTGAGAACTATTTCAAGGCCGAATTAACTTCCAGGCCTGGAGGGACCATTAACTCCTGCTCTCAGACTCCCCTTAATGGACCGCGCGCTCACTTCCTACCCAAGGTAAACCCTCCCCTCCTCCCCCCTCGCTGGCCCCAGGCCTGGTGTTTATAAAGCCATTTGCACTCCCAGGAGAAGGGAGAATGTATGGTGATTGTTTCATCATTAAGTTAACTCTGCGACAACTCAGACGCAGCATGGTGGTGGGGGGGTGTCCCCAGTCCTGTCCTCCTGCTGACCCACGAGCGTCCACTGTTTATAAAGACCACCCAACACAGCGGACAGGTGTAAGACCCAGCTGAGTGAGCCGAGGCTGGGGCTGGAATGCAGACTCGCACCTTGAGTTTAGAGGGTTCTCAGGCGCAGAGTTCCGAACATTTTACAGGCCCTTTCTAGCAAAGCTAATTAACTCCCCGCTCCCTTGGGCGCTGGTGCAGAGCAAGGCATAGGAATTATTGATGTGACCGAGTTTCCTAACAGCTGGTGGGTTGGGGCAGGCTCCTTGGGCTGATCCGAGGGGGCGCTAGGTCTTCGAGGGGTGCACACGTGCATAGGAGCACAGACATGCAGAGGCCCGAAACCCCACCATTCAATATCCTAAAGCTTGCAGGGATCTTTCTGAAATGTGCCATTCTGATGATCCCTCCGAATGATGCAGCTCTCCTGGAAAGGGGGACCCTTGAGACTTTGAGTAGACAACCTCGCATGACTGAGGTACAGTCACAGAGTTAGGGGGTGGGATGAATGGGGAGGCAAAGAGAAGACAGGAAGGCTGGGCTGGAAAGAGGCGCTCAATACCCATTCAGGGCATATACTGAGAGTGGAGGAAGCAGTGCGATAACAGCAATACATACTGAGTGCCTGCCGTGTGCCAGGCATGGGGCTGGAGTCGAGGGACATTAGACAAGGTCTCTGTCCTCATGGAGCCCACAGTTTAGCTGGAGGAGGAACCGGAAGCGATGAACCAACTCCTTATCTTAGCCTCTAAGCCTTTTAAGATCCCGCCCCTGGCCTGGACTTACCTCCCAGAGCCTCCCTTGCTTGTCAAGCTCCAGCCACTTGGCTTTCTTTTGTCTCTTGAATACACAAAATGCATTCCTACCCCAGGGCCTTTGCACTGCTGTTTTCTCTGTCTGGACGACACCTTCCCTGGATTTTCAAGTGGCTCTCTCCTTTCCCACTCTCAGATCTCATCAAAAACACGGCCTCCTCAACAGGCCTTCTCTGACTACCCCTATCGATGTTTTCTTTCCCTTCTCTGTCACTTTCTAGCCTTTCGCTTTGTTTAAGTTTCTTCTCAGCACTTATCACCAACCCGGCTAGCTCTTTGTCTCTGGGTTCGGTGCCTTTCTTCCCCGTGTAAATGTGAGCTCCTTAAAAGTAAAGCCCTTGTCTAGATAAAGGAAGCAAACAAAAAGTTAATAAGTGATCGCAACTTGTGACGCAGCGAGCAGCTCCATGAGACAGCGTAAGGCAGGCAGGTGTGGCCTGTTGGGCAGAGGGTCACAGAAGACCTCCCCGAAGGGCAACATTTACACTGAAGCCTGCAGGACAAGGGGGGGGGGGGCAGCCTGGGAAGCGGCTGGGGGCCAGCAAGAAGGTTTCAGACAGGAGCAGCACCCGCAAGAGAAAAACCCACAACAGGCAAATGGGGGGCATTTTTCAAGGACCTGGAAAGACACCCCCGTGGACAGCCAGGCCCGCCTGGGCCTGAATTCCGGCTCTGCTGCCTCCCAGCTGTGTGTGACCCTTGGGCATGTCACCGTCCTCTCTGGACCTCAGTCTGCTCCAGGATACAATGGGGATTGAGATGCCTTTATGGAATCGTGTTGTAAAAATTATGTAAGATAATATACAAAGAGTATAGCAGGAGCTTAAGCTACATTCATTCTTACACCCCTTCCCTTCATGAGGCTGCTAGGAGACCCCCCGGGCTGCTAGGACTGGCTCATTTAAGAGAGGACCCTCTCCATCCCAATGCCCTGTGCTCACTACCATTGCCCCTCCCAGATCTGAGTCCCTACCTGCCCAGCTTCTTCCTTTTGCACAGCCTGCCTGGCCCTGTGGGTCTTGGTCTACAACCCCCTTGTTGAGAGCTGCCCAGAGATGGCAGTGGAGGCTGGTCCCGCATCAGCAGCTGAACCGGAACCAGACCCCAGACCATCTAAATCCAAGGCCAGCGTTCCCTCCACCACAGGTTAAGGTTGAGAGCCAAGAGGTCGTGATCAATCAACATCAAGGGTGCCCCGCCCTTTCGTTCAAGACCCAGGAAGCAGCAGAGCTGACCTGCCTGCTCAAGCTGAGACACGGGCAGCAGGGTAATAACCACCCCAATCACCGAGCACTTCGAGCCGGGTGTGCTGCGAAGTTCCTTACCAGCGTGATCTGATTTCGCCATCACGGTAACCCCTGGAGGTCAGTATTATACTCCCATTGTATAGATGAACACATTCAAACTCAGAGGTGAAGTGGCTTGCCTGAGACCCCATGGCTATGAAGATGCAAGGTGTGTAATCCAAGCACTGGCAATATTAAAAATCTTTAATCATCGACACAGCGTGGCCACTGGCCAGTCAGAGCAGACACCAGCTGTGGACACACGGGGTGGCGTACACATGCCTACCTGTGGAACATAGGCCCCTGAGAGGCTGACTTCAACCCGTCACGCTGTGTGTCCCCCCACACCCCCTGCCCCAGGAAGTCACTGTATTTGGGATAGAAATGAGGGAGCTCCCTGCTAGGTCGGAGAGCTCGGGGACAGACAGGAGCTCTGGCTCCAGCACCAGGATGTAGAGAATGTGTTATGTGGCCCAAGGTCACATCCATGAGACCAGCTAGCATACCACGAGGGGCAGGGACAACAGAAGTGTGGGCTGGAGTCCAGATGACGTCAAGTGGAGGGACAGGTTGGGTGGTGGATCCGGGCAGAGGAGCTGAGGTTGGTATTTACAGACCCACATGGGCCTGGGGGCACCAATGTCAATGGGATCAGCACGTCTCGACCAAGGGTCACGTAGCTGAACCCGGCCCAAGCTCCTGCACGTTGTCCGGCTGGGATGTGGTGTCTTCCACTCAAGACATGAGCCCTTCGGTCACGCTGCCCGGACTTGAAGCCCAGACCCACCTCCTGTGGAGCTCGGCAACCTTGGCCAAGTTGCCTCATCTTTCTGGGTCTCAGCATCCCCATCTCCAAAACGATTTCTTAAACTTTTTAAGCCCTGTGAGCCGTGTTGAACACATACATCATACTCCCAGGATGATCATATCAAAGACCAATCACTCAGAATGATTAGCTTTTCTTCTGACACTCTCATGCCTGGCACTGCTTAGAAATTTTGCTCGGCTGCTATCATAACGGGAGACCTGAAATAACAGTGGCTTGAGTAAGGTAGGGGGTTATTTTCTTCCCCCTTAAAAAGAAATCCTGGGCTGGCACGGTATGTCCCCCAAATGATCAATATCCCATGTTTATTTTGTCTTTTGCTGTTATCATTAGGGCATAGTTTCCATTGCCAAGGTCACAAAATGGCTGCTGCAGCTCTAACCATCATGTGTTCATTCCAGGCATAGAGAAAGAGGAGAAAGAAAGGGCAAAAGGGTGTTTCAGCTGAGTCAACTCCAGTTTTTAAGGTACCTGTCTGGGAGTTCCATTCAACTGATGTCCTACATCCTGCTGATCAGAAATGCCTGGGCAGCAGTATCTGCAAGGGAAACCAGGAAATGTAGGGGTTTTGTAGTTGGTTTGCTACCAGTCCTAACAAAAGTCAAAGTTTAACCACTAAAGAAAAGGGTGTATAGCTACTGACTGGGTGGGCCACCACAGAAACTGCCTCTTTTTGTTTCCGATGGTTTGCGTACCTGACATATTCCCTTCCTGTTAAAATCATACTGACACTTCGAGGCTTGGCTCAAATGCCAACACTTCCTAAAGCCTTACCCAGAATCCTCTGCCTAGCACGCGTCGCTTCCTGCCTGCATTGCTTAGGACGCTAGCCAGCTGTGGCCACTGAGTATAGAAATGTGGCCAGGGTGACCAAGTAGATTTGTAGTGTTATTTCCTTTTAATTACAACTAAATTAAAAACACAAATGCTGCATTCGCTTATTGAGAACCTTTAAGTACGCTTGGAACAACAGGGGTATACGAATCTACTTTTTCAACTGTACATCTTATGAAATCAAAATACAAATCAAGCGTTTTCGATGAGAAGTTAGCATCTGAATTGAGATGTGCTGTAGTTACACAGATTTTAAAGATGTAGTCCAAAGTAAAAAAGAATGTGAACTATGTCACTAATTTTTATATTATGTATTGAAATAATATATTGGGTATATTGGGTTAAAAACACCTTATTAATGTTATCTGTTCCCTTTCACGTTTTTGATGTGGCCGCTAGGACACGTAAGCTACGTGTGTGGCTCACAGAATGTTTCTGTCGCATACCCCTGCTCTCCAGCTTCCGTGTTCAAGTTGATTGTCGCCCTGCTCCGTGCACAGAAGGGTTTATAGCTACTATGTACTGAGCACTTACTATGTATTAGGCGCCATGCTTTCTTTAACTTAAACATTTTTAAACAATTATGGTTTTACAGGAAGTTTCCAAAAACAAAAATGAGAAAGGGCAGTGAGACCCCGGGTACCATTCACCCATTTCCCCACCACAGAAACATCTTGTGTCACTGGAGTGCAATAATCAGACCAGGAATCAGCTGTGGTACGATTGGCCCATGATTCAGCTTTCACCGGTTCGGGGTGCACTCGTTTGCATGCATGTGGATCATGCTGTGCCGTTTTCCCATGTGTAGATTTGTGTGACTGGCATAGTAGTCGAGGCACAGGCGTGTCCCATCCCTGCCAGGTGCCCTACTGCCACTCTCGCACAGCTACCACGCCCTCTATGCGGTCCCTGGCAACCATTCGCCTATTCTCCATTTTGTTAGTTTCAAAATGTAGCATGAATGAAATCATCCAGTATGCAAGCTTTTGAGACTGGCTTTTTTTCACTCAGCACAATGCCCTTGAGGTTGACTGTGTATCAATGGTTCATCCCTCTCTCTGGCTGCAGAATAGTAGTCCATCCTATGGATGTACCACAGTTTTTTTTATCCATCTGCCAGTTGAAGGACATTTTGGTTGTTTCTACTTTTCTGTAATTGTGCATAAAGCCAGTGTAAACATTCATGTACCAGGTTTTGTATGAACCTAGTGTTTTTACTTCTCTGGGATGATTTTGCACTATGTAACACCATTTCGTGATATAATCCCTGTCACAATAGGCAGCGTGTTTGAGTAGAGGGAAGAATATGGGGTTTGAAGAAACACTCCGGAATTTAGATTTGCCTCGGCCACCTACGTGGGCACTGCTGTCAGTGCAGCTCTCTGTCCAGTGGGTGTGCTAAACACAGTCTCGGGGCCCCGGAGGCTGGGAGATTCGCATGTGCGGTGCCCACGCCCTGCATCGTGCGGCGGGTGGTAGGTGCTCCTCCCAGTGCAGATGCCTTTGCTTGCATGTCCTCCGGGTCTAGCACAGTGCCTAGAACACGGAAGGCAGCGGGTCAAGGAAGGAAGCTGTGGGCAGGGACGATGGGGGACAAGCGAACAGCTGAGCCCAGCTGGGGTTTCGGAACTGGTGGATGGGCTCACGGACTCTGCACACAGCCAGGATCTGGCCTAGACCAGAGGCTGTGTGCTCCAGCTGGATTGGATTCCCTTCTTGGGGTGGCAGGTGGCAGGTGCACGCCACTTGCTCGGCAGGTGCGTGTGACTGGCAGTATCCACAGAGGCTCAGAGGTGTTGGTTGCAACCATGGTGAAGCCTTTCAGAGCCCTCGCCATTGTCCCTACATGGCACTGGAGGCCGGGAAAAGAGAACCCAGCTCTTCTTTGGTGGGTTGGGTAGAACTAGCTGATGGTCACTATTTCATGAGCATTTACTATGCAGCAGAGAGTGTGCATAACACCTCACACCACACCGAGAGGGAGAGACTTTCATCCCTCCGTGTTACAGATGAGAGCAGTGAGCCTCACAGAGGTGATGTTTCTTGCCTATCTCTCTCTGAGCTCAACACCCTTCATCTGTCCCTGTGCTGTACAACTCCAGGATAGCCAATCCCCCCTCTCTGTCACCTATATGCCATCACACCGACCCTTCACCTCCCCACCAACCAAGTGGAAGAAACCAATAAGGAACCACGCAGGGAAGGGACTAATGTAGCCCAAAACCCACTTAGAGTAAGGCTTGCCCTATGATTGGAGGTACAAGTGTAGGCTCTTTTACTGAGCAAACAGAAAGTCCCTCCAATCTGACTTATATCTAAATGAAAATGTATTGGTTCCATGAACTGACATGTGTAGGTTTCAGTGTCAGGCACAGCTGGATCCAGGTGCTCAAGCAATGTCAGAATCTCTCTCTCTCTCTTAAATTGACTTCATTATTGAGTAGCCTCATTCTCTGTAGGGACAAAGATGGTCACCATCAGCTCCATGGCTGCCTCCCATCAGCTTAGCAATCCCAGTGAGAAAGGAAAGCACCAATTCTCAGAGTTCCCCTCCAAGTCCCAGGACTGACCATCACTGGACCACATATGGCATGTGCCCAGTCCTGATCTAGTAGTCACTGTGTAGCCAGGAAAATGCAACACGTGAATTGACCAGCCTGGGACACATGCCCACCTCTAAATCTGGGGGCAGGGCATCCCCTCCATCCAAGCAAAGACTGACAATGAGGGTAGGATGATTTCCCAAAGGGAAAAAAAATGAATGCTATTCTCAGGAGGTATAATGGCATCTAGACACATCAAACAAACAATGCAGAGTGCCACCTCCAGCCCCACCTGTGTCATCTTGGGGACTGGGGGTGCTCTGTGGTGAGGGATGTTGGGAAAATTCCCGCTGGCTTTAGGGGACCAAAGTGGCAGTGTCATAGTGGCCGCCAGACATTTCTAGGGCAACTGTTTGGGAAAGACAAGCGTTCAGGCTGTGTGAAGCTCGCAGTTATCTACTGTGTAATCTTTATGTAAGCTTTCTCTCTCGGTTCTCATGGACTTCAGTTCTTCAGAGATACTGAAACTGGGAGATTCACATCGAGGGGCAATTGTCAGAAGCTCACAAGCCAGTGAACTTGATTCTGTCTCTAACTTGAACCTGGCAAAGAGAGGTAGGGAAAAGTCAGGGAGGTCCCCAGCCTTCCATGCCTGTAATTCTTTACATTTGGGGTCAAAATCACAGCCAAAGACTTCCACTAGCTGATTCACAGAGTCTGGGTCGGCCTGGAGCTCCTTGTAAACCACTAAGCTGAAGAGGTTCATGAGGTCCTGCTAGCTCATTTAAAATTCACAGCTTTCCCCTGTGTCATTTTTGTTCAAAACACAGGTCAACCCTAAGAGCCACCACACAAGAGAGCAATATGCTCTTTGGCCCTGAATCCTTCAGCTCTGGCTGTACAGGAACACTTTTTTTCCCCCTTTAACACAGGAAATGCAGGAAACCAGCACCAGCTGATTTTTTAGAAAGAGGGGGTAGGGAGGCGCGCGCACACACACACACACACATACACACACACACACACACACACACACACACACACACACACCCCAAATAGTAAAAGCTTTTCAACTTGTCCAGAAACTTGCCCTCAGTACTTCTGGACATGTTTGGGCTGGGCCTTTGTGACATCACACCAGCAATCAACCAATGGGTGGGTGGCTCTGACTTCCTAATCTGCATATTGCAGTCCATTGGTTCAATTTCAGGGTCATCAGTGTTGTGGTGGTTTCTTTATATTCAAGGTTACCCACGTCAGAGAGAGGACAAACTCCCCTTTGGGCCTTCCTGCCCAGCTAGATTTAAGGATCGGAATTGGCATTGGCTCCGAAAGTCCCTTCTGGGAAAGGGGCCTTGTGGAGGTTATGAAATCCAGCAGGGCCTGGAAGGAGCAAGTTGGCGATCCAGAAGGGATGCAGGCAGGGGTTGGCTCTGTGACCCCGTCTTTCCTGTTTCCACCCCACCAACACCCCTTCCCCTGCATTTCCTAAGTGATTTAATTATCTATCCCTTATCTCAGTCAGCCCTGAAGTTTGGGTGAGGAGAAATCAGACACAGATTACCTGAATCATTATGCTTGATTTTATCCTACAAATCGGTAGCTCAGGCATGAGAAGAGAATACGCAGATGTGTGCACGACCACAGGCGTAATTTAAGACCCCCAGATTAGCAAGGGGGAAACATTTGGGTTGCTTACTGTTTTCTCTGAAGCACCATTTTTCTGAAACGATCATAAGGGGGTTTTTGTTTGTTTCGTTTTTAGCTGTCTGGAGGGAGGGCTTGGAAAATAGAAGGATTTGAAGCAGCAGGGTGTATGTAGCTACTAGTGGCAAGAAAAATGTGGGGAGATTGTGGCATGAGAATATCGCCTGGTTTCCCTCGTTCAGGTATCCTTTAATTGGGGTTTGCTGTGCCTCCCCTCACATGAACTTCTCTTGACCTCAGTGCCATGGATAACCATGGCATCTATTAGAACCTGGGCTCTCAATGCCCAGGGATTTGGTTCAACAAGTCGGGTCAGAAATAAAGGAATTTTAACAGGTGTCCCAAGCCTTCCCGCCTGAAGAGGTCCACCCTTGAAACGCTCTGCCTTGATTTTTAACTATTTACCTCAATGCTCCCCACAAACCACTGGGCTATCTCAGCAGCTAACCCATCTTTGCATGCACACTTCATCTCTTTGATTGCCTGCCATGCTCAAAAGGTGTGTAGGAACTCCTAATCCACACATAAACACGGACTTGAACTTGAAACTCCACCGTAACTATGAAGAGCGGTGGAACATCCATGACTGTGCCTGGAGGACCTCTTACCACAGGGGCCGTTGTGCATCAAGGGCCTGATGTCCCCAGGGTTGCTGCTCCCAGCCGATGAGAACAGCAGCAAAACGCCAGCGGCCCTGCAGAGCATCCTCAGACTGCGTGGTCGTCTGAGATGCTTCCACTGGGCCTTCCTTCTACCCTCTCCCCCTCATTCAGGGCCTGAGGGGCCTTGGAACCTTGGCGGACTCCCTCCCTATGCTCTCTCACACGCACCTTTCCCCTAATGAAATCCTCCTCTCAGTCTCACTCCCCTGCCCTGGGAGAACCAGGACTAATAGGAACGGTTTGGACGTAGAAATGAATAGCATCAAAGTATAACAGCGATTGCATTTCGGGCCTTCCTTTTATTGAGAAGCCCCTTCTTTCCTTGCACCCTGATGACCTTCTGTTCAGGGTGCAGGGGGTGGGCGGGGAAGAGCCGAGTCCAGGCCATTTCAGGAAAGCAGAGCACGTGATGTAGGGGAAACCCATCTAGGCAGGAAGAGGAAGGGAAACCACTCTTTTGGAGGACTTCAGGCATCATTTGTGTAAAAACAATGGTGTTCTGTTACCAAGTCAGCCTTCTATTTTCAGTCAGGGGACCCATCCACCACTTCCTACTTCTTCGCTACTTCTCTGGCTACTCTACTTTTCCCCCCAGGTGATGAAATAATTTCTACCCAGACGCATTCTCCGATTTGAACCTCGTTTCTAGACTGTGTCTGCTCACATCCTTCACTTCAGTGAGTTCACATTCCCAGGTGCCGCCGGGCTGTGAGTATCAGCTGGAAGGAGACATGTGTGTCGGGGGAGGGCGCCGACCTCACTTGTCCTGCGTTCGTTTGGCTCCTCACTCCGCCGCTGTCTCGCTCCAGGACCGTCACACGGTGTGCCTGCCTCAGTTTCTCTTCTCATCCCAGGGACAGACAAGGGCCCCGCTTCCTCTCTGTGCTTATTTAGAATCTGAGAGTTCTTTAAAAGCCCTGTCCCCATTTTCTGTGGGTAGAGTTTGCAGTCGTTGTGTTTTCAGTAACTTCCCCAACTCTTGCCTTTTGGGCAAAAACACCACGTTGGCTTTGCTTTCGAGAGGGGTGGGTCGATAAAGTCTTCCTCTGGGCCGAGAGTGCCTGGCGGGCCCTCCTGAGCCTGGTTCACAGAGCACAGTGTTGCATTCTGAACAGCTGAAAGCAGGGAAGGCCTCTTGGGACAGCCCAGCTTCCCCCCAGCGGAGGAAGTGGGCCTGGTTGCCAGGGCAGGGATTCGGGTCAGCAATTCCCTGGCGGTCTCTGCGTGGAACCCATTGAGTATCTGGCACTATTTTCTTTTTTTAAATCCTCATCCAAGGATATGTGGATTGATTTTTAGAGAGAGAGGAAGGGAGGGTGAGAAAGAGAAACGTCGATATGAGAGAGAAGCATCAGTTGGTCGCCTCCTGCACGTGCCCCGACCAGGAATCAAACCCGCAATCATTTGGTGCACGGGATGGCACTCCAACCCGCTGAGCCACCCGGCCAAGTTCGAGTCACACACTGCGGTCCTGAGTTTTCCTTGCTGGGACGTGGGGCGCTGCGGTAAACTCACAGAGCTCTCACACTTCTGTTCTGGCTCTCGACACGCCACACTGCCTGTTCGCATGGGTCTCTCCCCAAGAGGTTTCCGTGTAACAACTGGGGATGTCTCAGCAGCTATCAAATCTCCGGTGCCTGGCAAGCGCCCGGCACACAGTAGGTACTTAAAAAATGTTTGAGGAGTGAAAGCTGGGACGAGAGATCAGGAAAGGCTGGTGTTAGCAACCCAAAAAGATCCGCAGGTATAGACATCCTGCTCTAGGTCCCGAGGCCACGTGGACCCAGGGTCCTCGCTTAGGCTGAGCCTTCGCTCACAGGTGCCCAGGTGCCGAGGGAGACAGTGAGAACTTTCACTGCAAAGGGAAGGCAGAGTTCGGTGACATGATTGCGGGTCACAAAGTCAAATGCGACCCTTTATCCAGGAAGGAACCGTGAGATCACAGTGATTCGTTTGCATCGAATGCTGGCTTTGTGGCTGGGGCGAGACCTGCCAGCTTAAAGGCACAGGGCCAAGCCAGGCCCCATCAAATGTCTAAACATTGGAACAAACCCAGGATCGGGCCTCCCAGGCCCAGGCATGCAGGGCCAGGAGTCTGCAGCTGGGTTGGGTACTTAGGGTCCTTCCAGGGGAAAGTAGAGCCCTTGAATATCCAAGTGATCCCCAGCCCCAGACAAAACAGAGGGGCGACTCAGTGGAGAGCCAGGTGGATGATGGCACAGGAGAATCAATACCTAACAGTTATTCCTGGACAGCTGAGATTGGGAACCTATTGTATGAAGAGTTTTCCTTTCCTTCCCTTCCCTTCCCTTCCCTTCCCTTCCCTTCCCTTCCCTTCCCTTCCCTTCCCTTCCCTTCCCTTCCCTTCCCTTCCCTTTCCTCCCCTTCCCTCCCCTTCCCTTCCCTTCCCTTCCCTTCCCTTCCTTTCCCTTCCTTCCTTTCCTTCCCTCCTTCCTTTTATGTGTGGGTCCAGCAGAGAAATAATGCCATACCCAGTTATCTGGTGCATGAAGTTGGGAAACTAGTCTTTGGTCTTGAGGTCTTGAAGTCTGAGCAGGGCCAGGTGTAATGTAACTCACTCTCAGAAGAGTGACAAGACAGGTCAGGAAGTCTAGGCCAAGGCTCAGTTGGTAGGCAGGGTATTAAGTAGACCCAGTTTCCATGGGTTGGCTAATGCAGAAGCAGGATCCCAGGTACACGCATGCACACACATACTCCCCATGCTTCAACCACCAGTCTAGTTGACCTTCCTGGTGCAGACAGCTCTGGACTGCCAATGTAAGGATTACCTACCTAATGATCCCAACGCCTAGCAAACTTCCCCCTGCCTGAGCCAAGGAAGTTCTATGTTGGCCAAAAAAGAACATAATTCGGAAGGTAAATTTGCAGAATTCAAATTGCATAATGCTTTCCAAAGTCTAATAGAAATTATTATGGATTAGCACAGACAGTGACGGGGTGGGAACTGCGGGGCCCACTCATTCATGCATTCAGTCCCTCGCTCAGCAAATGATAATGTGTGAGGGGGGAGGGGAGAGCATGGGGGTGGGGGTGCGGGGGTGGGGGGAGGTGGGGCCACACCTGCCCTCCCAGCTTTCTACCTAATTCTGAGCAGCAAGTGGACAAAGGGAGATGCTGCAGACTCAGGGTCCTAGATTAGACCTTGAGAGAGAATCAGAAATGAGATGCCAGACCTGTTGAGGACACTGGGGATGGGGGTTGGGCAGGGCATGCAGTGGAATGAGAACCCCAGAGCCAGTCAGGTGTCAGGGTGGTTGAGCCCTTCTTGTCCCTTCAGGAGGCTCCTTCGGGCCCCAACAAGCCCCAGCCTGCCAGGCTGGATGGAGGAACTTCTTCCTCCAACGAACCTGTGCCAGGTTTGTGGCTTAGCAAAGGGGGCTCAGCTCTCCTGTGTTCCTGCCTTGGTCTCACTCCTAGCACCTGAGATCTAAATTGCTGAGCCTGCCTGGTAATCTGACTCTAGACCCCAGACACCCGTGACTTTGGTTTGGTGCTCTTGGCTCTGAACCAGTGCCTGTCCAGGATCAACCCCACTCAATCAGTCAGGATTACCTGTGGCTCGGTGCATAACCAAAACCATCACAGCGGCTAAACACACGAGGGCTTATCTTTTCATCAAACAAAAATTGCAGTGTTGGTTGAGTGGCTCGGTCATGTCCTGACTATCGCCTCTGAGAATCTTTTGACTACTGGCTCATGGTCACACTGTGGCTGCCACAGCTCCAGCCCTTACTTTCCCAATTCAAGGCAGGAAGATGACGGCAAAGGCAATGCCAGCTCTAACTTCATTTGCCAAGAGAGCCAAAGCCTTCTGCTTAGGCCTCATTGGTCAAAACTGGGTCACGTGGCCACACTGACCCAGCCTCAGAGGCTGGCACTTTGCTACCCCAAACAAAACTGCAATCTACTATATGATGGCCTGATGTAACAGGTTGCAGTGGAAGAATCTGGAGGCATGAAAGACTTGGAAGCAGAAGAGGAGAAGAAGGTCTCCTTCATCAGTGAGAATCAATGAAACCTGCAAGACCAAGTCACGGGGGGTTTGCTCCTCACAGGGAACAGCGGGGTGAAACAGGAACTCGGATGGCAGAAATTTCAAAATTTCAGGAAAACTGCAGTGAGTACAGAAGCAGAGCGATAAGGAAGCCGCAGGGCCACAGGCTTCGTTGAGTCAGGGGCTTTCGGTCACATATGAGGCACTCGCTGTCCATTATTTGTTCTTATTTCCCTGCGTGGTTAATTATTGCAGCCGGTGTCTGATAAGGCAGCAGCCCTCCTGCCCGGAAAGCCAGGGTTATCTGCAGTTTCACGGTCGCGTCATACAGTAATGAAGCAGATAAGCTGCCAGGTGGAGGCTTCTGGGACAGTCATGACAAACTCTGCTGAGAAGTAGGAGCGAGAGGTGGGGACTATCGATGACAGAAAGAGACCGCAGAGCGATAGGCCAGAAGCAGTGATGTGGACTGACCCAGCAGCCCCCTGGACCTCGAGAGCCAGCTGCTTGGGGCCTGGAGAACCTACGTGTTGACACCCCAAAGGGAGGCTTCTGTTGTAGGTGTGTAACCCTCATTTCCTCAACACACCCCACGTAGCAGGTACTGGCTCACCTGCTGTCAGAGGAAGCGGTCTCAAAGAGGCCCTTTTTGAGCTTAAACTCTTGCTTATTGGGTTCTGTGCAAGCCCTTCCCGTGCTTTAACTCAGAAGTCTGCAGATCACAGCCCATGGGCCCAATCAGGATGGCCACCTGTTTTATTTCACCAGCGAGCTAAGAAGATTTTACAATGTTCTGGGGGAGAAAAATCAAAAGAAGAGTAATACTCTGTGATACAGAAAAGCTACATAAATTCACATTTCAGTCTTCACAAACAAAGTTTTCAAACAGCGTCACTGAGATACACTTCAGCTTATGTGAATGAGCCCACCCGGCGCAGGCTGTCTTATAGGGTGCCTCCCAGTTGCCAGAGGTGGTGAGCGTCTTTTCGTCTCGGTTAATACAGACCCGCAACACTATTTTTCATTGATTTTTTTTGAGAGAGAGAAACATTAATGTGTTGTTTCACTTATTTATGCATCCATTGGATGTACCCTGACCCGGGATCAAACCTGTAGCCTTGGCATATCAGGATAATGCTCTAACCAACGGAGCTACCTGGCCAAGGCCCCCCAGCACCATTTTTGATGGCTGCATAGTACTCCCTCACAAGAAAACAGCATCAACACAACAAACTCCCTACCCATGAGTGTATCAGGGGTGTTTTCCATAAGCAGGACTTTTGTTGTTGTTGTTAAGAAAAATAAATCATTTCTCCCAACCACCAGATTTTGGTTTTTCACCTTCTCGTCTTGTCTGTGTGCACGCGACATAGTTTTAGGTGGTTGGTACCATAGCGAACATCCCATTTATATTCTGCGAAGCTTACCGCATTGAAAACATTTCCCCGTGTTGTTTTACAGTTTTCATCCAGCTTTCTCTTGCTCCAGGGTCAGCGGACTTCACATCCCTTTTTTGCTTGCTTGTTGGTTTTAACAATCTGTCAAGAAAGCTTGAAAAAAATCACTCTTAGGTCGTTGGCCCTGTCCAAACAGGCCTCAGGCTGAAGTCAGCCCTTGGGTCTGCCAGCCTGCAGGCCACCCTGCCACCCTGTCTCTGCGCTGCAGGGAAGGTCTCTATGTAAACAGCTTTTTCCTTCTTTTGAGCCATTTCCTTTGGATAACTTCCCAGGCAAGAGATGGCTGGATCAATGGAGTTTGAATGGTCCCTGACGTACGTTGCTGTATTACGAAATCGTGCCAACCAGCAACTTCCGACCATGTCGGCGTCTTGCAACCTCACCAGCGTTTGGTATCATCAGTCTACATTTTATGCTAATTTAGTAGATACAAAATTATCTTGTTTTTGTTTCCATATCCCATTGTTCTCAAAGTAGGGTGTTTTTCCCCCCCTGTATTTGATTGTTCTTTGTTGAGTAACTTTAGAGAAGCTGATGGTAGACTCAGCTGAAAAGGAGCAATCCTGAGCCCCTTTCTTCGGTTCTTTCTTTAGAGATGAACTAGATGCTCCTCTGGTTCAAATGCGAGTTTGGATGTAACTTCTCAGCGAGTTCTGCTGCGTTAAAATGGCAGAGAGAAGCCCGGTGAGGCCTTATTGCTCCGTGGCAGCAAAAAGGACTGGAAAGTAGGTCGAGGAATTAATCCTGCTGGTTCCAGTAATTAGAGTAGACAATGGGGTCGAAAGTTCAGGCCGAGCTGGGAAGGCAGCCGGAGAGTCTCCTACCAGCCCGGGACACATGGCCCCTTGCCCTGGGCACCGCCCCGGGGCCAGGCTTCCCCACCGTGGAGATCCCAGAGTGCCTTTTCTTTTTCGCTTCTTGTTTAAAGAGACATTTTTGGCTTTTCCTCCCAGGAGAAGTCAGGTGGTCCCAGAGGCAGGACTGAGCACCTTCCTCCCCTCCACAGGGAATTCTTGAGATTATGTTCCTCCTCGACCTTCAGCACCTGGTGAGAGGTGTTCATTCTCCATCTCTCATCGGTTCCAAAACAACGGGAGATGCTCCTTTTATTTTCAGCACGGCTTTGCACATTAGATGCATTAAAATAACGAACACATGCTAATAAGGCTAATGAAGATGGGACTCTGGCAGAAAGATTTCAATTGTGAGGTCGTGGTTGAACTAAATCATAGATCCTTCCGAACAATTTCTTGCCAAGTATTTTAAATAAAGCCCAGATGACAAACACAATTGGCTACCGAAGCCAGCTGGATAATGTGACTAAGTGAAGGAAGCTATTGGATGTGTGACAATAGGGAGCAGTGGGGACTACGGTACATGAAAGTGTACATTCTTGCCCCAAAGCATTTACACTCCAATTTTTAAAAGTCATGGCTCCAGCCCAGTCCAATGAAACATATCTGCCTGCAAGGCTGAACTTGACCCCCAGGGACCCCAGCTTGTGAATTCCAGAAGGGCCAGTGGCTCCGTCCATCTCTCAGCCACCCTCTAGCCTCATGCTTCCCTTTTGCCACTTCCCTGCCCTTCCTCCTCTCCTCCTTATAGGCTCACCTTGATTCTGCTGTGAAAAAAAGCCAAACTGTCTCCCAAAGGATCCACTTGGGGTGGCTGGGCGGCGCTTCCCCAGATAACCATAGCGTGGTGGTGTCTGCTGTGGGCAGAGGCAGAGCACATCCAGACACCTTCAGCTGTAAGGAACAGAGATCCACTCAGGCTCCCCCAAGCAAGGCAGGGTTTCCTGTGAAGACACAACCCTCTCGGACACCAAAACAGAGGATCCCTGCAGCCTCCCCAGTGAGGGAGAGCTCCTGGGAGGCTTTCCAAGGCTGCGATGGAGGCAGGTCCCCAGCCCTGGGAACTGTGTGCAGGCAAGTGTCTGAAGTGGGTCTGTTTCATGTGATTCAGGAGCAGATATATCATTCCGCTTAATAAGCTTGGGGTTTTGACTGTTTCCAACGAAGTAGCCAATGGGCAACCACCAGGAATACAACTCGCTGCGGAGAACCACAAAGACACACCCACCCATCTGTTTTCCCAACCAGCATGGAGAATCCAACTTTCCACCAAGGCCTCAGCAACGAGTTGATAAAGCCTCATTAATTAAGCTTAACAAGCTGTGTGAGGCCACCACTGAAGGAGCAGCAGGATTCCTCCTTCCCGGGTGCTAAATGGGGGCCCTGCAAAATGAGTGGGGGCAGTGAGAGAAAGCCCACCTGGTCTGATGCCCGGCCTTGGGTCTCCCAGGGGTCCCTACTGGGTCCAGTCTGGTGTTCGATTCCGGGGGTCAGAGCTGGGATATAGGCAAGCAGGACATCCCACAGAGCGAAGCGTGGGTGGAGCCAGAGATGACCGTGAGCTGAGGGCTCGGGGAGGTGGATGGTCAGGGTCAGTGAATCGGCGTTGGATCAGCAAGCGCAGGGCGATGACAGTGGCGCCAGCGGCAGGAGTCCGAGGCAGGGGATGGAAACAGGGAGAATGGGAGCCCAGGGAGGAGTAAGGGCGGAGATGCCCCGGCCATGCTGATCTTCTGGCGATGTCTTAAAAATACCAAGTGCTTTCCTAGCTCAGGCCTTCGAGCTGGTGGTTCCCCGACCCGAAGTGCTCTTCTCCCCATTCTTGGCCTGGCAGATCCTTTCTCAGGGCTCGTTGTCACTTTGTCAGCCAGGCCATGGAGAGTCAGTGCTCATGAATGTCGCCTACCCAACATCCACCCCAGTTTGGGGGCGGGTAACAGCTTCATTTTCGGCGTGTGAGTCAGCTCGGCTGCAGTTACAAACAACCCCACGTTTGGCGGCTTACAGCACGTTTATTTCATGTCTGTCGCATTCCAGCAGCTACACCTCTGCTCCACGCATTTTTAAATTCTGGGACACGGGTTGAAGAAGGAGTCCCTCCTTGGGACAAGTTGCCCTTTATGGCTGATGGGACACAGCAGGTGACAAAACCGAATTGCACAATGTCTTTTAAAGCTCTTGGTTGGGCCTTAGCATATGAATGTGAGTCATATCCGCTGAAATTCCATTGGCCGACACGAGTCACGTGCCCAAGCCCGTCAGGGATGGGGAAGACCCCACCACTTCTGAGGGTGGCTGCCATTCGCATGGCAATTACAAGTTGTGTAATCCTGTTACCGGGAAGGGAGCAAATAGCCGGGAACAATAATACAGTTGCCCACAATTTCCTACAAGGTGGTCGGCTGCAAGGAACAGCAGAATACCTGACGAACAATGGCTTTAAATAAGTAGAGGTTTCTTTTTCTCGCAAAACGAGATCTCAGGGGACTCCAGACTTGGTTCGGCCGCACATCAATGCCCAGAAGAGTGTGTCTCTGTAAACTTCTCGGGCTTTCCCCCTGGTTGTAAGACCCTGATGGCTGCCATTCTCCAGGTTCAGAACAGAAGGATGTGGGAAGTGGTGGTGGCGACCATACCTGTCCCTTTTATTCAAAAAACACAGGTTTTTCCAGAACAGCCTCCTCCCCACCCATCTCCAGTCCCAGCAGCCTGTTTCACTGGCCAGACCTGTGTCATGTTGCTACCTCTTTCTGCAAGGGAGGCTGGGAAAACAAGGATTTCGTTTTTCTCAGCCTTGGCAATGGAAGCAGGCAGAGGGGAGGGAGGTGGAAATGCGCATGGGCTCGGCCAGCCAGTGTGGTCTGCAGTAGAATCCCTATGCCTGCCCCTGTCCCCACCATTCCATATGGTCTTGGAGCAACATGCCCTGCACGGCCACCTCCGTCACCAGCAGGAGAGGGACCCTGGATCCAAGTGAACCGGGGACCAGGAACGGCTGGGCTTGCACATCCTGTATGCAAGACATTTAAGACACGCCACTCCTGGCTCCCTAGACCCCCCGGGTTTCTCTGGTTCCTGTCCTTCCGGGGCCTTTCTAGATTTCCCATTGCTTCCGTGGCCACCCCACTTCTCCCCCACCGATGTCCAGCGTCATTTTCTATTGCTTGTATCATCCACCGAACCCTGGCTGGTTCACCCTCCTTAACCACTGTGTTTAAATAGGAGCTCCCCTGCTATTCTCTCCTGCCATGCTCGCTTGGCTTTTTTAAGTGCCGAAAACTGTATGATTGCTGTGCTTCTGCCAGACTGTAAGCTCAGTGCAGGTAGGGAAGGCGACAGGCTCGAGTACCTCGTGTGCCCCAGAACTGACACATGCCTGATACGTGGTGAATCGTGAATATTTAAGCCTTCATGAATATTTAAGTGTGCAAGGGAGGTCCTCAGCATTTGGAGGTCAGAGCTGGAATTCGAGAGTCATTTATACATACTAGTTATCTAAAGTCCTGTGTGGGTAACCCCTTGTGCTTTGAATGCAGGGAGTCAGAGTTGACGGAGGGGTGGCCGGAAGTGTCAGGACTATTTAAATAGAGAGGGTGGGTGACTAAAGCACCCCAGGGGAGAGACCTCTGCATTTGCAGAGAAGGGGCTCTCAAATTCATGTGACCTTTGGCTCACTTAGACAAGGCCGAAGACCCTTCTGCTCACCTCCACCCCCAGTTTCCACTCTCTGAGCTGTGCGGTGGGAGTTGTACAGCGTCGGCAAACACGGAGCCGGAGCCAGGCCTCCCGCAGCTGAGCTCGCGGCACACCCGCTCGCACACTAATTTTAGTTATGACTAGTAAGTTGCAGTAACTCAGGTTCCTAGAAAGTGGCACTTAGTCATGCATAACGCTGGGAACCCATGCGGTGTGAGTGGTGTTGCTTGTTCTGAAGAATCAGAGGGAGAAGAGTGTGGCCTTTCGGGGTCAATTCGTGGCCTTTGGGAGAGAGCTATGGACCCACTCAGTGGGTTGCGGGTCCAGAACCCAGAACGACTCCACTCTGCCCTGCAGATGGCAGAGGTGGGTGCGGGGGGCGGGGCCCCGGCGCCCTCGCCAGGGCCTGCATTCCCAAAGGGCAGCTGGGATTGTCCATCGGATGAATAAACAATACCTCCTACACAGAGACAGATGACTAGATGTTCAGCGCTGGTACAAGGGGAAAAAAAATGCAAATTTTTTTAAAAGCCAAGAATAATTCATAGTGGCTTTTTGTTGTTATGCCTCTTCTCCAACAGCGGGGTCTTGTGCAGGTTGTGGAGAGTTCTGGAAGGCTGTAAGAGGGTGTCCTGGTACGGGACAGAAGGGAGCCTGGGAACCAAGGCTGCAAGGGAGAAGCGAGGGGCTTGGTCTGCGCTTCCTGCTGCTACAGAAGCCTCCAAGGAACACATGCATTCCCCCTCTGTCCCGATGGCAAAACCTACCTGCCCCTTTGCCTCCTGAGGACGGCACTCACTTCCTCATTGCCAAGGCAAGCAGGTAGAGTTGCATTTGCATACGTTAAATGCGTGTTTGGTGCAACTCGCTGGTTATACACTTTTAACATGATTTTTCAACATTACATTAAAAAAAAAAGTCATCAGGAGTCCCTTGCTGTCCACGTCTCAGCTCTGCCTCCTTTGGGGTGGCTCCCTTTGAGGGCAAGACCTCCCACAGAGAGTCCCCAGCCGCTCCCGGCTCACATTCTACCAGTTTAGCGATCCTACGGAGAAAAGAAAGCCGCTCTCCCCATGGCTTCAGCCAAAAAATAGCCGCCATTCACTGAGTGCTTCTTCAGAGCCGAGCCCACCTCCTGAGCACGTTACCGGGATGCGCTCATTTATCCCTCACAATGACACTCTGAGCTCTGATGTCGCTGCTATTATTATCCCGCTTTAAAGCTAGGAGGCCGAGGTTACATAAACTAGCCCAAGGTCGCAGGGCTACTAAATGACAGCTAGAGCTGCTGAAGCTCTTAATGGGGCTACCACTGCGACCTTGGACTTCCCTGCAGCTAGTCCCTAAATCTCTGGGATTGGGTAGGCCCCCCCCCCCCGTATTGAACAACGGTTAGTGAGTTATGGGCTCTGTTCCAGCTACTTCGTGGGTGCGGTCTCATTTTTCTCCTCCTTTCCCAGATGAGGAAACAGAAGCTCAGAGAGGTTAATTAACTTTCCCAAGCTCACACAGAGAGAAAGTGGGGAAGGAGTGGATTGGAAGCCAAATCTGCTGGATTCTAAAGCTCCCCACATAGGGCCTTTGCACTGGTGGTCCCTGTGCCTGGACCACCCCTTCCCCTGTCTCCCATCCCTTCCTCCAGTCTTGCTTCAGCCAGGCCACCCCTGAGTAATCTCTTTAAAACCACAAGCACTCCTTCACCTCCTCCTAATCCCACCTTACCTGGCTCTACTTTTTCTTCAAGAGCACTTAGAGCCTTTCAATACACTAGATCATTTGCTTATTTATTATGACTTGTTGCTTACTGTTTATCCCCCCTGCTAGACTGTAAGCTTAATGAGGGCAGGGACCTGATCTCTCCCAATTTTCTAGGATAGGGCTGTGCACAGTAGGTGCTCAATACATATTTGTAAAAATAAATGTTGCCGTGGCGTGGGTCCTGACAGGTGGAAATGACCCCTGGGCTGTGTCTTTAATTCTGTATCGAGTCCAGTCAGAGGGGCCAGGAGCATGGAGGGTCCTACAGGCACGTGGACCCAGACCACCCGATGGTCCATGATAGGGTTAGGGGCCAGGAGGAACCCAAGCCCTGTGGAGGTCAGCTGCCAAAAACTGGCGAGGAGTTAGAAAACACAGTGAAGGGGCTACATCTTATTCTGAGATAGCTGTTGATCACACAACAGGAATTCCAGAAAAGCCCCCCCACTGAAAGTCTACGAGTGATTCCGGCTCTGGGTCTCGAGGCGCGTCCCTGCCTCAGTTTCTTCTTCTGCGAGTGAGCATTGATTACGAAGATCAGTATGTGGTTAGGGTTATGTGAGGGTGAGGAGCCAAAACAGAGTCGCTTGGACAAAGAAATAATTTGTTGGAAAGTTGTGGGGTAGCCCTGGAGTTAAGGAAGAGAGGAGCCAGCCACCCCCCACCCCAGGAAGAGGACAGACCTACAGCTGGTGGCCGCAGGAAGTCGTATCCAATGACCACCAGCTGGCTGGGCAGGGGTCCACACTAGGCTCTGGAGTCCAGCTCCTGGGTGCAATCTTGCCCCGGCCTTTCTCTGATCCCCTACCGTGATCCAGGCTCTGTTCTACAGCCTGAGGCAGGGGCGTGGGGGAGGGCTGTGAACAAGACAGACAAAATTGCACCCGAAGAGCCTCATGGTGGGGAAGACAAACCATAATCCCATTAACAAGTCAGAGACTCCTAGCTCCTGACCAGTGCTTTGAAGAAAATAAAACAGGATCGATCGGAAAAAGGCTCTTAGAGGAGGCGGCATTTGGGATGGGCCTTGTAGGAGTTCTGTGGGAAGGGATAGAAGGAGGAATCCCCTAGACTTGAGAAACAGCAGAATAAATGCTCAGGGGACAGAAAGTCCAGGGCACGTCTGGGAATGGAGATCAGCCAAGGAGGAGCGGGGGTGTGGGAGCAGGAAGAGAATGTTGCCGTCACACCGCTGAGAGGCCCCAAGAACTGAGTGAGGCGTTTATCTGTGGCCTCTCAGTTCAGGTGGCTTGAATACCCAGTACCAGTTCCCGCAAAGCAGACCTCTGTTTCCCAGCCCTGCAGGCACCTGGCCCCCCCCTGCTGCGGTGGGGGGCTGCCCCCGGAAGAAGGAGGAGGGAGCGCTGAACAGAGGAGAAAAAGAGGAAGCCGCCGTACTCTAAGCCATTCATTCACTCAGCAACTATGGACTGAGCACCTACTGTGTGCTGAGTCACGGGATCTTGGGCTCCAGGATCTGTCCTCCTGTGGTCCCCTTTCTACTAATGGACTCAACTACTCTCCACTTGCCTTTGATTATTTCAGTTCTTCAAGTTTAGATTCCTAAAAGAAGTTTGATTCTCTTGTGTTTTGAGTGCAGTTACCTTACAGGCCGTGTACTCTGTCCAGTCAGGGCCCAACATGAGACACGAAGCGGCTGACCATTGCTCCCCACTGCAGGGCAGTTTCCATGCACACAGAAGTCTGGGAGGACAGGCTCCACGTCACCGTAACCGCTGACAGGCACCAGTGAGCCTTGGAGCATAGGTCAGCCCTGTACCGTCCTTTACTTAGACCAGTGTATCATCCCGACTTCGTCCGGAGACATCTTCATGGGCCTTGCTAGAGTCCCAGGCCAAGGTCATGGATTCAGACCCTGGGCCAGGGGGAGAAAAAGTTATGAACTCTCCCAATTCAGAGGGTGACAGTGACACAGATGCAAATTGTTACTGACACATTTTGCCGCTGCATTTGCATGAAACCAGTTGAATACTGTTGAGCGATGTGTACTTTGAAAGGGTCCCCGTTCCCCATGGCAGGGATGGGAGGCGCAATTAGCTAATGACTGGTAATCTCTGAGGAAGGGGCAGAACGGGACAGAGCGGGGAACAGGAATTCATACATTCCCGTGGGGTTGTACATTGGGCCTGTTTTTCTGAAGAACAATTTGGTCATAGGTATTAAACACTAAAAATACACGGTCCCTTTGGTCCAGCAATTTTAGGAATTTTCCTTGGGATGCAATCAGAGATGTGTGTGAAAATGTTCCCCCAAGGTGGTTCACTGTAGCAGTAATATAATCCCGAAAAATTAGAAGTAAATGTCCAGCATATGGGGACTAGTCCAGCATATGGGGACTGGCTGAATAAATGATGGTACGTCCATGTGACAAACTCAATATAGTCCAAAAAGGTTACCCGGAAGTATATTAAATGGCATGGGGTAATGTGGTATACGAAAGAAGCAGTTCCTCAAACATGATGGGCAATCTGCCATTTTTGTAAGGTTAATTTTGGAAACCTCTCGGTAGAGTGGAGGAATGCTAGAGCGATGCGGACAAGGGCTTTGAGGACAGACAGACATCAGTTCAATTCCCAGGTCCACCATGTACACCAACTTCAATGCTGGAAACTTCAGCTTCCCCATCTGTGAAATGGGGCTACGACAGTGGCTAGGCAACACTGAGGGCGAGGCACTCATTACATAGATGTTTCTAACTGAAACGGTGGGGGACAGTGTGTGTGCATGCGTGTGCATGTGCATGCATGTGCATGCATGTGTGTGTGTGTCAGTACAGTGCTTTTGGGATGCATTCAGCGATTTCTGAATTGGGTGGGTATTGCTTTTGTCATTAGGAACAAAGTCATTGACACAGAGAAAGGAGAGGCGGAGAGGAGCCCTGAGAGTATCGTTCAGCCTAAGACATGTCATCGGGGCAGAAGGAATGTCAACTGTGCGCTCATTTGCCACCTCCGCTGCTCTCAAAGTCGTCTGTTTCAAATCATTCTGTGGCATTTCTGTTCCTCTTTCTCTGAAGGACTTGTTCCAAGAATTAAAAAAAAAAAAAGATAGATAGAAAGAAAGAAAAATCCCAAAACTTCATGCCATGTGGGTGAGTATCATTTGCAGAAAATATTTCCAAAATGTTGTAGCCAATGCAGGCCATGTTTGAAACCTCAGATATCTAAGCAAATATCTAAATTATGCTTGTAAACCACAAGAAGTTCCTCTGCTGAGCCACACTTTGCCTGCTGGAGATCGTTTACAGAAAAGGTTCCAAGGACTTCCATTAGTTTTGCTGTTCGGCATCCACCACCCCCTCCCTCCCTCCCCCCAATGTCTGGCAGCAGAATCTGGATAGTTCTCTGGGAAAATGCTCCTTCCTCTTGATCCTTGTGACTCAAGTGGGCCTGCTCCTGTCTGAGTTTTAAAGGTAGGCATGACCCAGACCTTACTAATCAGACTACTGCGCTGTTCTGGCCACTGGGATTGGCTTAAGGATGGGCATGTGATCCAAGCTAGGCCAATCTGAGTCAAAGAATCTCCGCCCTGGGATTTTTTTGCAGGAACTATTAAGACCTAGGTGCCCTCTTTTGACTGGGATGCTAAGCTGGTAGAATGTGAGGCTGAAACTGCCAGAAACAGCTTTACCACCATTTAGGAAAAGCCTGCTGGAGAGCGGAGTGAACACAAAGGGAGAAAAGCCAGAAAATGGACAAAGTCAGATTCCCGCTGACATGCTTTAAGTGCAGGGATTCAGCCATGCCTAATGCCGCGAACATTCCTTTCTGTTTCAGCGAATTGGAATTGGTTTTCCGTAGCTTGCAACTGAAAAAGACCCAGCGACTACAGGAGATCAGTCTGAAGTGGCAGAGACACGCATTGCATTATACATGTTGAGAGTTGATAGTGTTTATGGTATTTCAGGTGCTAGACTGCAGCGCTTCTTAAGCGGAGGGCCTCCAGGACTGGCTGCACAGAACACCTAAGAGCCCTTTGTAATGAGCTCTTTAAAGGAGCCCCGGCAAAGTGGGCTGTCACCTTGCTTGAGAACAGGTGTCTGGAGGAGGCTAAGCCTCTCTCCAGCTACCTCACCTGAAAGACTTGGGCTTCACAACGCATTTTTCAGAGTCGGGACAAACACAGACCCGCATTCAACCCCTGGCCCAATTAATAGAATTCTGACTATAATATTTCACTTTTTATTGGTAATCCTTTCACGCTAACAAAGAGTGTAGCACAGACTAAATATCGCAAAGAAGCTGTGTTTTCTACTAGCTGCTGCTATGCGTTATAACACTCTACACAGATAATGGGGAGGCTATTTATATTTCATTTCGTCACCCTGTTCCCACTCCTTTCGGTGTGTTTACCAAGCTGCAGATTGCCCTGAAACGTTGAACCGTTCCTTTTTTTCCCTTGTCAAAAAAGTTTTAAGTACTGTCTGTCAACAATCTAAGAGGTTGATTCCCATCAAAACAAATCTTTATGGAGTTCCCAGTGTTAACAGGACAGGGTCAGTTCTGGAGGAGATGGAAAGAGGAGGGACTCTGATCCGAGTCTCCTGGGGATGACCACCTGGTTGGAGAGATAAGAATGTGATTTAGTTTCCAGGGGCCTAGTCTATCTGGGTTCAAATCCTGGTTCTGCCACTTCCTAGCTATCTCCTTGGGCAAGTTATCCAATAGGCATGTTTTGATGATGACAGGAGTTAATACACACACACACACACACACACACACACACACACACTTCATAGCACTCACAAAAAAAAACAAAGTCAAAGTTGTCTTTCCTTATTTTAATTTACGTCTCTATAAATTAAGACCTGGTTTTGATGTTTTCCCGATAATTCTCAGGTATATCTCAGGATCAGAAATCAGCGTATTTGATGGTAGCTCCTTATAGTCCTCAAAACTCCCTTCAGACGCAGCCACATTGGTCTTCCACAGACCATCTCTCAACACGTTACATTCTGCCCAGCCAGAATCCCATCATATTCTTTGGCTGAGAACCAGTCCTTGTATTTGGGGGACAGATTGTAGGAGAAATGATGGCCCTTAAACACTTTAAAAACGTCTGTAAACAATGGACTCCCACTCGTGAGGGGCAGCCATGAGCCACCCGTGGGAAGAGGCTAGTGATGGCTGAGTGTGACAAGGGATCAGCCGACCTCAGATCCCACTCAGGACTTGCCCTGAGCATGCACACCTCCCATAGGAACTGCTGTAGGAGCTACCTATACTCATGACACTGTTCGTCTCTCTCCCCACGCATACGTGACTGAATCCTTGTACACCAAGGCTTGTAGGATGCAATATTCCGATATTTAATTTGCTTAATAGTAAAGAGAGTTCAGAGATGTTAGACGTCAGGGCCAAATCTAGCATCTGAGGTTCCCAAGCCACCTTCACCTTGGAAACCCTTGTAAAAAACATGAGATCTGGAGTTCCAAGCATGAGACCTGAGTCTGAAGCCTGGATCCACAGTTTAACTGGGGAGCGACCTTGGGCCAGTCCCTTTATCTTTTTCAGCTTCAGTCTCTTATGACAAAGAGGATATGAAAAACACAGACCTCCCACAGTTCCTGAGAATGGAGACAAAGTCTGCAGAAGTGTTAGGTTAAGAAGTGCATTCAAGTCTTATTCACTAACTCGACAAAAGGAGTAGGGCCTGGCATTAATGAGTAAGTCAAGCCCTAACCTCAAGAAGCACCCACCCACGGGGGAACACGCAAGCAGTAGCAAGTGTGTAATGATACTATGATGCGGCAAGTATGATTGCAATTATTTTCGAGTACCTGCCAACACTCCTGTCTTTTTTAGCTCCAAATGAAATGATCTGTTTTGTTTTGACAGTTAATGACGTTTGGGGAGCTTCTGTTTTGTGTTTTGGAAGAGAAACACACTTTGGGGTATACATACATATACATCCTGAGTATCGTATCCTTGCTAGCCGTCGTGTGGGGAGGATCGGCCAATTCAATCAGTCTTTCCTGATTCAGGGAAATAATTCTGAGTAACTGCTCCTGATCAAAGTAGACAGATTTGTTTCCCACTTGTAAACAGTTGCTAACAGTTATTGAGTGTACGCTGTGCATATTTTCTCTTGAAAAGCAATTCAGTTTGACATCCAATGGGTTCCACCATTGACTAGCTTTGTGATTAGTAGCAAGTTTTTTTAAATAATTATGAACCTCAGTGTCCCCTCTTGAGATGGGACAGGACTGGTACCTACCTCCCAGTGTCGACGTGAGGATGCAGGAACATGGCCCAATACGGTGGGAAACGTTCAAAAATGTCGGTCGGCATCATTGGCCTCACGGAAAAGTCTGGGCGACACAGACATTCCATGTCAGAAAGACCTTCGTGATCCCTGCGGGGCTCTTCAGGGAGGCCAGTGGAGTTAAATTTAAGAAAGAGTTTAGGTTCTCATGTCAGCACGTCAGGCAAGAATGGGTGGAATCAAATTACCCTTGAAAATCCCCTGCCCATAGAGTAGAGCATATACGGTGTTGTGTGCCGACCTCTCGGGTCTGAGTCAGGCCAGGGGAGGGGGTAGAAGAGATGTTTATCGACCGCTGCCTGGGCATTCAAACCATTCCGTCTCTAAGGAACTGGGTCCCCACAAGGGGTAATTGTGCCCTTCTAGAGGACATATGGCAATGTTTAGAGACATTTTTTGGTTGTCATAACTAGGGTGGGGTATGCTTATTGACATTTAGTGGGTAGAGGCCAGGGCTGCTGCTCAAATAACCCACAATGCCCAGGACGGCCCCCACAACAAAGAACTGTCCAGCCTAAAATGCCACTGGTGCTGAGGCCGAGAAACTCTGCACTGGTGGCAATCAAATCCATGCATTGGAAGGAGAGATGGGTGGAATCCGCTAGGATGTTTCTGCTTGTCACGGGAGTTTAATGAGATGCCGCAGGTGAGACCCCTTCGCACAGAACCTGGCACATAGTAGATATTCACTAAACATTTGCTGGGTCTAAGGTTGAATTTTGCTTGATGGGGCCCAGCCCCTCTGATCTATTTTTGAGATGCGGTGGAGAAGAACCCGGCCACCTGCTTCCTGTCTTTCCAAGCTGGCACTTCCTGTTTTGCCTCACTCATCGGGGATGGGTCTCACCGCGGATCTTCCATGAGGGGGTTCTGAAACCAGCATCAAATTCAGTTGTCATTCTGCTACCCCCTCCTTCCCCATTACTGGGACTTAGATTTGAAATGACTGACCTCTCAACTCGACGTGGCAAGCCTTCCCTTGTAGCCACGTGATGCCAAAACACAAACGCAGACCCCGTTTCCCCCCGTAAATGGGCCGGACCTGAAATAGGAGCCCGTGAAGCCAAAGCAAAGGAGGAGGAGTGTGGTTGTCACTCATGACCTAGGAAACGCGCAAGGACCACAAAGACAAGGAAATTGCTTTTAGATGAAAGAAATATTTCCATTTCATTTCAACCCCCAATGTATCACATAGCTCTAATATCATTCCTTGTCCATCTGAGATATTAGAATCCAAATAATTCTTAAGTCATTTGGACTCTATTCAAAGGTGAATTCATCTCTTTAATCATCCCTCCACTTGTTCTTGAAATAAAGATGAATATTGAAGGTTAAGAGCCTGTTTGTTGACTCTTTTTCCCTGTAAATTGTTTCTTTTTTTTATGGTCACTGTTGCTTTTTCCCCCCATCATTAGTTATTCATCAGCATCTTGAAGATCCTGAACTTGTTTGTTTCCTTTTTTTTTTGTTTCCTTTCATTTAAGTATGGTGGACAGCAAGCCAACTGAATAATGATGACTATGATTAATATTCAGGCTTACTAAGTCTTACGAAAAGATCTTTTTATTCCAAGGAAGGGGAATATGTTGTTCCAGTAGCATATGATGTCACAGTGACAGAGTTGAATGTCAGATAGCTGGGGGGATGAGAATGGCATGTTCTGGCCATATGTCCCCTGAGAGGGAGGCACACTCAGGGTGTCCTATCCCAGCATGCCCAGAGAAGGAAGGGAGGTTTTCCCCAACAGTGTGCTTCTGTGTCATGTCTGTCTTGGGAAGTTTCCCGAGGTGCTGATTTGGCGTGTCTGTGAAATGAAGTGAGACATGTGAAGCCATCTCCTTGACATTCTCTTTTCTCCCTAGGACACCTGTGTTAGAGGGGGAAACCATACCAAGACCCAGGAACGGCACACACAGAGCTATTCAGCACTGTCTGTGCCCCTGCCTGTGGCAGGCATTACCGATCGATCACAGCACTCTTTTCCAAAAACCATGCGTACAGCCACTACCTATTGATTGCAGAGTAGACACAGAAGGCATGAAAGATTTCCTGCCTCTCCTAGGTAAAAAAGGATACAGTAAGAAGAGCCCTGGAATGTCACCACCTTTATATTCTTTTTTCTAGAAACCTCTTCAGGGCTCCAAGTCCCATTTGCCCAAACATTTGGAAGAGAAGAAAGGAAAGGCTTCATTTTCCAAACAGCAATTTGGTTTAAAAACTTGTCGTTGAGCCTCTGAGGGTGCAGAAACAAGTGAATTGAATGAATTCGCCTTACTTCTTCACAGAACTTGAATCCATAGTTTTGTTGTAAGGTGCAGATTTATTTTTATTTGCCATTTCCTCTTGAAACCATATAAGGTTTCCACCCCAAACCCTACAACTGCTGCTTTCCCCCGAATTCCTGCTGTTATTACCACAAGGATTTTTGAAAAATAAACCCCTGATGCTACTTTGTCCACGAGGCCTCAGTCTGGGGTGGAGATTTAGAAACAATCTAGGACCAAAATTAATTCTATCATTTTATAATTTGCCCAGTCAGATGCAAAAAAAAAAAAAAAGTATATGATTCTCAAGTACTTTCTACACTTGGGACTAAAAACAGCAGGTTTTTTTATTTTCTTTAAGCAAATGCAATCCTCCGGGTACTTACTGTAAGAGGATTTTAGTCATTGGAGACATTTATAAAAAGATCTCAAGCGAGAATCTTTCTTCGCATTTTTTTTCCCAAAAGGATATTTACTTTGGAAAATGCTACATTTAGAAAAAATTGTGCTTTGGATGACAACTGGCCTGCGAGTTTGACGGTTTTTTGAGGGGGAGAGTGGGGCGGGGAAGGCTGGAGGCTGTGTGAGTGCAGTTCTGTTCACCCACCAGCCGAGCAGGATTTGGGAGTTCATTTTCATTCATTTATTTTCATTCATTCATTTATTCAGATACATACTGAGGGTCTGCCACGTGCAGAATGCTGTGCTAGACAGCGGGATCGTAGCCTCGAACCAAACCCTGTCTTCAACCTCCCGCCTTTCCTAACCGGGTGTGCCAGAGACTGACACCCCAATGTCCTGAGGCAGCCAGTGGTTCTCCTGGGGTGGGTGGCGCTGCTGTTTCCCAAGTGACATGAAGCAATGTCTGGAGACACTTTTGGTTGTCACGGCTAGGGGATAGTGCTACTGGCATTTAGTTGGTGGAGGCCAGGGATGCTGCTAAGCATCCAACCATGCACAGGACATACCTCCACCGCAAAGAATTACCTGGACCCACAGGCAACTGGCCTGGAGGTTGAGAAACCTAGCACCCAAGATGTGTGATGAATTCACTCCTGGTTGATGGTTTCGGTGAAGCTCCATCTTTAGGAGAACTGAGGGAAGAGGAGCCCGACTCATTTTCCGTCAGACTTTTTTCTCTCTCGTGGAAGCCCGATGGAGAAAGGTTGGTACCATTGCCTCAGGGAGAGGGCCGTGGACTTTCGGCATCAGCATCACCTGGGAGCTTGTCGGAAATGCAGACTCTCGGGCCCCGCCCCAGACCTGCTGAATCAGAGCCTCGATTTCAATGTAATCCTCAGGTGATTCACGTGCACGTGACAGTTTGAGAAGCAGTGTTCCAATCAGACCTGAAGTAGGAGCATTAAGTGACAGTTCTCATAAATGCTACTTCCATGGACTGAATTCTATGTCTCCTTCAAATGTGTGTATTGAAATCTTAACCCCCAATGTGATGGTATTAGGAGATGGCACCTTTGGAAGGCAGTTAGGTCATGAGGGTGGCCCCCTCGTGACTGGGAGTAGTGCCCTTACAAAGGGGACCCCAGGGAGCTCCCCACGAGGGAGAAAACAGCCGTCTCAGGACCAGGGCCCTCTCCAGACACCAAATCAGCCTGTGCCTTGATGTTGGATTTCCCGGGCTCTGGAACGGTGAGAGAAACGTGTTTGGTTTAAGTCACCCAATCTGCGGTAATTTTGTTAGAGCAGCCCAGGTGGGCTGAGGCAGCTCCAGAGACTGGGCTTCCATGAAAAACGGGGCTGTAAACGGAGGGCTGGGTGAGGAGCAGGCACCAGCCGGAGAAGAGAGTTCCAGGCAGGAGGCAGAGCAGGAGCAGAGGCTCAGAGGCGGGAGAGAGCTGGCCACCCGGATGGAGGGTCCGAAAGAAGATGCTTTGCGTCTAGAGCCCAACAAGCACAAGGTAAGTGGGGCTGAGACGGGTGAGGTGAGCAGAGTACGTGGGACATTGTCCTTGGAGCCAGTGGGGATGGTCACTGGGCCTGATTCCCAGGCCTTGCCTGGTATGGCCTCGGTAGGGATGTCACTCATGGCCGCGGGACAGGGTGCGGCCGGCTCCTCGGCCCTGTCACAGGATGTTCTAAGAAGCTGAGCCAACTGGTCAGACCAGGGTCGGAATCCCACGAGTGGCAATCGTCCCAGGTGACCCACATCTGCCGTGAGACAGCGCAAGAGCAGCGCTTCTGGGACGTGCTGCTCCCCGGCCCCTCTGACTTCAGGCTACAGAACCATTATGTCGATCTAGTTCTGCACCGATTTTGTGGTTTATGACACATTCTGGCAGCATCTAGATGCAATTTCAATGAGCCAGAATGTAGTACTGTAAACCTAAAACTGGATATCCCTTAAAGCTGCTAGAATCTGGCAGAAGACCTGCTTCCAATCACAAGAACGGTTTCCAGCTCCACTGTTCCCGTCCTCGAAGCACTGAACACAAAAGCCATTTTTAACGAGGGGCTACGAACACGCTGCATTCTGTCGATGTCCCCTCCGAATTTCCAAGCTCCCATACGCCTTACACACAAGAAACGACCTCCACTAACTGACCGCCAGGGCTAGGGGTATGTGGGTAGGCGAGGGGGGTTGTTGCCAATGCAAAGATGGTGACGGCATGAAGAGCCATTGAGTCATCCTGTCGTGGTCCTCGTTGCTGTCTACCTGCACGGGCGAGTCTCTCGGGCTGCGTTGGGAATCAGGATCCAGAGCAGTCACTTTATCCCACAGACAGGACCCACTTGGCCGCCCGACTCCTCATCCTTCGCGTATTCCTAATCTTACAGGCCATCCATTATCCACTCGGTAACTGGCAAACTCGGACTTGGCCGGCGTCAGCGCCGAGTGATGAGATCCAAGTCAGAAGAAATGGGAGAAAGAGGGAAAGTACAGAGATGAGCCAGACGGTTTTCCAACCTGTATGAACATGCTGTATTTACCAGGCCGGGTACGAAAGCCAAACGCCGTTCCCGTTGTTTGTCTCGTGCTCGGGGGCCTGGGTTGTGTTCGGTGCAAACAGGTCAGCGCTCCCCTCACTTCCACCCGAGGATTGGCGTATTGTTTGGAGACGATGAGGGATGATCTTGTGCTCTGGAGGAAGTTGGCAAGGAGGTTTAATGCTATAAAAAGCAACGCGCGGTCAGGATACGGTTTCCTATTCTGAGTCAAGGCAGAGAGGAGAGTCAGAAATTCCAACCCAGAGGGTCAGGACGGGCTCCAGGATCTCTTGAATCACATCTGAAACACGTTCCCCTGCTCCCTTCTCCTCCCTGTCCTCGCGGCCGGCCAACCGGCATTACGCAATGCACGCTCACTTTGTTCCACATGTGGCTGTTTCTCATTAGGGGCCTGGCCCTTATTTTTTCCTGTGCCGTGTCATCTCTCCCGACGCAGGTGAGTGATGCCCTTCCCTGACAGGGGGATTCTGTTCACACTCTTGGCTGGACTCAGAGAGCGAGAGAGAGCGAGAGAGAGCGAGAGAGAGCGAGAGAGAGAGAGAGAAGAAAGAAAGAGGGAAGGAAGGAAGGAAGGAAGGAAGGAAGGAAGGAAGGAAGGAAAAATGTGTACTCAAACTTTTTCTCAAGGTGAGAATCTTTATGTGCTTTTTAGCCCTGGAAGCTTCCTTTCTCTGCCTGGAGCATCCTGCTTCCTCATTTCGAAGGGCTCTGCTCAATAGGAACCAGAGGAGAAGCGGGCATTTGAGTCACTCAGTGGAGTGGTTCAGGTCACCCCCCACACAACGACTGTTTCTAGAGGGTTTGGTTTCTCCCTGCCGGACTGGTACACTCCATTTTTAAACGGTCTCCCCAGAGGTCTTGGCGGCGCAGAAACCCCAGCTTTCCTGTCTTTCAAGTGGATGAAACGAGATTCAGATCACAGCACATTGCCACCACTTCTCCAACCGAGCATTTAATGGTTCTCAGGAAAAATGTAAAGCCTGAGTGCAGTTTTCTTGGGGCCTTGGGGCTCCTGATCGGATCCAGGTGTTGGCAGTTTTCGGCCTTCAAGGCCTCAGAATGGTTCTAGGGAAACCCCCTTGGCATGAGTAGGTGTGGCCTTTCCCCGCTGATACCTTCCCCCATCCCTTCTATTTTGCTGGCCGTGCATCAGAAACCATGACGCCACACCCCCAAGACCCCTGTGTAGCGGTGGCATGCGTGGGATTCAACCGCATCTGGAGAGACACGGCTTTGCGATTGCCCTCTGGTCTTTGCACCGCCAGCCCCCGCCCCCCCCTGCCCCCCCACTTAGCCAAAGCGAAATAGGACTCCTGCCCCGGCTTCCCGTCTCCTTCCACCTCCTGCCCTGTTTTGCTTAGAACAAGCCTGAGCATGCCATGCCACCCCGCCAGGCCCTGCCAAAATCCACGCATGGCACAGAGCGCACATTAAACAGATGGAATGCAACATACATGTAAAGAAATAAGAGCTCTGCCAGGAAAGTTGGCAGCAGCCCTGGAATGCTTTAAACAGCGTGTGTGTGGGTAGAAAGAGTGAGCCCAGAGTCGGCAGGGCTGCCTCGATCTCAAGAGCTGTTTCTTTTACAGCCATGACCTGTTTTGCCAGTCAAAATAAATACGGTGTTAAATGCCCCCTTTTACTGGCTCCCGATACCTTGGCGATGCGGTTTGAAATATGACCTGGTCTCATTGGGAAAATGTCCTTTTAACCGAGCCGAGGGGATGTGCCCCTTCTAGGCAGTAAGTGAGAGGGTCACGGGTGGTGAAGCCTTCTGCACACAGAGGCATGTGGCAATCGGTGCAGGGCCGGCCGGGGCGTCCCAGCTGCATGGTTAGAGGTCGCTGCCTGGAGAGGTTTCGGCGCACATGCAGAGTGATGCCCTGGGACTGGGCGGCTGACTGTCGGGGCTTCCTATCACCATCGGCGTCAGTCGGGAAGAACAGAGCATGGGCCCAGAATGCCTGGCTAGTTCACAGGGCACCTTGAGACAGCCGGGCCTTTCCTTTGGAAGGGAAAGAGCAGGGCCAACCAGGCAGGGCCCACAGGTCCAACCCCCTCAGGCCATTTAGCTTTGTGGGGGCCCCCACAGCCACCTGGTGAGACGCCGGATGGGTTTTCCCCAAAGAGTCCTTTTAGCAACTGTTCATCAAGCATTTCCTGCATACCAGGCACACCAGACATATCTTTTGAATCATCCCATTATCTCATGAGATAGATCTATCAGTACTCCTTATATGAAAAAACTGAAGTTCAGAGAGGTTGAGTCACTTGTCCAGGATGGCACAGCTCTTAAAAGGGAAGCTGGAATTTGAACCCAAGTCTGCCTGCTCTTAATGATCAGGTTGTACGGGCCCCATGCTGGTTTCTAGCAAAACAACTTAAGGCAGGAAACATGTCGAATCACCTTCTTCATCCTCAGAACTGTCCAGCAGAGGCTAGTTGTCACATTTCCCCGTTGAAGGTGCCATGAGATATGTTCATCTTCTGGGGTGGCTGTAACAAATGGTCACCAACTGGGGGGCTAAGAAAACCAGAAATGGATTCTCACACAGTTCTGGAGACCCAGAGTCTGAAATCAAGGGCTGGGTTCTCTCCAGAGGCTCCAGAGAGGACTCTTCCTCGTCTCTTCTGGCTTCTGGTGGCTGCCAGCTTCCTCGGCTTGTGGCTGCATCACTCCAGTCTCTGCCTCTGTCTTCCCATGACCCTCCCAGGTGCAGGTCCCCTCCCCTCCCCTCCCCTCTCCTCTCCCCTCCCCTCCTCTCCTCTTCTCTTGCAAGGATACTTCAATTGGATGTAGGTCTTGCCCTAATCCAGGATAATCTCATCTCAACAAGACCCTTAATTTAATTACATCTGCAAAGATCATTTTTCTAATCAGGTTCCATTCCTAGGTTCTAGGGATTTGACTCTGGATCTTTGAGGGGACCCAGTGATTTATTCAATAAAAGTGTTTCCAACTTATTCAGGTCTGCGTGGTTTATTACAAAATTAAAAATATATATTTCTGCCATCTCCTACCCTCTTCTTATACCGATGAGTAAAACAACGACTGACATGTAATGAACTCTCACCAAGTCCTGCCACTTGGTTACATCACTGAGTCCTCGCACATACTCTGTGACCTGGACACTGTGTTTTCCTTGCCAGACAGGGTAGGAACACAAAACATGAGAGGTTAAGGGCTCTGTCCAAGATCTCACAGCCAGGAACTGGGAAGGACGGGACTGGATGTCCAGGGTGTCTGACCCTAGGGCCCTGGTTCTTAGGCAAGAGGCCACACTGGCATTTCTTGGAAATGGAGGACTCGGCTGGGAGGCTGTGGTTCAGAAGGAGGCGAAGGTATGGGGCAATGGGACCACTTATCCCATGGTTAGCCAAGGCTTATTCTTGGGCAGAAAAATCCAGAAAGGCCAAACACCAGTCATTTGGACTGGGAAGGCAAAGAGGGGGTTGGTTTATCCAGGAAATGGAAGAGCCCTGTCCACTCCGCTCCGTCCCACGGCTGAAATTCCAGCCGAGAAACAGAACGTTGGAGGAAATTTTTTTTTAAATGCCCATTTTTATTGTCTTCCAGATTTCAGTTCAGCAACGACTGCCAGGGCTTATATTCTTGTTACAGGGAAATGTTCACTTGTGTTGTGCAAGCGTCTGACCCGGGGGACCGGGGGGCGCATGGGAGCCAAAAGCGGAGCTGTGAGGGGTGCGGCAAAGAGCAAGTGACTGTCTTGGGACCACATCTCCTGATTCGGGCTCCTGGGTGAACGAGATCCCACTTCTTTCCAGGCAGAGCTGCTGATGGCTGTTCTGCAGGTCTCGTCTCCTTTGAGCTTCTCACCAGCCTGTGAAGCCAGATCAACAATGACCTGACCTACTGCTCAGGGAGGTCAAGTCTCCTGCCCCAGTATGCCAACCAGCAAGTGCCAGTGTAACCGTGGAAACCTGTAACAGCGGGGAATTCTAACACACCCCGCCCTTCTTTTGGCACTGTTTCTGTAAGCGTGGACTCTTGAGGAATATGTAGCATGTAGATAGATGAACAGCAGGTTTGTATAAGAATACCAGGAACTAGTTTCAAAGGATGTAGACTCCGACCTTCAAGCATCTCGGCTGACCTTCACCCACAGGGCCAGGATGACGTGGAGCCGGGATGACTAACCCAGGGTGGTGCACACGGGCCATCGCTTACCTTATCAGAACGGACTGTGCTCGTCTGCACGTAGAGAACTTTTCAACCCCCTCCCTCGATCTTTTTGTTCTCTTTCCCTCTCCTTCCTTAGAAAAACCTCTGCCTCCACTGAGATGGGGAGACAGGCTTTGAGACGTGAGTCCCTCATTTTCTTGGGAGATGGGCTTTGAGACATGAGTCCCCCATCTTCCAGGTGGCTGGCACCCGAAAATAAGCCACCGTCCTGAACCTCAAGTATTGGCGTTTGTAGCGGCAGGCAGCCAGCCAGACCTGCTTTTGGTGACCCCAGGATCTCCCCGGGTTGCTGAGTGCAGAGTCTAAGACCTTAGCAGCTGAAACACTGTCTCTCCAAACCCTTGAATGAAGAATCAGTACTCTCTCATGAAAGGAAATACAGATAAGGAAAAGGGGAAATTTCCTCATTCATATGTTCGCATGTCCATCCGCCATCCACATGTCTGTCTGTGTCTGTACCACATGTGGGAAAGCCAACCAGGAAATCCCTTCCCTCCTGTGTGTGCACCCAGGAGGACTTTGCTGGACTTAGAACAGGAAGTCATTGTCTCAGCCTTAAAGAGATGGAGAAGATGGGAAAGTGTATCAATTAACCTAGGAGAGTGTGGCAAAGGCTATCACAGCAATATGGAAAAGAAAGATCAAGGGAGAAGAGGGAATCATGGAGAGCTTCCTGGAGGAGAAGACCTTTCAGCTGAGATTTGAAGACTCAGAGAAAGAAGGGCCAGCCTGCATTTTAGGCAGTGGGTTCAGCAGGTATATGCTAATGTGGCAATGCTAGGTAAATATTGGTTTACCCGCATACTGATTGGTTAACAGCGAGGGCCTGGGGCCCATTAAATGCTCCTCTCCCCGCCCCCTCTCACCTTGGACTCTATCCATGTCCCCATGATGTAGAAACTAAAGAAAGGGTTAACACCTGGTACAGCAGGACGCTCCAGGGCTGGGCTTCCATCCAGTTCTTCGGTCCTCCCCATTTGGTGCTGTGATGCTATACTGGTTGTTACACATTTGGTTTTTGACCCTTGGGCCAGGGAGCAGTTGAGTGAGAAGGCCCGGAGGTGTGGGGAGTGCTGGCAGCCAGCCAGGCTGGAAAACAGGGGGCCCCGGAAGTGCTGGAGGTGAGGCTGGAAAACCAAGAATGGGCTCTGGGAAAGGACCCATGTGACAGTGACAAGGGATAGACTCGAGGGTAATGTGGAGCCATTGGGCCTGTTTGTTTGTTTGTTTGTTTTTGACGTGCTATGCTGTATTGGTGTGTAATTATACACAGTATGATGCATTCCGCTAAAGCCTACTGTCTGATGAGCCCAACAAATGTGTACCCTGACGCGACCACTACCCCTGCGTCAATACCAAACGTTTCTGATCCTCCAGGAAGTCCCCTCTGTTTCGTCCACAGGAGGATGTTAAGCAGGGGACTTACATGGTGACACTTTGCAATTTTTAAGCTTGCATTTGGAAAATCCTTTTGGTCCCATCTTGGGCTCCTCTTGGGTGCCACGCACTGTCCTAGCTGTAGAGAGGACGGCTGGGGTACGTTCTGGTGGGAAAATGCCCTTGCAGTGAAGGGACAATTCCATCAGGGGCACACACAGAGCTGGCTTCATGGGCGTGCCACCTGTGCAGTCTCACACGGGCCCTGAATTTGGTTCAGTGCTCAGTCACCACCTTTTTAAAAAAATTAAACAGAGAAGCCCTGGCTGGCGTAGCTCAGTGGATTGAGCGCAGGCTGCGAACCAAAGTGTTGCAGGTTCGACTCCCAGTCAGGGTACATGCCTCGGTTGCAGACCATGACCCCCAGCAACCCCACATTGATGTTTCTCTCTCTCTCTCTCTCTTCCTTCCCTCTCTAAAAATAAATAAAATAAAATCTTTGAAAAAAAACAGAGAGAGGAAGGGAGAGAGAGAGAAATGTGAGTTTCTTTCACTTATTTGTGCATTCGTTGGTTGAGTGTCATATGTACCCTGACTGGGAATTGAACCCACAACCTTGACATATCAGGACGATGCTCTAACCAACTGAGCTACCCGGCCAGGGCCTCATGACCTTAAACATTCTTAAAATTTGAACAAGGGGACTCACGTTTTTATTTTGCTCTGGGCCCCACCAAAGGTGCAGCTGGGCCTGATGTTACAAAGGTAGTTCCCGGGGGCTGAGAGCGAGCAGACACAGAGGGTCTTAGAGAGAAGACAGTCTCGGGAAAGTGGGGGGAAGTTAGACAGGAAAAGAGAAAATGTCACGTGCAGGATGCCATCCCCCAAAGTTCCTTTTCCAGGGATAAGTGCAGGATGATGGGGACGTTTCCTACTTGCTGCCATTCCGACAGCTCTACCCACACACCAGCAAATGTAGATAGGCTCAATTAATTACACTGACTAACACATTTGACAAGCCAAATATTAGCTCTTGAGACCTGAGCACACTTATAAGTATTAAGTACAGATACAAACAATTAACAATAAGCTCGCCGGCATGATTATCTTCTAATTAACTGTAAAAAAAAAAAGGATACCTTAATCCAGAGCAAAATGAAAAGAAAAGGAGAGCGAGACCTCTGCCAGCCCCAGAAACGCAGGTGATAGAAGGAAGAGAGAAGGCGGGGTTGGCGGATTCCAGTTTGCACTGATGATGGATTAAATCAGCCTCCCCTTGCTGATGTCAAAGCCCCACTCAGCGTCTTGGTCCCCGTGTCCCCCTGCTGGGGCCAGATGTCCGATGGGAAGAGTCTGGCAGAGGGCTGAGGGAAGGCGGGCGGAGCCTCGTTGGCATTGCCCTGGAAAAATCCATCTCCATCAGCCTCAGAAACGACCTCTTGTCTCCCCTCTGGAATCTGGAGCCAAGAGCAGGAAGGTGAGTCGAAAGGAATCCAGCTGTCTCTTGGCGCCCACCGTTTTCCTTCCTGAACAGAGTTCTGGAGTGGAGCGGTCTAATCGAAAACCCCCCAAAGGTACCGGGGCTGCGAGGGTCTCGCCGGTAAATAGTGCCAAAGCCAGGGATTCTAGAAACAAACATTTCCCCGACTGATGATACTTTCTCTACACTTCTCTATGAGAAGGAAGCTTTTGCAATGAATTGTAAAACGTGGCCCCCAAATCTCTATTGTGGTCTAAGTCGAGAGAGAGGTAGACTGTGATGCTTTGGGCTTCCCAGCTGTCTGCAAGGTGCAGAAGCCCTGGTCTCCGTTGTGTTAAAGCCTCGTTACCTCTGGTGGCCTGACAACTCATTGCAAATCACAGGGGAACCTTAATAGCTTCCCTCTCGCTCACTTGCTTTTTAGCTGCTGATCAGCCCCCGCAGGGGTGCACACTGTGCCCACCTTGATAATAATCGTGGCTCCCATTATTTTGTACTAACTACATGCAGGTTCCGTGATAAGAGCTTTGCCTGCATTATCTTATTTAATCCTCCCGACAGGAAATTGTGTTGGCTCCACGTTCCGAATGTATTCAGAGCCCAAACGTTTCCCACCACCTCCATGCTCCCGCCGCGGTCCAGGCCCCCATCTTCCCTCCCCTGGATCACTGCGGCAGGCTCCTAATTGGTCTCCCTGCCGCTGCCTCGCCTGTCTGCAACCCAGCACATTGAATGATGCCTTTGAAATAAGAGTCAGCTGAGGTCAAAAACCTGCGAGGGCTCCTTCTCCCTCTCAGAGGGAAGTCCAAGGTCCTCGCCATGGCCCAGAAAATCAGCTCGTCGGTGCTGCCTCCCATGCAGCTGGGTTCCAGGCACACCAGTCTCCTCGCCTTTCTGGGAGCCTGGCAGGACCCTCTGGCCTCAGGGCCTTTGCACCGCCTGTTCCTCTGCCTCCAGATAGCCACCTATCTCGTCCTCTGCCTTCCTTCAAGTCTTTGCTCAAATGCCACCTTTGTAGTGGGGCTTATGCTGATCACACCACTTAAAATGCAGCCCTTCCCTCAGCCCTCTGGTTCTAGTTTTTTTTCTCATAAAAACATATCACCAGCTAAGTACCCTCGAATCACGTATTGTTTTTATTTATTGTCTGTCTCTCCCTGCAAAGGCAGCGATTCCTGTCTGTTCTAGCCAGTGCTGGTATACAATATTATTGCACCATAGGTTTATAATACATGTTTGTTGAATGAATAAATAATTCATGAACTATGACCTATGATCAGTCCTGTATTACAGAGGAACAGATTGATGGAGCCAGAGGGTTATATGGCTTCCCCAAGGTAACTTACTTAGTGGCAGAGTTGGAACTTGAACCCGTGTCCTACTGACCCAAAGCCACGGACCCACTATGCCTTACTAAATCCAAATTACCCCACCCTAAAGCAGGCCGATTATTGCCAGCAACCACTCAGCAAAAGGTCACCTGGAAGACCTGGCCTGCACTGGGACAGTCCAGGATTAGTGTCATTGTGCCGAGGAATAGTCAGAATTGTAGGATTTCCACAAGTTTAACAGAAAGTGAAACCTCCAGGAGAAATCCCAGATGAATCACTTGATTAATGTATGTTGAATAACAGTCCCCAATTGCTCATGTAATAGCAATATTTGGAATATTCTAGAAGAGGCAGGATCTCAGCAGATGGCTTCTTAAGTCTCGAGAAGGCAGTTACATCTTATCTGTGTACTTAACCGCCTAGACTCGGGGGGCGGAGTAGAGGAACTTGGGGCAAGACGTTTCCCACTCATGACAGGTCCGCTGTGGTCAGGAGACTCGCCCTCTGGGGCTTTAAGAGGAAACCTTGATAAGGTCAGACATAGATACATAGATTTACCATACGACCGCACAACTCTGCTCCTAGGTACACGTGCACAGGAATTGGAAACAGGTGTTCACACAAGTGTATACAGGAATGTTTATAGCAGTGTTATTTGCAACATGTGAAAGATAAAAACACCCAAACCGTCTATCAGCTGATGGCTGGATAAACAACTGTGGGACGGCCATGCCATGGAACGTTCCTCAGCCATGACAATGAATGACGTGCTGACACATGGTACCACGTACATGGACCTTGAAAACATTGTTAGCGAAAGAGGCCAGTCACAGAAGGCCAGTCACACAGAGCACAGTTCCATTCATACGAAGTGTCCAGAACAGGCAAGTCCGTAGAGACAGAAAGCAAACCAGGGGTTTCCGGGGCTGGGGGGAGGGAAGGGTGCAGGGCGGTGCTGGTGGGTCTGGGGTTTCCTTTCGGAGTGACCGAAAGGTTCTGAAACTACAGGGTGCTGTCCTGGCGCCGTGAATGTACCCAGTGGCCCTGAATCGTATACTTTAAAGTGGTTAACAAGACACATTGGATGGTCATTCTTGCATACGAGGAAGTTGATAGCTTGTATATGTATGTTTTAACACAATTTTTTAAAGTAAATATTTAGATTCTGGTCTTGGCCAGAGGATGTTTTGGTTTGGCTCTGACTGGATAGTCAGGTAGCCAAGGGTGAAGTCCCTTTGTGGCGACACAGACTAGAAAGAGCTGTGTGACCCATCCCGTTAGGCTGCGTCACAGAATCGTCTCTGTGACTCAACTGGATTGTAAGCACTGTGGCGCTGCGCCCTGACCTTCCGTGTCCTCAGAAACAGTGGCAAGCCTAGCACAGTGTCCTTCCCACATGCCAGAAAGTTAATTCTTTATTTCCTTTTTCATGACCAAAGCCATATACATACCCCTGTTACCAAAAAAAAAAAAAATCTAAACGACATACAAGGTAAGTTCTCTCTTACCTGCACCATCCCCACCCCTGGGTTTAGCCACCACCATCTAGAACTTGGTGTATACCCTTTCAGACTTTTCTCTACTCATGTGGAGACTCATCTATGTAGAAATACGCACATCATTGTCAAAGGATTGTTTTTTCACAAAAACGAACTTACACTATATATATGTTATTCTGCTACTTGCTTTTTTTTTTTTCACTCAAGACCATATCACAAAAATCATTCCATGTGAACACAGAATTACCTCTTTGTTCTCCATGGCTATGGAGCATGGACACGTCACCATTTATTTAACCACTCTACTCTTGTCAAACCGTTATCTCGCCCCTAATTTTTCACCATCACAAAGTGGGTTGCAAGGAACACCCTACTCGTATGTCCTTGCATACTTGTGGGAGTTTTTCCGTGGAAGAGATTCCTAGAAGTGAAGTTGCTGGATTGAACTCAAATGCTTTCTGTTCTGTGAGTTTTTAAGAGCATGTCAATTGGGGGGCATGCGTGTGTATGATCTCTGGCCTTAGGACAAAAAGCTAGAACTGAGAGCGTTTGCTCAGGCTCTGCTTAGCTTGGCATTCCTCCCCTCCCCACTCCCCCTGCCCCCTGCATCTTGCAACTGTAGCTATTTTCATTCATTTTATAGGCTCACTGTCTCCAGATTGACTCCAGCAGAGGGAAAAGAAATCAGGTCCTTCTGTGCCATTCTTCAAACATTTAGAGGAAATTGATTTTCCACGTGGGCCCTAGCCAAGTGAGGGATGCTCAGGCACAGAAGTCTCCGTAACGGGCTATTCCCACCAGCATTTGCAACAATTAGACTCAACCCAACTTGAGATATTTTATTAGCGAGTGTAATTCCTCATCAGGCTAATATTGCAGATTGCCAAGAGCAGCAGCAATTCTAAAATAGGATTTCCTTCATAATCCCTTGTAAAAGGGAGAACTTGTGGAGACTTGAGAAAGAAAGCTTTGATTCTCCTCAGCAAGGACAAAAGGCAGTTGGTTCAAGAAGTTGATAGCTTGCTTTTCTTCGTTTTCACCTTCTTAAGGTGCTTTCTTATGGCAGCAGCGGGATGCTCTCACGTGCAAAGACCAGAAATGCAGTCTCACACTGGCTTCGGTAATACGGTAATGCCATGTACCTCTTACACCTGGACGTCCCAAGAGAGGCAGGCCTAGGGTCGGTTGACTCGGCGACTCAACAATGTTGTGAGGAATCTGCGTTCTTTCCCAAAGTGGCTAGGAGCACCAGTTCTAGAGCCAGACTATTCGGGAGTGAATCTCAAGTCTACCCATACTGACTGTGTGATCTTGGACAAATGACTTAACCTCTCTGAGCCCCAGTTGTCTCCTCTGTGAAAAACAGCATAGTAATGCTACACCAAATTCTAGGGTCATTGTGAGCACTAAAGCAAGAGTGGGCAAAACTTCTCTATAAAAGGCCGGATATATGAGGTCTGTCCAGAAGGTATCCAGTCATGTCATATGAAAAATAGAGACATTTGTTGAAGAAGATACAAGATACAAGAAACTTTGTATATAGGACAATGACACCTCAGTCCCTTTCAAAGTAGGCACCTTGGGACCTCACACAGTTCCAACTGCCATCAGCTGTCCTATCATATTTTCCTGAATCTCATCGATGGTCTAAAATCCCTTCCCTTTCAAAGGTGATTTTAGTTTTGGGAAAGGCTAAAAGTCTCAGGCGCCAAATCTGGGCTGTAGGGGGGCTGAGTCACCTGGGTGATTTCATGTTTTGCCAAAAACCTCTGCACGGGATGTGATGCATGAGCAGGCATGTTGTTGTGATGAAGCTGCCAATCACCAGTAGCCCATAGTCTCAGCCTTCTGAATCATCCAAATAGTTTCCACGAAGGAATGTTCCAGCTTAATACAAAATCTGATGCAGATTCATGGCTCCACTTGCTCAGTCATGTTCAGTGCAACAACCACACAGTACACACATTCACTCTACAGCATCTACCGCCCTCATTAACTAGTATAGTGAAGTCATTACTGTTCACACATGCGCATTCCAGTCCACTCTCCTTGGCTGCCAAGTTGCATCGATGTTGCACAAACTGTTCTCGTTATACTAACAATGGCTGGACTTTTTCCAGACAGACTTCATATAAGGCTTAGCTCTTTGCAAAGTACCTGGTGGTCTCTAACTACACAGCCCTGCTGCTATAGCATGAAGGCAGCCATAGACAATAGGTAAATGAGTGGACATGGCTGTGTTTACTGTCCAAAAATGAGATTTATGGACACTGAAAGTTGAGTTTCATATAATTTTCATGTGTCGTAAAATATTATTGTCCCTTTGATTTTTATTCAACCATTAAAAACATAAAAGCTATTCTTAGTTCACAGCCCACCAAAATAGTTTGGGCTACCCTCCCTGAGCTAAAGCACATACTACGTGTTAGACTAGTACCTGGCAACCTGTAAGCCACAGGTGGCAAACACAAGGCCTGCAGGCCAAATCCGGCCCTCCACCTTGTTTTATCCGGCCCAGCACCTTGTTTCTACCCGGTGGCAGTGCCGAGCTCTCACTCAACTGTTAAGGAGCAGTTATATCTATAGAGTCCTAACGTTACATTCGGCCCTTTGAAGGCAGCCACAAGGCTGATGTGGCCCCTGGTGACGATGAGTTTGACACCCCTGCTGTCAGTGCTCAGCAAACGTTTGCTGCTCTTATCGGTGGTGGCGGCGGCAGTGTTATTACCGTCCGCCAGCGTCCTCATTCCACTTGTCCCCTCTGCTGTGTTGGCTTTGCCCCCCAGTCTCACAGTAAGATAGCTGCTACAGCTCAAAGTGAGGCTCCCAGAGAGAAAAGGAAAAGCATCTCTTTCTATGATACTTTGTTAGGTGCAAGGAGATCTTTGCACCTAACCGGCCTCACACCTCCCACATGTCTCAGTGGTCAGAATGGGGTCACATGCCCTCTGCTGAACCAGTCACTGGCAAGCGGAGGGATCATCCTTTGGCCAATCAGGCCCACCGCTGGAGGTGGGCATGGAGTCAGTTTGCAGGTAGGAGACTGGGTGGATGCTTGAGCCAAACAGGGCTTCTGTTAGGACCTGGGGAAGTAAATCGCGGACACTGGGTACCCACTCTTTCAAATCCCCTTGAATTTATCACAAGCAGAGGACCCATTAATTCAGCTTCTGTATATTGTCTTATAACAAGAGCCAGCCTTTTAAAGATTTGGGCTGGAGAGCACTGGCCCTGGTCACCTTCAAGTCCTTTTAAATAGCCACCGTGGTCAAAACTCACTGGACTGTAAGAATTTCAAATGACTTTACAGCCCTTTTGCGTTTATGATCCACCTTCCCGGTCTGATCCCTCATTCGGCTGTCACAGTTCCCTGAGTCGAGGACCGTCATCCTCATTCTCAGGAAAGACGAGCAGTGACATGTCCAAGGGCACGTAGTTAAGCCCGAAGCTGGACTTTGAGCCTTGGTTCCCGGCCTCTAGGTTCCTGGCCCTTTTCCAGCTCCCCTCCCCCACCGGTTGCAGCAACAGCTGCTGCGTCAGAGGAGGAGATGGTGGCCCAGAAGGCATCCCTGACCACGCAGCCCGGGGGCTCGTGCTGCCGGTCAACACGCCCCTCAGACCTGTGCTGTGGGTGAAGGCATTTGCGTATAATTTGGGATTTTCCTCTGGAATATTCACAAGGTTCATACATTACAAAAATCCCAGGAAATGTTAAACTAACAGCATTCATTATTCAGATGGAACACAGACCTGGTTTTTTCCGATCTTGAAAGGGAACTGTAATTGTCCGTGCATTCTTTATATGCAAGTGTTCATTGTATGTGTGTGCCTCCTCACAGTGAAGCCCACGGCTTGGCTTACTGACCTGCAAGGAGGAATAAGGGAACTCCCCCCACCCCGCCCCCTGCCAACAACAGCCACTCGCTTGAGTAAACTGGGTGTGTGCCCAAGTGAAGAAATATTATGCCATCATTAGCTTATGAAAAAATTAAATGCCTGGAGAATACTCTTCAGACACAGAGTTAAGGGATAAAAATAGGACAGCAAATCATCTACAGTTATGATATCAACTCCATTTTATGATAGAAAAGATTGGCGGCAAAGAAACCAAAGCATTCACCGAGCTGCCTCTGGATAGCGAGGTCACGTGTGGGTTTTCCCCCAGCGTCTTTATTCTTCCTACACTTTTTAGTCCTTCTGCAATACTCATTTTTATGATCAAAGAAAAAGCAAGTAAAAGCCAGGGGAAGACTGGGTAGTTTTGCAGGCTAGGGTTTCTTATTATACAGACAGATCCTGGCAATAAAGGACGGCATGAGGCAAACCAGGGCCATTTGCAGAGTGAAGGGATGAAAACCACATTTTGAAGGATGCCTCTCCTCTCAAGGTGGCCGTGCAGCCCCAGCACCGCTGGCTGACAAGGAGAAAATAGGCAGAATCTTCCAGATACGCACTTGGAAATTCACGAGCTGTGTGGCTTTGAGCAAATTAACCATGCTGACCTTCCGTTTCTTCATCTGTTACACGAGGATGCCTAGGACATAGCATTGAAAACCTTTAAATCATCCAATGCAACAAATGTCTACGGAGCACCTACTGCCCTGCAGGCTGGAGATACGGCAGTGATCAAAGAGACGAGGTCCCCATCCTCCAGCACAGTCATTCTAAAGGAGGGTCAGCCCAGGGAGTTGAGTTGCTTATTGGGGGAACAGCAAGTGCAAAGGTCCTGCGGCAGGCGAACGCTTGGCGCTTTATACCAGGGAACCGTCTTCTGCGTCTGGAGCTCAGCACACAGGTAGAGAGCGGCAGCAGATGCAGAAGGGTTGGCACGGGCCAACCCTGGCAGGCCAGGGCACGACACTTAGATTTTATTCTAAGTGTAATGGGAAGCCACTTAAGGGTTTTTAGCCACAGACTAGCATGATCTGATTTAGAGTTTGTGTCTTAAAAAGGCCACTTGGCTGCCACGCGGAGAATGGATGGTAGGATTGTGTGAGACGATCAATACGTGAAAGCACTTAACATGGGGTCTGGCACAAAGGAGGTGTCTTAATAAGTGGTAACTGTTCTTCATTATTACTATCACGAGCCTTATCATTATTACTACTCTTTCGTCTGCCTGGCGCTGGCTCACGATTCCTGGACACTTGGTTTCACGCAGTTTGGGGCTTAATAAAGCATTCTGACGGGCCAGTGAATTTTTCCGATCTGTGTTCCAGGTATTTTCACATCCTCAGAGAGGAGACGGTTAAAAGCCAAGCACAAGCCGATACCTGCCTTGGATTCGAGCGATGGACACATTCCTGAATCCGGCATTCTGCCACCCTCCTGTCGGGGGCGAGTTCCAGTTATCCCGTGGCTCAGAGCACACCCCGGGGCTTGATTACGGGTTTCAACCTCCACCCAAGTCCTGGCTGAGCACAGGCCCTGGTGTGGATCCCAGCATATTTGGGTCTATTTAAAATTACCTTCCATCCTGCCAGCTCCTCCTTCCTTAAGACTCCGTGCGGAGATGACTTTCTTGGGGAAGGAAGCCTCCTGTGACCTGGTGTCAGGCCACACCGAGTGCCCAATACCGGGGTGTGTTGGCTTCTCGGGGGCTGAGCGCAGCATAATGCTTACTGCCTTGATGACGTGAATTTCTTCACCTCCATCCTGAATTCTTAGAGCTGCGCTCATCAGTACAATAGTGACTGGCCACGTGTAGTTGTTTAAATGTACAATGACATTAACGCAAATGAAACAAAATTTAAAAACCAGTTCCTCAGCTGCACTAGCCACATTGTAAGTCCTCTGTAGCCACCAGCGGCTGGGTACTCACCACAAGGACCTTGAAGATACGGAATGTTTCTGTCCTTGTAAAAGGTTCTCTGGTGGACAGATCTGCCCGGTGCAGGGGGCAGGAATCATGTGTTGTTTATCAGTTTAGAGCTAGCCCAGTGCTTAGTGCAAATTCCAGCTCCCAATCCTACTGGCTGTGTCCCCTTGGCCGAGATCAGTGTCTCCATGTCTGCCCGACGGTGTGGTTGTGAACCTTAACATAAGTTAAGACACACAGAGGGCTTAAGACAGAGCCCAACACATGATAAAGCCCCAAGCAAGTCACCGCCACTAGTATCACCCTCTCCAGTAAAACAGCTGGTGCAGGGCAGGCCCAGGTGAGCATTTATTGATAGGCTGAATAAGTGAATGAAAGAATGATGAACTGAATGAACTCGATTTTTGGCTTTAAGGAAAGCAGGATACCTCTTCTGAAACCAAACGTGAGTGCCATTAATAATAATAATAGCCTCCACTTATTTGATGCTGACTGCATACCAGGTGGCTGGGCTAAGCGCGTTGCACACATTCAGGAGCTGCTATTAACCGCCTCTGTTTACAGCTGAGCAAACTGAGGCTCGGAGATGGGAAGGCAAAGCCGGTGGAGAGAGAAGGATTAGAAGCTCCACTTCTCTGCCTGCGTGGAGATGTTGTTGCTTCTAGAGTCTTGGCTGCCGTGGTTGCTTCTAGAAGTGTTTCGGTGTCACCCTCTCTGGTTCTTCTTGGAGGAGAGGTGGGGGCTGGGACAATGCAGGCAAGGGCCCCCGAGATGCCCCTCGGGGAGGGGGCCCATGCCCCCCATTGTGAGAACGCACCTGTGCGCAGGAAGGCAGCCTGCTCAGTTTTCCTTCCTGTTCCCAGAAAGACTTTTGACCCTGGTTTCTCAGATTCTTTTCTTTCCCCATCCATCCCCAGGGCGCCGGCCCTCTGGCCATGCCCACCCCTCCCCACCGCCCCACGCGCACCACCGAGCAATGGCGAGGCGGCAGACAAGGGCGCCTTTCTTCAAAGTGGTTCGCCTTCATCTCATAAATTCTCAGCCCCGGCCTGATTGGCTGCCACCAAAAGGAGCTAGGCCCCCGCTGGCTCCTTAGATACAAAGTGAGTTGTGTGCAGTTTGCCCACGTGAGGCCAATCACAGGGGCCCGCTGCGCTCAGAAATCCCAAAGGACAAAATAGCAGAGTCCCAACACAGCGACTGCCTGGCCTCGGGATCAAAATCATCTATGGCAGGACAAAGGGAAGCAGATAGCTGGGAAAGCTAAGACAATGGGGAGGCCATGTGAGCACACTGCAGAGATCCGCAGGCATTTCTGACCTGCAGACTTGAAGGACATTTAACCCTTTCTTTGTCCCCCGAACCTTTTCACTGCTAGCCACCTGGAGCCCGGGCACAGACGGGGACAGGGCCCTTGAGGAAACAGCCCCCAATTTCAGCCAATCCTTGGGGGTCCCGTTTTGCCGCTTTCAAAAACTTGCCTTTCCCATGAAGCATGTGTTCAAATGTTTCCAATTTTTAGGCACTAAAATTAGTCCAACTGTGCCTTCTAATTCTGTAGACACAACCCAGCTTGTGCAAATGTCCCTCTCTTCCATTTCTGGGTGAATTTTTGCACAGTACCGACTGCCAATTTTGTGGAGTGTGCTTGGGGGAAGCTGGAAGTTTAAAATCATCTCGCTGCTTACCATGAAACAAATGCTGTGGGATCCAAAGTTCCGACTTAGAGAGGAGGCTGCACGTTGCAGCTCCTGAGAAGAAAAACACGGCCCATTGCCCCACGCAGACAGGGCACTACTGGACGCCGCAGCAGCGGGGACAGGGGCGGTAACTGCTTGAGCACTTACTATGGACCTACCTAATCCCCGGGCATGTATTTACTTCACAGGATTGTATACGTGCTGACCGAGACCCTCCCTCTGAGGGGGATAAAAATCGTGTACCCATTTTACAGATGAGAAAAAGCAGGCCCAGCCAGGTTCAGTAACTCGCCCGAAGATGCTGCTAGAAATCGAGCTTCAGTTCGAACCCAGATCTGTCTGGTGACAAAGGCTGACTCCTTAACCCCAGTGCTCCCTAAGTAGGAGTCATGGTGCTCAGTGCCATACAGTGTGGTGCATCGTCGGTAAGAATGGGCACATGCGCGCCACGCAGAAATGAAAACCCAGGCAACAAGATTGCACGTAGTCTGACGCTATGTAAACGGGATAGATAAATGATAGGTGGGTAGAAGGAAACACACGAGAAGAATCTTTGCTAAGCGCTTGAGTGATATTCCCTCATGGGTTTTCTGCTACCCCACCCCCACTCCCCTGGTGCTTTTCTTTGCTCTCCAAGTTTTTCTCCAGGCGTGTATGACTTTTGCCATTAGGTAAGGGTGTGTGCGCGCGCGCGTGCATGTGTGCACACGCGTGCTCATGCTTTAAAAGCGAGAGGGAATGGAGAAAGTGGCAAACTAGGTCAAGGGAGCCGGAATCTCAGTTATTTAAATCCCGCCCAAAATTGCAATTTGGGGGAGTTCAGAGTTAGGCCAGCGTGATGAAGCGAAAGTCTGCAGCCGTCGGCCCCCTCGACCGAGAGCAACCACGTGACAGTGTCAGTGAGAAAGCCCTTTGAGCCATGCCCTGGAGAGTGCGCTATAAGGGGGCACACGGAGTGACAAGGGTCACCGAGCTCACCCAAGGGGCCCTCCCGAGCCACCGTGCTGCTGCTGGGACTCAGTCGGACCCAGTTATCAAAAGGGCCAAGGCAGGCGGGAGAGGCAGGCGGGAGACCTCCAGCCTGGCCCCCGAGACAAACCCCTACGAGTCTGGCAGGACACAGCCTCCCTGATTCCAGGCCTATATTTTTCATTTCTTGTTTTAACAGTCATAAACGCCTTCCGATGCCAAAGCAGAACATGACTTTAATCCAGATAAAATAGAATTCCTAAGCCCTGAAAATTATATGGAGATGTACAAGCCAGTTTTAAAAAGCACGAGCCTCGGTTCCAAGAGTGGCACATTCCACACGGCCCGCTCTGGGTGCTGCCCCGTGGCCCTGCCTCCTGGGGACGAGGTCCCGGGACGTGTCCCACAGCCCCGAAACCCACAGTCCCCTTGGCAGAGCACATGCAGGCACACGCTGCCCTCAACGTGGACTCTTCTCTGATTCCAGGGCCCTGGGGTCCCTTGGCTTCCAGGAGCCCTAGTATGTTCCAGCTCCCCTCTCTCCACCTCCCCTCCCCCGCCAGCTGTTGCAAAAAAAAAAAAAACCCCGCAGCCAACATCTTCTTGCTTTAGGCAGCCAAGTTTTCTCTAAGTAAACAGGGAATGCAGCAGATCAGCTCAGTTCCACTCCCAGCCCTGTAGGTTGGGTCAAGGCCGTCCTGGTACCAACCGTGAGAAGCCAGGCTCGGGTGGGTTCTGGGGTAACCGTGGGCTGCCGCTCTGCAAAGCCTTACTCTGTGCTAAATGCCTTCCAGAGGAATCCCAGTGATCCTACGAGGTGGGACCTTTACACAGCGGGATTTCATCTCTTTGCCTCTCCAGGTTCACTCACCACTTTCTCCCTGCACTCCAAATCCAGGAGACTGACCTGGGTGGGTGGATCGGTGGCTCAGGCCCCTGGGATTGTCCGAGGAGAGACGAGATCAGAGGAAGGAAGATAATGACAGGGCCATTAATCCCCAGGCTCCTCCTCACCTTGCTGGTGTGCCCTCCGCCTGCAAAAGCCACAGCCTTGGGTTGGGTGAGCGTATTCCTACAGCCCCCTTTCCAGGTTCTGGAGCTAACCCTTCCCCTTGCCCCTGCAGTCCTGGGGGCAGAGACAGTGCCCTCCTTAGCGAGACCCAGGTATAGGCCCTCTTGATCTTCCCAAGCCCTGCCCACACCTGTGCAAATAATCTCTTTATTAAACTCGCCTCCAATTACCCAGTTTGAATGTGCCCTCTGTTTCCTGCATTTGTTATCATCTCCGGTTTATAGAGGAGGAAACCGAAGCTCAGAGAAGTTAAGTCAGTTGCCCAGGGATGATTACCTGGGATTTGAATTGGGGTCAGCCGGACTCCAGAGTCCAAGCTGTTAGCCTCTTCACTGCGATGTAAAAAAAATAAAAGAAGCTTTTGCTCAGTGCCTGCTGTGTGCCACCCAGTGTGCTTTTTGTTGTTTTGTTGACACTATTGTTGTTAATGCCTACTATCCCCATTTTACAGATGCAAAAACTGAGGCTCAGCAAGGGGACTGCGCCTGCCCACAGTCATGGAGTTACAGAGAGGCAGCGTTGAGGCACAAACCCAGGGCTGTCCCAGCCTCTTAACCACCTCTGATAGCTTGCCTTCTGCAGAAACCGCGGACAGGGCAGCAGAAGCCAGAGAAGAAAACAGATTTGTGTTTCATTGAGAGCTCCCAGGGTGGGTAAGGCTGGAGAAGCAGATTTGTTCATGAGATTCAAGAGACAAGCTTGGGAGGAAGACGGAAGGCAGACCAGAGGCAGGGTGGTTGTGGGAAGGGGGACGGGTGTTGGGCCAGCAGTGGGAGGAGGTCCAGGCCTTTGCCAGGAGGAGGGCCGGGGTCCCCGGGACACCTGCATGTTAGCGCTGTCTGGGTGGGGCGCAGGTGGAGTCTGTTCATGTTGACAAACACCTGCCGAGTGCCTGCTGTATGTCAGGCACGGCGTGGGCTCTGGGCAACCTTTGTTGAGGTGGAGGGTCCAGAACAGGCCCGTCCTGTGGATGGGAATCCAGCTTGGTTTGGGGCCCAGGTGTGAGCGCATCTCCTCAGCCCTGGAAGCCCTATTATCAGGGCCCCATCACCACACTGTGGGGGCCTCCTGGAGTTTACATGATAATGGACTCTCTCCCCTCTCCCCCTGTCCCCCATCCCCAGCCCAGTGACACCTAAACCAGTCTCTACTAGAAATCTTTTGTTCACCTTAAAATGACATCCCTCCCCCAAACTGTCTGTCTATTTTCATCTATGTTACAGCTTTAACTCATAATTGACATGCAATAATTGACACCCATTTAAACTGTCCAGTTTGTTAAGTTTTGATACATATACACCCTCATGAAACTCACTGCAATCAAGACAATGAATATATTGTTACTCCCAAAAGTTCACTTGTCCCCCTCTGTCATCCTTCTTTCTTGCCCTGTGTCCGAGTACCCAAGCAGCTGCTGGTCTGCTTTCTGTCTTGAATTTCATATAAATGGCTTCTTTCCCTCAGCGTATTCATTTTAGATTCACTCACATTGTGGTGCGTGAATCTGGTGTGTGGTGTGTCAATACTTCATTGCTTTTTACTGCTGAGTAGTATTCCATTGTACAGATAGACAATTTGTTCATTCATTTTCCTTTCTCCCATCCAACTCTCTGTCTGTATCATTCATTCATCTACCTATAAAAGTGAACCTTTTTGTAAAGATGTTCATCACAGCACTTACATTTAGTAGCAAAAGCACTAAGAACCACCTCCATCTCTGCCCGTAAGGAAAGGCTCACCCGAAGTCTGGTGCACCCCCGCAACCGGACACTGCGCAGCCGCTCAGAAGGATGAGGTTCTTCTGCTGGAATCAGACCACAGCTGGCCGGTTTCGTGGCCAGTCTCAACATGGTGTCACATTCCAAGGAATCAGCAGACCTCATCCCCAAATCATGGGGCAATTGACATCTTAATTGAAGTCACATTAAGAAATCCTTAAGATCTTAAGTTTCCCTCATTACAGCAGCTCCTTTTGCAAATGCTTCTCCTTACTCCTCCCAACCTCAGCCTGGGTTCTCTTTTTGTCCTCAGGCATTCCTTCCTTCTTAATCCCTTTACTCTTTCACCTTGGTCTACTGACCAGAGGCATCCTACCCGCGGCCCAGGATGGCTCTCAATGCAACCCAACACAAAAGTCGCAAATTTGCTTAAAACTCGATGAGACTTTTTTGTGTGATTATGTGTTACGCTGTATTTAATGTGTGACCCAAGACAACTCTTCTACTTCCAGTGTGGCCCAGAGACGCCAAAAGGCTGAACACCCCTGTACTCTGTTCTATCCAAGGTAGCTTGTGTTCCTTCCAGATGCAATCAGTCTTTGTGCGCACTCCTAGGTTTCTTCAGCCCCTGATGAGCCAACCCCCACACCCACCGCCGCTGCCCCGCCCCAAGGTCTAGGGATTAGGCGGGCAAAGGTGAATCCCCTTTAGAAAAATGAGTAAGGGGAAAGAATGATGAATATGTAAGAAGTATTTTTATCCGACATACGTGTATGTTACATGGGGAGACAACTACGATGCACTGTGGGGTGCAAAAAGCAACTTCCAAAATGCTCATCACACTTGTAATAACTCGTTTAATTTGTTTCCTCTAGCAGATTACAAAATCCCTAAACTCAGAGACTGTAACTGTATTTTGTCCTTTGTATCTCCTTTGCCTGGCGCATGATAATTGTTCTTTAAATACATTGTTTTTATTGCTTAATTAGATATTTACCAACATGTTAGCATTGGAAATCGCTGACTGATGGAATCATACATCATTTTCAGTTGCTTGTGAATATCTTTCTCTATTGTTTGCTTTTTTAAAAAATCAAAGGCTGTGTGTACTTTTCCCTTTTATTTTATCTTACTTGCTTAATTTTTGGTATTATTTTCATAATCAGATGAAGCAAAAAAGTTAAAAAAAATTTTTTTTTAATGCGAATGGAATGGCAGGAATTTAAGGCATTTCCTTCTGGTAAGGAGGAGGAATTTGGTACCCATTCAATGACATCCACTAAGGAATACTGTGGTAGGAAAACCAAACTGAAGCATCATGGGGTCAAACCAACCCTTGAAGGTAGCAGGACCTTGTACTTGGCACACACAGCTGCCCGCTTTCTGCAGCCTCCTTAACAGCCTGACGTCTGGGCTGCTTGGCTCCTCCCGTTGGTCCCCGCAGCCTTGGGACCTTGTCAGAGGACCACCAAACACAGAGTTCAAAGCCAGCTTGCTGTGATCTCCAGGACGGCTGTGTATGCTAGGTTCCCAGCTGCCTTTCTCATGGGCCCTGCCACAGCGTTTGGTTCGATGGGGAGGAAAAGCCGTTTACCAGCAACTGGCTGGCATGTCTCGAGTGCCGCCTCTCCCTGTTTCTTTTGCTCTGTGTACTTTTTTCCATCCATCCATCCATCTATCTATTCCTATCCATCCATCCCACCGTCAGCAACTGTCTGTTTCTTTATGTGTGCATCTTTTCCTCTTCTTCCATACATGTCCACTCATACCAATGAGGCCAATAGATGTTAACGTCCTCCTATTAGATGTTAACGTCCTCCTATAGGTGAGAGAAGATACAGATTACTTTATTCTTTATTTTTATTTTTAAAGGATTGCGTTTATTGATTTTCAGAGAGAAGGGAAGGGAGGGAGAAAGGGAGAGAAACATCTATGGGCTGCCTCTCGCATGTGGTCCCAACCGGGGACCGAACCCACAACCCAGTCTTGTGCCCTGGCCAGGAAGGGAATCAACGAGGCCCAGCCAGCTGAGCCACACTGGTCAGGGCAGGGACAGATTACTTTAACAGTAAATGTGACCGTCAACTAAGAACCTCTTGGTTGCCAGGCTCAGTGTAAAGAAATTGGAAAGTGCTTAGCACGCGGCCTGACGCGTATGTGTCATGGAAAAAACATTATTTTGAGTTCCCTCCTTTGTTAGTGGTTGTAATTACAGATCTCTGCCACTGCTTCAGTAAAACCTCATTCATTCATGACAATCGGCCTGAAAGGCAGGTTAAGAGGTCCGTCTGCACTAAAGGGACTGTTTAGAATCCTTAAACAAAATGAACCTTTATTTCTTTTGAGAACAGAGGAGAATTTGACAAAGAAAGGGTTCCCAAGTAGCATTACTTCCTGTCTGCTCTAATCAACATTTAAAACTCATCTGGATCTGGCAGGAATTTATTTGGGTAAGAGTGAGGTGCTAAAAGCTTTAAGACAGTTTATTCTTTTCCAGACATGTAGCATGCCTTACGCAGTCTTCTTTACCTAGGGACCCTGGTAAACGTTTCTTCACAGGTAGATGGGGTGCGAACGGCAGCTTAGGCCAGGTTGAATTATAACAAATTCCATAATTAGCACAGTTCGCATTAATGAGATTTTCCTTTACTTTGGCTTCAAAAGGGGCTCAAGGCCACTTAGTAACTTGAGACCTCTTGTGAATCTCATTACTAGAATAGTTTTTAAAACACAGTTTGGTCTTTGGTTACCATAGGAAATTGCAAAGGCCAATGGCTGTTCCATTTTGGATACAAGTTTTATGTCGGGCGATGTCTTTAAACTTTGATGATTTTTTTTTTAATTTAAACAATTCCCCACCAATGTTATAAGAGAAAATAAAATAAAATGATTAGTACACAGTGAACACATGAGCGGGATATTGACCAGTTGAGTTCGTTGTCTAAGTTCTATGGCAAAAAAACGAAGAAAAAAAAAAGAATGAAAAGTCAACAAAACTTTCAAACTTTACAATATTTATCTTTAAGCTCTTAGTAGCCACAGATCACAGATGCAAATGTTTTTCCTTGTCTTTTTTTTTTTTTATGTCTGGCAACCCCCTAAATTAGGTTGGATTCGTCCCAAGGACCAAATAAGAAAATTAATTCATGAACTAAGGCCCTCCAGAATCTTTTTTTCTTTCATTTTGTTTAGTCACTTTTATAGACCTTTCCTTCTTCGGAGTCATTTGGATTTGATTGCTTCTTCGTGAAATTCTAATGTCAAGACTGTGTCTAATTTCTGTTTTATGAAGAAATCTGGAAACTATACAAAGGAATGAATTGAGATGTAGAGTCAAATAAAATCTGTAATGTGATAACTCTATCAACTCTGCCTGGGAAGATACTGTATTTCAATTAGATCTTGAGACATGTTCTTACATAAACTGACAGCGTCGGATTGACAGTGTTCATCTCCCCAGAAAACACAATTTACAAGGACAGAGCGGTTGGATTCGGTGCGGGGTTCCGAAGGTGTGTTGAGTTTCCTGCCTCACCCCGGCCAGAATGGAGGCATGACGTGGCCGACAGGCTCACGTTCCGTGTTAGAGAAGAATTGCAAACACACTAAAAATTCCCACCAAAAAAAAAGAGGTATTTAACATTTAAAGTAATAATAATAATAATAATAATAATACTTAGTGTTTAAACAGTACTTTAGATCTTCAAAGCACTCGGTAAACATTGGTTCCAATTCTCTAGGTGTGCAGGGGGCTTTGTTGTGGGGAAGAGCTCCGTGCACAGTGGGAAGGATAAAGCTGCATCCAGAAGAACTGGGCCGGGTTGCCTAATTGTAACACTTTCGTTTCTCCCCGCACAGCTCCCCCCCCCCCGCCCCCCACATTCAGTTTCCTTTTTTTCCAACTACCTTTTGTTGTTCTCATTTAGCTCCCTCGCCGGGTCACCTACGCAGGCCTGCTGGTAGGATCTAGGCTCCGATCCAAACCCATCCACGAGACCCGTGTGGCATTCTTTTCCCCAATTCACAGTGAAATAGAAAAAGCAAGTCCAAATGTCTTCCAATTAGATTGATTTTATTTTCAGAGATTGCCTTTCAAATGTTTCAATGGAGTGAAATGCCCTTTTATTTATGAGACCATACGAGGCACTATGTTTTGTAGCTAGTGGAGTTTTAGTCTTGGTGTTTGGGTTCTTTCCTAGCAAAAGGAGACGTTGGCAGTCCGGTGTCAGTCTCCGCCACTCTTCCTGGAGGTTGTGCCCCTGTATGAAAGGCAGAAGTCAGGGAGGCACCGGGCCTGCTGACCCGGGGAGCTCCAGCGGTGTGGATGTGACTGGTACCACTCAGGGCGGTGAGGCTGTGGGGCAGCCGGTACCCTGCTAAAGCAGGCTCTCTCCTCCACTTTCAGCGGAAGTATGAATTGGCATGACCTTTTGTGATATGTGTGAACCTTGGGGTTTTCCATATCCTCTGACCCAGCAATTCTACTTTCAGAACTTGGTTTTAATGAAAAGCTCACCCAGGCCCTGGCTGGTGTGGCTCAGTGGATTAAACACTGGCTTGCGAACCAAAGGATCACTGGTTTGATTCTCAGTCAGGGCACATGCCTGGGTTGCAGGCCAGGTCTCCGGTGGGGGATGTGCAAGAAGCAACCACACATTAATGTTTCTTTCTCTTTTTCTCTCTCCCTTTCCCTCTCTCTAAAAATAAGTAAATAAAATCTTTTAAAAAATAAGAGTAATGCAAACATACTATAAAAAAAAAAAGAAAAGCTCACCCAGGTTTGAAAATAAATATGCAAGCCTATTAATGTCTCCTTATCTGGAAGGGAAAACCTGGAGAACCCCAAGGACCCCCAGTAAGGGACAAGTGGAGAAAAGTGAGGGACAGCTAGACAGCGAACACGTGACTTGGATGTATAAGTCTTCCCATAGGGAGAGGTCCACGGGGCTCATTCATCCTACACGTGTTTCGCCAGCACCTACTAAGTGCCAGGCACTGTTCTAAGCCAAGGATGCATCAGAGAACAAAGAGATAGTGTCCTTACCCTCACGGAGCTTACATTCTAATGGAAAAGTTTTTCACAAGCAAATAGATGCATGTTATCAGGTACTAACATATTTGTTAGTTTAAAGACAAGAGCAAAGTGCATGGAAAAGCCACTTTGGAAACAGTGTGGAAGTTTCTTATCAAGTTAGATTTATACTTTACCAGATGACCCAGCAATGCCACTCCTGGGGATTTACCCGAGACAAATGAAAACTTACATTCACATCAAAACTTTTATGTGAATATTTATAGTGGGTTTACTTGTAATTGCCCCCACACTGGAAACAGCCCTAATGCCCTTCAGCTGGTGGATGGATAAACAAACTACAGTACATGCATACAATGGAATACTATACAGCAATAAAAAGGAATGAGCCACTGACTCATGTGACTACAGGGAGGATCCTCCAATGCCCTCTGCTGAGTCAAGGCAACCAGAAACAAAGGGCTGTGCATGTCATGATTCTGTGTCTTTATTTTAAATGACATTCTGGAAAAGTCAAAGTGTAGGGACAGAGAACAGATTACTCATTGCCACAAGCTGAGGTCAAGGAAGTGGTTGATTACAAAGGGCCACAAGGGAATTGGGGAGGATGATGGAGCTGTAGTAAACCTTTATGTTTTATCACAACTCATAGAACTCTACACTAAAGCCATTGAATTTTACTATATGTAAATTACACCTCACTAACTCCATTCAGGAAAAAGAGCGAGGTAAAAAGCTGTATATGGTATGATCCTATTTTTGTAAATAATAAGAACAAGAATGAATGGTAGAGTATGCTTACGAAAAAAGTTCCAAATGAATATCCAGTATGCCAAATTAGCAGTAACTTATCTGGGTTTGGGGAAAGGAGTGTTTCATTTACCAGATTACACATTTCTTTGATGTTTCAACATTTTACAAGGCGTGTGTTACTTTCAAAATGAGTGGGGAAATTGAATTATACAGAATTTGATCCTCTGTGCTGGCCAGGCTGCTGGGGGAGAGTAACAGAACTCACCCGGGATGCTCAGGCTATCCGATCTAATCCATTTCTGGTTCTGGAAGGCATGTGTCCACGCATGCTGTTGGTGATGCACTGTGACTTTGCTGATCCTTCCAGAAGGCCTGGAAATCCCCTCTCCTTCAGCCTGGGACCTCTTCCTCTCTTTGGGCAAGGAGCTGCTGCTGTCCCCTCCAGGCTGCTACTGAAGGGAACTGTCCCTCCAGGTCTCTCCCACAGGACCGATTTTTCTGGATGGCGGTGGAGTGAGGCTCGGAGCTGACGCGTACCTTGTCCTCCTGATAAGAAGAGCTACCTGTGGCCCAAGGTGGTTTAATGCCTCTGATAATAATGCCTCTGATAATTCTTGCCCTTTGCTAGGCACTGGCCAGGAACTTGTGACAGTATTATTTTGCAATTCCTTCATTTAACACATATTTGTTAAACACCAACAACGTGCTAGGCGCTGGGGATACTGTAGTGAACAAACCGGAGGGTGGGGGGGGGGGATATCCAACGACCCTGTGCTGATGGGGCTTGTATTCTAATGGGCAGAGAGGGAGACAGGCAAAACTATATTAAAACAAATATGTGTGGGGTGATTTTAGATGCTAAGAGAAAACTGAACAGAGGGAGGGGTGTGAAGGGGAGGGGCGGGGCATAATGTTTAGGTGCAGTGGTCTGAGGGAGCCTTTATGACATGGAACGCAAGAAGGCCCTGGGGCTGGGAACGTGAGCAGAGCCCTGGTGAGGTCCTCGGCCTGCTGCACGGTGTGCATGGGCCACACCGGCTGGAGAGCAAAGGGGCCAGGTCACACAGGGCCCAGCAGGCCGAGGCGAAGTGTTTGGCTTTTACTTTGAAAGAGATGGGAGCTATGGAAGGCTTTAGAGCAGAGGAGTGATGTCTTCTGACCTAGGTTTGTATAGGATTCCCCAGGACTGCAGTGTGGACAGGTGACCATAGCGGGGCTGGCACAGAAGGGACAAGAGCCACAAGAGGACAGTGGCTTCAGCTTGGGGTGGCGGTGACAGCACGTTTGGGATATTTCCATTTCACCCTTCATTGTCCCCATCTGCAGATGCGCCTGTGCTCGTTATTGCTCTTACTGACCACCTTCTTACCAAACGCCAACATTATGGATGAGCACACCAAGGCTCCGAGGGGATGAGGCTGCTTATCTGAGAGTCCGTGGCTGGTCAGTGGCAGAGCTGTCGTGCTCCAGGCCCCTGTGGGTCATGTGCAGGCAGGCACATTTGGCCAACGGAGAAAACAGATGGGAAGCTCAGAACAGGGGCAGAGGTGGTGGGCAGGGAGTGCGAGTGCTCTCTAGCGTCTTAGGACAGGAGGCAGTGATGGCCAAGGTTCAAATCCTGCCTTGCGCTTCCTCTCGAAGCCTCCCTTATCTCATCTGCACAGTGGGGGCTGGGATAGGACCCACCTCATCAAATAGTTGTGACAATTAGATGCCTGGCATCGAACGAGCCTAATAAACACACTGAGAAGACAGCGCCCTCCCGAGAAGATGGTACAGCGAGGGGAGGTGTAACAGACTAGGTATGTGGCTGGCGACGTGTCTTAGCTAGCCTCCTTCGATGGCGCTACACATCTCTGCTGGGAGGTGGGGGAAGAAAACTTTTCTTCTGCTGGGATTTTGAGAAGTGACTGATTAGAATACAATGAACAGGCCTGTCGGGGTGCACATGCAACATACACAGTGACCTCGCCGTAAAACCCCAAATAAAGAACGATGCAAAATGTGCTTTGCGTTATTGCAGGGTTAGTGTGGAATAAAGTCGGCCGGTTGGAAACCATTTTAGGGGTCTATTATTTTTTTAAAGGGAGGGCAATATTTACCGAAGTATTTTGGTAGAACCAAGAAGGGGCTTCTGTGTTCTGTAACCTCTGGGAAGATGCTGGTGGCAGGCCCCCATAACACAACTCGCTAGCGTTTACAGCAGCTGTTGTGATTAAGTGGGAACCAAGCTACCGAAAAATCTACAACAAGAAGTCAGCAAAGTAAGATCAAGAGACTATAAAGTAAACAATATAGAGAGAATGAAATGTAATTTATTTCCTTGGGGAAGCGATCTATACCGACAGCAGCGAGAGAGCGACTCCATTTCCATCCACGATAGGCTCTTGCAGTCAGCACATTTGAAAATTGAGAAATTGTGTCCACGATCTGAAAAGCCAATGGGTGATAACTCACCAGCAGCTGAAGAGGTTGGTGGCAGCCCATTTTGGAAAGGGAAAACTGAGACTTAAGCAGTAGAGGCGTGTGGCTTGCCTCACCCTTGCTGAGAACACACGACCCAACGGACAGAGAAGCCCAGTGAATCTGTCACCGGGGCAAATGAAGACGAAAGGGCGACTCGAGTTTCACATGTGGCGTATTTTATTGCCTCCAAATTGTTGCCTGAGTGGGGACGGTGCCCTTTCCAAGGGCTGCTTTTAAATAAAATGATCTGTTGCAGAAAGCAAGGTCCGGGCCCGGGGCGGGGATCCCGCCAGCAGGGAGACAGGACACCTGTGCTCGGGAGCAGGAAAGTGACCTCTCAGACTTCGAACTTAAAGTGCCAGACAGTGTGGAAGGACTGGGCGTGATCCCTGGAGGATGACGGCCTTTGTCTAACATGCCAGGACCTGGATGTCAGCTCTCAAAGAGCCGTATCACAGAGGTAGGTGGCTAGATCGGTTGCTTCTCACCTGTCCAGACCTCGGCTGAAGTCCCTGATGTAGGCCACTGGTGAAAAGACATTTGTCTTCTTTACAAAACCCCTGGCTGCTTGGGTCTGGCCCGCAGCACAAAACAGAAAGGGTGAGGCATGTTGGCAGAATTGCCAGAGAAGTCTGCGTCTCTCCCCTCAGAGCACAGCCCGGCTCTGGGCCAGCTGAGCCGACTGTTTCTTTCCTGAGCATCAAGTTCACATCTGCACAGCCCTGGACAGGAACAGTAAGAGGGTCCACACGCTCTTCTTTTTAAAATGACGTTGTTCCCCCTCAAACCCAAGGTGAGGCCCATCAGGTTTTGGGGGTGTGTCTATATGTGTGTCCACCCCAAGAAACAATTCAATTTCGCGTGATACATTTTGCCACCTGCCAAGGGCACAGCTTACAATATATAAACTTAGTGGAGGCTGAAAAATTATGAATGTAGTCACCTGTCTTTGGTCGAGTGGCAGTGTAGTCACAGAAAAATATCAGGGGACGTTGGTCATATACTTCTTTATTATTGGCTATTTGAAGGCATTTCATCGTGGACTGCTACATTTATTCCAACATTGGCATTACCAGAAGCAAAAGAGTCCTTTTTATGTGAGCAAAAGGCATAGGTAAAATGCCACTGAATACAGTTAACTTCAGCTTATTGGAATTTTTAGCAACCCTAATTATGGCTTAAATTATCTCTTTGGTGGTGTTTCTTGGAGTTCAGTCTCCTCTTGTGTTTTATGAAAGAGCTCTGGCTGTTAACAAGGGTAGCTGGCATTTATTGAACAGCTATTAAGTGTCGGGCGGGGGTGCTGAGTGTTTTGTAACTCATGGAATGTTCACGATAGCTCTCAGAGGAAGATACAAGGATGACCTTGCTTTAGGAAACTGAGGCACAGAGAGGTTCAATCACAGTAAGAGGTAAGGAGGGTAAAGGGCAGAGTTGGTATGTGAACAGTTTGGATCCAACTCAGAAGCTCTTGCCCTTACCCGGACTTCAAGCTGCGCTCCAAGCCAGCAACAACTGCTGTTGTTTTTACTTCATCCTCTGCACCGTCTTAGGGGAGAGGTTGGAACAATTAGGAAATCCTTGGTGGTTATGAGCAAAGCTGTTATTGCCCAAGGGCAGCGGAGCTTGTTTGGTATAAGACCATTCTCTCAGAGGGAACTTAACACATCAACTTAAAAATTGAATTATGACAACGAGGGAATGAGCAGGGAAGGCCCGCCGCACGGAAGCATCCAGGAGAATCGTTATGGAAATAGGGAACGAATTGCCTTGTCCACACCGGGTGAGAACACCTGAAGACCAGTTGGTGTCGGTGGTTGTGCCAAGGCCCACGCTGGCCTCACGGGAGCTGCATTTAGAGCTCTTGCACCCTCAGCTGCTGGCTGGAGCGCTGAACACCTCGAGAGGAAACGCAGACAGCGAGACGTGGAAGACAGGCCTTACCTTGCTCGAGTTTGGAGAAGGCAAATGGGAGCAGCAAGAATGCACCATGTTTACCGTCAGGTTGGCAAGAAAGTTGAAAAAGATTTGGCAACATCCAAACGCTGGCATGGCAGTGAGGAAGTGGACAGTGTCCCAGATTGCTTGAGGCCGTGCAAATTGCTACACTCTTTGGGGAGTCTTCCGGCTGTATTTACTCCCAATAAAAATACACGTTTATTAACAATATAAAAACAATCCTATTTTGGGGGGGGCATTCTTTTACAGAAATGAAAGTGTCAGGACATAAGGATATATGGATAAGAATATTTACTGCACCCTTATTTAGAGGAGAAAAATGCTAGAAACCACATGAGTGCTCAGGAATAAAGGAATAATTGGATACATTATGGCACAGGTGTTCTATGAAACATTATACAACCAATAAAAGAAGGAGTTAGATCTAGATATATAGGCCTAGAGGTGTATTTGTGATGAATTGTTAAGTGAAAAAAAGCAGATTGCTAGAATAATATGTGACACGATCCCATTTTTGTAAAAAGTTGAAAAACAATTCCCTCAGAAATGTGTGTTTAAATTATATTATTTGCACAGAGGAAGTAGAGTAAGAATTGACAACAATGTGTTAACTTTGGCGATCTCCGTGGGGCAGAGAGGACTCCCTTTTTCTGGGTATATTCCTGTATTGTTTGACTTGCTTTCCCAGCATCTTGTGACTTTTGTTATTTGCAGTAAAAGAAATCTCATAAAGCTTAGGATAAAGGGGGAAGAACCCTCCAAGTGATGTGACTGGGTGCTGCTGCTTTCTGTTGTCCGGGGATGGACAGGTGACCAAGGTGTTTAACTTATCGATCCCTACCTATAGGGCAGGGCTCTGTGCTAAGAACTTTCCCTGTGCTATCTATTGCTCTGGAAGGTCAATGCCAGGGAACAAATGGGAGTGGCCTGCGGCTGAATGACGTGTTCAAGCCTGAGTGCTACCGGGCAACAGAGCAGGGACTGAAACCCAGGTGTGTCCTACTCTGAAGCCACCACACTCTTAACTCCCACCATACTCTCCCGCCCTGCAGCTGTGGCGGCTTCCTGTGGTTCCCCTCTGGTCGTATTTTTGCTTCCATTTCTCTCTGCCATTACATTTGGTAACCATGAAAGGGAACTAAACTGTCATCCTCAGAGGAATATCTGGGGCTTGCGCAGAGTGGCATGTCTGCTTCCCGTGTGGGCAGCAGGCATTCTGACAAAGGGAGAAACTGAGTCACGAGGGTGTGGGCCATGAGCCCCCCGCATTGAGAACTGGACTCCGCAGCCCTGGTGCCCCGCTGTTTCCTAGCAGTCAGTAGACGGTCTTTGTTTTCTTTGCCTCTCATCTTATCTCCCAAGGCCTCCCATCAACTCCCTCTGCTTTCTCTATTGAGTAAGAGCTCAGCCGATCTTTATCAGTCACCTCAACTGTGCAGAGACTCAAAGAGTTTCTTTGCTAGAAATGGCTGAAGCATGGCCCAGGCTGCCAACCTTTTCACCCGTGAGGAAACTGAGGCCCAGAGAGGTGGAGCGGCTTATATAAGATAACGAGGCTGCTCAGGGCCCCTCTGAGACCAGAACCCCGAGGGCCCGGGCCCTCCTTCTGTCCTCGGGTTGCCAGGGCAATCGCAATGCCACACTTCTGGCCTTTACTCTTCCACCCTGGGGATTTGACTTTGACAGCCAAGGAAATCTCCTCAGAGGAGGGTTTTTTCGTTTGTCTTGTGTCGTTTATTTGCTGTTAGATTTACTTTTACAGTACCATTTGAGCGACTCTTTTGTTTTCAATTTTATTGATTTGTGTCATTCATAACTCATTGCATTGAATGGGTAATGTACATCTTTGGGAAGGAAGAAAGGAAGGAAAGAAGGAGCATAGTGACAAATAATTCCTTGTTTCACTCCTGTCTGTGATGTTACTAGTGTCTCCTTCACTTCCAAGGGGATCTCAATTCATAATCTACTTTTGAGGTTATCCTATATTGATTAGTATACATAGTGCTAACTCGTTATTTTTAATGGCTACATGGGATTAAATTATGTTGCAAACTACTCCCGAAATGATGGACTTGTAGGTTGCTTTCAGTATTTGGTCTGCAAACAGCACTGCAGTTCATGTCCTTGTTCTATAGGTCTTTATACATGTGTACAAGCACTTCTGGAGGATAAACTCCTAGAAGTGGAACTGCTGGGTCAGAGAGTATGTGCATTACGAATGTTGATATTCTCCAGATTGACACCCAAAGCTGTGGTGCTCACTTACAGCCCCAATGACAGTGTGTAAGAATTCTGCTTCCCTCCACATTAGCCTAAGCTTTTCAAGTATTGTCAATACTTATGATGGTTTTAGTTTCTATTTTTCTTGTGATGAAGTATCTTAGTGTTTCTTGGGCTGCTATAACAAATTATCATAGACTTGGTGGCTTAAGCAATAGATATGTATTTCTCACAGTTCCAGAGGTTGGGGAGTCCAAGATCAAGGGTCTGGATGATTTGGTTCCTGGTAAGAGCACTCTTCCTGGTTTTGTCTTTGCTTGGAGAGCGAGGGAAAGCAATCCCTCTCGTTATCCTGTCTTATAAGGGCACCAGTCTCATCATGAGGGTTCCACCCTCAGGACCTGATTACCTGCCAAAGTCCCCACCTCCAAATACCATCACCCTGGGGATTGAGGTTTCAACGTATGAATTTCAGGGGGACACGGACATTCAATCCACAGCAATGACTGACATCGAGCATCTCTTAATATACTTAAAAGCCACATATCTTTCCTATTGTCTAAACTGTCTGTCCTTTGCCCATTTTTCTATTAAGTTGCTCTGGGAGACTTTTAGTGTAGGATGCCTCCTGGGATGTAAACCCACCTACATAAGGTGGACCATCACACTGTCTCATTGCTCAGGCCTAAGTACCTAAGTACTACGCATGTTGATAAAGTGCTTTGGCTTTTCTTCCTAAACACTGTCACCAGTACCTTCTCAATAGAAATGCACAACACTGGCCTGAGGTCAGTGGGTCAGCAATTAGGATCCCTTTTTCGGAGAGTAGGAAATGAGGCTCAGAGAATTAAGCCACAGTAGTCCCACCTTATCTGCTGGGGATGCATTCCAAGACCCCCAGTGGGTGCCTGAAATCACAGATAGTATTAAGCCCTAGAGATATTATGTTTTTCCTATAGGTACATACCTATGATAAAGTTTAATTTAGGAATGAGTCACAGGAAGACATTAACAACAGTAACTAATAGTAAGATAGAGAGCAACTATAACAATATGCCGTAATTAAAGTTAAGGAATGTGGTCTCTCTCTGATAACGGATCTGATAACCACGTTGACAGCATGTACGGCCTGGACCACAGACAATGGGATGATTCAAGTCCTGGGCAGGATGGAATGGGGGACAAGAGGTTTTATCGTACTACTCAGATCAGTGTGCAATTTAAAACTTATGAATTGTTTCTTTTTGGAATTTTCCATGTACTATTTTTCAGGCTGTGCTTGATGGCGGGTAACTAAAACCGCAGGTAAGGAGGGACTACTGTATGGGTCAATGGAACACAAGCAGAGTTGCCCAAGCCAGCTATAGGCATCTGCTCATGGAACCTTCTGGATGCAGCCTTGTGCTTTGATGCTAGATACACCCGGTTTGAGCTATTAACTGGAGAGCTTGAAGATGTCACTGCAGTTCTGAGACTGGAGGTATTATAGTCTAAGGACAATAACAGTATCTGGTTGTTCTGAGGGTTATGTGAAATAATGTATGGATATTCATTTTAACAATGTTACTGGGTTATAACACAGTATCAACCACGATAATACACATGGCGCTCATGTGTTTTGCTTTAGCAGTTATTTGTGGTAGGTCCGAAGCTCAATTAACAGGGGTAAGACTTCTCCCCTTTTGTTACACTCCATCCTTCTCCTGTTGGGGGCTTGTTGGTGAAAAAGTTCTTCTGTCTTCCCCACCTTTGTAGGGAACAAAAGCCGTGAGTGCTGGGAGAGCCTGTCCATACTGGCTCTCCTCTGGACTCCCAGACAGCATGCTGTCAGGAAATGTGTATTACTGAATACGAGGAGCCAAGGAGGGTCTGCTCCCAACACAGCCCTAGTACAGTGCCTGGCAGTGAGAATGCATTCTGGTGCACAGCAAGAGCTCAGGAAAGATTTATGGAATGAAGGAACGAGGGCACACTGTGCCTAGGATTAAGGGTTCAAAAGCATTTGTATTCACTGCATAGCGCCTCTTACACAGTAAGCGCTCCCCTTAACTATCGCTGGGCAAGGCTTATTAAATCTAGCGCAAGAGCTAGGCTTCCCTGTGCAAGGGTGCACCGGTTCGAATTCTGCCTCCTCTTCTTGCCAGCTGTGTGACCCCGGCAAGTGGCTTAATCTCTTTGTGCTTCAGTTTTCTCATCTGCAAAACGAGGACAGCGTAGTGCGACCTCCACGAGACACTCCCCAGGGCACTTGGACGGGCTGCCTGGCCCACAAGGAGCCCCCGCCACACCAGCCAGGCTGCGTCGGTTGGGGGCACACGCGAGGGGACCCGAGCTTGTCGCTCCGGTCGACACCGGCGTTTCCAGGACACACGATCGTGCCCCACAAAGATCTGTGTCCCCAGGGGGCGGGGCGCGGTGCCCGCGCTGGGCAGCCCACGGCAGCCACGGGTCGGTCGGCCGCCGCCCGCCGGGGAGCTGAGCCGTCCGCACTTCTTTCTCTCCCTCCCTGTCTCCCTCCCTCCCTCTCTCGCTGCCCGAGAATCTGGCCGCGAGCAGCTCAGCAGCGCCGCCCGTGAGCCGCCGCCGCCGTCGCGCCGCCGCCGCTCCGACCCCTCCCCCGCCTGCTCCTCGCCCCCCCGCGCGGCCGGCGCCCGTCACGTGACGCGGCCCCAGCCAATGGCGGGCCGAGCCGCGGTCGGCGGCCGCCATTGCTGTCAGAGTGAGCGAGCCCGGGGAGGGAGGAGAAGCGAGGCTGACTGGGGAGGAGGGGGGGGTGGGGGAGGAAGAGGAAGGAGGGGACGTCGCTCGGCTGCCGGGGTCGCCCGCTGGCTTCGTCCGCACCCCCCCCTTCGCGAGTTCGCGCTCCGCGGCGGCGGCGGCTCCGAGGCGGCGGCGGCGGCTCCGGGGCTCGCCTCCCTTCACGCGCCGGCGGGGGCCGAGGGGGAGTCGGTGGCTGGAGATAAACAAGGCGGCGGCGGCGGCGGCTGAGGAACAGGGAAGGCGGAGGCGGCGGCCGGCCCGCAGCGCCAGCCCGGGAGGCAGCGGCGGCCCCGAGAGGCGGGGAGGGCGCCGGGCCGCGCGGACAGCGCCCCCCGCTGCCTCCGGAGCCGCGGGAGCCGCCGCCGCCGCCCGAGCAGGAAGGAGCCCCGCGGCCGCCGCGGACCCCCCCGCCGGCCCGGGCCCGCCGCCCCCGGCGCGGCGTCGCCGCGGCGCCTCCCGCCCGCTCGCCGGCCCTCGCGCCCTCCCCGGGCGGCGGCGGCGGCCCGGCCGCCCCGCGCTCCCCGGCGAGGCGCCGCCACCCGGCCCGGCCTCGCCTCGGACGCCTCGCTCCGACATGCCCCGCTCTGGCGGCCGGGCTCGCGGAGGATCATGACTGCGGCAGCGAACTGGGTGGCGAACGGGGCGAGCCTGGAGGATTGTCACTCCAACCTCTTCTCGCTGGTGAGTAGCGGGGCCGCGGGGAGGGGGGCCGTATCGGGGGGGGGGGGTCCTCGACCTCCGCCGCCGACCTCCGCCGCCGACCAACTTTCTCCTCAGCCGCCGGGACTTCGCCCCTCCCTCGCCTCTCCCCGCCGTTCGCCTCTCGCCGATTCTCCCCCTTTTGGATCGTCTCTCCCTCGCCTTGGATTCCATCCAGTGTTTATTTGGCTCTTTAAAAATCGTTTGTGAGCGCGGCGCTCGGCGTGGAATTTGCATGTGGAAGTCTCAGCGCTGCCGATTCTGGGTCGCACTTCGAACGCCCACCCTCGGTTGCGATCACACCCCCCTTCCCCTCCCCTTTCCCCCCCTTTTTCCCCCTAAATGTGAAAGTCTTTGCCTGTGCTGCCCGCGCCGGCGATAAGCAGCCTTCTCCCCCCCCCCGCCCCCCCCTTGTCGGATCGGCTGTCTGCCCGCCCGCCTTTTGAATTTTTTAAAAAATTCCATAATGACACCTGCAATTTCGCCCGAAAACAGTTGATTGAATGCGATTGTGTCAGTAAAGGACTCTTGCACCCGAAGCTCCCGCGATTGTAAACATCGACAGCCGCCTGCCTCTCGGGGCTTACTACGCCGGAGAGCCGTAAAGCCATTGCGCCGAGCCGACGGAAGGTGGAGAAAGCTTTTTCTTCTTTCTCTCCTCCTCTGTCTTTTAAAAACTGTTTTCTCTATCCTGACAACGAATCCACACACACACACACAAAGCAACAAGCTGGGCGGTTTGATAACATCGCTTTTATCTGCCTTCGCCTCTCTCGCGCTCTCTCTCTCTGATAATTGACAACTTTTCCTTCGGATTTGAATTGCCTGCCTTAATCTTGAAGCAGTTAGGGTGTCAATTGTTCTCCTGGAAGCCTGGCACCCGACGACGGCGTCTAGATTCACCGAAATTAAAAATGTATAGGGCTCCAGCAACTCTTCCCTGGCGGTGGCAGTGACATTTGGTGGTAAATGCCATCTTTGCTTTTTATTGGGTCGTATTACCTAGCTCTGAAAACATTCACGTTGTTAAACCTGGCGTTTAGGCTAATAATTGCAGTGCATGGTCTTTAAATATGTGCTTTGTGCATGAGTTACTGTATGTATAGCTATGTGCCCGGGAGACTACGAATTTGTTTAAATATTGAGCAAAGATTTGTAAACAGATGTAAGGCAATTATGTTTCAAGCGTAGAATATAATTGGAAAATTGGCTGAACGGTTTGTTTAATTTAGCCTAAAAAAAAACTTATTTCAAGTTGTGTACCCTTTTGGTGGAGGGGACTGCCTTTTGGACAGCATGCGTTTTGGAAATTGTTTTTGTAACCTTTGCTGTAGATAAAAACATTTTCTCTTAATCCTTGTTTACATTGGATAAATAATTTAGTGTTCAAGTTGTAATTAGTTACATTTAATTATGGGTAGCATAGATGCTTTTTTTCCTTTGAGACTAGTGCAGAAATACAAATTCTTGCCAACTTTTCAAATGTGTTATTTTATTAAATGTTTCATTATGCAGGCAAAAAATCAAAACATGGGATTTTTATAAACTACTAAGACTGAGTGGCACAGTATCCTTGTTTTCACTGTAGTGAGACAGGTCAGTTCTTTCTCCCATTTTTATTCAGACATTTTATCCTAAAATTCAATTATAAGTTGTGATTCTTCTTCTCAGTGCTGTGATGATTTTACCTTGATCTTTTGATACGTGGGAATAAAACTCATTTTGCCTTCTCTTTTCTCCCCCCAGTCTATAGTTTAGTATCAGACAGGTTTAGGGACTTTCATAGATTAACAAATATATTGATTAAGTGGTATTTAAAATGGGTTTTGTTTGGCGGCTGGTGACCACATTGACACTTTAACAGGTAATTAAAATAACCAAGTAGACCAATATTAGTGAGGAGAGATCCTCCAAATTACCATATATCACGCTGACTGGTAATGGCTTGTGTGTAGGTGGCTGATTTACACACACACACACACACACACACACACACACACACACACACACAGGTTTTTGTAGGCTAATGAGAGTATATGTAGCCAGTCTTTAGATACATCATTTCTTTTATCTTTTTCTTTTTTAATGTTTAAGTGAGGGTGATAATGTTATAGAGATAAGAGGATTGAGATTCTTTTGGAGAAACAGTTCTGTAGGAGAGGATTCTGTGCTTTATGACCAACTCGAGGTTTGTGTTTTGGGTGTTTCTCTCCTGAATCTCTTTAAACCAGGAACTGATTTTTAAATACACTTAAAAAAACCCACAATTATTCTTTAGGTTGCAGCTTGGAAATGCAGAACTGCAGAAATGCATTGGGAGAATTATTTTTTAAGGACTACAATATCTACATTCTTTTGTATATAGAGTGAATAGGAGCTAATTTAAAAAAATTACAAGTTTGTTAAAAAGCTATTGATAATTATAAATTTTACCCATTCCAAATTGAGTTTTCTTGAAAATCACAGCAGCAACCTAGACTATTAAGACTATATTGTCTAAAGTACATTGTATAGAATAGTTAATTCTAAAGGAGATAAAACCATCACTTGTTCAAAATAAAGCATTCATTGTCAGAACTCTATGTACTTATTAATAGTATATATTTTTCTTTTTGGCCTGCAGATTTTTTGAACAAAGTATTGTTTATAGAGAAGTTAACTAGATACTCATGTTAATAGAGATTAAAGTTCTGTAACACATTAGTCGTCCACCCACTTTCTATTACCTTGAGGTGTTTATTGTGGTTTAGCAAAAGTTGATTTTGCAGTCAGGTGTCTTAAGGTTTTTGTTAGTCTTTTACTTAATTTGCTTTCTGATTTTTCTACTGCATTAGTTTCTGTGGCATCGAATTTCCTAAATTCTCTGTGAACCCCTATCTCCTTTCCTAATGTGAAAATGCCATTGTGTGTATATGATACGGGTCCTTGTGTGTGTTTTTTATTCTTACTATTGTGAGATTTGTAGCTGCTGCATTAAATGCATACATAGCTGTGTCTTTGTGACTCAAAACTGTTTTCTCATGCTGTCCATCACATTTCTGGAAGATTCTTGTTATGTAGTCATTCAGTTATAAATCAGTTAAGTGCATTAAATCTGTCTTTTCTGAAAGTGTAACAGTGCACCTTATGGTATGTCAAGTCACCCTTGTGGGAAGACATTGTGATTTCCAGATGCAAGTATATCTTTGGTTTTATTTCTCTATGGCGATGCTAGGGAGAAAAGCAGTTTTGTGTCCTTTACCTAGATTTAAGTATATACTCTTTGACATGAAGCAGTCTGATTTTTAGGTATACATATTCCACATTTGTGGTGTTTTATTTGCTTAGAATCTCCCTGACTATGGGGTAATTGGGTGATGATATCAAATTCTTCCTCCCTGAATTGAAACACACACAACACATTAGTACTTAACTCCCATTAAGGACCATTAATTCTGTATTTTAAGCTGCTGTTGACCTGGTTCCTTTTTTTCTTAGGAGATTTATTTTTTACAGAAAGGGAATATAGTTGTAAATGTGGAAACTTTCGAAATCTAGTCTTTTTAGGACTCTCAACTGACAATGAGGAAAAGGGGATGATTTCTCTAATCTTCTGAGGTGTCAAAATACATATACAGGGTATTTTTTTTTGTCCCAATTTCTAATTTTAGTATTTACATTTAAAGCATCCTTTTCCCCTCATGCTGGTTCATTTTCTTTAATGAAAATGTTTGTAATTTGCTAATGTGTTTTCTTTTTAGCCTTTTGTTTTTAGTAACACATGGTGTTACAGTATTTATATATTTTTAATAGCAATAATTGCCACCCAGTAATAGTTGCCATATTAAACTCCAATTGCTAGTAAATATTTTAAAGTAAGTAATAGACAGCAATTTAAGGCATACTGTAGCAGTTTACTGGACCATTTTAAAGAGCCATTAATACATGTGATTTCATAATTTAAAATTTACTTGTGTATTTATTGATTTTAGAGAGAGAGGAAAAGGGGGGGGCAGAGAGAAGCATCAATTTATTGTTCCAATATTGATGCATCCATTGGCTGCTGCTTGTATGTGCCCTGTCCAGAGATGGCACCTGAAACCTTGGTGTATCCCTGGATGATGCTCTAACCAATTAAACTACCTGGCCAGGGCTAGTTCATAATTTAAAAGGAAAATAAGTTCCCAAGACTTGTATGCTACAAAATATGTTGCTGTGTTATTGCTCAAAGTGCTCATTTGAGAGGAAGTTAGGTTGGGTTTGTTCTCTGTGAGGATCAAAGTAGGGGGATGCCTTTAGGACAGACAATAAGGGGTTTATTGAGTTTATGCCAGGTGCTTAGATAGCTTAACACTTTCTTGTAATGATTGGGTCATTTTTTTCATGATTGCATTCAGTACTTATTAGGGGAAAAAGTCTCTTAGGGCATTTCTTTGAGTAACATTAAGGTATAGTGGATTATATTAATTATGTATGGAAAAACTGATTCATCTTTTTTGTTCACTGACTAATTTAGCCTAGTTAATTGTGAGTTAATTGTATTCATCAGACATTTCCAGAGATCTCTACTCTTGAGATTAATAGAAAAGATACTCTCACCAGTTTGTACTATATGCTATAAGTTATGATAACAATTTACAAAAGATGAGTACATTCTGTAGTTCTATTTGTCAAGTTATTTAAAATTAAGATGAAGCTCTGTGTAAAGAGTAATAAGATCATTTACTTGAATTTTTGTGTCTGAGTAGTTAATTCAGCTGTCTCTCCAAGTTTGATTCAAAAAGAGATGAGATATTTTTCTCAAATGTCTTGACTTATTTTGGATAGAATAAAATAGCAATGCTCCTCTCATTTAAACTAGTAGTAAAGCATACTGATGTTTTTTCTTTCTGAAAGTGGGTGATACATTTATTTCACAGAAGCTGGCCATTGAGGGAGATGAGGCAAGGTTTATGAGAAATAGTAATATAGTTGAGTATTAAGTATTATTATTACTGGACTGTGCATTGCAGCCATTTGTTAGAAATGTAGAAAAAGGATTTCTGTAACACTGCTGTGTCACTTGTTTAAAATGGATTGTGTGCCAATCTGCTTTCCAAACTACATATGTTGTATAGTGTTGGCTACCAGAACTTCGATTTTGTCATTTTATAAACATTCGTATTTCAAGAAATTAAATTTAATACATTGCAAAGTGAGGTAATTAGGTAGTCTCAAAATGTGCTTTGGGGAGTAATTTAAAAAAGAACTCACACACATGCACATTTGTTTCATAGGACTTGCTTAGAGTTTTGGAATTAATGAATCAGTATTTGTAATGTGTTCTTGGAATTTAGCACTTTTTTCACTCTCTTGAATCATTTAACTTCTTTCTGATTCTTTTCAGGTAATTTCCTTTTATAGTATATGCTTTCATTGTTTATTCGAAAGATTTGAAGGTGTTAGCTTTGTTCTATTGCGGGGAAAGCACTTCATTACATAGGAGAGATGATTTTCCATTAGTCTTGGTAAATATTAACATATACTAGGAATTGTCAATTCAGATTCATTTGCATGAATGAAATATGTATGCTTGCTCAGTATTGTTTAGTATAAAGTCACTTATGTACATCAGCGTTTTCTATATTTGTTAATATAAAAATAGTTTTAAGTTCTGTAAAAATGTTGTGATTGGTGTTTATTTCAGAGACAGTTCTACTCTACTACATTGTTTTGTTACTTGATTTTTAAAATCATCTGTAGTATGGAATACATTCTGTCCTCAAGGACTGGCTATAGTAGTCTTTTATAGGAACTCCTGTTCCACTTGCATTTATATTAGCATGTTTTAGTTATTTTTGTTGGAGTAGAGTTTTCCTTTTTTAAGCTAATAAAATATCTTTTGGAGTACATTTAGGTTTCAGTCTGTAAAAAGGAGAAAGATGACTTTCTTTTTCTCCTTTCTAGAAGAGGTTTAGGAGAATCAATCGTGTCCTAGGAAAGTGTGTTGCCATTTGTGTTTCCATACTCTGGTTTATTATGTGTATTTCTGAATGTTTACTTTCTCATTCTAGATGAATTGTGGTAGCATCTTATTAAAACAGTATTTCTACTACTGTAAAACAGCACAGAGCCCTGGTTGACAGCTCTTTACATTTGGTACTTTTTCTAGCACAGCAAAATTCCATTACTGTTAAAGGAACCTCCTGAGTTGATTATATTAAAATTTCATTGGTATCTTTATTTTGCATAGTTTAAATTTATAATCTTAATTTAAAAAATGGAAAGGGGAAGATAAAGAAAATTAGGTAAATTTGCAGGTAAATATTAATTGTCTTAATTTGTATTAAATCATTCAGTTAATTGCATACATTAAAACATTTGATTTTAAAATTAAACTTGAGGTAATGATTTGTTTCCAGTAAGATATAATTAATTGTGAACAGAAATTCTATAATAATATTCAGTGAAAATTTCAAAGACCGATCATCCAAATGGGTGTTAAATTTTATGAAAACTACTGTGATTCCCCCCCCCCCCCAAGAACATTGGTGAATTTCTAAGGAAGTACTTTTTGCATAAGACATGTGAAGCTTCCTCACATAGTTCCACATTACTTCATTAACTAGTAAAGATGATTAAATCCATCTGGGCTTGCTTTGAGAGCTAATAAGCAAGGTATTCAAAAGAGCATAATTGGTGTGTAAAAACATTTTGTGTTGGCAATTTTCATGATTGGATTTTAATGTCCTAAAGAGAAATAAGGAAAACATACATGTTGTACATGCCTGGCACAGTATTGCTCATTTTAAGTAGGTCATATGTCACCTCCCCTGTGAAGCTTTCCTTGACTCCCACAGGTAAAACTAGTCACTCTTGCTCCTTACGTGTATCTCCTTCTGTGCACCTCTGATAAGCAGATGAGACTGTCTAAATCATCTTTGCATTCTCTTCATAGTTAGGTGCTCATTAACTATTTGTTAAATGAGTTAATTGTTGGACAAGTATTCTTTGCTCTAACTTACTCCCAAAGGAAGTTCTCGTTGCCCATTTAGGTCCTGCTCATATATATACTTTTTAATTTATTTAGATATTTAACTCTGTTCTGAATATATGTATAATAGTATTATCTAGGATTTATGTACTGTGGCTTGGCAATATTTTAGATCAGTTCTAGAAAATCATTATTAAAGAGAATCCAACTGATCAGGAGATGTGTGCTTATCATACCTCAGAGGAATAGGAATTTAGTTAGTATTTAAATTTTCTATAGTGTGAGGCAGCCTATAGATTTTGGTGCCCCTTGGAAGTTTTGTTTGGGGCTTGATCTAGAATTCCTTCATTTCCATTCTTTAAGCTATGTAGGAGGGTTTTTGCTCAGTCTTCAGTTCCAATATTACTTTCCATTAGCCCATTGATATGGGCAGTGAGCTGGTAATAAGGAAGGCTGAATGGTATTCGATTTTTTTTAAATGTCTGAATATCTTTTCTGTTTGTCTTACACACTTAGTTTATCTAATTGCCAGTTTTGTAAACATATACTTTAATGTCAACATTCAGGTTGAAGCGGTTTTTTACAAAGATTGTGAGTTGAAATGTCATCATTGGATGGTATTTGATTTTTTTACTAGTGACTATTCAGATCAGGTTGGTTGCATAACAGTTTTTGTGTTTTTTTTTGTTTTTTTTTTCTTTTTGGCTTCAGTTTCTCTTTCGGTAAACTGGATGCAAATATGGGGGATAGGAGGCACGAAAAAACTCTTTCAGTATCTTCTAAGGAAAGCACTTTGGATGACTAGATAATGTTCTTTAACAGGAACAGACTTCTAGCAAATTACAATTAAAGCTGTATAGTAGCCCTGAGCAGTTAATCAGGAAGTTGGAGTGGCAAAATTACTTGTGTGAATTATTGGCAGTTAGGTTTTATTTGTTCTTTTTTGGGATGAGCAGAAGATTAAATTGTCCTTGTGTCTGTCCTTATAAATAAGCCGTGATTGAGACAAAAAACTTGAATTTCATCTTTAGCTGTTATTTGTATATGATTCATAGTTGCGTGGTATCTTGAATATGCTGGGTGATTTTGCTGTACCAACTCTGAGCTATGACTGGGTGAGACTAGAAATTGAACTGTCTCTTATTTGGTGGTTTAAGCTATTAATTCCTTGGCAGCTCCGGAGTGCTCTTTGAACTTTAAATAGCAATTCTATTAACATTTTGAGATTTGTCTCAGGGAATGTCAGAAATAGTACTTAATAAATATCTTTTTCTTCCTAAAGACTAAATCACTTTTTTAGTCTGACATACATGTCACAACCCTTACTGTGTTTTGAACAAAGTATGTATCCTCAACTACCGGCTAATTTCTATTTTCCATTTAGTAATGTCGCAACATTTAAAAATATTGTTTAGATCTTGTTGAAGGAAGGAAAGCCGCCCCCCCAACCCACAAATCTGTAATTTTTTATTAGCTATGCTGAATATAAATATTGTCCTAAGTTTTTATTAAGAGATGTAGAATTTTACATGGAGGTGGTTTTCAGCATTATAAAATATTAGAAAAAGTTAATTTGTAAGTTTGTTTTCACTTAAAAACCTACTCTTCTATTGCTACAAATGATGGTTAATCTATTTACATTGTATGGTACTTGAATATTGGGTTGGGCATATGGCTCTGGTAGTGCTTAGTTGTCTTTAAGTTCATTTGAAACAATCCTGTTAGATTGTATTGTGACAGCTGTCATATCAGCATGCATTTTAAAAATACTTATCAACATTGGTGAATTTTTGTGCAGCCATTTTAGTATTGAAGATGGAAGAAAACATGCAACATTTTGGGTGTATTATGCTTTATTTCAAGAAAGGTAAAAATGCAACTGAAACTAAAAAAAAATTGTGCAATATGTGGAGAAGGTGCTGTGACTGATTGGACGTGTCAAAAGTGGTTTGCAGTGTTCCGTGGTGCTCTTGACATTTTGGCAAAATAACTCTTTGCTGTGGGCTGTCTTGTGCATTGGAAGATGTTTAGCAGCACCCCTGGCCTCTACCCACCAGAAGCCTATAGCGGGAGAGAGGCGACATACTCAAAATATCCAGATCAATAAAGTTACTGGTGAAAATGAAAAATGTGTCTTTTGTTTTACAGAAAAAATGTAATGGATTTTTTGGCCAACCCAATAGTTGTGTTAGAGAACTCAGTTGCTATTTATGGCATGGAACTTATATTTGTTGTTCCTGTGTAGAATGGCAGGAGCGCCTTTCCTCTGCCTGCAGTGCTGGCAGTCAGAGCAGCCACTCCTGAACCCTTTCTTGGCTCCAGCCATTGGGAGTGAGGATGGCCCAGGCTCTCCGTCCTCTTCTAGGCCTTGGAGAGGATTGCTGTCTGAAGGAGATGCTCGAAGGCGAGTGTTGAGAGGTGAGGATGGCTCACCTGTGGGAAGTACAGCAGTTTTGGAGTAAGGATTGAGGCAGGTTCTCCTTTACTTTCCTGCAGGTATCTACCACTGCTTCCTCTTTGCTGATACTTGTATTAAAACGTTGAGAGTAGTGACAGGTCGGTGATGTCATCCGGAAAAGATTTTGTATTTCTTTGCCCCTTAGCTCTTTCCTTACCTTTGTTTTTTCACTCACCACTGGAGAGAAGCTTTCTGCCTTCTATTTTGTGTGGTAAATGAGGACTTTTGAGCTCCAGTGAAGGTAACCAATACTAGTATTTAGAAATGTTAATTGTTTTGAATGTCACGTTTGAGAAACTTAGGGTATATAATTCATTTTTGAGTAATGTACATACATCAGAAATGGTTAAAATCTGGCTTTAGGCTTACAGAAGGGCTAAGGGTCTTATATGTGGGAAAAAGACCTGCATGTACTATTTAATTTCCAAGATGCTATGTTGTATGTGCAGAGAGAGGGCAACATGGTCAGGTAGTATAGTGCCTCATAGGCAGAAAAACTCAGAAGGGGAGTTTAAACTGCGTCTTGAAGAAATGGATGGGTGTGGCTTGCTAGAGAGGAGTGGAAAGGACATTACTTGGAAGCTCAGTTGACATCTCTGAGTCTGCCCTTGAGAATATTTACTGAAGTGGTATGAAGGAGAGCACTTCCAATTTATGGTCTTGGTTTCCTTTTAAAAAATAGTACAAAACCCTGTTGAAATCTATTTTTTGTTAGGCAGACAATTTGAAGTGGGGACAGGCCACTTTAGATTAAGAAATGTTAAAATCGTTACTTTTCTAAAATAATTCAGTTCTGAAGTTAAAAAAAAAGTGCTATATTACCCAAAATGCTAATGACTAAAGTGACAAATATTTCAGAAACTGGACAGACGTGAATCTTAAATGAGCAGATGGAATATGAAACTCAACGCGGGAGATAATCCAAGATTATATAGAAACTATTATGAGAAATGAATTGAGGAAAAAGAAGTGTGTTAAATGCTATTACATTTAATAATGTGTTTAAAAGCCTTTCTAGGATTGCTGTCTTATACAGACAAATTAGAATTGTTGAACTATGTAACCTGTTCTTCTTTAGATTTTATGCATTTAAAACAAATTAAATTTTTGTGTAGGATTACTTCCCATGAAGCGTAGACATTTAAGTCAAGAAATGTATATGTTGTATGTACTTTCAATAGGTAATATAATTTTGCTTTCTGACATAAAAATAAAGACAATTATGATTTTCAAAGGCAGTCATGGTGGACATTGAGTGGGAGAGGTTAATGAATGAAAGATGAGGAGTTTGCTCTTTGGACATGTTGGTACTTAGTTGAAATCATTACATTTGACGATTGAGGGTAGACTCCAGATCATAATGTGTTGTGGAATGGATGAATGGTACACTTTTCAGTTGAAGAAGGTTGATTGTGAAGCAAGATGGGATGTGGGAGTGGGGACGGTAAGAGACCAAAAGATAGGTTGAAGGAAATATTTTACTAGACGAAAGCCTCATTTGTGTTTGTAGGCTTATGAATAACAATAGTGGAGAGACAGGAAGAAAGAAGACAAAAGAAAAATTGAAAGTTGATTAAACAAGTCTGGCTGGAGATGGTATCAAGAATCAAGGTGATAGGAATAGTAGTGAAAAAGAGTAAAATAACCTTTTAGAAAGCAAAGATGTGAGGATGCAAGAAAAGAATTAAGTGTGAAGGAAGTGGAGACAATCTCAGTTGGAGTTTGAGTGCCTTTTAAATTCAAAGATTAAAGATACTGATTTTGAGACTGAATAAACATTAAAAAATTTTTAGCTAAAAACATTACATTTTACTTGATGTGCCGTTGCAAGCAACCATCTTCATTTTTATTTTCCTTTAATGATCATTTTAAGTAGGTCAAATGTAATGCACTTTACAGTTACAAAATGATTTTGAGCTAGTCACACCAGAACTGATACACATCTGCCCAAATGAGAAGTATTTTTCAAAGTAAGTCCCCTTGAAATGAATCAGATACCAAGGCTATTGTTCATAATATTTTTTGGTCCTTTGGAATTGCTTTTAGACAGTTTAGTTAACCATCTCAGAAAAATCTTACTTTAAGGGATGCTTCTTTGGTCAGTGTCATGTCTTCTGTCTTTGTAAATTTACTATCTTAGTTCCATTTTTTGCTCTAAATTGTTGCCTAAGTCAGCACTTCAGTACTTCCTGATGGGAGTCTTACTGATAATGAGCAAAAATCCTGGGAAGAACCCTAATTTTGGACATACTGGTATACGTACATTATAGACGTGTGCCAAGAATTTCTTCCTACTCGAATGGCTGCCTCCCAGTTTCTGGTTATAGTGCTTCAGTGTACTGGGTTTTCATATAGTTTCAGTGGAGGTGACTTCAGTGGCCCATTGATTGGTAAGACTAGATATTGGGCCAAACTAAATGGGGAAAGTAAAATTGTAAGTTGTATCCTGTGTCTGTCTAGCAAATGTCGTATATCCCGTTGTCCATTTTTGGTTGGACTGAAGTTGTCATTAAGAAGATCCTTGGGCCCTGGCTGTGTGTGGCTCAGTTGGTTGGAGGGTAGTCCTGTAAACTGAAAGGTCACAGATTCGATTCCTGGACAGGGCATATGCCTAAGTTACGGGGGTTCAGTCCAGGTCAAGGCACACATGCATGCACGCACAAGAGGCAGCTGATCCATGTTTCTCTCCCCCTCTCTCTTTCTCCCTTTCCCTCTCTCTAAAGTTAGTAAGCATGTTCTCAGGTGAGGATACAAAGGGAAAAAAAGGGGGCAAAAAAATAAAGGCCTTGGGATAAAGAAAAGAATCCTGTTGAGAACACTAAGGTTTTACAAGAAGTTTGATCTGTGAGACCACAGTTCTTACATTTGCCCACTTAGTGTGGCTTTTTACTCATTTGAGACTGCCTACTAAATCATCTAGTGTCTATCCCATTCATCTTCTTTCAGTAATGAAAGTTATCTATCCCAGTAAGTTCTTTCAGTTCTTACACAGTTGAAGATTAGGACAATAGCACTCATATATTTAGGGTTTTACTTTATTGTGATCTGCCTTAATATTCACTGTTAGGGGAGGTGCATAGGATGTTTTACCTATAGCAAGCCTGCCTTTATATTAGCTGTTTAGGTTATGAGTTGCAGTGGCAAGTATTATTTTCTATTTTTGAATTCAAGAATATGAGATTTTTCTCCGTTAGCTTTGTTTCTGTATTCTTTAGATTACATATATGATTGTATATATTTTTTCCTTTTTTTAAGTACTACATTGAAAAAAGGGAGTTGAAATCCTATCAAAAGTATGGTGATAAAATTCTAGACCTAGAGATATTTTAGGAAAATTTACTTACATGATGATTATTCTAAACAAATTTAACAATAGGCACTTTTTAATTTTATAGATTTATATAACACTTGAGCTATTTAGCATTTAGAGTTTATACCAGAGCATAAATCTACATTTTTAGCTACGAAGGACCATAAATATTTATCTCCTGAAATACAAGTTCTTAACTGAAATTTAATTTATTAAAAACACTTTTCAAAGAATATTGGTTTACATACAAAGTGTAATTATCTGTGTGGATTGACTTAAGTGTTGTGATCCCAAGTAGATTACATTCATTAGTTGTCGATAAATTACTTGAGAGAGATATCTACGAAAATGGTATTTTGTTGCTGTTTGGTGATATGTGGTGAAACTGAGCTTTGTAACCCAGACAGATGGTGCTATTCTTGAGTCGGTCAGCAAGATCCTGTAACATTTAATTAAACAGTAAAATGATTCTCATGAGGACTCATATTTTGGTATGTATACGCTAATAAACGAACTTCTTCAGTAAAATTTACAAATTTGATTTGAAAAAGAAGTGTTTACTTGTTCTTAGGAAACTTTTCTAATGATTCTGTTAAGGTGAGTAGCTTGCTTTGGTAGTTCATATGATAAAACTCAAGGAATAGTCCCAATGGAAAATGAATGGGACTCACCTAGGTAGGCACTTAATGTTCTAAGTAACTTCGATTTTGTTGCATTTTCTCATATGATAGGTGTGGTGCACTGTTAAGAACTCAGAGAACTAATAGTTCCCAAAAAACTGACAAATTTGGTGATATATGTTAACTAATACTCATTTTAGAAAATTACTACTGATTTAGATTCCTTGTGATCCACCACACATTTTAATATTGGAATTGAAAATAGAAATATTTTAAACAGCTCAATCCAGTTGCGATATATAATGTGGATAGAACTTTGTTTAGCTCTTTTGTAAAAGTTAGAGTTTGGTGGTAATATTGTATGGTTGGGAGGATAAATTTGTCAGTTACATAAGTAATTATATAAATAATACATTAACAAGTCATACAACAATATTTCTAGATATCCTGGAAAATTATTCTATTTAAAAAAATATTTACTTACCTTTTATTTAATGCCTAGTCTGTAATAGATGGGAGACAACTGAAAGGTGATGTTTGGTGCTAGATTGGATGATATGAAGAAGCTGAAAGTTTATTTTGTGTGCACAGGGGAATGCCTGAAGTTGAGAATAGTGACATGATCAGATTTATGATTCAGAGAGAAAATTCACGTGGGCTCTGTGGAGTGTGGATTGTATTAGCAGAGAAATCAAAGGTGGACAGATGCTCTTGGAGTAATCTAGATGTGAAAAATTATGCAGGGCCAGTAGGAATGGAGAAAAAGGAATGGATTCAGGTAATGTTTTGGGGGTAGACTTAACAGGACTTGGTGACCAATCTGTATATATCATAGGAAATGTGTCAAATGCCAAGCAGATATTCTTGGTTTTATGGCACTTGGATTCTTGTATATGAAAACAAGGAGGACAGTTGACAACACACATGAGCAATAGTTGTCAGCAGATTTAGACTTTGATCACAGGTGTGTATGTATGAAAATATTCACTGAGCCCTGGCTGGTGTGGCTCAGTGGATTGAGTGCCAGCCTGTGAACCAAAGGGTCTTGGGTTTGATTCCCAATCAGGGCACATGCTTGGGTTGCAGGCCAGCTCCCCAGTGAGGGGCATGGGAGGGGCAATCACACATTGATATTTCTTTCCCTCTCTTTCTCCCTCCCTTCCCCTCTCTCTAAAAAATAAATAAATAAAATATTTAAGAAAGTGTTCACTGAGCCTGGGTTTTTGTGGCTAAATTAAACCATATAGAACTCAGTTTTAAAATTAAACATATATAGGAGCTGGGGTGAGGCAGAATGGCAGGCAATAGTGAAAAGAAAGTAGAATCAAACATTAGTGTTTGTAACTTGTCTATTTTCAGAAAATACTTGAAGCACTGAGAATAAGATTTCTCTTGTGAGTTGAGAGAAGAAAGATCATTTTCCTGTGTATAATGTGCTCCCACGTATAATGCGCACCCATATTTTTGTGCACATTATACGCGGGATTATTATACCCATTACTGTACCCATGCTACGTAATCGTTATACCCATGTATAACACACACCCTTATTTTTCCCTCAAAAATTTGGGCAGAAAGTGTGCACTATACACTACAAAATATGGCATGTAAGAGGATGGACAAGTGGAGAAGACAGCAGTACTGGTGGGGTGGATGGAGATGTTGGTGTGGGTGGTGGGAATCAGAAAATTTTGGCAGGGGAAGAGCTCATTAAATTTTGATTATTAGAAATGGGCATGGAGAAACCCTGATAATGGGGGGTGGGGAAGGTACCCTAAACAATCAATTGGCTCTTTCCATCAGCCTTTGTTACATAGAGCCTCTACATTTCATAGTGATAGGCTCAGCAAATCAGTTGTTTTCTCTACAGATCTGCTTTGGGGTGTTTTCAGTTAGTTGTTTTTTAAAGGTTTGGTTGATACTGATTTCATATTGGTGATATTTTTGGTAGGAGGATAAAATAGACTTTAACCCCTGTTTTTCTTCTTACCTTTGTGGAAATTGCCAATTTTTAGGAATGGGCATAGAGTATAGCATAGAAAGGACATTTGTAAAGACTACAAAACAGTGCATTTCTTTTGTCCCTCTTCCTCATTCTGATTCTGGATTCCTTCAAATTTTCATTCCTGTACCTTTATTCTTTGTTCCTTTAGCACTTAGCTTTCCAATTGTACAAGCGTTTTTATAGGTTTTGAGAGTGTAATTGTTATGCCATGTCATATATTTCCTCACATACTAGGAAAAGTTTTCTCTTCCTCCCTCCCTTCCTTCCTCTCTGCCCGTCCCTTCAAATCCCTCTTCTTTTCCAGCACATTCCTGGGCTCCCTGTGTGCTGGAGCCTTCCCTGCCCGTTGCATTTTTTCTTGGCAGTGCCAGTTCTCAGTCAAACACTAAAATGTCCATATGCACTTCAGAACCTTTTGATGTAATCTCCTTGGTGTGTGGGGGATCCTCCAGTTGTTTTGAGTGTACTTACTGGCACAGCATGTGCTATCTATTGTCAGTCAGCTGTAGTTCATTCAGTCTTCTCATATGGTCAATTTTTCACTTGGCTACCCTGACGGTAGAGAGTTGGCTTTCTTGCAGTTGTCATTTTTCTTTAATTTCTCTCCAAGTGAGGTAGTACTAATAAAATACAAAATATTTCTAAGAAATAAAACTTCCAAGAAATTAAAAATGTAAAAAGTTACCCATAATCTAGCTACTCTATTGGATCAGATTTACCCCAACTCTTTTATTATTGTTAATGTGCTTATTTATTGTACACAGATGCAATATCAGAGTAAACATAGTTCTTTATTAATCTGTACACACTAACATTTTCGTGGTTACAATTTTCAAAATTTAATTTTAAGAGAAAAGTGTAATTTTTATTAATTTAATAAAACATTACATAATTATTTTCAAATTCAAACAATATTGAAGGATGAAGGTTTTCTCTCCCAGGGGAGATAACTACCAGTAGTTTAATCTTTTTCATTCTAGGCTATTTTTCCCCTCTTGCTTTTATGTATATTTTTGCCTGTACACATATGCAGTTTCAAAATTGTTTTATTGGATATAGAGTAGATAAAAATAGTATGTATAAACCATAAGGTAGAAAGAACACAGTTCAATGAATACCCATGTACCTAATGCCCAGAGTAAGAAAAAGAATATTTTATCTTTCATAAAGATGGTGCCTTTCCCTTCCCATTCTCTTTCTTCTCCCTTCAGAGGTAGCTACTATCTAGAATTGTATGTTTTTCATTTTCTATTAAAAAACTTTAAATTATGAATGTTTTTTTGGTGTGTGTGTATATATATAGTTTTTTATGTTTTTGAACTTTTTATAAGTGGAATATATTATATTCTTTTGTAACTTGCTTTTTTAAATATTAATGCTCCAACAATGTGAAGTTATAATTCACTCCTACACCACAGTTTATGCATTCAATTGATGATATTTGTAGTAAAAAATAATTATTTTTATATTTTAAAGATTTCATTTATTTATTTTTAGACAGAGGTGAAGGGAGGAAGAAAGAAAGGTAGAGAGAAACATCAATGTGTGGTTGCCTCTCACTTGCCCTGCACTGGGGACCCTGGCCTGCAACACAGGTATGTGTCCTGACTGGGAGTCGAACCAGTGGCCCTTTGGTTCCCAGGCTGGCACTCAATCCACCAAGCCACACAAGCCAGGGGTCATTTTTGTAGTTTAAAAAATTGCAGGTAGGGGTTCATTCTCCAGCTTCTCTGGCAATATGCTTTTTCTGTGAGAAACATTAAGATTCAGTTTTTTTGTGTATAATAGTACAGTTATATGTTAAATTTGATAGTGATAGACGTAAGTTCTTTAAAATGTTATGCCAGCTTACATTCAAACCTGTGGACAGTACATAAATGGGCATTTCTTCTATCCTTGGCAATAGCAGGGAGGCATTTCAGAACTGGTTTGGTTACTTGGTTAAAATGAAATTTATTCATGTTATTTTTTTTTCACTCTGATCAAAAACAGTTTTTCAATATTTTAATTTGTAGTTTCTTTGAGCATCTTTTCATACACATGGGCATATGTATAATGTCAGTTTCCTTGTTTTTCAAAAGCATTTGATTGCTAATAAGTTTTTTGTTTTTTCTATTTAAAATTTCCAGCCACTCACTAATAGGAATCTTTATTACAAGTCAGACTCTTACATGTTCTGTACACAAAGTCTTGTCTCAGATCTTTTGCTTCTTCTAAGAGTGCTTACTGAATGCCTGGAACTACTTCACTGCTTGCCATCTTTGTGTATATTTTCATTAAGGTCCTATTCCCATTTTTCAGATAAGAAAACAAGAAATTTAAGTAACTTGTACAAGTTCACACAGCCAGCAAGCGATGGAACTGAGTCTCTGACTTCAGAGTCTTGAACACTTAAGCAACACGTTGTACTGTATGCTCTTCTCCCTTCCAAGCGGGGGCTTCTGCGAAGTTCCCTTAGCCATGCCAAACACTGGTTTCTTTTTTCGTGAGCCTTTTAAAAATTAACAGTGTAGACCATATAATTTAGCGCAAGCGTGAAGGTAGAAATCACTGGAGCATATAGATTTGCCTGAGATTAATGGAGTGATAATATAGTTTACATTTTTTTAAAGCTTCATCAGAGAGTAATGGAACAATAATGCAGCCTAAAATTTCTTCCCACAGATAGGCAGATAGATTTTTTTCCCTCTTAGACTACTTTATTCCAAATTGAGGAATCATTTGGGAATGAAAAATTGGTGTTCATTTTTTTGATCAGTACTGGGGCAAGGTAAAAACCTAACTGCGTTCTTCTTTTTTTTTTCCCCCCAAAATTCATCACCTCACTAAAGGCTTTTCGTTTTTAAAAATAAAGAGCCAGTTGCTGAAAATTTATATTTTATATACAAGCAGCTTGGAGGGAGGCATTTCAAAACTGGTTTGGTTGGTTCTCAGTCAGCAAGAGACCCAGGCTCGCTCTTGTTACTCCATCATCTTTAGTTTATCACAGGTAGTGTATTGTCCAAGATGGCTGTACAAACTCTAGTCATCATGGTGGCATTCTAGATAGGAAGGAGGGGGAAATGTTGGAAGGCGACACCCTTCCTTTTAAGGAAACTTTCAGGAAATTCCTCACAGCACATCTGGCCATTCTAACCTCAGGCAGACTGGGGAAATGTAGTTAAGTGGGCATGTTGTTATTCCTGAGTATATGTTACTGTGGTGGAAGGAGCCATTCACGTTTGGGTGAACAACTAACAAGTGTCTGCAATACAGAGAAAATAATACACATTTCTGTTTATAGTCTGTTATTGTAGTTGGGCAAGAAATCATCCTAATGTCACTAATGGACTCATTAAATAGTTCAGTTTCCAGAAATTTCACAAGAACTATCTTTTAGTTCAGGTTAATAAATGTAAGTCATTAGCCAGTGTTCTGATATGTTTAGTTATGAAGATAATTTAAAAAAAAATTGTGTACTAGCTCTGGTTGGTGTGGCTCAGTGGATTGGATTGAGTGCCGGACTGTGAATCAAAGGGTCGCTGGTTCAATTCCCAGTCAGGGCACATGTCTGGGTTGCGGGCTAGGCCCTCCGTGGAGGGGCACATGAGAGGCAACTACACATTGATGTTTCTCTCCCTCACTTTCTCTCTCCCTTCCCTTCTCTCTGAAAATTAAGTAAATAAAATCTTAAAAAATACATTGTGTACTTTATAAGAGATTCACAGTTCTACCTTATTGATGCACAAGGTGGTACTTTGGCTATATTAAAAATAAATTTTTTGAGAGATTTTTTATATGGATTCTTCCCTTAATACATAAATTTCTGATTATCTTTATTGAGATATACTCTAAATACAACAAAATGTACTCGTTTTAAGTAAATAAGTACAGTTTCAGGAGTTTTGACAGATGTGTTTGTGAAACTGCAGCACCTCCAGGTAACCACACAGTTATAATAAATTCATTTTGCCTTTTCTGTGATTTTTTGTAATTGAAATGTGATAATCTACAGTCATCTTTATCTGGCTTCATGTTGTTGCTTAAGTCAGTCATTGCTTTTTATTACTAAGTAGTAGTTCCTTGTATCTGTGCAATACAGTGTGCTTATCTATTCATTATTGATGATTATGAAATTTCATGTACTCTTTTTTGTGTGGAGCATATGTTTTTATTTCTGTAAATACAGGCGTGCACTTGCCAAATCATACAGAAAATAGAGGTTTCACTTTGTAAAGCACTGCTAAATTTTTAAAAAATGGTTGTACCATTTTCTGCCCACCAGCTATATGAGTTCTAATTTCTATTCCAAGGTAGCAAAGATTTTTCTCTTCTGAGTTCTTCCAGAAGTTTTATTATAGTAATTATTAGGTTTTGGTCTGTGAGTGGGTGATCCATTTTTGAGTGGTGTGTGTGTGTGTGTGGTGGGAGGTAAGGGTTGAAGTTCTTTCTGCATGTGACTATCTTGTTGTTCCTGCATCATTTGTTGAAAAGTCTATTGCTTTTTGCATTGAATTATCTGGATGTCGCTGTCAAAAATCAGTTGAGTGTATTGATGTATATGTGTCTGCATGCATTTATTTCTTGAGTCTGTAATTCTTTTTGTTCTACATGGCTCTTATGCCAATGCTGTGCTATCATGGTTACTAAAATTTTATAGTAGGTCTTAAAATCAGGGTAAATTCTTCAACTTTACTTTTTTTCAGAATTGTTTTGGCTCTTATGGATACTTTGCATTTCAATATAAGTTTTAGAGTTAATCAGCCAATTAAAAAAAAAACCTGGGGAAATTTGATTGTTGTTTTGTTGAATCCATAGATCAAATTGGGGAGAACTGACATGTTAACAATTTTAGGTCTTCCAGTCCATGAACACAGTCTATCTTCCATTTCTTGAGTGGTCTTCAGTTTCTCTCAGCATTGTTTGTAGTTTTTGGTATACAGGTCTGGAACATACGTAATTAAACTTATCTTTAGTAGTTCTTATTTTTCAATGCTGTTATAAGTGGCATTGCTTCTAAATATTTTTCAATTGTTTCGTGCTAGTATGTGGATACAATTAAACTTTGTATATTTATCATACGTACTGCAGCTTTTCTAAACTCAATTATTAGCTTTGGTAGCTTTTCTCTAAGGTCCTTTAATTTTCGTAAGTGCACATGATGATGTCTGCAAATAAAGATGGTGTTATAGCTTTCTTTCCAATTGTATGCCCTTTATTTCTTTTTCTTGGTTCACTGGTTAGGACCTACAGTACCAAGTTCAATAGAAGTGGTGGGAGTGTACATCCTTGCTTTGTTCCAGAGTTTTTTATTTTTACATCTATAAACAAAAAAAATTTTAATGTTCTTTAATTCCAGTATGTATAGAATTTGTATCTTTTTTAGACAAACGATGCATGTGATGTTTTAAAAAATTCATAAATTACCACATACGAAATTCCCCACAGATGTTCCCTCTTCCTTTTTAGTATTTCTTACTTTTCTACAGATTGGATTCTGTAGCAACCAAGGCCACACAGTGTAGTCAAACGGTCTTTGTTCCAGATTTGGCAAAAAGCGTTCAATCTTCTATCATTAATAGTTGATGTTAGCTGCAGGTTTTCAGACATCACCTTAAATCAGGTTGAAGAAGTTCCCTTTAATTTCTAGTTTGCTTAATTTTCACTATGAAGAGGTATTGAATTTTGTCAATTGTTTTTTCTACATCTGTTGAGATGATCATAGGTTTGGTTTTGTTAATATGGTTGATTACATTTATGAGGACTTTTGAACTAATTCAGCTAAGCTTCAATTCCTAAGATAGACTCTTTGTGGAGGGTGTGTTATCAATATATGTATTGCTAGATTTGATTTTCTGATATTTTGTTAACAATTTTTATATCTATTTTATGAAGGATATTTGCATGTAGATTACCTTTTTTTTAAAGCAATGTCTTTAGTCTTAGAAGTAGTTTTTCCTCTGTTTTCTAAAAAGTTTGAGTAGGACTGGTGGTATTTATTTTTTAGATGTTTGGTAGAATTTTCCAGTGAAGCCATCTTGCCTTGGAGAATGCTTTGTGGGAAGGTTTTAAGTTATGAACTTCATTTCTTTAATAGATACACAGCTATTCAGATTTCCTAGTCTCTCTCTGTGTGTATGTATGTTTGGTTATTTAAAGAATTTATCCATTTAAGTTATAATTATTGGCATAAAGTTACTTAAAATAATTGCATTATCTTTTCAGTGTCTTTAGGATGTGAAGTAATTCCTCATCATTCATTCCTGATATTGGTAATTTGTCTTTTCTTTCTCTTTTGATTAACCTAGTGAGAAGTTTGTCAGTTTTATTGCTCTTTTAAAATAATCAGCTTTTCATTTTGTTGGTTTCTTTCTATTGTTAGTTTTTTTTATATTCCATTTATTGCTTCTGTGTTCTTAATTATTTCTTTTGCTCGGTTTTACATTTAGCTTAATTTATACTTTTTTCTAGCTCTTTGAAGAAGAATCTTAGACCAATATTTATCTTTCTTACTTTTTAATATAAGTACTTAAAGCTACAGATTTCTCCTTGAGAGCACTGCTTTACTTGTGTCCTACATGTTTTGGTTGGTATTGTTTTTATAATCAGTCAGTTCAGAATATTTCTTTTTTTTTTAAGATTTTATTTATTTATTTTTCAGAGAGGGAAGGGAGGGAGAAAGAGAGAGAGAGAAACATCAATGTGCGGTTGCTGGGGGTCATGGCGTGCAACCCAGGCATGTGCCCTGACTGGGAATCGAACCTGTGATGCTTTGGTTCGCAGCCCGCGCTCAATCCACTGAGCTACACCAGTCAGGGCAGTTCAGAATATTTCTTAGTTTCTCCTGTGATGCTCTGATTTTTTTTTGTCCTATGTATTATTTAGAAGTATTGTTTAATTTCCAGATTTTGTTTGTGGAGGGTGTTCTCAATATTTTGTTCATTTCAAATTTAATGCTCTTCAAAAATTTCAGTTTTACTTAGTATATTTTATTGATTATGCTATTACAGTTGTCCCAATTTTTCCTCTTTTGCCCCCCTTTGCCTGGTATACCTCTTCTTTCCAATAATCCTTCCTCCCATCCCCCTGACTTCATGTGAATGGGTCATGCATATAACTTCTTTAGCTTCTTCATTTTCTATAGTATTCTTAACATGCCCCTGTTTTGTATCTACCAATTATGCTTCTTAATCCCCCTCCCCGCTGACACTCTCCAAAATAACAGATGATCTCCTGTTACTGATTCTGTTCCTGTTTTGGTTGTTTGTTTATTTCCAGACTCAGTTGTTGATAGTAGTGAGTTTGTTGTCATTGTAATGTTCATAGTTTTTTTTTTTTTTAAGATTTTATTTATTTATTTTTAGACAGAGGAGAAGGGAGGGAGAAAGAGAGGGAGAGAAACATCAGTGTGTGGTCGCCTCTCACTCGTGCTCCACCTGGGGAAAATGGTGTGCAACTCAGGCATGTGCCCACACTGGGAATTGAACCAGCAACTCTTTGGTTCTCAGGCTGGTGCTCAATTCACTGACCCACACCAGCCAGGGCTAGTGTTAATAGTTTTGATCTTCTTTTTCTTAAATAAGTCCCTTTAACATTTCATGTAATAATGGCTTGGTAATGATGAGCTCCTTTACCTTGTCTGGGCAACACTTTATTTGCCCTTCCATTCTAAATGATAGCTTTGCTGGATAGGGTAATCTAGGTTGTAGGTTCTTGTTTTTCATCACTTTGAATACTTCTTGCCAGTCCCTTCTAGCCTGCAAAGTTTCTTTTGAGAAATCAACTGATAGTCTTGTGGGAACTCCTTCGTAGGTAAGTCTCTGCTTTTCTCTTGCTGCTTTTAAGATTCTCTTCATCTTTAAGCTTTGGCATTTTAATTATGATGTGTCTTGGTGTAGTACTTTTTGGGTCCAACTTGTTTGGGATTCTTCATTTCCTGGAGTTGTATGTCTATTTCTTTTGCCAATTTAGGGAAGTTTTCTTTCATTATTTTTTCAGATAAATTCTCAGTGTCTTGCTCTTCCCCTTCTTCTTCTGGCACCCATATGATTTGGATGTTGGAACTTGTCAAGTTGTCCCAGAGGTTCCTTAGCCTTGCCTCATGTTTTTGAATTCTTGTTTCTTCTTTCTGTTCTGTTTATTTCTTCTTTATTTCTTTCTTATGTTCCAAGTCATAATTGATTTGAATCCCGGCTTTTTTTCATTGTTGGTTCCTTGTAGATATTTCTTTATTTCACTTAGTGTGACCTTCGTTTCTTTCTTTATGTTGTTGCCATACTCAAGCAGTTCTCTGAGCATCTTGATCACCAGTGTTTTGAACTCTGCATCTGATAGGTTGGCTATCTCCTCTTCGTTTAATTCTTTTTCGGGGGTTTTGTTATGTTTTTTCATTTGGGCCATATTTCTTTGTCTCCTCAATTTGGCAGCCTCCCTATGTTTGTTTGTTTCTGTGTACTAGGTAGAGCTGCTTTATATCCCTGTCTTAGTAGTGTAGCCTGTGTAGAAAGGTTACCTGTAAAAAGGTAATTGGTAGGGCGGGGCAACCTGATTCACCATTTGTTTGTGTGTGTGTGTGTGTGTGTGTGTGTGTACGTGCGCACGTGTGTTGGGCATGCTCAGGGAGTGGACAGTGCCACTGCCTGCTTTCTGGAGGCCTGTCACTCACCCCTGCTTACAGTCACTTCACGCATCTCCTGGATGCAATTGGTACCCTTCCAGCTGCTGCCGTGGGGTTTGCATAGGTTCTAAACGTGTGCAGGCCCTTTAAGAGATGAAAATCTGGCAGTTTCTTCTGCTGTCCCAAACCCCTTTGGTATTTACAGCTAGAGATTATGGGGGTTTATCTACCTGGTGTTGGAACCCTGGGCTGTGCAGCCTGTCCTGGGGCTGGGATATCTCTCTTCCAAGGAATCTCTCCTGATTTTTATCCACCACATGTGAATGTGGGACCTTTTGTGCTGTGGTCTTTCTGCACTGTCTCTGCCACTCTCCCCTCCTACCCATCTAGATGAACGTGGCTGCTTTATATCCTTAGTTGTCAGATTTCCATACAGCTAGATTTTCTGATGTTCTGGGTGTTGTTTTTAAGATCTGGTTGTAATTCTTTCTGTGGTTGCATGAGGATGTGAAGCACATCTACCTACACCTACGATCTTGACTGGAAATAGAAATTTCAAGTTTTAAAAATATATTGATTTTTCATGGCCCAGCATATAGTTTCTCTTGGTGACTGTTCCATGTGCATTTAAAAAAATGTGTATTCTGTTTTTGAGTGTAATGTTTTATAAATGTCAGTTTGCTTATGTTGGTTGATAGTGTTGTTCATGTTTTCTATATCCTTATTGATTTTCTGTCTACTTGTTCTATTAGTTGCTGAAAGAGGCCTGTTGAAATCTCCAATTATAATTCTGGGTTTGTCAACTTCTCCTTTTAGGTATATCAGTTTTTGCTTCATATATTTTGAAGCTTTGTTATTAGGTGCCTGCACATTTGGGATTTATGTCATCTTGAAGAATTGACATTTTTACTATTATGAGAACTTCTTTCTTTATTCCTAGTAATAGTCCTCTTGGAGTCATCTTTAATATTAATCTAGCCACTTCATCTCTCTTGTAATTTATGTTTATGATTTTTTTTAAAGTAATTTTACCTTTGACCTAACTTGTCTTTGTATTTAAAGTGCATTCCTTGTGGGCAATATGTAGTTGGGCCTTTTAAAATTTTGTCCATTCTGAGAATCAATGTTTTTTAATTATACTAGACTATTTATATTTAATATAATTATATTGACATGGTTGGGTTTAAGTCTGCCATCTTTTCCTCTTCTCTGTCCCATCTGTTTTTATTCATTTTTTGTTTATTAGAGTATTCTCTTATGATTCTATTTTATGTTCAAAATTAGCTTATTAGATATATCTCTTTGTTACTTTTTAAGGGCTGGTCAAGGGTTTCTAATATGCATCTTTAAGTTGTCACAGTTTACCCTCAAACACTATTACATTTCTTTATTTTATAATGTATAAACCTTAGAACAGTATACTTCCAAAAGTTTTTCCCTCTGGCCTTTGTGCTGTTTTAATTTGCTTTTCAAGAAATGTAAAAAATAAGAAAACATGTTTTATTCTTATTTTTGTATCAGCTGTTTCTGACTTGTTATTCTTCTATGTAGATCCAGATTTCCATCTGATATTTTCTTTGAATTATTTTAAAAACATTTATTTTAAATTTATTATAGTGCAACTCCATTGGCTTCTGTTCATCTTCTAAAAATTGTATTTTATCTTCATTTTGAAGGACATTTGTGCTTGATCTAGAGTTCTAGATATGGAGATATTTTTCTTTCAGCATGCTCCATTGTTTCTGACTTGCATATTTTCTGATGAGAAGTCTGTTGTAAATATTATCTTTGTTTCTGCTTATGTGTCTTTTCTCCTTTTGAAAGCCTTTAAGATTTTTCTTTTTGTCCCTGGTTTTCAGGAATTTAATTTGATGTATTTTCATGTGGTTTCTTGTGGTTTATGTTGCTTTGGGTCCGCTGAACTCCTTGGTTCAGAGATTTATTGTTTTCATGAAATTTGGAAATAATTTGGTTATTATTTAAAAAATATTTTTATCCTCCCTCCACCTTTTCATTCTGGGACCATAGTTATATATTTTGAGTTTCATGTTTTTTTTAAAAAATAGTTTTTCATTTCTGTCCTTCAGTTTTGGCTGGCAGTTTCTTGTAGATGATGATATTGTTATTATTATTGTTGTTATTATTTTTGAGGCGTGGTTATTAAGGTGGGTAGGAGCAGTCTTTATCTAGGCCTCGTTTTTCTACTTTTGAGCCAAGACTCTTCTGTGACCTCTGTTTAGAGCCCAAGGTATGTAACAATGTTTTTTCACTCCTGACTTTCAGAACTAGACTTCTCTCTCAGCTTTGTGTAAGCTGTTAGAATAATAAGTCTCTAATCTTTCTTTGCCTGGCCCCATTGAATTTTTTTTGTTTGAATATGCATATATTCTAGGGAAAGTCTCAAAAAAGAACCCCTGTCAGATCTCTGGAGCTCAATTTCTGCATAGCTCTCCATTCTGGTGATCTGCTTTCACAAAACTCGGCTGTGTCAGAGACCCTTAGCTCTGTGCTGCCTGCTGCCTAATATCTGAAAACAGTTGTTTTGTATTTCTTGTCTAATTTCTTAGTTTATGGTGGAAGGGCAGTTTTGGTGCTTTATATTTGTAGTTTAAATGTCGTATTTGCCTGTGTTTGTTTTCCTAGTTCAGGGGCCAGAAAACTTTTTCTTGTAAAACCAAGGAGTAATCATTTCAGGCTTGTGGATCATGCAGCCTTAGTTGCGACCACTCAAATCTATGGTTGCAGCATGCAAGCAGCTGCAGATAAAATGTAAATAAATGGGCACAGTTGTGTGCTAACAAAACTTTATTTACAAAAACAAGTAGCCAACCTTATAAATCATATTTTCAAACCAAACCTTCGATGTTTGAAGCCCCATCTGGTATTGACCAATTTTCCCATAACCCCCTGTATCTATGATTCTCAGGGATCTTAGTCAGGGATTCTTTTTTGTGGGAGCCCTCACTGTTGTTGTTTTTAATAATCAGTTTTCCATTTGAGTCTCTGCTACTATTTGGGTCTGCATTGAGCCAATCAGTTTCATCTCCCACATACCAGTCTTTTATAGAATTGAAGAATTTTCCAATTAATTCAACTGTGACTTTATGTTTTTATTTTATTTTTGCTGCCATGTTTCTTTGATTGAAAGGATTGAACATGAAGCATTATAGCCTCTAGCTGAATGCTTTGTTCAGGTTTCCTCACTCTCCTAGCCCTTTATCTTTTAATGTGTTTCATTTTATCTAGATTCCTCTCAAAGTATGAAGCTATGAGCTGAAAATTATATTGACTGATGACTTGATAAGTAAGATCTGTTGTGTAGAATCTAGATACTGTACTTTTATTAATGTGGCTTAAGATGGCAGTAACATTTTTAGTAGTTACTTCATAGTTTACTTGTATTGTCAAATAAAACCTCTGAGCCCTTTTCACTCATACTTCTGTTAAACCAGTTTCCTATTTTTTATCTTTGTATCATAATGATAATATTAGTAAACTGAGGACTGAAAAGAAAATTACACTAAGGAAAAAAGTAATGAATCAGCAAGTATGTATATACACACTTGTGTATACACACATGCCTGCGCACACATACACATACCTATACACACATACATGCATGCATATGTTAGTATCTGTGGTATACAACTTTATTGCATGGAGAGTTATCACACTGCATTTCTCACAACATGAAAATACAATGTTGGTGGGAGCTACATGGGAGGCTCTGTGCCCAGTTGTCCTCAGCCTCTCTGAAGAGGGAGTCCCTGACAAAACTCTTAGCTATGGAAGAATTTGAACAGAGCTAGGTGGGAGGGAGCATGAAGCTGGAAGTATGTCTCGGCATACCTGGAGTTTTTGGTGTTTAATTTTTAAATATTTATTTATTTTTAGAGAGGGAAGGGAGGGAGAAAGAGAGAGACAGACAGACAGACAGACAGACAGACAGACAGAAACATCAATGTGCGGTTGCTGGGGGTCATGGCGTGCAACCCAGGCATGTACCCTGACTGGGAATCGAACCTGTGACACTTTGGTTCGCAGCCCGTGCTCAATCCACTGAGCCACGCCAGCCAGGTTATTTTTGTTTTTCTTTTTTAAAATCAGAGTGTACTCTTACAGAGTAAAGAATCTAAATAATTTTACTAGGTTTATAACTGAGAGGAATCTTCTGCTTCTCCAGATACAAACATTTTCATTTTCTTTTGTTGATTATCTTGATTCTTAAATGTTTCTGAACACTAAAACTTAGAGAGTTACTTTTAAGTTTTTAAGTTCTGAATTTCCCATTATTGAAGATCAGGATTTCGCTCACTCTGCCTCTTAAAAAGCGAACATACCTTTTCCATCCTTCCATTTTACCAAAATGGTTATATAGTAGTTTTTCTATATTCAGTGTTAACATTCATTTGATTATGTTAGTGTATGGCTGAGCCATCTAGTAAAATTTTGATTACCTTTTCTTTTTGTGTTACTTGAACATGGTAATTATCTTCTTTTTTCTTGACTGTTTACTTTTGTGTATATTTTTAACCAATTCATCCCCAGACTTTTTGCATCTTGTATGAATCTCCTTTTAAAACTTTCAGGTATTAGAGGTGTTTATCAGTTTCATCTTCTTAGCAGAGTCTTTCTTGGAGCCATCTAGTCTGTCATAATCTGGATTGGTTCCCTTCTGCAGTGGTGAATGGACAACCTAAAATCATGCAATTATTCCCTGTAATCTTGGGGGTTACATTTTTTTCCCTCCTGTGCTGGATCTATTTTCTAAACTTCATCTCATGGCTTCTTACTTGGTTAACTTCTCTTTTTGGTAGCGCACACCTCCAGTAGCTTTCTGAGAAAAGGGTACTTGTTAATTTAAAGACCTTGTGTATTAAAATGTATCAATTCTACTTCTACATTTGATAATGTAAATTCACATAAATGTCTAGTTTGGAATAATTTTTCTCTAGAATGTTGGAGTTACTGCACCATCACCTTCTTGCTTCTACCATTTCAGTTGAGAAGTCAGAAATCCTTCTGATTTCTCATTCTTTGTATGTTACTTCTTTTTACTATCTGGAAGCTTGGAGGACCTTCTCTTTTTCTGAAGTGTGTTGAAAATTTATAATAATATGTCTTTTGTGAGTCTCTTTTTGTCTATTGTTCTGGAAACCCAGAGAGTTCTTTCAGTCTAGAAATTCCCATTCTTTTTTCTGGAAAATTTTCATGAATTATTTTATCACTCATTCTCTTTTTCATGTTCTCTTTCTGAAAGTTCTTGTGTTTGGATTTGAACTTCCTGTGCTGCTACTCTAATTTTGTCCCCCCCCACCCCAATTTTTAAATTTTTATTTGCTTTACTTTCTGGGCCATTTCCAAAACCTTATCTTCCAGCACTTTTACTGAGTTTTATCATTTCTGGAATCATTATTTAAAAATTTTCAGTAGCTCTGTTTTAGTTCTCTGTTCTTTTCTGAAATAGTGTCCTGTTTTTTAAAAAGGTTTTATTTATTTATTTTTAGAGAGAGGGGAAGGGAGGGAGAAAGAGAGGAAGAGAAACATCAGTGTGTGGTTGCTTCTTGCTCGTGCCCTGCAGCGGGGAACCTGGCTTGCAACCCAGGCATGTGGCCTGACTGGGAATTGAACAGGTGACCCTTTGGTTCGCAGGCTGGCACTCAATCCACTGAGCCGCACCAGTTAGGGTATATCCTGTTCTTTTTATCTCTTTAAGAATATAGATAGATTTTAAATAAGTTTTCTTCTCCCAATGTAGTCTGTTTCCTTCAAGTTACTTTTTTACTTGTTTTTGTTTCTATAATTTCTCAGTGGTTTCACTCAACTGTTTTGTAATTCCTGCTTGTCTGTTCATGTTTAGGAATGGTAGACTAAAAACTGCTTGGAAGTTCTGATTATATGAATGGGTTTTGTTTACTGTGCACTTTGATCTGGGTGGGCTCCTTATTTGAGGAACCTCTGATGTCAATATCTTGAGGTCTTTTCTCTTGAGCTGGTCAGATGATCCAGAGAACTTTTTCGGACTTCTGAGGGGAAAGACTGGCTGCCAGCTTTCTGGGTGCTTGGAGGGAGTTTAGTGGGAGAGTGTGGTTTTTGACCCTCATTCTGTACATGTTCACCTAATGCACTGTTTTTTGCTCTGGTTCCCTGCTTTCGGTTATGTCTGTGTCTCCCTGTCCACACTCTTGTTCTACTGGACCCAGAGAATACCCTTTTTTAATGGTTGCACTATTTTGTCTCTTTAAGAATATTTATAAATTATTTGCTGGGTTATGGATAGGCAGTGGGGAGGGTACCTGGGTTCTGAGTGCCTTCTAAGCAGACTTCAGGCAGCTTTCCTTATTTTATCTCCTCTCTGCCTTGCAACCCTGCTTCCACAGGTGCCTGTATTTATAATTCCTGAGGCTGAGAAGATTTTGTGTAAATTGGTTCATTTCTTTGCTTTCTCCACAGCTAGGATTCAGCTTTCTCAAGTACCGGTATTCTGTGTCTTTACCTCTTGAGCCTCTGCTTCATAACTTTCAAAATCTTGAAATGTTGATGCTCTCCTCTCCTCTCCTCTCCTCCCTACCATTGTGATTTTATAATTTAAGGAAGAATCCCCCACCCCCCCAAAAAAGCTGAACTTTTTTACTGATGTTTTTTAGAGGGATTTAAGTGAGAGTGAAAGCAGATGTGTGTGTTTACTCTACCGTCTTTACCTGGAGCTGATTAGTTATGTTTTAACAGAAGTTTTCTATTATCCTGAGTACCCCCCCCCCGAATTGAGTTGAGAGGTGACTTAATTTGTTTATTGTATGTTTTCTCTGATCTGCTAGAACTGTAACCGTACCACAGGAGGAAGTGAGGTGAGGCAGACTTGGAATTTCCTATGCACTCATGTTAGTCCCAAATGATCCTATCTGCCTATTCTATACATTATCTAGAGTCTTGCCCAGGAATGATATGAAGCTAACTGCTTTGTAGTTTGAGATATCTTTCTTTCAGCTTTCTTAAAAATTCGAATGTCTTCTGGCAGCCTTCCTATTCCTGCTGATCACTACGGCATCTAATAAGCGTTCAGTCTCATTAACAAGTTGCCTTTGTGAGCAGGATAATTAGCCTGGGCCAGGAGACTTGAACTCATTATAGTATCTAGGTCAACCATATCACTTTACTGGTTGGGAAGCTGAGGTGCTGTGAGATAGAGATTTTCTAATATTATATATGTAAATAATTGAAAAAGCAGGACTTGAATCTAGACCTCCGGACCTCCAGCCATTGTTCTCCCATGGTACTACACCCTGGGTACACCCTGGGTTCATTGTTATCAAGGCCTGTCAGTTCGACTCTGTTCCATGACCCCTGAAAACAGTTTTAACTCTGGAGAGCCACATTGTAAGTATAATACATGCTGTTGGTCATGAGGGATCTGATTGCAATGGGTCAGTGCAAATAAATGACCTCCGCTGGGAGAAGTTATCAGCTCATTTTCTATGTGTAGTACCTACAGAAGAGGACATTAAGAATCAATATAAATTTTCTTTAAACACACTCATGCTGTTAGAAAGTGCATTTATCCTGATTCTATTGTAATCTACTTAATTCGAACCATTCTGAACTGACTGTAGTAGCCTCTGTTTAGGCTATGGGAGTCTCTGCCAATTAAGTTCAGTTTTCTGAGGACCTTGACTACCTACCTATCTGTACAACAGATATCAGCCATTGCTGAGAAAATTTCCCTCCAGTCCCTCTTGCTATTAGAAGGGTTATTTTCTTGGCTTGTTATGTGTATTCTCTAAGAATTAGCTTGTGCAGACACAGTTTTAGAGTGGTAACATGTAAAAGAAGGCATATAATTATCTCAGTGAAATAAAAATATCTTTTCTATTCATAGAATGGTGTGTGGGCACCCTTATACTAGTTTTCTTAATACCTCATGAAGACTAAAGAAAGATTTATGAACTTTCTTAAATTAGAAAATATGGCCATGAGCTCTTGTCATTGCTAAATTGAGTTGATGACAGTTTCTTTGTACTATTTTATAATCCTCTAGAGCTAATTTTTACCATTAGCACTATGAAGCAGCGTGGCAGAGTGGAAAGAATTTATGCTTTAAATTCAGTTGTGCTTTAAATTTAGTTGTATTTGGGATCTGCCATTTGCTACTTGTGTGGTTGTGGAAGAATTATTTAACCTGAGTCCTAATTTCTTTAGTTGTATGTTTGTGAAGTTTAGAAATTATATATGAAGACCCTACTGTGGTGCCTCATGTTAGAAATTGTGAAAACTGTAGGATGATGCCTGGTATTAAATTGGTGATGAAGACATGATGATGGTTATGGCTATATTATATATATATATACATATGTGCATACTGTTTTTTCCTTGATTCTGTATTTTAAATACCATGTAATTTTAAGCTTATATTACATTTAATTATGGATTGTTCATCTTTGACAATGAGAAATACTGCCATTTGGGGGGATAATTTGCCTCTAGAAATACAGGGTTGCTTTATAATTTTGAAGTTATTAAAGAACTTTGAGTCTTGGAGATATATACATTTGTTGGAAATTGGGTCAACAGAACTTTGTGTTGAATATATTTTTAATTGTAACCACATCATAGTGTATAAGGACATATTTTAGTCAATTAAATGTACACATCCACGATAGGAATTTTTTTCTTAGACAAATTTCATTAACATTAAGTTGTCTTTCCTCTTATGAACATTAATTCAAAATTAAAAGCTAAGTCTCTGAATATTCATTTTATACCTAGTTAGGCTTGAATGGTGGTTCATTGTTATGTTTTTCCAATGAACACTGGTATAATGATATTTAATTTTAGCTTTAAGATAAAGGAACTAAGTTGTTTTAATAGGGCAGTTTTCAGTTATTTTGACTGAATTAGTATGAAGTGGTTAAGTTGGTAGCTTTGCTGTTATATCACTTGCATTTGTGTTATATCTCTTGTTAGAACAATTCCATGAAGAGTATAGAGCAGGTGGCAGCGGCTTCCTTTTACCACTGAGACCATAGAGGCACTGGTAGGAAGTTAGTGGAAGTGCTAGGATTAGGAAACTATTCTCCTGAATCAAAGCCAAATATTTTGTCTGTTGAACCATGCCAGATGTTACAGGTGAAAAATATTCCAGTGAGTAAATTGCTGTTCATAGATTTTTTGGGGGACCAACTCACCTGATATTTAAATCTTAATATATCTTATTTTCTAACCTTTTGAATATGGTTAATATAAGTATTAGTAATTCATATTCATTTTTTATTCCATTTTTTCTTTCCTTCCTCTATACTATCCCCCTGCCACCATCTTCAGGCACAGAATATTAACCTAGGGCAATAATAAGAAATTTAGTCTTTTACTTATTTAGCTTTTCTGATTTCAGCTGCCCCCTTTTGGTCTTTTTATTTAGTTTCCTCATTTGACCTTTATTTAGAAATTGATGTTAGGCTTTCTGATTAAAACACACAGAAACCTTTTATTTAAAGAAAGAAAGGAATGTGTGTGACAGAAAAACACAAAGAATATGGATAGACGACTCAAACAGAAGTAGTCCTACTACAACTTAGCACTACTACTACTAATAGTAATGGCAATAATATCATCTATATTTTTTTGCCTTGTGCCAGGTACAGTCTCTAAGTAACTTTTTATATATACTAACTCATTTAATCAACTCTGTAAATACTATCACCCTCATTTTACTAGTGAAGCAACTGAGAGACAAAGGTTTAAGTAATTTGCTAGGTACTTGCTGTCTTGCTCTACTTACAGTTAGTAAGTACAGAACTGGGATTCAAACCATGGAAGCCTGGCCCAAAGTTATACCTTTAATCAAATACATGATAATGATTTTTTCAAAGCAGAAGGACTACAAATTAGTACAAGGATATATCATTCTATTAACTTGGCAGTTATTTTAAAAGATGTGTAATTTGGGAGGAGGTTGTTATTGGTGGGACTATTAATTGAAAAGCAGTATGGTAGCACTCATCTGTGGGTTTTAAAATATTCACATTTATTGACAGGTAATTCTGCATTAATCCATCTCTCCTAAGGATATAATTAGAAAAATAACAATGTTCAAGGATGTTCACCAGTTATAATTTTAATAGTGAAAAAAATGAAAGCTTGTCCAGTTACTATAGAAGAGTTTTTCCCAAGCAGTGAATAGAATATCATGCAAACATTAAAATTCTTTTTGAACAATACATTAGTACTATACATACAATACTTATAATAATTAAAAAGCAGGGTGTAAAACCATGCATTATGGTCCAAATTTAAAAATATATGTATATGAAAAAAACAGGAAGAACATAGAATAAGATGCTTATGATTATATCTGATGTGATTATGGAAAATAATTATTTCTGGTATAATTAGTTTCTTTTCTATTTGTATTATTTCATTTATGAACTTTTTGCATTGGCTGTGTTGCACTTTTATAGTCAGAGGCAACCACGTGGCATAAATGAAAGCCTAAATGATGCCAGTACTAGCTTTTACTAAAAATATTCACTAAAGATTAGATTTGCATGTCTTATAGTGTAGAAAGATAGGTTTCTGAATTTCAGATAGTTTTAGTTTGGATATTACTATTTTTGGAATTGGAAACATTTTTTTTGGAGTGAAGCCTTTTGTTGAATCAGAGAAAATTGAAATTTTTTCTTAAATGTGTTTGTTATAGTGATTGATTGTTTCAGCACTTTAAATTTGTCTGGGTTATGTTAGTCAAATGGTTATCTTTGTACTCTGTGGTACTTGTTTTTGGAACAACTTGTTGACAGAAAAATGACTGACTTGGTGGTGGCAGGTGGGGAGGAAGAAGATGAGTAAGAATTGAATGCAAGGGACACATGAACTGTTTGGTACAGAATTATATTATGAATCAATTTTACTCTCAGTTTGAATACATAGTTGTAGTTTATAGTTATTTAAGTAAGAAATCCAACTTTTGTTTGTTTCGAAACATCTTTAAAGTTTAGTTCCTTAAACTTAAAATTTGAGAAATTTTTAAAATAATACATCTAGGTAATGGGAGAAAGATAACAGGTTCTGCTCTCAGCTGGTTTAATTCCCATGTTTTAAAATATGTTTAAAAAATGAAGATCAAATTACATTAGGGAACTGTTATAGAAACAAAGCTTTTCTGTATGGTACATGTTAAATAACACGAGCGAATTGTTAACTTTGCATCAGTTATATTAGCATCTTATTTGTTTATAAAGAAGCACTGTTGTACTGCATTCAGACTGCTTCTTTGATTAAAAAGGATTTGAACTGTGGTTTTTGGATTGGATGAAATTGAGGAAATTCTTGGGAATTAGTTCGATTTTACACTTATTTTTAAATTTCTTATCTGATTTGTATATAATTAAATATAAATAATGAACCAACTAAGGAATAATAATGTAGAAAGTAATTTTATGTATAGAAACTTGATAGTGGAAGTTTAGGTAAAAATAATTAACAGGAAATAATGATTGTCTGTTGGTTGTATTTTGCTTTTAATACAAAGAGCTATGGAGAAATCCTGATAGGAAGAAATGAAATTTTCCCTTTTAAAAATCAAGCAGTATTCACCTTCTTCAGTGGGAGAAATATTGTGATTAAGTGTAGTGTAAATATTTAGCAAAATTGCTTATCTGTATAGAAACCTGTTTTTAGTGTTCTGTAATGAAAAAGAAAAATCAAAACTATTTCAATTGTTTCGTTTTTCTTGTAGGCTGAACTCACAGGAATCAAATGGCGTAGGTACAATTTTGGAGGGCATGGGGACTGTGGACCCATAATTTCAGCCCCAGCCCAAGATGATCCAATCCTGTTAAGTTTCATCCGCTGTCTGCAAGCCAACTTGCTGTGTGTATGGCGTCGTGATGTCAAACCAGATTGCAAAGAGTTATGGATATTCTGGTGGGGAGACGAACCCAACCTAGTGGGGGTGATACATCATGAACTGCAAGGTAAGGTTTTTGGTTTTCTTAAAATTAATTGCATCATATCTTTTTTGAGCAGTGGTAAATTCCAAAGAGGTTATTAAGAAGTGCTGAGAAGAAAATTATCAAAGTGTTTAATGGGTATGCCTCTCAAAGGAACATCCTTGCCCTCACCCCTCTTCTTTCCATTCCCCTTTTCCACCCCGAATCTCTTGTTCTTTCCCAGTCTTGCTGGGAATGGAAACCTTGTGAGCCACTATTGTTAAAGGAAAGTATTGTGTCTCCTGGGTGTGTTGGGCTGGAAATGAGGCTAAGATCCAGTGTTTTAAAATGATAGTGAATTGTAATTAGCAAGTCAGTGAAATAAAAACAGAGTTGTTTTTTCTTGGACTGTGGCTTTTGTGGTTTCATTGCCAGCAGAACTTTGGTGGAAAATTATAAAATTGTAATAGAAACTTAGCACAGGCCTCATTGAGTAAAATTGTGAGATGACATTGGCTAATATTTTAAAGAAAGATTAATATGAAGGATCTGGTCTGCTACTGCCATAGCAAGTTTTCCTTTGTTTTGTTCCTGCTTTTTATGTAATTAGGTTATTCCGGGAAATATTTGTTGCAGTGTTGCCTAATTTTTAACTTCTGAATACATCTGATACCCGGAAATTTTGAATTAATATAAGGGTTTCATTATTCTAAGCTTTATATTTTATATCTACCACAGATTTATAACTGGAGGAATCTCATCAAAATTTTTAAATTTCTGATAAAAGTTTTTGCCTCTTTACCTAAATGTTACCATCTAGTATGCTAAGGAATTTTTCTGAATCAAAACTAATTCTGACCTTTAGTTAGGGTAGGGCATTAACTCTTTGATTTAGTTTCCTAGAGTCACCTTTCATGCCAAACCACTCTATATATTTTAAATTTGTGGTTGGAAATTTCAGATAGTGTTTGGGATATTTTGTTAGTTGATATGTTTAATTTTTTTTAAGGAAGGAGTAAAACTCACTTTATTATATATTGAGAGGCTATTCTAAAGTTTCTAAATTTGCCTGAAGGATCCTGCTAACTTCTGCTTGACATCTTCCTAGCTTTTCCATTGCAGCCACTTTTATCTGCGATAGCTCCTGCCATAGCAGCCAGAGGGCAGTAAACCACAGTGGACTCACTGAACTGTTTACTTTGTGGCCCATTTGTCTATTCAACTCAAACTTTTCTCCCCATATATTTTAGAGTACCTGGTTTGTAAGTATAGGAACCCATTCTGGGTAATATTGCTAACTTAACTGGTTAATCAGCAAAATCTCAGAATTTATATATACACCTCAGCTTATTTCATGTAATTAGCAGTGAGCTCAGGTAAAATTTTTAAACATCTGGATTCCATTGATCAAAATTTTAAAAATAAGATTTCTCCTAGAAGATATTTCTGTTATTTATATTTGTTCATTTAGTAGCAAAACATACATTTTTATGCGTGAATTTTTTTTACACATGTTGTGATGCCGCATTTGTTTTAGTTTATTTTCACCGTTATTTTTCATGATTGTTTTTTGACTTATTTCTCTACTCCACATTGATCCTTTATGTTTTAACTTTTTGGTCTGGTCTTTATTTGTTAGCAGCACAAATTAGCATTTTATAATGATGAAGAAAGTAAACCTGATTTTAATGAAGCTTATTTAGTTGATGTCTAAAGTTACTTATTCATACTAACACATGATCAGCATTCTTAGAAATAAGTCACTGTGTTATTTCTCATGGGCTTTGTTACTGATTTAAGAAAAAGATGTAGGTTATTTAAATTGTTTTATAGTTACCTTAGATTGCATATGTAGATTCATAAAGTATTAAGTATTTTTGTAGTAAAGAATTAAGCAAAGATTAACTTCTTTTTAAATTGTTTTTAGAAATTACAGGAATAGTACATTTTAATTAGAAAAATAGGAAAATAGGACTGCCAAAGAAGAGAACAAAGAAACAAAAATCCTAAAGTCTATATCAGGTTTAATATTTGATGTTTTTATGTATAAATGAAATTGGTATCATACTGTTTTGTAACAGTATGCAAAGCAGTCTACTTTCCTTAACAATATTGTGTGAATGTTTCCTCATGAGAATAATTTATTTTTATTTTCTTTCCTATTGAGTCCAAAAACTATGTAGTGTTTATTCCTTTGTGAACCACCGGGAAAGTATTGCAGTGATGGAACAATTGTAACTTCTTAAGTACATCTGCTTTTTTTAATGTTGAATTTGTGAAAATTATTAGATTGAAGCATATGAAGCATGTAATTTTGTAGATAAAAGTGGTTAAAAGGGTAATTTAAAATGGTTCAACCTAATATTAGAAAATATTTGAAAATTAATTAGAAAAATGAAGGGCATAAAAACAGCTTTCAAGTTGGGGAGAATATGACAGAGCAACCATGAAAAAAAAATGAAGGATATGAAGGGACTATTTTAATTGCTCTTTATAAAATTGAGGATTGCTGGCATCTGTTTCATTCTCTACTAATATATGTAAGAGCCTTTTCATTTTGGGTAAAATAACTTTTAGCAGAACATTGTTATCATTAAGCATGATGGTACCATTATATTTGTAACAGTCTCTTTTTATAGGGACGTTTTACTTACTGTTTCTTAAAGCGCATTTTGGCTATTTTATTAGGCATTTCACTTTGTCTTTGCAGTGCACCAAAAATAGGATATTAGTAAGAACCTGAAGATAAAATACGATACCAAAGCAATCATCCTAAATGTAAATGTTTAAAGTATCTCTATAGAGAACAATCCTAAGGATACACACAGGAATTGGTTTTATAATATTAGACTTTTTGTTTAAATGCTTGAAATACCTATGAAGTAATCTGAGAGAAGATTGAAATCTACTTATAGCTTGTCCTTGGCACTCACTGCTGTTTATATGGCATAGTGGTAGATAGAAATGGGCTTGGGTTTGAGTCCTTGCTAGCTGTGTATTCTTGATCAAGTTATTTAACTTAGCAGTGCCTCAGTTTCCTCACTGTAAATTGGGTTATAAGGATAAAAAGTGAAAGTTGTTAGCACAGAGAGCAGTTAATCAATAATTGTAATAATTGCTTGCTGGTACTATAATGACAACAGTTAACTCATACGTCAAAATTCAAACATTTTGGTGTTTTTCAAACAATTGGCCTGTTCTGTATCATATTCAGTGCTTATTAATATTTGCCAAATATTAATATTTAAAGTATACTTTCAGGTTGAAGTAATAATTCAGTAAGTAATTATTGAGTTTTAATGTTTGGGTGGAATAACTGGGAATAATAAAATGTTAGGATTGAAGATAACCCTGCTCATGTGAAATTTGTCTAGATTTATACTATAAACAGAGTTTCATAATAAATCTTAAGTTGTGTTACAAAAAGGTCAGAATTTAAGATTTGACTCTCTTAAATCCCTGTACGGTAGATTTGTAACTTTACTTCACACGTTGGTGTTGAAGCAGGGCACTGGCTGAACAGTAAATACAGGTGCGTGTCCTCTTGTGTTATCCATGAGCAACTGTGCCAGTGGGTCCAGTTATAGGGGTTTGATGTAATTTCTACCCTGGTTAGGTGTACAGTCTAAAAATGGTATCGACAAGCTCACAAATATCTATAATGCAGAGAACACTCTAAGTATGTAAGAGAAATATAATAGGTTGACTACATTCCAAATGGGCAGACGTTCAGTTCTAGGACTCATGCGTAAGTGTTCTGTAAAATTCTAACAGGAACACTGTGAGTCTTAATGCCAAGGTTTATAACCTTCTTGGTTTCTGGTTTGTCTGTTTAACCTCTACTAGGCAAAACTGGTGATAAGTCCTGGGTATGTCAAATGAGTCCTTATCTTATAGGAGCTCACAATCTTATTGGAATAGCTAAATGAATCCTTAATTACAATACAATGGAGTAAGCTATAAATCATCAAGTTGTGGGATCTTGCATAACCAAGAGATTCAGCCTTGGGGAACAGAGGATTAGGGAGATGATTGGAAAGCCCAGAGCTGGTGAGACTTGAGGTGAGACTTACAGGATCAGTAGGAGTTATCTAGGTTGGGATGGAACTGCCCTAGTCAGAGGAAATAGTCTGTACAAAGGACCTGTGGACAGTGAATGAATTGTGGGAAGAGCAGGTTTGCCTGGAGCTTGGGGTATGACTGAAATCATTAGGGAGAATGAAAGCCTGGAAACGGTGGCATGGTGTGGAGTACACTGAAGCAAGGGTGAGGAGTTTGGACCTAATATGATACATTTTGAGGAATTGTTACAGGTTTCTGATCAGAAAAATAAAGAATTAAGAAGATTGTGCACAGAGTGCATATGAGCAGGAAGACCTTAGTATTTGTAATAAATTATTTTAAATTGAGCTGTGAACTTAAACATTATTTAGCTTAGGATACAGATTTATTTAAATTTAAAAATACCAGTGATTATGTACTGAACTTAATAGTCTTTGCCAGTTGTAACTTTGCTCTTCTTTCTTGATTAAATTCTCTTTCACATTTTCAGTTTGAATTTTAAAGATTAATATACTTGTAGTACACTGAATTGACTTCTTCTAATCAGCCAAACAATAATTTCATTGCCTGTTAGTCTGTGGTGGGAAAGATACACAGTCTTGAAACTCCAGAGGTTACAGAGAGCAAGCACAGACTTCTAGGGGCTGGCAGTGACTTGACCCAAGTCATTAAGAATCCCAGTCCAGAAGAAGTATCATATAGGGTCTAGTATATACTTTATGTTTGTTGATTGAATGAATGAAATCTGTCCTAAATGATTCTAACACAACGTAACTCTCTTACAAGGTTGACTTATAAATATATTTAAACTTTTTAATGCTTTGGTAATATAAGGAGATTGAAACATAGTTAAAATTGGCATTATTACTTCCGTATTTTGTGTATGCTCTATGAAGAAATTTAGCTGTGAATTTGCACTGTCTTATTTAAAAATTTGTATGTGCTTTCCTTTTTCATTTTGATAAGACAAATGTAAATTATAATAGGAAGACATCTGTCCACCTCTAAAAAAATGGTCGTTTAATACCAGTATTAGAGGTCTTTGGAATTGGCTTTACTGTCATTGTAGGGGCAGAATGGCAGTTGTTACTCGTTGTCGTTATGTTTAGAGTCGTAAGTATTGTGCTTTTCCATTATCCAGAGTGCTGCCACCTGTGCCAGGAGGTATGGGCCATTGCAAAAACAGCATTAGACAATAGAGAGGAAAAATGGATTTGGTTTTCTGACTGTGACCAGTGCAAGATAACTTAAGATACTCTGATACTGTTGTTTATGCCACTGAACTGACTGCAAGCTTCTGGAAGAAGTGGACATTTTGTAGGAATAGAAGGCGGCTGAGAGAAGAGAGTGCAGAGCCGGTTTGCTAATATTACCATCTGTATATATAGATTATAATCTGTGATCTCACATGATGGGATTGATGAAAGCTTTGTTTAGCTATCTCCAAGGAAGGACCTAACTCCCTACCCTCAACTTTTTATTTTGAGAAATGTTTTTATGCATATATACATACACCTTTTTTCTGTCCAAACCATTTGAAGACAATTTCCAGACATAAATCATACCCCTAAATACTTCAACATGTAACTCTTATGAGAATGTGGGACATTGTTGTACATAATCATTGTAGTACTATCATACTTAAGAAATTTAACATTGATATAATTAAATTAGCTAATATATAGCCTAAATTCAAATTTCTTCAGTTGTCCTATCATGCTTTTTATAGTTTGTTGGGGAAATCAAGGATCACATGTTGCATTTAAATGTCTTATCTTGAGCCCTGGCTGGCGTAGCTTAGTGGATTGAATGCGGGCTGTGAACCAAAGTGTCGCAGGTTTGATTCCTAGTCAGGATACATGCCTGTGTTGCAGGCCATGACCCTCAGCAACTGCACATTGATGTTTCTCTCTCTCTCTCTTTTTCCCTCCCTTCCTTCTCTTAAAAAAAAAAAATAAAATCTTTTAAAAAATGTCTTTTAATCTCCTCTAATTTAGAATATTTTCCAAATTGTCTTATGTGTATGTCCGTCATTGATGTTTATGTTGTTTGAAGGGAGCAGCTGTACCATCAAATGTTCCATATTCTGAATTTGTCTAATTATTTACTCATGATTAGATTCAGGTTAAACGTTTTTGGCAAGAATATTGAGTAGGTGACGTGTACTTTCTGAAAGGCGCATTGTATCAATTTGTCCTGATGTTGAACCTACTAAGTTTGATTACTGGTTAAGGTAGTATCTACCAGATGTCTCCAGTGTAAATATACCCATTTATTTTTGAAATGCTTAAGTCAGTTTGGGACTTTGAGACTGTGAATACCTTTTTCCCCAACAAGTTTTTCACTCTGGCTTGAGGAACAACCTGACTTTGAGCCTATTTGGAAACAACAGATAATGTCTTGAGTCATCTGCTTTTATAAAAGCAGTAAAAAGATCAAATGAAGACTTCATTCTTAAGTCACAGGAAGGGGGAGCAGAAAAATATTGTAGGACTAGCAAAGGCAAATTTTGATGGTAAAGTCAAAATCTGAAAACAAATAATCCTCTTATTTCTTAGCATACTAAAAAGATGTTGACATTGAATTTTCTGAAATCATAGACAAGTATGTAGGACTGTATTATTGTATATCTTATTATAGTCTGGATTTTCCATTGATTTCTGATTATCTTTGACTAAAATGAAATAATTACAATCAACGTTGTAAATGGGTTCATTCTCAATTGAAATGGAAAAAATTGGTTTTTCATGAAAATAACATCCCTTTTATATACAAAGTTAACAGGAGTGAAATTATCTCTGGGTAAAATGTCAGTTTGACAATTTCTTGTAAAGGGAAAATCTGATCCCTGACTTTCCACCCTATTTTTACTGGTTTTATATGTTTTTTCATTATTGGTGGTGAATTTATGATTTATTGAAATTAAGCTCTGACTAAATTGGAAAAGAATTTTTTACATTGGTTGGATTTATCCTTCAAGAATATAATACTGGTGATTTTAAAAACGGGTGAATTATAGCATTCCATAGCATTCTAAAGTTGTAGTATTTTGTGTGTGAACATGTATATGATGTTATTTTACATGGAAGTAATAATTCTTCTACAGATTTTATTTATTTATTTTTAGAGAGAGGGAAAGGAGGGGGAAAGAGAGGGAGAGGAACATCAGTGTGCGAGAGAAACATAGATGGGTTGCGTCTCACATGCCCCCAACTATAGGCCTGGTCCTCACCCCAGGCCTGTCAGCCTTTTGGTCTGCAGGCCAGCGTTCAATTCACTGAGCTACTTCAGCCAGGGAGGAATGAATAATTCTTGAGATTGTTAACACAATGCATCTGAAAAATAAATTTTACTTTAACTTTCATATTTGTTACTTTATGGGTAATAATACAGAAGTGCACTTGTATTTCATGAGAAACAAGCACTTTTAGTGAAAACGTGCCCAGTGGTAAATGGTAGCTAGTTCTAAATAGTTTATGCAGTAAGTACTCCTTGTTTTTATTGGGATCTAAATTATTCAAGTCTTCATATAAAATTTCTGATTTTTAAAATAACTACTATGTTCTATTATTTCCTGTGTTTAGTTTGGGAGAATTAGTTTGCTAAAGCTATAAAATAGTATGATTATCCAAGTGATTATAATGCATGTTTTCTGAAATATTAGGTTTAATAGAAAATTATAAATTATATCCTTAAAGGAAAAAATGAAATACTTACTAAGACTTTGGTAAGCAGTAAATTTATACTGTAAAATTATGCTAGGATCATAACTTCAGAATTCTTTCATATGAAGAATAGAAAAAAGATCTAATGGATTATTTATTAACTAATGTCACTCCAGTAAGTTCAGTAAAAATAGTAATATCTAGAAAAAACATCTAATGGAGTAGATGGAATTATTAAGCTAAATGTGCTTGAAATTGAGAGAACAAGTTCAAGTCTAACTTTTGGATGTAAATAAAATCGATATGTTACTACAGGCAATTTACTGAACCATGTAATTCATTTTGTTTTCTATGCAAAATAAGACATTTATACTGAGATTATGGTGAAATAGCATGTAAAGAGCTTATGTTCTGATGAAATAAAAATTAAACAGTAAAAAATTATAATTTAAAGATATTGCTTTAGGGAGGAGTTAAATCTAATCAGTTGATCAGTGGGAGAGATTTATATTTTGGTAAGTATAGGAATTATGGTCTAATTTTTTTGCCTTGATATAAATTTACCTACTTGTATAAAGTAAAACCGAGTAAAACCCCCATTAATGGAGCAAGTAGTATTGAAACTTAACCTAAAACTAGGTAATCTGTTATTTGTTGTGGTACAGTTTGTTTTCCTTGATACGTAAATAATTTTAATGATAGATATAGGTATTTAACTCAATAATTTTAAGGATAGCCTGTTTGATTCTTCTTTCCTTTGTGAATATTTTATTTCAAAATCTTGTTCTTTAATAGATAACTTTAAGATTTAGAAGAGATTCTTATACATGAAAGTGGTATAAAGATTTCTTTGTCTAGTGAAAGAATATCTTCATTTCATTCAGAGAGGTTGATACAAGAACCTGAATGTGGTAAACTGGAGAAAATGTTAGGTATTAGTAGAAATTAAGGGCCTAATGAATTCAAGAAAATAAATGTTTGAATATTAAAATTGAATGTGGAGGAGATGTAAAATTGCATATACAGAGAAAAACACCTTTTGTTGCGAAATTTACAAGCAGATTTATTGCCGACACATTCAAATGGCATCGGATCATTCTTACTGTTTAGAGCATTTTATATAGGAAGTGAAATAAAAATTCCCTAAAATAAAACTTGATTTTTTTAAGGAAGGAAGGAGATTGGAATGCCCTTATGGGTCGTCACTGAGAGGACTCAGTGAGTGTCTTCTGTCATTTATACTGTTGTGAATAGCATAACCAAAGGGTCACTGAAGCTTAGAAAAAGTCTATGACTTAGTCATATCACTAGTAATAGTAGAACTCAAATCCATACTTTGTACCCTTTCAAATTGAAACCATTACTGGCTGGGAAGCTGTATGTAACATGAAACTAACTTTACCAGACTTTTAAAAATAAGACCCAGGTAACTATTATAAGTCGATTAATGTCAAATCAAGTCTATATTCAGTACTTACAGAAATTATACTGGCTTGCATAATTCTGGACAGAGAACTTATCTTTTTGATCATAAATGTTTTCTGTAACCCTTGGCAAATGTCAATTCCAGTGTCTAGATCTTCTGAACTGAGCACACCAAATTGATAATGGTGAAGTAATAATTAAATAAATAAAAATAGTTTTGAAGTTATAAAGATGACAAATCCATTTGATATTTAAACATAATATGAAATTAGCATTTGCTTTTATAAAGTATCTTGTTGAAGTAACTGAAAAGCTAGAATTATATATCTATTGTCATTAGAGTTTTCTTTTTCCTCTCTTTTTATAGATCTATTATCATAGTCATAGATCCTGAAAAATCAGGGCAGCTGTTGAGCTAAGCAGGAGTTGGTTGTTGAGGCCACCATTTAGTTAAATTATGTGGCTTTTGGACCTTTTTAAAATGTAGTAGACTAAACCGATTGATAGATGTCTGTCCTTAAACTTTCATGAATAACTTTAAAAAGAGTATTAGTATTTACAATTATTGCCATTTTGTTTTGTTTTTATGATGCTTGAGCAAATAGTTAAGTACAACTTGATATAGGTATACTCAGCCATGAGCATCACTACAAGTTAAGATTTTCTAATTCTTTTAAAAAATATTTTAATGGTAGAAACATAAATATGCTTTGTCTTCTGTCTCCCAAAAGATCCCGACAGTCTAGAAATTTGTGTTAAGTACTAGAGAATTACAAAATTGGATTCTGTTTCTTAAAGTATTTCATGACTGAGCTGCTGTCTTGATGTTACCTGAAGAGAGTTTCATTGAATATTGTTATGGCTAGTAAGAGTTCGATAATTTTCTTTAAAGCTTCATCTGTGTAAATATTTTTGAACAATTTTCCACAAGTACTGAGCCACATACCTATTTATTATAAACCTGACATTGATAAAATGCACTCTTTGTATAATTGGGTCTTGTTTTGATCCTGGCTCTTTCATATTGTGATTTGGCAGTGAGTTCAACAGAATAAGCATTATCCTCTTGAGGCCTATCTAAGATTGAACTAAAGGGCTTCTGCAACATCCACATGATCATACAATTAGTTCTTTTTTTTGGGAGGGGGTGCTGTGGTAGTGTAACTGAATATGAGTTGGTTGCTAAGGTATCGTGGTGGAATAATAGCCTGCAGTGTGTAGTTAATCATGCAGCAGAACTAGTTTGATTTAAAAAACACAAACAACTAAGAATAAGATAAAAATTAGGTAAATATGAAGTATTTTTCTATTGGAAAAGATTATGTGTACATTGGTAAAATGAAGGTTAGAGCATTCACAAATCTGTTGATAGTAATTTTTTCCTCTTATTTCATATAACGTCACATGTAAAACATTTTCCACTTTACAAATTACTTTTATTTATGACTTTGCTAGCCTTGGGTGGGGGAAGATAAGACTTTTTTCCTAATTTTATTGAAGGCTTACTCTCCCACACCAGTAGGAAATAAGTAAGTATTTGTGGAAGGGCTGCCTGAATAAAGGAAGTATGAATTTCATCAAGATGAAGTCTCTTCATTGAGATTATTTTATTTTTTCACAAGTAATAATTGACTTGTTTTAATGTAAGCAATTTGATGTTCCCATGATACTTACAATGACATATATTTAGTCTAAAATAAAAATTTAGATGCTCTCAGTTCAGTTTCAGGCAATATATTTTAAACTTATTTTAAAAGTAGTCCAGCAGATATTAATAATGGAAAGAATTCTTGCCTTGGTATCCTTGGACAAATTACGTACAATTCTGTTTAGGAAGCAAATAACATTTGTTGACAATGACTCTATTATAGAAAAATTTATCATGCCATTTATTGGTTTCTGGAAGATGACAACAAAGAAAGGCTCTTGATTTAAGTAGCAAATGTGGCTGGGGCAATTCTCCCCATTGCTCTAGTAAAGGCTTCATCAACCAGAACTCAGTTGGAGCCCTCAAACAGATTTAAACGTACAGCTCCCCAACCCCCTCACCCATCTTCCTTAAGCATATACCATTTTACAAAAAAGGTTAAATGACTGAAATGCACCATTATCAGTGATTGGTCCGGACATGCACAGATACCAGTTTCTTTCCCAGTATACTTGGGGCAATAAGCTAGAAGTTACTAAAGAAGGGCAAAAACATTTTCATGTGATGTCTTGGGCTCAGTACTGATTCAGCTGAGTTACCCACACATTTGAATTTATAGTATTGTGTAACAGTGATAAAACAATGTATGAAGGATGTTTTAAAAGCATTCTTTGAGCTTTATAAAGTGTTATCACTGTTTTATGGTCTTCTATATTTATAATTAACACCATGTATTCATTCAACAGATATTTATTGAGCCTACACTGTGTTAGGTGCTATGTAGAATAGAGAAATGAATCAGAAACATACTGTTTTGCAGAAGCTGACAGTCTCATAGGGGAGATAGCATATGTCCGTAGAGCATCATTACAGCTGTCTTAAGAGAGGCACACAGTGTGATGAATTTATTTGGAAGGAGGCAGAGCTTTGAGGAAAAGTAGATTGTTGGACTGAGCCTTTACAGAATGGGTAGAATGTGTGTATTTGGATATATTGCTATGTCAGGGCAAGGACATTTTATCTATATGTAATTGCGTGTGTAAGGGTATAGAAGAGGAAAGTTTAGAATATTTATTGGAGAAGAGTTAAAGGTGAGAAATTGATTGAAAATGCATATTTGTGCCTAATGGTGATGGAGCTTAAACATTAGGCTAAGAAGTTTGTATGTTAATAGGTAGTGGGGGATTTTGAGAGTTTTGAATAGGACTAGATGGGAAGCTCCCTACAGGCTATAAACAGCACGAAAGGGTGGGACCTGCATCTGACTTTTGTCCATCATTGTGCATGTTTGTTGAATAAATTAATTAGCAATGAATGACTATAGTAGAAGTTTGTATAAAGATCATCAGTCTAGCACTGCTGCATACTATGAAGTCCTCCCAGTATTCTGGATCATGCAGGAAAACATCCTGTTGTTATAGGAGACTGTTTTAAGTGGAGTATATTGACCACATTGGAAAGATTTTCTTAGTGAATCAATTTCTTTTTAACCGCATATTGAAAAGAAGTAATAATTTTCTTCCCTTATGGCAGTTGCTTATTTTTTTATAGTCTAGAGTTTAATTTAAAGTTTTATTAAAATTAATGATTTTTCATAAATTATTTTTATTAGTGTTGTAGGTAGCAGGTAGATTGGGCAGTTGACAAAATGGCTTGGTACAACTAGTGTTCTAGTTGTACTGTAGAGCAGTGGTTATGGAAGAGTGCTCTTTATTGGATAAGAGAGTGTAATGATATTTGTATGTCAGAAGCCTTGTTAACATCATGGATTGAATGACCTTGGCTTTTCTAGTTATGTTATAAATTGCCAGCACAATACTAGAGTTGATATTTGCTACGTATAAATGATTAGCTAAGATTGCTTAGCTGAGGCTCTCTGGGAACTGCATGTTTCACTGTAGAATCAAATGACCATCAAATGACCAAAAACTTTAATTGAACTTTCTCTCTCTCACCCTGAAACCCAAATTAATTACTAATTTAAATATCATAGTAAAATACACTACATAATAAAATGAGTTAGTGTATGATTTAAGCAAACATTTTCAATGAAATCCTTAATAGATAATTTTTAGTGTTAGTATATATCTTTTTGTTCTATTGCATAAAGATAGCCTTTTGTTTCATCTACTTCTTAAATATTTAATATAGCAAGGAATACTTTGCAAGTTCTATAATTTTAAAATGGCATTTTCAAAGACTTAACAAAGTTGATCTGTCCCCTCCAAAGATGCTTGCAAACATGCTTTTGCATATATTCCCACAGTAGCTCAAATTTCCTATATTGGGTGTAATTTTTGTAGCACATGGAATGCAGCCGTGTCTCCTGGAAGGTGCTTGAAGAGTCCTTCCACCATTAGTGAATCATGCCTTTGTGCCCAGGAACTATATTTATTATCCTTTTTTCCACTGGTGACCTTAGCTCAGCAGGCAGCTTTCAGCAGATGTATAGGTCATGGATTGTGGATTACTTCCTTCTGTTTACCCTCACCTATCCTAAATGGAACAAGGTCAGGAAGAAATGTACTATTCTTTTGTTACCTTTTACTTTTGGAGAGGTAGACGCCATTAGTATGGTGAGTAAACTGAAAATAAGATGGAATGTTCATACTGTGACTCTTCCTGCAATATGTCATCATTGAGAAGTCATTTAGATTAGCTCATCTTTTGTTATCTATAGTATGGGAATTACAACTTTATTTTATGATGTAACATGAAGTGCAGATGAAGAGCTCATAGTCATACTTTTCTTTTAATGAACTTCACTGTCAAAATACATAAACCTCCATCAATTTGTTTTTACAGTTCATAGATTAGGCCATAATTTTTACCTGTAGATAAAATTCTAATCCTTTTTCACCTGGCATTATCAACATTGTCTTAATTAAATTATATAGGTATTTGATTTTTTTTAAAAGGTCTCTTATAATTTCTGGCTTTGGCTGTGCAAAGGTGATTGATAATATATATGCCTTTGCTCCTGAAGAGATTTTAGAGTAACAATTAAAATGATGTTCCATATGATTTTAAACTAGGATTATAATCTAATCCTTGAAAATTGCGCTAAGTGTATGGTATGTGTTAATTATCTATTGACCAGAGTGTTTTGGACTTTCTATTGACTATTACATAATACAGACTTAGAAAGGCTATTTGATTAACAAGGGTTACTATTCCGAATTCATGTTGCATGTCATATTAAGCCTTATTTCCCTTTCCACATTTATTTTTTAATGTGCAGCATAGTTTTTATTTATGCATATTGTGCCTAATTTTATGGTATAATAAACTAATAAATGATGGTTTGAAATACATGTTGAAACTAAAAGCCAGGCAATTATCAAATATTTATAGTTTACTTAACTATGTGCTAGGCAGGCATCATGCTGGGAGCTTGATCAGTCTTGGAGTAGAAAGTAGTTTTCGATTTATTCTTTCTTTCTGAATCTTGAATGATTTACAGGGAAAAAATTAAGATTTGCTGATTTATCTTTGTAGCTTTTGTGGCTGTTAAACCCATTTTTATTTAATATGTGGGACAGATTTAGTAGTTATGAAATAAATATGTAGCAGTCTTTACCATACGGAAACTGTTAATTGAACAAGTTGAACACTAGAGGGACTTCAGAATAATTACTGACTTTGGTAATTTAGTAGTAGTTTATTCATTGAAATGCTTTCTTCAAATAGCAGGACCATATAGTGTTTTCTCTTTAGTTTTCCCAAGGTTAAGTACTGCGCCCAAAAGATTATCTGATAACTTACTTGGTTAATTAATTCTCAAGTATATGGACTATAAAATTTAACCTTGGCAGGTTTTGGTATATCAAAGCAAAATACCCTTGATGGGTTATAGCCTCTTTTTTAAACTCAGTCTATGTATATTAGACAGCCTGTGGAAAGCGATGAATCTGGATTTTGGTTATATAAATAATCAGTTTATAGTTTTTTTCTTGGAAATCTCTTTGAGTGGAAGAAAATAGAGTTCAGGAAACATATATAGTCATTGAAACAATAATTCACATTATTGTTTTATAGAGATGTAAAATTATTCCATGGTTATTGGATATGTATTTTATAAAAAGATTCATCAGTTTATAATAGCACTAACAGAGCTAAGGTAATCTACATATTGTAGTTTTAGTTCATATAGGAGCTTTACTGATATTTTTGCTATTTCACATGAAAAGCTATTTGAAGTAGTTGAAGTTAATTTGAGAGGAACTTTCTGGAACTTAGTCTTCAGGCATTAAAAGGTTGAACAGTTCTTTTTGAAGAATGTTCAATTTTGGTATTAACATTTTACTCAGAATAATTTTGCCTTGTAAATAATACAAATTTCAAATCATGAAAATTTAAATTAATATGTATACAATAGATGAATGCTTCTGAAAATTTCGTTTGTTGGTTATCCAGGGATTTTAACTCAGATCACATTAAGAACATAAAAAATGAATCAATCTTTACATTCATATATCTCTTCATAGGGAAGTCCCAAAGATCACTTAAAGAGTTATAAAATAAGCCCTGGCTGGCGTAGCTCAGTGGATTGAGCGCGGGCTGGGAACCAAAGTGTCCCAGGTTCGATTCCCAGCCAGGGTACATTCCTGGGTTGCAGGCCCTAACTCCCAGCAACCGCACATTGATGTTTCTCTCTCTCTCTCTCTCTATCTCCCTCCCTTCCCTCTCTAAAAATAAATAAATAAAATCTTTAAAAAAAAAAAAGAGTTATAAAATAAGCCTTGGCTGGGTGGCTCGGTTGACTGGAGTGTTGTCCTGATATGCAGAGATTGCAGGTTTGATTTCCAGTCGGAGTGCTTGTGGGAGTTGGCCAGTGGGTGTGTGATGGGGGTGGAGCAGTGGGTTGATGCTTCTCTCTCCCTCTCTCCCTTCCTCTCTCTTTAAAATCACTAAATTATAAAAGTTTTTTAAAAGGTCATAAAATGAATGAGTTGGGTACAGAAATCTTTATTTTCTTCTGAAATAAATTTCTTCATCTTTATATTTACAATATATGCTGATTTAAGTTTATCCTATAAATATAGGCATGCTTCTGTACTTGTCAGCTTCAGAACTTGTCAAAACCTGTCCTTGTCGCATTTTGACGAGAAAAAAATGTTTCAGCACTGGGTGCTTGGTCAGGACCCCTTGCTCTTGCTAGAGTCAGGACCCTGCCCTGCAAGAGAAAATGCTTCATTATTTGGTACTGGCGAGTTCCAGAAAGAATAAACAGTGAGTACCAAGGTACCACTGTAGTTTGTTATAAGACTGGAACACTGGTAGAAATAGACATTTGCCTTCATCTTTAACAGTTTGCTACACTTTTTTTAATGTAGCACAAATTCACACTAATAAATATAATCCCTTTGTTTATGAATAGACACCTTCCTTTTTTACTTCATTTTAATTAAATACATATTTTTTAAATTCACTTCTTTATAAATTGAAAATGAGGCCAGTTATGTGTAGGAAAAGAAAAATTAAAATGCTCATTTCTTTATTATTGCTATTCTGTCTGCTTCCAACATATTTTGAACCGACTAAAATGATCTGTGACTTGGCTTTGTGCCTTAAATATTCATTGGACTTTTCATTCTAACTTGTAAGAACTATGATTAAATTCCTAAGGTATGCATTTGTTTAGATGGTTGAAAAATTACATATTCAGTTCATTTGCATTCCTTATATAAATGAAAAATTCTTTAAAACTATCCTTTGTGGGCTTTTGGATTTATGAAAATAGTGAGGAAAATATAAATTACCATTGAATTCTAAATGTAGTCATTTCTTTGGGAAAACTAGCATTGAGAATATTTTACTGCTAGTCTGAAGTGCTTTGCTTAATTCTGATAATTACTGTTAATTTGCAGAATTTGTCTTGGGTTATTTGGAGAAGTTTGAAGTTGGAGATTATTTTACAATCTCATTATCCTTTTCTCAAAAGTATGGTTTTAATGTCATAAAAAAATGTTGGTGTGTTAAGTATGAAACTGTTTTTTGAAGACTGAGTTTCTGGAAAATGCCAAAAGTACATGGAGTGCTGAACTATGAATTCCAGAGTTAGGATAAAGGCATGTTGGGTATAAAAAGCATGTTTTTGTGTTGTAAATGGTGGCCAGTTGACATAATTATAATTGTTGGCATTTCAGGAGTTGTCTTCCAGTGCCTGTTTTGAATGGAGTAAAAACTGGTCCTGACTTAGTTATATTTAGGGGCAGTGGGTGGGTCAGTGGGCAATAATTGCCCAATGTATTAAATAATAGATTTAAAGGAGTTTTTTTTCCATGTAGAGCTAGATTAAGGTTAATATTAACGATATTATTAAGGAAAATTTGTAAAAATTGAAATCTCATCTTTTATTCTGTATTTCAGCTTTTTAAAAACAGTATCATGTGAGGTAAACTTGACCACTGAATGCCTCTGGGTTAAAATATAATTCAGTGGTTCTAAAATGACCTGTAAAGATTTAATTAAAATAAGGCTAATTAGATAGTTCTGTTACCAAATCTTTTATATTTGGAGGAGGAGGGAAGTATTGAGTAGTAGGCACTATGCTGTGTGTGGGAATAACATGATCATTGCTTTCTAGGGAGCTTGGCGCATGTAATTAGTTATTCGTTTTTTCCCGGAAATATTCCTAATGAATATTTCAATTTAGTGCACCTTATTTTGGAATAGTTCTACGATGCTTGTGAGATGTTAAATGGTTTTTCTTGACTGTGTCTCTGTTCAGTCTTAAGATATTGTACTTTAAACATGGGCCAGATATGTGCTAGGTATTTGGCATTCACTGATAAACTGGTCAACTAAATTTTTGGATCTCTTGGAGTTTATAGTGGGATGGTTAGAGAAGTACACAATACAGTGTGACAGATGCTCTGATAGGGACAGTACTTCTACTCAGTGCACACTTTATTCTCTGAGTTATTTCTGCTGTGATAGCAGGGATTTGTGTCTTCAGGTTAAAATGTTTAGCCAACTCAGTTTGAGTTTTGTCTTTTTTTTTAAAAAGATTTTATTTATTTACTTTTTAGGGAGAGGGAAAGAGAGGGAGGAAGAGAGGGAGAAAAACAACCCTGTGTGAGAGATACATCAGTTGGTTGCCCTTTGGATGCTCCCAACTGGGGAACCTGGCCCGCAACCCAGGTGTGTGCCCTGACTGGGATTTGAACGAGCAACCTTTTGGTTCATAGGCCGGTGCTCAATCCACTGATCCACATCAGCCAGGACTGACTTTTGTCTCTTTTAAGATGCCATTACTTTGGGATGGCAGAAAGAGCTGGGCATGAACTCTTTTTCTTTTTTGGATAAGTTCTGTCATCCTTCTCCCACCAATGTGTCTGAAGTGGTTGGGGGCAGGTAGAAGGGAGTTGGGGAGATAAATGGTGATGGAAGGAGACTTGACTTGGGGTGGTGAACACTCAATATAATATACAGATGACGTATTATAGAATAGTATACCTGAAACCTATATAATTTTATTAACCAATGTCACCCCAATAAATTCAATGAAGGAGAAAAAAATGAAACTCAAGGCAGGCATAGTTAGGATTCAAGACAGCTAAATTTGCAGGTCCAAAATGTAAATTTTAAAAAAATTTGCTTTGTCATTTTTCTTCTGCATCCCCACATTAAGTTTTCACGTTGTGCCCTTAATACCACAGACAATTGCTTATTAAAACTTGCCTTCTCTCAGTAGCTTCCTACTTCGTTCCCACATAGATTGTTATCTTCATTCAGGTGGATAGATGCCTAAGTAACCTTTTATTCATGCTCACGTGTTGCTCTCTCTTTCCTGGGCAGTGATAACCTTAGGGGTAAAATTAGACATTTCAATCCAATTGAGTGAATTTTTTCAATTAATGTTCTATAAAGCTAAATTACCAGTTTTGTTAGAAATGGCAAAGACTTAGCCCTGGCCAGTGTGGCTCAGTGGCTTGAGCACTGGCCTGTGAACCAAAGGGTCACTGGCTCGATTCCTAGTCAGGATTCCCTTGCCTGGCAAGGGTTGCAGGCCAGGTCCCCAGTGGGGGGGTGCCAGAGAGGCAACCACACATTGATATTTCTTTTCCTCTCTTTTTCCTTCCTGTCTCCTCTCTAAAAAATAAATAAATAAAATCTTTAAGAGAAAGTCAAAGAATTAAAGTTTTCTGTTCTTAATATCTCCTTTGCTAATCTTATGACATTTACATTTATTATTAGATATTATACATACCACATCTCTCTTGTAGCTAGATATAGCTTCATTGGGATTTTTAATGTTAAACACAGCAATAGCATGTTGGTCTTTGCTCCAGGTATCATCTCTTACACTGTCAGATTTCTCTTGACCAGCTGTATTCCTTAGTCAAGCAGGGCGCCACACATATGGCCCAGGATGGCTATGAATCCAGCTGAACACAAATCATAAATTTACTTAAAATCTTATTATTTTTTTTGCTCATTAGTTTTCATTAGTATTTGTGTATTTAATGTGTGGCCCAAGACAACTCTTCTTCCACTGTGTCCCAGAGATGCGAAAAGATTGGAACAAAAGAGGATGATTCAAATCTCTGCATGGCTGCATGCTTCTTACATTGACCAGTAATACATTGACCAGTGAAGGGACCTTTCATACTTTCGCCACTAATATTTAATCAGCAATTAGTACATGTTTAAACTTGGTGTTCTTGAGCAGCCTTTGCCATGGTTTTCACTTTTACCAATTGCTTTGAGACTTGTAAAATAGCTTCCTTCAGAAGCATCCCTGTCTCCTTTCCTGAGACAAGCATTGATTCTTGAAGTTGTTTAGATGCTAGTAGGAATGATGACCATCAGTAGTAATAATGCACTTTATCATGTAGTAGAAATCACAATGGAGGTACAGATAGAGTGCCCTGGGAATTTGGAATAGTAGAGATGACCTGTAGTTACCCTGATTAAGTGAGTCTTTGGAGGAAGTGGTGTTTAAAATGAAGTAGGTTTCAGAGACAGTAAAAGTGACTAACAAGTGCAAAAGCATTGTGAAGAAGTATTGGTTGTAGCTAGAATTTCAGCTTGGCTCTTGAGAAAGGTGTGGTAAAGAGAAGAGGAAGAAGTAAGTTTAGAAAGGTAGTTCAAATCAGAACATGGGGAACCTTGACTGTGGGTTACTACGGCATTATTACATTTTCAGTAGACCATTAATGGGATCCTTTGAGAGTCTTGAGCAGTTTGAAGGATTAATCTGGGCTGTAATGTGGTAAATAAGTTGGAGCGAGGAAGTTAGTCGTAAGAATATTAGGAGTCTGTATAATAATTTTTGGTGGTATACAGGGAGAGCCAATAAATAGTCATTTTGTATATTTTTAATCACATCTATTTTTTATTCTTAAATACTGAACTTTTGTGTGTTTTAATTTATTGATATCAATATTAAAATTAAATCAACCTGAAGTGTAGGGAAGAGAGGCTGGATTCACATTTTATCCATTAACATTGGACAGATAATGTTTCCTAAAGACAGTGGGTCTAAAAGTAAGAAAGATATGATTCCAGCACTTCAGGTTTTTATATTTTTAATAGGATAGGAGAAATCAGATTGGATAGATGCTGAGTAACTCCATGTGTACCAGACTTAAAAGATATGTGGTAGAACAGTAGACAGAATAGGGGAGTGGGATAAAAGGTATAGGGAACAAGAATCATAAATGGTAGGTACAAAATAGGGAGAAGTTAAGAATAGTATAGGAAATGGAGAAGCCAAAGAACTTATATGTGCAACCTATGGATATGAATAGGGGAAGAGTCTGGACAGATAGGTAAATAGGAATCAGATTGTCTATGACTTCCTTGGCTTTAACAATGAAGAAAGACTTTGAAGATTACATGGAATGCCTGGTGACAGATTTCTCCAAGACTGCTGAGAAAAATAACCTGTAAATACGTTTGTCATTTCTGAAAGAAAGCTATTAGAAAGAAAAATAACCTGTAAATATGTTTGTCATTTCACTTACAGAAACTGTTATCATTTAGATAATTTCATTCATGAGTGAAAAGAACAAAGATCATATTATAACATATGTGTATATAACCAGCATGACATATATTAATCATATAAATACATTAAGCATATAATCAATATTATAGGTTATTGATCATCACTAAGCAAAAATAAAGTATTTTTAGTCATCCCTCCCACTGAAATCTTTTTATTGGGACATTGAAAAGTAAATAACTTATTATTAGTTCAATTTGTACGTACATCATAATGATGCCATTTGAAATTTTTATGTAGATTTTGATAATTTGTTAATTAAGGGTGTCCTGAAAACATTAGGATACACTTGTTTAATAATAGTTATGTGAGGTCAGATTGGTGGGCTTACATTTTCATATAAGGTAGCCTGAATTTAGTTTATCAGTCTAATGAAAGGATATATTTGTGGAGCAGCAAAGATATTATGTATATAGGATTTTTTTTTCTAAGTTGTTTGAAGGAGACCAAGAGAAACAAGCTATACTAAAAAAGTCGTATTTTTCATAGGTATTTTTGGTGTCTAAATAGGGAGAAATTTTAGTGCTACTTACATTTCATCCAGTTTTTAGATGAATATAAATATAGTAATTGATTTTGTGTTAGATTTTTAGTTAATATTTTGAAAATATTTGATCCATTCTAACACCTTTGAAATAGATGTTGTGATGCTTATTTTCTTTTTCTTTTTTAAATACCTTTTGACAGTCTGAGGGGAAAATGATGGTTTCTTGGTAATTCCAGTTTCATTGAATGACTCTGAACTCTCAGAACTGAGTTATTAATGACTGGATGAGTCAGATGGTCCAAAGAGCAGTTTAATTTTGTTGTTGTTGTTGTTACCATGACTAGAATATATTGGCAGGAGAATTTTATATTTTGTAGTTGTTATTTAACATGACCTGTTGATAAAAAGTAGTTTCAGAGCTTTGTATCCATTGGAGTAGTCTACATCACTAGGGAAGCCTGCACATTACTGTGTGACTTAATTGTACTTTTAAAGATAGGGCAGAGTTTTTTCTGCAGGGTGTGTGTATGTGTGTTTCGGGGGTGTATAAAGGCAGTCTGTACAAGACAGATGTAATGCTGTGTTTGCAAGGTGTGAACTTTAAATTCTGGGTTTATGAGCGAAGATTTCAGAAAGTCTTTCTGGCATTTTTACTAACTTGTAACTAAATTAACTCCACCAGAAATAGGCCTCTTGAAATAAAAGGATCTCTTACTTGGTAATGATTATTATGTACAGGTAAGTTAGAAGCATCAAATTTAAGAATTAGGAATAATAAATTACAAAATGCTAAAAAATGTAATTTTTGTATCTCAAAAGAAACTTGCAAATAATTTTAGTGTTAATATTATTTTTTAACTCCTAAGTATTGCCCTTCTATACTTGCTTTTGATTTAGAAGTAGTTTAAAAGCTAAAAACTCATGGTTTGTTTTTAATATAGCTGGGGGAACTCCTCTCTTTCTCTTCCTGTTTCCCTTTCAGTCCGTTGGTCCCTTCATCTTTGTGAAAGGGAATTGGTGGGGAGGAAACCTGGTTGGTTTATTGAGGGAGAGTGAGAACTGAAATCTAAACTGTGAAAGTTTATCAGACCATGCAAATTATGGGAGCAGTAAGCAGTAAGCAGTATAACTTAATTTATGAAATAGTATTTCTTCCAACACTGGATTTGTTCTTAGATGCTAGTATTGAGACTGTAATTGACAATAGTAATTGCCTTTTTTTTTTAGGATAGCCATCTCTGATTGCCATAGCAACATCTCAGAAGACATTATTCTGCTTGATCTAATAGAAGCATGTCAAGGAGTTGTCTTAAGCATAACTCTTGACTTTCTGAAACTGTACTGGAAATTTTAGTTTCAAAAGGAAGGTGATAGTGTACATTATAATTCTCTCTGTCTTTTCTGCTGTCGTTTTGTTGTCTGTAAGGACTATGTATTTTTAGGAATCACTTGAGATTCCTGATATTATTTGAAGCCTGTTGTTTTTGTATAATTTGATTAGGGCAGAACATGATTGATTTTGTTTTCTTTATATGTGTTTTGCTCAGACTGTAGGTAAAAGGGTTTTTTTTGTTGTTATATGTGCTGCAGGAGATTAAATTTGAATACCATGTTAGGTTAGAGAAGTGGATTTTATTTAACATGTTCCATATGTACTGTTATGGAATAATTTTAATTATTGTAACTGGTCTTTAAAAAAATTCTTTCTGGAAGAAAGGCCAACTTACAAGAAATACTGTCATAGATTAAAATACCAAAGAAAATTGTGGCATACAATTCTCTGATAGTAAGAAATGTTAATGGCTTCACATGAGAGAATGTTATTCTTGAGCTATATTTGTTCAAATAGAAAAAGAAATAGCATCAGCTGTAATTATTTATAAAAATTAACAGTTACCATTATTAAACAATTAGCCACTTAATTGCATGGGGTTTTTTTCCTTTCTTTTTTTTTTTAGATTTTGTTTATTTATTTAGAGAGAGGGGAAGAGGAGAAAGAGAGGGAGAGAAACATCAATGCGTGGTTGCCTCTCATGTGTCCCCAACTGGGAATCGAACCAGCAACCCTTTGGTGTGCAGGCCTGCATTCAATCCACTGAACTACATCAGCCAGGGCTGCATGGATTTCTAAGAGGATACTGATTGCAGATTTTAAAATTTAAGTACAGAGGTACAATATGGTTAACTGGTAGATTTGGTTTCCTTAGAGAAAATGTTATATATAAATATAATTTAATAAACATTTCAAAAAAGAGGTTTTATTATTTCAGCTTATTTCAGTAGTTATATATAGAGCTACTATTAGTCCTTTTCTCATCTTGCTTTATAGTCTTCTTAATACTATGTCACAGTACTGTTAGAAAATGCTACTTAATAGAGCCATGTACAACACAGTTTTTAAACTGAATGTAATGAAAGATTAAAATGTGATACAGGCAGTACGTAAGAAGGAAACTTTTATAACTGGGGATATAAAGATGGGCAGTTTGGGACCTGTGATGATTAGTTACTTTTACTTTTTAAGAAGGTTCAACTAAATAAAATCTTGGAAATGTCTAGATTTGTTTATTTTTCTATTCTATTCCTTTGCCACTTATCTTTCCTGTGTATCATAAAAATTACTTCCACCCCCCCCCCTCCAATTCAGCTGTTCTGAAGTACAAATAAAGCAGTTTTAGGATATGCCTTTTAGTATTTAGGAGCTTACATGGCTAATATTTAGAGGAAAAAAATTTTTTCCTGTGAGTTCATGCCTAAGTCAGTTAGCTGCCCTTCTATCTTAAAGGTGTATTTTATTAGTAAAACTGCCTTCAACAATAGGATCTCAGGCTTACTCAGTTTGACTCTAGAGTGGCACTGTTCGATATGGTAGCCACTTACCATGTGTGGCTATTTGTATATAGATTAATTAAAATTAAATAAAATGAAAACTTTAGATCCTAAATCACAGGGCATATTTTGGGCGCGCAGTAGTCACATGTGGCTAGGGGCTGCCCTGTCATACAGTGCAGATACAAAGCATTTCTGTCACCACAGGAAGCTCTGTTGGACAGTGCTGGTCTAAGGGGCAGACCTACAATGGTACAAAATGGCAGAAAGGCCATTTTTGATGCCATCTTAAGAAAGAGGCACTAAAAGTTTTATAACAGAAGATCATTGAGCCCTCTGTATTGTGGTAACACGTTTTCTTCATCTGGCTGGGGGTTCCATAAGAGTATCATGAAGTTTTCCTCTCCCTTTGCCCCTCTTTTCTTTCTGAGATGATAAATGAACTTATTCATTAGGATAGGGAACTAACTTTCTTGATGGAAACCATCTTAGGCTTTTCAAGTTCATACTTTCAGGTGGCAAACCTGAGAGTGCTTTCCAACATCTGCTTTTTATGTGATTTATCTTGAACTGATGAGCTTTCATTTAGAAATGCCACTCAATTCTTATTAGCTTTATTTAGAGGTTCCTTTGTTTGTAATCTTGTCAGTTTACTATTTACATTTTACTAAACTCAGTCCAGATTTGTGGAGGCTTATTTGTGGTGTTGTTCTGCTAGTGTGTGAAAATAAATGTGATAGATTAATTGTACTAGTTTTGGATTTTAGAGTCCTTGGTGGCTTTTTGTAGTACGTTTCTGTAGTGAAGGTTAGGTGCTGTTCAGAGCATAGGCATTTTCCTTTAAGACCTGTAGTTGGTATCCATTATATAAACATCTATACACGTATGTCGGTTACCTTCTAGGATTGATTTTGGTCTGTTTGTTTATTTTGGGGAGATATTAGAAATGTACGTATTTTATGAAATAAGGCCATTTATTCAGTAAGTATTTATTAAATGCTTTCAGGGGTTTGGGAGAAGTAAGAATATTATTCATAGCACTTGCTTAGCAATTTTTCTGATTTCCTTTAGGAATATAGATGTGGCAGCATTTAGAGCAGTCTGCTTTCCCTGAATGTAGCTGAAGACCCAGATGTGCAGTCCAGTTTATGCTCTGTCCTGAAATGATTTCACTGATGATTATGATTGTTTGAATATAGTCTAGAGGATGTCTGTGTGCTATTCTGATGACTGGAAATCATTTCAAGGTGCTTTTGTTAACTAACCATGCTTTTGAGACTTACTGTTTAGACGAACCTGCTTGTACTCCCTCCCACAATGCTGTATTTCATGTAATGGGTAAGGTGCAGGAGAAGGGAAGGCTGTTGAATTTGTCTTCACGCATATTGGCTTAGTGTAATTTGTGGCAATTGATTGACTATACCATTAGAAACATACAGGGAAATTCTTAGAGTTTTTCACAGTATTTCAGGAGGAAGCCTAATTTTGGTTAAAGTATGGTTTAATGTCATTAGCATTATGGGCCTAGATTATGGTAGAGCCACTTGGGAATATTCTGGGCTCACCACAGTTTGAGGACTCTGTATCATTTGGGGAAGTAGCATGTTGGTTTTATTTTGGCCTTGGCACAAATCTCACTGTGATAAGAGGTGAGTCCTAACAGTTATCTGGCTGCTCACTAAGCATTTGGTAGGAAGCATTGAAGAATAGTAAGAAACATACTGGATGACAGAAGGTGAAGGAATTTAGGCAAACAAAAACAAAAACGTGTATGTAAAACACATAGACGTAGACAACAGCGTGGTGATCGTCAGAGGGAAAGGGGCTGGGGAGAGTGGAGGTGTGTAAAGGAGAGGAATGGGGATGGAGACTGTGCTTTGGGTGATGGGCACGCAGTCCATTGTGCAGATGATATTTTTTTGAGTTGTACATTTGAAACCTGTGTGATTTTATGAACTAGTGTCACCCCAATAAATTCAGTAAAAAATTAATTAAAACAAAAAAGGAAACATACTTATGGAGAAAAGCATAGTAGAGGATAGTTGGGTTGGGTATGTAAAGTGAGTGAAAAGCAGTAATTTCTGTGTTAGTGTTTCCAAAAAGCATGGATGGTAATAGTTAGCTGGATAAGGCATCAGAAAAGGCCAGAGACTAATAAAGTGGCACAGTTGTAGAAGAATTCTTTTTTTTTTTTTTAAACAAAGCCATGAATTTTTAAAGGAATTACCTCTAGCCTATGTGATTTTTTTCTGAGGACAGTTTATAAATATTTCCTCAGTGTGACCTTAGGGTTCTCATTTAATCCAAAGTAGAAGTTATTAAAGGATGTTGAACACAAAGATATATCTCCTTGATTTTTAATTATTCCTTCAGAACTGGAAACTTCGAAGCCTACCCTCTCTGTAATACACTTGCAATATTTAAAGTCTGCTGGTAATGAGTACCTGAAGTGTTGACAGTTTAAAAAGCCACTAGGCTCTCAGCACTGCCCATAATGATTGATAATTCTTGCATAGGTGCATTTTACTTTACCGAGACATATAGGCAGACATGTAAGTTGGAATGCACAAAATAGATATGATGACTCTTTTGGGAGGGGGATTAACATTTTATATCACATTTGACTGAGTGACACTTTCATTTTTATTCTGCTGTATTACATTTCATACAGAATATATGAATTAGTTTTGTCCTTCTCCCTGATTGAAACATTTAAATCTTATGAGTTACGATTGAAATGGCAGATTTGAAATGACTGGTATTTGAAGAAAACTTTCCAAAGGCATTTTTATATGTTAACTTCACTATATGGGGTGATAGTTAACTGTTCCTCCAAAGATGACCTATGTGTTTTTATTTTTGAATTATAAACGTATGGTTTTAAACATTGTGTCAGTTGATTACAGTTGTTATCCTTCTTGACGTTCAAATTGTCCTACCTTTGCCGGTAGAAGCCTACTCACATGGCTTCAGAGTCCAGTTGATGTGACCTCAGTTGTCATTGACACCTTCCTTGCTTTTTGGCATGACAAGGTGCTCCAGACTTACTGTGAACATTTTCTGATCCAGATCTGGAATCAGCCATTTTGCCTAAGAATTCTGGTTCCTTTAAGTGGGGTGTGGTATCTGGAGATCACAGTCTGAGCTTTGGGGATTCTTGTTACTAGTAGATCAGACTTTGTTTCTAGGCCTTTTAAGCGAACAGACCTAGATACATGTCTTTTTTTTTTTTTTTTTTAAGATAGATGACCTAGTAATTCATACAGATAACTTAGCCATTCAGGTTCAGTGCTGTAGGGTTTTTATTTAATATTATCATTCTTACATCTATGTCATCTGTCTCCAATGTCCAAACTACTTATACTCCCACAGTTTCTCATTTGCTTTATTCCATATGGTTAATACAACATTTTTAGATTAAGAACACTGCTATCAATAATATCTCTAGTGGAAACAGTACTTTTTGTTGTTGTTGTCTGTTATTGATGTATGTGTGTATGTATGTATTTTTACTGATTATTTTCGTTGGCCTTTGTGTATATGCCAGCAGGTATGTGCTTTTCAAGATCACGCAGAATAATTATTCTGTGTGGATTTATCACCCAACTGGTTACACACAGTGAGGCGTATTTCTTTTCTTTTTGAATTTTTTAGGGTTCGTCTTAAAAATTTAATCTTGTTTTATAACTATGTAAAATGTGATTCCAAAGCCAAACCTACAAAACAGGCATATTCAAAGAATTGTAGAAACACACATTTTATTTTTTAGCTTGGTAAATAGCAAGTTGTTTGGAGGATGCAGATTTATCTTTGGTTTTATCCTGTTTTGGAAACTTTTAATAGGAACAGATAATAAAGTTGTGAAAGCCTTTGTATCTCCCTTATGCTTAGGATCCCCAGGTAATTAATAATAAAGAGAGGAAAGCAAGATCAAAAAATGGCGGGAGTGGACAGGCTGTTCGCTATTTCGTCCTGCTGTGCCTTTGACTTACTGATTTTGCATCTCATTATAATTTTTTCCCTTTCTGTAAGTTACAGTCATTCCTCTTCATTGTTAGGTATGTTCATTGCTGAGATTGATGAGGCTTGAATGCACTGGTGTAGAGAACTTTATTTCTGTCTCCCATGTGAAGAAGTATCATTCCTTCTCTGCTCATTAGAAGTAGTACAGCTTAGCTCTGATAGCTTGAGCTTAAGGCAAGGTTTTAAATATTCCTATGCTTTGATGACTTGAAATATAATAATACTTAATATTGCTTTATTTGCTGAAGGTAATTTCCTAGAGGTTAGTAGATTTCTTAATGTTGTCCAACTTATCATTACTATTTTAAGTTTCATGTTTTCTTTATATAACTAAAACAAGATCTGTGATTTTAGTTATGCAGTATATTTTAAATTCTTCAAGGAGGAAAACATTTAATCATATTAAGTGTGTGTATTTTTATGGGAGATGTAATATGTATGCTTGTGATTAGTCAAGTGATGAAGCTTTTATTTCCTCAAATCAGGAATTGTTATTGCTTCCTCAGACTCCAGGGATGGCAGAAGATAGATCTGAATGAAAGGTCTGGGTAGAAAAATAATCTCAAATGACTTAGATTGGTGTCCATCTGTAACCCATTTTCTTCTTAATGGAATTGGTAGCTGAGGGTTTCCTCTTTCCTCTGGCCAAAGAAACTGGTGGAAAAGAGTTAACTTTCCTTTTTGAAAGATCCTTCCTTTTTTTTCTGTAGAACATTTGAGAAGGTGATTCTTCTGGTGGGGGGAGGAGTGACCATTTGTGTTTCCTTCATGTGTGGGAAGGAAAGAATCTAGTAATCACCCATATCTTTGGTCCCAAGTAACTGATGAGAAGAGTTCTAGTCCTATTTGAGTGTTTTTGAGAAAAGAAGCTAGGGGAAAAAAAACAGGTAAAAATCACTTGGGAAAATTTTTTTTACAATACATTTCTTTGAAGTGCTATCTAATTTTTCAGATATTATTGCAGTACACATTTAAATGGCATTTTGAAGTGTGTGTGAGGCCAGCACTCTAGGACAAACAGATGAAAGTAAAATCTGGCTTCTTGTATCCTTTAACTGATACCTTTGTTATTTCCATCACTGCTTTCTCAGTTCTCTTAGGCTTTGGCATTGCTGTGAAAGTCAACTGATGGGCCCTAGAGGGCAAACCACATGTGTAATTGGGTAATTGTAGGAGTCTAGTGTGCAGTTGGGGGAAAGGGTTCTCCCTCTCTACTTGCTGATATGTCCTTAGTATCCATGAGAAGAGATGGTCAAGAAGTGGTGTTTGTGAGTGAGTGCGAACTGTGATCACCGCCAGTAATGCACTGCTGCTTTTTCTTGGCAACGATATTATTCCTATTCATTTATCTTAGCTATTTTATGTATTCTAAAAGGGATCACATCCTATCCTAGGCCAATTCATCTGGGACTCTGGCTGGGTTTATCTCATGAAAACAGGTAGCAAACTGGGGTCTACACATAAGACAAGGGAAGTTTAGGATTAAGAGCAGGAGCCAGGTGTAGGGAGTGCAGTGAGTTGAAACAAAGTAGGAGACACATGCAGTGGAAAGCAAGATAAAAAAAAAGAGGTAGCAACTAGGGGAGGTTATAGCTAGGAATGATGCAAGGTTCTATATTGAAAGGCAACCAGGACACATACTGGAGGTAAGGAAGTGGGTTAAAGCTTTATAATTTAGGAATCAGAACATCCATCTTCACAGAAAAAGAAGACTATTGGGAACAGTGGTATGAACCACCTGCAGCAAGGCTACTGAGACAACAGTCTTTCCTAGCCTTGAAAGTTCTTACAGGTTCTTCCTGGGCAGTAGCTGCTGCTCCCAGATGACAGCAGAGAATGCAGCAATTCACTTCCATCTGGCAGCTCATGACTCTTGAGCAGCTGGTCTGAATCACTGGAGCTTTATGGTAAGTTAGGTTCTGTTAGGTTTTCTCTCTTTCAAAGTAGACTGATTTCTAGATCGTGGTCCATAAAATCCTAATTTGTTTGAGTTAGATTGACTTTTGGAAGCAGATCACTATGTTACTGTGATATAGCATGTTGACATTTGAAAGAGATGCTTTTTGAAGCCTTCCAAAAGTCCCATTTTTGCAGATACCATTATGACATATAATTTTCCTCCATAAAATACAATTTTTGCCCTGGCTGGTGCTCTCACCAAAAAACATTTTTGCAGATGGCTTTCTCTTGTTTCTGACTAAGCATATGGTTCACTGGTTTAGCTTAGAAGTCTGAGTGATCCCCAATGACTTTCCTCCCTGTATTTTTGGCTAATGCAGGTCCATTTCTTAAGCCTCCACTTTTACTGCCAGCTCTAGCAATTGGCTGGCTTTTAATTTTTATGTTCATTTCTGATTAAAAAAAAACTCTTAAAACTATAGCTTCAGGAAAGTTACTGTGTTCTGGCAACAAGTAGAGAAACATAAACAACAACAAAATTACAAACAACCCACATGTTGAGCTCATTTGCAAGTGAAATGACTGCTCCCTTTCTCCAGCCTCACTGTGCCAGCAGTTCACATTGTAGCCTCTGCAAAATTGTAGGTTACTGCATTTCAGTGGCCCTTTTTTTGCATCTTGAATAGTTGAAACTGAAAACTTTACATCTGTCAATGCCAAGAATCTTCTATGTATTTTCCCCTTCATATGTAGATTTTCTTTTAAAAATTTAAAGCAATTTATTTGTAAATTAATACGAACTTCAGCAATAGTTGAGTTGCAGGGATTTTATAATTCTAACCATATTAAAGTTCTTAAAAGAGGCTTAAGAGGAACTAAACAGCATATATTTATTTCTGTAACTCTGGTGTCTGTTTTTGGTATGATTTCCCATTATCAGAACTTTATGAAAATAACATTTTAGATGTTAACTTTGTTCATGGTGGACATTTACCATATATAATGTGCTCCCGTGTATAATGTGCACTCATGTCTTTGTGTGCGTTGGACACAGGATTATTATACCCATAGTATGTACTCATTATACCTATGTATAATGCACATCCTTTTTTTCCCTAAAAAATTTGGGCAAAAAGTGTGCATTATACATGGCAAAATATGGTAGTTCTGGGGATAAACATAGTGGTGTAATTCTATGACATCTTGCTCATGTGAAAACATATGAGGGGGGACCCCCCCCAAATAAAATTTGGAATTATCTTCTAGAGGGTGGGCCTCTTGTAGTGCAGGTTTCCTCCACTATGTGAGCATTCTAGGAACCTGTCTTTATCAGTGTGCCAGCTGGTGTTGTTGTGAGAGGCTGTGTTCGACTTCAGTGAATTTTTTTTGAAGACTCTTTAAACGCTTTGCCCATTTCATGGTGGGTAATTTATGAGTGCACCTGCCTCACCATGCTGAGTGTTCAGCAGTTTTTGACCAAAAAGAGCATGACCCCCTTGCCCCCCCCCCCCATTCATTTGACCTCACCCCAAGCGACTTTTTTTTTTGTTTTCCTGGATGAAAAAAGTCCTCAAAGGGAAATGTTTTGCTGACATGGAAGAAATGAAACAAACTACAACAACAAAAAGGCAGGAACACTAAAAGGCACCAAAATCAACGAGTTCAAAAACTCTTTTTGAACAGTGGAAAAAAATGTGTCCATAGGTGTATTGCATCAGATGGAGAGTACTTTGAAAGTGACTGAAATTTAAACATTCAAGAATAAATACACAATTTTATAACTAAAGTCTGTTTTTGTTTTTTTTTGTGTGTGTGGGGGGGTCCTCACTCATATATGTGGCTGCTTTGGGTTAGTAATTTTTTTCTTATTTGGAGATTTCATCGGTGTATAAAAAACTATGGCCGTTATCATGTGTTAGTGTACACCTTCTGTTATCCATGTTTTCTTCTCCCGTCATATCGCTACCATTTTTCCTGAATTTCCTGCTTGTAGAAGTAAGAAAGTAAGCACTATTGTTTGAGCTCTCATTAAGGAAAGGCTAAATGTTTATTGAATTTTCTTACATACCTTTAAAAGTGTAGTGATTCTCTTAGGTTATTTGTCTTTGAGGATATGTAGATTAGTTTTAGTAGTACATTTGAAAACCATGGTTATATGTATTTAATACTTTAACTGTATGATCAAAAATTTATTATGTAGAAGAATTTTTAAATTTATGTTGTTACATACATTGTTGAATGAATTCAGTCATTTAAAAGAATAAATAAATAAAATTAAATTGTGTTTATAAAATAAATACCAAGACTTTATCTCTCTTCTTTCCCCCTTTTGACTTTTGCTATCAAATACTTTAACATGTCTATAATTTTCAAGTTACAAAGTTTTCTTTCAAAGTTTGATTTTTAAGTGTTGCATACCATAATGTTAAATGTCTCGATGCTGTTGTTATTGGAAGGACCCATCACTGTGTGTTGTTTTTTGGGGGAGCCCTATAATTCAATAATGCACAGTTTAGTGAGGGCTTTAGTTGTAATGTCAGGCTTTCAAGTTTCTGGCATTTTAACTCTTTATTTTTCTCTGTTCTGATTGAAAGAATTAATGAGTTTCAATAAGAGTTTTAACATTTAAAGAAATACATCTTTATTTTACTCACTTTTTGAATTGTGTTGAGGCTTTTAATTAAATTTTACATACCATGATAGTACTTGAAAAGTAATGCCAGGTATCTCTTGCAGTGTTAAATAGATATAGCCTATCAGTGTATGTACTGCAAAGCAAGTTTCTGTCAAACAAATAATCATTTTACTGTGAAATGCCATTTCAAAATGATAGTCATAAGCTTAAAGGATGTCAGAACTTTAAGGACTATTTCTTTATGCATCATCTGCAAAAGTACAACCTACTTGTAAAACTGTATCTTAGACACGGAACCCTTACATGGTTTTACCTTACTTGTAAAACTGAAACATACATAAAACAATACAGCTGTTACTTGTCCTGCTGGCAGATGGTGTGAAGACATTTGTCCTGAGACCTTTGGGTCACTTTCACAGAACCTGTGAGTTCAGAGCAATGTGGTTGGTTGGAAGATCACTGATTTTAGTCCAGCTCTCCCATTCTGGCAGGTGTGAAAACTCGACTGAAGGTCCTATGTAGATTTCTGTGGAAAACGGTGATGAAATAAATCTCAAAAGTTTTCGCAAAACCAATCCTTCCTGTTTCCAGGTACTTAGCATTGGTCCTGGAAGGAACAGCAGGGTTTTTTGTAAAGTTTTGTATTTATCTTTTCCTTCTTTTGCAAGATGTTCTGTCTTTGCATTTACTTGCAAGCTTTTGTGAGAAGGAACTTTAATTTTCCTAAAGCTCTAAAATTGCCTTAGTTAGGAGGACTTGAGTGAGACTGTGGGAAGATGCTGGCTCTGAAGAACCCAGGAGGCTGTATGGCGGTTAGGGGTTGGTGGTTATTAAGGGAAATTAAGGGTTCCTTGTGCATCAGTGCCTCGGGCAGTTTAGAAATGAGTAAACCAAGGCACAGAGGGGTGAAGCAACTTGCTCAAAGTCATACACTTTGTTAGTGGCAGAGCCAGAATTGCAACCTCATCTCTAGTAAGACTGTGGTTTTTCCTTTTCTACTGTGCTCTTTTGCCTCTGTTGTCTTGAGAGGTATAATATTTAAGAAGGTACAATGTTATATTTCTCAGTAGATGAATTTCATCCTTAAATTCAAGACTTAGGTCTTGTAAATTGGAGTTTTGCTTTATCTGTTTAAAAAATCTTAAGCTGTGTAAAATGATTCTGCTTTGAATGAAGGGTACTGATATCTGCCAAAATCATTATCAAGTTTCCCTAGTCATTTATTTCCTTGAAATGAAACTTTCCGAACACAGCCTTACTGAATATGGATTTCAGAGCCATAATAATGCCTCTTGCCTCTGCAGATTTTGAATTGATCTGCGTTTGGCAGTGAATTATGTATGTGTTATTTCAGGAATCTTGCACATGCCCTGCTTTAAACCACTGATTATTTTTGTAAAATGCTGTTGTGTGGATTTGGCTCATTCCATTGACGCTGAACTCATCAGATGGCTATATTGTTTCTAGGAATGTGACTTGAATTGATTAAATGGCACAGGCAACAACATCTGTTTTGTAAAGCTAGTTTAGTTTCCTAAAATTTTAAATTTTCAAATTTACAGCTTACAAATAGCATAAAGTATATTTCTTTCATACTGTAGAATGATTTACATGAAATTTTGATGATTATTTTAATCTTAATCTAATTATTCTTGTAACTTGTTTTCTTACTGTATTGTTCATTTTCAAGGAAAATTAACTTCAGGAATATTGGAAACTTGCAGTCTTAGATGAGTGACTCTTAAACTCTTCTAGGTCATTTATCCATTTGAGATTTGCAGAAAGCTTTGGATGGTTTCCTAGAAAAGGCATCGATGGACATGCTCCTGAAACTCTACAGTTACTTGTAGGGAGACAGAGCTCCCCTGGGCAGATCCCCTGAAGGCCCATTACCTCCTGGTTGATGTCCTTTGCTTTACATGTTATTAAGTGCATGGATAATGCTGGTGACTGTGAACCACAGTTACCTTTTTCATACACAGATTGTAGATATACAGAATATTTAAGTCACTGTTAAAAAAATATCTTATGGTGTTGATATACATATGTACCATTTTTCTTTGCTTGCCTTATTGTCCTTATAGTTGTTTTCCGTGAAGAAAACATCCATTTCAGGGTTTCTTTATTATCATAGGCCCTTTTTTGGATACATTTGGTGACCAAAATTTATATGGTATTAAAATTAAAAAATGTGAATGTCTGATCTTATAGAGGTTCGTTCTTTATGCTTTCTGTGATAATATTTCTAAATTATATTTTCAAATTTGGGATCGAGTACTTAAAGAGAAAATGGAGGCTCAGGGTAAGGTAGCTGCTCTCATGTGACAAATCATGGGGGCTTGTTTCTCAGACTAGTGGATGCGTATTTTATTTAGTCGATGCAGTACTCTGTGTAGTCAGTTTTCTTTTATGTTTTGAAATCTTGTCAATAGCTTCAAGGCTAGCATGTGTATTTACTAGTTAATCTTGAGAATGACTGTTCTTCTTTTGTCAATTTCTCTCTCCCAATTGGATCCATTTTCAACTTAGAGGATGGTCCCATTTGCTCCCCTTCGTACCAACTTTTAAAGTTATGTCAGCAACAGTAGTTATCATGTCTCCTATGTGACAGGATCTTTTGTGATATTCTCGATCTCCATCCCTTTGTTTAAAAAATTTAACTTGCTGACTAGTACTTGCCAATTTCATCAATTAAAAGAATTTAAATTTATGGATAGAAAATTAAGGTCCAGTGAGGGTACTGTCTTTGAAGTACACTGCATATACCTCAGTTTGTTACCATAGGTTTCATGCAAAGGAACTGTTTGCTTACTGGGCTTTTTCGCCTCTCAGTGGGCCTTAGGCTCCTAGAGGGTCCTTAGGCTCCTGTGTTCTTAGCACCGTTAACATAGTGCCTGCTACAGAGTTCAACAAGACTTGAACAATTACCAGCTGAATATATCCGCAATAGTTTTACAATACAGATTGGAGAGGAAGGATTATTTTTCTTCACCCATTTTTCTTGGTGCTTCAAATTATTTTGAACTGCAGATAGTATGTTACTAATAAGAGTGAGAACTTTTTGTGAATATAATCGATGTCTTGGCTTAGCATCATTTATGGAGTGTGTGATGAGAAAAGTGGCTAAAGAATATCAATTGTTAACATTGTAAAAAGTACAGAAGTGCTTTGAAAATGTTGAATGAGTGTCATGTGGCCATTATTGCTTTTTTCCTGATCTAAGAAGGAAGTGAGACACTTTAAAAAGGCAGAGGATTGGTGTCACTTTATCAAACAAATCTTAGGTTGGTAAGTGAATTTCATTTAGTCACATATCGACCGGCTGGTTAGCTCAGTTGGTTAGAGCATGGTGCTAATAATTTAGTCACATATTATTTCTTCAAATAGGCTACCTAGAGTATGTTGGGTTTTTCTCCTTTATTTCAATCATAACAGAGTACAGGGCAGGGCAAAAGTTGGTTTACAGTTGTGAGTACATGAAACACAGAGTTTATTCTTATATTGTTATTATTAATTACCATATTTTCCATTCAAACAACTATAACCCTACTTTTATCCCATCCTGAATTTTGGCTGTCTGCTGATTTAACTTATATTACGTAGAAAACATAGTCTAGGATTGGAAATGCTCGTATAACCTTCAACTCGAAAATATTTTCCTGGGGAAGTAATTTGTCCTTCTAATCAATGCCCTTTACTAAATAAAGGTATTAATTTTATTTGATTAGCTTTTTCATTGTTGGAAGTGTGATGTTAGGGAAGATGCATTTCTTTATTTGGGGGATGTGGGGAAGAATGGGATTTGGTACTAGATCAAAATATAATTTCTTCTGGTGCAAGTGTGAATAAAAAAATAATGTTCAGTAAATTTGGAGTCCCAGTCTTAAAATTTGATGGCTATTCAGCCAAATGGGAAGGAACTATTTTCTTCTAAGTGCTTTAGGCCATCAATGCTAATGCCTCTATATGCTTATGAAAAGTAGAGATTTTGGCATTTATGAAAGTATTTTCTAATAGAAAATGTTTAAAGATCAGATAAATTTCTATAAACCTCAAGTGTGACACAACTTAGTATGCCTAAATAGAGACTTAGTGTTTCCTGCAGATAAGGGTATTGCTATAGGAAGCTATTTGACATAAAAATAAAGCATACATGAAGCCTGTGTCACTTTTGTGTAAATTATCTTCTTGATTTCTTAGGCAGAACTGGCTGAAATTATGTTTACTAAATCTATTAAAAGTATTCCTTGCTTTACTGCATAGAATAAAGTGTGTTTCTGTAACTGGTTAGTGTTGTATAAAGTGGGTCAGCTTCTCAGTAAAAGCTGATCTAGGAGAGAAGATGGAAGAGGTGAGAAGACAAGTGGTCTGGAGAGGGAAGGGAATCACAGAGGTGGACAGTATCAGATGCTTAAAGCAGAGTGAAAGAACAGCAGATAAGAAAATGGTAACTTTTTCTCTGAATGGATCAGATAGTAACCTGCACAGTCCCTAATCATTGTGTCAAGCTGCAGATATATAAACTTTAGTGATTCCTAGGGGCAGGGAGGTGGGAAATAAGGGCTTAAGGGAGGTAGTAGGAGATGTTAACTCTGTGTAATTGTATTTTTAAAGCCTTATATTCCTTGTGCTCAGTTTCTTAAAGTGCATTCATACACTCAGTTTTTATCATTTATTAAACAGTATTTGCATGCTTACTATGTGGAGAGCTAGAAGTTGTAAGAGTAGTAAGAGACATTTCTTGGGGCCCTATCTTTAAAGAGCTTTTAAGCTAGAGGTGTTGGAGGCAGGATGATAGACACTAAGAAAAAGGTAACTAACACTGTAAGTTATGGCAGTAGTAATATTCAGAATGTTTTCCAGTTGAAACACTGTTCCCTCAGTCCTGTGAGTGAAGTTGTCATACAAGTTGCAATGTGAGGAGGTAGGCCAAAACTCTGTGTGGAGGGAAAGGAATTTGTTCCTGTTGGTTATTGATGAAAACTTTGCAGAAGTAGATGAACTGTTGTGTTTAATGAAGAGTAGGACTTCACTTAGGAGGGAAAGAAGGAAAAGCTAGTCAAGGCAGACAACATAAGAAAGGCATATTTCCTTTTTTTTTTTTTTAAGTATATAACTGGATACTCAGGATACCTTGACCACTCTTAGGTCACTTGCACATAGAATTTTATGTCAGCAGGGAACGAAGGGATAGGTTGAGGTCTGGTTATGATGTAAGATTGATTATACAGTACAGACCTGAGTAGGAGAAAAGATGAAATACTTAAATTTATTTTTCTATGTTTTAGTTCTTTAGTGCCTCCTTTAAATTTTTTTCTGTGTTCAGTAAAAAGTTACTGAGTTTTTGGTGTGCGGAAGGAAAGTAATGAATAACAGCTCATGTTTTAGTTATCTGCTGTACTTACATAAACACCATTGATGGTATTTCTTCTGGTTAATGAACTTGTGATTTCATAGGCCTTTTCTAAGTAAGTGTTCTCTTATGTAAAAATTTCTTATCAAAGTGATTGCTTTTATGTGAACATGTTAACTTCCCCCCCTCCTCCTTTGGCTTTCTATAAAAGAGGATGGACTGCTGGGTGGTAAATGCCAATTTGAAATGTTATGCTCCTTTGATTAAAAAATCATAAACTGTTGCTTTCTGATTTTCATGATTTTAGCCAGCAGCTGGTGAGTAACTGCTTTTGAAGCAGTCAGAGCTCCCATTTTTGTCTCAGAAGAACATCTTACTGATGAAAATAGAGTAGTGGGTTGTGCTAAATGAGTGAAGAATGGACAAGGAGATAAAGCAGAGAACAGAGATAAGAGTTTCTTCTGGCAGCGAGCCAAAGGCCTACTGACATTTACAGATAACTGGAAACGCACGTGGTGTGTTTCTTGTACTGTCAGATGGATTCTTCTTGAATTGTTTAGGTTAACAAGGTCAGCTCTCCACCACGTGCGCAGTTCCATTCTACCATTAGCTGTATGTCTGCTCCTGGACTTCCATCCACTAGAACTCAGTGTAATTTTATGGTTCACCTGGGTGGAGAGTGCAGCCAACTAATGTGAATATGCTGTTTATCACTCAACAAAGAATATACTTCGTGATGGGGACACCAAACTGATGTTCTGTCTATAATTTGTGTTTCAGACTTATGTGGTTACTTTTCAAGCAACTATATATCTTTTTTTTTTTTTTTTTTTTTGTAATTTTTAGAGAGAGGGGAAGGGAAGGAGAAAGGGAGAGAAACATCAATGTGTGGTTGCCTTTTGTATGCCCCCAACTGGGGACCTGGCCTGCAACACAGTCAGGGTATATGCCTGGGTTGAACTGATGACCCTTTGGTTTGCAGGCCTGTGCTCAATCCACTGAGCTACACTAGCCATGGCAAGTGACTGTATATCTTTGAAAGATTTCTAGTGATATGTATTCCCATCAAAATAAATGATTAATGTACATGATTGTTTGGAACCATGTCCGTATAGTACTAAAATTAATGTACTTTTATTAATCTAGTAGTGATCAAACACACAAAACTTTAACTGGTTGTGGATCTTAACTAGCTTAGACAAACCAGTAGATTCTTTAGCCATACGGACAACTGAGCCACCAGAAAGAGAACTAAAATTTCATCGTGTAAATGTATCCTACATTGTCAGCATTACAGTTTTCCTACCTATTTTAAATTTAGAGGGAAAAATTAATAGACATTTTGATTTATCTGGGGACACTGATGATGAGGTATTAGGAAGACTTACCTTTTTGGAGGATTTTTGGTTTTGGCGATTGTGTGGAGCTGTTTTTTCCCTGAGATTTCTACTTATGCTCAATTTTTTTTTTTTTTAAAGAGAGGGAGAGAAACATCAGTGTGTGGTTGCCTCTCACACCCCTGCTCTGGGAACCTGGCTCGAAACCCAGTCATGTGGCGTGACCGGGAACCAAACTGATGACGCTTTGGTTCTCAGTACGGTACTCAATCCACTGAGCAACACCAGCCAGGGCTATTTATGCTAGATTTTTATCTTGATTAGATTTGATAATATATTTAAATGCATGACTAGAGTTTTTTTGTAGAAATATTGAAAAAGTAGATGACTGGCATTTCAGGTTATTTCTAAAATAATAAATATGTTAATCTATTTCAAATTGATATTTGTGCTTATCTAAATTTAAAGTTTAGATTATTAGACTATACTGACAATATAATACTTTTATTACATTGAGTATTAACTGAAAATACGATTATTTTTTAAAGAAATTAGTTTTAAAATTATTAATTTAGTGTTGAAGTATGGAAATGAGTCAGTTTTTCTTATTCCCTTTGCTTATTCTTGTCTCTCTTCTGGAAATTGAAGAGTCTTAAACTGTCCAACTTACTAAGTAGATTTATAACACAAGTTGAACACTGTTGTATTCAGGTTGCCAGTACATGCATCTAAGTAATTTAAGGAAGAACAATCCTGCATTCCTAAAATAAGTCTCTTGTGAAGTCGTAGACGGCGAAACCTTTTTATTAGTGATCTGCTAACTCAGATTTAATTTCTCTTTTAAAATGTGTTTAAGTGATATTAACTCCTAATTTTCATTTTTGTTATTGTCAGTTTTTTTCCATTTATATTTATTTTCTAATTCCTTATTGTCCTTTAGATTGAGCAGGTAGAAATCCTATTTGTTTCATTTATCTTTAAAGCAAACATAACTAATAGATATTAGAGAGTTAAATTTTCTGCCGCTATGCTAGCAGTTTTCCAATTTTGTTATGCTTGATGCAGAAAGTATTTTATTCTCTGTTATTTGGGAGGCAAAAGGAGTGCCTGGGTACATGGCACATAAGTAAGGTCCTGGCGGGAGAGGGGTCTTTGTCACTGAAAGGAGGGTATGGAGGGCTGGTTGGCCCTGTAAAGGTAGTAGCCACAACCCTTCCCTAGACTATTATTGCTTTTTGCTTTCTTTAATAAGTAGTTTTAGTGATTTTCAAACCCCTAAAAAAGCATTACCTTAATCATTTTATCTGCTTTTCTAGTATTTGAATATTAACTCTTTTAGCATACCTGTTTTAACTACTTTTTCTATTTATTGACCTTGTTAACTAAGAAAATACATGCTATTTTAGGTAGAGTAAGATTATTAATATACTTTAGTATATCCTCTCGTTTATGTTCCCTTTGATAATCCCTGGTGATTTGAAGTAATTGGACTTCTAAATTTTGATGCTATATTACATGTACATTAAATTTGGATTTTTGTGCCCTTAAAAGCCTCAGTTTTAAACTTGAGAGTCAAAAACAGATACATGTTTAAATTTAGAGTTTGATCAAGGAGAGAACCACTGCAGTTTTAAATACTAGATAAATAGTGATTAGGGGACAGAATTTTGTTTGAGGTTTTTGACAGGAAATGACTGTTTCTTGACTGAACTAGGCTGTGATTTTCAAGGTAGCAGCAGAAACATCCCATGATAAGAAAGTCTCTTATATTTTCATTGACAAGGTCAAATTGTGTTGTTTAAAACAGTACAGTACTACATCATAGTTTACACTGGAATTATAACAAGTGAACTTGTAAAAGCATGGAATGCAAAGGAGCACTTAGTTTTGATGAATTGATTTAACAAAAAATAGGAGATTGTTTGACATGTTGCCCAAATGATCATGTTTTGGATTGCTTCCTGACAAAAATAAGACTTGAAGCTGTTGATATAAGGCATATGCTGTATAATAAAGAGGAATTCAGAAATTATGTAGTGAGCAGTTTTTCTGTATTCACAACCTTCAACTTAAGAAAACCATTGAAATGAACAAAATTGAAAACCATTTCAAAGCAAAACTTCTTCATGAATTTCCTTTGCGAATTGTGACAAATTCAAGTTCAAAATTATTCATTCACGATAAAAATTCTCAGAAAAACAGTAATGGGGGAATTTACTCAACTTGGTAGAAGACACATACAAAAACCTGCAGCTAACACATTTAATAATAAAAGGCTGAGTACGCTCCCCCTAAGATCAGGAACAAGGCAAGAATGTCTGCTTTCACCATTCTTATTTAATATAATGTGGAGGTTGTAGCCACTGAAGTAAGGCAGAAAAATGGGAGAGGAGATTAATGTCATGAAGATCAGAAAGAAAGAAATAAAACTGTTCTTATTTGCAAATAACGTATTTGTTTCTGTGGAAAATTCCAAGGAATCTACCCAAAAAAAAAAAAAAAAGTCCAGAACTAATAGGTGAGTTCAGCAAGGTCATTGGATATAAGATAAACATTTAGAAATCATTTGTATTTCTATATGTTAGTGTGATGAACATATGGACAACAAAATTGAAAATACAATATTATTTATAATTGCTCAGAAAATATTTAGGTGTAAATCTAACAAAACATGCGCAAGCTTTCATATGCTGAACATTCAAATATACCTTTTCAACCATTGGTAGTGGAGTAATTGAATATCAATCAATAGGCGAAACAACGTACCTTGATCCAATTCTTATACCTTATACAAAAATTAACTCAAATTGAACCACAAGTTTTGAATGTGAAACCATAAAACTTATGGCACGTCCTCCCCCCGCCAAGTATATATATATATATATAAAACATCTTTGTGATTTAGGACAGGTTTAAGAGGTTTGTTTTTTGGTTTTGTTTTTTTTTTTTTTTTTTTTTAGTTTTATTGTTGTTCTAGTATAGTTGTCTGCATTTTCCCCCCACTACTCCCCACCACCCCAGCCATCCCCTCTCCCCTCGCCTGATGCCACCTCCCCTTGGTTTTGCCCATGTGTCCCTTATAGTTGTTCCTGAAAACTCTTCCCCCTTTTCTCCCATTATCCCCTCCCACCTTAATTTCAATGTCTCTGGTTATATTTTGCTTGCTTGTTTGTTTTGTTGATGGGTTAAGAGTTTTTAGACCTGATACCAAAAGCACAGTTTGTAAAAGGAAAAATTGATCATCAAAATTAAAAACTTGTGCTCTGCAAAAACTCTCTTTGAGAGGATGAAAAGAAAAGCTAGAATAGAAGAAAGTATTTGTAAACCTGATATCTGACAAGGAACTAATATCTAAAACATGTAAAGATGCCTTAGAGCTCAGTAGTAAAAGTCCAATTAGGACATGGCCAAAAGATATGAAGAGATAGGTATACGAAGCAAAAATACATTAAAAGCTGTTTAACATCATAAGCCATTGAGGAAATGCAAATTAAAACTGTAATGAATTATCACCTCATACCTGTCAGAATGACTAAAATAAAAAACAGTACCAGCACTAAATGCTAGAGAGGATGTGGAATTATTTTTATGTTGTTGGTGGAATTGTAAAATGGTACCCAGCCACTATAGAAAACAGTTTTTGCAATTTCTTAGAAAACTTAAACAGGCAACTACTATACAACCCAGCAGTTACACTCCTGGGCATTTATCTCAGGTAAGAGAAAATGTATGTTCAAACAAAAACTTGTACACCAATGTTTAGAGCAGCTTCATTCATAAAAGCTCCAAATTGGAAACAACCCAGTGTCCTTTAACATGTGAAAGGTTAAAGTATGATATATCCATACAATGGAATACTACTAGTTAATAAAAAGGAACAAAATAGTGATACACTCAGCAACCTGGATGAATCTCTAGAGAATTATACTGAATGAAAAAGCAAACTGTGGTGCATTTACACAATGGAATACTACGCAACAGAAAGAAAGAAGGAACTCCTACCCTTCATGACAGCATGGATGGAACTGGAGAGTATTATGCTGAGTGAAATAAGCTAGGTGGTAAAAGACAAGTAGCATATGATCTCACCAATCAACAAGTGGAACCTAATCAACAAAACAAACAAGCAGCAACATAGGACCAGAGATATGGAAATAAAGAACAAACTGACTATCCAGAGGGGAGCGGGGGTGGAACGAGAGGGATAACAGAAAGCAGGGGAAGGGTGGTCAAAGAACATGTATAAAGACCCATGGACAAAGGCAACAGGGGTGGCGGGGGAGGTAGGGCAGGGAAGAGTAATGGGGGGAAATGGAGACAACTGTAATTGAACACCAATTAAAAAAGAAAAAGCAAATCCCAAAGGTTATAGACTGTATGATTCTCTTTATATAACATTCTTAAATTGACTTGAGATACAGAGAATAGATTTGTAATTGATAGAAGTTTAGGTAGGGATGGGAGGAGAGGAAAGTTTGGCTCTTTGTGATGATAGAAATGTTCTTTACCTTGATGTATCAGTGTTATTAACCTGGTTGTGAAAGCACTTGGGATTGTATTCTAGTTTCTGCAAGCACCTAGATTGGGAGACACTGGAAAAAAGGATGCATGAGGTCTTTTGGTATTACTTCTTAGAACTGCATGTAATATACAATTATCTCAATAAAATGCTTAATTAAAAACTAATATAAATGAATTATTTTTCTTTTCATTACATAATGGCTTGTTTTCTATTTTACTTCAGCTTTTTGGCATCTGTATAGTTTGCTAGCTATGTAAAACTTGAACTCAAATCAATATCTATCTCCGTAATCACGGAGATAAAGATACTCTGTAAAAAGATATTCCCATCTTTTTTTGGTTGTTTGAAGATTGAAGATCTTTAAATAATATGTCCTTTAATTTGGGCATGGATATTTTTCACCCCTTTACTTTTTTACATGAATACTTAGCTATCTTCAAACTCCTAAAAAACATGGTTTTAGAAATGTAAAATAGGTCCTGTTGGCCATAATATAATTAACCTCTGCCTTCAATGTTTAGAGTTTCTTTTTAGGACTAATAATGGCAGCTGTGATATGACAGTAATTTTTATAATTTGTTAATCACATTATGTAAAATGTAATACTAGTGAGACATTAGTAACATTGCACAGATTATTTTAGTCCTGAAAAAAACAGGAATAAATTCAGTGAATGAGAAAACTGACACTATTGTTGGCACTCTGGAATTCTGCAGGGATGTACACTGTAGCTAAAATCAACTTTATCTTCTTGCTGTGTTCAAGAGGCTTTTCATTGATTTCTGTTGAGAGGAAAAGCCTTTTTTAACTTAAAAAAGAAAAGAAAAAAGGCAGTACTCTCCAGGCCCTGTGGATTATTAAAATCTTTTAGCAGGCACTTGCTCTTTCTTTGGGAAATTGGCTGTTAAAGTCAGAGGGGACTCTTAATAGTTTGCATAGTGTTTGATTAAATGGAACAGTTGGATCAGTACAGATTCCAGATTTAATGGAGCAGATATTCACCTCTGTATATCCCTTATGATTAGCATAGTTATGTTTTCTGTACTATAGAAATAAAATTTTAACATATACTGTTTTGCATTATAAAATAAAAGAGATACATGTTCAAGAAAACCTGATAAATTGACCTTTTTTGGAAAGACTTAAAAGTTCATCATTAAAATATAACTTAAATAAAACTATGTGTCTAGCATTGTGGGATAGTTAATAGTTCTGTGGAGACAAAACTAACCATGATACTGGAATGACAGTGAAGCTGCTAACATTGGAGCACTATTTATGTGTCAGGTTTTGTTCAAAGCACTTTATTTTATTAACTCATTTTATCATGACATCATTACTGTGAAGTAGGGACTGTCCTATGATTTCCTGTTTATAGATAGGGAAACTGAGGCATGGAGAAGTTAAGTAATCTCCTAAAGGACACACAAATGGTAAAGGAGGACATCTGGCTCCAAGGTCTTTGTTTTTAACCAGTACTTTATATTGACTTCTGCAGAGAAAAGCACATATAATAAAATGCAAAGTGTGATTTCATAGGTAATAGGAGACTGAAATCTGTGGCCTGGAGTCATTAAGGCAGTTTGCCTGGAGAACACAAAAAATTAGGGCAAGTGTGGGTAGTAAAGTGATAGCAGCTTGAGCACACAGCATTGGGTATTAATAAACATGCTGTATGTGGCAGAGCAGTAAGCAGCTGTTGGGAGCTTGAAAGTTTGAGAGAGCAGTAGGAAAGATGGGTCAGATTAGGGTAAGAAATTTGGATTGCAAAGTGTGGACTTGAACACACATTTTCTAGGTCGCCGTTTAGAGGACAACAGGAATCTATTTGATGCATTAAATGTGGGATCTTAGAACTAGAGAAACTATAAAGGTTATCACCGTGTTTTTGCTCTTTATTCTGTCTGCCCTACTGTAAGTTTGATATTTTAGTTTTGCCACCGATTATCCAAAGGCCAGGATAGTTGTGGTGAAACAAAAGATTGGATTCATTCTGGTACGAGCATTTTCCACTTTCATGCTATAATGACCTTGTAATGGATTACTTAGTCATTTGAGATTTAATTTTCTCAGTTTAATTGCTGTATAATGGGCTTAGTATCACACGTCTAAGTAAGGATTTTCATGACTATTAAGTGAGATATTCTAAGGCTTTTAATTTATTGAATTCATATAAATTATTCCCGAAAAAACAATATGCTACGCAATAAGCCCCTTAACGGGAATGAAAATGCAGATACAGAAATTGAATCTCCCTTTTCTCCCATGGGGTGAGTTGAAGACTGCTTTTTCCCCTGCAAAGATGTTATCTCCTCTCTTCTGGCTTTGGGCTTTATGCTCACTGCTTTGATTCTGCAGGTGTGACCTAGTCACAGGGCACTCAGTCAAGGGGGGCAGAGAGAACATACTAAGGTATGTAACTAAGTATAATGTTGTATACAGAATGGTATTTCATGGAGTAATTATAGCTATGCTATGGTAATTCAGAAGAGAGATTATTGCTGCTTGGGAGAAATGGAAAGGTTTTGTGGAGGAGGTAGTATTTGAAATTGATGAGCTTTGAAAGGAGGGTGTGATGAGATGCTGAAGAGATTTTATTTCAGGGAAGGGAATATAATGAATAAAGGCATGGAGAAAGAAAAGCCTATGACCAGAAAACTGGTATTCTTATAATAAATGGGCAGGGCCAGGAATAATAGGAAATAGGTCAGAAATGTAGATTGGAGTTAGATTACCAAGGGCCTTGATTGGTACACTAAAGAATTTTAGATGCTGCGTGCTGTTAAGTGTTATGATCAGCAATCCTGTTGATTTTCCCAAGGTATTACCTGAGAGCAATTTTAGGTTTACAAAGATCTTGGAAACACCCCAGAAACTTGTGTTGGAAATGACACTTCAGGAATGAACTTGTGTGACAGTGATCAAGTGAGTCTTGTTATTCACATTCCAGTGAGCATGTAGTATTTCTATGTTTTTAAAAATAAGGAATGTGTTGTTGCCTTTACCTGTTCTTTTTAGTGGTTCATAATATTTCTGACTACCTGTAGGAGAGTAAAACAATTTGTAGTTTTTTCATACTTTGATTAAATTGAATCCCAGTCTTCACCAGTTACAAATTTTTTTTTACCTAATGAGGTATTTCAAGAATAAAAAATGTTTGTATGTTATAATTTCTTGATGTACATTTTTGATAAAATTTATGTGAGTTGTTGCCTGCTGATAATACAGAACAAATCTTTTGTATGTGCTGGCTTCTCTTAGGTCTTTTGTGATTCACTGGCACTGAAGACACTTCCTGTGATGATATTCCTAATAGAGTCTTTGAAACTCACTTATGAAAAATCCCTCCACTATGCAGTGCTATTTCTAATAGGCATGGGTCATGAATATTTGGTAGTGATTGTCAAATAAGCCTTACATAGTATTGAAACTTTAATGGGAATGACTTTTAGTTCTCTTGTAAAACCCAGAGTGCCAATTCCAGTGATGAATAGTTCATGGTTTTTAGATATGTGATTTAAATCAAAATAATGGCTTTTATTGATTTTGCGTGTATGTGTGAATATTTGACATCAAGAAAGTAGTTCAAACCTGCAGCTTAGATAGAAGCCTGGTATAATTGAAATCTCTGGAAATTGTTCAGATTTCAGGTTGGATAAATGATTTATTGTTATTTTACTGACATTTTGAGTGTTTACCCCAGAATTTTTTCTTAAGCTGTGTTTCTTTGAAGCCTAGAGTTCTGTTATTCTTATTGCTTCCTGGAAAATCTCATTTCAGTGACAGATTTGATTCAAAGTGAGACATTGGCTAGTTGCCACTTAGTTGAAAACATCCCTCTTTTCTTTGTTACACAAACTTCACATTTCCTGAAAGTATACAGTTTCCATTTATGCACTTTTAAAAACTCTATTTTACATAGCAGCCATGTTCTGTAACTGCTAATATACTTCTGTTAGTTTTTATTATTTAATATTGCAACAGAACATCATCCACCACATTTACTACAGATTATAATTATCCTAAAAGTTTAAAGTTTAATTAAAGATTGTAGCCACCTAACAGAGGGGGTCTGACTTTCTGAACTTTGAGTAGCTTTCTTCAGTGTGTCTCTGTAGTTAATGAAGAGTGCATTTACTGAAACCCATGTTTGTTTAATCAGGTTTGTGGATTCACCACTAAAGCAGTGGCACAGTGAGGTTAGAATGTAGGCAGTAATCCTTCTTAAATGAGGCTTAAGCGGAGCTGGCATGGTGGTTTGTAAACTGTATTTGGAGCTTTGCGGACTTTTCCGCAGTGTGATGTTACAGACCTCGGAGTTTTGTTCCAACCCAGATATCTCAAAGACAGTTCTCTCTTTTATTTTGTCAAGGCAGCCATTAGTTGTTGCTGTTAATACACACACACACACACACACACACACACACACACACACACACACACACACACACACACACACACACACACACACACCCACCACCACCACCCATTAGTTGTTGCTGTTGATCTACACACACACAAACACACACACACACAGCCCCCCGACCCCCACCACCACCTCTTTTTCCCCCCCCGCAGAACGTAAATTTGTAACCCATGTGGAGGAAGAATCTGATGTTGAGTTTCTCCCTTTTCTTTATGGTAAAGAAGCAGTGCTATCTAATTGCATTGAGTACTATGAATTTTTAAACAAAGTAAACTTTCAGAAACTGTGAACATATTGGAATATTTGTCCTACAGTTGAAAAATGACATTTTATCCTAGTGGGTATTTTGCTTGTGTTACAGAATTGACAGAGTTCTCGGTACCAAAAGACATGTTTGTTTATACAAACTTAGGAATTGGCAGTTTAGGAATTTATAAGTTGGTGTTCAGAAATTCAAAATTTGGTATTTTCAAATCAAATGTGACACTTGGTCATTTTATTTGCTGTGCTTTATAATACTGTTTAATGTTTTAAGTCAATTTTACAAATTGTGATGTTAAAAATGGCATTTTAAAATGTAGCCTGAAGTTCTCATTACATTTAAAGTGTCACTAAACTGAAGAAGTTGATCACAGGTGATGTTTCATTTAAAAACTACTAAAGTATTCATTTGCTCACAACATGGTTTGTGAAAATCTCTGAGATGTTAACACAGTTGTAATCTTCAGGGCCACTTTAACAACTATGAATTTGTTTCCCAATATTCACACCCAAGTAAGTAGCTGTTAATAAACTTTTGTCAGTTGTGGGTTCCTATTTTCAAATCCATCTGTGATTCTTCTTAAAGGTAATTGTAATACATTTAAATCAGCTATTACTGCAGCAGTATTTTGGTCACTTTTTTCCAAATTTGTAAACTACAAGAAATTTATGCAAAAAGTCATTCCTTCCTTCCTCCAGCGAACAGTTGCTGCCTGCCTGCTATGTGCCAGGTGGTATAGTTAATAAAACACAGTCTTAAATCTGAAGGAGTTTAAAATCTCAAGAAGGGAGGTAAACATACATATCTGTCTGTAGTACTTGAAGAGCAAGCAGTGTGTTAGCAGGGTGATCCAAGTGCTCTGAGAGTGCCCTGCAGAAACTTGGGTGGGAGGAGGGGGAGGAAACTTTCTAAAGGGGGTGGTCCTTGGGTAGTGACTGAGATCTCAGACTGGGGAGAGTAAACCTAAGATGTTTGTTGGAGTCCATTGATTTCCACATTGTGTTTTGTGAATCTCTAAATTTATGACAAGATATCTATGTTTCTGTGCTTCTCCCTTCTACTTTTTTAAAACTTGTTTTATATGTTGGGAATGATACAGTAAGAATGAGAAAGCTTGGAAAGGATGGGTAGACTTTGCTGGAGCACTGTTAGGTGTTCTTCAGTAAGCTATAGGAAATGGGGAAAAGTGCATAAGGGGGAGGGGTTGGCTGTAAATGAAGGGAAAAAAACTTCACCCTAGGATATGTTTATTGATTTTAGAGAGAGAGAAAGTGGGAGAGAGAGAAACGTTGATGTGAGAGAGGAACATCCATCAGCTGCCTCCCGCACGCCCTTGACTGGGGGTCGAACCCACAACCTTTTGGTGCACAGGATGACACTCCAACCAACTGAATCACCTGACCAGGGCAGGAGGGGTTGGTTTTAGGTGGAACAAGGACGTGTCTGTGGTGATGCAAGAAAGCAGAGATGATGAGTATGGTAGTTGATGAGGTGGTAGATGTGGGATGTAGAATTTTTTCCTTCAGTGGTTTCTGTCATGGAAAAAGGAAGCAACATCATCACTTGAGAGCGAAGATAGAGGAAGAGGTGTCAGAGGTTTGTGAAGAGTGTGGAAGAAAAGAGTCTTCTAGCAGAGTAGTAAAGTGTAGGGCCTAGGGAAATGTGATTAATTCTGTATACAATGACAAGGACTCACTTAGTTGTAGTTTTGAACTTAAAGCAAGACCAGTTCATGTTGGTTTGGGATTTTGTAGTCACATTCAACTGCACAGGTTCAGGCACAGATTAGCTGGGTTGGATTTAACTAGGGTTTTGTCAGAGTATGCAGGGAACCAAGAGAGGGCCAATGGAAGGTTTATGCATAGGGATGATTAGAATGACCAGCCATAGAGTTTCATTTGGGAGAAGGCATGCAAGATAGTGAAAAGTGGTAGAACCTATGAATTTTAAGCCCCATGAGGTTTCTAGTTCTCCAAAGTTCATTGTGGCGATAGCAATTAAAAATGTAATTTTAGGGCTTAGCATTGGTAGTGAGGGTATGTTTAAATAACCAACTTCCCGCCACCAAATCAAAGTTTGTTTTGAGATTCTTCTAGTGTTCCCATTTTTTTAAAAACCCATAATTTGTAGAAATGTAATCTTTTATCCTCTTTTGTTCCCTTTTACAAACATTATTTTAATTATAACTTTGATTTACTTTAAAAGAAGTGACTGTTTTATGATGCAATTTGTGGTGACGAGAGAGTGCTTTGTATTCCTGTTGTCTAAATTGTCAGTGCCAGATTCCAGTTGGATGTGCAACGGAAATTTAGACTTCACTGATGTCGTGCATATTCTTAAACAGAAGGCTGGATGCTTGAATTGGGAAGAAAAATCTTAAAGTTGGATTGTAACTTTTTAAAAAAAACACTCATAAATGATGTATGCAGATAAGACTTCAAGATGACTGTATTAAAGAAAGAACCCGTTTTCAGGTTCTTTAGAAATTTCTTTCATATTTAAACAATAGTATATGTTAAGGAGGAACTGCTACAGCTTTGGTTGGATCCTTTAAGTTTGACTAATCAAATCTTTTGATATCTTAAAGTACATATTACTTTAAATAAAATATTATTGGATTCATTAAATTAAGATTCTGCCTCTTATTTTACACAGATTGATGTAATAGTGAGAGGTGAGAATTGCTGGACAAGGCTCCTGTAGTAGCTGAGAGTGGATGGAATCTAGTGCGTCTTCCAGGGATTTGGCTTTCGATAGGAACACAGAAAATTCATCTGTGCCAGGGTTTCTCAGTCTTGGCACAACTGACATTTTGGACTGGATAATTCTTTGTTTGAGGGGCTGTCCTGTGCATTGTAGGACGTTTAGCAGCATCTTTGGCCTCAATCTGCTAGATACCAGTAGCATACTCCATTCCTCTGTCTTGACAGTCAAAAGTGTCTTCAGAATTTGCCAGATGTTCCTTAGATGTCAGAATTGCCCAGGTTGAATACCAATGATTTATGGTAATAGAGGTGAGCCCCAGGTTCTGGTCTTTATGTAGATGTGGAATTAGGAGTCTGAGAAATTTATCTTTCAATTACTGTCCTTAGTGAAGTTAGTAGTAAGATTATGAGAGAGAGAGAAAAAGTGGCAGGCTAGGGATTATGTGAGAGATACATCTATGGTTGCCTCTCGCACTCCCACCTCTGGGGACCAGGCCCTCAACCCAGGCATGTGCCCCAACAGGATATTGAACCAGTGACCTTTTGGTTCAAAGGACAGTGCTCAATCTACTGAGCTACACCAGCCAGGGCTCGTTTTGTTTGTCTTGACTTTGGGCACATCCTACCACTTGTTCTTTCCAGAGAGCGTTTTTGTCCTTGCCTTCTGTTAAGCCTCACTTTCTTGACTTTGTGTCTTCTCCTCTTTCTTGTGCTTCATTGCCCTGATATCTAATAGTGGTAATGAAGATCCTTCTGTTGTAACAGCACCAAGTTGGGGTTGGGTATGTTTCTTGGGTGTTTTACTCGGGTTATGAGAAAGTCTAGTACTGTGTCGTGCCCCTCAGTAGTTTGTGTGTCTCTGTTATCTAGTGCCTGTCATGTTGGCCTTGTTTCTGCTTTGGACAAACTCCTTTAAACAGTATGTCACCCAAAATCCCATTGTCTCGTAATTGATTCAGTGCTGTGACAGTTGTATGTAATATTTACATTTTAGTAATGTTTTTCTAAGGTCCAATTTTGATCTCTTTGATTGGAGTCATAGGACATCTTGTTTCTGTCACACTTTGAGGACTCCTTCAGGCTCTTTTATGCTTTCTATGGCTTTTATTTCAGAGGGTGGGTTTCCTGCACTTCTTCTCCCCTTGCCTGTAATATCTGGTGGGTTTCCATTTTGGATTATATTCTTTCAATAAGTATTTGAGTGTCTATATTATATACCCGACACTTGTTTTTTCCTCCCTTGTACAATCATTATTGGAATTGTTTTAAACAAAGCATTGTCTTTTCAGGGGTGGTGAAGAAGAGAATTCTTATTTTAATTTGCATCTTGCTTTGAATCATCCCTACGTTCAAAGTAAGATAATAAGACTTTATAAAACAGGAAGACTTCCAGAAAGCATCTGGCAGGATTAAATAGTTTTATATGTAGAGTTAGTTGGAGTCTGCAGGCTTACAGGTTGTCCTCATTTAAGACATGTTCAGTTTTCTTATCTTCCTTCTGGTTGGAGGCCAGGGATTAAGTGGTGAAGGAGCCTAATATTTGTACCATTTAATTTGTTCATTCAGTCAGTCAGAAAAATGTTTATTAAGCACCAGGTACTACTGTTCTGGGAATTAAATAAAGAGATATGTTACTTCTATTTAGTACTGTACTCTTATTTTCATGGCTAATTTACCATATTTTTAGGACTGTAAGATGCACTGGACCATAAGATGCATCTAGGTTTTAGAGGAGGAAAATAGGAAAAAAATTTTGAAGCAAAAAAAAAGTGGTAAAATATTTAATAACCTCACTCTACCACCCTCCCCCACAGTGAACCAGGCAAGCTACATTCAGACTGTAAGACACACCACCCTTTCCCCAAATTTAGGGGGTGTGTCTTATAGGCCAGAAAATACGGTGGTTAAATCTTTGTAACATTTAGGATTTTGTATTTGAATAAAAAGTTCTTCATTTTAAACTTTGAAAACTACATTCCCATATGGCTATTTGTTTTATACTTTGAACAGGTAGAGAGCACAAGATTAGGTTGGTTTGATAGGTGATGGAGACTTGGTAGTGTATGTAGTTTATATGGTCCATGAAAATTCCATGTGAATTAGTATAAAATATTAGATGATTTGGTAAGTTACGTTTTTTTTAAGCTAACATTTTATCTCGAGTATTTCAGGTGTGGTGAAATGTCTAGAAAATGTCATATCTTTGAATAAACATCATTAAATAAATTCTTTTGTCAGTTCATATGGATTTTTATAAAATATAGCCCATCAATCCCAGGCATGAAAAGCAGTATTATAGCTATTAGCATGATCAATACACATCAAAAGAAAATGTTAGCAGTGAAGCAATAATGAATAAGAAAATCAAGAAAATGAAAATCCAGGTGACTAAAAGAACACACTGGAGTATGTACATAGGCTTACACAATTTTTTTTAAGGTAGCTACATTTAAATGGTCACCATTTGATAGTATAATTTATAATTGTGTCCTAATGGGATATACAGAATATGATGAATCAATCTTTGATACTTCAAAGTGATCTCTACATGAAATAAGTACTTATATGGCCCTTACTAAAACAAGATTTTTAGAAGTATAAATATTGTGGGGGAAAATTTGTCCTTCAAATCTGTAAGTCAGCATAAGTCTAAAAAGGAAAAATGAATGATACATAATATCTTTTTGGGCTGTTGATTGTGACATTTGTATAATGAAGTGTTATGCCATTAACAGGCTGGCATATAATTTGCTTCCTGTTTTTTTGTTTTTGTGGTTTTTTTGTTTGTTTGTTTGTTTTTTTTTTAAATCAGATATTTAGCTCTGGCTGGTATGGCTCAGTGGATTGAGTTCCGGCCTGCAGACCAAAAGGTCACCAGTTGGATTCCCAGTCAGGGTACATGCCTGGGTTGTGGGCCAGGTCAGGTTCCCAGTAGGGGGCGCAAAAGAGCCAACCACACATTGATGTTTCTCTCCCTTTCTTTCTCCCTCCCTTCCCCTCTGTCTAAAATAAATAAATAAATCTTTTAAAAAATAAAATCTTTTTAAAAATTAGATATTTAATCTGCCTTTATTTGAGGAATACTTTTTCATGTATTAAAAACATCATAATAATCTTACTGTGCCAACAATTTTACACCTTATGCCTTTTTCTAACAGAAATTGAGATATATTCTCCTGTGTAAGACCATTTACTCTTTCAGGGAGTTTCTTTATGGTCTGAGTTTTCTTTTTAATCCATTTTCATATCTATTTATTTATCTTTACAAACTCATCTTTAGTCTTCTGTCTCTTTAAAGTCATTTTAAAGCATAGCCTCGTTCTTAAATATTTAAGTCTAGAGTGCCCTATTATTTTTGTGATGTAAATTCATGGGGTCATGTATGAAAAATTTTATCTTAATACTTAAAGTCAAAGCATGAAAAATTTGACCCCTAAAGAGTAATTTTCATGAATTTCCCATAGAGTGAAAATAAATTATTGGGGGATCACCATTGAGAATGTGGTAATAAATTTTCCTACTGAAAGATATATATTGATTTTTTTGATCCCCCTCTTGACTCATTTGTTCAACAGATATTTATTTAGGGCTCAGTTTGTGCCAGTCACTGTGCTGTAAGCACTGGGGAATATAGTGGCATGTACAAACAAACTTGAACTTGCAATTTTTAAATTTGGGCTGTGGTTGGGGGGAGGGTGGATAAACATTAAAAAAATCACATAAATAGCCCTGGCTGGAGTGGCTCAGTGGATTGAGTGCCACTGGCCTGCAGACCAAAGTGGCATTGGTTTGATTTTTGGTCAGGGAACATGCCTGGGTTGCAGGCTGGGTCCCCAGTTGGTGCGGGGTGGCAGGGGGCGTGTGAGAGGCAACCACACATTGATGTTCCTCTCCCTCTTTTCCTCCCTCTCTTCCTCCCTCTCTCTCCTCCCTCTCTTCCTCCCTCTCTTCCCCTCCTCTCTCTAAAAATAAATAAACTCTTTTAAAAATCACAAATAAATGAAAAAAATTTAAACTAAGCTAAGTATAGCAATTGTGAACTCTGGTAACATAGAGATAATATGGGACTTAATAAAAGGAAAGGAGTAATCTGAGGACGTCATTTGAACTGAGATGTGAAGTAAGATACATGTAGATGCAGAATTGAAGTAGATGAAGAGAGGAATGACAATATTCTGTGACAGAGAAGGCAGCATTTCTAGGTGACAGGAGGTTTGGTAGATTCCAGGAATGAAAGAAGACCAGTGTGGCTCTGCTGGAGAGAGTGCCTGTGGGTATGGTCATTACTTAAGCAGTGGAAACTTCTGACATGAGTGAATGACCAGAAGTAAACATAACCTGAAGTATGTATTAGTACAGGGCAGTCTTTGAAGTGTATACTAGCTATATCCTATATTTAAGGCATTTAAAATTAATTTTTTGCTGGATTTGTAGTTTTAAATTCTTGTGTATTCTATTACAGTTGTCCTAATTTTTCCCCTTTGCCTTCTTCCGCCCATCCTACCCATCCCTGCTCCCACAGTCAATCCCCACACGGTTGTCCGTGTTCATAGTAGCACTATTTATAATAGCCAAGTGTTGGAAACAGCCTCAGTGCCCATCAGTAGATGCATAGACTACACGACTCTGGTACATTTACACAATGGAATATAATTAATTCTTTACCTAGGCTTTAAATTCTGCTTCTTGGTGTTTCTTTATAACTCACAACCATCTTACAAATGTAAATTGAGGTGGGCAAAGTGACATTGGTTAGCAGTTTTATCACCAATCTGAGGTTCTATGTATAATTGTCAGTGTATCTGTATTGAAGCTGTAGTAGAAAACTAGTGCTTTCTTCTTTGGCACATGTGACTGAGAGTGGGAGATAATGTCTGAAGCCTGTAGCTGAATAGCCATCTGCTTAAAGTGTCTGTTTTTAAATGTAACAACTCATGTCACATCAGTCAGAAGAGGCTCTTGCAGCTGCAACAGCCTCCCTTTTGCTTAAATAAATAAATAAACTGTTTCTCGTTACTATTTTATTGCTCTATTTCTTAGTCTTTTTGTTATTGGCTTTTTTCCTTTTGTAGACAGACACACGGATTTGGGTTGAGGAAATTGAATTGTTTATAGACAGGAGGGGTCAACTCATTAGTGAATGAATGATGTGACACCTCCAATTTGAGTAAGCTGCCCCTAGTATGTGAATTAGTAGCACCTTCTGCTACCTCTGCAATAGCTTTTGCTAGTTTGTATTATAATTGGTTGTATCTGTTTCCTCTATAGTTTATAGGCTCCTTTTAAAGGAGGGGCTATGTCTTTGTCATTAATCCTCAGGATCCAGCTCCTATATTTACCGAATATTCAGTAAATATTTATTGAATGTAATTGTTTTATCTAGTTTCTGATTGATATTTTTAAGAGCAGTAATATGGGTTCTCATGTTAATTTAATTACACACAAAGAACTTGGGGGTTAGTAGTGGAGGTTGCTCAAGAGGTGATAGGTGTTTTCAGACTCCTAGGTGTTCAGATTGCATTCTCCTGAGGCCCTGGGTACGGCCCAGAACTGCTTCTGGAGCTGCTACTGGAGGGATTCAGTGCGGGTCTGTTTTTATCCATTTTATTCTGGGGGCTTGACAGTGGCCAGGATTCTGCTTTAAAGGTTTGCAGACTAAGGATCTAGTTCCTACAGATGATAGCCAAGACCCCAAGTTGCTAAATGACTTGTCCAGTTTCAGACAAGCAAGCAGTCTCCCATTGCTTTGCTCTGTGCTGTCCCCTGCTGTACCATGGTGCTTCTGGGGTGTTTGTTGCAGTGCTTAAAAACCTTTTGAACAGTAAGAGGTGGCCCCTATTGTGATGCTTCATGGTTCATATACATTGTTTTATGTTGACTAAGTTTGTTTCATGCAATAGCATTGAAATGTATGTTGGGAAAAAAACAGGGCAATTGAAAAGCCTTACTGCTTAAAAATTAATTGTCACTATTTTTAAACTATAGGGTCTGGCAGAAGTAAAGCCTGCTTGAGTATGGTTGGTAGGATAATAATATGTGTGTAATAATTTATAGTTTTAATTTGAACATTTTACCTAAAATGTCATATGGTGCGCTTGAGTTGTGATATTGTTATGTTACAGAATTACATGCTCATGATTTTGTAATAAAAAGGGGGCATTATTTGTGCCGGACCCTGTATTAAATAAGTTAATGAACACTTATTTGGGACTTCTATATTTCTTTGTGAAAAATGTGACATTTCTGTCAATTTTACTATAATGAAATATGACCTGATATTGATGATTTGAATTGTAATAGAATTATTGGAAAACTCAGCAGTAAAAATGATATAAATTATTTTTTAGTTTATGTTATTTTTGTTCCTGTGCAAATAGTGGATTAATGTTCATGAAAAATAAATCACAGAGTTTGCATAACTGATTCCATAAGTGTAGTAATCGTTAGGACCACATTAGCTTTTTATTATTTCACACTGATGCTTTTACATAAGGAACGGGATGTGGCACATTATAACTCTTTCCTCTTGAGAATCACCTAGTGTAGAGTTCAATATTTACTCTGAAAAGCAAGAGAAGCAGTTATTATGGAATTAAAGTATAGATGCTGTACATATGATCTATCAATAACTTTATATATTTGCATGTATTTGAAAACACGATAGTCTGTATAATTCTTTCCAGACAGTTAAATATACCTGTGTATATTCTTTTAATATTACAGCCTTTTCACAGATGTCACCTTACAAAACAAGGTATCAGATTGGTGGTTTATTTTTTTTTTCTTTAAATCTCCAAAATCCAATTAAAATATACACTTAAAGTATACAGAAATGTTAACTCTAAGTTAAAATGATAAGAAATGAATTATGGAACTTAAAAAAATTACCTGTTCACCTCCTAAGTCTACTTGTATATAAAACTAATAAGAGAGGAAATTGTATTGTGGGATTATATAGACCTGAGTGGATTTAAAGTGGAGTTCATATCCATCCTGCTTCGTTTTCTGTCCACTTGGTTAAAATGTATTCTGGCACTCTCTGGGCAGAGAGCCAATACTAAAATAAACGCATACTATCAAAACAGTTTTTGTAATGTCTACATGAGCTTGGAGATTGGGATCTTCATTTGTTGGACGTATAATCTCAAAGCTTCTACTTTGACCCTGTTGTATCCAGTGACACAGAAAAGAGAACTCATTTCTTTCAAGAAGTTTCTAAATAAATATTATGCTATCGATTTTTAACTTTTACATGTTGCCCTTCCTTTAAAACTTAGAAAAACCCAATAAAGAAAATTCTTTTGTAGTAATGGTAATGGGTTTTTTGTTGTAGTTGAAGAAAGTAGACATGAAATTTTTTTTTACTTTCTTAGAGAAATGAAATCTTAAGAACTATTGGCTGATGATTGACATGCCTTGTTAAATTTCTGTGTTTTGCATAGAATAGAAAAAAATTGAATCCAAATGAACCACTCACTAGCCATGTGATTTTGGAAATACTACTTTAGCTTTTTGTGTCTTAGTGTCCTTATTTGTAAAATTGGTGTATTAATAGTACTTACCTCATAGGATTATAAAAATTATTAAATGAGATGATGTATTTAAAGTGACATAGTAAATGTCCAGTAATTGTTAATCATTATCAATACTATCAAAATGCTAGTCACATGACAGTTCTTCGTGTCATTACACCATTTCACCTCTAATTTACATCTGCCATTTTGTTGGTGTTACATGTTCCTTCTTATGTGCAAATGTTGACTCTTTTGTGGGGTAGGTAGAAGTGCAAGAGGGTATAGAGGGGATCAATGGTGAGGGGGGAAAAGGAAAAAACCTTTTAGGAATATCCTCTCTTAGAGTGCATCTTATATTCTTGTTCTCTTTCCTTTTGATTCTAAAGAATATCATGCATTTATTTAAATAACTCCAAATCTGACTTTGCTTTGCCTATTACAATATTTCTGCATACATACACATGTGATTGTTGTTTATACGTTTGATGCTTTGATACTCATATATAAAGAGAAGGCTGGCAGTTGGAAACGTGGCCTGCAGTGTATAGCATACCCTCCTTAACTTACACTAATGCTTACTTAGAATTAACATCACTTCTCTCCTGTCATAGGCATTAAACTTAAGTTTGGCCTATTAAAACTCCTTCTCAGGAATTGGAGGCTCTTCACATTTATACTGTGCTGCCTTTAATTTAGTATTCTTTTATTAATTTGGAGTAAAAAATAGTATCTTAATGGATGTCTTATGTATAATGTATGTTTCATTAAAAAATGCAAGTTATAGCTTACTTTTGCTGGAAAATATAGTTGGAGACAGATTTAGTACCACTGCAAAACTAAAATTAAAGTCGATGAACTTGAACCTTAACATGTTGCTAATAGTAATACAAACGTAAAGAATTTCACTATTTTTTAAAGAAATAAAATCATGACAATTGTTTACAGTAACAGATTGAAGAAAAATTCTTATAAGTAAAGGTTTAAGGAAAACCATTCAAGAGTGACTTGTCTATAGAAACATGGAAATAATTGATATGCAGAAATCTTTCCTCTATTCAATTGAATAAAAAGTAATTGGACTGTAAGTTTACATGTATATTACAATAATGGAAATATTTTAATTTTTACTTGTTGCCTTACTATTTTAAGCATAAGAATATATGTATAATTACATATCTTTGATCATTTTATTAAAATGAAAGAATGAATGCTTGGAACTGAGAATCAATATGTTTGTTTTAGTCTTTTGAAGGACAAAAAATATTCTCTGACTAGGCGCAGTAAAGAATAATTAATATGTCAACAGTTTCAAGTTTGATTGTTTTATGTAAGTCTTAGTTATAGATAAGTGTGAAGCAGGCACTTATTTGAGACGTGTAGCAAAATGGTGCTCTGACAGTTAAATGAACCTCAGCATTGCCCACAGTACTTCATAGGGTCAGATAAAAAAGCTTCTCCTATTTCAAGCTGTAAACATTTTCATGAGCAAATATGAAATGTGCATACTGTGACTGAATTATGGTAGATTTGTTCTATCTAGCCTATTGGCCTTCTTTCATTAAATTAATTTAAAGTAAACATGGGATTTGGAAGTATTCAAAGCCTAAAAAAGAGTATTTTTCCCAAAAATATTACTTGTAAAAGTTGAATACTTATTTTCTTTGGTTAGAATTAAGTATCTATCTTTTAATAGGTTTTAAAAAGTAAAGGTTAAGAGTCTGTGTATTTTTATGCAATGTTGGTACTTTACACATTATTTTATTGAACTAGTAATACTGCACAAACTTTCCATTCTTCAGTACAGCAATTCTTTAATTATCTGACATCTTCAGAGAATGAGTCATTCAAAACAGTGGTTTCTGGATAAGGTGAGCTTGAACTGACAGCATTGGAAAAACTAATTTAAAAAAAAGTAGAATTTTCTCCTGAAAGTATACTGACTAGAATTAGCTTTTAACAGTTTTTTATTGGGAGGTGGGAAGATGACTCTGCTTTATCTTTGTTAATGCCACTAATTGGCCTTGACAATACCAGAGTCCTAGGTCCAGGCTTATGGCTGGGGTAGGGATCCAATCAAGAGAAGGTTATAGGTAAATACAATAATTAAGAGCAGGGGCTTTGGAGTCAAACTGGAGTTTAAATCCCATTCCTTCTGGGTACCAGCCGTGCGACTTTTGACACCACTAAATTTCTTTTTCTTTGTAAACTGGGGAATTAGAGTCATAATAATACTTCATTGAATTTGAGGATTACATGAGTTTAGTACATAGAAATCACTTAGCACAGCACTTAGCTCATAGGAAACTAAGTATAAGCTGTTGTTAATGTTAACCACTATTTCTGCTACTGCTACAAGAACAAAGCTCTGGGCAGCTATTACTTTTCTTGTTGTTATGTCTGCTATTAATTTAGTTTTCCTTTCACTGACATTAATATATGTATGCGTATTAGGTTTTCTCTTTTCTGTTTTTAATGAAGGGGTCATTTGTTTCTTTTGATCTGCATGTTGTCCACTTGGGGAAGGACCTGTGAGACCATGGTGTAAGTAAACCTTCATTGTGCTTGTGGACAAATGTACTAGGTGCAAAAGGAAGAATTAAGCTAAGTACTCTTTGAATATTAAGTTTTTCTGTTTGTTTACAAAATTTCCTGCAGTAAGGGAAGTGGGTTAAAATAGAAGCAGATGTTTTCTGCTTCTGGTTTGTTTCTTTCAGGAAGAGAGAAACAGTTGCCTCCCGTGGGGATGTGCCATTGGACTATTGACCATTATTTCTTCTAGGAGACTGAATTTAACTTGCTTTTGGCCTTTAAGTGTTCATAGCTCTTACCTTTAATTCTTTATTGTATGGATAAAAACAGATTTTTGATATTATAGATGTATATAACTATCATAGAAATCAATTGCTTCTGGTTCTCTTTTTTTAATTTAAAGATTCTCTAAAATTTATTTTTAGAGAGGAAGAAAAACATCTATGCACGAGAGAAACATCAATTGGTTTCCTGTTGCCCCATCCCCAGTGGGTACCTGCCCTGCAACCCAGTCATGTGCCCTCACTGGGAGTCAAACTGGTGACCTTTAGGTTTGCAGGACGATGCTCAACCCACTGAATCACACCAGTCAGGGCTGGTTCTCTTTTCTGTTAATTTATGTGTGGTGGTGGAGATGGGGAAGGTGGGAGATTTGTGGTAGCTGCCAGTCACAAGTACACTGAGCCTTCTCTTGCCACCCCCATAGTAGGGACAATAATGACTATCGTATATTGGATCCCTACTATGGAGGTGGCACTTCAGCTTCCTTTGTTCCATTGTGTGCCTTTTAGCTGGTGCCCTAGTCTCTTGGCAAATGTGGGACTGGAGAAAGATGGTTGATCTTTTCTTTCAGGTACTCCCTCTCCCCGAATGGCAGTAAGTTCTGTGTACAGTGAGAAAATAAGATTCTGACCAGGTTATTCCTTCTTTCAGTAGGAATATTAATAATAGCTAACATGTACTGTGTAATTGCTGTTTGATATCACTGTCCTAATTATGTTATATAGCAATGTAATCTTTGAACAACTCTTTGATGTTTGTATTGTCATTTTTTGTTTAAACAAATGAACTAAGGCTTACAGTGGTTTAGTAACTTAGCTCTGTCTGTACAATACATGATTTAGCTGGAGCTGGAATTCAAGTTTCACAGACTGAGGTTTCTCTTTTTCAGTTTTTAAAATTCTTTTTATCCCCTTTAATGAAAAATTTGGAACCGCTGAAAAGCTAGGTAGATATTATACCGAACACTGCACATGCTGCTCACCTTTGCCAGGTTTACCTTATATATTTTTTTCATGAAAGTTTTTAAACAAGTCTTATAAATAATGAAATTGCTTTTTTAATAAAAAATTGTATTCACTTAGAAATATTCAGAATGTCAACAAAACAGCTACAACTTTTTTTTTTTTTTGGAATTACAGAGTGGTATTCAGTTAACAGAACAACAGTTATTTTGTATAAGCTGTATCAGAGACAGCTGAAGATGAAAAAACTACCATCCCCACACATAACTAATTTGTGCTGTGCACCAACCTGAACCTGCTTTAAACTTCCATGCCAGTGTACAACCCCCATACTGTACCAGGCAAGGTTAGTGGCTATTGAAAATACCACCAGGACAGGGCTATCTAAAGACACATTCGGTAGTGTGTTAACTATACAAAAAAAGACACTGTACAGTTTAAAAACAAATCTTAAACAGCCTTACCTTTCAATTTTTTCTTTAAAAGGAGTGAGTTGTGTACAGGGGGGTTAAATGCCTTATAGACAAGGAAAAACACTGCACTAGAACGAACTTATTCATCATCTTCATCTTCCTCCTCCTCCTCTTTCTTGCTTTTTTCAGCCTTGACAACTCCGTTTTTTGCAGCATCAGGCTTTCCTTTAGCTTGGTATGCAGCAATATCCTTTTCATATTTCTCCTTCAGCTTAGCAGCCTTCTTTTCATAAGGCTGCTTGTCATCTGCAGCAGTGTTATTCCACATCTCTCCCAGCTTCTCTGCAGCATCAGCGATGGATAGGCTGGGATGCTCTCCTTTGATTTTTGGGCGATACTCAGAACAAAACAAGAAAAAGGCTGAAGGAGGCCTCTTGGGTGCATTGGGATCCTTGAACTTTTTTGTTTCCCCTTTAGGAAGAATATAAGTTTTCATTTCTCTTTCATAACGGGCCTTGTCCGCCTTTGCCATATCTTCAAATTTTCCTTTCTCTTGAGCAGACATGGTCTTCCACCTCTCTGAGCACTTCTCAGGAAACTTGGAGAAGTTGACTGAAGCATCTGGGTGCCTCATCTTGTGCTCCTCCGGCAAGTTTGCACAAAGAAAGCATATGATGACATTTTGCCTCTTGGGCTTCGTAGGGTCCTTTGCGCATGTTTAATTACTTTTCCTCAGCGAGCACAGAGTCCTCCAGTGCCTGTCCGGCTTGCGCTTGCCCCAGCGCTGTCTCTGTGGTGCTCAATGTACTGCAATGGCTGTAAATAATGAAATTTCTTATTTCAGTATGCATCTTTAAAAAATTAGAGCATTTTTTTATATAACCACACTGTTCTGTTCACACATTTTGTTTGCTTATTGCTCTTAGGTGTTTTTTGATGTTGAACAACCTTCTCTCCTTCCCTTCTTTTTTCTGTACCAGTGGGTTTTGAAAAGAGTGGGTCCTGTGACTCCAGATTCTTACCTAGGATACCCTTCTGCTTTCTGAGGGACCAGGACAGGGTAAATGTCAAGAAGAAGGCAAAAGAGTAGGAAGTCCCTGAGGTATTGTATAAAATGTAGCTTGCATTTTTTGAGGGGTAGACACATGCTGGAAGTTGAGGAAACTTTACCTACCTGCAGACAGACTGTGACAGTTTAATCACCCATTTCCCAGCAGAGCAACACACACACATACACACACGAGTATCTTTTTATTACCGCTCTCATGTTAGAAAGGTATGAACCATTGTTGCTAGTAAAGTTTATTTAGGTATGGAAACAATATGATTATGCTAGAATAAGAATGCTAAAAATAATTTCCGACTTTGAAAAATGTTTATTTCTCTTTCATTCGTCAGACATATACTGAATATTTACTCTTTTCACAGCCATTTTGAGGCTTTATAAGAACATTCTGTTTATAGCAAGTTTATAATCCAGTAGGGGAGAGAGAACCTTCGTGAGACAAAATACACTCCATTTAAGATGGAGGTGGAAGTGCTTCAAGGTAGTGAAGGGAGAGGGACTGCTTCTAATTGAGTGTATAGGGGAGTGGGGGGAGATGGTGTTTGAATGGTCCAACTAAAGAGAATTTGACATTCGGGTGTCTTGGGCAAAATGAAGGAGGCACATAGCAGTATAGAGTTGAGAAAGCATAAGGAATAGAAACTGAGTGTTAATGCACTTGAGTGTCCTTAGAGCTGGGAAATGTCTTTCTGAAAGACCTGCATTACCTCTTGCTTCTCTGTCTCCGTGTTTTTGCCTTTAACTTTCACCCTCGTGAATGCTAATAATAGCATACATGGTTGTGCCTGGCTCCTGTTACAGCCACTATAGGCAGAAGGCATCATTTTGTTTTCCGACATTTTGGTTAATTCTAATTTTCTAAAATTTGCTGCAGATTTGTTCCTGCAATTAGATCTGTTGTAATGTGGCTTCTTGATGCTCAGGTTCAGCCACTCAATAGGGTATATTACACTCACATTTTCCTAAAGGCCATATATAATACAGTTTCACTGTGTTTTATTCCAAAGTCAATGTAACAAAGGAATTCCACTGTATATGTTTATTGCTAAATTTCTGTCATTACCTCTTGCTAATGTAGTTTCTTCATGATTCCTTTTAAAAATATTTGTTTTAATTAAAGAAGCATTTTATAGACAGGATGTGAAGAAACATTTTCACTTGAAGCATTTAACAGTTCTAACATTTCTATAGTGACTTAAGACATTTCTGATCTCTTAACCAATTATGTATGAAAATTGGCTTCTTAATGAAGACCTGTTTAAAACACATTTCTTTTGAATAATAGTGTTATAACCAAACATCCCCTCCCCCGCCCCTCCAGGTGATTCTGGTTGCCGTAAGTCTAAGATGAAATTTAAATTATGGACCCAGTTTATTCTTACGACTTTAGTTTTCTCATTTTTTTTAACAGTAAGGTGATATGTTGGACCTGTGGGGAGTGGAGCAGAGGAAGTATAAAGTTGAATAACAGTAATGACTACCATATATTAGGTCCCTACTGTGGGTCTAGGATAGTACCAGATGCTTTACATATATTAGCTCTGATTCTCAGAGCAATTAATAGTGGTACAGGTTGAAAAAGGAAACTTGGATCGAAAGAGGTAAAGACCTGCCTAAGACTCACAACCAGAAAGCAGCAAATCTGGCTTTCAAATCTAGATCTACCTAATTTCAAAGCTTACGTATTTCCATTATTCTTAAGTGCCCATAAAGTAAGTTTTCACTATCTTCCTGGCCTTAGAGTCCTGCAAACATTTAACAATAAAAGTTAGGAAATTACCAGTGGGAGAGCAGTGTGCTTTAATTCTGTGGGATGTCAGAGAAATAATAGATGATCCTGAGCATCAGCAAAACTTATGTGGGGGGCGGTCAGTGAAATTTAGCTGGAGAGTAGAGGTACATTAAAGGAAGAGCAGGAGATGAGACCAGGATGGATGCTTGGGCCTGATTGTGTGAGATGTGGGGTGCCAGCCCGGTGAATTAAGGCTTTCTCACCTCACTTATTCTAGAAATCTGGTTTACTAAATGATGACAATATCTAGTTGTTGATAAGAAGACTAGAAATCACCTTATTTTTGCCTTCTCAGATTTCTTTTCAATCCTTTGTTTTAATAATTTGAGCATGTTGTTAAGTTGTTAGGGTTGAGCATGTGTCTAGTTGATAAGCTGGTTCTACTGTAAGTGAAGGTAGGATCTGGCCTTAGGCAGACACAAGAGGACTAGACACTTGGTGGCTTGTTGCATGTTGTGTGAAGTTAATGTTTGGTGACACAGGCTGCATGGTCAGCCAGAATGAGAGGTTTGGCTTAAGGCCATACTGGTACAGCAGCGATCTCAGCATCATCTCTGATTCCAATTAGATCTTTGCAAAGATTTTTGCAGTTAGAGCCATTTTTTTTTGACAGCTAAGTCTCTCCATGTGCACATTTATTAAATATATAAAGTTAGGGTTTGGGGGGGCATATAATCCAATTCAAGGGAAATGAGTCACTACTATAGTCAGTTTATGTCAATTATGTCGCTACTGTAGTCAATTTATGTTACTACTTCAGTCAGTTTTAAAAATGTAATGATCAGAGGCCAAAAAAGAACTGTTATACCTCTCTCCCCCACTCTTTTTGCCTTCCTCTTACCCCTTTCACCCCCCCCCCACCTTTACTCCTTTGAAGTGTATTTTCTCATCCATTTGCTACTTTATTTTATTTTATTGCCAGCTAGTTCCAGGCTCTATGGAGACATATGAAAGGAACCTAACATTTCCCACTCACTCATCTCTTAGCTAAACTGTCCTCACTGCCTGCTATCTCTGTGCCTTTCTTCATGTTGTTTCCTCTGCTTGGGTCCTCTCTGTTGTCCGCTGTCTCCTTAATGTCTCTCTTTCCTGATTTGGATTATTACCTGTTTTTCAAGGTCTGATCAAATAGAGTTGGAGAATCTGACATTTAAAAACTTCTTTCACAAATATCAGATGTTGATCTTTAAGTTGCTTATTTATTCAGTCACAAACCATTGGACTTTTTGGACATACCTTTAATTCATAAAGCTAGCTCTCTTTGTGAAATAAAAATTATAAAGTGAAAACATGGGTCACAGATAGAATCACAAATGAACCAAACATATTTATGGATTATCTGAAATATGTGGACTTCTTTTTTAGAGTTCTTAGGGGTGCATATTTAACAATAGGACATGATTGCCAAATTCTGGGCAGCTCCTTTGATGATCCTTTGATTTATAGGAGTGTATTGTACTTATTGTACAATATATAGCTAACTATATGATAAGACATGACAAGTTTTATAACATAAGCATAATCAAGAATGCCTTGAGAAGTCAGGAGAGAGAAATTAATCTCATTTGAGGAATATGAGGGAAGTTTTATGGAAAGCGTGGCATATTAGCAAAGATGGGAGCAAGGTGTCCCATTCCAGGTACGTGGTACAGTACATGAACAAAAGTGTGAGTGTATAGGGTATGTTTAAAGTCTCTAAAATGACTTGCTAGTGGGTGGGAACATACAGACAGAAGGAGGCACCCAGAGAAAACCTAACAAATAGGTGGGGAAAAGAAAAACAGTTCTAAGGTCATTGAACTTTATTTTTAGGTAGTAAAAAAATTTTAAACAATGGAGCGACATGATCAGAGCGGTGTTTTATCAAGATAACGGGAAATGGTGAGAAGAATGGATCAAAGGCAGTAAATTTGGAACACATTTTTATGGGAAGCTGATGGGGAGTAAAATATTTCAAAATGTGGTATTGATTGTCTAGAATAGATAGTGTATTCAGTTCTCTACCTTCTCAAGAAGGTACCGTAAATTCCAGTACTTCCCCTTCCTTTTTCTGTCCTCTACCCAAGATAACAAAATCAGAGTAAGCTTTTATTATTATGTATTTTATATAGTAGTATATATTAAAATATATTATTATATATATTTTAAAATCCAGGGTGGTTTTAGGTACAAATGCAGAGCAGGTTAGTGAGCAGACATAAATAAATAAGCAAACAAGTTTTTGGTACAGATCATCAACCTGTTACATCATTTCTTTGTTTATTTTATTTTTAAGTGGTCACTATATAAAGCACTTTTTTGCTATTGACATAAGAATTTTTCAGACTTTATTCCCTCTTTTTCTCTTTTTGAGCTGCCTGTGGTAGCTCTCATTTTGTAGGAGAGAAATGTAGTCCACATTTTTAAAGCTTCACCAGCAACAAATTATGTAAATAATTTTATTGCATAATTCCATAAAAATGTATGTAGTATTCTTTTATAAAACAAGTATAATTGTAGAGGGAAGAGTTGAGAGTTACTAGCACACTGAGAAATTAAATAAATAACTGGAGTTCCTTTAATACTTTTTTCTTTCTCTCTTGAACCTTCATGTAATCAAATAAATGAATGTGTGTGTATCTGCGTACATATGAGTGAATGAAAACAAATGACTTTTAACACTTAAATCACTCCTGGCAGCTTGAAAAAATCCATCTTTTAGCAGTGTATTTAATGATTTCATGTTACTCAACACCAATAATATTAATAGGGTAGTTTCTTAGATTAAGGAATCAGTTTTATGTTGCCAAATTTGACAAATGTATTGAAGTGAAGTGTTGCATTTAGTATGTGAAATGATTAATGATATCAGGGCTTTCGTAGAAAAAGGCTATTCTTTACATTTCTAGTAGGAAAAGGGAAAAAAAGCTGTTTTTGATAACTTTGATTGACTACCTTTTCTTCACTTTTGTCAAAATCTGACTATTATATTGCATTAACCACTCTTTTTCTATAGTACAAGCTTTTTAAATAAGTGCAGCATTTGCATAGTAAATAGTTGTTGAATATTGTTTAAATGGGTATATGTCTTATTGTCTCTAAGGGTATGGGCCCAGGGGTGTAACTATTTTTCTTATTTCTCTAATACCTTCTTGTACATAGTAGGCACATCATAAATATTTGAAAGTTATCTTTGTTGTAATAGGTAAATATTTGATACATTTTGTCTATCCTTAGACTATTGCCACTCTTCTTGAGTTGGTGCTATTGAGAGAATTTAAAGTAATTTTAATCAAAATTTAGAGTAATTTTCTTGCTAGCACTTTTAAAAACTTCTCTTGTCACAAATACGAAAGGATTTTTTTTTTCTTATTTACTGAATTGTTTAACTATTGCAGAGATTCTGGAACCTGCTGTTAAAACTTCTTACTATTGTGTTGGGAACTTTTCAAGTTTTCCTTCAGTAAGCCTAGACTAATTGGTAAACTACTCTAAACAGTTACTCAGGAACTACTATACGTCAGTTACTTTGAAAACCACATAGCAGCAGGAGAGAACATAGAAGAATCTCAGGGCTGGAAGGGAACTTCAAAAGGTGAGCCAGGTCAAGCATACAACTGCCCTGGGACTCAGCTCCAGAAAATCCATCTAAAGTTGTTTTTCAGCCTGTGATAAGGAAATCTTTGTATGTATACTATAGTTTCCCTTTCCTTTTTTACTATTTATATATTTTTAAAGAATTTATTTATTTATTTTTAGACAGAGGGGAAGGGAGGGAGAAAGAGAGGGAGAGAAACATTGATGTGTGGTTGCCTCTTGTGTGCCCCATACTGGGGACCTGGCCTGTAACCCAGGCATATGCCCTGACTGGGAATTGAACCTGTGACCCTTCAGTTTACAGGCCAGCACTCAATCCATGGAGCCACACCAGCCAGAACTTGTTTCCCTTTCTTAAAGGATACATAGTGATGTGCATAGAGGTTAGTTGTCAGTATTCTTTGATTCAGACAGGTATTAATTTGTTGATCTGTAGATGATGGTGATAAACCAATTTTATTTAAATGACCATATGAAGATAATAGAATTATAATATGAATTTAGTGTACAGAGATGTGCTCTGCAATGCTGTGTTGTTTGACAACCTATCTGGGTGTCGTGGTAGATACACGTAACTACCTTTGTAAGTGTAATGGGATGAGTTAAGTGGGGCAACTACAGGGCAGAAGCACTGCATTGGTGCCATGAAGTTCAGCTTGAAGTGGTAGAGCGCAGAAGTTGACTGGTAGAGAGCAAATAACGAAATCCCTGAGATATGTTAGCATGCAGCAGTCAGACTACTTATGTGCATAGACTATCACAATTTTTTATGATGCATTTACTCTCTTCCAGAGACACTGTTCTCTGTGCATTTAGATATCATCTCAGTTAATCCTTAAACATCTCTACATGAAGTAGTTGGAGCTTTAGAGGCCATTCATTCATAGTGTATTCATAATGAAAAGTACAGTAGCTAACTTAGCCAAATTGCTTAACCATTAACATAAAGAATACATGTTAAGAATGCTTTAAGCAAAAATACCATGTTTTGGAGTAGGTTCTCTCCTTTAAGGATTTTTGTGTGTATATGTGAAAATAGATTTGGGATAAAGATTCTCAGACCAAACTCAGTGTTGGAATCACCCAGAATCTCAGAAATGGAATTTAAAATCATTCTTAGTGTTGGATATTGGGAGCTGAGCTCTTTGGGACAATAGAGGGCAGGAAATAGGGGGATTTTCAGGAATACTTGAGCACCAACTTTGCTTTCTTACCCTAGATGACAGTGTGGCCTTGTTGATTCTAAATTTGATTTAGGAATCAGGAAAGTTTATGGTCAAACATTAATTTAAATGGAATAACCGTATGAGCACTTCCAAATGATGAGTTAAACCTTTGGGACAGTAGAATAGCAAGAATTGCTCAGCTCATTCGGGACCCTTTCTTGTGTGTGGCATGTGGAACCCAGGGGCGAAGGAAAAGGCAAGCAAAGATAAGCTGCACATGTGCCTGTCCTGTGGCTCTGTGCAGCCACCTGGCTTTTATTTAAGTTCTGTAGCATTGGCTACATAATTGGGAATTTGAAGGAGGTGTATGTATGTGTGTGGTCTTGTGTTTTTATAAAGGTACAAATCACTATGATTTTCTTGGAAATAGGTTTTGTATCCTCATTTTATGTGATTTAGTATTTGTAACTCTATGTCCCATTTATGAACACGAACATTGAACACAGTCAAGGTCCAGGATGGGTATGAATGTGGCCCAACACAAAATTGTAAATTTACTTAAAACCCTTTTTTAACTCATCAGTTTTCATTAGTGTTTGTGTATTTAATGTGTGCCCCAAGACAACTTTTCTTCCAGTGTGGCCCAGAGATGCCAAAAGGTCGGACACCCCTGGTGTACCCCGTTACTGAGGTGTGAAGAAAAGAAAGCATTTTCGGTTTCTCTTCTTTTCTTGCCTTGCCCTGCAGATTGTTTGTTTGTTTTCATAGCAATATATAGCAAGCATGGTGGTTTTATATGTAGCTTAGACCACTAAATCATTTAATGCACAATTTAATTGAAACATTTTAGAAGAAGGGGGGTCTCAGAGAATAATGGAGGTGAGTCAGTTCCCAAGTGGAAGTGTAAATTAAGGTAATATCAGCTGTTATGGACAAGCTGGGAACCTAACTGATGTATTTATTTAATGTTTCTGTAGAACAAAGTTTTGAATTCCAAGTCAGTGATTTACAAATAAAGTTTTGGAACACAACCCATTTGTAATTGAGATCTCTCTAAGTCACTTTAAAGAAGTAAAGATATGCCTAAATTTCCAGGACTCTCATGATCATTGTTTCATTTTAGTTAATTTGTGACCAAGAAGTAATTTTGTGTTGTATTTCATTTGTCATATGCATCAAACGTGACATGATAACTTTTTGTGTACATTGGTATGTCAAAGTAGCACATGGCCTCATTTAGTTTGACACCGAGGAAGGCAGAAAAACACTTAGCATAGATAAGTTCTAAAATTTCTCTTCATGCTCTGTATCTCCCCCCTCCGTGAGAACAACAAAACAATACAAAGAAAAACAAAAACAAGAACCTTTTTCAAGCAATTTTATGACTTTTTCTTTGGAACATGTACAAGTGTGCTATGTGAATAAAATACTCTTGTCACATTTTACAATTAAGAAGTGACAGTGATGCCTTTTTCACATATGTGTTTACTTTAAATGCTTTCTAAGTTGCTTTCTAGGAGGTTAATCATAGTGCTGATCATCCAGACAAAGGACATGTGAGAATTTTAGAGGAGTATTATATTGTGCCTCTGTTTCTTGAGGTTCTTTGGTATTTCTGTTGCTTGCCCAAACGTTTATTCTACAGTGTGTAAACAGTAAGGAAAATAAAATAAATCTGGGCATTTCATAATCAGTGGTTAGCTACTCATGTAGTTCAGAATTAAGCAATCAACACTGATTGTAGAGTCACTTGGCAGGGAGCAAACCTGTAATTCTTTTTCGCTTTGAAGCCAGCAGAGCCTGAACCCACAAAGCTTGTTGGTAGATAAGATAAAATACAGTAGGCAGTTGTGAATTCACCTGTTTAATCTGAGTGTAAGGAAGAGCCTGATTGTTTCCCATTCTAATATGTAAAGACACTGTAAAAATAGTTCTAATTTTTAAAATATGTAATTCTAACATATTAATATGACCACTGTAACACATTTGACTTCACTCACATTGCTTTAAAATATATCTATTGTAAAAGTGGCACTTTATTTTTATATATATGCACATATGAATTGTGCATACTTGAACTTAAAAAACAGTAAATCAGTAATAGTCTTGAACTTTTAACGTCTTTTATCTAGAGTAAGGAACAGCTATACAACTATTGCTATATGCTTGTTTGATAATAGGAGTCATTTACTGACAAATGTTTAATTGCCACCACTTACCAGGCACTGGGAATAAAAAAAGTGAAGAAAACGTACTAAAATGTTGATTGTTGTGGACTTCAAGTTCCAGGAAAGGAGTAAACACATAAAATTAAGTATATCACATGCTGCTTAGTGTTGTGGAGAAAAATGAAGCAGCAGAGGAGGAGTGTGGCTGCTGTTTTGAGTGGGGTGGGCATAGAAAGCCTCACTGATCCACGTGGCATTTGAGCAGAGACCTGAAGAAGATACAGGGAAAACCATGTCGATGGCTCTTTTTTCAGATGATCATATCAGAAAGAGTGCAGCAAATGCAAAGGCCCTGCGGTGGAGAGCGCTTGTTGACCTGATGATGGACTATGTCTGGGGTAGAATGAGCGTGGGGAAGAGTGGGGGTGAATTTGGGGTAGGGTATGTTAGGGTCAGGTCACGGAGGGTGTTGAAGACCATAGAACCTTCCTTTGAGTGCGGAAGCCATTGCAGGGTTCTGAACAGAGAAGTGAGGTGACTTAACTTTATTAAAGGATCTATCTGGCTACTGTGTGGAGAGTAGACCGTGTTGGGGATAGGAAGGGGAGAGGAAGGCACAGAAGGAGGGAAGCTGTTGTAATATCCAGGCAAACCCTGGTGGTGGTGGGAATGGTGAGGATGGTAAAGGGTAAAATTTTAAGGTAGGAGCTGGCAATTTGGATGTGTGGTATGTGAGAGAGCAAGTATAAAGCAAAAGTTTGACTACATTTATAGAAATTGCCATTGCTTTTTTGATATTGCTCAATTATTTTATTATAGAAGTCATTGGGAAAATCTGGATACAAAGAGATTGTTACTTTTATGTTTTGTTATATTTTTGGTTCCTTTTACCCATTTTATATGTGGGCCTATTTGTGTAATTCCACTTACAGATCAGATTTCTACATATGAGTGTGTAAAAAATCAGTTTCAGGATTTTAATGCTGTGTACTGCTACTGCCACCTAATGTTTATAGCCATTCATTTATATAATTATAATAACTGGTTATGCATAGTTTTAATATTAATTTGAAACAGAATGTTAACAGATTAATTGAGGCTTTTTTAATTGCCTTCATATTAGGTTTCTGGTATGGATATTTAATGATAATTGAATTAGCTAGCAATAAGGTTGTAGGTTGAAGATTAATTTTACTGGCATCTTGATCTGGGTATTGACTTCAGTTCAACAAATAGTTATTTGTCGTGCTCAGAGCCCCTTTGTCTCTCTGCCCTTACAATTATGGTTCTGACTGCTAGAGGACAGGTTTAAAACAAGTAAGCAAATAATGAAATACTTAGTAGTTGAAGGAAGCAAACAGGACAACAGATACAGCCCCCCCGCCCCCAAGATAAGGAACTTAGAGTCTAACAAGGAAGATGAACATTTAAAAAGCAATTAGATTAAAATGAGATGACTGTATCATTTTAACACCCCCCCCCCCTTTTTTTTTTTTTTTTGGCTGCGTAAGAGGAACACTAGGTAGAAACCTAGCCAAAATTAATTAAGATGTTGCAGGAATAGTGTTAGTACTGTTTTCCAAGTCAGTGCTGAGTTCGGATCTTTGCTGCTGCACATTTACTTTAGTGATGACCACTTGTTATTGAAAATTATGGTTTCAGACCAGTTTTAATAATTGTCTGCTTTTCTGGGTTCTTTTTTTTGGTGATTAGTTGCAACTGTGATGGCTTGCTCTCTCAAACATGTCCTTCTCCAGACACCTGCATTTCATGAGGGATGAAATGATTTTTGTTTACATGCATATATATATCTGTAAGACTTCTGTAATCATTTGCTAATGTAAAACTAGAGCTCTAAATAGATGATGCTATAAAAAAAATAAGAACATCATTAATGAACTCTGAAGATGGATTTAACAGATACTTAGTGAATGTTTAATGTATCCCAGGGAATGTTCTGGGGATGTAGCCCTCAAAGAAAGCAAGCAAATCTTTGCATTTATTAAGCCTACATTCTAGTGGGGGAAGGGGTGAGGAGACAGACGAGCACATATAAATATATAGTGTGTCAGATGGTGATGAATGCTTGGAGAAAATAAAAGTAGGATAAGGAGGATAGAGCATGCTAGAAAAGGGAAGGGAGCATGCTTTTTGTTCACTTCATGCTTTTCCTTTTCGTGATAATTTTGTTCCTAGCTGAGTTATAAAAATTGTTTTAAGGTTCTGTCATCTTTGGAAACTGGAACAATTCACATCAATCTATTCATCTATTAAATACACAGTAAGGATATTATCTTGTGCTAGGTACTGTATGAAATAAAAGAGATGAAAGACATGTTCTCTAACCTTAAGGAGTCTTAAATCAGATTGAGAAGATATTAAACAAAGTAACATTTTATGGTAACTGTAGAAGAGTCATTTATCTTTTCTTAGAAAAAGGTAAGCATAACAAAACATTTTAGCTTTGACTTCAAATGACAAACTGTTATGAACTGGGACCCCCTTGGTGGGATTATAATACTGACCACCAAAAAAGCAATATTTTCTGTGGAGATTGTGATATCCTTCTTTGAAATAATGGAGAATCTGCATTGTGATACATTATTTCCTGCTGAGTGTAATTTGGAAAACCTACCAAGTTTTTTGTTAATCTTCATTGAATCACTATCTGCTTTATCTTTTAGTTTATACAGTCACTAAGATAGTGGGCACTGTAGACAGTCCCCTTTCTTCAAACTTTGAAATGTTGGCATAGTTAAAATTTGAGAAACATGCTCTATGATGTTCTTGATTCAGAGGGCCTTCGGTTAGCAGCATGAAGACTTGGCATGTCATTAACGCCTGTGTCTCATGTATGTCTCATTCTTCTTTTTTTTTTATCCCTTTGTTACAACTAAGGTAGTAATCATTGTGGATTCAGAAAATCCAGAAATATTCTTCAGTGGTATTCTGGCTTTGTGGTGTCTTCCATTAACTGAACGTGTTAATTGCTCTGGATTTCAGCAGTTTCCAGTAAAATAGGCATTTAAGGGTGGTTTCATTTGAAAACACAAGCACTTTCCTTTTAATTTAGGTATTAAAAAAATCCTAAGGCAGAGATTTTAGTTACCTTGAAACACCTTCAACCGTAGTTAAACGTAACAGAACAAAGAAATGCTACAGAATAAAGCGTTCACACCTTTCACTGCCAGCTTGTAACCTTTGCTTACAATTTTCTGTTAGGTCACAGTATGGCAGATGTTTTTTTAAAGGAATTTTGACTTGACCAAGGTTCAGATATGTGTTAATTGAGTTTCCCCAGATTTTCCTATGGCCACAGACAAACGTCTGGTATGGAAAGACAGCAACTTAACTCACCACCCACCTCACCGAATAATAAAACTCTAGAGGTAGATGGAACCAGTAAAAGACACTGTAGCTTTGGGAGCATTCCAGCTTGGCCTCTGCTTCTCATGCAGAATAGAGCAGTGAGAATTTCAGGGACCACCCAAGAGGTCTTTGGTTCTTTCACTTTCTCTATAATCTTTTTCCTTCCAGCCTTCCATGTTATTACCATCCTATTCCGTACCCTGCCCTCCAGTCTGTATCCCTGACAACATCAACAAACTTTGATATGTATATATAAAAAACCCTTAAACCATGGAAATATCATTGTTTTTTAAGTCTTGGCTGTAAATACATGTAGAATGGGGACTGTGTTTTATAAAATTTATTTTGTGAAGTAATTAATTTTTTATTTTTATATCATTATAAAAGTGTGGTAACCTACGTTAAGTTCTTACTATTTTGCAAGGTATAATACTATATTCTTTAGATAAAGAAGAGCTATGTATAAGATTGTTCATATTCTCAAAGTATAGTCTAGATGGAGGCAGAATAGCATTAGGTGCAGAGTATTTCTCAACCTTCAGATACAAGTATACTTGAGAAGCTGGCCGGTAGATTCTCAAGCACATCTCCCTGAGATTTTAATGTAATTTGGCATACATGAGAATTTCTATGTAATTTTTACATCCCCTGTGATTCTGTAGAGTTTCCAAAGGCCCATGCTTTGATTAACACTAGTGTTACAAAAACAGACCAGGGTTTTTGAATATGTAGCTCATTTGTTAGCTTTGTGACCTTGAAAAAATTACATAAAACCTGTCACCTCAGTTTCCATATCTGTAAAATGGAGATTATTATGGAGAGTGAATTTTGTGCTTGGAACTTAAAGTATCACTAGGTTAATGATAGCTGCTGCCATTGTCATCATCACACCACCACCACCATCACCATTGTCATCTCATCATCAGCCATCTTGGTGACAAGAATGCACAAAATAGCTAACAGTGTTAGGCAGCCTGCCTATGAATCGTGTAGACAATGTCTGGGAGTTTATAGGTTCTCAAAGGAATTTGGGCTCAAATAGTTTGGGATATTCGTATATAGAGATGGTACTTGAATTAGACTTTGGAAAGTGAAAAAGATTTTACCAAAGTTGGAAGGTGAAGACTATTCCTTAAAATAAAGAATTCTTTCACAGTAATTCACTTTTGGTTATTTACCTCAGTTATCTCTGCTTATGCTAATTGAGAATAATTAACATAGGTTAGTTGGGATCTTAAGTTTACTCAGGAAAATAAAATGTTAATGAAAATGTACATATAATGTGTTAATATTGTATGATGTGGAAGTCATCAATTTGTATTCACTGTTGCTAATGAAAGCATTTTATTACGTACACATTTTAGAGACTTGGCTGGACACTACTGATTTAGAATATATGCCTTATGCTTACAGCATAAATAATTATAAAACTGAAACAATTTTATAGGTTAAATATATCACAACTGTATAAGCAATAAAAATACAGATTTACAACATAGCATTGCATTCTACCTGATATTTACTTGAATGTAATTTTGGGCTCATAACAAGAATTTGGGCATATCTGCTTTTAAACAGATCTGTTTCATTTTGGCTTGTCTGTACTACTGTGGATGGTGTGATGACTCAGTTCTTCCATCATTTTCTCCTGTTTGAACTGCTGTAAAACTTTCCTTCACACAGTTTACTGTAGCTTCATTTGGCCCTCATTTGGTGTGACTTTATCTCATATATACTAAATCTGTAGGGGAAATACATACACATGTCAGCACATGCACACTGAAACTTGTGGTGGCATTCAGTTATGAGGTCATTTGGATGAACCCAAATAAGCTCTAATTTCAAAAGATTACTTAGTTTTTTGAAAATACAGGATAAATGTGGAGAGCTGCAGGATTTTCTAGAGACCCAATTTGAGAAACACCAAGTCTTTGCATGGTAGATTTGAAGGACTATAACATTTAGTTCTTTTACCTCATTTAACATCAAGAAACACAGCAGCCAATACTTTGAAAACTGTCCTAATTATAGCATTACAGTGGCTTCCTTACACAGTAAAAATAATTTCTAAGTAACTCATCAAGTCATACAAAACTCTGCATCATCTTGCTTCAGCCGTCTGACTGACTTAGCTCATAGCTCTCAGTTCCTTCTTACTTTAAGGATTTGTACTTGCTCTTCTCCCTTTTTGGACAGCTTTTCTCTTGCATCCTCTTGAGTTTGGCAGTTTGATAGCATTAGGTCTCAGAACAGATGCTACTCCTTGTAGTGGTCTTCTTGTTGTCACTTACTCTAAGTATCTATTGCTGTGTAACAAATCACCCTGAATTTGGTGTGAATGACAAACATTTTATTATACTCACAGATATGGTCTGTCTCTGCACCATGATTTCTGAAGCCTTAGGTGGGGTAACTGGAACAATTGAATGGCTGAGTGCTAGAATCATCTGGAGGCGTTTTTACTCATCTGTCTGAATTCAGGGTTGGGATCTCCTGAGGGCTAGGCTCAGCGGGGTCTGCTGAATGGAGTCCCTGGAAGTTGCTGGGACTTCTCTTTGCATAGTGGCTGCAGGGTAGTTAGACTTCATACAGTAGGACTTTTAGAGAAGGTGTTCCAGTGAACTAGGTGGAAGCTGCATGACTGTTGTTTAACTTAACCTTAGAGCTTATATGACTTCGCTTTCATCCCACGCATTGATTGACCCAATCACAAGTCGATCCTAGCCTCAAGGGGAAGAGATACAGACCCTACCTCTTCCTGGAAGGAGTGTCAAAAAATTCAGGGTTATGTTTTTAAACTACCACATCATGTTATATGAAGTAACATCACAATCCTACCTCCACTGACCTTTGTAGCAATAGTTTTATTGTCTTAGTAACATTTCACATGGACTGGAATAATTTTATAAAATAAAATTGTTTTTTATCTGCCCCTCTCGATTAAGATGAAATTTTTATGAAAATAGGCACATATTCCCTTCACTGCTAAATTTTAAGCCCTAAAGTAGTGCCTAGCTCATCATAGACAATAAATACTCACAGAATGAATAAATGTGTGAATTAAAGCCACATACCCAGTTTGTATTAGAGCTGAGACCATCCTAGTATCTTTTCTATTGTTATAATATTTCTCGTAAATTTCCTATATTGATATTTAATGTTGTAAATTATAAATTAAATGTTTCCCTGAATCTCTGTATTTTTGTTTATATTGTGCTTAGTAATAAAATCATGTGACTTTAAAATTCAGTCTTTTTTACTGTTAATATACCACTTCTCCCTTATTGATTTATTATCGATTGATAATAAATCAGTTTTGGGTGATAAATACAATCTGAATGATTTATCACCCAATATTAAATCATTCAGATTATATTACAGCAAAACTAGTGTGAAGTAATATAATGTTTTTGTTTTTGTGACTGAGGTACTGAATCTTCTCTGCCTGGGGCAGTGGTTGTACTGGATGAGTTAACTTAGTGGCAAAAACAGCGATTCTTTTCATTCCCATGGACTCTGGGCTAGAACTTCAGACAGAGCAGCAAGGAGGGACTACCAGTTTGTGCTCCAGGATGTCTAAGGGCTCTTCTGGAAAAAATCCAAAACTGGGGAGTGACTCTATGGCTAGGGCCAGATATCCTCTGGAGCTGTTTTTACTCACATAGCTAGTGGTTGATGCTGGCTGTTGGCTGGGACCTCAGCTGAGACAGTTGGCCAGAACAACCATATGATGATGGGGCCTCTCCAGCTCAGTGGTTGGGTTCCAAAAATGAGCCTTCCAAGAGGCAAGATGTGGAGACTGTCAGTATCTGAAGCTTTGGACCTGAAGTCTGGAATAGTGTCACTTTGACCAAATTTTGTTTGTTGAGGCAGTTCCAAAGAGCCACCTAACCAGGGGAGGGGACATAGACCCTACCACTTGAGAGGAAGGGTGACATCACAATATAGAAAGATCATGTAGGGTGGGATATGTTGCAGCAGCCATCTTTGGGAAATTGACTGTGTAAAACTGGGGGAGCTATAACCTTGAGGGCTTGTCTGTCTGTATCCAGAGGCCTCAGATTAGTCACCACGGTCCCGAGCCTGCTAAGGCCAGTTTCTTGAACAGAGCATGAGTTGTAGTATTTATTAGCTTGAACTAATATGCCGGATTCTAGCTCCTCTCCATACATAGGCAGTCCCAGATTGTTAGGAGCTCCTGTTTCTACTCTCATTTAGATTGAGCCTTTGCACTAGGAGTCCTGCAGGCAGGGAGGAGGAGCGGGGGAGGTTTAATTTTGGGTTCTGGTCTAGGACATGTTGACTGACCAGGTGAGTGTTGCAGGGTCAAGTACTATGCCTGATGAATGTACTTTGGAAATTTGAAAAGAAAGGCTACTCACATAGTAAAGAAGAGAGAGAGGTATGGGAAGAAGAAAAACCATTGTAGGGCCTGCCAGAAGTCGTTCTGGTTTTGTTCAGCTGTGATAATGACCTCTGCTATTTGGAAATTTTGCCCCTTCACTATGTTGCTTTTGTCAAATTACCAAGGATTCATCGATTTTTAGGCCTATATCATCAATAGTAAACCAGATTTACTGATGGTTTTCAAGAATTTCTAGTTACAATTTTTCCTAATTACAGAATCTGTATTGTGCAGCAAGTAACATTGAATTCATTTCTCCTGGTTAGTCCCTGTCCCCCACCCCCCATTTCTCATCCACCTTGTAGGTCAGGATTGGCAAGTAGTGAAATTGTAGAAGGAGCAGGCAGAAGGAAATGAGCAGAAAGAGAACCACATTTCCATGTACAAATAGCATATTTAATTTTATTATAAGACTTTTACTCCAAGTGTTAATATTGTGTAGTATCCCAAAACAATATTTTAAAAGATTTTATGCTTTATATTAAGAGAATGCCATTACATTAGAGTTGCTGCAAAAATGACAGATTATCCTCTTCTCAATAACTTGCGTAAATTTGGCAGGTTCCAGAGATGTGCAAGTAAAATATCATGGCCATACTTAATTTGGTGCTGATATTTCTAAAAGGTGATTACATTGGGATTTCAAATGTATGTACATGCACACACTTATATATGTATATGTGTAACTATGATTTTTTTAAAACCAGAAACTAAAACCTAGAATGTTTTATTTCTAAGCATCTTTTAAAGTTGACAATTCTGTAAATCAGTGCCCAGCATAATGCAGTTTATTTGATTATGGTTTGTGAAGTTTCATCAGTACCATTTGTACACTGTATTGAAGCAGAAGTATGAATTTTTTTTCTGTTTTGTAGAGAGAATGAAACACACTTCTTATGTTAATGGAAGTTGCCTTCTTAATTCTGAATCTTTAGATGGCCTTTCTCTTGCTAATGATACGTGCTTAGCTGTTCCACACTCTGTAGATAATGTTTGATTATTTTGTGTATACTTTCCATAATCAATCACTCCCTAATATTCTCTCTGTCCCCTCCAAAATAAACATTAGACTTGAAGAAATAACAGTTCTAGATTATCTTCTCTAGTGCCCCTCAACTGGGTACCCAAGAAGGGAATGGGGAACAGGGGGAGATTTTGTCCCCTGGGGACATTTGGCAATATTTGCATACATTTTTGGCTGTCAGTACTCAAGGTAGGGTTCTCCTGGCATCTAATGGGTGTGCCGGAGATGTGGCTAAACATCCCATAATACCCAAGTCATCCTTCTACAACAAAGAATTTTTTCACCCAAATGTTAGTTACCCAAGTTGTGAAATCTGAAAAACCAAGCCCACAATTGATACTTTTTCTGTATATCTGGATATTTCTAGTTAATCTGGTTATGAAACTCTAATAATACCTTTTGAGCAGTATATATTTTTCATGTATTTTAAGGGAAAAATTGCCACTTGAAACGTGAGACACATATTCTTTCCTGTTTTTCTATTCAGTTCTTAGCTTGGCAGTTTTACGTTTCTGCCTTTTTTTTTTTTTTTTTACAGTGACATAGATACTTGCAGAGAGCTTACATTGTACAATAATCCATATATTCAACACCTGTAGACTGTCAAAGGACTGTATGCAGCTACTTACCGAACTCCAGGATTGCTTGCATTGTCTGTTGTAGGACTTCTGTAGTTACTAAATTATCAGTCCTCATACAGTACATCACAGGAAGTTGGCAGATACAATGATCCATCTGTTATCACACCCATCAAGTGCATTGGCTCAGAGGGAAATGGCTGCAGATTGAAGCTCAGTGTGAGAGCTAAGTAGTGAGATTCCAAGATGCTTATCATTCTTTCCAGAAAGTCCTTTCTGGCCTTTTGATGAGATTGACTTGCTCATTTCTAAAACTGGCTTTCAGTTTATGCTATCATTATCTTTTCATTAATATTTTCAGAAAAACTGGACATGTTATCAAAGATATTTACTTTTCTGAGAACGAGGTTTCAGAATATCATCTCCCCTCCCCACTGGGAAATTCTTGGTCAGATTGTCATAGAAATGAGCAGTGGGAAATTGAAACTACACAATCTGGGGAGTTTTATTTTTAAAATAGTTGTTCTTCACCCAAATTATAGTAGAGCAAGTATGAAACATTTTTATGTTATTTCAGAGTGGTAAAGAGTTTTTAGTTTTTTTCTTAAACTTGTACAGTGTGATCACCTTCAAAGAAGGAGGCTCTGATTTTCATAGTTTATAAGAAATGCTTAGACTGTTACTTGTGAGTTTAAGAAACCCGTTTGTTTCCTGGAAAGTCATAGATATAATGATACCAAGATCACTTAGAGTCTCTGAGATCTTGTAGACAAAAGCATTGATGCTGTGCTCAGTGGTGCTTTGAGGTTTTGGCGACTACCTGAGAGGTGAATGGGCAAGAGCCATGCTTCCTATGTTGTGAATGGTCTCATTTATACAGAGTTTCCCCCTTGGCAAGGCATAATGTCTCGTTTGGGGAGGCAAAACTCCACTTCCAAATTACTGTCTGTGTATTATGTCTTTTTTAAAAGTTCACCTTCAAAAGGGTGAAATGGTTAGAGAAATAATTAAACAGGACAGCATATGACTAATTGAAAGTTAGAAGGGGCCTCGCTTTTTCCAGACTGAAGGATACAAAATGAATATGAGTAGTGAATAGTTGCTTAGTCAGTCTAAAAAAAGCCATTGTTTGTTTTTCTTCTGTTTTTACCTTCATTTTTAAGCATTGCTGATGAAAATGGGAGTTTTAGTAATCTAATACAGAGTATATGTAATATTTGGGTTGTCCTCAAATACATAAATTTACATCTTTTAAATATTGCCTCTCAAATCAAGAATTATCACTGATTCCCATATATTAAGTTACATTTGATTAAAAATTTATTTTTAAAATTTTTTGAGAAAGAATCACAAAAAGTGGGTATCCATGAATAGGCCAGAGATAATTGAGAATAATGATAGTGAAGCTAATTTCCCAGGAAGAAAATCATAGAAAGCTGATAAAACCTACACAGAAATGATTCTATAGTATTTTTCTACAATTTTTTTTTTGTTCACGTTTTCCTCTGCCTCCCTCAGTTCCTCCCCCGCAAATAAAAGGTTTCCCTGGGCCCATTTGTAGATGTGGCTTCAGATAACTACATAGGACCTTTGGGTAACTGTACCTAATAGATGGAACAAATAACACATTTATTATATCTTTTTATTTGTATGTATACAGTAGTATATCCATGTCAAATGTGAATATAACAACTTAATGTTACTTCATAATTATTTAACTTTGTTATTCAACTTGATGCATAGAATTGAAAGCCATTCGAAATTAGAGGACATTGTGAATTACAAGCAATGAAAAGGCCTCATCAATAATAATAGTAACAACAATAACAACAGCCTATAGAATGATAACTAGAATCAGTCTAGGTAAGACAAAGTTAATTCTATTTTAAAATGTTGTTTATTGGTATCAAAGTTCTATAATTTAGAATTGTCTGACTTGAACACATAAAACTCATAGGAGGCTTACTTCATGACAGTAACTGCTTTAATTTGTGATAGTTCATTGTCATTATTATAAAACCTTTTAATATAATTTTCTTGATTTTCCCCTCAAGAAGTTTTCTCATTAGTCATTCTAATCTTACTAATTATCATAGGTTCAGATAACATTTTATTTTCATTACATCTTTCATTTATGCTTGTTTCTATAGAAATGTTTTTGTGCTTTAATTATGACCCTGTTTGGTTTCCATGGAAACAATATAAAATCATAACTCTGAATGTGTGTGTACAACTTTCCTTAAATTAGGAAAATCAGTAGGAAAAAAACTACTTTTATGGAAGTGTCTATTTTGGTGTTATACATAGTGTCAGAATTCTTAGACACATACTATACCATGCTGCCATGTCATATATAAATCTCTTGTCTGAAAAGTTTAATGTTAACATGTCTTTGAGTGGTGGGTTGCCTTTTGCTCCACTTTGAATCTTTTTGTTTGTGGAAGGTTCTGTGCAGTATAGTAAGCACACAAGTACTGACAACCTCCTTGTGTATCTGGAGGTGACATTCTTCTCTGTGTGTGAAAAGACAGGTAATAAACAAATAAATGAATAATTTATATGGTTATTTGCTACAAAGCAATTGATAAGAAAATGAGTGACTGGGAATGGGCTACTTTAGTTGGGGAAAGCCTCTGGGAGGAGGTGGTTTTTGAGTTGAGACCTGGGAATAAGCCAGCCAGACAAGGGGAGACAAGGGCAAAACCCTTGAGCTCACTTTGTTGGAGAAATGGAAACAAGTCTGGTACCACTGGAACTGGTAAACCAGTGGGAAATGGAAGCGATAGCCTGACATGAGATCAGATGGGACCTTGTATGCCAAGGTGAGGAGTTGAAATTACTAATGTCATGTGAATCTATAAAGAACCTGTGGAAGCTATAGGGGCAGAAGAATGCTATAGAGTGATGGCTCTCTCATGGAGAATGGACTTGCGTGAAAGCAGTGAGAGCAGTTAAAAAGCTTTTGCTTCTTGATAAAGTAGGGTTGTAAAATAAACTTAACAACAGTATCTGTACTTTACAGAGTGTTAGTATATCTTCTGTCCAAACAACATCTGTTTCATGTTTACTGCATTTCTTTTCTTTCTTTTTTTAAAAGATTTTACTTATTTATTTTTAGAGAGAGGGGAGGGAGGAAGAAAGAGAGTGAGAGAAATGTCAATGTATGAGAGATACATCAATCAGTTGCCTCTCACATGCCCCCAACTGGGGACCTGCCCTGAAACCCAAGCATGTTCTCTGACTGGGAATAGAACCAGTGACCTTTTGATTCGCAGACCAGCACTCAGTCCACTGAGCCATACCAGCCAGAGCTGCATTTATTTTTTAGGCTATTTTCTTTATTATCTGATGAATATTTGAATTGTTAAGTCATATTTGGGCTAAGTTCCCCTTTGAATATATGCATATTCTAGTTAGATAGTCATTGTTATTTTAAGGACTGTATACAGGTACTTATATTTAAAATATAGTGCAAAAAGTTTGGTAAAAATTGTAGCATTCATAAATTCTGTTTATTTCATTATAATTCAGATTTGAACACAAATCTTAAAAGTTGTGTTTAGAGTATATATACAGTTGAACTTTTAACCTTGTATTATTTCATATGTATTTTTTGTTTTTGAAGTAAAGTTGGAAACAAGCTTTAAAATTGTGAGCTATAAATATGGAGAATTGCATACAAAATAATAAATAACTGTTCCATAGCCATCTAGTGTATAGCCCCCAAGAAATAAACAGGCACCATAGAAGCTTCCTAAGTACTCCTTCATTAATAAAATGCTCTCCTTTCCCTTTAAGTGGTCAGTGCTAGTTAAAGTAACTTTTAATTGTTATACTTTATAATAGTTAGTTATTAAACTGTGGAAAGAAGAGTCAACGTGGGGCAATACCTGTTGACAAAGCAAGTCGATATTAATACCATTGTGTTCTAAAAGGCCATTTATAAATTAATTATTTGGAAAATATCTATTTTTTTCCCTCATGAAAAACCTATTGTAACTGGTGGATAAAATGTAAGGCCAGCCTATAAAAAGCTGATTTAACATGCAGTACTTAACTTGAGTATTGGTTTGCATTCTGGGTTTTGTGATGAGCATGAATGGATTGGCTAGGACTTGACTATGTAAATTTTTGAAATCTTCACCATCTAACTTGGAAAGCTTCCCATATTCTAGTGCACCTCATTAGAATCATGCAACTTAAGAGCTGGAAAGAGTCTTGAAGAAAGTAGAGAGAGCTACTAAAGAAGCAGCAGAACTAGGGCAGTGTTTCTGGTCTCATTTACACCTTTTCCTTTTCTAGTGGTTTGCAAGTTCTATTCTTTTTGCAAACTCTTTGATTTATGTATGTTTTCAAATGAACTCTCTGTAAAACCCCATTTTTTATAATGGATAAACATATGTTGGAGAAAACTGCAGCAATACTAGTTAACATATGGAGAGAGAAAGGGCCAGACTTGCTGGGGCTCTTCCACAGGGCGGGTAGTACTCCCCCGACCTCCGGGAGAAGCCTCTGCTCTCTTTGTTATCGAACCTACGTGGCCCTTCCCTATCCCAGATTGTGCGCTATCCAGAAGTGCTGGATCGCTGCATCCTCCAATGAAAATGCCATTCTGGCCAAGTTTAGAAAGACAGTAGGATTGAACTAATTCATACCACTGTGTAAATAACTGATTTTCATTTCCCAAGTACCTAGAGTTTTTAAAATTGAATTGTGTTAATGCAGAAGACTCTAGTAATGTCTAGTAATGTTTGAAACACCTATATGAAGTAAAAATGTTGGCAGTGTTGGAATATTTAGGTCATTTATTAATTTTTTTGCTTATGAGTTGGAAACTGCTTAGCTTGTTAAAAGTTTTGGGTAAAGACAAATTTTTCCTGGAGATGTTTCAATTTAAAGTTTTGAAAACCATTTATTACTTTCCAATAGGTTGTTTTGAATTAAAAACCAAGTTCATTTTGGAGACTTGAAAGGAGAATTATATATTCTGGGTTTTAAAAGTGAAGAATAATAAATTTGTGATTCTTCTACCAGACTAATATAATAGAAACTCATGTGTGAACTAAGTAATCATTTATTAAAGTAAAATGTTCTGATTACTAAGAATTCATTTATATTAAAATTTTAAAGTTAAGTTTTTTTATCTGATGACATGTTTGATATTTTTGATGGTTTTGTATTTCCAAACAGAGATGGCAGGGTAAGTGTATAGAAGTAATTTTTAATTAGTTTTGGGGGAGTAGTCATGCTTTTTATACAGTACAAAAAAAAAACAACAAAAAAAATAAGATGGAAGTGTAGGTAGACCCACTCCACCTCCTTACGCAACCACAGAAAGGAATTACAACTAAATCTCAAAACAAATAACACCCAGAACTGACAGAAAATTGCACTGTGTGGAAGTCTGATAACCAAAGATTTAAAGAAGCCACATTTATCCAAATGGGTAGGAGGGGTGGAGTCGTGAAGATCGGGGAAAGAGGCAAGGAGATGCGGTGTGGAGTGGAGAGGTGGCACAGTGGCTGAATGGGCCCAGGCAGTCCCACATTTGCAGGTGGTAGATAAAAATCGGGAGGGGTACCTTGAGAGTGAGTGATTCCAGCCCTAGGTCAGACTACATAGCCCAGGGTTCCAGTGCCAGGAAGATAAGTCCCCATAACTTCTGGCTATGAAATCTAGTAGGGTAGGGATGGTGGAAGAAACTGCTGGATTTTCAGAAAACTTCTCTTAAAGGACCCACACAGTGTATGTTTTAACACCTACTCTGGGGTTCAGCACCAGGACAGCCGCTGAAAGGGTGCCTGTTGCATGCAGGGAGTGGGTATAGTGACTGGAAATGGGTGAGTGCTGGGCAAACCCCCAGAAGCCAGACAGCAGGTTAGGCCCTTCTGTGAGCCCTCCCCTAATCCCTCACACAGAGCCAGGAAGCACTGAGGTGGGTTGCCCTGGTGATTACCTAAGGCTCTGCCCCACAAAATTTATAGTTGCATTTTACATGGAGTCAAAGCAGCTCTACCTAATACACAGAGACAAACACAGGGAGGCTGCCAAATTGAGGAGACAAAGAAATATGGCTCAAATGAAAGAACAGAAGAAAACCCAGAAAAAATAACTAAATGAAACAGAAATAGCCACCCCATAAGATGCAGAGTTCAAAACATTCATGATCAGGGTGCTCAGAGAACTCCTTGAGAATAGCAACAACATAATGGAAGAAATGAAGGTTACACTAAGTGAAATAAAGAAAAATCTACAGGGAACTAACAGTGGAGGGAAGGAAGCTGGGATTCAGATCAGTGATTTGAAACATAGGGAAGAATAAACATTCAACCAGAACAGAAAGAAGAAACAAGAATTCAAAAGAATGAGGATAGTATAAAGGGACATCTCCAAATGTGCCAACAGCTGAACCATAGAGATGCTAGAAGGAGAAGAGGAAGAGCAAGACATTAAAAACTTAACTAAAAAAATAACAAAAGAAAACCTCCCTAATTTGGCAAAGGAAATAGACATACCCATCCAGGAAGCACAGGGAGTCCCAAACAGGTTGGACCCAAAGAGGACCACACCAAGACATTTCATAATTAAAATGCCATAGGTAAAAGATGAAGAGAATCTTAAAAGCAGAGTTATGCATACAAAGGAGTACCCATAGACTATCAGCTGATTTCTCGAAAGTAACTTGGCAGGCAGAAAGGACTGGCAAGAAGTAAAAGTGATGAAAAGCAAGGACCTACAACCAAGATCACTATATCACTGTAAATGATGGCAAAGCTATCATTCAGAATGGAAGGGCAGTTAAAGTGCTTCCCACATAGTATAGCTAAAGGAGTTTATCATCACCAAGCCCTTATTACGTGAAATGTTAAAGGGACTTATTTAACAAAAAGAAGGAAATCAAAACTGTGAACATTAAAAAGGCAACATATTCACAACTATCAACAACTGAATCTAAAAAACAAACAAAGCAAACAACCAGAACAGGAACAGAATCATACGTATAGAGATCATTTGGAGGGTTATCAGTGGTGGGGGCGGGGACAATGTGGGAAAAGGTGCAGGGTTTAAAATGCATAATTGGTAGGAACAAAATAGACAGGGGGATGTTAAAAATAGTACAGGAAGTGGAGAAGCCAAAGAACTTATATGCATGACCCATGGACATGAACTAAGTGGGGGAATTGCTGGAAGGAAGGTGTGTGTACTGGGTGGAGGGGGGGAAAGTGGGACCACTGTAATAACATAGTTAATAAAATATACTGAATAAAAAAAGACCAAAAAAATAGAGAGGGAGACCTGGACACTTTCAGAGTAGAAATTGTATAGATATTATCCTCTGTAATAAGACTTCCTGCTTTATCCCAAATGATAAAAAATTTAAATGTGTAATTCTGATATAGTGTGGCACACATCTGACTTCTCTTCAAAACACAGTTTAATTAAATGCAAGTTTTAGTTCACTGGTTCACTTACAGACACGTGAAAGATAGGCTGCAGGTTTCCCGGTTTCTAACCTGGTGTGCTAGCACAGGTCAGGAAACTCTAATATCCAACAGCTGGAAATTGCCCAAGCATTTTTCTGTTTACCAAAACTTGTTTGTGCTACATAACCATTTTTTGAAATGCTATTTTACGTCTCACAGTTTTGTGAGCCAGGCTTAACTTTTTCTACTATTTGCTTTTATTTGGCCCTTTACTCTTTTAACAGAATTTCACATGTGCAAATGTTTTGCTATTTTGTAACACATTCTTAGTGTAAAATACAGTAATGTTATAGAAAACTTTAAAAAGGGACTAATAGTTTTTAAAAATGTTTAATTATACAGCATCTGCTAACCTTGAGAAAATACTTTCCATTGTTTTAACTGTAATCTTTCAGTTACTGGCTAATACATATTTATTTTTCTGTCAATTACTAAACTCACCATAAACAGCCACCCAGTATCACATACGAGTGAGTATGCATGAACCCACAGGAGACTGCAAGCTGTACGGGTGTGGAGAAGTGGTTCACTTTTCAAAATCCCCTAAGAAAATTGACTCTGCATGTTGTCAGTATGTTGTGATTTGTGACTTTTATTTTTTCAGTGTAAGTTAGGGCTTTGATATTTACAGATTGTAACCTATGCCAGGCCCAGTGATTGATGGAAGTTGGGTTAAATGATAGACTGATACAAAATAATTATTCTGCATTCCTGTTTTTAATCAGAATTACATTTTTATTACTGTTTTATTTAAAATCAAAAGCAGGTGTTCTGTTTTGGCCTAGCATTTTATATAAAGGGGGACAAATTATTTTGTAAAGTAAGAAAATGGAAAAAGAAAAAAATTAATACTACTGTTGAATTTTGTAGTTCTATGGCAAAAGAAGTGGAGAGAAAAATTAAAAATTAACAGTTAAAATGACAAAAGCATTCTGTAATTTTTACCTCCAAAGAATTGGATATATAGAATGGGATTGTTCAATAAGTGTCCACTCTATTTGCCCATAGATTGTCTAGCTTAAATACAGGCTGAAGTACCCCGTTAGGTCTCAAGGATTTGGCACTGAGTCTGATCTAGAGAAACCTTTGTGTACAGAGTCTTCATGGTAGTTCTCTCTCTCTCTCTCTCTCTCTCTCTCTCTCTCTCGTTCTCTCCCTCTTTCTCTCTCGTTCTCTCCCTCTTCTTCCCTCCCTCTCTCTCTCTTTCTCTTTTTGTAATTTTTGCTACATTTGCTATTCTAACCTGCAGTCAAAAAAATAATTATTGTGTCAGTATGACTGGCAGCTCATATAGGAAAAATATGCTGTCTCTTAATCAAAGGTGATTACAGCTTTTTCCTATCTATAAATGCACTTGTTGTGTAACGAGAATGCATTAGTCTCAGACTGATGTATGAAATGAAAGGCAGCAAGAAGCAACACCATTGTTATCACTCCAGGCGTGTCTAATGAATCGTGTTTCCATGTTCTCTCGGTCACGCAGTAGAATGCCCTCGGTTAGGGCTAAGCCTTCTGTAAAATGCTCTTTAAGATTATTGTAGCAAGAACAGAAATGTTGGATGAGTGGGGCTGGGGAGAGAATACCAACAAGACAGCTGCATTTCAAACAGTTACAGCTGCAAGGATTACTCACTGTAATAGCAGTGACAGACAACAGACAACTGTTTGAGCGTTAGTGTAAAAGGCAGTTTGGGGACCTGCCCTCTCAGACTTTTAGTAGCAATCTGGGGCTGTGTGTGTGCGCATGTGCACGTGTATGTGTGATATTTCAAATCAGGTTGTGTTGAAGCGTGGGTGGAAATATTTTTAATTTTTACTGATCATTTGTGTCATTGTTGAAATCAGTAGAGTCATACTGGTGAAAGTAGTTATCTTAAATGAAGTTTATAAAATGTTTATTTTGTAGTATTGATGGATTTAAGTATAACTGTTCGAGCTGAATCACATATCTGGTTTTCTTTCTGTAAATGTAATTTTATCCTGTGATTCCTGTCCTAGCAGTGATCTTTCTTGTAATTTCTGAGCATGTTGTTTTTTAAAGCATGTAGTTGTTTAGCTTTTTTTAAAAAAATCTATTTCAAATGTGATGTATGCTTGCCGAGGAAATGCATACTCCTCAAAATCTGGAAAATACACGGAGGCAAAGAAAAATAATTGTTCTAGCAACTTAAGAAGCTCTTAAATTGGATGGCTCTTCTTCTAAGTCTTTATTTGTTGATGCTTATTATATATCAAAATTAAGAGTATATTCATAGCTTTATAGGGTAAATAAGTAATCACTATTTAAAAATCTTTAAAAGCAGTAGCAAATGGGGACAAATTTTGTTCTCAAAAGTCATAACAGCCATTATGCAAGTTTTCTTTTTCTCTGTGTAGCTATTAAAGTAACACTGTGGCCTGGCTGTTTTCTGTAGCACTTGTCTTTTGAAGGCCTTGTTCAATTTATCTAGAAATTTACTTTTATGGTTTCCTTCAATTTAAAATTTAGTGGCTTTACATGGAGTTCTGTGATCCATTGAAATGCTAACTTGGGTCATGTCTCAACTGCTACAATGCTGTGTGGAAACCATCATTAAAATTCCGATTATCCTGTAACTGGCAGAGAACCCATGCTGTCAGACTCCTTAGTAAGACATTGTGCTGTTAAGATTTGAATCACAACTCTGCTTCTGTCTGATGAATATTATTAGTGTTCATAATCATTTAAAGTTGCAAATAGGTCAAAACAAATGGAGCATTTTGATACACATCTTCTATCCCTAATTCTCATTTGATTAATTGACACTGGGAAAGTTAAAATCCATTTTCAACACAGATGTGATAAGTGATACCAAATATGCTACATACACAAGCTATTCGAGGAAGCCAGAGCTCTAAGTGGGTTGAATTTGATATAAGTAATAAGTCCATTTAGTTATTAATGATTTCAGATATAGATTTTACAAGCCAATATATGTTGGCACAGCTGTGATCAATCAATAGTGTTGTATATAATAGGATTTTATGGGTATAATGCTATATTTTAGAATTAACATAGCATTATGCTACTTTGTTACTCAAATTTTTGTATGTCATTTTAAGCAGATACTTAAAAATTCTGTATATACTTATCTTTAAATTTCATTTGATCCAACCCATGAAATAAATTGATAAATGTTTTCTTATTATGTCTTTGTAGTGCAATTCTTAGGTAGTACATGTAATAATTAAAAACAGTATTTAAAAACTGATCTTGCTTTATATATTGCAGATAAAGGTGAAAACAAAGGCAGTGGGGCCGATTGGTGGCAGACCTGTTCTATCTTTAGCAGTTTGTCACTGAAATCTAACTGGGAAATAATCGTGTTTCCTGGGCCTTGCTTTAATCTATTTGTATTTCTGGAGTTTGGAGCAAAATTTGATTTTCAGTAATTTTAATGGCTGAATAAGGAGTGTCATCCCTGAACGGGTCCCTCCCCCTCCAATATTTGCACTGGCCAATGTGGTTACTGAACTCAATGTTCTGGATAATAGGTTTCATTAGTTTTGATGCCTGAGGTAAAAAAGCAGTAGGTGGGAGTAAGAAGTGTTTTTGATGTCTAGACCTTCATTTCAGCTGTTGCTGCAATATGATACATTAAAAGGAAATATGTATCATAGCTCAGAGGAAATATGTGTTCTTTGAAAGTATTTCTACTTTTAAACTGTGCAAGGCAGGGTGACCTGAATTCTAAATGGATGAGCTTGAATTTCTTAAAGGTTTCACAATCTTTATGCTCCTCCCTATCCTATTGCATTCCCCCCCTCTCATTTTTCCCCTTTAAGTGAAGTGTGTCAGTTTCATTTGTCGAATTGGGAGGTATATCTTTCCAAGGTCTCTGCTGGGAAACATACAATCGTGGAAGTATGTGCTGCTTTGATATTTTGCCATAGTGAATCTCCCCCCCGAAACTTTTGTATGGTTTTTCTTTCAGAGAAGCTTATTAATTCTGCAAAGAGCCATGCTTTGCAAAGTTAATAGTTTTGTATTACAGTTTGTGAGGATTTTGAAAAATTATTTGGGCACTTAGCAATACTTAGTGCTAATTAAACTTTCTAAAACACTATATTCTGCAAAAAAAACTTTATATAGTATTTTTGCAATTTAAATATTTGATTATGAGGATTACTATTTTAAAAAAGGTTGAATAACAACAATTTAAAAATATTCTGATTATAGCTTATACAATATAAGTGAGATAACTTTAGTACCAAAAATAGGGTTTTTTATAAATAGGCAGCTGTAGTGGTACTTAGTTTTATTTTTTTAGCTTTAGTGTGGCTGTCATAGACCACATAACAGCAGGAGGATGTTTTAATTTAGGAATTCTTTGTGTTGGTTGATGCTTGCCACTCCTTTATTGTTCACACATTTTAGGTCTCTTGGTGCTTTCTTTTCTGATAGTGTTGACAAATGTTAGAAAAATTATCTTCTGTTATATGTAAATAGGTTTATGAATATAAACTATAGAGATTGTCTTCTTGCAACTTTATATTCTGAAGTAATTAATATGCATTTAAGTTGCAACTTGAAAGATCAAATGAATTAGAAAGGCTTTTTTTAAAAAAAAGTGTGTCCCAAAATATGTTCCTACAATCTCCCAAGACAGTGTGCCCTTGGGAGATTGTAGGTTCCGTAGAGACAGGCCCCAGCACCTGCAGGCCTCATGAACTTCTTGGCAGTTGCTCTGTTTTCTCAGTCCACTTGGAAGGGAGATAGCAAATTAAGTAGTAAGTGCATCTTACATCATTTATAGAAACTTACCTACATTGACTACTTTCCCCTACCCCATGCCAAAGGATGCTTTCTGAAGAATCTCAATATGAAGCAAATGAAGTGTTGGTTTAAATTTTACCTTGGGAGGAGGGTGTCTTAGATAAATTAGCCTAAGAAGCTATTATGTGATTTTCTCTGACTTTACCATGGAGCTGTACAAATAGATTGCAGAAGCAATTTTAATTTTGTTTAACTTTTGAAAAGGTTACTTGCAGCTATTTAGAAAACATTAATTTAAAGAGCGAATGGTGGATTCAAAGGGTAATTTAACTTCAGTGTTGAAAATTACCTTTCTAGCCAGTACTAAGAGTAAAAGAGGGGGATGAGGTGGGTTAGCTTAACACTAACCATATGGAGAAGCACAGTTTTATGGAAGGAGCACGGGTGTTAGAGTCAGAAAACTTGGGTTTGCATCTCATCTTTGCCACTAATCCTCTTAACCTAGACATAAGGAGTTTATCATGTCAGATGAGCACATGTTTATGAATATCTGAAATGTCCTAGTCACAGCAGCTATGAAAATAAACTGCTTTGATGAGTTTAATTAATGGAATAATTACTATTTCTAAAAGTAGATATAAAATACATTTAATCATGTTGGCTGCTGAGTATAGTAGTTATGTTTCACTCTATATTCTTGAACTTTGGTTATGTTACCTTGGGCAAGTTTAAGATTTTTAAGCCTTAGTTTTCTCATTTGTATAATGGAGAATAAACTGTATTGGTCAGAATTCTTAGTCACAAACTAAGAAAAGGAGTTGATTAAAAGGATTTTGGGTGTTCAGAGAACTCTTTGGCACTTCTAGGGTCATTGCTGCATAGTTGGTTTGATGAGAAACTAGTGCTATCACTACAGCATCACTAGATGCCATGGAACCGATGCTACTACTTGTAGTGCCCACCGAAAGATCTTTGTCCTTTATCTCCGTTTTGTGTCTCCAGGTCCAGGGTCAGAAGTGTGGTGCAGGAATATCTAGTGAAGTTTAGTATATATAACCTTGTCCACATTGCCAGAGGATATGGGAAAGAGAGGATCAGTATTTTCAGCTCTTGTTAGGGGGTGGTCATCTTTGACCCCAACCAGAATTCATGAAGTAGGCAATCATCAGTGAAAGGAAGATGTCAGATGCTGAGTGGCTAAAGTGGATGCCACATGTTCTTTACTCTGTCTCATAGTGTTGTGGTGAAAAGTTCTCTGCCCCTCCCCGCACCCAGCTCATTTATGTATAGTGTTCTTGATTTAAAACTTGACACATAGAATAAAGCCTCAGAAAATGAACAAGGTTCTTTTCTGGATAGAAAACCGATCTTAAAAAATAGAAGTTATTTTATTATTGTCATTTTGAAATAAAAGACTTTTAAAAAAATGTATTGATTATGATATTACAGTTGTCTCATTTTTTCTCTCCTTTATTCCCCTCTGCCCTGCACCCCCTTCCCACCTGCATTCCCCTATCTTAGTTCATGTCCATGAGTCATACATATAAGTTCTTTGGCTTCTCCATTTCCCATACTATTCTTGACCTCCCCCTATTTTGTACCTACCATTTATGCTTGTTATTCCCTGTACCTTTTCTTCCATTCTCGCCCCTTCTCCTCCCTACTGATAAGCTCCCACATGATTTCCATTTCTGTGATTTCTGTCCCTATTCTAGTTGTTTGCTTAGTTTGTTTTTGATTTAGTTTTTTTAGGTTCGGTTGTTGATAGTTTTGAGTTTGTTGTCATTTTACCATTCGTATTTTTGACCTTCTTCTTTTTCTTAGATAAGTCCCTTTAACATTTCATATAATAAGGGCTTGGTGATGATGATGAACTCCTTTAACTTGACCTTATCTGGGAAACACTTTATCTGCCCTTCCATTTTAAATGATAGCTTTTCTGGATAGAGTTTTGCCTGCAAGGTTTCTTTTGAGAAATCAGCCGAGAGTCTAATGGGAACTCCTTTGTAGGTAACTGTCTCCTTTTCTTTTGCTGCTTTTAAGATTCTCTCCTTATCCTTAATCTCAGATAATGAAATTAGGATGTGCCTTGGTGTGTGCGTCCTTAGGTCCAACTTCTTTGAGACCCTGAGCTTCTTGGAAGTCTGTTTCCTTTGCCAGACTGGAGAAGTTCTCCTTCATTAGGTTTTCAAATAAGTTTTCAATGTCTTGCTCTTCCTTTTCTCCTGGTACCCCTATGATTCAAATGTTGGAATATTTAAAATTGTCCTAGAGGTTCCTAAGCCTCTCCTCATTCCTTGTTTCTTCATTCTGTTTTGGTTGATTGTTTATTTCTTCCTTCTGATCCAAGCCATTGATATGAGTCTAGGTTTCCTTCCCCTCACTGTTGGTTCCCTGTGCATTTTCTTTTATTTCACTTTTCATAGCCTTCACTCTTTCTTCTGTTTTGCCACCATACTCAACCAGTTCTGTGAGCTTCCTGATTACCAGTGTTTTGAACTCTGCATCTAATAGGTTGGCTATCTCTTCATCACTTAGATGTATGTTTCTGGAGCTTTGATCTTTTCTTTCATTTGGGGCCCCCCCTTTTTTTTTTTGGTCTCAGTGCACCTGTTACATAGGAAGGGGTGGAGCCTTAGATATTTGCCAGGGTGGGGCAACCTATGTTGCTGTGTTTTGGCACTGTACGTGGGGGAGGGTCTGAGAGAGAACAGAGCTGCCTGCTCCACTCTTAGCCAGCTTTCAGTCACTTCCTCCACTACCCACAAGCAAATTGGGCCCTTCTGGTGCTGACTCTGAGGCTGGTCGGTTTGTGTATATTCTGGGACCTTCTGGGTCCCTCCAAGGAACTCTCGTGTGAGGCTGGCAGTTTCTTCTGCCGCCTCAACCCCCACAGGTTTTTATAGCCAGAGGTTTTGAGGCCTTAGTTCCCCACACTGGAACCCTGGGTTGCACAGTCTGTCTCACTCCCCAGTTGTTCTTCCCAGTTTATCCCCATAGAAATGTGGGACCGCCCAATCCACCAGCCACTTCCTCACCTGCCCCGGTCCTCCAGCTGCCCTGCAGCCTTGCTGCGAGTCCTCTCCACCCCAGCTGCCTATCTCCACCCCTCCTTCCAGTCTGGGTGAATGTTTCTTCTTTTAACCCCTTGGTTGTCAGACTTCCATACAGTTCGATTTTCTGGCAGTTCTGGTTGTGAGTTTTTTTTGTTTTGTTTTGTTTTTAAATGTTGTCCTTCTTTTGGTTATGCATGGAGGCAAAGTGTATATACCTACGCCTCCATCTTGGCCTGAAGTCCTGGATTTAACATGTGTTTTAATCCTGTCAGGATTTTCTCTGGTGAATGCTTTTGTCAAGATAACAAGTAGAAGGGAGAGGAAATTTTCTTCTACAAATGTCTTTTCTATCCTTCCAATTTTTTGCTATCTCGAGTTGAATTAATACAATTTAAAAGAAAATTAGCTATCATCTTTAGGGTGTTTTATATCTTTTCATGTATGAAAAGAACATTAGGAATGCATGGGCATTGTCAGTCTATTGGATTCTCTTGGTGTTAGTTACTTGTGGCTCAATGTTATAATATATTTCAAAGGGAAGTACAGTATTTACCCAAATGTCAAACATTAATGAAATTATGAGTTTAGGAAATAAATTGGTGTTATATTAAGATTTAATTTTCTGATATTCTCCCTAAAATCATGTCCTTAAATCCTGTTCAGGTAATTGCCTTCAAAACATTTAAAAAGTTTTGTGTAACTCTGACATTATTGGGTATTTTTCCTTTTGATTTTCCCTGTGAAAATACATGTGATAACCTTGGTATTAATTCTGTTTAAATACCTTTAAATAGGACTTTAACAAAATTAGTCTTTGTAACACTATAAGGTAGAAAGATTGATTTGAGAATTTCAAGTGACTTTAAACTTGGAATAAGCAGGTTGGAAAGACTTCTGTGGGAGAGGGAGTCTATTCCATGTCTGTATTTCAAAGACTTTAAAATCTAAACACATATTTCCTTCAGTATCTTGTATTTTATGACTTTGAAATATTTGCCTTCCTTCTTCTGTTTCAGTATGAAATAATTTATTTACATTTACTCATTCACTTTGCTTTAGAAGAAATGTAAAGTTTGTTTTTATTTGGATGCCTGCTTATTGGTTCATTTTTCTTTTTTTTTTCAGTTGTGGAAGAGGGACTTTGGGAAAATGGCCTTTCCTATGAATGTCGGACGCTACTCTTCAAAGCGATCCACAATCTGTTAGAAAGGTAAGAGAAGGAACGGCGCCAAGGTGGTTGTGAGAAACCTCAGTGTAATGCTAGGCACTCAGAGGGTTCCTGTAGTCCTTAAAATGCTTTCATGAAGCTTTATAAAAATAAAATTTTATAAATCTCTTTTATATTGATACAATTTCAGAGTGAGAGAATTTTCAGGAATAGCACAAAGCACTTCATATATCCTTTTACACAAATTTACCGGTAGTTTTTATTTGCCCAGTTTGCTTTATAATTAATTAGTATGATTGCTTGTCCTAAAACCTTCTCCCCTGGGTGTGTGTGTATGCTCACACATGTGTGTATAACACACACACACATTATTCTCTGAACCATTAGCATCATTTGCATATATTGGTAAAATACCATTATCAAATCTGTAGTTCACTTCCAGTGTTATCAGTTGTCCAGTTATGTTCTTTATAGCTTCACCTTCCTTCCCCAGGATCCAGTCCATGATCATGCGTTATATTTAGTTCACATGCTCTTTAAGTCCACAAGAGTTCCTTAGCTTTTCTCTTTCTTTCTTGACATTGACATTTTGAATGAGTTCAGGCCATATGTTTTATATGAAGTCCCTCAATTTGATATAGTTTCCTCATGATTAGATAGATTTAGGTTATGCTTTTTAGTAGGAATACCATAGAAGTGATATTGTGTCCTTCTCAGTGTATCATAGTAGGAGGCCCAGGATTTCAATATTTCATTTTTAATGACATAAACATTGTTGATCACTTGTCTGAGGTGATAATTTTGCTAGGTTTCACCAGTGCAAATTAATAAGTACTTGTTAACTATATTGCTTAATTCTGTCTTTATAATTAATCATTTTGTGGCCAAATCCAAAGAGATTGTATAATAATCCTGTTATTAAATTTTGACTCACTTGTTTTAGCCTCTATTGGTGGTCTTTGTCTAAATTAGTTATTACTTCTATGGCTGTACTGTTAATTTTCAAATGCTACTGTGCCTTCTACTTTTATTAGTTGCCATTCTATTGAAAGGAAGAGTTTTCCATTTCTCCCATGTACAACTGTATTTATGTCTTTATCTCCCTTAATCTTTATCTCTGTATAAATTTGGAAAGTGGATTTCTGTGTTATCCAATAGCTTATAATTGATTACCATTATTTATTTTGATGCTTGAGTTCTTTCACATTTGGCCAGGGGAAGCCCCTTAATGATGGCTCCTATGTTTTTTGAGTTGTTCTCATCATTGTTTGAGCTCTTGTTACTTCCTGGCATAACAGTATGTTCAGGCTCAGGGTTGTGTTTTAAGGGAAGAACTAGATAAGAAAGAATGAGTTAGTTCTATGGAAAATCTTTTCCACCTCTCTTCCTGAGTTTATATATAGTACTTCTAGGTGGTCATAAGACATTCTAGTATCATTGTTTCTTATCTAAGCTATTGTCTAGGGTAGTATCACTATACTATCACTGCTTAGGATTTTTAAGCTACAGTTGATAAGTTGTCATCATTTAAGTCACTCAGAAAGACCTTTCCCACAATATTTACCTGTATTTTCATTCTGAATTTTAGTTCCTACCTCTGTGATTTGGAGTAGACATAGAGGCTACCTGTTACTAAGGGCAGTATATTTTAGAAGCATTGGCTTTATGAGTTGTATTAATACTCTTACATATTCCAGAATATGTAAGAGAATTTGGTAATTCTCTCTCCTACTGCAAAAGAGAACAAAATCCAAGCATAGTACATACAAGGTCCAGGAAAATCTGGAAATTTTACTGTTTTCATAATCTTCTGCCAGAATCAATCTCTTATATCTATAAAGTAATTAATGTATCTTTAAACACAATCCTTTTCACATAAGTTTTTAATTTATAAGGGACAAAGTACCTATTTTAAAAATTGTATTTGCTGTGTTATTTTTTATAATTTAATTTAACAAAAATACTAATGAATTTGTGGTTGAATTGTATTTTCAGTTTATTATTTTTTTTAATTTTAAAAAAGATTTTATTTATTTATTTTTAGACAGGGGAAGGGAGGGAGAAAGAGAGAGAAACATCAATGTGTGGTTGGTTCTCGTGTGGTCCCCATTGGGGACCTGGCCTACAACCCAGGCATGTGCCCTGACTGGAAATCGAACCTACAACCCTTTGGTTTGCAGCCTGTGCTCAATTCACTGAGCTACGCAAGAGCAAGGCTAGTTTTTTGTATTTTAAATGGTAGCATGTTTTGGGTGGGAGAAATTAGAAAGCAGAAAGCAGAAACACTGGGAGAGGAGAAATGCAGATAATTCATTTATTCTGTGCTCATGAGTACAGAATTGGTGATAAAAACTGAAGTCCAGGTCAAAATGAATTATTTTATAAGAAAGTTAATTGTGACATATGCAATATGCCTTGTAATAAAAGCTTGGGATAGTTCTAAAGGACTTTAGGTTAGACCTTGGTTTGATTTCAGGATCTGTTACTTGGGCCAGTTACCCTAACCTCACTAAGTCTTAGTTAGTGCCCTTTAAATTAAGTATAGAAGCATTGGTTTCTTGCGTTCTTGCTTGGTGGTATATATGATGTACATTGAATAATATTCGGCCTATTGTTAATGTTCAATAATTATTAATTCCTTTATGCCATAAATATTATTTTGCATATTTTGACTTCAATCATCTTATAAGATTTTATTTTGAAACAAATAAAACAATGCTTATTTTAGAAAACAATAATCAAACCGGCTCTTAAAATGAAAATGTTGTGATTTTTTTTTGAAAAATTGTAGTTATTCTTTTGTGCTTTAAAATAACTTTTAAGTATCTGTGTTCTATGAATGAAAATTACCCTACTTATGAGGCAGGGAAGCATTTTAAATGGTTGTTTTTAGCATTCTTTATTCACTGCCAATAGAAAGTGGATTGGCTAATACACGCTTGCCCTTTTGTTGTTCTTATAGCTTAGACCATTTGCTGTAACTTAGTTACTGTTTACAGCCTCAGTTTATTGAAATACAGTTTACTCTCATTTTCAGCAATTTTCTGTTATGCCATTCCATTTCCATTCAGATAACATCCACGTGGTTTCCCAGTGTGGATGTTTTGAATTTCTGGCATAGAAAGCCAGAAGTAGTTATTGAAACAGATCACCAAGGAATTATCCCTTGAAGGGTATTTGTGCTTCCTGAACCATTTTTTTTTTTAGTTTGCCTATTAAAAGCTTGTACAAGTGATTTATTTTTTCAACTTTTTACTTAAGCATACAGATTTAATTAAAAGGGAATTTCGTGAAGGACCTTGAGAGCTCTCACTTTATAGCTAAGCAGGAGGCATATACAATCAACCTATCTTCCAAAAGGTGGTGTTGGTTAGTGTATACAGAATCATAAGTCACTGCATTGGTTTATTAAAAATAATTTCACTACAGAAATTCAGGTAATGTTGTGGACTTCACACAGAATAAGAATTTCATGTCTAGTTGCTGTTGATTGGTACTGAGGTAAAACTGTATTGATACAGTGTAGAGTATTTTAGATTCTAGGGTAATATGATTTCAGATATTTTATCATTCATTTACTCCTTTCTTCTATAACTCTTCACTGTTTGCATATGTTATATTGTGTACGTGTGCCAGTGTTATATCTGCCATAAAAAACCACACACACACACACACACACACACACACATCAGGGCTGCTTATTCATGAGCTTTTTCCATTGAGGGTTCCTATGGAAGCTAACATATCTGGCTTTAATTTTATATATCTCTATAGGAGCATACATTTCTAGAAGTCCATTTTTTCACAGCCTCCAGAGACAGATATTTTGGGTCTTGGCTCTGCCAGTTGTGTAACTGTATGATTTGGAAGAGTGACTCAAGCTCACTGAGCCCCTGTTCTTTACCTATAAAATGGCGAAGGACTGTTTTGCTCAACACGGAGTTCAGTAATGGTTAACTGCTGTTACTGTCAGCCACTGGAAGTGTTGGTGTCAGTTTTCAGAGTCGGGCACAACATTAAAAGTCAGTCTGTTTATCTAGGTGATTCTGGAGTCCCATTCTATAATACCCTTTTTATGTGCTCATGTATTCTTTCCTGGAATACTCTGGTTATATGAGCACAGCTTCCCAAAGAAGGTCTTTTCATCTGTGGAGAGCATTCATTGTTAGAAAGTCTTTCTTATGCTGAGCAGAAATCTGTCACCCTATAACTTCATTTCTTATCTTAATTCTTTTCTTTGGGGTCATGTGTAATTTATCTAATTCTACTTGCATGTGGTTCTCATTCTACAACATTGAACCCCCAACCTTTCCTTCAGTCTTCCAGATATTTCTCTAATCAGTCCCATTCTCTTCATTTTGGTTGCCACTGGCCTACTTTTAAGGTATAATGTGTTTCATGAGGTTTTGCAGTGGCCTCTTTCACCAATCAGGTTAGGCTCAGTTATGCTTCAGAAACAAAAGACCTGAAAGATCTTACTATCTTACAACAATTGAGGTTTATCTTGCTCATGCTGCTTGTCCATTGTGAGTCCTTTACTACAGCACTGTCTTTCCTGCGGGCAGGAATCATGCTGACAGGGCAGCCCTGTCAAAGATTTGCTGAGCTCTTTGCAGTGAGGGCAGTGGTGTAATAGCCCATTGAAGCCTCTGTTCAAAAGTGGCGTATGTCATTTGTGCTCACATTTTACTGGCCAAGATATTTACCACCAAAGTCAAAAGGATGAGAAAGTAATATCAGTTAGTGGGAGGCACCAACATCTCATGGCCAAGCTTGATGTCAGTGAGAGAGGGAAGGGATAGCACATATTTGGGAAAAGGGTGCAGTCTACCATCCTATCAATTAAGGCCATCTCCCTTCTAATAATCTACTCTACAAACAGGTGTAGGTTGTGTTACCTTAACACAGATATATTTCTAAAGCACAATTATGAATGTATTTATACATGTTTTTAAAAACTGAGCCATATTGGCTGCTTTTGGTATTTTTTTCTTTTGTGAATTCTTAGAATTTCAATATTTGAATATTTAGGCCTTCCAACTATTATAATTTTAGATCATGCAGTCATCCTTTTTATTTTCCTTCCTGAGAAAGTAATATGAGCTTCCTCTTTTCTTAATGATTGATTATCTCTTTCTGGCAAATTGCCCAGAATGATGACATATCATTAATTTGCTTTTTATTTACATAGAATCTCTGCTAATTTGACTTGATTCTTCCCCTTTCGTCCTCTCCTTCCTTCCCTCTCCATCTGTTGTACTAGTTCAGATTGTTTTTCATCAGGTTTTGCAACTTAGCGGGATTTTGTTACATATTTGTAATGAATTTATCAAAGGTTACTCTTAGTATTTTAAGTTTAGGTTGTCTCACACTGCTCACTAATGGGAAAATACTTTGGCTGGGACTAGATACGGGAAAACAGAAATCTGCCATCTTTTCTTGAGGCGTTTCTTCATTCAGCATTTTTAGTATTATAGATTTAATGACTATTACTCTTATGTTATTCTAATTTGTATAGTTTTTATAATATACCATATCCTTCTCACCAGACTAGCTAAATGAAGTAAAACAGTGGGTTAAATAGTTAAAAAACAAACAGACCAGGAAACGTATGCAGTTCTTTTCACCCAGAGTTTTTGCTGTTGCCTCGGTGATTTGTACCATCTATGGAACTTAGGAACATCTTGCTTTTGTACCTTCATAGAAATATTTTAAATGTTGTAATGCTGTCAAATTGGCTTTTTTTGTGTGGTAGTAGACTTTAATTTTAGTTTCTTAAGTTTTTAGAATAAAACATAAACTGATATTGGAAAAGTATTTTTTCTTTATAACATGCAAATCATTGCTTTGCACACAATAGAAGATCACATGGGTCTTTTGAAGCCGTTGTACTCTGTCCTGTCCAAGCTTGCTTAGAGAGACTTTACTCTGTGGGTTTCTGACATTTGTAAAACATAATGGCTCTTCCAAGTAGTCCACTGGTGCTGTTTTCCTAGTGGATTGTCAGCACACTCACCCCTCAGTAGTTTGTAACACAGCTGTAAAGTTGCTTTTGGCCCAGAGCCTCTTGCTTTGCCAAGAGTTGCTGTTTAGAGTGAAGATACTCATTTGTAAAAATTAAATAAAATGAAAATTGGAATTATAATTATGGTAACGACATCTTTGTAAAGTACTAGCTTTTAATGCCCTGTGGTATCGTGGTCCAATAGAGGTGATCATCAGAGGGCAAATGAGCGATGTCCCTAGATGTGGTGAGCCAAGGATTTCAAGATAATAAACATACAGGGGTGGGCAAAAGCAGATTTATAGTTGTGATACAAATAAATAATATAATAATTAATAAATAATAATACAAGAATAAAATATGTGTTTTGTGTACTCACAGCGGTGAACTTATTTTGCCCACCCTGTATTCAGTAGAGCACAGTGGTAGGTACAGCCGTGGGTGAAGAAGTGGTGATATATCATTGCAACATTGAGAGTCCTTGAGGATAATGTGGTGACAGGAGCAGGATGTGAGTAATCAGTAAAATCCCATTTTATTAAATTGTGACAGTGTGCACTTCTCTAAAGGACCGTAGGAAAATGAGTCTTTAGACCTAAGGGGCATATGCTTTAAAGGAACAGACACTAGACATTAAAAACACAGTGAATGAAAGCACATGTCCAATTGTAAATGAATAGAGAGAAACATGTTCACCGTAAAACTAATCATTTTATCTATTTAATATCTTTAGGACAGGGAAAGATTAAGACTTTAAATTTTTTAAAGAGTAAAAAAATTTTGTGTGGTTCTTTGGAATTGCATTAGAATGGATGTTTCAGGTGAGGCTAGGCCTACGTTAAGAGCCTCACCTTACACAAATTTGGGAGAGGACTGGAATAATAGGGTTTGCTTGGCTAGATAGAGGAGGCAGCATCCACTAGGGCACAGCAGGAACCCAGTGGAATGGAGATAGAAGGAATTGGTTGAAAGGTTTCTTCAGCCCCTAAATGATACGGGTTTCTGTTATCTGCTTGGGAATTGGGAGCACTGCAGTTTCTAGAAAGCAGACTTCTTTGCATATGTATTTGGCATAGATTAGGGTAGGAAGGAAAGGGCTTTTGATGATGGTGAGGTTATTCTGTTTTGAAGTTATATAAAAGTAGTCTACCTGAGCAGCTCTGTAACTATATGATAACACTCAAGTGCAGTTTGGTTGAGGGGTGTGGTAGAGGAACACTATCCTTGGACTTGAATCTATGAAAACTGACAAATCTGCATAATTTCGTAATTTTAGGGGCACAGAAGTAGCCAGAGATGGGGTGTCTCCCTTCTAAATCTAACTGTCCCATCTGGGAAATGGCTTGCTGAGCTACTGCTGTGACACCTGTCATCTTATATGAGGTCTACCCATGGCTTTAGGATTAGAGATTGGTGTTTGCCATCTTTGGAGTCAAGTTACTCTCAAGGTTAATTATTTAGAGCCATATGGCATAATGTGCACATGCACACACATGCACAACCTGATTTCATTTCCATTTTCTAGCAGGTTTTTCTTCTTGAGACAGTGATTTTGTGAGCAGTAGTAGGGATCTGGGAATTATTTCTAAAGAGAAATGCTTTCCTAGTACTGTTGCTTGAAGAACATTTTAAAGGAAATGATTTGAGAGAGAGAGAGAGGGGGGTGCAGAGAGAGACAGAGACATTGATTTGTTGTTCCACTTGTTTATGCATCATTGGTTGATTCTTGTATGTGCCCTGACTGGGGATTGAACCCTCAACCCTGGCATATCAGGACAGTGCTCTAACCAGTGCTTGAGCCATCTGGCCAAGGCCCTTGAACGTTTTTATAAATCAGGAGTTACATAGTGATCTTGTAAGATAATATTGTACTACTTTATAAAATTACCTTTTATCTTAATGCTAAGGTAATTTTGAAAATCTCAATAATAATGACTGGGATTACTAAATGGACAGCCAGGGTTAACTGATATGTATTCTTAGCACTATGTATGATATTAATTTACGGCAGTTTTTTGGCAGATGGAATATGTTTGCGAGGTTTATTTATTTCAGTTAAATATAAATTGTTTCCACTTAAAAATAATAAAATACAGATTGATAAGATATACAAAAGGGAAATTGTACTTTTGATCTTTAAATTTTTCATCTTAGATTTATCTCTTTTAAAAAACTTTACTGTATTCTCTCCTTCAAGTATAATTAAAGCATGTGGGTAGTAATGCTAGTCTTTCAAAACATTTTTTAGCATCTATGTGATTCCCTACATATTGAATATCTTGGCTATAAAGAAGGGAAATACATAGATTTTTTTCCTCTTTGAATAGAGTGTCCATCCCATAGCGAGAACACATAAATAAAAGAAAATTAAAATAATAGTATGAGGCTCTTTATGGTTTGTGGTTACAAACAAGAAGAATAACATTATTATATAATGAGTAGGAAAACACCCTTGGTATATAGCATTCATTTCTCAGATAATTATTGAGCCACCTACTAGGACAAAGAACATAAAGTATATTACATAATGGACACTTAAATATGTGTTAATACTGTCAGTGAATAAGATAGATACTGTGTCTTTCCCCAAATTGCTTATAGTTTCTTAGCAGAAAAGAGCCACAGAAATAAATTATTATTGTACAAGTCAGTTGTGAAAGTGCTGATTTGCAGATATTAGACTACTGAGCAGGCTGACCTGGGACAGGAGAGATGAACAGATTTAAATAGATAAGGAAGGGGTAGAATGGGACAAGAGAAGGATTCCAGGCCAAAAGCAGGGTTAGTAGTGATTAATGGTAATATTTAGTGTGGAAGTTCTTAATCTAGGATCTGCTTCAGAGAGTTTACCAATTATGTGGAATTACATGTGATATTTTGTTCTTCCACACATTTTTCAGGAGAAAGAATCTATAATAACCTTCATTAGATTTTTTTTTTAAGTCATAGAATCATGATCCCCAAATGGATTGAGAACTAAGGGCTTACTACCTCATTATAGTCTGCTCTTGAACCATGTGGTCCCAAGTATCTGTCATGTAGAAGGACTGCCTTCCTTAACAAAGACAGCATCCACTTCTCTCTCATATCTTCCCATAACAGACAGAAGGGAGTCTGGTGGAGATAGAGATGAGGTTTGTGAATTTTCTTTTTTGGACCAGCCAGATTTGAGACTTAGGTAATTGAAGAGTGTAGAAATTGATGGTGATGGTTGCTGAGTTCTTTTTACCTGTTTCTTGAATAAAAGGAGACTTTTGGTCATACTTACTCATCTCTGTATCTACCTGAGCAATTGATTGTCTATTGGTTGAGGGGTCAGGAGAGAGAAAAAGAGCATAGCACTCAGCACTTTCAATAATTTGGCCCCAAACTTAGGTAAGGTAGTTGGTGATTTGACTGACTTTTTGCCATATCACTGCTGGCAGCGTGGCTGTGCCTGCTCCCTTATGCAGAGATGTCACTTACAAATTCAGTACCTAGAAAACTGAGTAAAAACATTACTTCATCTAACACAATTGTGTTCTCATGTTTTCCTTTCAGTGTGTAGGAAATCACTGATCACATAAAAACTGATTAGCAGTTGAAAATCACATAAGTAACTTACGATTCTCGTTTGGAACCAGATGGCTTCAGATGGAAGGATCAGTAGTTTCCATGACTGTTTTGTGTAGTAGTGGTAATAACTTTTTGTTGACATTGTTTTGACAAAGAAATAGCATCTGTAGTGGGAACTCCAGGAGATATATTAGTGCAGAGGGTTAGAATCTGGGCATTTTCATGAGATTTTTGCCTTTTGCCTTTGTCCTTGAGCGGTCTTGGCTCTATGCTGCTCCTCCATCCCCCACACTCCTTGTTAGTTCTGGAATGAAATCAGCAAATAAGTTGGTGGCGATTACTTCATAGAAGGGCACGGGTTTTGAAACAGACTTTACACCTTGTCTTCTTTAGTCAAAGATATTTTCCTTTTTTTTCATATTGTCTAAAGCCTTGGATTTTTTTCTATCCATAAACCATAAATTAATGTTATTTTCTCTTTCATTGAATAAATGATTTTTAAAAAAATACTGGCCTTCAAAGATATATATGAGAGGATGAATACTTTATTTAAAGTGGTATTTGTTAAGTGCGGATACATGTCAGAAGAAGACAAGTATAGTGTTTGATGTGATTCTGTACCTGTTACATGCCCTATTGCTTTCATTCTAAGCATCATTGATTTTAAGCTATACCTTCAATTTATAACAGCTTTTGGAGAATAAAGAATCATTAAATAGACTCATCAATTATAAGATGCATCTGGGTTTCAAAAATGAAAGCGTTGAGGATATATGACAGCATGAGAATCAGTGTATGGTAATAGTTTGGCGTCCTGGCTCTATGATCAGAATTACCTGGACTTGATCCCGACAGTGCTGTCTGTTAGCTATGTGACCTTGCCTAGGTGACATTCTCACTGTGCCTCAGCTTCTTCATCTATGGAAATTGACATTATAACATTTATATCATATAGTTACGAGATAAAGGGTGGTGGTAGTAGTAGTGATTGTAGTAATAGTTATTGGTAGTATTATTGGAGGAAGGAACCTGATATCAAACAGTGGAGTTTTTCATTGGTAATATCTATATATATGTAGTCTAGCTTAAAAAATACAGTTAAATCTCGGGGAATAAGCTGTGGAGATACTTTTTCAGTTTTGCTTCTTGAGTACTTTAAGTTTATTTGATATTCCATATTTCCTATCCTAACTTTAATGGGGTCACATATCCTTTAACCCTACAAAGCAAGTTAATTTATAATCTTAGGAAAACAGATTGGGTTACTTTGAAAATGACTTTCAACAATCTTGTAGAAGTTTTCAAAATAAAACCAGTTAAAACCAGTAAGTTTTTTTATGCAGCGGTGCTCCAAATTGTCTCTGCCCATTGGGAGTTACATTGTGGCCAGCGGAAAATATTGCCACTTACTAACCTATCTAACCCTTAATGAGTTGGGTGAAGGTTTGAATTGTTTTCATCATCCTCGATGGTGTGGAAATTACAGTCACGGCCACATGCAGAATTCCCTGACTGTTGAGTAAAGGATTGCTGTACAGCTCTTTCACTGATAGGTAGAACCTTGTATAGAAGAATCACATTAAGCTTTCTGGCAAAACCTATGTCATTTCACTGAATAATGTTAGAGATCACTGCATTTCATCAATTTCAAAATGTATAGTTTCTCCCACAATTTCATATTTTTAAAACCAGGAGTACTCCTTACAAATGATGGCATCTCACAGTTGGCTAGATGGCAGTTATGGTACAGTTGCCATTTGCCTGCACATGAGTGAACTTGGTCAAGGCTGTCTATATTGTTGTCACTTCAGTTTAATTATGTGCATCGTTGGTTGAGTTCAATTGCTATTTAATGTGTCTTCAGAAAGATTACCCCCAATTTGACATTGGAACACAGTGTACACAAAATGTCATGGACACAGAAGCAGGGCACAACTTAGTTATGAGGGTAGCAAATATTTGTTATTGGAGAAATGACTGTAGTTCTTTGCTTTCTTGCAAAGCCACAACCAAGTGCTTTATTATGCCTGCAGAAGGAAAACACCTAAGTAAAATAGGCTCTGCTGTGCTTTTCTTTTTTTAAACTGATCCTTGCAAAGGGTTGCCTATCACATGCCAAGCAAGAAAGACCCAGCATTAAAACTTGTAAAATGGGCATCAGTGACTTGTAAGAATATCTCTGAGGTACTCTTAAGAAATGTTACTTGGACTCCCAGCACTCCTGATGACCCAGAATTGAAGTAATTCAGAAATGTGATTAGGTTTGAAGTAATTCAGAAGTATAATTCAGGAATACATCAACCAATTAATTTTACTTAATAATATATAATAAAAATCTGTATCCAAAGTCAGAAAGTTCTATCAGTAAGTATAATGTAAAAATTTAAGTGATAAGGAAACATTTTGATAGTTTGGTGATGTTTTTACTTCCAAGTGTGTGTTATCTGTGATTATTGATACAGTGACTTTCCAATTTATGACTATATAAAAGTACTTTTTTATGTAAAATTTTGTCATAGGTGCCTAATGGATAAGAACTTCGTTAGGATTGGGAAATGGTTTGTCCGTCCATATGAAAAGGATGAAAAGCCAGTCAACAAAAGGTGAGTGTTTACAATGCTTTTGGGGTTTTTTGGTTTCTTTTGTTTGACCATAACTATCTTTGGTGAAGAGGTTGGTGAGGGAAGCAGCTTATTTATTTATTTTGTAATAATGTTAGTAGTTTAGATGTACTAAAATGGATTCCTTGGTCACATTTTATTAAATACTGTATTATAAAATTTTTGTGGAATATTAAAAATTGAACTGGAAAGATGATTATCAATCATATGATATCAATCAATATGATAATTATCATATTACCTATGTGTAAACTACTTATTACTACACTATTTAGAATTGAAATACTCTGTTTTGTTAATTTTTTTATATTTTTCCTTAAAGTATTATATGGCATAACCTTAAACACAATCAAATGAATTCAAATGGTGACAATATTTATGGAATTGATTGGTGTCCCTTAAAAGTCAGTCAGTACATCCTGGATAATTGTCAAACTAGGACTGTGAATTACTTCTAAATAGTGCTAAACTTTTAATCATCAAAGGCAGTCCTTGATACTAAACAAACATGGAGGTTTGGATTAATTAAACCAGAATCAAAAAACAAAGCCTTCAGAATCAAATATTTAACCTCACTGCTGAACACAACATAGACTTAATTGGAATCATGAGTTGATAGTGATTATTTCATTTCCGAAGAATAGGGTACACAATCTTTATCCTATTTTACTACCCATGATCTTGCCCTAAGCTAGGGGTCTCAGCTCCTGGCTGCAGGTAAAAGCTCTTGCAGCCTTTTATAGTAGCTCTGAGGTTAGAGCTTTTGGGTATTAGCCAGAATTTTGGCTGTCAGTTCTTGCCTCTTTTGGAACGTTTACTTTCTTAATTTCCTTGTTCCTATCGGAGATTCAATTTTCAGCCTTCTCTGCAACATTTAATGTCTTAAAGCTTTGATGAAGTGGTTGTAGGATCTCCTCAGTAACCAAACCTAATTTATGAAAATTTGGGTTTTTTTTTCAAATTAGATAAAATAGAGACTGGCTACCCCACTCCCCCACCTAAAATCACTGTAAACTTCCTTGAAATATTTTTCCTTCATTAGTACATTCTAAATCCTTTAGGATTTACTCAAGAAGTGTATTCAAATAGAACATAGTGTATCCTATTATATATTATGTACAGTATTATCGAAGTTTGTTTGGAAAGGATAGATGCTTTTAGAAATGTGTCAATATGTGGGTATGTAAAGGTGTGTTTCTGTTTACAGATGCTTTGATTGATGGAGAGGGATTTTTTTTTCTTTTATTTATATTGATTTGGTCTAACACAGGTGTTCCAAGGACAAAATTAGTGTTTTCCTTCAATTTTCTGAATGGTTAAAATTGTGGCTTTTAATGTTGATGAGTGAATGGTTAAATATGGAATTGCTTTACCACAGTGATCTTTGTACCATTATTAGTATGCCTCTCCATGCTTAAGGTGCATTCCCACCACTGCTCACTGGTGAAGTAACTGAGCCTCTCCCAAATATGTGGGTCAGTATAGGTGTTTGGTCAATAGGTACAGGTGTTTGTGTGATGGTGTGACAGGAATTTGCAGGATGAAGAGAAGTATAGAAATAAGATGATTGAGGGAATAGCAGTTAGTATTTTAGTGGTGAAAAATGATGTTTAAAAGTCAAATGTAGTTACCAGTCTTTTATATAGAGTAAGTGTCATGACTTTTTCACATTTACTTGCTGAGTAGTTCATAGAGCTTCTTGGTGGATGTTAAAAGAGAATCTTGATGTGTAAGTCATTTTAGATGGACAAAGTGACACTGTGGAGGAGGACATTTAGAATCATAAGATTTAGGATCACATTCTATACTTTTCTTTACAAATTATTTGCCTTTGGACAGGGTGTTTAGTTTTTCCTGAGCTGAACTTTTGCTTTTTGCTGTTACTGAGTAGCAGTTACAGTGTTAGAGGATTATTATGAGAATCAAATGACATAATTTATGTGGCTAGCTTATAACTTGGGAAAAAACAAAAACAAGTTTTCTTTAAGCTTAATTTTTTTTGTATATATCAGTTTAATGACCAATGAAGAGAAAAATTTGCTGCCCAATGCTAAACAATTGTATGCACAAACTATTATTTTAAGGAATGCTCTTATTTGATGCCATTACATATGAATAAAAGGAATATATTTTAAACAATAGTATTCTAAATATAAATTATAATAATACTAGCATATATTTATTTTTGTTCAATATGTTAAAAATATGATTGAACACATGGCGTATTTTATGTAGCTAAAATAATTCTAACAGTGGAAACATGACTATATTGATGAATAAGTTTCACCTGTTGGATTAATAGCGTATAATTCTTGACTTATAATTTCTCTGTGTATTAATAGCAAAACTAAGTCATTTGCTGGTGGACTCTAAAATAGAGTTCTCACTGTTTGATATGAAATGATGCTCAGGATAATTTTAGAAAAATTATCATGTATATGAACATATATAATACATTTGACCAGGCAGGTCCAAGAAGAAAAAACAAATTTATTCATACCATTTTCTTCTCTATAGTGACATACCTTTTATTACTCATACCCTTTGTAATGTAATAAACAGGAAAGAAAACTTTGGCTTTCTCCTAAAGAGTTATGACAACTAACATTAAACATTAAAAAATTCTGATTTCTAAAGTATGTTGAATTTGAAAAAGCCTTTGCTTCCAGTATATACTTAAAAACAAACCGGTGAAAAATACATTTTTAATACATATTCCAATCACAGAATTTCTTTCCTTTAGAGAGGTATTCACTTCCATTTATTTACTTATTTACTTATTTATTTTTATTTCCCCTCCTATTTATTAGGAGGGGAAAGGAAGTAGAAAGAGAGGGAAAGAAAGAGTAATGTATGGTTGCCTCTCATGCACCCCCTACTGGGGACCTGGCCTGCATCCTAGGCATGTGCCCTGACTGGGAATCAGATCTGCAACCCTTTGGTTTGCAGGCTGGCACTCAATCCACTTTCATTTCTAGTGTAGTTTAGTTCCAGTCCACATTTGATTATGGCAGAATTTTCAGTGTATACACTTTAGCCTTTGAATGCCATTATTAGCAAAATAATTGATTGCCCCCTATAACAGTTTACACCTTTGATTTTTTTCTAGGTATCAGGTTTGCAGTAGTTGGGTTAATACAAGTATTGGTTAACACAAATAACCAACTTGCTAGTGTAGTTTTTTAATTAATTGCCGGTAGCTGTCTTTCCTTAATGGGCAAACGTACCCTGCTCTTGGATGATACTACAAATAGCCTAATACGCTTTCAAATATTTTAATTACTTTTGTATGTCACACACACATGTGTGCACACACTCACCCACAATTGGAGGTGTATTATTTTGACTGTCTTTGTGTTATGTGGATATTTTCTTTACTCTTAAGTCTGAGATTCTTTTTTATGTTCGTACACTACCTAATGTACATATTTAAGAAATGCTCTGTCTTTTGCTGTTAAGAGCAAAAAAAAAACGATTTTCCTATAACAAGATGAAATATGTTGATGTAGGAGAATATTTTTTTTAGCATTTTAAAACTTCTCTTCCCTTTCTTCACCCTCCCCTTTCCCTTCATTGCTCACTTTTCTTCCCATTCTCCTCTTTCCTGTACTCTCATTGTGATAGTCCAGCCATCAGTTACCTTCCAGAAGTGCAAAGATGAAAAGGCAGGGAAAGGGATCTCTTATCTAGAGGGTAAGCAGACATGTAACAGATATTTACAGTGTGGATGGTAAAGGGAATCTTCTCCCAGTGTTCAGAAAAATAAGATCACTAGTGATAATGTCTTCAGTTTTTCTCATAAATTTACTTTGTACATGTGATGCTTTTGCCACTTATCTATTAAAAAGGGATAGCTGATAGGCAATCCATAAAAGAATATTAATGGGACAATTTGTACTTATCTAATCATATATCGTTGTTTTACAGTTTTTTTTCATAGGTCTATAAAATATGTAGTCATTTTCTGCTAGTTTATCTGCTGGAAGATGTGTCAAAAATACTATGTGTTTTGTCACTTGAATATTATTGAAAATTATGTGAAAGGTGAGAGGAGAGCTGAGGCTGGAGTACTGAAGAGTATCAACATTTCCAGGATGGGTAGGGAAAGAGGAACATATAAAGGACACTAAGAAAGGTCAGTGAGAGATGAGAACTGGAAGGATTGGTGTCACCCAAACCAGGATTTTTTAAAGTGTCAAGATTAGTTAGCTGTGCTTGCCATAGAGGTCATATAAAGTCCATACCAAGAAGACTAGTGGACGAGGTGGTTTTGTAGACATGGTGAACAGAACATGAGCAGTTTCAGTTTCAGGCCGTAGCAACTTAGTTTTCAGTGGGAGTTAAAATGAAGATACTGAATACAGAGTTCTTGGTGTTTTGTTACAAGTAGCTGCAAAATGAAAACTGTCACATCTAGGAAGGGAGGAGACAAACATTTAATAAGAGCCTATGATAAAACTAAGTGATACTGTCTGTGGTTTTTTAAGTGTGTCTCATGTACCAGGCACTCTGCTTTGCATTTTCACAAACATTATGCATAGAAGAGAAGGTTAAATTGAAATACCAGTTCAGCCAGAGGTGATGATAGTTAAAATAGCATATGCTTTCCAGGTGGTTTTGTAATTTTTTTTCTTTCCTCTCTTTTTTTCTTAATAACCAAAGATTATCACCATTAGATTTTATTTTTTTTAAAGAATTTTTTTTTAAGATTCTATCCATTTTTTTTTAGAGAGGGAAGGGAGGGAGAAAGAGAAACATCAGTGTGCAGTTGCTAGGGGCCGTGGCCTGCAACCCAGGCATGTGCCCTGACTGGGAATCGATACTTTGGTTCGCAGCCCGTGCTCAATCCACTGAGCTACGCCAGCCAGGGCAGATTTTATTTTTTAATTGTCTTATTAGTGGTGTAAATAGTATACAATAACAGTGTACATCCTCAATATCAATAATTGATTCATATTTTAAAATAAAATGTTTAAAGATATACTGTCTACTTTCAAAAAGGATTTTAAACACCTTATAGTAAGAGGTATACTTATTTTAAAATCTACTAGAGAGGTTAGGTGAGTGTCCTTGTATAATTCCTTTTTTTTTTTTTAATTCCTGCTAGAGGACTGAAGCTAAGCTGAAAACAGAGTTCTCCTTGGTCACTAGACCATGCATCAAGAAATGTGGATACTCTTCTGTTAACTATAGATTAGACCTTGTGGGACTTAATGAAGCCCTCTGAATTTTAGTTTTGCATTTATTTCTTTTTCTAACATGTCTTGTAGTCCTTATATTCCACACATGTGCGCACATGCACATGCGTGGGTACATTTATGCGTGTGTCTTTCCTTCTTTACTCCGCCACCAGGAACATACTATATTATGCATATGAACTTGTTTCTGGCTTCCCCGCTCCCAAGTAAGAAGCCTTTTGCCTAGCCAGAATTGGTTCCTAGCAGAGTCTAAACCCCTTTTCTCTTTCGTTTGTGTTCTTTTTTCCCCACTCTTTCTGTCTTCTTTGGCAACTCAGTTAACTTGATCTCTCTTCTCTGAGATCTTGTGCAGAGTTGCTGCCTCCTTGAGGCAACTTTCCTAGCTGTTTTTGTCCCCCTGGCATTTTACCTCTAAGTTTTTTTATAGTGTATTTTTACTATTCTTCTTTTTTTAAAAATGTTTACTCTTCTCTTTAAATTTATACCAAGGAAGATGAGAGTTGAATCTCCTTCCTCCTCTTCCCATTCCTACATTATTTCTAAACTGAATCTTTAAAACAGAATCATATGTTGGTGTTCAGTATGCATCATTATTTTTTCCTTTTTTTCTGCTCAACATCTGTTATAATTCCTAGTACAAAGGATATTATAGGTTTGGGTGAATGGAACATACTTCTTTCCATTGTAAATCTGTTTAGTTTGCTTTAGTATCAAAATGGAAAATGAGGTCATAAAAATCATCTAACCATGAGGCTTTCAGTTAAAATGTTGGAGTAGGTAAACATGGTACTCACATCCTCCCATGACCACATGAGAATCACAGCTGAACTACAGACAGTCATTGAGAACTGCCTGAAGTGTAGCTGAGTAGGAGCCCTACACCTAAGGATGTATAGAAAAAGCCATATTGAAACTGGTAGGTGGGCAGAGACACAGAATGGACTGGTTCTATAGGCGTATGTGTGGCATTTAAATATTAGGAGGGATATGCCAGCTGTGGAAGTCCCCTGAGGAGCTAGGGGTCCCAGCGCCACACCATGCTCCCTAACCCAGGGTTCTATTTCCAGAAAGAGAAGTCCCCATAACTTGTGACTGTGAAAATTAGTGGAGATTGTTGCCGAGTGAGAGGGAGGGCTGCTGCATTCCTAGATGTTCCCCTTAAAGGGCCCATGTACAGACTTACTCATGGATGGACTCAACTTGATCTGAGCTACAGCTTGAAAGGCACCAGGAACAAATGGGAAGGAACTGAATTGTCTTGCTTCAGGGCAAGATCTGGGGGGACAACTTTCTCCCAGAGAGAAGTGCTGGCAAAAGCCATGGTACCTTTGCTAAGTTTTCCCCCTGCAAGTGCAGGCGGGTACCATATCTGAGTTTCGATCACCCTGGCTAACACTGGTTCCTTGGCCTGGTAATTCCCTGAGGTCCCCACCCCACCCAGCTTGCAGACCCAGCCAAAGCTGCTTCCAGTGGCATTTCCACAGAAAACATAAAAAACAACCAGCCTGAAATGAAGAGTACAATAGAAGGAATCCATAGTAGATTAGATGAAGCAGAGGATCAAATCAGTGATTTGGAAAATAAGGTAGCAGAAAACACCCACTCAGACTACTCTACCCAGCAAAGCTATCATTTAAAATTAAAGGACAGATACAGAGCTTCCCAGACAAGAAAAAGTAAAGGAGTGTTACAAGTGTTCAAACCAGTGTTATAAGAAATGTGAAAGGGCCTCCTTTAAGAAGAAGAAGGAGGAGAAAGGAAGGAAGTGGTAGGAAGGACAAGGAAGTGAGAAAGGGAAAAAAGGAGAGATAAAAAGTGTGAATAATAAAATGGCAATAAATATATACCTTTCAACAATTACTCTAAATGCAAATGGAAAAGGTGGCTGAATAGATACAAAAATGAGACCCACACATATGCTGTCTATACAGGACTCACATCAGATCCAAGACACAGACTGAAAGTAAATGATACTTCATGAAAATGGAGACAAAAAGAAAAAAAAAACTGGGGTAGCAATACTTCTACCAGGTAAAATAGACTTTAAAACAAAGGCTATAACAAGAGACACAGAAGGACCCAGCAATTTCACTTCTAGGTATTTATCCAAAGAAATCCAAAACACTAATTTGGGGAAAAAAAAACCAAAAAAACATGTGCATTCGTATGTTCATTGCAGCATTATTTACAGTAGCCAAGATTTGGAAGCAGCCTAAATGCCCCACTAAATAGATAAATAAATAAAGAAATGATGCTTATATGAGGTCTGTCCAGAAATAATCCAGCCATGTAATATGAAAAATAAAGACACTTATTGAAGAAGATACAAGAAACATTGTACTTAAGACAGTAGCACCTCAGTCCCCTTCAAAGTAGGTACTTTAGGACCTCACACTGTTCTCCTAGTCACCACCAGCTGCCCCATCATATTTTCCCAAATCTCATCAATGGTCTGAAATCTCTTCCCTTTCAAAGGTGATTTGACTTTTGGGAAAAGCCAGAAGTCGCATAGTGCCGAATCTGGGCTGTATTGGGGCTGAATCACCTGGGTGATTGTGTTTTGCCAAAAAAAACCCTATACAAGATGTGATGCATGAGTGGGCATGTTGTCATGATGAAGCTGCCAATCACCAGTTGCCCATAGCTGTGGCCTTGTGAATCATCTAAATAGTTTCCACAGAGGAATGTTCAAGCTTAATGCCAAATTCGATGCAGATTCATTGCTCTACTCACTCAGTCATTTTTGAATGTGATGACCACACAGTACACATGCTCACTCAATGGTGTCTGCTGCCCCCACTGACAAGTATAGTGAAGTTGTCAGTGTTCGCACATGCTCATTCCAGTCCACTCTCCTTGGCGGCTAGGTTACATCGATGTTCCAAACCATTCTCATTGTATTAACAATGGCTGGACTTTTCCTGGACAGACCTCGTATATAATGGAATATTACTCAGCTATAAAAAAGGAGTGAAATCTTGCCATTGCAATAATATGGATGGACCTAGAGTGTATTGTACTGAGTGAAATAAGTCATACAGAGAAAGACATAACATGATTTCTCTTCTATGAGGGGTCTAAAGAACAAAATAAATAAATGAAGTAGAAACATACAGATAGATACAAAGAACATTTTGATGGTTGCCAGAGGGGAAGGGAGTTGAGTTAGTAAGGTGAAGGGATTAAGAAGCACAAATCAGTAGTTACAAAATAGCCATGGAGATGTAAAGTATAGCACATTACAATAATATTGTAATAACTGTCCAGTCAAGATGGTGGCATAGGTAAACACAGCTCACCTCCTTGCACAACCACATCAAAATTACAACTAAACTATCGAATGACTCACTCAGAACCATCAGAAATCAGGTTGAATGAAAGTCTGACAACTACAGAATTAAAGAATCTACACCCACCTAGACTTGTTGGAGGGGCGGAGACACAAAATGAGCTGGTCTATGTGTGGTGGATAAAAATTTAGGAGGGATATCTTGGGAGCAAGTAATCCCAGCCTCACACCAGGCTTCCTAACCCAGGATTCCAGAGCCAGGAAGATAAATCCCCATAACTTCTGGCTGCAAAAACGAGTGGGGATTGAGTCAGTGGAACAAACTTCTGGAGTCCCAAGCAGTTTCCCTTAAAGGACCCACACATGAACTTACTCAGACTCACTCCCTCTGAGCTTCAGCACCAGGGTTAGCAGCTTGAAAGGTACCGGTGGCATTCAGGGAGGAACTGAAGTGTCAGGCATCAAGGCTAGAGTTGGGGGGCAGCTTTCTCCCAGACAGAAAGGCGGGCAGAGGCCATTATCCCTCTTCTGAACCCTCCCCCAACAAAACCATAGAGCCAGCAAGCCTGTGCCATAACAGAGGCTCCATCAACCTGGCTAATACTACTTGCCTGGCCCTGGAGATCTCACCCAACTTACAGCTGTCAGCATGGCTTTTCCACTTGAAGGCTGATTTTGGCTCAAGCTTCACAACTTCCTTAATCCTTTCATGAGTAGCAGCAGCCAGCCTAGATTCACAGTGTGGCTTTGCCTGGGAATCTCCAAGCCCAGCACAAGGAGCAGCCATCTCAGGTTGCTTTATAGCTCAGGTAGGATGGCCCTGGGCAGAACACAGGTGGAAGCTGACCTTGGTCTGCACCACCCAGGAAACCCCAGCACCTGTGCACCCAGTGGACAACTACAACTACCTTGGAGGACCACCACCCTGGCTCTGCACAGCTGATCCTCCAGTGGAGGGTGGAAGTTGGTGTTCAGTGGTCACAGCCAGTCCCTGCAGCTGAATTCCTAGGTAAATCCCTCCCATTGACCTGCCAACAGCAACCAAGGCTCAACTACAAGAAGAGGATGTACTCAGCCCACAGAAAGGGCACACCTCAAGTACCCAGCTTGGGTGATGGGGGAGGCTGTGCCATTGGACCTTGCAGAACACCTACTGCGTTAGGCCACACATCTAGAAACATATTTGTGCACTTGCTTTTATTCTTTTAACTTCTTAAACACATCTATCACTTCTGTAGCTTAAAGTGAGAAGAATGATCTAGATAAGAATGTTTGCTAATTGTACAAATGTACCCATTTGTTCTTTTGTCCTTGGTTTAATAAAAAAATACTAAAATGTTTTTTCGAATAGGATTTAATTTAATACTACTCATTCACTTTTTAAAGCTTTCATTAATAACTGTTCTTTTGGAAGAATGTGTTCAAAAATCATCCCAAATATTTAAAAAACTAGAGTTTACTTTTCTGATTACAAAAAGATGGATATATTAAAATTTGGAAAATGCTTAAAACCACATAGAATCATCTGATGGTATAATTTTATTCTAATGCATACATATGTCCTTTATTTGAACATGAGAATGTATATGAAGTCTTTCTTGATAGTTTATGTATTCCTATACATTCATTCTTCCTCAGTGCTTGATGATGAGTTTGTGAAATCTTTAAAATTTAGCTTTTTAAAGTAGGTCTATCCCTAAATACCCTGGAAAAGGACAACTTCAGTCTACCAAAGTATTATTTACAAAAAAGGCAAAATTGGGCCACTAATGCAAATATAAAATGAACAAATGCCTTATATCTTAGTCAACTAATTAATGAGATGTTAAAACAAGGTCAGAGTAGCTAGATTGTTGTAGAAAATGAGTGTTTATGTACTTAAAATGTAGAAGCTGTTTGAACAAACAATGCACATAAATTGGAAGAATACGATTTTATTTTTAAATAACTGTAATTGCTTATTTTATGGTGTGTATGTCTGTTGGGCACTATACAGCATCTCAAATCCAGTTGGAATCCAGTTGGACACTTCTGCTCTTCTGTTCATGTTGATTTGACTTTATTATCACAGTCACCACTGAAAACCCAGTTTCACAAAATTGGACTTTATTGCAAGGAATATAGTACAATTTAATGTTGAAACAGTATAATACCTTGAGCTGGTAGTTTGCACAGTCTCTGACAAATGTTTTGTTTACCCCTTAAAATGAAAAAAAAAAAACCAAAAACCCTGCCACGCCTCTGCGAAGTTGCTGCAGTGTTCTGGGTCACTGTTGGGGAGTGGCGGCAGTAGATGATCCTTGGATAGGCATTTCCCCTGTATGATACTGAAAGGACAAGTTGGCTTCATTTCAGAGTTTTCAATGAAAAGTTTTAACAAGTACTCCAGAGAACTTCTAATTAGAATTGTTCAGTTTCTTTCCTCAAACTGCCTACTGGATGGTGGTGGTGTTACTGATATCCTGGTAGACTTTCTGTGTTTATCTAAAAACCCTGCCAAGTATATAGGCTGTTCTGGTAGGCCAGTTAACCATGCCACTGCGATGCATTAGAGCTATAGCATAGTGGATTCTCAAACTTTCTGGCCTCCAAACAACTATAAACATTACTGAACATGCAAGAGAGCTTTCATTTATGTTGGTTAAATTTACCAGTATTTGCTACAAACAGTTAAAACTGAGAAAACTAAAATTAACAATAATAAACTCATTTTATGTTAACACAGATAGCCCATATTTAACTAAAATAATAATTTTGTAAAGGAAAAAACATTTAGTCAGAAGAGTAACCATGTTTTTTTCAAATCTCTCTCATGTCTGGCTTAAGTGAAAACAGCTGTATTTCCTGTCTGCTTCTGCATATAGTCTGTTGTGACATCACACGTCATGTAGTCTCTGGAAAACTCTATGGTGCACTTGGGGAAAATCAGATGAAAGAGATAAATAACGTTTTCATGTTATTCTGAAAATAGGTTTGATGTGCTGCCTGCTCAGAGTGGAGCTTTACATTTTTAATGCTTACAAAAAATTTTCCTGTAGATGTGGTCTGTCTGCATTCTAGTCTTAGGCAGGGGCAGGTAGGTTTTCTTGTAAGGGCCAGGTAGTGAGTGTATTCAGCTTTGCAGAGTGTATGGTCTCTGTCAAAGTTAGTCAAGTCTGACATTCTACTGCAAAGGCAGCTATAGACAATACGCAAGCAAATGGACATAGCTTGTTCCAATAAAACTTTACAAAAAATAGGTGACAGGCGGGAATTGGCCCTGGCCTCTGCCCTGAAAAGCAAAATTGCTGTTCAGATAGATTAACTCTAGCTGAGAGTCATTCTGTGTTTCTAGTTTCACAACAGTCTCTCATTTCTTCATTCTGTCTTCACCAATAAGGTTAATGATTACAAATTTAATGTAGAAGTGATTATTGAATATAGATAACTTTTTAAGATAAAATATATATCTAAGTATAAAGTTGTATAGGGGCTAGCATTTAGAATCTCCTTAGTCACACAAGAAATAATTAGACAAGTATGAGTCTTTATCATAATGAATCAGATGCATAGTAGAGCATCTTAATTCACGGGCTAATTCACTAAAATGCACATATTAAAATGTTTTCAACAGGCAAGCTAAGTAATTATTTTATTCTAGTATGAAACCGAAATAGCATAAAATGAGGTAGGCAAAAAAACGTCTTCCCTGGCCTGTCAGCCAAGTTTCTACTGTTAAGTCCTATTACCCATTTCTTTTTACCTTTCCAGAGATTAGTTTATGCAGATACATGCATGTGCATGTATATATTTCTCTTTTTTATACAGATTGTGCATCTGTATAAAATGGTATACGTACTCTCCCCATTGTTCCATTGCTTTACTTTATTTAATAGCTAGATAGTGAAGGTATGTTGAAGATCAGTCGAAGATCATATGCATACAGGATTATTAACTGTTTGAAAGCAGAAACATGCTCTGTATTCACTCTGAACATTTGTTCTTTCAGATTTACTAATTTTAGAATTTGTTATTTATATTCCATGAATATCTTATCTAACAGTTTTTTAAAAAAATGATCTTGCTTTGGTATTTGGTGCACATGAGTCAAATAACTTGACAAAGCTCTGCCAGATAATTTAGTATTATTAGGAAGGTAAGATGTAAACAATTAAAGCAATAGATAGTAATCACTGAAGGTGAAAATTGGGAGTTTTGGGTGTGGGTTCCAGTGAAGAGAAGAGATTCATGAAATTAATAAATGGACTTTGGTAAATCTAAGGTTTGGATGGCTTGAATTAGAATCATGGCAAGGAAAATAGTATAGCAAAGACATTATCACCATGTTGTCTCGAGGAAAGACCTGACTGAGTGAAGAGGAAAGTGCATGCTTAGCAGCAGTGGCAGATGAGAGGAGATAATGTCTAACAGGGGGCCTGCTCGAGTGATCCAGAGAGTTATAAAGAAATTCTTTTTATGTCTTTTTCTCTCTGCTGTGGGCCCAAGATACATAAAAGATGATGAATTGCTTTGTAGGGTTTATATATGATTGAAGTCATGTGCTTGTACTAGGAATCACCTACAGACTGTCTAGATGTTCATTTGTGGTGGAGAACTGCTGTGAGTGAATTTTGCTCACAGGCATTATACTGCTCTATGCCACAACGATAGATTATTGAGGTTTTTGTTTAGGTGTCTTGGTGAATGAATGTGGGCAAAGAATATGCGCTTTGATAATCCATGTAACATCAATATAGCAAGTTTATAGAACCATTATAAAATTCAAAAGTCACAAAGCTTAGATGAATTGTGATGGTTCATGAGGATACTTATATTATTCAATTAATGAATAACATTAGAATAGTTGCTTGTTAGAATTTAAGAATTGCAAAATTCCAGAGCCATAGATAAGCATTGTCTAGAGAGTTACATATTTTTTTTTAAGCTTAAAAAGGAAAGCTCAGAAAAACTGAGCCTGCTTTTTGAGGACCCAGTCCCAATTTGCTACTAAATTATGGCTACATGTTTTCTCTGTTGCTTTTGACTTCTTGCTCCTGCAGGTTTTATTATTGTATCATGGGACTGTTTTTCCTTAGTGCCTTCCATATTATCTTATTTGGTCTTCTGCCAGGAATTTTAGTATTTATAATCTGTAGACTTCTATCTCTCAGGTTAATTCATTTAAAGTTGAAGTATATCTTCATTATTGTGCTTGAGAAGCACCTAAACCTTATTATAGCATTAACCAGAAGTTCTGTATAGTGCTTGCTGGTGTCACCTAATAGCCTGTCCATATGTGCTTAATCAGTTGGTATCTACTTCAGACTTGAAGGGAAGGCACCAACAGAAATGCCGTGCTGCTTCCTGGTGCCCCCAGTACAGGTGTGCATGTGCACTAAAGGACAAATCGAAATGGTCAAGTGAGAAGCAGCCAACTTAGAGATGCTCAGCAGCATGACCTTAGGTTGGAAGGAGGGGAGCTAGTATTTGTAAGTTAGGACAAACGTTTGTTGAGTTGTTGTGCTAACTGCTTTATGTAAATTATTTCTAATCTTCACTCTATACCTGGAGCTTTGTGTTATTTTCTTTAGCAGATGAGAAATGGAGACATAGAGAGTTTCAGTAACAGAAAGTGCTGGAGCTAAGAAGAGTATTTTCCAGAAGGGCAGGACCTTTGCACATACTGCTCGTTAGGTACTTTGTGTTACTCCTAACAGCAGCTCTATGAAATTAGTGGTAGGAGTAGTGAGAGCCCCAATTTTAGTGAAAGGAATGGAGACACAGAGAGATGAGTAACGAATCCTAGGTCACCCTCGATTAAGGGCAGAGCCAGATAAATCTGCTTCCAAGATTCTTGCCCCTTATTTTTAACAAATAATAAGTACTCTAAAAAATGAAAGAGAGAAAGGTAAAATGCAGAGGCTTAATGTTAATTTGAAATAATATAGAACAAACAAGTAAAAAAATAGGATGATTCACTCTTTAGTTTTTAGGCTAGAAAGTCTAACTGCAAACAATGGAAAAACTATTGTGGAGACCAGACTCAAAGGGGAGGCTGCCATAGTTCAGGCTTTGAAGATTTCCTAATCATACTTTTCTTTTATGGACCTTGCTTGCACAATGAAGCCCCAACCAGGGTATTTAAATGCATATTTAGAAGGAAGAAAGAACTTTCCATGCTTGCACATTCTCTCAATTAATAAGCAGTGGTCATGGCACTTGCCCTACAGGGCTAAGCTGCAAGCTGCTCTGTCAAGGACTCCCTTGTGGTGGTCACATGGTTTGTGTTTTCCCTAGAGTTGCTCAACGGGAAATCATTAGTGTGGTCAGTTATCTCAGATCAGTTTGAATCTTCGGGTCAAAGGAATAGAGATCAGGGGTACAGAGAAGTGAGATTTTTTCTCTGCCTCTTGACAGTGTACCTAAAAAACACCAGTGACTGGTGCTTATTAGTAAATTAAAAGATACAATTTATTTGTGGCATTTAGTCAAACTTAAAATTATGGTGGAAAAAATATAATGAGTAAAAGACAGGAAAACAATATTTGTTAGGTGAGGTGTAAGAAAAAGTATTTTTTTAAAGTTCAAAAATTGAACATACCTTATTAAATGCTTAAGAAGACTTTAAGTTTTAGTATTTAAACAATATATTCAAGAGATGTGAAATGGGCTAAGACTATAACAGAGATACATATTAATAATAAATTATGAGGAAATTGCTTTGATAATGCGACCCTGTTATTGGTCTCTTAAAACTGGGAAGAAAAGTGCATTAACAAACTATTTTTCTCTAATATAAGATGAATGTTAAGATACAAAGAATAATTTTAGGCATTCAGATCCATCATTAGAGAGATCAATAATTGAGTTAGTATTTAGAGACAGAAAGTGTGATCCATCAATCAATTAGGAAAAAGAAGACAATATCCCAACCCCAGCAGAGTTGTAATTTATGTGATTGAGAATAATTTTTTAATTTAGTTACTTTACTGACATATGTTTGGAAAGCGTTCTAATGAAACATTCATGTCAAGATCTGAATATATATTTATTTACCTTTCTTAGCAAGAGATTTTGGATTTTCACCAAGTTTATTTTTTATCCCTCCTCTCTTTTTCTTCAGCAAATTAAGACATTTGCAGAACTCTGATGGATTTTTGGGGCTTTAAATTATTTTCATTATAGGAAAATAATTCTGCACACTCTCTATATTTTTATTTAGCTCCTGCTGTTCTTTTAGTGTTCGATGTATGTACTGAATGACCGAATGAGAGAAAAGTAACTTCAGACCAGTTGATACACGGTTGAGTCCAGTGGGCTGGTGACAGAGTGAGCAGTCTCTCTCTTGTCTTCCTAAGGAAACCGGAATGTTGTAACTCAGATGCACTTCTCAGGGGCACAGAGCAAGACGGAGCCAGACTAGAACTCTTTTCTAGTTCACTGTACTTTCTGTTGTATTGTATCGCCTTCTGTGATTGAAGTGCAAAATTTTTTTAATTGGTATTTTTAACACATTATACATGCCCATGAAAAAAGGTCATTCTGAAGGCAGCAGAAATCCCACCTCTTTTGCTTCCCCTTGATCCACTCATAAGAGATGTTTACTATGAGTGGTTTCTCATGTTTCTTTTAGAAATTTTATTCAGGAAATTCTAATACTGTATTTGTTGGTGAGTAAGTTTCTTTACCATAAAATTAAGGAAAAGTAAACACTTTCCATTTTAATTCAGTTTCCTGTTGTCTAAGTGTGGACTTTCAAACTATTCAATGCTACTGTTTAACAAAGGAATCAGATTTGTTGTGTTATTGGAGTTGGAAAGACCTGTGAAACAAGACAGCTTTTTAAATAAGAGGTTAAATGGTTTGCATAGTGCTCCACACTATTAAATTCCACTAAGTGGTTCCAAGATTTAGATTTCTGCTCTCCCCAGTAGTCTGCACTGCCTTTCAGTTCATTTTATAGACTCCAGGGTGAAATATGTATCATAGATAGGCATGTTTCATGTATGTGCTAAAGGAATCTCTTTACAATATCAAATCCATGAACTAACACCCCACACATAGCAGATATGCAAATATTTGGATTGCAAAAATTTAATTCTTCACAGTTCATCAAGAAAATGAGGGAGTTGGACCAGGTCATTTTTAAGGACCTTTTCACAACAAATGTGTATTATTTTAGTTTTTTTCTGTCTTCAGGGAATCAAGCCATGTTTCTTTAGACTCAGAAGCAGTTGTGTTCAGGGGCTAGTCCTGACTACACTTCCCAGCAGGCAGAGTCTGCTGGTTTCCTGCAGGGTTTGGTGTGCTCTAGTGCCAAGTTCCCTAGTAATCCTTTTCCTTCAGGTGCTGATTCCAATTAAAAGGAAATTTTACAGATGTGGAAAGTTGCAAAATGGAGTCAGGATTGATTACACAACATTCAGTATGAATAAAAATCTAATCTCACGTATTTCAGACCAGATCACGATTTTTTTCTGCATACTTTGGTATGCAGAACAAAGGCAGTAGTGCCTCTTATATTGGGGGTTGGGGAGGGGGCTATGGCTAGAAATGGCAGCAAGGCGTTTGGGACAGAAAGCAGACTGGAATTTAAGTGGTGGTGCTGGTGGTGGTATAGTGTGAGGGGTTATAGAGTGTGGCCCATGTAAATAACCTTCACCAGGACTCAGCAGGAATCTCATCTACCTGTTACCTTGACGTAGACAACATAATATAGTGTGCTAATCAGCCATGGGTACACAGACATATGTGAAGTGTATGGGAACTCTAGGTTTTAGAAAATTCAGCTAAAGCATTCTTTTTTTGTTTTACCACTATTAATGAAATATGAAGAAAATATTCTTGGTGCTTAAACACTGCATAAAAAGGACATAAAGGGTCATTAATAGGATTATCTGCAGAATGATGAGCCTGCTTCTTCTTCAAATAGAATATCAACAACTTGCTTAGAAACCCATTTGAGTATATAATAAAAACCAATGCTAGCTTGATTAACATTAAATCAAATAAGGCGTAGAAGCTGAAAACCTCTGCAAGTTTAATTTCCTGAGATGTAAGCAGTCACTTCCCAAAACTGATAACGAATACTGAATTACCATAGTACTTTTAAATGATGTTAAGAAACTGATTTGTGGACTCACTGATTTGTTTAACAGATTCAAAATGACAAAAAGGATGCTTAAAAGGATCATTTTAAGCATTAAGTTTTGTTAGTAGTTTAGAAGATTGAAAGGTGCATAAGGAGTTTTATCTGCCCTGTAAATTAGAGCAAAATGAAATCATATTAAATAGGCCTTTAGTTTTATGGTAGAAAACTCAGAAAGATTCCATAAGACTGTCAGGGTATAGGAGGATGGGAGAAGGCAGTTTGCTTTACTACTTTTTATTACTGTTTCCCTTGCCTGGTATTGGCTGATACAGTGACTTGGGTTTTGCTGTTGGTTTTTGAGGGCTATTGATGTTAATATACTGAAAGTGTATACTTTCGAATAGGTACTCATCTAAATAGTCTTGGTTTTGCCCGAAAGTGTGTTTTCATAGGACACTGTATTAAGAAGAACACAAGTTACTTTTCTGTTTTAATTTGTGAGCATGTCTGGAACCAAACTAAATCATGTTATTACTTGAGTGATATCCATTGAGTGATTTGGCCTTATCTGTAATACAAAAGAGAATGAATTATAATTCCAGTGTTTGTCATTAATTAATAATTAGTTTCTAAACATGCCTTTCATTTTATCAAAATGTGTTTAAATTGTTTTAAAAACAAACATTGTAGTTGAATTCAGTCAATCATGTCTTGATGGAACTTACTTTACATTAAGCATAACAAGTGGAGAAAGCGTTTGTTATTTAAAACAATGGTAAGTGGAGCTAATATTTCTCACTTATTTGAAGAACATTGCTTTCTTGAAGCACCTGTACAATAATTACTTCAGTTCATGAAATTTCATCTGTTTTTAGAATAGAAAGAAAGAAGCTGTCGTCATCTGAAAATTAAATGTCTCAAACTACATTGAAAAGTAAAGATGATGTTGAATTACTGGTGATTCTTGTTTTCTGCTCTACAGCCCTGTATTTCTCAATTTTACATTGAACATGTATTACACTATTGCTCAGAAAAAAGTAATACTGATTTTAAAAAGTAAATACAATACATTTAATTTTCTTCTGAAACTGTACACTTGAGCCCTGGCTGGTGTGGCTCAGTGGATTGAGTGCAGGCTGCAAACCAGAGAGTCAGTGGTTCTATTCCCAGTCTAGGGCATAGTTGCGGGCCAGGTCCCCAGTAGGGGGCACGCAAGAGGCAACCACACATTGATGTTTCTCTCCTTGTCTTTCTCCCTCCCTTCCCCTCTCTAAAAATAAATAAAATCTTAAAAAAAATAAAGTACTTGAGTATTTTCTTTGAAAACTTAGCACCTGTAGTTCATAATGGAAATTGAGTGCTAAATGTTGGTAGGACCAAAATATGAACTACTAATTACTTGAAAGATTTATTTAACAATACTAAGAGAAAATCCAGGCGCTCGGCACTGGGAGAGTGATTTAAAATACTCACTAGTGATTTTTGAAAAATTCCTTAAAAATAGCATTAACTTGTATCTTTAGAGGTTTCCATACTAAATAAATTTAATCTGGAACTACTTACGTATCTTGTATGTCATCTTAATTAACACTGAGCCCCCAGCCGTCTTTGTGTCTCTAAAGTGCTGCATGCTTCTATGCTAGACTGGGCACTATATATTGTCATCATCCTTAACATTATGCCGAGTGCCAGGCGTGTGCTGTGGGTATTTTAAGAGGCACTTTAGTGTGGTGCTTTAAAGCATGGACTTAGAGGTCAGACTGCCTGGGTTCAAATCCTGGCTTTGCCACTTACTATCAGTGTGACACCTTAGGCAAATAAAAGTTACTTAATCTCTTTGTTTCAGCTTCTCTGTGAAACAGAGTTAATTATTGTCTCTACTTCATAGCATTAGTAGTATTAAATGAGTTAAGTTTACAAAGTGCTTAGAAGAGTTCCTGACATAGTTTATGCTTATTTATTGGTCAAATAAATACCTCATTTAATCCTTGTAAGAACCTTTAGAAAGAAATGATAGCATTCACATTTTATAGATGTTAAATGTAAAGCTCAGGGAGATTATATAATTTGCTTAGGGTCACACAGCTTTTATTGTGGATCTGGGATTTCAGTTCTAGGCTGTCAGACTCCTAAATGTGTGGGGATTATAAGTGCCTGTCTTATAATGGCTGTTGTACTTGAACATGTCCATGGCAGTTATTTTATCTATTCTAACCTTAATGCATAGTGTCAGAGTGAGTGATGCTTATGCTTTATAAAACTGGACATAATTATGGTCAAGTATGTATAAAAAATAATCAGACATGGTTTTAATGAGTAAAAAGGACATATGTGGGATTTTACTTGTTTCTAAAATATTAGGACATGAAAGTCGTCTAAAATTTATGATATTCCAAACCCCCTCTCACCAGTACAGTTAAATAAGACACATAGAGTCATCTTTATGTGAGTATAACAAATAGATGTTTGGGGAAAAGAACATCATTGGGAAAGGAAACATTATAATAATTATTCTGTGGAAAGTTTATGTTAATATGGAAAACACCTGAAATTGGTAATTCAAACTATATGCACTAAAGTCAAATATGGAGTGATACATCCTAATTAAAAGCACATAACACCAGAAGAATTTATTTATCTTGTCTGTGCTTTAAAAACTTTTTTAAAACTTACTATATTTTCATGGTTTCATTAAAAATTTTCAAAAAGTACTTGTAAACCAGCAATACTGAGAAAAGAAAAGCAACAGACTGATCATGATAAATGTATCAAGTATAATGTCCAGAAAATATTGAAGTTGAATATATTATTTAGACCCTTCTCCTCTGCAAGGAGTTGATCGATAAAAACAGCCAGTATTTTTGAAGCAAAGACTCAGTTTCAGTTTTTGCAAGAAGCTTTACAACAAACAAATTTTGTTCATACACCTATTACTTAAATGAAATGCAGAGAAAAACAGGTGGGAATTACAAATTCACATCTATTAAAGAAGCAAAAAATAAAATGACAAAATACTTGGTGACACTTAAGGGTAACACACATACTTACCCATTGCCATTGTGTGAATAAATGTCAGTAAGTCTAGTCTTAACAGTGATATACTACCACAAAATGAGGACTATAAAATTCATGTCATTCTTTCACTTAATAATTCCATTTTTAACAAATGGTGTTGTGGAAAAAACTCTTTTCTCAAAGATGTTCGTAGTTACATTACTTATAATTAGCCAATAACTGGAATGCCCCAGTTATTATTAAAAATACTTTTTAATAACTAAGCAAAAATGTTTGTCCAAAGATGGATTTATATTTTCATTATCTAGATTTCCTAAATGTGTGTAATGTGCTTCCAAGTGATCAAGAGTAGAAAATGTGCATGGTGCTTACATTAATATAAACAATTTGTTAATAATGATAAAGGTTCTATACAAATCTTCTTTCTGAGTCCCAGTTTTTTTACATGTAACAGTGAAGGTGTGGGGCAGAATGATTCCTGGCACTGATTCTGTGAAAGCTGTGAAACAAAACTTCAAGAGGGGATAGATTTTCGTAGTTACTTTTTATGTCTATGAAGATCCCCCTTCTCTCCCCCATTCAACAGATGCTTGACTGATAACAAATGTGTCAACCCCCCTCCCCTTTTGTGTAGGATCTCAATAAGTTAGTGAAGGTTACGTGAATTTATGAGTTAAACCTCATTCCTGTGATAGTTTTTATTTATTTATTTTAAAAACTTTCCCCAGTTTTATAATTGACATATAACTAGTTATTATTTCCTTTGTAAAACAGATGCATAAGCAGCAAATGATATTCTTGCAGTATCTCTTTTCTGGTAAGCCTCTGGTTCTTATAAAACTATACAAATGAAATAATGTAAGTAGTACACTTGCTGTGTACTACTTTTCTAAGCATTTTGTATAACAGCTTAGGGATAGCTAAAACCTTAGGTGCCAAGAAGTTAAGTAACTTACTGAAAGTTAGACAGCCAGCAAGTTAAAGGGGGCTGCTGGCTTTTGAGCCTGGCAGTATGGCTGTAGAGCCTGACCTTTTCCCTAACACTCTGCCACAGCCCCTCAGACCTCAGTTCCCTGGACTCGGTGGGGTCTGATAGTTCCGTGCCAGGGCCGGGTGGCCTGGGCCAGAATGTGGACCAGGGAGGGTTTGCCATCAGACCAGGCAGTTCACATGCTGGTTGAAGATGGGGAACCTAAGCCAGTTGAAAAATCTTGTCCAGACTTGAATGAAGAAAGCTAGGCTAGGCAGCACTTTTGGAGAAAAAGACAAAAAGTAGAATTGTTTTAAATGGGGGATGAGTTTGGCCAGCAGGTCTCATTTCCAAGTATCGTCCTTAATAGGGCTGTTAAGGATTCCTTTGGCATTATTTTCCATTTCCACCACTAAGTTTCTGGCTTACAAGCATCTAGCTTATGGGCTGTTGCCGTGAGAGGATGTCTAAGTCGAATGAAGTGGAGCCTCTGTGTTCCTTGGGCCTTGAGCTTTTCTCAGTCACTCTTGGAATGCAGTACCCTGATCATTCTTGTGGACTAGGGCATGACTTCAGTGCTGCATTCTCTTGAGTACCTTGGCTCTTGTATTCGGGTCATTTTCTAGCGGACAACCAGAGCTCTCAGATTGTGAAGCTCAAATTGGGGCCCTGCCTCTTTTCCCCCTGTTAGATTTTTGTATTTTGGAGACACACTCTTTCACTGCAGCCCACCATGAGTGCACAAAGGGTGAAGCCAGTGCCAGCATATTGTCACGCACAGCAGTGATAGGCAGGTCTTATTCCAGGGAGAGCGCAGACTGAGAGTCCTTAACGTGTACATTAACAGTTCAAATCCAGAACACTGACACATTCTGAGAAAGCGTACGGGGAAGTCAGTTCAGGGTACTAGATAGAATTCAGATTTCTTCTGAGAATAGCTCTTGCCAATCCTAAGGCAATAAACAAGAGGCAGGCAGAAGTCAGGAAACAAATTCATAGACCAGTGAGTCTACTGTGCTGTTTACCACAAATATTGTCAGTACTTTGCCATCCACACTGGGGCTTGTGCCACAGTGGCATGTGCTAGTTGATCTTTTTGGAAGTCCTAACCAATATATTGGGAGTGTTTGTATCTGAAAAATGTTAGTGAACAATGTTAGAGTTTGAAAAATGTCAGTCGGCAGAATATAGTCTTAGAGAACAGATTATCAATAAAATTTTACTTTAACGGTTACTTGTTTTAAAAGCATTGTTTAAGAAAACCATCCTGTAAAAATGAGCCTTGCTGTTCCGGAGATTCTCCTGCCTTTGTGTTGTCGACAGGGTGCTTTTCTGTCCCATTAGCATTGTCAGCTGTCAGACGCATCTGAGGCCCAGAGCACTAACTCCCCAGCACTAGATTAACAAAGCGTCTCACCACCTGAATGTCACATAAAGAAGGTAACATGTAATTTTTGGTGCAGTTCCCTTATTTGATCTTCACTAAAATTTATCCACAAAAATGGATTTTGATCTGAGAGTTCATCATCTAAGTATTTGTGTGTCACGTTCAGTGATTGCCACATCTAAGAGTGGCCTTGGTGAATAACACAGATCTTAAGTCAGATACTTTCGAGTGTCATCTTTCCATCTAACAACTCAGATAACCTAAAGTAATTTAGTAGATGAAACACATTTCCACAAATGATCCCTTTGTTGCCATTTATTGAGTCTTGCTGTGTTCTGAGCATTTGCTAAAAGCTTTATGTGCATTTACTCACTTAATCCCTCATTTTAATCCTGTGCGGTAAGAACTGTTATCTTCATTTTATAGACGAGAACACGGGAGTGTCCACAGTGTTTTTCGTAGTGGGCGGCATAGGCAGTCATGCTGCAGACCCCGTTGCTCTGCTCTGAGATCTGTGCCCTTGCCTCTGCAGTACATTAGTCTGATTAATGAAGAGCCTGGGGAGGGGGTTACTTGATGAGAAATATTTATTGTCTGTTTTTTCTCCTCATTGAGTTTGTAAAAGGTTATGTTTATATGATATATAATAAGTGTGATAAAAAGAGATAAAGCATCTACGTAGTTTTTTCAATTGTTTATTGAGCTCTAACATCATCTTCTACCAGTTCATTCTTTCATCCTCTGTCCTGATAGTGGATCTCCAAACTGGTATACAAAAGACAGCCCCTCAAAGTGCTAGAAAAAAAAGTGTTATTTCCCCCTATTAACAATTTCAACTTTGTGTGTATCTTAGCACGTACAAAGTACATTAGTATTAGTCAAGTACTACACTTCATTGCTTCTAAAATATACTTTTCCTCCTCATTTTAACATCTCAGATTGTGATTTTTTCTTACTTAAGAATTATAATTAGTGTTTTTTTCTTAGTAGTTAATAAAATGTATCTAAAATGATGATGTCTTAGATTAAATTAAATACAGAAGTACATGTAGAAAATTTGAAAACAAACATACATATTGGGGGTGTGTGCTCATTTATTTTTTTATTGGTAGGTGTGTGTAGTCAAAATGGTTTTTTCAAATTTTCCTTCTCCCGTCTAGAATTCCTCCCATCATCTATGTTACCAAGTGCGCTCTTGCCAATCTAAGTGCAATGAAGTGCCTTTCCCAAGGCATATTACTGAGGCCTGTGTTCGAAGTGTTGAGGCAGGTGGTGATCACCTGCAAATCTGGTGTTCACAAAGGTGTCAGAGACAGCAGTGTTACCTTAGCACTCATTTCAGTCAGTGTTGTGCAGATTTCATTTGGCCTTGAACCCATTCATTGAACACTTCCTCTATAACATTTTGACCCTGTTGATCTTCTAAATTTTCCTGAATTGATATTATTAGGCTAGTAAGCATTCAAACACTGGTTGATGCTGATCATCAACTGTAATATCTTTACATCTTAAAACTTCCTCATCTCTCATTGATTATTTCCAATATTGCAGGGTTTGCTTTGTCCTCTACTATTATTTCCACTGATAAACATTCATCATTTTCTTACCACCTTTGTTAAAATGATCTCTTTTATTCCTGTTGATCATACATTTCTTATTTGTATTGTTTTTGTGTTTGTTGAACATGATAGGGTCATTCATCTTGTTAAAACTCCATAAAACTGCCCAGGTGGCTCAGTTGGTTGGAGTGTTGTCCTATACACAAAAAGGATGTGGTTTGATTACCCATCAGGGCACATATCTAGGTTGCAGGTTTGATCACCAGTTGAGCATGTTTACTGGAGGCAACTGATCGATGTTTCTCTCTCACATTGATGTGTCTGTTTGTCTGTCTGTCTGTGTGTGTGTCTCTCTCTCTCAAAAAAGAAAAGAAAACTAAGCATGAATGTAGAGGATGAAAGAGCAGGTACTGGAGTGGCTGCCTGTGACCACTGATGCCTTCTGTTGGGAGCTGGTAGAGTTGATTCTTTTGCTCTAGAGGTTTTTCTTTCTTCACGATGAGAAGTTCAAAGTTGAAAATCCTGAAAGAGGGGTGTTTTGTTTTTTTTTGTAGTTTGTCAAAGAGAACTCTTACATGATTTCTAATGAGATTCTGTATGCAATGAAAGTAAAGCTGTTACATTGTTTATAATATTAAAGGATTCTCGTACTTTAAAAAATTTACTATATAGCAGTATAGAAAATAAAATTGTTACATAGACTTTGAAATAGCACAATAAAGAGATTAGAGTAAAACAGTTGGTCTTCAGAAGAAAATACGACATTTTACAACGTCCTTCAAGTAAGATTAAAGATGTTAACTCAATTTTAATCTCTGAATCCCATGAAAATAAATCACACATTCTTGCTATTTACCTGTACAAGATCAGTCATGAATTAGTTTTCTTTGCATAGAAAGTAAGTTGTTTTCTTAGATTATAGACCATGTTAAAGAAATACCCTTTTTTATTTTTGTTCTAGCATTTTCACGGGAAAGCACTAATGTTCCCCTCAATACCAAGTATTTACCTTTTTCACTTACGTGTTCCCAAGGGGTGTGTTGTTTTCATTCTAGCTGCCTGTGAGTCTTCCTTATTTAGAAGAGAATGGAAATATATGTGTTACCGAATCTGACTCATGGTGGGTTTTATAAAATGCATTGACACTGTCCTCTCACCTTTCTTCTACTTGTGCCTTTACCTCCAGATTCTGTAGAATCAGGTGCTTGTGGAGCTCCTCCTCACACACAGCCGAGCACTCTACGTGAGCAGAACAACTACAGCTGATATATTGCACGCTGCAGTTGTCCAGTGCTGCAGTCAGGCAGCTGTCATTGTTTTGCACAGTTCTGTTTTTCCTCCAAAACTGCCTGTGGCAATTTGTACTCATTCTTTGTTACCCAAGGGTTTTGCAAGCAATAAAATAATGTATCTGACTACTTAGCGGCCTAATGTGATTCCCTTTTCAGAGAAGCAGCAAAGTAGAAGACTCCTTTCACTTTTCCTCTTCGCTGACCATGCAGTATTAGGCCTGTTGGGGCAGGTTTTTGATATGCTGCCAGAATACAGGAGATTTCTACTGTATTGCAATCGTATTTTCTTCAGATTCTTCTAAACTGTATATAAGTAGAGCTCAGATCTGGTCAGAAATAATATTAAATGTTCTACATGTAATCCTGCCTTATAGAAAAATTGATGAATGTGATAAAATTCACATGATTTTAAAAGTATCTTCAGTGTAAAGAGTCAATATGACATTGTGATGATGAGAGTGAAAATGTTTTATTCTACACACAGACACACACACACACACACACTCACACTGTTTTCCTTTTTGTTTAGGGGCCTGTGTGCCATCTAGTTTCCTAAGTGCAGAGGGTATATAACAGTGGACAAAATTGATGGGGTCCCTGCCCTCGTGCCATTTGTGCTTGAGTAGTGTTTACTGAGTGGAGATTGACCGTGTCGTGTGTGTCAGGTCAGTGCTGTAGCTGGGTCAGAGGGGCTATAAGGAGAGCAGTCTGCTCCTCTGGCAGCTACGTGCTGTAGAAGACTCGCTTGCATTGTGTGTTTAAGCAGTCTTCCTGCCTGCCTTTGCCAGCGCAGCCCTCTAGACATTCTGAGTATTACTAAGACCCAGGGAACACCCTTTGCAGTCAGAGACATAACTGAACTATTTGTTATCAAAGCCTCTTGCTTTCCTACTAATGCTTTCTTCCCCAGGAAGTCATATTCCAGATGTCTGAGGCACCAGATTCCAAAGTTTTTAGGAACAGAGAAGTTGAATCAAATTAACCTCTCTCTGTAAGAAATAAATAGTAACTACTGTTTATATTTTTGTGTTAGTATTATCTAGCACTGTCATAATTAGTGGTGCTAAGTATATATATGTATATATATAGCACAATTTTAAAGCTATAAATTTCAATTAAAATTTTTTGATGGTGATTAAAAAAGGCTTTTGCTTGATTAGTCTTAGGCCCTGCTGATACTAATTCATCCAGCTGAATGTGAGTATGCTTCTTAGGTATATGAAACTAGAAAAATTGATACTGTTCAAAGGAAGCAGTAACTTAGATAGTTCAAAACAATACTTAATTAAAATGAATGATTTTTCTTCCCTCAAGTCATACTCTGTGCCTACTACTAATACAAAAAGAGTAGCCTTCTAGGTTTTCTTCAAGGCTACCCAGAGGGTAACACATACCTTGTTCCTATGGGTGAGACTAGGTGTGTACAGAAGACAAAAAGTGCCCCTGAGTTGAGGAAGTATCAAGCAAGATGCTACCTTTAGGGCCCAGGTGAGTGATACAGATAAAGTGCTCCAAGTTCAGTATTGTTGTGGCCTGTATCCTTGGAGCCTACAAGAACAATCTTGAATGTACTTTGAGAAATAAAGTAGACAAGGAGGAGGAGGAGCCAGTATTTTAGAAGAAGCCAGGCGAGGCACAGAGTGCGTGGGGCATCATGCAGACAGATTTGATTGGCTAGAGAAAGCAGCTCTCAGGCCTGGGTCTGAAGAGCTCTGGGATGTAGTGCAGTGTGCAGAGGCCATCTGAGTGAAAGAGGCCTGGCTCCAGCGTGGGCCACTCTGGGGTTTCTCTTCCTTTTATTTTTAAAATATATTGAGGCATGTGTAAAATTTCCTATGAAAGGAACACATTATTGCTGGGAAGAGTTGAAACCAATGGAACAGAACTTGTGCAAGGTATTACTGTTTGGATGTGGCTTTGTCACATCTTACTTAGATATTGGAGTGGATTTTCCTTTCTAGTATGTGTTCCTACATATTTATTTGCATTGTAAGATTTAAATTACATCCCAAACTTACATTAGGTAATTGGGGATGTTTGTTGTGTAGATGATTTCACTCTGATTTATAGTGGGGACTTGAAATAACTTTACTATTTTATCAAGAGCATGATCACATCTTATTTAATGTTTATGTCTTTCCTAGTTAGGCATTATTATCTATGTTATAGCACTGACAACTGAAATACAGAGAGGTGAATTAACTTCAGGCCGCTGATACAGGTCACATTTGAACTCAGGCCTGCCTCATTGCAAGGCCCTCTGACATTGCCTCTCAGTGCTGAGCAATTAAGAATTGATTGTATTACCTTAATTAAAATAAGCACATTACTTGCATCTATAGTTTATTTTTAAATAGCAAAAAGGAAAAAAGCATTTGGGTAAAAAATATGTATGGACAACTTTAGAAGACGTAAATTAAAAGTCAGAACAGTTAGTGAAAGCTTAGTTTTGGAAATAGGTAAGTCTTGTGACCTGGGGAGGTCTTCCTTTAAAATGACTAACTTCAGTTTTCCAAATTAAAGATGGAAACAGTAATCTGTATTCTTACCAAGTTAGTTTTCTAAGACCTCATAAAGAACCCTTAGTGTTTAGTGTGCTTATGAATGTGAGCTGAGGTTCCGAGGGGGTCGGGGGGAATGGCGGGGGACAGGATGGAGAGTAATAGGAGACACACATACTCATACACCATCTTGGGCTCCCACTTTTTCTTTTTAAAGATGAGACCATGGTTTCACATCTTTAACTTTCTTCTCAAATCCAAGCTTTTACTTCCATTTATCTTCAGTGAATTAATAACTCTGCAAAAGCTAGAGCTTCATAAAACAAGTGTCACTTGTGTGTTTGTTTGTATATATGTAAACTTATGGTGTGGTTGACTATAAAATCCACCTCCCCCATGCAATCTAATAATTTTAACCTGTGGTTAAATGATCAAATTATTGGTATTCATACTGTTGCTTTTAATATCTCAGGCCTTAAAATAGCTCTTTAATTTTGAATACTAAGTATATTTAATACAGAGTAACACTTTTCCTGGCCACTTAGTGGTAGTCCCGATCTGTAAAAGCATACCTGATCATTGTTTCTCTGCCTGTCTTACTGAATTTTTCAGAATTAAAATAATTTAAAAACTTTAAGGCTTATTAGAAATGTGCCTAGTTGAATTAAAGTTGGCCCCACCTCAGCTGCTTTGAGTGACGCACCGAGGAGTGCCCGGAGTTCGGAGAAGGTGAGGTCACCCTGAGCCTCTGCAGGAACGATCTCGAACACATTGTGCTTCCTGCTCGCAGTGTTTGAATTTCATGTGTTGAATTATATAGTATAACTTCAGCATTTGTTGAAGGGGGTTTTTCCCCACAGTTGAGAAAAAAAAACAGGACTTTTTCCAAGTATTTTGTTTAAGGTGGTAATGTTTGAGTTACGACAGTGATTTATATTTGTTACTCTCCACTTGATCTTCAGCAAAGGCCAAGAAACAATATTTTTTGTTACTTCTTTATCTTAATTGAAAGTAATAAAATAAATCAGATTTAAATTGTAATTTCAAGCTTTTTTCTTGGTGACTTTATACTGTTTTTTTTCTTCTGTTACATTATTCAAATATTTTCCCCAATATTAATCAATTACATTTAATATATTTTATAACTATAAACACTCTTATAATCATTAAAAGTGTAAAATTATTCTTCAGAGTGTGATTTTAGGGAGAGGAGGGAACATTGCCTGTGAAATCAAGCTTGCTTAAGCAAACTTGACGTACAGATTGTGAACTTTTATTTTATTATAGCTATAGATGCTCTTGCAATAGGTTTATTGGGGTATGTCCCAAAAAACCTATTGCAAGTTGAAAGTATCGTAAATCTAAAATGCATTTAATACATTTAACCTACCCAAACATCATAGCTTAGCCTAGCCTATCTTAAAAATGCTCAGAACACTTATATTAGCCTACAGTTAGGCAGAGATCTTGAGTTTCATCTCAAGTCATTGCCTTCCTCTTCTCACCAGAAGTAGGAGACACAGATGGATGTTTTGTAAACACAATGGGGTGTGAAAACACAAACCATAGTGTCCAAAAAGCCCGGCCACATAGTACACTGTAGAGCAGCGATTGTCAATCTTTTTCATCTTGTGGCACACGTAAACTAACTACCAGAATTCTGTAGCATACCAAAAAATGTATTTTTCCCTATATGACAACAAAAAGATGTAATTTTGATTCATTCACACCCATTGGCTATTGCTGTGTTGGCTGTTGCCATTTTTTTTTTATTTGACAATCTAAGGGAAACGAGATCATTGCCCCTAACTAAATAGGTATTGCATGTCTTAAAAATTCTTGTGGCACACGGGTTGAAAATCGCTGCTGTAGAGTATCAGTTGTTTGTCCTCGTGATCCTGTGATGGACTGCGAGCTGAGGGTCATTGCTGCTGTCCAGCACAATTAGAGTGTCGCATCACATATCACTAGCCTGGAAGAAGATCAGAATTTGAGGTATGGTTTCTATGAGTGCGTGTTGCTTTTATAAATCATAAAGTTAAAAAATTGTAAGTCAGAGATCATCTTCCGTATTTAATATAAATCTATAAATGGAAACACTTATTTCATGTGTCTAAGCATAACATCTTATTACTTTATTGGTAACATCTGTATATACTTGTATGATATTTTGATCTTCAATTAATATATTTTATATTTGTGGACACGAGTCCATCTACTAATAGATGTGAAAAACTTCTTTGTTTTAGAATGTTACTGAGGGAGATGGAGGAATATAATATTCGAAAATACATAAGTGCTAAATGTGGAAGTCCATAAACTGCTCTGTACGCCATCATTCTGTCCTTGTTTTGCATTTGCCTAGATTGTTTTGACTTCATCTTCCCCTGTTGGATGACATTCTGTTTCCAGCAACACTGTTTAAGAATATGTTAGTGAGTTATCTCTGAAAGAAAGTCTTCCCATTTCATCTTTGGATGATCTTCAAAAAAGTATTTTGGGAGTTAAAAATAACTATATAAGTGGTTAACAAGATAGTACATTAACCCATGGTCTTTTTCTCTTCCATTATGGATAAGGATCACAAAATAAAAGGTCTTATTGCGAGTTTATGCTATAGTATAAACTTTTTTGCTGTTAATAATCTCAATATTTGTTTTAGTTGTATTATGTTTACAGACTTATTAGTTCAATAATTACACAGACTCATTCCCAGAATATGTATGGGGGAAATACTGTTCTTGAATTTCAGATGCTTAATAGTGCTTACATTGAAAATAAATAGAGGTATGTTTTTCTTACGCCCTTGTTCACGTCTTAAAATGAGAAATCAGATCAGCTGAGGATGTATACCTCAAATGGAATGTCAGATCTTAGCATTCTGATATTCATTCTTGATGCATTTTTTTAAAAACCTGTTAAATAGGAAATAATCACCACTTTTCAATTTAAGTGTGTTAGCTTGGTCAGGAAGAACGTATTGTTGGATCATTTTAGTACTTTAAAGAGTTTAAAACTTTTTCTATTATATTTCTTGCCAGAAATAAGTAATAAAAATAAAATTTTGTTTAAGTCTTTAACCAAATAATAATGCCACTTCAAAGTATATAAGATATTGGCTTCAAAAACATGAAAAACATAAAGTAATACCTTTCAATGAGCTGAATCCTATTTATAAATGTACTAGATGTAGCTAGGTCATTGATTTAAAATAAGCTTTTGCAGTTTCCTTTTGTAACCATCATAGCTTATTTTAAGAAAATACTGTTTCTTTTCTAAAGTTAGGTATTCTGAATGCCACATTTTTGAAATCAGTGTATATTTTTGTCAGCTGAGAGTCAGCTTTAATAGTTAAACGAAATGATCATGTTTTTCCAGATGGACATAAAGATACTGAAATGGACTTTCAGACAGTCTATCGCCATGTAAACTATTTCAGAGACCATAGTAAAGATCATTGTCTGAGTTTGGCATAGACTAGGCTTATCCAGCAGAAGAGAAGCAGTCACCAGTATCTCATAGTAGATGCTGCATCTTCATTTATAAGATATTGCCTAGAAAGCGCTCTCTGGAATTTAAGTGCTGATGGCAGAGTATGCTGGCATCAGTCAGTCAGGTGGTATGCAACTCTGCATGTCATGTGGATACTGAGCCACTTATCATGCAGCAAACGAGCTCTACCCCTGAGCAAAAGAAGTGGTACATTGGAGAGAACTTTGGAGTTGGGATGCTAGGGATTTGGCATCTCTTCTCAAGTTTACTGCTAACTGTCTTTGTCATCCTCTAAGAATCCATTTTACCTTTCATGTGGAATGTGCCTCTGCTATTTTAGGATTATTAAATGTAATCTCTTCGGGACTCTTGTCTGCCTCATAGAGCTTTATTTTATAGGCTGTATTTTGCGCAACTTGGGATGATCTGCTGCGGTGCTTACTCCTTTAGGTGTCAGTCAACTTCGTTTTCTGTTAAATGACTCCACTAGTTTTCTTCAGGGATTCTGCTGCTGGTCACTTTTGCTTCTAGGTTAACTTTGTTTCACATGGGTATATATTTAATTATGTGGAGGGAAAAAGACAATCTTTATTCCTTTACGAGAGCTATCTATGTCAGTTGTGGAGGAAATGCAGTAACCAAATACAAGTAAGTATCTGCCGTATATTCCAGACTTCAGTAAATCTGCCAAGTTAGGAAGACAAATTAAAGAGGTTTATTAAGTTTTAAGGAAAGAAATAAAGATCAGAAACCAAGAAAAATTTATCTTTTATCTATGGTAATTTAATTCTCTAAGATCAAATGCAATTTGAATTAGTACCCAAGATATTAATTTTATCCTATAATTATGCAGTCATTAAGATTAGATAAAAAATAATTTCTTAAAGAATTTTAACTGATGATGATTCTCATATTCCTCTCATTGCTACTTGGGGAATTCAAAGAAAACAAATGTAGTTAGATTGTGAGTTTATCATCACCAGCAATAGATGGAACTGATTCTTATACTTAACAGGGTCTTAACTAAGGTCCTGCAGGTCTAGATAGGCATTATGAATAAAGAAATGTTATTTATCAGTCAGTATATGTACTCACAGGTATAAATACTAGTCACTGTGGTGTAATACAGCCAGTTTATAATTCTCTCTTTATCACAGTCCTTAGAGCTCTTCAGCCCTGCTTGCTTGCCTGTTTTCATGCCCGCTCTTATAGAAAGCCACTTCAAAATTAGGTACTTTCTCCCAAGACCCATTTCTGTTGGACTCGTAACTCATATTCAGAACACAACTACCACTGACTGCATCATCAGGTGTTACTGTCATCACCACCATCATAGCCACTGTGGCTCTGTGAAAGTATTTATGTATGTATGTGATCTCCTTTAAAGCTAACAGTAATCTTAGGTCATAATTTGTTATGTAGGTTTCATTGTACTAATTACACAGATAAGGACAAAAAGTAGTTTATGCAAGGTGATATATTCAGTGACGTAGACACATCTGAAATTTGGGTTGCATTCTAACACCCTTGCTTGTTATTGCTGTACTCTACCATTTCTGTGTCTTCCATGGAGTGTTGCTGGTGTTGTGGTCAGAGTCCTATTTTAACAGACTTGCCTTTGGGCTGCCAGCAGCTCACTGAACTGCCCCTCAGCTCTTGGTTTTAATCCTTTCCTACATGTGTCTGCTCATGGAGCTCATGATTCATATCCCAGGTATTTAATGAAACTTATTAAAGTTGGTAAGTTAACATTTTTAGGGGGTAGTAGTCATGTTTTCTAAGGGCCTCTTAGTACTAAAAACCATTAGTTCTATGACTCTTCCATTGGACGGTCCACTAGAAACATTGCTCACCCAATAAAAAAGAAATTTTATACTTTAATAAGAAACTCCAAAATTAGTGCTGTGGTTTTCTTGATTTCTTACATAGTGCATGACATGTGGAGAAAATGTTTTTCATACATCTTTCAGAGAGGCTTTTAGATGAAAAAATGAAGTGGATTATATATTATATAATGAATATAAAATTATGTATTGTATAATGCATATAAAATATTATAAATGAATAATGATCATATATTATGTATTGCTTTTGCAAGACATTAATGATGAAGCTTAACTTACTACATTGCCTATTGTTTTATTGAAATGTATTTGACTTCCTCATTTAATCAAAATACATTAAAACCTCAATTATTCACATATGGATTATTCTTGTAAATCTTGTAGATTCTTCCTTATCAATCTTTTATACCTGCTTAATATCTTCAATGCACCCAACACCCTCTGTCTGCTTGCTCTCGTGAGTATATAAGCAGGTTGTAACATTAGCTTAAGCAAAACAAGTTTGGAATGGTTCATTCATCAAAACCATGCAGTGCAAACCACAGCCCAGCACATGATTAGTGGTTTTTGTTCTTAACTGGCTGACATTTAAGAGTGAATGATGCTTTCCAGCTTTTCCCCACAAAGATTACAATTGATTTACCACTTTTTTAGAATGACACCAAGACATTTTTCTCAATGATGATGAAGCATTAATTTCTACAGCATAGCTCAGTAAAATCTTGAAGCAGTTTTCCCATGAGTTAATGTCTTTAGGTTCTGTTGCCTGCAGAACCAGATGCCTTTAAGGTATCCTAAATGGAGTTCTTAGCCCAGTAATAGTCGACCTAGCTACATTTCTTTCTTTGTTTTAAAGATTGTATTTATTTATTCTTAGAGGGGAAGGGAGGGAGACAGAGAGGGAGAGAAACATCAGTCTGTTGCTTCCTGTGCACGGGGACCAGGCCCTCAATCCAGGCATGTGCCCTGTCCAACCAGCGACCTTCCTCTTTGCGGGACAGCGCTCAACCAACCAAGCCACACTGGTCAGGGCAGCATTCCCTTTCCACCTCTTACCTCCTGACGACTTTCATTATCTTTTCAGGCTGACCTTTTTGTTTCTCTGTCCTGTGTATCAGGTCATCTCTTTGAGCTAACAAAAGACAAGTCACTCATAGCTTTGAATTCTAATTCTTGCCCCCTAATGATTCAGTTGCATTGTGCAAGGCATTTACCACAAGAAACTGTCTCTCTGGCTTGCAGCTGTATGGAGTGTGCTTTTGAAAGTTAGTTAACTTTAGACTTGAAAATTGTTTGGCTACTGCTGCTATTACAGTGAGGGGAAAGCTAGAATTTGTGATTTTCTGGTGTGTGATTTCTTAATATACACATCTCTTCACATGCAAGAAGTATGGCTCTGGTTCACCTTATTCCTTAATAGCAGTTAGTGTGGCTCCTCAGTCATCAGAGATGACCTGATACACAGGACAATTATATCTCTTTTGATATAATTGTTGGCATTTGTCATTACTCTTTGCATATGACCCTATAGCCAACTTTTACTCCTCAGTGACAGAGTTAACGTGTTTGATGCATACAGTTTGATACAATACATGTACCTTTAAAATTTATTGTTAACTATTTGAAAAACGAGGAGTTTTATTAAGTTTGAAGAATGTATTTCTTGAACTATAAGCTTAAGTTAATTTGGATATCAAAATTAAGCTGACATAACTATTGAATGAAAAAATTACCATCTTCTGAGTAGGATGCACTTTTAATTCAAAGGCACGAGTCTTCAGTTAATTTTACTGCTTTCGTATTAGTCAGGCTTGGCTTCCTGCCACTGGTTATTAGAACATCTCAGTGGTGTTCATTCTTAATTTTCCATTTAGTAGATACATTTAGTTTACAGAGTTTTAGTATTGATGGGGCCTGTCCCACGTGTACAGAGAGAAATTTTAAAGCGTGCAACTTGACTAATAAAGTTTTGGTGAAATTGTCATTTCAATTTTCAGATTTTGTTCATCTTTCCAATTATTCTCTAATACATATACCACCCTGACATTCTTGGGTGCCAGTATTAGGAACGCTGTGCTAGATCTTGTATCCAGAAGGAGCTATTTGAACTCTCAGAGTCAAATTTTTCATGGAGTTATACCTGAAAGAACATAGTTGTAAATTATGTTTTGGCACTTTTATAGGACATTTTAAAAGGCCAATATAATAAGAAATCTTTATGTTATTAAGATACTAAATTGAGGTTTATTACAATATTTGATATTTCAGAGAACTTTCAAATTTTTCTACACTGCCTTCAAAGAAATGGATCTTACATTGCAACCTAGTATGTACGTGTTTGTGTGTGTTTCTCTCTTGCTTTCTTGAGCTTGAAATTCTATTTTCTATTTTATTCTGTTCTTTTTAAATAAAAAATATTGGTTGAAATCTACCTAATTGATATTTTGGCCCCTACCATTTGAAAAACCCTGTCCTAGATTTTTATTTCCTGGGTATTTTCTTAATCAGTGTTTATTTTCATTTCAAGCATAGTGCTAAATAAGGCTGAGTTTTCAGTTAACCTACCTACTTTTGTTACTTGACTATTTGGGACAAAATAAAATGTCTGTGTACGTTATAATTTTAGACCCAATACTGATTATGTTAGAACTGCTTAGTTTGAATATCTGTAAATCTTTAATAAAAAGCATTTATTTATAAGTATAAATTAGAGGTTTTGACAGTAATTGTGATCATGAGGTCTCTATATTTCATTTACTTTTTGGTCGTGGGAAATATGTTCACCCATGATGATGGTTTATGAGCAATTATCTCCATTTATGCTTTAACAGTATGACTTCAAAGCTGAGCCTCTTCCAGAAGAGGCTGTCACTAGTGTCTAAAAATAAAGGTGGTTTCAGTTGTCTTTGTTTTAATCTAGAATAAAATGCCACTGAAAATAGTAACATTCTGCTCCAGCAACGTGTTAAGTAATGGAACCTATTCTTGTCAACATATGTCTAGTAGAAAGTTCTGGTCTCTATATGAAAATCAGAGACTTTTGTTTGATATCAAAGCAAAAAACAAGCTGGTCATTTTCATTCTGCTAAAGTGCAAATGTCTCATTGTAGCATACTTCCTTTGTAGTCAATAATTATGCAGCGTCTGGTATCCAATAGTTAGCAGTTACCTTGGGAACAAGGTTTAAGTAGAGACAATGCAAGAATACTAGAATATCATTGTCTCTCCTCAGTTTTTAAAAACTATTAAAAAACAGTGATTTTAAAAACAGAAATCAATGTTAGTAACGACTGTGACTTGATACACTGCCCCACCTCCCAGTTAAAAGGTGTGAGAAAAGACCGCAAGTAAATGTAGATAATAGCTCCTTTTTCTGCTTTTATCCAGAAAAATGTTTTTTTTCTGGATATTTAAAAAGACAAAACTTGCCCTGGCTGGCATAGCTCAGTGGATTGAGCTTGGGCTGTGAACCAAGTATCGCAGGTTCAATTCCCAGTCAGGGCACATACCTAGGTTGCAGGCCATGGCCCCCAGCAACTGCACATTGATGTTTCTCTGTCTCTCTGTCTCTCTGTCTCTCTCTCTCTCTCTCCGTCTCTCTCTCTCTCTCCCTCTCCCTCTCTCCCTCTCTCCTTCTCCCTCTCTCCCTGCCTCCCTCCCTCCCTGCCTCCCTCCCTCCCTTCCCTCTCTAAAAATAAACAAATAAAATCTTTAAAAAAAAAGACCAAACTTCGTTCTGATTTTTTGTCTTAAACATTACTAATTCAAAAACATACCCATATGGTATCACAAGGGATACTTTTTGATTTGTGTACCTGTAAAACTTTTTTTTCTTTGTATTTTCACTGTCGTGTTCTAATCTAAGTTTTTATCACCTCACTCTGAGATATTGTACTAATCTTTTGACTCTCTACTCCTTTCCCTGTACCTCATCACTATCAGCCCCTATTTTCCCATTATCTTAATCTATTTTCCTTAATTTGGAGTTTTTAACACTAACGTTATTTTATCTTCAATTATATTGACTATCAAAAAGGTGTCACTTTACCATGTACCTACCCTATGCAGATTTGCTGGATAAAGATAACCCACTTACCAAAATGAAAGCAATAATATTTTCTCACTATCAACATTCTTGTATACACATCTGTAAAACAATTAGCTAGATATATTTGTCTTTATTTTTTTTATGCCCTTATAAGATGTTTAACTTGGGTGGGTGTCCTCCTACATGGCTGTTAAGTAAAGACAGACAGTTTCTTTTTTCTATTTAAAAAATATTTAATTCAAATATACACAGGTGGAAATGAAAAACACTAATTTTCTTTACTATTAAAATTTCCTTATGAATTGAACAGATACATTTTATTATATATTTATTGTTGTTCACTTACAGTTGTTCCCATTTTCCCCTCATTACTCTCCCCTGCCCTACCCACCCCCAACCTTCCCCTTCAGTCCTCCCCCCACTCCCTGTTGTCCTTGTCCGTGGGTCCTTCATACAAGTTCCCTGACTTGACCCTTCCCCTTCTGCCCCCTGTTACCCTCCTCCCCTCCCCTCTGGTCACTGTCAGTTCTTTATTTCTAATTATATTTTTTTGTCTGAAGAACTGTTGGAGTTGTGTTTGAATGTTGAATTTAACATAGAAGATAAAATATAAGATAAGGGCATTAAATATCCAAAATTTCTTTTAAATGGCCATTCCAGCTATTATTTTGGGAGACAGAATTACTTACATGCATTTGGCTTTGGATTTTACGTCACAGTATTAACTATTTCTTTTGTGATTGTTTTTTTTCAAATGAGCCAGTAGAGCTGCATTCTAAGGCTTTTCATGCTGATACTGAGCATGTTTGTGTTTTGTTTTTACAATGACTATTGAAAATTAACCAAATCAACTTTTGAAAATAAGAGAATAATCAAGAACTCTCTCTTCTGTGTGTGTGACTTATAAGCTACTCTGTCATATTTTGATTTAGACATGGTATGTTAATGTTAAAATGTTATAAACCTGTTTTTTTTTAAGCATTAGTCTCTTTTCAGGGTAGGTTTTATACATTGCTTTAGATACAAGATTTGTCAGTTAGAGTCCATACAGCCTACCTAGTAAAGGAAGAGAGAACCCATCACATCAGGGGCTCTTAAGAAGTACCTGAGATCCTGTCCAGAATCTGAGTGCAGCCTCTGCTGTGGGATGATGGGAGGCAGTTGTCCAGAACAGTTCAAATGGAAGCTAAGCCTAAGAGGAGCACTTTGAGGCTGTGGCGAGGAAGGCTTTTGTTGGTTGTCTCAGCCAGGGGGAATCAGTTCTCTCTGGGCCCAGAATTGTGACAGCTACATTAAAAGCAGAGAAGAGAAAAAAAGGAAACATTCCACCAATGTCCAAAAGAACTGTTTCTGGCATTTTTTTATCTGGTTTTGAACACTATCCTAAACTGAATCCAGAAAGAGCATGTAATGTAGCACTTTTTCTGCTGGGATTCACCATCTGAGAGGTACAGTTACTAAAATAGAGAATATGTTTTACCCAAACCCATACAGACTCCTGCCACCCCTTGCATTTAACTGCTGGCATTTATTTGTGTATTTTGTAGTGATCTGTGGGGTCTCTTACCATCATGTCTATATATGGTACTTCAGATTCTCGCTTAGCAAGGGAAAGCTAGACAGGGGAGGATGAATGAGTCCATACACACTTATTCGAACTACCTTGAAATCGACACAAGACACACACATCCTGCTGATTGTAGCTTGTTAGCTGGTGTGATTCATATTCTAGGGACAAGAGGATGATTTTTTGATGATGAGCTTTGGTTCGCTTGCTGAATCTTGATTAGTAGTGTTGTGTTCGACTTGGGTTGAAAAAAAAAAAAAACAGACAAAAAACTTGTGTTCTCTCCAGATGTCTCTTTGATGTAACTATTCTGGGGATTAGAGAGGAATGATACTCAGTATTTTCTACCTGATGATTATTTGTAGGTCATAGTTGTTGACCAAATTCTCAAAGGTTGTCACAGTTTATATGCCCAGAGAAATATTCCTTCATTGTAACAGGTAATGTAGTCAGGCTTTTGAATTTCTGTTTTTAGATGGTGTGTGCTCTTACTAGTTTGAGTTACTGCCTGGCATGACCTTTTAAAAACTCTTCTTGAATTGGGGGTGAAGGGATTAAGCAAAGAAAAAAAAGCTCTTCTTCTCACTAAGTATCACAGAGCTGATCTTAAACTTTTACCATTTGACTTCTCTGTGTTTGTGTGACGTGAACACAGAGCTAACATTGACTGTGTGCTTTCCTCCGTTTCAAATTGTTTGAGCTGGCACAGCTCCTGAGTCAGCACTGCATTTGTTTCAGGCCAAGATACGACTCCAGTTTTTTCAGTGCTGGATCTACATTCAAAGTTGATGGGTGAAATTTTTTTTTAAAGACACTTATTTGTGGACCATTTGAAAAGTGCTGATATTTGCTTTGAAATTTCTGAAGCTAAATCATTCATTTGTAATCCATGGTGTGGCCACCAGAATACAAAGTTGACTTATTCTTGTGGTGAATAAGATCCAGGAATGAAAAGAAGACCTCTTTCTCTTGCTATTGGTCAAAGTAAGAAGTAGCATTTAGTACATTGTTGTCATTCTTAGTCACATTAACTCTTAATGCTTTCTTGACACATTTGTTTAGAGAAAATATTCTTAAAACACGGACATCTGCTTTACATGCAGTGGTAAAAATCTTTAGATGACACATGACTAGTGCATTGAATTAACCCTATTAATTAGGCTTCAGAGTTATTCAAGGAGAAAGACACAGCTTTGTGGCAAAGTGCCAAACACATGCCAGTTTGAATAAAATGCATGCTTTATCTGTTACTTTCCCCCTTTCCTGTAGTTTGAGCATCATCAAGTCATTTTATTCTTGGTGGGGATGGCAAAGGGGAGTCAGACAGTAGTGGGGAGAGGAGTTGTATAGAGTAGTTTTATTCCTGGGTGTGTATTTTATACATCACCAAAGTAAATATGTACGTGCATGGTCACATGCTGTGAAAAGCCAGATAAAGGGTGCACTTTTGGCTCCAGGTTAACCTTCCTTTTTCAATTAAGAAAATGAGGACATATGCTGATTATGCTAGTGTGTCTTAGAGTGTCCCCACTTTCAGTATAAGATTTCTCTGAGAATGCATTTCCTTTGCTATTATCAAGCATGATTAATGTGCCACATAGGGTTAACTGTGCTCTCTCCCCAAAGACATCAAATGGGAGGCAGCATGTTGAAGCTAAATTATTCTATTCGGAGAGGAATCAGTGATTGATTTAAATATAAAAGGATTAATTGGTCCCTGAACCAGACTATTAAACTGTACTGTGATCTTGACTGAAAGTGGAAGAATTACAAGTGCATTGCGTAGAATAAATTAATGCATTTTCATGGCTTTAATTCTTTTTTGCTGTATTGCTTATTGTGGTTTTATGTACTGCACTGTATTGTATGCTTAATTGACGTAGAGGGGATTCCGTGTATAATGATTAAATGGGAGAGAGGAATAGAACCATCCATTGTGCTTGGATGGTAGTTCTTCCAGGGTGGCTGAAAATATCTCCAGACAAGGAATATTTCTAGGAATTCTTATCAACGATGACTCCAGGCACAGAAGTTCAGTGTTACTGAGTAAGAAATGTAAAGGTTTATATTCTGTGTGAACATCGTGAGTACATGAACATCAGCTAACAGTGGGTAAATTCAGCTCTTTGTCATTGAAAGACTGTAATTGAGACTTAGCTCTTGAGGGTAAGATAGTGTAATGACACCATGCTCCGGGACAATTTTCTTCTTTTATAGCTTTCTATTTAAATAATATCAATTTTTCTCATTTCAACTCAGACTGAAACTTCATTCTGACAGGAGGATGCTGCTCTTGAAGGCTACAAGCCTCCTGTCTCCTGTCCAGGGAGAATAAATTTATGTTTATTCACCTCTGTTACTTGCTGCTTTTCTAATTGGGTACTTGTGTTAAGTTCTGCTCTCAAATAGTAATCTTGGTAATAAAGGGAGAGCAGAAAAGTTTTGGCTTACTGGCCTGATTTAAGAATTCATGTATTTGAGGCTTTACTAGCAATACACATTTCAAGTTCCAGAGTGGTGTCTTCAAGGTATGTCTCTTTACTCTGACTGAGTACATCTTTCCCTTATTAGTTGATGTGCTTTGTGTCAGTATTTTAGTTTGAATGGGACATTTTAAAATAGTCACAGCTTATCTGAGAACTGAGCTATAGAATCATTAGAATTTCTGAATCAAAGGCACCATTAAAGGTCATCCTGTCCCTTACCCCTTTCAATAACATTTGAGTTTCCTCCTTACCTTCAGGATAGCAAGTAAGTCACCTTTCACGTAAACCCATTTTTTTCTTTAAACAATCTGGTTAGAGAGTATTTGTTACATTGAATTGGAATCTATTTGTCTGTAGTATGTATCTACATCAGTGGTGCTTGCCTGTTGGGCCTAAGTTCTGTGCACCTGTTGTACACGATTCTGGTGTACCATGAAGTATTGACCAGTATGTTGCTACATTTTGATCAGTGTATACAATTGAGATTTGCCATAATGAGAACAGCATATACTATTCTAACAGTAAGCAAAATAGGTTTCATGGCACGGTGTAATGGAGTGTAGTTTGTGTGTCAAAGATTGTTTACTCTCTTCCCTAAGCTCTCTCATCTCTTGGTTAAATATCTATACTTCCATGTCATTATGTTTGGTGGTTTTAAGTTCTTTCTGTTTTCTCTTTTGAATGTGTTCCAGTTTGCTTAATGTCCTTTTAAGTGTGGTATACAAAGGTAAACTAGACACCCTAAGCATTCTCTGGCTAGCTTAGAGCTGGAGCAGAGTACATTCTTAGTTCCCTTGTTCTTAACCAGTGATTTTTTACATATTCTGCCCATCCTATCTGATGTACAGGGCAAATGCTTATCAGAAACTGACTTCTCACCAGGGCAGTGGTTTTCAGGAGAGATGGGCTTGTTTGATTTGAAAAGCAGTCTCCCTTGCAAATTCTAATTACCATCCACTTCCCAACACTGGTGTTGTGCATATTCTACATCTAGTTTATTGTTGCATCTTATGATTGCCTTAGTTTCTTTTGCCAGTTACATTTAGATGCCTTCCTTCTATTGTCAGTTAAAACCCTCTCCAGTTGTTCTTTGGAAAGTCCTATGCTTAACACAGGCAATGGTTGAATTTTAGGCTAACTCCATCTGCCTTTATTATGCATATATCATAAGTAAATACAGCTCAGTGAGCTTTCCCCAGTAGAGCACATTTATGTAACCTGCACTCAGATCAAGAAATAGAAAGTTACCAGTACCTCAAAAGCCTCTCTCATTCTCCTTTCAAGTCACTTCCTCTCTCCTCCCAAGCATAAGTAATGTTATGAGTTCTAACGGTTTGGTTTGTTTTGCATTTTATATAACTCATACAGTATGTATTCTTTTGTCTCTGTCTTTTCTTGTTTAACATTGTTTGTGGTAGTTTTTCAGGTTGTTGTGTGTAGTTGCAGATCATTTATTCTGATTGCCATATAGCAGCATCCCATTATGTGATCCTACCTCACTTTATTTATCCATTGTATTATTGATGGGAGTTTGGGTAGTTTCCAGTCCTGATAAATGTTTGAAATTAGTAAGTAAGACTTGGCCAGAGTCAAAAGTGGTAGGTCTGAAGTCTCTTGTTCTTGAGTAAATGACCTTATCCAGAGAAAAGCAACCAACACATTTCTCCCCTACATTTATTACCATTATGAAAGAGAAGAATTATTTAAGTGGAAATCTCTGAATTTAATGTAAAATTAAATGTGTGGTTGCCTCATTTAGTGTTCCTTCAGATTGTGATATTAATCAGATTCATAGGTGTGATACTAATTAGAAAAACTGGTTCTATTCCGATGATAATTTGATTTAAATAGTATTTTATAACTTCATTTGTTTTCAGTGTATTTTATTACTAAACTTAGTGAATTCTATTTTTAAAAAAGATAGTTCTGAAAGGAGAAAATAGGAATGTATTTGTTTGCTTTAAATTTATTAAACTCCAAGTAGAAGAGAGAATGGGGGAAGGGGAGCAGTGGGGTGGGTGGAGAGAGGGGGAGATGCACAGATAGGCAGACGCAGGCTCCTGTCACAAAAATTAAGCAAAACCACAGCTTTCTTTTTTTCTCTTTACCTGTTGTTAGGAGAAATATCATTAAAGGACATGCTTCACATACTGGCTTACTGAAAACACAGTAGCATTACCGCCACCCTCCCCTTAAAGGAACCTGAAAATGTCAAAGCAGAGGTTGCACTGTGTCTCTTTTCCTCTGTTTAGAGCCTCTCAAACTCAGACCTGGATGCTCCCATGCATCCCCTTGGCGCTAAGTACTATTGATAAGCAAACTTCTCCCCAGTGACCACACCATCTTACCCTTACCTCTTTTCCTTAATGATGTGTCCGAACTTCCTTCACCGTGTCTGTACTTGCATGATTGTCTGCTCCATCTAAAGTACCTCCTGAGTCCGTGGCCCCTTTGTCTCTCCCACTCCCAGTGTACTCTCAGCCATGCTTTTCTCTCACTTGGGCTGCCAAAATGCCCCTCTAGCTGTTTTCCCTGTTTAACTTCTTTGTAACAAATTGTCCAGAGAGTAACTAAAGCGAACTTTTCAAAATATAAATGAGACTGTTAATTCTTCACTTAAAATCTTGCAGGGTTTTATCAGAGTATATAGAATTGAATGCAAGCCCCATCCCATTGTTGAAATGCTTAAGTGGTCTAAGCCCTGCTCACCTCTTTGACCTCATTTTGTACCTGTCTCCTTCCTGTTTATAAGCTTCAGACACAGTGGCCATTCCGTTCCCCAAGCACATTAAGTTTGTTCTTCTGGCCTGCTTATGTGCCCTCTGTCTAAGCCCTTTCTCTCAGGTCCCAGGGGGGCGAGGGGCTAACTTCTTTCTCCTCCCCTCCCCACCCACCACAGCCTCCCATCTAAGGTGTCCTCTCTTCACCCTGCCTCCCTTCACTGCCCTCTCAAATACATCATCGTGTTTTGTTTTCTTCATAGCTTTTTCCCCTGAAATCATCTTTTAGAAAACTTTTAAACCAAGTGCCCCTGCAGAATGTAAGCTCTGTGAGAATCAGGAATCTGTGGGCCTTTGTTGCTGTGGTACGTTTGGCATTTAGGACAGTGCCTACACGTGTGTTGAATGAATAAGTGAAGTGAAAGTGGCTTAGGCTACTTGATTCTTGATAAAGAAAGCAGCTTCTCTGTCAGAATCCTTAAATTGCTGGACCTTTTGCAAATTCATGCTCTCAAAAATCAAGCATTCGTAATTTTAAGCATTCATATTTTTTTGGTAGTGACCTGATACTGATGGCATGTGATCGTCATCAAATGTCTACATAACTACTATACACATTAGACTGGTTCAAAGAGTAGACACCAACTTTCACACTGCTCTGTCACCTGAAGAACTTTGTTTTCTCTTTATCTCTTTAATGAGATACTAATGCCAGCCTTACATTGAATAAATATTATCCTTCAGACTTATAGTAGCTAATGACTCTCAGTTCCAATAATTCCTTTTTCTTTTATATCCTCTCAGTTGAATCTTACCTTATTAGGAGAAATTGCTTTTAACTAGTAAGGATCAAAGTTAATTCCATTTAGAATTTGTATAACATATTGCAAAACATGTATGTAGCTATCTGGAATTCATAGTTTTAAGTAGACCATAAGAAAAGTGTGGAAGCAGCTTATGTTTATTTTTCTGTGGGTTTCAGCCATCAGATTTACTTTTTTATGTTAGGGATAGGGGAACTGGGATCACAAGCAGTGCTGCTGATTAAAGGCTGCACTGCGTTTGGTTTAAAGTAAAAGAAAACCTAGCTCTTGATGTACGCCTGTGTCAGGGGAAGAGTAGGGAAGACAAATACCTGCTGATGACAGTGTTCTACCAAATAAGTGTCAATTCCAATTTTATTTTCCTTTTGCTGGGAAAACTGTGACCTTCTTTGAGTACTGGTGAGTAAAACATTTTGCAACGGTGCTGAATATAAAAGGCACTGCTCCCTGGTAGACTAATGCCAAATGGTGGAAAGTCTTTCAAGAACTTGCCAAGCCACACTGAGTGTCAGATGCTAAATCTGAAATGGAGTGATATAAAAAAGTAGATTTTTTTCCTGCTTGTTTATTGTAGGTGGTCTTTTAAAAATATGACCAGAACCCTTGCTGTGAATAGGACCATAAAATAATTGTCTGATGTTATATACTCTTTATGTATCAGCTCCCATTAAATATATACTGTAAAATAACACTATAACCCTGAGTCCCTTAAATAGAATTGGGGTATGAGGGAGAAAGCACATCTCAGTATGGATCCGCCTCTCCTTTTCCTGTCTCATCCCATTCTAGAAGTATTTAAGGTAATTTACATATAATAAATATGAGTCACGAAAAATGGTAAGGGTTTGACATTCATTTGTGATGAAAAGTGCAGTAGTGGAGTATGGAGAAATAACACTACAAAAGCAAATGCTACACACCTAGCACCAGAATTGAACAGATCTTTTTTCGCCATTGTTTGACCATGTAGGGGAAGCCCTACGTGCTCTTGTTCACCTGATGAATGGCAGCACATTGGAATTCCCATCTGCTCTACACTTTTTCAGCAGGTCATTTCTCCCACTGTGAACTGGGTGTGGGAATCTAGGCAGATGTCAGAGGTCTGTTCCTGTATTTCTTTCAAGCTGGCAAGGACTCCACCATATATCTGCCACTCAGGCAGAAATGTGCCTGCCTGAAATGTGTCATAGTGGTTGGGTGTTTATGTATGTAAAATAGAAGTAAACGCTCATGATTTGAAGATGGACTGTACAAATATATTTTGTAATCTGGGAAGATAGAGCATTTCACTTTAGCAGTAAGAAGCAGTGGAGAAAGCTAGTTTGTGCTCTCAGGCAGAGAGGCAAAAGGATATATCAAGTCTCAGCTATTTTAGTGTCAGTTGATTATTTTGGCTTCCTTACAATATATAATGCCTCAGTAGTACTTAGTGAGAAAAGTAGTAGAAAATTTTACGTGGTTCTGCATTAACCCCTCCCATTTCTCTACCCTCCACTTTGTTACTATTTACCGAAAAAAGGGTGAAGGTTTTGTTTTTTATACTTAAAAAAAAAAAAAGGAATCCAAGCACGTCTTAAAGTGAGCAATAAAAGGACTTTGCTGGTTATGAGTTACCTAATATAAATGTCTCTTGAATCTGTATTCTGTGCCAGGCACACTCCCATTGGATTTCCAGAGGGCTGTCCAGAGACTGTGACTAAATAATCTGGCCCAGTTTAGTAACTCATCAGAGATTTAATAAGATACTTTCATAAACCTCCTCAAATTTTGTGTATGTTGGCTTCTGATTTTTGAGCACATACGACTCTCTATCTTGGTATCTTAAAAATTATCTTACATAGTTTGTGCTGTCAGGATGGACACCCTCACATTCTGCCAACCTTTGGATCAAGGACATACTGAGTCAAAGCCTCTGCACTGCCTGTTGCTTCTAGTAAGGAAGGTACCCAGGCAGAAACACAAAGTCCTTTAGGCCACTAGGGCACTGTTTTGCATTAATGCAAGATGTGCTCCTGCTGTGTGTTACCACTACAGTGCTAGCAATGGTCCCCTTGTGATCGAGAAGAATTCATGTACCGCCCCAGTGAGGATGGAATGGTAGAAAGGAAACAGTCATAAAGCTTGCTAATTTAATACCTCGTGTGTGTGTGTATAAACCATGTATGTACATATTTATACATGGAGGCAAACTGATCACTGAAGCAATTTTGTAACAATGTAATTGGTAGCTTTTTTTTTTTAGAAGAGTGAATGATGATTCATAGAATGGTGATGCTAATTTAACAGTTCTAAGTACTATCCTTCATTTAAAAAATATATATGCCATGAACTTTTCCCAGACATTTTCATTGCTTTTATAATTGGGTTTAACTTATAATTTAAAGGGAAGGCATATGAAATAGTGAATGAAAGCATCTCGGAGCTCTATAAAATAATTTAATCAACTTTTATTTTTTGAATATTATACTGCCACCCTCTTTTAAAAAGAAGTTGAAAGTGAAAGCCTGTCCAATAAGAGAAAGGTTAATATGCTGGGGAGCAAAGAATCTTGACATAGTCTGTGAATGCTGCCAAAGTAAATGGTATATTTTTAAGGAAAGAAAGTGATAAAGTAACATTAGCAAAATATTCCCAAATGAGGGTCTGTAGAGTGAGGCAGATTACTTCTTGCAAGAGGTTTGGTTTATGACAACTTGGAAATTTTAAGATGAAGTTCTCTAAATGTGTTCTGCATTGTGAATTATCAAAACACCCTTACACCATGAAAAGAACAGGAGTTTATTAATATTCATAATGCATTTTGAAAGCACATTGCATTCTGAAAACTCAATGTAAGAAGTTAAAAAAAACCCCTCTTTTTAAGATTTAGAATATTGTAAGAGAATAAAATGCTTTGGATACTAGTCATTCCTGTGTTGCATTTCTGCAAGTGCTTTCCTAGCTGTACAGGTGCAACCCACAGCAATCCCCCTTGCATTTCCTCAGTAAGCAGTTTTAAAAGTTGCCCTTTTCTCTATCACTGGAAATCGCATACTACCTCCTTCTATTAATAAGTAAACTTCTTCCCACTTAAAAAATATTCTCTGTGCACATCAACTGTCCTTCTTGTGATGGAACTTTCTAAAAAAGAGTAATTCGATCTTTGGTTGTGATCTAAAAACTGTTACTCATTCAGTGACAATATTAAGTTTTATGTGTCAGGAGCTGTGCTAGGTGCTGGGAACACAGAGGGCAGCGAGACAGATATGATTCTTCCTCTCAGGGAGCTCACCTATTGTTGAGAAAACCATCAAAATAAATTATTGCAAATTATGGCAAGCCCTATGAGGAAAAACAGTTGGGTTATGGAAGTATTGGACATACGAATTAATGTAGAGAGAGATGACATTGGAAAGATGGAATATAGTTTTACTTATTAGACCTCTGAGAATATAGAATTTTAGATAATAAGATGAAATATATGGGATATTTTTAAATAATAGGAAAACTACAGAGAACCTCCCTTATTCCCATGGGTTCATGCCATTCCTTACCAACTGATAATTCTTCAAGGTTCTGTAGGGTACAAACCAAAGTAAAGTATTATAATTATATGATTTTTTAAAAAAGATTTAATATTAAAGTACAGAAATTTTGACTGAGGCATCCTACCAGAATTTCTCCATCTGTATTTTTTTATCCCTTTTGAATTCTTTGGGATCTTGCTGTTCATGTCAGTGAATATCATAGTTTTATGTTAGTGTTTTTGTTCCTTTTAAAGTTTTTAGGCAGTTTGCTTAGGAAACTATAAAATACTCAAGGGCTGATTCTGGTCTTGTTTATTTCCATATCCCTAAATCTAGCACAGTGTCTGGCATAATATAGATAGATGTGCCTAATAAATATTCATTGATTAAGTGGGTTCTGATACTGCTGGTGCCAAACAGGAGGTAAGTGCTCTTGATAGCAGAGCAGTTGGCCTCTTTGGAAAGCCCTTAAAGTTTTGGCATGGCAAAAGAAGCAGTGGTGCACAAATTACTTGTCAAAACCTCTAATTTATACTCAGAAATAAATGCTCTCTTTTAAAAATTTACAAATACTCAAACTAAGCAGTTCTAACATAACCAGTTGTACTTACTGTAATCAGTAATAAATCTTGACACTAGTAGGTTAAGTTTCTTCCTTTGTTCTTTTTCAAAATTGCATTGGCTATTCTTGACCCTTTGTTCTTCTATATACATTTTAGAATCAGCTTGTCAAAAAACTTACTGGGATATTGGTTGGAATTAGATTAAATGTGTAGATCAGTTTGGGGAGAATTGTGATCTTCATCCTTACATCCAGAAATGTTATACATCTTTTAAAAGATTTTGTATCTTTTATATTCTTCAAGCCTAACATGTCTTTTATTTATTTATTTTCTAGATATTCATTGTTGTTGCTAATGGTGTATTTTTTTTTTCACTGTATTTTCTAAATGGCTTGTAGGAACACAGCTGCTGTTCACCACGTGTCCACTAACTTTACTGTCTTGTTCTCTCGTATTACTTCTATTAGTCTGTCTTGTCTACACAGAAAATCTAAGAGAATTACACCATCTGAAAATAATGAGTGTTACCTCTTCCTTTCCAGTTTCTATGCCTCTTTTCCCTTTTTTTGGTGTATTGCATTGACCTGAACGTGTAGGACAGTGTTGAATATAAGGACAGATATCCTTGTCTTGCTTTTTTTTTTTTTTTTAAAGGGAATTCTTTTAAAGTTTTAACACTAAGATCATTGCTTTATCTAAGTTAGATAGTTTCTTTCAACTCCCAGGTTGCTGAGAGTTTATTTTAAAAATAATAATTACTGGATTTTAAAATTTTAATGTATGCTTTTTCACTTAATATTGAGATGGATTCTTTGATTCCCTCCCCTTCATCTCAATATATTGTTTTACATAATAAATTTGCTGACGTTAATGCATTCTTGGATTCCAGCATAAATCACACTTGGTTGTATTGGAGATCTCTGGATCACTTCTGATTTGTTTACTTTACTTAATTTAGTACTTTGGCATTTGTGTTCACAAGTGAAATTTTTAGGTGATTACTTTCTTTTTCTGGTAAATAACTACACCTAGTTTTGCTGTTCAAGGTATACAAGCCCAATGGAAAGGGTTGGGAGGCTCTTCCTTGTTTATCATTTGCCGAAACAATTTGAATAAAGATTGTTTTTTGAAAGTTGATAAAACCTTTTAGGCTGGTGGGTGAGTGGATTTCTTAGTTATTTTTAAAATATTCTAATTCTGTAGAAAGTTATTCATTCCATGTGTCTCATTCATTGGCATAAAGTTACTACTTACAGCATTTTTATCATTAAAACATCCCTACTTTATCTGTGGTTACTTCCTCCTTTTGGTTCCCAGGATTGTTTATTTAAGCCGCCTCCCTCCTTGAACAGCTGTCTGCCCTGCATCCCTTCCTCAAATCAGTCAGCTCAGTGGTTTGTCTTAGTCTGTTCAAAGAACAAATATTGATTTTGTGAATTTTTTCCAATTGCTTGTCTTTTTTTCTATTTTATTATTTTATGTGTCTGCCATTATTTTAATCTTTCTGACTTCATTCACTTTACTTTTGTTTTATACCCCCAACTTCTTGATTTGAATACTTACCTCACTTATTTTAAGATTTTCTTTTAGGCAACAAGGGTATAAATTACTCTCTAAATACCTTTTTTCTCAGATTTTGACATGTGTTATGTTGTCGTTCAATTTTAAAATATTTTGTGATTTCCATTGTGATTTCTTCTGTAACCCATGATTTATTTAGGGAGTATATGTTTAAGTTTTCAAACAAACAGATTTGCCTTTTTTGTAAACGGTTGATTTTTAACTAAATTGCACTGTGGTTAGAGAGTTTGTAATCTGTGCGATATCAATTCTTTGATATTAAGGCTGGTCTTGCGTCCTAGTACCCAGTCCATTCTTGCACATCTCCCACGTGTTCTTGAAAGAGAATACATGGTTTGTTTCCGCAAAGCCAACGTGTATACTCAAGTTTATGTATTTTTATAATTCAATTTTTGTATTCTTAATCATCTTTATTAATTGCAGATTTGTGAGTTTTGTCTTGTAATTCTACCAAATTTTAAAGTACATTTCTAAGTCATATTGCATGCTGTATGGCTGTATCCATACATGTTCAAGATTATTTAAATTTCTTGTTGAATTTCTCTATTATAATGGGATGATAAATCTAATTTTAAAAAATACTTTATTGTTATTTCTATACCAGATTTATTTTTATTCAGATTTGCCATGTATATCATTTCTACCTTTTATTTTCATTCTTTTGGTGTGATTTTACTTTGTGTGTCTTGGTAAGCATTATATAGATGGATTACTTAATTTTTTCAGCCACTCTGCCGATCTTTGTCCTTTTGATAGGCAGATCATGAATGACATATCTTCCCAAATTCATCTTCATTTTCACAGTGATACAGCCATGTTGCCTCTTTTTAAAAATTTCCTTTAAAATGGTGAACTCTCTCTAACTCAGCACCTTTGCACATAAAATTTTCACTTCTTAGAATGGTCTTCACCACTTTCCTGTTTCTTTAAGATTTAAGTCTCAGTCTAAATGTTCCCCCCTTTTTTCAGAGAAGCTTGTCTCTGACCCATCTTTTTCATTGAGTTTACTTTTTTGTTTTGTACCCCAGCTTCTTGATTTGAATACTTCTTTTATAACACAAAGCTTATTTATAGATAATTTTGTGATATTAATATATTATACTAATGATTTTACTTACATATTGATATTTGATAGTAGTACAGGGAGGAAGATGGGGTAACAGCCTCGAAGGGGTGAACATGGTCAACAGAAGGTATTTCAGGGTTGGGAACCTGGGGCAGGTGAAGAGATGGAAACAGAGAGAGAATGAATATGGTTGGGAGTACTTTTACTGAGAAAGGAAAATATGTAGTCCTTTAGGACTCTGGAGAAGGGTGAGATAAGTATAACTACAGACATGTTTAAGGTGAAAAGAGGTTAAATAAAGAAACCCGAATCAGGCTTGATTTACTAAGTAAAACATGGAGAATAAATGGAGTTGAGAAGGCTTGGAATTCTTGTCAAGTGGAGTGCCCTAAGAGAATAGGGGTGAGACTCCAGTTTGAGTTTGAGTGAAATTACAGTGTTTTTCATTCTGGTATTCATTTGATAGTACCTTCTGCTCTATTCCAGTAGGGTGTTAGTAGAGATGATGCAGGGACTGGTTTAAGTAACATGTGTGATTGTGTTGGTTAGTGAATGTATTTTCTAGGGGTGAGTGTGGCATTGATCTGAGGTCAAACATCATGAATGCATTATGAACACTATGTTAAGAGGGGGTACCTGAATTCCTTCCTGTTCCAGCTGTGTTCTAAACTGCTTCTGTAATGTTGGACATAAACCTGCCTTCCCCTTGAAAGTGGTTGAGCTTTATCATCTCTAAATCCCTTTTCAGTTGTCAAATGATGGATTGTATGAAATAAATGAAGTTGAGTGATTAAAGTTTCAGGTAAAAGTGGGTAATGGGTGGGAAGAAGCAAAAACAGGTAAGGAGCATGTAATAGCTTTTACCTCCTAACTTTCTAATAACACTGTCTAATAATACATCTGTAATTGTATTTGTAGAGCCCTTTGTTTTTAATATTTATTCACAAATGTGATCTCATTTTACTTATATAAAAATGTAAGGTGGTAGGGATAAAAATTAATACCCTCATTTATAGCAAGCTAGCTAGAGGAAAGAACATTAAATTTTCAGTCTAGTTCCAGTTGTGCCTCTAAAATGGCATTGGCAAACCAGAGTTTTAGCCCTTATTTCTCATCTGTTGGGTGGGGTTGGGGGTAGCTTTTATATTAGACTGCCTGAATTTTACTTTTACTTACGCAGATTTGTAGATCAGAGAAATATGATTGTTGTTCTATATCTGTATTTCATCAAGACATTTGACATCATCTTTGTGCTTATCCTTTGTAGACAAGAGATAGTAAATGGGTGAATTTGTAACTTGGGAATTATCTGATAAGATGACATAAGATTCTGTTCTCTGTGTAGTCTTTTTTCACCATTTTTATCAGTGATGTGGATAAAGATATTGATGGCTTGCTGATCAAATAGCTAGTATGTTGGATAATAGAATCAGAATCAAAGATGATCTCAGCAGGCTTCACCTCAGAGCCATATATGACAAGGTAAAACACCACGGATTCTTGTAGTGCATTCCTCTAGTTGGGCCAGCAAGCACAAGGGTAGGAGGCAAGGGCTTCCTTCAGATCTTGCCTCCATTGCTCTCTGTGTGACCTATGGCCCCGCATTCAATACGTATAAAAGACTATTGTCAATTCTCTTTTTCTCCACCAGTCATGATGTTTTATTCCCCAAACACAACCAAGATCATTAGGTTTTTAAAGAATATCCTTTCAGAGAAATTTTCTGCCAGGGTAAGCAAATTGTGTTTGCGTATAAATCCCCTTTCCCATTTTTATACAAATGGAAGAATATTACTCACACTGTTTTATACCTTGTTTTCTCATATTTATGAGTTCACGTTGGAGTTTTTCCCCATGCCAGAAAATATCAGTATGATCATTTTCTCTTACATGTTTGCACAGTATTACTTTGTAGGGATCTATCGTAGTGTAGTTAACCAGTCCTTTACTGATGGCCATGTTGGCTGTTTCTAAACTATTACAAGCAATGACTGTATGGTCGTTTTTTTCTGTGGAATAAAGTTTTAGGAATGGTATTGCCAGGCCAAAGGGGAATTCTACTTTCTAGTCTCGGTACTGTCATCCTTGCCCTCTTTCTTCATGTAGCTTTAGAAAAGGCAGACTTTTCTAGCTGGGCGGGGCTTAGGCGCCATTAGACCCAGTGCGGTCCAAGTGCGGTCCTTGAATTAGAAGCGGCGGCAGTGTGTCACTTGGGCGCTTGGCACAAACGCACATCTGTGGGGCCCGCACCAGCCCTCCTCAATGAGACTCCTGGGGGCCCGGCAATTCGTGCCGACAGCTGATTTTACATATGAGGAAACTATATTCGGAAAGGTAAAGTAAGTTACCAAAAATTATGTAATTATTGGTGGCCTCTGTTACATTTCCTCTATGACTTGCTGTTTCTCTTATGATGTTTTAATTTTAAAAGACATTTTGTTTTTCAAGTTATCAGTTTAAAAATTAAGTCATTGATTCAGTTCCTACCTTTGTCATTTGTGCTTCTCCTCTGTGTCTTTTGGGAAATTCAAATGAATACTATTTTGAAGTTTTCATCGTGATTCTTTAGGTTCAGCTGACTTTTTAAAAGCAAGCCTTAAGTTGGCTCCGTGTTCTTTTTCACATACAAGTCTCTTTGTTGTCTGAAAAGGTGACCTCTGATTTCTTTTTCAGACTCCTTTTCCTTTTCCATCATGTCACATCATTCCTCCCTTTCAAATTTCCAAACTATTGGGTTCGCCAAAAAGTTTGTTTAGTTTTTTTCGTAAGATGGTTCTGGTAGTGCTTAGTTGTCTTCAACTTCATTTAAAACAATTTTGTTAGATTGTATGGCAACAGCTGTCATATCAGTGTGCATTTTAAAAAAACTTATCAAAATTGGTGAGTTTTTATGCAGCCATTTTAATATTGAAGATGGAAGAAAATATGCAACATTTTTGGCATATCATGCTTTATTATTTCAAGACAGGTAAAAATGTGACTGTAACACACAAAAAAGATTTGTGCAGTATATGGAGAAGGTGCTGTGACTGATCGAATGTGTCAAAAATGGCTTGTGCAGTTTCTTGCTACTATTGACATTTTGGCCAAGTAATTCTTTGCTGTGGGGCTGTCATACGCACTGGAACATGTTTAGCAGCAGCCCTGGCCTCTACCCACTGGAGGCCAACAGCGGGAGATAGCCGACATACTCAAAATATCCAAATTAATAAAGTTAATGGCAAAAATGAAAAATGTGTCTTTTATTTTACACAAAAAACTAAATGTATTTTTTGGGCAACCCAGTGTATTCTGTTCTTGGCTACTCTACTCCTTGCCTCCTGCTGTCTCTCTCACCTTTGCTCTGTACTACTAAAGCCCTATTTTTGCTGGTTCTTGTCTTCTTGAAGCATTTGGATCTTCCAGATTGAACAAATCAGTATACCTTTGCCTTCCTGTAGCATTTTGTTTTTCTTTTCTACTTCTGTATTTGCCTGGCTTTATTTTATTGATGTGGGTTCATCTCCATCTTATGTTAGCTTACTTCACGGCAAGGGCCATGTTTTGTTCAGCATCACTTCAGGCTCCTCGCACCATCCGTGGCGCTTACTAGTTGAAGGATAAATATTGACTGCGTTTTTGTTTTTGTTTTTTTCACGAACAGTTTAGAATCAGTGGAAAAGAGAACATACTCTGTGCTTCCCTCTCAGTATCTCTAACCAGTTGTTTTATAAATATGCTATTGACTACAGGGTATAGTAGACACAAATAGGGATAAATCAGTTCAAATCCCCTCCCTGAAATTTATAGATGGGAAATTTACCAGCTCATTATCAGTAAACTTACATTTTGATCCCTGTTATGTGCCAGTCATGATGTTTATTGAAGATGTTTCCGCTGTCATTTTCATAAATAAAAAAAAGGACATTGCTTTATTATTATCGATACTGTTTTATACCCATAGCATAGTTTTCTCATTTTGAATTTGAAACTCAGAAAGTATGGTATCAAGGGGATGATGAAATTTTTAAGCATTTTAAATAAGTTTTAGTTACTGTCTTAAGTTTACTGCGTTGTGTTAAATACCCATATGCCAAGGCTGGGTGTTACCTATTGATGAAAATTCATGTTCTAGTAAAACACAGTTTTCTCAGGTTATCTTAACATACTTGTCAAGGAAGAATATATATGCTTCACTATGTGATAGAGTGGACATTTGTCATTTTCATTTCAATTTTTCCTTACAGTCTTAAGATTTTTTTACTTTAACAAAACTTAATGTTTTGAGTAGCACTCAAAATATACTTTATACTATTTTAAATAACTTTTGAAAAGAAGCAAATTTTGGGGATGATTTTTTAAATCGTGGTTGCCTGGCCTACAGTGATTTGGTCCATCAGCCACATGTTCTGATGAGCTGTCTGGAGAAGCGGAGATGTTATGGCTGGCTTAGGGCCAAAGTTAACAACTTTGATATAATATGCCTCTGTAGTAATTTTGAAATAATTTTTTCCAAAACACATAATTTTTGTCAATTTTTGGCTAATTGTGTGGAAACCTAGGATGTGTTGAATGCTTTCATAAAATTTTGTGATCAGAAGTCAATTGCAAAAATAAATGTGATAGATTACCAGCTCATTTAGACACTTGTATTACCTTAGTAGTTGTACATTGGGAATTTATGTACAGTAGTGTCTTTAATTGCTATTTTAAAATCAACAGTTTTAACCTCACTGTAAGGTTTGTAGGCTTATAAGTTTGATGTTATTGTTATGTCATACCAAACTTAAGCAAAACTATTTTGTTATTCTCCCTAGAATCAATTAAAAGCCAGTACAGATACTAGTACATGAGAAGGTAGAAAAATGTCCCTCTTTTTCTATACTTGGGAGTTTATAAGTCAGCACAGGAGACTTTATGCAAATGAAGCAGGAAGCATTCTGCACAGTAGCTTTCAAAATCTCACAATGCTATACAACTAATTTTTCAGGTTTATCTGACACCTTTAGTTTGCCAACAAGTTATTGTTATATTGTCCACAATCAACTGGAAATTTATGCTGTTAATATCATTAGTGGCCAGCTTTGCTGGATGGTTGATAAAGTAAGCTATATCCCGTCTGTAGTTCCTGTGCCTAGCATCTGTTTTTTATCAAAATGTAGAGTTGAGTTTCTCATTGTTTCTTTTTTAGTGAGCATTTGTCCTGTGCTTTCACATTCTTTCTCCATGGGGAAAGTAATGTATGCACAAGTGTGGAGATTGCCCAACACCAGCCAATTTATTTGATCAATGAAGAACATATACACATGGCTCAGTCTTCACCTGCACCATTTCAAGGTAAGTAAATGGGGATGCTTCTGCTCTCCATCCCTCCCCCATTTAGTGGGCAGCCACCTTGCCCAGTAAAATTTTACAGAATGAAATGCTCTCTTAAATGGGCATTTTAAGCTTAAGTATAAGAGTTGATTTCTGAAGAAGAAAGGAAAGACCAACATTTCACAAATAATAATAGCTTGCTAAGGTTTGGGGGGTTTTTTTGTTGTTGTTGTTTTGGCTGAAAGTTTCTTGTATTTGCAATATTGTCTCATGTGAAGTTGTACTGAAAAACAACTGTAGGGAATTTCCTTCAGGACAAAGGAAGATCAATGAGTATGTGAAAAATATAATTCAGTGAGTAATTGACAAATACTATAAATTAAAGATTTCTGTTGTTTTGTTCATTCTGTGGTTTTGAGAATGTAATAACTTGCAAATAATTACTATTAGACTTAGTATTTGAAATTTCAACCAAAATGGTATTTTTAGATTTGTGTACTATGTAGTTTCTTCAATGATGTTAATAACTTATTTTCTTTCATAGACTACATCGGTTGTAGGCATTCTGTTGTGATTTAATATACAATCATATTTTTATTAATTCTCAGCTTATCACCTAAGTATCACCAAAATAACTCCCTGTTCCTTGTCTCTAATCATGCATTTTTTTATTTTGTCTTTAGAATTCAGAATTTTCTATGAGTAACTTTTTAAATGTTTTAATATTAGATTGAACCATATGGAAATATCTTTTTTGGTTCAGTCTAATTTATCATTACTAGCAATGTCTGATTAAAATAGTCTTAGTATAGCACACAGTGTAATTTTAAAAACACTGATATTTTAACAGCCATGACTGAAGTATTTTTATTGATGTAACAGCCTGTCATGAATGTTTATCCTCCATATTATTTATGATTGCCTTTTGGTTTTGTACAGATGATTCTGATTTAATTTGATGAAAGCATCTGTTTCTTGCCCTGAAGATAATTAAGCTTTTTTTAAAAGGAAAAAAAGAAGAACATTGAATGCTCATTTAACTGTGTCCTAATTATTACCTAGCTTCCCACCCCCACAACACATTTTAAGCTGTATTCTTTATTATCCTGTAATTTGAGGTGTTTTAGGTATGAACTGCTATGAAGAAAACTAATTCTCCAACCGTGCACTTGAGAGTTGTACAGTATGTGCATATTTGGAATTGCCAAAATTATTTAAGTACTGTGTTTCCTTGACTGTGAAGGTGCTGAGGACCATCTGACTTTATCACTCAAAATAAAAACATTCATTTATGATAACAAAGGGAAATACTAGTCTAAAGGGAAGGTAATTAACCTAAGTTGGTAAAGATACTTTTAGGAATACCAGGTCCCTGTGGACCACTTATTTTAAATCTTACTGGTTTGCTACTAATGCTTCAAATCATAGAAGACTTTCGTGGAACATTATCCTGCTTATTTCCCATAACTAGTGTGGAGGAGGTACATTCTTAGGGCAGGTGCTGGCCTATAGATAACTGTAGTGAACATAACGATATTGATGTGGGAATTTCCTAGCAGCGTTAACACAGGAAAATTGCCCTTGATTAAATGTGTTCACTGGAGTCAGTAATTGTATCCCATTTGAATCAGTGAGGAACAGCAGAAAGGCACTGAGAAATGTGTGATGTCTGCAGCATCTCTGTCTTGATGTGATATATCATCCAGCTGTTAAAAAAAAATGAAGCCATCAAAAAAAAGAACATACTATTTGATAACTATATTGAGACTTTTTTAAAATTAGGAGTAAGAAAAAGTGACTTTTATCCCCAGAAAAGTGTTATTTGGGTGATTGAAATTCCCCGAGGCTAAGAACTGGCTGGGCTATCTATACACAGCACTATGTTAATTACATTTTTGTGTCTAGCTCAGTGAAAATGACATCAAGGTCAAATACTGAAAGAAAAAGGATTTCACATTCTTTACTTCAGTGAAATACATTTCTTAGGAGTCATTATATCAACAGGCCTCTAAAACTGTCATAACTAAAGTTATAACTAAGTACTATATTTTAGAGTTGGTAAATTAGACCTTTTTTGTTAAAAGTTTTGTGTATACATTATTTTTTAATTACAACAGATTTTAGGAAGTGTCAGGAACACTTTAATAGTGTTAAAGTTCTTGGCAGGTTTTGGGGTTGTATACATTGGATGCTTTTCTGTTAAGGAAGATTTACTGTTTACATTGTATAAGCTATTAGCAAACATATGGGCATAAGCTTTAGTATATGGACAGCTTATATATTGTGTGTTGATATAGCTGTCTGATATCATTAGATTTCCCCCATTTGATTTCCTTCAAAACTTGATGTGAGTTGAGAGGCATATAAGTAAGTAGTAAAATAAGAAACTTCTAAAACTCACACTTCGAAAGGAATTAGGAAATAAAGAGCAATATACATTAAGTGATGCTATGCTTTAACCTAAAATTACCACGTAAGTAGCATTACACTTCAGCAGGAATTATTGCTCCAATCTGTAACATGTTTTTCCTCTCTGCCCTAGTACTGGTAAGTCCTTATGGATTAAACGGCACGCTAACAGGCCAAGCATACAAGATGTCAGACCCAGCCACCCGTAAGTTGATCGAGGAATGGCAGTATTTCTACCCAATGGTGCTGAAAAAGAAAGAAGAATTGAAAGAAGAGGAGTTGGGATATGATGATGATTTCCCTGTGGCAGTCGAAGTAATTGTTGGTAAGAGAAAATATTTTGCCTGAAGAACTTTATTCTCTTCTTCATCTTCCTTAATTTAAAAAGATAATCACTCAGATTCATCAAAAATAATCTCCATAATTTTCCCATTTTTTAATTCTCTTGACACAGTGGTCTATGCTGCGTAGTTATCTTGCCTGAAGCACCAATGGTCCCTGTATTCCAAATGCTATTATCATAATGTTGGAGCACATGGTTAAACAGCTATTAACTTATGGAAGAGTGAATCTTTTTGCAGTACCTAATGAGTGTCTCGTCTTCGCCAGAGAGCCTTTGACTCTGACCACTGGAATAGTGAAGTTGGCAGTCTAGTGTGAAGTTTTTCTCAGGCCTGATTTTTCCTTGCTCTTTCCTTATAGGTGGTGTGCGGATGGTTTATCCTTCAGCTTTTGTTTTGATCTCTCAGAATGACATCCCAGTTCCTCAGAGTGTTGCCAGTGCCGGAGGCCATATTGCGGTTGGGCAGCAGGGACTTGGTAGTGTAAAGGACCCAAGTAACTGTGGGATGCCTCTTACCCCTCCCACCTCTCCAGAACAGGCCATCATAGGTGAGTACAGTCTGGGAATGTCCTGGATGCGAGAGATCCCAAAAGATCATGTAATTCCCTTGCCATGGAACATGAGGAATTCCTGGTGGAAGAAATCTAGGTAGAGTAACATTGGCATTTCACAAAATAGAAAAAGAAAAAATACTTATTTTTTAATTTTATTTATTTATTTTTAGAGAGAGGGAAGAGAGAGAGAGAGCAACATCAGTGTGTGGTTGCCTGTCATGCACCCCCGACCCGGGACCTGGCCAGCAGCCCAGGCATGTGCCCTGACTGGGAATCGAACTTGCAACCCTTTGGGGTTCACAGTCTGGCCCTCAGTCTACTAAGCCACACCAGCCAGGGTGGAAAAGGAAAAATTTAAACAAACAGAATTTATGTGCATCACAATTTTAGTTTTTACTCCAATTAAACAATTTAGTGTTTTTTTTAATATTTTATTTATTTTTAAAGCGGGAAGGGCAGGAGATAGATAGAGAGAGAGAGAGAGAGAGAGAGAGAGAGAAACATCAATGTGTGGTTGCTGGGGGTTATGGCCTGCAACCCAGGAATGTACCCTGGCTGGGAATCAAACCTGAGACACTTTGGTTCCCAGCCTGCGCTCAATCCACTGAGCTACGCCAGCCAGGGCTTAGTTGTTTTTCTTAAAGTTCTACACACACATCTGCCCCTTGATACACATATATATGTGTGCATGTGTGCGCAGGAGACAAGATGTAGACTGCTTTTTTATTTTAAACCAATAGAAAAACCCTGAATCATAAAGTGGCTGAAATCTTTCTCAGTTGACCATTGCCAGACAGGGACGTGTCTTGGATACTTCTTTTTCTATTATAAAGTTAGGCTAGCATTCAGGAACTCTGAATAAATGCTTTGCCCTACCTCTCTACATTAATGATAAATGTTGTCAAAATATGAAATTTTGACAGTTTTTCTTCATGGAAAAGTTAAGAAATCATTTAAATTAGGATTTTTCCTTCTTTGTTGAATAGTATATTTCATATATTAAATTTTGTGGTAGTTGACTTTAATTGGAAATCTAGACACTGAGGAAAAGCTACTCATCATACTTGAGTTGAAATGAGATTATTTATAAGCATTTAATGGGGGACTATGTTGGCAGGACCATCTGTGTAAATAAAGTCTTGGCTGCTGAACTTTGAAAACATTCTCAAGTATGATACATGCTAACTTGGTAGTTTTCACGAGCATTTGTTAACCATATTTTAGCTTCTAGCATGGTGCTTGGCACATAGCGGTCATTCTGTTAAACAGTATGTTGGGGAAAATGGAGACTGTGATTGAACACACCTAATTTTAAAAACTTGTGTACAGCTATTACTAGGTGAGTGACCTAATTTAATTCTCACATTTGTTCCGAACCTCACTTCCCTCCTCTGCTATACACCACATACACTACACGGTTGTGATGTGTGTTAGGTATTATACCTGACAGTGCCGTGTAAACGGTTATGCAGTATACAAATGGTTGGGTACAAACTTAAAGCAGTGCTCAAAACTCCAGTTTCAGCACATGCTGTGCTGTCTATAAGGAATTACTCAGATACTACGTGGGAGATACAGGAATGGACAATACATGGCTTCTGTTTTTAAGAGCCAAGGAGTTTCTAAGGTGGTGAAAATAATACACATCCACCCCTTAACATGGTAGTGCAGAGAACTTGGATGATTCCTTGTGAAAGGATTTGCTCAACCAGTTTTTATTAAAACTACTTTAAACTGAAAAAAGAAAAAACTACTTTTATAGTCTTTTGTAATAGTCATCACAGAGAAGATATAGTAAAGAAGGATTAGAAATTTCAGTATTTTGAAAAGTTTTAAACACATTTCATTTAAAGGTTTGTATTTTTAACCATTGCATGACATAAGCTGTCATTCATTTTTGTTTATTTTGCCTGATATTTAGTGAAATTTGTATTCAACTTAAAATTGAAGGCCTGCTGTGTGCATAATGCCTTGGCCTCTGCCACATTGGTTCAAAAATCTACATTTCATAACTCAAAACCAAGGGGTTTTGTTTAGCTGCATTTCAGTGTGGACTTCATAGCTGTAGATCTTCGCGTTTCTTTCCCTCCCACTCACTCTGTATGTCATTGTACTAGGCCCCGGGTAAATGAATCCCCTAATGCTTCCTCCCTAACACGAGCAGACAAAAAAACTAAATAAAAGCTACTGGAGTCTTTGTTGTGAAATCAATTTGTCCAAATGTTTATATCATGATATGTTGAATTACAGCTTAGACCTCCTAATGCTCCATCAGAAAGAGTCCTGCTTAGCCTTAGCCTTGTCATTCTGCACTTGACCAATATGGAGCATTGCCACGTTTTTCTAGCTATAGCACAAAGTGGGTCACTTTGCCCCCTTAGATGGTGAAGGGTTGCCTCGAGTCACAGGGGACATAGGCCAACTAGTTTTGGTGAAATCGTTCTTGGATAGGCACACCAGCATGCCTCTTCTATTTATGGAGACAATAGTAGGAAACAGCATTCAACTTGCATTTAACAGCATGGAGTATAAGTCTTATTTAATTCCATATAAGATATCACCTTCATTTTAGCTGAATCATTAAAAGCTACTGAAAAGCATTAACCTAATTTGAATCAGAAAAGATGCTGTGGCTTGTTTTCCCTACCCCTTTCATACATTGGTCATAAATTACTTCCTGTAATAGCGTGGGCATGTCATCTCTTTAGCTATGTTGTAGGGTCTTAGGGGCCTAGGGCTCTGTTAGCTACTTCTGCTATTTGTTTCTTCACTTTGCTTAGTTTTAGAATAGACATTTGAAAGTCCATTGTAAAATCAAAATGAATTATTTTGCACAATGAACCAAGTGAGGAACCTTTTAAGATGAAAGGTAGCAGTAAAGACCAAATTTCTTGTCTCCTTTAATTTATCTCATTTGTAATATAACAGTACTTTCTGGGGAATAAGAAAGCTACAGTTTCTTAGAACATAAACAGCTGGAGTTCCTTCCTCCTCCCTTCCTCCCTCCCTCCCTTCCTTCTTTCCCTTATTTTCCTTTTCCTTCCTTTCTTTTCCCTCCCCCTCTTCCTCCCCCGCTCCTTTCCTTCTTTTCTTTTTAAAAAAATCCTTACCTGAGGACATGCTTATTGGTTTTAGAGAGAGGGAAAGGGAGGGAGAGAAACATCTATGTGAGAAAGAAATACCAATCAGTTGCCTCTTATATATGCCCAGACTGGGGACCAAACCCACAACCTAGACATATGTCTTTACTGGGAATTGAACCTGCAAGCTTTCAATATCCTGGACAACATTCCAATCACCTTACTATCCAGGGCTCTTTCTTTCTTTTTTCTTTTTTTTTTTTTTTTTTAATGGTGCCAAGCCTCACCATTCAGCTCAATGGTTTTGTTGCATTTCTATCAAGAATATTAGTTTGTTATATAGGTTACTTCTTTTTTTTTTCATATGAGAGTAGAGGTTTCCAGATTCTTAAAATTCATTATTTTGGTCAAAATGTTTTGCATTATTGTTCTATTCAGAGTAAAATCCACAGTGTATTTATGAAATCAAATAGATGAAAGTAATTGAAATTTAATACTGCAAGTTTACTTCAGTATTGGTTTTGTGTGAGGCAGAAGTAGTAAAATACTCAGGACATAACCAGTAATCACTATTATCAGCAATCATAATGGACATAATAGAAGGAAATAGATTATGTACCAATTGTAGTTGGAGAAACAAAGTGGAGTTAGAGAGAAACAAGTGAATTTTTAATCCTCTGATAAAATGTCGAGACAATCTCAGTGTTTTAGTACTAAGCTTTCATAGTGTCAGGCATAATGACAGTTCCAAAGACAAAACTGAAATTTGACCTGTTAAAATCTTTGTGCCATTAAGTTTTTTCTTCTCCCTAGGTCACTGTGTGCAGTAGTTACACAACCATTTAGCTAAACAAGCACAAAGCTCCCTCTACTGTTGTGTTTTTCTTTTAAACTTATTTACTGCATTGGGATTTAAAAATTCAGAACAGCCCACATGCATTTATATCATTGATATTATGATGTATGAACCTTTCTGTGTAAGTTATCTCTAGTACCTGTAGAGTAGGAATTTCTCTGTATGGGTGTGCTCATGAAGGAGTGCGAGTTTGTGAGTGTTGTTGTGTTAAGGCAAAGAGTCATACAAAATGCCCCTCAAAAGGCTATACTGACACAAATTATACTTATAGCTACAGATAGTGTTAATGCAAGGGGGTAATGGATATGAGTTTCAATGATTAAAGTTTTTATGTTAAGTAAGCCTGCACTCTCTGCACTAGAAGACGTTTTCAGAAAAATGACATTCCAAGTTGTCTTTTCCAGGAGAGAGTGGAGGTATGCAGAATGCTGCCAGCCACACAGGTTCCCAGGACGGGGGGATGATAACTATGCACAGTCCAAAGAGATCGGGGAAGATTCCTCCAAAACTCCACAATCATATGGTCCATCGAGTCTGGAAGGAATGCATCCTCAACAGAACCCAGTCCAAGTATGTTTTCTGTGTTTCATCTGGATCATGTTTTGGTAACCATCTCTTTGATTACTACACAGAGAGGGTCAATCATACTGCACTACTCTCTGACCAAACCAGAGGGGTCAGTGGTATTTCATCTTTTTGCACATAACAGGATAAAATTTAAAGCAAAAATGTTAAAATAAATTGATAACTTCACTTGATTTGATTATCCAGGAAATTTTGACGTTCCCAATCATCTCATGTTGGCATGGTATTCATCTGACATTTATTAGCACAGATGGCTCAGGAGAGTAATCAGTGGGTTTGGTTTTCCTTTGTATGTCATTTTATGAATGTTTCCTGTTTACAGAGGGAAATGACCTTTGCCATGTTTTCTGTTACACATTAGCCTTATGATTTATTTATTTTTTAAAAGATTTTATTTATTTATATTTAGAAAGGGTTGGGGAAGGGAGGGAGAAAAAGAGAGGGAGAAACATTGACCCGTTGCCTCTCCCGTACGTGCTTCAACCAGGGACTGAACTTGCAACCCAGGAATGTGCCCTGATCAGGAATCGAACTGGCAACCTTTCGCTTTGCGGATTGATGCCCAACGAACTGAGCCACACCAATCAGGGTGCCTTATGTTTTAATTGACAACTAGAGGGGTGTTTACCAGCTGCTGTACTTCTGTTTGTTGATTTGGGGAAATTGTATTCTTTTTATTCCCATATCCAACTTGCCTTCCTTTCTTCCCTTTCTTCCTTTTATCCCTCCTTTTCTGCCTTCCATTTCTCCCTTCCTTAACATACTTTTGGAAAAGAGGAAGAATTGATTATAAGTGATTACTGGTGATTATTTTAATTGCATGAATGATGATGACAAGCAGTGGTCAATAAATGCTTTTCCACCTATCAAGATTTACATAAACATTTTCAGCATATTTTCATATCTGTTTTGATATCAGGTGGAGATGACCATGTTCTTAACCAATGCAAGTAAACAAATGAGTCTTGAATCTCTGGAATAGAATAAATTTGGATATTCTTGCCAATAACTGCTAAGAACTACACTCACGTAAAAGTCAGGTGTTTCTTAGGGACTACTATTCAGTGTTTTACATACAGATTTAAAACCTGTCCTTTGGACCTAGCTTTTAGCAAATTCATACCACATACTTATTTCTCAATGAATTGGTTCTAAGATAGACTGCTGAAGGAGAGTAGTCGTGAAAAATCATATGTCACATTCTAGAATTAAAAAGTTATCTGTAGTCACTTAAAAATTATCCTTTTTTTAAGAATAATTGGTACAGATGTTTTTCTTCTATCTGCAATGCCTAGATAATTTCCAAGTTAACATTTTCCTTTTCCTTTCATTTACCGTCTTTGATTTTTATCACCATTAACCTCTTATCTCCTCCAACTCTTATCATACCATATCCCCTCTATCAGCAGCACAGAACAGGGAAGTGAGACATTCAGGAAGGCGCAGAATGGTGGAGAGCAAAAGAATTCCTTGCAAAGCCATCGTTAAAATACTTTGCAGTGTCAGCTACAGCAAAATCAGCCATAAAAAATGTGGCCCAGTGTTCTTACTTTCACTGTCATAATAAGCATCCACTTTGGTACCAATTGTCAGTGACATGCAGGAGATATTTTTGTTTCTTGTCTTGTAGTTCACATTACAAGTTTGGAGTGCTGCCCTTAATACTAGCAAATACAGGATTTGCATTTATCGAAGGGCATATAATTTATAGATGCTGTGAAAAGATAATTTTTAAAAATTTAGGTTACTTCTGCAAAATTTAGGCGACTTTTTAAAAAGCAACAACAGATAGTGCCAGATAGTGTTTTAATTGCTATGTGTACCATCCTTGTTAAAATATGCATTAAACTTAAATAGATATATTTTGAATCCTGCTTCTGCTGGTACAAAGAACAAGTAATAGCCTCCCTTACTGTACCCCATTCCTCTTCCCCTCTTGGGTTGCTCTGAACTATCTGCAGGATACCATTACTGTGTAAAATGTATTCAAATATTTAAAATAATTTTTTCTCTCCAGAAGATACTGTGTTTGCACAAGTCACATTTTAAACCTTTTTTAGGAGGAGCCAAATGTCAACTCCGACTCTTGAAGAAGAGCCTGCTAACAATCCTGCTGCTTGGGATTTTGTGGATCCAACCCAAAGAGTCAGCTGTTCCTGCTCTAGGTAGGTAAAAGGAGGCAGAACGGTTGTCTGATGGAATGGCGGCACAGTTTGTTGTCTCTCTCCTGGCCCCAGACCCCTTCTTCCTAGTTGTCTTGTTTTAAACTTTCCTTCTCCAGTAGAGGAAAAAAAAGATAGGTCTGTTCTTATATGCAGATGATACAGTTTCATTGTCAGGACTCAGAACTAAGAGGCTTTTTAGACAACTGATCTGTTATCAGTTTGCTCCCACAGATTTCTTACGGTAGCTATGTCAAAACTAAAGGCATTTATTTGACAAGACAGTCCCTTGCCCTTTAAATGAGTTTGTTTAACTATTCTTAATTTTTAAGTAGAGATAAATATTAAACAAGTTGGCTTGAGTTACTAGAATGTAGATTATAAATAGATCTTGCATAGATAATATGTTTTGTTGTGGATGCTGGTGTGTTTAGATGACTGAGGCAGGTATTTGTAACAACACCTGCCAAAGCTAAGATTATTGCTCATTCATTTAGATATTTGAATAGGACCCCCAAACTGTTCTCTGTAGAAAAATTTTGCATTCCTCATGGATACTTCCTTGACTTACCACTCTTTGTGGTGGTAAAAAAATCTTGTCATGAGTTTTCATTAGGGTTCTTAAATATCTCGAGTGTATGTCTTAAACTTAAATAGGTATATTTTAAGATATATATTATGCCTTAACCTCCCCATCTCAGTTGACTGTTAGAACCTGTGTTGTTGATGACTCACTTAATGAACGAACAACTTAGAGTAGCTTTGCTTCCCAGTGTGTTTTCACATTCAGTAGTGCTTAATACTTACAAAAAGTTTAGATGAGATAAGTATATTTAAAAGATGGCCATCCATTCACTTCTCTGTTTAGATTGGAGTTCTTAACGTGGCATAAATAAATTGGCTTTGGGGAAGGGAGGTGGTCAGTTTGCCCCCTGAGAATATATGTAGACCTGGTGTGTGTGTATACTTTCACAACTTAGACACCTTCTTCCTGTCTTCCCCTTAAACTGATCCCCTTTCATCAAGCTCTGCCTTGGCAGTCACCTTTTTGTTGAGAAATGCTCTAAGGATCATCCTGGTGAAACCCATAATGGGTTTTTCAAGGAGGGCATTTTCAAGAAGTTATTTGCTCATTAAGGGATCTCTCTCTGAGCATGAGAGAATCTCTAGTCTCAGAATCGGTGTGGTATACCAGGTGAATACTTGTTTTACTTTTGTCTCTGGGCCATTGTAAATTGTCTGACAGCAAGTATTTTCCAGTTAACATTGGTTTTTAAACAGCTCATAGACAAGGTTTATCTCATCTGTAGAAAGTACATAGGAACTTTAGTGTATCGAGCTTTATTTCTTCCTTTATCTAATTTTCTTGCTCTTTTCCTTTTTCACATTTTAAAAAAGTTTTTCACTTTGCTTTTATTTTTTTAAAAGATTTTATTTATTTTTAGAGAGAGTGAGAAAGAAAGGGAGAGAAACATCTGTGTGGTTGCTTCTTGCGCGCCCCCTACTGGGTACCTGGCCTGCAACCCAGGCATGTGCCCTGACTGGAAATTGAACTGGCAACCCTTTGGTTTGCAGGCCAGCGTGCAATTCCTCTGGGCCACACCAGCCAGGGCTCCCTTTTCACTTTTTTAAAAAATAACCCTTTTATTGACTTACATTACATTTTTATTTTTTACCTTGAATTATTTTTACCTGAAGTGTAAACAAACAAACAATACTTTTTTTTGGTCTTCTGGAGTTATTGCTGTTTCCTCACCCAGTACCTTGAATACCTGTGGTCATTCTTCTAGTTGTGCATTCCATTCGATTGACCCCCAAATGTTGATCTATAGACCTGACTTCTCACAAGTACTCTAGTCTCTTGTAGGTTTGGGGGTACCTCCCAAATCAGGTACCCTATTGTAATTTTTATCATAATTTTCTCAGTCGAGGAACTTCATCCTGTACTTATTTTTCTTTATTTTCTAAATCCGTGTTATCACTGCATTTTATAATGCCTTCCTTTGAAATGTCTATTGTAGACATTCCACTTCCCTCATTCTTTTAGCCTCCATGCGTTTCAGCACGGTTAGGCCCTGCCTCTGGCTGCTTCCCACCAGGGGACCACCCGTATAGTTAGCCCTCCCAGGCTGATCATCCTGCTGCCTGCTTCAGTGAGGTCCCTTTCTGTTCAGAAATTTTCAGTACTTGTCAGTTACTTACTGGCATGTCCCTAATTCTAACCATTTCACAATGTAGCTGAGTCATTAAATGCAGTAGAAAAAATATGATTTTATAAGATTATTCACTTTGCAAAAAACCCTTACTTTGAAGAGGCTACCATAAAATCTCTGTCAAAGGACTGATGTGGTTAAATGCTGAGAAAATCCAAATCAAGAAGTTGTCTGTAAACGACTTGTAGAGTTTCAGTTTTAAAATAAGCACCCTTAGAAGGCATAATTGAGATATTATCAGATGAGACATTGATCTCTTACTGTGGCACTGTGCCCTGGGGACTTCAAGACAGTCTTTGCCTTGTTGACAGTAATTTTATGCTTAAACAACCTTCTTCAAAGTCAGGATTTTTGTTTTTTAGAGAAGCAAAGACTTTGGCAAGAGTGTTTTCAGAATTATCTACGGCAGAATTACCAAACCCATTATGGAATGGTCCACTCCTCACACTGTTTAATGGTCTTATGGGGCAGGGTGGCCATCCTGCTGTCCCACTAAACCATCCCATTATGCCACACAAATCCGTTTTACTGCCCACTAGGGCATCATTTAGCGCAATGCAGCAGTAATTTAATGCCACCCTAGTGGCCTCAGAGAGTTACTGGAGAGCTTACATTTTTCCCTGGGAGTGATTTATATATTGGGGGGAACTAGCTGACCTGCTATGTAACTTGGTTGCACAGATTAAACCTTGGCATCATCTTGGGCTCTTACTGAACAGTTTCTCACAGCCGTCCTTGCCAAGAAGTGTGGCAGGGTATGAGCAGACTTGGTGTTACTGCCTGGATACTTCATGTGAATTTGGATGTGTGTTTACTCACAGCAGCCTTTTTTGCTTATCTGATTTTAACATGAGTCTGTAAGATTCTAAGTTCTCTTTTTTCCTCTTTCTGAGATAATAGTGGCATATATGTTTAGGCTGTTTGGTGTTCTTAGGATTCACCCTCATTACTCATTATCTTAGTTTCACACTTTGGGGGAGAGTTGCGCAGTTATTTAATTCCTGATTAACAATACTACAAGCCATTATAAAAGATTCTATATTAGAGTTAATAAAGTGTTGTGAAATGGAAAATAGAAGCTTTTTTTTTCTTTTTTAGGGAGATGATCTCAAAACTTCCAGCTTTAAGATGCAGTATGAATAGATTATCTGAGGCCTTCACCAAATGTGAAGGACTTGGGATTTTTTTCAAATCAGTAATTTTGTAGGGGTTAGCAATGTATGAGTTTATGTTTCTCAAATCCATCTCTTATGTTCTTAACTTGTATGTGATTGATTTATCACTTTCCATCAGGGTGTTTTGCAGTTTTTAGTCATTAAAACTATAATTAACACCTAGAGCCCTTTTTGATGTATTAGTGCATCTAATGAGTACTTAAAAAGACATAACCTCATCAGAGGCATCTCTTTTGTAATATTATAATGATGCGGTGATTTTCATCTGTGTACTTGTTGACTTCATTTTAATTCTCATTTCAGGCATAAACTTTTAAAACGTTGTGCCGTGGGACCCAATCGACCTCCCACAATATCCCAACCAGGGTTCAGTGCAGGACCATCATCATCGTCATCTTTACCACCTCCTGCTTCTTCTAAGCACAAAACAACAGAAAGACAGGAAAAGGGAGACAAGCTGCAAAAGAGACCCTTGATACCATTTCACCACAGGCCCTCCGTGGCCGAAGAGTTATGCATGGAACAGGACACACCAGGACAGAAACTGGGGTTGGCAGGGATAGACCCCTCCTTAGAGGTGTCTAGCAGTAGGAAGTATGATAAGCAAATGGCCGTGCCTTCCAGAAATACAAGCAAGCAAATGAATCTGAATCCTATGGATTCACCTCATTCCCCCATTTCCCCTCTGCCGCCAACACTCAGCCCTCAGCCACGAGGTCAGGAAACGGAGAGTTTGGACCCACCATCTGTCCCTGTGAATCCAGCCCTCTATGGAAATGGGCTAGAGCTCCAGCAGTTGTCTACTCTGGATGACAGAACTGTCCTCGTAGGCCAAAGACTGCCTCTGATGGCAGAGGTCAGCGAGACAGCCTTATATTGTGGGATTAGGCCCTCGAACCTGGAATCATCGGATAAGTGGTGGCATAGTTTTCACCTCCCACCCATTGATGATGCTGAGTTCCGGCCTCCAGAGCTCCAGGGTGAGAGGTGGGATGCCAAAACGGAGGTAAACTCAGAGAGCACTGCATTGCAAAGGTAAGGCGACTCCCCACACCGTCCACCTGGTCACCTCTCTAAAGAAGGGCCAAGGCCACAGGCTCCGTGAATCAGGGAGAAGGGCTTTCTTCCTCTTCTTTCGACCAGACCTTCAGATTCAAAATGAAAGAGGCTTTTCTTCACCCTTCTAGATGCTGCATTTGGAAAATGTTTAAAAGTCAGTGCTTTGTCGTTCCTAGGGTTTAACACACATGCCATTATTTAAACATTCTGGCATATAAAGGTCTCATTGTGACATTTAATATGTTAGCATTCCTTTGTTTTGGGCCTGCGTTTGTTAATCAAAGAATATAGCTTTACGAGACTTTCCATGTGGCAGTCAGTGCTTTCTTTGTTTCTTGACACTTTGAAGGAAGGCTTTGTATGTATTCAGTTGCAGATCATCTGTCTAGTAATAATACTTAATATTTATAGTGCTTTTGAGCTACTCATTCTTTACCGTTCACACAGGCTATCTCATTTAATCTTCACCACAACCATATTACTACCTTAATTTCGTAGCTAAGAAGTAAAGCAGGGTTATGCTGTTAGTAAATGGCACAGACGGAATTTGAACCTAAACAGTCTGTCCTGAGCCCATCTGTGCTTTTTAGTGGAATCCATGGAATGAGAGACAAAAACATACATTCCTGACAAAGGCTACTAAGTTTTATTTAATTCTGAATATAGTCATTAGAAGAAATATACTATGTAGATGAATTAATTTTAACTTTAGTTTAAGCGTTACCAATGCTTTAAATCATAAATGCTACTCTTTATAAGACATTAATCTTTTTACTTTATCTTGCCTGAATTGTCATTTATTTTCCCTTTTAGACTCTTAGCACAACCTAATAAACGGTTTAAAATCTGGCACGACAAGCAGCCCCAGATGCAACCACTTCACTTCCTTGACCCATTGCCTCTATCACAACAACCTGGAGACAGTTTGGGAGAAGTAAATGACCCATACACCTTTGAGGATGGTGACATAAAATACATCTTCACAGCAAACAAGAAATGCAAACAAGGGGTGGAAAAAGACTCCCTGAAAAAGAATAAGGTACCATTTAACAGAGAGAGAGAGTCCGACACGGTGTGGGTTGTGATCCATGTCAGTGCAACACGTGTGGGAAAACTTCTGCGGCAGAATGTTTGAGATGGTCGTGCCTGATTGCTCTGTCCCCATACTCATGCTCTGGGTACTACTATATCGAACAGCGTATTGTTCCCTTTTATGTCATGGCTCACCTTTGTTCAAAAGTCAGCCGAACATAAATGAAGCCTCATACTTTCCAGGCTGTAGCTTGTACAGTGCATGTTTCCTCTCATATGCTAATTCTTGTTGGCCTATGCTCCCTCCTCATTTCTTTTAATTATGATTCCCAAATACCCAGGATGTAAAGAAAAAATGTTAATAACATTACCTACTGTTTGTTGAGCGCTTACCATGTTTCCTATGCCGAGCGCTTTACCTCTAATTCTGTCTGAATTAATATCAGCACCGCTGTAGACTGTCAGTATTAATTTTGCTGATTTCCACGTCACAGAAATGAGTACTGGAGGTGTCTGCTGTCTTTATCCTTAAATTTGGAAACATTGTAAAATACTGGGCCCTTTAAAGAAGTATTCTTGAGCATAGAGGAAATAAGATAATTAAAAGAGGCCAGCATAATTCAGGAGACTGCTTCTTAGATTCTTTTACAGAGATCTGTCTAGATCTAGAAAGCTTGAACCATAATTCAGTATCCAAAATGTTGTTAAAGGCAGCTTTTGACACGATGGCAGGTCTGTAATCAAAGGCCCCAGTACCATTTAGGCATAAAACCCTGATTGACTCAGCATACTCCTTAGGACTGAGGGGAAAGTGGGGGCGGGGGGCTTGATTCTATTTAAATTCAGGGATAGGGACATATCTTTTATTTCTTTTGGTTGCATAGACCATGGTTTATCATACTTGTGCTCATAACAAGTTCCATTCTACCCTCTAATTCTTTGTGTTCTCCCTCATATTCCACACTTTGGGTTGGTGTTCATGTGTTTTGTTTGGCTGAATTTATTATACAGTCAGAGGATGGATTTGGTACCAAGGATGTCACTACACCAGGTCATTCCACGCCGGTGCCTGATGGGAAAAATGCCATGTCTATTTTCAGTTCTGCTACTAAAACAGGTGTGTACAATGATTATTTGCCTCACTTGGATTGTTGCTAAAATAAAATGCGAAGGAGATATACTTCTCAATTTAAAATTATATTCTTACTGCAATAACAATAATTTGATCTCATATTTAATATATTTTTCATAGTTTGTTTTTCAGTTCCTTTCAAAACTGATAAACATATTTGGAAATAATTGTCTCTAAATTTAACTGAAAACATAGGGAAAAAATTCACAGGCAGGTGTTGCTCATTGAGATCCCTGTCCTCTCCGCACTTTTTCTCCCTTAATGAAGTCGCTCATTCTGTGTCTTTTGTCTCCTTTTCTGCAGATGTCCGGCAGGATAATGCTGCTGGCAGAGCTGGCTCCAGTAGCCTTACGCAGGTGACAGATTTGGCACCTTCCCTGCATGATTTAGACAACATCTTTGATAATTCTGATGATGACGAACTTGGGGTGAGTCTGCCAGTAGCTACAGAAAAAAATGTTCCTGAATGGAAGGACTTGCGTCAGGGTTTCAGTGTTTCTTTATAGTTTGGTCTGCTGAACTAGGGGGCTTTTAGTTCGGGTCCTTGAGTGTTCTTCAAAAAATATGTGTATACTATGAAAGGATTCTAATAGTTATTAGTGTAGTTACAACATTCCTTAGGTTTTACTTATTGATGGCTTTTCTTTATTTATGTCATTCCTGGTGTAAATACTAAAATCATTCTCAATTTGTTTTTTAAAATCCTTTTAAATAAGACTACTGGAAATATATTCTGTAGTCCCTTTAGTGTACTACATTTTGAAAAATATACAAGTATGATCTATACTTTTTAAGGTTATGGAAGCATGGTAGGGAAATAGAATTTATGCTCGTAGACATTAAATAACACAAGGCATCATGTGAGTAAATTGACATAATAATTCTGATTCTTTGGAGAATATAGTGCTGAGTCAGGAAGCTTGTGTCCTTGTCCTCACCAGCTCAGTACCTTTGGGCCAGTAGAAGTGCCTGTTATTTCTGAGGTACCTAGAGATTAGTAAGATAGGGTCTCTCTTCCAGGAAATCAGTTTATTAGCTTATTTTTCTTTTATTTTCTTTATCTTCCTTAAGATTTATCTATTTTACGTATTTGTTAATCATTTGATGATTAGTTCCTTTGTGGCAGGTCCGTGAGATTGCAGATATTAAATTACCATTCTTATACTTGAAACACCCATGGACTTCAGGAGAAGCAACATATAAATAAAGTTAAAATTATACATATTGCAGTGAGGGGAATAGCCTGAATCTAAAGATGCTGGCTGCTCAAGTACAAAATGACAAGTGAACAGTGCTTAACTTAAGGATGGAAGGTTAAGTAGGAATCAGATTTCTAAAGCCCTTTCTCACTCTAAAATGTATCTGATTAACAGATATTATACATCATTAGTATTTTAAGTACTTAGAAGATTATGAGATCATAATGGCCTCAAAGAGTGGATATGACTTGAAATGTGGGAAGACTGGGTTGCTGAGACATGGGGGAGGGACATTAATTTGAGCCTGGAATGAGCCTTGGTTACACAAGAATGAACTGGCTGGGCTTTGGGTGACAATGAACAGACCATTCCATTGGTCTGTTTTCTGAACGCTGGGTAAGATTGATGGGACTAGGAAGGTTTGGGGCCATTCTTAGTGCTGTGGACTTTGAACTCTCCCAGTAATATGTTCCTCTGAAGGCTGCAGTGAGTGGAACTGACCTGGTAGAAGTGAGTTTTCATCAGTCGGATACACAGAAAGCAGGAGCCCTCGAGAACCTGAATTCGGGCAGAGGTTGCATGAAGGAAAAGGATATGGCAGTGTGGCAAGCTTTGGTAGAAGGACACATTGCCTTATTGTTGATCCAGATGTGGGAAATCCTTTCTGAACTGGGTGATCTCCCTAAAGCCAAGCATTACCTAGGATTGGCTTTAATGATCCTGAGAGCTAGGTTAGGTGCTTTGTTGGTGATGGTGGGAACAGAGCATGAAAAGAAAAAGGAATTAAAAAAGAAGTAGAAAGGAAGAAGTAAGGAAAAAAAAAGCGAGCATTGTGGAATAGCTCGGTACTGTTCGTAAGCACTGTTGCTCGTGCTTGTGAGCCGTTGTACTTACTCTCTGTATAAATTATGAACTACTGTGGACTAAAGGAGCCAGTGTTTTCTTTGTTTCTTTAATACATTGTTTGTAATGTCACTGTACAAGGAGAGCTGGGCATTTTCAGTCTAATTTTTATTTCTCTGATATTCACCCTGGCATTTAATCAAGGGAACAGTTTACCTTAGAATCATTTTGCTAATATACTGGTATCTGGCATTAGGATGCCATTGTCCAAGTTTTGATCTCAAATGTCTTTGAATTTAATTTTACATTTTAACTCTCTGGCATTGAATAAGTATACATAAATAAAAGGTCTCTATTTGTGAGGCTCTTTGTTTTATTTTGCTTTATTTTATTTTCCCTTGCCACCAGTTTGTCAGTCTTGCCTACTGAGAGACAATTTGTTTTGAACAACAACTAAATCCTTCTGTGTGCATTTCAATATTTTATGAAATAGGGTTATTTTTTATGAAGATGGACAGTAACTGTGAAAATAGGAGCAGAGGATATGTCTTTTTGTGTGCGTGATAAAAATAAAAGAATAATCCTTTGACAGGGCTTGAGGTCATTTCTTTTGGCTGCTTTCTGCCAAACAGAAGGAAAACCAGACTGATAGCCAATTACTACTGGGAGGCGCCACCCTAATGTAATTATTGTGTTCCTGAAACTCCTCCTCTGATGATCTGGGAGGGAAGGTTGGCTACAGGTCCGTGAGCTCTGATTTGATGGCGCAGTCTGCCCTCACCAGGTCATGAGAAGACGTCGTCACACAAGTCCTTGGACTCGAGAAGCTTGTAACCATCTCCTTGGTTTCACTGTCCTCTGGTATTGCTAGAAGTTCACCTGGCGAGCCCTTAATAAGGAAGCCTCTTTTCTCTTCTTAGGCTGTGTCACCTGCACTTCGTTCATCAAAAATGCCTACGGTTGGGACTGAAGACCGACCTCTTGGGAAGGATGGGAGAGCTGCTGTTCCTTACCCACCAAGTAAGAAAAGGAAACTGAGTTTTGGCTTACTACTCGAAACATGCATGTAGTACCACACTCAGCGGTGCCTTGTCTGAGCTCCCTCTCCTTTTTTATTTCCTTTTAACAAAGTATTAACTATGAATTAAACCTGTATAAAGTGGCATCCCTAGGATGGCAGACAGCTAAGAGACTATCTTAATTTGAATTCCTTTGCCCTTTGTTTCGAAGTTAGGAATTAACTTTTATGTTTAAAATGTAAAAAACATGTTCTGGGTTTGTTTTTCTAACAGCCCTTTCCTAGGGCACAGTGATTTTTCAGAGCGATATTCCACTATAAGAGCTTGTGTAAAACGTTTTAATTTTCATAAATTTAATTCATACAAGGATGAGTACTGTTTGTTTTCTGTGGGTTTTTTTCCTGATTTTTGTGTTTCCTTTTGAGATTAATATTACATATGCAAACAAGAAGAGAAACTTCCTTTTTTCTAGTTATTCTTTACCCTAAGAAACCACATTATTCTACAGGAGAAAAGAAAGGGTAGCTTGTGCGGGTACTCTGAAGCAGAAACATAATCTCATTGCAAATCATTCTTTAATACCTTCTCATTAACTTTAGCTGGTAATGAGAACAAATTGAGGGGAAAAACCACCATGTCATAGGGATGAGTCAAAAAGTTTTATGAACCTATAAATGTAGAGCTGATTTACTGAAATGTGGAAGTGTGAAAATACAGAGATTGGGTTTTGACAGCTTTAGTGGATCCATAGCTGTTTAAAATATGCAAGGCTTTCTCAAGCATGACATGTATGAAAATGAATAATGATAGCCAGCCAGTTGCTGTAGTTTTTTTAATTAAACATTTTTCTTTTTTTATTACTCTGCACTGCAGAATTTTACAAACATGGAACTCACAGATTAAAAGAACCAATGTTAAAGTAGATACATATGGAGTATGTCAGATGAGTGAATTTTTTTTCTGTATTAAACCAGTTAATCCTCTGTCTTTTTGACATTAAGTGATATGTGGCGATGTTACACGTTAACATGTCTGATAACTCGTCCAAGAGTATTCACTCACAGCCATCCTGCTGCTTACTGTCATTGCCTGGTGACGTGCATGGTGTGCTCTCTCGTTTCCCTCACTTTAATTCAAAATGGAATTGTCTTAAAAGGAAGCTACTCAATATTTTATGATCAAGTACAGTTTATAAAAATAATGAATTTGAAATGTAGCAAAAATATTAGCATTAGGAAAATACAGAAAATATAAGATTCAACAGGATTATTTTCATGTGCACGAAGTATGTATGTGTGGGTATATATGCCGTATTTCCTCCCAAGACAGGACCGTGAAAATAGCATGGCAGTAGCTTTATTGTACACTGAGGTGGAGAGACAACTTAATGTCTAGAACAGCACCGTCCAATAGAAATACAGGGTGAACCCCAAGGGAGACCCCACACAAGCAATTTTAAATTTGCTACTAGTTACATTTTTTAAAAATGTGAAATTAATTTTAATAATACATATTAAATAGTGGCAATACTCTTTAAAATGTTGTCATTTTACAAGTAATCAGTATTATAAAAGATACTGAGATAGTTTACATTCTTTTTTGTACTAAGTCTTTGGAACCTGGTGTATATTTTACACACGTGGGCACATCTCACTTTGGACAAGCCCCGTTTTGAGTGCTGTGTAAGCACATGTGGCTAGTGGATTCTGAATAGGCCCATGATTATTCCTGTGTGATTGTAATAGTGAAGAAAGCATCACACAGTAACAACTAGGTATAGTTTAATATCAAGTTAAGTACCCGAGGCCAAGAAAGGGTAAATTATTCAGAATTACATAATTGTTTAACTAGGAAACATAAAAATTCTCGAATCCAGAGGTACTCACTTTTTTCCTGCCTCTATATGTCTTTCCCCTCGCCCCCATAGACAAAGGAATGAAGCAAAGCCTGGTGGGAATCATACACTTAATCAAGCCTTCCTTTTTAGATGAAGGATCTGAGGCCCCAGAGAGGAAGCGACCTGAGCATACCAGTGCTGGGCGGGGAGCACCTGGATTGTGGAACTGCTTCTCCTTTAGACAGCTGTGCCTTAGACTCGAGCCCGGGGGGAGCAGGGTGCAGTTATTCTTTATTAATTTCTGATTCAGGGTTAGAAGTCACATCATCATCTATTCGGTGACTACTATTGCCTGTTTAAATGTAGAGGTTGCTAGAAAGAGCAGTACCGTTGGAAATTAGGACATCAGATGCCATTCTAAATCTCTGACTCAAACGTGTGGCTCCAGCTTTATAAATGAATTTGCTGTACAGGGCACCCCCTAGTGGCCATATTTTACAACCACATCTTGCATTTCATTACATGTACCCGTGCTTTAAGAATCAGTGCCTTAATGAGTTACTGTTGATGATGATGATTAACCTCGGGTATATCAGAATGATTTTTTAAAGGGATTATTCTCAGTATTTCTTGAAAGTACTTTTTTTCAGTTAATTCTCAATAAATTGTCTTTTGGTTCTAGGTAGGTCTGTTAGTCCTAACTCTGAAGTTTAATTTTAATGTCATTTTGGAAGGAGAGTATGGAACCATTTTGTAAAAGAACATGAATGTCGTGGATATGTCAGACTAGCTGAGCAATCCTACTGCATGTAAACCATCATTAGAGCTTTCAGCAGTTTTTCTTTTCTGAAATATAAGTGCCTGATAGATTTTTCTGTGTAAAGTTTGCTGCATAACAGTTATGATATGATTCTGAAATATTTCATGCATACTTGTAATAGGGATAGAACTTTTAATAAAGTGGTTACTCCATCCAGTTGCTTCTCGTTCTTAGACTTCTCGGGGAATCAGCTATTGAAAGAAAAATGTACGTAGGCTTTGTTCACTTCATTAATGTGAGGCCGAATCCTAAAGGGGTGTCCAGCCTTTTGGCATCTCTGAGCCACACTGGGAGAAGAGTGGTGTTGGGCCACACATTAAATACATAAATACTAATGAAAACTGATAAGCAAAAAGAAGTTTTTAAGTAAACTTATGATTTTGTGTTGGGCCATATTCATAGTGCAGGTTGGGTACCCCTTTGGACCTAGAGGATCAAGAGGATAGTGATCAAGCTTCAGAAAAGTGTAACTTTCTGCTGATGGCCTTCTTTGGGACTTCCATGATTAATATTCTATTGTGTAACTGATCTGACCATTCAATTAGCATTATTTCTGATGCCAAATAGTGTTTCTGGCTATGAACTGGGATTTTTTTTTTTATGTAAGTAGTGCCTGTTTAAAAAAATGGTTTCTTTTCTTTCCTTTCTTTTTTTTCCCTCCCATCCCCTCCCTCCCTCCCTCCCTCCCTCCCTCCTTCCCTCCTTCCTTCCTTCCTTCCTTCCTTCCTTCCTTCCTTCCAGCAGTTGCAGACCTGCAGAGGATGTTCCCCACCCCTCCGTCTCTGGAACAGCACCCTGCATTTTCTCCTGTGATGAATTACAAAGACGGAATCAGTTCAGAGACAGTGACAGCATTAGGCATGATGGAGAGTCCTATGGTCAGTATGGTTTCAGCACAACTCACTGAATTCAAAATGGAAGTGGAAGACGGCTTAGGAAGTCCCAAGCCAGAGGAAATAAAGGTGATTGCCAGTATAGTAGAGTGATTTCCAAACAGATTCACTACATCTTCTTTAAAATAATACTGTCTTTATGCCACATATACATAAGTTCCTGAGAATTCTCTGAATTGGATCATGAACTAATGAATTGCTATACTAATTACAGTTTATTTTGATTAATTTAAAATTTTGGCATTAGCATTCTCTGCTGATTAGATAAGAGAAATATTGAGTTACAGTCATTTGTGTCACTACCCTGCTGTGTCTTGAGTCATTTACCAGCATTATCACCAGCCTCACGTTGTCCTTGCAGGACTTCTCATATGTGCACAAAGTTCCAGCTTTCCAGCCTTTCGTGGGGTCCTCCATGTTTGCGCCACTGAAGATGTTGCCGAGCCAATGCCTGCTACCTCTGAAGATACCTGATGCCTGTCTGTTCCGGCCTTCGTGGGCAATTCCTCCTAAAATTGAACAACTGCCCATGCCACCTGCAGCCACTTTCATTAGAGATGGCTACAAGTATGTGCTGTATTTGGTGTGATTTTTATCTTAACTAAGTGTTAAAAACGATGACAGTAGCATATTACTTGAAACTTGAATTGGCCGTGCATGTTTTTGTGCACATTATTTTGTGTTGAAAATGTACATTATTTTCTAAACCAAATTTCATGTATACGTAAAAAGTTAGTTATTTCAGTAGAGAATCATGTTCATACTCATTCAGTGTCAAATCGGGTTACTACAGAATCAAGTACTAGATTCTATTGGTAATATTTTGAGGGGGGTGGCGGTAAGTACTTTGTTTTATGTAAGCTGGTGATTTTTAAATGTTTTTACTTAAGGTACTTTAAAATGATGTATTAACATAAACTTTCTCTCTGTTACTGACCCCGCATCATATAAGAAAGCAGCAACAGAACTGTGGTATGGGGGAAAGAAAGGGAGGTATTTATTGTAGCTTGGATCTATTTCATACTGTCCAGAAAATGGTACTTAAATCAACAATGTAGAATCAGTTTCCTGTATAATTAATAACTTCTTAATAAAATCATTTAAATGCTATTAAATAAAGGGCCACAAACTCCAATTTCTATTGGGACCAGGTAAACAATACGGGGATGAAATGGACTAGGTAAAGCAGAAGACTTGGTGCTAGTGATGCTCAGTGTCATTGTTAGGATTATGAGGGACAGCAGGTGCCAGGGTCTGTGATGAACTGTTGAGAGTACATCCCATTAAAGGGACATTTGCTATTTAATTGCAGCAAGTTGTTTAGGCAGGAATGTGGGAGATTAGAGGCCTGGATTTTCATGTAAATTTCCTTTTTAAATATGTTGACAGTTAATTCAAAGTTTGTTGTCAATTGATTCAAAGTGGCATTTTAAGAGCCAATAAGACAAATTCATGGTCCAGATCCAGCCTGTGGGGTACTTCTTTGTGACCTTGTATAAAAGCGTCTTGATGATGTCAGCTTTAATGTCATGAACAGGCTTTATGTTTATGTGTGTAAAGTCAGTATTGGAATGAAAAAGTCAGTTTTGGGGCAGAGAAGTAGTGTAAAAGAACCCTAGTCCTGGGAAGGTATTGCTCTACTGTCATTGAACCCTCAGAGGACCCTGCCTTTTTCGTTGTTCTATGTATGACCCTAAGTGACCATTTTACCTGTCTTCCCTTCTTTAAAATGGATCACCCTGCCCTGCTTCTCATGCAGAGTTTTGAAAGGCCCCAACAACTAAAGGTTGTCAAAGTATTATGGAAATTACAGCTCACCAGTACTGTAAAGGCATGTGAGCACCTGGCTTGTTTTCTGGGGCTGTGTTCCAGTTCTGCTGTAGCGTATTTCATTACAGACTGCTGCAGCCAGCTCGGGAGGGGCTAGCATGCAGACAATGCAGCCCCTCCAGAAACCCATTTGACACTTGGATCTGTATTGCACTTACAGCCTCCTCAAAAAAAAAACTGACATGAAACCCTGTGCTGTGATAGTCTTAAATAATAAATAATTTAGATCATTGTCTAGATCTACTAAATCTATTATTTGCCATCTAAAGATTCTTGGTATTCTAAACTGCCACTGTTCATAGAACTTTCTATATTTTCCTAATGTCCTTCTAATACAGCATCTACTACCCTCATGTTGTAGCTCTGTCCTGTGTGAAATGTGGCTAGTTGAGATTGACTGAATTTTTAGTTTTGTTTAAGTGAATTTTAAATTTAGCACATGGGGCTAGTGCCAGCCTTATCAGACAGCACAGTTCTGGAGTATGCAAAATCTTCCTGCTGTGGTCTCTATCACTCTGGACACCCCCCATGCCCCTCCCCCCCACAGACACACACTTGTCACACCCAGCATACCAGCACTCATTTGCATGATGCCTGCCACACTTGGTGTGAGCTGACTTTTCGTGCTTTTTCACCGTTGAATATCTAGCATCTAGCATAGGGCTGGTACTCAGTTCATTTTTATTGACTGGAAGAAATAAAGTTACTATACAGAACAAACCATTCTTACTACCTAGGGAGCAATTTAATTATTTATAAAGGTTTTTCAGTTAGTAGTCATAGTTCCTTTTCTGATCTGAACTGCATAATAATTTTAGGATTTGTTGAACAGGAAAATTTGAAAGGAGTCCAATTAGAGTAAAGATCATTATTACAACATTATTTTGGTCTCTGAGATGGCAGTGATTGCTAATCAAGGTTTCTGGGTCATTTTTTATCTGTGCTCAAAAATACCAGTGTGCTTCTGATTTAAAATTTCTTTACAGAGCCTGATTTGGATTTTCAGCTAGTCGTTTAGGCATAGCTAATTAAAAATCACAAGAAAATTATTTGAAGGACCATTATTTTATGAATATGTAGTTTATTGGATGAATATTAGTTTAAGCACAGTATTAATATCTTTCAAAAGGATATTAAGTATTAAACAAAAGCTGGGTTCTTTTGATACTTTCTAATCAGAAGGAATGGTCCGATATGCTGGTTTACATGTACCTTTAAGAATGTACATCAAAACAATTTTCTGCCGTAATAAAACGGCAGAACATGGCAGATACTGTTGTGTTTTCTGTGTGGTCATTCCAAAAAGAAGTAGCTACTTGGGAGAAAATATCAAGTTTGGGAACTTAAAATAATTGTGCTATAGGTAATGCATAGCATGTTGAAATTAATAAGTGAACTAGAATTGCCTTTCATCCCACAAAAATCTTATAAGTTTGGAAATTATAATACAATGTGTGTACTTTTGTGCCACCATCTAATTAAGACTAAGGCCTCTTAACAGCATATTTAATATTTTCATTAATTGTAGTGTAGTACGGGCCAGTGGATTTCCTAAAATAGAATTCCCTCATGGTCACACATTACTATTAAAATGCAGGCCTAGATAGAGTACATTTTGAAAGTTAGAAAAATGTTAAATTTTCATGTGCATTTGATTATAACTACTTGAGAATCCTATATAGATTATAGCCTCAGAGAACAAGTACGCTGGCAGACTTTCAATTTCAAAAAATGATAAAAACGTAATTGCAAATTAGATGGAAATTTCGTCCTATGGTCTTCCAGTTAATTTAGCATCTGAACGCATGTGTTGGAATTCCATTTAGTAGTCATCGTTTTCCCGAATTACACTGACCAGACCCAGCGCTGTGTTTTCTGTGAGGATACTAAAGGTTCCCTCCAAAGGTTAAGATGAGGATTGCTTAAATGTGAAAAGGGTAGAAAGAAATGGTTTATTTTTCATTCCTCACTTTTTGCTTTCCCACATACTGCACTGATTCCTTGGAATCCTTTTACTTTTATTTTTTTAAGAGAAAGTTGAGCATACCAAGTAACAGCAAGCGTAAGTGCTAAGACATGTGCAGGCTGGGTGGGGGGATGTGTTGTCCCGGCGTCCGTGACCGGCCTCTGACTCTCACTTGGTGCCATTGCAGCAATGTGCCTAGCGTCGGGAGCCTAGCAGACCCAGACTATCTGAACACACCGCAGATGAACACCCCCGTGACGCTGAACAGCGCAGCCCCGGCCAGCAACAGCGGAGCAGGAGTTTTGCCATCGCCAGCAACCCCTCGCTTCTCTGTCCCCACGCCACGAACCCCCAGGACCCCAAGAACTCCCAGAGGTGGGGGCACTGCCAGTGGTCAGGGGTCTGTTAAATATGACAGTACCGATCAGGGGTCACCAGCCTCTACCCCCTCTACCACGCGGCCCCTTAACTCTGTGGAACCTGCCACCATGCAGCCAATTCCTGAAGCCCACAGTCTCTACGTCACCCTGATACTCTCTGATTCTGTGATGAATATCTTTAAAGACAGAAACTTTGACAGCTGTTGCATCTGCGCCTGCAACATGAACATCAAAGGGGCAGATGTCGGGCTTTACATCCCCGACTCTTCCAACGAGGACCAGTACCGCTGCACCTGTGGGTTCAGCGCAATCATGAATCGCAAACTTGGCTACAATTCAGGACTCTTCCTGGAAGATGAGTTGGATATTTTTGGGAAGAATTCTGATATTGGTCAGGCTGCAGAGAGGCGCTTAATGATGTGTCAGACCACCTTCCTTCCTCAGATGGAGGCAGCCAGAAAACCCCAGGAGCCACCTACAAGCCTTCTCCTCCACCTCCAGAATCAACACACACAACCTTTTGCTTCACTGAGTTTCTTGGACTACATTTCCTCTAACAGTCGCCAAACTCTTCCCTGCGTAAGCTGGAGTTACGACCGGGTGCAAGCAGATAACAACGATTACTGGACGGAGTGCTTCAATGCCTTGGAGCAGGGCCGGCAGTATGTGGACAATCCCACGGGTGGGAAAGTGGATGAAGCGCTGGTGAGAAGCGCCACCGTGCACGCTTGGCCTCATAGCAACGGTAGGTGTCCCGGAATACGGGTGTGCTTTGGAGAGTATCTTGGTGTGATAGCTTACACACTTTCTTTGCTTTGTTCTCTGACAAAACTTTAAATTTCACTTCTTAAAAAATAAGACAACTAAAGTGAGAGCTATGATGATACCATCCTTAATATAAGGACTGGGGGAATGTTTTATCGAAACACCTTTGGAGAGGAGTGATCATTTTGTGAAAATTCCCTCTTGTATTAATTCATACAGGCATTTCATTTGGAAACCTGTGACTGCAGAATAAGTCTTGAAGAGTCTAAAAACTGATCATTTACACAGCCTTTCATGTTTAAATCCACTCATTCTTCTGGGTCAAGTTACCATGCTACTTTAGAATCTTGTATAGAAATAGACTCAGTTACTGTGTATTTTCTCCTTCGTCTGGTTTTTCAGTATTTTATACTCTTGTAACAGTGATCAGATTTGACTTTGTGTTGTGGTTACTGGGTCTTGTCACTGGCCCTTCTGTTATTAAAAGCTCCAGTTGACAAACATTTTTGTAGTTGAGCTCTAAAAGTGCCATGCAGGTTGCTCTCTCTCCCCTTACCATTCACTGTCAGTAATGCAGTGCGTCCTGACGGATGAAATGGTGACCAAAACAGACAAGGCACCTGCCCTCAGGGGAGTTTCTAATGTGTTCTGGAAAATGGACATTACACTGAAGCATATTATTACAAACCATTACAAGTGGTGAAAGCATGGAGTAGGAGAGCCGCCCTGTGCCAGAGGTCAGGGAAGACTTCCCTGGAGAAGTAGTAACACATTCGAGATTTGAATGATGAGCATAAATTACCTGGGTAAAGAGGATAGGATACAAGGAATTGTGTCCCAGGCAGAAGGAGTGGCAAGTGTGAAGCTCAGAGTTACACAGAGCCTGGGGCCTTTAAAGAAATGAATAGGGGCTAGATGACCAAGAACCTTTGGAGACATGCTGGGGGTTGGGTCTTCATTCATAGAGCACTGATGAGTTGTCCATGGGTTGTATGAAGAGGCCTTGGCATCAGATTTGTATTAAAGTACTGTGACCCTAATGAGGGCTGTGAATTAGGCAATGGCAGAGTGGGTTTGGGGAGACTAGGAGGGTATTATAGTAGACCAGGTAAGAAGCAATGGCTTGATTAGTGTCTTTGCAAAGAAAATGGAAAAGAAGTGGAAACACTCAGATGATGTTTGGGAGGTAGTGTGGTAGGACTTGGTCATGGGTTGAGTTTTGCGGGCTCAGGGAGAGTAAGATGTTAAGGAAGACACTCAGATTTGGGACTTGTATACCTGGACCGACAGTGGTGCCGTTCAGAGATGGGTAAGCTAGAGGAAGACCAGGTTTGAGGAGAAAGTTCATAAATTGGGTTTTGGAAGTTGTAAAGGACCTTTTGAGGTATCTGGGTAGAGATGCTGGGTAGACATTTGGGATTTGATGGGCCTGGAGCTCGGGGGAGGAAGTAGGGGGCATACAGGTAACAAGCCAGAGGCACTGAGGAGGAAGAAAGCATAGAATGAGGGGAAGGAGGGCCTGGGACAGGCTTTGCTGAATTCTGCCAAGTCACAGTGTTTCCAGAAGGAGAGAGGGGTCAACAAGCATTAAAATGCTGGGCTTTTAAGGTAAGGACGGCCTTGTACTGACAGTGAGAGCTGTTTCTGTAGAACGAGGGGAACAGGGGCCAAGCTAGAGAGATTATGTGAATGAAACATGGAGTCTGCTTCTGAGCCACTCTCAGTCTTGCAGGGGAGAAGGTGGTATTAGCTTCCCAAATATCGTTTGAACTCTGGAATAATAAAAGTATGCCCAGAGGACAAAGATCAGTGGAGTAGGGAATGATAGGTGCTTTCTGAGCTGGCCAAGCAGGGAGACTTTTTGGAAGTGGAGGCTGACTCCTAAGGAAGTACTCAAAAGTCATACTCATTTTCATGACCGTTTAGCTTTAAGCATAGTGCTGCATACTTACAGACCTTTAATTATGTCTGCTGGATGAGTTTATGAGATGAAAAAAGTGTATTCTTTCCCCTAAAGAAATGTGGATGATTATCTTAGCGGTTCCTTTTACTAGGTAGTGGCCTGTAGACAGAAAGGCAACCTGTGTGGGAGCAACGGTAGTGCCACCTTTGGGTATGAAGAGTAGCACCTTTGTTGCAGGGGAGGGGTGGGTTCCGAATTCAGGTGCTTGGAAGTACCAGACGTCATGTAAGTGGTGCAGGGAGCCAGATTTGCAAAAAGCAGTGCCCTGAGTTGTGTCTTGCTGCAGCACACCTTCTATTTTGTATGCATAGGAGTACAGTTCACAGACAATTATGTCTGCTTTTGATCTGGTTCACTTGGCCTGTCATTTTCCTACTTTTGATAGAGCCATGAGTGCAAGAAGTACTTTACTGTTTTCTTGTAAGAAAAAAAAAACAAAACAGCACAGGCTTGAAAATAATGATTAGCACTGCTTCAGTCTCAGGCAGACAGCAGAGGGGACCGTGGAGAACGGTCTGAAGGGAGTGGCTCCTCCTCGGCTCCAGCAGTGGTGGTCGTGCGGGGGTATGGTCTCAGCCCCCGGTTGCCAGGTCTGCCAGTGCTTCAGAGAGAGAAGCCAGAGATCCAGATTTGTTCATGAAGTTTCCCGGAGCAATTTATTCCAAAGTTAAAAAGTAAATAACTCTGTGGTCCTCCAATTTATAACCTGTGTTTGATTTAAGGACATAATCTTAAAATGTCTTAAGAACCCTAAGCACCCTGTGTTTCAGATTTCTTTCGTAGATAAGTCAGATTTTCACCTGTGCCCCTTTCCTAATCAGCTAGAAAAGAGTAAGGAAAGATCTTCAGTAACTCAGCTGTGCAGATTCATAGCCGATTACCTTGAACTTAATTAGTCCCTCAGATCGTTTTGAGAATTTGATGAGCATTATGGATCGTCTCTCCTGGGAAAAAAATAACATGTTCATGTATGTGTGCGTGCAGTTTTGCACAGTTTCAGAAGTTATTCAGATTCTAGGTTAAGAATCCCTCCCGCTAGCAGGGAGAATGTTCTGAAACCTTTCCTCTGTATACAGTCCCGTCATTGCCTCTGCCATGTTCTCACGTGCTTCTCTCTGCTTGGAAGGGCTTCTTTCCCATCACGCATTTTGTATTTTGTGAAAATATTTTCCTCAAGTCAGCAAGAGCAATTTTTACGGTTTTCAAAAGCTTTTCCCACTTACCAGATAGTCAGACCATTGTTTGCGAAGTAAAGTTATACAATAATTAAGACACGTTTGCAGCTCTCTTGTGAGCATCCTTGGAAACAGGTTGTATGATTTTAAAAAGTTGGGTCTATCCAGCTTTCCACTGTTAAGCAGTTCTGTAGTTAGCCTTTTTATTAATGTAGAGTAACCTATTTTCCCTTGTATTATTTCCAATAATAAATTACTTTTCCACTTCAGTACAAGAATATCTTTCCTCCTGACTCCTAAGTCAAGTATTTTAGAATCTACTAAAAATAGACCCTACCACCAGTGTCTTTGTCACGGACTCTAAGCGCGGTCCGAAGTGATGGCCGGAGAGAGGAGAGTGCCAGTCCAGTCCTCCTGTATGATTTCTGTTTCTTTTCATTTAATGCCTGTTCCAGTGCTAGATATCAGCATGCTCTCCTCCCAAGATGTGGTCCGTATGCTGTTGTCCCTGCAGCCCTTTCTCCAAGATGCCATCCAAAAGAAACGCACGGGCAGGACCTGGGAGAATATCCAGCACGTGCAAGGACCACTCACCTGGCAGCAGTTCCACAAGATGGCGGGCCGGGGCACCTACGGTACGGTCCTCCTCCGTCTCGGGCCCCCTCGGCTCTCCGCCCCGTGAACAGCAGCTTTAGCTACTGTCGAGTCCTTGCTTCACTGACAAAATGGAATCTTTTCTTGATGACTTAAGTTTTATATTCTCTTTGTTTTCCTCAAGTCAGTGTTGAAGTCAGGTTTTCTAAACATTGGTGGCATACTCAAGGGCAATGAGGAAAACAGTCCCTAAGTAGAGCATTTTTATTAGATTTTCATCCTCCTGGTCCTTGTTGCATTTTCATTTGGATGAACTTCTTCACAGTCAGGAACAAAGCAAGTGGCATGGTGCTGCTTGGAAAGGGAACTTGTTCTACTCTCCCCTCTGATTCTGTTGAACCTTTATAACCACGTTCTCACTCATTTGGTTAAGTTCTCCATCTGGGGCCATTTAAGGAGAGGATTTGGAAACACTTTCAAGACCATCATGCCGACCCACAGTGAGCTGTCCGGTGCCAGAATTAAGACCGGTGCACCCGAAATAGACCGTCAGGCGCCTTCCTAAAGCGCGGTGTTGTTCCAGGTTCCGAGGAGTCTCCTGAGCCGCTGCCCATCCCCACCCTGCTGGTAGGCTACGACAAGGACTTCCTCACCATCTCTCCGTTCTCCTTGCCGTTTTGGGAGAGGCTGTTGTTGGACCCGTATGGGGGCCACCGTGATGTTGCCTATATTGTGGTGTGTCCAGAAAATGAGGCCTTGCTCGAAGGAGCCAAAACTTTCTTCAGGGACTTGAGCGCTGTATACGAGGTGAGAGATCTGAACATAGTGCTTCTAACATGAGTTGAGTCCTCGGGCTGTTTCTGGCTATGCCTAAATTTTAAAGAATAAATGTCTTCAAAAAAGATTTCAGAGAAAATTTGCAGTTAGTTGGAGGGTGAAGGACAGAACTACATTAGGAATTTTTTCTAGAAGTAAATTGTTTTCCCATCTTGGCTTTATATTTTATTAGATTTAGAAGACTTTCTTCTGCCAGCCCTGACTACACATCTTAAAACCCTGTCAGTTGTTTTCCCCCATCTGTGTGCTCAGACTTAAAAGTGCTGCCCCGACCAGTGTGGCTTAGTTGGCCGGGCGTCGTCCCGCAAAGCTGGAGGTCGCTGGTTGGTTCCCTGTCAGGGCACATGCCTGGGCTGCAGATTCAGTCTCTGGTCGGGGCACTGGCGACAGGCAGCTGCTTGATGTTTCTCTCCCTCTCCTTCTCCTTCCAATCAATCAATCAATCAATCAGTCAATAAATAAATAAATAAATAAAGAAGAAAGATTTTTCAAAAAGAATAAAAAATAAAAGTATTATTCACCAGGGAAAAGTGGCTGTTCAGAAGATGAGCTTTATGAAAAAAGAAGGCGCATCTACTCCTTTTGTGAGGCAGGGGAGAAGGGGAAATTTCCTGGAAACAGTATAAAAATGTTTAGCTTGAAAATCTCTAAATTGAAAGATAAGTTTAATGAATTATGCCCCTGTTATGTTTTATTTAATATTACATGCATCTTAATACTAAAATTTTGATATAGGTTAATAATGTAATAACCACAATAATGTAATGGCCAAGTAGATAATTTTATATATTTAGTACATAAATTTGTGTTAGTTTTGAAAAATTAGAATTGTCTGTCTTTGAAGAGGAAGTACCACATCACATACACTATGTTGTTTGTGCTTTTTACTTCTAATATCATTGTATTTGGGAAGATTAAATTAAACTACTATTTTTTAGAAAATTAAACATTGGGTTGACATTGGTTAATAAGATTTTATAAAGTGTTTAGAACTGTGATAGGTATATTATAAGTATTACAAATGTGGTTGTTAAATAAGATGCCAAGTTGAATTTCAAAAATATTCCGTAACAGAACATCCTCTCTCTATAAATGTAAGAAAGAGTACAGATGAAGTAGTAGACTTACGTGTTGCTGCAAAGAAGTGAGGAGATGCTAACGTATTAGGTAATGGCGTCAATTAAGCCCCTGAAGAAAACCCTTGGATACAATAATTTCTAAACAGTGCCTGGCCCATGGATACATAATAATATTAAACCATACTTATGCTAACACAGACAACTTGTCTAAGCAATTTCAAAGCCCGGCCATTTCTTGAATGAAGCCTTCACATAAGTAACAAAACATAGAAAGGCTTGCTGGATCTTTTTAGATCTTAATAACTCTACTAGGATTGCTCATTTGGCAGTACTGCATGCCTGCTTAAGATGTTGTAGGGACTTGGTAAGGCTTCAGTTCATTAGCTCTAGTAAGGGACAATAATATGGGCTCTCCTGCTGGCGAACAGGTAGTTAAGGAGCTTACTTTTGGTAGTTATATCAGTTATCTGCCACTTAGTGTCCTGGAGATCAGTAACAGATTCTTGTGCTAAAACAACCTTTTACTTTCAGAAAGTGATCAGCTTATCCAGCACTTCTGTGGTCTCTGGTATTGGTGATCTCCAAATGTCTGACAATCCAGCAGATGGCCCATAAAATTTTAATGTTATCTAATGGGAAAGCATCACGAGTAGGGATTACCTAAGAGGTTTTAGTGGACATATGTGTCGGTCGGACTCAGTAGGCAGGAGCCGGGTTAGTTCCTTGTTTGACCACTAGCAATCAGGTAGTGCTCGGCAGTCTTCCCTCGTGCAGGAGGGATGGGCTGGGGTGCAGAAATGTTGATTATTCTTCAGAAGAAACATTTATTTTTCTGTAGAGGAGCTAGTCCACATTTTGGAGACAAACAGCAATTTCAGAGTACATGATAATTACCAGATAGGAGCAGCTTACAATGTTCGTTTGGTTGCATGTGGTCACACTAAAAAGAAAGGGGAAAATGCTTCCATGTGTATGGTACAGAATCCCCCTTGCTAACGCTATGTGCTGAACGAAGCAGTGGTTCCTGTTGCCAGTAATGATCTCGTTTGTGGTATCAGATGTGTAGGCTTGGGCAGCACAAGCCCATCTGCAAAGTGCTACGTGATGGGATCATGCGCGTGGGGAAGACGGTGGCACAGAAGCTGACCGATGAGCTTGTGAGTGAGTGGTTTAACCAGCCGTGGAGCAGTGAGGAGAATGACAATCATTCCAGACTCAAACTTTATGCGCAAGTTTGCCGCCATCACCTAGGTAAGTGGGGATTTATTAGGCAAAGTAGAATTTGAGAGGTAAAATAGCGAATTCCCCTCCCCCAACCTGTTAGGGTGCGGTATTATGCTTCTTTTGTCTAACGTTCCATTAAAGTTTCCTAAAGACATAATAACTAATTTACTCCAGGATTTTGAAAACTAGAGAGCATGATTTGGTATTAACTGCTTAGTTTTTATTTCAGATTCCTAGAATCTAAGAAGCTTATAAAGCTATATATGTGTATGAGCGTAATGTACCACAATGGTCGTAGACTTCATGGCCTCTCATTTTTCAGTGGTGGCGTATGGAGTCAGTCTGAAAGGAAAATGTTACAAATGATTAATTTTCTTTATTTTTAAATAAGGTTCTTTTTCAGTATTTATAATAAGTAGTTCCATGTTCGTTGCTGTGTTTTCAGGATATATAAGCACATGTTCAATTGTGAAGATAGCATTTTAGGTATCATAACCAGGGTATTGCAGCCTGAAAGCATAATTTTTAAAAAGTGACCATTTTGAATTTCTGACTGTGTAACTCTGCAGAGCCTCACTAAAATCACCTCTCTGCATGTACTCTTTCAGCACCTTATTTAGCCACTCTGCAGCTCGATAGCAGCCTGTTGGTACCACCTAAATACCAGACCCCACCAGCAGCAGCACAGGGACAAGCTACTCCTGGGAACGCTGGGCCTTTAGCTTCAAATTCAGGATCAGCAGCTCCCTCGGCTGGCAGTGCATTTAATCCCACCTCCAATGGCAGTTCTGCGAACCCTGCAGCAAGTAGCTCCACATCCGGTTCCTCCATGCCACCCGTCTCATCATCCGCCTCTGCTCCCACTGTCAACCAGCTAAGCACTACCTCTTCGTCAGGATTCAGTGGTAGTGTCGGAGGGCAGAACCCCAGCACTGGGGCCAGTTCTGCTGATAGAACGCAAGGGAACATAGGCTGTGGTGGAGACCCCGAGCCTGGGCCGAGCTCCTCTCAGCCCTCACAGGACGGACAGGAAAGGTACGTTGCTCACTGATTGATTGAGATGGGTGGCCTCAGCGCGGGCCCCTGCCTTGTCTGCTCTTCTTCTGCATCCCTCTCTCTCCTCAACCTCACGAGTCTCTGAATCCAGTGCTCTGATTTTTCTCTTGCAAATAGAAAGTGACAGCTGTCAATCAGTAGCTTCAGTGTTAAGAAATTTGAGACTTATTGTGACCTAACTTATCAACTTATTATTAAATTCATTAACTTAATAGTGAGCTATTATTAATACAAGTATTATATGAATATAATATATTTGTAACAGTAAGCTATTACTGTTAATATAATAGTATTATAAACCATCTTTGTAGACTATAGCCACAGGGAAAAACGGGGAGTTGAAAAAGAGGTCTCTCGTTTTAGAGGCAGTTACATTATTTATGTCTATCTTGGTGCTAACTGGCTTGGTTTGCCTTCATTTCAGTAATATGACACGTGTTAATGTTACCTTTAATCTTTAACCATTGTCCGAGGACTCTGCGTGCTCTATAACTGATTTTATTTTGTGTAAGTTATATTTACTTTTACATCTCGTGTGACTTTCTCTGCAGCGTCACAGACAGGGAGAGAATAGGAATCCCCACAGAGCCGGACTCCGCGGACAGCCAGGCCTACCCTCCGGCGGTCGTCATTTACATGGTGGACCCCTTCACCTACACCTCGGAGGAGGACTCCACCTCCGGAAACTTCTGGCTGTTGAGTTTGATGCGCTGCTACACAGAGATGCTGGACAATTTACCTGAGCATATGAGAAATTCTTTCATTCTCCAGGTATTTGCAAGTTTGTTTTTACCCTTGATGATGGTGTTTTTATGAAAGTAAACACAGTTCATGTTTTTTTAATAATTGGAAATACATAAAAATATATAGAAGAAAGAATATTCTTTTTGTACCTTTTTGATTTTTTTAAAAGATTTTATTTATTTATTTTTAGAGAGGGAAGGGAGGGAGAAGAAGAGAGAGAGAAACATCAATGTGCGGTTGCTGGGGGCCGTGGCCTGCAACCCAGGCATGTGCCCTGACTGGGAATCGAACCTGCGATGCTTTGGTTCGCAGCCCGCACTCAATCCACTGAGCTACGCCAGCCATGGCTTTTTGTCCCTTTTTGATTCAGCCATCATGACTATTTTGGTGTATTTCTAGCCTTTTATTCTGTATGTTTGTTTATACAGTGGAGATCAGACTTTTTAAAATACAACTTATTGACTTTGTACTTAATGTTATTCATGAATACTTTTCCATGTTATTTAAAATTTTCAAAAGTAACATGTTTAATGACTGCACATCTTCCACACTTCTTTGTGCCTATACAGTCAGATAATTTGCTTCCACTTTTCGCTATTAGAAATAAAGCGATAACAAACATCTTTATGTAAAATCTCTTTCTCACTTTTCAGGCCATTTCTTAAAGCAGATTCTTATAGATACTGGTAAACATCACCAGATTCCTTCCAAAAAGGTTATACTTATTTACATTTCTTTCAGCAGTGAATGAGCGTGACCATGTTTGCTGCACCATTGACAGCTTTATAGCATAATAAACTTAAAAATTTTATGGTTTAATAGGTGAAAAACAATTCCTTGTTTGGTTCTGTTTTACTGTTACTTTAACTAAAGCTATCTTATAGAATTAAAAGATTGAAATTTAAATTACCAGAATAGGTTATTAATGCCTTTTTATTGTTTTGAAGTTTTCCTGTGGAATGATTAGACAATAATTTCAAAGATGCTATACACACTATATGTATATATTATAAAAATGAGAGATCTGTTTAAAAACAGGTTTTTAAATTTGGGGGTATAGAGACAGTACGTTAAGAATTTGGCCCTAGCCCCGGCTGGTGTGGCTCAGTGGATTGAGCACTGGCCTGCGAACCAAAGGGCTGCACGTTTGATTCCCAGTCAGGGCACATGCCTGGATTGTGGGCGGGGTCCCCAATAGGGGGACGCTCGAGAGACAACCACACATTGATGTTTCCCTCCCTTTTTCCCTCCCTTCCCCTCTCTAAAAATAAATACATAAAATCTTTAAAAAAAAAGAATTTACCCCTAAAATAGGAGCAGGGTAATTTCGAAGTGACTGTGAATACAATGGCACCTATTCTTAAATTGCTGAGGTACATTTGGAATACAGGATTTTATGTCATTGGAAGTAATGAAGACTGATCTATATTATGTTTGGTATTTATAATTGTACAACTGAAGTCTCCTCTCCCATTCAAGTTAAGAATTCATGCATTTCATTTTCAACGTGGTTAGCAGGTCAGATCTCAGTGTCTAGTTCTGTCTGTGTCTGTGCCTGCAGATTGTGCCTTGCCAGTCCATGCTGCAGACAATGAAGGATGAACAAGTTTTCTACATTCAGTACTTGAAGTCCATGGCATTTTCGGTGTACTGCCAGTGCAGGCGACCTCTGCCTACCCAGATCCACATTAAGTCCCTCACTGGGTTCGGGCCTGCTGCCAGCATTGAGATGACACTCAAGAATCCGGAGGTAGGTAGGAGCAGGGCAGGAATTTGCAGAACGGGGAATTCTGTTCTAAAGATGCAAGCCAGGAGCATTGGTGGCTTTGCTGGTCTACCTTTATTTACGAGTGGTAGGTAGGCTTCTTTGATCCTTCAGTTCAAATAGAGGAGATACACCTGAATTTGTAAAATCCTTTGAGAGAAGAGGCGAGAAACTCTTGCTATTTTTTGATGTGGGACCTGAGGCAACAATATGCTTATCACTTGTACTTATGTTCAACTGTCCAATATTTATCTTGTTCCTTATTTTTTTAAGCTGATCTATATCTTTGATCACTAACTCTCTACCTTCTCTGGTTCTCTCTTGGTCAGCAGTTGTGTGGGTGTTTATTTCACAAGGGCCCCTCATGTTTCAGTCCACGTTCTTAGGGCTCTGCTTTCTTTTCTTCTTGTCTCAGGGCTTCTGTACGTAAATGAATGGTTTTTCTCTCCATCTTATTAAACCTACCTCCCACAGATACCTACCTCATAGGGAATTTTAAAACACCAAAGCCAAACTGTTTAAAACAAAAGTAAGCTTATTTTGTTTTACCCTTCACTTTACCCTGAAGATAGAAGCACAGGGCAGGCAACGTTGAGAATGTTCAGAGCCTTCAACAATCAGTTCCCTCAACTTGATTGCGTGGAAGGTTACCCCGTAATGAAAGCCAGCGAGCCCCGGCCGGTGGGGCTCGGCTGGAACGCTGTCCCGCACACTGAAGGGTCGCAGGGTCGGTCCCTGGTCGGAAGGCAGCCACTCTCTGTGTTCTCGTTCTCTCTCGAGCACTCTCTCACTCTCCCCCCCACTTCCTCTCTCTGTAAAGGCAATGAAAAAATGTCCTCGGGTGAGTATAAAAAAATTATTTAAAAAAGCCAACAAAGATCTCTTCATCATAAGAGAACTTAAAAAACACCAAAACTGCTGATTTTCGTTGGTAATGAAAGTTTTTTGGAAAAACTTTGTAAAATGCTTATCCCTTCTATAAGTAAAACCTGAGAAGTGGAAAAATGATGCAACTATAGATAAGACTGCATTTGTTGTAACTTGGTTCGTGTCAACTTGGTCCCAAGGGAGGAAGCTGCTTAGCTGACAACCTACATTCATTCTGGGGTTATATAAAATTTCTGTAGTTGGCAGTTTTAAGTGAGTGTATTCTTTTGAGTTTGAATTTTTCACTTTTGTGAGCAGTTCATCAGTTTTCTTTATTAGCTTTTCTAAAATTAAAAAAGTCAGTTTGTTTTTACTTGTTTCTTATTTCGTCTCCAGAAATTTTGAGTTACTGCTTTTTAAAATAAACTTAGTTCTTCTTCACTCCTTGTACTATCCCACATTTCAGATGCAGTCATTTCTTATGCTTTAGTAGGAAGTCGCCACAATTTCAAATGGTAATTAGTAGTATTTTGCATTTTCATGAGAGGAGAGTAAAGGCTGACTACTTATACTAAGATATCCCAGGACATGACATACGGTTTTTAAAGATTATAACATTTTTGGCAGAACCCCATCAGGTGTTCATGAGATAAAGTGAGGCTTATTTGAAAATAAATGCCAAAAATAGGCTTTTTTCCCTTTTGCTTTGAAACAGGAAGAGAGAAATCACTTAACTTACTAAGTACAAAAGAACCAAATGTTATGAACAGTTACTGAGGTTTGTGCATTTTTACTTGCTTTACAGTGATGATGAATTGCTAAATGCAGCCTCTCCCTCCGTCTGCAGCTAGAATATTGCACTTACATTCAGGAAACTCCCATCTGCTGTGTGCCCAGCCCCGTACTAGGTGATGAGGGTGCGAGAGAGAACCAAAGTGCCAGGTCCCTGCTTCTAGGAATTCCAGTTCTCTACAATGTTCCAGTCTCGTGGAAGCACATTTTCACATACGAAAGAATGTAGTTTAGTATTTATCATTCAACTTAATAGAAGAAAGTCTGTCACTGGTATCACTTCCGTTTTTCATAGAACATCCAGCATCCCAAAAACAGAGTTGGGTAGAATGTGTTACCTCGTGACTTATCACAGGCTCTCCATTGCATCTGAAATGTTTGGCATCTAACCTGTCGTTTAACACAAAACTTTCCAGGCAGCCTCGGCTGGATCCTTTTTTTAAAAAAGGACTTATTGAGATGTAATTCACTTATAAAATTCACCTTTTTGAAAGTTGTATAGTTTGGTGATTTTTAGTTTATTTATAGAATTTGCAACCGTCACTGCTATCTGACTTCAGAACATTTCATCAATCCAGAAAGAAACATCAAACCTGTCCGCAATCACTCCTCATTTTACTTTCCTCCCAGCTCCTGGCAACACTAATCTACTTTCTGTGGCTATGGGGTTGCCTGTTCTGGACATTTTATGTAAATGGAATCACAATATATAATCTTTTATGTCTGGCTTTTTTCATTTAGCAGAATGTTTGAAGTTCATCCGTGTCATAGCATAGAAGTTTGCTGACCCTGCTGTAGTTCATTAAATGTGAAAAAGTGTATGATAGCTGTAAGCCACGACAACAGTTAAATGTCACAGTTTATGTGACGTGTTCGTCTTAGGTAACAGCTATTGCTTTGATTTCTCAAATCACACACCTACACACTTAAGTATAACATACAAACAGAAAAGTACTCCAGCATAACTATACTGCTTGATGAGTTTTCTCTATGTAAAATTATCATGTAACAAGCACAAGAAACAAAACATAGCAAATGTCCAGAAACCTCTCCTCCAGCCAGTCCAACAGTGATCACTGTTCTGACTTACAGCAACATAGTTTTGTCTGTTCTTTCACTTGCATATAAATTGAATCATGTAATTGATAATCCTTTGTGTCCGGCTTCTTTCATTCAGTGCTGAGGTTCATCCTTTTTATTGCTTTTAGTGGTGGTTTTTTAATTCTCTCTGCTGTTTAATGTTCTGACTGCATGACTGTCGTCACAGTGTGTCCTTCATCTTACTGTTGGTGGGTGTTCCGCTGCTTTTCTGTTTGGAGCTCATATGGTGAACCACACCGGGGGTTTCCTGTCTTTTGTGTGAGACATTCTGGTGGGTGTGTGGTGGTATCTCATTGTGGTTTTAATTTCCACTTTTCTAATGACTAATGAAGTTGGGCCAGTTTACTTTCTAAAATAGTGATTTCTTTTCATAAGGAAATATTGGCTTGGTTGGATGCCCTAGCTTATATCATTTAAATAGGCTTTCCGTTGCTTGGGTTATGGTTGCTGTTTATATAGATAGCTCTGGTGGGAAGCAGTCTGTTGTCATTATTTTCTGTTGGTTTCATTCAGTGCTGTTCTAGTTTTTGTTGTAAACATGAACTTGAATGGCTTTATGTTGATATTGATTTTGATTTTGATTTCAGAGGCCCAGCCCAATCCAGCTTTACTCCCCTCCTTTTATATTGGCCCCAATCAAAGACAAGCAGACGGAGCTGGGAGAGACGTTTGGCGAAGCAAGCCAGAAATACAATGTGCTCTTTGTGGGCTATTGTCTGTCTCACGACCAGCGCTGGCTTCTGGCTTCCTGCACTGACCTCCATGGGGAGTTACTAGAAACTTGTATTGTAAATATTGCTTTACCAAACAGGTGAGGAGCCTTGCTCTATGTGGTGCATGAAAGTTGACGCTCTGCCTTTCCTTAGGGTACAAATCTTTCTCACTTCTCTGTCTAAATACACCTGGTCCCCTGTGGGTGGGTTCTTTGGAATTTTCTTGGTTTTGTCTAAGTGATAACTTTGACTCTTTTGGGAACCTTTTCCCCATTTCTATTTTAGGTCACGGAGGAGTAAAGTATCTGCACGTAAAATCGGACTGCAGAAGTTGTGGGAATGGTGCATAGGCATTGTCCAGATGACGTCTCTGCCCTGGAGGGTTGTTATCGGGAGACTGGGGCGTCTTGGCCATGGGGAGCTTAAAGGTGAGAAGTTGTTGAGGCAGTGCATGCCAGAAACGAAGGAACAGAGCTGCGCTGATGCCACTGGCCGCACTGAGGGAGAAAACTGTGCGGCTGGTAGGAAGGGTGCGGCAGGTTATATTTCCACGTCGCTTTAAATACACAGAAAGCCAGTGGTTTTTAAACTCTTCGTTGGTAACAAAACCATTTACCCTAAGAAAATCAAGAAAATGTTTTATTACTATAAAAGTGATACTAAGTACATTAGAATTTCTAACATTTTTTACATATTGAGTCAAGGAACAGAACAAGTCAGTTTTAACACAATTTCATGTCAGAGATTATGGATCATAGTAGAGGTCGTATGTGAGAACAGCCTTCAGTTTCTTTCATTCATTTATGTTGGCGGTTGGTGGTGATGAGTTTTGTATTTCTGTATGTTGCTTTGGTGGCACAATAGCAAGACTGCCCTGATTTACAAGGACCAGCAGTTGCAGACTGGAACAGTCCTTATTCACAGTGCCACTGTCTGGCACTCTTCAGTCTGGAAGCTGAATGGTGTGGGGGGTTTTAAGTTGAATCAGCAAATGTATCTACCAACTGCTTATATTTCTTGTAAATACAATAGTCACAAAGCACTAGCAGTAACTAACATAGCACAGCTGGCCACCGGCAGCTGCCCTGCCAGGCCTCAAGCCCAGCTCATTGACTCACCCACTGTGGCTACTTGCACAGCTTTAAAAGCCTAGATTATTCTTTTAAATAAAGCCTTATTAATTAATGGCACATTTATAAAAAGTCCAACATATGTATATAGAAGGGAGAAGCATTTTTCTAAGGTCTGCACAAAGCAGGACTGTAGGATTTGGTGTCAGGACCACAGTTTGCTGACTCTTGCACTAGGCTACACACATTATTTCTTTACACAAAATTTGTGTCAAATATTTGTGGAACCCCTGAAATAAAACCTTTGATATGAATATAACTTGCATTGTAGCAAGTGCCTGAGTGAGTTAATTATTAAAGTGTAACAGCAGTTATACAAATATTACATAGTATGTATTAAATAAGTGTTTCTTAGAAATCTATTGTACATAATTTTTTAGTAATAAATTGTATTATAGACCAATAGACAATATTATCCTTTTCATTCTTTAAAGAATATTATACTTATAATGAATCTTATATCAGTAGCCTAGAGGTCTGACACATTAGGGAATTCATCATTTCATTTCTGTCAGAATTCCTATCTTCTCTCCTACTGTGCCTCTTAGTCAACCTTATTTCTTAAAGGTTTTAAGCTACTCTTAACCCTTGGGAAAAGTTAGAATATAATAGAAAAGAAGAAGAGGGGATAAAAATGTAGCCTAGTGGCCTAGACCCTTGGTATTTTGGAAAATTATTAAGGCCATTGCCTTCTCTTGTATGGTTTATTAGAAGGGGCACGCTCCTCCCGGCTCTTAGAGAGGAAGAGTGTACATGGGACTGAAGACTCTGTCTGAAGAGGGGGAGAAAGGGTGCTCTCAGGGATGGAAACATGGAAAGAGCCTAGTGCACAGGAACTCAGTTTACCGCCCTGCAGTCCTTCCTTCGGGGTTGCAGTTCTGCACGCATTGCATTTCTGTGTGGCGGTGTCAGATGCGAGCCTGCAGGCTTCGGAGTCAGCTTTGTGAGTGTCTGTTCTTTATCACCAGAGTGCTTGTAAGAAAACATGTACCACCTTTTCCTCCTTGTTTGATTTTAAGTACAAAACTCGCATCTGTTTGATTTTTCTGTGGTTTTAAAAAATACCTTTCTGTGTTCCTGGCCACTTTTATTTCAGCTACTACAATTTGAGGTTACTTAGGAATAAGAAATATGAAAAAAACTTCCACCTTCTCTTTAAGGGGAGAACAGCTTGTTTGGAAGCATACGGAGTTAGAGAAGCCTGCAGGAGTGCCCTTTCATTAGTGGGATGCAGTGTGACGGCCGTGCTACGGCCGGAGTGTGACATGCTTCCCGTGTGTCAGGGAGGGTGTGAGAGAGGACCGATCGAGCTCAGTCCGCAGAGTCAGTGTGGCCCATAACCCTCCCTGAGCAGACATGGTGCTTTTGTTTGGAGGCAATAAACAAATATTAGAAAGTTTATGCCGCCTTTTTAATCCGCCTAATTATTGTGGCATCATTCAGAGTACTTTACGGACACCCATTGTTTGTTAGTGCTTCTGGGCTTTCTAAAAAAGGTTCTCCTTCGTTTCTGCTGCTTCTTGCCTTTCATGGAAACAACCGATTTACAGCAAGCAGTAGGCAAAACTGAGGTCGCCCAACTGTGCTCTCCTCTAAAGAGAAGTGTTGATGGGGGCTGGAGACAAAGGAGAAGGGGAGAACAGACTGGCCGCATCTTTGAAAAGTATCTGAAGTGTCTGAATCTACCAGGGTCTGTGCTGGACTCTCACAGGTCATTTCAGACCTGACTGCAGTCTACAGAATAGTAGGCCTTTGTTTCTTTCTTAATGAAGTGTAATAAAAGTCCAGTAACATTTCCTTTGCAGCAAAAGGGGGGGGAACCTCTGTAAAGTCACATTCCCATTAGGGCCCAATCCTGGAAATTCACTTAATAGGCAAAACTGGTAAAACACTCAAACATAATAGCAATATGAATTTTAAAGACTGTGTATGACTGTGATATTTGATTTCAGATTGGAGTATCCTCCTTGGAGAATGTTCACTACAGACAATCAGTAAACGGCTCAAGGACGTGTGCCGGATGTGTGGAATCTCTGCCGCAGACTCTCCTTCTATCCTTAGTGCCTGCCTGGTTGCCATGGAGCCCCAGGGGTCCTTTGTAGTGATGCCAGGTAAATCTCTCTCTTCTTGTCAGTTTCATTAATGAGGTATCACATCAGTTCAGTCCATTAAATTTAAGTCCACAGACAAGTGTAGAATGTGTCTTTATTTTTTCTGTTCATAAGAGAAGATTGTACTTAGGGCTAAAAAATGGAAACCATTTGGTCTCTTCCAAGGGGAGTAGTTTGTGATTTTATTGTCTTTGTTGACCATAGCTTGGTCAAGTACATTCTGGATATGATTGAGCAGTCTTAGAGTCATGGCTAACTACTGTTGCCTGACCCTGACTTGTTAGGTTGTCAAGGTCACCCTCCAAAAACGACTAACGTAGACACCAGCATGATGCGTATTTTAAAGACAGAATCTGTAAGCAGCCTTAAGAGAGCATGTGTAGAATCTCTTTCACAGCGAGGATGATTGGTGAGGCGCATAGAGGTGAAGCATTTGGTACATGCAATGCCCGGGCCGCAGTAAATTCTCAGTCAGTGCCTGTGTGCAAATGGCCAAAACACTGTGGCCACCGAATTTGTTTTTTCATTAGCAACCAAGCTATTGTATAATTTTATAACAAAGCAATTTTATACTTTGAAACCTGTTTTTACCACCTGAGACTTCTTTGATCAAATGGGAGACCCTGTCCACTCATGGTTATGAAAGTAAATAGTGTTGTGGTACAGGAGACAGATGGCCCGTGTTGGCCTGCTCGACATGCCACCTGGGCAGATGACACTGCTCCTTTGTGCACTGTCCTCATCACAAAGTGGGGATCATAGTTCCTGCCTCGAGGTGGCCGTGACGCCTGAATGCGATGGCAGGAATACAGAATTTAGCACAGAGTCTGGGGTGTGCTAAGCATTCAATAAATGTTACTTCTAACAATCATTAGTTGAATGGTGCCATTGGTACAGAATTGTATCATTTAGGAGAATAGTGCTTTATAAATTGTGAACAACGACAGGAGGAAGGAACATGGGAGATTTATTTTTAGAAATACTTCTTATAAGTAATTAAATCATATTTGGTAGACTCGGTCCAATTTTACCATAACATTTCCGGTATGAAATGAGAGCTGGGTTATCGTAGCAGGTTTCTTGAAGATATTTAAACACTTGCGCTCACCTTTAAATGTATTCATTGTGACAGTTGTGTCAGACTTGCATCTCTACAGTCTTGGTCCTCTTAAAAACCTCATTTCTGGAGTCACTCACTGCTGCACAAAAGGAATTAATACTTTTTTTTTAAAGACGCGGTCACGATGGGCTCTGTTTTTGGCCGAAGTACCGCATTAAACATGCAGTCGTCTCAGCTCAACACCCCTCAAGATGCTTCTTGTACACACATCTTGGTGTTCCCGACGTCGTCGACCATCCAGGTGGCTCCGGCCAACTATCCCAATGAAGACGGGTTCAGCCCCAACAATGGTGAGTGGAGGACCGTGTGTGCCTGGGGCCCAGCTCCTCCCAGGAGGCCCAGAGCTAGAGTGGGCAGCGGCGGGCTGCTGCGGGCTCTCTGAGTTGTGATAAACAACACGTGAAGCAGGAAGCAGGTCAGACAGTCAGACAGTCTTTTTGGTTTTGGAGAATTAATTGGCTCTATTACCAAGACCAAGTAAATACTTACCTCTTTTGGGTAATTCACTTTCTCTTGTTTTTCATTAAAAGGCAAAAGCAGTATCTGTTTGGTATTGTGTACAGTACATGGGTGTTACTCTTTTGATAACTATTTCTTGATCTGATTTGAAGTGTTTGAAGACTGCTAGGCAATATAGTGATAACACCTGCCTTTAGCTAATCACTGGGAATCTAATTTGTTCTAAAACAACTTTTTACTTCATTATCGATAGTAAATATTTTTAGTTTGAGTATATTAAGGCATTTGTTAAGAAATGATTATTTATAAACTGTAAATGCTCAGTATTATGCGGCCATTTGCGTTGTGTTTTAAAGAATTTTTAACAGCGACCAGCGTTTAATTCTGTTAAAGGGGGAAGGTAAAAGGACAGCACACTGTGTGTGTGTATTCGGGGTGGGGCAGAAGTGGTTGGCAGTGCTGCGTGCACAGAACACAGTTTATGCTTGCGTTAGTGTTTCTTACTGCATTGTTTTCCATGTGGACAACTGGAACCCGCTTTTGCCCCACTCTGTTCATACTCTATGTAGTATGGATAACCAGTAAGAGAAAAAGAATCATAGAACAAATGTTTGTGGTAACTGGGTTATGGGTGATAGTGTTCCTCTTCTATGCTGTTCAGGTTTTCTGCTGTGCATGTACCTGACTCATCTAATATGGGAGAGGATTTCTTAGTGAACACGTGGTGCTTTGATCTGCTTGCGGATGAGGCCTCTAGTTTCAGGGCAGGTTTACTGAACCTGATAACCTGCAGTAATTCAGCCTCCAGTATTTTAGGTGCTAATTGGCTGCATAAATGGGTTCCGCTCTTTTCGTAGACAGTGTCCGTTTTAACGTCGTTAAATAATTAAATGCTTCTTTCTTTAGCGCTTCTTCCATCTTTATTTCTTCATTTATTTATTCATTCTGTTAATACTTCTCATTGGAGATCATCAGAGAGAGTACAAAATCAAAGAATAATTTGCAGCACTCAGTCGGTGCACGTTAAATCTTACTAATTTGTTAATAGCACCTGCCTGTTATATTTGTAGCCCCCCAACTGTGTATTGGTTATGGATAGTTTTTTTTAATTGTTGTGTGTTTTTTTTTACTCCCCTCTAGATGACATGTTTGTTGACCTTCCATTCCCAGACGATATGGACAATGACATTGGCATATTAATAACTGGGAACCTCCATTCCTCCCCCAACTCCTCCCCAGTCCCGTCCCCAGGCTCTCCTTCTGGAATCGGCGTGGGCTCTCACTTCCAGCACAGTCGGGTAAGGGCGGTTTGACGTAGGCTGTCGGGAACAATCTCAGCCGTCAGGAAAATAGTCCTCCGGAAGTGCGGTCATCTTTTTACTATGTGCACCTGTCTCCGAAGTGCTCTTGGTCCCCGATGTGAGAGAAGTAAGTGTGGGAAGGTGACTCTGGAGTTGTTCCATTTTGGATAAAGGCAGGAATCTGAAAGAAATGTATTATTATTCCAGATTAAATTTTTTTCAGAGGAGCAGTCCTATTACGGCTGTAAGGGTGTGTGCGATTACTGTTTTCTTAGCAGAAATTAGTTTTGGTTGCTTGCTGCTTCCCAGTTATTTCTAAAGTTTTGCCAAACTAGTGGTTTTTTGGAGGCTAGTTGGACAGATCTGCTTATTTAAATGCAGAGTAACTGTGTTAATTGAAGACCACGTTTGTCGATGGTTAATTGTTCCGAAAGGAGCCTGACTGTTCCATGTTACAGCCCGGCGCCTGCGTTTACGCAGTCCGCTCTCCTCTGTGACCAGGCCGTGGGAAGGGCATAGCCTCGGGAGGCTTTTGTGGGAGAAATAGTCAGGTTGATGCCAGAATATTAAGGAAAAAAGCCAGAGCTTACAACTAGGTTCATCTTTAAATATCAAAGGGATATTAAAGGTGGATTAACAAAAGATTGACGAGGAAAAGATTCTGCCATAACTCGTATTAACTTTGTTTAAACACTAGATGATTCGTGCTTTATTACTACATTGTACCCTTTATTTAAATGTTAAGAGACTGAGGGGTTGAGACACAGAAAATTGCTCTGTCTGATGTATTAAACTGGACAAGTATACACAACCCTGCTCACACTCGTTTAGACAAAAGATGTACTTAGAGGGCTTAGGTCTCTGTCAGGGGGGCTTTGATTGCCAGCCCTGAGTTGAATCAAGAGAAAGAAGATTTAAGCCTCAGCCACAGCCCATGAAACCCGGGCAGGTCGGCTCACCGGGCTGCCCTCGAGTTACTGCCTGGCTCCCACCCTCCTCCTCCAGGAGGGAAGAGATTTTAAATGTCTTTATTTCCTCCAAAATCATTCACCAGTTAATGATAATTTGTTAATTCATTGGAGATTATTGTGATAGGAGCCAGGAACACAAATTTTATATTGGCTAGTTTTAATTCAGGATTAATGTGAAATCTAGAGGCAGATGGCATAGCAGCTAAGAATGTGTGCCCTGGGTGAGTACAGCTGACTCACAGCCACCCAGGTCGCTGGATTTGTGACCTTGGACACGCCTGCTTCACCTTCTCAGCCTTAGTTAGCTTATCTGTGAAATGGAAATGATAGCAGCCACCTCCAGTACTGCTGGTTGTAATACAGTTTATCCATTCACAGAGAGTTGGTGATTCAGGTGTAATTTTAGTTTCATAGGAAACAGAGGTGTGCTGTATTTTCTCCCTCTGTTGCAGCCTCCAGCCCTAAAGGCTGTCATGGACTGTCGCCTTTTAATGGCCCTGCTTTGAAGCTGGCTCGTCAGGTGGCCTTTTTGAATCCAGAGCACGTGTAGCTAGGTGACCCATGAGGTGTTTTTAGCATTCCCTCTTTCTGAACCATTAAGCATTCTTTGATACTCAGTTAAGACATTACAAAAGGGGAGCGGATTTGTTCAAAGTTGCAGTAAGTTTTATTTTTTAACCATCTCGGAACTAATACAGGTTGGTGTAGTAGTTGAGGATTTATTTTTTCCTTGAAACTGAAGGCTTTTAAAAACAGATTATTATTGCTTGCATGAAAACAATATTTTCAACTCTTGAAGCTAGCTAAAAGTATCAAAGATGAGGAAAATGCCCATTTCAGAAACGCACAGTAAGTCTCTTACAGGAGCCTGTTATTAAGAGGATTGCTGTAAAGTAAAACAAGGCTGCTTCTCGAGCAGAGCTCCCACTGCCGGCAGGTCAGTGACACCCGGGCCCTGCAGGTCCCCGTGCCGTGTCGTGCTTCCCGAACCAGTGGGTGGTCAGGTGCGCTTGTGTGTTCTAGGTTGGCTGCTAGTGAAAGGGCACGAGAGTGCGGCGGTGCCTTCAGCTGTCAGAGACTTGCTCCTTTCCTTCTTAGTTTGATACCTAATAGTGCCACATGGCAGAGCTTACCTTCTGCTGAAAAGAACCAAAGAGAATAAATTTGTACTTAAGTGACTGGTATCATTAGTTTTGCTGGTACCTCCTGCCTGAGCCATACTTTCCATCAGCCGTCTGTGCGCCGCACAGACAGTGCCTCCCTGTTGAGCTTTCTTGGTTACCTGGCGTTTTTGGGTGAGGTGCTGCCAGAAAGGGGGGCACTCGTTACAGTGTGCAGGGTGAGCTGACCAGAAGCCGGTGGAGGCGGCCCACGGGCACAGACTTCCGGCTCTGAAACCAGTAGGCCCCGGGAGCTGCCGCGCAGCGCGGGGGCTGTGGTCACCGCCGCGGTGTCGCGGATCTGAAGCCTGCCGAGAGCGCAGATCTTAACAAAACAACTTCTGTGACTGTGTGTGGTGGTGGACGCTAACTAGACTTCCTGAGGTAATCACTTTGCGATATATAAAAATACGGGAGTAGGAATTATTGTGTTATATACCTGAAACTAAGATGTTTTATGTCAATTATATCTTTTTTTTTTTTTTTTTTTTACGTTTCCTTTGGTGGTAAATGCTGATAATGCTTTTGGGGTTTGTGTCTCAGAGCCAGGGAGAGCGTCTTCTTTCTAGAGAAGCCCCTGAGGAGCTGAAGCAGCAGCCTCTGGCCCTTGGGTATTTTGTATCAACTGCCAAAGCTGAGAATCTCCCGCAGTGGTTTTGGTCATCGTGTCCGCAGGCTCAGAACCAGTGCCCTCTCTTCCTAAAGGTTGGTTACGTACTTGCAGTTGGGGGTGGGGAGGGGAATGAGCGAGTGACTTACGATTACATTCAGTTTTGGTTCAGAATTCCTGCCACCACAGCCTTACTCTGTGCCCCGTTTCTGATACATGTGTTTATACTCTGAGGGTATGTAAGCTGCAGTCACAGGTGGGGAGTAGAATCTAGGAGAGGAGCCCACAACCATGTCACAAAGAAATGAATCACACTGACGGGTGTGGGGACTTTGTGGGGCCCGGAGGGCACCTGTCGGCTGGACACGTGGTTCCATTCAGCGGCCTTTCTCCCTGATCCGCTCGCATCGCTGTCGGAGAAGTCAGCCTGGGCGGAAGTGAGAAGGAGCCGCCTTCTTGCTCCCCTGCCACCGGCTGCTGTGTGTTCCCGAGGGCAGGGCCAGAGGCAGCGGAACCGTTCCACATCCACACTCGCTCCTCCCTGTGCATTTCTTGGAAAGTTTTTATCCAAGTTAAGGGTTAAATACAAAAGATCACCCACTTCCAGTTTGGGCGAAGGAAACTGGAAAGAAATCCATTCCTCGCCCACAGATTGGCAAAGAGCCAACGGTTTGACACCATCACTCTGTTGGCGGGGCCGTGGGAGAGGCCGGGTTCTACAGCCCTACACGTTTTCCTTTTGATGCTGCAATCCCAACTCCAGAAATCTATTCCAAAGAAACTTGGGCAGAAACAAAAAATGGCATATGTGAAAGATTAGAAACAGCCGAAATGTCCAACAGTAGGGGACTGGCTGAATAAACTGTAATAGTGGGGTATTACTGCCCATAACAGAATGAGAAATGTTTGTATGTAATCATCTGATGTGTGAGACCCACACATACACATATCCGCCCCCCAGAATGTTCAAACCAAGAATAATTGAAGGAATTTTCTTTTCCTGGTGACTGCAACATATTATTACAAAGTCAAAGAAGTTATATAAAATGTTATCTAATCTTTGCATTTAAATTATGAGTGTAAACCTAGATTTATTGTTTCTTCTTTAAAAGTGTATTTTAACTCTTGTCTACTGAAAAGGCTTAGGAGCAGTGACTGCTTAGTAGCAGTGAATACCTCTCTTGCCACGATTGTGGTTCCTAAATACCATTTGTTATTCATAATTCTTTGGAGAAATGACTGATTCCAGGATTGAAGTAAGAATTACTCAAGATGAACCTGGGATATCTTGTCACGCTTAAAAGCAAGGATGTTACCTGAGAGTAGAGCACTGGCAGAGAACCCAGCCGCCAGCGTGGAGGGGTTTCCGTTGCCCAAGAACAGTGCCATTTGGCCTTCGAAAAGAACGTGGTAGCCGCAGGTGGAGGTCAGCCCACGGGTTCATGATTGCACTGGAAAGTGGACTGTTAAGTGTTTACTTAACAGTCACCTGTTGAAGCTGGTAGAGCAGCAGCTCATTACCCTAAAAGTGGAAAAATAAAGAGAAAGAACCAAGCATTTATGTTGCTTCTCTTATGCATATTATATTTCTTAGTTATTTAATGAATTACACTATGCTAAAACCATTAACAGTGGATGGGAAACTTTGTAATGGATGGGGCATGCTGGCACCTCCTAATTCAGTGACCGTGCCAGTGGGGACAGCACGTGGAGTGCCTCATGCTGTGATGCGATGAGAATGGCACAGCCCCCGTTATAACGTGTTCTTGTTTCTGCCCCCGCCCCCCACAATAATCTGAACCTAACTGAGTCTCTAGAACTATCAGCTCGTGGAAACCGGGATGGAAGAACGCCACAGGGACAGCAAGCTGTAGGCACCTTGTGTGGCCTTCTCCAGGTGGAGACCTGCAGGGGCACGTTACTTGTGCATCCACAAGGCTAGCTCCCCACTCCCCCAAACTCTAGGATATGGAGTTTTGTGGAATCACATTGGGGTTACTGAGCAGCTTAAAATTCATAAACACACAGAAGCCCCGCCTTCCAACTTAAGAGCACGTGCTCTGGGCCGTGGGCGACCCTTGCGCTGCCCCTCGGTGGACCAGACCAGGAGGGTAAGGGGCTCTGCTCTCTCGCCAGGCTTCCCTGCACCACCACATCTCAGTGGCACAGTCGGACGAGCTGCTCCCTGCCAGGAATTCCCAGCGGGTTCCACATCCTCTCGACTCCAAAACCACATCTGATGTTCTGAGGTAGGTTCAGACCCAGGCGCATAGCAGCACAGTTTGAAATTATATGATATTCCTTTGCTCTTGTTTTTCAAGTGTTGTAATTGAGGTGTGGCATTCACGGAAAAGATGCTACCTTTGTGCAGTGCAGCGCTGTGACGAAAAGAAACCAGCGAAGTTAATTTTAGTAATAAATTCAATTGTATCAGAAATAGATCAGGATAACATCAGATATATCCAAAATATTCCAACAGTAATCAATATAAAAACATTCATGAGCTATTTTACATGGTTTTTAAATACCGAGTCTTTGAAATCCAGGGCCTGTTTCATACTTCAGCACCTGTGAGGTCACATGCAGCCGTGGCTGCAGTCCTGGACAGTGCGGGTCTGGGGGAGGGGGGTGCAGGGGAGCGTCCGGGCCAGGTAAGGAAGGACGGGAGGCCTTCTTCCTGCGGACGTCCGGAACATTAGGCTGGGTGGGTCACCACACCTCTGCCGGGCCTCATCCCCTGACCTGTGCCTTCTGTCCGGCAGGTTTGTCTTGGAGCAGTACAACGCTCTGTCCTGGCTCACGTGCAATCCGGCCACCCAGGACCGTACCTCCTGCCTTCCCGTCCACTTTGTGGTGCTCACTCAGTTGTACAACGCCATCATGAATATACTCTAATTAGAAAAGCACTTGTTCTCTCTGGCTCAGTTCCTTCTCCCGCAGCCTCAGTCCACGGAGCCTGCTCCACTCTGCAAAGGCCCCAGTCCTCCTCTCGAGACCACTCTCCACAGCCCGCGCTGTGGCTCCCCCTCAGCAGGCACAGACGTGTCCGCAGTGTTCGTTACCGGAGGGACTCACCGGCGCTTCTCTCGCGGGCCGGAGACTTCCACGGGTGGTGACTTCAGCCGGTGCCGGGGTGTGTGCAGCCCCAAACCTCTGGTTTCACAGGAAGGTTTTGCTGGTGTTGGTTTTCAAGAGGGAAACAGAAGAGACAGTATCCTTTTGCACAAGAGTCTGTGTTTTCAGTCTCTGTTTTAAAATAAGGGTAGTTTGCCCTTTGGATGAAATCCTCTAGGTATTGGTGTACGGCCTGTGGGTTACCCGAACTCCCTGTTCTGGGACTTTTTAAAAACAAGAACCAGCTCAAGTACGCGATTTCACGCGGGGTTCCTCTCTCCCTGGCGCGCCCATCTCGACTGGCATGAGTGTTTTGGTTAACTTCATACCTGTGTGCAGACACGAAAGGTCTGGAGACATCTCCATTTCATTTATTTATTTTAAGTTGCTTTGTCATATGGTTTTTGTGACTTTTCTTTTGATTTTTTTTTAATTTGTGAGGACCAGGCACAGTAGCTGAAACTCAGCTTACATCCACCATAGGGTTCTTTGACTACATACCTCTGTCCTAGGAGCCGGAAAGGGGGTGACACAAATCGGGGAGCATGCCTAAAAAGTGCTATGTCCCAAACCACCCAGCAGTAGGTTTTGCTAAGAACAAACTGGGTAAACATTCTGCCGTGTTCCTTATTAAAAGTGGCCAGCATTTCATGAAGGATAACATTTTTATACAGAAGGCAGTCAAGTTCAACCCAGAGCCATGGAGGCAAGTACCTTCATTAGTTTTATATAGTCACAATGGAAATATATTTTCTAGTGAATTCTTACTGAAAGCCAGGTCTCTCCTCTCATTAGATCAAAAGGGACTCATGTATATATTACAATCAAAAGTGTTTGCTCATAAAATCAGTTATAAATATGGTGAATTTTTTCTGGACTGTAGGAATATTATTTCAAAGAAATATTACAACTTAACCATTAAATTAGTACTTGAACTTGAGCCTTCCTGGTGGGACTTTTTTTTTTAAATGCCTTTTTAGAGCATTAATGGCTAATTGAAGTATTTTATGACTCCTCATTCCGGGCCCCAGAGGGTTGTCTGTGAGCCCCGCCTCGAACCCCACCTGCGTGCGTGTCTGTGCGTGTCTGTCGGAGGGCGTGGGCAGGCGGCCTCCCGGGAGCCGCTCCGGCCAGGCTGCTGAGCGCTAGACGTCTGTGGAGAGAATCACACAGATTTTAAAAGTTCTTCCAAGAGACTACCATGTCCCGGTTATTAACAAAAAAAGGAAAAATGTAGTAACTGATAGGATTTTGTAAAAGTATTTTTCTTGAAATAATCTAACGTTTAAAACATTATATTAAAAAAAAAGTGGTGTGGTGGGAACGTGAAAGCAGAGAAAGAAGTTGTAAATGGGTGATTTTGTTCTCTGTCCCACCAGCTGGGGGGTGACTTTCGCAATGTATAGGTTAAAAGAATCTGATATATCAAAATCATTTGTATCTAATGTGTACAGTGTAAAATTGACTTGAAAATATTGCAGTGCTATTTTTTCTTAATCAGAAAGGAAAAATTCTCATGGCCTTTTGAAGAGCATAAGATGTTGAAGATTGTAAACTTGTATAAAATTATCTTGGTGAGAAGACAAATTGTAAAGTAGATATTTGTAATCTTTTACCACTTTGGGGTTGCTTTTTTTTTCCAGAATTCATCAGAACTTTGAATTTTTTTTAAATGGGCTGTTTTTAATGCAGGGGCTTTTCTTCCCTAGAAACCCAGTTCTAAGCAAAAAAAGAAAAAAAAAGAAAGAAAAAGAAAAAACCCACAAAAAAACAAAAAACCCCTACAAAAAATCTTTCAAAAAAAAGGCAGCAAAGGGTAGTTTTCATCTGGTGTCTTTTATTTAAGTTTTTTAAGTTAAGAAAAGCTGGTGACATATTTATACGTTTTTGTGCAAAAATAAATGAATGGCAATAGATTTTAAAAAATCTTATTATGTACTTCTGTGTGAAAAAGTCTGTATAATATTTCCCTTAAATATGCATTATTTTACTTGTGAGTTTTTTACTGAATTAATCTGAAATGTACAAGCCCTGGATTTGCTACAGAGTGAGAAGTTATTTTATTTTTTCTTTATTTTTAATTTTTGAAATTCTGCAGAAATCAGAACTCGGACCCTGGTTGGAACTGAGAAGGGGAGTGGGGAGGGCGAGGGGCGGGGCTGGCCGGCATGCTTGTATGTACATCTCAGAACCTTTTTTACGTGTAAAAGCTGTACATTTCTGGGAAGTTCTGAATTCCTTTTGTTTCTTTTTTCCTTCAGGCATTTTGCAGTGAGCTTCTTTTATATATAGCAAACAATTTGAAAGAATACAAAAATATGTGAAGTTCATTTAAAAAAACTACAGTATAGCGGTGGTACAGTACACTAAAAGACTTTGATAAAAAGAAACAATACTAAAAGGCCTCCATTTTAAATGTCATTCATATATACCTTGTGAATGAGAGCTATATACTTTTACACACTTTTTTAGAGGAATAAATTATTGAATTACTGAAACTTTGAGTGGCTTCTTTTCCCTCCCGTCCTGCCTTTGTAGTAAAAGCGGCCTGTACCCCCTTACACAGGGTGTCTGTTACGGGTTGCACACTCCGTCACGAGGTACCTTCCAGAGTGAAATGAACCTAGAGTTTCACTACCCCAACTGCCCCTGACTGTCCCGTCCAGCAGAATACCAGCTGCTCCTGGGTGGTCTCCTCCTCCTCCTCTGAGGGGCGAGTTCACTCCTGGGTTAGTTTCAGAGCGCGCACCACCGAGCTAGGAGCCCTGGTGCTGAGCTCTTCAGCTGTCTTGAGTCGCGTGTAATGGTGTCATAAGATTGCGGTCAGTCCTAGAACACATTCACGGCGCTAGTTCTTTCTTTCTCTTGACAGCCCCGGCCGGTTTCTTTTTGCTGTTCCTTCGAAATAGCAGGCACATCTCCCTCCACGTTCCCCCGGTTTGCAGGCTGGTGACAGTCACAGACCATCTACCGCACCACAGGCCAGCGAGGCGCTCCTGGCTGCGTGGTGCCCACTGCATTGTCCTCCTCGAATCCACCCAGGAGGAGAAATCCCATGCTCGAGGGGCAGGATGTCTCGTTAACTTTCCTCCATCTACTTACAAACGTACAGCGCCCTGAATCTCAGGCCGTCTGAGTGTAGGGGTGAGACTGTTGAAATGGCTCAGCCTCGGTTGTCTGATGTGCAGAAGCGGGTGCAGGTGCTTCCCTGAGAGCTGCTTTGCGGACTCAAAAACTGGCGGCCGATAAAAACAAGGCTGCACTTTTCAGTCCAAAGATGATACCGGCCCCTCTCATCCAGGCACCACTATGCTGTAACGCTGCTTGCCAAGAGCCTTATAAAAGAATTTAGTACGTTATTTAAAAATTTTTAACACATTCCCTAGATCTCATGTAAGCAGATCAGTCCGACGATTCCTGTGTCCCCTTAAAACTCAGAACCCGGTGGTATTTTTCCAAGCATTTACTAGCTTCAGGGCTTTGTTCATACGCTGGGTGGTGCTTTGTCCAACAGTTAGGGAATGATGGTTTTATTTGTACTAGGAATTTTGTTTTCATAACTACTACTCGCTGTACCCATTTGGCAACAGGAACTAAATCTCTTTGAGGTGGGGGAAATTATCTCTAGAATGCGCGTAAGCATTTTGCAAATTAGATGCAGATAAATCTGACGGGGCGCTCAGGAACCGTGGGCCTGCAGCCGCCTGCTGCACTGAGATTCCGCTCACCCCCAGTCACCCCTCCAGCGAGGCCGTAGCCTAGTTTTACGTTACTGCCACTCAGGAAGCCACGGGGCCGGGGATTTGTTTCCTACTGGTATCAAAGAGCCAATAAAAATCTTTATAGAAAGTGCAGTTTTGTCAATAGAAATCTTTAAAAGCAGACTTCTTATAAAGGACTTAATACCCAAGCGAGAGCCACACAGTGAAAACTGTCCTTGGTGCTTGCCGTTTACACAGCGCACACCGCCACCGTATAAAGAAGATTTTCACCTTTGAATTCACCACACGCCCAAATCCCATCACAGGGCAACCTCAGTGTATCGCCGTGTCACCTGGGTGTTAAATGAGTCGAGTGCTTCTATCCCCTGGACCAAAATGTCGCTTGGCCAGTGACTCTTTCAGATCGTTAATACCTAATGAGACACCATTAGAAAATCCTGTTGTGCCAGGTAATTACGTGGTAGTACCGCCCACCCTTGGAGCCAGATTTACCAGTCTCTCCACTTGCCTGGAAACTCTCAGGTCAGGTTTAAAAAAAGAGTTTTTGACACTTAGTGCTTCTGGCTGGGACTCCAAAGTAATGAAGCAGGTAAGAAATAGTTGATGAGGAAAGAAAGCTGAACCCCCAGGGAAGAGCTTGGATACGACCAAAGGATTGATTTTTCTCTGGAAAGGCTATTTCCTCGATGAGCATGAGTAACCAGGTGATGGGCAGAGGCAGGCGGACACCGGGGTCGGTCTCAGTTTTGTGTTTCTGAAACAAGCCAGGCAGCGATAAAAGCACGTGTTTTGTTGTAATCTAAAACCGGCATTTGTCTGGTCTGTTACTTCATGCTCCGTTCATTTGTGGGCGGCAAAGCAAGCCTGTCGCAAACAGTGCTTCCGATGACCCAGTCCTCTCTGCACGGACACACACGGTGAGATGGACAGCATCTCTCCACGTTTCCCTGGCGGCTGCCGCCTGGCCAGCAGCTCAGGCGTGTTTCCGTCTGCCCACTCAATAACATGCAACGGAAGGTGGGGAAATGGACCCCAAAGAGCGAAGATTAGAGGGTTAACTTGAGAAATGTTTTCGGGGGCCTGTGGAGGGAGAGCCTCGGTTTAAATAATTGAACATGTTCAGGTAGTTATTGTCTAATGTGAGCTTGAGCATTTGCAGTGAGCATTTGCAATTACGGTAGTTCTTATTTAAATCTTAGGGTGTTGTTCTTAACTAACTTACATGCATTGTTTCCGTAAATAATTTCCTGTCTGTTTCCTTTTTGAGGATGTACTTTTGAATTGGAGAGGAGATAATGTTCACATAATTATATCTACACACACCCATATTTTTTTCCTGGTATTTCTTATATCACCACAAAGCTTAGGAAGTTTTCCCCCTTATTAGGTCTAGGGATCAAGGTCATGTTTACTCTGCAAGGGAAAGCAGCGATCCTCCAGCCATTTTCTGTGACCCGGGAGAGTCTCCCTTACATGACAGTGACATTATATTGAACTGCCTCAACCAGGGGCTAGGAGTCGGCACCCAGGAAATGTTTGCTAAACACAGACTGTTGAAAGAGTGGAATGAACCTCAAAAATTTGAAATAATTCACCAGCAAATTCATCACATCCTGATGCCCTGTGGGTGAGGGGGAGCAGAAAATATTTTATTTATTGGAAAAATTAGGCATTTTTGTTGATGATTTAGGTTTTCTATTTTGTCAACTTGGGTAACTTAGATTTTTACAGGAAAAAAGAATTGTTCTTTTAACATATGGTTATACAATTGCACAGAGCATCTATTCCCTGAATTCTGAAACTGTTGTTTTTTGGTAATGTATGGTCCTCCTTATTTCTTATATTTATTTGTTTATGCAGCGGTTTTTTCTTTCTTGATGGATTTTTTTTTCTTTTTATTAGCATTTTGCCATTTTCCAGTTCCGTTTGATTTTTCCAAAGAAATACCTCAAGGATTGAACGATTCTGCTGTTTTTATCCTGGCCTTTATCTTAGTTTCTCTTCCTCGTTTCCTTGAGGGTTTTGTTTCATTTTCCTTGAATTTTAATTGCCTGCTTAGTTCATTTATTTTCACTTTTGATGATACAGGCCCTGGTAGCCCCGGGGGCTTCTGGGTGTGTGTGGGCTGCCTCACTGCTAGCAAGATTCCTTCTGTCTAGGGCGGAGGGTGGCGGGGCTGTCAGACCCTGAAAGCAATGGGCAGTGCCTGAGTCGGGACTGGGTTCAAGTTGGTTACATCCTGCAAGTTTGGATGTTTGTTTTCATTTTTGTTTTTAGACCCTAGGTTCTTCCTTTTTTCTTTTTTTTTTTTTTAATAAAGGGAATTTCTCTGGATCTGAAGTTTTCCCCTGCTCTAATTTTCTCTTACTGCAGTGTCCTCTGGCCATGGTTGCCTTTTGCAAACATTCTCTGAAACCTTCAAAACAAGGCATGTCCAATTTCTTAGGCAGGGCCGCCCAATAGAAATACAACGTGAGCCATAAAGTATAATTTTATATTTTCAGTAGCCACAAAAAAAGAAATTAATTTTCATTGTACATATTTTATTTAAATCCAGTATATCCAGATGTTTATTATTTTAAAATGAAATAATGTAAAAATGATAAGATGTTTTGCTTATTTTTGCAGTTAAGTCCTCAAAATCCAGCATTTATTTTATATTTATAGCACATCTAAAGTTGCATGCTAAATTTTCAGTGGTTAAAGCAAGATGTAGTTCTACCAAAAACCATCAAGTCCCATTTAACAGAAAAAAATATTTTTACACTGCTTCCAGTCTTTAAATTTTAAATTGAATGAAAACTTAGAAATCAGTTCCTGAGCCACACTCACCATGTCTCAAGGTGTGGAGCAGACAGACACACGGCTGCCCTGCCGGACAGTGCGACCCTCGGGTATAAGGTCTGCAATCGATTAATTCCGTCTTGAATACATATCCCGTATCTTCCAGGCTCCTGTCCGGGTGGACTTCAAGGCCTGTCCTAGGCTGATGGCAGGAGTTAAAATTCCCCGCCGTAAGCCCTGGATGGCATAGCTCAGTGGATTGAGCACGGGCTGCAAACCAAAGTGTCACAGGTCCGATTCCCAGTCAGGGCACATGTCTGGGTTGCAGGCCACGGCCCCCAGCAAACGCACATTGATGTTTCTCTTTTTCTCTCCCTCCCTCTCTAAAAATAAATAAATAAAATCTTTAAAAAAAAAACTTCCCCACTGTAGTTTTGGGTTGCCTGTTCTTCCTGATATCCTGGATGCATACAGGCTCCTGGTGTGTGCCTGTTACCTGACTCACCTCTGTAGAATGGCCCTCTATCCTGCGGAATACTCTCTGCTGTCCATGGCCCTTTGATACTAATACTATCACCCGTTTCCCTTCCTCAGAACCCCTGCGTTACCTTTGGCCTCCCATTCATTTTCACCCTTCGTGTTAGGTTTTCTTGATACAAGTGGCTGCACTTTACTCCTTTACAGAATCATCGTATCATCTCAACAGGGTAATTTTCACTGCATGTACATATTTATTTGTTTTTCAGTTCTGCCTTTTCTGTGTATGGACTCTGCTGTTCGCTTTTATCTTTTAAAAGCATTTCGGAAAGAAACCTTGGTTTTTGAATTCCGTCAGCGACTGCTTTAAAACAGTCCACAAACCCTCGCGGGGCCCCTCTGGTTCCGCACGAGCTCATCGGAGTAAGAGCAACACTCTCGGACCTACTCGTCCATCCGAGTCCATTCCCATTTTCTCGTGACTCGGGGCCGCGACCTCTCGCCCCTGTGTCCCCTTCCTAGACCAAGGTAACCTGGGAGTGACCTGCAGTCCGAGCAGACTCTTTTTTTTTTTAAGATGTATTTATTTTTAGAGAGGGAAGGGAGGGAGAAAGAGAGAGAGAAACATCAATGTGCGGTTGCTGGGGGCCGTGGCCTGCAACCCAGGCATGTGCCCTGACTGGGAATCCAACCTGCGATGCTTTGGTTCGCAGCCCGAGCTCAATCCACTGAGCAACGCCAGCCAGGGCTCGAGCAGAGTCTTTCTCACCTAGAGCTGTCCTTCGCTCTGGGGACCCCGGCATCTTGGTCTCCCGTGTGTCCACTCCGCAGTCCCGAACCCCCCCTGCACCGCCGCTCACTGCCTGACGGTTCTCACCGGAGTCTCAGTGCGGACGAAGCGCCAGCCCGCTGGTCTCCGGGCCACCGGGGAGCCTTCCCTCGCTTGCCCGGCTCCCCGTCCCTCCCGGGACTCCAGGCTGCCTGTCGCTTCCCGGTCATGACAAGGACCACGCTGTGCCACCAGCACACTTTCCCCCGTGGACTCCGCTTGTGTGCCACCCAGGAGACCGCTGATGAGCCAGCTGAGCCATGAGCCACGGTGCGATGGAGCTCCTGTCTCCTGGCTTACCTGGCCATTTTTCTAGAACCTTCTAAACCCGAAAGAGTGGGTCCGTTCGGTCCCAGTTGCCTAACATGTCACGAATATGTAGTGTTGAGCCCAGAGCTGCCATCAACGTCCTGAGTTCAAATGCAGACTCCCCCATGCCTCGCTCTGCCCTTTCCGTCCGTAAAACTGGGCTACTGAGGGCACTTCCCTTCGCCTGGGGGGGAGGGGGGATGAAAGGACCCGCCCGCGGCAGCTACGGTGCACACCACGCGGGAGCCACTCAGTAAATGAGTCGCAAAAGGGCGCCACACGCCTGGTAAACAGCCACTCGAGCACGGCTGGACGGGCATTCTCGATCTCTCCCCCAAACCCGGGTCCCCTCCGCAAACCCCTCTCGTTCAGGTGTTCCGGCCAGAACCCTCAGGGTTGCTTAGACGCATCTCCGTTTCTCACCCTCCACATCTGATCCCTTCCCCCCACCCCAATCTTGTGAGCCCGCCTTCAGAAGGAACCCAAAACCTGCCTTCTTACCCCCCCAACGGCTCCCACGGGCGGGCGTGGAAGCCAAGTCCTGGCTCCCCTGGACCCCCTGGGGCTGCCCCCTCACTGCGACTCCGCCCAGTCTCCAGAGTGGGTCTCAAAAAGTGAGCCACACCCTGCCCCTCCTCAGCTTCCCACCAGTGCGGGGACGAACGCCAAACGGCAGCCCACACAACACGACGTGCTCCGGCCCCTGGCGCCCGTCCCTTGCCGAGGGTCCAGCTACAGCGGCCTCCCTGCCGGCCCGGTGTTTGCCAAACACACTCCCACGTCTGGGTCTACTCACATCCTGTTCCCTCCACCGGAAACGCTCCCTCCCCCCTTCGGGCCTCGGCTTCACTCGCCCACCCAGGCCGGTGTGTCACACGCCCCGCCCCCCCATTCCCACCCTGCCGGCCCCTCCCCCGTTTCTGGTTCACAGCACTGAGCATGAGCGGACACTCGGCCTTACCTAGTGACTTGCTTTCTCTTTCCTTCTAGAAGGGATGCATGGCGAGGGGGGCGGGAATTTGCTCGCTGCTGTGTCCCCAAGCGCTGGGCGCGCAGCCGACTCTGCAACCACAGCGGCTGAGTGAGTGAGCCAGTTTGTGGGGCTTACTCTCCTTCATTCAGGCCCCCACTCCCGAGTCGCCTTCACGGGGAGCTCGCCGCTGACCCACCAGCCACCGGGGACCCCTCTGTTTTTCTCTCTCTCTCGCTTTGCAGCCCTTTTTGCCCAGCACAGGTGTGACTTTGGCCCGTTTGTGGGTTGTCTCTCCTCCTGGGACACAGGCCGTGAAGGCAGGGCCTGCATCCCCGACGTGGAGACCAGGGCTTTTGTGATACAGAAAGGAGGTCCACACGTCTTTTTTTTTTTTTTTTTTAACTTTGTACTTGGAAATAAAAGTTCAGACTTACCAAAAAGTTGCAGATGTCGCGTGGAGATTCCTGCATGCCTTTCGCCGGCCTCCCCTGAGGTTAGCGTCTGGAATAACCACGGACGAGCGTCAGAACCGAGAAAGTGAACCTGGTGCGGCACCGCTTCCTTAAGCTCCGCACTTCACCCCGCATGCGCGTTTCTCCAGCACGTGCTTGTCCTGGTCCCGGATCCCCATTCATGTTCTCGTCACGTCTCGGCCTCCTCCGGTGTGTGATCGTTCCTCCCTCTTTCCTTGTTTCGCGACCTGGACCTCGCGGCGGCACCCTGGGCAGTCATCTCAGAGAATGTCCCTCTGTGGGTCAGCCTGAGGTGTCCCAGCACGTCACGTGCACTACACGATGTCTCCCTGTGCCCCTGTAGGCGACACTAACCTTGACCCCTTGGATAAGGTGGTGCCTTCCAGGTTTCTCCACTGTCAAGTTATTATCCACCCCTCCCCCCAATTATTCTGAACTCAGTCAATTCTACAAAGCACCTGAAGCAGACATTTTTTGTTATGTCCCAGAATGCCCACCAGGGGGCGACCTTCACCGACAAAGCGTTATGGGCCAAAGTCAGAGGTTTTGAAAAGCCGGAGGTCAAGGCTGTGCGGGGCAGGTCAGGAGGGCTGGCGTGAGTCCACTGTCGCAGAGGAGCCCTCGCTTGGGTGGACAGCCCCAGGGGACAGACTCCAGGCTGGGCCAGGTGTGGGGGCGGTTTGGAAGAGCAATCTGGCTCTTACTTGGCAAATTCATAGTGCGTCTCAGGAATGAGCTAAGACTGCATAGCTGCGGGGGGGCAGGGAGGGGGGGCATGGTGTATGCGTCTCTGCGTACGTGGGTGTGTGCGTCTCTGCGTACGTGCATGTGTGCGTACGTGTGTGTGTTTGGGCTGGGGATGGTTCATGTTGTTGCTTGCCATACCTGGGCAGCCGGTTAGAAATTAAGAAACCAAAGCCAGTGTCCACGCCCTCCCACTGGCCCAGGTAGGAAGGGACCCCCAGTATAAACCGGCTCCTGCAACCGCAGAGAGTTAGGCTTGGCCCGGACCCCAGGGCAGTGGGAGTACCGCTCCTACTGAATTAAATATGAATTCAGCCAAACGTTTAAAACCAGTCTAGACTGCAGTGGGGCCCGAGAGAACTTTCTGGGGTGAGGCTAATGTTTCTCTCTTGATTGGGGTGATGTTATATTTGGCAAAGTCCAAGGGTCTTTACACTTAAAATGGGTGCCTTCTTTTAAATTTTAATGTTTTTTTTTTTAGTTTATGTTTTCTTTTTTTATTGGGGTGATATTGGTTAATAAAATTATATAGGTTTCAGTTGTACAATTCTATAATACATCACCTGTACATTGTAGTGTGTGTTCACCATCCCGATTAAATTTTAATTTTTCATCGTGGTTGAAAAACACGCAGCATGGAACTTACCATCTTAACCACTTCGGAGTGTTAAGGAGAACTCCAGACCTTTCCATCTTGCCAAATGGAAACTCTACCCATGAAACACCAGCTTCCCTCCTCCTCCCCGCAGCTCCTCCCTGACAACCACTGCTCTTCCACTTCCCATCTTTACAAATTTGACGGTTCCAGGTACCTCCTGGAAGGGGGTCACACAGTGTTTGTCCTCCCGTGTCTGGCTTATTTCACGCAGCATCGTCTCTGCAGGGTCCACCCAGGTGGTAGGTAGCATTGCTGAATAGCGTCCCACTGTTTGGACAGACCGCGTGTTTTTGTCTATTCATGGACATTCGACTTGCTTGCAACTTTCGGTTATTATGAATGATGCTGTTTCCAACGTGGACACAGAAATCTCTCTTCAAGACCCAGCTTTCGGTTCCTTCGGGCAGACACCCAGAAGTGGAATTGCCACGTCCTATGGTAGTTCTGGGTTTAATTTTTTGAGGAATGGCCACACTATTTTCCACAGTGGCTGCACCAAAATGGGTGCACTTTTGGGGGAAGAAATTGCACCTCAGGAAACTTGGTTTTCCAAGAAGTTTTAAGAATAGGACTTGTTTGATAACTTCTATGGGGGAGTGACAAAAGGGGATCTCCTTTTCCTCACCTGTTCACGTGGGCGGAGCTTTTAAATATCGTCCCCTGTCCCTAATAGACTCCTTTGTGGCTCTAATTGTGTCCCCTGCGATCAGCAGGAAGATTACTAGGCATTTTTTTCATGGCTCCCAGGCCTACAGTCCCCCAAAATAAAAATAAGCATCCCCATCCTGGGCTAGCCCCCCACATCTGCCCGCTCAGCCCCCTGCCCCTTGCAGCCACTTCCGGAATTTCCCCTCTTGGTTGGATGTCGCCTTAGAGACAGTTGTCCACGAAGCCCCGAGAGGCTGGGCCCCGGGCCTCAGCCCGGAAGAAAGTGATTTAAGAGAGCAGCGGGGGCCGTCCCCAGGAGCTGGCGCAGAGGGATAAGCCTCTGGGGGCCCGAGCTGGCTGGCCGTTGGCGGACTTCAGGTCAGGTGGCTGGAGGAACATTCTTGCTTCCTTCCCTCCCAGGTCCCAGGCAGAGAAGCATGACAGGCCGGTCCCTGGCTGGGTCTTCCTGCAACAGCACTGTTGACCTTCCCACCAGCCTGGTGCCTTCCAGATGTGGAAGAAAAACCCAGCCCACTCGGGGTGAGCTTCCAAATAATCTCTGTGCTTCCAGAAATCTCTGACACCATTTCTGCAATGCAGGGGCACTCTGAATGGAAGGTAGAGTTTGCGAATGGGTGGCCCTTGGGCCTCCTGTGGCCTGCAGCCACGTGTGGCAGGATTGGGGCCACACGAAGTTGGAGTTAGCAGCCAACATCGCAAAACTGGGTCATTCCCATTTTTTAAAAAGCAGGGACCATTTCTACCAGAGAGACAGTTGGTCTTTTTTTTTTCTTCATCTGGTAACAATTGGCTGGAGCCAAGAAGGGATCACCCTGCCCTGTCCCCTTTCAGTCAGGGCACGGGTCCTCCAGTGTGCCGCAGTCCTCGCCGCTCCCTGATGCCTGGTGATGGCTGCTGCTTTGTTCATTCCTGTTATGTGCCTGACCCCCACACCAATATGGCAGCCGTAATCTCTGACGGGTACCTTTTTCAGCGTTCCCAGAGCCTTTAGTGCCTGTCTGGTCCAGGGGTCAGCAAACTGCAGTGGGAGGGTCTAATCCAGTGGCCCACCACCTGTTTTTGTAAATAAAGTTTTATTGGAACACAGCCACACCCACCCCATTAGATCTGGTCCCGTGACTTGCCCACCGCAACACAATGGCAGAGGCTGGTAGCTGAAGCAGAGACCAGGGGCTTTGCAAAGCCTGAAGCTCTGGCTGTCTGGCCCTTTCCATTGAAATTTAGCTGACCCCTGAGATAATCCCAGTTCTTTTGTTACTGATGAGCAAACTGAGGCCTCAAGGGGAAAGAGAGCTCAAGGTCATTGTCAGGAGCCCTTCCCAGTTCCGCGTGGAGAGCTCTAGGACACCCCTGTCCCTCCAAGGGGCCTGCACTCTCCGCTCGGGTGTGGGAGGCCCCAGGCCTCCTGCTTGCGCCGCGCCTGCTCCGTGAGCCCAGGGGGCCAAGGAGTCTGGTTCCCATCACCATTGAGGGGCGGCGCTCCGCCCAGAGCAGGCCCGGAGCTGGTCTGTAAACCCTGACATCATTACCACCCCATCAATCGTGTGGCCCGAGTGGGCCGGGGAGGCCTCCGTCTGGAATTCGGCCCTGGCAGAGATCAAAGTCTGCCTGTCTGGAGCCCTGCCCCGGGGAGAGAAGGAGGGCTGGGGGCGGGGCGCTCAGCTCTGGGCACCCACGGGCTTGGCCTGGGGCCGGTGGAGAGAAGGGCGCCTCAGGGCCCGGGGGTCCCGACGGCGCGGTGCCGGGCCCACTGCGCACCTCTGCCGCTTTGGATGAGAACTTCACTTCTCTGAGCCTCAGCTTCCACATGTGTAAAATGGGACTGTGATGCCCGCCTCCCATAGAGTGCCTGGTGGGTGTGCAAACCCTTTAACAACTGTGAACTTGGATGAAACCATATGACGTCAGAGCGTGTGCATGGGGGTTGCGGGGAGGTACGGATGCCGCAAGGCTGGCCCAACGCTGATAATCGCTAAATCTGAGTGACGGACACCTGGAGGTTTACTCTATTCTTCTCCCTCTTTGGGGGATATTTGAAGTTTTTCATAATAATGAGCTACATTTAAAAATCTGTAAATTCTGTAGAATGTGGGGGCAGGAGTTTTTTGGTTGTGGGGTTTTTGTTTTTGTTTTTTGCTTGTTTCTTTTCTTTTTTTTTTTAACTTTGGATTTTAAACAAAACGTCCCACGCCCCTGCCGGTCCTGGAAGCTCACGTTTGGTTCTGAGAAGACAAGACAGACCGGGACTCAGGGTGTGTCTGCGTGTGCGTGCACGTGCATGCGTGTGCGTGCATATGCGTGTGCGCGCGTGTGCGTGTGTGTGCATGCGTGTTTTTGGCTGAACGCACCTTTCTTGCGGACCCTGTTCCGTGCTAGGTCCCGACACTGCCAGGCCGGGAACGGGCGTGGTCCCTCCTCCAAAGTGACTTTTCAGACATTTCCCCTCCCTCTTGCAGCCACCCTCCCCACGTGTACCGCCCGACCCCACAAGGTCAGAGGCAGGGGCTGGGCCCCAGGCCCCTGGCCGCCTTCCCTGGGGCAGATGCTTCAAGGCCCCACGTTAGGACCCGCTGTTCTCCCCGATGACCTGACTGCTGTGCCCGCCTCCCCAGCAAGCCCAGGCCCACGTTTCGGGGTCACCTCTGTCACCTCTTCCCGTCCTTTGCTGCCGTAGGTGACTTCACTATAAGGTCGCCAGACTTAGCGAATAAAAACACAGGGCGTGCAGCCAAATTTGAATTTCAGATAACCCGCAAATGATTTTCAGTGCAACTACAGCTTATGCCGTATTTGGGACATTCTCATACTCAAAAAGTCCTCATTACTTACCTGAAGTTCACATTTAACCAGGTGTCTTACAGCGATAAAAGGTAAGTCCTAAAGGCAAAGTTCTGATATCATAATTTGTGAGCTTTTAAATATTAAGGCATAAAACAAGATTTCGCGTCAAAGGTAGTAATGACCGTAGCCTCGGAGTGAACAGGACATGCTGGTGAACTAGGAGACAGGTACGAGGAAATACTCTGGATGCCACCCGAGAGACCAGGAGACGGGGGATACACAAAAGGGCCCTCGACATTAAAACTCGAAGGCCTGACAGGTGTGTAAGAGGAAGTTCAGCAGGAGAGACTAGAAACCACTGGCGGAGCCACTCACCAAAGAGCGGCTTTCATGACGGATGCAAGACAGGATCCCTCAGACTGAAAACACACCCCCACCCCTGAGTCGGATGCGTGGCAGTGAACCCCTGTATGTGGCACAGAACCCGAGAAAAACTGCGGTCAGTTGGAAAAGACCATCATCCACTGAAAGGAAAGAAGGCCCACCGAGGCCCGACGTCACACTGCTGGTCCCCAGAGCAGAAGGTCGGTGTCACCGCCCGCGAAGCACTGAGACCACGGCGCCTGGCAACCCAGAATTCTATACCCAGCCGAACTGTCCGTCAGGAGGGAGGGTGGACATAGGCATTTTCGGATGAATAAAAGGAAAGCTGTTTTTGTCAGCAGACATGCCGAAGCAAGTACTTACGAACATCCTTTCGGAAGACCTTTGGGAAGCAGGAGGAGGCACAGACTATGTGAGGAAGTTGGAAAAAGAAATGGGCAAATGCGAGTAAACCAAAATGCACTCGTATTTTTTTTAAAAAAACTGTTTTTGAGGATATAAAACCGCGTGGAACCACACATTGTCACAGCACAATCAGAACAGAATGCGTTCCGAGTCTTCCCATTGCCGGGGAGGCGGGTGCAAATGCTGGTTAACTCCATCGCCCACATGTAGCCGGGAACCAAGGGGACAAGTTAAAAATGTACGTGAAGTAACCAGATCAGAATGTATAGCTTCCAACCCCCGAGAAGCAAAAGGGGGAAATAAAGAAAACTCAGCCCATCCAGTACAAAACAGAAAAGGAGGGAATAAAAGACCCACACAGAAAAAGCAAAATAAATTTAAAAAGTGAGATGTTCAATACAAGTCCCAGTATATCCGCGACCACAATAAATCAAACTCTGTCAGTACTACCAGTAAGAAAAGAACCACTGTCTTACTGGATTAAGCCCAGAAATAAAAAATAATAACCAGCTCTCCATGGTTGGTAAAAGACAGCTAAAACCGTAAGCGCGCCGACAGATTACAAACACAAGGATACAAAAATACAAGGTGGGCAAACGGCGAGCGCACCCTTGCGCGACCGTATTCCTGCGCAACTGTGTTCCTGCGCGACCGTGCTCCTGCGCGCCCGAGGAGACTCTCTGGCAAAGAGAAACAAGAGCCGTAGCTAGAAGCTACGGACACCGCGTCAGAAGACTTAGTTTACGGGAAGTTCTGATAATGTCAAACTTGTGTGCACTTCGCATGGCCCCGATGCACAATTGCAGTGGAAGATTTTAACCTGCCTCTCAGTACTTGAGCGCTGTCTGCAACGTAAGGATGCGGAAGATGGAAACAGCACAATTCACAGCGCCGTTCTAATGGACCTACAGAGAACCCCACAATTAGAGGCTTCAGGGGCCTTTACAAAAACCCATCAATGCTGGGCGCCTCCGTTCCCGGAGGGGAGGAAGTGGAAAGGCTGGAGCAGACCGAGTTTTGGGAGGGGCGGGTAGGCCCCGGGCAAACTGGGAGAAGAAAGGCTGGGTTGTTGTTACTGCTGCCTCTTGAGGGGGCGGCTCAGGCGGGGGGAGACTCTTCCTGGGGTGTGGGGGTGGACATTGGGGCTTGGGGGGGTTGCATTTTGTGGGGAGCCTGCATGCGTTTTCTTTCAAGAGCCTTTTCCTGGGGGTCAGGATGCTTTTTCCTGGTGGGAACACACAAGAGCTCCACCAAAAAGACGTGGCAAAGAAGGGGCCGCCTTAGCCACAGACCCACAGCTGACAGTCATCAGTCTTCCTCGCGCCCCTGCCTGGTCTCGTGCTCGGCCCTCCCCACCCCCCCCCCACCCCCCCACCCCCCACCCCCCACCCCCCCACCCCCCCCCCCCCGCAGAGGCGTACCCTGCCGCCTCTCACCCCGGGCCTGGCCGGCGACCTCCTGAGCTGCCCATGGTAGCCGGCCCTTTGGGGCCATCCTACCCCAGCTCCCAGGACTTCCCCAGCTCAAGCCACACATGTACGCCCGGCCCCACTCCACGTGGCCACGTGCTCTTCAGCTTTGACTGAGCGTCTGCCATGTGCCAGCCCGGGGCTGGGTGTGGGGGTCCTTGCCCCCTTGGAGCTCCCAGTCCAGAGAGAGAGAGTCCGCACGGGGCTCCAGTTGTCACTGATTGGTCATTTCCCGAGGGCCTGCTGGGAGCCAGGGCTGTTCATCCCTCCCCCTCCATCCATCTCGTAGCCCTACTCTGTGCTGACTTCTGGGCTCCGTGCTGGCCGCGTGAAAGAGCTATGGGACATAAGGCAGTACCCAAATATCTGTGGGTTCATCTGTTCACACACTCATTAATCCAGCAACGGGCTCCCGGGTGCTTCCACGGGCCGGGGGCCACCCCAGGGTTTGTGGGGAGCACACAGTTGTATTCGGAGCCTTTGAGGCACGCTCACCTCCCACCCGATGTCACGCGATGTGGGAACTACTTTCTGTATTCTCTCATGGGCTCCTTTTAGCATCCTTTCGTAGTGGAGAAGCCAGACTCTGGGGCCTAGCGGCTGGAGTTTCAACCCTGACGCCGCCACGTATCAGCTGGGTGAGCTCCGGCAAGTCCCTCAGCCTCTCCGTGCCTCGGTTCCCTCCCCTATAAAATGGGGACAACAGTGGCCCCTCTCAGACGCTTGCTAGAAGGATTGACTGAGTCGATATTTACGAAGAGCTCAGAACGGCACCTGGCACGGAGAAAGTATCCGTTAGAGATCTTTGCAAACAGATGCAAGAACACGAGGGAGAGAAAGTTATCCCCGTGAGTGGCACGTGCAGCCTGGGTTCATCTCTTTCTCACCGCCGGGTTTGCACACGTCAGGATCCTCGTCACCACCCATCCTCCTGTCCATCAGCCAGGCTGTGCGTTTTGAGATTGACGCAACCGGTGTCGCCGTGAACTAGCTTCTACTGACGGCTCTGCAAGTCTCTCCCGGGGGCAGAGTTGCTGCATCAGAGAATGTTCACTTTCGACTGGATAGAGTCAAGCTGCAGTGATATTCATTAAGTCCAAAGGCCATAAAAACGAAATGTGTAACATTTTGCCTTTGAGCTTTGTTCCTTAAACTGGGTCGGAAATACTAGTTCATGACGATGACAAAGACGAGGAAATTTGGGTTGGTTTGGGGCTGGCGTAAAAAGGGCTGTAGAAACAATCGTTCGGAACTCCCGGCATTTCATGCTGTTTGCCACAGTAAAGCACATATTTAAATACCCAGCTAGGGGGACCGACTGTCCTGACGCAACCAAGACTGAAAGATTTTCTGGGCTTTCGGTGCCAAAGCTGGGGTGCCCCTGGCAAACAGGTGGTTGGTTGCTACACCCCTAACTGACCACATTCGAGCTTTGCTTTTCGATGTGGTCCTCACAGTGAGAATGCATACCTCATTGGGTTAAGATGAGGCAAGAATTGAGACAAAAGAAAAAAAAAGGAAATGTGGAAGCTGGGTGAAAAGAAAAATCATTGCTTCCAGCTCAAAGTGCTGTTCCCAGACACTCAGGTCCTAGAAGAATCACTGGGGTACTTGTTCAAAACACAGGGCTGTTGGTTTGGATTTTTGTTTTTGTTTTTGCTGTAGCTTTGTTTGAAACCAGCACCCAGGGTGGTTTTGGCTCCTCCCCCTCGGCCCAAAGTTCCGAATCTTCAGTGAGCGTCAGACTCGCCTGGGAGGGCGGTGCCAACACGCAGACTGCTGGGCCCCACCCTCGAGTTTCACATCTGGAATTTGCATTTCTAACAACTTCCCAGGTGATGCAAGTCCTGCTGCTCCTAGACCTACTTAGAGAACCACTGGACTAGAGACTCAGATGCGTGGTCTCTGGTTCACGTGGCACGTCTCTCTCAAGCACCCTCTTCCTTGCCACTGGCAAGGAGCTCCCTTGCAGCGTGTTATCACAGCGGCGTGCAATTCTTTGTTTAAACACCCCCCCCTTCTGCGAGCTGTGCAAGGGTGGCCCTTTCCTTCCTGGGTCCCAGTCCCAGATTGCAATGCTGGAAGGAGGACAGTGACTTATAAACCTTCTTTGGTTTTAACCAATCAAGGACTTGGGAGCTGGGTCGGAGTACAGAGATAAAGATTAATTAAAATAACCTCTATCTATGTTATGCCTTGAAGACTGCTGAAATATCTTCTCGACTGGTTTCTGTGTGTTCCAGATTTCCACCATTAGAGATTCATTCCTTTGGTGTTATCTCTTGTGGGGAAAGGGGAGACTTCAATCTTCCTATTCCGGTTGGATACCTTCACTAGATTAGGAGTATCTCAAGGTGTGTGTCTCATTTACCATTCATCACGCCCTTAACGCTTAGCATAGCCCTTGGCACACAATAGCTACTCGAGAGATGTTTGTTGAATGAGTGGATTCTCAGGCACTAACAGCAGCGGAGGCCGGCATGGAGTGGCGGAAGGAGCTCTGCACTGGGAGTCCGTTCCCCTCTGCTGTCACTAGTGGCCTCACTCGGTGACTTAGGGCCCTATCTTTCCGCTCCAGGTCTCAGTGCTCCGGCTGGAACAGTGCAAGCACAGACGGACGGTCCGTCTGCTCTCCTCCTGCTTTGTCCCATACCCACTGTGCTCCAGCTCCTGGCCTTTGCCACAAAACTTAAACAGCCAGGTTCCTTTTTTCATCAGGGCCTTGACGCAAGCTGTTTCCACGGCCTGGATTACTTTTACCCCCTTTCTATGGCGCGTAGGAATTAAATTTGTGGGGTTGAAGCAGGTAGTCGGCGCAGAAGTTGTGTCATTCCGCGGACGGCCAGCAGGTGTCGCCAAAGACCGGAAGGAGGCGAAGCGGCTCGGCGGGCGGCCTCGGGTAGAGCGGCCTCACCTGGCGGCCGCCCCACCTGGCGGCGGCCTCACCCGCTCGCCCTGCACCCCACGGAAGTCGGGTGCCCGGGCCTTGGCGTCACCCGGGCAATTGGGAATTGGGAAAGCAGCGCCCGGAGCCACGAGGAGGGAGATAAAAGGCAGGTGCCGGGTGTGGGCCGCCTGCAGCGCCAGGAGAGAGCGGGAGCCCCGCCCCGCGACGGGGCCCAGGTGAGTCAGGGCCCCTGGCCCTGCGGGGGGGAGGCAGGTGACTCGGCCCCAACCCAGAAGCTCCTGCTGCTGTTTGGCCTCTACTCCGCTGGGTGATTGTGAGCAAGTCCCCTTACTCTCTGGGCTCCAGTGTCCTTGGTCTGTAAAATCCCCGAGATGCGTTTCGGTGGCTCAGGGTCATAATAACTTTCACTTATCAACAGTGTGATGCATTTTCTATCTGAGCCTCAGAATAACTCACCGAGTTCCTAGTTTCCTTCCATTTTAGAAGGCACGAGAGAGGGGGACAGAGAGGTGAGTCCCTTGCTCAGGGGCACACAGCACCCAGTAAGGAGGTTGCCCCACGTGAACTTGAACTCAGGTCTGCCTCCAGAGGCCAAGCTCTAGCCCTTTGTGTGCGCGTGCTTGACCACAGAGTTCTGACCTTCCAGGAAGCACACCTTATTTTTTTAAAAAAAGATTTTATTTATTTTAGAGAAAGGGGAAGGGAGGGAGGAAAAGGGAGAGAAACAACAATTGGTTGCTTCCTGCACACCCCCAACCGGGGACCTGGCCCGCAGCGCAGGCATGTGCCCCGACTTTTCTGTTTGGGGGACCACGCCCAACCCGCTGAGCCACACCGGTCAGGGCTAGTCACGTCTTAGTTTTAATCGAATTACTTGCATTCTATTTACGTATTTCTAGCTCCTTTAGTGGTTGTTGTGATAAAATGTGCATAACGAAACCTATCATTGAACCATTTACAGCCTGCAGTTCAGCCACACTTAGGACGCAGCGTTGCGCAGCCACCAACGCTGTCCCGTCTTCATCACCCACGAAGAGTGACCCCAGGAAGCAGTCCCGCCCCACCCTCCCCTCCCCCAGCCCCTGGCAGCCACTCATCAGTTTTGTCCCTATGGATTTGCCTGTTCTGGGTATTTCATTTTATTTTGCATCACTGCCTTCGTTCTATACCAGAGCACCCCCCGTGTTCTGGAGAAGGCCAGGAGCCTGGAATCCCGAGACCAGTGGTTCCCCAGTGTTGCTGGGTGTTGCGATCACCTGGGGACGTTAACAAAAACAAACCAGACAAGAAATCCCCGATGCCTGGTGCCCACCCCCGGACTTTCTGATTCCAGTGGCCTGTGGTCTGCCCAGGGTATCGGGAGTTTTAGAAGGTCCCCAGGTGTTTCTGCTGCGCAAGCAACGTTTGGGAGCCACAGGCCGAGAACCCGGCGTGTCTCAGAGCTCTATGCGCCCCTTGTGCAGGTGGGGAAGCTGAGGCCCAGAGACGGGAGAGGACTCGCCTAGGGTTGCAGAGAATCTTTGCGGCCGGCCCTGATGGGAACGCAGCATCCTTGCACTCCTGGGACACACTGTCCCCCTCCTACTGTTTCTCTAGGCACTCCACCCCTCCGTGCCCCAGTTTTCTCTTGTGAAATGCGGGTCCTCATGCTGCCCACCGGCAGGGCCGTTCTGCAGTGGGAGGTGATTGATTACCCCTGTGAAGGGCTTGGCGGCAGCAAACAAGCTCCATTTATGGCCGCTGTTGTCAGGTGCAGGGTTCGGAAGTGAGTTGGGGGAAGAGAGACGGCGAGCCCACTGAGGATGGGGGCTGGGAGTCCTCTCATTACCCACATTCGCTGGGGACCCTGACATTTAATAAAAGTGTATTCGAGGTGGCGAAGAGCTGCCGGCTGGGGTCGCTACCTCCTCTCCCCCGGGCCTGTGCTGAGGCTCAGCACCACCCCTGGAGGCCCCTCCCCCTGGAGGCCCCTCCCCCACCCTTGGCCGGGCCCCGCCCACTCTTCGGGCCAGAGCTGTGAGACCCAGTAACTCTGTCCAACTCTGTCCACCCTTTACACGGGGACGGGGGGGGGGGGGGGGGTCGTGGTGGTGGTGGTGTGTGTGTGTGTGTGTGTGTGTGTGTGTGTGTCTTAAATCTATGGTTTGACAGCACTGTGCTTTTCGGGCTAGGGCCTGTGTCTCCGGGACCGCCCCCAGGGTCAGGCACAAAGCTGGGCGCACAGGAGGCGGCTACTACGCCCCATGCGAGGCCTTGATTGACCAACCAGAGTTGGGGATGGGACTCTCTCTGCCCTTGTTATTTGTTTAGCATGTGATCCCAGGGGTGAGGATCATGGTGGGCACCCCAGCCTGCCCCCACCAACCGCGTTCTTATTGAAACTTCATTGTTTAAGGGGACCTAGGGGGCAGCGTCTAGTCCCTGGGAGGGTCCAGCCCCGGGACGTGAGTTCTGCCGCCACTCTAGGCAGTCCTGGTAAATGCAGATCCTCTGCCCCGCCCCCTTGGCTTTCTTTGGCTTGTGGGAAAGCATGTGACTCAGCGCTGGCCAGGGGACCCAATGGCACCCTTGTGGGGGGTCCTGTAAGGGTCCTTGTATTCAGGTCAAGGGAGTCACAGTGACGTCAGACCAGAACCTGGCTTCCGGGAGCTGCTGCACAGAGCTGACGGTGGCTCTGGACGCGGAGGGCGGGGACAGGGAGCGGTGGTTCAGGCACTCCTGGGAGACGGGCTCTGTTGCTTCCTTGCAGCCGAGCACAGGCCTAACTGTCCGATTTTCCCCAGTGTGTGTCCTTTCCTCTTTAAGGACAGAGGAATGGCCCATGCCCGGGCTGGACTTCATCACTTTCCTCCCCAAGGTTCTTCCTAATGGTAATCCTCGGGGGTTAGTACCACTAGTAACAATTGTTGATCCAGGCTCCTGTTGTATAACTCTTCCTCGTGCTAGCATTTGATGCGGGTTCTTTTATTCTATGCTCGCGAAGCCCCGTCACATTTTTGCAGATGAGGAAAGGCCCGGAGTCTGACACAGGAGGGGCGCTGTTTCCGGGAGCCCACAAACCCTTGCTCCCTCGGGAACCAGCCCGCCTCAGGCACGCCACACTCAGTGCATTTCTTTATCAGCCTTTCCCCCCAAAGTGCAATTCTTGTACACAGTAGGTGCTTAATAGAGACAGGGTGCAGTGTTCACCCTCTTCTGTGTGTATCACCAGCCGTTCACCAGGGAGGAAATGTGGAACAACCCCTGTGTGTAAAGGAGTGTGTGTGTGTGTGTGTGTGTGTGTGTGTTTGTGGGCGTGGCGGCGGGTACAGGCAGAGGAAATGGGGCTTGTCGTCAGTAAGAATAAAGACTCCCCACCCCGACCAGGGGCTCGCTAAGCACAGGCCCCTGGGTTCCACACTCCTTTGGTTGGGTGCCTCCAGTGGCTCTGGGGAGTGTGTCAAGAAATCGGGCCTCTGAGGGGTCAAAGACTCTACCCAAGGTCACCCAGGTGTGTCCAGCTGGAGCCCGTGTCTGGGCCTGGGCAGAGAGTGTAGCTGTGTCAACAGTCGACTGTCCCTAGCCAGAGGGGAGAGTCCTTCCTGTTGAAGGGAAGTGTCCCTGGGCGGGACACCCACAGCAGGGAGGGGCTGTCATTCCTCATGGAAGGCGGGCCTCGGGCAGGGGCGTGGAGAGGGGCCGGTGTGTGTTTCTTCAGGGCTGTAACACGCCAGACCAGCTGGTCCCCGCGCGGTGGTCCCTGGGAGTAGTTAGGTGTCGATCAGGTGGGTGGCGTTGGTCCTGGGTGCCATTGGCTCTGGAAGGGTCCTGCCCACGTGAGTGCCGAGTCTCCAGGCTCCTCTCCGGGAACCATCTGTCCAGCTGCTGGCGACACAGCTACTTAGACGGAGCCCATGGCCTCCTGGGACAGTGGGGGCGAGAAAGGCAGACTCGAAGCCCCTGGGACTGATTTCCTGCCGTGACGGGTCACTGAGCACCTACTGTGTGCCGGGCACAGACCTGGCCCTGGCAGGTGCGGTCAGGCTGAGCTGCCACTTCTCAGTTCCACGGAGAAGATTTATTCTCTTATTTGGGCTCCTGCAGGGAACTGAGCTGGGCTGGTTGTGGCCGTGTCTCCGCCCCGCCTTCCCCTCCACCCTGAACAGTTTCCAGGGTGATCAGTTCTCTGCGTGAAGGGATCTTGTCACAGTTCTGCCAGAACGGCCTGCGACTCTGCTACCTGCGATAAGAAGGCAGCCTCTCCTCAAATCTCCAGCTTAGAGGCCACGTTTTGACATTTCAGAAATGGTTTCCGGGCTCGGGGTGGGGTAGGGGAGCGGTAGAGGGGCCCGGCCTAGTTGGGTGTCGGGCGCACGCCCATGTCACTCAAAGGCCCTCGCTGCTCGTCAAGCCCATGGGGCCTGGCTAGGCCGGTGCCCCTCGCCCGTGGACCAGGGGCACCGGGTGGGGTCTGTGTGACCGAGGAGACCCAGCCGGGCGCAGGCTGTGTGCTGGCAGCAGCCCCAAGTCCAGAGATGGGCCAGGGCCTGTGCCCGCACCCAGCCCCAAAGGCAAGAACAGTTCCGGGCCTGTGACTCTTGGCCGTCTCCCTTCCCCTCAGCTGCCTCGTGGCTGGCAGGGCCCATGGGAGGCAAACTGCGAGAAGGCTGCCAACGCTGAGTGAGCACTGACCACGTGCGTGCATTCTGAGTGAGTGTGGCCAGCCAGCCAGCCGGGCTGGGTTTGCACGGTGTCGCTGCCGCTCACGTGCTGTGTGCTCCCAGGCAAGTCACCCAACAGCTCTGGGCTTCCGTTTTCTCCTTCGTGAAATCGGTCGTAGGTGTCTACCTCCCATGGCTCTTCTGAGACCTTAAGAAGCCCTTAAAATGCCCAGCAATAGGTTAGTTGTTGTTGTTTTTTTTTTTAATAAATTTGCTCAAGAAATACATATTCGTTATAACACTTGTTGGCTGGGACTGAGACCCGGAGCCAGAGACCTGCAGCCGTGGGTCCTGGCTGCTTCTGGCTTCGCCCAGACGGGCCAGACTCTGAGTGGCCACTGAGGGAGCGGCTCTGGTGTCCCCAGAGTCACGGGGAAAGAGGGTTCGTGGACGACGAGATGATGAAAGTGATTGGCCGGGATACACTGGGTGAGTGTTTACCTCGAGTGTGCCAGTCACCCAAGTAAGAGTGGCCCAGAAGAACAGCCTTCTGTTCAGAAAACAATGCCGTTCAATGTCATATCACACAAAAATGCTTATCTGTTTATGTATTTTTTATTTTTGCACGTAAAGAACCCTAGCAGTGAGGCTGTGTGTCCCATTCCTCATCCAGGGGAAGGTTGCCCCCCCTTCCCTGCGGAGAAAGATGGTTTTTTACTCTGTGACGGTGCTTTTTAGTTTTCCTTCAGGAATCAGCAGATGCTCTTTCTCCCGGGAAATGATGGAACTGGGGGGGGGGGGGCAGGGTTTCAGGGTGTGAATCTGATTTTGAACAGGTGACACACATCAGTAGTTCAGAGGCTTGAAAACGGAACAGCTAAAAGTCAGCAGCAAATCCCCACCCTGGCCCCTCTGTCATCTGTGTCTGTCCCTCAGGGAGGCAGGCAGCTTCTTGGGAACCATCCCCGACCCTGCCTCGCCCCTGCATGCTCGTGGGAAGAGGGAGCTGTCACCCCCAGTGTGGCAAAAGTTGCTTCTTTGGAGGAGGGGGGCCAGTAAAAAGATCTCGGATACTATTTCCATTTTATAATTGTGTGCATGGGCCACCTTGTTGAATTTCGGGTTGCTTGGGGCCCGCATTGGCCAGGTACACCCGTTGAGACAGGGTTTGTGTGGGGAAGTGGGGTCCGCTCTACCGCGCCAGGATCGCTTCTGTCTTCAATGTCACCTCTGAGGTCCCGCTAGCGAGCTGTTTTCTGCAGTGGGTGTGTGCATCGGCCCCCGGTTTCCCTCCCCCGTGGCCTTAGGTCATGGTACACAGTGTGCTCTGTGGCCTTGGAACCGTCTGGGCCTCAAGACCAGACCCATAAGTGTGCATTTGCTGCTGCTGATGCTCGTTCATCGTGGCGGGTGCACGGCGGCGGAGGCTGGACTCCGACTTCCCGCACCGTGCAGGCATCATCAATCGATCGCCACACGCTTTTCTGAGCGATCAGACAGGCCCGCAGCATCCCACTCCGCACGGCGCCGCAGGGCGTGGGCGAGGGAGGTGAGACCTGCAGACAGAGCCACTGTAGCACCCCAGCACAGCAAAGTGCCCAGACTTAGGTATTTTATAGAAGAGTGTAATTTGGGGGAAGTTACAGTGACGAACCTGAGGTGGTCAACTTTGTGTTGTGCAGAAACTAAAAAGTTTTTTAAAAATCCCTGCCATTTAAGAATCACATTCCTTTGTGTGTGTGTGTGTTTTTCCAAGAAAGCACATTTTTAACACCCAAAGAGTTAGAAAGATGGTTGTAGAATAAAGGACAACGAGCATGTTTAGTTTAATGAAAAAAATTTTTTTCTTATTGTTCTCATCTTGGCACAGAATCACCAGATCTTCATTTGAGGTGACGCCAGTTCGCGGCCCCCGGTGGGCGAGGGAGAAGCCAGCCATGGAGATACACGAGGTGTTCAGCTTCTGCTCTGGAGAAGTTACTCTCCATCTGAGAGTTTTGTCAAGACTCCTTTCTGTGGACCCGTAGATGCTTCTGTTAAAAATTAGCACTATTCCTGGTTGGTGTAGCTCAGTGGATTGAGCACGGGCTGTGAACCAAAGTGTTGCAGGTTGGATTCCCAGCCAGGGCACATGCCTGGGTTGCAGGCCATGGCCCCCAGCAACCGCACATTGATGTTTCTCTCTCCCTCTCTTTCTCCCTCCCTTTCCTCTCCAAAAAATAAATAAATAAATAAAAATCTTTAAAAAAAATTAACACTCTTATCTTTGGGGACTGACCACCAATATATCTCAGTTCCTACTGGAAACTCACTACAAAGACAGTACAATAAGCTTTAAGAGCACGAACATAGGGTTCGAAGAGAATGGGAGAAAAGAGATCGGGTGACAAGAGGTGGCGAATGCTCTCTGGGGTGCTTCCTTGCTTACTCCCCACCCGTAGGCTGAGCATCAAGAAACTTCAGGCCCGAGCCGGGTGGCTCAGCGGGTTGGAGTGGCATCCACAAGGCTGCGGATCCAGTTCCTCATCAGGGCACACACCCAGGTTGTGGGTTTGATTCCCGGGCAGGACGCATACAGGAAGCAATGGATGGACGGCTCTCTCCCTCTGCACCCCCTTCTCTAAAATAATAAACATACCCTCGGGTGAGGCAGAAAGAATTTCAGAAGTCTAGTAGTAAAACAGAATGAAAGTCGGAAAACTGTTTCCATAAAGAGAAACATGGTAAATATTTTAAGCTTCGCAGGCCCCATGGTTTCTGTTCAAACACTTGTCCTTTTCGCTGCACTGGGAAAGCAGCCCTAAACGACCCGCGAGCCAATGGACGTGGCCGTGTGCCAATAAAACTTTATTCACAGCCCTGGCTGGCGTAGCTCAGTGGATTGAGCGCGGGCTGGGAACCAAAGTGTCCCAGGTTCGATTCCCAGCCAGGGTACATTCCTGGGTTGCAGGCCAGAACCCCCAGCAACCGCACATTGATGTTTCTCTCTCTCTCTCTCTCTTTCTCTCTCCCTCCCCTCCCTCCCTTCCCTCTCCAAAAATAAATAAATAAAATCTTTAAAAAAAAAACTTCATTCACAAAAACCATCAGCGGCCTTGCCAGCGTCGAGCCATGGAACCCGTGGCGACTACGACTGTCTCCCGACCTCCTGTTGCCTGAGTCAGTGGTCCTCAGGGAGTCCTCCCCGAACCCGCTGCACCAGGGAACTTGCTAGAGATGCAAAGTCCCGGGTCCCACCCCAGACCCTCTGGATCAGAAGCCCTGGGCAGGGCCACACATCTGGGTTGTGGCCAGGCTTTCAGGGGACCATGCGGCGTGCTCAAGTGTGAGAACCACCGATCACCTTCTTGCTGAACGAGACCTGGCTGCACCCCAGGCTGCCTTCCCCTCGAGCCCTCCTCAGTGAGGCTGCAGCTCCCTCCCCACCCCCAGGATGTCAGTGCCTGGGGGCGGCTAGGTGTCCTCGGGGCTCCCTCCCCACGGGCGCTTTGGAATGATCTGTACTCCTTCCCCCTTCAAAGCCCCCAGCTCACGTGGAGGGCTTTGCAGCAGACGCCCAGCCAGGCTCAGCAGCTGGGTCCCCGACCTGCTTTGCATCCCTTCTCTCACCGTCATGCTCCGTGGCTTTGACCTTGGCATGGAAGGTCACCTCACACTCACACTCACACTCGCCCCTCTCAGTTCCCAGAGCCGCTTGGCCCCAGGGATCATCTTCCTCGTTCCACCTCGACTGCCCAGTTATGTGGTCATTCCTCAGGGCTTGACTTAATAATGCCTCTTCCTCCGAGAGGGCTTTGCTGGACTCGCAGCCACCGCCCCACCCCAGTGCCTTTTTGCAGGACCGTCATAATTTCTCTTATTCCTACGACGGATGAGCACGTGAACATGAGCTCGTTTAACTATTGACTTGCATGTCTGTCGTCTGCTGTCTTAGGTCCAGTTCCCTGAGAACAGTGACGAGAATGTTATTCAAGAGATTTAAGAGAGTTCTCTCAGGAGAGGGGGTGAGGGAAACATGGCAAGACAGGGGAAAAAGCTAAGCAAGACCCTGATGTCGAGGATGGACAAACAGGTCTCAATAGAGTAGAATCTAGCACCCAGAAATTGATTGAAATCGACTCTCACACACGCATGCACTTTTTAACAAACACCCCAACTCCATTAGGAAGGGAAGGCCTTTTGAGCCAATTGTATCGGAACAGCTAGATAAACGTGTGGAAACTTCACCTCAGCCCCTACCTTGCATTATATACAAAAACTAACTCGAGAAGGATCGTAGACCCTTCTCACTGTAGAAGAAAACATTAGCGAATACCTTAGCATTCTTTGGAGCAGCCAAAAGATTTATTAGACACGGCACAACATGCACTAACCATAAAAAACACACACAAGATACATGGCACTTCCTCCAAATTAAAAGTCCTGTTTAACAAAAGACCCAATTAAAAAGACAAGCCGCAGATGAGGCTTAACACAGGTATCTGTTGTGGACTTGTAGCTAGTGTATATTAGAAGCAGCCATAAGTCAATAATAAAAGGATGGACAACTCCCTCCAATGGGCAAAAGACGTGAAAAGACGTTTGAGAAGAAAACAGACGGGAGGGCTCATCACCCAAAGGAAAGGTGCTCACCATCGTGGGCCTTCGAGGAAATGCAATGGAAACCACAGCAAGAGCTCATTTGACACTATACTCGTGGGAGCGGTCACAGTTAAAAACCTGACAACACTAAATGTTGGCACGGATTGGGAGCAACTAGAACGCTCACACATCGTGGGCGTAAAATGGTACGACCACTGTGGAAAACTCCGGGAAGTGTCTCACAGTGTTAAGTTTACACCCACCTGGTGACCCAGGCATCCCTGTCCTAGGTATTTACCCAAGAGAAACACACACACACACACAGAATCTTGTGTGGGAATTTTTACAGCAGCTTCATTCACAGCCACTGAGCACTGGAAACCCAGACTTCCATCTACAGGAGAGCGCCTAAGTACATTCTTGTCAGCCTAGCGACTTCTCTGCCTCCTGGCCAACTGGCCTGAGCTGTCCAGAGTGACGGGAGGCAGCCGCAGGCGTGCGTCCATTGGGATTATCGCTGAGTCCTGTGGCGGAAGCCGCCTCCCTGCGGGTCCTGCGGGCTCTAAAGCCCAGAGCTCCTAGTGACAGGGGCGGAGAGCACACATCCCTCACGCACGTTGCTGGGAGGTGCCGGTGAGCGGGGCCATCCCTGCGCCTGTCTCCCCACCATCAAACTGTCAGATCTCCGAGGTCCCATCGGCCGCTATCCGTCTTGTTCTCCGCCGGGTCTTCGCTGCCGAGAGCGATGCCTGGCACACGTTTCCCGCCCAGTTAGTCCTCACGGACGGGTTGCCAGAAACCGGCTGGATGCTTTATGGGGTACGCTGAAGGAACGTCAAACAATACTCATTCTCTTGAAGTCATTCAATTTATTTTATGATCACAGAGTTATAAATGTTCGTCGTAGCGAATTTAAAAACCAGGAAAAGCCGGAGAAAAATCAAAATCACCTGCGGGAACCAGCACGCGACCGTGAACTTGGTCTCCTCCACGCCTCTCCAGCAGCCTTCGGGAGCTCCGGTGCTTTCCAGGGAGGTGCACCAGGGGTTCCCCTGGGGGTAAAGGGTGGGGGGCGAGTCTCCCCCAGACCACGAATCCCTTTCAGAGTTTTATTTCAACTTCATTTGGGGAAAAAAAAAGGGGGGCGTGGGGTTTGCAACCAAAACAACAAGAAAGGTTGAAGTCCACCAGCCCGCACCACAGAGCTGGCAGTTCCGATGCAGCTGACGTCGGGTCGCAGATCAGCACCGATAAACGCAGCAGAGGGTCCGGTCTCCGCTATCGGGCATGGCAGCTGCTGGCTTGTGACCAGGCCTCGGGGCAGACGCCCCTTCTCCCAGGAACACCGCAGAGCTACGTGATAGACAAAGGGAACCTTTAACTGCGGGAAACCAGATGTTGCCGACGGGAAGAGACCAGTGGTGGTTGAAAACAGAACCATGAATGAGTCATGTCCAATCATCTCAGACAAGCATAAAAGTGTATAAAAGATTAGTGCAGAAGACAATTTATACCAGGCCCTGCGCTGTCTGGGAACATGATTTAGATTAAAAATGGGGGGCGGGGGGGTGGGTAACGTATCTCTAAGCCACCTGGAGCACCGCAGTCAGAGGGCTTTTAGGGTTCGGATTTCAAGATCCATCACGGGAACGTCTTAGATTATTTTTATTTTTCTGAAAGCCATTTGGATGCGTATCAAAACAACCAGAGCTGAACGAGGCTCAACGCGGTCCTGGTTCAGGCGATACGTCAAAGAAATGGGACCGTCCGCGGGCCGACCGGCCGCCCGGGCTCGGGGGTCGGGCGTGCAGCCGCCTCTCGGGCGGGCGGCGCGTGCATCGGCTCCTGCTCCGTGGCGCGGCGCGGCGGCCACGTGTGTGTCCTTGTCCCTCTCTGCCTGGCTTCATTGTCTTCTCGGGGGACCCCGGGCTGGGTCCGGGCTGGAGCGAGGGTGCCGGGCCGGGGAATTCGCCTGGCTGGTGTTGATGCGGAAGAGCTACCCTGGGGGTTCGAAGCCTCCGGTCAGCCGCCATGGTGCTTGGCTTCCTCGGGTTTGGGTGAACACAGCCAGTTTCTCGGCCGGGAGCCGGGCTTGGAGAAAGGGCACTGACGACGCCTGGTGCTCCCCACTTTGTGAAACATCGGCCGTTCTGGTGGGGAGGCGGTAACAGTCCCCCTTTTGGTCCTTGGTGGCATTTGCCAGGGGAGTAATGGTGTTGGACATCTTTTCTCGTGTTTATTGGCATTTGGAGAAATTCTTTTGCTTTTGCCTGTTCCCCAAAGTGCCCGAAATAGGCAAATAGAAAACCGGGTGGATTTTCAGCTGGAATACTATACAGCAGTGAAAATGGGGGCCCCGGGCCTTCACAGCCCTGCATGGACCAGTCTGGGTGACGTGGGCCACCCTGTGTGAAGTGTGTGTTTTTATTCTGATGTTGCGATGTCCGGGCCCCTCCCCAGGGTTGTCCAGTTCCTGGAGCTGGTGACTGACGGCCTGCGAGCTTACCTTTTATATGCAGACCGCCCAATCCTGAGTCCACACCCCAATAATCTTCCTTATTGGGCTGCCACATATTGGGTGACTATTCCCCTGCCCTCCTCACCTCAGGGCCAGATGCCAGACACCCAGAGACAGCCCCTACCCCCCAGGGTGCCTTGATGTTATTCAAACTAGTCATCTAAGCCTGCTCACCCTGCCTCCGCCATCCATTCCTGTGGGGACCACCATAAAGCCTCTGTGCACATCACCCCCGCCCCCCATCCCCTGGGCCTCCTGCCCCACCTGGGTGCTGCCCCGAGTGGCCCCATGGCCCGGCAAGCCCCTGCTCCTGGGATCTGTGAGCAGGACCCTGTCTCGTCCATGGCGGGCGTCTCCCAGCTGCCGGCCGTGCCGTACCTGGATGACAATAACAGCTAGGTTTACAAGCACAGCCTGGGAAGTGGTGCGACCCTGGGGGAGGCAGAAGCTGGCACCTAGGGCCATCCAGGCGTTGGAGGCCATGGCCTTGGGTGCGGTGGCTGGTGTGCACCGCTGGTTCTTTATATAAAGGTCTGAATAGCCCTTTGCTCCAGGCCGGCGCTGGGCGCGGTGGGTGAGGCCCTCAGCACCCCGAGAGCCCCTGTCCTCACCACACTGCGTGCATGAGGGGCCTTGCCCGGGTCCCTGTCCTGCTTCCCTGTGCTCTCTGCCCAGCAGCTAGAGTGGCCCTGTGTCCCTCCTCTGTCCTGACTCCTCCCAGGGCCCCCTTCTCCCTCAGGATAGCAACCAGAAGCCTTTTCTTGGCCCTCCAAGGCCCTATGCGTTCTGGCCTTCGGGGCCTGTCTGCTCTGCTCCAGCCTCACTGGTCCCTCACTCTTCCTCCCCAGCACGATCCACCGCAGGGTGTTTGCACTTCCTTTGCCCTCTGTGGGGGCTGCTCCTTCCCTACACCCACCCTCGGCTCCCTCCCTCACTTCCTTCAGGTTTTGCACTGGCCTATCCGCTCCTGCTTGGCCACAGCTGTGTGCTGCGAAATTCTCCATCCCCAGCTCTGGCTGGTGTAGCTCAGTGTATTGAGCACAGGCTGCAAACCAAAGAGTCGCCGGTTTGATTCCCGGGCAAGGCGCACGTCTGGGTTGCGAGCCAGACCCCAGTAGGGGGCGCGCCAGAGGCAACCACCCATTGATGTTTCCTTCTCTTCTCCTCTCTCTAAAAATGAATAAATAAAATCTTTTCTTTTCTTCTTTTTTTTTAATCTCCAACCCTGGCTCCTCCTGTCCCTCCCTCTTTCCGGCGTTATTTTTCTCTGCGTAATGTGTCATGCGCTTCACCGATTTTGTCTAAAGTCTGCTTTCCCCACCGCGTGAGTGTAAGCTCCAGGGGGAGCGGGAGCGATTTTGTCGGTTTGGTTCGTTGCCGGACTCCCACCGCCTCGACCGGCGCCAAGAGCAGAGGACCAGAAAATGATTTGCTAAGCGAGCGCGGAGGCACACGGCTCGGGGACAGCACTGCGGCAGCCCAGGCGGCTCCCTGCCGTAAACGCTGGTCTAACACGGAGGCGCAGTTTATTTAATTACGGATGCGCCCCAGGTTAACCCTCCCGGCCCCTCCACACCCCTCTTTCATGTGGCCCCCCCTCCCTCTCCTCTTTCATGTCCATTTTCTTTCTCTCTCCCACTCCTTCCCACTTTTTGGTACTTGATGGAATCACATTAGACTAATAAAGCTTTCATGACCTGATTGGGCCCGTAATTACGCACACTGAGAGCCGGGCTTGTTTTGATTTTCTGGGGACTTTTTGGTCGCTGATGCTTTTGAACACGCGCTTTTATTCCTCGGTGGCCACTTATCCCCCCCACCCCCACCCCGGTTTTAAAAAGGATGAAAAGCTTAGAAAAACATCAGAAATATCCTTTTATTTTTCCCACAAATTGATTTGGAGGGTTTTGTTTTGATTTCCCTCTTGGAGACGGTGGGTGTTAAAAAAGAATCGCTCGTTGTTTCTCAACCGGCCACCAGGCCGAGAACGCTGCGCTGGGGAGGAGATCAAGCTGTGGTTTATTGGGGAGCTCCGGAAGTTTGGTGTGACCCCTACACCCGCCTGGAGGCTGGGGGAGGCACGACCCTGCCCAGCCTCGGTCCTGGTGACGTCAGGGGCCTGGCAGTCTCTTCGGGGGAGCCCTCGACCTTGCAATGTGAGATGTTGACAACACCCCTGGCCACCGTTCCCCAGTGGCTAATGGCGCCTCCCCTCCACGTGTCAATCAACACCCGGCTCCAGACACTGGCAGGTGTCCCCAGGGGCCACAAGGACCTCAGCTGAGAACCACGGGGTTCGCTCAGACTTGTGTGGTGCATATTCACGGCAGCTCCGCTCTCGGTAGCTACAAGGTCCATCGACAGAGGAGCAAGAAGACAAAATGTGCTTTCTCCAGGCGGAGGAGTATTTATTTGGCCGTAAAAAGCAGTGAAGGGCTGATACGTGCCCCTCCACGGAACGCTCTTGGGAAGGGTATGCCAGCGGCAAGGGCCAGACACACAAGCTCACATGCCCTGGCGTCGGCTCGCTGCCAGGCGCGGTCCTGAGCCGGCGATCCGTGCAGACGGAGAGTAGGTCGGTGGGTGCCGGGGGCTGCGAGGGCGGGAGAAGGAGGGGAGACCGTTTAATGGGGACGGGGGCGGGGGGGGTTCCCTGATGAAAATGTTCCGGAACTAGATCGTGGCGACTGCCACACATTGTGAATAGACGATGTCACCGAACTGTACACTTAAAAATGGTTACATCGGTGAGGCGTATGTTATGTGAATTTTACCACAGTAAAGCGACAACTCGTGAGCTGCAGGACCCTGAAAAGTCAAAGGTTTGGTCCTTCCTGACCCCTCGGGGAAAAGGCTCCTCCCATTCCCCACCCCCCTTCACTGCGCCCAGGGATGGGAGTCACTCATTTGCATACTTCAGATTCTAATACCCTGATTGGGGAACCTTTCTTGGGATGAATGTTTACAGGGGGTTATTTCAGTAATCTCTTGCTACAAGATGTCTCGGCTTCACTACCATTGTTTATTGGCTCCTGATGCTGTGATGCCAGCCCTTGGACGTCTCTTTGAGTGGCAGGAATCTAGAAGACGGGTGGGAAAACCGTGGCTCATGGGGGAAATCTGGCCCGCCACTTGTGTCTGTAAATAAAGTTTTATTGGAACAATGCTATGACCAATCATTTGCATATTGCCTAGGACTGACTTTGTGATGCCCAGCAGGGTCAAGTAGTTGCCACGGACACTGTGTGGCTCATCAATCTGAAAATATATTTTGTGTGGCTCTTTATAGAAATTTGTTAGCCCCTGGTCTAGGCCATGTAGGGTCTTGATGGAATTTGAATTTTTTTCTATATGTGATGGGAGGGAAATCACCAGGGGCTTTAAGCAGGGGGTGATGTGTCTGCATTACGTTCCGAGGAGACCACTCTGGCTGCTTGTGGAGAATGAACGTAGGGACGAGAGTGAAGGAGAGAGGCCGTGCAGAAGCAGGCGTCCACCAGGAGATGGCACGGCCGCCACACCCCTCTCTTCCAGTGCATTCTGCCAAAACCCCGCCTGGTCCAGGTTTACCTCTTCTCCAGGTGGTTCTACTTCTCAGCTTCTGGAAACTTAAACAATTACATGCCATTCTTGGCACGAAACGTGATGTTAGAATTTATATGCCTCATTTGCAGATCATCTACTTTTTTAAGGATAAAATAGTGTTTGAATGAAAAAAACCTGTCAGAATGGCCATCATCAAAAAGACAAAAGGTAACAAGTGTCGGCGAGGGTGTGGAGAAAAGGGAACCCAGGTGCACCGTTAGGAATGCACGTCAGCGCAGCCACGCAGCCACTGTGGACAACAGTGCGGAGGTTCCTGGGAAAGTTAAAAACAGAACTGCCGTGTGCCCGGCAGCCCCACTCCTGGGAATACAGCTGAAGGAAACAAAATCAGAATCCCGTCAAACAGGTATCGGCACCCACATGTCCATTCCGGCATGATTTCCAGTAGCCGAGAAATGGAAGCAACCTAAATGTTCACCAGTGGGTGGATGGGTAAAAAAAAAAAAGTGATATAGATGCACAGCGGAATATTACGCAGCCTTCAAAAAGCAGGAAACCCTGCAGTATTGCGACAGCGTGGACGAACCCGGAGGACGGGAAGCGAAGTGAAACATGCAGAGCCTAAAATAGTCACATTCGTAGATGCAGAGGGTGGACGGTGGTTTCCGGGGCAGGAAGTGGCAGATGGACAGGTGTGGGCAAAGGGGGCAGAGGTGCAGTTGTGCCAGAGGAGTGAGCTCTGGAGACCTGACGCGCAGCGTGGTCACTGTCGCTAGGGGCGCTGAGTGTAACGGTGCCTGAAGGCAGAGAGGGAAGCAGTGTCGGAGGCCGGACTCTGGCCCCAGGGCCTGGCGGTCCTAAGTGGCTTTGTCTGCAGCAGGGGCTGCAAACTGGGGTCCCTTGGGCGTGTTTTCTGGCCCTCACCATAGTGGATCTGTTTTGCTTTATTTTAATGGCGTTCCCTGGGCCAGTTATTTTCAACTAAAAATGGGAAGATGTTTGCCTATGAATCTTGATTTCTGCGTTCTCTCGAAAGAATCGGAGGAGCTAGCAGACCGGGTTCTCGGATTGGCACGGGTCCCAAACATTTGGGAGGAGCTGCGGAGGGGCTGCGCTATTATTTTCATTACTGTTACCTCCGGCCAGCTAAAACCACAGACTCTGCCAGCTGGCAAGAGCCGTGGGGGATAGCATTTTCCTATCTAAATGCTAGAAGAACAGGGCCTGGCGTGTATTTGTTGAATGAATAAATGAAACTCCTCAATGAGGGACACCTCCTTTTTTCATACCTCCTGTCTCGGGGAGGGAGCTCAGTACCAGAAAAAAATAGCTTTTCACTTCACCAGGGGGCTGGGTTAATTCTACCAGGAAGAGGAGCAGACATGAGGCAGGTAATGGAGCATTTTGCCGACCACGGCTGGGCGGTTTCTGGGACGGGGTGGGGGCAGGTGGGAGGCAGGAGCCACAGAAACTGTGCACCAAATTCTCTCCAACCCTGCCAGGACCCTCACATGGCCCAGGAGGAGGAAGTCAGCCCCCAACTCAGTCCCCACCGGAGTCTCCAGAGTCCCCAGGGTGGAAAGCGTACCTGGAGTTTTGGGTACTCACCAAGTCCCAGGTATCACTTTAGCCCCAACAGCACTGTGATTTCTGATCTAAATTCATAGGAGACTCTCTGAGGAGAAAAAGGACGCCATCCCAAAATGATTGTCTCACACCAGCACCGGAGTGGGGGTGGGGGGGCAGGCTGGCCAAAGAAGCACCCGTTACTATTCTGACTCTGACTCCCGTGGGGCCAGAAGGGACTGGAAGGGGCCCTGTACTGTCCTTAAAGATTCTTAGTGGTGCCTGCGCCGCACCCACACCAGGCGGGTGCGGCAGAGGCCAGGGCCGGAGGGGAAAATAAGTAAACGCTCAGGGACCATCAGCCAGCCTCCCTGCCCGGCGGCCCGCTCCCGTGGCCCCAGGTGCAAGGGTACGGAGCCTCATTTTGCCTTTGGGCCACAATCAATAGGGCCGGCAGGAAATGAGAGGAAATTAATTCCTCCCCCTCCTCTTCCCCTGCCCTGCCGTCCCTCCTGGTTTTACACAAGGACCTTTTAAAATGTTGGTTACTCTCTGATTACAGCACAATAGATGTTCGCAACAGCCTCTTCTCCACTAAACTCCCTCTGCCCTTAACCAGAACGGTGGGCCGGTTGCCTTGGTAATTGTCCTCATTCGCTGTGTAGAAGCCACAATTATGAGGCTTTTTCTGGGTCCTGATCTTCTTAGTGCCTTTTTCTTAGAAGTTCACGACAAGATGGGACAAAGGAGCCCTAATAGATTCTATTGCTCCGGCTCCTAGGAGCGCTCTGAGCCCATGACATGCGGCGGTGAGCCGTGAGTGCCCTCTAAATTGGTCGGCTGTGCCCGGAGAGAAAGCTTTATGCTCAAGAGAGAGCGGCTGAGGTTCTATTAGCAGGAGGGCCGGGGCCAGGGCCCAGGCTCCCGGCCCCAGGCCCTCCCACTCGGCGCATAATGGAAACCTGAGATGGGCGGCTGGGCCCTGAGGGCCGGGGCACTTAACCTTTCAGTGATAATCGAAGAAAATGGACATGTAACTGCTCTCTCGAAACTCTGGCGTGACTCGAGTTCCAGGCGGGAGAGCTCCATGGGTTGTTGAGAGACCCACGCTGGAAGTGTCTGGGGCGGAAGCGGTGTCCCACCCCACGCGCAGAAGCCGGGCTCCATTAGCCGGGGTCATGAGAGAGGCGACAAAGGGAAAAGTCGGTGATTACGATGGCGTGGCTAATCACGGTCACTGGCATCCTGTCCTCTAGCTGGACACGCTTATTGATTTTAGAGAGAAGGGAAGGGAGGGAAAGAGAGAGAGAAACATCGACAGGTTGCCTCTTATACACCCCCTGACTGGGGACCGAACAGCAACCCAGGCATGTGCCCTGACCAGGAATCAAACCTGCGACCTTGCGGTTTATGGGATGATGCTCCAACCAACCACCCGAGCCACCCTGGCCAGGGCTGTATGTGCACCATGCTAGGTGCTGGGCCTGGTAAGGTGAATCGGACAGTTCTTGCCCTAAGATAACATTGGAACAACAAAGCTAACGTTATTGAATACTTGTGATGTGCCCAGCACTGGACATGTGTCATCTCACGTCAGCCTACACCGGTCCTGTGACGTGTGGGCAGTATGACCGTGTCATGTGCAGACGGGGAAACCGAGGGTTGGAAGTGCCAGGGAGAGCTCCCAGAGTCACACGGCGGGGAGCAGAGTCGCGGCGGACTCTCAGGCAGTGCTTGAGCGCCCACTCCCCATCCCTGCATCCCTCTGTCTCTGAGAAATGGCGAGTTCCGTAGTCTCGTACAGATTGGCTATACGGTGTATCAACGATCGATTCACTGGTTTATTGATGAATTCATCGATTCATTCATTCATTGTTTTATTCGCTGATTTGCTGAATAGTTTATTCATTGAATTATTCAACCATTCATTGATTAATCCCTCCATCCGTCCATTTACTATCTGTTTGTCCATCCCTGCATGCATTCATCCGTCCGTCCATCCCTCTGTCCATCCATCCATCCTCCCATTGTGGTCACTACTCTGCTAGGTTCCGAAGACACACTAGTGAAACAGGACAGATACACAGTGTCTGTCCTCATGAAACTTACTCTCTAAAGGGGGAGACAGATAATAAAAGGTAGTCAGTGTTATGAGAGTAAAACCACAGGGAGTGGGGAAATCTAACCTCATCGACGGGGTCAGGGAAGGCACCCCAGACCAAGCGGCATTGAAACGAAGTCCCAAAGGCCACTAGCTCAAAAGAGAGAGGGGTATCACTTCTCAGCCTTTTGGCTAAGATCAAGTGTAAAAGAGAGAGGGATTGCTTCTGGGTTGGAAAAAGCCAAGAGAGCTCCCTGGAGGCGGCGGCATTGAGGTGGGGTTTGGAGTATGGGTGGTTTGTGAAGACTCAGAGCTGCGTGAAGCATTTCCCAGTGGCAGTAACAGAATAAGCCAAGGAGGGCGTGCACAAAGGGAAGTCCCGCCAATTAGTCGGTGCTCCTGCCGCAGAGATTTCATCAGCAGCTCCCCCCGCCCGCTCACCCCCCTGGGCCTGCTGACCCAGAGGCTGTGAGATGGCCTTTCCCGCAAGTGACGCTCACTGAGAACGTGTGGATCGTCTGTGTTTTTGTGTTTTGACTTGGTCCCCGAGCTGGGCATCATTTTGGGTGCAGAGACCACCCAGCCCTACCGTGCATTCCTTGCGTCCTGGGCCCTTTGCCCTCCAAAGCTCATTCCACAAAAACATGTGGCGTGTCCACGGCGTCCCAGCTGCAGTCCAGGGCCTGCGGTTACAGCAGCGAACCAAACAGAAAACAGTCCGTGCTTCCTGGAGTGCTTGTTTTCCAAACGTAATTGGTTATTTTTACTGCAAACTTACAATTGACAAATAAAGGCCCCCATGTGGGAGTTCGAAGGTCCCTCTGTTTGAAGTACCATGTCCAGATAAAGCGGTAAAACCTTTACCTCCAGTGGACAGGAGACCTGTCACCGAATGCAGAGCAAGTCAGCGCCTCCTCTGAGCCTTAGTTTCCCCATTCCTCAAGTGGACGGGCTCAGTGAGACCTTCCAGCCTCCCCCAGCCCTGAGATCCCGGGGTTCCGCAGATGGGAAGGGCAGACGCACCCCGGCACGCGACAGTGTCTGGGTGTGGGCGGACCTGGGCGCCTCCTGCTTCTGTTGCCCGCTTCCTCCGGGCTCCCGGGGACCCTTCCTGACGGCTCTCCCCTCTGCGGCCGGTCAGCATTCTCCTCTGTCTGCCTCGGTTTTCTGCTCTTTGACTCGCGCCATAAATTATTCTTTCTCTAAATGGCAGGCGTAGGTGAGCCACCAAAAGGTCGGGCGGGACCCAATCAATCGCAGCTGCTTTAATGACCTGGGCGCTGTCTGGACGCTGCTGCGCGTGCGCGCGCCTCGCAGCCACCCAGAGGACAGGCTCCGGGACGGGCCGCGGCCGCGGAGTCCCCACCAGTGAAAGTTAATTGTGTCCGCTTCTGTGGGCGTTGCGTTGGGGGAACCCGTCCAAACACACCTATTAGGAGACATAAATAACAAACGCAAACTTGGTTGCTGGGGCGTCCCCGGCCTTTGCCAGGCTGCCGGCAAATTCTGGAGACAAAATAAAGGATGAAAATGTTGGGAAATTCAGGGTAAAAATCATCGATTTATTCAACTAGGCCCCCTTTCTCCTTTTCCGATCCTGGAGCACGGATGGACAAGCCCCCAAGGGTGGGAGGGGGCGGGTCCTGCCTTTAGTGGGAATTTGGAGGTGGAGCTCCGGGCGGTGAGCAGGGTCAGGCCAGGGCCCCTCGGTCGCAGCGGTCTCAGCGCGGCCGTCTCCCAGGTGGGTGGTGGGCGCAAAGAAATGCGTCCTTACTGTTGCTGTCTCTGGCCAAAGGCTCAAGCCCTAAGAGCTTCTGGAAGGATCGAGGCCCTTGCTGCTGCTGTTACCTTTGATGGAGAAGTGACCTGCTCCTGGTCACTGTCCTGTGAGAAATTTATGGGATAGAATGCTGGTAATAAAACTAGTTATCACTATGATAGTAAAACAAAACTAACTCGAGCTAACTTTTTTTAAAGATTTTATTTATTTATTTTTAGAGAGGGAAGGGGAGAAAGAGAGAGAGAGAGAAACATCAATGTGTGGTTGCTGGGGGTCATGGCCTGCAACCCAGATATGTACCCTGACTGGGAATCGAACCCCCGACACTTTGGTTTGCAGCCTGTGCTCAATCCACTGAGCTACGCCAGCCAGGGCTCAGGCTAACTTTTGAGTGCTCTCACATCTTGGCTCCAAGCCCTTCGTGCTTGCCGACTCCTTGGACTCGCACAGCTGTGATCACCCCAACACCGCGCATGGGAAACTTGGCACAGAGAGGTTCCGTCACGGGCCCAGGGGCGAGGCCATGCTCAGAGCCTGGGCAGTGCAGGCAGGCAGTGGTGAGAGCTGACTTCTGCGGCGCACCAAGCTCAACAAACGAGGCAGAGCACGCGGCATTTGAAATGGGAGGAAGCTCGTGGCAACCCCAGGAAGCTGACTGGTGTTTCAGGACGCAACTCCGGGCCTTTGCTCAGCCCTGTCCAGGGCAGGGCGTTGCCTTTGCTGGTGTTCCCCAGCAGGGGGCCACCCTGGTCTGCCCTGCAGGAGGGGTCTCCCTGCGCGCTACTGGTTGCCACCTGTGACTGGCTTCTCACCTGGGGAATATAGGAAAGGCAGTGAATGGGGTGTCCTGCCCCCGTTCCATTACACAAGCCTGGAACCTCTGTCTTGCTAGCAGACTCCCCCTTGCTGGCTCTGATGAAGCAGGTGCTATGTTGGGGAGGCCCAGGGTCCCAGGGCCCAGGAGGGTGGCTTCTGGCTGATGCCCAGCTGGGACCTGAGGTTCATGGCCCTCTGTCCTACACACGCAGATCTCTTTCTGGCTCTTTCTCTCCCTGTCCTCTTCTCTCTCTCTTCCCAAACAGTGCTGTAACTTACACGGAATGCAGCCCACACATCTTGCAGGCTTCCCTAGATGAGTGCGGAGAAACACACACCCCTACGACCTCTGCTGCAATCAGGAGAGGGAGCGTTTGCCCCTTCCTGGATTTTCCTTCCTCGCCTTTCCAGGGGCCCTGCCCCCCCAGAGGCAGCCACGGTGGGCCTCCTGTCAGTAGCACTTAATGTTTTGTGGGTGGTGTTCTAGAATTGTATTTAAATAGAATTGTACTGTGCCTACCCTTCTGTGTCCGGTTCTGGTTTCTTTCCCTCGACATAATGGCTGTGAGATTCATCTGTAGTGTCGCTTGTATTACTTGTTTCTCTCTATTCCATCGTACAGTGAGGCCACAGTTTTTGAACGTTGATTTGCTTGCTGACGGGCACTGGGGCTGTGCCCTCAGTCTCCTGGATCCCCGCTCCCCACCTCCCCCCCGTGCTCACTAACTAGAACTTCTCACTGTTCTCTCTGCTGGAATATCTGTCTCTGCTTTTATTTGGCGAACTCCTACTCATCCCTCAGAACCCAGCTCATGTAACCCCTCTGGATAGCCTTTGCCCACCGCAGGCTGTCATTCGCGTCCTCCCCCATTATTAATGTTGTCACGAGTTATCTGTGTAAGTGTCCATTTCTTTGAGGATCGGGTGAGCTCACGGAGAGCGAACATGCAGAACGCTGTGGCTGCTTGCTCGCCGCCTGCTGAAGGGGCGCCACTCTGTAGAGGAAGCACGGCCTAGGAGATCCGATTCCAGAGTCAGGCTAAGCTTTAAAATCTCGTTTCTGCCACTCACCACTGTGCCATCTGGGCGGTGGATGCAGCCTCTCTGCGCCTTAGAACTTACGCATGAGGCTTTGGTGAGGGTTGGACAATGTGCATATATAATGCTTAGCCCAGGGCTTTACACGTAGTGAGCACTTGGGAAAATGTTGGCCGCTTTTATTATTTTTTTTATTTTCATTTTTTTTATTTTTAGAGAGGGAAGGGAGGGAGATAGAGAGAGAGAAACATCAATGTGCGGTTGCTGGGGGTTATGGCCTGCAACCCAGGCATGTACCCTGACTGGGAATCGAACCTGCAACACTTTGGTTTGCAGCCCGCGCTCAATCCACTGAGTTACGCCAGCCAGGGCTTATTATTATTATTATTATTATTATTATTATTATTATTATGCTTGTTATTGCTGTTCTTTGCAAAAGGAACGTTCTAGGAACCAGTCCGGATTGGGGCGGGGCACTTTCCATCTGTGTCTCAGCTTCCACACCTGCACAGTGAGGACAGTTCCTTCTTCCAAGATGCCAGCCAACAAGTTCCTCGCCTCAGTAAAACATAAAATGTTCTACCAGCTGTAAAACTTCCGGGTGATGAGTCATCATGCATTTTCTCGGTAACAGCAGTGGCCCCGGTTTGACCGGCTCAGCCTGTCGGGGCACCTTCTGCCCTGGACTGTGCTGGGAAAAGCAAACAACCAGTGAAAATGCCCTTTCCCTCCCACCAGCTCTCTGCCCTCACCCCTTTGTATTCCCCACATGCTAGATTGTAGCGGTTTTCACCCGGCAGAGTTAATGCGGTTGACCTGGATTTAGAGACCTGGGTTCAAATCCCAGCTCCCCCCGCTTAACTAGCTGGATAACTTTTAGACAAGAGATGTAACCTCTCCGAGTCTCACCTGTAACATGGGGATTCAAGTAAATACCTCTTAGAGTTGTTGTGTTAAGTGAGATAGTATGTGTAGGCTTCAGCAGGAATGTCTGGTACCTGAAAGCGATTTTTAAATTTTTATTTATTGATTTTAGAGAGAGGTGGGTAGGAGAGAGAGACACACACCGACAGACAGACAGACATTGGTTTATTGTTCCGCTTACTTATGCACTGCTTGCTAGAGAGAGGAAGGGAGCGAAAGAAAGAGAAACATTCATTCGTTCGTTCTTCCACTTATCGATGCATCCATGGGTGGATTCTTGTATGTGCCCTGACCAGGGATCGAACCTGCAACCTTGGCACATTCAGATGATGCTTTAACCAACTGAGCTATCCAGCCGGGGCTGAGAGTGATGTTAAAAGGCCCTGTTTATTAAATTTACCTACAAACTCCACTGCTGGTTTGGAATTCGAGGTTGATCTTCAGGAGCCCGTGGGTTCCAGCACCCGGGCCAAGCCCCACCCCCCTCTACTCCCGACCCTGGGTCTCCTTCACCCTGCAGACAAAGCACATTGTTGGTGCTTTCAGAAAGCCGGGCGCGTCCCTGGCGCTCTGCTGCTCGGCATCCCCGGGGCTCGCCTTCCTGGGCTCTTTGATTCCTGACCTTTCAGATGCCCTGGAGCCGGCCTGTCTGCTCCTGTGGCCCAGGCTCCGCTAATGGGTAAACAAAGCATTCTGGAGTGAGAGGGACTGGGCGGGCCCCGGCAGAGCGGCTCTCTCAGCGTGTGCACCGCTGCCCAAGAGGTGCTGCTGCTTCTGGAAGTAGAAGGGGCGGGGGGGGGGGGGACGCCGCGTCCTGCCCTGGAGGACATGCGGAGAGCGCTGGAAGAAGGCTCGGAGGATGGTCGTTTGGGGAGGCTGTGGGGAAGCCCTGGCCCCCGAAGGCTGGGCGGTCAGCACCCCCTGCTTTCTCCAGGTCACCTGCCCACCCTAGGTGCCACCGGTCAGTGGTTTGAAGCCATCGGACGGGCGGGCTGGGACCCACATCCCTGCTCTGCGCGGAGAAACGGTTTCCTGCCTCAGTCAATGAGTAGACCTGCTGGGGCGTCCTCCCTGGGACCCCCTGCCGTTGGTGGGGTGCCAATGGCAGCCCAGCGTGTCCGGCAGGGACTCTGTGGATACTTCGGGGCTCACGCGTGGGTCCGGTGACAGAAGGCGGTGGCTCGCAGGAGGGTGTTCAGAACACAGTCCTCAGACATGGAGGCCCGCACGGTGTTTTCCACCGTCTTCTTCAAACCCCTCCGATGCCTGCCAAGGTGGGGGCCAAGCTCCCGCTCACACCTACTCGCCACCGCGCGGGCAAGGCTGCTCGCACCCCAGGGCGAGGAGTTGTGGGGTTCGAACCCGGTGACCCCGGTTCTCGGAATCCAAGGCGCGAACCTGGAACCCACCCCCGAGCCGGGCACGCAGCGGAAGCCGCCCTGGCCAGCGGGCCAGCAGCAGCGTCCGTCGGACATGGCAGTTAAGCACCTGTGCCCGGAAGCCCAGAAACCTGAGTTCGAGGCCTGCCGTTCTCACTTGAAGGCCTCTGAGCCTCTCGCCACCTGGAACACCAGCACAAGATTTCCTCCCGCTAGGGCTGGGGGCCGGGGTTAAACGAGGTCACCTAGGTTTAGGCCCTCGCCGAGTACCCGCCGCCAGGCCGATGCTCCTCCAGAGGTGGTCGCTGTGATGGCATCGTGATTGTTTCTGCTCATGCTATCATTCATTATTGTTATTCATCGTTCTAGGGCCGTGGGCATGGCCACGCCCCCTCCCCTGAGAGCCAGCCCCGGGCCCCGCCTCTGTGGGAGCATCCCCAGGCCAGGGCCTGGGTTGAATCCCACGCTGCTCAGGCCCGGAGACAGACGTGAGGAGAAGGGCGCTGACAAGAGCGGGCATCGAGCCTGTTGCTGGGACTTAGTCTAATTATACCTGACAGCTCCGGGCCCCCCCTCGGTGCCTGTCCGCAGGAGGACAGGTCACTCTTTTGTCTGCTGAGTAATCGGTGTCGTCCGGAGTCCTGCAGTGTTCGCACCCCGCCCCCCTCTCCCCGTCTGCACTCGGGCAGCTGGGTGAGCTCTGCCACGCGGAGGAGGCGGGGCGGGTGGGGAAGGCTGGGGTGCGGGAGATGCAGGCTGAGGGCGGGTGGACTTCGCAGGCCGGGAGAAGTTGCTGAGCTCCTGGAAACAACCCCTGGAGTGGAAATAGAATGATCAGGAATGCTCAGCTGTTTGCGGGTCACTCTGACCTCCTCCCAGGTCAGGGCACACATGCGCTTCTCCCGGCCGCACACGCCAGCAGAAATTAGACACCAGGCACACTCCCACTCTCCTATCCAGCTCCAGGCAGAGCTCCGGCCCGCTCTCCGGATGTTTCCACACATGTGTGCGATCTCTCAGCGTCGCCCTGCCCCTCCCCTCCCCCTCCCCCTCCCCCCCTCTCTGCTAGGTGTGGGAGACTGTGTCGCTCACTGGATTAAATCTCTTCCAGGGTTCACCGTTGCCTCCCGTTTCTTGGTCAAGTTCATTCCCACGGTCTGTGAGGCTCTGCATGGCCTGGCCCCAGCCTACCTTTCCTGCCTCAGCTCTCCTGCCTCACAGGCCACCCTCCACCCGATGCCCCTCTGAGGTGAACGTGCTGCCCTCTCCCTCTCGCCCCCCCCCCCGGGACACGGACCCTGGTCTTCCGTCCCTTCACGCGGCACACTCCTCCCTTTCTCCCCCTCCCCCCCCCGCCCCCAGCAGGATTCCCTCTCTCCAGGGAGTGGTCCTGGAGCCCCCGAAGCTGGGAGCGGGCTCTGACCTTGCACAGCACCCAGGGTTTCTATGTCACTGTAGCTTCGCCACTGCCTTCCCCTGTGTCCTCCCCGATGCTCAGGGCTCTGGGGGAAGGGGGACCTTGTGGGGCAGGAGGTTTGGCTCTATGTCCTTGCACAAGCCCCCTCTCTCTCTCTCACAAGCTCGGTGTTGGCCATCATCACAATGATCACTACCGGTCACAACCTGCGAACAAGGGGGGGGGCATGGCCCTCTTAGGTTTTGGGGTCCCTGAGCAGCTGGGGCTCTTCTGTTTGTCCCTCTGGACCCACTGTCTCTGCTTCCCCACCCTGCCCTCCGCGCTGGGGGCGACCTCTGTCATTTTGGGGACCAGCTCAGGCTCAGCCGCTGGGCATCAGCAGGGAGTCACAGGGAACAGGGCACTTATTCCTGCCCCCTTGGTATGGGGGTTGCCGGGGGTTGCTGTGCCTTCGGCATAAGGTCACAGCGCCTGACAGGCAGCCCTCTCTCCAGGTCCCTCCCTAGCCCTTGGGGCCTCAAGGTGGGGGACAGCTCTCTTGGGCACTGGCCCTGGGGTGCTGCCCAGTCCCTGCATCTTCCGCCACCTCCGCCACAGCTTTGTACCTTGTGCCCCGGTGAAACTGTCCAATTTGAGCCTGTTATCTGCACGCAGCCAGGATGCTGACAGCTGCTGCTTTGAGGAATGCAGAGCAAGTTACCTATCGTCTCTGTGCCTCAGCTTATGCATCTGCAAAGTGGGGCTAATTATAGCATCTACCTCCTAAGGTTGTCAGAGGAGCACCCAGGAGGCGGTGAACTCGAAGGACCTAGCCCGGCCCCTGGAACCGAGCACAGAACAGTAGCATCTATAATCCCTATTGTCGCCGTCATTGCTATTAATAGCCCTCTGAACTTCACACGGCTCTGATCCCTGGGCAGGACACCCGAGGCTGCTGAGTTTGAGGGTAGAATCTGTGGGTGGCCGTCTTGGCTGATCTGGGGTAAGTTCACCCACATTTGGGTCCATTTCCCAACCAGTCCTGCTCCCGTCTCCCCAGCGGATACACGGGTCCAATCGTGCCTCGCTCCAGCCTTCTCATTGGACACGTTTCTCCTTGCCTCACTTTCCTGATCTGTAAAATGGGACGCCTGCTCATTCCCAGCACCCAAGGATACCTGTCCAGCGGTGAAAAAATTAATTAGCCACAGGGGGCCAGAAACAGGTAGGGTTAGATCAGCTTTTAGCAAATATGAAATGCTAAATAATAAAGAGCTTTTACCCATTTGCTTAAATAACACTTCTCATTGGCGTGGCTTAAAGTGGCCACAGGGCCCTGAGTGAATCAGCACCTATATTTCCAACTCCATCACTTGAGAAGTTTCTTCCTGGTTCAAAATCAGGCGGGGCGCCTCTGAGTCTCGCTTTTAGACCTCCCCCGACCACTCCTGGCTTTAAGAGAGCTGGGAACTGCTTTATGTTTTTTTATTTTGAATTAAAATTCTCATCACTGTCCGATTTATGTCTTCTTGTTGAGTTTGTTAGACGTTAATCTTGGTGCTTCCTGATTTGCATAAAAAAGGAAAAAGTAGTTTGATCTCAGACAATGCAAAACACCTGTAAGAGCTCATTGGCTGGCATGGCCGGGGTCAAAGACTGCCCAGACCAAGATGCGTAAAAAGAGAGACCAAATGAACCTCAGAAACTCAGAATTTGAGGAATAGTGATCGCTTACTGGATACTCGCTGTGTGCCAGGCCCAGTGCCCGCACTCCCCACAGATCATTTCATTTCACTCTCTCCACTGGCCTGTGAAAGTGGCTCCGATGTCTCCTGATGGACCCAGGCCCAGGCTCTGGATCTGACTTGATCTCAGTTCTGTTCAATAATTGCCTAGTTTTCTTTGCAGCTGGGAGTGTATGTGATCCATTTCTGCCCCAAAGGTCTGTTACAAGAGATTCTAAGGAAAAATTATTCTCCTGGAAAAAGGGGACAGATGCAGAACTTTCCACTTCTTCTTTTTGCTCTGTCTTGAATTCTGATGTGATGGCTGGAGCTGCAGCAGCTGTTTTGTCAAAACCACAGTCAAGACATGGCTGAATTGCTGAACCAGAGTACGTAACTGATCACCTCCATGGTATTTGTTATGTAAGAAAAATGAATCCCTGTTAATTTAAGGCAATGTAGTAAGATTTTTTCTTTCTTTTTTTACTGGAAGCTGAATGTATTACCAATGAATAAAAGAACATTTCCAAACTTTCCCTTCAAATGCAAAATAAAGTACCAATATTTCTAGGCTTAAACTGACCCAGTCCCCCTTCCCTCCAAGATTTTAAGACCTTTTATTATGTTTCAGGAGAAACTATTGCTGTACCCATTTAATACACAGTGGCTTCCTTAGCAGATGACACGCTGTCTCTCCTCGGCTTACCACATTATCCGTGTCCCTGGGGAGGACGGAAGGGCCATGTGGATGCTGCGGAGCCCCAGGTGGCGGTCCCGGGAGCCACGAGGATGAACCCAGCCCTTAGGCATCCATGCTGTTCCGGCGTGGAAATTTACACCACAGCTTTGAAATCCTGGAGTGTATCGAACGGCGATTTGTGATTATAAGGGACACTTATGCGGTGGATTTGCCCGCGTCTTGGTGAAGATGACAAGATCCCGCTCCGAGCCTCCGAACTGATAGCATTCCCGACGTTGTCTGCGCCCCACGCCCGGCGGCCTTGGTGTGGGTGCACAGAGTCACCGCCGAGAGGAAGGGGTTAGGGAGGAAGACTGACCAGGACGTGTCAAGGCCCTTTCTGCCCCAGAGGAACCCGCCTGCTCCTGGACTGCAAAGGTGGACCGCAGCAGTGCTTTCTCTGACAAACAGGCCGACAGCTCTGTGCACTTGCAGCATCTTTTTGCTTAGGCGAAACCCATTTTAACTCCATTTTGTTGGCTATAAAGATCTGGGTCCAAACCGGGATCCCGTCATGTAAGACCAGATCTGCGATTTCTCTTTGTTCCCCTGCCCCGCCCCCGGAGGCTTTACTTGGTTTTTATTTCAATGCAGATGATTCTTCTATTGCTCCTTCCCCAGGCCCCTCCAGCCATTCCATTTGTGTTGTACTACATCCAGAAGTTTCCTGTTCTTTATAGTCATTAAGTTAGTCGGGGCATGTACGGGAAGCAACTGGTCAATGTCTCTCTCTCTCCCCCACCCCCCCTCAATGAACATGTCCTTGGGTGAGGGTACAAAAAACCCAAAAAACAAAAGCACCCAATTCTTTTACGGTCTTTACTCTGTGCTAGACACTGCTGTAACTGTTTCATATGTATTAACTTGCAATATCTTATGGGGAAGTACGGTCATCCTCATGTTACAGAAGAGGATACTGAAGCACAGAGAGGTTAACCAACTCACCTGAGGACACACAGCAAGTGTGTAGCCCGGCCAAGAACCAGACTGGGCAGTCCTGTGATTTCAGTGCGGGTTCTCACCGGGATGTCCTCTCCCTGCCACCCTCTCTTCTTTGCCTGGGTCATTCCTGCTCCTCGCCCTCCTCTGGGGCCCCCTCCGTGGCACCCCACGGTCTGATTTAGGAGCCTCCAGCTCTGCATGTATGGATATTACCACATGCTGTAATAGTTGGTTTCCTTACCTATCTCTCTGAGTTCTTTATACAATATATATTCACAGTGAAACAAGTACTAGAAACACCAAAAAGTACTGAGTATAAAGAAAAAAAAAACACCTTAAGTTCCTGGCAATATTTAGGTGTCTCTCTTGTTTTAATATATATATTAATATATATATATAACTAACATGGTCACAATGATATATTTTATGTTTTCTATTATATAGATATACATAATAAATAAAGCAAATATTATATGGATACATAATAGATAACAAAAGGTACTGTTTACAGCCTGTTCCGTGTACAAGTCAGTGACCATGAGCACCACTGCGGTATTGCACAAGCCTCCCCATTGCCCGTTTCCAGAACCTTTTCATCATCCCAAATGGACACTCCACACCCATTGAATGCCCACCCCTCCCCCAAGCCCTTGGTGACCTCCAGCACACACTCTGTCTCCGCCCATGTGCCCGTTCTGGGCGCCTCACGTAAGTGGGGCCGTGTCAGGCTTATCCTCTGGGGTCCGGCTTCTCTCTCAGCATCGTCTGCATGGTTCCTTCACGCTGTAGTGCACGTCAGAACTTCGTTTCTTTTGAAGGCTGAATTGTATCTAGGGTGGGCACATATCAGCTTTTGTTTATTCAGTCATCTGACGCTTCCCGCCTTCGGCTATTGTTAACGATGCTGTTAAGAATGGGAGTGTACAGATGTCCGTTCGGGTCGCTGCTCTCAGTTCTGCTAGGCGCAGACCTAGGAGTGGGCTTGCTGGTGATTCTGCTTCACTCTGTGGAGCTGCCCAACTATTTGCCTCGGTGGCTGAGCCCTGGAGCACTTGCACTAGCAGTGCCCAAGGGTGGCTCAGCCCTGGTGCACTTGCACTAGCAGTGCCCGAGAGGTCCCACTTTCCCGCATCCCCTCCAGCACGTGTGATGTTGTTTTGTTTTGGATAATCGCCATCCTGGGGGGTGCGAAGGGCTGTCTCACTGGGGTGTGGATGTGCATTTCCCTGAGGACGGAGGGTGCTGAGCACCTTTCCCTGTGCTTATTAGTCAGTTGGATGTTTTCTTTGGAGAAAGCTCTATTCACGTTCTTGTTCTCCATTTTAAAAATACTTTTAAAAGTATAATGTAAATACAGTAGAATTTACCCATTTCAGCAAACCGCTCCGTGGCAGACCCATTCCGTGACTGCTGTAACAAATTGCCATCCACATGGTGGCTTCAAGGACAGAAGTGTCTCCTCTCAAAGTTCTGGAGGCCACAAGTCCAAAGTCAAGGTGTCGGCAGGGCTGCGCTCCCTCTGAGGCCCCCGAGAGGTCCTTCCCGGCCCCTCCAGCTCCAGGGGCCCCTCGGCGGGAGACAGCACTCCTCAGCTGTCCGCTGCTATCCGCACGACCTCTCCCTCTCTGGTTGCACTCAGGACACACAGGACGACCTCATCTTCATCCCCACCTTAACTCCATCTGCAAAGATCCAATCTCTAAATAAGGTCGTGGTCACCAGGACCAGGCGTTGGGACTTGGACATATCTTTTGGTTGGGGCGGGTGGATCCATTTCACCCCACTGCATAGCTCCACAATCAAGACACAGAGCAAATCTATCGCCCTTCTCTCAAATGCCATTCTTTTTCCTTTCAATTAAAAAGCAATCAAAATGGAGACGTACTATCCTGTTTTATAACCTGCCCCGTTCATGTGATAATGGATTATACATACTTTTCGCATGTCAGTGAATTCAGATCAAAGTGTTCCACCATTGTTGAGAATAAATGCGTATTATAGCTGTGTGTCCCTTGCACGTATGGTACTGGACTTGAACCCTAGCCTCATGCCGAGCACATAGTAGGTGCCTGGCCCCTGTTTGCTGAGTGGGGGAATGAAAGCATGACCTTCCCGGGGCTGCGAGGAGCTGCCTGGGGCTGCGGCAGGCCTGGGCTCCCCGAGTTTCCAAGCCCCCTGCCCTTTCGAGGTGTGACTTGCATTGCCCAGTCCCACACCCGGCCACGAGCACCGGCCCCCCTTGCCTTCCCCGGAAACCTCCAGAGACCTTGCAGCTGACTGCTTGCAGGGCGGGGGGGCAGAGGTGTGCTTCTCCCGACTTTGCCCCCCCACCGCAGGGCCCTCATTCCGCAGAGGGCCAAGTCAACTCTCTCCAGGTTTTATAAGCTGACAGAACAGGGCTGTCAAATGCTTTTTATGGGAGAAGAAACAGGAAGATGGTTTGTTTTGCAGACAGCGGGTTATTGGGTAATTACATTTTTACAGAGCTGTTGTGGGACAAATCACGGCCCGCTGTCTCCTTTGATGCGAAAAGGCAGATGGCCCCATAAAGATCAGAACAAGGGAAGGTGAAAAGGGTCAGGGACAGAGCTGCCCCTTTGGGGTCAGCTTCTGCCTGGAAGGTCCCCACCCCCACGTGCCCCTTTGAGGAGCGCCGCCCTCCGGCCGTGTGCTGGGTGAAGTCCCAGTTCTGCCACTCTTCTCCTGCTTTTCCCTCGGACTGCACAGACAGGCAAGGAGGGGCAGGACAGGGGCGTTGCCTGATGGGGCCGCCCCCGAGGGCACCCCGAGATGCGTGACACATTCTCACTCTTGCTTACGGTTTCCCTCAGTCAGTCACCCATTCATTAATTCACTCACTCATTGGTTCACTCATTCATTATTATGTGTTCTCTCATTCACTCAGTCATTTGTTCACTTAGTCCTTCACTTACTCATTGACTGCTTAATCACTCATTCACTCACTCTTCTATTTACTTACCCATTTATTTACTCATGAACTCATTCATTCATTCATTCATTCACTCATTCACTCATTCGTGCATGCAGGCACGTGTTTGAACCCTCGCCTAGGAGCCTGAGGTAGACTCAGTTATTTTTGCTCAGGGTTCCTTTATTCATTCATTGAACACACATTCATTGAGGGCCTACTATGCGTCACACACTATGGCTGCCAAGGTGAGCACGAGAGAAGCAGTGGAGAAGGACGGCAATAGACAGTCCCACCGACGTGAACAGAGGTGCCAGCTGTGATGCGCACTGGGGGGCCGGGGGGCTGGGGACAGGAGAGCCTGTGACACGGCCTCTGAGCCCGGCCCAGTGATCAGAGACGCCTTCCTGGTGGACCGAGTCCTGAGATGGGAAGGGACGCCTGGCTGGCCGTGTGGTGATGGCGCTGATAGCCATGGTGGGGGTAGTGGGGGTGGAGAGAGAACATTCCAGGCAGAGTGAGAAAACCTTGTGGAAGGACAGAGTATGATGCTTCCCAGAAAGGAGAGTGGTGCTGATGCCCACGCCGGCCGGGGGGTGTGCTGCCCAGAGCCTGGCCGGGAAACCCGGGTGCAGACTGTGCCCCGGTTCCGTTGCAAAGCCAGCCTCCCTTTGCAGAAACAGAACGTGCTGCTGGGCTGCCAGCTTAGCCCCAGCCGTGGATTCGGAGAACACCCGTCTCGGGGAAGCCTTGGCGAACCGGCCCGCCTGGTGGCCTGGAGAGGGCTTTTCTTTCTGCCCTGAAAAGAAGGTTCTAGAAAGTTGTTCATTGCTTTTTTTTTTCTTTTTCTTCTTCTTCTTCTTCTTTTTTTTTTTTTTTTTGCCTGCGGGTTTTGAAACCAGGCTGAGGGCCTGGGATTTTACGGGTCCCATCTGGAGACAAGTGTTTCAGATCAAGTTTTTTACCCTGTCTCTTAAAGGTGGCTGTCTTCTGGGGCGGCTTCCCCATGCTCACTTCCTGCTGAGAGACAGGTACCTTCATAAACGGCTATTTATGGGGCTGGGCAGCCCTCGGTGTGTGTTTGGTTTCCTGCTGGGACCTCGAGCCAGGGTCCAGAGGTGTCTCTCTTAAAGGGACAGAGAAGACGCAGGCCCTTGCCAGTTCTCCTTCTGCATTTTGGCTTGAATGAGCCACAGGGCAGCCTTCCTTGGGGGAGCCTCCCCCCCAAAGGCTTTGCCTCATTCTGTTAAACACAGTCCCCCCAAAAGCCCTCCAAAGCTGCTGGCTGGGACTGAGGGGGAGTCCCCCAGTCTGGCTGTCAGGACCCCCAGCCTTGGGGGCTGGAGACAAAAGAAGGCAGCAGTAGCCCCAGGAAAGGACAGGAGGGATGGAGACAGTTCAGATGAACCCTCAGCCCTAAGCATTTCGGCTGGACTTCCAAGGACTCAATGCATCGGGTCACTCAGGGGTGGCGAGGCTGTTTGCCATAGCTGGGGTGGGGGAAGGCAGGTCACTGGGGTTGCACCCTGTCCCCCTCGCCCTGTCCCCCACCCAAGCCTTTGCTCAGGCTGAGCCCCTGGCCTGGACTGCCCTCCCGTACCTCCCCTAGGGGACACCTGCCAAGGACAGCGGCCTGAGGCAGGCCAAGCCGTGCTCTGGGTTTTGGGGCTGCAGCGGTGACAAAACAGGGCACGTGCCTGTCCACAGCGAGCTCAGACTGAAGGACGAGGAATGGATACCCAGAAAAACAGGCACATGGTGGCCAGGGGGGCTGGCGAGGAATAAACGTGCAGGATGAGGAGGTGGGCGGCCGGGGTGGGGCTGGCTTTGTGCCCGACGGGTGTGCAAGGTCTGCGGAGGCAGGGCCAGCACTGAGAGTTCTGTGGGCAAAGAGTGCCTGGAGAGGGTACAAAACGTGCAAAGGCTGGAGGCAGGGCCGCAGAGACGGGCCGTGGATGAGCACTGAATCAGAGGATGAGAAGTGAAAGGGCGGGAGCTGGACGGCCAGACCCTGGGGGCCTCCTCCCTGGAAGGATTCTGGCTTTTTCTTCCAAGTGAGACTGGAGCCCGTGGCCAGGCTTGAGTGGAAGAGTGTCGTGACCCCATTTCTGTGTTTGAAAGGGTCACTGGCCGCAGCGATGAGCACGTATCGCCTCATCTCAGGCTGCCGATTCTAGGAAGCAGCGCGGCTGTGGTTTCCCTGGCACAGATGCAGACACACAGAGTGCTCAGGAACTCCCTCCCTGTCCCCCAGCCAGTGAGGGGCAGAGCCAGGGTTCCATCCTGCCACCTGGTGGCAGAGCCGGCGGTCAGACACGACACCACCACCTCCGGGAAGCCACCTCTGTGGGCTCCAACTTTCTGAGCCTCTGTTTTATCTGAAACCCGCGTGGCAGAAACCCTCCCAGCCTTGATTAGCGCACAGAGCTGTTGGCGAAGCCAGCCGAGGTCAGCTGCAACATAAGTGATACAACTAACGAACGTCGTTCTAGAGAGTAGCTCCTCCGTACTGAGCTCCTGTGGGGGGCAGACTCCTGCTCACTGGGTCTCATTTTCTTGCCAAACAGCCCCACGGTCTAGGTGCTATTATTTCCCCACAGAGCCTGGAGCAGAGGAGGTGGTTAAGAAACTTGTAGTGAATGAATAGAGATGATTTCATTTGATGGGAAAATTATATCCAACGGGTATAATGCTACTATCTTCTACCTACAGAGCTTGTGAGGCTGCCTCGGAGCCACCCAGGTCCCCTCATGGCAAGCAGTCAGCCATCCGTTTCTTTTGCTTCCCTCCCGAGATACTCCGTGCAAATAATGCACTCACAGAATCCGCACAGCTCTGGACAGTGGCAAGGCCTGTGCTGTCAGAGAACACCTCCTATTCAGGCTACTCCATAGTGCGCCTCGGAGATGACTTCATCGTCATCCACATGGTCCATTGTGTTCTTTTGAACAGTTACTAGCATTCTGTTCCATGGAGGTTCCATATCCACATGGACTGGATGTTTTTAGCCAGACAACCGATTACAATGTTCTAGAAAACTGACATTGACGCAATCCAAGGGAAGAGGGGACAGTGTTTGCCTCTCCCGAGTCCCTTGCAGGGGGCTGAAGAAAGAGGGTTCCGGCAAGTGTATTTCACACAGCCTTGATTTCAGAAGGGATCAGATACACTCTTTCTCTCCCCTAGAAGGTCACAAGTTAAGGGGGAAGAAGTCGATGGGTGAGCACCGCTCTCCTTGGCCTCTGCTGCGGCCGTCGCCAAGGTCAAGTGAGAGGCCTGTGTCGGTGAACAGAGATGTCCACGGCTGCTTGGTAATTGAAAGGAGCAAGTTCAAAGGCAATGTTTTATATGATCCTATGTTTGAGAGGAAAATTGTGTCATAAAAATATATATAATTTCTTATATATGTCAATAGAGTTATATAGGTAGGTACAATAATTATTTTTTGGCATATACACTAATGTATATATGAGTATATATATATTTTTCTAGAAAACATATATAATCATATATAGAAAATATAGAAAAGCGTGGGGAGGAGCTTTTCCAATATGGTTAAAGGTATTTCCTGTGTGTGATAGGACTGTGAAAAGTTTCCATTTTCTGATGTACGCATATCTGTATGAATTGAATATTTTAAATGAGAAAACCAATAAAAAGGAAGCACCAAAAGGCGATATGCCACTTAAACACGTATACTCGTAAAACTGGGTCCGACTCTGCGCCCCCTCTCCCCTCCTCCCCCAGTCCAGTGCAGTGGATGAATCCACGGTGGGTTTTCAGCCGTGGCGCTCACATCCCGCAGAATCCACGTTTTATCACCGATGGCTCTTCCTCCCCATCTTAAAAGCTTTTGAGAAGCATTTTCCCCTTTCTGGCCCTTCTTTTTCCACTCTCTCGGCCAAGTTTACATCCTTGGGTCTAAAGTTGCTTTCAAAAAAAAAAAAAAAAGAAAAGAAAAAAGCGCAGTTGCTGTGAAATATGATGTTCCGCTGTGACAGAGATGGATGTTTACGGCATGGTTGACCGGTGCGTAATTTGATGACAGGGTTCTGGGGGATTCTGTACGGTGAGGACCCTTCCCCCGCTGACGTTTGGAAACCCGGAGATGGAGCCGTTTCAGAAAATTGAAAACATGAGTGGCAACACAGGAAGAAAGCGAAAATCACTCCGTGTCTCGGGCCGAAAGTGGTTATTCTTCCTCGCCTCCTCCTGCCTGGAACAATTTCTTCTTTATACGTCTCTTGGCAAGCGGTTGTTCTCTTTCGGGCTTGATTTTGAGAGCCGGGCTCTTCCAGTGGCAAGGAAATGAGATACATTTGTATTTCTTTCTTTCTTTCATGTTTTATGATTCTGGTAGAAAATACATCACGTAGCATTTTCACATTTTAACTATTCTAAGGCTGGCGTGCATTCACGATGCGGGGCAGCCGCTACCCCGGTCCACCTGCAGAACATGCCCACTGTCCCAGACCGAGTCTCCACCCTCCTTAGACCCTAGCTGCGCACCCTCCCCTCCCCCGGCCGCTGGCAGCCCTGCTCCCTCTCTCTACAAACTCGACTGTTCGGGGTTGTGTAAGTGAGGTCAGGCGGTGTTTGTCCTTTCATGTCTGGCTTGCTTCATGTAGCATAATGTCTGCAGGTTCACCCAGAGGGTAGCAGGTGCCAGAAATCCCTTCCTTTTCAGGGCCGAATAATATTCCATCGCATGGGCATGCCACATTTTGTTTATCTAGTCACCATTGATGATCATTTGGGTTGTGTCCACCCTGTGTCTGCTAGAAACGTGAATGAACAAACGTCTGTTCAAGTCCCTGCTTTTGGTCCTTTTGGGTGTGTATCAGAGGTGGGATCGCTGGGTCATAGGGTACTTCCGTGTTTACTGTCTTGAGGGGGTCCAATTTCTCCACATCTCGGCCAGTGCTTGTTACTTCCTGTTTTTTTGAGGGGGGGGTTGTTTGTTTTTATGGCAGTGAACCTCACTGGTGTGAAATGATGCCTCGCTGTGGCTTTGGTTTGTATTATTTCTGTTTTGGATGCAGTGTGGGACCTTTGTTCCTGTGGGTGCATTTTCAGGCACCCCGTGGAGGTCTCGGAAGGCGTCGGTGCCTAGAAAATTGAGTTCAGATACAATGTGCTCTTAGAACCGCTAAGCGGATCATGCTGGGTATGTGAATCCTTTGCCTTGTTTAGGAAGTTCATTTTTCTCTACTTTATTCAAAAATATTTTTGAAAACCTCTTCTCTTTCTCGATTGTCATCATTTTTGGGGGCCTAAAAAATTGAAAGAAGGACTTTTTTTGAGTGAACAAAGAATAAAAGCGATGTGTATATCTCTGATTTCTTGGTAGATACAGATAAGACAAGAATAGCCATGGAGCTAGGAGGTGAGTAAAGGGGTCCATTGTATTGTTTTTCCCACTTTTATGTACATCAGAGATTTCCAGAATTAAAAAATGTCCACGTGACTCAGGTAATGAGTGCACCACTAAGACCAAGATGAACCAGGGCTCCACCCAGACCCTGACTGACCTCAGCCTGGCACTGGGACAAGCAGGGGGGCCCGGGGGTGAGGGGCGGGAGAGAGTGGGTGGGGGCGAGGTCATTCCTGGCAAAGGAAGCCTCGTGATTAAAGATACAGAAGGGACAGTGGGCAGGAAGGACAAGGCCTGTGGTGGGGAGTCTGGCTTGGAGGCTGATGAGGGCTCTTCAGAGAAACAGAACAATAGCAGGCTCATTTATATATATACATACACAAAAATATGGAATTTTGAAATGCACATGTAGTTGACATATAGTTATATATGCAAAATACATAATTTAGAAACAGATATAAGTTACATGGAATTGACATTTACATATAAATGTATAATTATCTTATGGAAATGGAGCATAAATGATAATTTATAAGTAATAAAGCCTCTAAGTTTGTGGCCATTTGTTACAGCAGAAACAGGAAACCCAAAAAATGACCTGTTTTCTTCAGTAAAGAAAATTCATGTTAAAAATGGAGACTGTATAAATGATAATTTGTAAATATGTATAGAATTTATGTATAATTTATAACTATATACATCTTTATATAAAATTTAAATATATAGAAGTATATTCCTATATCAGAGAGAGTGTATGCATGTGTAGATATGTATGTATATATACAGAGAGACAGAGGGAGAGATTTTGAGGAATAGATTCATGCAGTTGAATTGGCGGTGAGTTTAAAAGGTTCAGGGCCGGTCGGCAGGCTGGCTGGAGGGCCGGGGTAGAGTTGCCATTGCAGCCGAGTCTGAAGTGCGTCTGGAGCAGCATTTCTTCTGCCTGGAGGGACCTCAGTCTTTCTTCTGTAAGGCCTTCGACTGATTGGGCGAGGCCCACCACCTGGTGCAGCATAATCTGGTTTACTCAGAGCCTGCCGATTGCAATGTTAATGTCAGCTAAGAAACATGCCTTCACAGTGACGTGCGGTGTCTGACCAAATGTCTGGGCACCACGGCCTAGCCAAGGTCACACACAAAAGTAACCCTCGTAGTGGCTGTCACCGTGCTCTAGATGGGCCAGTGTGACTTCAGGTTGACCTGATTCCGTCAGAAAGGACTTTGTTCCCAGATAAGGTTCCGCTCACTGGCCCTGGGGTTAGGATTGGGACATATCTTTCCGGGGGAAAAAAATCCAACCACCACCGGCCCCACCACATCCATTCCTCAGAAACACTCGATGAATGACTGACCGCCCGGAGAAACAGGAGAGGGCGTGGCTGGCCTGGCAGTCCCTGGGTCTCCAGGAGACGCCAAACCTACGTCGGTACGTGCAATGTTCCGTGGAGAGTGGAGAGGAGGGAAAAGGCGTTTATGAGACAGTTTGGATGAACTCACACACGCACGCACACTGAGCCTCTCTGCTCAGTGTGGCTCAGGGAGGAGCGGTGGCCCTGGGGGGGACCCTGGGCAGCCACCGCGCCCCCCCCCCCACCTGTCCCCCAGGGCCACGCTGCGGTGGGGCCCAGCCACCATTTTATTAGTTGTGATCTACTGTGGTTAATTCCCTTAATCTAGACTTGCCTGCCTATAAAGCCCAGACCTCAGGTATTGGATTTCCCTGATCAAAGGGCAGCGTGTGGGGGGCGCTGCCCAGGAGGGCTTGGCGGGCTCGTAAACACGGCTGGCCCAGGACGCAGCATGCACCCTCGCCGGGACGGGCCGGCCCGTGGCTGGACAATCTCGTGTGAAATATGACTGCCGCTTACACGCTGCTTCTGGGATTTACGGCTGGGTATTAATCTACCCTGCTTAATGCGTTGACCTCTGCTCTCCCGCAGTTCGGGGAAGGCGCTGGTGGGGCCAGAAGCTAATGCCTTGGATTAAAGCAGACGGAGCCCCTAGCGTTCAGAAGTGTCGGGACTGCGTAAGCGCCAGCACAGTATCTTGGGCTCTCCTCATTGCAGCGGCGCGCGTGCTTGGGGCTTCCTAGCAAGCTACACAGGGAAGGAGAGGGCGGTCCCCAGTGCTGGATGCCACCGTCTCTCCATCCGGTTCACACCTACCTCTACCCTACTCTCTCCTCCTAGGCTCTAGGACCCCACACATCTGTTTCTTCCCCCCTGGAATGCTCTTCCTTCTGTGCATCCTCCAGTCTTGCCTTGAATGACACCTCTTCCAGGGAGCCTGCCTAACCTCCAAGTGTCTGTCCTGTATGCCCCTCATCATGACCCTGACGTAGTCGTACCATGGACGCTGTGGTTTTTCCAGCCTTGCTCACCCGCCGCGCTGTAAGTTCTTGAGGGCAGGACCGGAGTCATTGCTCAGGTGTGCGGAGTCAAACTCAGAGAAGACACTCAGTCAACAGTAGTTGCCTGAACTAATCAAAAGAAACCTACTGGCAGCCAGAAGTGCAGATGACAGCATTTAGTGACGACATGACTGCTTTGGACGTGTTAGGTCCTTTGACCGTGCGCTTCCTCTCCCATGCCTCAGTTTCCTCCTAAGGAGACAGGAATAAGAAGAGGACTGAGAACGTGGCATTGCCATTCATCCATTCCTTCCGCAAGTGTTTACGGAGCGTTTGTAAGGCGCATGCGCAGACCTAGGCACCGGGGACGTAGCAATGAACAAAACGGACATTCCGGTAGGGGGAGACAGATCATAGGGGCCTGGAGTTAAGTGCCAGGGAGAGAAAACAAAAACAAAAACAAAAAACAGAAGAGGGATGCGAAGTGTTAGGATAAGGGTGGGTTGTAATTTCAGGTGGGGTGGCCCTGGCAGGCCTGTTGAGAAGGGGGCTCTGGAGTAAAGTCTAGGAAGTGAGGGAGAGACATGCGGCATCTGGGGGGGGGGGCACTATGGGCGGAGGGAGCAGCCGGTGCAAAGGCCCGGAAGCACAGACGGCCCGGGGTGTCCAAGGAACAGCGAGGAGGCTGGTGGTATGTAAGGGGGGGAGGTCAATAAGGAGGAATGAAGATTGAGAGGTCACTGAGGCTAAAATGGGTTAGAACCTATGAATTATTTTTTTAAGAATTTATTTATTTTTTTTAGAGATAGAGGCAGGAAGGGAGAAAGAGAGGAAGAGAAACATCTATCTGTTGCCTCCGGTATGCCCCCTGATGGGGGAACGAACCCGCAGCCTGGGAATGTGCCCTGACTGGGAATCAAGCTGGTGACCTTTTGCTTTGCAGGATGATGCCCAACCCACTGAGCCACCCGAGCCAGGGCCGTACATATGAAATCTCAGCACATTGAATCACACCGTGGGCTGTTCACAGAGGGAGTTCCATGCAACGGTCAAAAGCAATGAGGTGGATTTGGATGGACTGATAGAAACAGGTTTCCAATGGGCGCTCACCAAAGCACATTTTAAAAATGATTATATATTTAAAATACCATGTTTGATGGTATTGCAACAATTAAAGGAAATGAGAGTGTCTCTACATGCTTTGTAAAGGTCTAAGAGGAAGATATGGAAGCCTAAGTACTAAAGTGTTAATTTGTGGTGTCCACAGCGGGAGAGGAGGGGGGACTGGGCGAGGGGAAGGCAACCCAGAGCTGTTTCCCCCCTTATCCTTCTACGTGTGGCCTAAGGTTTTTGCAACAATCACACACGTAGACGCTGCCTGAGGGATAAACGTGCTCCTTGAAGTTTCGGTTCTCCTCTGTGGTGGTGACGAGAGCGGGGAGAAAGGGTCGTGCTTTCTTTCCAACCTCGCCTTCCCGGGCGGGTCAGAAAGTGCCTGCCTGCCCGCCCTGGACCTCCGCCCCAGTGTGCCCTCCCTGGGGACCTCGGCCATCGTGCGGTCATGCGCCAGGGCCCTGGCCGGCAAGCTGAGGTGTTGTCTGTCTGGGTTCATGAATGCTCACGTGTAGGCACCGACAAAAGCAATGGCACTTTGCGTCTTTTGCCTGTGAGAACTAAATAAAGGACTGGAATTTTGTGGTTAATTCAAGGTGCACTGGAAGCCTGGGGAGACAGCTTCTCTGAGCGCCAACAATGCTTATTTCCATGGAATGTTCTATTGAGGAATTTAGGCAAACTCATCCTAGGGAATCATGGGAGGAAAAGGGCCAACATCTTATTATGATGCAGGGGGCACGGTGCCTGGTGGGCCTCCAGGCTAGTGTTTACCCCTTGGGAGGCTGTGGGGTAACCTCTCTGGTGGCCTCGTAGGTGGACTTTATCTTTCCCTGGCTGAGTGGCAGCCTCCAGAGTGGAAGGGCAAAGCCCACCCTCAGTTCCAGGGTTGGCCCCGGACTGGCCCACGTCACACTGTCTAACCCCATTCCTCTCGCCCAGGATTGGATCAGGTGGAACAGCTGAGTGTGTGACTTACATCATCGAATCTGAGCTGAGTCTTTTCTGGAAGCCACGGGAGTATCCAGCCCTAGGACGGAGGTGACAGGAGACCAGGCAGAGTTAGAGAAGGAAACAGACTGGATTCTGTCGGCAGCGCTGAGCACCTGGATCAAGCTGCACCTGAATCTGTTTTACTGTTGTGTTTCTTCATGGAAACCAATACATTTTCTTTATTGTTCAATGTTTTCTTCTTGTTATTTTAAACCCAACGTTTCCCCAATTATAACCTGACAACTGAGGTTCAAAGTGTTGGGGACAGTGGTTTCAGCATCCCTGGCCTGGCTGCCTCTGACGCTGCCTGGGCCTGGGGAAGAACCCTGTGTACAGGAGCATTTCCAGTACGCAGGGCCAAGGGCAGGCCTGCACTGGAGAACCGTGCCAGCTGCGGGGCTGGAAAAGGGCTGAGATGGCAACTGGTGGACTGTTGAGTGAAATGTCCTCAGGGTGAGGCACCAGATGGCTCAGAACTAGGAAACCCAGTGTTCTCCTCTGTGCCATGGGGGGCAACAAGGGTATGCGCGCAAGGAACCAGACAGGCTCCGAGAGATGCTTGCTGTGTGTGTCTTGGCCCCTTTCAGAAGCATCGCAGGAGGGGGACCTCTTTTTTGTTCTCCGTCTGCGCTTCTCCTGCCAGTCTCTGGGGTCCCTGTCCCCCCAGTGTCCCCTGGGCTCTCCTCCGCTTTTCCCTGCTCCTCCCAGCTCCCGCCTCTGAGGTCTGGGGCTGAGACCACAAGAGCGACACCTTGGCCCCTCCTGTCCTCTTTCCTCATTCCAGACATTCATATGGAGGCGGGGGCGTGGTCTGTTCAGGCAGGTCCCCTCTGCTGCTGACATGGAAGAAGGGTGGTGACCTCAGCTAGGGTTTCCCGAGCCCTGCCCTGAGTGCATCCTCCCATCAAATCATCCTGCCCTCCTGTTCGGTAGATAGTATTGTCGTTCCCACCGTAAAGTAAGGAAACAGAGGCTTAGAGAGGAGAAAGAAACGGCTTGCCTGGAGTCACCCCTGTTGTGGGTGCCCAGGACGGCCGCACTTGGTGACTTACAACAGCAGGAATTTATTCTCTTATCTCCGGAGGCGAGGAGTCTGAACGGAGGGGGTCAGGCAAGGCCACGCTCCCTCCAGGGGGTCTGGGGGGACAGTCCTGCCTTGCCTCTTCGGCTTCTGGTGGCCCCTGGCACTCCTGGAGAGACAGCCTCATCAGTGTCTTCCATGGCCATCTTCTCTGCGTGTGTCTTCTCTGCACTGTCTTCTTAAAGGACGCTCATCATTGGCTGCAGGGCCCGCCCAGATCCAGGAGGATCTCACCCTGAGATCCTTACCTTAATTACCTCTGCAAAGACCCGTGTCCCAAACGAGGTCACATTCTCTGGTTCCGAGGAGACATTTTTGGGGGGGTGGTTTGGGGTAGTGTCCACATCTCTGCCAAGTGCCAGAGCCCAGAACCAACGCCGGACGGGACTAACTCCAGAGCCCCTGCATTTAACACGCACTGGACACCGGGATTTTTTCTGTAGAAAACTCACAACGGTAGTAAGCTTTCTGTAAGTTACTGGGGACCTGGGACCTGCTGGCTTCTGACTCTGGCTTCCCTTTTTTGTGTGTGAAGTTGAGTCTGCACCAAACATAGATTTGTAATTTTCAAACAAAAAGGAAGAAACTTGACTTGCTGTCGTGAGCAAGGGAGCAGCCCCGAGGGGGGCCACGCACACACCTCGTGTCTTTCCACAATGCCAGGTTTGTGAGGGGAGACTCCCCAGTAAGCCAGTAGGGTCACACACAGGTCCCACACAGAGAGCGGGAGCTTATGCAGTGGAAGTGAGCAGAGCGCGAGTCCGGGGTGAAGTCCCGGCCGCTGGCGGCATCCGCGGGTGAAGAGGCAGGTGTCGGTCTCAAGCCAGGGGCTGCAGCGGCGGGACAGTCTGGTGGGGTGGAGTCCGGCAGGGCTCCGAGTGGCGCGTGGGCGGAGCTCTGAGTCTTTGTAGCCCGCCCCCCCCCCCCCGGGGTGGAGGCTCCACCCATACCGGTGTCCAGACGGAGTCCTTATCCCAGTGTCCAGACTTGTGGTTCTGGAGTTCCTGTTACACCCCAGTACCTCAGTCTTGACCTAGCACTTGACCTGACTGCCATGGCTGACTGCGACTCCATACTGGATTGTCAAAGCGCCTGAACGTCCGCTCCGCTCTTGCTCTACACACCTGGCGTTTAGATTCACCCTCTGCCCCATCGCCGCCACCTGCCCCTGGTCCGGCCACTGGCCGCGTGTCTGAGTTCTTTCTCCCTGTCTTCACGCCTGACTTCTCTCTCTCATCCCCCCGGCTGCCTGGTGATTGCCTGCCCCCATCTCAGGCTGAAACCATCCTGGCGGTGTTTCTGTCTGGGGCAGAGGGGCAGGGAAGGGAACCCCGGGATGACCTCTTATGTGAATGTTTGGTTTACAGCCAGCTAGACACCCGCAGGGGGTGTAGACGGAAGTCAGCGGACCCTCCACACTGTTTCCCACGGGGCTGCACCCACGGGCAGTCCCACCAGCAGGGCATGGAGGTTCCTCTTTCTCATCCTCAACCGCACTTGTTTGCTGACTTATTGATGGTAGCCGCTGTGGCAGGTGTGAGGAAGTGTCTCACCTTGGCTTTGACCTGTGTTTCCCGGGTGAAGAGTGGTGCGGAGCACACTTTCCTGGACCCGCTGGCCATCTGTCTGTCTGTCTGTTTTGAAGAAATGTCTATCCAGATCCTTTACCTGTTTTTTATTTTATTTTTAAAAAATATTTTACTTATTTTTAGAGAGAGGGGAAGAGAGGGAGAAAGAAAGGGAGAAAAACATCAGTGTGTGGTTGCTTCTCATATGCCCCCTACTGGGGACCTGGCCTGCAACCCAGGCATGGGCCCTGACCAGGAATCGAACAGGCGACCCTTTGGTTCACAGGCCGGCGTTCAATCCACTGAGCCACACCAGCCAGGGCTACCTATTTTTTAAACCAGGTTGTTTGTTTCTCTGTTACTGGGTTGTAGACATTCCTCACATATTTTGAATACCCCCTGCCAGACATGCGAGGTAAATGCTCTCTCCCATTCCAAGTTTTCAGTTTTGCGTGGTGTACAGGTTCCGGTTATGCAGGAGTTCATGGGCAGCGTGCTGATTGCAGTTAACAGTGCTGCTCTGCGCGCCTGAAATCTGCTAAGAGAGTAGATCTTCAGTGTTCTCATCCCACTCGGGACCATGGTCCCTGTGCGAGGCAGTGGGTCTGTGATTAGGTTGTTTGTTGTGATCATTTCACAGCGTTTATGTATGCCAAAACCTCAAGGTGTACATAAATATACACAGTTTCCGCTTGTCAATTATACCTCAATAAAGCTGGAGTTAAAAGGGAATTAGAGTCAGAAAAGGAACGGGGGATTCGTGCCAGCCCTGCTCGCCTGGCCGGTTAGGCAGCGCTAAAAACTCTTACTGAGGCGTGGGTGGGGGTGGGGCGGTGGGTGGAGCGTGGAGCAGCTGCATCCCCCTCCTGCCTCTTGCTGAGGGGCCGCACACTGGCCAGGATCCCAGGTGGAGATGGGGGCAAAGGTCACAGCCGAAGGGAAGGGGACGTTGCTGGCGAACACTGAGTTTTGACCCACCACTGAGACTTGCGTCTCTTTTATTCACGCCTTCACCCAGCCTACATGCATTTATTGAGCACCTACTGTATGTCAGGCAGGGTTCTTTTTTTTAGATTTTATTTATTCATTTTTAGAGAGGGAAGGGAGGGAGAAAGAGAGAGAGAAACATTAATGTGCGGTTGCTGGGGGCTGTGGCCAGCAACCCAGGCATGTGCCCTGACTGGGAATTGAACCTGCGACACTGGTTCGCAGCTCGCGCTCAATCCACTGAGCTACACCAGCCAGGGCCAGGCAGGGTTCTTAGTGCTCGGATTGCACAGTAAACCAGGTATCTGCAATTTCACCAAAGGAGTTTTGGTGCCCACCCAGGCCTCTCAGTTTCATGAGTGTCTGTAGTGGATCGAATCATGGCCTCTCCCCCAAAAGGTACGGTAGTCCTCCCTCATCCGCCGTTTAGCTCCCTGGAGTCTCAGTTATCCTCCCTTGATTGTGGTCTGAAAATACTAAATGGGAAATTCCAGAAATAAACAATTCATAGTTTCACATTGTTCTATTTTGCAATTACAGTTTACATTCAATGTTATTTCGTATTGGTTTGAGGTATATAGCGCAGTGGTTATGCACTACATTGCGTGGCGCGAGTAGGGTGATGAAATCTCGCGGTTTCTCGCTGGCTCCACCTCCAACGTGACTCCTCCCATTTTCCCAGAGTCCTTGCTGAGTAGCCCCGAGTCTGGGTTATCAGACCCGGTATCGCGGTATTGCAGTGTTTGTGGTGAGGTCACCCTTATTTTACGTCATCATGGCTCCAAAGCGCTCGGGCAGTGATGCCGGCAATTCGGACATGCGCAAGAGAATCCTAAAGTACTTCCTGAAAGTGACGCGGCGAACTCAAGGACAGAAAACAGTCCTGTGCTGAGTTTGCTAAGATCTACGGTAAGAACCAATCTTCCATCCCGGAAGTTGTGAAGGAAGAAGGAGAAGAAACACGTGTTAGTTTTGCTGTCGCACCTGAAACTGCGAAAGCTCCGGGCACGGTGCGTGCAAAGTGCTTCGTTGAGGCGGAAGAGGCGTTGGATTTGTGAGCGGAAGGACGTCACGGCCCTGGCTCTGTGACCCTCCTGACCTGTCCTGAGGAGGTCAGTAGCCGCCGGAGGCTGGTCCCAATGCCTGCGTCATTCCCCCCGCTTCCCTGCGTCATGGAGGCCTTGGGTCATCTCCCCTCATCCCCAGCAGAAGGGTGAGTGCGTACAATACGGTATTTTGAGAGAGAGATCACGTTTCCACAACTGTCACAGTCTGTTGTTATAACTGTTCTATCTTATTGTTAGTTATCGTTGTTACTCTCTCACTCTGCCTAATTTATGAATCAGACTTTGTCAGAGGTGTGGACGTGTAGGAAAAACGTAGCATCTATAGGGTTTGGTATAGCCTCAGTTTTCAGCATCTACTGGGGGGGGTCTGGGAACATACACCCCTCAAATAAGGGGGTTTACTGTATGTCTAAGTCCTAACGCCCGGCACCTGTGAATGTGACCATGTTTGGAAATAGGGTTTTTGCAGATCTAATTACAATATATGAAGGATCTCAAGATGAGACCATTCTGGATTTTGGGGGGGGGGGGGCCTAAAGCCGAGGAGACGACAGGTGTTCTTCCAAGAGAAGGGAGAGGGATGAGACAGGCCCAGGGAACATGCTATGGGACGGTGGAACCCCGGGCGGGCTGGGGTGGGTCGAGTTGGAACTCAGAGTGTGTCTAACCCAGCCTCCTCCTGCCCGCCCACCCAGCTGGTTCACGGCTCTGCGCCAAAGCTCGGTGGTCTTCAGAGCTTCTTTGTCCACTTGCCTTCCTCCTCTTAGGTTCTGGTAGCCTCTTCCTCCCTTGCCTCTCGAGAAGCTGGGTGGTATGGCTCCCAGCTGTCGCCAGCCCCTGGCGTCCATCCCTAGTGCGTGACCCTGCTCTGTCTTTGTAAATAACCCCCCTATGCAACTTTCCTGAGGAGCCCAGGTGGCTTGTGTCATCTCTCTTCTCCCAGGACCCTGACTGATCTGATGAGAAATCCTGCAAATGTAGGGAAGGTGTTCAAAAGGCGATGGAGGGCCAAAAAGCGTATCACAGGTCCCCGGCAGAAAACCACGTTAGAGCTACGGCATCAGCCTCCATATACTCTGCAGGGTCAGCGCCCACGGGCTCCTGACAATGAGGCAGATGAGAGACTCCATTCTGGCACTCTCTTTTGCTGATGGACAGATATTGTAGTTTTCTTTCCTTTAGGATCTTAGCATCTTTTCTTATGTACCACCCCCGCCCCTGACAGCCCAGAAAGAAGACAGAAAACCGTGTTGGTGAGGAAGCCAAGCAGGAGCGTGGGAGGGGTCCAACAGGGTCTTCAGAGTCGAGAATAAAGCACACGTTGGCCGATTCTCAAACTCTTGCGCACCCTTAACCCGAAGTCGTTTCCTCCTGGAAAAAGAGGCTCAACACTTGTCATATAGTGTCTTCTGACTTCTCTGAGGAAGTGCAGTGCCAGGGCGATGAATCAGGCTCAGGGACCAGAGCCGAGCTGGAAACCCAGCCTCCTTCCTCTCTTCCGGGCTGTGCAATCGTAGGCGAGTGGCTTAATGCTTCTAAGCCTCAGATTTCAAGTCTGTGTAAAGCGAGTATTAACATCAGGCTTACTGTGAGTCTTTAATGACCTGGTGGAGATAGAGGCTCAGCACAGTACCCGGGGCATAGGCAGCACTCAAAAAGCATGTTAGCTGCGACTGTTGTTGCCCTCTCCCCGCCTTGCCTCGCACACCTCTGATCCAAGCCTCGTCATTTCATCTCTCCTTGGAGTGGGAGCGGGGTGGTGACTCACGCTCGCTCTCCCAGCCTCGCAGGGCAGCTGGCCCCAGTTCCGGGTACTCCGTGTCCCTGCGCTCTGAGCCCGTCCTGAGGCCGAGCAGCACACAGCTCTTTCTCTGCTTGTTTGTTCTTTCCTGTTTGCTCAGGGTTGATGTCATTAGTTTAATGCAGGCTCCCAGACATCGGGGTCTGTGTCTCTGCGACTTGCTTTGTATTTATATGACGAGGATGCTTAATAGTGTTTGGTGACGATGGTGTATTACAAATGACAGCTGAGTCAAGAATGCCCTCCCGCCGGCTTGGAGCAGCCAAGGGAAGGGTTAGTCCGCCATGCTCACCACAAACAGATGTGCGTGATGGACGCTGGGTGGGAGGGGTGGAAGACGGTTCGGGGAGGTGTCTGTCTTGTTCGTCTGCACAATTGGAGCTTTTGGAGGCCAGGGACCGTGTTTGATCCCTGTCACAAAGCCCGGTGCTGCACACAGTGTCGGGCACATAATGGGTCATAAATCCATATTTGTCTTAATCTTTGTTAATTTGAGAATTGTTTTTCAGCTGTGCTGGGCTCTGAGCTAGACTTTGAGAAGACAACAGTAAAAGAACAGGCAGTCTCTTGGGGGTGACAGATTTGTAATTCGGTATATTCACGAGGACAGGTCCTGGAGCAGAGTTGCCATGGGGCCACAAGGACAATTGGCCACCTCCACCTGGAGGACATGCAGAACGTGAGCATTTGAGCTGGGTCTCGACAGAGGAGGGGGGCGTACCAGGTGGGGATGGTGCGGGGGGTGGTCTGAGCAGAGGAAAGCTGTGCAAAGTCACGGAGGCCGGGAGGCACCGGGTGTTTCAGAGCCCGGCAAATGACTTGTTATGGCCAGCACTCAGAGGGTCAGTGAGGGAATGGATCTGGAAAGAGAATTTGAAGGTGATGGGAGGCTATAGAAAGATGTCCATGGCATGTCTCAGTCAAATTTGTGTTTTCTAAAGACTGCCGTGGAGGTGGAATGGAGGATGATGAACGGGTCCTTCTCTGATCTTCTGGGTGGACAGGGTGGGAAAATCTCAGAGCCAGGAGACCTTTAGTAGGTCCAGCGATGTGCTAGCGAACTGGCTCTCTGAAAAAAACAAAAAACAAAAAACAAATAAGGCTATGATTTGTAGCTTTGGTCAATTTCCATGGTGTAAATACTGCCACTGGGGCTGTTTTCAAGCTACCAAGATGATGTTGCTAAAAGCAGAGTTGGAAAGCGACTTGCATCCCCTGGGCGAGCATGGTGGGAGACAGCAGTCAGAAGCCTGCGTTACGTCCCTGACAGAGCTTTCGTGGATCGGATGGTCCCGTCGGGAGAACACGTGGGAAAGGCCTTTGGAAACGGTAACAAGGTGACCCACATGTGAGCTGGAGGTCCGGTGGGGGGGACTGCAATATTCAGTCCGGCCTTTTCCCACTAGCGTTCCTCTGCAGGATTTGTCTCACTTTGCCACGTGGTTTGGGTAGGGGGCTCTAAGCTCCAGCCCATACAGGCAGTGAGTGATGGCCCCCTCCCAGAATGCAGTCACTGGCTCAGGGATGAGTATTTATCTCCAACCAGAGCCTGTAAAATGCAAGACACTCGTTCAGGTTTCTGACAAAGGCAGCCTCCCCTTCCCTTCTTTTCCACCAGAGGAGACCCTCTCTCTTCCTCAGACTGGAGGAGGAGTCATGTGGCGACCCTGCTGCCACGGATAGGAGGCTCCTGGATCGTGGGAGGAGCTTGCGCGGATGGCCAGAGGTGAACCCACAGGATCCAAAGCTGACGCTTTCCCAGACAGAATGGCAAGATGGAGAGCAGCTGGGCACTTGTTTTAACTTCTGGATCTTTCTGGTAGCTTGCCTGCCCAGACAGGGAATTCTCAGCCATGTGGACCGACAAACCTCCCTTTTTGGTTAAGCTAGTTTGAGTTGGGGTTCTCTTCTTTCTGGCTGAGGCGGGATTGTCACGATCACCGGCTCTCACTACCACCATCATGATGCCCCCCGTTGATGAAATGGCCAAGCCTGAGGGCGCAGCCTGCTTAGGAGACAGGCCCCGTGGCTGCAGCCCCGAGGAGACTTTGGTTTACGGCTCCGCCCCACTGTTGGGCAGACGGGGCTCTGCGTCCACCCTAGTGCGATCCCAGAGGGCATGGATTGGGTTTCAGTTTCACGGTTATCTGTGCAAAGTGTGTTCGCATCTGTGTGTTAGACTCTGTTCCGGGGCTGGCAATATGGCAGAGAGCAAAAGTGTGCCTTCATCAAGGGTGTAACACGCTTTCCCACTTACTTACCCATTGGAACTTCAAGAGACCGGCCGAGGCAAGCAGGGGCAATCAGATTACCTTCTTTTCCAGAAGAGGAAAGGAAGACTTGGGAAATAAAGTGTCTTATCTGCGGTCCCCAGCTGCATGTCAACAGCAGGGTTGAGAACCCAGGTCTCTTGATTTCTTTTGTGGTGTCCACTCTACCGTGGCTGACGGCTGCTATCTTGTCCCTGCCACTGGTCTTTCTGCTCCAGGCACGTGCTGGTTCTGGGTGTTCTCCGCTTGCTCCCCTGGCTCTGTTCTCCATCCTTTTCCGCCCAAGCAGCGGACCTACACAGATGGAATAGTGGGCTCCCGTGCCGTCTGGATCCTCGTTGGATTTGACCAACAGTGTCCCCAGAAGGAGATGAGAGGGAAGGGAGAGAGATTGCTGTACTTATTCTGTTGTCTCTCCTCCTTCTGGTTGTCTTGGTCTGTCTACGTCCTTGGACTCGAGGTCACTTGGACTACGTCCTTGGACTCTCTCCTCGGGTCTGGTAACCCCCTGTGTCTCCTTCTCTTAGACCCCCGAACAAATGCATCAACTAGGCATGTCAGGACTCAAGTTGTGACTTGTAGAGAACTAGGAGCATTGAGTTATAGTAACAGTGTCTGTATCCGAGAAGGAATCACAGACCTGGGCCCCACAATGTGGCATGTGGAGCAGGTCACATGATGTGGGTGACCACTGGTCCAAGAGGGGTGAAGGGCACTTGAGACAGATCTGAGTCCAGTTTACAGCCTGGGGCCCAAAGTCAGGGTCTGGAGCCTGAAGTCCGTCCGTGCGCGGCTGGCTGCAGTCCCCGCACAGATCTGTGGACGTGAGAGTACCGGCTGTCCTGATAACCCACTGAATTGCGGGCGAGTTTGTTATGCAGTGTGGTGGAGGCGTAGCTGACAGATACAGATGGCTGGGGCCGCTTGGACGATGGCCCTCCCAGGGCCGCCGTTACATGAGCATCATTTCTTGTGTTTGCTAAAACCTGTCACCCGTCTGATTCCAATTTTGCAATCATGCGCCGCCTTCCCTTGAACCTCCCATGGACTTACCTCCGTCATTTCTTTTGCTGATAACCCCTGCACTCGGTGCTGGGTGGGGCGTGTGGGCGCGCCCGCTGCTGGAAACAAGCCCTGTGGGGCCGTGAATTAGAAAAGCAGGAAGACCTCCTCCCCCACCTCTTACCCCACTTTCCTGCTGCCAATTAAGCCATGTAATTGAGGATACCCCTGAGCCTGGAGCGACTCAGAATTTATTTGGGGGAAGGACACACGGATGGTGACATGTGGAAGAAGTTACTCCTGCACCGCTGATGACGTCATGGAAACGGACGAAGACAGAAGCCAATCCAGCGTGGGACATTTCCTCCCGGAAACAGCACGGCCAGATGGAGCGCGCGCTGGGCTGTGTTCAGCACGAACACGGCTCAGTTTTTCTTTTTATGAAAGCAATAAGCATTTATAAAAATCCAGCCCTTCCACCCTTCACCTAACTTATGAGCCCTTTAACTATAACCTCCTTATGACCCTCGGCTTATGTAGACCCAAGTCATTTAAAACGCCATGCAAAGCGAAACACATTGCAGCCTTGCTAAAATTAATTCTTTCACTCTTCATTGCTCTGAGACCTCATGGGGGAATCTGTGGCCTGAGGTGGGGGGGGGGCTAGGAGAGGCAAAGAAGGGGAGTGTTTGACTAGAAAGAGGCTTCTAACAGGAAAGATATTTATAAAGCTGCATTTGGGTACCATTGAGTTTGGAAGGAATTTGTTATAATGGCAATATATAAATCTTCGAATGCTCTCATAAATCATAGCTTCGTGCCCGGCCAATCAGAAGCCACGGAAACCTGGCACCTCGGAGCACTCACTCGTTACTAGAAAGATCCTGTGTGGCTCCTTGGAAGCGGAATCGGAAAATCTGGCTACATTTGGGGGTGTGTGGAATGTCTTGAATTACTTCTCAAACATTTTAGATTTGATAAAACCCAAGACACGGCTTTTCCAGCCCCGCTTCCCTTCCCCACCTCCAGTTATTATTAAACCCATGTGTATATCAAGAGAAGCTTAATCCATGTGTTTCTGATTCATTTACACTTAACTCATCAAAACATTGTTTTTAAAGGGCCGTTTGTTGTCCAAAAAGCCTTTCCCCTGAAGCTTGAAAGCTTGACTTCGCGGCAGCAGGAAGCTGCGTGTTGCCAAGAGTAAATGGGTGAGAAGTCCAGAGGGCTCGGGGTTTGGAAGTGTGTGCGGCGAACGTTCACACGGGTTCTGAGCGGAGCCAAAACCGGCTCTGCTATCTCGGAGGCATCTCAAGAGGGCCGTGGGAGGAAGTGGCGGGAACATCGGCTCTCCCCAAACCGCGGGAAATTGCACCCCGGTGAGACGCACGGCCCAGCCAGCCAGAAATACAAAGTGCAGGGGTGAGAGGAGACCGGGCATGTCACTGGCCCCGGGTCGTGGGAAAGAACGGCCTTGAACGTTGGGAAACGCCACAGGTCCCGTGTCCCAGCAAAGTCACCGAGGGTCCCTCTTCTGGGGTTCCCTGTCTGCAGGGCCGACGTGACTGCGCTCTCGACCACCAACACCCATACTTCCTACCTGTCTTAACTCACCTGACACCCTGGCGAAGGAGGTACTGTTATTACCCCTGTTTTACAGGAGGGGCAACCGAGTCATGGAAAAGCAGGGTAACTGGACCAAGCTCATTTGTCTAGAAAGTAGTGGAAGCGGGATTTGAATCCGGTTCATCTGACCCTGAATCCTGAGCCCATCAACCTCACACTGCCCTGTGGCTCGTTGGTGAGTGGTCCGTCCGTCCGTCGGACAATCCGGGGTGAAGAGTCTGCTCTGTGCCGGTCACCGGGGATACCGTGTGAAGGAGGGTGCAGGCCCCGACCCCGCGGAACTCAGTCCGGCGGCGGAAGATCACAGGGCAGAGTCGCTTGAACTCGGAGAAGCGCCGCCAGGACAAGCATGTGGGCGTGATGAGTGTGGGGGGCCGCTTGGACCGGGGAGCCAGGGAGGGTGTCTCGTGTAAGTGACATCTTTGCCTCAGGCTTGCAGGATGGCGTCCTGGGCTGCGTTGTGTAACCCCCGCCACTCCGCAATTTATATGTGGAGGCCCCCACCCGCCAGGACTGCAGAGTGTGATCTCATCTGGGCAGAAGTTCGCTGCAGATGCAGTTAGCTGAGATGAGGCCATCCCGGAGTCGGGTGGGCCCCCAGCCAGTGTGGCTGTTGTCTTCATGGAAAGGGGACCCTGAGAGACGGACGTGTGAGGGTAAAGGCAGAACCGGGGGGGGTGCGCCCAGAAACCTGGGAACACCAGCGATGGGCAGCAGACCAGCAGGAGCGAGGGGGGCGGCCAAGAGCAGCCTTTCCCGGCCCCTTCCGAAGGCGCGGGCCCTGCCACACCGTGACCCTGGGTATGCGGCCTCTAGAATTGTGAGACAGTCCCAGAACTGGGTTTCCAGCACCCCGTTTTAGGGGCTTCGTCCTGGCAGCCTAGCAAACTCCTACGGGTGGGGAGTGGTGAGCCAGGGGAAGAGGTCGGTGGGAGGGGGGCGAGCAGGCAGGAGGGTGGAAGGAGAGAAGACCGGGAAGAAGAACGGGCGTGTGCCGAATCCCAGAGGGAGGGAGGACTCAACAGAGTTGGGGATGTGCAGAGGGAAGGAGGAGAGACAACGGGTAGAAGACGAACAGCCCTGGCTGGGGTGGCTCAGTGCATTGAGCGCCGGCCTGTAAACCAAAAGGTCACTGGTTTGGTTCCCAGTCAGAGCATATGCCTGGATTGCGGGCCAGGTCCCCAGTAGGGGGCGCGTGAGAGGCAACCACACATTGATGTTTCTCTCCCTCTCTTTCTCCCTTCTCCTCTCTCTGAAAAGAAATAAATAAAATCTTAATTTTTTTTTAAAAAGATGAACAGATGGATACCATACCCTGGTGTCTCTAACATGTAATGTGCCGTGTGTATTTGAGACGACGGGAGGCCAGTGCAGGGCTTTCACTAGGCCACAGGCGTCGTTGGATTTGAATTCTGGAAACAGTGCTTTGTCTGCCGTGTGGAGATTGAAGCTGGCTGACCGCCGGAGCGCCGCGTGGAGCGACGCGAAGGTGTGAGTGGGCTGGAGCCGGCTCCTCAGGACCGCTGGGCCGCGAAGAGGGAGCGCTGCCCTCCACGCCTGGCCTCGGGGCCCCACGTCCTGTCTCTTCCAGGTCCTGTCTCTTCCAGGCCCGTTCCTCAGGGCTCGGGAGCGGCCCAGTCATCCTCCAACAATGTCCTGCTTTGCTTACAGAATCTGGAGCTGGCATCTGTGGCTTACGACTGAGAAAACCCTAAATGAATACTCTTGTATAGTCAGGGCTCAGAAATGGTTGGATGGAATTAATCATTATGAATCATGGAGACCTCCCCTTGCCAGCTTCAGAGAACGGCCGTGTTTGCGTTGGACCGGGACACGGGTGATTTACGTGACAAGAGGCGCCGTGTGAAGAGGAGGGAACCACTGAGCTCATGGGGTTTTGGATGTCACGGCCCGGAGTCCCCCGCCCGAGGGGGTCTCATGTTTTACTTGCTTGTCAGAAGCATGAATCTGAGATGGAGAGGTTAAAAAATACAACAACAAAAACCCGGTCCACTCCCTGGAGGCTCACGCCAGATATCTCCCTGCCGTGGATTGTTTATCTTCGATGGTCATCTTTCGGGATCTCCGTGAAGCTTGCTCCGCAGTGATGGCAGCGTGCATGTTTCTGGACCCTCAGAGGCATCCTGGAGAGGGAGACCATTAGGCATCCCTGTTAAAAAAGGAAACACTCGAGGAATCGGCTGTTCCTTTCACCTTTCCTGATGTGGGGTGAAATGAGAGGTGTCCCCGTAGACTTGCTGTGTCGTTCCGACTGCCACCGACACCGTTCCAGCTGAGCCCCGTGGGCTCTTGAGCAACTCGGGCACATGCCAGCTCAGCCGGCTGCACTCCCAAACCTCACGGCCAGTCAGTCCGTGGGGAAGCATGTGCATTTTACCTGGAAGCAGTGTGTCCCACCTGGGCAGTTACCCCTCCACCCTCACCCTCACCCACTCTTCCATGTGTCCACATCTATGCAGAGGTGCATTGTAGTAGCGGAAGTGGAAGAATACCCACCAAATTGCTAATGCAGGTATCTTTGAATAATGGGACAATGGGCAATTTCTCTTTCCACCTGCAAGTTACATGAACGATTTTTCCCCCTTCGACGAGCATGATGAGCTGTATAATTAATCAACAAATAATTGTGTACCTGTGAAAAGAGAAAATATATTTTCAAAGGTATTGCATGTCTCAGGTCAACGCTAGTCTACTAGTTACATTTGGTGGCTTTAGAATACTAATGTTTTCACAAACCAACACAAACTTAATGTGGATTCTTTAAGCCTATTTAAAAAATGGTTTCTAAATATAGGACTAGGCTGGAGTTTTGTGATTGTAGGGACTGTGTGTGTTTGTACACAGTATCCACTCCGTAGCACAAATAAAAGGCAGGTAGGAAGAGGTCATGTGGTGCAGTGGAGGGAGCTCGAGAAGATGGAATCAACATTTTAGACTTTCAACCCCAGCTCTGTTTTGACCGACCTGTGTGGCCTTGGGCAAGTCATTTCCCCCTTGGTTTTTCCTTCTATAAAACGAGCCAATAGGACTAAATTGTTCTAGATCAGGGACTGGCAAACTGTGGCCTGTGGACCAAATCTGGCCCACAACTTGTTTTTGTCAATAAAGTTTTATTGCAACAATCCATGCTCATTTTTTGCATATCACCCGTGGCCACTTTCATGCCATGCTGCCAGAGTTGAGTAGTTACGACAGAGATGTTGTGATTTGCAAAGTCTAAATTATTTGTCTGGCCCTTGACAGAAAACGTTTGTTCCCCCGTGGTCTAGAGGATTCTCAATTGAACTCCACGTGGGGACGGGTATTACCAAGGGCTTTGTTTTCCACCCTGTGATCTCGGGCGTTGGATTTACATTCCCTCCCCCCAATCGATCCCCACTCCAACCCTGTGATGGGGAGGAAGGGTGGTCAAGGGTGGCCTGTGAACTACTGTGAGCCATTCTAGGGCACAGTCCCTCGGGTCACTCTCCCGAAGTGCTGCTGGGCAGAGTCAGCTGACCGGGAGGAGGGATCAGAGGGGTGGGGACGGAAGAGTCCACCATCGGGATGATGATGATGCTCCTCAGCTAGAGAACCGCCCAGGTAATGGATCGCCCCGTCGGCCGGGCCCTTCCACGACCGGTAGGTGGAGACTCGGGTCCTCCCTGTCCTGTCTCTCCTGCTGTCTCCTGAATGTCTCTTCACCGTCCCTCCATTGGTTCCTGGAAACAGTTCTCCCTCCTGTGCAGCCTCATCACCATCCTTCTGAAGACGGCTGGCGGCAGAGCCCACTGGGCGTGTGTGTGGGGTGCGCGTGTCCCCTCTGATGTAGCGGTCTCGTTCAGGTTGAACTGAATTACAGATTACAATCTCCTCTTTGCCCTTTAATTTGACCCGTGGCTGCCAGAACCATTTTCCTGGCCCTGCACCTTCCCCACAGAGGGCTTTGCAGACAAGACAGGCCCGGCTTTCCGGGACGATGACTCCCGCCGCCCCATCTGTGTCTGATCACACGCCAAGGCCTTCTTCCCACCAGAGATCGCGCTGGTGGAAGTATCCACAGTCCTGGTCCTTGGGGAAGAGAGGCCCCTGGCTTCGAAGGCCTGGAGGCCCCGGAGCAGTGTGTCACTGGTGCTGGCAGCTGCCCCCCTTCTGGGCCATCGCAAGAGCTGATTACCAAGGACTTCTCCCCACACCCGTGAAAACACAGCAGGCATGACTCAGTGCGGCTGGTCGGTCTTGGTTTTCCTCGGGGGGAGTCTGTCCTCATTTGACTCTGATTTCCAGGATGAGCGAAACAGAAAATGAAGACCAAGCATTTCTGAGTTTCCTCCCTTCTGAGTGACGAGTCCTTCCCAGGTCCAAGTCTCCCTCCCGAGTGGCGCCTCTGTGGCCCATGCGGCACTGCGTTTCTCTGGGGCCGTTAAGATAAATCGGACCCTGGCTGATGCGGGTCAGTGGGTTGAGCGCTGGCCCGTGAACTGTAGGGTCGCTGGTTCGATTCCTAGTCAGGGAACATGTCTGGGTTGTGGGCCAGGTCCCCAGTAGGGGACGTGCGAGAGGCAACCGCACAGTGATGTTTCTCTCCCTCTCTTTCTCCCTCACTTCCTGTCTCTCTCTCTAAAAATAAATGAATAAAACCTTAAAATAAGTCAGTATCAGTCAAACACGAGGGAGAGGATGATAGAGTCCTATTTCGTGTATGGGCCACATCCTTGAATGTTTTCCTTCCAAGGATGAAATCGAATGGCGGGTGCAGAGGTGTTCTGGAGCAAGGATTCTCAACCACAGTGCTCATGTGAGTCTGTGTAAAGGCATCCCTGGTTCTGGGGTCTGGGTGGGCACAGGAGCTCTAATAAGCTCCCAGCTGGTGCCGACACTGCTGGTGAGAGGACCACACTTTGAATGAGGTTCTCTACGGTTCTCTTTGCTCCACACCCTCCCCATGGGTCATCCTTGTGTCCTTAGTAAGAGTCATCCTAACAGGTGCGAGCTGGTATCTCATTGCGGTTTCTGTTTGCATCTCCCTGGTGGTCAGTGATGTTGAGCATCTCTTCATGTGTCTGCTGGCCGTCTGTGTGTCCCCTTTGGAGAAGTGTCCATCCAGGTCCTTTGCCTGTTTTGTAACTGGGTTATTTGGTTTTTGCTGCTGAGTTGCAGGAGTCCCTTACATATTTTGGATACTAAACCTTTATCAGGTATATGGTTTGTGAATATTTTCTCCCCTTCCGTGGGCTGGTTATTTCCTTTGCTGTGTGGAAGCTTTTCAGTCCCTCTTTTTTTCTTTTTTCTTTTGTTGCCCGTACTCTGTCTCCCTTCTAATTGCAATCTCCCCGAGCTCCGGGGGCACTCCAGTTTCCCTCTGTCGGCAGTCTTATCACTTGTTACCTAATTACTGCTTCTTGCGAACTCAGCTCCCAGGGGCAGGGAGTTTGCACAGGGCTGTTTCGGTTTTGCTCACGGCCACCATTGCGAAACCCAGAGATGCTCAGCGACGTGTTTCCGGCTTACCCTGACCATGTGACCATATGCTGCCGCGCAGGTGTGTGTGCGGATGCTCCAGAGCTCACGGCAGGACCTGGATTCCTTTCATTTGGGAAACCAATGAATAGTCCTGGAGTGTTTGCTGGGTGCCAGGCACGTGCTGGGCTCTGGGAATAGTGCGGTGGCCGGAAGGATGAGGCCCCTGTCCTCAGGGTGGCCCTCTGTTGTGGGGAGACAGGTGAGACGCCAGGAAGCAAAGCAAACCCATTTCAGTGCACTACTAGGTAATGACGACTTCTCTGGAGAAGGTGGAACATGGTAGAATAAACAGAGGAGGCATACCGGGTTTATTGAATGAATGAATGAATGAATGCATGCATGAATATGAACTATACACAAGGCTTTCTTGTTGCTGTTTTCCCTTAAGCAGTCCATCAGGACGCTGCAGGATAATCAGACATGCTCATTTGGTTCCAGCCGTCTTGTGCTGCTTTTTAAATGTTTAACTTTTTATTGCAGTATGCATATCAGGATAAATATTGTATAAATCTCCTAAGTGTAGAGTTAATTGCATTTTACCAACAGAACACGTCCAGCTCAAAAACATTATCTGTACTTCAGAACTTTCCTTCGAGTCCCCCTTTCTTGTCATTTTAAACAAATTATCTTTTAAAAATTATGTTTCACTTACAGTTGACATACCGTATTATGCAGTTTCAGGCATACAGCGTAGTGGTTAGGCTTTTTTTTTTTTTTTTTAAGTTTTTTTAAAATTTATTTTTAGAGAGATGGGAAGGGAAGGAGACAGAGAAACATCATTGTGTGAGAGAGAAACAGTTGCTTCTCCCACGCCCGCAACCAGGGACCTGGCCCACAACCAAGGCACACGCCCTGATTGGGCATTGCACCCGCGACCTTTCGGTTTGCAGTCTGGCACTCAATCCACTGAGCCACACCAGGCAGGGCTGGTTAGATATTTACCTAACTTACGAAGTGATCCCCCTCGTGATTCTAGTGCCAGCCTGGCCCCACACATAGTTACTACACTATCATTGACTATATTCCCTAGGCTGCTCTTTACACCCCCGAGACTGTGCGGCAGCTCGTACTTCCTGGTCCCTTCACCTTGTTACCCGCTCCTCCAGCCCCCCTCCCGTCTGGAAACCACCAGTTTGTTCTCTGTAGCTGTGAATTTGATTTTTAGATTCCACATACCAGTGTAAGTGAAGTCCTGTGGAATTTGTCTTTCTCTGTCTGACTTATTTCACTTAGCATAATACCCTCAGGGTCCACCCATGTTGTCACAAATGGCAAGATTGCATTTTTTTCTGTGCCTGAGTAGTATTTCCATGTACATGTGTACCACTCCATCCGCTTGTCTACCCGTGGGCACTTAGGTTGCTCCTCTAGCTCAGCTGTTGTGACATTAACTCTGTATCCTTCTTGTCGTTGGTAATGCTGTCTTGACTTTCAGGTGTTGCTGAATTTTAAACCCTCCACATCAAAAATATTCTCAAGTAGAGTGCCAAAATAGCACTCCCTAACTGCGGAGCACAGTTGTGCAAATACCGGACCCCAGACTGGGACCTTCCACCGAATAATAGGAGCTGACTCTGTCCTGACAAGGTGTTCCCAGTGTCCTCCCCACCCCGAACACGGGCTTCGTGAGGGAGCTCTCTGTTTGGTCTGGAGCAGGCAGCCTCTGGTGGGTAAGGGATTCCAGAGGAGGGAGGCTGGCAGAGGAAAGGTGGAGGGACTGAGACGAACCGATTGGCTGCTGCAGCATGGTCTCGGGCATGTCACTTACAGGGTAGGGGATGTGGTTGATAAAATTGTAACGACTGTGTATGGCGTCAGGTGGGGACTGGATTCATGGGGTGGGGGATCACATCGTTGTAACATATAAATGTCTAACCACTATGTTGTACACCTGAAAGTAACGTAATATCAAATATCAACTGTAATTAAAAAATAAAAAATAATTTTTAAAGAAGATGCTCATGGAAGGCCAGATGCCTCAGCGCTCACTGGCAACCTTCCCCCACACAGGCTGTGGGTTTCATTCGATGCCCCCCCGGCCTGGGCCTCTGTTGCTTTTGTTTTCCTTTTAAAATCTTGACTTGCCTCTGCTCTGAAGTTTTAGGAGGGTTTCAGAAGGATTTTCAAATCGGAATGGTCCCCTGCCCGGAACCTGGGTCTGATCCCACAGAATGTCCCGTCAAAGGCCACTTGACGCGTTGGTTTCTGGGGAGAGCGGGGAGCGCTCAGGGGGGCCTGTTTCTCAGGTTCCAGCTCTGCCCTCGCTGTGTGCCCGCAGCCTCAGAGTTAACCCTCCTCGATGACAGTTCCCAGGTGGGGCGGCTTGAAATCCCTCTGGCCGGACGCCTGAGTCTGCCAGTCTGCGGCGGGGCCGGCGCTCTGAGTTCTTAATCAGGCCCGTTTCCTCTATTCATCTCTCAGAGCGGCCGTGATGTATAGGGCGGGCTTCCGCTGGGTCCCGAGAATGAAATTCATTTCACAAACCAATCAGCGTGGCCCAAATCAATTGGCCACGATACTTTCCTATTTCATGCTCCGCGTCACACTGATCTTTTAACTTGATTGTTCCGTTACCAAGTAGTCACTTAAAAGCCTCGGCCGGGTCCCTGGGCCTCGGGGAAATAGCATTAGTTAGCCTTGCGTGATGATCGGGACTGACGCAGCCGAGGCTAGGCCTTCGGACGGACGGACGGCTGCAGCCGGAAAGGGGAGGAGCTGAGGAAAAGGGAGGTGACGCAGACTTGAGGCACCGTGTGCTGAGGTTGCGGAACTGGTGGAGAATGGGATGGTCACGGGGAGCCCATTCAGATGCAGGGTTCTGGGCTCCCCACACCTTCCACATCAGCACCTCTCGGGGGATAGGAAAATGGTATCGTGAGACTCCCGCAGGTGAAGCCAGAGACTCTAGGAGCACAGGGTGCGTCTCCCTCTGCCCAGCAAGGCCAGGCACTGCGTGCCAGGCACGGGGGTGTCACCGGGGATACATCAGTGAGCAAATAGACAAGAATTACTCAGCTACGTGGATATGGGGACCACTTAATTGATTGTGGAGAATGTAATAACATTGATCGTTAACCCTCATGGACTCTGCCCTAGAATATCTTATTTAATCCTCACCCTAGCTGTAAGGAGTGGCAGGTGCCACCTGCTTTTAGAGATGGGAAAACCAGGCCCAGGAAGGTCGAGTTACAGAAGGTCACTGCTGATGAGAGGTGGGGCGGAGACCAGAACCCTGGGGCCCCGAGCGAGCCTGCCGCAGCGCTGTCTGTCTGCAGCGGCTGCAGGGCGTAAAGCGAGGATGGTACTTGACTGAACACACAGCTGGTTCTTCTGTTCACGCAGTTAGCTGTTGCTGAGCATCTGCTGTTGTTGCGCAGACCCATCCTCAGAGCAGGAGGCTGAGGGCAAATGAGATCTCACATCGAACGGACGGGGGAGAGACAGCAGGACGCAGCCTGGCAGAGGGGCTGAAGCTGCAGTGGGGTTATGGGCAGGGTGCTCACGGCAGGGGATCCTGAAGGGGGGGAGGGGATGGGGGGGTGGCATCTACTAAGGATCCTGGACGGGGTGCAGGGGGCTGAGTGGAATGACACCTGGGAGCTGGCCAGGCCAAGGGCATGGCACGGGTGGTGGGGAGCTGCCCGCACAGTAGCCCTCAAGGTCACGGCCGGGCTGGAGGGCTGGTGGGACGCAATGCTGGACAAGGAGGCAGAAGCCCAGGCACTCGGGGCTTTGGTGGTGTTCTGCACCTTCGTGAGGCCGTCCAGAAGACATGGAACAGCTGGATCGTTCTAAACTGAAATTTCAGAGAGAACCTGCCTGTTGCAAGGGGTTTGGAAAGTGAATTCAGGCTAAGAGAGGGGCCCAAGTAGCCGGGTCAGTGGTCACGGGAGGGGATGTCATCCAAGGGTGTCTCTGTGAGTGTCCAGGTGCTGGAGGTGTTCAGGAAGCTCCTCTTCGGAGACCTGGAGCTTTGGAACCCATGAGCCGGGGCGACAGCCACCTGAGAAGGATCCGTTACACTTTAGAACAGCTTCCAGGAGCCCGGAGCCGGAGCGAGGCCAGCGCCAGCCCGATGATGTCCATGCAGAGAGCCTGGAGACTTGTCAGCTGGTATGAATAATGTTCGGATAATCCGGACCACCAACCCCCATGATTCCTAGGCAGTGGCCCACTTGGGTGGGACACAAGGCCCCCAGTGGGGGACACACAGGACCCAGGGGGCAGTTTGTGGGATTCAGGGTGTTTCGGTGGGTGTCGGGAGGAAGAGAAGGGCAGGGAGGTGTAGGCAGAGCGAGTGTTAGCCCTGCTAATGGGTGCCACCTGGTGACCTTTCGGTGATAATGGTGTCAGGCACATGATACAGACCTGTGATGGCAGGAAACACCCTGCGTTTACAGAGCAATTTTCTCAGCATGGGTTCAAAGTGCAAATTGCTTGCGTTAATTTGGAAATCCTCCCGGCAGGCAGCGCCAGAAAGGTGCGAGCCTCTCTGTGCTCGCCTGGATGCTGTTGCTGGCGTGCGGGCGGGGTGACCCATCCTGTCACGTCGTCGTCGTCATCATCGCCATCCACATCAGGGCCCCGGTGTCCCTGTCACCTTTACTGCCGCCCTTCCACCTCTTGGAGTCTTCTGGGGCCAAGCTGTGCTAATCACTGCACAGGTCATGTCCTCAGAGTGGCCACGAGTCCCTGTGGGGTTGGACACCTTGTTTCTTCTCTCTCCGCCTCCTTGTTCCCTCCTCTGCAGCCATGGTGTCCTCCCTGCTGTGCTTGCACCAGACACATTTGCACCACAGGCCCCTGGTGCTGGCTGTCCTTTCTGACGGGGACCCTCCTCCCCCACCGCCTCCCCCCACTCACCTCCTTCAGGTCTCTGCGTGAGTCTCGCCTTCTCCCTGAGGCTCACCCTGACCTTCCTGTTCAGTGCTAAAACTTTTCTCTCTTCCCTAATCACTCCTGATTTCTACTGCTTTGCTCTACTCTCCCCATGCCCCACAGAATTTATCTCGTACCCTCAAAATAATTTACTTGTGTCTTAATGTCTGTTTCCCCTGTTAGAATATAAGCCCCATTGTGGCATTGAACTTTGTTTCTTTTATAATCCCCAGTGCCTTGCGCTGTGCCTAGCAAGCATAGGGGCCCAGTTAATGTTGAATGTGTGATTAGCCTAACCCTTGGAACAATTCTGTGCAGTAGAGGTTATTTGTGGTTGAGGAAATGGAAGTTCAGAGAGGTTAATTCACTAGCCCTAGGTAACACAGGATAGTGTCCACTTGAACGTAGCTCTGATTCCAAAAATGTTCTTCCCTGCTGCTCTTTGTTGGGCTGAATTGAGTGAGGGGCTTCAAGAGGTTACTTGGCTGCTTAAAGTTACTCCTTGAGATGAAGAAAGAAGTCCATCATTCTGGAACTTAACTCCACCTGTGTCCCATGAGACCAGGGCTCTTCTCAGCAGCAGGAGGTCTTTGATGTGCCGTTTTAGCCGCAGTTAGGCCCACTGAGCTGGAAATCCTAAAGGATCAGCAGATTTCAGAATACCAGCAAATGAGGTAAAACTTACAGGGGGATTAACCTGTCTTGAGGAGGTCTTATGGGGATCATTGAAACTAGTCCTGTCTGTACTGTATGTACCACCACTGGGATCTAGAATTTTCCATGTGGGAACCCCAAATACTTCCCTGCACTAATCTATTTATGAGCCTTATGGGAAGCCGTTTTCCCCCTTTCTTAGAATCCTTCCCTCTTCACCTGGAAAGCAGCTTCCTAGTTTCTCTTAGGAGAACCACCCATTTCTACTCACAGGTCACGTGGCTGGGATGGGGCTGAGCCTATCAGATCCAGAGCGAGGCATGAGACTTAGTCTGGCCAATTGGGCAGTCCATCCCTGGGCCCCCCTGATTGGTTGGTGGATGGGTGCGAGACACAAATGGGTCCAATGAGAATCAGTTCTGGGACTTTTGCTGGAGCTCTCAGCTGTTGTCTTTCCAATGGTTTTTAGGCTGGCAGATGTGTGTCTGGGGTTTCTGGTGGCCTTTGTGGAAACTACATGTGGTGAACCTGTATAGGAATGAAGTCAACAAACAGCGAGAAGAGCTGAAAGCTGGAAAGAGATTGCTGACATCATTTGAGCCCCTGGGTCCAGCCATGCCTGAAGCTCACCCTCTAAATTTTAAAGCTACATGAGCTGATAAAGTCACTCTTTTGCTCAGGTTGGTTTCAGTTTGATTTCTGTCACTTGTAATCAAAAGATTTCTGCTAAATACAAATGGCCTTGGGTTTTAAGTTGGAGAAATAAACGAGTGGGGTTACTTATGTACCAACACAGTCCCAATAGAGAAGTCCACTAGAAGGGGTGGGGTTGGTTTCAGATCCACTTTAATAGAAATGACTGATATACAAGTCACTTCATAGCCTCCTATGTAAGCCCATGCTCTTATTCCTTTAAATAAGGGTTTGAGCTGGAAGGTGCATGCCTTTCTGCATTTGGGATCCCTCCCAGTCAAAATGAAAACATAACAATTTTGTTGCCTAGGACTTCTTTCCTCCTCTTTCAATACTTTCTCTTTCTTTCCATTTCAACCTACTATGCCCCAACTGTGCAGGGAATTGAATGCCTTGTAGCCTTCGATGTAGTGACCTTCAGCCCTTCTATCCTCTGCATAGACTTCTGGACTTATTCTTGTATGTCTTGTTCCCAGAGCCTTGAGTACACAGACTAATTCATACTAAAGTGTAAATGGCTAATGGTGAATAATTGAATGCTTTAAGTGGAGCAACTGGATAGGGCAGTACCTTGATCCAAAAGATGGGGATTGTCAGAAGGGGCCACTAGAGGCTGTTGGGGGAGTTCTGGAAGGCAATCTCTTTGGGAGCAGTGGGGAGGTCTCCAGCGTGGTGGTTCTCCCATTCTGGCTAGATATGAGCTTGGCCCTCCTTTGTTGAAGGAGGGTGGGGGCTCTTCCCAAGCCTTGTGCACTAGCAAAGGTCAGACAGCAGGGGTGAAGGAGCAAGGACAGTCCAGCCTGGGCCCCTACACAATCTCTTCCTGCACTCCCATCCTATGGGGCCGGGCGTAGGTTGACCTGCTGCTGACCAGCAGCTGAGAATAGCCTGGCGCTGGTCCCAGAGGCCATCTTGCCCCATCAAGGACTCAGAGGACAGAACAGTCCATGCCCCAGAGCAGCAAGTTTTCCACCTAGCACCTGATAAACAGGAGCCGAGTTTAACAAAAGCCCATCAGATGGGACATGTTTTCAGCAATAAGACTCCCCTATTGGTCCCAGGTGGCGGGGGCGGGGGGGTGGTGGAGACACTGGTGAACTTAATGCATTGCTGGCCGAGACCCAGGCTCTGGCGGCCCATTCCTCTCAAATTCCTCTGTAATCAGCTAAATTAGCCCATTGATAGAACAGCTCATCAAGGGGCAGCTCAGAGGAGGGATTGATGGACGGTCACCTTTTCAAGGAGCTCCGGACTGGGGGATAAATGGCCCATTTACTCATGAGGTTGCAATCGAGTGCTCTCCCTAGGTCGATAATTTCTCCTTTCTGGCCCTCGCTCTTCCTGGTCCTGGGCAGAGAGAGGCCCATGCCACAGCAGGGCTGGGTGCCGCCCGAGCTGACGTGCGAGGCTCGTGCTTAACCCCCTCGCGGCTGGCTGAGCACAGACGTCCTCCGGGAAGTGAGGCCTTTTCTTCGTTGACACTGCAGGCGCCCAACCAGCACGGGAGAGATCTCTCCCCATCACGATCCCACAGGAGAGGAGGCGTGGGAGCGACACCCGGGTTCCTAGAAGGTCCCTCGGGTCACGGGCCACCCGCAGTTATTTTATTTAGACCAGCCAAGTTCTGCCTGGGAGCGCCGTGAGCCTCCGAGCTTGCTCTCTGCAGAGTCCAGACCCCACCCGTCAGAGCCGAGGAGGCTTAGCAGTAGCACCAGGAGGCCATGACTCAGAGCTGCCAGGGTTTGCTGGCACGTAAACAGGCCTCCCAAAGCTCGCTTTACAAACAGCTCCGGCCCTGACGTGCTGAGGATCACAGACACCAAAAAGGGGAATGAGGGAGAAAACACAACTCTTCCAACGGGCCCCACGTCCCCAGTGTGGGTGCTTGTGGCCTGGGATGACATGTCCGGTGACGGCACAACCATGGGTGAGACACGGGCACGTTCTGCGCAGCCTGGGGAGGGCGCCATGAACCGAATGCCGTGGGGATGGCGCCTCGAGGGGCCTCCTTAATGCAGAGATGCAGGCAGAGGGTTTGCACTGATTGTCCATGATACGTGGGAGTGGGAGAGAGCAGGTTTCCTGCATCAGCACTGTTTCACATCATGTGCGATTTAAAAATACGTCAGACTCAGTAAGTTACATGTGATGAGTCAACATTTGACTCCTTCATCTAGTCCCTAAAACTTTGTAAACTCAAGTTTTTCCACACACACGCACGCCGGCAGAAGTAACGCCTGCACGAGTGGGGTTGGCAGGGTAATAATATGGGTGCAATAATTTATAGTTTTACTTGGAACATGTCACCTCGAATGTCACATGGCGTGTTTGAGTGTGCTATTGTTACATGACAGAGTTACATGCTCGTGATTTTGTAATGAAATATTTTTGTGATAAAAGGGTGTTATTTGTGCCGGACTGTGTATATAACATTTTTAAATACCGTTTTTAGATTTTCCCACTGGGGAGAAAGGCATGGGCTGCCCCTGCCTGTGAGGTCCTTGTACATTTGGAGTTGTCTTATACTCAGAGATACCATAGGCATTTGGGCATTTGGAATTCTCAAGGATGATCTTGGGAGAGATCTGGATAATTTTTCTTGCGATCTTAGATTTAAACATTTTAACTTTTCTGCTGTTTTCAGTGTGTTGGGCAAAGCAAGCCAGAAGAAAGAAGGCATGTTTGCTTCGGGACAGCCTCCGGCCATGCCCGTGCCCCCTGGGGAAGGCCCCGGCTCCGTGGCCAGGCGGACCGAGGGTCACATTCTGGCTTTGCTGCCGGGAGCTGTGTGCCCCTGAGCAAGTGTCTTCACCTCTCTGAGCCTCAGCTGCCACTTCTAAAAACCGGCCCCGTGAAAGAATGTCTAGGAAAGACGAAACGAGCACCCGCCTCGTCTCGTCTCACCCTGTCTCATCCTGCTCTCTCAGCCCTGCTCTCTCATCGTATCTCGCCTTATCGAAATGCCCGGCATCTGTAAATTTTTGCTCGGGATCTTTTTCCTGCTGTTTGCTGTCGTGTTCTTTCTCTCGCAGCCCCTGACTTCTGTCGGGCTGCTCGCGGGGCCCGGCTTCCTCTGGTTCGCGTCCTGGAATGGCACGAAGGGAAGGTGGGGAGTCACTTCAGGGTGGGGGTGGCCTGATTGCCCAGGTCTCGGCCTCGGGAGCGTGCAAGAGATTCAGGGAGACTCAGTCCACTCTGCGGGGGGGTGGTTATCGCCCCAGGAGTGTGGCGACCTCACAACTAGCTCAGCAGCAACGAGGCTCTTGGAAACCTCAGGTCACATACTGTCCCTTTCAGAAGAGTGTCATTAAAAAACAACAACAAAACAGCAACAACAAACCCCACCTCCCTTTGTTGCATGTGAGTGATGAGTCAGATATACCCACTGTAGAAAGTCAGATGCGATTGAGGCGCAGGGAGAGGCGGGAGCCTCCCTTCCGTCAGCACCCAGGCCCCCTCATGGGCGTTCTCCCTACGGATCAGAGCCAGCGCTCCCCGAGTGCTCGCCGGACGCCCAGCGAGTGCAGGCGCTGTCCGCGTGTTCTCTCCTCTCACCCTCACACCGCGCAGTGGGCAGGACGGACACTGGAGTTCCTCCTCACTGTACAGGTGAGGCCGGCGGGGCTCAGGGAGGCTAAGAAGATCCGAGGCCCCCCCGGCCAGGAATTAGTGGAGCTGGGAGGTGAGCCCCCCCTTGCTCAGCCAGGGTTTGTATCCTTAGTCATTATTGCACACAGAGGCGCCCCCGCCCCACAGTGTCCCCTCTCCGTAAAGGATCGCACCACCTCTGCTGGTCTCCACTCGCCTCGCCCCTCCCTCGCCAGTGTGTCACGAACACCCTTCCTTCCCGGGGCCTGCGAGCTCCGCTGCATTCCCTCTACCAGCCACACGGACTCCATTACGGGGATGGACATAATTTATTTAACCAGTTCCTTCCCCGCTGATGGGCACTTGTCCATTTGCGACTCTTCCCTGTCCCTCCTCGGCCCCGGAAGGGCTGGCCTCCCCCAGCTCTCCGGCTTTAAGAGGAGCATCAGAGCAGTGTCTCCATCCCTCTGAGCTGTGTGGTCTTTAAAAATACATAACCCCCCAAAGAAGGCTCCATTAAACAAACTTATAAAATATGAATGGGCTGCTTGCCCCGCCCCTGTGCGGGAGTGCAAGGGTCATCCCCCTGGAACGGAGGCGGCTGGAGCCCCTGAGGTCTCCCTCCACGTACTTCCAGGAGGGGTGCCACCCTGCCAGGTGTGGGGCCTTATATCCAATTAAATTGTGAACCTCCAACGGAAAGGACTCGGGCCACTTGCTGAGCCACGAAGCGTGGTTGAACTGGCCTGAACGCGTGTGCATGTGTTCACGCACACTTGTATCAAGTCCCACACGGAGCCAGAACACGTTCAGATAAATGCTTAGTAAAGCAGCGGCCTGGTCAGACAGCCACAGAGGCGCGGCTCTGTGGTGAAGGCCACAGACGTGCAGCCAGACGAGCCTGGTTTAGAGATCTGGCCCCGCCAGGTGCCGGCCTCGTCGTCTCGGGCAAGTCCCTTCGTCTCTCTGTGCCTCAGTTTTCTCACCTGGAAAATGGAGACAATAACAGTCCCTATTTCCTGGGGAGATTGAGAGGATTCAGCGAGTTCAAGGAGACCATTCTGGAATGACGCAATCAATACGTGGTCACGGGAGGAGCAGGGTTGATCGGCAAGGACCAGGAACCACGCCCTTGCACCCTCAACTCCCCGCAGTTGCACCGCCTGGACCGAGCCGCTGTGGGCATTCGGCCTCTGACTTTGCACACGTGTTCCTTCGTACGGGTACACTGCCTGTGCTGCACACCCCCACCCGCGTGTTCACACGGGTGTGTGATCGACATCTCACGTACTCTTGTGTGACTTAGTTTGCTCACCTCGCCCACGCCCACGGGGTTCGTCTGCCGGGGCTGTCACAACGGAGTACCGTGGCCCGAGGGGCTCCAACGACAGAAATGGGTTTCCTCACGGTTCCGGAGGCCAGGAGTCTGAGGGCAAGGTGTCGGCGGGGCTGGTGTCGTCTGAGGCCGCTCTCTGTGGCTTGTGGACGGTCGTCTTCCCCCTGTGTCTTCAGACGGCCTTCTCTGTGTGTGTCTGTGTCCTCATTCCTTCTCATGGCTCCTTGTTATGACGTCATGCTGGGTTGGAGCCCACCCTCGTGGCCTTCTTTTCGTGAATCACTGGTTTAAAGACTCTCTCCAAACACTGCCACACTCTGAGGTCCCAGGGCTTAGGATCTCAATTTATGGATTTTGGGAGGACACACCCAGCTCGTAACATCCATGATGAAGACCTCAGATCGTCCCCAAACTACGGATCATGTAGATGAGTGCGCTTTGTCTCGTGTGACCGGCGGGTGCGGGTGGCCGGAGGGCTGAGTGTTGCGGAGGGTTCTGGGGTCCCATCTGGGCACCACGGAAGGGACGAGGTGGATGTCCGCTACAGGGGGCACGCATGCAGATGGTCGTCCTCGCGGCTGAACCCCACCTGAGATCACCTGCTTTGTGGTCTGGCTGGAGCCTGTAGCATCACCGACAGCCACACCGTGGAGTAGCCACATCGGGAACGTGGCTTTGCCACAGTGGCTCCTTTCATTCTGACCTCAGGGTGACAGTGGTGACTGAGGAGTGGACGGACGTGGTTGAGTCCGTGTGGCTGACGCCCCTCGCCACAGAAGTCTTAGCTCTGAAGGACCACCGGCTGCTGGTTTGACTGGTGTGTTCCTCCTCCCCTCTGGAGTGACCGGCTGCTGTGGGATGTTTGGGCTGCGGGGGCTGGTGTTGATTCCGTGTGTGGCACTGGTGAGACCTGGCCTGGCGTGTGTGTCCTTGCACGCGCGCGCACACACACACGTCCACGGGTAGCCTGCCTTAGCTCAGCTTCTTTTTGAAAGACCCCAGTCACCTTATTAATATTTCTCATTACCCCCTTCTCGTGATTTGGGGACAAGCAAAAAAATACCCCTCAAAGCAAAACACCTTATGAAAATAGGCTTTCTATCTCTTTGTCTCATTCATGCCATGCATTAATTAACTCAACAAATATCTATCAGGCGCTTAAGTACAAAGCATTAGAGCTCATTTGAGAAACAGAAAATGCATCCGAGCAAAGGTCAGGAGCTCTCTCTTGTAGTCGATGGTTCGTCCATTTTTCCTGACCCTCCACCCCATTAATTTTTCTCCTCCCTCTTTGTGCTGAAATGTTGCCATCTTGGAGATGCCGGGAAGACCCTGGCACCGAGAAAAGACCAAAACAACACTGTTAGGGGAAGGTCTTAGAGATCCAACTTAGCTCCCTCATTACTCAGGTGGTGAAATGGCGTTTGCGTAACACGAAATAATTTGTCGAGCAAATTGTGGGCGGAAGAGCACAGGACAAGGGCCAGGTGCCTGCATTCTTGGTGCGACCTCCTCTCGCACCCCAAATCTGACTCTCCTGGTGTCTTGAACCCCCCAGATGTGTAGATAGCAGGTCTTACTGCATACACATTTACAAATAAGGGTTACGTATGGAACCTCTCCGTCCAGGGAGAGTTGCTGGACATTCCCCCGAGCTGTTCCCGGGAGTTTTTAGAAGGGATAAACTAACTCACTGGCTTATACCCTCTCACCTGTGAGGTCACACACCTGCTTTACCTCTTGTTGGTTTTTATTGCATGTCGCCGTTCCCGTGAAGAACCAGCATGGAAACAAATCTTTTGCTGATTTGATAGCAAAAAACTGTTGCTACTTTGATAAGAAAAAAATGACACCGCAGTTGTTTCGTTTTTGCTTTTCTGATTTGTAGTGTGGTTGGGCCTTGTCTGATGTGTTAATTGCCCGTATGGATTTACTGTGTGTTGAGTTGCCTAAATATGTCTGTCCTTTGCTTCTTTTTCTACTGTGAGGGTTTTATTTTCTTATTCATTTGCAAGTATGAATAATGCTTAATGTTAATAACTACATTTATCATTAAAATGTTAACCCTCTGGATGTAGCAAGTGTTTCAGCATAGATTTGGGCACACGATCAAGGTTTTGCTATTTTTAGTTATTTCCGTCTCTGTGGTTATTTTCTACCAACCTTCCTCCTCCTAATTACGTGTGTCTTGCGTTTCCCCCTCCCAATTAGAGCCTTTAGTGTTTTGTATCTTTGTTTTGGATTTTTAAAAAGATTTTGTTTATTTATTTTTAGAGAAGGAAGGGAGGGAGAAAGAGAGAAACATCAATGTGCGGTTGCTGGGGGCCATGGCCTGCAACCCAGGCATGTGCCCTGACTGGGAATTGAACCTGCAATGCATTGGTTTGCAGCCCGCGCTCAATCCACTGAGCTACACCAGCCAGGGCTATTTTGGATTTTTTAAATCTAAGTTCATGCATTTCTCCTTTTCTCTTTGTTAATAGTTCCTTGCATGTGGTTTTGTTTTTGGTTGTTTGGTTGTTCATCTTTAACTTCCTGAGTTGATGCTCGGTTTGTTATTTGTCTCCCTTTAAATATAATCCTGGCAGCATTAGTGCTATGCCTGTGCTTCTGATTACGGCTTTGGACACTTCCCATATGATTTTTAAAATGTGTGGTATTCTCATTATTGTTGTTTTTCTTGTAATTGTTGGTTTCAATTATCTCTTTGTCTCAAGTGATTGGGGACCGTGGCTTTAAATTTCTAAGTTGTCAAGGTTTTAAATACTTCAAGGAAGTTCAAGTTTTATTTCCTTGTGGTCAGACAATTCAGTTTTGACCAGCGGCTCATCACTTGACCTCTTGAGCTCAGACACTCATGCGTCTGAGACAGTCCTGGGGATGCCCCTGCTCCTTGGGAAGCTTCAGGTCAGAAGGAACTCGGACCCAGATGGCCTTGAAAGAGCTCAGATCCACAGAGGGTTCCTGTCTGTGGCCCCGATGTGGTGTATAGTGGTGGCTTTTGAAGAGCCAGGGGGCAGAGGGGCAGCTTCGGGTCTGCTGTTTAGTTTTCTTCCCCATGTAAACTGTTTGTTCGGGTTTCATTGCTAGTCTAATTAGGTCAACTTGTGTGGTTTTGCAACTTAAAAAAATTCTTTTTCAATTGACGCACAACATTATATTAGTTTCAGGTGTACAACAAAAGGAGCCACTGTTTGTAAACAGGGTCCTGCAGGAGTGACTCCGGTGTGCGTGTGGCAGGTAGGGTCATAATGTGGGTGTCACGATTCATAGTTTTCATTTGAACATGTCACCTAAATGTCATATGGTGTGCTTGAGCGTGATATCCTTATGTTACAGAATTTCATGCTTATGATTTTGCATAAGATTTTGTAATCAAAAGGGGGCGTTCTTGGTGCCGGACCCTGCATATCGTGAACCGACCACCACAGGAAGCCTGGCTGACCCCCGTCCCCTCACATAGTTGCAGACTCTTTACCTTGTGGTGAGAGCGTCTCAGATCTGCCCCCTGCGCCACTTGCCCAGACCCGGCGCGGTCTTGTCCGCTGCGGCCACCACGCTGTGCTCCGCATCCCCAGGGCTTATTTTTATCTTGTCACCGGGACGTCGTGTGTTTTGACCCTTCACCCCTGTTGCCAGCCCGCTGCTGTCCCTGTGCTGCTGGCAGCCACCCCTGTCTCTCTCCCCGTGTGCATTTTTACCTGGCAGGTACCCGGCGCTATCTGAGGCCAGGACTCTCTCCCCTTAGGTAGATGTGGGTCCGCATGATAGACCGTCACCGTCCCTCCGTGCAGGAATCGGCTTCTGCTGCTTCATCCAGACAGAGTCCCAGGACCGCGTGTGCGTCTCGGGGATGTGCCCCTGCCCTTTGCTGCCCCCGCCCCGCCCCGCCCTCGAGAGCCATCGGTCCAGTGGATTACTCGCCGTCCATAAAGCAGAGGTTTAAGAGCGGGCCTCGCTCCTTGGCTGAAACCGCCCTCTGCATTCACAGGAAACGCATGTGGCTGAACCGTGGATTTTCATTTGAAGGGAAAAAGTGTTGCCCATTATAGAATCCACTTAAAAAACAGGGCAGGGGAGAGAGTTTTACTTCCATATGGATTATGTTAAGGAATGCGTGCGTGTGCGTGTGTGAATGTGTACACACACAGAAGGAAGAGAAATGGCCCTATTATAGGAAGCCTCATTAAAGAGGCCTGGAAAAGGTTAATCCATTTGCAGACTATACATCTTAATCTCCCCGCACGGCGCACTAACCTGGGAAGAGAGAGAGAATCCCCGGCCAGAGACCCTGGCTCCAGTCCAAGCCCCGGATCAAGTAGAGCTTGCCTTTTCCCACCGGCTACCCCTCATTAGCACCACATATTGACCCGGAGAAACTGCTCTCCCAGGGGGCCCCAGGAAATGGGAGGACATGGCAGCCAGTTCAGAGTGGGGGAGACCCAGGTCGCCCCTCGGGCCGCCGCTCGTTTGCTGGCAGGTGCATGTGGGGACGGGGCCCCTGGAAGTCAGGGGCGGGGGGGAGCCGGCGGCGTGCTGTAGCCCAAAGTAGTGCTGATAGGTTGAGCGGCCTTTCACCTGTTGCTGGCTGGTTCCCATCTGTGTTAACAGCTTCCAACTGGCCTCATTATTGGGGAAACTGGAGGCCTTTGGAAAGAGCCCTCAAGCAGGGTCTGCACACGGCCCCGGAGCCTCGCAAGGGCGCGTTTAGGCTCCGTGTTGCGAGGCAGAGCGGGGGGAGAGGCCGGTGTGGGCTGGCTGCTGGCGTGCGGCTCGGCGCTCTCCCATAGTGCAGCCTGTGACTGGCGACTCATCCTCTGGAGCCTCAGTTTCCCCGTGTGAAAGGGGTGTGTGTGTATGTGCGTGTGTCGGGGGGCTGGAAGGGGAAAACCACAAGTTCACCTACATGTAAGGCTGCAAGGATTATGGAAAGAAGGAAAACAAAACTTTTCATCTGTATTTGTTTTTATAGCGTGCATCTTGCTTTAGACCGGTCCTTTCGGGCGGTTGCTGGTTTCCCTTCCTGCCTTTGTCCTGGCAGGTGGCCCTCTCCCTGGCCCCGTTCTCTGTGTTCCCGCAGCTCGGAGTCTGCAGAGGGCAGTCTAGTCCTCCAATCCCAGCCCCTCGCTCCCCAAAGTGTGGTCCGTGGACTGTTGGCATCGCATTCCCAAGAACGGACTCAGAACAAAACAACAAACAAGCAAAAAACGGGACCGGGTGCCAAGATACGTGGACAAAGATGTTCATTGCTGTGTTGTTTATTGTATTGAAAAAATGGAAACAACCTTCATGTCCTACTGGGCATGGGATAAATACATTACAGTATATCCAAACAATGGAACAATGGGCAACTATTCAGAATGTTTATATCGTCAGGGGGAGAGGCCTGTCTTATATTCAGGCAATAAATATAGATAACAAAATAACACGTGTGCTGTAAACTTACTCACCTAGAAGCCTTTAGAAGGCTAGAAGAATACATCAGATTGACAAGTACAGATATCTGTGGGAAGACGTGGGATTGAGGGGACATTTTTATTTTCTCCAAATTTCGGTTTGAACAGTCATCACGTGTATTGCGGAGAGAGATGACGACACGCATGTTTGAGAAAACATGAGGCCTGGAGGACTGCTGGGAATAAACGAGGTCGGCCCCTCCCCGGCTCGCTCCGCCAAGCGGGGCTTTCCACGTGGGGCCCCTCGCCGGTCCGGCCCCGGCCCTGCCTCAGTCGGCTGGAGCGGGGAGCCTGCCCAGTGGGAGGTTACATGCCTGTAGGAAAAGCCACAGAATTGCAGGTGCTTTCTGTTGTCTGTAAAACCTGGGGCAAAGGTTACGGCGTGGGTCTGAGAAATCTCTGGGCGGGAGGTAGCCTGGCCTGCTGCGGGTGGGCTCCTGAGTGGAGAGACGGCTGCCGCCTGGGGACCCCAGGAGCAGCGTGGGGGCGGAGGAGGGAGTTCCACAGAGCAGGGGGGGACGCAGGAGAGGCTCATGGGTCTGAGCTCCAGGGACGGAGCATCCTCGTTGTTCACGGCAGATGTTGAACAGAAACTTCAGGGTGAACCTGAACTGACAGAGGACATTCAGTAGCAAGGGATAACGGCTACCTGTCGCCATAGCGACGGAGCGAGTGCTGAGAAACAGCTGTGGCGCTTCGCTTGTCTGAGTTGTGGCACGTTAGAGAGAAGGAAGGGAGGCCAGTGTCGCTGTGGCCCAAGGGTGAGGGGCAGTGTGGGGTGCAGTGGGGCCAAAGAGGTGGGCAGGAGCGAGACCAGGGTGGGCCGTGGTGAGAATCTGATTTGTTCTGGGCGTGGTGGCCCAGGAAAGGGCACTGGAGGTGCCTCGTGAGCCCCGGGAATGCTGGAATACCCCTGGCCCCTCTCCGAGCTGGGACTTACCAGATAAACATCTCAAGCATGCATGGGAATTCCCACATAAGGCCCAGGATGTGGTCAGGTAAACAGAAGGTCATCACTCAGCCCTCTATGCTAACAAGAGCCACAGACACAGAGGGGAGCGGAAGAGGAGAGGTGACAGAGAGTGGCGGGGATTTCCACAGCGCCCTTCGCACGCCGAGGAAAGGCCAACCTGGCGACAGAGGTGCCAGGGTGGGAAAAGAAGGGACATCGTTGAGGACTAGTCAGTGAGCTTGGTTGAAATCCCTGCCAGGTACCAGACAACTTGTCAAGCTTGTCCAAGCCTCAGTTTCTGCCTCTGTAAAATGGGTGTAAGAAATAGAGAACACCTCAGAGGACTGTTAGGAAATTAGCGAGTAAAATATGCTTAGCACAATGCTTGGGGTGCGGTGTGTGCCCCATCACTCCTCCAGCCAGGGACGCTACACCCCTTCCAAAAAAACCCCCATGGACACCAGGCTGTGGGTGGCTGCTACATCACATGTTTATGTTCTTCTGTGCTTTCAATGATGTATGTCTTGCCTCCTCTACTTGACCTTTGAGATCAGAGAGATGACTCCTCATTGCTGCAAAATGGCTGCAGGGGCTCCCGGCCTCACATCCCCTCAGCTTCCTGTTCAGAGAAAAATAGAGCTTTGAGCTTCCCTGGCCTGATTGGGGTCAAATTCTATCTATGAATGAACTGTGGTACCCAGAGCATTAGCTTAGACTTGGGATTGGCAAACATTTTCTTGGCAGGAAGATGATAAATAGTTTAGGCTGTGAACAATATGATATCTATTACAACGATCAACTCTGCCTTTAGAGCATGAAAAGTGCCATAGACCATATATAAACGATTGGGCATGGCTGGCTTCGAATCACACTTTGCTTACAAAAGCAGCCGACTGGCCTGTGGGCAGTGGTGTGCTGACTCCTCTGGCTTAGACCCATTAGAACCCCATCTCTGGAGAGAGATGGGCCCTCACCAGAGGGACCGAGTGTGGGGAGAGGCCGCAAGAAAGTTCAGGGCACTATTTTAACCATGGAAAATGGTTAAGTTGGAGGGGCAGAAAAAGGCAACTTACGGCCTCCAAAGAGGATTGTCAAATAAGGGTCCCCTAGCCATCAGTCCGTCTTGCTCCGTGCATCTAAGTAGCGAGAAGAAAACCAGGTTTGCCTGCTGAGAGAACCACCTTCCTCCCGAGAGCTCCTCCCGAGAGCTCCTCCCCGCCTCTTGGGCGAGAAGGGGGTTGGCTGGAAAGCCCTCCGCACGTGCATGCCCTCATCTTTCCCGAGCCCTTCCGTGATGATTTCAGCACCTTCCTGTGAGGCGGGGGTGCTGAGCGTAACATCACTCTCGTTTTACAGACGGAGTCACGCAACCTCTAGGTGTGAGGGGGGAGCCTTGACGAGAGAAACAATATATCCTAAATACGGGCCACACAGAGTTAGCCGCCCACACGCACAGTACTGCGGCCCACCCCATCCTCACGGCAGACATCAGTAATCCACCCCCGCGCTCCTTCCCGCTGAGCCCAGATGGTGTCTCAGAGTCTTTGCCGCAGCCGGCCTCTGGTGGCTCAGGGTGGGCGCCTGAAAGGAAGCTCACTTGTTATCTCGAGTTGACCATTTGTGGAACTACCGACTGAGGCAACAACCCCTTCCCCCTGCCCCGTAGCTGTTCTCATCTGCCGGGGTAATGCTCGTCTCCTGCACCTGGATTCCAGGTGGATGTCGTAGGTGCTGATCCCGACAGGGTTCGGCCTCAGCTGCAGCAGACGATTCCCTGCGGCTTCCCCCAGGCCTGATGCTGACAGACACGAGGACTCGCTCCCTGCATTTCTGCAGGCGTCCCAGGGCCCTCTCCGATGCCCCGGGAGCCTGCTAGGTGGCACCCAAGCTCTGTCTAGAAGTGCAGGGACCGAATCAAAGGACAATGGGAGCCTCTGCCTAAATGCTCCAGTGTCCCAACCCCCAGGGTGGTAGTTCTGCGGGGGGGAAGGGGGGCGTTCTGTGTGCTGCTCAGGATGTCCTGGCAAAATCTAGACCCCGTTGCCTGTGGCAGAGACTTTGATAGTAACGTACATAAAACTGGCTTTTCTCTTCCTCATTTGTTCACTCCTACTTCTTGGGATCGCTTTTCAGATAAATCACTTGCCCACGAGTCCCTGAGCTGGGTTCTGCCTTCAGGAAGATACCAGCTAGGACACCCAGGACCACTAGGAGGACTCTGGGTCCCTGTTTTACCTATTAGAAATGTCCCCAAGGCCACCAAGGTCTTTCTGATTCTGGAAGCCACTGTCCTGCCACCAGGCAGCCCGACCCCGCCGGCAGGACTGCAGGTCACGGGGGTGGGGGGCACCCCCGGTGGCGTCCTGTGTGGTCAGCGCGGCGTTCCGGTCTGGGGAAGATGCTCACCGGCCTGGACACGGGGGCAGCGAGCCAGGGTTCTCTCTAGAAATAGCCTTCCTCCCTGTCATCCCCTTCAGGATCGACCACGCTCACCGCAGGAAACACCGCCTGTGTTTCAGAATTTCTAGGTCGTCGAAGCACTCTGCCGGACCCGATCCCACGAGAGGAGCGTGGCCAGGGCCAGCATCGCAGAGCCCACGGCTTGGAGACAGTGAGCGGGCGCCCCTCCACCGTGCGCTGCAGCGGTGCCCATCCAGGCCGCGCTGAGACACGGAAGAGGGTCGAGGGTGTGGCCGAGCGATGCCCCTTAAAGCACCGTGGGAAATCCCTGGCTAGCAATTCCTGCACGGAGGCTGAAAAGCGTGTCTTTCATTGACTATTCCGTTCCCAATGCAGGTCTGCTTGGTCAGAGGCCAGCGTGGCTGGGTCCCCTTTCTGACGGTCAACAGATGCTCAGTTGCCAACTCGTCTGAAAAGAAAGAGGGGCCCTAGGGCTGTGCAGGCTGCCGAGGCTAAAAGGACGCCTTCCGAAACCCCTTCCAACTGGGCAGGGCTTGAGTGTGGCCAGCCTCGGGGGGCGTAGTGTACTGAGACAGTGCAGGTGTGGGTCACGTGACCTGGGCCACCCGTTTGACCACCGCCGTGGAGAGGCCTGTGTGACTGGCGGCTCCGGCAGAACTGCAGTCACGCCAGCTTAACGCCAGGGGACACGTTCTGAGAAACGGGGTGCCAGGTGGTTTCTCGTTGTGGGAATACCTGGAGTACACCTGCACAAACCTAGGTGGTGCTGCTGTCATTCTGTGCGCTCCACTTTCCTAGGATGGCTGGTGAGCGCAGTGGGTCTGTTCACACCGGTGTCATCGTGAACACACGAGTAATGGGTTGTATGGTGCACACCAGCTGCGGCGTCGCAAGGCAATAGGAATTTCTGGGCTCCCTTGTAGCTAACGGGACCACCGTGGTACATGCGGTCCGTCGAAGTGTCCTCGTGGGGCACATGACTGTACATGGAATTCGAGGGCAGCCGTGTCCTAAAACGCCGTATGTGTGTGAGAAACACCTTTCTCAGAAAAAAACAAAGCAACAGCAAACAAATCCCGGGAGGCCGGGCGGACGGTGACGGTGTTACAGCCACACACCCATCCCCTCTCCGCCGCTCCCGCTGGCACAAGGCAATCTGTGTTTGCGCTCGGTAAGCACGGCCCTGCCCGGACCTGCTGGAGATGTGGGTAGGGCTGGGGCAGCCTGGGATTCGGGCGGAGACACGTCAGAGATCGAATCCCAGTGTCTCCCTCTCCTGGCTGGGTTACTTGGGGCAAAGGACAGAACCTCTCTGAACTTCAGTTTCCTCGAGCGTGAAGAGAGGTCGTAGAGCTGCTGGGTGGGGCAGCTGTGAGGATGGAGTGAACAGTGCACCAGTGAGTGGTGGCTGGTATAGTAACAGTGACTGTTATATTGTTATCTTCATCATAGGTGTCAGTGTCTGGGGGACTGAGGTGGATGGATAGGGAGGAACCCCAAGAAATGAACCGGAGACTCTCGCGGTGCTGGGTTGGATCAGAGAGGATCTAACCCAGTTACGGCATTTTACAGTGGGGAGACTGAGGCCCACTGGGTGGCTCTGCCGGCGTTAGGGGCACGAGGCGGGCCTGAGGGACAGGTACAGACGAGGCCTTTGCAGGAGACCGAACCAGGAGCCCGGTTCCTGATTAGGCCGGGAGGCCTCCAGCCAACTGTCACCACCTGGTCTTTGCAGGGAAGCCCCTCCCCTGTCCTCGTTACCTAAGGGCTTTTTGAGCAGGCACAAGATCTTAGAAATCATTTATGGATCTTGCTCCCGACATGCCAAGTGGAAAATCGTTTTTATCCCTGTGTCCACTCTGATCGATTGTTCATGCCTGCCTGGAGTTCTGTGTTTCAGAAGCCTCGGGGGACTGCTCTGGGCTTGGTGGAGTGTGCTGCCATCCGTTAGCAATGTCTGCTGTGGATCCCTTCAGGGGAACAGCATCCCCTTTTCCTGTTGGTCACCTTTGACCTCTTGGGGCACCAGTCTCCAGATGTCTGGACTCACCTGAGTCCCCAAACCAGTCCTCTGTCATTATTAGGATGACATAAAATATCAGTTCTGCTGCTGCTACTCAGCACAAAATATAGGTATTTTTCCCCCTCTCTCCTTCTCCTCTTTCCCCTCAACACTGGTTTCTCCCAGTCTATCTCACAAGCATCTTGAAGGACCAGTTAGCCCCATCTGGAAACCTGATTGACCAATTCAGTAGGTTCTTTTGCCTCGGGCTGAAACCGGAGTGTCAATCAATTCCCTGAGGGAGGATTTCTCAAAATGCAGCCTGGGAGTGGCTGTGGGTCTCCCGTCTCCAGAGCTGCTGGTGAGGAGCAGGTCTCTGGAATCCGCCCTCTCTGCTCGCCTTGCTCCTGGGTGCGGCATCGGGAGGTGGCGCCGTCCCTCGTAAAAGGCTGGGAGCGCTGTCTGGCCAGGGCGGAGAGAGTTCCCTGGCACTGTAAAAGGAGCCGGGGTGCCGGGGTGGCTGGCGCTGCTGATTTCAGCCGTAACCTGCAGGTCCCAGCTTCCTTCGGCCAAACCCGCCCCCAGTTATTTTTAGCACGGGGCTGTGGAGGACACCGTGGGCCAGCCCTGGTGGGGAGGGCTTTGCCGTTCTGGCTGGACTGGTTATTTGCATATGGCTTTGGGGCCTCGATCCCCTCAGCTGTGACCTGGGTAAATGAGCACGCCATCATCGTCCCCTGTGCCGTTAAAACCACCGTCACCGCCCTCATCGTCTTTATCATTCTGTTCGCCGTAACCACCATCACCTCTCATTCTCATCATCATCATCTCCATCATCACTGCTGTCACCACCAGCATCATCTTCATCAGCATTTGTACCGTCACTGCCGTTGTGATCACCATCATCACCATTGCCATCATCACTACCCACCATCATCATCTTCATCACTGTTTGTACCGTCACTGCCGTTATGATCACCATCGTCGCCGTTGCCATCACCACCACCCACCGCCACCGGGGCGTCCTCAGTCTCACTCCGGGACTTGGTCCTGAGCGTCCTCTGTGAGCCGGGCACTCCGCCGTTCACGGCATGGAGCGTCTTCCTGTCCGGTCCTCACAGCGCCCTCCAAGGTCTTCACCTCTGCGGTGAAGGTCTTCACCCACAGGTTCTGCGGTTTTAAGTAAAACGACGTGTGATGGAACCAGCTTCCCCCCAGGCGAAGCCACGTGCGCAGGGTTAAGTTTCCATGGCACCGCGTCAGCGTCACAGCCAAATGGTGTTGAACAGGGTGACGTTGTTTGAGGACCTGCCGCCTTAGGAATGCCACTGTCACTCCCGTTCCACCGGTGGGGAAACCCGGCCGAGCGCGAGGCAGAGCCTCAGTCAGACCCACGTGCCTTTGTTCTTCACAGCCCAGTCGTGCAGCCCCTCTCTCGGCTCCCTCTTGCGGTCCGTTCCAGCTTAAAAAAAAAAAAAATCCTAGTGTCTTTTCAAGCTTTGCCATCTCCAAGTCCAGAGAGAGCCTCTGATGGTTTCTCAGAAACACGTTTCTCGGTGGAGCCAAGAGCGTTGAAGGTTAAGGTTATTTTATGGCCCCGCCGTTCTGTGCGTGGACCTCCGTGACTTCGGTCAGGACAAACCGAGGCCCAGGGGCACAGGCCTGGTCCAAGGCCCCACGGCAAACCAGGGCCGGCCCTGGAGGCCAGGCTGTTGTCCTCCGGGGGTGGGGGGAGGAAGATTGGCCACATGTCCCTGGATTAATTTCCCCCGCGCTCCAGGAGGGCAGGACGAGGGAGGCAACATTTCAGATCCGTGGGTCTGAGTTCAAAATCTTACTCTTCACTGTTGTGTGACCTTGGTTGGTGAGTGGCTGAACTCTCCGGGCCTCAGTTGCCCTGTCTGTAAAGTGGGGATTATAGTACCTGCCTTACTGCAGGCCCATAAGGATGGAGAGATGTATTACCTTATTTAAGGCGCAGTCCTGGGGTGTAGGGAAGACTGGCGGTTCCATCATGAGTATAGTGACTATTTTTATTGCTGCGTAATCTGGTTCATAAATATAGATCCCAGAGAATACACAACTACTGTATCTTGTATTAAATTAATTACTTCTCACAGCTTTAAAAATAGTCACTTCCCTCCACTGTACCATTCCAACGGGAAGCAGAAACCCAATACAGAGGGAAACGAACCCGGAATTCGCGTTCCAAGCGCAGACTTGCCGTGCGGCGAGGTGTTGCTGGAGCCGTGTGGGCGGCTGCCGCCCGGCGGGGTCCCCCAGCCGACATCCATGCGCAGCTGAGAGGTCGACTTCTGTCCCCCGGTCAAATTATTAATTAGTTGCCTCATCCACTAATTGCTAAGCACTCAGTCAAATCGGGTGACCAATTCAATGTGGACCGGACAACGGCGAAAAGCTTCCTTCCCTGCATTTTTCGGCTGGCTGCGGGCCATGATCCGGGGACGGGACCTGAGAACGAGGCCTCGGACCTCGCCCGAGCACGGAAAGGGCTGTCTTGCCTTCGTTCCTCCCTCTGCTCCGTTCCCTATAATAAAAGATGGGCAAAAAAAAAACCAAAACTCTTTCTCATTTTAAGATGGGAAGAAAGAGCTTGAAAGTCTACCCACCTCTATTAAAAGGAAAATATTAGCTGTTAAATGCCTTCTCTATTGGGTGCTTTGACTTATTAGTAATAATCACCAGGCATTTTTTGGGTGCAGTTCTCTTAGGGATTCTTTGTCGTCGAACCCACCGGATGTCAACAGTGGAATAAAAGGTGCTGTCACAAGGTGCTTTTAAAAATCTCTGTATTTTTATGCAGCTTCTTGCTCTTAAGGATCCCCAGATCTTTTGCAAACATCCTCTGGGACAGGTTCCGGGATGGAACGCCGTGAACACCGTTGTGGTTTTCAAAAGGCCGAGGGTTCAGGTGCAGAGAGACGGGGCAGTTTTCCGGAGAGTAACGAGCACTCCCCCAGCCTCTGCCTTTGGCACAGACCCCCGCACAGACGCCAAGAGGGAGACACAAAGAGGAAACACGGTCTGTCTGCCGGCTGGGCTCGTCGACCGGGCTGGCCGAGAGCAGGTACTTTCTCTTTCTCCGGGGAACCCTGAACCCAGAGGTTAGGTCACACACTCGAGCCACTGAGCCCCTCACACTCCCCCAGCAGAGTGGGACCCCAGTCTGGTGGCTGGGTCTCCCCTTTCCTGTCTGAGGGCCCCCTCGGGAAACCAAAACAAACACGGCACAGGCAGTTTGGCTTTGCATATGTGGGGGGGGACTCCCTGGCACCACCCTGCACCCCGAACACACTTCTGATTTGGTTTCATTGGCTAGTGAAAAGAATCACTGAATAATAGTCAAGAGCCAAGCAGTGACCACGAATTCAGGTAAATTAGCTTCAGTTCTTCTGTAGACGGTCCTTCCTCTGTGGACTTTGAGCTTTAGAAAATAAAGCCTCCTAACCACTTAGCCCCTCCACCCCACTTCCCCCAAGCCTTTAAAAAAAGGGTTTTTCCTCCCTTTCTAAATCTCCTCGAGAAAGAGTTCCTTTTCTTTCCTACACAAGGGTTGAGGGAATTAAATTTGCCAAAATATCCTCACATCGGTGCATGCAAGAAAATTCAGTGAAAACCCAAATTAGGTGCATAAAAAAAAAAAGTTGTGTTGTTGAGACTGTTAAAATATGCAGACGTACACCAAGAGGGACCTTCAAAGCCCATTTTAATAACTAACTGCTTACCTGCTCAGAGCATTTCCTCACAGCTTCCCGTTTCACCCCAGCCCCAAATACTTAAAACGTAGTTAAAGTTTAAGCTTTTAGTCCCTGAATGCTGCAACAGGCTCTTGCACAGAAGCCGGTGTCCATAAAACCTACAAGCCCGGTTTTCCATTACTCTGTTGTAATTAGCAATCCAGTAGTAGATTAATGGCCTGGAATCCACAAATGGTGTGGAACAACAGGGCTGAAATATTTAGAAAGGGCTCCTGACAGCGTGCTGGGCTCTGTAATTTGGTTTCTGTAACTGAAACGCACACAAAGGCGTGACACCCTGACGGTGAATGTTTTTCTTAAGCACAGCCAGAAAGAGCTCCATTGACAAATCTGGGGGTCCCCCCACCCACCCCCCTTCTCCACATTTCAGTGGATCCATTGTTTTTTCCTTTTGATTGTGTTTGACGGCCTCAGTTTCTCTCAGCTTGGAAACGCCGTGGTTCTGGGAGTCTTCTCCTCCTCTTAAATTCTCTCCTCATTGCAAAAGGAATTCAGTTTCTCCAGAAAGCCTGTCATGTCGGCCCCTGACTGGGACTAAAATGCAATATATGTATTTCAGGCGGCGCAGGACAAGGGCTGGGAAAGATATACAATGTGCCCAGGGAAACCAAAGAAGAAACAGAAATGGCAACCCTCCCAAGGCCGGCTGATGTAACTTGGGTGTTTAGGCACCAGAGGCTGGAAGTCGGGGCATTTGAGGTTCGCCCTGACTTCTGCTCGCTTCCATCTGCTGCCGGCTCAGGGGCACGGCGGTGTGAGTTCTCAGCAGAGCGTCAGCCGGACTTTGAATTTCCTGGGTTTTTGCTGGATTGTATCACAGTGAAACATTATATTCTTCCCCCTCACCAAAAATACCTAATTTCCTTTACAAAGACTTAAAAAAAAAAACCCATATTTTTCCCACCAAGTTACAAGAAAACACACGTTATCTCTCCCCATAGGGCATTATCTATTATTGGGTATTTTGGAGAGCTAAAAACATGCATGAAAATAATGTTCTGAACCTGTTTATTGTGCTCTGTCAGATAAAAAAAGCTGATTTTGATTTATTATTTCATGTAGATATTATGTAGGCATTTGTGTTTGACATTTCCTGAGAAATATTTCCGCTTCTGAGGACTCTTAAAAAAAATGCATATTTTAAAAGACTTTGGTGTTTTTTTTCTTTCTGTTTTTGTATGTGTGGTGGAGGATGGGGGCAGTGGCATTTAAGGTTCTTTATGCTTAAGATGTTTATTAACTTAAAAGAATTTACTGGGAAATTATAAACTTTATAAAAGGCAGACATTTCTTGAGAGTCAATTGCTTACAATAATCCAAAAGAATTACAATAATTCTTTTTAAAAAATCCATTTTCCATTCTTTCTTCCTATAATTATGGAATGTTTTAAATATGAGTGATTACACCTTGACGTATCTCGTGATTTAAAGGGGACCTTTGGGAATGACACTAAAGTGGTTTCTGCATTTCGTAGGTCAATTAAATCAAAAGCATTAAAAAAAATAAGTATACAACTGGATTTGTTATTCTTTCAAAATCAGTCATACATATAGAGCCTTTATAAGGGCTGGGGGGTGGAGAGTGGGTGAAGTTTCAGATTGGAACGAAGTTATAACCCACATCAGGAAAATTGGCCCTTTAATGAAAGAAATGAAAAAAACTTAATCACCAAAACCCCTCCGAAGTGACACTTCAAATTACATCAGAACTCTACACGGTAATTCAAAAGGAGAGCCTTTCATCTGAAAAATGAAATACTTAATGATTTCAATGAGTTCGTACCTCCCCAAATTTGAGATCTGCACAGTGCCTGGATTTCTTTTATGGCTCAAACATATTTATGGAAATGATTCTTTCTCTTGCTCCCCCCAAACCCCCTTCCTTTGACATGAAGGTAATTTGTTTTTTCTGGAAGAGTTGGGAGGTGGAGACGCGCGGGTGTAGTTATAAAAAAATACCAAATGGCATTTCCTAGCTATCTGAGAGTATTAACATCCCAGCGGTCAGGTCTGCCCAAAGGCGGAAGGCATAGCTTAAGATCATTTTTCTCAGCTGAGCTGCAGTGATTTGAATGTATTTGTCTGAGAAAAAAAAAATAGGGGATGAAAAGAAAAAAAAAATTGAAATTTACGAAGAGCACCTAATGAACTAGTTAACATTCTTACTATCAGGAAAGTCTAAGCCATTCATAAATAAACAATTTCAAACCGCCTTCACCCACAGGCGCACACTCTCCCTTTCAGCTCCCTTTAGCAATTTGGAGTACAGGAGATTAAAGTCTTTTGGAAATTTCCAAGGTCAGACCTCAACTAAAATAGGATTAAGGGGGTAAGGGGGAAGGAAAAAAAAAATGAGGAGAAGGGTTTTTATTCCCTCCTTCCCCCTACTCCTAACCATTGGGAGTAAATTGGAAGTTATTTCTCGCAATGCCCCTCTCCCCTGGCCAGTGGCAGCCCTTCAAAGGAGCCGAGGTTGTTTAAAAACTTCCCAGTCCCCTTCTCCTCCCTTCCCCTCCCCACTGGAAGGAAAACCGGGGTGGAGAAGTTCAAGGGGAAGCTGGGGTCCCGTCCAGGCCGAGTACTCCAGGGGGCACTGTGACGTTGAGGACTTGGGCTGCAAGAGGCAGCTGGTTTGATCACTGCTGAGGGGGGAAAAATGCTCTACGTTTGCAACCATTTTCTCTTCAGATGTTCCCAGCCAGGATTCCAACAAAGGAAATGGAAAAGGGAAACCTGCTATTTTCCCCTTCGTCTTTCTGTGCCCCATGTGTAATGTTTAATTTCGGGACCAAGGACACAAGGCTTTGAATAGGAAACAACACAAATAAAACAGCTCGGTCAATGTTTCTCATTCTCCCTTCCCTTCCTCCCTCCCTCCCTCCTTCCCTCCTTCCTTCCTTCCTTCCTTCCTTCCTTCCTTCCCCCCCTCCCTCCCTCCCTCCCCCTCTTTTTTCTTTTTTCCTACCCCCCTCTGTTTCCTTCTTTCTGTTTTCATGGTTCCTTCCTTCCCCTCTTCTTCCCTCCTTCTCTTTTTTCTAATTCTTCTCTGGAAATAAATCACAACAGAAATCACATCTTTCTACCTACCTTGGTTGTGTTTCTTCTTGTCCTTAATCTGATCCATTCTTTTTAAAAAATCTCCCTGGACGCAGCTCGCCTGCTCATTCATCGGATTCGAGCAAGGAGCACTGTCTCTCAGTACCTTGTGACAGATCTTACCAGTAATTATGTGGCAACTTCAAAGCAAAACTATTTTGTTTGTGTGCGTTCCCCGTCTCTTTCTCTCTATCTTCCTGCACACACACACACACACACACACACACACGCTCCCAACCCCACTAAATCCAAACAGAAAATCCTTTTCAAACAGGGCAGAAAATTGAGTTGAAGTTAGCAGCTGGTATTTCAAATGTATGATGATTGCTAGAACCTCCCCAAATTTCTGGGGAAATAATGAAAGAATCCTGTAAAGAAACAGCACTTTAAAAAAAAAAAAATGAAAGAAAAGAAATAGAACTTCTTATTTGACTAGTTTCAATTAAAAATGTTTTTTGATCTTGCCTCAGAATGTCAACATTTTAGACCAGGGATCAACGACACAAAAAGAGTTTGAGACACACATTTGAGTGGGGTCTGCCAGAACTGAATCTGACGGTGGCATGTTCTAGTTCCCAAAGTGACTCGGCCCTAGCAAACTTGTGCCTTCAGAAAGGCTACTGTGTGGCAAAGAGCAACCCTTTTAAATAATATTTTTATATCTTAAAACATCACCCCCCCACTTCCAATTCTGCCGCGTGTCTTCCTGCTTTTCAATAATCGGAGGAGCCGGGTCTCCAGGTTTCAAAGGAAAATAACATTCATTCAGTAACGTACTGAGCAACAAAGCTGAATGTTTCATTGACGAGATGTTTTCCAGGGATTTTTGACTTTATTATAAATGAGGTTGTTTTTCTTCTTCTTTTTTTTTAATCTCAGGAACTAAAAATACTAGAAAGGAAGGAAATCAATGAAGAGGCTGAAAATACTAAGAACTATTAGCCAAATCCTCCCCTTTCAGAAGGACCGGAGCGTGTGGGAGCGTGTGGGAGCCTGTGAAGGTCTGAGCCAGCACGAAGGGAGTTGACTTCTAGAATCCCAAAGATGTGCGCGGGGCCGGGAGCTTACACGCATCCAGGCAGAGCACGAGGCGCTCGTGAGCGTGGCGGGCTGGGACACGTATGTGTGTACATGCAGTCTGCGCCATCTCCCCATGCATGTGTCCAGACCTGTGTAGCTGCTCACCGGGGAAGGCACCCACAGGCTGCAGTCGGAAGGAAAACATCTGACTTTTGTACACGATCAGCACGCTTCCCGCAAACACTGCAGATAAAACACACATCGCACGTCCTTTTCAAGAAGGACATACTGTCCCTGCTGCCGATGTTTTGCCGGTACGTCGTCCGGGTTGAACCCCGAAAGAGGGCAGGCACATTCTGCTCCAGAGAAGCACCCTTTGGCGTGAGACGTTCCGCGTTCTCACTTAGGACGGGCGCCGTGCGCTAGGCAGGACAGCGCCTGTGTCTTCTCTGGACGCTAGCGGACGAGCACAGCAACAAGAAATGGAGTGGCCCGGGGGGAAGAAATGAGCCCAGACGAGCTCCAAGCAGAAATGCTTATTTTTTGTGTGAAACATAACAACCTACCCACGAAGAATATACATTTGTGAGCTGTGTTCTTGCTCCTTTGGAAACGGGCTCATTTACTTCAGCCGTTACTTTCCATTTCCTTTATTTATTTATTTTTGGGGGCCTTTGTTGTGTTAAGTTCTGTAAACTTGCCGAAGGTCGTAAACCCCTTTGCAAATTGTGACGTGCTGATGGAGGGGTCTGGGTTAATAGTGCGCTAAACCAAAGTTCCAGAGAGTTGTTATTATTATTATTCAGCAGTGTAACACTTGAACAGCAACAAGGACACGATAATAATAATAAAAGCAATTACAAGCGATCTCTCAGATTTCTGATTTTTGCCTTTAAATACCTAAAAACGAGTGGAAGAGAAGAAGGCTTTATTTCTAACTGCCTATGCCCAGCAGTAGGATATTCATGCAGCAAGAATCAATTGTTTCCATGCCTGAAGCTAACATGAAAATTTTTTTTTTGCCGTTTTGAAACGGGGGACACATTTACTGGGGACTGAGAGGCAGGATGCTGTCTTATCACAATGGCCAGCAGATGGCACTCTGCCCCTGGTTACTACTCCTCGGCCTGACTTCGGTGCCTTCCCTGGCCTAGCGTGGACAGGCGCTTGGGGCTGATTCCGTGCCGTCCACGGTGTCATCAGCAGGCCTAGAGCAGGAGAAAAGTACCCGAGGCAAGGAGCTGTGTTTGTGGGCCTGGCTCGTTTTTGAGAAGCTTGTTGGAGCTAAAGAAGCGCCCGATCCCTTGATGATGGTGTGTTCTGGCTGGCCACCCTAGGGCAGAAGGCAGGGCTTTGTAAGATCATCCCAGTCCTTCCGGCCTTTGGGGGGAGAAACGGATTCTTCCATTAATGGTGTCATTTCAACCCCTCCACCCACCCTGTGGTCATGAGAGACATTTTGGTTTTCCTCAAACCTTTGAACCAAGGTTTGTTTGTTGAGTGTGCATTGTAACAGCGCGAAGGCTCGTGGAGGAGCGAGAGAGATGAGTGTACGTGTGTGTGCACACACGTGTATATGTGGGCAACATTGTTAGAAACAGGGAAGGTGACCGACACACAAATACAATAGTCAAATGGCCCGGATGCTACATGAAGGGGAAAAGGCAAGATAGACCGTGATTATAGAGTCCGAAGATTCAAGTCAGAGCTGGAGACACGTGAACCATCAATGGCTTCTCCTTGGCCACTTCGCAGCGGGAGAGGTTCCGAGGCAAATTACAGGTTAGACGCCCAAGTGCTGTAATTTCTGGGGCAAGTTCGGTTGCTGCAGAGCGTTGGAAATCGGTCCGTTTTCCTAATCTGAGGAGTGTTTGGCCACCGCGCCCTGCGGAGGAAGGGGAAGAAAAGGAAGTTTTCATTTTTGTGGAGGCTTCAAGGTTTTCATAACACAGCTTCCAAATGTAGTCTGAAAACCTCAAGAAACTGGAACTCAGCCAAGGAGAGCCAGCGAGGCGCAGGACCAGGAAACGGTGGCGATCAGGAATGCATTAACAACAGAAATAACAAACCTGCTCCGCGGCGCATCCTGGGGTGGACGTAACCCAGCCTTTGTTTCTCGGGCGCTCCCGAGCGCCACGTTTGCACGAGGCCGTAAAGCCTGTTTCTGTCTGCGCAGCGTGCTGTCGCAGGGCTACAGAATGGGAGCTGGGAAAGCCAGTGGTCCTCCTGCCGCCCCGCAGTGAAGGAGGCAGTTCTCTCCAAAGCAGGAATAATAGTTGTTGGCCATAGGTACTTTGTTAAAGCCGGGGGGGCATGCTGGGTGCTTTGCATAGAACATCTCATTTCATCGTCAGGGAAATTCGTGGGGAAAGTCTATTATTGTCCCGCTTTACAGACAAGGAAACTGGTCGCAGAGAGGTTAGGTCACTTGCCCAAGGTCACACAGCCTGCAAGAGGCAAGGTGGAGTTCAGACACCCGGCGGAGGGAGCTTCATCCCGGGCTATCTTAGCCTGATCTTCAAGCACAGCTTTGGAGGCAGCAGGGGTTCTCCATTCATGAGGGACACCCATGGCGCCGACAGTGTACTTGCAGTTTCCTTAGGGTGATGGCCCCGGGGAGGAGAGGCCTGAGACGCTGAGTCGCAGCAGTGTAAACTTACTGTCCTCACGGGACACCGTGGAGGTGGGGGCTGAGAGAAGCCAGCACTTCCTGTTCAGCAGTGACCTTGGCACCGCAGTCCTCAAACGGCAGGAGGAAAACCACAGCCCGCTTACCCGATCTGGTGCCCGATACCTGGGACAGAGCACACAGGGTGCAGTGGCGTTTTCCTGGAACTCCGGGATTTCCAGGCTGTGAGGTTCTTCGCCAGCCCTTTCCCACTGCACCTTTGTGACTCGGCGCCGGCGGGCGCTCGGGCCGTTGCCGGACAGGAGTACAGCCAGAGCCCGGTGGCAAGGAGGCGGGAGCGCTCCTGTCCCAGGATCTCGACCTTCACGTTTCTGTGCCTTCTCGCCCCGCCTGCTCTGTGACCTCGAAGGCTTCTTCCAAGTGGCTTGTCTGGGAAGCCGAACTGGCTGTGTGAGGCTGTGTAGGACAGTGTTAAACAATGTTAGCTTGCATGGGGAACTATGGGTAGCACGGTTGGGCTGCAGTGACCTGGAAAGTACAAGGTGATTTCCTGGTGGGAGCCCTGGTCGGTCTGACTTAGTCTTCTGTGCACCCTGGGGTTGGGGGCTGGCAGTTGCCAGATGCCTGCCTTTCTTACGATGTGCAGTACTCTGCAGCTCAGCCGTCGTACTGCGGAATGCTGAAGTGCTTTCTACTCCGTCTCTGTGTTCTCTGCAGGGTCCTCCCCCGGGCATGTATTTATCCCGTTCACACAACCACTGTTCGTGGAGGGCCTGTTGCAGGCCAGGCTCGGAGACTCAGCACCTAAGGGATTCAGGTGCAGTGAGGGTGATGAAGAAATAAACGGACATCTCTGATAGGGCCATCAGTGCTGGAGGGGGTCAGCTGTGATTGTGCTGGGGAGGGCATCTAATTCAATTCATTGGGTGGGGAGTGGAGGGGAGGAGCAGGGAAGGCTTCCTGGAGGAGGTGACATTGTACTTGAAACCTGACACTGAGTAGAATTAACCAGGTGAAGAAGGTGGGACAGAGAGGATGTTTCAGGGAGTGGGAAGAGCACACCCAAAGGGGCCAGTGGTGAAGAGAGGAAGCAAGAGGCTGGAAGTTGTCGGTGAGCTATTGGCTGAGGGTCAGGCAGAGCGCAGGTCAGAGAGTGGGCAGAGTCAAGGTCTGTGAGCCATGCCAAGGCGTTCGTGCTTCATCCAGACGGCAGCGGGGAGCTATGGAAGAGTTGAGGGCAAGGGGTTGGCCCAGCCAATCCCAGTTAGACCTCAGTGGACTTGAAGAATCATGCTTTCTTAAGGAGTAGCAATTTTTTTTTCCAAAAATGTGGTTGCCATCTCTGCTTCCTGGCTGCTGCTGCCCAAGGCTCAGGGGTGCAGGGCCTTGAGACAGGAGAAGGTGCAGTCTGTGTTCAAGTGGAATTGTAACGTTCGAACCAAAACAAAACACAGGAAGGGCCAGAACGCCCAGCCCAGTAGCCACAGAACTCAGGAAGAAATATAACAAACCCAGTGAAACGGTATCTTATATATTGTTCCTAGCACTCTTTTCAGGAGGGCGGGCTGGGTCTCAGTGAGAAAGGCTTTTGGCAGTTCACGGCAAGCAGCGCATGTTGGCAAGAGAAGCATTTTTTAAAAGACACAGATGAGAAAGAGACATAGATTTCTCTGTCCGCCCCTGCAGAAGGACTTTACACCGTAAGCATCTCTTTTACAAAGGGAAAACATCGTGCATGTTGTGACCGATTTCACGTCCGCCCCGCTGTCCTCCTCCCATGGAAGAAGTAATTGGGGGAGAAAGGTCTGCAGAGCATAAACTTTGATGTTTGGGGGAGGGGGCCACCTTTTCAACAAATGTCCGCCGCAGACACAGTGATTGAGAAAGGCACATCCGTTTTGGAAAATGCCTGCTAATTAAATGAATGTTTTCAACTGGAAAGCATGTCTGAGCTGTTAAGATACATCCTGATGAAGTTGGAAGGAATGCTTTAGATGTTGGCCTGAGATGAGTGTTTCATGTACCTGGGCCTCCTCAAGTCTCAGGCACCACATCTCTCTCACGCATGCATGCATTCACTCATTCATTCACTCACTCACTCACTCATTCATTCACTGATCCGTTCAGCACACGGATGTTGAGCCCCTGCTGGGTGTCCAGTGATGCCGGAGGCTCCTTGTGGGGACCGCGCTCTAGGAAAGCATATATCTTTGCTAAGGACCCTTTCTGTCAAGTGTCCTTGTTCGTGAACTTGAATCAAGAGGCGATACAACCGGGTCTTCAGAGACCAGCAGACATGGGTCCCGGCCCAGTCTCCTCTATCTCCAGACTCAGTTTCCCCTTCCATAAACTGGTCGTAACCATGGCACCTCCCTCACACGGCGAGAGCGGCTTTTAAACGAGACCGTGCACGGGAGGTGCTTCGTTTACGCCTGGATCCACAGCCAGGAGATCGAGTGGGAGTTACGCTTATCGTCGAGACCAAGGGCATCCAAGTATTTTTGAAAATAAATTCATACTCATTGTGAAAAATAGTAACAAAGGTAGAAGCCCCTGAAATAAAAGGGGGATGTCGTTCCCTTGCCCTACCAGCGGATGCCACCTATTATAATAAAAGGTGCAAGTGACCGCCCACCCCACGTTGCTTCAGAGTGAGAAAGGAACCGATGGCCTTGCTGGGCTACAGAGTTCAGGGTGGAGATCTTTTCACGTGCAGCGGGGTCTAGGCCCTGAAAGCGCACCACCAGCCTCCGAGTCTCCCAACCTCTCAGCTCTGCTGCTCCTGCCGTAGGGTCATCCGTAGGCGGCGTCCCCTTTCTGGCCCGAGGATGGCCCCAGGACACCTCCAGGCTTTCCTCCTTGGCTCAGAGTTCTAGGGAAGGCCCAGTTTTGATTCTGATTGGCTGGCTTGGGTCCTGTGCCCAACCTGAAAGTCTTGGCGGGGGGTGCTGCTCTCCTATTGCCTAGGCCTGGGTCAGATATCTACTGGAGCAGGGGAAGGGAGGCGGGGTCAACGCCACCCAGATCACGTGGGCTAAAGGAAGAGGGGACGTTAGCAGTGGCCACCTGCTGACGGAGCCCCGAGTCGCCAGGACCGGTGGAGGTTGGTCGCACACCACCCAGAGGCCCTTACTCTCGTCCCCCTTTGCTTACGCTTTGGAATATTTCCTTCTGGGCTTTTTCTTCGTGTGCGTGTCTCTCTGTGTTACCATCTGTTGTGTGTGGGTCCGTGAGGGAGTTGTGCGCATGGAGTAGTGAACGCACAGGATGAGAAGAGCCGAGCTGTTCTTGAAAAGGGTTTTTTTTGGGGGGGGGGGGCGGTGCATTTGTGTCCTGCCTTTGCTGACTTTTATTGTACACTAAGAACTGGATCTGGCTGGTATTCTGGGGATGGTAAATATTGAGCAAGAGACTCTTTGAAGAGCCTGGAACTAAATGATAATTACTGGTAAGCTCACATGAAGGGACAAGGAAATGCTCGCGCTTTCTCTCTCTCTGCTCCCGTGTGTGTGTGTGTGTGTGCATGTGTGTGTGTGTAGGAGGTCTGTCCAGAAAAAGTCCAGCCATTGTTAATGCAGTGAGGACGGTTTGCAACATCGATGCAATCTGGCTGCCCAGCAGAGTGGACTGGAATGCGCATGCACGAACACCGACAACTTCACTTCGCTAGTCAGTGGGGGCTGTCGACACCACGGGGGGAGCCTGCGCACAGTGTGGCCGTCACAGTCACAGTGGCTGAGCGAGCAGAGCAATGAGTCTGCTTCAGATTTTGCATTAAGCTTGAGCATTCCTCCGTGTGGGTGTGTATATATACACACGTTTACATATATGTGTATACATCTATGTACATACATATATATACACACACACCCATGTATATTCCTAAGTGATTTAATTGTGGGGGGTGAATAATCATTAACATGGAAATCCGTAGAGCCAAGAGTTTCCTGAACTTGAGGAATTTGCTGCCCTGAATTTTGTTAATGGAGGAGGGGCCTGTTTTACCATTCGTCCTGTGTGGCCAGTTAAATTGAAATTAGTGAAAATTAAAAATTCGCTTCCTCAGTTCCACCGCCTCGTCCCCAGTGGTCAGCAGTCGCGTGTGGGCAGTGGCTGCCGTGCTCCGCAGCGCGGCCGTGGGACTTCTCCGTGATTGCGGGAGGGGCCGTGGGGCCGTGCCGGGACCGGTGTTTCACGGAAGAGCGTCCGCTCTGCACTTGCGTCTTTGTCTCCTGGGAGGGGGGCGCTGGGTAAAACGAAGGTTCCCGGGCTCCACGCCAAGCGAACTGCAGCAGGAGTTACGGGGAGATCCGCTGGGGAATCTGCGTTTTTAAAGCAGTCCAGGGCGGGACCAGCGTGAGTTGATAGTGGTCCCTGTGGAAGAAGACACGCGGGTGGTGATGACGACAGCAGCTCTGCTGTCTCCGTGGTTCGTGTGCTCACAGCTGTGAACCCACTCCGCCCCACCCTGCACGTCTCCCCGGTGGATGTTGTGGGTGCACGTGGGCGGCTGCGGAGCACGAAGAAAGACAGAGACGTGTGAGGAGATGGGGGGCACCAAGAGATGGGTCAAGAACGCTCGACGGGACTCCCTGCCCACTGAGGGACCCTCAGCCGCGGCACAGGCCGTCGGTGCGCAAGGCAGCGGCCAGCGGTGTGTGAGGTCCGACGGCTCCACTGTCTCAGACGTTCTTGGGGACACATCGTTGTAAAAACTTCGTTTGTCGGCCATTGACTAAGTCCTGTTTCGGACGTTCCATGGTGCTGCCTCCCTCCGGCCCCCAGCATGGCCCGGGGAGACAGCAGCGTGGCGTCTGGGCTCACGGTTTTTCTCTGAGAACCTTCCATGCCACCTGTCATTGTCACTCATGCTTTTCTCTCTTTGCATCTAGAAACAAAAAAAAAACCCCAAAAAACAAAAAACTTTACTCTCAATTCATGAGAGTTATGTATAAAATTTGTATTTTTAGTTCCTTTGTTCCCCTTTTATTTTTTCAAATTATAGCATAAAACATTAGTTTATACATTGTTCTGCGTGAATTCTCCCTTGTATATTTCCTGCGAGATCTGTCCCTAATGACCCGTCATCTTTACGGCAACGTTATATTTATCCACCCGTTAATTCATCAGCCCCTGCTTACCTTTCAGCGTTTTCCTCCCCATTTCACGCCACTCTCCTTCTGGATGGTTCTCCCTCCCCCTCGCCAGACTGTTGGCCGCCTCAGGTCCTTTGCACAGTCTGTTCCCTGGAATGGTCTTCTCTCGTCACCTTCTCGGGGCTGGACCCCTGCCGTCCCCGCCTGCTCTTGTCAGGGCTGGACCCCTGCCGTCCCCGCAGGCATCTCCTGAAACGTCTCGTCTCCAGAAACATTTTGCTGCGGTGGCCCCATCCAGGTAGGACGTCTCCACCCTGTTTAGTTTCTTTTATTTTCTGTCCTGCCCTGGCTTACTCGTGTTGCTTTTGTAAAAAGAAAGAAGGACTTCAAGAGAGACAGAGACAGATTTAGAGAGATGAAGACAGAAAGAGAGATGAATGCAGAGAGAGAGAGAGAGAGAGAAACAGAGGAAGGAGAGGGAGAGACAAAGACGGGCAGGAACAGAGAGAGACCCAGTGAAAAGGAGAGGAGAGAGAGAGAGAGAGAGAGAGAGAGGAGAGAGAGAGAGAGAGAGAGAGACAGAAGGACTGAGACCTCCCCGCCAGCACGGAACCCCAGAGGGTGCTGCAGGTGAGACAAGGGACCCTCCCCGACTTCCTGGAAGGTGCCTCTCCTCTGACACTTGGACTTGGTCTCGCTCCCGGGGAGAGACGGTGTCAGTCCTCAGGGCGGATTGCAGGACCAGCGCGGTCGGAGCTGTGCTTTGCACAGGGCGGCCAGCGTCCTCCGTGACGTTCGGATCAGAATGAGCCGGAGTGGCAGTACAGTGCACGCTGTGCTCTGAAGACTGACGGGAAAACAGACGAGCACTAGCGCGTGCATGGTTTTTGCGTTGATGGCGTGGCAGAGTGATCGTGTTTGTGGAATGTCGGGTGAGAGAAAAATGCCATTGAAATGAATGCCCCTATTTTTTTTTTACTTGTTTTGCATTTTTAGTGTGGTTGCTAGAACGTTGGAAAGTGCGACGGTGGCTTGCGTTGTTGCTCTCCCGGATGGGGCCGAACTGGACCCTCACACTCTCCAGACCCCGTGACAGCAGTGGGTGAAACTGTCACAAAGACAGCAGCAACCTCCGCTGCCCCCTGCGCCGCCCCCTGCACCGCCCCCCCCGCCCCTGCCCCGGCCTTCCTTGCTCGGCAGACCTCCGTCTGGGGCTCAAGTCTTGTGCGGTGCCGTGGCCATTAGCACAGTAAGTGGCAGCAGGTACAAGGCCCCATCGAGGCCGCCCCCGCTGTCCCCGCCATGACACCCAGGCGGGGGCCACAGACTCCCGCTCCCCGAGGCTGGGCGGCCTTTTCAGAGAAGCAAAGCACTGAGTTGCCACTTGGAACGGCCAGTCACCGGGCGATTCTTTGCGGCTCTGAGTTGGTAAGAGTGCTTTTAGAAAGCAGAAAATGTTTCAAGTGAGTTTGGAGCCATGAGTGTTTTTACCGGAATAAATATTTGCCCTCCATCGGCCCTTGATTACATCGGAGTACCCTTTTCTCTCTGAATGGAGTTGAGGGAAAAACAGTTCATTTAAAGCTTGAAAACACTCGTCTTCGATTTTGCACGAGCCTCTCTCCTCCTCTAAGTAACGACGTCTGCGTTGGCCTGAAAGCCTGGCTCGTCCTCTCGTGCCCACCTCCCTTCCTCGGTCTGCCTTCCGGAACAGTCTCGCTTCCCTTGGACCCGTGCTCGGGAGACGAGTTTGCCTTGCTCGCAGTAACAATGGTCTGTAACAGGGGAGTGCTTCCGTGCCACCTGCGCCCACTCCACGTGTGTGAAATGGTGATGAGGTGGGAAGGGAGCTTCCTCTCGGGTCAGCATCGAGTGAGTCCTACTGTGTGCTGGGCGCTGTGCCAAGAGCTTTTCTGTCATCATCTCATTTAGGGCGTCCCACAGCTTCATCCCGTAGGCGCTGTGCCCGTCGTACCCATGAAGAAATGGAGGCTCAGAGCAGCAGCATGACCACACTGTGGTCTTGCCTCTGGACAGCCTCGGATCTAATCTTCGGACGCCAGAGTCTGTCTTCCCTCGTGTGTGTATACCGGTGTGGTGCAGGAGGAAACCGAGGCTCAGAGAGATTAAAGGGATGCGGCTGTTTGCAGTTTTTCAGGTTCAAGTGTTAGTAAATGCCACTGAAACTGGATTTCACACGAAGGGGAGTTTAATGGAATTGAAAGCGTAGCAGTAAGGCTGGCTTCAGGCAAGTCTTGATCCAGGAGCTCAGTGTTTTGAAGAACCCAGTTTTTTAAAAATTGAAATATAATTAGCATATGACATTGTATTAGCTTTTTATTTAAATTAGTTTTACTTAAGAATTTCCAAGATGGACAACTCTTATAAAAACATCCAAGCACAGGACACAGAACTGCAGCACACAGCATGCTCATGGGTAGCTAACAGACACTAGAACGTCCCCCTTCTTTGAGACCCCCCCCCAGCTCCCTGGTGCAGACTTCCAAGTACTCCTGCAAAGCACACCACCAGCTCAGTCCGTGTTCTCAGCCCACCAGCTTCAGTTCACATTACCACACTTACAGGTCAGCGACAGAAGGGCACACGCACCATTCCCGGCAGTGGACAAAGGGGTAGGGTATCATTTCACTGAACACCACATCACTTGCTGTCATTGCTCTCTGCGCACTGTCTCCGCAAAGCCACACCTCGCATTTTGAGGACGGAGAGACACACCTCGCCAAGTGAAAAGATGTCGGTTTCGCACCACCATCTCTGCATGCGCTCCCTCCTTTTCTTGCTTGTACTAGCCTTCCACGCCTCGGCACCACCGTCCATCCCAGGCAAGGTTTCAGGAGTTCCAGCAACCTTCTGGTCGGATATCACAGCCTTGTGTTCACAGCATTGATACTCGGCTCCGTGAGTTAATGAGTGGTGGATGAAAAGGGCACGCCCACTGTCCAAGACGCAGCCTGTGCAGGGTGATGACCAAATCTTGAAGGAGAAGGCATGTGGACAGAAGTATTCCTAGGGCAGAGTGGCCACAGCGCTGCTTCGAGGAAGTGCTTCTTCCATGAACATTTGAAAGGAGATGAACTGCAGAGGTTACATGAGGGCTTTGTGCTCTGCTTCTGCCCATGCAGGGGGACAAGCGTTAACACACAGAAACAAAAGAACCGAACACTGTGGCGCCTTGATCTCCAACAGGGAGATTTTCCTAAGGGGAAAAAATCCGTACGGTGGGGTTCAAATTAAGCCAAGGAGAAAAGAATGTAGTTCTGGTTGATGTTTTCCATTTTGAACATACAAAGAATTCACTTGACAAGTCCAGGGATAAAATGTTACAGGACAAACTATTTCTTCAAAGATTTTATTTATTTATTTTTAATTTTTAGAGGGAGGAGAAGGGAGGCACAAAGAGAAGGAAACATTAATGTATGGTTACCTCTTGAGCACCCCCTACTGGGGACCTGTCCGTAACCCAGGCTTGTGCCCTGACTGGGAATCGAACCGGTGACCCTTTGGTTCGAGAGCCAGCACTCAGTCCAGAGCCACACCAGCCAGGCTTACAGGAGGAACTTTTGATATCAGTTGCTGTGTTGGTAGTTCACTTTTAAAGACTCCGTATTTCAACCCTTTACGTAATAAAACTTAAAACATTTCTTCAGCCCTTCCTCTTTTTTTCTAAAGAAAAATTGTCAAAAACACTGCGGAATATACACTCCACAGTGAACAAACCCATTTTGAAACTTCTTAGTACATGTGTATTGTACAACATACTCACCATGAATTGAGAAACATTTGAATGCCCGCTGCCTACAACCCCCAGCGACAAGGTCAGAATCCCCGCTTGGGCCGAGGCCTCCATTAAAGCCACCAGCTGACCCTGCATGTGAAGCCGATCCCCAGCCAGCTGCTGCACCTGAATTAGAACCACCACCGTGAGAGTTATTTCCAGACCGGAGGCCTGATCTGGCTCCCTCCGCGTGGCACCTTGGCCTTTGGTTTGTGGTTCTGGCTGACGTGCCCATCACACCCCGGCGGCTCTGCCGTCCTCGCGGGATTAAAGCGAAAAACCACTCAGCTCCACCCCCCTCCCCCCAGGTTACTACCTTGATTGTTTCCCAAGCCAGCTCCCGCCCATCTGCCTGTCACCAAATCCACCCTGGTTCCCAGGGCCGCCTGGGTTACCACCACAGCTTCCACGTCTTTCTGGCGGTCTGCGGCTGTGGCGCCGAGGTTCATCTTTGGCTCTGTGTACGCTTATTCCTTTACGATCAAGTCCTCCCCACAGAGAGGCTGGGTGGCTTGACCGTCTGCAGATGTAACGAGCAAAAGCCCAGAGCTGGTTTGGGAACGAAGACCTCTGCCGTTTCCTGCCCTCCGCACAACACCCTACACACACCGTCCTGCTTCTGAGGCCCCTCTGGGCCCTGCTTGGGATGAGGAGTTCCCAGTCACGCCGTGTCCAGCCGCCCTGTGCCGCTGTGCCGGCGCTTCCACCTGGGTTTCGCATTTGGAGAGTCGGACAAAGCCCAGCCCTTTTGAATGGCCAGTTTTCATCTCTCTCTCGACGGGAACCCTAGGAAGCCCTCCGAAGGCACCAAGGTACTCTTTCAGATCCTGTTCGTTGTTTCCCACAGGAGACCCTGCCCCGTCCAATCAGCTGCTTTCTGGACGGGTCTTCTCACTTTCACTGCCAGCGAGGCATCATGGGTCTCACCCATTTTGCCTGTGTTATCTTGGGGACAGTTGACCTCACGGACCAGATTTCCGCAGCCAGCACCGGGGGCGTGCGGAACTCCGCCTGCCAGCCCGACACCTCTCGTACAGTGAGACACGGGACTCCTGAAGGGTGGCCCACACGCCCTGGAGACCAGCCCGTCCCTGTGGACCGCTCCCCTGTCTCCTGATGCTCTTTCAGTGGGCTCGTCCTGTTCATCTTCCGCTGCCCACGTGTGTGCACAGTTTTTATTTTTTCCACGGGCCACTGGTAGGGAGCCCGACAAGGAAACTCAGCCTGTGTAAGTTCAAGGTCTACAACATGTTGATTTGATGATTACAAGTTTATAAATCACAATACAGTCACCACCAACGTGTTAGTTGATGCCTTTATCACATCACATACTGATTATCTTTTTTTTTTGATACGGGGGGTGAGAACAATTAAGATCTAGTCTCTTAGCCACTCTGAGGTTTACACTACAGGGTTGTTGCCTGGAATCAGGTGCTCAGCTTTAGTTCCTCAGGGCTCACCTGTCTGTACAACTTAAATGACATCTCCCCATTTCTCCCCAAAGATCCTGACTTCACCATTGTACGTCTCTCAGTCACTCAACAAACACTTGTTAGCATTGACCACTAACCTAGCACTGTGCTGGATTTGGGATGTGGGTATGTTCTCGTACCAACCCTGGAGTCTCAGCTTCTAGGAGAAGGGGGGAGAGATTGATAGTTAAAACAGAAAATTGCAATAGAACTTGGAATCTGTTTATCATCTATCCATCTATCCAGCATCTGTCTCTAGCCCCCCTTCCCACCCTTCCTCCCAATCTAACTCTATTTCCGTCTCTCTCAGTCCTTTCTATTTCTGGACTATGTGCTACCTAGGCAACTGCACACGGAAACTGAGTCACACAGACTCTCAGCCTGTGTGTGATACTTAACTTTAAACTCTCTGCACCTCAGCTTGCCCACGGTGATGCCGGAGGCCCTAGCTTCGGACCCGCGCAGCCCAGCCCTGGAGCTCCTGGCCGCCATCATTACGTGCTGACTCAGACTGGGGCCCGTCCCCAAAGCCCCTGCCCACCGCCGCAGCGCACGCCACCCTACAGAGCGCCTGGGGCCTTCCCTCGCAAACAGACATCTTGTTCTAAGCTTCTCACATCGGGTTGATCTCTTCAGGGATCTGTTGGGCACTCTTGCAGGCACAGCCCTGCGGTTTCACTCTCCGAGGCTGACTTCCAGCCCTTCTCCACACGGACGCCTCTTACCTGAGAGCCCGCGTCCCCGTACTGCTGGTGACCTCACGCTCACGCACACTGCACGCCGTCCCGTCCTTCTTGCCTGGCACTTCCTACATCTCTCCAAGTGCCACCCCTACTTGTAAAGCCTTTCTAACGGACACAGACCTGCACACGCTCACATCCACTCACACGCTCACACAGACACACAGACCACACGCATTCATAGCCTCCTCCTTATTCATACACATGCACCGTTCACACATACAACACAAACACGACATATGTCAAATGCATTCATTTACATACACTCATTCACACACACTCTACACACACACCAACTACACTTTTGTTTACACACTCAAACATGCATCTGTACAAGCACACACATACAGAAATACCCTGACCCACACACCCTTGCACAAACTCACACACACATGCCTGCACACCAATGGATTCTCTGTCCCAGACACACTCTGGGCCTCTGCTGGCTGCCGCTCACCAAACAGCTCTGCGGTGCTGTCAGAGAAGAAAAGTTCAAATGGAAATCAGATTTGGTAATTACAGGATTTTCTACACGCACATTTTTTTTTCTGGGCCAGACTTGAAAATGAAAGAGGCCCAGGAGATGAGAGGCTTCCCTGGGGGTTGGGGAGCAAGTAAGCAGAACCACATTTAAGGGGGTGAGAAAGACGCCCCGCACTGCTCTCACAGACCGCTCGATGGAGGAGAGGAGGGCAGGTCACGCCGCGCTCTCGTCGTCGGGCGTCCCGTCTGGCTTGCGCGTCTTTGTGCAGTGCCGCTTTGTGGGTTTTTCAAGGGCAGAGCCAAAGCCTTTCCTCTCAAGGCGGCCCCACTGTGATCTGGAACAGGCTTTGCATCTCACCCAGACCCCTTCTCTCGCAAACACGCGCTGAGGGTCGAATTCGTGGGGGCTTTGGAGAACCCACCTGGGGACGCGAGATAAGCCAGAGGTGTCCAGGATGGCAGGGGAGGAGGTAAGTACTCTCCAAGGTGGATGCGTTGCCAGAGACGGAAAGCTAACGGAAACGTCCGAGGGGTTCTGGCTTCGGGCCCTGCTGGATCCCGGGGCACAAGCAGACACTCACTGTGAAGTCACACTGGAGGTGTGGCGTGCTCAGGTGTGGTCTGTCACCGGAGGCCACCACTGCAGTAGTCCAGGCCAGAGAGCGTGGCGGCTTGGGAGGGAGTGAGGGGCTGTGCGAGAGAGAGGTGCGGCGATTGGCGCAGACCTGGTGGCGGGGGACCCTGGGAGTAAGGGAGCGAGAGGGGTCGAGAGTGATTCCTGAGTGTCCGGCTTCTCCATCGGGAGGGCGGGGGCCGGTCGTCCCTCTTCCCTCAACCGAGAAGATGAGTTTAGAAATTCTGACTTGAAGAGGATGGTCCTTTCCCCGCCTCCCCAGCATTATTGGAGTGTAGTAGAAAAATAAAATTATAATGTATTTAAAGCATACGGTGTGATTATTAGTGATACATATGTATGGTGAAAGGATTCCCCCGTCAAATTCATGAACACACCCATCATCTTCCCTTGTACCCCCCACCCCTTTTTTGGGGAGAACACTTAATTTCTACTCTCTCAGCAAATTTTAATTATACATCACTATCCACTGTAGTCAACTCATTATATATACAAATATATATGTGTATAGATAACATCTATCTATATGCATATACATACATATAACATCATCTATTGCAATTTTCTGTTTTAACTATCAATCTCCCCCCCCCCCCATTCTCCTAGAAGCTGAGACTCCGGGGTTGGTACAAGAACTTACCCACATCCCAAATCTAGCGCAGTGCTAGGTTCTCAATGCTAACAAGTGTTTGTTGAGTGACTGAGAGAAATACAGTGGTGAAGTCTCATGTGTATATATATGAGAGTAAGGTCAGCTCCTCAGACCTCACTCATCTGATAACTTCACCATTATTTTACGAGCCTGTCCCTGGTTTTCCCATCCAAACAGCCCCTGGCAAAGAGCATCCTAGCCTCTGTTCCCCAGTCCGACCCAGATTCCACATACACGTGAGATCCCACAGTCTGTGTCTGCATCTGGCTTATTTCACTTAGCATAATGTCTCCACATTCATCCGTGTTCTTGCAAACGGCAGGATTTCCTTCCGCTTGAAGGCTGTGAGATGCTGCATTGTCCACCTACGGCCCCACATTTTCTCGATCCATTCGTTCCACGGTGGACTCTCAAGGCTCTTTCCCTGCCTCAGCCGCTGTGCGGGACGCCGCCACGAACGGGGGCACGCTGACATGGCGCCGACGTGGAGGCTTCATTGCCGGTGGACGTGGGCCTAGCAGGGGGTTGCCGGACCCCGTGGCAGTTCTATTTTTAAGTTTCGTGGAGAGAGGCGTTGCTGCAGCGCTGTTAGCAGTGCCGATCTGGCCCAGGCTCCCCACCCGGGTTCAAGTCTCGGCACAACCCTTCACTAGCTAGGTGACCTTGGCCAAGTGACTCAACTTTTCTGGGCCTCAGTTTCCTCATTTTTTGAGTGGGGTGAAAAATGTGCCTTTCTCTTGACTTGTCTTCAAGTTTTAATGAGATAATACTGTGCAAGGTGTTCGAAGTCACATGCATTTTTAATAGGCACTCGGTAAGGCTGAGTTCTCGTCACTATTGTGCTGCCCACCTTCCTCGCAGAGTGTGCTGTGGCCACAGTGGAGTCGCCAGCGGAGCTCGATGTGTCCTGACCCGGTGTTGGAAGGGTTGCGCTTCTCGGCAGCTGGGAGTGAGGGCTGGCCATGGCCACCTGGTGTCCCTTGGCCACTGAGTAGAAGGAGAAGTGATGTGTCATTTCTGGGTGGAAGTTTTAAGAGCCAGGATGCAATGGGCCACATCTGTTTTTCTCTCTTCCAGGGCAATCATCAGGGTTCTGGCTGCTCCGTCAGCCCAGTACCAGAGCAAGGACTTGGGGGACAGAGCCCCCAGCTGACCTGCAATAGGACTAGTGTGCAAATAAGAAATAGAGCTTTGCTGTTTTAAGGCAAGTGTAACGGGTGGTTGGTTGTTACTGCAGCAAAGTCTGTCCTATCCTGACTGACACAGTGATGGGCGCTAGAAACTGAACCACGGGAATCTTCATTCTGCAAATAAACACTTTAGAGGTCCACACTCCACCACATTGTACAATAATCCCATTGTACAGATCCAAATACAGACAAGAAAAAAAATTTTCTTTAGTTTTTGGAGCGAGATTCTAGTAAGCTCAGAAACACTATGAAATGGATTTGTATAAAAAAAATGGGCTCGATGGAAGATATACAGCTTTTATATATAATGAAAATGGAAGTGGGTATCACTGTGCATGTGAAAAGGAAATCTATGAAAACCACAGAGCATTTTAAGAGGTTAAAGGTAAAAGCAAATGGGCTTATTATGTATCAGTTAAATAAACAAGGGCTCCTTGAACCAGCATGGGAGGGTGTCTGGTCTCCATCCAGCTGATCAGAGATGTATTTAAATGACGACATTAGGTAGGTGTGGAGGCTTTGCGTTTGCCGGTGTCCTGTGCAGAACACAGGAGAGCAGAAACCTGGGCTTAGGAACTGGGGGTTTAGGGGTCTCAGGAAATGGAAGTGAGGCCAGGCTTCCAGAAGGCTGTGTGGATCTTGGGAAACTTGGGGTTTAAACCCATTTATGATCTATGAGACCCCCCCCATTTCAGAAATGTGTTCCATGCTTCTGATATATTTATTACAGACCCTGGAGATGATGGGGGCTTTGGGGGGGTGTGGGGAGGGCTCCCAACCCTCTTTGTTGACAGAGATATTTTGAGGTGTGTGGTTAATGTAGTTAATTTCCAGGTTCTTGCGGCTTGATTATTGATGTCCTCTGAGAAAGAAGTGGGACAGAGGAGTGGCAGAGTCCCCAGTGTGCTGGGGACTCATGGAGACTTGTCTGTGCTTTTCATGATGTGATGTCACTGCGAGCCCCCACGTGCTGAGCCATGGCCTGAGTGACAAGAATGGCACAGAGCACAGCCCTGGCAATGGAGAGAGCTCAGCTTACATCTCCAGCTCGGCCATGGCAGGTTTGCATGAACTCCCTGAGCCTCGCTTTACTCATCTAATAAATGGGCACATTGGCACTTCTCAGGGTTGTCGTGAGGATAAACCGAGATGAAAATATAAAGCCAGGCTCATCCTAGCACGTAGCATGTGCTCAGTAAATCTGAGTGATGACAATAATAAGATGTCACAGAATGGTGACCCATGATTAGATCAGGTCAGACCTGGGCTTTTAGTGACATAATTTTCCTCTGTGGGACACCATATCCAAGAATGCAATTGAGATGACCTAATGACCGTTGAGATGCCTGGGCTGCGGAAGTGACATCTGGGACGTTGTTGGCCACCTCCACACCTCTCGTGAAAACCAGATGTTTGCCTACAACTTAAGCTTTTACCCAACAGCGAAGGTATAATTTCGTCCTCCTAAGGCAGCACTTTGATACCTGGTGACTGGCTCCATGGGAAGGTCAATTCGGAAGCTGTAGTGAGTGGTCAGGGACCACATTTCACATTTCAGCTGCCCCCGAGTTCCACATGTTGTAGCCCATGTTTTATGTGGAGGCTTCTCTGCTGAAGAACCCACACTCGCAGTCACTCCCTGCTGATTCAGTCAGTCCAAATTCCATGTCCTCCTAGAAAAGTACGGCTTTGTGACATACCCTAAGATGACCTTTCAGCCTCTTTGCTTCCTCATCCTTTAGTATGCCTTGTTCTGCAGTGTCATTGTGATGGCAGGTATATCGTACTTGTGGTACCTGGTTCCCATCCCACGCCTGCGCCCATGGCAGACATCACTAAGCGATCTCAGAACTCTATCCTCCAACTTCTAACACAGCCTCGCCGTTGTCCTCAACAGAGTACTCTAGGCAACCACCTTCAAATGATGAAGCCTGGTGTGCAGAATAAAGGGGACTTCCCATCCCTGACATAGGCAGACGGCTTCCTTTCCTAAACACTCCAGGTTTGCCCACACTGCCTGCTTTTGAGGTGCTGGGCCTTTTACCAGAATTCCGGGGTCTCTGCCTAACTCAGCCCCATTCACCATTCAAAGTTTAACACAGCCCATCAAGTTTCTACAAGTATCCATAATATTGTAAAATCACAAGTAGTGTTTTCTTTTGAGCTGATGTGAAATCCTGACAACTCAGGCATTTCCTGATGACCCCCACTCAGCTGTGTCTCCTCGTCCTGATCCCATGTAGTAGGCGGTATCTGAGGAGAGCCACGTCCACTGTGTTTTTAAGCCTATGACTAATGAAGGTTTGCCTATCCTGTCTCTACAACTAGATTCTTGAGGGGAGGAGCCGCCTTATTTTTAGAGGACGCAGATCTGAGTTCAAATTCTGTCTTGGCCACTCTCAGCACAATGAACTGAACTTCGGTGAGTGTCGGCTTCCTTATACACAATGTGAGGAAGATGATAAAACCAACCTCCTGATGTTGGTTGCAATTATTCAATTCGTACATAGCCCTTAGCTCAGTTTTGGATGAATAATAATGGAAAAGTGTAATTAGTGCGTCTGTACATTCTGTACAGGGCACAGTGAGGGGCAAAGAGCTGTGGAACAGAAGTCCCAATTTCAAAACCAGGTTTGGCCATCCATTCGCTTGGAGAAGTCACTTTGGAGTCTTAGCTTGCTCACCTGTGAAATGGGCTTTTAGTCTGTTTCCCAGTTAGGTTTGTGGCATAAATGCGGCCACATCAGTGAAAGGCAAGGTGATGGTCAAAATATTTAGCGATCTGAACGGCATGGAGATGGACCAGTTGGGACAGACGTTGGGCAGATTCTGGCTGTAACACGTACGGTGGCCACTCTGAATATTGATCCACGGTGAAGGACTTCTGGAAAGCACGAAGCCCTACCCAGACGCATAAGATTCCTGTTGTCATTAATCCATGTGAAACGAAGATGAAAATAGTTTACACAAGTAATAGATACACTAATGTGGACACTTCCAAAACAAAAAGGCTGGCTCGGTCAGGACCCTTGGTTGAAAGCAACAGAACCCCAACTCAGCAGGATTAAGTGGAAAGAACTTTATAGATTTAAGTTCCTGAAAGATATCAGTCGATCCAAGGACTCCAATGACATATTCAAGACTCAGTTGTATTCTCTTCACTCGTTAGCCCTGCACGGGCTCCATTCTCAAGCAGGGTTTTCCTTTCGTAACAACATGACGAGAGGCACCACGAGCTCCACATTTGTATCCCGTTCTCCCAGTTTGAAGCGTACCAGGTAGGGTGCTCCTCTTTTCCCATCCGCACCAACAAAAAAAAACCTGAACTCACTCACTTCTTTGATTGGCTGTCAGCTGTCATGTGTTCATCCCTGAACCGGTCACTTGGGTTGGGATGCATGGCTCTGATTGGCAAGGTCTGCTTCACATAGGCAGGAGACGGACCAGGGGTTCTAACTGCAGGGGCTGGGGAGAGAAACAGCCCCACTACAGGGAAAGCGGGTCCCAACCAGGCGAAACCAGCAGCCGCCCATTACCCAAAGCTAGAGAAGTGCAGGACGGTACTGCCCCGAGCCAGTCCTGGTCGCTCCTCATTCATCATGAGTGCATGGCTCTCAGAGGGCATCAAAGGGCGTTGTGTCTGACTTCCTTCCTCCCCAGCCCCAGCTGGTCTGTGGGGCTCTGCCTGCACACACTCGCTCAGGAGAACACGGGTCTGTCCGCTGGCCCGCAGAGGAGACGCCGCGGGCTAGGGTGTCGCCACGATGTGCGGCGGCTGACATCACTTGGGTTTGGCGTGCTGTCTGAGGCTGCATAGATAAAGTCCTGGAATCTCGAAGGAAAGGAAAAACCACAATGTGATCATCCAGGCGTTTCTTTTTTTTCTCCTTATTTTTCCCCAAAGCCCTGGTACTTCGAGGGAAATGGAATCCTTATGTTTCTGTTTAATTTGTCGTCTACTTAGGTCATCAAAATGGAGCCTGTAAAGAGCCATTTGATGTCTAGGAAGAATTACGAGCTTGTACATAATCCTCTTAAAATACGTGCGCGAGTGAATGCGTGTGTGTGCATTAGCACTTGAGACTTACCCCACAGCTCCACATTCCACTGGGTTGGAACGCATCACAAAGTGAAGTTCAGACCTCTCATTCAGATAGAAACGTCTATTGAGAGACGGCACTTCTTTCCTTTTCCAGACCCACGCATGGGAAAGTGGAAGTCTAGTGCACACTTCCTCGGGCCCATCCGCTCGAGGACCGAGGTGCCATCACCAACGCTGACTCCTGGATACACGTTCTCTGTGTTCACGGTCTCTGTCTTCCCGCCTCCCACTCCTCACTCGCCCTGGGCTGGCGCACACCCCAGCTGTCCATCCACCCCTGTCCCCACGCAGACCCGGAGAACCTGCATGGTGTTGCCAAATCCGGGGGTGTCCCCATTTCCCTTGGCCACTCAGCGGAACATTTTTATTTCTTACGTCGTGTGATCTCTCGGCAGGATTTGACACAAACACTGCCCCCTCTGGACACAGCTTCCTCACGTGGTTTGAGTGACTTCAGGGCCTCCCAGTGTACCCACCTCTCCAGCTGCCGCCGCTTCATCCTCTTGCCTTACCCTCCTGTTCTGCCAGCCTCTGGGTATTGGATGTCCTCTGAGCTTAGTCCCTGCGTTCTCCCAGGTGGGAGGTCCTGGCCCCCGAAAGGGACATCTTGGAGGCGAGGCAAGGCTGTCACTGAGCTACAAGCTACGGCCGTGGCCAGGGCACTTCGGATTTCTCGGGTCCAGAAACGAGGCGGCGAGGAGTCGCCACGTGGAGAGGCGTTTCCGACCCTTCCCGGCAGGAGGAGGTGGAGTTTTGTTTACACAGCGGGGACTGGGAACTCAGGTGTGCAGAGTCCACGCCGGTGACCCACCTGGGGCCTGCGGGTACTCATGGCACCCTCACAGGTGAGAACCAACATATGTGGCAGTACTGGCCTGAGAAGCACCTCAGATACACGGGGAGTGAGCGGTGGAGTGAATGAGTGAGTCTCGGCTTCTGGGACCGCACTGCCCACTTGGGTAACGCCCTAAGGGTCAGGGGGTAACTACCCTCGGGGTTGGAGGTTCAAGGTTTTCCCAGAGTCCCAGGACTCGCTGACCCGTTCTGGAATTCTCTTCGTCTACACTCCTTTCCCAGCCCTCGGCATCTTAATCAGAAGAAAACTTCAGAGCCCGCCCTGCTGTCCCCTGCCTCCAGATCTGGGCGTGCCGGCCAGGTGTCCAAAAACTTTATGGAACGCTGGTTTTAGCTAAAAGTGGCTTTATAGGTCGTCAAGTCCTTTATGTGGAAAAACAAAGAACTGGAAAGATGAGGTGATTTGTCAGAAGTCATCGTGGCTGTTTTAGAATGGACTCTTTTTAAAGATTTTATTTATTTTATTTTTAGAGGGTGGGGGAAGGGAAGGAGAAAGATAGTGAGGGGAACCTCAGTGTGCGGTTGCCTCTTGCATGCCCTGTACTGGGGACCTGGCCCACAACCCGGGCATGTGCCCTGATGGGGAATTGAACTCGCGACCCTTTGGTTCTCAAGCCAGCACTCAACTCAATGAGCCATACCAGCCAGGGCTAGAATCGACTTTTACTTAACTGTAACCTACATCCCAAAGGTTACTTGTTCTTGGGTCGTTGAAGTGCTAAAGGGTGAGTCTAGAGTATACGACACTAGTCCTGATTATCGATGTCGTTGTCACCACAATCATTATTGACGTAGTACTTCTCGAGAGATGAGTTTGTATCAGGCACTGTGATAAGCAGCTGAACTCACCTGGTGCCTCCAGCAGCGCGTGAGGTGTAGCTGAACACCATCTCCCCCTCCAGGCGTGGAGACGGAGGCTGGGGGAGGCGGAGCCGCTTGCCCACGCTCGGAGTGTTGGCGAGCCTGGGAGTGAGGCTGCAGCCAAAGTCTGTCTCTCCAGGGCCAGGACCCCTAACTGCTTCGCTACTTGCGCGAACAGGCTGAAGTTCTAATGAACCCACACTGTTTTAGATGCCCTGTTTTTAAAATTAAACTTAGCAGGAGAAAGAATCAGCGAGTGCTTCCCCTGTTCTAGGAAGACAGAAATATCAGAGTCCCCCATCGCACCCTGTGAGTGTGACTGTAATGACTTCTCACGCTACCTGGTGTGGCTGGGTGGACCTATCAACACTCCCCACCCCCCTTTTTTTTTCCAGCTGGGGAAACTGAGCTCCAGGCCCCCGGAGGAGCCCGTGGGTGCTGCCGGGGCCATCACTCAGGATGGAGGCGTCTCTGTCAGGGCCGTATTGAGCAGGGCTGCCTGCCGCCATCGGCACTTAAATAATGAACAAGGATCAATACCTGTCTCTGCTGCTCTCGTCCGCACTCCCTTGCTGACAGGCCTGAGACCAAGAGGCGGGATTCGCCACGGAACTCCAGCCTGCTGCAGTGGGAGCTCTTCAGAGCCTCACCGTAGCTACTCGTTCCTCGTCAGGGGCCACGGGAGCTACTGGAAGGGGCGATGGGAAAGGTCAGGGGGAATTCACCGGGATCTGCGTCTTGAGTGCCAGTGAGCTAATGCCGCTGAGTTTCCATAAACAGACACCCACCCACTCACAAATGTTTATTCAACAGTGAACGTGAACGCAGCTATCAGGCGGTGCTGCCCAATGGTTAAAGCGCACTCTGAATCCAGGCAGACGTGAGGTCAGATTTCTTCTTCTGCTGTTTAATAGCTGTGGGAATTTGGGCACGTCCTTTTGCTTACCTCCCTGCCTCGCTTCTTTGCAAATGTATTCAGGTATAACACAGAGAAATGGAAGTGCATGTAGTACGCTGATGTATCTGTCTCTGTGTCTGTAGCTCACACGTAACTACGTCACACATGTGTGTAACTACCGCTCAGGCCAGGATACGTCACCCTGCACCGTTTCTTCCTGCCGCTTCTCCATCTCCATCTAGTCACACTGAGAGGCCATCACCCCCCTGACTTCTATCTTGCATCGATTAGTTTGGCCTGTCCTTGAAATACACGGAGACAGAATCGTACAGAATACACTCCTTTGTGTCTGGCTTCTTTCACTCAACATGCGTGCTCTCTGCGAGTCTCTTCCATGCTATTGCACGTAGCAATAGTGCATTTCTTCTTTTCATGTGGTACCGCATTGCATGAGTATAGCACCCTGAAGTCATCTGTTCTTGAGAGCTGTGTCTGCCATTCTGGCGTTTGGCCACGATGAGCCACACTGTGGCTCTCGTCAACGAAGACCACTCTGTGCCTGCCGTGTGGCACCGGCCAGCCCTTCTGCCGGCGGCGGTACAGTTAGGCGTGGCGTTAATGGGCCCTCGCGTTTCTGTTCCTAAAGCCTCACTTTTCGTATTTAATCTGCTCGGCTTCAATGAGATGTATGGTCTAACACGTGATAATCACCCAATCATTGTAGAAATTATTCTAATTACATGTTTCAATGCTGCAGGCTTAGAGAACGCGGTCTTGAGCAAACCTTTTCTCGAAAGCAGTGCCAGCTCTTCGTTCTAGTGCTCGGGCCGACCATGGTGCAGCGGGGTGTGCACACCAGGCAGCTCGCTCTGGGCAGGCTGTGCGTGCGAAGTCTTGGCGCTGCGATCACTCCCCGTGTCCAGGTTAACAGCGGGTTCCCCCACCCGTCTCTGCCAGGGCACACCTCTCCGCCTTTGGCTTTATTTCGTCTGACCACAGGACAAATGATGTTTTGCTACTTGCCACCATCTGGCAGGGCCACAGAGCATGATCCCCCCAAATGAGCTATTTTTTCCTTTTTCTCGACATCACTACCCTAAAATATTATCTAGATTAGCCAGGTGCGCTTCTAATGGGAGTGTCCCCCTGGCCCCAAGAGCGGGGCCTGCCTCAGAGTAGCACACCTGAGGTCCTGGGGCCCCTTCCTGTGCTCTGGGCTGGTGGTGGCCGCGCCCTGGGGTCGGCGTGCTCAGAAAGTCAGCCGGGTAGACCCAACCGGGCTGAGGTTGGGGCCTCAGAGCAGCCTCCGAGAGGCAATAAATCAAGGACGACTGTGAAGGTGCTTTGTGTCCCAGGATGTTGAAACATCCCTCTCCATCTAATGGAACTTCCCCAAGGCGCTATTAGCCGTGGGCGTAGGATAACAGGAAGAGCCGCCCTCCGCCCCATCCCCTTCTCCTTCTGCAAATAATGGGATGATGTTTCATCTCCCGAAATAGCCCGTTGGGCTTGGAACACTTTTCTTCCCTTCTTCGGGCTCTGTGGGATTATTGAATTATGAAGCAAAAGGTTTTTTCAGCTTGCTGGCATGACTGACGGGAGTTAGGGGCAGAAAGCACAGGTTGCAGGTTAGCTGGAGCGCATGGAATCTCTTGGGTTGAATAACATCAGACCTGAGTGTACTGGGCACTTACTAGGTTCCCGGTTCTGTGCTGGGTGCGTGCCTGAGTGCAGCTGAGTCTCACAGTGACCTTGTTAGGAGGCGGAGTCTCCCTCTTGCCCCTCCCACTCTGAGAGGGAGAACTAAGGAGGTTGGCTCCCCAGACCGTGCGGTTAGGAGGGAGAGAGCGAAGGTGGGAATGCCGTAGCCCATCGTACCTTTAACTTGGAAAATTCATCATCGGCAAATGGTCATGACCACCATCGAAGTGTAATTGGGGGTCTCCTACTATTTCTCATTGACATCTATTTATCGTTTTGCAAGAAAATTTAATCCATTTTATTTCGAGAATTTGATTGTTCCCCTCATACCTGACCCAATGCCTGAGAAATTCCATCCTTAGTAATCTTGGCCCAACGGACCTTCAACTATTGGCCCAACAAAAATGGCGCCCCCTCGCCTCGCCTTGTGCTCTGCACTCCGTGGGGAGAGCCGCTTCTCCCCGTGGTTTGCCAAACGCCTTTTGGACTGCACCTCTCGGCCCCGGGTCCTCCTGGGTGGGACTCCCTGTCAGGGGTCCCTCTCCCTCCGTCCCTGCCCAGTCTGGCATTTAAGAGCACCTCCGTCACCTCGGGTGTCGTGGAATGGTTCGGGGTGGCCCTGTGAGTCCTGTGCTGAAATCGAGGTGGAGGCTGGGATGGAGTGGGCTTCCCTCCTTCAGAAAGGAGGAGCTTTCTCGTGGAATAACCCAAGCCTGGTGGCGTTGAGAGCTGTCCCTAGGTTTGTGTCATTTGCAGCCAGTGCGAAGCCATGGAGACTTTGCAGAGGAAAGAGGATGTGAGAGACAGAGATGGTGATAGAGGTGATGGAGACGGAGATACACATAGAGAGGGAGGGGACGGGGGCAGAGAAAGAGAGAAAGACATATCTAATGATGCACCCTAACTAATTGGGATTCAGCTATGCCTGAAGCTTCTCTCAGCTACCTGGGACAACCAGGGCGGGGGGTGCCACTCGGGTCTCTCTGCTGTGAGTGGCATGGTGGGGAGCCTCCCAGTCCTGCAACGTTGGATCCGCCCCATGGTTCACTCTGGAGTCACACCGTCCTTGGGCTGCCCCAGCCTGTGACTGGGCGTGCTGGGCCATTTCTCTTCACTCCGGGGCTTCCCACTGGGCTCGGTGGGGCTCGGTGGGGCTGCACTGCGTTCAAAGGCTCTTTCTACCCAACCCTCCTTTCCTCCTCCCTCCCCTCTCCCCTCTCCCGGGGTTCAGCCCCGGGTGTCACCACCTGGACGCTCACCCCGTCTCTTCTTGCCTTCTCTTCCTGGGCATCTCCCCAGTAAGCCTCTTGACCGTCTCATTCTGTCTTGGCTTCTGCTTCCTGGAGGAACCTAACGAACGCGCCACCCATTTTTGCTTAAGCTGCTTTGAATCAGCTCTCCATCCTTTGTAACCCAGAGAATCCCGTTACAGATGTGCCGTGCAGCATGCAAAGCTGCTCGGCAAACCCTAGGCCCCGTGGAGACAGTGGTTCTAGTGACTCTTGCTCTCCAGGTTGTCTACTGAGAGTTGATTGACAGGAGCTGAACTCCTCCCGGGGGGTGTTTGTGTGTTCACAGGGAACCCTCAGAGGTGGACGAGACTTCCAAACTCAGACGAGACGGGAGATTAGGGAGATGGTGGGGGAGCTCCACACAAAGTTGAATCTTCTCTGGGACTGTGGACGTGGCTGGTGTCGAAATCCAAGTCCCTGATTCCGTCTCCGTCCTGGACCTCAAACCCATGTAGCCCAGGGTCTTCTGGACACTGGCACTTACTTACCTGCCTCTCAGGCCCTGGGGACTCGGCCCATCTACGAAGCTACTTTTATTCTCTCCCTGGTCCCCTAATTTTTCTCTTAATGCAGTGTTCCTTAGCTTAAGGAATGCCCGTGTCACCTCGGTGGTTGGGGACAAAAATCTGGGGGTTATGCATGGTCCCTTCCTCCCCTCCGTCCCCATTCCATTAATTGCAATTCCCTCTTTGTGAAAAGACTCACTACCTACTGTTCTCCTTAATGAAGCCGCACAAAATACATCAGTTGGGGCCTGGCCTGCGGAAGCTATTTCCAAGCGTTAAATGTTAATATCCAGTTCCTTTACCCCCAAACCTGGGCTCATGTGTGCTTTCCTAAGTCCATAATCAGCTTTTTAAAATGATTAACATAGTGTTTATGCCAACTAAATTCAGAAGGTTGCTTATCCTCGTATTTCCTTTTAGAAAGAGACCCCGTTACATGCAGAATGAAAGGGACAACCGTGGAGACAAAGCACCTTCCTGCGCTAGAGCAGCGCTTGGGGACGGACATCACAGATGATGCGACCCTGAAGCGTCCTGGGCCGCTGACACAGGGTGGCTGGTGTTTTCCTTTGCCAAGTTAAGTGATCATTTAAACGTTGCCATGCGTGATTACTGTTGGTCTGTCAGCGCCTAACTTGGTTACAACCGTGGCTCAGAAGATCCAGTTCTGGGGTGCAGCTGCTTCGAAAGGAGTGCAGACTGTCGGCTCCCCTCTGCAGGGTTTACACTCGTCCACGCGTCGAGTGTCCCGGTCCCCACCCCGCCCGGGAGTTTTGTGCGTGTCCAGTGGCTTCTCCTCTCGCCCCCTCAGTCCTCCCCCTTCTTCTTTCTGGGGACGCCGTTCTCCTCCCTTTCTCCGAATCAGCCTGGGAAAAGCTCCCCTCCCACGCCCCCCCACTGTCCAGCACGGGCAGGTGGGTCCTCCAGAGGCAAAGACCCAGAGGACACTGGGGGGCTGTTGCCACCTGCATCCTTCCGGCGGGTGGAGCGGGAGGAAGAAAGCTGGGGGCGTTCACCAGTCCTGTTCTGCGGCAAGAGAGAGACTCTTTGTCGACAGTCACTGGGGAGGAGCAGAGTCCTGGAAGAAAGGGCAGTTGTCGACAGCGAACATGCTCACCTGCGTGGACAGTTGGCGACGTGTTCTTCCTTTTCCGTTTGTCATCGACTGATGGAAACTCAGGGACTGTCTAGTTTGTCGTCCCTGGGTGTTTTTTTTTTTTTGCCTCCTTCTTTCCGGGCACACGGAACCCCTAGTGACCAAAGCCCCTGCAGAGCAGCGGAACGGCCTCTGGCTTTGGGGGTTAGGGATGGAGGTGGACCGGACTGCAGGCTCCGTCTCCGTCTTTCTGCTGTAGCGCCCACCAGCGTGCCAGCCCCGGGCGGAGCCCTTTCACTCCGGGAAAATAAACTGGTGCTGTACGGGAACTGTTCAGGAAAAAGAGAAGTCCGCCGCACTGACCAGATTATGGGCTTCCTTTTTGACCCGGAGAGGGAGAAACAAATGAGAAAGAATATGACACGAAGCAGGACCGAAGATGGAAGAGAGCTTTTTGCTAGTGCCTGCTTGGACTTGTCGGTGCACCTGAGCTGCAGTTCAGCCTCTGCCGCTCCGGGTGACCCTGCTCGGGGACAGTGTCTCCAAGGAGATGTCTCTGCTTTGTACAGCTGATCTTTCTTTCTTTCTTTCTTTCTTTCTTTCTTTCTTTCTTTCTTTCTTTCTTTCTTTCTTTTTCTTTTTCCTTCCTTCCTTCCTTCCTTCCTTCCTTCCTTCTTTCTTTCTTTCTTTCTTTCTTTTTCTTTTTCCTTCCTTCCTTCCTTCCTTCCTTCCTTCTTTCTTTCTTTCTTTCTTTCTTTCTTTCTTTCTTTCTTTCTTTTTCTTTCTTTCCTTCCTTCCTTCCTTCCTTCCTTCCTTCCTTCCTTCCTTCCTTCTTTCTTTCTTTCTTTCTTTCTTTCTTTCTTTCTTTCTTTCTTTCTTTCTTTCCCTCTCTCCCTCTCTCTCTCCCTCCCTCCCTCCCTCTCTCCCTCCCTCCCTTTCCTCTCTCTCTCTTTCTTTCTCCTTTCTTCTCTCTTTCTCTTGCTTCTTTCTTTTCTCTCTCTTTCTCTCTCTCTCTCTTTTTCTTTCAAATTCATTCCTCCTTTCCTTCCTTCCCTCCCTCCCTCCTTCTTTCCTATGAAAATAAGAGATCTTCATTTTAAGCTTTTCAAATATGTTTCATTTCTCCAGAATTAACTTCTCACGTGCTGGCTCTGGGATAGGGAGCCATTAATGGAGCTGTTTCTGGCGTGAGTACACAGAGAATGAGACGCTGTAGTGATCTTGGGTTTAATAATGTGATAATATCCTGAGAGCCCAGTGGTGTCGGCCGCCGTACTCATGTGTTTGTCATTCACCCTCACAACAAGCCTGCAAAGCAGGCGTCACTGCCCCTGTTTCACAGGTGAGCAGACTGAGGGTCCGGGGGGCCGAGGTTCTTTCCCAGGGTGCTCTGCTGGCGGACGGCCGAGCCGGACCCAGACTGTGCGCCTGATGCCGAGACCCATTTTCTCCCTGCGGGGTCACGCGTGTCACCTCCCTGAGCAGCGGCTGTTATCTCTTCTTGTCTGTGCCTCCCATCTGGTTTGGCTGAAATGCTGTTGCAGATGAGGTCGGAAACTAGGCACCAGAGAAACTCTCACTTCGTCAGGGCGTTCCATGTGGAGCCGCACTCCGAGTCTCGTCTCCGGGACTTTCGGTAGTGCGTGCAGTCATCCAGGATTTAGTTTTTGCCCAGATGAGGCTTCCTGATGTGCTGGTGGTGCTGGTGGTGTTGGGACTGGGGGGGGGTGGTGGCGGCAGAGGTGATGATGGAGGAGGGGTTCTGCACGTATTAGTGGCGGTGAATGTGACAGTGGTGGCAGTTCTTCTGTGGGGTCGGTCCACCCCAGAAACTTGATCCGACCAGTGTAACCAACTTGATAAGAATCCGGGAAAGTGACACATTTTCATCAAATTGCCTGAAGACGAGGGTGGAAACCAGACTCTGGTCTGGTGACTCACAGGACGTTTATTCTTTCTTACCACATCGTCTCGGGTCTGGTCTCTTGGCCTTGCCCGCCCCGAGATCGGGAAGCCGAGTGAGACTCACGGTTGCTCAGGGGGCCGCGCAGGGAAGCAGGCGTGAGCTCCGGGCCGCTCCCGCCGCTCCCGCCACAGCCGAGCGGGAGGCACAGTTTCGAGAGCATGGCTTTCCAGTCCCACAGATTCAGGATCAGATGGAGCTTGAACTGGGGCCTTCTCTTACCTGAGCCCCAGTTTCCTCAATTTTCAGAAATGCTGCGCTATCCAAATTATTCTAAGAATCGAATAGGATAATGTATGTTGACCGTTCAGCACACTTTCAGGCACAAAACAGGTACTTGGCAATTGATACCTGATAAATAAAATGTCATTAAATCCATGTTCATGACAGCTCCCCATTTTAAAGCTGTTTAGACTGAGGCACAGAGGAGCTAAGCACCCTGTAATGGTGGTTGCCATTTACCAGGTGTCTGTAGGCGCCAGGCACTGTGCTACCCATTTCCTCCATCAACCATGACAACATCCTCTTTGGGGTGTGCTCGTATTCTCCCCATTTCACAGACGAGAAAACTGAGGCACAAGGTGTTTGCCCAAGTGGTGAGGGGAAGAGGCCGACTTGTACTCAAGCTGCCAGCCTCACAGTCATGTGCTTAATGGGGAACTGGAGTGGAGAGGGCGTCGGTCTCGTGGTGGGTGGCACGGACCGGGGGTCTGGAAAGGGGCTGACACAGAGGCAGCCGCCAACCCAGCAGCGTCTCCTTCCCACGCCAGCATCTGCACAGCCCGCACGGCCGTGCTTCCCAAGGCTGCCCTTGACCGTGTGCATGGGAGAGGGGTTCCGAGCCAAACCCAGCTGCCTGAGCGGGATGTTTATAGAGGGGACGTCTCCTCCACACCAGGGAGGGTGTGCTGCTCACACCATTTGGGCTCCAAGAACCCGGCTCCAAATATATCAGCAATTAAAACAAAAGTTCATGTTCGGTCTCTTAGGGGAAAAAACAAAAAGGAACAAGAACCCTTTCCCATCCATCTGTGACCAAATATATTTTGTGCGTGGTTTCCTTGGGCGGCCTTCTCTTAACGGCTTCTAATTCACAGAGACAAAAAACATAAAACAATTTGAGGCATTGGCACACGCAGCTCGGCGAGGCGGTGTATTCCTGCGAGGGCAGGGGCGGGGGTGGGGGGGGGTGGGGGAGGGTGTTCTTGGCAGGGACCTCCCGAGGCTGGCTTAGGGAGGAGGCCGAGAGGCTCGTGGGGACGGAGAGAGGAAGGGTGTTTGCTCGGCCGTTCCCTGCCTGCGGAGCGGAGAGGTATTCGGGGGGAAGTGGGTTGGCCCGATAATTACCCAGCTGGTAATTACAGCCAGTTGCGAAGGAACACTGCGCAGGGCCCCAAACGGCCGCCACGCCAGCTGGGAAGAGCCCTCCCCACTGACGGATTTACGGCCGGCCGCGCGGAGCCGGGTGTGTGTTTTGGCTTGCGCACATGAGAGAGCGCCGCGTCCCCCTCTTTCCCTGCCTGCCCCTCTCTCGCTTTAATCTCAACTTCAGAAGGGAAGGGGTTGGTCGTTAATTCGTTTGGGTTCAGAATCTGGGCTTTTTCAAGCGAAAGGGGCAGGAGCTATGGGGACGCCGTGTCGGGGGTACCGGGCTCAGTTGGTGTTTGCCGAATGGAGAGAAGGCATCCACAAAAGAGCGTTGATACAGGGTTCGCCGGTATTGGCAACACACGTTGAAATACTTGCCATGTGTTGGGAAAGAGATTCCCGTTATCATTCCCACTTTATGGACGGGAAAACAAAGGCTCAGAGACGTGGGTGGTTTGCTCAAGCTCACACCGCAGGAACGTCAGAGCAGGTATTCAAGTCCAGGCTGCCAGCCCCAGCACCATGTCACAGATGGGTGGGTGGCAGGCTTGATACGGGGGTGACAGATGGGAGCCTTTGGGAGAAATGTGACCCAGTCCTCCCTGGTGGGCGAGAGGCGTGCCGGTGGGAGCAGCTCTAGGTGGTGAACTTGTGGTAGGACTTGGCCACAGCCCCTCTCCTTCTTGTCTCAGCGAAGTTTCTAAGCCCCGAAAGACCGAATTTTCACCCTCATTGAACTCTACCTCCCCAGGCCCGTGGGCGCTGAGGGAAGAGACACCACCTGGACCCACCACCCCAGGCCGCCTAGGACTGAGAGAGTTTCCAGGAGGTGCAAGTTCAGCACTAAAACTGGGGTCACCGAGGAAACTGGGGGGCAGCCCCCATCCCCACATGACTTGGTAAATGCTTAAAGTGTCTATTTAAACCTGTGTGATGAGAAGGCCTTTCCAGAATATCGTCCGGTGTGGGGCTGAGGACCACCGAGATCTTGGCCTCAGACACACGGGAGCCCATCTCATCTGCACCACCTCCTTGTCAGCAGGTGGCCTTGGGCACGTCACCGACCTCTCTGAGCCTCAGTTTCTTCATCTGTAAAATGGGCTAAAGCTTTGTGGGGTTGTTACGAGGTTGAAATGAGATAATGCATGTGAGGTGCTTAGCACAGAGCGTCTCTAAGAACACGTGACATCTGGCCACACAATTCTAGTTAAATGTCAAGGACAAAGGCTAGAGGTGCGCTCAGCTGGCTACCGCTGGCCACATCAGACGTGCTTCTCTGTGTTGTTTCCCAGGGCGGAGAACCCAGATGCGTATAGCGACCAGGGATGACCGGAATCCACCCTGCTCAGATGTTCTCAGTGGGGTGTCTAGCAGGGGTGCCCGACCCTCGGCCCGCACGCAGCCCAGGATGGCTGTGACTGCGGCCCAACACAAATTCGTAAATTTACTTAAAACATTATGAGATTTTTTGTGTGTGTCACTACGTGTCACAGTGCATTTAATGTGTGGCCCAAGACAACTCTTCTTCCAGCGTGGCCCAGAGATGCCAAAATGTTGGACGCCCCGGCTCGAGATGCCCCCTCCCTGAGGGCGTGGGGACGCCCCTCCCACTTTTCAGACACGCAAACAGACTCCGGAAGGCAAAGGGGCGTGCCCAGGGCCGCTCACGCGGTGAGCGGGAGAGGTGAGGTTTGCGTCCAGGGGCGGTCTGCCTCCAGGCTCCGGGCCACACTTTCCTGTAGGCGTGGAACCTTTTCCACGTGAGTTTAACGCGCATCATATAACTCATTCCTTTTTGGTTTGCTTTCAGGTATTTTTGGTGTTTTTCAATTTTTAAAATTTTTATTTTACATCTCCTAAAACAGCCCTGGGTGAATACCCTTTGATCTAAACTAGGGTTTCCCAGCCTTGGCTCTCTTGTCGGTCGGGGCTCACTAATTCTTCGTTGTAGGAGCTGGTGGGGGTGGGGGGCCGGCCTGTGCATGGCAGGGTGTTGAGCGGCATCCTGGCCTCTGCCCACCGGGTACAAGCAGCACCTCCTCCCCCAGTTGTGCCAGCAAACAGGTCTCCAGACATTTCCCAGTGTGCCTCACGTGGCTGTGTCTGGGGGTGCAAAAGTGCTCGCAGTGGGGAACAACCGGTCTGCATCTTTGTGTTCCCGAGTGATTGTCTGCCGGATCTGAGTGTGCAGACCTGTGTTTCAAAGGTTCCTGATGCACGGCGCCCGACTGTGTTCCACAAAACTGCACCAATGCACGAGGCCCCCCGCAGGGCGTGAGAACGTCCTCTTCCACCTGCCCCACCCCCCTCCGCCGAGACCAGGGTTGCGCTGTCCACTCTCAGGGAATCCCTGGTACGTACTTCCCTACTTCTAGGCGTGTAGGGCAGAGAGGCCCTTCCTGGTCACCAACCCTATCACTCCAAGTAGGGGGAACCCAGACTGGAAGAGACAGTGATGTGTCCCACATCACACAGGGAGTGACTGAGGTTTCCCAACACTGCTAACTAGCAGTCGGTAATGTTATTATTATTGTTTTCATTGATTTGAGAGCGACAGGGAGAGGCCTTGACGTGTTGTTCCACTTACGTACGCACTCACTGGCTGCTTCTCGTGTGTGCCCTGATGGGGGACCAAACCCACAGCCTAGGGGTATCGGGACGGCGCTCTCACCAGCCGAGCGCCCTGGCCAGGGCCCGCAATTTGTAATTTTAATTTGGCGTTCCCCAGTAATAGCCTTGATCACTCCAGATCAGATTGATTCATTGAGGCAAATATTCTTTTCAGGACTTTCCTCCCAGATGGTGTGGGATTCTATAAAATTTTTTTTATTGTGCTGGCTGTGGATAAAGGCAGCGCTTTGGTGGCGAGGCAGGGAGTGATGTATTCTAGGCAGCCGAGGGGCCGGTAAAAGTTTATGGGCCTGCAGCCTGCCACGGACCGGGTTTATTGTCCTTTGTGAGCGCTCCGCCATGTTCCCCCCTTTGAAGTCGGAGCGATGGGATCAGTGGTCTAATTGATCCAGGATGGGGAGAAGCTGGGGATGCTCACGAGAGATGGGGCGACGCGCCCCGGCGACCGGCTGCAGCGCAGTGCGTGAGCTCGTCAAAGGGGAAGAAGGGCCTTCTGACTTCACTCACTCAGCTCAGCTCAGCTCAGCACGAGCGGACCCTCCCCCTGCAGCGCCCGCAGGCCCTGGCCCGCCCCTGGCTCTCTGACTTCATCTCCCGCCTCACCCCTGCAGCCAGGACCGCCTCCTTTCTTTTCCTTGAAGAGCTGTTGTCTGTTCCCTCCTCCGGACCTTTGCCTCTGCTGTGCCCTCTGCCAGGCGCTCCCTTCCCTGGCTCGTTCGATTGCCGGAGGCTTCTGCTCATCCTCCAGCTCCTCAGAGAGGCCTCCTGGACCACCTAGTTGGAGGGAGGTCTCCGCCCCCCTACCACCCCTCCAGGGGCTTTCCATTGCACTACTTTAATGAGCGCACCACCTTTTCAGTGTCGTTCACGACGTGAAGTTTTCTTACATGCTTGTTCACAGCAGGGTCACTCTGTCCTGAGGACAGGGATCACTCCCACCTTCCCGTGGGCAGCCTTATTTCCAGGGACCAGAACAGTGCTGGGCACACAACAGCTGCTTGGTAACTGAAGGAAGTAGTTAAGGAGCATCCGCGTTGGGCAAGGTCTGGGGACTTGAGTCTCGTGAGAGGACTCGGATGGGGCATCAGGAAGCGTTTCAGAGCAGTCGGGGGCTGGAGTTCGATGGGACTGAGGTTTAAATCTGCATTTTGGAAGGTTATTTATTCTCTCTTTTCCCTTCTGTAAAACGGGGCTAAGAAGTATATGACACCTCATAGAGGTTATACAGTATTAAATGAGTAACACACATAAAAAACTTAGAATTACGCTTGGGTGCACAGTGCTAAAAATGCTAGTGATCACAGTTAATATTAACAATACTAGCTAAATGGATAGGAAATCATTACCATGGCTGTCATAATTATAGGTGTGTGGTAGGTGGTGAGCTCCCATTTTACAGATGGAAAAACTGAGGTCCGAAGCAACCGGTGGCTAGCTCAAGGCCCCGGGTTTATGGGACAGCAAGGCCGGGATTTGAACCTTCCGTCTGGGCCATGCCTCACCCCTGCCCTCATCTCCTTGGGAGATTTCAGGATTAGCTTTGCTTCCCTTTTGTACCGCACTGTGGGCCACACCCGGGCCCTTTCCATCCCAGTAGGTTGCCGGGCTGCTCGGTCACGCTCCCTGTGACTGTCCCCTTTCAGCTCGTCTCTTGCCACTCACGCCGGGTCTCTCCCTGCATCTCTCCCTTTCCTGCCTCTGCGCCTTTGCCCGCTCTTTGCCCAGGGCCTGGATGACCCCTCTGCTCTCCATCTGGCCACCCGTGCCGCATTCTTTAAGACTCAGCCCCACTCGGGGCTCCCTCCCACACAGAGCTGCCCCCGCGCCCCCCTGGGGGGCTCTCCAATCTGCCCACGTCATAGACCCACTGTGTTTCTCCGAGCCCAGGGCAGGGGCTGGACCTTTCTTGTTTATTTCTCAGTCCTTCATACTTAGCCCTGCATCTGCTACAGGGCACACAGGCTTGTGACCATGTGAATGCACGCAGGAACACCTGAGTGAACCGGCCCCAGGGTTAACCCCCAGAGCCACCCAAAGACGGTGGTGAACTTGGGAAAAATCGAGACCCGCGTTCAGCTCGGAGTCCCCTGAGCCTGCAGTGGCGCCCGGCACCTTCCCCGAATGTCCACGTGACTGCAGGGAGATGCTCACCACAGAGGCCCGGAGAATTCAGAACTAGCTGCACGCTCCCTGGAAGGAAACCAGGCCTTCCTCGTCTCTGTTCTCCCTTTTTGGGAGGCACTCGTCAGAGTCGGTTGGATGAATTACTAAGGACGCATGCGCATGAAGTTAGCGTAGCAACGACTGTGGTGCAGTGGAGACTTGTGAACCCCTCAAGTCAGGAGACCCATTTGTGGTCCATCTTACATATGCCCAGTGCCCTGGGCAGTGCCTGGTGCACAGTAGGCCCGCAGGTTTGGGAGTCAGGAAAGGGACCCTCAGGCCTTGAGGAGATCACCCCTCACCCGAGGCCTGAGCACTCGCGAGAACTCCCAGCCCTGGGCCCTCCAGGGCCCGCCTCCCTCCTGCCCTTGCAGAATTCTCTTCACCACTGTGGCCTGCAGCCGGTTCCTCACCATCGCGTAAACATGGTTTTGTGCGGTTGAAAATGTATTTTAAAAATGTCACTAATTACCCAATGGCCTGTAACCACTCTTTCAGGGTCTGTCATGTGAATGCCTAATTAGGGGCCTTGGAGGACGGGGCGGAGAAGAGGCCCCGGGGTCCCGAGGCCTCCCGGCTACCTCGTTCTCCCCAGGCCCGGGGGAGATGCAGACGGGGGTGGGGGGGTCCCGTGCCTCAGTGGCCACAGCAGAGGGGTGCGCTCAGGCCACGACAGGGGCTCTGGCCTCCCGGATGGCGCTGGGCCTGGCACGTATTCACAGGCCGGGAACTCTCAGGCTACCAAGCTTAATGGGAACCAACTGCCCAGCCCCTCCCCCACCCCCGTGCCCAGTAGACGCTGCTCCGTTCAAACTGAAATGACTCACAGATGTGCCTCTCGGCGCCCCACTTTCCTTTTCTCCCCGACGGGCCCGGCTCGCCGCGGTCCTGCCCCTGCCGTAGGAACGCCTGCCTGCCACAGGTGGCGGGAGTCTGGGTGGTGCTGGGCGGACTCCCCCTTGAGTCCATTTTCGGGGGTTCAACACAGCACCCCCACACCCCACGCTTTCTCCCTCCCTGAAGCCTCGACAGACAGGGTGACATTTTGTTTGTTCTTGAGGAAGGTGGCTCTTCGCCTCAGTCAAGACGTTGGGTACCAGCTCTTACCTGCCCCCAGGGAGATTTCTTCTCCTGACCGCCCATCCTCACAGGACGGGCAGGGGTGTATCGACTGCATCTGGTCAGATGGTAGCCATGACATTGCCGATGTGGTGGCACCATGGGCCGCGTTCTGGCCCCTCGAGCCTGCTCTACTTCAGAACTTTTCCCCGTGACAGGCCCCTGGTTTGGTGGCGCCGGGGTTACCCAGGTGTGGGCAGGGCTGGACCGCGTGGGTCTGGCCACGTGGGCGGCAGACGCACTTCCTTCTCCTCCAGGTCCTTCTCTGTGCGCTCCAGATGACACGCTCTTCGTTGTCACGGACTCTCCTCTACGTGGCCACAGCAAATGAGAGTGCCTGTGTGGCAGCAAAAAGCAGCCAATCCCCTGGTTGGGAAGAAGCTAGGGCGCCCCTAACTAGGCGTCCACCGAGTGCCTGTAAACCCTTCAGGTCTGGGGGGTGGGGTTAACTGAGGGTCTGGCCTCTGCCCGTGAGCTGGGTGAGCATGGTCCAGCCATCAGCCTTCCGAGCCTCAGTTTTGTTGTCTGAACAATGGGCCAGTAGGGGAGTTGGCGGAAGGATGGAACGAGACTAGCGTCTAGCCACGAGAGGAACCTCTCACCCATGGTCACTGTGACTGGCAGGTCTGTCTTTTCGTCTGTACAATGGGGGACAGTAGCACCTGGCGCAGCGCATTGTGGGGACATTTAAATGTGTAACACCGTGCCTGGCACACTCTAGGTGGTCAATATATGTTCATCATTGTTTGTATTACTCTTTATTATTTTTGTCATCCTTTCATTGAACTATTTTGGCCATTGTCAGGCTTGGAAACTGAGGCACAGAGGGATTAAATGACTTGCCCAAAGTCTCGTGGCTAGGAAGTGGCAGAGCCAGATTTGAACGCAGGTCTGTGGTTCTGAGTCAGCGGTTCCCCGCTCTGCCCTGCCGTCCTGCTGGGCTCCTGAAGCAGGGACTGTGGCGGTGGGCAGGCGCGGGTCGCACAGAGAGGTTATGGGAGCTCAGTCACGAGAGCGGGGCAGATGCACAAAGACAGACCACAGGTCCTGGGAGCCAAGACGCACGCAGTCTGGGCGGGGAGTGAGGGTTCCGTGTGGCCAGGAGGCTGACGTGTACAGGAGCGAGGAGAAACAGGGACACGTCGAGGAGGAGCAAATGTTTTTCTCCGTTGCATTGAAAAGACAGCAACGTGATGAGTTAGTGATGCTGACATTTTCATTTTTTGTGGAGTTTATTTTGCTTCCATGAGGATAAAACATTATAAAACTATGCAACATTTTAGCACTTTTCATAATAGTATAATAAAAAATGCCTAGCACATTCTCTCTCCTTGGGAGCTTTTAGAAGAGGCTTCCCACGCAGTGGGAGAATACCATTTATTCACTTGCCAAGTGGGGAACTGATCGACTATTATTTTTTGACCACCAAATTGATTCATAATTTTAACAGAAATTTGGAAATTTTGAAAAACAGAAAAAAATGTAAAAATCACTCATGGTTCTTTTATCCAAACATAGCCACTGTTCACATTTTGGAATGCTTTCATTTTAGTCTTTTTCTCTAATGATTAAAAAAAACATAACTCTAATACTGTAATCACAGTATCTCATGTCCTGCATTTTCCTGTAGCATTTTACCACCGACACTTCCTCATTATCGTGTAGCCAATATTAACAAGCGGGAAGTAACTCCCCAGGGTGGGATGCACCCACGTTAACGCTGTCACTCCTCTAGGGCTGATACTGTGTTTCTGATTCTTCACTGTTACAAAGAACACGGCAGCGAACATCTTTTTTTGCATGAAATTGTTTTCCGTTTTTTCCCCTTCCTTCCTCTCCCCTCCTCTCTTGTCCCCTTAGCTCTTCTCATCTGAATGCTTGGAGTTTTCCTTGGGATGACTTCTTAGAAGAAAACCACCAAGCCCAAGCTATGGACATTTTAAGGCCCTGGGTATTTATTGCCAATTTTTTTTTGCAGAGATACTCCATGAGCCATCTTTAAATCCGTCTACTTCTTCAGTGTGCTGACTGTGAGGACGGCACATGCCCGTTTGTTACTCCTTTGACAGCATCTTTGAGGCCTCATTGCGGGCAAGGAACAACTCTCCAGGCACAACTGTTGGGCCTTCCCAGCTGAGTTCAAGGTCACGATGAGTCGTAGATGCGACCCATCTCAGATCGCCACCTTTTCTTCCCCGGGAGCTGGCCTCCGGAGGTCTCCGAGGGGGGAGCGCTGACTCTGGGCGAGGCGGTGCCCAGTGAGTGGCCCGGCGTGTCCTGGGATGCTGGCCTGCTGGGCCCCGGCCCCGGCCCCCGCGGGCAGACGCTCTTTGTCTGGGCCCCTCGGAGCGCACAGTCGAGTGTCCCGGCGAGCACTGGAGCGCTCCGCCTCCTCCCCGCCACTTCGCCCCGACAAAGCTTTTATACGGAGCACGAGCGCCCATAAATAACAGACCGACCTATAAATAAATACAGCTGGAAGCCCACAAAAGCCCTTGACAAATGCTGTTTATTTAATTTCTCAAGTGTGGTCCATTTGAGATCCAATTGGAAAGGCCTGCTAAGCTTTTAAAAGGCTAGCTTATGTGCTTAATCTCGACTCCCCCTTTGAGGGGCCATCCTGCTGTCTCCCCCACACCTGCTTAGGTCAATAAAGCAGCACGGCCATGGACAGGGGCAGGGGGGTGGGAAAAAGAAGGTGTTTCCCGGGTCCTTCCTAACGAGGGGCGCTCGATGCCCGGCAAGTCCGAGCCACACCGTCATTATTAATCTTGCTCCAGCCCAGCCGGCGGGATCTGTCCTCATTATTCATTTACTGGGCGGGAAGGTCTGGGTCCTCCTAACTGCCTACAGAGGGGTGACGAACACAGTGCTAAGAGCAGGGCGGAGCCCGCGTGGGCCTCTTGCTGTGAAGTGTCTCAGTCGTTAATTATTTCAGAGGCAAGCCAACGGGGCAGCACATTACGGAAGGAAAGCACGTTCTTAGGAGCATCCATGGGGTGACGCTTGCCCACCTCCTTCCTGCCCCAGGACCTTTGCTCACGCTCCTCTTCCTGCTTGAGATGCCCTTCTCCTCATCCCCATTCAACTACCTCGGTCTCACCTTCCAAGTTGCAGCATCTCACTCATGAGACCCCTGTCACCCCTCCCCAGCAGTCTTTCTCCCTGTGGCTGGCTTCACGCCCCCGTGGCAGTTGTCATGACTTCACCTGCCACGCACGTCATTAGCTCATCATCCCGCTTCTGCTGCCCCGCATGTGGGTGGAGCTCACTGCGCTGTTTTCATTGCCTCGGAGGTGCTCCATTGAAATTAGTGTAATATTTTAAGATTTTATTTATTTTTGGACAGAGGGGAAGTAGGGAGGGAGAAAGGGAGACAGACATCAATATGTGGTTGCCTCTTGCACGCCCCCTGCTGGGGACCTGGCCTGCAACCCAGGCATGTGTCCTGACTGGGAATCGAACCAGTGACCTTTTGGTTTGCAGGCTGGTGCTCAGTCCACTGAGCCACACCAGCCAGGGCTGAATGTCGTATTTTAAACAACACAGCTCCTTGCATGGGTTTGGCCAACAAGAAAGACAACCGGATTCTTGAAGCGGAACTTCCTGATTTTGTCTGGGGATTTATCAGCAGATGTTCGTGCACCTTGACTTTCTTTTCCAGCTATGAACAACGCTTCTACAACCAGGGTTTTAGAGATTCTTGGTGGAGTATGGCTAGGAGGCAGGAAGGTGTTCCCCAAGAAAAGCCCAAGATGGTGCGCAGAACAGGGCCATCTGGAAAAAACCAAGCCAGTGGGAAGTGGTTCTCCCTGGGCAGAAGCCGAGGGTGCTGCTGCAGGTCAGCTTGGCAGGAGGCTCTGGGGCGTGTGGGCTCGTCTGTCGGCTGCAGAGTGAGCAGCATGGGGTAGACTCAGTTAAAGGTGCCAGCCCACACTGACCTGGAGTGTCCATCCAGCCGTGCCCATTGGCAGATTCTACGAGGCACTCTTGCGTGAGACTCTGATGGTTGAAGTCTTGCTCACCTACATGAAAAAGCTCCATCTTGGCGCTTATCCCAGGAGGCAGAATGGAACAGTGGGGAGAGTGTGGACTTGGAACCCTGAGGATCCCAGGCTTGAATCCTGGCTCTGCCCCTCACTGGCCCTTTTCATGGCTGTCCTTGGCCAAGTCACGTCACCTCTCTGATTTTCATTTTCCTCAGAAGTAATCATACTTCCCTCCAAAGATCTGCAGACCTCCTGGACCTTATACACACCTGTCTTTCTCTCACTTACTAAACTCCAGCCACACTGGCTTCTTCCTTGAGGTAGTTCTGCCTCAGGACCTTTGCTCCTCCTGCTGCTGGAATGATCTGCTCCCAGCCCTGCATAGCTAGCTCCTTCCCATCATCCAGGCCCCAGGTCTAGTGCCTGCTCCTCAGAGAGGCCCTCCTTGACCACACTCTCAAAAAGCATCTCCAGACACCTAAGTAGGAAGGCACTTAGTGTACATTATAGCATTTAACACTGTCTAAAAATACCTTATACATGTGTTTATTCACTTGCTTACTGCCTGTCTCTTACCCTCCCCCGCCCCGCCCCACACTGAAATGAAGCTCCACGTGCGTGGAGACTCTCTCTCGTTCACTGTTTGGGTCCTCAGCAGCTTGAACAGTGCCTGGCACATCGCAGGTGCTCACTAAATACCTATTGGAAGAATGGATGAATGGTTTGTTGTAAGGGGAAACAATGGGGTTTCGGTAAAATCATTGCAAACACAACTGTAATTCTCAACCCCTTCTAGCCCGTTGCGTGATTTTGTTGCTTCTTCCATCAAAAAGTGGAGTTAACTGTCCCCCTCCTGCCTCTAAGCTGGGTGGGTGACTGGGGACCAATGAAACGCTGCAGACGTGCCGGCATGCCTGCCAGCCTGACTCTGGGCCTCAGGACGTCTCCTCCAGTCTCTCTCTTAGAACCTTGACTTCACTATAAAAGACGCGTGGCCCAGTCACCCCTGTCACCCCAGTGAAAAACTCATCAGTAACTAGACAGGTGAGTGAGGTGATACTATAGTAGCAGCCCATAGCCAACCCACCAGCTGAACACAGACAAATAAGAAGACCCAGCTGAGATCAGATGAACTTGGCCCAGATCAGCAGCACCTATCAGCTAAGACATAGATGCATGAAAATCGACTGAGTTTAGGGGTAGTTTGTTATGCAGCAAGAGCTAGCTGATACATGGAATACCCATACACATAGTCATGCGCGCACACACACACAGCTTGTCCCATTGTAGGCGCTCTGTAAATGGTACTCATTTATCGTGGTGGCGGGTACTCATTCTTTGGTAGTCGAAGGGACCTTCTCCATCTCTTACGGGGAGTCGTAAGTTTCACAATGAGATGTAGCCATGTGTTGACCAGGAGATGTGCACCCCTTCTAACCCCCGGCTCATTTGTGGCGTGAGCACATACCCCTCCGGCCTTGTACTGGGTCCCTTGACCTCAGGGTCAGAGAGCATTGAGGAGCCTTATGCAGATCCAGCTCTTTGTTTGACCTGAATAATACATGCATTTTCCTGTTTCTATGATGTGTGTAGGCCTCTGATTTATGGCAGTGAACATGCCCCTCCATTTGCCCTGGCTTTTGTTAATGACCTATCATGAATTATCCAGGAAAGAAATGTTAAACGAGCTAATTAGGCATTAACCTTACATGATAGATCAACCACACAATTGGATCCTTCACAGCTACGAATGTGACAGCAGAAAGCATTAAGTATTGATGGCCACAGGAAGGGCCGAGAAAATGGATGGAGGTGGGGAGGCAAAATCCAGGCCGGGGGGAGGGGAGCGGTGAAGATGCCTGCGTGCAAGCCTGCTGGGGGGAGGGGGAACGGCGGGATTTCCTGGGAAGGTTCCTGGTAGAATTCCGAGCAGAAGCAACTGAGCATCCTGAACACGACTGATGCACAGATTAGCCAAGTCGAGATGGAAGCAATTTCCGTATGTAGCCAGGTGGCCTTGGGCAGTGATAGTAATGATGGCGGTGATGATGGTGATGATCTACTATCTATGCAGCTTGCAGAACATGCTTCTCCGTAATCTAATCTGACTCACAAAACATACCAGAGAGGTGGTCAGGGCAGGCTTTATGTTCCCCATTTAACAGGTTAACAGGTAGGGAAATGAAGACCCGTAGAGGATAAGTGTCTGAAAGTGATACCATGAGTGGAACCTTGGTGTTTCATTCCAAGTCTTGTTCTGTTTTCAAAATGCCGTTTAACCTTTTCTGTCTCCAACTCACCTCCCTTTTCCGGGACGCGGTCCTCAGTCATAAAGTGACTATGGGCGCGGCACGCCCACGGTGCCCACGTCCCCTTCTACGGGAAACCGGCCTGGCCGAGCGCCTGTGCTGCGCGTGGCCATGTGGTGTACCACGGGACCCCACTCCCTTCGTTCTCCCTGGCCTGATGGGACGAGAGGTGGTCACCTGACCAGCGGCAGCCAATCAGTAGATTTTCCCAGGGCCACTGGTGAAACTGAGTGAACCAGACCCTCCGTGAGGAACTGGAAGTGCTTGGCACCGAATGTGAGGACGGGCAAGAGGCGGAGGCCGGGCTGGGGCAGACAACGGCTGGCTTGGGGCCGTCTCCCGCGGGAACGGAAAGGTGGTAGAGCTGCGGGTGACGAAGCTGGCTGGGGGCAGACACAGAGTGGGGAGCAGGTGTGGGAGGAGAAGGAGAGAGAGAGGAGAAGAGAGGAGGAGGAGGAGGGGGAAAGGTGGGAGGAGCAGAAGAAGAAGGTGGAGAAGGAAGGGAGGGAGGGGTGGAAGAAGAAAGGAATGGATGGGAGGGGAGACTGAGGGGTTGGGAAATCGCCGTGAGTCCTAAGATACCCCGCTTCCATCCCTCCCTGTGTGTTCTCACTCCCCCTTTTGCTTCGAGCTAGTGTGAGCAGAGTCCATACAGTGATTTCCAAAGTGGAAATCCTGGGCTTCCCGAGCTCCGCGGTGTGTGTCCTCCGCGGTGTGCACACCACGGGGCAGGGAGGACACGTGATACTTCATCGGAAAAAAGCATTTGACCTCCTTTCTTCCGACCCCGTCGGGTGGCAGTGTAGAGGAGACCGGGGAGCCCGAGGCAGACTCTGTCGGCCCGATGGAAGCTGACCGTGAACTCGTGCCTATCGCTGCCACCCCAGAGGAGCCGTCTGGCATCACAGGGAGCCGGGTGGATGACCCCATGGTGAATGGGGGCTGCACGGGGGTAGGATGCTCCCCATCCCCCCCTAGTGGGTTCCAGGCAGAAGGTCCCAGTGTCACACGGTGCGGGTGTCCTGGTGAGAGAAGGGTCTGCCGTGGCCCCGTCTGTTACACGGTACAGATGGGGGTCGGTGGGAGCTGAATGTCAGTGCCGGCCACGTTGCGCCCCTGGAACCAGGCACCGCCCCAGGCCGGGTGCCAGAGAGCACCCAGAGGAAGCACAGCCCTGACCGGGGTGGTGGCGCGGTGAGTGGTGTCAGGGGAGTGGACTCTGTGTGAATCCGTAAATGGGGAGGGTCATCCTGCCCCCCCCCGCACCTGACCATCGGGCCGTTATCCCAGAGTTCCGCTGCGCACTCCGGGAGGTGGCGGGGAGCAGAAACCTTAGGTCCCGCGAGTTGAAACTGTGATGCATTAATAATGTGTTCTTGGATGCTTTGAGTTTTATTAACACTGAAAATAAATCTACATTAAGGACAAGTGGTGGCTAAATTTCATTTTGCAAAAATTTGCTGTGGTTTTTGTTCCTTTTAAGGCTGTTTTCCAGAGGAAAGCGCATTTGAAACCACCAAATTACCCTTATTATCTTTTCCCTTTTTTGAGCCATAAATCACTGATGGCATCGGGAGCAGGGACTGAACGGGGGTTCTTGGATGCTTTGGCGAGGCCGGTGGTTCTCACCTCAGGTGTGCGGGAGGAGCGGGGTATATTCTGTGTCCTTCTGGAGATGAGTCTGCACGCCACCGTTTACTCAGGGCCCCGTCCCAAGAAAGGGGAAGTGGGGGAGTCGGAGTGGGTGCTTGGGCCCGTCTTGTCTCCCTGCCTCCCTGCAGACTGGCTTGCGTTCTCCCTGACTCTGTTTCTCACTGGCGTCTCTTTCACGTCTTCTGTTCCGCTTTCCTTCTCCCCCCGTCCTCTCTCCTCACCTTTTTTTTATTGTACGAACATACACGTGACATGAAGTTTATCATTCTAACCATATTAAAGGCGCCATTCAGGGCCCCTCAGTCTGTTCACATTTGCGCGCAGCCGTGGCCGCCGTCCATCCCTCGAACCGTTCGGCCGCCCACACCGGAACGCTGTGCCCGTTAAACACCGACTCCTCATGCCCCCGTCCCTGTGCGATTTGTTACAAGAAATCAGCTCGTGTGGTCATGGAGGCTGAGAAACCCACGGTCTGTCCTCAGCGAGCCGAGAGCAGGGCAGCTGGTGGGGGCTCCAGCCGGAGTCTGGAGCCTGCGACCCCGGAGAGCCCGCGGTGCACGCTCTAGTCTGAGAGCGTCCCGCCTCAGCCGTTGGGGGGCGGGTGGGGGCAGGAGAGAGAGGGAGAGAATATTCTCCTTTTCTCCGCCTTTCAGTTCTGTTTACCGCATAATGTTCTGAAGGTTCATCTGTGTTGTCTCACGTGTCAGAATTTCATTCCGTGTTGAGCTCGCATAATAGCGTGTTGTATGGGTGGACGGCACCTTGTGTACCCATCTGTCTGCTGATGCACGTCCAGTAGTGTCCACTGCTTGGCCGTCGTGGAGAGTGCTGCTGCGAACACTTGTGGACCAGTGTCCCTCTCCCAGCCCCGCCGGGGTCCCCAGAGAAGCATTCAGGCTCACACGACGGGCAGGTGGTCTCTCTCCGGGACTCGCTCCGCTGCCTCGGGCTCAGTGCTCTTTGCCCGCACCCAGGTCAGTGGGCCCAACCACGTGGGACGTCTCAGAAGATACAGCGTGTGTTGTCCGTCAGCTTGCTAACGGATTCTAGGGTGGGTGGGGCAGGGGAGACAGAATCAGGGAGACCCACGGTCTCTTCTAACAGTCAGGCGACAGTCGGCGGTGGTCCCCCACGGGGCATGAGGATGCTAAGCGGCAGGGCAGCAGGCGTGAGAAGAATGAGCCTGAGCGTCACCCAGGTGGGACCCCTACCATCTAGGCTCCTCGCAGCCTCAGTCGCCTCATCTGGAAAATGGGATGGTGCCTCCTATGCTCTGGGCCCATCTTGAAGGTTAAAGGAAGCTCCCTGTGCGTGTTGGATGGCTCTTCTTAGCATCTCCGTTTCTTGCATAGCACAGACCTTGAAGAGCCCAAGATCATGCAGCCCAAGGGTTCAAGGGGCTGCTCCTTCCCTGTGGTTTCAGGCAGGGAGCACTAACTAGAGTGTGACGCTGGGCTTTGCTCGGGACGGGCAGAGGGTGCAGCGGCTTCTGGCCCCGAGTGCCCTCCAGGGGCTCCGAGTGCCCTCCAGGAGCTCCGTGCATGAGGCCCCCGCCGGGGAAGAGCTTGCTGGCTTCCGAGGGCCGTGGCTTGAGCTTCAGCTTCTCCTCCATCTTGACACTCCGACCCGGCGTCGGCGTCCCTGAGTCGGAACGCTGCCTTTGCAGCCATCTGAGCAAAGCGGATCCTTCTCTGTGCGCTCTCCCCTCCTCCGTCTGGTGGACAGAGCGGGGCGTGTCCTGCCTGCCCCTGGGACGCTCGCCTCCGACGGGAGTGCACGGGGCAGAGGAAGGAAGGGGGGGTCCTGTGCCCCGAGGAAGGGAGGATTTTCCCAAAGCTCAGGGCATCGGCTTTCCTGGGCTTCCCGTGGCAAAGCGGAGCCCATGGTATTGTCCAAGCGGCAGGAAGGTGTGGGCCCGCCCGGTGGCCCACCTGGCTAACATTTTCTGAGCGCCTGTGACGTGCCAGGCTTTATGTCGTGTGTGTGTGTGGACGTAAGGATGTCATCTTGCTGCCCTGGCGGCATTCAGGTGAAAAGTGATGGGACAGCGAGAGGCACAGGGTGCTCTGGGCGCAGAGAAAAGAGGCATCTAATGCAGGGGAGGCTTCCTGGAGGAAGGGGTGTGGCCCGAGCACAAGAACGCAGGTGAGGCAGCCAGATTAAGACGTGCAGAGAAGGCGTGCCAGGCGACGACCTAGGTGCGAACAGGAGGAAGGCTCCTCGGAAACTGTAAGGGAGGTAGCGTTGCTGGCAAGGGGACCGTTCTTGGACGGGCAGCAGGAGAGACGAAGCTAGATGGGAGGCAGGCAGGAGCCACACCCAGGAAGGGGCCTGTGTGTCCGGTTAAGGAGCTGGCGTTCGATCTCCAGGGCACGGGAGCTACTGAGAGACTCTGAGCAGAGGAGAGGGGGGACAGTCGGCCTGGCACGGGGGACGTCCCCCTCTGCTGCCACAGAGAGGGGCGGGCAGGATTGGAGAGGTGTAGCATCAGCCCCCTCTCTGGGGCCTGTAATCTGCCACACGGGCGGGGCTCCACGCACGACTCAACCAGCACACTGCCCCGAACCTTTATTAAACGCCAACTGTGTACGCAGCAGGGTGCCGAGCAGCCCTCCACAGTGGCGCACGAGCCCCACGACGGCTAATGCAGCAGGGAGCGCCTGTGCGGAGCCGTGATGGCCCACAAGGAGAGGAAATAGATTTGAAGATGCAGACGGGGGAGGGGGGGTCGCTGGAGGGGACGGGAGAGAAAGGTATAAAGGTCAGCCGGGGCTTCAGCTTGGCATGAAGATTTATAACCTCCCAGGCGCTCCCTCTCGCCCCCTCCCCACCCCCACCCCTTCCTCTCTCTGGCGGCATGTTCTAGAGACACACATTATCTCTATTAATACCAGCCACACGGCCATTACTCAGGCACCAACTTTTCCTCCAGCATAAATATTTATACAGGACTGACCTGTGGCTGCTGCGTTTTCCTTTTATTTGATTCCTGCCGCCTTTTGTGTCTCGCTAGTCTGTGGGCTAACGTGTTTAGCTCCTCTGTCTGGAACCTTCGGAGCCAGCCCCGTCTCTGGGAGAGGAAGGGGGGGTGGTGGAGGGGAGGCGAGGAGGAGGAGGGTGGGTACCACTTGCCTGACACCAGTGACAAGCCAAGTGGTGTGGACGTGAGCTCCTCGTGATCGGCTGTTCAACAACCGGCCGGCCGAGCTCGAAAGGGAAACTGCACAGGGGCTCCGTGCTCCCTAAACCCTGCACTGCTCCCCAAACCCCCCAAAAATCCAGGCCACGGCAGATTTCCCAAGAAACCATTGTTAAGAGCCCCATGTCTGGCTTGGAAACATGTTCCCAGGGTCGTGGATTCTTACAAAATTTGCAAAAGCCAGATCGGGGGGACTTCCTGTTAGAGGTCCCCCCAAATGCATGAGCTACAGGCCCCCCAAACCTGGATCTGCCCCCGTTGGCGGTGGTTCGAATTACACACGGCTCTTGTACTGGGAGTAATTGTCGAGATAGAAATAGTGCATGAAATAGTAATAATAACTCTTATAATAGCAATTACTACTCTTAGAGTATACACTGAAAACAGAGTCCTTTTTATTTGGTCTTGACAGTGATGTTGAGACTGGCACTCTCTTCCCCAGTACACAGATGAGGAATTCGGGGTTCAGGGAGGGCAAGTGTCTGGTCCAGCGTCCCACAGTTAGTGAGTGGGGGGCCCCGGAGCTGGCCCCGGGGCCCGCTGTGTTTTCCTCTTGCCCTCTGCACGTGGGAATGTCGCAAGAGTGTATGTAGCGTGCGTCCCATGCACCGGGCATTGCGGTGCCCATGTTTATTCACACGCCCGGTCAGGCCGTGCTGTGAGGCCGAGAGAGGGCATTGGCTTGGGCGCGTGCGTGAGAAACCAGAGGCCTGGGGGCAGGAGAGGGACATTGCTAGGTCAGCACGGCAAATGCATCCCAAGCCCAAGTCCGGCACCCGGCGTGTCTGGCGCCTGCCTGGCTCCATGGCCACACCCGGCCACGAAGGTGGGCAGGGAGCACCCCAAAAAGGGAGTGATGTTTGGTAGAGCGATTCAGGGTGATATTCCTCCTGACATCTTTTATGCTGTTTTGACAGTTTCTTCAAGGAAATTTTATACATTTCATAAAGGAAACATGGAGAGCCACAGAATGCCTTCCTTCTCTCTGCACGCGGGTGGGACATGAGGCCGAACAGAGGGCCCCACATCAGAGTCGGGGTGGGGCCTGTGAACCGGTGAGGTGGGGGTGGGGTGGGGGGGCTGGTCTCGAGTAAAGAACTGGTGCCTTCAAGGACTGCTCTCCACTCCGAGGTTTTCCCCAGCCCCGCCCCGCCCCACCCCCCAGCCCTGCAGCCCAGACTCAGCCTCCCGCCGCCGCCTGCCAGGACCTGCTGAACCACCACGACGCTCTCTGAGGCCAGGCGGGCGGTGGGTCCCACTCTCAAGGCCTCCTCAGCACCCCGCACAGCTCCGGGCCCTGCACGGGCACTCGGTAGATATTTGTTGCATAAATGAATGAGCGAATAGATGACCCCGCTCCCGGGGACCACTTCTTCGAAACATTTGAATTTTAATGAAAGCTCTGGAAATCAGAAAAAGTCCTGCAAGACCTAAGGAGCCCAGATACACGTGGAAGACCAAGGGGCATCTTCCTTGGTAAGCAGCCGTGAGAACTGGGGAAGCCATTTCTCCCCAGGGCCTCTGTCCTATCTGGAAAAATGAGGGGCGGACCTTTGGAGTTCCGGGCAGAGGCAGGGGTGGTCCCATGAAGGGCAGAGCGCAGGAATGCCAGACGGTGGCCACACTTCCTGCGCGCAGGCCCTGGCTTCAGCAGGACTGGCTGCGTGTCTGAGGAACAGGGGACTCGACCTTTCAGTTAGTTCCCCAGTGTCCCGTCTGGAAGATGAGGGTAGTCCTCGTATCTAACTGACTCAGGCTTCCCACGAATCCCGTTAGTTAATACACATGAAATGTAAAGCTCTTGGAGCAACGCCTGGCGTCAAGGACTGGACTGACACATGCCGTCCGAGGTGGTTATCCGTGCCTGTGGATGGAGAGGCGTGTCTGCTGGCGTCATGGTCCCACCGGCGATCACTGCAGCTCTCACCGGTCGGGTGACCGTCACACGCCAGACCTCGGCTCCTCGGCTCCTGGCAGGGCTCTGCGGGGTGTTTGTGCCTTTGCCGGCACGATTTTGCAGATGGAGAGACAGAGGCTCAGAGCAGCTCAGCCACGGGACGGAAGTCACAGAGCCTCAAATTTATAGCCAAGTCTGGCTACAAATTCAGATGCTCGCCACGGCCAAGCAGACAAGTTCAGTGGGTGAAGGGGTCCCGGCGTAAGAGGGGAAATAAGCAGCTGCGCGTGTTTTGACCAGGCCAGCCTAGGTGCCCCGTCTTTGGAACTGGCACGGGTTCTCAGGCTTGCATGGCTACCACTTGAGTCACGTGAGGATTAAATAAGCCCCCCACGGATGTGGGGTGTCGTCCGCGGAGACTGTGACATAATGGGTATGGGGGGGGCACCTGAGGTGCAGGGCGATGTAAGGCCCTCAGGAGGTCCTGCCGTGAACCACCAGGGAGAGCCGTTGTTCACGAGCACCCGTGGGCCTGATAAAACGCACTGGCCGCCACACGGAGCGGAGGGGCCACCAGTTCTTCATCCTGCGCAGCACGCAGTGTCTTTGAGATGAGTCAGCCCATCCGTCCCCCGATCCACTCACCATTTATTTATATACCCTCACCCTCACCCACCCATCCATCCTCTTAGACCTCCGTCCTCCTACTTAACCTGTCCTTCCTTCTATCCACCCATCTGTCCGTCCATTTGTCTGACCAACCATCCATCTTCACCGTCATCCATTCCTGTATCTACCTGTCAGCCAGCCCACCCACACAACCACCCACCCATCAACCTACCTATGTAGCTGTCCACCCCCCACCCCACGCATCCCTCCTTTCACCCCCCCCCCCGCTGCCCCCACCCTGCTGTTCTTTCCTCCCTCCTCTCTCTAATCTGGCCTGTCCCCCTCCGGACCACGGCCTGGGCCGCCCCTCAGTGTGGGCCTGCTGGCAGTGACATAAACAGCACCCCACCCCCCGCCACCCCCTTCTCTTCTCTTTAAAGCTTCTCTTCCTCCATGTAGGCACCAGCATGCTTCTTTGAGGTGCCTGGCGGAAGTGAGCCCAAGGGGAAAAACCAAACAAACAGAAAGCTGCTTCTGCCTTTCCCTGGATGACCTTTCCTTCCCGAGGAAGTCTCTTACAAACACTTCCAGCACTGGCAGACGCCAGGGCATTTGCAGGGCCCCTCCTGGTTGAAAGGCCGGCGCGCGAGGGCACCTGGTGTGCGTGGATCTGGGTCCAGGGTGAGGCTGAGGTGGACGCGGACCGTGCAGCCCAAGGCCAGCGTCCCGGCACCGTCTTCCTCCCGCAGTCGGCAGGCCCGGTGCTGCCGGGGCGGCACTGACGACGAAGGCTGTTCCCCAGTTTCTGACAGGACACCCCACTTGCAGAGTCTTTCCCCATCCCCGCTGCTGAAGTGGAGTTTGCTGTCCTCGGCGCTGCTGATCCTCGGGCCAGACGATTCTCTGCTGTGGGGGACTGTCCCGTGCATTGTGGGTGTTTAGCAACACCCCTAGTCTGCACCCTCGGGATATCGGGGGACACCCTGCCATCCCCTCTTGCCAAGTGGAACCGTCAAAAATGTCTCTAGATGTTGCCAGGTATTCTCTGGGGCAGTCACCCATCTGCCGTCTCACTCCATCTTCTTACCGATGCGTACAGTTCCGTGCAGTTAGGACCCCCAGATACGCCTCTGCAAAGCGGAGACCCAGAGAGATGAAATCATTGGCTCAAGGTCACACAGTGTGTAAATAGCAGAGCTGGGATTTGAACCCAGGTCTGCCGAACCCTATGCTATCCCACCTCTCACACCAGCCTCACCAGAGGGGTTGCTAGGCAGATTAAGGAGATGGAATTTAATGAAATGTTGGTCTGTGATAAGGGAACATTTTCCTTTATAATGACATCATTTACAGTTTTCAAGATTCTAAAGTGTCTTAACATCCACACATGTGTGTTTTTTCCTCTGTGGAATGTTCTTTTTTTGGCATGTAAAAGAAACACCCTTCTTTTTTTTCAGTTAGGGTGAGTTGGGTTATGATGTGATAACAAACAATTCCCAAATCTCCGTAGGCTTAACAGCAAACAGAGAAAAATATGTTTGCTTCTCTTTTCCTGCTAGTGTGACTGAATAGTAATCAAATGTCCTAACAACGCTTATTGAACCATCGGGCTTTCTAATTTATTTATTAACTTGCCTATTTTCTTTATATTAATACCACAGTTTAGATTATTGTATCTTTATACTCTGCATGTGATGGTATAAACCCACACGCCCTGCCCCCACCTGCCAATCCCTGGGCTATTTTTGTGCTTTCATTTATGTGGTACTTTGCGGGGAGGTGAGTATCCTTTGGTCGTATCTCCCGGAAGTCCAATCAAAGAATTAATGAGGGTGAGAGGGTCTGGTGGGTCTTTTGGTCCTGATGGCAGGACCAAAGCTATGGAAAGAGTGGATATTTGGGGGCAAGTCCCCCACACTTTGGAGCAAGTAGGTAAGAGCTCAGGGCAAAGAGACTTCCGGGAACTTTAAGGAGGGCCCCTGGCCTTTCCCTAGGAATGGATGCTGCCTACCTCCAGTGGGCGAAGAACTCATTAACGTCACCGGATCCGGATTCTTGAGGCCTTCCCTGCCACCCGTGGAGTGCAGACCCTCCCACGGCACGTGCCTCCGCCTCTGGGAAGGTGGAGGGTGTGTCTGCGTGACCATGCCTGTTCCGTGGCAGGAAGAACGAGAGGAGGCCCCGCGTGGACAGTGGACACCTCCCCACTCCTGCAGCATCCTCCCTCAGGTCAGGTGCTGGTGACAGCCCAGCCGGGGCTTCAGAGTCAGAGAGACCAGGGCTGGGTTCTGGTTGTGCCGCTCACTCGCTGTGTGGCCTTGATCAAGTGGCTTAACCTCTCTGGGGCTCCACTGGCCTCATCGTTCTCCTAAGTGTAGCAGTAGCCCCTTTCTCACTGTGCATTTGGGAGCCGTAAATGAAGTTATGCCCCTGGCTGTCTCTTATCGTTGTGGTCCTTACTAGTACGATTACTGAAATTACGATGGGCAATATAAACGATGGTAGTTACTGATACAGAGGCCGTTCCTGGCGGTGATCACCGTGAGGACTGTGTGGAGCCTTTGCCTGTGACCTGCAGTTCTCGTGTGTCCCAGGGTCCCCGGGCAGCCCCCACGGGAACTGTCGGCCCATTACAACTCAGCCTGGGCCGACACACTTCCATGGGGCAGGGCTGCTGTGGGGAATTCTTTTGGCCTAGTGGCTGTGGCGGGTTGAGTAGTGGCCTCCAAAGTGGTATGTCCATGTCCTGACCGCTCTTCCCCTCCCCCACCTTATGAGTGGGACCTTGTTTGGGAAAAGGGTCTTTGCAGATGGAAGTTAACTTAAGGATCTCTAGATGAGATCATCTTGGTGAACCAGGTCGGGGGTGGGGGTGGGGCCACATCCGATGAGAGTTGTCCCGTGAGTAAGGCAGGGAGATTGGACAGCAGAGGAGGACACCCAGAGACCCGGAGGAGGAGGCCGTGAGAAGACAGAGACAGAGGTGGGAGGGACAGAGACAGAGGTGGGAGGGACACAGCCGAAAGCCAGGGAGTGCCGGGAACCGTCAGAAGCTGGAAGGGGTGACCCAGGACCCACCGCTAGAGCCTTCGGAAGAGGCAGGGCCCTGCCGACACCTTGACTTTGGACTTCTGACCCCCAGAACTAAGAGAGTACATCCCTGTTGTTTTAAGCCACCTGGCTTGTGGTGATGTGTGACGTCAGTCCCGGGAAACTGCGACAGCACGGCACATGCAAGGTGGGAGGAGGAGCCTGGAGGTCGGGCTGGGAGGTCGGGCTCTAGGCTTGGGCTCATCCCCCTCTCCCGAGTGATCTTGGATGGCTCCGCTTCCCTCTCTAGACTTCAGCGCCTTCAGAATCTGCAAAATGGAGAGCTGGCTGGTTCACGGGTGGCAAGCTCTTCGCAGGCAGCGTAGCTGGGTGAGCAGGCCTAGGGTGCTGGCATACAAGGGTGGGCGGTCACGAGTGAACCAGCCACCACCCAGCTCCTGCCAATTGTTGCCAGACAGGAGTGCCAGCCCCACATGGCCAGAACTTCTCATTTTTCAAGAGAAGAGAAAAATCAAGATTTTTATGTAAAATCTAATTTTTGAATGTCTGCAACCGATCCAAGTTCTTGCAAGGACGACACGGACCAAACAAAGCAGTCGTGCCAGCTGGCGGCACCTCCCATGTCGCCGCTCTTCCGGTCTGTCTCCAGCCCCCGGTGCTACAGTTCTGTCGCTCACGGGGGTACGAGTGGGCCCCCGGGCCCCGTCTTTGGCAAGCCCGGGACAGACTGGGTGGGAGGACCGCAGCAGTGCAGGGACGGCCTGTGCTCCTCCGTCTGGACTCAGACAGGACCGGGGGCGGGGGAAAACTCCAGCGGCGCCGTGCGCCGAGCGTCCGCCCGATGGTGCCTTCCCCTTCCTCGCTGAGCCAATGAGGTTTCAGGGAGCGGGCCTGACTTTTGTGTGCGAGGCTTAAGCCCACTATTTCAACCTGGGCTCCACGGTGCCGCATAAATCATAGGCTGTTTTTATTGTTAATAATAAAATCCAGCTGATGCTGGAAGTGGTAAAACGTGGCGCGGGAGCAGGCGAGGTTGGAAAGTAGTTGAAGACTCGTCTCGCACCCGGGAGCCAAAGGCCCGTGGAGTCAAAGTCTTCCACCGGCAGGCGGGCTCATGTTTCTTGTCGCCCGTCAGGCGCACGGGGGGCATTTATTGCGTGCCAAGCACCCGGTGGGAGCTGAGGACACAAGAACGTGTGGACGGACACCTTCCGCCATCGTGGCCTTGACTCTGGGAGGGGCGGGCGGATAATCAGATAAGAAATTCCTCCGCGTGCGAGAGACCCTAATAGAGCGGGGTTTGCGGGGAATCTATGGGTGGGGTCAAAGGCTCCGTCCCGGCGGGACTGACATTTAAGCTCGGCCCAGAAGGACGTGCAGAAAGCCGGCCGCGCCAAGAGCGTGCACGCAGCAGCCGGGGCCCCGCCCGGGCCGGTGGGGTCAGGACAGCGGCTCCTCTGTGGAGGAGCCGGTGATGTGATTAACCTCCCTGGGCGTCAATATTCCGATCTGAAAAATGAGAGGGCCGTCTGGACAGTCTCTCAGGCCCCCCGAGCTCCGCGAGCCCATGAATCTCGGGTGACAAACCGAAATTGAGATGGATGGGGACGTTGCGCGGCACCTGTTTGGCCTTTGTCAGTCTCAATCATAATTTAAAGCGCAGCTCTGGAAGCTGTTGAGGGTGGAACAAGGCATGCCCAGCTGCGGGTTTCATCTTCATTAGTGTGGGCGGCGTGGGCACCATCCTCTCAATGTGCCCTGAGATCTCGCAGCTGCCTTGAAGCCCCCCCAGCCCCTGCTCCTTTCTAATAGGCTTCGTCAGGAAACGGTTCTGGTCTGGTTACCACGTGCTGAGCACAGGCATCCTTCACGGGCACACCACATACTTGTCAAGTCCCCAGCACTGTGCCGTGCACTGGGGACACTCTGGCGGACCGGACAGAAAGACTGAGGGCTGACACAGAGCTCAGATGAGCAAGGGGGACCCCAGATGAGCCAGGAAGTGTTGTCAAGCTGTGAGATGATGAAGCCAAATAGCATATGTTCGTGAGAGACAGACAGACATGACTAATCAAGCATGGCCCCTGAGATGACCACCTCGAGAAGGTGACTTCCGAGCAGAGATTTGAAGTTGCCAAGACATCAGGCAGGCGAAATCAGGGGAAAGACATTCTAGGCGCAGGGAACAGCAGGTGCAAAGGCTCAGAGGTGGCATGCTCAAGGAAGAAAGACAGTGGGGAGGCTGAAGCATAGAGGGCAGGGGAGAAGCTAGAGGTCAGGGCGGGGCGTGGAGGGCCTTTCCCTTCCAAGCACCATGAGAGCCTCCTGGAGGGTGTGAAGCTGGGAGCGAAGTGGTCTGCGTTGGGTTTTCCGAGGGCAACCTTGACCGCTGTGGGGAGCAGTGGGAGTGGAAGCAGAGAGACCAGGCAGGAGCTGGTCGTGGCTTGGTAGTGGTGCAGGTGGGACGCCAGTCGTGTTGGGGACACCTTTGGGAATAAAATGGACAAAATTTGCTGATGGATTGGCCACAGGTAACCAGGGAACAAACAGAAGGATAAAAAAATTACTCCTATATTTTGGCTTGCTCGAGCCAATGGATTTTCATACCTAATCCCCACGACTGCCCTTTGAGGCAGTTGTCGGTGTCCCCGCACTGTGGCTGGGGAACGGAGGCACCTCTAAAGGCCAGCACTGGAGCTCGAGCGCAGGTCCGTTGGCCACCAGAGGCCATTTGGCGTCCTCTCTGCTCAATTTCCTCTCTGTCCTTGTTTGCATCGCCCCATTCCTTCCTCGGGGACCGGCTTGCCACCCAGGATCCAGCCCTTTGCCCCTTGCTCTGGGTGAGAGACCTGGTTGGTGCAGCTCCGTCGGTGACCCCTGAAATGTCAGCTGCTGCCGGCTCCCCCGGGGCGGAGACCAGCGGGGCAGGAAGCGCCTGTGGAACCCGCTCTGGGAAAGCGTGTCTCACCGAGCCCTTGATGCTACCCGGCTCTCTGCACCCCCTGCTCCTGCGATGGCTTCTAGCTTTCCACTGGTGACAGCTTCGGTGATCTCCTGTGACAGGGGGAATATGCAGCCACAGGGATGCAGCTCCGTGCCCGGGAAATGTCACCTCCGATCGATGTCACGGAGGAGAGAGAAGCAATTAAAGCGCTGGCCAATTCTTGAAGCTCTGGCTCCAGGCGCGCTGTGGAGGGTGGAGAGGGAGGTGGAGGAGGAAGGAGCAGAGAGTGCATGGCGGTGGGCAAGTGAGGGGAAGGTATCTGCCCAATGAATGAATGAATGAATGAATGAAGGAAGATAGTGGTGGGTGGTGTTCTGGGCCACCAGACTCCCCCCTTAGAACCAAGAGACCCATTTCTCCAGCTCCAGAGAGGTGAGATGTTCCTGGCTCGAAGCTCAGTCCCTCTGCAGGACCTGCCGTTGGCTGGAGGGAGAGGCCTGCACCCAACGGCCGATGGACTGGGGTGTAGAAAGCCCCAGCCCCTTTGCACTGATGTGAGCCAGCTCTGACGGGCCAGCCCAGCAACCCAGCTCCCTGCAGGACGGACTGAGACCTCTGTTGCAGCTGAACCGAGGCCCACGTTCCCCTCTGCCCAGCACGCCTCCCGGGCTCCCTTGTGGGTGCTCCTGCGGGCAGCCCCTAAAGGGTGAACCCCTGCCTCGGAGACCCCACCTAAGACAGGACCTCTTGGGGACAACAGTCAGAAGTCTACTTGGTCATGTTTCAGAGCTTTCTCGGTGAAGAGCTATTCAAGATTGGCTATCACTTCCCTTCCATACGCGTCTTTCCGGAGAGGGTCGGAGTGTCTTCCGTGTTCTGTTCCTTTAGAAGCGCCATGTCAGGGGGACAGAGGAGGGTCTCGGGAGCCGGGGGAAAGCTGGGGGTCTGAGCCCCAGGATTGTCACTCAATCAGCCGGGTGACTTGAAGACGTGGTTTCGTTTCTCCGAGCCTCAGTTTCCCCAGGTGTGACATAAAGAGGATGCTGGGAGATCTCGAGAAACTTCTCCCTCTGGTCACTCCGGTCCCCACGATCACAGACCCCTGCTTTGTTCCCACTATTTCATCTCTCCGTCTCCTCACTGGCAATGGCCCCTTACTACAGCCGAGTTGGGGGACAACATCGTCCTGATCTTGACATTCAGAGGCAGGTCCAAGGCACCCTCTTGACATTCCTGAGTTTCGTTTCGCTCCCTTGGGTTTCTTTCAGCCCGGCTCTCAGGACTTCCTGCCATCTCCTTTAAAAATGGCGCGTGTTTGGACATGAGAAATGAGTTCGTGGCGCTGCAAGGACAGATCCAAGTGCGGACACTGAACGGAACTCGGCGTGAAGAGCCCAGTCGCGCTGCCAGATGCCAGGAAGGCCTGTGCACCTGCCTCGGAGTTTCAAGATGAGGACACCTTTTTTTTTTTTTTAATAAGACCGTCACTGGCAGGGAGAATGGCAACCCGAGAGAGCAAGGGGGTCATTTAAAATTGCTTTCCTTTTCAGCGTTTACACGCCCATCTGGAGTCTCGCTCCAACCTGGAAACCCACGCCAGACAGCCGAGCGCGTGAAGTCAGCTCCCAGTGGTATTTGGCAACACTGGGCCTCTCGGGGCCAAGGGTTTAGCGCCAGGAGTGATTGTGATTTACACCCCGCACCCCTTTGGGTGCAAAATGGTTTTGATTAGATGCATACCGTGTTGATTAAGCCGGGCACAGGCAGGCGGGGGGCTTGGCTGCTCTGCCATAAAAGGGCGGGAGATTTACACGGTTCCCTGCAGGATTCATTTAATCTCTCGGGGATTTACTGACCTTCAATTAGAACTGTTAAGTACTGTTTACATGGTCCCTAATTCATACAAGACCAACGTAAGGTTGGATTTTGCTTTCATTAAGGACCTGTGAATCAAGAAAATAGAAATAAGAAAGAGAGAAGTATTTGCCAAGCAAGATGTTATTTGGGCCGAAATAAAAAAATCGAAAACTAAAAGCCGTTCAAGTTGAAAGCCTTCCCTTGCCAGCATTTAGGAGTGGTCTGATGCTGAAGAGTTGATACATTTTAAGGACAGGTTCAAAAAAGAAATAAACCTTCCCAATTTGAGATTACTTGCGTAAGGATTAGCTTTACAGTTTAAAAACTCTTTCTTCCAGAGAGCTAGGGAAGGATGAATCCTCGGATTCTTTCCTGTTGTTCAAAAGTCAGGATTCCCTCTTATTTACCAGAAGAAAGAGCGCAATTTAGGCTTTCCGGGCCAACTGTGCATACGGAAATTGCCTCTAGTTGTGCTTTTCAATTGCGGTGCCTGGATTCCCACTGGGCATATGGAGGGTACCGGGACTACATCAAACCGTGAAACATCCTCTGTGTACATGATGTAAGGATTTGGGAGAAGAGAACACACAGTTTGAAAGATATTGTAAAAAACAACAACAACAATATTGGGTCAGAAGTCACTAACTCAGATGCCCGCAGGGGACAGGGTGGCGTGCACATGAGTGAATTCTTCTCCTTGGGCACTGGTTGGGTCAAGTGAGGACTCACATCCCACCTCTAGCGACACCCCCGCCATCCACAGGCTCCGTGAACACTGTTGCTGTTCGCCCCTTCTGCTGGCTCTGGGGCTCCGTCCTGAGGGAGATCCCAGCGCGAGTCGTTCAGGGCCACGGCCTCATGCAGGAGAAGTGAGTGGATGCCCTTGGACGTGTTGGGGCATTGCCTCCAGTTTCTGCCTTGGAAAGAACCTGTCCGCCAGGACAGCCCAGGTAGGGGTTTGCAGAACAAATTCAATAAGAGGGAGGCGTGGTAATCACAGTAGTCACAGCCAACAATGATCCTGTCTCTGTTATGTCACTGAATGTCCCTGACTGTCCTGCATAGGAGGTATTATCTTTGTTTGACAGATGGGGAAACTGAGGCTCAGCTAGGTGAAATTTCCCGCTCAGGTCACAGAGCCAGAACATGGCAGATAAAGCCTCCCACTCAATCTCATGGCCCAGAGTCCGTGCCCTTGGCCTTCAGAAAACGTCGTGCAGAGACTGGCGCTTCCTCCTGTGGAATGAGTGACTTCCCCCCACAATGAGGGGTTTGAGGACCAGAAACAGAGAAGGAGCCTGACGAGTAACGACAGCGTTTTCTACGTCCCTGCGTCCTCTGGCGAGACCGAGGGTCTCCTTTCCTCGAATTCCATTACACAGAAGACTTTCAGCCTTGGCTGACATGATGAGTTGAGTCAACACCCACTTTGGTGAGGAGTTGAACGCTTGGCCGGATAAACTGCGGGGAGTGTTTGATGGGAAAACTCTCACACCTCTGCCTCGAGTGGCTTAAAGCCTATGTCGTAGGAAGTGAGGTGGGGAGCCCTTTGGAAGTGACCCTTTTTCCTTGGAAGAGGTGATACCAGGAGCTCAGTCTGAACTGGTGGCGAAGGAAGTGTTGCCACCCTCAGTGATAGAAGGTCTGTTCATCTGCCCTGTGTGTTGGCAGTGTGGTAGGTGTGTGGCCACAGGAAAGAAGGTCCGCCCCCTTCCCCACTCCCTTCTTTGTCCCATCCTGCTGTTCCCATCCTGTGTGCTGAGTGTCATCTGACATTCAGATGCTACACTTGGTCATTTTGTCTATAGTGAGGTGTCAGCCTGTTTTAGGCAACCAAATGTTTGTATGCCCGGTTTTCCTTGGGTGGGTTTTCTAACATCCTGCACTGTCAACCAATTCTTCATGTTGCTTCAAGTCCTCCCATAACTTGTATGGTTTTATTTAACTCTGGCTGTCTATGAAATTGAGACTGAGAAATGAGTATGAATCCCGCCCAACACTTGCTACGTGTGAGATCTAGACACTGGGCCAATCACTTAACTTTTCAGTGCTCAAGTTTCGTGCCGACGGGATGAGAATGGTATTTGTTGTACAGGGTTGTATGAGAGTCAGGAGAGGTGAAGTCGTCCCACAGTAATGCCCAATCTGTAAATCTCAGTGGCTTAAAACCACACAGGTTCCTTTCTTATTTCTGCCACATGTTCTTTGCCCCTCAGCAGGGGCATCTTTCTGGCATCCTCACTCTTAGACCACCAATAACCAAAGAATATTTACAAAAACAAGGTATCTCAAGGCAAGTCGGATTAAAGAGTTAGATCAACACTCACGTGGTTGACCTGATGGTGAGTTTAGCTCATCTCCTGATAATTCTGAATGGGATCTGCAGGCTCTAACCTCAGTGGATTCAGATTGCTGTTTAAGAGTGGGTAATCCCCCACGCAACTGGGGGTTGAGTGCAGGAAGTTCACAGGGAAGTGAGAAAATGAGAAAGGGGCCAGGACAGGGGGAGTTAGTGGGCAAGTACGGTGCTTCGGGCAGCTGGGACTCAGTCCCAACAGTGACCAAGGCCCCACCAGCTGGAGTGGCACTTTTCATGGAGGCGAGGGGAGGTCATAGGCATCAAGGTCATGCACTGGCTCTTAAGCACTCCAGCCAGGAAGTGGCAGGTGTAACTTTCTCGCGTACTTATTGGCCAGAATTGGTGTCATGGCTCAACCCCAATGCCGGAGACAAAGGGAAGTGCAACTGCCTTAAGGGCAGAAGGAGAACCGGCACTGATCACAGGTGGTTGTGCAACTCAGTGAGGTAATATTTGTAGAGCATATAGTATAGAAAATAGCAGAGAATGAATGCCTAGTAAGGGTGGGTTGCCCTTTAAATATGATGATGTACGCCCCACTAGATTCTGAGCAATGGAAGCGGAGGTAACTTGTCTTACCTCTAAGAATACTGACATCTATCATTGAATACTTTCCATGAATACTCTTGGCCACAACCCCATGATGTAGGCAACTACTTTCAGTCCTGTTTTCCAGATGGGGAAACCAAGTCTTTGTGGGATTAGGAGAGTTGCCCGGACTCATGTGGCAAGTAACTGGCAGTACGGAGATTTAAACGCATGCCAAAGTCCATGCATTTGGTGTCACACTCTAGTTGGTCCCACCTGTCATTGTACCGCCAGCTTCTGTGCCACGCCTCAAGAGCAGCTCTGTGGACACTCGCAGAATTGACTGGAGTCACTTTTTTTGACCTTGTAAGTGCATCAAAGACCTTCCACTGACTCCTTCCTGTGGCACGCACTCTCTGCAAAGACGGCATTGTGTACAACTGTTCTACACTTTTGGCCAAACCAGCCTTCCTTTTGCCATAAAATCCCTGTATGTAATTTCAAGATTTGGCATTCCTCATCAGATGCCCCTTGCCTCCTCTTCTCCTCTTGGTCAAATCCAGAGAGTTCTCTGATACTCTAGAGTTCTAATACAGGTCATATCTATGGCTATCATGACTCTTGTTGATATAGAAGATGGGCAGAAGGTTCCAAAAGTTCCCAAGGCTTACTGTCATCTAAAATTGCTACTCCACTGGGGTGTTGACCTTTTTCCTATTCTAGTCGTCTTAAAAAAAGGAAATGGAATTTCATTTTGGGGGGTCCTCTGGGAAGCTGACAGTCTCTCCTTCCTTTTATTCAGTTAAAAGCTGAAAATACCAGCTGGCTCCTATCTGACTCCTGCTCTGCAATTTTTATTTTTACTTTTTTTTGGTAGTGAGGGGTCACGGTAGACAAATAAAAATAATTCTGAGGTTATCTGAGAGCTGACATTCCACACAATAGCAATCAGAACGTTTTCCAAATTTAAAACTCTCATGGAGGAAGTGGGTTACAATAGGAGCAACCTTTGACCCTGATCAGTCATAATGGTTTCCTGGACTCGGGGATACTATGGGCTGGAGCCAAGGGGTTCGGCAGAGAGGGCACAAGACGTGTTAAACATAGAACACAATGTGCGAGTTCCGGGCGGGGCGGTTGGAGGGACATCTTTCTTTCTTTCCGGTGCAAACGATTCCTTTCCAAACAAGGGCCTGGCTTTTTCTCCCTGTCTGGCTGGTGCCAGCGTATTTGTTCTGTGGCTGATTTGAAGAGGAGTTTTACTTCCCTGGAGACACTGATGAATCTGGAAGTCCGCACTCTCCACAAAGACCATGGCTAGGGCTCATGCGCTCCCCTAGATATTTGCAGGGCAACTCCTCTGCGCCAGGCACCGCTCCCGATGCCAGGACGCAGCACTGTACACAACATCAGCCCCCAAGCCCTGCTCTTGTAAAGCTTCATTCCACAGCCTCGGCGCTGTTGACCCTGTGGGCTGCAGAACTGGGGCGGGGCTGCCCTGTGCTTTGTGGGGGCTTTAGCGGCATCCCTGACCTCTACCCCCTGGAAGCCAGTCATACTCTTCCCAACTGTGACGGCAAAAAATGTATCCAGACGTTGCTAAGTGTCTGGGGGCAAAAATCACTCTTGATTGAGAACCCCCGTTCTATAGGGAGAAGGTAGACCGTAACTGTTTTCTTAGAAGATGGAACTGTTAAACAGATAAAGAGGCAAATTATATCAGTACCATCTGTTGGAGGTTCATAAAGATACAGAGTCGGCCAAGGAGGGTTGAGTCTCAGCAGTGGGGTGAGGATGCAAGGTTACTGCAAGTTTAAATGATATAGCTGGGGCAGGTGATATTTGAAAAAGACTTGGAGGAAGCCAGGAATTGAGCTACATGGTCTTGGAGAAGGAACAGTCCAGAATGAGGGAACAGCCAGTACGAATGCCCTGAGTGCGCACAGTGACCTTAGACCCAGCAAGGGAATCGGGATGGTGGGAGCAGAGGGTGATAGGGGAGCGTGCTTATTTTCTCTGTCACCTCTCCTTGTTAGACTCTGCCCAGGTAACGTCCCAATTTCCATTTTGGAAACAGCATGTTCTAGCTGGGAGACCAGAGGCCCCGGTCATTGTAATAATTAGTGATGTATGGCGGGAGTGGAAAGCTAACGGTTACCAGGCAGTTATTTGCCAGGTGCTGTGCTGTGCTCCTCTTAGGTATTACCTTGTTTAATTCTGGCCACAACCCCCTGAGGCAGGCCCTCATCTCGCTGGGTCCTGTGTAGCACAGATGAGGAGACTGCGGTGCGGACTGCTTGAGTGACTTCTCCGCAGTCCGAGCCTCTGACTGCGTTGACGGGTATGGGGGCGGGTTGTGCAGCTGCTCGATGTGGCATGTGGGAGCGTCCTGATTACCAGGGGTCCCGGTCCCAGGCCCGAACCTGTCCCCTGCCTGTCCTGGGACTCACCACAGAGACGGCGGAGAGGGGTGCCAGAGGAGAACGTGCACACCCCTCCCCCCAACTCTAAGTCTTGCTAGCCAGAGCGCAGACAGTGAGCTGTGGGCAGAAGGCATCTCAGAGCTCACCCCTGCCTCAGTGAGTGGGGCGGGGGAACACTGGAATTAATAGCTCAGGCTTTGGCATCTACAGACCCCGGTTCAAATCCCAACTCTACCACTTAGGAGGAGATCTATGATCTGGGCCAGTTACTTCACTTCTCTGAACTTCAACTTCCTCATCTCTAACTTCCCCATACTTTTGGTGCCCCACCCATCTCTCCTTGACCCTCCTAACCCCCCCGAGCCAACTGGAGCTTAGGTGGCGTTTCCCAAAAAGCTGACATGTCGTTCCTCTACCCAAGGGCTTTCTCTGACCGCAGATATGAGCTGAGCCCTAGGTGGGGCGGGTCAGAGTACCAGCAGTCGCTGCCAGGTGTACCAGGAGGAGCCTCTACCCCTCCCGGAGGGCTGGGAGGCGGGCACACACCCCGCTCGCCCACGGGAACGGTCCTGCGGCGTGTTCCCACAGCTCCTCCTCGGGAGGCTCACGTCTGGACTGCGCCCCGGTTCCTCGCAGTATGGACTCCTCATTAACGTGGCCTTCGTTTCTGCTTCCCCACCTATTTCCTGGGATCACCTCCCAAGTAAACTGCACCCTAATCCTCTTATCAAGATCGATCTCTCTGGGGAAACAAAAAAAAACAGATGTCCTTACGATTGTAGTGATGGGTACGAGAAAATGAATGTAAAAAGTAGTTAGCGTGTTGTCAGATGGAAAGTAAACACTGGAAACAGCGGCAGCAACTCTGAGATTGTGATAATGATGGTGATGAAGATGATGAGGGTGACGGTGAAGGCAATGAAGATGATGACATGATGATAGGGAACGAAGGGAGAAGGAAGGAAGAAAGAGGAGGAGGAGGAAGAGAAGGTAAAAAAGATGGTGATGGCGATGGCAACAAGGACGGCAATGACCATGATGCTGATGGAACTAAGGCTGGGAAGGGAAGAGGTAAGTGGGGACCGGTGGGTTAACAGAGCCGGCGCGCTCGGGCAGCCGCTGGCCGGCCACTAATGCCAGTGTCCCCCAGCCCCACTCACTGAAGGCAGGGGTGAGCTCTGAGGTGCCTTCCGCCCACAGCTCACCATCTGTGCTCCCCATCTATGCTCCGGCACCCCTCTCCGCCATCTCTGTGGTTAGTCCCAGGATAGGCAGGGGACAGGTTCAGGCATGGGACCGGGACCTCTGGTAATCAGGAAGCTCCCACATGCCACATAACAGAGCCACCCCTGCCCACCTTCCCCCCCACCGCCTGAGTTTAGGAAGATTTCTGCCGGTGGTCAGTGTTTTCTAGGAGACAAACCTGCCCCCTTTTCTCCTGAGTAGTTGATCGTCGGTGCATTCTCACAAGCATCAGTTCCGTCTAAGACGTGGTGGGAAGGACCAGGAACTGGAAAATGCGGTCTCTGTCTAAGCTGCTCCTTCATGAGGAAAGCCGGCTCGCCTCCTGTCCACGAAGGTTGTCCTTGCTGCTTCACGGTTGGACGTGCCCCGAGGTCTTGCCCCTGGGCCGGTGGACACACAGCTTTGGGACCAGTTTGCATGTGTTGTGTGAGACTGTTATTTAGCTTCCTGTGTGGCTTGGGTTATGATCTCCTGTCTTGCTCATTCACTTCAGAACACGCTGTTCTTAGATCAAAAGCCCCGGAAGATTCCACGTCAACAAATGGCGTTGTGAGTTTCAGCTGCAGCCTACTTGCTGGATTCAAGACTAACACCTCTGGGGGCCACGGGTCAAGGGAGTGAGGTTAACTCTTCAGCAGGGTGAATGGAGAAATGTTAACACTCGGCTGGTGAGCTCTGGAAGGACAGAGCTGGAAGGCGTCTCTTCCAAACCCTGCCCGCCTTTCCAGCAGGAAGATCAGGGCACCAAGAGCTCATTTTACCAGCCGATGCCGCACAGCTGAAGGGTGACGTAGCCCGGCCCCAGACTCGCTCTTAGGGACACTCGCCCCATTGTTTTTCTCGCTCTATTATTCCCCACCTTTCAGAAACCAAGGCGCCAGAAAGGCACCAGGAGCATCTTTTGGTCAAGGACAAATCTCATTGTGAAGTGAACAGTTGCTTCTCATTCAGCTCTTTCCTGAGTCTTGATTTTCATGTATGAGGTTCGAAAATAAGAGCAACGCTGCACTTTAAAATAATGAAGCTGTAAAGAATTTCCATTTAACCTCAATGTCACAGAAGCATGAAGAGCTACATATTGAAATGAATGGTAACCTTTTCATCCTGAATAAAATGTAATTCACCTAATTGATTCAACCGAATGCACACGTTCTGAAGTTCTGGACTTTTTCCGAGTGGAGAGGCCCGCCTGCTGAGCTCTGACGGGTGCTGGGAGAGCCAGGACCGGAGAGAAGCTACAGGGGTGGGGGGTGGGGTATCAGAGCATAAATACATCAAAACTCAGCTCTCCAAGGCACCAGAGAGAGCTCACTGAGAATTCAAGAAAACCGCATTGCTGGCACCCATATGAACCTCACAATTATTCATTTACGTTTGTTTATTTATATCTTACTTTCTCCCTCCAGGAAGAAGCAATGCCTTTCGGATGAGATTATTAATACACAGCATGTATTGATTATTTGTCATGTGCCCAGAATGCCGTATACATTATCCCATTCCACTTGTTATCGCAGTAACTCTAGAAAGCAGCCGTTCTTATTCTCATTGGTCATGGGTTGAACGGTGACCCACCTACCCTCAAAAGATACGTCCACCTGGAACCTGTGAATGTGAGCTCATTCGGAAAAAGAATCTTTCCAGATGCAGTTAAATTAGGGGTGTTGGGATGTGGTATCTTGGATTATATGGCTGTGCCTTAAATTCAAGGACAAGTGTCCTATGAGAGGAGAAGACACAGGAATGGAGGAGAAGACACAGGAGTGGAGGAGAAGACACGGGAGTGGAGGAGAAGACACAGAAATGGAGGACAAAACACAGGAGTGGAGGAGAAGACACAGGAATCAGGGAGAAGACACAGGAATCAAGGAGAAGATACAGGAATCAAGGAGAAGACACAGGAATGGAGGAGAAGACACAGGAATCAGGGAGAAGACACAGGAGAGGAGAAGACACGGGAGTGGAGGAGAAGACACAGGAATCAGGGAGAAGACACAGGAATCAGGGAGAAGACACAGGAGTGGAGGAGAAGACACGGGAGTGGAGGAGAAGACACGGGAGTGGAGGAGAAGACACAGGAATCAGGGAGAAGACACGGGAGTGGAGGAGAAGACACGGGAGTGGAGGAGAAGACACAGGAGTGGAGGAGAAAACACGGGAATGGAGGAGAAGACACGGGAGTGGAGAAGACACGGGAGTGGAGGAGAGGACACGGGAGTGGAGGAGAAGACCATGAGAAGAGTGAGGCAGAGATTCAAGTCGTGCATCTGTAGGCAGGAACGCCAAGGATGGCCAGTGGCCAGCAGAAACTAGAGAGGCGGGGACAGACTCTCCCTCACAGCCCCCAGGAGCACCCCTTGATTCAGGAGGTAGGTCCTCTGGAACGGAGGGAGGATCGATTCCTGTTTTAAGCCACCTGGTTTGTGGCATTGTCTTACAGCAGCCCCAGGGAATAGATACACCCTTTTATAGATTAAGGCCCAGAGAGGCTAAATCCCTTGTGTAAGCCCCACAGCCCACAGTGCCGTGGCTGGGTTAAAACTCACAATTTCACAGCGGATTCCAACACAGCGTGAGTGAAAAGGCATTCCCCTGTCGTTAATGGTAGTGGTCTTAGAAGGCTGGGATTTCCAGAGACTTCTGCTTTCTTTGCTGTTTTATATGCTGTTCAAACGTTCTATAAGGAGCAATATTGACTAATCTGAAAAAAATTAAAACAACTGTCCTTGGGGACGATGCATAACAACAGAAAGTGTGGACTGAAAGAGGCGGCAGACAAACGTGTGGGTCTTAAAGTGTTCCTGCCGTCGCGTGTAGCGGTCAGTCTTCCCGGGACCTTCTGCGGCAGCTGCTGATATGGCCCCATTTTACAGATGAGAAGCCTGAGGGTGAGCAAGTACTGGAGCCGTTGCATTTACATCCCCATTTGAGAGAGTTTCCCCTTACCCTCGCCCTTCCTCCAGACCTTCGTCCTTGGGGCCGAGTTGTGAGCCACGCCAGCAGCACTCACACGTGCTTGTCCTTGAACAGTCTCCAAAGTGCCCCCAACTTGCAGGGGGATGGAGGTGGTCTTCTGTCTTCATTTTCTCCTTTTTGCTCTTCTCAGCCAACTCACTCTTTCCAAGCTGGAAAATGTGAACGTTCCCTAGCGGTAAAGGCTCTCCCGCGGGTGCGAGGAGAGGAGGCAAAAACACGAGCCCCGAATTCCGTTCTTTGGAGAAAGCCCAGAGCACGCCTTGTTCTCTTAAGCTCACCAAGGAATGCGGACTTTCTCTGCTAGCAAGTTTAACCCTATTTAAGCAATTGGAACCCACAGTCTAGGTCTCAGTGATTTGGAACTGGATGCTCTACAGCCCATGTTTCAGCCAAGAGTAGAAAGTGGGGGATTCGGACTGCATCTCTGGCTCTTTTGGATTTGTGCTGTCTTGGCTGAGTCACATGGGGAGGGCTCTGGGGTTTCTGCTACTCAGTGCGAAGAACCAGACTGGAGACTTGAGCCATTCCCGCCATTCTCCCAGGCTCCCTCTGCACCCGGCGCCTGGCCTCACCCTGGACAGCCATCATCTCCTGGACACTGTTGAACGAACCAGCCGGTATGTTCTGTCACCTCCAAGGTCCAGACGAGGAAACTGAATCTTGGTAGGCCGAGGTGCTGGGATGTGATGGGAGGACCCGGGACTGAGCCAGAACCTTTGTCCTCGGGCCCGAGGTCCCTCTGTGGAGCCTCCCCTCCGCCACTGGACAGCCAGAGCCATGCCACGCATAAATGCATTAAATTCCACAGATGAAGTGTTCCTCTTCCATATCCAGGAAGTGTGGACTTCAGCATCTGCATTACGCCCAAAGGCATTGGGAATGTTACGGGGAAAATCATCCAGGACAAGTAACCCAGGGTCATGGTATTAACGGTCAGCGTCAAGGCCGGGTGCTTCCTGGACCCCAGGCTACTCCTCACAGTGGCGTGAAGCTGGAAAGTAGTTTCCCATCCCTGGGCCTCATTCTCCCATTAACACATGGCGATATCATTCCAAAACCACCTGAGGAACTTTTAATTTAAAGTTCTAAGGTTTATCGTTGACTTCTAAACCCAGATCAACTGGGGAGAGCCTCACTCACTAATCACTTAATTAATACGGCAGATATTTAGTGCTATTTACTGGGCCATTAGCTGCTGGAAATGGCGGGGCGTATTTGTCAGCGTTCCGTCAGGAAGCGTGATAGCCCACTCCGGTCAGGATAATTTGAGTTTCATAAAGGGGCTAAGACGGGAGGGTCAGTGGGACACCGGGGGAGCGTAAGGATTGTGCAGCATGTGGGCGCTGATAATCCCGGGGTTTGTACAGCCCCTCGACCTGAAGGAAGGGGGAAGTTTTTACCTGTGTTGGAGGAAGAAAGCTCTGGAGAGGGGGCTCCTTCGAAGAGCCATGTGACCTTCATCTAGAATAGGTGTTTTTTAAATCTTGACACTGTTTGGAGCTAGATCACTCTTTGTGGTGGGGGGAGGGGCACTGAGACGTAACTCACGCAGAGTAAAATATGCAACAATGAAACACCAGTTGGTGAGTTTTTGTAAATTTGTTCACTCCTATAACCGTCATCTAGATTAGGTATAGAACATTTCCATTTCCCCAGAAAGTTTCCTTCCTCGTCTCCTTTTCTCCTGCTTCCGTGCTGACCTTTACCGCCACCGATTGGTGTTGCCTGTCTTTGAACTTCAGGCAAATGGAGTCGAGTTCCCGTGCCTGGGCTCCTTCACCCACCATTGGATCTCCGAGGTGCGCTCTGTCGTGTAGCCTTCTGGAGCTCGTTTCTTTTTCACTGCTGACTAGTATTCCTTCTGCGTGGATGTACCGCAGTGTGTTTCAGCCACTCTGCCCTTGAAGGGCATGTGGGATGGTTCCAGTGTGAGGCTGTTCTGGGTCAAGCTGTGGTGAACATTTGCTGGCTAGTCTTTTCATGGATACAACATTCCTTTCTCCTGGATGCGATGTTTGAGTTCTACGAGGCGTGTGCCTCTATTAGAAATCTCAGTTTTGCCTTAGACTCTGATGCAAAGCTAGGCCAGGAAACCACAGGCTCTAAGGGTTTCCAACGCCCCTTCCGGCTGGGCAATCCTAACATCCCATAGCAGCGTCCCTTTGCCGCTCCCACCTCACCAAACACGTAGGTCTCTCCATCCATGCTAGCATCAGCCCTCACCCTGTCGCCCAGGTACCAGGCCCCCCTCTCCCCGAGGCGGCTGCACTTGCGATGGGTACCTGGGCAACCTTCCCCTGCCCGGCCCGGCCCCCCGCCTGCTCCAGGGGTGTGTGTATATTAAATCACGGCGCGGTGGCTAATTCTTTGCAGCTTGAACGTTGCTGCCTCCATCCGAGCAGACAGGAGGGCGCCCTGACACAGTTAAAGATCACAAGCCTTGATAACCTGGCCTTCTGATTTATGATAATCCACGTCTCCACGGTCCCCTAATGAGGGGACCTCAGAGTGTCAACCTGTTTATTAAATGCTCAGAACCATGTGTGAGCCGGGCCGAGGTAAGAAGTCAATCATATTTTCATTTATTCTGCGTGTCCCCCTCCCGCTCACGCAGTCCCCTCTCCCCGGGACGATCAGCCCGCCACGCTCTTTCTTTTCATCCTCAAAGGGGAGGACTCGGGGACAGATCATTTGCAGAGACGGTCGGGGTCCGCAGTGTTTGCACTTTCCTACTGATTTCGTAGGTGTTTGGGAGTTAATGATACTCAACACCTCATGATTCTTGCCCGTATGTCAAACAAAGGCATGAAAGGGAAAGTGGCCGGGGGCCCCGGCAGGGGAGACAGACACGTATCCACAGCTCTCGCCTTCCGTCACCCCGGCCCCGGGGAGACCGTGAGCTTTAATGCAAATGGAAGACGGATTAATATTCCTGAAGTCGTCGGGCTCTAATGAAGCCTTAATTCATTCCTTTAATTCCCTTTGAAATAATATTAATAATAGAAAGAAGCACAAATCAAAATAACGGATGGCCCGGCTGCTTTAATCTCCACGTCTTGTCACCCTTTCGCCCTTGGCAGCTTGGTCACTGTCATTCTCTTAATCTCCGGAGATTCCAGCCCAAGTCCTTGCAAGAGGCGTCGGCTCTGCCCCTTGGGTTTAGTTTTCTGGACGTGGCATGAGTATTTCTGCCCGATAAAGGCCCCTGGCTGGATTTTGTTCTTGGACCTGCCTGGGGGAGGGGGCTGAGCAGGACGCTCGGAAGGTAAAGGTAACCGGGGGTGAGAAGAGCTCCGGGCAGCCCAGCCTGGAGACGCCCCCCCCCCTCCCCCGCCAAAGAGTTGTAACTGCGCATGTGCCTGGGAGCTTGGTGCCTTCGGCGTCCTTTAGTGGAGACGCCGATCTGTCAGACACCCGGAATGGGGCGGCCGCAGGACAAACGGCCTGTAGTTTCCTGCTTAAGAAACAAAGGTTGCCATCAGTTGAGAAGAAATTAGTTTGGCTATTCAAAGGCACGCGTAGGTTGACATTCTGTTTTCTGATAAAATATATCGAACAACCACCCAAGATGCTTTAAGCCCAAGACTTAGGACTGTTAGATAAACGTGTCCCCTTTCGTCGGGGACACGCCAGGACCAGGATCAGGCTGAGCAGGAGGCACCCAGCACAGGGCTGGGCATGACACAGTCGTGTGGCCGGCGTCAGTTTCCCCCACCCCAGTCTCCTGCACCCGCCGCGTCTCCGGGTTTGCAAGGTGAGCAGAGACCAGGGCTAGCAGGTTTAAAAAAAATAAGTTTATGGAATACTAAGAGTTTACATGCCATCCTGAAGCCAACAGAGAGACACCAAAAGGACTTACGATGTAATCTGAGATGCACGTTTTAGAAAGATCCCGGGTGTCTCTGGGGAGGGGAGAGCTGGGGCGAGACGGGCCGAGGAAAGGCTAGGGAGCCCGTGAAGCAGCTGGTCCAGGAGTCCAGGAGGAAGAGGACAGTGGCCTGGACTTGGCTGGTGGCCGTAGGGAGGTGGAGGAGGACTCCCCACGCATGCACAGAGGTTGGCGAGGGACGGGAGGTGTCCTGGAGCAGCAGTGCAGGGCAGGACGTCGTGGGGAACGTGACTGGGTGCTGTGGGTGTTCTCTGGGACAGACCGCTTTGGGGGGGGCAGTGGTCAGAGGGCTTCCTTGGGGATGTGATGTTTCCTGAGAGCCGAGAGCTGAGTCTGTGCTAACCTGCCAGAAAGGAGCCGTAGGGTTTTTTTTTTTTTTTTGCAGCCCCAGGGAAGGGAAGGTGTGTGCCCCAGGTACCAGGCACGGGGATCCTTTCAGCTGCGGCGGGAAGTGCTGTGGGCTTGCGAGCCAGTGGGGGCAGACAGCGCTGGACTCAGGACCCTCTCTCAGTGGAGCGGCGGTGCTTGGAGGCCCAGGGCAGGGCGCCGGTGGAGAGAGCAGCAGGACTAGTGGCTTCTGGCTGGGGCTGTGCCTGCCCTCCCTCCTGTAGACGCCCTTCGGCCGGCGATGGCCAGAGCGGCTGCTGGCCAGCTCACCGCTGTGCGGGAAGGCCATCCACATCCGATGGATCAAGGGAGCCAGAAGGACAGTGTCGTCTCTGGCCCCCGGGGCTGAGCTGTATGTGCCCCATGACTAGAGGCCCCTTCACAGGCGGCAGAGCACTTCCGTCAGTCCCGAGGCTCCTCTCTATTCTAGGATGGGAATGGTCCCCGCCCCTGGAGGGCTGTCCCTTTGCCACTTGGACGCAGGCGGGATAGCTCGTGTAAATTGCCCTCCTCCGGTTCCCCAGGTGCTGCTCCGCCGTGTCCTTTCGGTGCTCAAGGTCTCACCCGGAAACGCGGGGCCTCCTGGTTGTGTCTTGGCACTCTGCTCGCCCCCGTTCTGGCCACGGGGGAGAAGGAAGACTGAGTGATGTTCTGGAACCCTGTTTCCAGCCTCCTCTGGTCCATCAAGAGCCTGCGTTTGTCTTTCATGAGAACAGTTACCGTGCCTGGGTGCGGTTCATGGCAAGGTTGCCTTCACATCCACTCCTCGTCCTTCTCCTTCGGTGCCGCGCCCCGTTTCTTAGCTTCCCGGGAAGGGCTGGCGAATGAAAAGAGCGCTGGCAGTTTGGAGAGGAGGAGAAGGGGAGAAGCCGGGGCCGTGCTGCTCCTCTCTCCGCTTCCAGGGCTTCTCCCGCAGCTGCTGCCGCCTCCCTCTGGCCCCTCTGCCCGAGATCAGCTCCTTCCTCCACCATCTCAGCTCTGTGGCCACCCTTCCCAGGGCTCCGGCATCGTCTGGATGTCCCGTCTTCTGGCTCTGGCAAAACTGCCTCCTCTTGTCATCCTTCCAGCCCCAGGGGGCTGGCAGCTGCCTGCTCTGGCCAGCTTCCGGGTGGCTTCCCCATTTCCAGTTGGCTCCCCAGCCCGTCCCTCTTCTGGGCAGTCGAGTCCCTCCGTTCACCTCCCCGTTTGAAAGACCTTTAGTGGTTGCTCTTTTCTGATTGGACCCTGACAAGCACATGTGACACCTCGCCAAGAAAAGGAGCTCTCTGCTGCGTGATCGCATTTTGATTTTTATGTGCATGGCCCCGGGGAAGACCTCGGTGCAAATCCCCCTGCACTGTGATGCAAAGGATAGGACAATGCCAAGGGCAAGATGTGTCACCCGAAGTCCCGGATGAGGGCAGCGTGACTCCGAGGAGCCAGGGGCACCGTCCCTTGAGTCCTTCCTTCATGACTGTCTGTGACGACGTCTTCTGGTGACTCACTCCACTTCTCCGAGCCTCAGTGTCCTCACCGCTAAAGGACGTGGTCACGATAATAGGGTTGCTGCAAAGATGAAAAAGAAAATGTTGTATTAAGCACTTGGCGCTGCCTGATCCGTAGCAGAAGCTGAGCAAACGTTGGTGCCGACAGTCGGAACACTCTCTGTCGTCCCCAGGGTGAGTGGTTCAGCCCACGGCCAGCCTTCTCCTCCGCGTCCGCCGTGCAAACGCCACCGACAGTGCCGGGCTCGCTCCCGGGTCTGAGCCGCCGGCACGCTTCCGCCTTCCTCTGTGCTCAGGGCACACGTTCACCAAACGCCAGTCACGTCGCTCCCCAGGCCCGCTGGGTCCAGCTGCACGTGTTCTCCGGAGACGCAGCCGACGTCACGGAAGCTTCGGGTCGCGCACCTGCCCAGGCTCCTTCCGAGGGCCTGGGAGGAGCCCTAGCACCATGTCCACAAGGACACGGTGTCTGTTCTTTTAGTTTTTAAAACTAGTGAGCTGTGTTTTTTTAGAGCAGTTTTAGGTTCATAATAAGGTGGAGGGGGAAAGCACAGAGGTTTCCTGTACACCCCCTGCCCCCCACCCCCACGCACAGCTTCCCCCACTGTCGACACCCCCACCAGAGTGAGGGTTCGTTCATGTGATTCATGGAATAATGCTTGACCCAGCAAGTGGTCCCCTGTCTATAATTATCTTCTTTTTCATCCTCACGTAGAGGGGCCAGACCCGTCCGGGCGTCCGGTACTGGCCCTGGGAAACCAGAGCCCGAGTCTCAGGGCTTGAAAAGCCCTTTTCCGGGGCTGAAGGTGCTGACCTCTCTGCCGAAAGGAGAGAAAACCCTGCTCTTCTTAGGGGACCGGGACGGGTATGGCGTTACGACCAAGTCGGCCTGGGGCTTTCGTGTCGGGCTTTCGTGACGAGATCACCATTCGTCGCGCCCAGTTCCTCTGACCTCGGGGGAGCTGCAGCCCCCCGGACGTGGCCGGTCTCTCTCCCGGGGTCCAGAGACACAAAGCCGTCTGCTGACCACCAGCGCGCCGACACCCCGCGGCAGGATGGGCGCAGGGACGGCGAGCTTGGGTCTCAGCCTCGGGGTCTCCCCTCTCTCCTGGCTTCAGTTGCAGACCCACCTGCCCCTTCAGAGGGAGCGGGCAGAGTGGGTGAAAATAGAGGTCGATGGAGAACCGGGTGAGACCGGTCCTCACCCGGCGCGTGTGGATCCGCACAGGTGCCCACGCCTCTCTCGTGCCTCACCGTTTCACCTTTCAGGTGGGACTGACTCCACCTGCACCCTCGCCGGCGTGTCTCCCGCGGTGGCACTGGCCTGTCTGCGGAGCAGTCTGGGTGCATCCCTCGCACCTTACCTGGTCGCAGGCTCTGCTTGTGGGGGACTCTGTGCTGACCTAAGACAGGGCCATCCTGTCCTGTGTACCGTCAGCCGGCATGGAGTCTTTGCAGTCCCACGATGGTGACGTGTCACTTGTGTCTTTATCGTATTTCCTCGCCTTGAAACCAGCGCGTTCTGACATAACCTTGACCACCACAGCTGATTTCTGGGTTTGCATGGCACGCAGAGCTACAACGATGCCCTCCCTAAATGTGCAGAGTGGGTGTTCGAACATTACAAAACGTGGGTTTGGATCCCGCTTTGCCTATATTGCTAACTATGCACCGTCATCTCCGAGAGCCTCAGTTTTCCCGGCTGTGACATGGAGGCGACAGTAATTTATCTCCTGAGTCAGGCGTGTGCAAAGCCCTTCTCAGCTGGGCACAGTTCCTGCTCACCGCGACTGTGGCAGGTGGAGGTCATAACTAGGGAGCATTGACCTGGGTTTTTAGCATCACTGAGCTGTGATCCTGTGTGGGCTCTTTGGCTCTTTCAGCTTCATCCGTAAAGAATCTTTTCCCAATTCATGAGTTTCACCAAAAACTCAAGTGTGGGGTCACTCAGCCGTCTTTCTCCGGTGGCTCCGGGTGAAACATTGCCACCAGGTGGTGGTGTGGTCATGTGTCCTCAGCGGGACAACGGGTCCCCCACCCTCCAGAGCTACGGTGAAGGTGTTGCGGTACATCCCGTTTCACACACGCCTGCTCTCCACAGAGACACAGTGAAGGTGGGGAGGATGCGCCAGTGAGAACTGCAGACCTGCCAGCACGTGTTTTAAAGTGCCCTTGCACAGTGACTGGGCAAAGCTCTCTGAACAACTGTAACCAGACGCTCTCCGAGCCAAAGCAGTAACAACCGTGACTTTTATTGTGTTAAATTGTGAAATGAAACGATTGGAAGTTGTGCAGAAGGTCGAGTGAAGGACGTGGATGGGATCCGGGATGTTGTGTCCTTGCTGAGGTAGGAATATGCCACTTGTCATTCTTGACATTCTACTCAATGCGAATCTGGCCTATAGTAGGTGCTCAGTAAATATTAATGGACTCGGTTAACCAGTCCATCAACCCATGCACGTGTGAGTGAATGGTTAAGGACAGAATGCAACAGTGGCGGAATACATTTCCTCTACGGGATAAGTGTAAAGAAATGCATCTGAAATAGACACGTGCTTTGGCTCTTGGGGAAATTGAACAAGCAATGCAAATGGGCTTGAGGTACCCAAAGACCTACGAACTTCCTGTTATAGCTGAGCCAGTTGAGGAAGGGAATTGCTTGGAAAATTATGCTCTTAGCAGTGAGGTTCTTGTCAGGGCCCTAAATAAAATCAGTCTCTGGCTGCCTCGTGGTGTTAAGGAAGTGCAAAGATCTTGAAGGCAGGGTCTCCTTTCTCCCAAGATGCCATCTTCCCTCGGCCTCCATTCAATGATCTTGCCTGTGTAGATTCACAGCTCTGCCACTTCCCTGTGGAAGGTCAGAGGCCAGGCCAGGCTGTTACAAACCATTCTGCCGAAGGCTCTGGGGTGACACAGGGAGATAAACTCAGAGGGGACAGAGAGAAGATAGATAATTTGCCCCATCTCTGTTACGTGCATCTTGGCTTGAAGGATTATTAGCGTGTCTTTCTGCCTTTTTTTTTTTTTTTTTTTTGGCATTTGGTAAAGCAGAAGTCAGCATTTCCCCCCAAGCTGGAAGAATGCTCAGATATATCTAGGCTCCTTGAAGATGAGATTTCTGGGAGCCAGGCCTAAAGGGAGGAAGGACTTCCCTTCTTGAGTTTGTATTAGCTGGGAATGCACGTAGTAGCAAACCTGACTCCAGTGGCTTAAGTCATGCAAATAACAAGAAGCCTGTTAGTAGGTGGTGGTTGGCATTGGGTCCGTAAGTCTTGGGAGCTACTGCAGTTCTCTTGGGCTTTCCCTCATGGCCACAATGGTCCCTTCCTGTAATCCCAGAAGGGGAAGAAGAAAAGGGACACCAGGGGAGACTTTGCTAGTTACAGCTGCCCCTTTTTATCAAACTATAAAGTTTCCAAAATTCTCCCCAGCAGACTCCCCTTCATGTTTCTGAACCCCATAGCTGCAAGGGAGGCTGGCAATGCGTGTTTCTGGCTGTTGAGCGTCTCCGGTGGGAGGTAGCCGAGAAGGGAGTGGGAATAATCTTGGGTCTCCAGTCAGTAGTGTTGGCTCACGTTCTACAGCCTGCCTTCCGGGTTCCCATCGCTTAGCTGGGGACCCGCCTCTCACCTGATCATTTACATGTGGAGTGTTCCCATATGTGAGAACTCACCTCCCGACACACACACCTTGTATCACAGGCAGTGGCATCCCAACGAAATTGACCTTCATCCATGTCAAAGATGCCCAGAGGCAATAGCTGGTGTCTGCTGAGGACCCGTGTGCCGCACACTGTGCTAGGCACTTTCCATTGCTCATTTTTAAGATCCTGACAATGACCCCCTGCAGCGGTTACTGTTAAAGTAACCACTTCAGATGGAAACAAACCAAAACCAAAGCAAAATAGAACAGGGCTCAGGGTTGTGGAGAAGCTTGCCTGGCTAAAGAGGCATAGCTGGGATTTGAACTTAGGCGATGCCGTGCTCCTCGCTGCTACAGGCCTGTGCTCAGCTGGGTTCACTCGGAGCTGACCTCCCTTCCAGGGGAAGCGGCCCGTGACTGCTCTCCCTCCCTCTTTAACCACAGATGTGCCTGGGATTCCTACCCCGTGCCTCCGCCTCCCCCGCCCCCGCTCTCAGGGTCTGTTGATGCTATTCTTCCAGGCCGGCAGTAAGATGACATTTATGAGGATTTTTCCCCTTTGAAGTGAGAATGTTTGCGCACTTCACTTTAAAGCAAGGAAAAAACAAGAGCTCGAGCAGATAAATAACGGTGGCTTTGGAGAAAGGGCGTGACGTGTGCGGATGCACAGCCTCCACTCTGTCCTATCGCGTCATCTCGTACGGAAGGTCTTTGTCTCCTTTGAGCCCACTTGTTGTTAACCCCTTCCCCCCGTTCCCAGTCCTCTTACTTACAGAGAAACTGGCTGGTTGTTTCTCTCCCTCCCTCTCTCCCCCCACCCTCTCTCTCTCCTCTTATCCTGATATTTTCTTTGGGGTTGGAGGACATTCTTCCCAATTCTCAGGCTACAGTGTTTGTGCTGAAGATTTTGAATGAGACGGGGCTCAGAATACCTGTGCGGCCCCTTGCTAGCTGTTTGACTTCAGGGCAGTGGTAACTTCTCTGAGTCTCAGTCTCCTCCTCCGTAAACGGGGTGCGATAATAACTGCCTCCAGGGTTGCTGAGGGGAGGGAATAAGGCCCTCTGGAATGCTGGATTTAATGAGAAAAGGGAAAGTGCTGTGTTTGCCCCCCTAGGTGAAGCTAAGAATCTCGCTGGTCTTCCCTCCGACTGTGATATGTTCACGTATATGGTATAGGTATCCTGGCCTGTCCTGTCCTTCCATCCATTCACCCAGCCATCTCTTCCCCTACCCATCCCTAGAGGGATGCCTGGAGATTGGAGGGAGGGTGGATGGACGGACGGATGGATGGATGGATGGATGGAAGGAGGATGGGTGGGTGAAGGGAAGGTGAATGATGGAAGAAGCATGGAGGAGAGAAGGCGGATGAATGGATTGATGGGCGGATGGATGGATGGATGAATAGATGAACCTATTTAGAGGTACACAAATGAGATTTTTGCCTCTTTTGTCCTTTGCCACATTCTTTTGCTTACATTCTCAGTACCTCTAAAATGCACGGAACACAATAGGTCCTCAAAAAAATGTCAAACGGCCCTGGCTGGTGTAGCTCAGTGGATTGAGCGCGGGCTTCAAACCAAAGCATCGCAGGTTCGATTCCCAGTCAGGGCACATGCCTGGGCTGCAGGCCAGGTCCCCAGTGGGGGCTATGTGAGAGGCAACCACACATTGATTCTCTCTCCCTCTCTAAAAATAAATAAATAAAATCTTTTTAAAAATGTCAAATGAATGCACATGTGTGTAACAGCCACTATCACACAACGCTGGAGGAAAGGACCTTTCCCCCAGGGAGGTTTTACAACATGTATCCAGAGTCTTCACCATATGTATCCACTCGGAGACCCAATACTACTTTCTCATATGTATCCTAAGAAAATATTCCAAGACGTGTCTGATGCTGTAGCTCTGAAGACGCTCGTGCCTGCATTATTTAGAAGGGTAAACCAAAACACAGCGAAGCTGAAAACCAACAATGGGGAACGACTAAACAAGTGGAAGGGCCCCACGGGCTGTAGAAACGTCGGCCTTCCTCGTGATCGCCACGGAACGGCGGTGGGGGGGGTGAAGCGCACACACGCACACACGCACCCGCACACACGCACCCAGGGGACAAGCCGCCAGACTGGTAGCAGTCTGTCTCGGGAAGTGTTGTTTCACCATCGCTCCACAATAAACTCACATAGGCTTTGCAGCTTTTTAAATAAGGTTTCCAAAAGAGAGTTGAAAGAAAGTATAAGGATCATTTTTTTTTTTTCAAGTGATCTCCGGCCTCCGGCGAACGGGGCCAGACCAGAGCTACCGAGCTCAGAAAAGCGGCTGTAACAGACAGGGAAGCTCTCGCCCGTGGCTGGTGCCCCCCACTCCGCTGCTGTTCTTCCTGCTTCAAGTGTACGCGTGTCTGCAGAGGTTAAAACAGGGGAGATCGTGAAGGCGGGGTATGTGGTTCCTTCACTCGGACACATTGACTCTGGGGCGCGAGCGGGGGACACATTGTTTGCGCCTTTCGTACCATCGGTGGCTCAGGTTGGGGACGGTCCCTTGGAAACCACTCGCCCCTGCCCAGCGCTGTCTGGCGCAGGCTCCCAGGAGCCCTGGGGCCGTGAGGGGCGCGGAAAGTGGATAGTGATATTGTTGACCCTCTCAAGCATCCTGAGTCCCTAACGAAACTTTCCATTTCAGCTCCCTGGAGTGCAGGTGGGTGTAGGGCAGGGATCAGCCAGTGTTGTCAGGAGAGGGCCACACAGTAAATACTTTGGATTTTGCAGGTCATAAGGTCATCTTTGTTATTGTGACGAAAGCAGCCAGGGACAACATGGAAAAGACAGGCAGGGCTGAAGGCCATCAAACTTCATCTGCGGACACCGAAGTTGGAATGTCGTATGATTTTCCTGGGTCACAAAATCTTCTGCAGGTTTTTTCAGCCGTTTGCCATGTGAAACCACTCTCAGCTCGCGGGCCGCAGGGAAACGGCGGGCCGGACTGCGTCCCGGGGCCACCGTCTGCTGCCCTTTATTGGGAGGAATAGCACGAAGATTTATACTATGGGAATTATTATTTTTTAATGATGCGGAAATATTGATTTTTTCCACTTAAATAACTATGTGCTTTTGATAACGCAGAGGACCAGATGCAACAAAAGCATATATATTTTTTTTCTGATGCACAACATGTAATTTTAAAACTGCCTAAGACGTCGTGTCAGATCCATTGATAACTGCAGTGTATAAACCATATGAAACTAATTCCAGGAAATACCTTATATTTATGTCCTTGGGTCTGAATTTCTGAGCGCTCTGTGTTTAGGGATGGAATTCGGTTTATTCAAGAAGTAGCAGGCTATATATCTTGATGGCTACATTAGCTCAGCATTTCCTTTCCCTTCTGGAGCAGGTAAGGCTCGCACACTGTTTCAGTTTTCAGAAATTACATTTGCTTATCGCTATGAAATGGAATTTCATCTGAAGCCAGTTATTAATGTCTAAAATGCACTTCCAGGAAATAATTTTGAGCATTTTATTTATTAAAAAGAACTCGATGTTTGTTCAAAGGCATTGATGTAATTTACAGAGTTCGATATTAGATATTTTATGAGGTAATATAAAGAGGCCGTTTTCTGAGACCTTCGTTGCCTAATTGTGCTACGCTGTTACTTGCAATGTCGGAATAAGGCGCGATGTTGGCTGTGGGTTGTAGCCCCCAATCAGTCAGCTTATGAAAGAAGCAAACAAACAAAGTAACAAACTTCTCCTCTCCCCAACCAGGAATCCTTCTGATTTCTGGATTTATTATTAGGAAACATCTCTCAAGACATTCAAGTGAAGTTCCTTTGTGTTTTTTTTTTACCTTTGGAGATGTGTCCTAATAACAAAGGTTTCATAGTAACTCTTAATGGTTCCCCTTTATGGGGAAATAAGACATCTGGGGATGTGAGGGCCTTGAGAAGTCTGGAACCTGCACCACGAGAGCAGCCAAGGTCAGCCTCCCCCCAAAACCCCTCACCGCTCACTGTCCGGGGGTACTCCTCTGCACCACCTGTGAGCACCGCCTACTCCCCCCTCCCCCAGGGCTCTCCCTCGGCCTCAGGGAGGGTCCCGCTAGAAAGGCTGGGAGCTCCAGGAGCAGCCCTCTCCCACCAATGGGTGGGTGTCGGAGCAGAAGGACCCGGCTTCTCCGGCCCTCAGTGGGTGTAGCTCTGAAGCACGTCCGAATGCAGACTCCCCGAGCTCCCCAGCTGGGCCTGTGGGGCTCTGCTCCACAGCGCAGGGTATCAGTGAGCCATTGCTGCAGAACAAATGCCCCCCACCCCAGCCCGTACTCAGTGGCTTAAGTCTGTGCAACAGCCGTACAACTCCGTTGTTTTGGTGGGGCAGGGTTGCAGACATGGGTTTGCTGGGTGGATCGGCGCAGACTATGTTTACCGAGGGTGCCGTTCAGGACGGGCCGCCGTGCGAAGGCTGGACCGGAGCTGGGGGATCGGCTCCCACGCCGCCTCCCATGACTCCGGGCCGGAAGCCGCAGCCGCTCACTGCCTGGGCCTCTCCATAGCACAGCTCGGGGTCTCCCGGGCGCCCCTGGTGAGTGACCCCGGGGGCACACACGGAGACCAAGGTGGAGGCCCCAGCGCCTGTCGTGAACGAGTCTCAGAAGGCACACACAGTCCCACGAGCACGTTAGCTCTCTGCTCTCTGCTAGGAGCGGCTCCCTGAGTCCCGCCCGTACTCGAGGGCAGGAGAGCCAGGCCCCTCCCTCTGCGTGCGTCTTCGCTTTCGTGGTTCCCTCTGCCACGTTTCGGGGCTTCTCCGCTGGGGCTTCACGACCACCGTCGCCGTGGACGAGCCTCCGCTCCGGGTCCGCTCAGAGGACCCCTCACCCAAGACCGCCGACGGCACCCCTGCCGACAGCACCCTTGGACACGACCCCTTATGGAGTCCCTGCTGTGTGCCAGGCGCTGAACAGTCCTCTTAAAAAGACCCTTTATTTTTCACGATAATAACGCGTTTTAGTACATTTTCTAAATGAAACTCACTACGATTCAATAAATCGTTGTTCAAGGTCATTCCGCGGGCCCGTGTGGAAGCCTGGCCTTTATTCAGCGATTCCCCCGTCGGTCCCTGATCTGGGCACCAGGGAGAAACCAGGGAGCCCGGCAGGCGGGACCCAAGACGCAACTACTGTTCCTGCCTTCCGGGCACGTGTGGCCGTGGGGACTGTGGGCGAGTTAGCACGTAGATAGACGTGACATTACGTTCGCACAAGCGTCCCTGTGAGAGGAAGGAGTCGCCTCTGTAGGCGGAGCTAACCAGCAGATCTGCTTCAGCTGGGATGTGGGACTGGGCCCTTTATGTATTTTGCCGTGTATAATAAATATTTTTTGTCCCATATTTTTGAGGGAAAAATAAGGATGCACATTATACATGGGTAGTACTAATTCCACACCTATATAAAATATTTTTAATTCTTTTATTCATGCTTATGCATTAAAAGTGTAACTCGAGAAAGCAGTACAATATCCATATGCAACATAATACCCTGGAATATGATGGTAGGTTTTGTTGCTGAATTTAAAAAATTGAGTTAAAAAATTAAAAGGAAAGATTTTTTTTTCCCCAGCACGGTTGGGCCAAAAGCGTGTGTGCGCCTCACACACAGCAAAAGATGGTGTTCCGACGCCCGAGGGTGGCGAGGAGCCAGCAGTTGGACAGTAGCAGGAAGAGCGTTCCCGGTAGAAGGAACTGCAGCAGCCTCCCGTCTCTGGTCCAGCCGAGGACCCCGGGCCGTGTCGGGGGGGGGGGGTCCCTGGGAGAAGCGGGGCTGTGGGCAGTCTCTGCAGACGGTCCTTCCCACACCTCATCACCCAGCTGGTCACAGGGGCCAAGGTGACATACGCCCCCGGTCCAGGGTGACCCATCTGATGCAGATGACAGCTCGGGGGTTGAGACGTGAGCCCCTCCGAGGGCACAAGCTGCCCCACGGGGAAAGGATGGAATGGCAGGTAAGAAGCCCTGCCCCCATGCCAGGTGTTCTGGGCACTGTTGCAAACTCGCGCTCTGGGTAACACTCGTAGCATCGGCCTAGGAAGCTCTTCTATGTCTCTCTTTGCTGGGGAAAAAAATGGCAGCTCAGAGAGCTTCCACCACTTGACCAGGTCTCACAGGGGAGAAGTTAACCGAACCCGCAGCACCGGCCATGTCTGCTCTGTGGCTCGATGCCCTCCCTAGGACGTGACAGCAGCTGTCCGCAGAAACTAACCTTGGCCTTGCCTCCCAGCCTGGGACAGTCTTGGTCTCTGTATTCGTCAGGGTGGGCTAGTTGCTCAGGCAGCAACATCAGCTCCAGAATGTCTGTGGCTTGACTCAAAACAACCTGTTTCTTGCTCATTTCTAGGGGTGGACGGCAGGGGTGGGGGGAGGGAGGACCTCACTCCTTGCAGTCCCTTGGGCCCTGAGGGCCTTCCACCTTGGACTCTGCTTCCTGTTCTGCCCGAGCATCCTCTCCGCGCAGAAGATGGACGGACGGAGCGCAGGGAGGAGAGGGAGGCCCCTGGGAGAGGCGTGAACGGGGCGGCCGTGGCGCTCAGGCTCCCAATTTCGATCACATGACCCCGCCCAACTGCAGAAAGGCTGGGAAGCGCGATGCCGTTTAGAAGGATGAGCGAGCGGATTTGGGGAGCAGCCAGCCGGGCTCTGCTCTGCCTTCGAACCACCCCCGGAGAAAAGGGCGATGCGTAAAAATCATCTTTATTGTCGCTCTTTTCTAGAGTCTGCGTCCTCGTTTCTGCCTCACAACACTCTGGGAGAATAGCAGGAGCGCGTGGACCAGGCCCTGGTGGTGGCCCTGTCCGGGGACTTGCTGAAACCCCGCAGTGTCCCTGTTAGAGGCGAGGAAACGGAGGCACAGAGAGGTCTGCTCACGGGCCCGAGTCACCCAGCTCCTCCGCGCTGGGGCCGGAGCTGGGGCTGAGCCCAGGCCGCCTGGCTCCAGAGACCCTGGGGCCTCCGGAGGGAAGATGCTCTGTCATCAGGGTTTTGCCGACGGGAAGCCGAAGCCCAGAGGCTCTGAGTTTCTTGCTCATGATTTCGTGGCCTGAGCTGAATCTCAACCCAGATCCTGTGTCCTTCTCAAGGGAGCCGGGGGGTGACCCCCCAGGGCAGGGCTGACCTTGTTTTGATCCTCCTGCAGAGGAGCGAGTGCAACTGTGCTGTCCGATGCGATAACATCTTGGAAGCCGCTGGAGCTAGAGGGGGCTCTTCCCAGAGCCCCCCCTTCCCTTCCCTAATGAGCCAGGAGATGCCGGCAGGACGGCGGCCGCCGATGCAGCCGATGGACAATTAGCGGAGAGGGCCGTCCTGCATGGGCTGGGCCCTGCATCAGGGCCCTAAGTGTCTGCTTATTAAATCACAGCTCCGCCTGGAGCCGGCTCTGCCCCCTCCTCCCCACCCCCGGGGACGCCACACACAGCCCTCGGCCAGGCGGCCCCCTGGGAGGCATCTCCGCTCAGCCCGCAGCCCACACGGCATCCGGGGTAAACACAGCAGAGAAAGGCAGGAAGACATTCCAGCCCAGCACAAAGGCCCCGCGTCATCCGCAGGGCCAGGATGGGTGGGCGCGTCCCTCTGCCGGACAACAAAGGGGATCTGCAGCCCCCACCCCCTGGGCTGGGTGCTGGGTCCAGCCTGTGGCCCCTGAGCTGCAGTTGCCTCCTCTGTCCAGCGGGGCTGGTGCCTGTACCTGACCCACTAGCGTTCGATGAAATGGGGCTCTTGGAGGTTCAGTGCCGCGCCTGGCAGAGAGTGAGGGCCCCACCAAGGCTCGCGGCTGCTGATGAAAGTGCAGATTCCTGGGCCCGGCCCCACGCCCACTGAATGGGGGGCCGGGGCCACATAACCTGCATCTGTAGACTCCACAGTTTCCACAGTGGGGCTGTGTGCACGGGAGAGGGGAGACATGATGCTTCTGAGCAGGAGTCAGGGCGCCTCCCCCTAAAGGCCTGGAGAGCGGCTTCTGCTCTGCCGGGCACAGGCTCCCAGCTCCTCCCTCCGCGGGGGCAGCCTCGGACCACATGCGGCCGAGCGGGCAAGGCTGTCCTCCCGCAAAGCTCTGCTCGTAAGCGCTGAGTCCCAAATGCCATGCCATTTTCCCGTGTCATGAGATACGTTTCTTTTTAATTTTGTTTCTGAAGCATTTAAAACATCAAAGCTCCTCTTAGCTCACGAGTGGCAGGAAGGCAGGCCGTGTGTCAGAGGGGGCCCCCAGGCCACAGCTTACCAGCCCCTGCTCTGGGACAGCGGTGCGGCTCAGAGGTACAACGTGAGCCGTCGAGGCAATTCGTAAAGTCCTGGCGGCCACATCCAAAAACAGTGAAAGAACAGAAACGACCACCACAAAACGAGATGAAATTACCTTTAGTAATGTATTTCATTTGTACAAAACGTTATCGTTTTAACGTGTAATCGATGCAGAAGTAGCAAGCCGTCTGAGTTATTTTGCACCAAGTCTGGTGTGTCTTGCACACTTACGGCACTTCTCGGTCGGGACAGGCACCTTGCAGGCACCCAGTGCTGCCCACGTGGGCTGGTGGCCCCGTGCTGGACCTCCCAGCTCTCTGCAAGGGGGTTTCCTGCACGTCTGTTGTCGCCCGAGACGGCAGTGGCTCGGCCGTCACCCATGCCACAGAATGGAGAAACTGAGGCCCGGGGGAAAGTGTCCTGTCTGAGGTCACACAGCAAGTCAGGTGGCATGAAGTGCTCGCTGCGACCTCTCAGAGGTCAGGGGGCCCTGATGGGTAGAGCGGCCCAGTCCGTGATGTAGTACAGCCTAAGAGCCAGGGGCTGTGTGACCGACCCTCCCAGCCACCCTGGGAGCATAGGTGATGATGGGCCTCATCTGCTGACAGAGCGGGAGAGCCAGGCTCAGAGACGCGGGACCACGCGTTCAGTGTCATTCAGCCGGCTGAGTGGCAGGGGGCGACTGTGAGCCAGGGAGGGCCCGGCGCCTGCGCTCGCCCGCTGGGCGGTAGTGTTGCTGCGTGGGAAACGAGGGGCGTGGCAATGAGGCAACCATTTATCAAGCAACTACTGCATTCCGGACGCCACGCCAGTCCTTCTCAGTGGGAATCCCAGGCCATCTTTGTTCCCCTGGAGGCTCCGGGCTCTGTCTTCCCCTGGCAGGACCCGACATCACCCCTGCTCGAGCCCTGAAGCCCTCCGGCCGCCCGACCCCCGACCCCCGACCTGTCCTCGGGAAGTTCTCCTTTCAGCTTTAACCTCCTTTTGCCCCCTTGTTCTAACTGAAATCTGGTCTTTTCTTCGCATCTTGCTTCCCTGCCCTTGTCAACTGACGGGGTTTCCCCTCCCCTCCCTGCTTACCACTGGGCCTGTGGGTGGTGGCTGGGTGACCATTGTCCCTGCCTTGCCCTGGAATCTTCCCTCACTGAAGCTCACGCCAGGCGACACCCCACCTCCACGGCCCTGGTTGCTGCTACCTGTCCTCCTGTTCCTTCCCCTTCGTGCCAGGAAGGTCCTGCCTCACTGTACCCACTGCACATCCTTGGTAGTCCTTGATGCCCTCAGCATCCACGTGGCCATCACTCCAGCACCCACTGCTCCGTTCCTGGCTCCCTCCCCTCCAGAGGTCTCAGCTCCCACCCTGCGCCCCCCACTCCCACTCATACTTATACCCCAGCCTTGCTCTGACCCCAAACTGCAACCCCCATAATCTCGATTTCTGCCTGTGTCCATCTTTCTGGCACCTACCTGCCACCACGCCACCTCCGGTCTCCTGTCTCCACCTCCTCACCTCCTCACTGCCCGCCTCAACCAGCTGTGATTCTAAGACGTGGCACGAAGTCCTGGCTTACCCCAGTGCTTCCGCAGACTTGCCAGCTCCCTGCCCCCCACCCCCCCTCCATGAACCAGCTCCTGTAAAGAAATCCCCTCTGGGTCCTGTCTCTCTGGAGGGCCCAGGGCCCTGACTGATACAAAAACCCTCCATGGTGCCGACTTGCCCATGTTCACTTCCTGCCCTCACCTCCAGGCAGCCCTCCGGGAGCCCAGCAGTCCTTCCCGATACCTCACCCCCACCTCACCCTGCTGCCATGGTCCCTGTTTGCAGTGTCCAGCAGCCCCTACCCTGACCACCCTGGTCAAAACAACCCCCAAACTCCACCGGGTTCAGCATCCCCCTTTCATCCTCCTTTATTTCTCTCGTGACCACTCAGCCTCACTCAGCACCCCAGATCCCGGCTTGCTGGTTTTGTTTAGTTAGCATCTGCGTCCCCGTCCCCGTTACATGGCGCGTGCCCCCAAGGCCGGGGTGTGGTTCATTCGCAGCCTAGAGTAGCCCTGGCCCGCAGGGAGCTGTCAGCAGACAGTCAGTGGACGAAGGAGTGCAGGCACTGGCTACGTCCCTCGTTTCCCCTGTGAGGCCGGCACTGCTGTGAGGCCCCATTTTATAGATGAGGACACTGAGGCCCAAAGACACGGCAGTCGTGTGTCCGAGTCCACGGAGCAAGCAGGTGGCAGAGCAGGATGCGAACGCAGGTCTGTCTGTCCGTCTGCCCGTCTGCCTGGCAGGCGTGCTGTGGCGGGAGCAGGGCAGTGGCCCACCCCCCGCCGGGAGGAAGCAGCTGCCCCCACTGAGGGAGGGCTGGGCACTGGCCCAAGGCTGCGGCTCACGGCTGTGTGACCTTGGCCCAGGACTTGCCTGGCCGAGGCTCCGTTCGCCCATCTGAACAGTGACGGTCACTGCCTCTCACTCACGGATTCCCGTGTGTGCTCCACCCGCTAAAACCAGCTCCTTCCTCAAAGCCACATCCCAGGCTCCTCTCCTCTGAGGCTGGCGTTTCCCGTCCCGCGAGCCTCAGCCCCAGGCCTGCTCCGGGTCTTGGACAGCCTCACGCTGGGTCCTACCTAACGCCCCATCTGCCTCTGGCTAACAGACCCCAGGTGAGGAGCGACCCCCATGTTCTGTGTTATTTTCGCTGCCACCTCCTGCGTATTGAGTCTCAGAGCTGATTTAGACCCAGCTCTGTCTTCCACTAGCCGTGTGGCCTTGTGTGGGCAATGCATCTTCCCACAGCTGCGCTCGGCCTCATCACGAAAACTCCTACACACCCTCCACAGCCTTTCTCCCCTCACCTGCCAGCTGGATGCAAGAACCGAGGGGTTCTCATAACCTGGACCTGTGACTCTCAGTGCGTGCTCCCTGGGCCAGCAGCACCAATGTCTTTGGGGGAACCTGTTAGAGATGCAGATATTGGGGACCCCCTCCGGCCTCCTGGAGCAGAAACTGTAGAGGGGGACCACAGTGTCTGTGATTTTACAAGCCTTCCAGGGGGTTCGGGTGCCGGCTCACTGTTGGAGAATTGCTGCCCTTGAAGATGACAAAGATGCAAGTGGGAAGATGCCTGGGTCCCCGAGGAAGCGGAGCACAGCCCTGCCGGCCCACAGAGAAGCCAGTGTGTGTGGGGGTTGCTTGTTACAGCAGCTGGCGTGTGCTGACTGATACACTATTTACTGTAACTGGCATAGAACGGGGACTGAAAAGTTGGGCCTGCTACCACAGCGGTTATCACAGCTCTTGTGTCCTTCCGTAAGGGTTGAGTGTGTGAGTTTTGGAGGGACGCTGAGAGCCGAGGCCTCGGCAGAGCAAGGAGCCATACCCTGGGGCCAGGATTTGCACGCTGGCGAGTTAAACACCTGCGGTTGGGAATGAACTTCTGCCTGCGTTGCAGAGGCTGGGGGTGGGCGGTGGAGGGCCACTGCCCACGGTGACCTCCACGGGCTAGGCGGCAGGAAGCCGGAGACAGGCATCAGCCCGGCATCCTCCAATTAGCCGCCATCCCTGACCCCAGCAGGGCCGGAGGAAGTGCTGGCGCTTTCCGGCACTTGAGCCCACCTGCCTGGAGGGCTGGCGGGCTCGGCAGCTGGGCGGCGGCACCTGAAGGTCCCCGCCGACAGAGCCCCCCTTATTCCCGAGATATGCAAAGGGCTAGTGGGTGGGGGGCCGGCGGCGGCGGGGAGGAAACGTCAGGGAGCAATCACATGGGCGCAGGCTGACCTCGGGGCCGGCCTCGGGGCCAGACCTGCCACGTGTGGGCCAGGCCGGACCTTGTTTTCTTAGCCGGTGGAAAATCTCCACTTTCAGGGGCTCTGGGCTGTCCGTGCAGCCGCGGGAGGTGGGGGAGGGGGGCAGAATTTGGGGCTTGTGGCTACCGTTTATTTGGGCTGGGGAAGCTTAGATGGCATCTGCGGTCCCCAACCATGGGTGAGGCCACCTGGACAGCCAGGGTGACCCGTGATTCTCCCCACTCCTGATGGGCGTCGTGGGACATGTTTACTGACCACACACCGAGGCCTGGGCGGATGCTCCATGGGCGTCATCCCTCTCGAGCCGCAGGCCGCCCCTCCCCGCTGTCCAGAGGTTCGGAGGGAGGCACAGTCGCACTGCGCTGTGGGAGAACGCACAGGCAGAACGCGGCGTCTGCTGGGGGCCTGGGGTCCACACCCAGCCGAGGAAGGGGGGGCCGGCGGAGGAGACTGCCGGGGTGCGCAGCTGAGAGAGCGGGCTGTCCGTTGGGGGAGGGGGGCCGGCGAGAGGGCCCGGCAAGCGGAGCGAGGCACCACGCTGGGCAGGACCCGACGGCGGGTGTAGGGAGGGGAAGCACAATTCAAGGAACTCGAGGTTGCTCGGCGGCTTGCGCGTCCATCCGAGTGACCGTCCCTGAGCCCCGTGCGTCCTGGGGCTCTCTGGGAGGGCGAGGTGGAGGCGGCGTGCGTTTTCTGACGGCGTGGAACTTGACATAGAAATTAAGGAAGGGTTTCTGTCACATACGGAGGAGGCAGAGCGGGAGGTGGAAGTCCTAGGCAACGAGCTTTCCCCAAACATCCCGGAAACAAGTGACTGAAAAAAGCAGGGTTTGTGCTTACAGTTCAGACGTCTGGGATTGAACCTGGGATTTGTCCCATGCTGCTGTGTGACTTCAGGCAAGTCACTGCACCTCTCTGAGCCTCAGCTTCCTCAGCTGTAACCGGAGGCGACAGTGCCTTCCTCTCGCCTGAGAAGTTAGGTGCGTGCCCCAGGCACCTCCAGAGGGCGGAACGTGTTTCTAGGGGATGTAAATACGTATACATACAGGTTTTTCATTTGGTGAATATACATAACAATCATTTATATGAATTTACAGAATCTATTTATTCTAATGACAATTTTAGGAGAAAAGGAGAAGGAAACCTGGCATGGTGGTTTCCAGAAGCTGTTGCCGGAGGCGAGGCCAAGGAAGAGTAGCGGGGCCAGTAGTGTGGGGCGCTCACGGGCGCCGTGAGGCCGGGAAGCCCCCGGTGGGTGCAGACAGGTCCGGCAGCTCCGGGGGCACAGCCGACGGAAACGCCGCTGGTTGGTGGGTGTCTTGGGAGACAGTGCCCTCCCAGGGGGCAGGGGCTCGGGCTGCCTTTCCGCCGTCCCCTGCAGCGTCCCCTGCAGCGTCTCTGCCTCCGGCCGCCTCCCCTCCCCTCCCCTCCACTCCCCTCCCTTCTGCCTTTACAAGTTTCCAAAGACCCTTCTACCCCCACCAGAGCTCTGGGCAGGTCTCTGAAGAAGATTAAAAGAGATGAATATTTCATGGCCCTTGACTGACAGCTGCCGAGGGCCCGTTGTGGGTCTGGCGCCCACAGCTAGTTAAGGAAGGGGCCGGTGGAGGGGAGGGAGGGGGCGGCGGAGCCCAGAGACCCGGCCATTGATCCGCTGGGCCCAATCTGCGCTGATAAACGCTCTGCTCCCGGCCCCCGAGCCAAAGGCAGCAAGTAATGGGCTTTCAGAGGCGCGGGGGCCAGTGGCGGCCCGGCCACCCAGCCCCCTTGGGGCCGGCGGAGGCTCCACCAGGCCCCCAAAGGCCCATTTCCCCGTCTCCAGCTGTGGCCTCCTCTGTCTCGCGGTGCCAGCCCAGCCGTCCTCCAGGAGCTGAACTCAGGGCTTCTGACGCCTCCGCCGACTCATCACCCCATTAGGGCCTGACGCCGCGCTCCCTCCAGGAGGGGCCCCAGACGACAGGATGGCGAGGCGCCCGCCGTCCTGGGGAGTCTGAGGAGCGGGCGAGACCCCAGGTAGCCTCAGAGTGACCCCTGGAGACGGCGGGGACACCAAGGAATTCTCGCTTCCATCTGCTCCTTCAGTGAGGAGGCTGGGGGCGAGGCCAGGTCCGCTGGTGAGCCCGAAATGGGCATTTATTGCCCTTCTTCCCCAGCTGTTCCTCCACCCAGAGCGGCTCAGGCCACTTAACCCCGCTTCTCTTCCGTGGAGCTGAGGGGCGCAGAGAACGCTCTCCCGCGTCTCCCTGTAGCAGGGAGAGAAGGCGTCCTCTGGCACTCCGGGCGAAAAACCGCTCAGCGACAATGCAAAGCAAGCATCAGAGGCATCAGAGTTTGGTGGCTGAGAGGGCAACCGGTGTATTAGTTTCCAAACGTTGCTGTAATGATTACTCCTAACTCGGTGGCTTAAAGCAGCATACGTTTGTTATTTTACAGCCCTGGAGGAGAAAAGTCCCAAGTGGGTCTCAGTGGATGAAAACCGAGGGGCTGGGGGGACCGTGCCCCTTCTGGAGGTCCTGGGGGCGAGTCCGTGCCATTTCCGGCTTCTGGAGGCCGTCCGGATTCCTTGGCTTGCGGCCCCCACTCCCCCATCCTCAAAACCAGCGGCTTAGCACCTTCGGCCCCCCGACTGAGCTTCCCTCGCCCCATCTCCTTCCCTGCCTCACGCAGGCCCCTTGTGATCGCAGCAGCACGCTCCCCTCCTCGTCATCTCCAGATCCTTAATTTAGTCACATGTGCAAAGTCCCGTTGCTAAGTAACCCGTTGACCGGGTGCAGGGCTTAGGATTCAGACACTGGGGAGGGGCGGGGCTTGGACAAGCTTTCTAGGTACCAACCTTGGCTTTGGGGTTTTCTAACTCGGGGAACTTGAGCAGAAGCTCCAGCTCTCCGAGGTTCGGCTTCCTCTGCCAAGCGGGGGCTGAGAGAGACGGCTTCTCGGGGGGCTGGCGGATGACACCGGGCACAGGGAGGGGCTGGCACTTCTGAGGGACTTGCCGCTTCAAGGGCAGGGGTTATTTGGTGGGCACTGGTCACGCCAGCCGGTCAAGGCAGCTGCCCCCCGCCCTGGGGTGGCAACGCCGGTTTGTGGTCTGGCGAAGTGAGCTGTCTGGTCTTTAGACTGTGGCCGTGGAAGCTCTCGTCCGTACCGGCCACTAGAGTTCGTGGACATTTCTCAGGCTGAAGGGCAGATAGGGGATGCGGTCGCCCGGCATTGCCCCCATCCCCGCCTCCGCCTCCCACCAAGCCCTCAGTGGCCGTTGGAAGGCCCAGGTCTGGAGAGGAATGAACTTCCTGAGGCGCAGCTTTCTCGTGTGTAAAGTGGGTAGAACACAGCCTCCTCGCCTGCCGGCCCGTGTGGGGCACCAGCAGTGAGACGTGTGCGAACCGGTGCCTGGCACGCAGCAAGCAGGCACGGCCTGGGCGTGGGCCCCACGGGCGCCTCCGGGAGGGCTCCGCCCTCCGATCTGTCGCCGATTCCCACGCGGCCCCTTGCGCGAGCTTTCCCCACGCCTGGAGTGAATACATGGGCTGTGCACGCTGCAGGCGGAGCTCAGGGACCCACGACTCGGGGTTTCTCCTCCCGGACGCCAGCCGGGCTTGCGTGAGCGTCCCTGAAAGCCTGTCTCCTCCAGGAGCCACCTGGTCTTTGTGCCGCAGCCCTGTGGGTGCCACGCCTCTGCGTACGTGAACCCAGCACCCACAGGGAGGCCGGCCTGAAGAGGACAGGGCTCATCTCCCTCGAGGAGCAGGTCTGGGGGTCAGCAGTCAGGGGGGACAGGTTGTCCCTCAGCCCCAAAGAAGGGAGGGACGGGAATGAAAATGAGCACCATGAGCCCCCCCATCCCACCTCAAAGAGGCCCTCGGACCACCAGCTTTCAGGCTGTTTCCGGGGAAACGGCCCTGGACTGGCTGGCTGGCTGGCTGTGATCTGATCTCTGCCCTGGACTCCTCTGGCTGTGTGTCTCTGGGCAGATGACACCCCCTCTCTGAGCCCACGTTTCCCGGTGGCAGTGGGTTGTGAAGATTTCCCGGGATAATGGATGCAAGGGCTCAGCTCAGGGTCCGGGCTCCAACATGTGTGTTCAGTAATGACAAGCAATTCATTTTTATTACTAGCCAGCAGTGAACTTGACTATTACTAGGCGTTGATCAGAGAGAACAAAAAGGAAAAACGACTCCGAACCGTGCTCAGTGCTAAAGAAATCCCAGGGTTTCGTTTCAAGGGTGTCTGTGTGTGGAGCGCAAACCTCCCAAATCGCATGGGGCGGAGAAGGCTCCCCTCTGTGGCCACCTCTGACTCTCCCAGAGGCCCCAGAGTCTTCAAGTTGCAGACGCATCCCGAAGGAGAAGGCCACATCCTGCTGACCCTGCCTGGTTGGTCTCTGGCTCCTCTGGGTCCATGGGGACAGCCCCCATTTGGGTGTGCTTGTCCTCGGGTCCCCAGCTCTCGCCTGTGTATGCGGGCTGCTGATACCAGTGGACACCCCAACCATTAACACAGGTGCCAAAGGAAAAGAGGAAAATAAAGCATTGGGGCAGCCTGTAAGTTATCGGGATAACATCACCTATTTAATGCTAATTAGCGTTTTTAACAACCAATTGCAGTACCATTAGCTTACAATAGCAACCTTGGGGGCGTGCCAGCAAGCTCCAGCCCACGAACTTGGGCAGCAGCCGGTCGGGTCGGCGCTGGGCGTGCAGAGCAGACTCAGATTGCAGGCTGATTGCGAGCTGGCATTGCCCGAGCTGGGTGCAGGCGGCCGGGGGTGGGGTGGGGTGGGGTGGGTGGGGAGAGGGTGCCCGAGGAGCCGGGCATCTCACTAAGTGGATATTTATAGCTGGGCTCTTGGAGTAAATGATCCAGGGAGAGCGCAGGAGGGGTGAGGCCGCTGGCGGGCGGCCAGGCCTGAGGTGCTGGTTCCTGCCAAGCCGAAGCCTCCGTGGTTGGTCCACCCTGGGATCCTGGCGGCCCTGAGCTGGGGAGGACGGGACACGCTCACTGGGGTGGAAGGCGGTGGCGTCTGCTCTTACACTCCTAACAGGGGACCGCGAATCAATTGCTTATTCTGTCTGTGGCTTTTGTTTCCCCTCATGTTACAATGGCACAACGGTCCCGTAGACAGTGGGCATCACAGACATAGTCTCCGTGTCGCTGCAGTCACCAGCTGTGGTGGTGGCCAGCCTCCAGAACGTTCTGCCCTGATCCCACAGGTGGTGTCTGTAGCCTTGTGTGGCCCCCTCACACCGGAGGGGGTGACCTGGGTCACCAACAAGACACTGGAAGTGACGTAGGCGACACTGAGGCTGGGCCGCGAACACCACTGTGGCGTCCTCCTTGCCTTCTCTTGGATCACTGGCGCTCTCTGGGGGGCTCCCGTATCGCAGGATTGGAGGCCACATCTCGAGCAGGCCAGCGGAGCCGTCCACAGTGAGGGGCCGAGGCTTTGAGCCACCGGCCAGGGTCAACTCGCCAACCATGGAAGGGGGATGCCTTGCAGGCCAGTCCCCCAGGGTCAGCCCAGCTCCCCGATACTGTGGCCCCAGCTGGCGCTGGACTGGAACCTCCTGAAAGGTGCCGGGCCAGGCCCGCCCGCTGAGCTGCCCCCGGGTTCCCGGTCCCCAGAGGTGGTGTGGGATCACGGTCGGTTCCTGTTGTTCCAAGTCACCAAGTCTGGGGTTGGTTAGCTACTACATCCGAGTAGATCCCTCCCGTACCGGCACACTATCAGCTCTGAGCCCAGCGTCTGGCACCCGGGGGCAGCCAAGAAATAGCTGTTTGCGAATGGATGTGTGGGTGAGGCGGCTTTGCGGGTCGAGGAGCTGGTTTGCAGACGCCCTTGGCACAGTCCTGGTGCGCAAGCACCGAGGGCTCGGAGAGTGCCTACCGTGGGCATCCTCGCTGCCGGGTCACCTTCATCGTCCCTGATGTTATCTGTCCCTGATGTTATCCGTCCGTGTTGGTTCAGGGTGGGGATGGGCGGGGACTGAGGGTGTGCGACTCCCAGGTGGCAGCGTGTGAGGAAGAATAAAGGGAGGCCGAAAGAAAAGCATCCAGAGATGGTTTTCCTCCCTGCAAGCGCTTGTCCAGGTTTTGGTGGACGGGGCCACCCCCTGTCCAAGTGACTATGCCAAGGCCTCCCCCGTCCCGGGGGCCTCTGGTCTGGCCAGTCTGGACCAGTGGGAGCCCAGGACTGGGATGGGACGATCGGGGGGGCCCCCAGAAAGAGTTAAACCCTCTGGGAAGCAGTGTCCCGCAGTCCCAGGCAGATGCAGGAGGGGCTGACCCGGACTGAAGGGTTAATACATTTTGTTTTCCAGGACTATTTGTTACATCAGGTTAGTGCAGGCAGGAGGTCAAGGGGCTCGGCAGCCCCCAGCCTGGCCTCCCCCCTGCTCCCCCCCCACCCCCCCATCTGCTCCATTTGCAGCCTGGCTGCCTGTTTTAGGCAGATGACCCCAGACACGAGCGATCCCTGGGATTTTCCTGCCCGCGCCAGTGGACTCAGGGCCCGTGGACTCAGGGCGGCCGACGCCAGCAGTCTCTTGCCCCGGCCCCCCTTGGAGGGAGGTGTGAGCTGAAAGGCACTTTGTGAGAAGGGGGGCCGTCTGTTGCAACTTGTGCTGCAGTTTCTCTGGATGGACAGCAGTGGATCGAGTAAAGGGTCCTTTGTCTTTTTCTGTCCTTTCTTTCCTTCCTCACCCTCCTTTTTAAAATTTTTTCTTAGTGTTTCTAATGTGTTTCCTCTCTCTCCCTTCTCCCAGTCCTGGTGTTTCCGTCCAGCTCCCTTATTTGGGTGCGTGCAGAGCGCCGGCCCTTCACTCCCTCTCTCTTCCGCCGCCTCTTCGCTCGTCTTGAAAAACTCTGTCTCGTGGAACGGGGCTGGGAACCGGGCGTCAGATCCCAGCTCTGCCCCTGAGCAAACTAGAACACGGCTCCGGGACAGCTGCCGCACCTCTCAGAGCCTCTGTTTCTTCATTACGACACATGGTGAATAATCCCATCCGCATGGGCCCATCGCTGAGGTAACCAGGACACGCATGGGAAGTCCAGGGTCTGGCGTACAGTGGGTGCCCAGTAAATGTTAGCCTTTCCGTGTCCGTAAGCCTTTCCCCTTCCTCTTCTTCCCGTAGCTGTGTTTTCTAAAAATGGCTTTTTTTAAAAAAAGATTTATTTATTTATTTATTTTTAGAGAGGGAAGGGAGGGAGAAAGAGAGAGAAAAACATCAATGTGTGGTTACTGGGGGTCATGGCCTGCAACCCAGGCATGTGCCCTGACTGGGAATCGAACCTGTGATGCTTTGGTTCCCAGCCCGCGCTCAACCCACTGAGCTACGCCAGCCAGGGCTGACATTTTTTTTTTTCACATCTCTGGGAGATCCTCTATAGGTGGAAACACCTCTATGCAGAAAGCGGGGTGGTGCGATGACAGGGACCTGGGCCTGTCACTTAGCAGCCGTGTCGCCTTGGGCAGCTTACTGAAATTCCCTCAACTCCAGCCTCCTCCTCTGCCAAGTGGGGGTGCGAGCCCCCCTTCTAGGGCACCGGCGAGGATTAACTGAGCCGGTGGGAGGCAGTAACCGACCCCAGAGCCCGGCGGCCACCATGCAGGAGTCTCTCTCCCGCCGCTTGCCGCCCCTGCAGCCAGGCCTGTTTCCACCGCCACACAGTACGCTGCCCGTGCTCCGACGGACGGCTCCACTCGGTATTGCGAACCCCTCCGCTGAGCCGTGCAGTCATCCAGCCACCCGGCCACCCACATGTCCCCCCATCCCTCCCTCATCCGTCCACTCACTCACCTATTCAGAACTGTTACGTGACAATTGACCCGAATCAGGCCTTCCCATAAAAGTCTGTTTGATAGCTCCTGACACAGAAGGCAGCAGCGACAACCACTGTCCCCACAGCAGGACACTGGAGCCATAAACTCCTTCTCCTCAAGGTCTCCCGTGGAACAGGTGGGGAGGAGAGAAGGGGCTTTGACCTTGAGGACAGGACACAGCTCAGTGGTTTGTAAACTGGTGTCCCCGGAATCCAAGGACCCTGTGTTGGTGCCGAAGGGGCTACCGCTGGAGGGACCCCCACTTCAGAGAGAGCGGCAGCTGGTCCCATCTTCCCTTTTTATTGGTTCTAAGATTCAATTTAAAACACTAAAGTGTTTCAAAGAAAGTATTAGGCTGCTAAGCACAATTTTTAAAGCACCTGCGTAGCCACACGATGTGGATACTAGAGAAAGCTTCAGAAAGGTCTGTCTTCTATCGTGTTAACCATGGAATCAAGCGGCTGCCCCTCACGCACTTCGGCTTTGCGTAGGTCTTACCGCGAGCCAGGCAGTGCGCCAGCAATTACAGGGACGGTCTCACGTGAGGTGATCCCTCGTGGGGTTGGTACTGTTATTCCTGATGAGGAAGCTGAGACTCAGAGACACCGAGGCACTTGCCCAGGTCACACAGCAGCTAGGCAGTGATGGACTTCAACTGTTTCGTAGCTCAAGGCTGAACCGGGTTGGGGTCTCACCGCTGTTCTGTGTGGGGGTGATTGGAAGCAGGAAACGTGGGCTTATATCCTGGCTTCCCTGGTTAAGAAGAGTGTGCGTACGAGAGAGAGAGAGAGAGAGAGAGAGAGAGAACTTAGACAAGCTCTCAGACCTCTCTGAGCATCATTTCCTTGCCTGTAAAAGGAGACGAACGCTTCCGAGATTGGCCCCATCTGCGGAGCTGCAGGAGGGGTAAAACTGGAGAAGGTGCCATTTGCGAGAGGCTGCTCCACCCCAGCTGCATTCACAGGCCTGCTCCCACTGTCTCCTCGCCGCACTCCCTGCAACAGACACCCCCCACCCCCAATTTCAGGACGAGGAGCCGGGCTTGCCCAGGCGGAGTCATCGCCCCAGCACAGGCAGTGAGAAACTAGCGCTCACTCGTTCATTCGCCGACTGCCCACGTACTGCCAGACCCTGGAACTCACACCCCTTGTGTGTTAACGTGGGTCCCCAAACGACCTCCTGCAGAAACCAAAACGCCAGCTGGAGACTGGAGTGGACTTTCACGTGTCCGACTGTCTTGTTAGATCATCATTATGAGCTGTCGGGGGGGTGGTGTTTATTTCACGAACGGGGGTGAACAAAGACCTCCGGGGCCTGTTGCCAGTGCTGAGTTGTGCCCCTCTGACGGATCGGAGTGACCGGTATGTTTTACTGAGCACCGAGCGGGCATCTGTTCCTGACCTGAGAGCTTTCCGTGATCACGTCACAAACACTGTCTGTGCCGGGGACGGTTCTATCCTTGGTTTGCAGGTGAGAAAACTCGGGTCAGTTAACGGTGATGTTTTGGAGCACCCACTGTGTGTGCGCTGCTGTTCCAGGCACTGCGGGCGCAGTGGTGACAAGGACAGAGCCTCTGAGCTCAAGCAGCTGAGCTCTATTTGGCGGACGGCTGGGTGCAGACTAGGGGCACGTGAACAAAGCCTGGAGACAGCTTCCAGCCCTGCTAAGTTCCCAAGGGAAACAAACCGTGTGATGAGATCGAGGGTGGGTGCTACAGCAGGTCAGGGGGGCAGGCGACTGTGGGGATGACATTTGGGTTACACCTGAAAATCGAGGGGGCGCTCGGAGGCAAGAGCATTCTAAGCACAAAAAGCTGCACGTGCAAAGGCCCTGGGGCAGGCCCAGGATGGACACAGGGGACCCGAAGGCCTTACATCCCACAGGCTGTTCCCCGCATCCGAGCTCACGGCTGGCCCCAGGACCCCCGTCCTGGCTCATCCCGTGTCCCTGCCTCTCGGGTGCTGCAGCAAGCGGCGAGGGCCGCAGCTGAACCGTCACCTCACTGGGTATTCACAGGGGAGGAATTGTCTGGAGCCATCGTCACTTTCCAGGAGCGCGCACCGTCCTGAGGACGTGCAAAGCCGGGCCTCAGCCCTGGCGTGGCCAAAGAGTAAAACTCCCACGAGGGACCCTTGGTGATACTCCCTGGCCGGGGTGTCCAGTCTTTTGGCGTCTCTGGGCCACAGTGGAAGAAGAAGAAGAGTTGTCTTGGGCCACACGTTAAATACACAAATACTAAAGAAAACTGATGAGCAAAAAAGAAAAACGTTTTAAGTTAAATTTACCATTTTGTATAGACTACATTCATAGCCACCCTGGACCGCAGGCAGCACGAGAGTTGGACACCCCTACATAGAATAAGTGAGGTCTCCCCGCCCTGGGGCAGCTCACAAACAGTACCCTTGTCTTCACCCCCAAGTGCAAGCATGACCTGTGCGCCTCCTGTGCTCGAGGTGGTGGGGGCAGCCCTCCCCAAACCCTGCGCGCACCTGCACTGCCTCGGGACCGAGCGGCAACGTAGACCCAATTCCACAGGGTGGGGGCCGGGGCCCCACGTTCTGGGTTCCTGAGAAGCTCCCGGGTGAGCCAGGCTGCTACACCATGGAGCATAGGTTGAGTAGCTAGAATAGACGGTGTCGAATATTCCAGAACAAAGAAAGAAGGTGGCAAAACAGTGACTATAACAGCCACTGTGTACAGAGCACTTATGACTTACCAGGTAGCCTTTCATTTCGCCCTTCCAAGCCCGCTCTAGGGGAGGCGCTGCCCGTACCCCACTTCACAGGCAAGGAGACAGCGGCACGGAGTGGCCGGGTGTCTGTGCCCAGTGGCGCTGCGCTAGTGAGAGGCGGAACCGCACCGTCTGACCTCAGAGGGCAGCGCAGGCACCGCCCTCCCAAACCGGGTGGACTTCACGGTGCGGGGAGGACACTCCTCCCGTGTCGTGTTAAGTGGACGCGCACACACAGGACTTTCAGACCCTCCCGTCAGGTGGAAATGTTTGGGGGGCATCGGTTGCCAGGACTACGGTTCTTCCCCCTCCCCAGTAGGAAGTGCCCGGGGGTGTCTGTTGGAGGGACTTTGGATGACAGAGGGGTCCTGCCCACCGCCCGTGTCTGCGGGAACCTTGGGGTTCTCGGCTGACTCGGTTCTCCAGACTCGTCAGAGCCCAGAGGTCCGGGCGGAGGAGAAGTGTCCTGGGTAGACAGGGCCTCTCGGGCTTCGCGTGAAGGTCTGTCGGTTGTGTGACACCCCGTTGGCCGAGAGGTGGTTCCCACCAGCGAGGGGCACACGGGCTAGTGAAAGAACCGGGTAGTTAGAGAGGTAACTCGGCTAGTGAATGAACAGTGGGGCAAGCCCAGGGTCTTCCAGGGCCCGAGCCTAGACTCGGGTGGGGGCTGGGGGAGGTACAGGACACCCCTAGTCCTGACCCCCCCCAGCCCTTCCCCATCACCCGCAGCAGCCTGGCCCAGGCTCAGCGCTTGTGGCTAAATCTTTGCCACGATTTCCGAGTCGGAAAAGAATCAAAAAACACCTACAGAGCTTGCTCCTCTTCCTCCCCAGTAGCAAGCCCAGGTCCCAGCCCAGAAAGACACAGCCTGAGAGGAAAGTCAGAAGCTTCAAGGATTCCCCTATCCTCCCCCCTCTTCCCTCCAGCAACCGCCCACCACCCCCACCGCTCTGCCCCTCCCCCTTCTTCCCTCCCAGCGCCCCCCCAACGCCCCTCCCCCCAGGAGACTGGAGGAACTTGGCAAGCCATCTCGTCGCCAATCAATCTGTGGTGTAACAATTAGCACTTAGGCACCACTCTTGCTAAACACACGCTTAGAAAACACTTTAAAAAAAAAAAAAGGAAGAAGAGTCATCCGAAGCAGGAGCAGCCGCGGTGGGGGGAGCGCCAGGGAGCGGAGCCAGGAGGGGTTCTGGGAGGAAGCAGATCAATGCACTGCGGAGTGGAAGGCATCTAATACCCTATTATTGACGAGGCCAGAGCACTTTGAGGCGTGTTTCCACCGTGAGCAATTAGTCTGCGAGACCGCAGGAGTTAAGCTAACACTGGTAGCCCCCCCACCTCCCCTTCCTCCCCGAGAGCAGTTGGATGACACTTTCATTGGGTAGCGAGCCCCCGCGGCAGTGGCGCCAGCCTGCAGCCATAATGGGGCCCATTCCGTGCAAGGCCAAGTGCTCCAGCCTCCCAGAAGGCCCCCTCCCGCCCCCACCTGCCCCGGCCCCCTCCCTGGCCGCCCCCCCCCCCCACCGCCCACGCCCGGTAACAGAATCCAGTCGACACAGAGTCTGTCTGCGCGCCTGCGAGCTGCCTAAATTGATTGTAATGGTTTTATCACGCGCAGAGGGAGCGGGCTGTTTTCTCGCCTGCGCTGTCGGCTTTTATAAACGCTCGGGCGGGAGGAAGTGGGTCCTCTTCGGGAGCAGTGGATCGCATGAAAGGCTACTTTTGTTTGCTGGCAAGAAACTCCGCCGCCTCCGCGGCCGCCTGTCTCCGGCTGCTGCGCTCAAGGCTGTTGTTTCTCTCGCGGCCTCACGGCTTGTTGTGCTCACAGGAGAGACTCAACAAACCCCCAACAAAAGCGGGGAGGGGGCGGCGGGGGAGGGGGGCAAGAGGGCTCCTTCCTGGAGCCAGTGCTGGGTTCATCTCCAGCGGCGGGAGGGTGTGGGGAAGAGGGGTTCCACAGACAGAAAAGCGCAGATGCCAGTATTGATCAATAATAATAATGAAGGGGAGGAGGATGGCTAGCTAGCATTTTTCAGCGCTTAGAGGAAGCAGCCAGGGTTTTTAAAGCACATGATGGACATTTCTTAATGGCAGCCCTGTGTGGTTGGCAGGCATGATTTCCTTTTACAGGTGGGGAAACTGAGGCCTGGGGGCGGGGATGAGACTTGGCCGAGGTGACACAGTGACCCCTGGAAGCAGGGTGAGGGGAGCTGGGGCACAGCCCTGCCGGTTCCTCACCCGGTCCATTGTCCACACACCACGCGGCCTCCTTGAACTCTGGTAGATGAGAGACAGGGTCATTACTCCTCAAGTACTGGGGAAATTGGGGAAACTGGGACCTTCGAAGGATTCGGGCTTAAGAGTATCTAGGCCAAGCCCCCCAAATGAAATGAAAGTGGAAAAAAAACAAAAAAAGTGGAAAGAAACCCAACGTGAAATGCCCTGGGGTTCGGTCTCACCCCCCCACTCACTAGCTCTCACGGCGGCCTTGCCTGTGCTCACTCTGCTCCCCGAGCCTGGAGCCCCCAGTCCCGTCCACCCCAGCTACTCTGGGGGAAACCTGGACAGCCTTCCGACTTGACCTCTTTGAGGACACCTCTTGGGGTGCCAGCCCGTCCCTGCACCCTTCCTGTTTTGATCCGATAGCACGACAACGCTTTCCTCTGCATTTCTTTGTCATCTCTCCTCCCGTCCGTGTGAATGCAACAGATACGCACTGTGCTCAGCGCGAGACCGAGGACTCGCAGGGCCGGCACGCAGAAGAAGCTCGGCCAATGTGAGGTGCAAGAGTGATGACTGAGAAAGAGCCCGGGCCAGTTTCTTGTTTTTGCAAATAAAGTTTCACTGGCACACAGCCACGCCCATTCACGGGTGTAGCCTCCGTGGCCGCTTCCGGGCGGCCCTGGCAGCGCTGGGTGGTTGTGACAGAGACCACGTGCCCTCCAGGCCTGGAAGTTGACTGTCTGGCCCTTAATGAAAAGTTTGCTGACCCCCAACCAAGAGCACGACTCGATAACTTGAAGAGTTTTCCATTTCCTTTTCCGCGTTTGGCTGCCAGGTCACGATGGAGCGGCAAACTGCAGTTTCTGCACTCCGCTGGACTGGGTAAATGGCTCAGACTGTCACCCCTTCCCGTGTCCGTGACACTTGGTGGTGGTCTTCCACGCTCTTTGTGGCTCGATCATGTGACTCGTTTTGGCCAATGGGCCAGTGATAAACTCCACACAAACAAACTCTTCAAAAAGTGATCCCCCCCTTGGCCCTGGCTAGCCACCACTGTGACAGCACCCCCAGGCTCACCTGCTGGAGGGGTGTCCCAGCTGAGGTCACTCTGGAATAGCCGTCACCCCACCAGCCTGCCCTGACCTCGGATGACGAGTGAGACGGCTGTCCCTGGCCCAGAGCAGAACCAGACCAGGTGCGGGCTCAAGTGATAGGTGGTGGTGGTTCTGAGCCACCAAGACCTGGTTTAGTTTGTTACCCGGCAGCAACTAATACGCCTGCTCCTAGGAGTGTACGGTTGATGCCCCCAACCGGGCTTTGTCACGGATCACCCCACCTGCCAAAAACAGCCCCGGGCACACCCCGTCAGGCCAGGGGTTCCTTTGTATGACCTGGGGGGTGGGGGGTGGGGGGTGGGGAGGGGGCATAATCAGTTCTCGCATTCATCCTTCCTGCCTGCCTTGGGAACACTTCGCTCTTTGGGGAAGGTGGGCGGAAGCATTAAAAGGATGCGTGGAAATGCCAGTTTGCAGTAACAGTTTCTGGTGGTGTCAGAGAGCACGTGCTTTGGAGGAAGGACCAAAGCCAAGGCGATTGAGTACAGCAACTTTGGAGGTTTTTCTGTGGGTCCCATTGTCGAAGGCCCCCCTGAACTGCATCTGCAGAAAAACCGGGGAGGGTGTAGCTGTGAGATTCGGGGTCTGCTGTGCCTGTTTGCGACGCTGTAGACTGCGGATCTGTAAAAATATGTAGGGGAACTCACAATTCCTTACCATTCAAAGCTTGAAACTGAACCAACAGATACATGGGGTTTCTTATACCTTTCCTTCCTCCTCCTCTCCCATCTCCTCCCCGTCTGCTCGGTCCTTATCTCCTATTTCATGTTCTCACGCTTTCGCGCATTTCTCCGCTGGGCTGGGGGTGAGGCGTCAGCTGTCTTTGGCGCACCCGCATGGTGGGAGGGGCTGTGGGAAGCAGCTGAAGACAACCTCCCGGTCCCCAACGGTCCCCAACGGAAGGCGCCGACCCCCTGCGTCTCGCAAGGAAGTACAGTGGCTCCCATTGTCCCATTGGCGTTGGTGGGGCTCTCTCGCCTCCGTTCTGGATGAATCTTTAAGTCTAGAATCCAGCCGCATACCGTTCCAGGGATGGCAGGAAGATCCCGGGGCCCAGCTCCCAGGGAAGGAGAATGTGACCAAGGCCAGGAAGGGGAGACGGGTGGGGCGTGGGGCGGGAGGAGAAGGAGGAAGAAGACCCAGTCTGGAGAGGTCCACAACAGCAACTCCTTTCTCTAAGGGGAGAGTGGGAAGGACAGGTGTCTGTAACCCCAAGGGCCCCAGAGTGCTCCAGTTCCGGCACAGGAGGGTTCAATGTCAAGTCCGCTGTGGTGACGGAAAGGGGCAGCTGGAGCTTGTGGATTGGAGAAGTGGACATGGGGGGTGGGCTCCTGGCTAGTGAAGTCCTCCGTCCTCCGTTAGGCGGGCCACTCTCGCCTGTGTTGGTCCAGGTGTCACTCCCTGAGAGGGACGTTAGGAGCAGAGCTGACCCCGGACCGGGGTTGGAGAGGAAGGGGGTGAAGACAAGTGGCGGCTGAACCTGGGTGGGCTGCACACCAGCGTCTCCAGCCTGTCTTCCCGCTCAGCACTCCCAGGGGCAGTGGAGTTGTATCTGCACCGAAACGGAGCTCAGAGACAGGTTTCAGTAACGAGCTTGTGAGCACCGTCCGCCCCCGAAACACCCAGGCGTTGCTGGCACGGCTCAGTGAGTGTGCGTGTCGGTGTCCTAGGGCAGCCACAGCCAGGTCCCACAGACGGGGAGGCTTGAGGCAGCAGAAGTGCATTCTCTTCCCGTCCTGGAGGGTGGAAGGCCCAAACCCGGGGCGAGCAGGGCCTGTGCGCCCTCTGAGGGGGCTAAGGAGGAACCTGCCCCATGCTTTCCTCATAGTGCCTGCCCGTGGCTGGCGGCCTTTGGCATTCCTTGCCTTTTTTTTTTAAGATTTTATTTATTTATTTTTAGAGAGGGAAGGGAGGGAGAAAGAGAGACAGAGAGAGACATCAATGTGCTGTTGCTGGGGGTCATGGCCTGCAACCAAAGCATGTGCTCTGACTGGGAATCGAACCTGCGATACTTTGGTTTGCAGCCCGCGCTCAATCCACTGAGCTATGCCAGCCAGGGCTAGCATTCCTTGTCTTGTGGAAGCTTCTCCACTCTCTCCCTCTTTTGTCACCTGGTGTTCACCCTGTATCATGTCCACACGGTCCTTCCTCTGTGTTTTTTCTCCTCTTCATAAAAGGACGGCAGCCATATTGGATTCGGGCCCACCCTCAGGACCTCACCTTGACCTGAGGACGTCTGCAAAGATCTGATTTCCAGGTGTGGTCATATTCACAAGTGTGGGGTTAGAACGGCCTTTGGGGGGGCAGGGGGAGGACTCAGTTCCGCCCAGGAAAGCACGGAAGAAACAAGGCTGTCCTGGAAGAGGTGCTCGTTGGCCCCCGACGAGGATGGATCGGCGGTGTCCACGTGACATGCCAGCGCCTGCCTCTGGATCCAGCCACCGCTGCCGGGGACAGGGCCCGCGAGCTGCCGCGCCAGCGCGCAGCATCCTGCCCTAGCCGGTGCCGCGCCCTCCGTGAAGCTGTGGGGCCTCCTCGGGCCAGAGCTCGGGGAGCCCCGAAGCCGAAGGGGTGTGAGCATCCAGCGGGGACGGGGTGAATGCCCACCTCGGTGGCCAGGAGGGACGCGTCTGGGGTCCATGCCGCACCCTCGTCAGGGGCTCCCGCGGGCCTGAAACTCCACTGCCTGCAGCTGCTACCCCTGAGAGCACACCTCGTCCCGGCTCTTTCCTTGCCCTCGTCTCACGCTTTCTTCCCACCCGGCACCTGAAGCCTGGAGTCGCTTCCACTTCCTCCACCCTCGCTCAGCTCCCCCGGCCCCCGCCCCTGCCCCTGCCCCCCACCCAGAAAACCACCTGTTTCAAGTCCCGGTCACAGGCCCGACTTCGGGCAGATTCCCAGCCAGACGCAGGGAGGCGTGGGGAGTGGAGAGGAACAGTGATATCTACTTCCTTACCTGGGGCCTAGCTCTGACCTCTGAAAGAATGATGACAAAGTGTTTTCTCTTTTAAAAAAATACTGTATTTATTTAAATTTAGAGAGAGGGGAAGGGAGAGAAACATCCATCGGTTGCCCTGAGAAATGGTGACTCTGCAGGCACGTGGCCCCCAGCCCAGCCCTCGGGACTCGCGGGGTGGGGACCCCCCTTTGCATCTCCACAGCGGGCTGAGCAGGAGTCGAGGGGAGTGAGTAGTGAAAGGAGAAGTTTCGGTTAGCTAGAGGCAGAGTCCTCCTCAAAGTGCATGTGAGTAAACGGAGCATCGGACTTCTGCGTGGAAAGGTGGGACCCCAGCCCCCAAATTATAGGCTCTGTGGACCCGTCCCGTTAGTTCTGTGCGCCTTGTGGGCCTGTGTGCCTGCTGCTGGGAGTCTTTTCAGATGAGGGAAAGAGCATGGTGTTTGCAATGCTTATACTTCGTCAGAGGAAATAAAAATGGCGCATAGAACTGTTTGGGAGAAACTCGTACCGAGATGCATGATGAAGAGCAGAAGGGTATGTTTCCAGCGCTGACTCCCAAGGGAAATGAGACAGAGGGGAGACAAAGAAGAGAGACCCCGGATTAACGGAAGCCGTAGTTATCAGACAGACGCCACACGCCATTCTCTATCTTTCTGCTGCCCCTGCAGACATCACTAATCTATCATGCCACTCAGTCCTTCTGAGCTCTGTCAGGGTCCCGTTTCCGAAGACACTGAAAGAGGCAGGTACTACCAGAGGCGACATCTCCTGACTCTCCCGCCCTTAGGGGATGAGGGCACATTTCAGAGAAACACGGGGAAGTGTGGAATCGCAAGGGATGGAGTTGCCACAGACACACTGGTATCTCAGTGCCTCTAAGACCAGAACATGGACCAGGCCTCCTGGGGAACTGGACCAGTGGTTCATTTCTGTTCCGAATCTGGTGATAGTTCTGGTAGCCTCCACTTCTCCTCATCTCCCATTCAGAGACAGGGAGCGGGAGAGGGCAAGAGAGAGGAGAGAGCGAGAGAGCAAGAGGGAGAGTGAGCAAAACATCCAATGGGGATAATCTGTCACCAGCCTGTGTGGTTCGTCTTTACAGGACAGAGACTGTCTCCGAGACAACTTACAGGCGGCTGACTCTTATTATAATATAATGTAATATAATCGAACTTTTTCTCAATTGCTTTTAGCTGGAATGGCAATTCTTTAACCCGGGTCAGCAGTGTCTCTGCGTAAAGGGCCAGACAGTAAATATTCGAGGCGCTGTGGGCCATGCAGTCTCCATCACAAGGATTCGGCTCCGTCGCCGAAGTGCATGAGCGTTCACAGACGACACGTAAACAGACAAGGGCCCCCGGGTTTCAGGAGGATTTTTTTTACAAAAGCAGGTGGGCAGGGCCGAAAGTGTCCAGCCCCTGCCGTACCCAGTCCGTTGTGGCCGGGGCGGCGGGATCACAGGGCACAAGAAGGACGTCTGTATGTAGAAGGATCTGTGTCCTCAGTGGGAGATGTTTTTTTGTTTTTGTTTTTTTTTGCTGATGCTGAAATGTAGTTTGTAGATTTCAAGGCTCTCTGGGGCTGAATTGCAGGCAGTAGCAGAAGCTGTGCTGCAGATGGGCAGGTCGTAAAAGATAAGCGGTGGTTTTCAGCAAACCAGGTTGCATTTATCTTTGACATTTTTTCTTTCCTGGAGTCTTCCCACTATTGCCATGTCCTTTCTGTACATAACCAGGGTGGAAAATAGGTGGCCTGCCTGCTGGAACTCCCAATGGCCTCGCCCATGGCAGACATCACTAATCCATCACAATGCTCTTTCGCATGAGTCCCTGCATGGCCAGACTCCTTCTTCACATAGAGCCGTCCCTCAGGTGGCCCTTAGAATGCAACCCAGTTGCTGTGACAGTAAGGAGAGAGCAGAAGCAGAGGAATAACAAACAGTTGTGAGAACGGATAAGCCCAAAATGGCATTCAAACTGGATAACGCCCAAGTTCTCCACGCCCCTGGGATGAAATGCCGCTTTGACAGACCTCCAGTACACGGAGAATTCTCCTCACCGAGGCGCTCGGCCCTTTCCCTGTCCCCGCACATGGTCTCCCTCTCGCCATTCCTGCGGGCGCCTGGGAGCTGGGCTCCGGCTGCTCCCTGGGGAGACTGTGCCCAGAGTCTGGCAGCCCTTTCCCATGGAGCCGGGAGGCGCATTTCAGCACAGACACGGGCGGCCCCCCGCTCCAGCTCCCCCAGGTCCCCAGTTTGGAGCCAGACCCCGACACAGGGTCAGTGCCCCTGACACATCAGGCCCCGAGCCCAGACGGGCAGCCCCCGCTGGCCTTTTCCTGCCGTGGGGACGCCCTCTGCTCCGAGCCCACCAGGTGGAAATGTCACCTGGAGGAACATCGTTCTTCTTGTTTCCCCTTTGGCTGTCGCCTTCCAACTCGCCTTGGCGAGAAGACAAGAAATCGGCTCTTAACACTGCCAGCTTGCCCTCTGTAAGCACCTCCTCCTGCGTTTCACCTCTCGGGGCGGGGAGAGGTCAGCGCCGGGCCTCGGACGAGGGAGACCCCTGTCGTCATCAGGCGGTTCCGGCCGCCCCGTGGGAGCCAGCTCCTCGGGGGCTCCGCTGGCACGGCAGCCGGCAGCGAGCTCCCCTGGAAAATATTTCAGGAGAAGCCGTCAGGGGCGCTCTGAGTGCCGACCAGATATGGTGGGGAAGTCCACCCAGTGCTTCTAGGGAGCAGCCCTCTTCTCTCGCGGGGTCTAGTGAGGGGCCTGGAGGGAGCGGACTGGCATTGATGAGCCGGAAGCATTGGAGCAGCAGCTGGGGGTGGAGTGAGGTGGAGGGTGCGGTGGGGGGGATCGGCGTCTTTGGGGCTGAAACAGGGTTTTATCCCGCCTGCTCTGATTCTCCCCTCCCCGCGTCACCGACGGATGCAGCAGGTGATGTGGCGCCCCCGTCTCCCATTTGCAATGACAGTGCAGTGGCCCAGAGCACAGGCTGGGTGGGATCTGCAGTTGTTGAGAGTGAATCCCAGGCCCACCACTGGCTGGCTGGCTGGGTGATTTTTGGCAGCTTACTCGATCTCTCTGTGCCTCAGTGTCTTCCCCTGTAAAATGGGGATAATACTAGCACGTAGTTTACGCGGGAGGTTGTCACAGGGGTGGAAGGCATCGGGCCTGGGGAACACGGTGTCAGTGCCCCAGGAAGCCCCGGGCCAGCAGGAGAGAACACCGGCCTCTGCCCTCACTTTCCTAACTAGGACTTTCAGTCGGTAGTTCCATCATGTGGACATCTGAGAGCCAATCTCTGGCCAGGGCGAGGGCGTGGAGGGTGTGGCCAGGATGGGCTAATACCTAGTTTATATGCTCGTTCCTGGGGATGGTGGTGGCGGCCCATGCTCCTGGTGCTTAGAGGTCTGCAAGGTGCATTCTCACCAGAGACCCCAAGTGTTATGGGTGGACCTGCCTCGATCCCCAAACAAGGGGCAGTTACTGGGCAAGTAGGGAGTGGATCCTGGGGAGTCCTGCGAAGCCCCTCAGGGCCCTAAGGCCTTGAGGATGAGCCAATCCGAGACGTCCCTGGCCCTGGCAGCACTGCCCTGGGGGCCACTCCGCCAGGCGAGTCCGAACCCTGGCTGCCTTGTGCGGCCCCCCCACCCCTCCACCTCTGGCCTCCTCTCTGGTGGAGGTTTGAGGAAGCTCTCACTCTCTCTAGCGTGTGCACCACCGGTGAACCTTGCTGCAACGCAGGGTCTGCATCGGCAGGTCAGGTGCTCACTTCTCGGCGCCCGGAAGGTGGGGGTGCTGCAGGAGCGGGGGCCGTGCCCGGGGCAGTGAGGGTCTAAGACCTGGGCACAGAATTGCTGCCTGGGAAAAGTAACCGATTTTTCCCCCCAGGAGAGGGCTGTGTAGATCTTTTCACTCCGTCTCCCCCAGACATTCCCCAGTGGAGTCATTGCCAACTCAGAAACAATGAGGTGACTCAACGGAGGCTGATGGCCGACACGTGCGTCCCCAGGCAGGTGTAGGGAAAGCAGGGCCAGCTGAAGGGGAAGCCTCTAATTGGCGGGGAAAGTCCCTCGCCTTACTTAAACAGGATGCAGGCAGAAGGCCCCCTCCAGGCTTCCCCGTGGCCTTGAAATTGTGCTTACGAGGAGCGAAGGAAAGTGGGAGCCAGGAAGTCAGGCCCTTCCTGAGGGCCGAGGAGCTGCCTGCGGACTTCCCATGACAGGAGGGCTGCAGGGTATGCGGGGATTCTTCTGGAAAGACGTGTGTGCCTTGAACTCTATTTAAACAGCACCTGCCCCCGAACTGTCCATTGATCAGATTTAAAAAGATACCTGGATTAGCATTCTGGGGCGGCTGGGACAAATGACCACAAACTCGGTGGCTGAAAACAGCAGAGCTTTGTCCTGTTACCGTCTGGAGGCCAGAAGTCTGGAATCGGTGTCACTGGGTCAAGATCAAGGTGTCGGCAGGGCCTCCCCAGCCTCCCTCTTCCAGCTGATGAGTTCAGAACCTACGTAGATAACCCAGGATAATCTCCCCTCCAGGAGTGTTGACGGGTAAAGATCTGGCCCTTTTTTTCCCCCACGTAAGGCAATGTTACAGGTTCTGGGGTTAAGAATTGGAGGTCTTTGGAGGGGCCATTCCACACCCTACCACGTTACGTGTCTCCCTCCCTTAGGATAGAAACCGCACGAAGGCAGGACTTTTGCTTGTCTTGTTGAGAGCGCCTATTACGGTTCCTGGCCCAGGGGGAGGCTCGAGAAATGTTTGCTGAATGAATGAATCAGTGAAGGAATTTATAAGCCAACAGGATGGAGACTTGCTCTTTAAGGGAAGGGTGCACAGAGTCCCTCGTGAAGGGTTGTTTGATCATCTAAACCATCGCCTTCCACGCAAGCTCTGGAAAAGCGAGTTTCTCAGCATCAGTTTCCTGGCCGCATGCACCCTCCCTGGGCAGCTGGGGACATCCTTCTTCTGGAAAGTAGCCAAGAAGCAGCAACGAGCTGCCCTTTTTTCCTACCTAAACGTCATCGAACGTGTCCAGGGGAAGCCAGACAGACTGAAACCCAGCCCCGAGTCCCGGCGGGGGAGTTTGTAGCACAGACTGCCTGGGTTGAAATCGCAACCTGCCCCGTGCCAGCTGTGGGATGCGAGGCAGGTCCCTTTTCCTCTCCGAGCCTCAGTTTCCTCATCCGTACAATGGGTGTGAGTCATCGTACGTAGGTCATTAGGTTGTGGTGGGGATTGACTCACTGGATGATGTGAATACCGAGGAGGTGCTGGGCGCTGGGTACAGGGTGTGAAGAGGACACCCAGAGTCCCTGCCCGTCTGGGGCCTCCGGGCTGCCTGAGAGATCGGGAGTGTGATGGCTCTGCCGGACGGGGCCACACAGTCTGTGCCCAGCACGTGCTGGTGCTGCTGTTAGTGTCAATACAGGGACTGGCAGAGGTAAGGCCTGCTTGAGTGTGGTTGGCAGGGTTATAACATGGGTGTAATAATGTATAGTTTTCACTGGAACACGTCATCTCGAATGTCATATGGTGTGCTTCTGTGTGATATTGTTATGTTACAGAGTTTACATGTGTATGATTTTTCGATAAAAGATTTTGTAATAAAACAGGGGTGTTCTTTGTGCCAGACCCTGTGGAAATAGTCATCACCATTGTCTTTCCTCTTTTTTGGGCACAAACTGGCAGCTGTGACCATTTCTCCTGCCTGTGACTTTAAGGAGGGTCCTGGCGTGTTGGCACTGAGGGGCCGACCTGGGCTTCAGACAGAAGGGAGTCTTGTCCTCACAGGCCAGTAGAGATGGGGAAATTGCTTTGGCATTAGGTTAGAGAGAAGGAAGAGAAATGACTAGGTTGAGACCAGTATCTAGAAAAGTGATACTAAGTAGACTGATGTATCAAAAGTGGGAGCCCACCTGAAATGGGTAATAATATAGGAATTCTATCACTGTGTGTGGTCTGAATTCTGGAATTTGTGCCTACAGGAGAGAAGAGGGCTGCGCACACCAGAGCGGGCACAGCGTGTGGCTTCAGCATTAGGGGGCTCTGTTAGAGTCGGGGAGTTTGGATAAGGAAGTGAGAGGAACCTTAGGAACAGTGTCGGGGCAAGAAATGCCCTTGTCCCCATTTCTCTGGACCTGTCACCGTTGAACTATGGGTACAAGTACCTACTTCTACTGTTACTTTTTTTTTTTACCTCCTTCCTCATCCAACCTCACTAGATTAGGAGCTCCTGAGGAGAAAGGCTATACCCATCTTTCTCACTTAAATTAGGAATGTATTTAGCTACAATTAAGAGAAAACTCAACTCTGACATGATTTAAAAAACCCCCACAATGGTTTATTTTCCTTATGTAAGGAGAAGTCCAGAGGGAGATGGATGTTAGAATTGGTTTTGCAGCTCCAGTATCTCTTTGTGATATTCTTAGCTTGATTCTAGTCTTGGTAATGCCTCATGGTCACAAGATGGCTGCTGTGCCCCCAGGTATTACATCTGCTTTTCAGGCTAGAAGGAGAATGAAGTGACAAAAAGGCCTCAACTAGTAACACCCATCCCATTTTTATCAGGAAAAGAAATGCTTTCCCAGAACTCCTTTTGGCAGATGTCTCTTTAAATCTCATTGTCCAGAATGGAGCCACAGAACCAGCAAGGAAGACTGCTGAAATAAAGCATTATCTTTTTTTTTTTAATAAAGATGTTTTATTTATTTATTTTTAGAGAGGGAAGGGAAGGGGATAGAGAGAGAGAGAGAGAAACATCAATGTGCGGTTGCTGGGGGTTATGGCCTGCAACCCAGGCATGTACCCTGGCTGGGAATCGAACCTGGGACACTTTGGTTCCCAGCCCGCGCTCAATCCACTGAGCTACACCAGCCAGGATAAAGCATTATCTTAAAAAAAAAAAGTATATATAGAAAGTCCAATGAAACAGGGATTGGGAATTGTCCTCGAGAATGAGTGAAAGAAGGAAGGGATTGGAAACTGTCTTGAGGATGAATGAGCTATTTGATGCCCCAAATGAGCCCACAGTCTGTCCACTCACCCCAGCAGTTTGCCGCAATAATGTGTCTTCTGATGCCCAGGAAAATGATGTGGATCGAAAGTGCATATGCTGTTTTTTTTTTTTTAAGAAAATCCCTTTTTTAAAAAAATATTTTATTTATTTTTAGAGACTGGAAGGGAGGGAGAAAGAGAGGGAGAGAAACATCAATGTGTGGTAGCCTCTCATGTGGCCCCCACTGGGGGCCATGGCCTGCAACCCAGGCATGTGCCCTGACTGGGAATCGAACCTGCGATGCCTTGGTTTGCAGCCCGCGCTCAATCCACTGAGCTACTACAGCCAGGGCCAAAAGCGCATATGCTCTTTCGTAGCGAATACACTCTTCTTCATAGTGGCTCCCTCTTCGACTTGGACGAAAAAGTCTTGGGTGCACGCAGGGCTCTTGAAGGTGCCCTTGGGGATGTTTGCAAAGACACGAGTGAGATGTGGGGCTCCCGGGAGTCTCTGAAGTCAAAGGAGGCAGCGCCCGGGGACCCTGTCTTGCTTTCCATCCTAATTAGTTCTCGCAGTCCCTGCCCCAGCTGGGGGAGTTGGCCAGTGTTCTGCCCTGGAGCCTTGGGTCCTTGAGAAGGCAGGATGGAAGTTCGACTGGATTGAACTGGGGCATCTGGGCCCGCCAGCTCCTTCTCCCTGGCCCTCGGGATGGATATGCAGCCAAGACCTTGTCCATCTGGGGCATCTTGATCCAACAGCCTTTCGTCAGAGGCACTTGGGGACAAGTGCCCGGCCACTCGTCGGGAAGTAGAAACAGGGAACTGTGACCTTGGCCAAGTGACCGAACTTCTCTGAGCCTCAGCGTTCTCTGCACTGGCTTGCTCTGAAGTTCACACGAGACAAGGCATCTACAGCATCTCAGCGGGGCCCGGCAGCTAATATGCACCAATAAAAACAGGGCTCCTCTTCCTCCTTATAATTCTTACAATGACCCCCCGACACAATTAGTTGGGAAGACCTGGGTTCTATATACAATCTGTTGCTTATCCTGAAGCTACGGCTTTCTCCCGTGCGAAGTGGGCGGCGGCCGAGCTGCCCAGGGTCGTGGGGACTTGGCGGCGTGCACAGAGCACAGCCCATCAGCGCGGAGAGGATGGGCACGCGGACGTGTGCCTGAGCACACGGGCCGCGAGTGTGCGGGGGTCTGCGTCAGACAGGAGGCTGAGGGGGGAGGAGAGGCCTGGCGGGGGGAGGTCAGGCAGAGCCTCAGGGGAGGAGGGAAGGGCAGGGAAGAAGGCTGGACTTCGAATGGTTCAGGTACAGCCGAGGAGAGAAGTTTGACCAAGACTGAGCGGGAAGAGGGGAGCTGAGAGGAGGCCGGCCTCTGGGCTTCTGGCTGGGGCGGGCGCTGAGGAAGGAGTTCCCGGCGCCCTGAGAAAGATGTGCTCCCGTTCCAGCCCAGCACGGCACACACAGGGGAAGCTGAAGTCGAGTTGCCGAAGGAAGGGGTCCTGCGGACGGAGCCCGGGTCCTGTCTCTGGGAAGGCACTGCCGGTGTCCTCTGACTGCCCATTGCGCGGGCTTCACCAGGGGGCAGGTGCCGTGCCGGCGGACACCTTGCTTCTGGCCACCTCCTCATCTCCAGAGCCTGGTCTAGAGGGGGCGTCCTGTGCTGGATGACTCCCTGGCCGCCTTTTGGTTGCGGCCATCGAGGCGCAGCTCCCAGAGGCTGGTTCCAGGCTTCTGTGTAGGTCGCGTCTCCCCCGGCAGGATCGCCTGCTCCCCCAGGCCAGGGGCCGTGTTGCCCATATCCACCCATCTTCCCACCTGGCCAGGTGCACTCAGGGGTTTTGGCACACGCCCAGTTCCTGCACAGGCTGGCGGCCGGCGGCCAGGCTACGGGCAGTGGTCCTCAGGGGCGCGGGAGAGGAGTCTGCCCGCCGGGGGTGGGCTGGGGTAGGACCGCGTGGCAGGCAGACGCCTGTCCCTGGCCCAGATCTGCCAGTTTGTTCGGATTCCAGCTTCAACTTGACAAGGGCTTTCTTACAGGCCTCTGGCCTCCACCTGGGATTAGCTTCTAAAGTGATCAGAAAGCACTTAAAGATATAAAACACCGGGTAAGGACGTCAGTAATCCCCAGTAATTTCATAGGGAATTAACTCTTTCCTGGGGCGATTGGACCGTCCCTGCCCAGGTCGCCTTGCTCAGGAGCTGAGCAATCCTGGTGTCAGCGAGTGTTAGGTCAGGAGGGAACCCGGGAAGGTGGGGTCCTGGAGCCAGCCCTGTTGACAAGATAGGGGAGACTGAGGCACAGAGGCGAGGAGAGGCTCGTTGAAGCCCATGCCGCTAAGCCAACTGCGTAGCCGGCCCTGGCTGTCAAAACATGCCAGACACAAAGACAACCTGCGTGAATATTTCTTGAACCAATGAACGAATGAATGAGCAAAGGAAGGAATGATTCATATCGTGATTTAGCTCCGTGACTGTCTTCTGGCTTCTCTGGACACTGCCGCCTCCCCCTTCCCCCGGCCTCCCCCACTCCTGCCCGTCGAAGGAGTGTGTGCTGATGGGAGCAGACAAGGAGAGGAGCCAGCCCGAGATCAGGGCGCTGGGCTGAGGATCACCTGCCGCACAGAAAAGACACAGTCACTCCAGCAACGGTCCGGCCCCTGCCCGCAGCTCGGAGCCTCCACTTAATGTAATTGAGTGTGAAGGCCGGCTGGAGACTCAGGCGCCCCCGCCGCCCCCTCTCCATAATATAGACACTATTGGCTGCTAATTGGCGCCAGTGGGCTGGTGCTAATTGTCCTAATGCACTCGGCTTGATGGAGGGCGAGGCTGCCCAGGATGGGGGTGGGGGCTCCTTGGGAAACAGTGGGGGTGGTGGGCGCCGGCAGCAGCAGACACCGCCACAGTGGTCATAAAAGTTGGAGCAGGCTTTGATTTTGCATCAGATATTTAGGCGGGTGTGGGGTGGGTGCGGGGGGGGGGGGGGGTGAGGTGGACCATTGAGCTTTGTTTGCGGTAACCCACAAGGCGCCCTGGGGAATGGGCCCCCTGCCATCCTCATCAATGGGTTATCCAGACTGCCGCTGTGTCCCCAGTATTGTCTAATTAATTGTGTGAATCGCTAATGACCCTTGCAGCCCCCCAGCTCCCCGCTTCCTCCCTTATTGTTCCAGTTGCTTCTGGGCTGTGTGCTGCCCAGATCTGGCGGGATGACATCCACGGAGGGAGGCAGCATGGCAAGGAGGGAGGCTCAGAGGGCTGGGCGCGGAGGAGGGAGCTGGAGACGGCCTTGAACTCACCGTGTGGTGTCACAAACGCACCCCCGTGCCTCCGTTTCCCTAGTGAACAGCTGCTGGGGCAGCCAGTGTTAAAATACTACGTGTCCCCACTGATGGAGCCCAACATCTTTCAGGGAGTGTAGGAACATATATAGGCACACGTACACACACACACACACACATATGCACAGCTATGTATATATACACACACATATGCACAGCTATGTATAAACACACATACGTATGCATATATATATATATATATATATCAGCTTTGTGTGCGTTAGGGGACTTATATATTGTACTACACATACAATACAAATGTAATCATTACACAAAACTGCAGCGGGCTGCAAATGTGTCGCAGTCAGCTCTCCAGGGAAAGACAAGCCCTGCTCTGGACAGAGCACTCGCCACTGTCCACGGTGTAAACACTCTTGTTGGGGTTGACTTCGAGCCGCCCGGGCGCTACCGAGCACAGTCGGGAGGAGAGGTGCACGTGCACGCTCCTGGCTGTCTGTCCGTCCATCATCACCCAGGTGCAGGCGGGGAGAATCGCCTGGAGAGCACAGATAATGGGAAAACGTAGTGAGACAGTTAGGAAGAGGTGAGGTGTGAGTGTTTATTACCTTTGTCTTTAACGTAATTTAATTGCAAGCTTACCTAAGTTAATTTTTTTTACAATGGTTGTGCCTCACAAGAGCCTTGCAAAATTCCTGAAAATGGTGCATGTGTGTGTGTGTTTTGGGCATGCCCAGGTGTGAGCCTGTCACCCACAAACCCCAAGATTTTTAGAGGGAATTACACAGGGAAAAAACACTGAGTTAAAAAAAAAGGATTCCATTTAAAATCAGTTTAAGGGGAAAATAGTAACTGACTACGAATGGCACAGGTGATTTGCACACACGGCGAGAATCACGGAGTTGGAACTCACACGCCTGTCGTCGGAAGTCGGGTCCCGGGGTCCTCCCGGCTGTGTGCGGCACACTCTCGCCAGTGGCAGTGCAAGGCTGGGGCCGTCAGGGTGGCCGGGCTGCGCTGCCCTCTATCTTGTTTGCTGGGAGGCATGGAATGGCCATTTCTCACTCTTTTCTTTTACCACGGACTTCCTTCTTTTTCTCCCTTGTCCCACACCCAGTGCCCACCCCAACGTCCATGCGTCCATTCCTCTGGATCTCGAGTTTCTGGTCCTCCCCTCGGCTGCCCAGCTCTCCGACCCACTCTGCGCTCTGCACTTGGCCGCGCTGCTCATGCCACGGGGAGGCCCGAGACCAACCGTGCCGGACCTTGTGTGCTGGGGAGGAAGCGAGCGGTGGGGAGAATTCTCTGGAGCAGGGAGGGAGCCAGGGCGCCTGGGCCAGTTTGCTGGGGTGTAGGGAAACCCTGGGTGTCCTGCATCCAAAGCACCCCTCTCCTCTGCCCAGATGAATCAATCATCCCTTGTGCTTTGTCTTAGGTTTGATTCGTGATGCTGTCATTGTCGGTTTTTCTAAACGTGGTCTGTGGAATTGCAGACTCTAATGCCCAGCGGGGGGTGGGAGGCAGGCATCTCGAAACGCAGGAGGCAGGTCCCCTGGGAGCCAGGGTGGACTGCACACTACCTACACACCCCACCCCACCCCACCCCACCCCATCCCGAAGGGGCCCTCAGTAACTCACCAGCCCACGGGTGCTGTGCATGGCTGGAATTCCTCCTGGAGGCCAGAAAAAGATGATGTGAGCTTGAACGTTCTTAAATTTAAAAATCACTGTGGGAGCCAAACACAGCATCTCCATGGACTGGACATGGCCTATGAAAATTGGCAGAAAACTCGAAAATGCGAAGAAAACAACTCGGCTTCCTAAGCCACCAGAGTTTGCATTTTGATGTTTGGATCAGATTGTCCATAACATTTTTTGTCCTAGTGTTTTGTTTTGTGTTTGTCGTTTTTACCTCAATCCAGCATAAACATTCCACCACGCCTTTCAGATCCTTTCACTGACATTTCCCGTGGTGCAGTAACGGGGGGTCACGGGGCTGCAGCAGAACCCCCAGGGGATCGCAGAGGGCCATACATCCTCAGGCACGCCTTCCATCGGGACGCCGCCCCACGCCCTGAACTCACACGGCACATAGTCCTTTGACCTTGGTCATCAGAAGAAGGTGGAAGTAAGGCCACATCTAGTCCCTGGCCCAAACCTAAAAAATCCGACAGGCTCTACTTCCGGCCCCTTGGAACACTGGCCCATGGAGTCCTCGGCCACCAGGTAGGAAGTCGGCCACCCTGAAGTCTCCGGACTGGAAGTCCGTGTCTGCGGGCCACGGCCCCACAGCGAGCCCGGCTGACAGCCCGGACGAGTGGAAGAAAGAGGAGGCACCCGCCTCAAACCCTGCTCACGGGCCATGAGCAGAATAAAGAACTGTGGCCGTTGGAAGTCACTAAGCTTTGGTCTTTCTTTCTTTCTCTTCACAGCAAGAGGTAATGGGAACATGGGCTTAGCAAGAATCCTCACGGTTCTTGCGATTCAGCTGTTTCCGATTGCTAACAGTTAGCCTGAAAATGACCATGAGCGTGGTCCCTTCCCCTTTGCCCCCGTTTCAGAGGACTGGCTTCGGTGCCGTTTCCGCTGACGGAATCGTTGGATCGAGAAGCCCGGACATGGTTGGAGCTCATGGGAACTGGTCTGCCTCGCTGCTCTTCCGCAGAATTGACCCAGTTTTTGCCCCAACGAGAAGTGAACGAGAGCCCGCTCCTTGGGGCATTTTGGTGTATTTTTTTTATGAGTGACGGGGGTGTAGTGCCGAGGCGTGCGGGGAACGAGAGGAGCGGGGTAGCAGAGAGAGAGAGAGCGCCGTCGGGTCTCTGGTTCTCTGACCAGACAAACGCCAAGCGATCGTGAAAATGCCCTCCTAGCGCACGGTTTACTGTCGCTAAAGCCAAGCCACGTCCTCCCTCTTTGCCGTGGCCATAAAAAGGATGGGCTGAGTCCGTCTCTTACGTAAACAAGATCCCGGTGCCTGACCCGTGAATGGCTCCTCCTTAACTCATTCATTCAGGTGTGTTTTCACTGTATCTGTTTCCGCTTGTGGTAATAACAATACAGCAATCATGTCAGACACGGCCGCCACGCCGCCAGAGGCGCCCGATGAGACGTCGCTGGGTGAAGGTCTGTGCTGGGGGCAGGATCCCGCGGGCAAGGCTTCGGTCTGAACGCCCAGACTGGCCGGGGCCAGGGAGCTCAGGGGCAGGCGCTGAGCCCAGGGGAGCGAGCGGCCCAGAGAACAACAACAAAAAGGTAGGGAAGGAAAATAAGGCAGGCTTTGGGCTCCTCAGGAGGAGAAGACCCAGTGTACAAGCTGAGCCTGGAGAGAAACTATTTTAATCTGGTCCTAGGACTGGTCTATGCAGTTAGTGATACCAGATTAAAACAAAAAAACAAAGAAACATATTGTTGTTGTTTGAATACTTTCTCTTTTTTTAATATTTATTTATTTTTAGAGAGGGAAGGGAGGGAGAAAGAGAGAGAGAGAGAAACATCAATGTGCAGTTGCTGGGGGCCGTGGCCTGCAACCCAGGCATGTGCCCTGACTGGGAATCAAACCTGTGATGCTTTGGTTTGCAGCCCGCGCCCAATCCACTGAGCTATACCAGCCAGGGCTTGAATACTTTCTTAATGCCAAGCACAGAATCAAATGTAGCACTATCTCACTTAATCCTCTGAGGATTAAGGAATATCAAATTTTCTCTTCAGCTGCTATACGGTACTTTCAAAATGGCTCAGAAACAAGGATATAATGAAAGAGTTGATTATATAAAATGCAAGATGTATTAATATTAACATTAATAATACTGTTAGTAACAGTAAGTAACATATATCAAGCATCTATTTGTCAGACATTGTTTGAAGGGTTTCACACAACACTACTACGTGGTGAGTAGTATTATTAACCCATTTCCATATACAGACAGAGAGATACAGAGAGGCTAATGAACTTGACACCCAGGTTGGGCAGCTGGTGAGCAATTTGTGGCCAAACCTGGAGCTGTCTGGCTCACTCACTGGGCCTCCCTCCATGTTTGTTGAGAGATTGAATGATGGTTGTCATCAGGCCTGGAATCTGAATTGGCGTAGGAGGAGGGAAACGCAGAATTCATTGTCGGTGCTGGCCTGGTTATTAACGAAGTGCCGAGACCAGGAGGGGTCCTCCATGCTGGGATTCTGGGAACGGCGAGACAGTTGGGGGCTTTGATGGGAATTGGGGGCATCCCAAGTCCCAGTGTTCGGGTGTCCAATGTGCGAGGGAACAGAACGGCAGCACCTCCCCACAATCCCAGGGCCACAAACAGCCGAGGGCGGGGGAGGAAGCCCTCGGAGCTTTCCTTGGGTGTGGAGGTTAGCACCGCCGGCTGCCGCCCGACAGGATCGAGTGGGCGGCGCAGATGCCTCCTCGCCCCGCAGGATATCTGGGCGCCAGGGACAGGAGATGACAGCAGCTGGCGTGACCTGAGGGTGACACGGGCCCCTCTCCCCCTGCCTCAGCAGAGGCTGGGATTAGTCCTTTCTGAGCACACTTTCCTGCCCGAGCATTTCCCACGTGCCCCCTGCAGCCTGACCTGCTGTTAGCGGACAGTGATGGGGAGGCCCTGCAGTCGGAACACCGCTGGGCGTGCGCCCCGTGCCCAGCCCTGGGCTTGGCGGGGATCACCTTGCTGAGCCTCTGAAAGGAGAGAATGAAATAGATTCTATGATTTTCCTCCTACAGATAGGAAAAACTAAGCCGTACAGAGCCTGTGGCTAAAATGAAGCAAAGGCTGAACTTGAACCTGGGTCCTGTCCTGACGTCAAAGTTCAAGCCTGTAAGGAGTACCCCAGAGCAGGGGCAGGGACTGGCGAAGAGCATGTCCTTTGGGGCCCTGCCCCCCGGGGCCTACTCCCAGCCGGGCGACCCACTGGCCTGGTTTGCCCAGGTCCGAGGGGTTTCCCAGGACACACAGCTGTCTGTGCTAAAACTGGGACACTCCTGTGCAGACTGCGACAGCGGGCCACCCAGCCCCTGGCTGCGTCCCCGCCCGGCTAACTTCGGCAGGTGACCTAACCTCTCTGTGCCTCGGTTTCCTCGTCTGCACTACTAGGAGAACAAGGATGACTCGAGCCTGCAGAAAGCCTGCCTCACAGGAAGTCTGTGTGTTCGTTATTTTTATTAAGTTTTGTTATGTCGTGGTGGTCGCTAGTTGGACATGAAGAGGCAGTTTGAGCTTGGTGGTTAGAAGTGCAGTCTTTACAGAACAGACAGTGCAGGTGCACTTGAGCTCCTCCGCGTGGCCTTGAGCCGCGCTGCCCAGGGGCTCAGCTCTGCCTCCAGGGCTGACAGTGCAGGTGACATGAGGCAGGCAGGGCCCAGGCGCAGGGCCTGGCATGGGCGGGCCCTCAGTCAGTCAGCGGGAGCGGCTCCGACCGCCACAGCCGCCTCCCTGTCGGAGCTCTCCCGTTCGCCCTCCCGCCATCTCTAGCTTTGCCCGACTGTCCTTTCCCACCACGACCCTCGGGCCTCCGTGCAGAGTCACCAGGGGCAGCAGAAAGGACACTCCAAGTTTGAGCTGCATTCATTTCTGTCTCCCAGGGAGCCAGTGTCCAGAATTTCACCCCGTTCACTTTGGCTACTCCCAGCCCCGGGCCCCCTGTTCCAGGGCTGGGCCGTGCCTGACCTGGTGTGAGCCGCTCTGGGGAGGCTGAGGGCCGGGCCCACATCTGTGCCTGAGGGGCCCCGCTGGCTTCCTCCTGACTGTTCGGGAAAGGGATCAGGATGCCAGATTCTGGGAGAGGCAACACCCGCCAGCAGAGATTAAATTAATTCCCCATTTCTGGCCAAATGCATGTCGAGCTGCTTAATGGCTAGAGTTTTGAGTCTTTCTGAAGTGGTGTGCTTAACAGGGAGTGGCCAGATCATTCGCCCATTCATTCACTCCCTGTCTCCTTCATTCATTCTGTTCATTACTGTCCACCGTGGATTGAGCCCGGCAGGGACTCGGGAAATGAGGAAGACGAGACCAGCTACGCCTGCCCGGAATGTGCGCTCCCACCGTTCCAAGGACAAATGACAGTTTTTTGTCTTTTTTTAACAACTCAAATCTACTGGCTTTTAAGGATATGGAGATGAAATCATCAGATGTCTCCTATGATCTGATGCATTAATTGAGTTATAGAAACAATATTTTAAATCACTTCCTCTGCTAAAATAATTCATTTAGAAATACTGCTTTCCCTCTCAGCCCTCCCATTTAGAAATAACTGTTTTCCTCCAACCCTCCCCCAATGGGCCTTGGCCCCCTGCGTCCTTCTCCTCCCTCAGGCGCTTCCCCGGGCATCCCCCAGCAGGCTCAGCACAGATCAGCACACTGCCAGCTGTGTGGGTGGAGACGCGGCCCTTTCTCAGAGGGTTCCGAGGGCCCAGTGGTCCAGGGGCTGGTGTCTGCCATCGGCCAATCCAGGGGAACCAGCCACACTCAGAGGCTCCTGGCGGGCCGGCCCTGTGCTGGGTGCACTCATGGGTGATCTCATGTCACGCCCCAACAGCTCAGAGACAGACAGTGTGTCCCCTTGTTCAAATTGCAGGAAAGAGACTCGGAGAGGTGGGGTCTCCGCCCAGTGCCGCACAGCTTTCTCAGGCTGCCTCCAATCCCCTGGGAATCCCCAGGTCTTTCAGCTTCCCTCCCTTGGCCTCAAGAATGGGGCTCTGCTCTCTTTATGGCAAGAATCGCTGTTTGTCGTTATGTGTGTAAAAACGCCCCCAAACCCATCCCTCACGTAGGGTCTGCACCCCCACCGGACTCGGAGCTCCAGGGGGCAGGGTCTTGTCCGTTCTGCTCATCGCACGCCCTGTGCAAGGCCCGGCACGTAGCAGATGCTCAACAAACAGCTGCCCGCGTTGTGGAGTGACTGTCAGACGTGGACTTCCGCTGCGGATTCCAGTCTGTCGGGGGCGCCTCGGAGTTGGGAGGCCAGGTCCCCCGGCCCTTCTCTGCGTCCAAGAGGGAGGATGGCTCCCTGACATCAGAGCCGTCAAAATCACACTAAACGATACTATTCATGATGATAATAATAAGCCAGCTTCCAGAGAAAGAGCCGTTAAGCCCCCTGAGAGCTGTGCCAAGGCTGAGCCAGAGAGGGGTCCTTATTCCTCAGTGTGTTGGCCTTCTCGTGATTGAATCTTGAGTGGACAGTCTTATCTGAGAGGGTTTTCCGTGAACCCGGAGGCTCCTACCTGGAAGGCAGGCCTGGGCCTCAGGCTTCTGCCCCCCCAGCCCCCGGCTTGGCATTCTTGGTGAAGTGCCGCAGGAAGGGGCAGAGAGGCCTGGGAGGAGGGACACTGGGGACCAGAGATGGTAGTGCCCTGGGTGGCAGGCCCTGCCTCCGGGGCTTTCTGTCCATTAGTTCCAAGCCTTTCAAGCCTTCTGTAGCTCCGCCTTTGACCTTCTCTTTACATAGGAGGAACCGGAAGCTCAGAAATGGTGAGCCCTGGCGCAGGGACGCACAGCCAGCAAAAGGCACAACAAAGATTTGAACCGAGGTTGTCCAGCTTCACAGCTCGCTCTCTTTGGCCAGGGGAGGTCCACCTGGGCCCGGGGTGCAGTGGAGACGTCGAGGTCCCCTGTCAGCGGCAGAGCCGTGAGAAGCTCTCTGCCGCCGGCCAGGGCTGCCTGTCGCCTCCCTCCGAGGAGGAGGCGGCTGAGTGTGGGGCGGCTGGTGGGCAGAGGGGAGCCCTACACCAGCAACAGGGTTAAAATGAGCCCTGTGACCTCTGGCAGTTTAGGAGTGAGAATCCTTTGACCTGGTGATCACACTAGTGGGAATTTAGCCCACAAAAATACTCACACGCGAGTGAAGTTATGTGAACAAGGTGTCCACTAAGCCTTGTGTGTTTGGGCAAACACTGGACACAGCCTAAGTGGCCAGCGGGATGGGGGAGGGATCGAACCTCTGCCAGCTCATAAAGCCGGGAGAATACAGGGCCTGAGCCTGTGAGCACGTGAGTGTGAGTTCAAATCCCGACTTCACTACTTTTAAGTCATTAGAAGAGGGCATCTGGAAGGAGAGAAAGTGAAGCCATACTGATTGTATATATTGACTGAAGCTGAGGTGGGTTGCTTTTCACTCTGTCCTCTGAACAGACTAAGGGAGAGTTTGCTATTGTCTGTATTTAACAGATGGAGAAGATGAGGTTCAGAGAGGCGAAGTGAGTAGCCACGATCACACAGCACTTTCAGGGCAGAGCTGGGATGGAAGCCAGGCCCTGGAAGCTGAACCGCCAGGCCCTCTGCCCCTCCTATGGCTGGGATTTCCTTGTTTGTGCAGGAGGCACTGAGGCTGGAGAATCCCGCTCTGCCCTGGGCTATCTCAGAGCTGGGAGGGGCCAGGGAAAAGAGAATCTCTTTGTTCTATCTCAAAGGCAAATAACTCGGAGTTCCCAAACCCTGGCCAATAAAGGCAAATTTGTTACGGCCACTTCAGAGGAGGTACAGCGGTTTTGTCCAGGCGGGCGGGGGACACCGCGGGCCTGTGGGCCGAGGAGCCCAGTGACTGTTCCCCTGTGGGTCCACACTGTGTTGGGAGGCCAGCACGCATGGGAGGAAATGGGCGGAGGGGTATTGCAAATTCATTACAGGCACTAACCGCTTCCATTCGTGCCTGTGGCTCCGGGCTCGGGCACCAGGCACAGTACACAGTTTCCCTTTGCATAGCTCTGCCCTCTCTCTCTCTGGAAGCCAGGCCCCGGGGCGGGCCGCACCGCCTGGGAGCAGACAGGCAAATTGCTGAAGACTAAGGACCGTGTCTGGGGAGGTGGTGGCTGTATCGGCGGCCTGCTTGCCTTGGAAGGCAGTGTGTCCTCCCTAGAGCCCGAGATGTCCTATACGATCCCCTCTTCCTATCAGGCCAGGGCCCCAGACCCCCCCGATTCGTTGCGTGACCAGCAGCTGTGGCCAGTGACTGGTTTGGTCTGACTTGAACAAATGACTACACCAGTCGGAGTCCTGGTGGGGCCGATTGGATTTGGGAAAACGGATGCTGGGCTGGAGAGCTTGAGAACGGAGTTGAAAGGCCAGGAAGTAGACACTCCGTCATGCTGGCTATTTTAGGTTAGTTACTGCTGACGTCATGAAGCCACCGACCTCAGCACCGGAGCAAGAATGGCGGAGACACAGAGGGAAGCCAGGTGCCGGGACTGAGAGGTCGGGGAGAGAGCGAAAGAAGAAAAGGCACCTGGGCCCTGGCTGGCGTGGCTCAGTGGATTGAGTGCGGACTGTGAACCAAAGTGTCGCAGGTTCAATTCCCAGTCAGGGCACATGCCTGGGTTGCAGGGCACGGCCCCCAGCAACCGCACATTGATGTTTCTCTCTCCCTCTCTTTCTCCCTCCCTTCCCTCTCTGAAAATAAATAAATAAATGAAAGAAATAAATGAAAGAAAGAAAGAAAGAAAAGGCACCTGGCAGGTTCCTGGTACCACTTCCTTTAAAAAGAAAAAAAAAATAAAAAAGATTCCCTTTTCCTAAAGGGAACTAGAATGGACCTCTGTTTCAACCAATGGAATTTTAAGAAAATGGTGGCCACTTTTTTTAAATGTGAGAATATTTAAGACATCAACATTTAAAATATTTAAAGTGTTTAAGTGTCAACCCCATGCCCATAGGGACCAGGAGAATACTATACATGCAGGCATAGACTGGGCGTGGAAGAAACAGCGGAGACACACTCTGGAGATGTGGAGACCACACGTCCTGGGGAGGGGAAAACCTTACTGAGTTCCGGCCAGTCCTTGCCATTGGGGGCTCTGGGTGGGCCCAGGTGCTAGAAATCTGGATTTTTTTCAACCCTCTCGTATTTAAATAAGTCACAGGTATGGTGAGAGCCAAATAAAAACACCTGCAGGCGTGCTGCAGCCCATGGCTCTCGCTTTGCGATCTTTTATATAGATTCTAGAATCTTCTCTGCAGCTGGGTGGCGTTCAGCAGAAGGCGGATGTGCCTGTGTGCCGCCCACAGGCATGGAGTCGCCAAAGACGCAGACACCGTGGGTTCTGAAGCAGTTCCCCCCACTGTACAGAATCTGAAAGTGGTAGTATTGCGATTTTTTCCCATTGAATTGTATTTAATTCAGAACTGTGGTTTAGAAATGTTACTCACACATGGTGAATAGGATCCTTATGGAGTGAAAAAAAAAAAGCGAACCAAGTGTCCTGTGACCACATACAGACATAAAGCCCAGCCCCGAGCCTCCTACTTGATGTATTGGTCTGTAACGAAGCCAGTTGTGAATGGTCCTATTTTATTAACATAGTTCACTTATTACCACTTTACTTTTTCCCCCCAACAATTTAAAAAGCTTACCCATCTGTATCTGAAGGCATCACGACTAATTTCTTTCCAAATGCTTTACTTTTTAGTGATTTTTTTTTCATAGCTTCCCCTTTTCCGGATCCAATTTCATTAGGTTTTGCTTTATTTCCTTGATTCTGCTCTTTCCCTTAGAGACTAAAAATTTCATATTGTAGTTTATTTGCTTACTAAGATGCCTGGTAGATGCCATAGAGCTATCAGTCATATATGCAAAGGCAACCTGCATTTTTTAAAACAAACTCATTTTAGTAATTATAGCGCATGTTCGTCTGATAACTTCCTTCTATGGGCAGTTCCTGGCTGAGAGTTTGGGGGTCAGTTTTGAGGCTCGAGTTTAATTTTGAACTTGGTTGTCAGTGCAACTTATTCCAGTCCTCATGTCTCATTTATCCTGTGGGTAAAGGGAGGATAGTAATGTCCCTCGTGTTACTGTGAAAGAGAACAAATAAGGAGATGTTAAAGCTCAGTGGAAATATCAGATTTGGGCTCAGTATTATAACCATGTAAAGGAAAAGCATGGCTTCCAGCAACTCAGGAAATAATGGAGTCATCTGCTGGGTGCAAGGGGAAAACCCAGCACAGCATGGAGCGGGGAAGCCTTTCTATGGCCTGCATTCACCCAGGAAACATTGAGCCATCTTCTGTGGCTAGTCCTTCTGCAGACACCGGGGACCCCAGGTGAATCCTGGCATCCATGGTGCCTGTCCTCGTGTTGCTCACTGTCTGGCGTGATCAATGCTATAACGAGGGATATCGAAGAAGGCTTTCTGGAGAAGGTATCCTCTCACCTGAGACCTGAGAAGGGACTGGAGTTAGGTGAATAAGGTGGCACTAGGAGGGGTGGGAGGAGCCATCCAGGAGTCAGGAATAGCATGGGCAGTGGTAGCTCAAAAATCAGGAAGTCTGTCCGTTTGTTGGTCATCCACTGGTGCAATAATAGATCAAAATAATAAGCATTTCTTATGTCAATATCTCTGGGTTGGGGATCTGGTATGGCTTTGCCCGAGGTCCTCACGGACTGTTGGCTGGAGATAATCAATTTCTGGCAATTGAGCCTTTCCATTGAGCTAGTTTTTTTGCAGCGGATTCTTGGAAGTGACATCCCATCACTCGTACCATATTTTGTTCATTGGAAGCAGGTCGCTGGGTCCAGCCCAAAGTCAAGGGGAGAGGATTATACAAGGGCATAGATACGAGAGGAGGCACCATGGGGGCCATTTCACAGGCTGCCTCTCAGAGGCACGTTCAAGGACTGGGAGTCTCATAGACACGGAGTGTTCCATGCAAAAAGAAGGGTAGTGTAAGATAAAGCAGGAGAGCCGAGTGGGCACCAGCTCGTGCAGGATCATAGGCCGTTTTAAGAAATTGGGGTTTGACTCAAGGGTAAATAGAGAAACTTTGAAGAGATGTAAGAAAAGCTGAACTAAGTTCAGATTTGCATTTTGGGAAGATGCAGCTTGGGACAGAGGGTGGACGGGGAGGACTACTGTTGCCAGGAGACTGTTGCAGCCGTCCGGGCGAGCCAGACAGCAGCCCCAAGGGGGAGAGTGGTGGGGGGATGGATGAAGAGAAGTGAAGGGATTCTGGGGATGCTGAGAACGTCAGAGGAGCAAGACTTGAAGAATGGACGTGAGAAGAGTAAAAGAGGGAGAAGAAGGCATCAAGGATGGCTCCTAGAATTTGGACTCGGGTGGTTGGATGCAGGGTGGAACCATTGTCCTTGAGGTGGAGACCAGTGGAGAAGGGGCGCATCTGGGCATGGAGATGCTGGAGTCGGTTTGGGGCAGGCTGCATCGGAAGGGCCCGGGTCGTATCCCAGTGCGGAAGGCCAGCAGGTAGTTGGCTCATTGGAGACCAGGGCAGGAGGGAGATCTGGGCTGGATCAAGATTGGAGAGTCACCGACATCTGGTAACTAATTGAATCCATGGGACTGGATGAGGTCTCCCAAGGAGAAGGCTGGTTTGCCTCAAAGACAGGCCGAGGTGCCCTGCGTCGGCTCGGGGCCCTGGAACAGGAAGCGCGGGACGTGAAGATGCCGGGATGCTGTGCAGATCAGCTGCCGTATCACCTGTCGGGAGACAAGCCTCGAACCCCGTGGCTGTTGGGCGTTTTTTTTGCCGTCATAGTTTGTTGTGGTGCTTCGTTTTCTGAAGTATACCACTGCTGATGATTTGCAGATGGTGAGCAGAGAGAGAATTCTATTTTTCTACTTTCATTTCTGTTCTCTGAATCTGTGGCCAGAAGTCAGAGGAACGGGAAGGAGTGGAGTGGATGGAGGAACAGGTTTTTTGCCTTTATTCTCTGAAGGGTTTAATGGTTTTCTACACATTTGTCGAGGGTTGTTGAGCGCTTCTTCACCTTGATCTCTGAAGGGTTTAAGGGGCTGGGGCTGGAGACCATTGTTTTCTTATATTTAAACCTAAGAGATAGTAGAAGATCGTGATTAAAAGCGTGAATCCCGGACTCACACTCTGTGGGTTCAAATATCAACTTGGCCATTTAGCAGCTGTGTGACCTTGGAGAAATCACTTCAATATCTCAGCGCCCCGGTGTCCTCATCTGTAAAATGGACTGCTAGTAGCGGCTGTCTCAAAGCGTCGTTGTAAGTGAAGAAAACCACTTAGAACAGTGCCTGGCACGTGGACACTCTTTTCATAAAAGAGAGTTTTCCAGCTAAAAGTAGACCAAGTGCAGTAGTGGCCATCTTTTGCAGTGACCGCCCAGCCCCGTCAATCCTTGATTTCTGCAAAAGTCCTCCTCCTTCCCAGGACGGCTTTGAGCAGCCCTGTTGATGTCATGTGACCCTCCCTGGCTGCAGCTGATTGGATCGGGCGTGGGCTGGGGAAACAAGTTGGGCCAATCAGGTTCCTTCTTGCAGGAACGCCGAGGCCCCCGCCCGTCTCCGCGGCAGCTGGAACTAATGGAAGGTAATTTGCGGTGGTGCGGGGAGAAGCGGAGGGGCCTGGGGGGCGAGGAGAGAGGACGCGGAGCCCGGTGTTCCAGGGAGGGAAGCTTGGTGCGAGGTTATCTGGACTTGTGGTGCCTTTTTAACTGTTTCGAGGGCCACGCTGCGCTTCTGCCAGATACCCCTCTCTCCTGCTCCCAGAGTCCTCCTTGGAGTTGAAGCTGGTTCGGGAGGTTTGGGCTACATGTTACATTAAAACCGAGCACACAAAAAAGACTTTCTCCAAGGCACTTCACATCCCACATCCCAGAATTTAGCCAGGAAATGGCCTTATTTGGGATTTCTTCCTTTTGATGCTTCTCATCAGCTGTTCACCTTTCTGCTCTTGGGTCCCGGGGCTGCCACCTGTCGACAATGTACAGGTAACGAGGCCTCCTGGCTTCTGGAAAGTTCAGCCAGTGGCACAGTGAAGAGAATGCGGGTGGGGTGTTGGGTTCCCGGCCGCCGTCCTGAAAACTCTCCCAGGCTGGCCATTCTCCTCAGATGGAGGTACGGTGCTCCACACCACTCTCTCTCCTTCTGGGTTCTGGCAAATTCTCCCTTTGTCCCCTTGGGCCCAGGATGACAACAGGTTGGCTGCCACCTGCCCCAGGATTCTGAACTCTGCCTGGGGTGTTTCTTACAGCCACACCTTACTTAGTGCTTTTAAAAAGTGCAGTGTAACCCTTCTTCAGGGACTCTAATTTGAGTGCGCCTCTGCTTTCCTGCTGGGATTTTGACCGATTCTCTCTAAAACGGAGAACCGGAGCTCCAGAGTGTTCAGTCCAGGGTGTCCTTGCTTTGCACGGTCGCGCAGGACCGTGGGAATGACCGTGCAAGCTACAACCCTGCAAAGCGACCTTAATGGGAAAATAATTGTTCTGTAACCTTTAAGATTTGCCAAAATATTCAGAGCTCCTTTATTGTTGGATATAGCTGTATAGAAAAGTGCCGAAACCCCACCTAAAACTATCATTTTGTACATCGCACTTTAAAAATGAGAAGTATCGAGAGTTAAAGTGTTTGGATTCTTGGTTAAAATGTTATCAAGTTGTTTGAAGGCGATGCTGGACCTCGCACCTGTGTGACAAGCGTAAGCTTCCTCCTCTGTGCCTGGAAGGGTCCTTCTCCTTCCTTCCTCAGTTGGAAGCCGCTGACAATATTATTTTTTGTGCTTTCAATGCTATGCACGCTCTCTAGGGGCTCCTCCGACGTGAAGGTTTTCTCCAGCGTCACTTCCTCTGCGGCACGTTTGTCTTTTTTGTCACCGTGTTCATTTACGGTGATACGCTCGCCCTCACCAAGTGCCCCTGGCGGCCTATTGGGAGCCACTAACGTGGTGACCGTGTTGACATTTTCACCGTCAGCCCCTTCTGTGTAACCCCGTGGACATGGGTGCCACTTTCACCGCCAGCGTCACCTGCAGTTCTTGGCTGCGCTTTCACCTCCATTGACGCATTTCTTCTTTTGGTTCACCCACTTAGGTACGGTGTCATGTGGGTTTGTCCCTGAGACCCGAGGCAGTGACCCAGCTGCGCTTTGTGCTGTCTCTACGTGAACTGAATAGCAGACGTGCGGTGACCAGCCAGCAACAGACTTGGAAAAAAAGCGGCGTGATTGATCACCGATCGTGATGGGCGGCTATTATTTCCATAATGGCTGAAGGTCAACAGCAAGGTTTGTACTTTATGCAATTACTTCTAGTTAATAGAATGCGGTAACTGAAACTTGGACGGTATCGCTGGGGACTGGTGTTATTTAAAATCCGTGATAAATGAAATCTGTGCGTGTTGGAGCTATGCAAAGCAGAGACTTCCTGAGCTCTAGCCGACTGCCTACTTGAGTTCCAGCACACGAGACTCCCCTTGAAGGTGAGGGCCTTGCCTTTTTTTGGTTTTGTATCTGCCGTAGCCAGCCCAGAAGGCGGTACAGGGTTGGTGCCTAAGAAGTGTCGATTGCGTGGATGGACCAATGAAGTTCCTCACCCAGAATCTCGTGAGAGCTGTGCGGAGCTAGGGCCCTGGGCCAGAGGTCAGGACGCCTGGGTTTCCCCTGACCACGGAGAGCTGTTGAGGGCTAATGCCTTGGTGCTTGGGCTTTAGTCTGTCGTGTGGGCGGAAAGGGTTAGGTTGGCTGGTGTTCCCTGCAAATTATTCCTCAGAAAGACACCTCTCAGCAGAGGAGGGTTCCATGCTCACGTCAGCTGGGAAGGCTTTGTCTGCTCGTCTCTTTTGAAATTCACAATGCGCTTTAGACACCAAAGGCTCTGAAAAGTGCTGTAATAAAAAACACGTTTCTCTTCATTTATGGTAGAATTTCCCGTCTCCCGGCTCCCCCATGTATACCGTTTCACATCCGGGGCAGCTGGCGTTGCCTAGAACCCCTCTCGGGGCACGCCGCCGCTCTTCAAGTTTAGCGTTTTGTGTTTCTGGGTGTCCATGGAGGTGCTGCTGTGTCCTGGCCTGAGCCCCGGGCGGAAATATGTCTCGGCTAATAAGTGGGCACCGAGAGTGTCTCCTCTCTGTCCCTGTGCTCAAGGGCCCGTACAGATGTGCCCACGGTAGCTGACAAAACACAGTTACCCTCCCACCTCGTCCCTGCCTTCAAGGACCCGGGACTCTGCTGACAGCATGGGCCTGGCACACGTGTCTCGCACATGTGTGCTGGGCACGCCTCCTCCCATCTCAGACGTTGCCCCCCAATTGAACACACGTACTTGCGCGCCTCCCCGTGTCCTTTGTGGCCGCAGACGACACCTGCCGCTCCGGCTGACGCAGTGGAGTGCGCGGGCGGCAGACTGTGCAGGAGAAATGCCCGGGGTGGTTTCCTTTATCGACGTTCCCCAGGGCCGAGGTTGCTGTGGGGCGTGTCATTCCTTCCCCCCCTGACATCGAGTTTTGTTTCTGTGGCTAGGTCTGTCTTAAAGATGATGACTTCAGTTGAGTGAGGTGGGGGTGTCCCTGTGCGGCCCCAGAGATTCCCTTTATAACCAGCCTCCCACTCTGGAGGAGGACCACCACGGATACCTGCAAGGAGGGGCAGGTGGTCAGGGATCGGGTGGCTACAGATGGAGTTTAGAATGGAAGATCATGGAGAGGCTGGTGGATTGAAACGGGGTGAGGGCAAGGAACAGGGTCAAGGTGAGTTGTGCTGGTGACCTTGGCATGTCGACCACCTGTCGTGAGAGAGGAAGCCGGAAGGGCTGGCAGGCTCAGCCTGCCTGGAGAAACGTGGGTCAGTGTGCCCATCGACTCCTCCGTGGTCCAGACGGAGCTCGTGTGCGGGATTATTGTACCCACTGTTACACCCATGGTATGTAATCCCTATCCCCATGTATAATGCGCACCCTTGTTTTGCCCTCAAAAATTTGGGCAAAAAAAATGTACATATACATGGCAAAATACAGTACTAGCTAAATGGATCCCAGTTCTATCCAGATTTCTAATGCAAGTGTCCAGTAATTGGAAGGAGGAGGAAGCAGCATTTATTTGAGGGCATGTTATGTGCCTGGTGCTTTGTACCCGTCCCCTCCTCAGACCCTTACAGCAGCTTCAGAAGGCTGGCGATTTCAGCTCCTTTTTATAGAGACGGGATCTTAAGGGACAGTGACCTTCCTTTCCGGGAGGACGGGAAAACAACAGAGGAAGGACTCGAGCCTAGTTCTTCCCGGACACCCTCCATCTTCTCGGGGACGGCTCTGTTCCTGCTGCCCCGAGGTGGCGCCCTGCTGAGCACAAAGTGGGAGGAATAAAGGGAGACAGTCACGTGCTACCTGCAGGAGCCCTGCTGCCGTTATAGCACCGTTGTGGAGGGACACCGCTCAGTCCCTCCCCAGCTCTTCGGGGTCTGAGAGTCGGGTGGGCCAGACCACAGACTGACTCCTGAGCCCTGGCCCCTGGGCAGTCGCTGCAAGGGTGGAACAAGGGGCCACTGGGGGTTTCAGTGGGTGTTGTGTCTCATACCACATCGTCACCTGGCGTTGACCCCGTGTTCTTTTGTCCTGGATTGGGACACACGTTTGCTGTGGACTGGCAGCCTGTGTGAGAGATGGGAGGAGCTTGGGGCCGTGGCCTTGGCAGGGCTTTTGCTGGACATGGGTGTGGAGGGACAGGCTCGCCAGAGCGGGATTTTGAGCGTCTCCAAGGTCAGAGGGCACTGCTGCCTCATTGCCTTTCCAGTTCTCCCTCCTCTAAGTCACTCCTAGGACAGGAGACATGCCTTTCAGTTCCTCCCTTCCCCTAGTAGTTTGCTTGCTTAGAAGTTTCTCAGAAAAATATTGAGAGTCTCATGCTGTGATTGAGCCTTTTTTCTGGAACTGGGGTTGAGGAAGTGGGACTCTTCTGCCTTTGATGGGGTTACTTTGGGAACCCCACAGAGACCACTAGCTCACCATGTGAGTCACACGGAACCACTTCGGTGGGGTGGTTAAGGTCAGGGCTCTGGGACAGCGCTGTGCAAACAGAACTCTCTGTGATGACGGAAGTGTTCTGTATCTACACTCTCCGCGGCGATAGCCACTAGCCCACAAGCCACTATTAAGCACTTAAAACGTGGCTAGTGCGACCGAAGAGCTGGATTTTCTATTCGAAGTACTTTGAAGAATTGCGTGTGGCCAATGATGGCTGTTGTCCTGGGCAGCCCAGTCCGAGAACCCATCGATTTCAAGGGTCCCGAGTCTACCACTTTAGAACCATGACCTTAGGAAACTTCTTCCGCCGTTGTCAGTTTCCTTATCAATGAATGAGGATCAGAAGGGCACCTCCCTCTACCTCAGCGTGTTCGTGTGAAGATGAAGCAGTACTGAAATGCTCAGCATGGCGCCTAAACTCTCCATACTTGTCAGAACAAAATCTGAGGAGGTGGGAGGAGAGCATGAGGGTGGAGACATAAAATGCTCTTGGCTGACTGTGCAGCAGCCGCCCTCCTGCTCTGCCTTGGAAATAGGGCTCCAGCGTCTTCCGGGAATCACCTGGTCAGCCTACACTTCACCCAAAGGTGGGCCCCCCCCTGGCTCCCGTCCCACAAAAAAGGTGGGTCTCTGCGTCGTCGTGCCGGGTCTGTGCCAGTCATGGTGCCTCCTTCCTGCTTTGCAGTGATTGGTTTAGGGGAGGTCATATGATGTGGTTGTGGTGAATTAGAAACTGAGGGGGGATCTGCTGAGCTTTCCTGAGATGTTTTTATCTCACTCATTTTTTAAAAAAAGATTTAATTATTTTATTTTTAGAAGGGAAAGGAGAGAGAAAGAGAGGGAGAGAAACATCAGTGTGTGGTTTCCTCTCAACACGCCCTCACTGGGGACCTGGGCCACAATGCATGCGTGTGCCCTGACTGGGAATCGAACCGGTGACCCTTTGGCTTGGAGGCTGGTGCTCAGTCCACTGAGCCGCACCAGCCAGGGATTTTCTCACTCTTAAAAAGAGATACAAGAAACAGCTGTTCCCTTTTCTACATCTGGAAACTGTTTTCCGTGATGTCTAGACCTGAGCAACATTTTGGAGCCATGTTGGACAGTCCCAGAGGACACGCCAACCCCCGGATAATAACGGAGCGGAAAGACAGAACCTGGGTTCCGGGCGACGTGACCAGATTTCTGAGTTAACTACACGTTCCTGTTCTTCCTCAGTTTTCTCTGACCTCAGCTGACTCTCGGTTTCAATCCCTGACTTCGAACCTGAGTTCCAACACCAGTTGGATCTTTCCCACTTTGACCTGGAGTTTTCTGCACGATTTTTGATGTAATCCCATGGCCACATGATTTCCCCAGTCTTAGGCTGGGAGGCCAGCTCCGTCCATCTCTCTAAAGTCTAGCCCGGGAGGGGCCGTCAGGGGTGAAACCTCTCCTACTCTTTAGCTTCCTGTGTCGCCTACGCCACGCTGCTTTTCCAAGCGTGGTGGAAAGTGACTCAGCCACCTTCGGTCCAGCCCAGAGCATCTCAGGCCTTCCAGAGAGGGCCACCAGTGCACGCTGTACTTTCCAAAGCAAGTCCAGCGTTGGTGGGGAGAAACAGGTGGGTCCGTTTGACCCTTTTCCCTTTCGCGTTATCCCCCTTTGCCCATTACAGTCACTAAGAATACTAACTCAGCACCGACAACATGCTGTTGAAATGCACCATCTCTAAACACGCAGCCCCTTCCATCCACGCAGCCTCTCTGTGGCTGGTTTGCTCGTGAGCTTGGTTTTCCAAATAGACACACTGAAGTCCCAGGCACTCAGAGAACACACCCCAGATTCCATGAGTAGGTGGCGGCTTCAGAATTTTATCCCAATCATTTGAGCTCAGGGCTCATGCTAAAAACCAGTTTCTTGTACCATCTCAGAGTGCTCCTGGCTCCTTGGAAGTCTCCAGAACAGCATGGTAACTGTTCTTCTGGTTTCCCACGTGGCAAAGCCAAATTGGTGGTGACACTTGGAGGCCAAAGAGGACAGTTTTTTTTTTTCCATGCAGCTCTGCTTTCTCTCTTCATTTTTGGTTCTGTCTCCCCCAAACCCTCATTTCCCATCAGGTGACAACTTTGGAAGTCACTCTGCCTGGGTGGTTGGTGATTGCTGGATGCCCTGGGTACCAGGCTGTCGGTCTCGGAGGCTGGAAGCCAAGTTTCTGGGGAGTCGGGGCCACCAGCGGCCGTCCGGCTTCTCTCTGCCTTTTGCTGGAGCGGCTTCCGGGGGAGGGAAGGGTTTTGAAACGGCCGCAGCGTGGCTGAGTTTGCACTTGTTGGAGTGTGGCATCCCCGTGGTCAAGGAAGCTTCCTGCCGGCGCTGCTGAGACGGGACCTGAGGACGACAAACTGCTCTGAGCTCCCTCCTCCCGCTGGATCCCGGGGCGCAGATGATGTGCGCGGGAGGTGCGTTTCAGCCAGGAGAGCCCCCGAGAAAAGCTGGCTTCTCACGAGAGCTGTTCACGTTGTGTCTCGGAGCCACCTTCCTCCTCCCGACATCCCACACGTGTGTGAGTATCCAGGACTGGATGCTCGTTTCAGCATCCAGCGACGCGGTGTCTGTTAGAAGCCTTTTGCTCAAGGCAAGGGGATCCCGCAGGGTCGTGAAGACTGGGAGGTGGGGGAACGGGGGTCCTCCTCTTCCACGTCTAGTAACCACAGCTGTCAGATGTCTTCCCCCCCCCCCCCAGTGTCACCGGCCACCTTCCGGGAGAGCAGACAGTAGGTGCTGTTTGGTTTCTGAGTCCTGGCCCCTGGCACATGGCGGTTACCTCCCGGCACTGCGCCCATCCCATCACTCCCATCGCTCCGTCTCCTCTCGTTCTCCCATTCTGCTTTACGTGGCAAATTCAGGGTCAAAACGAGTTTTGGTTTGTTTTTTTTTTTTAGATGAAACATACCTTTCTGACTCAATCAGAATCAACCGCTGGGTTACGCATTTCTGGGGTTCTCATTGCTGCTTCTCCTTTCATCAACAGAGCGAAGCAGGAGTTACCAGGAAGATCCGCCATCTCGCCCCGGGCTTGTAATTCCCTGACATACCCCGGACACTGACCATGAGCTTCCCCAAATGTCTAGCTCGTGCCCAGACATCTACGCACCAGGCTCACGGGTGCCCCCCAAAGCTCCCATAACTGAAATATAATTTTGCTTACGGAGTTAGGTGAGAGGGACCCCCCAGTGCTAAAACCCCCATGATCCAGGAACATGGATTTCCCATCACGCCTTTCCCTTAATCTCTGTTTCTGTATTGAAATGAAAACAGCTACGGATATCTCTTAAATAGTACGAGGGATCATAACTTACTACTGCAACACAATTTCTCCTGGTACCTTGGGGGAAAATAATTTATTATTGTTTTTCTCTGTAAGTCGTAAAACGGGGAAATGATTTAATACGCAGGGTAGAACTAAATGGTTTCCAAAGTGGCCAGTTTTCGCAACGTTTAAGACAATGCCGCGCGCCCTAGCGTGGTTCTAATATCCTTTGACACTTTGAAAGGATTCTGGGGAATGTCACCGAGTGTGGCTTGGGCTCCAGCCCCGGCGTCTCCCCTGGGAGTTTCCAGTGCAGCTGGGCCCCGGGGGAGGGGCGTCGGCCCGGCACCTGGTGGCGTGCGGCAGACACGGCCTCTGGTGGTTTCCTGACCTGTGATGGTTCCTCCAGGAAATCCTCTTACCTCCACTCAGGTACCGAGTTTCACCGAAACCCTTTTAAAGTCACGGACTTGACACTCGCCGGGGCTGGACATTTGGAGTGAATTTCCAAGAGCCCCTGTGGGGGTGGAGGTGACGGATGTAAACTGCCTAGCAGGAGGCAGTGGGCAGTGCTTGAACGCTCCCGTCTAAGTGCCTGTTCCCAGCGGTTTCATACACAGTGGTTCCTTTTATTCCTACACGAACCTTATGTGGGAGGAACGACTGTTGTGCTCATTTTACAGATGAGGAAACTGAGGCAGGGAGGCTGGGCCCCTCGTCCGTGCTCTGAACTGGTTCTCTCGAAGCCTCTCTGGCATCTGCGGGACCTGAGGCCTGGACAGTCCTGGAGAGTGTCGCAAGCTCATGGACGGGAGCTCGCTGGGACCGTCTCCGCAGGCCCGCCGGGCTGCTGGACTGCTCACGGGGCCTCTCCTGCTGCTGTGCGACGCACGCGCCGGCAGAAGGTAGGCGTAGGAAGCCCCCGAACCTTGGAAGAAAGGCTGTGAGAAGATCCGCAGGGAGGGGACGTTCGTTGAGCACAGCCTACTTTGGCTTAGCTTCTGACGCACTGCCTCACCCTCCTGCAGCCCAGGGTTCCACAGAACCCGCTCTGGGAAACGCGGCCATCCCGCCTAGAGGTTCAGGCCGTCGGGGCTGCCCGGGGACAGCCCTGCATCCTCACTCTCCCAGGGTCTTGCAGGAGAAAGGTGCACTCCCTCAGGACCCAGACACCCCGAGGCTACGGGAAGGTCCTGAACACGGCAGGGACGGCAGAACCTGCGGCGGGGACGGCAGAAGCGACCACGTGTGCAGCACCTTCTAAGCACCGAGAACCATGGCAAGGTCTTGACACACTTTGTCCCCTGGTGCCGACCAGAAGAGGGGACACCAGCCAGCATTTGCCTTGTGTCCTGTTGCCTGGAGGTGTCATTCCTGTTGACTTCTCTGAGCAGTGGCCCCTGGAGAACAGTCATGGCGGAGATGAACCCCACAGATCTCTGCTCCGTGGGGCGTAATTGACTGAAAACCTCGGCGGTTGCCTCTCTGGACCCTCCACTGCATGCACGTTGTTCCCAGGCTGTGTCCCCTGGGACTGGGCTGGGTGGGGACATTGCCTCAGGCCCCTCCCCCCTTCAGGCCGGCAGGGCTCTTCCAGCAGGTGACAGTCACCTGAGGGCTCCCGTTGTCTGCTGAGACTCTGTAGAAGTTCACTGTGGTCGCAGGTTCGCCCTGCGCAGTCGTCTCTCCGTCCCCCTCGCCTTCTCAAGGGCTCAGACCTGCATCCGCCCCTCCCCCTCCTTCCCCTTAGCCCTCCACGGCATTTCCCTCCATACACGGCTGCACATGGATCCCTGTCTCGGGTGTACTTCTCGGGGGGTCCTAGCGCAGAAGCCCAAATACCCTTGGCTTTGCTGCCATGTTGGGGCTGGATGGCCACGTCCTATCCAGGTCAGGATCCTGTGTTTGTGGTCTAGAGTGGGAGTGGGCCAGTTAGGGCCCTCGGGCCAAATCCGGCCAGCTGACTGGTTTTTTTGCTAATAAAATTTTATTGGTCCATAGCCAGGCCGTTTTGTGTATGTATGGCTGCTCCACGTTACAGGGGCAGAGTAGTCTCAACAGAGACCATATAGCCCGCAAAGCCTAAAATAGAATAGTTACCCTCTGGTCTTGTATAGAAGGACTGTGTCAATATGTGGTCTTGGACCACATATCTGGTTCTTTGATGACTGCTCAGATCAAGAGCATGCCCCCTGCTTTCATCCATCAGTTTCTGTAAGAAACAAGGAATTGGAGAATTGGGGATTATAGTTCATTTGACAAATCATTCTTAAGTACCCTCAGTGCTACTCATAAATGTTTACTGAGCTCCTACTAAGTACTGGGTGTTGTGGTAGGCACCAGGTTGGATTTATCCATCCATCCATCCATCCATCCATCCAACAATCCAACAGAGACTTCCAGAGCCCTGACTCGCGCCAGATGAGGCAGGATAGACAGAGGATGATGACACGCGGTCCCCAGAAATCAGCTCTGCTAGGTGGTTGACCTCCTTACCATTTTTTTCTTCACTAACAAAACCTCAATGTCATTCAGGGTCACAATGAGCTAGCCCCGGGGAATGGTCACAATGATCTACATCAATATCAGCAAACCCCTTCCCTTTGGCCTGCGATTGGTCTAAAGTGGACAAGTAATTCAAATCTAGCCAATAAGATGGAAGGGGGTGCTTTGAGAAAGGTTTTCATTACAGAATTTCTTTCCTCAAACAAACGAACAGGCTCGCAAGGAGAGATAGCTTTTCCTTCAGATCTTTTTCCCTGCCTACCCAATTTGGGCTTTATCTGGTGAGGACTTGATGGCAACAGTGGCAGCAGCCATTTTGTCACCATGAGGGGAAGACGACGTGACTCAGGGACGTTGCCACAGATCCCTGGCGTCATCAGCCATAGCAACAACCAAAGAACAGCCCCTGTCGGGCCTCCTGCTATGTGAGAAAAGTGTCCTTCCCTTTAAAGTGTCCTCCATTGTCACTGTCACTGACTGTTCTCTTCCTTGCACCCCAAAGCGTGTTCAGTGGTGCAGTCTCCCTGGGGAGAACACCTTCCCATCTGGCCCCAGCTGCCAGCCCAGTGTATCCCAGCCTCACTGGCCCCGAGAAACGTCTCCTCCCAGATGACCCTTTCTCTCTCTCCGTGCTCTCACTCGAGTCCCAAAGGGGATTGTTTTGTTGGCCAAAGCTCAGCCCGATAATTCAGGATGTAAAAGGCAGTAGGCTGGAACCTTGGGAAGCTTCACAAGGAGAGAAACCTGCTTCCCCTTTGCACCCCAGCAGCTCCCCTTGCAACCAGCAGGCAGCTCCCAGGGCCAGGCGGCCCGTGCAGGGAAGCCACTCTGCACAGCGGAGGCTTTTCGGAGCCGAGACGGGGTGGAACGTGGGTGGCGGTTTCAGACCGCTGAGGCCTGGACAGTGGGGGTGCGGGGTGACGCGGGTCAGAGGACAAGAAAGGCAAGGAGGGCGGGAGGCAGGTGGGCACCAGGCGGAGCGGTGGACTCATTCGCCCTTTTAGGAAATCACATCGCTCAGGTCACGAGAAAGTAACTGATGTGTGGGGATGTTTTATTGTATCCCCCTCCCCCCCATCTCTACAGTGATCTAGTGAGGAAGATGTTACAATTGTTTTTTTAGGTTAGGAAACAGACTCGGAAAGGGCCAGAGCGGGGCTCGGACCACCAGGGTTCATGATGTGGAACGAGCCCCTTGTTTCCTGATACAAATCCAGAGGCTTCCTGGTCTCTTCCATCTTGTTGCTGGACTCACAAGGAACCTTGGGCACTGCAGCCACCTCCAAACCAACTAACCTAATGTCATCATGATAATGACGATGACAAAAATATTCATGATAATAATAACATGGCTGTTACATAGTGCTTTGTGTGTCCCAAAACGTGCCAAGCTTTTTCCTTGCATTTTCTGATTCCGTTTTTACGCCTGCTCAAGGAAGTGGCAATATTAGTCCTTGACATGAGGAAACCGAGGCTTTGAGAGCTTAAGGGACCGACCCGGGACCCCAGGACTTGTGAATGGCAGAGTGGGGACCAGCCCCAGGTGTGTCGGATGCCAGATCCAGGGAGGGTCAGCTTCGCTAGCTTTCACCCGGTACTCCTCCCTACACGAGCTCTTCCTGTGTGTCCGCCTCTCATCGCTGTGTTGAGCCGCCTTTTGGCGATTCGCTCTCTCCTGGACCCCACAGCTCCCTCGCTGCTGCTCACTCCCACTCCACCTCCTTCGAGCTCTGCATGGGTGCCCAGTGGACCTGTGTCTGTGTGGGCCTTTGCCCTTCTCTCTTCTGGGGGGCTCTGTGCTTGGCCTGCCACGGGGGCTTGGGAAATAGGCATGGAGGAAGCAGGGGTCCCCGGGGAATGCAGGAGGGTGTGTCATTAGCTACAGGATTTCTAGGGGAGCCCGTGTTGACTGCTCTGGGCGGGTGGGTCAAGTGCGCTCAGGCTGGTACATCCGGCCCGCAGCTCGGCTCCTCGCTCACTGTCCGTGGCTGGCTCCTGCCCCGCCTCTCACACGGGAAAGCGATGCGATGGTTAGATAACATGTTCAAGGGCAGGTGACAGAACAGCACGCACGTCAACGACAAGCGGAGGCTCGACCTTCTTGGACACCCTGGCAGGTGTGGGGGGGAGACAACCCCGTGCCCCTGACTTCTGCAGGGGGATGCCCGCGCTGCTGTCTCGGGGAGGAAGGGGTAGAGTCCAGCTTGTAGCCTCCTCGTTCTGCCCCAGGATTGGCAGGGTTTCCCAGCAACAAATTGTGCCCCGGGGCCCAGAAAACCAGTGCTCAGACTCTCATCCCTTCATCCCGCATTCTTCAGAAAGTAGCTCTGTGTCTCTGAGCCTCGGGTTAGCCGTTTGTGAGAGGGGAAACGTACACGCAGTTCCCATGCAGGGTTGTGGGGACGTTTGAATGCAGTCCAGCAGACAGAGATGGTGGCACAGTGTCAGCGCGCAGTAGACACTCGATAAACGGTGGGAGCCAGTGACTGTAAACTGGAGTAAGAAGGTAGTTTCATTGGCACCCACCGTGCACCCCAGCCCTAGAAGAATGTTTTCTGCACATCAGGCATTTACTGTACGCAGGATATTTCAGAAATGCACACTTTGATTAGTATAAAAGTCATCAGATAGTCCCTTTGTTAGGAAAAGGTAACAATTGCAAGAAGTGCATAAGAATAAAATCAAAAGCCTATTCAACCCAGCCATCTCACCACACACGCTTGGGCGTATTTGCATCCTAGCTGTCCCTCAGTGCCTGGTGGGCCACTGCTTCTGTGAAGGTCCAGGCAGACACGTTTTCTGCGTGACAGCCACATGCCCTCCGCTGTGACGGACGCCTCAGCCCGGCCACCGCAGTGGGTTCCCAGCCTCCGAGGAGTCGGAGAGAGATGAGTGCGGCCGTGTTCCAGTGGAACTTGATTTCGGAGCACTGAAATTTGAACTTCACGTAATTTTTATGTGCTAGGAGACATGATTCTTCTTTTGATCTTTTTCTCAGTCATTTTAAAAATGTAAAAGGAAACAAAAACATTCTTAGTTCACAGGCTATTCACAGAGAGTCAGTGAGCTGGGTGCAGCCTGTGGGCCAGAGTTTGCCAGCCCCGGAGTTTGCGCCTAAATATTTGTGCACACTGACATCACACGTCATAGATTCCGACTCCAGTTACACGCAGAGCTCTGGGTCCCACTTGTTTCACTTGTGTGTATAAGAACTTGCCCATGTGACCAAATCTACGAAAATCTGAATTTTAATGGCTACTCAGGATTCAGTATGTAAAGGTTTATGGTCTCTTTTTTTTTTTTTAACAATTCCCTTTCGTATGCCACGTTGGCTGTTTTCATTTCTTTGATAATATAAGACAATGCTGTCATAAACTGTAACCTGTACCCTCTAAATGAAAAAAAAAAAAAGGAATCAGCTACAAACTCTACAGAATCCTGCCACATTGATTTAACCGAAATCCAGAGCAGGTCTCACCCACGGACAGCGGGGGATGGGCTCTCCGGCTGCTCCTTTCTCTTCAGGGGCTTGAGGGAGCTTCAGGGAAAGGCTGGCACGTGGGCATGGAAATCTGGATCACGCAGGCTCCCTCCAACGCATCTCCCAGGTGGCCACTGGGGAAACCGAGGCCCACAGAGGTTCGGAAGCTTGCCGAAGGTCGCGCAACAAGCTGGTGGCAACGTCGGGATTGGAACTCCCGACACCTTCCTTTCTCGGACGTGTGGGTCGAGTGTGTTGAGCAGACAGGTTTTGCGAATAGAAGAATATGAGGAGAAGGGATGGGACCATGCCCCGCCCCCCCGCACACATACACGCACGAGGGAGGAAGGGAAGAAAAAAAATACTCTCCGGCCCATCCAGTCTGTGCCGATTTCCTCTGCTGGGATTTAACTTAATTCAACCTTTCGGCTTGTTTGCCGTGTACGCCAATTTCCTCCCTTCCCAGAAACAAATCGAGGTGTCTCTTGAACTCGTGTATACTCTTACTTCCCTGGCCTCCCCGTTTAACGTTTTCCATATGTGCATTAACCTAGGGGGACGCCAGCTCCCTTGTTCCCCGCGATATCCGATGCCTGGGTAATGTTCCCGAGTGTTGAAACCTCCACGGAGTGAAAAGTCTCTCTCTTTTCCTTCTGCCCTTTCATAAACAGGGGCATTTCTCGGGAAGCTCATTTCCTTTGTGTGCTAGGCCGATGCTTGTATTACGCACGCCGGTGTGCTGCCAGCATCTCGCCACCGGGCCTCGGAAATCACTGTGTCCCCCAGTTAGGAGGAGGCAAGGCCGGTGGAGCACAATGAGCTTCTGATGGTAAGAATCAGGCGCGAAGGATGCCAGTTCCCGAGCCGCCGTTTGTGGCTGGAAAAAAAAACAACTCAAACACGCGGGAGATGGTTGTCAGTGTAAAGATTGGAAGACTGAGGCCCTGGGAGGTCCCTGGCTTGTTCAAGGTCATATGGCTTGTTAGCGGCATACAACCAACACAGTCTCAGTTGCCAGGGTAAATGAACTGTGGTGCATCCCCATGAGAGAGCCAGTGAGAAGGGGGATTAGAACTCATCCCCAAATTTCTGGGCTTTATGAGGAGCTCTAGGCCCAGCCTTCCTCATTCATCATTCCTCAGCTGCCACTCACTCGCTGGGCGCTGCCTGGGGTGGGCAGCTTATGAGAAAGAAAACACACACACACACACACACACACACACACACACACACACATTAACATCTCCGACACAGTTATTTCAAAACACAAGTGAAGAATATGTTGAAATCAATGAGCATACTTTTTAAAAAATTTTTGAAAAATAAATAATCTATTCTTACATTATTTATTGACCTGTGCCAGAGTGAATGACATATTTACATTATTCATTTACATTATTCGAAGTCTTGCTCCGATCGTCTTTAATCGAAATGAGGAGTTGATCTGGAAGATGACAGTGGTGACGATGGAGATGAGAGACCACGCTCGCTGCGTTTCCCAGGGAACCCCGGGAACCGGAGGATCCGTGGCCCAGCCCGTAACCGGTCACCGCGAGGCCTTGAGCCTGGGCACCCCGTTCCTCTCGGCCCTGTCCAGTATTTTCTCTGCACCTGGGCTCCCAGTATTTTGTGAATTGGCTCAGTTCTCTCTAGGCCAGCAATGTCAACCAGTGTGCTGCAAGAATTTTTAAAACATACAATACCTGACTGTTTATATTTAGTCAGGGGCACTGACCTCTTTTTCCTTAGATTGTCAAATAAAAAAAATGACAACAGCCAACACAACAATAGCTGTCTGGCGTGAATGAATCAAAATTATACCTATATTTTGTGTCAGATCAGCAAAAAATATATTTTTGGTGGGCCATGGAATTTTAGTAATTAGTTTATGTGTGCTGTGAGATAAAAAAATAGGTTGAAAATCGTTGCTCTAGATGAATTTATTCTTATATATAGCTTCATCCATTCCTCCATCTGTTTATTATTCAACACATACTTATAGACTCTTTAGTATATGCTGCCCCTCGGGCACGATGGGACATAAGCTGGGGCGCCCACGCTCTCCCAGATTTCTGATCGAGTCTCGATTTGAAGCAGTCTGTCCTGTCCCCGCGACCCCAGGGCCGGTTCAGGAAACACGGTCGACAAGGCCGAACAGATCATCCGCAGAGCAAGGAAGAGCTGTACCTGCAAGGTTTAAGCCAGTGACAAACTCTGTCATTTCTTGCTCTTCTTCAGCCAACCTGGAGTTACTCCCAAACCACCCCCTCGATGGCGCTGGGACCGGGACGGACTGCCCTTCTGCCCTTGTTCCCAGGTGAAGGCCTTCATTCTCCATTCCCCTGTGCCACCCGGGGCGCTCCAGGCCCCTCCCTGCTCATGCGGGGCGGGGCCGGCGGGGGCGGGGCACGAGCGGGAGGAGGAGTCAGCCAGAGTTCCGGTTCTTGCTGCCTCCGAGCTCCAGACCCACTGCCCTTACTCCGCTCTGGGATGTGGGGCTGGGACTCTGCACACCTCGTTTCTGCTGCCACTGGGGCCCCCTCTTGGGCTCTGCCAGTAGGGAACAAGTTCAGGAAATTGGCTGGCTAGAGGAGGTGAGGGGATCTGTTAATCAGGGAAGGCAGGGAACAGTATTTCAAGTCAAGGAACAGCATGGATAAGGACAGGAAGAGATGGAGGAGGGTACAGCTGGGGGCCCCCAAAAGAATGATTTGGAATGGGGTCCAGAACTCAAGGTGTCCAGGAAATATTAGAAAGATATATAGGATGGCCTCACCTGCCCCCTCCACAGGTGTGAGTTGGGGGAAGGGACGCAAGGAGCAGGGCCATTGAGAGCTGTTTCACATAGCAACAGCTTTGAAGCTAACCTCTGGCATGGTCATTTAACATATCAGTAACCTTTAACTGGTTTCATAGCAATGTTAATAGATACGCTAATAGCTGTGGCCTAGCTTTGAGCCAGGGAGGAGGGAGTGACTGGCCCCTAGGATATAACTGGGAGGCAACTCCCCCTGGTTACAGCGCCAGTGTGAGAGCTTGGAGATGGTTGCCATGGGGCCACACCTGCCCAGACCCACTATGGCAGCCCAGTAAAGCTGGAAGGATATGGGAGTGCCGACAGGTGTAGCCGATTGTGGGAGGAGTTGGAAATGGGGCTGCAGAGGAGGATTGGCGTAGGCATTTAAACCCAGACGTGGCAGCCATGCAAAGGAGAACCACACGGTTTTGGCAGAGTGGGGACCTCCCGCAGCCATGAGAAGAATCACCATGCAGCTTTAGCAAAGAATCACCACTCGGCTTTAACTAGAGATCCCCGTGGCACAGCTGATGGTGCTGGGAACTGAGGGGGGCCTCCCAATCGAGCACGGATTCCTGGGAAGAACCGGGGCGGGGGGGCTGCCTGAGCCATGGAGTTCTATTTCTATTCCTGAGATACGGTACCCCAGACTGGGGGGGGGGGCGGAGGAAGGACTGTGTGTTTGTGGGTGTGTTAAGGGACTTTGGGATTTTGATGAAGACATTAAGTCATTACTCTTAAGTCTGTATAACTTGAATAAATAAATCCTTTTTTTTCACCAATCTCTAACATGGAGAGCTATAATTCTCTGGCGAAGGGAAAGGTGAACCTAGTACAGGGGGACCCCAAGAGAAGGGAAGGTCAATTCGGTAACATTATGGGACCCCCTTCCCTGGCGGCCAATCAGGGAAAATCATGGGAGACCACATGTGCAGTAGCTTTAAAGTAATGCAACTACTTGTACATGCGCAGTAAAAGCCCACCAGAACTAGCCAGGAAGGATCCGCCCTATAAGAAAGAGTAGAGTCGCTCCAGTCCATGAGGTCAGTCTCTGCTTGGAGTTGGCCTGCTCCCGTGTTCTCTGCTATAAACTCTGGGTGTTCGGTTCAGTTCTTTGTCCCGATCACCAAGAACCTGGTTACCTGTGCCCACCTGTGACAGAGAATGGGGCACGTGGGCTGTGGGGTGAGGGGAGCAGTGAGAGGTGTGAGTGGAGGGGAAGGCTAAGCCAGAGGGAGCTCAGGATGGGGGGCAGGTGAAGCTCTCGCCTGGTTCCGGAGGAAGAAACTCGGGTGTGCCGTGAGGGCCCCGGGCAGGTTCCTCTCCGGCCCGAGACGGCGTGGGAGGGCGGTTAAGACTGACCCAGCAGTCCAGTAGAAATAAAGTATGACGTGTGTGGAGTTTTAAATGTTCTTAAAAAACAAATAAGACCCAGGATGAATTCATGTTAATAATAGATTTCATGGAACCCAACATGTCCCAAGTATTCTCATTTTAACACGTAGTCAGCATCGGAGGACCTGCACGAAGAAGTTCACCTTCCCTTTCTTGTGCTCAGCCCCCACCGCCCCGAGCGCATTTCCCAGCCACAGCGCGTCTATCTCGGCGAGGACGCGCGGCGCCAGTAGCCGCCCCAGCAGACGGTCCAGCCGCAGAGCGAGACCAGCCAGGGTCCGGGCCAGCTCCGTCGCTAGTGAGCTGCTTAACCTGGGCAGGTTCCTGCATCCGGCTGTTTCCTCGTCTGTGAAGTGGAAATAACAACACGGCCCACTTAGCAAGACTGTAGAGAGACTTGAATGTCAATACATTCAAAAGCACCCCAAACGATATGTGGTAACGATTATAACATAATTATGACTAATTATAATTATATAAGACATATAACAATACTTATAATACAATAACAATTATAATCATAACTGTTTGAAAACAACCCTCACCCCGGCACAGGTGAGGAGCCAGGTGGCGGGGCCAGGAGGGGTCGCAGGCAGACCAGCTGGGCATTGGCCGCTGGCTGCTTCTCGGCTGAAGAATTTCAGGGACAGGCGGAAGAGGATGTTTTTAAAACTGTGGTTTGCAGCCCAGAATATCAGCTCACCCCAGAACCCCCATGAGGGTTCATGAGGTCTTGGGATAGTTTTAAAGTCTGGATCCTCTCCCGTCTCTGTCTCAGCCCCCCAACCCCCATTTTTGGGGCATGTGGAAGGGACTCCGGAACTCATACCATGTGAAAACACTAATCAAAACACGAGCATTCCCCGTCCTGGAACCGAGGCTTGGGAGGGAGCACTGCTCATGTGCAGGAGTGGCGCGCAGGCAGATGTAGTTCAGTGGAAAGAAAATGGCCATCACACGGTGCAGGGTGCCCGCGACACCCAGCCCGGTCCTGCCCCAGCCCTCGGGCTTCCGCAGGCGGGCTTCCGCAGGCGCCAGCTTGGCCCCTCCGTGTGAAGGTCCTGGCCACCATGGCTCCGCCCCCCTCCCTCCTCATCCAGGAGCACACACCCCTCCTGCGTCCAGGCCTTGGGACTTGAATGGAAACACGGAGTTCACAGGGATTCTGAGGCAAAATAAACTCTCTCTCCTCTTGACCCCATCTGGACTGCCCCCCTCCCTCCCCAGAGGTGATAATTGCTGAGGGCTTAACACCTCTCCTGTATCTTTATAAGCCCGGTGCTGGGTGGGAGATGACGGAATTCCCAGCTCACTGCAGAGAACGTTTGCCCTGGGGGAGGAGGTGGAGAGGGGCGAGGTGGAGGCAGCAAGGCCCTGGACTGGTGCCGGGCTGGCTGACCGGCTGACCGGAGGGGAGTGGAGGGGGCCAGAGGCTTCTCCCCGACCCAGTCCCCATCTTTGCGGGTGGGGAAGCTCTGGCCTGGGTGGAGCTTCTTAGAGAAGGGGCGGGAGACTCCTCCGTTTAACTCTCCCAGACCCATGCCTGTCCCTGGCTCTCATTGCTCATCGGATGAAGATGCAACTTCTCTTCAGACTTGGCGGTGTTGCACGGGGTCCGTTCTCTGCCGTCCTCTCGGACACCATCTGGGGACCCACCTGGTTCTGGGAACTTCCACGAAGGACCTTTGCGTGTGCTGCCTCCTGCATCTCGACTCTGTTCTTCCCCTCCCCTCCTGACTTTCACCTCTCTGCCACGTTCTAGGTCCCAGTTCAAAAGTCACCTCTCTAGTGAAGATGGGAAATAATATTTGTGCATAGGACTTGTTAAATAAATTGTGGTGCAAGCGGTCAATGGAACACGAGGCAGTTTGGCAGAAGAATGAGAAGCTCTTCCTGTACGATTGGGGATGGTCTTCACGAAAAAATAAGTGGAAGAAAAGGCACAGAATGTCCCGTCTGCTTGGCTACCATTTATGTGAAAACAACCACTGTGTTCGGGGTCCCACAGAAGTAATGCCTGCTCCAGTGTGGTTGGAAGGGTAATAATATGGGTGTAACAATTTATAGTTGTAATTTGAACATTTCACCTAAAATGTCATTGGTGTGCTTGTGTATGGTGCTATTATGTTACAGAATTACTGGCTCATGATTTTGTAATAAAAGATCTCGCAATTAAAAAGGGCGGTGTTATTTGCGCCAGACTGTGTATATAACGTGTGCGTGTGTTCAGAACCATGTGCACACCTTGTATTTTCAGCGTGTTAAGTGACAAAGCAGATGACCAAGAGTCTATGTCAAGCGTGACCTAACTTTTACGCAAGGTCATACACACACACACACACACAACAAAACATCCATGTTAGGAGCAATTTCAGGGAACCTCTTCTTCCGTCTTCTGTACTTTCCTTTTTGATGTTTTCCCCCAATTATGTTGCCTGTATAATCTGATATCATCAAAAACTAAACAAGACACAGAGGGCCGTGCAGCCTAGACGTGACGTGTGCAGATTCCAAGCCGATTGCCTCAGCTGGAATCCTGGCTTGCTGCTCACTGGCTGTGGGACGTCAGGCACGTGACTCAGCCTCTCTGTGCCTCTGTGCCTCAGTCAGTGAGATGGGTGTGATGATAACAGGGCATAGCCCGTAGGGTGCTTGTCCTCACCAAGTGAATGTGTGCATGTGAAAGCACATGTTAAGTGTCACAGCAGTGCTTGTTATTTTTGTTATTTAAAAAATATTATATGCAAGTATGGTGCCTACTTAAAGTATACATAAAACCAAAAGTATACATTATCACTCTTAAAATATATATGTATGTAGACTGTATATACTTGTATGAGAGAGTATGATTTAATGTAAAATGTACTATTTTGATTTATTTTTTATCCTTGCTCAGGGACATACTTTTTCATTGCTTAGAAAAAGAGAGAGTGAGAGAGAGAGGAGAAACATCATCATGGATTGGTTGCTTCCTGTACACCCGCAACCAGGGATTGGAACCTGCAACCTTTCGGTTTATGGGATGACATTCCAACCAACTGAGCCACACTGGCCAGGGCTAAAATACTTATTTTTTGATGTGCATTTTATACTGTTTGACGTACATGCTTGTAACTTGCTTTTCACTTAACATACCAGAGCTAGAAGGTGTTCGGGCATTCCCCGCCCCAGCTTCCCCCTCGGAGGCAATCAGTGTCTACCCGGAAACATTCTATGCACATATGACCAAGCGTGCACACACATGTACACACGCAGACCTAAAACACCCAGCTCTTCTCCCCTAAGCAGATCCCTTAGTGGGAATGCCCTCCGCCCAAAGCATGGAATCTCATCTGTTCTTGCATGGCGCCACAAGCCCTGGGGACAGACAGGGGCCCGCCCCTGGACACCCGGGCCACCTCGGAGCTGGGGGACATCTATGCCAGCGGCACATGCTCTGAGTGCAGCAGCGTGGCTGGCGGATGCGGTTGCTCGGCCTCCGTGGAGAAGGCCGTGGGAGGCTCTGGAGCATCTGCCCCGGCGTCCTCCCACGGAGCCCTGGCCCTCGCCCGGGCGCGCGCTGACTCAGTGTGACAACTGGCTGAGCCGCTTTGATTAATTAAATGTTTCAGCCGAATTTGCAAAACGTCGTCTCCGGCAAGTCCGCATAACGCCAGCCACACCGGGCTAATTAGCCTGACAGGTCGCCTGGCTGGTGTGCCGGCACCCCGGCTCCTGTCAGGCAGGCTGGGGAGGCTGGTTTCAGCAGGGAGGGTGGGGTCTGGGGTTCGGCTCACGTGCCGTTTGGGACGGCATGAAGAAAAAGAATCCCTCCTGAACATGCAGTCACTTTGTGTGTGTGTGGGGGGCATGCTCGGTGCTGAGTATTTTCCAGGCCTTCCCATCTCATGGTGATAAAGACTTTTCTAGTTGCCAGGCTAGAGAACCCAATACCGGTTGGTTTGTGCCAAAAAGACGTAGTTTACAAATCACATCCTTGTCAGTCGTTATTGGCTCCTGCGATTGAAAAGTCCCGGGGTGGGCTGGCTTCAGGAATGACTGGATCCAGGGCCCATTGTCCTCAGGACTTGGCCGATACACTCGCTCCTGCGTTGACATGCTTCTCCCGTAGTGCCCTCCAAGGCCAGGGATGGCTGCCACCACTCCAGTTCCCGGAGCGGCGGAGCCAGAGTGTCTTTCCCAGAAGCTCTAGCAACGTCTCCTTCTATCTCATCGTCCCTCAGAGAGACGGCTGTGTGTCCGTCTGCTACTCAAGCACTGTGACCGGGGGATGCGTGTTGCTGGTGGCTTAGGCTAATTGGGGCCCATTCTCACAGCCGGGCTGTGAAGGGTCACCCCACCCAAACTATGTGGGTAACAATGGGGGGGATATTTCCCAACGAAATCCAGAGTCTTGCTTTCCAGCCGTGTGTGTGGGTATGACTGGCAAACAGCAGACACGCCGACAATGGAGGAGGGTTAGAAAAAGCCCCACTTTTGCGGCTGAGAAAACTGAGATACGGGAAGATGACCTTAGGTGCCCGGAATGAGGCGGTAGGTGCGGGCTTCGGTTTCAAGTCGGCCTGGCTCCTCAGCCTGTGGCCCGTCGCGGCCCCGGGCCGCCTTCCCGCCTCGCCCTGCGGTGCCCACCGGCTCTGCCCGTGGTCCTCACCCACCGGCCTCCATCCTTCCCTCTCTGCGGAGCTTGTTGTTGTTGAGCGGTGAGGTGCACCATCAGGGAGAGTTCCCGTTGGAGGTAATTTCCTTACCGGGTGCGCCACCGAGATGGTCATTTGTAGATTACTGAGTGTGTAAATCATGTCATTTATATGCTAAAGCACATGATAAACATAATGACCATGATGGCAATAGTACTACTGCTACCTAAGAATGGTCTTGTGCCAGGCACTGTAGTAAGTATGTCTATGTTTAATTCCCAAAGAATCTCTATAATGCAGAGGTAGTCATAATGTAATCTTACCATTATTATGCCAGTTAAACTGTGACACAGTTAAAGAAAGAGAGGTACAGAGAGGTTAAGTACCTAGCCGAAAGCCACACAGCTAGAGAGTGGCAGAGCAGGGGTTCACACCCAGCCTGTCTGACTCCACACCGTAATAGCGTCTCTCACCCCAGTGAGCTTGCGGTTGCATTGGCATTACTGCTCAGGATCAGGCGAAGTGAAGGGGGGGAAGACTTACAGAAAAATAAAAATAAATCTTGGTGCTGTGGCTTGTGCTGGGGGAGGCATCAGGCATGACGAGTAGATTCAGATTCACGGAGACATGAGAACGATCATTCAGGGCCCTCCACGCAAGGGCCCAAATCCCTTTTGTAGAACAGCAGAATCTTTGGGGGGTATATTCCAGCCCACCATGATTTCCTGTCCCCAGCTAAGGGCCCTGGAGGCCATTTAGCGCCTGGTCAGTCCGTACCCGTTGGCCATCTCCTTTAGACCAAAGTGGTTACCTTACGGCAGCGTTGTCGGTCAGAGTTCTTTCCCTGAAAATTTGGGGTCGGTAGAGAGGAAATAAAAGGTGTCCCTAAACACACTCACTCACACGCATGCTGACTCAGTCTCAGTTTTAGGGGTGGGCCACTGACATGCTATCCTGAGCCTGGTGGGGTGGTCCGCCTCCTATGCCGCAGAAGCCCCCCGGGGTCTGTGTCCACGAAAAGGGAGGGGATGGAAGAGGGAGGGGGTGAAGCCGGCCTGCAGGGAGAGACAGGGACGAGGGTGCAGAAAGTGCCCCGAGGGCCGTTTTTCCTGTTCTACGCCTCCGCAGGCCCAGTTGGATGCATTCCAGCCTTAAGTTCCTTAAGACTTCCTTTGCCCTTTGTAGTACATGTTGCCTAAGAAATGGCGATCAGATTTCTGTGGCTTCCAAGCACATCCGTCTAAGTTACCCACCTGGCTCGGCCTTAAACGCCCAGCTTCTCTGCCCAGACCTGGGTCAAGTCCCTGGGGCGAAGGACTTACTCAGGGGGCATCCTTTCCCAGCAGACCCTCCCTCTGACCTTCAGGCTCTGCCGGAGCCGTGCATCCAGGCAGCGACCCACAGGAGCCCTTGCCATGGGGGCCGGGTGAACCACCGTGGAGTTCTCAGCCCCCAAGGTCAGCGAAACCTAGCGCAGTGGTTTCCCTGGTCAGCAGCCCAACTGCTCGTTTTCCCAGGCCGCCCGAGTAACGCTGATTCCGAGCCTCAGACGTTTGCCGCGGAAGCCTGTCTCTGCTCCTGGGCGCCCTGGGGCCTTGTTAAAGCTCTCCCCAGCTCGCGGAGTCAATGTCCACTCTCAGAAACGGCCCCTCTCGCAGTCCAGGCAGGGGGGCGGGCACGACTCAAATCCCTGGCGTTGCTGCCGGAGCCTCACTGTCTCTCTTTAGGGTTGATAGTTAAAAATTCATGGTTATTTTCAAAGGGGAAAAAATGCTTAAGCTGCTTTCCTCCTCACAAACATTCCCCTTTTTGATTCAAAATCAAAGTTTTGTCTAGACAGGCGAGGGCTTTTTGCTGACCTATCTTGCCAGCTCAGAAACCTTGAGGTTTTCCAAATGCAACACCCCCGCCCCTGCCGGGCGGCCAGGCTCCAGCTCCAGGTTCCTTTCAGACACGTCCCGGAGGGGTTCGGGGAAGAGCTCGTCGGGCGGAGAAGCCAGGGATGGCCACTGGCAGGTTCTCCCTTTGGTGCCGCCATCTCCTTCACAAGTTCTCTGCTCTGGCAGCTGTGTTAACGCTGCTGGCACAGCGGAACGCGATTTCGTGTTTGAGCAACTATAAAACTCCCCCAGCTGCTCTCCTTATTTCTCCTTCCCCTCCTCTACTTCCGTCTGGTCTCCTCATCCAAGTAGTAGGTGTCCACTGGAGAAAAATTAGAAATTGAACAAGCACTAAAGAAAATAGCTACCCCTTCCCACAATCTTCTGACTCTACAGAGTTTCTTGAAGTATATACACACATATTCCTGCATTTGCGTATATCGGTGTCTCCTAATTTATCCCAAAGTTTTGGAGCTTAAGCCGTAAGAATGTATCGTCCAGTAGCTTCTGCGGGTCGGGAGCTGGAAGGCAGCTTGCTCCCGCAGTGGTGGCTCGGCGTCTCTCGGGAAGGGGGCGTCTGACGTGGGCTGGCGCCGTGGTCCCGTCCGAGGGCTCCGCTGGGGCTGCGGGCTCTGTTGCCCGCATGGTGCCCTCGCCTGGCTGGCCAGGCCGTGCTGGCTGCGGTGGGCAGGAGACCTCGGTTGCTCACCGGGCGGCCCTTCCTTTCCATAGGCCACTTGCGTGTCCTCACCACACGGCAGCTGGCCCCGCCCAAGGTGAGTGATCTGGGAAGGGGCCACGCGGAAGGGGCAGCGACACTGTTGACTTTGTCTCCAAGTCGTACGTCATCACTTCTGCCGCGTTCTCCGGGGCACACAGACCGGCCCTGATGCAGTGTGGGAGAAAACCACCTGGTGCTGAGGATGCGAGGGTCACCGAAGACCATACTGGTGGTTGGCCACCATTATATAAATATGTGACATCATGTAACACCCAGACATCTTTTTTTTCTTTACAAAATAAAAACGGCACTGTAGCGTATATACTAACTTACCAGCCATGAAAGGGGGTCACATGTTTTCCTCTCCATCCCTTTTGGCTTCTTGAATTTTCCATCCCTTGGATAACCCACTTCCTGTAGGGAAGCCCCTCAGTTTCAGAATTCCCAGAGTGGGTTCTGGCCCTGTGACTGGGCCGTGGCTGCCACTGCGGACCATGGCTCTGTGCCGGGCCCGTGGCGCCGGGGACGAGCACACAGGGGCAGGGTCTGGGTCTGCCCCGAGCGGGTCATCGCTCCAAGAAGGGGTACGACAGACTCTCGGGAGCCCTCGCGCACTCCTGGGGGTAGGAAAAGGCCTCCTTGAGTCAGCAGCGCTTCTAGGCTGAGATCGGAAGCATAGACGGGGGTTGGGCACGGGGGAAGTTCCTGGCATTCCCGAGCTGGAGGAAGGGGCCAGCTCTCTGGCCGGCTACCATTAGGGGCATCCGCCTGCCTGGCCCGATTGGGCCACTTGCTGTCCTTTCTGTGTGCTGGCACTGAGTTTCCTTTTGCTTCCAGCCATCTATCACCAGTTGCACTCCGTCCACAGACACTTCTGAGCCCCAGTTGGCTTTGCAGCTCAAGTGGCCACGACTCCAGGAGAGGAATATCATAACCACGTCGGGCTCTTGGCTCCTGTGCGAAGAGGCCTAGAGAACACGGGGAGGCCGGCCAGGGAATGTCCATCTATCCATCTTCTATTTCCTCCCATGTGTCCTGAGCACCTGCTCAGGGGCCAGCTCTCTGCTAAGCACCAGAGCGGGAGGCAGCCCCACAATCGAGTCAAACACGCTCTCTGTTCTCGAAGAACCCACAGTCTGACGAGGGAGGGAGGGGGCAACCAGAGAAAAAATTAGTGGATATTGCAACGCACACAGGGAAGGAAGAGGAGGGAGTGAGGGACTGACTGCCTCTAGCCATCAGACAGGGTTTCTTAGCGGAAATGGCGTGGTCCAGGGTATTGAGGAATGAGGAGGGATTTTCCAGGTGCAGGAGGGTGAGGTATTCCAGGCAATGAAAACAGAATATAAAAGGGTAAAGCTGAGAGAAAAAAGAAACACGTTAAGCATGTCACAGAGACTCGTGGCTTCAGTGTAGGGCGCCCAGAGTCCAGGGCGCCCAGCTGGGAGTGTGCGAGAAGGAGGTGGCAGGGCGGGAAAGGGCCAGATCGTGAATGGCCTTACTGAGCAGGCTACAGAGTTTGGACTGAGATATGTTGGGTTATTAGAAGAGGGGGCTTCGGCTTCGACATCCTGATCCGTGTTTTAGAATGATCAGTATAGCTGTTCTGCATAGGAGGGCTTCCTTTATTTATTCAACAAGCATGTACTGAGTGCCTTCTCTCTGTCAGGCATTGTACTAGGAGCTGGGAGTAGCTGTGAACCCTACCTTTTCAGAGCTTTTATTCTCAGGTAGGAGAAAAGTAATAAATGAGAAAAATATATACACACACACGTGTGTGTGTGTGTGTGTATATTTATATATGCTAAGTGCTGTGAAGGAATAACAACTTTGGGGTTCTATTCAGATGGTCCAGAGCTGGCCCGGGGTTATGTGGGGACAGGAGGAGTATCTCAGGAACGATGTCCTTTGAGATGAACTTACTGTCCCTGGAAGGAGATGGGATTGAGTGGAGAAGCTGGAAATTAAGGGAAAGTGAGGTGAGTTATGCAGGGGATGGGCAGGGGGAGAGGCAGGGGAGGGTGGTGCATCCAGGGTCGGACGTATGCAGTCCAGGCCGTCTGTGGCAGGAACACACTGTATGTGCCCTTAGTTCTGATTTATTTTTCTCATGGCCACACAGCTAGACTACATTTCCCAACTTCCCTTGCAGTTAGGTGGGGTCACGTGACTGAGTTCTGTCCAATGAGATAGGGGCAAGAGAGACAAGGTCCCTTCTAGGCCTGGACTCTAAAACCTCCCATGCAATTTTTAATGCTTTTCTTTTGCTCACCTGCCAGCCAGATGCCCAAGATCCAACAGGGGATCCTGAAGCTCCAGAACACGTTTGCTCCACTACTGTGTTGTGGACCATGTCCTTCTTGTCGTGGGGGCCGTCCTGTGTATCCAAGGACATTAAGCCCACACCTCTGGCCTGCAGCAGCGAGGTGCCATTTGTCCCTGACTCCAGTTGGGACAGCCACACATATCTCCCGACTCCGCCAGACGTCTGTCCCCTTCAGAGGCGCTCTGCCCTGGAGGACGAGGCGGGGGGCTTCCTGGGTCCTCCGCTGACCGTGTGGGGAAGAGCTCGCTTTGCTGGCCCTCATCGGACTTTGACACGAGTGAGGAATAAAGCTGGACAATGTTAAGCCATAGAGATTTGGGGTTTTTTTTTTTTCCTAGGAGCTTAACCCACCCTCCTACACCGTTCGTTCCCATGTGGAGCTGGTCCAGGGCTGGACTAGAGTGGCGGACTTCAGAAATACGACCCGTCCGAGCTGTGAGAGCCCGAAATGACCCAGACAGGGAGACGAGACAGGGCCTGAATTCTCGAATACTAGGCAGTAGGAGATGTTACCATGTGGACAAAGGAGGAGGGGGGTCCCCGACAGAGGCTGAGGGCAGGAGGTCAGAGGACAACCAGGAGAGGCTGGTTCCGTGGGTGCCGGCGGAGGGAAGACCGGAAGCCCAGGGGGGAAGGAAGGTTAGTTTCAGAAACGAGTCCGGGCTGCTGGCTATCAGGTTAAATCTGGAGATTAAGAATCAGGGCAAAGAAATAACAATCACCGTGGAACGAAGGTGTCAGAGGTCAGGCAGCTGGTTCCAGGCTGGGAACAACCCTTGCTCCGGAGACAAACCACTCCACTGTCTAGGCCTCGCCTCTTTCTCCGCCAGAGAGGGCCGTTTTCGGCTCCGCAGGACCAACGAAGCCAAACCCGTATAAGGCTTTAATCTGGCTCCCACCCGCTTGCAGCCCTGCCCTGGCCCCCCGAAGAAAGGTGTTGTATAAATAAAAAACACTGTCATTACAACGTGCTCGACAAGTGTTTGATAAAGATCAGAGGAAGGCTGGGACCCTTAATGGCCACTCCGGGGGTGGGGGGTGGCGCTGATTCCATCTTTGTGTTTCAAGAAACGTTTGCAAAGGAAGCCATGTGGCAGAGCCTCGCCGGGACGGTTTTAAAAATGAAGGAAATACCCCATTTCCTGATTGTAGGAAAATATGGGTGGGACAAGCCTTCAATGAGCCGGTCGTGGCTCTGACTTTGATGTCCGATGAATGACAATTATCTCCAAGGCAGGAACACAATGTAATGAACTCGCCCCACTTTTCCATGAAAAACAAAGGCACCGAGGGGGCCTTGAGTTGGAAAACAAAGGGGCTCCGGCCGGGGAGGCTTCGAGCTGGAGGACTTGGGGCTGGCGGCGGGGGTGGGGCGCTCCTCAGTGGAGGCTAAAGGCCGCTGAAGACCCAGGGGCTGCCGGCCCCAGGGCGGGCTCGGGCTGGAGTCTGCAGCCGCGGCTGTGTGGCCGCTGTTGAATTTAGCAAATGCTGATGGAGGGCCTACTGTGTGTCTGTCCCTGGGCCTGGGTCTGTCTCTACAGAGCTCAGTAGGGAGGTTCACAGCCCTAATGGGCTTGATAGTCAGAACACATGGCACCTTCCAACCAACCAACCTTCCTTCCTTCCTTCTTCCTTCCTTCTTTCCTTCCTTCCCTCCCTCCTTCCCTCCCTCCTCCTTCCCTCCCTCCCTTTTTCCCACCTTCCTTTTATCCAACATTATTTACTGAGCACCTACTGTGCGCTAGGCGCTGAGCTGGGTACCGGGACACGATGATGAACCTGGCAGTTGGGTTCTGCCCTCACGGACACCGGGAGGAGACAGCACCCACTGGATGAGACCTACGAGGAAGTACACTGAGGGGGCGCAAAGAGAATTATGGGTGGTGAGAGGTGGACAGTAGTAAAATTGTCGGAAGAAGTCGGGACCCATCCCACAGGGGAGGTCAGGTTTCAGGGACAGACGAGGGGTGATACGTCAGCTGGGCTTCGGAGGGCAAAGAGGAGCCGCCAGGTCGACGGGATGAGGGAAGGGTGTTCCAGGCAGAGGGAACAGCCAGGCAAAGGCCTGGAGTCTTGAAACCATGCACAGTTTGCAGCGATTACAAACAGTTTAGGACCTCTGGGGAAGAAAGTTCAAGAAACAGTGGAAGAGGAGCCGGGGGACGATCAACAGGGTCAGGTCACAGAGGGCTTTTCTGACCAAACTGTGAAGTTTGTTCTGAAGTTAATCGGGAGCCGGTGAAGGCTTGTGAGCAGGGAAGCGGCCTGATCAGGCCTGTGTTTGGGAGAAGCCGCCTGGCCCCTGAGCAGGGGACAGCCCGGGAGAGTGAGACCAGAGGGCGGAGTCCAGAGACGGTCCCAGAGGGCGTGCGGGTGGGGGACAGGGGTGCTGTGTGGCCGGAAGAGTGGAGTGAGGGTCCGAGCCCTCGTTCCGAAGCTGCTGACTTCCTGCCTCGCCTCTGGCTTGGAATAACTGCCTCAGTCCTTGCCACCGCACGGTCAGTACGCAGCCGTGAGCGAGACGGTCAGAGTCACGGACGGGCGGCTTACTGGGGCCTGGGGCTTGACTGGGGTCAAGAATGGCATCCAGTACCCAGCTTCTCCATGGAGTCGCGTGGCTTCGCGTGCACGTGTAGGTGTGAGCCCGGGCACACCGCCAGGGGGCACACCCAGGGGATACCAACTTCACAGGTGAAAGCCAGCCGCCAGTGGGTTTCGCAAGTGAGGCCGTCAAAAAGGAAGGGAAGGCAAAGCTCATTGGTTCAGAGCATCAGTGTGGAAGACACGTAGTTCCAGCCTTTGTCTTTTAGTAGTTGTACAGCTTTGGGGAACCCTCTTCCTCTTTCCGAGCCTCAGTCTCCCTCATCCGCAGAACGGGCATACATGTGGCCCACAGTAAACACTCAGTATTTCCTGCTGTTCGGTGTGTGCAGTCTTGAAAAACAAGATGTCATTTGGGCGCTTTTTTTATTTCTTTCTATCGTACTCTTCAGTTTTCTCATGTCACCGTTTTCCCCCAATCAAGTCTCACACTCAAAAGGAGTCTTCAGCGATGCCTGGTACACTCCTCTGTGAACAGGGTGCGGCGTCGAGTTCGGTTGGAGCCTTTCAACCTGTAGAAGCCAAGGTTCTCTAGAGAAACAGAACAACAGGGTGTGTGTGCGTGTGTGTGTGTGTGTGTGAGAGAGAGAGAGAGAGAGGGAGAGGGAGAGAGAGAGAGGGAGAAGCTTGACTTTAAGGCAGCGCTCACACCTGAGCTGTAGGACCGTTTGGTCTCACGTGGCAGAGGCGGGAACCGACGTGCGGAGATCTCAGGGAGTCGGCCGGTTCGCCCAGTGTGCTGTGCGTGGTCTCCTGCCTTCTTCCTCTGGGCCTTGCCGAACACATACAAGGGGACGCCAGCCATGGGTCCTAAGGAGAGACCCGGGAAGGGGGGGGTCCTGTCCCAAATTGCAGCTGCGTCATGGCAGCTGTGTGGCTGCAGAGAGACATCTGCGGTTTATGCGCACCCTGCACGCACCCTGGTAATAGCGCTCTGATTTCCCTTTGGGGGGGCCGGCCCTCCCCGTATTTTCTGTCTTCGAAGTTCAAGGGGAACGGACTTAATTTCTGGTCCAGGTTTGACTAATCAGCGCATTCCAGCCCCTGGACCCCAGTGATAGAGTCAGGGCTGGTCATGTGACCCGAGGAAGTCCAGTGGGGACCAATGGCCCTTGGACTCTGGCTGGAGTGTTAGGACAGGAGAGCTCTCTTTCTCAGTGCAGTTCCCGAACTGGTCAGAGATCTGTTGGGAGCTGCTGGTGCGCATCCTGGGACACGGGCTCACGTACGAATGACGTCAGGACAAGCAGGGCCGAGAGATGGAGAGGGGCTGGTTCATGCCGGCCTGTGTCGGCTTCTCTGTCTGGGCGAGGGGTATCTGTCCGTTCCAACACTCCGGCCGCACCTGGCCAGGGTGAGAACAAGGGAATGAGGACGCTGGGAAAGGCGGGTGACGGGCTGCTCTGGGTCTTCTGCCCCTGCCACCTTCCTGTCTGGCAAGGACCCTGATAAAAATGACCGGAACTCAGGGGATCCCACTGGGGGGTTAGAAGGTGCATCTCCCCCCCCCACCCCCCGCTTTCCCTCCCAGACCTCAGTTTTTCCTCCTACAAAATGGGTATGCCTGCACAGTGCAGCCGCTCTGGTCGGGCGGTGTGTTAATTTCTATGACTCTTGTCTGTGTCTGCTCCCGAGCTTCCGGAAAACTGCAGGCTCTTCCCAGCCAGGCAGTAGCACTCGGTGTGCATTGAGCATTGTGCCAAGCACTCACTACCTCCCTGAAGTCTCCAGGCTCCCGCCCCATAGGAAGACGCCGTGACTATCCCCGTTTTGCACACGGGGGGATGCTCGTCTGGGAAGGAAGGGCATGGCCAAGGTCACGTGAGGGGTCCACTGAAGGTGAGCCATGACTCGACTCTTAAAGAGATCTTGCTTCCGCTCCGGCTGGTGTTGCTCAGTGGTTAGAGTGTTGGCCTGCAAACCGAAAAGGTCGCTGGTTTGATTCTCAGTCTGGTCACGTGCCTGGGTCTGACCGGGTCTCCAGTCGGGGGCGCTCGAGACGCAACAGAGCAATGTGTCTCTCGCACATCGACGTTTCTCTCCCTCTCTTTCTCCCTCCCTTCCCCTCTCTCTATAAATAAATAAATAAATAAAACCTGAAAGAGTTCCTGTCTCCAAATGGTTTTCTTCTTTTTATATGTTCCTCGCCTGATGGCTGAGCTGGTTGCTTATTCCCGTTTGACAGTCATGGAAACTGAACTTCCGCAAGGGGCAGGGAACTAGCCAAGGCTACAGAGAGGAGGAGGAGGATCCCCATCACTGACATCCCGGGGAGCCCTTAACTGGGTCACAGTCGCATCCAGTGTAGGAGAGGGTGATCCCACTCTCATCTCCATTTTACAGAGGGAGAAACTGAGGCTCACAGAACGAAGTCACTGAACCCAAGTGACACAGCCTCTTAGGCTGGCATCAGGAGTTGGATCTAGGCAATTGGATGCCACGGCCCATGTTTTCAAGCACTGTCCTTTCCAGAAATAGGATCTGAACCCCGTCCCAAGCGCCTGGGACCACACGCCGTCCTGCTCTCTTGAAAGAAGCTCTTCAGCGAGGGCAGGGGGCGCTGGTGTCCAGCAGCCCGACTTCATTGTTCCCCACTTGGCAGCGTCCCCGGGGCAGGTACATAGAGGTGATGCCATCATTGTTTGTCCCCAGTCCTAATGACTTTCGTCTCTTTGTGTCTTGGGAGCCAGGCCTTGCCCCTGGGAAGCGGGCCTGTGGTCTGAGAGGCACCAGCTGCCTCCCCGAACAATGGCCTTTGTTCTTCACACTTTCCCTATCAAAGCCTCGCAGCAGGGATGGCCTTCAGAGGCGATGGATGCTGATAATTCCTGTGCCGGAGCCTGGGGGGCGGGGCAGGAAAGGAGGGGTCAGGTGTAACTTTGACCCAGTTAAATCACTCCGGGCTCCCCTGTCCTGCTTTAGTAAGAACAACTCTATGAATAGCCTGGGCCATTAGCTCACCACTCTTGTGTGGATTGTTCTCGTGTTATCTCCTGGGGAGAAGCGAGTCTGGAAATGATATTGGTGGGCTGGGGACAGCAGGAACTGCAATAATAGTAATAGTGGTGACGGCGGTGATGATGGCGCAGGCTATATTTGTCACGCACTTACTACTGCGCTCCGGGCACTTGAAGTATTTTTGATGTACGGCAACGTTTCATTCTAGCAATGGCCCTGGAAGGTAGATTATGAGGCGTATTTTTCAAATGACGGCGATGAGACTCAGGGGGGATAGATAACTCACTCTCCCAGGACCCTGGTGCTGGGCCTTGGACCCAGGTCTCTGCTGGCCCAGGCAGAGTCCGCCCTCTCTCAACCACGAGATTCAGGTGGGCCTCTGTAGAACCAGACAGAGATGGGGCACGGTGGGCACACTGGGGTCCGCTGTTGGCCAGGCCATGTGGCCTCAGATGTGCAGCCTCCAGTCCCTGAGCCCCTTTCTCCTCATTCATAAAACGGGGTGCTCTGATGCTCGCATGCCAGTCAGGGTCCCTGTGGAGGCTATAATCTACCTATAGAGGGGTGGGCGGGGTTCAGCGGACAATGGAGGGGAACCGAGGCACCCAGAGTTACGCAGCAGTGGGAAGCTGTCACCCTCTGTAGGCGGAAGGGGCGAGACACGAGGAAGTCGGCTTTCTGGAGCCTGGCTAGGGCTGGTGTCCTGGTGGACGGGCCACCTGGCAGGAGCTGTGGCTGGGCAAGGACACGTCCCTGCCAGTGATATGTCCTCAGTGGGGGAGGACATAGGGGAGAAGTAGCCCACCCCCGCTTTTACCCTCAGATCTCCTGCCAGTGCTTCCCTTTGGATGACCCCAACCAGAAGCCAGAGCACAAGGGATCCTGGGAGATGGAGTCCATGGGGTAGGGGTCAGCTTTTGGGACAAAGAAGGACGGGGCTGGTGGGAGAGGGCACATGGAGAATAACCAGGTCCCACCCTCAGGGTCCCTGCGAAAGGGGAACAGTGTCACTTACGTGTGCACCTGGTCCGTGGGAGGCCGGTGACCAACCATTCAGTTCTGTTACGAGGAAAGACACGGGCGGGGGGATTTGCTGGAGCTCCAAGGGGCTCTCTCTTCACAAGAAGCAAAATGGCATTCTGGGAAGGGGGTGGGTTCTGGGTTCAAATCCCGCTCGCCCGGCTACTGGTCGTATGACTTCTGGGAACTTATTGAACGTCCTAGTGCCTCAGTATCCTCACCTATAGTATGAGTAGTACCTGCATCTCCCAGGGGCTCGGAAAGAACCGAAGGCGTTAAACAGGGGAAGCTCTTAGAAGAGCGCCCGGCCCCTGGTCAGCTCTCAGTACATGCTGGCTCTTGTTATATTTCTAGATGCTTCCTTTCAAGAAAGGCTGTCAGACAAATCAGCTACGCACAGCGAGATGTGTTTTTCTTAGTCTAAGAAGTAGGTATTGATTGGGGGCCAGAGACGGGAAGCCTGTTTGGATCAAGTGGCTCAAGGAAGGCCTCTCCGAGGAGGTGACATCTGAGCCGAGACCTGAGGGAGGAGGGAGAAGCCCCCAGGCCTGGAGAGGAGGGGTCCAGGCCGCAGGGACGGCGGGTGCAAAGGCCCTGGGGCAGAAGGCATTTGGGATGTTCAAGGAAAAGCAGGAAGACCGTGGAGCCAGGGATAAAGCTGGAAGCGGGTGTCAGAGAAGTGGTCCCGGAGGCCGGTGTAAGGAACCTGGATTTTCTTCCAGTGAGACGAGAAGCTTCTACAAGGGTGTTGTGCTGAGAGGGGACTCGACCCCGCGCTAGTCTGGTCTCCCAAGAAGCGGACACCAGGGTGGGATTGAAGGTACTAGACTTAGCCAGGAGGAATGCCTGACTGGCAGGAACTAGACGGGGAGGCAGGCCGGGCTGGGAGAGCTGTTGGGTGGCGATGCAGGTCGGAAACCTAGCGGAGCAGATGGGGAGGGAAGACCGGAGGGCAGCGGCTCTGGCTGCTCTGCAGCCCAAGATTCGGCAAAGTCATGGAGGGGCCCTGAGCTACCAGAGGAATCCGTGTCTCCCAGGAACACCTCGCATTGGGGTCCTGGCCATTTTCAGACCCTGGCTGGAATCCGGACCCCTGGAGCCACGGCCTGTAGGCTGTGTGGCCCCCCAGCCAATGCAGGGGGGCCCTCAGAGCCCAGCAGCTGACATCCATTATGCTTTTCGTAGTCGGTAGTTTGAGAGCTGTGTTCTCACCTGGTGCCACCCAACTGCTTGCATTTTGGACTTGCACTTGGATTATGCCAAGAAGGCTGGCTGTGGGCAGGCGGGAGTGAGAGGCATGTTGACCGTGACCGGAGGCCGTGACTCCAAGGGCCCGCACAGGTGACCCCAGATGGAACTCGGGAGGGAAGCCATGGAGAGGGGCGTGCGTCCCAGGGAGCCAGGCAGGTCCTGCCCGGCTCCGTCCCTGCCCGCCCAGCCCCCGACACCCCCCCAAGCCCCCTGTCTCCCCAGAGGAAGTCCAGCCTGTAGCCTGGCTTCCTGCTATTATTCCGTCTTTACAGCCTGGACCTGATTTGGGTGTTACTCTCTTGCTAAGAATATGCCCTGACACTTGAAAGGAACCTTTATTATTGTCCAAATTTGTGAAGAATTAGTTGTTGCCTTTTTTTTTTCCCTTTCCTTTCTCCCCTGTCTTCCCTGCAGGGTCAGGCTGGAGCCGGGTTATTGTTGTTAAATTTAGACCTGGAACTATATTGGGCCCGGCCGGTGTCCCCAAGCTTTCACTTCTTCAAACAGGAAGGAAGGCCCCAGCTGGGGCGTCTCGGAGCGCCAAGAAGCTATTCAGACGGCCTCGGGGCGGTGTGTTTCGGCAGAAACTGCTGCATGTGCGTGGGAGGGACCGGGTTCAGGGAGTGTCTCTGTGTAGTCGAATGGAAAGATTTTGGGCCCCCCTCCCCGACCTTTTGGGTACCCCAGTGAGCCAGATCTGCATAGGAGGAGGGAGCTATACAGCGTGGGTTCAAATCTCAGCTCTGCCACTTTCCGGCTGTGTGGTTTGGGGCAGGGAACATCTGCTCAGTGTGCTCACTGCCTTGGTTTTTTCCATCTGCAAAATGGGCATAATGATATTACCCGTCTGTTAGGCCTGGCTGCTGGTGGATTAAATGAGATAGCACGCAGGCACGGTTTAGCACAGTGCCAGGCGCCTCCATCCTTAACCTACGTTAGCCGTTCTCACTCCCTGGGGGTTCACCGGCCGGAGGGGCTTACACAGAACACGTCAAGGAAGGTCTCAGAGATAAAAAGGATCCCATGGTAGAGCCTTCAGTGGTCCATTTAATCATTCTTACTAGTTTATTAAGTGCTACCCAGTAAGAGACTAGTTAAGAAACCCCAGCTGCTATGGAGAGAGCCTCTCTGATGCCGATGGTGCGCTTTCTGCTCGGCCGGCGCGGAGCGGACTCCTGCCTCTCGGAGAGACGGTGGAGCCGTGCGTGAGAGCACGGGCTGGGGACCAGGTCGCCCGGGTCACAGTCCCAGCTCGGCCCTTAGCAGCTGTGTGGTGTTGGGCAAGTTACTTCGCCTCTCTGAGCCTTCGTTTCCTCGTCTTTAAAATTCTGGTAATTTGTTGATACTTTCAGGAATTCATTTCCGTAAAGTGCCAAATACTTAAGAGAGCATTTGCTCTCATTTCATCAATTATTTCATGCAAACACCTCCATTTCCCGAGAGCTACCACGACTCCTGTCTTACAGATGAAGCAGCTGAGGCTCAGAGTGGCCGAGGGAGCTGCACGAGGTCACGGCATTCGGCGCCTGTCGCCTCCTCACGAGTTCCTCCCCCAGAAGCCAGCAGCTTGACAAAGAAAACATTCGCTGTCTCATCATTTCTCTGGGTCAGGGACTTGGGAGCTGCTCCGCTGGGTGGCTGGAGCCGAGGGTCCCTCCCAAGATTGCAGCGCGGAGGTCCACAGGGACCGCCGGCCTCGGAAGGCTCGGCTGGGCCGGAGAATCCATTTGCAAGACGGTGGCCGCAGTGGCCGTGCCCAGGAGGCCAGCGAAGGGGCCGTATTCCCGCAGAAGGGTCTGCCTCAGGCCCCCCTCTTCGCCTGGGGGAGCTCCTTGTCTTGGGGCAGCAAACCCCGATTTCCACCTGGCGTTCCTTCTGTGTGCGTGTCTGTGTCCAAACCTCTTGTTTGTATGAGGACGCGCGTCGTACGGGATTGGAGACCAGTCCTCCAGGATGACTGCATCTTAACTAATTATGTGTGCAACGGCCTATTTCCAAATAAGGCTACATTTTGAAGTTCTTGGACTTAGGACTCCAAGTTATAAAATTCGGAGGCAGGGGGAGTGGTGCATAATTCAACCCACAATCAGAGGAAGCGGGCACATTGTTCGGAAGTGTTTATCCCAGAGTGAACAGAGGCAGTAAGTGGTGGAGGTGGGATTTGAACCCGGGACACACAGTCTGACTCCACAGCCCCTAAGCTGATCCACGACACTGAAGGTGACAGTGAACTGGAGCACCTGGATCCCAGGCCGAGTGCTGTGTTCTTGCTTCGTGTCGGCCCAGAGGGGGAAGGGGGCCAAGGAGATTGGAAGGGGAGACTCTTAAAGAGGCAGGTGACTACCATCCGAAGGGCTGGCTATTTTTCAACACTCGAAAGAAAGGAGGAAAGGGCTTCAGCTGAGGACACAGCAGGGGGAGGGCACAGAGCTGATGGGGATCGGCAGGTGGCACCGCCCCTCCCTCCACGCCACCCCCCCCCCCCGGCCCATGTCCGCCACCTGGACAGACAGCAGGAGCCAGCTGTCCTCGGGTGGGGACAGAGCCAAAGGGGACTGCTGAGAAGGGCAGAAAAAGGGTTCCTTCGAGGACTGTATAGATTTCCCTGCGCGGAAAGGCCGTCCCACCCCCTGCCAGGGGTGGGGGCGAGGCTCGGGCAGAGATATAAATACCTCTCACCCTTTTTCATAATTCAGGAGCCTGTCAGTCACCAAAGGCAAGCGAGCAAGACAAGAAGGTCTGATGGGGGGTAGGGGGTGCAGGGCTCTCTGAAGAGTTAGAGAAAAGGCATCCTGCAGGCCTGATGCCCTGGCCGCCCAGCTTGGTGACAGTGATGATGTCACAAGAAGCTTGGGACGTGAGGCGCTGCTAACACGTCTGGGCTGAGGGCAGCGTGAAGACCGGCTAAGGGCTTACCTTAGGCATTCTAGATTTGGTCGGTATAGCATATTCTGCTAGATTTTTAAAAAGATTTTATTTATTTATTTTTAGAGAGGGAAGGGAGGGAGAAAGAGAGAGAGAGAAACATCAATGTGCAGTTGCTGGGGGTCATGGCCTGCAACCCAGGCATGTGCCCTGACTGGGAATGGAACCTGCAACACTTTGGTTCACAGCCCAAGCTCAATCCACTGAGCTATGCCAGCCAGGGCCATATTCTGCTAGATTTTAGTGAGCCTTTAGTGAGCTTAATCAGGATACTGCCCCCGAATGATTGCCTTTCATCTTTATAGACCCCAAGGAGTAGGTATTACTATCTCCTGAGGCCCGGCGAGACACGGCAGAGCCAGGATCCGAACCCAGGTTGTCTGGGCTTAAAGCCCACGCCATCCGCCACTCTGTGAGCCCACCTCCTGAAGGCAGAAAGCCTCTGAGCTGGAGTTTGCACACCCACGTTCCTAACAGCATTTTTCGCAATTGCCAGAAAGTGGCAACAACCCAAGTGCCCATCCGCGGAGGAATGGATGGGCAAAACATGGCGCATCCACACAGTGAAATATTAGCCTATAAGCAATGGGATTCCAGTCGGACACATGCGATGACATGGATGCAGCCTGGGGACCTGCTGCTCAGGGAAGTGGGCCAGTCACAGAAAGACACAGACTGCGTGGCTCTGCCCACACGAGGTGTCTGGAGCAGTCGAAGTCACGGAAAGTGGAACTGGCGGGTGCCAGGGGCCGGGGACTTTTTTTTTTTAATGGGTATAGAGTGTCAGCTCTGCAAGACAAAATTTCTAGAGGCGGATGGTGGTGATGGTTGTTAACGATGTGAATGTACCTAATGCACCGAGCTGTGCACTTAAAAATGGTTACAATGGTAAAGTATTAGGTCATGTGTATTTTACCATAAAATGACAAATGATTTTAAACCCCCTCCATAGATCTATGTCATTTGGCTGCTCAAAATTCATCAGCGGCCCCCATTGCTCTAAGATTAAAATAGAAATCTTTCCCTTGGTCTGCAAGAGCCAGGGGTCCTCTGCCCACCCCTCTCTGCTCAGCTCCTGGGGTGCGGGAGTGAGATTTTATAACGTCCCAGGGACCGAAACGAGGAGAGTGGTTGTGCTCAGGGCAGACTCCCAAGTGGCCCCCCAGTCACTTCTCCTCTTGTTGACACCCTTGTGCAATCTTTTCCCGGTGAGTGTACGCAAAACCCGAGACGTCCTTCTCAACAAACAGAATACGGCGGCCGGCTGGGAAGCCATTTCTGCCTTGTCAGCAGACGCCCTCCCTTGCTGGCCTGAGGGAGCCAGCAGCCCTACAGAGAAAGCCCATGGGGCTGGGAATCAGGCAGCCTTTGCTGAACCCCAGAAGGAAACTGGGGCTCCCGGTCCAGCAGGATGCAAGGACCTGAACTCTGCCAGTGGCCACATGTGCTGAGGGTTTCAGATGAGACCTCAGCTGTGCCTGGCACCTTGACAGCGGCCTAACACAGATGACTCGGCTGAGCTGGGACTGGATTCCCGCTCCTTGGGACGATTTGTTACACGGCAGTAGCTAACCAATGCAGTGCTCTTGATCATGCCCCCTTTTCTTGTTTTTATTGGGTTAAAATGCACGCCAATAGAATTTACCGTCTTAACCATTTCTTAAAAAGACTTTTATTTCTTTATTTTTAGAGCGAGGGGGAGGGAGGCAGAAAGAGAGGGAGAGAAACATCAACGTGTGGTTGCCCTGGCCCGCAACCCAGGCATGTGCCCTGACTGGGAGTCGAACGGGCGACCTGTTGGTTCACAGGCCGGCACTCAGCCCACGGAGCCACGCCAGCCAGGGCCCATCTTCACCATCTTTAAAGGCACAGTTCAGTGGTGTCGCATCCGTTCCCATCCTCCAGCAGCCATCACCGCCACCCACAGGATCGTTCTCTTCGTCCCGTAGAGTTGAAGCGCTCACCTACTAACCAGGAAGCCCGGTTCTCCCTTCTCCCGAGCCTTTGTCTAGCACGGTTCTCCTTTCTGTCTTTACGATGTTGACTGCTCTAAGCATCTCTGTAAGGCGAATCACACAGTATTTGTCTTTTGTGTCTGGCTTATTTCATTTAGCATAATGTCCCCAAGATTTAGCCACATTGTAGCACATTGCAGAGTGTCCTCCCTTTTTAAGGCTGCACATAACATTCTGACACATGAATATCCGCATCTCGCGTGTCCGTTCAGTGGTCGATGGACACGGGGGTGGCCTCCATGTTTCACCTGTTGCGAATAGTGCTGCTGGGGACACAGATGTGCTGATCGTGTAGTTTTCAGAGCTAGCCTGGTGCAGTTTCCAGGTCTGAAGCCATTCATTCATTCATTCATTCATTCATCCTTTTGTTCGTTCAGCAATCCCTTCACTCGGCGCTACGCCGCACTGGCACCCAGCCCCGTCTCTCCCTCCCTGGGAGACTCCGTCTGGCGCTTCCGCCCCTGCAAGCTCTGCTTCGCGCTTGCACCGGGGAGGCAGAAAGGCCTCAACCGTGTGGAGCGGAGCAGGCCCTCCCCGCCAGGCCCTGGCGCGCCTGCATCCTTTCCCTCCGCACTGCCTGTCAGGACGGGAGGAGCAGGCCTGTCCCTACCTCTGGCACACTCTGGTCACTTCCCTGCTTCCGAGGGTACTGCCTGAGCAGGTGGGGAAATGACCAACCCTGTGGTGCCCACTCGGCCCACGTGCCCCTGTCCTCCTTCGGAGAAACCGGAGCTCAGATGCCATCTGATGGGAAGCTTTGCGCCGCCTTGACCCCCAAGACCCCTGTTCTCTGGTCCCCAGGGTGTGGCCCTGCTGGTCAAAGGGTATGAGACCGAGTCAGAGACCCAGGGCACTGGTGACGCAGCTGGTGATGAGCGGCCCAGATGTCTGAGGCCCGAGATGCTTATCTTCCCGAGGGGCTGGGGAGGAGGAAGAGGCCTCCTTGTCGCTGCCCTGCTCAGCCCTGTCTGGCTCCTTGAGGGGTGGCCACTTACCCCCGGGGGCTTCCTTCCAGCACTCCCTGGTGCCTGGGTTCCCACTGGGCAGGAAGCGACTGCTGCTGGAGCCCCTGGGATGGCTCAGCCGGCACCGGCATCCAGCCTGCTTGCCAGGGCTCCCCGTGCACAGGGGGGTGGGGTGGGGCTGGCAGAGGGGTCTCTCCTCCGTGCGGCCGTGTCCCGTGTGGGTGAGGGAGGCTGAGAACTGACTCCTAGGAATATCCTGTTGCCTTTCTCTCCTTCTCCCTGGGGAGGTAGTTTCTGTGCAAGAAAAACAAACAGAGACGACCAGATAGACAGCATCTCCCTCTGACCCTAAATGCCTCCAACAGAGTCATGGATACACAGGCAGCAGGATTCCAGGGTGGGATGGAGCGGGATAGTGGTCCTGGTCCTGCAGCTCCCCTTCCCCTCTCTAAGCCTCAATTTACCCCGGGGGGGGCAGGCATCATAAAAACCTAGCTCTGGGCTTGTCGTGAAGAGGAAGGAGATGGTCCTCTCTTTGTTGGCCATTGACAAATGTCCCCTGGTAAGACCTTGGGGTGGGGGTGGGGGGCGGTGGAGGAGGGTCTTTATTTTCAGGTGGGAGAGTAGAATGGGGCAAACCCCTCCCCCCCTGCACTGCCTAATGGGTAAGTGACATCACCCCTCTGAGCCTCAGTTTCCTCATCTGCAGAATGGGACCGTGCATTGCACATTCTTCCCGGGGCTGCGGTGCAACCTCCGAGAAGCGACGAGCACGCGTGTAGCATGATTGCCGGTGAGCAGGAAAGGCTGGCAAACTTGGCTGCCTTTCTGACCGCCCCAGGAGCAGCATGCCCCTGCAGAGCAGAAGCTAGACTTCCGCCAAACTGGTTTGGGCCCTTGTGACTCTGCTTTGCTGGGCTTCTCAGGCTCTTAGGTTACCTAGGAAGGTAACCCCTGCGAGTTCCTTTGGATTTTCCCAGATAAAAATCTAGGTAATTACTGCCTTTGTCCCTTTAATGAGCTATTTCAGTGGCTGTTGTTTAAATACTAGAGCAATTATCTGTTAGAAATACTGGCCCCTGGGTCTCCACAGCCCCACTTTTCCTGGGCAGCAGATGGGGACATCTCTCTGCTCCCTCCTCCCCCATCCCCCAGGGAGGAGAGGCAGGGAAGGTCAGGGGTCACAGAGGTCCTTCTTGGGGAAGATGCAGGCAGGTAGGGGAAAGCTGGCCTCAGAAGTCACGGTAACCTGCGAGCCTGCCCCTCGGGCCTGGAGACAGGCCTGCCCCTGGGACCAGGGCTCTCTTCCTGTGGTCCTTCCACTGACACTGTGACCTGCAGGGTCTCCCATGCCGAGGACTGAATGACATTCCCACTTAACTGGTGGCTTTTGACTGTGGAGATATCACTGCCCACCATGCAGCAGGCCAGGCACGTGGCCTGGGTTCATGTCCAGTTTTGCTACTTCCTGGCTGTGTGACCAGGGCAAATGAATGGGCCTCTCTGAGCCTCCGACATTTTCTCATTCCTTCATTGGGGCCAGAATCTGTGTGGCCCAAAGCTTTCTCTACATTTTCCTCCGTTGTGTCGGTCGCCTGCTCGATAACCGTCAATGGCTCCTCGCTGCCTTGGGGGTAAAGTCTAAGGATGTCACCCCAGCATTCAGAGCTGCCCCCTGTAAGGTCTGGACCGACTTCTACCCGCCCCGCACCCTCCATGCTTGTTTCCTCAGTGCCCCGCCATGCCGGCCCTGCGCAGCCCCCTGGCCTTTGCTCACGACGCCCCTGGTGCCTTTTCCATTTCTGCCCCATCCGTCCTCACTCGTCCTGCCTGTACCGCTGATTTCCTGGCACAACCCCCTGCGGGCTACGTAGCCTCGTGGCTTCAAACTTAGCGCCTGTACAAGGGGGATGGTAGGACGACATACCCAGAGTGCCACACGCAGGAGGCTGTAAGACATGACACGTGGAGGGCAGAGTGTAGTACCCGGCCCGGGCTGCGCTCACAATTAGCGGCTGTTTCTAGGGCCAAAGCTAAAAAATCCTTCTCTCCCTTAAGGCCTCACTTCCCCAACTAGCCAGGCTCATTCGGGCTCCTGACCGTCCTGGGGGCAACTGGGGCTCCATCCTGCAGCCGGCCGCCATGGACGTTTTCCTTCTGAGAGCAGCCGAGGGTGTTCATTACAGCCTCCAAGGAAACCCTCGCCAGCACACCGTGTCCTGTGGTTCTGGAAGGTCTCTGCGTGACCCCTGTGCCGCCGTCATGACTCAGAGCATGTGTCGAAAGTTCCTGAATTCCATCTCAAGGAGCCGCCGCCTGTTGGGCAGGAAGGCCAGAAGAGAAAGCTGGTGACAGTTGCTCCCAGGAAATATTCCGGCTTTGCCAGATCCTGGAGAATAGAAGGAGGAAAAAGTAGTTCCGTGGAGCACAGTGGTTCGTCTCGTGCATCCTCGGCTTGAGACCCTGCAAAGCAGTTGTGTTCAGACTGCATTCCTCAGTGAAGACTCCAGCACCACCGAGAAGGGAGTACTACTGGCCTTCTCCATTGGTGGCTCAGAGAGGTTCAGTGACTTGCCTGAGCTCACCCAGCAGGTAAGGGACAGAGATGAAGCTAAAACTGAAATTCTCTTCCCCCAAATGCAAACACATTCAAATAGCTGGACTTCCTGTGGCAGGAACCCCATTTTTCAGCTGAGCTCAGGGCCAGTTGGTGTAAACAACTACATGGTCCAACCACCTAGGCAGCCCGTTGTGATCATGTGACTCTGCTCTAGCCAATGAAATAAAAGCATAACGGATGTGTGGGACCCTTAGGAAGTCGGCTTAAATGGAATTGACCCAGCTGGGAGAACCCTGTTTGGCATTCTGGCTTCTTTCCTCCTCCTCTGGGGCTGCAACTTGAATGTGATGGCTGGCACGCCAGCAGTCACTTTGAACCATGAGTCTTGATTGCATGCTTGAAAGTAAATTAAAAAAAAAATTTGAGTCCTAGGTCCCTGATGTTACCACTCACCTGCCCGGTGGCCTTGACCGACTACCTCCACATTTTTGTTAGCTGCTAGAGAAATAAACTCCTGCCCTGTGTAAGCCACTGTCATGTCGGTGTTTCTGGCGCTCACAGCCTTCCTCCTCCTGGACCCGGTCTGATTTAGACTCTTTTGGCAGGTTCTTACAGCATCTTGTGTGTCCCTTTGTGACGCTCGCCCCATTCAGGGCGCATTATTTAGTTTACGGCTGCCGTCTACTCGGCACTTCCAGCCGCAGGCAGCTGGAACTGTGCAGGCAGTGACCGTGTCCCTGAGTGTCCTTACTCCCTAGCATGCGGCCGAGGGCCAGGCCAGAGGAGGCGCTGTGATCACTCACAGAATACTCCTGCCTCTGGGCCTCTCCAGCAGGTCACACTCAGTGACCGCAGGGAAGGAGCTCCCTGCCTTCTGGTCTCCGCCTCACACTTGTTTCCCTTCTCCAGTGGGTTCCACGTGCCGGGACTCTCAGGATGGCGTGCTGGCGTCACATTCCAGTGGCAGCCCCAAAGGAAGAGGAGAGAGGACAGAATGCAAAGCAGGGTTCTCCCAGCGGGGTCAACTCCATTTAAGCCATCTTCCTAAGGGTCCCGCAGATCCGTTCTGCTTTTATTTCATTGGCTAGAGCAGCGTCACATGATCACAACGGGCTGCAGGTGAGGTTGGACAACGTCGTCGTTTACTCTGGGGAGACCCAAATTCAACGCAAAGAAAATACACATGCAAAGAAAATACGTATTTTCCTTTGCCCCCAGGTCATGTGCCTTCTACGCTCGGCTCGGAGAATAAGTCCAAGAAAGATGGTACAAGACAGGAGCGTCCAAAGGGAGTGACTCCCTTCTCTGAAGTACTCTCAGTCCAACCCCGAGACACAAGTGAGTCTCTCCAGTAGAGGGTGCAGACCCAGGAGTGTGCAATCGACAGAACTCGGACCGCTGGCCTCGTATCATGATGGACCTGCAGTCTCGGGAGTCCTCGCGACCTCCCTTCACCCCCCAGATCCGCCGCGTTCCACCCGTGCGGCCAGAGGAGTTCCACTCGCCTCTCAGAGCCTCGGTTTTCTCATCCGCGAGGTGGGCACAGTTATAGTCCCCGCCTCATAGCTTTGTCCAGAGGATGGAATGAGGGAGCTGGAATGTAGGGCCCAGCCCAGAGTAGATTCCTCTAAACAGGGAACTAGGTTTTATGTTTGCATTTATTATAATCCATTTAGGAAGGCTCGCTGCCGTGACTGTTTTGTAGCTCTGATCCCTTTCGGGGAAGGAGGGGGGCGCTTGAAGCCTTCCAGATGGGCCGACAATTGACTGTGATGGATGGCGGCGCCACATTGGGAAGAAATAATTCATTCTCTACCAGCCGTGCAGACGGTGTGCAGTGTAGAGGGCTCGTGTCTAGCCTCGCTCCCCCTCCCCCCCGGTAAACTTCTCTCGCTCCCCCGGCAGGTGTTCGTTTCCCTGGCCGCATATCCCTCCGCGCGGGGCCGGCCCTACCCCAGGGCGGGGAGAGGTGGGTGTGTGGGCCGCGGTGTGCCCGCGAGCGTCTTTTAACAGACGGGCTGGCTTTCCTGCGGGCTTGTGGGTGGCAGAGGGTAATCCTCTTACCGGCTCCTCAGTGGAAAGGGCTCTGGTGTAGGTTTGCAGGGGGACCCAAACATCCATCATTTAGCTTGACAGATCTTCTGGTTTCCAATGGCTCCTGCCTGGATTTTGCTCAGAATCAAAGTCAAGTGTTTTGCTAAAACTGTGTAAGGCTCGGGATGGGAGATGCTTTAGAAGGTCATAAAGGGACCAGGAGCCCAGATCCTCAGCTGGGTGGCTCTCCCAACAGGAGATGGTGCTACCCAACCAATTGCCAAAAGAAAGCTGCCTCTAACAGCCGCGGTGGGGCCATGGGTTCCCGGCCGTGGCCCGTGGGGAGTCCACAGTGCTCAGCAAGAGAGAGAGCGGGCCAGTCCCAGCAGCCAAATAAGCTGACTCTTGGATTTTTTTTTAATGGAGGTGAAATTTACGTACCATAAAATTAATTACTCTAAAGTGCACAATTCAGAGACACTTAGTCCATCCACAGTGTTGTGCAACCGCCACGTCTATCTAGTTCCAAGACACGTCATCGCTTGAAAAGAAAACCCTGCACCCATTAAAGCATCACTCCCATGCCCCTCCCCACCCCCGCCCCTGGCGGGCACCACTCTGCTTGCTTTCTCTCAGGCTTTATCTGCCCTAGACGCTGGGTGTCAGGGGAGTCATACATGGTGCGTGCGGCTTTCGTGTCAGGCCTAGGTCGCTTGGCATAATGTTTCCCAGGATCACCCACGGATCAGGATTTCGTCCCTCTTTGTGGTTGGCTAATACTCCATGGCACAGAAATAGCACTTCCTGTTTCTCCCTTCATCCATCCCTGCGCATGTGAGCTGTTCCCGTGGTTTGGCTGTTGGCAATAATGTTGCCATGAACATTGGTAGATCAGCCTTTGTTTGAATATCTGTTTCCAGTTTGGGGGCATGTCCACAGGGGTAGACTTGCTGGCTCACATGGTAATTCTGCGTTTCACTTCTGAAGCGTCTGGCTGACCGGTTTTCGTGCCCATGTGAGACGGTGCTTGGAAAAACACGGGAGCAGGGACAGCTCAGGCTCCCGACAGCCCGGCTCCCGCTTGAGCACGTGGGAAGAGGAGCCCAAAAAGCTGGGGTTGTGATCGCTGGTGCGACCTTCTCCGACGCCGCAGGTTCTAAGAAAACCCTCGCGCTGGACACGCAGGCTTTTCCATTTTGTACGAAGCCCTCTCGTTACCCCCTTCTCCTGATGGCCCTAGCAGCTGGCCGCGGGCAGACAGCGGGAAGTTTGTGCTGATTCTCCCGGGAGCCCGAAAGTCTGCCGGAACGTCCTAAACCAGAGTCTGTCTGCCGCCAGACGGGGCCGGCGTCTGAGCGGGCCTTGGGTGCGGAGGGTCGGGGGAAGCCTGCGGCTCCCTGGATCCGTGCTGGCTGGAAAAGCCATCAGTGCGTGGCTCCTTCCTGGGCGGGGAAGCCACCGGCCAGGAACATCAAAGCCGCCACCTCTAATTGTTGATGCCTGAGCTAATTTCCTGACCTGGGAGGGTTTTCTCAGGCCTGATGTGGTAGCTGAGAGGAGCAGGACCCGGACCAAGCTCTTCATGGCGGGGGACCCTAGGAATGGGCAAGATGACTGCGTCAGTGGTTCCTCCGTCTTCCCCACTGTCTTTCCCTCTGTCCTGCTGTCACCAGACCGGAAGCCCCTTAAAGGCATAGCCCACGTTTTCTTGTTTTTGCAGCCAGTGGTAAGCACACAGCAGGTGCTCCGTAAGAAACAAAGTGCATTAATGAGTGCGTGGATTAATGGCTTTTTCTGGTCTCCGGCGGAGGCCTTGGGTAAACGAGAGACCAGTGAGAAATGTAGAGAACACCCACGCCTGTCAGGAAGAGGCTCCAGGTAGGCGGGCCTGTGTTCCAGGCTCCTGCCCTTGGTGGTGCCAGTGCTCAGGGCACGGGGGGCCTTCCCACCCGCGGCCCCCGCAGCCTGGAGGCCTGGAGGCCCTGGGCGCCGGCGTGGCACAGGCCCTCATCCCCCTCACTGCTCTGCTCAGGCACCAAGTCGAGAGGCCGTCCCCGACCACCAGTGTACACCCTGGCGTCCCCTGACCTTCTCACGGGCTCAAGCCAGTCACTACTGGACACATCCAAAGCATCTGTGTCCGTTTGGAAGCCCGATAATAAACACCCGTGAGCCCACTGCTCAGCTTGAGCTAAAACAGAGCTACTTCCTTGGGACCCTCCTTTGCTCCCTGCCCCGATTCCGCCCCCTTCCCTGACCCCCGCTCCACTCCGTCGTAACCGTTCCCTTGGACCCTGATGCTTTGCCTGGATTTAGGTATTACGTGGCATTGGTCACCACCTGACGTAGCGTATTTGCAAAACCTACGCTCCCAAAGGCCAAGGACACTGTCTTTTTGGTTCTTTACTGCATCCCCTGTACCTGGCACACAGTAAACCCTGAATAAAAATTTAGCGAGCAAATGAGTGAGTGTTGGTTGTAGAAATGCTTTCTTATCCATGCTAGTCATGTCAAGGGTAGGGGGTGAGGAGGAAATACAACTTTCCTTTTCTTTAAACCTTAACCCCTTGAAGACAGGCGTCCCGTCTGGCGGGAAAGCAGGGGCTTTGGCAGGAGACAGAGCCAGCCCAACTCCCCACTGCGGGCCACGGAGTCAGTGCTGAACACGTAGGAGATTGTTCTTACACTTGAGTCCTTTCCTAGAGTGTTACTCCTGGGGAACCTGCTCTGCGGGAGAGTCTGGGCGGTACCTGGGGCGACTTCTCCTCTGCAGAACCCGGAGGTAAGAACTAGAATCCGGTGTTAGAAGTGAGGACTCTGCAGATGGGGTCCGACCCTCCCTCCCTCCCAGGCCTGCTCCCCCGTCCTCGGCCCCTTGCCGGCCACCGTGGGGTCTTGGTCTGCATACCTCGTCCCAGCTGCTGCGCTCTCCCGGCTCCCAGGCTTCTGCATTTGTTCTGTATCCTTGGCCCCCTCCGATGCCTTCAGGCTCCCCCACGTCCCCTCCCCCCGCGCGCGCACACACACACACACACACACACCCGTTCTGTGCTTGGTTACCCCCTCTCCGGCCTTCAGGACTCAGCCTGGTTACTGTTGGAAGTGATTTCTGCTCACTGCACCCAGACTGGGTTAGGCGTCTCTAACCCGGGCATCTCTCCTTCCCCCGAACGCTACCGTCCCCACTTTACTGACCGACTGTGTCTATCATGTTGCCTTTCCCTTCGTGCCACAAGCACTTTGTCCCCGGAACGGTCCTTCCTTACTGCCTCTCAGCATCTAGAACACAGATGTCCCCAGCCGTGACGTGGAGGAAATGAATGAGCAGGTCACTTCCTGTGTCATTTCATCCCACAGCGAGGACGTTGATGGGGACCCCCCAAAATGGCCTTTATTCGAAGGGCAGCTACTCTTCTGAGCAGGTGACTTTGTTTAGTGCAGACACTGGAAACTGCACAGCTTTCTGATTTGTCTTCTTCCCCTTGGCTGCCAGGAAGCTCAGAGCCAGAGGCATGGCCCACCCCGCCAGTACACAGCCCCATGGAGGGACTTCAGCCTCCTTCTCTGTGGGGGCGCACTCACCCTCGGTGGCTTTGTCTGTTCTCAGCGAACAAACCACCTGAACTAGTTTCGCCTTCAGTTAGTTTTTGTTGCGTTTTCTATGTCCTTGGGAGCAGCCTCAAGACCTCCCTTGAGTGAAGCTAAAAAGTGAGCTGTCTGTATCAGTTTCTCTTTGCTGCTGTAGCAAATCTCCACAAACTTAGTAGCTTGAAATAACACAGCTGCACTCTTACAGTTCTGGCGTCCGAAACGGGTGCCGTGGGGCTCAAGTCAGGGTGTCCCAGAGCTGTGCTCCTTCTGGGGGTTCTGGGGGCAAATCTGCTTTTGTCCTCCCAGCCTGTGGCCTTGACTCACCCCGACCCCTCTTTCTACCAACACATCTTGTCCTTCGGACCCCCCTGCCTCCTTCTTACAAGGACCCTAGTGATGCCAGTTAGGGCCCGTGCGAATGATCCAGAATAATCTCATCTCACAATCTTTCATCTTTCATCACAATCTTTACACCTGTAAAGTCCCTTCGGCCATGTAAGGTGACATAGTCACAGGTCCCTGGAGCTCCAGGGATCAGGGACCAGACATCTCTGGGGGACCACCGTGCTGCTCCCCACCCCATCCAACCAACTCCCCAGCTCATTAGGTGACTTTTAAATTAAATTTATTTAGGGGAAATTGGTCAATAAGACTCTATAGGTTTCGAGTGTACATCTCTCTGACACATCATCTGTGTATTGCGTTGTGTGCTGGCCACCCAAAGTCAGATCTTCTCCCATCACCGTGTACTTGACCCTCTTTGCCCTTTACCACCCGTGCAGCTCCCTTCCCTCTGCCGACCGCCATGCTGGTGTCTGTGTCTGTGAGCTTCTGTTTGTTTGTTGTCGTCGTTGTTCACTTTTTCACTTGTCGCTTTCCGTTTTCAATCCCACGCGAGTGAAATCATACGGTTTTGAACTTCTTCTGTCTGGCTTATTTCACTCAGAATGATATTCTGAGGGTCCAGCCACGTTGTCACACACGGCAGTATTTCATCTTTTCTTCTGGCTGCGTAGTGTTCCGTGGTATACACGCACCCCTCTCCTTCATCCAGTCCTCTCTGTCGGAGGACACTTTGCTTGTCTCCACGTGTTGTCCACCATGAGTAATGCTGTGGTGAACATAGGGGCGCGGGCATCTTTACGAATAAATGTCTCCAGATTTTCCTGGTGGGCACCCGGGAGAGGGAGGGCTGCATTATATGGTCACTCTGGATTCTAGGAGCGGCCTCCATGCTGGTTTTCACAGAGGCCGTACCAATGAGGTTACTCCTGGGACGAAGACAGTGCGTGGCAGTCTGGGGGTTTCATCGGGCCGCGTGGGAACCATCTTTAAAGCACTTTAACCTGAACAGTGATGAACTTTTTTAATTGATGGACTTTTTAATTCTGAAGTTCAGTCTTTCCAGGGAAAATGGGGTCTACAAGGTCTGTCCAGAAAAAGTCCCGCCATTGTTAATATAACGAGAACGGTTTGCATGACATTGATGGAACCTGGCCGCCAAGGAGAGTGGACTGGAACACACCTGCGTGAACAGGGATGACTTCACTGTACTAGTCAGTGGGGGTGGCAGACGCTGTAGAGTGAGCACATGTACTGAAAATGACTGAGCAAGTGGAGCCATGAATCTGCATCAGATTTTGCGTTAAGCTTGGACATTCCTTCATGGAAACTGTTTGTATGATCCAGAAGGCCACGGCCATGGGCAACTGGTGACTGGCAGCTTCATCACAACAATGCTCCTGCTCATGCATCACGTCTTGTGCAGAGTTTTTTGGCAAAACATCAAATTACCCAGGTGACTCAGCCCCCCTAGAGCCCAGATTTGGTGCCTGCATCTTCGGACTTTTCCCCAAACTAAAATCGCCTTTGAAATGGAAAAGATTTTAGACTGTGGATGAGATTCAGGAGAATATGATGGGGCAGCTGGTGGTGACTGGAACTGTGTGAGGTCCCAAGGTGTACCTACTTTCAAGGGGACGGAGGTGTCATTGTCCTCGGTGCAATGTTTCTTGTGTCTTGTGTCTTCTTCAGTAAGCGTCTCTTTCTCATATTACATGGCTGGACCCCTTCTGGACAGGCCTTGTAGTCCTAAATGACTGAAGAAAGATCCGTCTGGATTCTGTGCTCAACCACCTTCTCCTTTTCCTTTCTCCTCCCCCGCTTTCCCTCTCCTCTTCTCCTGCACGTGTTTAACCAGGAGGAGCCAGAGGCCCTTAAACAACACCCCCCCCCCAAAAAAAGAAAAAAGATCACAACCTGTGAGCTTTCCCAAGCCGTGCCCTGAAGCTGACACCTCGTCTGGAGATTTCCAGGCATTGCTGACACCCCGTTTCAATCAACCGGCCCGAGAAGTGTTGTCTTGGCAGAGAGTCTGAGGCCTTTTGCAATCAGCTCCTGACAATTCAGCTCCCAAGGGAGAGCCCGGCTCGCCTTTCTGGTTTGCTGCGTTCAAACCTCCTTCTGATGACTCGGGAGAACGCTGACCTTCTCGGCGGGTGCTGTCAGCAGGGTGCTGGGAACAATTGGCCCGTCTCCTCCTGCTGGGCTGGTCTTCCCGCTAATGCTCCCCGCGTTGCCCTAGGCCACGCCGCCCTCGGCCACGCCGCCTCCCTCCCCGGCCCACACTCGCCTGCTCTGTTGAACCTAGTCACTCCAATCGATGAGCAGGTATTTCTGGATGTTGCAATCGCAGTCCAGGCCCCGACGGGAGGGAGCAGGAGCGGAAGCATCCTTTGCTTGTCTCTGTTCCCGGGGTGGAATTCCAGCCATTACCTCCGTGGAGACGCCCGATGGTCCATTTCAAAAACAAACAAAAAAAAGGCTTAAAAACTTATGTTTCTCTTAAAAGACCACCCTGTCCCAAACTCTGTGTTGCCCTAAGGAGGAAAGTTGCAGGTCAGGGCCTGGGGAGAACCCCTTGCTTCACGGACTGGCTGTATAACTTCAGCAGGTCACCTGAACTGGCGCATCTGCAGTTCCTTTACCTGCGAGTGGGGTGAGGGCGTGCACACACACATCCACGCACGTGTGAGGCACCGGAGCCCATTTCTGTGAGAGCAGAAGTATATTCCCCAAACTTGACATCTGCTACAAAACTTGAAGTAAGTACGGAGAAGCATGGAGAAACTGGGGGGGCGGCGGGGGATTATAGTCAGAGTGATAGAGTCATGCTACTATGTATCTGCTGTGTGTTGGAACTTGCCTTTTCCCTGCCCCAGTTTCTGCGTTGGTAAAATGGCCATAATATTGTTGCCTTCAGAGCTAGTCAAGAGAGTTTCCATTATTTCATACCTGGAACGGGCTTAGAGTACCTGGCGCGTGAGCAGTAGCTGTGATTATGTTTATTATCACTCTATAAGACAAAGGTAAGTAATTGTTAGAGGTCTCTGCCAAGCGCTGGTAGGATGAGCTCAATCCGTGGTAACTATTAGTATCATGGACAGTCATTGTTTGCATTCGGGGCTGGGTTTCAGCGAACGGTGTTACGGCTATTGTGGGAGATGGCTACGGAGACACAACTTGCTTACAGGGGTGGAAATGTGCGGAGGACAGAGTTTTCCTAGAGCTGCAAACCCACAGGCGCCAGACCAGCTTCAGCACCACGGTCCAGGGGCTGAATTCGAAGCCGAAGCCCAAGTGAAGAGGCCGTCCACGCGGCCGAACGTGGGCGGTGCGGGAGGCTAGCGATGCGAGGAAGTAAAGGGAAAAAAATGGAGCCGAGAGGAGCGTCGTGCCTTCTAGCTCATGGCAAACCTGCTCTTCGAGGGTCAATATTTACCTCCTGAGTCGAGAAAGGGGAGTCAATACTCACTTCCTACTGTTAGCCCATCTGTTTTCTGTACACTACACGTAAGCAGCCTACGCGCACAGCCATCGATACATTAATAGCCGTATCAATGGAAAATCAACAGTAATCATTTATTTTTAATGGCCATCACCACTGAAACACCAACAGTGCAATATGCTCAAGACAAAGAGGAACACTTAGCGTGATAGATGTCTGTGGATAATTGATTTAGGTTAACAACTTCCTCTCCTAATGGTGCTAATTGCGTTAATCAACGGGCTGATTTCATCAGAGGCTTTCAAAGGCGCATCCCGGGGGGTGCCAGCCAGCGCTTCCTCCGGCTGAGGAGTTAGTTCCCCAGGTGAAGACACCCAGGCCCGATTTATGATCGGCAGCAGAACTGTTTTAGTGACGACTTGCTGTCCAACCAGTGAACCTGTTCGGCCGCCCACCACCCGGCTGGAATTCTTGGCCCTGGCTGACGGGGCGGATACATCTGGTGCGGTGAAGAGTCGGTGGCAGCGCTGCTGGTGGTGTTTGGGGCTGCCCGGAACTTTTTCCCATTAATATAGTCCCTCCGTGACCTTGGTGGGCGCTCATCCTTGTGCTGCATTGTGCTGGTGGCCAAATGACCAGTGCTGAGCCTGTAGACGCTGTCGTGGGAATTTAAATCTAGAGCAGAAGGACTCAAAGACGGGGGGGAAATATGCTTTAGAACTCATTCGTTTCAGTGGCAGGGTCCAGACGCACCTGCCCGCTTAACCTGCTCTCCAGGCCTCTGGGAAATCCCTGGTTCCTGAACATTTCCCTCAGTCCTCTCGAGTCCTCCCGTATCTTTTTAGGGGAGTCCTTTTTGGCTTGTGTTACCCAGAGCTGGCTTCTGTTGCTTGCAGTAGAACAGCCCTAACGGGTTTAGTGCTCAGAGTGGCTTTACAACCCACCAGTCAAGGTCAGGTTGATTGGTAATGGCCACAGAGACTGTTGTGTTAAGAAGGATTCGGAGGATTCCTCCAAGAGTGTGTAACAGTGTAGCACTCAGTTAGCAATATCTGCACAGGGCAAGTATGCAGGGCCATGAAACGAAAGTGGAATATTATTGATGCCAAATATATGCCCAGGGCCTAACGACTCGGAGCCCCGTGTTTAAGGGAGGGGGGCTCTAGAACCAGCTTGCCTGAGTTCGCATCCTGGTTCTCCGCTTCCCTGCGGTGTGACCTTGGACAAGCCCCTTAGCTCTCTGTGCCTCAGTTTCCTCTACCCTACAGCAAAGATAGGCCTATCCCCTCTGCAGGGTGTCCGTGGGAAGGGAATCGGTTAATGACAAGTGAAGGACTTAAGGCCCTCTTTGCGGCACAGCAGGGAGAGACATCAAGTGTTGTCTGCCGCAGGGACGTTGCCATGGGCATACCCGGGGTGTAGATGCTAGACACGTGGGCCATGAATAAACGCCTGAATATGCAGACAGAAGAGGCAGGAAGCCGCGGTTTGGAGGTAAATTTATTCCAGAGTATTCAGCAGGTTAGAGTCTGTGACAGTGGCTGTCATCTCCCTGACCGGGTCCTCTGACTTTGGCGTCTTCCTGCCGGGCACCTGCGTGCAATTTGGGCACGACTTCCGTCCACTGGGTCTTCCGTGGGGGGTAAAACCTCACCACCGAGCACCCTCCCCTCTCTCCCCGCCCCACACTGCCGCGCTGAGGCCTGCATCCCTATTTAACGTCTGCTATACGTTTTTCTTGAAATAGATTGTCCCGAGAAGATTTATTTCTGGCCACTTCCTTTTGCCCGTCACGAATACGTGTTGTTGTTTGGATAACCCTCTCCCGTCTTCCTTCTAGGACAAAGGCAGTGAAGTATTTTTAAAAACAACCTCCCGGAAGTTTAATTTGCCCAATTTTTAATAGGTATCTTGTTTACTAGGTTTGAATCCTGATCCAGGAAATACTCTAAATATACGTCAAACCCGTACAGTGTCCATCTATTGTTTATTAATCCCTTTTTCATCGTGACAGCTGATGTTGATTCCTCCAGTATCGTGGCCCAGCCACCGTGCTGGGTACTTTACATGTATTTTCTCATTGAAATGTCCCCGAAACCTAAGAAGGAGATGTTCCTTTCCCCTGTGTCACATCCGAGGGAGCTGAGGCCTAGGGCACCGTGGCGACCCCCTGCTTGTCGTGGGCGGAGCTGTGGTTTGGACCCAGGCGGACCGGTTCCTGGGTTTCTTGGAGCTGGGAGTCTGCCTGCTGGCACTGGATTCACACAGGCCAGGGGACAGTGGGGAGGGTGCTGGTGGCATTTGAAACACTCAGGGAGGTCGCCTTCCTTCCTCACGGTCACACGGCTACTGCTGCCACCAGGTTAAAAAGCCAGGTCCTTGACGGGCGCAGCAACCCCGGAGGAGAGCCGTGGACTCACTGTTCCCTCCCTGGCCTCTCGTTTTCCCGGCCCCTTCCCTCCCCTCCCCGCACCTAGGTCCGCCCTGTGGTCCCCATCAGCGTCCTGGAAATAGGCCCGACTTCCTGGAAATCGATCATAGGAGACAACTATGTTACCCTATTTTGTTTGTTTTGTTTTATTACCAGTTCGGGGGGACTTGTCCGAGACACTGGCTCCTACTGACTCCTGATTCAAAAAGGATTTCGACTCAGTTGCCTCCCTTCTATTGAAGGCCAGTGCATTTCTCTTAGTATGAGTATTGATTTTTAAAAATGAGCCTTTACTGAACCTGTTTAACAGCTATTGAACTTCCTATGTTTAAATATTTACTCTGCGCCATTGCAACCTGTTGGTTGGATGGGTCGCCCCTGCTCTAAACGTCCGTCTGTGCCACTCTCCAGATACGAAACTTCAGATATTACCTGTTAATTGGTATGTTCAGGGCCCGAGCATTCAGTGACGGTGATTTTTATTTTTTTTAAGATTTTATTTATTTATTTTTAGAGAGGGAAGGGAGGGAGACAGAAAGAGAGAGAGAGAAACATCAAAGTGCGGTTGCAGGCATGTGCCCTGACTGGGAATCGAACCTGCGACACTTTGGTTCACAGCCCGCGCTCAATCCACTGAACTATGCCAGCCAGGGCTTGGTGATTTTTATGAGTGACAGGTTTACCATGGGGCCTTGGGGCCCGGCATAGCCCACCTCTTGTATATGTAATTTTTGTATCCTCTTTCACCCATGCTGGCCATTCATTGACTCACTCATTCATTCATTCATTCATTCACTCATTCATTCCTTCACTCTGTGCCAGGCACAGTGGCAAGCCAGGTCGGCGTGGGAAAGGCACTTACGTATTTCCTCAGGGTGTGCTACGACCCATCGTTTTGATTATCTCTGCTCACCCAGGTTTGAAGATGTGAGACAGGGTTCCTCAGAAACCTGGGGGTCTCAGAGTCCTTTGAGAATCCGACGGATGCTAATGCACTTTCCCATGGGAGTCCATCATTTTGTCTTCAGCTTCTGTCTCGGGGGTCCTGGGAGTCCAGACCAAGATCTCGGGGAAGTTCTTCCTGGAAGCTTTGTCCCTTTGCTTACGAAACTTCTAAGAGCAAATCATGTCTTTCGTCCCCGTTTGTTTTCTTAAATCCGACCAGGGTAAAGGATGTTGGTTATTGGTTGCTCTGGCTTCTCAGGAATGTGCGTTCGGAGCACCGGCCCCTCGTGTGACTCACTGTTCGGAAGTTCCCCTTCACACGGACAGTAAGAACCCCCTCTCCTTTTCCAGAAAACAACCTTATTTTGTGCACACAGGACAGACACACACAGATTCTAATCCTCTCTCATTCTTTTATTGACAACCTCTCCGAAGGGGTCGGAAGGGATCCTTACCGCCAGTTCCTAAGTCTCGCCACGAGGGGTAAATTAATGGCCACGCCCCCGCCAAGCCCACGGCCCTGCTCTTCAGGAACTAAACCTATTGGTTCCAAGTCGGCTTGACGTCTGGGATTCTGATTTGTTTTTCGTTGTCACATCTGAAAGTGTTTACTGTCCATCTCTTTCCGATGCCATCGATAGTCTGTTTAAACTGTGGGAAGCTCGTTAAACTATACACCCGTAATGTTTAATCCCATCTGCATGCATATAGTTGTTTTCACTATTGCACATTTATTATGTATTCTTTACCTGTGTTATTTTTTTAAAAAGCAATCTCACTACAGTCCTGTGAGACAGGTGTGGGCTATGAACCCTGTTTTTCAGGAAAGGAAAGCAAGGTTCAGAGAGGATATTAATTTTCCTAAAGCAAGTCAAGTAGAAAGTGGTGAAGCCGGGATTCGATCCCAAGGTCTCGTGGGTGGAGCCACTGCTATCTCCAGCCCGCACACAGGGGCCCCTGGGTCACAGTCTGGTGTCTCTGCTGTGCCTAATTTTAAAAAACAAATACAACTTGCTTAAAGTCTTATTTTGTAGTCTTCCTTTTTCTTAGCATCAGAAGCATTTCTTTTGCAAATCAGTGAAAGCTTTTTTGTATCTTTTTAATTGCCATGTAATTGTTACCTAACCATTCTCCTGGTAATGGACTTTTAAGGCCTTTCCAATTCCTTGTATCACAAGTAGCATCATAAGGGACATCTTTAAGCATAAATATTCGGGTGGACTGATTCTGAAAATTGGGATTTGGTTTTAAGTTCTTTATTTTCTTTTCTTCATTTTTTTTGATAAGTTAGAGAAATGAACATATTTTTCAGGTCAGGTTAGCTACGAATTAAACCATATCTCTGTCTCAATGAATTTCCATGCAATTTCTATGCATATCCCTGCAATCAATTTCTCAAAGCTGGACTCTTAAAAACACTTGACTTACCCTCTTTTCTATGCGCAAGCGCATTTTCACTTAATGTTGAACACTCAAATAATATTTTATTTTAATTTTTATTTTTACCTGCATGTATTGGTGTAACTGGTTAATAAAATTATATAGGTTTCAGGTATACAATTTTATCATACATCATCTGTATATTGTATTGTGTTTTCACCCGCCCAAATCAAGTTCAAGTGATGTTTTTAAAACATGTGACACATGGGCGATGTCATACCATCTCTATGTGTAGAGAACAGCTGAGCAGAGCATCCCGGAAGCGGAATGTGTGATCCTAACTGACAGTTGGCTTTGGGACGTGTTCTACAGATTAGAGTAGCCGTTTCACCTTGGAAGTTGGCTTTAGCTAATCACGAAACGACGCGGCATTCTCTGAGCCTGCGCTAGCTCCAGGTGGGTGTCGGAGCGGGAGGCGAAGAGCAAGCCCCGTGCGGTCTGTCTCCCACCACACAGCTTCCTGCAGTTTGTTGCAGCGCCCCGGGGACTTGCCTTCCCCCTTCATTAGAGCGGGCACCGGGGGAGCCTCAAATATGCATCCGGGATGCTGCAGTGACCCCGGGGCCTGCAGTGATACTGGGCACTTGGTGGGCATTCCGAAAACGGTGCTGAAAGGAAGCAAACCAGTGTGAAAAGTAGCCAGAGACAATCAGGCACATAAAGCCTTGCCCAATGACCCTGCTCGTTGGCAATCACCGTGGTCTGGGAGGCTCTTGAACCCCTTTTCCAAGTATCCCGAGGGAGGACCCTTCAGAGGCACCAGACTTCTGGGGAACGCCTCTCGCAGAGGTGGCTCCGGAGGTCGGGATGACAGCCCCTGATGGACAAGGCTGCAACGAGTCCGGTCACGCTCCTAGCGGCTCTCCTCTGTGCGCGGATTCTGGGCACGCTCTGGGGGCGGGGGGTGCCCTTCAGCCTGCTTGGGGGACAGTCCTGGCCTCGTTGAGAAGATGAGAGCCATCGGCCTCTCGCTGGCTGTAAGGTGGCTATGCAGTGCCGTGCTGACCAGATCCTCAGACCTCTCACCTACTAGGAGGGAACACGGGTGACCTCGGGCTGCCCCGGTGTCATCGCCACTCTGCTGTGACTGTGAAGTGGTGGCCTCCCTCCACCTCCTGCACTCCCGGCGGGCTGCGGAGGACAAGATTGATTTATGGGGCTGTGAAATGGGCTGGTCTCCCCAGAGATGACTGGTTAAGTACCCTTGTGCCTCACCTGCCTTATCTTTGGTCTCAGAGACCATGTTTACAGGGCAGGTTTGAACTTGAGGGAGGGGGCTAGGCAAGGAAGAAGGCAATTAAAGGCTCCCATTTGCTTGCTGACCTGTTTGAAGCAGGTAAGCCTTGGCCAGGTGTGGACTCGGGGCCTGGCCCTTCCCCCAGAGCCCTATCTCGGTAGGGACATAAATTCACAGTTCATAAAGATAAGGAGCACAGAAATGCCGTGAGCCAGGACGCATTGGCCGCCCCACTGATCAAAGAGAGTGGTGACTGATTCTCTGACTGGGAAGTCCTGGGGGCCAGAGGAGGCTTGCTGTCCCGGGGCTGGTGAGCCAAAGCCACCCTGAGTGGACATGGCTTTGAACCCTGCCTTTGTCACTGAACAGCCACGGGGTTTGGGGCAAGTGTCTTGACTTCTTCAAGCTTCAACCTGCTGAGCTTTCATTTCCTGCATCTTGGGACCATGAACCATAATAATGTACGAAAAGCACCTGGCATCGTGCCCTGCAATGGCCAGCGGGTGTGAACTCCACTCTCCCTCATGCTTCCCTTGGACTGTGACTTCGGAGGTGAATAGGTTCGGCGTGCTTGTATTCATTTGTTCGTCCATTCATTCATCCCTCCCTTCCTCAGACTCATTCAGCACTTACAAGCTCCAGAGCCCAGGCGTGGCCTAGAGCGAATGGCAGAAAAACATTAGATAAAAACGCTGCCCCTAGAACGCCGTGTCTAAAAAAGGAGAGGAACATGAGCAGGAGCTGTCGTACACCGCATACTTATTTCATGCAGCGCCTTTCCTGGATTTGCTCACCGAATCCGCCCAGCAACTCTCTGAAACAGATACTAGCACTGTCTCATTTTATTGACGGGGAAACCGAGGCACGGGGTCATTAACGTACCCCAACTGGTGTCGGAGTGGAAGTGTACACTCTAGCTCGGGGGTGGGAAACCTCTGAGGTGACCAGGAGGGTACTTATTCCTCATCTGCCCGGGAAGATTCGCCCGTCTGGGGGCTGTTGGTGGGTTCCGTTACTTTGGGTGCCCAGCGTGGGGTCCGTGGACCAGCAGCATAGACCTGCATCCGTCTCATTTTGACACCGCCCCAGGGACGGGGGTGCCCGCTGGCACGTGAGACGTGTTTGTCCGTACGTGCCAATTGTCCTCTCCATGACCGAGCTGCAATAACGACCAGAGAGAACCTGGGCAAGGCGCCCGGTTCATGCCGTCGTGTAACCTTGAAGGACTCGGGTTGGGAGGACCCTGCGAGGTGCCCGCGGGAGAGCAGCCGGAGACCCCAGCTCGGTTGGGCCCTTCATCTCTGGGACCTCCTCAGGGTCCCGCCACCACCTGCAGTGTCTTCCCCAAAGCGGGACTCAAGCCGTCCTTGGGGCAGAGTCTCCTGGGATGCTTCCCCAGCGGGACGATCCGGGGCCCAACTCACAGAGAAACCCATTTCACAGCTTGGGGGCGGGGCCTGGGACTCTGCACACTCCATAACCACGGCGTGGGTTCTGATGCTGAGGGTCCCCGTAGATCTTTCTGGAACATTAGATAGGAAGGATCACTCAGCTCTGTAGAAAACCCTCCAGGGGCTTCCCATTCACTTACACGAAAATTCTCCTCCTTCCAGTGGACTGTAAGACCTTAAGTGATCTGTCCCTCATTCTCCATCAGCCTCTCTGGGCTCTCTCAATTTCAGCCCTACAGGCCATCTTGCTGTTCATCTGAGCTACCAAACCAGTTTCTACCTTAGGGGCTGCCCCCCTGGGGTCTCCCCCAGAGCTTCAAGGACTCACCTTAGTCCAAATGTCACCTCCTCAGAAGCTGTCACTGACCTGCTCTTCATTGTCTTCATGGCCCTCATGGCCATCTCCAGCGACGTGAGCCATTTCGTTGTTCACCTGCGCACTAGGCACCGCTCCCCGAGGCTGTCATTCCTGTGTCTGGGTCGCTCCTATCTGCGTCCCCAAGACTGGCAGGGAGCCTGGCACGCAGGAGCTTTTCAGTGTGTCGGATGAATGAATAAATGCACGAACGTATGCTAAGTTTAGAAGTGAATGATTCCCAAACTTTAGCACTGGTCGACTAGAAATTAATCACACGCCATACCCCCCAGCTGGCCACCACTCTCCAGCGTGTTCCTGCGAAGTGAGCACGCGGGCGTCAGGGCGCTGAGACTGGCGGACCCCCAGCCTCGCCCACCGTGTCAGTTCCTGTTGTTGCGACCACAGTGACCAGGAAGGGGGCTGGGTGAAACCATGCGTGCCTGCCCTCCTGCGGTGCCGGAGACCAGACGTTCTAGAACCGGGGTGTCTGCGGGGCTGCGCTGCCCCTCCGCGGGCTCCAGCGGGAGTCTGTTTCTCCGCCTTTCCCCTCGTCCACAGGCTGCTCGCACTCCTTGGCTCGCGGCCCCTTCCGTCCTCCAAAGCCAGCAATTGTATCGCTTCAGCCTCTGCTGGCCATTGCCTCTCCTCCTCTGACTCTGACCCTCCTATAAGGATCTCGTGATGTCATTGGACCCACCTGGATACCCCAAGATACCCTCTTCATTTCAAGATCCTTAAGTTTATGATGTCTGCAAAGACCTACAAAGTCTCCTTTGCTCTCTAAGGTAACACCGTCACAGGTCTGAGGATTCTGGGGATTAGGACGTGGACATCTTTTGGGGTGCCATAATTCTGCCCACCGCTTCCTCCTCACCAAAAAGGATTCCAGGAGCTGGTGTCTGCTGCCTGGATCCTCCGTTGCTCACCTATCCCGGGTCCTCCTTCTCTGCATCTGCTCCATCTCATTCCCTGTAACTTTCCTTCCCCGCTCCTGTGCCGCCTCTCTCGGTGCCTTAGGTGCTCAGGCGGTTCGTGCTGGGCAGACATTCATTTTTAGTAGGACAGGGATGCCCAACTGTTAGGCTATTCGTATTAATTATTGTGCGTGTTTGGTTCACCACCTCGGCACGGGTACTTTCTACAGGTGTCCGGGGATGGATAGATAGTATTTATTTCTGAAAGATCCCAGGTGACTTTTTTTCCAGGCAAGTTTTGTTTGTGTAACTTTTGCGTCACTCACGGAGACATCTGACTATCTCAGAAGGATCGCCAAACCAGATCAGCGCCCCCGGGGGCCGTCAGGAAATCAGCACCGAAGCAAGCCGTCCCATCCACTACCTGGACAAAGGGTTCCTTTTGCTCCGAGCTCCCAAGGCGGATCCCAGGTCAGAACAGGAAGCGGCCGGAGAACGGAACCCCAGCTCCCAGGTGCTGTGCATGGCGCCACCTAATGCCGGGGAGTGGCAGGCTCGCTTCTGAGAAGTGGCACACCTGGGTGGGCACCGTCTCCCCCAGAGCCCAGCCCGCTCAACCACCGTCCTGGGGGGACTCGGCGGAACGCTGAGAACTGAGTTAAAACCCTGCTCTCAACGCCCCGCCATTCCAGAGTTCCAGAACCTTCTCTGTCTCAGGCAGTGCTGTCGGGTGGAGGCTTTTGAAAGGCCAGGTGGGATTCCCGGAGAAGGGGTTAATTAATGCTTATTGGCGTCAGAACTTCTCTCCTCAGATCCCTTCGTAATTTAGGGCGTCCCTGGCCCCCGAGGACGGTGTCAAAGAGGGTGTGGCGCCTGTCCCCAGGCCTCGCGGCTCCTGCGCACGGGGCGATTACGCCCTGATTAGTATTAATAATTGATTTATACAGCACCTTTTACAAGCCTGCCGGTGCTCTCCCCTGCCCGCCCTGCGGGCACGCACACATCGCTTCACCCCCAGACGATAAGCCGCCACCTCACGGGGTGGGCGGTGGTGGCGGGCGCCAGTCACCTCGGTGGCGCCAATGACGTGACAGGGAGACGGCCCGGTGCAGGAAGTAGGACAGCGCCTTATCTCCGCCGGCTGGGGTGGGGGACTGGGCGGAGGGGACTCTGGGCCTGTTATTAATCGGGCGGAGGATTCAGCCTCCCGGGAGTCCAGGCGGGGGCAGTGTCCTGCAGCGCTGGGGCAGGAGCAGTGCGTGGACGGGGGGGAAATCGAGGTGCCGATGGGATAAGAGTGCCCGGGGCGGAGGGGGAGGGAAGCCAAGGCGTTGTTGGCAGGTTCCCTGGAGCCACGGGCCTGGTTCCGTGCCAAGGTGAAAGGGAAGGCAGGGGTGGCTGTCCAAGGCTCAGGCCACTGGCCGCCATGTTGTGTGGGCCTTGGGACGCTGGTGTCGCTTTGTGGCCACCTGGGTCAGCGTTTGGCGGAAGCCGAGGTCTTTCGGGGTCCTGGTGTGTGAGCCCCTGGGTGTTGTTCTGCCTCTGCGAGTTCTTATAAGATCTTCAGTCACGTGTATTCTTGAAAGAAACCACCTCGTGGTGAAGTTTAAGAACACGGGTTCTGAATTCATTCGGTTTCCTGGTGGTCCGTGTGAACACGGGTTTCCCGTCTTCCTTGCTGGGTGACCATGGGGCAGCCACAGAACGTCCTTGAACTTCGGTTCCCTCCCGTGGGCAGTGGGGATACGAAGAGCACCCACTCCCCGGGGCGCTGTGGCGCGTGGTGGGTGTGTCGTGAAGATGGGGATCAGGTTACCTGACCCTCGAGATGGCCATCAGCAGGGTCCTCGTCTCTGTCCGATGGCCGTGCTGTCCCAGGAGAGAGGAAGCATCTTGGGGGCCCAGAGACGAGCCCGGTCTCTGTGGTGGGTCAGACCCCGGCACCGTGTGCCCCGGGAGGTCAGTGGAGAGGGCCCGGACCGCCCAGGAGCCAAGGCCTAGCGCAGGAATGACCCAGAGCTGGTGGGTGGCCACGGGGTGGATGCAGGGGCCGGGAACAAGCGCGAGTTTCCCAGGAAGCCAGGCAGGGGGCTGTGGGCTGAAGCGAAGCAGGAATGAGGACTCGCACAGAAACGTCTGGACAAGGGTGTCTTCCCTAACTCTGTTCGACCCCCCCACCCAGCTCTCGGGCTCACGGCCCGGGAAGGGGAGAGCCTGCAGCTTCCCCCCACCCCGCAGAGAGGCACGGAGTTCAGCCCCGTGGTCAAGGCCCCCACAAGTCCCGCAGGAAAGAAAGCCACTGAACTTGATTTAGCTCAGTATTTCCCACACTCATGCACCTCTTCAACCTCCTCCTTTTCTTTGATCTCATTTCCCAAAGTAATACATATTCTCCCTGAATAGACTTTGGGAGAGATTGATTTAGACCAAGAGAATTTGGAAGAATGGTCTTCTCCGAGGCTGGGGGTGGGGGGAAGATTTTGCATAAATCTCTGTGCTTTTAATGCCTCCTACCTGAATATCATTAAAAAAAAACTTGTATATAGACTCGCCGCCACTTCTAAAGTATTGCTGTCATGCCTGGAAGCGTTGGTCTGAGATTTTGTAGCTGTTTTACATGGCTTACCTAAAGGAAGCCAGGAATGGGAAATCTCTCCATTCCCACCCAACATGTGATCACATCAATGCCATTTACAACAGTGCCAACACAATGGCAAGGACGATTGTCAGCCAGGGCGACTGCTCCTGAAGGCCTGCCTGTCCGTGGCCCTTCCCTACACTAAATGCGGAACACACTATCATCTCATTTAGTCCTCCAAAGAAGAAGCCGAGGCACAGGGGGAGTCGGCGTTTTCCCCAAGTCCTGCCGCTGGAAGGTGGCAGAGTTGACCTTTGGATGCAGGACCAGCCCTCCGAACACAGCAAGGGCCGTCACGTGGCCGCCCCGCACCGTCCCAATCCTTCATTCCCATCTCCGTCCCGCATTCCTCTGGAGTGACTCAGGCTCACGAGTGCTGTCTGCCCCAGGTGACAGACACGAGGGCCAGATCACTGAGAATGGTCCCCTCCTCCCGCCGGGGGGCCGGCTGCGTCACTCAAAGGCCGCGCCCTGCCTGGCGCAGGGACAGCGGGGTGGACGGAAGTAGGTCTCATGGCCCCGCTGTATCACAGGGACCTTGTCCTCTGCGTGCCGGAGCCAGCTGTGTGCTGTCCAGGGGTCACTTGTGTTTCCTGAGGCTCGCCCTGTGCGCACAGAGACGGCCGCACGTGCACAGGGCCCAGCTGCTCCGGTCGGCCCGGGACCGCCCTGGTTTCGGCGCCGGAAGCCCTGGGTCCAGGCAGAGCACTCAGGCCCTGGCACCCGGGACGGCTGGCTGCCCTGGATGGGGCCTTTGGACCACAGAGATTTCGACAAGTAAGACTTGTCTAAATGCACGGGACCCGAAGAACCAACCCGTGTAACAGAAATAATGCAGAGGAGGTAGTAAGGTCCGCTCTGACTATGAAAAAGCAGCAACACTAACAACCCTCATTAGGGGAAAAAAACCCTCAACAGTCTTCTTAACTAAGCATTGCAGTTACAGCGGCACTCTGCCCCACCGTTACTCAGGTGACCGCAGCAGCAACAGCTGTCGTTGGCGAGCACAGGCCCCCGGCCGTGCCCTCCACGGAGGGCACGCTATCCACTCTGCACAGCAGCCTCCTGAGGGAGGGGCTGCTCTCGTGCCCTGCTGGGCAGATGAGGAAACTGAGGCTCAGGCAGGTTAGGTCTCTTGTCCAAGGTCCCAGGTAGGAGGTGCCGGCCGCAGGTCACTTGGGCCCAGGTGACCACCCGGGCAGCCGTCCTACTTCTGGTGACAGAGATGGGGACTCTGAGCAGGGACCCTCTTTGGGTCACAGTCGTGCTGGAGCGTCAGTTTTCTGAGGGCAGCTTCTTGTCCATCCGTGTATCCTTGGAGTACCGAGCACACGGCCCGAATCGAAGACACTGCTGCATTCATGTTTGCTAAATGGGATTGAAGTGGGGGAAAAAACCATGGGTTTTGTTGGGGGGAGTTGTTTGCACATAGCAAAAAAATATTTTGCAGAAGACCTGGTTTCTTTCAAATGGGTTAATTTCTTTATTCCTTCACTAGAATAAAAGCTCCTTTAATAATGCCTGTCTCCCTGTTGGATTACAAGCTCCTATATTACATGACATATATATTATCTAGAGAGAGAGGATTATACACTCTTATATATAAATTATAATATATATTTTATACACACACACACAGGCCCATACTGTTGTATTCACTGCTGGGTCCTGTAGCTGACAGTACGGTGCCTGACACATAGTAGGGGCTTTACAAATATTTGCTGAATGGAAGAAGGAGTAAGTATAGGCTGTCCAATAAGAGAACACCGGGTAGAAGACAGCTGCGTTTCTCCTACGGAACTTTCTCCACCCACTTTTCAAACAGCAAGTATTCCTTGTCCGAGTCCAGCCCTTTCAGTAAAAGGGCTGGGCTCCCTCAGCGGTGAGGGTACTCCCTCCGGGTCCTCGTTGCACAGCAGAAAAACACGTGAACACACACCACTCTCCACCTTTTCTTTAAGCCGCAATCCCCAGCCGGTCCCCTTGGGAGCTGGACCCACCGGCAATATGACAGCTCACGGGCTCCCGAGGAGGCCGGGCCGGGCCACGGGGAGTGTCTGCCCGTGATGTGGCCATCGAGTGATAATAGCAAATAAACACACACACACCGCACTTTGCTACGTGCCTGGCAGGCCGCGGAAATGTTGGCATAGGCAATTAACCCAGTTACACTTCCACAGCAACTCTGCGGGGTGGGTGCTGTTTCACCCGCAATTGACAGATAAGGAGATGAAGGTACAAAGGTTACACAGCTCCACGGGGTCACAGATCTTGTCAGTGTGGCCTCGGTTCACGGTCTTCGGCCCCATGAGGCACGTTCCCCAACCTGCAAGGGAAGGCCGAAGCGGCGCTCACAAGGTCATTTCCACGGAAGCTGCGAATGGTCTCTCCTGAGCAAGGGACTGGCCTTCCCGAAGAAAAAAGGACCCGTAAAAAGATTAATATTAAACAATTCAATTGTATATGGAATATCAAGAGTAAAGTGTTGTAATTAATTATATTAAAATATCATATTAGTAACGATAATCATGACACAGTGACAATAATTATATTAGGAACACAGCAATATTAATGGAAATATTAACTATTTTATAAAATATCAATAACAATCAATACTAATAGCTTCTACAATTGAGCATTTGCTACATGTCAGACACCTTGTGGACATTTATTTATTTTTTGTGTTTATGATTTTTGTGAACTTCGTTGAGGTATCATGGCATCGGCACATACAATGGTAAGCTATTGGAAGTGTCCATCACGGTGACTTGACTCATATGTGCACAGTGGGACAGGGTTCCCCCCTCGCCTACCTGGTGAGCACATCCGCCACCTCCCTTCATCATCTGTGGTTTTTTAAAAAATATTTTATTTATTTATTTTTAAAGAGGGAAAGGAGGGAGAAAGACAGAGAGAGAGAGAAACATCAGTGTGCAGTTGCTGGGGGCCATGGCCTGCAACCCAGGCATGTGCCCTGACTGGGAATCGAACCTGCGACATTTCGGTTTGCAGCCTGCGCTCAATCCACTGAGCTATGCCAGCCAGGGCTTATCTGTGTTTTTTTACGAGAACATTTAAGTTCTCCTCTCTCAGCCAGTTTCCGTCATCCAGGGCTGCGTTATCTACTGCAGTGCCCGTGTGTTCCACCAGCTTCTCAGACCTGCCCGTCTCGTGGCTGAGAGTGTGTGTCCTTTCACCAGCCTCTTCCTGTCTATGTCCCCACCCCTTCGTCCCTGCCAGCTACCTGTCTGCTCTAGGAATTTGACTTTTTAAAAGATTGCACGTATTAGTGCTCCCATGGAGTATTTGTCTTTCTCCGACCTACTGCTTCCCCCGGCATAATGCCCCCTGCCGGTCTGTTCCTAATGCCCTGGCAGGACTTCCATCTCTGTCATGGCTGAATACCATCCCAGTATAGACAGTCCTTTGGACTGGACCTTGCAACACCTCTCCTTCCGTCTAACCCCAGCTTTTCTTTGCAAAACAACCTCTCACCCGTGGAGACCAGGAATGGCCAACATCTGGCCCCGCCAGCTGTGTTGCGTTGCATTGAAGAGGGCTCATGGGCAAAGCCTGCGTAGAGGCAGGGCCGCAGCCTCCCACGTGCAGGTGGCCGTCTCGCGGTGGCGGGAGCGTCCCCCTCCCGCCACCCTCATTGCCCCGCTGGGCCCCTGGCAGCCTTCGCAGGATCCAGTAGTAAGCCTCTGGCCATCAGTCTCCAGGGGAGGATGCCCCCTGGACGTCACAGGTCAGGAAGATCGGTGGGGACCCCTGTGCTCTTCTCTTTCTCAGTCCCCAGACTCTGTCTTTCTGCGCCATCCCCGGAACCTCCTCAGCGGGGACGTTCCTTGCCCTTGCAAACGAGAGGTCACGTCCTGCACGCGGGACCTTTCCCCGCTGAGCCCGGTTCCCCACGGAGGGCGTTTTCCTTCGGGCGGCGGACGTGTGTGAAGAGCAGGACTTGGGAGAAGCTGCTTTGTAGCGAGATTCTTCAGCGAGTTCTCACCTGCGGGGGTGGGGGGGCAGTTTGCGCGGAGGACTCGTGGCCCCAGTGGGAAAGATGTCCGTTTCTGGGACCAGAAAAACGCGTGGGTTCACCTCCTGTCGTGCCAGGGCTGCGGGCACATCACCTGCCCTCTCTGAGCCCGCCCTGGGCCCTTGTCTGCCCAGCGGGCATGGCGACGTCTGTCTTGTGGACGCGGGGAGAAGGGCCTTCGTGACGGACGCTGTGGACCCCCGATCCTTAGGGCAGTGGCGGGCTGCCTTCCTCCTCTCCCCGCCCTGACTGCCGTGGGCTCCGGGGGCTTTGTCGGGACCCGTCCCACCTTCCAGCCATCCCAGCTCCGGGACCTCACCTCGTTTCTCTCATCTGCTCGTCGTACAGCCTAGCGCAACCTGAGTCTCCCTGTCACTCTGTTTTTTTAAAAACTCCACTTGTGTCTGGTTCTGAAAGAAAATCTGACGTTGGCAGGGTGGGGGTGTTCGTGGGCTGAGTTCACGCACAGTAAGTGGAGCAGATTCCGCCGCGACAGCCTCGACTCCTGCTGGAGAACGAACGGACCTGGGGCCTCGGTCTGGCCCGCTTTGCCCCACAGCTGAAGTCACCTCGACGGCTGCACTAACGGGAGGCCACTGCCTGTGTCACCGAGCGCCAGCCACCAGTGGGTCTTGTTGCTTCACACCCGCCGGCTCTCAGGGGCGGAGGGTGGAAAGCAAACACCCGAGCAGACCGAGCAGAGGCAGACGAGGAGAAGAGTTAACAGAACATTAGAAAGTGAGGGCTGTCGCATGACGAGCGAACGGTCGATGAGCAGACTTCGGAAGTCGTGCTCTGAGAAGCAGACACACTGGCACAGGACGAGTGACTGGAAACTTGAAGCGAGGAAGGAAAGAAAGAGAAAGCCTGCATGCCCCATGTCAGCAGTGAGAAAGGAGAGACGGCGTCGTAACGGGGGTAGAGTTGTAAGAAGGTGCTGCGTGCCACCCTGCATTAGGGTTTCCCCCTCGGCACTATCAGCAGTCGGGGCCGTGTGGTTCTCTGCTGTGGGGCTGCTGTGTGTCTTATGGGATGTTCAGCAGCCCCCCTCCCCGGTTCCCTCCCCCTGGATGCCAGTAGCACCCAATGCCCCCGATGATAGCAACCAGAAGTGTCTCCAGACATTGCCCCATGTCCCCTGGGGGTGAAAGCATCCCTGGCTGAGAACCCCTGTCCTACAGGAAACACTTCAAAATATCTCAGTGACGTGGGAACTGTCCCAGGGAAACAGCGATGATTTCACCGGATGACGTATGTACGTATGCACTCATTTGGGCTTGCGTCTCTACAGGTGTGTTAAAACCAGGGAAAACATTTGCAAAGTCATCGACCTGTCACCTCTGGACGACAATCCTGAGTCTAAAGGACGTGGGCAGTGAGTCACCTTCCCTGCTCAAGACGCAGTCAGCTCCTCTCTCCTCCCTGACAAGGACTGAGTGGCCTCCTGGGGCGCGGGGCTCCCGGGGCTGAAACCTGGGGAGTCCTCGGCAAACCAGCCCTCGCGGGGCATCCCGCACCTTTCCGTGGGCGATGGGAGGGAGGGAGTAAGCCAACTCAGCACTAACAAGGGAAGCATGGGCCACAGCTAATAACACAAATGAGAACACAGACAAAGAAGCATTGAAGTTAAATCACGGGGCCTGTAAAAGTAGCGCTTTTATTTATGTGTTGAGGGAGCTGCATTCAAAGAAAATCATTTGTGAAGTCTTAATTTTTTGACTTAGGTGGATGTAGGTAGCGCCTCCTTCTGGCGCATGCTCTCCCTCCCTCTCTCCCCGCCCCCCCCAGCCCATCCTTCCTTGCTTCTGCTCCAAACCCATGCCCACATATTCCCAAGGGGCTCTAAGTGCCCCCCACTCCCCCCCCCCCGCAAACCACCCTCCGGAGCCGTCGGAAATCCCACATTAGAAGAAAAACCACCGATGGGAAGTAGGGTTTAGACCAGAAATACAAGATGGTCCAACAGGATTCTTTTGCTGCAGATCAAAAAGATCTTTGATAAATCAAAAACCCCATGTGATTTCATACAAGAATAACCAAGCTTCCTCGAACTCGAGGTGGAAATGGGCTCCTCTGACACAGTCCTAATTATCTCTCCGGATCTCCAGCGGCGCCTCGTCCCTCGCTGCGGAGGCTTCCCGGTCAGGGCCGGGAACAGGGAGTCCTGCGGCCGCCCTTGATCCAATACGTTACAAAGCTGTAGCCAGTGCAGGAAAGTAGAAAAGAAAACTCAGATAATATGAAGATAAACTAGAAAGAGAGTGATGAAAATGTAATGATATGCAGATGATCGGATGGAAGCCATGGAAAATTTTTAAGAAACAATCAGAGTTTTATTTATTTTCATATTATATTTTATTGATTATGCTATTACAGCTGTCCTGATTTTTCCCCCTTTGCCCTCCTTCCACCTAGCACCCCCCCTCCCCCACACTGCTCAGGCAATCCTCACACCATTGCTCATGTCCATGGGTCATAAGTATAAATTCTGTAGCTACTCCATGTCCTATACTGCACTTTGCATCCCCAGGGCTGTTCTGTAACTACCTATTTGTACTTCTTAATCCCCTCACCTCTTCACCCCTTCCCTGACACCCCCTCCCATCTGGCAGCCATCAAAATGCTCTCCGTATCCATGATTTTGTCTGTCCTTCTTGTTTGCTTAGTTTGTTTCTTTAGATACAATTGTTGACAGATTTGTATTTTTTGCCAATTTATTGTTCATAGTTTTGACCTTCTTCTTAAATAAGTCCCTTTAACATTTCATATAATAATTGTTTGGTGATGATGATGATGGTGATGATGATGATGATGAAGTCCTTCAGTTCTTTTCTTGTCTGGGAAGCTCTTTATCTGCCCTTGGATTCTAAATGATGTCTTTACTGGGTAGAGCCATCGTGGCTGTAGGTCCCTGCTTTTCATGACTTTGAATACTTCTTGCCAGTCCCTTCAGGCCTGCAAGTTTCTTTTGAGAAATCAGCTGACAGTCTTATGGGAACTCCCCTGTAGGTAACTAATTCTTTTCCCTTGCTGCTTTTAAGATTCTCTTTTTATCTTTAACTTTTGGCATTTTAATGATGTGTCTTGGAGTGGACTTCTTTGCATCCATCTTGTTTGGGACTCTCTGTGCTTCCCGGACTTGCATGTCTATTTCCTTCACCAAATTAGGGAAGTTTTCTTTCGTTATTTTTTCAAATATATATTCAGTTTCTTGTTCTTTCTCTTCTCCTTCTGGCACTCCTATGAAGTGAATGTTAGACCTCTTGAAGTTGTCCCAGAGGATGCTTATACTGTCCTTATTTTTTGGATTCTTTATTCTTCTTGCTGTTCTAATTTGTTGTTTTTCACTTTCTTATGTTCCATATCATTGACTTGAGTCTCGGCATCATCCACTCTACTGTTGTTTCCTTGTAAATTGTTCTTTATTTCAATTACTGTGTCCTTTGTTTCTGAGTGGATCATTTTTATGCTGTTGAGGTCCTCACTAAGTTCCTTGAGGATCCTTTCAACCAGTGTTTTGAATTCTGCGTCTGATAGGTTGCTTATCTCCATTTTGTTCAGCTCTTTTTCTGGAATGTTGATCTGTCCTCACATTTGTGCCAGAGTTTTAAAAAAGAAAAAAGTACCACAATCTTCTCTAGTTCTTTAAAGTTAATCTAATGAAATTCCAAAAATAATTTTTCGAAAGGAATTCATCATTTTTTTTCTAAATTTCACTCTTCGAATTATGTGAAAATGATCTTAAAGTTAAAATTAGGTGAGAGTAGCCATAAATTTTATGTGAAAAACGAGAGGTCTTACTTTACCAAATTTAAAACAAATTATCAAGCTACAGTGATTCAACAGTATGGGCCTAATGCAAAATAGACACCTAGATAAATGGAATTAAATATATAGAATTCCATAAATACACCCAAACACTGGTGAGGGTATAATCCAGGATGAAGGTGGCAGTTCAAGTCAGTGGAGAAATTATAATGAGGCAAAAAATGATAATGTGGCACATGAAAAGCTATTTGAGAAAACATGGTCAAACTCTTACCTTATGCTGTGTGGCAAAATTAATAGAAATAGATTTAGAGTTACCTGTAAACAGTGAGATTACAAAAAAATTGGAAAGAAATTAGATATACTTATATCTGAATCCTGGTTGGAGAAGCCTTCAAAATTGTAACAGCAGCAGCAACCTTGTACGTGATATAGTAAACTAAATAAAATGTGAACATCAAAAAAAACACGCACAAAGGAAAATAATTGCAGGAGATAATGTATCTGTTGTGGAAATAAATGATCATTGGTTTTATTATGTGAAGAGCTTTATACATTAATGAATAAGAGCATGAGTGTATACACAGGAAAAAAGCAGACTGGGAATAGTCATGGTCAACTTCCAAAGAAGAAATATAAATGGCGAATTAAAGCTATAAAAAGATATTTGACAGCGTTGCAATAAAATGAATGCAAATTAAAACAGCAAGCCACTGGGTTTTGCCTATGACATGGGCGAAGAAAAAAACCAGGGAGAGAGGGACAAGTACTGAGAAGGTGGGAGACGCTGGGAGTCAGAGACGTCTGCGGGGTGCGGATGCAGAGACGGTCCTGACAACACGATAAGGGGAAAGAGTGGTCAGGACACCGTTACAGAAAATGTGGTAATGCTACTAAACAAGGGACAATTCTCCTTAGTGACTCCCACCGTAATCCTAAAGAATAAAAGGAAATGTTAGGGATAGATAAACTGAAGAAATAAGGTCTAAAAGAATCTACAGTACATGATACCGCTTTTGCCCCAAAGCAAAGGATTTCAAGAAGCTGAATGTCCTCTGAGCTGAGTTCTTTAGTTTTAACACATCGGCATCTACCTGGTTTGTTTCAGGACTTGTCAAACCTGTAGATCAGGAATAAAATGCATTTTATGGAATGACCAAGGCTTCAAGAGGTTTCCAAACACAAATATTTCCCTATGGGGGCTTGTCAGGGCATTTGAAATTGACCAGTCTGGATTAACTATTGCCTTTCCCTTTCCTTTCAAAATCCAGATACCTCTGGAGGGGGTAACAGTGCCCAAGCCTTCAGTGGCTCTCAATAAATGTTGACTGATTTGAATCGAATTGAAGGCAGAGACACTGTAACAGGACTTTGTTACATCAGTTTTCCTTCCCCAAAGAACCCTAGGGACACACGCAGGGATCTCTGCAAAATTTGTCTCCTAGGTGTGACTGATTTCGTTTCTGAGGTTACTATGTAACAGGAACAGGGCAAACGAGAAGACATAGAGTGTCCAGTGTAAAAAACATGGCCACTGAAAAGGAGGTGAAAAACAGAATGTGGAATGCATGAAGGACATTTCTCAGAACATAGGTCTTTTCAGATCCATCCTCATAGTAGCCAAATTGTTGGTGGGTAGATTACTGACCAGTTGTCGGTCGGTCCCAGTAAGACATTCATTCATGCATCCATGCATCCATCCATTCACTCACTCACTCACTCGCTCACAGTCATGAGGCATCCATGGGTCATGTGGTTCAGTCTCAGTGTCCCCGTCACTGTTAATAGAACACAGACAACCAGATTTACCCCCCCCCCCCCGTTACTCAAGTTCCTTATTTGTATTTCTTGGACACTGTGAAGTGGACACAAAACCTACAGACTATGGCCTTTTTCCTTGTCCCTGTTCACCCTTCTGTGAGTCTATCTAATAGAAACCAAAGGCCCAGTAGGGAACAGTTGCCAGCCAGAAAGGGAAATAAACTGAGTAGGTAGACCACAGTTCTCCTGAGGATGTGGGAAGGGGGACAGTGAGCGACCTACTGTGTGTTAGACACCGTGGGAGACACCATCATTCTTATCGAACTCTCACACCAACGATACAAGTTAGAGAAAACCACCCCTGTTTTGACGATGAGGAAATGGAAGCTGGTGTCCAACAGGTGTGTAAACTTGAGTACGAACTTGGGCATTTGGCATTAAGGTGAACCTACTTCCCACTTCGCTTGGTTCATTGCCAGTTCACCTTTGGTGTAATTATTAACAGGGGTTTCCTACACTTCCAAAAGTGTTTCTGTTTGGATGACAAATTACATTGTTCCCTGTTACGTTGTTCGCCCGAAGCTCACGGATTCAGGTGACAGGAAGCCGAGATTCAGGAGGCTTAGCCAGGAGGGACTTTGTAACCTCACCGATCAAGAGGTGCAGCTAGGGTAGTTCAAAGGTTGAAAAATTCCGCAGCACAACAACATCGCTGGAGACAGAGGCCCTCTCTGCCTTTTCCTCCGCCGGCCTTCTGGGGCTGGCTCCGCCCCGCAGGCTCTGCTGTGTTGGGTACCCCTTTCTCACACACCAGTGGCTGGCTAGAGGCCGAAAAAGGTCCATTTTTTTCCTTGTATCGCAGTAAAAGAACAAAGAAGTTTTAAGGGGGTCTCCTATTCTCTCTTCAACCAATCACTAGCAACAAAACGGGGTCACATGATCAGCTTTGACCAATCAGGAATATTCCCAAGCAATACCGGGCTCAACGGTACAATAAGAAGAGTGGGCTCTTGCAGAATGGAAGAAGTGGAAAGTGGCCGTTTGGGGTCAGCAAAGCCCGGGGACTGCGATGACTAGTAGGTGGAGAGAGGCCTGTCAGGTCCAAAGGTCCATGGGTTGCTACGCCCACTACCCTAGCCTCCTCAAAGGCCATGCCCCTCCCCTTCCCGCCCCTCAAAGACCACGCCCACCAAAAGTTGTGGTCTGCAGGTCCGAGGTGGGAAGAAATGCGAACCCAGCACTGCAGCATCCTCGAGGGCCCTGTGATGACAGCACTCAGGCCCTTGATAAGGCTTTCAGCAAGCAGTGGCCTTTGGACCGAATGTTCAAGGGCGTGGAGGAGTTTGCTTTGCAGCTTCTGGCAGGGACAGTCAAGGGCATCCCAGGAGGAGGGACCTACAGGCGCAAACACCTGGGGACGAGAAAGAGCCCACTGTGGTCAGGGAGCCGCAGGTAGCCCCGTGGACGCCGGCAAGGTTCCACTGTGTTGGTTACAGAGGACAAGGTGAGGGAGGCGAGCAGGGCCGTGTCCTGAAGGTCGGGCATGACAAATCAAGAAGAGGAGGTGTTTTTGTTAGGGAGTCATCGATGGACTTTGAACTTGGGAGTGGTCAGACTTCCTACTGTTGCCCTGAGGAAATTCTATTTGGAGGGAGTCGAGACTTCCAGGGTAGATACTTCTGTTTATATTCGAGGGCCTGGCCATCCCGGCTGGCTGGCATGCTGTAGAGAGGTTTCCTGGGGTCGGGGTGACGTGCACGGCTCTGAGCATGTCGGGATTGTTCCAGATGAAGGGTATCCCTTTGCCCCGTTGATGTGTTCCTTTGGTGGCAGAGCCAGCTCTACACGGCCACAGAATTCTAGTCTTTTTCCTCCTGGGCACAAGCTACACTGTTTTTCCCAGTGTCTCCAGGAGTCGGGTCAGCCCATGCGACTAAGTCACCACCTTCAGATGGTGGACATGAGCCGTATCCCCAACTTCTAGGCCCTGCCCCCTAAAACCTTCCACACCACCTTCTTGCTAAACGAAGGAGACTCCAAGGGCACAGAGCAGGGCACAGCTACCACCTAACAGGAGGGGCCTGGATCTGAAGGACTGTGGAACGCAGCCCTCTGCTGACTTTCACTGCGGTTAGTATCACAGGGCATCAAACTTCTATTGTGATAAACCTTGGAGACTCAAATGTCTTACTACACTAGCTTGTCTACCCTAATACTTGCCCTGGAGGTGCCTTGAAATACTAGGGAAACTGACAAAACAGCTTCCTGATGAAGTAAAAAAAGTACAGGAAGGATGGCAGCGTTAAGAAGATTGAGGGGGGACAGGGGGCAGGGGGTGGGGGAATCTGTGGAACGAGGACCGGAAGTCCTGTCTTGCCTGGCTCCGGTGGAGGGTCCATGACATCATGCAGATAAAGCTCCTATAGGAGCTGCCTCTCCGTGGAGTAAGTCAGGAGGTTATTTTTTGGGAGTTGGTAGCTGTTAATCCTAGCAATATCTGTAAAAGGGAGCTAGTGAGGATTAAGGGAGATGATGAGGTTCAAGCACTTGGCACAGAACCTTTCAAATGACGTGGAGGCCGCTGCAGTAGCCGTGACTGGTTCTCAGGGACACTGTCACTGTGCAAGTGGGCGGCCGGGAGGGTGGCAGGTTTAGGAAGGGAGAGCGGTTCAAGCTTGGGTGGCAGGGGGGAGGGTGTGTCAGGAGCAGGAGCGTGGATGCCGGAGTGAGGAGAGGACCTCCCGGGGCAGGGGACAGTGTGGTGACAGCCCTGCCTTGGGGGTGGGGGCAGGTGGTGGCCGTGGGGGCTGCAGGGGGAGGACTGACGCCAGGTGGAGGAAGGAACGTTGGAGCTCTGTTGACAGCCCCGCGGCCCCGCCAGCTCCGGGGGAACTCGGCTCCTTCTCATCGCCACAGGCACACTTCTCCGCAGCAGGCAGGCGCCTAGCCGTATCTGGCATGCTGTTTCCCAGAAGCTCAAAGGGCTTTCTGGGAGTGATCTGCTTGCTTGTCCCAACAGCCCGGGCGTTATCACTCCCATCTCCCAGAGGGAAAAACAGGACACTGGCGGCAAACCTGTGCAGCCAAGGCCAGAGCGTGACTCAGTGGCCTGTGTGGAATCCGATCGCAGACCTCCGGGTCCCCGGGCCCCCCTGCCGCGGCTCCCCCAGGCCAGGTGCGGGCCACCAGGCCAGCGGCGCCTGCTGCTCCTCAGACCAGCTGCTGGCCATCCGGGCTCCTCCTGCGGCACAGTTACTCACTGGGTCCTGATCTTGAGTGGCAAGAAATTTGATTTTCCAGATTAGATATTTTCTCAGAACCAGCGAGATGCTGGTTGACGTTCCGTCCTGTCTGCCCAGCGTATGCTGTAAAAATGTTCAAGCACAGAGAAACATTGAAAGGATTTTACAGTTACTACCTGTGTACCCGGCAGGTAGATCCTACAGTGAGCACTGTGTTAGTGCTACTTTTCTGGCTACACTGCTGAGCAGGAAGGTGACATTCCCTTTGGTGACAGTCAGTGTAAGTGACACTATTCAGTCATTCTGAATATCTGCAAATAATGGAAAAAAGTTTAAAGAAAATCTTAAAAAAATTAAAAATCCACCTTTAAATCTTTCCACTCCTCACCAGTAGACTGTAGCAGTTGCTACCAAAGTGAAATCACAGCAGTTGTTTGTTAATTTTGAAAATACGTTTGTTTGTTTTAGCGAGAGAGGAACACTGATTGGCTGCCTCCGATTTGTGCCCTGACTGGGAATCGAACCCCGCCCTCCCCCTTTTGGTGCACGGGACCCCCCTCCAACCGAGCCACAGCAACCAGGGCGAAATGACAGCAATTTCAAGAATACTTTCACACTGCAAATATGCTAGCATGCATTTTTAAGAATTTTCACAGCTTTATCCATTACAGTTGACATTCCAGGTCGCATTAGTCTCAGGTGTACGGCAGAGCGGGTGGACATGTATGTAACTTACGAAGCGGTCCCCTCGGTAAGTCCCGTGCCCACCTGACACCGCACGTAGCAATACAGAATTATTAACTGTGTTCCCTGCGTTCCCTGCGCCGGGCTCCACATCACTGAGCATGCATCTTCAGAAAGCGGTGTTGTGCTCTGTCGCTAGATTTGTCTATTCAGAGACAGAGACGATTCCCGCCCCCCACTAACAAAGAAAACGGGGTGTCTTGAACGGGGGGCGTGACCTGCAAGCCCGGAACAGGCAGTGTGGGTCCCTCAGGGAAACGCGTGTGACCAGGGTCAGGAGGTGGAACCTGCCCAGCGGAGACTCGAAGGAGCCAGGGAAATCTTTGGATCTTGTTTTATGGATCAGTCCCAGAGCGGGTCGCACAGGGAAAGCCTTTCGGGGACAGTATTGGGCCAGTAGCTGCTGGCACTGGAAGCCGCCCCGGGGGAGGTGGAGCAAGTGCTCAAGTGGGTGCAGCATTTTGTGGGCGTCACGTTGTCCGCGCTCACCATCTCGGAGGCGCCTGTGCACACACCCTGTGTTCCCAGGGAGGTGGGTGTTCAGACGGCACGCGTGGGCTGTGACGGAGGCCACCAGAGCAGGTGCCAGAAATGCCCCCATGGGGGAGGAGGGCGGAAAGACAACCAGGTGGGGAGCTGGCTTGAACGTGCGGGCCTGGGTCGCCCTCACAGAGCGAGGCTGCAGCTGGCCAGTGACTGCTCCTGGCGCCTCCTTCCTGCCCCAGGGGCCTTGCTCTGCATCCAGGCCCTGCGTGGCCCTGCTTGCAGCCTCTGAGGCTCCCAGCTACTTATCTGCAGGCACTATCTAGATCCACCGCCCGATCAGAAAAAGCAACCCAGAAATAAAGCCTGTGTCACCACTTTTCTCCCTGCCACTCCTCCTGACTCAGCCGGGGGCCAAGAGGCCGTGGTCCCATGGGGGGGGGGGGGCGACCCCTGCTTGTCTCTTCCTGGCGGGAGGGGTGCCTGCACGGCCCATCAGCGGGGCAGGGTCCCTCCAGAGAGATCCAGCCTCCACACCTAACCCCAGGAATGCTCTCGGAAGGTCAGCCGCCCAGCTGCTGGCAGAGGCCCACGGGGGAGCAAGACACAGCAGAAACTCCTGTCCCTGCTCTATCAGGCCGTCATCTCTGGCCTGTGCGACCCTGAGAGACCTTAATCTCTCGGGCGTCAGTTGGGATTCTGTCCTCAGCACTAAACTCATTTCAGGAGGGGGTGCGTACTAATAAGGAAGATAACCAAACAGCCCTGGGCTGTGACAGTCCCCGGTCTGCCCCCAGGCAGGCCTTAATGACTGTGTGTGCAGTGGTGCAGAACCTCAGAGGAAAGGCGCCCAGGTGAGCGCAGCCCTGCCACCTGATGTCAGGACACCTGCTGAGCACCCCCCCCCAGTCCCCCACCCTGCCCCCCTGCGGCCTCCCAGTCCAGCTGCTCCTGCTCCAGCTGGCTCTGAATGCCGGGCTCCTGCGCACGGGCGTGCCCCCCGAATGGTGGAGAGGGCCACAGGACTCAGTGGAGGCAGAGGCCAGGGTGGGCCGAGGGGGAAAAGGCAGGAGATACAGCTAATGGAGAGAGAGGGGGCAGGAGAGCAGGGGGTGGAGAGGAGGCAGAACAAGGGCAGGGAATGATGCAGAAGCCGGTGAAGGAGAGGGAGAGACTGGGGGTCCCCAAGTCGGAGGGAGAGAAACAGCAGCGAGGGAGAGGCGGGGGACTGGTTCAGGGAGCGGGCACCCAAGGGAGAGAAAGGAAGGGGGCGACGGGGGGGAGGGAGCCAGCCAGACACATAGGCAGTGACTCGGCGCTGAGACAGAGAAACCAAAAGGGGGAGAGAGAAAAGAGAGATGGAGAGAAGAGAAGGGGTGGGGGAGTGTGGGACAGAAAGGGCAGGGAGTGACCAGAGACACAGACACCGGGGAAACACACACACACACACACACACACACACACACACACACACACACGTGCACCCAGTGGGGAACAGAAAGCACGTGAGCAGAGAGGCACCATCAGGGGAAAGAGATGTTGGCAAGGCAGAGCCTTTAGGGAGAGCCCCCAGGGAGACAGCGCTCTGGGGAGAGGGTGCTCCGGGCGTCCGCAGGGACCCAGGCGGCCTGGCCGTTCCCGCTGAACCCTGCGCCCCCCTCCCTGCCTCTTATCAGCCGCGCACGCGCAGGCGGTGGCCTTGGGCTCCCGGCGGCGGCGGCAGGGCCTCATTGCAGGTGCGCGGCGGCGCCACCGAGTCTGAAGCTGCCGCTCTGCGGCCGGCCCGGCGGCCAGGGGGGTGGCGGCGGCAGGCACGGCGCGCGCAGGGGCAGGGGTGCGGCCTCCACTTCGCACGCAGGGCGGTGACCGTCGGTCACTTGGCCGGCTGCGCGCCCCCCAGCCCAGGCGCCTGCCGGGCCTGAACTTGAACCAGCCACCTGCCCCGAGCTGGGGGCCGGCGCTGGCACCTGCCCATGCCAGGCCTTTGGGAATTGCAATCCGGGAGGCCAGGGGGCTCTGCTGGGGACTGACATCAGCGCGAAGCTGCTGCTTTGGAACAGCATCTGTATTTCACAGACCAAGAAAAACTGCTGTTTCTCCAAAGATGCTCTTGTTCTCACACTGTGCTTGGCCCGTTCATTGTGTTTGCTCTGCTGGAGCAAGCGGAGCCCTCAAGGGTGGGGCGATTGTGGCTCAGCTTTGCCATTTACAAGCTGTGGCCTTGAATAAGTCTCCCCCCTTCTCTGTGCCTCAGTCTCCCCCTCTGTGAAGCGGGGTGGGGGGGGGAGAATAAAGGTGCCTTCACCCCAGGGCTGCCTGGAGGGTTCACAGCTGAGCAAGTGGAACGATGTGAAGCTTTATCCGTCCCTGGCACTTGGAGGTTGTTGTTTAGGCGTTGGCCTTTGTTATCGATGCTATATGGGGGTGGGGAGGGGTTGACAAGGGAGCTGGTGGCCTGTCACCTTCTCCTAAGCTCCGAGGCTCCTTTCCCGGGGAGGCAGGGAGAAGCCAGGAGTCCTGGGCACGCCTGACAGCCTTACTCTAGAACGGGAAAGTCAGTTCCCCGCCCGGCGGCGTCTCATCCGTCCTCTCTCTGAGTAAAATGCGCCTGGGGCCATCAGCCCCATTGCGAGCCATCCTCGTCTTTTTCCCAGGGCTGCTGAGAGCCCCAGTCCTGGGCACAGTGGCTGCACACGGTTGGGAGCCGACCCCACCTGTGCAGCTCTCTGGTTCAGTCTGTAAGAGCTGTGTGTGTGTGTGTGTGTGCATGTGCGTGTGCGTGTGTGTGTGTGACCTTGGGCCCATTCACCCCTCTTTGCCAAGGTTCAGTTTCCTCCTCTGGAACACGACAATGATGAAGGCGACTCCTCAGGGGTTACTGTGCAGATTCAACAGGCACAGCAGCAGTGGGGCTGAGCCACCCAGGCCTCCCAGCTGCCCCGAGGAGCCGGCTGACAGCCTCCTGCTACCCGCCCACCCTGGGGTTCACACTTTCCCGAGGCTGCCCCTGCCCCATGACTGAGCATTTGGGAAGCCTCGGATGGGCGGTGCTGGTTGGGCGTTCCCCAGCACCCTTTCTCGGAGCGGCAGCCTCAGGCTCTCCCTGCCCAGTCCTCCTCCTGCCCCATCTCTCCCCCCACCACCCCCACCCGCCACAGGCACTGGTAGAGAAGTCTCTGGACTGTGTGAGTCCATCTAGGCACCCGTTTCCCAGAGGACCTAGGCCGAGTCCCAATGAGTTCACCTGTAAAAGACCCACATGCAAAGCCCCGCTCTCTCCGTAGGTGTCAGGTGCTATTATCATCATGATGATTATTATCCTGCGTTCATTCCCACTGTCAGCATTCCCCCTGTCCTGGGCAACACAGCCCTTTCTTTCTTTCTGCCCCGTTTTCTCTCTCTCCTGCAAACACTCCTCGAGATCCTCCTAGAGGGCAGGCTCCAAACTTCACGCTCTCTTCACAGAGCTCAGGCCCAACCCCTGCCTGCACAGAGCTCACCGCCCGGCAAGGGGGGCCGAGAGGAGACAGGCATTTCAATGCAGGGTGGTAAGACATTGGATGGGGAGGGGAAGCAGACGGCTAATGGCAGCACAAAGGAGGAGTGCTCAACCTGCCTTGGAGTGGGCCAGGAGGGGGAGCAATCCGGGAGGGCTTCACGGAGGAGGTGACATCTGTGCTGCGTCATGAGGGATGCATGGAGTTATCCAGATAACCCAGACAGAGGGGAGGCTCTATCCCCAAATGAGTCAGGCAAACCTGCAGTAGGACAGTAGGAGTGGGAGGGAATTTTCCTGTCGGGGGGGGGGGGGTGGTGAGTCTCTGTGGAAAGGATGGCCTTTGATTTGTTCCTGTAGAAAAACAGCGAAGCAGCGTTACCTAGCAGCTCGATGGGGGGAGGGTCTCAAACTCAGCTGCTCAGCAGAGCCGGGCATGTGAGAGAAGGGAGGTCGGCGGGGTGGGGTAGCAGTCCCATCTACCGGGGGGCCAGGAGACAGCAGCCCAGTGGGCCCAATGTTTTGGTTTTTTTTTTCAAGAGGAACTGGCATCCTAACATGAACTTTCCTATTTCCTTTATCTTACTACCCCAGCGACTTGTCAGCCTTTTCATCTCACAGCCACACATAAACTAATAACCAAAATTCTGCAGTGCTCCAAAAAAAATTTTTTTTTGGCCAATCTGAAAAAAAAAAAAAATGACGTCTAGTTTTGACTCATTCACACCGGACGGCTATTGTTGTGTTGGCGGTTGTCATTTACGTGACAGTCTGAGGGGAAAGGGGTCAGTCCCCTGACGAAACAGGCAGGTATGGCATGTTTGAACATTTTTTGCAGCACACGAACACCGGTTGAGAACTCCTGCGCTGCTCCGTAAAAAAGCATCAGGGAAAGCCTGAGACCAGGCGGCACCGGACCGCTGAAAAGGAGCCTCTCGGGGGCCGCGGTTGGCCTTGGACCACCCGGCTGAGACGTCCGGGAAGGGTCCTGGGAGGTACACGCAGACGTCACACAGGCGGGGCCTCCGATGGCCAATCGGTGCGCAAGCCCTCAGCCCTCAGGTCTGGACAGGGCCCCCCCAGCCCCCCAGTCTCCCTGAAGGTTGTGCTGTCTGCATTTCAGAACTGGGCGCTGCGCTTTATTTAACACCTCCTGGGACAGCCCGGTGCAGCGGCCGTTATAATTTACAGTCCAGATGACAGGGGCGCGGCGGGGGGGGGCGGGGGGGGGCTGCAAGCGTTCAGGACTGACCTCTTCCTTTCAGCAATCTGGATCTCCCAGAGGGCAGAGGGACACAGAACCTTCTAGAACCCGAGACTTTGCTCCCATGGCTCCCTCGCTAAAATGATGCCTCTCCTTCCGGACTTCTTTCTTGGGGCTGCGCCCCATCTTCTCCGGTTTTCATCGTCACTAGGATTGGGGCATGCTGACCCACACGCCGAAATGAAGCCAATCAAACACACTGTGAAGGGGCCTGTCAAAGTCCTTTCAAGACGGCGGCCAAGGGGACGGTCCCCCAAATGGAGGCAGCGCCCGAGAGCCCAGCAGTCGGGAAGAAAACCTTTTAGCTGAAACCAAGAACATGCCTGGCCGAGATATTTCATTATAATAATGGTCTGTCTTGGACGGGCAATTCAGGAGAAAGGTTAGCGGCTGAATACGGTTTTTACCATAAGAATTCGAGGCAGGGAGCTCGATTCGATACGTGGAGCTTTTAGGTTTATTTCCCCGGTTTGGGGGCCGGGGCGTCGCGTTGTGGATAATCTTTGCTTTCAGACTTCCACGGGCGGCTTGGCCGGGCGCTCCGAGAGGAGTCTGATTACTCGCAACCGCCCATTAGTTAATTGCTCAGAGGGTGAGAACTCTGCAGGGCAGGCCTTTGAAGGTCTTCAGGGTACGCTGCCGGCTGCCGGCTGCTCGCTGCCGGCTGGGCTTCCGTCGGTGACACCGGGCAGACACGCGTCTGCAGGCCCTTCTGAATTCAGAGGGCGCCCTGTGTGTTCCAGTGAGAGGAGAGTCCAGAAGACTGGGTGCCGACCATGACCATGTCGTTCCAGGGTGCCATGAATAGTGACAGCCCTTAGTCGGCCAGATGGGGGCGGGGGGGACTTCCACTCCCGCATGCGTGGGAGGAGGGTTTACTGGGGGCCGACCATCTGCCCCCCCGAGGGCACGCCAGCGGACCAGGCAGAGCGCTCCTGAAGAAGTACTATTGGTGGGGTGTGTGCTAGTTTCCTGGGGTTGCTGTCACCAAGTCCCACAGGCTGGGTGACTTTACAACCATCAAAGTTTATGTTGTCACAGTTCTGGAGGCCAAACGCTCAAAATCAAGGTGGTCAGTGGGGCCACGCTCCTTCTTCCAGCCTCCGGCGCTGGCAGGTCTGGCTGCCTCCCTTCAGAGCTCCGTTGCCGCGGTCCCACAGCCTCCCCCCGTGTGTCTCTTCCCCTGCCCTTCTAAGGACGTCGGTCGTACTGCAGTAGGGCCCCCTCGTGGCCTCATCTGAACCCGGTCACTTCTGCAAAGACCCCATTTCCAAACAAGGTCGCATTCACAAGTGCTTGGGGTTAGGACTTGAACCTGGTTTCTTTTTTTTTTAGGAGACATAATTCAGCCCGTAATAGACCATAATCAGGAGGTAGGTCTAGTCTTGCAGGGGAGGCTGGTGGGGGGGTGGGCACAGAGGTTGTGAAGCTGCTCAGAAAAGCTGAAGCTTACAGAACGGGCCAGCACGTGATGTTTGTCTTTGAGGGGTGGGGACACGTGGCTGCGAAGGGCTGGGACCCGGTGGTCAAGTGACTGAAGACCCAGCGGAAGACCCAGCGATCAATCGCCAAGTTTCCCCACGCGTGTCGGCAGCCTCACAGCTGGAGGTCATCTCTGCCAAACCCCACGTATCGACTGAGTGCTCTTTTGTTTACTCCTAAGGAATTCCTTGGTGCTAGGCCTCTGTCTGACACTGCACCCAGACCCCAGGTAAAGAGATGGAAATGAAATCGAGGGACAGGAAGCAAAGACGAATTCCGACAATATTCCCAGTGTCCCGGGAGAGGCGGCGGAAGGCACGCCGATGGAAGTAAGAGACGGGTTCACTAAGGGGATAGAGGTTAGGCTTTGGGAGAAAGAACCAGGTTTGAGGTCCAGCTCTGCGGCTTCAGGGCCTGCGTGAACTTGGCCGTGTGAGATCACCCGTCAATGCCTTCGTTTCTTTTAGGCAGCATGAGTTCCTCATCCGTGGGTTTCCCGCTGGTTGTGCAGAGTAGGCAGCTGCGGACGAAGGACCGAGGGCTGTGCTGGGGGAAGCTGCTCAGTAGACGGTGATTAGGACGAAGCCTCGGTCACGCCTCCCAGCCTGAGGTGGGTGCTCATTGCTTCACCTCGAACGTGGGCAGCCGTGGCGGCCTGCAGTTCCCGGATAGAAAGGATGCCGTGTGACTTGCGAGTCCGGGCCGTGAAGGGAGGTCCCGTTTCTGCCCGACCCTGGCTCTTGGGGCACTTCACCTTTGGAGCTGTGGGGGTGTCCCGAGGCTGCCGTGCCCGAGGGGACACGTGATCACACAGACTAGAGAGAGGCACTCTGGGAGCTCGAGTTGTTCGTTGTCCCAGTCCAGGTGGCCACTCGTGTGAGTTAAGGAGCCTGCCGCCCCGGCTACTCTCTGCCTCCAGGGACACGGACAACGCGATGTACCAGCTGCTCTGCGGAGCCCGGGCGCCTCCCGGAGAAATGAATGAGAGTGATGCGCGAGAGTCGTTTCATTTCACGAAGCTCGAGGTGCTTTGCTATGCAGAGACCCTGAGCGGGGTTGGGCCGAGAGACTCAGTTTCCGAGGTGTGCGTTTAAAACCGTATCCTGTGGCAGCCGCAGAAGGTGTTTGAGCCGTGAGTGGCACAATCAAAGCAGTGCTTTCGGGAGATTAATCCGGAGGCTTCTGCCAGGTACCAGGAGGGCAAGGGCAGACGGATGTGGAGACAGGCGTTGAAGAGGCGAAGATGGAACCCTTTGTCTAGCTTCCTCCTCCTCAATGGTCTGTAATCTGCCCCTGAGAGCGGGTGACTTGGCCAGGCGCTTGTCTACAAGTAGGGCCCTGCCTGCTCTGGGGAAGCGTTCCAGCCGCCCGAGGACAGATGACACAGACGAAATCGAGGTGGAGGCTGGGACGGAGGGAGGGAGGGAGGCCCTGTGTGAGGTCCCTGCCTATCTGCACCTCTCAGCCAGCTGTTCTGGGTCTGGGGGCGTGGACGCTGGTGTCTTGAGTGAGCTGAGGATTAGAAGGTAAACCTTGGTGAAGTCTTAAGTGTGCAATTTACCACATGAATCACCTGGTAGAGCATTAACATGAAATTTACAGCCTGGGGTGGCAATTAGTGTAATTAAGCAGCCTAAGATGCTTGGGAGGTGGAGGCACCTCTGTACGCTTTGGAGGTGGAGCAGAGAGGCGACCCTGCAGATAAGCTGGGGAAAACCTGGGTCAAAGGCCCTCACAGCTAATTCGCAGGCCGGGCTTCTTCAGAGCAGCCACAGGATGTCCTGTCCGAGACGCCTTTGGAAATTGTAGATTCTTTCTGGGGACAGCGTATGCTCTGATGTCTTGGACTGTCCTCTTAAAAGCTTCAGCAACTGCTAGAAGCCAATTAAAGGCACTGGGTGGGACAGTGTTTTCCCTAAGGCTGGTCCAGTTGCACCTGTGTCGTAGACTCACCCGGGGACACGTCCCCGCAATGCAGATCCCGAGGCCCCGCCCCGGAACGGGTGCAGAGGAGCTGCTGGGGGCCGCAGCTGGGACTGGCGTGCGTAACAGGCACGCCGGCGGTGCTCACCCACTCTGAGGTTTGAGAAACTCGGTCCTGTATGTGGTACATGGTTTTCCATCCTAGTTTGCACATGAAAAGAGTTTCTTTCTCTTTTTTAATTATGAAAGTAACACATGTTCACTGTCACCAGTTAGGAAAATCTGGCCTGCGTTTAAATGAGTAATTAAAGATGGCACACGCACAGCGCGGCTCATGTGGCCGTGTTCACTGGCGTGCTTTCTGTTTGCCAGTGTGCGTCTCCAGATAGTGATTACGAGCGAGGCGCACTGGAGGCGGAGGGAGGGAGGGAGGGAAGGCTGCCAGCTTGCCTGAGTGGCCTAGGACAGCGCCCCGTGTCAGCTCTCCGGACGTGCCGGGCGGGCCCAGCCAGGCTGTAACTGAACGGGGGAGGGGAGCCTGCCGGGGAGGTTCCAAGGGGCAGCCAGAATCTTGGCAATTTCAGCCATTCAACAACTCTTTTTTAATTAAGTCCTCTTTTATTTATTTATTTTTAAAGATGTTATTTATTTTTAAAGAGGGAAGGGAGGGAGAAAGAAAGAGAGAGAGAGAGAGAAACATCAATGTGCAGTTGCTGGGGGCCGTGGCCTGCAACCCAGGCATGTGCCCTGACTGGGGATCGAACCTGCAATGCTTTGGTTCGCAGCCCGCACTCAATCCACTGAGCTACGCCAGCCAGGGCTCAACAACTCTTTAATGGAGTTCCTACTACACGCCGGCATTCCCTGGACGCTGGGGGCAGCAGTGCACAGACTTGCGATTCCCTACAATTCCAGATTGGGGTGGGGCCAGGTGCCCTTGTCCTTTCAGCGTGGCCCGGGGACAGTGGGCCAGCAGAGAGATGCACAGCCATCTTCACTCGCCTTTGCAGGAAAATCTTCCCCTTAAGAAGGTCCCTCTCCCTCTCTCAGACAGAAGATGGTTTTGTGAAATGCTGATGGCACACCTGTCTGAGGATCTCGCCTGCTTGGTAAAGCAGGAGCCGACAGACCACGGCCCGTGGGCTAAACGCGGAGGGCTGGTCTGTTTGCCTGTCACGCAGCCCCGCTCAGGTGTCAATGACCTGTCGCCTGTGGCTGCTGGGTGCAATGGCCTCGGAGGCCAGCGGTTGCATTACAGCTGGAAACATTTCCTCTCTGGCCCTTTCCAGAAACTGTTCATCAGCCTTGCCGTGCAGCAACTTTGTGGCCCGGACACTCAGGTCTCCCGAGTAGTCCAGACGGTTGGCTGAGAGCGACGCATCGGTCCACGCTCTGCAATGCAGGAAGCTCAGGGCCCTCTCGCTGCTTACGCACTCTGCGTGGCTCCTGGGCTGTTGTCTTCTGGGCTCGTTGAAGTCAGGGGACAGTCCTGTCAAAGGTCACACGCCTTCCCTGCTTCGTGGACTTCCCCGAAGGCCCCCATGTGACGTCTGGTGGTCTTTTGCCTTAATCCACCCACCGGCCCTGGGTGGGAATTGAAGTCTTGTTTGGTTCTTGAGCTGATCTGCAGATAACACCGAAAAACAGCTGCCCTGGAGCCGGGGTTGCGAGATATCCGGCCGAGTGCCGTCTGGGAGGCCCGAGGTGGGGCCGTAAACCGTGCCGACGGGGCTCCCCTGTCAGTCCCCGGGCAGATTCTGCCTTGTCCCCGTCGCCGGGCCTCCAGTTCCAGGTGCCGGCGATGCTAGGAGGCCCTTGAGCCCCAGACGCACTGGGCAGACTCATGCTCCCAGGTGCCTCTGCTGCTCTGTTCTCTGGTCCACGGGCTGGCTGTACATAAGTCCGACTCCTTGGGGCGCTCAGCCTCCTGGGAGGTCCGTGAGGCTTCGCGAAGACTGCCAGCTCCCATGGGGACAAGTGAGTTGCCCCAGAGCCGAGTTCCGAACAGTTTCCCAAGCTCACGACTCAGAGCTGTGACCAAGGCCGTGAGAGAGGGGACGGTGCTGGGCCGACCGCAGGCAGGGGTTTAAATCTCGCCTCTGCCTGGAGGCTGGCTGGGTCTGGGCAAGGTCAGTTCCCCTTTAGACCTCAGTGGTCTGCCCGTAAACAACCTCCTCAGAGGGTTGGGAGGGTTGGCTTAAATGCCGTGCACTGCTGGCCCCCTTGCACGTGCTCAGTAGAGGCAAGTCCCTTTCTCTCGTGCACGCCCTTGTTCTGAAACCTGAGGTGACTCCCAGCCCGATCACAGCTGGGGAGCAGGTGGAGTGGACAGTGGGGAGGACACAGAGGACGGCACCCGCAGAGGCCCAGGGCTCCGCGTGGGCGTGGGTGCTCGAGGGACAGCTGCAGGCCTGCGGGGCCAGAGCGGGGCCAGGGGATGACGGCTAGGAGTTCGGGCGAGGTCGACTCAGGAGGGGCTGCAATAGGAATTTGGATCTGACGCGCAAAAAAAAAAAAAGTATGCAGAGGCTTTATGCGGGGGAGAGATTTGATCCTGCGCCAGAGGTGGGTCTGGCTGGTGCAGGGAGGACGCTGGCGGATGCTGTCTGAAAGCACTTGGTGGGTGCCTTTGTGCCCGTGACCTTCCTCGGTGCCCGAGTTTTCTGAAGCACTGCGGGTCTGAAAGGATCGGGGAGCGGGAGGAAAGCCTGCTCCTATTGAGGGTTCCCAAGGCCAAGTCAAGAGCCCTGGATCCTTGCCTGGCGCTGCATAAAAGCCCTGTTATTTTCCAGCAAAGAAAGGCCATGGGTCCAGGTGGTGCTGGCTTGCCCGGGCCCCTCCCGCTGGGAGCAGAGGGAGAAAGAAGCCCGCAGTGTGGGCAGTGACTAAAATTATGCCGTGCTTTGAGCCGACGCTTTGAAGTCCGACCGACTTCATTTTGAATTGTGGCTCCACTGCTTTGTAGCTGGGAGGCATCTCGGAGCCCGGTGGGGCCGTGATTTGCTCATGGGCAGAGCGGGGACAATCACAGCGCTGACCTTACAGCGCGTGGCCTCTCAGCACGTCAAGGGGAGGTGTGGCCCAGGCTCTCTGAGCAGGCCCCTGTCACCCAGGAAGTGCTGTGCGGGGACGATTGTCTTCATTAGCTGTGAGACCGCTGGTTAGTTGTTCTCTTTTCTTTTTTTAATTTTGAAGTCTGAAAGCTAAAGTAAAAAGGCGATTATCGGACCCTGGCTGGTGTAGCTCAGTGGATTGAGCGTGGGCTGCGAACCAAAGCATTGCAGGTTCGATTCCCAGTCAGGGCACATGCCTGGGTTGCAGGCCATGGCCCCCAGGAACCACACATTGATGTTTCTCTCTCTCTCTCTTTCTCCCTCCCTTCCCTCTCTAAAAATAAATAAATAAATAAAATCTTTAAAAAAAGGTGATTATCGTCCTTAATGATTCCAGCAGGCAGAACTTGAAGAAATGTTCGTGTGTATGCTCTCCAATGCTCGTGTGTGCAGTCTCGTGTGCTTCCAAATTCTGGACGGTGACAGAAACTGAGATGTTATACTTAGATCGAGCGTGAGTCCCTGGACCCCCAGCATCCTAGCTGGGTGGCTTTGGACAATTCACTGCGCTAGGATTCATCTTTAAGACAGTAATACCTCCAGCACAGTGATACGTGATATGAAGAAGGAACTAAACTGCAGTGAAGTTTACAGTGGTCTTGGGGTTACGTAAGTGCACTCTGTTGCAGTTCCTGGAGAAACGGTCGTTCCTGTGTGACAGACGAGGCGGCCAGAGAGGAGACTGTATGTGCTGACACGGGGCCCGCGGGCCCGGCGTCCGCCGCGCGCCCGGCCCCACACGTTACCGGTTGCCGGCACGCGGTGTCTCGCCTTCGGTGGCTGTGGACTCAGCCAGGAGAACTCCCACGGCGCCTTGGCTCCGAAGGGAGGGCTCAGGGTTCTCCGGCTGACACCTACGGCTCCTTGACAACGGGGCTATCTTTCCAGAAAGGGAAAGGCCCTTTGCTCTGAGTCACAGGGCGACCGGGACGCCGGCATTGTCCCCTGGAGCCGGCCGACCTGGAGGAGGAACTCCTCCCTGGCTCAGCGCCTGGACCACTGCCCGGGAGGATGCGTCAGCCCGGGGGGCCGGGCTTGGCCCGGGAGGGGCTCCTCTCCGCAGTCCTGGCGCCACACGAGGTCCGCCGAGGTCACTTGCAGGCCCCAGACTGGCTCGCGGGGGAAGACCTTCCTCGGGGTGCCCCCGCGCCACCCACCCTGCCACCCCCACCCCCTCCCACTCTGCCCCGCACTCACTGAGGGGGCTTTGGAAAACCAAGACCAGAGCATGTCCCTCACTCACTTCCGACCTGCGGTGGCTTCAGCGGATTGTGGAATAAAATTCAGTCCCGACCTTAACTCACACAGCTCAAGGCCACAGAGTGGAGTGGTCAGAGCCGTCCACCACCCTGCCTTCCCTGTGTTCTTCGCGCCTCGGTCTGAGCCCATGGTTCAGCCAATTGAGGGGAGAGGGATTTTGTCACCCAGGGGATACTCTGGCCACGTCTGGCCATCAGGACTCAGTGCGGGGAGGGTGCAGCTCACTGGCACCTACTGAGCAAGGGCTGGGGGTGCTGCTGAGCACCCTGCAGGGCCCAGGGCGGCCCCCAGGGGCCCAGAGGCACCCAGCGCAGAACGTCAGCAGGGTCCGGGCGGAGAAACCAGGGTGGGCCTTGTCGTCTCTGGAAGCCGTCCCTGCTCCCTGGTCTGAGTCGCTGTGTCCCTTGGCCCCCACACACTCCCGGGCTCATCTGTCCCAGGCTGCATCACTCTGGGTGGTCCTTGGCCTCCAGGTGAAGAGCCTGAGAGTCACTGTGCCCCCATCTTTGTCATTCCCCCCTCTCCTGGGAGTCTGCAGAGGTCAGGGACCATGTCTGTGCCCACAGTTATGTCTCTGAAGATCTGGACCAGAACCTGATGCATTGTGGGCACCCAGTAAATATTCGTGGAAGGAAGGAAGGAAGGAAGCAAGCAAGCAAGCAATAGGCTGAGACCCAAGAAAACTGGGGCTCATCAGCTTCACTGCCCCCACTGTGTTCCCACTGGTCATGTATTAACTTGCTCATCACAATTCCAGTTCCCCCTTCCAAACTGGCCTGGTAAGTTGTCTCTGTGGCCTGGTCCTTGTGAAAGGTCACCGGCTCCGGAGTGTGGATAAAGCAGCTGAGCACTTTGCAGAAGACTTTCCCCCTTGATAAGGTCTGTTATCCTTCCCCGGCTAGGGCTAGCGGAGGGCTTTGTGAACACTAGAGCAGCAGCCTCGGGGATCTTAATCTCTTATCTCTGACTTTATTTTGGAAAACTGGGCTGGCTCCTGGCTCCACCCTTTCCCCCAGTCCTTGCTAATGCCTTCCACAAAGATCCCGGTCAAGGAAAATAGGATGGGGTTCATCCTCGCCAGGAATCCTCCCCCAGGGGGTGGGGATGGGTGGGTCCCGCCCCCCATTCAATTTTGTAGTATCAGCCCCCCACACGCCCTTGAGAATCAGAGAGTTGAGTTTAAAACAATGGGAGTTCAGAGAGGGGAAAAAACAACAGACTTGGTGATCTTCCCCAGGCTAAGCCTTTCCAACTGTGCACTGCGGACTCTTGGGCTGCGTGGGTCCTGACGGTGGGCGCCGTTCTGTGCCCTGTGGGGCACTTAGCCGGTTCCCTTCATTTCACCACGGCAACAGTTGGCCTTTGGGTTAGGGGAGGGGGTAGAACAAGAATTTTCTCTGCGTCAGTAACCTAGGAAAGGTTAACCTTTGGGACAGTGAGCAGAGTCCCAGAGCCCAGTCACAAGCCTCTCCTAGGCCAGCGCAGCGGCCTTGGGCAGGGCAGCAGCCCTCTCTGCGCCCCAGGGAGCCGGTGGATGCGGGAGATGTCCATTCCTTCTCTGCTTACTCCTTCCGCACCGCTGTCCTGGGTTTGCCGTCTAAAGCCTGGGCCCTGTAACCTCGGTCACGTAGGTGGCTCCTCCGATGATTTAATCCTCAGGACACTTCTACAAAGTGACCTCTGACCTCACCTCCTACCCCTGCGCCCTCCTGGCTTCCCTGGGGGACACCAGGCACGCCCCCACCTCAGGGTGTCGGCGCGCGCTGTCCCCTCTGCGCGGAGCGTTCTTCCCCGGGTGTCCGCGTGCTCGGCCCTCTCCCCTCCTTCGGGTCTCTCACGTGCCAGCATCTCGGTGAGGCCTCTCGAACCCACGCCCTCTAACCCCCGGCTCTAACACATACACGCCAGCGTGCCCACGGACGCACACGGACACGCGCTTCCCAGTTCCCCCTCCCTTCCCGCTCTGGTGGTTCTCTGTTTCACGGGCCGCGTAGTTTCCTTACGTGTCTGCGACCCATCCTCGTGCACAAGAAAGAGGGCGCATCGGGTCTGCGCTGTCCGCTGCTCCGTCTGCAGCGCCTGCCCGCGGCACCGCCGGCCCCTAGCTCGTGTCCGGAGAGTGTCTGAGAGTAAGTGAACGGGCGAATGACTGCAAACAGATCCCGCTTATCCTTGCCTTACAGAAACGGGGCTCCAAAAGGCTAACTCAGCTGCCACAGGTAGTAAACAATGGAGCCAAAATTGGATTCCCACCCTGCCCCCCCTCACCCCCCACGAGCTAAAGGGTCCTGTCGAGGCCTCGGGCCCTCTCTGCCTGGCCCGCGAGGAGGGCGGGGCTCCGGCGCAGAGTCCTACCTCGAATGGACGAGTTAGGATTTTACAAGTGCTGATGCTTCTAGAGATTCTTTTTAGGGAGCTGATTCAAATAGTTAGGGCCTCTCCCCTAAGAGCGCTTTCTCTTTCTAATAGATACAGGGGAAAGAAAAACCTGTCTCCACAATAGAGTATCTGTCCACGGGCATTCCGGATTTGGGGCTTTGGCAACAAGAGCCCTAACGAGTGAAGGGAAAAACACCACGAGAGCGTGCGTACGGGTAAACCTCATTGTTGCAAAGCCGAGCTGCCACACTATTGTGTGTGTGTGTTTTTTTTAAATAGACTTGCAGAAAAACAACAACATCCGTCTGCCGCCCGCGCCCTCCTGGCTAACGCCTTCAAAACAAAACGGCCATAAATAGGACTTGGGAAGCAATCGCTCCCTCGTGCTGACTCAAAGAGGAACCGTAGAAAGTTCGACCGCGTCACACAATAATAGCTGGATCCCGGCGGGGCCCTGTGTGCGCGTGCGCGTGCGGCTGCGGAAGGATCCCCCCCCGCCCTGCTGTTTGAAAGCTCACGTGCTCGTGGGAGTGAAATACCTAAAGCTGGCGGGGGAGGCAGGAGGCCCCAGGCTGTGGCACCCACAGCGGTCGGTCGGTCGCGGCGTAACACGTGGGCACCCGACGCAGCCAGCCCGGCTCTCCTTGGAAGATACTCGTGTGGTGACTCGGAGGCCTGGCGTCTCACTGTGGTGACCGTGAACTTCCCCTTGCCAGGACCGGCTCCAGGGTCTTGGTGCAGCATGTTGACTCATAGAATCTTCAGGGCAGCTCTTGGAGAGGGCCCGTTTCCCCGTGGAAAAGTGGTCAAACGAAGTGACGTATCTCTAGGTGCCAAGCTCGGAAGTGGCCGGGCTGGGGTTCGAATCTGGCCAGGATTTAGAGGTGACGTTCTAAACCCCAGGACATACTTGCTCACATCCTGGGGCCTCACCTGACTTCCAGCTCGTGGTTCCAAGGCCCTCACCCTAACAGAAGAGTGTCCGCATCCCCTCCCCTCCCCCCGCATTTCAGTATTTGTTGAGTCCCTACTTGGCTGACCCTGATTTGTAGCCATCCTCCTATCAACCCTCTGAGCCCTAACCGTTGCCACGCCCTGTTTTTCTGGCATGGAAATCGGGGTCAGAGAAGTTAGGGAACTTTGATAGAATTCCAAAGCCAGGAAATTCAGATCATAGCTTAGTGCTCTGAACCCCACACGTCCAGGTCCAGTGTGCAACTGGACCTGCGGCCTCTCCTCTCCCAGGACCCAGTAGGCTGGCTCTCTCGCCTCCACAGCTCACAGCTGCCCTGAGGGCTGACTTCGGTTTTCTCTTGGCTCTAACCTGCAGTCTGGGTCAAATTATTGACTCTCTCTGTGCCTCAGTTTTCTCATCTGCAAAATGGGGATGGTAATGCAAGCTGCTTCGAAGCATCATTACGAGGACTAAATGAGCTCTCATAACCTTTAGAACAATACCTGACCTGTGAACAGTTATTGTTGTCATAGTTTTTATCATTACTTATTAGAAGTTATTTCTCCTTTTGTCTAACACAGGCCTTTTCAGTGAGTCAGTAGTGTCTCTTTGTCATTTCTACTAACCCATCTTACTTCCTGCTTCAAACATCTAAATCGTACCATCTTGTGAGAGCCACCGCCTCCATGAAGCCTTCCCTGGTTTCTTCAGGTCTCACAGGCTTCTCTCCCCGCCCCAACTCACTCCACCCCATATCAGGCATTTCAACGCAGAACCCTGCACCGCTATAAATATGCCCTGTTTCCAGAATGTACTGACATAGGTGGATGGGCCTCGGACATACCTGGCTCAGGGAAAGAAGCCGGTCACAGATGACCACGTAGTATATTATTCCATTCACAGGTCACGTCCAGAACAGGGAAATCAGTGCAGACAGAAAGCAGCTTAATGGTTGCTTAGGGCTGGGGGGACGGTAGCTGAAGGGCACAGAGCTTTTCCTGGCGGTGGTGGAACTGTCAACCTGACGGTCGTGGTGATTGCTCATATGTGTGAACATACTAAAAACCATGGAAGTGTACGCTTTAAATGAGTGAATTCTACGCTATGTAAATTACATCTCAATAAAACTTGTATAGTTACTCAGTGTTGATACTCGAAGGAACAACATCAGAAGGGATACTGCTGTCAAATACAAGGATTTCTCAACTTGTGGGGAAGCAGATGCTGATAATGCTAATACCGTATTTTTTGGACTATAAGACGCACTATTCCCCCAAATTTGGGAGGAAAGGGGGGTACGTCTTATAGTCCGAATGTAGTTTACCTGGCTCGCTGTGGTGGGGGTTGTGGTGGAGCAGGGTCACAGGTTATTACATTTTTGCTTCAAAATTTTTTTCCTATTTTCCTCCTAAAACCTGGGCGCGTCTGATGGTGACAAATCGCTGCCCTGACAAATGACTGCAAACTTACTGGCTTAGTGCAATACGGACTTACGACTTCCCAGTCCTTGAGGTCAGAGACGCGACAGCAGTCACACCGGGCGGAAGCCGCGGCGAGCAGGGCCGTAGCGCTTCTGGAGGCCACGGGGAAGCGTCTGCTCACCTGTCTTCGTCCAGCTCCTGGCTCGTCTGCCCTCCTCTCCTCGCAGCCGCTGCGTCACTCTGACCTCGGCTTCCATTTCAGAGCCCCTTCCCGACCCTGACCCTCTCTTCTCCCTCTTACGAAGACCCAGTGGCTCCGGCTGGTATAGCTCAGTGGATTGAGTGTGGCCCTGCGAACCAAAGGGTCACCAGTTCAATTCCCAGTCAGGGCACATGCCTGGGTTTTGGGCCAGGTCCCCAGTTGGGAGTATGCAAGAGGCAACCATACAGTGATGTTCCTCTCCCTTTCTCCCTCCCTTCCCTTCTCTCTAAAGGTAAATAAATAGAATCTTAAAAAAAAAAAAAAGACCCAGTGATTGGACCTGTCTAGATAATCCAGGATAATCTTCCTCCTCTCAGAATCCTTACCTTAATCACATTTGCAAAGTCCCTTTTGCCACTGGTAATCTGGTTTACAGGTTCTGCGGGGGTTAGGGTGTGGACATATTGGAGGGGGGAGTGTTATCATTCTACCTTCTAGAAGGTGTTAGATGTTTTATTCCTTTAAGAAGGAAATAGCCCCTCCCCTGCTCCCCCGACCCCTGTCCCCGGTGAAACGGTTCACTTGCCGAGACGGGGGGCGGGGGGGGGGGGTCTTCAGAGGCCCCACCGGCCGGGGCCTTTGATAAGTTTGGGAGGTTCTGACTTTCTCTGCGTTTACTCATGTGCCGCTGCCATTGGAGTGCGTGACTGGGGGAGGGGCTCGGGCTCTCGCACAAGGGTCTTTGGGTACAGCTGAGGGGGTCTCCGCCGCACTGCTGACCTGCCGTGTGACCGGGAGGACTCATGAACCTCTTCACACCCCGGTGTCCTCACCATCACAGTGAGGATCCTCACATCCGGCTGGTAACATCGGTGAGAGGGACACGCAGTGGCCCAGGCACAGGGGATGGTTTATTCGCTGGTAGTTATTCCCACGGCCATATCTCCCCCATTCTCACCTCTGTCTCTTTGCTATCATAAGAGTTTTCACACTTGATTAAAAATGTCTGTTCTCGCCCTGGCTGGTGTAGCTCAGTGGATTGAGTGCAGGCTGCGAACCAAAGTGTCACAGGTTCGATTCCCAGTCAGGGCACATGCCTGGGTTGCAGGCCACGGCCCCCAGCAACCACACATTGATGTTTCTCTCTCTCTTTCTCCCTCCCTTCCCTCTCTAAAAATAAATAAATAAAAATCTTTAAAAAAATGTCTGTTCTCTTGTCTGCCTGTCAGGACATAGTAAACTCTTCAAAGGAGTGGATGGAGGTCTTCACTCCCTGTGTCCCCTTGCAGAGAGCGGGCGGGTGGAGGAACGGAAGATGGTGCATGGCTGAATGGAGAAACGAATGGATGCACCTGTGGATAAAGGATGGGCAGAAAGCTGCGTGTGTTGTGAGTAGGTAGATGGGTGTGTAATTATGGGTGCGTGCATGGGTTCCTGGATGAGTGGATAATCGCGTGGGCAGATGTATGCACGTATGAGTGAGTGGGTATATGTATAAACAGATGAGTGGATATTTGGATGGATACATTTTTTGGATGAGTGGCTATGTGAACGCATGGGTGAGGGGATGGGGACCTGCATAGATGTGTGTGTGTGTGTGTGTGTGTTTATGCATGTATGGATGGGTGCACTGATGGACAGAAGTGTGGATGACAACGAATGGACGGACACATGTGTGCATATGCATGTGTATGTATGAGTGCGCGCACGGATGCATGGGTACCTCATAAATTGGTGAACGGGCTGATCAATGAGGGAAACACGCACTCCTGTGTAGATGGATGGCTGATTGGGTTGTTCCGTGGAAGAATGGGTGAACAGGTCCTCGTTTAAGCAACCGCATTCTGTTACAGAGAGCAGCGTTTCCTTCTAAACTCTTATCACTGAGGGCCTGATCCCTTCTCTGGGCCTACGCATGGGAAATGAATGTCACGGAACCACCTATTCTACGTCCCGTAAAAGGAGGCCCGGCGAGCGTGGCCGCGGCCGTAGGCATCAGCGTGGGTCGGCGTCGCTGTGGAAGAGCTGGCCGTGCTGGCCTCTCTGTGCCATCCCCGTGTGCTCCCCGGGGCTGACTCAGAGCCTGGCCCGACAGCCTCAGCTCAGAGGACAAGACTAGAACCTGGATGCCATTTATCTCCCTCCGTTCATTTCTCACGCATGCCAATGAACAGCCAGAGAAGGAAGGGGACGTGCCCAGGGTCCCAGGGCAGATGAGACGAGAACCCAGGCCAAACCCTCTGCCACAAAGGGCTGCTTGGCTCCTTTGTCTCGTCCAACCTGCCGGTCCCCAGGAGCCTCTCCCGGCCAGCCTCTTAGAACACCCGCAGTCAAGACCTCTGTGTCTTTGTCTCCTGCACCCATGGGTCCCGAGAGCCAACCTGAACTCATTCGTCTCCCGTGTGACAATGGTTAACTTGGCCGCCAGCACCTGGCCGCGGAACAGTTGGAAGGATTTAGAGACAAGGAATTTGCCTTGTGTGGGTAGATCGCGCACACGCCCTCTGGGCTCCCAGCCTTTAATGCTCTCCTCTTGTCTCCTGATTTTCTAAAGGGAAATCTCTCTTCTCTTTCCCTTTCATTAGTGGAATAAAAGGCAGGAAGACAGACACACACAGAGAGTTTGCCCTGGTTACTCAACAGCGGCACACCACAAAGATGGTGTTTGCTTATCCCCCAGGCCGAGGCCAAGCGAGGGGGCCCTAGGAGTCTTCCTGTAATCCTCAGAGCGCGATGATGAGCTGGGGGCCCTCCTGCCTCCCTCCCCTCCCTCCCCTCCCTCCTCCAGCCTCCTCCTCTCTCCTCCCCCCGCCTTGCCCTCTGAGCTGCCCCGGCTGCCTGGGACTGGGTGTTAGGCAGAGCCCCTCCGCCTCTCTCTGAATTTCTGAACTTCTCCAGTCCTGAAAGAGTCCCAACTCCTGTGGGAGGAGCCCTCTCCCCTGCTGAGGTCTCCTCACCTGGGCCCAGGGCACCGTCTGGAAATAACAACAATCGCAAATTGAGAGCTGGCCACTTGCGCGCACACCAGTCATGCTAGTAACTCAGTCCTCACGACAGCTCCGTGAGGAGTATGCCGTTTGACAGACAGGGAAACTGAGGCACGGAGAGGGCTAAACTCTGCATTATACCAGGTGGCGTACCCAACAACGTACGTGGATTAACTTGCTTAATCCTCTTTATGGCCGACCCTGTAGGTACTATCCGTATCCCCGTTTGCAGAGAGGAGAACATTGGGGACAGAGCGACTAAGTCACTTTCCCAAGGACACACAGCTAGTAGATGGCCAAGTTCAGTGCTGTCTCCCCCAGCGACAGTGACATTATGGAGTTACTTGTGACTTGTCCATGCTTCATGGAATTATAAAATCCTAGCTACTTGGGGGCTGGATGGAGCGGTAAGGAGCATCTGGCTGAAATATTAGGTCAGGAGGCGAGAGCCAGAGAGGCAGTGCCGCGCACCAGAGGTCACGCAGCTGGTTAGCAGCAGACTTCCTGGTGGCACCGTAGAACAATAATAATAATAAATTGTATATATGTAAAACATTTTAAAACACAGCGCCCAGCAGAAGTAACGCCTCTTTGAGTATGGTTGGAAGGGTAATAATATGGGTGTAATAATTTATACTTTGTATTTGAACATTTCACCTGAAATATCACATGGTATGCTTGAGTATAATATTGTTATGTTACAGAATGACATGCTTGTGATTTTGTAACAAAGGATTTTATAACAAAAAAGGGAGGGCATTATTTGTGCCAAACCCTGTATTATTATTTTATGAATTGCAATGGACCTTGGAAATCTTTTGTAAATGCACACTCCATTCTCTGCAAATCAAATCACAAAGTCATTAAAATAATAGCTACCTGTTAAGCAGACCGCCAGGGGCATTTGAGAACACCATCCCCCTTAAAGACACACACACACACACACACACACACACACACACACCACACATCAACACACACAGCTCTCTTCCTCTGGGGGTTTGCTGTGTGTGTGTGTGTGTCTGACGAGTTTGTTTCTCTTTCCCCTCCCCTGGCACTCAGAGGGGAGGTGGTCTCGGGGCATCCGTGGAAATCGTGTTTGTTACCTCCTGAGTTCCCGTTTCCTGGGAGGAAGCGTGGCTTGGACAAAGGAGAGGAAGGTACGGAGAGAGGGACTTCGGGGCCGGTGACCCAGCGGGAGGAGCAGCAGAGGGAGACGAGCAGAGGCGACTCCCCTGGGGAGACGGAGGATCGCACCTCAGTTTTGCAGCCGCTGCAGGCCTGCATGCCAGGGCTGGTGGAGATGGGGCGGGGTGCGCCGAGGGGGAGAAACGAAATCCCGGAGACCTTACGCGTGTCGTTGTTCCTGAGCACACGTGTAGGACCCAGAGTGAGTCTGACCGCATTTCGTGGGAGTGATCTTCCAGAGCAAGGTTTCTTCGTCCTGGGGACTTGAAGGAGGCACGAGGACAGGACAGGACGGTATATGACATTAAACCACGGTGTGAGAAACAGCCCCTTTTCCAGGCCTTCTCATTCCCTTTGATGCCTGCAGGCAGCAAACCCCGGCCTGGTGCTCTTCCTTCCTCACCCCCTCCAACAGTGGCGACCTCTCTCAGACAGAGACAGAGCTCCCCTCGGGCCACAGCCCTCCCAGCCTTCTCTGATTAGAATTTAGCAACTGCTTTTGTGTCCTTTGTGTTGGTTTTTAAGATAACGTGCTACTTGCAGCAGAGGACTCTGGATTTCCAATGCATGTAGCAATACTAAGTCACCTTTTGAAATAAGCGTATTGGACGACAAAGTGACTTGGCATGAAGAACATTGTTAAGTACCTGTGGACGGGCCGAATACGGATGTTGGAAAAAAATGAAAAGAGCCCAAGAATGACTGATGTTTAGGAAATCCTGGCCTAGCTCAGAAGTGGACCCCGAGAGCACAGGGAACGGGTGGGGTGCCTTTCTCTGATTCCCGGGAAGGTGCCGTATGTACCGGCTGTGGGCCCGAACGTGGCAGCGGGGAGTGGGTAGCTGAGTGGTGTGCGGCAGGTCAGGCTCGCTGCTGTAACAAAGGAGCCTGAGACTTCAGTGGCCTCGCCCAATGGGAGTGTTTCTCTCCGTAAGGGCCAATCAGGAGCTCCTCACCGTGGGAGGTCTTCCACGCGATCGGCCCGGGACCCAGATACCTTCTGTCTTGTGGCTCCACCCTCCGCTAGGGCCTCCTTCTCCCACTGTTCTGGGAGAGGAGCATCATGGGTAACGTGTCGAGGCCTGGCGTGGACGTGCACTTATCACTTCAGTCCCACCCGGTGGTCACGTAACCACACACACCTGCCTGCAGGGGACGCTGGGAAACACAGCCTAGACACCAGCTGAAGGGGAAAAAGGAAGCACGTCGAGTGAGCAGCCAGCCAGTCTCTGCCCTAGACGGTCAGAGCATTCAGTGCATTTACTCAATATTCATTCACTCTTTTAATATTTATTCGTTCAATATTTATTGAGCAGCTACCACCTGCCAAGCTTTTTTGCATCTTAATTGAATTAAATGAAGCGATCGCTTTACCCTTTCACGTGTGTTTGGAGATCACGGGGGAGATACGTCTGCAAAATGAACGGCACGCCCTGTGTGCGCCCCGCTACACAGAGTGGGGGCTGCACTCTGTTTACGGTGTAGAGGTGATGGGGGGGGCATGGCGTCCGAACAGCGAGTCACACTGACTGTGGTGTATTGAAACGGTTTTTTCAGAAATCATCACCAGCCTTCGGCGGAGACGCCTGAGGGCAAAGGCCACAGGGCAGACACTTTCCCAAACACCGAGCCCAGAGCTGAGCCAGGCACAGAAACGCTTTGTGGGAAAGAATGTGACGGGGACTTTGTCAGACTCGGGCTGGACGAGCAGGTTGGGTCGCCCGTGAGGACCAAGCCCCTCAGCCCCGTCCTCGGACAGAGCCCCGAGGCTGAAGGGAAGGCACTCCCGGCTCCGTCCCCCGCCTCCCCCGCTGGCATGCTCCCTGGCGGCTGCAGGTCAGGAGAGTCTGAGGATCCTGGAGATTCTTCAGGGTCTCCTGTCCGTGAGCCGTAACATCCCTTCCTTTCCCCGAAGCGTAGGTGTTCCTTCCCCTGAGGCGTGGGCGGTGTTTTCCGGGGGACGTTAAGCTCCCTGCTCTGTCCCACCCTTTCATCCTCCACACCGCCCCGGAATTGACATTCTACAGTGGGGAAAAAACTGCTCAGATTATGTCTTCTCCTAATTAAAGGCCTTTGATAAAGAACCCAACTGTGGGAATATTAAAAACAACGTCGGTGACATGGGACAGCGCTCCAGGACAGATGTCGAAGGGCACGTCTCTTAGTACATGACCTTGACTATGAGAATAACATGAATGCGAGGAGGGGACCACCCGAGGACTTTACGAGGGGCTGGCCCGCGGTGTTCTCGGGGTCCGAGGCGCAGCAATGCCGAGACCTGCAAACCATCCCCAGGGGGGATGTTCAGAGATACAGCTGTCGCAAGGACTGTGTGTAATTTGGAAGTGCTGAATGCAGTGCACGTTGGATGGATGGATGGATGGATGGATGGGTGAGTGAGTGAGCCAACTGCTTCAAGCCAGAGAATGGCAGGGTGCACTCGGTATTTTAGAAAGAGCTAACCATGCCCCCGACCCCCCCAGGAAACTGTGGCAGCCCGCTCTTTGGAGGAGCCCCCGTTGCTACCGCAGTGCCTCTGGACGCCCGTCACGGTGTGACCTCACATCCATCTGTGCGAGGCTCGACGGGGTAGCCCTTGTCCTTACCCCACTGGAAACTCCCTGAGAACAGGGCCTGGGCGGGCCGGGGCTCCCCGCTGTGCCCACCGGACCTCAGGGCCCCTCGAGAGCGGTCAGGTGTCCTGAGCTCTGGCAGAGCTCCTTCTTGGACGCATTCCTTATGTTGACAGAAACATGCATTTATAGATCCTAATAGTTGGGGTTTTCCATGACGAGGACACCAAGCTGGGGGACTGCTCCCGTTGTTGACCTATTCAGCCACAGGTTGAAATGTTTTTTTTTTTGAAATGGCTTCGGGAGAAGACACACCTCACCTCCAGCCTCCATTCTGCCACTCGGTAGCAGGGTGACCTTGGGCAAACCACTGCACCTCTCTGACCCTCACCTTTCTCCTAGGAACGCTGTGGGGTACCTCTTAGGGTGGAACGGGGCCTTGCACAGAGCAGCGCGGGGCACGCGGGAGGCCCCCAAGGCGTGCCGCCACCCCCCTCCCCCCCGGGCGCAGCTCAGATTCCTGCCGCCCTGCTGTCCATCAGGAGGAGCAGCGGGAGACGAGCCGCAGACAGGCACCCTGGCCTCGCCGCCCCGCCCTCCTGCCTGCTGACCTCCCCAGGGCCAAGGCCTGTTTGCCCTGGAGGGTGTGCTGATGACGGCTCCCAGGGCGGTTTGTTTAACTGATGGCCTTTGGGGGCTGGGATGAGGGATGGAGAGACCCCGGGAGGCTCCTGGCCGGGTCACAGGGGCCTGACAGACAAGCTGGGACAGGAGCCCGGTGATGCATTGATCCGAAGTGGAGTGACTGGTTAATCTCTGTTGCTTTTGCAACGGTGGCCCGAGGTGTCCGGCACCTATGGAGACAGAGGTGGGGACTTTTCGTCTCTGGGCAATGGCTTGAGCATGGAGACACTCTGGGCAGGAGGAGGAACATTCTGGAAGACGGTGGTTTCAGGTGGTGGTTTTTCAGGCCCAAGCTGTCCCTGCCGTGGAACCCCTTCGGCTCCAGGTGTGGGACAGCAGACATTGGTGACGGGGCTTCACGTGACACGGGGCCCCAATAGGCATGTAACCTCTTCCTGCTTATTCATGACCCTCGTCAGCTACTGTCCGTGGGACCCCACGGGGCACTCAGCCTGGGGTTCCGGGGGCAGCTGGCATGGGGTTCGGGCACCGCACTTGGTGCGTCCCCCGTGAGCAGTGTGCACAGAGTGTCACGTTGACTGCAGCCAAGGAGCTTGTGAGAAGGAGCCTGATGGGGGGCTCTTCAATAACCCATGAATTAGTTTGCTAAGTAAGCACCTTTATAGTTCGTTAATCATGTAACTCTGGTTACTAGTCACCACCCATCTATGCATCCACCCCTCCACACCGCCCCTTACCCATGCCTGTTCTCCTTTGTTTATTCACCCTCATCCGTTAATTTATCCATTCAATCACCCGTTTTCGTCCACTCACTCATCCGTTCCTCCATAGTTTTAGGTATCTATCCGTCTACCCATCTCGTCACCCTCCTACTCGTGCGTCCGGCCAGTCGAGCATTTGTCCAGCCAGCCAGCCAGCCACCTGCCCAACACCCATTCAGCCGTTCACTCACTCCCGCCTACATTCTTTGATAAGTTATTCCTTCCACAGACTTTACCTGAGTACTTCCTCTGTCCCTAGCCTCATTCTAGGCACTGGGGAGATAAGACCAGCTTTGCAGAAGCACGTGATCTGCCAGCAGACTCCAACATATAACTAGAAAACTACCACCCCACAAGACAGGTCAAAATGAGTGTTTCTTGCGGTGGAGCCTTGCCTGATGCCAAGGAAATGTCAGGAAAGCCCCGGGTGGCCTCGGACGAGCCCCTCTCCTCTCAAGGAGACGTGGATGGAGTCCGTGAAGCTGAGCCAAGGCGTCCAGCTAGCCCTTCACTGTTCAAACTCTTTAGCCCCTTCTGCTGTATCTGTCGGCTTGCCCATTGTTCTCCCTTTCTAGAAGTCTCACTTCCAGAAATCAGCTTTCAAACATCCATCTCCAGAGCACTTCTTAAGTGCACGATGGTGCCTTTAGACAGCAGGGCACTGTGCAACACTCGAAAGGCCTGAAGTAACAGTTTACGGGCTGAGAGGGAGAAGGAGTTCAGGGCGCGTTTTAAATACAGAGTCTTCGGCCGCAGACCGGCAGGTCTGCGCAGCCCCCCTGCGGGGGCGATGTGAGGTGAGTCAGATGTGACCCCGTCTCTCCCCTGTGTATAAACGCCATTGCTCTGTGTGGGGGCCGCAAAGAGAAACTTCCTAGGGGAGGCGGGGTCTCAGCACGGCGCCCCCCCGCCCCCACGCCCAGAGCAGTGCCTGACACAGGGTGGGCATTCGGGGAGTGTTTGCGGAATGAATAAACGGGTGCGCGGCGAGACAGCGGACGGACCGTCAGCATGTCCTTCGGCGCGTGGAATTCAAGGTTTGGCCGGGGCCTTTCAGCTGTGATTTTAGAATACGAAACACACGCATGTGTTCCTGCAGAACCTCTACAGGTGAAAAACAAAGTTCAAAAAACCAAAGTCCCGCCAAGCTTTCGGCCTTCCTGCTCTGCTCTCCGGGAAGGGATCGCACAGGTGGGGGGGGGGGGGGGCGGGGCCATGGCTCCGTGTATCCCAACTGTTTGCAGGTCCAATTAGGGAAGCGGGGGTTCTGTGCTTTAGCCTCCCCTCTCCCACCGGGAAGGTCAGACCTGTCCAAGAAAGCAAACAGCAATTTGTGTGTGTGTGAGTGTGTGTGTGTGTGTGTGTGTGTGTGTGTGTGTTCCCCGGACCCCTTTCTGGGGTAGGGGCCCCCATTAGGGCTCTGTGGACGGTCCCTCCCCCTGACCTCTTGCACAATGCCAGGGACAGCTCAGCAGCTTGGAAAAAGGAAGAAAACAAACAAAAAAGTCGGCTGAGTCTGTTTGTTCTGAGGAAGCTCAAAGAGGTGTTTGACAGTCAGTAAATGGCTTTGCTGTTGTTTTTAATCTGTAACATGGGAGGCAGGGGGCCAGGGCAGCGGGGGGTGCAAGGGGGGAGGGGGAGGGGGGAAGGCGATCAAGGGAGGAAAGTGAAGAAAGGAGGGGCCCTGGTGGAGTGCAGGGAGCACCTTCAGCACGTGCAGGGGAAGCAGGAAAGCAAGCTGGATGGGGGCCTTTGGGGAGCTGATTTGAGACCTGCTCTGTGAGCTCTTAGGTGTTAACCGCTGGGTCTCCTTCCTCCCCTCCCCTCCCCTCCCCTCCCCTCCCCTCCCCTCCCCTCCCCTCCCTCCCTCCCTCCCTCCTTCCTTCCTTCCCTCCTTCCCCCTCTCTCCTTCACCTGCCTCTCTCCCACCTTCCTTCCTTCTCTCTTGATACAACTACTTACTGGGTGTTTACTAGGTACCAAGCCCTGCTCTGGGTGCTGAGGAATCCGGCAGTCAGTGAATGGGTTAGAGACCTCGCTCATGCTGTGTCTGTGCCCACCCCGCTGTGGAGATGCGGAAACCTGGGAGCGGAGCAGGGGCGTCACACGCCTGTTTGCAACGAGGCCCCACGTGTTCCCGACGGCGGCTCGCCGTTTCATGCTGCGTGCCTTGGTCATGTGGCTCCCTCGGCTCGGGGCACCCTCCCCCGCAACCCTGGCAGACAGGCACGCACGTCTCGGGTTTGTTTCAAGGCTCCACCAGCATCTCCCCTTTTCTGTGGATCCTTTTCATCTCTCTCCGAGGAGAACTGGTGATTCCTCCTTGGTGTCCCCAAAGCACACTCTCCTTCTTCACCTCTTCCTTTAGCCGTGTAATAATTCAAGCACACAGAAAAACACAGCAAACAGATATTGCAAATGCCCGTACGTGTACATTTTTATAGCTACTCTCTACCCCTTTTTTTGTTTGGAGTTATGAATTGCCTGAAAATTGAGCTACCTGTGAAAGGTATTGGAATGTTGTTGATGTGTGGATTCATGGGCTGGAGGAATTCATTTCAGATTCATGTGGTCAGTTGGTCTAATGCAACATGACAATACATTCCAATCAATTTGTGGGGAAGTGGAGGACAAAACCCACCACTGTCAAGACACTACCACCGCCACCACCACCACCACCAGCAATAATGGCAACACCATCTCCAACAATAGCATCCCCATCATTCCCACCACGACCACCACCAATACCAACAACTACAACAACAATAGCAACACAACCATCACCAACAATAGCAACACCGGCAGCAGCAGCACCACCACTATCTGCATCACCATATTACTACCATCACTACCATCACCACCACCACCAACATCACTGTCACCACCAGCAGCGTCAACCTAACAACCACCACCACCAGTACCATCAACACCTTTGTCACCTCCACCAGCATCACCATCACTAACAGCAGTAATTACAACCACAGTGACAACAAAGACAACCAGAAAACCCCTCTTTCCTGCTTCCGAAGGTAAATCTCGAGCACACACCAGGCACCGCGCCAGGGGGTCGGGAAATGGGGGGCGGCAAGGGGTCTCTGACCTCAGGGGTCTCGTCGTCTGTGCGCGAAGCCAGAACAGGTGCACTGATAGAGGTGAGGTAGGCGCAGTATCCAAGCGAAGAGACAGTGCACATCTGAGTGGTTTGGTAGAGAAGGGGGAATTTGAGAACGACCCCAAAGGACGAGTCAAATTTCCCCTCGACCACAAGCAGCAAATGGAATGTCCCTGCCCCATTTCCCCGGCCCGTGGGAGACACCCGAGACCCTGCCAAGGGGACTGTGCAGCTGGACCTGAAGGCGGCCCTAGAATTGCGTCACTGCAGGACTATGCGTTGCCCAGCCAGCCACGATGGCCTGGAAGTGGCCCTCAAGACCAGCTCTGTTGCCTGCCCTAAATCAGGGGGCAGGTGTCTTCCGGCAGGCACCTCACTTGCTAACGATGTTATTTCCTACGTCCGGGCCGTGGGCCTGGCTCCGGAATGGCAGTGGGGGCCGCCGAATGAATGGACGAACCACAGTGGGAGAAGGGAGGTGTCCCCGTGGAAAGAACGTCACGGAAAGATGCCAGAGGCAGGCAGTGGCGGCGTGTGTCCCGGGAGCAGCGTGGAAGTTGTGCATATCAACGAAGAGGGGGAAAAGATCCTGTTTGGGGGTCCCGATGGCAGCCACTGAAGGCTTCGGCAAAGAAAAACAGCACAGAGTCGGTCGTTCATACGCCCTGGATGGAGGGAGCCCCGCCATCTTCTAGGTAGGGAAACCGAGGCACGGAGAAGAGCCCCTCCCCCGGAGTCCACCCCACAGTAACTGGTGACGAAAACCCGTATGGGTTAAGTCTGTTTCTGAAGGGAACTGGGGGAATCTTCCCCCTTCGTCCCATAGTATTTTAGCTGAACTTTCTGTATTTCCGGTTAGAACCAAAGGATTCGTTCCCTTCTTTCGGTGGCAGCGGGGGGGCCAGAAACTCGTCCTTTATGGGGCTGGCAGCAGCTGTCCTGCCCCCCGCCCAGCTGTCCTCCTCCGGAAACAGGAGACGGGAAGAATCCGAAATGTTCACGCTGTCGGGGAACTGCCCCTGGGGGTGGGGGTCTGAGCTGGGATCCCCGCTCAGCCATCCCACTCCGTCTGGGGAGCCCCGGCCGCCGCCGCCGCCGCACAGCCTCCGTCCCTCACCCGTGAGGACAGCCGAACCCTTCTCCACCCCTGGGTCCTGTGACCAGGGGGAGGACCGGTGAGGCGTCTGCACGCGTGACAACTCTGCAAGGTCCGCGTGTGCAGAGCCCGCGGCACATCTGTCCTTCGTGACAGGCACCGTGTTCGTGCTAATAACATGGTTGTGGCTATAATAATAATAATTATTACTTACTGTTTGGCTCCTGCGATCCGTTGGTGAGCGGTGGATTTGGAGACCTCTGGCACACTCGTGCAGTCCCCTTGCCTGTCCTCGATTCCAGCCACCCCACCACTTGGGGTCCGGTTCTGCGCAGGGTCCGACCACGTTTCCCCCAGGTGTAATGCACAGGGCTCCAACCTGGGCCGGCTCTTTGTACCTGTAGCTTCTGGCCCCAGGTCTTTCCCTTTGGATGTCACAGTCGGGGGCCCAGTAGACCAACTCATCGTCCTGGAAATGGTGGGGATCAAACCCCTGTTTGGGCAGCCCTTTGTTCAGTGGGCGACGCAAGGATGAGATGAAGCCTTCCTCTTCTTCCTTGCGGACTGACAGGCCTGAGGTTCACCTCATGGGGCGTCTCAGGTCGCCCTGCAGCCTCGTGGTGGCCCGCTGCAGGGAAGCACACCCCTCCGTCTCTGCCCTTGCCTGCCCCACGCCTCCGTCCCTCACCTGCTCCCTGGGGTCGCACTTGGCCATCCAGGTATTATTAGCATGCTCACCTCTGGCTCAGGCTCTGTTCTCCAGGGGACCCAGGCTTACATAGTGCCGAGTCTGGGGTTGGGAGCCTTGATTACCACCCCCCCCGCCACGCATCCTGCGTCTCCCACTAACGGGCCCGGCACAGTGTCTGGCACGTAACAGGCACAATAAATACCTGGTGAGCACACAGATATGGTCACGAGATCCTTGTAGCTCAAGAAGAGGTGCCAGACACACTGGACTGAGGGACCTCAGTGGCAGAGGACAGGGATGATGGATGAGGAATCGGGACCCAAGGGGCAGGACTCAACGGCTCTGCCGCGGGTTTGCCGTGTCACCCCAGGTGAGTCCGGTGGCCTCCCGATACCTCAGTCCCCTTGTCTGTGGAGTGGATGAAACAGTGTGTCACATGTAGAATCATCCAATGGCATCCTTGAGGCAAAGTACAGGGCATGCGGTAGTAGATCAAGCAATGAAATGATTGTTCTTAGTAATAGTAGTAGCAGAGATATTGCGTGAGAAGGAATATGTTGAAGTCGTAGGGTATGTGTCACTTTGGGCACATCTCAGAAGGCCACCACTCCCCCCCTTTTTTTCTTTAACTTTCTTTATACAGGGATAACAATTCCTAACCTGTGCACACCATATGTGGTCATTTCAAGAGCACTTGACAAAGTATAAACACTTCTAGAAACGGAAGAGACTTTTTTTCCTTCGTGACCGGTGGTAACAGAGCCATCCCTCGAGCAGTCTGGTGGCTGGAGAAAGACCTCCGCTCCTGGAGGATGGAAATTCATCCGTCTGTTCTGAAAGGTGACCTCCTGAGCTGACCCCAGAGCGCCCGCCCGCTGGGGGGTCACTTCCCCAGACAGGGGAAGGGAGCCAGGCTCCCGGGTCCTAACAGGTGAAACTGGCTCCACGTGTCACTTGCGGCTTAAGCCCATGAACGCTGGTAAAAACAGGACTTTTAAAGGACATGCCTCTCTCGCCCCGCCACCGTGTTCAACAGACCTTCGGCCGAGAGCTGGAGTGCTGGGTGCAGCGGAAGAGCTCCTGGTCCTGCCCACCACGGCACCGCACCAGCCTGGGACGTGGGGGGTTCCTTTCCACCTCTCCTGCGGAGCGGAGGAGTCTGGCTCCTCCTCAGGCAGTACGTCGTCTTCGTTTGCAGGAAACACCTCCCTCGCTTGCTCGCACGGGACTGTATCCTACGTGGTGCATTTTCCCGCTTCACCCCAAGCCCCGCCCTCGTCTCCCTTCCCCACTGAAGGTGTCTGCGGGCATTCACTTGCACGTCCCAAATGCGCCCTGAAACACTTTTTCCTTGGAAAACACATAGTAACTTTTTGTGCATGCACGTATTGTACGTAAAAGCCGGGGAGTCCAGATCTGATTTTGTTACTTTTTTTTTTAATGGAACACCATGTTTTTAAAACTCTGCTTGTTGCTGTATGACTGTATGAAAATGTGTGTATATTTTTTGTGTATAAGTGTTTCCAGCTAATGCACAGGGTTCCACAGTGCACATTCCCCACATGGTCTGTATCATTTCCCTGGAGATGGACAGGCAGGAGGTTCTCAGTTCCTCGCCGCCACCACCACCAGCGCTGCAAAGATCTGTGCAGGCTTTTCCCCGGAGGTCGAGTATTGGGTCCTAAGCTGTAGCTTACTTAAATTAAGACAGATTCCGTTCAGGTCATGTTGATAATGAAGCCGAAGCCCCGTGGCGGGTCACTTTGCCCAAGCCTCATCTCCCTGGGGTACCTATTTCTGCTTATTTGTAGAGGGAGGGGGTTTTGATAAGAAACTCTCTAATGGTGCTCTTTGCGTTTAGCTCCCACCACCACGTTTCCAGCCAGCTGTGTTTATCAGACAAATGGAGGGCAAGGTGGTGGTCCTTCATCCAAATATCTGGAAGTAGCCAGTTGTTCAGCAGCTTGTGGACACCCCCTAGGATGCCTTGTTAGGTGGCTCTCTTAGAGGTATTTGTGTTCTTTCAGGTTCCCAAGCATTTTTCTCCTCTTTCTGGTAGAGAGCTGACATAGATTCAGGCATGCAGGGGGCCCGAAGTCCCTTAGGAATTTGGGTTTCAACTTTGTTCAACTTTGCGTTGGCATCCATCCATCCATCCATCCACCCACCCACCCATCCATCTATCCATCCATCTATCCATCCACCCATCCATCCATCTATCCATCCATCCATCTATCCATCCACCCATCCATCCATCTATCCATCCATCCATCCATCCATCTATCCATCCATCCATCCACCCATCCATCCATCTATCCATCCATCTATCCATCCATCTATCCATCCACCCATCCATCCATCCATCTATCCATCCATCCATCCATCCATCCATCCGCCCACCCACCCATCCATCTATCCATCCATCTATCCATCCACCCATCCATCCATCTATCCATCCATCCATCCACCCATCCATCTATCCATCCATCTATCCATCCACCCACCCATCCATCTATCCATCCATCTATCCATCCACCCATCCATCCATCTATCCATCCATCCATCCATCCATCCATCTACCTACCCACCCACCCATCCATCCATGCAACCATCCATTTATCCATCCATCCATCCACCCACCCATCCATCCATCCATTCACCCATCCATTTATCCACCCATCCAGCCATCCATCCATCCATCCATCCATCCACCCACCCACCCGCCCACCCATCCATCTATCCATCCATCCATCCATCCACCCATCCATCCATCTATCCATCATCCATCCATCCATCCACCCATCCATCCATCCATCCACCCACCCATCCATCCACCCATCCATCCATCCATACTTTCTCCCTCCCTTCCTCTTTTCCTACCTACCTGCCCGTGTAACATCTATCTACCCATCCTACCTATCTATCTCTTTCCTTATGGGGGGGTCAGTATTTATGGAGTTAATGAAAACATTGATTGTGAAGTCCAATAACATGGTTCAGACAGAAGTGGGTTCAAATGACCGGCCGTTTGACCTTGAGCCGGAGAGCACGTCTTGGCATCTCAGTCTCCTGTCTACATTCTACACAGTGAAGATGGTGGTGCTTCATTGGCTTGTCGTGAGGCCCGACGAGGCCATGTTCACTAAGAACTTAGCTCAGGAACAGGCACACAGTAAAGCCTGTGGCAGATTTTTCAAAAGCCACAAATATTTTTACCCTCTTCCTATAGGAAAGTGGGGTCTATGACCCTTCCCATTGAACCTGGGTGGGCTTGTGACTGCTTGACCCATGAAATATGGCAGAAGCAACACTATGTGACTCCCAAGGCTAGGTTCTAAAAGGCACTGCAACTTCTTTGGCCTTCTTGTCTGGAGTACTAGCCGTGGGGACGGAGTCAGATGACCCCAAGGCTGCCATGTTGGAGACGTCACCGGTAGGCCCCTTGGCTAACGGCTCCATCCGAACCCAGTGTTCCCGCTGCCCCCTGCCAGGGCACCGGCCGTTTAGAAGAAGATTCTCTGGTCCCAGCTATGCCAGCCTTGCCAGCTCGCTCTAGACATAGCAGAGTGGAGACTCGAGGTCTCCTCTGTGTGTGGTCTAAGTCCTCGAGTCACAGACTCTCTGAGCACAACGGGACCGCTGTGTTTTACGTCACTCTGTGTGGAGTGGCGTTGCTGGGAGGTCATAATAACGAGGATACTCTGAACCACGAGTGTTCGTTTACTCATCTGAGGCAATGCTCAAGTACTAATGGCTTCTGGGAAGACAATAGTCTTGTCTTTTCAGCTTTTTTGGGCTATAATTAATTCATACAATTATAAGAGATGTAAGGTGTCAAACAGGACGATTTTGGTACACCTATAGTTTGGGAAAGCGTTCCTCTCACTGCGTTTACACATCCGTCACCTCACTTAGTTACCCTTTTGTTTAGTTTTGTATTTTTTGGTGAGGACATTTAAGACCCATTCTCAGCAGGTTTCAGTCATCCAGTGCATCGTTATCCGCTGTCGTCACCGCACGCTGCACCAGCTCCTCAGACCTTGTTCGCCTCGTAGCTGAAGGCCAGCGTCAGCCCCGGTGCCAGCCTCGGCCCGGCTCCGCCACCCTCAGCCCCGGCGCCGCCCCTCCACTGCTCTCTGTTTTGATGCTTTTGGAGTCGGCCTTTTTTTTTTTTTTTTTCAAGATTCCACATACAAGTGATGCCTCTTGCAGAGAAAGATGCCAAGGGCTTATGTCACTTGGCGTAATGTCCTTCCGGTGGATCCAGGTTGTTGCAAATGACAAGATTTCCTTCTGTGTTTTAGGGCTGAGTGATATTCCATTGTCTGTGTGTGTGATCGCATTTCCTTGACCCGTTCACCTGTTCAAGGACCCTTAGGTTCTTTCCACACCTTGGCTGTTGTGAGTAACGCGCAGTGAGCGTGGGACTGAAGGTGTGTCTTTGAGCTAATGGTGTGTTGGGAAGACACGTTCTAATGTTTGAGAAGGTTAGACACGTTCTGACGTCTAATGTCTAACGTGGACCCCGTGCTCACTAACCAACGGTGTGAGGTAGCTACTCTCTTATTTTCGTTCGAGAAATGAGAAAACAGAAGCTTAAATGACGTCTCCAAGATCATGCAGCTAACAAGTGGCTAAACTTGAATTTGAACTCTGGCCTCTCTGGCGCATCTAACGAGAGTGTTCATGAAATGACCGCCCTGGGCGTTGTGGGTGAAGAGATGGCCCTTATTGCTGGTCGCCTGGGAGGACATTGACCCCGACCGTAGGCCAGAGCAGTTCCCATCCTTGACTCCCTGTTTCACTGCTTCCCATTTGGGAACTCACCACATTTTGCTGGAGAAACAAGCTGATACCAGTTCTTCCAGAAAAACGGGCAGGGGCCAAACTTCCTGGAGAATCCCGAGAGAAAGAGCCTTCAAGTCTCTCTCACTGGGAAGAAAACTTCTTCCTAAAGGGGTAATACAAACATATACAATTTCCCGAAATGCTGAGAGCCCCCCAAAACTGAGGGAGACCCCCACATCTGAGGGGGCCGCGTGCTTTGGTTTGAGCAGGTCTGGGAATGGGTGGAAGACCCTAAGGCCCCCTCTCCGCGAGCCCCCCCCACCCCCCTACCTTAAATCCGTAACTTAAGTGAGCATAACCATAAAGCCACTAATAAAAACATCTCCACCAGCTCTATTTACCCAGCTGTGCATCTCAGGATCTGCCGCTGACACTTTTAATACTCTCTCGTGTCTCTGTCTTCCAACAGGATTCGTTTGAAGCAGCCCACAGGGAAGGGTGTCGCCGAGGAGACAGAACCCAGGCCCCCCGGGCCTCTGGCGCATGCTGGGAAAACGCTTCCACCGCGAGAGCACAAAGGACCCCAGAAGCCGAGGAAGCTGGCCCGAGGCCAACCGGAGGTATCAGGGTGGCTGGGCCCTAAGAGGGGGGTCTGCCTGCCAAGGGGGCTGCAGAGCTCTGAGCCCCCCGGGGCTCGGGCAAACAGCACCCCCAGCTTGCATTGCTGGGAGGGCGTTGCCCGTGGAAGTCAGATGGCGGCAATGATGGAGGCCTTCTGACTTTTTTTTTGAAAACCTTTTTAGGAATTATACTGTGTCTACTGAAAGCCCCCCACAAAACTTAAGTGATCCTCCTAATAAAATCACAGGGTAAACACGCATCCCACTGCCCCCGGGGCCAAGAAACTGGGCCTCACCAGAATTCCATGTTAGTCTAGTCTCCCCCGGTGCCCTCCCAAGAACTATTTTTTAACCCTTCCCCCAAAGTAACCCTGACCTTGACTTTTAGAACCGAAGGTGCGTCTTGCCTGTTTCTGTCCCTGATATAAATGAAATCGCTCCCTCATTGTTGGCAGCTCCCACTCAGAACTGTCATGAGGTTTGTCCCTGTGCCTGTGGAAGCTGTTTGGCCACTGCTGAACGTCCCCGTGTGGGTCGAGTGGGTCCCGATTCGTGGATCGGCCTCCTGTGGACGGGCATTTGGTCTGGGTTGCTGGGGCCAGTGTCGCCGTGATCACCCCGCTCTCTGTCTTTCGGCGCCTTCATTGCTGCTGGCTGCCTACCCAGAAGCGGACTTGCTAGAAACTATAAAATTCCTGGAAGAAAACGCACACACGCAGAGCTTCTTAATATTGGCCTTGGCTGTGCTTTTCTGGACGTGCCGATGCCAGGAGCACGGAACCGCGGGGAAAACCAGACAAGTGGGACCGCCTCAACCTGAACAGCTTCCGCGCAGCAAAGGAAGCCGTCAGCAAAGTCAAAGGCAGCCCGCCGAATGGAAGATAATATTTGCGAACCATGTAACTAATAAAAGGTTACTAATAAAAAATAGCCAAAGTACATAAGGAACCCCTATGACTCAATAGCAATACAACAAATGACTTGGTTAAAAACGGGCGGAGGAACTGAGTGGATACTTTTCCGAAGCAGAGACACACCCGGCCAACAGGTCGATGGAAAGGGGCTCAGCATCGCTAGTCATCAGGGAAATGCAGGTCACAACCACAACGAGATACCGCCTCACCCCTGTTCGGATGGGTATTGTTATATATATAAAAGATAAGTGTTAGCGAGAGTTTAGAGAAAAGGGAACCCTTGCGCACTGTTGCTGGGAATGTGGATCGGTGCAGCCACTGTGGGCAACAGTGTGGGGGTCCCTCAAAAACATCGGTAGTAGAACCGCCACGCGATGCAGCAGGTTCTCGTCTGGGCAGACTCCTGGGTGGACAGAGGATGGGAAAACGGGATCTCGGAGCCAGACCTGCTCTCCCACGTGCTTGCAGCCCCGGCCACAGCGGCTGAGACGGGGAGGCGACCTGCACGTCCGTCAGCGGGAGGGGGGCTGGACAGAGGAAACGCGGTGTTCACCTGCGATGGCACACCACTCAGCCCTGACGAGGAGGGGTGTCCTGCCATCTGGGACAACGTGGCTGGACCTGGAGGACGCTGCGCTCCGTGAGAGCAGCCGGGCCCAGAAGGACAGATACCACAGGACGGCCCGATGTCAGATCTCCGAAATGGTCTAGCCCGGAGCAGCACAGGGCAGGGTGGCGGTTACCAGGGGCTGAGCGGAGGGAGGAGCAGGGGCGTCGCCATCCAGGGGTGTAAAGTATCAGCGTGCAAGCTGGATAAATCCCAGGGACCTACAGTACAGTGTCTACAGTTAGTGATACCCTATTGTGTGCCTGAAAATCTGCTAAGAGGATTGACCTTATGTTAAATGTTCCCATCACCGTAGATAGAGGGAGAAAGATAGGGTGGGAGGGAATACAAAGAAGAAAAGGTATAAGATTTCTAGTTAAACATTAGCATTTTGTATATAATCTAATAACATCCCTGGCTGACTCTCCGGCTAACCCCAACCCTCACCAGATGTCAAGGCTTCCGCGACACCAGCCGCACGGGACACTCAAGTGTTGCTTTTGTGCTTGGACTGAAACTGCCACCAGGTGCTCGGTGATCGTCCTCCTTCTCGCCTCGTTCTTGAGGTCTCTGGGGAGCCTCAAGCTCAAGACCCGCCCCCCAGGGGAGTTTTCTCAGGAACACCCCACCCCCCAAACATGCACCCCAGGCCGGCTCCAGGCCTGTCCCCAGCGCTCCCACTGCCTCCCTGGGGGGCTTCTTGCGGAGGATGTCAGGTCCGGACTGTGGAGCATGTGCTTCTAGGACCGATATCCCCCTGTCCTGGCATTGTCACCGAGACCATGGAGTGCTCCACGAGACTGGTTAGGTACCCAATGTGTTACTTCTATCGTGGGGCGGGGTCTTAAACCCCGGCCTGGATCCCTGCCGGTCTGGTGTGAGGACCTAAGGAAACACCTCGGTGATAGGAGGCCTGTCTGCAGGGCCCTCTAGGTGTGGGGAGCAGAGACATCCTTCTTCCGACAGAGGTGAGCCTCTGGGGTTTTACAGCCTCAGTGGGGAGTGTTTGGTTATCCGTCACAGGAGACAAAACAATTCCTTTTTCTTGACACTTTCCATCTGGCCTTTGGGAAGGTGGGTAAATAGCTCTATTTGCTGGAGCTGCTATTTCTGTCTTAGAAAATAAATGAGTCCTACACCTGGATGTGTGTTTTTCCTCCTTGAGTTCCTGGAGGCCCGGCTCTGGGGAGATTCGGTAGGTGAGCCGTCCCTGGGGTGGTCCCTCAGCCCACGTTAGTTCTGGCTTCAGCTTTCACAGCCCAGGTGAGCTTCAGAGAAGCACTGACCCGGCGGGACAAGTTTATGCTCCATAAGGAGCCGAGTGGAGAGGGAGGGAGCAGTGAACTTGAGCTTGGGTGGGTCAGGACTTGCTCATGCGCAGATAAGGAATGTACCCATCAACATCAAGATGTACTTGTGACCGCCGGCACCTACGTGTCTACCATCTCATCGAGTCCCCTGATCAGCTCTGTGAGGCAGGCACTGGTGCCAGTCTCTTGGCAGAGATGATGAAACTGAGGCACAGAGAGGTTGAGTAACTGGTGCGAAGTCACACAGCTCAGTCAGTGGTAGAGCTGGGCTATGAACCCCGAACTAGGGCTCTTGACCACCAGGCTGAAGCTGCCCCACCAATGTCTGCTTTGTGCTTTTCCATCTCTTTCCCTCGTTTTTGCAGAAACCTCTTTGGAGCCTCAGGCCAAGTTCATTCTCCCTGCAGTGTAGAACCTGGGAGAGTCCATTCCCCAGGAGGGGACCCCACTCTGGGTTGGTCCCCCCTGTCCTTACCATCAGTCCTTGCCCTCTGCCTCGTGTTCACGGACTTGGCCTTGTTTCATGCCACACGACCTCACTTGATCCCCCAGATGCTCTTGGGGTGCACTCAACCCTCCTGAGCCTCGTGAGAGTTTCCCAAAAGCCCCCAGTGCCAAGATCCCTGCTCGCCCTCCTGGGGAACCTCCGAGAACGGGACTCCCTGCTAGAAGCCACTTCCCCCGCAGGCGACACGCGAACCAAGAGGCGTGACTACGTCCAGATGAAACAGGAGAGCGCTTCCTTCAGTCTGTGGGCTGGAATTCGCTGACCCCTGTTCTGGAATAATCCTTGGCACTTCCTAGCCACTGGGTCAAAATCTCTGGAACGAATGAATGAATGAATGAATGACCACTGCCCAAATGAACTCCTGAAGAGTAGTCCCATTTGTCTCTGTAGTTCGCATCCTCGGCCCATAAAATGAACTCAGTAAAGGCGTGTGTAAGTGATGCGCATGCGCGTGTTAATGAATGCGTATGGGATGGAATGAATGAGTGAATAGACACTGTGTGCCCTAGATTCTTGAAGGTGTTTATCATAATAGCACCCACTTAAAGTCTAAGAAAACGTACTTTGTTCCAGTTATCTCTGCTGTGTAACGAAGTATCCTAAGACTCAGTGGCAAGAAGATAACCCTTGTATTACGTAACGGATGCTGTGAGTCAGGACTGGGACAGGGGATGACGGAGATAGCTTATCTGCGCTCCAGGGTGGCTGAGGTCTCCGCTGGGAAGAGCTGAAGGGCCAGGAGCGACTCCACCGCCGGCACGTTGGGAAGCGCCTTTGCTCAGCACCTGTCCTGCCCTCCCCACGTGGCCGGGGCCTCCTCACAGCCTGGCGCTCAGGGGGAGCTGGGCTTCCTCCCTGGCGTTCAGGGTCCTGCCACATGTACCCCAACGGACAAGGTAGAAGCTCTGTTGCTTCTACAACCTGACACTGAGAACCACAGCGTTTGGCTTCTGCCGTTCTCTGTTGGACCCTGTTGGACTCTGTCGGTCAAAAACAGTCGTAGCTGAGCGAGATTCAAGGCGGAGGACAGCCCAAGCCGCGCCCCACGACCACTTCTGGATGGGACGCTGGCAGGGCCACAGTGCAGAAGGGCCCGTGGGAGGGGAAGCATCGTCACAGTCGTCTGTGGAAAGGGTCGCCTACCCCATGACTTAACCCAAGTGTGCGGTCCCGTGGGGAGTTTCCAGCTTTGGGGAAGGAGATTTCTCACCACTCCTGAAATCGGATCTTAAGACCACCGCCTGGAGAACCTGTCTGTACCTCGGCTCTGCCCAGCGTGAGTCTGCCACCCGCATTCATGGATGGCGTGTGCGACGCCGGGGACGTCCTCGTCCCAACCCCGGAAACACGTGGCACGTTACCTTCTGCGGCAGAGGGGGCTTCGCCGGTGCGATGCCCTTGAGGTGGGGGGACCCTGAGAGGGAGGTGGGAGCGTCGGAGTCAGAGAGGACGCGTGGTGTCAGAAGCAGGTTTGAAGATCTCTCCTTAACGACGGTGCATTTGACTTTGGAGCCGGAGGAAGGGGCCACAAGCCGAGGACTGTGCGGGGTCGCAGGGAGCTGGAACAGGCACGAAGCGGACTCTCCCCTGGAGCGCCCAGAAGGGGCCCAGGTCTTCTGACTCGTCGCGTCTGGTCAGTAAACCCCTGTTCAGGCCTCCGACTCCCAGAGCTGCGGAGCGGCGAAGCCGTGTTGTTTTTAAGCTCATACATTTGTGGCTTTTCCCCCCCAGCAGCCAGAAGAGCACTGAGGCAGAAGAGAAGAGTCTTCAGCTTTCTGGCTGGCGCTGACTCAGACTCCCTCCGCGCCGGCGCCCTCAGAACTCGGAAGACTGCAGACTGGCCGCGACCTGGCCCCTCCCTCCGGGGCGGTCTGAGCCTGGACACGGGTTGTGATGGGTTCTAAAGCTTTACCCCCCAAAACTCTTGCTGTTCAGGAAATCACATGAACCGCGGGACACTCTCCATCAGGGACTTCAAGGTTTTCTCCCGGTGCTTTGTCACGGCACTGCCTCAGAGCCCTGTCACTCGCATGTGGTCCCCAGACCGGCAGTGACAGTCATCGCGGTAAAGCCACAGGTGACAGGCAGAGTCGCAGGGCCTGTCCCCAGCCCGCAGAGTCAGAACCCCCATTTCCTCCAGGTCCGTGGGAGGTTCGTGTGCACGTTCGAGTCTGCGATGTGTGTTTAGAGATCTTGCTGCACTGGGTTCTTTCTCCAGAAGTCCTCAGAGCGAGCATGAGAACGGCTGTTTCCTTTCCAAAATAAAGAGGAGGGGACCCCGACTGTGAGCGAGGGGACCCCGACTGTGAGCAGACAAGCAGCAGCAGAACCAGCATCCCCAGCTACTGGTGCCGGGGGCCTGGTGCGTGATGCACATGGCGTTTGTCACCATCACTTGATGCTGTTTCCAGGCTGAGCAGAACACAGACAGACACCTGTGTGTTTTCTCCGGCCAACATGCACAGTGGAAAGTTCGTGGTGTTCTAGGAAAGTGGCCAGGGGTTCACCAGGGGTTCACCCCGCTGAGAAGCAGGGCTCCATCGGACGGGCAGATGAACAACAGAATCCTCATGTTTTCTTCAGAAGGGTCAGCATTTTCATTTCTGTCGGATGTCGCCTGGGCACGCTGAGGACTCACAGAAGCTGCTGGTCTTTTTTGGAAGAGCCGTGCCCTGCGGGCTATTTCCGTCTAAGTCCTCCGTCGGCACAGTCTGACGAAGGTGGCTCCTCTCAGCCGTCACAGCCCCAGGAGCAGGCGGGGAGGCAGCGCAGACGCCCCCGGGGAGAGAAGGGAGGCCGCCGGGAGACTGTGCAGACCCGCCCACGTGGTGGATAACCCGAGCGAGGCTCTGCTTCGGTTCCAGCTGCAAGGGGTCTCCCTTTCAGAAATGTGTCCGGGTTGAACACGGCGCCAGAGAACTGGAAAGGGATCCTCGAGGAGGAGAAGGCGCCTGCGCCAGGGCGAGGGAGAAGACTCCTTTTGTTTGGGGAGGGACGCGGCTCTCGTCTTCCGCTCTCACGCCCCCACCGGTGACTCGGCGGGGAAGCGGGAGACCGGGTACCGGGAGCGTGGAGCCAGAGGGAGCGTCTTCCTGGGGAAGGGGCGCAGAGGGGGCACGGCCGGATTTTTCTCACAAAGTGGGTTAGGACCCTGTGGGGGCTGTTCCTGCGCATGGTCTGTGGCTCTTCAGAGTAGTGGGGAAGGGTGGTTCGGCTCTGAGCTATTTAAAGCAATAGACTGTTGTTCAGCACCGCGCTGCTGACCATCGGGATTTTATCTAACCGACGGGGCAGCCTGCCCGAACCAGTCTACCGCAGAGCTTGGTATACAAATAGGCAAACGCTTCACGATGCCTACGTTGTAAATAGGTTCGAAGATACAGACGAGTGGTGGGCAGACTGAGAGCCCCTCACACTGAGCTGCACCGACGCCCCCACGATCCTCAGCGCATCCTTCCAGCGCGTGTGCGTGGTTTCCCCCCAATGTCACCGACGAACCGAACCGACGTGACCTGAAGCGCGTTTCCCTGGGGTCACGGGGGCGAGGAAGCACGGCGTCGGGATTCGAGGGCACACCTGCGACTTGGGTTTCCTCCTTTCCGTAGTTTCTCGTGTCGCTTTCCCACTGCCGATCCTTGGGTTGAGGGGGTCGGCCCATTTTACAGATAGAGAAACGGGATCGGTGAGGGAGCCGCTGAGCATTTTTTAAACAGCAGAGCGGGGCCTCGAACCGAGAACTGTCTGCCTCAGCGGGGGAGAACCGTCCACAGGCGAGACCCCCCGTGGTGACCGGGGGGGGGGGGGAGTCGCGTGTCTCGTCTCTGATGAGGGCGACTCACACGCGCCCACGTGATGGAATCTGGAGCTCTGCACACGCCCCGCGCACACGCCCGCGTGTGCACCCCGAGTAAGGAGTCTGAGGGGGGTCTGCTCCCCAGTGACTCAGCGCTGCAGCCAGGTTCCTGTCCCCGACGACAGGCGCTACGGCCGCCTGCGGCAGCGTCTCTGGAGGAAGCCGGGTGCCGAGCACAAGCAGGTCTCCGCGTGTTTTGCAGCCTCCGGTGGGGCCTTACTGCAAAAGAAATCGTCTTCAAATTCTGCCATGTTTCTCGAATGGAGAGATGGAATCCACTCCCTCCTGTGAATCGGGGAAGGATTTGGTCGGTGGATAGAATACAGGGAGAGTGATGCTGGGCCGAGTTCAGGCTCAAGTTCAAGAACGTGGAAGCCTCGCTCCCCGGACCCTGCTACAAGATCTCCCGGAGCCCCGAGCCCCCTGCACTTGAGATCTGACTCTCGGGGCGGGCACGCCAAGAGGCCCCGTCCAGGCACTTCGATGGACAGCCCCCGCTGCAACCAGCCTTCCGCCCTCTCCTGCTGACTGACCCGTCACAGAAGAGTGACGCCAGCCTGGCCCCTCCAGACCGACCCGTTCTCCACCGGCTGACACTGGGGGGCTTCCATCGACACCACGCCGTGCAGAGGGAGCACTCCGCCCAGCCCTGCTCAAGTTCTCGGCCAGCAAACTCGTGACACATAACGAGGGGTGGTGGTTTGAAGCCTCTAAGTTGTGGGCGGTTTGCAACAGAACAATAAGTAACAAAACCAGACTTTCCGTGATCTGATAAAGGCAAAGCCGTGGGAGGCGGCCGGATATGTAGAATTAGGTGATACAACACAGCAGGCCTAGTCCTTCTCTTTGTTGGCCTTAATAAGACTGGCTTCACCTTGAACATCACCTCCTCCAGGAAGCCTTCCCTGATGCTGCAGACTGGATCAGATGCCTTCTTCATGCCCCTTCCTTTCTCCTCCTGGTGGGCAGGCATCAGAAGATCCTTGCCCTGCCTTGTGTATTCCTCTCCGCCACCAGGCAGAAACCCCCCGAGGGCAAGGACTAACAGCGGTCACTGTCAACTCCTCACTGCTCCCTCTGCCTAGTGTACAGTCTTCCGGGGGCCTCCTACAGTTCCTTCTTTCTCTGGGGCTGCGGGGTGGGCGATAAGGACCCCAGTGTGCCTCCAGCACGTCTGACACCAGCTGTCTCTCTGGGACTCCCAAGATCCTAAGTCCGCAGATTCGTCTGCTGGGCAACGGTTCAGGAGCAGCAGCGGCTGGGAGGGCAGGCAGGCCGGCGGGGCGCCCGCCAGTCCCCCACTGCGCTGGCGTCACCCCGGTCTGCTCGCCTTCCTGCTCAGCTGGCTGCTTCGGCCAGAGGAGGGCCATCGCCCGGGCTCCTGCCTCCTAGACTGTGGGGGGGGGGAGGGAACTCTGGGTTGCCTCCCTGGGTTCGCCTGCACGGCCTCCCCTGTGCTTGTTTAGACCCCTCCAGGAGAGGGGGTGGCCTGGCTCCTCCTGGGCGGCCCTTGAAAACTGCCATCACAATGACACAGCAAATATTTACTGAGCATTACCCTGCGGCCGTGGGTGGCGGTGAGGCTCTGGGTTGGGCAAGGCGTCAACCCTCCGGGAGCTGACTATCTCAGTGGGGTTTGTGTCGGGTAGAAGCTGAGGGATGACAGGGACAATAGCAGCCCCCTGGCCGGCTCTGAGGGGGCGCAGCGGTGGGCTGAGGCCAGAGGGAAGCATTCAGGGGTGCTGTGAACTCGTTAAATCAGCAGTGACTGGCATGGACCGCAGCGGGAATATACACGTCAGGGTAATCCCCACACAGTAGGACGCAGCTCCCTCGCACTGGCCGGTGGTCCGGCGCACCACTGGAGAATCCTGAGCCTGCTGCCCTTTCTGAAAACCGGAGACATCTGCTCTTATCTTGGGAGATTTCACAGTATTGACACAGGGTCGGCGCCTCGTGGGTGCCCGGGAAGTATTAGCTCCCTCTCGGCCCTTCTCCGTGAGCTAATATTGAAAGTCCCAGCAGGTCTGGTTTCCCTTCGGATTTATGGGTTGACGAATAAACATCGCTGAGTAGGGAAGAGTACACTCTCCAGGGTGGAGCACAGGGCAGGTCCCCAGGGGAGCGGCATTAGTTTGGAATATTCCTGGAGTTTTCCAGGATCTTCTTTCCCCCTCCACCCCCCGTTGGTATTGATCGGCAGGGATGACAAGGCCAGGCAGAGGTTGGTGGGGTCAACCTGGGAGGGTCTGGGTAGTTCTCTAAGTTGCCCAGTTTGGGACAAGCCTGCAAACGCATCAGGGCACTCAGAATACTTCTTTGATTTTTCATCTCTTCATTTGTTCATTCGTTCGTTCATTCGTTCGTTCATTCATTCATTCAAAAATACCCTGGCCAGAGTGGCTCAGCTGGTTGAGCGTCGGCCCTTAAATCAAAAGGTCTCAAGTTCAGTTCCTGGTCAGGGCACATGCCTGGGTGGTGGGGTCAGGCCTGGTCGGGGTGCGTGGGAGAGGCCAGCAGTCACGGTTTCTCTCTCACATCGATGTTTCTCTCCTTCTCTCTCCCTCCCTGCCCTCCTCTCTGAAACCAATCCATTAAAAAAAATAATACAAACTTAAAAATACGGTTATTGGGCATCACAGTAGGAGCTGGACTCTGGGTATGCAGCTGTGAATGGGTGTTTTCCCTGCCACGCGGAGCTTCCCAGGTTCATGGTGACGTCATGAGAAGTGCCTTTCAAGTGCGCGGGTATAATTTAAGGGACATGCAGGTGGTCACTGTGTGGGCCTGTGAGGTGGGGGGCGGGGAGCAATTTTAGCTGGAAGGTTGAAGAAAGGCTTTTCTGAAGAAGTGACGGACAGGCGAAGATGTGAGGGGAAAGCACACTTTGTCAGCCTGGACGAGCAACTTGCGGACAGACTCCGGGACGGCCCCCGTGGCCCCGCCTCCCGGCGTTTGGGGCCCCTCCCACCCTCTCCCTGTGTGCGCGCGCAGGGCCGTGACTTGCTCTGACTAGTAGAACAAGGCAGAGGTGACGTGATGTCACTTCTGTTATTCCACCACAGTCGTCCCCCTTTTCTTCGGGAGATAAATTCCAAGACCCCCCCGTGGATGCCCGAAACTGTGGATGGTGCCAAACATCCTGTAGACACTGTGTATATTCCCACACACATACTTTTTAAAGGGAGCGAGCGCTTTTCGACTTCTCTTTGGCGTGTCCCGATTTCCAGCGTCACTACCCTGTGTCGTTAACTCCATGAAGGGTTACGTGAACACAAGCATGGCAGTCAACCTGATAAGCAAGGTGGCTGCTCCGTGACAACCGGAGGGAGCGTCTATAATGTGGAGACCCTGGACAAAGGGAGGAGTCCCAGGCAGGTGGCACTCAGAGCAGGACAGTGGGAGATGTCATCATGTCGCTCAGCTGGTAGCCTTGTGAGAGACCCAAAGCAGAGGACCCACTAAACCAGGCCCTGACTCTCAACCCACAGAGACTCTGGAGATAGTAAGTGCGTTTTGTTTTAAGCCACTAAGTTTGTGGTCATTTGTTACGCAGCACAGCTGACGGATACAAAGAGGGAGCAGGAACTGATTGCAGGCAGAGAGAACCCCGTATGTGAAAGGGGTGCAGAGCGTGAGCACCAGGGGAAAGACGAGCCCACCAGTGGGGCTGGCACAGACCCGAGAGCAGGGGGTGCTGAGAGGCAGGGCGGGAAGATGAGCCCAGGCCTCGTCCTGCAGGCCCAGGGGCTGTGGGGCAGATCTGGTGCTTATCCTGGAGACTTGGGGGTGGGGGTTGGGGGGGGGTCAGTGAAAACTCTGAGACAGCGAGCTTTTTTGATAAAATTTGCTTTCCCAAGTTCCCAGGTAGATATGGATGGTTAGGTGTCCTGCTGTGGTAGTCCAGAGCAGGAGCTGACGGCTGGTTCGTGGAGAAGTGAGCACTTTCAAAAAATACTCCGGAGCTCAGATGGGCCGCATCTGATGACGGGGTGGATGCAGAGAGAGGGAGATGTGGGCCCATCTGCTGCAACGGAGGAGGAGCTCGCAGCCTGAGCCTTGGAGGGAGTGAGAACATTCCGCGCCCATCTGGGGAGCTCAGAGACTGCGGCGGAGATGGGTCTTTTGATCCCAGCTTTTGTCTGGGTGGCTGTGACCTCCCTCAGGCAGGACAGTGTGGGATCTGCCTAGCTACCGAGCGCAATTAACACTGTATAAAGATTTCATTAGCATGTGGAGCGGGCCTGGCTGCAGAATAAATCTCCATGTCATTTGCTGATGCTAATTATTGCAGCAGCTGAAACCAGTGTACGGTGATCGGTGATCGGAGAACGGCTCTTCCTCTCCCTGGGGAGCCGAGCCAGCGCCCCCCCCCCCCACACACATAAATCCAAATAATGTGGCTTTATTTTGGATGTACGAAGTCCCCTACCCTCACAGGGTAGGTTTGCTGGGGGTGATTACTGCGAGACGCGTGGGCAGCCATGAGGAGGGCTTGCTGTACTGACAGAGATGGGGCAGTAACTCACGTTCCCTTCCTTTACATGTTCACGCCATTTTTTTCTCCTTCTCTGAGTTGCTCGATGTTTCTGTGCTGTGGTCTGCTCCTGTGCGAACGTTGGCGGTCCGCGCTTCAACTCCAGCAGTTCCGGCTCAAGTCTGGGTGGAGCCAGGACAGCTTTTCCCGCTAGAATGTGAGCCCCGTGAGGGCAGGGATGCGATTCCGTCTCTCACGGCTGCCTCCCCAGTGCCGCAGGAGACGGCCCGGCTCAGCGAGCGTTTGCCGAGTAAATGAATGACAGAGCACGTGGGCAGCGTGTGGCGTCCGGAAAGCCCTCAGAAGTTGGCAGCTGGCTTCTCCCTTCCTCGTTCTTCCTTCTCTGCTCTGTGCTCCTTCCCCTGTCACCCTCCTTCTCCGTTTTCTTCCTCTTGCATCTGGGAAAAAGGAAGACAGTGAAAAGCACCTCTTACCACTGGCTGTCTGGCTTTGTCGTGGGCCTCCCCAGCCTATGCATGATCCTGGCGGCTTCTGTTTATGAAGTCGGAGGGTTGTCTTGCTTGGGGAGAACTGGTTAGAGCCCAGCAGTAGACACCGGCGCTGTGGGGTCCCAGTGCAGTTCTTCCTCTGCCAGGATAGTCATATTTCGGGAGGTGGTCGGTGAGTGTCACAGCTGTTCTTTGGTTTAGATGGCATGTGCTCAGCTCAGGGGAAATGAAAAGCTGTCCTGAGAATTGAGAGGGTGATCAGGTTAGACTTTAACTCACCAGTTTGCAGAAGGAATACTCTTCCTTCAAGGTGCCATCCATTCCTCCATCCGTGTGATCATCCATCCATCCATCTAACCATCCATCCATCCATCCACCCATCCATCTGACCATCTATCCACCCACCCACCCACCCACTTACCCAGCTACTCACTCTACCACTGGTCCATTCATTTTTCCATTTAAGAAATATTTATTGAGCATCAGCTATGTGCTCAACCTTATACTAGAAAGTAGGGGTACCGTGTTGACCAGAGTGGATACAGGCTCTGCCCCACAGGAGCTGACAGTCCAGTGCAGGTGAGCATAGGCTCTCAGGGAGTAGGGGATTCTGCAGGGAAAAGACAGACGGCGCATCTTCTGCCATTTGATTATACTCAGTAGCGAGTGAAATGCTATCTTTATCGCAAAGGTAGGGTCCAGTTCTTGGTAGGGTCCAAGAACTTCCATGATGAAGTCTTGGACTTCAAGAGGAGTTTCTACTTGAGTAGGCTTCTCTGGGACCCCCCTTCAATCTGGAGGGGTCTTCTCTGTATTTGGGGGCATTTCTGGGTGGGATTTAAAAAGCACCTACCAGGAAGGGGCGTGACAATGAGTTTTTTACGGCCATGGGGTGAAATACCATCACTGAATATTAATCAGTAAAGAGTGATTGTGTCCCTACTGTGTGTAAGCCCTGTGCCCTGTGGTCTGTGGGAGAGTAGCAGGCATATCTGGGGTACCCACCCACACGTCATTGTCCCGGCCTTTCCGAAGCAGCGAGCTGAAGCAGTGTGCTTGTGACCCTTGTCCTTTTCTGATTGGACTAAGAATAGTCTACAGACATGGTCAACCCAATAGTTTTAGAAATTAATTCAAGAGGCATGAGACTCAGGACAGAGAGGCCGTAAGGTCACACAAGGTTGGGACAGAGCCCCGTGATGGCAGCAGGTGGCCAGGGAAGAGAAATCAAGGTGACATATAGTACCTGTGAGCCAATGCATGCCCCAAGAAAGAGACTGAAGCTCTCATAGGACTGGATTCTATTGCTCGAAATTGGGTTTGTTGGGATTCTCCTGATTTTTATGATACATTCCCCCTTTGCTTAGGCTAACCCATCTGGGTATCTGCTTCCTACCATCTAATGAAAGATTGCTAAGATGGGAGAAGTGGTTTAAAAAGTATCCTGAGACAGCATTCCTACCCTCAAAGAGCTTTACTGTGTAACAGTGATATCAGTACTCACAGCAGCAATAACTAGCGTTCACCGAACTGGTGCTCGTACCAGGCCCCTTGCATCGTTATATGTGGGCCTCACAACCCTCAAAGTACAGTGTTGTTACTGCCGTTGTCCTGAAAGCGGAACGTGGGCTTCGGTGACTCGGTTACTTGCCTGCAGTCACAAGGTTGGTAAGTGTCGGAGTCCAGCGTGGCTGTGGGTAGCTGGCCCCGGAGCTCTCTCTTCTAACCAATGTGCTTGCTGACCGTTTGGAGAAACGAGAACGGCAGGGCCAGGGAGTGTGGCATGAGTGGCGAATGAGTGAGAGTCACTCTATTGTCAGAGGAGAGAAAAGGTTACTGTGGGCTGGCGACAGGCAGAGAAAGACCGCGACACTGAGTTTTGGAGATCGGGGAGGACGGCCTCTGCGGACGCACGCAGAGTCCTTCACCGTGGTTGACCTGGGTCTAAAATGCTTACTGATGGACCAGGACGAAACTGACAGCCTTTGAAAAGGGAAACCTTTGGCCGGAGGCACCAGGAACCCTACAAATGCCCATATTGCCGAGCAGGTTAATTTCACATTGGGGAATATTTCACACCCAAAATGCACACCTAGGTTCTGAAGCCTAATTTATAGTAGCAGAGAATCTGAGACAACCCAAATGTCCATCATGGGGGACTCATTCACGCACACATCAACCAGGTCATGACCGGGTGCTGGTCGTTACGCGGTCACCTCTCGGCTTCACTCCCGTCTTTCTGGGCGGGCTTGGCTCTGTGATGCTGAGGCTGCGATGTAATGAGCACTTTGCCGAGAAAGGGGGCCTGCAGGCAGGTGGGTGTCAGAGGCGACGGGAAGGTTAGCGCAGGCAGAAGGGACTCACTCCTTCTTGTCGCTTGCTGTCACCAGCAGGGTCACTGAGGCAGCAGAGATTAATTTTAGTAGCAGCTCCAGCATCCATGTTGCATTTTTTCTACTCGGGTCCAGCCTGTCTGTGCACCCTAAAAAACGCCGGTGTCCGCAGGCAGTACCCCTCCTCAGGAGTCTGGGTCTCGACTCGGCCAGGCCCTCCTTCAAGCTCCCAAACTGTGATTGATGGGGAGCCGCATGGCATGATTTAAATGGCGGAGCAGAGAAGGTGGTGGGGCAGTGAGTTTGGGGGTGATAGCCCGTGGGGCTTTCCAGAGATGGCTCAGGTAACCTGATGCACGACGGTCCCCTCTGCTTAACAACTCCTTGTGCTGCATTCTCTCGGCTACCGTAACTGTCTCCAGCCAGGATCCTAAGGATAGAGACAGCTTCCCAAAGGGCAAATAACCTGTGGCCATGTTTCCTTTCTAATCTGAAATGAGAAAAAAAGAGGGAGTGACACTATAAGAACAATATGATCGAGAATTTTTTTTTCTTAGCTACCTATCTTTTCTATCATCTTTTTCATTACATGTTTTTAAAAATTAAAAAATATCGAGATATCAGCCTGGCTGGTGTAGTTCAGTGGATTGAGCTCGGGGTTGTGAACCAAAGTGTCGCAGGTTCGAATCCCAGTCAGGGCACATGCCTGGGTTGCGGGCCAGGTCCCCAGTGGGGGCCACGTGAGAGGCAACCACACATTGCTGTTTCTCTTTCTCTCTTTCTCCTTCCCTTCCCCTCTCTCTAAAAATAAATTTAAAAATTAAAGAAAAATATCAAGATATAATTTCACGTAACACTTCCATTGGTTTCAGGTGTGCTGCCCAAGGATTCGATATTTGTGTATATTGCCAAATGACCACCTCAGTGAGTCTAGGTAACATCCATCACCACACACGGTTACTATTGTTTTTTCCTTGTGATGCATTCTTGTGATCTACTCTCCTAGTAACTCTCAAGTCAGATGGTTCACTCCAGCCACCGTGCTGTCCATGACATCCCCAGGGTTCGTACCTTTGGACCCCCTGCCCCCATTTTGCCCACCCCATCCCCCACCTGCGGCCATGACCAGCCGTACCAGTGCATAGCTTATTTCTAATATTTGGGGGAGGAAGAATGAAAACAAACGAAAGGCCAGCACACACATCCGAGCCGTAGAACGTCCACAAGGCCCTGCTTGGCTGCGCCCTGTCCCTGCTGCGTCTTCTCGCGAGAAGCCGGCCTGTCTGGCTTGGGACACTTCCGAATTTTCCCTGCCGGCCTGTTTTCCTCCCTTGCCTGCCCTCTTTGGAGACGCGGTGGGGCCCTGGGTGCCGACGCCCACCATCCAGGGAGTGTGGGAAGGCTCCCTTTGATGTGGGCACAGCCAGGGAAGGAATCACTTTAGGAGGATAGCCTGACCCATCGCGGGTCCTATTTCTATGGCAACGAAGCTGCAAGGGCTCAGCGGCTCATTTTGTTTGGGGCTGTGGTGGCCGCTAATTACAGGCAGCTAGCTCCCCGTCTCTTTGCTCTTCCCTAGAAAGGCCTCTATTTATTTGTTGGCGAGGTTTATTTACTCTTTTCTTTTTTGGACTCAGTGCCTCCTGCTCTGTTTTCACTTCACCCTGGAGAAAATAAAAACCTTTGTTGCATCTGGGGGGTGAGGTTTGCTTTCTGGGTCACTGTGGAGGGGAAAAGGCAGCTTACAAAGCGGGCTCAGGAAGGGAGGGATGGACAGCAGGTCCCAAGGTTGCCCTCCGCGTGGCCAGAGGTGACTGGGAGGCGGAAGGCGCAGCTCTGGGCCCCCAAGGGTGACTGGGGAGGGGAAGGAAAGAGCAGTGGAAAGAGGTGAAAGTCCTTGGCAGGAGTGGGGGTGGGGGTGAGGGGCAGGGAGGCGAGACAGGCAGGAGGCTCTGGGGCCGATTCTTCAGAAGGCTCACGGAACCCAAGATGGCTAGGCGGCCTCTCCGCTTGCCCTTAGCACGTCCCCAGCGATTGGCCGCACCGTCTGCTTCCTCCTGTCCTGAAGTCTGGTCTGCACGCTTGGCCGCTGGGGAGGCTGCAGCAGCCCTCGGGGCTTTGGGGAGCCCCTCCGAGGAAACCATCCCAGTGAACTAAAATGAAATCACATCGAAAATGCTGTCTGTCCCTCCTGGGGCTTTTCTGCTCAGTTTTTCTCTGAACCTGTCATTGTTCCAGAAAAATACAGTCTGTGAATTTAAAAAAGCAAAGTTTATCCGTTGCCCGCGTCACATGTCCAGTGCCCAGCAGCCCCGCGGGGCCGGCGGTCACCGTGTGGGACAGCGCGGACGCAGGGCGTTTCTGTCATCCCAGCGAGTTCTGCAGGGCCGCTCCGACTGAGGCGACGGTGTTGTCTTTCTGGGCTCCTCCATACACGTTTCAAAAAGGAAAGGGAACCAGATCCTTTTAGCCATTCGTTCTTTCATTCCTTCACTCACTCAATAAATCTTTACCCCTTGCCAGGCATTGTTTTGGAAGCTTAGGATCCCCTTGGACGGGCATTTCCTGGCCTTGCCAAGCGTGTGTGCTCGTATCCAAGAGTCGGTGTTCTACAGAGGCAAATAGAACGTGGCTATGGAGAAAAATAACGCGGGTTAAGGGGGAGGGGGAGTTCTGGGTGGCAGGGAAATGCAGGGTTCTGATTTTTAAAAGCTGTAGTCATAGAAGGCTCGCCAAGAAGGTAACAAGAGCAGGGAGTGCGGGGGAAAGCTCTGCAGAGCTCCAGAGATTTCTGCAGGGAATTCCAAGCAGAGGGAACCACCGTGTGAAGTCCCCGAGGTGGGCACGTGCCAGGCAGCCTTGAGCAGAGAGTGACCTGACCCGGATTTGGTTTTCGGGGGGGTGGTCCCCCTGGCTGTGGAGTGGAGAATGAACCAGAGGGGAGGGAAGAGAGGTCGGCCAGGGGCCTGTTGCCGCGTCACCGGCGAGGTGGCGGTGGCCTGGACCAGGGAAGCAGCGGTTGGAGAGGCGATACGTCGTCAGGTTTTGGGAGGTCTTCCGACAGGAGTGCGTGCGGGTGGGGTTCTCTGCTGCCCTGACGTGGGGTGCGAAGGGAGAGATGGGTCCGGGCGACATGAGGGTTCAAGAAGCCGGGAAGACGGAGTTCGCATTTACGGAGACAGGGAGGACGGGGAGAGAGGTTCTGAGGGCGGGCCGACCGGGAGCTCAGCTGCGGGCCTGAGTCTGAGGTGCCCGCCAAATACCCCAGTGGCGTCCTCAGGAGCACGGGCGGGTATACAAGGGTGTTTCCTCAACAGGTATCTGTTGGGACTCAGTCACCTTGGATAGGAGAGGTTGGCACACGACTCACTCGTATTTCCAGTTTTCTTCGTTGGTCCGTTCAAACAAAACCAAAAAACCCCTGTCTGGTTCCTGTTGTTTCTGTACCAGCTCGCAGAGCCAAAGTCCACACTAGGTGGCATCCCCAGCTGACTGGCTTAACCCCTTGATTCACCCTCCCCCACCCCCACCCCCAGTTCACCGAGGTCACAGCAAGACACTGAGGGGCACTATGAACACACATGGCTGGCCCGGCCCTTGAGAAGCCGGCACCTAGTAGGAGTCACTTGGGCACAGAGCAAAGCTCGTAGGTTTTGGACCCATCAGACCTGATTCCCAAAACTGGCTCCCGTCCTCCCCGGCGTCCTGGCGTGGGGCCAGGCCCTTGACGTCCCCGAACCTGTTCATCTGTATAATGGAACGCCCGGGATCTACCTCTCCGGGGCTGTCAGCGGGATTAGGGAAAATGTGTCTAAATCCACCAGCCTGGTACTTGACACATGGAAGTGCTTATTATTAAATGGTGGAGGGGATTAACTTCACTGCTAGCGAATGAAACAGACGTGTAATAGGGCGGCTTGTAAGATGTGGTGTTAGGCACTTTCAAACACAGACCTGGAGCAAGTGATGAGAGACGGGACGGCGTGGGGCCCAGCGTCACGGGCTTTGGAGACAGACAGATATTGGTTTGAAACCCAGGGCCCCCGCCTGTGTTCTGCGTTTGCCCTGGGCAAGCGCTTTAATGTCTTGGGGCCTCGGTTTCCCGGTCTGCAAAGTGGGCACAGTGACCCAGAAGTACCCGCTCACAGGTGTGTTGTGGATTGAAAGCGGGTGTGCTACGTGCAAAGGGCTCAGCACACGTCTTGGCTCATAGGAATGGCTCGATAAACGTCCACGGCTACTGTTTCCATGGGAACACGGGGGGAGCCCCCAAGAGGAAAGAGTGGATCGGAGTTCACACGCGCGCGTCGGAAGTTGGGGAAAGAAGGAACAAAGCCCTCTTCTGGGTGTAAGGGAGGCAGCCCAGGCCGCTCTGCTGTCACCTCACCTGGTGTTGACAAATGTCTCTGATGTTCCCACAGAGGCCCCTGAGGCTGTGCAGGATCTTAAACTCTCAGAGAAACCGTCCCAGTGTCTGCTCTGACCGAAGCGGGAGAACAATGGACGGATTCTGACCTACCCAGGGTGAAGGTGTTTTTCAGGCTGTGTTCTCGTCAAGGGACATTTAAACAAACCAGAGCTCCTGGAGCCCACAGGAGCTTGGACGCCTTCCTAGGTGTCAACCCCAGGCCCTCCCAGAGCCGTGGGTGTCGGCGGTGGGTGCCGGTCTTGGTCCCAACCAGGGCGGTGTAACCAGTTTATGGGCATTGTTCTCCAGAGCCAGCGAGTCGTCCAGAACGTGCACTAGCGATGCAGTCCCTGGTTTCTCGTGCTCCCTGCGAGCCTGGCCGCTGGCCTGACCTACTTCACGTTGACACAGGCCCGGAGCTTGCCTGCACCCAGAGGTGAAGGGCAAGGGCGTGGTTCGTCTCCCCTTGCCACGGCGTGCTTAACGCGCCTAATTTGCACAGTTGGGGGAACTCCCTGAAGAGTGGAGCCGGCACGGCGAGCCTCGCTCTGCGGGCCTCGGTGCGCAGGTGGCGTCTTCTCGGTCTGTCTCACCGGCACGGCTGGTCCCGCTTGGCCAGGTGAGACGGCGCAACGGGCACGGGCCTTGCCGTCAACAGTCAGGCCAGCCGGGCTAGGAGCCCTGGGTCCCGTGCTTACCGGCCGTAACCAGGTCGTTCAAGTCTCTATGCTCTCTGCTTCCTCTCTCGCAGAAGGAGGCGTAAGGGAATAGCATCTATAAATAGTAACATCCACGTCCAAGGCCGTTGTGAGAACTGAATGCAATAACACATGCCCCCGGCCTGTTCAAAAACCACGGTGCACTAGTATTTGCTGACACAGGCAGGCTGTGTTCTAAGCACGTTGCAGTCACCAGCTTCTGCCATGTCCCTAACCGCTTGGAGAGGTAGGAACTCTCCAGTGTACTAATGTGGGCACAGAGGGGTGAGGCCGCTTCCCCAGGGTTGCACAGTAAGTGGTAGAACGACCGTGCCCGTGATGCCTGACTGCAGATCCCGTGTGCTCGGCCACGCGGTGATACTCCCTCTGACGACCCGGTCGCTGTTCCTGCGTCACTAACCCGGTGCTTAGTGGGTGCCTGGGAGCTGCTGGAATACCCCTGGGAATCCAGAAATAACGGCCAGCCCCATTGTTTCCCACCACGGAGCACAGGCTGCTGGGACTGGAACAATTCCATGCACTTCTTTATCGTGAGACACAACGAAATTCTGCCCACCAGCCTCTGCCCGCCCCCCTCTCTCTGTGTCTCTTCCTCTTTCTCTCTGTCTCTCTGTTACTCCCAGGGGGCCTCTTAGTAGCTTATTTGGAGTGAACACCATCCGGAAAAAAACTTTAGCTAAGAAAAACAGGAATCAAGATGTCAGGACAGGTTGCCGACAGGACCTTTGATCCGGCCAGAAATAAATATCACAGAAGCTGTCGAGAGCTCTCTTGCCCGATTTCCATCTACAGCAGCAGAGCTGGGCCCCCGTCAGGGAGCCCCCCTGTGCCCCCAGGACTGGGGAGGACTGAAGTGTGACCTCGCCATCCTGTGCAGGGGGAAGCCGGTGACTGTAGCTTTTTCCTAGAGTGAGTGCCTGCCCGGAGTCCCGAGGGACTCGCAGAGAGAGCGTCCCTCCGTCAATGCAGCATTGTTCGCAATAGCCGGGGTCTCTGGGAGCCTGCGGAGGGAAGGGTGGGTAAAGAAACGGTGGCATTCATCCTTAAAAAAGGAGATCCCACCCCTCGTGACAACGTGCATAAACTCGGAGGAAGCTATGCTAAGTGAAATAAGCCAGACCCACAAAGACAAACACCGCATGATCTCGAGAATATGCGGACTCTAAAAAAAGAAAAGAAAAGAATGAAATATATGGAAGCACAGAGGAGAACGTTAGTTCCCGGGGGTGGGGGGCGGTGGGGAGATGATGGTCAAGGGCACCAAGTTGCAGTCACGTAGGATGAGGGGGCCTACAGAGCTCACGCATGCGCAGGAGGATGGCAGGGGCTGGTGCTGCTGTGCTGTGAGCTGGAAATCCGCCGAGAGGGGGTCCCAGGTGCTCTTGCCCCCCCCACCCCACACACAATGTAAATATATGAGGAGATAGACATGTTCATTACCTTGGCTACAGTGATCGTTTACTCTGTGGATCCTAACATCGTGTGGTATACCTCAAAGGCATGTGATTTTTATTTAGGTTTTTTAAAAAATCAGGTCAGGGGAATCATTCAAGTGACGACCTGGACCTACTGGGGCATCTGCCAGGCCCAGCGGATGGCGTCAGAGTGACGTGGAAAACGACATGAACACGTGGGAATCACGGCGATCACGGCGGGGCCTGCTCGCCGCTCTCACGCACCGCGCACTGTGCTAAGCGGTTAGGTGTGTTCTCGCCCCGAACCACCACAACGATCCTGTGAGGTCTGGAGTGTCCTCATTTCCATTTCACAGGTGAGCAAACTGAGGCTCAGCGTGCTTTAGCAGGTGGCCCGAGGCCGTGAGGGCTAAGGTGCAGAGGGGTGGGAATTTGAATCTGGGCTCTAAGACACCAATACCTGGTCGTTTAACCACTCCTCTGTCCCGGAGTGATGGCGAGAGTCCAGAAAGTTGACTTCCCCATGCTAGTTTCCTAGTTAACTGAGGTGGTCCCAGAACTATGGTATCGTAGAGGCAGCAAACTGAATTTTGGCATTTATTGAGTACCTACTGTGTGCCTGGCTTTGAGGGTGGGACTTCAGAGGCTCACAGAGGGGTGTGCAGGACAGGACTCGGGAAGGAGTGAGTGCAGGGGGGGGGGCAGGAGCGGTTGGACTGTTGTGTGATACAGGCCACGGTGTCAGCCTTGGGCGCTGGAGTGGGCGAGGACGCCCGAGGGGAAGAATCAGTGGCAGGTGATAAGACAGACCCTAGGGTTACCCACCCCCCAGTCATCTCCCTTGTTCCCTACAAATAGATTTCCTCATGTTTTGGCCTTTGGCTAGAAGAGGGCATTCGACCCAATTCTAATCAACGAGACTTGGATGGAGACTATGGCCGCTCTGGAATCATTGCTTCCTTATTGACCCAGAGAGAAAGTGGTTCCAGAACAAGGCCTCCCCTCTCGTCTACACTTTCTGCCTTTGGCTGAGGTTGCGATGCCTGGAGCTGTGGCCACCGTCTTGTGAGCATGAGTTGACCAGTGTAAAGACATGTCCATATGCCCAGCCTGGCAGACTGGAGAGATGGACAGCACCTTGCCTTGATGACGTCCAGGTGGGAGGACAGAGAGGAAAAGGACAGATGCGGTGGTTGGACTGAGACCTGGGGAGTCTCTGCCCGCAGGCACACCGCCCACACACCAGGAGTTTCGAAGTCGGCCGTCTGGGTCAGTGCCCGCCTCGCACACGGGCCAGAGCAGCGGGCGGCACCTTCTGTGCGTGCTCTCACCGCACGGCGTCTGGCCGCGTGGAGGAGGAAGCGCTCCCGGAGTCTTGGCCCGTCAGGGTCCGTGGGACTCACGCTAGGAACGTGGGTGGGTCGGGAGGGATCCTCTGCTTCCGGGACCCCTCCCCACCCCCCTGCTGCTGTGGGGATGCTCCCGGTCCAGGGAGCTTTGTCGCTTCCCTTTCTGCCAAAGGCGGCCGCAGCGCTAGCGGGACCCGGCCGCACCGTGCCCACCAGCCAGGCAGGCCAGCCAGGCAGCCAGACGTGATTTGCTCCCCACTGTCCTTGGCATTCCATCTGCAAGCGTTTGAGTGTCCCTTCGCTCCGGGGATGGAAGGCCTGACCTCTTCCTCCCTCTCTCTTCCTCTTCCCAGCCCCCTGCACTTCCTCTCGTGACATCTGAGAGGGCCAGGCCGCCTGGCTTGTCCCAGTTAGGATCTTTGAAAGCCTCCTCCCCAGCGACCGCCTCTCCTCTGCCCTCCCCCGCCCCCGGCCCCACCGCTCCCCCCGCCGTACTCTCGTTTGGCACCAGATGTTAGAGGTTACAAACCGACCGCCCCAGCTTTTACATCTTCCTTGATTTTCTTCCCGCGTGCCCCCGCCCCCCCTCCCGGGACTCTGCTCGTAAACCCGCGTCCTGGCGTGTGTGCGCTGACCTCCACGCGCTCCCGAGTCAACTGATTGCGCCTGAATCCGCTCAGAGGTGAAAGGGTAACGCAATTTTCTTCAAGATGTGGCCCAAACGGTGTAGTCTCGGAGGTCTCCGAAGGGCGGAATGAAAGGGTGCCCCCACCCCCTCCCCCACCTGGGTCTGCGAGCACCCAATCGGAGCCCGCCTGGATCTGTGCAATTTGGAAGGGTTTAATCCCCCGCCCCCCACGGGTTCCTCCGGCCTCCGCCGCACGAGGCCCGTAATGTATGCGCCTCAGCGTCGGCGAGTGCCTGGTGAGCAGACTTGAACATACAGGGGAAAGAAATTAAAAAGGGCAATCACCCATTGTTCCCGCCTCAGAAAGGCAGGAGACATCCATCCAAAAGGAGAAAGTTGCAATCCATCCGTCCGACGGGGGGACAATGGGCTGTGGCTTGATATTTTTAATTGTTGAGCGAAGGGCCTGGTGGCCGGGGCTCGAACTGAAAGAGCTCGTAGCCCCACCGGCCCACCAGCGCACAGCCGCCTGACCTGGCCCTGGAATGTTCTTGCCCGGGGGGCGGGGGAGTGGGGGGTCTGTGGCAGTCTGAAGGGCGGGGCCCGAGCCCTGTGCCCGAGTCAAGTCCCACCCTGTGTGAACGGTGGCCTCGGCGCAAATCCCTTCCCCTCTCTGAGCCTCGGTTTCCCCGAAAACCTGCTGTGAGGATGGATGGACTGCCGTCATTTGCTAGCTTCACGAGTCATCTTTTCCCGGCTACGGGGGCAGCCTTGGACGCGGAGGGACCCGAGAGACCGAGAGGCTCCGTCTTCAGACGGCCGATTGGAGGGCCCGTCGTCCACTAAGTTGGCTTTTTTTGCAGCTGCTGTAAGGAGTCTGTGGCACCCACTGCCCCGACGCCAGCACTCAATCACACGTGCCTGGTGGTTTGGTTTGTCCCCACCGGTAGCCAGTGAGCTTTCTGCCGGCCAAGGCCACGTCCAGCCTGCTCCGCGTAGGATCTCCCAGCAACTTGCGTGCGTGTGGCTTCGGGCGGGGGCCTTTGTCTCCGGTCATTCCGCTGGGAAATGAGACTCAGAAGATAGTGCCGTGCTGCCCACGGGAGGAGTGTGGTGAGAGTTCGAGGAGGCCATGCGTGTACTTGGCACGTAGTGAGTCCTCCGCAGTGTTTGCCGCGCTGTCACCAGAGCGATAGGCTCACCCCCAAAGGGAGACTCTCCCCGGAGTCTCGTGTCCCGTCTCCGACCAGCCCTAGCACGGGCGGCCGTAGGTCCTCCCCTTCGTGGGATCTCTGGGCACCGCACACTAAGGAGAGTCTCAACGAAATCCCCTTCCCTTCTCTCCAAACCCAGGCCTCTGCCTAGTCTTTGGACGCCCGGCTGCTCTCAGATCGGTCCGCCAAATGCCTCCACCTGCATACTGCGCGCTGTACCCAGAGTTGACGGTGGCTTGGCCCATCCCTCCGACCTCGTAAAAACCCCTTACGGGCAAATGTGTACGCCCAGCAACCCCACTCCCTCACTTCTCTCTGGAGAAACAGCTTGCAAATGCTCATAAAGACGCACCTCAAAGGGTGGTCGCTGCCGCCCTGTTTGCAGGAGCAGAAAACTGGAGGCGGCCTGAACGGCCCCGGTAGGGAGGCCGGTTCAATCAATCACGGCGTGTCCACGTGGCGCAACGGTGTTCAGCAGTTTAAAGCAGTGATGTATGGAAGGGTCCCCAGGACATATTGATAAAGAAAGAAGGAGAGAGAGAGAGAAAGAGAGAGAAGAAAAAAAAAACAACTTGCACAGCAATTGCAGCCAGTAAAACAATTTAAAACGTAAAAAATGATTTAAAAGCGCACCACCGCACACTGCACACACCCGTGCACGAGATGCAGAGGGACAGGAAGGGTTTGCGACAGCGATCCGCCCCCAGGAACGGCACAGTGCGTGAGGTGGGCCGGGAGAGGGAAGGAAGGAGAAGCTCAAAGAACGCTCGCTGCTCGATTCCCCCGCAGATCACTGGACCATTTTTCATAACCAGACTTCATTATGCATTCCCATCTTAGGTTAGAACGGGAAACACACGAAGATCGGGGAGGTTCATGTGACAGCTCCGAAGAACAGGGTTTCCGGAAAGTTCTGTACAAATGCCGACATGCCCGCTGCCTCTCAGTAGTCGGGTGGAAATGCATTCGGCGTATTTGGGCAACGATGCAGGACTACATGCTAATGCGAACAGACCAGCGTTGACGCCGCGCGGTGCCGTCGGCGAAGCTCACCGGGGAGACCTTGAGTGCAATCGGCCCGAGCCAGGAGCTGCGCACGGGGACTCCGCTGGTACCAGGGACAGCCCGGCAAACAGGTCCAGGCTCTTGGAAGTCAAGCTAGTGGCCAGCCCTGGGGAGAGACAGAGACCGGAGGGGACATAGTGAAGCTCCCGGATGCAGCCATGAATGCGCTCGCTTTCTCTCTGTGTCTCTCTCTGTCTCTCTCTCTCTCTGTGTCTCTCTCTCTGTCTCTCTCCCTCTCTCTCTCCTCCCCACCCCCCTCTCTCTCTGCCTCACTCGATCTGGCCACAGGTTACACCGGTTTGTTCAGTCTGTGAAAATACATTAAGCCGAACATTTATGATTTGTGCACTCTTCTCTTATGTATATGTCAGTAAAAGTTCAAAAAAAATCAATACATTTAAGAAAGCAGGGTTGTTTTTTTTATATGACAGGAGGAAAGAGCCCTTTATCTTCCTAGAGAAACTACCATAAACCAGTCTTAACCATTTTCTAAGCCTTTAGCACAAGTAAACAGTCATTTATTTAATGAAGGGAGGAGCCTGTAGCTTTCATCAGATTTTCAAAGGGAACCTTCACCCCCTGAAAGATTAAGAACAAATGCTATGCTATTTTACAGGGGATGAGAAGGTGGGGGGGGGGGGTGATTACAGGAAAAAAAAATCCTTGGGAGAAATTTGCTTCCTGCTCTAAAGGTCTAGGCCGTGAAATGTCAAGCTCACGGCTGCGGGAAGCGGGGGCGGGGGGTGGTGGTCAGGATAAGCTCCTCAGACGACCATCCCTTCCAAGTTCTTGGTCAACCTCGCGTTTGCTCTTGCCGGCAGATGCTCACCTCGCTGTCCCCCGCACATCTGCGCTTTACGGTGGTGTGTGATGTTGGGAGGGTGATTTATAGCGAGGCTCCGGCTTGGGAAAAGGTTTCTGGAGGAAGGTCCCCCCCTCCACTCGTTTGTAATTTAGGGGCATTTCTTGAATTCCCCAGGCCATTGGCTCCTGGCAGAAAATGGATGCGGGTCATTTCTGGGATGCATGCTCCCCAACATGTGCGTCCCTGCGCAGAGAGATGCTTGGTCAGGGGAAGTGACTCTGCCCCATAAATCACTGGGCATTTGGAATATATCGTCTCTCCTTATGAGATGGGAGAGAGCGACAGAGGGAGACGGGGTGGGCTCACGTGCCGGGCACCCTCACAGGAAGCGACGGATTAGAGGGCGGAGGCAGGACCTGGGGGCTGCAGTGGAAAGAGATTTTTGTCCCGGCGATGGCGTGACACCTTCAAGCCACGTGGCGTACCTGTCCCTGCGTTTCCCACATCTTTGTTGCTACCTGGAGTTGTGATGCTGTGTGTTTGATTCCTCCGGGACCCACCTTTTGTCTCCATCCCTGAACGGTGTTGGGGAAAAGAGCAGACAAGCTTGAGTTCAAATCCCAGCTCTGTCTTTTCCTAGCTGTAGGGACTCGGGCTTATCCCTTGAGCTTCCTGAGCCTGAGACCCCTCACCTGTAAGCGGCGCCCACCGCCTCGGGTTCTTCTGGGGATCACGTGAGATAGGAAATGAGGTGAAAGAACTTGAAACGTCTTCCGCACTGCGTTTGGTTGGCTCTCGGTGCGTAGCGATCACTATTTTCTGACCCTCCTCCACATAAGTGGTGCTCAGCAGAGGCTGACTCGGCTCCCAGCAGATCTTTGGCAGTGTCTGGGGACATTTTCGGTGGGTTGTCATGACTGGGGAAAGGGGGGCACTACTGGTTTCCAGTGGGGAGAGGCCCGAGGTGCTACTTAACTGCCCACAAGGCCCAGGCCGGCCCCCCACCACCGAGAGCTCACCAGAGGCGGGGTCAGCGGTGCTGAGGCTGAGAAACCTTGCTTCCGGTTGTGCTTATTCCTCCTCAGCATTCCCGTTCTGTTCTTGGTATCCCCCTTCCCTTCTGTCTTTATAGTATGCTGAGGAGCTAAGGGGTTGTCACGTTTCCAACAGTATAAAGAATTCCAGACTTGGTCCAAATCTTGCTGCTTACCTGCTGTGCATCCTTGCTCAGTTGCTTAACCTCTCTGAGCAGCAGTGCCCTTGTTTCTAAAATCGGAAGCTGGTTATAAGGATTAAATAGGATGCTGCACAGTAATGAAGGTACAGAGCACTGCTCAAACAACAAACAAACAAACAAACAACAACAACAACACCGCATGTTCACCCTCCCCAGGAACCTCAAGAAGACCATAAATTTCCCTGAAATGGGGGTCCGTGGCCAGCTCATTTCTCTTTCCTCTGTCTGTGCAGGAAAATGATTTTCTTTCCTCTCGCGTCTTTCCCCGATCTCGCCTAGTGCCTTCTTTTTATTTAACTTCTCCCTTTTCTCCCTCCCTCTCAGTTCTCCTCTTTTTTCCAGCTCAGCCTTAGGCGGGAGCAGAGGGGGCCCAAAGCCTCTCTGCTGTGGTTACACATGCACAATTTCAAAGCCTCCTTCTGAACACAACGTGACCGGTTTAAAGGGGACGGTTTGCTAGTCTGGTTTATTTCTCCTTCACTCCCTGGCTCTGCTTATTAAAGCTTGGTTCCTGTAAGAGGAAAGGGTGAACTTTGAAAGTCCTGGAATAAAATGCTCCTCGGGGCCACCTTCTCACGTCACCCTCACCCCCCGCCTTTCTTTTCTTGGTGGCGAGAGCTGGGGATCAGAAGGCCTCCGGGCGGGTGGCCTTCCTCGCCCATCATCCGAGCCCCGTGTGCCCCGGCCTCCCAGCTGAACAGCCGCTGGGGGCCGGATGCGGCCTGGCCTGCGCTGTGCATCTGAGGACCACCTGGCCGGCCCTGCCCACAGGCCCCAGGTGGAGAATGCGGCTTCTGTGTCCTCAGCGTGAGCTCCGGCCTCCATTTCCCCCCCGGGGAGAGCCTCACCCCCTCCGGGGCTCCGTTGCAAACAACCGTCATTGAAATCAAGGAAGAGAGCCCCGTTCGCCATGACTGAGTGTAGCCCCTGCACCTGATAGGTTGCTCAGTGCTTTGCAAGAATTACCTCATTCGGTCCTCCCATCAGCCCAAGGGGCCAGCCACGTCGCTGTCCTCGTGTTAAAGACAATGAACCTGAAGCTCACGGAGATTAAGGGACTTTTCCTGAGTCACATGTTTATTGAGCAGCAGAGCTAGGATTCGAACCCATGTTTCTGGGGAGCCAGAGCTACGGTGTCCAAGGTGTCCCGGTTTGTCTGCAACTTTCCCCATTGTAGTGCCGCAAGTCCCAAGTCCTGGGAAACCCTCAGGCCCGGGGCACCAGGATGACCGCTGACCGAGAGAGGAGGCAGCAAGAACCACTCTGACACTGAATTCTGAGTGTCTTTTAAAAACAGGATTTTCTGCCTCCTCCTTCCATCCCTTTCCTTTCCTGTATGGTGTACTGCAGGGGAAGAGGGTGTGTGTGTATGTGTGTGTGTGTCCGAGGACCAAGAATTACTAAAACTGGCGATGTGTGGCTTTGGAGAAAGCCACTTTCTGGCGCTGAGGTTTCTGTGCAAGAGACGACAGCCTCTGCAGATGGAGGGTCTCCCCAGAACCTCCTCTAGGCCTTTCCTGGCCGTCTGTCAACATGTGGTCGCGTTGTCATGGATCGCCTTCTGTCTTCCGGAACGTTCAGTGGCAGCCGTGGGCTCGTGTGACGAGACCCAGCCACCTGACCCAGCTGCATCTGGCGCTTCGGGCTGTCCGGCGACTCTTCCCAGCCTACCGGTCTGCGCCAGAGTCTGGCCAGCTCACCTCCAGATTCTTTTCTCTTCCTGCTGCTCACCCGCTGAGACTACATTTCCCAGCTTCCCTGCTGATAGATGGGGTCAGGCGGCTTAGTTCCGGCCAGCAGGACCCAGGTGGGGGTGATGTCTACCAGGTGGCCCACGAACGCGGCGCACACGCAATCTGCTGTGCAGCTGCATGGAGTCTTTTCCCTTCTGGGTGACCTCCGAACACGGGAGAGCCACAGGGTGGGAGCAACCTAGTTCCAGAATCATCTTTTGGAGTTGAGCTGCCTGTTATAACAACTTGCGTTGCCCTAACTAATACACTCTCCAGCCCCATTACTCTCCACTTCAAAAATCTCTGTTCTGGTCAAGAGCTTACGTACCTCTCCCCCCGCCCCTGTTTGTGTGTGTTTTGCCTGGAAAACATTCTCAGGTCATTTTCTTCCCATATCACCCATCCTTAGATCCACAGTCTCTCCTACCCTCATCCATTCATTCATTCATTCTCTTCGTTTGCTCACTGAGCCTTTTCCTGCGTGCCAGGGCCTGTGCTGAGAGTTCAGAAGAGGGTGGAGTTCTGGCGACACTTTACCTTAAAGTGCAGGGAGGGAAATAGGCTGGAACAAAATAGCAGACACGACTACCCACTGTAGTAAGTGCTGAGGGAGGCGACACGGTGAGGCTGGAGGGGGGGGGGGTGGGGGCAAGCAGGCCTGATGGGCCCAGTTCTAGGCAGAGTTACTGTTATCTCACCAGGTCCTGGGTTTATCCTGATAAGGGAAGCAAAGGCAATGGGGCAGGTGATAGCCCGGGTGGTCCATCGGGTTCCTGAGTCTGTCTTTTTTACCTTATTTTTCATCCTGTGCTACTCAACGATGCCAGCGTGTCATAACATGTCCAAAGAATGGGCTCGGAGAAGAGAAAAGGGAAACTTAAAAATGATGGATGCCAGGCCTAATAAGAAGTCAGCATCGGGCACGGGAAGGAAACCAATGTTTATTGAGTGCTTACTATGTGCCACACACCATCACACTTCAGATAGATGCAGTCACCCTAAAAGCCCTACGAGCGGGGTGTTACTCGTGCGCTCATTTTGTAGGTGAGACAACTATGTTTCTGGGAGGCGAAATCACTCGCTGAGCTCATGTCCTAGGAGGGGTTGGAGGCTCTGGGCTTGAAGGTTTCCTGACCCCAGAAATCCAGCTGGTGACCACGATGCTGACATTGGCCAAGGTCTCTGCCGCCGAGAGAATGTCTACTCGAGGAGGAAGGAAAGCAAATGTCATTAAGGGACCATTTGTAAAAGCGTAGGCCACCAGTAGGCTAGCCAGAATGCCTGAGATTGGCAATGGCCTGAAGTGCTACCAAAAATGTAAGTGTGGAGATGGAGAGACCGCTGGGATGTGGAGAGAGAGAGCTGTAGGAAAGGACTTCCAGACATTAGCCGTGACCTTGGTAGAGGAAGTTAGTCATTGCCCAGCCCAGGCCCAGCATGAGAGGACCGAGGGGGTAAATAACCCCGACCCCTTTTTCTCACCCTTCATGTCTCTTGAGAATGCCTCCCATGGGTCAAACCCAGCGGGGGTCCCGAGGGCGTGGGGGTCCCTCGATGCTAACCGTGAAGGTGAGTGAGCCTTCCGGGGCAGAAGGCGGGGTGGGGGTCTGGGTGGGAAGCACAAACCAGAATATTCCGTATAATGATCCGTTATAGTTCCCTACTGCTTCTCACACGATTTGAGTGATGGCAGATTAAACCCGTCCCTTCCAATAACCTTCCCTGGTTTTCTCGTACTGCGTTCATGCAACTGTACTTTAGTGGAGCTAAAAGCATGAGTGAATTTAACAATGTTGTGACCACAGGCCATAAATCCCTGCAGCTGAAGGGTTCTGGGAACAGATCTTTCTGGAAAATGGGACCCGGAGCCAATGTGGTTATGTTGGACCGACCAGGCTTCCTTTAGGTTGAAGGAGTTTCACTGGAGTCTTTGGAAGTCTAAATGTTATCATTGTCGCCGACTGATTTAAAAATCCACTCGCTGCTGCTGGGAATGATGGTACCAAGCACAGCATAAGTGATACAATGAAACAAAAGCAAAGCTTCTTGGATCGAAGAAGAAGGCATTATCCCAAAGACACTTCTCCAGGAAGCCGAGGAAGGAGCGAAACACAGCGTCTAGGATCAGAACACGAGAGCCTCAGACAGAGCCAGGGCCTTCAGCGGAAAAGGAAAAGGAGGAACAAAACTAGAAAGAAAAAAAAAACACACAACACAAAACCACCCATTTCTGATTTCCTGAACTTTCAATATGGGGACCATTAACAGGAGCATTCTGGCTAATCTTAATTGCTAGGGCCGAGGAAGGGAATTGCCGGGGTAATCAGATCCCAAAGCATACAGGGCTTTATAGATTAAAGCAAAGTTATGCCCTAATCCCATCAAAACGTCATAATCTTGTGTCACAGAGGCCTCTAAACACAGCTGATTGAGATGCCACGAGTGCGGAATCTGGGATCCATCACAGCCCTGCCGTCCGGAAAGCACATAACCCCAAATGAGAAGATTGGATTTCGTGTGGCCTGGAGATGTTTACTACGGGGGCTGGAGCGCCGCTGCCGCCGCCACCGCCGCCGCGGGCCTCGCACGGGCAGAGCGCGGCTCTCCCGAGACGCATTCCTCTTCAAGAACATTCTCCCCAAATGGAAACTGACTCATCGTCTTGGCTGATTGTAAAATTAATATGTGCCCACCTTTTTTTTTTTTTAAAGGCAGACCATACAGAGAATAGAAAGCATAATCTCACCAGCCAGAGTAACTTTTGTTATTTTGGTGTGTTATCTTTCCAGAGACTTCTAGTATGTAAACACACACACACACACACACACACACACATATTCTCTCTCCCTCCCTCTCTCACACCTTCTCCCTCTCCCCCCCACCCCCTCCCACTGCCCCCCACGTGCTCTGTCCCATCCTGTCCTCATAATCTTCTTTCTCTCCCCCCCCACTCCTCACACCAGCCATGCCAGCTGGTCCACGCTCACCTGGCTAAACATGGCTAGCCCACAGCTCCCACGTCTCCATCTGCTCGGTTTACCCACCCAGCAGAGACTGGCCAGCCTCTCCGAGTTCCATCCTGAATCCCAGAGCAGGAGGACTGGATGTGCCCCTCTGAAATCCGACGGCATGACCGCGGGGTCGCACGTACATCGACAACACTCATATAATCTAGTCCCCTTGTTGGAGGTTCGGGGGGAGGGGGAGGAGCCCGGTGGCGGGCGGCAGGAAGGAGCCCTTCCCCGACTCTCCAAACAGCATCCAATGCGTGTTAACCCGTCCTGGCTCTCGTCCTGCTCCCACAGAGGGGAAGTGGCTTATAGCTGGTTCTTCAACCAGCGGGTGGCCGACCCAGGTCTGAGATCAAGGACTGTCCCTCCAAACTCTGGGTTCACTTTGTCCTATCAGCTGCATCACTGTCACGAAAGGGACGTACAATCGTATGAGCAATGAGAATATGAAAATATGGAGGCGTATGACTGAGCATTCATACAGCATTTTACAGGCACTTCCCCGTTTCAAAGGCCCATGTAACTTTGAGGTTCAGTCCATGGTTCTAACATTAAAAGCCCCTAGTTTAAGGGAAAACAATACCCATGGTCTTAAAATATTCACCAGTCTCAAGGTTAAGGACCTTCTACTTGCCTTGAGCAGAAGGAAAGATTCTAAACCCACGTGCAAGTTGATGATATTCAGGGCTCACGGACCGACAGCCTCTGTCTGTCTGTTGTCTGTTGGTCTCGACGCAGGGGCCCCCGGCCGTGCACCCCCAGCCATGGGGTCATCTCCAGAAGTGCGTGGATCGGCTTTCCTGACATCAGGAGGAGTTAACAAAGCAGACAAAGCCCAGTTACAGTAATGGACCAAGAATCCATTTAATTTGCCTTTCTCCGTGAGAACTAAAGTTCAGTGTCCTGAGTTCAGACTCAGCCTCTGACTCTCACTAGGTTGATGTCTTCACTTATATTCTCCCCTTCAGACAGACAGCTCTCCCATCCCTACAGTGAGCGTGAAGAATGCCTCTACTTTGTTTGCGTGGGTGTTGGGAAATTTCTGAATGAGATAGTGCGTGACCTAGCTTCCACCTGATATTAGGAATACATAAAACCCAAGGTATATCTGACTTTCTCCAGGTAGATCCAGAAGGTAGAATTAGAAACTGTGGGTGAAAGTTACATGTAGGTGGCATGTGTCACTCAATGGAAAGAAAAACTTTTCCAGAGCTGTCCCGCAATGGGCCAATTTGTCCCAAGAGATACTGAGCTCTCTCTCATGGAAGTATCCAAGAAAAAAAGCACAGCCTCAATGTTCTTGGATGCAATAAAGGGAATTCTATTCTTTACATGTAGTGTTGACTTTTAAATGTCTTACTCCTGGAGACTCAGCGCTCTTGAGCCTTTATAGCATGCTCCTTCCTCTCAGCTCTCTTTTCCAGGCTCATGACTGCTCTGTAACCTCACAGGGCTCTTGGGGGAGGCCAGTTTATCTAGAAGTTCGAGACACGAGAATGTCTGGATTTGGACATGTTATTCTGTAACAGTAAGGAAAGCGCCTCACTTTTCTCGGGTTTGGTTTTACTGAGATTGACAGGTCTCTCTCTCCACCCCCCGCCAATCCCATCAAGGTGAGGCGGGGACACCCTGGCCCTGGAGAGCCGGCTGGCTACTGTAGTGGGTGGAGGTGGGCCTGTGTCAGGTGAGTCCAGGGCCAGGATGGAGTGCTCCACCTAACACAGGGAGGAGGAGCCGTTGGAGGCTCCACGATAAGAAATGCAGGAAGAGGGACAAGGAAGCGAGGAACCACGTGGGCCGAAGTTGAAGACCACCTCCCTCCTCCCGCTGGAAGGGCAGGCGGAAGCCAGCGTTAGAGAGAGGCCGCCTTGCCTGATGGGAAGTTTTAGGTAGCGGAATCTTTTGCCCCATGGGGTCCTCAGTGGAATACGTGCAGCTCACTCATGCTCTAGTTTTGCAAGTGGCCGTGCTCTGCATCAAGGTCGGCATCGGTTAAAACAGAGAAACCGTGGATTAGAGATACGCACAGTCAGCTGGCTGACCATGTCGTCCATTATCTAAGCTTCTCGTTGTACCAAGCTCATCTCGAGAAGAACAGTCCTGCTGTGATTGAAGGGAGTTTTAGGAACCTGAGTATCACCTGCTTCCGATGACTTGGATTTGGGGCTGGCAAAGAAAACAGAGTCTGATGTCACCCCCACAGGGTTCCACCCCCTTCCTCTCTCTCTCTCTCTCCTTCCTTCCTGTACTCCTGAGAAGGGGGAGAGAATTCAGGAAAGATTTGGTGGAAGTCCCTGGAGACAGGACCACGCTCGAGGGCGGCCTTAAGCGTTGATGAGGACCCACTGCATCCCCCCGTTCTCCCAGTACCTGTTTTTGGACAACCCTCCTTTGCCCCTGACCTCTGCTGCCTTGATCATGTACCAAATCCTCGAAGAAGGTCTGCTTCTGTGCCCACACTTGTGTTCCTCCAAGCACACTCCGTTCACTCCTCTGCCAAGGCGTGCAGCGTGATTATTGTCACGAGATAACACTGTTATCTGCAAAGACGAGCACTTTCACCTTTGGAAGAAAATCATTGGCTGATCTCATGAGTTGCGTCACTCCGGAGTGCTTGAAAACAAACTCCCGGAGCACACGCCTTCCCCTAATTTGCATCTCACAAAAGTAATCACTGGTGTTTTGTTTCAGAATCGACACTTCAGCAATTGGGAGGGAGCAGGTCTTTGCGTCATGCTGAATATTCTCCCTTAATAAAATCTGTTTGTATGCGCCCTAGGAATACTTAATAGTTTTCCACCTGTGGGTATTGTACGTTTTGTAGTAAGTTTTTCTTTTCTAGGCATTTTATGAAAATTGGTGCCATTTTGGCAGAGTTCTTTGTGTTTGTCTAACCGCTGTTTGTTGCTGTTTAAGAAGCTATTGATTTGTGAATGCTTTATTTGGTATCCAGGCAACGAAACTGGACTCTTGATTGGGTTTTGACATTTTCAATGGTTTCCTTTGTGCTTTCAAAGAAGAATACTGTATCATCTGCAAATGCCATTTTTCCTCCTTTTCACAACTATTTATTTCTGTTTTATGAATCTTACGTTGCTGAAACCTTCCAGGGAAAATGTTAAATGTTAATGGTGATAGGGACCATCATTCTCTTATTTGGAGTCCAATAAAAATACTTGTAGGAAGTCACCATTATCTATTACTCTGGATGTGGTTTTGAGATGGATAATCATTGGAATGTTAAAAAAAAAACAACAACAAACCCAGCTCTTCTTCTGTTTCAAGTTTTCTGAAAGGACTTTGGTGAATGGATGTTGATTTTTTTATGCCTTTTATGAATCTATGAGGTGATGGTACACATTTTTGCTTTGACTGTTAGACACGCCATTTTAAATTCTATCCCTACCATAAGCCCTCCCTGGACACAGCAGATCATCCTTTTAAGGTACTATTTAGATTAATTAGTGAGGATTTGGACATTCCTGATTCTAGATGTGTCTCATCTGTGGCTTTGTCTTTGGTGCCGGTGCGGGTGCACATTACTGTGGCCGGGGCTGCGCGGGCTGCAGAGAACGGGGTCGGAAGCAGCTGCCCCGGGCCTGTCTTCCCGAGCGAAGCATTGTGTACGGCGTCGGGATGCCCCGTTCCTCCCTCACTGCAGGCTGACGCTCAGATCAGCCTCTGAGTCTTCCGTGGAGATAGTGGGTTTGAACGTTGTTCTCCATGACACTCGTTCTGTTCCAGCCTTCTCCTTCCTCCTTTTGCTTTTAGGCAGTCTGGCCATTTATACCCCACAGAATATTCATACTTTTGTTAAAATGCAAATTATATGTGTTTAGTATACTCTTTATTTTTAAAAACATAGTCCTCATGTAAACCATGTATCTGATAAAGACTTAACATGCGGACTCTATAAAGACGACAACTCAACAGCAAGGAACAAAGGAGAAATCCAGTTTAAAAAATGGGCAGAGGAACTCAGTTTATGCCAAGAAGACGTGCAGCCATGAGCGGCCAGCAGGCGTATGGAACAGTGCTCAGCATCACTCATCATCTGGGATGTGCACGTCCGGAAGAGCCGCAGTGTGAGATTGGCTCACCCCTTTGTCAGGATGGTTGTAGTGTGAGCGTTACTGAGAGAGTGGAGAGAAGGGGACCCCTATGCACTGCTGGTGGGAATGTAAACTGGTGCAGCCGCTGTGGGCCACAGTGTGGGGGTTCCTTAAAAAATTAGAAACAGAACTGCCATGTGATCCAGCAGTCCCCCTTTCTGGGTATATGACCAAAGAAATTAAAGTCACTGTCTCGAAGAGAGACCCACCCTCCCACGTTCATGCAGCCACATGCACAGCAGTCAAGACGTGGAAGCAACCTCTGTCCCCGGGTGGGTGGGTGGACAAAGAAAATGTGGTGTTTACGTGCAGTGGAATATGACTCGACCTTAATAAAGAAGAAAAATCCCACCATTTGTGACAACACGATGAACCTGAAGGACACTGCGCTAAGTGAAATAAGCCAGACACAGAAGGACAGATGCCACCTGATCTCACTTGTATATGAGGAATCTAAAATCATCAGACTCATAGAAGCAGAGAGCAGAATGGTGGTTGCCAGGGGTTCAGGGGAGGGACAAATGGGGAGATGGTAGTCAGACTTCAGCTTTGCAAGATGAATAAATCCCAGAGATCTGCAGCATGGTGCCTACAGTTAACAACACTGTATTGTGTACTTAAACATTTGCTAAGCAGAAAACTGTTAGGTTTTATCCTTATCATATAAAAAAGTTACAAATAAAGAGTGTGGGAGGAAACTTTGGAGGTGATGGAGGGGTTTATGGTAGACTGTGGTGATAGTTTTACAGGTGTATACTTATCTCCAAATGCATCACCATGTATACATTACATACACAGAGCTTTGTGTATGTGGCTGACACCTCGATAAAGTGATTTACATTATTCGATGCTCATGAATGTAAGTAACACCTACCAGTGTGCCAGGCACTGTTCGTAGCGCTTGACGTACATGAACTCATTTGCACCTTGCAGCAACCGTATTGGGCAGTTGCTGTTATTTTCTCCATTTTGCACATGAATACATGGAAACCCACGGAGGTTAAAGGACTTGCCCAAGGTCACCCAACCGGCATGTGATGGAGCTGAAATTCAAGCTCATCTTTCCCGGCTACAGAGCTTAGGTACATAGTAGTAGATATGCAGTGGATCAATGAATATTTTAAAAGCAGAAGAACTTGAGCTCATTGAAAAGGAGAGAGAGAGAGAGAAAGAGAGAGAGAGAGAGACAGAGACAGAGACAGAGAGAGAGAAGAATAAAATGATGAGCAGAACTGTTAAATAGTTCGATGGCCTGATTTCCACGTTCTTCAAGAGGGTCGGTCCAAGGGACTTTCACACTGATTCATTCACTCATTGACTCAGTTCACTACTTGATGAATATTTATCAAATCTTTATTGTGCCCCTAACAATGATCCAGGCACGAATCCGGGTATGGGAAGCACATCAGGTGAACACACCGTCCTTGCCCCCTGTGAATCGCCTGGTTTAGCTGGTGGGATGGAAGCCGCGGGAGAGTTGGGGTTGTAAAATTTCTTGCTACCAAACAGAGTGCATAGCATGGCATTTGGATACATGGTTCATTTTCCTCAATTCTCTTATGTCTAGTCAGCCATCTTTATTCCATAGATGCTCTCATTCTACAAATATGTATTCAGTGACTGTTATGTGCCGGACCCTGGAGGAGGGGACCAGGGAAGCACCAGCTGACGGACTGAGGCTTGGGGAGTTCCATCTGCCCAGTGTCCACAGTGAAGAGGTGGTAGGACCGGACACGCAGCCTTATTTATCGGCATGACTCTCACAGAGAATTAAAATTGGCTCCTCATGTCCCCACGGATGGAGACAGAACGAATCCAAGTTTGCTGAACGCACGCATGTTATCGTCCACACACTTCCATGGAAGTGAAACATTTTAGAGACGTCCAATCACCGAACGCTCGCTCTGAAAAAACGGTGAAATCGACCCCATCGCCCACAGGAAGCAGGGACATTTAGCTGGTACCAGGAGACCTTTACACAGTGACGTGCGCACTCCAGGCACTGTGAGATTGAAAGAGACAAGCACCCCAATGGCTTCCCCTGGGCCTCACCTCCCCCTTCGGTCATCAAGGCAAACCCGGGCTGCAGACGGGACCCGCTGCCTTCAACACGGGTCTTGCATTAGATATGTGTCAACAGAGATTAGCTCAGCCCCACACGCCGCCATTTGCCATTTGTTAGGCCACCGTCACCAACCCCGTAATCTAATCTCGGCTGGAGCAGTTTCTCTTCCAGGTTAAATATATTAAAGCAGCGGGGATGTGGCTGCTCAGGGCGGCGCGGCCTCTCTCTCCCTGACAAGCCTGACCCTGCTCCAAACCCCGCTCCCCCTGGAGACGCCAGGGGTCAGAACCTCCTTGGGGTACCGGGGAGCTCGATGCGAACAGAGAGAGACGAGAGGATATTGGAAACACATTCTCCAGGCCTCCCCGCTTTAGAAATCCGAGAAGAACACGAGGCGACACGTTAAAGCTTTCACTGCTGGAAATATTTTCCCCTTCCAGGGTTTCAACAAGAATTTGATAAAGATATCGGTGGGGCTGGAGAGGAGGAGAGGAAGCAGGGAGCGTTCCAAAGCAGATGGGCCCTGAAGGAAGGCAGGGACGCTTTACACACCCTTGGGAGGAAATTTATGGAGGACCGGTGTTCATGGCCCGGATCCATTCCTGTTACATGTGTCTTTTAATCGCGTGCCATTTTTTAGGCGAATAAATGTTTCATCAGCAAATCTGGCCTTGCCTTTTCCTTTTAGCCCTTCTGAAACCCTGCCTCATTGCCAGGGTGTATCCCTGTGGCTCGCTACCTTGTCCACTCCACTTGCAGTAAGGGAGAGATGCGGGGTGCCGCTTTTCCCTCTGACCGTGCCTGGGGCCCTCCTGCTCCTGTGCTTGTGCTTGGGCTGTCCCCCCCCCCCCGAGTTGTCCTTGCCTTGTCTCTGCAGACCCAAGTCTTGTAGGTTTGATCTCTTATTTAGCATCGCTTAACTCCATGCATTTTAAAATTGGTAACCACTGCCCTGGGCCAGCTCCCACCCTCTCTATCGCAGTGCAGAAATGGTTGTGTTTTTTTTGCTTTTGTTATTTTTTTGTTGTTTTAGTATAGTACACAGGCAGAAACAGGCACAGGTTCTAAACATCCAGCCTGATGAAGCGTCACAAACTGAACACATCGTGTAACTAGCGCCAGAGACAGAGCGTCATCAGCTCCCTTGCGTTCCCCGCCCCGCACCCCCAGGGCAGCCGGACTCGGGACTTCTGACACCATCATTTATGTCGGCTCTTTCCATACTTTACCTGAATGGAGTTTTAAAGTCTACGGTCTTGTGTCTCCTTCTTTCACTCAGTGCTATTTTTGCTCATTATCTATTTTGTGTGTTATGTTGTTGTTATCATTTCTTCCACGTTATTGTGGGTAGTAGGAGACCATTCTTTGTGATCACTGCATAGGGTTTATGGCATGACGGGGCCACATTATTCCCCATTCTACTGCTAGTGGGCACTCGGGTCGTTTTCAGTGCTTCTGAGCACCATGCTACGAACAGACTGGGCAGTACCTTTTGGTGAAGATAGGTGTGCACCAGGGAGTTCTTTTCCACATCACAGAGAGCTGCTTGCTCTACTGTTTCAAATGAGTCAACAGGTCCTTGGTGCCATTAAGATAAAGGCCACACTCCTTACCACGGCCTTTGAGGGCACGGAGACTCTGGTCCCCACCCTGATGACAGGTACAGAGAGCACAGGGCCCTAGGGAGGGAACCAGCCTGGCAGGTTGTGGGAGCAAAACCAAGGCCTGGGGAACTGGAGGGCTGCAGGCAGGGGGCTGGGGACGAGGCGCGCTCTGAGCCCTGCTCCAGGGCCGCGTGGGAAGAGGCCCGATGGTGCGCTGCGGACTGTGGGCCTCACTCTCAGTCAGGCGGGAACACGCTGGTTCCGCACTCCAGCTTTCCGCTCCCTGGTGACTCAGCTGCCCCGTGTTTTCTTCTCTCCCAGCCTTGGCTGCTGTTCCCAGTGTCACTGCTCAGGCTTTTCCCCTGCAGCTGGGCCCCACCCAGCTCCACTGAGTCATCCTCTCTGGGGGAGGAGCCCAGGCTTGTGTAAGTTACTGACGTTCCGTGTGTGGTTCTGCTGCACACTGAGCATAGCTAACCAGTGGGCAATGAGGTTGGTCTGTCCCTACGAGTATCCATCCATCTATCCATCCATCCATTCAATTGCCCACCTATCCATCCACCACCTAACCTTCCATCCATCCATCCATCTGCCCACCTATCCATCCATCCATTCATCTGTCTACTTATCCATCCATCTATCCATCCATCCATTCATCTAAACTCTATCATCTATCTACCTATATCTCTATGTATTTACTTACTTATCTACATTTCCATTTTTCACTAAGAAAAACCCAAAATACTAAAAGGGTATCTTTGAGTTTTAGTACAGCAATTGAACCTTAACATTTACAAAAACAATGAAAGAGAAACACAGAAAGAAAGAACGGGCAGGTCTCACTAAATAGAATAAATGTTTCATTTTGCTAGTATTCGCCAAACCATGAAGCATAGCCAGTACCTAAATATTGTTTGACATTCATGTGGATCTCCTTAGGAAAAATTCTGAAAGAGCAATTGCTTAAACAAAAAGAATTCTATTTTCAGAGGTTTTGATACATATTGTCAAAGCGTTCCCATAAAGCAAACAGCAATGAAGACCTCCCTCAATAATGTTTATTTGCTATTAAAACACAACCGCAGGACACAGCCGCAGTAGAAAAACATTTAGCTCTATGTGTCTCACACAAAGGGTTGAGGGTTTTTTATATTTTTTAACATAAAGTACCTATCGAATAAGCAAAGCTCTCAAACTCCAAAGAAAAATAAAATGGAATAGGGACATGGACTAATAAATGATAGGGAATTACAAAGTGACTCATGAATATTAAAAAAACTATGTACATACATTACTTACCGAAGAAACTCAAGCTATAATTGCAGTAACACATTTTACTCTCCAATTTACCATGAAAACCTCTTTGCCACTCTTGTGAGTGTCTGATGAAATGGACCTTCGTGTCCTGTTGACAGGATTCTGAATTGCTGTAGCTTTAGGATGGCATTTGACATCACGCATCACAATCCTTTGAGTATTCATGTTCTTTGATTCATTCCACTTCTAGGAATTTTTTTCTACAGATATAAATATGAATGTGCAGAAATATTTAGCTACCAGCTTACTCATTGTACTGTTGAAAATAATGGCCAAAAAAAAAAAAAGTTGGAACCAAACTAAATGTTCAACCAAAGTGATTGGTTAAATATAGCCTGAGAAAATGATACAGTCTACAAACGCCAAGACACAGAAAACTGTTAGCATCAATTGATAAGAAAACAAGAGCAATGTGTAAGGTGATCTCCTTTTACGATGCCCTGACAGTCCCAGTTTGGGCAAGTTTCATTCTGGAACGTCTTGTGCAATCAATTCACATTTTGCATAAGTCAAAACAGCTCGCTTGTAATCTCCACGTATTTTAAAGTTGCAGACCTTTCCATGTGCTTCTTTTTGTGTGCAAGCATGAACCACCATTCAAATATTTTCCTTTGTATGGTGGAGTGTCCCCTAGGGTGCCTCACCCGGTGTCGATGGCTTAAGAAAGGCCGGTTGAACACCTGGAGGCTGGTGTTGCAGGCAGGTTTGGGTCGTGCTCCAGATGCTTCCTGAACTCTCCTGGCTCGCTCGCTCTCTCTCTTTGCCGATTGCAATAGGCATTCCCTCTCTTTCTTGTGCTTCGGTGGGATCATGTGACTAATTCTAGCCAATGAGCTGCAAAGGGAAGTAACAGGCTCCTCATAGGATCCTTTACTCTCTGATGTGACTGACTCCTGCGCCCCAAGATTTGTTCCCTCTGCTCTTGTGAGTAACGGTACTCCAAACCATAGCTCCTCTGTCATCTCTGTTCTTAAAGTGAGGAGGACACAGAGCAGAGCCCTCCGCTAGCCCGTGACGAGCACGCAGTGTGAATAAGAGAGGAGCCCTTGCTGCTTACTGTGCCGAGGTTCGGGGCATGTTTGTTACTGCAGCAGACCCTAGTCCCTCACACTCGAAGGGCGACCTGCAGACCAGCTGCATCGCCTCCCCTGGGAACTGTTGGAAACGCAGAGTCTTGAGCCCCCTCTGACCTAGTGAATCAGAATCTGCATTTTGACAAGGGCCCTTTGGTGACCTGCGTGGTGCCCTCACCCGTCCCGTTTGGCAGCTGGGGAAGGGAGGAGTGTAGCATAGAGGTCAAACTCGTGTGCACGGAAGGCTGGGGTCCAGCCAGGGAGTCGCTTGGCCCCTCTGAGTCTCAGTTTCCTCATCGAGCTTGATGTGAGGACTCCATGAAACCAGGCACATCCCGTGCCTGGAACCTAGCGCATGCTCAGTCATCGAGAGCTGGTGTTATTGTTTCAGTGAGGAAATGCATTGCCACATGCCCGGACTGGAGGCTTGGCTTTCTAAAAGCCTTTTCCATTACCTCCGCCACGGGAATGGCACCTTCTGAAGACTCAGGGTGGCATCTGATGTAAGAATTCAGCAAACATTGATCAGTGAACCCACCCACAACGAGGCCCCTGTCAACCACTTCATCACCTCCAAACGGAGTGTTTATTTACTGAATTCCCCTTGTGCTCGGTCTCTGCAGCCCCGTGTTCGCTGCTCCCCCGACCAGGAGACCTCCCGGGCTGGACAGCAGTGTTTGCAAAGGTAAGAGCTGCTGTTAGCTTCGAATTCTTTTTGTGTGTGTGTGTCGGGGGGGGGGGGTGACTGTTTCCGCTTCAACTATCCATCGCATGCCTCTGAGAGCTACGGGGAGATTGTCCTGCAGAGGGTAACGTGCGCACACCTTCAAACACACATGTATGCACACGTGTGCAGGCACACACATGCGCTTTCTCATCTGTCCACAGCAAGGGAAAGGAAATGCCTGAGGTAAGTGCGGTGATGATCAGCCCCCTCGCCACTGTCTTTCCTCCGCGGAATGTTTGCTCACTCCACCCTAAGTCTTCTGAGAGAGGGAGAAAATGCGGGGGTTATGCGCCTCTCTGTAATGTGGGGGAACCGCAGTTAAGGGGCTTTTCCTGAGGCCGTATGGGGTGGGGTCCAAGAAGGAAGTGTCTGGTGCGGGGCCGGCCTGGGTGCGAGGCTGGGGTCCGCCAAGGTCAAGCCCTGGGGACGCCAAGGCTTGCACCCTCTCTAAGCCTCAGTTGCCACATTTGAACAGGGGCACCTGAGCTCCTCCCAGCCGGTCCCCTGTCCGCCGCCTCCCTTACTTCAGGGTCTCCTAGAGCTGGGGTCCTTAACCTTTGTGTGGGTTGCAAACCCGTTTGAGAACCTAGTGCAAGTTTGAACTTCTTCTCAGAAAAATAAATATGCAATCTCTCTCTCTCACACACGCACCCCCCTCATGCACACTTTCAGAGGATTTGGAACCTACTAAATCCATTCATAACCTCCAGCCAAAGACCACCTACTTGAACACACAGTGGCTTAGAGTCTATTACTAAGCGTAATTGCGTGTGTAGAAGAGAGAGCGAGAGAGCATGCGCACACTGCTTATTGGGAACCGTCAGCATTTCACCCGTTACCAACAAGGAGAATCACACATAAAGTCAGATTGCCTCTGGGAAGCAAAAGCCCAACAGGAGACAGAAATGATGGTGAGTCTCTGACTCAGCGATGGACTGTCCCAGGTTGTCAGAGAGTAAGGGGTTTCCCTGAATGTCCTCAGAGAGTGCTGAGAGATCTGGGACCAGGGGATCCCTCTAGTCCGATTAGGCCAGAGATGATACAAACTGGCCAGAGCAGTGGCACTTTGGGGGATGAGGGGACAGGTGACAAAGAGGGATTTGGCTGGACGTTTTGAGAGAAGAACCGGAAAGCGCCGCCCCCCCCCCCCCCCGCCCCGCCCGCCCATGCTGTCCTCCCTGCCTGAGCTGAGGGTTTGGAGAATTCTGTTGCCGAAAAGGGGTGGGGGCGTCCGTTTTCAGAAGGTGAGGGGGTGGGGAGAAGATAGGGGGAACCAAAGCAGGGATGCTTCTTCTAGAACTGGGGCGTCAAATCATTAAAACTTTAAAAATAAACGCAAAAGAGGAAATAATGAATACATCACAAGATATGTTTGAAAAGACGTGCCTCCGGTAATGAGAGGAGGAAAAAAAGGCCTGCCCTCCCCTCCCCGGCATTCCCTTCTGGCAGGAAAAACCCAATGGAGCAACTTCATCACACCGATTCCTTCACGCTCCAGCAGGCACGTGATAAAATCATCAGATGAGGGTCCCCGATCCGTCTCCCACAGTCACTTTTGCCAAGTGTGCCGTGTCTAAAATAATGAAGGCAGCTTGATTAAATGCTCGCTGGCTGCAGCCGCTGTGCTAATTGGGAGATGGGCTTATTAGTTTAATGACCGCGCCGGATCATCAGAACTCATTAGCATGAGGGCCGCGGCTTCCCTCCGCCGCAGCCAGGGCTCCAGGCTGCCACCGTTGCCGTTCCTCTATTTTTATCACCCCCGTTTCTAGGAGAGGGCGCCGCACATATGCACACGTCCGCGGGTGCATTTGTATGCGTGCGTGCGGGTGCCCGTGCACGCTGAGGCTTTGTCTGCAGAGGGATTTGAGCTCTTCTCCCCCAAATGAAAAGGGGCTACAGCCCCGTTCTGCTTTCAGCACTTCCGTGCATGCACAAAGAGGGGTTCTGCAAGGGCTTGGGTGCAATATCCTTTTGCTTTCGACGGCAGATTATAAAAACCAAACTGCTTGCTGTGACCCAAAGGCTCTACGCCATTTCTCACCCTCCGCCTGCTATGATTTCACCTCCTTGCTGTCGCCTTTGCTCACCGCCCCCAGCCACACTGGTCTCCTCGCTGTTCCTCAGACACACCAAGCGTGGCTCCAGCCTCGGGCGTTTGCACGCTGGCTGTCCTCCTGCCCAGAACAGGCGGGGGTGCTGCCTTGCTCCCAGCTGTCTGCGCGAATGCCACCTCAGGGAGGCCTGTTCTGATCATCCCATTCGAAGTGACCACTTCCCCAATCTGTCCCACTTTCCTTCACCCTGCGTGATGCGTCCCTGTTGAATACGTGACTTAATGTTCTGAAGAATGCAGAGTCACTGTGCTGCCACTGCTGTCTGTTTTCTCTGCTGCTGTATCTTCGGGGCTTTGTACGATTAGAGAGTCGGTGCCCAATCGGTAACACCAGTAGCTGTTGAGTGACTACATGAGTGAACAAATAGATGAATGAATGAATGAAGTCCACATGCAAGCAAATGGGATCCTAATGGACTTGGGGAAGTCCTCTCTCAGTGAGGATTCAGAATGTTCTAGAGATGTTCTAGAGGCATGAGGAACTGGGCAGCCCTTAGCCATCTTTTTTACCAGGGGGCCCACCAGGAGTGGGAACGACCCCGTAAGGGCGCTCAGCCTGCGGCGTTCCCTAGCGCAGGGGCAGACGTAATTCTCTGTCCTTCCAGGACTTGGGTTAGAGACTGGGGTTTCTGTGAGCTTCTCTCTCCCATCTCTTTCTCTCCCTCTGCTCTTGGGGGTCGTAAAGAGACTCATAGCAATCAAAAGACCCTGGCTCAGACACAGGGGCTGCAGGTTCTAAGTTGAATTTGACTTGATTTCTCTTTTTCTCAACTGTAAAATGGGTCAGCTGTAGGTACAATGTTCGAGATGCCTTCCTAAGCATAGCCGAGGCCCCCCGAGGCCTGGAAGTCCCCGGATCTCCGCCCTTGTGGGTTCACACAGGGTGCTGTGAGAGAAAGGGCGCAGTACGGAAGGTTCAAATGCAGTCCCTTTCCCTTAAAACATGGTTTATTGATTGACTTTAATTGTTGAAAACAACTAATGTCTACTCGACGTGGAAAACATGGGAAATGCAGAGATTATCTGTCATCTTGCCTTGACTCTAAGAGTTGGCATCGAATTCATATAGAATTGTATCATGAAAATCATCTTAGATTTAGAAATTGTAACACAGATACACTCCTGGAAAAATGACATCATAGACTTTGTCTAGGGTCTGGCGGGGTTTTTTTTTTTTTTTCCACTTTGGCTAAAGAACCTGGCTTCTAGAAGATGCGGCAGGCAGTGTGCAGATCAGTGGGTTTTACCCACACCTGTAACCGTCTAAATTAGTTCCTTGGGAATTAATCCCATAGTCTTTCTTCTAGATATTATTTCTAAAAAATATATTCACATGCACATCTGGTCAAATCTTGGATTTCTGACTTTTATTTTGTAATAATAAAGCATACTCGATACATGTTAGTTACAGTATTATGTATCAGCAGCTAACCCAGCGTCCCAGGGGATGTTAGAACTATAAAGGCTCTGATAAGTCCTGCAAGAAGAGAATTTTTTGGGGGGAAGGGGATATTTACGGGAGGTTTGGGTCAGTTTTTGTAAAGGAAAAGGATTTGAAGAAATGTATATGACCACAAAGAAGGAAATGAAAATGACCTGTAATCTGTTATTTAGAATGAAAACTGTTTACCTTTTTATATCATTCAAAATTTTTTCTGTACATACATATGTACACGTAGAAAACATACATATATGTGCGTGTGTGTGTGATGAAACTGTCCATACCTTGTGGTGACGCACTCCAAATTTTCCCACTCAATAACATAGGGAAAACATCTTTCCAGGTCAACCCCTTTAGATCTTTTAAATGACAAGAAAAATAAAATAAAATAACCTCCCCCAAAATACAAACAACAAGCCAAGAGTCCTTCCCACCTCGCTGTGTGTGTCCGGTTGTGCTGTGAGGGTCGTGTAGGAACCAAAGGAGCAAACTTCACTTGTCTTTCTCCTGCTTGAGCTGATAGCTGGCGATCGGACTAATGGTCCCAGGGACCGGGCAACCTCAGGAGCCACTGCCCAGTGAGGCGTCATTAAAGTGGGGAGTGAGAGGATGTTTTTAGTCTCTCCTTTTATCAAGAAATGAAAAGGAAAAAAAAACACATTTCCTGTAGCTTAGAGATGTTGTTTAATTACAAGGTTTTCTCCTGGCTTTTCTCTGCACTCTCTCCTCCTTCCCCAGAGAGGCAGCTGGAGAAACGGCCTCTCAAGTACCAGCAAACAAAAGCATCCTGATCTTTCAGTCTGTTCTCCGTGGAACACAGTGTTTGGGCGATGCTCTCAGCTTGATCCTCAGTGGGAGAGGAAAAGAGAGAGTCTAGATGAAAAAACAAAACAGGAGCACAGAGCTCCACTGTGCCCTGTCCGATTTACTTCTGTATCCTCGGCACCTTCCATGAGACAAGGTGCAGGTTTCAGGATGGGTAGATGGATGGAGGGGTGGATGGATGGATAGGTGGATAGATGGATGGATGGATGGGTGGATGGGTGGATGGATGGATAGGTGGATAGATGGATGGATGGATGGATGGATGGGTGGATGGATGGATGGATGGATGGGTGGATGGATGGATAGGTGGATAGATGGATGGATGGATGGATGGATGGGTGGATGGATGGATGGATGGATGGGTGGATGGATGGATGGATGGATGGATAGATAGGTGGATGGATAGGTGGATGGATGGATGGATGGGTGGATGGATGGATAGGTGGATAGATGGATGGATGGATGGATGGATGGATGGGTGGATGGATGGATGGATGGATGGATGGGTGGATGGATGGATAGGTGGATAGATGGATGGATGGATGGATGGATGGGTGGATGGATGGATGGATGGATGGGTGGATGGATGGATGGATGGATGGATAGATAGGTGGATGGATGGGTGGATGGATGGATGGATGGGTGGATGGATGGATGGATGGATGGATAGGTGGATGGGTGGATGGATGGATGGATAGGTGGGTGGATGGGTGGATAGGTGGATGGGTGGATGGATGGATGGATGCATGAGCGAGTGATTTGCAGACTCTCGCCCAGCTTTGCTATCCCTTCTTCTCTCTTCCAATCGGTAATAGATTACTGCTATGTGTTATTCATTTGGGGGAAAGGACATTTTATCACCTGGATTTACTCTACTATCTTTTGCCAGAAAGCCAAACCAATAAAGATTCGTATTTTAAAGAGTATAATAAAGAAGAGACCATATGCAGCACTGTATACAGAGGTAGCATTTGGGGCGTGGGAACAGATTTCCTCAAGCCCCTCAAATCCCATTGCCCCACATATCATCTCCTGGGAATCCTTTGAAAGCCCACACTCCTGCATTCCACATGGAAAAGTGTATAAAATTCTTGACAACTCAGAAAAGTACTGGTGGAGGGTGTGGAAGTCAGAGCCATGATATCCAAGGTATCCATACTCCCTGACATGCCTCTGGGGACCTCTCTAGCCCTGTGGGTGCTCCAGTGAGCCGTAGGTCCTTCTCTGCACCGACCCGTGTTTCAAGGACTGTTTCCAAGTATGAAGAACCGAGGGCATGGGAGTCAGGGGCCACTTCATTCTCTTTGGAGCCTGGATCCCAGCGGGAGAACAGAACTGCATTCAGATGGATCAACTCAGACACCTTTGTAAAGGGGTTATTGACAAAGGTGCAAGTCGGCTCCAAAGAACCAGAGGGGATGGAAAGCATTCAGGGAATGTCGGCAGCAGGAGGTTGCACCCAACCTGGAAATGAAGGGAGGTGAACTGGAGATCGACCACAGGGTCCAGGGGGAGCCGGAGCCAGGGAGGCGGGGCCACTCGGTAAGAGGTGCAAGCGTGCAGGACCACGACCACTCTCAGAGTCAGAGGCAGAAGCACAGGGGCCACAGGCACTAACCCCTCCCCCCGCCCCACCTTGCCACCCTCCAGCCTGCTGCCGGTGCACCCCATCGGCCAAAGTGGACTGACAGCCGGTGCGGAGGGAACGCAGGGCGCGTGGCCTGCAGGGCCCAGCCTTCCAGGACATGGAGAGGTCGAGCAGGGTGGGTGGCTGATTCCGAGATGCGGACAGAGTTGGACTAGCCGGCAACCTGGGCTCAGGAGGGTAAGGCACGGGGTCACGCGGCCTGCTCGCTCGTTAATCATCCTGAGTTCACGGGAGCAGAGTTTGTTGGGTGACGTTCTTGTGCAGACGTTCGAGATGGACCCTCCCCGCCCTGTGGTGAGAAGCGTCCCCTTCTGTTTTATCTGAATTTGGTCTGAGTGGCGGATCTCCAGGAAAGCTGGGCAGAATACCGGCCCCCCCGTGTGCGGTGTGTGTTGCAGGAGACCTCGTGTATTTTCCAGCTCAGACAGGCACCCGGACGCGGTAGCCAGGCCCCGGGATGTGAATGACCCCCGGCAATCTGCCCTTCTATAGCCCCCCCCCCACCCCCACAGCGTACCAGGGTTAGACCCTGGACCAGCCCGCCTGGCAAAGTCCCTCCCAGGTGGGTGACCCTCAGAAACCGTGAGACAATAGATGTTTGCGGTTCTGAGCCCCTGATTCTGGGGGTCACGTGTCACACAGCAACAGTTCGCGACACACTCGGAGGCCAGCAGCACGTGGCGCTTTCCCGGAGCGCCTGTGAGTGTGGTAGGGTCCTGGTGTTCTGTGCGCGGCGAGGTCCTTCACCGGGGCCGGGGGTGTCCGTTCTCCTCGGCTGTGTGCCCGAGTGCTCATCCAGCCTCTCTGCGTCTCGGTCTCTTCAGCCCACAGCGAAGATCCTAAGGACCATGAAAAACATTGTCCGGAGGATTTGAAGCAGTAGAGTATCCAAAGTGCCCAGCACAGCGCCCCACACGGAGTGTGCGTTTAACAGAAATATTAGCTGCCTGTGAGAGAGAGAGATGGGTTTCAATGCTACTTCTAAATAAGAGGACGGCCCCAGTGAGACTTGAGAGAAGACCTCCCCATCATGGCGTGGTGTATGCCAGCCTCGGTCTTTCTCCTGCCTGGAAGGCGGTGCTGTTCTCTCCCAACGACTGCGGTGCCCAGGGCCCCCAGACAACAGGCCCTCTCTCCGGCCCCCGGGGCCTGGAGCTCCAAAGCCTCTTCCTCCTGACCGTGGAGAATCGGCTGTCTCCACTCGCGCCTCCTTGGCAACAGGGGGAATCCCTGATTTTCTGGACGTGCCTGTCGCTCCCTGGGTGCGGGCCAGGCTGCACTCATGATTTCCATTTGCTAATGACTCAGGCAGAGGATGTGACTGAGTCACAGGGGAGGTGGGGATGGGGCCGGGGGAGGGAGGCTAATGGGGCACTTACGCTGAAATCACGTGGGGTCGGGGAGCTCAGAAAATAGCGCCGAGCAATAGGGAGACAGCCAACCCGAGCTCTGTCGTGACACAGGCTCAACCTGGGACAAATCGCCCGCCCTCCCCATCTCTGCAAGCCGCCCCACTCAAACGGGAAGAGACCTGCCGGAGAGGGCGTGGCCAGCGTCACCTCGTAGTTTGTGTCTGGAAGCTCAAGGTGGCATTCATGACAATCTTCCCACCCAGGCAAAAACAAAACAAAACAAAACAAAAACCCTTTCAGTTCAGGGCCCATCCCTCCCCTGTCTATGCCCCAGAAGCAGGTACAAAGCAAAACCAGCGAAGGCAACAAGTAGCTGTCATCCCGTGTCATTTTCTTCTGTTAGGCCTAGCACAGTATGGGTGCGAAAGGAGAGAACGGCAATGTCACGTGAGCAGAAGGCAGGCCCCCGGTGTCTCTTCTTCCAGATGTCCAGCCTCCCAGACAGTCACATGTTCAAAGAAGCGCACCTGGAAGGCTGCTCAGGGTGGGCTCTTTGTGAGAGTGGAAGATGCGGGGCTGTGTACCTCTCCACCGATTGGTCACTGGCTCAATCAAACATCTCCACCAATCGCAGACTTCCAGAAGTGGAGTGCTCTCCAGCCATTGGCTGAAAAACGCACCTCACGCAGAGCATGCGCACAGTGAGTGTCCTGTGACGTGGGTGCTGGCCCAGCACAACAAGAATAACGCAGTCCCGAGGCTGTTTTGAATTATCTGTGTGCGTCTGTGCCTCTGTGTATTTAAATGAGAATTTTAAATAGCTGAACATTTATGCAGCAAACTGTTAACACTAATTGAGGGTGGTCTGGATTTGGCGGGGAGAGGGTAAGAAGAAAAATGGCTTTCACTCTGTGAAAATTGATAAAACCGTGCAGGGTGTGGAAGTCTTACAGTACGCATGTGGACTTGTAATTTGTTTTGAATGGGACTGCTTAAGAACGCAGCGGTGTCGGGCAGGGTACTAGTTAGCCGTGTGGAACTAGTTTGTTGCAGACACACCGGAGGAACCCAGGTCCCTGCCTATGGATGCGGGAAGAAAGGAGGGGAGCCTGACAGTGGTAACTTCCAGGAGAGAACCGTGTGTGATCTAGTCCAGCGGGAGCTCGGGGTAATGCCCCAACTCTGGAGTCCCCTGGGGACTGGTTCAGATGCAGTTCTGGGGGCTCCAGCTCAGGAGGTGCTGAGTTACTGGGTCTAGGGAGGGCCGGGGAACCTGCATTTTAATGCATGTGTCGTAATACTGATGGGAAGCACTGACCCATGGGGCTGAGGCCCAGCCCCGCACCCGCTTCCCACACAGGGAGCAGACAGGGGTCTCTGAGATACCCTTCCCAACTCTCCCGTCCCTCTGCCCTGGGGTTGCCAGGCAACTCCCAGTTGGAGTTCACCACCTCCCCGCTCGCCGGGCTCCAGGGGAGCAGCTCCCCTCTTTGTGCGCTGCTGGGGCGCGGCGGCCCTTCCAGCAGCCTGGGGTGCGGATTAGCAGTTTGAGCAATGCCCCTAAGCCCTGTACTCTACTTAATTTCCTTGGTTTAGAGGGAGGATTTCTCACGATCCAGGGGAGACGCACGCCACCATCCTCGCTGGCTTCCCAGGCTCAGCCCGCAGTTCCTCAGCCTGTTTATCCCCGGTCGCTACAACACAGTCCACCTCCAGGGGCCCTTGCGTGCAGGCGTTGGGCGAGGTGACGTAGCCAAGCCCGGGGGTTCTCTCCACCCACTTGGCTTTGCTCACGTGGCGGTGGCCTCAGGTTCTGAGGACGCAGATTTTCTTCTTGCTGGGCAGGCAGCTCCGGGTACTGCACGTGAACTTCCTCGGGGGCCCCTACTGGGGCCTCCGCTGACCCTCCAGGCGCCACTTGTCTGCCTGACCTCAGAGTCACGCTCGGAGAAGTCTGGGCCCGCGGTGGCTGGAGGGCGCAGCAGAGATGCTTGGGGTGGGACAGGTGGCCCCAGCTTGAGCTGGCAGTCCTTCCGGATCAGAGGCGGGCGATGGGCCTCTGGATCAGGGATCCAGGATCCGACCAGACCCAGGATGGGAGGGGGGCAGTGAGTGGGAGGGGACAGAGGCCACTGGAGAGCGGTGTCCTCTTTTCTCACAGCTTTGTCCTTTGGATGGAGGCAGATTTGCCTCCAGATTAGCTGGCGTCACCACGCTGAGACTGGGCAACCAGAAATGCAGGCATATCCACACACAGTATGGATGGGAAGCTTCTAGCTGCGCACACATAGGTGGTCCCACAGACACCCCAGGCTCAGCCCTGCTGGTGTTTTACCCAGATTCCCGCAGGGATCGGGCCTTCGCCCCCCTTATATGTCTCTTCCGCGTCTGTGCAAGTAGCTCAGCCCCTCTCTCTCCTCTTCTCCCTTCCCCTCCCCCATTCTTTGCTTTTATTCACCTCTCTTCTTTCCGTGTCATCCCTTTTCCTAATTCCCCTCTCTTCCTCTGTCTCCCATCCACCTCTCCTTCTCCCCATCTCCCCTCTCTTCCCATGTCCACCTTCTCCCTCCTTGTGTTCTCGTCCCTCTTGCTCCATCACTCCCCACTCCCGTCCCCCCGTCGGCGGCTCATCTTCTCCTTCTGCAACAGTCGTGCTCAACGTGTGGTCCCCAGACCTGCAGCCCCAGCAGCACCTGGCAACCGGGGAGCTCCGTGCATTCTCAGATCCCACCCCGGTCCTGCTGCATCCGGTTGGCGGGGCCCCACAATCTGTGTTTTAATAAGCTCTTCCAGGGGATTTGGTGTGCACGCTGAAGTTTGAGAATCACCATCTTAGAGGGAAATGGCAATGAAAAAAATGAGTGTCTCTGAGTGCTGATCCTATAAGCCCCTCGTTTCTAAACATGTAAAACCCTCCTCTACCCATTAGCTAATGAGGACGTCGGACCACCGGCCTGGCTGAGATGCTTTCAGGAACAACACCAGCAATTACACTCTGGTTCTCTGATTACTATCGCGCTCCTAAATCCCCTCGGCCGGCCCGCGTCTTTCCTGTCCCTGCGTTCTGCCACGATCCCTCTCCCGCTCCGGCGGCTTTAGCGACCGCACAGATCCGGGGGGACATCAGACCTGACATCCGGCAGCTCTCAGGGTGGATCGGCGTTTGCCAAAGTCCATTTTTCTGATATTGATACGGACATGGATAGGAAGGGACTCCAGAGTGGAATGCGAGTGCAGAACCCTGAGTAAATAAATAGACGTCTTTACGGCGGGACCTTGCTGGTGGGGACCCGTGTTAGTAGCGTGTTCTGAGTTTGACCACAGAGCTCCATTTGCACAGGGTGAGCCCACATGGAAGACACTGCTTAGGAAGCCATAACCTCTGTCCTCGAAGCCTCACCTGTCTCAGGTGTGAAGGAGCAGGGGCGACCCCTCTCAGTAGACCGTGTCGGCCTTGAAAGGACGTGCACAGGAAGGGGACACGCTTGGTAGCCCCTGGCTCCCCGGCGTGCCTCCCTGGTGGTGTCTCCATGGTACCGAGCAGACTCCGTCTCCCGCCTGTGCATCCAGCTCCCCGCCCCCCGCCCGTAGCCTTGGCTGCAGTCCACTTTCAGGATGAAGGGTCAGAAAGCTGTGTTCCTGCCCCCGTGTCTTAACTACGCCCAGCACTTTCTCCTGGAGCTTCAGGTGTAGTAGATCTGACATGGATCCGGGGGGCTAGATTTCCTGCAAGCGCCCAGGAGCTGTGGGTGCCCAGTGGGGCTGGAGGACCACGGGTTTCTGGGAATCTGTGCCTGGCGTCTCCGTGAGGGTCTTTTCAGAGGAGCATGGAGACTGGGGCTGGGCCTCTAATCTTGAAACAGCCCGGAGGGAAGACAGCCGGCTCCTTCCCATATGTCGTCCTCGGGGCCCTCGGCAGGGACAAGTGCTCGGTGGCTTTGTCTGGGGTCAGTGGCACGGAGGCAGAGGCAGAGTCGGAGAGCGAGCAAGCTTTATAGTTTCGTAAAACCGAAGCTAAGATACCCTTAGTTCAGGGACAAGCAATCCTCTTTTTTTTTCTTTCACAAGACATAACCCTGCAAAAAATAAAATTGTGTATGGCCTAGTTTTCAAAAAAAAAAATCAAAGTTGAAAATAGTTGTATGGAGCCCCTCGAGGGGAAATGTCTGTTCTTGCATCGGAGATGACTTCCGTCCGCGGTCTCCGGTCCGCCCTCGGTAGTAAAGGTGTCGTCTCAAAGCAGTTCCCACGCCCAGACTCCGATGTGGTCCAGGCTTAAGGGCGGCTGCTCTGGCAGAAGAGCAGTTGGGAGATTCGAACATGAAATACATGGGCCACGTCTCCACTGGCCCTTGGAAGCTGTTAAGACACTTCTTGGGGTCAGAGGAAGAAACTCATAACCTACTTTCCGGACAACTCCTCCCCACCCCCCAAAAGAAAGAAGTCAGTGAGAAAAATCAGCATTCGGCGCTTCCTTCTCCCAGAATATTATCCCAGACACACGGTCGGCCACGACACGGTAGCAGCTCTCAGCTTCTTCAACGTGACCTCACCTCCCAGGTGCTTGTTTTAGTGAATGGAGATGACCAGAAATTGCATTTTCCAATTCTCTCTCTTCTTTTGAATTCCCTTTCCTTTGCATCGTTGTCAGGTCGATGGAAACTCCTTAGTTCTTTTCCCCCGCAGTCTGGCAGCGTTCGGGTGTCCCGTGTCCCCCAGTGGAAGGCCGAGGCAGCTGAGACGGTACACTCGGTGTGTGTGTGTCTTGAAGAACCAAGTTACTAAGGTAGGAATTATCCGGCAAAATCGACGGAGAAAAACGTTTAAATAAATGTACCATCTAGCTTTACTGCTAAGGATATTTGTAGCCAGCAAAATGGCCAAAATAACGCAGATGAATACTTCCTAGGTATTTTTCTTACCACCCTGGTCTTTTGAGCTTTATGGACACAGAATTTGGGAGGGAACCGGGAAGGCGGTGCATTTGCCTGGGTGCTGAAGGGAACCTTTTGGGACAATGTGCGCAGGGTGGAGTCCCCGAGCCCCCGAGGGTGTGTGGGGGAGGGAAGTGAGAAGGACCGCAGAGCATTTATAAGGAAGGGACCCCGGGCGAGTGATGAACTGGGTCCTCAGCGGCGCCCTTGGAAAGACCCAGAGAGAGATCGCAGTTCCCGCTCGTTGCTTTCACCGGCTGCTGTGGAAGGGTCCCTTCCGCACTCATAAGCAAATGCTCTTTACTGCAGTTCTGTGAACACTGCTCCACGATCTGACAGCGTTGAGCATCGCCGGTCTCTTCTAAGGTTCGGGGGGCCGACCCTCTGCCACAGGCCCTCCCTGCTCTGGCTCACTGCGGACCCTGAGCGTCTCGGTGGGCAGGAGCTGAGGCTCGGAACTCAGAGGTCTGGGTTCTAATTTCCGCTCTACCCCGAGGCAGCCGGTGACCTTATTCAAGTCACATAGCGTATTGGCACCTTGGTTTTTATTCAACCTGTGGAAGAGGAGTAGCAATGACAGTGTCTCTCTGTGATGGAGGAGGAGGTGATTCAATGATGCCGCTTTAAACAGCCCGAACCGAGCTCAACCCACAGTAGGTGCCCTGCACGTGGTAGTGGCTGGGGCTCCTCGTCTCCCCGCTGGGGGACAGATGCCTCGGGCAGAGATAGCGTGTCGCCCAGGGCGTTTATCTCGCAGACAGCACCGAGCAGCAGGTGGACCCCGTGGAGGCACCCCGTCATGTCCCCTTGACGACAGCCGAGGGCGGCCGGGGCTCAGACCATGTGCACTGCACCTGTTCGGTGCACAAGGCACTTGCTTTTTCTTTAACTGAACGCTTCTGTGTGCCAGGCACCCCGCCAGGCCTTGTGCAAACATTACCTCACCTGATCCTCATCACCAGCTCGGGAAGAAAGGAATGTCCTTACGTAAGAGGGGGAAGGATAGACTCGGAGGCGTTGGGTCCACTTCCCCAGTGCCAGCAGTTGGCAGGTGGCGGAGCCGGGATTAGAGCAACGCGCAGGTGTCCCTCAGGGCCGGCAGGAGGCCGTCCTCCATCAGAGTCAGCCTTTCCTCCCTGGCCTGCGGAGCCCTTTCTGAGCAGAACACGACTGTGGGTCTGTTGATAAATGCACGCGATGTAGAACTAGGAGGCACAGAGCAAGTGGACATTTTCCAGTAACTCTAGTAATTTGCTAGTAATTCCCACCGAGAATGACAGCGTTTTGTAGTCCGGTGGGTCCGAGCCGCACACCTCCGCTTCTTTATTTCTGACAAAATGACATCATACTTTGCATTTCTTGGTATCCCGCGATGTTAACCTAGTGTGTTGGGGACATATTTCCATGGCAACACGTATAAATATATTTAATTCCCCTCAAAAGTGGCACAGTATCTCAGGTGAGGATTTATTCTAATCGACTTACCCAATTTCCTGTCAATGAACATTTAGATCATGTCTAAGGCTTGCCCCTGGGCAGACAGCTCTCCAGAAACACCCTGCCCTTCAGCAGTTACTGTTTGGAACGTTGTTTCGTTTTTCTTCGGGAAGTACTACTGTTGCGGGGTGGGTGCCGGGGGCTCGTCTTTTTAAAGGTTTCAATACAGCTGTTCCCACGTGGACCTGAGCTCGTGTCCTTCCTGCTTTGTACGAGGTTGCCAAATTCTGTACGAGGCACGCGGGGATCTCTCTCTTCCTGCGGAGGCCTCCGCGCCCCAGTGCGTCCCCAGGTTCTCCGAGATGCACATCTCGACGCGCGTCCGTGAAACGTCCTGCGGACGCGAAGCTGGATCCCGTGACGCGCCCTGGCTCTGCCCGCGCCGCGGACCATTTGCTTTGTGCCCGTTGCCAGTACTTTCCAGCCAGAGGCTGAGGTTCTTGGCAGCGCTTTCTGTTTGACCCTGCGTACCTTCCCGTGTAAACAGACTGTTCTCCAGTTGTAATTCATGGTGTTTGCACGGAGTGGAGGTCCTGCCCCACAAGTGTTAACTTCATTGGATACCAACCGCAGGATTTTTTTTTTCTTCTCCCCCATCACCACCCCCTCCCCCTCCAAAAAATAGCAAAAGGAAACGAAATTGCCAGGGCTACAGACAGACCTTTATTTCTAATATGTTGCCTGAGCATTTGAATTAAGTCATGTTTTCTCTGGCGAGAACTTCCCCTTAAATATATATGTATATATTTTTCTGCCAGTTTAGTCTATAAATGAAATGAAGTTACTGCTCCTATTAAAAGGGAACACTGTTCCCTTAGTTTACTCTTAACGGGTGGGAAAACCCCATTAAGTGTTTGTGAAATATGTCTTAAATACAGGAATTTTAATCTAGCGGTCTAATAAACCCTTCTCCTGGACTCAGAGTTTTAGGTGTTCCGGCATCTGCCCAGTCATTTGTTCCCCAAACTTTCTTACACAAACCTGACCCTGAGAACTAGGAGCTGAGAACGTTTCTTCCACTGGGGTATTTTCTAAAGCGTATCCTTCAAGGAATCAGGAAGCTGGACAGGTGTATTGCACGGTGAGACGCTTTTTTAGGAACATGCCTGAAATTCTTGCTCTTCCAGCATAAACACCAGGAAATCTCTATGACGGTCCCGGAATGCGACGGCTTCTACTATTATAAAGATCCAAGGCCTCATCATATTCCGAGTAAGCTCTTTAGCTGCGAAGTTGGACGGCCAACCAAAAAGTGCGCCCTCCCTCCTTTTGCAGTGTATTCCTTGGGTGTTCAAAAATTTCTTCTTTAGCATGAGCCAACACAGGATATCAATATCCTAAATATATTAGATCAGCTCTCCTACATATTTTTTAGTCCTGACTACTGAAGGTGTATCTCCTAAAATCAAAAAGCATTTCCCAATGTAACCAAAATGTAATCATCAGTATCCAGAAACTAACATTGATACATTGTTACCATATAGTATTGCTACCTTATAGTTCTAAGAGGTTTGTTCTAGTTCTAGTTCTATTATTACCTTATAATTCAAGTTTCTTGCAATGATGTGTTTACAGCCAAAGGATCCAGTTCAGAACCACCGATTACATTTAGTTCCGGGGTTCCGGGGTCTCTTTCATCCTTCTTCGGTCTGGAGCCGTTCCTCAGTCTTTTCTTGACTTTCATGTGCAGCCAAATCTATTTCAGTAGAATGGGGCCCAATACACTTCAAATAAACAGTTTCAGTGGAGATCCCACCTACGCTGTGACTTTCAACATTGGGTGGAAACAGGGAGAGAGCGCGTTCCAGCAGCCATCTGGAAGGGATGGACACCGCTCCAAAAGTTCACTGGACTCCGTGGACGTGATTCATTTCCTCTTGCCCACGTGGGGGGTCTCGTTGTTCATGGATGAATTCACTCAGCCACTCTCTTTTTTCTTCTCTCTTTTCTTTTCTCTTTTCCCTCCCTCCCTCCTTCCCTCCCTTCCCTTCTGTCCTTCTTCTCTTCTTTCTTTTCATTTATCCATTCAGAATATTTCAATGTCTATGGAGTATAAGGAGAAAGAAGCCACGTATGTACTTTCTCACTGAGTCTAGACCTCAGAATCCTTCTTAACACAGCTCCCTAGGCAGCCCTTCCCCATGTCTCTGTGTGAGAACCCTAGAGGGGGAAAAAATGGACAAGCACACCTTAGGTGGCCAGGGATTCCCACACACCACGTGCAACAGGGCCTTGCACACAGCAAACACTTGTTGACTTGGTGTGACTTCACGTTCAAATAGTCTTTCTGTTCAAGGGAGGAGAGGAGGGGAGTCAAGGAGGAGAAATAAAACAGAGGGGAAAACCACATCCTGTAACACTGAGTCAAGTGCGTACTTGCTCCTTTGTTGCGCATCCCTGGAGGGAGGCGCCTGGGAAATGCGCGTGGCTGAGAGCTGGCGTTGTCCCCGATCGTGTCCTGGAGATGAAAGAGCCCGTGAAACCGAGTTCGTTCATCGTGACTAAGAAGACCCTGAACGCGTTTCTTTTTTCTTTTTTTTCCAGTTTGTGATTTTCAGGGAGCATCTTGTCAGACCAGTATCGCCCTGCCAAGGAAATGTTCTCTTTCCGAGACTGGGTACTTCTCCCAAAGATTCCGTCATCATTCAGAGTCTTTTTAGAAGTTCCCTTGTGTGTGTGTGTGGGGGGGGGGGGATGGAAGCAGCAGAGGAGTATAATCTCTGCACGCTAGCTTTTTCTCCTTCTCTTTTCCCTCCCCTTCCCTCCCCTTCCCGTCCCCACTCCCTCCCTCCTTTCTTCTTTCCCTCCTTCCCCTTCTTGGACAATTTCTCATTGATGGCCAGATCTGCAAACGTTGAGGGCAGCTTGTAACTTGAGGGAAAAGATAACCACTCAGGGCATATTCAGAATAAAATGGACAAATCACTCGAGGACCCTAATTTTGGGCCTCACAACTAACATGCAAGCATAAGATCTTTTTTTTTTAATTCATTATAAAAAATGTTATGAATGGACAGCACAATAATACTGCTTTTTGGGGTGTTGCTTCCAAATGCCCATTTAGATATTTCCAAAGGCCATTCCCAAGGGGTTCTAAGCGATTTGGAGTGGTGGCACCCCATTCGTCCTGAGAAAATACTCTTCGAAGGGGTTCCCTTGAAAAGTCATCATGTGCTGACCTCATCCTGGCAACAGAGCTGAAATCCGACGTGGTCACGTGATGGCCGCCTCACTGCTCACCCTCAGCTAGTCCCTGGACAAGAGAGACTCCAAAAGGCAAGCGTGAAAGAATGAACTGTAACAAGATTGGGGACGGAGAGAGGAAGGGACGGCAGGGAAAACTGAGCCTGAGGGTGATCTGGGAACCCGCCCCCGGCCAGGTTCCGCCGCTGCGAGGCTGGCCCCCACGCGCAGAGCCGGCTGACCTGCGGATGGCCGGGCGCCGACTGTGACAGAGGCCTGAGATATTGCAGACCGGGTTGGGGAAGGGTCAAAATCATTAGTCACGGGAGATGAGAGGAGGAGGAGGAGGCAGGGGAAGTGGTTGCGGTGAAAACAGTCCCAGCGTTGGAGACCCGAAGGCCAGCTCTCAGAAGGGTCTAGACCCTTCTTTTTCCGCCCTGACTGCTCCCTGGCCCCCTCCTCAGCCCCGCCCTCTCCGCCCCACCCTCCGGACGCCTCTGCCCCTCCATCTCGGCCCAGCAGGTCACCGTCCCTCTTCACTCCAGCTCTCGGCCTTTACTCCGCCCTGTTCATCCCAGAGGAAGCCCCGTCAGCCCCAGCAAAGGGGTGGCGCTCGCACACTGGCCTTTCTCCCCACCCGTGACGCGGGGGGTGGGGGTGGGAGGCATTTCCACGAGCAAGGAGGGCCGTGTCGAAAGGCCACTTCTTACCCATGCTGATGATGCTGATGAGCTGAGGCCTCCCCAGATTCTCAAGGATCATCCTCTTTCCTCGAGGGAACTCCCTGCTGTCGGCGCCGTGGCTTCCTAAGGACCCCTGGCCCGGTGCTTAGGTGGATAACCGGGGGGTGTTGCTTAGCTAGGCTGACCCGTGAGACGGTCCCTTGCACCCACAGCATCTGACTTCGTGCGCCCTCCCGGCCACCGTCCCCTTGCGGGGGCGAGTCGCGCAGAAAGGCCCCAGCACAGGCGTGTGGGGGGCAGTTCAGAGGGTGCCTCTAGGTCGTGGTTGCTCAGGAAAAGGGCCACGGGAAGATCCGCCCGTGCACCCTCCACTCACTGAGGTCTTCACCAGCCGGGAGCTCTCCTGGGGCCGTGAGGAAGGCTGAGCAGGGCAATCTGACATGCTGGGACGTGGCGGTGGAGAAGGAGAAATGACTCCTGGGAGTTTGGTCTCCCCCATCGCTCACCAGCCGAACCTCTCGGCCCCGGGGGTCCAGCCCCCAGCCCCTCTCCTGTGCGGCAATGAACACCCTTCGGGTGGTCCTTACTGGTAGCAGAGGGAACTTCCGTTGGCACAAGGGCCCAAACCAGACGCGGCTGCCTGTCTGCAAGAGTCGGCCACAGCTGCGTGGGTTCTGCCGCCTGCAGTGCTCAGGATCACATGCATGCACACATGTGTGTGCAGGAGGAGACAGGCCAGGGGGCCGTTCCAGCTGCCAAGGGTCAGATCGCAGAAGCTTGCACTGGGTTTCGCACGGGAGGATGGGCTGACAGGGAATCGCTCTTGTCGTCGAACTCGTCAGCGTTCCGACTCATAATGGTTCGTGGAAGAAGCGGCACCTCGTGAAGTCCTGAGGTCGTCTCACCCAGCCTTCACATCCCAGCGGAGTAGATCGACCCGTAAGCTGCGGTCTGAGGCTGACTCCACCCCTAACCGGCCGCGTGACCTGGTCAAGCACCTCCACCTCGTTGGACCCCGGCACATGCCTTCATCCGACGGGGTGGTCGGGCCGGGATCCCCGATTTCCAAACTCTCGTTCTGTCGAACCTGCTTTTCAAATAACATCTCACCTCTAACCCCTACCTGACGCCGGAAAATAAATCAGAGTCCCTCCAGCTGACCTGGAAGTGGAAGGACCTAATACTTTCTCCACGTGGAGCCTTAATGCCCTGCAGGGTCCACTTGAAAAAAACCAGGACTCTATCCAATGATATCTTTCATCCTTTTATTCAAAATATGTCTATCGAACACAGGCTAGGTACCACTCATGGTTCGAGGAGCCCATAATAGCATAACAAACAAATATAAACACGTTTTAATGGCGCATATAGTGCATGAACAACTGGATAATATGTCCCATGATGGCCAATGGTTAGAGCAGAAAGAAAAACGTGGCAGTGGATTGGACTGGAGCAGACCGGAGGTTGCCGCTTACCTGGGCCGTGTCCGGGATTGTCAGATAAAGTGACAGCTTTGTCCACAGTCCACAGGAGCGATTTTGCATGTGTAGATTTGCATAGGAGGAAGGGACCCATACGTGGGGCATACGTGGGGCATACACGGGGCAACACGGGGAAGAGAAGAAAGAGCGGCGGAGACGTAGGCAGAAAGTCTGTTTCTCGGGAGAGCCCCTTGGACTCTGTCTCTGCATCCTTGGGTCCAGGGAACGGAGGGGAGAAATTGCAGGAACCGATATGGTGAAGGTGTTGTAATCAGGCAGATTACAACACCTTCACGATATCTGATTTGCGTCCTAGGTGACAAGAGGTGGCACTCTAGAGGAGTGAAGGGTATTTCCTTATTGTTCTTGGAACCCAGCCTTGGAGATAGCAAGGCCGAGAAAGCAAGGAACAAAGGGCCCATTGACACTTGGCTTCGGAAGCTCCCGGAAGCTCACCCTTGGCGTCAGCGCCAGTGTGACCCCAGCAGCCAGGCCTCGTGGCGCAGCAATCAGTGTAGGTTGAGTTATGCTGCAGCGAGAAATGCCCCCTGTCCCTGGGCCTGCGACCACAGAGATGTCTTTGTTGCTGAGGTTGTCTGTCCACGCTGTGTTGGCCGTGTGTCCCCTTTGTTTGGGAACCAAGGGTTGTGCACTGAACTCTACCTTAGACCTCGATGGTCTTACGGTAGAAGGGGACACGGATGTGGTAACGCCACTCAGTTTGTTCTGGAAGGATCTCACAGCTGTTGCTCGCAAGGGGCTTCTGTCTGTCAGCCACCGGCCACTGCCAGCCCCTAGGCCGAGTCTGACGTGACTGGGACAGCCGTGTGTCATTGTCCCGAAGAGGGAAATCGGAAACGAAGGGCAGGAAATGGTGAAAACGATTGTTCGGTACTGATGCCCCCAAGGGGGCTGAGGCCTGGAAGAACACAAGAGCGTCTGTCTGTGTGTGCCAGGCATCCCCCGAGGCTCCCGGGTGCGCGTGGTGCACAAGCTGTTGAAAGTGGACTCATCGCCCTGAGTCGGACCCGGACTCCCTCCCCCTATTGCCGGGTCCTGGGGAAACGCAGGCCCCGAATTTCATTCCGGAGCGACCTCCTAGGGACCGGCGCTAAGATAGCAGAAACAGGAAAACTTGGCTGCCCAGGACCCACGAAATTCTGTCTCGGTTCTGAAATCCTGGTACAGAGATGCGGAACCAGAATGCTCTGGGAACTGGACTGCGAAAGGATTGGACTGAATATGTTAATGCTTCACCTCTACGGAGTAGCTGTTCCGGCTCCTGTTGCGCGCGCTGTGACGAACTGCCCCAAGTCTGAGTGGTGCGGGGCTCATTGTTTTTCATTCTGGCCGTGACGCTGGACTCGGACACAGCTTCTTTATCTCCAGGGAACAGCGGGGACTTCCGGTGGGCACGAGGAGCAGGGACCCGGAGCGGGAAGCGGGTCGGAACTGGGGGCAAGTTTGTTGCGTGAATGAGTTCAGCTGAGCCCCGCTCGGGGCGTGCTTTCCCGTCCTTTCTGCTTTGCCGTGAACGCTTTCTTGAATGTTCCCGACGATGCCAACTGCTTTGTGAGTGGGACGGAATGTAGAATAGCATTCCTCAGGGTAAAGAGATGGGGGGGGGGGCGCTGGTCAGGAACCGATGTAACGAAAAGGAGAAGCGACCCATTCAATGCCATGCATTATCATTCAATGGCCCCTCCCCTGTGTCAAGTTCTGTGTCCAACGCCAGGGGGCAGTTTAAGAAACGGGCCTTTGCTTATCTCTCCAAACTCACCTACTGCTCGAACCACCACTTCTGCCGTCTCCAGCCACTCCGGTTGCCTTGAATGTCCCTGACCCTGTGAAGGTCATTTCTGCCTCAGGACCTTTGCACGTGTCTGGGACGATCCTCACAGGAGAACAACTTCCTGTGTTCAGATCTCAGTGGGCCCTCCTTGGAGACGCCTTCCGTAGCATGGGGTTTACATGGCTCTTGCTCCCTCCATTGCTCTGTATCTCACTGTTGCCTTTGTTCTGGAGTCCTCACTGCTCTCTGAACCCATCTGGTTCCCTTTTCTCGTCTTTCTTGTTTGTTTCCCTCCACTGCAGTGTAAGTTTCGTGCAAGCAGGGGCTTTCTCTGTCGTGTTCCCTGCCGTCCCCTCCCCCCGCAATCAGAAATGGCACACCTAGGATGTGGTGGCAGGACCCCCATACATCGGAACTGCGTGAGTGAGTGAGAGACAGTGTAACCCAGCGATCCAGAGAGGGCGGCGGCCCTCAAATCCCGACTCCCACAGTCACTCGCCGTCAAGGTTCCAGCAAGCCCATCTTTCTGAGCCTCATCTTCCGTAACTTCAAAATCGGCATAAGAATATTGACAGCCACTAAGAGGACCGGGCGAGGCGATGCGGGCAAACACTTTCTCGGCATGCAGCGGGTGCTGGATGACGGGAGAGCCATTACCACGCTCCTCACCCCCATCATTACCGTCCTCATCGCTCTTGCTCAGAGTGGACAGAGAGGACCACGGAAGACAGAGTCAAGAGGCAGGAGCTTCCCTACGAGGCTCCTGTCATTATCCACTCAGCCCCTCCCATTACGGAGCTCTTTCTGCCCGCCCGGCACTGGGCTAAGTGCTCAATGTGCAATATCTCAGGCAGCGCCGCTCGGAGACTTATGGGCACATCAGACAGAAGTGAAAGCAAGCAGATTTAACAAGGTGGTCTTCCCGCTCCCACCGAGAGCCCGCTTCTGTTGCTGCCCTGAGGCCGTTGCCCCGACAGCTCTCCCTTGCGGGGCATGTGCCCGCAGCAGAGACGACTCTGCACCGTGGCACCTTGGATGACGGACCAGGAGTTTCATGGCCCGCGTGGCCCAGGAATTGGACTCTGGTGCCGCCACCTGTAACGCTGAGGGCAGCGGAGGAAGAGCTCATAGATGGCGTTAGATGCCCGGGGGGCCGGCAACATCCGCGCGTGCGTGGGCGAAGTCCGCGTCCTGACCACAGTGGAATTCCTGTAGGGAGGCGCCCGCCCGCCACATGTCAACATGCGCCGACGAGCCAAGTCCCAGATGGACGTGCTGCTTCCATGACATCGCGTCGGAACCTTCCCAGACCTCGCCACAATGTCGTGTGTTCCTTCCAGGGACTTCTGAGAGGCAGACACATGCCTCCGGCGGCCGGCGGCGGAAAGAAACGTGAGTCACTGCCCAGCGGGTAGAACAGACCACACGGACGGGCCCCACGCAGCTCCCCTGCCTCCCGGCTCCAAGGCAGACCTTGCCGACGGTTCAGAAGTGTCCTCTGGGTCACTCTGAGGTCGTCCCCTGTGGGTATTCCACGCCACTGATCACGTGTCTTCTTGAAGCTTTTACGAGTTAAAAGATTTGACATAGCTTGTGAGAACCTCCAGGGTAGGTTATTATTTGGAAATCTTAACTCCTCATGATCTTCTTTTGAAGGTAGCGTGCAGGGTTTGGCTGATGGGATGGAAATGAAAATGTTTTTAGGGTGGCGGTGCCGTGCACACCTGTCCCGCGTGAATATCGCGCTTGCGCCACAGAGCGATTTGCAATCCTCTGCCGGAGGAGCGGCAGAGAAGTGTCTCCTCAAAGCCTGCCTGTCTTCGATTGGTGGTGGCTTCCTGAAACTCTAGGCCGAGACAGGCCCCGAGCCCACATCTGGGATCGGCAAGAAAGAAGTGAAAGGATTGATTAGCGATGTCTGCTAGGGGTCAGGCAGCAGCGAGTGAAGACCGGACAGCCAAATCGACACGTGTCCACCTGCAGCCCGGTCGCCTCCTGCTCCGGGTGGCTAACCGGAGTCCCCAATGAGATGCCGTGTTCCCAGTCCGCTCCGGTCCGGCGCCTTTTCTACCGCATCGTAAGACTCAGCCCTAGCACCCCGGAGAGTGAAGCAGGCTGGGGCGAGAGAAAAGGTGTGTGCACACTCAGGGTGTGGCTGCCCTTACATGGTTTCCACCAGCGTCTAACATATGAGTGACTTGCTGGACACAGTTTATTTGGAAGCCCCCCCCCCACCTTGTTCTCCTTTGCAGGTGGCCTCAACGCCTGACCTATTTTAACGGGCCACTTTGTGTCCACCTTTTATAAGCCCCGGGAACTTTCGAGTTTACACAGCTAGATTACGACGGCTGTGAAACAGGGCGCTGGGGCTTTCATGGGGCGCGTTCAAGAGACAGGGATTGTGGACTTGTTATTTGTTGAGTGGTGGGCCCTAAACCCCGCCCCCCCACCCCGCCCAGGGATATGCGACACTGTCCTGATCAGTTTCCTTGCGTGGGGTCCTCCCCGAGACCCGCTGGCGCAGCTGGTCCATGAATCCTGGGCATCCCCGGCATCGGCGTGAGGAGCGGCAGGAGAGGAATTGTGTTTATTCTCAATGCACCCTGGAGATGTCGACGCTGATGCATTTCTGCCGCCCTTCTCGATTGCACATGCTGGCGCTTCCTAGGATCCCTGGTTGGGGCAAGTGGGGGAAGCTGGAGAGAGGGGCCTCGGGGACCCAACCCAGACAAACGGTGGGAAGGTCAGTGTGTGAGCGGACCGGGACAGATGTGTCTTCTTTCTGTAATCCCCAGCACAGCTGCAGCGCGCAGGGCAGAGAGACCCATGGGAGGGAAGTGGGTTGTGATCAGGGTGTCGCGGCGGCAAACCTAGTTTTTGGTTACTCCTCTTCCACAGTCACGTCCTGCCGAGGGGCGGAGTCAAAACGTAGAACGGGGACATAACCTGAGGCAGAAACCCAGCGCCTGTCGTTGGAGGGGCCGGGACCCTGAACGCCTACTCCGCCACAGCCCAGAGTGGCCACCACGCGTCCCGGGCGCCCCGCACCCTGCCCTTGGCATCTCCAGTCTGTGCAGCCCCCTGGTGCGCGCGGCCTCCAACCCCTTCCTCTCACGGTTGGGGAAACTGAGGCTCGGGGAAGGGAGTGAATTTTCCCCAAGGGACACTAGGCATTAGTCCGATTTCTTTCATTCATCCACTTATGAAATGGTATTATTTGTGCCTTTAAGAAGCCCTTGGGAATGGTGAGTTCGTGACAACACAGTAAAGAAGCAGCCAGCGGCGCACGAAGTCAGGGAAATTGTGTTCCAGACGCGAGGAACGGAGCGTGTGTCTTTGGGGTTGCAAGTCGTGGGCTCTGGAAGCTGCCTGGGGGAGGAATCGAGTTCGGCTCCCTCCGCTGCAGGCAGCGCTGCCGGGGGCTTTGGGGCGGGTGGGGGGGAGGCGCTGGAGACACGCCCCTTCCGTTTGTCAAGTCTCCGCCCCTTAGCGACAGGGCTCCCCTTTCCCGTCCCTACGGTGATCCGAGAGAGCCAGCACCCAACTCTCAGACAGATTAAGACACTGAAATAGAGCATTTCTGTCTCTTTCTGAGCCCCAAGTTCAGGCTCTGGGGCGAGGCATTCTCTCGGCGTACTTTGAGTCCGGTGTGTAACCTGGATCAAACGTCTCGGGCGGGAGGGGAGGGACTCCCGCTATCCGCCCTGGCTTCCAGGGCCGGTCCCTGAGCGGGAGGGCTGGGGGAAGGGGCTGCGGCGCCCAGCCCCAGCCGGAGCAGGAAGCCAGACCCAGGCTGCCCGACGCCACTCACGACAGCGGGCCACCCCCTTCTCACCCCGTGTCGTCTCAGAGTAGCCCGACAAGACTAGCCAAGGAAGCCCCTGGCCTTGGCCGCCTGTGCCTTCCATCTGGTCAACCCCATGTTCCCAGGAAGCCCAGCCTGTTCGGGTGTCCCCACACCGTGACGTGGTGAGGAGGGGGGGGCTCTGGAGCCAGAGAGCCTGGGCTGAGCCCCGGCCACCACCCTCACGCTGTGTGGCCTCGGGAAAGCTCACCGCCACCCCCACCCCCACCCCCTTAAATTATGTGCGGCTTTCTCCTCTCCAGCAGGCAGGCACTGTGTCCAGCTCACAGGCTTGTTGTGGAGGTCCGGCGAATTAACGCGTGTGAAGGACTTAATGAACAACACTCGATAAATGCAAGTTAGTTCGGGCCACCCAGGCCAGTATTTCCACGCGGAGGGAGGTGCACCCGGGATGTCCGGGCCCGGGGTGTCCTGGGAGCTCAGTTAGCATCGTGCTGGGGGGTGGGGGGAGACACGGTTTCTCCGAGTCGTGTCTCAGGCACCACATGGGATCGTGCACGCAGATGCTGGCTCCGTGCGCCGGCCCAGCTTGGCCTGATTAGCGCCCCAAGATCACCCAGAAAGATCAAAGGGAGACCATCCCTGTCCATCCAGAGATTACTCAGGAGGCCGGGCACTGTCCCACCCGGGAGCGGAAGTCCAGCACGCTGGCCTGGCGAGCTCTGGGGAGGGCGGGGAGCCGGCTGCGCCCCCGCCCCCCGCAGGGACCTGGGCCTGAGGCCGCGCCGGGCCTGGGGAGGGCTGCCGAGGCTGCGGAAAGGAGGGCCCGGCCCCAGAACCCGAAGGCCCTGATGTCCGTGGAGCCATGACGTGACGGTCCACAGGCGATTTTATGGGACAATGAGTTTGTTTATTGTTCTGGCAAGAATTTAATGGGGTCATAAAAAGAACAATAAAAACAAGAACAATCGAGATGCGATGGAATTGAGCCTATAGACACTCACGCACAAGGAGGACGAAGCAAGGGGAAAGTGAGCGAGGAGGGACCCGGACGTCACCGGGGTGGCGGGGGTGGCCGCCATCGAGAGACTGGCCGTGGGGCCCTGGGCCTGCCCCTGCTGGGCTTCCTGAGCTGGAGGAGCGCAGCCCGCGTCTCTGGGTCTCCGCCTCTCTGCAAAACGGAGAGCGGGTGGCGCGGGGGGTTTGTGATGAAGGGGAACAGCTCCACAACGCACCTGACATACCGTAGGCACTTACGAGAGGTGAGGGAGTAGTTTTCACGGTGAGCCAGCGGCACCTGGCCTGCGATTGCGAGGCACCGCCGGTCACCTCTCCTCCCCAAAGTGTTTCCAACGCAGGAAGCTGTTCACTCAGCAAGCGGGACACAGTGCTGCTTTATTCGTACCCACTCGTGATTCGTGACCCAGCCAGCACTTGACACCCCGCACTGAGCTCTCGGGTAGCGTTTGAGGTGGGCGTGGGACTTACATGAGCTCCCCGCTCCTACACCCTAAGGATGAGTTCCCAGCCAGACTAGCTCCTCATTTTGGATAAGGAGGAATCAGAACAGAAAATTTAAGAGACAGAGAGAGAAACACAGACCGAGGTAAGGCCACCCCACAGAGACTGACCTTGTCTTCATTTCTTATCGTATGGAGACAGGAAGTGCATGGTGTGAGTCCCTTACACTAGCAAAAGACCCCCAGTTAGAAGGTGTGGGGACTTGCTTGCTTAGGTCCCAAACTCGTGCGTACAGCCAAGGTGAGTGCGACAGAGGACTCAACGAGGGACAGAGGCATGGAGAGAGAGGTGGGAGCTTCTGCCTTAGGGAGAGTTCGACAAGGAGCCACACAGAGAGGCGGCCTCCCCTGCTGAGGCCAGCCCGGCAGGCGTCGAAAGGCTGCTGCGACTTTCCTCCAACATCCATTCTCCTTTCCGTTTCCTCTCATCTTCGCCTCCAAACAGCCCCCTCCATCCCAAGCGTACATGTGCACCATCTTCCTCGGACAGAGAGTCACCGAGAGGAAAGACGACGGACTCTCTTGCCGCTAGGTTTGGCAGTGTGTCTAAGTTTTGGCCACATGCCAGGTTAATACACACCTTCCTGAAGAGATAGCTAACCCAGACTATTGTTTGTGCATTGGTTGGTTTGTTTTCCTTTTTTTTTTTTTGGTCCCTTTTTCCTGCCTGCTGGCTGGCGTGTGAATAGAATAGCTGCCATCCCCGCATGCAACCAACTTGGATTGTTAGATTACGCAAGGACAGGTCCCATCTTAAGAAAGGCGGGAAGCAGATCTGAGCGGAGCCTGGGCCTCTGGGGACACCGGCCCACAGATGCTTCCGATCAGCTCGGGTCCCCTTACCCTCGGATGGAGGAGGGGGCAGGTGGCCTGTCTGCTTTGCTTCCTGCTCTATTCCCAGGATAAGCGAAACAAGTGAAGAGAATCATTTACAGGGTGACTGATGGAGACACCTTCTTTCCTCCCTGGAAATGCTCAGGAGCTCCCACTCCCTGGCCAGTGGCTGGCACCAGGCCCCTGAAGAAACCACGGAAGCTCTTGACACGGGCAGACCAAGGCCCCCCGCTCCCTAAATGCATCGCTGCTGTCTGGCCCTGTGATTCTGCTGCCCTGCAGGGCCCCAGTCGAGAGGTCTGAAGCATTAAATCATCGCTCAAGGAGACTGAGGACAGCCTGTTACGAGACAACGAGAGCCCAGTGCTAACGGACCCTCCGTCTGGAGAGCGTTGCGATCTGGCTCCATGAGAACAGCATCCTATTGTGTCTCGAGGCCTGGGGGGACACTGTGGCCTGAGCTCTGGGCTGCTGGATTGGCTGCACATTTCCATCTGCCACATACCCCTCCTGCCATCACAGCCACACGGCCACTCTCAGTCACCGATTATTGACCGTGGGGTCCATGCCCAGGGACAAAGGTCCCTTTCCCTCTACTCGCCAGTGGCTCAGGGATAAGCAGTGCTCCTCGCAAAAAGCATTTGCAAATGAAACTTGTCTGCACTCGGGGCAAAGTGTGCACCTGACCTTGGCAGAGCGTGCCGTGGTGCACCTTGAACATGAGCTGTCGCATGTACACCTGGCCACGCTCCTGTGAATCCGGAAGAACCAGCCCCGTTGGCTCCTCAGAGAAATTTGAACGAGTCCCCACAACAACAGCACTACTGAACGCACCTCGACAACCTCTTGCATGCGAGGCTGGCCCTCTTCCAAATGCTTTCCTGGGCTGGCGTATTTCATTCTCACAATGATCGCATGTCAGAGATTGCGTGGCTGCGCCCACTTTACACACTGAGAAACTGAGGCACAGCCAGCTATCCAGGAAGTGGTAGAGCCGGGGTTCAAAGTCGGCACCAGGGCCCGTGCATTTGATCCCCTGCTCAGGCGGGCATGCGAACCCAGCCCCGTCCGGCCCCTTCGTGCTGTAGTGCCTGAAACACCATCGAACAGGTTTTACAAACTCAGAATATTCCGGAGACACAGGCTACGAGTGAGAAAAGTTTCTGCGGGCCTGCTCTGCGTTTCTTTAGTTGTTCTTCGTTAGTTAGAGATGACATCAGGAGTTTTCCGTTCGGCAGAGACCCGGGGCCCGGAGACACCTTACTCTCTTCCTCGTTCAGCTCCGAGCAAGCCGGGAGACAAACACATGCCTACAGCGCGGAGGCGGGACTGGAACTCAGGGAGCAGCTTCCCTTCAACGGAGCCTTCGGGAGACACTCGGGGGTGTCACCACCACCACACTTGGTGTTGCCCAGGAGCGGCGCGTCCCAGACTACGGGCAGGAATGTTAGACGCTCTCTTTCAACTTCTCAAGTTGTCTTCCTTTTCCAGTTTAAAAAAAGAGAAAAAAAGCCCAGGAGATGATAACTAACGGATAGATACAAAGCGTTTCCACACGTGAGCCTCTCCTCCCGAGAAGTGGCCTCCGCAGGCAGATGGCGGCTGGGGGATCTGGCTGGGGGATCTGGCTGGGACTCCCGGTCCTGGCTATTGTTTTGCAACTGGGATTCAGGAAGCAGACAACAGGCCTGAGATTTATGGATCCCATTGTTCTGCATGCTGTCTGTCCCTCGCCTGTGTTCCCTCCACCTCGCCCGACAGAGAACACCCCATCCCAGGGTGCGAGGTGGGGGGGGGCTCGGGAAAACTCCCGCTGACTCCCTGAGAAGGGTCCCGTGGGACCCACCCACGGGGAGGGGCCATCCCCAGCGCCCCCCTGTAGCCTTGGAGTGAGGGCGGACACCCTGGCACGGCACCAGGGTTAGGTTGTATCGGGCACATTTCCAGCACCAGTTTTCTGAGCCACGGTCCCAGGAGCGCTCCTCTACACAGAGCGGCTCCCACCCACAGCCCTGCTTGTCGCCCGTCCAGGTTCCGCTCCCTGAAGTCTCACTGAGGGAGAGCCGGGTGGACGCCAGCCCCGCGGAGGCCGCTAGCCACCTCCCCGGACCATTCTTGTTCAGCGACCCTGGCAGTTAGTCACAGCACTCGAAAGTCACCCATCTGAAGGTGACGATGCACCGTTTGTCCACTGGCCTTCCAGGAAGTTTCCCAGAAGAATGACGCAAGGTCTTCTTCGACAGGGAGTCCTTTGGGAGGGCGCACCATTCCCGGCAAAGGCAAGCGTCTCGTCGTTCACTGAGCATCATTCTCCGCGGGCCCGGCACCGCACACGGGGCTCAGGGTGCCGCACCTCACCCAGCCCTCCGACAAGCCTACCAAGAGAGCGTTGGAGATGAGCTCTGGTCACAGACAAAGAAACCGTGGCCCCGGCTGCCTGCGGGCACACAGCTGGTGGCCCAGAGAGCACAGACTTGGGTCCAGATTCATGTCATTTTAGTTGATGGCGTCTCTGATGGAAACAGGGCAGGGATTCTGAGTCTGATTTTTCCTGAGTAGGAAGCTGAGGCCGAGAAGGGTCGGAGGGCTACGTTGGTTTCCCGTGGCCGCTGTTAACAATTTCCCCGAATCTGGTGGCAGAACTTTGTATCCTCGTGGGTTTAGGGACCAGGAGTCTGAAATCTACATCACGGGGCAAAAATCGAGGTGGCAGCAGGCTGTGCATCCCCTGGAGGCTCCGGAGGAGACCCTGTTCCTCGCCTCTTCCAGCCTCTGAGGTTCCGGGCACCCCGGGCTAGCGGCAGCTCCTCTCCAGTCTCCGCCCCTGCCGTGCGCGGCCTTCTCCTTGGTGCACCTCACCACCCCCCCCCATCTCTTATTAGGTCTCTTGTCGTTGAATCGGGCCCTCCTGGATAATTCCAGATGCTCTCATCTCAAGATCCCTAACTCAGTTACATCCGCAAAGACCTTTTACCAAACGTCACGTTTACCAGTTCTAGGTGGACACATTTTGTGGGTAGACCAGCCTCGAGGGGGGGGGGGGTACTCAGCATGGGCCTTGCTTGCCACAGCCCCTTGTGCATTGGTCAGGATGCTGTCGGTTTGGAACGGCAGAAAGTGAACTCGCTGTAAGCTCTGTGGATGGTGGTGGGGTGGGAGAAGAGAGGAAGTGGGGGGTGCCTTGTCCCTGTCACTGAAAAAGCCAAAGGCAGGTCTTCCTGGTTTCAGGTATGGCTCACATTCTGGGGTCAGGGCCTCGTTCACGTCTTGGTCGGGCTTTCTCCACCCCACAGGCTGAGATGACTTCCAACTGCCCGACACCCACATCCTTTCAGTTCTGTCCGTGGGAAGTGACTTCCCTTTCCATGAACTCAGGAGAAGCAGCTGGAAACTCTGTTATTGGCCCTCTCCTCATCACGTGACCATCCCTGAACCAATCTCCATGGCCAGAGAGGTCGTTTACTCAGCAGCATCAGTAAGTGCGTGCTGAGCACCTTCTGTGTGTCGGGAACTGTTCGCGGTGTATAGAAATGCACCAGAGAACGGAAGACACGTCCCCACTCTCGTGGAGTCCATCAACATGTACGGGAACCACAGTGCAGCTTCAGATGGGGGCAAGTGCTCCAGAGTGGCCAGAGAGGGTGAGGGCTCCTGCGGCCAGTGTGATAACTTCAGGCTTCTCTGAGGAGGGCATGTACGAGGCATAACTCAAACGATGAGAGGGAGGCAGCCATCTGAAGATTTGCGGAAGAGCCCTCCAAGCCGCAGGAATAGCAGGTGCAAAGGCCCTGGGGCAGGAATGAGCCTAGAGGGGCAGACAGAGGGCAGCCCAGCCGGGCTGCAGCGCGTGAGCGGGAGACGCCATGAGGTGTAAGCACAGTCTCGGCGAAGCCAGGGTCTCCACCCCGAAGTTTGGTTTCCGGGCCCTCTGCTCCTTACTTCTCTGCCCACCCTTGTTCGGGGGTGGGGGGCACGCCTCACCCCTGAGAACAGATCTGCCCACCACCCACCCCTCCTCTCACTGCAGGGCCAGAAGGTTTCCTTTCAGTGACTGGACTATTGAAAGGATCACGTCTTCTACCCGCTGGGTGCCGCCCGCTCCCCCGGGAGTAACCGGCTTCACGTGGGGAGCTCTGTGAAGGGTTAACTGGCTCACAAGGCCTCCAGCAGAACCCACCCCCAGCCCGAGCACAGAGCTTTGGCAGAGTCTGCCTGGGTGGGGGCGGAGGACTCGATGAATGTTTCCCCTTCTCTCTTCTCTTCCACTGTCCTGTGCCTCTGGGCTGATGGTTCTGGGCCAAGGTCAGAAGGACTAAAATACCACAAGAAAGGGGACCTTTGAAGTGATCATCTGTTCGGCCACGGGGGAGGTGGTGCTGTCCAAAGGCTCACGCAGGAATGTAACCTTCTGACTGCATTCTGGAGTGGCTCGGGGGCCCCCAGAGACACATGGCGGCCTCGGAGTGGGTTTGGAAACGCGTCTGAACTTCTGGCTGGGGCCCTGAGCCGGGGCTGCAGCCCTCCGGGGGCCCTCGTCTGCTCTCGGTGGGTCGGCGAATGGGAGCCGCCTGGCCGTGGCCTGAGCCGGGACCACCGCCCTCGGTTCTGTGGACTTCTCAGACCGGATGCCGACGTGCCCTTTCGGAATGCGCGCCGGGATCCCTCGTTCTCCAGGAAAACGACTTAGACGAAGTTATCTGGCCGTGCGGGTGACGGGTCTGGAGATGGGGTGGTTTCACCGCTACCCAGCGGTGAGGGCCATGGGCCAGAGCACCCACATCACCCGGGAGCCTGGGAGAAATGCAGAGTCTCAGGTCCCGCCCCCAGACCTGCTGAATCGGGGTCTGCAGTGTTATTTGATCTGTTACTACGCATGCGCATTCAGCGGGGAGGAGAGCAGCGCTAGGCAAACTTTGTCAAATGTGCAGAGTGCTGCCCTTCTGTCCTCCTGTGTTTGTGGCAGACATCAATAATCTATCACCGAGTTTTCTTCAGAACTCGGAGTCCTCCCAAGTCACAGGTGCAGGAGGCACAGGGCAATCGATGGAGGTGGCCGAAGATGACATCCATCTTCTGCACTAAGGCCGACACTCCGGGACAGCTCAGTGGCACTTTAATTGTCTCCCGTATCTTCCCGGGCTGAGACAGCACTGGGCGCGTCAGAGGCGCATGACAAATGTGAGTGGGATGCAGGGACCTTACCCCCCTCAGCTCCTCTTCCCCCGTGACGTCCTCTCCGCCGCAGCCCACGTCCCCAGGAAGTCAGAGTTCCCGTCGGACGCTCCGGCAGCCCCGCATCTCTTCGAGGTGCTGAGTTTTCTTGTTGGCACTTACTTACTGCAAAGTCGGAATGAGTTTGTAACGAGGTGAGGGTCAGCCTGAAGACACGTGGGAACCCGTCTGGCCGGCACATGGGCCTCCAACCAGGCAAGCGTTCTCCAGGACGTGGCCCCCGGCAACCTAGACGAAAAAAGGTGGCAGCCAGGTGAGCCAGGCTGCACGCAGAGGTGGGGCGGGGGGTGCAGATAGGGAGCTCAGAAACAGGCAGGAGGAACGGTCAGACCCGCAGCGCCCGGCAGACAGAGCGGTAATGATTATAAATAGCATCCTTCTGACGGCTGTTTGATGTACTGTCCAGGGCCAGGTGGACGGTCTTCCCTCCCGGCCTCTCTCCCCTCCCCCGATCACCTTCCCCTCATTTTTCACCAAAGGCCCTGGGTCCGCTCGGTCGCTTGTCCCGAGCATTTGTTTCCCATTAGAATACCTTCAGCGGTTTCGGCGTGTTATGCTAGATAATTGCTTTAATAACAAACTGAGGAAAGACTTTTGAACATTTTAGGAAGTAATTTTTTTCCCTCCAATGAAAATCTAACAGACACTGACAGCGGACTTGGGAATAGTCAGAAAGGAAGAGGAGGCGGCGGGGTGGCGGGAGAGGGGCCCGCATGGAGGGCCAGCGGCGCAGGTGGAGGGGAGCCGCCTGCACCCAGCCGCCCCGCCCCGCCCCCACCCCCTCCAGGAGACTCATCATGAACAGAGGGGGAGCTTCAAGGTCCAGCAGGCTTGGGGCGGGTGGGCATGAGGCAACACCCTTCCTGGGACTCATAGGGAGAGAGCTCGGGGGCACGTTGCTTGGGGTGTCGGAGAGAATGCATCTGGGGTGCCGTGCGTCTGTGGAATTTTCCCATTGTGCGCAGGAGAACTCGGAATGTTCTCTGTGTGAGTAATTCATTTAAAAATGCGCACTGGCCTGCCCAGGGAAAATAACAATTATATTTGTTCAGAAGCAAGAATGCTGTGTACTGCACTTAATGTACTCTGGCTTATTTAATTGCCTTCACTACACTTTGCCAGATTTAAAAAAAAACAACAGAAATCGATAGTGGCTAACACTTATCTGGTGCTTACCATGCCGTGCTTCACTCTGTCCTGAGCCTTCTACATATGTCAATGTGCATAAACTTGCAATAAGCCTGTAAGCATAATTGTTACTTCTCTGTTGCCGTTGACAGAGCTGAGGCACAGAGAGGCTAAGGCTAAGGCTAAGGTTAAGGTTAAAGTTAAGAATGCACAGCGAGTGGCGAAGACCAATATTCGGATGTTGGGAATCTGACTGCAGAGCGTGCGTGTGTGTGTGTGTGTGTGTGTGTGTGTGGCTACATACGCTGAGTCACGGTCACTGCTGCAGAAGCAACAGCACTGACCCTCGGCTGTCCAAACAAAAACACTAAGCCGTGCTCTGGGATGCCCTGTGCCAGGCCCTGTGGTTAAAGCCATCGTGTGGAAAACACGGGGAAGGATGGTGGGAGCGTGGCTTTGCCGTGGCCTGGGGAGTGCCGGTGGTGTCCCAGACGAGGGCGTGGCAAGGAGGGGAGGCGACCGGATTCACCATGCATTAGGGCGTAAACACGATAGGACGTAGCAGTTGATCAGATGCTCAGGCACAGGGTGGGCCGAGGATGATGCGGCCGCTGTAGAGATGAGGAAAGCCATGCTTGGAGAAGGCGTGGCTCTGTCAGGATGCCTACTCCGGCCACTCCAGGGAAGCCCAGGGGGCAGATGGGTGTCATTTCTCCCAGCACCTCCAGAAGAAGGAAAGCAGCGAGAGAGGGGAGAGTTTGCTTTTATCCAGTGCTGCATTCTGCATTACCGAGAACAGTGCCTGGCACTTTCCGGGCCCGTGGTGGCTAGTGGATGAACAAGAGCTTGCACGTGGCTGTCACAGGGTCTGGAGCTGCGTCCGCACTCACAGAGAAAGGGTGTAGGAGTCAGCCAGTGTCCGTGTGGCACAGGGACATGCGAGACCCGTGTTGCTTCTCTGGAGTCCCACGGAGACATTCTTTTTTCCATTCGTTTAGTTATTCAGCAAATATTTATTGAGCACCTACTACATGCCAGGTCTCTGGGAAACCTCAGGCGACATGGTATTTAAAGAGAAAGACATTGCCTCCGCACTGGTAGAAAAGGAGAAGGTGGACCTGGTGGGATCTTGCCCGTCCAGAATCCCGGGCCGATCGGCACGAGTTCGCCGGATGGTCCTGGTGTCTAGAAGCAGCCAAGTCCCTCTCAGGAATCAGAGCTTCTCAGAGGGGAGGTCCTGGGTGCTTCCAGCCCGCGTCCCTCTGTTCCCTCCACGAAGCCGTGCTGTCGACTTACGTGCAGCACGCGGCAGGTCCACGGACGGGCGGCAGGGCTCTCCTCTGACGTCTTCACCGCTTCTGCCCTTCGCTCGCCCTGCAAGTTGCCGAAGCTCCGCGTGCGTCAGCTTTCCCTGCGGGGGGACGGCTCATGCATATGCATGAGAGGGGCCCGGGCGCCTTGGCCTGGCTGTCTCAGGGGCAGTAAACTGCCACCTGCCTACGATAATGATCCTAATAAGCTGTGATATTTGTACAACCCTTGAGTCTTTTCAAAGAAGGTGGCCGCCGTTCAATGATCCCCCACCCTCTGGGGCAGATAAAGCAGGGTTATTACCCCAATTTTATAGCCCCGGAGGCGCAGAGAGGTTCAGGGACGTGCCCAGAGCCACCGAGGAGAACCGAGATAACGCCGATTTTGAAAGGACCTGGGGAAGTGGACGGAAGGTTGGAGTGAACGGTCAACAGGAACGCGTGGGGAGGGGTGTGGGTGTGAACCAGGGGCTGGCCGAGAAGCAGAACCAGGGAGAGACAGACGCAGAGGGATACGAGAGGAGGCGCAGGGACTGGCTCGCGCGGGCGGCGCGGCACTGTGCGGAGTCTGAGAATCCCCGAGGCTGTCCTCCGACTGGCGCACTCCTGGCCCCGCCCCGGATTCTGGATTCCGTGGGCAGGGGGCAGGGCCCAGGACTCTGACCCCTGCGAGCAGCCCCTCCGCAGACGGCCCTTTGGGAGAGACGGCCCTGTGCGGACAGGCAGCCACAACCCCCCTGTGATGGAAAAAACGAGGTCGAAAGACAGAAGGCCACGGTCTTGAGCAGACGTGCCCGTGCCGCTAGGCCGCCCTGGAGGGGCCCACGCCCCCATTCCACCCCTGGGGTCTGAAGGCCGGCTTTCTGCCAGCCCGTGGGACCAGAGAGGCCAAGCCACGGAGCTTGTGTTCCCCTTTCGTTTCCAACGCGCAGTAGCTTTGGGAGGAGGGCTGGGGGCCAGGGAGCAGGGTGGGGCCGGGAGGAGGTGTAAGGGGTCAGGAGGAAGGGAGCCGGCCCCGACTCACCACCCACGGCGGGTGACGTGCGCAGGTGCATTATTAGTTCAAGTATCTAACGTGGGCAGCTCCGGAGGGCGGCCGAGTCCGGCTTTGCGGTCAGATGGGGCTGTGTTCTAACCTTGGCTCTGTCCCATATGGCCTATATGACCTTGGACAGTTGACGTAACCATTCTGAACCTGTCTCCGCATCTGCGAACTGGGGAGAGTTGTAGTACCCACCTCATAGGATTGTGGCTAGGACTGATCACCCCCCAAAAACATTTATCGTGGAACTTCAGAGGGCCCGGTCTTGTTCTGGGTGCTGGAGACGAAACAGTAGCCAAGACAAGCACAGAGCCTGCCCTCTCAGGGCTTACTTACAGCCTAGGGGGTGCGTGCCCGGTGCTCAGCATGAGCTGTGAGCAGGCCTCACGATCCCCGTCTCACAGCAGCTCAGTGAGGTCGAGTCGTTTGCTCCTGGTCCCACGGCCACACTGGGATCTGATTGGGGTCTGTCTGCTACATTTATTTTCTTCTTACGTGTATTGATTTTAGAGAAGAAAGGGGAGAAAGGGAGAGAGAGAAACATCGATGTGAGAGAAACATCAGTCGGTGGCCTCCCACATGCTCCCCAACCTCGGATCAAACTCACAACCTAGGCCTGTGCCCTGCCCGGGGATCGAACCTGCAGCTACGGGAGGATGCTCCAACAAACGGAGCCAAAATCCAGGGCTGGTCTGCTACATTCTAAAACTCCCGCCCTCCCAACTCTCCGTCAGTCTGGGAGCCGCTGGGGAAACCCAGCTCTGGGACTCGAGGGGAAGAGCAAACCCTCCAAGGAGAGAGAAGAAGGCGGTTGTTGGGAAGAGCCCGGGCAGAGAGGAAAGCCCAGGCGGGCCTGGCGCTGGGTCTCGCCGCCCTAACAAACAGCAGGTCTCTTCCTCTCCCCGGGAGAGCTCCCCAGGAAGCCCAGACAGGGGTGACCCGCGATTGAACTAGTCTGGCAAGGACTAGTACAAGGAAGAAACCAGCCAAGGGCTGAATCCATTCCAGCAAAGCAGGGTATTTGCTGGGCGCGGGCCAGGGTGGCAGCCACCCCGAGAGCCGCCGGAGCGCAGTCTGGAGGAGGAAGGAGAGAAATGCGAAGCTTATTTTTGATCTTGGAGCTCTCAGCGGCCAGGAGGAACCTGGCTATTCTTAGCTGCGTCTGGGGGCTCCGGGAAAGCTTTCTTGCTGAATTGTCGACAACGGTGCATTTATGACCTCCCGCCCAGTTGCCTGCCGCCTGGCTGCTAAGCTGATTCCAGGAGATGTTATCTGGAAGGCGCATCACTGTATAAATATTTCAGAGGTCAGGACCCAGCACAGAGTTTGAACTTTCCAGGGTCTGAGCGTGTTTATCGGGGGATGGAAGTTGAGGCTTCATTTCTGGGTGTTGGGTCATTTCGCAATCCCTGCAGACGGCCGCTGGGAGCCAACGCCGACTGCCTTGCGAGGCCTGGGATGGGGGCCAGCACAGCATCCAGAAAATCTGCTTACATGGGCAGGCTCTGGCTCTGCACCCTCCCCTCCAAGGGCTAACCAGGCCCAAACCTGCTCAGCTTCCGAGGTCAGGCGAGGTCAGGCGCGGTCACGGCGGTGGGGCCGTAGACCTGGCTCTGCATCCGTGGGGCGCCCACAGCGGGTCGGAGTTTTCACGCCCAAAGTTTAGGAAGTCTAACTGTTCCATGCGAATGCCCTGATGCAGTGCTTCCCCAGTGGTAGTGGGCATGAGAGGAGTTTCTGGAGATCTCCTTAAAAGGCAAATCTGATTGGGAGATGGCGGGTAAGACCTGACTGTGGGTGTGTAACGAGCTCCCACGTGATCCCGCTAAGCCCATTGCCCTGTGCCCATACTTCCAGTGGCAAGTTTCTAGACTCTCCTGGCTGACCTCTGAAAACCATGTTGCTTATTATCCTGTACGGCTGCAAAATTCCTCCACCTCAGTGAGGAATGCATCCAGCTGCAGGTAACAGAACATCTAGCCTCAGTGGCTGAGATAGGACATTTCAAAGCTAATGTATATAAAGAAAAGGCCCACGGGAAGGAAACTCCAGTAGCTCACTGCTAGCGCCTGGGACACTGAGACTTCCACTGGTCCTCTGCTCCATTCGCTCGCATTCTCGTCCCCCGTGAACGCCGCCTGGCCACACCCGGGGTGTGGAGGCGTGTCTGGGCAGTGGGAGCCAACTGCGAACTCTCCTGGAAGCCCTCGGTTTGCGTCCCATTGGCTGTCAGTGAGCAGCAAGGCTGCCCTGCCCCTCCCCCGTCCCCCGGACCCGCGGTCACGAATATCTGTCATGACTGAGCACCTGGCCACCCCGAGCCACGTTGCAGTTTTGGGACAATGAGGGGGAAGGGGCCGGGTGGATGCTGGGTAGACAGCCGGCAGGCTCTGACTCCCCACTGCTTCCACTGCCAGTCCCAGAACAGGTACGGCCTCCGATGAAAGAAATCTTACACAGCGGGAGATCTTTAAAGATGGAACGGCCACTGCCGAGGACTTGGTGTGCGCTAGGAAATGTGTCCAGCGGATTTTTCCCCCCGGACCACCCTGTCGAGTCCGCAGGGCCCTGTGAGCGGGGGACTCTGCATGCGCTCCGTGCCCTTATTGCAGCTGCTCAACTGTGCTGAGTTATTCTCTGGCACGGGGCGTTCGCACACACTGTCCCCGCAGCCGGCCGCGGTCTCCCGCGGGCCCCTTTGCCCTGGCTGTGACACGGCTCACAGAGCCTTCGGGAGAGGCGGGAGGGGCGGGAGTCCGGGAGAGACTCCCTCAGGTGGGCCGACGGAGAGACGCTGACAGGCGCCAGTCACAGAGGACAGCTGGGGTCAAGGTCGAGAGCACGTGAGACCTTTCTCAGGTGGACCTGGTAAAACTTTAGCCGATTATCTAATCAATGAGCAAAACTGTACACGTAAAGCCATTTGATTTATAAACTATAAAACTGTAAATAAGTGAAACTGCCTTAAAAAAAAAAAAAAAGAGGCCCAGGCTTCCGGCAGAGCCAGGGGGAGGTCCGTGGAAGGCCCGTCCAAGCTGGCAGCGTGGGTTTGGTGACGCAGCCTCCCATGCGGTCCTGTCTGGTGTGCTGCCAGTGGGTTTCAGTGGAAACCTCACTGTGCCTGCCCCTAGCCAGGCTCAGGGAAACGAACTTGACCTTGAACCTTCAGCTTGCGCGAGCTCTGCAGAAAACCCCTGGAGGGTCAGACGGAAACCCTGTGATCAGGGCGGACCCGGCCTTGTCCCTGGCTCTGGGAACCGGCAACGCGTGGGCACGGCTCCCCTCCAGTGGCGATGGCTACGACGTGTTGAGCGCTGACTCTGTGCCTGGCGCTATTCCGAGCGCTTTTCCTTTATACTCCACGAAACCCCTAGGAGGAAGGGATTTTATCCCCATCTTACAGATGAGAAAACCGGGGTCCAGAGGTAAGATGATTTCCAGCATCACACAGCCAGTGAGTGAACAGAGAGTCAGTGAGGAAAACGAACCGTCCCTACTGAACTCCCCATCTTCTCCGTGACAGGGCTCAGCCCCCACCCCGCGACGGTGCCTCGTTCCGCATTCACCCCTGCCCCCCCCCACACCTCCTCCCACTCTCTCGGGCCCTCTGACTGTGCTCTGCGTTCTCAGTTCTGCCCGGCACTCGCAAACCTTCCAACATAGTACCACTGCTGCATTTGCTAACTTACTATGTTCGCCGGTGGCTGTCTTGGTGGGCCAGACACGGGTGGGCGGCCCCACGAAGGCGGGGGACCACCGGCCGGTCTGAATACAAGTGTGTCTAGGCTGCCAAGTACGGTGCCTGTTGTGGGCAAATGCTTCATGGTCAGGGGCAGGGGGTGGGAGGGGACAGCACCAGGGCGTAAGCCCGGCTCTCGGACCCACATTCTCAGCAGCTCCCTGGTACCGCTTTGCGGACTGGGGCGAGAGGGAGACAAGTAAATAGATCATTTCAAAACAACGAGATTAATGAAATGTCCGAGGCAGGCACAAAATGCAACGGGAGCGAGTGAGATTACCTTCCCTGCCCGGGGCATGCGTGTGCACCTTCTGGAGCGGGATGATATTCAGGAGTTCCCAAGGGAAAAACCTGCAGACACTTGCTCTTTCAAAACATCAAAAGTAACTTTTATTATGATTACAGAAGAATACATGTTGGCTGTCAAAGGATCAGAAACCACAGATAAGCCAAAAGAAAATAAATCACCGTATTCCCAGTACTTTTTAATAGGTTTACATGGTATGACTTCCAGAACGCGACTGGATGTTTTTTCCCCTTGAGGATGAAATTGTACTACAAACGCTAGCTTGTATTCTACTCTATTTGTTCGACGTGCCCACCTCCTGGGGCATTGTTGCGTGGGTTCTGTGGGATAAACAGGAGTTCAGCAGGCTGGTGAGGTAGAGGCACATGCTCCCATGAGAGGCAGGGGAGTGTGGGAGGACAGGGTGCACAGGACAGCTGGCCCTGTGCGAGCCGGCTGCAGTCTGGGGTGGCGGGGAGCAGGCCGCGGTGAGGCTCCCGAGGGAAGGTGGAGAGGCCGGGAGGCCTCTGTGCTCCAGCCAGAGCACGGCTGTGTCACGTGGGCAGGCCAAGGGCCCCCCCAGGGCGGACACCAGCCACCCGTGGGATGCGAGCGGGTTTTAGGAGGCAATGACCCTGAGTCACGTAAAGAGAAAGCTGTTCTCTTTAGCATCCTCTCTGTGCTCCTCTGATCAGGCACGGCAGGAGGTCGTGGTCACTAGCATCCTCACAGGCAGAGACGCCTAGGACACAGGCACACGCACACTGAGAAGACCGTGGGGAAGGCAGGCGCGTCGCCGTGACGCCGAAGGCAGCCCGGAAGCCCTGTGAGGCCCGGCTGTCCCGTCTGTAACCCGGGGCCACGAAGGGCTGCAAGCACCAGCCTAGTTCACGTCCCAGAACTGAGACGGGGACTAAATGGGAAGTTAGGGGTGAACACGCCAGGAAGTGAAAACCATCGCGTGTAACTAACTACGGCGTCATCACTTGCACAGAGATGGAAAGTGTTGCATTTTATTTTGTTTCTGCCTCACCCGCGTGGAGAAGCCAGCTGAGGAGGACGCAGCTCCATGGCCCCAGAGACAATGTTATAAAATTGAAACCAACTCTTAAAGAAAACAAACCACAATTTCCATCCCAGACACCACCACCAGTCCTGCAGCCCAACCCTGCCTGTCCCTTCAGAAATTCTTTCTCAGCCTGTCTCTTTCTTGGGTGGATGAGCCGCGGCGGCTGGGAGAGGGGGTGGTCGCAGGAGCCGTCTGCCCTGGGGCCCTGGGAGAGGAGGCCACCGACACCACCTCTCAGAGACGGGGCCTGAAGCAAGGTCGTGCGTGCTGAGTGCCACCCCATTGCAGGACACTGGCTTAGTCCCACTGTTGTGGGGTCCCCACTCCCGGGAAAATAACCAGGCGGGACTTGGACATTAACGGGCCCTGTGATAACACGTCGATTTCTTCGGGGAGTTGTTGAACAAGAAATACTGCTGCTAGAAGGACGAGAAGAGACCCCTCAAGCACCCTGGACCCCCAGCTTCCTTAGTTAATTTCATTCTTTTCCTTAAATAGCAACCCCCCCAAATACACACGTACCCAGTATGAGGCTCACACACCGTAAAACCTGCACCCACTCCTGTGACCCCGACAACCAGAGCTGGGGTTCACGAACCCTCCCTGTTTCCCCCGGAAGTGGACTTAGAGCGTCCTGTGTGCTACCGTATTCAAGCTTCATCATTACTCGAGGGAGCCCAGGGAAACTGAGGCCCAGATGGATTCATGAAATCGGCCAGGCTCCCACAGCCAGTCGGTGGGGAAGCTGGGATTCGAACCAGGCGGTGCAAGCCCTGGGACTGTGCCTTTCACCGCACAGTTACACTCCGCTCACCAGCAGACGCTCGGCACGGGACTCTGTCCCCAGAGCAGATCCCAGCCGCTGGACTCGTTGACGTCTGCTCGGTTTGACCCTCAGGGCCAGCAATCTCCCCCAGCGGGTCAGGGGGAACCTTGACCTTGTACTCTTGTCATGAGGAACACAATTCACGCTGCATTGCGTGTCTGTTATTTAAAAGAGGTAAGGGGCGTTGTCCTCGGGCCTGGACAGATGGGGTGGGAGACCCTCCAGTTTCACACGGGGGATCGCGTGGTGGGGTTTGGGCGTCGACCTGAGGCCACACAGCTCTGGGTTCAAATCCTGACTTGGCTGCTTACCCAACGTACGCCCTTGGAGATTCACTCGAACCTTCAGAGCGTCCCTTTGCTCATCTGTAGAGTAGGCGCGAACACACAGAGCTGTGACAGTTCAGTGGGGCGATCCCCGTGAAGCCCGATGCCCGTGCGCGCACCGGGGTTCTCAGAGACAGAGCCAACAGGGTGTGTACAGAGAGAGACGGACAGATTTTAAAGAATCGGCTCAAACGACTGTGGAGGCTGGAGAGCCCCGAAGCTGCGGGGGACGGGGTGCTGGCAAGCTGGGGCCTAGGGAAAAGACAGCACTGTGGGTCAGGTCCAAAGGCTGTCTGTCTGCTGGCAGAACTTTTTCTTGCTCGGTGTGGGTCAGTCTTTGTTCTGTTAAGGCCCTCAGCTGATCGGACGGGAGTTACCCACAGCATAGAGGGTAAATCTGCTGTGCTCGCCGGTTCAGATGTTAACTTCATGCAGCATTCGCCCTCACAGAAACACCCAGAGTAGTGTTACCCAGACATCCGGGCACTTGCTGGGGTGGGTACAGTTAGTGCCGCATGTGGAATTGCGAGCTGGCTCAGGCAAAGTGGATCGTTTTGAATCCAGGGCAGTGACCTGACCGCCTGTGGCCGACGTGGAAAGCACGCTCCACTAGGAATCGGAAAATCGGAATTCCTCGAACCCCTTCTGTGACCCTGTAGCTCACAGAGCCTGTGGGAGACACACAGCCTGCTCTGGCCAGACAGAAGGAAAGGGAAGCATACTAGACCACAGACTACTGGTGGCAGGGACCCCAGGCTCCATCACGACTCATCTCCGTGAACTTGGGCACCTTACTGTGGCCCTCGGAGCCTCAGTTTCTTCATCTGTGAAATGGGGAGGATGCCTGGCAGAACCACTGTGACAGGCTGTGAGAATGAATGTGTGTGAAGATTACATATCTATATTATATGCACAATACACACATTTACATTATATTGAAATATGACATTTTTATTGTACCAAATTCATTCATTTAAATTATATACTGATTCAATTAATATATTAAACTTAATGTATTATGTATTAAACATATCATTAATATAAGTATATACTGTATGTATATTAAATGATTTAATCTTCATAAAGCACTCAGCATAGGACTATTATGATTGCTACTTCGCATCAGACGTTTGGTCCCCAGAACAAGTGAGTGTCCCTGCGGACACACACAGATGCCGTGGAGATAGAGTCTGTGGACCCCATGATAAACAGTGAGGTGGCGACGATGAGCATATCTCTGTTTTTGAGAATCTACTGTGTGTGCTAGACACTACAGAGACCCCTGTGCCGGAATGATTGCACTTAGCCAGCAACGCAAGCCCGTAAATTCAGTGCTCGTGCTTTTCCGTTACGGGAAAACGAAAGTTAAGGAGCTTAAACAACGCGCGCAGTTCCAGCAGCAGGGCTGGGCCGTGACCTTGGCCTTGCCCAGCGCCCGAACTGGCTGGCACACGTCATGTCACTTCTCGGGGCCTGTGCCCTTGTCTGCGCCCTGGGTGGATGGGAGGGTGCGACAGGGTCCTGTCACCGAGCGCACAGCTTGGAGTGTGGTCGGTGATGGGGACGGATGGCCAGACCGTGCGTCCCGGGAGGACAGTGGCACCTGGAGGCCTGGAGAGCAGAGAAACAGGGCGCTGAAGAGCAGGTAGGGTCCCCCTTTGGAGGGGGTACAGGGAGGAGGGAGGCTCCGGGAGGGCCAATAGGGGAAGAGGCGGCAAAACGCGAGGCCTGGGGGCGTGTGCTAATTAAGGGCTCCGTCACCAGCTCGGCGATGTGTCAGGCTGACAGTCAGTCAGGCAGATGAGGGGCACGAGCTAACATCTCCCGGGGGATGCCCAGCCGCAGCGGCCCGGCTGGCAGCCAAGAGCGCAGCCGTGAACAGGGAGCTGCCGGAAGGCAGTTGGTGTGAAACCGCAGTGAAGGGTTTGAACTGGCTGCCACCCTGGTGCCTGTGACCCTCTCTCCGTGAAGGCAGCAGCCAGCGGCCCTCGGAGTGAAGTCCTCTCACGGGGCTGTGTGAGCTGCTGCCGCACAGTGAGGATGGGTATCTGGGGCCATCGGGGAAGCATGGAAAGGGAACGTGAAAAAGAGTCACAACAAAGACCTTGGAACCACAGCTCTGATATGCCTGCGTTCAGGCCAAAGCAAGGGGCACAACCTTCAGGCATAGCTGGATCCAGGTGCCAAACATGGTGCCCTCAAAAATGTGCCTCTCTCTTTCTCTGCTGTACCTCTTCTGTGTGATTGCATTCACGGGCAGTTTCTTGCCTTATTGTGTCAAAATGGTTCTGCCTCTTAGGCTGGTTTTCTTCAGTGCAATGGGTTTTTCTGGGAAGTGGCCCTAAAAAACTGGTAGAGGAAGGGGAAAGTGAGAGAGAAGGGACGGAAGGACATTAATGAGCGGTTACTGCTGTGGGCAGGTGATGTCCAATCCTACTGGGACCTCTGTGAGTCTCTACAGACCCCACTCCACCGAGGGCCTCTTGGGGATAGTGCAGGAATGCATGTCCCATTCCAGGGACCAGGGAGCCAGGTGCTGATTCTCCGACCCCCATCCCTGCCCCCAGGAGGAATCACTCTGCAGCACTCCGAGTGCCCCGTGCAAGCTGGGGGCCTTAGAGAGAACCCCCAGGTGCAGAGTCTCGAGTGCTTGAGGGAGGAAGTGTCTGGGAACAGTCAGCATGGAGGGGCCTGTGACGAGACACCCCTGCCACCTGCTTCACCTCTTCCCCAGTGGCACTGTAAGTCCCACCTACCTTGGGTCACGGGCCCTTCCTCGGGTCAAACCCCCGAGGGGAGTGGGCGGTGCCACTGAGCCACCCTCCAGGGAACAGAGTCGACCTCCCCCACCCCACACAGTGGAAAACGAGGTGCCGTTTCCAAAGGCAGCTGAGTGCAGGCTAGTCCTGCAAAAGCAGCTCCCCACCTGTGGCCTTGGCACGCGACGAGGGACCACCCTGACTTTGCCACCTGGCACGGAGACCTGTGTCCTCCCTCTGGAAGGACAGAACCATTTTCTGGCGGCCCAGCAGCCCAGTGGGGAGGGGGCTACTTTGGAAGGGAAGGCGGCTAGTCTCTCTCAGCTGCTCAGCGTCTCGTGGAATACACGCATGTGCACGCCCCATGCGGTCCCATGGACACCGAGGTGGACAGAGAAACATCCCGCCGCAAGGGGTTCTCTTTGCAAAATGCCCTCGCTCAGCTCGGAGACTGTTCCGTCAGCTCCACTGCGGCCCGGCTCCGATCTGCGCTGCGGGGCGTGGCTGGGCTCAGAGAGTCCCTGTGCTGCTGGAGTCTGCTCGCGCCATCCCGGGCAGAGCTGGTGAGTTTTGCTGCAAGACTCAGGCCGGTACTGGGGGCTCTGTCACCCAGAGCTCAGGGGACCCATTCCATACAGTGCATCCCACCCCCGTCCTTGTCTCCTCTGTCGCTAGACCAGGAGGACCTCCTGTCTGAATTATTCAGAGGGCCACAGGAAGATGCCAGCCTAGGATCCGTGCATGCACTGGAGGCTTGGAGGGGCCAGGCTGTGCACACCACAGGCCTGGAGACACTGTTCGCACAGACTGTGGGGTGAGTGGCTCCCCTTGAGACTGTGCTGTGCAGCCCTGGGCGGTGACAACTGGTGGCTCCAGATGGGGGAGGGGCCGGGGCAGGGAGAGAAGGCCCTCAGGCAGCCAGCACCAGCCAGTGGAGCGGACGCAGGCCCGGGCCTGGACGAGGCCAGCAGGGAGGGGCGGAGTCCTGGGGACGAGAAAGGAGCCTGGGACCGTGCTCGCCCCTCACTGGAGAGGACAGGAGGCCAGCAGGAAGCTCTTGTCCCGGCCCAGAGGGACACCGAGCAGGGCCTCCTCGTCCACGTCACGCTGCGGAGATGCTGTTCTGGCTCCGTGGGCCCTCCCTTCCTGTGTTACCCCCTCTCTGCCCTCCGGCCTCCGCTGTGCAAGACACACACACACCCACCACCACAGAGCACACACCAGCACAGACAGAAAACACAACACACACACGCATACATGCACACCGAATAAACACCCCCACACAGAAGCATACAGAGGCCTGTGCACACACACAGAAATGCAAACACAGATCACAAGTACACAGCAACACACACAAACACACAAACACAGAAACGCAAAACGCTGAAAGGCATGCAAACACAAACTGAAAAACAAACATAAAGAAACACAAACAAAAGCATACGGAAGCACACACGCATACTCACGGGTGAAAAAAACAAACACACAACTACACACACACACACTCTGTGTGTCAACGCAGAGAACGCGTCCCCTGCGGCCTGGTGATGCCCGTTGGTGCTCACTCCGAGTGATTCCTCCTGAAGCTTCCGGGGCTTCAGATCCTGGGGAACAATGTGGAGCCCGCGGCCTCGAACCCCAAGAGGGACGCTGGGCCCAGTGCCTCTCTGGCCGCTCGGTCTGATGGGCACGCTGGGGATGGGGCGCGGCACGCTGAGGGGCGGGGCCTAGTTCTGCCCAATAGAAAGAGCACCCCTGCTTGGAGCCAGGTGGACCAGGAGTCCAATCCTGACTCCGCCCCTTGCTGGCTCAGGGCGCCAGTCCTAGAATGTGCCCCAATGTAAGGGAGAAATGCAGCCGGGGTCACGTCCTTCCCAGTTGTCCCCCATCCCTGCCCAGCCCTGCTGTGGGGCCACAGGAACCCACCCCGTCCCTGGGACCCGGGCTTCCCATCCACAGCCACCTGAGGCTGGCTGTATCTCCCCCACCTCTGCCCCAGAGCCCAGAGGGAGGTGAGCAGACAGGCCAAGGAGTGAGGGACAGAAAATTCGGACCTGGGGCAGTGCCCTGGGCCAGTTGCCCCTGCAGCCACCCCTCAGGCAGCCCGACACAGCTGGACCATCACGTGGGTGACCTTTAGGGGACAGTATGCGGTGGAACTCTCCCAAACACCCTCACAGCCGGGAACCCGTTCAGGGGGTGGTTAAATTTTGGGTGCAGACAGGACTGACTTTGAGTCCCCGTTCTAGAACTTTCTGTGCCCTTCTGTGGGTTCCTTGCCACCTCTGAGCTTCAGCTTCCGAGCTGTCACACAGGCACCGCGATGTCTCCCGTGCGGGGTGCTGTCAGGGACTCGCTCAGCGCAGGGCAGGCAGCCGTCCTTTTGCTGGAGCTCTTGTTGTAACGAGCCCGAGAAAGGAGCGCACTCCCTCAGCATGAGAAAGGACAAGAAGAGGGCGCCCGGATGACACGCCGTGTCCCCATCTCGCTTTGCAGCGCGCCCGTCTTAGACCCGCGCCCTGGGTGGGTGTCCCCAGTTTCCGAGTGTCTCTCGCTGCCCGCTGGTCCCTCCCAGCCCCCCCCTCCACTCCCCACCCTGGGAGGGTGAGGGGAGCACACCACCGGGGTTAGCAGGAGGTACAAACCAGATTAGATGTTAAATCAATTTGGCCTCTCTCCCCGGGGGGCGGCCCCGGGCAGGTTCCACAAGAATAATGATTCGTCTGAGGCAGCAAACTGGATTATTTGATCAAAAAGGGGAAAAAACAACTCATGTTCATTTTTTAATCATGGCTTTTGCATCCAGTCCCCGAGCCAGGCTAAGAGGGGAGGGGCGGGAAGCGCTGGCTGGCGGGGACGACCGGCTGGGAAGGAGACGCTGGGTGCTCTGATGCTCCCGGTCCCACCTCCCAGTAAAGCAGGGGCCGCCAGCCCCGGCTCCCGAGAGTGGTTTTACGTTTTCGAATCACTGAACGAACACCAAAGGAATAATAATGTCTGTCTTGAGGGTCTCACAACATGGCGTGCCCTGCCCCGTAACTTTGCATTTATTGTGGCTCATTTTATTCTTACGGCCGAGCAGGCCCCACCACTGTGTGTACAGACGAGGACAGGGAAGCTTCCGGCAAGGGGTTTGTCCAACGTGGGGGGGCGCTGTTGGCTTGGGGCAGGGTGATTCTTTGTTACGGGGGGCGCGGGGGGCGGTCCTGAGTGCCGCGGGATTCCCAGCAGCATCTCTGGTCTCTGCCACCTAGATGCCAGGAGTATCCACCCAACCAAGGAAGCACAACCAAAAATATCTCCAGCCAAGAGACTCCTGGCGGGAAAACTTAGTGCCGGTCGTGGTCGACTGCCAACCGAACCCGTCCAGAACGGGGGTTGTGGGTGAGCGCCGAAATTGCGAGTTCCCGCGAGGGAAGGTGGGTGTTTCAGAGAAGCGCCCACTGTGGGATGCAGCCCCGTGCCCACTGCAGTGCAGGGCACACTATCCTTGTGCCCCATTTATGCCAAATATCCACCCCCCAAAAATGATTCCATTCCGTGCCTTAGTCGGCCTGCATTCCCCACCCGCAAGAGTGCTCTATTGATATTACTAGTTTGTTACGTAAAACGGTGTGGAAATCTGTTTTTGCTGGAGACCCAGGTGATACTCTCCATTTCGCCCACAAGGTGAGATTCATGGGAAGTAAAGCCGGACCCTTATGGAGAGTCCGCTGACTCCGGCCTGGAGAACCCGTGGCAGGGCCTGTTCCCCTGTCCGCTGGCAGGGCTGTGCTGTGAGGAGGAAGAACCGGATGTCTTCGGTGGTTCAGCTCCGGCTCTAGAGCCAGGTGGCCTGGGTTCAAATCCCAGCCCTGCCTCTTATTGGCTGTGTGACCTTGGGCAAGTCACTTAACCCCTCTTTGCCTTGGTTTCCTCGCTCGGAACATGAAAATAGTATTATTTACCTAAGCAAACTGCTGCAGATTCATTTGTGTAGACGAGTTCATGTAACTGTAAGCGCTCGGAACAATATCTGACTTAGAGGAAGTTCTATGTCAGTGTCAGCTCTGGTCCCTGTTGCTGTCACAGCCTTCCCCATCGTTATCATTGTCTCTGGGAAAGCCCGGTTCCGGCTGGTGGATGGGAGAGCTGGGCTCTGCCCGTGACCCTTCCGCAGCCCTCTCTCCTGCTTCTTCGTGGAATTAGCTGCTTTTCCCTTCTTCTCTCCACCTCCAGGTTTGGGGGCAGTTTTTATCACAGGCTTCCCTGAGGCCTTTTTGTGGGGGGCACGGGGCAGGGGGTGATGAGCTTAGGAGTGAGAAATGGTAAACAGAGGCTGTGTTTGGGAAGGGACGCCCCCTCCCATGGGCCCTCGGAGCGGAATCCCAGCTCGGTTCGTAGGTCTGCTCAGGAACGTGGTGTAAAGAGGAGAGAGCATCTGGGGCGCTTCCCCATTTGGCCCGTGGATGAAGGAAGGTCCAGCCTCAGGGAAAAAGTCTTCTGTGAGTTTATCTAAGCCAAACCGACAGCCATTGCTGGGAAGCAAAATCTCAACGGGCTGAGAGAATGCTCTGGAGAATGGCGGTTTTGCAGCTTGTTTTATACATAGGAATCAAAGGAGGAGCATAAGGGGGAATGGTCACAGGAAGTCTGTCGGGGGTAGATTCAGGAGAAAGCAAAGCGGGGAACCCTCTGAGGCCGGACGGCAGCAGAATGGAGAGACACCCGCCCTGTTCACACGGACCTGGACAGGACAGCTCACAGTCACCGCTCGCAGCACACAGACGTGCTATGCGGGCGAGATGACAGTGCCCACTCACGCTCTGGTGCCGGCGGTTGTGTCTGCGCGGGGTTTGGGAACCAGCATGACTCTGACATTTCCGAGGTATGTTATCTTTGGTGCTCCGAGACCATAGTTAAAGACTGACCTTTGTCTGAAGGAGCTGCAGGCGTAGGATGTGACTGGCCACCACCACCCGCTCCCGGGTAGGAATTCTTATGTTCAGACCGCCCCGCGAGGTCGCTCTGGTCTCTGCGTTTCTGAGCCCCGCCATGCGGGCCGCGCCTGCCCTGAGCAGGTCTAGCGTGTGGCCCTGTGCCATCCGCTGGCTGTCCTCCTCCGACCTCACGCTCGGCGGGGCTGTCCCACAGCCACCTGCCGCGCAGGGGGTCCTGGAGCTCGGCCCTCTTTTCTGCTGCCCCCCCATAAGAAGGGCTTCCCTTAGGAGAGTCTTGGCTTGGTCTCTCCGAGAGCCACCTGGCAGACTGATGCCTGCACCTCAGGGTGGGGGCTTGGGGCGCGAACTGTCAGAGACACAGTGAAAGCGACACACCTGATGCTGCTTATGGCCCTAGACACGCTCATTGAGCACTTACCACATGGTTCTCAATTCTTCGTGGGTGTTTTTAACCTAAACCCTCACTGCCCGGTGGGTAGGCTGCGTCGTTAGCACCGTTTTACAGGTGGGGACACCGAGGCTCAGAGGAGTGACGGCAACATCTCTGGGGACGCAGAGCAGGACGCCGCCAGCAGGGCAGCGCCCCGGGCTCTAACAGCTGTATCCGCGGCCCTGGCCGGGGAGGTGCAGCTGGGGGGAGCATCGTCCCGTACAGCAAAGGGTCTGGATTCGATTCCTGGTCAGGGCGCAGGCCTGCAGTGTGGGTTTGGCCCCCTGTCGGGGCACACCCGAGAGGCAACCCACCCATCGATGCTGGTCTCTCGCAGCACCGTTTCCCTCTCTCTCCTCCTCCTGCTCCTCCCTCCTCTCTCTGTAAAGTCAGTAAGCATGTCCCCGGGTGAGGGCCCCACTGTATGTATCTACATGTACGTGGGTGCACGTTGACTCCACCTGTGAGACGTCACGCGGGACACTGTCACCGTGAAGGGTACACGGAACCCTGTGCCGCTTGTGTAACTTCTACAATGATTTTAATAAAAAGGTTTTACATTAATTTAAGATATAGCATACATTTATATGTATAATTTACATCTGTATGTGAATTAAGCACCTACTGTGTGCCCGGCCCTGTCCTGCACCATAGGGATGCAGTGGAAACGAAGTGGCCGTCAGTGCTGGTCTCCTGGAGTCTCACCGCACACAGAGGTCGGGGAGCTGCAGCCCGGGGCCTGCACCCAGGTGCCTGTTTGGTAAACAGCGGTTCCTTGTTGCATCTCTGTCCTGCCTCTTTGCTCACACACCGCCTAGGGCTGCTCTCGCACCAGCGCAGCCTGGGGCTCGGGAGTTGTAACCGACACAGGGGCCTGAAGGAGCTGAACATATTTACTCTCTGATCCAGCTGGAAAGGTTTCCTCCTGGCCCTCGACAAAAATAGTCTGCCGCCCCCTGGAAGTAGTCAGCTGGAGATGCCACAACGAAGGACCGAGACTCAGGGGCTTACACAACCAAAATGTATTGTCTCACGGCTTTGGAGACCGGAAGTCCAAGGTGGAGGCGTTTGCAGGCCTGACAGCTGACGGTTTCTTCTGAGGCCTGTCTTCCTGGCTAACAGATGGTCATGTTCTCCCTGCGTCTTCACACGGTCGCCCCTCGCTGTGTGTGCCTGTGTCCCGATCTCCTCTCCTTACAAGGACAGCAGTCATATCAGATGAGGACCAGCCTCAGTGACCTTGCTGTAACTTAATTATCTCTTTTAAGATCCTGTCTCCAAATCCAGCCACACTCTGAAGTTCTGGAGACGAGGGCTTCGACACAGGCGTCTGGGGAGAGACTCGGGTCCTCCTGGGGCAGCCCTGGTTTCGTGGGGACGCGGACGACTAAGAACGGCACGCGCACGGAGTGGAGGGACGTGCCAAGGGCTACGCCAGGACATGAGAACACGTGGCGGTGACATCCTAATCAACGGTGAGGATGCACTGGTGTTCACCAGGCAGACAAGGATCAGGCGTCCGACAGCAGCACGAGCCCAGCGGAGAAGGCTCAGGCGTGTAGGGAACCTACTATCTGCTGGACCTACTGTGTGCTGGAGTTCGGCATTGCCTTTCGTTCCGCCATCCTGCCTTCCGTTAAGGACGTGCCCACTGAAGACGGAAGGGAGGAACCCAAGGAATCATTTCTTAGGAGGCAAATGCTGTCTGAGAACCCAGCCCGTGAGGCGGGGCGAGCAGGGGCAGGTCTGAGAAGCAGGAAGTCAGAATTTCTCCCGCAGCCACGGCTCCAGCAGACGGGAGGCTGGGACTCCTCTCGCTTATGGGAATCCCGTTCTCTTCCCGGGATGTTTAATGGCTCCGACAGGCAGCCCGGCCCGGAGCACGGACCCGGGGAAGCTCTGCCAGGGTCACTTCTGCCAGCAGAGCCTCTCCACGTTGCTCCCAGAAGCCACTGGATGAACACAAGGAAAGGAGGAAGTAGCCACTTCTCTTCCAGGGTCCTCCCGGAGCCCTGGTCCCTCGCCAGCCATTCACATCCAGACTCTCCCCAAAGCCCCTTCCCTAACCCAAAACAGACTGGGCATTTTTTTTTCTGAGGGGGATTCTTCCTCCACTCCCCTCGCCCCTGGCCATGAACTCCTCTGTGCTGGCACGGGTTCAACACCAGGACGGTGAGATCCTGAGGCTGGATTCTTCTGCTGAGCAACCTCAGCCAAGGATTTGGTCCGCTAAGCTGGGAAAATATTTCACGTCCCCTTCAGAAACGCCAGCTCCGGCCTGACAGCTGATGGAGTCCCATGTGGGAAAGTCATGCTCCACCTGATGTATCGGATCAAACACATCCTGGACCCGAGAGTATCTCTTTCTGCCATTCGGGGATTAAGGTTTTCTACAGCTCTGTCATTCACAGTGTCTACATCTCATCCACGAGACAGCGCTGCCCCATAAATCAGGCTGCAGAGGACAGTCAAGGTCATGTGTCTCCTTCAACTTTACCCCGTGCCCCCCTTCCCACTCTCAGGCACCTGGAGCCGTGTTCACGTGGCTTGCAGGCAGGGACCCTGGGGAAGCATCCAGAGGCAGTGAGCTCATCCCTCCTGCTCAGCCAGCCCGGGCAGCTTTCCTAACCTGCGGCAGAGGAGAATGGGGGACTGGTATTTATTGAGCACCTACTTTGTGCCGGGCACAGGATTCAGGCACTGCCTGTGCCACAGCAGCCCTGCCAGACAGGTGCCGCCCCCTTTTACAGCCAAGGCGCCTGAAGGCAGAGAGCTAGGCTAATAATGCAGAGCTGGCCGTGGCATCCCAAGGCCACGGTCTCACAGATTCACTCATTGGCTGCCTCTCTTCCTTCTTTCATCCCTCTCCCCTCTTCCTTCCTTCCTCCCTTCATTCATTCATTCATTCATTCATTCAAAGGAGGCTGGATTGCTGGATGTCTGCTGGGTGCCAGGAACCATGTTCATGCATGAGGCTCCCTAAGGAGAGTGAGCCAGGGAAACTCTGGCCCTCCCCCTGCTCCCTTCCATGAGACCATGGTACCTGAGAGCAGATGCATGGTGTGGGAATAAAAATATTACTCGTGGTGCTAACCGTACAGGTAATGACTGTGATAACATTAACGGGCAGGTCCTCCACATGGAAGTAATACTTATTTTATCGGTGGTGAAATGCTCACTTTAAAAACCTCTGGGCACAGGATGTGTTACTGTCAACATTGCCTTCAACCTGAAGAGGCCCCTGGTCGGAGTGTCACGAGGATCTGACTAGGGCGCATCTGCATGTACAGTGCGTGCTGCCCACCCTGTGGGTCCTCGCTCACATTCTGTGTATTGACTTTTGGGGAGCCGAGGTCTTCCCCGGGGCTGGAGCCAGTGGAGGGTCCCGGGCACTGTAGTTTCTCTGTCTTTCATCTCTTCCAACACGGCTCGCCCTCGGTGCTGCGCCATCCTGGCATGACCCGTGGGATCCTCCCACCTCTCTCTGACTGGTCTAGTATCAGAGACTTCCATGCTGTGTCCCTAGGAAACAGAGGCATTGTCCGCAGGGACCTGCTTACCCAATGGGCCAGTTACCTATGAGACCCGGCGGGGGGGGCGGTGCTGGAGTTCTAGCCTGCTGCCCTCATGTGAGCTTGGGCAAGTCACGTGATATCTATCAGGATCCTGACAAAAAGCCAAGGGCTGTCCCCCAACTCAAGTCAGGATAATTTAGGGAGAATTTAATGAAGAGTCTATCTGCAAAGATGTGGGCAGGGTACAGGGGCCATGGCCAAGGGCAAGGCAGAGCCTTGGCGGGGGTGACTGTGCCGAGAGAGAGAGCCACCCAGCGGGAGCCTCGACCTGCGGCACAGGCCCCGGATGTCTGCGATGACCCTGCAAAAAGGGAGCTCGGGGGGCTGCACACACCAGCCTCTCTGCCCTGCCTCCATCCAGCTCTCCCTGGACGGCCAGGGCTCCCAGTGACCGGGCCACCAGAAACCAGGAGACACAGAGGCTGCTGATGTCGCTCCCACAGGGACGGTTCCCAGGGCGGCTCCCTGAGTGGAGGAGGGTGGACCGCCCAGGGGAGGGGCAAACAGAAGGCGTCTCGCACAGACATCTGGTCCTCACTGCGCACCTCCTGTAGACGAAGACGTGGCTGCAGACCCTTCGCCCTCGCGGCAGAATCCGTCCTCCGAGAAGGGCGACGTGTAAATGACAACATGCAGAACACGGGGAAGTAGCTGGCCCTGCTTCCGACGGGGGCGGCCCGCCACGGTCCCTGCTTCCCGGCCGCTTCCTCGCCCTTGAGGGCGAGCTCCCCGAAGCCCCACCAGGAGGGTTTTCACACGGGTGTACACCATGTGTTCCCAGGTCACTCCTGGCTTCCCTCCGGGGCTTCTCACAAGCTTTCCTCCCCTGACCTTGCCAATATGTCTGAAGTTCCCGCGTCACCACTCCCTGACTTCAAAGCCAAGTTCCTATGACCCAGGTATCAGGTCTAGTCCTATTGGCCTTGATAAAGCTTCGACCCAGAAATCAATGCCCAGGCGAGGCTGAGTTTGAGACAATTGCCGCCAAAGAGCATCTGAAATGTCACATTGAGCCGAACACCCATGACTTCTTGCCTTCTGGACCTCTCACTTGTGCTTAATTTTTATCCCGTTTCCCTTGGCATTTACATCCATCAACCTCTCTCTCTCCCTGTCTCTCTCTCTGTCTGCACCTTGTCCCTGCATTTAGAAATGACTCTGTCTTTCGTGCCGCTCTCTCTGTCCTCTCTACCACAACGCAGGCATTCTAGTCGCCAGGTTGAGTGCGGGGCCCGAGCATCTGGGTAGCTCTGTTGTGGCAACAGAGGAAGATAATGCCCAGCACGAGGTCCTGGAAGGGCTCGGTGGCACTCAAAGCAGGTTCATTACTGCCACTCTCCACAATGTGGTACACACTCGTGGCCCATCAGTACCAGATTCCAAAATCTCGAGTTCCTCTCCACCAAACCGGGACCCTCCCCCTAAAGTAAATACAGGTAGCTGCTGAAAATGGATGAACAGGTGCTCACTCTGTGGGAGATACCAGAATACAAAGACTGAAAAACCAAAAGGCACCGTTCCCAGCCCAGGGACGCGAACGGCACAGGGAAAATGCCAGACAGAGAGTGATTCTCATTCTTCCTGGGAGGAAGGCAGCTCGGAAGGTATGTCAACGCGTCAGGTGAAAACTCACAGAACAGGCGAGGGAACATTCCAGACAGAGGACAGCTTGCTTACCGTGTGCACAGGTCGGCCTCCCGGGCCACGGCGGTGGGCGGAGCAGGGCAGGGGGTGGTCCGAGAGCACCGAGTGTTCACACATCCGTTCAGTAAACAGATATCGGGGGGCCGTGGCTCTGTGCTGGGCGCCATTGTAAGCGCCCGGTGGGGCTAAAGCAATGAAACAGCCTGGCAAAAACACCCCCCGCACCCCCGGCAGCTGACAGTCAGACAGTAACCAAAATGCATCATCCACGTGGGCAGGTGGAGGGTGTAGGAGGCCGAGTAACAGCCCGCAAAGTTGTCCACAGCCCAGCCCCCGGAACCTGTGAGCAGGGGCGGCTCTGTGGCGAAGGGGAATGAATGACGGTCACATAGGGAATTAGGTCTGCTAAGCCGCTGATCTTAAAATAGGGGAGACTCTGCGGGATTCTTGGGGCGGGCCCAAACCAGTCACAGAGGTCCTCAGAGGTAGACAAGGCGGGCAGGAAAAAGGGGTTCTGAGGGAAAAGCGCAGCAGAAAGGTCCCAGGGGTGCAGCGTTGCTGGCTTGGAAGGGGGAGGGAGGAGCCACAAGCAGAGGGACAGGGGCAACTTCTAGAGCCCAGAAAAGGCGGGAGTCGGGGGATAGGGGGGCATTCTCCCCTAGAGCCTCTGGAAGGAACGCAGGGTGGCCGACACCTTGGCGTCACCCCCACGGAGAGCCAGCTCAGACTTCCGAACGGCAGACCTGTAGGAAAGTGAGTTTGTGTTGTTTGGGCTGCGGAACTCGGGGTCGCTGGTTCCGGCGGCGGTAGGAAGCTGACGCAGGAGGGGCGAGGTGCGGTGCAGGGGTGCAGTCAGAACAGGAGCCGGCTCGGCGTTGCCCGTCTCCCGGCAGGGGAGCAGGCAGTGTGAGTGACGGTGGTCGGAAGAGGCCTCTTTGAGAAGGTGGTCATGGGAGCAAAGTGACTCAGAGAGACGCGTTGGTATCCGGAGGAAAGGCCTTCCAGGAAGGAGGAACAGCAAGCACGGTGGCTCAGAGGTGGGTGTCCGGTGTGTGCAAGAGACAGTGAGGAGTCTGGTGCGGTAGGAGCAGGGGGGTCGATGCCAGAGCACGAACAGGGCGCCCGGATCCTGAAGGACTTGGACTTTCACTCTGAGTCCGATGGAAGCCATCGCAAGTTTTGTGCCAGCAACAGACGTGGTGTGACTTACCCATCGACACACCCGCTCTCGCTGTTCTATTAAAACTGGACCCTTTGAGGCCACTGCAACAACGCCGTGAGAGATGAGCATGGTTTGCACTGGGTCAGAGCCGCAGAGGTCCTAAGAAACAGTGAGAACCACGTGGACGCTGGTGTGATCGACTCAGGGGGCCAGTCAGGGCAGGGAGGGAAGAGACAGGCCTTGCAGTGTGACGGGAAAGTGTAGCTTGAATTCTTCCTGCTCTGGGCAACCGAGCTCATCCCCAAATGTCCCTTAACTCCTTTTCGTGCCTAGTTCAACCCCTCCCACCTCTCCCTACCCCCTCTGGGTTTCCACCGCAGCCTTTCTCAGGGTCTCAGAGGGGGCCCACTCGCTGGGGACCACTGTGGGGTCCTGGTGGGGTGATCGGGGGCGGCCACGCCACGTCCTTGCCGAGCCGCTGGCTACAGCCGCCGTGTAGTGAAGTCTAGAGCAGCCCACCTACCCATGACCCTCTGAGCCCGCTGGTCAGCATCTTCCGAAGGCCACGTAGCCGTCTGCACCCTGCGCTGCAGGGAGTTCCATCAAGGAGATGCATTAAAGGAGAGTGAGCAGGAGGCAAGGGTAGCGCTGGTCGGGCTCCCTCCCTCTCAATTATTTATCGCTCATAATTTCCAGCAAATCGCAGGCTGTTTATTGGTGATCATCCATTATTGAAGCACTTCCTAGGGCCTGGGCCAGGTTTTCGGGAGCTAGGGCCGGGGCGGGCTCTTGAAAGCTGTTAGACAAACCCCCCGGGAGACCGGGGTCTCCGGAGTGGCTGGTCATCCGCGGAGGATACACCTTTTAATTGATGGCTTTTGTGGGAGCCTGGGATTGGTCGGGATCCAGCGTGCGGTTCACCATCAGTAATTGACGGAGCCCGGGCGTTTTCGGAGCACGAGGGCGTGTGTTAAGTTGCCTCGTCCGTGGGGATGACTGCGGACCCCCAGTGGCTGTGAGTGACTCGCGTTCGTGAGAGCGTGGTGTGCCCTCCCCGCCCCGAGTCCCTTCCCTTCCATGCGGCTACTGCACACATACACGAGCACTGCTCCTCCCAGCACGGCTCCCCGGGCCAGCGACTCGGCCACCGAGTCGGAAGGACTGGCAGGTATAGCCCATGCATTCACTAGAGGGTTCTCTTACATCCTAGTGGCCAATAGCACCTGTCCTCCAGAAACCTGGGGATCCTCTTCTGCCTCTGGCTTTTATTTCCCTTCCTGGGCAGTCTACCCTGGGTTTCTCCAATCCCTTTGGTTCCACATCATATATATACACACACATGCATAAACATACACACACACACACACACACACACATACAGGGTGGGCAAAAGTAGGTTTACCGTTCACGTGAGTACGTGAACCACAGAGTCTGTTCTTGCATTATTACTTATTGATTATTTAATCGTTTTCCGGATGAACATCCGTGAACCTGGCTCTGCCCCACCCTGTATAGATACATGTGCCACCTTTTTGCCGCCTTTCTGCCGCCATCACTTGGCTCTGAGACGCCACCACTATGTCGCCCGTCGTTGGGGTGGCTGCCAGGACCCCCTTCCTCATCTTTCCTGTTTCTGCTCTGGCCCCCCTTCTCTGCCCAGCAGCCATAGGGCTATCTCTGTGACTCAGTTTCTTCAATCTCTGAAACAGAGACGCCCTCATACCCCACTCGCCGTATCGCTTGAAGAATCCAGTGGCTCACGACACGGGAAATGCTTAGAAGCCGGCCTGGCTCATCGTAAGTGTCCAGTAATGTCAGCTGTCATCACAGTCCTGGCCATGGCTCTTCTCCCGCTGCTTATCTTGAATTCTATTGTCCTGGATGTCGCCCTCCTCCTCCGGGGAAGCCGCGGGCAGTACGCGTTAGCGAGACAAAAGCCAAACACGCAGGAACCAGACAGCAGCATCCCCGCCGTTCTGCCGCCGCGCCCCTGCTCCGAAGGCAGACACCCCGCGGAACAGCGACTGACGCAAGAAGACCCTGTCTGTTCGGAAGTTCCTGTGTCTCTCGGTGTGTGTCTCGATGAGCTTGCTGGTCTCGGGTATATCCCGCTGGGCATCCCACCTGATTGTGCTCAATGGAGGGAACGCATACAAAGGCCCGTGGGGTAGGTGGGTGCGCGTGCGTGTTCACCTGTGTTGGAGACGTCTCGCTTTCCCCAGGTTCCCCAGCCGTCTCACCTGCAGGGTTTCTCAGGACCTTCCGTGAGCTCACGTGCGTGGGAAATCTCCACGAGGGAGACGCAGTGTGCAGGGTCCCCGCCTGCGGGGGCTGTGAAACACTCGTGTTCTTGGAACGTCTATCGGACAGCCACTCGTGACTCATCAAGCTGGATTCCCGCAGGGCAGAGCCGGGGGACCTCTGCTGTCCATCCGACCGACTGCCCACAGATGAACACGGGCAGGAGACACTTGGCGAGTCCACTGCCAGCTTCAGCCCCCCGACACCTGACGGCTCTGCCGAAGCCTTCACGGTGAGAGGGCCGACTCCTGCAGGCCCCCGAAGTGCTCGGTGCCAGAGGGGCCTGGCGATATCAGCGTGGCGGAACCCGCGCTCACTTCCGGCAGAACTCTGGTCACAGACTCCGTGGCCCTCAAAGGACACCTCTCGGACTCAAGGAAGAAAGACGTGACCGGTGGCCACAGACACCTGTTTCGATGTTTTCTTTCTTCCTCCCTAAATCCTGCAGGCTCCGTCTGGGTGAAACTAACATCTAATTACTCCAATGTGTCTGTTTCAGACACGTCTCTCAAACGAAAGTGTTAAGCAAGACATTCCCCTAAGACGTCCCAAATATGATCCTCCAGCAACAGTTCCGAGGCCTAAGTCAGCGCTCCTAGGATGAGTTAAAAAAAAACATAAAATGTTCACCTTCATTTTTCTCTTTCATACCAGAGAGAATCTGTGGAGTTTTCTTCACGGAGGGAGGACGGCCGAATAACTCCAAGGCTAATTAACCCCCAGGAATATTCCTATTGTTTTAGAGCCCTCTTTAATGCCCAAGTAATTTAATGAAAAACACAAACTCCATTAGCCAAATTACATTCGACTCTGAAGGCCAGGCTCAGAAGAAAAGTAATGGAGTTTTTCCTTCCACGTTTCCGTGAGAATTTTCATGTTGATTGCAAAGGTTGGTGTCTTCACGGTTTTGTGGGGTCTGTGTCTGCATATCCTCGGCCTATAACGCAAAAAAAAAAAAATGCCTGTGGAGATTCCAGCACAGTTCGACTCATCATTGGGTAAGACAGCTTTGTGCTGGATTGGAAAATGTAACCCCCACCCCCAAAACTGAGCATTGATAATTGATAGGTAAAGAGAATACTGATTCAAGAATTAACTAATGGCGTCTTTTTCCAATTAGCTGATCTTTCTTCATTGACCGGACTCCTACGAAGTTCCCACTTAATCATGCATTGGTGGCAGGCGATATTCTAAGTGGCCTGATTCGTTGCCGGGAGACCTTCAATGGGAGTCCTGCGTAAACTCCCATGAGTTCCCGAGAAAAGCCCCTTAGACCTTGAGAAATCTGGGCCAACGTGAAAGGAAATGATTACTTCTCGGTTTTCCAAACACACACAGATGAGTAAGCCGGGGACGCGGTGCGGGGGCGGGGTCTGGCCACGCAGCCACACACAAAAACATCGCGAGCGCCAACCCCAAGGACGAACGCTCCACCCTCACTCCTTCCACTGTGGTTTCCTGGCGTTTCCAGGACGAGCATTCCTGGAGTTTGTCTGATTTTCCTCCACGGGCTCTGGAAGTGCGTTAGCGCTGCTGACCTGTGACTCAGGGCCCTGCTCACGCTCTCCGGAGGCGAGTGCCCTGGGCTGCCTCAGGGAGGCAGGAGGGACTCCGGAAGCCCGGGTTCTGGGCCAGCGGGTGGGTGGAAAAGCCTCCTTGCTCCCTCTGAGCATCTCCTCCTTCGTGGTCTCAGCTCCTCTCCACCTTGCTTTCCCCGCCCCGGTACCTGTGCGGATGCCTCGCTCCTTAGCCAGGAAGGCTCCGCCCCGCAGTCCATCCATCACTCCGAGCTCAGTCCTCTACCGACAACACCTGGGTGGGCCCATCCAGAGGCCGGGGGCGGCGGGGCGAGCCCTGGTCCCAGAGCAGGTTCCGTGGTTTGGGTTCACCGGCCCCCTGTGTGCCGTTCAGTGAGCTCGTAGGGGAAATCCCGTGTGTGTCAACAGAGTGGGAGGCGGGAGAGCTTGGGGAGAAAGTGGACCGGTGTCTGCAACTGCCATCGAAGCGTGAGGAACAAAATAAGGTGGACAGGTGGGTGATGGGGTACGGAGGGGTGGACAGGTCTGTGACAGAGCCATGCAGCCTCCAAGTGACAGGTGTGCCAATGACCGCCGAGCCATTCTTCCAGCGCCTGCGTGCGTGACAGTTCCCACAATGAAATATTGCGGACATGCAATTGAACCACCGAACCTGTGACATTACAAATAGGTGATGTGAGCAGAGTCGCACCTGTATACACACTTGACAGGACAGAGGAGTCATCAGGTGTACTCACTGGCCTGCTGAAGACCCTGGCACGCATTCCGGTCCCTTCCAGCGTGAACCTCACGCTCCTCGCCAGGCCCTGCGCGGGCAGAGGTCACTCTACCCCTTCTGCACCGTCACTCGTCACCTCGTCTCTCGGTGTGTCCATTAGCAGCCCCACGGAGTGTCACACCTACACTGTCTGGCTAGTGCGGGTCCTCTGCCTGGGGGGCCTACTGTCACCCACGCCCCCTGCCCCTGGCCAACTTGCACCCAGCCCTGACAGACCAGCCCCGCCCTTGGGCTTGGGCTTTGCACTTGGCAATGGGAGTAACAAAACTGCACTCAGTTATGTCACTTACCTCAGGGCATCGTTTCCCCCAGGTGCCGTCTTTGTCAGCTAGCTAGTTCGTCTAGCTCCCAGTCACCGGGAACTATAATAAGTAGGCGCGTTCTGTGCTTGATCAATTCATCGACAATGACGGTGAGCAGGCGAGACCGCTGAGGGAGCCCCGGGGTCCGGATGCACAGCCACCCTGCGGGCCGTCTCCAATGCTTCAGTCCCTGCCTCTGAGTTACCATTATTCCCCCGCCGGGAGGCCCGGGGACCGATTCGGACAGGCAGCACTTTACCCATCTCTCCTGAGAACACGTCCTGAAGCGCGTGCCACAGAGCTCGTTAAAATCAAGGTGGATGGCCGGTCTTCTTCCTTGACCCAAAAAGGACAAGCGAAGCCCCTTGAGAAGAACATAGAAAGCTCTCTGGTCCCTGCTCCCTGTGTCCAGGCTCCGACGCCCCCCACACGAGGGACCCCTGCCGTCTCACGTGGCTCCGCACCCTTCTCCGCTCTGTGCGCTGTCCCGTGGGAGCAGCTCCCTCGCTTCCTGGCGTCCGGTCGGGTCTGGGCAGTGGGAGGCGCTGGCTGGGGACGAGTGAGGTCGGGCGTTTATTCCCCGGCTTCCCCCCTGCCAGGGGGCTGGGCTTCGTCTGTGTCCCTCTCCCTGAGCCGCCACTTCCGAGAGCTGGCAGTCTCTGCTCGGCTCTGTCCCTCTGGGCGTCCTCGAGGTTGTTGGAACAGCTTCCTGCCTTTGCCGGTGCCCGCGTGCCTCAGCACCCTTTGTCGGCTCCCCTGTCTTCGGTGGCACCTTTTCGATGCTCCTCTGTGACCCCCTCAAGTTACCCAGCTTGGGTGCCCCCAACCCCTGCATCCCACTGAGAGTCTGACCAGCCCTCCAGCCACTGTAGCCCCAGCCTGGGATCACTCTCTTGGCGCTGAGTATGTCCAGAGACCACCCTGAAGGGGCGTGGGTTTTGCTGCAGTGAGGGGGTGGTCCCCGGGGGGTGAAGGCCAGCAGGAGCTCCAAAGCGAGGCTCACGCGGAGAGTTCAGGGGCCTCTGTCCGGCTTGATGATTCAGGACCCAGGTGTGAGGACCCCAGGCATCCGAGTACACTGTCCACGTGTCCGTTCGGCAGGTATCTCCACACCGTCCTCATGCTTGGCAGTGTGCACACGGGCTCCTGGGTGGGAGCCCGATGTGGCTGGTGTCCTGGAAGAATTCACAGCCTCGTGGGGAAGTCACAGATTTCAGAATGTAGCCATCCGGTGACAGGCAGTGCTCCAAAAGAGACGTAAACCAAACTCGTTGGGAGCATAGCAGAGGGAGTCCCTCACTCACTAGGGAGAGGTTGGAAAGGAATGGGAAGCCTAATGACTACGGGGCATCTGACCCGAGTTTCCAGAGTTAAGTAGGAGCTTTGCAAGGAGGAGTGTGATTTTCCCAGCCCAGCCATGGGTGCAGGGGTGAACACCAGGTGTAATGCAGGCCATGGAAGAAGTGAATCCCAAAACTCAGGCGGGAGAGACCTACATAGAGTATCCTTTCTCCTGGATTGCATGGGGTGAGTGTGTGAGGACGAGAACTCTTAGAGCTATCCTCCTCCCCTTCAAGGAGATCTGAGAGCTATGAGAGGTTGTTAGGAGGTGTCTTATGCACAGAATCAGACTGTGCCTTTGTTTTTGCGGCTGGATCAAGCCTTACTTGAAGCCCACGTGTATTCTGATTTCTCAGTTACACGAATCAATATAGCTTCTTTACCGATTACTGCTATTTACTGTTAAAATATTCTAACCTGAGAACAGGCAGGCTGGACCTCTCCGGGAATGCGCAGGGGAGACAGAGCAAACATCGGCCTGGGCACCGAGAGCAGCAAGCTGACAGAGGATATACGAGATGAACATACATGCGTCATAAAAGGAGAGATGAGAGTTTTGATGAAGTTAGAAGCACAAATACAAGAAAGGGTAACCGAGGGGAAAAATGCACCCAGACCAAGGCCAAGTTCTGAACGGCCTTCTGTTCCCCACGTGGCAAGTGGACCTTCCCCCCCCCCCCGGGTCATAGGGAGCCGCGGAAGGTTTCGCACAGGAGACTTCCATGAACGGTGCTGCATTTCAGCACAAATAGGCACCCGGACTGGACGCGGGTGGTGCCTGGCAGAGGGTTTGGCAGGCTTCTTCCTCCTGCGCTCTGCTCCCTTCACTGAGCCACATAAGAAAAAGGCTATTAAAGATGCATCTTATCGATTATCCTTGGCCTATAAAACTCGCTCCACGGAGAAGCATTTCCCCAGCCAAGCCCTCGCCTGCTGGCGTGCCAGCCTGCCTCTCTTCTCAGGGAGAGTCTGGGGGCACACCTGGGTATGAAAAATCAGGGCGCCTTCTCATTTGCAAGGTCGGGAGAGTGGGGAGGCCCCCAGGATCGCGTTTCCTGACACTTCTTCCCCCGTCCAGCAGCGTGCGGTGTTTCCTGCTCCAAATATTTAACGCGATGCCTTCGCTGTGTCCTCTAGAGCTGATGTGGACCAGGGGGAGGCCGCGGAGACCGAGGGACACACACTCAGACGAATCCAGCCGAACAGCCTGGATCCCCCCTCCCCTCACAGCACTGGGAGCCCGTGTGATTTGCGGCTCTGCTCGCAGAAGGGGGAGAAAGCTCTCCCTGCCCTAGAAGGGCTTCAGGGGAAAGAAGCAGCTTTGCTTGGGGGCTCCTTTGAAACCAGAACCCCCCTCCCCCCGTGCCCTGCTGGCTTCTGAGCGAGCCAAGAAGACTGCTACACAGGCACCTTTAACCCCCCTCCCCTCCCCAAGAGAGGGTTCTGGAAGCTCCTAGTGAGTGCACCTCATGGGGAGAAGGGAGACCCTCGCTGCACCCGGGGAGGGGAGACAGTTTTGTGTCTGGTTTGGGCAAGTCTGGGGTGTGTGTATGTATGTGAATGAGTTTGTACCTGTATGTGCGCATGCATGTGCACACATTCGTGGATGTGCATGTGTACACGCGTGTGGGCATGATCTCTGTGTGCACGTGTGGGTGCGTGCATGCTCGAACCTCAAGGTCAAACAGACATTTGGGAGCACCTAGCGCTGTGCTGGGACCTGTGGGTTGTCACCAACCTCCCTTCACAGGCACATTTTCTGGGGACAAGGGAGGGAAACTAAAGCCACTTTGCAGTTTGAGAAGTAAGTCGAGGGCTGTGACAGGGTCTGAGCTGAGTAGGGGGACCCGCCGAGGACAGATGGGCGTGGGGAGGCCGCTCTGTCGTACTGAGAGGAGGGCGACGGGCGTCAGGAGAGGACAGTCTTGAGAAAGAAGGAGTCGTTAGCAGAGGCGATGTTCCAGCTACTTCGAGAGCCGTGTGGCGGGACTGGGGCTCAGCTGTCAGCAACTGGAACCGTGGCACCTGTGCACCCCAGCCGCGGCCAGCCGCGCGTCCTGGGGCCGGATCAGTTTCCCAACGGGGCAAGAGAGGTATCTGACTCAAATGAATCTAGAATACTCTCCTATCTGCATGACTGTTAAAAAATAAACCCAAAAAACATTATGAAGTACTAGAGAAGAAAACTTGCTAGCACAGAAAAAGTCCCCAGAGTTTCCACAGGCGCTCACTAAGGCTTTGGCGGTCAAACGAGTTGGAGAGAGCCTTCGAGTCAGCGAAGATTGACTTTTTTTCCCTAAACTGCAGGACGCGCCGGAGCCCGCAGTGGGCGTCACAGACGTGTCCGAGACGGCGGGCTTTCAGGGCCTGGGCTGCTGCTGGAGCTCCTTCACGTACAGGGCTCTCTTTCTGAGGGGCAGCTTCTGGAAGCGATGGGGCTGGTTTTCTGGAAAGCGGTTGAGCTCTCCCAGGGGCTGGGGAGCTCACCGTCGGTGGGGGCGGCACATGGAGAGCAGGAGGGCTGCCCAGGGCTTTCCCACGGGAGGCCTGTACCGGGGGCTGGTGCTGGGTTAAGCGAGTTCAGACGCCACCCAGGCCCTGGGCTTCTCGGACGCAACGGGACACACGGGACAGCCAGACCGTACGAGCTCCTGACCGTCGCCGCCTTGTTACCGCGCAAAAGGGGTTCCTTTTCCTTCTCGACCTGCGTCCGTCTTCTCTCTCCGATACCCCTCCTGGTTATCAATATTATTATTGGCCATAGTTAATATGTATAAAGTACTGACCACAGGCTGGGCACCGGGCCAAGGGCACACATAATCTATCTCACTGAATCCTTTCAACCAAGTGACGAAGCGAGCTGTTATTATCTTCATTTTGCACCTGGGGCTCGGAGAGGCCCCGCGACGTGACGAATGGCACATGCATGGTCGGTGACCGAAGGGGAGCTGGGAAACCAGTCCCCGTCCGACTCCGGAGTCCGAGGCCGGCCACCGGAGGGGCCCCTGGGAATCGGCACGGGTATCTGGGATCGGGAAAACCAGTGGACGGACACCTGCGGCTCTCCCTTGACTCGCCGGGGGAGCTCGAGCGGACGCCTTCGCTGCTCTGGGCCTCTCTGTTTTGTGCCCGCCAGTGAGGCTGGCCCAACACGCTGTGCTCTTTGGTTTTATTGAAAGGGACATGGGGGCTAGAGTGAGAAATGTACTTGTGCATCTATTCACTCCTTCATCACTTATCCGGGGATGAATTTGACACGACCCCGGGGTACTTAATATTGTCAGTATTTACCGCTGTCTCTGAGTCCAGGCCGATCTCTGGCTCCGCACACACACAAGAAAACCTCATTGCGTGACAGACAAGTCACTGCTTAGTGCCTCAGTTTCCCCAGCTGCACAACAAGGGGCTAAATTTGCATGCCTTCCAACTCTGATCTGCTCTGAGGCAACATTTCCCAAAGTGGGTGCCGTGACTCTCCCACATCCACAGAATCAGCCACCAGACATGTTTACTAAATAACTATTTCCAAGCCTCACTCCCTTTTAACGTCTGGGGTATGATTTTGCATTTTTAGCAAGCTCTCTGGCCAATGAGCACACTCGTCGCTTGAAAGAAAGGTCCCAAATTAGTAGTTCAAGGACCGCATTTTCCACAGCAGCTTCGTCAAACAACAAATTCCTTTGCTCTGCAGAAAGAGGGTGGCAGGGCTCTAACAAGATGAGAAAAGTTAATAATCCAAATCCCTTTTGGAGATTTGCCACCTGCATTAGCATATTAAAGGCCTGAAGAAAAAAAAATGTCATGAAGGATTTTGTATTTGATGATGGAGAATTTGCATACCCCCCTCCCCCTACCTAGGAAGAACGCTAGAAAATTGGTGTTCTGCAGAACCCATTTTGGGGGGGGCGGATCTAGATGATTGATATAAAATGCATTCGGGGGGGCCCAGCATTAGAGCTCAAGAACGAGCAATGAAAAATAAATGGCTTCTAGCTTGAAAGGTATGCTGGGGAGTTAATGGGAACCCACACACCTCCGTTGGAAGTCCTCCGAGGGTGCACTTAGGAACTCCCCAAAATAGCACACTTAATCCTTTACTCCTGACTCAGGCGAGGGGAAGGCTCCGGCCGGGGTGACTCAGCCCTTCGGTGCCTGTTGAAACTGTTGACTAGGCCATATAACCTCTTTGATGGTGCTGAAGTCAGGGCTTTGCTCATCTCCCAGGCACCCGAGTTGAAAGTGCTCAGATTAGCTCCGTGACTCACGCGTTTACCCTGCCACTTACGTGTGTTATTCCAGACCGGAGCCCAGGCTGGCTCCACCACGTGCGAAATTCCTCAGCACGCCCCAGCCCCCGCCGGCAGGGCCCAGAAAAAATAACCTTCTCAGACCGGCCCTGAGGCCTGAGCACAGGTCCAGCCTGAACACTGGCCGTTCTGAGTCACAGTGATGCAACGCCAGCTTCCCCTTCTCCCTTCGGCCCTCCTTCTCTGTCCCGCAGTCCGGTCCCAGAGCTCAGAGTCGAGCGGGGACCTGAGTCATCCCCGAGTTCCTAAGCCCCGAGCTCCTAAGCCCTACAAGGTGCCGGGCATCTCGTGCAAAGCAGCAGACAGAAACACAGCCTCTCTCTGTTCAAGACTGTCCCGGCTGTTTCCTTGAGGATGAACGCAGATGATTAATGAGTGGAGAACGGACTCAGAAGGGCTGCGCTTAACCTTGCGTCAGAGGGAAGGTCATTGTGTGGGACAGGTGCGTCGGGTTCCAAGTCGGAGACTAGACACCCTCAACTCTCCTTTCCAGGCCATTCGTTATCCATGCATTTAAGCCAGAATGCAGATGCTCCCTGTCCTGTTCATCACTGTGGTCCAAGTGCCTGGGTCAGTGCCTGGCACACAGTAGGTGCTCAACAAATAAACCTTGCGGGGATACGACTGCCATTTGGTGGCTTGAAGATGACTGTGAGTCGTTGGACACTTATCCCTCTCAGCGGCCGTGTCTCCGCTCCCTCTCCTGCGCACGGTAGTCGGACTTTACATGTTGTGGCTCAGAGCCCCGAGAAACCCGGAGAAGATCAGCCAGGGTTCTCCCGCCCCAGCCCCGGAAGTCCCAGGATGCCCTTCCACCACGCTCTGTTGGCCACTGAGGCCTTTCCTGGGGGGAAGGAGTCCCCTTCTCGCAAGGAGGCTTGCGGAGTGAGGCCCGCTCCCCAAGGATGCGATTTTGCCTTCAATGGGAGAAGCGAAGGATCTGCTTGCATCTTTAATCCACCACTCCGGCCTTCCGGGCTCGTTCAGAGGATTAACTGCGATTTGCACAAAGGGCCTTGGGTGTCGGCGCACATTAAGAAAGCCATCCTTCCTCCCCTGGGCGGCTTCAGCTATTTGGCGAGCGGAGGCTGGGCTGGGACTGAGCCCTCCTGTGCGGTCTGAGCCAGACGGTTTGGAGGAGGACACGGGCCACCTCACTGCACGCAGCCACAGAGGCCTTGCCGGCCACGGGGGAGGTACTAGTGCGGGTCAGCCATCCCGAAGGGCAGCTGAGACCATCCCTGCCGTGGGCATCGGCTGTTTGGCCCACCTGGTACCTTTCCCTTTTCCTTCTGGCCTCAGCACCCCGGCTTCCTCCTTTGGTGACCGCCCCCACCCACTCCTGTTATGGGCAGTCCCTGCAGGGCCGGAGGGCAGCTCCTGCCCGCCCTTCGCCAACACGCCACGTGACCCAAGCTGAACTGATCGGACCTTTTCTCCCGGGAACCCGAATCTTCGACAGAGTTCCTCGCACACCAAATAGGATTGGTGTTTATTCGCTCCCAAAGCCGTTCTTGGAGGGGCTGTCTCTTCTGACATCCAGGTCTTCTAATTTGTGAAGATACCCGGTCCCCTTTCAGTAAAGCCGTTTTCACACGTGTGAGCCACATTAGCTCTCTGTCGCCTGCTCTCCAGTGACCTGTCCTCGGGGCCTTCGCCCCGATGGCCGAGGTGCGCCGCTTTGCCTCCACGCTCCCACACCCGGGTCACCTGCCCCTTTCCGTCACCTCTGACCCTGCAGCTGGGAAAACGTCATCTCTGACACCGGGCTGGCATTTTCTCTTCCACATCAAATCCTCATCAAGTGGCTCCGTGTAAAAACCCACCCGTGGGCTTGGGAGTCAGTCAGTTCCAACCAGTTCTAAATTCAAGCTGGGCGACCTTCCTTGGTCAAGTCCACGAACCGTTCCAGCCTCCGCTGGTTTATCTCCACAGTGGGAACCCTAGCTGACTCGCACAGGTGAGAGGCCAGTCCCTGCTGGCTCCCTTGCACCCCTCGTGAGGGTCCTCTGTTTGCGCAGCCCTGGGCCGGGCCCTGGGAGGGATCCGGAGGGAGGTCAAGCTACACCCTACCCACCTGGGGCTTCTCATCAGAGGAGACAGTGAAGGCTCCCAACAAGGTCAGCCACGTACAGGCTTGGCACAGAAACAAGGGACGGGGTTCCTTCACCAGTGCACAGACCCTCCAGTCGCTGTATCCTGCCGTGGGAACCTTCTGTGGCGTGTTCCCCCGAGCCCCCCAGGGGACGGAGCCCCGGGAGCCCAAGACCCTCCATCACCTGCCCTCCTGTCCTGCCTCACGGTCCCGCCCCCTCACCTCCCTTTGCTGCGGGCACCTCCGCAGTAATAATGTACCTGCATCCACCCCGCTGCCTCCAGGTCTGCTTGGAGGAGCGGCCCACAGACAGGGAACACGGGGAGGTCTGAAGGCAGGAACCAGAGATACAGACTCGCATTTGACGACCATCAGATCAGAGGCCCTGAAAGGTCAGCCAAGGGGTGGCTGGTGCGGAAGATGGATTGAAGGGAGGTGGGATGCAGGGTGAGTGAGGGGACCTGCCAGCAGGCCGTGGGCAGCGTCTTAACAGAAGCGTAACACAGGCCAGAGCCGGGCCGTGGCCGCGGGTCAAACGAAGGGCACTAACGGCGTCCAAGTGTCAATGCCGCAAACAAAGCCACACAAAAAACATCTCTCCGGCCCCGATCAGAGCAGCGAGTCTCTCTCGGCTCCCTGGAGGCGCAGTCAGTCTCAGACGGACGACGCCAGTGCCTCCCCAAGCCCTGACTCCGGAGGCAGAGGGAGAGGTAATCCCTTGAAGAGAGTGTTTAGAAGCAGTGGGTGGAGTAGAAGGTGCCGTTTACAAGGCTCAGAAAAACTAAATCGCAGGCACACACGCACATTGGTGCACCCTCAGCGATGCCCGCGGTGGGGTGTGGGGGGGGGCTGCCTGGGGGAGGAGCATGGCCATGACTGTTCACTCCCAAGATCTGGAGTGATGCGTGGGCCGGGGAGGGAGCGAGGTTGTTTACGGCGTGCGGTAGGCGGCGAGGACCAGCCCCGGGAAGTGTTTGTTCTCCTTGCGGTGAAGTCGCTTCCGCCAAACAAGGGCATTTACAGAAAGCGAAATTCTTGGATGCAAGAGAAAAGGAAAATGTATAGAGAGAGAGAAAGAGAGAGAGAGAGGGAAAAGGGGGAGAGGGAAAAGGGGGAGGGGAAGCAGTCTCTGCTGACTTTGTGCTGCGCTTTGAAGTTGCAGCGCTGGGAGCAGCGGTCATAAATTTCCCGGAGTGAGCGACGGGAGTAATAGATGCAGCTCTCAACCACGGGCTTTTTCAGCTCACGTGGCATCCATTAGCACCCAGGAAGCTCCCTCCTGCCCCCACCAGCTTCCTTCAAGACACCCCCTATTTCCAGATCCAGATATTCACTGCTACCCTTGGCCTGCGGCCCAGAAATATTCCCGACGAAGCCACGGCCCACGTCTTGCATGTTCCCTCGTGTTTACACAAGCCTCGGAGGCCACACGTGTCCGGGGACATTCTGAGGGACACGCTGGGTGAGAGGAAGCTCTGCGGTGTGCCGAGGGGCTGGAACTCAGTCTCTCCGAGTCTCAGTGGCCTCGCCTGGGCCTCGGGCAGTGACTGACAGTGTCCGGAGGTTGCAGGGACGGGGTGAGGCAGCTGGAGGGCGGGGAGGGGCGGCCGGGCACTGAGTGTCTGGTCCGTGCTGGACCCTTCTGACCCGGACGAAGAAAGTTTGGAACAGCCCGATCTCACCCCTGCCTGCTCGCTTGTCCGAACTTTGCCTCTGCGTCCTAAAGCAGTGGCTCCCAACCTTCTCTGCGAACCAGAGCGCCTGGGGCTCTTTTGAAATGCCGGTGCCCAGGCCCTGCCCCCACGGATTCTGGAGAAGGGCCCGGTGGCTGGAATGGCTCCGAGCACCCCAGGTGACTCAGATGTGCAGCCAGGGCGGAAAGCAACTTCCTTCAGAAGCCATCCCACCTAGAGGTGGCCGAACCTGGCAGTCTGTTCACCTGGGGACAGCTGCCTTCTCCCCACCCTCCGTGCACTGACCCGGAAGCGCTAGAGAAAGCGCCTTTGAACCTGCAGTTTGAGGTGTCCTTTGAGTCCTTCTAAGTGCAACTGAGACATCCCTTCTGCCGGGAAAGTTTCCTTGATGCTCCAAGTCCAGGCTGGGGAGCCCTCTCCTCCGCTCCCACATTCCCCTGCGGGGCCCCCGATCGTGCTTCCTCCTTTCCTCTGTGTACTGACCTGCTGTTTGTGCATCTCTGCTGGCCTCCAGGGCTCAGCGTCATTTCCGTGGCTTCTAGCTCAGTGCCTGACACATAGCAAAGCCCCAATAAGTCCACTGGGGACGAATCAGTGGTTAGGACACCTTGATCTCCCCATTCCTGCTTCCCACATTGCACCCTGGCAAGACCCAGCTACTCCCAGTCTCTTCGCACGCTTTTGGCAAATGCAGTGCCCTCTGTCTGAGGCCACTTGGAGGTGACGCTCCCAGGGTTGGCTGACAATGCTCACCTCCAGGTGACAGAGGCAGGAAGGAGAATAACGGGCAGAGGAAGCCTTGGGTTTCCTGTCGCCCACGAATGCTGTGGGGGCTACTGTGTCTATGACGGAACAGCCATCCTGTCCCCTCCAACTCCACGACTGATAATGACGCAGCGTGCTCCCAGGGAGGGAGCGTGGGCTTGGGAGTTGGAGAGCCTTGAGTTTCAGTCCTCTCCCTTCCTCGCTGTGTGATCTTGGGAAAATCATTTAACCTCTCTGAGCTTCAGTCCCGACTTCTTCAGCACGGAGGTGACAACGTTCAAACCTCAGGGCTGCTGTTAGGACGGACTGACGTAACAGGGGACGTCTCATAGGTTCATACTCTTCGTTAGGTGTCACGCTAACTAACCCCTTGAAGCTGAAAGCTCAGTGAGGAAGGTGTTAGAATGCTCTCCATTTTACAGGAGCAGCTGAAAGGTCAGAAAGTTTGAGTCACTTGCCTGATGTCATCAGCCACTTATTAGTGGAACCAACACCCCATGGCATCTCAAGTATTTGCAAAGTACCCGGCCCAGACGCCTGGGACATAGTAAGTGCTCAATAAACACTCATTCCACTCCCTCCAGGGCTCCTGCATGCAGAACTCACACCCCACTCCCTTGGGGTTGGGGGGCTGTGGGTTCTTGGGGAAAATCAAACATCTCAGGTGCTGATAACAAAGAACATCGGAGTTCCTCTTCCCAGGAGGAAGAGTTTCTCTTGCGCATCAGCACTTACCCCGGGCATCGTTGCTTCTGCACTCGAATCCCTAAGCACAGCCGAGAGAGACCCAGAAGGGTTTTGCTAGTCAGGCTGGGACCGGCTAATGGAGAAGGGGGTGGACGCTGCCCGCCCCCCTCACCGCCCGGGTCGATCCGCATTGATCCCCGTTCGGCTGAGCGAGGACCGTCTTTCAAAGTTTATTCTGGTGTCAATTTTTATAGTTCCCCCACAGATCAATACCGTGCAAAAACATTAAGGCAAACTTTGTGAGAGCCGATCGTTCAATATGAGTTTTATGAATGGCTCCCGGCCCTGGCTCTAAGCATTTGGAAGTAAGTGGTACCTTTAATCAGATGAGTGATAGGAGCCAGTCAATACGGCTGCTCTCTCAGCTCTTGGAGGAGAAAGGGCGCTGCTCCTGACTCCGTTTATCAAATGCGTTTTGTTTTCCTCCGTTGGACCACCTGGCCTGGGGTCATGGTTAAGAGCTCAGACCTGATGGTAAATAAACCCATTTTTAAATATGGAACAAGGAGAGAACACGCATCTCCCAGCGAAATGGTCAATAAGTATAAGCGAGCAGCCTGTCCTTACTAGTCGTCACGCGAGTGTCCACTACAACCGAAAGCGGAGATTTCTGTTTTCCGTGCCCGTCTGCTGGGCAGCCGTGGGCCGACAAGGGTGGCTGAGCCGGGGTCTCAGACTCTGCTGCCGGAGACGAAGTCGGTTTCAAGTTCGTCTGAAGGGCAATTGCGAATTGCGAGGAAAAGCCCGCGTGTGCACGCGGTATGACTCAGCAGTCATGCCCCTCTGTACGCGGCGACACCGTGCACCAGGTCTGTCCGGAAGCAGTCCAGCGGTGGTTAATGTAATGAGAGTGCGCGGCATCGATGTGACCTGGCAGCCAAGGGCAGTGGCGTGGAATGTGCGTGTGTGAACAATGACGACTTCACTGTGCTAGTCAGTGGGGGCGGTAGACGCCGTCGAGTGAACCTGGGTACTGTGTGGCCGCTGCACTAAAAAACGACTGAGCAGAGCAACGAATCTACATCAGATTTTGCATCAAACCTGAATATTCCTCCGCAGAGACTATCTGGACGATTCAGAAGGCGTTCAGGGACGACGCAGGGAGCGCAATGCAAATGAAAGTGCGGCACAGGCACCTGGAAGGCGGTCGAGAATCTGCCGAGAGCGGCCCGCGGCCCGGACGGCCCGCAGCAGGCAGCGCACCTGAGAGCGTGGACCTGAGAGCGTGGACGTGCTCGGGCTGCAGTCACCGAAGATCGGCGGCTGGCAGGGCGAGAACTAGAAGTGACCCAGGGATTCCCAAACCCACTGCGTCCGAGACTCTGACGTGGGACCCTGGCATGAAACGTGGGGTGGCAAAGTTCGTCCCACGGCGCCTGCTCCCAGAGCAGAAGGGACGTCGCGCTGCAGTTGGCCAAGGACTGGATTTGAACCGCTACCGACGCGGCTGGAGGAACCGTGCAAGGTCCCCAGGTGCCTGCTTTGAAGGGGACCGGGGCGCTGTTGTCCTTCGTACAATGTTTCCTGTGTCTTCTTCAATAAACGGCTCCATTTTGCATAGCGTGCGGCTGGATACTTTCCGGACAGACCTCGTCTGAGAGGCTCTGACACGTACGACTCGATGCCAACAGCAGCATTAGCAGATAGACAGGAGATAACAATGTGGGCGAGTAACTGTAAAAATTGGGATGGTGTTCATGTCCTGTCTCGGAGGGAGGGAAATGGGGAAGAAAGAGCTGCATGGAGGGTTTGCATTATGTTAGCCGCCATGCGGTGCAGTGCAGGTTCCCGAGGCCAGCACGCGGGTGTGGGGTCCGCCGCCCGACCCTGGCAGGAGCCTAGGACGCAGGAGGTGCTCAATAAGTATTTGTGGGATGCGTGGAGGATGAACTTAAAAACTCTGGGTCTTGGATACGTGGGACCCTTTCGTTTTTCTCTGTGATTTTATTTGCTCACAGTATTTTGGGCGGGGGAGAGGAGGAGGAGCGGGAGAGAGCCAGACGGGCCTGGTTTCAAATCCCGGCTCTGCTAATTCACGCGGTCTTCTGCCGAGTCTGCGTGTCACTGACGTGTGATGAGGAGCGTGGTGACTCTGTGGAGGGGCGGCAGGATGGCCCCGGGGGAAGCGGACGGAGAGCAGTGACGTCCGGTATCTCTACTCTGCACTGTGCGTGCATGATGGCTCACCCACGATCCAAAATGCCGACGCGTCGCCGAACCACCTCCGCCGGTTTTAAAAGCCCCTGAGTGGGGCCTGCTGCCAGCCAGTTACTTCAGACTCTGGGGTGGGTGGGGAGGTGGCAGCATTTCCCATAACCTCTGCAGGTGAGCCTGATGCCCGCCGAGGGCGGGGACCCCCCTCTGGGTCGCCGCACCCTGCACGGGGGGACCGGGCATCGTTTTGTTCATCCCCCGCTGCCTGGTACCTGGCCCACAGCAAGGGACGGAGTGAAGATTTGTCAAATAAAAGAGGGAGAGAGAAAACACAGCCGACCCTCATGGGTCTCCTGTGAACAGAGCGTGTCTGCCTCTCCCCAGCAGACAGAGACACTGAGGGGCAGCGGTCTGTCCGCACCAGCCACGTGCGGGAGAGGAGAGGGGTTTGGATCCGACCCACCACGCCGGAGTCCCCGTGGTCTCCCTCTCCACCCGAGTTTCGGGGCCGAGGGCTGGCCCAGGAGGGCCGGACGGTGCCGGCTTCGCTCTCGTGGCCTCCGCGGTCTCGTGGGCGAGAGAAGGTGCCTTCTCGGAATGTGGGGGAGAAACCCAAGACTCTCCGCCACTTCCCTCGCGCTGCCCTCAGCACATTTTCTATTTCGAGTCCCTGGGACGTGCCAAAGCCATCGGAGGACACAGCGTCCCCATCTCCGAGGGGGACCTGCAGGAAAACGGGCGGTTCCGGTCCAGCGCGCGCCCTGGCTGTGGCCTGAAAACCTTCATCGGGCACCTCCTGCCGAGATCTAGGAAGTGCTGTCCTCCCAACGTGCAGAGTGGGTGTCAGAACCCGGGAGGAAACCCCAGGAACCTTAGAGAAGAAATTTCCACTTGCTGAAGAAATGCCGAGTCATCCTGCCCTCGGGTGCCTGCGGAGGAGAGAGCCGGGGGGGGGGGGGGGAGTGGACGTCGACAACTCCGGTTCGGGGACTTGGACTCGGAACTGGAGACAGTTTCAGAAATCCCTAACTGGTTTGTTTTGCTTCCATTTCCCTTTTTAAGTGTGCACCAGTGTAACGTGTCATGAGAATACAGGTCTCAATACGTCTAAAAGAGCTCTTTCAATGAGTGTGAAATAAAAATGCTAAGTGAGTCAGGAAGCGTGTATCGAAGTCACATGATAGCGTTGCTTCTTCCTTCCTTGAAAGATATGAAAAAATGGCACATCCTGGTGGTATCTCGGACTTCGTGAATTATGGTTGTTGGCAATCTCCTGGAGGGTGCTGGTTGGCCAGCCGACTTGATTGACAGGGTTGATTGACATCTCGTCACCTACTGGGCTTAGTCATCGCAGTATCCAACAACCAGTCAAATTCGCTGTTATCGAACACCTACAAGTGCTGGGTGCTGGGTGGCCCCGGCGTGGGGAAAACAAAAGCAATGAAGGGACATTGTCTCTTCTCTGGGGATCAAAGTCTCCAGAAGGCTCTACAACAGGGCGACGCAGCTGGCCTTTAAGGCTCAGGCGTGAGGGTTGCGAGTGTAAAGACAGACAGGGAGAGAGGACTTCTGACCAGGGGACGGCACACCCTGAGCGGAGGTGTGTGATTGTGTCTGCACACACATGGAACACTCCTGCACCTCCCCGGAGGCCGCCGAAGGGATGGCGGCCACCTCCAGGCCCCGGCTGCGTGTTTGTGTGTGTGCGCACGTCTGTCTGTGTGTGTGTGGGGAACACACGTGCAAGTCTGCATGACTGTGAATGCAGACAGTTGCATAAAGGGGCGGGGATGTCTGTCTGGGGGAGCAGGTGGGGGGGTGAGCGGTGTTTCAGTGCCGAGCCCCGTCACCTGCGGCAGCGGGTTAGGGCACGAGGCTGCATCTGCCGCGTGGGTAAGCTGCGCGGGGCAGGCATGTGCAGAGTGCGAATGCTCACGTAGGTGTGGTTTGTGGGGGGTGTGTGTGTCTGCCCGTCCGCACTGGATTTCTCTGGAGTCCCAGTCCCGGAGAGCAGGAGCGTGTCCTGTTCCCTGCTCACTGTGTCTGCGCGTGCGTGGGAGGGGGCTTGGCGGGAAACAGGTGCCCACGGACTTCACGCGCGAGAGAAGAGTCAATCAGACGAGCGCTGTGCAGAGGGTTAGAAGGAGGCGATATACATGTGGACGAGGATGCGGGGCCATGGAGGCGGTCGTGCACTGCGGGTGGGAATGTAAAACCGTACAGCCACCCTGGAAAAGGGGTAGTTTCTTGTAATGGTGTATTTCCCCTCCGACCCAGCAGCCCCAGCCCAGGGCTCCACCCAGGAGACATAAAAACGCAGGTCCCAGCAAAGTCCTGGACACGGATGCCCAGAGCACCTTGAGTCACGCTGTCCCCAAACTGGAAACATCCATGTGCCCATCGACGAACTGGTAAATGGCTAAGGGAGTGAATACATTTATTGCATAAAACTGCTCATCAAGGGTATGGGACAGGCACGTGACCCAGCCCTGACCCTGACGGCGTGGACACGTCTCTGAAACATCAGGCCGAGAGTCAAGCACCGAAGATGAGCCATCGAAATGCCATAGGAAGCAAACTCCATGGACAGAGAGCCGGTTGGGAGCGTCCAGAGCCGGGGGCGGGGAGACGGGAGGATCCCTTCCAGGAGAGGGAGCTACTTGGCATTCCTACTGCAGTGAGTTCTGTTAGCGGAGGGTGAGCCGGCACCGAAGTTCATCCAGCGGCGCCCTTGACGTCGGTGGATTCCCTTGTGTGTGAACTAGACCTTTGCACACTGAAACGGAGGGAGCCAGGAGCACGGCGTGACACAGAGTGCCTGGGGCTGTTGCAGGCGGGGTGGTCTGGGCAGGCCTCTCCAAGGAGGTGCCATCGGGTGCCGACACCAAGGACTGGGCACACGCTGGCTCCTCCCTCACCGGGTGCCTCGTGTGGCTTCCTGAGTCCAGAACATTCCTGGGCTCTGCGTATCTTCCTCCTGGGCTTTTCTTTCTTAAGTGAGATGCACTGTTTCCTGGATTCCTCGCCCGGGGTCACCGGCGCAGGTCCCCTGGCCAGGGTGTCCTCCAGCCCGGCCCTCCCCCGTCATCGCTGTGTCGGTGCCGGTGGAGATCAATGGCGCATCACCGATGAGAAGCGGCGTGTAAATCACCGCGGCTTCGCCGTGACCCCAGAAATCAATGTTCACACATTAGGGTTATTATCTCATTAGGAGACTTCGACGGGTGGCCAGCAGAAGCCGGGACGCCACACCTGGGGGCCCCCTGCCTCTTCCTCCTGCAGGGACAGAGCGGCCGAGGGGCAGGGGCCTGGAGAGAGAGTGGTCTCAGAGGGGCTCTCCCACCACTGCGGTAGAAGGTGGTCCACAGCGGGCCATCCCGTCCTCAACCTCCCGTCATAAGCCCCGAAACTTTATTCGAGTCTTTAACCAACCGCCAGGACTTGATTCTGATCGCGTGGCTGTCTGTCTTTCTAGAGCTGGGCTGATGCCCGTTCACCACTTGTTTCCCTCCACATTTATTGAGCGCCGATGGTGTACAAACACAAATGGAGGGCAAAGGCCGCCAGCCTCTAAAGACCTTTGACCTGGAAACTCCTTCTCATCCTTCATGCGAAGGAATGGGCGTGCGACCTTGGCCGAAAGGATGCTCCTGACAGCTTTGTGTTGTAGTGGACGAAAATGGCCCACTATTCGCCCGTGGGTGATAGGCCGAACGGTCGCTCCACGGTTGGTCCGTGCAGAGGACCCCTGGGCGGCCCCTGCCCGTGAACTTGTGCAGCAGGTGCTGCTAACCGAGGCCAGGGGAAAGGCTGTGATGGACAGGAAAGGAAAAGAGAGTGTGGAACTGTGTGCAGTGTATGCTTCCGGCTTTGGTAAATTTTACAGTTTGAAAGTTTATAATCTCACTCTGGTAAGTGTGCTTTCCGGAGTTCATCCCCTTGTCATACCTGTTTATGTAGTCTCTGCATTGTACAGCCACTCGCTAGAATTAACGTGCACACACACACACACGTGCCTATAGGGGTGCGTGTGTCCGCTGGGTGTAGGGGTGCGGTGGCGGCTGATCCCAACACCATTCTTGCTGTCACAGAGCTCGCATGCCAGGACGTCTATTTAAACAGAAAAAACGCACAGCGCCTCGACAGTGGCCGCCTCTGGTGGTGGGCTCTGTGGATGTTACATAGCATTGTCCACATACATGTACCATACATGTTTAGAGTATGCTATGTGGTATGACAGCCACATCCGTGTTCATACGCGTGTCTCTGATTTCTAGCTTCTGTTGCCTCCCCACGCGTGTGTGTCGGTTCCCCAAGCTCTCTGACTTTAGACACAATGAAGACACGTTACCAAGTGAATTAAACGTCAAGGTTAATGGCTTCCAGAAGGTGAGGAAGACACACACACAAATGCAATACGCAGACACAAATCACAGAAATGTGCTCGTCTCCGAGAAAATGCAGACACCGCATGCACAGACACACCCACGTGACCACGCAGCCTCGTGCCACGGCTCCGGCAGGTCTTCAGTGGTTCACGTGGACACGCAGACACACACCTGCACGCCCATCTGTGCGTGGAGACAAACACAGCCGGCCCGAAGGCCTGCAGCGCCCCCCCCGCCGCCCCCCGTGTGCTTCTGTCAGGGCTGGGCTCCCTCCTGCCACCACCTGTCACTTGTCTCTTGGTGAGAGAGGCTGGGGACGTGGTGGGAATTCGGGGTCTGTTTTCCCAGACACCCAGCTCTGCGTCTGCAGCCCCACGTGGCCCTTGGAGCCCAGGGCAGCAGCCCGGCTTAGGCGGGGAGACCGCGGGCCGCCCAGCTGCAGCCGGGGCGCCGGGCCTCCAGTCTGCACACATGGGCGTCTCGGGGCCCCAGGGCGGCCGCACGGAATCTCTCCTGCCCTCGGAGTCGGCCGGGAGGCCCAGGGGAATGCGCTTGCTGAGATTTCTAGAGCTTCCTATTTGCCGACACGATCCAGTTCCCACAAATCCCAAAATAGAGTCCCTGGCAGAGACGTGAACTCTGAAATGCAGAGACAGCTGCAAAGAAAAACAGTGGAAAGTGACCGGCAGGAGAGCTGTCTGCTTTCGCCTCGAGTCTCCGAAGGATCCCTCGAGCGGGCAAGGGCACGCAGGGGTCAGCGCTCTCAGGGCCACCCCCCGCCTCCCGACAGACGGAAAGTTACGCCTCGTTGAGATGTGGAAAGTCGCGCAGAGAGCTCCTGGGAAAGGCAGGAGGCCTTTTCCTTTGGGGAAAAAAAAACCACATTTGCCGTTTCTCTGCCCTCCCTGGAAGTGCCTTTCTGAGTCTAACTGAAAGCCCCCCCTATTACAGCTGTGTTTCGTCCTTCTCCTCTCGGTCCCTTTGGCTTCCTCCTCTTCTGAGTTAAGTTCGCTCTCATATTCCAGCCAAACACGTCAAAATAGTCTTTTTGTATATATTTTTGCTAACCATCTGCTCTGGGCAAGGCACTGTGGTGGGGCACCGGAGAGCTGGATGTGGACCTAGCCTTCAAAGCCTTCAAGATGACAGCGATAAAAATACCGGGTCTGCCCTGGCTGGCGTAGCTCAGTGGATTGAGCCCAGGCTGTGAACCAGGCGTCGCAGGTTCGATTCCCAGTCAGGGCACATGCCTAGGTTGCAGGCCATAGACCCCAGTAACCACACATTGATATTTCTCTCTCTCTCTCTCTCTCTCTCTCTCTCTCTCTCTCTCTCTCTCTCTCTCTCTCTCTCTCCACCTCCCTTCCTTCTCTAAAAAATAAATAAATAAATAATCTAAAAAAAAAATACTGGGTTATCAGACAATAAGAGAAAGGAAGCCAAAGAGAAACAGAATATTTAATGGGGTGTGTTTTTTTTTTGAGTGCTTACTAGGTGCCAGGCTCTGATCTTAGTAATTTGCAAACATTATCTCCATCTCAATAACAACTTCGTAACCTAGTCACTGCTGTCATGTTGATTCTACAGGTGAGGAAACTGAGGTACAAAAAGTAGAAGAAACTTGCCCGAGGTCTAAGGGCCAGAAAGGAGAGAAGCCAGGCTCGCAGTCCTGGGAAAGGTACTGAGTCGCTTTCTAGGCCCCGCTGGCTTGGACACACGGCTTGTTTGTTCCCCGAGCCTCAGTGTCCTCATCTGTAGAATGGGAATCATGCCCGGATTCAGGTGAGGATCAAATCGTGTGTTTGTAGAGTGTTGCATAGGGTCTCCTGACCCACAGGGACTATTTGTCATACCCAAAGTGAGGATGATTGTATCAGGTCATTATTGCTGTGTAACAAACCATCCCGAGACCGAACCATTTATTGTCACAAGTCCTGGAGTCAGCTGGGTGTCCCCCCCGGTCTAGACCGGACGTGCTGTGTGGTGTTTCTGGTCTCTAGACTGGGGCTCACCCGGATGTCGCGCAGTGGGCCTGCCGTTGGCTGCTCTGGGTGGCCGTGGCTGTAATAACCGGCTCAGCTCCTTGGCTGAGTGATAGATAAGACGGGACCTGTCTGGTCCTCCGGCAGGAGAGCCAATTCTGGTGGCAACCACAGGGCTTTAGAGAGTGCCTTGAGGGAAGCCACGCCCAGTCTCCCACAGATGGCAAGTTGTGCAGAAAGACCAGGAAGAAATACTGGAGTGAGGTTTTTTCAGGCGTCTGCTCACTCATACCGAGTGCGCTACCATTCTGTTGGCTGGAGCAAGTAGCATGGCCGAGTCCGGAGCCCGAGGAGAGGACCAAGTGGCGGACGAAGAGCGTGGCCTCAGGGAGGCCAGTGGTGCAGCCGTGTGATAATAATGAACACCTACGGGCACTCCTTATGCAGTGGGCCCCTGCCCCGCTCAGACTGGCAGGGGTCATGGTCACGGTCATTATTAATAGGTCCCTGGAAGGTGCTCCAGAACCACGAGGGAACAGAGCCAAAGGAGGCTTCTTGCAAGAAGACTCATTTCACCCGGGGCCTGGAGGCCAAGCATGACACAGAATGTGGGTCGGCGGCAGTTGGGAGAGAGAAGCATGCTGGGTGGCGAGAGCACCCTGCGTGAGGACAGGAAGGCGGGGAGACTCCGCGAGATGCCCACGGGATGGCAGCGGGAGAGCCAAGCCGCAGGGAGGCAGGGGGCCCGAGAGCGGGAGCACTGGCCCCAGGAGACGGCACGGAGGTTGCTGCGGGAGAGGCAGCTGAGAACAAAGGAGTGAGAGAGAGGAGACGGAGCCCTGAGAAGAGTCAGCTGATGTGAGGGTAGGAGGTCTGGCGGGAACCAGATCCAAGGAAGAGAAGGCGCGAGGGAAGCCCAGAATCATCTTCGAAAACGCTTAGCAGTGAACAGAACGCCATCAGCATGCCCATTTTACAGGTGCAGAAACTGAGGCTCAGAGGACTTGGGAACAAGCCCAAAGTCCCCCACGGAGTACCATGGTCGAGCTGCAGCTGAACCATCACACCCTCCAAATCGACTCAACAGGTTGCTTTTCTTTCGAAGGGAGGGGCTTGGAAACAAGTCATACAGGCTCAGATGGGAAAGAGGACAGGAAGGTGCAGGCAGGAGGGGGCGGGGGTGAGGGAAACCACAGGTGATGACATCACCACTGTGTCCTGCGGAGACTGACGCATCTCGGGGCCCTGCTCCCTCCAGAGGTTTATTGAGAAACGTGCTGTGGAAAGCCCCCTCTCCCAGGGCTCAGCGCCCCCGGTCCTGCAGCTCCTGGGGCAGCGTGGAGACCCAGGAGCCTCAGCCCAAGCAGCTGAGATGGAGGGAGGCCCCTCCTTTCCCTGCCCCCTTCTCCTGTCCCCAGCTGCCCCCAGACACCAGTGCCCCTGTGTGCCACCTCCCCGGCCAGGGCTCAGAAGCCTTGTGTCTCTCTGTCCACAGCTGGGGCATGCTCTTACTTCAGTCCCCATCCTTGAAAAGGGACAGACCTCCGGGTAGAGGGGAGGGAGGGCCTGCAGCGGGCGGGCTCGGCCACCCAGCGTCAGACGGCTCTGCGGGATTCCTTCCTCTCTGCTTTTCGCTGCGTGTCACGGTGACAGAGACCAGCCCAGGCCTGGTGCGTCTGGAGACTGTCTGCCCCAGCCTTGCCCAGAACACCCCAGGGCAGTCCTCCAACGCCAGAGGCAGAGATCACAAGCAGCCAGCGACGGGGTGGCCACTGGCCGGGCAGCTAAGAGTAATAATAACAGATTATATTGTTTACTGCACTTCGAAACTGGGCTCTTTGCAAACAGTGCCTGTTTAATCCTTACTTCATCCCAGTGAGGGCTTTCTCCTAGGTTCCTTTCTATAGATAAGAAAGCCGAGGCTCAGAGAGGTCAAGATAGTTGACCCTGAGCACACAGCTTTAAGGGGCGGAGCCAGATTCAATGCCCATTCTGATTGGTTCCAGGGTCTGACTGTTGCTCCGTGCTTCCAAGCCTCTCCTGGTTGGTGACTCTGAACACTATTTTTCCTTCTTGTCCCAATACCAGCCGCCATCTGAGCCATGAGCAATGACTGTGTACAGCCATTAAAAGGCCACTCAGGCCACTTTGCCCTGCCCCTTACTGGCCTTTGTGTGGGTGGGTCAATATGATGAATGCAAATACATGCAAATGACCTGCCGAATTGCCTGTAGACTGATATCTCTCACAGTTTAGATATGTAAATGCCACCTGTCAATTCATAAAACCTGCATTGTTACCACTATTTGTTTTCTTTGAACTCGATTTACTTTTCCGAATTTAAATAAATGCACCCCAAAAGAGAAAAATTGAAGTCAGTACCATCAATAGAAAACTACTACCACTGACCATAAATAGACGTGAAACCTAGAAATAAACACAACAAAAACGGTACAATGGTTCTAAATCTTAGCTGGGGTAGCACAACCTTCCTAAAGCTTTGAGTGGGAAGGCTCCTCTCTCTCTCTCTCTGTCATTTAATTAAAAAAAAAGAATAATATAATCCTTTACACAACAAATTACGTTACAGGCCTGGGGGTCATTTGAGGTCTCGGGGGTGAGGGCTACGTCCCTTTCGGGGGGCTCTGGAAAGAACGGGGTCCTTGCTCATCCAGGTGCTGGCGGAGTCCAGTTCCATGTGGCTGCCATCTACATTTCTCGGTGTGCTGTCCACTGGAGGCCACTCTTCCGTCCAGGAGGGTCGATGACCTGTGGCTGGTCCTACTTTTTAGGACCAGCCACAGGTCATCGACCCTGCTCATGCAGCCGTCTTGCTGGTTCTCCGAGGCCAAGGCCGTTCTCAGACCTCGGGGACTCATGGGATCGCGTAGGTGCTGTCCGGATGATTCGGACAGTCTCCCTGTTGCGAGGGTTCAGCCTTCGTCGCCCCGCAGAGTCTCCCGCGCCAGGTGAGGTGTATGTCCACAGGTATGTGCATCCTGGGGGCTGTTCCTCTGCCTGCCGCAGGGCACCGGCACCGCACAGAGACCCTGCTCCTGGCAGAACCGCAGTGGGAGGGAGTGCGGGAGGGAGGGGGGAGGGAGGGAGGGGAAAGGAAAGGAAAGGAGAGGAAAGGAAAGGGGAGGAAAGGAAAGGGGAGGAAAGGAAAGGGAAGGAAAGGAAAGGGGAGGAAAGGAAAGGAAAGGAAAGGAAAGGAAAGGAAAGGAAAGGAAAGGAAAGGAAAGGAAAGGAAAGGAAAGGAAAGGGGAGGGGAGGGGAGGAAAGGGGAGGAAAGGAAAGGAAAGGAAAGGGAAGGAAGGGAGGGATGGAAGGGAGGAAGGAGAGAAGGAAGGCAGGAAGGAAGGAAAAGGAAAGGAAGGAGGGAAAGAAGGAAAGGAAAGGAAAGGAAAGGGAAGGAAAGGAAAGGGAAGGAAAGGAAAGAGGGAAGGAAGGAAGAGAGAGAGGAAGTCATGCTATATAACTGAAAGTTCTGTCTATGGACAACTAAAAAGAATTCCCAGAACAATTTCTTGCTTAGTCACGAGTCTGGCCTTGCCATTGTCTCTGCTGCCAAGCTTTGGAAGTCCTCCACTGGAGTCCGTTGTCCATTCCCTCGCCCTAGCTGCCGCGTCCGGGTCTGTCCACGCGAACCCCCATCTCAAACAGGAAGGCGGCGATGAAACGTCCCAGACTCCCCAAGAAGTTTGCACTGGAAGACGCATCTCTTTGAGGCCACCTACAGAGGCCCCCAAAACGTTCCCGGCTCAGAGCTGGCTCCTCCGGGCTCGCTTCCTGCCTGATGCCAAAGGCACCCCCTTCCGCACCGCGCACCCCACCCTGCGCTCTTCCCCGTCCCCCCTACTCCGCTCCGAGACACGTGAAGGCATTCGCCTCGCCTGGGGCCCGGGGAGACCAGCCCTGCGTGTGTGGAAGGCGTTGGGTGGCTGGCTTCTTTCTCTCACAGGCCTGGTCTCTCGCCCTTTGCTAATTACTTTGATCCTTTGCACTTTGTAAAAAAGCCCCACAACACCAATTGGCCCCCTCTGGCTTTAACCTTGCAACCCAGTTGGCCCTTGTAAAAAAAAGTGGGGGCGGATGGGATGCCAGAGAGAGAGGCCGGGCAGGAGCGTGTCCAGGCGCCCACGCTCCCTGGGCCTGCGCTGGCCCTTTAATGATGTCCTCCCAGGACCCTCACAAACAAGGACACATAAAACCCCTTTTACAGGATGGCAGGGCTGCGTGCAGGATCGACCCCATGAAGCGCCGGTTCATTTGTGAGTTCCTCGGCCTGTTCGCAGACTTCCCTGCCAGAGAAGGCCTTCTGCACCGGCCACCCCATCCAGCTCCCACAGCCCCCCCACCGGACGGCCCCCTGCCCCACTCCCAGCCCTGCCCTGTCCTGCCCTTGGCAAACCCTCGCTCTCATCTGCTCTCGCTCCTCCGCCCCATGCTGGGCAGCTACAGACCCAGCCGAGTGCATCTACCACCTGGGGAGATAGAGTGTGGTTTGTGGGACTTCTGAGGCTGGGAGTTAAAAAAAGAAAAGAAAAGAAAAAAGAAAAAGCCAGTTGAATGAGATGAGAATCGAGAATGCAGAGAGCTGGGTGCAGGCTGGGTGAGGGGAGCCTCTGCAGGGACCTCCCGCCAGCCCTTCAACGGCCCTTCCTGCTCCGGCAGATGAGACCCAGCTCACGGCGTGGTGGTGGTGGCGGCGGCATTCTCGGAGCGATGAAAGTGGCAGAGGCCTCTCGAAGCCTGGGCACAGGCTGCCTCCCGCTTCTGTCCTGTGTTGTCCGCCAGAGCAAACCACCAGGCCAGCGGATCCAAGGAGGAGGAAACGCGGTCCCGGGCTGCACGGGAGACGCCGCGGCTGCACGGGAGACGCCGCGGCCGCACGACAAAGAACATGCACCCACGCTGGGCCGGGGAAAGCCTGTGGGCATTTTGCAGTCGACTGCAGTCGACTTCCCACTGCTCCCCAGGAGCAGATCCTGGGGGCCCCGGGAAATGAGGGAGTCTGTTGTCCAAGAACTGGTGAGAAGCTGGGCCCCACGCAGTCAGGAAGCTTTAAGCCACCAGTGCCCGGGGCGGGGGGGGCAGGGGGGGTGCCTGGTGAGCCTTAGAGTGGCAGACAGCAGGGTGTCCAGGTAACTTCCCAATTCCCAAGTGCACAGCCTTTGTGGAAAAAAAACCCGTCCCGGAGGAGTTCCCGTGGGTCTAGTGGCTTTGGGGAAGTGCTCCTGAGATAACGTAACACCTGCGGATTTGCATCCGCCGCGTGCTGCTGCGGGGGTGGGGAGAGATACAGGGGGGAGCTTTAGGGGCTGTTCTCTCCGAGCAGGCCCCCGCCCAGAGGTCAGGTCAGCCGCGTGGCCGATACACTGCTCCAGCAGGAGAGGTGCTCTCGCTGTAGGAACCGACTCCCAGAGTGTGTCTGCCGGGGGAAGAGCTGAGCAGTGACGTTTATCAACTTGGCGACAAATGAAACAGCCACCGACATCCCTCCCACCCAGAGGCCGGTGCCCCGCCGCACCCCCCACCCCCGCCCCCGAGGGGTGGTCTGGGATGTTTCCCTCCGGTCGTTCTCCCATCCACATGTATTTTCTTTCTGTGGTTGAGCTCACCCAAGTTTCTGTCGTTTTTTTTTTAACTTAACATTAAACCAGAAGCATTTTTTTTTAAAAAGATCACTCCAGTGGTAGCCCGGTGTTCGGCCATATGGGTGTAATAGTTTGCCTGATAACCGCCCCTCCCCTAAGCTGGATATTTATCCTTTGGCATCAGAGCTCCTCGACCCTAAGAGAGTTGGGTTTGTTTGGTTCGGTCGTTTTGTGCCGGAGCAGCAAGGTCACGGGGTAATTGACGGCATCGGACTCCTTCCCCCTCGTGTTTGTCCGCCCGTGGCGGCACGGTGAGCAGGACGGGGACGGAACGATCGGGCCAGTTCCCGTTTCCAGGGCTGGGGTCCCGGCCGGCGGCGGGAGGAGGAGGGTCCCTCCGTGTTTGCAGAGAGAGTGTGCTTGTTTGTGGTCTCGCCAAACTGCACGCGGGGCTCAGGTTTGGCTGGGTCCGAGGTCTCACTCGCGGCTGTGAGATCCTCTCCAAACCACAGGCCAAATGACTGCGTTCGGGGACTCTGCATCATGTATCTCTCTCCTCTTTCTTACCTACCTCGGCTCCAGAAATCATAGAAGAAAACCTATTATTAGTAAATGGGTTTTCTGGTTTTCCAGAGTTGAGAGAGCTCAGGAGAAGGAGGGGGAAAAAAAAACCCAAACCCATAGCTGGTGCGGAATTTAGCTTGAGTGTAGTTATTTTTTTTTTCCCTCTTGGCCTGGAGGGGACTTTTCCACGCTTCCTGGAGAGTGTTGCCGAGTCTGATCCGAGGAAGCGAGAGGTTAGCGCACAGTGTGTGGGCCTGCTGAGTTCTCTCAGGCTTGCATCATGGGAAATCGGGTCCTGGAGACCTCCCCGATTTCTCCGTGTTCTTCAGTGCCTTCAGGGCACAAGACTCTGAACCTCAGTTTCTCCGTCTGTGAAATGGGGACGTGTCATAAGGAAACAAAGTAAGTTAGCAGGGTACATGCCGGGCTCTGTTCTCATGGAAACCCTTTCGCTTCTCCTCGCTGCCCTGTAAAGTAAGTCCTGTGGGGACCCCGCGGCAGATGAGGGAACTTCGGTCGGCAAGGTTGTGGAAAGCACCGTGTACAGGTCTGGTCCCCGGTGGGCCCTCAGGACAGCAGGCGGTCTCCAAGGTCCTGAGCCACGCCACTCACCGTGGGGGTCGGCCTTGCTCGTCTGACTGCCCGACTTCCTCCGTAGCCAGAATGCTCTGGGAGGGCAGGGTCATGGTCCAGGCCACCACTCCTCCTGTCCCTAGATTCTCATCCGGGTCCTGGCCCGGAGTGGGGGCCCTGTAAATGTTTAGTGAACGAAGTGAACGAGTGAACGAATTCCAAACTGACAGTAAGGCCTTTGCAGGAAAAGAACTCATCGAAGAAAGGGGGAGGGGCTCGTGCATGTGGACATGGGCCCTCCCCCTCCCTTGGATCCAGGCAGCAAAAGCAAATACTCTTCCCCCAGATTTGCCTAAACAGGGCCTCCTCTCGCCCTCTCTGTCCTTGTTCCGGCGAGGAGAGAGACTAGCTGCAAACCCCTGAAGCCAGAAACTCGTGGAGCGAGCTGGATCGGGGAGGGCTAAGTTAGCAGGAGGGGCCCAGACTCATGACCATATTTGCAAAACTAAAGAGATAGTAACAAGAGCAGGCGGAAGCGTCCGCAGACGTTGCAGAAAACAGATGCCGAGAAGCATTATTTACTGGAAGGCACGGATTCTAGACGTGAGAGGCAACGGGCACAGGGAGTCGATTCGGCGGGCTGCGCACAGCAGCAGCGCGCGGGGGAAGGCCGGAGTTTTAAAGGGGAGACACCAGCCTAAGTTGGTGGCAGAGCAGGATGCAGATTCAATTCGACAAATACCGAGTGTCAGCTCTGTATGTGACAGTCGGTGGGAGGCAGGCTGAGTGCAGGACAGGGACCTGCAGTCTCCTCTGCTCTTGGGGGCCTCTATCAGACAGGCAAATCAGGAGGAAGCTGGAACTCAAACAAGCCTACAGAAAATCTAGGCAACAATCTAGCCACCAGGTTCAAAGTGAAAGTACAGGGATAGGTTTGAGGACAATCAGTTATTCATTCAACAAACACCGAGCTTGTCAGAGCCATACTGTGACATGGGGCAAGGTGGTCCTTCTGGCTTTTCTACCTTCTCTTTCAGTACATTTGTATCCCTTCCTGACCCCTCTCCCTCCCACCCACATCTTAATTCTTTCTTGCCCTCTCCCCTCACACTACTTCTCCCACAATTTAAAAGCTGAGTCTCAGCTCCCTGTCAGTGGAAGCAGACATGGGGAGACTAGCACACACCGTGGTGCCAGTGACTAAATACAGCTCCGTGACTTTTGCACAATTAGTAATCAAGAGGAAACCAGCATTTGCCTTCGATCCCTCCTGTCCTTCTTGCAGGGAAACAGATCTCTAATTGCAGAATTTCCCGAACAGAGGTTTTGCTGTGGGAGGACACAGGCAGTGCAACCCTGTTTAGCTCTGGGTTTCTTGTAAGGCATTTGCTTCCGAGTCGCCAGTTCCAGCCAGCCATTTATTAAGCTCCTAAGACACGCCAGGTGCTTGAACGGAGGCCACTTTGCTTCTTCCTCGCAGCAGCCTCAGACCTGGGCCTCGGAAAGCAAGCAGGGGCTCACGGCACGGGAGAGGCGCTCGGTGTGAAGGCTGCGGCTCTCGCAATAGGACTGGAATCACTGGAAAGAAAGGCCGTGGGGTCGGGGGTGGGGGCGCTGGGGCAGGAGAGGAAGAGCCAGACAATGAGCAATGGAATCACAATGGCCGACACGTGCGAATCGCTGCACCGGGGGCCAGGCCCCGACGGACCGGCGTCTCCGCAAATTCTCACGGCAGACGTTGGGGTGGAGCTACACTGGTCTCCACCGCATTTTCTGGACAGTCGAAGACATGGTCTCTGAGACACACACAAACGAGCTCTTTAAAGCTGCCTGGGCACCGAGCGGCCCAACCAGAGCCAGCGCTGCCTCCCAGAACCACCTCCCAGAACCCCCAGGGTGGCCCACGTGAGCCTCGGGCCCTGGGGACCGCCCAGACGGCGTGGAAAGGGCAGAAGGCATCCTCAGGCCAGACGTCTGGCGTGAGGACAAGTCCTGGAGGACGGTTAGAGTTAGAACGATGCCTCATCTCTCAAGGTAAGATCTGAGTCATCAGCGTTTGGAACTCATGAAGAATCACTCTGGGATTCTCTCCCCTCGACCTTCCCACGCGCTTCACCGGTGGCGCGTTGTGGGGGCCAGAGGCAGGGGCAGGCTGGGCACCGAAGTCTCCCACAGGATCTGAATGAGACCTCGGCCCCACTGGGGACCCGCTGCTCCCTGCATCAACAAACCAGAGTGTTTGGGAGTGCTCGTTGGCTCGCTGGTTTCCATCTGTGAAATTCAGGCAGGGCAGGAAGACGGCGGTGGGACACCCGGGCCCAGGCTAAAGAGCTCCCTCCCCGCCGCCCCCCCCCGCCCACCCCCGTGTGGTGCGCAACTCCTCAGAAACCAGCTTTGCAGAGAAGTTTTCAGGAAGCTCCAGCCCAGGCTGAAGCTCCCAACCCAGCGACTCTGTGTTGAAACTCCGTCTGACACTCCGAGCTTAGTTTCTTTCCAACCACCAACGTGCACCAGCGAGTGTCTTTCAATGCCTTTCATTCCTAACAGTGACATCACCCTCTTTCTCACAGCAGAATCGGGCGCTCAGCTGGAAAGGGAGTCTGAGGGAAAACCTCAGTGGATGTGGGGAACAGTCCAGCCGCTCCCCCGGCCCCCAAGTCGAAGGCCGACTACTCACAGGCAGGGTGGATAATCTGGTATTGCCGGAGATTCCGATCTCTTGACCGAGATGAAAAGACCGGGCCGGGCTCCATTTCCCTGGCTCAGTGGTCAGGAAGAATGCGTCTCATCTCTCGGGAGCCTCGAGGGCCCCAGGCCCCGGGCGGACTGCAGCGTGCCGTGGCCTCCCCGACGCGGCCCCAGATGGTATCGCAGAACCACAGCGCCACGTCAGAGGCCCTTTGAAACCCTGCCGCCCTCTCCTCCTCCAGGTGGGCTCCCCGTCGGTGCAGGGCGGTGGAGAGCGATATAACAGAGTCGCTTGCTCAGTGAACAAATACTCATCGGGTTCCTGCTGGTCCCCAGGTCTGTGATGGCCAAGGGCGATGAGGCGGTGGACAAGCCTGACCCTGGACCTGCCACCGGAGCTCAGCAGTGGTGGGAGAGACAGACATTGCCCATTGCCTATAACAAAGTACAGCACAGTCAGCGTCACGGGGCAGCCAGGGGAGGTGCAGGGGCGAGGGGGCCTTGGCTGGGGTGCGGGTGAGGGAGGCTCCTAGGAAAGCCCCCCTGAGAGGGGGGTCAAGGAGGAGAGGGAGCCAGGGGACTGCGGTGGGGCAAAGGCTTCAAGGTCAAGGGGAAAGTCCCAAGGCAGAAGGAGGCATACTCCATGAGGAGCCAGAGAAGGAGCTGTGTGGTTGGAGGAGAGAGGCTCACGGACCAGGCCAGAGGAGAAATCTCAGCCCTCCCAGAACCAGAACCCAGGGCCCTGGGCTCCTACGTGGAACACAGTGAATGACAGAGGGTGGGGGGAATGCAAACAGAACTAAAACGTGGACCCGGCCAATGTCCAGGGCGAGAGAGTTTGCTGTGAAGGTCTCCCCGCCTCCCCTTCGAGGACAGGAGGTGTTGATGGGCACACAGTGCTTCCAGGGAGTGTGGGGACTCGGCCGCTGGACGTGCCCCAGGCACTTTTATCCGGGGTCCGCCCCTCCCTGCTGGAGCAGTGGAGGCCTGCAGGGGAGACCTGCCCCGCCGGCCCCCGGCACAGAGCAGCAGAGACCGCACGCCTGAAGAACTGCGGCCTCCTGGCCACAGGTTCTGACCCCCTTGGAGCCCAGCTGGGTGAACGGGCCGGCACACTGGGATTGGCACTCCCAAAGGCGTGGTAGGGCCAGGACCGGGGTCGGCAAGGGGGCCTTGGTTCTTATTTCAGAGCAGTGTTTCAGCTCTCAAAACGAATGCATAGAATCCATGCTGAAGAAAACGTCAAAAGTGTAAATAAAGACAGGATCCAACTCTCCGTTTCTACAACTCAGCCTCACCTGACTCACCCTCATCTCGGCCCTGGTTCCAATAAAACTTTATTGACAAAATCAGGGGGTGGGCCTACGGGACACAGTTTGTCCGTTTGAGTTTGTTAAAGTACTGCATCCAACTGTCCTTCAGCTCGATTACTGAGGTTCATGGGTGTCCCTGGAATTTTCCCTCCTCTAGCTGTAGTCCCAGCCCTGCTGTGTGAGTTCAGGAAAACAACTTCAGTCTCTGAGCCGAGGCGTCTTCCCTTGTGGTAAGTGTAGTGGTGTTAGTCCCAGGCTCCGGGGCTGTCGTGAGGATTAAACACGTACAATGTATTTCCACGGCTCACTGGCCCTGGAGACGTGGCGACTGCTCTCCTGGCTACAGTACACATCGTGATGGGGTTGATGTTGCTTTTGCAGGAGTTCCTCCAACTAGAGCTCATTCTGGGCCTTCCGGTGACACTTCAGAGGACATAGCATTTTCTAAGAAGGTGGCAACTTGCTCCCTGAGGAACAAAGCCTCACTCTGGCAACTCGGGCACCCAGAGCTGCCTGAGTCTGCCGAGACCAGAACCAGGTGCCTCGTGGGCTCCCAGAGTTCAAACCCCACCCCCCACCCCCCCCATCCCAGGGTGGCCTAGGCCCTTGCTATGAATTTGAACTTGTCCTGCAAAACTGAAGTGTTTCAGGACCCAGGCACGCAGCATTGTAAAAAGGGGCAATTAAACCTATAAAACCAGGGTTTACAGGGGAATTTATAGTGTCAGAGGCTTTTTATAGCTTTTTTAGATTAGTTTAAATAGAGGAAAAAAGAACAAGGCAAAGAAAAAGAGAGGACTTGAAACTTGAGGAGACTTGAAAGTCCAGAAAGAAGCTTTTAGGAAGCACAGAGGGGTCATAATCAGAGGCACATTTTTCCGTCCTGCTGTCTCTTGCAAATTAGAGCAAAAAAAAAAGAAAAAAAGGCCAGAATTGCTGTCTCCCACCATCTCTTTTTTTTTTTTCCCCTCGACCTCGGCTGTCTGGGACGACCTGCAGAGGCTGGGGAGAGTCCCGAGGACAGGCTGGACAAGAACGCACACTCTTGAGGACAGCAGCGGTGCCCGGGGCTGCAGAGGGCTCGGGGCCAGGGACCACCAGCCTCGCTGTGCGGGCCAGAGCTGGGCTGTAGTAGAAGTTTTTCATGGGAGCCTGGGACGCGTCCTCCTCACCCACAGGGTGGCTTCCGGCCTCAGGGAACAAGGCGCATGGAGAAAAGCCAGTGTCAGGTTGAGGTCCCTCCCACGGTGGTCTGAGAACCAGTGTCCCCCTGCCCCTCCCGGCCACCCTCCCCTTCTGTCCCTTCCCTCCAGCCTCAGTGGCCTCCTGCCTCCTTCTTGAAGGGTCGGTTTCCTCCCTGTGTCCGGACCTGGACTCAGGCTGTTCCCTCCTCCGGGAACGCCCTTCCACCATGTTTCAGGTTCCTCAAACTCGTCTCGATGGTTCGCTTCTTTGCAAAACAGCTCTCCAAGATACTGAGCGAAAGAAGCAGAATCCATAATCGTGGGTATAGTAGGCTCTCACCTGTGGGAAGGAAACACACAACACACACACACACACACACACACACACAAGATTACAGTGCTTGTAAATTTAGCAAATGTTTGAGAAAGGCTATGTGGGGAAATCGTAATAACATTTGACTCCAGGAAGAACAAATGGGTGTCTGCGCGGCATGTCACAAAGGAGACTCGCTTTTCCCCTGTCCCCGATTTTGTAAATTTTAACTTCTAGTCCGTGAGCATGGGTAACCTATTCAAAGCTCAGGAAAAAAAAAAACAGTGTTAAAAACATCTATCAACTCCCTGGCTGTGTTTTCTACCGTAGCTTTGGCGGAAACTAGGTGAAGGGCATGTAAGATTTCTCCATATTTCTTGTGACTCTTTGTGACTCTATGATTAAATCAAAATAGTGAGTTTAATTTAAAAATATTAAACTCGCTTCCTCAAGAGAACGCTCTGTCTCTCCCCCCTGCCTTCTAGACTAGTCCTACCCTGAAGGGCCCTGCCCTGACCAGCTGTGTGGGTCGGTTAAGCACACACAGCAGTAACTGTTGGTAGGCTATACTGGTGGTTACGTATTGCAAATATCGCCTCTAAATATGTATGCCTTTCTGGCCACCTGGACTCCTCCTTCAAAGGCACGTGTCAAAACTTTAATTGCATCCTTGGAGAAGTGTTCAAAGGACACCTCTCCTTTTAGACTGCAGACTCCATGAGGGCAGGCGCTAAGGCAGCGGACCCACTGCCCTATTACCAGGGCCCAGCCCGTGCCCACAACATTCACAGGCCCCGGGAAATGCCAAGTTCGTGGAAGAACGGTCACCCGGAAGAAACAGTGAGTCAGCACTGTCAGCAACAACGGTCTGAGCCCACCCAGGGCCCCCTTTTTATGCATCTAGCACTTCCAGATAAACTTCTACAAGAGATCTTGGGATTGGCTTGATTTGCTCTGTTTGGTAGCCAGCATTCCCATAGGGCTTTTTTTTTTTTTTTTCCTCCCACCATTCACCATGGAGAATCCCTATTGGCCACCATGACAGGTAAGAGTCTGACGCCCACTGAGGGGTCTCCAATCAGCTTTTCCGTAACGGCTTCCCAGGCCGAGTTCTTGTCCCCTTTTCCACCCTCCGGTTGCCTAAAATGCCACTTTTGTGGTATTTGCATTTTTGAATCTTTAGGTAGAGGGCTTTCGTTTGCTGGAATGGAACACAGAGCAGATACACGAGAGGAAGTAAAGGTCAGGGTTAAGTATAGGCGCCAGGATTTGTCCCAGGTCTGCTGCTAAGTGGGTGGTCTCCTGCTAGTAACTGAACGTCCTCACGCCTTGGGGACCTCATCTGTGAAATGGGGCTAAGGCAGTGCCTGCCTCGTGGTGCTCCCGGGAGCATTCATTGACTTAGTGCGTGTCCAGCGCTTGGACCAGTCACGGAAACTCACGGAGCACCTAACAAATGTCAGCTGAAAGCACGATTTGGAGCATTTCAGAGAGTCCTCATAGCGTGATGCCTGGTCGGTTTTCTTTCCAAAGCTGATCTAACTCAGTTTGAAATTTCGGTTCTACCACAAAAGTCGAATTCAGTTCTCTTGGTGAAGGAGCTTAAACTCTGCTATTTCCTGTCCTAATTATAGGCTTGTTTCAGCTGATGTAACCCTTGTTTTCCATTAAATGTACTCAAGAATGTCTGGGTTGATTATTTCTTTGTCTAGGTCCTTAAAAAAATTATTGAATATTTATTGAGTTCCAGGAATTCGGCTAAATGCTTAAATATGTTATTTTATTTCATCCTATTTGGTCATAATCCTGATTCTGGAATAATACTTCTCAAAAATGTATCAAGCACCAATTGTCGTATGAAGTATCTCAGCTCATTTAACCCTTGGGAGGGCCCTGTAAAGTCGAGATTGATATTATTATGGGCAAGACTAAGTGTCGAGAGAGCTCGGAGGCCGTAACTAGTATAACTGTGACCCGAACTTAGGTGCGGCTCGTGCCAGAGCCTGCAGTGTACGGCCAACCCCGCCGTCTCCACCCTGCCTACTAAATAATGATAAAATGCAAATAATTGTTGTGTGCAAGAGCAACGCATAAACTTCACACCCGACGTTATCTGTGATTTTCTGGAGGAAGAGGCTTTTACACAATTCAGGCAGATTTATGAGAGAGAGACAGAGACAGAGAGAGAGAGGAAGAGAGAGAAAGAGAGATTTCTTTTCACAAATGCACGGTGTTTCTTCCCCGCCCCCCCACCCCGGCCCACCAAATCAAAGGTTAGACTCAACTGCTGTGAACCACAGATACATCTGAACTTTAGGCAAATTTCTTTAAAGGCTATTCATCTTGCTTTTTGAAGATTAGATTAAACTTTTAAGTAGAGGGTTTAACTACTTTAAAAACTATATGAAAAGAACACATATTACTCATTTTGGGAAAATGAAATAAAAATTTAAGTAGGGCTTAGCCATTTAAAAATACTACAGTGAAAAGCGATGTATCCGTCATCTTTTTGTAAATTAGATAAAATTTTAAGTAGAGGCCTTTGCTATTAAAAACTATATTAAAGGAACGTGTATCATTCATTTTTGGAAAATGAAGTGAAAATTTAAGTAGAGGGTTTCGTTATTTAAAACATAGTGAAAAATGTTTCACTTATTTTTGGTAAATTAGATACACTTTTAAGTAGAAGGTTTAGCTATTTAAAAAAAATTGAGTGTATTCTTATGGGAGAAAAATGGATTTTTAAAAATAATGTGAATAATCGTCTTCATGTGGCAGTCCACACCCCTCATATACATCTGAGTTGTCCTTTAGGATTTTCTCATATTAGGCACGTCACCTATATCTCCCAGGAAATGGGTGGGTTAGGAGGAGAGGCTCATTTTCTGCACCCAGACATCCCGGGGCATGCCAGCATGAGGGAATAAAGTTCCAAGTATTTACTCTGGTCGTCCAGACCAGCCAAGCAGACACACAAGCAGGTTTTGCTTCTTTGCGGTTTCTAATAGCCTTCCCTTCATCCTGCACCATTTTTCCCGGGCAGGAAACCCAAAGGGACAGCAGACAGCAATCAGGAAAGAGGATTCCATCACTCTCCCTCTCGTTGGAAGTGGAATAATTCAATCAGTCCCCATATGGATGGCCTCGTCACCCAGCGAGCGCAGGGCTCGGGAGACCAAGGCGACAGAGCGTGCCTTGTTCCCTCTCTCTTCCTCCGCTCTCCCTGCAAACTAAATTTAACGGAGGAAAAATCAATCCACACAGAAAGCGGGGGCGGGGGAGTCCGGCTTATGTGCACGAGTTTTTTTTTGTTGTTGTTGTTTTTTGTTTTTTTGGATCAGAAACACAGGACTTCCCAAATCAAGTTAAGTGAGTCCCAGATGTGGACTCATTTCAAATGAAAACCACACCCCATCATCCCAGGCAGAGCCCCGCTCAAGGAAGCCGGTGATTGCGGTGTCTGATGCAAAAGGCTTTCTCTGGGGAGTCTGTCCCAGACAGCGGGGAGAAAGAGCAATGGGGCAGAGGAGGGGCTGGTATGCTTGTCCTCCCCCCCACCGGGGAGGAGGCGGAATTCAGGTTAATTAGGTTTGGGGGTCACTGGCAAGCCAGTCGGAAGACTGCAAGGCGCCTGGGCGCTGCCGAAGGATGGCTAGTGTTGAAGCTGTTCCATGTTGCGGGCTGGCTTTACTCACGAGAAAGAACCGAATCCACGATGCACACCCTGGGCAGACATGTGCTGCCAGGGACTCTATGTATAACACACACATATATGTATTTGCATGTGTGTGTATGTGTGTGTGTGTGTGTGTGTGTGTGTCCTCACAAGAAATGACAGTGATGCTCACACGGGTAGACATTCTGGAGAATTCTTGTTCTGAGGGAGAATGGTGTTACGGCAGCAAGGATGCTGAGACATGATGTGATGTGCAAATTAATCTCTTTCTTTTCAGGGCCAAGGGCTACGGGGGGTGGTGGGGGGAGCCTTTTGACAGCTTTTGAGTCAGCCATGAATTTGCGAAGCCTGGTCAGGACACTCCCGTGTCAGGCGGACTTCCTGCTCACGTGGGGCCGGACGAGGAATGCAGGGCCGTGTAACCAAAGCCGTCTCCTGGTGAAAGATCCCCCTTTTAGCGGCTGTAATTCGCATTTTCATCAATGTCATGCTGCCTGTAGATGAAAACGGCTATTTCAATGGGTTGCTTTTGTCTTCTCGTTATAGGTTTGGCTTTACATTTCTTGCCATCTGGTTCATGGAACGGAAACGTGGAAGTACTTTTACTCTCTATAGCTTCTTTCGGGGCTCCGTCGGAGGTGCAGCCTTTCCTTTTAACCCAAGTGGACTCTAGCCCCGATTTCCCCCGCCAGACAGACCATTGGGGTATTTCTGTAAGGCTCTTGCCTTTTCGTAAGCAGTCGTTTAATCCAGCCTAATTACTTGACGATGAGGCTCTCAGCTGTTGCGTCCAGGGCACACGCAGCCTCCTACCTAGCAAAGGTTCACACCGGGGCTTACTGAACTCAGTTGAGCCGGATGAGTTAATGTAGCTTTTCGATAATTCCGTTTCTCAGATCGGCCCCGTAATAGCAATAATTGCCAGCATGCATTCAATGCCAGCACTGTGCTGAGACACAATACACTTTGCCCCTTAAGCCTCATCCCAACCCTATGAAGTTATAAGGGGGCCCATTTTGCAGAAGAGGAGACTGAGGCTCAGCGAGGGGCCGAGCTGGGATTTGAAGGAATCACCGTTTACCAAGTTGCTTGCACTTCCCTTGTATCTTGTGGTGATGGTCAGGGCGCCTGACCTTGAACAAAGCCCAGACACTTGGGAGGGAGTGTGGACAGACTATCGGGGAAGGTGACAGAAGGCCATAGAGCGGACGGAGGCCCGTGACATCAGACCACGGCTGAGCACAGGCGGGGGATAGCCAAGGAGATGGACTGGGAGCTGGAGTTTGGGTATTTCTAACTAGTTCAAGCCAGGGCCCCAAACAGACAACTTTAACATGTCCTAGGTATGAAGATGTGTATCAGTTGCCTGGAGTTTCTATAGCAAAATGCCGCAAACTTAGTGGCTTAAGACAACAGACACTTACTCTCCCGGAGCCTAGAGGCCAGAAGTCCAAAGTCAAAGTGTCAGCAGGCCTGCACCCCCTCCAGAGGCTGGAGGGGAGGACCCTGGCTTGCCTCGTCCAGCTCCTGGTGGCGGCTGGCTTTCTCGGCTCATGGGCTACGTGACTCTAACCCCTGTCTCCAGCGTCACCTGGTCTTCACTGCGTCTTCTTCAGTCTCTTGTCAGGACACTTGTCCCTGGGGTTAGGGCCCATCTGGGTAACCCAGGATGATCCCAACTTGCAATCTTTACCTTAATGACACCTGTCAAGACCTTTCCCCAAACAAAGTCGCACTCACAGGTGCTGAGGGGTAGGGTGCGGACCTGCCTTTTTGGGGGTCCCCCATTCACCCACTCCGAGCTGTACCAGGGGTGTCCAACCGTGTAGCCACCCTGGAAGAAGAAGCGTTCTCTCGGGCCACATATTAAATACATTGTGACATGTAATCCCCCCCAAAATGTCTCATGATGTTGTGAGTAAATGTACGATTCTGTGTGGAGCTGTATTCGTAGGCACCCTGAGCCGCAGGCGGCCTGTGGGCTGCAGGTTGGACACCCTGGGTGTAAATCAAATAGTAAATAAGTGGAATCACTGAAACCCTAGACTCGGAAAATGGGATTCTGTTGAGGAGAAGGCAAAGACCATGAACTTGAACTCATTGCCTCCCCTTAGCACGTGGCCCCACACCCTACACCCGGGAGGCCTCCTAGACGGCTCTCCTTTGGGGGCTGGCAGTGGCCCGAGCTCCGGCAGTCCCCAGGTTAAATATGGATGCTGCCATTTTTTGGTTCTGGCTTCCAGGAAGTCACTGCACTCTTCGAGCTTCAGCCCTCTCCTCTGCAAAGTGGGACCGGCCCCTGCGCCTGCCCAGCAAGGCGGGTGGGGGGGATTCGCCAAGTAGGAGGTCCAGCTGCGTGTAGTAGGCCTGAAACCAGGTGTAGCCATCGACCTGTTCATTCATGTGCAGGTCGCGGGCACGTATTTATTTCATGTAGACGTCACACGGATTTACTGAGTACCTACTATGTGCCAGTCAATCACCGTCCAAGATGGTGGCACTCAGATGAGATCAGTGGTGTCTGCTCTGACGGTGGCTGCATTCTAGCATGAGTAAACACAAACACACATTTCTTTTTAAAAGACCACTTCGGACACTGGTAAGGGATGGGAAGAAAATGTTTCAAACACGGTGCACCATAGAATGACCGGGGGAGAGGGTCACCGAGGGGGCGCCTGTGCAGGAGGGGCAGCCAGGCGCAAACCAGCAGGATGAGAAGGAGCACGCCAAGGAGCAGGGGGCGGGGTGTGCTGGGCAAAGGGAGCAGCACGCACAGAGGCCCCGTGGCCTTGCAGGTGGGCGCGTGGAGTGGTTGGTGACAGTGACGCCCTTGACTCACAGCGTCTTTGTGTTTGTAAAAGCAGTCGTCGCCTCTCCTCCTGGGGCGGCCATTCACTGATTTGTTTGCCACGCGTGTCTGGTTCTCTGCGTTTCCCTGGCCCTGATGCTTGAGTGGGACCTACAGGATGTGGAGAAGACGCGTCACTTCTGGGTAGGAGTGTTCGGTTGTTGGCACAACGGCCCCCAGAGCTCTCCTGCTCTAGGATGGAGACTGACAATTTTGAAGATGGCAGCTAATCCATTACCCTCGGAACCTGGGTGGCTACCGCGCATAGAGCCACCCTGCTGACCCACGGTGGGCACGTTGAGTGAATGAGAATAACCTCTAGTGGTTGTTCATCACTGAGGTGCTGGGGCTGTTTGTTACGGCAACGTCATCTCACCTACCCTCACTGATACGCTCTCTTCTGCTGAGTACTGCCGTCTGCCTTGCCACGGTCGCCCTTCTCTGACCTGCTGAGCTTAGGTCACTGTGAGACCCAAATGTCCTCTCCACCCAAGCTACTCGTTGCACAGGCAGGTTCCCACGCTCCTCGCAGACAGGAATGTCTGGAGCCCAGAAGGGTGGTGCGGGCAGTGGCAGCTCCAATGAAAGAGGAGAGTTCCAGCGGCAGCAGCTGCCTGCCTTAGCGCCCCTAGCCCAGGCACCCCCCACCAGGGGCCTGGGCTCCGCGAGTCCTCCTGTGTGCACAGCCTCCCTCCCCGACTGCACAAATCCCTCTGACGCTCCCTCTGTGGGTTGATGCAGGTCCACTGTTGCCAACAAGCCCAAGAGCCGCCGCCAGCAAGCCTGATCCCCGGGCGGTGCAGAGCACTGCTGGGGCATTAGCCTTGCCCACCCCTGTGACGGGGGTGGATGGCAAGTGTGTTGGGTGACGGATGGACACAAACTGCCAGAGCAGGCGCGCAGTGGCTGCTCTCACCCTTGTAGACCAGAAGCCTGAACGGCAGGTGCTCCCGGGAGCCAGGCATCTAACCGGGATGAGTGAAATGGGCCAGGTGCCGCCCCTGCTGGCCAGACAGACCTTCTGGTTCTGCCCATAGAGGCCAGGTGTCTGCATTCATATGAAACATTTAGCTATAAGCTATTTGCAACAAATGAAAAACTAGGTAAGCACTGTGGTTTTCACTGGTGCTATTAACCACGTATTTCTAGAGCTACCCCTACCCAGGGGAACAAGGTGGGCTTGCACTTTTCCCCCTGACGTGAGGCATGGCCACGTGACTGACTCTGGCCAATGAAAAGTCAGCAGGGGGTGACACACATCACTTCCAGGCAGAAACGACAGAAGCCAGAGCACCAAACACCCAGACTCTTCTCACCGTCTCAGTTACTACAGATGCGCACGAAGAGGTGAGGACGGCAGCTCGATTCTTGAGTCATTATCCTAAGGAATGATCAGAGGAACCGCCCCCACCCCATCCCACGGGCAGAAGAAACGCAGTGAATGTGCTGCCGGAGCAAGGAGTGAATGCTTGTTGTTTGTGCTTCTGAAATGCGGGGGGGTGCGGGGGGCTGTTTGTCACTGCAGTGTAAGCAGACTCGTCCTGGCTGATGCGGACACTCTGCAGGTGACGCTAGACAAGCCTGTGGCCCGGTTATCTGACTCGTAATTTCAGAGGAATTGATTGCTTTTCTCCTCCTCTGTCTTGTTGCAAACATGTTCTCTTCTCATCCTCTCTACGTGTTCGCCTCAGCCAGCAAACACCGATGGAGACTTGGGCAAGGGAAACTGCTCTAGCCGCACCCTAGCCACCATAGTATGGCAGTGACAACGACGATGACAGTGACTATAGTAAGAGAGGAAGCTGTCCTCAGACAACCAGCTTCTCCAGGGCAGCCCGGCCTCCTGGGCCCAACAGGCAGAGCCCGAGTGCCCTCCAGCCCCCAGCCCACCCTAGCTGCCAGACCCTCCCCCGGTTTCTAAGAAACTCATGGTTTCCGCGAGGATCATGCTTACTCTCAGATCCCAAAAGATGCTCGTGTGTCTTTTTGCATACCACGGCCTCGCTGCCAGCAGGTTTGCTTTGGAACCTGGCCAACGACATCACATTCCCCGCCTAGCCACTTACTCGCTGTGCGACCCGAGGCCTCAATTTTCTGGGGAATGAGGGGAAGTGCGCCTCCAATTAGGCAGCGCTATAACAAGGATTAGGCGTAACACATAGCAAGCACCCAGGAGGGTGGCCCATAGTTGGTACTTTATTAATGACAGCCTTTTTAGGGAGAGAGATACAGGCGAGATGAGGCCAAGGGCCATTGAGTGACTTTCGATTAGAAAGTTAGGATGCCCCTGGCTGGTGTAGTTGGGCCCCGCTGGTGAGCGCAGGCTGCGAACCAAAGTGTTGCAGGTTTGATTCCCGGCCAGGGCACATGCCTGGGTTGCAGGCCATGACCCCCAGCAACTGCACATTGTTTCTCTCCCTCTCTCTCTCTCTATCTATCTATCTCCCTCCCTTCCCTCTCTAAAAATAATAAATAAAATCAAAAAGAAGAAAGCTAGGATGCCATGTAGGATAATAGGTTAAGCCTGTAGACTCTGGAGTGCAGCTGCCTGGGTTCAAATCCCGACTCCTCCTCTCTCTCTCTCTCTCTCTCGCTGCACCGTTATGAGGGAGACCCTTTACCTTCCTCCGCCTCAGCTTTCTCATCTGTAAAACAGGAATGGTACCTAGTATTGCACTTGATTCCTGGGGCTGCTGTGACAAGTGCCAGGCCCAGCATCAAGGTAAAACACAGATGAGACTTTTGTGTCCTTGTTATGTCAAACTCGGACAGCGTCTCCTACTTTCAAGCCCAGTTAGGACCCCGCCAGTCTGGCGCTGGGTGAGACCTCACCCCCATGGGTTCCCGCCTAGGAAGCGCCCTCCGGGCTGGCCCCCCTGGAATCCCCGCTTTGAAACCGACCGTTTCCCGTATCCAACAAGGCTTCATTGTTCCCACCTCAGCCGGGAACGTGTGTGTGTTCCTTCCACGCACGCACTCACCTTGCAAACCCTCAGCTGTCGTCTCGCTCGCCGCCGCCTTCTCTGTCTCCGCGACTCCGGACAGCGGGGCCGCGCTGCCCGGGACACCCGATCTCCCAAACCCTCCGTTCTAATCATGTTGTTTCTTAGACTTAGGCCCGCCCGTAAATCATTTTTAATGACAGCTTGAGAAGAAAGTAGTCGCCGAGCAAATGTTACATGACGTTCTCATCACCAACGGCATTTAATATCCTAAATCAAATGCTTTATGGCGTTGCATCGCGGGCCTTCGGGGGGAATGAAGGAAAGCTATTATTGCTTGCCTTTTGCGCACCTTTCGTGCGCTTGGGGTCACTCACGGTGGGGAATTCCTGGCTGTTATGCTTGGGGGTTCGTGCTGGGGGGGGAGCTCGGATGCTCGGAGGGCCCGCCGGGATTCTTGGGGGGACTGTTACACAATGAGGCGGCCTGTGCGGTGGGACCCAGCGCCGGTAACATGAGAAAGCTCAGAGAATGTAAGCCAGGCCTGATCTGGGGTTCCTCGCTGTTCACCTGGGGGGCCCCTCCCCTCCCTGGGAAGTCGATACAGTGAAAATCAAACCAAAGCGACAGCAAATAAAAACGGGCCCTGCCTCTCCCGCCCCCAAACCCCAGCGAGACTTGGGAATGAACGTGAACTTCTAGACTCCAATTTCCTCCCATCTGAGAAAGGTTTTCTGAGCATTCCCAACGTGCCTACCGTGCACCCGAACCAGCACTCACACGGGTCAGTGCAGTTCTTCTCGGCGCGATTTCACCCAAGTCCGCCATCGGTGTGTAAGCGCCTACTGCATACTGTGCTGAGAGCTCCTAGGGCAGGGGTGTCCAACTCGTTTTCACCGGGGGCCGCAGCAGCCTCGCGGTTGCCTTCAAAGGTCCGAACGTAATTTCAACTCTCTAACAGTGAAGGAGTAGGTACATGGATACAGCCCTACGATTATTTCGGCCCTTGGAAGGCTCTGCATGACCTCCGCATCGGAGGGGCCTTGGAGCCGAATGCCGAGCGCAGTGCCCGGTGCATCCTAAAGGCTTAATGAGTGACAGCTCCCTTGTTACCGCGCTTAGTTCGCAAGTGAGGAAACTGAGGCTGGGAGGAGGGGAGGGAGGGAAGCGGCCGTGGGTAGAGATGGGGAGCTGCGAGCATCCGGAACCCAGGACCTTCCCGACCCGTGTGTGAGAAGCAGACCCGCACCCCAGACCTGGGCACCTTTGGGTAAATTCCTGCACTCCTCTGGGTCTCAACTAATAATGGTCACAGGAGCCTGGTTCCTATGACACCACCAACATCATCCTCAGCCATATTTGAATATAGTGCTCTCATGGTTTCCGTTTAATAAGAATAACTGCCCCGCTGTGGTCACGGGAAGAGGAAGAAGCGTGAAAACCGAGCCCAGCGGCCGGCCCGTGGCGATCCCTCGACAAATGGGAGTCAGTGTAGCGGCCGACCCCACAGGTTTCCTGGATGAAGGGAGGAGCGGTGTGCTCACAGTGGCATCGGAAGCAAAGCCACTGCCACAGTTTTCACTCCCGGACGAACCTGTGTCGCAGGGCCCCATCCCCACCCCCCATCCCCGGGCCTGGTGATACGGGATCAGCAATTTCCTCGGCCCAGCCACCCGGGCTAATGATCGGCCAGCTGCTCCTTGAAGCCCCCTCTCCCCCCCGGGGCAAGCTGTCCCAGCCCAGGCACCCTCCTTTGAAGCAGAACTCTTCAATTATCGTTGGGGTCCCAGCGCCCTTTCCTTTCTTCTTGTCTGGGGGAAGCTGGGGGGCGGGGGGTGGGAAGGCAGGTGTGCCTTCTCGGCCGGAGCACAAAGAGAGAGCAGGAGGCCGTTCCCAGAAGTTTGTGCCGATCAGACCGTGGCTTCCTTGGTGTCCCTGAGAAACATCTTCATCGTCTTCTTTGTCATCATCTTCATCATCTTTTTTCCATCAGCTAGTACTACTGCTTCTTTTCTTTTATTCCCTCTTTTCTCCCTCCTCCTTACCCTCTTTCTTTTCCTCCTCCTCCTTTTCCTCCTCTTCCCTTTCTTCTCTTCCCCTCTCCCTCCTCCTCCTGAACCCCTCTTCCTTCCTCCTCCTTTTTTACCATCAGACCATGCCACTGCACCGCTGTTTCGCTTCTACCTTCTGCTTCCGCCTTTTCTTCCTGGGTCCTCCTTGTACTTGGGGTTCGTGGTCCTCCCCCACCTCCATCAAGATTCAGCAACATTCAAAGCTTCAGACTTTCCCTCACCCTGCTGCCCTGGCACCCCTACCCCTGTGCCACAAAAACCCGCCCATCCCAGATCCAACGGGCTGAGCGGTACCTCCTAGACCAGAACAAACTTCGGACTGACGGCAGCCCTCGGTCAGTGAGCTCACACCCCGAAGCCCGGGGCTGGGCGGGCGCGGCTGTAGAGCAGACTAGACCAGTGTTGGGGTCCTCAGCAGGTGCGGGGATAGATTGAAAGGCAGGTCAAAGGGGCACAGCAGAGAATGCCCACAGGGGGTTCCCAGAACTTAGACAACTTTAGAGGTGTCTGCTGTGCTCACGCCCTTGACCGCCAACTGCCCCAATCAACAGTGACTGATTGGCTTTCAGAAAGCCCCCACCTAAACTTGGCCGTGATCGATTACATCAGAACTATCCCACCTTGGGCCAATCACTGCGTCTTTCTGAGGAATTCGGAATAGGCACTGCAGGAAGGTGACATCCTTGTATGTTCAAGACCGCAGCGTGGGAACTGAGGAATACTGGGGAGCTATCTTTCACTCCTCACATGCACGGGAAACGTGAAATGATGGTGACGATGATGATGGTGATGATGATGGCCAAGATGCACTGAGCAATTGCTCTCTGTCAGCCACGTACGTGGTTTACATGCATTGGGTCCTATGAGACACCCGTTCCCATTTTTCTTAAGCTTCAGCTGATTTGTATTACCTCCCATCAGCTGGATGCTGACAGAGTCACTGAACTTCTACAGAGAGGCAGGGATTCTCCTTGTAGAGGGTGCAGTGATTTTTGAAAGGGTGCCTTCGGACCAGGGCCGGGATTAAGGCAAGACACATGAGACACCGAAGGCACATCATTTAAGGAAGGGGTTGCTTTCAGGATCACGCCACTGAGGGACTGGCATTCGCACAGACCAGAGAGGCGGTGCCTCCTTAAATCACGCACCCTACGCTCCTGGCTTCCCTAGTGCTGGTCTCAGCCCTGCTTTGCCCAGTTCCCGTTCCGGTTCTGCCCCATTTCCCCGATTGTACAGTGAGCGCATGGGACCCAGGGTTGCAGAGAGCCGTCTCGAGTGTGGCGTTCTGGCTCTGGCAGGCAAGCGGCACACGTGCCGCCAGCCCCGCGCCCTGTGTCTGCGGCAGACGTCACTGGCCCATCGCGGCCTCTTCTTGCTGAGCTGAGAACGTGTTCTCGGAACCCAACTTCACGTGGAGACGTGAGGATCTCCTGCCAGATACCTGGCGCTGCCCAATAAGGCGACACCTCTCCGGGGGCAAGCGCTGGGCTTTGTTCACCTCTCTGTGTCTCTGCAGCGCTTTACATGGTACCTGATCACCTGATACGGATAAAACGCTGCGCCAATGTTCGTGTCACGCTGAGACCAGGCCAGGCAAGTGCACGGAGAACTGCCCGCACGGGCAGTTACTGTTCAGGTGAACACACACACTTCCCCAAAGAACGTATCATAGCCTGCAGGTAAACCGGGGCCACACTGCACCCCAAAGGATAAAAACATTCTCATTCCTTCAACTCTTCATAAACTTCAAAATAATAATCTCACATTAGACGATAAGATCCAGGGGTCCTAGAAGTTCTGGGGTTTGTCACAATAATTACTTTCAATGGTTTCAATGTCAAACATCAAGGTCGTTAAGAAACGAGAGGATGGAGTTTGGTGTTGTTATTTGCTGGTGCCCGAGCAGGTACTGAGACATGTTTTGGGATCATGCAGCACTGCAAACAATCTCATGCATGTGAATGTGGACATGAACATGTATAAACACATGCATCCTCACCCATGCCTAAATATTCACAGTTGCACACTATATTTGCATGTATGATCCCCATGCATTGTTCACACAGATGTGCATGAGCACACAGATACTAAACACACATGCACATGTCTCTGTAGCACACACATGCATGCACATGACAAAGCACACAGACACAAACATGCACAGGGTGGCACACCCACCCAAACATACACACACGGACACAGAAATGCAAGCACACCCCTCTAGGCCCCCACATGAGTGTTTTGGTGCACGAGCACACTCACACCCACACAGCTGCTCACACTCACACATGCATCTGCACACACAGGCCCAGTCCTGAGCCCTCACACATGCTCTGCCACATGCCCACATTCTTCACACACACACACACACACACACACGTTTATACACAGATATGCAGACACACATTCTCCTGCACTCCCTCCCTGCCTTTCTCTCTCTCTGTGTATCTCTTGCACAGACCGTGAGTGTGTACTCACGGTCTGCCAGCCCTCCACATTAAAACCCGCAAGGCCGCCCCTCCCCAGGCCTGAGCTGTCAGGGAGCCTGGGCAGAATCATCAGGACGGCTGGACGGTGATAACAATGTCCAGAGCCAACAAGAGGCAGCCTCATCCGCAGTGAAAAGCTGACAGGGCCGGCGCCTCCGCGTGCACCCTGCCAGCTCCTTCTCACTCCGCCCGGCGTGGGGAGGCGCGGGCCCTTTGCGCCCTCAGGCCATGCCATCTCCGCGCTAAGGATGCCAGTTTTGACAAAGCTGAGCAACACAGCCGGTGCGTGTGAAGTTGGAATTAATTTTCTTTTGGAAGGTCAAGTGCATTAATGAGCTTTTGGCTGGCTTGGGTTGGTGTTCCTTTTCTCCCCTGTGCGAGAGGGAGAGGAAACAAGGAGAAAGGGGCACTCTTTCCTGCAGCTGTTGACTTCTTTCTGGTAGCTCCCCTTCAGGAGACTCGGTAGACCCCCGCGGGCAGACAGAGGGGGCTCAGTCAGGGCCTCCCCCCCACCCCCCGCAGAGTGCTCGGTGCCCCCACTGCATTTGGAGAGTCTCAGCCTTAGACCTGCCTTGAGGGGCTGGGGACAAGTAAATAATAAAACAAATACCTCCACCCTTAAGGAATTTAAATAGATACAAATTGGGGGGAGGGGGAGGGGTTTCAATTGTATAGGCCTCTGTGATCGATTAGCAGTGGCTGCCCAGAGCGGCGTGGGAAAACAAGGAGCCATGGAGGCAGCTTCGGACTCCATGCGCTGGAGAATCTTGGTCCATTAGTAATGTCTGCCCTGGACATCGCATTGGAATCTTGATGCATCAATAAATCTATTTTAAAAATACCGTCATTCAGCAGCTTAACAATAAATAGGAAACTCAGTAAATAAGTATATTTAAAGCCTTAAAAAAAGAGTCCACAAAAAAACAAAGCTATCTGGGAAGCAGGCATTGTAAACTCAGTCGCCATCAGGGGTCCAGGAAGGTGGAGCGGTTAGTGTGGCCCCGATGGGGTCTCTGCAGAGCTCAGGGGTGCGGTTCTCCTTTAAAGAGGGGAGTCGCTTCTTCACTTGGCCACTTCCTGCCGTGCAAGAAGGTGGCCTGGGTATTATCACCTCCACTGATTTTATTTCCAAGAGAAATGAGAATTGTGATTTTTTTCAGTGTGAAATTTTATGATTTTGCTGTTGCCAAAAATTCTTTGTTAAAAAAACTGATTCTGTAGGCCCCTAGTAATTTTGAATTTGTCCAGAAAGAGCAAGTCTGGGCCTCTGGGAGCACGTTCTGGAGGTGCTGTTCTGTATAACCCGTCTGTTTCCCCACCCCCCCGCCCCCAGACTTCCCGCTGACACAGGGCACAGAGGGCTTGTGTGTGCGCGCATGTGCACACGCACCACTCTGCACTCGGCACCTGCAAACCTAGCTACACTCACACTCAGTAAATACTTGTTGCATGAACAGGTAAAAGGACCAAATCCAACCCTTACCCCTAGAAAGCCATTTCTCAGTGCCCAAATAGTTCCCAGCTCCTAATGACACATCACCCTCTTTTCTTTAACTCTTGGAGATAAAGATTATTTCCTCTTGTTCTACCTTCAGTGATATAGATCGAATCTGCCTGGATTCAAATCCCAGTTCTACCTCTCACTGGCTGTGTGACTTGAAGTAAGTCACTTCACCTCTCTGAGTCCCAATTTCCTCACTCGTATTGTCAAAACAGGGCTAATAAGAGTGTCTACCTCTTCGAGCTGCTGCGAGGATTAAATAAATCAGGTGTAACTGCAACGTAGCTCGTGCACCAGGAGGGTTTTGAGAATGAGAAGTGGCACTCAGTAACTGCTCTGGGACGCCAAGTGTTAGCTTGCCTCGTCCCGAACAACCCTGCTCCCCGGTCGCCCCGTGGCGAACAGGCTCATCACACAGAGCACTCAGGGGGCTGCCCGGCGGGTGGAGCTCAGTCCTGGTGGGACTGGCATCGTGAGGAAGCCACCACCGTGTCCCCATCTCGCCCTGTCTCCTCTGAGACGCAGCGCGTCCAGGTTCTCAGCTCTGCTGCCTCGCCTTTCATTAAGGACCGACTCAGAGGAAAGGGCAGCTGAGTCACGCATGGAAGGGTGGTCATGGTTTTGCCGGGTGACATGGGTCGAAAGAGAAAAGGGGACTCTTGGACGAGGACAAGAGCTTAAACAAAAAGGTTAGTGTCCGGGTCCTGGGAGACTGGTCCCCAACCTGGCTGGAACGAGAGCCTCAAAAGCAGCAGGCCCAAGGGTTCACGAGCCTGAGAGATCAGGCTGGAAAGACGGTGTGCGTGGGCGCTGGACGCACTCTTATCTGTTACGTCCCCCGGCAAAGACCTGCCGAAAGGGGGTTGTGCGCCAGGGCACCGACGTGAAAACAACTGCTTCTCCTGGGAAGAGTCTCCGAGACCAGTGACCCAATCACCGGATCATATTTTAAAAGGACGTTGTAAAACCCCCTGATTAAAATAGAGAACAGGAGATAGCCACGATCACTCCCTTTTTATGACTATTACGGAATGTCGTGAGCAGAGAAAGCAACATTAAAAAAAAAAAAAAAAGCCATCCAGAACAAGAAAGCCTCCTTTCTAGTCTGGGAAACTCCGTGGGATTTAGCTGGGATACAGTTCCCGTCTCCCATCTCAGTGACCCCCTGTTCACTGCTTTGCAAGCGTGACATTTGCTCCTGTCCGTCCCCTACTGCCGGCTCTTCTGTTCCCATCTCCCACACAGGAGGACGGTCCACGGGGCAGACACGCAGCTCACGCCCCATCAGAAGCAGCCGGGTGCCGCTAGGACCGTCTGACTCGCTCTCTTCCAGCTCACGGTTTGCTCAGACAGGAGCCCGCCCAGGCATCTGGGATCGCTGTCCTTGCACGTTTTATCTTTAAGGAAAAGCTCCCCCTGCCCTCTCCTCAGTCATGGTTTGATCTCCCCCTTTTCTTGCTGCTGATTACAGCCTGGGTCACCGAGACCGTAGGCAGTCCCGTGGCTCACGTGTTCCGGCCCTGGGGGCAGCTCCCGAGGACCACGGGGGAAGCGGTCCTTACAGAAACAGGCCACGGGGCCTGGGCAGCTCAGAGGCGGGAGGACAGGGCGCAAACTCAGACAATGGGTAGAACATGCTCCGTGCGGCCTAGTGGTCCGTGGGCTGCAGGCAGTGCGTTGGGATCGCCGGAGAAGCTGGTTCGAACCTACGGCCGGCGCTTCCAGTTCAGAAGGTCTGGCTGGCCAAGGGTTCGGAACAAATTTCAAAACTGCTCCCCGGCCATTCTGAAGAGCACCTCCAATGAATCACCCCTGGAGGCTTCGGGGCCTTAAAAACCGAGGTTCCAACTCCGACGTCACCCTTGGCTAGCCGTGGGACCTCAGGCCAGGCGCTTCCCCTCTGTGAACCCCTGTTATCCTGTACGAGCCCATAAGGCCACTCTGTCTTTATTATGACGACTTTATAAGGGGCGCATGGGAAGGCATCCGCCGCAGGCCCTGGCACGTATGAACCATCAGGGGAATGAGAATCGTCTTCTCTCCTCCCAGGAGGGAGGGAAGGGGAGTCAGTGCTTTCCTCCCTCCCCCCTGGCCTGCCTTCACCCTGAGAAGCCTGGGAAAGGTGCCGGGGGGGGGCTCCTCTTGCAGGTGTCTCCTTTTCGGCAGCCAGCTTTGAAATTCCCAGCTATCGTCCGGAGCGCAGGGTTCGCACACTCATGATGGACGAGCAGGGGACAGAGACACCTCGTCCGTGTTCGAATCCCCTGGTCGGCATTGGGAGGGGAAACCAGCCAACCTTGAGCCGAGACGGATCCACGCTGTCCCACAAACGAAAGGTGGGCGGAGCAGGGGGCCACAGCATCATGGCGCCGGGTCACTGGGCCTGCCTGGACGCCCTGCAGGTGATGGCCGACCTCTGGGCGGCGGGGAGGGGGGTGTTTTATCAACACGCACAGACTGCTGCAAGATGTTTCTCCCGTGGCTCTCCGAGAGCCTCAGGGATTCACAAACAGGAAAAGGAAGGTAGCGTTCCGGATTTTTCCGTTAAAGGTGTCCTGTGGTGAGCCCAGGATGGACGTCTGCTGTCAGCCTCGGCAGGAAGGATGATTAAGCCATAACCATCGTTGTGAATGCCCGCTGAGCGCTCACTGTGTGCCGGGCAATATACGGAGCGCTTCCCCTGTTCTGTGTAATGCACGCCCTGTGAAGGAGACACGAGTCGCACCCTCGTTCTCCAGGTCACAGCTAAGCAGGGCTGGGACAGACGGACAGGAGTTGGCCAGACGGACGAGGAGGGAAGGCTGCAGGCGGAGGGAGCGGCAGGTGCGGGGCGGAGACGGAGATGGAGTACGGCCTTCCAGAGGCCCGGGGAGAGGGGTGACGAAGCTGGAGAGGGAGCCCCTCAAAGGCTGTGCACCGCACACGTGGACACGCCTCTTTCTGGGACCCCAGAACGTGCCTCAGCAGGGGAAGGGCCCGACCAGCTCTGCACATGGAGAAAGCGCGAGTCGGTGCAGTGGGGCGAGGAGAGGGCGGGTGAGACTGAGACAGGGCGACTTTGACACCATCGCAAGTGGCCGGGCTCCGATTCCAGGCCCCAGAGGGCGGCTCTGCACGAGAGAGCCAGGGAGACCGAGGCGTCTGCGAGCATGGGGAGGAGCCACTGCTTTTCCAGCTTCACCAGGGCAACAAATTCCATCTACCCAATAAGACACTGGACAGATGTGTTCTGTGCAAATGTCTCCTTTGTTTACAGCTTGGGTGTGGAAATAATGCCTTCTGTTTGAGGCAACTGGGATTCCTGTACCCCCCGGGACAATCGGAGGGACCCCAAAGGGAAGCAGGAAGGAGGAACTGAGAAAGTCTGTCGTTGCTGAGCTATGGTTCCAGAGGTAAGGCTGAAATAAAACATGTGTATATCTCCTAACACTTGAACCTCTCACCATCCTGAATCTAACAGGAACTGCTGTGTGTCCAGCCAGGGTCCTGGGCCAAGCATGGAGCTCGACGCTTCCCAGCGATCACGTGATTTCATTCTCACAGCAGGAATTAGTAAAATCATATCCACTTCGTGAATAAAAAAAATGGAGGCTCTGGTCAATGCCCTAGTCACGCGCCCAGGGAGTGGCAGAGACCGAGGACCCAGGCAGCCGTGACCAGAGACCTGCGCTCTGCCTCCCGTGCCAGAAGCCACTGTTCCCCAAATGGCCGTCCACCACGCACGGCCCCTCTGCTATGAGTCACTCGATGTTATTTTTAATGAAGTCCACTTTGACTTAGCCCGAATAGAATGCAATAAATATCCAGAAATCCATAAACATTGGAACAGAGTGTAGCCCTTCAAATAAGCACTGTTTATACAATACTAGGTATGAAGCTCAAGAAGTCAGCACCGGGAAATGCTCACCGTGCGATCCACTCGTTGGACGTTCAAGGTCAGGCACGCTGGTCTGCGGGCACAGAAACGGGCCGAGTGGCTGCCTCTGGGAAGCCGGAGTGGGACGGCAGATGGGGACACTAGGAGAAGGAACTTCGTGTGGCCATGGCGGCGATTTAAATTTTGAGTGGGGCATTAGTTACATGGGCGTACACATTCGTCAAAAGTCATCAAACTATCGATTTAAAGCCTGTGCGTGTGATCAGGTGTAATGATACTTCAGTGAACCAGAGGCCTCCAATTTGGGGTTTTGACATTCAGATGAGGGCCCACAGGCTCACTCAGATGCGCCGACTTCACGTGACCGTGAACAGGTGCGCCTTCGCCCAGCGTCCGCTGCGCCGGAGGACTGATCACCTTGTGTGCAGCGTGAGTGGACTGGGTTGCGTTTCTGTGTGAACGTTATCCCTTTGAGGAGTAAATATTTACATATGCCCCACTTTCTGTTACAGACAAACGTTTTGCTAGAACGCGTTTCAGGCTCTGTCACTCAGAAGCTGTGTAACCTAAGTCGCCCACCCTTTGTCTCGTTGTTTTTTTTTAATTCATTAATGTTATCGGGGTGACATTGGCTAGTGACACTATATGGGTTTCCAGGGCACGATTCTGTAATACGTGTCTGTGTATTGCATTGGGTGCTCACCACCCAACGTGGTCTCCCTCCGTCATCGTCAATGGGACCCCCTTGACCCTCCTCACCTCCCCAGGTCCCCCTTCCGCCCGGCGAACACCCTTCTGTCGTCTGTGTCCATGAGTTAGTGTGCTGCTTTCTGTTTAACATCCCACATAGGAATGACACTGTAGTCCTTTTCTATCTGACTTGTTTCGCTTAGCGTGCTACTCTCAGGAGCCATCCATGTTGTCCCAGATGGCAGTGTTCCATCCTCTCTGATGGCTGGGCGGCGTCCCAGAGTGTATGTGCCCGCAACCTCTTCCCCGGGCATTTATCGAAGGGCGCTTGGGCGGGCTCCATGTCTTGGCTACAGCGTCTTTACCCATAAAGTGTGTTCATGACAATGAACATGACCGAGTGTGGATTGCTCAGGGCCGTGCCCAGGTCTTCATACGCTGACTTAAAGATTTCCTTTCTTCAGCCCCCTCTCCTCTCTGTAGTCCTCAGCCGTCTTTCCTCCCTGGCTGGGCGAGGATGAGCTGCTACATCTTCATCATTCCTCTCGGGGTGGTCAGCAGGGCTCCGCTCCTCAGTCATGGTGACATTTGATGGAAAAGGTAAGGGCTACTTCCCCATACAGCAGCACGGAATGGTCCCCATGGCTCCCCCCGTCCCCGGCTTTGTGTCTGCAATACCTGGTGGGCAGAGGGAGCGTGGGCCTTCTGCGGGGTTCCCCGGGACCAGGGCAGGGGTGGCCAGAAGGTCTGTCCTGCAGGGCTGTGTTCCTCCGGGTCCTTTGACTTGAAGGAGCAGGCTTTTCCAGGGGGGTTTGGGTCCACACCCGCTGGGGTTCCTGGGCTGTGAGCCACTCTGAACACCCAACGTGGAACATATATGGAGGGCAAAGGCTTCTAGCCAATTCACTTTCTTTTCTCCACCCTTCAGAGTCTTCGGTTAGTTGCTTTCAGCGCATTTCCGGGGATTGCAGTTGCAGTTGGCGGAGGAATAGCGTGGCCGGAGCTTGCTCCGCCCCCTTGCACTGCGTTCATTGCAGTAACGCCGAGTCTTTGAAAAGCTGGGTCTTTGATGCCAGTGGCTGTGTTTAAAAAAAAAAAAAAGGTAAGAAAACCGGTGTGGAACGTGACATGAAAGAGACAGCGACCGTTCCATCCCAAGAGTTGGGAAACTGTGCCGTGTCCAATAGGATGAAATCCCGCTAGGAAGAATGAAATAATTTTTTTCTTTAAATGCATATGCGTTATTTTTCCAACAGTACCACCTTGTTAGGGCATCCAAGCTAAGTTGTTGGGTTTGATTTTTTTTTTGAGCTAATGACTTCATAAACAGGATTGTTAGAGGCTTAATGAAATAATTACTAAGCTACTAAAGTCACCATGACCCGAGAGTGTTTGGAGACCTCTAGTCTCGGAAGAAAAAGACCTATTCAACCCCAGAAGCAAACAGATGAATGAACCCTACGAGAATTCGGAGGGCAAACACGACTTTGCCCTTCTCTGAGTGTCAGGGGGCAAAGAAACACAAAAAAGCAAAACAAAGCCGGTCTGCGGGGCCCATTAAAAAACAATCTGCTTTGAGCTTTGTTAATGCAAAGCTCTTTATCTGAGGAGCTCAAAGAGCGTTTTACAGGTAAATATCCTTGTCTCCAGCTGCTAATAGGGGAGGCCAGGCCCGGGATGGGGGAGGAGGGGGTCGGAGATTAGGGGAGAAGGCCTACTTCAGGTCACCTCACAGTCAGTGACTAAGTGGAGACGCACAGAGTGCCCTGTAATGGGATTTGTCTGCTGCGTATTGTAGCAGTCTGAGACGCTGGGGCTTGTAGGAGACAGGGCATCTTAGAATGGCAGAGTGCTACCGTGGGCGGAAGGGACTCGGCGGGTCTCTGGGTCCGGCCCCCTTCGTCCCCAGACCCCACACGGAGGCTCTGAGGGTCTGCACAGCCTGCTGGAGGCAGGGCCGAAAGGAGAGCAGAGCTCCCGACTGCCGCGGAATTCTCTCTGGGAGTGTGCCTGGCTCTCCGGCGATTTGTCTAGGAAAACCTATTAAGGAAATTCAATTTCTCTCAAGCTGGCTCAGTGGCACTGGAATTGGATCAAAGCTGGTGTGGCTTTGGAAGGAATTAGAGAGGAATGGAAAAGCACGCGGACCCGGGGACGGAACTCCGGCTCTGGTGAGGACTCGCGTGGGATCCGAGGCCAGGGACCTCCGGTCCCAGCACCCTCTGTGATTCGTAAGCAACGTCGTTGCACGATCGCCAGGCCTCAGTTTCCCATCCTACAAAATGGGGACTCCGGTAGTGCCTACCGCAGGGAGGCGTGGTTGCTCTCAGCAGTCGGGTGAGGTGCCATATAGACAACCCTCAATGCATAGCTTCACTGATGTAATTAGCCAAACCAGTGTGTACTGTGCGTAAATAGAGCAATGTTATAATTTTCTAAGTTCCCTTTTTAACACTATGAAAGAAGCTGCCAAATAAAATAGTATAAACAGAAACTCTATTGTACTGTTCATTTGTCCCCAGGTACTGTGTGTCTATGTGTAGATGGATAGGTGAATGAATGCAGGTGCATGTACGTGTGTTTGCATATATGTGATATTGTCATTTGTCCTCTTTCATGTGCTTCATAAATTTAGTAAGTGCATTAAATCCATGCATGTTTAAACTCATTGAATCCGCTAAGTAGATTAAATGAAAGGAAGCGTTCAGACCGGCCTGGGTTCATTCCATTGGCCGCTCTGGTCCTTACAGAGCTACGGAGTTGCCGTGGGGCATAAAATAGTTGCGTTTACTGAGCCTCAGGAATTCCCACCTGCTTCTTCCTTCCTGGCAATCAGGTGCTGCCTTCTCAGCTTGACCCCTGAGGGCTTTCCAGAACCTTTTTCCTTAAACACCAGTTGACCCACGCCCTCCTTCCCTGGGTGCAGTACGCCCCAGGCAGCGACCCCCCAGCCCGCAAGCCCAGGCAGCTGTCTGCTAAGGACGTAGCTGGCGACACTGTGTCTTCCTGGAACTGGGTGGACGAGTGTCGCTGGCTGACAGCTCCCTCCTCCTCACCTGGTGGCTTTTGAGTGCCTCTCTGTCTGGTTTGGCCTCTCTTTCCCCCTCACGCATTTGTAGAGCAGATGAAAGGACTCCGTCAGGGTCCAGGGAGCCAGGGACAGGAACGGGGTTGGACAGGTCACAGGTGTTCCCTACATGTTTGTTGGGTGGATTGGTGTGTAGGGCGCAGAGCATGCTGCCCACTTGGACTGCTGCTATTATCCTCATTATTCTAGAAGCTTCTTACCGCCAGCCCAGAGCCTTACCCATCCTGGTTTCTCCAGGGTCTCCGACAGTGCCCGCCGCTTGGAAGGATGTCGGCCCACTGCGGGATGGGCGGGTGCTGCCTGCGTTCTCGGGGTCTGCGTGCCTTCCTGCCAGGGATCGTTTCTCCTTCCCCCACCAGCTTCTTTGCCTTGTAACTTGCCCTCGACTCTGCTTAGATGTGCAGAGTTGGGGTCAGGCAAGTGTATTGGCTCAATGAATATTTAAGTCCCTCTCTCCTCTCCATTGTGATTTGAGAAAATGCCTTTTTTTATCTGTCTTCTCTTCTCCTCCCAGGAGGTTGAGAGAGAACAAACTTGAACATGGGTTTGACCTGATGAATTTTGTAAGATGTTAATTAGCACTATAGACATTGGTGGGGTCAGTCATCCACCAAGAAGCCGGCTCCCTTAGGCCCACTCTTCCTGGAATATCAAGGGAGTCTCCGCCCCCTCACCCCCCCCCAGCCACCAGCATATGGATTAGTAAGACATGACCCCCTCCAACTCAAGACTAACAAAACATTCCATGTACAGAATGACAATAACATCAGAGTCACACATTGATGGCACCTGAGGGTAAGAACCACTCTCCTTTTGTTCAGCGTGGTTGTGCCTCCTGATCAAGGCTGTGTGTTGACTGGACAGGGCTGCGATCAACCCATTTGTCAGATCAGAAAACTGAGGCCCGGGGCCATAAAGTGTCTCTTCTCCCGAGAGCCTCTTTCCTGGGGCAGGATGAGAAGGGGCAGGGAATCTCATTGTAGGGAAGGTTACCACCCATGGCGCTATCACTCCCAATACCGCATGCGCTGAATATTCTGCCTGCGTGAATTCCTATAATCTTCCCAGCTGTGTGAGGTGTGGGCGCGAAGTGACAGATGGAGACATGGGGAGTCAGAGAGATTAGGTGGATTGACTAAGGTGGGAAGAAACCCCAGCACCCTGTTCCGAGTGGCAGCTGTACTGGGAGGGGTTCTTAAACTCACGAACGTCCAAGGAACCTAGGGTGGGCTTCGGAAATTTGATACTGCATTCCCAAATTTCCCTGTCCACGTGCCATTTTTTTTTGCCCCAACATCCATAGCTCTTAGATTATCAGAGGTTCCATGACACCCAGATTAGGGGCCACGGGTCAGAGCAGCACCGGAATCGGAACGTGGGGAGTAAGAAGCACTTAGCGATACCAGAACCATCCGCCTGATTAGACCAGGTCATACTCCCTGCAATCCGCAGACGCCTTTCCCTTTCTGAGATCCTGTGCTTACCTCTGGCCGGTCTCCGTGGGACACAGCCGGGTGCGGGGAGGAACCGGCGAGGCTGTCCCTGCGACAGGAAGCCAGAAGCGGAGGAGAAGTGCGGCCCAGCATTCCCCGGGCCTGGAGGAGCCGGGTTCGCCCGCTTTGCCCCGGGATCAAAGGGCCGAGGCAAACCCTTCATCACCAGGCCTCCACGTCGCACTGCTCAGGGCAGGAAGACGGCCCTCCGTCTGTCTGGGGAGGAGGCTTTCTTTGAAGTGTCCAGATAAGAACGGTCCCCACCTCCCGTTAGTGTGAAAGTGATCCCCCCCGGAGCCAGGGCAGCAGCGGCTGGGGCTTTGGGCTGCCTGACCGGAGCGGGGAGGAACTTACCGACTGGGGACAGACACCTCTGCGTCTCCGGGCGGTGTCTGGACCCGGCCAGACGCCTCCAGTGAACATCAGCCCTGAAAACAGGATGAAACGTGGAGCCGACCTCAGCGTTTTCTCCAGCGGCTTTTCGTCTGGGGCTGTGTCTGCTCTGGCTTGAGCGCTGGCCGGTTGGGCGGCGAGAGCCTCGCACTCGGATGGACTAGTTAGACCTCACCCCTTCCGCTGGGTGACGGCGGGGGAGTTCCTTAGCGTCTCTGGACCTCCGCTGCGGCGGGAGTTGTGACAGTAACGCCTCTATCTGGGGTTCACTGGGGAAATCAGCAAACCGTGTCCTTTCCATAATATCTGGTACATAATAAGCTCATTTGAAAAATGTTAGCTAATGTGTTTCTTTACTATCTGTCTCGATGTGTCTAGTCTAAATGGGCTTTTGCGTCAAGGTCTCTGGTTCTATGATATTCTTTCCACATGTATTAATTTTGCCCAATTTTTAGGGCTTGGAGTTGAAACACAAGGTGGCTCTTACCTTCCTCCTCTGGCAGGGTCGGCATGGTGAAGATTGTCGGCATGTAAAGCCTCGCTTGGCCGTTCAGCAACCGTGTGAAACCGGGAACTTACTTCGCTCACCTCCGCGCACGTTCCCCTCTGGGCGCTGAGCACATGTCACAGGTGTTTGTCACTGGAGTTAAATGAGCTACCATATGAGCAGTGAGAATGGTGCTTGGGACATAAGTAAGTAAGTGCTCAATAAGTCTTAGTTCTCATTTGCTACCAGTAACTGTTTGTTCAATGGAATTTGTTGAAGAACCGAGGTGGACCCAACCTCGGATTCCAGACTTGAGCAGCATCCATTGGCCTTGCTCCTAAGATGCTTACTTTTTAATGGAAGAATTAATATACATTCATTATTCATATATATATTATATAATATATATTCACTCCTTAATCAGAAAATTTTAGGGCCAAATAAACATCAGACAGTCATTCCCTCTATTACAGGGAAAGCTTTGATGTACCAAGCTCTGGCCTTCGTGTGGATTTCTTTCTCTGCCTGCAACGCCCTGGCCTGCTCACGCGGCCCTTCCTTTTCAGCCTGCTAAGGCTTTCCGGTGTGTTAGGTCTCCGCTTAAACGCCACCTCTTCGTGGAAGCCCTCCCAGATCGTAAATTAAGTCAGCTCCCCTCGCGTGTGCCCCAAACGCCCTACTCCCTCTCTGTTTTGAATGCTCGCCTTCATGTCTGACGTTACCATTCTTCACTTCCTTGAGGGCAAGCTTCCTACCTGCCTTCTGTTTGCGATGTGCCCAGCCTCTAATGCTGCTCCTGGTGCACGCAGGTTCTCAAATACTTATGAATGGATGAACAAAGGAGAGACTTTCACGGTGTGGATTTCCCCTGTTGGGAAGATTATTACCTTTGTCAGCTCATCCCAATAGTAAGCAACTCCTCCGCCTTGCAGAGTTCAGCAACAGGCAGCTCCAAAACTGTTAAGAGTTTGCAAGACCCTTCCTAGGGAGCGAGTCCAAGCTCTTTGTTTTTCGGATGGAGAAACTGAATCTCTCATCCAACTCTACTGAATGCACAGAGCTGGGGGACTAGAACTCAAGTCTCTAGCTCCCAGAATCCTTTGCAAGAAAAAAAAGAGTGAGTTAAATTCTCTCACTAAAGTCAACTATTCATTTGGGGTGGAAATATTAGGACTCCGCCGTTGGTGATAGGGGACCTTGTGGCAGTTAACTGAGATTAAATAGTTTTCTCATCGGAAGCAGGCACTGGGGTATACTACGAAAAATAAATTACAACATGCGCTCGAATCCTGCGTGCCCCAGGATATCCAGTGTCTTCATGTTCAGTGGGAGCAATGATGTTTCTTAGAGGAATTGGGTAATTTATATGAAATAACGCATGCACCGTGCAATAAAGAATTTGGTTGACCTTTGTCCCTGGATGGAAGACTCTGAGTCTTTGGAATTTCCTGCATTATGGAATGTGTTTGGTATTCATGAGCTCCTCGGGGCATACCTGCGCCGGTGCTAGGAGTGGAGACGACTCAGGGTGGGGACTGGTCAACCAGAAAGACCAACCGTGTGATTAGAGGGTTGGGGGTTTCGGCCAGTGCGACCCAGTGGAAGAGGAGGGCAGGTGGAAATGAGTTCAAACCCAGGTCCACCCATGTCCAGTGACTCAGTCAAGCGTGCCTAGGTAATGGAGCCCCAATAAAAACTCTAGGCACCAAAGCTTGGTGGCGCGTCCTGTTCGGTGGACGCAGTGATGTGTTAAGAGAGTGAGACACCTACTTCCATGGAAGGGGACGCCCAGGCTCTGTGTGTGTAGTCCCCCCAGACCTCACTCCGCGTGCCTCTTCATTTGGCCCTGGTTTGTATCCTTTGGAATAAAACTATAATCAGGATTATAGCACTCTCCCAAGTTCTGTGAATTATTCGAGTGATTAGCAACAGGGGTAACGTCCCATGCCCAAGGCCACACAGCTGGGGTGTGGTGAACCAGGACTTCAGCCTCTGGCATTCTAGAGCCGAAGTCTTACCCAGCACATCCCACCGCCCCTCGATTATACTGGGAAAAGCAGCAGCCTAGCAACGCCCCTCCCCCAGAACCGGGCCCAAACCACAGAGTTTCTGTCGCAGATGGAGGCCTGGCTGGAGCCAGCGCCCTCCAAAGGGGAGGATTTGTTCATGGCCCTGTGGACAGAGTTAAGAGAAATGAACTAGCAATGGTGCAGAACCTTCTGGAAAATCAGGAAGATGCTATGGACCCCCCTCCCTGGAGCCTGCAAGTGTATCAGATCTTGGAGAGGGCTGCAGCTGCGGAGGCGCTGCAACAGGAGCTGTGCCTTCACGTCTGCGACGAGAAGAGGGAGGCGAAGGAAAGAAGGAGTTCAGCCTCTCTCTCCTCCCTCCCTCCCTCCCTGCACGTGCCTCCCGTTGGCTAAACCCAAATGGCAGCCAGAGGACAAAGAGGCCCATTGAGGCAGCCCATGCAGGTCAGTTTCCTGGGCACCGCGCCGGGCGGAGAAGGGCGCCGAGCAGCCCTGGGCCGACGGCGTAGCTCTGTTCACGTTTTCCGTGTTTCCCGCACTCGGTGCAGGTGGAAATTAGACATTCCGAGAGTCAGATGAAAATACATGGGCTATATTGTCCCCTCGGGGTTTCGGGAGTAACCAAACCCCAAACGCAACTCCACGGGCTCCTGTCGCCTTCCCAGAGCTCATTTCCAAGAGGAAATAACACCTGGCCCAAAGCCCCACCTGCCGCGGCCACCTCTCTGAACCTCCAGCTGCCAGGGGCTGACGGTAAGGCACAGAAGCAACGTGATTTCTCAGGGGAAAGATGAGGGAAGTGAGTGCAGAAGTCGTCCATGCACGAGACGAAAACCCCGGTGCAGGCTGGCCAGTGAGGTCAGCGGGAAAGGCTGGGGGTGGGGCGGGCACCACCCTGGCAGCACCCCCCCCCTCCCCCCCGCCTTCCCGGAGGACAGGGAGGGTGCTGGAGAACGCCCTGGGCTGAACACAGCCGCCCGCCGGTCAACTAAAGAACTCCTGGCCTTTGCATTTGACTTCATTAGGTGCTTTTTGATTTCCTGGGCTAGCAGGCAGCTGCTAATTAGTTTTTGTTCAGGTTAATCCAGCTTTTCGTTCGTGGGCTTATTTTCTCCCACTAAGCGTTTAAGTTCGAAATGTCTCTAACAACCTAGATAATTTAGTGTCCAGGCCCTCAATGGCCAGGGACTTATAACTAATGAATAATACGTTCAGCCAATTTAATTCTAGAAGCAGCTCATTAACATATCAAAAGAATTTCAAATACGCACCCTCTTTGACCCTCAAGTTTCCTGTCTAGCAAATGTTTTTTTTTTTGCCCTAAAGAAATGATTATGGATGTGTAACGATAATGCAGTTCAAAAGTTATTCAGTGAATTATTGTTCGGGTTAGCGAAGACTGGGAATAACCTGATATGTAACAAAATAATAATCATGGCAATAGCAATAATAAAAATAATAACATCATGTTGATTATGTAGTTTTTCCCATGTGCCCAGGCACTATTTTAGATCACTTCGCCTGTGTCAGTTCAGTTCATCCCCACAACAAGCCTATGAGACTGGTGCCATTATTTGTCCCACTCGGGAGCTGGGAAGGCCACTTCGGCTCAGAAGGACAAAGCAGCGCGCCCCAAGGTTCACAGCATCGAAACTGTCCTCGTGAAGGCTCCCACTGACCAGTTCCCAGGCCCAGGGCCAGAGAGACAGTGGAGGCCGACAGGCCATTTGAAAAGTTACAAATCAGCCTTGGCTGGCGTAGCTCAGTGGATTGAGTGCGGGCTGCGAACCAAAGTGTCGCAGGTTCGATTCCCAGTCAGGGTACATGCCTGGGTTGCAGGCCATGACCCCCAGCAACTGCACATTGATGTTTCTCTCTCTCTCTCTCTTTCTCCCTCCCTTCCCTCTCTAAAAATAAATAAATAAAATGTTTAAAAAAAAAAGAAAAGTTACAAATCAAGCTAATCAGCTAGTACATCGGATGCTTTCTATCCTCTGGTCTGATCGAATGTTGCTTTCGTGGATCGTGACCTGGGAAGCTAGAGCTGAACTGAAACGTCAGACTCCCCGGCGTTCTGTGTCTGGATGTGGCGCAGGGGACGGGCCAGCCCGCCCACAGCCCGCGGTGCCCTCGCTTTCTCTTCCCGCCCCGGCTCCATCCCATAGTGTGAGGGGCCACATGCAGCCAGCAGCGCATCCACGCTCCGCTGAGACCCCTCCCTCTAAACAGTGGCCCCCTGTCACCCCTCAAGCCCAGGGCTGCACACGCCAGAGACAGTCCTGCTCAGGAAGACATGCCAGAGGAAAGCCAGCGCCAGTCCTAGCCGCAGGTTCAAGGCCGCGAGGGCAGGACCCTCCAGGGCCCCAGGTCTCTGGAGGGTGGTTTAGAAGGGTGCGTGGGTCTGTGACATATATCTCCTTGCCCCATGGAAAGTCCATCCTTAGGTGAGGGTGGAGGTGAAGGTGCCCAGACCTTAAGGTGAGCAGAGTCTCTAGTAGCCACACGCTGGTGTCGTGGCTGAGAGTGGCCGAGCCTCTGTGCTGCGACGCGGGTGCCAAGTGAGAAACGGCATGCTTCCCTGGGGCAGCTTCCGCAGCGCGCTTCGAGTGTCGTTCTTGGTTGTCCACGCTGTAAGCTTACAGCTGACTGTGACCCTCTGGGAGAGCCTGTGAGTCACCCAGTGTCTCTGAACAAATTCACGCAGCTCAGTTGGATTCTGTAGTTTGCAACTAAGAATACTAATTAGGTAGATAGAAAAATAGATTAGATAGATAGATAGATAGATAGACAGACAAAAGGAAAGAAAGAATGACAGACGGGTGAATAGATTGCAGAAGAGAGCTGATGCTGGGAAGGAGGGAACAGCACGAGATGAGCTTCCCATCTTCACCGCTTCGAGCCTGAGAGTGGCCATCGCTTTGCACCAGTCCTACAAAAGCAAAACCCAGCGAGGGAGCGCCCCAGATTGCACGTATCAGCTCTGCCCAAATCTCTGGCTGACCTCCAAACCGCACGCACACACACACGGGAGCAGCCTCCAAGCCGCCTAGCAACGGCCCAGAGAACCGAGTGGAGGTTTCAGCCGCCACCCGTCGTCGAGGGAGAGCCGGTGCTTGTCGCTCCCGTGGCGCGGAGCAGACTTCCAGGTTTCCGTCACATCCCCTTCACGGCATGCCCGACGGGACCCCAAACCCTCAACAGACGACTGGGCCGCTTCGCCAGAAACGGGCCATCGTTCGCTCCTTCACGTGCGTCGCAAGCCTTAATGGAGCTCCTTGTACGTGCCGGGCATGCCGGATGCTGGGGTCGTGACCGTGCACCCGGACTGGTTCACGCGTCACCAGGCGTCTGTGGAAGCTCCCGCCGCGTGTCCCCTACTCTGCTCGGCTGCAGTGCGGTGATGGTGCACTTGACCCTCTTGGAGCTTTGCTTTTTTTTTTTTTTTTTTCAAGAAAGACAGCAATGAAAGAAATGAGCACACAATGGACTGGCGAAGGCGGGTCGGGATGCGTGCTGTGCCGTGTCCAGGCGGAGGACGGCTCCGGCTGGCCGCACTGCCAGCTCCCCCACGGAGCCGGGGGTGGGGGGGGGAGGCCTGCCTCCTCTTGTTAGCACTTGCACGGGGACAATGGCACGGAGCGCGTTTGACCTCTTCCTCCTCACTAGTCATCCGGAGGCTCTGCAGCTTTTCCATGTGTGTCTTTCACACATCCCTTCGCACTCAGGGTTTTTGGGTTTTTTTTTTCCGTAAAGAAGAAGAAAAAAAAAAAGCAAAGCGGCAGGAAGCACACACACTCACTCACAAACCCTTTCTTTCTCCCAACGATTACGTAAGTCCGGGAAAGCCTTCCAAGGCTTGTCCCGTAACTCTCCCAAACCTATAAAGTGCCTGAAGCTTAGCTGGCACACCAGCCTATGCCAACAACACATAAAACCGTTCGTGGCTGGGTGTTCCAGTGATCCAGATTCATATAAAAATGTCTGGGCCCCTGAAATCTACTCAACAGAAGCCGCTCGCTCCAATGGCAGCTCTCGCAAATAGGCGCACACATTGGAAATCCCGGTTGGAGAAAGAAGGTCGTCGTGGGGAGGGGGAACTAGGGTGTTGTGCTGAGAGGGACGGGGGTGGGGTGGGGGGGGAAGGGGTAGGGGAATAAAAGAGGTGTAAACTCCAGTTGTGAGGATTTCTTGGAGGAGAGGGGGATTATTTGAAGGAAATTGCACCGGAAGGTGTAACTTGGAGGAGGGAGCTGATGGCAAAATCAGTCTTCAGGGCGGGCAAGCAGCTAGACTCGGGAGGTGGCGGGGGAGCGGGGGGGGCGCGGTGTGCATGGTGAAAAAATGAACTCTGAGTCAGAGTCTGCAAGAATCGTGCCAGGCATCTTGGGTGGCAGGCCGGGGCATAAGGTATAAACCCTGGAGGAGAAACAGAAAAGAGGTTTTGGGGAAACATTGTCCTTTGTCGAGCAGCAGCCCGTTGTCAAGGGCCCCGGGGGCTTCAGCGGCCACCGCCCCGCCCTTCCTTTCAGCCCCATTAAATCCTCAGGCCTGTGGGAAGCTACCACGGGAACAGGAGAGGGGAAGGTTCTACCCGAAGCAGAAAAGGATGACACCTCGTGTGCCCCACCCCCCACCCTAAGCGGTGTCCATGGAACCTGCTGCTGGAAGGGCAGGGAGCCGCCCGCGCGCGCAGAGGCCCTCCGGCTCTCCCACGGTCAGAACAGAGAGCAGAAGGGGGACCGCCCATCCAAGATGAAACCAGGGAGGACGGACGAGATGATGAGATCAGGAGACGGCTGAAATTCCCCATGGAGACCCAGAAGCCAGTGAGGACGGACCCCGAGTCTCTCTGTGCTTCCTACCTCCTGAACCCTCCGCCCGCAGCCCAGACTCTCCTGCCAATGCGTGTCAGCGCCCTGGGTCAGTGCGGCGGCCCGGGTGCAGAATGCCCGGGCCTGGGCCCTCTGCCCCTCCCTCTGGGGCTCCAGAGCTGTGGACACTTGGGTTCCTGGTCGGGCGGACGGCACTGGAAACTGGACCCCAGGCCCGTCTCCCTCCCAGGGGCTCCTGTCCAGCTGGAACAGAGAACGCTGAACACACGGAGATGCTGGGAGGAGGGGGGATTCTCTTCCTTCTAACTCGCAGCCAACCTCAGCGGGTCGTGATGCTTGGTGTAGAAGGAAAAGCAGCAGATTTCTTTTAAGACAACCTTCCCGTTAGTTGTGGAATAGCTAATAATAACAACAACAACAACTGGCCAACCTAAAAACACAGAACAGCATTTACAGTGCTGTATTTAAAAAGAAGGAAAGAGAATGGATTTACATGTTTCCTTGCATGTGCATAGAATACTTCTAGAAAGATGACTATGAAATCAGTATGACCGCTGGGCCCAGAGGAGAGAGGACTAGGTGGCTGGCGGGCCACTGTTGAGAGACCTTTACTCTAGTCCCCCTTTAAACAACGGGGTGCCAGGCACAGCGCCCCAAACTGAGGCTTAGAGATGAGTAATGTGAAACCACGGCCCATGAGTATCTGGCCGGCCGGCCGGGGAGGGGGCAGGTGTACTGTGAGCGGTGAGGCGGGAACACGGGCGGAGGGCAGAGTGGTCCACGGAGACCCTGCCCAGCAGGGGTTCGAGGCCACACACACTGGAGTTCAAAGGCAGGCTCCTTCACTTACTTGACGTGTGAGCTTCCGTGAGTTGTTAAACCTCTCTGGACCTTGGTCTCTTTGCTCACAAAGTGAGAATCCAGTGGTAAAAGAGAGTGAGGAGGAGGAGGAGAGGAGGAGGAAGGGCAGGAAAGTGATGGTGATAGGACGATGATGAGGAAGAGAAGGAGACAATGTTAATGGGTTGTGGAGAGGATTAAATGAGATAATATGTGTAGAGAAAGCTCTCAGCACAACGTCTGACATGTCACAAGCCATCCAAAGGGACGATAAAGAAGATTCCCAGCAGCCATGATGGTGGCGTGACCAAGCAGAGACTCCAGGGGTGACGCATTCGGGTTGGAGGGCCGGGTCAGATTTCAGCTCCTGCGGGAGGGCACTCGACGGGCAGAGTGGCCCGGCAAAGGCCTGGTGCTGGGCTGGTGCACGTGGACCCCCTCCGCGGGCTTTGGTCCACAGGGTGGAGCTCGGACCCCGGTGGGCGGGGTCCAGGGCAGAGAGGGCGGTGTGTGGGGGCGCTGCCCGGTCTGGGGGTGCCTTGGAGGTCACGGGACCTCTTGTCAAATCCGGTCCGTCCACACCTTGGCGGGTGTCCCCTGCGTGCCCGGCACATGAAAACTCACCCGCTCAGCAGAAAGCAGAGAGGGTGCTTTTTTTTTTCATTATGTTTCTCTTTTTGTGTCTTCAATAACATGCGAGATAATTCAGTGTCTGTATTGCTGGTGCTGCTCTTGGCCGAGTTTTCTGCTGCTTTGATCAAAGGCATCTGATGGGTGAGTGGTGCTTGCATTTCATCTCGGTTCTGTTTGCTCTGGGTCTTTGTGTCTTGGGAGTGGCCACACCTTTGTGGCTAGGACTTGCTGATGTCACTGGTTACAATAGATTTGAATGCGGACCACATTATGTTGGGGAACCATTCTGTTATGGGTGGTTATGACACTCACAGTACGTTAAGGTGCTTCTTACCTGACTTGTACCTACAGTAATAGTCGCTAGGTGTTTTAGGGATACAACCCGAACACCTGCATTTCTTACTGTCCTTTAAGCATCTAGATGAGGTTCGCTGAAGAATATCCTGAGATTCTTAAGCATCCTCTTTCTGAACTGTTATCATTGGCAGTTGCTAAATGTCTCTTAAGCCGTAGAATTTTGATTTTGTGACAACGAAAACTTCTAGAGTAAGAGGCTGCGTGAATTTGTATGAGATGGCAAATCTTATCGATAATACCTGCTTTTGTGTTTTTGTGTTCCTCACAAAAGGCTTATTTCCCCAGGGTGTGGTTTTGTTTGGTATATATTAACATTTTGAGTGTGTGAAGTTTGAGTTGCAAAAAAAAAACCAAAAACCCAAAACACTAATTGTATCTACTTTCCATGTGGATATTCCTTGTCATTATTTTTTAGAAAGGTCTTATTTTTTTGCTAGATGACATTAATGATGATGGCGGTGGTGATCACGATGATGAAGCTGTTTCGAGACATGATATTGACTATTAACAGCTCTTGCAGGCCTGGGTTCAAATCTCGCATCTGCCACTTCCCAGCTGCATGACCCTGAACAAGTGAGCTGACCTCTCTGAGCCTCAGTTTGCTCGTCATAAAGTAGAAATCGTGTTCCTGAAGAGATGACCAAGAGGTCACACGGCTTGGAGCCGAGGCAGACTCTTCCGTGGAGGCTCCCTGCAGGACTAGTTTTGAAAGGTGTTCAAGGCTCAGGGCGGGCTCCCCGGGCTGCTCCGACATGGATCCGTGGCGCTCTCGGCGGGACCAGAGGGAGACGGGCCGCTGCCAGGGCTCGGACCTGCGGCCCTCGGGGCAGAGAGAGGCGGCTGCACAGAGGGAATTGGTGCACAGTCAAAACCCAGGGGCAAGCCCTGGCTGGCGTAGCTCAGTGGATTGAGCGCAGGCTGCAAACCAAAGTGTCGCAGGTTCGATTCCCAGTCAGGGCACATGCCTGGGTTGCAGGCCACGACCCCCAGCCACCGCACATTGATGTCTCTCTCTCTCTCTCTCTCTCTCTCTCTCTCTCTCCCTTCCCTCTCTAAAAATAAATAAATAAAATCTTTAAAAAAGATTAAAAAAAAAACACCCAGGGGCAGTCACGGTGTCCACACAGACTTCCCTGAAGCCGTTTCTCTTCAGAGTTATACGTGATATATATACACATATAAATATAAATGTATATATTATATATAAAAAACATGTCTGTCTTTCTATCTACCTATCAGATTATGCATGGAGAGTTCGAAGCAGCCCACCCGCCTGAACAAGGGAGGTTCCATAAAAGCGCGGTTCCGACATTGGTGTTACTCCTCCCGGCTTTGGGCCCCCATCCTGCGCCCTGGTCCCGGTCCCACGTGCTGTGGCGCTCACTCTCCCGCCCTCCCTCCCTCTGGGCCTCGGCTGGTCTGACCCACGGAGCTTTGCTGTGCCTGCCTGTGGCTGCAAGGGGCGACTTTCTTCTGCCAAATTGGGAACTGGAAGGATGTTTTCTTTTTATTGTCTGACTTGGTTGCTTTGGTGGTTAGAGATGATTAATTCTTAGCAAAATGTAGCTGCTTGTTCCTTAAGAGGAGAAATTGTTAAATGTGCGTGTGCGTGTGTGTGTGTGTGCTGTTAAAGTGTGGCGTACATGCATTTAATATATATTTCAAAAAGCTTTTTTCGACATCAAATGACTCTTGCAAAACAACACGTTGATGACTTAAGTGTAAATGAATCAGAAACATGTGGCTTGAATTCCCTTCAAAATACCCTAGGGTTTAAAATGAGGGAAAAAAAGGTACTTGGAGGGAAAAAAATCACATTTTGGGTCTTGCTGAAGCTAAATCATTTGAAAAACAGTTTAAGATGTTTGCTAAATCCAAAAAGCAGCTCTGCCCCCGCCATATGGCGATGTCAAAGTGGCTCCTCAGATGAGCTGAAGCCTAATTTTAATTTCTTGCACATGTGGGAAAAAACATCTTTGAGGACTCTCTTAAGCCACTGTTCAAGGGAACACTCAGAGTTTGGGGGCTATTTTTGCATCTCATTTGCATAACAATGGCCACAGGCCCAGCTTTCTCTCTCCCTCTCCCTCCCTCTCTCTTTCTCTCTCTCCCTCTCTTTCTCCCTCCCTCTCTTCTCTCTGTCTCTCGTCATTGCCTGTCTGCTCTGTTTCCCTGTTTCTCGGGCCCTGCTATCCCCTGGTATTATCATTTCTCTCCTTGCTGCAGGGTTTGGGGGCTGGCCCCCCAGCCCCACTCCTACTGATTTCTTCTTTTCAGTTGGGAGATTCGCTTTTGCTGGAGCTCACGTAGGTGGGCTCATTCCAAGGTCTCTGCAGGACGTCCTCTGAATCTTCTCCCAAGTAGTCCCTGCGAGCCCCTAGCTGGGCCAGTGCCCAGGAAGGGGGACACCAGGCAAAGCCCCCCGTGGTGCAGAATATACTGTGGTTGTTTGGGGTGTCTCTCCAGCTGCACAGATTTAACCAAACCGTCCAGAGTGGAGCTGGGAAAGTTCTAGAGCAGTGGTTTTCCACATGGTAGTAGTATCACCCCCTGAGGGGGGACTGTCAGATGTGTGTGGGGACTTTTTTTTTAATGTCTCAGTAATGGGGTAGGGACACGACTGGCATTTTGTTGCCAAGGGCCAGGTATGTGAGGTGTCCTGAAATGACCAAGCCACTGTCACCCTGTGACACATTGTCCTGACTCCCACAGGGCTTTCAAATGCGTCCCTAGGCATGGAAAAGCCTGTCAGTAATTGCCTAAGCCCAGAACCTAACCCTGTTTTACACACACACACACACACACACACACACACGTTTCTCTATTTTCAATTTCAACATATCCTAGGTTTTCTATCCGTGCTACCACCATGCAATCCAAGGCAACCTTGACCTTGGCTGTGTTCAGGAGAAGATGGAGAAATACATCACTGGTCACAATGCCATTAGGAGGGTTTGGTTTGCCGGCCCAGCCCAGCCTGTCAGTCGGCCTCTGCGGCTGTTCCTCCGTTCACAGCGATTCTGCGTGTGGGCGCAAGATGAAACTGTGTGTCACGGCTCCTCTCGTCCTGTTTCTCATTGACACAGCGGCAGCGGGGGGTGTGCGTGACGTGTGTCGGTAGGTTGTGTCATCCATAACTTGTGTATGTGGGTGTCCTCGCCTGTGATGTTCATTTCGGTGAAAGGGAGGTTATGGACTGTGCGCTGCAGAAGGTGGCATTGATGCTGATTGACAGGCAACCTCCAGGCGAGGGCCAGTGGTTCCAGATACTGAGGCGACATAGAGCCGAGAGTTCAGAAGACCCCCAGACTCTCGGTGGTGTCTACCAGTAGCTTGTCCTGTGATCTGGAACAAGTCTTCCTCCCTCTCCGAGCCTCAGTTTCCCCTCCTCGACCCTGAGGACGTTGGACTTGATCATCGGATCACCAACTTAAGTTCCTCCGTTGCAAAGAGGGTTGCTTCTCAGAAAAACACCTTTTGCTCTGTGCCATAGTGGAATGCACCCTCTAGCATTTTCCATAAAACACGCAGCAATGTGGGGCGATGTTTCGTTTTACCTCTTTGTACGGGCGTGTCTGTCACCACTGAAGAAATCGGTGGGCTCTGAGAGTTCACGTGTAATGAGTCGTGACAACTGAGATTCGTCCTCAATGGTAAAGAGGCAAGAGAGAGAGGTAGAGACTGTGGAAAAATACATTGACTCTTCCTTGTAAGAAAAAGGAGGAACCCCTCCCCGCCAAACACTCAGTTCCTGCCAATGGTTGCTAAACATTCACGTCCCCGGATTTTTGAATTATATAAGAGAAGCCAGAAATCTGAAGTTTGAGACATCCCCTTATGCTTAAACATTGTTTCAATTAAAAAATAATTTAAAAAAGGGAAATACATGAATCAGCCCATAAAATGTCTGTGTGTTAGATTCTGCCCTCGTTAGAGACCTCTGGATGAAATGAACTCTGAGATTACTTTTTGCTCTGAAAATCTGTTCTTCTAAGCCAAGAGTCAGCACATTGTCCTGTGAGGGACCAAACAGCAAATACTTAGGTCTCGCAGGCCACAGGGTCTCTGCTGCCCCTTCTCAAGTCTGTCGCTGTTGTGCAAAGGCCGCCACGAGCAATATTTACAAATGAGTGTGTTCTGTGTTAGTGAAACTTCACCGAGAACGGTGGCGGGCTGGATGGGGCCTGGGGGCCATGCCTGCCTGGCCCCTGTTCTAAGTATTAACGCCCTCTCCACGTACTTCTGCAATCAACGATTAAAAGCTAACCGCTTATTTATTTATTTACTTTAGACATCTTTAGAAAACAGTTCGAGATCTCACTTGGGTGACTTCTTACATCCAGAAGAACAATGGCATCCATGCCACGTCCGCCCCTTTCCTGTGCGTGTGTGCTTTTCGGAGGCTCGGGGGGTGACAACGACACGTCTGTGAGTGTGCAGTGATTTAGAATATGCACTCACATTGGCCCACGGGCATGCGGGACGCCTGTTTTGCATTTGGGTTTTTGCTGTCATCTGATTCCGGCACCTGGAAGATCCCCTCTGGTCAAGGCAACGCCAGACGTCTCTCTGGGGAGCGGTGAGAACGTGCCAGACGCTGGTGGCTGGCCCGGTCTGAGCAGTCCTGGGAAACACAGTGCCAGGGTGCAAGGCCAGCCTGGCGTCCCCAGCCTGGGTGTGAGGACGGGCCCTCCTGGTTCCCGACAGATGTGCGCCTGGGGCAAGATGCTTCACTTCTTAGCTGTAGAGTGAGGAGCTAACGGGTTTCCAAACCTCAGCCGTTGCCTAATTCCTAAAATTCCCCACCGAGCCTGTTGACCCGAAGGAAAATTCTAGAAAATGTTGTACAATGCTGGGACTGGTGACAGGACTAATGAAACAAGTATGTATTAGAGGCCTGTTGTTTGTACCCACCCCCTGTCTGCTTTATTGGCATGACGACACCCATTGTTTCTCTGGAACTATCACCCTTGCCCTATTTTCAGACCCCATGGTAAATGTGGGTTGGCTGTGGACACTGGAGCCAAGAGTGGGCACATGACCTCGTTCTGACCAATCAGAGCATTCCTTTCTCCTAGCTAGTGATTGGCTCAGGAATGGCAATGTGGCTCGAATCCGCCCAATGAGAGTCATCCCCAGGAGGCTGGCTGGAGTAATGAGCAGAGTGGCTTTCTTTGAGCGATTGGAATGGATGCACTGGAAAGAGAGAAACCCGAAGCCGTAGCTGTCGCTGTTCAGAGTGAAGCCAGCTAAGGAAGTAGGGCGGAGCGAGGCAGGGTAGATTCTGACCATGCGGCTTTCGCCTCTGAATGCAGTCATGGCCAACGCCAAATCTATCCCATGAATAGACTTCTGAGTTTATGTAACAAAATAATTCCTTACAAAAATTCCCATGACCTTGCATAGGACTTTTTTTTTTCATTTGCAACCAAAAGAGACCTGAATTGAATGGCCACATAGTAGGAAGATGAGCACTAACACCCGTGGATGTCCTTAGTCACCACATTCAGTGGGGAAACGTGTCAGTGGGGAAACCTGGATTCTTGTCTCAGTTGTGCAATACTAAGGATGTGACTCTGAGCAAGTCCTTTACACCTTCCGTGTCTCAGTTGCTTTTTCTATGAAGTAGCAACTCTTGGCTAAGGTGGCAGAAGTCTCAGAGATAATGCACAGATCATTTGGTTACAAGCAAGGGTAACTCACTGAAACTCTACGAGAAAGGGGATTTCTTGGAAAGGTACAGGAAGTCCTCAAATGGACCGGAACAGGAAATCTGATCAGGGCTCACGAGGACCTGGAGTCTCACCATCCTTTCCCCCCGGAGCTCAGGAAGTCTCCAGTCCCCGCTCCCCCTCCTCTCCACGCCCCTCCTTTCTCTGCTCTCCTTGCACAGAGGTTGTCTTTGCTCTGGTGACACTCTCCCTAGACGGGGCAGCCCAGGTCTCGGCTTTACACACTGCAAGCTTCAGCAGGGCCACGGCCACGTCTCCGAGTCCCCTTCTCCCAGGGCAGGGACATCAGAGTGACCCAACTTGAGCCAGGGGTCCAACATCGGGTCACCTAGGAAAGATAGTGCAGTCCCTCCTGGGGCTGTGAAGGGACAGCCGCATAGTAGGTGCTCAAGAAACACCACGACTTCCTCCTCCTCTCTCTACTCCTCTCTGTCTCTCTCCCTCTCTCACCTCTTCCCTCCGCAACCTTTCCCTTCTTCATCTTAACGTTAGTGTCAGTGGTATTTTTATTCATTGTATCTTATCCATCAGTCCTCGAAATTTCTTCCCCAGCTTCAAATGCGAAGAAAATAATCTACTGTCTAAGCACAAGATTTAGAAAAGAGCCTCTTGCCCTGGCTGGCATAGCTCAGTGGATTGAGCGCGGGCTTCGAACCAAAGAGTCACAGGTTCGATTCCCAGCCAGGGTACATGCCTGTGTTGCAGGCTATAACCCGCAGCAACCGCACATTGATGTTTCTCTCTCTCTCTCTATCTCCCTCCCTTCCCTCTCTAAAAATAAATAAATAAAATCTTTAAAAAAAAAGAAAAGAGCCTCTTTAATTCTGTTTCATCTTTAAAATTCATCCAGTGATCTCCGGCCCGGCAGCCTTGCAGAGCACTTGGAAGACAGTGATGGGTCTGAGAGAGTTCTGACAACATTAGCATTGTCGTTACTGAGACCTTCCCCTCTAATCCCACCCTCCTCGGAGTCACTAGTGACAACACACAATTCAGCCTGTGTGTTCCTGATGCCCGTAAGAGTAAGTGCCATCATCAGGCTACATAATTTCTCAAACAATGCAGACCCCCCTTCCCCTCCTTTTTTTTCAACAAGAGATTTTTCTCCAGTCAATTTAATTAGGCCATGGTTCCCTGGACCCCATAAGAGTCCAGTGAGACTTTGCTCTCGTCTCGTTGAAATGGAATAATCTGGAAAAACCAACGCAGGGACGTGCTCTTTATTCCACTGTTATTTACTCTGGATTCTCTCCAGATGGGGCCCTCACTGGCACAGCGGCGTCCCGCGGAGCGGGCGATGGGAGGACGGTGGCCTCAGAGTCAGTGCCGTGGGATTCCTGGCATTTGGAGGCCGCTCCCTCGGTCTGCAGGTCTCGGGTGCTAGGTGGCTTCCTCACAATCTGGCGGTGTGGGGGCAGCCACTCAGCCTGTCAGCCGCTGGCAGCCAAGAGGACAGGCTTCCAATCAGGGCCTGACTCTTAGCCAAATGCATCGGTGGTTGCAGTGAGCCAAATCCGCGGTGACAAAGAGGCCCAAACAATTCCGCTTTTGTGCGGGCAGCGCCTTGGGTGCAGCCCGTTCTGGACTGGACCGGCTGGAGCACGGGAGACGGGTGGAACTCGCTGGTGTTCAGGCCCCCTGTGCCAAGGGCTTTTATGTGGAGGAAGTTCAGAGTTAGACAGACAGGGTTCAAATATTGCGTGACCTTGGAGCTGCACTTAACCAGCCATTGTCTCCTGCTCCAGAAAATGGGCCTTACACCTGCTTGTTGGGCTTTTCTCTGGATTACGCACAATAACGTATGAAAGCACCGTGAGAGCCAGGGACAGAGTGCCAGTTCAAAAACCACCAGCTCTCCTTCCTGCAAGCGGAGCCCAGGTCTGAGGCGGGGCAGCAGGTCCACGCCCACTTTGGAGCTGCTCAGAGCAAGCAGACAAATGACCGACTTAAATGTAGCCAAAATTTGACTTTCCACCGTGGTTTAACACTTGGAAATATACCCACAGAAAATACGCATGAATGATCAGTGTAACAGTAAATCAAGCATGCATATGACCATCGCCCAGGTCAAGGGGGAACATATATTTCCAGCACCCAGAAACTTCTCATTTCCGGTCCTGTTGACAGCCACCTGCCTCTTATGCACAACTAGCCCCTCCTCTGACTTTTAGGGTCATTATTTTCCTGGTTTTCTTAATACCGTGGTCACCTGTGTAGGCATCAATGAAGGATACAGTTCACTTTGCTTGCTTCATGACTTTACAAAATGAATCAGGTGGCATGCATCCTTTTGTGTCATTTTTCCCCACTGTAATGATGTTTTGGGAGATTTATCAGAGCTTTTGGGTGTAGCTGTGCTTTGTTCATTTTCATTGCTATAGAATATTCCATGAATCAGAACTGACCTTTGAAGGACTTATTGTCACACAGCCTGCGAAGTCCCGGGTGGTGGGAAGCCCCCCATAAGGGTGCTCACCGTCTGTCCGGCCCCCCCTCCAGGGGCGCAGTCTGTTTTCCTTCCCGGAGCCCGGTCGGCCTCCCGACCTGACGCAGTAGAATGCGGGAGATATGAAGCCCTGAGACTGCTGAGTCCGGGCCTTCTCGGGCACTCGGAGCTCCGGCCTCTGGGAAGCCGGCCCCGACGAGGAGCCCGAAGTCCCTGAGCTCGCTGTGCTGGGAGAAAGCCCTGGGAACCCACCCGCAAGGCCGCGTGGGGGGAGGGCGTGATGCCCCCGCCCGCCCAGGGGAAGCTCATCCGTGCATGTGTTTCCGTCCACCTGGGGCATCCCACACCCCACAGGCAGGAGCCCTGCCCTGCTGAGCCCAGCCCCGGTGGCCGAAGTGTCAGAAAGAACAAATTGTCCTTCTCAGCTCCTAAATTTTGGGGTGGTTTGTAATGCAGCCATGGATAACTGAAGGGGTGTGTATAGCCCTCCCTCAGTATCTTCGGGGGATCAGTTCCAGGGCGCCCTCAGATAGTACGTACATCCACGGGTGCTCGAGTCCTTCACATACAGTGATGCAGTGTGTGCATATAACCTACGCATATCTTGCTGTGTCCTTTAAATCACTACCACATGACCTACAATACCTAATACAATGCAAGGGCTATGTGAGTGGTTGTTACATGGCATTGTTTAGGAACAATGACAAGGAGGAAAAAGTTGTGCATTTCAGGACCGATGCCGTCATCACAGGCCTAACTGCATGGTATACATCAGCAACAATATCATGTTTTTTTTTAAAGTGAAACTTTTTAAAAAACGCGTTTCTGGTCCATGGGCACGGAATGCGCAGCTGCAGCGGGCCAGCTCTGTTCCTGAGGAGTCAGCCGCGCAGAATCTCTCTCTCTGTCCTCCTGGCTTACTGAGCAACATATGTCTTTGGAAGTTTTACATCTTTGCACCTTGCAACTCGTATTGTTTACGTCTTCACGTATGTTTAAATGCGTCTCACGTCGCCTCTTCCCACCCCCCGCCCCCCGCCCTCTCCGTATCCTCCTTTTAGCCGTGAACTTGTGTTTGTGGAAACGGCACAGGGTTTAGGTCCATAGAATCCGCCACGAAAGAAAAAGAAATAAAAGCTGTCACGAAACAGAGATTTAAGGTTCTGCTTTTATTAGTGAGTCTTTTTTTTTTCCCAGAGGATAAATCACGTCGATCTCTACCGGAAATGCCGCCTCATCCTGTTCCCACACAAACATATTTTTAGCTAAAAACGTTCCTTTGCCTGAAGTCAACAGACACGTCAGTTTCGCTCTGGAAAGAGAGGCGCGTCATCAGGGTGCAGAGGCGGAGCTCGGGTTGCTTGCCACTTGGTGCTCCTTGCTCCGAAACGGTTAATGGAGCTCCTGCGGGTCCCTGCCTGTGTGTGTGTGTGTGGGGGGGGGGGTGCAGAAAGAGCAAGCAGCCTCTCCACGTTTGCACACATGTAATTGCCTCTAATGCTCCTTAGGTTTGAAGAAGCCTTCGCATTTCCATTTCACCGGAGCTTTCAGGTCCACCTCTCCTTTCAAAGGCTGCATGCGCTGAATGTTCTATACAAGAGTGAGTGTCGGGGGCGGGGAATGGGCAAGAGGCCGGGAAAACAAACTGCTTTTAAAAGCAAGGCTCTGATGAGGTGGGAGGCCGGAGATGTCACAATGGAGACCGGCAGGGCAAGGTCACTGCCGACAGGCGGCGGAGGCTGGTGGGAGTGAAACAGAATGGCTCTACCCACCCACCCGCCGGTGATTGACTTGGGGTCAAATCGCCTGCGTTTTCTGAACGTTGGTTTCCTCGTCTGTGACATGGGGCTGAGGGACGACCACTCACAGGACTGAAGGTTCGAAGAGATGATCTACCCCAGGGGTTTGGTCCAAAGTCTGGCACGGGACAGAACCCCAACAGATGCCACCTCCTCACCATCTGCATCACTCGGGAGGAGATGGTTCTGGAAAGGCCGATGTTTCACGGAAAGGGTAGTGGGTTTAGGGAACCACTTTATGAAAGAAGCCACAAACATCCCAGAGAGTTCCTGTAAATACATCATCGTCCCGCTGCCCCCTGACCCCCTCAGCGCAAAGCTGTCGCAAGGCCCCTGCGTCCCTAGCAGCGCCTGAGGCCGTGGGCAGAATCGGATGTCGTTGAGCAATTCTGGAAAAGGGCTATTGGTGTTTTCGTGGTTCTTTTTGACTCCCACCAACTGGAGACCGAGGCCTAAGGGGAGGGAGGGAGATCTTAAGAAACTTGAATAAGTCACTCGTGTGGACCGTAGATGGACTGATATCCATAGCACATCTAGATGTTCGAAACAGGATTTAAAGTGCCCAAAACCTAGCAAAGGAAAAGACATAGCTAACATTGTTATTTTCGTACTGAAGCTGCAAAAATGGGGTGGGGGGGCTGGTTTTAAATAAAGACAACATTCACTTAATCCTAAATTCGGGGTTTTATGTTTAATATCACTAAACCCCATTAAGAGCCTTTTCCGCACCTTTCAGGTGTAGAAACGGAGGCTAAGAGAAGTGGAAAGAATTGGGCCAGGTCACTCATCTGCAGAAGTTCTAGAGCCAGGATTTGATCCAGGCCTCACTCTGAAACCCATGATTCTAACCAAGTCGCCCTCTTACCTCTCCTGAAGGAGATCAGCTGGATGCCACTTAAAGGGCTGGGACAGGGTGGGAAGGCGGTGGAGAGAGACTCGGCACCTGCTGTCCGAGGGCTTCCGCTGGGATGAGAATGGCCGGGTCAGCCCTGGCCAGGCAGCTCAGTTCATTAGAGCGTCATCCTGATGCGCCAGGGTTGCGGGTTCGATCCCCAGTCAGGGCACATACAAGAATCAACCAGTGAATGCGTAAATAAGTGGAACAACAAATCGATGTGTCTCTCTCTAAAAAAAAATCAATCAATAAAACATAAGGTAAGAAAGAAGAACAGCTAGGTCAGAGCTGTATCCAAAGGCAGGGTTCTGCAGGAGGTCCAGTGAGGAGGAGGAGGAAGAGGAGGAAGACTGAAATGGCAGAAGGAAGGAGACTCAAGAACAGCCCCTTCGGGTGACGTGGAAACAGGAAAACAAGTAGCAGCGTAGAAGTCCCGGCGCTTAACAGTGACCCAGGCCTGGCGGTCAAAGACAACTGTTCAGGATCCAGACCCCGGGAAATGGGAGGGGAGCTTCACCTTGACTTTGTGCAACGTGAGAGCAAATATGACCCTACAGAGGCCCCGTGCAAGGCCCACGGGCAACCAGACAGTGGCTTTGATGGTTCCAGACACCACGCTTGCTTTCGTGAGTGTCGCAGACCTGTCTGGGGACGGTCGCCCAGCAAAGAGCTAGACAAGGGGACGCCAGGACCACCCAAACAGGGAACCAGAGGTTTGGGGGCCTTGTCAGAGCCACACGGGTTCTTTAGCAGACATTTACGCCACTGGAACTTCTCTCTTCTTCTTCAACGCTCTCTCTGGAGACAGCAGGTTGGGGGGAACACTTTGTAAAGCATCTGATTGTCTAAGCTCTCTGCTGTACACTGGAAACTAACACAAAAGAATGCTGAATGTGAACTGCAACTGAAAAATGAATTAAAAAAATTTTTTTAAAGGGGTGGCATCTATCTGGCCTGCCCTTGACCCTGAGCTGCTCTGGGACACCCCTTGGCCAAGCTGCTCTCCTCAGTTCTTTCAGAGCTGCCCTCGCCTTGGGCTGAACTCCTGCCAGCAGCCCTGACTCGTCCGTCACTCCTCCAGCCTAAGGATGCGAGCACCTCCTTGGTGCTGCCGACCTCAGCAGCCTCGCCCTTGACCGCTTGGCTTCTACCTTCTTCTGTCACCTGGGCGATTAATTCATTCTTCATACTACGTTGTGTCCCTGTGAGAGGTCTAGAATTGCTTCTGTTTGCCAGGCAAGGTGTTAACTGATACGGCGAGCGAATGAAGCTCGCTTTGCCCATTTGCCAGATGGGAAAAACGGGGCTTCCGTCGTCCTGGGTGGTTCTTCCCAGTTCTGCTCTGGCAGGCTGGACGCACACCTCCCTGGCATCCGCGAGAACTCACAGTCCAGCAAAACCCCACCAGACTTGGATCTGCCCTGAAGAGATGACTTGTACAAATGGGAAGGCTTTTTGCCCTCTGTAGGAGTTAAACAGAACGATCGATGTTTCAATAATAAATGCCCTTCTTTTGGGAAAGCCCGTCCTCCTCTGGCGGCCTCCTGGCCGTGTCTGGGTCACACTCTGCTGCTTTGGGTCTCTGCCTTCACCACCTCCCTAGGCCCGAGGGCCGGCGCAGAGAGGGCAGAATCGTTTCCGACAGCCAAGACAGGGCCTGGGCCGAGAAGGTGTTCTATACACACACCAGGGCGGGCGAAGCAGGCCCACAGTCCTTCGTGTGGGAAGTCAAGCAATAATTAAGAAATAGTAACGCAGGAATGAACTCTGTTTCAGGTACTCGGAACTGCAAAACTATCTTGCCGATGCCTGTATGTTATGTGTGTGTGTGTGTATTATAGATCACATATATACGCCATGGAATGTTACTTTGCCATAAAAAAGAGGAAGGAAATCCTTCTGTCCGTGACAACATGGATGAAGCATAAGGACATTACGCTAAGGGACGTAAATCGGAGAAAGACAAGACTGCATGACGTCACTTACATCTGGCATCTGAAGAAACCCTGAGTCACAGAGGAAGAGAGTAGCTCTGTGGTCACCAGGGACGGACTGGGGGTGGGGAGAAGGATGTACATCCCTGGTCATTCACTGACCACGTGCTGGGGCCTGATGCGAGGCACGGGGGGGGGCTACAGGTCACAGTGTGGCCCCGTACACTTGGGGGCTGCTAAGACGGTCGACCCTAAAAGTTCTCATCACAGCACAGTGTGCCCTGTGTGAGATACGGGCATGTTAACTACCTTCACAGGGTAATCACTCGCCATAGGTGTGCACACCAAAGCAGCACACCGCACACCTCAGGTCAATACAGGGTTAGGGGTCAAGTGTGTCTCCATAAAGCTGGGGAAACAATAAAGAGACCAATTACATAGAGGAAAAAGAAGTGATAGCTGGGACATATACATGTATGTGTATCCGTAATGTATGATGCCCACATATCTCTATCCATTTGCACGTTTTGCTCGCGAATACCTTCTTTAGTGATCCCGTGCAGGCAGCTTGCTAATTTTTGAGATCACGGGGCATTTGTGAGCTGTCAAAAGCAGATGATCCTGGGAAACTCGGGAAGCCTCGTGCCCCTGACACCTTTCCTGCTCCCGGTCGAAGCCTTGTTGAAAAAGAAGCTTTGAGTGACCTTCCTTTCGTTCTCCCTCCCACTGTCAACTTCTGGCTCTTGTAAGGTCCTGCTACACCTTGTCCATTACCAAGACGGGTGTGACAGGCTACCTCTGTGCCAAATGCATTTCCATTTTTTTATATATTGATTTTAATTGATGAGAGAGAGAGAGAGAGACAGAGAGATTTGCTGTTCCGTTTAATGTATGCATTCACTGGCTGCTTCTTATACATGCCCTGACTGGGGACTTCTGGCCTCCACACCAGGGTGAAAAAAACCAGCAGCTCTAATTACCCCTGCAGGGAGGGAGGGAGGGACGTGGGTCCCCGAGTTGCTACTTTTTGAGTCCCCTGGGAGAGCCACCCAACCAAGGAGGATTGTTGTATCAATAAGATGCAAACTGTTACAGTGTGAAACCACTAATATTTGGTACTGTTTGCTGTAGTAGCTAGTGTTACCATAACAACCAACATCTAGAAGCAAGTCCCTCTGGGCAGGGAAATGGGGCTCCTGGGAGGGCAGTTTGGAAGAATTTGGAAAACCCGTTCCCTGTTGTCTCAAGAGTCCGCTCCTTCTCCCCGCGGATCACGCTTAGAAGGACCCGTTCTGGGATCTCAGTCTGCAGCTCTCGTCTCAGCCGCGGAGAGGAAGGCCGGCGGCGGGCTCGGGACGGCGGGTGTGCCTTTTACCGCGTGCAGAAATGACTCTCTCGGTGTTTCTCTTCCGGAAGCTTCCCGCTTCTCAGAGGCCCCTGAGCCCGTCTGGCCGGGCGCTCTCTCTACGGCACGATGACGACACGCCGCAGGAAAAACGTGATGACGTAAGACGCTCGGCCCGTGCAGAGAGCACGGCTCCTGCACAGTGGCGCTCCTCACCTGGGCACCAGTGACGTTTGGGATGGACTTTGTCCGGCGGGGGGAGGGGGCTGCCCTGAGCCTCGTAGGATGTTTAGCCGCGTCCCTGGCCCCTACGCACTAGATGCCAGTAACATCTCCCTCCCCCCAAAATGTTTCCACGCGTTGTCAGGTGTCCCTTCCCACCCACTGCGGACAAAAGTCCCCCTCCCCCCCCGGCGAGAACCGCTGCTATAAAGGTTTCTGTCTCTTTGTAAAAGTTTTGCGCGCATGTCGTTCCCTTGAAACAAAAACAGACACTGGAAAGCCGACCTCCCTTCCTGGTGGGAGGAGGGCGACACCAAGTAGGAGAGGACACCGAGGTGACGCGCAGCTCCGGGACACGCTCTGTCCGCACGTGGAGGTCCCGTCTAGGGACGGCGTGGGGCCCACACCGTCCCGGCTCTTGATTTAGACGCGGCGGGACTTGGTGCCTGCGGAGCGCTTCGGTCCCGCCGGGTCACGGAGAGCCTCTGCGAGCAGAGGTCAAGTGCAGTCAGTTCAAGGTTTCTTACGTGTTCTGAACCTTCTGACGCCCCCCCCCCACGCCCCCATTCTCCCGAGCGGGTGTGACTTGGGGGAGGTGTCACGTTCCCTAGAGGAGTGTCCGTTGCTTATGGAAGATAAGCTTCCAAGTCAACTCTCTTTTCTTGTAAGTCCTTAGAAGCCATATTTTGCATATTTATTATGAATAACAATGATGATAGTGGCAAACGTTATTGAGCTCTCTGCCAAATCCTGTGTTAGGGGCCATATATATGTGTGTATGTGTATATGTATATGTATATACGTATATATGTATGTGTATATGTATATACATATACATGTGTATACGTGTGTATACATATCCACACATACATATGGCTTTAGTAAACTGTCAGAATCACCCGGGCAGAGGCATAATTGGCTCCAGTTTAAGGGTAAGGAAGGTGAGGCTCAAAGGAGAGAAATGACTTTCTCAGCCTCTCAGCCCCCAAGGACCACTCCTGAGAGTCGAACCATAGTTTTGGGGGACCCTGTAGTTCATGACACCTGCCAGCCACTCCACTGGAGCGATAGACCTCAGTGGGCCTGTGCACCCATGCGACACCATCCTGGACGGCCACCGCAGCCTGCAGCCCACGAGTGCCACTGGCCACTGACTTCGGGAGGACGGACACATGTGTCTTCCAAGTTCAGTGTCCACGACACTCGGGCTCCGCCAGCTCCCCGGTGTCTGGGAAGAGAGGGCAGCGGGCATCTTGACAATGCGTCATCTGCTTCCGGGCTGCACAGAACGCCGAACAGCCGGGGCTGGGGAGCATGTCGGCCTAGTTCTCCAGATGTTTGAGGTCGCGCTGCCCCACCCTCCCCGTGTCAGAGTCCCCGGCTGGGAGACAGGGACACGACTGTCGTCACTGCTGCAAAGACGCACAGCCCCGCCCTTCCGCGCACGTGTTCCCCGGGCCGGGCGCGGTGCCCAGGGTTTCATGTGCGCTCCTTGACTCTGCGAAGTGAGGTTCTGCTGGCAGCGACCACGCCCTGCTGAGGCCCCCGCTGAGGCTCAGCAGCGGGTCAGGAGCAGACCCTCAGACCCTCGAGTAGAATGTGGCTGAACTGGGTAGAGTGGGGGACCCCAAAAGACATGCCCACCCGGCCCCTGTGGATGTGACCTTATTTGGAAAGAGGATCTTTGCAGGTGTGATTGAGGATCCTGAGATGAGATTGTCCTAGCTTTGAGGTGGCCGAGTCCAATGACCAGGACTGGTGTTCCGTGGAGAGGGAGACAGAGGGAAGTTCGAGGCACGGGGGCTGCGAGGGGGCTGGTAGGTGAAGCTAGGGGCAGAGACCGCAGCGGCGAGTCCACAGGTCAGGGAACGCCAAGGGTTGGTTGCACGGTTTCTTCCCTCTTACGCTCAGCAGGAGAACTGCAGGGTCAGAGGGCAACTGAGTTTAACATTTTGAGGAACTTCAAACTGTTTTTCCAAAGTGACTGTACCATTTTGTCCCCTCACCAGCAACGTATGAAGGCCCCAATTTATTTTTAAATATGGATTTATTTATTTTTAGCCCTGGCTGGTGTAGCTCAGTGGATTGAGTGCCAGCCTGCGAACCGAAGGGTCTCTGGTTCAATTCCCAGTCAGGGCACGTGCCTGGGTTGTGGGCCGGGTTCCCAGTAGGGGGCATGCAAGAGGCAACCACACACTGATGTTTCTCTCCCTCTCTTTCTCCCTCCCTTCCCCTCTCTCTAAAAATAAATAAAACCTTTAAAAAATAAATACTTATTTTTTTTTAGAGAGAGGGGAAAGGAGGGAAGAAGAGAAGGAAACATTGATCAGTTGCCTCTTGTACACCCCCCAAAGGGGGACCCGGCCCACAGCCCAGGCATCTGCCCTGACCGGGAATCGAACCAGCAACCTTTTGGTCCAAAATCGCCCCCAGCCACAGGAAGCTAGGAGAGGCAGGGGACTGAGTCCCCATCTCGGCCCCCAGGAAGAGCCAGCCCAGCTAACACCTCAATTGCAGACCTCTGCACTCTGGAACGGGGAGTGGGCACTGCTGTGTTAAGCGACCCAGCTTTTGGTCATTGGCCATGGTCCCTACACGGTGGCCGAGAGACGATGTGAACCCAGGTGTCAGCCCTGGCACCCTCTGCGCCAGCTCTGGGCTTCCTGGTGCGTCAGCTCGGGGTCTGCACGTTCCCAAGGTCCACCATCCAGAGCCCGCCCTCTCGTTTCCAGAAGGAGTGCCCGCGCACGCACACACGGCCAGATGCTCGAGCACGTCAAAGAGGTGGGATGACCAGGAAGCCTTCCGAGCAATGTCCTGACGGGACTGTGGACCTTCGAGAAAAGAGCAAAAGCAAAAGGCATTCCCACTGCCACTGCAGCTCTGATCAGGCTGCCTGTGCGTGTGGTGGGGGTTAGCCCTCCGCCACGAAACGTGAAACCGGAGAACTGGCCCTCCCTAGCGCGCGTGAAGGTGTGTTATCAACACGGGGCCTTTTGTCCCTGGACTCCAGACGACGTTCAGAAGGGAGAGGGCACTGTTCTGGTCCCCGCTGGAAGCGGCCGCGGGGCTTGGAGAAACAGGAGTATGGATGATGATAGGACGTCTCCCTCGTTTTCTGGAACCAGTTGGCAAACCAGAAATAGTCCAGACTTCTGGGTAATCGGCCTTCGGAGCTTCTCAAGGATCCTCTCACCCCGACTGATTTTTTCCTTGATGGAGCTGCCTCCGCCTTTCCCAGACAACCCAGAGAACTCCTACACACGCCGCAAGGCCCAGTCCCCTTTCCCTGCCCTCCCCAGCTCCCGGCTCTCCCTCAGAGCAGTGCCGAGCCGCTCACCCCTCGTGCACACATTCTAGCGTGTATGCGCCTCAGACCCGCCCCTTGCCCCACCTTACACGCGTCTCGGGCCAGTGTCTCCCTCTGGACAAAGACCCCTGACGGAGGAGCTCAAGGAAGCCAGCGGAAGGGCTCCAAGGGGGGCTGTCAATCCCCGAAACCCTGCAAAACCTCACGTGAGCGTGCCGCTTCAGGGGCAGGTATCCGGTGGCTTTGGTGGGTTTTCAGAGAGCTCCAAGGCACAAACACATCGGAAGCTCACGGCACTCAAAATTCGGTCCTCCGAGTGCACACACCTCTGTCACCTGGCGCAGCGACCGGCCCGGCTCTGACGCGTGAAAAGCGTCTGTCGCATGGACCTGGGATGGAAAGGTGGCCGGAGGGGCTCTCAGTTGCTCTGCTTTTGCGTCGGAATCATTGCGGTTTTGAGGGAAGAACTTTGAAAAAGCACTGAATCCGACCCACAGCCAGCTCTCGTCTCCAGACCAAGAAAGGCAGGTGCCCGCTCCGGAGGAAGCCCGACACCTTCCGTAGCCGCCACGGCTTGCTCTCGGCGACTCTCTGGTTTTCAGTTGTGCCAGCAACCCAGCACCTGAGGATTCCTCCGACAGAAAGATCGGCACGACTGTGTAAAAATACGTAGCTGTGGACGTCATGGCAAAACCCCTGAGCTCCACTGAGATGCCCGTCAGCAGGTACTATTATTCTTCAGAACGAAGGCCAGCGACATACTTGGCAAGGGCCGGAGAGCAAACATTTAAGGCGTTTCAGGGACACGCCGCTTGTCTGTAGCAACCACCCCCACTCAGCTCTGCCGCTGGAGTGTGAAAGCAGCCCCCACAGTGTGTACATGCACATGCGTGCGGCTGTGTGCCGATAAAACTTTATTGACAAAAACAGGCTGGGAGTAAGGGGGGCTGGATTCAGCCAGTAAGTCAGAATGTCCCGATGCCTGCGGCAGGATACTATCTGGTTATTAAAAACAACGCGTGAAAATGTCCACAAGTGTTTGAACTTGCAGAGCGAAGTGACCGGCACACACCCACCGGCCTATGTCCCCTGATTCTATGGTAAGCTTTTCACCCCCAAATTCGGCACTATGGCTTTGTAGGGGGAGTCCCAGCACGTGGATTTGGGCAGGGGACAGTGTCTCTGAGCCTCAGGGTCAAAACTGGGGCAAAGGAGGACCAGCCGCTGCTACGGCGTAAAGCATTAGTTGCATAATGGAGACACAGTTCAAGTTCGTTTCCATCTCTTAAACGTTGCTCAATGAGCCGCTGTTCGACTCAAGGAGGGTTTAAAGAAAGTCCTGCATCCGTGGTTCCCACTCTGAGCATTTCCTCCGGGGGCTCAGACGTCTATCCAGACGCGGCGGACTCGAGTGCGGTGTTCACACTCGGCGCGGCGGTGCGGTGCCGTGTGGGAGCTCACTCGCGATTGATGAAAGCTGTTAATGCAAACAGCGAGAGGACAGGCGCTCGGGTTTTCCCGGTGGCTGCTAATTAAGGAGGTGCTGCTCGTTTTCAGGGTTCACAGGGAACTGCTCTGTCGTAGCTGTCTGTGATGATTTATCGAGGAGCGGAATTTTAAGGACGTAACCCAGAAAAAACAGGATAATAAAAGAAATCCTTCTTTTCCTCCTCATAGTAGCAGTAGCGATGCCGGAATGTGTACTCGGTGCTCTGGTGTGCCAGGTACCAGGTGAGCGCTTTGGGGGCACAACCTAATGTCATTTTCTCGCATCATCCATGGTAAATGGCTGGGCTCGACTTGTGGTCAGCTTCCCTACGGGGCACCTAGTCTGGCAGCAGTGGGGAGCGATGGGCTGTGAAGTGAAACCGGGGGTGACCCACCTAAAGCAGCCACTTCGGGGCGTGGGAGAACGGAAGGGCTTATGGGATTCTTCGCACCTTGTGGCTCCTGTACGTGGTGCGGGGAGGGGTGTGTGTGTGACAGGGCAAGGAGCAGAGGGAGACCTACACACATGTATGTGCACAGGCTTGTGTAAGCCCGTGCACACCCAACACACGTGGTCAGGAAGGAGCTTGTCTATGTTCAATAAGGAGCCGCATCCGAGAGCCCGGAGCCGTTTGGATCGCGAGATCCTGTCACTAGCGCTGGAAGACAGTGCAGTGACAGCACGCAGCGTGGCGTGCTGGGTCTCGGTCTGCACACGGACACGATGGAGGTGCACGAGGCCCGTCCTGGCTCTGGCGTCCGAAAGCCGAACGCACGCCGACGCTCACTCCTCGCCCACTCACATGGGCCGTGCTCATCAGAATGGTGGAGAGCAAAGGCGATGACCTTGGGGGTCATGTGGGACGTCCAGGGGCAGGCGTGGGGAGACACATACGAGGTTTATGGGTCTGAGGCTTCGGGAAGAAGCATGCTAAAGCCGAGGGGTGAGCTGCGGGTGAACCCTGGGACCCGGTCAGGCTGAAGAGGCGAGCGGAGGAGGAAGAGTGGGTGAAAAGAAGGAAGAGAGAGAAAGGCAGAGACTCACAGAGTGGTGGCGTGACTAGGACAGGACAGGGGCCGGCTGGGGTGTCTATCACGGGGCGTAGTACATAGAAAACCTCAGGAGCCCAGCAGTCCATTCCAGAGGCCAAGGTCACATCCCATAATCTAGGCTAGACGACCTCCTCAAGCTTCTTTTAAAGACGGCTCGGCTGTGCACGGAGCAAGGACTTGGGCTCAGGCAGACCTGGTTTAGATCTCAGCCCTGCAGCCTCAGAGCTGTGTGACTTCAGGTCAGGCTCCGAACCTCTCTGGGCTCCAGCACGGTGGTCTGTACCACAGGCTTCAGCCCAGGGAGCTGTATTAGAGTGACATGGTGACATGCGATACGTTCTCAGTGTACATTGTTGCTTTTCCTCCCGCCTCATTACGTGCGTTTGTACAACATGGAGGGTGGTGTGTAGTTACAAGTACAGAATGATTACTCGCCGTTCCAGGTTGACCTCTCACCCTTCAGCAACACCCACCAGAAAGGGCTGACCTCTCTGGAGTGCCAAAAAGCCTTAGCTTTCCGTCTCCATGGATTCCAGGGGTCCAACTTGAGTCACATGCTCATCCAGAACCATTCGCTGGCCAGCCCTGCTCTGATTGGCTGGACCTGAGCGCGTCACCTGACATCCCTGGGACTCAACCTGCCAAAGACCAGGTCTGACGCTTCCAAGAAGAAGAATCAAGGTCCCCTTAACAGAAGGTTAGTGACTGGCTTTGGGCCTGTCCCTTCCACAAAGGACAGGTCGGCGTGTGTGCGCAGAAGTTTTCCCTGTCTCCTGACTCCCTCAGCGTGTGTGGGTTTGTGTCCACCCCATTCGTTCCTTCACTCTCCCGTGAATTCAGGGAAGACGCACCGAGCACCCACTCCCTGTAGAAGGGTGCAGGCACTGTAGTTCTCCCGGGGCCAGGCCCTGCAGCGTGGTCCCCCCCAGCACCCTGGCTCCAGACCCCTGGGAACTCAAGAAGAATGACTTCCATCTCTGCTGACTCAGTGGGTCAACAGGGACCTCTGACACCCCCTGGCCTTTTCCGGAACCTCCCAAAGCAAGGGGAGGCAGCCTGCGAGGCCAGGTTTAAAATTAGAAGGGAGTGCAGATGCCGCCTGTGGTTCTTGAACGTCAGCCATTGGGGAGGAATGGGAGATAAGGTGGTCAGGAGACAGGAAGCGTTTATTTAAGATCCCTATCGCACTAGAAGCTGGAGGGGGAGTTCAGTTCAGGGGAAGAACAGGATGTTGCCAGCATCCAGGGCAGGGCCAAGGGCAAGGGGCATGGAAAAAACGGAGACTGGAAAGGGAGAACTCCTCCGCCAGGGTTTGAGGCGGGAGGGTTTGGAGAGGTCCCAGGCGGGAAGGCAGCCCTGGCAGAGGCCCCTGTGGGAGTTCGGGGTCTCTTCCGTCACAGAGGGAGACAGGTCATCTCTGGGACACCGGGGGTCTCTTCCACGAGGCCGCTGTGCTGCTGGGTGGTCCACGGGGCAGGGGCCTCCTTTAACTCTCGCGGGAGCTCTCGGTTCCCTGTTTCCCCCGGGGCTCCTTCTGCTTCCCCCCAGCTCGGAGACCACCACGCTGGCCTCGAAGGGCACCACCTGGCGGCTCTGCCCACCCGTGAGGGCTGCCGGGAGCTGAAGGCCCGGCGGGTTGAGGCAGCCCCCGGAGTCCATGTCTGCTCCATCCTCCATCCTCCCCGGGGGGCGGGGGCCGGGGTGCTGAGGCCCAGCCCGTTCCTCGTCTTTCTGGGGAGGAGCGCCGTTGATCCAGCCTTGGGGAAAATAAAAAAGCCTTCCGTCAAAACCAAGATCTGGTGAGAGAAGTGACGGAGAGGCCTCTTGCGAAATGAAGGAACACAAATAACCACCAGCAAACGCCGAGGGGGAAATGTCACCGGAACTCGCATGAGCCATGACTACAGCAAGCCAGATGCTGCCGTGAACTTGGACACCCACAGCCTGTGTTCGTGCTTTCGACAGCCCTGAGACATATGTTCCCGTGTCACCATCCAGCCCAAGAAACCAAGGCGCACGGGGGTCAAGTTCGCTCGTCCGAGGTCCCGGCGGCTAAGGGGCAGACTTCGGAGGCAAGAAGGTTGCGCCGCCGGCCGAACTGCTAAGGGGCTGGGTCTGCAGCTGACAAAACCGGACCCAGGCACGGGCTTTGCCTCTCTGGGACGCAGTTTCCCCACTCCTGAAAGCAGAGATAAAATAGGATCCCTTGTTGAGAAAAATTTTAGCAAGAAAATATATGATCAGTACGGCACGGTAGGGTTTGTTAAAAGCGCCATAACCAGGAAAGTTCTGCTGGAGGCAACACTTGGGTTACTGTTGACTTGGAGGCCCCACGGGCCTGCCACAGCAGCTCAGGCAGCCCTGTCTGTCCGGAGTCAGGGAGGGCCCCCCCCGTGACAGCAGAAGCCACAGGCCCTGAGGAGCAGGGCTGAGGTGTGGCCGCTGGCCCTTCCCCTCCGGCCCCTGGTGCAGGCCCCGCCCACCAGAGCCCAGGGGGACTCCCACACACCCACTCCCCGGCGCTCCAGACCCCAGCGCCTGGTCAGTGATGGAGTGTGTTTGCTCGGCTCCACGCCCACCGTCCCGCTGAAGAGACCACGCCGGGTTCAAGGCTAAAGGCTTCCAGGAAATGTGGCCGGGCCTCCTGGCCATCAGTCACTTTGTAACTGACCACCCGGTCTCTGGGAACAGGCTGGAGCTCCGGCGTGGGACTTCCTGCTCCCTGCTTCCCACGGAGAGTGTCTGCTTCCCTTTGCTCTTTCGAGCAGCAGTCACACAGTAGGACGTTTCCTGGTGTTAGTTTTGCCGCCATCGGCGGAGTGCCCCCCACGCCCAGGGCCCATTGCTAGGTGCCGCACGTGCAGCCCTCACTTAATTCTCACTGCCGCGCCCCATGCTTCTTCACACAGTTTTACCCCTATTTTGCATCCTGCTCGGGAGGGACCTGTGTTTGCCTGAGGTCACACAGCTGGAGAGCAGAAGAGCTGAGATTTGAACCCAAGCCGTTCGACGTGAGTCCGCGCTTGAGGCTTCGACGCTCGTGTGCCAAACAGGGGTTCTTCGGGCCGGGCCTACTGGCCAATCCAGAGCGGCCCCCTCTGCTCTTTCTGGCGGAAATCAAGGAGGTGAGTGACGGTGGGCAGTCAGGTTATAGGGCTAATTGATATCAGGAGGCCGCCCAGGTCACACAGATCACGCGGATGCCACAGAGCTTCCAGAATCTCACCGAGGAACTGGCGGATAAGCATTTCAGTCTGAAGGCACAGCAAGTGCAAAGGCCCTGAGGCAGGAATGTGCCGTCCTGCTCGCCTTTGCTCCTGCGTCTCCTCTGCTGAAATGTCCGTCTGCCATCCCAGTCTCCTTCGGGACACAAGGGAGCCTCTCCTCCTGCAGGAAGCCTTCCCTGAGCCTGGGCGGGGCCAGGTCCCCGTTTTCGCTCTCACCGCCCCTCACCCCCATTCTTCTTCGTACAACATCGCACGGGTATGTTTGCCCAACAGCCTGGAACATTCACTTCCTGTGGGTCTCCTACACGAGATCATGAACTCTAAGTAGGGTGGGGGGGAGGCGGTGGTAGTACCTGTAGTCTCTGTGCCTGGGACGGTGGCACACAGCAGACTGTGGGGAGAGGGGGGAAGGAGGAACGGGGACACATCCTGGGGGGGGAGGCCCAGGACCCCTGAAAACTGCACGGGACCCACAGTTACAGGCACAGAGGTTTCTGATCCAGGAAAAACACAAACCTGCCATGATGTGCTTTCAGAGAAAATAAAAAAGGCAAAGACGCTTGAGATTGGGCAGATTTTAGCACAATTTAGTAAGCATTTTCATTAAAGCATTTCAAATGTTAACTACGTAAACTATACAGTAATATACCATCCTTATGAATATCATTTAACACTGCAGGTAAATTCAGAGCCGCCTTCTCTCCCCTGCCCACCCCCCCCCAAGAAACCACTTGCCCCCATAACCACTGTGGTCAGTTTGTTAATGACCTCTGTAGACTTTCCAAACACCTTTGCACACATACGGGCATCTGTTTACCACAGAAAAACGTGTAGATGTGCTTTGTGTTAATGTTTCGAACACACACGGTACTCACCTGTAGGGAAGTTTCAGCAGCAAGCACTTCTCATTCACCATTGTGTGTCTGGCATTTACCCCCAGGGATATGCACAGACTTACCATGTCCTTTTTCATGGCTATATAATGTTCCATCGAAGGACTGTGTTGCATTTTATGCATCCACTCCCCTGCCGGGGGACAAATAGATCAGCGCCAAGTGATTGCTATTTCACAGTAGCCGTGACTGCCCCGGGCACACTGCCTCCCGCGTCTCTGGGTAGCAGGAAGAGCACGTTCTCCCACTTAACAGATTCTGTCCGTTTGTCCAAAGGAGCACGAGGCGACTGCACTATCTGGGAACAGATTAGGCAGCTTTGCACGACTGAGTCCCTCATCTCTGCAGGTGGCCAAGCACTCGCTGGACAGCCTCTTGGCACAGCCTAGTAGAGGGGACGCTGGCCACTGGGGTCCCGTCCAGCTGGGTGATCCTGCGGCCTCCCACCTCCCCACAGCGGGAGCTCTGCTCAGGGAAGCTCAGGCCGAGGGCCCCAGCTCTTGCAGTGAGGAGAGAAAGCTATCTTTCCACAGCTTCAGGGGGGCCGCCGGGGTTGTGTCTGTAGGACCACGTTTCTTGTTTCCGTGGCTGTGTTCTGTGTTCTTCCGGCCGGAGGCGCTGCAACTCAGTCCCTTTTGGGGTTTGGGGTGGGGAGGCCTGAGTCCAAATGCTGGGTCTGCACCAGGTAGCTGTGTGATCTTCAGCACGTTCTTTCCTTTCCCCTGCCTCGGTCTCCTCGTCTGTAACATGGGCAAATTCATACCCCCAGCTCATGACTGTTTGGCGAGACCACTGGCTAATAGATGTAACAGGCTCTACCCTGTCTGTCTGAGTCGGGGTGTGGGGGGGGAGGAAGGGTCACTGTGCAAGTTGGTGGTCCTAGAGGCGCGGACAGTGGGAGCCGTCTTTGCCTTTGGACAGGAAGGACGTTCAAGGTTTATCTGATCCCAGCACCCATTGCCATGGCCAGCACAACCTTTTATTCGATGTTTTATCTCTTTCAAAGAGGGCCAGTTATCTCCTTTGTTCATCAGAGTTCCCTGCAAGGAAGTCAAGCCGGGGATGGGCCCAAGGAGGGATGACTCAGGAATCTGAAAGTCAAGGCCAGAAGCCTCTGTGACAAGCAGTCCCCCTAAGCAGAGTGTCGCCCCTGACCTTGACTGGGGAGGAGGGTTCGGCCATCCGGGCCAGGCCTGAAATACCCACAGAGAGACTTCCTTTCCCCAGAACATGCACTGGGCTCTGCAGCCGCGCCAGATGGGCTGCACATGTGAGCTCTGGGTTGCAAGGGAGGCCGAGGGAGGAGGCAAGACTGATTCCCTCGCACGAGTGACGAGCCCAAGGCCGCGTCCCCTGATGCCATAGGCCCCACGGCTCTCCCTGACTCGGGTTTCAGAGTTTTGGAAATAAGGCGGCGGTGCTGGAGGTGCTGTCGGACCTCTGCGATGCCGGTAGCTGCCAGAGGACACCTCAGGCCATGGGCAGCTCATCTTGCAGCCTTCAGGTCAACTGGGGCAGAAGCTACCGCTTCGTGTCCGGTCACCCCCCATCCTCCACCTCGCCTGCAGCTCTGGCCAGCCCTGTGGAGCCTGCTGGGCTACTGATTGGCTGCTTCTTCTAAGGAATCGCAGACCCTCCCCTGCCTCCTCTTTCTTCAACCTATTGCAACATTCGGGGCCCCTTCCCTCACACCGTATCTCCAGAGTACCCCATGTTGACTTTGATCCCAGGGAACACATACCCCCGTCAGCCCACTCGGAGTGTGGCTGCTGGGGGGAGCCCTGCCTTGGAACAAGCAGTGCCCCAGCCTCCAGAGAGCCCTCAGGGGCTCTGCGTCGGGGCCTGGTTAAGGAAAGGGCTCAGGCTTAGCCAGACCCAAGTGCCGCCATTCATGCTGTGTGACCTTGGAAAAATCACACCGCCTCTCTGATCTTAGACTTCCTATTGGCTGAAAGTAGGCACTGCTTAGCTCACAGGGCTGTTGGGAAAATTCAAGGAAACACGTGTCCGTGCCTAGTACAGTGCTTGGCACGAAGCCCGTGCTTTCTGAAGGGCTGTTGCCGCTGTCCTGGCTACTGATACCGCTGCTGCTGCTGCTGTTACAGGTGCTGAGGAGCTGCCTCCCCTTGCTCAGCCCCGCTGGGGCCTCTAGCATCAGCTGGCCCCGCATCCTAATCCCAGCACCACCGCGTCGCCGTGTGCCTTTGCACAGTGTACCTCACTTCCCTGAGCCCGCCTCCGTGTCCCCATCTGCAACGAGGGGTCTAGAAAGCTTAGGTGACTTCCCCAAAGCCGCCTGCCCAGCGAGGAATTGTAACCCAAGCCCTGACTGTCTCACTGTCGTGTGGCAACGTTTTGGTCACATTTCTGGCTTCCTCGAGGGCCGACTTGTCTCTTCGGTCAGACCTGGAAGAAGGCCTATCTGGAAACAATCTCTCCTTCCCATTCTAAAGTTCTGTCTGTTCCAAAGTTCAAGTCCAGCCCCCCGGGGCACCAGGTTACCTCTCCCCCCAAAAAGAAACCTAACAGACACTGTGCGAGGGAGGCAGACACTGTGTGGACTATTCGGGGAATGTTCCCGAAAGGAGAGTTTGAGGAGGGCAACTGAGATTTGCCCAACTCAAGGGACCTTGACAGGATCCGCACATCAAAGGGGAGCCAGGGCTTCAAAGGCATGCTCTCGTCTGCCCGCCCGGCCGAGGTCACGGCCAACTGGTTCGCTTGGGGACAGAGCCAGTAGTAGGTGGGACGTGAGGAGCAGGGGGTTTTGTAGTGCGAACCTAGGTCTCCTGGCTCTCCTGGCGGTCAAGAGCGTGCGCTTCCCCCAGCCCCCCTGCACACCACTGGCCAGTGCAGGGCCCCTCCCCCCAGGGCCCCAGACCCCGGCGGCCGTGTGGGCGAGGGGACAGGTGTGTCGTGCCGAATCTAGCATCCCTTCGTCTGCGGGCGCCTCTGCCGTCGTGGCACCCGTGAGAGCTGCAGCTGTGACTCGTCATTTCAAGGGTTGATCACACGGTGCAGATACCGCTGTGTTGTTTCCTGTTTGTACTTGGTCTCCCTAGTAATTTCGCGTATTTCATCTCACGGATTTTAAAGCACAATTCTGAGAAGGGGTCCCTAGCTTCAGCGTGCGGCCAAAGAGTGTACGGTGTGCGTATCCACACACACGCTCGCACACACGCGTGATGAAGAATGCCCGTCGTTGCCAGGAGACTCTCGCAACCCGGGGTTGTTGGGCATCGACATGGTCCCTGAAACTCCATTCATTTTGGTGCATCTGTGAAGGTCATGGACACCCACACGTGCGGCAGCACCGGGCACATGGGAGCCATTCGGTCAGCCCCAGCCTCTGCCTCTGGTCTCCGCAGCCCCGCTACTCAGCCTGGGCTGGACTCACCGGCACCCGCCTTCCGGGGCCTCGCCCGGGAGCCTCCCGCCCCACGCCGCCCTCCCTCGCTGCCGTGACACACGTCCAGGGCGGTGGAGGTTGACAAGGCCACAAATATTTGAACTATCTTCGGGATGACACGGGGCGTTGACCCCAAAGGATGTGCTCCATCTGCCAAGAGTTTATCCTAGCATAACAAGCGTGCCGGCTTACCAGAGCGAGGGGCGAAAGGGCCCGCTGGGATGAAAGGCGCCCGTGGGGGTCCGGAGGCACAGTGCACGCGGGAAGAAAGAAGTTCGGGATCGAGAGGGGGCGGCCAGGCAGCGAGGCCGTTGAGTCCAACCGTTGGTGTGGCGGGAAATGCTCAGCAGCAGGGGCTTGGAGCAGGTAGTGTGAGTAAATGCAGCCTTGACCCTGGGCCGCGGTGGTAGCAGCGTGCCGACCTCCCCGTGTGCCCGGGAAATTCGGAGAGATCGCCGGCAAGCAAGCCCTTAGCCACGTGCCTGGAGCAGACCAAGTCCTCGGCAAATGTTGCTATTACTGTTCTTACTCTCAGCATCATGACCCTGAGACGTGCGGTCCAGTTCATCTCCCGGGCTCCGTGGCCAGGGTGTCTGCTTGGCCAGTGAAAACCGTGTGACGCGACCTTGGGTTGCTTCATGCCCTCTGTGCCTCAGTTTCTCCAGTGTGCTACGGGGTGGCATGAACTGGTTCTGGGAATAACTGGGAATAACTGGGAATAACTGGTTCTGGGTAAGGTGGTTCTGGGAATTAATTGAGATACTATGTGGGAGGGGCTTAGACGAGAGCCCAGCCCGGAGCAAACACGCAATAACCATTAGTAATCATGATTACTGTCATTCGCAGCATCATCACCATGTATCACGGCAAACTGGACCAGGAGAAAGGAAATCCTTGGGAAAAAAATGAATCAAAGGGAGAGAATTTGTTGGTGAGACAGATATCTAGACTGGGGTAGGCAAATTACCTGCCACCTGTTTTATAAATAAAGTTTTATTGGAACACAGCCATGCCTTTGCATTTATGCATTGTCTAGGGCCGCTCTTATACACAACAGCAGAGCTGAGTACTCGCTGGCCCTTTAAGAAAAAGCGGTCATCCCCTAGCGTGGAGGAATGGGGGTACCTTGACAAGATGCCCCAGGTGGATGCCAAGGAGGCGTTTGACATCAGTTCATTATCATTTTTTCCGTGTTCACTTACTGACCCTGCCGGGAAAACTACCTTCTTTTATCCATCCATCTGTACGTCCATCCACTCATCTATTCATTCAACAAACGTTCAGAAGTGTGTAGGCGCTAGGGGCGGAGACGTGAACTGCGACCCAGGAGAGGGGCGGACAAGTGAGTGGGTAATCACGGGTCAGCGTGACGGGGCTGGAGGGCAGTGCAGGGCAGCCCGCGCCGTGCTTTCTGCGAAGAAGGACTTGGGGGCCCGCCCGAGAAGTCGAGGTCCGGCAAACCGATGGATCTCAGACGCCTCTGCCCTTGCTGCTCCCTTGCCTGGCAGACCCTTCCCACAGGCATCTGAGGCACTCGCTCTCTCTCTTGCTCTCTTACCTCTTTTGGGACTTGACTCAAATGTCTCCTTCTCAGAGACATCCTCTCTCCTAACTCCACGTAAAATGGCAAACCGCTTCCCAGCTCCTTAACGGCGTCCTTTCTTTTGTGTGTCTTCTTTGCACGTGTTAACATACCGTTTCGTCGTTATTAATACGTGTTTCCACGACCATGAGAGCAAGGGTTTGTGTCTGTTTCATTTACTGTGATAGCTCCAGCAAATCTACTAGTCCATGGCACATAATAGATACTCACTTAACACTTAGGAAGAGACTGAATCGCCTCCTTTATTGTGGTCAGTATACCTCTGTTAATGCATCCTTGGGTAACTTGGATGTGTTTTTTAGCCACGTCACACTATTAGTTTACACTGAGATATTTTAGCTGCCTCGAGCCCTCTGGTTCTTGTTTCTCTGGGTGTGTTACACACTGTGGTGATCGCTCTGGGGAGATTTCTGTCCTCTCAGAAGCCAGCAGTGCAGACGGGGTTAACCCCAGGCCGTGCCCTCAGCCCCAGGTGTCCCAGAGACCCTCCTCCTGCCCCGACTTGTTGACTTTCTGTCTTCCTCTGGCTCTGCTGTGGCTTGTTTAACTTGGACGGCGCTGTCTCTGTTTTATCTCTGGCGTTTGCTGCCCTGGGCCTCTAGTTTGAAGTCAGCCGCCCAATGGCCTCGACACTGTCACCTCTCCTCCGGCCACCCGCTGTGCTCCACACACCACCAACACTTCAGCCAGGGGGAGGGGACAGATGGCTCAATCACCGCATTGCTGGTCAGCGTCCAGCCCGGCCCGACCCGATGGCCGACAGAACTGACAGTCGGGCTGACCCTCGTTCGGCCGGCCGACACTCCCCGTGTCCCACAGGCCGACACCGGGCGTGTATCAAAGAGACCGTGAAGTCACCAGGTAGCTAGTCAAAGCAATAAAGACACAGGAGGGCTAAGCGGCCCCTCTCCCCTTGGGCGCCCGGGGCCCCATATAGGAACTGGTGCTCCCTTTTCCCCTGCCAGTACAGGATACTGGAAAAGGTCCCAGCAAGCGCTCAGACCAGAAAAGGGAGGAGGACAAACTCCATACACCGGGTTTACCCCCCACGCTCCGCCCCGCCCCGCCGCCATCCTGAGCCGAATTGTTAGGCCTCCGGGCGGCACGATGCAAGGCAGAGCCACCAGAGCCTGTCCCTCTGGGGAGGAGTGTTCTGACAGAGGTCCCTCGGACTCAGGTGGCATTGATTGTGGCCGGGTCTACGTGACCGAGGGCCATCGGGAGTGACATGGACGGCATCCAGGGGCCCAGCTCACCCCGGCCGCCTTGGCCGCAGACAGAGCACCGAGCCTGGAGTCAGACGCCGCTGGGCGCGAGCCCCAGCCTCGCCACGCGCTGGCTGTGTGGCCTTGGCTACATTTTAAAGCCATCCTGAGGCTCGGTTTCATCATCGCCACAACGCAATCGGCCTTGGAGAGTTGTCGCAAACATCAGACCGGTGTGGTTTTAACTCCGGCTGCGTGTTAGAATCACCCCAGGTGCTCGTGGCGCACACCTCCGTTGGGACTCAGCCCAGGCCGGCTGGTTCAGAATCTCGGGGGCTGGGTCTTGGGTATCCTGTGTCTTTTAACGTCTCTTTGGGCTGCGATGAGTGACCCATGGGTGACAGCTGCATTTGCTTCTCAGGCTCATCGCCTAGTTCAGACTCTGCAAGTGTGCGTGTGAAGATGTGTGCATGTGTGTGTATACATGTAGTCTCACCTAAAGGTGTTTACATGTTATATCTGTGCATACACGTGGGTGCAGGCATATATTTTATGTATGTGTTATGTTTGCATGTGCACGCATATAGCCCCCGTAATGCTTGTGTGTGCATGCATGTACAAGCATGTTGTGTGTGTGTTGCGTGTGGGTGTATATACACACATAGCTTCATCTGAGGGTGATATATGCATGCATATACGTATGTTCATGTGTGTGCACACGTGTGAATGTACTTGTGTGTGTGCATGGTGAAACAGGCAGCTGTGTATGTGTGCTTATTTGCATTCATACTGTGTGTGCATGTGTATATGTGGACGTGTGTGCATGTGTGTGCATGCGCACACACACAAAGTGCTTTCTCCAGCTCCTTTCTCTCCAGGAGCCGTGACGAAGCACGGTCCTTTGCCGCCCCGGCTTCGGGCTCACCCGGCCCAGCAGATGCCGGGCGCGCACGCCCCGCGGTGGCTGCCCGCCCGGCTGAGCCCCAGAGCCCAATCACGTCTGGGGTGAGGCGAGCCCTCTGAGTCCCAGGGCAGGGGACAGAATGGTTAACAACTCTGGTGGAGAGAGCCGAGCTAAAATGGGTTAAAATATCTGATCTTTGCAGCTCCGTGAGGTTACATTCTGCTTTCAGCCCTTTGCCCCCCTCCCCCCCTTCACTCTCTCACTCTCTTTTCCTGCCTCCCGATGAAAAATACGCTCCGGCCTTAATAGAATTACCCCCAAAGCCATCAATGCAAACGCTGTTTCAGGGCAATCTCATTCGAACAAATGTATTTTTATTTGAACAGTGTTACTTGAAAAATTAAATCGCAGTATCTGTTCCCGTTCCCCTCCCCCACTGGCCAGCTCTGCAGCCATCACAATGGGGAGGAGAGCAGAGCTGAAATTTTTCAAATGAATTTGATCTGATTTAATGATTCCTCTCTGCATTAATTAACAGTGAACCCAGCCGACGTTACGTCAATCACAGATGTATCCACGAGCGGCCGTTTTATTTTTGGAACCGACTGAATGTGTTGGTGTTGGGGCTTATTGTCTGTGAGAAGTTCAGAGCTCGGACAGAGGGGGCTGGTGGGGACATGAGGGCTGGATGTGCAGACGTGTGTGCAGGCCTGTGCGGGTCAGGGAGTGTCATCTCGGCTCAAATGAAAGAGGGGAGAGGCCCAGAGGTCGGAACCAAAGAGACCAGGGTTCGAATCCTGGCTTGGACACTTCTGTACGTGTTTGATTTGGGGCCAGTTCTGAGACCTCACTTTCCCCCTCTGTGAGTGGGGGATAAGCACTGGCACTCATAGGCAGCTTGTGAGGCTGTAATGAGTGTGTAGCTTCAGGCATGAAGCTGGCCAGGGGCCGGAGATGAACAAGGGCGTCATCTCCCGCATCTCAGAAGTCTGAGGTTGATTCCAAGGAAGAGAGAAGGCACCTGGAGGTCAGAAGCTTCCTGCTGCTGGTCTATTCGGGAAGCTTTGTGCCTCATCCTCGGCATCCTCCAGGCTTCACGTGCGTGCCACTAAGAATCCACAGGATCAGCTCATGAAGCAGGTATTACTGTTTCCATTCTGTGGATGAAGAAACTGAGGCTGGAGGGAAGCGAAGCAACAGGTCTGAGTTCAATAATCAAGGTCACAGCAAAGCAAGGACTTGTCCTCAAGCCACTCAACCCCAGAATGCAGCTTATCACGCTTGGGTTTCACCAGTATGCAAAGAAACCTGGGGGTTGTGAGCAGTTCCTGCCCCGGGGAGAGACGGGTCATTCTGCAAGGCTGAGTGTTACTGAAACAGAGTGAACTAAGCCCCCTTATTCAACCGCACTGGGCCCAAGGGCCACTCAGCACGTCCCGCCCCTTCCGTCCCCCAGCAGGGCCCCTGACCTCTCCGTCGGCATGCTGTCAAGGGGTAGAAGGCCATCCGTCTTCAGGGAAAGTTATCTCTCTCAGCAGGGCATCGCCTCCCTGGCCACCGGAGCCACAGGACCCTGACAGGCGTGACACATTCTCCACGGGATACTGTCACTGTGCAGGGCTGGGCTTCTGTGTAGGAACGCCTGGAATCCAGAGACGTGGAGACCGGGGAGACACCAGGCCGCCGTCTGTAATGAGCGGGACAGGAGCCGGCTCTGTGCAGGCACCCGGGTCGGGCAGTCCGATGGAGACAGAACAGGCCAGCAAAATGGAGCTTTTCCTAAGTGAGCAAGCAAGCAAGCAAACTCGGACTACTTTTTGTGGGCCAAAATCCGCTGTCAGCGCTTTGCACCTATTAACACAGCTCGTCAGGATGCTGTGCAGTGGGACTATTATTATCCCATTTTACAGGTGAGAAGTAGAGAGGTGAGTACTTTGCCCAAGGCCACAGAAGGAGAAGGGAGGAGACTGGGACTGCAAGCCCGGCAGTCTGACCTTAAACTGTCACCCCTGCTTCCTCTCCTGGGGGCAAGAGGGCTCCCGCTGAGAGGAAGACCAGCTGAGTCCAGGAGGAGGAGCCCGCCCACGTGCCCTCCCCCACTGTGCAACTGCACCGTGTCCTGTGTCCTCCGGAAGGGGTCTGAGGCTTACAGACTCTGGAAGACCAAGCCCCAGAACGGACGGCATGTGCTCCTTCATTCATTTATTTCATACGTTCGTTCACTCAGTGAATAAATGAGTAGACAGTCCACTGAGTGCTTCCCATATCCCGAGCCGTGTGCTGTATTTACTGGGAGGATGAGCGGCACCTCGAGCAAGTCTCCTGCTCACCCCTTCTTTGGGTCAGGAGTTAGGACAGGGCGTACTAGGAAAAGCTCGTCTCTGCCCACGACGTCCGGGGCCCCAGCTGGAAGATCCGACAGCTGTGGGGGGGATCCGATGGCCAGTGGCTGGGATCCTCTGGAGACCCGTCACTCTCATGCCTGGAAGTGGATGCCGGCTGTTGGCTGGGACCACTGCTGGGTTACTGGCCAGGCCATTGACCCGGGGCATCTCCATATGGGTCAGTCCGGGCTTCCTCACAACATGGCGGCTGAGCTCCACGAGGGAGCCATCCAGGGTAAAAAGAAGGAGGCACGTGGCATTTTTACGAAGTAGCCCTGGGGTCACGCAGTATCAGTTCTTCTACCCTATTGGTCAAAGCGATCGCAAAGGTCCACCCGAGCTCAAGTAGACTAGCCCCCACACTCAATGAGAAGAGTATCAAGGTCACATGATAAGCCAAGCCCATAGGAGGAGAGGTTTTACTGCGGCTACCTTGGGGAAATACAAAATGCAAAGACAGTCATAACTGGTGCTGATTACTCTTCTAACCGCTTTACATAAAATAATCTTGCCAGGTGCCATTATGATCAGCCTTTTACCGATCAGTAAGCTGAAGTAGGGGTACTTCATGTGTTGGTGATGGAGCGGATGACCCTTGGGCTGAAGATGGGGGGGCTGTGAAGTGAGGGGTGGGTGGCGAGAGAGGAGCCAATCGCCTGGCGTTAAGCATCCCCTGGGTGCTTGTTAGAAACACTCATTCTCGGGCCCCGCTCCAGACCGGCCGAGTCGAGACCTGTGGGCATGGGACCCGGCCATCTGTGTTTTCACAAGCTCTCCGGGGAATTCTAACTCAGGTGCACGTTCCAGCTGAAGAGCCCTCCTGTCTGTGTAATGAGCGAAGGGGCTTTCGGTTCCTGCAGGCAGACCAGGGATGGGAGGAAAGGTACCAAGAGTGGCTGGAAAAGGGGAGAAGAGAGAAGGGGTTTCAGACAAGAGGCTTGGAGGCCATGGCCGGATGCAGGGGGAGTGGGGAGGCGCAGCGACCGAGAAACTTCCGGGGCAGCGTGAGATGGATACGTGCTTAGAAACAGGCACGTTGGTTACTGAGCTAGAGGACGCGTCCCGTCTCAGGCGACGGCGGCTCTCTGCAAAGCCCTGCTCTCCTGAAATCTGCCTCCTTCTCCTGCCTCCTCCGGGCCTCCCCTCTGTCCTGACTCAGGCCCTGAGCAGCCGCCACACTCTCTACCTGGAAACACTCTTCCAGCCCGTGACCCGCCCCTCGTTCTGGTCAACTCCCACTCACCGTTCTCCTTTCAGCCAGGGTTCACTTGCTCAGGGGAGCCTTCTGGGCCCTGTGGGTGTTTTCAGTTCCCCCTCGTAGTCCCACTCATAGCTGTCTGTGTGGTTCCTGCAAAACACACGCTTGGGTCAGAACTCTCTTGTTTTGCAAGTAATAGAAACCCAGGTCCAACCAGCACAATCCAAAGAGATGCTGTGTGACAGCCCGGTTGCACAGACAGCCCCAGAGATGGGGCTACCCATACGCCTCTGGGGCTTGAACTACCTGTTTCTCTCTCTGTCCCTTGGTTGTGCTGCCTTCCATGTCTTGAACCATTTTTTTTTCCTCCTGAAAAATGGTTCTTCTCCATGCGGCTGGAGTTAAGGAGAGTATGTGTGCAGAAACACAGCTCCATTCATACTGACAACCTTTCCGTTTCCTTTGCCCATGCAAATTTCCAGGAAGGGACTCCAGTTTGCTCTGTTTGGGGTATGTGCCCCTACCTTAACCAATCACTGCAGCCAGAGGAACATGAATAACTACGATTGGCCAGCATGGGTCACATGTCCACCTTTGGGACAATGAATGTAAGGATGCCAGATATAATCAGCAGGTTTATAGCGAAACCACAGGGCATGGAAAAGGGGCATGTCCTCAAAGAAAGTGGGGTGCTTGGGACTAAAAAAGGGGAGAAAGCTATTGAAAACAGAAGAGCAGCTAGCTTATCTAAAATGATCCGTTCAGGTGTTCATCTGCTGGACCTTTGACTTCCCCACTTGTAGTCTCATGGGGTCCTTACGCAAGAGGGCAGGAACACCAGGATGTGACGGGGGCAGGCAGAGAGATGCTTCCTCTCCCAGAGGTCCACAGGTGGGCGCCCCAAGCAGGCGAGCCTGGGGGAGCAGTCGTGGCCTCTAGCCTAGCCTCCAAAATCCCAGGGCGTCGCTTCCTCCGTGTTCTGTTCACTCGAAGCGGGCCTGTAAGCCCGGCCCGTATTCAAGGAGAGGGACATGAGACTCCATCTTTGAATAAAAGGTGTATCGAGGCATCGGCAGACCTTGCCCTCATTGCCCCTTCCTCTGCCCGGGGCTGCTGCGTTCTCATATTCTTCCCAAGGCTGGGGGACCCTCAGAAGCCGCAGACGCCCCGGAACCAGGGCGGCTGCACTTTATCCTTGGGAATCTTTTAGTGCTGTGTGTACTGCGCGGCTCTGACGGGAGAGAGGGAGCACGGATACAAGAGACGAGGTCCCTGGAACCCTTTCTGGCTCCTTCCGAGAGAGGAAATGAAAAGCGAAGCCGCTGACCGCCCCTTCCCACTCCAGCACAGCTTGCGTTGCCTGTCGCATCCAAGCAGCTCTGTGAGGTGATCAAGGTCAGGGTCTCCACCTCCCGGAGGAGACACAGAAGCTTAGAGACAGAACGGAGGGCTGTGATGGCGCGTAATCAATGGAGCCTGGATTCCGAGTCCCCAGCGTTTTAATGGGGGGCGGGGTGTCCATCTCCCTATTTCTAACCATGCGTTTCTCCATCCTGTGAACCGTGCGTATCTCTTAGATCACAGGAGGGGCGCGGGTCCCCCCCAGTGACGTTTACACCCGTCTTAACTGCTCCATAAACCCTCCCGAGACTTCCTCGAATCCGGAGAAGTTAAGTCCTGACACTTTAACAGCTCGTTCGCGATACACAAACCAGATGGACCCGGGCCTTGAATCCATCCGCAGCATCAGGCGGCAATCACGGCGCAGGCTGTGCTCGCTGGCCGGGCACCGGAGCGCGCGCTTTGTTCTGTCCGCAGACACCCCGGGGCCCGGGCGGAGGGGACCGATTTCCTGTCTTGCGTCTGTTTGTGAATGCGCCACCGCAGAAGAGGGGCTGTCGGTCTTTGCTTCTGGACGCAAAACACGCTTTTGACTCTTCGTGAACTCAGACAGGTAGGGCTTTGGGAAACGGGCGTTCTCTGAAGAAGTTAACTGGGACGTGAGGTCTCTCCAAGTGAGAGATACAGATGACTTAATTTCCAAGCCTCCCTTTTCTCTCCTCTGTAAAACCGGGGGTGGCCTGAAGTCGCGACCTCGAGGGCAATCGTGAGCATGATGTGGCTGGCCCGTAATAGGCGCTCAGTTTGTGGTGGCGCTGGAAGCTGCAAGAGTTATCAGCAACGCAGTGGAGGAACCAGGCGCTGACCTTGCTGGGAAGCGTCCGCCCGCAAGTGCCTAGCTCAGCGCTTCCCAAAGGGGGCCCCAGGGGCTCCGCTTCCAGATGGTGTCCTGCGAAGGAAACGTAGGTGCAAAAGGGAGTCCGTGTGCCCTTCAGTTCGGGAACTGACGGGGAAGGCAGAAGTAAGTGGACTTCGGCGAGTTCTGTTTTCGCTGTAGTTCTTCTCGGGCCTTTAACGATAATGAACTCTGAGGAGGTGTGTAGGATGGGGAAGTAGGTAGGCTCCCAGCGTGTTTGATCGCAGGAGACAGATGATAAGTAGGTGGGTGAACGGGTAGGAGGATGGATGGATGGATAGATGAATGGATGGGTAGATAGGTAGATAGGTAGATAGAAAATGATAGAAAGACAGAGGATGGATGGATGGGTAGGTGGGTGGATGTTTCCCTCCTCGAAGCCTCCTTTGACATGCTCGGGCCACTGGTTATTCTGCAGAACGCCATTGGGGCAGATTCGGTGTCAACGACGCTACAATCCCCCAGGAAGAAGCTGAGAGGGGACGACACTCACAGACGCTCCAGCGAAGGGAGTCACTTTGCACGGGAGAAGAGGTGTCCCTGAGATTTTGGCAGAAGGAAATCTGTTACCAGAGCAATAGGAAACCGATACTTTGTATTTGTATATATGACTATATAGGGTGAATAGAGCGATGCATCTGGGTGCTGCGTTCAAGTTCAGCTTCCACCTCTCAGCAGCTTTGGACCAGCGACTTTACCTCTAAGTCTCGGTGTCGTAGTCTGAGAAAGTGGCGTAACAGCAACTGCCTCCTTGCATAGTTGAAAGGATTAAATGAGATGATACAAGGAGCCGAGCTCAGAGCCCGGCATACAGTAAACCCTCGACAAGATGCTGCTATTGCTCATTTTATTGTTACCACGCAGTGCAGCCGTCAATCATCATGTCGACTTTTCAAATGCTCAAGATGAGTCTTGACATGTTCAAGTGGAAATGTAGGTTAGAAGTGGGAAAACCCAGTGTATTAATGCAGAGAAAAATGCATCTCCAGGGGAAAGAGAGCTAAATCTCTCTGGGAGATGAGATTATGATTTTTTTCTTTTCAAAAAATCGTGGCAATATTTACCATCCTGACCACTGGGAAGGGTGCAGCTCAACAGTGTCAAGCACGCTCTTACCTTTTGATCTTTTGACCTATTTTCTCCTTTTTTTAACAAGGAACACAAATTGCCTTAGTTAATATATTACAACAATACACATATTAATACAGTTTTAAAGCGGAAGAAATGAGACAGAAAAATAAAAGATTAAGTGGAGTGAACATATTTGCATCATGTAAACTGGTCAAGAGGACGATAGCCATAATCTATTTGAAAAGAAAAAGATTTACAAAGTCAGCTTAAAAAAAGCGAAAAGCTGGTGATGGAAGGAGATTTGACTTTGGGCGGTGGGCACACAAGCAGTTGACAAAGGCTGTATCGTAGAAGCGTGTACACCTGAAACCCACATAGTGTTATTGACTAATGGGACCCCCATAAACAAAATACAAATTTTAAAAAAAGGGATTAAAAGTTAAAAACACAAAATCTGGTAGAAATAGATAAAAGTTATGACTAGTCAGTAACGATAGGAAGAGACGCTCAATCTTCTTAGACATAAAAGAAATGAACCCGAACAGGACAGCGCATTAACACACACATCAGAGTGCTTCTCACCACTGTCCATGGGGGCGAATTACTTTTTGTTCACCCTTACCTACACTAAGAATAAGAACTTTATACCTTTTCAGACTTACCTCAGAAAAAGAAGATAAAAATCATGGATAGTAAAATGGCAGCAAACTCACAATTATGAACAACCACACCTAAAACAACAACAAACTAAGCAAACAACTGGAACAGGAGCAGAACCACAGAAATGGAGATCACCTGGAGGGTTGGCAACAGGGGAGAGGGAGGAGGAGGAGAGAGGGGGAAAAGGTACAGAGAATAAGTAGCATAGATGGTAGGTAGGAAATAGATGGGGAGGGCAAGAATAGTGTGGGAAATGTAGAAGCCAAAGAACTTGTATGTATGACACATGGACATGAACTAAAGGGGGGATGGGTGTGGGGGGTGCAGGGTAGAGGGGAGTGAAGGGGGAAAATGGGACAACTGTAATAGCATAATCAATAAAATATTTTTTAAATGCAAAGTGTTCTATTTTTTAAAAAAGATTTTTTATTTATTTATTTTTAGAGAGGGCAGGAAGGGAGAAAGAGAGATAGAAAAACATCAATGTGCGGTTGCTGGGGGCCGTGGCCTGCAACCCAGGCATGTGCCCTGACTGGAAATCAAACTTGCGACACTTTGGTTCCCAGCCCGTGCTCAAAAAATATATTTTTTAAAAAAGAACTTGACACCCTTTCAGAGAGCAGTCACATTCCATCTGGCAACATCTGACGTTTCTCTTTGCACAACAGATCCACTTCTAGAAATCTATCCTGGAGAAATACCCTCGATACAGACCAAGGGACACAGCTACGTTGCTACTGCGGCCTGTTTGCATGGACAAACGTTGGAACCCGACCTCAAGGGAAATCAGTGGAGGGCTGCCTGAAGGAATAACGGCATCTCCGCACCGTGAAAGATGACGTGACTGCCTGAAATGCGAGGATGAAATACGGGCACGGACAGGGCGGAGCCCACGACGTGCACGAGGGAAAAAGGCGAACGTCAGAACCGTGACTGAGGCGTGCGCCCAGCTGCGGCAGGAAACAACAACCACACACGGACTACCGTGCGCGTGTGAGAATGCGCACTCAGAAAAGTCAGCTGCGGTTTACCCCGAGCGGTGGCAGTAGTTATATGCAGATACGGGAGTGGGAGCTTCCCGGGGCAGTAAGAGGGGAGTTTGCTCTTCCACTTCATTCTCGTCTAGATTATTCAGACTTAAAATTTTTTTACGACGAGTACGGTAATTCTATGGCAGAAAAAAATAAAAACACGACATCTGCAGCCACAGGGGACTGTGGCCGAACGTGAGCATTCTCAGATGACCCCGGAGCAGACGCGGCTGAGGTGTGGTCTCCCCAAAGGGGTCAAGGACCCCCGCAGACAGTCTGGGCCGGGCTCCCAGGCCGATAGCTATCCATCTTGGTCTCCGGGTCAGGAAGCCCCTTCCACCACCTCTCTCAATAACTCATTCCCGGGCTTCATCACCTCTCCCTGCAGGAAGTTCTTCCTCTCATCGCAGCTAAGTCCTTCCTGCTGCCCTGTCAGCGCTAATGGATGGGTGTCCTTCCCCTCCCCGACTGCTGGGAGTCAAGGGCCAAGAGTGAGGCAGGGACCGCATCCGTCCGGGGCAGTGTGTTACCCCCGCCCCAGGCAGCGGTGGTGCCCTTAGGCCCTCGGCTGGGCGGTGACCGTGACCATCGATTACAGCCAGAGACTGCCGAGGCCTCTCTGTGCAGCCCGGGGGTCCCCGAGGACCCCTGTCTGCCCACTGGATGCTGCGCTCTGTGTAAGCTCTGGCCCCCTTCCCGTCATATATCACGCGCCCTGATGCTCGCGCAGGCCAAGATTTACAGAATTCATATCCTCTCGGGTTGGAGGAAAACGGGGGACTTCAAGATTTACTGTGCCCCAAGGAGAAGCTAGGAAGATGTGGTGGACCCCGGAGCTGGAGGGGGCTCTGGAGGTGAGTCCGAGAGACCACGTGCAGGTCGTCACAGCCTCTTCAAGGTGGGGCCTGGGACTCTTCCAGCCCCGACAGCAAGCCCCTCTCTTCCAGAGCCTTCCCTCCTCTCACTACAGGGTGGGGTGCAGGACCAGGGGCTACAGAGGACAAAAGAGGGACCACGAGACAGAGCTCCTGCTCTCCATACTCTCGGGCTCCCGGAGAGGGGCCCGCAGGCCCCTCAGAGGTCCTTCTCTCCGAAGGATCGGAGAGAATGCATGTAAAATTGCATTGCTAGGCACCCAGCCCGTGGTAATTGATCATCAATATCATGGCCATTACCTTCTAAACAATATCAAGGTCATCATCATCATCACCACCATCCCCCACAACAGCATCAACATCCAACACCACCACATTGCCGTTGGTCAGGAGGGAGCTGGTCCAGGTTCACGGAACCTCACCAGCATGGCCCCAGGGAGAGATAAGGGAGACCGAGGGGGGAGGAGCCAAGGAGGGCAAACCGAAAGAAACAAGTGACTGGACAGCCCTAGAAATAGGCTGAGATGTGCCTCATCTTCTTTCTCCTCCGGAGGGATCCCCAAGGCCCGTTTGCCCGCTCGGCGGTACGGCTGCCTTCTCCCCTCCGAGAGCCATCGGGAGCCCCTTCCTCGCACGCACCTCCTGCGCAGGGCCCAGCTGAAGTCTCGGGGCTCCGCCGTAAAGTCCAAAGAAGTCAGACCTCCACCGTCACTATGAGACCATGGTAACGGCTAATGTGAGTGTCCTGTGCTAAGACCTGTGCTCGGTAAACAGTAGGTGGTCAGTAAAAACTTGTTGAATGAATACATGGTTTTGGCTTGCATTTATTGAGCACTTATTATGTGTCAGACACTATGATAAGCACCTTACACATGATCTGAAGTCAGCCACCCAGCCACCCCATGCGTAGTAGCTCTCTGTCACCGTCCCCACTTTATAAATAAGGAAATGAGGTCTCGGCGAGGTGAAGTCACATGCCCAGGGTCACGAGGCTGGAGACTGGCCGAGCCGGCCTTCAACCCAAGTTTACCCTGATTTCCAAGCTGGGGGTGGGGGGACTTCCAATTTGCATCATAGCCACTCCAGGGACTCCGGCTTTGTGAGCTCACATGCCGTCCCCCCGCCACCCCCACCCGCCAACCCAGCACTCACCCAGGTGTCTGGACCCGACCAGACGCACATCGGACTTGCAGGAGCTGCCCATTGAACGAGCGAACAAATGCCACAGACCATCTGCCGGCGTCTCCCTGGGAACATACATCTTTTCCACCTTTCTAGCAAGTTGAAGCGTCTTTCCTCCCGGCTCCCCTGGGCCTCCTAAAACTCCGGGAGGATGCAGCAGCCCTCAGGTTGGCCCCTGTCCCACGGCCAACCATCAGGGGGAGATTAACATCCATAAGTTACAGAACGCTGCGATTGTTTTTCCTATTCGCCCTAGAGCCCCGGCGTCCACCAGGTTTCCTTCGGGTGACCCCAAACAGAGTCACTTCCCGTCCCGATCTCCATCTTTGCACCTGCCCTGCCTCCTCCTCGGGGTCCTGTGAGGCCAAAATAGGAACGTCGGTTCAAAGAGTAAAGCTAGTATCAGACAACCACGGCTCAAACCCCAGCTCTGGCCTTGACCTGCCCTGTGGCCTTGAGCAAGAGAACCTTCTGGGGTCTCCATTTCCTGCATCTCAATAAGGTGATTACTCAGGTGAATAGGTATCGTGTTACTATTACTTGCCATCAATAGGCCATTGGAACAATTTAGACACCCTCAGGAAGATGCTAGGTATTAAATAAATGGAAACGATCTCCACTCTTTGTTTTTTTGCCCAAGACGTCGTGGATTGAAAAACCACCTTTGTTTTATTCGGGAGAAGCGGGCACTCGGCGGCCTCCCTCCCCTGTGTGCCGCGGTTGCGAGGCACGGCTTGGTTTCGGGAACAATAAGTGATGGACGGCAGCGAGCCTCGGCAGCAAGCACAGAGGGTGTTACTGCGATCGCAGTGAGTGGGAATGAAGGCACTTCATCGACAGCAAACAAGAACGTAGAACTCGGAGGGCCAAGACGGCAGCGGCAGTGGGCGGGCAGGCCGTACCTCTCCTGTCGGGGGGTCGGGAAGCAGAGACTCAGGGAGGTCAGCCAGCCCCACGGCACGTGGTTCCCACTGCAGTTTTCACTGTAGTGTCTTTGACCGACCACGGTTCGTTTTCGCTCGGTTTTGTTCTGTCCTACTCCGTCTGGCTGCCCTCCGCCTGACGTGATTTCTCCTCGTCTGTCGTGTGTGTGCGCCCGCCCGCTGCCACAGCGGGGTCTCGGTTAAGTCTCCTGCTCTGGAGGGGTGGTGGTCATCACGCCTTCCAGCGTCACCTGGGCCGCGGTCGGTCTGCGGCTGCACGTCCTCCTGTGCGCGCCAACGCTGACCGAGTGGAGGTGGCCGTCGCCTTGGGGAATTCCGTCGGAAGGTGTTCCCCGTCCGTACCCGAGGACAGCGAGAAGGCTGTGGTCGTCAGCGCGTGGCGATGCCTGCCGTGGGGGCCGGGTGCGTCAGCGGCATCGAGGGAGCCACGGATTTGTGCTGTGTCCAGAGCAGACATCTGAGACCTCTAGGGAGTCAACAGACTGGGAACGGCCTTGGGATGTCCCCTGGCCTCTCTCCTATGTGTTACCTGGGAGAGGAAGGGGTCCTGCAGAGGGTGAGCCCCCGGAGGAAATACAGAGAGAATCCGCCCGAATCCACCGAGCATCGTTTCAGCTAAGCCGTGGTGGGCCGCCGGTCACAGGTGCTGGCCCCTTGAGAGCTGTGCCCTCCTTAGCAACAGCCTTTTCACAAAGGCCATCCCGAACACCGGGGAGCCCGGGGTGGCCCCTGCTCTCTGATTCGGTCACGTCACCCCTCTGACCAGCGTGGCCGGCCACGGGCAGGTGTCCCCAGGGACGCCGGAGGCTTTCGCCCAGGACACGGGCTCCCTACATGAGTCGCCTCCCTTCTCCCATCTCCCAAGGCTTGGCTGTGTGGATGCTGTTCACCACGCGCCTTCCTGTTTCGAAGAGGAGCGAGCTTTTTAAAGGGTTATAAACGGGACTCAAAAGGCTTTGTGGACATCAAATAGCTCATAAAAGAAGGAACGTTTAGACAACTTCGGCATCAGCGAATGAAAACCATACGGGGTGGGCCTGCGGCTCTTCTGGCGCACCGGAAAGTTCTGGCGAGAGAGGGGAGAAGTGGCAAGGGGCTTGGGTTTCACTCTATCTGGGCCTCGCGTGGCCGGAGTTCGAAAATGTAGCTTTTATTGCAGGCCGGAGCGTGTTTGAGTAGAGAGGTTGTCTTGTGTTATACTAGCTCGCAGGAAAAGGAAGACATTTCCACAGGCATTTTTCAAAGTCCACTCCAGCTGGCCTGCTGGTCTCCCCTTCTGTGGAAGGGTCCACTTCATCCTTCTACCGCAGGGTTTCTCCGTGGGGGCACCCTCGACACTTGGGTCGGGTTGGGGGTGGGGGCTGGGCCCTGCAGGGCGCAGGTGGCAAACACCAGGCCCGCGGGCCGCATCCGGCCCTCCACCTTGTTTTATCCGGCTGGGCACCTTGTTTCTGCCCGGCGGCAGCACCAAGCTCTCATTTAACTGTTAAGGAAGAGTTCTATGTATACAGTCCTAACGTTACATTCGGCCCCTTGAAGGCAACCATGAGGCTGATGTGGGCCCAGGTGAACGTGAGTGTGACACCCCCATGGAGCGGCATCCTGGCCTCCAGCACCCTTCACGGTAGATCTGAATTAAAAGTAGGCCGTTCCTCCGTCGCCTTAGCTGAGTTCCAAACGTGCAGCCGTCACACGTGACTACTGTCTGCTCCCGCCGGGCAGCGGGGCCGTGGAACGCTCCCAGCAGAGCAGGGAGTTCCCTGCGGCAGCGCGGCCCAGGGACGCCGTGCCCCCAGGTCTTCCACGGGAGCCTGGCGACAGCCCCGGGGCGGCTCCCCTCCAGCTACCTGGGTGAACCGCGTGCGTGTGAGCCCCTCGGCGTGACAACGGAGCCTATCGGGAGCCTTTCTGGACGGGCCGGGCGCAGATACGCCTGACCCCCGAGCTGATTTATCTCCATGTTTGGTTGAATTCCTCACATTTTGGGTCTCTTCGGTAACCTTTTCACCCCGCTCTTTTTTAAGGTGGCCGGCTGGCTGTTCTAATTCATCATGAATGCATCTCACTCCGGGCCCCGGCTCCCCTGACAGGAGGAACAGCCGGTCTCCGAGAGGTCAAAGACATTTTTCTCCCTTCGTCTTTCTCAGTTTCCAGCGTAGATTTGTCACTCTGAGAAAGCATGAATTCTGGATTTGATGTACTTTAATTGATTTCACCCTCGACAAGTCAGACTGTCCATCAGCTCGCTCCCTGCGCTTCCCCGAACTTCGCTGGAGGCTGAGGTTTTCATCTGTCCCCGGAGCCACGCGGTCCCCGAGCAGTCTCCTCCCCTCCCCGGCCCCCAGCGCCCAGCTCACTGTCATTCCTGTAACTCTCCTGAGGGAAGCGGAGGAGAGGCGGGGACCCCGGGGAAGGGCGGCCGATGGAGGGAAATTAGAACAAGATAAAAGAAAGGAGGACGTCTGGGAAGTCCTTATAAACTGTCCCTTTGTCTAGTGGTTATGTCTGGTTGCTTTGTATGCAATGTGATACCAGGGGGAGATATCGGGGGAAGAATGGGTGAAGGGGTGGATGGTGGGTGGATGGAAGGATGGACACATGGACAGACAGACAGATGCATGAACAGGCGCATGAAGTGATAGGCAGGGAGACAAAAAGACACACAGAAGAAGGAATAAACAAGGGAAAGAATGCCAGGCCCCATCACTCATAATTTAATTCATCTGATAGAACTTATATTTTTTATGCATTATCTTGCCTAGGCTCAAAACTGTGATACGTGCTTGAATGATAAAAAAAACATACACAGTTCCTGTAGCCAATGAGCTCTCCCTCAGGAAAGGAAGATGGACGTATAACAATAAGCACAAGGCAGTTTGTATTAAGGACATTTATAATACTGCAAGAATAAAGAAGGAAGTGTGATTTTCAGAGACATCTCACTGAAGCCCAATGAACAACCAATTAGGTTAATACAGTTATGAATGGCAAGGTAATTTATGGGGGGAGAAACACAAAGCGCCTATCCGGGACTGTCCCCAGGTCACATTATAAAGCAGAACATGCGGGTGGCCCCTGAGTCTCCTACATTTCCCTCTCGTCCCTGGGAACAGTGTGGGTTCGTGTTGACCTCTCTCTCCACTCATGAAGGCACGTTACAGTATAAGGAACTGGTTCAATACTTTACTTCTCCCAGGCCTTTCTGGGTTTTCAAAGAGGTTTCCTAGCCTATGATTCCTCCTGGCAGAGGACTTAGGGCACTGACAAGAGAACTATTTGGAAGACCGGAACGATACACTGAGTTTAGTCTCCCGTGTGCATGGAGCAAGCTAGAACACCCAGTGATCTGGGAACGGCTGCTGACTTGCTGGACGAGGTCTGGTGAGGCTGACAATCCACGTCGTCGTCAGGGACTCCGTGGTTAGTGATGGAAAGTGGGTCCCTGAGCGTAAACCTCCAGGCGCACCGCCGTGTTTCCTCATCAGCAAAGCCCGTCCTGCGGTTGTTGGTTCGGTTCCCGGTAGGAAGAGTCTCTGTCCACTCCCTCCTGAAGCCTGGAGAAGACATTCCTACCCCGTGGGTGCTGTCCAAGGTTCTAGATGGACTCAGGTGTGCGGTGGATTCCCAGTGAGCAACGCAACGGGCACCAAGGCTGGCAGTGGTCTGCGGAACAGGGTTTTCCGAAAGGGACAATCAGAAGTTCCCCAGAGGATGATGACTTGGAGAATGAAGACAACCTCACTGAGGAGAAACGTCCGTCTTGATTTAATCCTGAGTTCAGATCCCACCTTCATCGCTGCTTGGCACCTGAGCTTCTTGTTCCGTCAAAGCCCACGTCACGTGGTTAAGTAGTCAGAGGAAGCAGAGGTACTTCAGGTGGCTATGTGAGCACGAACGGGAACAGCGAGCGGAAGCAGAGGATCGTGGGTACGATGGGGGGCTGAGACCACGGTGTGCGCGACTCTGAATCCTGACCGCCACGTTCCATGGTGCGGCGTTAAGAAATGTACTTTATCCTTCTGCGTGTCACTTTCTTCAACGATAAATGGGGGTTTAATAATAATGTTACACACTTCGTAGAGTTATTGGAGGAGAATGAGATAAGCCCCTGTAAAGCACTTAGAGCAATACTTAGCACGTGCTGCACACTCACAAAACGTTCGTCGACATGTTTGTTGTTCTTTGGTGTTCCCAGATCATTTCCACTCCACGGTGACCGTGTGTCTGGATGCTTTGCTAGGAAGATCTGGCTTTGTCCACAGCGTTCATTCCTTCCATTATTTTTTCATTCATTTTCTCATTCAGAAAGTATTTGCCAAAGATCCATCTCTGTTCCTGAACTCCCGAAGCACCAATTACAGAATCAGACATACATGTGCTCAGCATCCTTGACAAATAGTTACTAGATTAAAGATTGGACTTGGTTAGCTTCGAATGCTCTTCCAATTTCATTTCAATGAATTGAATTGACCTGAATTTGCTAAAAAAAAAAAATTGGCACAGAATCTTTAAACAGTTCTGTTGATATTTTTCTTCTGTTTTTGTTTTACCTGTTCTTGATATTTCTTGTGGGTCCCAAACCTCGAGAGATCTTGAGAATTAGAAAAGTAAACAGCACATTAAACATGACTTGAGTTTCCTCCGTCTGAGCCTGAAACACAATGGGCATGTACCGTGTGCATTTAGTGGAGAAAACGAATGAAGGATTTGAAATCACTTTTTTGTTTCCATATCTATTTCTGTTTTTTTTTAAATCAATTTGCAGATGCTTGGAGCAGGAGAGCAGTGGTAGTGAATGACTCCACAAGACTCCTAGTTGGCTTTTACAAAGAATAGAGGGGCGCTAAGGGATAAGGCACCCCAAACCCTCCTTCCCTGACTTCATCAGGTCTTGAGCCTTCAGTTCAGGAATTCATCCCTCTCGTGTATTTGCTTTGGCCTCAGGAAGCAGCCCCATTGTTCCACAGGGACAGAGGCTTAGAAGTGCTAGAACGAATAGCTCTGGCTAATCTGACATGGCCAAAGTCTCTCTGCCCATCAGCCACCCTGTCTGCCTTTGCTTTAAAAAGGGAGCTCCTTTGACTCATGAAAAGGTTCTCCATTTTGGAAGAAAGAGTCTGGGTGGACATTCATATCTCCTTCCTTGTTTTAATAAGAAAGTGATTCCACTCACTCGACTTGAATGGGCGTGTTCTTTAGCAAGTTCCTACGAGCCTGGCTGCTGCCCCGGGGCAAGGCACCCGCTGGGTGAGCTGCTCGACTTGCTGAGTCTGCAAGGTGCTGGCGTGCGAGTCACAGTCGGGAACTGGTGGCAGTTTTCAATGTGTCTTGATGTTGGCCTGTCTAGGTATTTTTTGAAGCAGATTTATGCTGCGTTTTAAAAATCCATTATGCTACATTATGGGCTTATTGTCAATCCCGATAATGTTGATCAATTTCAGTCTTCCCAAATCTGCATTTATAATTGTGCCATGTAATCAAAATTATTTATGTATGTCTGTGTCCAGACATTTGCAAAATTATATAAGAAGTCGGAATTATTTATATGTGTCACAAGACACTTGATTATTTTGAGTGCCTGATTTATGCCACCACCCAATGTCACTGTTTTCTCTTCATATCCTGTAAGTCCCTGCTGGTGACTTTACCTTCCTCTATGGAAAATACATTTTGGGCAACTCAAAATTAGGATGACAGATTCTTTTAAAAGCACACTTCTTGTGTGATATGTTCACAAACGGTAGTGTCGGTTTATGGTAGAAAATGTGGCATTTAAAACAATAGACTAAAGGAAAAAATTAAAATTGACCCTAACTGCATCCCTTCGAGATAACTGCTGTTATATGGGTCAATTTTATTCTGGTCCGTTGTGTGTGTGTGTGTGTTGTGTGTGCATGTTTGTGTGTGTGTTATGTTCACCAGTTGAGATTATACTACCTTTGCACTTTCTCCTGCATTTTTTTTTGCATTCAACTTATATCATGTACATTTCCTGTCAAAAATTTCCCAAAACATGAAACTTGTAACAGGTACAAACATCTCAGCTTATAAATGAGTCATAATTAACTTGCATTCTCATTGTGTCGAACACATAGGCTGTTTCCAATTGTGTGCTGGTGGCAATAGAGCTGTGACGGACACCTCCGTGCTCCAAACCACTCCCCCTGCTCTCATTGGTCCCTTCAATTTAAACTCTATAAATGACGTCTGTGGTCAAACATGTGAAGACACTTGGTGCATGTTGGATTCGGCTAATTCCTACGGCACCTTGATACTAACAATGGCCCACTCCCCAGGCGATTGAAAATCAGCCCCAGTTCTTCCTCTTGCCCCCTTCCCTTGCCCTCTGTCATTGAATGTCATAGTTAGACGGACACAAAGCTCACTGGACTCCCTCATCCATCTTGGGTTTGGCCCTGTGACTTATTTCAGCCAATGGGATATTTGCGGATGTGATACAGACAGAGGTTTGAAATGTGCTTACCCAGTAGGATCTTCTGCTGTCTGCCTCAACCATCTCCGTACGAAGAGAATGCCCTAGATAAACGCCTGGTCCTAAAGAGGGTGAAACACATGGGAGACAGAGCTGCCCAGCTGGCATGAGGACTTAACCCTGGAAGGAAAAGCCACGCAGCCAGCCCAGACCAGCCTACCTGCAGACAACCTGCCAACTGCCAGCTCAGTCAGGATCAACAGAGATGCCCCAAGGAACCTGCAGACATGACTGAAGGAGTGCTGATTGTTTCTGCCGCTGAGGTTTGTGTGATGGTTCGTTACGCGGCAACAGCTAACTGACACACCCTCCACAATTCGGCGAGGAAATTTGGTCCTCCTCCCACACATGTTTAGTAAGCCAGCAAACTGAGGCAGTACAACATAATGGTTAATGAAAGAGGCTTGGGAGTTATTCCATTGTTGTGACATCCTGGTAGTAAAAGCACAAGTGAAAATATCCCATCTATTGTTTCCGTTCAGCTAACCAAAGCACATGACTCCTCCGAGCTGGGAGGGAATGCCCAATGGTAGCTTGTGCTGCTCTGCCACAGCCTGAGGGTGTGGTTAGGAAGCCACACCCTGGATAAAGACTACGTTTCCCAGAAAACGTCTTCCCAGCGGCAGTCATGTGACTGGTACTTGCCAAGAAATGCGGGCAGATGTGATGTAGGTCACTTCTGGACCAAGTCTTCTAATAAGCCTTCTCCTTGCTGTGGTTTTGCTCCTGTCTTGACGGCCGCTGGGCGTCAGTGTGACTGGGGAGAAGCAAAGCAACCAGACGGAAGAAATCTGAATTCCTGAATCACTGTAGGGTAGAAAAGTGCCCACAACCAGGGATGTTCACATCTGTTGTGTGAGCAAAATACACACTTACATTGTGTTATGCCACCGACACTTAGCATTATCCCAAATCAGTGGTTCCCAAAGTGTGATCCCTGGACCAGCAACAATCAACATCACCTGGGAGTTTGTAACAGAGGCAGATTTCTGTTACAAGTTCTAGCTGGGCTACATCAGATGCTCTCATGGCACGGTCCAGCAGCCTGTGTCCTAACAAGCCCTACAGGTGGTCCTGGGAGCTACTCCTCCAAATAATACAGTTCCCAAGAGTGAGGTTTAGATTCCGGTCTCTTGGTTCATATGCTGGCCCTCACACTTATGAGCTACGTGGCCTTGGGCGGGCTACTTAACTTCCTACTATCTAACAGGTTGTCAGACAGAGATGCCAAGGGGCACGTGACCGTAGCACCTAACTCACAGGCCTTGATGTGACCACTAAAGGTGACCAACCATGTGGGGCCTTAGAACAGCATCTGGGGTACAGTGAGTGCTCAGAAAACCTTAACTATAATCAATCTTTGTTCAATGGAAAGCTTAATCTTGGTCCCAGAGTTGCACAGTGGGCTTTTACTCCTCCTGTCCGGCCAATGAGATTCCCTGGTGTGCACAACTTGGTGTCGTGACCTGGGCCTGCCCGAGAAAGCCAGGTGACTGAATGCCTGCTTAGTGACAGCCACCGATCTGGCAGGCATCAGTGTGGCCAGACCATCAGGGACCGTGAACAAGCAGATGGATAAACTGGGCTCCGAAGGAGTGGAACCAACAAGTGTTTCCACCTTAAGCAAACTTCTGGCTGACCTTTTCTTTTCTTTTCTCTTCTCTTTTTTTTTTTCACCCTTGCAAGAAGATGCTTTTCCAACAGCCGCCCTGTATGCAGACTAATCTTTGAGTCTATGTTCTCTAAGCTACTCTAAAGTATGAAGCTTGGTAATTAATCCAAAGGCTGCAGAAAGAGCTCTGATGCCAGGTGTGGGCATATTTTTAAAAGGAGAGGGGGGGGATACTTTCAAAACTAGTCCCTGGGGGCAACCAATTAAATGTCCCCATGAACAATGCATGGACAGATGGAGGGCTGGATGCCTCCGCTTTGATTCTTGTTCAACTCAGAGTGGCCGTGGGTTCGACGATTTTGTTTCCTTGACCAAATGGTACCCATCACCCCCTTATGAGCACTTGCACCTGCTGCTCTTCAAGGGACGAAAGCTGCCAGCTCTGCTCGCCCCTTTTGAATGCTCCTGATCAGCTTTAATTTTTAAAGCCCTGGATTTTGTCAGCTTAGATTCCCCACCATTTGGTGGGCAAAGGGGCGTGTGCTCCCAGCGGCCTGCCAACGTCACCGTCACAGCTGCAGCTCTCCACCGAGAGTGCCTTCTGCCGAGGAAATGCGAGGAATTTTACAAAATAGTCACCCTAACCTCACAGAGTCTGTGAACTCCGGTCCCTCCTGTTCTTTCACAGGAGATCATATTTCTCTCTGACTCGGGGCACAAGGACAACAGGCTGGCTTCTTAGACTCCTACAGTCCCCAATGTATACATTAGGAAAGGCATGGACCAAAAAAAAAAAAAAAAAAAAATCTGTGCTCATGGCAGACATCAATAATCAATCATAGAACTTTTATTCCAGGCCAGGATCCATCCTCCAAATTTGTGAGAGAGTCCAAGATGACCTTCATTCATAAATCTCAGTGGACCACTTAGATGTGTTTGCCCCTCTCATCTAGAGCAGCCCCTTGACCTAAAAGAAAAAGCCAGAGAGGAGAAATGAGCTATCAACCTTCAAACAGGGATAAAGCTGAGATTAGAACTCAAGTCTTCTAACCCCCAGCCCTACATTCCTCCATGACAAGAGTTCATCATGGTCCTTGATGTCTCTGGAGATCCACCCACATCTCCAGATAAATAGGCCCAAACAAAATGAGCCTTGAAATGTCTCAGGGGCTACCAGCTTTCACCTCTTACCAGCATGCAAGATAAAAGGTGTATTAGTCAGCTCTTGCCATAGTGATGCTGCGTAACAAACCAGCCCACAATCCAGTGGCTCATAGCAATAGCATTTGTTCTTACACTCATGGATCAGCAATCAACTGGGCCTCAGTGGACATAAGCTTGGCTGGACTGCATTCTTTGCATCTGTACCACATGGGTTTATTCTAGAGTCCTGGATAAAAGGGCAAGGACCACCTGAGTGATGCTTTTCTAGTGATGGATTAAGAGAACTCAAGAGTTGAGCCATTACATGAAAGTACATTTTCTAAGGACTCTGCTTACATCATGCCCCCCTAATACTGCCTTGACCAGACCATGTCTTGCAACTAAGCCCGGACTCAAAAGCTTGGGGAGAATACTCTTTGTCCACAGTGGGAGAGAGAGGGGTGCAAGTGTGCACTGAACAATAATTTAAATTATTTAAAAATGACTTTTAAAATTCTAAAGAAGCCCTCCAGTGGGGGTTGGGGGAAACAGAAACTTTTTTTTTGACAGCCACATTCTACCAGGCTCTAGAAAATATTGATACGCTTCTGAGCCCCACATGTAATGAATCATGGGCAAGTTACATGTTGTGTTATTGTGCTGCTGTGGGCTTGCTGGTGTTGTTTCTGGTGCCTCTGCCTTCAGGGAAGCCTGATTGGGAAATTCTCATCTAAGGAAAGACATAGTGTGAATACTTGAATGACCAGACAATGAATTCCCCAAGAGAAATCTTTGTGTCTTTCTTTAATTCTACTTTGCCCCTCCATGTGTTTCTGAAGGAAAGTATTGAATACATTTTTTAATGGTGGTTAAGAATATGAACATTAGACAGACAGAGAGAGAGAGAATGAGAGAGAGAGAGTCAATGTTGAAGCCCTCACTTACAGGTCAGGTGACTCTGGGCATGTGTATGATCTTCCTAATCCTCAGTTTTTCACTCTGTGAAATGGGCATAACCCTCTGCCCGGCAGGATGCGTATCACATAAGACAATGTAAACAAAGTGCCTGGCTAATGTTAGACGATCCAAGGATCCAAGCTTATATCTTTCTTCAAAGAGTCTCCTCAATCTCTGAATCCCTGGCTAATGTTAGACGATCCAAGGATCCAAGCTTATATCTTTCTTCAAAGATTCTCCTCAATCACTGAATTCCCCTTGGTGCAGTAACCAACGGGACTAGAACTCCACACCGGGCCCGTGTGACTGCTCGGCTCTTTGTAAGACTGACTGCCTGGACGAGTTGTTCATTAAATTTCTTAGGGCAACGTACCAGCTGAACAGGTAAGGCAACGGCGGTGCAGTCCCTGGCACACAGCAGACAGCATGACCTTGTTCGAGTGAGAGTTCACTATCTGAGCTTTGCTAAGGAAAGGCAAACGATTTGTCAAACATTGAGGAAGGGGGGAAGCACAGATTCACTAGTCCCCACCACCGATTCATAAAAACCCTCACACTTTCTACTTGTATCTGTAAGCTGTTGCTGTGTAACATACATCCCCAGAGCTCAGAGGCTTAAAATGACAAGCGTGTATCGATTTCTCATGAGTGTCTGAGAAGGTAGGGTGACTTTCTCTGAGCCGAGTTTGGCTGATTGAGACTGAGCTTGCTTGTGTGACTAGAGTCAGTGGGGATAGTGGCTGGGGACTGGCTGGTCTAGGGTGGCCTCAGTGGGAACCACTGGGCTCTCCCCCAGGTGTTTCTCACTTGCTTCCCACAGGCTACCCTGTGCTGATTCACGAGGTAATGGCAGGAGTCCAAAAGGAAGCAAAACAAGCAGACATCAGTGAGTTCTTTTCAAACCTTGGCTTGTATCACACCTACTAAGGTCCCATCAGCCAAAGCAAGCTACATGGTCAAATGCAGAATCAAGGTGTAAGGCAAAAGAGCTTTGTCCCAAATGGGAGAAAAATCGTGTGCATGAATGCGATCAATGTCCCATAAACTCCACGATGGGTGATCAGAAGGAACTATGTCTGTTAGCTAGACTTGACCATCTGCTGGTCTTCCCTGGGAAAGATGGCACAGGAAGAGATCTTCTCTAAGAGGCCTGTTAGAGAAGAAAGGGCCGTGACCTCAGAGACCTGGCTTTCAGTTCCTGACATTGTCGTGCCTTTAGTTTAGGTGACCCGGAAGAGACAGGTGGCTCCCCTCGGCTGGGGGGCAGCTCTGCCCCGGGAAAGGATGGAGACAAGATGCTGGGTATCATGAACCGAGGGCCCAGAGGTCGGACCTGGCATGCATATTTCTTGGGGTTGGCTTTCACCGTATTCCATGTGTGATTTAACGTACGAAATTTAAGATATTTCAGACAAAAATCTGGATTTCTGATTTTGCTCCAAGAAAAAGAAATCTAAAATTCTAGCCACGTTGGGACAACATTCCAATCTGGCCACAGTGAGTGCAGCTGAGATGTGGCCCCTCAGCAGGGACATGTGTGGCTCTTTCTCGCTGGTTTACTGGGGACACTATCTCCCAGACCCTAAGAGTTTTCCTATATTTGGCTGGACCTTTGGACGTTGTGGACATTTGAATGGTGCCCCTGGACCAAACAGCATAGCGCTGGGACTCTGCACCCGTGGTGCCTCAGTTTCCCCAGACACTTCAGAACCTTGTCCATCAACTCTCCCTGACTTCAAGCCAGTAGATCTTAACCCTACGGGGACTCAAATCCACTTGAAATTGTGATAACATCTGTGAACGCTCAGGCTAGAAAAACGCCCACTGGGCACACAACACACGGTACACAGCACACACACGCTATGGCCATCTCCTTGTGCTTTGTCTCTGAACCCCAACTGGCTTCAAGGGTCCGAGTTCTCCATCACATCCCTGCCACCACAGCCTTGCCTCGGGAGCGTGGGGACGTCTTCAGGATTCCAGAAAGGCACCCTGTTCCCTCCCCACCCTCCGTTCCCGCTTTCAAAGAGCAGAGAGAAAAATAAGTCAGCCGCAGCCCAGTGACCCACGCTGAGGAAAGTGCAGGGGCCAGCGGGGCCCTGACCTTCCAGTGTAGGTAACAAATTGGATGCCGTGTTTGCACCGGGCCCCGGAGGGAGGGAAGGAAGAGGGGACGCCGGGAGGAGGGCTGTGTGGGATGAAATTGGGGTTACAGGGGTCAGCGGCCTTGGCTCTAGGCATCCACACGGCCACGCCACCCGCCCTTCCCCAGGAAGCCGCTACCGCTGCGGGGCATGCGGCGGGGGGGGCAGCCGAGGTCAGCGGAGGCCAAGCCATGTGCACACACAAGTGTGTGCTTGTGTGCGTGTGTGTGTGTGTGCGTCTGTACCCAGCCCTGGGCAGGGGAAGCCTTGAATAGAATTCTTGTCGGAGATCTCGAAGGCCCCTCTGGCCCAGTCCCCAGCTCTTAACCGTGTAACGTATAATTCCCTTTTCTTTGCCCAGCATTACCGGCAGGCCACTCGCTGCAGAGTTTCGGAGGCTAAACTCCCTGGGTTCAAATTCCACGTCTTCTACTTAATACTGCGTGACTTTGGAAGGTGCCGTAATCTTTGGGTGCCTCCGCTTCTAGTTCAAAAGAAAAGAAGATGGTCATAACTGCTTCCTCGTGTATTTCTGAGCAGTAAGGGAATACAGACAAAACACTTAGAAAAGTATGTGCAGGCAGCTCATCATTCATTCAGTGGACGCCCACAGAGGAGTCTGTACATGATGTTTTATTGTTCCTGAACACTACTATGTGCACAGCAATGTTCATTTAATGTAAATGATATCACTCAATTCACCTCCAAAGCGCTGGCGAGACAAATGCATTTTATCGCCATTTCATAGATGAGGGAACTGAGGAGCGTAAAGGTGAGGTCACTTGCCCAGGGTCACCCCCCAAATGAATGGTGGCACCAGCGGCATCCACTTCATTCTGAAGCCCCGGCTCCCCAGCGGTGCACTGGGGTCTGTAATGCGCCATCGGATTCCAAGCACGAGGTCAGTGTTTGACGTGTAAATGGGAGAGTAAGTGATTGCACCAGTGAGAGAGCGACTCACTGGCTCGCCCATTCTGCCCTCCTACTCTTTCCACTTCACCCTTTCTGTCCAGAGGCTGCCCAGGGGAACCCCCCATCTCCGCACAGACCATCCGTCTCCGCCTTCACCCCTGGACTGCCCCTCGCCTCTCCCCCAGGTTCCTCCTGGAAGCGAGGCCCCAAATAGTTCTCTGGCGCTGGAGGAAACTCATTCTTTCTGGTTTAATTCACCCCGTCTGGCCTTAATTGCTTTGCCCTGTTGTGCAAAGAGACCTCCCATGGCGACAACTCAGAGGATGGGCTGGGGGTTGGGGGCGGGGGAGGAAGTCGGGGCGAGCTGTTGAGTGGGGAGTGAATTAGTCAGGGGGCCAATGGGGCAGCGGAAGTCGGGGTTCTCCGAGCGGGTGGCTCCAGGCCCGCCCTTGGTCGTGACGTTTACGATTGAACTTGGGCAGGAGCCTGTGTCTGGGGCTGGGAGACCTCCCTCGCCCCTACCCTGAGTGTTTGGTCCTGCAGCTCATTAAGCAGTGACACTTAACACATCATCAAACTGCTTTACAGGCGCAGCCCACACAGCTCCTGGCCCCTGGAGTCCCCAGGTAGTGGGGGACGGTGACCTCCCAGCCACTGGAGCTGGGACTCGTGGACACACAAGGCGATCAAAGCTCCCCTGGGAAAACCAGAGCAAGGGCTGGATTAGGGTGCCGGGACCCCTGACCTTTCACCTACAGGACTGATAACGACTGAGGTGCCTGGTCCGGCACTGGTGTCGGGGGACAGACATGGCATCTGATGTCATGTGAACAAGGCTCCAGTCCCGGACTTGCCACTTCCCAGCGGCTGCTGAACATCGGGAGCTTTTGCAAGCTCCCTGACCCTCCCCTTCCCCAGGGAAGCTGATACTGCGGGGGTCCCAGAGGGCTGTTGCTGGAAATACTGGGAGAAGACATAGCAAGTGCTTCACGGAGGGCAGGGGATAAATAGCGCTTATTTGAATTATCCACTCCCATTTCCCCACTCTCTGAGGGGCAAGGGTTTGGTGGGATCAGGCTGACAAGTATTGGTTTCCTCCACCCTGGTTTTCTTTCAGCATTACCCAGAACAACACTAAAGAAGCAGCAAAGATAAGAGTAGCCTGGAGTCGGCAAGTGGCCACGGTGAGCAGGTGCTTTGTATATGATCTATCACCTCATTGCATTTTCATAACATCGGGAGGCACTCATAACCATTATTTCCATTTTACAGAGGTGGAAACTGAGGCTCAGAAGGGATAAGTGGTCTCATGGCAGCTGAGCTGGGCTGTCAACCCCGATCCACAGACTCCGCGCCCTTGGTCCTTCCCACAGGGGTGAGGAGGGGAGCTGCCGGAGCACGGGTGGGGTGGGAAGGGGGAGGGGTCTAGTCTACATCTCTTGCCTTGGGCGCTCGGAGAGCCTCCTCCAAGAGCCCCCGGCTTCCACTCATTCCTTCAGAGCCTCAAATATTTCCTAAATCTCCTTGAAATAGTCCTGGCCAAAAAGGGCTTGCTTTCACGGTTGATGTGTAGTAATGAGGCAGGGTTAATACCTCATTAGGTCACGGTGCCATTTTGCATTTCATGGATATTCAATAACACAAGCAACAACAAACACATGAATTCCTAGGCCTGGCTTTCTGTGGGGGTGGGGCGCGAAAGATAAGGGCTCCCTGCACGAGGCACAGGGTAGAAGCCGATGTCCGGTTCTCAGGACACGTGGAGATGAGGCTCTGACGGTTGGGAGCCACGGCCCCATCTTTCCCCCCAACCCTGAGCCCCTTTGTGGTGGGTGACTCAGCCGAGGGCCCCGAGCTGTGGGAACCAACACTGCCTTGGGCTTGCCTGAAGGTGAGTGCACTTGGGATGGATGCTGGGGCCGCAATAACAAAGTACCACACACCCAAGGGCTTCAACAATAGAAATGTTCCGGTTCTGGCGGCCAGAAGTCCAAGGTCAAGGTGTCAGCAGGCTTCGTCCCTTCTGAGGGCTCTAGGGCCATGAGGGAGGCTGGGAGGCCTCTCTCCCAGCTTCTGCTGGTTTGCTGGCAATCCCTGGTGTCCTTGGCTCAAGCATGCCCTTATCTCCACTTCCTGTACACACCGCATTCTCCGTGTGTGTGTGTGTGCCCGTGCGTGCGCATCTGGGTCCAGATTTCCCCTTTTTATAAGGAACCAGTCACCCTGGATTAGAACCCATCCTAATGACCTCATTGTAACTCCGTTACCACTCTAAAGATGCTACCTCCAAATCAGAGCACATTCTGAGGTTCTGGGGGTTGGGACGCCAACCACCGTATAAATTCGGGGGCGGGGGTGTGGGAAGACATGGTTCAACGCATAACAAACACGTGTGGACGCTGAGGCAGGACCCCAGAGGAACCCGAGGACTGGAAGAGTAACGGTAGACCCTGAGAGTTATCTATCTGATGAGCCGTTCTGCTTTCTTCTTGCCAGCAGAATCCTGATTTTGTCAAGTTGGTGATTCATCCTCTCAATGCGTGTTTAACAGGCAGCCCCTGTGTCCAAGGATAAGCCACCACCAAAGTGGCGAGGCTCCTGGGCCTCGTGGTGGGGGAGACAGGCAATGAGCCATAGTTGAGCAGATTTAAAGAATGTTGGAAGGTGTATGGTTGTTTTAGAAGGAAAAAAGGAAATCTGGGTGCAATGGCTTAAATAGTATCCCACCCCCAATTCATGCCCCCCCCCCCCAGAATCTCAGAATGTGACCTTATTGGAAGTAGCACCTTTGCAGATGCAACCAAGTTAAGATGAAGCCATCGCCGATCAGGGACCTAATCCGATGGCTGGTGTCCTCACAAGAAGAGGGAAGTTTCGACAGACGCAGAGACACGGGGCGAAGGCCATGTGATGACGGACACGGAGAGGGGAGCCGTGCATGTAGAAGTCACGCAACGCCAAGGACGGTCCAAAACGTCCAGCAGTTGGGAGGAGAGGGACATCAATCACATCCTTCCTCAGAGCCTCCCGGAGGAAACGGCCCTGCCAACACCCCGATCTGGGGCTTCTGGTCTGCAGAGTGGTGAGACAATAACGTTCTGTTGTTGTAAGCCACCCAGTCTGTGACAGGAAATGAATGCACGGGCGACGCAGCTCAGGCATGGAAGGGCGTAATGAGTTGGCCCGATCGAGAAGGTAACATTTCAACAAAGACATGAAAGCGGTTTGACGACCATGTGGGTTTAGTGGGCAGGAGCATTCCCTGTAGAGGGAACGGCCAGTGCGAAGAGGCATGGGTGGGACCCGGGAGGCCAGCGTGGCCGGGAGGAAGTGGGCAGAGAGCAGGCAGGAAGGCATGAGCTCAGCAACGCCATGGGAGTCGGATCTCGCCGGCCACCATGAAGACTTCAGCTTCGACTCTAAGCGACATGGAGAAACATGGTCTGCTATTTCCAAGGAGTGACAGGACACGACTGTGCCCCAAGCCAGATGGACCGTGGTTAAAGGAAAACCAAACATGACAAGCTTCTCCTCCACTCTCACCATCTCCCTTGCAGCTCGAGGAGGCTGAGAGATGACCGAGTGAAGACCAATGAGGAGGTAGGTCTGCCGAGGGACGCAGTCACAGGGACGCCGTCCGCTCTCCTGATAATAAGGGGTCGCCCTGGCCGACACAGCCCTTCTTCAGTGCCCATCTTTCCCTCCAACTGTGCGTGTGTCTGGTGCCCCAGCATCCACCTTGTAACACGAGGCAACAAGCAATGGGATACAAAGTCAACACTTCAGGCAAAGAAAGAGACACAGAGCCTTGCCTACAATGGTGACACCAAGCAGCCGAACCAACATCAGCAACCAGTTACTCTGTCACTTCTTGGGATGCCAGGGAAATACATGATGGGAGGCAAACACACATAGTAGGTTCTCCTACTTGCAGCTGAACACTTTCCTAATAGGCGGAATAGAAAGTCTGCCCTCGGGGAGACAGTAGCCAGAAAGTCATTCAGAAGCCAAAGGGATTCTTATTTGGGTCGCTCTTTCCTCCAAAGCTTGAATGTCGCGCGAAGACGGAGTTGAACAATGGACAGGAAAGGGCTCTAGCAGCTAGTAGTTATTAAGCAGGTATAATGAACTGTGAATGGTCCCTCAGGCTTGGGGGTAAGAGGAAGCTGTGTGTGGGAAAAGGGGTAACCATTACTCCCTCCCTATGATCAACTCGACGGAGCCCTGGGATGAACATGCTGTAGTCAACAGGAAGACAGATGCAGGCATTGAGATCGGCCCCTTCCTCTGGGTGTCTGCTGGAAGAGGGATGACACCTACACTGTGCCTTCTCAAATGCAGGACAACTTAAACCTGAACTGACTTGTATTTCAGACCCCGAGGTCGGTCTGACGAAACCTATGGAGGCAACTCGTCAAGCCAATTCACGGAGACACGTGCATACACATTTTACAGGATTGGGGAGGGTTCACGGTCCTCTGAAACACAAAGTCTATGTCCACCCATCAAAACTCTGGCAGGATGTCCAGCGCTCAGACAGAGCAAAGTGGGCAAGGCGGCGTGCTGGGTATGACTTGCAAAACCACAGGCTCAGGTCCGTGTGGGACCTTAGTTGAAAGTGCAGCATTAACGTGTCGCAGGTTACCAGCGACATCCAAGTCTGAATTTCTAGCTTGGAAGGGAGGTCTGGACTTCAAATTGAAGATCCTTCTTTCTTCCTTTTGTATCTCTTGTCTTCTGTCTCACGAAGATTTCTTGCACGCCCAATGTGTGCCAGCCTTTGTGCTGGGTGCTGAGGACATTAAAAAATTAAAAAAAGGAAAGCGTAAGTGAAGCAAGAGAATGGGGGAGTTCCTCAGAAAGAACATAAATAGGAAGAAGAACCAAACTAGTTGAAGGACGACACTTAAAACCATGCTTATACCCATGTGCCATGGACATAAATGGGATTTTTTTTAAGGAAATAGAAAGGGGGTCGTTTAGAACCAAATGGTTCTAGTTGAAGACAGCGCTGTAGCACCCTTCTGCAGGCGAAGACGCAGGGCCCCAGGAGGATTAGATAGACTGATTGTGAAATATATTATAATGAATGGACCAAGCTGAGCCAATAAGAATAAATTCCAGGACTTCCACTGAAATCGTTTTGGGGGAAGTGTTCTTTCCCCCCCACCACCACCATTGGCATTGCTGAATTGGATAAAAACTTGTGGCTATTGGAAGTCAATGGACCATCACATGGACAGCCTAAGAGCGGAGCTGATGTCGAGAAAAGGAAAATCAATAATCAAGTGCTGCAGACCAAGTCCTGATAATACTCTTTTCACCCCTGGATCTACCTGTGCCTGAAGCTAATCCGAACTTGAACTTTCAATCAGCCAAGTCGATTAATACTTAGCCTTCATGGCAGACGCTATGGATGATGCATCCGTAGCTTCTTGGCAGTCACCTTTACACGCGGACAGTTCTTTATAGAAAACAGCTGTGAGTCTCTACCTGAGGGCCCCTCCCCAAGCCCTTGACCGTGTGGGTCTACTTGGCATCATGCAGAAAGAGCCGGGAAAGCCAGAGTGAAAGCCCCAGCACTAGCCCTCAACCACGGGCTGCAGAGATTGAACGGACAACTTCTCCAGTTCCCTTGCCCCTCGATTGGGATGACTCAGAAGGAGTTGTCACAATCACCCAGAGCTCCCACCCAGAGTTTGGGGCAAAGGCATTAAGCTCCATTGGTCCACACTATAGCTAACTTACTCAGGAATACCCTTTATTACCTCCTTTCCCTTCCCCGCCTCATGTTCCGCTACCTAACCCGGTTTCCGTGAGCCACCTCCCGAATAGACTCCTCGTACTCATCCCCTCGTCCCCAGATCTGCTCAGAGGGAGCCCAGAGTAAGACCTGCACCCCATTGTTTTCAGCGTTGGGCCAATAGGAACTGTATTTCTGCATCTCACACTCAACAGAGCCCTGACTCATAGACCAAGTTACAAGAGAGACACCTTGAGCCCTTGCAGTGACCAGAGACATCTTCCACCGATCAAGAAACCTAAACCTCCATGTGATACACAGAAACTCCTCCATCCACAGGAGAGACCGAGCAAGAGCCTGTGACCCACAAGGCTCAGCTCACAGAGATGCCACCCTCTTCCCTAATAAAGAGGGGCTGGGTGTGAGCAGAGAAAGGGGAGGCACACGGGTCTCTCCAGCAAGGCGCCGTAGGGCGAGCAGAAAGCCTGGATCTCGTGAAAAGCCCCATTTTCGTTTCTCATAAATGTTGCAGGCTCCCTGACCCATATATGGCTGTTGATAAATGATACCCCACCCTTCTTTCTAGGCGCTTCTGTGATAACTCCGGCCCCCAGTTCCATTAACTCGCCATTTCTCAAACGCTTCATTAGGACATTTTTTTTGCAAGCTTTGCGAGCGTAGCTCCTGGCACCCTCCGCTGGGCAGGAGGCACAGATCAAAACGGCCCATTTAGTTCCTGTGGCCAAGGCACATTTTTTTTCCCAGAGTCTATTTCTGCTGCTTTTAAAATAATGGACTCAAATGTTCCCCTCCTCCAACAAACTTTCCAAGAGCGAGCCAAGGACAGAGGCCGAGATGGAGAGGTCACCGCGGTCTGCCGTGCAACTGGATTCTCACATCCTCGGTTTTCCACTCCCACAGACAAGGGTTTAATCCCCCTCAAAGCGAGGCCACTCTTTGGGGGCATTGGCCCAAAACGTGCAATCCAGGCCATTGTGGGTAATGCTTTCAAGTGCCCAGTGTTTGTCTCGGATGTATGATTACAAGATGTGGAAGAGAAGAAAATAAGCACTGGGAGGTTGGGAAAGGTAAACCCCTCAAGTGTCTGCCAGAGCCCGGGTTGTCTGATGCGTCCAAGCTGCCATCTGGTACTTCTTGTCCCCGATGGTTTACTCGGGGAGCACACACCAAACCACGGGGAGCAAAGCCATGTGCAAAACACCAGGGGAAAGACAACATCAGAGGCCCGTGACATTGGCACATGCTCCGTGCTTAAAATGCTCGCGAAAGCGACATGCACACGGAGAGCTAGCAGACAGCTCTGCACCCCCCAATCCCATCAACTCCTTTAACCATCCCCTCCACCCCGCGCAGCGAGAGCGAATATCAGACCCACGTTGCAGAAGGAGAAATCAAGTCACAGAGAGGGTAAGTTACTCGTCTGAGACCACACAGATGTTCAGTCGCAGGGTGTGGTGGTGGCTTTGAGCCAGCTTCTCAAGATCACATGCTTACAAACGTATCACACTGCTCTTTCTTACATTTTCAGTGACACTGAAAGACACCTGTACTACCCTCATCCTACACCCATGATGTCGCGGGCAGCCCATGCTATCTGATGCACTTCGACCTCACCCCGGCTGCAAAGTGCTCCACTGACATAACATAAGAGTAAGTTCTTCTGTTCGGGCAATGCCTTGGCGTTTACAAAGCACTTTCATATACATTAACTCGTCAGCACTGAATGTGCTGACAGAGTCGAGACAAGAGATGGACAAGGGGAGCGCAATACATCATTGACCAAAATAATAATTTGGCCCTTTCCGTAGAGGTTTCCATCCAAGGATAAATTACATCTTTTAGCCACATACAGGCAAGATCAATAGCCATATAATCTTCACACTGGAAGGAGTCTTCGAGACGACCGTCTCAGGCTGCTGAACAAAATATTACAAAATGCCATAAATGGGTGGCTTAAGCAACAAACGTTTGTTTCTCACAGTTCTGGAGGCTGGAAGTCTGCAATCAGGGTTCCAGCCTGGCCCAGCTCTGATGAGAGCCCTCGGCCCCGCTTGCCGACGCCCCCCCCCTGCCAGCCGTGTCCTCATGTGGCACAGGGTGGCGGGAGGAGAGAGGGCCCAGCCTCCTCCTCTCCCTTTGAGGACACTAATCCCACCACCAGGCGCCCCCACTCGTGACCTCATCGAAACTGAATTACCTTCCAAAGACCTCCCCCCACCTCCCAACACTGCCACTTTGGGAGTTAGGGCTCCAACGAATAGATTTGGCGGCGACCCAACGATGACCTAGCCGGCCTCTGACTTCCCGAGGAAACGGAGCCGGGAGGAGGCGTGACTCTTCCCGGATCACAGAGTCGATGCGGGGAAGCATTGGCTGGCGCCTGGGGCATTCTCCACGCAGCCGGGAGGCGCACAGGACGTCACTGCCATCTTTGTCAAGGGACGACGGGGACTCTGGCTGTGCTGCTGATGGGCTTGGGAGAGGTCACCTTACTTCTCCAGTCCTCAGGCTCTTTACCCATAACGCGAAACGTTTGGGTGTCTGTATTAGCAAGGGTTCTCCAGAGGAACAGAGCCAGCAGGATGGACGGACAGACAGACAGACAGTAGGTAACAGAATTATTGGAGGGGTTACAGAATGGAGTTCAACTGGGAGTACCAGGGAAGCCGACTGTGTAACTCAGCTTCTGTCTAAAAGTCCGAGAACCGGGGCTGACGGTACAATGTGTCAGTCCAGGCCCCGAAGCCCACGGACCAGGGGAGCCCATGTCCAAGGGCAGAGAAGACAAGTGTCTCAGCTCAAGAAGAGAGACCAGAAAGGCACCCCTCCTCCACGTTTTTGTTCTCCTCGGGCCCTCCGCAGATGGACGGGTGCCCACCCACCATGGGGAAGACCATCTGTTTTTACTCAGTCCACCAACTCAAGTGACAGTCTCTTCCAGCAACACCCTCACGGAAACACCCAGAACACCCAGGAGTAATGTCCTACCAGCCATCTGGGCATCTCCTCATCCCGTCAAGTTGACCCGTGACGTTAACCATCCCAGATGCCCCAAAGAATTAGCCACGGAACGCTAGTTTCATGGGGAGTCAAGAGGCATGTTGTCCTAGAGTCTTGCATCGCCGAAGATGGAAAATGCTGCCTTGTTCACAGTGAAAGAGGTTCCCTGGCTGCGGGACTTGTCAGTGCCTTTAGTGTGCTGAGGTCACTTTCTGAGATGACAGAGCGGAGGGTCTCCCAAATGCAGTTTACTATGGGGCACACGCTGCGTGTGCTGCCTGGGCAGTGAGACTAGTGCAGAGTCCCTGTTGCAGAATGGGACCGAGAGAGACGGGGAAGCCTCTTCCGGCACTAACATTTTACCGATTTATGATTGTCTCCCAGCTCCGCAGGCTGGAAGTCTGAACCCAAGGCGTCGGCAGGCCCCTGCTTCCTCTTAAACAACCCACAGGCGAGTATCTGTGCTCTCTAGTAGCTTCCGGTGGGGGCCACCAAGTCTTGACTGGCGTTCCTTGGCCTGTGGCTGCCCTGCCCCAGCTTCTGCCTCTGTCTTCCCCTGGCATTTCCCCCGGTGTCTCTTCTCCTTTTCTTAGATGGACACCAGTCCCATCGGATTAAGGGCCCAGCCTCCTCCAGCAGGACCTCATCTTCACCAGCTGTGCCTGCAATGGCCCAGCTGACACCAGACATCACATGCACAGGCACCAGGGCTTAGGACTTCAACGTGTTTTAGGGGAGGACACAAGTCAGCCCACAATGCGCTGAACCCACAGTGAACCCACATCTCCACAGAGCTCTGAAGAGGGAGATGAAGCAGGTTCCCTAACGCCACACGAAACGAGAAAATAAAAAAATACCGTACAGCTGGCTGAACCGGCCACTGCGTCACCCACTAACAAGACATTGGATTCTGGCTTGCTCTGTTCGATTGATCATTAAAGTCAATAACCAGAATTGTACTTGCAGCAATTCCCCTCTCCCCACTGTCTCCCTCACCACACACACACACACACACACACACACACACAGTCTCCCAGCTTTCTTGTAAACGGGATCAGACAAGCTACACTGGGAGGTGGAATGGCCGGGGCTCAGCTATTTGGATTGGCGGGAGGATGGCTCATTTTGGTAATACCGCTCACCAGACTTCAAGGCAGGCCACGTCTCTACACAGTCCAAACTGACAGGCCTTTGTCTGGCGATTGTGGGTTGTTTTTGTTTTTCTGGTCAAATTAGTGGTTGCTCTTGGTGCCTTTGATCAGCTTGCTTCTGATCTCAGCATTGCCCAAGCAACTGACCGGCTTGGTTCATTTGCACAAACACTCAGTTAAAAATAAGTCAACCACACGATCTGTGTGGTATTGTGCAAGCAAGAGAAAATAACAAAGCCCTGGATTTTACATGTGGCTTCTTCTTTCTCTCCCTTTCCCCTCTCTCAATCAGTTGTGTAGACACAACCACAGAAGCATTGCTTTCCTAGAGGGGGAGAAAGAAGAAAGACATCCACCATTGCCACAGGGGGCAGGGGGGCTCATGTGATCTCAATGTTTCCCTGCCCCCTCCCAGCAAAAGCCCAACACCCCATTGGTTTCCCAGATAGTCCATTCAAACGAGGCTGTGCCGTGAGCCACGCTGTCCCAGGACAGGCCTGGGCCGGTGATGGAGGGTGGTGGTGGGAGCGAAGTCAGACAGAAATCCGTTTCTCTCCCAGGCTGGGCCCAGCCTCTGAATTCTAGGATTCCTCAAACCTCAAAAGTGAAATTGCTCTTCTCTCAAGTCCCAGGGTGGCTGGATTCCAAGGCTCTTGCAGCCAAGGCCTAAAACGTGGCTTTACTTTGGAGAATTCAAATGTGGCTTCGCTTTCAAGAATTCGGCCCCAGCGTGACCGGCATCTGGTGAATCACTCGGAAAATCGCAAACCGAGAGCTCTCTGCGCATCCGCCCCCCCGCCCCACCAGGCCCCGTGGCAAACAGACCCGACTGGCACCGCCGTCTGTCCAAGGGCGTCTGTCGGGCCCTCCACACCCCTCACTTTAGGGAGAGGGGCGTTGCCCATTTGGGGGAGCCTCAGAGCGTTGCTGTAGCCCTTGCCTTTCCCCACCGCAACCTTGAGACTTGGAGACAAGGCCACAGCTGTTTATGTGCTTAACTTCACTTGGATTGTTTTTTTTTTTTCCTGAGGCCCCGCTCCTTGCTTGGCCCAACGAGGTGTGCTAACCTCCCCAAACTTCCCAACCCCTCCGCACGCGCGCCGCGTACCTGCGGCGACGGCCCAGGGCACCCAGGAAACGGGAGGACCGGCTGCAAAACAAGGGGCGCCGAGGTTTACTAAAAATAAAGTACAATGTAAAATTCCGACAATGACTTTGAAAAACAGCTGCGAGCTTCCTGATCAAAATGTAGCCTTCTGGGGTTATTTCCAGGCCAGGCTGCCTGCCAAAGGCCGTGATGAATTCTCCGTCCCATATGGCGTGTCCCACAGAACAGAGATTTGGCACCCGCCAGTCCCAAACTCCAACCTGCGTGCGGTGCCGAGGCCGGTCCTTCAGGCCACGTGGGTTTGCGAGGGTTAAATTCCAGGGCCATCGGAGACCGGGGCTCCTGCCTGGGTTTTGAAGGGAGATTTGTGCACAAACTTTTTGCTTCCAGTGTGACCGGGTGACAGGCCTTGGGCTCCAGAGCCACAGGTTCTTGGGTTCAAATCCCACTCTTCCCTGGCAAAGTATATTCAGAAAAAAATATAACCCCTCTGAACGTAATTTCCTGCCTCTGCAAGAGGAAAATTATAAACCGAACCCGTAGGATGGTGTGACATTGTAGATAATTGGATAGCGTATCTGGTATACAGGGTCCAGCAGAAGTAAGGCCTGCTCGAGTGTGGTTGGTAGTGCAATAATATAGGTGTAACAATTTATAGTTTTAATTTGAACTTTTCACCTAAAATGGCATACGGTGTGCTTGAGTGTGATATTGTTACATGGCAGAATTATATGCTTAACAATTTTGTCATTGGAAAAGGGGGCATTATTCGTGCCGGACCCTGTGTATTGGATGCTCAAAATCTAGTGTCCATCTGCATTACCCTTGCATGCTTTCCCAGCGGGACATGATGCCAACCGTCCTTGCAGAGCATCTAGTCCTGAGCACCGGGGTCTCCAGAAGTCAAGGGCAGTATCAAGAAACCAAGGTTCCATTTAAGAAACAGTCCATAGCATTTGGGGGTCAGCCCTGCTCAAGGCCCTGGGGCTGCAGGAATGAATCGGAAACAACCCCTGTTCTCCAAAAGTCACAGAGGCAGAGAGAGAGCAGGGTAAGAAGGAAAAGATTTCTGTGTGTGTATTACTGTCTCTTAATGTAATTATTGTCTGTCTCTCTCTCTTCTTTAAAATTCTGCCCTGTGCCTTCTGCCCTGAAGTTAAAGCCACAGAGTAGGGACAAGCGGCTGCCACCTAGAACCAAGGACCCAACGGTCTGGTCCGTCGAGGTGGCAATGTAGACAGACATGGCTCTCCTCTTCACAGAACCTCATCAGAATTACAGCGAAGGTACAGGAACGTCAGAAATCGAGCTGAGCTTCCGGCCAAGATGGAGACGTAGGTAGACACACCATGCCTCCTCGCACAACCCAAAGAAGGACAACAACAAATTAAAAAAAAAAAAACAACCAGAACTGACAGAAAATCAAACTGTATGGAAGTCAGATGACAAGGAGTTAAAGAAGAAGCATTTGTCCAGAACAGTAGGAGGGGCAGAGATGGGCAGCCCGGCCGAGAGGACTCGCAGCAAGGCTGTGGCTAGAGAACCAGGCTGGGCAAGGCGGTGGCGGGCCGACCGAGAGATCCCACATCTGTGTACAGATAAACTGGGAGGAACAACTGGGGAGCAAGACAGACCTCGCAACCCAGGGCCCCAGCGCTGGGAAATAAAGCCTCAATACACCAATTGAAAACACCTGTGGGAGTTGAGGCAGCAGAAGAAATTCCCAGCCTCACAGAAGAGTTCCTTGGAGAGACCCACAGGGTCCTGGAATGTACACAAGCCCACCCACCCATGAATCAGCACCAGAAGGGCCCAATTTGATTGTGGGTAGCAGGGGAAGTGACTGAAAGTGGGTTGAGAGCTGAGCAAGTACCGCTGTTCCCTCTTGGACCCCTCCCCCACATACAGCATCACAACCCAGTGACGTGAGTTGCCCCACCCTGGTGAACACCTAAGGCTCCGCTCCTTACTACGTAACAGGTGCAAGACAAAAAGGCCCAAATGAAAGAACAGATCAAAGCTCCAGAAAAAATACAACTGAGCGACGAAGAGATAGCCAACCTATCAGATGCACAGTTCAAAACACTGATAATTAGGATGCTCACAGAAATGGTTGAATATAGCCACAAAATAGAGGAAAAAATGAAGGCTATGAAAAGTGAAATAAAGGAAAATGCACAGGGAACCAATAGTGATGAGAAGGAAACTGGGGCTCAAATCAACAGTTTGGAGCAGAACAGAATGAAGAAACAAGAATTCAAAAAAATGAGGAGAGGTTTAGGAACCTCCAGGACAACTTTAAGTGTTCCAATATCTGAATCATAGGGGTGCCAGAAGGAGAAGAGGACGAGCAAGAAGTTGAAAACTTATTTGAACAAATAATGAAGGAAAACTTCCCCAATCTGGCAAAGAAAATAGACTTCTAGGAAGTTCAGGAAGCCCAGAGAGTCCCAAAGAAATTGGACCCAAAGAGGAACACACCAAGGCACATCATCATTAAGTTACCCAAGATTAAAGATAAAGAGAGAATCTTAAAAGAAGTGAGAGAAAAGGAGACTTACCTACAAAGGAGTTCCCACAAGACTATCAGCTGATTGCTCAAAAGAAACCTTTCAGGCAAGAAGGGGCTGGAAAGAAGTATTTGAAGTCATGAAAGGCAAAGACCTACATCCAAGATGGCTCTATCCAGCAAAGCTTTAATTTAGAGTGGAAGGGCAGATAAAGTGGTCCCCAGATAAGGTCAAGTTAAAGGAGTTCATCATCACCAAGCCCTTATTACATGAAACGTTAAAGGGGCTTATCTAAGAAATAGATGATCAAAAACTATGAACGGTAAAATGACAACAAAGTCACAACTATCAACAACTGAACCTAAAAAAAAAAACCCCAAAAACTAAAACAAAAACCAAGCAAACAACTAGAACAGGAACAGAATCAGAGAAATAGAGATCATGTGGAGGGTTTTCAGTGGGACATGGGAGGGAGAGAATGCGGGAAAGGTACAGGGAAGAAGAAGCATAACTGATAGGCATAAAACAGACAGGAGAGGTTAAGAATGGCATAGGAAACTGGGACGTCAAAGAACTTACACGTACAACCCATGAACATGAACCAAGGGGGAGGGGAAAGCTGGAGGGTTGGCGGGTGAAGGGTGGAGAGGGGATAACGGGGGGGAAAATTGGGAAAACTGCAATAGCATAATCAATAAAATACACTTTAAAAAGAAAGCAACAGAAAAGAAGTTAGTTACTGGAAGGTCCCAGATGGGAGAGGGCAGGGGGAGAGTGGGTGAAGAGGTGAGGGGATTAAGAAGCACAGAGAGGCAGTTACAGAACAGCTGTAGGGGTGTAAAGTGCAGCACAGGACACGGAGCAGCCAAAGAACTGAGAGACATGACCCATGGACGTGAACAATGGTGGGGGGACTGCCTGAGGAGCAGGGGGCACCGGGTGGCGGAGGGCAGAAGGGGAAAAATCAGGACAAGTGTAACAGCATGATCAGTAAAACATAATTTTTAAAAAAAGAACAGATAAGGAGTAAAGGATAACACGCTACAAGGGGAGTTCTTGTCCAATAAGAGGGAGGAAGAGAACATTCATTCAGCGCTGAACGGTCAGGAATGGCCGAGTCTGGGGTCCACCCCCAGCAGCACTGCACACCCAGACTTGATTCCACAGGCCCCTCCCACTTCTGGACCCTCCTCCCAGCAAGAGGTGGGCTCTGGGTCCTTCCCGCTCCAGTCGAGGTGGGCCCATGAATTCTCTGGCCAAGAGCATGTGGCAGAAGCAATGCTGTCTCATCTGCAAGGCCGGGTCATAGAGACCACGTGGCTTCTGCCTTGTTCGCTGGGACGCTGACACCCTGGGCCGTGAGAAAGAGTATGACCACCTCGAGGCCGCCATGCCATGAGGGGCCCCGTGTCAGCCACGTTCAGGCAGCAGTCAGCTGAGCGAAGGGACCTCCAGATGCCTTCAGCCCTCAGCCTTTAAGGGTCCGCCCGGCGGAAACCTGGTCATCGCAGCGCAGGACAGAACAGTCCTGCTGTGTCCGATCCACTGCCTGACCCGCCAGACCCATGGGCATAACAAGAGGGTCCTTGTTTGGGGGCACCAAGTTTGAGGGGGTTTACCGAGCAGTGACAGATCAATAGAATACCCGTCACCATGGTCATTACCATCGTGGCTTTTTGTCCTGGGCACCACTGGGCACAGGTGTCCCTTCCATGCATTCTTACACGCCGCGTGCTCGCACCTCAGTACAGCACCCAATGTGGAGATAAGTTCTCTCGAGCCAATCCTGGTGTTTATTTATTTCCTCACCGGCATGGCAGGCTCATGGAGGCTGCACACCGCGGCTGAAACGGTAAGCGTTGGCAATGCGGCCGCCAAGTTCTTGTGGGATTTTATTTTATTTTTTTACAAACTATTAGTATAACAATCAATGTTACCGTTATCTGTGGCATATAATTGTGAGCCATATCACGTGTCACTAGCTTGCTGCTTGAACTGACGTCTCCATGAACAAGACCGTGGTGGGCGTGACCTCCATTGTAATGGGAAGTCATGGCTACTTCTGAGGACTTTCTTCTGCAAAAGCACATTTTGGAACCAGTTAAGGAGTGATGAGGCCACGTAGATGACAACAGAGGAATTGAGTATTACCTTCCTTTCCTTCCTCCCAGGCCTTAGGCTAGTCCTGAGACCCAGTAGGTACAAAGGGGGTGGCGGCCACCAAGACGTGCTACTCAGATCTGCCTGCCTTCGGGGAAGAGTTGGCCGCCCAGGTGTTTGGAGGACACTTAGGGACCACCCTCCAGCTGCGGGGCCTTTGGGACCCGCTTCTGCTTATGAATCAAAGCCACACCCTTCCTGGGAAGCCCCCATCCAATCCCTGCGCAGGGCGCCTCCAATGGGCGATCTTTGCCCTGGACCTTCCCGTCCATGAGCGGAGACTCTCCCTGACCTTCACTGTGTCGCAGGCTGCTCCTACCCAATCCTGCTTCTTCCCCCTTTATCTTCCCCGGGTAGTGTGGCCTCCCCACTCCCCGATAAGTCTCATTGGTTTCTCACTCCCGCTGAGATCTTCTTCCCGTAAGATGTCACGGACACAAGCGGGGTGCTCATCGCATTGACCTTGACTGCTCGTTCGATCAGTCTGGTTGAGAAAAGATTGAAATGACTTAACCCCATCCAGATCTAGGACACGAGGAGAGAGGGCGACGCATGGCCAATCAGGGATGTGCTTTTGAGCCAGACAACAAACCAGAGGTTCAGCCTGGAGAGGCGGGGCTTTGCTGCACCAAGCGATTTCTGTTTTCCTCCTGGCCTGGCCTTGGTTCGCTCACGGCCTCCACGTTCTGGTTGCTTCTCAATTGGAGCAGTTCTGGGGATGCTGTAAGAACGGTGTTCACTTCTGGAGGGCTGGGCGGCCGTGGTGTATCTATTGCTGCAGGCTTGAACTGCGTCTTTTGAGAATAACCTAGTGAGTGGACATACAAGGTTTGTGCCGGTCTCGAAACAGTCTTGAGCGGCTCCACAACAGCAGAGCAATTAGGGATCTTTGGAAGGCCTGCTTCTTGCAAAAGCCACGTCTTAGCCAGGAGGAAGAAGGCCTGGCAGTGATTAGGGAGCTGCTTGTTTGTTTGTTTTGCAAATGAAAATCAGAGTGTAGGAAGCTCGCTGCAGCCAGCTGCGGGGCTCAGAGTTAACCCCTTCGGGGCCCAGGGAGACTGCGTCTGCCCTTCAGGGTTGACCATTGAAGGGGACGTGCCCCATGTGGAGGGAGGAGGCGGGAGGTGAGGCAGAAGGTTCTGGAGACCTGGTGGTGCCTCCCAGGAGCTCTGAGGTCTTTAGAAAAGTGTCTTAGTTTCTCTACATGTTAGTTTCTCTGCCTAAAAAATCACAGGATCAAGCCACGCATGCTCCAAGCCCCTCTCGGTGCTACCACCCCTGCACCAGAGTGAGTTTCAGATGGAGCAGCGTGTCTTCTGCGGGGGTGACACCTGCTTGCCACGTCTGCCCCTCCACCAAAAGGAGAGCTGTTCCCTTTACCTCCGTTAACCATCGCGATGTCGATGTTACTAGTAATGACTGCTCGCTGAACGTGGGCTGTGTGCCAGGCGCTGTTTCAAAATTTTAACTGGGCTCTGGCTGGTGTGGCACAGTGGGTTGGGTGTTGTCCCACAAACCGAAAGGTCGCCGGTTCAATTCCCAGTGGGGGCACACGCCTGGGTGGCAGGCCAGGTCCTCAGTTAGGGGTGTAACCGATCGATGTTTCTCTCACACACTGAGGTTTCTTTCCTTCTCGTTCTCCCTCCCTTCCCCTCGCTCTAAAAATAAATAAATAAAGTCTTTTAAAACACTTTACCCGAATTCTTTCTAATTCTCACTGCCATGCTATGAAGTGCTACTATTCTTCCCATTTTCCTGGGGAGATAACTGAGGCACAGGGAACTCAAGTCACTCACCCGTGGTTTCATGGCCCACATGTGGTGGAGCTGGGACTCGAACCTGGGACTTTGGTGCAGGACAGCTTAGCCCCTCCCCCTGAGGTTCCCACTGAGCACTGAATTCTTCCAGGATTGCCTAGGTCTGTTAGAAGTGCCTCAAGCTTTCAGGGAGAGGGGACACAGCAGAAAAGGACATGAGGACAGTCTGAGATGGTCCCCGACCATCCCTGGAATTTCTGAGTCCTTGCACACTCGGGTCTTGGGCCTCGGTTTCCCCATCTGTGAGGGAGCCACCCTGAGAATACCCAGGGATGCTCCTACTCTGATTAGCAGATGATAAATCTCCAACTAGAGCTCAGGAACGAGCTTCAGAAAGTATGTAAACTCCGGGAAATTATATGGCAAATGTGGCAAGTAGGCATTTAATCCACAGGGGTTACAGGCTCTGAGTCCACACCAGTTTCTTAAAGGGGACCCTCCGGGAATCTGGAACACAATGCCGTGAGTCAAGACGCCTCCCAGCTAATGAATCGGGGGCGCATCACTCCTGGGGTCTCTGTCAGGGTCTTCAACGGTGTCCAACATCTGCTTATTCGGGGGGGTGGGGGGAGCCAAATAATTGGCTTCATTCAATGGTCTTCCCGCGGCCAGGAACTTGCAGCGCGGAGAGCAATACGCTGGCACCCTGGGCTCGGACCCCGCCCTGCACACAGCCTCTCGTCTTCCCCCAAGGAGGAAAGTGTCCCTTACACTCACTGCCTTCAGAGAAAGCCAGAAACATGTTGTCACCTGCAAGGATTTCCAAGTGGACCCAGCAGAGAAATGTCAACTGGATGAGGTGTGTGAGTGCGGAGCCTGCAGACACAGCCAAGACTCAGAATGTCCCCATCCAAATGAATGGGGTGTGTGTGGTGGCAGCGGGGGGTGAGGGTAAGCAGACATTTGGGGGGTGGGGGGGTGGAGTAGGCTGCTACACTAAAAACACCAGATGGAGGAGAGTCGCCCCGATGCGGGTGGGGCGCCCAGCTCCTCCCCTCAGCAGCCCTGCTATGTTGGCCGAGCTCCGAGCCTCTCCCAGCCTCAGTTTCCTCCTCTGTAACATTCCAGCCAATTTCACAGTGCTGCTGTGCGGACTTAATACAATAACTCATGTTCGGAAGAATTCAGGCACCGAAGAATTCATGTTCTGCAGCTGCCCCATAAATAGTGGGAGCTCAACATATGGGAGTCCAGACGCCCGGGTGACTGCGAACAATTCTTTTTTTCTTTCCCCCTTTCCGAGCCTTAATTTCTTCAGATGCAAAAATGAAAGTAGAGAGGCAGACAAGGCTGACCCTGGAAGCTCTCTTTTGGTTAGCACCCCCCCACCCCCGCAAGCCGAAATGAATTCATGGGAAAACACCGTGCACACAACTGTTAGGAGCAGTGACTCAGGTTCAAGGAGAAACGGCGGGCTCCCACAGACTCGAGGGACTTCCTACCACCACCCTCTTCCTGGTGATCCTCAGGGGCCAGGCTCCTGGGGACAGTGAGAAAATGGTCTGTGCGGGTTCCCTCCCCTCCCTTCCTCTGTGCGGCCATCCCCCACGCTTGTGCCACGTTTACTACTTATTTACCTGCTATTCTTCCCCACGCGAGCCCCTGCTGTCTCAAGTGTTCATTCAGTCTGAAAGCGCAAGACCGGGATGACCTCTTTTCTTTATTTTATTTTATTTTATTTTATTTTATTTTATTTTATTTTATTTTATTTTATTTTATTTTATTTATTTATTTTTAGAGAGGGAAAGGAGGGAGAAAGAGAGAGAGAACGAAACATCAATGTGTGGTTGCTGGGGGCCGTGGCCTGCAACCCAGGCATGCACCCTGACTGGGAATCGAACCTGCGACACTTTGGTTCGCAACCCACGCTCAGTCCACTGAGCTACGCCAGCCAGGGCATGGATGACCTCTTTTCATAAATAAGAGCTCGCATGGGTCAGCCTTGTGCTCGGTGCCGGGGAGAGTTGGCCTGCAGAAGGTTTTGAGCCTGAGTCCACTCCCCTCCTTAGAAAGGGAGGGTTAGCCCTGGTCGGGTGGCTCCATGGGTTGGAGCACCGTCAGGGCCACCAAAAGGCCAAAAGGCTGTGGGTTCCATCCTGGGTCCAGGCACAGGTGGGAGGCACCCCTGTGAAATTTCTCTGACATTAGTGTCTCTCTCTCTCTCTCTCTTTCTATTTCTATCTCTAATCTCTCTCCCTTTCTCTCTCTCTAAAATCCATAAATATATCCTCGGGCGAGGATTATTTTTAAAAAAGGAGGACTAGCAAGGGACAAGGAGGTGCTGGGGACACACGGGTCTCAGCGGGGCCTTTCAGGACCGAAGCAGAGCACGGCACACGGCGTTTCTGCGGCGGCCACTCCAGGTCGGCGCCCCCCCCGTGACCCTGCTGAGGAAACTCGGATGGTGGCGGCGCTGGGTTTCGCAGTGGTCCCCCAGACACGGGTCTCGGCCCTGACTTCCCGTACCCGGGAATGTGACCCTCCTTGGAAGGAGGGTTTTGCAGAGGCCGTGAAGGATCTCAAGAGAGCACCCTGGATTGCACCGGGCCCCAAATCCGCTGGTAACGGTCCTCATAAGAAAAAGGAGCAGGAAGCCGGAGACACACAGGAAGGCCCCGGGAAGACAGAGGCAGACATTAGAATGATGCAGCCACAGGCGGAGGGGCTCCTGGGACCATGAGGAGCTGGGAGGGGCGAGGAGGGCTTCTCCCCTGGGACCTCCGGAGGGCGCAAGGCCCTGACAACTCCTCGATCTTGGACTTCAGGCCGCCGGGAGTGTGGGGAGAACACATCTCTGTTGTTTTCAGCCGTCTCATTTGCAGTGGTTGGTGGTGGCAGCCCTGGGGAACGGAGACAGTCCCTAAACCCATTCCCACCATGACATTTGTCAGCATGACCTACTGAGTGATGTCCCCTCCCTCTTCTCTCCTTTGCAGCTCAGCACGGGCCCTCTTTCCTCCGAGGTATCTCCTTGGGCCCCCGCCCTTGCTCTCCCGGAGGGGCGGACACGGGGCAGGCCCGGCTGGAAGGTCACCCCGTGTTCTCAGGACCCCCCACCTTGGAATTCTATCACCCCCATCTTCCCAAGGAAAAAGACAGACGAGTTCTTCATGTTGGTGAACTAAAGTGTAACTTTTCATTGCTGTTTTCTTTTTTAAAATCACGAATAAACCGTATTTTGTGATTAAGGAAGAAAAGGCTATAATTCCAGAGCAAATCAATGGTTGGAACTTTCCAGCTTAATGTGAGCCAGATTCCTGCCTCCTCGCGATCTCTCCCTCTCTCCCACTCCCCTTTTCTCCCCTTCCCTTCCCTTGCACCAAAAGCTGTCTGCTAAACTTCTGAAACACCCTTTGCCTTTTTGACCCTTCAACTTGTCTTGAACTTCAGAAAAAATTGGGGAAATGGCACTGAGTGAACTATATATAAGTCCTGGGCGTGTGGGGAGGAGGGGGGAGAGGGGCCACGGGGGGGCGGGGGGGGCGGGGAGGAGACTCACCATGAACTTGGGGCCTCAGATATTCTCTTGGGGAAAAAGAAGAAAAAAAGGAAAAAAAAAAAAACCTCTTCTGTTAATGGAATTAGTAAATATTTGTTGCTGTGTTCTCGGCCCCGTGCCCCAGGGGGCTATCTGGAGGAAGGAAAAACAGGCAAATAAAAGTACAAGACAAGCTACTTTTCTGCTCCTTTCCCCTCTCCAAAGACACTAAACAGGCAGGGCAGAGGATTAGAATGAGGCCTTGTGTGGCTGCGCGGGGCAGGAAGCGGCGAGGGGCTTTGCGGCGGGGAGGGGGCCCGGGTGGGGGAGAAGCAGGCCCGCTATCGGGTGATGGGAGCGCCATTCCTGCTTAATGAAATGATTGCAGTTCCTGAGTTATGGCGCGGCCTGCACAGTCTCTGGCTGGCTTCCTGGAGCCCCGAGACCCCGGGCCGGGGCTGCGCCTGATGTGCGAAGAGCGTGCGGCGAGACAGACAGGGAGAGAGAGACAGAGATGGAGGGGGTGATGCGGCGCGAGGCGGAGGGACGGAGCAGAGGGGTCCGGGAGCAGAGGGCCAGAGGGAGGAGGCCGGGTGGGGAGCAGGACTCAGGAGGCAGAGACGGAGGGAGGCGGGAGGGAAGGGGGTGAGGGCTGCGAGAGGAAGAGCCTCGGTCAAATGCAGAGGTTGGGTTCAAAGGGGTGGATGGGAGAGAGGAGACAGGACGAGGAGAGTAAGTCAGAGGGCTGGACAGAGAACAGATGAAGACAGAGAGAGAGAGAGAGAGAGAGGGAGAGGGAGGGAGAGGGAGAGGGAGGACAGACATGGAAACAGAAAAGCAAGGACAGGAAGGGAGAGACAGAAGGACACACGGAGGCAGGAATGAGGAAAAGGGGGCAGGGACAGAAGGAAGCAGCACCCCTGTGCACAGGCCCAGTTACCTCTCAACGTGTCTGTCCGAGACTCCATCACCGAGACACCGCGCAAACTCCAGCAGACCCGGACTGTCAAGTGAAGATCCCATCCAAAGGCAGGCCAATAGAGAGGGCACCGGACAGCAGAAGCATGTGGGGACCAGCCCACAGAGGGCACATGTTTACCCCCCGTAGCTGGTCTCTGGCCATCCAGCAAGCCTCCGGGGAAGATCCGATTCCCACGTTTTCCGGCGGAAGCCTCTGAGCGCCAGGGAGCCGAAGTCACTCGGACGGTTAACACGGAGGGAGAGGGCTGGACTTGGGACTCGAACCTGGATTGCTCAACAATAATGTGAATGCCGGAGAAGAGAGAAGGTTGGAGGTTAACGATGCTGAGGGCTTCATTTGTTCAGGAGGAAGCTAGATAAATTATTGTATTGATTATGGTGATTCGTCATAAGCACAGGAAGAATTTAATGTACACATTTAAAGAAATAGGACGTTTTTCTATAAACCAGGCTGGGAAAAAGGGGAGGGCGCTGGGAGGGGGGCGGAGGTAAAGAAAGTCCTATCACTCTAATACCAGAAAGAAAAAAGAGGAAAAAAAAAAAACAAGCAAAAACCGAAAAAGGAAAAGAAATGTGAATACACGATCAGTCAAAATCTTAGACTCAAGAGATAAAGTTCACACTAATCAGTAATTACATTCATCCTAATGGGATTAAACCCTTCTGTTAAAAGATTTTTTTAAAAGCTGTGTCCTTTTTCTGAGACTTGCATAAATTAACACAAAAGTCAAAAATGAAAGACTGAAAAAAAAAGGAATTCTAAGCCCGCACTAACCAACTAAAAGCTGGTGTGATCACATGAATATCAGACAATGCAGAGCTTGGGGCGGGCTGGCTCCCCCTGACACCCAAGTGTGAGCTCACGCTGACCCACTGGGGGCCAGCCCCCTGGGGTCAGTCCCCCGGTCACACCTTCCCGGGGGTGGGGGGGTGCTCTCCAGGAGGGGCTGTAGCCTCAGACTGCCGGGCTGCATTTTTATGAGGCACACTTTGGGCAATTGCTTTTCATACCCTTGTCCTTGTGGCTTCACACCCTGGGCCTGGAGACCTATGTTTCAGTAATGATGTGTCACGGGAGAGAGGAACCCAGAAAACCGTCCGGTGAACCGGCGAGCTGCGTGCAGAGGCGGCGGACAGAACCTGACACCCAGGCAGGGCCGTGGGTGGGAGCAGGTCTGAGGGGTCCGGGCCAGCTTCTTCCCCGGTAGGCAGGCAATGAAACGGAGCAACTTCTTAGCAGTGAAACACAGCACGCTTTCCCGACGCCCCCGCTCCAGCCGTTCCTTCTTATTTCCTCCCTGTGAAAATGTCCAGGTTGCCGTGAGAGCTGGTAGCCATTTCCTGCTTCTTGATTTTATGAACAAGGGGGCAGGAGCTGAGCCTTGTGGGAAAGGTGATTCATTCTTGCTGGGTTCTTGTGGCGTATACAACCAAGACCCAAGGAAGTGCCAAACGTCGACCTCCCAACCTGTGCTCCTCACCGTGCCCAAGACCAGGGGTACGGGGTTGGACGGGGTCATAAAAGAGATGCGGTCAGTCACCAGCACCCGGGCTCCTGTTTGCAGTCCCAGTGCCATTACAGAGCAAATAGCCCTCGATGCCTCCGTCTCCTGCCACCTTGGGCAAGGGTCTCCCTCTGCCTAAAATGCCTTTCTCGCCCTGTGCACCACCCTGTCTCCTTGAACTCTTTCTGATTTCCAGCCCTTCCTGCCAGAAAGCCTTCCTAACCTCCAACTCTGAAGGAAAAGCCCCTTTTCTCCGTGTTATGTGTTCATTCCTGTTAAAATGCTTGTTGCTCGGCATTGTCAGGTGCCCATGAACTTGTCTCCACTTCCCCACTCCCTTTTCCCCCAAAGACACAACATCTGAGATAGTAGAAAGGCTACCTCCCGTCTCCTTCTGGCCCACATACTCAACGCCAGGCTGGGTACACAACGCAGATGGGACCCAGAATGTTGGAGGACTGCGTGGTAGAAGTCGTCTGCAATCAAGGACCTTTGCTCACGCATGCGACAGTGCCAGGGGCACTTTCATCCACCCACCACGGAGCCTCTGAGGTCTCCAGGGACTATGGGTGATCCTCAGAAACAGCAGACAACAAAGCTAGGAGGTGGCTTGAAGGAAGCTCTTGTCCCTCTGGTTGTAGAACCCTGGACGTTGCCAGGAGGGGTCTCAGGGAAGCCAGTGTTGGCCCTGTGAGCATGACTGAGTGCATACCCTTCACCCAGCTTTCTAACTGGCTTCATGTGAAAGAAGAGTCCACTATTTAAAAAAAAGAAATCCCTAAATCGCCATCAATCTGGTCCAATGCCCTCAGTTTACAAGTGAACCCTCAAGGTCCAGAGACAGGAAGGGACTTGAGGCACGTCACGTCTTACAGCCACTAACTCATTGTCACAGCTGGAGCACGTGACTTAATCTCTTTAAGCCTCAGTTTCTTCCTCTGTAGAATGGGGAGAGAGCGGACGCATCTCAGACGGTTGCTGTGGGGGTCGGTCAGGGCTGTGAGTCCCGCCAAGAGCGGAGGCACTCAGTGAGGGTCACCTGTGATGGCGGTGACCCGTGACTGCTGTCGCTGTCATCATGATTATTGTTATCAGGCATTATTCTTTTTTCTTGGGGTTTTCTTCCTCCTCCCACTCTCACAGCTGCCTGTGTGAATGCTTCTAAATAAATGGGTGCCTTCCTTTTTATTCAATAAAACACTACTTCTCCATAACAAAGGGTGCATACTCAAGCAAAGGACGGAACACAGCATCCTCACGAAGGGCTCACAAAGACACGGTTTTGTCATTTGCTCTCTGGCGAAAGACCGTAGGACTAGAATACTGACAGAGACCAGAGCGAATGCTTTCTTCTCAACCAAGCATATCCTGAAGCACGTTAGAATTTTGGAGAGAATATTCTATGTTCTCACAAGAAAGGTTGAATGGGACTATTGCCTGGTTGCAAGGAATAACATGTAAAAGCAGGATAATAATAGAATTCTTAAAAGGGTATGGATAAGAAAAAAAGTATGTGAACACTTGGTCTTTATGCTTTGACTTGGCCCCAGAACGCATCTGTTGAGAACACATCTTTTTGCGTTGCCTGAACCGGTGCTGCAATAGCTCCTTAGCATTTGATGTTAAGAAAATTCAAGATTTTTTTTAAAGCCCTTGTATGTTCTGGCCATACACTGACAAGTCATGGTGATAAACCCCCATGTGGTTTGGGGACCAGAAGGAGGGAAAGAGTGACTCTCCCAAGCCAAAAAATTCTAAAGCCACCCAAACGCGGGTGTTATAAACAGTTTGATGCCTTTCTGACACAGCCCTCTCTTCCCCGCTATATTTTATGCAGCAGAGTGTGCCATGAAAATGCACAGACCACGCAGGGGGCGTCACAGAAGAGGACCCTTCCGTTTAATATTTTGGTTTGTGGTTTGTGGGTCCAAAGTCTACCACTGGGCTTGAACTGTGACATTAGATACGACGCTGCTCTTCTCTCTGTCTCTCTCCTCATCGTGACAATGGGGACAATGATACTATCTCCTTCACTGTACAAAATAATCCACGTGAAGAATCTGGCTCAAGGCATGGCACTTAGCGAGCGTGCACGCCGTGAATGTGAGCCGTCGTCTTCCTTCTCATCACGAGCGGCATCATCGTTATCGGTAAACGCCTCTGAACTCCAGTCTTGCTCGGAACTAACGTTGTGTGTACACGCACAGCGCTTACGGCGGTGACGCTGCCCTGGGCTTCCTCCTTTCTCTCTGATTATTAGGCACGAAGGTTCTCTCTCAATCCAGGGCTCGTTCTACTCCACACAAGCAGGCGCAGAGATGCCGCGCCACCTGCCAGTGCCCCGGCCATGGAGGAAGGGGATGAAACACACCCCCACCCCCAGCAGCCTCGTTGTCCAGCTGCAGTCACCCCGGGCGCAGCACACCAGTCTCAGGCTGGACCCTCTCCATGTCCCCGCAGCCGAGCCTCAGACCAGGGACACTTAAAGTGCCAAAGTGCTCTAGGAGGAAAGACGGAGAGAAACGTCCCGCAGGCCAGGTGGGGGACTTGAACTCTCTCTTCTCTGCTTGTTTGCCCCTCCCTGCCTAGTGCCTTCCTCCCGAGCCTGACTTTTACTCTGATAGGAACTCTTCCCATCCCAGAATGAGGTGGGAGAAGCCCCCGGCTTCCATCCCACCCACAGAGGGAGGTGGGGCCAGGTGGGGGACACGGGCCTGGTCCGTGCCTTTGTTTACCAGGTAACAGTTGGCCAATCTGGACAGTCCCAAGCCCAGCCCAGATTCCAAGTGTGGATGGGGTGGCAGGTGTGTTCAAAGATGACAGCGTCCTTGGTGGGTGCCCTTGGAGGCCGCGTCCCTCAGGGATTCCAGAATTTCCTGCTGATCCGAGCTGTGCGTGTGGTCTGGGCTGCGACCACGCCAGGCTCCCTCTTCTCCCAGAGCCCTGTGCCTCCCACCGTGGGGCCACGGCCCTCCACGGCCTAGCTCTCCGAACGAGATGTCCTCTGCCGGCCTGCCATGTCCTCACCCTCCTCTGGTCCTAACGGAGCCATCGCTGTCTCCAGGAAGCCTGGCATGACCCCCTGGGTGGTGTGTTATTTACCGCCACTTAGCTCCCACGCACCCAGCACCCGTCCTTCTCAAAACCCGTCACCCTGCAAATAACTGTGAACGTGACGTCTGAGGTCCTTCCGGACCGGGTCCCGTAAGGGCAGAGACCCCGAGCGCCATGTTCCTGGCTGTGCCTGGCGCCTGGTTAAGTTCTTGGAAACTCATCAAGGATGCACTGAGTCGGCAGAGATCTTGGCCCTTAAGTTCCAGCCTCACCTCGGTCCCTTTCGCCCTGCGTGACCTTGGCCGTGCAGGTTCCCGGGGGAGCAGACACTGGGATGAAGACATTCACCGGGGATGGAAGGTCAGGTAAGAGATCAGGGTTGCGTGGCGGGACAGGTGGTGCTGTGATGGGGTCGACCACATGGGCGTTGTGAGGAAGGGATGGCCACTCTACGGGGGCCAGGGGCCTAGGCCTTAAATCCCCCGCAGAGCCAGTCTTTGGATACAGGCTGTCCTTGACCTTGAGCGAGACAGAGCTCGGCAGTTCAGTGCCATATCCCGAGTGGGCAGGGAACGAAAGACATTCCGCTGGTTGAACTTCTAGAAGCTGGGAGACATGAGACTTTCAGCCCTGAAATGGATCTGAGGGAATCATCGTGCATCCACAGCACTTGGCCTTGACCTCTCTGTGCCTTTCATTCATCAATCAAACAGAGGTCATGACACCCTCTTCTCAAACTCCAAGGAAGCACCTACAGTAAATAGTGGGTGTGGAACCGCTCTGAACAAGTGGGGAGAAGTCGAGGATCAGGAGGAAGAGCAATGCCGCAAACGTCACGAGACAGCAAAACAAGGGGCGTTCCCCGGCCTCCGCTCCAAGTTTGTCCACAGGGAAGCCGGGGGGCCTCCGCCCGCCCTTCAGGCGCCCAAAGCCGCAGGGGGCTCGCTGTGAGCCCGTTCTTAAGGCCGCGCAGTGCCCTGGAGAGGGGCTCGGGTGAAGGAAGCCTTGGCCAACTCGCAGACGCCCTCCTCCCCAGACCTCAGGGTCACCCTCCTTGTCGTGGGTGATTTCACAAGGAGAAATTCCGAGGCGGATTACTTTGGCCACTGAATCAACATTTGTGTCAACAGGCCCTGTCTGGCCAGGGAGCGGCGACTCCGGGCCCAGGCCAGAGCACCAGATGTTGGGGATATGCAGACGGGCCTCTGGATTATACGGAGATTTATCTGGATGGGAAAGACCCCCCAGCGTGGGCTCAGCGGTTCCTCCAGGTGCCCCACTGGCAGCCGAGCCACGGAGGAGGGAGCAAGGCGTGGAATCTCAGACCTGCACATTTTCTGCCGTTGTTTCCCCTCCCGAGCGAATGATGCAACCAGGAGGTTTTTGTTTGGGTTTGTCTGCGGCAGGCATGAGGTCCTTTAAGGAACCAAGCCACAGGACGACATTGTTCCCCGGGAACCAAGATGCCAGTGGCTGCTGGCACCCATGGCAGGGCTCCTCCCTGGCCCGTCTGTTCTGGCCGCAAGGAGAGTGAGCAGCTCCAGCTCCGGGGGGTGGGGCCCGGGCAGGGGGAGTGAGTGAGAGGAGGAAGGGGGAGCCACAGACGGTCTGAGAGGACGGCCAAGGTCCCGACTCGACTCTCACGTATAGTCAATTTTACTGATCACTTACTATGCACCAGGCACTGGGCGAAACACGTTAAGTGATTCACCTCGTTGGAGCCTCCTGGCTCCCTTTTCTGCCACGTTGGGGAGGAGGAAACGGAGGTTCGGAGAGCGAGTGGTTGCAGAAGGATTGGAACTCAACCTCCAGCACAGAGGCTCCCAATCCCCAGCTCCACGGGGTCGCCTGGCCGATTTCCCTGAACTGAACAAGGTCTAAAGGAAACTGAATTTGATGTTGCGTCCAGCTGGATGTCCTCGTGGCACGAGGATAAAACTATGCCGGGAACGATGCAGCTCAAGATGTTGCTGTTCTTTCTGCAGCTGCTGGCTTCTCCCCGTTGCTTTCTCCTTGCTTTTCTCTTCTCTGTCTTTCTCTCCATCCTCACTTGCTGAGCCCCTCGATTGTGTGGGCCACTGGAATGGGGAGCAACGATACCACTGGTCCTGTCCCCTGTGCGTCTCCTGGAAGACATTCTCTTAGGAAAGCCAGACGCAAAAGCAAATGATGACAATGTAGAGGTTCAAAGAGAGGCCCACGGGAACCTGGAGAGGTGCCTTAGATACCTAGAAAGAGTCAGCAAAAAGGCGCCATTTAAATGTTGACTTAATGGATGGGCAGGGGGCAAAGCTGGAGGAAGGCACGGCCGCTGCAGAGCTTTGTAGAAGGAAACAGAGAGGGCAGGTGGAGGCCTAAGAGGAGAATGCAAGATGACGAGGTTGCAGAGAAAGCCCGTTCGAGTGCGAGAGGCCGTGAGTGCCGTGAGCCGGTGGCCAGACTCATCCCGGAGACACCTGCTACGAGGACCCCCACCTGTGCCTGGGCTCTGCGTTCCAGAAAGATCACTGGGCAGGTGTGTACAATGGGGGCGGACAGACTAGAAGATGGAGAGACTGTGGTTGGAGGAACCAACCCAGAGACGGCTCCAATTGTCCTGGCAAAGAAGACAAGAGTCTTCTGGTCACCGCTTCCCTGGGGGGGTCCCCCGCAGCTGGTGGGCTCGCAGCCCGCCAACGGGGACACGGCGTCCTTCCTCCGCCAGGAGCCCCGGCCTCTGGCCGGTCGACTCAGTGGGCGCGATGCTCGGCTGAAAAGAGTGACAGAAGAAGGGTGGGACTTCCAGCTGATCACAGCGAGTGATTGCAAGAAGCTCTTAACACTCCCGGCGCCTGCCACTCACCCTACCCTGACTTCCCCTGGGCTAAAGTCTCCCTGGTCACCTTCATTTCCATCCGAAGCCTCCGTGGGCTGTCAACAGGTCTTGCCCGAGATCTGGCCCTGGCCTGTCTCTTCCCGAACCCCCCGCCCCCCACAACCACCGGCTTTCTCCTGAGCCCCCACAAGCAGAGCAGCGAGGAAAGGCCTGCCCCCACCCAGCGCCTGCCCCCCAGGCGGCAATAAAAGGCGATCTGGCCGCCGCACTCGGCTCCCCGTCACCGCGGCCGCGCTCGCCAGCAGCCCAGTCTCCATTAATACTATTACTCGGGATGACATTTCCTCTGACTCTCGCTGTCTCTTTTTTTTCCTCCTCCTTAATTCTCTAATTTGTCCTAATATGCCCATTGCCTGCGTATCAAGTCATCCGTGAAGCCGCCCCATTTCCAGGTTCCTTCCTCCCCATCAGCCGAGCGCCCGGCTCCCACAGAAATTAGAGGGAGGCGGCTGCTAGCCCGCAAGGGCAGGAAATAGAATTAGGGGACGTATTAATTGGGACATCGAGTCGGATTTCGTTCCAGGCACTTCCTTCCGTTAACCACTTTGAAGCTTCCCCTCCATGGCTCTGTTTCTCATTAGATGGAGCTCTTAATGGCGAGCGGCGTTTGCGCCCGGCACGAATATGTCATGGCCCGGCCTTCGGACTGGCAGGCCCAGATGGGTGCGGGCCAGGGGCGGGAAAGGCCAGCTGGAGGAGACCAGGTGGCCAGGGGGGAAAGTGACGCGGAGAGAGGGTGACTTTTGGGAGATGCTTTAAAAAAAAAAAAAAAAAAAGCCTGTTGGGGCGGGGGCTGGGGGCGGGGGAGAGCTAAAGAGACAGATGCCACCAGAGTGCCATCCTTTTAAACTTTCCCTGACGTGGAACGCCCGTGGTCAGTGAGATCCTTCGCTGGAGAAATTTCCTCCTTCTTGTTGTTCTCACCGTGCTCGCCCCGGGCGGCCCTGGATTGGCTGCTGTCGGGATTCCCAGACGCCTTTGCCAGCGCCTAGGAAGCCGGTGGACATCAGAGGAGGCGGCCCGCCGCGGAGAGAGAAGCCAAGCACCTGGGCCCCTCTGGGCCCTCCTGGCTCTCGGCTGTGACAAAATTTCCACGAAGAGACGCTCGGCGTCCCCTTGACCTCCAGACTGCTCCGCCCAGCCCGTGCAGCCCACCTCTTCAAGGCCCTCTCTCCTCCAAGGTGTGGTTGGCTTGCACCTCCGTGGAATCCCCACTTGGAGGTGTTTTTGCCAACACTAATTCAAGGCTGTGAGAAGAACTTATTTGTGGAAGGGTATTTGTTTTTCCACGGAGGCAGCCAAAACCACCAGCCTTCCTCGCTGGAGAGAGGAGAGGAGAGAAGGATGTTTCCCAGGGTCCCGAGCGCTAGCGCTCCAAGACAGAACACTGCTGGGAGACTCCAGCCAGGTGTGACCGACACCCAACGGGGGTGGGGGGTGCCTCATTTTTTTCCTCTTCCCCCCCCCCCCGGGCGAGGCACCCCAGGAAGGAGACTCCTGGGGCACTGAAAGCTGAGGTCAGGCCCTGCCACTAGCCCAGCGGCTCTCGCAGCCAATACAAATACCACAGGCCGGCCCTGGACACCCTTCAGTCCTCGGGAGCAGCCCAACGCCAAGATAAAGCAACTGAAACCCTCGCTAAAAGCAGGGAGGACAAACCTCAGCCCTGAATGGAAACCAAATCAAATAACAACCCCCGCCTCCCCGCCACCAGCCTCATGTAATGAGGGTAGAGGTGTTTCATTTGTCTTTCTTCTGTTTCTTTCTTTTTCTTCTTCTTCTTCTTCTTTTTTTTTTTAATCTTTAAACCCCAAGGGATGGAGAAGTGGGAAGGGAAGTGAGAGCAGTAGCAGGGACGCTGAGAGATCCAGCCCCTGTTCTGCGCAAAGGTCGTGAGGCTGGAGCACCCCCTCACCGCGCGGCTGCGTCAGCGTGTCGGGGCTGTGAGGACGCAGATCAGTGTGCGTCACCTCGAGGGGAAGGGTTGGGGCAATTCTAAAAATTCAGGGTTATATCTAGGAACTAGAAGAATCTTAGGAATCCAGGAATTTCTCTTTCTCCAGTTTCTCTCTTCTAGACCTCCCTCTCTCTCTCTCTCTCTCTCTCTCTCTCTCTCTCTCTCTCTCTCTCTCTCTCTCTCTCCCTCCCTCCCTCCCTCTCTCTCTCTCCCAGTTCTGTCTTTCCTAGGAAAGGTATTTTGATTTGTCCCCTTGGGATTCGGGTCACTCCTGGTCCAGACAATGGTGCTCAGAGAGAGTCACACTGGACCAAGTCCGGTGGAGAGAAAGCACCCCGCAAATCAAGGAAGCCAGTATTCACAAGAAGACACCTTGCACGTCCCCCACACAGTTCGTCTTAGGCATTTATGTGATTTCCTCCTGGGAAGTACTTTCCTTCATTCATTCGTGTATTTTATTGTTTATGCCCGTCTTTATCTATTCATCAATATTTGCAGAGTATCGACTACACATCTATCATCATTTGTTCTTTTCCCTTTCGTTTATTTTTCCCATTTATTCAATAGCTGTTCAATAAATACACCTATAGTGTTCCTGAGGTTACGACACACTAGTAAGAAACTAGTAAATTATAACTTTCTTGTAGCAAAGCAGTTGTAATCGTTGTACCGAAAGAGAGAAATTTACTTTCTTGGGTAGGTTTCAAGCTGGAACACGAGTTTTGTATTGCCTCCATCCAAAATGACCTGACCAGAGGAAAAAGAAACATTTTTTCCCATTTGATGTGTCTCCTCACTAAACCCCAACCGCCGCGACTCTGTATTGTAACATGACGGGGTCAGCGGGGCGGCTCCGAGAATCCCATGGACTCTGGAGCCGAAGAATGTTACACCGAGCCCATACATCAGGCTAATGACAAAACCACCAGCCGACAAGAAGACAGACCCTTCTCAGCGGAAACCAGAGACCTTCAGCCACTACAAAGATGATCCCCGTGGAAATGCATGAGGGGTCCAAGTCGAATAAATTCAGAGCCTCTTCCCGTGGGAGGGGGCGATGAACGTGAGGCCCTCACCTCCTTGTTCCTTAGCTATCTCAGGGACCTGACAGGCGAGACACCAGCGCGATGACTTGCATCTAACAGGTGCTCCTGCGACATTTATTCCTCGAGGCCCCTGAGGCGTTTTTCTCCTGGCGGATCACAACCAGGCTCCCTGACGCAGAGACTCAGACAGACACCCCTTTCTCCTGAAAGCAAGATGAGTGCCCAGGACAGAACGTCCAGAAAGTTAGGATGGCCCTGACGTCTCCAGGCACACAGAAAAAATGCATCCAGCCAACCTTGCTGGAGCATGCACGTGGCCACCAGCCACCACGCCAGCGACCCTCTGCTGGAACTGCGGCATCACCGCAGAGGAGTCCTCGGCCACTTGCATTCGGTTTGGGGATCCATAAACTTCACCTCGCGATAAAACGGCCAGAGAGAGCCAACAAAGGAGCAAAACCCATCCAAAAACTGTGCACATGAAAGGGGGGGAAAAATTCCACGGAGCGATGGGATTTTCAGCTGTGCTGTAGGAAAAACGACTTCCTCTCTTCCTCTCTGTAGGGCTTATTTTTTTTCCATAAACCTCGAGTCATGGCAAAGTGACAGCGAGACTCCAGCCAACATGGCAGCAGACGCATCGGTTGCCGTTCACGTTTAACTCTTACCTGTCCTTGCTGCTGCAGGTGGCCTCTCCTGGTCGGGACTCCGTAAAGAAACAAAAGCTGCATGCTAAGCCCTCTGGACCCTGGAGACCTTTCCGAAGGGAGGAGGCGGGGCAATGGCAAAGGAAGAACTGGCCTGTAGTTGGTTGCGGATTTATCACAAACCCTAATCACGAGTGCAGTGTTTTGCTGCGTGTGTCTCCTTCACTTAGTGTAAGGTCCATGCAAAGTCCTCACCCAGGGTTGACCTACGTGGGTCCACTTACACACGGCTCGCTTTCAGTAAATACCATGGATGCATTTTCCTCTTCCTTGTGGTTTTCCTCTCTCCAACTTCCTCTATTGTGAGAATACAGTATATAATACATTAACACACAAAAATATATCTTACTGGACTTGACGTGGTTAGTGAGGCTTCTTGGCCAATAGTAGTTCAGTTTTGGGGGAATCGAACGTGACACTCAGATTTTCAGCTGTGCTGGGGGAGGAGCGGGTGGGCGTGCCCCAACCCCTGCCTTGTTCCAGGGTCCACTGTACTGGCCTCGTGTGCTGATGTGTTTCTCGAAGCTCAGCTCTGTTGCTGGCACGTGGCAGATGCTCAGGAACTGTTTGTCGCGTGAATGGATCTGTATGCGTCCAATCCTTGCCAAGGGGTTGTGTGGTCGTGTTCCCGGTGACGGGACGAACTGACTTCTCATCTGGGAGATGTGAGTAGCCTCACGTCAGGGGTCAGGAATGCCGGGCTCAGAGAAGTGAAGCAACTTGCCCAGGGCCACACAGCGCAGAAGGACAGTAGCAGCCTCAGCTTAGGAGCCAAGCTCTGCTTGCAGCGCCTAGGACAGTGCCTGCCATGTACAGGGGACTCACTAAGGAGTTTTTAATGAGCTGAATGAACGAGTAAACGGAATCCCCTTGAGCTGGGATTCAAGCCCTGGAGTGTTGTTTCACCACACCACCCTACCCCCCACCCTGGGTGCCATTTCTCTGCAAATATGCAGAGGGTACAAAGAGTCACAGAGCGTGCGAGGGGCTCCGCACTCCCTGAAGTGATGGACGCTGCCCAGGGCTCAGGCTCTGGGAGCCGGTGGGCATGGGTTCGAGTCCACACTCTACCATCAGGCGAGCTTGGGCCTGTTGAGTTTAAAGTCTCTGCTGCTGAATCTCTCCGTGTGACGGGAAGGAGCCCAGCTGGGATTCCTCTGAACTGGGAGGCGAGGCTGCCTCTGGCTTTCGAGGCTTATCACGTCCCCACGATGACGACAGGGTTCCAGGGCTGGCAGGCTGAAACGGGGACCCTCCCTATCACAGGAAAATAGAAATTCCTCCTGACCAAAAGCAGACAGACACTCTGGCTCCCAGCGTGAGCGAGAGAAGTATGAATGAAACTCTAGGGGTGTCCCGCGTGTGTCTCACCCCCATGCAGCCAGGTCCGGGGGACAGGGTTCACGAAAAACTAAGACCATGTCCTACAGGCAAGGAAACCAAGCCTTAATTCCCTGGGAAACAGGTTCGGCTCCCACCACCTCACCCAGAGGATGTGGAGTGGGTGCTGCAGCAGTGAGTATTAGCCTCAACTTTAGGAATCATTACTGAAACCGGCCACATTTTTTGGATCAGATAGCTATTTACATAACTTAAGTAACTTTGTTTCTCTTTATTCTCTCTTCCATGCCTCCCTCCCCCCGCCCTGTGGTATATGGTAGTGATGAAATTTACCGATTCATAGGTCGCAAGCTGTTGAAATAGAAGGAGACCAGGCGGCGTGACTCAGGAAGCATGCCCTTCTGGCTCAGTGGCGAAATAGGGACGGATTCAGCCCCTTCAGGCAGAAGACACATTCGTTTGTTTGTGCATGGGTGTTTACATCACAAAGTGTGCATGTCCAAAAACCTGAGGCTGGGCCAGGAAGGGGTGGACCGTATTAGTCACAGGTTTTTGACCACTTGGTATCCGCCGTTCCTTTCTAGATGCATTCCGTAGGAGGTCAGTTTTCCTAGACGCAGAACCTAGAGTGAGGATTCTTGGGCAAGTGATGTATCCAGGGTGTCTCTCAACCCAAAAGGGAGCGAGGGAAGCAAGGTAGAGAAGGGGAGAAAGAGCAAAGATGTTTCCAAATGCAGCGTAGCCTCAGCAGGGTTGTGTGGAGATGTTCTGGAGTGTAAATTGAAACACAGAGTCAGCCCTTCTCTGAGATGAGGGAGGAGGACCTTTGTTCCTGTGATCCGGTCAAGGTCAAATCTGGGGCAGGCCCTCCTGGGGGCAAGGGAGCAGGGAAGGGCATACTTCCCCCCCAGGCTGAGGTAAGAGCAGCGGCCACAGCCAGGTGCATGGGACACTGTTCCACTTGCCCGTAACAAAATAACAACTTATTCCAGAGCTCAGCTACCTAAAGCAATAATAACCATTCATTTTGCTTCCCAGTCGTGTGCATCTGGGAGGAGCTCAGCCGGATGGCTCTGGTACAGGGTCTCTTGGGAAGCTGCAGTCGGGGTGTTGGCTGGGGCACTGGTCTCAGCTGAAGAACGGGCCGGGGCTGGTGGACCTGCCTCCTGGGTGGGTCATGCAAGTAGCTATTGGCCAGATGATGCTGGCCGTTGGCAGGAAGCCTCAGCCACTCCCCACGGCGGGCCTGTCCACATGCCGCTCGAGTGTTCTCACGGCGGGACAATCGCTTGCCGTAGAGCGAGAGAGCCAGGAGACCAAGGAAGGAGCACAGTGCCTTTTATGACTGAACTCAGAAGCCAGACATGGTTGCTTCTGGTCTAATCTGCTGGTCACCCAGAGCAGGGGTGGTAGAGTATGGAAGGGGCGTACACAAGGGTGTGACCAGAAGGAGGTGCAGATGACAGTTCATGGTGGGCAGACATGGAGCCCAGCTAGCGCAGGCATGAGTGAGCGTCTGCCCCAGCCCTGACCTTCAACCCACAAAGTGAGAGGTCGCCGGTCTGATTCCCAGTCAGGGCAGGTGCCTGGGTTGTGAGTTCAGTCCCCAGTCAGGGCACATAGGAGAGGCAGCTGATCAACGTTTCTCTCTCCTATCAATGTTTTTCTCCCTTTCTTCCTCCTTCTCTTCCCCTCTCTCTAAAAATAAATAACTAAAAAAATTTTTTTAAATGTGTCTGCTCCGCTTCCACGTTTTATTTTGAAGGATTATCTCTGCCTCGTTCTGCGTTCGGACCAGGTAATTCCAGCTGTTCGCCTTTGTCTACAGAAGCCCGGAGACACAACCAGGAGACAGTCACGTGACATCGGTCCAGCCAATGGTCTGTGCACTCCCAAGGCCGTGCAGCACCCTGGGTATCGGTTTGTCGGGGTTACCATAGTGACATACCACAGGCTGGGCGGCTTAAACCGGAGACGTTTACGTCCTCGCACTTCCGGAGGCTGGAAGTTCAGAAGCACAGCGCCCACGGGGCTGGCTTCCGCTCCTCGGCTGGCAGACGGCTGTCTTCCCGCGGTGCCCACACGTGGCTTTTTCTCCGCGGGCACGCGTCGCCCTGGCGTCTCCCTGCGCGTCCAGATTTCCTTTCCGGATACAGTCCGATTGCATGAGGCCCCACGCTAGCGACCTCGTTCTGACTTGATTGCCACTTTCAAGGCCCGATCTCCAAATACAATCATTGCCTAAGGTATTCGGGATTTGGGTGCCGACGGACGAATTTTGGGAGGGCACGTTTCGCCCAGTCTGTGACACTGAGTGGATAATGCATTTGAAAGAGTATTTCCAGGTCGTTTGCCACAACACACGTGGGCTGACCTGAATCTTCCTACCACAACACCATCCACGGGCCCTGCTCCCCGCCCCCCAGCGCCGGAGATTCAGCCCCACTCTGCAAATCCTGCCGGTTCTGCCGGATCCAGGGTACGCATCGAATACATTCAGTTTTGCTCAAGTCCGTCAGAGTTGGCTTGTGTTTCCTAACAGTCACATCCCCTGACTGATAGATGTACTTGTTTGTTCCATATTTTCTGAAACACATGTATCCATTTCTTTTATTCTAGGGCTGGGGGGGGGCAGAGCGTGGAGAAAAGTCATTTCTAAAGTACGAAAGTCCTCGGGCTGAACTAAACGTCTTCCTAAGCACCTCTTTCTTCTTGACTGAATAACATAGTTCTCACCTCATTCAGACACAGACATACACAAACCCACCAAGTTCAGAAGAAGGGGGAAGGGGCAAGCGCGGCCGGGGGTTTGGCAACGAGTCAAATCGCCATTCAGTCGGTCGATTGTTACCCGATCCTCTGCTTGGCCTGACCCGGGGCAGCACACGGTTCACACGGTTCGGCCGAAAATGGAACTGAAGGTCCGAGACACGAGAACAGCCTCTCGTCTCAGCAGCTGCCTTCCTCTTGAAGGTGCCTCAAAGCCGAGGCCAGGACAAGATCGTCGGAAGGAAGCTGTAAGGTCCGGTTCCGCCTGAGACCCGGGTGGTAAAGAAGTCACGATAGTGACGAGGTCTGATCTCTACGGCTGGGGCAAAACTCAGCGCTACGCTCGTGGACAAAGAGGGGCCGGGACGGAGCGAGAACTGAACTCTGAGCACGGGCTCCCACGGGAGGGGGAGAGGTGAGACCCAGGTGCCGTGCCCTCCTGGCACGGGGGCTTCCCCGCGTTGTTCTTCTGGGCCCTGAGTGTAGATGTTTCATCCCCCACACCCTTCAGTGCAGCCCGCTGCTTTTTCTGGTCGTCCAGTACAGAGAGAGAGCTTCAGTAGTGAAACAAAGAAACAAACAAACAAAGAAACAAGGGGCTCTAGTGAGTTCACGGAGAGAAGAGATACTGCTTCTCTTTATTTTGAAAGATTTTATTTATTTATTTTCAGAGAAAGGGAGGGAGAAGGAGAGGGAGAGAAATAATGATGTGTGGCTGTCTCTCGCACGCCCCCTATCGGGGACCTGGCCCACAACCCAGGCATGGGCCCTGACTGGGAATCAAACCGGCGCCCCTTTGCTTCCCAGTCCGGCGCTCAATCCACTGAGCCACCCCAGCCAGGGCCAGATACTGATTCTGCAACGAGGCAGCATCCTAAGGAAGACTCAAGGAGAGTTTTTCCTGTGGGCATGTTGCCTTATGCCCTCACTCTGCACACAGGTACCCCCATGGGAGAAGCCACCCCCCTGTATGTTGGTTTTCTTTTTTCTTTTTTTTTTTTCCTGATCTGCCCCAAACTTGTCACATGATGTTGCCAAGCCTTCGGAGACCACAGACCCAAAGAAGACTGTGCAAGTATTGGGTTTCCCCCTCCTCTGCCCCCAGTTAATTTAGAGTGGTTTTTCCTCTTTTCTTTAGCAAGTTCACAATGGACCCCAAGAGGCAGGTGATCTTGAACCTGATAACGAGAAACAGTCTTGCCTGCTGGAATGACAGGCTGCAAAAGTTAAACAGAGATTGGCGTAAAGAGAGACAATAAAGTTCAATTTAAAGAGAGAGAGAGAAAGAAAGAAAGGGAGGGGGAGAGAGAGAGAGAGAGAATGAAAACATCCCAGGGCAACTGAAAACTGTCATCCAAACATATGAAAATGTTCCAGATAGTTTAGTGATAAGCAGGAAATTGCTGGAAAAACCAACAGTCCCAGAAGGAGAAAATTGCCATGAGAAGGGGGGGAATTGAATTGAGCTAAGTGTCTGTGTCATAAAGTTTATTATTTTATTAGTTTTAATAGTTGGGTAGATAAGCTAATAGCAATAGGATTTACTTTAAAGATCAACACCATAGACTCTGCTGTTTATTATTCGATAGTAATGTGTCTCCAGTGAGGGGAATATTCGATCTCATAAAGAGCCCTCCCTGCAGTCCATCCGGGCCCTTCCGGAGCCGCACGCACATGGGTCGGCCCCTATTCGTTCCCATCATTGGCAGGGTTTCGTTCGGGTCATACTCCCAGGGACATCCGCTCCTTGGGAATCTGTGAGAGCCGTTTCAGCTCCCCATTTGGGCTCTAGGACCAGAGGGTGGGAATGGAGTTGCCCTTTGTCAGATTTCTGTTAGTGAGGGGTGATTAAGTCATCTGGGTCCTGAACGTATTGGGTAACGTAGGTGAGGGGCGAGTGTGATCGACGGGGCCCCCATCGCTCCGAAAACCACCGCGAGAGCTTAAAGAAAAATGCACTTAGCTCGGCGCCGCGCCTGGTGTGTGCTGAACAAATGCCAGCTCCGCGGAGAAGGGGTGAGTGCCGCGGGCGATAATGAGGTCTCGAGTCAGACAGCCGGGTTCAAGTCCTGGCTCTGACCTTCCCAGAGCTTCAGAGCATTTCCCCCACAAGATACCAGTTACAAAGGGAGAGACAGCGCCTCAACCCAGCGATCGGAGCTGGTATCCACCGTCGTAGGAGCGATCTCGAGGCCATGCGCCTCCTGCTAGGGGGCCCTGAGAAACTGCAGCCTCCCTTCCGAGGTGCTGCTGTGACAAGTACGTGACATCAGTCTCACCTCACGGGCAAATCCAAACTGATGAACATTCTACTCAGTCACTGTCCAATTCATGAAACACAAAGAAAGATGGAGGGACTCCTCCCGATTAACAGGCTCAAGAGGCATGGCTATTAAATGCAATGAGTGATTCTGTATTTCTTCTTCTCTCTCTCCCTCTCTCTCTTCCTCTCCCTCTCTCTCCCTCCCTCACTCCCTCTTCTGCTTTCTTTTCTTCCTTCTTATTGCTCTGCCACAAAGGACACGATTGAAACAACTTGTCGATTGGTGAAACAGAAACAAAGTCTGAACAATAGGTAGTAACACTGTATCTGTACCAACTGTCAACCCCCCCCATTGTAATCGCTGTGCTGTGATTATGCAAGAGGCATCCTTGTGTGGGGGAAGTACTTAGAGGTAAAGGGGCACTGAGTCTGCAACCGAGTCGCAGATGGCTTTTGAAAAAGAAGAGGAGAGGGTAACGCAATCGTGACAAATTATTGACATTTTGGGCACTGGGTCAAGAGTATACAGGGATTCTTGGCCACTTCTGTGCAAGTCTGAAGTCATGTCCAGATAAAACATCTCGGGGTTGGGGGGATGGGGAAATAGCAATCTCAACTCTACCAGTTTGGAGGTCCATGTCCGTTGGCTTCTCTGAGCCTCAGTTTCCTCATCTCAAAGAAGGGATTTTAATATTAGGACAGAGGACAATTTCTTTGGGGCACCATGAGCACAGCAGTAAAATATTAGATCCTTCAATTTCTTCTTGAGTGAGGAGGGGGGGTAGCGGAGCCAGGACGAGGGCGGAGGGCCAGGGCATGCACCACACGGTTCCTGGTAACGAGAAGCCGGATTTTACACTTGGCCACGGCTATTCCCTCCAATGAGCTGTGTCAAATCCGATCTAGCGAAGGGTCCCTCTTGAAATCATGCTTCCCTTTCAAGGTTGTCGTGGGAATTAAATGAGATCATCTGTGGAGGGGGCTCATGGCAGTGCCCGACGCAGAGCGGGTTAAGCGGCGGGGGGGAGGGGGTTGCGAATATTGCCCTCTGCGTTGTTGTTGCTTTCGCGAATGAGTCGGCACCGGGCTTGTTGGATGAATGGTCCCTAGGGGGTGGGAAACCTCCACTGGGCCTCACCTCTGTGCTTTTTGCTCTTGCCTGGCGGCCAAGTGGATGTTTTTCCCAGGAAGTCAGGTGTGCTCAGTGAACAACCTCCCGGCCACAGCGTCAGCCAGCCGACACCGCCCACCCCCCGGCCTCATCAAAGCTTCCGAGGGCTGGCTTCCCAAACCTCCTCGTCTAGAGCTCAAAGCAGTTTTCCTACACCTACGCCCCTGGCGGAGGGGTCATGGTGAGCAAACAAGCCCCAGGAACTGGGAAAGGGAAATTGGTGTGAAATTAACAAGGTCATGATCTAGCTCTTCTGCACCAGAGCTCCTCGATTTTCTGCCTTTTATAAGCATTCCCAGCAGATTTCTTCCTGCCTCCCTTCCTCGCCAGCTGTCTGTATCCCCCGCCACACAACTCACGCAAACACCCTAGCTCTCTCCGCTGTGAAAAGGCACTCACTTGCTGCAGTAATCCAAACCCTGATTTCTTCAGTTGCTATGTTTCCAAAATATCCTCTTTAAGACTTGCCCTCACCCACTGGTGGCCTTCCTTCCCAGGCCAGCCAGGAGGGTAGTTCCAAGGCCTCAATGACTTGGTCTCAGGCCACAGGGAGGTCGCATCCAATGGGCAGAACAAAGACCCAATGGGCAGAACAAAGGCCGTCTGCAAGTCCGGGCCCCTTGCTGAGAGCCAGGACTTCTGCAAGAGCCAAGAACTCAACATTGCTCAGGAGGCACCCGTGGAAAAGCATCCGAGCGTTTATGCAGAGGGGATTTCTGGCGGAAGTCCGCGGAGGGTCTCCACTATCCTGCCCCTCGCCCACTCCCCCAGCCTGGAAAAGACACGGCCCTTCCTCACCTGGCTGCCTGCGCTTCCTCCCGCAGGTTCTGCTTCCTCTGGAGACCTTTTTCTCATAAAACCTCACCCTTGGATGACCTCCCACTGCCGGGCACTGCCCCCCCCCCCGCTAGCCCGGCTACCCCATGTGGACACACGTTGTGCTTCATTGTAATTGCTCGTGTCCCTCATCGACCAAGGCTCACGTTCACCCAGCGCCTGCCGTGCATGTGCCACATTCAGTGATCTCGGTCTGTATTAACCCGCTCCACCTCTCGGGCCCCCTGAACTGGGTGCTGTTGATAGGATCCCATTTTATAGAGGAGGAAACTGAGGGCCGACAAGGTGACGGGCTCACTCCAAGTCACAGAGACAGGAAGGGTCAAGGCCAGGCTGCCCCACGACAGCGCTGCGTGGACCCGTGGCTGTGCTCCCTGTGTTCACGCACCCCCAGGGGAGCTGCCTGCCCCAGGCATCAAGAAGAAAACAACGGTGTGAGAACACCGGCTGGAAGACAGGGCGCTGACCGCAACGGCCAGTGAGTGTCTGCGCTCTGGACCGACTACCGCCAGTTCGCCCCACCCCCTCCCCGGCTGCTTGAGAGCCTCTCACTTCCTGGGCCCCTGTGTCTGAGTGGGGCCACGTGACTAATTCTGGCCAATGGACAGTGAGTAGAAATTCACGCGGCACATCTACGCCAGAATATTTAACAGCTACTGTTCAAAACTCCCTTGCTCTCTGCCAGGAGAACTAGTGACTTTGGAGACAGGGCCGCTCAGTGGGCCTGCTCCTGAGTGACCCCGACATTTGGAGCCCTTCCCCCCTGCCCCCGAGACCCACGACAGACAAGGCGGATGCGTGTCCAGGAAGACTGTTGTTTTAGGCCCCCGGAGTGATTTTTTCGGTCGACACAATCTAGCACGCATCCCGTCTGACACGTGATGAAAGCAAAACAATATAATTAAATGATAGCTAGATGCTTTTAATTATATTAAAGCTAATACAATTATATCGATATGAATCTTAAGCCTATGAACCCAAGCTCCGCTCTCTCTTTGTCAGAAAGGGATATAGCACGTTAGGAGGTCCATCCCCAGCACCAAACTCCCTCGAGTTATCCGGATGATTCAACGAGCATGGAAAGGAAATGATTTTCTCACTTGGGATGCAACTCTCTGTCCGCAAGTCTAGCTTAAATCACATAGGGGCTAAATCCCCGCAGAGAGGGTTACGCCGATCAATTACAATCAGGACCTGCCCCCAATTCAGTGTCTCGGAACCGCGCGCTGAGGGCGACTCAGACTGTGGGTAGAAACCAAGGAAACGATGACATTCCTTTTATCTTCCTCACTCTCTCCCAAAGGTTCCCTCAACCCGTTCCAGCAAACCTCAATGGGAAATTTGGATGGGATTTTTCTCATCCCAAGAATGCAAAGGTAGTTACAACCCAGAAGTTTCTCAAGTGCCACAGCGGACGGTAGCTCTGCCCTTCGTGAGCCGAAACTCTTCCCCGATGGCCGGGGGCCACTTCTCAAGTGCTCTTGAGTTGTGGGCCTCAGGCTGGCCAGTCCCTGAGAGGGTGACGCTTGACCATGCGAAATCAACCTCGCCTGGGGGGGTGATAAAATACGCAGGTTCTCCGACCTACCGAACCAGGCCCTTCCAGGGACAGGAGAATAGGATGCTCATTTTTATCAGGTTTCTTGGGGCGGGCTGGTGCAATGAACGGTCCAGAAGCCCTGATCTCCTCTGCATTTGCTAGGGAACCAGAGAAGCAAGCTCCTGGGTATTTGTGGGAAAAGCCCAGGGTCCAGCCCACCATGAGGATATTCTGAGGATTCAAATAGACTCCCTACCCCGCCCCCATAGGGTCCCATCTCAGCTCCTGGACTAGACTATACATTTCAGCCAATCAACACATGGCTTCTTCTGCCTACTGACATTGGGCCAGAGGTGGATGGTCGACTCAGCTAGATGACAGAGAAAGATTTGTAGTCAACGCCTGGGAGGGAAGTTTCAAGATTGTTAATTCTCTCTGGGTGGAACAACAGGACAAAAGGACTCGCTTGCTATTGGCAGCCTTGCTGTAACCAAGAGGAAAGAGAGGATGGGGAGGAGGAGGGTGTGGGAAGGGGGGAAGGAAAGATGGAAGGGAGGGAGGGAGGGAAGGAGAAAGGGACCTCGCTGGGCAAAAAGACAGAAACTGTCCAGATCCCTGATCATGTCAGGGAAACTGCCCTTTCTCTGATCTGACTGTGAAATATAAGAACGTCATGTATTGTTTAAGTCAGTTTGAGTCAGGGTGTCCTGTTACTTGCTGCCTAGGGCATTCCACCTACGACTTATTATCATTGCCAGCAACAATAACATCATTATTGAGGGCTCGGGTACAATGTTCTTTTCTCCGTGGAAAGCAGGAGGTTTAACTTGTTCTCAGAACAGACAGCTGTTCCGTTCTGGAAAACGGACCCGGCGCCGGAATCCGCACTGCGAAGTGAAGAGAGGCCGTGTTTGGGTGTCATCCCAACCCTACCGCCGACACCACTGTGTGAACTGAGATAAACTCCGAGGTCCGTTGTTCCACATCTGTAGAAGGAAGGGGTCGAACTAGGTGTCTTCCACCTACTCCAAGGGTCTTCCATCGGGGACCACCGCGGAGAGCCCACGACCACCACGAGTGATCACGTTCATGACGGAGAGGAGACCGTTCCCAGACTCCTTCCGGAACTTTGTATTAGTTGACCATCTTTCTAAAACTTGGATTGCTCCTGAAAATCAGGGTTTTTAGATTCTCTTGACAGATCAGAACATCTGTCAGCCCACATTTCCAGGTGGCAACAATTAGCTAGGGATCGGCAACTGCTGTCTTTAATGGAGACGTGCCCCCCCCAATCCCTACAACTCCCCACTGCCCCCCAACACCGAGACTGAGCTTCAGCTGCCTTTTATTATCTGACACGCCGTTCGCCTACCGGCTTACATTTCCTGCCTGGTCTGGGTGGACTTGGACTCAGCAACCCCAGGTCCGAGACAGTAGTCGAAGGCTTCTGGGACCCCAGTTGCCCGGGGCCCTTCAAAGGAGACAGCTCCGGTCTTCACGTCCCAGTCCCATCCTGACGCAGGAGCCCGGCGAGCTGAGGACCCACCCAGGGAGCACGACCCCAGACTCAGCTCATCTGTGGGCCTTCCTGAGGGTCAGCTTGTTACGGGGTTGTGTTTTCCGCTTCTGCTTCGGACACTTCTGTTTCTTTCCTGCTTTGAGGTCCGGTTCCCAGCTCGCGGGTGGTCGGAGGCTTGGGCTGCATGCAGCAGGATTTTCCATAATCGCCAGCTCTCCTGAGTCCATGTGGAGTCTGGGGTTTGCGTTGGAGTCATTAAGTTGTTCGCTGCTGGGGAGCTGGCACTTTGCAAAGTCGTCGAGTAAACAAACGTATCCGCTCCTCAAAAGCCCCCAATCGCAACAAATGTTCTGACTTCAACTACTGGCCACAGTGTTTTGCCCAACAACAAGCATCTTAAATAATCACTGTCTTAGTCTGAGTTATCTGAAGAATGTAATTTACAGAAACTGGACCGTGACTTCCTAGTCTTGAGTTTGGGTGACTTTGTTGAGAGTAGCTGATGGCCTCCCGGGGTGTCAGAGTGCAGAGGACGGAAGTGGGCCCTGGGACACATCGTACATTTCCGTCCATTACACCTGGGCTTGAGCGAATCCCTTCCTGTGCTGGCCTCAGTTTCCCCCTTTGTACAAGAAGGGCTAAACTAAAATGTGTTTCATAAAATCCTGGACTTGTTCAAGAGACCCTGGCAGAGATGACCTGGAAATCTAGTGTGTAAGACATGGGACTACCCTTTCAACCACTGGTGCTGTGCCCTGTTTTACATGTTACAATAATTTATTGGTGGGGGGGTGATGTGGTATTCTGTGAAAGAAGAAAAAGGGGGAAGGGAGGGAGGGAGGGAGGGAGAGAGGAAAGGACGGAGGGAGGGAGGGAGGAACGAAACAGATTGGATGAAATGACTCTCCCAATAGCTGAGGATGTGAAGATAACTTTTTCTGGAAAATCAAAGATGAAAAAGCCCAATTCAATCTCTCTTTAAGCTGAGGCACCTTCAGTCCACGCCAAAGCAGAGTCAGTATGACCTGGTGACAGGGAGCATGGATCTCGAAACCCGCTGGGTTCAAAGCCCAGCTCCTCCACTAGCACCTGTGTGGGTTTATCTCTGTAGCCTAGTTACCTTACCTGAAAGTCACGGTCATAATAATAGTATCTCCTAATGATGAGGCAATGGTAGCTCACTTAAGACACTTAAGCACAGTACCTGGCGTATAGGCGGTCATGTAGGGCCAGCATACGAGGACCCTTAATGGCCAGGTCTGGCTTCATGGACAGGGGTCTCCCATTCACTTTGCATCAGCACAAACAAGCCCCTAGTCGGTCCCAGGCACCATGCAACCTTCTCAGGGTACCAAAATGGAAACAAGCCGGTCCCTGGTCTTCAGACTCCGCAAGTTGTGGGAGAGCAGGCAGGGAGCAAGCTGACTGCAAGACATATGCCAGCAGCCGCCACGGTCTTGCGTGGAGGTCAGGAAGGAAAGGAGGGAGCCGACGGGGGCTGTCGCACCCGCTGCCGGCTCTGCGACGGGAACGCTACACTCATCTCCACGACGGCCCGGTGAAACCGGCATCATTTTGATATTGTCCCTACTTTTCAACTGAGAAAATGCAGAGTGTGATGTTTGTCTACGTTTATTCTACAAGCGAGGAGGAGGGCTGGGATTCAAATCCAAGGTTTGCTGAGACCGGACCCTGTGTTACTTAACTTTGTAAGAAGGAAGAGGAGGCCTGGAAGGTTAGTTGTCTGCCTATATCTACTAAGCACCCATTCTGCTTAAGAACTCCAACGCTGAGCTAGGCACGTGGACACCGAGCACAAAGACTACATTACCCAGCCTCCCTTGCAGGGGAGCCTGTCACAGGACTCCCAGCTAACTCCTGGTTATGCCCTTAAAAGGAAGGGTCTTCCCTGCTCCTTCTGGTCCTCTTTCTTCCACCTGGAGCCTGGAGGTGGGCACAGGCCCTCTCAGACTCTGTGATTAAGGGCAAGGTCTTAGGAGCGGCAGAGCACCAAGACGGAAGGAGCCCGTGTCTGCGTGGCCCAGGGGAGTGGAGACTGCCCTGCAGGGAGAAATCATTGTCTCACTGGGTTAAGCTCGATCGCAGAGGTGGATTTTTGTCCTAATGATTCAGTTAAACAAGCATTTTTCCCCTTTAGGTGAGCTACAGCTTTAAGGCATTAGTGATCCCCGAACATCTTGGGGGTATCCAACAGGGCATCTTTGGGCTGTAGGTGGTTGGCGTTCAGCCAGCCTGGCATCTACCGAATCTCAGTCCCCAGGCGGGAGAGGCAGGTCGCCATGAAGACAACCTCTTCCAAGTGATAAAACCACCTTGGCAACTCTGGGAAGCTGCGTGAGACTCTGTAGCTGCCCCACGCCGAGTCTAGGGTAAAAGAACAGAGAGAGATTGGTTCTCATCCAACAAGAGATGCCATGGATGCTGCTCTCCTGCTGTCCAGCCTGGGCCAGGCAACTGTCCTTCATTCAAATTCCTAGCAACATAATCATTATTATCTCAGGCAGGAAGGCTGTCACTTAAGGAGACTCGAGTAGGCGGATCCTCTGCCTCATTATCGTCTCAATATGAGCAGCTGTTTTCATGCCCACGTTACAAGTGGTGAAACTGAGGCTCGGAGAGATTCATTAGCTTTCCCCGAGGTCACAGGGTTAGAAGCAACACCAGGATTCCAAAGCGTTCCGAGGCCAGAGCCCTGGCGCTCTCCTCTGGGAATGTGACCTGGATGCTCTGGGTAGACCAGTTCCTCTGCCTCTGACCACTCGCAGGAAGAAAAAACAACAACAGCCCAGGCTGTGGGTAATTGGATCTTTCCTAAAGCAGCCCTTCATCCTGGACTTCTTTCACGAAGATGATGTGTTTCTCCCATTTGAAATCGCTGGGTGTGTTCAAAAGGGTCTCTCTCGTGTCTCAAAGCCAGGCAAGTCGAAGCCAAATGCTTTATCTCCCTGGTCTCCAGGCATGAGTGGGCCCAGCCCGGTGGGCTGGGCCTGGTCCAGGGTTGGCTTCTCCAGTTGCAAGCCGGGCCCCTTCCTACGAAGCCCGAGCCTTGGATGCCGTTTTGGAGATGAGCCCACACAGAATCCAACTCCGCTCTAGTTCTTCCAAGCCCTTGACCCGCGATGGACCCCACGCTGGCTCTCTCCAAGTAGCCCGAGCTCCCAACAAAGACATGGAACCGCCACCCCCATCTTCCCCGCTGCTCATCTTGCATCTTGGCCAGCTCTCAGCCTATAATTCTTTCCAAACTCGCCTGTATAAAATAATCATGTACATGAAGTAAAACAGGAGTCTCATATACACACTTAATAACTCTTGCGGACTATACAAGAGGGAATTCCACTTTATAACCCCCAGAGCTTTCGAATGGTTCTCATTTAGCTTCACATTCCTCATGCGAGGATCTGAGACTTCCCTCTCTCCCTGTCCCTGCCTGTTGCTGCCTTTCGAGACGGTCGTGTCTCCAGATTCCTTGGGACCCTTTCACACCATCTCTGCTTCTTATCAGGGGAGCTCAGCGCTGTTGTTGAGCCCTAGAGCTGCCCGTCAGGGTTGCACTGCAAGTCCCGTGTTGTGGGGACGGAGCACAGTGTGGCGGAGAACTTCAAGGGCAAGAATGTCAATGAGGTTCAATGGATCGGCTGACCTTCCAGCCACCGGCTCAGTGGTCAGGCGAGAAGGCGGGTTCTCACGTCTGCAAGTCCACAGGTGCCCTGTGTGACATTGACCACGCCACTGGTCTTTCCCGGGCCTCTTTCCTCAAAGGCAGTTCTTCCGTAGTAGGTGGCAATCCCTCTGCATTTCTGGACAGTTCATCAGGCAATACTTACTTAGCCTCTGACATAAGACAGTCAATGTCAAATCACCACTTGCCGTGACCCCACAGATGTGGCCATGCTCACCAAAAAGGCACAAAACTATATCTAGTTTCATAAAAATTAGCTTTTAGTTTATAACATATGCATAAATAATGCCACCGATGATTGTGGAGGCCAAGAACCAAGGGACGCCGTTAGTGAGTTGTATTAGTCAGCACGGCCAGCCGCATCCCTGGCACCCGGTCCTCGTGAGACACAGCATTTGGCGGTGACGATGCAGATGGGCCGGACGCAGCCTCCGTGAGCTTCTTCCGTTTCGTGTCACTCTCAGCCTCGCCACACTCTGGCCACACCGGCTTGCCTTATGACCGTCGAGCACACCGATTCTGTCCCTGCCTCAGTGTCTTTGCCCTTGTCCCCCCACCCCACCCCCACCCAGGACGTCCTCCCTTCTAGTCTTCGAGTATCTTTCGGGTCTCAGCTGGAATGGCTCCTCCCAGGAGAGACTGCCCCTTGCCACCCCTCCCCCAAGCGTCCTCACTTCTATATCATCTTCCCAGTGTGTGCGTCTATGTGACATCCTGCTTGTTAGTCATCGTTTACTGGTTTACGAAGCAATACCTTTTCCCCTACTCAAGGTCAGAGACCTTGTCTGCCAGACTTGCTGTGTCTTTACTGTCTAGAAGAGTGCCTGGCATGTAGACAGCCAATAAATATGAAAGAAAGAAAGAAGGGAAGAAAGAAAGAAAGAAGGAAAGAAGGAAGGAAGGAAGGAAGGAAGGAAGGAAGGAAGGAAGGAAAGAAAGAAAGAAAGAAAGAAAGAAAGAAAGAAAGAAAGAAAGACTAATGAAGTGAGTTTTAGAGTTACGTTTTTCTCCTAAAATATATCCAGTTGAATCTGTCAAGCCCAACCTCCACTGTCCCCTTCAAGAACAAGATCGGAGCCCTGGCTGGCGTAGCTCAGTGGATTGAGCGCGGGCTGCGAACCAAAGTGTCGCAGGTTCGATTCCCAGTCAGGGTACATGCCTGGGTTGCAGGCCACGACCCCCAGCAACCGCACGTTGATGTTTCTCTCTCTCTCTTTCTCCCTCCCTTCCCTCTCTAAAAATAAACAAATAAAATCTTTAAAAAGAACAAGATGGGCATGATTCCTGCCCTCGCAGATCTCATCATCTAGGGATGAAAGAACGTTCTACTGGGTTAAAGGACATGAGCGGGATGCTGCCCTCGGGGATCACGCAGTGCGTGAACTCCAGGAGACACCGGGAGTGTCCTACCCAAAGTTCCCGAGCATGTCAGAGTCTAGCGTTCCACAAAGCAGGATTCGGGAGGCGCTTGTCAAGACCAGCGGCGGTGAACATCGTCAGAGGATGAACTTGACACCATTACCAATGCTTAAAGCAGTTCAACAGAAAAAAATGGAGGTCACCCCGGATGACGCCACCCACTCGAGCTCTGAAGATCCATAGGGCATTCTGAGAACTTCTGTGTCGTGGCTCATCCTCAGGACATCGGGTGACCCCTGCTCGGGGGCGTGTGCACACATCCGTTAGGAGAGCCAGCTGTCTGGCTGGTCCCCTCTAAACCTTTGTCTTTCCATCTGTAAAATGGGAAGATCAGACGAGGTGATTTCTAATAGGACCCTTCCCTCTGAATCCACGTGACATGACGTGGGAGCTGATGTCACAAAAAATATGTGTGTGTGTGTGTACACACATATATGTATATATGCACACATATATTTACATACACACATATTATACATATTTTGTGATTTCACAAAAATATATGTGTATATGTGTGTGTGTATTTATACATATATATGCATATATTCATATATATATATATATATATATATATATATATGAACTCCCAGGAGGAGAGAGCTGGCGCTGTCTATTGCTGACATCCTCAGTGTTTAGGAGGCACACAGTAGGTGCTCATTTAGTGCCCACAGAGTGAATGAGTGGACACCGACACCCATTTGAAGCTCTGCAGAGAATTCCCACTCAACACACACCAAGTCCCAGAGAGACGCAAAAGCCATTGCACTGCAGGGGAACATGGGGCCACTGGTGACCTGCAGCGCTGACCTCACCCTTTGAGAGCGAGAGTGGCTGGAGCCCAGCCCACACGGGCAGATAGAGGGAAGCTGGGGCGGGGAGGCCTCCCAGCTCCCCTCCCACCCACCCACCCCATGAACCTCAAGTTCCTGGGTCAGCTCTTTCACCACCAGCATGTGGCCTCTTGAAGACACACACGAGGAAGGTCCGAGTCTAGTGTTGCAAGGTCTTGCCCCATCCCTCACCCTCCCTGAAACTCGGGAAAGGAGAGATCAGAAAGCCCAGAGACGTAGCCTTTGGAAAACCCCCTTTGTGGGAAATAAATAAGTGATAACTACATAAAGATGATCTGAGACATACTCTTTTTAGTTGTAAAAACATGTTTTCCTTGCTTTCTGACCCTCGAGCATTTCGGAGTTTGGGGAGTTGACCCGGCGTGCAGTGTCTGCGAAGTCTTGCAAGTTCCCTGCCCTGACCTTCTTGGCTGCGAAATCTTAACACTGGCTGCCGACAAGTACTTTGGTTTCCAAAAAAGAAGAAGGAGGAGGAGGAGGAAGGAAGGAAAAGAAAAAGAAAGATAGAAAGAAAGGGGAAAAGAATCCATTTTTTCCCCAAACATCCTCATCACTGAGTCCACACTTTGGGATGTGGACAGGTTTTTCTCAGATAGCCTACAGATTTCCCAGAAAATAGCCGGAGTTTTCTCTTCCCATGCACTCTGTGGAATTCACCTGAAAGCCCGCTGATTATTTATGTTCTAGCGAACTTTCGGTCAAGCCACCCAGGGCTTTGCGTCCACAGGAAAACTGACAGATCCAATCAGCTCTCCAAATGCAGTTCTGTAAAGTCTTATTCACTCGGATGCCATCAGTTCAGAATTTTTGGATAATTCAGACAGTCTGGATGGAAGTTTCCTCCTGCACAGCTCTACGTCCCCCCCAAAAAAGAGAGTTTCTTAACAAATTGATAATGCAAAGCAGACTGTTGGAGCTGAGAATGAGCTGTCTTCAATTTCTTCAGAATAGCGTTCACTGACAGGCAATCAATGATTAATTACAAATTATTTTTATCAAATAATTAAAATGAATTCCAGGCAATTCACCATACCTTGGGAATAGTCTAGGATAGAGGCAAATATATATATATATATATTTTTTTATTATATATATATACAGGCAGCTTTCCACCCATCGGGCATGGGCTCAAATTCCAGCGATGCGACTCATGAGTTTAAGTTACACCAACCACTTCACTCCTCCGAGCCTTGACTCTGACATATGGCGAAGTGTGTGTGATGGACATAACTAGAAATCACACAGGTTAAGACGGAGCTTCCAAACCAGTGCTTGGGAGGATTTCCGTCCATAGGATGGTAGCGCATATTTGCATGTAAAAGGAATCCATGGTTGAATAAGCTTGGGATAAACTAGGCTAGCTAAACACAATTAAATATGTTTGTTTGCTCTTTTTTTTTTTTGGTTCATTTGCAGGCTTTCTCAGAGCCTTTAATATTGCAGTTTATGTTGTAAAGTTCCACAGGAGGATAGACTAAGTTCCCCCCACATGCCTTTCACCAGGGAATCCTTAATGTTCGATCACTTTTGACCCCTGAGAGAACTCCCCCCCAACACAGTTTGGAGGATGAAGAGGAAACCCAGAATCTGTGGTTTGAGCTATGTCTCTCCGAGGGGTGCTGAGTGCTTCTGGAGGCACCCCCCCTCCATCCCCAAATTCCTCTGGGACCGAGGCCAAGTCTGTAGGATGGAGTCCATGCCCGAGGTACTACGTTTTGGCTTATGGAGTCAGACTCTTACAGATTCCCCACGAGCCATCCCAGGAAACGTACTAAGTGAGATTTTCCTGGAGGTACCTGGAACCCACTATAGCGGGTTGCTGGGATCATCCTCATCACGGCCTCAGGCCCCCCCAATCTTTCAAAAGATTAAAACAGTGGATTGCCGACAGAAAGCATGGCGGGGAAGCACGGAACCTAACTCCTAGCACGTAGTGAGGGTGTTAAGTAAAGAAGCACTTGTAAAATTATTAAACTGGTGAAAAAAAAAAAGAAAGCAAAGAAAAAAAAATATAGAGCATGAACTAGGGACTGATCAGTTTTCCTTCTGGGGCCCTGTGATAAATACATCAACTTTTATCCTCAAGGGACAAAGAAAAGGGACATCCACGAGGAACCAGTGATAGTATTAGAGGGTGAGCTGAAAGGATGACACTAGCCCTTCCCCTAAATCAGACTGAACATGGAATTAGCAAGTTAGGGTTCCAACCCTCGTGGCAAACTTGACGGCACGGCCCATTGGGAGGACAAAAATATAAAAGTTCCAGACACTCAGCTGCCTTCGTTCACGTCTTCACTTACTCCTGCATCGAGACCACTGTGTGTTCGGCAGGTGGGGAGCGCGGAGCGGAGGGCGGGGCCCATCCCTGCCCTGGGGAGGGCTCACGTTCTAACAGAGGCACCTGGGAGAGGAAGTGGCCCGCACCAGATCCCCGCGTGCCCCTTGGTATTTCCCAGTCGCCCTTGGAAGTAGGTGGGCGTCACGTGACTGGGTTCTGCCCAATGGGAAAGTAGGCAGAAGTGGCACGGCCCTTAAGAACATCCCCATGAGACCCTCTGGTCCTTTCTTTCTCTGCTGTGAGGACCTCGGGGGCTGTAGTGGAAAAGCACTGAGACAGAGAAGGGCTGCCCAAGCTCATTGGACTAGGACATTAAAAAAAAAAAATACTTCCCCGGCTGGCGTAGCTCAGTGGATTGAGCGCGGGCTGGGAACCAAAGTGTCCCAGGTTCGATTCCCAGTCAGGGCACATGCCTGGGTTGCAGGCCCTGGGCCCCAGCAACCGCACATTGATGTCTCTCTCTCTCTCTCTTTCTCCCTCCCTTCCCTCTCTAAAAATAAATAAATAAAATCTTTAAAAATATACTTCTATTGAGTTAGGCATTGAGGTTTGGGGGTCTGTCTGTTGTGATAGTTGGAGCCCACCCTCCTGACGAGTAGAAACAGAGAACACACACACAGGTATGAAGCTAGAAGGAAACATGAAGTGGGGGAGGGGCCGAGGGCTGGGAGGAGGAGAGGGAGGCGGTGTTATTCGGGGTCTCAACAGGAAAGAGCACCCCTGATGCGCGATCACATAAACAGGGTTCACTGACAAAGGCACCATTGACAAAGGCTTGTGTGTGAGGGCATTAGGAGGGCGAGTCCGGTAACCCAGGGCCAGCAGCAAGTTTCTGCTGCTCCATCTGTGCCCAGACGGGCTCAGGGGAGGGACGGGTGGGAAGACCGCGCAGCGCAGGCAGCCCCAAGAGGAGCAAGGGCCTTCAGTGAAGGGGTGCGCCCAGCTCAGGCATCTTACGGTGACGGACCCAGGGGGTAGATCCTCTCATCTCATCCTCTTCCTCCCTTCCGGCCCCAACCCAGGCTTCCCAGTGGCCAGGCCCAGCCAGAAGCCAGAGGGCAAAGAAGTCCATTGATGCTGATCCTAGAAATCAGTTTCCAGAAGCGCAGAGTGGGGGAGGGGAGGGCGGAGGGTGGTCTAGAGGGGGGTGGGGGACACACAGGAAATTTGGGACTGAAACGCTATTTTAGAAAGAGCTGTTTAGAAAGATTTGGGGTGGTCTACTCCTGTCAGGGTGACCTGTATGAGAAAGTGACACAGAAGGAGAGACCGGAATGGGTGGTGCCAATGAGCTTTGCAAGGGTGGGGTGAGGAAGGATTTCAAAGCTAGGGAGCAGTGACTGCGAGGACCGTGGGTGAGATTCGTGGACTTGATTAAGTAAAGGGGGGGAGGTCTGTTGTCAGGAAGTGAGGTCAGGGGCAACGTTGAGCTTTGGGAACAAAAGTTTATAGAAAAAAGAAATCCCTGGTGCCTAAAGTTGCACGGGACTAAAGAGGTTTGGGATAGAAATTAAAAAAACAAAAAGAAAAAACCGAAAAACTGGGCCCTTCTTCAGCTTCTGTAACTAGTCCACGATGTGGCCTTGAGCAAGCCCATTTCTCCCCTCTGAACCTCTGTCTTTCCATCTGCAAAATGGGAGGATTAGAAGAGACAATTTCTAATGTGATCCTTCTCTCTGCATCCACATGATGTGCTGTGGGAATTGATGTCCTACAAAATAAACGTGTGTGTGTGTGTGTGTGTGTGTGTGTGTGTGTGTGAACTCCCAAGTGGAGAGGCCTGGGGTTGTCTATTCTTGACATCGGTTAAATGCACGATGAGAGGTATCTATAGAAAAAATGACACAAAGCACTCACACCGAAGCAGGATTTCAGCCTGCAGGCTGGGGCACCTGGAAGGAGCCCCATCTGCTGGGAACGCACGCCGTCGGTTCCTCAACCTCCTTTCTTGCTTTGTCTCACAACTTCACTGAGAAATCATTTCTGTGTCATCAAATGTATCCACTTAGACAATCGAATGCTTTTGTAGATTCACAGCTGTGCACCCATCACCACCCTCGACCTTGAAAACTTCTCCATCACCCCAGAAACTCACCGCCACCCGCAGCACCAGACAACCGGTGATCCACTCTCTGAGTCTGAAAATTTGCCTTCCCCGGACACTCGTATGAATGGACTCCTGCAATACGTGGTCTTTCGCATCGAGCTGCTTCCATTTAACGTGATGCACCTGAGGTTCATGTATGCTGCAGCATGCATCCAGCCTCTCTGCTTTTTAATGATCTAATAGTATCCTATCGCTTGGATGTACCACAGTCTATCTGCTCACCACTTGATGAGCATTTCAGTGGTTTTTTACTTATTGACTCATACAAATATTTTTGTGTAAGTTTTATGTGGCTATGTTTCATTTTTCTTGGATAAACGCCTGAGAGTGGAATTGCTGTGTCCTCTGGTAAGTCTGTGTTTGACATTTTGAGAAACTGCCCAACAGTTTTCCAAAGTGGCTAAACTCTCTACTCCTTGTCTTAAAGAATGTGTGAAATGTACGGGCCTTCATCTCTGGCCACAGCTGATTGGACCGAATAGGAGCACATGACCCACACTCGACTAATCAGTGTTTCCTTCCTGAGATCTCGGTCTGGGGACCGGGGCACATGTGCGTTTTTCTCTGCAGTACACGTGTACTGGGATGGCTGTGTCTGGCCCATGTGCAAATACACAGATAAAAATAGATCACAGAGAAAAGACGGACACTGACAGCGAAGCAGAGATGAGAAGCCACGCAAACCAGGAGAGATTATCAGAGTCATCGCAGGCCCTGAGTCTTGGGGTTCCTTTCTCTTGCCATCTTCCACAACCCCCGATATCTGCCAATGAATTCCACCTTTTGGTATGATTAATGGTAAACTTTTGCTCTCAGCAACTGAAAATCCCCTGACTAACTCAATACATTATGGCTGGTACAATGAATGGGTAGAAGAGTGGAATAACCTTGTCTCTTAAACTAAAGCAAAAAAAAAAAAGGCACTTATATGGCACTGTATAGGAATGTCATGTATTCCTTGCCTTCAAGTAGCACATAGTAGGGTCACCAAAGTTTTAGCAAACTGCTTGTAACAGAAGGGACAGAGAAGAATGCTGCAAGAAGATTAATATTTTTTTAATAAAAAGAGCTTCTTTAAAATGGTGTCCAAGTAGGTTATTTCACAACTTAATAAAAACTAATAATAACGTAGTGAACAACTGCCAAGATTATGAAGTTCGGATTCATTCCGTCCTGAAAGAGCTTGAAATAAAAGACACTGTTAGGCACCAAGCCTTATGATTATGTGCTGCTCTGAGGAGCCACAACCAACTCTCGTGCTGACTAATCTTGACTATCTGTCAGGAACTGGAGACGGAGAAGTCACACGAGTGTTGGTGGACGGTCAGCTTCTGAGGGCTGGCTTATGGCTTCCTCTCCTGGGTTCCCCTAGGAGTCTGCCTGTGTGACAACAAGGACTTCCTTATAAATCTCTTCTTTGGCTCTTCCTAACCTTGCCTGGGAGGAAAAGGGGGGCAGGGGAGAAGAAAGACTTCACCGTTGTAGCCAATTTCTTCTAGAACAGTACCAGGTGCCCAGGAGGCATTTGATTATTATTTGTTGAGTGAATGAATGACCAAATGAATGAATGAATGAATCCAATTAAAGCATCCTTTACTTCCTTATTTCTAGGTTGCTGTCAACTCTGAGATCTTGCTCAGTAGTTTGCTGATAGGACTAACAAGGCGATGGATGGGGAAGAATTCGGAGAGATGGGGGTCAGAAGCTTACATCTCAGCAGAGGGCATCTGAAATGGTTTTTCTCATCTGAGCTAGTTCTTCGATTGCATCCGGTTTGAGTCCAAAGCGGGGGAAATCCGTTTTCAAAATGGAACCCAAGGCCGCTCAACTCAATCCTTTGCATACAATTACAGGCCTCCGCAAATGAGGGTGGTGGTCCCCAGTCATACACAATTAATTCTGTGGACCTTGCACATGTCAAAGAGACACCGCTGCCATCCCAGTTCCCACCCCCAGTCACACACAACTGGAGGTTCCCAGGAGGGTCCTCAGGCCGAAACTCCTCCCATGCAGCTCCGCTTCTCCACCTGTGGACACAGATGACGCTGAGCCGTCCTGGGTATCCAGGAGACATCGTGGCTTTCCAAGTCTTGGGCAGTATTAGCCCAGGACTGTTCATCTGTTTTAATTTTTGCTCTGTTCCCAAGTTGAGGACATCTGTGAAGTGTATTCATGATTGCAAATATGGACCCTATTTAGCGTGTTTTGCTCCATCTAGAAAAACCACCAAAAAAATGAAGGTCGTCCAGAGAGAGGGAAGAGAGTTGCCTGGACAGGAAGTACAACGAGAGGAAAAAACAGAAAAGCAGGAGTGATGTTGCATCCACAGTGACGTGCTGTGAACGCTGCTCATGACCACGTGTGTGGTATTGGGCCGTAGAAGCCAGGGGAGCACCGAGAAAGAACACACCCTGAGATCAGACCGAGCTGTGCAAGAATCCTGGCTCTGATCTTGAGCTGGGTGACCTTGAACTAGTTACTTCCCCTTTCTCAGCCTCCGCTGCCTTTTCCGCAAACTGGCCAGAGAGTGGTAAGTAGCTGTGACAGGTTATGGCTGTTGAATGTTTTTACTCTGTGCCATTCGCTCACCTGATTCTCACGATAAATCTCCGAGCTATTATTCCGTTTGATAGAAAACCAGGGCGTGGCAATACCATGACTCTCGCAAAGTCAGAGTAAGCGGCTCTGGGAAAGAAGGTCCTGGTGGTGGAGTTAATACAAAGGGTGGGTGTGAGAATTCAGGGAGAAGGTTCAACTCACATGCTCCCTCCAAAGCACGAGTAACACAAGCAAAAACAGACAAGTGGGACCACATCGAACTGAAGAGTTTCTGCCCAGGAAAAGAAACAATCAAAAACATAAAAAGGCAACCTCTGGAATGAGAAAAAATATTTGGAAACCATATATCTGATGAAGGGTAAATATCTAAAATAGGTAAGAAACTTCTATAACTCTATAGCAAAAAAAAAAAAGAGGCAAAGGAACTGAATAGACATTTCTCCAAAGAAGACATACAAATGTCCAACAGGTACCTGAAAAGGGGCTCATTGTCACCAGTCGTCAAGGGGATGCAAATCAGAACCACAATGAGATATCAACTTACGTCTGTTAGGATGGCTCTTCTTAAAAAGACAAGAGAGAAATGTTGGAGAGAATATGGAGACAAGGGAATCCTCGTGTACCGGTAGTGGGGGTGTCAGTTGCTGCAGCTACTGTGCGAAAACATTACGGAGGTTCCTTAGATGATCAGAAGTAGAACTACCATGTGATGACACAGCAATTCCACTTCCGGGTACGCACCCAGAGGAACTGGGACCAGGGTCTTAAAGAGACAGCCCCACTCCCAGGTTCACTGCAGCACTGTTCACAATAGCCGAGACATGGCAGGAACTAAATGTTTATCAACGGATGAATGAATAAAGAAAAAGGTGGCATACACATAGAATGCAACATTACTCAGTCTTTAAAAGAAGGCCGTGCTACCATTTGTGGCAACATGGGGGGACCTGGAAAAAACATCATGCTCGCTGCAAAAAGCCAGACACAGAAAGACAAATTCTGAAAGATCTCGCTTCCATGTGGAATCTAAAAGGGTCAGACTGAAATAGTCATCGCCAGGGGCTAGAGGGAGGTGGGGACAGGAACGTGTTGTGTAAAGGGTGTGATGTGTCACTTTTGCAAAACGAATAAACCCTGGAGATCTACAGCACAAGAGTTAACAATACTGTATTGTACACATACACATTTCCTGAGAGAGTAGATCTTACGTTATTATTCGCTTATCAGTAATAAGTAAATACATAAATAAGTAAATAAATAAATAAGGCAGGGAGAACTTCTGTCGTGATGGATGGCATTATGGCACGGGGTGGTTTTCACGGTGTATACGTACCTCCAATCTCAGCAAGTTGCATACGTCCCATATGTATAGCTTTTTGTGTATCAACCGAATGTCAATAAAGTTATTTAAAAAAGGTTCCAACTACTTATACTTACCCCTCCCCCAAAGAGTACTACCCCTTAGGCTTGAAATAATTGCAATAAATCAATGGATAGATAGGTAGATTCATTGAAACACACACACACCAAAAAAATGTCCACATTCAGAGCTGCGGGGGGGAAAAGGAAGGTGAGCAGAAAGGAATTTGCGGACAAGGAGAGCTCGCCACTACAATGAGACCATTGATAGCCAACAGGAGAGATCCGAGGAGGGGAGTGATTTGATGGAAATGTGATAGATGTGAGAAAAGACTAATAAAGCCCCTATTCTTTGCGAGAGCCTGGCCCCTGAGACACCAGGATGTGACATGGGAACATCAGCTCCCAGTGGGCCTGTGGGTCAAGGCCAGCAGGAAATACCTGGGGGTCAAACTAACAGACAGGTACATGGAGAACGTTCCATGTTATTGCCCGTGACAATGCACAACTGTAAAGCATCAATTAGACCCTGGGGGCTGAGATTTGGACTTAATTCCAGCTTCCCAGAAGGCATTTCACCTGCGGCCATGTAGGTTCGACACCATTTACGGAGTTTCTGTGATTTCTGAGTTCCAGTGTAGGGGCTTGGGAAACCGGACACAGCCCTCCCTGGCCACCATGGCACTCAGAGTGCCCATGGGGACAATTCAGAACCCAGGGGGCAGAATCAAGAGTGACAGTGAAATGAAGGTAAATTGTAAAGCACGTGAATGAATGCAAAACAGCACCCACACACACACGCTGTGTGCGAGGAATAAAGAAGCCTTTGAGGGAAATTCTGCCTATCTGGGAGCTTCAATGAACTGCAATTCCTTTCTCCTGTGTCATTTTTAGAATAAAAGAATGGATCTGAAGAGAAAAAAACGAAGCTGGATCCAGAGACGGAGTCAAAAGAGGAGCTCAGAGGACATTCACCTGGGTGCCCAATACCTTCTGCGTGTCTGTCATCCGCACCCACTGGACTACGGGTCTCGTGAGGACAGAGGACATTTTTCTGGTCACAGCCGCACCCTTTGAATGCCCAGCAGGGTGCATTACACTTAGTAGGACTGCAGGAAATATTTATTTAATAAATGCTGATCCCCCAACAAGTGTTCCATAGATATTTAATCATGCAAGGGAGATTTTAACTGTGGTCATCATTGACACCAGCCAAGGGCAAAAAAGAAGAGGTTTTCAGTGAGGAGGGGTGGAGATTAAAGATGGCCATCAGCCCTCTGCTGGCCTTCCCGCCGAGACATGAAACCTAACTCCTTTCTTTGGAATCTGTACCGATTGCAGGCAAGCCAGCCTCCAGTCCCAGCTGCGCCAGCCTTCCAGCCCATCTATCCACAGCAACGGAGAAGGGAGTGAAGCCAGTTCAGGTCCCCGAAACCAGGAGTCTGAACACTGTCTCCGTAAAGTACCAGGCTGTCACCATTTGAGGCTTTGCAGGCCAGACGGTCTCTGTCACAGTGAACCCACCCGGCTGGTACAGCCTGAAAGCAGCCGTGGGTCTTAGGTAGGAAAGTGGGCGTGGCTGTGTTCCAATAAAACTTTATTTATAAAAGCAGGTGTCAGGCTGGATCTGGTCCGCAGGCTGTAGTTTTCAGACCAGCCCAAGGGGCCTCTGCGGATGCGGCAGGAAGCAGGGCCGAGTGCTGCCCAGACTCTCACCCAGCAAAATCGTTTAAAAAAGAAAACAGTTTTTGTTTTAAGTTGCTAAGTGCTGAGCAGTGTGTTACGCCCATATCAATGAATGGAACCACAGCAAAAAAATGGAACCAGGGAAAAAAGGTTTCAGGAGATGAGGGGGAGGCAGGGATAGCTCCCCGTCTGTTCCCCGCGAGCACACAGCTGCTGCCTGAGTCCGAGGAGCAGAAAATGAAGACTTCATCCTCCAGGACTGGATCGTTCTACCGGAAGTGACAAGATTGGGGCTGAGAAGGAAAGGGGGTGCTGAAGATCGGGCGCTGGGGAGAGGGGGGCGGTGCGCTGGGCATGGCCTCGCCACACAGCTCCAGGGGGCACCGCTGGAGTCGCGGTCTATGTGACCGGCGCCCCGGGACGTGGTCCTCCCGGTGTCCCTGGCTCAGGAAGAGCAGGAGGTAGCCTATTCAACAGGCCGAGGAGGCAGATGGGGCTGGTGTCACCACCAGCTCTGTCTCCCGCCGACGGCATCCTCTGGAGACAGCTCTGTCACCTCCCAGAAGCTCGCATTCCTCACCTCCTGTGGGACTTAGCTCAGAGGATGCTCGTGAGAATGAAATAGGACCATAAGTAAACTCTGGCACGCAATAAGTCCTCAATAAACAGAGCTTCGATATGTACATGTGTGTGCACGTGTGTGTACACATGCATGCATGCACACATGTATTTATAAATAAAGAGGAAGCCTACGGGCATAAGAAGAACATGCGCCCAGTGGAGTTAAAGTCACGGGCTCCGCAGAGCCCGAGTGTACAGAAGTCTCCGGGCACGCCCAGAGCCCCCACTCACCAGCCGCGAAGCCCTGTGCACATTATCTGACGTCCCTGCGCTGAAGAGTCACCCTGGGGTCCTTGTTGGCCCTGGCCCCCCTCTTCCCTCCCGGACAATTCCGATTCACGAGACCTGGGCTGGGATCCAGGGATTTCAGGTGCTATAACAAGGCCCCTGGGGGCTGCTGATCCAAAGAGCCATCTGGTCACACTTCGAGAAGCTTCTCCCTGTAAGCCTCCTGACGGGGGGAGCCGATGCAGAGAGGTGACGCGGCCTTGCCTGAGGCCGCCGCGCCGCACAGGGGCCGAGGCGGGTCCTTCACGCCAGGTCCCAGCCTCTTGACGTGACCGTCACCCCCCACCCCCCGTCCCCTTACCCGAGGTTTCGCTTTCTGCGGTGTCAGTTACCTGCAGTCAACCGTGATCCAGAAATAGGAAACGACAAATTCCAGAAAGAAACAATTCAAGCGTTACAAATGGCACATGGTCTGAGTGGCACGGTGAACCCTCACACTGTCCCACTCAGCCCCCCGACCCGGGACGTGACTCCTGCCTCCCCCCGCATCTCCACGCAGCAGAGACTTCCCACCAGTCAGTTTCTTAGTAGCTGCCTCGGTCGTCAGACTGGCGGTCACAGCGTCACAGTGCTCGTGGGCAAGTCACCCTTCTTGTACTTGACAATGGCTCCAAAGGGCCAACGTAGTGATGCTGGCAATTCAGGTGTGCCAAAGAGAAGCCCAAAGGTGCCCCCTGTAAGGGAAAAGGTGTGTGTGCATATAAGTACAGGAAAATTAGTAAATGCAGGGTTCGGCACCATCGGGGGCTTCAGGCCTCCACTGGGGGGGGGGGGGTCTTGGCACATAAGTGGGGCTCCCGAATACAACACCTGCCTGCCAGCCAGGTGCAATGACAGTTCTGTTCTTTCCTGGGCAGCTGCTCGGTGACTGCTGGCTCCACAGAGCTGCTGATGGTAAGTGAATCACATGTCAGAGTTGAAAAGGGGTTGGGGAAACTTCCCACCCAAGTCATCCCATTGCACAGATGGACAAACGGAGGTTGTCGTGCAGATGAGCAGTTGCCCCCATCCACACAGAGAGGACAAGGCCTGGATTCTCAGCCCAGCGCACTTTCCTCTCCCCCGGTTCACTCCTGGTGCCAAAATGACGTGCTAAGGAAACCTGACGTGGGCGCTGGTCGGTGTAAGCCGGGGCCCAGAGGGATGGAGTCCCGGCCAGCTCCCGCCATATTATAAACCTTGGCGTGGTGCTAACCATGGCGAGAAAGCAGAATCACCGAAATCACCATGGAACCGGTCCTTTCTTGGTCTGGAAAACTGCTCCCAACCTGTCACTCTATGATTCCGTGTTATGACCCTGAGATCGGTCTAAACAATCCCTTTCTATAATTAAATATATATATATATTCCGTGGCTAACGCCCCCGGGCCCCTCCAGTGAAGGGAGCAGCTGTCAGGTGGGGTCACGGAACCCTGGACGAGAGAGAGGGCCACGGCAGGCTCTGATTATTTGATCTGGACAACACTTCGTACGGAGGGAATTCAGGACGGGAGTCTGCACCCTCGAGACTTTTCTGGACAGTGCACAGCCCATCCTTTTGTGCACAAAGGGTTGTTTCATGGTCTGGATACACACTCACACACACCTGCACACACGGCTGGGATTTCGTCCACCAACCATACGTATGTGCAAGGCTAACTACCGTGTAACTGGGTAAGACACGGCGAAACACTCTTCGCCTTGATGTCTCCACCCCTGAAATGGCGGGGGGCGGGGGTTGAATCACATATCTACTTTATAAGGTTTTTGTGGAGTCAATAAGTATAAAGATTTTGGCCCTGGCTGGTGTAGCTCAGTGGATTGAGCGCAGGCTGCGAACCAAAGCATCGCAGGTTCGATTCCCACTCAGGGCACATGCCTGGGTTGCAGGCCACAGCCCCCAGCAACTGCACATTGATGTTTCTCTCTCTCTCTCTTTCTCCCTCCCCCCGTCTCTAAAAATAAATAAGTAAAATCTTAAAAAAAATAAGTATAAAGATTTTGTAGGATTTCAGGCACCTAGTAGGTGCTCAATAAACCAGAATGGGTCACAGCAGCACGAGGGGTGGAAGAGCATGGATGTGAGGTGTTCGGCACCAGAAGCCAGACTACTTGGGTTTGTCAGCACCGCTCCCACACTTACTAGCTCAAGAACTTGGGGGCAATGCCTTCACCTCCATGTACCTCAATTTCCTCACCTGTGAAATGGGGGTGATAATAGCAGCCCCTGCCTTCCAGGATCGGGAGGTTGAAAGGGTCACCCGTGTCAAGGGCCTGGCCCGAACAAATAAGGTCTCAGCAAATAGTTCCTGTGGTGGTGCTCTGTGTAGTGAGTCTGGGAAGGGGGTTTCTCATTTAGTTCTTTAAACTATAAACCAATGTACAGATTTCTGGAGCGTTTTCCACGCAGCTGGGCTGCAGAAAGCTGACTCTGGTTGTTTTGCGAACCAGCCGCAAACAACCACTGTGTGAAAAATGGAAAGCAAAGTTCCGTCTGGAAACCAAAAACACTGGATTTCCTTGCCTTGATTTCCCTTTGGGACACCCATAATGCTTTCTGCTTAGCATGGGGGTGAGGCTGGGAAAAGTTATATGAGTCACGGAGGCAGAGCCAAGAAGCCAGCAAGGGAATTGCCTCTCTTTCAACAGCAAACAGAAAACCCAGTAATTTGTCCCCAAACGATTCTCGCGGGGGGCTAAGGCTGGAAGGGACCGTGGGCTGAGCTGGGCTGGTGATTTCCAAATCTGGCTTTGATTAAGAATCACCTTGGGCCCTGACCAGTGTGGCTGAGTTGGTTGGGCATCATCCCTCAAGGCGAAGGGGCGGCCAGTTCAGTTCCCAGTCAGGGTACATGCCCCAGCTGCAGGTTCGTTGCCCGGTCAGGGAGTATACGATAAGCAGCCCGTGGATGCTTCTCTCTCACACTGATGTTTCTCTCCCTCTCTCTCTCTTTCTCCCTCCCTTCCCCTCTTTCTAAAAGTAAATAAATAAAATCTTTTTCAAAAAAAGAATCACTTTGGGAAGCTTGTTAAAAATACAGATTCGTGGGCCTTGGTGTGGAGATTCTGGTCCAAGAAGGCCGGGGTCTGTGAGTCTGCATCTCACCATCTTTTGCCCCAGGCGAGTCCAAGGTGGAAGCTCTGGGGTGGCCTTTGGAGCCACTGGTGCAGCCTGGTTGCAACAGATGGGGAAACGGAGGCTCGGGGGAAGAAAATGACCGCGTTTGTGACCGACTGGTGACACGGGGGAGCCTCTTCAGCTGGGTGCAGCCCATTGCACAGACGGACAAACTGAGTCATCCACTCTCTACTCCTTGGGGGTGTTTCTGGAGAAAGCTACAGTATTCTTTTCTCAGGTTGGCTTTGTCCTTAGAACGAACATAGGGAATTCTTTCCTTCAATCTCTGGGTCACAGAACACTACGTGGCCTCCCACGGGAGACCAACTGGGCCACCACTTCCCCATTTTTCCCAGAGGTACCCCCAGCACACACACACACACACACACACACACACTCTTCTTGCCCACGCAGAGTTCATAAAATAGCTAAAACCAAGCTGAGAAATAGAAGCTGTTTCTTTTCTTTTTTGCACATTTGTAGAAGTAGCCATTAAAAGTATTAGCGGACAATTAACACTGAATTGACTGGGAACTTTTGGCGGGGGTTGGCAGATACTGGGGTGGCTTTAACGTCTCTGATTATAACTACCGATTTGGGGCGTACCCTGGTATTTAATGCTGCATCCGCCGGTGCAAGCGCTCAGTCAGGTGGCTATTAGAACTTCGATAGCCGGCCACCGCGCAACGCCATCAAAATCTCCGACCTGGAAAAGCCGCAAGACTGGGCTCTTTTGCTCCTTTTTGCACGAGGCTCCCCAGGATTTGGAGCAGATGGGATTCATGTTTCAAAGCTTTGAGAGATATTCGGGTAAGTATACCCGATAGTCTAGGTTCTGGGGTCTCAGGAGACAGAGAGTTTATGTGTATACAGTTTATGGGGCAGCCTCTGTTACGGCCTCATCATGGAGGTCCCGGCTGGGACAAGAAATAAGATAGTACACAGAAACCTTGAGAAGGAGCGAGTATCTGGTGACAGGCACTTCTCCGAGCCAGACTGGCCCTCTAACCGACAGGCGCGGGGAGAAGAACAGCTAACAGCTCAGAGTGAGGGCGTGGCCTTTCTCTTGTCTGTTCCTTGACCTTCCCGAACTTCACCTTGCTAATGAAGCGACTCTGCAGATGCTCAGAAGGTGCTTAGCAAAGTTCAGCTCATGTCTCTCTGTCTATCCAGCTCCAGTTCCCGAGGCAGGAGCAATGGAAAGCTGGTGCTGACCGTGCAGAGTCAGGAGACAGGCCTGAATGTGGTGGCCCGTAGCTTCCCAGCTGTGTGGCATTGGGCAACTTGCTTAACTTCTCTGAGCCTCCATTTCCTCTTCTATGAAATGGAGTCACCAGTAGTGCCTAGGGATGTAATGATACGCCATAAGGACACACTCGATAAATTGTCAACGTTGTGGTCATTACGATTTTTGGCTTTAGTAATACTTTCATTCGGACTTTTCTGTTTCGAAGGGAGAGAAACGCAGCTCTCATGGATTTAAGGAAATAAAGATAATTTATTGATTCACACAATTAAAATGTCTAGGGGTAGAGCTGTCTGCTTCCAGACGTGATTGGATCCAGGCACTCAGATGACATCATCAACTTTTAGTCTCTCTCCCCATCACGTGGTTTTCTTTTCTTCTGGATTGAATTTACTCCCAAGATGGCAGCTTCACCGCTACACCCCACCCACCTGGCCAGCCCAGCAGAAAGCGAACTCCAGTTGTCCAATAGTTCCAGCCAAAGCTCTGACTCTGGCTGCTTGGCTCACCCATGACCATGACCAAAGGGAAGTGGGACTCTCATGGGCTAGGCTAGGTCACGTGCTTAGTTACTGAGCCTGTGCTTGAAATCACATGACCTAAAGGTAGGGGAAGGAGAGTCTGTGAAGGAAAATCAAGGTACTTTCTGGTAAGGAAGGGAGACTAGATTCAGAAGAGACCAGAACAAGAGTTCAGCTTTCTACACTGAGTCAGGGGGCGGGGGGCAGGGTTGGAATAGGCCTGACCCCAAAACAGAGGCAGTTCTAGAATCTCAGGGGCAGCTGCAGAAGCATGGTCTGAGGCAAAGCCAGGTTAGCCAAGCTGAACCCTCATTCCCATTCAGAGCTAGCTTCCAGAGGCACTAGGAGACAAGACCAAGGAATTTAATACAAAGAATATGAACTTTCTGCCCTGGCAGGCGTAGCTCAGTGGATTGAGCACGGGCTGCAAACCAAAGTGTCGCAGGTTTGATTCTCAGTCAGGGCACATGCCTGGGTTGTAGGCCACAGCCCCCAGCAACTGCACATTGATGTTTCTCTCTCTCTCTCTCTCCCCCTCCCTTCCCTCTCTAAAAATAAATAAATAAAGTCTTTAAAAAAAAGAAATACCTAATAGTGGGATTACTAGGTCACTTAAAAAAAAAGAATATGAACTTTCTGATTTGTCAGGTTCTTAAGAGGAGCAGAACCCGCAAAATATATTAACAAAGAAGTGAATATGAGACTTACTATGAGGACTTGGCTCCCATAAACGTGGAGGCCGGCAAGTCCCAAGTTCTGCAGGGTGGCTGGCAGGCTGGAGGCCTGGGTGTTCAGGCACCTTAGTGCCAGTCTGAGTCCAAAGGCCTGAGAGCCTGGAGCACTGAGGGTGCAGCTCCTGGCTGAAGATTAGCAGGCTCAGGGTCCAGGAAGAGCCAGTGTTTCAGTTTGAGTCCAAAGAAAAAAGCTGATGTCCTAGTTCAAGGACAGCCAGGCAGGAAGAACCCTGCCTTACTAGAGGGAGCGCCAACCCGGTTGTTTTATTCAGACCTTCAACTGATTAAACGAGGCCCACCCACACTCAAGAGGGCAATCTGCTTTACATAGTCTACTCACCTAAATGTTACTCTCATCCCCAAACACCCGCAGAGTAACATGTGACCGAATATCTGGGCCCACCGTGGCCTCATAAAGGTGGCACATGAAACTAACCATCATACCTCCCAGAAGGAGGCTGTAGCTGTCAAGGTTTGAGCAGAAAAATACAACCAGTAAGAAATACAGATGAAAGAATTTATTGCAAAAAAGAGATTGGTTTACACAGTCGTCGGTGCTGGCTGGGCCAGTCTGAGATCCAGAGGGTGGGCCGTCGGGAAGGGCGGGCTGGAGCTCTTGGGCACGACTAGAAGGTGCTGCCCGTGGGCCGAATTCCTTCTTCCTCTGGGCGGTCTCGAATCCGTCCGTAAGCCCTCTTTATCTGCGTAAACCGCACTCACCCGGATGACCCGGGATAATCTCCCTTACTGAGAGCCGGCTGATGACGGGCCCTGCGCACGCGTGCACAGAATTCCCTCCCGGCAGCCCCCAGGGTAGCGCTTGCATGTGTCCTGAGAACAGCAGCCTGGCTGAGCTGTCCCGGGAAAGTGACCCCCAGAGAGGCCACCGCTTTCAGAAGGCCAGGGTAACCTGGGTCAGTGGGGCAGGGAAAGGCAGAGATAGGAGGAGTGGGGAAAGGACGAACTGGGTGTCGTTCTAGAAAGGATACGCAGGTCGGTGCCACGGGGCTTCCCAGGCTTCCGGGCCGGGCCGGGCACTACTCGGTGGAATCGGTGACGCTCTCCCCTCGATCTCTACCATGGCTGCCCTAATTCAGGCCTCAATTGTGTCTTCTCTGGCCACCCGGCCTCCGGTCTCGCGCCTCCTCACCTGCCCCCGTGACGGCCCCAGCTGGCGCTCTGGCCACCTCCCCGCAGCCCAGCCCAGAGCTCAGCCGAAGCTTCGGTGACAGTCCATACGCCTGGTCCCCTGCCTCGGCCATGTCACCCCTCTGTCTGGAAGTGTTTTCCGGCTCAGGGTTGGCTGAGCGCGGGAGGGATCCAGAGACATGACCGGCAGTGCGTGCCCTAGGAGCACGCCTCAACCAGTGACGAGGGGAGCCAGCCACTAAAAGCCCAGCTTCCTCATCCACCGTGGCAAAGGCCTGAAACGTCCAACATGCCCCCCAGGTGCCTGGAGGAATGGGGCCCCGCTTGCCCCGGCACCCCCACTGCTCTCTCCTCTCCCCTGTTCTCTCCCCCGCTCCCTCCTAAAACCTCCCAGGAGCACTTTCCCCAAAGAACTCATTTCACCCAGCTCCTTGTCTCAGGGTCAGCCTTTTGGAGAACACGGGCCGAGTCACCAGCTCCAGCCTCGCCACCCAGAAGCTCACCCCTCCTGGCCCCGGGGAGAGGCAGACTCCTCCGTGGGGACAAAGGAGCCCCAGACTCCGGCCCCTGCTGACTGTGTTGCTTCATCGCCTGCTCCCCACATGGGTGTTCTGTAGACTCCGTGGAGTGCCTTGAAAACACGGGAACGGCCCGGGCTCTAAGCCTCTGAGCCTCCAGATACACGGTTCCATCTGCCGAGACCCCCTTCCCGACCCGCTTCCTCCCTGCAAGCCCGTGGTGACCTGCTGAACTCTCTGTGGATGGACTCACTGAGGTTGATGAGCGAGGATTTCCTCGTCTTAAAACCTCTTCCAAGCCCCGCCCCCCACCTCAGGCCCTGCAAGTGGGGTGAATACTCATGCCTCTACTTCTCCCTAATGCACCTCGGTTAGGACACCTGCCACCACGCCAGCGGGTTAAATGTTTTCACGTACGCCTTTCCCACTAGACAATGAGACTCCTGCGAGTAAGGATGACCCCTTATCTTATCCTCGAATCGCGGCACAGTGACGAGCACATGACCAGCAAGGACACAGCGCTTGCTGAGTGAGTTAACGCGTGAATACTCTTAACAGCCGAGTAAGTAGTCACATCCATGTCCGCCCCTCTGCCCCCAGCTCGCTTCCTAATAAGGAAAAATCAAAAGATTCCAAAGGGCTCTGGATTTGGTAGAGTGTGGGAGTATTAAACGTGCATTTGCAAACCTCCATCCACTGGCGGGAAAGTTCACGTCGACCAAGGGCTGTGAAAGACACTTTCTAAACGGCCAAGTGCCAAGGAGAGATTCGGCGTTGTTGGGATAATCGTATCGGCAATTTAGAAGTAAGGCAAACGAGAGGCTGAGTGCCTCGTCCGAGGTCATTGTGGCAGGAAATGGAAACGGCAGGAGCAGAATAAAGTGTTTTATTCTAAACTCCATGTTTTCTACCTGTAAATGGGCGTCTTCTGAGGATGAGGAAGCCCCGAAGACACGGCCACAGGTGTGCGGAAATAGTAGACGGTTCCAGCCTTTGCTAGAGTTCAAGGACAAAAGGGTTGGAACTTAGAAACCCCTGAGAACAGCGACCAGTTGAAAGCCCTGGAGTAGGCCCTTAAGTCCGGATTACCTGTACATGTGCGGCAATTTCGATGGGTCTCTCAGCTCCAACTTACCCATGAGGAAATGCATGAGGGTAAATCACTGGTCTGAGAAGTGGCCGAAGTAGAGTCAAGCCCAGATACGGCTGATTCCAGAACCTGCCGTCTGTTCCATTCGGCACCGCTCAGAAACACGAGGAAAACAGTGATAGTATTAAGCAGCTACGGTATGTGCTCGTTTTCATAACAGCCCTGCAAGGCCGCTTCCATTACAATCTCCCCGACACAGACGAAGAGATTGCTTCTTACAAGTTAAATCCCTTTCCCAAGGTCAGAGGTAGAATGAGATCTTGGCCCTTTCGGACATTAGGGGTCATTTCTTTCCATGTTTCTGGGTTCTGGCTGGGCATCAGAACACAAGAGAGCTTTTTAGAAACTATGAATCTCCGGACGCCATCCCTTGAGAGTGCGAGGCAATAATTGCCACCACGAAGAAACAAACGCGGAAGGATATGCGGGGGGTAAGGCAAGAAGGAGAATCCTGGTTCGTCCGAGCCTAAGCGTGGTAGGGGAGCGCCAGTGGACGCCCACGCGTGCTCCCCCGCTACCCATGCTTCCCCGTTCTCCCGAGGCTACCGCGGCTGCACCCGAGGAAGCGGAAAACAAGGGCCTAAGTTTGCAGGGCCTGGAGACAGCAGAGAGGGAGAGTCACATGGGAACCAATGAGGCCTGCGCCTCCCTTCAGGTGGGGGTTTCGAACCGGCTGTCTGGGAGTGGTTGATACACCAATGCCCGCTTGGCCACTGTGAAAGGCGATGGTTTCGTCCTACTCTCATAGGCGTGGTGAGCAGAAGCAGCGTGTGGAACTCCATAAACAGTCTGACCGTGGGCACGCACAGTAGGAGCACACTACTGTGCTTTTTATAGCACACTGGTATGCGCTGCAGTACAGCACAGTGTGGTGTCGTGGCTAACGCACATCTAATGTACAGGTCCACGTATACGCACATACACTGAGTGTGTGCACATGTATGTTGTGAGTGTGTCATGTGTGGATAGAGTACGTAGGATAGTCTCTATTATGCTTATATAGAAAGTATGAGTATATTGTGCATGAACGCAGTGTGACCGTGTTGCATACGTAGTTTGAATACACGTAACTATGTAGAAGGATGTTCGCCAAACTATCAACACTGACGGGGCAAGGGGGGGGGTGCGTTCTCCCTCCCCCCTCCCTCAGTGTCTGCTGAGGTCCTACTCTGCGCCAGGCATCACCTTTCTTCCTCAACCCCGCCTTTCACATCTTGGGAATTCCAAAAGCATGTATTTCTTGGTAGTTGGATTAGCAGATAATTTCTAAATAAAAGGATCCCCTGTCAATATTACCAACAACCAGAGAGGGGGACATCGGCCACATTCGAGGAGACCCCGGAGGACAGGAGACAGAGACGGCGAGAGGCGAGCCAAAGATAGAATCGTCTGCCCCCCCACCCCCCGCCTCCACACACACTGGTCTGTTGGGGTTTTTTGTTTTGATTTTTTTTGGTCGGGGGGTCGCCATCTGCAGATTTGTCCTGACATAAAAATAAAGCCATTCATCTCCCTTACTGAGGTGTCCCGTCAGCGCAGGAAAAACCTCAGCACTCAAGGGGGTGGGGGCCGGGGCGGTCGGAACACTTACCCGCCTCGGCCGGGGCAGAGCTCCCCCAAGGCGTCCCTCCCCAGACCCGGGGGTGGGTCCTGTTTATCCGCTGGCACACAGTGAAATGCCGGGACACATGCTCTGGGGGAGGTGGGGCCCGGGGGAGGCTAAAAATGGAGCGGCGGCTTTGATCCCCAGCCAGCACCGATGACGCGCGGGGTCGGGGCCAGAGTGAGATGTCATGTTCCCTTGCTGCTGTCTCCGCAGAAGGCACACGCAGTCCCCTTCTGGCTCCAAACACCGACAGGGCCCCAGCCTGCAGCGTGGAGGGAAGGCCCCGGGCTGCGGGTCGGGCCTGGGGAGCGGGGAGAAGCGGGCTTCTCGTGGACAGGCCGGGGGACTTTGTCCACGTCCACGGGGGAATCTCCAGGAGCCGGGTCATTGTGACGGCACCGGGGCCGGAAATGGAGCTCTCCCCGGAAGACCCACCGGAGAGAACACTGATGTCAGCTGGCCAAGGGACTCCGTCCCCCTTGTAGCTGATCTGGGCCATCGTTTTGTCCTCACTTCCCTGGATGCTTCCACTGTGGTCCTCAGAAGCTCCACCCACCTGGGCACTACCCCCTCGAACAGCCGTGAGAGCCTGGCCCGTCCCCACTCACGGGTGGGTGCTGGGGACCCGGCAGAGAGAAACACCCGAACTGCCCTTCGAACCACGAGGTCTGGGGGGAAAGGGAGACACAGAAAAGACCCCTGAAGCATGAAGGGTTACGAATTTTGAGGTGGGTGAGTACTGGGTGCAGGAGCCCGCAATGGGGGCGGGAACCCAGCCTTGGCCAAAGACAACGTGGTTGATACACTTTACTGTAGTGATTGTGGAGTAAGGAAGACCTGAAATACAGGAGGGAAAAAGGACACGTGCTTTCCTCCGTCACCGAACACTCACCCGTCAAACGGAATAGTGGACTAGACCCGACGGTCACGTCTCGATGGAAAGCAAACCTCAGAGAAGGTCCGTTATCAAAGACGCCGCATCACCTCTGAGGGCCAGGATAGGACGGATGGTCCAGGGCGACCTGGGTGTAGCAGCCCCGAAGCGGTCGTGGCATCTCCGGGTGGGAGAATTACGTCTTCAGGGGATACCACCCCCCTCTGGGCTTGGGCCCAGCAGAATGGAGGAAGAGAGCATGTGTCAGAGGGACCAAAGATCACGTCCTTTAAACCGGGCTTTTTTTTTTTTTTGCAGATCCCCAAGGGTGAGCTCTCTTCTAAGGAGCTTCCTGCCTCCTAAAGACTCTAAATACCGTCTAGCTGTCTGTCCTCCTCACCGGCCTAGCCACGCCCTGAGAAACCACCTCTGTCTGGATTGCCTTTGCATGGCCGCTGCCTGTCACAATGCCTGCTGGGTACCGGCTGCTTCCTAAACGCTTGTCGTGTGCAGCACCGAACACTTAGGATTACACACGGAGTGACAGGTGTCACCAAGGAAGGTTCTAGAATTTTCTTCTCGGCCATTAATAGTGGTCATTTTCTTAATCATTAGGATTTTTTTTAATTTTACCATGTTTCTCATAATTCACACCGTTTGCTTTAAATAAAACCAGTTCTTATCTATCCAAGGGCTCGTGGAAGGTCGGTAGATGAACGAAAAGCCTGGACATGCTTTCTTTGCACCCCGAAGTTCTGGTGCAGGTGGCCAGAAGAGAGAAAGGATGTCTCCTGCCTCGCTCTGGTGACACTTGCTGCAAAAGCTGCTGGGCAGAGTCATCAATGTCCCTAGTGAGCGAAGCCCTGTTGTCTCCGGAGCAACAGACGGAAGGGTGAAATCTTAGACGCCACCAGAAACGAGTGTCCTAAAACCCCACCTCTCCACCATGGAGAGCGGCGCTCACAAGAGAATTCTGGAAAAGAGCCTAAACACAGCCCCCACCCTGGCAGACAAGAGGCAGGGTTTGAGCAGGCAAGGTCAGGGACTCCACAGAGATGCCACTCAAAGAGTGACAAAACATGACTTTCTTTGTCTCCCCCTGACAGGTGACGCCCTCCCACGCCAGGCAGCGCCTCCCCTGCGCGGAGCCAAAGCGTCACTTTCATCCTCCTGTGGCTGAGCCACCCTCACTGCAAGTTTCACACCCAAGGAATTTGGCTTGAGGGGAAAATCTCATCTCCCTCCTATTGTCGAGGAGCTGGGTGACAAGGAAGCAGTGCCAAGGACTCCGTGTGAGAAAACAAAGGCAAATGAGAAAGAGGTGTCGATTACCAAAGAATAGGATTCGCAGCCAAATTGGGAAACAGGAAATGACCGGTCTGTGGCTGCCCCTTGGCTGGGCACATTTGGGGTTTATACATGTCGGTCTTTATCTCTGGAGGGCGCTCTGGGGGTCTGTAGCCACGGTGGGGGCTGTGGCATCCATGTTTGTTACCAGAGGGGTCAGGGCGCCACACCCTGCACCTCCCCTGGGTCTTCGTGTGCCGCCATCTTTCCTGGATGGAACAAGACATTTCTTCTTTGGTTCTGTTTCTCAATTTCCTTCCTGGGAAGACAGAACATCTTGGGTCAGTTCCTGCAGCCTGGCATGCACTGGCAGTTTCTGGCTGTGCCACATTAGACCAGAAACCGTCCTCATCTGGAACAGGGGCTTGCTTATCTGTGATCTGATAATGTAGACGCAAGTGGGTCGTTTCAAAGAGTTAATGAAATAAGTCATGTAAAGAGTCTGATAGAGAGCCCTGGCTGGCATAGCTCCGTGGATTGAGCTCAGGCTGCGAACCAAAGTGTCGCAGGTTTGATTCCCAGTCAGGGCACATGCCTGGGTTGCAGGCCATGACCCCCAGCAACCAAACATTGATGTTTCTCTCTCTCTCTCTCTCTCTCTCCCTTCCTTCCCTCTCTAAAAAATAAATAAATAAAATATTTTTAAAAAGGTATTCTGAGATGCTTTAAAAAAAAAAGTCTGATAGACAAGCAGCCAATATCATTTCCTTCTCTTTTTCTGTTCCCTCCCAAATCCAAAGTCTTCTTGTGAACTGCCAGAAACTCCTTAGTCAAAATGATCTTCATCAGCCAAGTCTGAGAGACACAAGAAAGAGGAAGTTCTCTCCTTGCAGTGGGAGAAGACCTTAGATCTGGGAGATCAGAACGTAATTACCATTCTTGCATTACGTGGGATGTATCTTCTTCTCAACAAGCACATCAATAATGGAAATGAGAGCCTGTAATTGAGAAGCCGCTATACTTGAAAACTGCCCATGAAATACCTGGAGACTTTTATAGAAAATCTCAGAATTCTGGAAACATGGAAATAAAAAGAGGAGCAAAAAATGCAGACAGAAACAGGGATTTCTACCTTACAGGAAATGTTTGCTTTTGTATAACTGACATATCACTGGGTAACAAAAATAGAAATACTCAGAAGAAGAAGAATAGATTCCATTTCTTAAATACTAAGTGTGTGCTGGGCAATCTACCGAAGACTTGGTGTGTATTATCTCATGGAACCTCCAGGTAAGCCTCTGAGGAAGGCATTAATGTGTTTTACTGGAGAGCGAGTAGTGCCTTGAAGAGAACATAGGTCTCCCCCTAAACCACGGCCCGGTAGGCAGTACAAATGGGGTAATGACACATTTACACACACATGCACACACACACCAAGACCCCCACACCACATGCACAGATGCACGTATTTGTCCACACTGCATACATACAAACACATCACACACTTATCTCACATTTTCACACTCAAACCCTACATGCACACAAATATACCCACTGTGCAGATACATACACCGCACACACACTCACATGCATAACACACATACATTCCACACAGACACACATATGCCCTACATATACATGCTTACAAACGCAACACACACTGCTCACACATACCACACACACACCATAGACATATATACCATACACACACTCCACCCATACGTGTATCACACACGCATTCCACCCACATACATCCTGCACAAAGAAACCACGTGCACACAAACCAACACCTACCCTACAGGCACACACACACACACCTGCCGCACACACACACTCACACACACTGCACCGGCCAGCTGTCAGGCTGGCACACTTGTTCTGTATTTTTATGTCCCTGATTGGCAGGTCGATCCTGATAAAGTAAAACAGATGATAACAGAAATTCCTCAGATGTCTGTGAATCACTCCGTATTTGATATCTTTATTCAGTACAATCCTTGGAGCAGACCTCTATCTACTCTCTAAGTTCTATCTGTCGGCTTCTGAGGTTGCATTTCTGGAATAATTCTCCACAATTAGAAAGTCAGAGACGTTTGCTTTCTCCAGGAACTAGGAGATCAGCGCTCTAGTTCCCACCTTCGTCCTAAGCGGCCTGGAAGTCCTCACTGCCTGCCTGGGGCTCAGTTTCGTGGTCTGTGCAATGGGAGACCCGCCCCCCCCCCCCCGGCCTCCCTTCCGCCTCAGGGCTCCTCTGCAGTCTGAAGGGCATGAGACTAACAAACCTCCCCCAGTTCCTTCTGCCTCCACAGTTCTGCAATGCTACGACTTTATGTAAAATGAATACTGATGATAATATTGTGTATGGGAAATCCGATGTCAAAAGCAGCAGTCATAGCACGTCACCCCAAACCAAAGATAACCGACACCTCGGGTATTCATTTCTGTGTTAACTGCGCTGAAGTGCCATGCGGCGGACGTGGGGAGGGAGGGGTTTGGTGCTGCGGCTGGGGCCAGCCGGCGGTACGTGGTACTGTTGCACCCTCCACCCTACCCAGGGAATGTCCCAGATCCCAGGCCTCTGACCCCGCGCCTGAGATGGAAGCTACTGGCCAGGGCACTGAGAGACGGGCCCCGTTACAAACCGCCACCGTGTCTGGTTTATTTGTTACTAGCTAACTCAATGCACCTGAATTCGTCTCCTTCTGGTTTCCTCACATGCCAGTTCATCTTCCAGATTCGACTGCTTGCACTGGTTTCTGGCTTGAGAAGATTAAAAAAAAATAACAACAACAAACCATTCTGTGAGATCTTGTACAAATAAACAGATTTGCATCGGACTAGACTCTGGGTAGCTAGTGGCGCCCAGAAGGATGAAGCAAACCAGGGAGCCGGAAGACATGTTTCTGGTTTGGTCATTCAGCATCGGAGGATGCTACCTCCTTCTGTGGTCTGGCTGAGACCGGGGAGAAGTTACGGAAAACTTGGTTGGTTCCAAGCTACATCGTGACTGCAGATAAGGCGAGAATGCTCCGACTCGGACTCCCGATGGCGGGGCTTGGAGTCATCAATCAGAAGAACTGCAAGACATATGCTCAATGAAGCACCTCAAAGTGAAAACAGATGGACTAATGTGTATTGATCTCCTACTGCTTGTTGACACCCTTTTGAAACAGAGGCAAGAAGGGCATGGGGGTAGTGCTGTAAGGGGAGAGGGTTAAGTCACGGGACTGAGAGACCCGGGGCAAGGACTCTCGGGTGAACTCTGGGACTCGCTCTAGAATGTCACGCTGAAGTCTTTTGTGCCAGCAGCTGGGAGCAAGGGCAGAGGCTGGGGGCGAGGGGTGGGGGGGTGCCCTTCACTGCCTTCCCGACTTCTCTACTCTCTCGTGTTTATTTTCATTCTTTCAGGACCTCAGCTTCTCCAGCTTCTGGAGACACCAGCAGTAAGAACACAGTGACACAGGCTGGTCAGCCGGGATCGCTGTCCTCCTCCAACCAAATGCGCTTCACCTGGTCTTACGGGGGCCTCTGATTGTTGCCCCAGTTGGGATTAGGCGCCCCCCCACAGTGCAGGGACCTCACAGTTCAGGCCCCACAATTGCCCTCCTGGTATTCCCCGTGCACTTTTAATCCTGTTCAGGGGGCATGGCTGCCTCCTGCCTCTCTGATGTCCTGGAGTCCTAAAATGCCAAAGTGGGGGGCTACCAAGAAGGGGGGGAGACGTGCCTGGGGCCCTTTTTTATGATCCATCAACAAACTGTGCCTTTGGTTTAGGCCGGGTGGCTGCAGATGGCATGGCATCCTAAGCCATCCAGGAGAGAGTAGGGGTTTGGGATTAGAGCTTCCTTCTCACAGAAAAGGCACTCACAACAGGAAGAACTGTGGCGACAATCAGTCATCCTTAGGGGAATCGTGAATGGTACTAATCTCAAATCAGACCTGTCATGGCCAAAGTCAGGTTGAGGATGACTCTGTTTCCACCCCCTCTTGCTGTTTTTTTTTTCCTCGCCCATTGCATGATGGGTGACAAGGGAAAACAGTTTCTTTGGTCTTTTGTCCAATGTCATTCTTAGTGTGGTCACATGGTTACAAACAGCGCCAACGGATACTGCCAGGGAGGTTAAAGGGTCTCGTAAGAAGGTGGATGAACCGGTGGAGGATTGGGCGCATCTGAGAGCTGGATTGTTAACAAAAAAAGAAGAACCGGACCAGCTTGGGCAGAAAATGAAGAGGAAATCTTGGAACTTTCCAGAATGATGATATCTGCGAACTGAACCCGAACCATCCGGCTACCTCCCCCCATCCCAGGCCCCCGGAGGTAGTTTTATCATTTGCTAAATGGACAGAAGAACCACTCAATATTCGGGGACAAGGGGTCTCTCTGGGCTTCCCTCCCTCCTCATCCTTCACTCAAGGAATTTTCCAGATAAATCACGGCGCTAATCCCCCGGCCTGAGAGTTATGGGCTGCAGGGAAGCAGGAGAGTGGTGAGGTGGGACCTGGTACAGAAGCAAGGCCTGCGTGAAAAATGAAGGGTGAAGACACAGTCAGCACGGGTCTTCCGGAGGGAGATGAGGGCTGGGCTGGGAGCCGAGGGGACAGGAGGGACCTGCTGAACAGGCAGAGAGAGGAGAGAGCTCAGGGCGGCGGGACAAGGAAAGGACAGGTCCATTGCTTAAGGGAAGGAACAGAAAGGAGAGCAAAATCGTTGTTCCGATTACGGGTGACGTTGAGGAGGCAGCCTCAGTAGATCCCCTACGGCCCCTTCAGACGTACACAGCGACTGCTACCTGGAGGAGAGGAGACTGGTGACTGCTACCGTGGCCTTCGAGGAGCCTGGTGATCTCCCTCCACACTCTGGCCGTGCTGACAATGAAGCTTCTAGACTCGGTGCCCACTGTGTTGGCGGGGGGGGGGCACAGCCGCACACCCACAGCCTTCGCCCCAGGGCCGTGGGCTCTTCTCCACCGGCCTGGGGACTAGGTGCTTGGGTGGGACGATGCCAGAGACGGGGGGCAGCAACTGGTGGCTTTCCATCTTTACTGGCACTTCTTCCGCTGTTGGTGCGTGTGCATGTGCGTTTAGGGAAAGTGATACCGCATGGAAACATCTCGTGTCTATTTATCTGACACTACTTCCACTACTGAGAGAGAGGACGAGAAAGGTGCGGGGAGAAAGAAAGACAGAGAAACACAAAGAGAAATAAAGTGAAAAGAGAAGCAGGATGCTGCCTACCACTCTCTCTATTCAGTGAACCCCCTAACCCCCCCGGAAGGGCCATGACATCGAATGTCCCCTCTCGTCCCCACAGCCTCTCCAGTCGCCCGTGGGTCTCTCCTAAGGTGGCAGTGTAATTCATTTTCACAGGTAACTTCATCTTTCAGAGATTTTCTCACTGACCTGAGACTGTCCCCACTCTCTTGTGTGTGTGCTTATGCGTTCGTGAGGGCGGGCTGGGTGTCTGTAGCTACGTGTTGTGTTTCAACGGGCACATGTGTGTTGCGTGAGCACACATGTGTAGATAGTGTGTACTCACTAGTGTGTGTGCAAATGGACTGTGGTCTGTATGAAGGCGTGCGATGAGGTAGGTATTGGTCGTGAATCTGTGTATATGGTTGTGTCCTGTGCATGAATGCAGGTGGCCTTGCCACCGGTCAGGTGTGTCCGTCTGCGCCGAGGGCGGAAGCAGAGGGTTCCACACCGAGAATGAGGGTGGTTCCAAGGAAAGAAATTCCTGCAAAACTCTCAAATGTGATTTCTCCCTTCCTCCGAACTGCCTTCCTCGGGTAGTTCTTCGGGCTGAATTTACTCTCCGGCGCTGCCTGGAGCTGCCGGTTGTGAGTGCGGGTGTGCACCGTACGTGTCTACGTGTGCACCTGGGTGTCCGTGAGTGTGCACGGCTTCCCTCCTTACACGGAAAACCGACACAGGATGCTGCGATGGGCCTCCCCGGTCCCCCTGCACAGAGGAGGGACTTCTCACCGCGGCTGGGGGTGCCGTTGAAAGACCGGCTTCAGGACTCGGCTCTCCGGGGATTTCCGAGTCGGAAGGAACCAAGATGCGCGAGGTCCACACTCAGCGACTGATCGGCGTGAGGGTGTAAGAGACTCCTCTCCCACTTGGGACATCTTGGCTCAACTAATACACGTCCTGCATGCTCATTTCCACCTCAGAGTCATCTGCCCGGGAGCCTCGCCTGCCACGACAGAGCAAGGACCAAGTCTGACGTCGCTGAGTCACCGCGTGCAATGGATCCTAGGGGTCACCGGTTCTAACGGCCCCAGAGGGGGACCTCCCACAGGAGCGGGCTGCATCCCCGGGGGCTGGAGCCCCTGCAGAGGAAAACCCTGCAAGCTCACCTCTTCTCAGCCAGGTCTGGAGGCGAGCAGGGGGTCTTCAGCAGCCCTCCCCACGACTCTCCTCTGCCTCCCTGGTCTCAAGGTGCTGCGTCTTACCAGGCCTCTAGTCTGGCGACACTCTAAGTCCTTCCGAGGAAGTGGAAAGTCGTCTTGCGGCAGACAATTAGAGAGAGTGGCTCACGGCACCCGGACACAGCACTCCACCCAGCGAAGCCCCCAAGGGTCCCTGGTGGACCATTTGCCGGCTTGCATTTCTCAGGGGCCACTTCAGCAGGTGGCCACGACAGGTAGTCAATAGGGACCTTCTGGCCAGGGACTGGGGGCTCTTTGGAAAGGTCACACCCAGAGGCCGGAGGGCACGGCTCAAGAGGTCACGGGGTCGGGACCCGTCACGGTGACAGATGAATCTAAGCATGTCTCTCTCTCTCTCGCTGGAAGCAGGGCCCAGCCTCTTGAGACAGCAGAGATGGGAGGGGGTGGTGTTGGGGGCTCACAAAGAAAGCAAGTCTGGTGTCTGGCCGGCACCTCTCAACTGGTCTTCATTAGGCGGCCCGACAGCCCTCTCTTCTGCCGCCCTCTGTCCCTAGCTGATGGGGTGCTGTCTCCAGACCTCTCAACTGTTCCTCATTAGGTGAAACAGTGCGCTTTTGTCCTGCATGAAGCCCTCTTTGTTCCGCCAGCCCAGCCAAGCTAGAAAGCCAGAAACTGATACAAAACAATGCCACTCTATCCTGAGGGGACCCCTCCCGCCCCCCTCTTCCTCCCCCTGGCCGGACAAGGGCGACTCCCTCCCCCCAACCCTCCCCCCCCAAGTCACATCCCTGAATGTCTAGCTGAGAACGCGTTTGCTGGGGCGGAAGAAACACATCTAGGATTGGCCAGAGTTTCCCAAATTGGGTCACACTTGGGAATCGCCTAGAGATCTTTAAACAAGGCCTGTGCCTGGCCCCCACCCGCAGGCCTTCACGTGTGATTGGTCTGGGGAGCAACCCGAGCATCAGGATTCGTCAAACGTCTCCATGGTTGCAAATGCAAATGAAAAGTATGGGAACTGCTGGCGAAGACGGAGACCTGGTTTCGAAGATCCTCGCCCACCATGCGCCTTTGCACAGGTTAAAATCAGGGGTGGTACCCAAACTATGTCACATCTGGCAGGCCCTGGTGCCACCCGTCACAACAGGTGCCCGTGGGAAACAACCCAGAAGGCCACACCTGCGTGAGGGCCAGGTGGGGACCAGCCTTCTCCGGAAAGGGATGGAGACTCAGCCAGTGCGAAAGCAGGGGAGTGTCTCGCTCTTGGCTTTCAGCATCTAACATGGGCAGGAGGATCTTCAGAGCCTGTGGGGTTCTGCCTCTCTTCTCTCTGCTTGTTTGCCCCCCCACCCCCCCGCCAAGCAAAACTCCACACCCGCAAAGACAAGACTGGTGACAGGGAGACCCGGTCGGCCAGAGACAGGTTGTCTTGCCAGTTCCTGTTCCCCAAGCAGTGCTGAAAGCGTTATTTATGCAAAAGCTATTAAGCTTGGTGAACCTAATGCGTCTCATCCAGAACCCGCTGCTGGTCTTATAGGCTGAGTGGGAAGGTGGGGTGTCATTTCAAGACAAAGGAAGGCTCTCTTCCCCCACCACAGTGGGCTCCATCTATCACCCTCCCCCCATGATCTACTGGTGAAAGTCTCACCTCCTTCTCACGGAGGCCTGGAATGACAATACTGCAGATGTATATAGGCCACAGCCTCCTCCGAACTGTGTTTAAAAGCGGATGTTAGGTAGCAGCGCCAGATTTCACAAGTAATAGTACAGGACTCCTCATTCAATTTGAATTTCAGATGGACAATGAATACATTTTTTTTTTTAGTATGAGTATTTCCTATGCAATGTTTGGGACACACTCACACTAAAAACTCTTAGTTGTTTCCCTGAGACTCCCGTATTTTAGCTGGCAACTCTAAAGGGGGGGAAATATTAAGAGCCTTTTGCACTTGTGAATTTATTCCACTGGTTTGCCTTTTGCCCCGCCTCGGGATGGACGCTTCCGGTGGGGACAAGGAGCTGATGTTTTAGACCTCAGAATTGCTGTTCTGAGGCGGACACCATGACGTGGGATCACTGGGGTGTTGAGCTCAGGGTCAATGTTTTTAATGACGAAGAAGAGCCAGAGAAGCTGGGTTTGCCAATGATGTCAAAGAAACGGCTACGTGGCCGAGTCTTAAAAGTGACCACAGTCTCTTGGTCACTACACAGAGACTATGCTTTCTCCTTCTCGGTCTTCTGCTTCCGGCTCATCCCTCCAAGCAGCCCCCCTGGTGCCAGGCACCTCGTAGGTGCTTGGCACATGAGTACCGGCCCAGCACTTTGAATGAGGAGTCCCAGAGAGGGACTCGGGGCATCAGAACAGATGTTGACCATCGCCACTCTTTCTCCCACCAGGCAGGGAGCGAGGAACCCAAGGCCAGGCCATGGCCAAACTCTTGAGCCTGGAGAAAAAGTCTCTTGGAGGCGCTCACGTCATTGAGTTTTCCTGTTCACCCCCCAAAACTGAAGTCAACAAACTCGCCCCCACGCCACCCTTCTCCCGCAATACTGAGAACCCGCGGCTCCGTCCAGGCTGCCGACGCCGGCCGGGGAGGAAGTCGAGAGCCACCCTTGCATGGGAATGCCCACCTCCGTGCACGTTCCAGGCGGCAGAAGGAACCTATCCATCAAACGATGAAAACCACCCCCGCTCCCCAGGAAGAAGGACCACGGTGTGCTTGTAAATACATGTCTTTAGGTTTAAACAAATTGCATCATTATTTTTATACTCGGAGGGGCGTCCACGTGAAGGGAACAAGAGGCAGGCCTTGGTATTTGTCCTGCAGACAATACACGCCTGGGTCTCGCGCCGTTTCCGCATCTTCTGCCCAAGCCAAGTGGCCAGCCCCACGGCCTCTCAGCGGGACAGGGTGCCAACTCCTACCGTTCTATTTTCATACCGTTTGATGATAAAAATCGCTCCAGCAGGGCGAATGGCGGTGGACAAAAACAGGAAGCAGCCCCCTGATTAGATAGGGACAGGGTAGCCTGTGGAGTGAAAAACAAGATGACCAAAATGATAAATGAGTGGACCGTGGACGCTGCCATCCCCTTCCCACACGGGCCAAGAATATACAGAAAGGAGAAATCAGGGATGGAGTCCTGACTTGGGCTATAAGGAGAAGCAAAGGAGGCTCGCCCTGTGGTGTCACCTGGCACTTGTCTTCCTTGAGTTGCCTCTTTGGTTAAGGCCACTGGGATGCCCGTCTGGGTTTGAGCCACTTCTTTGGAGAATCCTGCCTAGGAGAGTTAGCCCTTTGCTTTGAAATGCGGAGGTATGTTGAAATCTGCGGTCTCGGGGCTTTCGCCAAAACTGAGCTGGCACCTGCTATGTCATCTTACCACTCTAGGATGCCGGTTCTCGGCTGGGGGAGATCTTTTTGCTCTCCGGGGGACATATGGCAATATCCAGAGACATTTGGGCTTTACCTAGCTGGTGGGGTCGTATTTGGCATCTTAAGGGTACAGCCAGGGATGCTGCCAAACATCCTACAATCCCGGGACAGCCCCCACCACAAAGAGTTATCCAGCCCAAAATGTCAATAGTAGCAAAGGAGAGACACCCTGGTTTAGCATAAGTCCAAATATATAGATATAAATACAGATGCAGATGCAGATATAGATAGTAGAGGTGTAGGTGCGGGTATAGGTATAAATATAGCTACAGGAACAGGTATGGGTGTGGACGTGATCATGGACATACGTGTAGACCTAAACACATTGCATTCATTCTACAAAGAAGGCAGAGAGGGAAAGATAGAATGTCGTTTCTGGTAGCAAAGGCTTCTCAGGGATATATCGTTAGAACAATGGGACTTAGACGCTTCCCCCTACAGACCCAGCAGCCCCAGGCCCACTCTCAGCGTGGTCCTGGCTGCGGCCCCCAGCCACGGCCCCACGAAGTGAGCGTGTCTTCAAGTCCCACCCGTAACACTTCCTTCCTGCCTGGTCTTGGGCAAGTTTCTTACTCTCTCTGCATCTCAGCTCCACGGCTATGAAATGGGCATAACAACTGCTACCTCACAGAACCGTGATGACCACTACAAAGGAATGTCATGAGTAGTGGCCGATGCATTGCCTGAAATCTGGTCAAAGGAGGGACACTCAATAAATGGTGTTCGTTAGGAATATTATCATTATCATTGGTATCGTTGTCATCATCATCATCATCATCATCATCTTCAGTCATCTTTGCATTTAACATGCATCTGCAAAATCCAAAGGGGTTCTTTGCCATTGGGAAGCACAGCTGAGGGTACCAAGATGCTAAAATAGGACTCTCTTCCTGTCTCAGTTTCAACCGAGGCTCCAAGGAAGTACGGACCAATAGGTACACTCTTGAATTGGTTTAAGTCCTTAAAGTGCCTCTACCAGGAGAGGCTGCGACCGAGAGGGAGCCAGCAGACATTGCCACTTTGGAGAACGGGCTGCACGTCCCGCAGTCAGTGGACAGAGCTGGCGTGAGTGCTGCCCGTGGTGCCAAGCGGACCGTGTGGAGGGAGAGTCAACCTGGAGTCTTCAGATATCCTCCTGGGCAAAGGGTCGGCTATTTTATTCCACCCAGCCTTTTGGAAATCCCGTCCAAGTAGTCAAAGTTTTAGCACCCCCGTTTGGAAGGTGGGGATGTTTGGACTGATTGCTCTTGGCCCTTAGCCACAACTCAGAAAGTCCCGTTTTATCACTTATTACACTAGAATGAGTGAAGAATAAGTGGGTTTATGTCATGGCAGGAATGCCTGCATTTTAATAACCCAGAAATACAGTGACCCATCAGATGACAAATGATATATAGATACAGGGCCGCTCTAGTATGTACCACACGTGTCCCTCATCACTGCTGCTGTGGTGAAGGCCAGAATAAACTAAGAAATGCAGAAGACTAGGTTGCATTCTCCGGCTGATGCCCACTTGCTGGGGTCTCTGAGCAGAGCGGACAACCTCTCTGGTCCTTGATTTCTCAGCTACAGCAATAGTGGCAGCTGCCTTGCCAGGCGATTGGGAGGACAGCAGCATGAGAATGAGCTCTGTAAAGTGGCAGATCCCTGTGGACACATCACTGTGCAGATATGAACCGCTATTCTTTAGCATGTTATGTCCACAACTGTTGTGGCTGGAGACCTGGTCATTGCAAGAGTCTCAGAAGGTACTGCGCTCCTGAGTGCATTCTTCCTCTACAAACAAATGAAAACATCTGCTCTGGGAAGGGTTTCCACAGAGGGAGTTAGAGACCTCTAAGGTCCGAGAAGGAGGGAAGGATTTACCTTTGACTAGTCTCCGTGCTGGACGGGTGCTTGCCTCATAGCTGACCCTGTACACGTTTATTGAGCTGAATGAGCATCCATCCTTTGCCAGCTGACCTAGAAACATGCTCCCTCTCTCTGTTTTACTAAATACATGGGTCACACGAGCCCAGGGGTCCCTGTCCGCAGCCCCCAGCGAGTAGGCTGCAGGTCATGCGCTCTCAGCCCCAGGCTGATCTGGGGAGGAAACCTGACCCTCGGGAGACCATCCAGATGCCAGCCAGGCACCCGTGCGTCACACGGGGCTCTGTCCAGCGAGACCTGGTTCAGACCAGAAATGCTGTTCTGAGAACTTAGAACTGGGGAGCCACGCTGCCAGCGGAGGCGGATCGTTGGGTGTAGAGAGGTCATGGTGCGGAGTGATGAGGTCATGGCCACAGCCCCCCAGAGCAGTGACAGTGCAGGCGCCATAAGGAGAATCAAGTGGACTCCAGAGGGGAAAAAAGACGAGAGAGACCACAGGGCCCCGGCAAAGGAGAAAGAGAGTGTTCCTTCCCAGTTCTCAATCTAGATTTCTCAAGGCACCTTCCTTCTCTCCCTGGGCTCTGAGACTATCTTATTTATAATCATAGTTAATGATAAAGTATCAGTATTCTCTATTATTGAGAATAATCTTAAAATATAATTCCTATTAACTTGAACTAGTTTAAGTAGACAGGTATGCCTCAAACTCCAAAGAGCCTTGATGAAAGCAGCTGCCCATGTGAGCACCACCTCAAAGGAGAGTCGTCCGGTCTTCAGAGAAGGGGATTGTGGGAATGATAACCAGCCGAGAAATCCACGCCGGGCACCCGGAAGGTGGGTAGACCAGTGAGCCAGGCTGAGTGCCATTTCCACAGGGAACAGCAGACACCTCCACTGGACAGACTCTGGAGAGCCTGGCGAGATCATTGCCTGGAGGACAGCGATGTCCTTGGCCCCTTGTGCTGACACGTGGATGTTCTTCCCCAAATGGAGCTTAATTCTGTGGGAGGGTTGGGCTTCAGATGCAAGCACTATCGACTCATTTCATGTCCCCAAAGGAAATGCTCTGGACTCGCTATCTTAGCACGGCCCAGCCAGAGACCAAATGACTATTTCTGTCCTCTTGCATAACGTAGATTTCTTAATGGCCATTACACAAAAGCCAAACGTTGCAAGAAGACAGTATAAGAAGGTATAATGGGCCCTGGCTGGCATAGCTCAGTGGATTGAGCGCAGGCTGCGAACCAAAGTGTCGCAGGTTCCATTCCCAGTCAGGGCACCTGCCTGGGTTGCAGGCCACGGCCCCCAGCAACCGCACATTGATGTTTCTCTCTCTCTCTCTTTCTCCCTCCCTTTTCTCTCTAAAAATAAATAAATAAAATCTTAAAAAAAAAGAAGGTATGATGGAACCTGCTGCTATTTTCTGCCTAGCTTCTCACGCCTAACCAGTCTACTAGAAGCTGCGTTCCTTTTCTTTGGGACACCCGTTCCATGAGGTTTGGATGGGCTGAAAAATCCCAGATATTTGCAGCCTCCTATCCCCTGGCGTAGTTCGCCAGCCAAACCGGGTATTAGCGAATCTCATCCCAGTGGCCAATGGGGTAGGGGAGGGGGTGGGATTAACACAAACCAGCCAATCTTATTCCATGCCTGGAATTTTCACAAAGATACCAGAGAAAAAGTGTGTATCTTTTTATTCTGGAGTGATTACATTAGGATAAGATAAACTTGGAACTGCCTGTGACCGTGACTGTCTCCTTCCGCACTCCTTCACTGTAGGAGGGAACTCATTTGCTGCAGAAGAAAACAAAACCAAAATGGAGAGAGAGGCAGAAAAACAGACAGAGGGAGAGAGAGAAACTGTTCAAATCTTTATTGTCTTGAAACCATATCCATCTTTGAACCTCACTGTTAGACGAGCCAATAAATTACCTTTTGCTTCTTTTTTTTTTTTCCTACAATCGTGTTTCTGCCACTTGCAGCCCAGACACCGTCTGAGGGAGAGCCTGAGAGCACTTGAAGGAGGGGAGCCAGGGTCGCAGGGGTGCCTGGGCGTGGCATTCTCACTGAGAGCACAGTGACGATTCCAGACCAGTCCCCACCCCAGCCCTGTCACCCAGCCCTCCCCACAACACGAGGAGTGCGGGCCAATGCTTTCCACGGCACTTTGTTAAACGGGGTGACGTGAAAAAAATACTCTCATGGTTGAAATAATTATTGAGTGAAATATCGAGTTATTAAAGAAAAGTATTCTACTTTTTTTTATTAGTATCACAGGATTTCTCAGAGCCTTCAATGTGCTCACCATACCATGGGCCTCTCCAAAAGAAAAATACCGTATTAAGGGTCCCACTTCAAAAACAAAAAGAAGAAGACCGCTTTGAGCACGCTGATCAGGGGCTTGTTTCTGGGCCAGTTCCGACTTCCATTCACACCCCATCTAAGTTCCGACACACTCCATCCATTCCTTGTGACAATTTGTGCTGCGTGCCAGGCTGGCGTTAGTGAGGAAGAGGAGGCAAGAGAACCCGGGAGGGAAGGCGTGGCATTGGAGTGGAGGGCGGCATTCTTCTGCTCCTTCCTCTGCAGTTACTTCCAGTTTAGCAACTCAGGAATCTCCGTGCGCCTGCCGTATGCCAAGCACCGCGTAACGTGCTGGTGATACAGAAAGAAACGGGACACAATGCCCATGCCCAGGAAGATAAAGACACAGGTGGCCACCATCAGGAGGGGTTAGGGGAAGCTCCTTGGAAAGGAAGATCCCCCCCCCAATATCAGGAAAGGGGAGGAGGGCACTTGGAGTTTATGTGACGTACAACCCAGCCCACCCCCGAGCCATCCTACCTTGAGGACTGACCAGCCACAGTGTCTGCCGCTGCCCCTTCCGCTGGCCTTCGAAAAGCCACGTGGTTCCATGCCGCTACGGAACAGCGATCAGGGGAAGTAATTGACATAGATTAAGCTATGGGCAGGCTGTATAGATCATGGGCCCCGATCTAATTCCTGCCCGGTCCACTCAATTACACAGGAGCTCCTTACTGGAGAGGCAGGTGCAGTTACTGTAAATAAGTTCAAGTTTGGGCACGGATGTCATTGGGTAACTGCATTTGCCCTGCCTGGGTGATACATAAGGAAGCCATCAGCGGTACGGTTGTTGTGTGCACGGAGACTTGGCGAGCCTCCTCCGGACAGCTGGTATCCAGGTGACCTAAGGGTGGCCTCACGGAGAAAACCCACGTAGTGTGCCCTTGAGTCACGGTGCTAAATTTTAAATGGATAGGGAAATATGCAGAGAAAAAAATAAGTGGTTGCGGCCCCGCCAACGGGGCCATGAGACAGGCCTGTGGGGCAGTGAGCCAGGCTGGGCACCAGTGAACACAAGTTTGGGGTCAAGAGTCATATTAGTGCCATGAGGGAGGGTGGTTTCTAGCTGTGCAACCACAGGCCAGTCATTTAACCTCTCTGAGCCTCACTTTCCACACCCGAGAACGGGATTCATCATGCATTCCCATGCCGCAGAGCCACGGTGGGTCTGAAGCGGGAGAGAAGATGTGGAGTCCTTTGTATCTGGACATTGGTGAGCTGGTACTGCGAGCAAGGCTTGGGAAAGGTGGCGCGAGATGGGGAGATTTGGCTGGATTCGGTTATGAGACTGCGGGGGGACGGTGCGGAATCATCAAATCATCAAGACCGTTCTGACCCAGAGCACAAACTTCCAGTTCTCAGATGAATACGTTGCGAGGATCCACTGAACGGCGTGGTGGCTCGAGTTAATGCTACTGTACTCTGCGCTTGAAAGTTACGAAGAGCGTGGACCTTAAATGTTCTCAACATGACAACGTGATGGCGATCAGGGGTAGAAGCTGTCACTTTCCCAAGGTTTGCAGCCAGTAAGCACCACGCGAAGCTGTAAACACTGATGGATTTGGGTCTCAGATCCGTGCCCCAGTGTCTCCCACTTCCTCTTCTATGTCTGATCAACTTGCAAGAATCGAAGGGGAATTTGGCATAAAGAAAATATGCCATATACATAGCATGAAATATTACTCAGCCTTCAAAAAGGACCTCCTGCCACATGCGGCAACACGGATAAACCTGGAGGACACTGTGCTCAGGGAAATGGCCCAGTCACAGAAGGACACATATTACATGATTGAATTTACATGTGGAATCTAAAATAGCCCAACTCACAGAGGCAGAGAATGCCACGGTGCTTACCGGGGGCCAGGAGCAAGGGGATGGGGGACTATTGCTCCCGATGGATAAAGTTTCAGTTATGCCAGATGAAGAATAAATCTGAGAGGTCTCCTGCACAACATCACGCCTGTAGTCCGTGCCTGTGGACACTTCAAAATGCATTACAAGTCATGCTAGGTGTTCTCACCAAAATGTTAAAAGAGGGCTATAGCCTCCCAAAGGAATAAGTGTTGAACCTAGTGGCAAAATGTTCAACTTTGCTAAACCTTAGTCCCTTCGACTGTTAACTGAGTAGTTACCTTCACAGGTCCTGTGAGGCTGGAATGGCATAACCCATGCAAAGTGTCCAGCATCGTGCCTGGAACGTACTAAAAGCCCAATGAATGTTCGTTGTTATCATTGTCCTCATCAGCAGCAGCAGCATCCTCATCCCTCCAGCACTGGCCAAGGCTGCCAAGAACTCACGCTCTCTCCTCACACCCTCCCTCGCACAGCGAGCCCTGCCAGCCAGCTAAAGCGAAAAGTCTGACGGGCAAGTCGAGTTCTCCATCCCCACCCTGGGAGAAGAAATATTCCATACACGTCACCATCTAATAAAACATTCAGGGGACCCCAGGGGGCTGAAAACTCTTCAAACTGAAACTCATGAAAGCAAGCGATGATTATCATCTCTAGCAACAGTCCAGTCACCACGTCAACCCTGTTCTAATTCTTAGAAGGAACAAAGCTCGAATCAAGTTCCAGCAAGCCCGCTGGGACCATCTCTATTGATAGATAGGTAGATAGATAGATACTCGGGTGCCGTGATGTGACGCATTCCCTTCACATTTGACAGTTTGCTGCGGGATCATAGAGAGGGTGCTTTTTCAGAAATCCTGGAGGGCTTCACCGGTTTTCCCGAGGGCCCCTCTTAATCCTTTGATACACAAATCATTCTCGTTTGAAGCACCTGTCGTGTCAACGGGCCCGATGCTACCGCATTCTCATCCATCAAATGCTTTGCTTGTAATTAGAGCTGCTCGCCAGCAGAATTTCCATCCACTCTGTGAAATGCTGCATCTTTTGCAAGATTTGCAATTCCGCTTTGCACCCCGTTTGCATTGTGTTTGCATGGTACGGTCAGACACCTAGCACATCTGGCGGTCCAGGAGGGAGTGTCCAGCAAAGGTGTTTGTGCACTGGTGGGCGGTTACACTTTTGTAAAGTGGGTGGGGTGAGCAATCTAGGGAGGGAAAATGTGTCTAAGTGATGACTGATTGGTAATTATTTTCATAGCGTGACAATAGTGGCTTCTCTACCTAACGCTTCACCACGTAGGCTTAGACGATGCATTCCCAGTGAATGGGATCTCCTAAACTCTGGTTCTAACCCTTGGGTGCCCAGGGTTTCATCGGGTGTTTGCTGCCATTAATCCTCTCGGTGTGAGCGGCACTGAGTGAGTTTCACAAAAACAAAGATTTCTTAACTAAACCCTTCAGACCCTTGAGCTCTCATGCTTACTTTTTAGTTCAGATGAATGACTGAGTTCAGACTTGCTTGAATGGTGTAAATGTCAAAAAATGGCTTTAGTGATCATCTCAGCAATAATCCCTCATATAGTCATGCATCACATAATGATGTTTCAGCCAATGGCAGACTGCACAGGCTATGGTGGTATACCATATAGACTAGATGTGTAGTAGGCCATACCACCTAGGCTGTGTACGTACGTACACTCTATAATGTTCACACAGCAAACCCACCCAACGATGCATTTTTAACCCACAAGTGCATTTCTCAGAACATGTCTTCATCTTTAAGGGCCATGACTACAGCTGACGAGCACTGCACATAATGACAAAGAGTGTTTACAGGCACGGGGTCTTCATTACACAACAATTTGTTATTCATTTCTAACACGCTAATGAAGGTATTTGAAAGCAAAAACTTGTTTATAATATAAAAATTCAGAAGGGAATTGCCACATATAAAAGAAATTCCCCTTCAAACCTCATTCTCCACATAAGTGACTCGTTTTGTGACTTGGAGCAAATCATTTTGGTGTCTCTTGCATAAATTGAACACAAAATTAGCCCAAGTTGAAATCTGCATGTTAGCCAAGGTAAAACATGGTAAAGATTTCCAAGGAGAACCACACAATTTTCACTCGATATCAGTTTTCCTTTTCTATTGTATTGGTAGAATAATTGGATTGTAGCTACAATGCCTATTTCCAGCCTCCCTTGCAGCTAGGTGGGACTATATGATTATTCTCTGGCCAATGGGGCAGATAAAAATGTGTTCAATTTCCTGGTCTTGCCCTTAGAATGAAGGGACATTTCTTTACTGCCTTCCTTTTCCTTTTTCCACCAGCTAAACCTGGTGGTGAAACACCTAGAAAGGTGTTGACAAAGAAAACGCACCAAAGATGATGAAGAAAAAAGGCAGAAGAAACCTGAGCTGCTAAAAATTCCAAGGTTCACAGCTGTCATGCCAGCCAGAATGGGCTCTTATGTGCAAGGGGAGTGAGTATCCACCTCATTCATGCTATAGTTCTCTAGGGTTGTTCCTCAAGCATTGAACCATACCCTACATAACATAGTGTCATTTTCCTTTCATCTGCTACACAATTAAATATACTTTCATTATGCAACTCCCATGTACAAGACAAGTAAATTAGAGGCAGTATCAAGGAGTGGCTAGAAACACGGGTTCTGAAACCAGATTAACTTTCTCCAAATCTGGCTCTACCACTTCCGGGTAAAGTGTTAAGTGAAAATAACAGAGGACAACTTATCTAAACCTTGAATTTCTAATCTATAAACTGGACATAATAAGAATAGATACTTCATGGGATTAATGTAAGTTTTCATGATATAAAGCTTAATCAGATAATCTGTGGAAAGCATTTAGTGTATCATACCAAACATTCAATACCTGCTAGTTCTTCTTATTAAAGAGAAAACTGTTTTCAGGGCTGGAAGAAGCCCCAGTGTTGAGTCCAGTTTGGGGATCTGAAGCTAAAGTGATGCCACTAGGGGCTTGTTCATCCAAGTCTTTACTCATCCACTAAGTGAATTTCCTTCTGAAATGGAAACTTGCTTTCTTTTTCTCATAGAAAGTTCCCAAATTTTCAAATAAAGAAAAAAAATGGAAAGACCATGACCTCTCACCCTTTTTGATGCACTTTTGATTTGGGCGATGGGTGTCAAGAGTAGGGGGTAGGGCCAGGCAGTAGTCGGCGACCCCATCTTTCCAAGATAGCAGAATGGTGCTGCTCCCTTTCACCAGTTGTTCCAGCCCTGTGCCAAATCACAGGGAACTACATTTCCCAAGCTCCTTTGCCTTCTAGCTTCCTGTCAGGCTCAGCCAATTGGGAGGCACTGGTGAAAGATTGAAGGGAGAGGGGAGGAAGCAGCCAAGATATTCCTCACCCCACCCACCTATCAGCTGTGGCAGCAGCTACAGCTACTCCACGACTTAGGTTCCACCTGGAGGCCCTGGCCCCTGGGCTCTGGTAATAGAAGCTCCTCTTTTCGTCCCTGTTCCCCCAGGGGATAGGAGTGATTCCTGCTATTGGAATCTCTGAGTTTCCCCACTTTCTCCTGTTTGCCCCCTTGGCTCTTCCATCGCCTGGGAACTCAATTCCCAGCATTAAATTCTCTCTGCTTGAGGGACCTTACGATGTCTGCCTTCAGTCCAGACCCTGACAGACACAGCACGGGAAAGCCAATGCCGAACACTCTGCCCTCGTGTGCTGGAGATCCCGTGCACCTCTGGTGAATGAATAAACCCTTGGAAGATGCTCACTTAATCCTCTGAACTCAGTCCTCTGAGCACTCTGACCAGCTGGGAGGCTACAAACACCCCTCCCAAGAGACTCTCGGGTCTGCTCGCAAAGGCTCCCGGCTGGCTAAACCACTGAATATATCAAAACATTTGACTCTCAAAACCCCGTTTCTAGTCTGGCCCCCACAAGTAGCACATCTCATGCCCTCTCAGTCCCTGAGCTCCCAAAGGCAGTGAAGACTTCTTTCTGCTGGAGACCTTCTCACGCATGGTGGGCAGACTCAGCCGAGAGCAGGAAAGATGAGGGGCCGGAGGAGGATCGCGGGTCGAACAACAGCACAACTTCTCTGAGAAGCTGCTTATCTTCCACCGATCCCCATGACACGGCGGGGGATTAGCATAGTGCTTTTAATATTTGTAAATATCTGTTTGGCCCCAAGACTTCTCTCCCCTGGAGACAGCTAATAATCCAAGCTGCCCGAGTTTATTCCTCCGGCCAAGGCACATTCCAGGGTCTGATTACGTTGCTGTGTTTTTATGAAAAAAGAAGAGAAGGAGGAGAGAGCAAGGAGTCGGGGAAGTGACGGGCGAGTCCCAGCTGAAAGTAGGAATGTTTGTTTGCCAGGGTGCAGAGCCGGAACTGGGGCTGACGTGGGAATCTGTGCCAGCTCTCCCCCTGGGACAGCAACCGCCCTCGGCCGGGGGCTCCAGACTTTTAGGCACATCCAGTTAAGCAGGTGGCCACTTTACCAGGCAGCCACACAAAACCTGGACGTGATAACTAGGTGTGGAAGGACCTAACTCTCTCGAAGGAAAAGAGGAACTGCCAGGCACCTGTGACCGTGGACCGCACCCCGATGAGCAAGGCGAGCTTTTCATCTGGTTGATGTTTGACACTTAAGAAGCCCAGGGCCCGGGCGGTGAGGGGGTTTCCCCAAGGTCACAGCTAACGCGTGTCCAAGGTCCCACCCGTGTTCATGCCCCCTTTCTAAGATGACACATTTCCTCCAGTATGGGTGCCCTGGAGTTTTCCTTGGAGGCTATTTGACTTGTCTTATTCATTGATTTCAGTTTCCTGTGTTCGTTTGGTTTCTTCCAGGCCAATAAGCCCACATCCCTTTTTCTGTGATGACGCTACAACTACAATCATAGATTTTCAGCCTTGGAGGTGGCGATGAAGTTCAACCCACTCCGTACTAATGAGAGCAACGTTCACTATTTACCGAGCACCAACTACATGCTGGGTGCATTGCTGTAGACACTGTTATCTCTCTGATTTCACATGGTGGCCTTGACCCAAGGGCTCCCCAGAAAGCTAATCTCACAATTTACTCACTCCATAAATTAAAGATCCCACGTTCCAAGAATTTGCAAAAAAAATGACCCACTAGGTCTTTCTCAGGGCGGAAAAATATCACAATGTAAACACGAGCCTATAATAGACCCTGGGAGATCCTGCTGGTAAGAAAAGCAGTGCGTTTTATTTTTTTAAACAAGCTGTTTCCCGAACTTCTGTCCATAGAATCCTTACTTCCTGAAGCCCAATGAGCATCCTGCTCCCTTTATAATCAGTGGGAATCTCAGTCTTGTGTTAATTAATATTCCCTGGCAAATTGAACTCAGATGAAGAAGGCCTCTAGCGCCATAGAGTTTTTTAGCAGACTTATTTATAAGGAGCTGCTTCATGCTGCCCTTCGCTGGAGAAAGCACAGGTGAGAATCATCCGCTGTGTTAAGAGGTTTAAGACTGCAACGAAGTTGAAGTTTCGAGGGGACGGGTGGAATATCTTCAAACACGCCCCTGACTCCTCGCCCGAGCCCCAGTCAGCCTCAGATGCATCACGGTCAACAGTTAAACAACTACAAAGGTGAAGGCTGACCCTGAGCGTCCTGCCCATCCTTCTCCGTGTCCATGGGAGATGTTATCTGCGAGGAGTAAACAGGCCCGCCCCCGAAGTCTCGGCCACCCCGGTGTGATGTCAAACAGCTGCCCCAGGCCTCCGGGCAGCTCCCACCTCTCTCCCCCTGCACTTAGAACAAGTCAGGCTTCTGGGGGAAGGGGGTGCAGGGGAGAGGGGGGAGCCTTCCCTTTGAAGTTCAAGGGAGCGTCAGATATGGTACGTGTGGGAAGGGACACGGAAATCCGTGTCTCGTGGAGCCCTCTTTTCTGCGAGATCTGAATGTTTCGGAAGAGACGTACAGTTCAGCAATTCCAATAACCACAGCAACCGTAGTGACCCACAGGGTATCTATAAAGCGCTTAGTAGTGTCAAACATCAGCACCGAGTACCCTTGTTTAAGTGTGTACTAGAAGGTAAGAGCTGCAATGGGTCCCTTCTTACAGACGGGGGGACTGAGGCTCCAGGAGGCTGAGCGACACGCCCAAGGGTGGGGGCAGGTTGTAGTTTAGTTCAGGATGATTTCTTAGTTCCCAAGGTGGGGCGAGAGCAGGTTTCTTCGCTGACCAAGAGGCAGCCACTGGGATCTTCAAGGGTCCTCCTTACCCTGGAGGCACAGGCTTGGCAGTTACGAGGGGAGGGAAGGAAGCTCCCCTGTCACTTGTACCTGCCCAAGGGGCAAAGGGCACACGCTGATGGCAGGGAGGGTGGACTGTGTCCCAGCAGCTGCAAGTCCCCACGGAGTGTGATTTTACTTCATCTGCTCGTGGAGGGGAAGCCAGGTGTGACCGGGGCCGTAACAAAGACACCGAACACCCGGGCAAGATCTGGGAAACAGGGCGGGACCTCCAAAAGTGGGGCAGAGAGCAGAGAGCACTAGACAGGGTCACTGTGCGTCTGCTGTCTGGGAAACGGCCCCTCTTCCTTGCGTCCCAACACGTGCCACCTCAAGCGGCCCAGGAGAGGGCTAGATGCCAGCTGCAACGTCTTTCACGGTGCACCCCATTCTTTCCACAGCACCCCATTAGAAGCACGGGTCCGCCCCGTTCAGTAAGGGAGGGGGCCGCACAAAAACACGGGCGCCAAGAGCAACAGCCATCGAATGCCGTCTCGGAGGGAGCCTGCGACAAGCAGCCACCCTGGGCCACACATGGTATTGGGTTTCTGAACAACACAGGGCCCCCAGTCTAGCGGGGTGACAGGCGTTCCTTACACAACCGCACAAAGGAATGTGTGATTGTGCACGGGACCCGGGTCCGGGCGACCACTCGCACGACTCCGAGTGTGGAACAGAAAAGGCCGCGCCCTGCTGGGAAGCGGTGCCCGGGGTTCTGGTCTATTGTCGTTTGTTTCCTATGGGTCTGAGTCTCGCCTAAAAAGTGGGGACGCCGTCGCAAGGATACAAAGATGTTGGGCACACGCCAAGACATGGCTGTTTCCTGAGTGACTGGATCCGAAATCCAACATCTCCGAACATTTCAGGAGAGTATTTTGGTGCAGGCAGATTTGTGAGGCCGCCTTTGCTTATGTTTTCATCAGCTCTGACAGACGTTCTATGAATTCATTCAACAAACATTTGTTGAGCATCTACTATGTGCTCCAGCCCTTACTCCCCTGTGCTAGGCACTGGCAACACATCAGTGAAAAGGACAAACACACATGCCTACCCACATGGACTTTATGATCGACTGTGTGGCCAGCATGTGGGAGAAGGTGGCACCCGTCCAACCTGGCCCCACGTTTCACTGAGGGTATCCTGGCATAGAGGTGGAACCCCTTTACTGCTCTGCATGTTAACCAAAACTGATCAGGAACTCCAGGAAAGCAAGAAATCTGAACAAATCACCTTGCCCCCACGGCAGCCAGGGGCCAGGGGAGTGCCTGGGCGGGGGCGCCTCAGGGCAGTGGGCAGGCCCCCTGGTATTTGACCACCTGTGAACGGGGACTGCACCCCAGCTTCACGTCGGCCCTGGCTGCAGCTCCTGCTGGGCCCCGCTCTTGTTTCCCCATCTCCTCTCCACGGATGCCAAGCCACTGGACACCTCCAACCTCAAATTTAAAAAAATGAAGCTCCTGGAATCTACTTACAGGGAAAGTGCTCACTGATCCCTGCAACGGGCTGAAGTGTGTCCTCCCCCAAAAATAGGTTGGAGTCCGAACTCCCAGTACCGGTGAACGTGGCCTTCTTCAGAAAAAGGGTCATTGCAGATGTCATCAGGTTCAGGTGAGGTCATTCTGGGGTGGGACCGGACCTAACTCAGTATGACTGGTATATAAAGATAACAAGAGGGAACACAGACGGAGGTGCACACGCAGGGGAGAAGGCCACGTGGAGAGGGAGACCGAGGCCGGAGTGATGTATCTACAAGCCAAAGGATGACCAGGATGGCCGGCTGCCCCTGAAACCTGGATGAGGCAAGGACAGGATTTTCCCCTGGAAACCTCAGAGGGCGCAGGGCCCTGCCAACACCTGGGTTTCAGACTTCCGGCCCCCAGACGTGTGGGGGCATCCACTTCCAACGTCTCCAGCCACCCAGCGTATGGGCCTTCGTTTCAGCAGGCCTAGGAAACTAACACACAGATTGGGGGTGGGGAGGAACTTCGGATGCATTTCTCTCTCTCCCACCACTCCCATTTTACTGACGAGCAAACAGAGGAGACCAGAGAGAGGAAGTCACCTGCCCAAGGTCACCAAGAAAATGGGGCCAAGCCGGGCCCCATCCCTCAACCCAGGGCTTGGATGAAAGAGCATTTTCCTCGTTGTCACCAGGCCACCATCCGTCTATGTGCTGTTATCACGTATTACTTCTGCAAAAAAGGAGTGGCTCTCAAGGGTTGTGTGAGTCTTCCAATGCCGGCGGGCGGTCTGGGCTTGCTGGCTTTGCGAGAGAACGGCTGACCGAGCCGCGGGCACTGTGGGGTAGCGGGCCAGCCCGCGCTGTGAAACGAGCCGTGAGCGCAGTGACAAATGGCTCCGGGAACAGGGCTGGCACCGGCTGGGGAGGTGGACCAGAAAACCACAGCCTGTCGAGAACGTCCGCAAGCGCCTTGCGGTTTCCTAATGCAGCTCTCTGTGCTCTCCGCCGCCAGGGTGCCGCTGCGCCCGGGGGCACTTTCCAAGCCCGCCCATCGTGTCTTAGAAAGGGGGAAGGGGGGCCGAGGGGAAGGAGAGGAGGAGGCAGAGTTTCTCCTGAAAGCCTCACAGATGCCGTTTCAGGACATGCAGTGAGAGCCTTGTATCCCGGCTCTGACTCCAAGGTGCATACTGTCCTCAATGCATTTCTTGACTGAGGCAACGCTGGTGAAAACCACTAGACAACGCGTGTCAGGGGTAGGGCATTAGCATTCAGCGTCTGTGTACGCTGTAGCATGCTCAGTGCCACCAAAAGCCCAGTTTCCATCTGTCACCGAGTATTTGACCCCCTCGCCCCGTCTGGTCTCGCTCCCACCTCCCTCTCCCTGGGGCGGCCACCACTCCGCTTTCTGTACCCACGAGTTTGCTTTCACTTTGTTCGGAGTGTTTGGCTGCTTCCTTTCCGTCTCCTAGGAAGCCATACTGGCTCTGTCCCTTTCCGTCTTGCTTATTTCACGCAGCAACGTACTCTCAAGACCCGTGGTGCTGCACATGGCATTGTTTCGTTGTTTTTATGGCCGAGCAGCGTTCCACAGGTGTCTGTGTCCCATCTTCTTTGTTCAGTCATCCGCTGATGGACAGAGAGAAGCTGCTTCTGTATCTGGGCTATTGTCCGTAATGTTGGACTGGACCTATGGATGCACGTATCTACTCAAATTAGTGTTTTCCTGTTCTCTGGATAAGTCACAGGTGAATAATGTTTGACATGCCCAGAGAGGGTGATCTGGGTGACACCCAGTGACAGAAGCAGGATCTAGGGGCCAGAGCCAGATGGCACGCAACCAGAGCCCTGAGTCAGCCCCTTGCAGGGGGCTTCTCCGGGGGTGGGCACCCAGGCTGAGTACTCACCATGGCCTCCCTTCCCTTCCAGCCATGATATCGACCTTAAAAAAATGCGACGGCATGAACCTACAGGCCGCCCTTGCAGCCTGAGCCTCTGGTTCAAGATGCCGTTCTGATCCAGGACAACCCAGAGGGCCCCTCGGCTGGCGAAAGGAGTGCAGTGGGCTAAGGCTGACCCTGACTTTGAAGTCAAGAAAGAACTGAGTTCCGATCCCGGCTCGGTTGCTCATCTGCTGTGGAGCAAAGTCACGCCACCCCTTGAACTTCAGATCCTTCACTTGCAAAACGGGATGGCCATCCCTTCCGGGAAGGGTTATAAAGTACCGCCCAGGGCTTCCACTTGGACCGTGAAGTCAGACAGTCGGTGGACACAGATCCGACCCCCCACCCCCACTTGCCACTGGGGATCCTTTGGGAAGACTCTCAACTCTCTGTGGCTCAGCACATCCCCAGCAGGGACCATCGGCGGCCGTCCACGGTGCGGACACACTCACACCCTCTCTGCACCATTCCCATGCAAGCCAACCCAATGGCTTCCAACTGCCAGCACCTACCATTCTTTGCCTGGGGGGTTTCTGTGTCACCAGCACACTTGGCTGGCCCGTGGGGCAGGTCGGGAGGGCCAGAAGTTAAGACTTTTCCACCGTGACCGACTAGAATTGACACATAACTACCCCGACTTCCTCACTCTCAGGCGAGACAACTCTGGGTGCATTCTACGCATGCTTCCTACAGGTGTCCCTGGGGACTTCGCCCCAGGTGCCCACGACAGGGATGCTGGCTGCTGACAAGGGTCCCAGGCTGTCGTGTGACTAGCTTCTTCCCTTTCCGGTCTCACCGTCTTCCTTCCTTCAGGAGCTTCCTGGGATGTCCCAGACTAATGTGGCTCATGGCCTGCTCCTGCCAGATCTCAATCTTAGCGCTACCTCCTGGAGTTCCTGGGAGGGTTCAATAGACGCCTGGGTGGAAAGTTCTTAGAGGAACATCTGCCACGTGGTGAGGTCATGATCAGGTTAATCTGACCACTGCAAGGATCGAAATTAGCTGGCGTGGAGTAAGCACCTAAAGCATGGCTGCGCCGTTTCACAAATGTGGAGACTGAGGTTCGGGGGCCACCACATCCCACAACGGGGGGAGTTCAGATGGCAGCCTGACTGGTCCTGCTCCTCATAACCTCTTTCTGGGGGGGAAAGGAGAGGCCAAGCTGTGGCTGTTAGAACAAAGTAGTACATCCACCCTGTGCCTCCCTTCCCTGCTCTGCTCTGCTGAGAGTCCGAGAGCTCGAACAAAGACAGCTTTGGAGCCCCAGGCCCTGCAGATACGGGGCACACAGACACAAAGCCGTGTCTCTGAGTCCTGGCCACTGACCCTTCCCACAGCTATCCATCACCCTGAACGGGGATTTTATGCACCCTCCACGCCAATCACCTCTTCAATTACCTCTCGGGAGGAGGGAGAGGCCCAGTGGCATCTGATGTCACGTTTGATTTAGGGTAAGTCACACCAGAGAGGGCATCTGAGGTTAAAGAACAGGGAATTCTGGGCCTGTTTGTAAATCAACAGGCTTGAGGTTTTCATTATTCACCTTCTTAGAGCATGGGGCAATATGACTCACTGGATCATAAAAGAGATCAAATAGCGTTGTTGCTAATAATTCTTTCCCTGACCCATTCCCTGGCACATTTGGTTTGTAAACAGAGTTTTAATGGCATCCCTTGGACATAATAACATCATTTCTTTATAGCACCTTGGCCGCCTAGCCACTCTTGGCTGTAATCGGGTTTAGGTTTAAATCGGCCTCATTTGTGGGAGCTAATGTTGTTTGGCGTTTCAAGAACTACTTAAGGCCGGGGATAGGGCTCTTTCAGAGCACAGCACTCTGGCGGGGCTGGCCTGGAAGCCACGGCCTTCACCCCGAACCAGCCCCAGGACCCCGAGCTCTGAGATTCAGGATTCCTGCCCCCACCCCCTGGTCTCCGGGGAAGACCTTTGTTCTTCCTGCGAGGGTCCTTGGCGACCTCAAGGTTGGTCTCTAAAAGTGTCGGGAATGTCAAATGAGCTTTCGGCGCCACATATGGTTTTATGGGTAAGACAGGCTTGTTCATTAACTAACCATCGTGCGGAGCCGCTCTGGGTTTGGAGGCAGTGAGAGGGCAGCGTGGCGATGGCGGCGGAGAGCGAGAAAACAGAGCAAGACAGAGCGGCTGTGGAGTCATTAAAGGGATGGAAACTATCCCCCGGGACAGGTTTTCCTAAACTCCAGCCACGTCCGTGCCTCCCCACGATTTAAGCCAGATCCGACTGCTCCTCTTATTAGCATCCACTTTGTGTGTGTTTTTGTTTGTCTAAATGAACTCGCTTTAGACTCTTTTAAATGCTTGCCAGAAATGGGAGGTGACCGTAAAAATACGGGTCCACGATCCCTAAGCCAAAACCCCAGGGCCAGATGTGTTTCAGAATTCAGAAATCCGTGCACTTTTGAAAGGGAGCATGGCGTGGCCACCCCCAGGACTGCGCCCAGGATGAAATACGTTCTGCTTCTGCAGTTCGACATTCACGTTAAGTCTGATTTTTAAAATGCTATCGAGAAGCTCACACTTGCCTGGGTGAAGTATGGTTATTCTATGATTTATGAAAATAAAGATCTATTTTCAGAGAACTTTGGATTTTGGAATTTCACGTTAGGGATTATGAACCTGTACATCAGAGGCAAAACAGTGTGGTTTTATTCCAGCTGCATAAGGTGGCGTGCCTACAGCAACAAGCCAGAGACTTCCGGTCAAGATGGCAGAGTAGGAAGTGCTGTGCTCCCCTCCTCCCACAACCACATCAACGTTGCAACTAAATTATAGAGCAACCACCCTTGAAAACCACCTAAAGACCAGCTGAACAGAGTTCCTGTAACTAAGGATATAAAGAAGCAGCCATGACTAGACTGCATGTTAGATGTCAACTGTAATTGGGGAAAATAAGTTAAAAAAAGAGAGAAAGAGGGGAGTGGGGAGGTGGGCACTGGTTGAAAGAAGATGAAGGATTCATCAAAGAACATGAATGAATGACCCACGGACATGGACAACGGTGTGGGGACTGACTGTGGGAGCAAGGGGTGGGCTGGGTGGAGGGAACAAAGGGGGAAAAACCGATACAACTATAATAGCATAAACAATAAAATATTTTTTAAAAAGAAAGAAGCCCGGAAGTGAGATGTTTCCACATTACAGCACCACCTGGAGCCTTTCTCCTACACACAATGGGAAACAATGGGAGAGAAACAGAAGGACAAGCATTTGCTCAGGGTGGATTTCAATGCTGCCTGACACCAGGCAGGGACTGCAGTGGTGCTTATCACACACGACAGGGCTATGCCTAACTAAAAAGAAGATTTGTAAAGGACACATGGACAATAACAAGGAGGGGTAGAAACAGGGGAGGAAGGTGGAGAGGCCTGGGGTGGTAGGAAGGGGTGGGGAGAAAAGGCAGAAAACTGTACTTGAACAACAATTTTAAAAATGTTAAAAAAAAAAAGAAGGTTCAGTGGTACTAGCTAAACACCATGGCATGAATGTTCAAACCAAAGGGCCTTAAGAAAACATCTATCCCGCAGGTTGTCAAACTTTTTCTGCAAAGGACCAGATAGTAAATGTTTTAAGCTTTTTGAAACATACTGTCTCTGTCGCAATTTGCAACTCTGCTCCTGCAAAAGTGGCAGTAGACAATATGTAAACCAATGGGCATTGTTATGTGCCAATAAAACTTTATTCGTATAAACAAGCTGTGGGCCACAGCATGTGAATCCCTAATCTAATCGAGTCTTTAAGGCGAGGAAATTAGTTCAGAGAAGGAAGTGATTGGCTCAAAGTGGATTAATGGCAGAGGCAGAACCAGAGGCCAGGTCTTTCTATGCTGACAGGCTAATCATATGAAGAAGAGGGAAAAAAATCTCAGTTTCTGCCTTCAACCCTGGGAATAATTTTAAAGGAAAGACTCTAAGAAGTCACTTTCCACATCCAAACAAGATACAGTAGATTTAAAGTTAAGCAGAGGCGGAGGTATGAATGGACTTTTAGAAGAACATACTGAAGGCCAAAGGTCAAACACTGGAAAGGACATAGGAGTATACCTGTGAAAAGTCTAACTCTAGGCATCTTGGGCAGGAAGATCACCAATGGACCTGGGTGGCATTTTTCTGCCCCAAACAAAGGCTGTTTCAAGCTTCCTTATGATTGTACAATAACCTGATCGGCAGAGGAATCTGAGTCGGAAAGACCCCAATCGGAAGGACATTTCTCTACTCCATGCAGCTCAGCAAATATTGATTGAGCTCCAGCTGTGTGCTCACCACTGTGCTGATCCTGTTCAGGATGCAAAAAAGTATAAAATGCGGTCTTTGCCCATCAGAAACCATTTTTCATTCTCAGAAAATAAGGTACGACAGTGATAGAGAACAACTACTTATTTTTTTAAGATTTTATTTATTTATTTTTAGAGAGGGAAGGGAGGGAGATAGAGAGAGAGAAACATCAATGTGCGGTTGCTGGGGGTCATGGCCTACAACCCAGGCATGTGCCCTGACTGGGAATCGAACCTGCGACACTTGGGTTCGCAGCCCGTGCTCAGTCCACTGAGGTATGCCAGCCAGGAGAACAACTACTTATTAAATGCACCCACGAGAAGACAAGGCTCCGAGGTGCCGTGTTCACGGTGAAGAGAAAGGGGATGGACAGAGGAAAGCGGGGACAGTGCCAGGTCTCTCTCCAATCATAACTACATGGGCAAACAGCCTTTGGTAGCTCTGATGGCGTCCCCAAAGCCCATCCATGTCAACGGTAAAGGATGCATTACTTGAGCCTCTTCTCCCAACGTCCTTCCACCCCAGACGATGGTGGTAACAGATACGGGATTCTCTCTCCGATCAGTTCAGGGGAGGGGACTTGAGAAAGATGAGCGAGGGGTACAACAAGGGACATAAGGAGATGGAGAGACCCACAGGCAGAGAAAGAGTTTGAAGAGGAGAGACAGAACAGACAAGGAGGAGGAGAGTAGGGAGAGAGAGAGATAACCCAAGGTGGGTGGAGGAGGGGTGGTGGGGACGCCAGAGGCATCTGTTGCCCTTGGGAAGGCATTGGGGGACTTGACCTGGGAGAGTGGAGTGAGCCCATCTATAACGTAAGATCCCTGTCTTCTACAGCGAAGAAGGCAGAAGTGGCAAAGTGAGCACATCAAGTAAGTGTGGCTGGCGTCTGGAGAGAAAGACGGTGGGTTAGCCTGGGGGCAGCAGGTCGAGAAAGAAGAAAGAGCCCAGAATCCAGAAAGCATGAGAGGGTCCCCCCTTGGACAAGGACCGGCTATGGGGGGGGTCACATGTGTCCATGTTTCTGGATCTAGGAACGTGGTGTCTCCTGGAATGGGAAATCCAAGGAACAAAGCAGAACTCCTCAGGAGTAACAGAAATCACAGAAGCAGCCTTGAAGGAAGATGACGAGAAGAGAAGGAGGAAGAAACCAAACTGCTAGGCACCATCTCATTCAATCCTCCCGACAGCCCCGTGCGGTCGGCATTATATCCCCATTTTACAGATGTAAAAAGGAGCAGGGGACAGCGGGGGCAGTTAAGAGGTTTGCCCAAGGGCACGCGGCGGCAGATCCAAACCCTTTTCCTAGCTCCAAAGCCTGGGACCTTTCCCCCTATCAGAAACGCACCGGCTGAAAGATATTTGCATCCGTGCCTTCTGCCCGGGGCGCTGCCTGTGGAGAAGGAGGGAGGCTGTGGTCTGCTTGTGGATACAAATGAATCCCAGGTCTCTCTGGACACCAGATGCTAGACACCTGGTCTCTGCTTCTAAGCCCAGGCCTTGCCAACAGGTGGGACTTCCAAAAAACAGGGTCAGGAGGGATCCCCGCTTTTATCATGCCAGGAACAGGAAACGGAGTCTGTGTTCAGCCGTCTGAGTCCCGCACAGGCTGCGTGGCGTTGGGGAGAATCAACCCTTCGGGAAGGAAATGAGGCAGCGCAGCCAAGTTCCTAGCATTGGCGCTCGCTCACCTGGCAGCCTCCTGCCACGTGACCCCGGGGAAGAGTCGTCCAATGAAAGCCAGGCTCCCGCTCCCAAGAAGGCTCCCTGGAGGGCAGCCACCCCGGTAAGGGCCGCCGCAGTGAGAGAAAACCCCAGGTAACAGGATAATAACAGCTCCCCTCCACCGCCACTTTCATCTGGAGATCTCAAAGCCACTCAATTAATTTTCTGAACACCCACTGCAACACCGGCCCCAAAGAGAAAGTGTCATTAGCGTGCTTTTATGAGCAAGGAAATGAAGAGGTTAGTTGGCTGGCTCTAAGCCACAGAACAGTTGTAAGGCAGGAGCCAGATTTCGGAGCATCTTCCTCTGATCCCAAGGAGCTGGAGGGAGAAGATTCACTTGGAGAAGGGGCACTGATTACCTCTCTCAGTCATCCGTCCGTCCATCATTCTATCATTCCCTCCTGCCATCCATGTATGCAACCATACAGTCCCACTCACTCATTCATTTGTTCTGCAAGCATCAGTTTGACATCCCGCTACATGCCCCGCATTGTGCAAATGAGGATATCGCTGTGCGGTTCTGATTGGATGGGGCAGGTCTCAGTCTCAGCCCATTGGTCCAAATACAATACCAGGAAGTCCTCTCTAAGTGTTGGTCCAGAAGGCAGGAGCATCACGTGGGGACCTGGCAGCCCCGTCCTGGGCTTTTCCCTGAAACCAATGCGCATGGGAGGCGTCCGTTAGCAACTTGCTGCTAGGTCCTCGTGACGATTTGGGGCCAAGTTAACCACAAGGAGCCCTTCTTACAGACACTTCCTTCTCAAAGTCCACAAGTTACAGTGGAGTGAAGCCATTCTGCGGATCCTCACCTATCCAGCTAGTCCCTTGCACTACGATCCTTGAGCCCCAGCCCACGGCCATGCACCGGCGGAATCACAGCTCTCGACATGGAAGGATGAACCACCAACAAGGAACAAGACCACATTCCCACGCAAAGATGCCGCCGCCACGCAGACCCTCTGCCGTCGCCCGTCAGTCCTGATGTCGGAGCACCGCCAACCCCGGTGACTACTCCCTGAGTCAGCAATCACTGCGGAGGCCGCCAGTGGGAAACACGGAGAATCCTAAACGGGCCTGGCATGTGTCTCTGCCTTAGTAGCCCTTGGCACGTCCCTCCCACCTTTCATCCAGCAAATCTCAAAGAACTCCTCCAAACGCTAATTAATCAGATCCACAACACCCCTGCAATTATTGGGCCCATTCCACACATGAAGAAACAGACATGAAGAGATGCCAATTGAGCAATGAGCTGGTGGCTCCGCCCCCCCCGCCCAGCGACAGGCCCTGGGAAGGGAAAAAAAAAAAAAATGAAGTCCATGAGGCGGGCAGCTGGGCACTGGACAATCAACAGTCTTGCCTCCAGCTTCTCGGGAGAAGAGGAGAGAGGGAGACAGGAGGGAGGCAGCAGAAAGGAGGGCACCGTACAAGCTGCAGAAGAGAGCTGGACGTAGCCGTCTCTAGCCGCAGCACCCCTCCCACAGCGGGTTTCACTAAATGCTTTCCCGAATGACCAGAAAGGTCCCTGGTCCCTCTGTTCTCATGGGCTGGCCCAGGAAATCTCCCTGGCCACACGGGGCTCAGATGGACAGCAGAGTCCAGAGGGCGAAGGCAGCAAAGTAGAGTCAATGCTACCAGGGACTTGCCAAGAAGGAGAAGCCGAACATTCGGGCCTGGTGGGGCTGTCAGTGAGGGAACAGGCGTGTGGAAAACAGAAAACTGGAACGAGAGAAGACTAGCCTTCCCCAAAATACAGGGCGTTTCGAGAATGAAATGGGACAGCGCATGCAAAGCCCTTAGCATGGGGGCCCGCTCCCTCCTGGCAGGTGCCGCGTAAATGCTACAGCGCCTCTTAGTTTTGGAGCGGCAGCTTAGTGTCCTGTTGCTACTGCAGCCTGAGGAAATGTCCCAGGTACATTGAAATGGGGTTGGGGACCATGACGTGGAGCACAGAGGACTTGGGGGGCAGTGGCACTATTCCGTATGATGCTCTAACGGTAGGTCCATGCTGGTACACGTTTGTCCAAGCCCATAGGATAGACACCACCAAGAGGGAGCCCTCATGTAAACTGCGGACTTTGGGTGGCTGGGACGTGTCCGTGTCGGTCTACCCATTGTAACAAGTGCCCCACTCCGGTGGGAATGTTGATCGTGGGGACCTCTGTGCAGGGGAGGTGGGACGTGGGGAGCAGGAGGTATATGAGGAATCTCTATACTTCCACTCAATTTTGCGGTGAGCCTAAAACTTCTCAGAAAAAAAATAGTGTGTTAAGTTTTTAAGGGAGGGGAGTTGAAGGAACAGGTAGGACCTAAGTGAGCTACACTTTCACTCATTCACTGAGCTTTTACTCACTGAAAACCCACCTGTGCCAGGCGTGCACACACATACATAAACAAGGGGGGAGGGCAGAGGGCAGTGGGACTCACACACATGTCCAAATAGACAAATAGGGTGATTCATGGCAAGTACTATGGAGAACATAATAGAGTAATGGGGCAGAGAGTGGGGACCAGGTGGGTTGTCAGGGGGGCTGGGCTTGACTTCTGACACGGTGAACTTGGACCAGAGACCCAAGTGATGAGAAGGAGCTGGTCGTGCAAGAACCAGGAGGAGGGTCTCAGGCAGTGGAAATGGCCTGAGGTCCCGAGACCAGAACAGGTGTGGCAAGCCCAAGGGACTTGTGGGATGAGGGGGGGGAGTCCCGAGGAACTCTCGAGTCAGGTGCTTGTGGCAGCTGCCTTGTTGCCATGGTGACCGCAGGAGCAGACTGGGCACTGGGTTGGGTCTGAGGTAGTGAGAACCGGATGGGGGTTTGGGGAGGAGCAGCTCACTGTAGGAACCTCAAAGCCAATGAATGACTCCAATGAATGTTCAAATTTTGGACACGATGGCTTTCCATACAGGCAAAGGGTCAAAATTAACGCTGCTTCTCGCAGAAATGCAACATGCCACTTGCTCCATTTTAAAGCCTTTATCTAATCTTCCAGTGAAGGACACTTGGGTTGCATCCTTGTCCTGACCACTGGGAATAACACTGCAGTGAACACAGGGGCACTTGTATCTTCCGTGAATAAACGCTTCCAAGTTTTCTGGGTGGATACCAAGAGGAGGGATTGCTGGGTCCTAGGGTAGTTCTAGTCTTAATTTTTTGAGGAGCCTCCGTCCTCTTTTCCAGTTTATATTGCCACCTTTTTCTCCACCACCTCTCCTCCAACACTCGTTATTTATTGGGTGACAGCAGGAGAGCTGACTTGGGATAGTGGGCACACAATGCAACATACACAGGTGACACATCATAGACTTGTCCCCTTGAAATGTGTATAATCTTACTAACCAGTGTCACCCCCATACATTCAATTTTAAAAAGTAAATAAATAAAATAAAACCTAAAACAACCTGAGCAAAGCTGCAGCCCATGAGCTGGGTACCATCTGAGACAGGATACACTGTGGCAGGCATCATGAGGCATTGGCATTTTCAAAGCAAGAAAATGATGTTGGAGCCCTGGCTGGTGTAGCTCAGTGGATTGAGCGCGGGCTGCGAACCAAAGTGCTGCAGGTTCGATTCCCAGTCAGGGTACATGCCTGGGATGCAGGCCATGGCCCCCAGCAACCGCACATTGATCTCTCTCTCTCTCTCTCTCTCTCTCTCTTTCTCCCTCCCTCCCCTCTCTAAAAATAAATTTTAAAAAATCTTTAAAAAAAAAGGAAAAGAAAATGATGTTGGGATGTTATGCTTATTTGGGAATTTTCCCCTCCTTGGGAAAAGTGAGGCGGAAAGGATGATCAAATGCCTAATTAAGAATGAAAATTCATTTAAAAGTAAACTCGCACGTAGCACTGTAGTCACACATCTGTGTAGGGACCGAGGCTAACTAGCAACATGGAAAAATGAAAATGTTTTTGTCTTTGGGTATTAGGATTACAAGTGACTATTATTTTCATTATTCCAATTTTTTTTTAAAAATATCGTCACACCATCTTTCTAATTTAAAGGAAAAAAAGAGTTTAAACATACTCTGGCCAATCTGAATGGCTCCCGGAGATGGATTGGCAGCAAGGGGGCCATTTCACAGCTTGTCCTAATTTTGTTTCATTCCTCTATACCCCAAGGAGGTTGTTCATCATTACCTGGCTACAGAATTGAATAGGTGTGAAATCCAAGCTGATAGCAATACATCACTCCCCATTGAACTTCAAAGCTGAGGCCAAACTGCCTATAAAAATAGTTTTCATGCCGGGCCTTAATCTCTTTCATACATTTTTGCCTCTTTTTTTTTCCCTAAAAGTTTTACCATTCTTTGGGCGAGGACAAGGTGATAGTTATGCAGAGCATGCGTACCCCTCCAAAGCCAGAGTTCCCAAAGTGTTAGTTTTGGTTCATCATGAGGCCAGGCCTGAGCTGCATCAGATAATTTTATCACACCTCTGACTAACAAGGTTCTAAAGCATAAAAACACACACTCACAAAACCACAAAAGGGGCCCCTTACCATGGCTGCGTGGGCAAGTATGTATCAGCTACCTACTAAGGGCAGATCACTGAACTGTATGAGAAGGAATTGCTTCGATGTCCGCCGCCTTAAACCCTTTAAGCTGTGCAACAAAGAATCCAAAAAGAGCCCAGTGTAGTTACCGCCCCGATTGCAACATTCCTTTAGATTTAAAAAAAGGAAAAAAAATCTTTTCTGGGTCCATTTACTACCACTTTCTTGATATTACTAATTTTTATTTTTAACAAGGATACATTCCAGAATACAAGCTTCTGAAACTGGAGAGACATTTTTAGCAAAAGAGAAAGTCAAGATTTCTACATGCAAATGTAGGAACATGTTATAAAGAGTAACAGTAACAGTAACAAACATGTATATAGTGCTTACAATGTGCCAGGCACTTACTCTAAGCAGTTCTGTATTAATTGATTTCATTCTGATGACAATTTTTTTGAGGAAGATAAGCTATCATCTTTTTATGGTTAAAGAAACTGAGGCACAGAGAGGTTAAGCTACTTGCCCAAGGCCACACAGTTATTAAATGGAGGAGGTAGAATTTGAACCCATGTAACCTGGCTCTTATCTAACGATTCTTTTTCATTTCAGAGCACCATTATTATCACTGATGTTGCCGCTGCCAGCACCGTGACTGTTTACAGGGGACCTCTCACACACGCTGCATTTCAGGATAAAGCCGCAGACTGGGCCGCCCAGCAGCCTGCACTGCATTCCTGCTGCCTGAGCCCATTCTTATAAAAGGAGATCCTAGAATGCATTACAACCAATAGGCTAAGACTTGGCCCATCTAGCCAGAACTGCACAGCTATGTCCTCATTTGCATTTTTACTGACCTATCAGAGCATCTCTACAACGCCCACTCAGAATGCATGATTTTGACCAGCCAGAACCAGTGCTATTTGGACCAGTCAGGCAGTGCAAGTTTGGATTCCTCATTTGCATAAAAACCATAAAAATGGACCAATCAGGGACCAGGGCAGGGATTTTTTTTTTCTCTATACAAGTGGGCCTCTTCTCCATCAAGGGGAACACAGTTTAGGTTTCCACTGTTTGCAAACTATTCCCCTGAATAAGTCTCTCCTTTCCCCCCATACCAGGGACTCCTGCTGGTGTTGGGTTGGTGGCAATGCCTTTTTGTCGACGACCATTTATTTCTGTAGCTCGCCTCAGAGTGTTTCTGCACCTGTGTCCTCTCCACCTCGCGGGGTGTGGTAGAGATGGATCGAGCATCAGTCACATCTCCATTTCACTGATGAGAAGAATGGCACCCACGGAGGTTAAATGAAGTTGTACTCCTAACTGGAGAAACTTATGTTGGCCACCCCTAATCCATCTCAGCATTGCAAGGCCTAGGCATGAGATCAATCTTATATAATTAAGTTATAGAAAAATAAATCTCCATTTTCCTGGTGTAAAAAAAAATAAGAAGTGGGAAGGCACTAAATAAATTACACTGACTTCAAACTAAGAAGAAGGAAGACGCAGAAGAAGGATGCTCCCCCCCCCCCCCGGGGGTACCCATTTCCAGACGCGATCCAAAATGGCGGCTGTTTTTAGCAAGCAGAGAGGCGGCGAGCTTACCCTTTAAATGGTCAGTTACAAAGGGTCAGGAGAAAAGGGCTGAGAAGGAGGGTTTGGAGACAGCCTTTATGGAGTGAGTAATTACTGTGTGGAGTGGGCAACTCCTCTGGGAAGCAGGGAAAGTTGTAACCCTGAGCATATTTGAGGAAAAGGGAGACAGGCACTTATAGGAAATAAATGATGTGTTCTTAGGGCGCGAGACAGGCTTCTATGAATTGCAAAGACCTCTGCTTTCTGCAGATGCAGCTTTCAACCCGTGGGTAGGGGCTGGACCCAGGCCGGCTGGGTAAGAGACAGGCCCGCGTGGGGGTCCCCTTCTGTCCCAGTCGGCGTCCGCCCCCTTGAAAGCGTTGCCATCGGCACATCTGAGCCCACGACACTTGCTAGGGCACAAAACCCCCTTCCCAGTCGGCGCTGCCTGTTTTTCCAGTCTCTTGCCCAATGATTTCCACACTCGCACGGATCTGCAGCTGGTTCCCCTCATGCATCATTTCTTTTTCGTTCCTTCACCTTCTTGCTCACTGTAACCACCGCGCCCCCCCACCCCGCCCCACCTCACCTCCACTCGGAATGACCCTTCTCCTCTGTGTGTCTGGCAAAGCCTCATTACTCAAGAAGGCTCGGACTTGTCACCACATCTAAAAAAGTTCTTCTACCATTTCCCAGAGCAAAGGGTGCTCTCTCCCCCGCCCCCTCCCATCCCAGCCCCTTACCACCTCCCTAATTGAGAGTATTGGTGTCGTCAAATTGCACCCGTTCCTTGGTCTGCCTCCCCCCGGCTGAACTGCAAAGTCAGAGAGCAGTCAACTAAGCACAGCGCGAGGAGGAGAACCGACTCTGGGGACAGACCACCCAGGTGACCGCGAGCAAGTGCCTTCGTCTCTCTAAGCCTGGATTTCCCCGTCAGTAAAATGGGGATAACAATAGCGCTTACCTGACACAATGGTGGCTGAAATCAAATGAGACCATGTGTATGCCTACCAGTCATGACGGCCAGTTCACCTCTAAATTCCACGCCTGGCACTGTGATTGGCCCTCGAACACACTTAATAAACATTAAGTAATAGCAGTGCTTCAATAATTAATGGTATGTAATAAATAAATAAGCTTTTAATACTTAAAAATAGTGAGAGCATTCATTTTCAGCATTTATTCCAGCCGAAAATACACGGTCTGGCAGAAGTCATCAGGCTTGTCTGAGTGTGGTTGGGAGGGTAAGGATATGGGTGTCATCATTTATAGTCTGAATTTGAACATCTCACCTAAAATGTCACATGGCGTGCTCGAGTGGGATATTGCTATGTTACAGAATGACACTCTTATGATTTTGTAACAAGGGATTCTGTAACACGAGAGGGGCATTATTTGTGCCTGACCCTGTATTTTTTTTTTTTTTTTTTTTGGTTCCCATGAAAACTTACGGGAAAATAGTATCGAGAGACCTGTCGTAAGTGCGTCAATTCTGCAGCCAGATCACCCGGGTTTAATTCTTGGTTCTGCCGTCATCCGGTTAAATCCCATATCGCCTCCTCTTTCCTTGGCTCTGCTAACATGTTATGGTTAAACAAGCATCTGTGAAACGATTCCTTTCACACACAACACACCAAACTCCAAGCTCCCCACGAAGGCCAAGGCCAGATCTGCCTCATTCCCCCAACAGATCCTCACCGTCTAGCCCCGCCGGCCCCAGAGCGTGCCCGCAGTACACATTAGTTGCATTAGTTCAATGACCACTCGATGGAGCTCCCAGCTGTGGGCTTCTGGGCTCCCCCCCGCCCCCCCCCGCCAACCATCTGACCAGAATTAAGAACATGAACTGGATCCCAGGGGGAGCTTGCCAGACAGCAAAACATGTAGGCATGAAACGCACAGAGCCGAGGCCTTGCTCCCTGGTGTCGCCCCGGGGTCCCACGGAACGCACGTGTGTTGCACATGGAACCCCACTGACGTCACCGGGAATTTCACGGATGGAAGACATGAAGAGGCGGCAGCGGCAAGCACAAGGGGCCAGGAGCGCGCTGCGGGGCGCTGGTCACTGGCCGCCCTTCTGAACGTGGGAGGAAGGGTCGAGAACTTGACCTCGGAAGCCTGAGTCGGTTCCCTAACAGCGGCCTGGGGGGCCCTGCCCCCCCATTCCATCCCGCCTCGCCTCCCGGGCTCTGGCCCCGGCCCCCCACTTCCCTCCCACCAGCCCCCAGACAAAAACAAAAGGCCCATTACGAAGTTATTAGCTGCGTCTCGCGTATCCTGCGGAGTGAGACAACTGCCAACCCCACTTCGACTTAAAATGTTTAACAGATTTGCCCACATCTAATTTCTGTCACTGTGTTTACAGTACAAGGAACCCAGAGAAGAAAGCCGGGGAGGAAAGCCGTAGGGTTGGGGTTGCGGGGGGACAGCGGAGGGGGCAAAAACGAGATGCCAAGCTCCTTCAAAGGGCGACACTCCTCCCCGCGGTCAGCAAACACTCCCTTTCTCCCCAGCCGCCCTGTGAGCACGCTCCAGCGCTCGCCAGAGGTCTGTTTACATCCAACACCATTACCGGCGGAGGAGACAGGCGGAATTAGGGCCTCTGCTCTCTGCTCTCGGCGGCCCTATTACCTCTTCCCTCCCCTCTACCCCCTTTCATCAGACGCCTCCAATATATGAAGGGGTAAAAGCCTTTAATGGGATTTTGAAGATCTTAAAAGCCAGGCGGTTTGTTTAAAAAGGAAAAAGACCAAGAGCGGAGCCGAGCCTGGGATCCCTGGGTCCATTTCTTGAAAAAAAGGGGGCAAACTTTGTTCTATTTTTTCCCATCTGCCAAGTCGAGGGTTGGGTTTGAGGTTTGTCTTGGATGCACGAGGAGACCACACAGAGCTGCCAGGGGACGGTCCCCTTTCCAGGCCGGCCGACGGTTCCGTCCACCGCGCCCCCCAGCCTGGCCCCTCTCCCGCTGCTCTCTCCTGACGCCGTCTCTAGGACCCGCGTTGGCACCAACCTCCCGACCGTGGTTCGCCAAGCCCAACGGTGGCCGAGGGGACAAGGAAAACGGGAGACTCCGTCACGGTCAGGGGAAGCACTGCCTGTTGGCCATCCGAGGGAGTGGGTGTTGGCTTCTCCATTCCCCGAAGCTGGGAACACCCCAGTCACACGTGACCACAGAGTTTGCTTCGGAGAGAGACTGGCTTTTCCGAAGTAATAGTTCTATTTGCTGTTTTCTTTCCATTTCAGTGGCATCGCTGGATTGGCCTTGGCCCGCTTGCGCCCTGTGGGGCCGTAGTCCCCGTGGAGAGCCGTGTGGGGCTGAAGCGTGATTGATCCGCCACGCTGCCCGTGAATGGGATGCCGCGTGGAGGCGCACCGCAGTAGAGACGTGGTTGGGTCTGGCGCCAGTGAGAGTGGAACGGCGGTGTGTGGTCGTGTGCTTCCACGGCGCTAGTTTGACCCCGGGGCCGTGTTGAGCTGCGGACTTATTTCAGAAGGCATGACGGAGGCAACGCTGTGTGTGTTGAGGGGTGTTGTGGAGTTGGACTCTGACGTAGTGTGGTGTGGTGTTGTGTTGTGTTGTGTTGGGAAAGCTGTGGAGCGAGACCATCGAGGGTTGGTTTGATTCACCAGAAAAACCGACTCTCCCGGCACTAAAACCCAGCCTCCCCTCCTGCTCTTACCGCATGGCCCCTCCGCACAGAAGCAGAGGGCTTTCGGGAGACATGAGGCAGAAGTACGTCTCCTGAAATCCCAAGGGAGACCTCAAGGTCATCAAAGCACAATTATCCAAATTGACAATTGGCTGAACACCAAGTGCAAAGCCCCAGGACCCCTGTGTAAAGTGCAAAAGGGCCTTTCATTACCACGTTCTCTGGTTTCCCTCGTCGCAGCAGCCTCCCCTCTAACTACAGGGCACTTGCAGCCAGCTCTCAAGTCCTGTCTCTTCCCTTCAAAAGCATTTTCTAAAGTCACTAGGACTCGGGGCACAGGCGAGAGCTGGGAAGACAGAGGTGACCTTCTTTCGCAAGAAAATACCGTGCGTCGATCAGCAGGCACCCGTGCCTCCCTTTCCCAAAGTGACCGCCACAGAGCACCTTCCCCTGGGGAACTGAACGTCCCCCACATGGCTTTCAGAATGGAGCCAAGTCATTCCAGCACCAAAGGCGGTAACAACAGTCCCAGCAGCGGCGGCTTCCGTTCATGGCGGGCTCACGGTGGGCCAGACCCAAGGAACTAAGCTCTGCAGATGCCTCGTCTCGTCCTTCCTCACGACACCTCTGGGAGGCAAGTATGATTAGCTCTGTTTGACAGCTTCGTTCAGCAATTCATTCAACAAACCTTTTCGGAACCACTCCTGTGTTCCGGGCACTGTCCTAGGCCCTGGGGAGGCAGCAGCGATGAACAAAACAGATGGAAATCTCCGCTGGCCTGCAGGTGGCTATCTAGTGGGTGGGGAAACTGAGTCTCAGAGACGCTACGCCTCACACAGCTGTGAAGAGCAAAGCTCGGACTGAGCCCCAGAACTACCTGACTCCAAAGCCACAGTTGTGTCCGCCGCGTAACCTACCTCTATAAAAGTCACTAATCGGATCACTCGGGATGCACTGGCTTACTTTGGTTTTCTAGGTTTTGTTTTTGTTTTTAATCTCGGTCTCTCTATGGTAGATGCCTGTTTCTTGCTCATTGTCCACTAGGTGTAAACTCAAATGGTGCCGTGGATAACCTCTGCGGTGCCTGCGTGGAGGGGCGGGGTTTGTGAGTCTAGACAGAGAGACCAATGGGGAGGAAGGAATTGGGGTTCAATCCCCGGTTGGGTTACAGCTGGCATCTCAGAGCTCCAAGGGTCCTGGTCAACATGTGAGAAAGAACAAGGGTGAAATTCTGGCTGGCATAATCCATTCCCAGGCCCAGAGAGGGCTGCTGTAATGGAAACATGCAGGGTGGTTGTTTTGTTTTTTTTTTTTTTTAATTTATTTTTAAACTAGGGACATTTCATGTGGGAGATCAGGGCTTCCCTTCCTCCTGAGACTGCAGAAGCGAAGGATGAGTTATATAAAGAGCAAGGAATCCAAGCTTAAGGGACCAGAATCCAAGTCCCCGCTGCACCCTTTTTTGGAGCCTGGGCGGGCCACTTTGCCTCTCTGAGACTCAGCTTCTTCGTCAGTTAAATGGGGATGTTCTTAACAGCCAAGTGACAGAGCTGTGATAGGGATATTAAATGACGATATTTATGGAAAGTGCTTTGCACATTATAAAAAGCTGCACAAGTACTAGAGATAGATAGGTAATCTCATTTTTGTAACCAAAGTATCCCATTTTCTGGTAAAATAAACACATGGTTCAAGGACATAAACCAGCATTCCCACCATCACCAGACCCCCACCCCCTAAATATGGGAACACTGGGATTCAAATGTAGAATGGCCACTCTCCAAATTTTTTCCTCACTCTTTCAAATTCATTTGACCAAAGGACTCCCTAAAAGAAAGCCTGCTTGAGCCCTGGCTGGCGTAGCTCAGTGGATTGAGTGCAGGCTGCAAACCAAAGTGTCGCAGGTTCGATTCCCAGTCAGGGTACATGCCTGAGTTGCAGGCCATGACCCCCAGCAACCGCACATTGATGTTTCTCTCTCTCTCTATCTCCCTCCCTTCCCTCTCTAAAAACAGATAAATAAAAAATCTTAAAAAAAAAAAGAAAGAAGCCTGCTCAACTGGATTTACAGTTAAAGGCCTAGCCCATCTTAGTACCCTTCTTCTCAATATAAACAGACCCCAACCCCCAGTCACACCACTTACAGAAGCCACTAAATGGAATCAGTTGCCTCTGTCTGAGCAGCTTCCTGGAGTTAGGTAGTGAGCGAAGGGCCCCCCCCCACCCTCCCCCTCCATCTCCTCCTGTCTTCTGGCCCTCCCTCACACAAAGAGGGTCTCCATGTGTTGTGCAGGGGGATTGCTGTTTGTGGGCTGCCCCTTGCTGCAGCCTCTAGATGTATTCTAGTGCCTCCAGTTCTGTTCTCCATTCCTCCACTTGTTGCAAGGACCCTCATTCAGCACAGCTGGCTTCCCCAGGCTGTCTCCTTACCCAGACTCCTGGCTCTAGTGCTCAAAACCCCACCTCCTCCACTTAATATCTCGGTCACCTTGAAGAGGTCATCCAACTGTCTGTTCATCTCAGTACATGACCCTACCCTCCACCCAGCTGCCCACATCTGCAAGGTGATGCTGAAGGTGTAGTCCCTGTATCTCCAGATCTAAATCCTATCAGCCCAACCCCCCAAACGCTCCTCAAATTCGTTCACTGCCCTCCATCCTCATCGCCACCGGCTTTCACTATGTCCCTCCCGAGCTTAGATTTGGTCTTATTGCTTCCACTCTTGCCCCCTCCTCTCCTGCTCACTGCAGACACAGAGAGCCTTTTAAATATGCATATCCATTCCTCATGCTTCCCACCTCCCATCCAAAATCCTTCATGGCTCCATACTGCTACAAGGTGATGGGCAACGATGGTGAACTATGTCAGCTCTACACTCTGGGCTCCTACCAAGCTTATGGCCTTGGCCAGATGACTCAACTTCTCTGCAATCTGATCTGGTAACCCATACCTATGGCTCAGGGCTGTTGCAAAGATTAAATGAGTTAATAAGTCAAAAGCACTTGGGAAAGTGTCTGGTAAACAGTAAGTACTCAATAAATATTATTTACTGTATTATCCTCCTCCTCCTCCTCATTATTATTTGAATAAAGTCCCAAACCCCTAGCATGGAATACAGGGGCTAGTTAAACCTATTTCTCGCCTACCTAGCTGAACTTATCTCTTGCCATACCCCTTCCATTCTACGCGTCAACCATTCTGAACCTGTTTGGTCTTTGAATTCAACCTAGGGGGCAATGATTTATGTGTACAGATGGTCATCACACTGATGTTTACAATAATAAAGTTTTTCTAAAGCTAAATATCCATCAATTATAAATGGTTAAGGAAAATCGTGGTATAATCAAGTATTCAAAATCATTTTAAAGTATGACTAATGAATATTTAATGACAGGAGAAAATGCGTACAATATGACAGTTCATGAAAAACAGCTCGAAATTGTATCCACAGCATTTTCTCAACCCGAAGGGAATAAATCAAAGTGTGTAACAGTGGTTATCGCTGTACTTAGGATAGGTGAAAATTTTTCTTAACACTTTGCCTATTTTCCAAATTTTATAGAGTCAGCATTCCTTTCATAAGGGAGGGGGCCAGATGAGGGAGGCAGGGGAAGGAGAGAGAGAGAGATTTGCCTCCTTTGTGTTTCAGATTTAAGTGTTCTAGTGTTAAAGGTTAACTTCATCCAAACTTACTCTCCACCGCCCAACCCGCACACACCCAATTGCCACCATTTTCCCCATAAAAACAGTATTCTCACTTCTGGGCTTAAACAACTGAACTGAAAACTTAAAGAAATGCCAATTCCCCTCCACAAGCTAAACTAATTTGCTCCTGTCATAGGATAAAAGAAATCTTGAAATTAGAAAAAAAAATTACAATCTGCTCCATTTTAGAATAAAATCTAAAACAGATCCAGTCACACGCAGGGTGCAAGCTCATATTAAACTCAGAAAAATGGAAGCAAACAAGTGACTTTAATCCCAGGACCTGAGAACGCCGTCCCTATTCTTAGAAACCATTACCTGGCCAATGCACTGCATTGCTCAAGAGCCCAGGTACCCCTTCATGTGTTGTTTGGTGATAGCGTGTGTGTGCGTGTGTGTGCTTTTCTCTGGGGTCGACCAGATGTTCTGAGATGTATGGACTTAATATCTGTCCCTAAGAGGCTGAGTAGACCAGATGTCTGGACACATTGTGTGTGGGTGTGTTGAGATGTGTGTGTGTAACAGGCAGAGAAAGAAAACAAAAGGGTAAAGTAACGCTAACTACTTTTTTTTCTTTTCAAGGTAATTTTGAGACCTCCTTTGCTCCAGTGTGAGTTACGATTTTCTCTCAATCTGCTTCTTTGGTGGGAACAGTAGGTTCCCAGGCCAACTGGAATGGGAGCAGAGGGTGGGTGGGGGGAATGTGAGAGCCATGCAGCCTTTTTTTCAAGACAGGCACTCCAGCACCTCGTTCTCTTAAAAATGTTTTAAAGTAAAAACAAGTTCTGCTGCTTAGGCACAAAGAGAAGCTAATATTCTTGCAGAAAGGCTAAAAACTTCATACTAAAGGATGCGAGAAAACATTGCTAATTATCATGATGAAACCCTAATGAATGCACATAGTATTTCCATCTTCCTGTGATTTTATGCTTGGTTATGAAGCATTTCAAGAGGATGGAATGAGAGAGACAGGCGCTGCGGCTGGCATTGTTACTTTGCCGTTACAAATAACTGTATTTATGATGGTATTATACAGTTCATATATTTCTCTATAATAGTGCCAATAAAAAGATGGCATTTTCCCAGAGTCTGCTCTCCGCTCACGTTTTATGCCTTACTTTCATCAAGGGTCTGTGTGCTCTTAAGCAAAAAGGCTAATTTTTCACAGTGTTTGAGGGGAAGGGAAGTTGGCTTTCTTTCTCTGTAGCACTCACTGCTATTTTCCAGTTAGTCCCCACAAAGACAAAATCCTGTTCTTTTCCTTTAAAGGGGAATGCCACCCACATGCACAGGCTACTAATAGCTCATGTGTTGGAGTCCTCACTAACCTACCCAAGACCTGGGTGTTGCACACATCACTTAGGAGGCTGGTACCCTGGTTGTGCCCATTTGGGGGATGAAGAGACTAAGATGCTTCAAGGAAGTTCCCCAGAGACACTCAGATTGATCCAGTACTGAGGCTCCTCAAGGTCAATGTGGCAGGCAACTCTTGCTTCTCTCTCCTTCGTCTCCTTGGTGAGGTTTTCACTACTCAGAGTGGATAAATATTCTAATTGGCAACACAGGCTTCTATCTCCCAGGAACTTTAACCAGGCACATGCTCTTTTTAGATGGGGTGGAAAGGCCAGTTAACTTCCCTCAACAATACTTCTTGGTGTCTTCTTCCATGCGTCTGCCTGCGTGTCCTGGTAATAAGTAACTTCACTCATTTGAATATCAGTTTAGTTTTCTTATTTGTAAAAGAGAAATCTCCTAATCTTGGCACAGAATGGGAGCCTGAGGAGTATGATTTATTCATTAAAATAATATTGACTAACCCTGTGCGAGGTGGCTGGCAGGATGCTAGGTGCTAAGCGTAGCCCCTACTCTCCTGGAGCACACAGTCTGGTGCAAGAGGCAAACACACAAGCAATCGGCACAAGTGACTGTGACCAGTTCTTTGATGTTAGTACCTTATTGTAGCCTTTAAGATCCTGACCAGCCTCTGAAGCACTAACAAGCAAAATAATTTCAGAATTTTCTAGAAATATTTCTTCGTAAGTACTCCCTTTGAAGACAAGACAAAACAAAACAGACTTTGTAGAAACCCACAGGGCTTCTGCCAAGCAATTTAAAGCATAAATTGTGGATACAGGAATCAAGCGTACTTTAGGATGAGCACAACAATGGCCAACGATGATCGCGTCAACAAATTACAACTCCTGTCGATCAATATCTTTTTGTATAAATGTGAACCTGCATGTCTGTGCACTAATCAGCAAAACTGAAATGTGGAGAGGCTCATCTGAGCTTTGAGTGATGGCCAGCCCGTAAAAAAAAAAAAAAATTCAGTGCTCAGCAAGACTGTACTCTCCAAGACATTCTCAGACCCTCTCCACCTTCAAGTCTCCATGACGCAAAATGGAGTTCCTCAACCTGGCCCTGTCGACATTCTGAGCCAGATAATACTTGTGAGGCTGTCCTGTGCTTTGTAGAAACTTAAGAAGCTTCCATGGCCTGTACCACCAGACACCAGAAGCACACCCTTCCCCTGTGACAGCCAATAATGTCTCTAGGCATCACCAAATGTCCTTATAAGACGGGGGGCTGCCAAAATCACACCCCGCTGAGAACCATTGATCTAAGATGACAGGCACCTCTACATTTTGAAGGAGTTGAGATCAACTTAGAATCTAGCCCAGGCTGGCCTGATCCCTTCTCAGATAGCTTTTCTTTCTTCGAGTCAGGGATTAGGAAGGAAGTCATCAAATATTTCATTCATTCACTCATTCATTCACTCAGTTGCCTCTTCACTTTCTTGGTCAGCATAGATTAACAGATAGTAGTGGCAATACTCACACCTGCCCTGGTAGAGAACTATCGAGGATGTTAACGATATTCAAGCAAATACCATCCAGGATGTGACCTGAACTACCGAGGCCAACCAGAACACTTGAGTTCTTACCTTGACCCTTCCCCTATTTCCTGATCCAGTCGCTGCTCTCCAGGGCTCAGTTTCATCAACTGTAAAATGTACTTGATGTGTGTGTCCTAAACAGCAGTTCTTTGGAGACTAGCTTCAATGGTTTTTTTTTTTTCTGTAGTCACCACCTGTATAATCATCAACTTCTTATTTTTTCCTTAAGTGAACTCTTTATTTACTTACTCTCACAAGGCAATTGTTTATCATTATTATATAAATAAATCCAGCATTACATCCATAAATAAAAAAGCAACCTTAAAAAAGTAATACAGGGAAAACAAAACAAAGCTATTAATTCCAGCTATAAATCTTATCGGTGGGTGTAAGCATGGTGCTTGCTTTCTCCATGTGACAAAGTGAAGAACAGAGATTTTTAGAAAAGTGTTCAGGACACACCACGAACCACACCACAAACTTGAGACTTTCTCCCTGCCAGTAAGAAATGCAAGAGAGCTTGCCAAAGGGAAAAATGCTAGTGGTGTGGTCAGGAACCTTTCAGTTTCATGTTCTTGGGTGATCTTGAATCCCCCCCACACCTACCAGGGGCAGGCATGCCACCTCTGGGGCGACACAGGACCAGCTGTTGCCTGTCTAGTTCTCAATGGCTTGTTTCGCTGGCCTAGCTGTGTGGCCTCACACAGATGACTTAACCGTTCTGAACCTCCGTTTTCTTATCTAGAGGCTGGAAATGCCGTTGCTGCGCAATTAACACACATGTGACCTTGCTTTGATTTCCAAGGTTCTTCTTTGGATCTAATATTCCAGGAAAACAAACAACAAAAAAAAAAACACAAGCACCTCGATAGTCTTTGTAGATGTCCTTCTGAGTCATCCTTGGAAGGTGGCATAGCAAAACGAACAAAGTTAAAAGTCTTTGGAATTGCTATCGATGGATTGTGTCCACCCTAGAGTTCGTTTGTGGAAGCCTAGCCCCCAATGTCAATGTCATGGTACCTGGAGGTGGAGTCCTGGGGAGGGGATGGGGTCATGCAGGCGGGGCCCTTAGAATGGAGACCCCACAGAGCTCTCTGGCCCCCTCGGTCATGTGAGGACACAGCAAGAAGACATCCATCTATGAACCAGGAAGCAGTCCCTCACCATACATGTTGACCTTGGACTTCCCAGCCTCCAGAATCGTGAGGAACCCATTTTCTGTTGTTTATAAGCCACCCAAGCTCTGGTATTCTGCAACCAGAAGGGACTCAACCAGGAGCTCACCACCTTTAAGCCAAATGGCATTAGCCAATCGCCTCCCACATAGGTCCTCGTCGAAGCCTCAGCTTCCTTGAATATAAAAATCACAGGGGGTAATAAGAGTTCCTTAGGAACTGCCAGGTGACAGATACACACGTTAGTATCGAGTTCAGAGCTCCTGAGAATGAATTGCCCATCATCGTGTGTTCTCAGCGGTACCCGGGCAGGTAACAGGATGACGAAAGGTAGAACCTGCCAGGGGCCATTGCTAAGGAGGGCAGCGGCCCCAAGAAGAACATACCAGCAGGAAGTGCACCTATTTGGAAGCGGAGTAAAAAGTTGTGCAAGGAAACCAGAGGGGCCGAGACTGGGGGCTGGGAGAGAAGAAATGGAAGAAGGTGTCAGGAGTGAGGAAGGGGTGACTTCGCAAACTTGCCCTCTGGCACCGGGATCCTTGGCAAGCTCTGCGCTTTTGAGGTTCAAGTTTGTTTATTCTTGGCAAAATGCAACCGCCTGTTTCTAAGAGAAAAGTCTTTAAAAGGCTTATAAAATCTACTCAAAAGGCTTTCTGGACATCAAATAGCTCATAAAAAGGAACATTTTTGATGAGTTAAGTGTAAATGAATCAGAAACATACGGATTCCATTTTACCTAATCTGCCCTTGGATTTGGGAACGCAGGGGACAACTGCTCAGAGCCACATTCTTCAGGGGCTCCGTGGACCCCTAAACCTTTGAAAGCCCTTGAATCCCCTACGGAGCTCAGTTCTGCCCTCCTGAACTGCGGTCTCCCAGGAAGGACTCCCCTGGAGGATTCATTCTGAGCGATGAGGGGAAGGAAACGGATAAACATAGCACGTTTACCACGTGCTGGGACCTTTGCACTCCCCAGCTACCATCCGCTGCCCCCCTGCCCCCAGGATGGGGACACCCTTTACGTCACACAAGAGGCAGGAGAGTACAGAGGATGTGACACCAGAAAAAAAACGAGGTGCTCCTCCCAGCTCCCCCAAGGACCGGCTGCGTGAACCATGGCCAAGTTCAAGTAACACCCCCCAGGTCTGAGTTTCCCCATCTGTGAAATAGGTAGACTAGTGGCTAGAGCTCCATCTGAAAATGGTTCTAATCCAGCTTGTCCAGGAGCTGGCTGCCTAATCGGGCCTCAGTCAAGACCGGCCATTATGGTGACACATGGACCTTGCGGGGTGGGCACTGCTCAGGGCCCCATTTTCAAGTCAAAGCAATGGAGTCCAAGGATGACTCAGAGACTCAGCCCCGGGTCCCCCTGGAGCAACAGACCCATGATTTTGACAAATGGTCTTACGATTCCACAGCCAAAGGTCTTATGGCCGCACTCCACTACTTTCCCAAAGGTCTACCTCCGGAGACCTGGAATCCATTTCCCACTCACCGGGGTACTGGGAGCCCCGAGGCAGCCCCGCGGCAGCCCAGCGCCAGTGGCTGGAGGTGAGCTAAGACGGGCCTTCCTCCAGGACTTCCAAGGCCTCTCCGATGCCAAGACGCAGCTAGCTCCCCACCCTCCGTCAGAGGTGTTGAGAGATCTCCCTGACTCCGAAGTTTTGTTTTCCCGGTGTGACGGGTTAATGGAATGACAGGGGGAAAAAAGGCCAAAGAAGAAAGGAGGGAGGGAAATTTGGAATCCAGCTACATTTTCTGTTCGCGGTTTCTCTGACTGATGCTGGGTAAATGTGGCTGTAAAAATCCATGAAGCAAAATCTAAAGTAGGGGGAAAAAATTGAAGTATATGTAAATTGGCCAGGTGGATAATCCTTGGCGTGTGGTGCGTGTTTTCACACATGGTTTTATCAAAGGGGATAATTGTAGCATATGGAAAATGGCACATATTGTTTCCACATGAGAGATAGAGAGAGAGTGTTACAAGTGATTAAAGGGACTTAAGGGTGTGGAATGTTCTTGTAATGAGGATTGCTCATGTCCTCGAATCAAAGTGTTTTTGAGCAAGAATCGCAGAAGTCTTTCTAGTGTGCTATAGACAGAAGGCTTCCAAACTTCTTTGCGAGTTGGTCCAAATTCACGAAGTTCCACAGAACTGCTTAAAGAGCTTTCCCTCTTTTCCTGACATTGTTTAGTCCGGGAATGATTGGGGCAGGTCTTTGCATCTGGATCCTTCCCCAATGTCAAAAGGAAAAAAAAAAAAACCAATAACACTTACACAAGAGACTTGAGTAGACATTTCTCCAAAGAAGACCTACCATCCGCCAACACACACAGGACAAGATGCTCAGCATCATGAGGCATTAGGGAAAGGCAAGTCAAAACCACGGTGAGATACCGCTTCACACCCACGAGGACGGCGATGAGCAGGAAAATGAAAATTAGCAAGTGTGGGCGAGGGTGTTCGGATCCTTGTATGTTGCTGGTGGGGATGCAAAATGGTGCAGTGTCTGCGGACACCCATCTGGGGGTTCCTCAAATGTTAAACACAGGCGACCATGTGACCCACTCCCTTGGGAATCCCACCCCTAGGCATATACCCAAAAGGTCTGAAAGCAGGTACTGAATCAGATACGGTAAACCGATGTTCTTCGCAGCGAGATTCACAACGGCCACAGGTGAAGATACCCCAGGTGTCCATGCATCCGGAGACGACCACGGAAACAGAAAGTGCAACATCCACACGATGGGCTCGTGCTCAGCCCGAAAAAGGAATGAAGCCCTCACCCCCAAGGCAACACAGAGGAACCTTACAGACGGGATGCTGGGCGAAGGAAGCCCGACAAAAAAATAAAAGGCACATGTTACAGAATTCCATTTAGGTGAAGAATCCCCTGAAGAATTCGTGAAGACGATGAAGACGTGAGTGACTGTCAGGGGCGGGGGCGGGGGTGGAGGGTGACGCAGGGCAGGGCGGGGCTAGTGGAGAGAAATGCTTCATGGGAACAAGGTTTCTCTTTTTGGTGATGAGTGTGTTTTGGAAGTAGATACAGGTACTGGTCGCACAACACTGGGAATACTCTAAGTGAATTATACACTCGAAAATGGTTTATTTTCTTTTATATATTTATTTATTTATTTTTAGAGAGCAGGGGAAGGAGGGAGAAAGAAAGGGAGAGAAACATGGATGTGAGTAAGAGAGAAATATCGATCGGTTGCTTCTGTCCACACCCCAACCGGGGACCAAACCCGCAACTCAGGCACGTGCCCTGACTGAGTATCGAACCGGTGACCTTTCGCTTTGTGGGATGACACCCAACCAGGTGAGCCACACCAGCCGGGGCAAAAAACGGTTCATGTTACATATGTAAGTGGAATCAATATGCTGTATGCCTTAAACTTATCTAGTACATAATGTCAGTTCTAGCTCAACAAAAACCAGAGCAAAAAATGTTTTAAATGGTTAACTTTATATTCTGGGAATGTCTCCCTGATTAAAAAAAAATAAAGACCGGAGCCCACGGCTTTGCCTTCCACCTGCCGGCACCAAGAGCACTTGACTTTGTACTAGCAGGTCTTGGCCTCCCGCTCAGCGCCCACCGCTGCAGGCCCCGTGAAGCTGGCTTCCCACGGACCAACCCCTTGCTCGGAACAAAGCGGACCGGGTCCCAGTCGTGAGTAACCGAACTGACTAGCTTCTTGGAAAGCTTTCCGTACAGCACGGCAGCACAAGACCTGAATTTGCACAAACTTTTTTCCTTAAAGCCTTACCTTTCTTATCCTCTAAAGAAATAACGCTGACAGGTAGAGAAAGAGCCGGCCTTTCAGATCTTTGTCAGACTTGACCTGGCTTGATTGATAAGGAAATCAACGTCTCTTAAGAAGTGTGTGTCCCTAACAGATGTAGATGCAAATCTTCCTCGGCCAGAACTCGCTCTGAGCCCCTGGGCAAATCACTGCCTCAGTTGTCCCATCTGTGAGATGGGGCAGCTGCACCTCAAGGTGTGGCCATGGAGTTAAGTAGGGTTTATGTGGGAGTTGCTCAGACTATATTATTTCTTCTCCTTTCCCCCTATTCTGGTCCGATCGGAGGGCTTTAAAATAAGGTTAATGATGCCCAACAGGGAATAAGACAATCTTACCACAGGCAATTTAGACAATGCAAATAAACTAAAAGACGTAAGGACCTAATAGTCAGCCATAACCCCAGCATCCAGGGAAAACTGAGCAGTGATACTTTGGTACATGTCCTCTTAAACGTTTCTTTCCTATCCTATTATATAATATATAAATATGCAAGAGTAGAATTGTATAAAACATTCAAGAAACTAGTTTTTTATTTTATTTTATTTTTATTGTGTATTTATTACTTAATACAGCATAAAGTTTTTTCTTTGTCATTCCACTTAAAGATACAGAGGTCTGGGACATAGTAGATACTCAACAAGTGTTTGTACAAAGAAGGAATGAAGGAAATGAGGGAAGAAGGAGGAAGGGAGGGAGAGAGGGGAGAAGAAAGAAAGGAAGAAGGGAGGGAGGAGAGGAGGGAGGGAGGGCAGAGAAGACGGAGGGCAGGAAAAGGAAATAATTTCTAACAGCTGTTTAATCTTCCAGTGCATAAATAGAGCTTCATTTCTGACCCAGTCTCTTGCTGCCACTGTTTAAGTTGTTCCCAGTTTTTGCTGCCACCAACAATGCTGCAGTGACCTCCCTGTCCTCACACTTCTGAGCACTCCTCCAGTTATATCCTCAGAATAAATCCCCGGAAGTGCGATTTCTGAGCCAAACAATTTGCACATTTTTAAGGAACTTGGCCCTTCACAAAGATTTATCAATTTGCCCTCAACCAGCAGCATCTGAGGGTGCTGGGGGACCCTCTCTGACATGAGAAAAGTGTTGCTTAAAAAAAAAAAAAAAAAAACCCGTACAACAGAGGCATCCAGGATCCACCACTGCTCGTCACGAGGTTTCTGAACTGTCATCCTATTTCACTGAGTCACGTGAGCATCTGTTCCTACCTGCAAGTTGCAAAACTCATTCTTCTAACCCTCCCTGTTTCTTGGGACATGTCCAAAGCAAACCATCTCAGACTTCAAGAAATGCAAGCAGTTGACTGGAGAAAATCTTTTCCATTTCTGGTTTTGGTGTTTCTGTAAGACCTGCCCCAGAACACACGCTTCCTTCTCTCTGCAAAATTAAGAAGTGTAAAAAGATGCTCAGCACCGACTGCCAGCCCCCGTCATAAGCCACTGGTTTTAATATTGGTTTGGCAGCTCCCATAATGACTTCTTTTTTTTGTTTTTTAAGTACTGGACCTGGAAGCTAACTTCAGAACGTGGCCATGAACTTGGCCATGAACCTGTCTATGAACCGAGCTATGAACCTGGCCTGAGCTACGATCGTTAACAACACTTCACACACCCCTACCATCTTTTCACTAGGACCCCTTTCCACGGCCCCATTCCTTCCGTCTCTCCACTGTCCTACAAGGCAAATCTCAAGGCGCTCAAATTATAATAGAAAATGAAAACCTAAAGATGAGGTGCGCCCCATCTACAGATCACACTAATAAAGAAGTGGTGTGGTTACTGGTGCCCTTTCAAATCTTCCCACGTAGGAGAATACCATCTTCGCCAGTTTATAGATGAGGAAACAGAGATCCAGAGTAGAGCGATGTCTTTGACCTCGGTCACACTGGGGTCAGCAGCAGAACCGGAACCGGAGTCAGGACTTCCGGTATCAGGCCCATAGCCTACGAAAGTACCTATGTTCCTATCATCAGCCTGTCCTTCAGACGTGCCCTTAAACATGACCCTTTCTCTTTAGCATCAGGGAGTACGGAACGCAGAGAACCAGCACGCAAATTTGCAAGGGAAGGCCTCGGAGGTGCTAGACCTGGGCGGGGAAAATGGATTTGCTGCCATCTCGCCAACCTGGTGAGCTGCTTAGAGACAACACTCTTCCTTTGCCTTTTGGAATATATTCTTTTTTTTTAATTATATGTGGGAATTTTTTAAAAGATTTTATTTCTTTATTTTTAGAGAGGGAAGTGAGGACGAGAGAGAGAGAGAGAGAGAGAAAGAAACATCAATGTGCGGTAGCTAGGGGCTGTGGCCTGCAACCCAGGCATGTGCCCTAACTGGGAATCGAACCTGCGACACTTTGGTTTGCAGCCTGTGCTCAATCCACTGAGCTACACCAGCCAGGGCTGGGATGTATTCTTTTTTTTCGAGATCCTTTCCCCACGCTTGCCACAGGCCCCGCAGCCAGGAGCGTGTGACTGCTGGGACGCGGTGTCTTCCAGCTCCAGAGCATGCCCCCTCTCTTCCCGCCCTCGGCGCTGCTATGAAATTCCAGCCTCATCACGAGTCTGGCCGACCTCTGAGACATGGCATGGGAGGAAAGCAAAACTTCGGGAAGCATCCCTGTGTCTTTTGGGAAAGGATGGGGCTTCTAAATCTTAAGCCTTGTGTGCAGGTTCCCTGGGGGGCCAGGAGAGAGTGGGGGTTTGGCAGACGCAGCACCGGGGCTGTGAAGTGCCTGCAATGATGACCCATGAAAATGACTCAACACTAGAATAAGTACAAGCAATCTCCTCCTTCCTGCAGTAGGGCGGAAAAAAGAAAAAAAAAAGAAGAAAGAAGGCAAGTGAGAGTTTGCTTCCCCATGCAGGTTTAGAAAGGCAGCCCTTCGGACCCCCTGGCCCGTTTAGTGTGTTCCTTTCTTGGAGTGGGTTGGCCTTGTCCCCGATTCTTCCGCTCATCTGTCCGTGCATGAAACCTAATGTTTATTATCCACACTGGAGAGGCCAGTTGCAGAGTAGAACTTGGACCTTTGCGATTCAATGTACCTGCAACTAAAAGTGGGTGCTGAAGGGGCTGGACTGCCTTTTCATCCAGGTCTTCCCTTCCCCACCCCCGTCGCTTGCCGAACCCTCCGTCCGGCCAGTTAGCCCCCAGGAAACCACACGTTCAAAGGAACAGGAGAAGCTCCACGCAGTGAAGAACCGACAGAGCAGAACCCCGGGGGGAGCCGTCTTTACCCAGACCCAGGGGGAGTGTGAGTGTGCAATACAAGTGCCTGAAACTGCCTGAAGAGTCTAAGTAGTTCCCACTGCACTTTCTGCACACCTTTGACAATCCAGTATGGCGTCGCCGTCAGCTATGACAGTCAGGTCAAGTGCTAGGTCAAGACCAAGGTAATGGGGTGTGATTGGAATGCCCCCAAACCACGAGTCTGGACACTCGGATAAGGACTCCGTCTGGACACCAACATGGGTGGGCCCCCACCCTGAGGGCCTACAAGGACTCAGAGCTCCGCCCATGGAACACTGAGAACCCTGCCGGACTCCACCCCACCAGACTGTCCCGCTGCTGCAGCCCCTGGCTTGAGACACACACCTGCCTCCTCACCCGCGGATGCCGCCAGCGGCCGGGACTTCACCCCGGACTCCTGCTCTGCCCACTTCCACTGCATAAGCTCCCGCTCTCTGTGTGTGACCTGTGTGTGACCCTACTGGCTTACTGGGGAGTCTCCCCTCACAAACCGGGCATTGTGGAAAGACGCGAGGTGTGTGCGTGGCCCCCCTCGGGGCCGCTCCCTTGCTCACGACAGCCGTCGTCCTTCAGAGGTCTGCCCTATGCTGTGTCCCAGGCCTCAGCAGCAGCCTGTGCCCCGGAGGATCCAATAGGGCAGCCACCCGCCATCCTTGGTGACTAAATGCTCGGAGTTTGCCTGGTCTGACTGAAGATGCACTGTCCGTGTAATGTCCAAGCCCTAGTACATTAAAAATGAAAAAACCTTTTTTTTATTTTTTAATATATTTTGTCTTTATATACTGGTTTTATACTTTTATACTGAGTAGAATTGGTATTTTTGTTATATTGGGTGGAACAAACTGTATTGAAACGAAAGTCACCTGTTTCTTTTTCCTGTCTGAATGCGGCTACTGCACGGTGTCAAACGGCGTGTGTGGCTCACGCATGTCTGTGGGCCGGCACTGACCTAGACTCTCGCTGCTCGCACGGCGGTGCCTGGACCAGCAGCCCGGGCATTGCCCGGCAGCCCTTGAGAAATGCAGGTTCTCAGGCCCCACCCCAGACCTACTGGGGCCGAATTTGCATTTTAACAAAATCTACACAAAATCTAGGTGCACATTGAAGTGTGAGAATCTTTGAAAGCCATAGTCTCCGCAAATGGTTTCCATGGGCCACTAGTATCTGTGAAAATACAGTTTTCATATTTTTATTAAATGTGGGGTGACTGTTATGGGGAACCTTAATTAAATAAGCTCCACAAAGCTCAAATAGAACAGAATCAAACAATTCTTTCCTGCAAGACACATCCGGGCCTTTCGTATGCTAATGTGCCTCGTGAATTTCCAAGAGGGGCACAAGGGCTGCAAGGCTGCCCAGCTACACTACTAAGGTCCCCTGGAAGCTTAAATTGCTTTCCCTCTCTGCATCTTGGTTTCTTCATCTGCAAATTGGAGATCTTAATGCTACTGAACTCTCTTAACCAGCCTCTGCTCATCCAATCGCCAGCTTTCCTTCCACGGGAAAACTGACTGTTGCCCACAACACCCTTGAGCTTGGAGTCTCATTCAAACCAGCCCACCCCAGCTAGGCTGTGTGCTCACCCAGAGGAACTTGCGTTCATCCCCAAATTTCCTGGTGCCAGCTGCAGCCACAATTGTCACCAGAAAACATACTTACGTGTCGTGTCGAATTTGATTCTAATGCAAAATGAAAATGACTGTTTCGATGAAAACCGATGGGCACACCTTGGAAACAGTGAAATGAAGGTGCAGGAAAAAATCGCTTTTGAATTTGGTGTGGAGAAGACAAATGTAAGATACTGGGGAGAAATTTTGCAAAATTCTGAAAAGACTGTGGTCTCATGAATTAGAAGTCGGAAATGATGCGTTGTGAGTAGACGGAGCAGGCTCCCTCGTTTCCCTGGCAGTGTCCCAGTTGACACACATTCCCCAATGGAATTATTAACGGTGCCCCCTGTTACAGACAAATTACATGTCGCCCCTTTATTGGATGTGACTTACACAAGAAATTCCACTCAGCGAACGCCCTGTATCAGTACAATGGTACATTGATAGATTGAAACACGGGGCATCCCTTCTGGGATTCCCTGCTTTATCTGACATTTCCCCCAAATCTGGTCCCCGGACCTGATTGGGTTGGGTAACAGGGCTTCTCCTCCATCTTTGTTGGCCGTCAAGAGGATTGTGGGTAATATATGCAAATGTCTAGCTTATGTTAGGTCCTCAATCAATGGTGACCATTAAGAAAAGTTTGAAGAGCCCTGGCTGGTGTGGCTCAGTGGATCGATTGAGCACTGGCCTGTGCACCAAAGGGTCGCCGATTCAGTTCCCAGCCGGGGCACAGGCCTGGGTTACAGGCCAGGTCCCCAGTAGAGGGAACGCTAAAGCCAACCCCTCCCTGATGCTGCTCTCGGTCTCTTTCTCCCTCCCTTCCCCTCTGTCTAAAAAGAAAATAAATACAATCTTTTTTAAAAAGTTAAAAGAGACTTTTTGAGGTAGTTGGTTCTGAGATACCTGGTCCTTCTTTCAAAGGGGAAACTGAGGTCCAGGGATGTTAAAAAAAACTCACCTAGGTCACACAGCATTTCAGGGTCAGAGTGGACACTGCCCCAGCTCCCCGGTGCAAGCCCCGCTGTCCGGCCTGCCAGACTGATTGCGCCCTCAGAAGGCAGGGGTGCCTGGAAGACCTCGGAAGAGGCGTTCCCACAGCCTCCCTTGTGACATCACACTGGAACCAAGGTGTGCTTGCTTCCGGGTTCTAATCTGTGTCCCCACGACTGCATCCAGATCCCCAGAGAGGTTCTTCTCCAGGCCGAGAACCCTCTCCAAGACAAAAGAATACAAACTCAGCACTGAAAATAGTAGCCACCATTATCTGGAGACGGATTCAATGCCGGGCACTAAGCTAAGGTATTTTCCTGCTTTATTTCTCTAAGTCCTTGTGGGAATGCTGAGAAGTAGATTCCCTCACGATCCCGAGGAGGCGACAGATGAGGAGACTCTATGAGGCAAAGATGCCTGCCCCAGGTCACTGGCCGGCACTGCAGAGCTGGGATTGGAGCTCAGTATTTAGCTGCAAAGCTCACATTCCCATTGGCCTGATCTCCACTGCCCCTTCCCTCCTTGGAGACAGCCCCCCAAATGTGCCCCATTCAGAATGCCAGGGTCACAACGAGGTAGCTATTGCTACCCGCACTGGGGGATGGGGGAACTGAAACATGGAGAAACGGGGCCATTTGCCTGGACATGTGGCTCCTAAGTAGTGAGAACAGGATTGGAACCCAGAGAGTCCAGCTCCTGGCCACACCTTCTTAACCCCCGATGCTACCTGCGCTGTGTGACTCCTACCGGAGGTACCGCTGAGGCCCTGCTGAACTCAGCCACTCTTAGCCTAGATGCAGTGAAGAAGGCCAGGTCCCAGCCTCAGCCCCAGCCCCAGCCCCAGCCCGCCCTAGCTGGACAGGGCACGGCCCCTCCTGGACCACGGACAGGTTCTCCATCCATTATGAGGATACGGATAACATCAGGCTTTGCAACCAGCTCTGCAACATCCCAGAGCCGAGAGAGGGAGGAGAAGACTTGTCACCCCTGCTGCACCCAGGGCCACGCCTGGCTGGCCTGTTTCAGATACTGCATAATTGATTCGGTTTGCTTGGAGGGAAAAACAATGTTTGCAAACCACTAAGCGAGAACATGTCTTCAAGCTTCCAGTGCGAGCGAAGAGCAGAGGGAGAAGGTGGTGGGGTGGTGGGTGGGGGGGGATGATGTCAAAAGGGAGGAGGCTCAGATCTGTTTCTGGGTCATCCATGCAAGTCAAATGCCACGCGAGCCTTTGTTTGGAGCAGTGGGATGATGGGAGCCTGGCTCACCCGGGGAGGGCGGGGCGGGGGGCGGTGAAGATGGGGACAAATACAGTGACCCCAGGACAGAGGAGCAACGGGTCCTGCAGGCAGAGCCAACAGAGCAGAAACCAGGCCTCTGTTTCCTGTCGCGAGTCAGCTCACCACATCCTCGGCCCTCACCTGGCCCGCCATCCCATTGTACAGACGGTAAAACTGAGTCCCAGGGAAGGCACATGACTTCCCAACGTCACTCCTTCTTTCATAGCCTCATGGGGCACCAGCCAGGTTCTCAGAGGTCACAGGAGACCCGGGTCCCTTCTGTACTGAGAAGCTCTTGAGAATATTCACAGAAGAAAGGTCCAAACAAGATCACATGCCACCCAGGGTGCAATTTAATGTTTACATGCAAAAAATTAACACGCTGGACCCCAGCCAGGAGCCACAAGGCGATGTCCTCACGCTCTTCACGAGGTAGTGAAAGGATTTATGAAAAAATAGAAAGATGTGCGTGTATGGCTCTCAACAAGGGATGCGTTCCAAGGACAGGACATAAATTTCAAGTTGTGTCACAGCTGTGTCACCTCCTTTCAATGCTGTTGGGACAGCGCATTGTGCAGATGTCCAACCATTTGGGGATAACCTCAAACATCTAAATTTGCAACCTTTCATGAGCATGAGGCTGAGAGGAAATAGCACCTCGAGCATCTATTTGAAGCCACGCCTTACTGGACCAGAAGCAAGCAGAAACTAGGGCAGGCATCTGGGCTCCCAGACAACCAGGCTACGAGGAATCCTCCTGGGTACCACGAAGCAGAGACAAGGCAGGAGCCTGTGATGGGGGAACGCTGTGTCGGGCAAGCTCAAAGGCAGAGACAAGAGCAAACCAGAGAAAGAGGCAACTCCCAGCCCAGAAAGCCATTCCGCCCCCCCAGCACCCAGCAGTCTGGGGGAAGCCGATTCTGCGACCCAGATGCGCCACGAGCTCCCGGCGCCCTGTGGCTGGACGCTCCCGCCATCTGAAGCCGCGGCGAGTCACGGCACCCAGGGAAGAGATCTTTGCGGAGGCCAGCCCTGACAGTGCTGCAGCCCAGTGACTCAGCGACCCTCCTGCCAAGGAACGGGCTTCCTCCCTAAGAACCGAGACCCCCGTGCGCCCCACACACCCCACGTCAACAGAGTCAGAACATATTAGAGCAAAGTTTTGCTCCCCAGAGCCTCTTGTCTCAGCAAAGCCAACTAATTCAGATTTAACCTCCCTCTTAATAGGCCGAGTTGCTGAGCCTTCTAATTAATGCCACATGTTTCCTTCAGCTGTCATCCTGAATAAATGTTTACAAAGCTATTAACGTACTGTATTTGTAAACCGGGACCGCTCGGCTTTGGGGAGTCATGTGGTATGCATTTTCTCCTCAAAGATGGAAAAGGCTTAGCAATAATAAATACATTGTTTTGCAGGGATGGGAGCAAGGCGTTGCCTGCAAAAAAAAATTTATTGCGAGCTTCCTGAGACAGCGTGGCTGTGTGTACGTGAGGAATCAGAGCTTTTCCTGAGTTCAGAAGAGTTGCAAGGGGCCGGATTTGGCCCAGGTGGGGCTTGCACTGGGAGAACTCCAGGAATAGGGGGGGAAAAAACCCACATTGATTTGCGATCTGGAGATCTGAGTTCTGGTCACAGCTCCTTTGCTCCCCAGCTTTGTGACACTGGACAAGTCCCCTTTCTTCTCAGGAACTCAGTTTTTCCATCTGGAAAATGGGAAGTTGGGATCTTTAAGAATTTTCCACCTTTGATCCAGGATTCGAGCCTGATTTCTTCTCTGCTCCAGGCTCCAGAGAGCGCCCAGCACGGTCCAGCTCAAATTCTCCAAAGGGGCCCCACGGCCCTAAAGTCCTAACATCTTTTTTTAAAGATTTTATTTATTTATTTTTAGAGAGGGAAGGGAGGGAGAAAGAGAGAGAGAGAAACATCAGTGTGTGGTTGCTGGGGGTCATGGCCTGCAACCCAGGCATGTGCCCTGACTGGGAATCGAACCTGCGGCACTTTGGTTTGCAGCCCGCGCTCAATCCACTGAGCTACGCCAGCCAGGGCTATGTCCTAATGTCTTAACGTGAGACACCAGCCTCAGCATAATCTTCCCCCCTGACACTTCCCCGGCCCCTGCTGGAGACCTGATTACCCGCTCCAGACACCGGCCGTCTGGAACGCATCGCCACCCCCCTAGAAGGGGCTTGCTCAGCCTCACTCCCCAACCTTTGCCCGGGCTGGGTTCTCCACCAGGTTCTCCGGCTCGGTGCCCTTCTTCCCTGGCCTGTCTCTGTACATCGTTCACGTCTACACCTACGTGTCACTGTCCCTTAGAAACGTTCCTGAGACCACCTGTCCCCGGGCAGATCCCCCGCCTTCACAAGGGCACCCGCGGCACCCTGAGCATCTCCTGTCTAGGGACAGTGTTGAGGTTGCTCACCCCCGGGGCCACCCACTACAGCGTGACCTCCAAAGAGAAGCGATGATGTCTATTGTATTCGATATCATATCCCCAGGGCCTCCCCCGTGAAGAATACTGAAGGGGTGTCGTGTGAAAGGTGACAGGGGCCAGCTACCAGCGGAGACGAGAAAGCGGCGGTCTCTCGGATGCTGCTCAGCTGCAGATACGCGGGCCCATGTACATACCACCTTGCAGCATTCTTTCCGTCGCGCTCAGTATTAACAGGAATGCACCCAGGCGAAGTAACTTTCCCAATACTGTACAGCGGGCCTGGGGCAGGAGCTGGGATCTGAGTCCGAGTTGTGTGGTCCCTAAAGGCCCAGACTGTTCACGGCTGCGGTATTCCATCCCTGAGCAGTGCCACCGACCCTGAAGCCTCCTGGCACCCGTGCCCATGCACCCACCCACCCACCCGAGTCTGCGGCCTGGGACGTCACACTCGCTGATCTGAACGGCTTTCACTCTACTTCCGTCCTTCCCGTGTTTGTCCTGCAGGTTACCGAGGACGCGCTAGGCAGGGCGACGGGTGCAAGTGACAGAAAGGTGACTCAGACTGAAATTAATCAAAAAAGGGAAGTAGAGGGATGTGATTCTGTCAAACCAAAGAAAGAGCAGGGGTGACAGGGGCCTTAGAATGCCCAAAACCAAGGACTCAGACCTGGCAGTCTTCTGGTCATCCACTTGAATGACCAGCAGCAACAACAAGATGCTTCCCTACCAGCTCCGCTGGGAAACTCCTAGGGAAGCAATTTGATTGGCACATCACTGCGGCCAGGAGTGAAACACTGTGATTGGCTGTCCCTGCCAGGCGAGGGGGGCACCTTCCAAAAGGAAGTGCACAGAGTAGTCTCTAGAAAAGGGTGTGCTGGGCAGAGCAAAACACCAGAGTCTTCTTTAAACAGGCCCTGCGCTCTGGCTGGGGATCAGCCCCTTGTCCTGGGGTCCATCGTCTGCCGGGAAACAGAGACAAGCCAGCACCAGACCGAAGCCCAGTGTGGAACTGCTACCAAGAGGGAAAGCAGATGGGAAATGCGTTTCCAAGGGAACTTTGCAGAGCCCACGTGGAGAGGCGGGAGAAAAGCCGGGGCCGGGGATGGGGTGCATCTACAAGCAATGCAAGACTGTGTGCTCACCGATTGTATCAGCGCTGCCGGAGACAGTCCCGGGCACATAATAGGTGCTCAGTAAATACTTGTTGGAGGACTAGGTTGTGAGCGACAGCAATGTGTCATGATGCCTAAGAATATGCAAATGGCCCTGCTTTATTACAGGGCTTGAGAGTCGGACCAGTTTAGATTCAAATCTCGACTCCAGCCCCTTCAGGTTGTGCAAACTGGGCAGGTCCCTCATCCGTCGCACCCTCAGTGTCCGCCTGTACAAGTGGGAAATAACCCACGGACCGCCGGCTGTTGAGAATGGGATTTAATAACTGCTCAAAAGTACCCCGGATGGTGCTGAGACACCACGCCTGTCCCCTCTGGGAGAGAACAGATGACACTGTTAATAAAAGTGTCTCACTCCCTTCCCATGCGGGGGTATAGGTTGAATCTTCTTTAAACGGCAGCTTACATATTTGGGTTTTCAGCTCAACTCTTGGAGGGCCAGAAAATAAAAAATCAAGACAAAAATTTGTGGAAGAGCTAGTGGCCATTAGAATAGAACATGATTTTCCTGCAGAACCTCCATGGTGAATTGAAAACGGCTTCCCCTGGTTTCATTCCAAGCAGCCGAAAGTGCTGCCGCCGAACCTCACGAGAGCTGGCCCTGGAAGGGGTGTTTGGGAGCCTCGGGCTTGGCTCGCTCTATTTAAAAGCTAGTGTGAAATACCAACCCTGCCGAAATAGCAGTGCTTCTAAAATTGTCACCGAGGCCCTCAAAAACAAAACCCAGAGAATGCAGGGGGTCCCTGGCACTTGGCTCTAACAAGACATGGGCTCAGAATTTTGATCCACGGAGCTGGGAGTCTGTATTTTTCACCGATGGTGGCAACCACCTGCAGGTAACACACAGCAACAGCCGGGCCAAAAAGAATAAAACTACGGATTTAATCAGCACAAATTTTTTCCTGGTTTTTTTTAAGAGCAATCCTTTCTCTCCTGCCTCCCCTACCCCATTCTATTCCTCCAGTTCTCTCTAGCCCTCCCTCTTCTATGATAATAGGAAGAAAATATTTATCCCCACACGTGAGTATTAACCACACAGACGCATCGACAAACAGGGAAACTCACTGCTCTCCTTTCCACTTTGGACAACTTCCCTCTCTGACACGCCTTCTGGTCCTCCTAAGACACGTCCCTCCGGACACGTCTCCTGGCTGTCCTGCGTTCAGGATTCCTGGACTAGAGAGTCTTAGCACAGCCAGGTGTTGTAGCGGCCACACGAAGAAGACCCCGCACTTCATGCCCAGACTTTCCACTGCTAGGAGCCTCTTGGTTTGCTCCAGGAACCTGGGCTGATCTGGCCATGAGGCCAGCATTTAACAAAAGTCTGGACCAGGGCCGGCTTCATGGGCGTGTAGCTGCCACCACCCCACCCCCGAGGCTGGTCTAGTGCTTTGCTGTCACTGTCTTGAAACTCCAGATAATTTTTGGATGGGAGGCTGTGTGTTTTCATTTTGCACATTTCGTATCCCATGGTGCCCTAGGCCCACAGATTATGGGACCAATCCTGCCCCAGACTCATACCACCCATGGCGCTCAAAATAATTTTAGGCGCTAGAATCAGATATTTTCTTAATTCAAGTAGTTACATACGTATTGCTACATGTGTTAGAACAAGCGTGCTAACACGTATAGAGAACAGGGGGCAACCAGCCCTTCTTTAGTGCTATTGGGAGGGGATTCAATTTATTTCTTGAAACATAAGTGAGTCCATTTAAAGAAAAGTAAGAGGTGAATTAACTGCGACTCTAGATGCTACTCCAATAGGAGGGAAGCAAATGAATACAGCAGATTTGAGAACCGCCAACTTTAAGACCCCCACAAAGTGTTCTCCCCACCACCATCAAACCCCTGATCCAAAAATACCACCCTTGCCACCCGGCCACAGTGCCTGGAGCTCTTGTATCACCATTTCTCAGGAGGCACTGCCCTTCACTGCGTGCCCTTGTGCAAGTCCCATCATCCCTTGCGCCTCCGTTTGTTCATCTGTAGAATGGGCCAGCTCTTTTATCGTAGGAAGCTGGGATTCTCCCGAGCCGAACCCATGGTTTGGAAACGCCAGTCCTCTCACGGGCTACACCTGCACCACTGGAGGAGGTCATAGTAAAAGGTCTGTCCGCAGACTCCAGCCTTGGGGATTCCAAGTCAGGAGGTCAAGAGTAGAACCTGGGGACATTTTTCACCCACTTCCTCGGTAATTCTGATCGGCCATCAGTTCTGAGAACCACAGGGTTAAAGTGCTGAAAATGGCTTATGGATCATTCAACAAACACTTGCCAAGTAGCCCCTCTGGGCCTTGCATAGGAAAAAGAAGATCTCGGGTTCTTGGGGACCCTGCAATTTCTGCTTGCAGGAAGAACTTGAACTTGACATAACATCAACTTCCTGTGTGCCACCTACTATTCAAAGAGTTCTATGTCTGTTAACCAGGACACACTGGATTTCTAAACAAATGGCCACAGCATATTGCCCATCCCATACGCCCTTTCAGAACTCTGTCATTCCCCACCAACCAATGGGGTCTTTCTGCCCGCCCTGAAACTGGCGGAAGTTTGTGACTTCCTTGATGAGCAGAAAGCAGCAGAAGTGACCCTCTGTGATCTCGAGGTGAGGTCATAAAAGGCAATAAATATTTCTTCTCCCTGGCTTTCTCTCCCTTGGGAGCCTCATCTTTGGAATTGAGCCGCCATCTTGTAAGGAAGCCAAGTAGCCACGTGGGGATGGCATGTGTAGGTGTCCTGGCCACCTGCCCCAACTGAGACCTCACCAACCACCAGACACGTGAGGGGCAGCCTCCAGACGACTACAGCACCCCACCTTCCAGCTGGGTAACTGCCCCATCTGTCACCAAGAGCAGCATAGAGGTTGTCCCCAGTGAGCCTTAACTAAGCTGAAGATTTATGTTTAAAATAAATGTTACTTGTTATTTGAACCCACAAAGATTCAGGGTGCTTTGTTATACAGCGATGGATAACCATAACATGCGTCCATACATGCTCCACAACCCTACAGAGAATGTATAATTGACCCACTTTGTACAGATGAGAAAACTCAGGCTTAATGAGGCAAAGTCACTTCTCCCAAGCAACACAGCCAGAATTTGAACCAAAGTCTGTCGAGCCTCAGTATCCACATTGTTTCTTGATGTGATGGTCAGCAGGTCAATCTTGAGGGTGCAGAGTGTTTGAGTTGGGGAAGAATGGGGGGAAATAGTGGAAGAGAGAGGCCAAGGAATGAGCTTAGAGAAAGTGCAGGGGAAGCCAGAAGCAATAAGCAGACTTGACGTTGGCATGAAGATCATCACAGCCAAACCCTTGACCTGGGTCCACTAAGGATGCTCCCTGTTACGCAAATGCCAGAGAGGAGTTCACTGTTCAGAACTCCACACCCAGGGCGGAGGGCCTGAGAGGGCAGGGAGGCAGTCTTGTCTTTGAACTCCCGACTCCTCCCACCCTCCTCCACACCTACCTTTTCTCCTTCAACCACAAAGAGCCCAGTCCACACAGGTGAGGTGCTGCGGAAGCAGACAGGAGACCAGAACATCTTTCCCATTATACCCGATTTCTCTCTCCCGCTTACCTGAAAGGTGAAGCCCTTCCCCAGGTCAGGGGACTGAGCAAATGGGAGCGTTTCATGTCCTCGGCAACACTGCTTTCTGCTTTTCAGTTTTCCTAGTGTCCCCGCATCACCCCAGGAAGATGCTTTGTAAAGGTAATCATGATTTAGTAAGTGCCAGACGCTGAGTTCGGTGATTGCCATGCACGACTTATCTGCTACACTTCACTGTGGGTCCTGGTGGAGGTGAAAGGAGCTACGGCACATCGCACGGTCACATGCCGGACACTCCCACGCTGGCTTTCCTGGCCACCTGCTGCTCTGCCAATGATACTAATTCATTATGGTGACCACTTAGCACCCCTTCCCTTGTAAGATCATACCACCTCCTTCTAGGTCCTACGACATCCTGATCTCAAGAGGAGGACACTGAGGCACTGACAGCCCTTGTCCAAGGTCACACAACTTATAAATGGCAGGCAGGGCTGAGATTCAAGCCCGGACTCCATAACTCCGTGCTAGTAAGCCTATTACTCCTTTGCCTTGGTCTCCTCAGCGTCCCCTGTCTCTGTCCCGCTGTCCCTGTCATCTCCTCCCTTCGCTGCAGTCATTCTTGGCCTTACACCCCACGAGAGCCCAAGCGTGGGTCAGAGCCCTTTGGACGTCTTCGACCAAGAGCCTCATAATACCATTACTGCTGATGGCTTTTCATTCCTGATGCCAAACCTGATTTGGAGTTCACAAGGCTGAGGGTTTCAATCCAGGCCCTGTGGACAGGCTCCGGGAGCCCTAAGTGACTGTAGCTGACAGACAATCTAATTATTATTGACATTTGTGTCTGGTTGCTCATCAAGGAGGAGCTGCCTTGTAGGCCGAGTCATTCTATTACGCGGCCCCCTTTCAGCCTCCCCACTGACGACGAAACACATACTCACCGTCAGCGGTAGGCCAATCAATCGTAATCTCGCTCTGCATCTATCAGAGCTGCTTTTGTGGGCTCGGGTTTGGGGGCGGGCGGGCGAGAGGGAAATGGAAAGGTGAAGGAGTGGATGAAAATTCTGGTGCATTGAATCAGAAATGGAAGGATCTTCACAAACAAAAGAATAGATTGCATTATAAAAGATTAGGTTCTAATAGAAAGATAGATGATAGAAACGCTAGTGGATGGTAGCAAAGTAGATTAATAGAAAGAGAAAGAGAGAGAGAGAGAAAGAAATGGTAGAGGGATGATAGATAAATAGGTAGGTAGATAGATAGTAAATAGATAGATAGATATGATGGATGATAGAGAGATTGATTGATAGATATGGTAGATAGATGATAAACAGAGAGAGAGAGAATTCTATCTCTATCTATATCTATACACCCTACCCCTTGGGAAGGTAATTCTTAAGAGTCAGGTCACTTATCAGTTTATTCTGCTTGGTTGAGGCCCCACATCCCAGGGTCATGTCCATTTTTTCTTGAATGACACTTGTGTCAGGTGGAGCTGCCTTGGTCACAATCAACTCCTCCCCCACAAAAGAGCATCTCCCATTCACGTCATAAAGTCTTTCCCTCAGTTTGTTCAATTCTATTTTTCTAGCATCCCCCACTGGCCCGATTGCCCTCTTTCGTGCTATCTTGAGAATGCTTAAACCATCCACCTCCGCCAAGTGTTGGCTGCATCCGACTGCACGTGCTTTCTCAATTTCTCTCTAATTCCAACAAAGTGAGAAGACCTCCCAACATCGGTCAGAGTGGTGAAAGTTCCGCGCTGGACCATCTGCACTCCCTTGGGCCCGAACCAGCAGCACCGTCTTGGAATGGCTGGGCACGTCTTGGGATGGCTGGGCACGTCGGCTGGTCACTACAGGGATACAATGATGACCCTGACCTTCACAGCACCAGGGCCGAGCAGAGCTCCTCCTTGCTTAAAATGGGGGGAAAATGGGCACAGTAAAACAACGAGTTCACCACACCACGGGATGGTCCGGAGTGTTGGTGAGGATGTGGGATGACTGAAATCCTTCCGCCTCACCGATGGACTGTATCCCTCAAAATTCCTGTTTCCCAAAATTTATTCAAGGCTTTAGTGCCAGCAACTGGACTGTGACTGTGTTTGGAGACACATTCCTTAATGAAGCAAATGAGTCAAAACGAGGTTGTTAGGGGTGGCCCGAACCCACGCTGGCCACTGTCCTTACAAGAAGGAGATCAGGAGGGAAGAGCATGTAAAGCCACAGGGAGAAAACAGCCATCGACAAGACACAGAGACAAGCCTCAGAGGAAACCAGCCCTGCCAACAACTTGATCTTGCACTTCTAGCCTGCAGAACTGTGAGGCAGTAACTCTCTGTTGTTTGAGCTGCCCAGTCTTTGGCTCTTCATTATGGCAGCCTGAGCAAATGAATACACAATGGGCATGCAACGTGATGCAGCCACTTTAGGAAAGAGTGTGTCACTTATGATAAAGTTTACCACATACCAACCACATAACTGAGAAATTTTATTCCTAGATTTTAGCCAAGAGAAATGAAAGCATGTTCACACAAAGACCTAAAAGTGAATATTTATAATATAATCATTTATAATAGCCCAAACTATTGAGACAACCCAAATGCCTATCAACTGATGAGTGAATTAAAAAACGGTGGTATATCCATACAGTGGAATACTACATAGTGATAAAAAAGGAACAAATGTCCATCCAAAATTTGTAAGGAACTTACCATAAAAACAAACAATCCAATTTAAAAAATGGTCAAGGGACCTGAATAGACACTTCTCCAAAGAGGACAGACAGGTGGCCAATAGTCACAGGAAAGATGCTTGATGTCACTAATCAGAGAAATGCAAATTAAAACCACAAGGAGATTTCTCCCCACACCCGTCAGAATGGCTATCATCAATAAATCAAGAAACAGCAAGTGCTGGCGAGGGTGTGGAGAAAGGAGAACACTTTTGCACTGTTGGTGGGAATGCAGACTGGTGCAGCCACTGTGGGAAGCAGTATGGAGATACTTCCAAAAAATTAAAACTGGATCTGCCTGTTGACCCAGTGATCCAGCCTCTGGGAATATATCTGAAGGAACCCAAAACACTAATTTGAAAGAACACAAGCACCCCTGTGTTCCCTGCAGCGTTATTTACAGTCTCCAAGATAGGGAAGCAGCTCAGGTGTCCATCAGTAAATGAGTGTATAAAACAACTCTGGGACATTTCCACAATGGAATAGTACTTGGCTGTAAAAAAGAAGAAGAAGAAGAAAATTTTACCCTTTGCAACCATATGGATGGACCTGGAGCACATTGTGCTGAGTGAAATAAGCCAGTCAGAGAAAGGCAAATACCAGGTGATTTCACTCATATGTGGAATCTAAGGAACAAACTGAACTAACAGGGAAAATGGGGACAGACCCACAGACAGAGAACAGATGACAGCTAGTGGTGGGGGGGGTGGGGGAGTTAAGGGGTGGAAAGATTGAGCAAAAAGGAAAAAGGACTCATAGACAACAGTGTGGTGATTGCTGGGGGGGTGAGGGGTATAAGGGGGCTACATGGTAATGGAAAAAATACAATAAAGATTAAAAAGAAAATTAAATAAACAAATGTTCTATTTCTTGATTACAGTGATGGACACATCTCAAATTCATCAAACTGAATCTTAAAAAGAGTAAATTTTACTGCATATTAATTATAGTTTCATAAACCTAACTTTAAAAAATAACGAGCTACCCACTCTGGCTGGGTAGTTCAGTAGTTTGGAGCATCATCCCGTGCACCAGCGGGTTATGGGTTTGATCCCTGGTCAGGGCGCGTACAGGAGGCAACCAATTGATGTTTCTCACATCAATGTTTCTCTCTCTTTGAAAAAAATTAATAAGCACCTCTTCAGGTGAGGATTAGAAGAAGAAGAAAAAGAAGACGCATAATAAGAATAAGAAGAATAAGAATGAGAAGAAGACAAAGAAGAAGAAGGAGGAGGAGGAGAAGAAACAGCTATCCTTTAAGGGGTAAAGATTTTTTAAATTAATAAAATCCAATATTGGTGAAGAGGCAGAAAAACAATTACTTAAATCTTTTATGCCAAGAATGAATTCTTACATTGTGTAATTTTTTTTAACCCTGGGGCCAGAACTCCCATTTTAATAAATAATAAAATGCTTCTCACTCCACCATCCTCTTGAAGTATCTCCTTTCTTGCTTTCTCTGACATCTGCAGTTAGCGTTCCAAGAAAATTAATTCGTTGAGATGGATGCAAGCTATTCGTTTATTTAAGCAGACTGGAGGCAAAGACATTCTTTAAAAAAAAAAAAAAATGGCGAGATTCTACTAAGTACATGATGTTTCCAAAATAATGACAACAATTTTGAGGGTCATTCAAAGCAAAAGAAGTTGGCTGACCTCACGTAGGTGCGGATGATGAGGAGCCTCACGTGCCTCGCGGAGCTTGGCCCACGGGCGGGAACAAAACCGGGATGAGAGGAGGATGGAGAAGCCGGGGACCATTCGTGTCGTGGAGGAGGGAGGAGGGGCGCTCAGGCGGAGAGCAGATGGATTGATGTTAGATCCAGGTTCCCCTGACCTCAGAGGGTAAATATAAAACAAATCAACTTCAATTAGAGTGAAAAACACCGAGTTCCTTTGGAACAAGGCTACGAGTGGGGACTTTGACTTTGCAAATACGGGGTGTGCTTGCAACACTGGGCCTCCGAGGCCGCCCGAGGACCGTGTGTGTGTGGCTCGGGCCGACCAAGGGCCTGGGCCTCCTCCAGGTCCCCGTTCCGAGAGTTGAGCAATCAGATATTCCCTTTGTTCTTGAGCTCGTCAGCCTTGGTGAGACCGAAGATTGGCCGGAGTCGTTGGAAACGGGAAAAGAAAGCAGGTAAATCCTTGAGTTACAATCTTCCCCCAGGGGGCGGGGGTGGGGGGGGGGTTGCGTTTCTTCTCCCCAGTGAGAGAACTGTATCTCACTTTGGGAGTTCCTCAGGTTTTTCCAGGGGAATGCTCGAGAAATGATGATCTCGGTGAATTATTTCTTTGTAGATTTTAAATCAGAAGCGAAAAATCAAACGATGAGGGAAACATCGACTCACTGTGGAAGTCCTAGAGGTTACAAAGAACCATTAGGCCTCTTAGCGTCCTTGTCAAACCTTGTAACTATTTTCCCATTTTCTTTGGGGCTTGGGTAGGGAGGGATTCTGTGACACTGGAGCCAGCAAAATGTTCCTGTAATGGGTCAGAGAGTAAATGTTCTAGGCGTTACGGGCCCTGCGGTCTCTGTCAGAGCTGCCCAGATCCGCTGCTGCGTAGATCCCCAAGGGTTTTAGGAGCTGTGTGTCAGGAATTGGGATCCAGACCAAATATTTATTTTTTATTATAACGCAGTTGGCAGATCAACAGACAACCTGGGGCATCTCGTTAACTTCTGGCCGGAGGGCAAATTGGTTGGTACAGCTGCTTCAAAAAGCTGTTTGGGAGTTTGTACTAAAACGGAATATACTTCTCCCCCAAGTGCCCACTCTCTCAGGTACACACGCAAGAGAAATGCGCAAACGCACATACACAGAAGGCCGCAGTCACCCTACGTAAAAATAGCCCCCAAACTGGAAAGAGTCCAGATGCCCAGCCACAGAAGGATGGATCAATCAACGGCTATCCTCACGCAATGTCATAAAATGCAGCAGCGAGCGGGATCGGCCCGTGCCACGCACACTAACAAGACGAACGGCACAAACACGTGACGTGCTGAAAGAAGAAAGCCAGACTCGAGAGAGAACAGTCAGTTCCGCCCTGGCCGGACATCCACGTCCCCGGCAGCCGCCGCCCTGTGCCAGACCGCTCCATAAAAGCCAAAGGCGTACGGGAACAATAAGGCAGAGGGGACGACACGAAAAACTCTGCTGACAACACAGAAACAACTAGAAAATTAGTGAATGTAATAGCACGGTGTTCCGTGCTACATGGCTTGAAAATGCATCCGTCCTGCAATAAAGACGGCCTTCGGGGAAGTCCTGAAGTTTGCCTGTGGAAACGGCGTCAGAGGGGGCTGCAGCCTGTGCTTCTCGTGGGACGAGGCATAGAGACCATCTGAAAGGAGGAAGCTGTGGCACCAGGTGTGGGGGGGGCGTGGCTCCCTGCAGACGCAGCGCGGAGCGAGGGGGGCGATGGTGGTGGTGGTTGCTTTTGGTGGACTCCTCCGTGGTTCGCTTCCACTGTGCTATTTTCTGCGTTTATTTCGTGTTTCTCACAACAAAGTCCTGCGCGAGCCACGGCAAAATTTGCCTGGAGCTCATGTCGTTCCCTAACGTAGCGATCGTGCCGGAATTCATGCGCCCCTGCTAAGCAAGCGTCCCGGCGGAACTATTCATCGTGGATGATTCCATTTTACCGACGCTTCCTAGCGGGACGAAACCCTGTCTGCAGATACGTCAGGGTCGTGGTTGCCCTGTCCTGTGGTGAAGGTCAGGCTGGGGATGTGGCCTTTCTGGGAGCCGCCTGTGTCCTGGTTTCATTCTGTGAAAACATGACGGAGCTGGGCCCTTCACCATGCGTGCACTTGACTGTGTGTATGTCAGTCCACAGTAAGACATTCCCAATGAATGAGTGTAGGATGAATGAATGAATGAATGAATGAATGAATGAACGAATGCACGCATGCACGAATCAGAACCCAAAAGAAAGCAAAGCAGCAAGGAAAACAGATTAGTTAGGAAATTGCTCATCTTCTGGGTGAAACAGGATGCTGGTCTGGTCTGGGGTATATGAGAGTGGATTGAAGAACCACCTAGAGCACAGCAAGCCACGGTGACGGACATGAGGAAAACAGACGTCAGAGTCCAGGGTGACCCCCACGTTTCTCTCTGGGGCGAGGGGCCAGACGGGCCACAAAGAGGGAAGCTCCTGTTTCAGATAAGCCTCTTGGTCCTCCATACGGGCCCAGTGTCCCCGCGACTTTGGACAGAACCGACCAACTCGGGAGCAAGCTCGCCACACTGCTAACACTCATCCAGATACTCCTTCCGTTGTGTCTACGCGTGTCCACCTTCCTTCCTGGAACAGAAGGATGGTGGAGCAGTGTCCTCTTATGGATGTACCTTCACGGCGTCGTGAGCACGGGCCACAGTGCGAACACCAGGGTTTCACGGGGTCTCCGCGTGCGTTCCGGAACGCAGGAGAAGCCGGTGCCTGAAATGTGCCACACTTCCAGGCAACGCGGCCTCCGCCGTGTTTCTTCCTCTGCCTTTAAAGACCCGGCCTCCCCCCTTACTCATCCCCATATGGTAAATAATTTGGACAGTAAAGTTTTAAAGTCGGAGACCTATAAAGGAGTGCAGGAAATCAAAACCTCCCCCGTCTCATGGTTTGCGATGACTTATTGCTCCGCGGTTTCGGGTTTAGAAAGAGTTCTTCTTTTTTAATTAATTTTTAATGGCATCTGCCGTTATTGTCTTTTTGCTAGGTCGAGAAAGACTCTGCAAAGATCCAAGCTCGGCCTGTCACTTCATTGTCTTCTTTATGGAGGGAATAAATGAGTTCAGAGCCGACGTGCCGTGGGCATCCCAGCTCTTCCCGGCCGGTGCACTTTGAGTCTGAGTCACTTAAATCACAAACCCCTGGGGGCCCGGGACTTATCTCCTTTATCTCTTGTAAAGGGCTGAACAGACTGCGGGCATTCAACAAGTCATAAATAACGCTATATTATATATCAATAGCATGTGCCGTCTGGTTGGGAAAAGCCGATTCTGATAAAATCAAGGCCCGACCATCACCCAAGCCTTGGATTTCATCCAAATGCGACCTCGTGGGAAGGCTTTGCGAAAATCCAGAGGAGGGCTGCTGCCTTGCCTTCCCTCTGTCTGTGTTGATGCTGCTTGAGAGTGGGGAGACGAGAGCTTTTCCTAACAGCAGAAGGATCTTTGACTCTTCCTGCGCACGGCCCACGATCCCCCAGGTCAGACGCTTCATTGACCTTCAGTGAATCTCCGTTGAATAAATAATAATAAGAGCTGATATCTATGAAGTGCTTCCTTTATGCCAGGCATGACGAAGGGTGTCCAACCTTGTGGCATCTCTGCGCCACGCTGGGAGAAGAGTTAGTTATCTTGGGCACAGCATTGAATACATTGCAACGCATAATCACAAAAAAAAATCTCATTGTGTTTTAAGTAAATTTCCGATTTTGTGGTGGGCGGCATTTGCAGCCACCCTGGGCTGCATGCAGCCCGCAGGCGGCAGCGGCAGGTTGGACACCGCTGCACAGGGAGCGTCTCCAGCATTTCAGCAACACCGTGAGGCGGGTTCCTTTGCTGGCCCCATTTCACAGATACGGAAATGGAGGTTCAGAGACATTTAGTCACTTGCTCGAGGTCACTCAGCTAGTGAGGGATACAGGAGGATTTTGACTCTGGCTCAGAACCATTCGGCTGTACTATCTCTACACCTTGAATGCCTCATCAGTTGAATACGCCAACTTTTGTGCCTGAGTTCAGAGGGGAAAAAGGGGAGAGAATTATTGAGACTCCAAGGGGAAAAAAAAAACTTGCCAAATGACTCTTGAGTGGGTAAGCGTCAGAGGGAGCGGCGGGTGCTGCGTGTAGCTCTGTTGATTTGCACGGAGCACAACCAGCTCTCCTTAGTGTCACAGAAACTTGGAATTGGACATTGAAAAAGAACATCAGAGACTATTCAGTTTATCCTTTTACCCAACAGAAGACTCTTTTCCACAGAATTGTGTAGCCTCTGCTTACATGCCTCCAGGGACGGGAGGCTCATGACCTGAAGTACTTTGAGTAGTTCATAGGGGCAGGTTGCCCTTTTCTCGCCTTTAGACCCAAGCAAGAAATGGATGTCTCACTGCTGGTACTTCACAAGAAATACAGACCCATTCACGTAAGTGAACCCTCTGCTTGGTTTGTCCTCTGCAGACACAAAATGATACCAGAAGCCATCAAGGCTCCCTGCCCACCCCAGTCTTTTCTACTCCCGGTTCTATGGTCACAGTTCTACAAAAGCAGGACAAGTCTGCAGTGTGCTGCAGTGGATTCTGGGAGGAAGGAAAAAAAATCTTCGAAGTTCTACGGAAATGCCCAGGCAGCCTGTAAACCCCTTCCCCTCCCTTGGTCTCCTTTCAATGGCCCGTGGGTATCTTCCTGCTTCTCTCAACACTCCGGAGCTCTGACTGGACCTCTCCCAGGGCCACAGCCCTAACTGTCACCCTACCCCACTTCCCTTCTACCATACCCAGTCCCCTCCCCATCCCCTTAGGACCTGCACGCTTGCTGGAGTGGTAACGGGACCTGCCTGTGAAGCCGGAAACCCACATGCACACCCCACACGATGGCTTCCTACTAGCTGCGTGGCCATTCCGAGCCTCAGTTTCTCTGTCCCTAAAACGGGCTTTGTCCCTCAGAGGAAGACGGCACGTGTGAAGGAATGAGTGGCTGGTCCCCAACATGCACCAAGGCTCCGTCAGCACTAGCTGCCTGCCGTGAGACCATGGTATTGTTTTGCTGCTGTGGCACGGACCACCCCAGGCAGCCGAGCCAAGGGCTCCCTTCAGCATGACTCGACTGAGACAGAACCTTCCTCCCTCCTGCTCCAGCCTCGTGCATCCACCTCCAGCCCGGCTCTGGGATCCCTTCTCCCTAGGCCGGCATCCCGTACGTGGCTAGGCCAGCGTTCCAAAGCAAGTCCACGAGATGCCCAGACGCACGCCTCCCTGACTTAGTCCTGGACAAAAAAAGAAGAGGCCCGCCTCCCCGGCATACACGCCCCCCGCGCCTGCGCCTGCAGAGACGCCCGCAGTGGGGCTGCCTTGTTGACTCTCCTCGGGCCTTTGAAGCGGTGGAATTTTTGCATGAGCCAAACTCTGAAGGGTGTGTCGCTCCTACCAGCCAATGACTGAGGCGACTATCCAATGGGGCGTTCGGTTCTGGACCCCCTTTTCACCTGGCACAGATGCGCCCTGTGCGAAGAAAGGGTCCAGCTAACCACGGCCCCTGCCCGGGTCTCATTCTAGCCCCGGCCCAAGCTGACAGCCGCATTTCATAGCAAGCGCCGTGAACACGTTGTAGCTCCGCCCACTTACTACGTCTGAAATAATATTTCTTTGTTTCCTTGTCTATAACATGCTTCTCCCCACTGAGACATGAGCTCCCAGCCAATGCAAGTTGGTGTGTCTCCCTCATTGCCATTTCCCGGTGCTCGGGACAGTGTCTGGTGCACAGGAGGTGTTCGGTAGATACTTAGATGGATGGACCTACAGAAGGGCAAGCCTCGGTTCAGCCCCCTATAAAATTCAGATCATAGTCTCTGCTATGCAGTTGCTATAAAGACTAGAGAACACCCATGAATGCAAAACTGTTTAGTGGGGGGCGTCTGGCCAGTTGTAACTATTTGGTAAATGGGTGCTATGAAAATAGACACATGCCATCAATGGACTGATAGGTAAAGAAAATGTACACACACACACACACATGCACACGCACATTTAACTGCACCTTATTCAGCCATGAAAAAGGAAGGAAATCCTGCCTTTTGTAACAACAAATGGACCTTGAGAGCATTATGCTAAGTGAAATCACTCAGACAGGAAAAGGTAGATACTGCATGATCTCACTTATATGCAGAATCCAAAAACGTAGAACTCACAGAAACAGCGAGGAGAACCGTAGTTAGCAGTAGCTGGGGGGCGGGGGGCAGGGAGATGGAGACGTAACACGCAGCATGGTGACCATTATTAACAATTCTTAAATGTTCTCACCACATACACACAAAGGGTAATTATGTGAGGGCGTGGGGGTGTTAACTGACCTTACTGTAGTATAATCACTTTGCAACATACACATGTATCAAATCATCTCGCTGAACACCTTAAATGCATGTGTTATCTGCCAATAACCCAAATAAAGCTAAAAAGCAATACTCAAGTAAAATGAAATGAAATGGGCACACAGCACTCAGATTGCCACGTACAGACAGACAGCCGGGGACACACCCAGACATTTGTACAGGCACCGGCACAGACCCACGCACACAGAGACACAGAAAGCCGCAGGGATCCGTCATGGCCACGGCTCTGCTCCCTCCGCCCCGGGCACTGCAGCGGCCCCCTCGCCTGCCGCGCCCCCAAGTCCCGTGTTTGGAAAGCTGGGCGAGGCGCTGTAACTGGCCCAGTCTCCTTCCGCGGTTTCCTTTTGCCAAGTGCGGTTTCGAAGCGACACGGGGAGTAACGAGGGGAAATAATTCTGCTCATTGTTGAACAAGCGGAGTACACCGTCGCAATGTGTATAACAGATGTGTGTGCGGGGAGAGGATCTGCACACGGGAGCGTGTGCTCAGTCTCTCTCCGCAGACTTTCCTATTTTTCTAAGGGGAGGGAGTGGGACCCCGCTCCAGGGCTGCGTTAAGGAAGGCGGCGCCGGAGCGCGCAGCAGCTCTGCCCGCAGCGCGGTTCCTCCCCAGAAGGATCTCAAGATCTGTGTTGACGTGAAATTCCTCGAATTTATGTAATATCACAGAGTCGGCTGTTGTTGTTTTTTTTTTCCTGTCCTTGCCTCCAAAAGAATGTCAAAAACAAAGAAAGAAAACCGGACACAGCGAAATTCCCTTCCTAGATTCGTCCAGATGAAAGCGAGGCTGTGGCCACCTCTGGCCAACCAGTGTGATAGCAGGGCCGCCTGGCTCCCAGCGCGCTGCACCCCGCGGCTCCCTTTAAGGAGGAAGGCCACCCGCATTCACCCCTTCCCTTACTGCTGACTGCGGCGGTCTTAGGTTTTAGATCAAGGATGCTTTATCTTATCTGTGGTCTTTCATCTCGGGCCTCACTGCACAGGCCTCTGCCAGGAACCAAGGTCACATTCTTTCTCCCTTGAGAACCTACCAGCTTCCTCTGGTCCGCAGAGCACAACTGGCCGGGGTGGGGGGGGGGGAGCTGGAACCAGCCCCCCAGTCCTGTTTTGTTTGGCTCACAGAGCATTGGCTCAGGCGACAGTTTTCTTTAAAAATTTGTATCGTTTTCCAACATTGAAAAATCAGAAGTTTCGCATGAAAGAAATTCCGGGTTTTCGGCTTTTCTTGAAAACTTGAAAGTCCTGGAAACGCACAGCCTACATTCCTACAAGGTCATAATCAGCGAGAGCCATGTGGCGGGCGGTCCCTTGAGATGGGACTCGGCATTTTGCCACAGTCCCCACCATTCCCTACCGTCCTTACATTTGGTCTCCGAGTGGGTTGCTCTTTATCAGTGAGGTCCCACTGCTACTTGACTTACAGAAGAATGAAAGGAACAGTAAAACAGTTCTTAGACCCACATCCCTTTCAAAAGTAGCGAAACAAAGGATCACAATGATTAAATAACAAAATAAAAGAACACTTACTTGGGGTAGTCCAAGTTCATTACATGAATTAATCCAGGTAGTCTTCTCGACAACTCTCGAAGGGTTAGTAATGGGGCCCCCGTGAGTACGGTTGTTGTCAGTCCCCATTTCAGAGAATGGGAAATGAAGACGGAGAGATTAAGGTAGACAAAGAGAGCCCTGGTTTTCAAGGACGGGGCATGCATTCCCGTGTGACAATGAAACCCGTTTTACATACATGTTAAGCATCTTCCGTGGGTCTCTGCAGGCCCTCTCGCCTCCCTGCCCCACCCTGCTCTCTGCTGCTGAGATGGACCCGTGCACCTCTGAATGGGTGTCTCCTTTGACTTCAGCTTGGACTTGGCCAACAGGAGGCACGGGGGACAAGTGTGAGCAGTGTGGGGCCAGGTGCCTATGTCCCAGGGCCCCCGCTGTGGGCTCAGTGAGTCTCTGCAGGTTGGCTCGTCCCTCTGCCCAAGGCCAGAGCTCCCATCCGGGGCCTCTGCATAGAGCTGGCATCTCTCGTAACTTCCCCTTCGGGCCAGGGGAGGAGGCAAGGGCTCCCCCGTGGCACCAGTGTGGAGGCACCACACTGTTCCCTCGATGTCCTCCCCATTGCTCCCAGACGCCTGTGAACAGCACGCTGAGGAACCTGCACCAAATAGCCCAGTGGGGGAATGGCATCTGTCTCCCGCCTGGATGCTGCCGGATGAGAGCACCTCCGACCGGCTGCACCCACGGGTGCTGCCTGCCCAGCCCTAGAAGGCATTGGAGCTCAGCACCCCGGAGCTGAGCTAAGTTGGTAGATGGCACGGGAAGACTCCAATAAGCTCGCCTGTGGCTCCCGGAACACTCTATTTTGTCTACCACGGGAATCAGTAAGACCTTGGATTCTAGAGATGTCCAGAATCACGCCCATCATTTGAAAGGCTGTATGGGGTAAAGAAAAGAGCCCTGGAGAAGGAGTCGGGGGTCTTGGACCCTGGGCGGCACGGCCCCTTTCGGAAACACGGTCGCGGAGAGAGCTAGGCAATCCTGCGGCGTGTCACGCCCACAGGCTGAGTCCCTCCGCACCCTGACCGGGGAGGAAGGCGGCCCGCCCAGATGTTTCTCTATTCGGTTTCCCTGCTCAACACCCGTCCCCACCTCCTCTTAAGCCTTGGATGAATCTCCCCTCCCCCTCCCCCAAATTTGCCGTTGTGCGTCGGCGGCATAAATGTTTGTTTCTCAACAAAACTTAATTTAAACACTCTGTATGTGGGAAAGGAATGCCTCTTCTAACAGAAAAATCAATCAAGGTTGTTAATAAACAATGTACATGTTCTTTAGCATCACTGCGCCCTACGAGTCCCGCAGGGTCACTTGGCGCTTCTATGGAAACGAGTTTCTGGATCATGCCGCGCCCCCCGGCCCGGCCTCGCCTCGCCCCGCCCACCAGGCTCTGGGAGTGGAATCAATCACACGGCCAGACAGCGGATGAGGTCTGCACTGGGCGAACGGCCCCGTGGACACTAAAACACCCCTCCGCCCGCAGCAGAGAGAGCGAGAACGTGATGCCACTCATTCCCGCGCACGCGTTTGCCGAGGGCCCTGTCAGCGCACAGCCCGGGCCTGGGTCTGCGGCTGCGGAGCGGGGGTGAGGCAGCCCTGGTCCTCCGGGGACCGACGTTCCAGCTGACGTCCGCACACCCAAAACCCTGCTTCCATGGGATTTTCAAAGTGCGAGGGAGTCACCACACAGGGACTGACCACGGGGATTTGCCCCCTAGCTCTGGTGTGGGGGCTGAGCAGACGCGGGAGAGAGGGTGCTGCAGGCCATGGGAACGGCGCGTGCAAAGGCACAGAGACGGGAACTCCAAACAAGCCGGGGCGACTCCAGAACGTTCCATACTGCTGATGGTCGGGGGTTCCGGAGGCCACGCGCATTCATCCACCCCCACTAAAACCGAAACTCCCCGTAGGCGAGGATCCGCTTATACTGTTCATGACCGCAGTACCTTTCACATAGTAGCTGCTCAATGAAGGTTGGTTAAGTGGATCCAGATGCCTACTGAGAACTTTTGAGACCAGACGTTCTGCTAGGGAATGAAACCCTGGCAGGAACGCAGGCCTGGCCCTCCACGTGCTCCCAGCCAGAGGGAGGGGGACCCAAGTACGAAAAGGGACCGTGGTGATACAAGGCGAGAAATGCCGAGACGCGGGAGCCGCTAAGGTGGACATCCTGGTGAATCAAGTTAGAACCCTGGAGAGAAGGGTGACATCTCAGCAGAGACCTGAAGGGCGAACCAGAGTTAAGCAGGGGAGGTGGGGACAGGGACGGGCACCCCAGGCAGTGGGAACAGCTCACGTGAAGGACTGGAAGTGAGAGAAAGCAGGACAGGATGGGGTTCCCGGAGACAGAGGGCCTACAGGGGCTACGTCGAACAGAAAGGGCTTCCATTGGGCTAGAACTCAGAAGATGGATAGATAGACCGACCAAGATTGACAATAAAAGTCCAATCACTACTGAGCCTGAGCGTCACCCCCAATAACCAAATCTAGAGAAGTCACTCGGTCGTTCTCTCTTAGTAACCCCATGTCACCTTCGTCCTTAATGACTTACTACGGGTCAGCCACTGCGCTTGGAAGGTGTTGAGTTTTCAGCCCCAAGGTGAGGCTACCACCTTCTTCCCCGTTGTCCAGACGAGAAAACCGAGGCAGCTCTCAGGTGCGCCGCAGGCCCCCATGTGGGGGTCACAGGACTCGGTCACACAGATGACAGACCTGAAACCAGGCCCGAGAGAGCAACAAAGGCACGCTGTCGCCAGAAAGGGCAGCAAAGAAAGGAGCTGAGGAGGCCGAGGGGGAAGCGAGTCTTTGGTCCCCGAGCATGTCTCCCTGGCCCATCAAAGCCAACGGAAGCTGGGCAGGGACGCGGCTGCGGTGGGCACAGGTAATTAAGATGGAATGAAGGTGGGGAGGATGGAACAATGGGGCTCATTCTCCACTCCGGGGGCGGGGTGTGGGGCATGGCGGTGGCCATTGAAACCAATCAAAGTGATGGGACCAGAGATCAAAGGCCTCCCCGCGATTTTCTCCTCCGCTGGAGTTGAAGGGTCAAGTGTTGTAGCTACCGGAGACCCAGAGAGCACGGCCCGTCGTCCCAGGGAGAGAAGAGGCGGCATCTGAGCATCTGCTTCTACAGCTGGGGCACGGAGACATGGCCTGTCCTTGTATCCGTGTCCTTTAACTATTCCTTTTAGTTACCTTTGCATTTCCTTCCACCGAGCCTGTTGTCGAAAACTCAAGGGATGGATACCAACCACGTAGACACTAAAAGGGGAATTCTCCCCCTCCCGACCGGGGCCCCTGAGCACTACTCGGAAGCCTGGGTTCTTCCTTGGGAGAACCGGGTGCTTTTAAACAGAGGAAGGAGGGGGCGGGCAGTGGAGAGCTCTTACTACTTTCTGATCTGTTTTGATTGAAAAGAATATAAGTAAACTTTAAGTAAAAGTGATAGACATCTAATTTTTTTCTTTTTTTTATTGCTGTTCAAGTACCGTTTTCTGTCTTTTTCCCCCACTCAACACCTAATTTTTTAAACTAAAATAATATGCATAAAATGTAACTATCTCTTAAGCATGTATCTGCTCAGCTCTCTTACAGACCCTTATCTCTGTGTACATAGAAACATACGTGATCGTAATGAAAATAAGAGTTCGACAATAAGGAAATCGCTGGAGGAGACTCTGAAGGTCTATTTCATCCTTTTTAAAGGCTTCATGAAATTCCACAAGAGCATAGATTTTTTTAAATCTGACGCACAGGATCGATTTCATCTAGCAGTTTCCTTTAAAGGAGAGGATCAAACTGTCCCAATTTTATGGGTCCACCTGTATCCTCCCAAACGGAAAGCAGGGAAGCTCCCTGGAGAGTTCAACGGGAAACTACCTCAGAGCTTGACCATTCGGACAACTGAGTCCGGGAGGCCGCTCACCTGCTGGGCAGACGCAAAAGCTTTCCCATCAGACTCCCCGGACCTGCATCCTGGCTCTCCCCTTCACCATCATTGGGCCCCAGGCTCAATGTCAAGGTCCTCACCTCTTATAAGACCTTCCCTAGGGTCTCCCTCATCGAGTATTCCTTCAGGAGGAAACGCACAAACCCCTGTACACTAGCCCGCTGCCCGACATCCAAGTGCCCAGAAAATGACCGCTGTCACGTGACTATTTTTATCACCAAATCATGGCTTCCTCTAGGACGACCGTTCACTAAGCCCCTCATCTGCGTGCACTCGCTGAGCGCCTCGGCTGTGCCCGGCGGGGGTCCGCCCCAGGGCAGAGAGGAAGCCACACGGCGAAGGGAAAGTTCAAGCCAGCTCTGGATTTCACTTTACGCCTCTGATCCTGGGGCTGGCCCGAATCAGCACGGGCCCTTCCAAAAAGAAAAGGAAAAAAAAAAAACCAAAAAACACTTACCTAGAGTTCAAAGTCACTAATGCGGCTCCAGAACATTAGGACATGGTGTTTATTTCCAAGGATCTGGGAGAGGTGCCCAGACAGGGATGTTTCGAGAGGAACTCTAAGGTAGGGCCAGGAGGAATGTCCGGAGGCGCTTTGTTCACACCCGCTTCTAAACCAAGGGACCGCTGTGCGGGTCTCCGGGCTTCGTGAAATTAAAACAACAGTAGTAATAATAATCATGGGTTTCGCTACTATTTAGGAAGGGTTTGCTACACGCCAGGCTCTGTGCTAATAGCTTTCCATGTATCCTCTCACTTCATCGTCACAACAGCCCGAGAGACCTGAAGGGGTTAGATCTACAGTTTCAGATGAGCCATCGAAGGCTCAGAGAGGTTAAGGGGCTTTCCCAAGGCCACACAGCTGAGAAACGGCCCGATCGGGATTCGGACTGTAAACTTCATGCTCTGGAGTTCCCTGCCGCCCACCAGTCAAAGAGCGAAGATTCTTCAAACTCATGGAGAAGTTGGACTTCCCTTGGAGGGACCCAAGTCTGCGGCTTCCTTTCTCCACGTCCCCACCAAGGCCACTGCCAAGAACATTTGCAGAAGACACGAAAGCCAACAGAGAAAGCCGAGTGGTCCGCTCTCCTCGGGGAGCACCCTGGGCTGTGCACACGGGCCGCAGAGAGGGGTGAGAAACTTGAGTCACGGAGCACGCGCCCCGGAAGACAATAGACGATATTGTAGGCCAGAGGCAGCTGAACCTGAGAACCCTGGGGAACCGGCCACGGCTCTCTAATCGGGCCTGAAAGCGGCATTCTTTCCGTTTCCCCAGGTTGCCGCGAATTCCCCCCGGCTTACGAAGCAGGTACAACCCGTCTTTTTGATACAAACACAATGGGCTGTGTGCCGGGCCGGGCTGAGACCTGAGAGAAAATAAAAAGTCAGCAGCACAAAGCCTATCACCTCCAGCACACATCTGGAACGCATTTTCTATTGATATAAAAATGGATGTGAGGATAATGCATATGGGTATTTATGAATCTGGTATATTAATCACCAAGGCCACAGTGAGAAAAGGCCCCTTTACCCCGAATCTGGCCCCCACGATGAGCTCTCGGAATACCCCGGGGATGACTTATCCAAACCGGGGCCAAATGTCGGGCGACGGAACACTCAGACGCACGCCCTCATCTCCACCAAGGCCTGTCTTCACACTCAGCGGGGCCAAAGAGTGACTCGTTCTCTCTAGTGTCATCTTGGAATCCGGTGTCATCTGAAAATATATGCTGGTGAGGTCTGCTGACTCCAGCCCCTTCCAACGAAAGCTCAGACTTGACCGCAAGCCAGGTTTCTTGGGAAACGGCATTTTGCAAGAGAGCTGGTGGGTTTGCACGGCTTTGTTGGGACTGGAATTGACGTGAGGAGACAGGGGCAGGAAGGAGGGCTGGGCTACGAAGCTGCAAGTAAAACGAACTCAAGCCTCATGGTGCAGTTTCTCCCACAGCTTCCGCCGAACTAGAATACAGGGCGATGGTAGCTCATCGAGGTTTGCAGGGTCTGGTCTCCCAGCCCATCGCTCTGTGTAAATAATACCGCCCTCCATCTGTCAGACAGCTGCAGCTTCACCTGAACACCAGCCAGATGTCGGGGATGGTCTTCAAATACAGGGTGATGTCTGAGAAACGCTGTCAGGTGGGTGCAGGCCATCCTTGGGCACTACCGTAAGTTTTGAGATTTCGTGTTCATCCTATGCCATTGTCCAGTAGCCAGCTCTGGGGTTGGAAGCAAGAGGGGTTACTAAGACCATGGTGAGGGTGCCTGAAATTTACTTCGGGAGGGAGGCAGGGACAAGGTGGGATAGACCCTAAAGAGACAGGAAGTCATTCTTCAGAATAATGAAAACAGTGGACATTGAAAGGTTTTGTAACCAACCACACAGACTAAGATGACACGAACAAAGTGGACCCACACTCACAAAGACATGCAGATTCTTTAATCAGGCTGTTTCCCATGTGAGCTGCTCTATTTGGTTCGTCCTACAGTATAAGAGCAGCTCAGAGCTGTTTCTCTAAGAAAGTTTGGTTATTGTATCAGTCAGGACGGGCCAGGTTGTGCTTCAGTAACAAACAATCTGAAAATATCTGTGGATTCGATCAACGAGGCTTATTTCTTTCTGTATCTGTGTCCTCTTTTGGAACCAGCTGCAAATTCTGCCTCATGTCACCTACATCCAGGGACCCAGCCTAAGACAGGAAATCGGAAGTCACTACCAAAAACATTGGGTGTCACTATAGCACAGGGGACTAGAGACTGTCATCGTACATGCCACCTCTTAATGTTTCTACCCAGAAATAATACCATGGCCGATGCAAGTCACGTGGCTGCTTTAAGAAGCTAGAACAGCATTGCATCATGTGCCCGAGGAGGGAGGATGAGAAGTCCTTGGTGGACGACACTAGTGAAAAATGCACACATGCATACATATCCACGTGCACACCACACACATTGCACACCTGATGGCACAGGGTTTTCTAAAGGAGTCGACATAGAGGGAGGCGTCACCAGGGGAGTTCCTAGGACATGTCGTGGGAACTATGGCCAGGACATTTAGCAGGGCCTTGGGGAATACTAGGGAATCAGTGTCCAGTTTGGGGTTATAAAATAAAGCTGCAACGAACATGTGTGTACGAATCTTTGTTTGAACATATGCTTTCACCTCTCTTGGGCAAATACCTAGGGGTCAAATGACCGAATCCTAAGGCCGGGGTATGTTGAACTCGTTAAGACACTGCCAACCTGTGTTTCAAAGTGGTGAGACCTTCCACATCCCCCATTGGTGGGTGAGAGTTTCAGTTCCTCCCACCCTCCCTGCCCTGGGCGTGGTGAGCATTTTTTACTCATCCCAATGGAAAGGGTGAAGACGCAGCTGGAGGGGTGAGAGGTGGGGAGAGGCCTCCAGAACTGCCGTCCCCAAGGCCCAGAGTCACAGTGAGCAGCATCCGGCGACATCAGGGAGACCTGACTTGGGTATCAGGACAACACTAGCTGCTGTAACAAATGAACTAAAGGAAGAAAGGATAGTGGCTTCACACAATGGGAGTGCATTTTTCGTGCTCACGTCAAGGGCCAGGGTGGATACCCCTCCACACAGTGACTCAGACACCTGAGCCTCTTTCATTCCCGGGGTCTGCCAGCCTTCGGGACCTCGGGGTCCCCGCAGCCAATCACTACCCAGGAAAAACGAGCATGAAAAAGTCCCCCTGCTTTTGAAAGTCTCTGGCTCAGCAATGGCCCACATCTGCTCCCACTGAGTGGGTGAGAGCCAGTCATGAGTCCTACCGGGTTGCAGGGGGGCTGGAGGCAGGGGGCCAGAAACCATCGTCCCTGCCTCCCGGTGTTAATCACCTCCACGTGAGGGCTCCCTGCCGAGGAAACAGCGAGAGGGCACAAATTTTTGTTGGGTACCGGGCCGTCTCTGCCACCCCCGGCTTTACCTAACGAGAGAAAGCACCAGTGCTGACCCCAACCCCAGAGGGGGCCAAGGAGCAACCCCCTCTTCTTGACTTCTTGACCCCCCAGAAGCTGAGCTCACCCCAGCTCAGCCGGAGACTGCAAATTGCTGGCATAGCTTCCCCATGACTCCAGGTCCCGGGCTGCCCAGCCACTTCCTGTTGGCTCCCCCAAGACCTTCGTTTCCTCCAAACAACTCGAGGGGCTTAACCGCAACAATCTGACTACACTTGACAGAACCGGCTCTCGGGGCCAAAACACTGTGTTAGCAGTTTCTGTTCACAGGCAAGTGGGTGGGTTTACGTCAAGCCCCCTGCAAGGCTGGGGATGGATTCATGCTCTGGTCAGAGGACTTGGGAGTGGGAGGCAAGGCTGTCCAGATCCTCCGAACCTGTCAGATTGACTGATAACCGAAATACAGCCCAGCACGGCGCGGAACACTCAACGTCCATCTTTGTTACTACCAACCATAAGGCTGCAACACTGAAGCAGCGCTGTAAAGAAAACTGACCGACTCGGTCCGCTGACTCCCACACGTCCCTGGACCATTCCACCCCTTGCCTCTCTAGACTGTGACTCTTCTTCTAAGGACCCAGACATCGTGGGTGCTTTCTCAGCCTGCTCTGAGGACATCGCCAAACTCGGTTGGCCCATGAACTTGTCAGGACCTTTGGGAAACAGGATATCCGGCTTCTGCCACCTCTTTGTCCCGATTGCACCTGGGAGGTGGAGGACGGACCAGTGGCCCCAGCCCACAGGCCGCTGGGATGGGTATGGCCTAGATGGGGACAGGAATGAATTGAAACGCTCTGGCGGGATAACACGAAGGTTTGCAGGGCGTGAGGCATCCTCTTCTGGATCCTGAATGAGCCGCCAGAGCATCCTAGATGGAAGGTCACTGGGCCGCACGTGGCTGCCAGCGGCCTGACCCAGCAGGCCCCCAGAGGAGGGGCGCCCTGAAGACAAGCCATGGGAAATCCCCTGCATGGTGCTGCCCCTGTGACTGTCCCTCCCTGAGGGTGGGCCACAGGCTCTCCGGAAGCTCCGGGAGTCCAACAAAAATAGTCCGCTGCCTCCTCCGATGGCTCTCGCAGCTCATTAGATGCTAAGATCCATGGATTTCAAGAACTGTACCGGTTTTGTGGTCCCCACCCTCCTACAGCCTGCCTTCAGCAGAGGAGGCGCTTCGTAAGGGTTGACTGAGTGGGGAAAATCGTCACTGCAGGAGTAGCACCCAGCAGCCGCGACCGAGAACTGGCAACTCCCCGGCGGAGGAACGCTGGCTTGGAGAACCTGTCGTGCTTCAGGCACTGCATTTATTCGCTCGTGGAATACTCCGACAACACTGGGGAGGAGGTGCTATTCTTGAACTGGCCTTACGGTTTGAAGAAACTCATGATCCAGCAGGTGAAGCGACATGCTCAAGTTCACACAGCTTGTCAGTGGTAGAACGTGCCGGGATTTGAACTCAAAGTTGCCGACAGCCCAATTGTGAAAGTTAAGGGGGACAATACATTTAAAGCACATAGCGTATTCTTTAATATAGGCTATTTAAAAAAATTTTTTTTAAGATTTTATTTATTTATTTTTAGAGAGGGAAGGGAGGGAGAAAGAGAAACATCAATGTGTGGTTGCTGGGGGTCATGGCCTGCAACCCAGACATGTACCGTGACTGGGAATCGAACCTGCAACACTTTGGTTCATAGCCCGTGCTCGATCCACTGAGCTACACCAGCTAGGGCTTTAAAAATTTTTTTAATTAAACTGAATTTATTGGGGTGACCCTGGTTAACAGGATCAAACATGCTATTGATATAAGTATTTTATTGCTATTATTTATTCAAGAGATAACTTGCCATGTATCAAGTTGGGTCTTGGGTTCCCAAGAACTTGTCAGGGCCTTTGGGAAACAGGATATCCGGTTATTTTGGGTTCCCAAGACCCAACTTGATACATGGCAAGTTAGTGGCAAAATGTAAAACTCAGGTCTCTCAATTTTCAGTCCAAAGTGTACAGAAAAATATTGGACTGTAAGAATTTTAATTCCCTAGAGCACCCAGAAATATTACCAATATAAAGGAGTTGATCTCTCTGATGGCCTTTTCCCAAGGAAGCAGAAGGTTGATGCAATGGGAAATCTGAGAGGTACGTTTCGCTGGAGAAGAGATAAAGGGAAAGTCTGGAGCTCAGGAGTCAGGACCTGCCAATAGCAAAAGCCAGTCCTTCTTCCATTCCCTGTTTTGCCACAGCCCACATGGGGAAACAGCTCATTGCCCCTGACTTTATAAAGTCAACACTTAAGCCTCAACTTAGTCCTGAAACACGACAAGTAAGAGGCGGGCTCCAGGTGGGCTCCCATTTCTTTGCAACCTGCCAAGTGCCCAGCTCCCAGAATGCTCCGAAAATGAGCCAAAATCATCCTTGAGGACCACCTATAGTGGGGCATTTCCACCTGACTCGGCTCCTCTGCCCACCAACAGGGGATGGGAGGCCCCCCCGGCCAGAAACTCAGAGGGTTCCAGCGCGGCTTGCTCCGTGGTCCCGGGAGAGGACAGGACTCCCCAGCACACTCATTTCCCTGGCTCCAGAACAGAGACAATAAAATCCACTTCCTAGAGAGCTGAGGGGATGCACTACTTGAGCGTTTACTCTATGCCTGGGAGATGAAATGGGCGAAGTGTTTACCTTTTCCCTTTCTTGCTCTCGGGTTTCCCTACGCAGGACAAGAAGTCACTGGGTGTCGAGTGCACAGCTTACACGGAGAGCTCGGCACATTTCCTAAGAGCACGAGGAGCTCAGTAACTCTTACTTGAGTTTCAGCGCATGTGGCTCGGGGATGCAATGAATTTGCAGAAACCCTCACGGGTTGGCCGGATGCCCCTCCAATAGCAGGTCAGACACTTGCACAGTGCCACTTCTATACTTTCATTCACTTACTACACAGACACTTGTCCAACACCTGTGTGCCACGGATTCCCCGGGGCACGGGGAATGCAACAATGCGCAAAACATCAGAAATCCCTTCATTCTAGACTTGCTATCCCACTGGGAGGCTGTGGGGTGAAGGTACACAATAAATAAGAACGGTAAGTCATATGCATCATATGTGAGATGATGAAAAGTGCTAAGGAGGAGGATCAGAGAGTGCCAGGGAGGGTTTGCTACTTGATGAAAGGTGGGCAGGGAAGACGACATTCGAGTGAAACCTGGAAGGGAGGGAGGGAGCGGGGAGGGAAGCAGGCAGAGGGGTAGGTCAGGGTGGAGCGCTCCGGGGAGAGCGAACATTGTGCGTAAAGCAGCTGAGCCGGGAGCTTATTTGGAGTGGAGTGTGGCGGCCATTGTGGCTAGAGTAGAGACAAGTAAGAGAAGAGTAGAGGGAGGTGGAAATAGGTCCGTCCTGGAAAAGGGGAGTTGTGTAAGTCATAGAGGACCAGGCAGGTCCTTGATACTTGGCTTTTATCTGAGTACAGTATAAGGCCATTGGAGGCAGATGGATGTTTGGATAGATGGATGGATGGATGGATGGATGGATGGAAGGGTGGAAGGATGGATGGATGGATGGATGGATGGATGGATGTTTGGCTAGATGGGAGGATGGATGGATGGATGTATGGAAGGATGGTGGATGGATGGATGGGTAGATGGTGGATGGGAGGATGAATGGATGGATGGATGGATGGATGGTGGATGGATGGATGGTGGATGGGAGGATGGATGGATAGACGGACGGACGGATATGTTTGCCAGAGCAGTCAAGATCCTTGGTTGCAAACAACTAACCTTCACTGAGGCAAAAAGTCAACGTTTGGGATACTGAGTAACTCACAGGACCTACAAGAAAGACGTGAGCGGAGAAGTGCCAGGATCCCCCGTACGCTGTGACGGGGTGTCTCACTTGGCCCCCCAGCCCCACTCTCTCCCCTTCTCCATCCTGCGCCACGCCCAGGAGGCCGACCTGGATGGGCTAACACGATGTTTTTTCTCGCGTTGGCAGGAGATCAGAGGGAAGGAAGAGTGTGTGGACAAGGTATTTATCCTCCTGTCCCCTCTCCACAAGGTCACCACAGGTCAACCGTGTCCCTCTACCCAAGGCCACCGCAGCTGTCAGGAGACATCTCTTCACACTCTCCAGTTTCCAAAAACTGCTCCCTCCCCTCACTCCTTTAGACCTAAGGGTGGTGACATGTCCAGTTTGGGGGTACTGTGCCATTTCTGTTCCTAAATACAGGCCACACTTCTGTTCACTGTTCTTCCCCCTAGTTGCGAAATCCCCCTCAAATTCCCCAACTTCAGTATGGCATTTGCTTGTTGCTGTTTCCTGCCCCTGTTGACTTATTCACCTTTGCCTATGTTTGGTGCCTGGTTCAGCGTCTACTAAGGGAATAGATGCCCAAACAGTGGACGGGTGGATGGGCAGATGGATGGATGGGTGGATGGGTGGATGGGTGGATGGGTGGATGGGTGGATGGGTGGATGGGTGGATGGATGGATGGGTGGATGGGTGGGTAGATGGGTGGATGGGTGGATGGATGGATGGAAGGATGGATAAAGGAATGGATGGATAAAGGAATGGATGGCTAAGTGGACAGATGCATGAGTGCATGGGTTTGACAGAGCCATCAGGATTCTTGGTTCCCAACAACCAACCCCAACTGAAACAGGAAATAAATACTCGTGATACTGGACCACTCGTACCACCTACAGGGGGAAGGCATCCTGCAGGACTGAGCAGCGGACTGGGCATCGGAAGGAGCTCTAGTTGAGGGCTGCTCTGGGTTTGACTTACGGCAGAGCCCAGGGCCAGCCCCTTAGCGCCTCAGATGCCACAGTCCCTCCCCGAGGCGGAAAACATCAAGGTTAATCAGGTGGCCGCTAATCCACAGGCAGCGGTGGAGCTGGGGCCAGAGATCATGATTCTTAAGCCCTGCCTGATGCCTGGATGAAAGGGAGTCTATAAAAGCAGTTGAGCTATTAGGGCGGAGGTGAGTCAGGGCCCAGCTTCAGGCGGCTGGTAGGGAAGGCCTGGGGATCCCTCGACATGAAAGTGTCGCTGCAAAGGCAAGCTGTGACTAATCAGCACTGTCATTAGCCCTCCCATTACCAGCTTGCTGGCCTTCACCAGGCGGAGGCCTCATAAAAGCACCCTCCACTGTAACCTGCAGAAAATCCCAGGCTCATAACCCGCAATGGCTCAGTCCATCCACCATTCAAATTCTTCTGCTCTAGCGGGAGGTGTATACCTACCGTGGGCCAAGCCCCCCGCCATGTGGTATCAGATATACCTTCGCAGTATACCTGCAATATACCTGAAACTTCAGGGCTGTTACTGTCAGGACACTGAGCCCCTGGGCGATGAAGTGACGGCGGAACTATGACAGAGCCGGGACCCCGAAGCCCAGCCTGGGGAAGGGAACTCAAGCTCCTCCCCCCTGCCCCACACCTTCCGGGCCTTCCCTGACCTGACGCACCGTCTCTGGACACGTGAAGATCTTGAGAGGCAGGGGAGGTCCAGACAGAAAAGAAATCTTTCTTCCCCTCCTGCTCTTTCTAACGGATCCCTCTCATTCCTTTCCCCACCAAGCTTCTGGCTTCTGTCACCTGTAGGGACATTGTACAGGTTTCTCAAGGACAGAGTGTGGCAGGGTCTCACCAGTGCTCGGAGGGACAGAACTGCAGAGCGTGTGAGGGGTGGGAGGGAGGTGAGTCTTTGTACAGATTCGCGGAATATCGGGATTGTCCTCCAGCTTTGTCCTCAACCACAGACCCATCGATCCCTCGCCTCAGGGCGGCCAAGTCTGTTGGAAACATTCTACACAAAGAGGCATGCCACGTGGGGTCTTGTGTAAGACCACCCACATCTTGAGAGCCATAACTCAGACTTCCCATTGGTGGGATGGGAACAGCTCACTTCCTTAAGATGAAGAAAGAGGATGAGAAAATGCTTCTTTCTCTTCTCTTTTAATTTTCCCCAATTGCATCAAACCATGGCTTTAAAAATTCTTTCCTTCCCTCCTTTCCTTCCTTCCTTTCATCCTCCCTCCCTCCCTCCCTCCCTCACTTCCTTCCTTCCTTCCTTCCTTCCTTCCTTCCTCCTTTCCTTTTCAAGCACCTACAAAGCATCCAATTCTGCTCCAGGCCCTGGAAATAAAGTCAAGAATAAGACATATCTACAGATGATGTATTATAGAATTGAACACCTGAAACCTATATAATTTTATTAACAATGTCATCCCAATAAATTCTATTTTTAAAAAAGAGCAAGACATGTCCGTCTCTCTGTGTGCAGAGGGGCCCTCGCCTCTTTCAGGTTCTCCCAGAGCTCTGTGAACCAAAAGGCTGCCGTGCTGTGATATGTTACAAGGTAGAAAACTATTTCTCCATCTCAGAGCGGTTATGAAGAGTAGTGTTTTTCTGTTTTGTTTTGGTTTGGTTTTTTACTTGGTTTAATGCAGCTAACGTTTCCTACATTCCCGCCCACACACCAGTGTGTTTAGATGTGGCCCCATGAATTCCTTCTGACCCACGGGCTTTGTGAGTCCCCAGGTCGCCACCCTCCTCCTGCTTCTATTTCTCCATCTATAAAATGGGACCACGATCACCCCCAAAGACAGCATCAGATTCATGAGATGAAGAGACCAGCATGCTTTGGGCTCCCTGGAGAAGGTTGAGGCCAGGAGCTGTGGGGGCTGACACGTGGCTGCTGCCTGCGACAGTGTGGCTTCCCTTGTGCTCGCAGGAGCCCAAGAAGTCTAAAGGGACACCCTGGTCCCCCAGGGGGAGGCATCAGAATGGGGCAAGGTCCCAGGGTTCTGGACTGAGGGAAGGGAGGGTGATGCACGCGCTTTTACTTCCGGGTCACCGGTTCCAACGCAGCCTGGCAGATCTCAACTGAAAGTTACTGCCATCTGCTCCGTGACCTCAATCCGTTTGCTGTGGTGCACATTGTAACTGGCAGGCCCAGCACGCGCAGGCTGGCACTGGCCGAAGCTGAAAATGGGTCATTCCCAAGAGCCTCAAGGGCTGGTCTGGGCCCTGAACTGGGGTTTGGGATAAGCAGGGGGAGATCTGGAACTTTTCATCTAAAATACTAGCTGTGAGGGTAGCATGGGAGGAAAGTCGGGTCCACAAGGAAGCTTTGCAGCCTCTCTACCACCCAGCCCTTGGCTCTGGGTCCCAGCAAGCCACACTGTGTAACACCCCCACTCGCAGGGACCAGAAGCCAGATAAACCAGAGCTGAGCATAACCGGGTATAAGGTCAACTTCACATAATAATGAAAGCTGTTTACTAAAAGCCTACAGTGTGCCAAGAAAGGAGTTGGGCTCCTTAACCTGTGTCACCGCATGCAAACCTCAGCCAAAATCCAGGAAGCATACTCTCACTTCCGACTGACAGACAAGGAAACCGAGGCTCAGAGAGGCATAGAAATTACCCAGAGTCACACAGCAATAGGTGGCGGGTCAGGACTGGAACTCGAGAAGCTACTGTTTGATGGGGACGGGGTTTCAGTCTGAGACGGTGGAAGAGTCCTGGAGGTGGATGACGGTAGCACAGCTGTGTGAACGTCCATAAAGCCACTGAACTGTACCCTTCCAAACAGTTAAAATGGTAAATTCTATGATGTAGATTTTAGTAGAATATAATGAATTCATTAAAGATATCGTCCAAAGGTTCCAGGCCAGAACTCGCACCCAGCTGAACTGACCCTAAACACACACCCCCGCGAACACCGCCCGGCCGCCTCAGCCTGTTGGGGGCGCTGGGACGCCCGCCCACCCACACCTCGATGACACGACCTGAGTCTGCGCAGCCTCCCTCCACCGTTTCTCAAGAAGTCCTGAGCTGCAGCCCTCCAGATGCCAAGGGGACGTCAGGATTTTCCCAAAGTCGCGTTCCCTGTTTTTTTTATAGCATGCATGTATTTTTTAACCATTTCACATATGTAAAATGGCGCCATCATTTTTATGAGGTTTCTCCTTTTTTATGTCACTGACCACGTTTCTGAGTATTGCCCGTAGCCCTGTTTTCCTCATAAGTCCTATTTTTACTGTGTGATTTTGCATGACATGGTGGTTTTAAAAGCGTAAATGTCACGTTATAGCAGAAGCAACTATACAGACATAACTTTTTCTAAATATATATGTACATACAAATGCATGCATAGGGGTACATAGATAAAGTATACATGGACAGCAATTAGTGTATCATCAGTGCGGGGGTTGCAGGAAGGGGCTACAGTGGCTTTTGTCTTATCTGTAGAGATTTAATTTTTTCCAAGGAGTGTTATTAAATTGAATACACACAAATATGAAATCATTATGCTGTTCATCTGAAACTGATACAACGTTGCATGTCAAAATGATGCCTCCGTCTAAATGCATCGGTGTTATCAATTTTATGAATTGTGGGGCTACATTTTTTCACTTTAAATAAAGGACCTACTGTTTCTATACTCATGTTTCTAGCAACACTGTTCCCAGCAGCCAAGAGGTGAAAGTGACTCAGACATCCACCGATGGGGACGAATGGATGACCAAGTTTGGTCTAGCCACACAGTGGAGTGTCCCTCAGCCTTTTAAGGAAGGAAGTCCTCTCACTCGCTACAACCTGAATGACCCTGGAGGACATCATGCTAAGTGAAATGAACCCATCAGAAAAGGACAAACACCGTGTGATTCCACCCACGCGAGGCACCTAGGAGTCAAATTCATCGAGGCAGGAAGTAGAGTGGTGATTGACAGGGACTGGGGGAGGCGGGAACAAGCAGTTATTATTGCTTCATGGGGGCAGAGTTTCAGTTTTGCAAAATGAAAAGACGCTTGGAGATTTGTGAAGTGAATGGACTTAACACCACCAAACCATACCCTTGAAGATAGTTAACACGGTAAATGTTACATTACACGATTTTTAAAAATCACATTAAAAGGAATTGTTTCTGGATCCACAGTTACAAACTAACATGCCACATGAAAAGTCACTAAATAAAGCAACACACACGCAGGCTACCCGAAAAGATGCGGAACACGGCTTATTTCCTGCGGCGTCCAGAGCGATGCTTCGCCCCCTGTGAGAGAGCGTAATACTAGCCGGTTAACTGCGGCTCGTCGGCCCATTGGGGTGGCTGGCTGATTGATTGGCTAAGGCGCGAGGCCCCACCCAGCGGCCTAACATGAGACCCGAGTCAGGAGGACGCCATAAATAACACGCTAACGATACGGCTGTTCTGTCTGCGGGGCCAAGCAGCCAGCAAAGGGCTGGTGGCTTTGCTCCTGTGAAACCAGAGCCTGCCTGGTGTCGCGGAGGTGAAAGGTGCCCAGAAGCCTAGGACCTAGAGCACGCATGTGGACGCAGGAGTGTGGGGCCCAAGGGCTGCAGGTCAGCCAGCACCTCGAGACCCGGTCCCATTCGCCACCCCCAGAGGCCCCCCGTGGCCCTGCCAGCTGCTCCCGGAGAGAGGCCCGGGGATGAAATAGCAAGCCTGCGTGCGTGCGTGCCGCCCAGAGGGAGGATGATCTTGGCAGGCCTGCGTGGGAAGCTGGAGGAGCACCTGCCTCTGGGGCGTGTGGGAGCGGCCCCGCTTCCCCGGGGCCCTGAGTGATCCTCGGACGTGCCCTGGGCCCCAGCCACCGCCTTCCGCAGCAATCAGAGTAACAGCCCGCATCTGCCACACTGATGAGCGGGGGACAGCAGTCCGAAGCACGTGTGAGCCACCACGGGAAGGAAAGGCCACTGCGGCCAGCTGGTCCCTGCCAAGGGGATGGGGAAGTGCCATCTCCTCACTCCGAAATCCCTTCCCACCTCTTGGCCAGCATGACTCTCCGGCAACCTTCAGGATTCAGCTAGTGCCTCCTCCTCCAGGAAGCCTTCCTGGCTGGCCTTTCCATCCTGTGCCCCCATAGCCAATAGATGAAGCCCTTGCATTTGCAAACCCGACCCCGTGCCCAGCCCACTGCCTGGCACAGAGTAGGTGGTTAAAGCAAGATAAATAAGATAGGAAGGAAGGTGAGGATTTCCCACTGCGGAGCCACCGAGCTGAGAGACAAGAGTTGGAGGAACTTAAAGCCAGGAGAGATCTAAAGGGGCCAAGAGGGTCCTCCGTTTCTATGCTGCTTACCCCTTCCCTGAGAATCTGACTTTTTAAGTTTTTTTCAAATTTATTTTTAGAGAGGGAAGGGAGGGAGAAAGAGAGAGAGAGAGAGAGAAACATCAATGTGTGGTTGCTGGGGGTCATGGCCTGCAACCCAGGCATGTGCCCTGACTGGGAATCGAACCTGCAACACTTCGGTTCAAAGCCCCCACTCAATCCACTGAGCTACGCCAGCCAGGGAGAATCTGACTTTTTTTTAAAGGTCAGAACCTTCTCCTGTAATGCACACACTCAAACACATATGCAAAATTTTCAGGGACCGTTGTCACAATGTTATGTTAAGTGCAGTTACCACACGATCAAGCGATTCTACCCCAAGTTACACACCCAGGAGAAATGAAAAACTAGGTCCACTTGAAACCTTGGGCATGAAGGTTCACAGCTGTCTTCTTTACACTAGTCAAAAGGGGGGAACAGCCCAAACGCCCAACCACAGATACAGCGATAAGCAAAACGTGGTCCATCTGTGCAAGGAATATTACTCGGCCATGAAAAGGAGTAAAATGCTGACACGGCAATCATGTGGCTGAACCTTGAAAACATGCTGCTGCATGAGAGAAGCCAGACACCAAAGCACACGTATTGCACGATCCCGTGTACATAAAGTGACCAAAACAGGTACGTCCCCAGAGACAGAAGGCAGAATCATAGTTGCCAGAGGCTTGGGGCAGAAAATGGGGACTAACTTCTTAAGGGGTGTGTAGTTTCCTCCCTGGGGTCATCACAATGGTTTGCAGCTCGATGGCAATGAGGGTCGCACAAGACTGTGAATGTATTAAATGCCCCTGACTTGTTTGCCTTACAACGGTTAACTTTATGTTATGAGAATCTTACCTAGATTACAAAAAATTCCAGGGACCTCAAGCTCACCCCTAGGCCCCCCTCATCCTAGACTCCTGAATAAGGAACCCAAAGAAATATCAGGGTTTGTTCTTTTTTTCTTTTACAGCTGGAAGACCCAAAGAAGAAACAGAAAATAGCTCCCGCTCTTGGCTCTGGAGCTAGAGCAGGTTCAGTGCCCTTTCTACGTCTCTCCAGGCTGTTTTCAGGCCTCTCTCTGACTCAGTTTCTCCATTTGTAAAACTGGAGGCTGGGGCCAGACATGATACCTGCATCATATAATGTATGCTAGTATCTGGGTGAGCATTCATTTCTATTCCAGTGGTTGCAATTTTAATACGTACTATAGACAAAAAAAATACCAAGTCCAAGTCTAAGTGACGGAGCCTCAAGGGTGTGTATGTAAACATTTTCCGTTTTTGTACATTTTTCATTCACGCTGTTTCCCTCTTTTAAAAATTGTTACATTTGCCACACCAAACTCAGCAGGCTTGAATTTGTCTGTCTCCTTCCCTGGGGAGGAAACCGATGCCTGCTACTCTTGAAATAGACGTTTTTTGTCTTTTTTTTCCCAAAGGCAAATATTAAGAGAAGAATCCTACAGGTGGTGTAATCACGGGAAAAAGAGGGCGAAGAAAGAACGTAACTAACTGGAGTTCAAGACAGGCTGCATTGCCCCGGCCAGGTCAGGAAAAGAGCCTTGTGTGGTCCCCCATACCGAAAGGTTGTGGGTTCGATCCCCGATCAGGGCACATACCTGGGCTGTGGGTTTGATCTCAGGATGCTTGCGGGAGGCAACCAATCAGCGTTCCTCTCATATCAGTGTTTTTCTCTCTCCCACTCTCCCTCCCTTTCCGTCTCTACAATCAATAAACAATCCTCCGGTGAGGAGAGGGGAAAAGAAAATGACAGACCACATGGCAGCTGTGACACTCTGCGACCCCATGACAAGCTCGAGGCTTCCCCTGCTCCTAGCATGGCTATTTAGGGTCCCAGTCTCAGACGCCCCAGGCGGATTGGCCACGAGACAGGTGAGGCTTTGAGAGGCCCTCTGTCTCTGGGAAACAAGCAAAATTTCCTCTCCAAACAGCCCCACACTCCACTCTCTGGTTGCTTAGCAGCCATGGGCTCTGCCACGGGCCTGTCCCCCTTCCCCTGGGCCTCCCCTGTCCTGGATCCCTGTGGCCTCCCAGGACACCTAGACCCTAAAGCCACCCACCTTCCAGTGCCAAGCCCCGAGCTGGCTTCCCCGTGGGGAAGGGGGTGACGTTAAGGGAAGATCGTAGACGTGCCTTCTCTGGAGGAAGCGTCTGCACTTAAACCTCGGCCAAAAAATGTCTTTAATTAAAGCCCAGGGGCATACCTCTCTGATGGCGGAATTTGAGGCCACACGACAGGTGGCAGGGGGAGACATTTATGAGCGGTGGGGGCCTCTGCCAACCTCTTCTCAGCACACCCCCAAGGCAGCTGCCGGCTTGGCCCACATTTGGAAGAGCACATGGCTCTTTTCCTGGGCAAAGTCAGCTCGGGGGTGGGCGAGTTCCGCCCGGCCGAGCGGGCCCACAGCTCCCAGCTCCCCCAGAAGTCACCTTTGCCACACACCCTCTGTCCCGCAGGGTCACCCCACACTTGACGGAGCGGAAAGAACCCAGACGTCTGGGCCGGGCAGACCAGAGTCTGAGTCCCTGCTCTCTCCTAGCCGGCCCGTGCAGCCGCTGTGTGTCCCTCCACCGCCCTGAGCCTGGGGCCCCCATCTCCAGCCTGGGGCCCCCCATCTCCAGCCTGGGGCCCCCATCTCCGGCCTGCGGCCCCCCATCTCCGGCCTGGGGCCCCCCATCTCTGGCCTGGGACCCCCCATCTCCAGCCTGGGGCGAACACTCGGCCCTGCAGGTGACGGTCCATTGCTGGTGACACACAGTCAGTGATCCATAAGCGGTAACTATTATTTTAAGGAAAATGTGTGTTCTCTTCCACACAGAGCCCACCGACTGAGCTGCTGGGAACTACAAACAGACAAAACCCAATAAAATACAGCGCACTTGCCCACGCACGTGTGTGTGAGCATGAGTGTGTGTGTGTGCATGTGTGTGTGTGTTTGCGGGGGATGAGAAACGGAAAAATGGGAGTAACGGGAAAGAGAGAAAATACTTTTTTATTCTTTTGGTAACTGAATCAGGCAACAGTCTTACTTATTCCAAAAATTAAATTAAGTCCTGATTGGTGCGGCTTGGTGGGTTGGGTGTCCATCCTTCTGCAAACTGAAAGGTCAGCAGGTCAATTCCCGGTCAGGGCACGTGCCTGGGCTGTGGTTCGGTACCAGGTCAGGCGAGTATAAGAGGCAACCAATCGATGTTTCTCTCTCTCTCTCTCTCCCTCCCTTGCCCTCTCTCTAAAAAAAAAAAAAAAAAAAAAAGAAAAATCTTTTTAAAAATTAAGTTAAAAACGGCACACGGGTTGGGACAGTGGCCTCATTCCCACGTCACTGCCGTGTCCCCGTCCCCACCCCTGGCCTGGACCGCAAACCTGGGCGCTGCCTCATTGAATCATTCAGTTTGTCAAGAGAGAAACGGAGGGCTCCTTGCAAACAGGCTGTTAGATCTCACCAAGCAACTGGTCTCCCCGTCGCTAATGAAGTTAATCCAGTGGCTTGGTCTTTTCTCTCCTCGCCTGCTTTGCTCCGGCGGAATCCGCAGGGCCACCGGAGAGACGTGGGCGCGGCCGCCCGCCCAGCCGGCCTCCCCTTCAGCTGACAAAAGGCCTTAGTGCCACAGATAAGGGCAACCCCACTCTGCCCCCCTCATCCCGCCACCACCGCGAAACACGAGTAATAAAAACCCTATTTTGTTTTCAGCTGACCGTACGGTCCGTGTGCCAGGGTAAACAGATCCGCTTGTGGCTTCACCCCACCTCCCCGCCCCACCATCTCCGCCTCCCCTTCCATGTTGGGGCTGTTTTGATATGTCATAACATTGTGTCTGTTTATCTGAAATATTTCCACTCCAAACACTTGTTTCTTCAACCCAATTGACATGTTGATACAACTCCTGACAGCTGAGTGACTCCGATTGAAATAAAATATAAAGTAAACACATTTGCATAGAGTTTATACACAGCCCGGGTCGGAGGAAGCGGAGGAAACAAGGAGATTAGAATCGGAATTTCTTATCTTGCATCACCCAGCCCTCTTTTGGGGTCCCTCCCTTCTCCTTTTCCAGCTCTCTGCTCCCGGAATGCCCCAGGGGTTCAAGGGTCGGCCTGCCATTGGGGTTGAAAAATCTTCCTTTGCCCTTTCTGCCGCCTCTCTCTTCCCCGGCTGGTGCGTTTGAAGGCAGGGGTAGTTTTCTCCGTAAATTTCTTCTCCCATGTTTTTTCCTTTTTTTTTTTTTTGAGATCTGAGAGCATTGGTCAGAGTGCTTCCAAACAGATGATCTGTGGGTCTGGGAGTTCTTCCTTATTTTGAGACTCTGTTTCTGCCAAAGCAGCAAGCTGCCCTAAACGTGATCCCTTGGGGTTCTCCCAGCTTTGATCTTGCATGGATACTTCTCAGATATTCAGGAGACGGCGGTCACACAGTGAACTTTTTTTCCTGATCTCCCCACCGTGTACTTCACAAATGCAACTCCATGTAACCCCGCCCTCCTCCTGCTTTCCTAAAGGAATCAAAGCACAGCACTCGGAAAACGCAGGGCTAGCCAAAGCCTCCATCGCACGCCTCGGCGCCCCATGGGGCCTTGCGCAGCCTCGGGATCCTGCTGAACGCTGCCCTCCAAGGAGCTGCTACAGACGGATCAGAGCCACGTTCCCAACCGCTCAGCTCACCCAGTGGTGAGCCCAAAGTCCGGCCCCTGGGGCGGCGGCAGCAGTGTCAGCTGGAAACTTGTGAAAAATGCAAATTCTTAGGTCACACCCAGACTGCTGCCTCCGAAACCTGGGGGTGTGGCCTGTGGGGCCAGCGGGCCCTGGACCACAGTGGGAACATTTACACCACAGCAATTGGCTACAAATCAGAGCTTCTGCCCCACCTCCCATGCCCCGCCCCCCAGAGAGCCCCCAGTCAAACCTTTATCAGCCCTCCCGGAAGCACGCAAACGTATGAGAAGTTCCGCCCTACGTACAAATCGCTGAGTCTTGGTCTGCGGAGTTTTTTAAAACGTACTAATGTGAGGTCCCTGACTCAGACCATCAGAACCTCTGGGGCCTAACCGAAACCCTGATTCGTTTGTAAAGGTCCTTGGAGAGCGCCCCTGGGGATCTTGTTTAAACACAGGCTCTCATTTGGGGGTGGGGGACTGGCCAGCACCGCTGGTCTGAGGACCACACTTTGAGTCACCAGGCCGCCAACCCCCCTTTACGCTGTCCCTTCTCCAAACGCAGTGCTTCCCTCGCGGGCCCATCTGCAGATCAACCTTTATGGTTCACCCCCAGAGAACAACAAAGGGGCCCTGACTCAGCTGCCCCCCACAGGGGCGCACCTCCCAGTGGGTATTTACATGGCCTGCAGAGAAAAGGAGTATCAAAGCACAGCATTTGCCTAGAGAAACCCACAGGCTGTTGAAAGGGCTCAGAGAGAGATTCAGGCAAATATGTTTGCATACAGTTAAACCGCCAGCGGGGGCGAGCAGGGCCACAGTTACAACTCGCTGGCAGGGTGGCTGAGCTTGGCCTAGGGCAGGTGGCCACCCTAAGAACGCGGAGTCTGTTCAACAGACCCCGCCCCTTCCTGCTGGGGCAGGATGACAGGGAATTGGTGCCACCGTCTTGCCCATTCTCTGGGGACCAGCTTGCAGGCAACTGGGCAGCTAAGAACCAGCCTTCCGATCACACCACTGGCCGGGCACCTCCTGCCTGGGATGGGTGCGTGAGGGCACCCTGTCTTCACTGCCTCACCGCCTGGCCTTTTCCCCACACTGTTCCCTGCACCCAAGATGCCTTTCCCACCCAGACATGAACTGAACACCTAAAATGGGCCACCGACTGTGCTAAGGATGTTCCATGAATTATTAGTGGACAGCAATGCCACCAGCTGCTACTGTCAGCCTCTCTAGCAGATCGGGAAGCAGAGACTGGGGGAGGGAAAGGGGCTTGCCCCAGGCCTCGTTGCAAGCAGCAGAGTCGAGAATTAAACCCGGGTCAGTTGGCCTCACAAGCCAGTGCTCTTAGGACAGCCTTTGAGGGTTCAGTCCAAGCACCTCCTCCTCTAGTTCTTCCACGGTTACTCGCTGTCCAAGGCATGGGCCTCCCGTGCGCCCCAAGCACACTCTGTGCAGCCGCTAGCACAGCGCCTGCAGCGCTCGCTGACTTTGTGCCTCGGGGCCTTTGCACTGGCCATCCCTGCTGTCTGGATGGAACGCTCTTTCCGAGTCTCAGGTCTTCACCTCATTCGAGTCCGGATTAGTTTCCTGCTGCTGCTCTAACAGACCGCCACTAGCCTGGTGCCTAAGACAACGTAGATTTACTGTCTTACAGTCCTGCGGCCAGACGTCCAGCCTGGTTGGCCAGGTTGCGTTTCTTCTAGAGGCTGGAGGAGAGGATTTGTTTCTGAGCCATCTCCAGGTCTGAGAGGTTGCCCACATTCCTCAGCCGATGGATGTCACCCCGACCCCCACTGCCACCATCGCCTGTCCTTCTCTGAGCTTGACCTTCCTGCCCCTTCTTATTAAGGATCTCGTGATCACACAGATAATTCCTCCATTTTGAGATTCTTCATCACATCTGCAAAGTCCCTTTTGCCCTGGGCGGTGACACATTCAAGGGTTCCAGGGATTAGGGTGTGGAGGTCTTTGCAAAGCCATCGTTGTGCCTACCAGAAGCTTCCTTGGCCAAACCAGCATCCTCCCTTACTCTTTGCCATCCGTCACTCCTTGTGTCCCCCAGAACCCTTGCCACCCCCGGATCATCCTGTCATTCTTTGTCTCTGTTTACTGTCAATGTCAAGGCAGGGACCCTGTCTCCTGTTCACTGCTGACTCCTCAGGGCTTAGGACAATGCAGGCACACAGCAGGTGCTCAATAAAGGCTTGAAAGTGAACCATGAGTGAGGTCATCAAGGACCGTTGACCTGCTTTCCTCCCTGGGCTGTGGGGGCCCCCAGGGCCGATTTCCTGATTGATGGCTCTGTCTTGATGGGGAGTCGGTGCTCCAATGTGAAGTGGCAGAAGCCTCCTCTGCAGCAGCCCCGCTGTCCTGCGCCCCCGGCCCCAAGACAGACAGACAGACAGGCAGAACGCAGAGCTCCGTGTGCCCCGCCCCCCTACATCCACAGGCAGATCCACACGCTAAAAATCCCACACAGCCGAGGAGTGTCCCGACACCCCGGGGGGCTCCTGCGGGGGAAGCTATAAACATGCAGAGGAAAATGGGGTGTTGGTGACGTCACTGCCGCCCCACATGAGCCCCGCCCCACATTCTTTCCCAGCCTTGTCGAACGGGCCCGGTGATTTACCCGTGTGCCTCCCGTGGGTCTGTGGCCAAGCACGTGAAGAGAAATGACACTCTTCCAGGAGTGGTGACGTGATCTTTTTTCTGCCCTCAAATTCCTCCCAAATGAATTCCACCCACTTCCCACTCCATAGAGGGTACTTAAAAATACAATACTGCAGAAGAAAACAATGATGAGAGGAAGAATTAAATCTATTTATGTTTTTCTGCTCAAAACTCTTCTGTAGGGCCGATTTTCTTGGTGTTGGCTTTTACTAACTGTGTAGCCTCAAGCAAGTTGCTTAACCTCTCTGTGCCTCAGTTGCCTTAACTAGGATAGGAGGATGATAACAGTCACCCACCTCACTGAGCCATTGTGGGGTACAGTGACTCCACACAGATAAAGCACCCAGCCCCGAGCCTGCCACAGAGTAAGCGCTCCAAACCCATGGAAATGAGTCATAAAGTTAAACATAAAATTATCACGTGACCCAGAAATTCCACTCTTAGGTAAATACCCCAGAGTAGTAAAAACTCATGTCCACACATTGGACGTGAATATTCAGCACAGCATCATTTACAACAGCCAAAAGGTGGGAACAGCCCAAATATCCATCAGGGGATGAGGGGATAAATAAAACATAGCATATCCATCCAATAAAATATTGCTCAGCCATAAAGAATAAAACACTAGCCCTGGCTGGAACAGCTCAGTGGATTGAGCGCCGGCCTGCGAACCAAAGGGTCGCTGGTTCGATTCCCAGTCAGGGCACATGCTTGGATTGCGGGCCAGGTCCCCAGTAGGGGGGCATGTGGGAGGAAACCACACATTGATGTTTCTCTCCCTCTCTTTTTCCTTCCCTTCTCCTCTCTCTAAAAATAAATAACAATTAAAAAAGAATAAAACACCGATACCTGCTACACCATGGATGCCCAGTGAAAATATTATGCTAAGCGAAAGAAGCCAGTCACAGAAAATCACCTATTCCATAATTCCCTTTTTACGGAATGTTTGAAGTAGGCAAATCTATAGGAAGGACGGGAAGCAGATGAGGGGTTGCCTGGGGCTGGGAGTGGGGGAATGAGGAGTCATTACTTAATAGGCCTGGGTGTTCTTCTGGGACAATGAAAAAGTTTTGGAACTGGATGGAGGTGGTGGTTGTGCAATATTGTGATGAACTGCCCGCCGCTGAATTGTTCTTTCACGGCTGTCACTCTGTTCAAGGCGTTCCTTTGACCCACGGTTTCTCAATCTCAGCACTGTTGACATTTTGGGCCGGATAGTTTTTCGTTCATGTGTAGTTGGGGCTGGAGCAGATACTGGCATCTGCTGGGTGCTGAACCTGAGAAAACTACGCTTCCAAAAAAAGAAATAATGAAACAGGTGCACAGAGAGAAACAGAGATTAGATGCCATGTGGCCCTAGGGAGACAGAGAAGGTGACATCTAATCCTGATCTTCCAGTTTCTCATTGTGATCCCTTCCAAGGATGGCCTCCTCTTGCTGTGAACTCATAGGTTTGCAGAGGGTTCTGTTTCCTACAAACAAGAAATCTTGATGAAGACATTAATGAAGATTTCTGGAGTAGGCTGCATAGCTTTTATTTATGTCTGCCTGGGAGTCTTTTCCATCCCCATCTCTCTGGCCTCTTGACCATGTATACTGGGCACATTCCCTAAGCCTGGCCTATCAAGGAACTCCGCACTATGATTGTGATTGGACAAAGGAGGTTGTAAGACCAAAATGGAGCCAATCAAAGCTCTTCCCTGGGATCCATATACTGATGCTTGAAAGAAGATCCTTTCTTTTCCACATGAATCAAGGAGCTCATTGAAGATGCTGGAGGTCAGAGGTCATCATCGAGAGGCAACTGGAGGATAGCGAGGAAGAAGGGAAGAGAGGGAAAGAGACGGGGACAGTAGATCCTGAATTCGGTCCTAGGCCCGAATTCCTGCCTTCCTCCTTTCCATTGTGTCAGTCACCCCGCTCTCCTTTTGAGGTATGGAAATAGCTGAATCCCTTTTGGGACTTACACTGGTGGGATCTGCCTTTCTATCAATCTCTTGTTTATCTTTTGCCCATCCAGCAGACTTTCAATGTCTTGAAGACAGGGACCAAGTCCCATTCGTCACTACAGCCCAAGGGTCCCACCCATAGGAGTCGCTCATTCATGTTACTGCGTGAAGTCTTTAGAATCATGGTGACACTCAACATTCCACGCATCGGGTCACCTCACCGTTGTCATGAAAGCACCTATGACATCATCATCAAAGCTGCGGTATTCAGTGTTTCAGAGACGGTGGCCTCGAACCAAACAGGTATGTCTTTGAACCCCAGACTCTCAGCCTCAGGTGAGTGATGCAGCCTCTCTGAGTCTCCGTTTCCTCACCTGTAAAATGGAGATATTAACAATACCTGCCCCATAAGATACTGTTGTGAAAATAAAATTATATGATAAATGCAAAGTACTCTGGACAGTGTCTTACCCATTGTGCTCAATGCCATTAGATTTTATTATTATTGTTATTACTATCTGATTACTTTTAAATCATTTAAAAATATTCTGGTTCTTTCAGTTCTCAAGATCTTAACCTGAGCTCCAGGGAGAGCTTGGGCCGCCAAAGAGCTTGCGCGTCTGCAGAGTCTGAGGGAGGAAGGATCTCAAAGGCTCCTGTCCAGTGAGTGCTCCAAGGGCGTTCAACATCTGGAAGACCCTCGAGGCCGCTAGTGACTCCCAAAACAGGCGTCTGTATCTGGCCCAGCTAGCCCCCTTCTGGGTGTATGCCTGAAAGGACTGAAACCAGGAACCCAATCAGGTATTTGTACTCAATGTTCACAGCAGCGTTACTCACAATAGCCAAAAGGTGGAAACAGTCCAAATGACCCTGGACAGATCAACGGATAAACAAAGTGTAGTGTTTACAGCGGAATGTATACAATGGTATACACACACAGAGGAAGGAAATTCCAATACCTGCTAAGACCGGGATGAACCTCAAGGACTTCATGCTAGGTGAAATTTGTCAGCGACCAAGGGAGGAACATTATCAAATCCATAGAGACAAAGTAGAAGATTGGTAATCGCCGGGTGCTGGTGGGAGGGGACTCGGGGAGCCGCTGTTTCATGAGGACGGAGTTTCATTAGGATGATGAGAAAGTTCTGGAAATGGGTGGTGTCTGGCAACAGTTACACAACAATCTGAATGTACTTAATAGGCCTGAACCGTACGCTCAAAAATAATTAAAATGGCAAGTTTTACATGATGACTATTTTGCTACGATTTTTTTAAAGTGAAGAACAAAAACACTCCCCCCTACACATCTGCGGTCCTCTGAACCTCTCAGACCAAATGCTGGCTCGTCGGGCCCAGGCCTGCGGATCACCCAGCGTGTGGGGCGGCGGGAAGCAGCCCAACGCAGCTGCCTCCCCGGCTGGCCCAGCAGAGCCCCGTCTTCCAAGAGCAGCCCGGGTTCAGCCAAGCCCCAAACACGTTTCGCCTACAGCGCTTCATCCTGGCCGTAATGAAATCACACATGTGCGCTCGCAGGGAAGGGGAGTGGGGATGGTTTTCATTTATTTACGCTCAGCAGCTCAGAATGCAGCAGGGCAGTGGCCATCTGACACGGGAGGCATCCCGCGAGGCCTCTGCGTGGCCTCGGTCCTCCGTGCGTAACAGGGAAGCCAGGTGAGCTCGGACTAGCCTGTCTCGAAAGTCTGGGTGGAGAAGGGGCTCCAAACACGGGGCCTCCCGCGGGAATGAGTTCCCCCAGCCACGCAGGCGTGACATAAGGCTCCGGTCCCTGGGAGCGGCTGGCTGCCCACCGAATCGAGAAACTCAGACTTATCCTGCAAACTCTCAGCGGCACTGCGGCGGCGAGGAGTCATTCCGGAAGAGAGGAAGAACTTGACCAAGGACCTACGAGGCGCGCCCCGGCCAGCGCCAGCGTGGCTCCATGGGCTGGAGCGCCCTCCCACACACCAAAAAAGGCTGCGGTTGGATCTCCAGTCGGGGTGTGTATGAGACACAGCCGATGTTTCCCTCCCTCTCTTCCTCCCTCCCTTCCCACACCGCTAAGAAATACATAAATAAATCTTTAAAAAAATAAATAAAATCAGTAAAAATATTTTTAAAAATTAAAAAAATATATAACCTGCTAGGTGCACCCTCCCTCCCTCTCTCTCTCCCCCCCCCCACAGCATGCCCGTACCTTTCTGCCTCTCCTTCCCCCAGGCTCGCTCTCTCTACCTTTCTTTTCCCCGAGCTCCAAGGGCCCTTCTTCTGCCTCTGCAACTCGTTTCTTGAGCCCACGCAGCCCAGCTGGTTCCCTTTGTCCATGACTCACTTCTACTTCTGTGACTAAATAAATGTTTGCATGAATTTGGCGTGGGGGGGGAGGTGTGGCTAGGGGGAGCTCCTAGGATGCCTAGGGCTCTGTAGATGGTCTTTCCGTCCACTGCCGTTTTTCTGATGAGGAAACCAGGCTCCAAGAAGCCAATTGCCTGGCTTAAGATATTAAGTGGAGCAACTGGATTTGAACTCAGATCTGATGCCAGCATCTATATTCTTTTGGTTTAACTACCTGTTGCAGTTATGACGGCCGTGTAACAAATGGCCCCGAAACTTGTGATACAAAGCAACGACCATGTTGTGATGCCCACGGACTCTAGGAAGCCGGGAATTTAGAAAAGATAGGGTGGGTATTATGAGTTGAATGGTGCCCACTCCCACCCCCACACAAAAAAATATGCTGAGGTCCTAATCCCCAGTGTCTCCGAATGTGACCTGATTGGGTAAGTAGGTTAGAGTGAGGTCCTTAGGGACACCAAGTCAATGTAACTGGTGTCTTCATAAAAAAGAAGTTTGCACCCAGAGGCGTGCCCAGGGAAGAGACACGTGCAGACACACGGTGATCAGGCCATGTGACGACGGAAGACTTGCATGATGCATTCACGTCACGAGGAGTGCCCAGGATTCCTGACAAACCACCAGACGCTGGATGACGTGCGGGAGGATTCTTCCCCTACGGGTCTCAGAGGGAGCCCGGCCCTGCCAACACCTTGAGCTTGGACTTCAGGCCTCCAGCACCGGCAGACAATAAAGGTCTTGCTTTAAGCCACCTTGGTGAGGGCAACCCTGGGAATCTAACCCACACGCTCCAACAGGGGTCAAAGGCAGACTGAGGATGAGGGTGCCAGGTCTACATACCCCCTTCGTGCAACCCCCGCCCCCCTTTAATCTGCTTTACATCTGGGTTTAGGCATATGATTTTATTTGAACAGGAATTTCCATAGTTGCAAAAGCACTTCCACTTTACGAGACACGGGCTGTACACCGAGGTCCAAGGAGAAGCAGAGCTTGCCCACGGGCACCCAGTGACTCAGCGGCCGCCCTAAGACAAGAACGCAAGCGGTTCTGGCCGCCATTCCCGTTTCCTGTCCTCCCGCCACCACTTGGGGTGAAGGCCCGCGGCCGCGGCCGCCGCCGCAGGAGGGGAACACGCGCCGCCCCACGTGTTCTTCACGGAGGGCACCATTCTGCGTGGCTCCGCTTCAGAGCGTTTTGTCCCCAGTCTGGCCCCCCTTTTTATCACAGCTCCAAGAGTAAAAGATGGTGCCCTCATTGCATCAAGCACCCCGGCTCCAAGGCCAACGGGCACGAGGCCTGCCCCCCCCCCCCCCCCAGCAGTGACCTTCTGGAGCGCCCTTCCCGCAGAGGGGACTGCGGGTGGAAGCTGCCAGGGGAGGCCGGGGGCACAGGGTTAGGCCCTGATAACCCGAGATCAAAGCAGCCTGTCAGCAGTCTCAGCTGAGAGGCAGCCAAGACAAGCGACGCGGCGGCTTTATCTCCCCGCCGGCCCACGAGCGGGGGGCGGGGAGCGCTCCACGGTTCCCGGAAACTATTTCTGGACGGGCGGCGGGCGGCAGCGAGCCGGGGTGCCTCCGCTCACTCGCTCACTCCAGGCCTGCACGGGGCCGTCTCCTGCCCTCTCTTGAGCCACCAGTGCTTTCCTCCGGCCCACGTGTTCGTGCTTTCCTGCCCTTTCTTCCATCCACGATTTTCCATTTTCATCTCGACATGTGCACACACACACACAATAAAGAGTGTTCTTCTCTTCCCTGCAACACTGCCATCGGGCTCTCCATGTCTCTGTGTCCAGACGCAGGACAGAGAGACCAGGGCGGCTCCCTCCTCACCGTCCTGCCGGGACGAACACACAGCTGCGTCCTCTCCTCCCCAGCTTTTCCAGCCTCGCAGACACCTAGGTTTCTCCCACCTTCCCTTACGCACATGTGTTTGCACACGCATACATACACACTCCCACCTGCCCCGCTGCCATCTCCAAACTCAAACAAGAATCCAGAGACAGCTGCCAATTACAGCTGCCAATTACAGCTGCCAATTAAAAACTCCTCTCTTTCCTTTCAGTTATTATGAATTCCAGGACCGTTTCCACCAGCTGATGCCTGGACTTTTTTCTTTTCCTGCAAGGTGCTGGCCCCCCTCCGTCCGCAGCGGAAGGAAAAGCCAGCGCGGCTCTAGCTTCAGCCAGTGGCTTCCATCAGCCGTGCAGCCCGCAGCTGGCCGGTGCAAACACTGCAACAGTAGCCCAGTTATCTCCACACTCTTGCAAGAGATTCCAGAACCTTCCACAGGTTCTGGAACCAGAAGTTTGAATCTCCCTCTCTGCCCTTGAACTCACAGGTGATCTCTTCAGGGGCAGAGAGGGACAGGGACATCGATACACCTGCTCTCTCTGCCTTCGTCACCTACAGACTTCGGACTTTCCGCAGAGGAGCAGGGCTGGCAGGGGTGAGACGGAGCAGGAGGGGAAGATGGTTCAGGGAGCCAAACCGTTGCCCGGAGGCAAAGGGAAAGAGAAGAGAACTTACAGAGCCTCGCCGTGTGCTGCGTACCCGCTTCCCACCGTGTTGGGACATGTCACCGAGGGGCTGTGGGTCGCGCCCCTAGCACAGAGCCAGGTGCGCATGAGCACTCCATGCCTCGCCATTCGCTTCTCCCTCCGAACCACCCTCAGACAGCCTGCCACAGAGGGCCCCGGGCCGTGCAGGAGGAGAAGGGAGCTCCGAGGGGGCTTGGCGACCACCACCTGGTCACAGCCCGCAGACGCCGGAGCCAGCCGCTCCCGCCCCAGTCTTCCTGCCGGGATATTCAGCCCAAACCAATAAAATTCTGACTTCTGAAATGGCAAGTTCTATAGGTCACAAAAGGGGGCAAACATACCGGCAAGGTCATGGTGAACACGCCCAGATCCCAGTTCCGATTTGTGGGGAACAGGTTTTCCGTCACAGCAACGAGCAACTCTCCGGACACCAGCGGGGTGTCCCCCAACGTAATTCTTCCACCATCTGCCCAGAGCTCGCGCCAGACCCCACAGGTGAGGGGCTCAGTCCCGCCAGACTGCTCCCCGAGCTGTGCCTCTGACGGACCAGCTACAAACCGGGGTTCCAGTGACCCCCTCCAACTCAGGACGCCAATTTCAAGTCCGGGTTGTCACGTGTGCGTCTAACAGACCGCCTATAAGTCAGAGATTCGCATGACCCCCTCCTTGGGTTCAAGCCATGTGCTAGAGCGGCTCCCAGAATTCAGGCGATCCATTTATTGCCAGCTTTTCATAAAGGAAGGTGACTCAGGGGCAGCCAGAAGGAAGGGGTGCCAGGGCCAGGCATGGGGACAGGGCCACAGAGCCTCCAGGCCCTCTCCAGGTGGGCCACTGTCCTCGAACCTCCACGTGTTCACCAACTCCGACGCTCTCGCCACACGCCCTCCCTTTGGGTTTCGGTGGAGACTTCATCGCGCAGACAGAGCTGATTGAATCATTGGCCATTGGTGATTCATCTTAATCTCCAGCCTCGATCCCCTCCCCGGAGGCCTTGAAAGTGGAACTCCAAGTTCCAGCCCTTGAATCACATGGTTGGCTCTCCTGGCAACCAGCCCCCATCCTCAGGTGCTTCCAAAAGTCACCTCCTTCACATAACACAAGACACCTTCCTGGCTCTCATCACTTAGGAAATGCCAAGGGTTTCGGGAGCTCGGGCCAGCACCAGGGACGAAGCCCAAGTATATACTTCGAATCATAAATCACAACGTCACAGCCCCCGTGGGCCCAGCGCGTCTCCCCGGGCCCGCGTTCTCACTGGCGGTATGCAACTCTCCTCTCCAAGGCCTTACTCAGAACTTTGGGAAAGCGATACCTTGTGTAACTCAAAAGTCCAGGAGTGGACTCTTGCCTCCTGTAAAGCTGGATCCATATATTCAAACAACACCGTGGAGACTCTCACTCCCCACCACCCATGTAGGGGACCGTTTCCCATACCGGCTCTCTTCTCCTGGTGGCAAAGAAGACCCTCAGAAGCTCTGAGCCAACAGGCCCGCCATCGAGCAAGGCTAAGCAAAAAGGTTTCATGTTTCTTAACCATCCTACTAACAGTCTCCAAGCCACCCATACACCAAACACGTTGGCCAAGAGTCAGGGTGCTCGGACAGGTCAGGACTTGGTCATGTGGCCACCTCAGGCCATGCAACTTTATCCTATGGGCCCAGAGCAGAGGAGGAAGCGTTTCCCAAGGGGAAATGAGGATGAGTTACACTTAAGTGGGGGAGGGAGGGGGTGGAGCTGAGCAGGAAAATTACAGATGGCTCAGCCCCCCAGCAGCCTAGCTAAGTGCTCCGGGCCACACATACCTGTGTCTGAAGCCTGTCTCCACCACTTGCGACGCCTTGGGCAAATGGTGATCTCACCGAATATCAGTTTTCTCATCTGCAAAGTGGATGGAAAACTAGTATCAGCTTGCAGATATATGAAGGTTAGAAAGAATGCAAACATAATAGGCCGTCTGTTGCACTGAAGGTGATTAGTACGGTATTGTTGCTTTCGAAAAAAATCTCAACACCCATCCAAATCCTCATCCCTGGCTTCCAGGGGGGATCTTTAGTCTCTCTCCTATCTCTTTCTCAATGATGCTGCTTTGCCTTTTTTGTTGCACAGATTAAATACACACACACACACACACACAGAGTTGAGCCCTCCAAAAATGAGTCACATAGAATAGAGAAGAGGCGAAGAGTTGAGGAATTCATTTATATTTAACCGTAAGCAACCAGAGACTAGCGTAGTGGAAAACAAGCAACAGGCTTGAAGAAAGAAAGGGGATATTAAAATCGTCATTTTCCCAATTGTATCGAGACATCTCTCTCATCCCTAATGACAGAATACACAGATACATAGCGCATCTGTCAAAGCTGTGCTGTCTCCAAGCAAAACCCAGATCAATGGAGTTTCTGCTCCGGGACAGCAAGCAGGAGCTGAGGTTGCTATCGGCTCTGTTCCAGTTTTTTTTTTTCCTTTTCTTTTTCTCTCCAAGGCATTCTGTTTTTGTTACTGTCTTTGTGGCATTTGCTGCTCTTTCTCCCCTTGTGTTCTTTTTTCCATGCGAGTGGGCCAGGACCTCAGGCTGCATGTAGCAGAAAAGCCCCCCCCTAAAGCTTCCAGCGTCCCCACCCGGGTCCCAGCCTGCAGGGTCGAGTCTACTGACCAGGCCCTGAGGGTCCGGCCGGGGTGCCGACTGTCCCAGCAGAGTCCCTGTGCAACTCCCTCCCCACGTGGCCGGGGCTGAGGAATGCTGGGATTGGCGTCTGCAGTGCTAAGTGGCTGAGCGGACAACCGGCCGGGAGCGGACAAAGGGCTGGTGACATCTGTGGCCAAGGAGTGGGAGAACCGCACCGTTTCGGCCGTGTATCTGAGTGCCTCCTTGGCCTCCAGGGCCTAACTTGGAAGCCAGTTGATGCTGACTTTTCTTTGGGAGCTGGATCTTGGAATTTCCACCAACAGCAGTGGAGCCCCACTGATGGCAGATTAGCGTCACCGGGGCGGGGGGCATGGGGTGGCGGGGTCTTGGCTGGACTTCCTGATGAAACTCCTCCGTGCTGGTGGCCAGGTCACCTTACCCACGTGTAGACCCCCCTCCTGCCTTCCAGGGAAGGCCCAGCGACACAGAGAGCAAAGCCTGGACATGCAGTGAACGCACTGACATCTCCCATCCTCGAATGCACCGGGCATTTACCAGTGGAAAACCTGCAGCCAGGTCAGAGCAGCTTGGATCAACTAGGACCCAAGGAAGAGAGAGACAGGTGAGGAACTCGTTAAAATCCTTTCCAAGTCCGTGGCTGCAGAGAAGCTGGAGAGGGAGACGTGGGCCAGATCCGAAAAGCTTTGGACGTGACCCTGCGCACACGCGGGAGCCACGGAGCGTGACAGGGACGATCGGATTTGCATTTCAGAGGATCGCTGGGGCTGCGGCTGGGAGAGCGGAGGGAGGGGGCGAGAGTGGAAACAGCTGAGCAGTTAGGAGGCTCCTGCGGAAATCTGTGTACGAGACGGGGGTGACGGAGCCAAGACATCGGGTAGGGAATGAAGAAGACCAGTCAGCAGCTCCGAGAACTACTCAAGAAACAGGATTAGAAAGGCAGACAGTTTCATACGAGGGAGATAAGGGGTGAGCAACTACCCAGGGGCTGAAGTATTCCCCCCGCCTGGAGTTTATGCAACAGGAGGGCCTGCTGAAAGCTCTTTTTAAAAAGTGAGCCTGGAGACCTATCGTGTCCCTACGTGTCACCGTGCTTCCTCGGCCGGCTCTGAAACCAGACTGCCTGGGTGCGGTTGCTTTATTGAGGGTCTTCATTAGAAGCAGGTGGAGACTGGGTGCGTTTAATGGCTCTCTCCGCTGACCTGCTCAGTAGGTGACCTGCTCAGGAGGTGACCTGCTCAGGAGGTGAGAAGAATGAAGGGGAGGACATACAACGAGTGTCGGGGAAGATGTAGGACACGGGCAACGTTTGTGCGCTGTTGCTGGGAATGCAGATGGTGCAGCTGCTGTAGAAAATCGTATGGAGTCTCCTCAAAAAGTAAAAATGAAACTGCCTTATGAGCTGGTGATTCCACTTCTAAATACACATCTGAAGAAACCCGAAACACTCATTTGGAAGAATATGCGTGCCCTTATGTTCACTGAAGCATTTACAACGGCCACGCTGTGGAAGCAGCCCGAATGCCCATCAACAGGTGAGTGGATAAAACAAGCTGTGGTACATGTATGCAATGGAATACTACTCGGCCATGAAAAAGAATCCTAGGAGGTATTATGCTAAGAAAAATAAGTCGGTCAGAAAAAGACAGATACCATATGACTGCACATATATGTGGAATCTAAAGAGACACATGAATGTACACACACAACAGAAACAGACCCATAGACAGAGAGAACGGACTGAGGGCAGCCAGAGGGGAGGGGGTTTGGACTGGGTGACAAAGGTGGAGGGAGTGAGAAGTCAGATTGGTAGTTACGCAACAGCCATGGGAACGTAAAACACAGCACGGGAAACACAGTCAGTGACCCTGTGATGAGTATGAGTGTTGCCGGGCAGGTACCGGTAAGGGGGGAGCCCGTTTAACGTATATGATGCTCTAACCACAGTGCTGTAAAGCGGATGCGAATGCAAAATAACATTGAGTGCAAACTGCGATTGAAAACAATTTAAAAATAAAAAATATTAGAACGTTAATAGTAAGAGGGTGAGCTCGTGAAGGCTCCAGAGTGTTTAGGAAGCCAGCGTCCTGATCCAAATAAGAAAAGGGAGATCGAAGTGCAGCCGCTGGCGGCGGCGTCGGGAGAGCAAGGCTGAGCTGGACAGACGTGGCTCCGTGCAGAGCAGAGGAGAAATACTTTCAGGACCCCAGGACTTTCATACTTAATATTGGAGAATCACGCAGTGGTCCTCTGCCCTCCAGGGAAGGGCACACTTATTCGTCAATGTGTCCCCAAATGCCAGCCAATGGGTGGGACAAGTGGCTAAGGCTGTGCCTCCCGTAACTTTTACCGAACGGATTGTCCTAAGCCAGAGCAGGGCAGGGATGAAAGGGGTCCCTGGGGCACGTAAATTCATCCTCCCGGAGTCAGCGAAGAGCTCACCACTCAGTCCGCCTCACAGAGGGAAGCATCTTCATGGACAGGGACCGACCTCCATGACCAACCCTCCCAGTCTCTCTGGGACTTCCAGTCTTGAAACAAGGCAAGTCCCGGGCAAACCAGGAGGAGTGGGCTGCTCCCACCACGGGTCCCACTCTGATCCCCTTCGTCATTTTGAACAGCGTTCCTCTGCATGTTCTAGTGAGTTCAGGAAACATCCTGACCAGATTAGGGTCGACTTTGTTGGCAAGGAAAGATCAATTTGCTTTATGGTATCCATTTCATCCATCTTCTGCAGTGGAGCGGAAACTGGCACCTTCCTAGCGGGGAGGGGAGGCTCTGCAGTCAGATACCGTGGACTTAAATCCTTGCCCTCCTCTGTAGAATGGGAGCGCTCCTCATCCATGCCTCCTGGATGGGTAGGAAGAATGGATGGGAAGGGCTGAGCACTGCGTGGGGCTCCTAGGAAGTATTCAAAGCCATGAGCTGTTGTTATTAGAACTTCCCATCTATCCCCAGCTCATCCCAAGATCTCTTGATCTCCAGACACTTAGAGCTTTTAATCCATTGTCCATTCCTACTGGATGTAGCTCTTTAAGGAGTCAGGTGATCCCTTCCCCTACAGAGTCCCTCAGCGGGCGGAGCCCACTTGCAAGGTTCCTCTTTGCAAATGTGTGACTGAGGGGATTTGGAAAACCTTTGAGCAAAGTGAGTAAAGGGACTGCACATGCAAGAAAAGCAATGGAGCCTTTACTAAGGAGTGAATAGGTTATCTCTAAGGGAAGGGAGTTTTCTAAAATGTTTGTTGGCTGAGATAATGGATGTAAAAAGCATGTGAGCAAAACTGCTACCACCATATATTTCTCGCCCGACTATTTCAGGAGCCTCCCTGTTGGTCTCCTGCCTCTGCTTGTTTTAGCCAAGAGTCTGTTCTCCAGCCCTCAGCCAGAGGGATCTTTTTAAAATGTAAGGTTGTCGAGAACGAGAAACTGCCCAAGGTGCCTATCAGCAGGAGAAAGGATACATCGTGGTAGATCCATACAACGAAATACCACCCCTTGAATGAGAGGAAGAGCATCGACTCTCAGACGCATTCTGAGGAGTGAATTAAGCCTTACACATACTGTATGATTCCATTTACATCAAGTTCTAGAACAGGCAAATCTATGGTGAGAGAAATCTGAATATTGGTTGCCTAGGGCTGGGGCGGATGGGACCATGATGACGTCGTTGGTGGTGATATCCTTTATCTTGATCGGGTTTGGGTTGGACAGGCACGTCAAATATGCATCCAAATCCAAAGAATTAAGATAGGTGAATTTCACTGTGTGTAACATTTTACTTAAAGAAAATCCCTAAACAAATGTGGAACCTAGTAAGTGATATGCATGCCGGAAGTATTTGTGGATAAGGTAACTGATACTGCAACTTTAAATGCGTGGAGATAATGAGATGAACTGATAAATGGATAGAGAGATAAATAAGGGAGCAGGTGTGTGATAAGGCAAACAGAACAAGATGGTAAATGTAAAATCCACTCGGTGGGTATATGGGTGTTCCATACCCAGTTTTTCAACTTTTGCATATGTTTAAAATGTTTTCATGATAGAATTTGGGGGGGGAGGGGGGAAGGGAGCTCTGTTACTCCTTTTTAAAATAGCTTCTCCTTTCATTCAGATGCAAAGCCAAAGCTCTTGCAAGGTCTGCAGGACCTGGACCCCTCTCCACTTCCAACCCCCTGCCCCCACTCCCACCACCCTCGGCTGGTGTCCTTTTCAACAGCGTTGAAAGGCTCCCAACTTTTATTTCCAGCCATAGCAGCCTCCTTCCTCTTCCTCAAACACACCCCCTAAGTTCTGGCCTCGGAGCCTCTGTAGTGCTGTTCCCGCTGCCTAGAACACTGCTCCCCGCAATCTCACAAGCCAGAATCCCTGACTGCTTCAGGGTTCTGCCCCCAAGTCACCTCCTGGCCACTCTCTGTGAAATGGCACTATCCCCTTGCCTGTTTCAGACGCTGTGGTTTCCCACGCATGAATATTGGATCACGGCTGACACATCTTCATTTGTCCGTTGTCCGTCTCCCCTCACAGCAAAGTAGGCCCTCTGCTTGGCCGACGCCTAGAATGGCACCCGGGAGACGCAGCACTCAGCCAGCACTGGTTTAACAAACACGTGACCAAGTGCGTGAGCTCCGATACTAAGAGCTAATCTTTACCGAGCGCTGGCATCGTGCTAAACCATTTACTTCCCTTGTCTCCTTTAATCCTCCCGACAGGCCTACTGCCCTTTTTGGAAAAAAGATTTTGTTTACTTTGAGAGAGAGGGGAAGGGAGAGAGACAAAGAGGGAGAGAAACATCCATTGGTTGCCTCTCAAACGCCCCCAAACGGGGACCTGGCCTGCACCCCAGGCGTGCGCCCTGACTGGGAGTTGAACCAGCGAACTTTGGCTCTGCAGGACAATGCCCGACCCGCTGAGCCACACCCGGCAGGGCCCTCCGGCCATTTACAGTTGAAAAAGATGAAGCGATTTGATCCACAGAAGAGTGTCAGGACTGAGAGGATCGCACCCAGTCCAACCCCGGAGCTTCCGGCTCCCAAACCCAGAACCTTTCCACCGCATCACAGGGCAGGGAGGGGAGTCTAGGAAGAGACAAATGGGAAGAAAAACCTGTCACTGTGTCACAGGGCTGCCTCAACTGCAGACACTAAAACCCACGTGCCAGCAGGCCTGGGCTCATCAGACTTTCAATGATCAAACTTCCAATGACATCTGGTGTCCCTGTCCCCAGGCCACAAGGGTCAAATGGGGTGACCAGCACTACGGGCTCCCAAGTGATTAGCTTCTCTACTTCATGGTCTGTCTTAATAAACATGCTTTCCGTTGCAAAGATGACCTTGAACCCCCACCATTGAGCACCTTTCTTATGTGTTTCCCCTTATACACAGGCTGTATCAAGCGACCTCAACAATATTCTTCTAAGTGCTCAAAAATGTTACTTTTCTCCATGATTAGCTTTTCGCAGATGATCTGTCCGTGAATTGGGTATTCAGGAAATGAGGGGCACTTCAACTGATGCCCCCTATAGGTGCTGAGCACCTACTATGTGCCAGGCATTGTATCACGCGCTAGAGGACAAGGAGGTGGGAAGTGCACTGTGTTCCTGGCCTCAGCCACTTCCTGTGTGACCTTGACCAGCTTACGTGGACCCTCTGAACCTTAGCCGACCCATCTAAGTAGAAAGTAGAGGTAATTATACAACACGGGTAAAAGGGTCTGGCACAGTGACCAAGACACACAAAGCCAGGGAAAGAGAGCAGATCAGTGACATTTCTGCCCCCTGCCACCTCACACCTCAGGGGGACGCTGAGACAGGCTTGGGTAATCCTGACTTCTAGGCAGCCTGGATTAAGTGCTGTGAGTTGAGGAACTGATCGCAGATTATTTAATTCCGTGCCTAAGGCTATTCACATGAAGGAAGTAGTTTTGCCTCCCCACCCTGTTACAGATAAGACAACGAAAGTCCAGAGAGAACGAGTAACTTGGCCCATCTAGTGCAGTTCTTAAGTTTTAGAAGCTTCCTAGGTCTTGTCATACTCGTCTCATGGTAGGGAAAGATGAGTTTCAAGTGAGGAAATCCAGGAAGGCTTCTTGGAGGAGATGGTTATTTCTAGAGTCTATCATCACAGTATGAATATTTGTTTTCTCTGATACTAAACTTGACATCCCACTGGGAGCCTGCATCTTGGATTCTATAACCCAGAGCCTTGCCACTTTTCTTCCCAGCTTTGGCTTTAGTCAAAGTGGACACCAGCAAAGATTCCCCTCCTCTGAACACGAGCAAAACATTCAGATATACAAGGACCTCCGCCCCAACCCGCCCATCCCCGTTCCACCACCGTCCCCACACCTAAAAACATCTGAGAGAGACTCTGAGAACTCTCCCTACCCCCTGGTTAGTTACATCAGGCTTACATTTTGTCTCTGAGTGACAGGCTGCTTTTCTTTCTTTCTTTCTTTCTTTTTTTTTTTAAAAGGGAAATCCAGCAACTCTTAAGACATTGTCCTCAGGACAGATACCTCACCACGCTAATGTGTACATTCTGGTTGTTTACAATTACCTGTTTGTTTGAAAAGGATTTCTTCTCTCCCTCCCGTGGCTCCTCTCTGTGTATATGGTGAAAAGGATAGGGCGGGGCGTGTACGGCTTTTTTTTTTCCCCCCTCGGCTGTGTTTATCCACCCGAGAAAATATTTTAAGTGCTTTGTTTCCATTATGCTATTCTGAGCCCATTACTTGGTGGGGTGATTAAAGATTGCTTTTGGCAAGAGAAGAGAAGACAAGTGTTTGTTACTTCCATGACTGTTAGCCTTTCCCAGGCGGCCTTCAAAGGGAAAAACATAAACACATGGCATACAAAATACATATCGGCTCGGTAATGGGAGCCCTGGAGAATGTCTGGCCCTTCACCTTTGCCTGGGATCTGAGGCGCTGGGACAGGAGGCACGAAAAGAGCTCTTTCTGGAGCATCTGCGAGGCAACCGACTTCTTGGGGTTCTTCTGCTTTCCTCCTGACGCCTGCCTGTTCCCTGATCCAGTTTTTGCTGTTCTCGCCCGGGGTCTTCTTGAGAACGTCCCTGCCCTTCCACCGGTAATTGGATGCAGCCATGGACGTGACCGATGGGCTCTGCATTTTCTTGGGGCTTGAAGTCTTCTGGTGTGGTCCACAGACACTAAGGAAAGAGTCCCAGAAGTCTGTTCCCCTCGCAGGGACAGTTTCATGGCCCGTGAGGGGTGTGGGAGTAGGAACCTGAACTTCCCCGGCGGTGGGGAGGACTTCCCTGGGGGTGTAAATCTGAGAGATAAGCAGGCGCTGGGAAGGGGAAGGTTCTCAACAAAAGGCAGTGAAGACAGGAGATAGCAGGGATGATTCAAAGGAGGACGAGGAGGTGGGTGGCTGAAACCCAGAGAACAGGGGTCAGAGCAGCTGAGCGATAGAAGCAGGAGGTCAGAGAGGTCGCAGGGTGTGCCCCCCACCCACCCTCCCCCACCCCGTAGTATAACCACATAATAGGTGCCAAATACAGGTGAGTGGACAGCAGAATGGAGGGAGGAAGTGTCACTGCAGATAACAAGGGGGCAGGCCGTTTTCTTATCTGAACAGCTGGGTGGCCGAGAGCGAGATGTTCCACTCCTGTGAGACCCCGTGTCCTTATCTGTCAAGTGGGAATCCGTAGTTCCGCCCCGGGTTGGAACGCAATGAGTGCCGGCTTCCTCCTTCCTTCCCCGTTATCTTCCAGGAGTTGGTCTTTCTTTGTCCCATCGAGCATCCCGGGAGACTTGCAGGAGGAAGGCAGAAAACCCCTTCATCATCTCTGATCACGTGTGCTCGTTTGAAGGAATGCCCCAGACCCGTCTGCCCCCTGGCCAGGGGAGCGACTGTGGGCCGAGGTGCTCGTAATCCTGTCCTCAGGACAGGGAGGCTCTTTGAAGTCAGCCTCAGATCCCTCCCCGGGATCTTGGGGACAGTATCACCTCTCGGCCTATTGTGACAAGCGGATGAGATAAAGGCTGGGTGAGGTCTTCAGATGCTGAGGATCTCCCTTTCCGCCCTAGGCTGGGGGATCTGCAGGGGTCGAGATAGGATTACCAGTTGCTCAGACGCGCGTTTTCCCGGAGCGGCCTCCTTCAAGTCAAGGGCCTCTCAGGTTCAAAATGGCACCTGCAAGTCCGGGCTTGTCCCGGGCGCTTGAAACGTCTAGGAATTCTCTCTCTTCTGAAGCCAATTCTCTCTCTTCTGGGCAGCTTCGGAAACTCCAGCTGCTCCAGCAGAGTCAGAGCTCCTGGCTGGAGCCGCCACGTGCTGCCTCTGTCCCGGGACCTCCTCGATCACCCTCGTCCCCACAATCCGGTGAGAGCGGGGACCGGCCTCCCCGTTTCGACAGATCCGATCGGCTGGGCGGCTCGGGCACTTGCCCCGCGTCTCGGGTGTGACGAGACGACCGGGCCTGATTCTGAGCACACCCGGCTCGTCCCTCCCCGAGCGTGTCTTCGTGGGGACGACTTTCCCCCGTGCACCCCAATTTCATCATCACCTGGGGTCCAGAAAAATCCTGAGATGCTCAGGTCAGAGGAGGGCCTCCAGGTGGGAGGCCTTCAGGTTTCTGGAGACTTCCAGGCTCCCGACGGTTACCCGGCCGACACGGTCCATCACTGGAGTCCTCTTCCCACCCGGATTCCTCTGCCAGCCTCACTGTGGTTCCGGAAGGTGCGACCTCCAGCATCATAATCATAATTGGCCCCGTTTATTAAGCACCTACTAAGTGGTAGACTCTGAGCTGGGTGATGTCAGGTGCCAAAGAACCCTACGACATGGCTGTCAGCACCATCGTCCCCATTCCGCAGATGAGGAAACTGAGGCTCAGGGAAGGCAACGTCTTTGCCCACAGACACTGGCTAGTAAACGTCAGAGCCAAACCTGACGCTCGGTCTGGCTGCCCTGCCAAACCCCGGGGCCCAGCCCAGGCTGGCACATGCCTCTCCGCCTCCACCCTGGGGCCTCAGTTTCCCCACCTGTGCAATAGGGAGCCGGACTAGAGGCGCCCCCAGGTCTAGCTCAAATCCTGGCAACTGTAAGTCAACACGGAAGCAGGGGCCCCCTTATCCCCACCCCTATCTCAGTCCTGTGCCCCCCTGAGGGCATTTCTCCCTTCTTAGGACAAATGGAGGGGGACCTCCACAAACCTTCACCGTTTCTCTCATTGATTTCAGACGGAGAGGGGGAACGGCTGAAGTCCCAGGTGAACCCCTTTTTGCCCCGCGGCAGCAGCAGCTCCGTGGGGCTCCGCCCCCCAGGCTACTTTCACTCTGGAAGGCCACCTCGCGCCTTTCCTGCCTGGAAGCCCCCCTCCCGTGCCTGGCGCCGGAGTGCAAGCTCCGGAGTCCGCTGTCAGAGTCCTGCCCTGCGGGAACTTAGCCCCATCTGGACTGGGAGCTTTGAAGAAGAGTCAGGGAGAGCTGGGCTCCCACCCCAGTGCCGCCACAGACCAGCTGCCTCCCCCGGTTCCCCGTGGGAGACACGGGGGGCCCGGCGTTTCTGAAGGGCCCGCGCCGGGTGGGCAACTAGGCTCCAGGGCACACAGGGCTGGGCAGAGAAATGAGATCCCTGCCCTCTCGGAGCTTCCTTTCCAGCTGGCAGATGGGAGAGGGAAGGTGGATAGTGAGCGGATACAGGAGGTCCTCGGGGGTAGCTAAGGCTGGGTCAAGGACTGGAAAGTGAGGGAACCACGTTGTGACAGTGCGGTCAGGAAAGCCAAGGGCATCTGAGGAGAGACCTGGTCTGGGAGGCCACGGTGTGCAGGCCAGCCTAGAGAAAGAGCACCCAGGCAGAGGGAAGCACAAGGGAGGCTGCTGTGCTTCCAGGTCAGAATAAAGGTCAAGAAGACCTTTCAGGGAGGGGAAGGAGGGATGAGGTGGGAGAAGGGCAGAAGTCAGGTCGCTGGGGGTTTTCCAGGTCACAGTACGGAGTGTGGATTTTACTTCGGAGCCACCGGAAGCCTCGGGAGGGTGGTGAAAACTTTTTCTCACTTTTGCACAGAAGCAAACTGCTGTGAGAGACCGTCAGACCCTCCCGAAGTGGCTGTCCCGTTTTGCATTCCCATGAGCAGTGTATCGATATTCCAGCCGCTCCGCATTTGATCCGCACTTGGAATGTTCCGTCTTCTTATTGTGGCCATCGTGAGGCACATGGTGGTTCCTCCTTATAGTGTTAATTTTTTTTAAAGATTTTATTTATTTATTTTTAGAGAGGGAAGGGAGGGAGAAAGAGAGAGAGAGAGAAACATCAATGTGCGGTTGCTGGGGGTCATGGCCTGCAACCCAGGCATGTACGTACCCTGACTGGGAATCGAACCTGAGACACTTTGGTTCGCAGCCCAAGCTCAATCCACTAAGCTACACCAGCCAGGGCTTACAGTGTTAATTTTTATTTTCCTGATGACAAACAGTGGCGGGCACTCCTCTGATACACTCGACAGTATTCATGTCTCCTCCTCTATGAAGTGTCTGTTAAGATCTTTTGCTCATTTTTAAATTGGCTCATTTGTCTCATCACTGAGTTAGAGGACTTCTTTTAATATTCTGGGTACATGGCCCTTGTCAGATAAATGATTTACAGATATTTCCCCCCAGACTGTGGCTTGCCTTTTCATTTTCTTAACAGGGTCTTTCAAAGAGCAGAAGTTTTAAATCTTGACAAAGTCCAATTTATCATGTTATTTTCATTTTATGCTTTGAGCTTTTTTGCGTCTTAATGAAGACATCTTTGCCTAGTCCGAGGTCACGAAGCTTTCCCGGTGTATTTTCTTACCGTAGTTATCTAGTTTTAACCCTTGGGTTTAGTTTTCATCTCTAATTTTTTTACATTAAGTTAAAAAGTTAAACATAGATCTCAGCAATTCCACTCTGAGATATATGCCCAAGAAGAAAAAAATCATATGTCCGCAAAAGATTTACACTGGAATGTTCCTTTCGGCATTATTCACAAGAGGCAAAACCTGGACAAAACCGAAATGTCCATCCACCTGGGAATGGACGTAATGCACTACTTCCATATAGTAGAATGCTACTCATTGATAAAAAGAAACGAACTACTAGTTCACGCAGCAACCCGGACGGCTCTCCAACACAGTGCTAAGTGAAAGAAGCCAGACATGAAAGGCTTCACCCTAGATGATCCCATGCATGTGGAACTCTACAAATGATCGAGTTCATCTACAGTAGCAGGAAGCAGGTCAGCCGGGGGCTGGCAGGTGTGGGCGGCGGTGGGCAGGTGACTCAGGCAGCAGGAGGAAAGCTGGGGGTGAGCCGCACGCTCCCCATCTTGCCCGTGTGTGCTGTTACATGGATGCAAACGTTTATCAGATCGCATTGACCTGCACGCTTGAAACAGGTGCATTTTACTTTCTACCACAATAACGTGGACATTTTCGTAACGAGCTATAGAAATGACTCCTGAGAGTATAGTCTTATAAAAGTGGACTTTTTAAAGAAGAGAGCAAAACAGAGGCCGGCGCGGTGGGAGTCCGAGCTGGGGACAGGAGGGAGAGTTAGGTCGCTCAGCCACCCGGGGGGCGCAGTGAGGATAACTTGGCCCAGCGTGGGGGAGGCAGGTTATGGTTGTGTCATTAATGCTGTCACTTCACTTCCACCTTGAGCTCCAATGAGCTGGGGGCGGGATCTCATCCGCAGATGAGTGGATCACGGCCCCCTCCCCTCGGAGGACTGCCAGCCGCAGGTGACTGATGGCTGACACGCGTACTGACGCGTACTCACACGTACTCGGGGAACATGTCACCGGCCAAGGTGATTCTGAGACGGCCCGTGACACCACCCCCGTGCCCCCAGGCTCTCTCCCCTCTAGTCCAGCCGCCTCTCCTCCTTTCCAAACCTCCTCCTGGACCTCGGGTCCCACGACCATGGCAGGATGCGACCTGAGAGTGAGACACGCCTCTCGGTGTCCCAGAGGTGCTGGACCAAGGGGCCACAGACCAGATATCAAAACGGGAAGTTGTTGTCTCACGGTCCTGGGGACCGGAAGTCAGAAATCAAAGGGACGCCCGGATTGGCTCCTTCTGGAGGCTCCGGGGGCGGGTCTGACCCCTGCCTCTCCCTGTCTCTTCCGGTGGCTGCGGCCGCCTCCGCGCTCCTCGGCTTCGTGGCTGCTTCTCCCAGTCTTGGCCTCGGTCCTCCCGCGGCGTCCCCCTTTCTGCGCGTCCGTATCCATCGCTGTCTTCCAGGGACGCCAGTCATTGCACGAGGGCCCACTCCAACCCAGTGTGACTGTGCCCTTACCTAAACTCGCTCGTGCCTGCAAAGACCCCGTTTCCAAATAAGACCACAGTCACGGGTATCTAGGGTGAGGCTAGAACACATCTTTTTTGAGGAACCAAATTCAACCTGGTACCCAGACCTTGTTTTCCTCTGACAAGAAATGATTCAGTTCAGAAGGAATCTCCGGGGGCCCAGCTGGTTGGAGAAGAGGGGAGAGCACACTGGACTGCGAGTCCTGCAGATTCTGGGTTCGAATCTCGCATCTGCCACGAACGTGCCGTGGGATGCCTGACAATGCATTGCCTCTCCCTGAGATTGATTTCACTATTTTTTCTTTTTTAAATGAGGCTGTTACTTCCTGGCTGGATCACCAGACTCTTGAGAGGTCATGGACATGGAGCGCCTTCAGCATACGAGGAGCCACGCACAGCAATGTATAATATTATTGACTTTATACCCCACAACGACTGCCATGGCAAATGAGTCCGCGCAAAGGAGAACACTGCGGCTCAGGGAGTCACGGCATTGGAGTCCGCCATATTCGACCAACCCCCTTCGCACCACTGAACCCCCTGCCCCCCCCCGCCCCATTTTCTGGTACTGGCCATCCTCATTTCTTTTTTTTTATTAATTATTTATTTATTAGATTTTATTTATTTATTTTTAGAGAGGGAAGGGAGGGAGAAAGAGAGAGAGAAACATCAATGTGCAGTTGCTGGGGGCCGTGGCCTGCAACCCGGGTATGTACCCTGACTGGGAATCGAACCTGCAACACTTTGGCTCGCAGCCCGTGCTCAATCCACTGAGCTACGCCAGCCAGGACCATCCTCATTTCTTACTCGGATTCTAAAAATGGCCCCCAGTCTTGCCCTACCCCAAATCTATCTCAGAAGCTAGAAGGATGTTTTTTGAAAACGTTTTTTTTAAGATTCTATTTTACTTATTTTTAGAGAGAGGGGAAGGGAGGGAGAAAGAGAGGGAGAGAAACGTCAGTGTGAGAAAGAAACATTGATCAATCACCCCTCTAACACTCCCCGACTGGGACCAAACCTGCAACCCAGGCAGGTGCCCTGACCAGGAACCAAACTACTGACCTTTCACTTCGGGGGATGTTGCCCAACCAACTGAGCCACACTAGTCAGAGCGAGGACATTTTTTTTTTTTTGCTCATGAAATTGCCTTGTGTGAAATTCCTCTGTGGCCCCCCATCACCCTCAGAATAAACCCTGAATTCCCCAACAAGGCCAGCCAGGTCCCATGTGATCTGAGCCCAGCCAGGCTCCATCTCTCCCTGCCCCCTTCCCGGGATAATACCTACGCATCCTTCAGAATTCAGCTTAGATGTCGCTTCCTCCAGGAAGTCTTCTTTGCCTGACCCTCTGATATGAGTCAGGACATATTCCTTAGTGCTCTGAGATCACTCTTCCTGTCATCATAACACTTAGCAAAGCGCATTTTTATTGCCCGTTAGCTTGTCCATCCCCTCCAGGGGACAGGGGACATGCACAGGGGTTGGCACACTGTGGTTCCTATTTGTCACGTGCTGTGGGCCACAGAACCTCTGGCGCACACAAGAAAGGATTAGAAGCCACTACTGGCTGACTCCAGGGACCGTGCTCTGCCACTATGCCACTCGGATGTTGGCAGAAGCACAAGGGCCTATGTGAAGGATCAAATAGACCAGCCCAGACAGGCTACAGCCAAGTGCTCAGGGGCCTGGAATGGCCAACATGCCCCTACTCTTCCTTCCCACATCCGTCACAGACATTGCTAATGGATCGCCGCACACCTCACTGATCCCAGGCTTAGCACAGGGACCCCACCAGTCTCTACCAGCTGATCCAAACCATCACTTGACAGGAAGTCTATGTGCACAGGTGATCCGACATCCCCACTGGGCAGGCAAGGACAATGAGGCTCAGAGAGAGCACCGGCTTTCCCAGGATCACATACAGGTGCATGTGAAAGCAGAGACTGGCCGTGTTCCCCCCCGCCACCCCCAGGTCAGTGCTGTTCCCCCGCCCCCTTGGCCTCTGAAGATCAGCTCCTCGTGCTGTGCGATGAACAGACTTCGAGGATGTCTAGAGAAAGTCCCCTGGGCCACCCAAAGTTGAGACCCGCTTTTTGGTGAAATTAGGGTCAGGCGACCCATGGAAGGCTCTGCAGGTCTCAACTTTGGGTGGCCCAGGGGACTTTCTTTCCTTTTCTTAGGTTGCTCAGAGGCAACTCTGGCCTCTGTGCCATTCCTGCGGGTCCAGCCGGCCACCGGCTCGCGGCGCGCTCACCACCCCCGAGGAACCGAGGGCACCGGCACCTGGGCTGTGAACCCCCCAGGACGGGAACGACTGTCAGACCGAAAGAATGAAAGACTTTCCAGGTCTCACATGCTGACGCACAATGCCCTGCCTTCTCCTTTTTAAAAATAAATAAACCTTTTATTTTAGAGTAATTGTAGATGGAGGGAAAAGTTGCTAAAATACTGTAAGAATCAGCACCTACCCTTCACCCAGTTTCCCCTAACGTTATCTTCTTGCATTGCCACGGATAGTACTGAAAACGAAGAACCAATAGTGGTTCGTTGCAACGAACTACACTCCGGACTTTGTTTCTCTCTCCATTTCTTTTTTTTTTCAAGATTTTAATTATTTATTTTTAGAGAGGAAAGGGAGGAAGAGAGAGAGAGAGAGAAACATCAATGTGCAGTTGCTGGGGACCGTGGCCTGCAACCCAGGCATGTGCCCTGACTGGGAATCGAACCTGTGACGCTTTGGTTCACAGCCCGAGCTCAATCCACTGAGCTACGCCAGCCACGACTTCTCTCTCCATTTCTGTGTCTGTGTCTCCCTCTTCTTTCCTCCTCTCTCTAAAATCAGTAAATAAAAATTTACAGTAGTGACAGGGGAAGAGAAAGAGAGAAAGAGAGACATCGATTTGTTGTCCCACTTATTTATGTCTTCATGGGTTGCTTCTCGTCTGTGCCCTGACCAGGAATCGAACCTGCAACCTTGCTCTGTCGGGACGACACTTTGACCGAGCTACCCAGCCAGGGAAAAGTTAAAAAAATATATATTAAACTCCAGATTTTATTGCAACTTCACCCATTTTTCTGTTCCAGGATCTACACTGCATGGGGCATTTTCCCTTTGGGATAAATACCTTCCCCGAAATTTCCCCCTTTCTCCTGGCAGCTAACTCGCCCTCACTCAGAAACGACTGTTTGCTTCTTGTTTTATTCGGCTCTGATTCCTTTTACAGACTATGGTTTCGGGGGTGAGCTTCACCTGGTTGGTTCTGATATTGTAAACGACCCTCCTCCACATTCATTTTTCCTCTTTCTGTTTTAAAGTCTAGTTCACATCATCAAAGTGGCCACTGGCACTTCCTGGAGAACTTGGCAGAACATTTTACTGTATTTCTAAAAAAAAAAAAGTCCTGTTGTTTTTTTTTTCCAGCCCCCTCCCACCCCAAACTTTGTTTGTTCTTTTATGACTAAGGATATTTATCTCCTGCCTCCTTTAGAAGTTTATGAGCCTCTTTCCCTTTGAAACCCAGGCCAAGGTCAGTAGCCTTTTAGCTGTGATGTCACAGTGCGTTGCCTTGGTTACTGCTATGACATAATCAAAACTGGGGGCCTGGTGGGATGGTGGGGAGAGGGTCTTTGAAACAAACGCTTTATCTGCAGTCCCTGAGGAAACCGCTCCTTCTTCGGGGAAAAATTTTGAGAAATTGTGAGAAGCTAAAGGGAAGAATGAATAAGATTTACTATCCTGCCCCCCTAAAAAAAAACACCACAGACCCCAAGAAGTCAGGCCACAGGCAAAGGCTGCAGGGGAAAAGCATTCCTGGAAACCACAAACCTAGATTTGCAACAAGGCCATCCATGCGCCCCATGAAACACACATGTCCACGCACGCATGCGCACACACACACGTGCACACGCAGAAGAATCGACCCCGTCCACCAAATGGCCTCTAGACGGAATGTATTTCACGAGGTGTCCCTTGGTCTTTAATCGAATCGAATCTAATCTAATCTGTCTCTCCCTGGGCATAAAAGCAAAAGTAAAGAAAGGAATTACAAGCCAGGAACGCCTGGTTTAAAAGGCCTTTTTTAATAAAAGGAGAAAAGCAAGAGAACAAAAGCGGAGGGAACGCTCCGCAGACAGTTTTCCTGCCATTAAAACAGCATCTTGAAACATGTTCATCTCTCTCTTTTTTTTTTTTTTTCCTTTTTCCTTAGGGTCAGGGGAAGGGGAAAAAAATGTGTTTTTATTGTGAACATGTGTCAAAAGGACTCCGCCACATAAACTCCGTGCCCACAATAAGTATATTTGTGTAGTAATTAATGTGAGATCAGAGACGCGGGTTTTGCCAAAAGGCCATTGCCAGCATGAGATATATTATGTGGCTCGCGCATCCAGCCTTCCAAACGAGTGTATACGGCTCGCTGTAATTAAGCCTTCTGTCATCTGACGACAAAGCCAGCAACAGCGACTCCCAGACAGGATTATACCTAAAACACAGTTTCCAAATGTTGCTTCTTGGCAAATCTTTTAAGGAAACTCTAGGCAGCAGGAATGTCAAGACATCTGTAATTAGATCTCCAAGAAAAGGGAGGGGGGCGGGGTGTGGGGCCAGTTTTTATTTTGTCTCTCCCGGAGACCCCATGTAATTCTCTGGCCTGCCTGTCAAGGGTCTGATCCACCGTGTGCTCTGGGGCCTGGGGCCTAGGTCCTGGGGCCTGGCGGTTGCTCTCTGCTAGGGGTCATCTGCAGTAACACGCTGGCCACGCTGGGTGCCCCGCAGAAAGGTTATGGGAGGAGCAGTGAAAGCACAAACAGCCAATTCCAGACGGTCCCTGGCCGGGCCCACACGTAGAACTCAGTGAGTTCTTATATGTCTGAGGATTTCTGCACCATTATGGGCCTGGAGGTCTGTCGAAGAAAGCAGAAAGGAGCTCGGTCTGTGGGCCCCGGGCCTGCGTTTCGGAGAACACTTGTACCGCAAGGAAAACCTACAGGAGAAGAGGGAGTTCATGGGATCCCTCCGCGCGGATTCGTTTAAACTCTTCCCCCCGGGAGGTGCGCTCTGTGCATGGCACAGATCCCCACCGCGGGCTGAGGCTAGAAGCCGTTCCGTGTCTGCCTCCAGTTCCCCATGTTAGTCCGGGCCTGCCTGTGTATAAACATGCTTCTACCGCGCGTGGGTCTGTGGCACGAGTCTGCAAACGCATCGTGTGTGCGATGCTTCCTCGTGCACGTGACTGGGCACTGTCTCTGAGCCTGCTGCTGTGTGTTTCCGAGGCTGCCACGCATACGGCTCGCGTGGCGGCATTTGTAACCTCCTGTGCACAAAAGGACTGCGAAATATAGTGTATTCATGACACGTGATGCTGTCTACCTACCACCCGAATACAATCTTAGGGTGTTCGGCATGCAAAACAGATCGTAAATCTCAAGACGGGTGAGAGCCTGGAGACTTCTGCAGAAAGAAAGAGGAAAGGAGGGGGAAGGAAGGCGGCCGCAGAGGTGGCAAAAACAGGGCCATTCGGATGAGGGCCTCCGCTCTGCAATGAGGCCGTTCTCCAGGACTCCGACTCGGAAGCAATTGTGGTGGGATCGAGCCTAGTGTTTGGGGTTTTGGCCTCCCCACCACCCCTCCCCTGCTCCGTGCTAACAGTCAAGAACAGATGGGCCCCACTTCATGAATGCCGGCCAGCTGGGGGGGTCTTCCCCACACATCTTGCGGCCTGCTTGCTTCTAGAACTTTCTCTGGGTTTCCCCAAAAGAGGGCGGTTGAAGAAAATATGGAACACCTATAGCTTTGACTTTGGGCATCCAGGCTGCTGGGTTGATCATGACTTGAATCACCAGGAAGATAGCAGCCCAGGGTCCCCTGGACAGAGACGGAGCTGGCATGGGTGATGAGGGTTCAGAAAAGAGGGGCAAGGCTGGGCCTTTCTTCAAAATGGGTGAAAAGGGGCAAGCTATGATGGTTGCACCTGGAGCTGGTTTTTTTCCCCCTCCAGAAGATTAAAAAGGACACTTGTTTTCCGAAGTCTCAACCTGGCCTACAGGTCCTTTTCACACGTCAGTTTGCAGTGCGTCTGCCTGCGTGGGGCGGCGCAAAGAGCAACACAAAGGCAGGAAATTCGATTCAACACAGGCCCGGTGACATCTCCATCCGGGGCATGTGTGTGCGTGTGTGTGCGCGTGTGTGTGTGTGTGTGTAGGCCTATGTGTTCTCCTCAATCAGATCATTGCTTGATAGAATTATTGTTCCTGCAGCTTTAGAAACAGCTGGAGGGATTCTAGAAGAATCATTTCAATGAAGCTGCTCATAAACCGTCCACTACGTAGTTTGGGAAGCAGATGGAACCTGTGGCATTTGAGTTTGTTGTATTTTTTTTTAAGACAGTCTCTGTGATTCTCCAAACGTGTTCACTTCGTATGTGTGTCCCCCCCCACCCCGCTCAGCACACGCACCGCATGTGATTCAGATGCAACATCCAGAGAGGCGTGCAGACGTCATGTCAGCGTCCTCGGCTTCTAGATGAAAACCAGGCATCCCCAGAGTGTCCCCTTCCCGTCACCGTCTGCCCCCACTCCCAAAAGGGCACCCATCACCCTGCTTCGCTCTGCTCGTTTTTTATATCGTATATAAATGAAACCACGCAGCCTCCTCCTTAAGTATCTGGCTTCTTTCACTCAAAATTAAGTGTGTGAGTTTCACCCATGTTGCTCTATGTAGTTATAGATCAATGGTTTTCAACAGCGGGTGGTTTTACGCTCCCCAGGGGACTTCGGGCAATGTCTGGAGACATTTTTGGTTCACAGCTGGGGTGCAGCTAGTGGGTCCGGGCCAGGGATGCTGCTCCCCACGCTCCAGGGCACAGCACGGCCCCCGCAGCAACAGAGCGTCTTCTGGCCCAGAACGTCGACAGCGCCGAAGCTGAAGACTCTAAGCCTAGATCAGTCGCCCTCATGGTTTTTCTTTGAATTCTCTGAAACGCCATTTTTTAAAGCTTCCTGGACTCCCATGCACGGGGTGGGAGCTGGCTTCAACTACACTCCAAGTTCAAAGCTTTGACTCAGAGGCAAGTTTACTGACCTCTAGTCTCATTGCCAAGGTGGGAGCAGGGAGGGTCGTCGAAGAAGGCGGAAGGGGGCAAAGATGGGTCATCCCTTAATGATTTCTTAATCCTGCCTGGTGACGAAGTCCATCAGGTGTCAGCCAGCCTCCCATGACTCTTTGGTAAGCAGGGGAAGGAAATGACAGAGAGCTTCTTCTGAACAGAGCCACGCCAATGTACACAGACATAAACAGACAGCCACATAAGTCCAAACAGAGACCGCCCCCTGTGGCTCGGAACACACACACTCACGCAGACACACGCACACACATGTACACTCACCAGCTGACACTCGTCCACAGCAGCAGTCCTACCGGGCCCGGGCCCCGGTCCGGGCAGAGGAGAAAACAAAAACCGGTGTTGCCCTTCAAGGAAGCCCGCTCCTGGTCCAGCTACTGAAATGGTTAAGATAACCACGTTCAAGGACGCCCAGACAGGGCAGGGCCGTGGTCTGCCCTGTCCACCACCATGGATGCCCCCCGGGTCTCAGCCAGGCTTCTCGGCCTCGGCAGTATCCCTGTGTGAAACAGGGTCAATCCTCATTGCAGGCACTGTCCTGTGTGTTGCAGGGCGTTTGGCCTCTCTGCAAACTGGGTGCACCCCATGTTGTGACAACCAAGATCGTCTCTACATTGCCCTGGCTGGAGGGCTTGGTCGGAATGTCGTCCTGTACACCGAACGGCTGTGGGTTCAATACCCGGTCAAGGCACATACCTAGGCTGCAGGTTCTGTCCCCGGTTGGGGCATGCACAGGAGGCAACAAATCAATGTCATCTGTCTCACATCGATGTTTCTCTTTCCCCCTCTCTCTCTTTCTCTGTCGCCCCCTTCCTCTCTCTATCAAATCAATAAATACCTCCTCGGGTGAGGATTTTCTTTTTTAATCGTCTCTAGATCTTGTCCACTGTCCCTCGGGAGCATGGCCCCTGGTTGAGAACCCGTGATGTTGCCCAGTGCTGGGCTCGTAGAAGCAGCCCCCGCATATTTGTTGATTGACCAACTGAGCCACTCTCATTCTTGCCTGAACACAAATGGACGCTCACAGAGACTCAGCTGACCTTTCCTCTTCAGCAGCCACATATACCAAGAGTGAAAAACGCACGGAGATGGCCCGGGGCTCCTTCCTATACCAGGATCTGAGGCCTGTGCAGGAGAGCAAGGGGCCCCGCAGGGTGGGGAGGGGCCGTGGCTCCCCTCACAGCAGCCCTCGAAGAAGGGGGCCCCCCAGGGGAGGCCTCCACCACATGTGCTCTGCCATTTGACTGAGGGACATGAATGCGCTTTTCCGGCCCCTGATGGAGTTTTAATTGTGTTTGGAGCATTGTGCTCCTCGCACACCAGCTGAATTTGCTGTCGCGTTCAGAACTGTTTTCAACATTCCCTTCTCTTCTCTCTGGCACGGCTGCAGAGCTCCGGTTAGTGCGGGGCGGGGGTGGGGGGGGAGGGGCGGTCTGGCCCAGAAACTGCATTGACAGAAGTTTCTACGCAGCCAAACCGGAGCTTCCTTGATGCGCTAACCCTCCCGGGGACCCGTGGGTCTGTGGACAGGCCGGGAGGCAGGACCTCGGGCAGAGGGAGATGCAGGCGTGGGTGCGTCCAGGGCTGGCGCCTAGAAGACGGTACTTCAAGGCCACACACTCATTCAGCAAACACTCTCCGAATGTCGGTGCACACGGGGCTCTGAGGGTGCCGGGGAGACGCCTCTGTTTCTTTTCTTCAAGGAGCAAGAGGGAGAAAGAGGAGCGGCTCACGTGGCATGTGCTAAGTGCCAAGCTCTGTTTTTTCCACTTGGTAAATATTCCCTCACTGAATCCCCCGAATCACGCTGAGGTTGGTCCTGCTCCTACTCCCAACGTACAAGCGAGGAAATGAAAGCTGAAGGAGGAAGAGGAACGGGGCCAAGAGGACGGGATTCGTCCGCGGCAGAGCCAGAAGGGAAACCCGAGCAGTGGCCGGCGGCGGTTCCGGTCGGGGGGGGCAGGGGGCAGCTGGACCCCCAGGGGACACTGGGTAATGCCTGGACACGTTTATCGTTCGTCGCAACCCGGGGGGCGGGGGTGGTGCTACGGGCACCCAGAGAGCAGAAGCCGAACACCCTGCCATGCACAGGGCAGCCCCTGCGACAGAGAACCGTCGGCCCCAGCAGCCCGCCGCCGCACGGAGACCGAGAGGGTCTGCACCCGAGCGCTGGTGTGCTCACCGCCGGGCGCCGGCCCAGGCGTGGGTCCCGGGGTCCTGGGAACGCCCTCAGCCAGCGGGTGGGACGCCCTGAGCCCTGGTGAATGGAGTCGTGGCGAGTTCGGCCAGCGAGGACAGGACCGTGACAACTGATGAGGACAGGACCATGCAGGTGGAACCCCAGTCTTCCCTCGGTCCTTTCCATTTCAGCGACCTTGGGTGAGCTACTTAACCCCGTTTCTTCGCATCTGTGACCTGAGGATGTTAACATCCCATAGGAGTGCTGTGATGACGGACTGGCCCACGTGAAGAAACCCACTCGGTGCCTAACACACCCCAGCCACGTGACTCCTGTGAGCTACTGTTAGGCAGCAAAGGGCAGGACACCTGCCAGGCAGGGGGACTGGGCCCAACGGCTGCGTCCAAGCGGGTGGCACCGTCCATAAAGGTCCCTGGTGAAGGGCATCAGCCTCGGTGCCTTCCAAGCTGGACTGACCGGCTCCTGGGTTCGCTGAGGTTTAGGAGGAGTCCTGCTGAAAGGTCAAGGGCTGGACTGGTTGGCCTCTCAAAACCAGGGTGGCCCCCCTCTGGAAGGAATCACCACATTCTGCCGATACTATTGACCCAGTTGGCTTCGCTATGACTGCGTGAGTGCCCAGTCCGACGGCTCCAGCCTCCCCGCGTGGGGCCGGCTCTTCCCTGGGTCCACGGCCTTAGGGATCACTTCCCCGGCAGGGTCAGTCGTATCTCCTCGATCACACCGTAAACACGAGATTCTACTCTCAGATTCAGGCTCTGTTCCCTAACTCTGGGTTCAAGTCCTGGCCCTACACCATACTTTGTGTGTTTGTTCGGACGCACCATGCAACTTTCCTGTCCGTGAAACTGGGTTAGATGATACCTACCTCTGGCCATTGTTTTTTTTCAGCCAGGAAAGTAAGGGTTTGTTCGTTGAGAAATGGCCCCAAGCTGGAGTCTCGGGGAAGCCAGAGCTCAAAGACCTGACTGCTCGTGGCTCCCAGGGGACGGCTGGTATAGGGGGACACTCTGGGAATTGTAACACCTCTTCCCAAGGCTTTGGACACGCCTCTCCTTCAACTATGGGTCTCTGTCCCTCCCTCTTGAGTCGAGGTGGGACTCCTGGGAGCCCTGGGCCACGGTGTGAGAAGTCCGGCTTCAGGCAGCCATGTTGTGAGGAAGCGCAGGCCCCGTGTGGACGCTCTGCCTGGCAGTGGAAACCTCCAAGTCACCCCCGCTTCGATCCGTCTCATAGAGCAGCAGGGCCTTCCCATGATTCTGGTCCCCGGCCACCCAGTCACCGCCAGCCTTACAGTCTTCCCGACAAAGCCCTGAGACCCAGGGAGCCGAGAAACCAGCTATTCCCACCGAATCCTGGCCTAATTCCTGGCCCGCAAAATCTGTGAGTTGTTTTTAAGCTGCTAAATGTGGGGGTGATGCGTTTCATGCAAATAGTAACTGGAATGCACTCTCCAGTGATGGTTGTAAGGCTTAAGTTAGCTAATGCATGTCAGTGCCCTCCCCCAGGGCCAGGGCACAGAACAAGCTCTCAAAGGTCATTCATTATTTCCTTGACCTTTTTATGTTGTTTCCTTATAGCCAGTTACTTTCTCCCCACACCTCTCGCCCCAGTTTTATTTGAAAGCGCAAGGAGAATAAGTTTCTCTAGGTACTTCCACCCTGTCGAGACCATGGAGTCATTTGGGTAAACAAAGTCATGAAATGATCCGAATGGATTTAGATTGGATTCTAAGCTCCCAGCTCACAGCACACCTGATCACAGACTCCCCACACAGCTTTAAGTCTCACCGATCACATGGTCTTCGGGCCTACGGGGTAAAGGAGACCCTCCTCCCTGCCCCCGAGAAGTCTAACTCAGTGGTAGCCCATGATGTCTAGCCACAAAGCATCTCAAGGATGCAGGATCGTGGTGCTACAGAGCGCCTGCTCTTGGGAAAAATGTCCCAAATCAAGATTTATCCACGAAGCCGTGAAGAAACGCCCTCAGGAAGACCTGCCATAAGCCTTTCTTTGCCAGCCCTGTATCCATCAGATCTGTACCATGACCAGAGCTTAGACAGTGCCCCCGCCCCGCCCTCCGTCTGGGTGTGATGGGCAGGAATCACGCCAGGCTCTCTGCCGGAGGCTGCAGCGTCAGAGGAGGAATTCCTGGCCCCTGCACTGCGGTGCCCAGTGCCGAATCCGCTTTCATGTAAAGAAGTCCTTCCAACAACCAGCACTTTACAGACCAGAAAACACCGCGCCAAGAGTTGAGTGAAAAGCCCAGTGCAGCTTGGAAGGATCCAAAGGTGCCTCCCAAACCAGGAGGCCAGATCCCTATGAGAGGAGTGAGGAACAGGGTTTAAAGACAGTCAGAGGCAGGTGAGACACAGGGAGTCGGTGTTAATGCGGCCAGGGATGGGGGATGCAGGCAATACCCCAGGACGGGCCTACCTGCGGGTGAAAATGTTTCAGGTGCTAAGGCTAAGCTGTTGGCCAGCTCACCCAACACCCACTCCCAACACCCTTCTCCCTTCCTGCTTCTTACGCTACAGTCACTCCGCTGACCTGGCCACGTGGCTCAGTTCGGGCCAGTGTGTAGGCAGAGGTCTGTTGGGGGGACTTGGGGGAGCGTTCCCATTGCTTACCAGGCTCCAGAGGAGAGCCTTCTGGTGCCAGTCCCTGTCCTCCCCGCCTTCACGCGGACGTGATGCCCGGGGGTGAGGCCTGGTCTTGGAGCATGCGGGAGGCAACCACCAGCACAGAATGTCAAAATGCTAGGAGCAGCGGTGGAATGAGAAAACAAGGAAGCCGGCGTTCTGATGACGTCACAGGGCAGCTGGATCAATGTCAGCGCCAGCTGACCCCTGAACTCCTTCATCGTGTGAGAAAAATAAACCCTTCGTTGTTTAAACTACTGTGGGTCTGGCTTTCTGCTACTGCGGGTCTCCTGAGCGGGTCCGGGCATCTCTCTGGCTACACAGAGCTGCTGACAGGAATGGGGCACCTTTGCTTGGTGGGCTGTGGGGTGGGACATGAAAATCCGACCCGATGAGGTATCAGCAACAGCTCAGCTAAGCCGCGAGAGGAGATCTCTGTGAACAGCTGGAAACAACCTTGCTGTCCACACTGCAGGGGGTGGATGGGTTAGACCGCGGTGCGCCCCTCACAGGGAACACAGCTCCACCCCCACACCACGAGGACAGAGAGACAGATTTGGTGACATGGGGAAGCCCCTGCTAGGTTAGCATTTTCTCAAGCAGGTTATCAAACGATGTGGAATGAGATCTCTAGGGAGAGTTCATGAGAAAGCACATAGTGGTCACCATTTGCCCTTCTGTTGCGCTGACTCTCGCTATTCTCTGCACGAAGTGCCTCCTCCTTTTTGCTGATGAAAACGGCCACGCAGGGCCTGCGCCAGGTCGTCTTGCTCTCACGCAGAATGCGCATCCCGTGCACAGAAGACTGGAAAGATGTATCGCAGGACATGAAGGGTTAGCCCCGTGTGGTAGGATTACAGGTGATTTTCATTTTCCCCTTTCTCCTTATCTGCCTTTCCTCCTCCTCTCGATAATGAATATATATTACTTGTTTAATTTTTCAAGTTTGGTTTCTCAAGAGCTACTCGTCTCATTACACTTGCCAAAGCCTCAGAACCTCCGCTGGGAAATTATTTTAATCCCATCAAGGTCTTCTTGTCCTGGCAACAAACCCCGGGCCTGCCGTCTCTGTGATTTTAAGGATCCAGGAGGATGTAAAATTAGGAGACGGTTGAGTCCCCAATTTCTGGTCATTTTCAACTTGAAGAAGCTGGCAGCCGGAGGAACTCCCTTGGCCGCTTAATCCAGCCAGTTGGTATCGCCTTTAAACCCCGAAGCAAAAGACAGGGTGATAAGAGGGAAATCCCCTTTCTGATACTAGTGATAAGGAATCCTCCTTCCCTTCTCCTTGAAGATAAATCACGCTGACCCACCCTCCATGGAACACCTCTTGGAAGAGGAGCCATAAAGATATGGCAGGCCAAAGCTTGTGCAGGAGGATGACGGCATGACGCAATGACAGGAAAATATACGATCAATTGAGCAGAGGTGGCTGTCAGGGTGGGGGCCCTCCAGAGTTCAAGCATGCCCAACGACTCCCCTGGGAGGAAGCCATCTCCCTCCAAATCCAGCCTGTCACCTAACATCGGCGAGTGGGGGAATGCCCCGGGGCGGGGGGGAGAAGGCATTGGTTTATCCACGCCTGAGAAACCACGGATGGAAGGGGGGAATGCCAAGGGGATGGACAGACGGTCCTTCTCTAATGATTTAAGGCTCTGGGTCTTCCAAAAAAAAAAAAAAAGTCTCTCTGGTGCCCTAGGGGTCCTGGAAAAGTCAGCCCAGAGAGGGACAACCGTGGAAAACCGAAGTCCCCAGGGAGGGGGGCAGGAAGGAACGGGGAGAGCCCAGTTGCCGCTGTCTAGCAGAACTAACGCCCAGGCCCGTGACCTCTGGTTCACGTCAATGCCACTGATCAAAAGGAGGCAGCCTGCTCCGCCCTGCCCAGGCCTCCCATCCAGGGAGGATTCAAAGCTCCTTGCTTCGTGGCTGGTGTGGCTTCCATTAACCCAGAGGTTGGCACTGCTAACTTCTTGAAAAGGTGAGCATCAAACGTCATGAATCACGAGAAACCAACAGCCCGGGCCAGCCTAGTGACCTTTCGAGCAAGATCTTCTTACTCCAAACGAACATAGTCGTGCAACCGCGAAGACAAGCAGTATTGGTTTGCGTGTCCTTCCGTCCTGACGGCAGACAACGAGTCTGCGAAGGCCTGGAGATGGGGTGCCCCCCCGCTCTTTCCCCAGCGTCTACCCACTACCTCGCTGGACCCAGCATATTCCTTTCATTCTTTCCTAGGAAAACAGCAAGATCAGGGCAGCACTGGGGGGTGGGGGGCTGCAACTATGAAACAGAGCATTTTCCAGAGCGAGAGCCTTGTATGCCCAAGCATTTACAGCATCGAAACCAACGGCATGCTTATCTGGGTTTCCTGCCCATGGCTACAGATACAAATAACCATCAATACCCCCTCCCGCAGCATCCACTCAGGTTCTGAAACACAACAGACCATCTGAAAGAGTGTGCATGCGTGTGCGCATGCCACCCTTTCATGCGAATAGTTAGCTTCCGTGTTGCCCAGAGTTCCGCGTGGAAATAGATACAGGGCACTTTGAGATCGAGACGGAATCCTCCCTGGAAGAAACCAGATTGGTTGCAGGCAGTGCCTGGGTTCAGCAAGAGGCCAATCCACCCAGAAACGTAAACCAGTTCCAGCCAGGCCTAGGTGAGTCCTCACCAGACAGACGCGTCGGCCCCAGGTCGACTCGGCTCGGATGCACACGCTGAAGCGTGCACGGCGCGCGCACACGCATGCACAAGCACACACTCGCGTCGTGCTTAGCTGTCAGAACACTTAAGACACTTATATGGGGGTGAAAGGTCAGAAAGGGGGAAACAGTATTTTCTGTTATTCATTACACCTTATCCATCCTACATGCGCTGCACTCGTCTTAGATAAAGTTACAGTTCGATTTTATTAGGAAGCCTCCGGGAGGGGCGTGAAGGGGAATGTGGGACGGAGACAAAGGAAGTGGCAGAACCGGGGAGAGGGTAGGTGGGGAGCTCATTTGTTTTCCTGCGCAGGAGCCAACTCGGGCTCCCTCCGAGCCCTTTCCAGCACCGAGTCTGCACGCTCTTGGGGCGGCTCGCTCTGCAAGTGCTAGCTGGGTCTCCCGCCCAAAGCCACGCAGTCCTGAGCGGGCTGCGGGCTTCCCGAAGGAGCCGAAGGGGAGAGGTGGGTGAACACGCCAGCCAGGGGGCTGTTAGGTTCCAAGACAGAGGTGAGGCCATCCAGAGGCGGAGCCTAAAAGTTCAAGTCCGCATCCGATCTTGGACCGCTGCAACAGGCAGCTACGGGAGGGAATTCTTTTCTCTCTTGAACCTCCCATGAGGCAGACGAAGAGCCCTGGGGCCCAACAGCAGGGGCCCCTGAGCCCCTTCCCTCTGGGCCGACGAGAAAACTGGAGTCGCCTACCATGGTGGAGGGGGGGGGGGGAGGAACCAAGACACCCCCGCCCATGGAGGCTCCAAAATGACGGAGAGAGAAGGCGGTCTCACTCAGAGATGACCCTGGAAAAGACCCAGGGCGACACAACCTGGACATAAACCCGGGGCCAACTCTTCCCCCGAGCCTCAGTTTCCCCCATTTGGAAACTCAGAGGAAAAAAAAAACGTGCATAACAATAGCGATCGCCCCTAACGGCAGGGATTAAACCCGCCGTGACAACCGTCAGGAGAATGCGCCCTTCCTGCGGTTCTGGAAGATAACATAATGGGAAGCACATCAGAGACATAAATCACGGCGCAGATATAATTTATTGTTATTAATATGATCTGCCCTGTCCTTCCCCAGCCCCCCGGGCTGCCAGGAGAGTCTGCGCTCTGTCATCATGCACTTGAAGACAGGCTGTTTTGTCCCTTCTCTCGTCTTGTTTCTAATCACAGCGCTCCAGTTCTCCAGCTGAGGGTGAATTCAATTCTCAGCCATAGCTGGATGCCATATATTAGCCCCTGTCCAGGACAGCAATCTGGCTTCTGTCTTCTAGGCACCCTAGATCCGCCATATGCCCCGGGCTTGCTAGGGACCAGACGCTGGGCTCGCGTGGTCGGCTCACAGAGATGCGGCTGGAGGTACTTCCACCACCCCCAGTGCACGTGTGGGGAGACCACGGTTTTGGGCAAGGCAGCCCGATCCCGTCCCAAGGGTGTCTGCCTCCAAACCACCACGGGCCTCTGCCTCCTGGGCAGACAGCATTGTTCCATTGGGGCTTCAGACCACTCAAGGGGGCAGCCCCGGCCTGTCACTAGAATGCTCATGTCACACACCACCAAGACTCAAGCGCGGGGGGGACCCTGGCAGGTGGGGGATCAGCAGTTTGGAGGTCAGTGAAGCATCTGCCAGCCCTCGTTCTGATTTCCACCAGCACGGAGGAGGAGGAGGAAGAGGAGGAGGAGGAGGGAGAGGGAGAGAGGGAGCGGGCCCCCTGCCCTTGAAGTGTCTCTATCTGCCCATCAGAATGTCTCCTGGAGGTTCCGCCAGGAATTCGGGCCTGTGGGCCCCACCGTGAGTCTTGCCAGTGAATCCGGAGCCCTGGCTCCCTTTGATCCTCTGCAGCCTGTCCCGCCCGCCGTGGAAGCCTGACGTCTAAGTCGCCATATCTCCGCGACGTCCCCAAGGGCGCCAGGCTGGCAACGGACTTTTTGCAGGCCTGATGACGCTGATAGGGAACTAAGGGTTCCAGGGGATCAATACGTGACATTTCAAGGATCCTATCTGACCGCTCGTTTGTTCCGTGTTCCCGGCTCTGTCGTCTCTCCTGCTGTGTGACCCTGTCCTTGTGTTTCTGTTTCTCTCTGCAGGGGCTGTCTGGCACTCCCGACCTTCTCCATGCTCCTCTCCTTTTCCTTTCTGAGCATGAGTAGTTTTCTCTGTCTCTCTCTGTGTTTTTCTCCCTTCTCCGTCCTATTCTCTCCCCCCCCCCCGCTGTCCCCCTCATTCTGTCCCAGACTGTGACCTCTGTCTGCTTCCTTGTCCCTCTGTCTCTCTTTTTTTTTTTGTCTTTGTCTCTCTCTGCCTGGTTCCCTTGTTCTCTCCTGCTTTTCTTTTCCTCTGCGTGTCTGTCTCTGTTTCTCCTCCCACCCCATTCCCTCTGCCTCTCTTTCTCTCCACGCGATCTGCCTGTCTCCTTCTCCATCTCCCGAGGCACCGTGAAAACCCAGTCATCCCCCAGAACACCTTGGCCGAGTTGGTGGCAACAGCAGCCACAGAATGCGGCTCAGGATGGTGAGATGCATCCCACCCCAGAGCCCACCCGGGGAACACAGGCTTAGGGTGAGCCCATCCAAAGCCTCTGTGGCTTCCTCTGCATGGGTAAGAACGAGTCTGGGTTCACAGAGGACTGAGGAGGACATCTTGAGTACCAGGGGGTGTCGGGAGAGAAAACGCTGCTGAACGGGGGTTCCTGGGAGGTTCGCCCCACGGGGTGAACAGCCACCCACTCTCCCCGAGAACCTTTCCGACGTGCTCATCAACTTCCAGCTCCCTCTCCCAGCATGCCCCGGGGCTGCCAAGCCCACACGTGCAGACTGGCCCTAAACCGTCATGTTCTCCACCCCTCGCCACAGCCAAAAACGTCCCTTTGGCCAAACCTTGGAGCTCGCCTACATTTTGAAACTTTATGAGCCAAATGCATCCACACACCCAGAGGACTAGGGCCTGCTGCTGCCATGCCGCCCACCCTCCCTAACACACACACATGCACACACACACGTGTGCATGCACACACGCAGACCCAGCGTTCCCAGGGACCCAGCATGGGAGTTCCTCCTTCTCAGAAGGCCAGCAAGTCTTATTTATCCTACTATCAGAAGCCAGAAAATGAGGTTCAGACAAACACCGCGACGTGTCCAAGGTCACACGGCCGGGATCACGGCAGCCCCAAGGAGCGCCTCTGTCTGTAGGCTTGCTTTTCGACTGCAGCTGACATTCGTGCGTGAGCAGCTCTTCACGGTAGGAGAGAGAGCGGGAAACCAGGCGGAACCTGGGGTTGTTTCCTCCCTGACCTTCCGCTCGCTGATCTGCATCGCGACTGAGGTTTGTTTCCACGCCCAGCTTGCCCCGTCATGCCGCTCCCAGAACCCACGCCAGTGCAGAAGCAGACTTTCTCCCCTCTAGAAAAATGGACTCTGGTTTTTTTTTTTGGCTTGGGAAAAATACTGTGTTTTGTTTTTTTTCCCCCCCTTCTATCTACGGGCAAGAGGCATTCCGGATATTTAGGTTTTGGAAGGCAAGTTTGGCATCCGGGATGGTTTTCTGCCTTGTTAAACTTTTCGGAAACTGTATCTCTCTTAAACATCCTAGGGGGGCTCTCCCCCCAGCCTGCCCCCCCTCCAAAGGGCCCTCTCGAGGGCCCCCACGTTCCTTCATCCCATCTGTCAGGGGCCGAAGCCAAAACACGTCCCGGGAAACGCCAGGGAAGGAGGAGGCGAGGTGGGGAAAGAGATGTCTAATCATCCCCCAAACCTTTGAAAAGTATCTCGAGCAAATCGAGTTTGTCTAAAACGCATCCAGCGTTTAACGTCTAATGGGAGCTGACCGACTTAATGCGCCCCATGCGCTGGGGAAAAAGGGCTCTTCCCCTTTAAGGGCCTGTTGACGTTCGGTGAAGGAGAAAAACAGTTGTTATGATTCCGAAACTCAGGATGAACCCAATTAATCAATGCTGGGATGATTTGAATCATGTGGCAAATGCTTGGTCACCTCTCTGATATCCTATCCCCATCTCTCGGAAGATGCAGACATGATTGATGTCACCTGTGACCACCGCGTCTCCAGGCAAGACCCCCCCAAACCCGGCCGACGGAGAAACAAATTAGATCCAAAGGCCGGGGATCAGTTTCAGAGGGGACAGGCCCAAGGCTGGGGAGGGGGTGGTCTCTGGGGGCGCCTGGCCTGGCCTGTCACAGGCGGGCGGAGGATAGAGGCCAGACCAGATGGGGGCGGGGAGGAGCACGCCTGCGTCCTGGAGAACCTTTTTTTTTTTTCTTCTTCTACTTCTTCTTCTTCCTTAGTGTAAAAATAATTGCTCAGGCTTCCCCTGCCTCTTAGGGTTACAGTCAGGCGTGTCTGCCTGGGCTTTGGCGTGGAGGGAGCGGGTCCGAGAGGGAGAGGGAGAGGGAGAGGGAGGGGTGGCGGGAGTGTTAATCACGAGGATTTTGATTGCTCTGAAAGCCTCTGCCTGTCACACACACAGTGTTTTCCGCCCAACGCAGAACAGCTCCCGGGGTTGAGGAACCCCACTGCGGCCCGCGCTCTCCTCCACCGCCCCTCTGCTCGTTCACTCTTTCAGTTCTTCCCCCTCTTTTGTGTCTTTATCTCCCCTTCCTCTCCTACCGCCTTCCTTTCCTTGTTTGACATTTCCAGAGCTCTGCGGGCGCCTCCAGAGCCTTCTGAGAAGAAGGAGATAAGGTCCCCACCTTTGGAATGTCCAGGAAAGATAAGCCAGGTGACGTCAGCATCTCCCAGCTCCTCCTCGTCTCTCTCGCCCGCTCCCAAAGCAAGTGCTGAACTACTAAACCTGCCTTCCACCTAGAACCCCAGCGTGACCCTGAACCCTGGGGATGACGCACGGTTCATCCAGGCGAGCCCTGAGATGCTCCCCCAAAAGGCCTTTCTGAACCATCCAGCCAGCGAACCCTCCCTCCTCGGAAGTCGCTGGAAACACAAGGCTGCCAAGACCTATTAACCTTGTCCCAGCACGCAGTAGGTGCACTAGACGTCTGGCGAATGATGGAAGGGCGCTGCCCACCCGTACAGTTTGACACCCCCCAGTGACTTACAATGTGCCCATTTAAAAATTATACTGCACCCTCACCGGTGTGACTCAGTGTGTTGGGTGTCATCCTGCAAACCGAAAGGTCACTGGTTCAATTCCCAGTCTAGGTACATGCCTGGGCCAACGGCCAGGTCCCCAGCTGGGAGCGTGCCACAGGCAACCGATTGATGTTTCTCTCACACATCAATGATGTTTCTCTCCCTCTCTTTCTCCCTCCCCCTCTCTCTAAAAATAAATAAGAATCTGGTTTGAAAATCTAAAAATAATCATCATCAAAAAATAATTACACTGTGTCACCTTCCAGAGAGGATGTCAGATTTGCAATGCAGATTCTGAGGCCCCCAAGAGGTGGATTCGGTAGCTCCAGGGTGCAGCCCTGGAATCTGCATTTTAACCACCTCAGGAGACTCAGACCAATGCACTCCTCAGACCACTCTGAGCGCTGCTACATGGACAACGGGGAGCCACTGAAAGTGTGGGAGTAAGAGCATGACTGTCTGGGGCTTGAAGAAGGTCCTGCCAGCTGCAGGCTGGAGGCTGGAAGACAAGCGACAGACCCAGGGGAGATGAGTCAGGAGGCTGCCTCAGGCTGGGAGTCCCAGGGCTCTCTGGTGAGTTCAGAAGGGTGTTGGGCGTCTCAGAGCAGCTTATCTGAGGTGTGTCGGGAGAGCTAAAGGGGATTTGAGGCCAGCTTCCCCGGCTTCACCACGTTACGGAAGGAGGGGCTGGTCACAGCCAGGTTGGAATGGGTATGGGAAGAGAGTCCGTAGAAGGAAAACTGTATAACGTCCCCTTTCTTTGTTACTCCCTCCCTGCTCCATTGCTAAAAGCCCTTCAGTGGCCCCCAAAACTTCAGTTCCAGCAGCACCCCCACCCCAACCTGCAGGGTCTGGAGGCACCAGACTCCCAGCTTCTCCCCTCCAGAGGTTCTCAAAAGAGCATCTGGCTGGGACCCTGGGCCCTGGCCGGAGGCATCTGTTTGCAATGTTCGACTCAGTAGTTTTATTTCTGCTTGGCGATGTACTATAAACTATCTTGTTACAGGGCAGGCGGGCTGGGCGCAGATCCTCCACCCCGCGACCCCGCCGCAGGGCCAAAGCTGAGCGCCAGGGAGCTGGCGGGGCCGGGCAAGGCCCTGCTGCAGTGGGAGGAGAGGGCTGCTCTCCTGGGGAGTTCTCCCCAGCCTGGGCCCCTGCCACTTGGATCCCAGGGAAGCTCCCCATCTGACCCCCAGAACCAACACCGCTCCACGACGCAAACACACATGCACACACGTGCATGTCTTGTCCGTTTTTGGAGGGTGCGGAGACAGTTCAGAACTATTTGTGAGCAGGCTGGATATCAGTGAAAACCTGGACTCCTGGCATGAGCCCACCTGGGTGTGAGTGACATCTCACCTTGTGATTGGGGGCGAATGCCTTCGCTTCCCAGGGCCTCGGTTTCTTGCCCTGTGCCCTGGGGGTCACAGCCACCCCTCCTGGGCTACAGGGCTGTTCCGAGTCTTCCGCCAGGCGGTGGGTGTCTGCAGAGTGCTCTGCATAGCCCCTGTTGTGTGGCACGCACTCAGTAAACGTTAGCCGCCTTTACAGTCACTAGGACCTTGGATGGACAAGAAGGAAAGACCATCGGGCTATCGGGAACAGCGCCTGGGTGCTGTCTGTACCCTCCACCAGGAGGAAGGAAATGCACATGCCCCCCAGAACCCTGGGGCATATGCCAAAGGAAACCGAAGCTCCCTCCCCAGTCCTCCCAGGATCGCCTTTGGGGTAGAGGATGGGGTCCCCAGTTTGGAGGAGGAGGCAGACAGGCCCCTTGCCTGACTCCCCAGAGAGACAGACATCGAGGTCAGTTCTGAGACAAGATGGAGGGACGGGCCCCAACCATCTGACCTCTCATATCAAGGTGGGGGGGGGTGCTTTGGGGGTGAAAATAGGGCAGAATCTATATTCTGGGAAGCCCTAAGCTTGCCCGGAGCTCACCTGACCACACTGGGCGGGGGGTGAGGGGTGGGGGAACTGGACCCCTCTACCACGCCACAGACCCTGACTTTGCACATTCCCAAAGGCAGAGAGAGGGGCGGGCCCTGCGCCCTGGACCCCGAGGGACAGACCCCAGGCCCAGCGCCCTGATGACCTTCCTCCTGCTCTCCCTGCCGTGTGCGCCCTGGGGAGCCTGAGAGGGGCCCCTTCGCTTCCTCCTTCTTCCCTGGATCTTTCCTGCCCGGCCCAGCGTTCTGCACGTGGTGGATGCTTAACAAATGAGGGGTGCATGTGCTCTGACATGCGCGTGCTGTACTGAGTGAAGTGTGTGCGTGTGTGCCCAGCGGTCTCTCGTGAGGGTGCATGCACACATGTGTGGCGAGGATGCTTGATCTCGAGGAGGTTGTGTGACCCTGTGCACACGTGTGTGTCCCTGCAGCTGGAGGTGAATTCTCTGGGCTCCCGGGGAGCATGCCGCCGACAGCACGGGTGAGCTTTAAAACTGAAGGCATGGGTGCTGCTGGGCTTGGGAGGCCAGCAAACACTGCTTCTCAAAGCCACTTTCTCTGCAAAGGACACTAGCTCCATTGCTCAATGTGGCCAGGGTCCCTTATGCTGGAGTCTGAAGGGCAGATGTCCCCAACCCAGGACCCATGGGGATGGGACAGTCAGGGACCCACAGAACAGCGCCAGAACAGAACACAGGACGCAGCCCTGCCACGGAAATGAATTTACATTGGTTGGGTGTTTCTCTCTCTCTCTCTCTATTTCTCCCTGCCTCTCCCTGTCTGAGTCTCTATTTTTTATCCCCCTGGGTCTCTCTGCACGTCCCTCCATCTCTCTTCCCCGTGAGTTTTCCTCACTGTCTCTGAACCCCCCGCTGGTCTCTGTTCTCCCCGCGCCTGTGCCCCGCCCCCGCGCCTGTGCCCCGCCCCTGCCCCGCCCCCGCAGCAGCTCCGCCTCCCTGGCCTGGGGATCGTCACTCAACGGCCTGGCCTGATCCGGCTTCGGCCCCTTTGTGGCCCCTTTGTTGGCTGCTCTCTCTCCCCTCCACTCCCGCCACCCCCTCATCTCCCTCCAGGCCTTGCTTTCTCTTCCTTCTTCCCTGGCCCCCGAAAACCAGGCAGAAAAAATGCGCACCTCCAGGAGTACCGCGGCAGAGGATGAGCCTCAGAGCCGGTCCACCCCCCACATTACCCCTGGGGACCTTTAGGCGACCAGAACTTCTTTCACCCTCATCCCTTCCCCCACCCCTCCCGGCTCAACCCTCCTCTGGGCAGCCCACAGCTGGGGAAGGGCAAGTTCCAGGAGGTTGGGGGTCAAGCCCATCCCTGATACAAGTGGCCTAGGCCAAGTCGGAGCCCCTGTCCGGGTCTGTTCAATGATGAGCAAGACCTGATCTGACCCTAACTGCAGGGCCCCCTGTGGTTTATCCAGGGCCGGCTGCCCCCCACCTCCAGCAGGCCCCCCAGTGTGGCTGGTGCAGTGGCGCGCTCCTCCCAGCTGGGCCCCCAGGCCGGCTCTATCTGTCCCCTGGGCCCAGCTCCGTCCTCGGCATCTTCACCCTCCCGTTTCCTGGAACAGGCAAGGAGACCTTGAGATTTCCGTAGTGGAAAGGTCAACTCCCCCACGGAGTCACCGGGAAGGGGAACATCTCCGTCAGCCAGCCCCACAGCCTCCCTCAGCACACGTCTCCAGGGACTGCCGGCATCTGATAGCCTCCTTGCTGGGACTGATAGCATCGCGCTGCAGGGCCCGCGCACTTCCTGGGACTCGGGCTTTGGGTGTCCGCCATCCCCCAGCTCCGGGCTCCTTTCAGAGCAGGGAGACGGCAGCGATGGGGGCTTTCTCCTCTTCCTCGGACCCCCTTCCTCCCTCCCTCTGCCTGCTGATCCCCTTTATCCATCTCCCTCTCTGTCCCTGGGCCACTCATTAGCTTGGGCAAGAGTCTTCACCTCTGTGGCTCCCAGACTTCATACTGTACATTGCAAACAGGTGGCTCAGAGTAGGAACGAGAAGAAGTATGGCCCTTAAATAATAGCAGTAATTATGAGGGGAGGGGGAGGGTGGGTTCAGCAGGGGTGTGCTACCTGGGGGGGGGGGGTGCTATCCCAGGTGGACCTAAAACTCATGTAAGTTGCCCTGGTTGGATAATGCCGGTATTAGCACACAACTGCTTCGGGTCCTAGAGACCACCCCCAGCCCCCCGGCCAAGACCTTCACCCTCCAGGCCCTGACCCTGGTTGGGCTCAGCGGTCGCACAAGAAGGAGGCCTCAGGAGAATTCCAGGGATGGGGTCATAAACCACTTCTCAGGCCGGAGACCACAGAAGCCATCCCTGGGCTGGGACGAGAAACCTTTGGGGAGCCTCCAAAGAAAGGGTCCTTCTTCAGAGTCCCAGTGAGGGTCCCCCCTCCACCTACCCTCTGGAAGTGTGGGGCTCCTGATTCCACAGAACCCTGGGTGTGGGCATTGGTCCTGTTTGGCTCTGAATCTGCTTTCGGGTCGTGACCTCCCAAGCTTCTCAGGACATGAAAATCACCAGTGACCGAGCCATTAACTATTCCAACCCCTGGACCACCATGATTTTGCAGCTGGAGAAACTGAGGCCCAGAGAGGCTGGCCAGCTCCTGCAGCAAAGTGGTAGAGGGAGTTCAGGACCAAGGGGAGCCCAAGGTCGGCCTCGGGCTGTCTCAGGCCACTCCCCCCACTTCTTCCCTCCGAGCTGTGGCCAGCGCCCCCGGGCCTGCCCTGGGTCCCCCTGCTGTTTCCCCTCTAGACTTGACGTAAGGTCATCCTCCACCCCCCACCAGGCCTCATTTTTCCCCTCAGGAGGGTGGCTCAGTCTACTGTCCTGACACCGTCTCCTTCTGCCCTGGTGCTTGGACTAGAGAAGGCCAGACCCCACCTCCCCAGAAGGTGCCAAATTTACATGAAGCAAGCTGCCACTGAGAGCCTCCTGCCCACTGCAGTGCTGGGCTCACTGCTTTGCTGGCTCCATGAAGCTGGGCAAATGGCTTAACCTCTCTGTGCCCTGTAAATTGAATAATGGAAAGTGCTGCCTGTAGAACTATTCACCTAGGAACAGAACGATGCATCCTGCATAGCGTGTAGTACGTGCTCAGTTAACGCTGGCTGCTATTATTGTTTGTACTCATTAACAACACCTGATCTGTGTGTCCCCCACCCCCACCTGCAGTTTCAAGACCTCCCCCCCAACCCCATCCCAGTCTACCCCACTGCCTGCTACGCCCTTGGCCTAAGAGGAGGCACTGCTCTCGGGAGTTGGAGAAGAGAGCCCTCCACCTGCAGATTGCTGCCCCAGGCTGGCAGCCCAGAGCCAAGGCTATGCACCCCGGTGCTAGCTGCCTTTGAAGTCACCGCCTTATGTAATCCCCCCTCCCCCCTTCTCCCTGTTTGTCCCCAGAGTGACCTCAGGAGGCAAATGCAGCCCAGTGTGCAGAAAACCGTGGATTTTTTTCTCCTGTGACTCAGGAGAGAAGTCGGAAAGACTCTCCCAGAGGCATAAATATTGGTGGTTAGGCAAGACGAGCCTGGATTCACATCCTGGCACCAGCTCTTCCTTGCTGTGTGACTTCAGACTGGTGGCAACCACTCTGTGCCTCAATTTCCCCATCTGTCACGTGGAAAGTAGGTGATTCACAAAGGCATGGGAGAACTATCTGTGAGAAATAAATGAATAGAAGGCTTACAACTGTGTGCCTGGCACACAGTAGGTTCTTAATTAAGAGTAGTGGTTGTAAGCCTGGTGTAAGTGGTTGTAAGTGGCTGGTGTAGCTCAGTGGATTGAGCGCAGGCTATGAACCAAAGTGTTGCAGGTTCAATTCCTGGTCAGGGCACATGCCTGGGTTGCAGGCCATGACCTCCAGCAACCACACATTGATGTTTCTCTTTCTCTCTATCTCCCTCCCTTCCCTCTCTAAAAATAAATAAATAAAATCTTAAAAAAAAAAAGAGCGGTGGTTGTAAGTACTTAACATTACATTAAGCCATAAGGAACAGTAATTTTTGTCATGAACAGCGTTAACTTGACATTGGAGTTGAATCCCCCCAGAGTGGCTGAGAGAAACTACACTTCATGGCTCAGCCTCAGTTTCCCTAGCCTGTGAAATGAAGGCAACGCCTCCTTGCCGGAAAACGCTGAAAAATGAGCAAGGCCATCGATGTTAAGAAGAACTCAGGACGCTTGGCAAGCTTACTTCCTCTGAGCCCTCACCCCTGCGCGACTGTCTTCCTACCCAAGAGTTCAAATACGAATCAGGGAATGTTAACGCTCACACATCATAATAAGCCTTAAGAGGAGGAGCTGGGGGGAGGGGGGCGGGCCGGGAAGCGCAGTTATTCGAATGTTTTGCCTCCCCTCCTCCACCTCGTCCCCCCCCCCAACTGGCCTGCAGGCATCTGCGGAAAAGCTCCCACCCGCGCGGGAGCGGGAGCTCTCGGGGTAACCGCCTCCGCCTCCCTCGCGGGTGCACACCGCCTTTCGCGGGCACCGGCGGGAGGAAGAATGTTTGCCCAGCCTTCAAACGATTTGGCAGGCAACAAGAGGGAAAAGGCCGCTCCGGGGAGAGTTCACATTTAAATTACACGGAGGGAAGAACGTGCAGATCAGCTCTGAAGCTCATAAAAAAAAAAAAAAAAAAGCGAGGTGACTGCGAAGAACCAACACGCCTCCATTAGGAAAATGGAAAAGTTCGTAAAACGCCCTCTTCAAAGCCTGGCCAGGGCGCGCGGGGGAGGGGAGGGGCAGTGGCCGCAGGGACGGGCCGCTGGTCCTCGGGCTGTTCCGATTTTGGGGGGGTCTGGAAAGGGGAAACTGGCCCAGTCCCCCTCTTCACTAAAGGGGGAGGCTTGAGGGGCTCAGGACCGCCGCTCCCAACTGGATGGCGCCGGCGCAGGCGAGGGCGGACCCGAGAGGTAGGGCAAGGGCTAGATCACGCACTCACTGGGTCCTTCGTTGGAGGTCGGGGCGACGTTGGGGCCTTACTCCGAGAACACTCGGGAAGCCTACAGGACCCTCCAAAGTGGGGTCAAGACAGCTCCCCTCCAAACCCTCCTCCCCGCTTCCGATTGTCCAGTCATCGCCATCTCCTTCCGCTTGGTGGAAGGCTGGTGGCGACGCCCCACGCCACGCGGGGTGCTGTGCGCCCTGCGCTCCTTTGCGGGGACAGTCCTGCGCACCGCTGGGCCCTCGGTCCAAGCGCCCACGCTCAGGCCACTGGAACGTTCTTTAACTCTACAGACACCCGCGCGTTATTTGCGAAATAATTCCCGGACGCTTTAGAGAAAAGCCTGGCTATTAACCTCACGCCCAGCTCGCACTGCCTCGGGTCACCCTAAGCGGAGTGTTCGCAGGAACGGCGCCAGCTTCGAGTCCCTGCAGCCCCTCCGCCGGCGAGTGCCCCCGAGTCAACTTCTCTCGCTCCGGCGTCGCCGACGCTGCAGGAGAGGAACCTCTCTGCACCACTGGCCTGAGCCGTGCCGAAAGTGGGTCCTGACGCGGGGCTCTGTAGCTTCCTCGGCGCTTCTGCCGCTTCCAGCGTCGTTTGAGCCGCCGCGATCCCGCGAGATTGGGGAAATCGAGGCTGGGAAACCGAAGGGTAGGGAGCCTGGAAGAGGCCGAGCTGGCCTGATCCCAGGGTTGACAGGTGGGCGCGATCAGAGGCGCCTTTCTGACCTCCCCGAACTGGGTCGAGCCCAGGGCTCCAGCCAGCTGAGAAATTCGGCCTCTGACCCCGAAGCTCCGCTGTGGACATCGTCCTGGTGGTGATCCTCACCCGGAGGGGGCCAATTTCTCCGACTCCGACTCCACATCCTGTCCTCTCCCTCCCACCCCTACTGAGCTCCCTACAACTTCTTGGCCAAAGCCTCACGGCCAGCAAGGGAGTGCAAACCTCAGCCTCCTCACCCAAACCCGCGTTGGAGAGGTTCCCGAACTTTAGCGAGCACCACAGCACCTGGAGGGTTCCTTCAGACCCAGGTGGTGCGGCCCCAGCTCGCCGAGCTCGAGCTCCGGACAGGAAGGGCCTGGGTTGGGCCGGATAATTTGCATTTCTATAGGGTCTCCAGTGTTGCTGGCGCTGCGGGTCCCCGACGACGTGCGAGAGGGGCCGCTCAATATTCTTCTGCACAGACCCTAAGTTCCTCTGCTCACAAATCTGAGTGTGATGCGCCCTCCCGGACTAAAAACCGCGTCCAGGCCAGGACGCCAGCCTTCTTCGTGTATCCCTCCCCAGCACCTACCGCGAGGCTTGCGTACAATAAGTGCCTCATAAATATTGGGGCTTAATCACGATTGTTCACGATGTCAGTGTTTGCAGATGTTTTGGGAACACCTGGCCCTTTTCTGGGTACATTAGAAGTCCCAGTTGGTTGTATACTAGCAACAACCTGGGAAATTAAAACAATGTCCCCGTTTTTCTGGAGCCTCAGGTGGAGACCCCAGGCACTGAGATCAAGAGAGGGGGGACACAGGGACCGGGACAGTCTTCCAGGCGGAAGCCAAGGTCAGCCCAAGGCTCAGCAACCAGTGTCTCCCCCGACACTAACCTGGCGCTGTCTTAAAGAAACAGTAGGGAATGGCTGGGCTCTCTAGGCAGGTAATGGTAGAAAGGGGAGACCCCCACCCTAGAAGGCACACCCTTCACGTCCCTAATGCACCCCTCGAAGTGTTTGGCCAGCCTGTCAGCGTGCCCGAGGCTGGGAGAGACCCAGCCACCCCAGTGCTCTCTTATCTTCACCAGGGTCCCCCCCAAAACCTTTCCAGAGGCTCCAGAACCTTGCACTAGTATGTAGGGGGCTTCGATTCCAGAGGATTCCACAATCTAGGGGCAAGAGTACCTATCCACCCTGGCTGGCGTAGCTCAGTGGATTGAGCTCTGGCTGTGAACCAAAGTGTCGCAGGTTCGATTCCCAGCAGGGGTACATGCTTGGGTTGCAGGCCATAACCCCCAGAAACCACACATTGATGTTTCTCTCTATCTCCCTTACTTCCCTCTCTAAAAATAAATGGATAAAATCTTAAAAAAAAAAAAATAAGAGTACCTATCCAGCCAGTGGGGACAGGGGGAAGAATCCTGGCCTTCCAGGCACAGCCGTGGCCTCACCTGGAAGGAACCTCAACCAGGCAGCATGGGTCGGGGGAAGAGGGTACCCCTGGAGAGCTGAGGGCACCCCTATCTTGTAGCCTTTAGGAGGTTGAGGGGGCCCAAGCTTCTGTGTTCAAACTGTATTTCGTCCCCACGTTCTGCACACAGCGAGGTGTTCCTGGGCCACGTCGTAAAAAGATTTACAAGACTATGTTAAACTGGCAGTAAAAACAATTAACTTTAATGGCACCTCAGGTGGGTGGCTGGGTGGGTCAGAGGGAGGAGGGCTGTGCCTCTTCCTCTCTCGGGGCCGGGAAGCCAGGTGAGCCAGGGGACCTGTGACCGGGCAGCCCTTTGGGTTCAAGGTTAAGTGGAGAAGAGCACTGGGCGTGCCAGCCACAGAGAAGAGTTCAAGTCCTGCTCGGCCCTTCGCAGCTGAGTGATCCTGAGCAAACCTCTGAACTCCTCTAAGTCTCAGTATCCTCAACTCTTCTATATGGGGATCTAGTGAATGGGAACGTGTACAAAAAATTATTCACATGGGAATTTGTTGGAAAAAAAAAGTATCCTCAGGGTTGTGAGGATTGCAAATGATAATTATTTAGAAGGGCCTTCCCACCTGCCTGGCATATATATACGCTTATTAAGCCTCTGCGTGTGGGTAAGTGTGCATGTTTAATAAATATGTTTTGTTTCTAAAAGACTCAGGCTCCCCCGGTGTCAAATTAAGTGGAAGGACCCCTCCTACCGCAGAGGCCAGAGACCCCTTGTCGGAGCCCTGCCTCAGCCAGCACCACTTACGTAGAGGTTTCCTGCTAAAATTGACCTGCTTGTCCGGCCGGTGACCTCGGAAGTGACCCCATGCTCGGGCAGGCTGCAGCCTCAGGCTTTGAAACTGGCCTGGATTTCTGGAGAGCTGGCACGGAAATGAGAGTGGCCGGGGGGATAGGGGCAGGGTCTCTCTCTGCCTCCCATGGGCCCCAGTCCAGTCCGGAAAGCCCTAATCCTTCAGGTCTCCCTGGCCTGGAGACAATTAACTGTCCATTTCAGAGAGACCTCTGTCCTCTGTCTGTGCCTGTGTCTGTGTGTGGCCCGCTCAGACAACCGGGACCGGGGAGAGAGGCTGGACACCACCCACCGGCCTGTTGTGCTGCTTTGGGCAACTGGTGGGGAAGCAGAAGCGAGCAGATGTCCCAGGGGCCCGGCTCTGCGTTGCAGCAGAAGCTGACCCTGCCTGAGACCTCTGCTCGCTGGAACCTCTTCAGGCCCCTTCCATGAGGCCTCTGGCTCTGCCCCTCCCTGGGTCAGCCGCCTGGGGGGACACCTCCAGATACACACTGTCTGTGAGGGTGCTTCCAGAAGGGTATCTTGTGAATCAGCAGGCCGGGAAAAAGTCGCCTCACCCACGTGGGCGAGCACCATGCTACCTGTTGAGGACTGGAATAGAACAGGCAGGAGGAGGAAGGGAGAATTTGCCCTTTGCTTGAGCTGGGGCATCCGTCTCCGCCTGCCCTGGGACACCGGTACTTCGGATTCTCGGGCCTTTGGATTCAGACGGGGACTCACATGACCAGCCCCCGGTTCTCAGGCCTTGCCACGTGGACTGAACCACGCCACGAGCTCTCCTGGGCCCCCAGCAGAGAATGGCAGAGGAAAAAGACAGGAAAAACCTGTCCATTTGATGACTTTCTGAGCCACCAAACTAACTCTCCTTCCCTTTGGAGTTCTTGTCGCATACAAAGACCAACATTATGACTTCAAGCCATTGAGTTGGGGCTTATTCCTTGCTGCCAAAGACCATTCAGCTTCCACCTGATTGATTCTCTTGGAACTCTTGTTCTCAGTACTCGATTTCAAGGCAGGCAGTCTCACTTGGACCCGCGCTGCCCCTGCGTGAGTAACCCCAAGGGGCAGGAAGCGGCCTTGTGGCCTTGTTCCAACCAAAGGTCCCCGCTGCGCCGTCTTTGCGTCAGCCAGCCCCAGAGCCAGATACGTGAACGGGCCAGTCTTCGGATTGGTTTCGGAAGTTCGTCGTGGAGGAACGGGTAACCAGTACGATGACCTTCACCAGCCTGAGCCTCAAATGTGTAGACGAACACCTGCCAAACGTCACCCTGGACGTGAACGCGTTCTTACACACAGCAGATGACCGGGCACGCGGGCCCGCCGGATTTAAGAGGTTAGAGCACGCTGTGCAGCTGGGATGGACACTGGGAGCAAGGCGGGGCGCCCCGAGACACTCGACACTCGACACCCAGATCACCCACTCCTCCTCGCCACACCCCAAGACACGCAAGCCTGTGCTTCCTTTAGACCCGATGTCCAAAGGGAAGCCCACACAACCCGCCACCATCAGCTCCCCTCTCCACTCCAATCAAAGAACTAATTTCCAGAAAGCAAGACTGCCAACAGCAGAAATAAATCACCGCCGGGCGGGAGACGAACATTACCCAAAGAGAAATAATTTAGCAAAAGTGTCTCCCCCTCCCACACCCCCTCCAAACCAATAACAATCCAATTATTCGGCGGACACTATAAATGATGAAGCAGCCACATGGCGCGCCCGGATGGGGAAGAGAAAGCTTCGGGGAAGGAGCTGAGAGCTATCCAGGAGGGACCGACTGAGAAACACAGGAAGGAAGCACAGGGGCGTGCCCCTCCCCCAGCCTGCGTGAACACACAAGGATCGTGCTCACGGTCATTGGCGTAGTGCTTTGTTAGGCGATGCTTTTGCGTGCATTATCGGGTTTGACCCTCTGAGGAAGTTGAAGATGTTGACCGAGATGATGTAATCCACCCCCTTGGACAGACACAGGAAGAGGCGGCGCCCAGAGAAACCTCCCTGTGTGATGGCAGGCATGAGCTCCCCATCTGGAGGGAGAAGTTGGTCTGTTCATTTATTTCGGGACTAGTCTGCAAGCCGGCTACGCATCAGGCACACAATCAGGTTCCGGGGAGACATCGACGAACAGAGTACACAAAAATGCCCATGGAGCTTATATTTGAGTGTGAAGACAAATATAATTTTAAAAATAAACACGAGCCCTGGCTGGCGTAGCTCAGTGGATTGAGCACGGGCTGCGAACCAAAGCGTCGCAGGTTCGATTCCCAGTCAGGGCACATGCCTGGGTTGCAGGCCACGGCCCCCAGCAACCACACATTGATGTTTCTCTCTCTCTCTCTCTCTCTCTCTCTCTCTCTCTCTCTCTCTCTCTCTCTCTCCCTCCCTTCCCTCTCTAAAAATAAATAAATAAAATATTTAAAAAAAATAAAATAGCCCTGGCTGGTGTAGCTCAGTGGATTGAGCGCGGGCTGGGAACCAAAGTGTCCCAGGTTCGATTCCCAGCCAGGGTACATGCCTGGGTTGCAAGCCATAACCCCCAGCAACCACACATTGATGCTTCTCTCTCTCTCTCTCTATTTCCCTCTCTAAAAATAAATAAATAAAATCTTTTAAAAAATAATAATAAAATAAAATAAAATAAAATGAAGTAAACACGAGAGGTAAGGGCACTGACTGGCTTGTTAAAAGGCAAGAAGGGCAATGGTAGAAGTGAGAGCGAGGTAAGAGGGGTGAGGGGAGGGAGGGCTGGGGTTCTGGAACGGGGTGCGCAGCAGAGACCTCGGTGAGAACCAGGTGTATGAGCACCGGCTCCAGGGCTGTGAGGGTGTGAGTCCCGCAGCGGTTCGGGGAAAGAGCACTTCGGCGAACGGAGGTAGCCGGCCCGCTGGTTTGGGATCCAGGCGGACGGATCGCGGGGGACTAGTTCTCCATCGCACAGGCGTGATGGGAGCAGATACCAGATTCAGGAGCCGGGAGGCGTGGAAGAGGCCGAGGAGCTAACACCAGCGCGTCCAGAACACTTTATAAAGGACCATCGCTCTGAAAGAAGAAGAAAAGACAAATTGGGCACTAGCGAGAAGGGGCTGTGAGGAAAAAGAAAATAGCTCTTACGGGGTTTTGTTTGACTTCAGACTGGAGACAGTCGAAGGCACTATGAAAGAAGCCGGACTCCAAAGGCTATATAGTGTATGATCCCATTTATTGGGGGGCATTCTGGGAACCAATCAGGTTTTCTGGGGGCTGGGGTGGCAGGGGGACTCGGGAGGGGCAAACAGGGGCTGACCCAAAAGGAGCACACGGGAATTTGGGGGGAGGTGCTGATGGGGATGTTTAGGTCTTCGATGTGGTGGCGGTGACAGAACTGTGTGCATTTCTCAAACTCACAGAACTCTACACCGCCACAGCGGAATTTGACTGTACATGAATTATGCCCCCACTTTTAACATTTCTGGAGCTATTGGAACACGTTTGTACGTGAAGAGAAATGCTAAAAAGTGGAGAGGGAAACTAGTGAGGCTCCAGAGAAAGGGTTTAAGGAACAGATACGAACGATATGGTCGGAACCCCAAGTCTACCCCTTCCTCGCTGAGTGACCGTGAGCAAGTTCATTTATGAACCTCAGTCTCCTCATCTGTGCAATGGGCGTCGGGCTCCTTAGAGCTGTTTGCAAAGATTATGAGGTGCCGTCTGCCAAGTGCCCCCCGAGATGCCAGGCTTACTAAGTGTCTTAAAAATCCCCCTTCATCTTCCCCTTCTCCTCCTGCAGTAACAAGTCCCATCAGGTATCCCAAACCACGGAATTCATATTCTAGTCCCAGGAACCTACAGACCGCAAAGCAACAGGCGAGGCCCACCGTGACTGCCCCACCGGGCGCCCTCGAAGGCACTGCCCAGCACTGTGCCCGCCTCTCCCCAGGAGTGGGCTCGCTGACCCCTCCCATCAGGCCACGAGACTAGTAATTACTGCCACCCGCCTCCGAGCCCCTGCTCTCACACTCCCATCCGTCTCGTCACTAAGCAGGTCTCAGCTGCCCCTCCCAGTCCCCTAGAAGAGAGGCCGTAGACAATGCTCTTTGCCCAAGACTGTACGAACTAGAGAAAATCCTGCCCTAAGACGTAGCATTTGAATGAACGCTGCAAAAAAGAAATTCTTGCCACTGTCTCCGGTGACATGTCTCCACTGAATGAAGCGCATCGTGGCCTCACTCTGATGTCCCCAGCTGGACTCGGCACCCTGCATGAGGTGACAGCGAATGGCAGTTAGGAGCGCAGCGTCTAGCACCAGTCTGCCTGGGTTCAAGGCCTGCCTTGCCACTTGCTAGCTCGGAGAGCTCGAGGGAACATATGTCATCTCTCAGTGCCTCATTTTGCCCACCTGTGAAATGGGGGTAGTGACCGAACCTCCTGCACAGGGCTGTCCTAAGAGCGAAGTTATTTGTATACGTAAGGTGCTTAGACCCTTACGGCCACAGCTACGCCAGTAAGCTTGCCTGCTCTCCCCATAACGAGTCCTCTGTGGAGTGCAGATTGTCGGGGGGAGAGAAGAGGAAGGAATTGACGAGAAAATGAACCGCTCTCTGGCAAGAGACGCAGGGTGGACACACGTCACACACAACCTATGTGTGCGTGTGTGAAGGACAAGGAAGCTTTGCAGCCTGGGAAAAAAGTGGCCCAACGGATAGCAAAAGCGACCCTGCCCTAGACGTGATGGAGGCCCTAGCTGGATTCTTTCTCCCCGTGTGCCATTATTCTTGCACATCTGTCACCGGTGTTCACAGGGCTACGTAGTCATACTGCCCACATGTCCACCTCGAGGGACCCAGGACAGGTTGCAAATGAAATCGCCGTTTTTATTGGCAGAAAAGAATTGGTTACTGGCAATTTCATAAGTGTCGAGCTCGTATGACTTTGGAACTCAAAAAAAAAAAATAAATTCTAAGGATGTTTGTTAGGAGCTGAATGGTGTCCCCCACCCCTTCCCCAAATCCTACAGAGAAGCCCTCAGAATGTGGCTGTGTTTGAAGACAGGTCCTTTAAAGAGGTGACTAGGTTAAATGAGGTCTTCGGGGCGCCCCTGATCCGGTCTGGCTGGTGTCCTCGGAGGCACGGGTTAGGACACACACAGAGACACCAGCACGCGCACAGAAGGGTGACTCTGTGCAGAAGAGACGAGGAGAAGGCAGCCATCTGCCAGCCAGGGAAAGAGGCTCAGAGGACACCGACCCGGCCAGCACCTTGATCTTAAACTTGAGGCTCCGGAACTGGGGGAAACCCCATTTCTGCTGTGTCAGCCCGTGGGGCACCCGCTCCTGACTCCCCCTGCCCTTCGCAGCACCTCTCGCCGCCTCGGCAGTCACGGGCAGTGCAGGGAATGTGGCTTGGGGTGAGCGGCCGTCTCGTCACACACATGCTCAAAGGCACAGAGCAGCCTGCCGTCTCCCAGTGGCCTTGCATGCCTTCACCTCCCGCGGGGCAGGTGGTCAGTGAGGAGTTGGCCCCAACCCACCGAGACCCGGGCGTCCACCTTGGCCCTGGCCTTTTCGTGGTGAGTGGCCTCGGACAGCCTCAATCTCTGAGCCTCCCTTTCTGGATCGACAGAGAAGGCATAGAGACACCTCCCCCCCAGCCCCCAACCCCCACCCCAGGGCTCTGGGCAGGTCAGAAACCAAACAGACCGAGGGCGCGCACACGGAAAGCATTCAGGGAATCAGGAATTTCACGGTTTCCTGTGTTGAGGTTATCTAGCTTGGAGAAAAGATCTCCATGTTAGGGCCTTTCTGCTGTTGTCGCCGCAGGGTCCGTCCCCCGTGGCGGAAAGAGAAGCCGGGAGAGGAAGAAGAAAAAGACTGCTCAGTCACTGTGTGCTTCACAGGCGTCCGACCCTGTTCTCTCCACGGTCCTTCTTACTTAATCCTCATGATAAGTCTCCAGGTTGCAGATGAGGAGACGGAGACCCAGAGAGGTGACCTTGCACCCCCAGCCGGTTACTTGCCCAGCCGGTAAGTAACAAAATCCACGAATGGAGCAAAAAAACGCAACCTTTAAAATAAGGCTCTTGATAGAAGAGGAGCTCTGAGTGGCTGGAGACGCACACGCTCCAAATTCCTCTCCAAGTGCGACAGCCACACACTTGAGCCTATCTGGGCGCTGACAGGTGAAGAGAGTGTTTTGGGCAGGGCCTGGTGAGCGCACCGCAGTTCCAGGAAGCGCCCGGTGCGCCTTCTGAAATGCGCCCGAGAGTCCCCTTCGTTTGGGGAATACAGTCTCAAGGTCACTGGGTGTGTTCCCAACAGGAGGAGCTCAAGGAGGGTGGGGGAGCCAGGCTACAGTCTGTGCTGCTTGTTCTCCAACCCCCCTGCCCCCAAATCTCACCCCCCCCAAACACACACACAGATCCGAGCTCTGCCTGGTGGGGAGAGGGGGGCCCCGGCTGATACATCCCCAGCCCCTAGCCCTCTGGCTTCGGGCTGGGCTCAGCTTATAGAGGACACTGCTGGCAGACAGGAGGGAGGGGGGATTGACAGGCCACATCAGGGTGTGTGTCTGTTCCCTGCCCCTCCCTGAAAGGGACGTGTCCTGACCATAGCTCACTCTGGGCAGCCGTCTCCATGGTTGCCATGGTCCCCGCCCTCCCAGCCTCCACCTGCCTCGCCTGTGGCCCCCCGCAGCCCTCAGGGTGGTGCCAGCTCCAGAGAGCTTTAGCGTCCCTTGCTGAGTCCCTGAGCCCCGCTCAGCCCCTTGGAAAGAGCCCCTTTGTTAGACTCTTCCAGGCTGAGTGGTCTGGTATGAGTTGACCTTGCCCGATCTGACGTCAGAGATGGAGCTAGAAAGAAAAGAGCCTGGTTTCCCACGTCTCTCCCCAAGCCAGTCTCAGGCACAGGCAAAGGAGAAGTCAGAAGATCTTCCATGGGCTCAGGTACCACCTCTCTCCAGCTCTCCATACGGGCTCAGCTGGACCTGCGTGAAGAATGGATGAAGTCTGGAGAACGATTCAAATCCTGCTACAGCCTGCCTAGGAGGCCACTTAACTTTCCTGAGCCTCTGTTTGCTCGTCTGTACAATGGGAGTAATATCCTCCTGGCCCTGGCTGGTGTGGCTTAGTGGATTGAGCGCCGGTCTACGAACCAAAGGGTTGCCGGTTCGATTCCCAGTCAGGGCACATGCCTGGGTTGTGGGCCAGGTCCCCAGTGTGGGAGAGGCAACCACACACTGATGTTTCTCTCCCTCTCTTTCTCCCTCCCTCCCCCTCTGTCTAAAAATAAGTAAATAAAATCTGTCAAAAAACTAATGTCCTCCTTCTAGGACTATTGACTGCACAGGATAGCAGATAGAAAGCAAATCACATCGCACCTAGATCATAGTAGGTGCTCAGTAAATCCTCGTTCTCATGTCTCTTCCCACTCCCTTCTCTGGCTTCCCGCCTCTCAGTTCCTGCCCTTAACCCAGTAAGCAAGGAGGCGAGAAAAACATACAGCAATCATCATATCAACGCATGAGGACTGCTTTGTGGCTCATGAATAATTGTCAGGGTGATTTCTTTTTTTCTTTTTTTTAAGATTTTATTTATTTACTTTTAGAGAGGGAAGGGAGAGAGAAAGAGAGAGAGAAACATCAATGTGCAGTTGCTGGGGACCATGGTCTGCAACCCAGGCATGTGCCCTGACTGGGAATCGAACCTGTGACACTTTGGTTTGAAGCCTGTGCTCAATCCACTGAGCTACGCCAGCCAGGGCTCGTCATGGTGATTTCTTTTGTCAGGCCAGGTGAGACTCTTCGAGGTGAACGAACAGAGCTTACCCGTGTCTCCCATCACCTGGATCAATAGCAGAAGGCATCAGCATTCAGATCGAAAAGCAAGAAAAAATCACGGTTCCAAGAAGCCAGAACACCTACATTTTTCACTATACCAGTTGCCGATTGCTCTGAAACCATCCACCTCAAATACACATACAAGAGCCATGGAGTATCCTTTCCGGTCACTGGGCTGCTGCTGCTGCTGCAGAGTCTCAGGGCTGAGTTTTCCCAAGACGGCCCCCCAGATGCCTGGAGTCGGCAGCCCGCTGAAGCCTGGGACCTGCCCCCTCACACGTGTTCCCACGAGTCAGCAGGGAGCTGGTGCTTCTGTCTGTGGCACCCGGACCACAGCAGGTGAGAACGGAACTGTAGGGTGTCTTGAGGCCCAGACTCCTATGGCACACGGCGTCATCTCGACCATATCCTATTGGCCAGAGTGAGTCACGGGGTCAGCCCAGGTTTGAGGGGAGGGAAACAGACCCCACCCACCTCTTGGTAGAAGGCGGGGGCAAAAACACGCTGTAGAGGAATGTGGGAGGAATTTTTGCAGCCACTCTTGAAATCAATCCATCTTCCTGTCCCCTGAGTCATTGGCTGTGTGGCATACAGCCGGCCTCCTAAGTTCATTATCTCTCTATGTTAGCTTTGGTTCGCTGCAGAGTCTAATCCTAGACGTATGCACCTTGGAAGGTCCTGAGGTATTCACGACAGTGTCTCATATGGACAATACAGCAAAGGTCAACCTACAGTCCGATCTAAGTCCACCGTCATCATCACACAACAAGTCTGGTATTTCTGTGTAACTCGGTGGGAGGTTCAACTTCCAAGCAGGTTCTTGAGTCAAGAATCATACAGAGTCCATTGCACCCAGCTCTCTTCCTTTGTAGGTCAGGAAACCAAGGCCCAGAGAGGTTGAGTGACTTACCTCAGATCACACAGGAAGCGCAGGAAGAAGAGATTAAATCTGGTGCCTGGTCTCTTCCTCTCCTCCCTTTCGGCCCTTGAAACTTAGGGAAGCACAGTTCTGACTCTGCTCTTCTCATCAGAAGTGCCTCCGTTTCCCCCATCTGGCTGGTGAAGTCGGTCATCACCCCCTACACGCACCTTTCCCCCAGGTGTGCTGTGAGCGCTAATGAGTTAACATGACTAACAGCCTGCAGAACCTCTCCTGAGATATAATTACAGAGAATTACCGTCCACAGCCTTCTGGGAAGGGTTTTGTCGGGGAGTAGGTAAATAAATTATATCCTGTGGTTCTCCCTTCCCCACGGGCTGCATAGCTCTTGCAGAGAATGCTCCCCAGTGACGGAGGTGATGGAGTCCCTTTGCCGGCCCAGCTTCCCACGGCCGGGGCCTCCCTTCGGGCTCCGAGGACTCCCTGAGCCCCGTGCCACCCAGACACACAGCTCTAGGGTCTGACTCGCCTGCGGGGGGGGCGGGGGGGGGGAGCCACAGCCCTTACTGGAGGCCCACGTGGAACGCCCCCTGGCTCAGCCCCAGCCCCAGGTGAGCGGGGCACTAAGGGTTAACTGTCCTCTGCAGGATTCCTGGGTAAATACCATCCAGCTGCCAGATTTATTGCCTTTTAATGTCTCCCGTGTGGTTCCATTAGCCTTTCCTTGTGATACCGCTATCTTCTCCATCTGACATCTCCCTACCCAAACTCCATAACCCCGGGGGAGGCATCCTCCCATTAGCTCCTGCACCGAGGTCTGGGCATAAAAAGTCACTGGGCTTCCCAGTCGCCCGCCCCTGCCCCCACCCCTGCATGGGGTATTTACTTAGATCCTCCTTATCTTCTCCTGAGCATCTCACAGCTTCCCATAAGCTGCCAATCTCCTCTTCTCCACTTCTGAGAACTTCTCGCTAGCAATGTGGCTGCTTATTAAATTGACCTCTGCCTGGGTTGGCTCATCACCCCCTCCTCCCCAGACCTCTCTCTTCTGTTTTGATTTAGCCCTGCCCGAGCCCAGCTCTCGGGGGTCCCACAGCTGGCGAGGGGTGCCCCCCTGTGCCAAGGCTTCCATGCTCCGCCTTCACTCAGGAGCAGCATCCTGATGCTCAGCTCAGCATTGCATAGACTGTTGGCAGAACTGTCTAATGGCTAAGACACACGGTCCGCAGCCAGGCTGGCCGCCTGCGGATCCTGACCCGGTCCCTTCATGACCTTGGATAAGTTATTTGACCTCTCTGTCAATCGAGGAGACAGCAGCAGCAGCAGCAGCAACTTCCTTGGTGGTGAAGGTGGGTGGGGCTAGGGTTAGGCTTCTGATACGCGTCACGTGTTTCACCCAGCGCAGAGGAAGTGCTCCATTGATACAAATCCTCATTATTTGCCGGCCAGCCAGGCGCTCACGCCTTACCCTCCCCGGTCCGCCCCCTCAAACGATCTGCCATGCCCTGCACACTCTGGTGCCCCATCCATCTTCCCGTGTGCTTGGCCCTCTGTCTTGAATATCCCCCCCTCGCCCCTGCACCCAACCTGGTGAATTCGATTAATCTGTATGGCTCAGTTCAAAAGATCCCCCCTCGCCCCTGTGAAACATTCCCCTCTGTCCCCCAGAGTTCATTTCCTCCTTCAAGTCTCCACGGCTATGGCTGGCCCCGTTCGCATCCTGACGTCCGAACCTTCAAGACCCAGCCCAGGGACCGCCCACCCCAGGAGTCTTCCTTGACAGCTCGGGACTCATGCAAAGGGCCTGCCGCACGCGTGAGGGAATGAATGATGAATGCCACCCACCCCGTCTCATTCTGTTCTCTACCCCAGGTCCCCTCGGCCTGGAGGCAGTCTCCTTTGCGGCATGAATTTTCCCTCGTTTGTTTCATGCCTTTATTCTCTTTCTATACTGGTCCTGTTAGAGCACGTAAGCTGTTCGTCTTAGGCTTATAACAGTTCCAACCTGGAGAAACTGTGCTCAGCCCTTTCCTTCACTCACTGATTCGTTCAGCAGAATGTCCTGAGTCTCTACGATGTGGCTGGAAAGACCCTCCGCCAGGGACTGGGAATACACTTGTGCGCCCGACAGAAGGTTCCTGACTCCACAGGGCTTTAGGGTGGGAGACAGATAACAATGAAAAGAGCCTGTAAAGGTACAACTCTGATAAGTGCCCAAAAGTTGTCTAAAGAGGGTTTATGCCCCACAGGGAAGGCCAGAAAGGGCTTCTCTTCTCGAGAGAGGAATCGTGGCAGGAATGAATGCTGAAAAGAAAATCAGGGTGTCTTGTATCAGTCAGCTACTGCTGCGAAACAAACAACCACGAAGCCCCAGTGGCATCAACAAGCAGCCTTTGTTCCTGGGGCTTAGCTCCCAGCTGCAGGTTGGGGTCCAGTCTGCTCCTTGTGTGTTCACTCTGGGGGAGACCCAGGCTCACGGGGCAACAGCTCTTCAGGGGGAGTTCTTCAGTCGGCAGAAGCAGAGAAGAACGACTGAGACCCTGAGACAAATTGAGCTGGAGAAATGAGCAGGACTAGGCACTTGTAGATCTCTCTGAAATGCTTGGTCTTGAGGGCAACGGGAAGCTACTGAAGGTACAGAGCGTGCTGGGAAAATAATGATTCAATTTGGACTTTAAAGTCGTCCTTGAGTTGCTTCAGGAGAGCAGATGAAACAAAGGCAAAAAATGATTTTGAAATCCACATGCCTGCCCTGGCTGGTGTGGCTCGGTGGGTTGAGCACTGGCCTGAGAACCGCAAGATCACCGGTTCGAGTTCTGGTCAGGGCGCACACCTGGGTTGTGGCTCAGGTCCCCAGGTGGGGGCCTTCAAGAGATAACTAACCAGTGTCGTATCTCTCTCTGTTGTATCTTTCTTGCGTCAATGTTTCTCTCCCTCTTTCTCCCTCCCGCCCCCCTCCAAAAACAAACAAACAAATACAATCTTTAAAAATAAAAAATCTACATGCCCAATAGCAGTCAATGCTGCATGCATTTGTGTGTGTGTGTGTGTGTGTGTGTGTGTATTTACCGCCATGTTTGCATGCCCAGTTCTTCCTTGGAGAAAGGGGAGCCCTGAGGTTAATCGTCCCACACACCTGAAGAGCAGGTTATCTCCACGTCGACTATAACAATAATTCTGTTGCTCCGCTCCACGCCAGGCTCCCAAGGAGCCACACCTTTCCAGCCTGGAGAGTGGGAAGATGTCTGCATGCTTCACAAACGACAATTAGTTTCACTCCCAAGATGTATTTGCATACTTTCCATCCTACCAATAGCAGCTTGCAAGCATCCTGCACTTTAAAGTTTGCTGAGGACTTCAGCCAGGGGCCCCAGGAGGTAGAGCAGAAAGCTTCAGCCCTGACTGGTTAGACAGCGAGGGCTGGAGAGGTTGGCTGGTTTTCTCCGCAGTGTCAGGAATAGAAGAGTCTGAAGCCAGGTATTTGCACTCCAGACCCATAGCTTGTCACCTCTCCGCCTGTCTGACTTGGCCACGAAACTCTAAGCTCTATGCCCAAAGGATGTGCTGTTCTTCTAGGACTTCAGTGACTTCCTTGAAGAGGCAGGTTCAGAAACAGATCTGTCTCCAAATCTCGGGGCTCCCCCAAATTCCACTGAACCTCCTTGGCCTACAAACATTCCTGAGAGACCCTGGCTTCCCTCAGCGAAGGAACACATCCATCTTCAGGAGAATCAGCCAGAAAAACCTGTTTGCCAGCAAAATCTCACCATGTTTCCACAAAGGCGCAGGAAGCCAGGGGCCGTGTGTTTTAAGCAGCATCAGCCCGGGGAACAGGGAATACGGTCTAACTTTCTCTCCCCGGTCACCACGAAAGCATGCGTCAGTCTCCGTGGTTCACCTCTGCATCAGGACACCATGGGGGACAGAAAGGATCACGCAGGGTCAGGCAAGGCCAGCCCAGCAGGGCTGAAAAGTTTGCAAGGCTGGGGTGCAAACTCAAGCTGCTTCTCTCTTGTCAGCCTTTTTGAACGGGAGGGAAGATTTACTGCTAGCCTGGGCCGACAGCCTTTTACAGCCACTGCAGATGGATTTGAGACAGCAAGGCAGTGGAGGGCACTGACCGCAGAGGGACCGCAGAAGGCTCGTGTTAGGACCCGCCCACCATCACGGGCACAAGAAGGTGGCACTCCCGGCCAGAGCGGAGCTCAAGGATTCAGCTGGGACCTTTGGGGGCCAACACTCCTGAACACGTGGCCAAATTGCTGAGGGTTTCAAGACACAAGCTCGCCCTGGCGAGTTTCTGTCCATTTAGCAAGGTCTGCTTGCAGTGTAGGCAGAAGTCTTGAGGTCCGGCTGATGGGGTTCTGCATTTATTATTGATAACGGTGCAGGGAAATGGTGTGTGTCTGGGTAACACCTGGCCCGGCCCACTCACTGTTTACGTAGCTGGTGTTGGTCATTTAGTCCTGGCTGCCGGCTGCTTCCGTCTCCCTCAGTTTGTCTCATTGAGTCTCTCTGTTTTGAATACGGACGATCCCTTACATGTCCAAACATGAGCTATTAAAAGATATTCCATGTGCATGAACTCACAACGAAAAGTAATGTTTTGTATGAAAAAATAATGCATGGTGGCATGAATGATGGATTTCGAACATAAAAGAATGATGCAACACAAGTAAAAAAGAAGTCATTTAAAAATATAAAAAATAAAAAGTGATGCATTTTATATGTATATATACGCATGCGTGTATATACCGACACGTTATATCTTTACAGATTCACGTTGATATCTTTCGTCACAAGAGGAAGTGGGAGAGAGTTGGGAGAGAGAGAATCGTTTTTACTTTATCCTTTTGTACCTCTTAGAGGGGATACTCTATCCACATACAACCCACTCAAGAGGAAGCAGTATTTTTTTTTAAGTATATGCATGGGAGGGGGAGTGATTATGAGAGCAGTGACTAAGCTCTTTCATAGATTTCAGATTTATACCATAAGCAGATTTTATTTTATTATCACACACACACAAATACCTGCGCTTCTTTGCTTCTTTATTCACGGGTAATGCATCCATATGTTACACAGTTCCAAAGAGTTTACAGTCAGAAGTGGGTTCAGCTGCAGGTCTGCTTGCCGAGTTCAGTTCCCCCGTAGGAAGCCACCGTCTCCAGTAAATATTTATATGAAAACAACAGTATCTTTTCCTTATTTACAGAACAGGACTCCCAGGTCTGAGCTGGGGAAGTAGAGGGATCGGAATGTGTATGAAAAGGGGAGCAGGTTACACCTTAAGTGCTCCAAGGCAGCTAGGACCAGAAGGTCAGCAGGCCTGGGGGCAGCCCCACCCTCTGCACCTCTGCACCTCTGCAAATCCTCGCCCAGCTCTGCAGGCATGGACCCCCACGGCTCCCCACCTTTTGAGGTGTGCCCCCACCCCACCTTGCTCTGGAACCCAGCACAAAGGCAAGCTGATTGATCCCAGAGGAATGTGGAGAGCAGTTGTGGGGTTCACCTGGGAGGGAACCCAAGATTGAGCAACCCATGCTGTCTCCCTGCTGATTTTCCTTCTCCTTTCCCCACTATAAACAAGTGATTAATGCCTTGCAAAGAGGCTGAGACACACCTCCCCTGCAGCAAACGCGCCCCTGCCAGATTCCCCAGCCTTAATTCTGCTGTTAACACTCCTCAGGCGGACGGGTGAGGAGTAAATCCCCTGCTTTACGAAGCGGACCTGCGGGCGATGGGGTTTGTTTAAAGTCTCTGCCCAGCGAGTGACCTCCTCCCGTTTGCTCTGAGGGGGTGAGTCTTTTAAAATTAAAAATTGGGGGGGGGGGGGTGGAAAGAGAGCTCACCTTTCCCCCGAAGCGGTTTCCGGTTTGTAAACCTCACAGCCGGGGACCCCCCAGATGGAGGCGGCTTTGGCGGAATCTTCCTTTCATTCCTCCAGCTCCCGCGAGCAGACGGCCCCCGCACCCCCTCCCCTGCCCGCACCCCGGGCCCATGACATGGACGGACATTTTCAAGCTTCCACAGGCTCCCCTCCCGTCTCTAGATTGAAGAAACTCATTCTTATCTTCTGATAGAGTTGTGCTCAGCCCTGACTGGTGGGCAGCCAGGCCACTGAGCAGGAAACACCTTCTGTACGCATTTCTTGGTGAGGGTTAGGCTTTGCAAGGGGCATTGCGTTGCAGTGCAGTGCAGCCCGGCGATGGCAAATACGTCGGTTCCCCAGAGGAGGTGCGCACTGCTGAAATGTGACAATATAGAGGCACTGGACAATGTCTACTCAAATCTTAGTTTTTTTTTATATATGTACTTTTAAAAAAATTATTGATCTTAGAGACAGGAAGAAAGACATCGCCTTGTTTCATTTATGCATTCATTGGCTGCTTCTTGTATGTGCCTGGACCCGGAATCGAACCCACAACCTTGGCGTATCCCGAGGACTCTCTAACCCACAGAGCGACCTGGTTAGGGACAAATCTTAGTTTTTAATGATGTGGTGTCCTGTGAAGAAATTTGGGAGTATTTCAGCTAATAAATGAAGAGGAAATGAAAGGTGAAAAATATCACCATTTTGCAACATATTAGGGAGTAAATGATGGATTCACCCAGGGAGTGGTCGCCAGGTCAACCGACAAAGAAGGAAGAAATGTGATGCACCTCCTGAGACAGGGACCCACCGGCACCAGCTGTCAAGTGAGTTCTCCATAAGCATCAATGGGGAGCCCTGGCTGGGGTAGCTGAGTGGTTTGAACACTGACCTGTGAATCAAAGGGTTGCTGGTTCGATTCCCAGCCCCCTGGTGCGGGGGTGGGGGCACAAGAAGCAACCACACATTGATGTTTCTCTCCCTCTCTTCCTCTCTCCCTCCCCCCTCTAAAAATAAATAAATAAATAAAATCTTAAAAAAAGATTCAACAAGGAATCTCATCAAACACATCCTTCTAATGGCTAGTTGACAGGAAAGGGGGGGCAGAGAAACATCAAAAATGGCACCACGGGGATGCAAATGGGGAGAGTCAGGATGACCCCCTTATTTCCATTCTAAGTGTTTCTAGAAAGGAAAAAAAAAAGTGGGAGGTGGATTAAACACAATGTGGACCCCTGGGCTGCATCCCGGCTGGAACCAACCAAGAGTAATGAAATCATAAAAGTAATGGAGACAGTCAGGGAACATTGAGTCCTAACTGGATATTTCATAAGATTTATGCAATCACTGCTTTGGCGGGAGCGGGGGCGGTGTAGGGTAACAGTGTTGTGGTTGTGTGTCTTCCTTAAATTCATCTTATCTTTTCGAGACACGTGCTGGAGTATTTCCAAATGCAAGGCTGTGGCGTCTGCATTTGCATTTAAACGATCCACTGCGGGTATAAATGACACAGGACCGGCCAGCAGCGATGGAAGCGATGGAAGCGCTGAAGCCAGGTGGTGGGTCTATGGGGAATGCACTCTACCAGTCCCTCTCCTTTTGTATGTCGGAACTGTGGTGGTAAAACGACGACAGAAAAGGCTGGGGACCACTGGTGTAGCTCACAAGAACTCAGCAGACACTTCACCCCTGGTCTGGATGAAACGCTGCCAAGGAAGAATGAGGAAATCTACTTACTTGGCACCAACTGTGTGCCAAGCATTAGAGTAAATTCTTTCTCATAAGGGATCTTGTCTTTCCTGTTCAGCCATTGCGAGAAGCTGATATGATTAGCCCCATTTTGTAGGACAGCAAATTGAGGCCCGGAGAGCCAAAGCGACTTGCCGTACGGTGCCAGGCCGAGAGGAAGAGCTGATGATGAGCTAAGACGTCTAGCCGTTAGGGGTTTTTTCTTTGTGACCTTACCTTTCCCTCTCTGGGCCTCAGTGTCCCTAGCTGTAAGACTGAGTTCACGATGCCCCGAAGGGTGAGTGTGAGTTTCTGCTCTTCCTCTGCCCTCCACCGTTGCCTCCCCATTTCTTTCTTCTGTCTTCCCACAGATGGGTCCGAGGCGGCCTGGTGAGGAAGAAAGAGAGATTGAGTTGTGGGTTCAAATTCTAGTTTTAGTTGAAGCTATTTTGAGTGACCTTGGGCAAGTCACTTAACCTCTCGGAGCCTCCCCTTCCCCAGCAATAAAATGGGGGTGGGGGGGATAATAACCACCTCTGAGTGCTGCTGGAACGGTGAAGACAATGGACAGGCAGTGGCCAAGTTCAAAGTGCAGCATGCTCAAGGAAGTCTTGGTCTCCTGCACCTGCCCAGCCTTCCCCTGGCTTAGCCCTACCTCCCCCAGGTCTTGGCTGAAATGTCACCTTCTCAGTAAAGCTTTTTTTCTGACCACCCTTTACAATGAACCTCTCACGCCGCCCCCATTCACAAATCCCTTTCCTGCTTTTTTGTCATGTGACTCATCACCACCTAACATTTATTTTAGCTCTTTGTTTGGTTTCGCGTCATTCTTTCCTCGAGCAGAAGGACCTTAGGAACAGTCATTTTTATGTGTTTCTGGCTGCAATATGCTTAGCCTTAGACACATAGTAGGGGCTTGGTAAACATTTGTTGAATGAATGAATGAGTGAGTGAGCGAGTAAATGAATGAACGAGTGAATGAGTGAATGAACATTAGACCTGATATTGGTTCACACAGTAAACTGGCCCCTAAACACTTTTGGTCTCCTTTTACTAAGACCCCGGAGGCCACTGAGGTTCCCTCGTTCAACTTGAAGCTACACCTGATTTGTCTGAGGATGTTCTGACAGTGTCCAGCTTCCTCATTTCTGCCGGAGCCTTCCGACCGCCTCCCCGGAGTGCCTGCCCCCGTAGGCCCGAGTCCTCCAGGCTGCATTCCTTTATCCAAGGGCAGTGAGCCCTGCTGTCCCAGGGCCATTTGCAATGTCCCTTCCCGGAGCACAGACGTGTTTTTGTTTAAAAGCAGAAATGCCACGCTCCTGATTTAATCTTTAGGAGAGGATTACCCAGTGCTGAGGTAGGGCCTGTCCACAGATCCTCTGGGGCAAAAAAAAAAAAAGGCAGCAAAGGCATCTGGTGTTGGGGGAGGGAAGGAGACAGGGATCCTTTATCTAGGTGCAAAAACTGCGGGGCCAGAGGGGCCAGGGCTGCCCCGAATGTCACCGCAGAGGTGGAGCGTGGGCGTGTTGGGATGAAGGTGCTGATGGATGCTCTCGGGAGAAACTCACCCTCTCTGAGCTCACGCCGCATTAAGCCAGACCTCCGGGGCGGGCTCCTGGGCCCACTGAGAGATATTCCTTAAAATGTTGTTGATAATAACTTCTCTTTCTGCCCTGGCTTGCCCTATCAGCGGATTGAGTCAGCCTTCCAAGCTGTGCCTGTTTCTCATGAAACCCTTCCTCTGTCCCTGCAGAGACCAAGAGCCCAATGTATTCTCTCTGCACTTTGGCTTCCCACGCTGGGGTCCGCCCATGGACGCTGACAGGGGTGTGGGGGTCCCCGGAGGGATGCGGAGATCTGTGCACTCGTGTGGGGGGAAAAATCACACTTTCATTTTCACTAAACTCGCAGTACAATGAGCATTCCATTCCGTTTTGAATATAAGTAATAAACCCGCAGGAGGACTGGCAGTGGCTGTCACTTAGTCACCAGTAGAATCACAGATAGTGGGACATTCTCCTACTGAGTGACGGGTGTGTGACCGAGATGCCAGGGTGTGGTTTTGCCCACCCCGCCTTTGGAAGTCCAGTAGTAAGGCCACTGCGTCAACCATTGCATTCATAAGGAGCATGTGTTGATTATACTTTTATTTTTTTTTGTACTGCTTTAACTGGTAATCCTATGTCTTTTAAAAATCTTATTCTGAGGCAGTAACCGTCTGTTTCAGCCGACTGTCCAACGGGGCCATGGCCCCAAATGCAGGGGAAGCTGTTCATGGTGAATGAATGAATGAATGAATGAATGCATGCGTGAGTGAATGAATGAATGCGTGAATGAAGCAAAAGCTCAGCCACGATCCCGAGCCGGAGGGAGCAGCAGAGCCCAGAACCTCGAAACCTGCCTGTAGGAGTCTTAATGCTACTGTCCTGTTAAGAAGCTCTCGGGGAGCAAGCTGGTGCCCCGAAATGTCCCGAGGGGTGTGAGTGGGGGAGCGGAACGCCGCTCTCCGTGGCGCGGGACCCCAGAGGGGAGAACAATGTCCCCTTCCGTTCTTCTTCAGTCCTTCCGACGGAGTCCAGTCTCAGGCCATGGCTAACCCATCTTGTCACCCTGGTCACCCTGGCAGATGTCTCCATCAGCGAGGAGAGGGTGGACCTCGGGCCCAGAGCCCTGTAACACGGCTCTGTTTCCGCCCGCCCCGCCCCGCCTCATTTTACTCTTTCCTCCTGTTTCTGGGAAGGGAGACAAACGTTCAGTTTCTGCTCCTGAACTAGACAGGTCCTTTTCAACAAATGAGGTGTTTTGAAAAAGCGAGTCGCTTGTTCACATGTACGTTAAGGAGATCATGGTGAAGGTGATGTCAGGGTACAGGAAAAGTGACTGTGCTGTATCCCAGTCCTCCCCCCCCCCGCCCCTCCTACCCCAGTGAGAGCATTGAGGCCCAGGTAGGCGCCCTGTTCCTGCTCATTCTCAGGCAAAGTGCCAGGCTTGTCCCTGTGGCTTCTCTGACAGCTGGTGGCCTGTCACCTGCCCCCTCTCAGCCTCCTAGACCTTTGTGGGGCCGGGGGTAGAGAGCGGGGAACTCCAAGTCCCCGGCACGGGTGTCAAACATGCTTTCCGAGTGTCCTGGCTCCAAGGTCCCCCGTCCTGAAGGGCCCAGCTGAGTGGGGCTTTCATCGGCCTCTGCGAGGTGGTAACAAGTCTCAGGGCCGGCTGCTGGTGCCCGCGGCCCCCGCTTCTGCGGGCCAGGCCGAGAGCTGGGAGGACTGGAAGCAAGATTCCAGAGGCATCTGGATATTATCAGTCCCTCAACCGTCTGGCCAGTGGGTGGTGTGGGGCTGGCGGCAGGGGGCAGGAACTGGCTGGAGGGCAGAGTTAGGAATCCCACATGGATTCCTGGGGCCAGACCAGCTCCTGGGGTGGGGGGCGCAGGGAGGGGAGGGTAGCCTGACGAACTAGCCGCAAACCCCAAACCCCGCACCACCCTACTCAGCCCTCATTAGGGCGGCAGCACCAAAGGGAGCTAAAAATCAATGATGATATTTGTCTGACAGAGGAAATGGAGAGGGAGGGGTCAGTGGGCAGGGCGGCGGGGTGTGGGGGGGGGGGGCGGGTGTCCAGGCAGCCAGACTACTCCACTGGGCAGCACTTGAGGACAGCCACAGGCAAGGAGGGGCGGGGGAAGGGGAGGGAGGCAAAGCTTGCCCTCTGGTCCACTTGAAGATTCCTGCTTCAAAACTAACCCTGATGGCTTCCAGACAAGTCGGCACCAAGGGTCATTTCTGGAGGCTGTAAGTGTTGTCGATGGCAGCTGTAGGGACAGGTGAAAATCTGTCCAGGCATTCCTCCTCCCACCCCTCCCAGCTTTCTGCACCTGAAGCAGGTCCCATTTATCACTGCAAACCCTCTCAGGAGCCTAAACACACACACGTCCGAAGTGCATGCTCAGAGTTAGTGCTGGGCCTGCCCTGTGGGTACTTTTTTTTTTACTGCTCCTTTAAAGCAAGCTCTCTCAGCTGTTTGTTAAATAGAGCAAAGCAAACACAGGCCTTTGCAATGACAACAGAGAGAGAGAAAGAAAAAAAGAAGGAAGGAAAGAAAGAGAGAGAGAGAAAGAGGGGGGGAGGGAAGGAAGGAAATAAATTCTTTTATTTGCTACTGTTAAAAAATGTCCTTTTAGCCCTGGCTGGGGTGGCTCAGTGGGTTGAGTGCCAGCCTGTGAACCAAAGGTTCCTGGTTCGATTCCGGGTCGAGGCACACACCTGGGTTGCAGGCCGGGGTCCAGCCTGGGCCATGTTTCTCTCACACATCCATGTTTCTCTCCCTCTCCTTCTCCTCCCCCTCTCTCTAAAAAATACATACAATCTTTTTAAACAATGTCCTTTTAAAAGACCTTTGTCCGCAGGCTGGAAGGCAGTCAGGGAGAAGGCAGAGGTGGAGGGAAGATGAGCTGTGGTTTATCTGAACTAGTTGGAGTGACCAGTTAGGAGGGGAAACTTCATCTTGACCAGGCTCCTCCTCCTCCTCATCCTCCCCAGCCCCCGCCCCCACCTCATGGAACAAAGATGCGCTGTGCCCAGAGTGCTGGGCACTGCTCCCCAGAACCCGGACCCCATCCATCTCCAGAGGGAGCAGCTAGGAAATTGCTCAGCGCCTCCTCGCCATCCAGCCCAGTGCACTCTGGGAATCTGGAGGACTCTGAGGAACGGTTCCTTTCCTTGGCCACCTAGACCCTACCAACCAGACCTTCCTTGTGGGTCCGAGTAGCTGTCACTGGGGAGGAGAGAGGCTTCCCTCTGCCCAGCCAGTGGCGCAGAGAGAGCACGGTGTCTTCTGCACCAACTTGCAAGCTCTCAGCCGCACCCTTCCCCACCCTCACCCCTAAGGTCTTGTTGGGGGACCCCTGGAAACCCCTAATGAATGAAAACTTATCTCCTGAGTTGGTGGTACCTGATGCTTTCTATGGGTTTGAAAACCATATTCTCCGACGGCTGGGGATGCTTCGGGAATTGGCCCACTGCAGCAGCGCAGCCAGGATTTAATGGCGGCGCTCATTCGGTGCTAGGTAACCTTCCGCGCCGTTAGGTAGTGCGGCTGCCTGGGCTGCCCTGGCCTCACTGGGCTCTCCATTGGCCCCGCTGTCTTTCTTCTGTCTCTTTTGGGGCCTTCTTTTCCCATATCGCTTCCTGTTCCCCACTTTTTCATCTGCTGTCTCTTTTCTCTGTCTCCTGTCTGTTTCTCTCTGTCTCGTTTAGTCCTTGCACTTGATCCTTACTCCCTGCCCCCCCCCTTTTTTTTTTTTGCCCTCTCACCCTAACCGCACCTGGGCCGCCTCTCCTGGTCTGTATGTCTTTCTCTTTCAGTCACTGTCTGTCTGTCATTCCCCTTCACCTGCCCTCTCTTCCATGCCTCTCCCAATCTCTCTGAGACTATAAGGGTCTCTGTCCCTCCCTCATTGTCTGTCCCTGTTTTCTCCTTCCTCCCTTCTCCCCAAGTGTCCCCTCGCTGACTCTGTCTCCCCCACTTCCTGTCATTGTCAGTTTCCATCCCCGCCAGTCTTCCCTCTCTCGCCCACCCCGCCTCCACCACACCTGGCTCTCTCCCCTCCCCCACCAGGCTCTCGGGCTGGGAGGGAGTGGCGCCCAGGGAACTGAGGCAGGAGGCGGTGGGCTCCTGCTGCTGACTAGGAGTGGGGAAGCTGCAGTCCGGGCCTGGGAGTGGGGACATCGGTGACACGCAGCTGCCCGAGAGGCAGGAGGTCTCCAGCCCCCCACTGGGGAGCCTGAAGCCCCTTTGGGCCCTGATTGCACGCAGACTCCTCATTTACAGAGCTCAGCAGTGCAGGGGCTCTGGCCAGAGACACTCCGGGTGCCCCACATTGTCCCCTCATTTCCACAAGTTCTCTTCCCTCGGTAGATCTAAGAAACTCTTCTCCTCCCCGCCCCCCAGGAGCTGGTCTGGCCCCAGGAATCCATGTGGGATTCCTAACTCTGCCCTCCAGCCAGTTCCTGCCCCCCACCGCCAGCCCCACCCCACCCACTGGCCAGGACGTGGAGATGACCTGGAGCAGAGAGCTGGGACACTGGTCTCAGAGCTGACACCTTCACTGCAGTGCAACGGCGGGAAGGAGCACTCTCTCCCTTTCGGCGTTGAGATTCTGGGATTCAGGAAAGGGGCCACAGAGACATCAAGCCCTGGGTGAGAAGCCTAAGGAAGGATCTAATTGCCATTTAAGCCTGGGAAGAGGACAAGTAACGGAGCTTCGGACAGAGCTGGAACAGAACTGGGCAAGGTCATGAGAGTAACACCAACAGAGAGCTCAGCCTGTGCAAGGCAGTCTTCTAAGAATGTATGCTTCCTCAAGTATACTCTCAGTATACGTAGGATATGCTTGGAGAGAACGGATAAGGTAGATGGATAGACAGCCCGAGGCACAGAGACTTTAGGGTGCCCACCACTAGGTGCCACGAGTTGAGCTGAGTGATGCAGACACTTTTTTTTTTTCATTTACTCCTAGCCATGGTCCTCCGTGGCACCTGTCACCCCCCTTTTCAGAGGAGACAACGGAGGCTTAATGGGGACCCTGGACTCGTCTGAAGTTCCAGAGCATTCTAACAGGGCATCTCTTAAAGCTCAGCGGACGTGGCAACACTTCGCTGGAACGTGCCACGTGGGAGTCTGCCCTCGCACCAAGGCCGGTGGCGATCACCAGGAAACAGGCAGCGCGCATGGAGCCAGCCCGAGCCTGCACCAGCCGGCTGGGACCTGGCTTGTCCTGATCTACACGCAGCTGAGCGCGCCCATGCTGCAACTCGCAACTCGCAACTCAGCTCCACGGGCTGTGGGGCGCCATTCGGGAAGGCTGGGGTCATGGAGGTCGGTGGGCTCCGTTCCTGGAGCGGGAGAGAGACTCCGCGCCAGGGTTATCTCAGCGTCTGCGCTCGGAGGTGGGAAGAAGTCCGCGGAGAGGGGAATCGGGAAATGCGGCCGGCCTTGTGGGGCCGGTCTTGACCCCCACCACACTCAGGTGCTGTGGTCCTGCTGCTAACCAATCCATCCAACATTCCTCTTCCCTGAGCCATTCCGCCTGTCCCTTTCGGGATCGGAAAGGAGGGAGGAAACTGAGGCTGAGGCTCCGAGCACTTGGCTCCCAGCGCGTGCGGGGAAGCCGGCCAAGCTCCTGCGCTCGCCAGGCAGGAATGTGGCGGCGGAAACCACAGTCCCGGGCCTCCTGTGAGAGGCGGGAAGGGAAGCCAAGCGCGGCGCGGGCACCTCAGGCCCCTGAGCGAAGCCAAAGTCGGTCAAGCGGGCGAAGGAAGAAAAGAGAAGCGTGGTTCCGGGCTGCCGTTTGGAACGTCCGCGTTCACCCAGTCCTCCGCTGCAGCATTCCCGGGACCTCGTGGATGCGGCTTGGGGAGGAGCGGGTGGGCGGCAGAGCAGGGCCGGCGTGGAATTGAATGGGTTTGCTCCTGCAGCTCGGATCCTGGTGGTCGAAGGCAGATGGGCCTTACCCTGCGCAGCTCCCAGCAGAGATGCGGGCTACCTAGATCATTGGAAGAAAGGGGGGAAGTGCTGACCGCAACTTTTTTTTTTAAGATGTTATTTATTTATTTATTTTTAGAGAGGGAAGGGAAGGAGAAAGAGAGAGAGAGAAACATCAATGTGCGGTTGCTGGGGGCCGTAGCCTGCAACCCAGGCATGTACCCTGACTGGGAATCGAACCTGAGACACTTCGGTTCGCAGCCCGCGCTCAGTCCACTGAGCTACGCCAGCCAGGGCTATCAACTTCTGAGTCTGGGTTCCACTGCTTTCAGGCGAAGAGAAAGACGGTGGGAGGGAGGCCAAAGCAGAGACAGAGCCAGAAAGACAGGAACAAGTGACCGACTGGAGTGAAATACAAGAGAAGTCTGAGAAAGAGCGGGGCCTTAGCACCCAGCTGGTGGGGGTGAAGTGACTCCTGTGACCCTCCTCCTGGCCTTAAAGGTTTGGTACCAGGCCAGAAGGACAAGTGATGCCCTGAGGAGGCCAGTGAATGGGCACCTAATGCCCGGTTAGGGGGTGGAATCACCTCCTTCCCCCTTAGCTGTGTGACTCCAGGAAAATCAGTGCACTTCTCTGAGCCCTGAGTTCCGTCCCTGCATCTCAGGGAAGCACACCGGCCTGTGGCAGAGAAAGGCCTTGGAAGAACCAGGTTTCGAATTGTGCCTTCCCTCCCCTCCCCTCCAGAAGAGCCGCTTCCCAAGCAAACGCTGGGATCTTCACTGCCTGGGGCACACTTGCAGATGGAAGGAGGTATGGGAGGAGGAAATGTAAGGATGGCGCACGGCAGGTGCCCAATAATTGCTCCTGTGCTGCAAGTCGGCCTTCATTCTAAGTCCCAGTCCCGTGAAGACACAGGTCACCGGCTGCCAAACCCTCCCAAAGCCTTGAGTTATCTCAGACGGTTTTCCTAACCTACCCATGGGCCGGGATCCGAGGTGACGGAAGCGTGAAGAGTCCCACCCCCGGGGGACACACAGCAGGCCGCAGGGCCTCAAAGTCTCAGTGCTCACTCCCCATCCCCACCTCCTGTCCCGAAGTCAGGGATTCTCGCCAACCGCAGCGCCGTCCCCAAACCACCCGGCCCAGATCCTGGCAGACTGCGGCGGGGGCACAGCGGGAGAGGCCCCGCGGAGAACTTGGAGACAGGCGACGCAGCAGGAACAGGAGGGAAACACGGGCGAGTAGGAAACCCGGGCAAGGTTCAGGGGGCAGGAGAGAACTGGAGAGGGGAGCCCTGGCCGAGACCGAAAAGGGAAAAGAGAATCGCGAGGAGGGAAAAGGAGAAAGGAAAGTGACGAAGGGAGGCGAGAGCCCGCGAGAGCGCGGGAGCCCGCTGGGGCGCCGGGCGCCAGCGCAGGGCGGCCTTCGGCGCCCAAGCTGCGCTCCCCGCCGCGACCCACCCGGCCCCGGGGGAGTTGCCCCGCCGACCAATTTGTCTTCACAAAACCCGAGCCCCAGGGGCTTTGCAGGCCGCTGGGGCTTGATTCATTTCGTGACTAATTAACGGGAAGCGACGTCGCCCCTTCTTTCAGGGCCCAATTAATCCGCCGCGGGCGGCGGGGTGGGGGCCACCAGGCCGAGGCGCCGCCTGGAGCCCCTTTGTAAAGGGCTGTCTGGACCATATTGATTCTGCACGCGCGTGCACACACACGCACACGCACACGCACACCCTCCTTCCTTCGTACAAAAAAAAAAAAGTCTTGAAATCTCTGGATTTCCAGAGTTTAAGGTTTGATCCGACTCGAAGTCCCCCAGCCGCCGCCACCAACTGCGCGTGCTTTCAGGAGGAGGGAACCGACGGACCGAGGCTGTTTCCAGGTTGTCCGCGCGAGCCTTCGGTGGGATTTCTCCCCCTTGAAGGAAACGGACGCTACCGTGTGCCTTGTGTGCGCGGGACACCTACTGCCTTGTCGCTAAAGGCCAGACAGTGACCTAGCCAGTCCCCAGGTTGGGTCCCAGCTCCCCCCTCAGAGACTAGCTGTGGGACCTAGGGCAAGTGGGGGTCGCCGGGAAGGCGCCCGGCTCCTCGGGCGTGTTCCCTCGGAGGAGCCGACGGGTGGGAAAGCTCTCGCGAACAGTCATCCTGGTGAGCATGTCAGAAATGTTCTCTCCCACGGAGAGCATTGGATAACAAACCCATTTCGGAAGTGAGGGCCTGCCCCGCGCTGCTCCCGTGTTGGACGCCAGGACTGGGAGGCGCGGCAGAAGGAACTCGGCTGGTGGGCTCCCGAGCGCGCCGTGGGCCGCGGCGGGGGAGGGGGGGCTTGGAGTGCGCTCTCCCGCCTGGGTTCCCCGAGGCTGTGCCGGGAGGGCCCGGAGGCTTCTCCGCCCACCTATCCCCCACCCTCCCTCCCGCTCGGTAACGAGGAGCAGCGAAGAACCTCACATCCTGAAACCTTTGGGGAGGAACGCCCCCGCGGGAAGCGACCAAGGCGATTTCCCAGCGGTCCTTGAGGAGCGCATCGATTGGGCTGACCTCGTGGTGGGTCAGCTTGACTCCTTCATCGATCCGCCCATCCACCGAACGAAGTCTGGGGCACAAACACAGGCAGAAGGAAATCGCGGCCACCTCTGTCAAGCTGGGGGGGCAGGGGCCCTGCGCGGGTGACCCAAGGCGGCCCCAATTCCCACGCAGCGCTTCGGGGAAACGGGCTTGCCATCCCACTCGCCAGTATTCGATCGGTGATTCCTTGTTTAGTTCCGCTCAATTTTTAAAACAAAAACAAACAAACAAAAAACTACACAAGAGTTAGTTTATTCAATCAACAAACATTGGGAAAACACACTGCAAGTGGCAGGCTGTGCTGAGCATTGGGGGAGCAATGCGGGAAGGGATTTGTACGGAAACCTGAAACCCTGGCGGGAGGAGGAGGGGGACTGTGGAGGCCTCTTTGCCCTCACTCTTCGGCCCGCAGCCCTGCGGTGGGGTTAGACTGCCTGGCCGTCCCAAGCGGGGCAGACACGTCCAGTCCTGGGCACGGTGTACGCGCTGAATGGGAGAAACGGATGGGCGAGTCCACACTCAGATCCTGCACCCCAGCCCCGAGTGTGGGTTTGGACAAGTCCTCTGGGTGCCTCCACGGCCTCGCAGGTCGGGTCCGAGGTCCATGGGGAGTTCCTGGCCCCCCCCCCCCAGATGTGCCTCTCCAGGGAGCCTTCCCCTCTCTTGTGCACAGACTGAGGTCTGCCCTCCAGCCCTGGGCGCTGAAGAGTCAGCCTTCTCTCGCTTGGCTTCCTGGGCCTCTGTTCTCCTAATCTTTAAAATGGGGACTATACCATCTTTTTAAAAACCACGATGAAGGACAGTGAGCCTCGCTCACACCCTGGAGAACCCATCTCTCCTTCCCTTCCGGGTCTGCAGCTCCTGGCAGACTACCTGGGCAGAAAAGCCCCTCGATCGATATCTGTGGAATGACCTAGTGGACGTTTCTATCCACGATACCAAACTCCTCTCCCCAAACCACCTTTTCACTGTCTCCTTCCACGTAGAATCTGAGGGTGCAGCTAGTAAGTTTGATGCTGTGGAGTTTTTTTGTTTGTTTGTTTGTTTGTTTGTTTTTAAATGCACTTTGGAAGTGGTCATTTGTTTCCAAAGGTGCGGAAAATCCAATCCCTTTTTGCCGTGTCTCTCCTTTCTTCGTGCACTTTCGTTCCTGTTTTGAAAGATTCTTTCCCAAGCACCTACCAAGGACCAAGCGCTGCATCCGAGCCGGAGACACAGGTGCCACCTCTCCAGGCGAGTACCAGAGACATCACACACATCAAACACTCCTGCCCAGACCATGTAGCCCATTCACTTCTTTAGTTATGGTTGACTCCCACCCCCACCCCCACCCCCGGCGTTTTACATAACTTTTGACACGACTGCAAAGTTTAACACAATGCCTGGTACACAGTCAGTGTTCCATACATGTTGGATACATTTGTTCTTCTCCATACCGTCGCCCACAGCTCCCCTCTGGTTGGGGAACAGCCAGTCTGAGATCTCAAGCACGTTCACAGAAACCCTTCCAAAAATAAAGGCTCAGGGAGCGTGCAGGGTCCTGTCCCCAAGGCGCCCTACGCCGGTGAGATCATGGTGCACCCCGACCCTGAGATTCCCAGTTCCAGGCACAATTCAGCCTGGTAAGGCCAAACACTCCTGTTGGACCCAGCACACGTGGGCCTGGTCAGCACCAAACTGGCCTTTGGAAAAAGGGGCTGGGGACCCTGAGCCGCTATTGTACAAGCCGCGTACCCTTCTCCCAGATCTCCACACCTACCTGGCTGTCCTCTTTGCAAACCACTCCCGCCCGAGCACACACACCTTTCCAGCTAGGAAGGAGCTAGTATAGGTGGCACCTAAGAAACACAGGTGCTAGTTCGCCCCAGAGACCTCTCCCCCACATCCTAGAGACCTTTCCCCTACATCCCTGTCCTTGCTCCAGCTCTCTGGTCCAACTTCCAGATCTGGCGGACTGTGGGAGACCTACTACCTCCCCAGCTTCCCGGGACAGCTCCGGCCTCCGGTGGGTGCCACCGAGGAAGCTCGAGGGTGAGGTCCCCACCCCGTGTGTCAGCAGCGGAGATTCGCTCGGGCCCTGCGAGGCGCACAGAGGCAGACCGCCCGTCCTCCTCCTCCTCGTCTCCCCTGAGCGCCATCCAGCGGCAAGGCGCCAAGGGCATCCTCCGCAGAGGTTCCGGGCCAGCCTCTACGGAAGCGAGGTGTTTCTCAGTGGGAAACCCACTCCCCGAAAGGGGGGCACTTCTAGCTCCCAGCCTCTCCACGAACTCCCCGCACCGCTTGAGGCCGATTCGGGTTCACCCAGGGTTCTCTCCCCACCCCCTTCTATTCATGCCCAATACAAGCGCCAAGTAGGAGATTTTTTAAAGAAGAAAAAAGAAAAGAAAAAAATAGGGAGAGAGAGAGAGAAGAAAAAAAAAAAAGCGTGTGTTTGCGCCACCACTGCCTGGAAACTTTCCCGCGGCGGCGCCGGTTTCATCCGGGGCTGGGTGACGCTTGCTCTCCCTTCCATGCGGGCGTGTTACGTCCTGCCTTATTCCTAATTCTCTACCTATGACCTTATCCCGGCTGCAGTCAGGCGCCGTGACTCCCTGCCCCTGCATGCAACCCAGACGAGACATCCCCTCCCCCCTGAGGTCCCGGTGGGTGTCGACCCCCTTGGGTCTCCAGAGTGGCCACGTGGCGCTCAGGGAATCCTAAACGCAGAGGAAGACGGACACCTCCCTTTATATACCCAGAGTGCTACCACTGATTTTTTTTGGGGGGGGAAGAACAACTGTATGCACCCATATTACCTATATTATTGAGCGGGTTAGTGCAAGACGGAAAACACCGAAAAACAGTTTTTTTTCTGGGAGGGGGGGAGCCGTATTCTCCAATTCCCTGGTAATTTGTAACAGACTTGATTGCTCCGAGAGAAGAGGAATGACCGTGGAGCTGCAAAGCCAATTTAACTCTGTCTGCACTGGCCAAATGGGGGTGTGCCCCTGAGGTGGGGGGGGGGGCAATGCAGATTTTACGTGAGAGTTAATTCCATGTTCCGGGCTACTTGGCATGCCCATATGTGCACACAGAACATGTGAGAAATGCCCACTCATGGTCTCTCACAGTTCCACACTGCAGTGGGGTATAGCCTTCAGGTTGGCCCCGTGCTGGGCTCAGCAAGCTCCCAAACACTGGGGAGCGCTAAATGGAAGCTCCAGAAAAAGTGGGGTAGCTCTACTCTCAGGAAGCCAGACTCGCCCCTCTCACCCCCGCCCCCCTGGAGGGAGATTCATTCACCTTGGGTTAGTCTTCTGACGATCCCAACCAAAGAAAATCTCCTTCACCCCTCACCCCGTCCCTACAACGGAGCAGTCTTTTCCTAACCCAACTCCAATGTCCCTGTTACACAGGAATCTGTTCTATGCTCCCCCCCCCCCAATTCATAACCCACCCTCAAAAGGCCTTTCCCTGAGTCCAACGATCCTCAAATTCTAGACGGAGAAACGCAACAGATGGAGTTGCCCGGTTACTCGCGGCATTAATATGCAGACACATAAGTGAATGTGACATCATATTTTAACTTACCTAATAGAAAAAAAAAAATCCTAACTCTGCCACACCGTCCTTCCCACCCTCCCCCCACCCTAGTCTCTCAAAAGTGGTGGGGGGAGGAAGGGAGGTTGAAACGCAGTCTCTCGGAAAGAGGGGGAAAAGCCAGGCATTATTTACACCTGCAAACTTTGGATGGCTGGATTCGGCCCCAATTGGCTTAATTGTAAATCTTTTCCGCATGGCCCCAACTCCAGGACGAGCGTCTGGGTTTAATAACGCGCCCAGCACCCCAGCAGGGCCGGGCTGAAAAGAGAGAATCCTTGCCCCACCCCCACCCCGCGCAGAGGTAATTAGAGTAGCCCCTTCTCCCCCCACCCCCTACTCCCCAACCCTTGCTTGAGGTACCAGAAGACCAGACTCAGACATGTGGAGGACTCATATTTTACCATCCGAAGACAAGAGGAGATATTTCAAAAGCAAAGGCACCCTCCAAGCCAGAAGTGGGAGGCAGCGCCTCCCCTCCGCTCCTCGCCCCTTTGCGCGCTGGGCTTGTCCGGGGGCGAGCGAGAAACAGAGGCGTCTACACTGGGAGCCAGAGGCAGCCTCAGATTTCCTCGGCTGGCAGCGTCGGGCTGACCTGTTTATAGAACTTGCTGCTAAGAAAACATGTAAAAACACACCCCGGCGGTGGGAGAGGGCGAACGCGCCCGCCACCCCACCCTCTCTTCTGCACGAGACACATTCTCTGCCGCTCGGCTTGGCTCCTTCCGAGTCTGGTGTTTCTCCCAGGAGGCTGTTTCCCTCCGATTGTTTTTCAGTCACTTTAAGAGGCAGAGAGAGTGCTTACATTTCTCTTGCATTTTTCGTCACCTCCACCCACCCTTCCTAATTAAGACCTTGACTATCCATCCCGGAGTTGGCCTTTGCAACCGGGGTGCAGGGGGAGGCGGCAGTCACTGCTGCGGAGGATCGGACACTGGGCGGGGAGAGGATAGGTAAGGAGCTCCCGACGCCCTGCAACCGTGGTTTTCGTTCTCGAAGGGAGCCGGCCGGCTGCGCTTTCTTCACTCCCATCCGGGAGCCCGCCTCGCCCCGCCCCGGTAGCTGCCGAAGCAAGGCAGGTAACTTGCGCAGGGAGCCACGGCGCGCCGATCGCGGCTTCCCGGGCCTGGAGAGACCTCGCCGCGACTGAGGGCCGGGGCAGGCCAGCCTGTCCGAGAGCTCTTGGCTCCCCCGCGGGCTGGTGCGACGTTGGGTGCAGTATCGGAGCCCCCAGCCTCGGTCCAGCCCCCGGGACTGCAGGGTAACCCGAGGTAGCGAGCCTCCTCTCGGGTTCCGCGCGGGGCGAGGCCTGGAGCCGCTCAGAGGCGCGTCCAGCTTCCGTATTTGGAACCCGGGTAAGGGGGACGGATGGCGGTAGGCGATGCACCCCACCCGGGGCCGAAACCTACGCCAGAGTACCTCTTGGGACGCCCTGGGCTGTGGCTGGCTCCCACTCCTTCCCAGGGCCCCAAGTTTTCCTTTTGCAGAGAGAGAAGAGAAGGGCACCGCGAGGAAAGGCGCAGGCAGGTTGCCGCATCGGAAAGGCCGCTCCTCTCTGCCGGGCCGCCGGAGGATTTGTAATATTTGGCTTGGAAATGAAATGAACTGAGGCCTGGACGCCAGCAAAAGCAACCCTTAGGAAAACCGCTCTCCATTCCAAGCATTCTCGCTTTCTGTGTACGGGTGCGTCTCTGCCTCCCTCTCTCTCCTTCCTCTAAAAGATAAATAAAAATTGTGAACTTAAGGAAAACTTGTACAGCCCTCGTGCATTCAACCCCCAGGCCGGCGACTTGTCAAGATTTCTGGGATCTCTTCGGTCACAACGTGCACCCCAACCTTGCTCAGGACGGCAGACACCACGGTCTCCCTCCGCCCCCAGCCCCTGGATAGTCTAGGGGACTCAGGAAGACTTGGTGGTGCTGGTGCTGTTTGCAGGCAGCGGTGACTGGGGTGGGAACGGGCCTTGCAGTCACACTGTGGAGGCCTCAAGTCTTTCCCTGACAAGGAGGAGGAGGCTACCGGGGACTGTCCAGTAATGAAGACTGACGGGAGTGCAGTGACCCCATCCTCCCACCTCCAGGTATCTGAGTGGCCCTGGCGCAGGGTCAGTGATCAGAGAAGACAGAGGGAAGAAAACATTGGCTCTTGGTTCCAAATCGTGAGTCGTGAGTTGGGCCCGAGTCTGCCTGGGCATGGGACAGCTGCTCGGTGACAGGCCAGCTTTGGGGTCAGGACTCCGAATCCAGGACCCCCAAAGCCTGGCCTTAGCAGGCTTTCCTGCCCCCTGCATGCCAGGCACGCCAGAGAAGCAGGTGAAATCACCCCCGCCCCCCACACACACCACCCTGTGTCCTAGGCCACAAAAAGGTTCTTTTCCACGCAAGGAAGAAGGGATTGTATCAGTTTTCAAAATAACTATATAACCTGGAACTTGAAATGTTTATACACCTCCCATCCCCAGAAACGCTATGCTTCCAAGCAACTGCCCCCCGCTCCCCCCCACACACACACAACAGCTACATCTCCTGGGGCAGGGGGAACTTCCTGGCATATGAACAGATTGCTAAGGGTGTTATCTCCTTCACTGCCCCTCCCCCTGCGGGATTTGGGAGGCTCGCAAACACTACCTCTGGGAATGCAGGCGGACTGGAAGGCTGGCAAGAAGCAGAGGGAGGCCACACGGAAAGGAAATGGAGCGAAGGAAGGGGAGAAGCGCACCGGCACTTCCCTGCGCACGGCTCCTCGCCCATCTCCCGCCTCCCCGCTCCGCTCCCCTGGCTCTAACTGAAACCCAGTACGGGAAACAGTAATGGATACGGGGCTCAAATCGAGGAAACGTGTCTGCGGCTCCGAGGGGACGGTTAGTTCAGCAGATTCGGAGGAGCCGATGTGTCTTTGCCCTGTCAACCTGCCTGACGGTAGCGGCCATTTGATTTGTCACGCCCTGTCCGTGACAGAGTCCCCTGCCCCCTCGGAGGGGCCCGGCTGCTCTCGCGGGGTGAGACCCCGCTGCCCCCTGGCACCGAACGACAACACCAGCGATAATGGGAAAAGCAAAAGCAGAAAACCTCAGGAGTACAGGGTGCTGCTGAACGGCCCCTCCGTCTGCCACTGCGGGTTGGGCAGTGTGTGCACTTGTATTTCCCCTCCATCCCTTTTTGAAAGTGTTCTGCCCCCTACACCCCCATCCCATGAGCCAGATTCCTGGCACGAATTGCAGAGGGACTCTCAACACCCTTACCTGTCTCCACTGAAAGTCTGGACAGAGGGTGTGGGATAAAGAAAGGTGTGGGGTGGCCAGGAGTCCGTGAGGCCCAGGTCAGCTCAGGCTTGCGGCTCGCTGATTCTGGGTCAGATAAGATGAGAGGGAAAAGTCCCAGCCTCTTCCTCATGAATTCATGTCTGCTGGACTAAGAAATAAGAAACAGCGTCCATTGTGTTGTGTTATCTTTCTCTTTCTTTTTACTTTTTTCTTTCTTTTTTTTTTCTTTAGTAACTGGGTAAACACACACACACACACAGCATTGAAGATGTAGGCTGGTTTGAAATTAGGAAACCACAATTAGTTCCTTTTCCTGAAGGAGAGAGAAAAAGGGGAAAAACCTTCACAGATGTGTAAAAGGCACCCTCTCCACACACACACACACACACACACATGCACGCACGTACACACATCCTCCGTCCACCCTTGTTTCCCTTCCAACTTATCTAAATCACTAGCCCTGTACAAATCTGCCATTTTGCAGGACGATCAGCTTTGACGAAAGGTAGGTGCAAATAAGAATAATGCAGAGGGCGAAGTCTTTTCATTTCACCTCTGCCAAAAACCTATTTACACTAAAAGGAGGCATGATAAGCAGGGATTAAGTGTATAAGGGCTGATGCGATGGGAAGGGCACCAACCAGCTGGCGCCAAAGCGAGCCTCTGTACTAAAAATACTGCTTCCCCGAGCTAGACAACTTTGACAATCCGCTCTCTCTCGCACATTCCAGGCTCTTGCACTGAACTGCCTGATCAATAATGTAGAGGGCTGACGGAGGACAGGGAAACGTATCTTATAGGAAAGCCCGGTGCTTCTGGGGCAAGACCGAGGGTAGGAGCAAAGCCCCAGCATGACCCCCACCCCATTCCGGACTCTTGCCTTGGAAAGGGGGAGAGAGGGGGGGAGGGAGAGAGAGAGAGAGAGAGAGAGAGAGAGAGAGAGAGAGAGAGAGATCAGAGCACTGGAATAGGGGTGAGAACCAGCTTTGGGGAAAAGGGTGACTTGGGGGGCTACCAAAAGGAGAAGGTGACACTTCCAGCCTAGACAAAGGGGCCCAGCCCTTTTCTATCCGTTAAACACCTTATCAGCACTCGCCAAGGGCGTGTCAGGGGAAATGTGTTTGCTCCAACGCCAGTTAGGAGGTCTCTCCAGCCTGTCCTAGTTACTGAAAAAGAGGAGGGAGAGCAGGAGGGGGAGACACACAGAGGCCATCCCGAAATACAGAAGGACAGGGGAGGTTCAGAGAGGATGGGGAAGCCAGAGGAAACCGAGAGGGAGAGGGGGAGAAAAACTAGAAAAGGGAGTGTGTGGAAAAGAAAAAGAAAAAAAAAAAACCCAGAAAGAACAAGGGACGTTAAAGGCCAAGGAACAGAGACACACAAGAAGGAGAAATAGAAACCAAGGACAAGATAGATGGGGGGTGGGGCAGGGCGTGGAGAAGAGGAAGTTTAAGGGAACAGAGAAGGAAAGATCACAGGTCTAAAGCCATAGAATCTTGCAAGGAGATTAACAGAGAGACAGGGGGAGGGGGTGGGGTGGGAGAGGTGGGCGCCCTGTCCCATCCACCCAAGAGACTTGTTGCCAGCTTCTGGGTGGAGGAAAGATGGGGAAACTGATCGTCCTGGAAAGAAACGGACCCCTAGAACCTCATGTCTTTTCTGAAAGGAACGAAGTTCTTCAAAGGAGCTGGCGGGGAGGGGGCGTGAATGCTGAACTCCCGGAGGACAATCAGGCCTCCCAGGTCTGCACAGAGGTCCTCCTTTGGGTTCAGAACTGTGCGAGGGAGAGTCAGGGCTTGGGCAGCGCAGGAGTCCTGGTGTGGTGAGGGGCTGCCATTTAGGGAGGGACCTTGCCCAGTGAGCTAGGCGCTTGGGAGGGAGCTGTTTCCCTGGGATCCTTGATAACAAAATCGTGTCCCCCATCCCCAATCCCCCGTCGGGGTAACTGAGGACGAAGGAGAATGGGAGCCCTAGTCCCTTTCAAATTCTCTCACTATCAAAAGAGCGGGGGATCCAGGGAGTATATATTGGGCAGAGGCTTTGGCCGGGCAACCAGAAAGCCCCTTCTCAGTAAAAGTTTATGCATTGACCGACCCCCGTAGGAAACGTCTTAATTAGGCCTCAGAGCCCTGGAGAAACACGGATGTTCTTATGTCAACAGAGGTCCCAATTTAGCGACACCTCGGACTGAAAAAAGGCTCCGCGCGGCAAACAGGGGTGAAAGTTTAAGAGGGAATAAGCGTGTAATAGTCCCTAGCCAGACCTCACACATGCTAAAGGGAATATTTACAGCAAACTTGCCAAAGTAAACGACCCCGCCTCCCCACCATCCTTTCCCTCTCCTCCCCCCTTTTTGGTAAACTTCAGATAAACACTGTTCGGTCACCAAAGGGTCGGCCTGTCCCCTATACAGTTTGAGGGGGGCGGTGTTGTAGGGGAAAGTGAGATCCAGCCCACGCGGCCCCTGTACTTTGTGGGCACGACTAGTATCTCCACCGCATGCAAGGCCCGGGCTGAGAGGGTGGTTGATCTGATTTCGTGTGTGTCCAGACGAAAGCTATCCCGAGACTTGTCTGCCTCTGCCCCCATTTTAACATCTGCACTCAGCACGACTGCTACGCGTCACACGCTGCGGCCACCAGCAGATACGCGGAGGCCGTTCTATTACTAAACATCAGGCCTACGAGGGAGTGAAAATTCTTTCTGCAAAAGGCGGAGGAATATTTGAGGACGCCAGGAGTTCCGTGGGTCCTTTTGGATCCAAACTTTGTGCCTCTTCTGCTGTCCTTAAAGTCCCGCTTCTCGGGCTCTGCAGAGGCGCTGGCTCATTCTGTGTTCCCGTGTGACTTTTGTTGACAATGAGGCAAGGAGGAGGGGGGGGGGAAGGAGAGAGAGAGAATGAGAATGAGCAAAGAGGGAAAGAAAAAAAAAAAAAGGGACCGTGCAGGGCCCGCATCTGGAGCCTAAAACCCGGGCTGGGGGGCGCCAGCCTTGTGGGTTCCCCTGGCGGCCAGGCCTGGCACAGGTCCTTGGAATACGTTAGCCAAAGTTTAACTCGAATCCGGCGGCCACCAGGCCGCTTTTGTTTGTTTGCAAATTAATCACCCAGCGCACGGCCGGCGCCAGAGTGGGTTTATCACCCACCGGGAGGGGGGCGCGGCGGCCCCGCAGAGACAAAGAGGAGTTCGCACCTTCCCGCTTTTGATCCCCAGTTACCGAGGCCTCCCTGCATAATACGAGCCTCCTGGGGCCGAGTCTGGGAGGTCAGTCATAATTGGCGGAAGTTTGCAGACCATTAGCAAGATGTCGACATTTTAGATTCAGAACCCCACAAACTTTCTTCTTCTCCCCTCTTCCTTGCGCTCTAAATTAGGAATGGGGGGTCAGGAGCGGCAACTGGGGACGACCCCAGGGTTAAGTTAGAGCTATGGGCAAAAACAGGCCATTGAAAGAGGGGCATTAGGAAAGGCAGAAAAGACTGGGTCCACCGCAGGGCCAAAGGCAAATTGAGATATTTACAAATGAAATCCGCAAGATCCCCTTCCACGCCCAAAACAGAAAGGAGGCCAGAATGCCTGGGAGGACGGAGTGAAATGTCTCCCTCCTGTGCATCTGGACTCTCCAGGCACCGAGTGCATGAGCACGGTCACATCATGGTTGCAGAACTATTAGTATTTTTTCTCCTCGCAGTGGCAGGGCAGAGACTGGCCCACGGGTGCAGGCAAAAACCGATCGCGGGCATTTGGGGCCGCTCCAGAAAGCGCTGCGAAGCGGCCCCAGGCTCTGGCAGCCAGCAATATGGAGGGGGTGGGTTTTTGCCTCTGGAGACTCCTGAAACCCTGCAGTGACCTCAGTGGCCAGTGCTAGGAGGGGGAAGGCCTGGCCACAAGGGACGTGGGAGGGGGAGTTTGGAGTTAACACCCTGGGCCCTGCCTCCTCTTTTCTTTTCTCTCGATCTTCGTAACAGCCGGCAGAGAGAGAGAGACCCAGAGGACGCCAGAGAAAGACAGACCTAGAGGAAAATAAAGGGGGCGAAGTGGCGAGCCAGACTGAGTTCGCAGAACCACTCCATTCTCTTTGTGACTTAAGGGAATTCGCAGTGCTGGCGCCAAGCGCTCTTAACCATGTGCGTCAAAAATGCGAGGCTGGAAAAGCTTGTCGCCTCAAAAGTTCCGCCCCTATCTCGGTGCGGTCGGCCCACAAAGGAACTGCATTTCCCCCCTCCACTTGCTCCTACCTCGGAGTTGGGAGCTGGGGGTGTAGGGGGGTACACAAGGCAAAATGGAAAAGAACACGGGGCGGTCCACTCAGAGACACGCACAGGTCTTAATCCCTAGGCCCTGAAATCAACCCTTTCTTTAAAAGAACGGTGTCCCTACGAATTCTCTCCAAGCAGGGATGGCCCGACTCATGCCCACCCCCCCCCCCCACCCCCCAGAAGCGAGAAATGTGGTTTAGGGCATCCTCTGACCCGGGCAGGGACCTTCGGTCACAGTTACCAATTCCGCGACAGGTTTGATCTGTAAGATCGGGTTGCCTTCCTCCCCTTCACGCCCCCACCGTACCTGAACTGGAACCAGTCTCGGCCCCTCCAGGGTGGGGGCATTTCACGGTTTGTTTTACAAATTCACCCCTGACTACTGGCGAGATAAGTCCCGGGTGGAGAAAGAACTGAGGCCGCGAGATCAGTGCGATGCCTGGAGAAGATACGAGGCCGGCGCACCTCCCCCTCCCGGCTCCTGACTCGCAGCTCCGCTCGGAGCTGGTCTCGGAGGGGAGGGCAGCGGCTTGGCGGGGACGGGCCCAGAACCTAGTCCGGCGCCGCGTTCACTTTGTCCAGATCTCCAGTCTCCCCTCCACACTCATAAACGCGTTCAGGTGGAACACGAGGAGCCCGAATCCAGGCCGAAGACCAGATCTAAAAGGGCTGCTTAATGCATTTCACGAAATCCCCAGACCGCCTCCCCGAGTGAGTGCAGACTGGGCCGGCGGCGCAGGCTGTGTACGTGTTTGCGTGTACGTGCTTTTCCCGCGGGTGGCGTGGTCCCAGTGTGCTGGCGCGTGTTTGCATACTGATGTGCTGGGGGGGGTTGGGTCTCCGCACCCGGGTTCTGGTGGGCCACGGTAAAGGAGCCCCGCACGTGCGTGCTGAGATCTGGCTGCATCCGTGTTCTCGGGAGTCCGCGAGCCCACATGCAGGGGAGACCAGTAACGACAGACACCCGAGCTCGGGAGCCCTGGAGCGGCGGCCGGGCGGAGCTTGGCTCCACGTGGGGCTGGAGAGCGTGTAAGCCCGGAGTCTGGGCGCTCGCCTCCCCGCGGCTGCAGGCGGCTTTTGTTGCGCTCAGCGGCCGAACGGCAGCTCGCAGGAGGCTCACTCGTCCTCCCGGTTCGCCGGGGGCTGGTTACTAAGAGGACGAACGAGAGAGAGAAAAGGCCGCGGCGGCGGAGAGGCTAGCCGAGCCAAGCGCGCGAGAGGCGAGCGCCCCTGCCCGGCGCCCGGAGCTCTCTCCGCCTTCCTGGCCCAGCTCGCTCGCTCCCTCCTCCCTCCCCTTCCTGCCTAGCCCTGCCTCCTCCCTCGATCTCCGGTTGGATGACTGAGGCATTTCAGACTTGGGCTGAGCAAGAGCAAGCGAGCGAGCTCTAGGGCTGTGGCGATCTCTCGATAAGCCACCTAGAGGCGACTCAGTGCGCGCGCTCCTCGGTGGCGCCCGCCCTCCCTCTGATCATGTTGACATATTCACAGGACAGGCAGTAGTACCGATGCGGCGCTGCGACGTTACAGTTTCCGACACCTTCTTTTTATAACTCGGCTCTATCCCCCCAGCACTCGACCTGTGAAAACCACGCCTATGCAGCAACACAATTGGTCCGAAAGCGTCAAAGAGCCAATCAAGAGGCCCCCGGCTCTCCGCAGCCCAGAGCAGAGCCCGACCTTCTAGAGCCGCCGAGCAGACGCCCGGGGAATTCTAGAGGCGGAGGAGGGTGGCGAGCAGCTCCGGCTGGCTGGCTCGCTCCCTCCCTCTCCTCGCGCTCCCTCTCCTACTCCGTCTCTCTCTTTCTCTCTCTCTCGCCCTCCTTTTCCATTTCCCCCCTCCATCCTCCCTGCCCTGCGCGTCTGGACGCAGATTTAGGAAGCGAATTTGCTCACGTTTTAGGACACGGAAGACGACAGGCGCGAGAGAAGAGCACAGGCGGGAGAGAAGAGCACAGCCGGACTCGGACTGGAACCCAGACACCCTCCGGAGGCTCGGAGCGGAGGCAGGAGGCGGAGGCGAACGGAAGCCAGTGTGCAGTTCAAGTTGTGATAGCGCTGTTAGAAGAGGGCTTAAATCAGAGATTTTTTTTTTTTTTAAAGGAGAGAGACTTTTTCCGCTCTCTCGCCGGCGGTTCCAGCCGAGTCCAGCGCAACTGCAGGCGCCTCCTGCGAGAAAGAGGGAGAGGAAGAGAGCTAGGGGGGCGGGGGAAGAAGGAGAAGAAAAGGTAAAAAGTCTCCTAAGAGAACTGTTCGCAGTTGCAACAAAGAACTAGGGGCTGGGGCGCGGTCCTTGGGACCCAGGGCCGGAGTGTCCATTTCGAGCAGAGCGGCAGGGCTCGGGCGCGAGTCGGAAGCCTGCTCGCTCCCGTCGCCTCTGAAACCGACTTGCAGGAGCGGCTTTTTAAAAACGCAAGGCGCAAGGACAGTCACCCCGGCGGCTATGTCTCCCAGTTGCTCGCCTTGTGCATTTTAAAAGCGGCATTCTCCCCAAAAGACACTTACTCCCTCTTCCTTGGAGGTGCCGTACTTGTGATTTTTTTTCTTCTTTTTTCTTTTTGCTTTTTAAACTATGCGCTGCTGTTAAAAAACAAAACAAAACAGCAGCTGCGGACTTGTCCCCGGCTGGAGCCCAGCGCCCCGCCTGGAGTGGATGAGCCTCTCCATGAGAGATCCGGTCATTCCTGGGACAAGCATGGCCTACCATCCGTTCCTACCTCACCGGGCGCCGGACTTCGCCATGAGCGCGGTTCTGGGTCACCAGCCGCCTTTCTTCCCCGCGCTGACTCTGCCTCCCAACGGCGCGGCGGCGCTCTCGCTGCCGGGCGCCCTGGCCAAGCCGATCATGGATCAGTTGGTAGGGGCGGCCGAAACCGGCATCCCTTTCTCGTCTCTGGGGCCCCAGGCGCATCTGAGGCCTCTGAAGACCATGGAGCCCGAGGAAGAGGTGGAGGATGACCCCAAGGTGCACCTCGAGGCCAAAGAACTTTGGGATCAGTTCCACAAGCGGGGCACCGAGATGGTCATTACCAAGTCCGGAAGGTAAGCAAGCGGAGGGCCGCGTTCCCCAAACTCGCGGAGGGTTTTCCCTCCCTTTCTCTCCCTCCTCCCGGACAGTCGGTCTGTCAGTACATTTGGCTTCCAAGAAAACTTTCGTCCCCCTGGAACTGTGCAAAGGCTCCCGGGCCTGCCCCGGTGGGAGGAAATTTCAGCTTACCTGGGTGTTTGCAGACGGGGGTTTTCCTGGAGAAGTCTGCAGCCTGGATAGACGGAATTTTTTCAGCCGAGCTCAGACCTCTCTGCAGCGAGAAAGAGCACCATCCGCCTGCAGGGAGTTTCGCGGCTGAGACCTGTGGGAGACAGGCTCATGGTTTTGTTGCTGTTGTGTTTTTGTGTGTTTCATTTTGTGCTGGGGGGGGGGGGAACTGAAAGCCCCTTTTGTGTGGTAGTAAGAGGCCTGGCCGCAGCTCCTCTGGCGCTATCCGTCCTGCAGGCCCGCCTGTGGTTCTGGAGGGGGCCTGAGCCCTGGGCTGCCAGGGTCAGGCAGGAATCGAAGGGCAGCTGGGTTTGTTTGTCCAGACCGCTTCCCGTGTCCCTCATCCAAGGGAGAGTTCAGGGTGCGATTTGGGGATAACTAAGATTATGTTTGCAGACCCAAGAAACCAGTGTTTTACGTGTAAATACTATCAACCAGAGGGGTCCTTGCCTGACCGAAATCTGCCTGTCACCTAAAAAAATCACGAGTTCTTTTTCTTTTTTTAAATGGCAGCGAAGTCTCCCAAGGCATAAAGTCGAAAGAATAAAAATAAAACGCTGCTCTTGATGCCTTCAGCTCTCCCTTGTCTTTTCAAGCCAAGTGAGTTCAAAGTTGGGCATACAGTTCCTCAGACCCAGGAGACATTTAGCCCGTTCCACAGCACAGTGCTTCCTTGAAGTCAGGAGCACAGCATGCCAGCACTGGTGGGGACAGCCAGACTCGGGGACCCGGTCTTGCAGTGAGGGACCGGGGACTGCGGTGCGCGGCTCCCCTGCCGACTGGTTATCAGGCCTGGGAGTGCAGTGCACTCCATGCTACCAAATGCGTTTTGGGAACGCACCGAAGTCCAGTTTCATTTTTTCGCCAGCAGCGGGATTGCTTCAGAATAAACTCGACGCTCATTTCCTCGATAAGTTAAACATTTTCCCATCGACAGGGTGGTGGGAAACCCTACCTTTAACCGACCGCCCTTTAAAAAGCCTACACCGAGTGGCTTAGAGCTACGCACCCACGGGAAAGGGCAGGAGCAGGCGTTTCTCTAGGAAGAGAGCAATCTACAAAGTCACAAAAGCCAGAGAACTATGTAAAGACATTAGGAGACGCTGCAGAGAAAAATGCAGGGCTATCATTCCCTTGTTTTGAATCTGGGGACATTCGAAGAGAAATTCAGCCTACTTAATCCTTCTGCTGTGGTGGAGAACAACTTTGCGCCCCAGCCGCTGCCCTCTGAACCCTACACATTCACCCATACGTTTTATATTTGATTTAAGTATTTTAGGCCAACTAGAATCATCAAGCCCAAGATGCTAGGTAACTTATTTTTTTTTTCTTTTCCCTTCTCTCTTATTGCAGGCGAATGTTCCCCCCATTTAAAGTGAGATGTTCCGGGCTGGATAAAAAAGCCAAATATATTTTGTTGATGGACATTATAGCCGCCGATGACTGTCGATATAAATTTCACAATTCTCGGTGGATGGTGGCGGGTAAGGCTGACCCTGAAATGCCAAAGAGAATGTATATTCACCCCGACAGCCCGGCTACCGGGGAACAGTGGATGTCCAAAGTTGTCACTTTCCACAAACTGAAACTCACCAACAACATTTCGGACAAGCATGGATTTGTAAGTTTTACTACTCCTTTCTGTTGAAATGTTCTCTTTCTTAGCTGTGGTTAGGGCCCTGCTCTCCGCATGCCTTGTAACATTGTGAGTTTCTGCTCCAACTTCTCCCGTCTTTTCGGGTGGCCAACTTAGGGAACTTGTTTGATCAGCCACAGAGCCGCAGAGAAAAGGAGTCAGAGGTGGGGGGTGTTTCTCTTGTGAGGACGCGAGGCCTGGCGTTTCTAAAAGGAAGGTACCTACCGGCTCCTGCTCTGGGGCAGTTCTAAGTCTTGGGAACTGCCCGACCTGACAGTGAAGTTCAAAACCAATCGTTAAGCTCTAAACGCAGTTTTCAAAGGATGTGTTCATCCAGGTTTGAAAATCGTCTTGTGTTTTGAAATCAGCCATGGTATTTCTTGGGAGAGTGTTAAGGTTCGAAGCCTCCACTACATTGATTAAAGGGTGTGATTCCATTTTGGGAAACATGTTGTTGGTTTCTTTGTTTCTTTTATGCAAAAAAAAAAAAAAAAGAATTGGGCTTAGGTGAAAGTCAGCTTTACGAGAAACGACACAGATCTGCGGTGTGAAAATGGTGTGTGTTGGGAATGATTTTGTGTGTGTGTCTCTGTTCAGGGGGAGCGGACTTAGAAACTTTCAGAAGACTTAGATTGCTTGTGAAAGTCGAGCAAAGGACCTTTTGCCCCCAACCCTCCCCTCCCCAACATTTCAATAAAATAAACAGTGATAAGCGAGGAGTAAGCAGAAAGATTAGGCCCAGGAAGAGGTGAAGGGCGCGGAAATTTCTCCAGCCGGCAGGAATTGCATTTGAAGTCCTTGATTTGATTAAGGCATAAATATTCCTCTCTAGAGTTCAGCCTTTCAGAAGGGCTTTAAGTGGATTGGGCTCGTCAATTAGTGGACGCTTAAAGGACTGAATCATTTTGTAAATTAAAATGCATGTTTTTTTCTATCTTTTAAGACTTTGGCCTTCCCAAGTGATCACGCAACGTGGCAGGGGAATTATAGTTTTGGTACTCAGGTAGGCTAGGGTTCAAGGTTCCGAGGAACCTGAGCTGGTGAGGGCGGGGGGCACCCTTCGGAAACGGCCGAGCCGTGTGGATTCTGCGGACGATAACGTTGGTGGAATGAAAAAGCACACCCAAAGGGGTGCTCTCTGGAGGTGGGCTCGGTGCAGGCGTGGTACCCTCCCGTGGGGTAGCTGTCAGCCCGGCAGGGCTCGGAAGATCCTGTCTGTCCCGCTAAACCCCATTCTGCTGTGTGTCTGTCTCTCCTCCCCCCCCCCCCCGCCCCTGCAGACTATACTGAACTCCATGCACAAATACCAGCCCCGATTCCATATCGTGAGAGCCAATGACATCCTGAAACTTCCATACAGTACATTTCGGACGTACTTGTTCCCCGAAACCGAATTCATCGCTGTGACAGCCTACCAGAATGATAAGGTGATCAAAGACGCTCGTCCCCCCCTCCTTAATGTCTCTCATCCTTTACGCTGCTTTGCATGAGGGTGAGAAAGTCACCAGAGAACTGGGATTGGGGGCGGGGTGGGGGGGGTCTTGAGTTTTCTTCTGTGATTTGAGGATCAGCCGAGCTTTGGGGAAAAGAGGCGCTGGCACATTGCAGAGGTAGAAGAAAAAAAAAAAAAAGAAAAAGAACTTGACCAGCTGGGATTTCCATGCTGAGTGAAAAAATACCAAAGTAACTTTGCCAGTGAGAAGCTCCTGTAAGAACCACGATCTCTGGGGCCGCCCGCCCCACCCCCACCCCGGGCCTCGGGGCTTTCTCCCGTTTGTTTCAAGGTTTCCTCTCTTCCCCGTCAGGAGGAAGGGTCCAGAAATCAGGTTCCAAAGGAACCGGCTAACAATTTAAGGCAAAAGCCACGGGGGACCCTGGGAGGAGAATCCCGGTGGGATCGGCTTCTCTCCCTTAGCCAGCGTCGCGAGTAGCTAGCTGGTCTGGTTTTTATTACCTTTTATGCTGTTGTGTTTTTTATGGTGTGTGTGTGTGTGGTTGGAAAAACCTACTCTGATCACAGGGTCATGCTAATTGAGTTGTCTGAGGCTTCTGAGAGGAGGTGACCAAAGTCACCGCTTCATTTGAAGTTGTTGTTGTTGTTTTTTTTCTCCTCTCTCGGGCCTGAGGCCGGGGATTAGGAGTGTCCCCAAATGGAACAGCAGGCAGCACCTGGTATGTAAAGTTATGGTGGCCTGAAGGTCATGGACACGTAGCACAGAGACACCCAGGGACGGGTGCTGCTGATTCACCAGTCACCAGCTTGGCTATTAGCAGGCAGTTATGGGGGTGGGGGGGCTGCCACGGAGGACCCCCGTTCTTTAACTTTTGAACCCCAGACCTCAGTGAATGCCACTCACAGGACAACACTCTCCGTGTTGAATTCACTGTCCCTATAGGTGTGTCCTCTGTGGCTGGGCGCGGGGGGGGGGGGGGGTTCAGGTACGTTTCCTGAGTCTGGAGACAAGGTATCATGACCCCCTGGCCCTGCAAGTCTAGCGCACTGGGATTTATTTCAAGAACAAAAATCCAGCTGGGAGGCCCCTCTTAGGGACCTCTGAAATATTATTTCCCACATCCCCCCAAAGGGAAGGGATTGGAAAGATGGCAGACTACGGCAGTGTCCCTCGGTCTGTAGAACACATGCTCCCTCTCGCCCCAGAATCCCGTGAATCTTTGTTACTGAGATAATAAATGGTAGGGTTTTTGATTAGACCAAGTGGCCATGGGCCTTCCTTACCTAACGGTGGTGGCAGAAGCAGACAGACGCAAACAAATGTTTGTGGGGGTCTTTCGGTCCTTTTAACTCTGTAACTGTCACGGTTACAGTCCGCAAGCACCCACCTCACCCGGCAAATAAATAAATAAATAAAGCCCACTCCAGCACAAGGGTATCAAAATCCCGTAAATTATTTTATCAGATTCACAGAAAAAAGGTTGGAGTGTGTGTGTGTGTGTGTGTGTGTGTGTGTGTGTGTGTGTGTTGTGTTTGGGGTTGGGGGAAAAAATGTGCCACAATGTATTTTATGATTAACTGCACAGTATTTTTTAAAAAATGCAAAATGAAAGCATACTTTTTTAAGGACCCCAGGTTGTCCCTGTTGACAATTCCGACTTTTCCATTTCTGAGCCCAAGCTGCCGGCTTGCCCAGAGAACAGAACTAGGCATTTCCCTGGCAGGGTCATTTCAGCCTGGAATCCTGGTTTGGCTTCTAGGGGCAATGAATGCCGAGGTCCACACTCTCCTTTGATTTGTATCTCAGGGCCCTCCAAACTCCTGCTGCCCTCTCCTCTGCCTTTCCCTTTACCCTGTGCCATCCCTGTGACGTCTCCTGTTGGCAGTCAGAATTTCTAGTCAGCGGCTAAGTGGGGGGAGACACTCCCAGAATGTTCTAGAAAAGGATGCCAATGTGTCTTTCTCGCTTATGTCTCCTCCTCCTAGATAACTCAGTTAAAAATAGACAACAACCCATTTGCGAAAGGATTCCGGGACACTGGAAATGGCAGGAGAGAAAAAAGGTGAGCTCGAGATGATCATTTCTCAGATTAATTTAGCAAAATCACGCTGCCAGGCCCCAGGCCTCTACGGTGGGATGCAGGCACTTATACTGAGGGGGGGAGGGGGGACTCACTGACTCTCTTCTGCCACGTGCTTGCTGATTTCAGCGCACTGTTTCTTTAACGCCTCCACATCCCCTTAAAGGAAAGTCACTAGGCCACACCATGGTTCTCTCTAAAAGAAGAGCATCAGGGATAATCAGTGACACACAGGTGCTTATTAATTCCTAATTAATTGAAGTTACTCCTAGGCAGGTCCCAGGGAGGAACTAAGCCATTCACAAAATGCTGTGGAATTTTTGTAATCGCGTCTTGCAAATACTGCCAGACGGAGCTGAGGCCCCTGGAGCAGTCTGTGGCCCCTCCTCCCCGGGCACATGGGTCATTCTGCACCAGGCAGACAGCTGGATGGCATAGGAAGGGAAATCTCCCTCCCCCCACCGCTCTCAAAGGATTTCTGAAATCCAGCAAATCAACCCAGATTTTTCATCTGTTCCCAGAGGGAGGGGCAGGCATGAAAAAAAAAATAATTGCGAACATCTAAATAGATTTTTTTTCCCCTCCAATGAATGTGTTGGTGAACCCATCACGGAGAAGTCCACCTTGAAATAACCGCCTCCTCCCCATCTCAGCAACCAGGGGGCGGGGGCGGTGGCGGTGGGCTGTTCGTGTGCCACACGTTGGGTCCCCGGGGAGGGGTCCTCCCTCTGTCAGGCCGGCTGTCCCACCGTCTCTGGCCAGCTCCAACGGGACTCCCCTCTTGCTTTTTGCTTTTCAACAAAACTTCACAGCCCAAGCTGCTGCCCTTTCCCGAATGAAACCCCGACCTTGAATAAATGCACCCTGAGCTTGCTTCTTTCCAGCTCCCTTGTGCCACAGTCTTCAGCCCAGTGAGAGTGTCAGGAACCGTGTGTGGGCCTGTGTGGCTGTCCCCCCCGGGGAGCGGGGACAAGCAGGTTTCAGAATTGTGTTGTCTGTGGGCGCAGGCGGGAGAGGGGTGTGCGCACTCCTTGAACCGTGAGAGACACACGGGGTCGGGGGGGGGGCAAGGGGAGAAAGTGGGTTCTATTCTCTGACGCTGGGGCTGGGCTTCTGCTGCAGAAAACAGCTCACCCTGCAGTCCATGAGGGTGTTTGACGACAGACACAAGAAGGACAATGGCACCTCTGATGAGTCCTCCAGCGAACAGGCCGCCTTCAGCTGCTTTGCTCAGTCCTCCTCCCCAGCTGTCTCCACTGTCGGGACGTCCAACCTCAAAGGTACGCAAGCCCAGGCACCTCTTGCCTTCGGGACTCCGGGGCCTGGAGGCCTGGGGGAGTTGGGGGTTGGGGCGTGCGCCAGGAGGCTTGACCTTCAGAAGCGGCAGACCCTTCTAGAGGTCCATAAGGAGGAACCAACGTTCCAAATGGGGGGGGTCAGGTGTGTCCCCTCCCCCCCTTCTTGAGCTAGTATAAGAACGGCTTAGGACCTCTTCCCTCCAACCTTGGTCTGGCGGGAAGGGCGGTGTCTCTCTTGGTGGGGCAGCTTAGCAAACACGCCGGGGGCACTTCTCCCTCTGTCTCTCCCCCCCCTCCAACTGCCTCCCAACAACTGCTGATGTTTTGCCATCTTTGAACTCAAGAGTAAAATGGTTGGGCTTGGGGGCAGCCACGGTGGGGGGCCAGGGATTCTCTGCCACCTACCATCGGGAGACAGGGAAGGGGACCAAGAAAACACCCAGTGAGAGAGCTGCAACCTGTGAGAAGGGAGATCCAACCCGGGAACGGGCAGGGGGTTGGGAGAGGAGGCGACGGTTCAAATCCCCAGGCAGCTTCCTGGGCTTAAAGAGCAGAAAACGATGTATTTGGAAAGACACGCACACGTGCTCGCAAGGGGAAGAAACCTGTTTTTTACATTCAATAAAATGAAAGCCCTTTATGTCTTCAATCCATGTAAGCTTTAAACATAAAATAAGATCCCTTTTTTCCTTTTTCCGGGTAGGACACCCACAGAGGGTGTGGTGGAAGGAAAAAGAATCCCTGATGGTCTTGGGGGGTGGGGCAGAGAGGGGGCTGCCCACCACCCAGGTCGTCTCAGGGGGAGAGAGGGGGGCAACCCCGGGCTCACCTGAGTGTGTGCGTTCTGGGCAGGGCCTTCACGGCTGCTACTGCCAGCCCGCTCAGGTGTCAGGGCACTCTCCAAACACATCCTTCTGAAGCACAAATCTGTGGGAGGTACAGATCGCCATCACTGAACAAAGGCCCCGGATGGTAACTAGGAGCTGTGCCCACAGTGAGTTTTAGTGTGAGTTAGTTTTCCTTTTGGAAAAGTACATTTGCGATCAAAAGGCGAGTAAAGATAGTCTCACACAGTAGGAGCTCAATCCATGCTTATGAAAAAAAAAATGGTGAAATCAATGACCGATTTCGGGTGAGGGCCTGGCCATGGGGGGAGGGGTCCAGTCTCCCTAAATCCTTTTAAATTCAGTGTTAACGGATCGAATTTTTCCACTAAAGTTATGGAGTATCATCACTCCCGTTTTGCAGATGAGAAAACTGAGGCACAAGAGAGGTTAAGGGGCTTGCCGGGCGGTACCCAGCTAATAATAAGCGGCCGCGCCAAGATGCATGCTAGGGAATTGGCTTCCGCTGGCCGGGGTTGGAGCCCGTCCACCTCGCTTTTGTTCCTTTCTTTTGGCAGACCTGTGTCCTAGCGAGGGTGAGAGCGACGCCGAGGCCGAGAGCAAAGAGGAACACGGGCCAGAGGCCTGTGACGCGGCCAAGATCTCCACCACCACGTCGGAGGAGCCAGGCCGCGACAAGGGCAGCCCTGCGGTCAAGGCGCACCTCTTTGCGGCGGAGCCCGGCAGCCGGCCCCGGGACAGCGGGCGTCTGGACAAGGCGTCGCCCGACTCGCGCCACAGCCCGGCCACCATCTCGTCCAGCACCCGCGGCCTGGGCGCGGAGGAGCGCCGGAGCCCGGGTCGCGAGGGCGCGGCCACGTCCAAGGCCGAGGAGGCGCGCGCTCTGCCGGCCAAGGAGGCCTTTGCGCCGCTCACGGTGCAGACGGACGCGGCCGCTGCGCACCTGGGCCAAGGCCCCCTGCCCGGCCTCGGCTTCGCCCCGGGCCTGGCTGGCCAGCAGTTCTTCAATGGGCATCCGCTCTTCCTGCACCCCAGCCAGTTCGCCATGGGGGGCGCCTTCTCCAGCATGGCGGCCGGCATGGGGCCCCTGCTTGCCACCGTGTCCGGGGCCTCCACCGGTGTCTCTGGCCTGGATTCCACAGCCATGGCCTCCACAGCCATGGCCTCCGCCGCCGCGGCACAGGGACTGTCGGGGGCGTCTGCGGCCACTCTGCCCTTTCACCTCCAGCAGCACGTCCTGGCCTCTCAGGTATTTCTTGTCCTTCCTCCTGCCTCCTTTCCAGCCCCTGTCCCCCCCACCCCCACTCTCCTTTCCCGTCCCTTCCACACCCAGCCCCCCCAGGTCTAGTAACTTCAAATAATAATGGTAATTCCTATGTGCAGGGTTTATCTTCTAGATTCATCATAACCTTACACCCCCCCAATCTTAAAATATTTTTCATGTTAAGGGGTGTTTACAGTAGAGTGGGTAGGTGGGTAGAAACAATGGTAGCTATACACAGCACTTGTGTTGTGCCAAACGCTCTTCTGACTTCAGGGTACTAGTATCCCCTCCACTCTGTAGATGAGCCCAGAGATGTTGAGTAACTTATCCAAGGTCACACAGCTAGTAGGTGATGGGGTTCCCCCCAGAGTCTTTTGTAGGGTCTGTGATTTTAGCTTCAGAGCTTACATGTCTCTTAAACGTCCCTCGGGAGTCAAACAAGAGGAGGGCTGAGGCCTGTCTGGGGAGGGGAGGTGACCCTTTGGATGGCAACTGAGCCTCTTCTCCCGACCGGAAACTTTCCCCTGCTCCCCCTCCCCCCAAGCAGACTAGCCTGTCCCCCCAAGGGTTAATGGTCTGGGCACACGTGGGGAATGTCAGAGCTGAGGGACAGCCTGGCAGCCTCTGTGTGGCTCAGACAGCTGGGGGCAGCCTGGGAGAAGTCTCGGCGCTTGGGAAACGCCGGACCAGTGGAAGGTTCCGTGGGGATTCCTGCACACCCGTGCCTTATGTTTTGTCTGAACACTTTCGTCTCCCTTCCCTGAGCCAAGAGGCAGGTCTGGCCTTCCTGGGGGTGGGGGCTGGGGGGGAGGATTGAGAAAAGGGTTGGTTTCTGGCCTTTCTCAGTTCCTGCCGTCCCCTCCTTTAGCTCCTCCTGGAACTGAGTCATAGGTGGGCCGGTGACATGTGGGCAGGGGGCTGTGTGGGCCCACTGAGGATGAATGGTACCTTGGGGCAGGGGACAGAGAAGCGGTCCAGGTCTGGGTCCCCGGATTTCACTTTCTGCTTCTGCCACTTGCTGGCTGACTTCCTGTGCACCCTCCCCCCCTCCCCCACCACCTTCGGTTTCTCTACCTGCAACACCAGCAGATCAGGCTGGGAGACTCCTTTGTCTCTGTTTATCGCAACCCGCCCCCCCCCCCCACAATGTCCTTTTGCTTGAGATCTTTGTGCAACTTCTGGGGCTGGAGTGGAAGGCTTCAAGAGGGGTTCGAGAATGAAAAATAATTACGTCTCATAATCTGTGCCCTCTGGCGCCCACGCAGCTACCACCGTGGGGTGGACTGACTGTGCCCCCCTGAACAGGTGCAGGGCCTCCCCCTGACGGGAGGATCTCTAACAGCCTGGTTGGCCAGACGCCCTACGTAGCATATTGAAGGCATTAGCTCATTTAATGTCCACAGAGTTCCCAATAGTGTATGAATTATTTAATATTTCCCTGTTGTTCTTTTTGCATATCAGAAAGCTGAGGCACAGGGAGTGAAGTACCCCAACTTAGGGTGACACAGCTAAGATTTGGATCGAGAGCAATAAGTCTGAGTGTCCTCCCCGCCCCCCGACTCCACCGGCCACCCGCCACGCCCCCACCCCTACCCAGGGAGGAGAGTGACTTCCTCGAGTTCCGAGGTGGTAGGGGTGGTGGTTGGAGGGGAACAGACGAGGCTGGCCCCTCCCCACCGCTTGGCCCCTCCCCACCGCGCAGCCCCGGCTCGGCTGACTCCCTGCGTGCGTTTCTCTCCCATCCGCAGGGCCTGGCCATGTCGCCTTTCGGAAGCCTGTTCCCTTACCCCTACACGTACATGGCTGCCGCCGCCGCCGCCTCCTCTGCAGCGGCCTCCAGCTCGGTGCACCGCCACCCGTTCCTCAACCTGAACACCATGCGCCCGCGCCTGCGCTACAGCCCCTACTCCATCCCGGTCCCGGTCCCGGACAGCAGCAGCCTGCTCGGCACCGCCCTGCCCTCCATGGCGGCGGCCGCGGGAGCCCTGGACGCCAAAGCCGCCGCCCTGGCCGCCAGCCCGGCCTCGGTGGCCGTGGACTCCGGCTCGGAACTCAACAGCCGCTCCTCCACCCTCTCCTCCAGCTCCGTGTCCTTGTCGCCCAAACTCTGCCCCGAGAAAGAGGCGGCCACCAGCGAACTGCAGAGCATCCAGCGGTTGGTCAGTGGCTTGGAAGCCAAGCCCGACAGGTCCCGCAGCGCGTCCCCATAAACCCCTCCCCGCAAAAGTCTCTTCATTCCAGTCACGTCTGCAGCGCACTTTGTTGGTTGTGAAGTAAACGACGGGCGTGCAGTGGGGTTAGCCCCGCTTGGTGCAGTCCTGTCTGGGAAGGGGTGCCGGACTCCCTGGAGAGAATGTGCTAGAAACAAGCCCCGCCTTCTTGGTGTGGTTGTATACCCCCGGGTATACAACCCGGAGCCGGTCTGGCTCCGATTCTGGGGGCTCTGGGGGCTCGGAAACCTCAGTTGCATTGAGTTGTGGGGGGCGGGAGTTCCAACTGCTCCGTCCACAGCACCCCCCGCCCCCCCTTGCCCCAGCGAGGTTGGCCTTGGGAGCCTGGAAGAAAAAGGTAGCCAGGCCCACCAGGAGGGGATGTGTTGAAAGGCTTCTCTCCCAGTGCAGATTTATATATATTTTTCCTTCACCGTGTCAAGTGGAAACAAAAACAAATAAAAATTAAAAAAAGAAATACCGGGGGCAAATGAATACACTAACATGATTCTGTTTGTGAAGATTAAAAAACTTTATAGTGACTTGCGTATGGGTTCTAAAATAAATTACTGAGCAGCGTTGTGCCGGGGGGAGGGGAGTCGCTGCCAGCCTTGTGTAGTCTCTTTTAAGGAAATCTGTGTCTTTTTAATATTCTTGTGATGTTTCGAGAGCCACTGTAGGTCTCTTCTTGCATGTTCCACGGCGATGTATTTGTGGTTTTTTTCCGTTTGAATGCTTGCTTTTAGAGAGAAAAGAACATAACCCCACACCTTTTCCCCAATTCTCATTGGCAACCCCAAGGGGGAGGATTTAAAGGGAAGGGGCTGGGGAAGACACACACACACACAAAAATGAGTTTATTTTATCTAAGCTCTGTAGCAGGATTCATGTCTCTCCGGCAGTTCTCTTTCTTGTATATGCAATAACAAGGTTTAAAAAAAATAATAAAGAAGAAGCAAGACTATTAGCAAAGTATTTATGTAATTATTTGATAACTCTTGTACATAGGTGGAATATGAATGCTCGGAAAATTAAACTTTAATTTATTGACACTGTACATAGCTCTGTGTAAATAGGAGTGCGGCTGTCAGGTTCCTGTGTTCCCGTTTCCCCTGTAGCCGGTTTGAGTTCAAGGTCACAGGATCGCTTTTAAAACTAGAAAACACACTTTCTGCACCAACGCCCACGCCCTTGCAAAAGAGTTGTCTGCAAAAAATTAAAAAAAAAATTCTTTTTGAATGTCCAAGAGTGAGGGAACGTGTTATTATCGCCTATTTTACCCAAAAGTAGGGAGGTGGGACCCCTTCCCAGCTCCAGCTTAAATTCCTTAAAATGTAAGCCCCCTGTGAGTGGTTCTGAGACGGCTTGGTGGGCAGGGGTGGGGACGGCAGAGGCTGTGGTTTGAACTTTCTACTTTTTCTTTTTGTATTTGTACTTGCTAGTCTCTGGTATCTTCACAGCGGAGTGGAATTGACTACTGTCTGCAATATTGATGGTGTTTTCAATTGGTGCCTGTAGAGATATATTCACAGTTCAAAAGTCAGGTGCTGAGAGATGGTTTCAAGACAAAAAAACTCATGAAGGTATATTTTGTGTTATAACTGTTGATGAGTTCTTTGGATTTCTGTATTTTTTTCCCCCTCTCTTTAAAACATCATTGAAATTTCAATAAATTTTTATTGAAATGTCTCTGGGCCTTGAGTTAAGTGCTTTCTTGAGGGAACTTCTGGAGTCTTTCTCTCTCCTGGCTTCCTCTCTTCCCTTCCCTTCGCCTTTAAGTAATTAAGACCGCCCCCACTGAACCCAAATGAGATGTCACTCAAGTTACAAAGCTAAAAACAAAAGTCCCTCACTCCTCGCGAAGGGAGCGCTGCTTCAATCTGAAATTGCTCTGCCTTTAAATTAGGGAGCAAGCCGGGGGACGGAAGGGGGCTGATTAGACCTGGATAGGATAGCCGTTTCACATGCTTCAGTGTTACTGGAAAAAGAATGCCCCTCTCCCTAAGTCTGAGTTTTCCGCACGAACCCGACCACAGATCCGTTGGAGGACCGCGAAGAACGTTTTCGCTTTAGCGTCCGTCTCCCTTTTCACCTCGATCTGGGAAATCCAAGTCAAAAATATCCCTGCCCCAGTGTGGAGGGGAAAAAAAAACCAACAAGACAAAAACGTCGCAGAATCTCCTCGCGGCCAGCCCTGGCCTGGCCAGGCCGCGACCGCCAGGTTGTGAGAGAGACCGAACGTCCCCTTCGCCGGCCCTGCAGTCTCCGATTCAACCAGGCCGACCCGAGGCGCCCCAACGAGGCCCCGTCCCGAAGTCGCGCAGGCAAAGCTCGGCTGGCTCCGCGCAGGCTTGGCTCCGGCAGCCGAGGGAGGAGGCCAGTCCCCTCCCCCCCCCCACCCCATGGGAAAGGTAATTCCAGGGCGCATAGTTGAACCCCTCCAAGGGGAAAGTCACCCAGCAGGCCCACACCCTCCTCCAGTTCTCCCCTCCAACCAGCCTCCAGGCTGTTTGAGGAGTTGCCTTTTGAAGTTCAATTTATCTTTGAAACATTCAATAAAAAATGGGAGGCCGTGACTGTCTTTTGGTCTCCTAGCCTTCGGAGTTGTGTGTGTGTGTGTGTGTGTGTGTGTGTGTGTGTGTGTGTGTGTTGGGGTGGGGGGGGCGGTGTACGAGAAGGTTCTCGAGGCTCGTCTCGCCCTGAGAGCCGTGACGTGAGGACCCAGCCGGAGCCTGTCCGCCTGCTACCCCCCTCCCCCCTCCCTGGAGCCCGCCAGCCCGGCCCCAAGTCCCTGTCACCTTCCAGCCTCTTGAATGGCGGGCGAGGAGGGTCCCTCCCCTCCTTCATCCCGTACTTGGAAGAGGATGAGGTCAGGACCTTTGGGAGAGGGGGGCCAAGCCCCTTCCGTCTCCAGCCCGGCGCGTGGGCCGCCCCACAGACTCTCCCGCTCGGTCTCCCGGGCTGGAACGGAGAACACCCGGGGGACTGCGGGGTGCGGGGCCTGGGGCCCCGTGGGGAGCCAGCGACTCCGCGGGCCAGGAGATTCCCAGGGCGCACCCCGAGACGACCAGCCGTGCTGCGCCCCGGGAAGGTGCTAGTGGACTGGTTGCGCCCAAAGGCGCTCTCCGGAGTGGGGGGCTAACAGCCTCGGCCTCGAAGAGGGAAGGAATGCTTTTCTTTCCCCGGCTAGATTTGCTCACCCCCTGCCCACCCCACCCCCCAAATTCTCGGACAGTGCTCGGGCATGTGTCCAGCCTCTCCACAGCTGGCCAGGTTTTTGTTTTTTTTTTTTTTTTATCTCCTTTGTATCTTATTTGTATATAGTGATGTTAATGAGTAACTCTTGTGGCGCTGATGGACGGGGGTGAATGGCTCGCAATCTCTCTGGATTTCGTTGCCTATTACTCACCTGGCGCCGGTCGCAATCTCGCCGCGGGCTTTATGGTGGCGGCGGCGGCCGCCGAGGCCACTCGGAAGGCCGGCGCCTTCGCCTTTTTTCCGGGCTTCGAGTGCCACCTACCTGTCTGGCCCACGAATGCGCCCCGGTGGCCGCCGCTCGCTGCGCACCCCAGCGCCTCCCGGGTCCCCGAACCTGGGCGGGTCACCCCTGCCCCTTCCCATTCGCATTCTCGCCGCTCGCGGCCCGCGCTCCGCGTCTCTACCTCTCCCCGCAGCCCCCGCCCCCGTCGGAAGAAGCTGCAGTCGTCTCTTTCCTGAATATCACCTTTCACTCCAGTTGGGACCTCAGATGAGAAAAACAGCCCTTCCCGCCTCTGGGTTTCCAAAGAGCGTAAGGAAATTCAGTGAGGGGACCCTTTCTCCTAATTTTCTCTCCAAGTACCTTGCTTCTCGGTGTACAAGTCTCCAGCCGTTTCCCGACCCTGCGGGTCAAGGGCTGGCCTGAGTTCATGCCGGGTAGACGGAGAGAGAAAGGATTCCTCTTTCTCCAAAATACACACCTCCTTCTACCCTGGGTGCAACGTCTTTGCCTCGATGTTCCCTCTCCCTTTCTCACTTTGTAACTCTGGATTTTTTTTTCTTTCTTTCTTTCTTTCGGTTTTTCCACTGGCCGCGTCTACAGGGTCAAAAACCACCGCTCGCGGCAGCGGCAGCCCGTAAGGGCACCGGCGAGGACCAGCTACCGCAGTCTGCAGGGCCAAGCGGCTGGGTGATTTGTAGATTTAAGGTGACAAATACGGGTGCCGGCCAGAGCCCTCCGGCCCCCGCCCCTTGGGAAGGTCGGCTCCAAGCCTGGCTGCGCCCAGGCGTCTGAGACTGGCGGCGGGGGGGCAGGGGGGGAGGGAGGGGGTCGCCTTTTGCTGCGTTTGGAGCCGCGGGTGCAGGCGTCCGGGTTCCTGCTGACCTCCCGGCGCTAATTGCAGAGGCCGAAGGGCGCGCTCCGGCAGCGGCAGGGGTCACGACCCTGCGTCCCGCCTCCCGGGTCCAGGCGACCCCGAAGGAGCGGGGTGTGTGTGCACGCGGGCGTGAGCGCGTGTGAGCGTGGGCAGAGCCCCCCTCTGCTTCGGTCCTGAAACCCACCCGTTCTTTGTGGGGGAAAGTTCCCGGCGCGTAGGCCGTTAAAAAAAAAAAATTCCATCCAAGAAGAAAAACCCTTGTCGTGACCTTTCCCCTAAGCCAGCAGACAGGCAGCCGCCTTCGGGCTGCCAAGTGGCTTGAAAAGCTTCGCATCCGCGCGCTTTCTGCCTCGCTGGTTCTCAAATTTGACCTCACGGCAGCCAGCCAAGAGAGTGGCTGTTGTCGGGGTGTAGATGCCAGGCGGCGAGCTGCGCCCCGGGTTCTCATATTAATAGCTCTAGCGGTGGGTCCCTGTGGGCAGGGTCTTTGGGGGGGGGCGCGTTCAAGGGCCAGGTCACACAGGTGTTAGTTAGGAGGAGACCGTGCCCGCCGTGCGCGCTTGTGCCGGTTCGTCTGTAGACGTCTCTTCCAATTTGCATTTAGAAGTTCATGTCCAAGACAGTTCCGGATGTGGATGCATTTGGTTGTTTTATAATCAAGATGCGTATAATCAAGGCAGTATATATGTTGCAGATGTCGGCCCTCCGAGTCCACGTAACAACAGTAATAAAAGTTAGCTGGGCTGGCGTGGAAGGGCCGGGGGCACGTGCCCGGCGCTGGGTCAAGCACCTCACGAAAGAGGTCTCCTTTCCTCCTCACCACGAACCCCGCACGGTGCGTGCCCTGTACAGTGTGTTGTCGAGGAGGAGGAAACTGAGGCACACAGCAGTTAGGTCACTTACCCAAGAAGCCGGAGCCTAGGTTCCAACCGCCGTGGGCGGCCGAGCCCACGCTCCCCACCGTCCCTAACTCAGGTGGAGGTGTGCGGTCCTGCGGTGCTCGGGTCCACCCGGAGGCAGAGAACCCCGCGGGCGTGCTCCGGCTTCGGGGGGCGCGAGTCTCACGCGGGCTTCCTGCGAGGACAACGGCACTTCTCCGGGCATCTGTCTCGGGGTGTGTGAGCGTGCGGCTTTCATCCCGGGGTCCCGCTCCAGGGCCCTCTCTCCCCGGTGCCCCGAAGGGCCCGCCCGGGCGCGTGTTCCCAGGCAGATGGAGCGAGGGGCGGACTGGGGACGAAACCCCGTTTCAAAATGCCTGCAGCGGGGGCTGGAGCAGATCCCGAGTTCTCCTCCGGGTCGTCGGTGCCCTGAAGCACTGGGGAGTTCAACAGCGGCCTGCGGGCGCCAGGGCAGCAGGGCGCCCACGCCAACTCCAGGGTTTTCGTCTCCCCAAGGTCGCACGGCACCCCTCGGGCCGTGGGTGTCTCTGGCCTTTCCCCACTGGCCTCGGACGCTCCCTGTGTCCTCAGCATTCGCTGTGCTCCACAGTCCAGGAGCAGAGGCTGGGGACTGCAGGTGGGGGTCTCCTTCCCGGGTCCACCCTGTCCCGCTTCCAGAAACGTAAGCACATCTACATTCTTCCTGCCCTCTTTCCTTCAACTCTTTGGCCCCAGATAGGAGCCCACAGCTCAGCTACCGGGAAGACAGGTTCTGCTGGGCCGCAGAAGGGATGCAGGGGGGTGCAGTCACTCCCCGCCTGCAAGGAATGGGGTGCCTGGCTTGCGGCAGAGCAGCCCGGTTCCCGGGCCTACGCAGTTGTAGGCCCCGAGCACCTCGGGCACCGAGGCCCAGGTCCGGCTGCGTGCCGGGCAGGGGTGAAACAGGCATCGCTTGGGTGGGGAGGAGGGAGCCCTCTTCCCTGTTCCCAGGACACGTGGCGCTTTCTGTCCCAGGACTGGGAAGAAGTCAGGCGGCCTGCGTGTCCTGGATTGCGCAGCCGGGGTGCAGCCCCTGGAATGGGGGGGGGGGGCACAAGCACTGTCCCAGCCGTTGGGCTCCCACCCCAGCCCCCTAGTCCACGGGTTCCGGCCAGCCAGTCTATTTGAGCTTTGAAATGCGATCCCCGGGCCACTTGGGTTTCCAGCTAATGACCCGAGCTCTGGTTTCGGGTGGGGGAACTGTCCCCGGAGGAGAGGATGGCTCCCCCAGCTCCACGCCAGCCAACCCCGCCACGGAGGCACTCCTCCCACAGCGCCGCGGCGGGCCGAAGGGCAGCCCCCTGCCCCTCCCAGGCCCCCAAAGCGTCAAGGACACCCCAGGCACGGAACTGACACTCGTGCGTGAACTTCCTTCCTGCCATTTTTGCCCGTGGCAGTCTTCACCCCAGTCCCCACAGCCGGCATCTTGGACGTAACTTTTTATTTTTGCTTTTATGCCGGCACCGGGCACCCTTCGCTTCTGTAGAAGCTCAGAGAGTCTCCCTATGGCAGTCTCCCCGCCCCCTGACCCCCATCCCAGGCACTGAGCCGGAGTGTGAGCTTGTGCCGCCCGTGTGCCTGCTCCGTCGTGCCCCCATCACCCCACCAACACCCAGCCTTTCCCCCGGCGCCCAGAAATCATACACAAAAGTTTGTTACTGTGTATATATGCAGATTGGAGTGGAGGGGGGGACCCTACAATTGTCCTCAGATTCTCAGCCATGTGTGAGCCCAACTAAATTAAGACCCACTCAGTGCTCTAGAGACACAGAGAAAAGGGGGCGGGTTTGCGGGGGTTCCTAGAGACCTTTGTCTCGGTCAGGTCGAATTTAGCTTTAGGGACTAGCTCTATCTCCCTCACCTCCTCAAAGAACACCCTCCCTTTATGTATTTTGAAACTAAGCCTCCAGACCCTAAAGGCCCCAGGCATTGTCTAATTAGTTGACTAATTAATGATATTAACTTATTAACCAAATGATTAGGAACAGTCATTATCACCCCCAGTGAGTTCTGTGTTAATTTCCTGTTGTTGGAGCCACCCCACCGGACTATCACAGGCCATAAAAGGAAACCACTTTTCATAAAACAATTACTTTTTACTGCATTCCTCCCGACTCAAGATCTGGGGTGAGAGGAGCTGCAGAGGGGTCCCTTACTGGGGTCCCGGTTGGGGGTCCCCCCCCCCTCAGAGCCACCTCTCCATGCATCACGGTGACTTGCTGAGGTGGGCGGATTTCATCCTTGTTCCTCGGAAAGACTTTGATTTTCATTGAAGGCACACCTGGTGGCATCGGGAGTCTAAATTTGGGAAGGTAGACCTGTCCGTGGTGGAGCGGGAGAGCTGGGGGTCAGCGGGTCCCCTGAGCCTTTTCCTCTGGACAAAAATCAACACGGTGCAAACGGGGACCCCATTCAATGCAGATAATTCCCTTTATCTTTACTGCCCAGCAGAGCCTAGAAGCAAGTAGGCGCTTACCCGGAATGTGTGCTGGGGATGGATCTAACCCCTGAATCCCCCGGGGGGCTCGGGGACCCCCTGCCGGGGAAGGAGGAAGGTACAGCGGATGCATTTGAAAACGTCGCCTGCCTTTCTGCCAGACTTTTTCCTCTTTTGTTCCTTTCGCTTTTTATTCGGGCAAACATGGCAACTCACAAGCACATAAAGGAACGGCCCAGACACTGAGGAATGTTCTGGGGAGAGGGACTGGGTTCCTCTGTCCTTTTCTCCGAGAAAACAGGATGCCAGGGGAAGCCCCTGGCCACCCAAGGCCGGCCTCCATAAATCCCTCTTGGTCGGCCTCGGCGACTGCGGGATGGATTTCTTCCTGGTGTCAAGGCAAGATTGATTCCAAACCCGACCATGGGAGCTGAGGCCAGCTCCTCTTCACAGATCCCCCTCCCCAAATCAAGGAACCCCCCACCAGCCTGTGTTCTGAACTTCCCCCCAAGGCTGGCTCACAAGTACACCCCAAGCAAAGTGTGGGTGCTGAGGCCCGTGCTTGGCGACAGCCTGTGCCTGCTTCAGGGAGCCCAGGACATGGTGTTTTTTCTCTATTTGTTGATCCACAGGTCACTTCTGCGCTGGTTTTATTTGACATGAAAGGCCTTATTTTTTTCTTGATATATCTTGGTTTCTGAGTTGGCGCAGAAACCTAGTCATGTGAGACAGCTCAAACAGAAAGAGGGAACTACAGTTGATTAAAACTAACTCTTGGTTCCTCCTGGTTTAAAAAAAAAAAAAAAAAAAAAATCAAGCTACCTGTTTTGCAGAGCTCCGGGAAGGGAGGTGAATAAAAGCAACTTAATGACACTGGTCTCCCCAGCCTTTGCTTGGCGTTCCTTTGCCGCCATCTGCTGGTTCTCTGGGGAAGTGCATGGGGGCTTTCCCAAGACTTGGGGAGTCTGAGGTTCCCTCTTGCGCTCATCATCCATCCACCCACCCATCATTCATTCATGCACTCCTTCATTCGGCGAAAGTAATAACCGCTGAGATGTGTCTTGTTCTCACGAGACTTGCATTCCAGTGAAGCAGGCTTCAAGGCCGTCCCCTGAAAGTCAGGTTCGGAAGCAGCAAGGTGGCAGAGGGAAGAGCCCCGTCCAGCCTGCCACCTGTTTGCATGTGGTCTGTAAGCTAGGAAACGGTTTTTTACATTTGTAAGTAATTGGGGGAAAAAAATCAAATGACATGTGAAAATGACTTGATATTCCCATTTTAGTGTTCATGTTGGAATCCAATCATACCTACTCGTGGGCATATTATCTAGGGCATCGTAATCCCTATAATATCAGAGTGAGTTATTCCAACAAAAACTGATTGACCTGCACAATCGTAAATATTTATTATCTTGCCTTTTGCAGAAAAAGTTTGCCGACCCCACGTCTGAAGGAAGGGGTGGTGACTAGGCCCATTTTTGAAAAAATGGAAAATTGGGTTACAAATCCCAAGAAAATCTGGGGTCTGGTTCCTGGTTCCTGCTTCTTTGGATGGGGTGGCAAAAAAAAAAAAGAAAAAGACAGCCTAGGGGCCGAGTCACTTGAAGGCTGGCCTCTTACTGGGTTAAATGAGGCTCAAAATAATCATTTTAAAACTTGCTTTTGAAATAGAAATGAGCTACAGCACATGAAGGCATCCGGCACATGAAGGCATCCAGCACGTAGTGGGTCCTCAGGAAAATAGCCGTTCATTTGCAGAAGTCACGCTCCCCAGGGCAGAAACACAGAGGCTTGGAGAAAGGGCTGTAAGATGTCGGTAGTTCCTGTTTAAAATGACTCCACCCAAGTTCAAAAAGAACAGATTGTGGGAGTCAAAGCAGGGTGCGCGGTGGTGGGGTGGGGGCCGGTGCAGACCCAAGGTGACACCAGCTTTGTTGCCGGTTCCACTCCAAATGCCCGAGGAGCCGGAAGCCTGAGGCTGCGGGACAAAGGCCGCGCCTGGCCGTGAATGACTTTTTTTTTGTGATTTGCTTTTCTTTGGGCTGAATGGGGGAGACGTAAGGTCATGTTTATTCCTTTCGAATGCTCATAGCAATTCCACACACAAAGGAGGCGGCAGCAATTTCTCTCTCTCTTTCTCTCCCCCTCTCTCTCTCTTTTCCTATCCCAGAGCACACCGTCACTCTGAGGGTCAAGGGAGGAAACCGAGGCTTGGAGAACGGAAGCAATTTGCCCAGGGTTCGGCATCCAGGGCAAGACTTAATCACAAAGCTCTCCGGACTCCCGGTCCGTGCCCTTTCCATAACAAAGCCTTGCCTCTCTCTCGGCTAGGGCCCACGCCGAAGTGAGAGTCGCCTTATTTATCCTTTGGAAGCCCCAGGATTTACGGAACCCCCGTCGGAGCTGAAAGTGGAGGCAATTACCCAGATAATTTGGGTAAACGTCCGGGTTGTGCTGTGAGTGCTTTAACGTCCGTGTCTGAGTTATTGGGAGTAATTGTTCCCACTCCTCCTCCTCTTTGTGCCGGGAGAGGCGGGTCTCCCCTGACAGCCCCTGTTGGTTTTGTCCGGGCTGAACAAGGCCCAGAGCGAAGGAGAAAAGGCCCGAACAAAACCCCAGGGAGAGAGGCGGCGGGGCAGACTCGCGAGGGCCAAGCCACTTTGTGTCGGAGGTCAATAACCTTTGTGTTTCCATCAAAACCCCATCCGGGAGGCACACTCGACCCCTCGCAGGCCTTAGTCCCAACATGCGAAACATCAAAGTCTCAATAGTGTGTGTGTGTGTACAGGGGCGGGCAAAAGTAGGTTTACAGTGGTACTACAGAGCAAGAATGCCGTCGTTCATACACAGTAATACGAGAATGCATGGTGTCGTGTGCTCGCAACTGTAAGCCTACGTTTGCCCCACCCCTGTTGGTACGTGCAGGCGTGCGGGCGTGCAAAAACTAAGCAGATCAAGGAGGATTTAAAAAACAAAAAAAAACAAAACAAAGCTGGAAAATAGGTCTTCTCTGATCCCTCAGAAAGAGAGTGAGTTTTGCAGTCAGATACTCGTGTTCCCTCCCCTCCCCCACACAGCCGTGCTTCCAGTTTGCTTAGGAAAACCTGTGAATCTGGAGAGTTCAGCTGCGGGACCCCCCCCCCCACCCCCACTCTGGAAACTGGGCTGACCGCGATCCGTGCTCTGCAGGGCTGTGGGGAGAGTGCGGAGATCCAGCCCAGAGCCCGGGACCTGGCCGGCACCCGTGAGTCTGACGCACGCCTGCTATTACTGTCATCCGCGGGGCCTGCGACCCCATCTGCTAAAACGAACGCCATCACAGGCGCGTCCAGAAACAAGGCAACTCGCCCTGGACCTCCCAGCCCGTTTCTTTCCTGGCTGGTACGCACCACGGCCAAACAGGAAGGCCGGTGCCCCACCGGCCCCCGAACAATGGGAAATCCATGCATTAAAGTTTTATAGACTGCGGTAGCCTGGTTCAAAAGGAGCAGGCTCTGGGGAAACGCCAGCAACGGGTGTCCAGTGTGACACCGAGTAGAACCAGGAGCCCTGAGTACGTAAGCTCCTGGCCTCTGTTCTTATTTATTTCCTGCGCCTGCTCCGCCAGTCGGGGCAGCAGGGGGGTGGGCGGGCTTTAGTCGTGGTCCGAGGTGAGGAAATAGAGGCCCGGGAGGGTCAAGGTGTCACGCCAGGACCTGAAGCCATTTCAGAGCCAGAGAATTCAGTGGGCAGAGAAACAAAACCAGCTCAGCAAAGCAAGCAAAGGGGAGTATAAAAACGTGCCTTGAAAGTCGAAATACTTGCCGTGACCATAAAAATCAAATAGGTGTGCTCTACCCTAACCGTGCATTGGATTCACAGGGGGAGCTTTTAAAGCCTCGCGATACTTGGGCTTCACCCCCCAAACTGGTTCAGAGTGTGGGAGGCAGGGCCTGGCCTCAGTATTTTTTTTTAATTTAATTTATTATTATTTTTACTTTAAAGATTTTATTTATTTATTTTAGACGGGGGAGTGAGGGTGAAAGAGGGAAACATCAATGAGCGGTTGCCTCTCGTGCGCCCCCTACTGGGGACCTGACCTGGCCAGCAACCCAGGCATGTGTCCTGACTGGGAATCGAACCGGGGACCCTTCAGTTGGGGCAGGCTGGCACTCAATCCACTGAGCCACACCAGCCAGGGCCAGCTTTTTCTTTTTTCTTTTCTTTTCTTTTCTTTTCTTTTCTTTTCTTTTCTTTTCTTTTCTTTTCTTTTCTTTTCTTTTCTTTTCTTTTCACTCTCCACATGATTCCAGAGAACAATGAAATCATTTGGAGCTACTGAGCGGCCCGTAGGGTACTCTCAATCTCATTGGTAAGTCAGGTTTAGGAGTGAAAAAAGAAAACAAATATTTTCTCCACTATGAATCAAAAGAGGCTTTAGAAAGAGCATGAAAGAAGACCCCTAGCCCTGAAGTCTGGGTGGTTAGGTTTCCTCCCCGGGAGCCAGCATCCGCGGGTCCCTGCTGCCCGGAGACCACGTGAGGAATTTGCACCCCTGGTGGGGTGCAGACAAGCACTTTCCTGGGGGACGGCCCGTGGTTTTCACCCAAGTCTCAGAGTCAGCGGAGAGTCTGCCCTTCTCGCCAAAAATGTGAGAGCCACTCCTCCAAGGTTCAGTCAGACTGAGCGTGTCCCAGGAAAGGGGCTGTGGGGGCTCAAGCCGAATCTCCTGTCGCTCAACCCGCGGCTGTCACGTCCGACCCTGGGCCAAGGTCGTGGCCTTATCTTCTTTGAGTCTCCTGGCTTCCACTGACCCTGGGGACCCGGCCTCCTGGGAGCCTCGTTCTTTCCTTGGTTCCCATGACCCTCTGGCCCTCCGGTCCTCCCCCGGCCTCTCTGGCCACCTCCTGACCCCATGCACCTGCAGGTTCCTCCTCTCCATCCATCCCTTACAGGGGGCAGCCTCTTGGTTGCCGTCTCCTGGCCTCCTCTCCTTTCAGTAAACACGTGCTGCTCGTTCCCAGCGCTCCCTCATCGCCAACACATTGGCTGTTTCAGACTCACTGCTTCTCCGGGGAAAATCTTTCTTGTGATCCCAGGTCCATGGACCTCCCTGGTGTCTCTGCCTAGACATTTGAGTCACACCTGAAAGGCAGGATGGTCTACCTGAGTGCATTGTCCATTCTCCCCCCGCCAAAACCTGAGCACCTCCATTTCTGCATTTTCTGTATCATTGGCTGATATCTGTCCATCCGTCCATCCCTCCATCCTTCCTTCCCTCCCTCCATCCATCCATCCATCCCTCCATCCCTCCCTCCATCCATCCACCCACCCATCCATCCACCCATCCATCCATCCACCCATCCATCCATCCATCCATCCATCCACCCATCCATCCATCCAACAACTACCTCCTGAACCCCTCCTCTGTGTCAGGCATTATGCTATATGTTAGGGTACAGAGATGCCCAAAATAGATACATCTCTGTTCTCATGGAATTTACGTTCTATAGGAAGAGACGGTCCCTAAGCAAGAACACACACACGCACACACGCACATAAACTCACCTATCGTGAGAACTTCTCTGAAAGGAGAAAATGAAGTTTCAGGCAAAAGAGACGGACTTGGACACTGATGCACAAAGGTGCTGGTGACAAATGTGTCCGTCAGGAACCCGAGAGTAACTTGGACACTTTAGGACGATGTAGGAAGGTTTCCTCAGGGAAACGTCACTAGGACTGGGGCGTGAATGACAAATTGGGGTTGGCCTGGGGATGAGCAGACGCATGTTTATGGGAAGGTCATCAGGTGGCCAGCGGATTCCCAGGGAGAACGGAGGGAGGAGTCACCCATCCCATCCAGGCATCCTGGAGAGACACAGCCCTGTTAAAGGAGCCCGAGAAACCAGATATGAGCCCAAAACAAGAGGGGGAAATGGGCTGCAGCCAGATAGGTAGCATTATCATAGCTACAGAAAGATGGGATGAAGTTCATCTATTTATTCAATACGTATTTATTAGGTGTACTGTATGCCTTGCTCTGCTACTCATGGGGCGCATGCATACTCGGCTCCTGTTTAGGGGAAGGAATATTACCCATCTCCCACCCCCCACCAGGAGTTCTTAACCTTTTTGAGCCATACACCCCCGGTGAAGCTAAAGGGTCCCTTCTCAGATCATCGCTTTTATTTTTATTTTTTAAAGATTTTACTTATTTACTTTTAGAGAGAGGTGAAGGGAGGGAGAAAGAGGGGGAGAGAAATATGGATGTGTGAGAGAAACATCAATCGGTTGCTTCTTACGCCCCCTACTGGGGACCTGTTCCGTAACCCAGGCATGTGCCCTGACTGGGAATTGAACTGGCGACCCTCTCGTTCGCAGGCTGGCATTCAACCCCCTGAGTCCCATCAGCCAGGGCAGATCTGAATGTTAAAAATGAGTGAATTTAAATTGTGGTTTTAAATTACTAGGGATTACATTGGTGATTCTCTATGTCAGAGGTCTGCAGACTTTCTATCTGCAAAGGTCCAGAGAGTCCATATTTCAGGCGCTGTGGAGTACGCAGTCGGCAGTGCAACCGCTCCACAACTCGGCTGTGCAAGCAGCCTTCGGGCAGCACGTGAACAAATAGGCATGACCATGTTCCAACAAAATTGCACGTACGGCCCTGGCTGGTGTGGCTCAGTGGACTGAGTACCAGCCTGCAAACTGAAAGGTCTCTGATTCCATTCCCAGTCAGGGCTCATGCCTGGGTTACTGGCCGGGTGCCCCCGTTGGGGCGTGTGAGAGGCAAGCAATCTGTGTATCTCTCACACATTGATGTTTCTCTCCCACTCTTTCTCCCTCCCTCTAAAAATAAATGAACAAAATCTTTAAAAAATGCCCTTAAAATTTTTTTTTCATAATCAGGGTGTCCACCCTGTGGCCTGCGGGCTGCATGAGGCCCAACACAAAATCGTAAACTTACTTAAAACGTAATGAGATTTTTTTTTGTGATTCCATGTCCCAACGGATTTAATGTGTGGCCCAAGGCACCTCTTCGTCCAGTGTGGCTGCCAAAAGTTCGGACACCCCTGGGAGACACTCAAGTTTAAATTTCATATGATGTTTACATGCCATGAGATGTTATTCTTCTTTGGACTTCTTCCAACCACTAAGAAACAGAAGGTAAGGACCATTCTGAGCTCAGAGGCCACCACAAACAGAAAACGGACGAACAAAGACCAGGTGATGGGCCGAGTTTGGCTCACAGGCTGCAGCCTGTCCTTCCTTGTTCTGGAAGAATCCCACGTTGAGGATGGAATGTGCCCTTTTCCGGTAACATTCCAAAAGCGTTATCACATCTCTGGAAGGTGGCATTGTGTGAAGGGATCTCAAGAATAATTAAATTGTGGGCTGTTTCTAGATGTTTTCGGCTGAATTGTGTCCCCTCTACCATTCCTAGGTTGGAGCTCGAAACCCCAGGACCTTACGCGTGACCGTATTTGGGGACAGGACTTTTAAGGAGGCGATGAAGTTGGAATGAGGTCATCGGGCCGGGCCTTCTTCCACTGGGACGGGTGTCCTTACAAGAAAAGGGGACTGGGACACAGACTCACACAGAAGAAGGACTCTGTGAGGACACTGGGAGAAGATGAACGTTTATTAGCCAAGAAGAGAGGCCTCAGGAAAAGCCAACCCTGCCAACTCCTTGACCTTGGACGTCTGGCCTTCAAAGCTACGAGACAATACATTTCTCTTGTTGAAGGCATGGGGTCTGTGGTCCTTTGTTCTGACAGCCCTGGAGGACTAACACTAAGTGCTGGGCGTGCTTGTCATACAGCATCATGCTTCCTCCTCCCAGTGGCCCGGGGGTGAGGCCAGCAGTGCTCTTTGCCCGGTGGGGAGACGAAAAATTGGAAGGGCAAGAAGGATTGTCCAAACCCACCCAGGTGAGAAGCAGATCAAAGTCCCAGAGTCATCGGTGTACTCTGCATCCCTGCGTGTCCCCTCTGGCGTGTCCCCAGAGGACCCCTGGGCGCTCCACAGGACGCGTGATTGCGATGGAAAGCCTCGGGCAGGAGAGACCTGCTGGCGGGGACAGGCGTCGTCCCTTAGGACTCCACGGCCGACCGTGTGTTCAGTGTGCTGAGTGCCCGGAGGCCGCAACAGGCACGGCCCTTCCCTCCCTTGGACCCTCGATTTTCATCACTGCGAAATGGGTACATGGGACCAGGGGCATTCCCAAGGCCCTTGGCAACAGTATCGTAGGACGAGTCAGGGGCCAGTGTCTTGCTCACTTCGCTTAGCTTCTTCTAGAAGCTTCCTTACGTTTCCTGCCCAACCGCTGGAGCTACTGTGTCTAACTGGCCGAAGGCCGCGAGGCATCTGAGGGAAAAAAGGAAGACACACATTTATAGGAGCCCCATAACCTCATCTGCTCTTTCCTCCGGGCGTCAAAGCCACCCCCGTCCCACTTCCTTTCGGGGCAGCAGCGCAGAAGGGACTGCGGAGGTCCCCTCCCTGGGCAGGAATGCCAGGACGCTTTGTTGACGGTTGCCAGCGCTGGCGCCCGCACGCGGGGGCGTCTTTGGCAGGAGGTTTAATGGGTTTTCCGTCTTCGGGGTGGTGGGTGCTTCCTCGACTCCACACCCTCTCTGGCCCGGGCTGGGACCCTGCGCTGGGCCGCCGGGCGGCCGGAGAACAATCCACCCTTTCTGGAAGCGCCCGCAGTCAATAGGAGCGGGAGGAAGTGCCAGGAGCAGGGGCGGGGGCAGATCCTGCTGAATCGGGGGGTGGGGGGGGTGGGGGGGGTGGGGGGGGTGGCAGCCGCAGAAGCTGGCGTTACAATGGCAGGGCCTTGCAATGGGGGCCTTGTTTCCCGTCCCTTGTCTGAGAGGCAGAAGAGAGGCTGGGCGCTGGGCGGAAACGGGGTGAGAATGCAGGGCCGTTGTCCTCGCGGGGGGGCTCCATCCAGCAGGCCCCGTGCCGCCCCGCCCCCTGGAGGCCCTTGAGGACCACTTCAGACAGAGCCCGTCTCCAGGGGTCAATGAACTGCAAGTGCAGGGCGGGCCAAAGCTCCCGCACTCCCTGGGGCTCCGGAGGGGTCGAGGTGCAGGGGTTTTGATCTTCTGCATGGTCCACTCCTTCTGTAAAATGTCCACTTTTTGTGTTGGGAAGGTCCCCCACCATCCCATCGAAGTCTCCAGACACGTGGTGTTTCAAGGAAGGAGCAGACTCAGAAATGACACGTGGCTGGTATTAGGGACAAATACCATTTTCTGAACGGAAGTGGCTCGGGACGCCGCTCAAGATGCGGTCTGCATCTTCACAGGGTCCCGGAGCCCCGGTATCCTCGCCCCGCCCCCCTTCAGCGCCCCAAACACCGGCAGTGAGGACGGGAGCCCTCGCGGAGGGAGCCAGTTTGGAGAAGTAGTTCTCCGTGGGAACAGCAACCTTACTCTGTTTATGCATAAAAGCACAGATATACATCCAGTCCACTTAGAAAGTCACCCAAGCGGTGGTGAACTCAGAATAAATACAATTTACAGATTGTGTATCATAGAATTGGAGACCTGAAGCCTCTATAATTTATTGACTCATGTTACCCCAATAAATTTGAAAGAAAGAAAAAAGAGAAGAGAAAAGAGAAGACAAGAAAAGAAAAAAAGACAAGAAAAGAAAAGAGAAAAGAAGAAAAGAGAAAAAGGCCTGGCTGAGGAGCTCTGTTGGTTAGGGCGTCATCCTGATACGACAAAGTTGAGGGTTCGATCTCTGGTCAGGGCACCTACAAGAAGCAATCCATGAACCCATAAATAAGGGGAACAACAGATCAATGTTCCTCTCTGTCTCCTTTCTCCTCACTTTCTCTAAAAAAAATCAATAAATAAAACTTTAAAAAGACACAGACACTTAATATCATGATCATCTGGGATGTTAACATTTCATGGGGTGGAGCCGCTGGGGAAGAACTGTCTGCAGAGGTTCCTCCCCCCGGGGTTCACTGATGCACTGTTGGGGGACCCTGGCTCAGCGGACGCAGATTCGGTTAGAGGGTCAGCCTCTGAGCTTTCCGGCTGTGTGTCCTGGGGCCAGTGACTCCACCTCTCTGAGCGCAGTGTTTTCGCACGAAAATCCTTATCTCATCTGCAGTGACTGGAACCGCACCTGGCATTTAGCAAACACTCACTTGGTCACTGTTTGTTTTCTCGATCGTTAGGAATGCAGAGGATCAGCCTTCTGTCTTTCGTGTGCCTGTGAGATGACGCTGGCTGGGCCCGCCAACCCTGAGTCCACCCCAGGAGCTCCATTCTCAGACCCCGGCTAAGGGAGGCAGCAGTTAGACCACTGGTTAACTCAGGCTTCTGGGCCGGGTGTGCGGGGCCCCAGGGACCCAGAGGGGAAGGACGCAGTGACGGCCTTCAAGCGCTACAGGCTGCCATTCTGCTCTGATTGTTTCTCATGCCTATTAAAAAAAAGGTTCTGGAAAGGCCTTCCTAGAAACCTACAGTTCTGTCTGTTATCGATCGATTGGTTTACTATGAGCACCGTCATCCTTAGGCAAGCCTGCCCTGTTCCCAACCCACGTTCTGGGAGAACTCTGCAGCCGCTCTTAGTTATATGAGGATCTACCAGAACCTTCCTAGGGGCAGACGACATGCTCAGTCCTTCAGAAATTTCCCCACGTAAACACCACTCCTTTCTGTCACGTACAGTCCCCATCTGCAGATGGGGAAGCGGGCTTGGACAAGGGATGCGACATCCTACAGCCGCACAGCTAGTCCCAGCAGGTGAGATGTGAATCCAGATTCCCCGCATTTCAAAGCTTTCTGCACAACACTGTCTCCCATAGACAGCCCCCCAGGTAAGTAGGATAATGGAAGTTAAAATAACTCACGTTTGCTGACGGCAGGAAGCTAGGACAGACGCTGGAGCACCACTTCAGACGGACGCCAAGGCTTCGGATGTCCCCTTGTGCCAGTATCGTGCTGAGCACGGATGGGCATTGTGGTATTTCACGATCACAGCCACCCCTTTATCCCCATTCTGCAGATGGAGAAACTGAGGCCCAAATGAATTTAAGCCCTTTGTCTAGGGTCACACACTAGGGAAGAGGGAGAGATATAGTTTGAATCTGAGCCTAACACCTAAATGTCTGCTTCTAACCATTTCACTGTGTCCAATCCATCCATTCATTCATCCATCCATCCATCCATCCATCCATTCATCCATCCATCCGTCCATCCATTCATTCATTCATCCATCCATCCATCCATCCATTCTTTTTTGTTCCACCCATTCATGCCTTCACTGATTGATTCCTGTATGTGCCCTGACCGGGAATTGAACCTGCAAAGTTGGTGCACTGGGACACAGCTCCAACTAACGCAGCCACCTGGCCAGGGCCATCCATTCTCTTCCATTGGAGCAAACCTGCCCTGAGGATTGGATAGACCGTGATTGCCGAAGCCTCTTCCTGTGGCGCGTTCTCTGAGGATTTTCATTCTTGGCTCCTGGTCGTCCCTCCACGTTCCCCTCGCCCTCCTAAGTGTGGCTGGACCGTGACGAGCCTGTTGTGAGCCAGAGGCTGTGGACACGCTGCTCCTTTGTCCATCTGGCCCTGAGAGGCTGGCCGGACCCGCAGGGCACGACTCGCTGGTCCTGTCAGCTGGACAAAACCCTCACCTCTCCAAGTCTCCGTTTCCTCACCAGTTCAAGCAGGGACCGTGACACTGGTCCCCGGGGGTGCTGTGACGGCAAAAGGAAATCGAGTGCATACAACGCTCCTGGGAAAATGGACGCAGGGGAGGCCCTCCCCTGGGAACAGAGGCCCGCTGCTGTTGACCTCACTGGAGCCTTGAGCAGGGCCAGCCGCAAGGGTGGCGGGGGCTGGGCTGGGCTGGGGCAGGCCCACCCCTCGGACCCCGTGTGTCTCTCGTGCTCTGAGGGTCATTTATTCACTCATTCGCTCACCCACATAATCACTTGCTCATTTATATATTCCCTCATTTATTCACTAACCAATCACGCACGCACTCATGTGCCGCCTCATTCGCTCACCCACACACTCAGTCATTGGCACACCCGTCCACTGATGTGTTCCTTCCACAGTGTTTAGTAAACCGCCCTTCATCCCTCTTACACGTTACACTTGGGGGCTCGGGCCGCCACGAACAAGATGGTCAAGGTCACGGCTCAGACTCTGGAGGGGCGGGGAGGGCCAAATCCAGGAAAAAACACGCTTGATAAATAGGGGTGGTGGTAAGTGCGATGAAGAAAGTAATCAGGCTGACGTGAGGAGACAGGGTGGGGACAGTGCCCTAGTCTGGTCTGGGACAGGGGTGCCCAACCCGCGGCCCGAGGGCCACCTGTGGCCCGGGGTGGCGAGGAATGCGGCCCAACACAAAATCATAAATTTACTTAACACCTTTTATTTTTTTTGCTCATCAGTTTTCATTAGTGTATTTAATGAAATAAATACGATTAGTGTATTCGTTTGTGTATTTAATGTGGGTCCCAATGAGACTCTTCTTCTTCCAGCGTGGCCCAGAGACGCCAGAAGGTTGGGCCGCCCCGCGCGGGGAGAGGTCCCGCGAGGCCCGGCCTCCCAGCGTCGGCCGCCGGCGCCGAGGGGAGGAGCTATCGTCGGCCTCAGCCCTCGGTCCGCCCCGCTCCCAATACCTCGGCTGCTTCACTCAGTAACGTGTGGTTCAGACTCAGTGTTGCTTTTTTTTTTTAATCTAAAGACGAAAGATTTAATAAAACAACCCACCAAAAAGAGCTTTGTATGAGCCCAGCATATTTTACTTTTAATAAAAATGCTATTGTTTTGTCATCGAAGTCACTTCTTTACACCATGAAGAACATTTTTTTTTTCCAAACCCATCCCCCCAACCCCCATCCGCCTTCATCGATTTAACACTTGCGAAGTCTGGCAAGCCGCTGTGCTGTGTTTTCTGGCCACGCCTCCATTGCATGCATAAGAAGAGATTTAATTTGCAACTTCCTTTGCAATTTTCTTTTCCTCTCGAAAGTCTTGTAATGTTCCCCTTAGCAATTTCAACTTGCAGATTCATTCCTCCAACATGAGTTCTAAGAAGCGGATGGGCAGGCGGGGAGATAAGCAAATTTTTTAAGGGTTGAGATACTTGTCACCCACCTGCCCTTTACAACCTCTCCCAGAAGGAGAATGCCCAAAGGGACCTTGTTCTTCTTTTCCTTTTTCCCTACTAAGACGGGGAGAGTTGAAGACTCTCCTCAGGGGCTCCCAGTCAGCCTGCTGGGGAGGCTTAATTAGGGCTAACGATGTCTTGTCTTCGCGAGGACTGCAAGACGCCACTGGGTCGGCCGCCCAGCCCAAGGAGGAAGACGCTGCCCCGGCGCTGAAATGCAACCACCTCTCTTTGTAAACAAGAGAAGAGGGTGGCTTTTTAACTGCCTGGGGATGGGCGCACCAGAGCCTTAGAAAAACAAAGCCGGGAGATCCTTCCAGCCAGACCCCCGGGGCCCAGCCCTGGCCAACCATTTCCTAATTTCTTCATGGGCTGCCTCGTGCCTTCAGGAATTTTCAAAGAGGAGAAAGCAAACATTTGTTTATTCATGCCTCTTGTTTCCTGAAGTCTTACATTGCCTCAAGGCCGAGGGATCGCCTCAGATCAATGAAATGCGCCTTTTAAACCCCACCAACCGAAAGGTCTTGGAGACGGAGGACTTGGTTGGAGAAATGGAGTTTAGGGGACAGGGGCCTTTTCAAACATATGCGTTTTGAAAAAGCTGGAATATAGTCAAATAGAAGGAACTCCCCCAGCCTAGCTAACCGGTTTCGACAATGACCTCAACTTTGGACAAAGACCTTTTTAGCCTTTGGGGGCGTCCCTCACCCCACATCTGAAAATTCACCCACGTTACATAATAAATGCAATTTTACGTAGCTAACTGGCTTGAGCTTCGGGAAGTTGACAAAAAGTTGCAGTTTGTTGACATTTAAGCATTCATTCATTTTAATTTGGCAAGTCTCCCCACCAGCCCCCAACCCCACCCCACCCCCGTCTCCCCGTCGTCCCCACCCGTGGGGAAACACCTGAGGAAAGGTGTCCCTTGTCCCCGATGGCTAGACTGGCCTTGTTCTAGGCAAGTAACAGGGCACCGGGGTCAATAAGAAGAGCCACTCCTCTCGTTCAAAACCTCTCTGACAACAGGGCTTTAGGTCTGGGGGCCCGGAGGGGGGATTGTCGAAAATTCAGTCCAGACTTTTCCTTACCAGTGGAGGAAAAGTCCAAGAACAATCTCTGCGTCGTGGGTTATGCCGAAGTCCTTGCCCTTGGCATTTTGTCAAGGGGTAACCATTGCACTGCGTCATACCGCTCGTGGATGTTGTTTCCCTTCCTCTAGTTTTTGCTGTTTTTTTTAAAGATTTTATTTATTTATTTTCAGAGAGGGAAGGGAGGGAGAAAGAGAGAGAGAAACATTAATGTGTGGTTGCTGGGGGCCGTGGCCTGCAACCCAGGCATGTGCCCTGACTGGGAATCGAACTTGCGACACTTTCGTTTGCAGCCGGCACTCAATCCACTGAGCTACGCCAGCAAGGTCTAGTTTTTGCTGTTTTTATGAACAAGTCCCTGTTATTTTTATTCCTCTTTTTTTTTCCCATAAAGAAACACAGGTTCAGAGAGTTGAAGTAACTCATCTGAGGTCACACAGCACCTGCCGGGTCTGCATGCAATCTCTGGTCCGACCCACCGGGTGATAAACTCTCGCTGACCTCAGCAGTGAAGAGCCCGGCCCCACGGGTTCAGAACCTCAGCGCCACTTGGAGACACACCTGTCGCTGATTCCATCGTCTCGTCTCCTCCGCGTCTTGGTGTTCCTGATAAGCAAGGATAATGGGAAAGGCTGTTCCCTCAGGGAATAGGTGAGAAAGCTGCTGATCATCAGCAGCGGCTTCCTTGGCTGTTAGTTATTTTTCGACCTCCATGGCTATTCTCACAAAGGAAGGTCAGGACGAGATCAGAAGGGGAATAAACCGGGAGAATGAGAGTGCGTGGAGGAGCCGGTGAGGTTGTAACAGCTCACGGTTCCGTCCCCAGCTCTTGGCCGACTCTCCTTCCGGCGCAGAGTAGGTGCTCAGGAAATCTATTGGTGGGGGACGTGAAACCCCCAGAGGAAGCGTGGGTTCCTGACCCACCCGGGGGTGCCACAGATGGGTCTGGGGGAAGGTCTATGAATTTCCAGGGGTGGGGGGCCACCTGCCGGCTGGGTTCTGAGCCCGTGCATTTTCCTGGGAGGAAAGGACCCTGGGTCTTCGATAGGCCTGTGATTCACAAAGATGTGGCGTGGCGCCTTCCCGCAGCCCTCGCCCACGGAATGTGCCTTCCTCCAAGCGTTTCCTCCAAGTGCAAAGTGAGGAGAGCCGTGGACCAGGGCTGCGTTTGGAAACAAAGTCTGGGTATGCTCAGATGTGTAATCAGATAGGCAGCTATGCGTCTGTGTGTGTACGCCCAGAAAAAAAATCTTCGTTTCTCAAGCCCTGTTCCACCGCTTTTATCTATTTATATATAAATATCACGCGCACCATCAAATTCATTTTCTTGCAAGAACAATTACGTAACAGCAACGAAAGACGCGTTGCATCAGCCCGATTTCATCCAAAAACGCGGGGTTCACGTCTCCGCTTTTCCTGTCCTTGCGTTCAGAACTTGGACCAAGCATCGGCCTCGTAGCGTGAACGCACTCATCACTTTTCATTGTTATTACTCAATATGATGCTTCCCCCGTTGCTGGGCAGATTTCACACCCATCATTTCCTTCGTTATGTAACAGTGCACGCCCTTATGTAATAACCCATGTACTGCGCGGGCTGTTGTGAGGATTGAGTTCATGGAAGCAGTGAGCTCGGAGCAGGGTTTTGGGCACATCCTAACTGCTCGGTAAAGGATGTTATTTTACTGTCACCCTCCCAAAGAGTTTATAAGGCAGGTGTTAGTGTCACCCTCACTTTACAGAGGAGAAAATGAAGGCACAGAAAAGGGAGGTCACTTGTCCTGGATCACACAGCTGTGAATAATTCCGAGCTCCTGGGTCCTCCGTCTGGTCTGGCTCCCACCTCACAGGACAAAGAATTTAGCCTTTGATCCCATTTGTTTGCCTGGAGATCAGAAAAGGATACTGGGATTTGTTTATGTAGTTCCTGACTCCAAAAGGCCTCTGGAGATGAGAGAGATTAGCTACTTAATTCCATTGTTGGGTTAGAGTATTGTCCTCCAAGGTCAAGGCTCTCCTGCTGACCCCGCCAGTTCTATGACCTCAGACGGTCATGTAAACTTCCCGCTGGAATCTGTCTCTTCATCTCTGAAATGGGAACTTTCTCCCCGGAGGGGGCTGTACTGGCACCAAGGGAACGCGATCTACCCTCATCCCCTCTCCTGTCCACCCATTCAGCGCCCCAGGATCCAGTCCATATCCCAGAAACTCCGTCCCTGCTTTCCTTCCCCCACCCCCCGCTTCCCCCATCTCCAGAAGCAACTCCATTTGTTCTCATCTGTAAATTCAAGACGACAACCCTGGCCAGAGGGTTTAATGGGAATTCAACCTATGATTCCTAGTCATCATTTTTGTTGTTGTTAGCCGGAGTCCTGTCCAACCAGAGAGCTAAGGCTCACCGAACCGGCCTGCTAAGGTTTGTGGTCTAGTAGCTGCCTTCTCTGACAATTTCCGGAATGTCGCCAACCAGCCCTGGCCCTGTCGCTCAGGGGATTGGAGCATCGTCCTGATGCCCCAAGGTTGGGGGTTTGATCCCCGGTCAGGGCACGTGCAAGAAGCAGCCAATGAGTGCATCAGTGTGTGGAACAACAAATTTGATCTCTTTCTTTCAAATAATAATAATTTTTAAAAACCCACCATTGTGACCACATCACCACATTTAAGTCCAATTCTGTTCTGGATTCAGGAGAATTTCTCTTGTGCCCAGTCAACCAGGCCACCCAGACGTCCAGTGCTCCTGGAGGCCGCCAGATGGCTCTCCCGAGAGGCCCGGCTGGCTTGGAGTCCCCGGCCCTTCATCCACACGTTTCCTCCCCTGGGAAGCAATGTCTGTCCTGTTGGGGACGTTTCAAGCCCCCTAAGCCTCTCCGCGTCTCTGAACCTCAGGCCTGGGAGTTCCCTGGGAGCTACTCCCAGTGCACTTTCTGGGTTTCTCTCGAGTTCTCCCTGGGCGTGCATTTTTCTGGGCACCGACTGCCTGCTGATTTGGGGTGCTTTCTGAGTTCCCACGGGGTGCCCGTGCAGAGAGGCCTGCAGCTAGCTGACCTTGCCCCTCACCGACCTTTCAGAGACCAAATCAAGATGGAATCCAAACACCGAAACCTCAGAAGCCGGTTGAGCTGTTCGGTGGAAGACAAGCCCCGACTGGCCCTGTTCCGGGTGTTTCCAGCATTCCAGCTGATAAGGACCAGCTCGAGCAGCCCGCCCAGGAGGCACAGTGGTGGAAGGTGTACCAGTGACTAGGTATGGGGCATTTTCCAGAAGCTTCATTCACCACAGCGTCCCAGGGCTGGCAGCCCCCAGACCCCCTTGCACAGAGGAAGATGCTGAGGCTCAGAGTGGTTAAGGAACGTATCCAAGACCGCTCACGTGTGGGCGCACGCCCAGAACGTGCCGCATGCCCCACGGGCTCCAACTTTTCTGCTCATTCGTTCTCTGGGTGACTGCCTCCCCCACAAACTGTCCTATATTTCAAATCAGCTGTTGGAAACCAGGATTTTTAGGAAACGCCTGTTTATCTTTTAATGGTTCTGAAGTAAACAGGTCCCACACTGTTTGTGGATGAGAAGGACCTGGGGACGGTGGTTGTCACCAAGCTTCCTAGACATTGTTGACGAATGGGCAGCCAGTCTGGAGAGACCTGGCAGGTTTGGAGAAAAAGGTCCTGGGTGATTCACGGTCGCTGATGGTTGGCTTGCCTTGGACAAATACAAGCTCAGAACCCCTGAGAAGCGGTTCATTTGGGAACTACGGATGCACATGTCTCCACACCGCCATGGCCACGGCCACGTTCAATAAGAAGGCCCTCTAGATTTTTTTTTTTTAATGGCAATGCAGCCAATTTTGCCAAGACCCAAAGTTGAATGGAAGAGCGGTGGGTTCAGGGCCCGGTGGGGACAAACCACGGGAGGCTGGCTCCAGGGTGTCTGGGAAATAAGTCCCAAGCAGGCACGAAAGTTCATGTGTGTGTGTCCCTGAGTTATTCAAGGATGAATTTCTTTAGCTGTGGCCCAATGCATTTTTTTTAAAATAACTAAACAACATGTAGAGATTTATTTATTTTATTTTTTTATTTTTAAAGATTTTATTTATTTATTTTTAGAGAGGGAAGGGAGTGAGAAAGAGAGAGAGAGAAACATCAATGTGTGGTTGCTGGAGGCCGCAGCCTGCAACCCAGGCATGTGCCCTGACTGGGAATCGAACCTGCGACACTTTGGTTTGCAGCCCTTGCTCAATCCACTGAGCTACACCAGCCAGGGTGAGATTTATTTTTTATTTTTTAATTTTTTTAAATTTTATTTGTTGTTCAAGTACAGTTTTCTGCCTTTGACTCCCATCCCAGCCCACCCCAGATTTTTTGTTTTGTGTTTTATTTATATATTTTTTGTTGTTTGTTTTGCCATGTAAAAAATATTCACCATCATTGGACACTTTTTTTTAAGATTTAAAAACAGTTGTATTTATTTTTAGAGACAGGGGAAGGGGAAAAAAAAGAGGCAAAGAAACATCAATGTGAGAGAGAAACATCAATCGGTTGTCTCTCTCATGCTGGCCTGCAACCCAGGCGTGCGCCCTGACCGGGACTCGAACTGGAGACCTTTTGGTTTGTGGGACGATGCCCAACCCACGGAGCCACATCAGTCAGGGCTAGACACTTTTCAAACTACATTTGTTAATTGCAAAATTAATCCATGTCTTATAGTTAAAAAAATACACCTACCCCCACCCCAGGAAGGCCTTTAGTACTCCGTATCTCAGTTCTCTAAGAGTAACAGTTGTGTGTGTGTGTGTGTTTCAGGGGATGCTTTTGAAAAATCAGGTGAACTGTCTTGCATATCAAATTTTGCAAAGGTACAAATGCTTTCAAGGCTGAGACACACAAACAGAAAAGAAGTCTAGACCCTTTTTCTGGGGCATTTGAAGAAGAAGTTGCTTACATATCCACACCCCCGCCCCCCGTTACTTAAAAAAAATAACTCCTAACATATATCAAATACCTACTATGTGCTAGGTACTGTAAGTGCTTCTTATTCTACTTTTTCCTTCTCACAAGCCTATTGTTATCTGCCAGTACACAGAGCAGGAAACTGAGGCTCAGTGAGGCGGACACATTTTCTCAGGAAGCCTTCGCTAGGAAGTGGCTGATCTGAAAATGCAGCACCAGGAATCTGCCTTCCGGAGTGACTCACCTCCTGCCTGACCTGTCCAGGCCGATGTTTCTCAGTCTCGGTGCGACTGGAGTTTTGGACCAGATGATCCTTTGTGGAGACACTGTCCTGTGCACCACAGGAGGTCTAGCGGCATCTCTGGTCTCTACCAGCTAGAGGCCAGAAGGAACACTCATGTACTTCCGCTCGGGACAACCAAAACCTTGTGCAGAACTGCAGAATGTCCCCTGCTTGAGGGGAAGCTCCCCCTTTCACCAAAACAAGAGCTGCTCCTCTAGGCTAACCTTGTGTCCCCAAACTGGGGTCCGAATATTCTCAGCTGGGATGTACCTGTAACTGAAGGGCTCTTGACTGAGACCTGAGTTTCTTACTCTCCTTTTGCCGTCTCCAGAAACTCTGGAACCACCGAGGTGGGGGTGGGGTGGGTGGGGTGTGTGTCCCGCTTCCCTGTAATCCAGCAAAGCACCTGAGTTCTAGTTTTGTCTTTGCCGCACTCACTCTCTGGGTTTAAGGCCGCGGCGTGTCCTTGCCTGACCCCTCCCCACCTTGGCTAGACCCAGGGAGGGCCTCAGAGGAAAGGGCTCTGTGATTGACCTTCCTTACATGTCTTTGGCCCCAAAACCAAGTGCGGGGCCTGGCACAGAACAGCTATAAATACCTGCTCGGTAAATGGGAAGCAAGATACGAGGTAGCCGGTGAAGGCATCTAAACAGGAGGTGAGGGAAGAGAGTTTTCTCTTTCACCTGCCTATATTGGCGTACTCTTTGAATTGGCTGGGGGGGGCGGGGGGGGGAAGCAAGGATGAGCTACTTTTAGAATGTAAAAATATGCTGAAATGCTCAATGAGGCAGAATACACAGTATGCTCCCAAATTAATTTTTTAAAAACTATCTCTGGGAAGACATGAGGAAAAAAAGAGCAAAATATCATCAGGGTCACCCCCTGGGTTTATTTTTCATTTTGGGCTCTCGGGAGTTCTCAGAGGCGCCCGCACCCCCTCTGGAACGGGGGGGGGCACCCTGCCTCGTACCTGGGCCCACTGGCTGTGTGACCTTGGGCCAGCGAGCTCACCTTCTAAGCTTTGGTTTGTTCATCTGCAAAGGGATATAATAGCAGAAATGTTGTCATGGTGAAGATTTGGAACAATTAAAAGAGATAGGGATGTCAGCCAGCCCCGGCTGGTGTGGCTCAGTGGATTGAGTGCTGGCCTGCCAACCAAAGGGTCACGGGTTTGATTCCCAATCAGGGCACATGCCTGGGTAGCGGGCCAGATGCCCTGTAGGGGGTGCATGAGAGGCAGCCACACACTGATGTCTCTCTCCCTCTCTTTCTCCCTCCCTTTCCCTCTGTCCAAAAATAAATAAATAAAATCTTTTTTTTTAAAGGATGTCAACCAAAGCACTTTAATAAAGTTCCAATAAATGGCAGGAATTATTTTTCATCAAACACATATTCTTTCTTTTTAACGTGAAAAGATGATCAAAGCCAACCAACGTTACTTTTAAAAACTCCTGAAGGCGTGTTTTTAGACCTGTCCCCTTGTCCCCCTCCACGCACCCTCCACGCACCCTCCTCGCCCCCACGGCTAGGACAGTCGGGCCAGGGGTGCCTGCCCAGGCCCCTAAGAAGCCAGGGACGAGCACAGTGGAGCTGCGCGGCTCCAAGTTCAGGGCCAACTGCCCCGAACCCAGAGCCTCCACGGAAACACCAGCCTGAGCTCACAGAGGAGCCTGCGGCGCGGGGAATCCCTCCGCGGGCAAAAAGCTCCAGTGGACTCCCTCGCTCTCCTCCAGGTCAGTCGGTGACATTCTGTGTCCCCAGTCTTTTGGCTCAGGCTGATACGGAATTTGCTGTTCCCAGCAGCCAACCCTCCTTGCTTAAAGGTCAGAGCCACCCTCCTGAGATTTGGGTCCTTTCAGCCCCTTTAAGGGTGAGGACATTGAGCACGTAGGTCACCAGCTGGTCCAAGGTGCAGCAGGTATGAGTTGAGTTCCGACGTCATTTGCCTCCATTCAGGATGACTGGACGTGGCTTGTGGCCCGGCGTGACCGGGGGACCTTGCCGCCAAGCACAGGGGGGCCCGGGGACCCGCTGGAGAGCCTCACGCAGGAGGGTGTCCCGCGGGAGTCTGTACAGGGGCGATCCTCACCCTGCCGCCCCCGCCTCCCCATCGGCGCGATCTTCACAAATGGCTTCCTCCGCTGTTTCCCGGGTCCTCGGCCTCTGCGGCTGCTCCCGTGGCCTCAGACCAGGCCTCCCCGGCCTGTCTCGGCCGAATCACTCCAGCGGCCCCTGATCGGCTCCGCTTGTTTCTTCCGAACCGATCCAGTCCCCCTCGCTCCGGATCTCTCAGGGGCTCCCCTCCGCCTCTGTGTGAACTTTCTACCGTTGCTTTTGAGCAGCTTCTGCGGTGGCCTCTGTGTTCTGTGATCACATCTCGTCTCCCCGCTCCAGGGCAGCCCACACCCCATGGCCCAGCCCCCCCCACCAAATTCCCCAACAACTCCCCCCGCCCCCCCAGCCCCCCCCCCCGACTCCCCCTGCCTCCCCCCCGCCACACCCCAGCCCTCCCCGGCCAGGGCCTGCCCCGCCGGCCCCTGGGACAGGCTCAGTGTCCCCCCATCTCTGGATGAATCTGACTTTTCCCTTTGTTCTCACGGGGGGTGCGTGTCTTCAAGGTAGTGTTCGAGCCCTTCGAGATTGTCCCCTCGTGGGAGCTACGGGACACCGTGGGGCCTGCTGGTCGACTCCTCCCCCTCCGGATTTTAATCTCGGAGGACAGAAAACGTGTCTTCCTCATCCACGGAGCTTCAGCCTTTAGCTCTGGACCTGGAGCGCAGCGCCTTGTTCCCGGTGTCTGATTGCATTGATTGAAAAGACTGGTGAGGTTCTCCGAGTCTCACAGCTGGGCGACTGGCGAGGAAGCCCCACGCATCCAACGCACCTCTGAGGGGCTGCAAGGACCGCCCTCTGCCGGCTGCATCCGGGCTTCCGTTTTGTAACACGTGTTTTGTTTTTGCGCCTAGGATGTGCCCGGTGTAACGGATACTTAGAGAGGGAACATAGGTGGGCGGGCCACCCTAAAGTCTCCCCGCACTACCCCCCTCCAGGAACCCCTACCCTGGCCTTTGGGATAATCATTTTCTGCTTTTTTAAAAAATATATTTTTATTTTTTTATCCTCACCCAAGGGCGTGGTTATTGATTTTAGAGAGAGACGAAGGGAAGGAGAGAGAGAGAGGAGAGAAATATCGATCAGGTGCCTCTTGTTTGTGCCCTGACTGAGGACTGAACCTGCAAAGTAGGCATATGCCCTGGCCGGGAATCGAACTGGGGACCTTTTGGTTTACAGGACGGCACTACAACCTGCTGAGCCATACTGGTCAAGACCTTTTTTTTTCATCTTTTTTATTATCTTACTCTCTATGTAAGCCTCCCTAAGCGATACAGCTTAAAAGTGCCTCCTTGGCTTTTGACTTTTATATCAATGGAATCATGCCTTGTGAGACTTGGGCCCGACTTCTTCCCCTCAGCTCGTCACCTGTGAGACTGGTCAGAGGGGTGGCTGCGTGTCCTCTGACTTCACTGCCGCGTAGGTCCTTGTATGGGTTTGTCACCATGTCCCTGTCGCGCTGTGGGTGGGCTCTGGGGCCATTTCCTTCTGGAGCTTCCGTGCAAGTGACGTGGGGACCACATCCTTGGCTATGTCCCCTGATGCATGCGCACCTGAGTGTCTCTCCGGAACGACCCCCGAAATGGGACTGCTGGGGTGCAGGATGCATTATGTCCAACACGCCATCCCCTAAAATGGTCGTTTGCCCTTGGTCTCCTGGGTAAGATGACCTCAATCTTGCAAAAAACAAAACAAAACAAAAAAAAAAACGTGTGTTATGAAGAGGCAAAAAAGTAAAGGAGGAAGAGAAAGAAGGCTTCTAGTCCACAATTTCAAGTTGCCCCAGGGTTTGCCCTTGACTTGGCCGGACAGGGGAGCAGGAGTCGAGGGGCCCCGTCTCTGATCCCGTCTCGGGGAGCCTGGGACGGCATCTGGGCTTCTTGGGTGATTCTGCCCGGAAACGTCTTCCCAGCCGAGGGCCCTGGTGCTGTCCCCCCACCCCCCGGGCGGCTCCAGAACGGGAGGGGGAGGCTCTCCTGGGCAGGGGTGGGGGGGCAGAAGCAGGGCCCCTAGACTGCCTTTGGGTTCCCACTTTTCTCCCACAAGACAGGGCTCCCCAACTGCTCCCTGGGTTGTACCTGATCATTGGCCCCGGATGGAAATAGCTTCTGCTCCCTTTCTAATTGTGAGGATGGCTTTGACACCCTCAGGAAGAAAAACATGAGGATTCTAAGTATAAAAAGGAAAATCAAAATGATCGCCATGTAGTCCTGACCGGAGTGGCTCAGGGGGTTAGGCGTTGCCCCTCAAAGCAAAAGGTTGCCTGTTCGATTCCCAGTCAGGGCACATGCCCGGGTTGTGGGCCAGGTCCCAGTTGAGAGGATGAGAAAGGCAGCCCAATTGATGTAGCTCTCCCTTTCTCCCTCCCTTCCCCTCTCTCTCTGAAAATAAATGAATACAACCTGTAACAAAAATCACCATTTAGAAATAGGTATGTGTATATGTGTGTACAAACGTGTTTGTTTGTGTCTGTGTATACCTCTGTATACACACATACTGTATACGCAGTGTTGGTGGAATTTGCAGGTGGGCGGTATATTACATACTAGAGATAACTTTCCTGCGATCGGGTAAGAGAATATCCTTGCTCTTAGGAGATACATGCTGATGTCTGCAACTTCCGTTCAAAGGGTTCTGCAAAAATAACACTCAAAACATGTACAGATACATGTAGGTGTGGATATAAACACAGGCATAATTATAGATATTAAGCAAATGTGGCAAAATGTCAGCAATGCCAAATCTAGCTAAAGGGATTATGGAAGTTCATTGTAGTATTCCCGCCATGCCATTTCTCTGTCAAATTTCAACATTTTCCCAGCTTTATGGAGCTGCAACTGACATAGAACAACATTGTATATGCTTAAGGCTCACAGTGCGATGGTTTGATACAGGAGTATGTTGCAAAGTCATCGCCACAATGAGGTCAGTTAATACATCTGTCCACCCCATCCCGTGATCACACTTCCTCTGTGTGGTGAGCACATTTGAGGTCTATTCTCTCTCTCTTTTTAAAGATTTTATTTATTTACTTTTAGAGAGGGAAGGGAGGGAGAAAGAGAGAGAGAGAGAGAGAAACATCAATGTGCGGTTGCTGGGGGCTGTGGCCTGCAACCCAGGCATGTGCCCTGACTGGGAATCGAACCTGCGATGCTTTGATTCGCAGCCCGCACTCAATCCACTGAGCTACGCCAGCCAGGGTGAGATCTACTCTCTTAGTGACTTTCACGTACATGACACAGGATCCGTAACTGTAATCACCATGCTGTGTGCTAGATCCCTAGACCCCTAGAACTTACTCATCGTACAGCTGGAAGTGTGGGCCCTTTAACCAGCACCTCCCCACGTCCCCACCCCAACTTCCTGGCAGCCACCGATCTACTCTCCGCTTCTATGAGTTCGGCTTTTTTAGACTGCCCACCTTTGAGTGAGCTCATACGATACCGGTCTCTCCCTGTCTGACTTATTTCACTTAGCACAGTGCCGTCAAGTTCCAGCCCTGCTGCGGATGGCAGAATTTCCTTGGTGGGCGAATGTTCCATTGCATGGAAACACCATGCTTGCTTTATGCCTTTCACACCTTGTGAATAATGCTGCAGAGAACACGGGGGTGTTGCTAGTCCACTTACCAGCTTCTGTGTTTGCCATAGCAGCTGTCCTAGCAGGTGTGAGGTGACTCTGTGGGTTTGCGTCGCCTTTCCCCAACAATTAGTGACATCGAGCATCTTTTCATGGACCTGCTGGCCGCCCAGATGTCTCCTCTGGAAAAGGTTCAGGTTCTCCGCCCATTCAGGTTCTCCGCCCATTTTCGAATCAGATTATTTGTTTTGTATTGAGTTCTTGTATACGTTCTTTATATATGTTGGCTATTAACCCCTTACTAGAAAATATGGTTTGCAAACACTCTATCGTATTCTGTAGGTTGTCCCCTTATTTTGTTGAACTGTTTTTTAAAATCAAAAGCTAAAAGTGACCTCTAAGCCCCACGATCCAAAGAGAACCACTGCTTGTATCTGCTGAGTCGCCTACCCAGCTCCTTGAGGTTCCCCACACGTGCGCACACATACATGCAATTTCACATGGATGGGGTTGTACTGTGCTTGCCGGCTCCCCACAATTGCTTTCTATTCAACAGTATATCATTGTTTTCTCTTCACGTCAGTGCCAAGGTCAAGGCCAGCCACACCATTCTTAGTGGCTGCTTAGCATCCTTGATGTGAGTCCTCTTTCATTCACTTAGCCAGTTCTCTTTGATTGGTGTTCCCCGTCGCTGGACTTTTCATTCCCCCCCATTTGCCACTATTGTAAACAACACTGCAGTGAACATCCTGTGCCTAGATCTTTGCTTCTGCCTCTAAATTCTTCAGTGGAGACAGTCACCGCTTTGCTTCACAAAGTTTTTCACTGTGTGCTTGCGGTTTTTCCATTTTTATTGAGATGTATTTTATTGCGTTTTACTGAGCTATAGAGGACATATCTCATTGTATTAGTTTCAGGGGTACAGCACAGTGATTTAGTACAGGTTTATGCTGGGAAATGCTCATCGCAAGAAGTTTAACAAACACCCATTACCTTCCATATGGTGTTTTTCTTGTGGATCCGCTCTCTCGCCGACTTCTGAATCTGCCACACAGTATTGTGAACTGAAGTCTGTGCTTAATCAATGACTACTTATTGATTTTGGATTTTCACTCTTTCCCCGAAGTGCTTTACTTGAGATTATCATGTTTAATTTTTACCACAGGTCATGGGGTACGTGTCGTCATTTATCCTTATTTGAAACATCGAGGAAACCGAGGCTTCGCAAGGTGAATGACTGATCCAAAGTCTCACAGCCAGTTCTATCTGTTGGATTCCAGAGGCCTGGGGCCCTTAAACAACTGGCTCTGCTTACAGCCAGACGTACCCGTGATTTTCTTTTCTGATCCAACCCAGCCAAGGCACAGCCCATAAAATTCCTAGGGCTCCGTCCCAAAGGGGCGTGGCCAGAACCGGGGTGGGGTGGCGAGGCTGGCAGCTTCTGCTGGAGCTCTGCTGCCCCCTCGTGGCAAGCCTGTTTCATTGCTGAGAATGGTCAGTCCCTTAGCTTGGGCGAGTTGTGGTTGAACTCACACCCTGAAGGCAACAAGAACACTAGCAATATAACACATATTAACGAAATGTCTTTAAGATATTTAGCTAGAGTTACATCCACTCTCTATTTATTTTTTAAAAAGATTTTATTTATTTATATTTTAGGGAGGGGGAGAGAGAAAGAGAGGGAGAGACACGTCAATGGATGGTTGCCTCTTGTGTGTCCCCCAGCACGGGGGACGTGGCCTCCAACCCAGGCATGTGCCCTGACCAGGAATCAAATCGATGACCTTTTGGTTCGCAGGCCAGCACTCAATCCACTGAGTCACAGCAGCCAGGGCCCAAAGCTTTTTAACACATTTTACACCACCACCACCGCCACCACCACCACCACCATCATGATCACTGTGTTTTCTGTTCTGTAGAATGGCAAAGTCACAAGAGCCTTGGCCTCAGGTGCCCTTGCCCTGGCTCACACAGTTCCTTCACCTGGCCCGCCCCCTCCTTCCCATCCCCAGGCCGTGAGTCCCGCAGCTCACTCGCTGCGAAGAGCGGCAGGCCGCATCTGAATCAGACAGAACCGGGTTCGAAGTCCACCTCTTCTAATTCCTAACTCTTCTGGCCTGTGTCCAACCCCGGACTTTCCCGAGCCTCACTTGTCTCATGCAGACGTTGGGCATCGTACGGCACAGGCCACGCAGCGCTGATGTGATCAGATTCGAGCACGGCATGCCTTCCGTTCTCGGTCACTGTGAATGGGTGCTCCAGTGACACTTTATCCTGTGAGGCTGGTCCTTGGGGGTGGGGGTGGGGTTCAAAGGGGATGGTGGAAGTACTCCCCTTGAATTTTCGCATCGTGAGCCTCCCTGTAGGTCAATCAGCACATGTATCTGAGGCCCAGCATAAGGCACCGCTTATCCCCAGAGATGAGGGAGTTCCCACAAAGCCCTGGGCTTCCAAGCAAGTATCTTCCCACACTCAGCACGGCCCACCCCCACAGTCTCAGGCGTCTCCAAGGGATGCAGCGGTGGGGACAGGCTGTGAAGGAGCCGCGACGTGGAGGGACAAGAGGCTCCACGCTGGGTTCTTATTTGGGAGAAGAAGTCCTTCTGGCACGAAAAATCTAGGTCCGCTCCATCTGTCTGGGGGACTCCTGGCCCCTGCGGCTGCTGGGTGCTGTCGATTCTTCCCAGCCTCATCCTGGGTGGGTGTTCCCCATCAAATGCACATGGGTGCCGCAGCCAGAAAGGCCGGGGCAGGAATTCTGGCTTCCCCACTTACTTGCCACGTGATTTTGGTCAAGTCCTCTTACCGACTTCCACATCCATAGAGAGGCACTTGCCTTGTGTGGCTGTTGCTTAAAGATTCAATGAAGCGATCTCTTTGCCGAGTGTGCTGAGACCAGCTGTTCTAGATATGTATAGATTTGGGGCACAATGCCTTAAAACGTAGTGCCTAAAACAATCCACGTTTATTTTGTTCACAGATATGTGACATGGCAAGGCTTGGTGAATGGAGACCGCTAGTCTCTGCCCAGCTCAGCACCAGCTGGGTTGACTCCAGTGCCGGGATCATCAGATGACTCACTCACTCACACGTCTGGTGGTTGGCTTCTTGGCTCTCGCCTGGTCCCTCGGCTGAGACCACCAGCTAGAACACCTACCCGCAGCCTCTCTGTGTGGTAGAGTCTTGCTTGCCACTTGGCAGCTGGGCGTTAAGGGTCAGAGTCCCCAGAGAGAGACAGCTCAGGTGGAAACCGTCTCTTCTTTTATGTCCTTATCTCAGAAGTCACACCGCATCACTCCTGCCACATGCGACTAATTGACTGTGTCCGTCACAAAGCCTGCTCGGGTTCCAGGGGCGGGGAAACAGTTCCACCTTTTGCTGGGGGTGTGCCAAGGTTCTAGAAGAGAACACGGGACCAGAAATATTGCTATTGCTGTTGCATGAAAATAGAAATTGTCTCATCTAGGAAACACTACAGAAAGAGTAGCTCTTAAGATCCCTCTCTCTGAGCCTTACATTTTTCTAATCTGCAAAACAGGAATAAATAGTACCTGCTTTGTGGAGAGGTTAAAGAAATTACACACAGTAGCCGAAAAGTTCCCAGTAGGTAGTAGGCGCTCAGTAATGAGCAATGATAATAGTAACTTACTGTTATTGAGCCCTGGGTACCAAGCACTATTCAGAGCACTGCATTGTGTTCATGCCCCACAAGAACCCTATCACGTGGGTTGTATTATTATTCCTATTTTACAGACGAGGGGGCTCTGGCTCAGAGAGGGTAAGCAACTTGCCTGACGGTCACACAGCTGGTTAGTAGAACTTACAGGATTCAAATCCAGGCAGTGTGGCGTGAAAGTGACAGCTTCCATAGTAAAAGACTTTTGTTCCGTTACAGTTGACATTCAATCTTATTTTATATTAGTTTCAGGTGTGCAGCGTAGTGGTTAGACGTTTATGTAATTTATGAAGTGACTCTTCAATAAGTCTCATACCCACCTGGCACCCGACGTAGTTATTCCACTGTTGTTGACTCTACTCCCTAACCGTGAATGATTTCAGGCCAGAAAGAAACCAGACTGCCTCTTAGTGATAGAAGTACTCTCAATACACTGGTTTATCCTGCTACCCGGGGGAAAACTGGGTCCATAGATGCAAGAAACGGAGGCCAGTGTGGAAAACGTGGTTGAAGGCTAAGACTTGAAGGACACCTGGTGCCAGGGAAGTAAAGGCTGAAGTTTAATTGTGTCCTCCAAGGCTACGATTAGGAGGGCCCGCAAATGACACCCTGACCTCTCGACCGCTCCTCCTGCAAACGCACATACTGTAAAGCCCTAAAAATTAAGAGCTGGACGAGGGGCAATGACTTGCCTCAAAGGGGCAGAGGCTTTTTCTTTGTAGCAGAAGATAGGACTGGGGGAGCTGAGCAAACAGGGAAAGAAAGAGCTTTCTAACTATTAGATCCTCAAGGACTGAAAAGGGACTTCCTTGAAAGGTAATGAGCTCCCCGTCACTGGAGGCATTCAAGTACTCCTTGTGAATAATGTGGAGTTGTTATAGGATTTTGCTGAGGTGAAGCCTGCACTGGAAAAGAGTCCCTTTTCAAAGCTGGTCTTTTAAGAGCTTTTCCCTCAAGGAAAGAACAAGGGCTTGGTGGATTGGGGTGAAAAACCAAGAAGAAAGGGAGGAGCGTACCCCTCCAGTCCAGGATTTTGGCTGAGTCACGGGTGGTTGGAAATAGAACCAGGTTTGTTCTACTCTGATAGCCAGCTAGCATGTGTCTAGCAGCCCAGGGGGGCTCACTGGAGTTGATTCCATTCAGAACTTTCCAGCTTATTATATCTACAGAGTTTGTTTTGTTCTCAAAAGAATAACCGAAGAACTCAGGTGGAAGAGGGGTCATCTCCACGTTTCCCAGGATAGCTCACCTGCGGATCCTCACAGCTCCCTCCACTTCTCCTGGATAGCGCCTAACACGCCCCCTAGAGGATGGTTTGTGCAAATGCGTGTTTGGTTCCTCGGGCGTCGCTGTGCACTCGTGTTAGTGCTTCTGAAGGGCAGGTTGCTTGGAACAGAGGGCATGGGGTTTCACGGAAGTTAATCATGTCTCAGATAATGTGCCTGTCCCCTGCAAATGCCTGGCCACGTCCATGCCTCTGGATTTCCTCGTTGGCTGCCCTGTGATGGCGATGTGAGCAGCAGACTCTGGGGGTGCCTCATCGAGTCCCCACGGTACCCTTTGATCTGTGCTTGCTGGGGACTTCCTAATGCAAGGATTTCCACCTGGTGGCTTTCCCTGATGGGCTCAGCCCGTGCTCAGGCCTCAAGGGCAGGGGATTGGCTCCCCCCGAGAGCATCCCCCAGCCAGTGACAGACAAGACTTGGAGCGTAAGTACCCCAGCTTCCTCCCCTTGCCGGTGGTCCCTCCGATGTGTGTTCTATACATCGCTCAGCGGTTTCCGCCAGGAGTCCACCTCAACAGCCCCAAGGAAACACCTGCCCCTTCACACGCCCTGCGTTGGGTGGGTTTCTTCCCCCCTCCTCCCTACAAATGCTCCCTGGGGTCACCTCCCGAACAAACCACTTGCCCTCACCTCCTTGACCCAGGGTCTGCTTCCGGGAAAGCCAAGCCGAGACCACCCGTTCCCTCGCAGTCGCCACTCTGTCCCCACCAGCTCGCCGGCGGGATGGCTGCACCCCCTCGTCTGTGCCCTGGGCTGCATGCAGACTTGTCCCCAGCGCCCATGTGCCCCCGCCAGCAGTGGCTGTTCCAGTTGCGAGGTGGCAGAGAGAACGTACGACTGACTGTCTCAGGATGTCTGGACTCCGGTGCTCACTCTTCCTGTCGGGGGGCTGGTCTGAGACATGTCACTGGCTCCCCAGCTTTCTCACCCCATCTTCCAGGGCACGTGGGAGGTTAAAACGAGACGACCTGTTTTTGTTTGTTTGTTTTTAATTTGACATTACAAATAATGAAAAATAACGTGCGCTGACCAGGGTTCAAACCCTCACCCAGGGTGTATCCAGATGATGCTCTAACCAGTTGAGCTACCCGGCCAGGACCTCGGTTCCCCAGTCTTCATGGTCACGAGGGGCCCAGTGGCTACAGTGTGGGAATGTCTTCAGCACGGCAGGAAGTTGTATTGGGCAGGGCTGGTGGGGGGCAATGATTCCTGACTTCCCGAAGGCCCTGGGACACCTGGAAAATTTCCGGAGCTTCTCCCCAGAGTCTGTTTCTCCCTCCCGCGTCCTCCCCCAGGTGTGGTTTTGTGCATGGCTCCAAGAGGTTTGTGGGTGATTGACAGCTCATTCAGCCCTCTGAAACAGTGCATTCTGCAAGCACTGCAGAAGTATAAGGCAACGCAAGGCACTTTGGGAAAACGGTCTTACTGAACCCTTACCATGAATTTCAGAGTTCGAGTCTGTCCTTATTTTCCTTGGGCGGGTGAGGAAATACACCCTTTAGTGACTTGCCCAGGGCCACACAGCCCCCAAAAGGAAGAGTTGGGGCGTGAATCAAGGTGTGTCCGACTCAATAGCCCAGGCCTCTCACCATCTGCCGTGACAGTAAAGGGAACAAGAGTACCTCTAGCTGTGGGTCAGCAGACCCCACGCCCCGTAGGGCCCCGAGTGCATAACCTGGGAGCCTGCCCAGTCTGCACACCGTGGCCCCAGGCCTCTAGAACCTGCACCCGAGCCTTCCCACCTGCTGTCCTCCCCTCTCTCCATCCTGGGGAGCGAGGCAGGGAACCACCATCGCTGGCCGCACCGGGACCCAGGATGGAGGAAGCCAATGGTGGCCGCTCAGTGGGCTCCCACCCACCACCACCAGAGAAAGTTCCCGGCGACCAGCTCCTGCTGTGGCGCTGATAAAGCTGCCATTTTCCTGTGCTCCCTCTGATGCCCCGAATCCCTTTTAAAGCCTTCCTTTCCTTCTTGCTCTTGATTTTATTTCTCCAGCTTCGAAAATGATGTTATAGCAAATTGCATTTTCACAGTCTAAGGAGCCAAAAACATTTAGAGAAACTTGTCAATTTGGAAGATTTCAAACAAATAGGGAAGTAGAGAGAATAGTTTCATGAAACTCCAGGCACCCTCCACTCATAATTTATTCATCTGTGGCCCGTCTTGTGGTTCTTTATCTCTCTCCCTGTTTTTTAAGATTTCATTTCTCCATTCTTAGGGAGAGGGGAAGGGAGGGAGAAAGAGAGGGAGAGACACACGGATGTGTGGTTGCCTCTTGCATGCCCCCCAACTGGGGACCTGGCCCACAACCCAGGCATGTGCCCTGACTGGAATCGAACCAGTGACCCTTTGGTTTGCAGGCCAGCACTCAATCCACTGAGCCACACCAGCCAGGGCATGGTTCTTTATCTCTCCACCAAGATAAAGCCCCACCCGGATGATACTTGGAAAGAAATCGAAGCAGATATTAACTAGCACTGATAATAATAGTGAAGACTTTTCCTTCAGCAGCTGGCTGAGGAGGGGAGAAGCGGGACCACTCTCAGCCACAATCCCTGAGACACCCCCTCAAAAATGAGGCGGCTGGGGTCGCCTCCATGGGCAGGAAGCTCTGCCCCAAACTGGGGGGGTGGTTCCCGAGCCAAACAGCGGACACACGGATCTCACGGAACCGTGACCTCGCGTTGAGCAGACACTGGCCACCGAGGTCTCTGGCGATGCGCCCCCTCCTGTGTCATCTCGGGCTCCGGCGCCCCCTGCAGACCGAGACAGCCCCCGAGTCACAAACAGTGGGGGCTGAGGCCTTCCATGTGGAAGGCTCGGCGACTCCCCGTGGCCTCGCCACCCTGCGATGTTGAAATTTGTTGCTTTGCTTCGGGCTCCGACCGTGGGTGTAATTGTTGCCGGGGGACCAGCAATTATCCTTCCGCGGAGGGCGCCGCGGGAGCGCTCCCGCTGAGCGTCTGTGGCAGGAGGAGACGGTTTGTCGCGTTCCAGCGGAAGTGACCGGAGCGTCTGCTCCCAGGCCTGGGGGCGGCAGGCGGAGGACGCGGGGGCCACCGCAGGGTCAGTGTTCCCCACTGGTCTCATCAGGGGTGGAGCGTGGGGCTCTCACGGAACTTTCTGGGCGAGAAGAACGTCTCCATCGGTGGCCAGGAGCAAACCTGCGCGTGTCCAGAGACAGCACTGACCTCTCCGCCCCTGGCCTTGACCCAGGCGGGGTCGCCCGCACGCGGGCCGGCACCCGCTGCCGCAGCACGCTCCCCATCGCACACACGTCCCGCCTTCAGCGGGAAGGCGGTCTGGACCGGCCCGAGTGGGGCCTGAACCCCAAACTCTCGTTCACCCACGTTTCGCTGGACAGGAACGGTGGCCTAAACTGTATCAGCTCTGCCACATTCTTTTTCACAACATGTGTTTTTTTAAAAAAATTGAGTTGAAGTATTTTGAGAAAGTAATGTACAACCAACTGGAGAATCCTGGGTGTGAAATGGTTGAATTTCCGATTCTCATTAGAATGTCAGGCATCTGTCACAGAGCTCCTGCACGAGGGACAATAATCATTGTATTTCATTTCTGACTGCATGTATGTTCACCCACATAAAACGTATTCTTTTTTACTTGATTTCATGTATATGTGTGTGTGTGTGTGTGTAAATGAAGAATACATACCTAAATATATGAAGAATCAGGTCAGAAGCTAAATATAGTTTACATATCACATATGTCTGCATGGGTATGTATGCACATATGTATTGCATGTGTATGCCTGCAATTATTTAATTGCCTTTTTTTCAACACGACACCTGATGATCCCATGTGGATTGACGGGAGAGGTTAACAGCCTTTGAAAAGTCTAGAAGTTGTCCCGTGGCCTCTAGAACAAGCCTGACGCCCCCTTCAAGGTCAAAGCCATGGTTCAGAGAGGCGGCGCGGTGTTGCAGTTGGGAGCCGCGGGACCTCCCAGACTCCGGCCCAGAAGGCTGGTCCCACTCACTCTCTGTGGGGTGTCGGCACGCTCTGGGCCTCTGCATTTTTTTTTTTTTTGGTAAACTAGGAACAGTACTATCCCCCCCGGGATTCTGTGCCATCAAACAAGATGCCGTGCAAAGCACGTGTGGCGTCCAGGGCTGCGCCCACCGCCGGCCCCGTTCACGGGTTGTCCGATGTGGATCGGTGGGTGACCTTCCCTTCCGACTCCCGCCACAGTGTGGGAAGTGGGTCCCAGTGTGTTTCGGGGGTGGGGAACCGAGAGCTCCCGTGGGGGAGGGAAGGGTTAGGGCGGTCATGACCTGTGACCCCGGACAAAGGGCTGCCCCGGGGCATCCTTTCGACCCCTACCGGGGTGAGGACGGGGGCGGTTTCCCGGCAACCCCGGGGGACAGGGGCGAGTGAGTCCGCGAGAAAAAGAACGCCTTCCTGTTTTGTTCGGGTTTGCCTTCCCCCTGAGTGATGATGCCACTCCGGGGCCACGAGACCGCTCGTTATAGCAAGTGGCAGCGGGCCCTGGACCTGAAGGAGCAGCCACAGCTGGGAGCTGCCGGGAAATGGTAGGGTATCGGTAAATAATGACCCCTTCTCCTTCCTTCAGGAGTCCACAGGCCCCTGCAGGTATTATCCTCCCAGGCTTTCTCATGACCTCTGGGTGACCTGCCGTTCCTACACGGGCAATGAGCTCATGGAGAGGGGGGATCTTTCCAGACTGGCAGCAGGCGGCCCCGGGTGGGACCAGAGCCCAGAGTCTCAATTCACTCCGTGCTCGCCTCCACGCAGGGTCCCAGCGACTCTGCCCCGCCCTCCAGGGTCTCTCAGAAACAGTGTGAAGAGACCAGTGGGTGCGGGAATGATTTTCCATCCATGGCCGACTTAGCAGGTGCAGGAGGGCAATAAGCTATTTGTCCAGGGGGAAGGGAGGAGCTGAAATACTGCCGTACATTTGTAAGGAATATTATACTGGCACTAAAAACCACGTTTTGGACCTATATGATCGGACGTGAAAAGACAGCTGTAATATTGTATATGACGATAATGAAGAATGTTTATTCGAAGATAGCATATTTATGTACTTTAAATATTTTTATCTATTAATTAATTTATTGTTAGAGAAAGGGAGGGAGAAAGAGACAAAGAGAAATATTAATGTGTGGTTGCTTCTTATGCACCCCCAACTGGGGACCTGGCCCGCAACCCAGGCATGTACCCTGCCTGGGAATCGAACTGGTCACCCTTTGGTTCGCAGGCCAGCACTCAATCCACTGAGCCACACCAGTCAGAGAAATAGCATATTTAATATTATAAAGATGTATGCATGCATGCGTGTCTGCAAGGCTATAGGTCAAAATACTAACAGTGTTTATTTATCTATGGGTCTGGAAGTACAAGGGCCCTTTTTTCCCTAAGTGCATATTTGAATTTTCTGTTTCTGCTGCAACAAACTGGTATTTCTTGTGCAATTAAAATAATAAAAACAAATATTAAATGGACAGAAAAGGCCAACTAATATTAAAATGTCATCTTATTTGTCAAAATAGTGAAAGCAAATATGAAATGGGCAGAGAGAAAAAAACATTTCGAACATATCTCAGGTTTAAAGAAGGCTGAGGTGGGGAGACACCCTTGGTTTTCACCTACGGTGGTTGAACGAGAAATTATACTCCCTCAGTGGAGAAAGTGAAAGGAATCAGTTATTAATAATAACAGCTAGCAACTTTTCAACTCTTTTTTAAAAATTTTATTTATTTATTTTTTAGAGAGGAAAGGGAGGGAGAAAGAGAAAGAGAGAAACATCAATGTGCGGTTGCTGGGGGTCATGGCCTGCAACCCAGGCATGTACCTTGACTGGGAATCGAACCTGTGACACTTTGGTTCACAGCCTGCGCTCAATCCACTGAGTTATGCCATCCAGGGCTAACTTTTCAACTCTTTAATAGGTCTGGCAATTTATAGAGACCAAAGACAATTCTCACAATAAAACCTAAAGAGATTAGAATATCACGGGTTGAGCACTTGACTCTGTTCCATGTTCTTCTAAACTCTTGACCGTGACTTTGAATTTAATCCTCCCCAGACCCCGCAGGGTAAGTGCTGCTCCTCTCTCCATCATGTATAGATGAGGACACTAAGGCTCAGCGAGTTTAACAGACGGGCCCAAGGTCACACAGCTCCCAGGAGTCAAAGCGCAGGCTGACTCAGAGTCTATGCCCTCCACTGTCTCTCTTGTTCTGTCTACTGATGGATTTCCAGTCTCGTTTGATGGCTGGAAACCCGGAGGCTTAGAGAGGGACAGTCATCTGCCCAACGCCGTGCTAGTTGGTAAGTGGTGGAGTTGAACCTGGGTCTCCCTGTCCCCTAACTCCCTCCCTCTGTGCTCCAGTAAAGGCGTTGCTGTTGACAGGGAGAAAAGAAGCCACAGCACATGGGAAGAGATCAAGGAAAGGCTAAGAGAAACCACCTCCTGCCATCTCGTGCCTATTAGGATGGATACTATTTAAAAACAAAACAAAACCAGAAAATAACAGGTGTTGGCAAAGATGTGGAGAAACTGGAACGCTTGTGCATTGCTGGTAGGAATAGAAAATGGTGCAGCCCCTCTGGGAAACACTAGGGCGGTTCCTCAAATGGCTACACACAGAATTAGATATGATTCGGCAATGCTGCTTCTGGATGTATACTCAGAAGAACTGGAAAGCAGGGACTGGACGAGACACTTGCACACCCAGGCTCACAGGTGCAGTACTCGCAATAGCCAGAGGGGGGAGCCAGCGGAGCACCCTACGACAGATGGAAGGACAGACAGCACGTGGCCCGGTCTTACAACGGAATGCTACTCAGTCGTCAAAGGGACATTCTGACGCCCACTACGGCATGCGTGAGCCTCCAGGACGGGATGCTGAGTGCAATGAGCTGGTCACAAAAGGACGAGTACTGTCCGATGCCACTTGTGGGAGGTCCCCGGAGGAGTCGGAGTCACAGGGATAGAAAGGAGAATGGTGGTGGCCAGGGTCTGGGGGGTGGGGTGCTCGTGTGTTTAATGGGTACGGAGTTTGAGTTTTAAAGGAGGAAAAGGGGGTGGCTGGTGGTGATGGTAACACAACAATGTGATTGTACTGAATGCCATTGAACTGGTTCCGGTGGCCAGTTTTATGTGCTATGTAGTTCGCTATAATATTTCGAAAAAAGGAAGCTCAGTGCATTGAGCCCTAGCCTGTGAGCCCAAAGCTCGCTGGTTCAATTCCTGGTCAAGGCACGTGCCTGGGTTGCAGGCCAGGTCCCCAGATGGGGGCGTGTGTGAGGCAACTGATCGATGTTTCTCTCTCATTGATGTTTCTCTCTTTTTCTGTCTCCTCCTTCTCTCTAAAAATAAATAAATAAAATCTTTTTGTTTTTTAAAGTAAGCCAAGGGGCGATGAGGTGTATGTTTCAGAGCATGTATGGACGAGCCCAACAAGATCACGCTAAACCAGCGAGAGTTGGGGGAAGCAGAGACAGGGGCTGCCCCCCCAAACGGATGTGTTTCTCGCCCAATTGAATGAAGGGTTTTTACGGCCGGAGAGATTTCAAGAAGATGTAACAAGGCCTCGGCTGCCACCAGAAAGCTCTGGGCTGGTCAAGCCTGAGACATTTCCAGTGGCCGCTCTGGACCCCTTTGGCAGCCGGGGGAAGCTCGGGCTCCGTTAGAAAAATATCTTTCAATGCATAAAACACACGGGAGGAAAACAAATTATGTTCAACAAATCATCAAAAGTTTTGAAACTGTAGTCATCAAAATTATAAGAAACGAACCCTGGCTGGCGTAGCTCAGTGGATTGAGCACAGGCTGCGAACCAAAGTGTCGCAGGTTCGATTCCCAGTCAGGGCACATGCCTGGGTTGCAGGCCATGACCCCCAGCAACTGCACATTGATGTTTCTCTCTGTCTCTCTTTCTCCCTCCATTCCCTTTCTAAAAATAAATAAATAAAATCTTTAAAATTACAAGAAACATTGTAAATATGTAAAACAGAGAGAAGAAAACAAATATTTATTATGATTGACTATGTGCTTTCTACATGTTATTCAATCTTCACAATATCCTCTTGTAGGAGAAGGAATTACAATTATTGTGATGATGATTGCCACCTTTATTATTGTCATACCCTTTTGTACTTAAGAACAACCGAAGATCAGAGTGATGAAGTGACTTGTCCAAGGTCACACAACTTGCAGGTGACGGACGGGATTGGAGCCTGGACCTACCTGCCCAACTCCAAAGGCCTGAGAAGAGGCGAAACTGGAGAAGAATCGATAACAGCAAAGGAAGACCCACAGTGGCGACGATGGGGGTGGCGAGGAAGATGATGATAAGGCAGCCAAGGCTTCCACAGGCACTGCTCTAAGAGCTGTCTGTGTCTCAATGACACTGCGAGGCAGACACTGTCATCACGCCCATTTTACAGATGAGGAAACCAAGCCCCAGAGGGGTTCGGTAATCTGCCCTTGTGGGTCAGTGAGGATTCAGACCCGGGCATGACTACACGCTATAGCCTTTAGATTAGCACGAATGATGACCTGGTGTTGCCTTGTTGACTCGCTTATTTAGATATTGTGCGTCTTCCCTGTTAGAATGAAAACTCCACACGAGAAAGTTCCTTGTCTAGTGGATGGCTGTACCCCAGGACCTGGCCTGTGAATTGGCATTTATTAGGATTTTTTTTCAGTGAATGGATCAAGGAATGATAGCTGGGGAAAGGAGTCAGAGAGGAAGAGAGCGCCAGGGAGGACTGCAAGACCCTTGAGCGACGTTGGCCAGACAGAGCTGGCAGTAAACCAACGCGTGTGGTCTTCCCTAAAATTTCACATTGGAATCAGAAGGCACGGACCTTGGGAAGCATGGGGTCCACCAACTTGTTCATAAGTGGGGAAACTGAGGCCGAGACTTTCACAGACAAGGGACACAGTCCAGTCTAGGTTTTCTGTCACAGAATCCTATGGCCTACAGCCCCACCTCCAGATCCCTGCCTTGCAGGACCGACCTCACGACATCCCAAAACTTGCTTAATTGTATCAGTCCCTCGGTGGGACCCATGAGGCTGTGACGCGGAGCCCTTTCCAACAGCAGCTGCCCCTGTGCGAGGGTCGCTTGTCAAGCCGGTGATGCTGAGACCTGGGTGTGCGGGGGGCCCGGCGAGGAAGGGGGTCGACCTTCTCGTTTTCATAGCTGGGCAGAGAGAAGGGAGGCGGACCAGGCCCCCTAAGCATCGCATGCCAAGGGGTTCATTTCCTTTCAAATAATTCTCTCAAGCTGTATAAACTTTCTGCCTGAAAAATAAATGACTCCCCCCTTAAAATAAACACTGACGCCATCCGCTGGCCTGCCTTCACTGCCTAGGAATGAGGCTCACCCATTACTGCACCCAGGAGCTTCCACCAAAAGCCTGCAACCTTGTATTTTTCTCCACGACCCGCGGTGCCCACGGTTCTTCGACCCCATCTCCCAAGCGCGGACCCAGGGGAAGAAGCGCATGCGTGCGGAGCACATAATAATAGCCTTGTGCGGAAGCAGGCGGTTATTGTATGAATCCTAAAGCCAAGCCGCCGGTATCAACATCTCTAACAGGACAGGCAGTCTGGTCGGTGAGCCCTGGAGTGGGGGTTGGATTATTGGGAAGGAAAAGACATGAGAGAGGTGAAAAACAAAGCACCTGTTGGTGTCATCTAATTTTTCATCCGTCATTAACTGAGGCTCGGCTAGGGGGTAGGTGCTGGGCAGGCAGAGTCTCATGGTCCCAGTCCAGGTGGAAGATTGCAGCGACACGCTCATGTCGTCATAGGGACAGCCCCGTTCTCAGAACCAGCGTGACAAAAATCCCCCCAGCAGAGTCCGTGCTCGCAGGCGAAGCCTCAGTGTGTCCCCTCCGCTCAAGTGCCCTGGAGGAGGGGATGGCATTGTCTTCGTTATTGATCACCATCTGGCCACTGTTTTGCAGAGGGGAACAAGGAAATTCCAGGAAGCGCTTTTATGTTAAGAGATCGGTGTAACTTTAGCGCTTCTTCTGGATTGTGTGTTGGCATTAAAATGTTCAGAAAAAAACAGGGATCTAACGCTTACAAAGCTAAAATGAAGGAATCTTTAACTTAGCCATTCATTCATTCATTCATGAATTTGTCCACTTGTTCAGTGCATGTATATGGTGTAACTTTTTTTTTAACCAGGCAATCAATGGGCTCATTATTCATTTGTCTAGTTTTTCCTCCCTCCCTCCCTCCCTCCTTCCCTCCCTCCCTCCCTCCTTTCCTCCCTTCCTTCCTTCCTTCCTTCCTTCCTTCTCTACCTCCATTTCTCTCTCTTTCCCTTCCTTTTATTCTTCCAGCATTCTTAACCTCATTGCTCGACTTTTAAAAACTTCCTCAGAAGTGCTCAGATGTGCACCCCAAATCTCTCTTAGCCTCACCAGGTTGTGCACCCTCAAGGCTTGGACTCCCTCAGAATCAGAGTCTAAGACAAGGACTCAAATGTCACAGTCTATTCAGGAGGGGACCCTAGGAAACACCTGTAGGAAGGTGACAAATTGTAGATAGGGAAAGAGGTCAATAGAAGGTGTATAATGTCAGCTACCCCTGAGGGCAACTGAGGCTTTGGGAGACAGGGTAGGACACGCACCTCAGAGCTGTCTCAGGTGAGGAGCAAGGAACTTGAGACATTATCCACAACTCCCTGCTGACTATAGTGGTTGGCCCAAGAAATGAACACATGACCCAACGGGACCAATCAGAGCCTTCCCTGGGATTTTATGCAAACACAAAAAGATGGGAGACCTCCTTCTACTCCGTGTTTAGGAGTTGAGAGGATGTGTGTGTCACGCCTACCCCTCTTTCACCCCACAGAAGACCCACCTCTGAAGACGACAAGGATGAGCCAACCCCCAGGGACAAGCAGAGCCCCACAAGAAGGACAGAGGCCCTTGGGGCCTCAGCTGCATCCTGAATCCACTGGGGGGAACTAGCTACCGCTTCAGCATTTCCCACAACACGAGCTAATCATTCCCACTCCTGCCCAGCACACTTCTACTGGGCGTCTTCCCCTCGCTGCCAGGAGGACCGCCAAGCCAGCAGAGACCTGAAGAAAGCGCCTTCTCTTCTCATCTTCTCTAAGAGGAGAGGGCATTCCACAGCAGAGATGCCTTGCCTCGAGTCATTTTATTGTTTCTTGTGCATGCCCTAGAAGAAGGCCTTGGGCGACTAGTGACCATTGTCTTTTGTTTTTACCACCGTCCTCGCCTTCCCGGGAGACACAGGCACTCATGGTAGAGAGAGCCGAGTCAGGGAGCGAGCCAGGCCCACTGTGTGTGGAACACAAGGCTGGTCGAGCGCCGCCACCCACTCAACGTCCAGCCTCGTGGTAGACGCGTCAGCCTTTCCTCTGCATGAAGGAGATTTTTTTGGTTTTTTTTTTTTTTGCCCACTTGCAAATCTCAAGTCTCTTGCCTGCCTTCTCGGCCCCACAACGGTTCAATATGTCTGTATGTACATGAACCCAATTTTCAATAACAATCACGACTTTCATTCTTCGAGGGTTTACAGGGTCTCGGTGACCTAACCACGTCGCACGTACTAATTCAGTGGGTCACCGTAAAGTTTTATGACATGAATAATAAGATCACGTACCTCTGAGTAATGAGAAAATTAAAACGGGGAGAAGTGATGTGTCCAGGCTGAACATATGGTGAGTGGGGCAGCCAGGCAGGGCGACTTTTCCTTTCTTTTTAATTCCTTTTGGCCTTCGGACTGGGACAAGGTTCAGAGACACACGGGGGGGAAAGACCAGCTTCACGGCCCCCGGGTACCGACCTCCCAGCTTCCCCAGTCACCACGTTTGCTATGATTCTTTCATCTACGTCTCCCTCTTTCCTTTTGGGGGCATTTTAAACATAAATCCAGACCTCATTTCACCCATTAACAATGCCATGTATATCTCTATCCACCGTGCGGTTAGCACTCTAACCAAAGCAACAGGAACATGTTTAATCCTTACAACTCGGTGAGTTTGGGGATATTCACCCACGAGACCATTGCCGCCACCCAGACAAAGACATACTCATCACCACCCCAAGTTTTCTTCTGCCCCGATGATGGTGTGCGGTAAGAACAAAAATTAAGATCTACTCTCTCAGCAAATATTTTAAAAAAGGATTTTATTTCTTCATTTTCAGGCAGAGGGGAGGAGAAGGAGAAAGAGAGGGAGAGAAATCCCAGTGTGTGGTTGCCTCTCCATACTGGGGACCTGGCCTGCAACCCAGGTGTGTGCCCTGACTGGGAATCGAACTGGCGACCCTTTGGTTTGCAGCCTGCGCTCAGTCCACTGAGCCACACCAGCCAGGTCTCTGAACAAACTGTATGTATCCAATAGAGTCTTGTTAGCTGTCATCGCCATGCTGTGTGCTACATGTCATTCATGTTGCATAATTGCAACTTTGCACCCTTTGAACATCACCCTCCCAGTTCAGGTCCCCTTCCTCTCAGCCCCTGGTAACCACCCTCAGACTCTCTGCCTCTATGAGTTTGACTATTTTAGAATTCTGACATAAGCGTTACCCATGTGTCTGTCCTTCTGTGTCTGGCTTATTTCACTTAGCGCAATGCCCTCCAGGTCCACCCATGTCGCTGCAAGTGGTGAAATTTCTTTCTTTTTTTTTTTTCCAAAGGCTGAATAATATTCCATTGCATTTTATCCATGAGTCTGTTGATGAACATTTGGGTTGTTTCCGTACCTTGGCTATTGTGCATAACACCATACGAACAGGGGAACCCAAGTGTCTCTTTGAGGTCCTGATTTCAGTTCCTTTGGATGTACACCCAGAAGTGGAACTGCTCAATGATATGATGGGTCTATTTTTTTTTTTTGAGAGACCTCCGTACTGTCTTCCAGAGGGGTCGCATCAGTCGGCATCCCCACCAACAGTGCACCGGGGTTCCTTTTCTTCATACGCTGCCAACACGTCTCTCTCTCTCTCTTTACAAAATAGCTGAGGGCCATCCTGACCGGTGTGTGAGGTGATATCTCACTGTGGGTTTGACCTGCGTTTCTGTGACGGTTATTGAAGTGGAGCATTTCTTCATACACCTGTTTGTCACTTGTGTGTCTTCTTTGGAGACATGTCTATCCAAGTCCTTTGCCCATTTTTTTTTTTGATTGGGTTATTTTTATTATTTGCTGTTAAGTTAGGCAAGAAATCGAAATAAAAGGCATTCACATCAGAAAGAAAGAAGTAAAATTATCTCTGCATGCAGATGATATAATCTTATATATAGAAAACCCTCAAGACTTCACAAAAAAACTAACAAATTCAGTGAAGTTGCCAGATACATAGTCAACATACAAAAATCAGTCATGTTTCTATATATTAACAATAAGCTATCCAGAAAGGAAATTTTTTAAAAAATCCAATTTACACTAGCATCAAAATAATAAAATGCATAGAAATAGACTTAACAAAGCAGGGGGTAAAAGGCTTCTACACTGAAAACTTACAAAATATTTATGGAAGAAATTAAAGAAGACACTAATAAATGGAAAGATACCTTGTGTTCATGGACTGGAAAACTGGAAAACTTAATCTTGTTAAAATGCATACACTCCCCCAAACCATCCACAGCTTCAACGCTATACCCATCAACACCCCAGTGGCATTTTCCACAGAAATAGAAGAAATCGCCCTAAAACTCATAGGGAAGCACAAAAGCTCCCCAACAGCCAAAGTGATCTCAACAAAGGACAAAGCTAAAGGCATCACACGTCCTGATTTGAAAATACATTGCCGAGCTACAATGATTAAAACAGTATGGTACTGGCAGTGCCCTCAGCGGTCCCCCCATGTGTGTCTCTTGCTTCAGCAGCGTTTGGACGGAACAGACCCAGGGACGCCCCTTCCCCCAGCCTCCGACCCTCCAACCTCTTTTCCAGGCACCGCCTTGGGGACCACCTCAGCCACCCTCAGCCTCCGAGACCAGCCAGCACCGGTTTCCACCTCAACCCCTCACTGCTGAACAACCACGAGCCCCCAGATCCGTCAGCATTACCCCACCCAGGTGGGGGCTGCCGTCAACCACCTGGTCACCCAGCATCTGCGGCCCCCACCCCTCCCTCGCTCTGGGCTTCTGTCTCGACCCCAACAACGTGGCTCTGCAGGGCCTGGGCCTCTCCTTCCCAGAGCTGGCCGCTGGCCGCGTGGAAACGTGAGGGCGCCCAGCGTCTCTTAAAGATGCAAAACCAGCGCTCGGGGCCCCGTTCTCTTCGGGGAGGCGCCGAAGCCTTCCCCAGACGAGTGGGGTGGCACTCAGGACACACGGCAGCCACCACGGGCCCGGAGAGGAACCCGACCCGGGCCCTGTCGGACCTGCCTGCCCTGGGTTCTGCCCGCACGGACCCTCAGCCCCGTGACTTCCCGCAGAACCGCTTCCTGGATGCGCAGGTGAAACCCGTCTGGCAGATGGGCGACACCCGACCCACCTCTGCAGGCAGGCCGGCCCCCGGGCTGGGCTGCGCTGGGCGGAGTCTCTTCGAAAGGCCCCCCTCAAGCACGACCAGGAGCCTCTGGAGCCCAGTGACCTTTAGGGGCCCCTGAGTGTCTGTCCCCTGGTGTCTGGCTTCTGCCTGAGCCTCTCCCTGCGACCACTAGCATTGTTTGAACCACCCCGGAGCCCTCTCCCATGCACAGGACCAAATGGGAACAACAAAGCTTTTTGGAAGAACAAACAAACAGCATGGTAGAGGCGTAAAGACAGGCCTCTGCACTCAGCGGAACAGATCAGAGAGCCCAGGATTAAACCCGCACACAGGCGGTCAGTTGGTCTCCAACAAAGGTACCAAGAATACACAGTGGGGGAGAGAGCAGTCTTTGCAACAAGTGCTGCTGGGAACACGGGAGAGCCCAGGCGAAAGAATGAACTTGAACCCCTATCTCACACCCTACCTAAAAGTCTAGTACAACTCCTTTCACCATAAAAGGTAGTCTTCCGCCCTGGCTGGTGTAGCTCAGCGGGCTGCGAACCAAAGCATCGCAGGTTCAATTCCTAGTGAGGACACATGCCTGGGTTGCAGGCCACGACCCCCAGCAACCACACATTGATGTTTCTCTCTCTCTCTCTCTCTCTCTATCTCCCTCCCTTCCCTCTCTAAAAATAAATAAATAAAATCTTTTAAAAATCTGCATGAAGGCAAAAAGGTCATAAAAGCATTAAGCTCTTTTTTAAATTTTAATTGTTGCAGCACAACATTAAGCTCTTGAGTCATTTAAAAAAATAAATTTTTGACAGTGTGAACCCTATCCTGCCTTTTCTTCCTCTGGTCCTGACGTTTTTGGTCATTTTGTGCGTTTCATCTTGTCTGCGGACGTTCTCTGTGTTGTTACCCTAATCTCGCCTTCTCCGATCTTACTCTTGATTTCCCCTTCTCCCCACCCCCACACCCTTGGCTTTGACGTACACGTAACTGTCTGGACTGACGTACACTTTCCACAGTACGCGTTCATTACTTTCATCGTTAAAAGATTCTCCTGCTGACGCGCCTTCACAAATAGCGCTGCAGCGGGCCCCTGACGTTGCGTGCTGGTGCGCGCACGTTTTTGGTGGACCGGGCGGAGGGCGTGTCCTTGAGAGAGTTTGAAGGTTGCTAGGTCAAAGCGGTCAATACTTACCATGGTTACAGACCCTGCCAAAGTGTCCTGCGGGAATTTGTGTCACTCGGGACTCCCGTCGGCCCTGAGGACCGCCTGTCTCCCTGACTCCTCCCCCCATCGCTGGTGAGCCTCGGAAGCCTCACTGTGCCAACCCGAGAGGTGGCCTAAGCTCCAGTTAAAGCCATGGTGTCTGGAGACAGACTCCCTGGGTTCAAATCCCAGCTCTGCCCTTGAGTACACGCGCCATCTCGGCCTCCGTTTCTCATCAGGGAAGTGGGGGTCATAAGAAAACCCAAATCGTAGCATTATCGTACAGATTAAATAAGTCCTTCCCCCCCCCCCCCAGTGTAAAGCACATGGAATAAAGCTCGTCACAGCAATATAAATAATGGAAGGGTTTGCTTTTAATATCACAAAGCCCTCAAATAGCATCTTATCATTTAAATGGACATTTTATAACTATTAATGCTCAGTATCAGAAGTGGAGATACTATCTTTGCAAAAGATAAGATCTTCAAAAACAACAATAATAAATCCATGATTCTATACAAATATGCATTGAAAAAAAAAAAACTCCAAAAAAACACTAGAGGCAGCCACGTGCCGATGGCTGGTATCTTCGGGTGGGGCGAGGGACAGGGTGTCTCACCCCCCTCACCCCACAAAGGAAGCATCCAGAATCGGACGGCTAAGAGAGAGTTCCGAAGCCGCCCCTCCGAGTCCCTCCCTGCACGGGAGGAGGATGGGGCTGCAGGGGGCCGCAGCCCTAGGCGTCACGGGCTGTTTCAGTCTGTGGGTGGCTCCCCTCCGCCGCCGGAGAGTCCGTTCTTTCTGGGCCATAATTCCGCAGGTGTGAGAAGTGGGGGGCGAGGCGGGGGAATTAGCCTGTGTGTCTCCGCCCGGTTTAGCCCTGCGCTGGGCATGGCCGCCTCCCTTAACGGCCGCCCCGCGCTCCGCCGCGGCGGCACACCCACGCGGGCAGCAACCCCGGGCCGGCTGCGCGAACTCCGAAACGCGCCCTATAAAAGCGAGCTAATATAGACTTACGAGTCTCTCCGCCAGCCTGGGGAGTCGTTCTTGTCTGTCTGGAGAGAGCAGGTGAGTGTCTGGGAATGCCAGGCTCTGCCTTTCCCAGAACATTCTGGAAGCTCTCTCGCGCAGCTCAGGCCGAGGAAGTAAACCGGGACGTCGCTCACACTTCTTCTCATTCAGACGCTGTGTTTCTTTGTCCACCGCTTACCTTTCACGCACGACCCTCCGGGAGCCCCAGCAGCCCAAAGTGCGATGACATTGCATTCACCTGGCCCAGCTCGGGGCAGCGAGGTCGGGCGTGCAAAACATCCGCCGAACCGGCCCGAGGATTTCAAGGGGCAGCGAGATGAACAGTCACGGAGGTTAGCCCTCCACGCGGTGCCCACCCTCCTCCGGGATTCGGAGTCCAGCTGCCGGTCTTTTCCCCCGCTGTGATGTCAGCCGGGCAGGGGACTCGACCTTCCTGAAGGCAGGGTCTTTACACAAGGACGGAGACAAACATGTTGACGTCGTGGACCCGCCGCGACGAATTCTCGGCAAACGCGCAGGCAGTGCCTGGCCCGGGGCGAGGCGCGCGCCACCCGCTGGACGCACGATACTGACCACGACCAGTCATCGGATCCTTTCTATTTGCCACATAATTGACACAAGGGCCTCAGTTCACCTTCTCCACCGCCCCTCCCCGCCCCGCGGTGCCTGTGTTAGTTTTCTCCCCATTGTGCGGAAGGGAAAACAAAGGCTGAAGGAGAAGAAGTAACTTGTTCTGATCACACAGTCAGCTGATCAGAGCGGGGCGAGACACATCTCTGAGCGCCTGAAAGTTGCAGCACGGGGAGTCCCACTTCCTGTCCCATTCTCTGCCCCAGGTCCCCACGCTGCCCTTTGACCCCAGCAGGGACATCGTCTATGGGTCAATGAAAATCTGATCCCTGGCTGAAACTCACTTGGAAAAAAAACAACCTCCATGCTCTGTCACCCAGGGGCCCTTACGAGTTACAAACGCTGTACAATGAACTCACACAGAAGTTTCTATTTAAAAAAAAAATTTTTTTTTAATAACAAAGTGTGAAGTTTACGGACCGCCAAACTCCACGATTGGCCCGGGGTTCCTTACTGCTGAGTAAAAACCAAGTCGTCACACTCCTGCAGCTACTGGCATTTCCTTTCTTGAAGTTTTACTGTCGGCGGTGCCCGCCGGCGGGCAGAGGGGGGAGTCTCGGGGGCAGGGCGGCAGCCAGCCCCGGGCAGGGCTGGGGGGCAGGACACGACATGTAGCAGAAGCATGGCGCCACGTCAGAGCACCTGGAACTTCTCGGCTTTCAAGAGCCTCCCCTCCTTGTTTCCCCGGCCTCTTCGATCAATCTCTCCCACTTTTTCAATACTCCGATTAGGTTAAATCCTATGAAATCGCAAACGAAAGGGGGAAGTTGTTTCCCTGCTCACAACACTTCCGGCTCCAATGTGTGGGTTCCCACTGCAAGCAACGCCCCTGTTCTCTGAGGACCCCCCCCCCGCGGCCCCCCACTCCCTCCCGTGTCTTACAGTCTGATTTCACCCCGACACTGAGGACCGGAAGTAGTGCAGACCGGACAGGTTACAGGGCCGAGGCCCATAAGACCACCCCTCGCTTACCTGTTAGTCGGGCTGGTTAATTATGCTTGATGCTAATCTCCACTTTGTACTCTGTGGTTACTGGTGTTTCTGTTTCAATTCGCGGTATATTAATGCTATGGGGGAGACCCTCCGTGATGCAAAACAACAATCATTTCTTTTTAAAAGAAATCTTTAAAAAAGATTTTATTTATTTATTTATTTTTAGAGAGAAGGGAAGGGAGGGAGAGAGGGAAACATCAATGTGTGGTTGCCTCTCAAGCGCCCCCTACTGGGGTACCCGGCCTGCAAACCAGGCCTGTGCCCTGACTGGGAATCGAACCTGCGACACTTTGGTTCACAGCCCGCGCTCAATCCACTGGGCTACACCAGCCAGGGCTTAAAAGAATCTTTTGACAGCCCTTCAGAATGTAAGAAGTAGGCTGGAAGACTCAGACCCTGGTGCTCACACTGATAAATGTAACCTACATATTGAAATTCATGGGGCTGTCCCCGTGTAATAATGACTCAAATCCCATATCCTGTCCTCGAAGAAAAGGTGACTTTTAAAAAAAATCATTTTATTTATTTTTAGAGAATGGGGAAGGGAGGAAGAAAGAGAGGGAGAGAAACATCAATGTGCAGTTGCCTCTTGAGCGCCCCCTATTGGGGACCTGACCCACAGCCCAGGCATGTGCTCCGACTGGGAATCAAACCGGTGACCCTTTGGTTTGCAGGCCAGCACTCAATCCACTGAGCCACACCAGCCAGGGCGAAAAGGTGATTTTTAAGGCTATCCATTGTGGATGAACAAATATAAAGATATTTTCTTTTCACAAACCAGCGCTGGGGCTTCTTGTTAATCAGTGGAGAGGACTGTTGAGAGAATTATAAAGAATAAAAAGAAAAGAAAGCTCTGGGTCTGGACTGTCCTCTTCGTCCCTGACCTCCGTCTTCTCCTCCCTTCACCTGTCCCCCAAGGCCAATTTCAAAGCAATTGTCAACTAGTGGAGAGCTTAGAGATGACCGCTTCCATTCTGCACAGTGTGTTACATCTTCGTAAAAGAACGGTTTGTTGCGGGAGCTTTCCGGCGCTGGAGCTGTGGCCGCTGAGCACGCGGGGAAGGGCTGACCTTGCACATGGAGAGGCTGGGCCCCGTCTCTCCCTGTCCAGCCACTGTCTCCAACTTGCTGTGTGATTTCAGTTCTGTCTTTAAAACTTAAAAACAGTCCACAGTGTGTTTATGCCATGGATGTGTGTGTGGGGGGTGGGGGAAGAGTTGAGGAAAGAGTAAAAAAATAAAACCACTTGTAATTCTACCAACCCAAGTTTCACCCAGTTCGATTTGGGGTGAATTTCCCGCCTTACGTTTTCATGCACCTTGATGTTTTAAAAAGTGGAATCGCACTGTAGGACTTGATGGTAACCCCTTTTATCCACACAAGAATATGGGGTGAATTCTTGCCATAGCGATGCCTTTGCTTCCTGAATATCATTTCAAATGGCTGTATGGTAAGTCATCGTGCGGAGGGGCCGTATTGAATCTCCAGTTGTTGGATAATTACACTGTTTCCGGGTCCTCGCTGTCAGAGCCGACGAAGGCCTTCTTTCCATCTCGGTGGAGTGGGAGTGAGAGGCTCTGCCACCTGCCGGGTGTAGCTGAGACCTATGGCACCTGTCCTCAGGGACCTCAGAGTATTTATGAAACCCTTACACGCGCAATCACATGGCCGGGTTTGGGTCTGGGAACAGAAAAAGGGCTTTGATTCGAGGAGCCGCTGGTGGAATCTGAATAAGGCCCATCCTTTCGTGGCCAGTATTGTCCCAATGTTTGTGTCTTAGTTGCAACAGAGGCTCCATGGTGACCTATGACGCTCGCATGGGGGGAAAGCACGGGGAGGGGTCGACCAGAACTCTGCTCACTAGAAACCAGGGACACCTCCCTCTCCCCTCAGCTGGGACAACCAAAGGGTCTCCAGATGTCACCGAATGTCCCGAGAGAGGCCAGCTCGCCCCGACGGACACCTGCTGTGAATACATCTGTGTCTCTAGCTCTTTCTCTATCTCTGTCCCTGTCCCCGTCTCCGTGCCTATCTCTGTCTTCATCTCTATCTCGAATCTATACACATACATTCACAGAATCCTTTCTTTAGTGTCTGTTCCTCACTAGAATACGAAGTCCATGTTGGCAGGGACCCACGCCGATGGACCTGTGACCTTCCCCCTGCCCGGCAGCCCTCAGCTGGTTAGATCAAGCAGAAGGGCACTCGATGTCCGGTCTCCTCACGTCACCGCATCCCCCGGCCTCTCCCACGCTCCCCCGTCTCCTCTAGAACATGCCATAAACCGCCGGCTGCGGGTGTGTGGGGGTGCGGGGTGAAGGCAGGGGTTGTAAAACACTCGTGCGTTTCTCTGCGTCATGTGTTTCGGTACATGTTAACTCTTAACGGGGACCCCGTATCAATTTTTAAATCAGGAAATAAGCAGAACAAGGATATATTCTTAAAAGAAGCACCCGCAGTCTGATGCCTCTCTAAATGTTTACTGAGGAATGTCGAACGGGTGGGCCACTGAGCTGTGCAGCACCACGTCTTTGAGGCAGACCACACTTTAGACCAAGGCCAATGGCGCCGTTTGTGTGTGTGTGTGTGTGTGTGTGTGTGTGCACATGTGTGCATGTGTGTGCATGTCCACGCAGTTCTGATCTCCAGACTGTGCTTCCCACTGGAGCCGCCAGCCTCCCAGGGCAGATGAACAGGACGTGAAAAGAATGACCACTCGCATCGCCAGACCACGTGGGCGCAAGCTGGAATGAAATGAATTGTTTCACTTTAAGGAACTTGTATTTCTTTCTTTTTTAAAAGAGACTTTATTTATTTTTAGACAGAGAGAAAGGGAGGGGGAAGAGAGGGAGAGAAACACCAATGAGTAGTTGCCTCTTGTGCGCCCCCTACTGGGGACCTGGCCCACAACCCAGGCATGTGCCCTGACTGGGAATCGAACCAGTGACCCTCTGGTTCGCAGTCTAGTGCTCAATCCACTGAGCCACACCAGCCAGGAAGGAACGTCTATTTCTGAAACAAGCGACTGTAACAGTCTGATGGCTGGACCCCACACATATCCACGTGCCTAGAAGCTGAGAGGTAGAAAGGTACCATCATTGTCATGGTTACCATTTACATTTTGGAGAACTTGCTAGATGCCAGGCATTTCTGTTTCCATTTGTGATTCTTTAAAACCTGGTAACTCTCCTAAAGGCAGGCACTACGGATAGTATTCTCCCCATTTTTCAAGCAGAGAGAGGTTGAGTCACTGGCCTAAGGCCACAGAGTTAAGAGCTGAAATTCCAAGGCAAACCCTTAGGCTACCCCAAGGCATGCTGGGGCCCCAGAAGTTTGAACAAAATTGACAAAGGCTGTGGTGGAGCACCGCGGGGCCAGGATGTGGGCTGGGCAGTTTGCACCACTGCTGATTCTTCCTGGCTGTGTGACCTTCAGCAGGTGTCTCAACCTCTCTGAGTCTATGTCTTTGCCTGTTAAATGGAGGTAATAATACTACTCATCTCACAGCGATATGGGGAAGATTAAGTGAGTTAATACAAGTAAAGCATTTTCTACATGCCTGAAACATAGTAACTGCCCCCAACACAGTAATTATTATTAGTAGTAGTAGTATTGTCTTTATCACAAGAATCATATATCGAGCACTTACTATATATCAGACATCGAGCTCAGCAAATTGCATACATCGCCGTATTGAATCATTTTATTAACCAGCGAGGCAATTACCAAGGTGGATTTGAATTCATTACTTCAAGGAGACACTTGGCCCCATTGCACGGGGGAGAAATTAAGGCTCAGAGGGGTGGGGTAGCTTGTTCAAGGTCACGCAGTCACGGCAGGGGGAGGGGGGCACAGGCCCTTCAGCTCTCCTGCCAAAACAGGAAAGTCAAAGCCAAGCACACACATGCAAAGCACATACGGTATACACCACACCGCGAATTTATATAAGATTATGTATATACGTGTACCCATGAGGAAACTGCATGTTTGAAAAGCCTTTATATTAATTTTCCTCATCTTTGGGTAGAAAGGAGATCATACGGACAAAGTGCTTTCATACTGTTCCAAGCGCTTTAACACACTGATTCGTTTAATCCCATGAATTCAGCGTGGGACAGAAGTTTCTGCATCTTCCAGATGCAGCGTGGCGGTGGAGGGCCTTACCCCAGCTCCTGCAGCCGGTAACCGGGGGGCGGGATGGCCTCCATCTGCCCGCCTCTGCGTCCCGTGCTCCTCCTGCACCCAGGCCCCTCGCGGGGGGCTTAGGAAGGGCCAGGGAAGCCACGCAGGTGTCAACTAAGTGATCCCCTATAAAGACACAATGCCCCCCCCCCCCCACACACAGCTCAGGGCAGACTCGCCATGTGGCTTTGTTTTTTAAATAAGCATTTCATTTTACAACAGTCTGAGAGTTACAGAAAAGTTGCGAAGAAGACAGAGTTTGCACACACCCCGAGATCCTATTTCCTTTGCTTTCCACATCTTCCATCACTCTGGGTGATACAGTTGTCCCAGCTTAGGAAGCAATATTAAGGCATTGTATTATCGTTACAATAAAATTTGCTGCACCTTTTGTAGAGTTATTATTAACTAAAGTCCATACTTCATTCAAATTTCTTTAGCTTTGACCTAATGTTCTTTTTTTTTTTTTGTCTCTACCTGGGACACCAGGTTGCATTAGTCGTCCTGTCTCCTTGGGTTCCCCTTGGCTGTGCCAGGCTCTCAGGGTGCCCTTGTTGTCGATGACCTTGACCGCTGTGAGAAGCTCTGGTCAGGTGTGGGGTAAAAGGAGCCCCCGTTAGCGTTTTTCTCACGGTCACACTGGGGTTATGGGACTTGGAGAGGAAGACCGCGGCCATAGAGTGCCATCCTCATCGCAGGTGACCAAGGGCACGTGTGTGACTTACCGTCACTGGTAATGACCTAGATCACCTGGCTGAGGTGCTACCTGTCAGGTCGCTCCTCAGACGGACTCCACTGTCAGTGTCTTTGTCCCCGGATCCACCCTGTAATCTCGGGAAGGACGTCGGGACGCCCAGAACTCACTGTCGGGTTGGAGGGGGCACAGCCCACCGCCTGGGTGGCAGATCATGTCCACAGATTTCTCGGAATGTTCCTGCATGGGAGATTAGCCTCCTCCCTGGCACGTGATTGCTCCTGCGTCCCTGGTACCATGTGCAGAAGCCAGTCAGAGGGCTCAGCACCGCCCGTCCTGGTGAGATTCTTCCCTGGGGAAGCATTGACAGAGAGCTGGAGGCATGGGTTCAGCTTGGCACGGGAGCGGGCAGAGCTCTGGCTGAGGGTCAGGCAGCTGGACGCTAGCCCCGGTGGGCCACTGCCCATGGACGGCTGGGGCCAGTCACTTCCTCTCTCCGGGTTGCTCTGGTTGTCCTTCCCATTGCTGTCGGCATGTAATAAAGCAGCCCGCTTTACTGATTTAAAACAACTGCTTTAGCGTGCCCTCGGTTCTGCGGGTCAGGAGTTCCAGAGCGCCTCGTAGGGTCCATTGTAGGTCTCTCACGCGTTTGCAGGCAGACGTGGATGGAGGTTGGGCGTCCAGAATGGCTGGTTCCTGGGGGTGGCGGCCTGTCACCTGCCCGGCTGGGCTGCCCACCAGAGCGTCTGTGTGTGATCTAACCAGCGTGGATGGCCGTCTCCGGAAGCTGATGCCTCTTATACGGCTGCTCAGGGCCCAACTAAGAATGTTCCAGAAAATCAGGTGGGAGGTGCCTCCACTTTTATAACCCAGCCTCAAATGAACACACAGCCTCACTCCCACCAAATTCTATTGGTTTTAAACAAGCCACTAAAGTCAGCCCACATTCAAGGGCAGGGAGGGTAGACCCCACCTCTCCTTGGGGAAAGCACCAAAGGACTTGTAGCTATTTTAAAAAAAACCCTCCAGGGTGTCAGTTTCCCCATTTGAAAGTCAGGGATTGAAATAAACTTAGCAATGCCTAGCCACACTATTTTTTAAAGATCTTGCTATCTAGATGAACACCGAATTTTTTCAGTCTCCAGTGGTGGGCGTTAAAAGCTTATGGATTCTTTTTGTTGACCTATGCCACGCCGGGCCCCAGGCCAGCCTGGGAACTGAGTCGTGAATCGTGTGACCTCAGAGATGGGGAGGTGGGGGGCTGGGCCAGCAGCGGGGAGGGTGAGCTATGGACCCCCATGGCCTGGGTCCGAGGCTAACCCTGTCATTCACTTACAGGAGTGACCCCGGGGGAAGCGACTTCATTGCACATGCTCCCCTCGCCTCGTCTGTGAACCAGGACCCCGACAAGGTCGCTCTCGTGGGCCTGTGTAAGAGCAAAAGCGACACCACAGATAAACAGCGTAAGTGCTTGACTAATAGTGGCTTTATTTCTGCCATCCAAAGGGTTTGATTCTCACGGTGTTCTCCCTCCCTTGCATGGAGGGGGGAGCACACTCCGGGGCTGGGCGAGTAACAAGCCTGAGCTGCATTCAGGGCCGGGATTCAAAGCCCGACCTCCAGGCACCAGGGCCTAGAAGGCATTCTTGACTCAGTTGCCCTCCAAACCCGCAAATAGCGCAGCTCTCACTGGATAAGGCAGAGCTGGGCTTTCTGCCTCCCGTTCATGCATTTGTGGCTGCATTGCTTAAGCAACACCCTCTGTGGTGACAGCCTTTGGAAATGAAGATATTTACAGATGAGCTAAATTGGACCTCTTGTCTTCTGACTTTGTACTTGGCACACACAGGCTCTTTTTCTCGGAGATGGGGAAAAAAAAAATGCGTGCGCGCGGAGGTCTCAAGTGCGCCACCTACTGAGAGAAACTGGCAAAGAATGTGGATACAGAGATTTCTCAGGCCTGTTGGTTGCTGCAGCTTGAGAAACCATTTCTTCCCTCCCTCCCTCCCTCCCTCCCTCCCTCCTTCCCTTCCTTTTTCTCTTTCCCTTTAAGACAGGCTTAATTCACTTTGTTTCTCTTGTATAAAAGTGGGTGGTGGCCACAGCTGGAGCCGCAGTCCTCTGCACAGAAGCTCTGGGATGGGTCTTTACAAGCTGGTCAGTGAATTCCTGATACAGAGACTCAGTGAATACGGTCCCCTTCCAGAGGTCGGGGGTGAGACAGCTGTAGGTCTTAGAGATGGCATCGAAGGTGACCTTGACCGAGTTGCCCAGGGTGGCAGGGCAGCCCTGGCTGAGGTGTAGCGGTCATTCAGACCGGCCATCAGCAGCAGCTTCCTGGGCACAGGGGCCGAGACGGTGCCAGTGCCCCTGGGCACGGGGATGAGGCACACAGCACAGCGCCACAGCGGCCAGTCATCTTGCAAGGGACAGTGAGCACTCGGCCAGGACGATGGTCCCCTGGAGGGCAGTGCTGCTTCCTTTGAGCCCTTAACGCCCAGGCCAGTATGTCCATTGTAGTCCCCGGTGGTGACGAATTCCTTGTACCGGGTTCTCCGGCCATCTGCGTCTGCTTTTGCATGAACATAATCTTTTATAAACCTTGTCCCTCAGGGACACCCCCAGGAAAAAGTCAGTGAGCTCAGAGTCCTTGTCGGTCAGGAAGGAGACGGGTCCCCTCCAGGGACTCGATCTGCATGCCCTTGACCAGGCGGCCCAGCGTGGTGACGGGGTTCTGCTCCCTGTCCTTCCGACCCCGGCAGCCACCTCGGCCCTGATGCCGCTGCCCGATTCCTCACCGAAACTGCGACCTCCCATGCCAGCGCCCCCAGGGCCTCGGGGCCACCCGCACCTCCCACCACTGGGTGTCTCTTCAGAGAGAAAGTGAGAAACCATTCCTTAACGTTAAACCCGCACACCTAGCTTGATGTAAAAATGGACAAGTTCCACCTGCGCTGTCTAGTTGGCCAGACTCAGTGACATGTGTTAATAAAAATGATTAGTATTCAATGAACATGTCCGGGCACGGACTGTTCTCCCAGCGTGCACTGCCTCGTCGAGTCTTCAGAGGAGGAGGCACTGACCACGACCCCCATTCTACAGGCAGCAAAACTGGGCTGCAGAGGTTTCAACTCGCCGGTCCTTGCAAACGTTGACCCATCGCAGTCCGACTCAAAGTTTCTCTCACTTGGTTTTTTCCCTGCAACCTTCATAGACCCGATGGACTACGCAATGTGTGTTCACTTTCCTAATAATGGTCTCAGTCTTTTTTCATGGATGTCAAACTCCCTCCTGGCCAGACTGAGGGCTGGGACTGAGCTGTTGGTTTTTTGTTTGTTTGTTTGTTTGTTTGTTGCTAGTGTCTCTGGGTAACGGACCCAAAATAGGGAAGTATGAAACGGAACGCAACAATTCACTCATCATTTCTCTGCTTCTGACAAGGACATGCACAAGAGGAGAAGTTACCGGTTACCCTGGACATTCAGGTAAGTGGTTTTTCTGTAAATGTTCTGTGGGTTTTGAAAACGAGAGCAACAACAGCAGGGCGACTCACGGCCGCCGAGGCGAGAAGGGAAGGCGAATCAGCAGGAACGTTCGCGGGCAGCCCCCGGGGCCCGGGGCCCGGGGATGTTCAGTGCATCGTTTTCCTGACCCGCCGGCGAGTCGGAGCTTCGTCTCACACTGTCTCCCAGTTCACCAGAGACAAAGCCACGAGCCGGTAAGTCCGCTCTCCTCATGTGACTCTTTCAAACACAGTTTAAAAATCTCATTGCCGGCGTCCTGGCTCCATTTTTCCCTTTTTTTTGGACCTCTGCCTTTCCTGCTGGGGACAGAACGGGGTCAGGAGAAGACGGTAAAATTGTGAGTGAGGACACCTGGTTAAAATAATTATTATTTTAAAAAAGATTTTATTATTTATTTTTCAGAGAGGGAAGGGAGGGAGAAAGAGAGAGAGAGACAAACATCAATGTGCGGTTGCTGGGGGTCATGGCCTGCAACCCAGGCATGTGCCCTGGCTGGGAATCGAACCTATGACGCTTTGGTTCGCAGCCCGCGCTCAATCCACTGAGCTATGCCAGCCAGGGCCAAAAAATTATTTTTTAATGATGCAATATACACACTCACGTATGCAGAAAAGATGCAGCTCGGTGACTCATCACAAAGCGAACATTCATGTAGCCATCACCCAGGTTCTATGTGACACACCGGGAAGGTCACTGTGCCTTGACCTCTGTGCCACCATCAATTAGCAACAAGGGTCTTCTCAACTGTAACCAGTCATCGTCAGTAACAACGGCTCACTTCCTGTTGCTGGTTGAACTCTGATTAATCCAGTTCTCTATTGTTGGACACTTAAGGGGCTTATGGGATTTTTTTCTCTGTGTTATGAGAAAAAAAATCCTTCAGCAAGTAGCTTATCCTGGATCCTCCTCATTTCCTGGGTTGATTATAAAGGAAAAATTCCTAGAGGGAATTGCTTAATTTTTTAGAACATTTGCCAGACACACCATTAGCATGAAGAAGAAAAATGATGTTGTGAAGAAACTTGGGCAAAAAAAAAGAGACATTTGTAAGTATGAAGATGTTACTTCGAGGGATAGGCAGCCAAGAGGAAATCGTGCAAAGAATGGTCTGTTTTGGAGGCTAACCGATTTTCTCAGAAAAATTGCAATTTGCCATTTTCAAAAACTGTAGTTCAAACTCCCCCGCTTTCCCAAGAGGATTTGAGACTGCGCACAATGGAAGAAGCAGTGCCCTGTGAGTTGAAAGCCCATCCCAGGAGAGCACCAAGGCAACAGACAAGTTGCAAAATAGCTTTTCAAAAGCACTCAACACCCAGCCCCGAGTGAAAAATCTCTTTCCAAGTTCAGCCAAACTTTGGCCACTAGAGGGCACTAACAATACACATTTCCAGCCAGCATCTTCGCTATCCCGTCTCCTGGAGCTAAAAGGGACGGGGGTGGGGGTAGGGAGATAGCCCAAGATTCCAGAATCCTTGCTGGGCGGGGTCCTCCATCCTCCAACCCGTGAGGACTTTCCTATTCTGCGAAACAGCTGGTAGCTTTAGCCACGAGGGAAAATCTTTGGGCATAAGGGGGGAAAGGAGACTGCTCAAAATAATTTTCTTTTTAAGTTCTTAATTAACTTTCCCACTTCCGATGAATCAGCTTCATCACGGAGGGGCATGTCACTCCTTAATTGCCTCTTTTTGCTTCATTTGGCCTCCGACGAGGGACTCTTGGATTGCGTTTCCCTCATGTCGAAGGAATTTAATAATATTGACAGCTTAATGGGTAGCCAAGCGTTGTAGCTCTTGTAACTGGAGCGGCCCACAATTATTAGTAATTAATGCGAAACAGCGACCAGTGTTTACGGGGCTGCCCTGGCAACGGCGTTCTGGGTCCTGGACTGCAGAAAGCAACGACGAATGCCCAGAAGACCAACAGGAGCTGAGGGATGGGTCTTTCCGGGTCGTGGACCCGAGAAACTGACAGCTTTTCCAGTGCCCCCCAAAATGTGGGTGTGGTAGTCGCCATTGATAAGACCCTGGCCCCGGGGTGGGCGGGGCGGGGCGGGCCAGGGTGGGGGGCGAATTCTCGCTACAATGCACAGCCCAGCTTCCCCTAGGTCAGGGCGCTCCTCAAGCCAGCACAGGCTCCCTGGGGCTGGTTCTAGATTTCCCATGACAAGGTTGCAGATTTGGGCTCTGGCTTCCAAGAGGACCCATCTCCTCACTGAGCGGAAGAGAATGGGAAAAATCAATCGCTGGCTTTAAATAGTTCTCTAGCCCCTGGCTGGCGTAGCTCAGTGGATTGAGCGTGGGCTGCGAACCAAAGTGTCGCAGGTTCGATTCCCAATCAGGGTACATGCCTGGGTTGCAGGCCATGGCCCCCAGCAACTGCACATTGATGTTTCTCTCTCTCTTTCTCCCTCCCTTCCCTCTCTAAAAAATAATTAAATAAAACCTTTAAAAAAAATCTCAGAGACATTGCAATTTAAAAAATAAAAAAAAAATGCTTTCTAGCTTTTCTGAACATGATTTTTTCCCCGTGTATACTGTATTTAATTTTGAACACTGAGATGTAATTGCTACCTAACATGGTACGCGTTTTGGGCACACGGCACGATGATTCGATCCTTGGGTCTACGGCCCCGTGATCACCCCAGTAATTCTGGTGAACATCCATCAGTACGCAGAGTTCCGGTCTTCCCCTTGTGGCGTGAGACCTATGACGGTCTGTTCTCCAAGCAGCTTCCAGATACACAAGACAGGGCTGTGACCCGGCGTCCCCAGGCCGCACATTGGGTCCCCGGGATGTATTTCCCTGATAACTGGGAGCTGGTACCTCCCGACCTCACTCCCCTATTGCTCCCATTCCCTCCTCCCCCAGCCTCTGGCACCGCTCTGTAAGTGCATTTTTTTGTCGCTGTGCTTGTTGTTTTTTTAAAGATCCCACATACCGCTGATATCACGCAACACTTCCCTTTCTCTGCCGGACTTACTTCACTTAGCACGATGGCCGCAAGGCCCATCCCTGTCCTGGCGAATGAACGGCAGGGCTTCCTGCTCACTTTTTCCTTAATTGGAAAGGTGCCTGGCGCTCTCATGCTCTCCCCTAAATTAGCGAGGAGGTACAAAGACAGGAGTTGGAGCCAAGCCTTGGAACATCGTGGTGCACAACCTCTTCAAAGCCCCTTTTATTAGCAAACGGCACAGCCTCGCATCCAGAAAAACGCTCCTTCCTCTCCCCCTGACAGCCGGGAAGCCCTATCTATGTCTTGTTTTCAGTGGTCTCCGAGTTGCCCCTTTCAGAGCTCCTGCGCCTCTGAGGTCCAGTCTCTCGGGCTATCAGCAAACCACGGGGGCCCGATGATAACTTCGGAAGGGGCACGTTGCAGAAAGGGAGCCACCTATCTCCCTAACTTCCCGTCGTGGAAGATGGAGAAGAAGAAGAAGAAGAGAACGCTTTGGCAGAGATAAACGGCTCTGGTTTTAATTCGGGCCCGACATCCATCTTGGCAAAAACTGAAACCAGCGTGGAGGGATATTAAAACGTGGCTGGGGAGGGGGGGTGGTGAGAGTCCTCCCCACAAAGGAAAAAGTCTGGACGCAGATAAGCCTGGTTCCTTTGGAGCAGGGGATGTTTTGACTGCTCCCACTTTGATTTTTTTTTCTCCACCTCCTTTTCTTTCTTCGGAGACGTTTCTCGGCGATGACTTCCTCTCCTTGTTTGAATGTTTATCCGTGGAGATGCTTGGGTATTGAGACCAATCCCGAGTCTCTGCTATTGCTCTTGGCTGGAAACTTCTGAGGGAGGACTCGATAGGGACGTTCGTCGACCGGCGAGCCCGCGCGGACTTCGAAGGCGCCAGGCAGTGCCTTTGCACCCCATTCGAGTGCAAAGAGAAAAGGACACGTTTAATCAGAGAGCCGTCGCCCGCACCCTCCCCCTTCGCCGCTCCCCCCCTCCCCCCCTCCCAGTGTTTGGAATCCGCTGAGTGTTGTGTGGATGTCAGCTCCTCAGTTTGGGGTTTGCCGGCGGGGTTCAAAGGCACCGTCTGGTAGTTGGAAGTAGCATAACTCTGGAATGTCTTGATCGCGTCCTTTAGAAACATGCTCTCCTATGAGGCAACAGGTCAAGGACGGGGGCCAGCAAAATCAAAGACTGCCCAGATTCTCTGAGGGAGCTTTGCTCCTTAGGCCGGGCTCCGCCACCCCTGGGCTGAGGGAGTCGCCTTTCTCCTTGGGGCTGGCTGCTCGCCCACTCTCTCTGGGATGTGCTCGTGGGGCTCAGGCTGCCAAGGAGATGGGCCTTGGAGACTCAGAACCTGGTAGGAAAGAGCTTCCACAGAGTCCCCCGGTTACGGGCTACAGGGAATCTTCACACACATTTTAACTTCAGCGCGTGTTCAGCTGCCGGCATCTAGAACTGAAGCTTTAGGTTCACTGCGCCCCTGGTAAGGACGGGTTTAAGAAAATACTGTTAAAATTCTTTACAGGGCCCTGTAGGCGTTTGATTAAAAATAAGCAAGCAGGCCTGAGATGCAAGCGGAGACTCTTCGGAGCTGAAGTGACTCGCCCAAGGGCGTTTCATGTCTCTTGATGGTGAGGATGGTGATGATGGTGCTGATGCCACTGGTGATGGTGAGGATGGTGATGGTGGTGATGGTGATGATGATGGTGGTGATGGTGGTGGTGGTGGTGGTGGTGGTGATGGTGGTGATGGTGGTGGTGATGGTGGTGGTAATGGTGATAGTGGTAACTCTGGCAATTTTGGAAGTGGTGGTTGTGGTGATGTTGGTGGTGGAATATGGTGATAATGGTGGCATTGGGGCATTGGTGGTGGGAGGTGCTGGCGGGGGAGATGATGGGGCTGGAAGGAATGCTGCTGGTAGTGATGGTGATCCTTGTGTGGTGGTGGTCAGAGTGGTGTGAGGACAATTAAGGGTGACTGTGGACATGATGAAGGTGGTGATGATGATGGTGGGGCTGGCTGATGGGGATGACGATGGCGGGGATAGAGATGGTGATGGAAACTAGATGCCAAATCTGAGTTTTGCTTGCGCCGAATTCTCCGTACCGCAGCCTGTGGTGTTTTAGCAAAGGGTGCTGGAGGTACCAGCTGACTTGTGGGAGCTCAAGTCAAAAAAGAATGTTGTAGGAGTGGCATCAAACTTTAATGTTTAATGTATCAAGTTTATTGTTTTCTTTTCCTAAGGAAAATAATAAACTCTTAATGAAGCAAACACGGAAAATATATCAAAGTATAAAGGCAAAGGAGCAAGTATATCTGGGAGGTGACATTTCAGAATGTATTTGCTTCTGATTTTTAACATTTACGTTTTACATGAAGGTTTTACCACATGTTGATCTTATCTTTCCAGGTGAAGGAATAAGATTTCAGGATGTCAACAAAAGCTTTCATTTTGATGACTTAATAACCCCAGGATGGATATATAATTGCTCAAATATAGTAGATGAGAAAATTGATAGGCTAAGTAACTCACCCCAACATCCTACAGAAAATAAGTGGAAGAGTCAGGATTCGAACTCAGGCTTCTTTGACTCCAAAGTGATGCCTGTAGCCAGTACCTAACACTGTCTCCCAAGGAGGGCCCTTAGGATCGTCATGGAAACAGTGTCTCCAGAGACCCCAGCTCAAGAGCCTTAGACAGTGGTCCTTTGGTGGCTTTTGTAAATCAAGCTTCTGGGCCCACCTCACCTGGGTTCAGTTCCAAAGGAGACAGTGGAGACATTTCTTAGGAGCGTTCTAGTGAACCTGGGATCGAGTCTTCCCCAAATCACAGGCGTCTGAGAATGGATGTGGTCTTGGCAGGTCTCCACCCCAACCCTCTCCTCAGTGCGAGAAGCCCTTCGTAACACCCCAGGTAGATGGTCCCCGCTTGGTTCTTGAACATCGCCTTGACCGGGAGCTCTGGCTCTCACAGGCAGCCATGTATGAAAATATGCACAAGGTCTGTTCAGTAGGTATGCAGCCACGCACTATGAAAAATAGAGACATTTATTGAAGAAGATACAAGAGACATTGTACATAGAACAATGGTGCCTCAGTCCCCTTCAAAGTAGGCACCTTGGGACCTCACATAGTTCTCCTAATTGCTATTAGCTGCCCTGTTGTATTTTCCTGAGTCTCACTGATGGTCTGAAATCTCTTCCCTTTCAAAGGTGATTTTAGTTTTGGGAAAAATCAGAAGTCACAGGGCACCACATCTGGGCTGTAGGGGGCGCTGAGTCACCTGGGCGATTTGGTGTTTCACCGAAAAACTCTTCAGGAGACAGGATGCACCAGCAGGTGCGTTGTCATGATGAAGCTGCCAATCACCAGTTGCCCATTACTGCGGCCTTCTGAATCATCTGATTAGCTTCTGTGGAGATGTCTTCGAGCTTAATGCAAAATTTGATGCTCTACTCACTCACTCATTTTGAATGTGACAGCCACACAGTGCACATGCGCACTCAGTGGCACCTACCGCCCCCACTGACTAGTACAGTGAAGTTGTCAGTGTTCACGCATGCGCATTCCCATCCACTCTCCTTGGCTGCCAGGTTACACTGATGTTGCACAAACCGTTCTCGTTATATTAACAATGGCTGCACTTTTTCCGGACAGACCTCGCATATATAAATATCTATTACTTAGCTACACATTTAAAAACTATATATTTAAAGAACTCCAGCTTCTAAAATCTCTATCACATTTCGAGCCCACACGATTCCCGCGTGACCTTCATCAATTACACAGAAGGAGGAGCTTTCTTCTTCAACAGCCCAGCTCTCTAGATTTAATTTGTGGGCTGCAATCTCCTGTCCCCAGGATTAATAGCCACGAGCTGCGTAATGCGTCGGCCCTGAGGTCCAGCATCCGTTTATCTTGGTGTTTCCTGTCCTGAACACACAGCGGAGCCCCAGACCCGGATCCTAGGGGCGGTCGGGTCCCGCAGAAGACTGTGGGCTCGGATGCCCCCCTGTGGATGCAGCCCAGCACAGCCCCGAGGAACCTTTTCACGTAGCGTCATCGAGATGCTGATCCACATACCGCACAGCTCACCTGTTTCAAATGTACAGATGGATGGTCTTCGGTGCGTTCACGGGTCTACGCAACGATGGCTCTGGTCCATTTTTGAACATTTGCATCTGTTTTTTTCAAAACGAAATACTGGACCGTTTAGCTCCCATTCCCCTAGGCGCGGTCCCCGCTGCCCCAAATCAACCACTGAGCTACTTTCCGTGTCTATGGATTTCTCCGCTCTGGACATTTTACATGAAAAAAATAAAGCAAACAGGCAACATGTGACCCTTTGTGCCTGGTTTCTTTCCCCGAGCATCCTGCTCCCAAACTTACTGTGGCATGTGTCCCTGCTTCCTGCCTTTTTACAGCTCAACGATATTCCACTGGACGGACGGACCACGCTTAGTACCTCCATGTGTCCACCAACGGACAGTGGGGTCGTATCCCCCCGAGTCGCTTTGACAGCACCTGGTGGTGGGTCTCAGGGTCCCGAACCCCTGGGCCCAGTCACACCCACTGCGAGGAAGCCACTTGTCCTTTCCTGTGTTTGGGCATCGGATTACAAAGTGCTCCACCACTCTGCCCGCAGTGTTCAGGATTTTGGATTCTTTTATTACCATCCCAGGTTTGCGGTATCCTTCCCGGTCTGCTGTCCTCTCCAAACAGGGCCGCCGTCGGGGTTGTCGTGGGGAGCAGGATGGACAGAGAGGACCCAAGCACGGAGCTCGAGGCTGGGTCAATGGTTGCCCACGGAAGTCCCCTGGATATCTAGTGCCTCGAGATGTGAATAGGGGCCATGAGAAAGGGGGTTCTCCACCGAGAACCCCTTCGGCTCCTTTGTCCGTTTCGAGCCGGGGACCAAGGCGTGGGGTGTTTCGGAGGCACCGGGGCCCTGTGGGTCTGGGGAGATGGGGGCACGGGCACCCAGCAGGCAGCTGGCACTGTCAGATTTCGGAGACTGTCCCCCAGTCTCCCTCTCCCAGGTTATAGGTTCCTCACCGTTTCTCTCCCTCGTTCTTGGGACACACCTCCCATCATCCTCCAGGAGCCGTTGCCAGGGACCCCGGCACCTTAGCAATCATTTTCCACTCGCGTTCCACGTCGTGAGAATTCTCGGCCACTAGGGTGAGTGTGCACGCCTGTAAGAGTGACCCCTTGGGGCCCTATAATGTACTCACCCACCCCATTTTGCTTTGCTCTGACAGAAAGAAAATTCGCCCAAATATCAGAGATGCCAACCTGGTCGTGGCATTCTCCAGGAGACCTTCGTTTTAGTTGTGGTTTAAATCAGACGTTTTTAGAAGTAAAAGAGCAGAGATTCAGAGCCTGGAGGTGGGGGAGGGGAAAGGATGAGAGGGACAGTACGGTCTGAGTGTGGAAAGAAACGTTGTTTGCGGCAGAGAAGGCAGGCAAAGGCAGGCGGGCTGGGTACCTTCCTGTGGGAGGCCTCAAATGTCTCCCCACTGTTGCCCAGGAATTGCAAGATTTGGGAAGTACATTGCCACAATTTACACATTGTTTACATGCATAGGGATATCCTCTTCTCCACCTCCTCCTCCTCCTCGGTTGCTTCTGCATCTCTGTTTCTCTGTGTCTTCCTCTGCCTTTACACCCGGACAATAACCACGGGAAGGAAATGCAGGACTTTTTACAGAGGAGCAAACTGAGTCTCAGCAAAGGAAGACACTCCCCTTCCGGCATCCCCCGCCCCACCCCCGCCAGCTAGCACAGTGCCAGAACTGTGCTTTGCTGTTCTAGCATTTGCCCTCTGCTCTACCAGCCCTGTGGGCAGGGGGGCAGGGGATCAGCTAGTTACGACCTACCGTCGTTAATGCTTAAGCACAGGCACCGCCCCTCCCCACCCCAAAGCAGCCTCCCGAAACAATGGCAGGATTTTATTTTGTTTTCTTTGTCTGACCCGCTTATCTCGCCTGCTTTACTGTTAGCTTCTAAATGTGCGCATTAGAGGTGATTAGGAGACTTGGGGACATCCTCTGTCATTAGTTAATGCTTTAGAGAGGGTCTCAGTCCCAGACCACAGCGCACGGGCCCTTGCCCCATGCATCACTGACCGCCGACAGGCCTTCCTTGCCTCCCTCGCCGGGGCCTGCCCCGAAACGGGCTGCAGATCGGAGGGGTCGGAGACGAGTTTAATTTAAAGACGAGCCCCCCTCGCGCTGCCAAAGGAAATGGCGTGTCAGCTGCCTCAAAAATAGATACTGTTGCGCAGATATATGGACGGGGTGGTGGGCGCCGCCCCTGCCATTTATTACCTGGATTGCCTTTAAACGTCAAAACAAATCCTTCTCCGGTCCTTCTCCAAAACCTAAATCATCAAGAGAGACAGGGTCAGCCTCGGCAGCTTGGAATGCTGGAAGAGGGGGATGGGTGGGCGGCGGGTGGAGGGGTGGGTCAGCGAAGGCTGCCGGAGCGGCCAGGGGTCTCCGTGTGCATGTCCTAACGCACATGTGCATGGTGAGCACATCAGTGTCGCCACCGCAGCCAAGCGCCTCTGGACGTGTGGACACAGAGGCGGCTGGGGGGAAGAGCAGCCACTTGCCCCATGTGGGAATATCTATGGCTCGTCACTGGCAAGTAAGGCATGACAAATACAACAAAAACAGTACCAGTCGACACTCGGTCACTGCTTTTTCTGTGTGAGACATCGGAGCCTCCTCTCATCGAACGCTAGAGCAGCCCTGCCAGGTGGGTGGCCCCCACTTGACAGGGGAGAGGACCGAGGAGGCTCAGAGACGTTGTGGTACCTGCTCGAGGCTGCACAGCGCCACTCCGTGGCAGGACGCCGCAGCACACGGTCTGAGGCTGCACACTGGGTGCCTGACCAGAGCGAGGGCTCAAGCCGCAGCTCATTCGGAGGGAGAGGAGATGTCGGCCTGTGCTGGCAAGGACGCTTCGCCGCCAAGGAACAACAGGATGCGATAAGTCACTTATGCGGATGGAAAAAACCAGTGTCCGCCTGGTGGTTAGGGGCCTGGGAGCCACAGCCCGACTCCTGCGCTTCTTCTGTTTCCTGAGTCCGCGCCCTTGGGCACGTGATTCACCCGTTTGCTCCCCAGTGTCTTTCTCGGTGAAGATAATGACATTATCTTCCTAGCAGAGTGGTCAAGAGACTAAAAGGAGTGAATCCTTTCACTTCAATAGCTTGAATAGTTTGAGTATAACTTTTAATAAGTACTAGCTACTGCTAAGCACACATGTATTATTAGGGTTATTTAGCTGTTGGTCCTTTCAGCTAAATGAGTTTATGGCTTCTGTGTCAAAGAATTCTAAACTGCTGAGACTCTCCTGAGAAAGGGGACGATCGATCGATCGATGGATCGATAGATGAGATGTCTTGTACAATTGTCTTGTACAATTTACATAGTTAAAGGACTTGTTCATTTTTCTGGGTTATTTACATATATAGGAAAATACGGGTGTTTTCAAGGTCTAATTGATACTATAATTATATATAAATATGCTTTTAAACTTTTATTTATTTTAGAAAGAGAGGAAGGGTGGGGGTAGAGAGAGAGAGAGAGAGAGAGAATGAATTTGTTGTTCCACTTACTTATGCATTGGTCCGTTCTTGCATGTGCCCTGACTGGGGATCAAACCCACAACCCTGGTGCTTCTGGATGATGCTCTAACCAACTGAGCTCCCCAGCCAGGGAGTTTATATATCTTCAGGCATATGTAAAAACAGACAATAGAGGTCCACGAGGAAAACGACCCACAGTCCATCAAGCGGTGGACGGATGCCTAGACCGTGGGACCTCCACGTGACGGAATACTACTTGGCGAGAACGAGGAGCAGAGCGCGGATACCTGCGGCGACACGGACCTCCCGCAACCTGCGCTGAGCGGAAGGAGGCCGAGGCGGAAGACCGCGTCCTGTAGGATCCCGTCCGCACACGCAGGGTCTGGAAGAGGCGGGGCGCTAAGAGAGGAGAAGCCGGGGTGTGTCTGCCCGGGACTGCGGCCAGAATGGGGTCAAGGGACCTTTTGGGGACAATGGAAATGTCGTCCCCAACAATGTTCACTTAAAACATGCATGTTATGAAGTATACATTTGTAAAAGAAAAGCTTCTAAAAATGAAACTTCTGCCCATTACAACTTGGTGAAGGCTATTTCTATGTTCCTAACAACAGTGTATATTTAAATATGGGCATTCTATTCTATGTTTTTAAATTATTATTTTCTCTTAATAAAATATTATAACACAAATGCATGGGTGCTCTAAAAAAAGTCCTGGACAGCCCTGGCTGGTGTAGCTCAGTGGGTTGAGTGCAGGCCTGCAAACCAAAGGGTCACCAGCTCGATTCCCAGTCAGGGCACATGCCTGGGTTGTAGGCCAGGTCCCCAGTTGGGCACGCAAGAGGCAACCACACGTTGATGTTTCTCTCCCTCTCGTTCTCCCTCCCTTACCCTCTCTCTAAAAAAATAAAAAAATAAAAATAAAATCTTGGACACTTCGGAAGTATAAAGTGAAAAAGAGAAATTTACCTTTTTTCTATGCCTTTTCTCCCCAAATATTTTACTCATAGCTGAGTGTATCTACTTCCAGACCTTTTCCTAGAAATGTGTATGCTTGTCTTATCCATATAAATGACATGTGATACATATGCAGGTATAAAATGTACACATGTATGTGTGCAGTCATACACACATACATGAAAAGGATATTTCATTTCTGTCATTTTCCAGGCGTGTGCTCACGGCACACACACCGCTCTGTGGCTGGAGGTCAAGTTCAATCCTGTGAGCAAACCTGGCTCGGATTCCTGCACCGTGAACCCACCTCAAGCTCTTCTCCCAGCACCAGCCCTGGCTGGAGTCCCGTGCTGCCCCCTAAACCCGAGCCTGTTCTCCCTCCTGTCCCCAAGTCCAGGGCCACCAGGCTCTACAGAGTCTTCACATGGGACGGGCTCCAGGTCAGCCTCGCAGGCGCCGAGCGGGGCCCCATGGCGGGTGCTCCCCTGCGCCTCTCCAGCCTGTCGCAGGTTCGGGACCAGGAGGGGCTTCCCAGGCAGCCCCTCCGTCAGCGCCTCTCCACGTGAGCTCTGCGGACACTTGGGGCTGCACGACTCTCTGGGGGGGGGCGGGGGGGCCCTGTGCATGCAGGGTGCTGAGCAGCTTCCCCCGTCTCTGCCCCCTAGATGCCAAGGGTATCCACACACTGCCCCCACCCTCCGTGTTGACAAGCCAAACATGTCCCTGGACACTGCTCAACATTTCCTGGGGGACAAAAATCACCCCCCATCGAGACCCAGTGTTCTGGAGAAGCTGTCTCAAGTTCGCTTTTCCTGTCCGGCGTCTGGGTGCTTTCAGGGAACTGGCGTACGACACGTGGCCCAGGGAATCTGGTTTGCTGAGGGAAGAGTGCTAAGGAAACATGTGTATTTCCACTCAGGACAGAGTCACCTTCTGGTGACAGATCCATTAGTGACCAGAATGTACGATGTCTTATAAAGAAAACCCTTCTTCATTATGTGATTACAAAAGCATTAGATGTTTTTTGGGGGTGTTAAAAAATAGAACACTACAATTATGGTTGGTTTATACAGTGAGAGTGCCTGAAAATCCCATCCCCTGGAAAGCCACCATTAACATCTGCTCTGTAGGTGTGCATACACACATACACATGCACGCACACACATACACATGCACACACACACATACACATGCATACTCAAATGCACACAGGTGACCACATGCCTCCATACCTGAACGAGGATTTACTATGGACATGCTTTTTTTTTCAGTTTTGTTTTTTTAAATCATTGTTCAAGTACATGTTTGGACATGCTTTTTAAATTTTAAATTTATTTTAAAAATATTTTTATTAAAAAAACAAAATATTTTTTCATTAATAAATTGTCAATGTTTTATTTTATTTTATTTTTTTTAAGATTTTATTTATTTATTTTTAGAGAGGGAAGGGAGGGAGAAAGAGAGAGGAACATCAATGTGCGGTTGCTGGGGGCCGTGGCCTGCAACCCAGGCATGTACCCTGACTGGGAATCGAACCTGCGACACTTTGGTTCGCAGCCCGCACTCAATCCACTGAGCTATGCCAGCCAGGGATATTTTATTTTATTTTTCAATTTTATTTTAATTATTGTTCAAGTACAATTTTCTATTTTACTCCCATCCCAGCCCACCCACCCAGCCCTCCCCACCTCCCTCCCATTTCCACCGCCCCTAGTTTTTATCCATGTGTCCTTTATACTTGTTCCTGTAAACCCTTCCCCTTTTCCCCTGAAATTCCCCTGAAATTCCCTCCCCTCTCCCCTCTGAACAGTCAGCCTGTTCTCTATTTCAGTGTCTTTGGTTATATTTTGCTTGTTTCTTTTAAAACAAAATATCTTTATTGATTTTAGAGAGAGAGGGAGGGGGACGGAAAAACACCAGTTGGCTGCCTCCCTTACTCAGCGTGGGCCCTGGCTGGGACTCAGACCTGCAAGCGTTTGGTGTCTGGGACGACGTTCCGCCGACTGAGCCACACCGTCCAGGGCACCGTGGACAGTCCTTGGCAACCGTCTCCCCACACATTCACAGCATCTCATGTGTTCCTTTTCGCCACACCGAAGCTGTAGAGAAAAACGACCCTAAAGCTCAGTGGCCTGCAACGACATTCATTCACCCTCAAGCTCTTCGATCTGTGGGTCAGCTGCGACTCAGGATGAATGCGGGTCCGGCTTCCCTGGACCATCCAGAGCATGCGATCTGCTCCACGCGTCTTAACCTGGAGCTCAGATGAAGGGGCCAGGGCTACCCTGGGAAGCTCCTTTGGCTGCCCGATCAACGGGGTGCAACAGCGCAAGCGCATTTCAAGCCTCTGCCCACCTGGCACCTACTCACATCCCATTGGTCAAAACGAGTCACGTGGACAAGCCCACCCGCAAGCTGGCCCCACCCACCTTGAGACTGCTGCTAGGATGCCTTGAGTAAAATGACCTCAGGTGACCTTGTATAATCACCCAGACGAATCATTTAGTCTCCCGGACTCACAAGAGACGTGCCACCCTGTTACCAATGCATGGTTGCAGGCCCTGCCTGGCTTGGGGCTCAAATCCGCCCTCCCTCCTGCGGTATTCTGTCTTACCATAGCCTCACGGTCGTTACTGGTACCCGCAGAATCTCTCTTCTGAGACCCTCTCGTCTCTCTGCGCACACAGGTTATATGACACTGGGCAAATGACAAATCCCTATGCCTCGCTTCCTCATAATAATAATATTAACAACAATAATAAATAACAATATTATTTCTGCACAATAATAATAATATGCAACCTGCAGGGAGTCGGGGGAAGAAAGGAGGTAACTCAGGGCAGTCCGCCGCATGCAACGCAGGCTCCCAAAGTGCGGGTGTTACAGTCATTCTGGTGTAACGTGAAAACCACCAAGCCTGCCATTCACCATCATCTTCCCCTGAAGCCTGTCACCCTGTCCCGTCAGCGTCCCCATCTGTGACATGGAAATGACCGTCTCTGGCCTGCCTCTCTCCTGGGGTGAATTAAGAAACTGAATGTGATGATGAAGGCGAAATTATGTGCTAAGGACTCAACAGGCAGGTCAAATTAGTACGTGGATGGTTTTTCTTTTTCTTTTCCTCTAGGTATGGCTTCTCCACCAAGCTTTCTTTTCGCTCGTAGGGTCTGATAAGTTAAACACCAGGCAGACTGCCTCGGGGAGCTGGGCAGCTTGAACACGGGGCGTGTACAACCTGGACGGGGGTGTCTGTAAAAGGCTCAGAGCCCAGGAGAGGGTGAAGACTCAGCAGGATCCCTGGCTGGCGTAGCTCAGTGGATTGAGCGCGGTCTGCAAACCAGGTGTCCCAGGTTCGATTCCCAGTCAGGACACATGCCTGGGTTGCAGGCCATGGCCCCCAGCAACTGCACATTGATGTTTCTCTCAATCTCTCTCTCCCCCTCCCTGCCTCCCTCTCTAAAAAAAAATAAGTATTTAAAAAAAAAAGACTCGCAGGAAACGGGCCAGCCATTCGCATCAACTCATAAACGTGGGTTAACTCGTTTTGTTGTCGTGGCGGTGCCAGGAGCTGGAGAGCCCCACTGTACCCATGAGGAAACTGAGGCACACACCGTTTAGAAGAGACAGAATGTGTCCACCAGCTGCTCCCTGAAGTTGCTCCCCGCCCCTGTCCCTCGAGACGGTCCCCACCGGCACTGGCTGGGTCCGATCTGAGAACAGGACCGGGTGAGGTCTGGGAGGAGGCCTTCCCCCACCCTCACAGCAGGGAGAGCCGGGGAGGAGAGGGCCCAGGAAGACGTCAGAGCCTCCCGAAAGGAATCACCAGCCAGACAACCTGAGAAACAGTGCATGTCCGGTGGTGACAGTGGGGTGACTGGAGGGAAGATGGGGGGCAGATGGTGGCGGGGAGAGGGGTCAGTGGGCGGTGCTGCTTCCGTGTGACTGTCTGTGGCCTCCGTGAGTCCAGCTCCAAACATCTGCTGAGAGCCTGGGGCTGCAGTTGGTCAGCCTTTGGGAGGCACAACTGGCAAGGGAACAGAGGAAAGGCTGACACGCCAGCGTCTGTCACCACGTGTAACCCAGACGACCCTCCGAGGACAACGGCCGGGCTCCCTTCCTCCCTTCTCTCACACACACCTTCCTTTTGTCCAACTATGATCTGGACCCAGACACTAAGGGGACTCTTGGGGACATAGTTCCCTCTTAGCCAGGGCGACACCTTACAAACCGCCACACGGTCCAAATGGGAATCTGTGAACTCGGTATGGAGAGCCCACTCTGGGACCTGCTGCATGAGACAGCGAATCTATAAAGAAGACAGAGAGTATCCTTTATGTCTTTTCCTTGCAACCTTGCAGGAGAGGCGAGACCTGGACACACGAACCATTCAGAGACTTCGTGGCGACACAGCATACAACCCAGTGTGCCGGCAGCCACACCTCTGCAGCCTGAAACTGAGAGACGTCCGCTTCCTCCACAGGTTTATGATCTTGGACCAAGACAGGGAAAAGCGAAAGTTGGCAGCGGTTGGGCGCTGGCCTTTCCACACGTGATAGAGTAAGGCTGTTGTCTGCAGCCTTGCGTAACCTCCCTGCGCGGCACCCACACCCTTGCCGCGTGACTTGTCAGCACGGCCAGCCGGAATGGGTGGGGCACGTCTCCCTGACCCACTGACACGAGTCTCGCCCTGGACTTGCTTCGACCAATGACGTGTCCGTAGACGAGCTGCGGACAGACTCACAAATGCTTGGTTTTACGTGCCTTCCATTCCCTGTGTGAAGATCGTGTCCTGAGTGGTCTTGTCCGTGTGGAGGGCGAGAGAGAGGATAAATCAAGCCCGATGCCAGCTCACAGCTTTAGACAGAGCCCTCCCCGCACCAGCAGAATCGCAGTCAACTCAGAGGTTCTCCAGCAAGGTGTGTTTGCTGCGGGAGCCGCTGAATTCCGGGAGGGCGCGTTAGGTGGCGTTCTCGGAGTGGCAGCTGGCTGTGACCCCATGTTGCTCTCCTGGAGACTGACTCAAGGAAACCTGAGATCCGCTACAATGTCTCGATCCCCATGGAAAGGAATTCGGAGAGACAAAGTGACGGTTCAGGGCAGCAGACAGAAATACAGGAGAGCTCTAGAACAGCATGCATGCTGTGACCCCAATTTGGGGACGGCTTCCTCACTGACACTGCTTCTTCGGAGGATGGTCGAGTGAGCTGTGAGGAAGGGACCGCACGTTTAAAACAAGCCCCCCTGCTTCCTCGTAGGAGCCCTGTCTAGCCATGTGCCCCGTCCCGAACACCTCACAGTCCCTCCTCCTAAGACCTCTTCATGGCTTTTACTACTCGGTTAAGTTGCGTTTATTGTAGAAAATTGGGGATTAAAATAAAACAGTGGAAAAAAAATGAAATAACCTAATGCCACCATCCAGAGACAGCATGTCTAAGCTTATTGGAATCCAGCCGTCTGTAGAGACATTTTTTCCTAACAGAACGGGGATCACATCACCTACATTGACAGCAATCCACCCCCCACATATATGAACTCCTAGAGACAGTTTTCTAAAATATGAAATACGGTGGCATAATCTAATCAACCAGCTTTCTATTGCTGGTTGCGTGCGTTATTTCCAATGTCCTTCCATCATAAACAACGCTGCAGTGAACATCTTGGGACTAATATACTGGTGCAGAGTTCTGAATATTTCTTTACGATGAATTCCTAGCAGCAAGATTATTGGGGTTCGAGGCTTTTCAATACACTGTTTTAAATTTTCCCTCCAGAAAGGCTGATCAGCTGGTGCTCTTATCTTTAGTTTTTAAGAATGACGACTGGATTTTTACACCAGGAAAGAATCTCAGAGCAGGTCGATCTTTTCACGTAGCAGGAAAGTTCGTCAAAACCTTAAATCCATGGTTCACTCATCTGCTAGGTCTTTATTGGGTGTCTACCGTGTGTCAGGCATGGGGTGGGGGGACCCAAGAGCCAATGGGGTGAACAGAAATCTCTGCCCTGGGCATTTAAGGTCCACACAGAAGCCAGCCCTCTGAGAGCGGCCAGGGACGGAGCTCAGCACCGCCCCGCTGGCCGAGGCCCTGGAGAAGGCACCCTGCTCTCCAAACGCGCTCCACCTTCCGTGCTGTTTGCAAAGCTCCGCTGTTTTCAGTCCGGAAACCCTGGGAGAGAGCAGGTCGAGGAGGTAGGTAAACACTCTTCAAGTGAAAATGAGAAGTCCCTGCACCTTCCCGCCCCCGAGGTGAAAGGGAAATCCCTCCGCGCGGGAGGTCACGTGCCTTGGGCGCTGCCCACCCTGCCTGCACGCCCGGGAGACCGCTGCGGGTGCTGCGGTGACTTCGTGAGCCACCGTGGCGCCCTGGGCAGGGAGTTCGCGCTGATGTCACCTGAACCGGGGATGTATTTACGGGTTCGTGTCCACAGCTACCTTTCACTGCTCGTCTCCGGGTTCATACATCAAGGGGCCATCCCGGCGGGGCCGGCGAGTGCCGGCTGAGTGGTTTATGGCGGCGCCCGAGCTGGCAGGTGTGTTTGCAAGCCTGCCTGGCAGGCCCCGAGGTGCGAGTGTCTGCGACGCTGGGCCCTGGACCCCCAAACCAGGAGACCGCGGGGCCTGCTTTTGTCTCTGTTAGGATGTTTCCTCCCCTTTCGCTCCCAGCCCCTGTCCTCCGTGTCAGCACAGCCAGCCCTCACCCCACATCTTTTCCTTCTTGAGTCGTAGCCAAAGAGAGAGGCAAGCCTCTTCCTCGACCTCCCTGGGCCCACATTCAAAAGCTCTTCAGCTCACACCTCCGCTACGCCGACCTTTTGGCTTTTGATTTGGGGGAAACGGGAGGTAGAGGAGACATGAATCTAGCAACTGAAGTTGACCTCTTGGGCGGTTTGGGTAACGCGGGGAGGGGCTCTCAGGGGTCGGTGGGGAGAGGAGGGCGGAAGGGGAAGTCCTCTGGGGAGAGTTCGCGCCTCCCATCCCCGTGGGGCTAGGTCCCCCTTCCCCGCGCGGACCTCTGTCTCAGCTGTCGGAGCATCTTTCACACGACAGAGCAATGTGCCGTGAGATGCTTAAAGACGGGGGCCATGGGCCTAGCAACCCTGGCATATTCACTCATTCATTCATTCATTCATTCATACATTTGATGAAATGCTGCCCCCCCCCACCATGCATCAGACAGCAGGTTGCAGGGCTGAACATGGACTCCGTGCCTACTGTGTGCCAAGCTCTGGGTTTGGCTCCGGGGGTGAAATGTGAAGGATGGGCCCTAATGCCATGCTGGTCGGCTGCGTCCGGAGGAGAGATGGACGGGGAATTTCCATTTTGCTGTGAGCGTGCCCTGTGGGGGGAGAACTACATTCCGTAGGGGCACAGGAAAGGGGGTCCTGGCTGAGATGTTGAGGCACCATGGAAGACTGCCTGGAAGAGAAGGCTTCTTGTAGACCTGTTTTGGGGAAGGACTTCAAATCACTTGTCTAGCTCAGTGGTCCATACCGAGAAGGCCTCGGTCTCCCAATAGACCACATGGTATCCCTAACAATAACTGCATTGGCTTCCATTTGATGAAACCAAGGGTTGGCGAGGATGTGGGGCCGTGGGACCACCAGCCGCCGCTGGTGGCGGGCAGGGTAAATGGCACAATACACTGCAGTGCAAACTGGCAACAGCCAGATGATTCCAGGACGCACAAACATTTCTACCCAGCCACCCAGCACCTGCCGCTGTGGTCTCCAGAGCAACTCCCGCCCACTCGCGCAGAGAGCCACGCCAAGAACACTCAGGGCGGCGTTGTTCGTGGTATTGAAAACCCGAAAACTCCCAACAGGGCCATCGACCGCGAATGCACGAATTAACTGAGGTGCATTCATTCAGCTGAATGTGCTCGAGCTGTTAAAATAACCAACCAGACATGCAACACAGAGCAAGCTCAGGAGCAGGATGCTGGGAGGGGTGTGCACAGGGACATGGAGAGGACGATACTCATCATACGAAGGTTTAAAATGTGTGAGACAAGACCAGGCGTGACATGAGACCACACAATGCTTAAGGCTACGGCCACCAGCCCTGGCGACAGTCTAAGGGGGCGAATGATAACCCTCGAAGTCAGGAAGGCGGCTGCCCTTGGAGAGCGTGGAGGAGAAATGCGATCGGAAGAATGACTCAGGAGAAATGCCGTCTGAAAGATTTTACTTCTTACGCTGGGTGTTGAATACACGAGTTCTCATTATAATATTTCTGCTCTTTTTGTGTGCCTGCGATATTTCAAGAGGCAAAATCTACTACATTACATCCATCACGTCCTTTGCTGCTGGTGAGACCCTGTGGCGAGAATGCATTTTCCCCCTCCAGGCCCTTCTAGCCCTCTCTGTGATTTTGGACACGTGGAAAGAGGTTCCCAAGGTTTGGGAGAAAGAATACCATGGCTAATATTAATTTCCACTTCTACTTGTGTGGATTGTCTCAGAATTATCTCAGCAGCACGATGAGATACTTAGGATTGATGGCCCCCTTTCACAGAGGCAGCAACTGAGGCTCAGAGAGGGAGCAGCTTGCAGAAGTGACCCAGTTGCGCAGTCCTGGGGCAGTGGGGCTTGAACTCATGGCCCAGAGCTCCTATGCCAGGGAAGCGTAGAGTGGAGGGGTTGAAAGTGTCGCCTCTGGAGCTACATTCCTGGATTGAGCTCCAAGCGCCACCTTTTCCCAGCTCTGTGGCTTTAGGCAAGCTCACCTCCCCATGCCTCAGTTTCTTCACCTGTAAAGTGGGGCTAATTATAGGAAATTCTTCATAAAGTTGTCATAAGGATTAAAAGACTGGCAGAAGCTCAGAATGGTGCCTGACACATCGTCAATGCTACGAGCATGCACATTGATACTGTTGCTCATTATGCCTGAACCCCGCACTTCTCAGACCTCCGGAAGTCAGACCCAGGTAACCTTCAAGCCGCGCTATGACCAGCGTTGCTGGGGGCTGGTTGGTGGTCCAGGGCTGGCTGCCCAGTTTAGGGGACCAGGCAGGCGCCTTTCAAAGGGGCACCTAACGTGGCCAGCGGCTGAAAACGGATCGGGGATGGCGTGGTGGACCCAGCACTCCCCCTGGCCTTCTGCGTTTCGGCATCTCTCCCTCACCATCACTCACTGGCTCTATAAACAGATTTCCCACTAATCGGTTTGCCTCCCCTTTGAAGTTGCCCCATCCGTTCTCTCCCTGCATTTAACCTGCTCCCCTTCCTCTCCGAGGAGGACCTTGTGTTGGCCACAGTTTCCACCCGGACAGGGGCGGAGACACAACATAACGCGCCCCAGCCGGTCGGTTCCGTTCAACCCAACGCATCTTTTCCAAGGAGCACCTACTGGGTGCCTTTGAAGAACTTTGCTGGGGGTCGGGGTGAACACCACAAGGGAGAGGAGGAAAAGAGTCTGACCAGCTGCAGGGGGAGCCGGGTGTAGTCAGAGTGGAGAGCTTCATCTTTGCTCTGAGCCTCAGTTTCCTCGCCTGTGCAATGGCGCCAGTAACGCTGACCTCACAGGCGTATGGGAGGGGTAAGTGACGCTCTGCACCTGAATCACCAAGCAGGTGCTCAGCGCCAGGAAGTTGCCCATTTCTGTTGTCACTGGTGTGATGGAGAAGGGAGACACTTGGGTGATGTGCGGCTTCCGGTCTGGGAGATGGGGGGAACGGAGCAGGGCCCCGGACTGCGGCGAGGAGCCGGGGAGAAACCCAAGTCTGGAGAGAAGACAGTTGCCTCCAGTTGGAACACTCTTTGAGTTTGGGGTGGCTGAGTGTGCGCCACGTGGAGATACCCAGGAGGCATCTGGCAGCGCGGGACTGGCGACTCAGGGCTCACAGCACGAGACAGCGACGACTCCTGGGGCCTAGACTCCGCCTCTTCCCAGGGGGCGCACGAGCCTGCTCGGAGGAGCTGGCAACCCTGGCAGTCCGCAGGGGGAGGAGCTTCTCGCCGGCCCCCCACCACTGCACGCAGGCAACCACGCACGTCTCCGAGTTCCAAAGGAAGCACCGGGTTCAGAAAAAGACCAACTATCATCTCTTCCCCAGAAAACGGAGCCGAGCCTCATCCCCGCATTAGAGGAGGCGCCGAGGTCGTGTTCACGGGAGATTTCGTTTCAAAGGTTGCATAGCGCCCCTGGGAGATGTACCCCGCCCAGGGCACACAGCCAGCACAACGAAACGCATCTTCCTAGTGTTCAGCAGGTGCTGCCAACGACGTGGCCCAGAAGACAGGGGTCTGTCCCTCCCACAGAGCTGCTCTCTGGGTGGGCTGGCCCCTTGGCCCTGGAGTCTCCTCCACCCATGAGAAGGGTGTGGCTGGAAGAGGGACAGAGTGGGGGCCCCCCCGAGGACCAGCACTCAGGACAGGCCCCTCCTAACCCAAGACGACGGGTCAGCGGCACAGCAGGGTGTGTGTGGGTGGGGGTGTAGCCTCCCGCAGCTAAAATCCATCCGAAAGCTCACACACACAGTTTGGAGAAACGCATCTTAATAACCTTCTACACGCTGCTTACATGTGAAAAATAATGACCGCGCAGGGACCAGAGGGCAGGAAAACGTAAATATTTGACCGGTCGCCATGGAGCACGGCCGCCCGTTTCCCCTTCCGTGCTGCCGTGACGTCTCGGCAGCGCCCTCCAGAATAGTTTCTCCGTTCTTCTTCTCTCTCTGCGGTGACTTTATTAATTTCATAAAAATCTGGAGGGACCGTGAGAAAAGAAGCACTTCTTCGACCGAACAAAGCCAGAGCAGGCCCGTTAGCGCAGCGCCGTGAACCCAGCACTCCCAGAAACGGGAACTAAGAGCTGGCCCTCTCCTCGCCCCCTCCCGTTCGGTCCCCAGGGGTGTCCACAGCCCCTTGGGGTCACTCCTTTCTCGCCCCGTCTCCCCGTGCGACAGGGAGGGAGGCTCACCGAATGTGTGCGATACATACAAAAGGTTTTCGTTGTTTTTTTCCCCCCCAAATTCCTGCTCGCTGTGCAGTTTGAGGGGGAGACGCAATGGCCCATAAACATGTGTACTTGGAAAATTCACAAATGAAGATTGGTGCTTTGATGCGTGGCTTAAGAATTTATTGAGTGTCTGTCTGCTCTGTGCACGGCAACACGCGCACTCACTTGGACGCCAGCGAGCGAGGCCTGGCGCGGCCTGCGCTCCGGCCAGCGTCGCGCGCTTCCCCGCGCCCGGCGTGGGTCGGGGGGACGTCCATTTTTTATCTCAATTGCTTCCTTACCCGGGGTCTGCTGGTAGCTGCCGCGGGCCAGCGCACCCAAGGCCCCTGCCTTTGTGGGACCCCTTGCTCTTTTCCATTCCCCCCTCTTTGGAGGTTTTATTTATTATCTGCCAGGCAGTGTATTGTTTGGAGATTCTGGTTTTTATTTCTCCTCTGGCTTTGACAGATACTCAGGGAAAGGGGTGTGGGAGGCGGGGGGTCGGGGGAGAAAGCATTTGGTTTTGTTTTATGATATGCCGTGGAGGCCGCGTTAACTTCTCAGAGGCCTTGGGGTCGGCAGGGCCGTGCGAGCAGAAAGGCACCAGCGATGGTCAAGGAGGGTCACTGGTGATAGGAGTCCTGGCGACACAGAGGGGATGGCGATTCCAGGGCTGGGGTCAAGGCCAGCAGCAGTTCTAACAGAGCTGATGATACGCGGCCCTGAGGGTGGACTGAGAGTGAGCTGTTCTGTGGGCTCCGCCTCTGAGATACGGACTCCGTGGGTGTCCCCACGGACCTCCTCCCTGTGTCACCTGGGGCTAGTTCCTCGGTCCATCTGGGCCTCGGTTTCCTCTTCTGCAAAATAGGCGTGATAATCACAGCGGGTTATAGAAAGCCTGTAGTTCTGTGCCGGGATGCTTAGGACAGTGGCCGATGCTTTCTGTGGCTTCACTCTGCTGCAGGAGAAGCAGCTGAATTTCTTTTTATGGATTAACTAAGTTTTATTAAACTCTGTCACGCCTCCTGGACAAAGATCCAGCGTCCTTGCCGTCATGAAAGCCAACATGTCCCAAATCAAAATCATTTCTCTCTCTCCTTGCTCCACTCCAGCCAGTGTTCTAGAAATCCTCCCCAGAGTCTCTGGAAAGGCGTCATTAATCCAGCAGGCTCCAACCTCAGGCACACAGGGGCACTGGCAGGAGAGATTTTTAAAAGAGCCCACGACCGGGGCCCAACCTGAAGGCTGTGGTTGAGCTGAGTGGGTGTCGAGATCAAACCGTTCCAGCTGGGGAAAGCTCCCCTGGATGGTTCAAGTGCACGGTCAGGGTTGAGGAGTGATGAGGTGCACAGCCGCCCAGGTGCGGAACACACTCCCCCGCCTCCGCTCCTTCCCGTTCTCGGGGACCCTGTTCACCCCTCTGTCCAGACTCCGCACGCTCTGCCCCCCCCATCCCCCCGTTCTCTCCATCCTCAGCCCCGGTCTGCCCACGCCTCCCTTCTCCCCAGACGGCTGCACGGACTTCCTATCGGCTTCTGGACATTCCGTGGAACGTTAGTCAATGGTCACCTGCCTTTCTAGCCCCACAAGGCCTCCTTCCATAGCCGGCGTCTGATTACAGCACTCAGTCCCCGCAGTGGTTTCTTATTATCCACACGATCAAGTCCAAGTGCCCAGTGTTCACTTAGAACCCCTTCCTACCTGGGCACGGCCTGCCTTTCCCACCTCACCTTCATGCTCCGCTCCTGCCTGAACGGACCCTGTCTGACGGGCCCTTCTTCCGAATGCCCTCTCTGCCCTGGCCTACCTGGGGCACTGCGTACCCCCCCACCCCGAGCTCCAGCCCCATCCACCTCCCGGGCAATATGGATTGCTTCCCGGGGACTGCGCAGCCCGCTGTGGCACACGCTGAACGAGTCGGTACGGTATGGTTTTCATTTACGTAGCCATCTCCTCCATTTGCCTTGGGAATTCCTCAAGTTCAAGGACTGGGTCTTATTCATCCACATGCTTATTCATCACCCCGAGAAGCATTTGTTGAGCAGAACAAGCTGTATCACCACCAGCTCTGACTCTGCGGTGCGTTGGGCTTCCCAAAGGCTGCCGCTGCCGCAGCCTCCGCCTTCCGCCTCCTCCAGCGCGGCCTCGCGCGTGCCGTCCGCCGGCCCGTTTTCCTTCCCTTGACTCTGGGCAGGTCCGCGACGGCTCCTTCCGTGAGACGAGGCAGGAGTGGTGCCGTGTGACTTCCGAAGCTGGGACGGAGGCGTGGAGGCCGCCTGGGCTTTGCTCCCTGGAATACCTCTGCTCCGACCCCTGAGGCTGCCGTGTCCTAGGAAGTCAGGCTGTGCGAGGAGGCCAAGGTTAGGCATTCTGTACGCAGTCCCAGCTGAGCTGAGCCTCCCCATCCAGGCACCAGACAGGTGCGAGTGAAGGAACTCCCAGCAGACTCCAGCCACGGCCATCAGGTCACCGCTGCCCATTGGAATCTCCCCAGCTCAGGCGCCAGACGTCGGGCATCGTGGAAGAACAGTTAACCATCTTGTCTAGGCCGGGCCTAAATTCTGGACTCTCGGAGTCTATGAGCTTAATATAAAAGTTGTTACTTAAAGCCGTGGCGTCTTGGAATAATGTTATGCAGCAATGGTATCTGAAGGACTCTGTTCCTTTTTGTGAGATACACAACTGTGCAGGGGCCCTCCTGCTCCTCAACCATCCCGACCGGTTCCCGCCTCAGGGCTTCCGTCCTTGCTGTTCCCTCTGCCTGGAACAGTCCCCCGCGGCGGCCTCTGCCCACGGCTGCCTTCTTATCAGCATTGAATGAATCCAAACACTTTCTATATACCACATTTGTTCTCTAGTTGCAAACATATAAATGACACGCAAATGATAATATAGGACAGACACGTAAAATTAAATGTCTCAAATAATAATGGCCAACGAGCCCCTGAAAAGATACCCGATATCATCGACTATCTAGGAGCTGCAACAGAGATGCTGACAGGGCCGAAGGGAATGGGAAGGTTGACCACAGCAAGTGCTGACAAAAACCTAAAGTGCTCCAAGGCCCCTGGTGGACTTGCACAGTGGCCTAGCCACTCTGGACACAGTCTGGCAGGCCCTTGTCCAGGCAGACCTCGAGTTCCCCGGTGGGCTGGCAGCGACACACCTCCGGCGTCCCCCGAGAGAAAGGAAAGCGCGTCTCCACACGGGGACACGGGTGCCCATGTTAGGAGCCGTTGCATTCTCGGCAGCCGGGACGTGGGAACCCCCTCCTGCGTCCACCCACCCACCCACCACCGCGCGGATGGACATGCTGCGGCACCTCGCACCCAGGAGAACGAGTCAGCGATGGAACGGAACGGGGTGGCGGGGGAGAGACACGCAACAACACGGGGCGACCCCGAGCACACGGAGCCGAGCGGAGAAAAGCCAGGCCCCAAGGGCTGCGGACTCCATGGTCCCACTGCTCTGACATCCCACAGAAAGCAAAGCAAAGCGGGAGGACAGCAAAGACATCGGCGGTTGCTAGGCGTCAGGGCAAAGGGACTTTGGGGGGCAAGGGACATGCCCCCTGCCTCGACTGGGATGGGAGCCACATGTCTGCGTTACGTGCTTGTCAAATCTCACCGGGCTGCGGGACTCTCCAGGGGTAACTGTAATGCACGTCAACTTAACTCAAGAGACCTGCCTCGAGAAAATGTACTTCTTCGGAGAGGCCTTCCTCGGGCCCCCTCGTCCAGAGGACGGACGTCTTCCTCCTCCCCCGTCACCCTCTCCCACGAGCGCCTCCTGCCTCCTGCATCGGGCTCCCGATTTCTGAAAGGACGTAGGATGCTGCGTGCAATTGCATGTAAAAATATTTATAAAGTCATTAACAATGAAATACAATTGCATATAAAATACAAAACTATAAATATATATATATATAATTTGGGACATCATGAAATACTATGTGGAAAATCATGTGAAATCACGTGCCACAGATTGATGGTGGGGCAGGGTGTTTGTGTGTGTATGTATGTGGATGTCATTTTCTGCAGGCGAACTTCAAAGTTGTATATATGGTTACGTATGTATTATGTATAATTCTAGAAACCGGTATGTGCTGAGCAGAAAGTTACAAACAAGCAGGCATACACCTTGCATATGTAAAACTGCGTGGTTCCTCCCCGTGCATGGCTACCCCCCCGCCAACGCAGGAATTCTGCCCACCCGGTTCACGCTTTTCTCCCTAGCGCTAGCACCTGAGTGCACGCAATAGTCAAAATAAAGATTTCTTGAGTTAATCAACAGGAAAACAAAGGCGCTCGGGGGAAACAGATGGCGTGACTCAAGCTGGATGAAAACCCGCGGTCGAATCGCGCACCGAGTTACGTCTGGGCCCGAGGACGGCGGCGGCTTCCCAGTCACAGCCCACCGCCTGCCAGGGCCACCGTCTGCCAGGGCAGCCCCTTCGGAAGAGCTGAGCGCCGGTGCCGAGGCCTCTGGAGGGGCCTGGGGTCAGGGGACCAGATACGGGCTTTGCCGGGACAGCTCGGGTGGAAGAAGAAGGCCCCCCCCCTCCCCACCACCGCAGCGCGGCTTCGGCATATGTTGCAATCAGGTAATAAAAGTTTGGTCAGAGGCTTGCGCCCTTTGGGTTTCATTTCATTTTATTTTATTATTAAAAACTAAACATGTGGAACACAGATAATTGGGGTCTGCAGGAGGCTTCCTTTGGCTCCTGCATCTGAGGAATTTAATGAGGGAGAAAAGAGAGGGAAATATATACATAGCTATTCAGTATATTTGGAAGGGTTGAAAGCAAAGTTGTACTTCAAAGGGTTATTAGGGTAACCTCTCTGGGCAAGTTGTGATCGGTTATGCTGCCCGGATCGTCGTATCGTGGGCTTTTTAGAGGATTTGGAGGCGGGTGGGGGATTGTAAGATTTTTGTTTTTGTTTTTCTTAAATTAGTTTTCAAAGGAAGAGTACAGTGACGGTACAGCCAAACTTTTAAATATCCTTCTTGGAATGGTCAGAATTGAGTTTCAGACCTTAATGTGCTCCAAGGGACCATAATGATGGCTGGAAAATAATTATTTTCCAAGCTCCAGAGCCCCTTTGCCCCTCTGTCTGCACCGTCCCGGTCTAGTTAAGTCTCCACGCACGGGGCATGCCGCCCCGTTAACCGTTCCCTGCTCCTGCCAACCCCCCCCCGCCCCCCCCGCAACCGTAACGTGACGAAGGGGGCAGGTTCTGTATTATAAACTCCTGGGGGTCATTCCAAGACCCGCATTAGCAGAGCAATTTAGAGTTTGGCCTTTAGGAGTTTGAAAGGGTGAGACAAACCGTGGTTCAAGTTCAACCGGGCTCCTCAGACGGGTAAATGGGGCGGCTTCTTCTGCTCAGCGCTACGCTGGAGAGTCATCCGCATTTCTGCGCCACGTGGCAGTTCATTTTGTTTTCACTGCAGAGTAACATTGCCAGTGGTGAGCTTACTACCACGTATCCATCTGCCGCCACATGACTGATGGATATTTAGGTACTCGTGTCCATGGTAGGGCTATTAGCAACAATGTGTCACGGAGGTTCTTATCCGTGTCCTGGCGAACAAAGGTGCTGCTTGCCCTTGAAAACCCTTCAGTCCTTAGCCGCAGTCCAAAACCCTTTTGGGGTCATGGATGTTTTGGGCAATCTGATGAAAGCTGGGCCCCCTCCCCAAAGGGCACAGACATGCGCAGATCCAGAAATGCAGAAAGGTGCCGACATAACTGTTTCGCACGCCGTGTTTGGGAGGCCTCACGGAGGCCCACGGGCATGCGGGGTCCACCTCCAGGCCCCCAGCTGGGCTCCGATCCGGGAAGGGAGGCAGAGAGGCCGTCTCCGCAGTGTGGGTCGGGCTGTATCTTTGGGTGGGGGGCGGAGCAGGGAAGGTGGGTTTCCCTCTAAGCCTGCTTCTGAACGCCTATGGGTTTTCCTCCTTGGTGCCGAGAGGGCTCCAGCCCAGAGAGGGAGAAACAAGAGGCCGGTCTCCCCGGCGTAGCCCCAAGCCCCACGGCACTCAGCACGGCCCGCTCGCTCTGTGTGGATGTCTGTGTGTGCACCGAGGGCGAGGCGAGGCCGGAGCCAAGAACAACCCATAATTCTGTACACAGCAGATTGAGTTTCTTGGAGAGTTTGCTCCCAGAGGAAGCGTCTGCCATGGCAGGAGCTGAGCGCAGCGGCTGGGGCCTCGGAGACTGGGTAAGCTGTGTGTGTCAAAGCACCCACGCGGGGTCTGCAGACGCTCAGGGCTCTGGGGGGGCACCTGCAGTGGGGTCCGGCCGTGCCAGGGAGGTGCTGCTCTTAGTCCTGGGCGAGGGGGGGGCCTCTGCTTTAGGGAGCTCCGCTCTGCCTCCCTCCTGAGTACGCCCCCTCACAGGGGCAGGGGGCTTGCTGGGCAGAGGCCACACATCCCCATCACTGCACCCCCATGTCCAGGGTACCCAGAAAGGGAAGCTTGTGTCCACATGTGTGTCAGCCTGAGTCCAGGCCCCGCATGGTCCTCGTCCCTGGATCCGTCTCTGGAGCACGAACACCCCCGTGCTTAGGCCTGAGGGACGGCCGAGGGGTGGGTATGAGTCAGAGGGGAGGTGGACGAAGCTTGTGTTTGCACGTGAGGGTGAGTCCACGTGTTCTCGGAGCCTGTCGCGGTGGAAACAGGCTGGGGCGGACACGCAGGTGGGACACGCAGAGAAGGCCGAGTGTGGGCTCCCCCTGAGCTTCGGGGGCAGGACCCAAGGCCCCTGTGGCCTCCCAGGGGATTAGAAAGACACACTTGTCAACTGGTCAGATGACGGGACTGATTTATTAACACTTTGCCGGCTTCCTTTACAACTCAGACGTTCTCATCTGGAGGAGCATGGGGACCTCGATCTGTGCCCTGCCCTGCGGAGCCAGAGCCGGAGCTGCAGCGTTAAATCAAGGATGGGCCTGCCCAGGGGATAAAACCCGGAAGGTCGTGTTTCCTCTCCACCCGGGAGGTGGAGGTGCAGCTCAGAGGCAGAGGTGGGTGTTTGGGGTCCAGAGCTCGAAGACAAAAGTCCAGCCCCTAAAGCAGCTTGCAGGGAACAAGCGACTTTCCCGATTCCACCCCATCACCGTTGCAGCTCTCCTGGGGTGGGGGGTTGGCGCGGGAGCCAGTGCTCCCGTCTCCAAAGGCCTGGGAGGGACGTGGGAGGTGGTGTCCGCGGGATCCAGTCCTAGCTCAGGCGTTGCCACTGTCCTGCTGGGCCGGGATCCGCATGGCGGCTGGGCTGCCCTGGATGCGGTCGGTGACTGCCAATCTCTCTCTCTCTCTCTCCATCTTTCTGTGCCAGTTTCACAACCTGCCTGTCCTCCTGCATCTCTTCCTCTGTCTCTCTGCTTATCTCTGTACATCCGTCTCTGACGCACCTTCCGTCTGTCCTAAGCGGGTAAATCCTCAATGCCTTTGCCCTCAAACTGGCCTTTGGGGGCAGCTGCCCTCAGGGATCCCAGGACCCTCTGGGCCCCTTTTGCCTCCCTCCTTCTCGGACCCCCAGCCCTGGGCTGCTGGAGAGTGGGTGGGCAGACTGAGCAGGGCCAGGCCCCCCCACTTTCTGCCAGAACCCCAGGGTGCCTTGCCAGCAGGGGATCTTCAAAACGACAATGAAAAAAAAAAAACCAATCAGAATTAGGTTTGCCATGATTTTCTAAGGTACGCATTTCACTTCTAGTGGCCCCGGTGCCCACCTGATGGAGACCGGAAGCTCTCTGCCTTGACCCCAGCCTGCATTTTCCGGGGTCTCCCGCCGAGCCAGTCACCCAAAGGGCTGCCTTTGGGCACCATCCAGAGGTCTCCCCGGGCAGGGGAGGCACCTCGCCCCTGCCCCAGCACCCAGCGGCAGGAGCGTGGGTCTTGGGGACCAGAAGAAAAGGTCTGGGGCTGTGGGAGTCTCCAGTGTGGGGAGGTGGCGGCGCGGGGCGGGGGGGCGGGGGGGGCGGGGGACGACTTTCCAAGGCGCCCAGGTTTTCCTGCCTGGCGCCCGGGGCCACGCCCGCGTCCCCCGCTGGAAGTCGCGCCTGCCAGCGCTTGCCTTGCCTTCTCCCTCCCCAACGTGGCTGGATTCCTTTTTTATTTTCCCATTCCAAATAATAATTTTTTTAAAAAAATAGGTCAAGATTACTGCAGACAAACACTACCCGTCCAAACCCGAAGTTGGGGACGGTTCAATTCCAATGCAAATGGCCGAGCAGAGGGTTTTGCAAAAATGTCCCCGAATTGCGCAAAATCGGTTCCGCCCGGCCTCCCGGAGTTGAAAGCGAACGTCGCACGCACGCACGGTCCGAAAGGGCATTCTCGCGAGGAGGGGGTCCGCAGCTCCCACCCGATTTTCAAAGAGCTCCAAGGAGCCCACCACCGCCGCGGAAAGGGTGAAAAGGTTACGAACCGTCACAAAGGTAGGTTTTCAGGAGAAGGAAAAAAAAAAAGCCTCCGTCTGCCCACCTCTTTTTTTTTTTCTCTCTCTCCCTTCTCCCCCCTCCTCCCCCCACCTCCTTTTCCCTTTTGCAACTTTTCTTTGACATTTCAAAGCCCCCTCTCCTGGTTTCGATTTGAAGCTCCCGGATAAAATCGATCAATTTCAAAACGGAAAGGATTCCGGGTCTGGAATTCAAAGTCCTCCCCCTTGGACGGGGGCGGAGCTGGGGCCAGAAGCAGGAGGGCAGAAACACTTTGCTTCGGCACCTCATTTCCCGCTGCTTCCCCCCTCCCCTGGCGTTTTCGCCCCCAAAAGAGGCGCATCAAAGAGAAAGATTTGAAGGTCTTGGCGCGCGCGCGCGCGCGCGCTCCCGCGCGCTCCCGCGGAACGCCTGAGGTGCGAGGAGCCGGCCGTTGAACTTGCCCTCTCGCTTTGCCGCAGGAAGTTCCCAAATGTTTTTTACCTGCTTCTGCGACCTCAGGTATTTGAAGAAGGCAGCCCGGCAGCTTTAAAAGGGCCGCGGAGGTGGCCAGGGTCGTAAACGGGAAGACAGAAAGCGACTCTTGGAGCTGAGACCTAATTCCTGTTTTATTGATGAAGGAGAGGAGCCGAGATGGAGTTCAAAGACAAGACGGAAAGTTGGAAGGTCCCACCCGGGTCCTGTTGAACCCAAGTCCTCTCAGCCTTCCAAACAGCCTCTGTGCGCAGTCACCCCAGCTCACCTCCGTGGGGAAGGGGGGCGCCCAGGGCGGGAAGGTGGCCCTTCCAGGACATTCAAGGGGGCGGAAGCGAATCTGCTCCCCTTGGTTCCATGTCCAGCTGCAGGTGAGAGGGGACCACCCTGGCCACCGCCTCTCTCCTTCTTTAAAATGTTGACATTTTGTCTATCATGGATTTTTTTTTTTTGCATTTGACTTTTAAAAATATATTACGTTAAAACACGATTCACCTGCATTGCTGAGTTTGGGGCCCCCACCGTACCCGTTGTCCCTGAAGCCTCACTCTGGGCCTTGCTGGGAGAACATCTGGGGGCTGGGTCACGGTGGAGAGGCCTGGGCACTTAGGGACTGAAGGGAGAGAGGGAACAGGGGAGATGGCCAGGGGACTGGCGTGGTTTCCTGACTGGTTCCACTGGCCAGAGCAAGGCAAGGGAGAGATGTCATGTTCCTCCCCTAGGCTGTGGCACCGTTCGTCTGCCATGTGACATCTCTGGCCCGGAGGGAGAGCCAGGAGCCTTGGCCATCCGACGAGGGGTCAGAGGCCTGGATTTCGTCCCTGGTAGGAGGGTCACACTCGCTGTGTGGCCTGGAGCAGGCCGCGCTGGGCCAGGACTGTGGCCTCCTTAAGGGAAAAAAAAATCTTTTTTTAATGGGATAGACCAGCCAGATACATCGAGAACATATTAAATAAAGCCGTTTTCCAAAATGCCGTTTAAGCTCATTAGTGTTTTTCTTCTTTTTCTTTTTCTTTTTTTTTAATTCCCCAAAAGCCTCTGTTTTATGAAAACGCCTACAATAATGGCTAAGATTTATGGAGCCTTCACCCCAGGTCAGACGCGTTAGCAAGCCCTTCCGAAGCATCGTCTCGCTTAGCCCTCCCGACCAGCCTCGGAGATGGGAACCGCCTCTTCTGCCCCTTCTGCATGCGAAGAAACCGAGGCCCGGAGAGGGGGTGATTTCAGGTCACCCAGCAGCTGAAAGGGAGCCTGGTGGAGGCCAGGTGTGGGTTCCCGCTGGAAAGCCAGTTCTTAAGTAGAACTCGTTTGTGAACATTTGTTTCATCTGCACTTAAGGCCATTTAAACACAATGGAAGTGTGGAGGGGAAGTCAGAGAGGGGGAGCCACTTGCTTGAAGGCACACAGCCAGGGAAGGCTACAGAGGGAGCCTGTGCATCTGCATTGCGGGGCCATCGGCTTGCAGACTGGCCTTCCTTGCCCTGCCCCTGTCCCCCAGAATGAACTAAACCACCATCCAAAAACAGCTGTTTTTTAGCCAGTAACAACCTAGGCATGTACTCGGTGTACCAGAGGCTTTCAATAAGCCACAGATCCTCAGGCGGAGAGAGCAGGCGCTGGAAGTCTGGAGCCAGGGATGGGGGGGTGGAGCAGACAGAAAACCTAAGAGGAGCAACTGGGAACAGAACGTGTCCTGATCCTGCCCGAAATTCCAGGAAAAAAGGAGGCAGCAACCAGCGGCACGGTCGGGGTTGGTTAGAGCGGCAGGAGCACCGCCGAGAGGAGACGCTGCCCGTAGGTCCCCATCCGCAGCCATTCCTATCTCTGGAGTATTTGTTGCTGAAGAGGAAACAGCTGTGAAGTTCAAACGCTTCCTGAGTGAGGCAACTCCGTGCCCCATAGAAGCCAGGGCCATCTGATTTTGTGGGATGCCTCAAAGGCAGAAGTAAACATCATGAGACTTTGAGCCTTTCCGGAAAAATCTCTCAAGGAAGACAATTTTTTGGAGGCCCGCGAAACTGGGGATTCTACTTTCAGGCTCACAAAAACACAGTCATCAGAGAGCGGGCGGGCGGCTGGAAATGAACGGCCTGTAAAGAGAAGTCTGAAATATTTTCCCCTGTAGCCAATAATAATAATATCTTTGATGCATAGAGTGCTTACTCTTAAGTGCTTTAAACACATTTTCTCCTTTTGTCTTCACTCCACACTTCTGTGTGATAGATAGATTGGGAACTCTGGCCTTTTCACCTGTGCAGAAACCAGAGCACAGCAAGGTTAAGTGACTCACCCAGAGCCACACAGCAGGGCAATGGAAAAGCCGGGACTCAAACCCAGTTTCTGTGGAACTCCAGACACCAGGTTCTTCACCCATTCTGAGAACCTCCTGGCTGAGGGGCAAAGCTGCTGGAACACACTAACCATTTGGTGAGGCTCTTTGGGGGGCTCCAGAGATTCAAGGTATCAAAGAAATGCCAGCCCGAGTTTTAGGAGCAAGGCTCAGGAAGTTCCTTCAGTCTGGTCTCCTGGCCAAAGGGCTCATTCGAGAGCAGAAGGTTGCCATCCAGGAGAGACAGACTGAGATGACTGTCTCTGTCATCTGAGACCCTCCCTCTCCCCGAAAAAAAAGATGCTACACGAGACTTCTTGTTGACTAGATGTGGCCAGATGAGACACTCCCATCCAACTTGTTTGAGCCAAAAGAACAGCCACCATTTGCCGAGGACCTGTGAGCCACGTTCACCAAAGCGTCAAATAAACATTTGGCAGCGATATCAAATCCCCTCTCGCCAGCAATCCCGTGAGGCATCACGGGGCAGCCACGCACAGTTGGGCGGGTCTTGCACTGCACGACCTGCCCAAGGGGATGCCATTCACAGCCGGGCCTTTGCACGCTGCATTACCACAGGTTTCCAGCAGATGGCAGGAGAGTGTCTTGTTTTAATGACATCAGCCTATCATGACAAATTTCCAACATGGAAGTAAGGTGACCGGGGGAGGGTGAGCCTTCTTCTAATTTTGTAAAGGCAGAGTACGGCCTCGCAGTGGCTGTGACCAACCCTGCCGCTCACAGGTGGGCACACTGAGGCTCAGACAGGTGGAGTCCCCGCCTCAGGGCTGCAGTGCAGGTTAGAGAGGAAGCCAGCTTCCAAACCTAGGAGCTTCCAAACCTAGGACCGTCCATCGGCACCCTGGGCTTCCAGCCCACTGCTGCATTGGGGATCCTCCGGGTTGAAGACCACGTGACCCAGGAAGACAAGGAACAGCTCAGGAGAGATTACTGCGCGTGATGGCCTGTTGGTGGTGTTCCGGAAAGGAGCGAACCCCATCAAAGTGCAGACTCTGCTTTGGGTGTTTACTCCCTCCCGATTGCAGACACAGCACTGACTTCTGACATAAAGGATCTGACAAATCGCCCTGGAGAGGACTCACTTAGACGCTCGTTTGGGCTGAGTCCCGGCGCATCCCTAGTTGCAGTGTGCTTGACTGCGGCCGACTAATAAGAATAAGGGCTCTGAGCCCTGGCTGGCGTAGCTCAGTGGATTGAGCGTGGGCTGTGAACCAAAGTGTCGCAGGTTCGATTCCCAGTCAGGGCACATGCCTGGGTTGCAGGCCATGACCCCCAGCAACCGCACATTGATGTTTCTCTCCCTCCCTCCCTCCCTTCCCTCCCCTCTCTAAAAATAAATAAATAAAATCTTAAAAAATGGTTAAAATATTAAGCTTTATAAAAAAAAAAAGAATAAGGGCTCTAGAGTCACCCAGATCTGGGTTTGACCTCCCACCTCTTCTGCTTGCAGCTGTTGTGACCTGGAGTGAGTGGTCTGTGTCCTCTGGGCCTCAGTGGCCACATCCGTAAAATGGGATCATAACCGTCCCTCCAATGGGAGAGGCGCGTGTTCAGCACAACGCCTGGCTTATAAACATTGGCCAGCGTGGCTGTGAAGCATGTACGACTTGCACGTGGTTGAATCCTCAGCGTCCATCTGTGTAGCCTGGACGGGTCTCACACCCAGCCCAGTACACAGGTTTGAGCATTTGGGGCATTTTTACGTGTGTTCTGGCCACCAGGTCTTCCTGGAAGAGTCTCTTATTTGGGGTCATGTTGGCATTCCTCTCTTCAACCTTGTTTTCCTTCCATCTGCAGCGGGAGATGGGGAGGTGGCTGGGACTGAGGCAACCTGGACTTTTCATGCAGCTGCCGCTGCCTTGGGTGCCGGATGGAGAGAGAAAATGAGGGGGCCGGAGAGAGAGAGAGAAAGGGGTGGGGGGCGGTGAGGGGTGGGGGAGATGGTCAATCCAGAAACTTTCACGAAGTCCCAGATTTATTTCACAAACGACGACTTTAATAACTCAGGCCCAGCAGACTCAGCTGAGAAAGTCCGAGTGCCACCTCATTCGGCGCCTTGGTGACATTTGGAATTTAGAAGCCTGTCCTCTCACTTCGGCCTGATGATGTCACCAGAAGCCAGAGATGGAATTTCCACATCTCCCCCTCCCCCCCCACGCACACCAAAATAAAGTTATTAAGGACACTGGGGAACTTACAATTTTTAACATTTATTATATAATTGTTATGATTATTACCACTCTAATTTATTTCCCTACTTAAAAATGTTCTGGCAACTGTAACTCATTGTAGGCCAATCCTTGCAAACCAGGAGACCTGGGGTTATTTAGAGAGAAAGAGCGTTTAGCCAGGTGTGTGGGTCTCAGATTTCCTCAAAACTGCTGCAGGGCCTCGCTCAATATAGAAATAAGCAAAGAACAGTGTGTGTATTATATCAATATTATGATAATGTGCACCGAATGCAGATCATAAGTGATTAATTTGGTCGTTTTCCAAATGTATCCCCGGGGTTTTCGATCCTAAGCAGCCGGCGAAGGAGCGCATGCGCTCGCATAATCCCATCTTCCTTCGGCTCCGTGGAAAAAAACACCTCAGTGGATGCAAAACGAGAGACGAGAAATCGGGTATATTCAGTGGGAAAAGCAGCTTATTCGTTGTGGGCTCAGTCCTGTCTCTCCCCTGCGTCGGGGGAGGGGAAGGGAAAGGACGGATTCTCCGGAGGCCCACAGCCAATACAACTGGCCGAGGCCTATCACTGTGGCGTGTCCCGCCAGTGCTTTAATATTCCACAGATGAAAAGCTCTTATAAGGAGAAGTCTGCATCTGAGGTTAAACTGAGGATTTGGTATGAAAAGTCTGTGCGCAGAAAAAAAGGGGCTTTTTCGTGGACCGTTAAAATAGTGGTGGATGTGCACGAATCGAACAACTGCAGGAATGTTTGGTTCCGGTAACGGCGCTCCTGTGACCACGGTGACGATCCGAAGGAGACCTTCCTGAGCACTGGCTGTGTTTCTGCACCGTGGCCCTCAGTGGGGGGCAGAGGAGACCGTGTCCCCCGAGGGGACGTGTGACGGTATCTGGAGGCCTGCATGTTACAACTGGAGAGACAGGGGCACGCTTCTGGCGTCTGGGGGGCGCGGGTATGCTGCTAAGGGCCCTGCGATGCCCACGGCAGCCCCCACAGCAGAGAATTGTGCAGCCCCAGTGTCAGTGGCGTGACGCGGAGAAACCCTCGGCTTCACGTGCCCCGACTCGTCTCATAGTTGCAACAGTTCTTCAGGTGACATGTTCTTAGTATTCCGCTTTGCAGAGGAGAAAACGAAGTTCGAAGACACTAAGCGGGTTGTTCAAGGTCACTCAAGGACATGGAGCCGGGATGCAAAGCCTGGTGCGTGGGATGCGGAGGGCCCTGCCTCCAGCCACGCGACAAACCACCCCTCCGTGGATGCAAGCATGGGAGCTTGCATACCTTCCATCTCCCCCGGGCAAGTTCCGGAAGGATGCGCATCGATCTGTCACAATACACAGGCTTTCTTGCATGCTCTGTTCACACACGGAACATGTAGCAGTCCCATCATCAGAAGAAAACAGGGGTGTTTAAAAACAATGTGTACGAAGCCTGTGTAGCAATGGGGGGAAGAATGTAGTAGATTCTGAGAAGCAAAACAAGCGGATGACGGAGTGTATCTGCCGTGGCTGCTCTTGACTTTGCAGGAACAGAAGGCTCCGCCGCCAGCCGGGCCACTTGGCGGAGGCAACGCCGGGCGCCGGGACTACCCCTCTGCTTCGAGGCCGGAAGTGAGAGCGCCCCCTCCGTTTTACGCATCGACTCTTCCATGATTTTATTGTACACTCCTATAGTCTTTTTTATTACTTTTCATCTTTTTTTAAAAGATTTTATTTATTTATTTTTAGAGAGGGGAGGGAGGGAGAGGGGGAGAGAGAGAGAGAGAGAGAGAGAGAGAGACATCAATGTGCGGTTGCTGGGGGTTATGGCCTGCAACCCAGGAATGTACCCTGGCTGGGAATCGAACCTGGGACACTTTAGTTCCCAGCCCGTGCTCAATCCACTGAGCTACGCCAGCCAGGGCTACTTTTCATCTTTCATAAAGTATGTTTACAATAATAGCATACAATGCCTGTGTGGGTCCGCTCTAAGACATATTTAATTCTATTTTATGTACAAGAGTGAGGACATTTGATGTGTTTTTTGGGGAGTCTTTCAGAGCCATTTATAGATTCTCAAAGCAGACCCCGAAATAATCGACGAAATCAGCAGGTATTAAGCACTTACTTTATTTTAAGAATTATGCTAAGCAGGTCACAAGAATCATCTCCCTTGCTGTCTCAGGAACCCTATGATACCAAGACTATTTTTATCCCTATTCCACCGATAAGAGACAGAGGCTCAGAGAGGTTAAGTCACTTGTCTGCAGACCCCCAGCACCAGAGACAGAATTTGAACCCGGGTCCAGCTGCTTCTTAGGGCTACAGTCATTTACCTCCTAAGAAGAGGTAAGAAGCATGGGATTCGGTTATTCCTCAGGACCCTTCCGAGGGTGGCATTTAACTCTTTTCAAAGAGGGTTTTAGGAACATGTAAAATAGAACTCTATGCATTGAACAAGGACCGTTGTACCGCTCGTGTGGGCTGACTGGGAAAGACTCTGTTTGCTACTGGAAACCGGGCGGAGAGTCAGTCCAGGGCATCCGCAAAGCGCCCACCTGGGGAGGGGGGGCTGGTGGCGGGAGAGAGCGGCTTCCGTCAGGTTAGAAGAGGGTGGACATCGGGACCCAAAGCGGAAAGCGCGGAGGCAGCCGTGGACGCGGCAAGGGGTGCTTCTGAAGCTGCTTTTAGAAACCCCAGCAAAAACTCAGGGCAGCCTCGGAGGGCGGACCTGCCGCTCAAGGCAAGGGCTGTAAATAGTGCGCTGGCGAGACTCCTAATTAACCACAAGCCACCGTGTCTTGACTTTGGACTGTGTCTTCCATTGTGGCTCCTCGGAGGGGGGAAGAGGGTGTGAAATATTTAGGTGCGGTGAGAGTGGATGGTGGTGAAAACGTCAGTGGGTTAGTACCTAGAACGCAGTGACCGACTCTGGTCACCCCCAGGCGGGGCCACCCCACGTCGGGGACTAGGGTGACTGGAGTTCCACACGGTGCCAGGACGATGACTTCACGGCCACAGAATCTCGGGGGGTGCCAACATGCTCAGCCACCAAGATCCATGGTATTTTAATGCACTATTTAAAAAAAAAAAAACTAAACTAAATGAATGCAAAATGATCTATGATCTTCCATTTCATTTAAATTTTAAATAAACACAAGACCTGACAGGTCCAGGATTCAGGTGGGGAGAAGCGAGGGTGGGGGGAGGTCAGACATCACTTTTATTAAAAATCGTTGATGAAAATTTTAAAAGAAATCCCACCCATTGTGTTATTCCATCCTTACACATTTTTTAAAAAAAACTTATTTTTAGAGACAGGGGAAGGGAAGGAGAAAGAGAGGGAGAGAAACATCAATGTGTGGTTGCCTCTTGTGCACCCCCTACTGGAGGTCTGGCCTGCAACCCAGGCCTGTGCCCTGACTGGGAATCGAACCGGGGATACTTTGTTTTGCAGGCTGGTGCTCAGTCCACTGAGCCACATCCGCCAGGGCTCCGCCTCCTTACACATTTCTGTCAGCTCCTCTAAATAACACGGACTTTTTTTTTAACATCCCCTCAAGGTTACTAGCACATTCACAAACTTGACGATAAAGCTCTGCTACCATCTAATGATCAGTTTAGAATCAAATTTTCCTGATGGATGAAAAGAAAACAATTCTCTCATTTTTTTTCTAACTGGAGTCCAAACAAAGGGCACACTCGCATTTGATTGATACGCTGCGTGGACGTCTATTCTATGAGGGCCCCGCCCCCTTCTTTTCTGTGCCATTGACTTGGGGCGGAAATAAATAGGAGACAATAGCCCACATTCCAGATTTTCCCATTTGCTTCCTGCATGTCATTTAGCTTCATTCGTTTTTTCTATTGATTTCCTGTTTTTAATGTCATTGATTATTTCTTTAATTTGTATTATTTCTTTCCCTCTGCTTAGTTTAGATTTATTTTTTTTCTGCTGTTTCTAGTTTACTAGAAAGGTGGAAGTTTAGATGATCGATTTTACACTTTTTTTTCTTTTCTCACATATATATTCAATGTTATAAATTTCCTTCTAAGTGGGGCTTTCACTACATTCCACCCATTTTGATAAATTGCATTTTAATTTTCTATTTGTTGACATACTTCTTAAATTTCTCTTGAGACTTCCTTGACCTGTGTGTTATTTAGTAGTGGTGTTTAATCTATTACTACATCCATTTATTAATGTGTGTTTAATCTATTACTACATTAATTTATTTGGAGAGTGTTGTTTGGTCTCCAAATATCTTGGGATTTTCTAGCTATCTTTCTAGTTAAATTCCATTAATTTCTAGTTTAATTCCATTGTGATCCAAGGATCTATGTTGTATGATTTGTATTCTTCTACATATGTTAAGGCCAGAACGTGATCTGTCTTAGTGAATGTTCCATGTGAGCTTGAAAAGAATGTGTATTTCACTGTTGTTGGGTAAATAGTCTAAAGATGTTGATTATGTCTAGTTGATTGATGATGTGGTTGAGTTCGAAGATGTCCTTCCTGATTTAGTGCCTGCTGAATCCGCCCATGACTGATGGGAGGGTGCTCAGTTCTCCAATTGTCACAGTAGGTTTGTCTCTTTCTCCTTGCTGGCCCGTGGCCTGTCAGTTTTTGCCTTCTGTATTTTCAGTCTCTGTTGTTAGGTGCATATAGGTTGAGGATCATTAAATCTCTGAGGGGGATTGACCCTTTTCTCATTATGGAATACCCCTAGGAGGTCACTTAACTTGTTCCCAGATCCCTTGTGTTTCCAGGAAATACCGGTGAGCCCCAGAGACTTGGAGTGGACAGTGTCTGCGCCCCACAGCTGTCATGGTGCCTGTATCGCTCCATGGCGCACCACCCCACAGTCCTCGGGCAGCGTCTGCTTTTCTGTGCCTGGAGTCTCTCTCGGCTACGAGGGCTGAGACATGCTAGGGATTCAACCGCCTGCCTCAGGAACAGCTCGAAACCAATGGCTTATGGGAACTGCTATATAAATACTCTCACCGTCCCGTCCCTCGGATGGGTTGCCTCTGAGGGGCATGACTTCCACAGGCTCGCAGAGTTCCTGCGCTGGGTTGGGCTGTAATTATTTACAGTGGTAACTCCCTCTCTACTGACTGACTGCCTCCCTTTCCCCGTCTCTCCCCCTCACCAGCGCTTCCTGAAAATACCTCCCCAAAACATGACATGCCTAGGGGTTAGGGGACCAGGCTTAAAAAAGGTGAAGGGATTAAGAAGTCCAAACTGGTCGTTACATAAAACAGTCACAGGGATGTCAAGGGCAGCACAGGGAACACAGTCAGTCACGTTGTGATACCTGTGCATGGTGCCAGGTGGACACCGGAAACGCCGGGGAGATGACTCTGTGCAGGGTTTGAGTGCCTAACCACAAGGCTGTGCACCTGAAACCACTACAGAATGATACTGAATGTGAACTGTAATTGAAAAATAAAAGTTAAAAAAGGAAACAAATACCTAGCATGCCCTTGAGTTCTCATCTTAGGGCTGCTTTGGGGGAACTCAAATTAAGCAAGGCTTAAGTAGGTTTAGATTCACCCTTTTTGTAGGGGTTTTGCATTCTTGCTGGTCCCATTTTGAGGCACATGCTGATCGGGGATTTCAGGGGACAACAGCCCGATCCCTCCTTTGAAAATTTTCTCATCAGCCTTTCGTCTAACAATCTCATCCACAGGTGACCACCGGCTGCATCCACCTCACTTACTCTTAATGTTTTACAAGACAAAGAAAGAGAGAAAAGTGACAACAGTCATTTGCTCTTGGGTCAAGCCATGCCTGAAGCTGTCTCTATTCCTGGACTTCCCAGTTTCATAAGCCAATAAATTCCTTTTGGCAAAGCCAGTTGGAGTTCAGTTTCTATCATTTGCAACCGTACAAGCCCTTGACTAATACAAAAGTCTCCAAGTGTTCCTGGGGCCACCAAAAAAGGAAATTCACATGTGCTCACAAACCGGTATATTTTCTATACACACCAAACCGTATGTAACTCTCTTCCCTTGGTCGATGTCCTCTGTCTTGAAGTGGCTGTGCCATAGATGAGGCCTCCCAAGATAATGTCTCTTTGCCAAGGTCACAGGGTGGGCGAGTAGAGGTGAGGGGATTCGTCCTTCTCCCAACTCTATATAGTTAGCAACAGATGGATCAGGGACATCTCCGAGTCCTGTCTATAAAAACAGATGCAATAAAATTGGCACACACGGCCCTGGCTGGCATAGCTCAGTGGATTGAGCGTGGGCTGTGAACCAAAGTGTCTCAGGTTCGATTCCCAGTGAGGGCACATGCCTGGGTTGCAGGCCATGACCCCCAGCAACCGCACATTGATGTTTCTCTCTCTCTCTCTCTCTCTCTCTTTCTCTCTCTCTCCCTCCCTTCCCTCTCTAAAAATAAATAAATAAAATCTTTTAAAAAATTGGCACATGCCAAGTTCAACATTCAGCCCTGGTTTTCCCCTCTTCTACTCATGATTTTTCTACTTAATTTTGTTCATTTTAAACATTTCTTTTCTGTGTAACTGACATACCACATTGTGTTCGTTTCAAGTGTACAACCTAGTGACCCGACATCTCACACCTCACAGAGTGACCACCATCTGTCGCCGCACCAAGCTGTTGTGATGTCATTGACTATATTCTCTGGGCTGTACCTTGCACCCCCGTGAATTATTTTACAATTAGAAGTGTGTACTTTTTAATCCACCTTCCCCTTTTCCGCATCCCCCCATCCGTTGGTTCTCTGTATTTACGAGTTTATTCCTGTTGCGTTTTGCTTGATCATTTGCCTTGTGCTGTAGATGTTCCATAAAACTGAAACCACACTGCCTTTGTCTTCCTCCGTCTGACTTATCTCCCTTAGCACACTGCTCTCAGGTCCGCCTGCGTGGCCGCACAGGGCAAGACCTCACACTTTCCGTGGCCGTCCACTCACTGTGGTTTCATCTGTGGATCCAGTTGCAGCTGGAGCTCCTGCTTTCACACGTGAAACACCTGAGACATTCTCCAATGATTACTTTGCTTTCGATTGCCCCGCTGAGGCCAACAGCGGTGGGCGAGCTGTGCCCGGTCACGTCCACCTCTGTGCGGACGCTGCGTCCACTTTACTAAAAGGAGTGGAGGGCGCCGTGCGCACGGGAAAGCTGCCGTGGCTTCTGATTACACGAAGCCTGGTGAGCGTCTCCGAGTCTCCTTTCTCCCCTGCCCCTCGGCCAGCTGGACGCTGCGCACACGAGCTTCTGTTTATAGAGGAAAGTTAAAGAGAACAGAGCGAGGAAGAGGAAAGAAACCCGGGTCCGGCTTGAAGCTTCAATTTCAAACCAGTTGGGAGCAGGTGGCGTGACGGGCCAACTTCAAAGGGAAGGCTGCCCCTGAGCTGATGAAGAACCAGGTGTGTGGAGGGAGGCATCTGGGGTCCTGATGTGCCGCGGCGGACCCGGGGCTCCCGGAAGCCCCGGGGTGATGATGGGAACACATTGCGCTCCGGCGAGACCTTGTAGCTGGTGATCCCTGGGGCGGTTCCCGAAGCTACTCCCTTCTGGAAGGGGCGTCGGAGGCCCAGGGGGCTGAAGAACTCGTGTGTCTGCTGCAGGCCACGCATTGGCAGGAGGTTTTTACACACAGCCACGCACGGACTCCTCACAGGGACCCTCTGAGGCAGGCAGAATTCTCCTCCCCGCCCCTCCCCGTTCGACAGAGGAGGAAGGGGGAGCCCAGACAGAGGTCCAGTTCACGCAGCTAGGAAGGGGCAGAGCCCCTGCTGAGACCCACAGTGGCTTTACCCACCCCCTCTGTCCCACCGCCTTCCAGCCCAGATCGAGGGATGAACTCGGAAGTCCAAACTGCCTTTGACACTGAAGGCATCATTTCATCCGACAGGACCACCAGATCAGGTGCATTTGGGGCCAGCTGATTCGGCAGTGCCTTCAAGGCCGAGGGTGCCTCCCTCTCCTTGCCCAGCCGACCTCGGCGTGGGGAACTTGCCTCCAACGACTAGATCTCCCGTGCTCCCGAGCCGGCTGCATCGAGCTAGACCTGACGTGTCGAGAAAAAAAGTGGAGTGGAGGGGAGGGGGCACTTTGTCTGTATCTCTTTCTCAGAAGCAAGGAAACTTTCCCCAGAAGTTTCTTGCCTGGTGCTCTGGGTTGGCTGGGCTCAGCCGGTCCGTTCTAGCCCGGGGTCTCTCCTGAGACGACAGTCAGATGACAGCTGGGGCTGCGGCCACTTGAATGTCCACTGAGCTGAGGGTCCAACTCGAACTCCATGTGGGGTCACTGAACAGATGGAGAGTGGCCGGCACCTCTCCCCATGTAGCCCCTGCAGGTGGGGGACCCCGGCTTCCTCACGGCATGGCACTCACAGGCTAGTCGGGCTTAGGTGGCAGCTGGCTTCCCCCCAAGTAAGAAATCAGGTTGGGAGCTGTGGGGTGTCCTATGGCCTGGCCTCAGAAGTCACACACAGAGTCACTGTAACCACATCAAAAGTCAGTCTCGGGGCCAGCTTGGATTCAAGGGGCGGAGGCACCCACCAGGGCATCAGTACTGGGAGACCTGGGTTACCATAGGCCCCTTCCTCCCAGCGAACTTCTCCTTCTACATCCCTGGCCAGAGTGGGGTCACCGGTCTGTTCCTACCAGTCACCGGCAAGGGTGTTGGGTTGGTAGGAGTGGCCATCCCGTCGGGGAATGTACCACAATAAGGACTCGACATTGTGGTGCTACGGGGAGGCACCAGGGCAGGCTGGCCCTCACCTTCCCCACCTGCTGTGAGTTTATTGTGGTTGGTTCTTACCAGGACCCCTTCCCCCAAAGTCCAGACACCTCCTTATCAACACCCCCCACCCCAAGACAGACCAGAGACTCAAGAACTGAAGACTTAGCCCATTTGGGAACTGTTGCCAATCCCCTGCTGTAAAATACACAACGGTAGAACAAAGTTCTCCCAGAGCTTTTAAAGTTCAAATCGATCTCCAAGTGGCATTGACCAACTTGGTGTCGAGGACTATCCCAATAGTGTATTTATTTGTTTATGTATTTATTTAAAGATTTTATTTATTTATTTTCAGAGAGAGGGGAAGGGAGGGAGAAAGAGAGGGACAGAAGCATCAGTGTGTGGTTGCCTCTCACACGTCCCCGAATGGAGACCTGGCCTACAACCCAGTCATGTGCCCTGACTGGGAATCGAACCAGCGATCCTTTGATTTGCAGGCCCAAGCTCAATCCACTGAGCCACACCAGCCAGGGCCCAATACTGTATTTGGTCCTGGACTCCCGTGAAGGTCTCTGGTGTCCTCAGTGGCCTTCGCACGAGCTGAGTGGGGCGGGAGGCAGCCCCGGGTCACGGAGTGGGAACTGGGCCAGAAGTCCAAAGACCCACGTGCCAGTGGGTCTGAGACAAATGGCTTACTTCACCGCTGGGAGTTCTGGACGCTTTGCCCATCCGTAACAGTAACAATGAAATGCAGAGTTGCTGAGAAGTTTCAATGAGATTTTATGCTGGAAAAACAACGCACAGTAACAGATAAATAGCAAGTCATTGAACTCAGCAACATCATCCGTCCGTGGGACACCATCCACACCTACAGACGGTTCACCCAGCAACAGAGACACACGCAGCCCTCTGGAGCTCGCGTGGGACACTCCCCGCGACAGACCCTGCTGTGGCCGTGGCAACAGAGCACGCCTTCACGTGCATGAAAGAACAGAAACCGTGCAATGCATGGCCTTAGGTCGCAGTGAAACTAAACTGGAAACCAGTGGACTTAACCTGGAAAGGAGCTAGAAAATCCCAAAGTATTTGGAGACCAAACACTCTAAATAACACATTCATAAATTAACCTAAGAATAGACGGAACCCCATTCTTAGGAGAGAAGGGGAAGGCGGATAGTGTCATGGGCCCTGGCCAGCGGAGAGTGGGAAGCCGTGGGAAGCCGAGGGCTTGGCTCCGCCCCTTCCAGCTGTGCTGGTTTTGGGGAAACGATCCAGCCTCTCTCAGTCTCTTCGTCCTTATCTGCAAAGGGATGGGGTGGGGGGCCGTCTGCCTGCCTGACTCACAGAATGCGGGGAAGTTCGGTCGAGGTAAGAGATGTGAGTGAGGTCTGAAACCCATCAAATGCTCTGTTGACTGTTATGAAAGAGGGGACAACAGAGAGAAGCGGATTTTTTTCTTTTCTTTTCCCTTCCCTTCCCTTCCCTTCCCTTCCCTTCCCTTCCCTTCCCTTCCCTTCCCTTCCCTTCCCTTCCCCTCCCCTCCCTTCCCCTCCCCTCCCCTCCCCTCCCTTCCCCTCCCCTCCCCTCCCCTCTCCAAGGATGAGGTTACAGGAGATGTCTGGGTCCCCAGGAGCAAACCTTGAGACAAGGTTTCAAACACAAGTAGTTGATTTGGGAGGTGGTCCCAGGGAAAACCAAGAGAGTGGGGAGGTGGGGCGGGGAAGGGAGGGAGTCAGTACAGGGGACGGAATCAGGCAAGTGGCCCCTGTGAGCTTAGTTCCCCCGGGGGATTGTGGGAATCGGTGTAGACCAACACCCAGGAGGACTCCCCTCTAGGGGCAAGAAAGCTGTAATATTTACCTACAACGTTCCAACAACGGTCCTTGACTGAAGGTTGCCCTGGGGACCTCCACCAGTTAGAGAAAGTCCTCAGGCAAAGAATTCCAGGTGCTGGCGGTTAGAGGATAAACCGGCTTCCTGAAGATGAAAACATGGACAGATACACGCAGGCACATCAGCGCCTCTATAATCAACACCCACAGTTACCTCTTAGATCTACCCTGCTGACAAGGCCGTAGAGAGAGCGTAGCCCCGGTCCCTTGTGTGGGCTGTGTTCTGCGCACGGGGTTCAGCCCGTTTAACCCTAACCTTGGCATTTGAGGTTAAACAACAAAATGCACACAGAGTGTTTTGCTCTGCGTCTGACGTGGAGTCAGCTCTTGATGGCAACTAAGCATTGTCTTTGCTGTTATTCTCCCAATAAAGAAAAGGACTCTCACCAAAAAGGGAAACTCAGAATCTCTTCTTGGGTGACTTTTTTTTTTTTAAATAAAGATTTTTATTTAATTATTTTTGGAAAGATAGGAAGTGAGGGAGAAAGAGAGGGAGAGAAATGCCGATGCGCTAGAGATACATCGACTGGCTGCCTCTCATACACGCCCCTGATTGGGGACCTGGCCCGCAACCCAGGCTTGTGTCCTGACCAGGAATTGAACCGGCGACCCTCAGGCTCGCAGGCGGGCGCTCAGTCCACTGAGCCACACCAGCCAGGGACTCAGTCAACATCTGACTTTCTTCAGCCTTGAAAGGGGGTCCTGCTTGCTTCTTCCCTCTGTCCATTTTTCAGCGGGAGGGTCGTGCACGCTGGACGTTTGGGGTCCCTTGGCAGGAAGGGCCGGGGCAGCCAGAGACTTTAAACGTGCACCTCACTCCATGCTGGCACAGAGCGCTCCTCTCCCTCTTCTCCAACCCTGGCTCGCATGCATCTGGAGGTCCTTCTCACTCCAGCCAAACACCTGTAAACCTCTTTTTATTCGTCTCTTTTCCCTGCCACCTCCTGTCACTTTACAGAGATTTTAGTACACACAGTAAGAAATCCATATCATTGAGGGTGAAGGAGGGAAAGTTATTTTCTTCCTTCCTTTCTCGTTAATCTACAAAAGAACTCTTTGTATGTGCACTTCATACGTACTGGAAAATGTGGGCAAGCACGAGAGAAAAGTATGAAAGTATCAACGGACCAAGGCACCCAGAGAACCAGCTTCTGTGTATGTCTTTGAAACGTTCTTGTTTGCGCAGACGCACAAGTATCCTTTGACTCTGTCTATTTTTAGTAGGGAAACATTCATATGGTTGCCATTTGCAAAGCTCCAAAGATAGAAAGACTGAAAACTTTGCCTCCCACCTTGGTGTTGGCTACTTCCCTGGGCCCTTTTCTCCTTTCTTAGAGACACTGGCCCCTACTTCACCCACTGCTATTGGTCTTAGCTTTTTCTTTAGCCATGTATCTCAGAGCTGGGTCTCCTCGCGCTCCTTTTCGGGGCTGTATAGTATTCCACCGTGCGAATGACATCATGGTTTATCTTAACCAGACCCCTCCTGCTGGGCATTTTTAATGTTTCCAATCTTATGTTATTCCAACCAATGTTGCGATGGCTGTCTTTGTAGATGTATCATTGTGCATATTTGCAAGTGTGTCTAGAGATGGAATTGCTGGCATGTCAGAGGGTCTGTGCTCTTGTTATTTTGACAGGGCGTTTGGATATGTTGAAGAAAATGCAATCAAACTATTCTGTAACCTGGTTGGGTTTTTTACTTTCCTTAGTGATGAGAGAGAGAGAGGTGGATGGAGTGTTGTGTGTGAGAGAGCGTGCCTGAGTAAAGTTCTAGAACCTTAGGGGTGTCAGGCAAACATTCCATTTTATACATGTTTCGTTGTTCATTTAACCCATCGTCCATTTGGGAATGGTCAAACCGCTTCTGCCTTTTCAGAATTAAAAGCCATTGTACCTGGCTAGTGTAGCTCAGTGGATTGAGCTCGGGCCTGCAAACCAAAGTGTCGCCGGTTCGATTCCCAGTCAGGGCACATGGCTGGGTTGCAGGCCAGGTCCCCAGTGAGGGGCTTGCGTGAGAGGCAACCACACATTGATGTTTCTGTCCCTCTCTTTCTCCCTCCCCTTCCTCTCTCTAAAAATAAAGAAATAAAATATTTTTTAAAAGAGTCATTGTGGAATTCCACCCGCTTCACGGCAAATGAGAAAGCTATTTCCAGCCATGAGATTCAGTGCGAAAAATCAGAACAACTCAAACTGCCTCTCGGGCATCAAGGAGACCGAAAAGGATGAGGAAAATCTTGGTGTAAAGAGTCAGGTTTTCTTTTTTAATCAATAAAGTATGAGATCCTTTGGACTTATTTTCTTCTCCAATAAGAATTCAGTGTTTTAACTCATACTGCACAAATAAATTATGTATAAATTACATTCCTCTCTTTTAAAATAAACACCCTTCCTCCAGAAATTTAGATAAATCAAATGACATCTATTTATCAAATGGACTCTTCATGCCTAATAACCCACGGTCTAGCTAAAGGAATTGTTATCTAACAGTTAGGTCAAAAGTGCAAGAGTCCAGACGTATTAATTCTAAGCCTGGCCAGGCCATTGATTAGCTGCGCGGAGGGACGGGCGGGAGGGACTGGCCTTTGCGCACCTCGGTTCCCTGGGTCTTCTCCCCTCCGGGACGACACCGTTTTCCCTGGCCTGTGGCTTGTGTGTTTAACGATGTTTGTGTAGCGCTCAGATAAAAGCCGCGGGGTGAGACTTAAGTGGTTGTTAAAATTGTCAGCCCCGAAGTCATTCAGAATTCCAATTGATAACCCGCACTTACAGTGAGAGGAGAATTTGTTTGCTTAGGGAGGCTGCTTTCCCCTTTTTATGGGCTGGGAAAACTCCCCAAGTTTACATTCAAGTTGGGGGCATTTTTTATTTCCAAAACCTTACATTTTACTTAGTATTATTAGCATTGGTTTTTCCTATAAAACCTGAGCTTCTGAGCGAGCAGAAGGGCCGCAGGGAGACCTTGAACTGGAAGGTCAGGGTTCGGGAACATAGGGTCTCAGGCTGATGGGAGGACCCTGGAGCTGAGTCCCAGAGACGGGGACCACCTTGCTAAGGCACGTTGTGGGTGGGGGTGTCTTGGGTTCAGGACCTGGGCTTCTTTTTTTTTTTTTTTTTTTTGAGCGTTCTTTGCTGGAGCACTCTCAGGGGAGGCCCATCTGCCCATTTAACAGGTAGACAAACTGAGTAAGAGAAGTTCAAGGCTTCTAGAATGCCTCATGTTTATTCCACCCGATCTCTGCTCCGTGGGGCCTGTTTTCGTATTCTTCCAGACTAAAGCTGGTTTAAGGCTTAAACACAACTAGCTACATAAAAGAATGGTCAGAACATTACGAGTTACCTCTGAAAAGCAGCCCGAGCTGCCGCCACACCACACGCTGAAGTTTTTAGACCCAAACCCTGCCGTCACCACTCTGGGACTCTGGCCAGTGGGTTCCCCCAGGCCTCGGTGTGCTCTTCTATACAATGGGGATGGGAACGGTACCTACCTTACACAGTTGTGACAATGAAATACAATAATCCATGCAAGGTTAAATGACATGGATTAAACGACAGTGGTTAAAAATCTATGCTTTAACCCTGACTGGCGTAGCTCAGTGGACTGAGCGTGGGCTGTGAACCAAAGTGTCGCAGGTCCGATTCCCAGTCAGGGCACATGCCTGGGTTGCAGGCCATGACCCCCAGGAACCGCACGTTGATGTCTCTCTCTCTCTCTTTCTCCCTCCCTTCCCTCTCTAAAAATAAATAAATAAAATCTTTTTAAAAATCTATGCTTTACACAGTGCCTGGCTCCCGAGCCACCCTCAGTAAATGGTACCTGTTTTTGTCATTGTTGCTGCTACTGTCACTACTGTCAGAGGGTGCATGAGTCTGGGAAAGTCATGTCACCTCTGTATATGACAGTTCCTCTCTCTATGTGACAATTCCTCTCCTGTAAAACAGGCGTACTGTTTACTTGAAGTAATCATTTAGACATTAGTTGAATTTATAGAATTAATCATCATACCCTGTCACATGATACACCAGAAATAACTGGCAAGGATAATATTTACCTAGGGCACCTACCGCTAATGCACACAACAGAAATGGTAGGAATGCCACTGGCGACTGCATGCCGTGTCACACGTGTCTCCTTCTCCTGGGAGTGGCAACGATGCCCAGACAGAGCAGGACTTGGCTGCACTGGACTGTGAGGCGGTGGGCGCTAACCCAGCGGTTCCTGCAGCCTGGAGTCCGATTGGTGAGGCCGGGGCTGGGCTCAGGGACCAGCACTCACAGCCCATCCACAGGGCGAGGGGGTGGCAGGTGGTCCTAGACACACACTTCATGCAACACGGGGACCAAGGTGGGGCCCTTTTGCACGAAGCCACAAAATGCTAATGAATCGATGGACTGGCTCACGTGTCAGTTATTTCCCGGTGCCTTGCATGGGCCGGGCGCTGCAGAGGGGCTGGCCGCCCAGACCCAGCAGAAGGCGTTCACAGGCTGGCATTTCGGTGGCTGAGCTGACACGCTCTGTTTCCAGCTGCGAAATATTTCCACTTTATCTCCCTTTTCTCCCAAGCCAGCGTGCAGGTTTTCTGCAGGCCGAATGGGAAGGACTGCAACTCGGGGTGGTTCCTTTGAGGGTTTCGGCCAGGGAGAGCAACTGTTAACCTTCTCGAAAATGGCTCAGTGCCTAGAACCTCAGCCCCTTTGTAACGGGACCTCTGCCCCGCGTCCCCGTTGCCCCTGGGGCCCCCACTGTCCGGGGTTTCAAAGGCCATTTGGAATTACTTAGCCCCAGGGTCACTGGGCCTCCCCCCCGGCCCACTGAGATGCCCAACTTTGCCATTTTCCTTTGCCGTTTCACTGGGCTTGTTCACTCGTAATAGCAACCAAATGTCCCCCAGGCCTCACAGGCCCTCTCTCTTGTGCCCCCCGCCACCCCCCCGCCCCCGGCAACGACAAGCCTCCCCACGCTAACTCCCGGCCTCTTAGAATAACCTCTTCTTGCAAACCCACCTAATTGCCTTCGCCCCCTTTCCAGCCCTCGCCGCTGGGCCGTCCTGGCCGGCTCACTGTTGCACGGCAGTAGAAGTCAGTGAGCAGCACCCCCGCACCATGGGCCTGCTGAGGTTAGCAGGTTTATGAACCCCTAGAATCCAGACACCAGGCTGCAATGGCAGAGGAAGCTTCAGAACGCTCTGTAACAAAAACCCCAAGGGGGAAATGAACTTGAACTATGTCTTTTGCACACTTGCAAAAGAACTGTGTGACATTGTAAACATTGACAAAATCTTATGGAAGAGTTTCAAACATCTATAGAAGTAGAAAAGGCACTATAATAAACCACTATAATTTCATCACCAGCCTCAAACATAGACCCTTGGGCAAAGGAGGTAGAAAGACACAAACCCTCCAAAATTCCGTAATCTTGCCTTCCCAGTGTTCATATCTCGCTGCAGTCACACCATCTTTTTAATGGGCATGCAATACGCACAGAGAGATGCACACATATTAAAAATATGGGATCAGCCCAGGCTCGTGCGGCTCAGTGGATTGAGCGCAAGGCTGAGAGGCAAAGGGTCACTGGTTCGATTCCCAGTCAGGTCACATGCCTGGGTTGCAGGCCAGGTCCCCAGTAGGGGGCATTCAAGAAGCAACCACACATTGATGTTTCCCTCCTTCCATTTCTCCCTCCTTTCCCCTCTCTCCAAAAATAAATAAAATCTTTAAAAAATCATAAATAAAAATTATGGGATCATAAAAATATATGCTACTTTACATCTGCTTTTCTCACTTAAACTTGAATTTTTAGTGGCCACATAGTATCCATCTGTGGATGTAGCAGAATTTTATCAGTCTCCTATTTTGGCACATCTGAGCTCTCCCCTTTTCGTTATTATATATTTCACGGCTACGGACATTGTTACAGGTCGATCCTTGTCCACATTTCTAGTTCTCTCTTTAGAAAACCCTTCTAGAAGAGAAGTAGTCACACACACTGCACACCGCCAAGGTGCCTTCGGTCAGGCTGTTCCCTCCCCGGTGCTGCGAACGAGCCTCGCTGTCTCAGTTAAGGTCGGTTCGCCGGAGCTCCTGGGTTGGAAGGCCCCAGAAGCCATGCAGGTCAGCATGCATTTCTCATTATAATTGTCCTTCTGCAAATAAGAGAGGCCTGAGGAAAGCAGGACGGAGAGGATGAGGAAGGAGAAGATGTGACGATAGTGGGAAGAGAGAATGACAGGTAGACAGAGGAAGGGAGGGAGGGAGGGAGGGAGGGAAGGGGTGATGGGAGAATGGATGGATGGGTGCATGCATGCATGCATGGGTGGATGGATGAAGGAAAGAAAAGGGGCGGTGGATGGGAGGATGGTTGAACACAGGAAGGAAGGAGGGAAGGAAGGAAGGAAGGAAGGAAGGAAGAGATTAGGGAGGGAGGGAGGATCACACAAGGGCAGAGAAAGAGAGAATAGCAGTGAGAGAAAATGGAAATAGAAGAGATCAGGCCAACAGGGCGGACCGTTATCTTTTGCTGGAGAGCTGGAGCCGGCGGGAGCAGGAGACAGAGGGGCAGGCAAACCTGCGGGGCCGTCACTCTTCCAAACGAAGGACAAGCCACTGTGAGTCCAAGGGCTGTCCGCCACGGGGTTCCCCTTTGCCTCGCATTCTGCCCGCCCCACCCTCTCTGAACCCATGCCCCGGGCACTGACCCCTGCTGGGCCCTTCCCACCTGTCACCTGGGAGACAGCCTGGAAGCCTTCACTTGGGGCTTCCCCGGTTTGTCGAGAAGGCTCTCTGTGTTAGAAACGATAGGAACAAAAACACACAATTACCATTCGGGGAAAATTGCGTTGCCTAATGGTTTGAGGGAAAATTGCGTTGCCTAATGGTTTGAGCCAACACGTATAAAAGGGCAATCTATAAAAAATTAAGTGGTGATTTGGTGGCAGGGGGCAGGGGGCGCTGGGCACGAGGGGTGAATGAACAGGAAGGAGGATCCTTAAACGTCAGTACACCCTGGCAGGAAAAGCCACATGGGAAGGCAGGACCGAAATAGTCCAGCGCCCCCCCCCCCCGCCTCCGCCCCGCCACCCCACCGCTCCTGGGGACCCGTGGGGCTGGTGTCGCCAGCCCTCCATCCTGAAAGCCTGCCCCTCCGCACAACACGACGGAGAGTGGATGAGACTCCGCCGTGTCTCTGAGAGACCATTTAAGGCTTTGAAAATCTCCTGCCCTGAAATCAGGTCCGGTGACACCCCCGTGCCGAGAGCGGATGAGCGTGTGGTGTCCCTGGGACATCTGCTATCTCTGGTTGGAATGTAAGACACGTCTGAGCCTTCCCTCTCCTCCTCTCCCCTCTCATCCCTTCCCTCCCTCCCTCCCGCCCTCCGCTGCTCCGCCCTCCCCCACTCCTGTCCCTAAGCTGCTCCAGCGGCCCCAGCAGGACCGGATCCCTCACGGCTCCCCAGCGGACCGGCCCCTCCCATTCTCCCTGTGTGTGTGTGTGTGTGTGTGTGTGTGTGTGTGTTTGCTTGTTTATCCGGCAAAATATTTTACCCACAGGGATTAGTGATTAAATGCCCATACTCTAAAAACACATCAGCAGTGAACCCAATAATAAAAATCCCGAGTGGTGAGGTCCATTTGCAGAGGGTAAACAGACACACAGGACACAGGCTTGGATATCAGCTGCTGGGGTGGGGAGGGGAATCCAGGGACGTATTGGCCAGGGGTCATGGCTCCTACTTTTCCTTGTTCAATAATTTTTCATCATGTGCTTTTATTATTTAAAAAATCCATTATTATTATTATTTTAAAGATTTTATTTATTTATTTTTAGAGAGGGGAGGGAGGGAGAAAGAGAGAGAAACATCAATGTGCGGTGCCTGGGGGTCATGGCCTGCAATCCAGGCATGTGCCCTGACTGGGAATCGAACCTGCGACACTTTGGTTCGAAGCCCGCACTCAATCCACTGAGCTACGCCAGCCAGGGCTTTATTGTTGTTGTTGTTGTTGTTGTTGTTGTTGTTGTTGTTGTTATTATTATTATTATTATTATTTAAAGCTTGGCAGGTCTGATCTGAATCTTGCTTTCCCACCTAGTAGCTATGGGGAGGGGGTGCGCTCGTGACTTCAGTCGCCCTTGGCTGTGAAATGGGGCGGCTGCCTGGTCTGCCTGTGCGGGTTGTTGCGAGGAGCAGACGAGGCAGAGTGTGCGCAGCTCTGAGCATGGAACCCGGCACGCGTGGCCGAGACCTATGGGCCCCATCATCATCATCATCATCATCATCATCATCATCATCATCATCCTCAGTGTCCGTGGCTGTCATCCGCCCCCAGAGGACCTGGCCAGTTGTTTGTCAGTCTCCCGAAAGCCAGGAAACCCCTGCAATCTCGCCAACCGGCTGCTCTTTGAAGTGGGGCCGCCCGCCGCACCGGGGAGGGCGGGAGCCATGTGTTACGGTCCTGGAGCATATAGATCTTCCCCCGCCGATCATTAGGCCCACGTTTGTCACATTTATTTTAAGGAAGCTGGTCGGGAGAGGGTGGGTGAGGTTAATTGCGCTGCGGATCCCGGGCGGCCCTGTTCTCCAGATGGGGGGAGGTCCGACACAGCCTGGAGTGATCCCAGAGCTCCAGCCAGGGCCCGGCCCCGGGGCCTGACCAAACGGAGGGAGGCAGACTGTCCGTCCGCTGGGAGAGGGGCGGCTGCAGGCTTCGGTCTGCGCTCTCGCCCCTGGCACCCTGGGCTGGCCGGGCACCCGAAGGGTTCGGCTGCAGTTTTCCCAAAGCTTGCGAAAGCACCAGACTGGCCCCTGCCCGGAGCGAGCAGGCTCCCCTCCTCCCGGCCCTGCTGCCAGGGCCCGCCTGGGGCCATCTCTGTGTGAAGCTCCCAGGCACGAACCCGGGTCTGGGGCCGGGAACAAGTGGTCTGGGCCCTTTTGGGGTCTGACTGCTTGTCCTTCGAGCGGCAGGCTGCAGCCCAAGAAAAGCCAGCGAGGGCACCCCTCCCCTCCATCATCGAGGTTCAGACTTTTCACGCGCCCTTGTCATAGACCTACTGTGTGCCCGGAGGGGAGGAGGTGGACAGAGGGCTGTTTGGGGCTGCACTTCCCACCGCTGCGTGTGTCTGGGGACACCGCTCCCCCTTTTCAAGCCTCCGGTTATTCATCTGAAAAAGGGGGGAAGGAATAGTTCCCACCAAACGCGCAGCCTTTTCTGAAGGGTTCAGACACATACGGGCTCAATAAGTGGTAGCTACTATGTGATCATTCTTACTCAGACTGCATAAGGGCCAATATTAGCTTTCTCCTGAGAATCCTTCCCTATCTCTTAAACCCTCCATCTTCCGAAGGAGAAAACAAATCCATCCATTACACTGCATGCCTCGGCCCTTCCAGAAAATAATCAGGAACACACAGCGGCCCTGGATAAATTGGTAGAAAATTAAGTCCCGGCGGAGAGGAGACGGAGGCGATCTATCTACCCAATATTGATTTTCTGACCACCAAAAACACTCCTTTTTACGGACTGGCTAGAACTCTGTAGATTAACAGCTTTGGCCCAGGGCTCAGGCACACGCTGCCCCCACCCGGGGCCAAGCTCCCCGGGCCGGCAGAAGGTGTGACTTCAGACATAATGGTAAGGATGGGGGGTAGGGGGGGCGGAATGCAGGCCTGTGTGTGAGGTGATTGTAACCAGAAACACCTCGGCAGGCATCTCGCTGCTGTCCTGAGCGGCTGCTGGCAGGCAGCCGGGCCCGGAGCGGGGAGCGGGCCTGAGGTGCCCTGGCTCGCTGCTGACTGCCCCTCCTGGGCCGGGCAGGCCGATAGCTTATCGGGCCCACTCCGGGGGCGCCCGGTGCTACAACCGGAAACGCGGCTGGAGGCCAGTGGATCCTCCATGGAGCGGTCTGCGTCCTGGTGCGCGCCCGCCAGCGCTTAGGCTCCGGTTGCGGGTCTTCCTCCGTCCGCCCCCCGTGACCAGGTACGGCATCAGGTGGCTGGGGAGCGACTGACGCGCCTCCACCCCCAGGGAACTGTTCGCTCTGGGCTGGTAAAAGGCTGGCATTTTATGGGCAAGGGAGCGGGGAGGTTGGGGACTGGGTGTGGAGGCGGGAGCCAAGGCGGAGGTGCCTGGGTCCGCGCACCGTCGCCGGAGGGCTTTAGGGTGGGAACGCACGACGGTAAGGGGAGGGCGGGAGATGCTGGGACTCAAGCCGTGCACCCCAACTTGTCGGCAAAGGTGCGCCCCGCAAGGTGTGCCTGGCTTCCGATGCACCTGGTCACCTTCCCACAGCTGGGCCTCAGGTTCCCGGGCTCCGGCGATAGCGCGGTGCGCTGCGCTCTGCTCCACCGAGAAGCCAGCGTGCGCATTGGGGTACCTGTGTGCTGGGGTAGGAGGACCTGTCATAGAAACCGATGGTGGTGCATTCGACAATGACAGGGGCTTGGAGTCTGAAGCCCCAAGGCTGAGTCCGGGCTCTCCACTTTTCACTGTGCACGCTCCAGCTGGCTGCCTCCCCTCTCTGGGCCCGGCCTCCTCCTCACCTTGGGGAGGGGGGCGGATTCTAGTAACAATTAAGTGAGTCGTTGGAGGTTAGTAAGACCAAGGCTTGGAAGATCATTAGGAAATAGAAAGAACTTTATTTTAAGTGGTTTATGATTATAGGAAAAATGTGGCACTGCTAGGGAGAGCCAATGGGCAGCTCAGCAGGCTGAGATGGGTTTTCCCCCAGGAGGGGGCCCGGGTCAAACGCGCCCAACCACCGCCCGCTTCTGCTCTGGGCAGGTGCCCCCGCCTCAGGGAAGAGGTTGAGGAAGAGTGGTTGCGGGAGGCGGTTGTGGGGGGATCCTCCCGCACAAGGGTTGCAGACATCAGCCAAGGGCGACTCCGAGGCTCGGGTCGGGGCCCCCGGGGGCCCGCGGTCAGAGCTTGGCCCCTAGCGCGTCCTCTCTGGGGCGCGCCTGCTTCGCCGCGCGCCCTCGCACTGGTCCAACCGCGCGCGCCGGCGCGCATCGAGTTCACTGGGGACAGCCAGGGTCCCGCGGGCAGGCGCGCAGACAGACAGACGCCGCGGTGCCGGGCGGTCTCCGGTTGCGCCCGGGCCTGGGAATCAAAGGAGGGGCGTACTCCTCTCACCCTCTAACCCTTCTCTCCTCGCTGGGAGCGCTGATCGGGCTTCCGACCAGTAGGCTCACGTGGCCTCGAGTCCTGAGTCTTGCTGAGACCCTTCGCTAGAACAATGGTCAGGGCTTATCATCCACCTCTTCACTTTAAGCAAGGGACTTTCACCTGTCCGGGGGCCTCTGCAAATTGTATGCAAAACTGACTATTTAAGTGCTTTGTTTTTCTTTTCTGGTGTGGAGTAGGTACATTTTTTAAATCCACTTCCCAATAGGGTCTACATTCCCCCAAAGGTCAAGAACCACCCTTCCCCATCTAGAAACTCAAGGTCTTATCCTTCATGCCCAGTGGAACATTCCAGATTGTGTGTTCTTCTCCAACACGTACCCTCAAGGTAGCTAGCTGGCTGCAAGGCTGGAGAAAACGCGTGTGCACGCACACCCATCTCAGAAATGTCCTTTCCGAAAGTTTAAAGGGAAACTGAGGCCCAGGGAGGAGTGGGCACGGCCTCCAGGTCAGACCGCTCAGCTCACTGGAGCCTGGAACCAGCGGTGGGGCCCCGGGGCTCCGAACCTCGGGCTCCTAAGAATCCCGAGGGTGTCCTGAGTCCAAAACGTGGCCAGTTCAACCTCCAAAATGCCCCAGCTTGATGTGGCTTCCGATCATTGCTACTCTTCAGTAGCTCCTGCCGACCGGGTTCGAAGGACACCCATTTGGCTACCTCGGCCTGGGAAGGGGAAAGGCCCAGCTTAGCTCCTTCCTTAATTAGAGGGTTTTTTTTTAACTTTTTGGATGACAACATATCCACGGGGAAAGCTGGTGAAAACTATGGATTTTTCTCTAGAAAAAAAAAAACCACACCAGTGTATATAATTTGGCAGAATCTGCAATGCCCTGCAGACCACTGACGGCCATGTGCGCCGTCATGGTTCCAGTGACAGGAAGAAGATGAGGAGAGGCCGGCTTGGGGCAGCCCCTCTGGTGGCCACCGGGTCTCAGGAGAAGCTGTCCCCGGGAGCGTGTGGGATCCTCATGCATGCACATGTGTACACATGTGTACACACACACACATACACACACACAGCCCCTCAGGCACACTACACAGTGGCCCCACAGACCCCAGGCTGGGCACGCACAGCCAGGCCAGGAGAAGAGTTCAAGTCGCCTGCACTGTCTCAGCTGAAGCGGTCTCTAGCGCCCCGGGCCCCTTCAGCCTCATTGTTTATCCATCTGAACGGCTCCCCTTCCCCGGCCCGCTCCCACCCCCACTTTTCCGAGGTCGACTATAAAAATAAACTATTTTTCCTTGTTAATAAATCTCCGCCCGGCGCCCTCTTTTAAAGAACTCCAAAAAAAAAAAAAATCACTGCGCCCAGCGCGAGCGAGCAGAAAGATTAATCTCGAAGCAGGATTTATGTGGCGCGGGCATCCTCAAACAATTGGACTCATAAAGTGAAATGAGATTCGGAGGCGGGTGGGGGAGGGGGAGGACCTCGGGAACCACAAACACGTTTGTGTAGCTAAACAATGTGGAAACTCTTAAAGACCCTTTTCTGCAGACATCTTGCAGCAACGGCGCTTCCCTGTCAGCCCGCGGGAAAGGGAGAGAGATATATTAACTGAAGACACGATCTAAAATTACTTAGGGGGTTTAAACATGCGGGCAATGGGGGCGGGGGTGCTGATAAACTGTTGTCCATATTTCCTTCTCTCCGTGTATTATTTCCAAGATATTTCACCCCCTTCACAATGCCCCCTCCCTCCCCGCCCCTTCTTTTCTCTCTCCATTCATTACGTTGACTGGTGTGCAGTGGCCGAAGCCTGCAGGGACTGGAGACCAGGGGGCAGGGTCCTGCTTTGCGCCAACGCGCGGAGCACGACGGCTCCTGTGCGTAAAGACGAGGGTGAGACGCACCGCACGCAGGCGCAGGGAGTTAAATCGGCCACATCCGCCTCTGGGCTGACCTTTCTCAGGTCCCTTTCTGCCCTAACCTGGGGGCACTCCAGGTTCTTAGGGGCGTTAGGGATTCTAAGCAGTACTTTTAAGCAGGGCCTTGGGTAGGATCTCTTCTCGCCTGGAGAGGAAGGGCGTGTGAACACAGCTACCCAAGCAGTTATGGGTCCCAGCCCTGTTCTATAAGTTTAGAGCTGATTATAGCCTCCGCCAAAGGTCTGGGCTTAGCCTGGCTGGACTGCTGGGCTCCAGCTATGCCGCTGGGGGGACAAGCAGACCCTCGGCGCTTTGGGGAGGACTTGCACAGAACTGTTGTAAGCCTGGAGGGATTGGGGGCCGCGGGCTCTGCGCGCAGGAGCGCGCTGGCGCGGGCTTACAGCCATCAAGTCCCAGAATGAACCAGGTGTCTTGAGTTAATTAGCTGTTTGGCGCTCCGGTGTGCTTATCTGTAAAATGGGGATATAATTGTCCCTAGCCCTCCTAGTTCTTGGGGAATTAAACGTAAAGCTTGATGAAAAGCGTAGGTGGCCAGTGAGTGTCAGATGTTGTTGTGGTTATCACTTATTATAGTGACTCGCGGGCGCCTGGCAGAGACCGCAAGCCGGCCCTGTGCTTTTAACAGAGGGGACGCGAGCCAGGGAGAGACATTCAGTGTCCCAGAGGGGATTAGGATAAACTGAGGTTTTTGAAAGGCTGATTTCTGGATTCATTCATGGATTCAATAAATATCGCATTAGTTTCCGGCTCCGTTCTGGGCCCCGGGGACTCGGCTGTGACCAGCACGGTCCTCGGCCACGTGCAGCAGCAGCTCCCTCCCCCCCCAGCACTGAGAGAGAGGGTTTTTCAGACCCACGGGTGCCTCGTGGGGTGCCCAACGCTCGCCTGTGCCCTTCCCTCGCTTCTTCCCGGTTTAAGTCGGGGAGCAGTGGGCAGAGCCCAGCCCCCAAGGGGGACACAAACGTGGAAGACGCGCACACAGAGGCAAAGGCGGGAGACGTTCTGTTCCGCCGCGGAGGACGCCACCCCCGGCCGCCGCTCAACGCCAGCCTGTAGCCAGCAGCGCAGGTTTGCGCAGGCCGCCCGGCTCCGGCTGTCGCCCTCGCGGGGCAGGCGTCCAGCAAAACATTTCTAAACGTGTCTGGGCCCGGTTTCGGAGTGTGAGGCAATCCCTCCGGCCCACGCCGCCGGCGGACCCTTTATTTAAGCGCGTTTCAAGCCGGGCAGCGTTCGTCAGCGTCGCTTATGTAATCTTTTCTGGGTGCGCGCGGGCAAACGTGCTCTGTGCGCGCCCAGCGACCCTTCCCCCTGAGTGGCCCCCACTTTGGCCCCGCCGAGCTAGGGATTTGCTCCGGGCGGGGGCGGGGGAGGGCTTGGCCAGCGATGAAAGTGTCCACCACGCTGTAGTTCTCAGTGCCTGGGGGAGTGTGGCGGAGGCGGAAATTGTAGCCAAAACCGCGCATTTTGAATTAAAACAAAACGAAAAACTCAGCTACGCTTTTTTTTTTATTTTTTAACCTTGGCTGGAAATCGCCGCCTACTCACAAATCCCCCCCATCGTACGTCTCCTGAATTATCCAAGAGAAATGGCCAGTTATCCAGATGTGGTACTGACGTATCCGGAATCTCCTGGGTTTTGCCAGGCGGTCCACATTTGCTCCCTGTGAGGGACAACGGTCCAGACTGTATTAGCAACAGTGGAATGTTCCATCCTCCAGCTACTGCTCCGAAGCATGCACGGGCTCCTGAGTTTTCCAGATACTTCTGGAGTTTGTTTTTTTTTTTTTCCTTTTTCAAATATCCCGATGCCGGCGGGGCTGGGACGGAGAGACCAGGGCCGCAAGGAAGGTGCTGAGGGCTGTCCCCTCCGCCTTTTTCAGGCTTGGTTGGTTTCAAGGCGCCTTCTAAGGAAGAGCCTCATAGCTGGCTCCCTCCCCTTCCTTCCCCCCCACATACAACTCCCCAACATGCACAGACAAATAGAAAATTCAAGCACTTGTAGTCATCGAGGCATGAAATCTCTAAACGGTCCCCAAATGTCCGGATAATGAAGTGTGTATGGGAGAGGGAAAGCTGAGCCCAGCATTCCCGGGGAGCTTTCTAATTTTCCCTTCCATCTCCATTCTCCTGAGGAAGGTGTAGATACACAGGTTTTATCTCGAAAGGCAAACACAACCAAACAGAACACGCCTCCCCTGGGTCTGCTCGCCTGTTGTAAACAGCCCCCTCACAGCCAGCCAGGGCTCCTCACAGCCGGCGCGGTGCGCTGGGCAGGGGCGGGACCGCGGGCCGGGCCGAGGTCTGGGGCGGTCCTGCCGACCTCCGCCGCTTCGGAAACGGCTGTCAGGTCGCACCGGGAGCGGATGTGGATTTGCCGGAGGCGCCAACTTCTGACCGTTCCGTTTCCTGCAGAGCCCCTGCCGGGGAGGGGGCTTCTCCCTGGTCCTGTGCCCCCAGGCAGAGGCAGGTTCCGCACAGCGGCACCCTGAAGGCTCCCCAACAGTTTGGATATTTGGGGAGGAAAATGCGCGGCCAGCTGGGGCCGGCGGGGCGGGGGTGGGCATCGCCCAGACGCGCTGGGTCTGGGCTCCTTCCCCTTGCCCTGCTTCCTCCCAGTGAGGTCTCCCCGCGGAAGCCAGGACGCGGTGCGGAGAAACCCCCTCCCCTGGAGCTCCTTGGGTATTGGGGTTGGTCATTGTCTTCCAGTTGTGGGGGACACTTTTTGCCGACACGGTGGCCCCTTGAGATTTGCAGCTGGGGAGGAGGGATAAAACGGCGCCCTGTGGTTGGGTCTGAGGGTGTCCCCACCGCTGTCCCCTCTAGCTGCGCACGAGAAGAGGGAGGTTAGGCTATGTGGAGGACGCCCCCTCTACTGTCCCCACGAGAGCTGTGTAGCCCCAGTGCAGCCACAGGCCGGGGCCTGGACCACAGCTGTGCTCCCAGAGACTTGAATCTGGGTTCACGGATCGCCTCCCCCTTGGAAGGGAGATCCCGAACTTGTCTTGCATCCCGGGGATGCTTCTTACCCCGAAGACTGTCACTACTACCTGATCCCCACCAGCGCAGCCCCCCACTCACCTTCGGACCTCAGTTACACCTGACACCTCGGGTGGGGTTGGGAACGTAACGATCAAAACCGAGGGTGCTGCAGCCCCCCCTGCCTGAACCGTGTCTCTCCCATCATCTGCTGAGTGACCTTAGGCAAGTGACCTGACCTCTCTGGAGCCAGGACCCTGTGTGAACTGGACGATAACAACACTTCCTCCAAAGGGGTGTCCAGTGAGGCGGGGAGAGGAGACGATGGCCGGGCCGAGACTGGGTCTGAGCTTTTCTGGAAGAGCCAGCGGCCTGTCCCTGCTGAGTGCCCAGCCAGGGGGTGGCCCAGTGCAGGCTGGCAGCGACCCATCTCAGCCAGGTGGTGCACACTTAATAAAAAATACATATAAACTATATATATATATAGTTGAGTTATTCCAGAAAAAGCAGTGTGTGGCGTGGTTAGGCTCTCTTCTACCTGAATGGGAGTGTGCACGTCTGCTTCTGCCTTGACTACCAGTCCCCAGGCTGTGGGTTCCAGCCCAAGCACTGCCTCTTCCTAGCTGGGTAACCTCGGGCAAGTGTCTTGCCCTCTCTGGGCCTCCTGCGAGCGGCGGCGGGAGAATTGAGCCCTGCCCCCGGGGTCACTGTGCGGGTCAAGCAGGCGCGGAGGTGCGTGGTGGCGCATGGCAGTGAGATGGGGAGATACAATATCACGGCACGTCGTAACAAACACGTAAGCACAGCCTAACACAATATACACATCCTAATGGAAGGTAAACGCGACATAATATCCGATATTACGATGTGTTATATTGTATTATAATTCTGGGCACACGTGTGCGCGCTGGGAGGGACCGACTGCTTCAGCCAGGACAGGTTTGGCCGCTGCAGCGCCCGTGGGGGACACGGGAACTCGCCGTCCCGCCTTTCCCCCAGCGTTTGTCCTTTGGGGCGTCCTGGCGCATGCAGGCGCTGGGTAAAACGCAAGAACTTTCTCTTTCTCCCCGTGGCGCTGGTCGGGATCGGCGGTCCCTGGCTCAGGAGGGTTTAAAAGGGTCCAGGGCACTCGGAGACCTTAGCAGAGCCCCAGAGCTCGGGGCAGCAGCCAGGAGACTGGGGTCAAGGGGCGTCAGGACCCCGGGCGGAGCGCAGCAGTGCTTTGCAAAGGCTCCCCACCTCTGGGGGCAGGAAGGTTGGGGGGAGCACACCGAGGACCCTACAACACCTATCCGCCTTTCCACCCTCCGCGTTCCCTGGGGCGCCGCGAGCAGGCACAGCCGGCGTGGTGACGGCTCTGTTGGAAGCAATACGGTTTTTCTTCTCCGCCCTGTTTCTCGGGACTTCGCCAGTCCCGTGGGTGTGCGCCCTGGCCAGCTAGAGAGACACGGTTTTTGGGAGCCCTTTCTCCGTCTCTGTAAAGGCATCAGACATCCACACACAGTTGTTTGCAGCTCAGGAACACTGGTGCGAACACCAGATCGCTTGCACGCGAAACAACTTCCCCAAGAATTATATGCACACAGAGACGCTTGCACACCCCAAATCGCCCGGCACGTGGGTCCCGAATTTTTCACACTGCAATAATCGTTCACACATGTTATTTGCACTTTCCCCGAGCCTCGGAAATCTACGCAAAATTAACCGTAGACAGAATCATCATCGTGGCGCGCACACACAGTTCTTTGCACGCGCGTAAGTGAGCCTACACGTCCTTGTATAAATGCACGTTAGGTCACTCCCGCGGCCGGGGCACAGCCTTGGGCGCCCACCTACAGGCCAAGGCTGCCGGGGCAGAAGGGCCGCGTCTCTTATCTCCTCGGGAAGTCCCGGAGTTTAGAGGAAAAAACTCTCCCCAACCCTCGTTGGTTCTTTGTTCTCGTCGTTCATTTTTCGGACCGGGGTCGGAAGCCAGGCAATGTTCCCGCTAGGAAAGACCGGGCGGGGGACAAAGGCCAGCCCGCGGGTCACCAGTTTTGAATAGAGGTCCAGGCGCAGCTCCAGGGGTTTCGGGCAGCGCGACCAGCACGGACGGAGCTCTCCGCGCGGCCTCTCCGCCTCCCCGGGGCCGAGAACCAGGTGGGGCCGGGAGGGACCCAGGGCCTGCGCTCCGAGGGCCGGGGGAGCTGTGTTTATTTTCTAGTTATTCTTGGCTGCCTTCCACACGATTATTTGTAGCGGCGAAGGGAACTTCTGGGAGAGCTGGGGCCTTGGGGGGTGGGGTGGGGGTCCCTTTGCCAGGCCCCACGAGTTTTATGGCATCGGAGCTCGGAGGGCGAAATTACAGGCGGAATCAAAATGTGTAAATTATAGGTTTGCGCTGTAAAGAGGCCTAAGCGCGGCGGCTCGAGGAAGGCGGGTTGTGGGTTCCACGGCGATCGGAGCCCGAGCAGCGCACGCCGCTGCGCTCCCGGGCCGTTGGCGGGCTCCATCCCCGCGCCTGGAAGCCCCGGCGCTGGGAAGGGCTAGTCCCAGACCCCGGGGGCCTCACCAGCCGGAGAAAAGCGACCAGGCCCGAGTCCCGGGCCTCCCGCGTGCGCGCGCGCAGGCGGGAGGCCCCCGATGTCCTCATAGCCTGGGTCACAGGAGTTGGGGCCCAGCTGCCCCCTTCCAGCTCCCGCCGGGGACGCCTTTTAGTTCTGCTCGCTAATTAGGTTTAATCGAAAAATGCCTTTATACGCCTGGCCATGAGCGAAAGCTTGTTTCAGAGGTTAGATGTATGTGCTGCCGCCCAAGTGAGTAGCAGGAGTTTCCGAAACATCGCCCATCGGAAGCTGTCTTGACCATTTCCCATCATTCACCTTTCTCGGGCCCCTTCTGGTATTTTCTCTCCCACGTCTTACCTCCCCCCACCTTTTCATCATCCCCCCCCCCTTCTCTCCTCCTTCCCCCTTCTCTCTCCTTCCTTTTTTTCCTCTCTCCCCCTGCCCACCCGGATCCCCTCCTGCCCCTTAGGTGCTCAATTTTCTTTCTTCTTTTTCCTTCGTTTTCTCCTCCTGTTTGCAGTATTCCTTCTGGCGTCTTTTCTCCTCCTTACACTGTTGTGTATTTCCCCTTGCCCCCTCACGCCCTCCTCTCCTTTTATTATTTGTCCCTCCTTCCTCTTTCCTATCTACTTGAGTTTTCCACTTCTTGAAATGAACGCCAGCTTCCTTGGTCATGGGAAATCCAACCCAAACGAGTCGCGCTGGCGTGCAGAAAATCAGAAAGGGAAGGGAGACATTTCACACCGGCACCCAGACGTCCTGCACCGGGGTAGCCCCTGCTGCTCCAGGACTGGGTGTCCGGGGGTCCCGGCTGTCCTGGGCGCGCAAGGGGTCCTGGAGAGAAGAAGGAGCTGAAATGTTACTAAAAATACAAAGGTTCCCGAGTCAGCAGGGCGGTCTGTGCAGACAGGGCGAAATACCCAGCCCCCCGCGGTGTGCCCTGTGCGTGGTCATCGCCCATGTGTACGTACGTTACTAGGGTTTGTGCGTGCCTGCCGGCTACTTGATCCCATCTCTGTCCTGAGCGAGCGCCCAAGCGCCCAGCAGGACACCTTGCCAAGAGTCAGCAAGAGCTTCCGGAAGACAGACCAACTGCCCGAGGCTAGGATCCTGCGGAGGCCACCTTGCTCCTGTCCCAGATGACAGATTTCTTTTTTTCTCCCCCTCCGCTCTGAGCCCAGGTCTCCCCTTCCCCACAGCTGTTCTCCCATTGTTGTAGTTATGAGGTAAATATAAACCACATAAATACACCTGGATGAAAAGCTTCTTGTTCCCTAATATGCTGCTCAGGGCGGTCAACATCCATCTTCTGCCCGGTTCCCTTCTTTGCTTTGACAACGAGTGTAAGAATCCTACACCCTTGCCCCCTTTCCTAAGTGATGAGAATATTAACGTCTGACCAGCCTGCCCCGAGAGGGAGCCCCCACCCCCACTACCCTCCCCAAGCTTCCTTATTAATAAGAGGTCATTTCCTCCCAGGCACGAAACCTCAGCGTGCAACTCAGAGCAGACAGGGAGAAAATGCTGAGATCTCTGAGCCAGGGGCAGGCAGCACCAGGGTCATCATAGCCTCTCGTGCAGCCACAGGCTCCTCGGGGGACTCGGGCTGGGGACTTGTACTTCTAGGGACAGAGCAGAAACAGGCACTCCTGTGTGGGGATCAAGGAGGGGACCTGAGGAAAGAAATACTGGTAGCAGCGTCACACGTCATTTCCCTGACCACAGGCTCTTCGTGTCTGGCGCTTCTGGAATGATCCCAGCAGCTGCTGCCTTGGGCTTTAAGCCACTGATTGCCGAGCTCCCTTGAAGCTGAGGAACCAGTGAGAAGATGGGTAAAGGTGAACATATTTCATTCGCTCTGGTGAGGGTGTGGGAGCGAGGCCCTCTCCAACGCGGGCCAGGTGAGGGTGGATGGTTACAAGTGGGGGGAGGGGCAATTTGGGATATGCATCAGATATATAGGGCTCGGTGAATTTTGTCCGCGATGTTGATCCTGCAGTTGTGTATGTGTGTATATATGTACACACACACACACACACACACACACAGTGATCTTTGTATGAGGACAGTCAGTACACTGTTGTAATAGCAAATGTTGGAACACAGCTTGATGGGGATGGGAAGGGGGATCCGGAGAATCGAGCAACGGTAGAAGAGGCGGTGGAATATTATGCAGCGGTGAAAAAGATGGAAGCGTTTCTCTGTGTGCAGATAGGAAAAGGTCTCTGGGATACAAGTGGAAACAGTGCGATGAAAGGCAAGGGGCGGGTGGGTGTTCGTGCACAAAAGAGTGAGCGAAAAGACACAGTCCCCCTGTCGCCACAGTGACTTCCAGACAGCGAACTGAGTAGTCAGAGAAGATTCTACTTTTCCCTGTGCGCTCCTTTGTCCCTGGGGTGTTGGTTTTGCCTTTTGCATGGCTGGCTTCTACCCAAGCAACGTTGTAAATGAATGAACAGATCGTAGAAAACGGTCGCTGTCGTGGCAGCCCTTTTCCCGGCAGCCCCCAGACCGCCCACTTCTCTCCTCTTCTGCTTTCCAGAACAGTCGCTATCCGATGAACCCCGACTGTGTGCAGGGATTCAGCCAACCACTTAAAAAACACGTCATTTCATCCTCACATCAGTTCTGCCAAAAGGCACCGTGACCCCATTTCACAGGTGTATAAACTGAGGCTCTTAGAGGCCAACCTCTCGTCTGCGGTCTCAGTGCCTTATTCACTGTCCACAGTTTTTCTCTTTTTCCAACTCCTCCAGCCCCTCTCCCGTGCTGTGATTCCCACCCTGTCACCCCACCACTCACAGCTGAATATGTGAAGAGAAAATGCTCGAAAGAGGACAGCTAAGCCCAGACCAAAGCAGGCCCGCTGGTCATCATGTTAACGCAAAGGCAGCTTGTCAGGGACACGGTGGCAGAAGGCACTGGGCGGTGGCCTCGGAGTCGGAGACAGAAGTAAGGCAGGCACATCTCAGCCGCTCACAGGAGACCCAGCCGTGCCCTTGGTGCTTCGGGAGGATTTGGTCCCCAGTCCTGTCCGATTCCCCAGCTCCTACCCCAGTCGCCATAAATCCTAGCGGCGCTTCATTCCCGGGGCCAGCTGTATGCCCTGAACGCTAATGGGGTGTGAGGATACGGCTTTGGAAAATTCCTCAGTTCACATCCGGAGGTGGCGCTCCGATTCCTGTGGGGAGCCCTTGGACGTGGGAGCTGGGGGTCACCAAATGTCCTCTTATCCGAGGGTGGGGCTTGTGTGTGTGCCGCCTCTGAGACTCAATGCAGCAATCTCCTGCCGGGGAGGTGCCAGGAGCCTCCTTTTTGGTGAAAGGCACTAACTCATTCATGGCCGACTCGGCAAATGGCCTTTGAGTATCTCTGACGTCCAGCGCCCTGCACATCCAAGATGCTAAAATATGTGTTAGCTTCTTCTCTGCCTGTGTAGTGCAGAAGTTAAATCCGAACCCCATCTTCACATTCCACAGTGAGAATGTCTCCGCCTCTGCCCTTTCCACCATGTGCCAATTTCCTTCTCCCCCAGCAACTTCCGCTGGGGGTCCTTTCGTGTATATTTGCGGGATATAACCTATGCATGGTTAATGTCTTCTTATTTGAATGGTAACCTCTAACACCCAACATGCAGCCCAGTGTGTGAGAGCTCAGGTGCCCGGATCCGTCTACCGGGCCGTGACTTCGTAGCTCTGTGACCTTGGGCAAGTCCCTCGATGTCTCTGCCTTGGTTTTCTCATCTGTAAAATGGGGTTCACACCAATGCCTGCCTTAATACATGTCTCCTAGGAGGCTTAAATGTGACCAAACGTGCAAAGCATCTAGAATGGTGCCGGCCACAAAGAAAACACGCAATGAATGTTCGCTGTTAATATTAGAGTGAATAATAAATCATCATACTCTGTTCTCTCTGTCTTAACTGCCTCCTTCTCTTTCACCGGCCACCTTCCTGACACAGGCCATAGTTTCTCAGACCATTAGAAAAATAACTGAGGAATTAAGTTTCTACCATCAGAGAAAGTACCTTAAACCTTGCAACATTTGAAAAAGGGCGAAGATGCTGAAATTCTCTAAGCCCGGCTTCTCCTTCCAAATAGAGCGATGAGGATTATGCAACGTAGAATTGATATTTCTGGTACTCCTGTGTGTGTGTGTGTGTGTGTGTGTGTGTGTGTGTGTGATCAGCAGTTGAAGCAAAAGCCTGACCCGAGAATCTGGCTACTTGGCACGTGGGCAGACCTCAACAAGGAAGGAAATTTGTGTTGAATTTGAAAATGTCTGTGGTCACATTAAAAAGTTAGGTGGTGTTTACAAATTTAAGGCTGCTGCACACGTTATAAACTATCTGTGGACTTTCGCAAGGAATCCGTCTGGATAAAAATGCATTCCCTTTTACAAGGGCGCTGAGCATTGCTCACTCCCACCGACTGCCATCTCGGCCCGGAACATCCCGCCCTCGGCCGGAGGCGCTGCCCTGCGTTCTCTGGGGACTGGGGGGGGGGGGGGGGGCGGCTTGCTTGCAGGTTGGCTCCGGAGCTCCCGGGCTGGGGTCTGAGTCGCAGGCGTGTGGTCCAGGGTCTCGCGATCTTACGGAGATGGCAGCCAGTGCCGGCTTCTTCCCTGGAGGTGTGTCTGGGGAGTGACTTGGTAGTTCTTTGCAAAGATCATCATGCACTTGGATGGTCAATGATGCTTTTTCGTTTTGTTTTGTTTTGCTTTTGGTCATGAGTAAATAAAAGCTGTCCCTTCTCCCTGACAGGAAAGAAGCAAAAAAAAAAAAAAAAGTAGGAGAACAGTAAGAATGAAAATACGCTGAGAGTAGCTTTTCAGGCACATAAACAAAAATTTCTGTGGGCTTTTTCTTTATGCTGGGAAAAATTCTTTAAATACAGAAAAGTATGTAGATTAATATCTCTAATACCTGTGCATTATGCCCAGGAAAAAACACCTACTAATGTTCCATGTTCACTTCAAAAACAATTTTTTAATAACAGAAGTAAAACATTATAAATTTGAAGTACTTTTCTCTTTTCGAGACTCAATCCCCCCACCCCCATCTCTTCCTCTCCTTAGTGGTAGCTACTATCATAATTGGTATTATGATATGATATGATAGCTACTATCATAATTTTGGTACATAGCTGCAGTCCATATTTTTATGCTTTAATGAGAATATGCCCTTCTTCATAAGGGATACCCCAATTTGACTTGTATTTCTTCATTTGCACAAACCCCATACTGCATACATAGCTCAACTAGCTACCTTTGTCACTCAGCATTATATTTGTGAGTTGCATTTATTTTGGTAAGTAGACATAATGTTTGACTGCAAATATTACATAAATATTTTTTATCCATTTTAATTGCGACATAGCGGTTTGTTATACAGAAGCAGTGGCGGCTGACACCTCTGTGTGCCAAGCACTGTTCTCCGCAGTGTGTGTGACGAATTCCCTTACTTCTCCAGCCTGTGAGAAAGTTACTGCTGTTGTTCTCATCCGCAGGACGAGAACACTGGGGCATGCAGTGTCCAGTGACTGGCCCGGGTCATTCTCTGTCGATGGGTATTTAGATGGTTTCCTGTTTCCCTCCGCCACGATAAACAATGACACAGTGAACATCTTTGTATCTGCTCCTTCCTTCTGGCAGCCGTCACTCTGTGAGCAAGGGTTGCACCCGCGTGGGTGCCCCAGAGAACCCCTGGGGCTTGGCGTGCTTACGCTGCTGACTTCCCCGAACATTTTCCACGTCACGCTGGCAGTGGCATCTCGGGCAGCCTTCACCTTGCCGATCCTCGGTTTTTTCCTTTGTGCGATGGAGACAGGAGGCCTGGCTTGTAAAGACCGAGGTGGAGATTAAAGGAGTTCGACGTGGCAAACACTCCATAACTCGCGGCTGTTAGAGTCAGTAATAAGAATATTACTGTTGCCTTGTGCTGTGGCCGGGCCGGCCAGACCGTTATCAAGGACACACATTCCAAAGTTGAAAAATGATCTTGAGCACTGGGCTAACGATGCTTCTTAGTTGTTATGATTTTACAGGCTTGAAAATAAGCAACAGGGACTTCTGTTAAAGTTTTATATCAAACCACATCAAACAGGCCAGAGTGAGCAAAATGAAGCAGAGACTTCAAATGGGATGGGGCCGTTCTGGGCCCGTTGACGACCACGGTGTGACTCCAGGCAGCTCCCCTGACCTCTCTGGGGGTCCAGTCCTCCAGGTCTCGTGGCAGAATGATGACGTTTCCTTGCCGCGCGACGTAAGGCTGCTATGAAGGGACGGAGACGGGCAGGTGGTGATGTGGGCAGTGGGGGTGCGAGTTGGCTGAACCCTTTTCAAATGATTGAACATAGAAGATCTGAGGTTTATTTAAAGATATTATCTCCCGTCTCTTAGATTTGGCTGGACATTCAGAGACCGTTTTTCTGTTGCCTGCATATCCCAAACATTTCAGGAAATTTTTATCTCGACTTCTGAAATTGGGAGATAAGGGGAACACTTTATATGACTCTTCCAGCATGTTTCTCGTGGCTGTGCCAAATTCTGGTCCGTGAAAATATCAAGGCTTTGATTTCCTAGATAAACCACTGTATACAGTAGGGAGATGGGAAGGAGAGAAAACCACGCAGCTGCCATCAAACGGTTGTTTTGCAAACAACTGGTTACTTGATGTCTCCCCATGAGTTGTTTTCAAAACAGCGTGCCTGACCAAGTTCACTCTCTTTCCCCCGTCTCTCTGCCACCGCTGCCGAGATCTTAAAGCCCCCAATCGCCAAGATGTTGAAGCCCCTGACGGCACAGTTGTGTTTAAATTTTCTTCAATCAGTTATCAGCTGAATTCAGCTTCTTTTTATGTCGAAAATAGCTCACTGGTAGCCTGAGGGAAGCCAACTGGCTTCTCTTCAAACTGGTTTGTCTGAGGCTTGGGGCCGCAGGAGACGCTGTGGACCTGCTGTAGCCAAGACCCCATTGATGTCGCTTGGAGTCGGGCCATTTTCATTTGCTAAAAAAGCCGCAGAGTCCACGGTGAGGAACCGATGAGAGGTGCTGGCGGCCGCGGGTGGCAGAGAGACAATGCACCCGATCCTTGTGGGGGAGGGAGAAAATCAGACGTGAACTTCACCCGTGGTCCCAACCTGCTTTTTCAGCCAAGTCCTGGTGGTACAATGGCTGGTTTAGTTTTCCAAAGGCTGATGATATGGGAATAAACGGGCTGGAAAGAGAGGGAGGGGGAAGAGAGAAAGAGAGAGAGATGGGGGGGGAGAGAGGGGGAGAGAGAGAGAGAGAGAGATGGTAGATGGACAATGAAATGGATATTTTTTATTTGTATAAGTCAGCTGGGAGAAGAATCGAGAGTGGGCATTGCTCAAAGACAGAAAAGAAAGCTTGTAGCCCTGGCTGGCGTAGCTCAGTGGATTGAGCTCGGGCTGCGAACCAAAGTGTCACAGGTTCAATTCCCAGTCAGGGTACATGCCTGGGTTGCAGGCCATGACCCCCAGCAACCACACATTGATGTTTCTCTCTCTCTCTTTCTCCCTCCCTTCCCTCTAAAAAATAAATAAATAAATAAATTTAAAGAAAAAGAAAAGAGAGCTTGTGTCTTCTGGTGGGGGAAGGGTTAGCACGGTCACTCGAGCCCCAGGAGGTGCAGTGTTGGTGTCCCAGTTGGCAGAAATCCGACTTCCTTATTCTCATGAGCTAGGGATACAAAGGCGGTTTCAGGAGATGCACACAGGTGTCAGGTTGACACGGAGTGGCCTCGCAATGTGCATGTGTGAGTCTGTGTGGCACAGTACTCGTCGCCTCCCGAGATTCAGTCGTTGCTGGACTCACTTGGTCATCTTTCCCGTGTTCAAACACTACCTCCTCTGTTTTCCTTTCCATTCACAACTCTAAGTGTCCACCGTGGGCTCATTCTAAGCAACCATGAGGTTGGTGGGTTAGTCTTTTTGAGAAATACAACATACATTACAATGAATATATCAATATTAATTTTTTTCTGACGTTCATCCAGTTGCCCCTGCAATCACCGTGTGAATGGCCGGGGTATGGGACAACTTCGGGTGAGGGTTAAGAATATAGGGCTCCCCGTTAGTTAGACCTGATGTAAACCTCAGCCCCAATATTTAGCAGCTGTGTGATTGTGTTCGCATTCCTCACCCACTCGGGGCTCAGCTTTACCCGCCCATAAAATGGGGGTTGTAGCGCTGCATTTATGGAGTTAGTGTGAGAATTCAATAGATCAAGGCACGGAAAGCGTTTGCAGAATGCCCCGGACAGAATGAGGGTTTTGACAAGTGAATGAAAGCATGGGACGGGCTGGATTGTGTCCTCCAAAAAGGTCGTGTGTTAAACTTCTAATGCCTGGTGCCTCATCATGCGCCTATGTTTGGAAGTAAGTCTTTCAAAGAGGCAATTAAGGTAAAATGAGGTCACACAGGTGGACCCTCGCTCACTCTGGCTGGTGTCCTCCTGGAAAAGGATACCGGGATACAAACAAAACACAGAGGAAAGGCCACGTGAAGACACAGGGAGAAGGCGTGGCCGCCTGCCAGCCGAGGAGAGAGGCCTCAGAAGAAACCAGCCCTGCCAACGCCTTGACCTTGGACTTCCGGCCTCCAGAATCCTGAGAAAACACATTTCTGGTGTTTGAGCCCCCGGCCTGCAGTGCTCTCTGATGCATTAATACAAAACGTCGTACACGTGCTCGGGAGGCCCAAGTTCACAGTCCGGGTGATCAGCCATGTGCGGCCAGGGACTTGGGTCCTCCTCCGCTCCAAGATGATGACATAAGCCACACACAGTCACACACACGCGAGCAGAAACTGGTTGAGCCCGTGCCTTCTCGTTGCCCTTCCTGGCAAATTCCCAGAAGTATTGTCATCCGGGAATGTGTTTATCACACAGGAAGGGTGACTAATCCCCCAGGGATTCCAACCCATCGTACTTTTTCGGTCAAGATTCTCGGATTCTGAGAAAGGCAGCCATTTTTAATCGGGGGGAAGGGTTCTGAGGAGCTCCGGGCCCAGAGCAGTGCACGTTGTCAGATGTCCCTGCCGCGCCCTCAGGCCCGGGAAATTAATGTTCACCGAAGAATCTGTTTTCAGCTCTTCTCCCTTGGCAAACATCGTTTGTTAACCCTCCACCTCACAACCACATGCTCTTGCAATCACCAACTTGGCTATGTATGTGATTTAGTGAATTCCAACGACATTTCTTAATTATTATTACACACCAGTCCTGGTACACTTCATTCCTCACCAGCGGTGGGTGCGGTTGGTGAGGGAGGGTCCGCAGTGTGTCCCTCCACACAAGTGGGTGGTTGCTGGTTGGTCCCCGCGGAAACCACGGTCAATGGAGGCTCATAAAGGAGGGGGAACTTGGGCTGACCCCTCCAGGCCAGAAGGAAATGAGAATTCGGATAGGTGGGCAAAGGAGGAGAGGCTATTTCAAGCAAGCAGAGGTTGAGAAAAATCCAATAACACTGTATTGCAATAGTTCGTTATATGCCCGTCTCCTGATGAGACCACAAGGAGAGCGTTAAGAGTGGGAACGAGGTCTCAGCCATCCTTGGGTCCCCCCGCCCCCCGCTGGCTCGCACACTGCCGCCTGCAGAGCGGTCCTGTACCGCAGCATGGCGATAATCGTCGGCGCCCGGGCAGTGCTCAGCTGACTCCCCTCCGCCGGCAGAAACACAACTCAAACTGGCTTGAGCAGAAGCAATTTGAAAGGGGAGGAGTTTATTGGCTTATTAAATTGGGAAAGCTGAGGGCATGTTGGCTTGCTTCAGGCGTATTTGGATCAAGGGCCTCAACTATAACTCTTCCTCTTTTGGCTCGGACTCCCTCTCTGCTGGATACATCCTCAGATAAGATGCTTCCAGGTAGTAGTCACTGCATGCGCGGCGCTCAGAGCCAGCCGGGCCTATAGTGCACTCAGTGTACTCTCTTCTGTGTATGTCTGTGGGTACATACATGCACATACAAGCACAAATAATGTTTAATGAACCATCTGAGTAAGTTAGAGACATGGTCCCTTTTTTACTCTGAACACGTCGGCAAGTATTTACTAAAAAAGAAGGATGTTCTCTTATGTAATCATAGCACGATGATCAAATTAAAAAAATACAATGTGGAGCCCAAGCTGGTGTGGCTCAGTGCATTGAGCATGAGCTGCAAACTGGTGGGTCGCCGGTTCAATTCCCAGTCAGGGCACAAGCCTGGGTTGCCAGCCAGGTCTCCAGTGGTGGCCCTGTGAGGGGCAACCACACACTGATGTGTCTCTCCCTCTCTTTCTCCCTCCCTTCCCCTCTCTCTAAAAATAAATAAATAAAATCTTTTAAAAAATAAAATAAATACAAGGTCGAGCCCATACTATTCCCACACACTAAATCCACGTTTCATTTCCTGCAATTGGCCCAATAACGAAGCTTCAAAGTCGTCCCACCTTCCGGCCCCTCCTCATTCAGAATCCAATCCAGGGTCACAAATGGCGTTTGGTCAACACGTAGCTCTCCTTTAAATCTGGAAGAATGTCTTAGCTTTTCTTCATCTTCCTTGACCGTGACATTTCTGAAGTGTACGACTCCATCGTTTTGGAAAACGTGCCTCTGTTCGGGCTGGTCTGATGTCTCCATGTGCTGTTTTGCGAGCATCATTGCAATCCTTTGGAAGGTGACGGCTTTTTCATTAGACACCTAATATAACATGGCTCCGAGCCTCTGGTTTCTGCGAACCGGTGCGCGCGGGCTTTGAAGGGGGCCCATCCAAGCTTCCTGTGCTGCCGGCTCAGGGTTTCATGATGCTCGTTGGCCACGCTTTTACGGGTGCTGGATTTTCAAAGGCCGGGTGGCTTTTTAGAGCCACCTCAAGCCCACGGGCCATCCTAGGTCATCTTCAGCTAGGGGTGCTTCCATAAACCCGCTTGCAGATGTGAGTCCCTCTTAAGAGTTGTTCAGGAAGGCAGCCTTCCTGTAAAAACATAAAAGTCTTTGGTTCCCCTAATTTAACCATTTGCACTCAAACCGTGACTAGGGCTCCACGCTCCGACCTGGCTGAGCGGCCTTCACGCCCTCGAGACCATTCCGGGAGCTGAGGTTTTGCTCCCAGGCCGCGCTCACGCCGACCATGGTGGAGTTCTGAAGTGCTTCTTTGTTCACTCAAATCGCTTTCATTCCCCGAGCCCCCGGTGTTCTCTCTGCAAACAGGAGGCAATAACATCGCCGCTTTCCTGGGCTGTTGGAAGGGTTCGATTTGCATGAAAGTCAGTCGCTGTTTGGTGGAGTGCCTGACACGGCGTCATGGCTCAAATCATCTTCTGGGTCTCCGGCTGTGCTTGTCTGTGACTGTGCACCTCTACGTACCTCTCTCTGTGGGTCGGGTTCGTCCTTTACTTTGCAAACGAAGACCTGCCTGACCCTTTTCAGAGCGGCGTTTGAGAGAAAGCTGGGGACGGGGCGGCTGACATTGAGTTGGGGGAGCCCCTTTTTTTGCCTGTGGTTAACCAGGAGGACAGTAGAATATGAGCTTACTGGGGACAAAGATCTTTATTGATTTTGGTCACGGCTGTGATTTCAGCTCCGAGAGTTGTTCTGGACACACAGCAGATGCTCAGCCAATATTTATTTAAATTATAAGCCCCTGCTTGGACGTTGATTTTGGAATAGGATGGGGCTAGAGTGTGAAGTGAATTCTAGGTATAGCTCGGATCGACGTCTGTGAAAGCTCTTTTCGTTGGTCCAGAGAGACGGGTGGAAAAGACGCTCCCAGCCTCAGACCGGTGGGGCGTTAAGGAACTGCCACTGTTGGAACCGCCAGGGGTGGTAAGGGAACAGCAGCGCACTGAGGCTGCGTCGACGGAGTCCAAGGGGCTCTTGGTCGGATCCACCGCTTATGATTCTAATTATCCCCGCTCCCTGGCGATGCTGTTCCTCCCTGTGCCAGGCACGCCTCGAGCCTTATCTGTCATCCTCGAAGTAACCCCCACAAGGTGGGTGTTCACAGTTTCATCTTTTCAGATAAAGTCATCAAGGCTGAGGAACAACCTATTCGGGATTGACTTTTCTTCCCATTAAAAGGCCCGAGCGCTTTGTTGTGGGTTGAGAGAAGCAAGTTTTCTCAGCTTTGCACGTGGGCCACAGAGAGGAAAGGCGGTGATTCCCCTACATCTGGCCGCCCTCTGTCAGGGCTGTGCTAAGTGTTCAACATGAACATCTTACTTAATTCTTTAATCCTCTCAGCAGTTTTAGGTGGGGGGTTCCAGGACATCCATTTTGTAGAAGAGGAAACTGAGGCTCGGGAAACTTTAGGAACTTGCTCCTGGCCCCCCAAGTCTGCCCTTCGCGGCTCTGAACATCTGAGCCAGCCCTTCACCGGGAGTCCAGCTACTGAGCTCCATGGAAAATGTGCTTTGGCATTGAGAATCCCAACACCCTCCGACAAGCCTTGGCCGAGAGGTATTGGGTGGTTTTTACGTCGCACAAGAGCCTACTAAAAGCGTCACTGTCCCTTTTCCTTTGAGTCAAAGACATGAGGTGTTAGATAGTGCACGGGTCAGGAGATACTGAGACACGGGCATCTAAAGAAATAGTCACTGAGTGCCCACGTGAATGCATTCTTCCAGGTAACTTTCTGGGGCTACTGAGATGTGGAAAGTGGGCTGTAGCTGATGCCCACCAGTTCGACCCTCCGGCCACCCACCTCCAAGCAGATGGTAATGACTTTCTCAGCCAGAATGTGGCCACGGAGATGAAAGGCTCTATTTAAGATTTCCCAACCCTTAAGCAAGCCACCTTGACTTCAGGGCCACCCTTTGAACTGCCTTCATAATCCAGCAGGAGAGGAACTATAAGTCAGCTCGAAGTAAGACTGCCCTCCATTAATGCTTAATAACCTCCTGGGGGTCTCTTGGTATATTGCATCCCCTCACTGTTTGCTTTCTTTTTAGGGGTGTGAAAAGGGAAACAAGGCTTTGATATAAATAAACAGAGACTAATATTCCTGGGAAAAGAGGATGTTGTTACTGTGAACCAAGTGGGCTGCGCGAATATCTTTCATCATTGAAACGTAAATTGTTGCAGGTAAATTACTGAGGTCTCGTAGGAGATGATGGGTCGACACCCCCCTCCCTCACTGTCTCTTCATATAAATCGAGGCAGGGTTCATTTGTGAGCTGGAGGGGGGTGGGTACGGGACTAGGTGGGAGGAGGTGGAAAACTGAGCTGGGACAGCCTACAGCTGCGCTGTCATAAAAACAGTGCCCAGGTATCTCCAGGTGTTTGAACCGACACCCTCGCTTTGGGGCTTGGAGCTGCCGAAGACATTTTACAATCTCAGCTTTGTTCCCCGCCCCTTGACTGACCCTTCCTTGGGAATACAACGCGAGCAGACATCTCATCTGGAAGTTTCCTCTTTCCAAAGAGATGAGTCCCACCTCTCCCCAGAGACTTGCGTCGGTTGATCTGCAGCAGAGATTTTGGGCGGTTCGTCTTGCTCAAGTCTCAGCTCTAAGGATGAAGACCCCCGTGTGTACTGAATCTCTTTGTCAAGACTGAGATTTAAGGAAGTGTCAAGGGCCAAAACAGGGGGAGGGGGCCATAACTACTAGTGACTGAGCACTCCATAGGCTGCAAGTACCTGACACATATTATAGTCATTTACCTATCTCCCAAACCCATCGAGGTGAGTCCTGAAATTATCTCGATTGTAGACATGAAGAAATGGAGGCTCAGAGAGTTGGTTAACCTACCAAAGCCACACAGCCTGGAATTGTCAGTGCCACGACTAGAACCCAGATCGATGGAGCAGAAACCGCGTGACGTTGTTTTATCAGTGACATGCCCGTCACCTTCATTTCCCCTGTGTGACTTTATTTAATTCTTGTAACTCCTTTCCTCTCCCATCAAGTCCATGTGACAGCCAAGGAAGCAGAAGCTCAGAGCGAAGAGAATAGGGGAATCATCAGGGTCGCATAGCGAGAGGCAGACCCAGATTCAAGGCATGGGATCCTTTGTTGTGGTTGTCTGCGGGATGCCTGCCATGTAGGCATTGCTTCATGATGTCCCTCTGGCCCGTGGACGTGGATTTCAGCTGTCTGGATGCTGGAAACGTGCCGACAGGTCTAGGCATGTTCTGTGGGTGGGGACCTTGTCAAGGGTTGAATTTTGTCTCCCCGAATCCACATGCTGAAGTTCTAACCCCCAGGACTTCAGAATGTGACCTTATTTGGAGACAGGGTTTTACAGCAGTAATGAAGTGAAAATGAGGTCAATAGAGTAGCCCTAATATAGTAGGACTGGTGTCCTTATAAAAAGGGGACATCTGGATACAGACACGCACACAGGGAAAACGCCACGTGCACATGAAGGCAGAGATCAGGGTGATGTGTCTAAGAGACAAAGAATGCCAAAGATCTCAGCAAACCTCTAGGGTGCAGGAGGGACCCATGAAGCAGATTCTCAGATTTAGGAAGGAACTAACCTTGCTGACACCTTGGTTACAGACCCGCTTGCAAAACGGTGAGATAGTACATTTATGTTGTTTGAGTCACGCGGTCCGTGGTAGTTAGTTACAGCAGCACCAGGATGTTAACACAGCCTTGGAAGTCAGGGAGACCGTGAATGGCCCTGAGAACAGACTCATTCCAAACTCAACTGGTCCTCACCGCAGGCAGGAACCTCTGCAGCGGCCGCATCTGTGCCTCTGGTGACAGGGTGGCTCAGTGCAAACCTCCCCTCACTAGAGCAAGCCCAAGGACATGACTGATTCGAGCCAGGATCCTCTCTACTTGAAAAGACTGGCTTGAGTTTTTACTAGCGCATCTGGGAGCACACGCCATACGGTATGTTTACCGCTGCCCACGTGCATATGGAAAGCATCATCGAGACGTGCACGTATATCTGCTCATTTCTAGTTACAGGTTAAATATCAATTACAGACCCAGGCCAATGGGTGCACCAAATGAATCACACACACACAATGGCTAACATTTATGGATCACGCGCCTGGTACTTTCCCTGTATTATCTCATTCAAACCCTCACAAGGCTACGAGTGGACACAATTATTAGCCTCTTTTTTTTCAATGAGAAAACAGACTCCTAGGAATGTCAGGCACCTGGCCATTTGGGCAGGATCTCCCCGGTGTGATACGATGGTGAGCAATAACACTTGACTTTCCATCCTTGAAACTCAAAGTCCAGTGGAAAGGGGTCTTCTCTTCCCATTGTGTCCGTCCAAAGTCCCACGATAACTTCTGATTGGATAGAATTGGAACAGGGGCCTACTGCTGAGCCAATCATGCTGGCTGGGGATGGGATATGCTAATCGGCCATCTGCTGGGTAATGAGAGTGTGGAAGGGGTTGATTACCGGAGAAAATCAGGGTGCTGTAACCAGAGGAGGAAATGGACACTGTCCCACTTTGCAGACAGAGACACTAAGGCTGACAGGGTGAAGAGACTTGCTCAGTTTGTACCACCATGTCCACTGTGGCTTGACCACTTGCGCTCTGGAAAAACCCACCATAGTGTTTCTCAGACGGACCACTCCTCCTACTTTACAAAACCCAGGTCTGTGTGTTGTTGTTATTTTTTTTTAAATAGATTTTATTTATTTATTTTTAGAGAGGGAAAGGAGGGAGGGAGAGAGAGAGAGAGAAACATCAATGTGCGGTTGCTGGGGGCTGTGGCCTGCAACCCAGGCACGTGCCCTGACTGGGAATCGAACCTGTGACAATTTGGTTCGTAGCCCGCGCTCAATCCACTGAGCTATGCCAGCCAGGGCGGTCTGTGTGTGTTAAGATTAACCAGGAAATTGCTTCAGTACAGACCTGGCCTTATAAGAACTCTCACTCATTCCTTGTCTTCTCCCAGTTGCCACGGTTGGAAGTAGGAAGCACCAATCTATTGTGGATGCTTTAAATAACCATTGTTTCAAAGTCAGGAGTTGAAATTTTGCAACAGAAGCCTTAAAACTCCTTTCCTTGGCCAACCTGGCATGTGGGGATAGCCAGGGCTGGATTCGGCTCAAGGGTCTGTACCAGGTATCTACTGCCACAATAACACTGCGTAACAAACAACCACCAACACCAGCGGCTACAGCAATAACATTTATTGATTTTTGCTTATGTGACTATGGGTTAGCTGGATGGGTATGCCAAGCGGGGCTTCCTCAGGTGTTTGTGGTCACCTGCAGGTCAGCTGCAGTCATCTGGGTGGCTTTACTGATCTCGGCTGGGCTTTCTTACTTATCTAAGGCCTTGGCGGGGACAACTGGGCTGACTCAGCTATGTGTCTCATCCCCCAGCAGGCTGGCCCGGCTATAAATGGAGAAGGCAGAAGGGCCCAAGAGTAGAAATGCACAATGCACCAAGTTGGTCACTGTCCCGTGCCCAAAGCAAGACACAGAGGCCAAGTTCAGAATCAGTGTGGGAGGGGGCTCCCCAAGGACGCGGGCTTAAAGCGGTGTGTGAACTCAGGTTGTTAAATGCGATCAATCTTCCAAAGGCTCCAAATCTGTCCTTTTAGTCTCCCTATAGCAGGGTGATCGGGAAGTGAGGGTCGTGCCACAGGAAGCCAAGAAAAAGAATACTCACCGCCAGTAACCTTGACTTTGGCCTCATTGACACAGGAGGCCTGGACAGCAAACCTCTGGACGTCCCCGTCTTTATTGAGCTCTTCAGCCATTCGCGCGAGCATTTCTTGATGGTCTGGGACCTAGGGGGCAGCAATGACCCAGAGGGCTGTCTCCTAGGGGAGCCAGACCGGAAATCAGTGGTTCCATCCTCAGTTCTGAAGGGCCTCGTTGAGATTTGGGGGTGAGGCAGATCGGGGGGTGTCTCTGGAACCTTCAGACTGGGTCTCCTTTTTCCGTCCTCGCCCTGCCTCCCTTTCCCCGGAAGCCGTGGTCAGTGGGGGCCCAGCTCCTCCTTCCAGATCCCGTAGGTTTGTGCTAACGCTCTTTGGCCGGCCAGTTGCACACGTGACTGCCAAGTTCAGTTCCTGCCTTCCTCTGCTGCCTCCTCCTTCCTGCCACAGGCCGTGTCTTCCATGAAGCCAGTCTCTATTGTCCTGGCAGGACTGGCCTTCTTCAGAATGATGCCTTCATGAAGCCCTGCTCTGAGCTGCGCCCCGGGTTTAACACATGTAGTTCCTCATTCCTTGTCCCCTCACGGCACCACCTGAGGCTGGTGTTCTGAGACCCATCGCACAGACCGAGACACGGAGGCCGAGGGGGTGAAGAGACTTGCTCAGTTTACACCACCAGGAAGCAGCGGGGTCTGGATTTAAACCCGGGGAGACGTCTACGATCTGAACCCCCACACCCGGCTTCCTCTCTAAGCTCTCTTCACCCCAGTTCTTTGTTCTCTCCACAGTCCCTGGCCATGGGTCGGATCTAGATCTGCTCTAAATGTAACATCATGTGAGAAATATAATACAAGAAAGTCGGTCTCAGCCCTGGCTGGCGTAGCTCAGTGGATTGAGCGCGGGCTGCAAACCGAAGCATCGCAGGTTCCATTCCCAGTCAGGGCACATGCCTGGGTTGCAGGCCACGGCCCCCAGCAACCACACATTGATGTTTCTCTCTCTCTCTCTCTTTCTCCCTCCCTTCCCTCTCTAAAAATAAATAAATAAAATCTTAAAAAAGAAAGAAAGAAAGTCGGTCTCTGTGAGTCCCAGAGGGAAAGGGAGAGGCTCCATACAGCAAGGGCTCCTTTAAGCTGACTCGGCTCTGAGCCCCCGAAACCGCCCCTCCCACTAGAAGCCCAGGTCCCCTCCCTGTCCCTGGGAGCCTCCACCCAGGGGAAACCGGAGGCCAGGGGGCGGGCGACGGGCCAGCAAGATCAGCTAGAAACAGCTCTTTCTTTTCTGCCGGGGACGGGTCCACACCCTGGGTGCATAAATTCTTTCTTTTATTTTTATTATTATTACAGCTCAGGGTCTAGCGTGGGCCATAAATGGATTTAAGAGGCTGCTGGAGTATAGAATTTAATATAGTTGGCACCATTAAATAGTGGCACAGTGAACCCGCTTGGGGAAATCCGGACGCTCCCTCACCACCGCCCCTCTTCCTCACCCCTCTCACCTCCCTCCCGATCCCGGGTCCCCGGTCCTCCTGGCAGAGGTCTCCTGCAGGCCCATCCTCCCTGAGCGGGGAGGGCCGGGGGCGACGGGACAGCAGGAGGAAGGCCACGCAGGACATACCTTTCCCAGGGGGTCTGCAGCCCTGGGGGAGAGGGCACTGGGCAAATGACCAATTAGGGGCACTTGGGGGGATGGGACAGAGCTTTCTAGATAAGCGTGGTTTTTTATCAGCCTATAAAAATACCACTTTCACTTATCTGCCGGCTGCTTCTCCAGGCTCCTGGGAACAGATGGAAGGGTGGACAAAGGAAAGGCCCAGAGGACGAGGGTGGGGTGGCTGGGGGTGGGGGACACGTGGGGCAGGGAGGGAGGAAGCAGTGCAGGCTTCGAGGGCTCAGAGAACCAAAAACCTGCCGTAGGGTTTGGTTTCCTCCACGCGTACCACCGTCCAGCTTTTATTCTTGTTTGATGCACGGAGAGGGGTGAGTTCTACAGCCTCGTGCATTCCATTGGTTCCTGATAGATGCTTTGTCTGTGTCTCCAGACCCTTGGCTCCGAGCCCATCTGTTATAATACCTTTATGTAGTTTATTCCACAAATACACATCTAGCTCTGACTGTGGGACAGGGACAGATGCCGTGTTGGGTAAGACAGCCACGGTCTCTGTTCTCCGCCTCTTAGAATCCAAGGCAGAGACGTAATAAACAAGCACGCAACAAATGTGATAGGAGGCAGCGGCCAGCCGCAAGGAGAGCTGGGAGCGGAGAGAGCGACACGTGCCAAGGCCCTGAGGTGGCACAGAGGTTGGTGCGAACGAGAAACAGAAGGAAGGAGGTGGGTGAGATGGGGGGGGGCAGGACCCAGCTCCTGCAAGGCCTTAACGATACAGGAAGGAGTTGGGATTTTATTCTAGAAGTTTTGAGATGCCCCGTGGAAGGTTGTGCGTAGGCTTGGGCATGACCTGAGACCTCGTTTTTGCTTAAGGGCAGCTAGCTCAAGCATTTTGGGGGGCTGGACTTGGCCAGCGGGTGGAAGCGTGGTGGTGGCTATGGAGGTGGTGGCGGGTACCCAGTAACCTTGCAGTGTGGTCTGCAATGGGCGCAGAAGACGGGGTTCCAGTCCCAGCCCTGTTCCAGAGTCTTAGGGAGCGCCGACCATTCCCTCCCTATCTCTGCACCCCTGCACCTCAGTTTCCCAATATGTAAAATTAAGGGGCTGGACTAGTTGTTGCTAAGGGATTCCTCAGGTGTTGCCCTCTGGGATTGGCCTGTGTCAAAGTCCAGGGGCCTTTGCAGGAGACAGGGGGCGGGGACAGGCCATTAGGGGACTGGTATCTGGAGACTGGCTTCTCCCGGCCAGCTCCAGGAACCCACATGTCCCTCCTCCTCCTGAACTGGTGAGTCCCGGCCTGCACGGGGCTGTTGAAGGCAGGGGTTCTCCCCAGGGGAACCCCGCCATGCCGTGGGTGAGGAACCCCCAACTGAGTGCGCCCGTGTGCCACACTGCAGGAGAGGGGACAGGGAGGGTCTGGAGGAGCCCGTGGACCCAACGACTGAATGAGAACCATGAAGGAATGGATGTGAACTTGAACCTGTATAGGAGCATGTATGTGCATTCAGGTACACATGGCTAGGGCGTGAGACTCAGGGTGAGGGGCTTTAATCGTGTGTGAGGCTTTTTGCGCGTGACTGTGGCAAGGGAGACTGCTTGTGATGGTGTGTGTGAGTGAGTTCACATCTGCGTGTGTGCAGGTGTGAGCCTGGCGGTGGTTGTGTGCGACCTCGATGGTGTGTGTGTGTGACTCAGTGCGTGTGTCTTTGTGTGGCAACGAGTAGGAAAATGTGAGTGTGAGACTGGACAGGTGCACACTTGTGGGTATTTCTCTATGCAAGCTCACGTGAGACTGATTTGTGTGTGTAATAGGATCCACGTGTAGGTGTGTCACCCCTGCACGTGCAGTGGGGGACTCCGATGTGATTGTGCGGGGACAGACCTGCCCCACCGGCATATGCAGCGGTGACTCTGGGTGGCTGCGTGCGCTCTAAGCGACTCCCAGGGGGCTGCTCGACCCCTTGGGGACAGACGGGCTGTGACAGGGGTGTCAGCTAGGGCCCGGGACACAGGGCTCAGGCAAGCCCTCTGGGGCCGACGTGGCAGAAGCCAGAAGCCTCGCTGCCCCCAGCACAGGGCTGGCGGAGGGGTGGGCGCGGCGGCCATCTCCCCGCCCGGTCTCGCCCCGGTGTCTGCAGAGCCCACCGGGCTGGCAGACGCTGGGGACAAGCTCAAAGGCCGCCTGGGGGCCCAGGCACTTGGCACAGCCGGGCTGCAGCGCCTGATTCCTCGGGACCAACGTCCAAAAGTAAACATGGTTAGGACTCAGAGTCAACTCCCCCACCCTGGGAGCAGGAGCACCGTTGTGGGGGCCTTGGGCCGGGGTGCGGGGGGGTGCTCGTGTATTCACTACCCTGGCTCCTCCACTCGGCCCGACAGGAAGGGACCGTGCTCTGCTCCCGTCCAGGTGTGCCACGGGCACGTTTCTTTTTTCTTTCAATGCTACTTTGTATTGGTTTCGGGTGCACAGCTTAGTGGTGAGACAATCAGATGCTGACACAGCGATCCCCTCGGTATTTCCAACACAGTATCCCAACTGGCACCATCCACAGTCACCTCAATACGATCGGCTGTATTTCCTGTGTGTTGCTTACACTTCCAACCTGCCAGCGGAGCAGGGGCTCCCCCTGAGCACTGGGGTGGGGGGAGGGGGGCTCCTTCACAGCACTCCCTCCTCCACGCCCGCCCGGCACCTTCCGCCCCGCTCCCAGGAAGTGGCTGTGGAATTTGTTTCCAAATATAGACTCCGATGGCCCCCGGTGCCTGCAGACAGCCCTTTGGCCTCCCGTCTGTGCCGCACAATTTCAAACGCCTTTCAGGAGGCCCCGGCCGGCTGGTTCCTGTGTGGAGCTGTCAGTGAAATATAATAATCATAAAAGTGGCCCATAAAAATGGAAGGGAGTTGAACACTGGGTTAGGAGCCCAGGGCGGCATTGGACCCTCGGTGGTGCTGTGGCGGTAGCCGCCCTGCGGGTGGTGCGCACACAGGCCTTCCGCAGCGAGACGCGGAGCCAGCCCCGGGCGGGTGGCGCGTTTGCTTACAGTGTCATTCCGGTACTCCGGGGTTTCTGGTTCGAGCCTGGTCAGGGCACACACAGAGTCAGCCCATGAAGGCAGGACGAAGCAGAACAACAAAAAATGGATATTTCTTTGTCTCCCTTCTTCTGTCTCCCTTCCTTTCCCTCTCTCTCTCTCTAAAATCAATGAATAAAAAAGGCACAGACCCACGCGAGCCTGAGCCACACCCACGCGGGGCCCGTATGCACATTGCAGGCTCAACACAACAGCAGAGAGGTCCCAACAGTCCCTCTTCGAATGACACACCGTCATCCATAGAGACTTGGGGATAAAGGCATTTTCAGCCGCACACAGCCCATGACTCCGGGTGGGCAGCAGAACCTGGAGACGTGTTGCAAGATGGAGACTGGGGATGGAGGCTGGGGACGGCGGTGGTCCCGGCCCGAGCTCGGATTCGGGTGCTCTGGGGTCAGACACTGCCTCCTGGGTCCTGGGCTCTCGCCACGCCCCACTCGGACAGGCCCCTGGAGGAGCTGTTGTCGGAGAGCAGCTGGTGGGAGAGGTCAGGGAGAAAGCCTCTCAAAAGGAGCCTGGTGTCCTTGCCAGCATCTCGGGGGAGAAGGATGTGGGGTTCCGGGGGGGGGGCCTGGAGATGGGGCAGCCTGAAAGGAAGCGCATATTTGTGTGTGTGTGGGGCGGGGGGCGGGGGAAGAATCTGCCCCAGTAGAGAAAACTGAAGAGAGGAAGTTGGACTGCTGGCACCTCCCTTTGGGGTGCTACTCCTGGCATTGGGATCTCAGAGTCCCCCACCTTCCCTTCTTCACTTGGACTTGTGGCAGCCAGTGCTGCTCCAGGAGCCACGTTGTCGTGATAAACAAGCAGCAGGAAGAAGAGTCTAGAAGAGGGACAACAAGAGGGGCATGACTGAGAGTCCTCAGGATGAGCACCTGGTGCAGATCCCTCTGGGACCCAAACGTGGGGCCCTTAAGAGCTCTGGGACTTTCCTGAGACCTGCTCCTGGGACCTTGAGGCAAGGGGGGGACTCCACCAGCCCCAGGAAGCTCATCATGTCTTGAGTAATGCAAAGACAGAAGGGATGCACCGTCACGCTCGCTCCACCCTGAGAACAGCGTGTCTGGGAAAGAAGCGCCAGGGTCCAGCAGGCCGGGCAGCCAGGTCCGTCCGACTGGTGCCTCCACGCCTCCCAGGTTAGGCCTCCGAAGGCTGAGCCAACAGCCACCCGTGCACTGCACTCTACGGGGGAGGCGGCTGGGGTTCCCTTTCGGCCTCTGCACGGAGACACAAAGCCTGGGGAATGGTGAGAAGATGGGCGGGCTTCCGGCAGAGGCTGTGTGGCAGGCGAATCCTCACCCTCTCTGAGCCCAACTATTCGAGAGCTACATGAGTGGGTAAAACCGTGCCACAGCAGCTCCCGGCCTAAATGCTGGCTGTTGTTGGGACTCAAATGCCAACAGATTTTTTTTTTCTTGGAAGAAAAAATCCTGTTGACTTACATGGACCCAGACAACTCTCTAACAATGTGCACTTTTAAAAAAAAGATTTTATTTATTTTTAGAGAGGGAAGGGAGGGAGAAAGAGAGAGAGAGAGAGAAACATCAATGTGCGGTTGCTGGGGGCTGTGGCCTGCAACCCAGGCATGTGCCCTGACTGGGAATCGAACCTGTGATGCTTTGGTTCGCAGCCCGAGCTCAATCCACTGAGCTACACCAACCAGGGCTCCAACAGATTTTTGAGCCTCAAATGCTCACATTTCTGACTTTTAGTGGCTGTGTAGACGCAGACAGGTCTCTACTGAGAACATTAATGCAAAAGCCTGGGGAGGGAAGGAGGCAGGGTCTGGAGTAAGGTTAAGGGAACGTCTGTAGGCCGTCTCGAATTCCTACAGGAAAGGGGAAAGGAGGAAGGAGCGGGTGGGGACCCTACAGGCCAGCCCAGAGCTTTGGGGGAATTTAGATGATGGCCCATGGAAGGTAAGAGAAGAGAAGCTAAGTTTTGTCTTTCCTGACCAGCCTGGAGACAAATGGGGTCCACAGTAGAGTGAAACAGGGGGCAGTACCCCAAAAGAAAAGTCCCTTCCATCCCAGGGCCAAAGGCCACTGCAGGCACCCAGGCCTGGACTCCTTCTTCCTGGGGCCCCTCTCTCCTCCGGCTCCCTCAGTCCCTGGAGCGTAGCCAGTCTGAGCTGGTCAGCGCCCTGGTTCTTGCTCAGAGTTCGCAGCTTCCGAAATGCCAGCAGAAAACTCGGGCTGTGTTGCTCACTGTCCGTCCCCCAAAGAAAGGGGCGTCTTCCCCCTGCAGGTTCAAGAAGAAAGAAACGCAACCCAAAAGTATTCGTTTAATGTTGTTTATATGGCATCCACAATCGCAAACGTTTTCTCTAAAAGAAAAAGGGGGATCGTTTATCCTTGCCCTCCGTAAGACCTCGCAGGTATTCATGCCACAAGCGTAGTTCCCGACTTTTCTCCTTCCCTTTAGGAGAAGTTATTCCAAGTAAGCTTGGAAAGGGTTGCTTGGACGGATGTGGGGAGCCTCGGGCGTGGATGGGAGTGGGTGGTAGGTGGGAAGAGATCCCCTGAGGACTCCTGGAGTCCCAGGTCCCCGGCTGAGACGTTCGAGGTTCGGCTTTGACGGGAGCAGCCGGCCCGCTGCCTGCGCGCGGGTCTCCGAGGCTCTGAGCTCTGAGTGGGGGCTTTTTGCTCAGGGCCCGAATCTCCCCGCCAGAGATTGTCCTAAATCTCGACTCTCTCCTCCGTTGCAAAAACGACGAGTTTGGCAATCCCTGCCTTGTCGAACCCACTACGCGGGCTCCGGAAAGCCAAGAGCCACGGGCGGAAGCGCCTTGCAGGCCTCAGGGCGCGCTGCAGACGTGCGCGCGTGTCCCCGGGGCGCGCCGAGGTGGTTCGACGGGAACTCCGGGGTTGCCATGGTGACCAGGAAACCCAGGGCCCTGGCGGAAACCATCGCCAGGGGCTTTTCCACCACTAACCTCTGCCAGTCGCGCCCCAGTGTTTTCCGGGTGTGACTGTGGTGTGGGCCGGGGAGCGAGGTGTCTCGGGTCCCCCCCGCTTCCGGACCCTTCTGTCGCGGTTGCCCCCAAAAGCCGGAAACCCAGCACCCGGGGACGCCAGGGGAGACCCGATGCGGTGCTCGCGGCCCCGGGCTGAAAGGGAAGAAAAATTAGAGGTCTCGACCAAGCAATCGTTTTGGTGACGGATCCCTCCAGTTTGGGGTTTGGCCGCCCTCCTCACCGGCACCCCCACCCACCTCCCTTCACCTCCTTAACGTCATTACTAGAGTTTTCACTCGCAGCTCCAGGAGGCTTGGCCGCCTCCATCCGCCCCCCTTTCCCTGCTCGCGCAGGGCTCCTCCCGCCGCCCGGGCCTGCAGCCTTCCCTCTCGGCGAGTTTCTCCCCAAAGAGAGGGGTAAGGGATGCAGGTGCTGGCCATGCGGGTGAAGCTGGTTATTTCAGCGTCAACAAACCAGCTTTCTAGGTTCTCTTGACCCAGGGGGGCCCCAAGTCCGAAAAGCCTGGTCGGATTTTGTGAAATTTCCAAAACTACTGGTCTGGCGCATTCTGGCCAGGAGTGCTACCTGAATCCTTGGGTTGGTTGGGAGGCAGGGAGCTGAGCTGTGCTACAGGGGGTGATGGGTCTGGCCGTGCCCACCCCCTTTGTTTTCTTTGCTGCTCTGACTTCGGACTCTCGGTGCAGACGGAGAGGAACCGCTGCCCTGAACCCCCTTCACTGAAGCGCTTTATGAAACATGGGATCGGATTCTGTCCGGTGGGGACGCCTTGCCCAGGGAGGCCGGGGCTGGCTGGAAAGAGGCCGGCGAGCCGCCAGAACTGCAGTCGCAGTTTTGTCTCTGGTTTTGAATCCGGCCCTTTGAGCAAGCTTAACACGTGTGGATTTAATTTCCCTCTCTTTCTTGCTCTCTTTTCTCCCCCCCCCACCCCTCCTTACGAGGGAACAAGAAAAATAGGCTGCCGTGTCGACAGCGCGACACCGTTCCCTTTGCCAAAGAAAATTTGTCTTCCCAGAGCCCCGGAGAGCCGTGGGCTCCCAAGTTTCCACTGCACCCTCCAGTTGAGGGAGGGGGTCTCCAGACAGGGCCCCCCGCCTGCCTCCCAGACCTGGAGGTATTAGCCTGAGCCTCTATCTCACCGGGTCACAGCTCTGGAATTCAGTAGAGTTGCCCCCACGTCTTCTGAGGCTGCGGGATATGCTGACCCAGCAGACGTGGTGACTGCGCCCAGGGGCCCTTCTACAGGATCTGGGTGGCAGGTACGGCTGGAGGTCTCAGGCCCAGCACAGCCCACAGGATAGGAGGTGGCAGCTCCAGCATCTCTCAGCTCAAGACCCTCACCCTTCTCTTCCCCTGGGGACCCTCCCAAAGTGGAGGGGGACAAGAAAAGTGCTCGTGTGCCTCGCAAGCATGGCCTGCCACCACCTTCTTCTGGAGCTTGCAAACCTCCAGCTTGGCCATCTTGGCTGGGCCTCCAGGACCACGTTCCATGTCCATTTCTCATTTCACGGCCCTGGGCGGGGGGTAACAATCTCCTGCACCCAACTTGGGTGCGTGGGGAGGAATATTTCTGCAGCACAGGAAACAACACCCACACGAACAAATGATAACTGAAAGAAGGAGCAATAGTACTCGCTGGAAATATTGGAGAATCGTGGATGTTCCAATAACAGTAGCCGCCGGTGCTCTGCCCAAATGCATCCGGTCAGAAAGGGGAAGCTAGGGATCGAGTGAGACATTGGGACGTTAGAGACCGAGGTCCTGGGAAAAAAAAAAATCCTACAGCCAGATTTCACCAGGCAGCTCCAGGGAAGGCGACCCCCTGAGAAACCAGGGAAATTCCCACCCTCCTTCTGACCCTCCCTTTCGGAAAACCAGTTGGTCAAAGCTTAGTTTTGTCATCATTTCGATTGTTATTATAATTCTTATTAATTTTCTCAGCCCCCTCCGCATTTCTCCCTCCTTCTTCCCCCCCCCCCCTTCAACGGAGACCCGAGTCAGGCGGGACGCATCGGGAGGGAAACAGAAAGCGGGTGGATTCTTAAGTGAGTTCTCTTTTAAGAGAAAAGAAAGACGGCGTCTTTCTTAAAAACGGGGCAGGAGTAAAGGAAAAAAAAAAACACCCAACAGTGGTCGGTCTTCGCTTTTGTTTTTGTTTTCGTTTTTGACTTTTTTAAAAACAGGAACCCCGGTCTTCCCATCTGTTGCAGTATGCAAATCCGCAGACATTTGGCCAAATGAGGAAAATAGATTTTTGAGAGAAAATCGAGCTGGGAGCGGGTCAGGGAGAACATCAGTCCGTCCCACGAAAGGAAGAAGGGACGGTGCGCGTTGCAACCCCCTTTTCCAGTTTGCTGCCCAATGGCTGCGGAAAAGAATGGAGATTCTCACATCTAGCTGAAGTCTTTATTTTTCCCTTCCCTGGTGCGGCCTCCAGAGCCGGTGGGAACACGGGCCTGGAAAGCTGAGCCTGCGGAATCCCTTCTGGGAGTCGCCGGGGTGGTTTGGGGGCCCGCACGGGGATTTGAGAGAAGGGAGTCCAACAGAAGGGAACTTGCCCTGCTCAGGGATTTGCCTTTCCCCTTGCCGCCCCAAGGGGGCTGAGGCCTGGTTTCTAGCCCACCTCGGCCCACAGGTCAAATAGCAACTGCTCTCCAGGCTTTGGGCGAAGTTATTTCGGGTTACGCTCTTGGCCTTTGGGAGCAAACTCTATACCCACGGGCCTCGGGTTGAGGAAAAGATAATGATGAGTAACTTGGGAAACGAAAGCGAAGGTCACGGAAGCCGCTGTGGCCTGGACCCGAGTGGGGACGCGGGTTCTGCCCTGCTGGAAGCAGAGGGGTGTGAGGCCCGGCTGGCCTGGGCGCCCGCGTCCGGCGCCGAAACTGCATGCTCTCTCCCCGCGGGCCTGACCTCCGCTCCTTGAGGGGCTTGGTCGACCGCGTCGCTGCACTTTCTGCCGCCGCTCCAGCCCCAGAAGAGCCAGGCCTGGAGCCAGGCCAGGCTTCGGAAAGCCCTGGGGACTGGGGTCGCGCGAAAGCCCGGATCGAACACCGAAGCTGGGGGCAAGTCCAGATTCCAAAGTCCGGCTCCCTAGGGGTGGGGGGGGGGCCTTGGCGGAAAACTTACCGTTCCTGAAAGCCCATCGCTCGCCGGCTCGCTCGCTCTGTGCTGGGCAGGCCTAGCTCTCTTCTCCGCGCCGCCGTGGGCGTCTACGCAGCACGCGATTCCCAACTGACCCCAGTGCGTTTCCAGCTGCGCGCGAAACCTCGCGCGCATCCTTCACGGGGCTGCGTGGAAGTTATGCCCAGAGATGAAAACAAAAATAATAATAAACGTTATGACGAAACAAAATAGAGCTCCTCGTTTCTCTGCAGGCCCTGGCGCTGTAATTTTTCTCTGCAGAAACCGCTCCTCTCCATCCCCACCCCACCACCCACTGGCACCCCGCCCCCGCCCAGCCGCTCTGCATCCCCGGAGTTTTAGCTAAAGGACCATTCGCAGAATGGACTTTTTCTCAGCAAGAGACACTACAGCCGACTCCCTTTCTTCCTCCCAACGTCTCTGTGTCATTTCCCCTCCATGATAACCCAGTAATTACTTCTCTGAAGGTCTGCGAGAGGACCCTGAGTTATCGCGACCCAAACAGGACCAGCGAGACAGGCGCCGCAACATTCACTGTTGTCGAGAGCTCCTCCTCGGAAAAAAATAATAATTTTTAAATAACAAGAGGACTCTCTTGCCTCCTCGCTCCCATTGAAACTTGATTGCTTTCCAATCGTGGGCTGAGGTGGGCTCCCACCGCCCTTCGCAAAAAGGACCCCCTCCCCCTCCCTAAGGAAATCGATCTTGGCTCAATTTGTGTCTGAAGTTTGCCACCCCCATTTCCCCAGAGGGCGCTGGGTTTGTTTATTTCTTTATTTATTCCCCTGGCCGATGCGTCCCGGACTTGTGGCTACGCAGACCCCGGGGACTGATAGGCGAAGACGGAGAGAAATTAACCTCCCGCCACTGCCCCCCAGTCGAGCGTGACAGCGCGCGGACCAGTTGCGTGACTCGTGACGTCTCCGAGTCCTATAGGTGCAGCGGCTGGTGAGATAGCCGGTATCGCCTGGTTGCCTCTTTATTTTATTGGGGTATGCCTGGTAATAAACAGTAATATTTAATTTGTCGAAGACCACAAACCAACTTCGAGCTGGGAGGTACATGCTGCTCTTGACAGAAGCTGGAAGAAGGTTTGGCCTAAAAGGGGTCTCTTTTGGGGGTCTTTTCCAAACTCTTCACCTGAGCCGCCCCCCCCCCAACCCCAGCGAGGCGTCACTCCTGGCTTCTGCGCTGGATAGAAGAGGTGGGATTTTTGGAGGTGAGTGTCGCCCTGGAGAGCTTTGGGGAGGAGGAGGAATAGGTTGGTCTCAACTCTTCGCCTGCCTCCGGGCCCCTGGCCTCCCACCCCAGCGAGGCCCTGCTGAGTCCCCCCTCGCAGTGCTGGTCCTTCTCTCCAGCAGAATGGGGGTGCCTCCTCCTGCATGTCGCCTTCCCGTGTCACCTGGATGCATAGATCCCCCCTGGAGGTTTCAAAATCCTGATTTTGCTTGGTGACCCACCCTGTCCGGGCTCCGCAAACTTGAGTGAATCTGGCCAGGCAGTGACCTGGGGGAGTGGAGATTCTCCCTCCGGAGAGGGGCCTGCAGGTTATTTATGGGAATTTATTTTATCCGCAAATCTCTGAGAATTTGCAGGGATTGAGGAGGTCTTTCTGGATTTCCCTTTCCTTCTGCCAGAGAAGCAGACAGCCCGCCTCACCCCGAAGCCATGTTTGTTTTCCGCCTTTGGCCCCGGGGGTCGCCCCCTCAGCAAGCCCAGAGTCCTCTGAGCGGGCACTCTGGGAGGGCGAGGGTGTTTTCACCAATAAACAAACAGCCTCCGTGGAAGGCTGTTTGCAAACAACCCTGCAAGGTGGAGTGGGGACTGTAGCAAACGCCCGGGGCTGGTTTTCTCCGCGGCTGCCCCACTTTTGGGGGTCGGACAATTCGCTTTGGAATTCTGCAGCGACGTGCCGGGCCTGCCCCAGGACTTTGACCCGGCGGCCACAGATGGCTCCGCCGGGGCGGCTGGTCTCCAGGGTATTTCTCTGCCTTCAGCCCTCCGCCCAGACCTCGGCCTCCAGGTCCAAGTCCCTAATCTGAGCCCCAGAAAAGAACAGGGTGAGGGGGTGCAGGAGATGATAACAGGAGCCCTGACATTTATTCCACCCACTCGGTGCTCCAAGCTGGGTCTGCTCAGGCTAAGACCTACTGACTGTGTTTACGCTTCTACTGGCCTCTTCAATTCAACCCTCAAAATACTACATTGTTGGGGGGGGGCGGGGAGAGGAGCCGAAGGAGATGGAAACCCCAGCCAGCCCCCAATGACTGTTTGATTATTTTAATAAAACTGAGCATTGCCTGTATACACATCCAGCCAGGGAGGTCTGGTGGTCCTTAGGGGGGGGGCCAATGGCGAGTTCTCGGCATCTTTGATCTCAGGCCCCCATCCCAACCCACCTTCACCCTTCCTTCACCCCGCAGTCACTGGGAGTCTGGGTGATGAGTGGGGAGGGGGAGAGATGTCAGGGCGGCTAGCGGCGGCCGGCTGGGCCAGGCGGGGTCATGTGGAGCTCTCCCTCTCGAGGTCAGCGTTGGAGACAGAGCCCGGGCCAGGCTGCAGAGGGGCGTCCTGCGCTCAGACTCCGTTCTCTGCACAGCCCGCGTCGCCCGCCGAGATTGCTTCCCGGGGCAGAAGCCGACCGGTTTCTGCGATGATTTGTGCAGGATTTTTTGCAGCCACCGAGCCGCACTCAGAGCAGCAAAGATGGATGGACTCTGGGAAGGGGGTGGAGGGGAGGGGGTGATCTGGAGGTCTGAGTTTGAGAGTCGTGTTGTGATGTGAGTGTTCGGGAAATCTAATGGAAAATGTGGTTGGGGGAGGGAGTGGGAAGGGACAGGGAGGGAGGAAGGGAGGGAGGAAGAGAGAGAGAGAGAGAGAGAGAGAGAGAGAGAGAGAGAGGGAGGCAGCGTGCAGTGAGAGCTAGTTGGATAGGCAATTCCAGTACTTTGTAAGCATCTAGGCAGCCCAACGTCACTGAGCTCAGCTGAGTCGGCTTGTATTTCTGAGAGAGAGAGAGAGAGTGAGAGAGAGAGAGAGAGAGAGGGAGAAATCTTACCTCGGATTCCGGAACTTTAACCCTGAAAGCGGCACCCAGAGAGGACTTGGACCATTCCCACGGCTTCCTCTGGTCTCCCGACGTTCCCTCCCTGGGGGTTCCAGGGAGGAGCAGGGCACTGAGCGCTTCCTATTGAAGGTGCCCCCCGAGGCTGCCGGTTTGCATTCTGCGGAGCCCTGCCGGTGCCTGACAACTTGGAAGTCTTTAGGGAGAGAGCGGCGCAGAGTGGAGGAGGTGTGTGTTGGAGGTGGGCCGTGGCTGCTGAGGCTCCAGCGGTGGGTGCTCTTTGTAGGCAGCAGTAGCCGCTAGTCCGGGCACGCAGTACCGCGCATAAACCCGGAGCCACCATGCCGGCGCCCCCGCCTCGCCGCCGGCTTCCCTGCTAGGAGCACCAGGGATGTGGTGAATGCACCGGCTTCACCGAGCGAGGTAACCTTGCCCGCAGATGGCCCGGGAGGCTCGGGAGGGAGCCCCCCGGCCGAGCGGGCTCCGGGAGGCGCGCTTGGCGGTACTGCAGCTTCGCCTTGGATTCTGCAGAGCCCGGCTCGCAGAGATTTCGCGCGGCCCGGAGCCCTGGGCGCGTGCAGCGGAGTAGGCAGCCGCGGCCGGGGAACGGCGTGGTTTCCAGGACGCGCGGCCTGGTTCTGTCAAACCGCATCTTGTTCTCCTTCGCCAGCCGCTAGCTCCCCCGGACCCTGGTTAGGGCGGGGGGTGGGATTATCCCCGAGGCCGCGGTGCACCGGAGCGCACGTGGGGGGCGCCGCCCCAGTATCTTTTGTTGTGAGCCGGCTGCGGGACTCCCATCACCGCCTCCCGAAAACCCCAAGGGCGTGGTGAGGAAAGCTCTTGGGAGCTGGGCCTCAGCACCGTTTCTGGGGCTCCGGCCACTGCAGACCAGGGTGGGATCTGGCTTTTCGGTGGAGAGGCGGCTGAGATTTTGGGGAGCCATCCCTTGCGCCTCCATCTGTCTTCCTGGGGTTGGAGGGAGGAAATCTCCGCCCGGGAACGTACGGGAGATCCGAAGGAGATCAGAGCAGGAGACCGGATCCCCGGGGCTTGAGCGGCTCCTCAGCTGCCATTCTGCGCGTTCCGACCTCCTGTGCCTGCACACCCGGGCCGTTCTGCGCATTGAGCCGGACCTCGGCGGCGGAATCCACGGCCGAAGCCCAGGATTTCGCTGGGACCCATTTTGTTCTCGCCAGTGCAGAGCTCGGGCCTGCACTTCCAGCGAGCCAGGCCCAGCCGGAGCTCGGAGACGCTCCCCTAGGCCTGGCTGCTCGACAAAAATTCCTGACCCGGGCTGGAGAGCAGAGCAAGCCGGGGAACGCGCGCCCCGGGCGGCCGGCGCAGAGCCGGCCATGGGCACCCAGAAGCGCGTCTCCCTACGAAGTTCCGAGCAGCGCCTCCCGGCCTGGCTGTCTCTCTGGCTTCTTTTTGTTTTTAACGTTAGTTCAGGTTGCAGGGGGGGCAGGGGAGGACCCTGAATGCTAAAGGACTTTTAATTTTAAGACCTGTAGCTGATAAACGATGAACATGAATTTTCTTTGGGACAGGTCTCTGGGTCTGCAACTCTCGCTCCTTTTAAGCTTTTGGTTTTGCAAGAGGCGGGTGGTTTCAGACATTTTGCCGGCTGCACCAAACTATTCCGCCTGCGAGTTTTCACAAACAGAGCTCTGAGGATCTCCTGCAATTCGACGAAGACAAAAAAAAAAATTCTCAAAAGGACACTCGGTTTTTGTTTTGTTTTTGGTTCGTACCCAATGGCTTCCAAAAATACCCAGGCCTTATCTTTATTGGCTCTTCCAGAAGTCCAGACAAATTTGACGGGCAGCTGGCTTATCGGGGGGGAGCCTGCGCAGGGGAGATGCGGGCCTTGCCTTCTCCCGGGCTGACGCGGGTCTTTCTCAAGAGGTTGTGCGTGATCCTAAAGTAACAGTAATGATCGTAATAAGGGGACCTTCTGCAGCGTCCTTCGCCTGGGAACGGAGGTGCTGGTAGCTGGGAAACGGGGCCCCAACTGCTCCCTCTTATCACTTGAACTAGGCTTCCAACTTTCTCTCTCTCTCTCTCTCTCTCTCCCTCTCCCTTTCTCTCTCTCTCTCTCTCTCTCTCTCTCTCTCTGCTTCCCGTCCGCAGTGCAGGACCCCGCGCGGTCACAGGGCCCCGGGCACACCATGGCGGACGCAGAGGAGGGCTTTGGCCTAGCGCACACTCCCCTGGAACCTGACTCGAAGGATCTACCCTGCGACTCAAAGCCCGAGAGCGCGCTAGGGGCCCCCAGCAAGTCCCCTTCGTCCCCGCAGGCCGCCTTCACCCAGCAGGTAAGAAGACCCGCGCCCAGGGGCCCTCTGCAGAGACCGAAGTCCTTCTTGCAGGGGAGGAGGGCCGGGCCACCCACTGCCCCTGGGTGCGCTCTCTCTCCTCGGCCCCACTCAATCACACCTTCCTCTGCCCTGCCTCCCCAGACACCAGTGTATTCTAATCCACTTTATTTCGAAGAGTATCTTTCTGGCCAGAGGATTTTTAAAAATGCATTTAAGTTGTCAGGAAGCCTTCATTATCCGGCTAGTTGGGGCCAGCTAACAAGAACCCAGATCTTTCCTTTCCTGATGCACTAGGTGTAGACTGGGCCCCGCGCGTCTCATTAAGGGCCAGGTCAGCGGCCGGTTCAGGCCGGCGTGAGCGATGGCTTGACCCCTCTTCAGATCTTGCGTAGCCTTCGCCTCCGCCCGCCTCCTCCGCGCCCGCGCCGGGACCCGCGCGGCGCACCATTTGTCATGCGCCGGCCCTGGCCGGCTGGCGCGCAGGGCTGTGCGGAGAGGGCGCAGGCAGCCGCGGGCTCGCCAGGCTGGAAGCTGGGCGCGGTGCACTCCCTGGGCGCGGGGCGGCCCCCAGAAGGCCCGGATGAGTTTTAAAAAGTTGTCAGATGGCGCGACGCAGGGTGACCACCAGAAGAGATGCGTGGACATAGCTGAAACCGTTCTTGGGGATTTCAGAGTCCTTCCTGGCTAGTTCCTCGCCTCTCTGCTTTGCCCTTCACGGGTCTCGGGAAAACACGTCTATTTGTAGAGCAGCAGAAAGCAGTGGGCACGCAGTTGTGGAAGCTTAGATTTTTTTCCCCCTTTTTACAGAAAAGCACATCCACTCATTAGACGGTTGTGGATTGTTGCAAAACGAAGACTTTGTGTATACTTCTTTTGCATCGCTTTTGTAAAATAACTCTTAGTCGAAAGCGGAAACGTTAAACGGCTTAGGCTGTGCTCGCCGTTACAACAGCCTGAGTGCCGGACGCTGGGTGCGTGGAGAGCCTGGACGGCGTATTCATACGGACATTTGAGAATTCCCTTTTGTTTTGGACTGCGGGAACCTATTATAATGCATACCTTTTAAATTTGAAATCTCCCCTAGGTCTACATTTGCATTTCCATGGCGAGGATGCACATGCACATATACAGTGTTTGCACATAATGAATGTTTTGCCTGTGGCTCTCTGAGCCTCCAGAAGAATGTCCTGAGTGGGTCTTCGAGACCGAGGATTCATTTCTTTTTAGCGTCATCTTGGCTAAAGCGAATTGAGACTGGGCTTGGTTTTTCTCACCCCTGTCCCCACCATTGGACATTCTGGAGCACCCTACACTGTTTTTTTTTTTTTCTCTCTAGTCTTGTGTAGGTGACACTAGAGAGAAGCCCCCCTCCCGTTATGGACACATAGCGGGGTTCCTGGGCAGGGGCTGGCTGCCCAGCGGTCCAGAGTCCAGAGTCCTCTGCGGTGGGACCAGGGCCGTTTTCAGCTTCTCCACCCACTGGCTCCAGAGGGAAGGAGGGGAAGGCTGTGTGTTTGGGGGTGGGGAGGGAGTTTGAGGATGGAAGGTTCACCGTCCGCGGGCTTGTCTGTGTGACTTTCCTCTCTTTCTTCTAGGGCATGGAAGGGATCAAGGTGTTTCTTCATGAACGAGAACTGTGGCTGAAATTCCATGAAGTGGGCACAGAAATGATCATAACTAAGGCTGGAAGGTGAGCCGGTTGCCCCTGTGGAGGGGTGATGGAGAAATTGTGGGGGAGAGGAGAGAGAGGAGAGAGAGGAGAGAGAGAGAGAGAGAGAGAGATGAGACGATATTTTGTTTGACCAGATTCTGGTTATAGAGGCCCAGAGAATTCCTCCTGTGATCTCCATCAGGGTGGGGGGGGGGAATAAATACCTGATAGGGTCAACAGCAGAACCAGGCACTTTTTCCCACGGGGCATTTCTTGTCCCTCTTATATAAGGAGAATCTAGAGCTGGGGAAGCTGTGTTATGTGGACAGATTCGTAACCAGAAAAGAGGGAGGATTGGGGAGAGAGAATGAGGAAAACCGAGAGGTTCAGCAGAGAGGACCCAGCGATGAGACGGGTTTCAGACTAGATCCCTCGCCCCCATCCTCCTTCCCACCCTGCCTGACCTTGGAGTGGTTCCAGAGTTCCGTCCGATTGCCCAGGTCTGAATCGTTGAATGTATTCGCTACCTCTTTCATTGTTTATAGAAAGCAGGCGAAGCCTTTGAAACTGACCCGGGGCTCGTCCGGGCTCTATATACAGACAGCGATAAACACGGCAGTTTCGCCAAGACGCTCAGCCCCGCGGTTCCTTTCTCAAGTTCGCTGAGTTTTAGCTAGAAATGCTAGACTTCTGGGGAAGGGGGCGGGAGAGCCGTGCAGCTCTGTATCTCGGTATAAGAGTGTGCTCACGGGGGCCCAGGCCTGGAGACATCCCGGCCACGTCGCTACCCTTATTGACTGTCCCCCTGCGTGCCGGGGGCTGCAGAAAGCCCCGCGTCGACCCAGAGCGGGCGTGTGAAGCCGGAGAGGCCGACAGGCCCAAGCCACCGAGTGTGTGAAGGGGGAGGGCGGAGCCGCCTCCCCAGACGCCCCCGGCTCTCCGGCCCGAACCCTCCCGCAATAAACTGACAACAGTGACATTTATTATTATTGGAAATTAAACAATGTCTGCTCCCCCGCTCGGCCTGGCTGAACCAGGAGGCGCGTTCTGTTTACACTCAAAGAACGAAGGTTTGCTTCCCATTCCGCCGCGGAAGGAAAGCCGCGGCCGGGCCTCCTTTCCTCGGGCCCGAGCGGAGAGGATTTAACTATAAAAGGCCTGCGCGCGGCGTACCGAGCCTCCGCCTCCGGGCGCGCTCAGTCGGGCAGATAAACACCGCGGCTTCCACCGACTCCAGGGCTGGAAGGGAGAGGCCTCCGCTCACCCCTTCCGGCCACCCGGGAGCCAGCCGGGATCCAGCAGCTGGTCGTCCCACCCCAGGCCCCCCCTGGAATATGCTCGTTTTTCAGGGCGCACTCTTCCCGAGGCAGGATGGGAATGTGGGGTGCAGCTGCGTGTCCGGAGGGAGTGGGCACGGTGCACCCGGTTTTGGGGGGCACTGGTTTCCCAACCAGCTGATCCTCCGTTCTTGTGCAAACCGCGACCCTCTCTGAAACCAGCGGTGGCTGGTTGTGAAATTTCTTTGCTAAGGGCCAGAGAGTTTAGACTTCGCAAAGAAGAGTGCTTTGGAGAAGTTGTGGGGCATTGAGGAATAACTTCCTGCAAGAGATTTGTGTTGGAGGCCGCCAACCGCGCTATCCTCTGGTGGGGGTGGGGGGGCAGAGGACTGAAGCCAGGACTGGGACTGTGGGGGCACCCGCGTGTGTTCAGTCCCTAGGGGCACACACACCTTGGTGTCCACAGGACCCAGCAGCGCTGCCCATATCCGCCCAAGCAGCTGGCTGGGCAGAGGGGGAGGCCAGCTTTTGACCTAAGGAGACTCTTTCTGTCCCCAGTTTAAACAAGTAGGTGTCTGGCGCCGAAAAGAGCATTAAGCAGGAATCAAAATGGGGGTCCCCGTGCAGGCTGTCTTCAAAACCGGCTCCCCAGGAGCCCTCCCTCCTGGTTTCTATTTTCCTCCTAGCTGGACTCAGTGGCCTGACTCGTTTGTCGGCCTTTCTCCTCCCCAGAACTTCAAGGGAAACCCGGGATGGATCTTAGCCAGAGCGGAGTGGGGGCCACTTTGGTCTTCCCCGTTTGCACAGGAATGGCTCCTTCCATAGAACCTGTGGGTGTGCGCTTCAGAGTATTAGCTTCAAGCCTCCCTCTCTCCCCCCTCCTCTTCCTCATGCCTTCCTCCTGCACCTCTCCTAGGCGGATGTTCCCCAGCTACAAAGTGAAGGTGACGGGCCTCAATCCCAAAACGAAGTACATTCTCCTCATGGACATCGTCCCCGCCGACGACCACAGATACAAGTTCGCAGATAATAAATGGTAGGCCTCAGGGTGTCAGGTGGGGCGGGTACTCCCGCCACGGACCCAGTCCACGTTTTTTGGGTTTTTTTTTTTTGAGTTCCTACCCTTCAGGGAGAGGCTTCTCCTGGCCTGTCTCCTTGCATCCCTTTGACCTTGCCCTGAAAGGAAGAAAGAGCAGCTGCTAGCCCCCATTTTAGAGGTGCATAAACTGAGGCTCCGAGGAAGCGAAGGGCCGGTGTCTGCCGCTGCCCCCGTGGGTTGTCGATTTCTTAAAAAGGGTATTGTTACCAAGCACTGGAGGTATTTGGGGGTATAAAACGATTTACAGTTACTTTTTATGAGTTACCCGCTTTGAACCTGCCTTTTTATGAAATTGCAAAATCGGCCCATGGTATTTGAGTAAAACAGGCAAAGAGTGGAGAGGCGAGGCCCATTCCTCGGGTAGGTGGCTTCCACTGCTGCCAAGACTACAGAGGCTTGAAGAGGAAGCCCCCTTTGAAAGCCCTCAAGGAGTTTTCCGAGACTTTTTTTGCACACCCGGGCTCCCAGAACCCGCTGATTGTGGGCAGCGAGGGGCTTCGAGGCCCCTCAGACGTCCCTGGTGCTGGTGGGGGCCGGGGCGGGGGAGGTGAGGGATGAGATGGAAGAAAAAAGAGCTGGGGGTGGGGGGAAGCTTGCCTGATACCAGCGCTGGGCCGGGCCGGGGAGACCTGAGGGTCAGGCCATTTGCAGAGCATTCTCGCATTCAGCAGCCCAGGCCCCCGGCGTGTGCACCGGCCGCACCACAGGGCGCTGAGGATGGGCCTTCCGCCTCTCCTTGGTCTAGGTCCGTGACGGGGAAAGCGGAGCCGGCCATGCCGGGCCGTCTGTACGTGCACCCAGACTCGCCGGCCACGGGGGCGCACTGGATGCGGCAGCTCGTGTCCTTCCAGAAACTCAAGCTCACCAACAACCACCTGGACCCGTTCGGGCATGTAAGTACCCGGAGCGGCCCAGCCTGGGTCCTCAGGTCCGACCCGTTCCCTCCTTCCCTCCCTCCCTCCCTCCTTCCCTCCTGGTTCCTCTCCTTGGCTTCTTGAACCCACCCTTCTCCTTTCCTTACCCCATTTATTTCAGCCCTTGGTCTTTCCCTCCCCCTTCTTTCTGGATCTGGCCTTCCTTTCTCTTCTCTCTCCTGTCTCTTATTTCTCTCCCCTCTAATTCAGCTGTTGGGTTTCTTGCCTTCCTCTCCATGTCCAGCTCTCTCCCACGGAGAGGTTTGCCCCTCTGCGGTCTCCCCTGTGGTCCACTGTCCCACGCTCTGGTCTGTATGTCCCCGGGTGGGTGGAGATGGGGCCCCAGTTCTCCTGACCTGGGGCTCACACTGTGGCCCTGGGGCAGGGATCGTGGTGTGACTGAAGCTGCACTGTCCCAGGTGGACCTGGGGGCTGGGAACCGGGTCTGTGCCGCTGTCCCCTCTGTGGTTAGGGCTCCAAGCGGGGCTGTGTTTCAGTCCTGCATAAAAAAAACATTGTCACCCCCGGTGGGCATAGCACAGGGGCCAGACCATGGTGGGGGCTGGTATACCTTCCCCACCCGCTTCCAAAACCTGCCTTGGGACTGGGGTGTTCCTGAGGAGAGGAAGACCGCGGGCCACCTGACCCCTTCTGCAGATGGGCACGCCAGCGCACTGGAGGCGAACTCTGGAATGCTGCTCCTTTTAGCTTGATACTCTCAGACCTGTTGTTCCCAGTTGCCATCTCTCCCTCTCCCCCAGCAATGCCCAGAGCGGGCAAATCTAGACCAGGGTCCTAGACCTGGCGTCCTAGCTGCCCCCAGAGAGAGGGGCCCGGGGAAGCCTCTGAACCCACACACGGGGTATGGGAGCGGGCAGCCCCCACCCTTCCAGAGATGTGCAGCGTTTAGCAAGTGTTCCAGAGGGCGTCACCCTCTCTTCCCCAAAGAACAACAAATGAAGAGCAACACACTGACTTTTAGGAGCGTGTCCCTCAAACCCTTTGGTGGAAAGAATTCATCACCAGGCCAGAACACGGTCTCTGAACTCTGTGTTTGGAATGCTCGGATTGGCAATGCCACCCTGACCCTCACAGCAGCCTAGGGCGGGGGTGGGGGTGCCTGGGGGACAGAAACACACAGCCTCTGGAAATGGGCATCCAGGGCAAGGGGAGGGGACTTGCCCAAGGTCAAACAGCTTGTGTTTGGGAACGGGACTTGAGGCTAGGTCTCTCATTCCAAAAGTGCTCTCTATCCTGCTATGGCCTCTCTAGAGAGAATGGACAGAAACTTGGTCCCCACTTTGGGGACAGGAGGGGACTGGGTGCGAGTGGATTTACGGTCACGGAGGTCCGTCTGTGAAGGCCCAAATGAGAAACCTGCCGCTGTGGGGCCTTACAGGCAGGGGCTGCAGTGGGAAGGGGACCCCGGGGCCATCCACCGGATGCGCTTAAAGCTGCTTTCTACACGTGGGCGGTGGGGAGGCTGAACTACTGGTCGCAGGGCGGAGAGGCCAGTTCCCTTTCCTCATGGTCAGGAGTTCCCAGAAGGGTGCAGAGGGGGCAGTTTCTACCGGAAAAAAAAATGCGAGTCTCCTTTCCGTTGAAAGCAAGGTGTTGTCTGCAGAGCCCTGTGTGCTGGTGCACCCAGAATCAGGATGATTTCGGGGTGGCCTGGGCATCGCCCCTGCGGATACTGAACTGATCATTGAGGTTAGGCGCTAGGGAGAGACAGGACTATTTTGCGAAGGTCCGGCATGCATTCATCTTCCTGCTGGCTGGAGTCCTCCTGGAGGCCGGGACCCTATGGTGGGGTCCTGCTTGGGGTCTTGATGGCAGGAAGCGGGACCGCCCTCCAGCTCCAGCTGGGCTCCTAGCTTTCCCTGTAGGGCTCTGGGCGCGCCGTTGGGGTCGCGCTGGGTGGGGCGGGGGAGGCACGCAGTCCCACCACGGATATCCGGGCACCCTGGCGGTTTCAGGCTCTTAGAGCCGCGGGAAGAGAGCGCGCGCAGAGCGGCTCCCGACTCCGCAGCTGCCACGCAATCCCACACCAAACTCCAGACTTGGAGTCCCCAGCCGTCCTAATGAAATTAGGAACCATTAGATCGCCCTCCGCTGACGTCTCCACACTGTCCCCGGCCGTCAAAGCAATTTGGCTAAGCCGGGACGATGGCCGCGCCGACCTGGGGGCTGCGGCGGCCCGCGGGGCCCCCGCTGCGTCTCTCTGTCGCCACGCCGCCAGGGCCGGCGTCGCTATCGGCAGGCAGGCGGCCGCGCGCTGCGTAGGCCGGAGATTAGAGCCGCAAGGCCGGGATCCGGAGGAGTCAGCGGGCCCTCCCCCTCCTCCAGGCCGGTCTCTAGGATTGGCCCAAGAACCCTGCCCCAGGGTCATCAATGCAAACAATCAAAGACACCCAGACAGCCTCCCCCGCTCCAGCCTGTGGTCCCAGGGAAAACGCAGGCCAGATATTCAGCCCCTTAAACTCGGCGATTCGCCCGTTGGGTGGGCACAGATCAGATCGGGTTGACAAACATTAGCGTCAACAGGCTCGGGGAGATGTCACACCCAGGCATCCTCAGAGCAACACCCCCAGTGTAGTAGTGAGGGTGCTCCTCTCCTATGAACCGGCCTGGGGACCCCTGCCAGGTACTGGTTCTGGTGGTTGTAATAACAGCCACCCAGCCACACCCCTCGGACCCCGCCTGTCCCTGGGAGCACCCGGGACACGGAGAAGATAGAGATGCGGGAGGCAGAGAATATGCACAAGAAAGCGGAGGCAGCAGTGGTCTCTGGGGCTAGGCCTGCAGATGATTCCAAGCTTGTGGGTCCTGACATGTTGATGCGGTTGGAGAAAGAATCTCAGGACCACCAGGCCCTTGTTTGGGGGGTGAAGGGGGTGGGGTGGGGCACTTCCCTCATCAGCTCCCCATCCCTAGCGCCCCCCCTGCACCCCATTATTTTCTTTTTTCACTCACTTGCACACATTCTCCAAACAAAGGGCCGAGCCTGTGAGTTTTATTCCAGCTCTGCCACAGCTTGGTCTCTTGGTTTGCATCTCTCAGAGGTTTTTATTTTTTTCCTTTTGGGGGGGGGCATATGTATGTTTGATTGTTTATTTGTTTGTTTCTTCTCCCCTTCAATTCCACACACGGTCACCCAGGCTTCCCAGGGGTGCCACTGTCTTGCTCGCTCCCGTTGGGGGCGGCAAGTACCCTGCGTAGGGAGTTAATTTATTAAGCAAACTTTATTAAGAATTCTGATTTACTGCCGTGTGTGCTTTGGGTAGATTCCTGGAATATTACCCTGGCTTTTTCGGTTGGAAATTGTCATTTTTGAAATGTTTCTTTTTAATGAAATCACTGGACCCTTTTCAAAACAGGAGGGAAAAAATCGGACTATTTTTTTTTTTCCAAGAGCCTATACGAAGAGTCTAATTTTGGGGCTGGAGAGTGAGGTTTTTTATCTGGAAACAAAGGGATTTTCATTTTTTCTGACAATCTCATTTTCTTTGTTATTTTTAGATTATTCTAAATTCCATGCACAAATACCAGCCCAGATTACACATCGTGAAAGCGGACGAAAATAATGGATTTGGCTCAAAAAATACTGCTTTCTGCACCCACGTCTTTCCTGAGACGGCGTTTATCGCAGTGACTTCCTACCAGAATCACAAGGTAAGTCCGGTACCCAGGAACCCCAGTGCCTGGGGCTGCCTGCTCGTTGGCAGGACTCTGAGGGAGTCTCCCGCTGAGACCTCGAGCTAAGGGCAGCTTCAGTCTGCACAACGGACACCGACTCCCACCCCACGGGGCTGCGTGCGTAGCTGGGACAGAGCTGCAGCCTAAGGATTGTAGCTGTTTTGTACTGCATTCACGAGCTTGGCAGACCCCCCACCCCATGCACTCACACGCACGCACCCCAGTTAGAAACAAGCTTATCAAACTGTACATGTCCGCACACTCAAACACAACAAGGAGGCATCCCACTCCACTCAGGAAGTGGTCCGTGAGAAGAAAGGTCGCTTCGCTGCCTGACTCCGTGCTCTTGAGTGGGAACCTGGGGCTAAGCTTCCTGGGGCCGCTTTCCTCTCGGGATGTGCCTCCTTCTTTCCTCCTCCACTCTGCCTTTTGGATGCCTTTCCACCCCCATCAGGGCAGGTGGCAAAGTTGCCGGAAACCTTGGGCTTGGATTTTCCAGATGCGTCTATAATTGGTTTCAGCAACTTCTGACCTCCCCCTCGCCTGCCCCTAGACCACATGCTAAAGCGAGCTTTGCATTGTGAAAAGAAAAACAAAAACAAAATGAAGCAAGCGTGGCCACCAGCAGCCTAGACCACCACTCCCAGGACTTAGATAGGATCCTGCAAAACCACAGCTTGGTGAGGTGAGGGGGCGGGGGCGGGGGCGCGGGGGTCATGCATGTGGTCAACGCTTCATTTGGGAGAAGGCGGGTGCAGTTTGGGGTAGAGGCAGGCGGGACGTTGCCAGACCGATTGTGTCAATGTCAGACCCCACCCTGTTGGAAATCCAGCCTCTGGTTTGGGCATTTCAAAGCCTGACAATGCTACTGGAACAGGGCACCCCATAACCACAGGTTAGGGGAGCATCACCTATTTGTTCTCAGGAGGCCAAGGCTTGTCTTGGCTTGTCACGGTTGATGTCTGTTCTTGAGGAACCCGAGGGCACGTGGATCCGTTGTGGTGGGGGTGGGGCAGGGCGGAATGGTTTCTAAGGCTTGTAATGAAAAGATCTGGAATCTGAAAAGGCAGGATATGGGCGCTGGGAAGGGGCCGCGGCCACGGTGGGGTCGTAGACTGTTAAGAGTATTAAGCAGTGATTTGGGGTTAGAGGGCTGTTCTAGAGGGAAGTAGGGCACTCCATATGGGATCGGTGAAGGCGGGTCACGTGGACAACTCCGGGAGATGGATGTGGGAATGGCGACGCCCCTCCCCCTCCACAGGGCCTATCACCACCTACAAGATAAGGGAAGGTGCAGGGCTGTGGAGCCAGGCCGGCCGAGAGCACCCCGCAGCCTCCAGTTTTACCCAGTGCAGCTCATTCCAGGATAGACTGGGTGTCAGTTAAGCGCCCCCACCCCACCCCACCCCGTGAAGCCGGGGTGGCTACAAAAGGCCGTGGAGTCATCTCCAAACTCAGACTGTCAGCGGCCGGGCCGCGCTGTGATGGATGGTCCCTTCTAGGCCACAAGGCCTGTCTGGGAACCCAGGTCTTGAGAGAGAGCTTCTCTCCAGAAGAAAACCTGCTCCCTGCCCCGCCAATGCAGTGACTCTTTCAAGGGCCAAGAGGATTTTTCTGAGTCCCCCCACCCCCCCTTCACTGAACTGACAAGAGCTAAAAACATAAAGACCGAATGCCCTGAAAGTTGCAAAACCATTTCAGGCTCATTTGAGGCTGGCAGCTAGGAACCTGCTTCCCTGTAGCTGCTGTAAACCCGTGTTTAATTTTGTGGTGGTGGCGAAGGATGAAGCATGGAAAAATAGCAACAAAGATGCTACTTTCCATATATATATATATATATACATACATGTATTCCCAGACCAGAGAGGGAGGCTCCAAAAATATGCTGAGTCCTCCCTCCGCCCCAGGAAAACCCAGGTTCCTGCAGAAAGGACAGGAAGCGGTGGACCTCGGCCAGTGACCTGCTCGAGAAACATGGGGAGGGTCAGATCCTTGGGGGGAAATTCCTCAGCTCTGTGCAGTTGCCGTCCTCGGGTCCCTCGGGCACGGGTAGATCAGGGGGCGTTCCTCTCCCGCTCTGTTTACAGCTTTATTGAGTCATAATTGTCAGACAATAAACTACAGCTTGGAAGCGCCCGATTTGATTAGCTCAACACGTACTCGCCCAGGGAACCAGCACCCCCACCGCTTGAGACTGGACCCAGCACCCTCCCACGTTTCTAGCCCTTCTCACTTAAAAAAAAAATTTTTTTAATTCGTTGGGCTAACATTGGTTACTAACATTATATAAATTTCAGTCTACCAAATTTCTACTTTAAGAAAAAATTGTCTTCCCCGGTGGGTGTGTCTAGTGATCTCCCTGCGTGAAAGCGTGCTCGCCCAGGGGGGCACAGGCGCGTGCGTTTTGAGCGGAGTCTGGGGTGGGGGGGTCGCATGTCTCAATGCTCCCAGGTCTAGAACATGCGCCTCTCCAGACATGCATTTAGGTTTTTGCGTGGTTGATGACCACACACAGCAATTGCTTGTTTTCTTTCTTGGCCCATCGAGCTGTACATACGTACGGGTCTCTCTAGCCAGCCTGGCTTCTGGAAGAGGGATTTCAGGGAAGACGGCTTTCTGTCACTCTTCCCCCCTGCCCCCTGTGAGGTTTCCCCCACTTTCCAGTTGTGAGCACGCAAGGCACCTAGTTGCTTTGTCAGGAGGAAGTCTCAAGCAGTCCGGTTTTCCAGTTCAAGTTCAGGGCTGCGCTGCACAAATTCCCTGCTGGATATATGACGTGTGACTTCAATCAGTGGGCCAGCCGGGGTGTGATTTACTCTGTCTTGTTACTTTATTGTCCCGCCTGGACCTGGTGTTGAGACCCCTGACTGTATAGGTAGGAGCCACCTGAGCGTAGGGGTAAGGTCGGGGCTGCGGAGGCCGCCTGCCTGGGTTCAAACCCGTTGGACCTTGAAGAAGCGACTTCACTCAGCTTCCCCCATCCGCACAATGAGGGCAGGAAAAGACTCATTGGCTATTCCTGGTGTGAGGATTCCATGAGATAACCCGTGGACGGGTGTCTGGCGGACCCTGGCACGGAGCAGGCACAGGGTGTCGGTGACGATTCCATTGGCTGACTCGGTGACCGATCAGTGTATGAACAGGGTGATTCCATCCCAAACGCGGGCTCTGGAAAACTCTTTGCTACCCTGACTGTTTTAGAATCTGAAAGACCGAGATTTTCCATCAGTTCTTAGTCCCGTGGTTGCAAAGCCACAAAAGGTTAGCCTCCGGGACTCAGTCTGTTCACCGATCGCGTCCTTGAGTCCAGTTCCAGGACTATTTATTCACCCCACGTTGCTTTGGCTAAGGGAGCAGGGAAAGAACAGCCGTCCGTGTGATTTGGTTGCCAGGGCAGTTTGGGAGAAGAGGAGCCACCCATTTGGGGGTCCGAGGGGCTCGGTGGATGACCGTGACCTCCGCGTGGGTGCCGGGACCAGGGGGAGGCAGGGACGTGGCCGAGTTCCCCTCTGACGCTGCAGTCACTCACCTGGGGAGCCCCAGGCTGCTAATGGCACAGCGTGTTTCCCCAGCCCAGCTGCGATCCCGGGCTGGATTTGGGAGTTATTTCCCCAGATGGCCGACAGCTTGAAAAAGATATTTAAAAACACGAATCTTCCCCAGCGACGTTCGCTCCGTGAAACAGGGTTTTGTGAGGTTTTCGCTGGAGTTGTCAGCAGCTCCGGGAGCGATCCCCAGAAATATTTAGGTGTTAAAAAAAGGTCACGTGGGCATTTCATTTCCCAGCTCTTGCAACAATGGCTGTGTATGCGACCATGTCTATCCCCCGATATTAACTTACTCTGCCATTAAAAGGCATTTTCCTCCCGCTTAAATCATTGTGTAAGGAGCCTGTATTTATGAGGTATGAGCTTTCTGGTTGGGACCAGGAAATGAACCCCTAATAGAGAGACATAATTAAGATTTTTGGCCCTCATGAGGGTTTTTTCTTTTTTTTTTTCAAAAGCAAGAATTCACAACAATTATTCTCATTAATTTTTACAACCTCTGTCTCACTGGTTGGCGCTGGCATTTATATTCGTATTTTTCCCCACCCCCCCACCCCTCCCCCGGATATCCGGTTTTATGCTCTCGGCAGAGAGAGGGTCCCCTGGTAGGACGGACGGGTGGGAGTCCGTTTCAGGGGGGCCTTTGGGTAGAACTCAGACATCACCGTGTGTCGGCTGGTGTGTCTGTGTGTCTGTGAGTCTGTGTGTCTGTGAGTGAGCGAGCTGACACGCAGCGCGTCAGAAGGGAAGTTCAAGGACAGGATTATGCATGGACTGAAATAAAGAAGGCATTTTTATTTAGAAATAAGATGGACATTTTCACCTACAGCTAAGCTGGTATGGTCACATTTCTCCAGGGTAATTCTTACGCCCGATCGGCATCTATACGCAGTTTCCAAAGCAAGACATACGTCAGGTCTATACACCTAAGTGCCTGCACGGCAGGTCACACTTATTCTGTGCCGTCATGTTTCTGGAAGCTACGGTGGTAAGGGGAAGAATGAGGTAGAAGTAGAATGAGGAGCAAGAAATGGGTTTGCGCCTTCATCTGATAAAGTATAAAAAATCCACCCTGTTCTTTTCTTCCTCGGGTAACATTTCCGTCCTGAGCTCTTGGTGGAAGAACGACCTCATGGGCTGGGTGTTAATTCAGACCCGAGGCCGCATTCCGGTTTATCTGCAGTATTTCTCAGGGTCTGGCTTCGGGGACTGCAGGGGACGGGGTCGGGGGAGGGGGGCGAGACCTCATTTTCTGATTTGCTCTTCAGTGATCTAATTTGTACTGAACTTTGAGAACCCACCCCCCGCCCTTTTGAAAGAAATGGTTGATGGTCAGGTTGGTTGCATTTTATGGGAGAAAACTTGAGTGGGACAGAACGCCCCATTAGGTGACGGGCTTTTATAGTCACCATAGAACTGGACTCGGGTGCACGTTTTAAAGACCATTTTTTTTAAATGTGGAGAATACAATTCTTTTTTAAAAAAGATTTTATGTGTTTATTTTTAGAGAGGGAAGGGAGGGAGAAAGAGAGAGAGAGGGAGAAACATCAGTGTGCGGTTGCTGGGGGCCATGGCCTGCAACCCAGGCATGTACCCTGACAGGGAATTGAACCTGCGATGCTTTGGTTGGCAGCCCACGCTCAATCCACTGAACTACACCAGCCAGGGCTAAAGACCATTTTTAAAGGGGGTTTTGTAGACTTTTCGACTCATTCTGAAGAGCCCAGTCGAAATCAGAAAGCCACAGGAAAGGGTACAATTTTTTATAAAGTGAGGAAGGAGTCAATGTGTGTACCCATGAATACCCATACATACCGGGCGGGGCAAAAGTAGTTTATAATTGTGAGTACGCAAAGCACAGAGTTTATACTTGGATCATGATTTATTAATTACTGTGTTGTTTTCCATTACAGACAACTGTAAACCTACTTTTGCCCCATCCTGTATTAGAAAAATTTTTCAGTAGATATTTTTTTTACAGCAGCGTCAGGTTCCCAGGAGAGGTGAGCGGGAAGGTACACAGATGTGCTACATACCCCCTGCCCCACCCCCACCCTCAGCCTCCCCCACGATCGACACCCGCGCCCGAGTGGGACCCTTGGTTACAATCAATGAACCGACACCGACACGTCAGTCACCCAAAGTCCAGTCTGCCTGAGGGCTCACCCTCGGTGGCGTCCGTCCTGTGGGTTTGGACGAAGGTTTGATGACATTCCGGTGGCACACGGAACAGCGTCCCTGCCCTGAAACTCCTCTGCTCCATCCGCCCTTCCCCCCCTCCCGTCCCACCCACCACTCCTCTCCCCACCGCCCCCACAGTCTGGTCTTTTCTGAAGCGTCCCGTGGTCGGAGTCGTGGAACACGGTTTGTAAGTGGCAAATTGACATGATTTTTCATCAGGAACACACCCACCTGCGTGTACACAAGGAGTAATTTTATGCTCATTCTAGAGCGTTGCAGGTAGAAGACCTGAATAAGCCATCTCTGTTAGAAGACAGAACATACTGGAATGCCTGCCTCCGAAAGGACAAATTAGAGGGCAGCGTCATTAATTACCCCTAGTACGGAGTCCCTGAAGGTCCAGACCTCTACTCCTGGGGGTCGATGGGATGATGGGGGGCGGTTCCTTGACTGTGCTAGAACCCCAGCAGCTTGTTCTCTCTGGACTGATCTTTCCATCGGACGATCTGGGAGACAGGCTCAGCGTAGTCGGAGCCGCTGTGTCACGTGCCGTTCTGAAAGTGTGTGACCCTCCCCCCGCCCCTTGCGACAAAGGGAAGGCAGGCCTGGGGTTCCGAGCTCTCTGTGGGCACCAGGGGAGAGAACTTGACACCCTTGTTTCCTTTGTACTGAACAGCAGGGGATTCTGGCTTGACCTAGAGAGAAGTGATAGAATGTCTCGTGTGGAATACATGTGAGTGAAAGGGGGATTAGATTTAAGCGGGAAGATGGAGCAGACCAGTGTGCGGGTGCTGTCAGGATATGACAGTGATGGCGAAGGTGAGCCCTGACCCGCCCAGCCTTGCTGGGTGCTGCCTTGCAGTCTGTAGAGTGATGCGGTACAGAAAAGCGTAATTCCACACAGCTCTTGGGAAGTAATGCTGGCGTATGCTCTATAGAAGCGCTCTCTTATCTGTGTCTGTTACTGTTCACGCACGCCAACAGAATATGTATTAATGGTGTAGATGAAAGTTCTGAGCCTTGCACCAGAGACCCTGTTCCATTGCTAAATGTTGTGCATGGCAACAAAGATATCTGAGAAAAAATGAAAGCGGTCAGGAAGCTGTTCGACAGCCATTATCTATGTTAGACCTCTGTCCGTTGGCATTTATTTAATTAGACACCGTGTTCCACCTGAGCCAGCGAAGGCTGTCTGTGAAACTGCGACAGGAACCTGACACGAGGCACCGGGACTTGGGAAGCCGTCGTCAGTGCCTTCCAGATGGAGGTCGCGACGCCGCTGGGGAGTGTGATGCCGTCTGTCCCCATGCACGACTTTCCAAAGGGGAGGTGGGGGCCCACGGATGAGGCCTGGTTGGCGTTTGGCACCCAAAATGCTGTGATTAAAGTCAACAGCAATAACAGATCCGCTAGAGTGATGCAGACTATGACTTTAACTGATGGGCAAATCGAACCCAGTTTTTTTCTCTGTTCCTAAGCAGTCTGATCTAGTACATTTTTTTTTCAAAGCTTTGGCCTGCCTCAGGTGATGGGTCTCCTTGACAGCACTGTCTTAATGTGCACGTCCCCCTTTTTTTCTGGCTGCTGAAGGCTGCATTTCTGCAACACAGGCTTAGCTCATGTCCCGAGGTTCTGTAAACCGACTTTCTCCTTCTTTTAGATCACCCAGTTGAAGATTGAGAATAATCCCTTTGCCAAAGGATTCCGGGGCAGCGATGACATGGAACTCCACAGAATGTCAAGGATGCAAAGGTAAGAAAGAGGGGTTCGTGGGCTCCCTCCTCACCGTGGACACCCCCAAAAGCCCAGGCAAGCTGACCCTCTCCCAGCCAACCAGGTACGGAGAGACGGGGCCCCCGTGAGCAAACAAGAAAACAGAGAGCGAGCCTCCTTGAGCCCCACTGTCTCTCGCCCTCCCGTGTGGTTTCCTCTCTCGGGCGAGCTGGAGCGTGTGTCCCACAGGCGTGGGGCGGGAGGTCCACGAGACTTTGACATCCCTCGTCTGCCACGGGGACAGAAGCTACCCTCGTCTCCTCTTCCTTTGCTGCCTGCCCCTCTCCCTCTAGGGAAGTCCTCTCTCTTTCTCCCCATACGGTCACTGCCGCTGAGTGATTCGTCGTCTGGCAATAGCTCTCTTGGTGCATGCAAAGGGAAGTTAATGACTCGATGTTCTGGGGATGAAATACAGACAAATTTGCCACCACGTGGTGTCCAGGGCACCGGGGGACTGGGAGATGGTGATAAAAATTGCTCCATATTTTTACATATCCTGTGGTCACAGTCGCTGATATGATGAATGGCAGGGGCCGTAGCAAATGTCTACAGTGGGAATTTGGTCTGATTTCAAGGGATTGCACGAGCATTGCCAATTTCGTCAAACGCTCTCTCTACCTCTTGATATGCTTCCAAAATAAGTTACCATATGGCGAGAGAATTAGAAATACATCTTGATCCCTTTGACCAAAAAAGTTTTTTTTCTTCTTCTTCTTCCCCTTTGGGTGGGTTTCGTGTTTCAAAATAAAATGAGGTCACTTAGGAAGCTTTTCCTTATCCTTTCTGGAAGGCACAGAAAGGGACAGTCGGGCAGACGGGACAGACATGCTTGTTCAAAGGAAGATGAGAGAGGGAGAGAGAGGGAGAGGGAGAGAGGGGGAGAGAGAGAGGGAGAAAGGGAGAGAGGGAGAGAGAAAAGGTGTCCCAGCTTTGTGGTTTTAACATCAGCTCTGGAAAGAAATGCATGCCATGGAAACTGTCTTTAGATAGCAGGCGTACCACTTCTAATTTGGCACACTTTAAAAAACTCAAGGGCAAAAAGGTGAAGGGGAATGAGAGGCACAAATGTCCAGTTACAAAAGCAGTAAGTCAGGGGGGCAGGGGGGTGTAAGGTTCACCGTAGGGGATGTTGTCAGTAATACCTTGTGTGACGGTGACCAGATACAGCGTGGGGATCCCTTCATCAGGTGTGTTAGTGTCAACTAACTCTTGCACACCTGAAACTAATATAATATTGTATGTGAACTATATTTTAATAAAAATGTCATGATCCTCAGGTGTACACACATATACCACGCTCATATACATTCTTTCTGTCATAACTGGATTTCTTTATAAGTGTGGATTAGTAAGATGTTTTTGTGGCTAAAATAGCCACGTTCTTACATTATTATTTTTTAAAAAATTTGGCGTTAAGTCTGCATTTTGAGATTGGAGTTGGATTTCGTCTGTGGCCAGTGACAAAGCTGATGACAAATACCACATAAAGTGGAGAGGGGTCAAACTCTCCGTGGCCCTGGGCTCAAGTGCCACGTTCGTATTTCTGTCGTGTTCAGACTTCCAGTCTGGCCTGACCATTACCTGCCATTCGGGCAGCTTAGCCATCCACAGGGTCTCCGCTCCTGCAGGTGAAGGTCCAGGTTGTGCAGGCGGGGCCTGGATGAAGCTACCAGTTCCAGCTCGCAGATGAAGGGTTTCTTCCAGCCCCCACTTCTCCCCTCCTTCCCACACAGCCAGGAGCAAACAGGGTCATGGATTTAAGGTGTTGAGAATTATCTCCTCAGACTTAACCAGTTACCGGGTCCTGCTAATTCTGCTCTCTTCACTTATCCCAGAATTCACCTCCCTTTCTCCTTCCAGCCCGTCTATTCTCTTTTTAAAAAATATTTTTTTAAAATTTATTTTTAGGGAGAAGGGAAAGCGGGGAGAGAGAGAGAGAGAGAGAGGGAGGGAGAGAGGGAGAGAGAAACATCAGTGTGTGGTTGCCTCTTGCATGCCCCTAAGTGGGGAACCTGGCCTGTAACCCAGGCTTGTGCCCAGACCGGGACTCAAACCAGCGACCTTTCAGTTTGCAGGCTGGCGCTCAATCCACTGAGCCACACCAGCCAGGGTCAGCCTGTCTGTTCTAGTCACCACCATCCCCGCCTGACTTCGGTCCAGTTCCCCTCCAGGACATTCTCCAGACAGCCGCTAAAGACACTTGTGTAAACTACAAATCAGACAAGCTTACTCCACACCTAGAGCACTCTGAGCCCACGGCTTTCAATATCAAGCCCAGACGCCAACCCGTGATGGGCCACGCCCTCCCGCTCAGGACTGGCCACGCCCCCTAGCTCTGCCCCTCATTGGTGCCGCCCACCTGCGTCGACAACGTTCCAAACTTATCGTAATTCTTTCCGCGATTTTTGGCCCTGAGAACACGTTTGGTCTGCCTCAGGCTTTGTCCTCTTGTCCTGCACTGGGCCATTCCCTGCCCATCGCGAGGGTCACCTTGTAGCTTTTCTTTCCTCCAACAAACTTCCTCTGGCCACACACCGCGCACATAGTCTTGTCTGCTCCCAGGACCCGTAGCTGCTCTCCTGGGTCTTGCCAGGGCCCGGCACCTCGGAAGCTGATTGGACAGACGATAGACGTGGAAGGAGACCCAGGTGGGAGGTAGAGGAGCCTAAAAGCTCAGGTGTCAGTGATCCCGGGGCCTCTCTCCTAAAGTTCTAGACACAGTGGTTAGGTCTTTAGGCAGCTGCCTCTGTGCTGGTCAGAATTGGCTGTCCTAACCACCCCCTCATTGTTGTAGCTTGGGGAGGGTTTGATCAGGTGACTTTCCCGGGTAGGTGCTGCAGGTGGAGGGCGGGAGAGGGCAGCTGGTAACCCTAGGCATTCAGTCATTGACATGCAGGATCAAACCTCCCAGCCCGAGGGCCACGTGTGTCTTCGTGGCTGTGTCAGGAGCTGCACTGAGGAACAAGAGGGCTAGCCAGGGGCCGGGTGGGGAGTCTGGACAGGGTCCTTTGCCCAATTCCCTGGAGATGGCCCAGGGGAAGGACAGAAAACCAAGCCGAGTGGCTCCAAGAGAAAACCTGGGGGTCAGACACACCTGGGTGCAGCCTTTCCTCTGCTTGTGACCTTAGGCCAGTGATTTGACCCCACAGAGCCTCAGATTCCTCATCTGTACAATGGGCATAAATAAATGTAGCTTCTGCTTCTCAGGGTTCTTATAAGAATGATGTGAGGGACTGCCAGGAGAGAGCTTGGTGCCTAGTCCAGGCTCAATACAATGTATCCGATTTGGGGCGAGACTCCCCATTACTCCCAGTTGCACTCGCGTTCCGAATTTATTCTGGGCTGTGGTCCCACCCCCAGGTTGCAGCAGGTAGTGACAAGTGTCCCGGGAAGGTGGCTGTCCAGAGTCGGCCGCGATAACAGCCGGGCTGGAACGGCAGGCTCCCTGTTAATCTTCTAATCCTGTTTCCTGTTCGCCTCACACCCGGTGACAGCTGCTGGGGAGAAAAGCAGGAGGGGTGAAGTTTCCTCTCAGCCCGGCCACTGGAAGGAGGGCCGAGCGTCCACGCAAAGTCAGCCCACGGGAGTCACTTTTGGACCAGCTTGGCCCGCGTCTGGGCACTCGCCCCACTATCTCTCCTCACCTACCTCTCCGTGTTTGGAAAGTTACAGATGGTGCCTTAGTGAGCGTCCAGCACTCATTTATAGTTTCTAGTTACAACCGCTGATGATAAAAATCGGAGAGCACAAAATCACGTTAAAGGATCTGAAATCGTTTAAAAATCCTGCCTCTAGCGGACTGATTAAAATAGGCACCGAGGTTATTTTGCAAGGTTCATCTGTGACTTAAAAAACGTCTACTCCTAGAAATCATGATACCCCAAACGGCAGTGCCCCTACCCCGGTGACGAGGTAGCTGGACGGAGCGGGCACACAGACAGAGAGACACACATACACTGAGTTCATAGACATCATTGCTTAGGATGAGAGTACGTTCAGAGGAAGGGAGGAAGGAAGGAGAGAAGGAATGAACTGAAGGCTGATTATTTCAAGAAAAATACTAGCTGCATGGCAGCGGAGCTGGTGTCGAGGTTCGGCGGACCTTGTCAGGGTGCTATGCAAACTGGCGGACATGTGGAAAATGCACCCAATGGCTCACCCTCATCGGAACGGTGTGTGGGCTTCACTCACGTTGGAAATGATCTAGACCCTGAGTTTGCATAGAGCTCTGCTTTCTGTGCACTTGGCTGCAGTCTCTAAGATGTGCTCTGACAGGTTCTGAACTTCCAGAGAGTCACAGATGCCAGGGAGGGTGGGGGTGGGGGAGGTGGGGGTGAACACAGAGACGCCATTGTGGAGAGAGGGGCCCTAGGCTTTGTGGGAAGAAGGGGGTTTGAGTCTGTTGGGAAGAAGGGTTTTCCGGGTTCGAGCAGAGAGGGTGTGGGCAGGGAGATAGCAGCCTTGGCGTGTGAAGTAGGGGTCGGATTCTGAAGCTCTCTGAAGGCCACCTGGACTGGCACTGTGACAGGGTGACCCTGGCATTCTAGAAGTAGAAGGGACCACAGGAGACAGCGTCTGGTCTAGCCTTCCAAACCCTTCTGCAGAAAGGTAAACTGAGGCCTGGGGATTCATTCATTTAGTTAGTTTTTGTTCTGTTGATTTGTTGTTCAGCTAACATGCATTTATTAAACTCCTACTGCATACCAGACACTGGGGTGCAAAGGTGAATCAGCATGCCGGGGACCAGGCTCCATAGATGGAGAAGCAGGCTTTGGAGTTGGGGTCCAGGTGACCACGCGGAGTAGCTCCAGGCTCCCCGAATCCACTGAAGCCTCTGATTCCTCATCTGTAAACTGGGGGTAGGGATGGAACCTACCCGCAGGGCTGTGGCACGGGTGAAATGAGATGCTGCATGCGTTCTGACCGCTGTTGCTACCCAAGGAAATACTGCCAAGCTTCCGCTGGGCTGGCTGGCAAGGCCTGGGCTCTAAGCTGTGCCCCTAGACAGCCAAAGCTCCAGAGACCACGTCCCTGCCATGCGTTTATGGCCGCTAAAGGGACAAGGGAGTATAGGCTACCCCAGTGCAGCGGGAAGAGCTCAGAGGCCATCAGAGCACTGCCGACTTCCTCCAATCCGCCAGCCCCCGGGAGTGTCCTGTAAACGCTACTCACGGTGAGAAGACCAGGTGTGGCTCATGTAGGAGGTGAAGCACGACATAACAGGGACGCATTTCTGTTTCATTCATGATTTGTGGGTTGGGGACTTGGCAGGGACTCATCTGGAAGGCTCTTGCTCGCAGCCAGATGTCGGCAGGGCTGCCAGGTGTCCGGAAGCATGACAAAGCTGGGCATCCAGGATGGCACCGTCCCATGGCCCACCGGTGAGGCTGGCTTCCAGCCGGGACCTCAGCTGGGCTGCCGCCTGGAGCGCATGCACGTGGCCCGTCCAGCATGGTGGACTCAAGGGAGTCGGCCTCCTTCGTGGCTGGCTGGCCGCCCCTAAGAGAGGCAGGCAGAAGCCGCGTGGCCTTTGCTCACGTGTACAGTCACTTCTGCTGCATTCTGCTGATTGAACAGTCCCAGGGACTCACTTCAATGGGCCCGGATTCAAGGGGGAGGTGTAGCGAGCCCTCCTGTAGCTGCAAGGAGAGTCATAACACTGTCCCAGTAGGCACGGGAGCTGTCGGCGTGGTGTCTGCCCAGAGCGATGCTGGACCGATGCCAAGTGTGAGATAGGGTCCGTGGCCTTGCAGAGCCAGAGGCCAGGTTGGCTTGCCCAGGGTCACACGGTCGGTCAACGTGCGCGGAGAGAGGCCTGGCGGCGGGCCTGGCTTCCTCCAGCGGAGCGAATCCCCCTTCCGCCCTTGGTCCTCATGTAACAAAGGCCAGAACAGGAACAGGCAGCAGGCGCTTCGTGCTCTGCCCTGCACGGCGTGGCCGTGAGCAATGCCTGGCCTTTCCGTGCCACACGCCGTCTTTGTGGAAGGAAACGGGGGGCTAGCAGGTGGGGGCCGTGTCCCTCAGGAGTGGGTGGTGGCTTCCTTCGGGGGTCCTCACAGAAGAACTGAGGCCGCCTCTGCTCCTTTGTCTTTGTGTGGGCACCTGTGCATGGGGCAGGGGGAGGACGGGGTCTCAGGTAGGAGACTGTGAAGCCCACGATGCCCCAGCTGGACCAAATAGGCTGATTGGTCCCTCTGGGTCCAGGGACACCTCTGCTCACCTGCACTGGGAATGGGTCGTTCTCCCCGGCCTCTGCGATGCTTACACTCACCTCCGCCCTCGGGGTCTCAGACCCCTTCTGAACATTCAAGTCAAACGAGGGACTCTATGACAACCTCAGTACAAAAAGTATCAAACAACTTCATAGGCTTCATGGGACCCCCAAAAGGGGACGGTTCGTCCAAGGGAGCCTTCCCTGCTTCTCCAGCCCTTCCTCCCGTACAGGTAGCCAACCCGAAGGCCCAGTGGATGAGGAGCGATTCCAGCAAGGTTCTGGAGAGGGCCCTGACTCCTCGCTTCCCGCTGTATTTTTGGCTAGCCACACGGCTTCCCCCAGGGAAGCGTCGGTTTATCCAAAACAAGGGGCCCTTGTGTTAGGGCAGCAGAGCTGGCCCCTCTGTGAAACGGGCTTGTCCCAAGGGGTCCCATGGGCTCACGGCTGTCCCGAGGAGATGGGTGCTTAGAGCGGTCTGCCTCCCCTTTCCCTGTTCATCTGCACCCTCGTCCCTGCCTGTCATCTCCCCGTCCCCTGCCCGGACGTGCCTGCTCTTCGGGGACACCGGCTGTGGGCAGGTCACTCACTCGTCCCTGTGGGAACAGTGTCTCTCAAACTTCAGGCAGATGTCACAGTTGCCTGGGGTTGGCAGGGGGCGCTTATTTATAAAAGCAGGTCTCTGGGGCTCGTCCTCAGGGGTCAGAATCAGTGGCCCAAGGGAGGGGCCAGACACTGCCCTTGGGCTAGGTCTCGGGGGGAGGCGTCCCCTGGCCACACCAGGATAATCCCGGGGCCCTGTCCGAATGAGCAAGGGCACACACAGGTAACATGTGAGCTTATTTTCTGGAAATAGAGCCCCCCGTGCTGTTTTATGGGAAAGGACCCTTTGCTCTACTCGATGCTCCACTCTGGTGGAACATTAGAAGCACCTGGAGTGCGCACCAAGGTTTTGTTACGAAACATGTAAGACTTACAGGAAACATGGAAGAATTGTACAGTGAGCACACATGAACCCCTGCTTAGGTTCTTCAGGTAATATTTGTCCATGCGTTTGGTCTGTCAGACATCCGTTCACCAGTCCATCCACCCACCCACCCATCCACCATCCATCCATCCATCCATCCATCCACCCACCCATCCATCCACCCACCCACCCACCCATCCATCCACCCACCCACCCATCCATCCATCCACCCACCCATCCACCCATCATCCACCCACCCACCCATCCATCCACCCACCCATCTATCCACCCATAATCCACCCACCCATCCACCCATCCATCCATCCACCCACCAGTCCATCCCTCCACCTTTTTTTCTGATACATTTCAGACGAAGTTGCAGACCTGAGTACATTCCACCCTATGTACTTCAGCATGCTGATCATGAACTAGGATTGATTGTTTATGATGCCTCAGGTAAAACTGACATGCAGTAAAGACGCACATCTCAGGTGCACCGTTCCCTTTCTGACAAATGCATGTCCTGGAAGGACCCCAGCCTCCATCACATAGGATGTCCTTCCACCCACGCTCCTGCCCCACCCAGGGAATCCCCACCGCCCCCAGCGGCCAGTGTTCTGGTTTTCTTTTATGGCAGGTTGGTTTTGCCTGTCTCAGAACTTAGTGTACCTTGAATCATTCAATGTACTCTGTTGCATAAGGCCCCCTGGGGAGCTTTAAGGACTCCTGATGTCCAGGCTGTGTGGAAAGATCAGAGTCTCTGGGTAGGGGTGGGGGGATGGGGGGTGGGGTCAGGACTCACTGTTTAGAAGAAGAGTTCCCAGGCGATCACAGCATGCAGTCCAGTTGGAAACCCACTCCCCCGGTGAGATTTCCCCAGCTCTGCCCCTCCCCACTCAAAGCCCTGTGTCTCAACCACCGCATCCCAATCATGAATGTACCCACACTGGACAGCTTCTTTTTAGAGACCCATTCCCTTCTAGGTGTTCTTTTTTTTTTCTTTCCTACGAGGGCAGGCAGACTTTTGGATCGGCACACAGAACATTTAGCATTCCTGCAGGGTTGTTGCTTTGGGGGGACTTTGCCAAGGTCACCATTTGCCCTGAAGGTCACCGATAAGTCCTTGACTTACCTCTGCATGTGATTCCTGTCAGAGCAGAGGAGGCCTCCCCACAGTGCCCTTGGGTACAGGAAGCAGTTCGATGAAGGTCGGTTAGACTTGGCCCCTCTGGCCTTCCGGCTTCCAGAAGGACCAAGGCTTAGCCTCCAACCAACCACTCCTTTCCAGCTTCCCTCCAAAATCGCTGAAAAAACTATTAAAGTTGTTAAAGCTATTAGTTTGGTGAGACGGGACTAAATTAGTGAGCTTCTCGATGCAATGTGAGGTACCTGGCAACACTGTTCCACCTCCCGTCACCGTGAGCCCATCGGAGGTATAGTTGACGTTGACCTTTCTGTCTGTGGCTTCACATCTAACTTTTACTTCGGGGGATCTTGACTGCTGATATGGGGCATGGGTCTGATCGCTCCGCTCTGCAAGGGGAGAAACTGAGGCAAAGGGACATGGGATGAATTGTCGTCCACAGAGCTGGTCTGGGACTTCCCCTGTGACGTCAGAGCCAGCTCCGTGGTATCGCCCCACACTTTTTTTTTTTAAATCCCCGACCCCTTCTGAGTAGCTGATGCAATTATGGACCACTCCCTAGAAAACTGACAGGCTCTAAATATCTGATAATTGGTGATAATTGATGGTGTGGGGGGGGTGGCGGGGATGTTCATAGACCACTGGAACATCCCTTGTATAATAAGAACTTCTGCTTCAAAACGTAATCATGTTAAAAAACAAAATATAATAATGTGTGATCTATAAGCTGGTTGGTGTTTGTTGAGTGGTATGACCCAAATGTGTGCTAAGCCTGCCTCTGTGCCATATTATTTTACAACCCCAAGAGGTGGTGTTTCTCGTTATCCCCATTTTATAGACAGAGACTGAGGCTCAGCCAGAGGACGAACCTAACCAGTCCCACATGGCCAAGGTCCCTGGGGGCTGAGGTAAGCCGTAGCCACCCAGCCTGACTTCAGAGCCCCAGCCTGAAACACCCACCCTGACAACTAGAGGTTTAAGAACCTCTAGGTCTTTGCATTTCTCGGTGCCCCCCCAGACACAGAGCCCTGGTTGAGTCAGCGGTGGGAAATCCAGCTAACTTCTTGCGTCCCCCTGCCTTCCCCAGCCTGCAGGAACGGCCAGAGCTCAGCATCCCTTCCCCAGTTCACGGGCGTGGTGCGAACAGAATAATAAAGCAGTTGTAGATGTGAAGGAGAGGGTGGTTATTATTAGCACTGAGCTAAATCCCACCTGGGGTGCACCGTCCCCGGTTCTTTGCGTGTCCACACACGTTACATCAGAATAACTCCCCCCCTAGCGTATGGGAGGGTTAACAAACGGCGAACACTGCCGCGGGATGGTGGGGCCCCTCGTGAATTTTAATCACAGATCGGGGTGCTAGCCAGAGGAGGAATCTGCTCCCGGAGAACAGGAATGCTACAGTCCCTGGCCTTGCCCCACTGCGCCGCTCTGGTTGTTTGGGAGAGGCTGCCAGAAACTGAGTAAGCATCGCAGGGCACAACAGCAACACCGTCTCGCAGCGCGCCAGCGGCCCGGCCACCTGCCGCCGTGAAAAGGCCAATTCAGCCCGCTGCAGTGGAAAAAGGTTCTCAGGGGCGTTCGTTAGCTGGCGGCATGCTGTGGGTGCAGCTTGGCCACGGGTTTCAATATTCCCTTGTAACGTTTTACAGCCCAGACCCGGCGACAATGGCGTCATTCATGGCACTCGCTCACGTGGAACAGAATGTGAGAGCCCGCGAGAGGCCGGTCTGCGGGCCCCGAGCTCCGACACCCAGGGCGAAACGAGGTGCTCGGGACCCCCGGTGGGTGTCCTGTGAGCCCAGACTGTGCAGAGCGAGTCGGCAGGACGTCCGTGCGGCTGTTGACACAGCCGATAACAGTGGGATTTCATGGTAAACTAAAGGTTCTTCAAATGGTAGGCTCAGCAGATTGGCTGATAGAACTTGACATTGCCTGGGTGTAGCTAATGCCCAGCGCTGTTACCACCAGGAAGCTTTTGATCGCAGGACAGTTGTGTTGCCCAAGCAGCTGGTGTGAAGGCAATGATTTCCTACTATCAAGGGTGAGTTGGGCCCTGGCTGGCGTAGCTCAGTGGATTGAGCGCAGGCTGCGAACCAGGCATTGCAGGTTCTATTCCCAGTCAGGGCACATGCCTAGGTTGCAGGCCATGGCTCCCAGCAACCGCACATTGATGTTTCTCTCTCTCTTTCTCTCTCGCTTCCCTCTCTAAAAATAAATAAATAAAATCTTAAAAAAAAAGGGTGAGTTGGCAAGAGCTTTGGAATATCGCTGACCTGGGCTGAAGCTCCGCCGTTACCTCTTCTGAGCTGTGTGATCTGGGGCCAGTTGCTTAACATCTCTGAGACTTCATTTCTTCACTGCTAAAGTAAATCCGATCATACCCTAAAAGAGAGTCGTTGCCAGGATCAAGCGAGGGAAAGCGTAGAAGCCAACCAGTACGGTGGCTGGGATGTTAGGAGGCACTTACAGAACAATGTGGATGGCGAAGAGGAAGATGAGGATGAGCATGGTGACAGTGATGACGCTGCTGTTGATGGTGGTGATAGCGATGATGGTGTTGATGGTGGTGGTGGTGATGAGGGTGATGAGACGCCAGCCCTCTGTTGCTACCTTTTTTTCCAGACACACAAGGGCTTTTCAGCTTCCACTTTAATTCTCTTGTGCCCTGGATTCTGCAGTGAGGCACTCGAGCTGTCGAACAATGTCGTTGATCTGCTCATCCTGAGGACGGTAGAGATCATTGCTCTGTTGCTACTCATCCTGCTCTTTCTCTTGGCTCTCCGAAGAGCCTCGTGAAAGTCACCCACATGCCACTGGATTGTAGCATCTTCTTCCCACTGCCTCTCTCATCTCGTCCTGACTGGGAAGCCGCTTCACCCGTTCATACCCCCGTTTCGACACCTGTCAGATGAGCTTGCAGACGTCGTATTTCAGGCACCAGAAGAGATGCGCATGGCTGGCGGCAGGGGTGGTGTTTCAGGCTCCTTGGAGAGCAGCCAGCCGCGAGGGACAAGCGGTTATGGGGGTGAGGTGGCTTTCCCGTTTCTGTGAGTGCCGGTCATCAAAGGCAGGGCTTGGCCTTTCCAGAGAGGGATTGTGCAATTTGGCAACGCTGGCACGGAGAAGTCCTTGGAGCCCATCGATATGTTCTCTTGTAAACTCCCACAGCCAACGTTTTTGGGAGTTATTTTCTTTAATTAAAACAGAATCACCATCTCCGTTACGAGTATAAAACTAGAAAAGAGATCCTCCCCCTTTTGTGGGAGCTTTGGCAGCCCAGTGCTTCCACTCAGCAGACACAGACAGAATTGCCGGCGAGGTTTGACAGCTTTTATTATGATTCTAATTCTTCTTCATTTTCCATGACGTCGCTGGAGCCGCAGAGCGAGGATTCTAAAGCTAATTCCATTCCTTTCAGCCTCCCCGCCCCAGGGGGAGGTACTGAGTGGCGGTGTGGCTGCTGAGGACGGCTCCAGCTTGGGTTCTGAGATGGCGCACGCCACGGGAACGCTCGGCTGGGAGACCCCTGGGTGTCCTCAGCGTGTCTGGGGCCTCACAGAAACTTGGCAGACACTTGGCGTCCCCCGCCTGGCTGCTCTGACACGCTTCTGCGTGACAAACAGAGGCAGGGGCCCAGAGGGAAGGCTGTCACACCTCTGAGGGGTGGAAATCGTGCACCCCAAATCCCTGTTCCCCTGAAAGCACATTGTGTTCTAAATAGTGACAGAAGTAATTAGGTGATTGTCCAGAAGTCAGTAGGGGGCTGTTCGGTTAGATTCCCAGTGTGTCTCTGCCCAGCCCTGTGACCATGGGCAAGTTGCTTCATCTCTCTGGGCCTCAGTTCCCTAAGCTGTTTAAGATGCAGACAAGAACATGCCCACTTCCTGTGGTTATGGAGAGGACAAAATGGGCCATTGCAGCATCCTTCAAAATGGGTGAGGTGTGTTGTTTGTTTTTACAGGAGATGATTGCAGGTGTCCTCTTCGACTCTAATAGATAAGGATTTATTTTAACAGCGTTAGAGAATCTGTAATTAGCATCACAAGCCCATAATTTCACAGATATTATTGCTCAGAGTCAGGCTGAACTTATTTGGATAAAAACCGAATTGAGGCCCTGGCTGGTGTAGCTCAATTGATTGAGCTCGGGGCTGTGAACCAAAGGGTCGCAGGTTCGATTCCCAGGCAGGGCACATGCCTGGGTTGCAGGCCAGGTCCCCAGTGGGAGCCATGTGAGAGACAACCACACACTGATGTTTCCCTCCCTCTCTTTCTCCCTCCCTTCCCTTCCCTCTAAAATAAATAAAATCTTTAAAAAAGCTAATTTAGGAAATGCAGTAAGTTAAAGAAGAGTTGGTTCTGGGTCATGGCAAAAATCACAACCATGTTTGGGATTTACTGATACGAGTTTCTTCGGGGCAGGGATTCTGAACCCATTTCCTACCATGGAGCTCACTGCAAGTCCAGTGACAACTGTAGATTAATTCCTAGAATAATCCGATGGAATGCATAAAATAAAATGCACAGATAGCAAAGGAAACCAAGTGTATTGACAGTGACATAATGATGACAGTTGCCATTTGTTGAGTGCTCATTCTTGTTCGGGTTTTCACATGTATTTGCTCACAGCTTCTCTCAACGCCCCTTTGAACTGGGAGTTTTTGTTATTCTTAGAAAACGGAGGCATGGAGGAGTTTGTCAGTGGTAACAAAATTTCAGAATTTCCTTTTAGAGCAGCTCCAAAGGAAATTCTAATGCACAAGCAGCCAACTGTGTGGACTAGGGTAACCTGGGATCCTCCCTGACTAACCTGGTGGTCAGCTACCATTCTTGACTCATTTACCTTTCTCCATACATATAGGACTATTCATAAACCTACTTGCCTAATGCATAAGGCACGAAAAGTGAGTGCCCGAACGTGTACATCCAAGGCATATGATGCACTTGAGTGTAATCGGATCACTCTGCTCATCAAAGACCCCTTTGTTTCCTTCTCTGCGACTTTTCTGGTGGATTCTTTGACCCCGTGGCTCAGCCAGTGGGGAGAGGGATCTATAGCAGGGCACCGATCGATGTCATTTCCCGTCTTTTCTCTTTCAGTAAAGAGTATCCGGTGGTCCCTAGGAGCACGGTGAGACAAAAAGTGGCCTCCAACCACAGCCCTTTCAGCAGTGAGCCCCGAGCTCTCTCCACCTCATCCAACTTGGGGTCCCAGTACCAGTGTGAGAATGGTGTGTCCGGACCCTCCCAGGACCTCCTGCCCCCGCCCAACCCGTACCCACTGCCCCAGGAGCATGGCCAGATCTACCACTGTACCAAGAGGAAAGGTGAGTGTGACAGCCCGCACCCAACGTGCCTCTTTCTCTACCTCTTTTCTTTCCTTGTGGGGGGAAAAACGTACACAGGACTACATTTATTCATTAAAAAATGTAAACAATCCAAAAATACAGAAAGATGGTGAGAAATTCAAACCATACCAGTCACACACGTCCTCCCCCAGTGCCAGCCCTTTCCGTGGGGAAAACTCACGTGAAAGGTCCAGACCTGTTTTCTTCACTGACACACACTCACACACACACACACACACACACACACACACACACACACGAGAAGGGTTGCTTTTATGTTTAGTAGTCGATATCAAACTGTGTGTTTTGCAACTTGCGCGGTTTGTTTTTTTTTTTTTAAACTTTAGAGTCTGTTGTAGATATCTGAACCTGGAGCTGCTGCTTTCTTTTTTTTTTTAACTGATGAAGAGGAAGTATTGCCTCAAAAAGATGAAGTGAGTGCATGCTGTCACTCTCGCTAGCAGACTGGAAGGTCGCTTCCAGCGTTGCTGGCCGTATCACGAGCCGTGCTGTGGGGAGCGCCCTTCTCATTGGCTGCGTCTCTTTAGCTCACGCGCCAGAGTTTCTCCCGCGTGGGTTCTTAGCTCTTCTTTCCTTTCCAGCATGAAAAGGAGAGGGGAGGCGAGGAAAGGGGAGGGGAGGAAAGGGGAGGTGAGGGGAGGGGAGGGGAGGGGAAGGGAAGGAGGGAGGGTCACAACTGATTTTCTCTTCTGTGCATCCTTTTTTTTTTTTTTCCAATCTACTAAGCTGGTGTCTAAGATATTCATAGTTTCCTTTGCCAAATAACAAATGGATGACTTTTCTTCAGTCATTTGAGTCCAAAGGGACTAGATGAAGGGAGGAAATTCCTGGTGGCCCGTTTCCTGAACCAGAATGGAAGCAGGTGGCATGGGCAGTGTGGCTGAGTTCAGCTTTACTAGAACCATGGCTTGGTGTCAGCTGTAGACAGGCATGGTAAGGGTAATGGGGCCCAGAAACGCAGGTTCGAGTCTCACCTCTGCCACCAGCTTCTTGTGTGACCTCAGGCAGGCTGTCCTGGCCCCTCTGTGCCTTAGTTTCCTGCTCTGTAAATGGCGCTAAGTTTTGTAGAGCACCAGATACTTACAAGCACATAGCTTAGTGGTAGCTATGATGGTGTAAGTGGCACACATTGCTCCAGAAAGCATGTCCCTGAAGGAAGCAAAGAGAAACTCTGCTCACCTGGGAAGGCTTGGGAAATCAGATACAGGGGGAGGGACCATGTAGCCTAGTGGTTATGCCCATGGTCTTTAGAATCAGATCATTGGGTTGGAGCCTATCTTTGCCATTTGCAAATTTTTATGATTAAGAATCAGTTACTTAACTCCTCTACTCATTAAAAAAAAAACTCACCCAAGGACATGCTCGTTGATCATAGAGAGAGGGGGGAAGGGAAGGAGAGAGAGAGTAACCGAAACATCCCTGTGAGAGAGAAACATCAATCGGTTGCCTCTTGCATGCACCCTCACTGGGAATCGAACCTGCGACCCTTAGGTTCATGAGATGATGCTCCAACCCACTGAGCCACATCAGCCAGGGCCTCTATGCCTCAATTTTTTAAAAAATCTGTGCATTGGGCTTATGATTGGACCTGTCCCGCAGGCTTGGCGTGAAGATGTTGTGAAGTCATGATTGTATTGGGCACAGGGTGGACTCAGTGCTTTGCTTGGGCAGGCCCACATCTGGGTCTTTAGAGCAGCCCGTTGTGTCTCAAAGCCTCAGTAGGCAACACGGCACCTTGGGAAGTCCGGTGCCCAGTGTCCGGCCCTCACAAGCAAACTCAGTAATAAGAACCAATGGACACGAAGCTCTGGTGGCTTTCTCTGGAGCTGGGGTTACGCGAGGAAACTCACAGTTTGACTGTCTGACATTTACTCGTCTTGCATTTTGAGGGAGGGGAGACCTGTCTTTGGTCCAAGCCTGGGCTGGGGAGCTGACCTGGGGGAGGCTGAGTTCTCCAGACTTACCTGAAGCCCGTCCAAGCTCCTTGGATCTCAAAGGCCTGAGCAGTATCACCCCACCAGGCCCCCTGGCCCGACTCCCAGCAAGCCTGCTGCCGGATGGGCTGGGGACCAGATGCCTGCGAACATGTCTGCCTCCTCAGGCACGAGCGGGGATTATGAATGTCTCACGGAGCACAGGTCCCTGCCTGGAAATTCTGTTTCCTATTATATGTAGGGGTGCCCTGCCTGGGTTCCAGACTGCAACCTTTTCAGGAACACTATTAAGAAGGTGCTTCCATGAACCAACTTTACCCATGGGGAAACTGAGGCTCAGAAAGGCAAACTCACGTGCTGGTGGTTCTCGAAGCTGGAATTTGATCCCTTGCCTGGTCTGCAGACTCCGCCTGGGCCCCGAACCACCGCTCTGTCCTGTCCCCTTTGCTTATCAGCTACAGTCTCAAAATTTCGTCCTCCACGGGAGCCCTGCTCTCGAGACTGGGTCAAGCGGGCTGATTAAGAGCTCACCAGGTTTGAATTAGGAGCTCTGTCTATTAAATTAATGCCAGACCAAAAGAAGAGGAGGAAGAAGTTAAAAAGAATCAAGGCGCTTTTTTTAGGTTCAATATTTATAGCAGCATCCTTATACGTGCATTCCTGGAGGATGCAGCGGGGAGGCTTTGAACGGGAGGCCAGTGAACCGCTTTCCATTATGGGAGCCATTGACTTTCAGGGGGAACTTGGTGGGATCTTTGCGTGAACCGAAGGTCAACTCCAGGTGGCCGCTGGGGAGGCTGGAGTTGATGGCTGGTCCACGGCAAGATACCCCCACAGTGGACATTCTCCAGTTGTGTGGCCCCGGGCAAGTTGTTGCTTTGACTTTCTGAGCCTCAGCTACCTTTTCTGCCAAATGGGGGTAACGGTGGTGCCTCCCCTGTGGGCTTGTTAGGGGATGAAATGAGAGCATCCGGGTGAAGGGCCCAGAGCAGGGCCTGACTCATAAGGGCTCGGTGAGCGTTACCTAGGCGCCGCCCAGCCCTCGCGCAGCTCACGTTGTCACAAGCAGATCAGACATTGTCACCATGCGACTGTCTGGTGCAAATGGTGACCGAATGCCGTGAAGGAGACGCACATGAAAGCGGGCATGAGACTCGGGGAGGGGATCAGGAAGGAATTTAAGCTCGGCATTGTCGTGGGAGAGGGGAAGGGGGAGAGAGTGGGCGTCTAGGCACAGAAGAAAGCATGCTCGCAGCCCCTCGGAAGGTGGGGAGTCTGCCCCCCACCTTGGGTAGTGAACAGAGGGCCAGGGTAGCTGAGTGCGGGGAGGGGAAGCTGGGGTACAGCGCGAAGTCGGCCCTTTGGGCTGTCCTAAGGACTTTAGATTTCATCCTAACACCGGCAGGCAGCCCTCAGAGGGTTTAAACCCGTGAGTGACAGGATTCGGACTTTGTCTTGGAGCAGTCCCTTGGCTATGACAGGACGGGAGTTGATGTCCAGAGCTCCTGTGAGAGGCTGTTAGGAGCCCGGGGGCCTGAACTGATGGTGGCTCAGACCGGGGTGTGGGAGCAGAGCCGGAGATGTGGGTGGCATCAGGACTCGGTGACGGGCAGGAGATAACGAGGTGAAGAATTGCCCCTTTTTCACGGATGCGGAAACTGAGGCTCCAAGAGGTTGAGTAACCGGCCCAGCGTCACCCGCCTAGTGAGTGCCCCCACCCGAAACCCACCCCATGATCCGTGCCCCGGGAGCGCCTGGGACAGGCACCCTGCCGCCGTCCCTTCACCCTTCCAGAAACCTCTGCCCTTCTCACCTCCCTCCACCCCCCAAAAAAAGCTCCCAGGGACAGGGAACATTCCAGCCAAGTGCTGTCTGTCCTGCCTGCCCGCGGGACAGAGAAAGCAATTCATCATCAGCCTCCCATTGTAAAGTGATAAGGAATCAGCGGAGGTTTCCTTCCAGTTCGGGATTCCCGTTAAGTGATAACTCCATGGGTGGCTTGCCCCTGGCCCCGGCCGCCCCGCTCCCTATCTGACTTCCCCCCATTGTCTGTCTCCTTTCCAATGAGCCCAGGAGGCCGGTGCAATGAAATGTCAAAGGGCCAGGCAGGCCAGAGGGCTCCCTGTGTTTGGGCCCAGCTGTCTCCAAACTATCTGTCCCGATGGATGGAGCCGGGAAGGTCTTTTATCAATGCCACTCGACCGCAGCTGGGACCCCGGGGCCTGGGAGCGCGCTTGTCTGTCTTCCTTCCCCCATCCCACCCTGGCAAGCCCCCACCCCTTTAGACACCGAAGGCAACCCAAATAAAAATTTTAGGCAAGCCCTTTAATGGCACTGGATATTCGAAGGGGGGGTCAGAGGTGGGAGGGGAAGGGGAAGTGCATACAGTAGAGGGCTTTGCACGGTGCATTTTCTCAGCGCCGTGTGCCTTCTAGAGCAACGTCGCGTGGCTTCCCTCCCTGGAGCCGCACCGAGGTCTCCAAGCCAGGGGGGCCGCCCTTCTCCCCGGGTCTGCGGGGCGAGGGGAGGACGAAGGGGTTGGGTTAAACTGCCAACGTTATGTGACTGGCGAGGGCAGATCCGGGATGCACTCGTCAGATATATACGATCCAGCCTTTCCTTCGTACTGCACACTGTGCCGGGTGCTTGGGATGAGGGCAAGATGACAGCGCCTCCTGCTCTCATGGGACTGTGTCTCACTGGGGGGGACAGACAGTAAGCAAGTGCATAAATTCAGTGGCTTCGGCTAGTGGCTGAGATCTGAACTGGAGTCTTTGGATTCCTAATCAAGGACATTCTTACAATACCATTGCAGTCCTTTCTACTTTAAGTTAAGAACTAAAATCTACCCATTCATCCATCCGTCCACCCACCAGTCCATCGGTCCGTCCATCCATCCATCGATCTATCCATCCATCCATCCTTCCATCTACCCACCCATTCATCCATCTATCTATCCATATACCCACCAATCCATTGGTCCATCCATCCATCCATCCTTACATCTACCCACACATTCATCCATCCATTCATCCATATATCCTCCCTCCCTCCCTCCCTCCCTCCCTTCCTTCCTTCCTTCCTTCCATCTACCCACCCACCCATCCATCCATCCATCCATCCACCCACCCACCTGGTCCAAGGTTACCACCTTTCATCTTCTTTGAACGTGAGTGTCATGAAAGCCGAGAGGCTAAGACTATGCAGCATAAAGAGCACTGTGTGGTGAGTCAGAGGCCTGGATGATAGTTCCACTCCTGTGTTGCTAAAGGTCACTCAGCAACAGCGGCTGCTCCCCACTCTACCGCTCTGGTCTCAGCCCAGATGAACTCAGCTGCCAAGGGAAACGGCCCATGCGGGAAGGGCGATGATATTTGTTCAATGGGATTAGTGATTTGAAAGTGAGTTGAAAGCAGCTGTGTGTTTCCCGGCTCTGGAACCCACCCAAATACCTTCCAGTATTGGATGACCTTCACAAAGCCATCTGTCCACTCTTCCAAGGGAGAAAAGAGGTAAAAGAGAGTAGCCCCCCGTTATTCAGACAGATAAGACTTACACACTTACCTGACGTGCAAGGAAGATGGACAGAAACTAGACCGCACTTCTGATTATCTCAGCTCCTACATGAAATTTCTGTATTATCATCATGTACAGTCAAGAGCTGAGATTGGAGTCGTCCTCGTGGTTCATCCAAGGTCACAGAGCCAGCGAGAGCCAAAGACATAACTCTGTGCCCTAAAACCTCTGTTCTGGATTCATCATTAAAGCCACTTTTCCCCAGAAGCAATAGCATCCAGAAAAAAATGCGAGGGACCGGGGTTTCTCCCAGGGCTCTGCAGCGATCGGCGGTCAGAACCGGGAAGGGCTTTATTGCTCTTCCGAGATCCGCAGTCGGGCTCGGGGCCGCTCTCTTCACACGGCTTTCTGAGGCCGAGCTGGGGCCTCGCTCGCCCAGGAGCCCAGGACTCGACCCTCGACGGCAGCCCCCTCCCCTCGCTGTGGAAGGGAAACACGACTTGGCTGGCAAGAGGGGTCTTTGCTGTTGATCGGTTACCAGGCTTCCCCCCGACCCCCCCAAAAAAACAAAACACAGAAAGCCATCCATAACCAAAATAAACGCCGAGATTACATCCAAAGCATTTATCACAACCTGAAATTTGGATGCTTGCTTTGGAGTGTCTTTACAATGTGGTGAGGCTCAGGAGGAATTTGAGAGCGCTCCAGACCCGCTTTCATCGATGAGCCAGCGCCGAACTTTTCTTAGGACTCTGCACCAGACCTTTGGGGTATTAAAGCCTGGAATGTGTAATTTTATGATTTTCCAAAATGAGCTCCAGCCTTTTTCATATTATTCTTCCTTTTTTTACTTGTAACAAATCTGGAAGGGGATCAGAAACTTGGGAACGGTTAGTTTTGCCTTGGGTTTTTTTTTTGTTGTTTTTTTTTTCTCCCCCTTGCCAAGGGTACCCTGCAGCAGCTGCACTTTCTATTATTGCGAAGGGGAACGCCCTGGTTAAACGGAAAACCCGAAGGTTCTGAATCCAGCGACAATGGAAACATTCCGATTTATGGATCTGGGGGTGGAAGCAAGAATGGAGGGAAGAAATCAAGGGAGGAAGCGACCAAGACAAAAAAAAAAAAGTTGAGTGTAGCCGTGTCTTCAAGATGCCAAAAGAACGCCCAGCTGAAAAGTGAAAAATGCGGATGTCTCCACACATCTGGCGTGACGCAGACAGAGCACCTGGGAGGGTGGCTGCCCTCTTCATTTTTTTCTGGACAAATCTTCGGGCATCCTATGGGCCCCAGATGCGTCCCAGAAAGAGTCTGGCTGGAAATAAGTTTGCTGGCTGCTCCGTGGGTACGGCCCCAGCGTAGCTGTGTTTTGTCTGGGAGATGTTTGACCCGTCTGTGGGAGGCGCTGGGAGAAGGAGGCAGGAGGAGATGTGGGGTGGAAGCCACGCCCAGGCTCCCCCGCCCCAGCTGGGGAGCTGTTTGGTAATGCAGTCGGAAGTCCGAGGACCTACTGTGGTGTGAAGGACTGGCTGGGGACTTTATATCTGAGGACCCCCTTCTGGCCACAGAGGGTCAGCCTCCCGCCCTCAGTGGCCAGGGAAGAGTGGAGAGGGGCCACGGATGTGTGCCAAGAGCAGGACTGTTGCTACCTGTTGACCGGTCTGTCTGCAGCACCTGGCACAGGACCTGGGCCCTTGGTAGGGCCGCAGGGACACCTGTGGAATGCCGGGGCGAGTGGCGCTGGGCAGTAGAGATCGAGAGAGCTAGCGGCAAGGTGCGGTGGGGAGAGTCGGTCCGACTTGGCTTTGACTCCAGCCTGTGTCCTTCCCAGCTGCGGGACCTCGGGTCGGTCACTTCCCGGAGCCTCCCTCCTTTCTGCCTGTGAGACAGGAGTGAGAGCAGGCATCTGGAGGAGTGGCTGGGAGAGGAGAGGAAGGTCCCTCAGTAGCTGCCCCATCAGTGACAGCTCCTGCGTCCCCCCCGCATCGCCGAGTCCTGTGTTCCGCCCTCGCGCCCCCCCCCCACCGGGCATGGCAGGGATGTCCCAGAGTTTCGTTTTTCTTTACGCCCCCTAACCACAGATGCAGTTCTTAACATCTGTTGGTTAGAAAGCAATTGGAAGACGAGGGAAGAAAAAATCTACAGTTTAGGGGTAGAGCCGCAGCTCAGGAATGAATCTGAGTTGAGGTTTGCACCTCGGTAGGAAGTCCCAAGTACGGTTCCCCCGAGGGAAGCACCTGGAGGTGGGTCATTACAGACGGGACCTGCCACAGGGCCGATCGGTGGGGTCACCCTCGCTCAGGAGCCGCCCTTGGAAACACCCTATCAGGAGATTCCCATGCTCCAGCTCACTGCATTCTCCGCCCCCCGTGGAGTAAGGATGACTGACTCTGACTCAGAGATGAGGATCATCAGAGTCTCTGTCAGGGCAGATGCTGACACCGCACAGACAGGAGGTGGAAAAGCCAGGTTCCGCCCCACACAGGTCTAGACTTCCAAACCCGGAGTCCGGATAGGAGGGGGCCCTCGAGCCCCCTGGAAGTGGTGTGCACACGCCCCCTCCCCGAACTTTGCGTGTCAGTGCATTTTTTTCTAGCAGAAAGCCCAGCCCTCTTGTGAGTTCCCAAAGCGGTCGGCGAGCACAAAGGGGCCAGAACCGCCTCCGCTGCCCCACGCTAGGGAATGCCTGCGCCCAGAGAACCCAAGGGGCTGGCTCAGCCGCCACACAGCGAGCGGCCGACTCGGCTGTTTGTGCTGACTCAGCAGATCCGCACCAGGCGCTTGCTGGCGCAAGGCAACAGGACAGGGTGTGGAAACGCATTCATTCGAGCTCCCATGCATTTGCCCATCCCTCCTTCCACCCATTGCACAAACAAGTACGGCACGCCCTCTCTGTGCTGCGTGGTATCGGAGAGCAGAGACTTTGGATCGCGATCCTGCCTAAATCCACTGTTACTCAGCTCTGTAAGGCTGGGGCAAGCTTATTAGCCTCTCTGGTCTCCCTTCTGTCCTCTGCAGTAGAATGGGGATAATAATAGGACTCATCTCATAGGGTGGTTGTGAAGATTAAATGTGTCATCTCCTGGGGAGTGCTTAAAACACTACGCGTTGTTTTTACTGCTATTGTTGGTTTTATTATTATTTTTTTTTGTTACTAGGGATGAATCAGGCTCTGGAAGTGCCCTGCCTTCGTGGACTGTATGCAAATTTAGGCTGGGGAGGAAGGGAGATAATTTAAATAATGGTAACTCTTATGTCTTGAGGGTTCCTTTGTACCAAGCTCTGGACTAATACATGTTCTCTCGTTTCATTCTCAACAATTCCCTGTGTAGCAAAATGCTGTTAGGACCCTTTCCGTTTTGCAGACCAAGAGACTGAGCTCAGAAAGATCAGAGTGTTTGCTTAGAACTCCATGGCCAAGGTCCTCACCGTGACAGTCCCCCTCTTTGCAGCAGAATAGAGCCGGGGGCTGCCAGTCCTAGGACATGTGACTTATGGTGTCCCTGCCTGTAGCGGCCAGGCGCCTCGTGGCCCTCATGGCCCTCACAGCCCTCTCTCCCCCTGTCTCAGCAGATGAAGAGTGCTCCACCGCAGACCACCCCTACAAGAAGCCCTACATGGACACCTCGCCCAGCGAAGAGGACCCGTTCTACCGCCCCAGCTACCCCCAGCAGCAGGGCCTGAGCGCCTCCTACAGGACAGAGTCGGCCCAGCGGCAGGCCTGCATGTACGCCAGCTCCGCGCCGCCCAGCGAGCCGGTGCCCAGCCTGGAGGACATCAGCTGCAACACGTGGCCCAGCATGCCCTCCTACAGCAGCTGCACGGTGACCACCGTGCAGCCCATGGACAGGCTGCCCTACCAGCACTTCTCTGCCCACTTCACCTCGGGGCCCCTGGTGCCCCGGCTGGCCGGCATCGCCAACCACGGCTCCCCGCAGCTGGGAGAGGGCATGTTCCAGCACCAGACCTCCGTGGCCCACCAGCCTGTGGTCAGGCAGTGTGGGCCTCAGACTGGCCTGCAGTCCCCCGGCAGCCTGCAGCCGTCGGAGTTCCTCTACTCCCACGGCGTGCCGAGGACCCTGTCCCCGCACCAGTACCACTCTGTGCACGGGGTCGGCATGGTGCCGGAGTGGAGCGAGAATAGCTAAGGGTGGCCCGTGTCCTCACAGACGTTTGCTAGAGAGAGAGGGAGAGGGAGAGAGAGAGAGAGGGAGAGCGTGCGGGAGAGAGGGAGAGAGGCAGCAGCAGAGAGAACCCCACGGACAAGACTCTCCATTTTACCCCATGTTCACGCCTGCACTCGAGACCCCCCCAGACACTGATCTAATCAGTAGCCCGAAACCACAGTTCAAAAAATGTGACTTTGTTGTTTCATCTCAAAACTTCAAAACCAAACCAAACCAAACCAAACACGAAACAGGACGAGGCAAGCCCCCGCCGCAGCCACCGCACTCATCCCTGGGCCATGTTCACGCCGCCGCCAGGGGACCTCCCTGATTTCTTCTTTTGGTCCCCAGAAAGTCTTGCCTCATCGAGCACCGCACCCTAACGTGGAGTTGGAGTCCTTTCCTGTCTTGGTGTTAATGTTGACATTGTTATATAATAAATAATAATATATTTTTTTCTTTCAACTTTCTTAACGGGACCCAGTCCCTTATTTTGGGGGAGGTCCGCGGCAAGTATGTTTCCAAGTCTGTACTTGTGGGGACCCCTCCCCGTGAACCACCCCTTAAAATCTAAATTTGCCGCCTTTCCCTTGATGAAGAAGTGACCTACCTCCGCCGTGTACTGTTTCTGAAAAGGTCCCCTACGTGCCCGGCTCTTCTCTGATTGTGTCCTGCCTTCCCCATCGTCACGGAGCCCGGTTTGATTTCTGGGGGAGGCAGGATGACCTTGGACTCCACGCGGTGCCACCTCTTACTCTGCGCTCCCGTCTTCCCAGCTCTGGGGCTTTCTAAGCCAGCTGTCGCTAAAGCGTGGCGTAGAGCTTCCTGGGCCAGAAAGCTCGCTTTGAAAAACTTAAAGAGCGCTGGTTTACATGCGGGCAGAACTGTGATAAAAAAGGGGCAAGCCCCGTGCTGACAAGAGTGGCGAGAAAGCCAAAATAAATATTCGTCCTGACAAAAAAAAAAAAAAAAACAAAGCCAGCCCCAGCCTCCAAACCTCTCGGCGACCCAACTGGATGCAAAAGCAAAACCCACAATTCCTCGCGAAGAGGCAAGACGTGCCCACCGACCAGTTCTCTCCACGGAGATCACACCAAATGCCGACACCAAACTGTGGTTACGGAAAGCAGAAAACAGTATTAAAAAAAAAGAAAGTGTGTAAGTAAAACGTTATTGCAGGGTTCTTCAGATGTAATATTTTACTGGTACTATTTATTTATAAATAGGAGTTCTAATTAAGTAATAACATGAAATCCAGCATGGGAGCTGGCCAAGAGCTTTTAATTTTATTGATACTCAAAACCAAGTTTGCGTTCTTTTTTTTTTCCTCCTTTCGAATGTGCTTTGCTTTCTTGATTAAAAAAAATTTTTTTTTAACTGACCCTAATAAAAAGAACAGGGTAATATGAGAGGCCAAGTATGTCCCAGTACGTGAGAGTGTGTGAGTTTGTTTGTATGTGCGTGTCTTCAGGCGATTTTGTCTTTTTATGTTGCTACGGGGGGAGGGTGAGAATTAAGTACTCATTTCGTATTTTTGTGTGCCAAGTAATGCCTAATAAATACTATGTGCTTCAAAAAGTACAAGGGACTTGGACACCCATTTTTTTCCCCCTGTTCTTTCCACCGACTGCATAGAAAGGAACTCAGGTAGAGGAAGTGAGGAGTTCTCTTCCAGGTGACGTCACCCCATCTGCCCTCTCTCGCTCATTTCAAGGTATTTAGGACCTTGAACTTGAGTGTGAGGGAACTGAATCCATGTATCCACTGGCTTCTGTCCCTGGGATGGAGGTATTCGTTTTCATTGAATTTGTGTCAGCATTGGAAAAGAAAAACCGTCAGGAATGCCAACTGATCAATAAATGGCATCGGCCGTGCTGTGTAGGTCACACCCACTACTTGGTTTTCTGAAGGATCTCTCTCTTTGAATTCATTGCCCGAGCTGAGGATCTTGGAGGTCCCAATGCACGCAACGTGACGGGCCGTCACGAGAATATTTTACTTAAAACACACACATTTAGGTTTGGGAATCAGTCCTCTATGACATACACAGGGCGGTGCAGAGCAGCTAATTGGTAAGTAAATTAGTCCCGCAGAATGTTTTTAATCTCAGTTGTCCACAGTGTCACGTCCCTTTGAAACAGGGATGACTGGCATGTCGATGACTAATTCTTCATTTAATCAGATCCCTTCGGGATGTTTCCTAGGGGAAGAATTCCCAGGAAATGTGGATTCGTTATAAAGACAGGACAATTCCACCTTTTTCATGTGCAGTGGAGAACCTCGGTCAAAGGCATTTTCATCCCCACAGAGAACGAATTAGTACAGTTTCACCCACCAAGTTCTGACGGTCCTCTAAAGAGGTATTTATTTTGATGGACGCGCACACACACACAGATACAAAAGCGACTTTTGAAAAGATTGCCTTCCAAATGCCCTTACCAACGACACAAGGCCACCATTCTCACCCTTTCATAAGAACAGGACAAGAATTCCGAATTAACGTCCCCCCACCCCAGCCCTCAAAACAGTGGTCCCCCTTGGAAAATCATTCAAAACCACGTTCTCAGTGAGTTTCAAAAAAATCAGCAGAGGGACACGCTCATTCCATAACACAGGTGGGGCGACCTCTTTGGGCGCCAAACAATGGAGATAAAGGTATAAGGATGTGATCCTCACATGTCCCCATAGTTTTACCATTGTGTGGATGCCCAGGAGCAGAACACAAATTACTGTTTCTGTAGCCTGTTCAGTGGATGCTTGTTCTGGACCAGACGTGTCATAAGTACTGGGGACACGGGGGTGAACGAGGTGGTAGAGGTGGTGTCCTCCTGGCCCGTATGGTTTAGTGAGAGAAAACAGTACTTAGGTCATTGAATAATCCAGGGGCCACAAGTGCCGGAAGAACCACAAGGACAGAGTGAGCTCATGATGCTGTAATAGGATAAGAGGAGGGGTCCTGACCTGCTTTGCAGGAGGCTACTTTTGAAATGATGCGTAGGAATTAGCCAGGTGAAAAATGGTGAGGAACAGCATTTCAGGTGGAGGGAACAGCTTGTGCAAAGGCCCCGAGGCAGAAATGGTGATGGGAAAATGGGATACTGGTTCAGGAACGTGTAGTGTTCACCTAGTCTGCATCGCTCATTTACTCAATCAGCGAGGGTTAAGGTCCCACCTTGTACGGTAGACACCTGTACTCACTGAAGACCTACTACTGATGGTGTCGGTTCCCCCAGCGGCAGAGCGCAGACTGGATTAGCGAGTGGGTCGGCTGCTTGGTACTCGGGAGGAGAGTGTCACGGCATCTTCCCAGCCCCCTGGTCCAACACTGAGCACTTGAGTGTGGGTGGGACTCACAGTTACAGGGCAGGAGGATCGCCAGTGCTTTGAGTTTCAGATCCTCAGTACCCCTGAGCTCAGAGACGCTGGGACCCCAGCGCGGCACAGCTGGTGCAAGACGGAGCTCAGGAATGCCCATACGAGTTTCTTTTCTGTGAAGTCCATTATGAAGTTTTCTTAATCGTAAAAACCGGAGACAGCCTTCTTATCCCATAACGTGGGGTTGGTTAAAGAGAGCAATGCACACTCACACGATGGCGTAGCCCAGGGCCCTTGGGAAACACGTGAAGATGACTTAAAGATGGTATTTAACATATATTATGAGTAAAGAAGGGGGTCACATGCAGTCCTTCAGTTTTCCTAAATGCACCTGCATTCTCAGGGGGAAAACCAGGATGTACAACAAATACCAGTGGTGGGACTGTGAGTGTTTTTGTTTTTAAAGATTTCATTTATTTATTTTTAGAGAGAGGGGAAGGAGGGGAGAAAGGGAGAGAGACACTGACCAGTTGCCTCTAGCAAACCTGTAACCAGGGACCTCCCCTGCAACCCCAGCATGTGCCCTGACCGGAAATCGACCTGACCACATTTTGGTCTGCGGGATGACACCCAACCCACTGAGCCACACCAGTCAGGGCCGGGACTGTGATGTTTTAAGTTTTCTTTGTTTTATGGAGCCTTTCTCCTTTGTGTGTGGGTGATGATGAAGCTGGATTATCTTTGTGGTTCAGAATAGGATTAATTACTAGGATAACATCCAGTTTATTGTTTGGTCATCAGTCGAACCGAGCGTCCGAGGAAGGGGGCGCACCCTGTTCTACTTTGAGGGTGAGGGGCCGGCGCTCCGCCCAGGAGTGGCATCGGCTCGGTCAGCGACAGAGCTGCGTGCCAGGACGAGTCGGCCGAGTGCTGGTGACCGGGTGTCCCACCTCCCAGCCCGGGGATGCCTGAGGCTGCTCTCTGTCCCCACTCCCTGGGCCAGCTGCTTCCACTCCTGCACCGCCTGCAGGGTTAGGCTGCTGTCCTGGGGTAAACTATTATTCTCCCGTTAACAAATGCATCACACACGCACGTGCACGCGCGCGCGCACACACACACACACACACGGAGCCAGGCAGTTGTAAGGATCTTACCTTGTCCTCTCACTGGCCCGGCTTATACAGGTCACTGTGCCACTGACCGCTTCTGTGACCGTGGGCAAGCCACCGAACCTCTCTAACCTTCCACGGAATCGTCTATGGAATGAGGACACTGCGAGTGCTCACCCCAGGGAGACGCTCTAGCGAGGGTTCCGGGAGTCGCTGAGGGTAACGAGCCCTAGCGTGTTGTCTGGTACAGAGGACGGGCTTGGGGGCTGCTGGCTGAGAAAAAGACGAATTAGCATTTATCACTATGATTACTACCCACAGTGTTATTTTTCCCCTTCCTCATCTCACGTCTCACCTGCTTGCCCAGGTGAGACGTGGCAGCCAAACCCGTATGCGTTAGGGTCTGCTTTCAGAAAAACCTAAACTGAGAGAGTGAAACTGTGAACCCCAGAGCTGTTCCCCTTTAGCCTACAGGGTAGGGGCGCTTGACTTGAGAAAGGTTCATAATCTCTGTCTCTGTTTCTCTCTCTCCGTATCTTGTCTTTCTCCCCCAGAGAGAGAATCTCTCGAGAAATAGCCAGAGTGAAACCGCTAGTGCACACGAGTCTAGTCTGTCACCAAACTTTTTTCTTTAGTGCCTTCCACCAAGATCCCCAAGATTGTCCCTTTATTATAATTATGGCTCTTGAGCTTTCCTTCACCTCTGCGAGTTCCCTTTCAAAGCTGCCGCGGGTGCGTGGGTTGCGTGCACCACGACCCCCAGAGCACGTCGCTTATGCGGATGGTTTATCCAAATGGAGCTGAGCAGGACACAGCCTGCCCAGCTGCCCACGGCAGCCCCGGACCATCGATACTTCCAGGACGCCCTTTCCCTGGGGGCTGCCCCACAGCTGATCGAAACCTTGACATGGGAAGGACTTGGAGATCTCATGACCCAGACCTCTGCCTCCAGAAGGTCCCAGGCATGTCCAACCCTCTGCCTACAGGCCACCTGCGGCCCAGGCTGGCTATGAATGTGACCCAACACAAAAATCGTAAATGTACCTGAAACCTTTTTTTTGCTCATCAGTTTTTGTTAGTGTTTGTGTATTTGACATGTGGCCCAAGACAACTCTTCTTCTTCCAGCGTGACCCAGAGACGACGAAAGGTTGGACACCTCTGGAATCGTGGGTGTGGGGTAGCTGTGGTGTGCCTGAATCCCGCCAGAACGCAATTCTTCTATGCTTCAGGTTGAAGTTTGTCCCTAAAACAGAGGTCCAGCCTTTCCCAACTCTCTCAGCTACCTGCCTCCCTTTCCTGGAGAAAAATACAATTGAAGGGAAAGAAGAAGAGAAGGGGGGGTGGGGGAGAGAGAGAGAGAGAGAGAGAGAGAGAGAGAGAGAGAGAGAGAGAGAGAGAGAGAGAGAGGGAGACCCAAGAAAAGCTTTTACATTGCTCTAATTTCTGAAACATAAAAGCTATTCTTTTAGAGTAAATCCATTTTTTCCCCATGGCATTAAGGATAGAGAAATTCCTGGGAAAATAATTTGTCAAGTCTCGACTGATCAAAGATACATATGAAAGGACCCCACTTTTTTTTCTTCCCAAGGCAAAAACCAGCCCCCCGTCTACGCTCGGAATGAATCGGCAATTCATTTGCCGACTGTCAGATAAAGTAGCGCAATCCCCATCACATCTTTAACGGGGACGGGCCCAGAAGGAAGCAATTCCGTGCCCACCGAGTGTACAAGCTGGGGGTATGTTAGTGATTACAGGGATCCCGGCCTGGGGAGCCAGAGAGATATGACTCAGATTCGCAAATGCACCATAAATCTCCCTTTTATTCAAAATGTGTGTTTTATAGTCGTTTCCTGGCCAATTGCTGCCTTGAATAAATATATAACATATCTGGACTTAGCTTTTAGGCCCAGGGCTGGGGTTTGTCTTGAGGGCCAACTATTCTTGCTATTTCCAAGAGCAAATAATGCAAATCTCCTCTCTCCCCGACTCACCAGCCACGTCCTACATCAAAAACAGAAACAGAGGTTGGCGCTCCTTGGGCCGAGAGCGAGGACGCCGCACCTGGCCGGCCGAGCTAAGTTCTCATACTCTTCCGACGGGCTGCCCATCCTCTCCCGGCGCGCGCCCACGGAGCCGCCGCCTCTGAGGGTCATCGCCTGTATGTGGTTAGACCTGCTACACTCAGATGTCTAGCCAGAAACCTTGTTTTGGAGGATCAAGGGTTTACCAAAAAAAAAAAAAAAACAAAAGAAAAGATTTTCAGAGATTTCCATTTGTTCCAGAGACACCAGCCGCACCAGCTCCTCACACGGCCACCTCATGGCGTCGAAGCTGCCTTCTGCAAAGACGGGAAGGGGGAAGACCAGTGGCCTTTTCTCTCCTTTTTCTCCCCTTGCTATCAACTTCAGTTGAACTTGGAGTTCCAGACCCAGCGTGCTTTTGTCGCCCTGTTTCCTGAGGGCTGATGGCATGCTAAGCACTTTCCATGTTACCCTGTGTAGGCCCCACACTTGACTTTGAACTTTTGAGAAGTCAATGCAAACATGGGGACCTACTCAGCGACAAGATTCCCGGTGAGGTGTGCGGGAAGCGTGCCTACCCCCGTGTTACAGGTGAGCAAGCGGAGGCTCATCCAGGGGTCACCACTCGCCCGAGGTGTCATTGCCGCAACAGACAAACCCTGTTGCTTTCTCCATTCATGGGGCTGGGCGCTTCGAGTGCGCCCAGTCACAAAGCCGGCACGGCCCAGTCCCTGCCCTCACGCAGATCTCAGGCCCATGTGACCTTCGGCGTCTTGTGTCCAGATTCCTGAGCGCTAGCGCAGGACCTGGCAGGAAGTGGGTGCTCCGAAACTTTCTGCCAAATTCCCCAATTCCGGCCGGCCAGCTGATCTAAGCGGGAGAGAATGTTGACTTTGATAGACGCGGAGAGGGCTGTGAATGCCCTCATGGTCAGAGGAGACATTTGGGGAGAGGAGAGGGTCACATCTGGGATGGACTTCCCGTTACAGCCTCTGGCCAGGGTTCCGCTGCGGAGTGAGGCTCCGAGGAGGAGAATGGGGGTGGGGGGGGCTTGACGGTGGCTGAGCTGACTCAGGTGGCCCTGAGGGAACCCCACCTCCGACTCTTCTTCACTGTGCCAAGTCTGGTAAATGTCTTCAACCTCCTGCGCTGCGGTTCCCCGGCCTGTGAAACACTGCTAAGAGGGATATTTGTGACTTCGCCTGGGGGAGGCGTCAGGAAGGACCTCTGTGCGCAGCAGCACGACGCAGGCAACACACACTCAGCAGACGCGGCATCGGTCACGGATCTCGTCCACCTCCTGTCGCGTTCCAGAAAGAATCTTAGGCTGCAAAAGCACGTGCAATCCACACGCAATTAACAGCACAATAAAGCCTAGAGTGACGAGGCCGTGTCAGTGAATGCCATGGGTCTTAGGCGGCGGCTTGTTTTTCTCCAAGTGGCCGCGGCGGTGATTTTGTCCTGTATTGTGTCCAGAACCATGCTGCCTCTCCCATCAAGAGGCGGAGTCTGATCCTTGCCCTTGACTGTGGGCTGGACCTAGTGGCTCCCTTGTGGCAAGTAGAATGTGTGTGTGTGTGTGTGTGTGTGTGTGTGTGCGCGCGCGTGCGCGCACGTGTGTGCAATTGGGTGTGTGTGTGTGGTTAATGTTCCCAGAACTAAGGGCTCAGCTAAAAACAGGTCAGGCCCGGGGGACAGGTGGTGTGACCTTCTCCGTCAGAAAACCTCTCAAGGTCATACCAGTTCCATGTGACTCTGCCTTGCACCGGGACACTCACTCTTGAAATCAGCCGCCGCGCTGTGAGGAAGCCCCCAGGGAGAGCCTGCGTGCACAGAGGCTGAAGCCCCGCCCCCCCCAAAGCCAGCCCCCACCCTGGACGCGTCAGAGAAGAGCCTGCCGGGCGTTCTGCTCCCCGCTCTGGGCACTGCGGCGCGGAGAGCGGTCGACCCCGCCGGGCCCCGTCGGAATCCCCGCCCCACGGACCCCAGCGGCATAAGGACAGGCTTTAGGATGTTTTGCTCCTCCGCCTTCGGAACTGCACCATCCTGTGCAGCGAGCAGAAATATGCTTGGCCGCGAGCGTCCTCCCTGCCAAAACAAGGAGAGAATTATAGTTGGTTACAAGGGCCCAAAGTATTCGCCAAAGACAAACAAGTGGAGATGTTTGCTAAAACCCAGGAGGGAATTTTCCCTGAGGTTCTTGGAAAGATACTGTGTTATGTAATTTTTTTTTAATGATGTTCTGCAGGAGATTGCACCCCCAGCACATCTTATAGGGCCAGTTATCCTGGGTTTCCTCGATGTGCTACCAAACCCGATGTCACCACTGGCCACCACCAAGAGGCCCAGAGGCCGAAATGATCCAGTCTGGCTACCAAGGTCTCTGCGGGCCTGGTTCATCTGGGGGCTATTTTATAGGAAGCAGGAAGGCCCCGAGGCCGGGCCCTTATCACCGGCGCCTGGAGCAGGTCCCGGCAGAGAGGCCGGGCTCTGAAAAGACTTGTTGAACGAATACAGAATAAATGGCTGAACATCCGCTCAGCCAATCCTTCCCTGGCATGACTTCCCCTAACAGAGGAGGGCACGAAACACCCTGGTTACCGGGGCTGGAAGTCAGCTTTCTAACCGGGAGAGATGCAGGTTCAACCCCCCCCCCGCCACCGTGAGATCGCTGAGGAGCTGTGTGACCCCTGGGGAGTTTCCTGACTTCTCTGAGTCTGCTTTCCTGACCTCCAGGAACTACAGCACCTGTCCCGCAGCACAGCGGGAGGCGTGTGGGGGTTTAAAGGGCCCGGGGGCAGAGCTGAGGTCAGCTTGAGCGGCCGCAGGAGGCCTTTCCCTTTTGCCCACTCTCTCTTTCCCGGGTTCACACTCTCCCCCAGCCACTTGAGAATGACAAGGCTTGGTTTCAAGTGGTTCCCCGGGGCCGGGGGCCCCAGGTAGGGAGCTGGGGTGGGGCCATCTCGCCGGTACTCAGAGCTGAGCTAAAAACAGGCCAGGCCCCGGGTGGGGGTCACCTCCTCACTCCGCAAACCGTGTCCGTGCTCTCTGGGGAGGCGGGCCAGCCAGGGTGCCCCATCCTAAATGCCTCCCTTCCTCCCCTCCCCCCTCTTCTCTCGAGGAGGGAACTGTAAGTACTTTAGACAACAGGGCGATAGTGTCAAAGAGATGGATGGGCAGGAGGCTTATCTGGCTTAAAGAGACAGGACTGGCTGGGCCTGCGGCTTCTCCCCCTCCTCTTCCTTTCCCAGCCCGGGAATTGAAGTTTCTTTCAGACACACACACACACACACACACACACACACACACACACAAGCATACGTGCACCCAGACCCCAGGAAGTCTCTCTCTGCCTCTCAGCAAAGCTGACCTGTCTGCCTCCCTCTTGTCCGCTATTCTCAGCACTTACACAACTCAGGGAGCAACTGGGACACGAGATTGAGACCTTAGACAGACTGAGAGTAGATTCTGGGAGTGTGAGATCGGGGGTGGCTGAGGGAAATATCTTTTCTTCCCTAGCAGAATTAGAAGGAAGGAAGGGAGGAAGGAAGAGAGGGAAGGAGGGAGGGAGGAAGGAAGGAAAAGGAGAGGAAGGAAGAGAAAGGAAAGGAAGGGAAGGAGGGAGGGAAGAGAAAGAAAAAGAAAGGAAGGAAGAAAAGAAAGAAAGAAAGAAAGAAAGAAAGAAAGAAAGAAAGAAAGAAAGAAAGAAAGAAAAGAAAGAAACGAAATCGCATCCTCCTCATTATTTGATAGTGCCCTGCGCCCCGGGCCCCTGGGCTCACATTCCGGACCCTTGAACCGCACTCCAGAGCACGGCAGTGCTTCTGGGCTCCGGGGCTGCAGCAGTCAGCGTGAAGGTGAAGGTGCCCAGATTCTAAATCCAGACCGAGGGACAGACTGTCCATCGGTGGCGTCGTGCTAGCAAACTAGAGATTGTAAATCAGTGCAGGCACTTTGGGGTACTGCCCACTCCCCCCAGAACATCCCCCAGAATCCACCCCCTTTCCTTCTGAGTCCCTACCCTGGAGCACAGGTGACTGGGCTCCCCGGGGATATCCAACAACATGGGGAGGCATTTTTGACGGTCGCGATGTGTGAGTGTGCGGGATGCCACTCGACACCATACAGTGCATGGGACACCCCCCACAGCAAACACTCGTCCAGCCCCCAGTGTCAGCAGTGTCGAGGGGGAGAGACCCTGCCCTGGAGACACGCCGGCACAGGTGTGCAAGGAAGAACCTCCAAGGTGGAGAGCCAGCAGGCTTGGTTTCTTTGGAGGGCTAAGATGCGGAAACAGCTTAAATATGCGTTCACAGGAGGCTGGTTAATAGGGGCCTGGCTGCCAAGCGTAACATCACTGGGAGTTGTAACCTTCACGTACTCAGGCCCGGCTCTCAGAGTTTCCCCTCAGCGTGTCTGCAGAGGGGCCCGGACATCCGTGTTTTATGGAGGTCTGCCTCCCACCCCCTGGATGGGTTCCTGTGCAGCCTGAGTTGAAAGAACCAGGTTCTAGTTCCCGTTGGGAGTACTAGACAGCAGTGAAAAAGAACGACGTTGATCTGGACCCGCCTGGATGGCACGGTTCCCAGACATGCTGTTGAATGAAAGAATCCAGTTGCAGGAAGCGTGCGTTCAAGGTGGTGCAAACAAACAAACCAACAAATCAACCCCTCCAGAAAAGTCTTTAACCAATAGCATATCCACACGCAAAACAAGACAACCTATTGTGTGATGTGTGGGGGATGTCGAGCATAAAACGGGGCTGAGAAAGACGCACCCCCAAATGTTGTCGATGGTGACTTCCTGGGAGGCGTCGAGGGGACTGAAATGGGGGTGGGGCTCCTGTGGCCTTCTCTGTAAGGCTAGTTTTCATAAGCAAGGGGATCGTGGTCTTGATTGGGTGACACTTCATAGGAAGCAATGGAAAAACGGGGGAGAAAACCAGGGGTACCGCCACTGAGCGGTGTCAAGATCCGAGGAGGCCGACACTGCAGGTACGCCGGGGCTTTCTAGCGGAAGCCTGGGCTTACTTCTGTGTTTACTATCTGCAGGCAGCGACCCCCCCACCCCCGCCAGCTTTGTGGGCGCCCCAAGCCTCCCCTGTGCCCGAGCGCTGCACATCTGGTTGGAGCAGAGGCTGACAGCTGCTCATTTTATTAAGGAGTGTCTTGTCCAGGGAGCTCCAACTGCCAGACGTTGCTCTCTGTCTTCCAAGAAGGCTCCTGTCAGTGGTTGAAGCTGTTCTGTGTCTCGGGGCAGGGCGGGTGGGGGGGGGTACAGAGGGGGCTGGGAAGGCCGTCCAGGACCACAGGGCGCTGAGGACCGCCACCTGGATTGGAGAAGGGGGGCGGGACAGGCCTGAAGCAGCAGCCAGGCTGGGAGTTGGGGGTCGGGTGGGCGCAACTCCCTAGGGAGTCGTTCCCACCTCTGGGCACTCAACCACTGCCCCTTTACTGCACACCTACTAAGCACCAGGTCCTGCCCCAAGTGGTGAAGATAAAGAAATGAAAAGGCACATAGCTACCTCTGCCTACAGTGAGACAAATATTCATTTATGTGCCCCTACTATGTGCCGGCATTGGCTATATATACTGGAAACGGGAACGTAACAATAATAACAAGGCATATTATCATCATCATTATTACTAGTATATTAAATGCTTATTAAATACATCGTAGGCAGGCACTGTGCTAAGCTTTGAAGACACATTAGCTCATTTAATCCTTAAAACAACCTTATGATGTAGATTTTATTCTTATACTTAAACACAGGAAGAAATTGAGGCACAGAGAGGTTAAGAAACTTGCTCGTGGTCACACAGCTGGCATGTCGAATAGCTGAGATTTAAACCCACGTGCTAGCTTAGCTCCAAACCCTCTGCCTTTACTCGCTCCGTTATGCTCTCGGTGAGAAACCTGGGCCTTGCACTTGCCCCCCTTGGAGCTGGAAGTCAAGTCCATGCGCTCCAGGAAGTGGGGGAGTTAGACTTAGCTCAAGCATCTGTAAACCAGGCTGATTTATGTCGCAGCGTGGGGACGTGGTGAAGGCTGCTCTGAGGAGGTGTTCTTTAAGTTGCAATTGGAAAGATAAGTGGGCGTTAGTTAGGAAAAGTGATAGGGCGACTGTTCTCCAGGCAGAGGAAGGGGTATGTGCAAAGGTCCTGAGGTGGGGCTGGGTTTCACCAGTTCTCGGAACAGCAAGAGTCAGTGTAGTGGGAGCACAGGAAGGAGATGTGGGGGCAGGCCATGGAGAAGGCCAGAGGGATGGGCAGGGCCCAGGCCACAGGGGCCCTGGAGACCGGGGATAAGGAACTTGGTCTTTACTCTTCAGAACGTGAAACATGCCAGGCAGGGTTCCCGCAAGGGAGCCCCGTGACCAGCTCACTCTGGCAGCAGCGCGGAGTACAGGGGATTTGAGTACAAGTAAGTGCAAAGGTTGGGGCAGAGGGGGGGACTCTTAACCGAGCCAGGGAGAGCTAGGGGTCAGGATTCCTTTTCTCTCCTTGCTTCTTCCCTTCCACTGGACACCCCTGACTTCACCCCTGCCACATCCCCCGCCACAGCCGAATAGCCACACCCACTCAGCACTCGGGCGCTCTGTTCTCCCCCTGCTGCCTGATATCGGCGCCCACTGGTAGCCTCAAATTGTTTCGTGCATGACCGCCACGTCCCTCTGCGTAGACTGAGGTCCAGGGGACTGGATACCCAACTTGGAGGCCTCTCAGGCAGACACTGTCAGTTCCTTCCCCTTTTCTCTGATCAAGGCAGCCATAGGCCCGTGGCAATCCCATGCCTTTTTTAGGTCAAGTTTTTGCCTTCCTAGCTTCTCTTGCAGCAAGAAGGAAACATGTGATTCAGTTCTGGCTAAAGAATCATGGAGGAAATCTGTTGGGGGAGCTTTTAAGAAAAGTTTTTCCTTCTTTTAAAAAGGAAATGCCTTTCTGTTGGCCCTTTCCTCTCTGATTTGGGCACTGGAGTAAAGTGTGATATAAGGTGCTCTGGCAGCCATCATGTGACCACGAGACAACAAGGATGTGACTGGAAGCCAATATGCTAAATATGGTGAAGAGAAAGTTTTTTGAAAGTCTGCACCTTTGATGAAATTGCTAAGGAGCTGCAGCAGCTCTGGAAATTTTTACCTTCAGATTTCTTATTGACATTGTAACATATATTATAATGTTGTTATGTTTTGTCTGTTACTTGCACCAGAACATATCCTGAATGACAGAGCATGACAGGAAGGATGGGAGGCTGAGAGGCCACCTCATGCAATTCCCACCCTGGACAGAGGAGAAAACGAAGGCTCACAGAGGGGCAGAGGCTGGGGTGTGGTCCCAGAGCACGTCACTGGCAGAGCAAAAGGCAGGACTTTCTGCCTCACGGGTCTACACAAGAACCCAGCCTACCCCGGCCTGGCGCTCATGCTTGTGGTTCTATGGGACGGTCTCAGTGGATGGTGGGAGCACTCAGGAAATGCACATTCTCACCCCGTTTCCCACTTACAGAGATGTCAGGGACATTACGGAAGAAGCCAGAGAAGTCTCAGGTTCCTTGTTGCCATGGACGAAGGGGAAAGAAAAAGTCCCAGCACGACCGTGTACATTATCTTAGGCCTACGGGCCAGGGTTTGGGAAACGTCAGACCCGGATGTAAAGATATCAGGCACTGAGAAAGAAAATGTCATTCATTCATCCACCCACCTGCCCATCTGTCTATCTGTCTGTCTGTCCAACCATCCATCCTTGCATCCTTCCATCCATCCTTCCATCCATCAACGCATCCAATCATTCATTCAGCAAACACTTACCAAGTGCCCCTTTGTGCTGGGCACTGTGCTGGACCCTGGGAGTCAATGTCAGTGGGCACCACAGTCACCGCTATGCTCCCCATGGACTGAGTGCTAACTTTGAGCTCAGCTCAGCTGCGCTCGGATCCTCGGAGAAGTAGACACCAAAATGAGACAGGACCTTCAGGTGGTCTCTCAAGGGCAACCGTCTGGGAGAGCAAATGGGGAGGGGGTCGGAGGAGCCGTCCAATCACGATGCCGGCCAGTCTGTGCCCCGTGAAGGAGAGGGAGAAGGAAGGAAGTTTGAGGAGGAAGAGTCTCGGACCGCAAGTGTGGATTTAAGGAAGGCTCGGCAAGGCCATGGGGCGTCCCTGAGCCAAGGTCATCCATCTGTAGAATCCGGTGCCTCCCAGGAACCCACCTGCCTTAGTGTCCCTGCCGTGCTCGGTGCCGGGCCAGAAGCAGCCCAAGGGGGGTGTGGCCTGGGGCCAACCTGGTGATGGGTTTCAAGGGCAGCAACTGGCGCCCTTGTCACTTCTTCTCCCATAGTCGGGGGTCTGGGTGACACATCTTCATGGCCAGCAGAGCATCGTTTCATTCATTCGCCAAACCATCCTATGAAGTAACAGCTTAAATCAACACAGTTGGAATGCATAAGGCTGTCCTATAGACAACTATGTCCCATGGTCATTTTAAGGCAGAGCAGCACCAGGGCTGGCTAATTAATGCCATGAAGGCCATCTAGTCAAGGATGTAGCCTCCTTCCACCTTCTTGCTCTACTGTCTTGAGCCATCTGATTGGCTCTTTGCATGGGTGTCACATGACTTCAGCAGTTGCAGTTCCTCCAATAAGATCTAACAGTGTCTGGGACACAGGAGGGGCTGTCCTCCTGTGTCTGTTTCCTAGAGGCCCTCGAAACGCACCTCCTCAAAGGTCACTGTGCAGAATTGGCTCAGGGACTTTTTCCTAAAAGGGTCACCAGCAAGGAGAATGGGATCTTCATATTAGGCTTTAGTCTAACCAGGACTCTGCTGGGGCCGGCCTGTCTGGAAGCATGGGGTCCCTTTGAAGGTGATTCAGGGTTTTCTCAGCAAAATGGAAAAGGGAACAAACGGGTATTAGACAAGGAACCCTGACTTGGGGTGCTCTCGGAGCCAACAGTGGTGGAAGGGACGAGAAGGAAGCAAGCTGGGCAGAGAAAGAAGCTGGGCTATGATGCAGCCTTAAGGAAGGAAGGTTTTAGCTGACCCCACACAAACTTTGTATTAATTGCAAACTTAGCTGAGTGAAGTAGCACAGATTTAGAATGTCACCTTTTCTTCAGGTCAGGAGTCCATCCCTTGTCCTCTGATTCAGGGTCTCAGGCTGCGATCGTGCTGCTGAACATGGCTGGGGTCTCACCCCAAGGCCCAGTCGGGGAAGGACCTATCTCTAAGCCCACGGAGCTGTTGGCAGGATTCCGTTTCTTGCAGGTTGTAGGACTGATGGCCTCAGTGTCTTATTGACTGTTGGCAAGAGGCCACCTTTGTGGTTCTGGGCCCGGTGGGCCTCCCTAACACAGCCATTTGCTTCATCCAAGGCATCAAGGGAGAGAGTCTCCCTTGATGAGAGAGAGAGACATTACGATCTTATGTGATGCGATCGCAGAAGTGGCAATCAGTCACCTTTGCCATGCTTAACTATTAGAAGCGAGGCACAGGTGCTCCCCTCTTTCATGGGGACGGGATGACAGAAGGACGTGCAAACCAAGAGGCAGGGACAACTGGAGACCGTCTTAGTGTCTGAAGCTGGGATGGGGATTCAGAGTGGTCCCAAGCTGGGTCACGAGGCTGAAGCCTTGACGCCCTCCCAGAGACCTGTCCCTGGATGGGGGCGGCCCCAGGAAAGGGCGTGGCCTCGGAGGAGGGGCTTTTGCTGATGAGGCAATTTCTGAGGGCCATCTGCTGACACTCTTTCCAGTGCGGAGTCAATCAGTCCGTCCTGAGCCGGGGGGACCTAGGGGCCACCGTCACGACAGGAGCAGACGACAGGAATGGGCACACACCTGATCCCTATTTACAGATGAGGAACTGAAAGCCCGCTTGTTTTTGGGTAATTAAATCTCAACCCAACCCAAGCCCGCCTGACTCCAGAGCCCACGTGCTTAACCCTTGCTTGAGGATTCTCCGGTGGAATTTAAAGTCTAACTGCAGGGCAGACGGATGGCCTGGTTTGCAACACACTAAGTGTATTCCCAACGGTGGGTGGCACCTTGCCGCCGGACGTGCGTGCTGCTGACCACAGCCGCGGCGACCTTTCCGGGTAAAGCCGGGCTGTGGAAGGCGGTACGAAAGTGGGTTGCAGCCGCATCTCACAAGCCGATAACTCTTCTGTTTGTTTTTTTTAAATTTTTATTTATTTATTTCTAGAGAGGGAAGGGGGGGAGAGAGAGAGAGAGAGAGAGAGAGAGAGAGAGAGAGAGAGAGAGAGAGAGAGAAACATCAATGTGCGGTTGCTGGGGGTTATGGCCTGCAACCCAGGAATGTACCCTGGCTGGGAATCGAACCTGGGACACTTTGGTTCCCAGCCCGTGCTCAATCCACTGAGCTACGCCAGCCAGGGCACTTTTCTGGTTCTAATCATACCGGTCAGGGTGGGCTAGGCCACGCCACAGCGGCAAACCCCCCAAACGCAGTGACCTCACGCTCTCCCTTTCAACACAGTCTCGTGCGAGTTTGGGCGGCAGCATCCTTGGCCGCTCTCTTCCAGGTGGCGACTCAGTGCTCCCGGCTCCCTTCATCTTAAACCCACAGCCTCCCCGGGTCGGCGAGGAAAGGGCAGGTACAGGTGGCGCTCGGGGAGTCTCAGGGCAGGCAGAACGTGGCAGCAGCGGACCTACCATCCCCTCCCAGGGGCCGGGACCTGCTCCCGCGTCCTCAGCCTCCCCAGGGAGTTCTGGGAAACGAAGGATTGAAAGGGAATGTCTCGAACATGCAGCGGCATCTCTGCCACACCCACCGATGCACCCCAAACGGGGCGGACGGCGTGGAATGATCACTCGAGCCCTAACTAATAGGCGCAGTTGGGTTAGGAAGACCCAATGCTTTCCCCTTTAAGCCTGGGCTTTGGGGTTGCAATCCTTCCCGCGGGTTTTGCAGGGAGAAGAGGCAAACGGGCCGGATTCCCTAGGCCTCGGGGGGCGCTGATGAGCACCACCGGCCCGTGCCTCCCGAGTCCCCCGGACCCTCTCCCGGCTCTCCTGGAGCTCTCTGCAGTCTGGATCCTGGGGGTCTCGGGCCTGACGCGAGAGACCCCAAGAAGGGAGAGAAGCGATCTGGGTTTAAACTGTTCCCAGACGAGGGGGCTCTTAGAAGCGCCTAAGCCTCGAGGGGAGAGACACTTGTCTTGAGACACTGTCTGAGTCCACACCTGGAAGAGATTGATTGAGAGACAGTTAATATGGCTGCGTGATTTATGAGGAGGAGATATTGTAGCCAAGGTGCGCGGGGCAGGGGGGGGCGGGCGGGGTGAGCACAGGCGATGTTAGGTACTCACTGCTGGGTCAGGAAACACTTGATAAGGTTCCACCGTGGAGGAGCTCACGGCTGAGGGAGGCGGGGGAAGGGCCAGACAGCCGGTGTCGGGGGAGCGCTCTCGCTCCAAATCCAGCTGCAGAAGGGGCTGGGGGCTGCGGAGAGCTTCTCCCCGTGGGCGCTGGTTTCAGCGGGACCCGGGGCTCTGCCTCGCTCCCTCCCACTCACCGCGTGGAGTCTCCCCATCCCTCAGGAGCCCTCCGCGCTGGCTGGCATCCACCGCTTCAGCTCACGTCCCTCCAGCATCCGCTTGGCGCCAAGTGCTTCATGCACACACGTGTCTGAGAGCAGACGTCTCTGGGGGACGGGTGTTCTTCCAGCTCGCCGCTCTGGGAACCTCGCTCGCTTTCCTTGAATCCACGAGAACGTTCTCTTCCAGGAGCTTAGCCCATCCGGGTGTCCTTCCGGACATGGTGGTGACCTCTTGTGGATTTCAGATTCACTGTCTGTACCTCAAGGTCTCATCGGTGAAGTGGGGATGAGTAAGTCTTCTTTCCTTGTCTCCTTGTAAGGAGGCAAGCATAACCCCAATTTAATGTTTCCTATCAAGCCCAACACACACGGGTTTGAGCCCTGGCTTCACTCCCAACTCCCTGTGCAGCCTTGGGCAAGTCGCTTAACCGCTCTGAGAGAGTCTCAACTTACTCAACAGCGAACTAAGGGATAGCTACCTTTCAGTGTCGTGCATAATTAAAATGGTGCTACAGTAAGAGGCTTACCTCTGGGGCAGCTACATAGCATGGACTCAACACACGAGACATAAAATAGTAACTGTGGATAATACTAACAGTAAGGAAGGATAAAGGGCATGCACCCAACAGTTTCTGCAAACATAAGCAACTGTTACCACTGACCGCACAGGCAAAGATCGCGCCCAGCTCTGTCAAGCAGAGGGGTTCTAGAACCCTTACAAACCCTTGTAACACTTCCTTCAGCAGCTTTTCACACATCTTGGCCAACCGCCCGCCCACCAGTTGGAGAACTGAGCCTGAATAAATAAATCCACATTTAGTTTCTATTGTCTGGAGGCTATTCCTCTGGAAAGCTCCACTGTGTGTATCCCCACAGGTCAGTAGAGGAGACGTTTAAGTGCAAAAAAAGCTGGATAAAGCACAGCCTGAGAAGGGCCCCCGACGGAGTCCGTGCAGTTGGGGACGGAGGTGGACCCTGAAAAGGGTGATTAGAAAATCACTTTCGGGAGGGATCCAGGGAGGGAGGCTGTGACATTAGCACTAGGCTTGCGAGGGTCATAGTAGTTTGGCAGGCGCTGTTGAAGGTTTGTGCTTACTGAAACTTTTCTGTCAGTGGATGGGCAGAAGGCCTCTGACGTTTCTCGGCTGGCGGCATCATCTCTGTACCTTCAGGGCGGACCACAGGCTCCCGGAAAGCCAAAAGTGCTGGGAGGTGTGGGCGATGAGAAGGAGAAGTGGAGTGACGAGTGTTGTGAGCTGCTGGACTTCCTGTGCACCAACTCTTTGTAGTGGTTCCCCTGTGGTGTCTGCCCTCCCACATTCATTTCCTCTTTTCCAGGCAAGACTGCCTCAGTTTCCCTTTGGAGATCCACCTGTGCTCTGCTCCCACTGTGGTTGAAAGTCGAGTTGGCTGTATTTCTCTCTGGCTCCCAGGGTCCCAACACCGCCAATCAGAGAATTCCGTTTCCTAGCAAAATTCACAGTGATTCGTTTAGGGGTGGTCACGTGACTTTAAACCAGACCAATGAGATTCGGCCTTGGAACTTCTGCTGAGACTATTGGGAAAGAGAGGCTCTCCCTTTCTGCAGGTCTTGCAGGTGGGTGAAGAGAAGGCACGAGGCCACCATGGGCGCAGAGCTCATAGGGAAGAGACCAGAGCTGAGAAGAGAGACAAAGTTCCGATGGCATCAAATGCTCTGGCTTTTTAGATCTTGAGTTACGTTTCTCCCGTGTCACTGAAGCCACTTGGAACTGAGTTTCTGTTGCTTGCGATCACAGCGATTGTAAAACACACACACACACACACACACACACACACACACCCCAATTGCTCTGCGGATACTGAGTTTGCCTACACACACGTGCTTGGCTCTGAGGCTACCACAGGGCTGCAGGGTGAGTTCACTGCGGGGCTGACTCTGAGATGGAGATCAGGGTACAGTGCCTTTAATTGGCCCTTGGGACCAGCAGCTGCGGGAAGAGGGGGAAGGAAACAGTACTGGGCAGGGGGAGGAACTGAGCTGGGAGGGAAGTTGCAACCGGGCCGAAGCTAGCCCCACCGGGATGCTGGAACTCGGAGGCCCCCTGAGTTGTCCTGAGCTGGGAGAAGGAGGCCCGCATGGACCAGTTGTTCGGTGTGGGCTGCCCCTAGGAGGGGTGCAGCCTTGGAGGAAGGGCTTCCTCAGCCAAGGGCAAATTTTAGAAGGGCTGTCAGCTAAGAGCTATCAGAGGCCTCATTTGCAGAAGGTGAGGGAGCACATCTCTCCACCCTGAGGAGGGACCCGGGCAGCACAGCACGGCACATGCAAGAGTGTGCACCCTGCTCTCGGCCGCCCACTGTCCCCGGGAGGGGGGGTGTCTTTTTACTTTCACCCGCCCTGCAATCTCGGTCTTGCACATCCTGTAGATGTCTGCCGCTGTGAGCTGGATGCAGCTGGATGGAGGTAGAAAGAACCCCAGATGACACAGAGAGCCTACGTGTCAGACAAGAACTTGAGAATCTTGGGCCCCAGGAAAGGTGGGGTATTCCCAAAGAAAGAGATGGCAGCTGCACGGCGGCCTCATCGGGGCAGAACCCTTTCTCTGGCCGACTGAGCCCCTAGCGCTGGAACTGGCACACAGTAGGTGCTCAATCAATATGTGCATCCTTGACTGAGCCCTCTCCTGCACAGACTCACGTTTAACACTCGTAATGAACCTGTGCGGTGGCCAGGGTGGGGGGGTGGTTGCTGGGGTCCCTTTTTGGCAAATAATAAAAGAAAAGCTCACAGAGATAGTGGCAGGGTCAGGGTTTGAACCCCTCCGTCTGGGTGGCTGAGAAGCTGATGTTCGTGCTGCCCCGTCCTGGGAATGAATGCTCTTCGCAGCCCCTCCTCAAGGAGAGGAGCATGCGTCCGAGAATAAGGGTGTGAGAGCAGAGACAGAGACGGAGCGATCGCAGCCCAAGTTTCAGGGTCCGAGGAGAAGGGGGGTGAGGGGAGAAAAAGACAGGCCCAGACCAACGCCGTCATTTTTTAAAAAATTACTAGTTCAGCAAATATTAAAAAATAACACATGTAAAACGAAAACATTGAAAAACCATCCAATTATAAACATTAAAACATTTCTTAGTGATATCTTTAAAATAGTAAAATATCTATTAGTAATAATACATGTAAAACATTTCATAATACCTTGAAAACATTTGTATAATAGTAACAGCTATTAAAACACTTAGTAACAATACATTTAAAACGTGAACACGTTTAGTGACAATGATAATTATTCTCGTAATGACTGAGCTTGGCCTGGACTCCACACAGCTGTCTCATTTAATCCTCACATGGGTCCTCTGAGGGAAGTTCTATGGCGTTCCTTGTTTACTGATGAGGAAGCTGAGCCTCAGAGAGCACGGGTAAATTGTCAAAAATCACACACGAGCAAGTGGGATTTAAACCCAGGAAGTCTGAAGCCGCGGCCCTGCTCTACCCCAGGAAGAGATAAAAGCCAAGTGAAACAATGTTTCTCTTTTTTTTCCAGGAGCTCAGACTGGAGAGCGGACTGCCCAGCAGAGACAGAGGAAAGGGCTGGGTGGGGCTCTCCGCAGCTCACGCGGCTGCTGGCTGGTCTATTTTGCTTTGCCCTCACCAGCCCTCCCTCCTCTCAAACAGCTGAATGGAAACAGGTTCTCATCCATCCATCGCTCATCCAATCAGTTACTCATTTGTTGAATTCGTTCATTCAACAAGCCTTGCTTATACATCAAGGTCAAGCGTCGTGCTCGATTCTGGAAACACAGAAGTGAACGAATAGGAGATGCGGACAGACAAGGCATCTGCCTCCTGGGGCTTGTATCCCCATGAGAAGACGCCAGCAACAAGTCATCCAATAACTAACAAAGACGGCAGTGCCTCGTAGTGAACAGGCAATAAGCTGGGTGACGTCATTCAGCATACCTGGGCGGAGCCTACTCTAGGTCAGGTGGTCAGGGAGGGCTTCTCAGGGGAGGAGGCAACCGGGTTGAGATTTGATGGCTGGGAACAGAAGCGCCTGCAGGGAGGTCTGCTGGCTGTAGAACCGCCTGGGTGCCAGGTCTTCCTCGTGGGAGAGAAAGATGAACGAGTCAGGCTCACGGCCTCAAGGTGCGCAGGCCGAGGGCAGAGACTTTACCGAGCAGCCCAGGAGCACGGGGCACTGGGTCTGCCCAGCAGGGGCCCTGGGGAGCCCTCTCCAGCTGGGCGTTCGAGGCGCTGAGGTCCAGCTCTTCCAGAGGTCAGCTTGTGGCTTCCCAGGAGACCCTGGGGACGTCTCAGCTCCGGCGCGAAGGCTGCAGGCAGCCCATTCCCGCCCTCCACTGGGGCTAAGAGAATTAAGTCACCAGTCACTCAGCCCGGGGTCTCTCACAGAGGGACCCCCAAACCAGGCCAGACCCCAAGAGGGCTGCGATCCGCTTTCCCTAGCCTCGAGATAATGGAGGCAGCTGCTCTAAAACCTATTTGGCTCATCTGATTTTTACAGGGAAGCGAGCTTGCCCACAGCTCCGAGGGACAGGGAGGTCACGGGAAGGCGCAGATGGCGTATGATTGGTCTTGGGGCGAGGCTGGCGATCACGCACACCGAGTCCGGGTGACCGCCTGTTTGGGCTGCGGGGGCTGACAGTAACTAGGGTAATCTGATCTTATAATAAAAATAACAGGAAGAAAAGACAAACCTCATCCTGCCGCGTGTCACTCTATGGGTTTTTCTGATTGGATCCTTGATTGCTATGGAAACGGCCTCCAGGTGGTGGTTTGTTGGGGGTGATGAAGGCTTTTGGTTCCATCGCCCTGGGTTCAAATCCTGGCTCCATCTCCTCCTGCTTTATTACCTTGGTGAGGTTTATGCAACCTGCCTGAGCCTCAGTTTCCCCATCTGTGAAATGGGAACGACAGAGATGACTTACATCTGATTGAGTTTTTGGAGGTATGAATGAAGCCCCACTCAGCACAGTGCCCAGAACCTACTAAACCCTCTGTAACGGTGAGGTGTTGTTATCCCTAACATTGTTACTCACAGTAGTAACAGCCGTATTAGTAGTACTCATAGTTAGTAATAGTAGGTCATACCCTATTTCCAAACGAGGAAACTGAGGCACAGAGCCACAGGCAACTTGGTTTAGTCAAACCTTTTTATTTTCCAGGTCAGTCGTGGGCTTTGCAGGCCCACACAGTGGAGCCGTACATGTTTCCCCAGAAATAAACGGGGTGAAGCAGCCCCTTCTCCCAGGAAACAACTTCCTGGGCTAGGATAGGCAAGCGAGATATTCACGATGCAGGCTCAATAGAGGGGATATTGTCTGGGGTGGACCAAGAGGGCATATCTAAAATGCTCGCACTGCTTCTTGTTTTTTGAGTTTTTTTTGTTTGTTTGTTTTTGTTTTTGCTGGGCCTGTCTTTTTTCATACAGGAGGATCTTGTTGCCTGTTAGGGGCCACTGGGGTAATTCCAGGTGGTTGGGCAGCTCTGGGGAAACCCCAGGAGGATATTCCAGCGGGGAGGGTTTGGGGGAGGGGAGGCAGCCAGGCGAATGGCGGACTCCGGTGCGCAAGGAAAGGAGACAAAACCATAGAAGCTGAATGAAGCTTAGGGAGGGAGACCCGGGCGGACCTTCGGAGGACGTAGTAGGCCTAACAGAGCTCCTACTATGTGCTCCGTTCTCATCAGCACTTGATTCTAGTTTTCTCGTTTGATCCTTAAATCTTCCCGCAAGAAAGATACACATTTCCGACGTTCCGGATGAGCCAAGTGAGGACCAAGGGAATGAAGTCACCCTCCAGTGAGCGCTGGGTTCCCATTCGAGCCTGGCTGGCGGCTTGCAAAGGCCATTCCCGCCCCCTCTCCCCACGCTGCTATCCCATGGCCAAGCCGAGATCATGAAAGCGGACCATGGGGGTACACCCCGCAAGAAAGGAGGCCCGGCTCTGGGGGCGGGTGGGGGTGCGCGTTGAACTTCCCCTGAAGTATCGGTCTCCTTCTAGCCGAGACCAACGCGCGTGGGAGCAATTCCGGCGTTTGCCATGGCCATCCTTCTTCGCCAGGAGGCCAGAGGCTGGAGTCTGGGCTTGCCGCTCCCTCCTCCCACCACCCACACACAGCCACGCGTCACTGCCAAGGGTGGGGAAGCCTTTGAAGTCAGCAGTGACGCCGCTGTGGCAGGCGAAGGCGGCGGGGAACCGGGAAGGGGTGAACTCGGGGCCAGCAGATAAGCAACCCAAACACCCGCGAGCGCCCTCCGCGTCGCAGGATGGGGCATTTCTCGCCCGGGGTTGGCTTCCTCCGTCCAGTGTGCAGAGCGGTGAAGGAGGGTGTTCCCAGCGGCAGCTCAGCCAGCGATGAGCTCCGCAGTGGTTCCGTTTTCCCCAGAGTGAGAGCTGGGGGCTGTCTCGCCGCGGGACCCGGGACCCACCCACGGCTTCCTCTCTCTGGGTCTCCCCATTGGGAAACAACCGACCAGGGAGCCCCAGAGCGCCCTGCCAGGTGCATTTCGTGTGAATGTGCATTTGTCTCTTGCGCGTGTCCATGGCTCGTATCACGTACAAGCTATGTGACTCCCCCTCTGAAAAGGGTTAAAAAAAAAATAAAGCATTTTGGAATGAGTGAATTAAAAAAAAAAAAAGCCAGCCATTATCAAATAGATAGAGGACGCCAGCTCTGTTTTTGTTAATACTGCTCATCGCTCAGGTGGAGTTCCTCCAGGCTGACCCTGAGACAAGGACCTGAGCTCCGGTGATTTTCGGTTGCTTTGGCTTTGCTTTTGGGGGTGAGCCTGGGAAGCACCATCCGGGTGCAGAGAAAGCGGAAGGGGAAGCAGCCAGGAGAGGCTATGTGAGTGAGCAGGGTGCCCGCCCTGGGGAACGGAAGCTCCGCCCTGCGGGGACCTCCGAGACACCGACACAGACCAGGCCTCCAAGGTGTCGCACCCAGGGGGGGCGAGAAGCTGGAGTTCCCACCCTCCAGCTCCTGTTTGCCATTCTCTGAGGGCTAGTGCAGGGGGCCTCGTTCCCCAGACTGCTGGTCTACCCCGTGTGAGCCAAGGCCAGGGGAAGCTGTCAGGTGCAGGGGTGGGGGGGGGGCGGGGGCTGCACACGCGCATGCTCGGAAGCCCCCAGCATGCGTGGGAAGGTGTGTGCTGAGAGCATATGGGCGAACTCCCCATGGGATCCGCTACGCCCATAAATTCACGTTTCCTTGTTTCATCGCCGAGTGCGATTCCTGCTTCTGGGAGACACGGCTTTAAAGATGACAGCCTTGCTTTTCACAGTAAATTAGGAGCAGGGCTCATGTAATATTAATGATATAAGGATTTACATAAATGCTGCGGGCTTACAGGTGAGCCTCTGGGTTAGAGCATCATAAAACACTTCAGTGCCTGGGAAATAAATTCGCACGAATGTCTCGGCAGAACTAAAAGAAATGTGAAATTAAGGAACATGAAGGTCAAATGAGATTTGTATAGCTACCTTAAAAGGATTCGGATAGTTCAAGTCCTGCATCTGACACCTAGCTGTGTGACCTCCAAGACGTTGCCTAACCTCTGAACTTTAGATTTTGTTGTTTTTTTTTTACCTGTCAAATGATATCACATACAGCTATCATGGGGATTAAATGACGTAGTGCATATGGACAATAGTTGTGAATTATGTCACTCGTTTAGATTTTTTCCCTCCACCCTTGCCATGGTTTCCTATGTCAAGGATATATACTCCCTTATCCTGTGGATTTAAGGCTTGCCCATGTGGTCTACTCTGGCCAATGGATGTGAGCAGATGTGCTTCATCTGAGCAGAGGCTTCCAATGTGCTTGTACAGTTTTGGTTTGCTCTTTTGTACTCCTGCCCTGAACCACGAGAAGAGCATGACTTGGGCAGTTGATGAAGCTTGAACTTGGGCTCCAAAGTTGCAGACACATAGAGCAGCACTGCACGCAGTCCACAGCCTAAAGCAGAGGCACACCAGCTGATCACAGGCCAGTGCATAAGAATATTATTGTTGTGAGCCATTAAAATTTGGGCCTACTTGTTATGCAACATCATTGCAATAATAGCTGACTATTACACAATGCAAAACATTTGGCACAAGGTCTAATGCATGGCAGGTACTCAATAAATAGTTATTGTTATTGATATTATTATTACTATTGGGGAAAAAAGGGCTGTTAGCCAAATATGTTTGGGGCACATTGTATGTGATAACCCCTACATTCGCATATTAAAGGCTTTGAGAAGTCCTATAGTTAAAAAAAGGTAAACCTAGAAACTTTTTCTGTAATAAACACATACTTAGATGAAGCAACATGAAGTATGAGTTTGGGGAATAGCAACACAAAGGCCTTGCATTTAGGATGGGAAGCATTCCAGGTCAAAAATTGGTTATCTCCCGTCACTCGTCTGATGGGGTGTAAGAAGAGCATAGAAATAGAATCCAAAGCCTCCCACCCCCTACGGGTTGGACCAGCTGCCGACTTTTCAGCTCCCCGTTAGCCAATGCGCAGCCCTCTTCCTTCTCCCTGCCGCTCTCGGGCTGCGCACCTGCCAGCCACACAAACGCCTGCTGGGGAGGAGGGATCCTCTACGACATGACATTCAGAACTGTCATTTCTAAGAGTTTAACACACACGATCGCATGGCATTCTCCCGACGGCTCCACGAGGTCAGTGCTTCGTTGGCCACACTCTCCGGAGGAGGAAACGGAGGTTCAGAGAAGTTGAATGGAGTTGCCAAAGGCTACCCCGCTAACAGGGAGGGCACCAGTACTCAGCAACACACAGCCGTCTGAGGCTAACTGGCTGTAGGCTTTCAACTGCATTGCCTGTTGATAAGGAGGCTGGCAGAGGGGCAATTTTATTTTCCTTTTTTCCATCCCTGCCACATCAAAGGGCGTGGACAGCAGGGCGACTAAACATTCCAACTAACTGTGCGACTTTCTAGCACAACTACCTGGTGTGTGCTGTGACCTAGAAGAAGGGGGGCAGGAGGAAGACCAGCGTGAGGAGGAAGCTGTCAGGGGAACCACAGAACCAACAGTTTATCTGAGATGGATAGTGTTTTGCCCAAGGTCACCTGGACAACTACAGGCAACATGGAGACCAGAACCTGGGTCCTCTGACTCCCAACTCAGTAATTATTGGAGGCAGAGCAAATAACTCCTTATTCCTTTAATAAAAGTGGCCTATGAAGCCCTCCTTGCAGATGAGAGTGGTACATGAAGTAGATGTAAGCACAAGTCATGGGGTGGAGCTTCCAGAGAGCTCTGGCCCTTCTTTCTTTTCTTCCTCTTCCCGGTATGATGGCTGGAGCTCCAGCAGCCACCTATGATCATGAGGCTACCTTGGCAATGAAAGCTAGTGCTAAGGATGGTAGAGTTGAAAGACCCACGCAACCTGAGATACTGAGGGTATCATGTAGTCACCAAATCAGCCCAATGACCCCAGCCACCCCTGGTCATTTAACTCCAGGGGACACCATTCATGGTTTATGCTCTGTAGATCCATCCTGGAGTTGTGCAACATGGTGGTCCTGGCTACTTTTAAACTTTTTTTTTTTACAGAAGAGAAGATAAACCTCTATCTTGGTTATTGTATGTCTCTGACTAGCAGGTGAATCTAATCTGGGCTGACACATTATTTCACTAGGATTACGTGCCCAGTGTCTTTCTGGCTTCCTCCAGATCCGCTCCGCACTGTTCTCCACCCATGTGGCTGACCTGCATAGACCCTATCAATGGGTTTTTTCTCTCTGCCTCCAGCTGGATTCAGATGCTGGGAGGTGCTGGGAGGACACGTGAGGAATGGAGGGTAGTGAAGGTGGGCCTTCCTTGGCTTCTTCCTTCTGGGGCTGGCAGTGTCTTGACCACGAGTCTTGGCTTGTATCAGGAGCCCTCTCCTTCTCTCTCCTTCTTTCTGGGTTCGATGACATTCCCTGTCTTCGCTCCTTCAGGACGGGCGGGAGTAGCAGCTCCCCGGTGTCACTAGCCCCTGGGTGCTTCCCATCCCTTACTGGTGCCCTTAATCCTGCCTCCATCGTTACGAAGAGCGCCTTGATCAAACTGCCCTTTTCGCTCTCCCTCTCAGCTCTCCTCTCCAGAAAGACATCCCTGAGTCTCAGCTCTTCTCTCCCCTGTCGTCCCAGAACCGTGTTACTCCTACACACACTCAGATTTATCAGCAGCAGTATTTTAAAGACCACCATGCAGTGAGCATTTATCACATCCCAGGCACCATATTGTGTGCCTTATGTACATTGCTGTCTTGAATCCCCACAACAGCCCAGTGAAGGAGGTCTTCTGCCCATTCTACAGACGAGGAAAGCAAGTTCTCACAGGCCAAATGACTTGCCCAAGGCCACACAGCTCGGGAATTGGTAGAGCTGGGCTTTGAACCCCAGGCTGTTGTCTGACTCTGATGGTTAAGAGTCAGCACAGCTAAGCAGGAGGCTGTCTTGTCTCTGGTTTGAATGGAACTATGACCACGGCCACAGTTGTCATGGTGAGCTCTGCCTGCGTACATTAGGGCACTCCAGAAGAGGGTGTCAGATGTTCGAGTGTGCGTAGGGGACCAAGAGCATCTCCTGAGTGTACATGGGACATCCGGCATCTCTGTTACCCCAGGTGTGAGGGGTTGAGTGCACTGAGGTTTGGAAGCCAGTGGTCTCAGGAACATACATGGGAGAAACCCCTCAATGTTCGGCATCCTCATCCGTCTTGTATCTTCCTTATTACCTGTGGCTGAAGGGGTCCCTGTCATTGTCTTGCACTCGACCAGCATGCGGGCGGTTTGCCGGTCCCCGGCATTGCACCCGCTTCTGCCAACCTGTCTTGGAAGAGATCGCCCCAAGCCAAGCTTGCTGAATGCCTTTCATTTAGCCTCTGCTTAGTGGTGCCAGGCAGTTTGGACACATCCCCAAAGAGAGGGCTCCTGGTCTCCATAGTTTGAAACAGGATTGCCGGGCAATTCCATAAATCTGCTTCGGAAAGGCCCGGCGACTTTTTTGGAGGTAAAAAAGCTAACAAAACTAATCCCTCGCTGTTCCTTGAAGTGGACTGAGATGGAAATAAAATCTTTCCACAAAGTGAGCTTTGGCCCCACTCCCCCACGTCGGGTCCAAGAACGGCTTTCAGAGAGCGTGTGAGCAAGCGCCTCGGCCGCGGCTCGGGGAGGCAGGCCCGCCGCCGAGGTGGAGGGGGCTGGTCACCGGGGAAACGTGCTCCTGAGCTGGGCTGCACAAACATTGCTTTTCAACTCCGAGGGTAGGAGCAACTGTTAGAGAATTCATCAAACTCTAGACAGGAAAAGGGCTTGGTTCCTGCTCCCTGGCACTGCCCGGAGCTCTGAGTGGAGCTGAGTTGCCTCCAGTTATTTGGGATGCAGCCGAAGCTAGGTCTTGGTTACCAGCAGGCCCACTGGACTTCACGGGAGTGGGAAGGGGAGCAGTGGCCAGGCCATCGACCCAGGCTGAAGGTGGTAAGGGGGCCGCATGGAGACTTCCTGGAGGAGGGCAGGATTGCGGTGCGCCACGGCAGAGCACGCCTCTTTCTTTCTCTATCTGGTTTTGTCCCTTTGGCCACCAAGTTGGAAGCCAGGAAGGACGTGAAGGGAGGCAGGTCAGAGAGAGGGACCTCTCATGCCTGGTTCTCTCAAATCCATTTCCTGTCCTTCCTCGGTTCTCTTTGGTATGGGGGAGGGCAGAGTACTGCAAACTACAATTCCCAGCATCCTTTGGGAGCCTCCAGTGGGAGGAGGGAGTGAAGGGTGGGTGGATTGAAGGATGATGAGAAAGGCTAAGGTCATTCTCTCACACTCCCCAGTCCCTTGTAGTTGAGGGGCCTCTCCAGGTACGGCGGTGACTCTGGCCGTGGCTGTGTTTCTTACGTGGTTCCAGCTTTCTCTGTGTCCCTCCAGGGTCCCCACTCCCACTGGACAGCCCTTGTTCCTGGCTTCTGGTGACCTATATTTAAATGCTTTCTCTGGAACTCCCTGGTTGGGTGGCTTTGCCTTCTAGATGAGAGATGGACCAATAAGTGTTAAGACTCTGCAGCTGCAACTTGAATAGGAGCAAGAGACTCTTCAGCAGAAAAATGAATAAGCATTTACAGACCCTCTATAAAGTAGTGACTCAGGCTCAATGACAGGGATGCAGGTTATTCTGATGACTTGAAAAAGCAAACAAACAAAAAAGCCCCAAACAAAGCAACAGACCATAACAAATAGAAAGTAAGACACTCTCAGTATCTAGGTAGCAAGAACTAATAGACAGTCTCCTTAGCATACGACTTTTGAGGTGAATCGGCTCCAGCTGCCCCTTGTGTGTGTTTCGTGGCCCTGATGGTCCATTTCTTAGCAGGTAGAGGCTCTCGTGGCCTTTATCTTGGGTCCCATGGCTACTGGCTGACCAGGGCACAGGGCACCTTGACTGACAAGTCCACACAAACTGAAAACAACTGGGGGATGAACCTGTATTCATTAGGGAGCAGCGTAATCTGGGGGTGGGGGTGGGGGACACACACATTAAGCCCATAGCAGTCTTCTTACTTAACGAATTTAATCATGAGGGTGTCCCCCATGACACTGCAAACCCCAGTGGCCTGACCATAGTAGGTGCTTTTCGTGGGCTGTGTTCATTTGAACGCCTATCATCTTCTTCAGATATTCCTTGGAATGACGTCTGTGCTTAGACTGCTGGTTTACCTCCAGTGTCTGTCCTCTCCTTCTGCACTATGGAAACGAACAGTCCGTAAGAAATCAGTAGTCACAGCAGACGGAGAGAACAGAAGAGCAGGGTAAGAAAGCAGAGAATGACAAGGTGCAGTCAAAAGCAGTGTCTCGAAGAAGGTGAATTTGAGCACAGACCTGAAGGAGTTAAGTCAGTGAGCCTTATCTGGCTCACTGGGGCGGGCATCTGGAGCCGAGTATATCTGGTAGCCGCAACCTCCAAAGCCAGCAAAGCCAGTGCAAAGGCCCTGGGGCAGGAGCCCGATCTGCACGCCAGAGGAGCAGCAGAGGCCGGCCGGCCCAGAGAAGAACGAAGGAGCGTGAGAATGGTGAGAGCCGTGGGGAGGTCAGCACAAAGCAGCTCCTGCGGAGGCTGAGGGCTGTGGTTAGGACTCCCGATTTCGCTCTGAGTGAGTGGGGACCCACTGGAGGTTTTCAGCAGAAGAAAAATGGAGCCGCACACATTTTAGGTCTGATCACAGACTGCTCCACGGAGGACAGACTGGTGGGGAATGAGACAAGATCATTACTCTGTACAGTCTGCTGGCCCCACGCGTCAGCCAGAGGAAGAGTGGATGTCAGAAAGTAAAAGAACGAATGGAAGGGTTGAAAGTGAAGGGTTTAAGTAAGCGTTTAGACGAGACTGGAAGGGCTGCTGGAGGCCCATATATGATTCATTGCCAAACGTGGGGAACAGACAGGATTTGCTCTGGGAAACCTGGGGTGGGAGCAAATACTTGAACCTGGGGAGAGAAGGGAAAGTGTTATAAAGGAGACGGGGTTTGAGCTGGGCTGGAAGGATGGCGTGGACAAACGCAAACCTAGGCCACTGCAGGGATTCGTAAACAGAGGAAAAGCTTAGGTCAGACAGGCCTACCAGTACATTTGGACCAACCAGGATTATTAATACATCCAGCTGTGGGGGAGTGATGGATGGCTCTTGACTCTATTAGCACTGGCTGGGTCTCTGTGTCTTCCTCCAAAGGCTCTGAATTCCAGCCCCTCATGCTGGCAGAGTCGGGGCTTCTAAATGAAGAGTTAGTGGGTGAGGCAGAGGGGTCTACAGCGATGAGTAAAACACATAAGCCCACTCCTCAAGGGGCTTACGGACAAGGGGGAGTGCAAGATGTTAAGTGAAAAAGGAAAAAAATGCATCGTTACAAATATTAGTAAATGTTATGATGGAAAACATCAGAGTTGGGAAGAAGAGGGAGGGAAGACCTCCCGGGGGGAAAGTGACATTTGGGTGGAGACCTGGGAAGGAGTCTCAGGTTTTGAGCAAAATTGGAGGGAAAAGCATTGGTGGCCGAGGGAATAGTAGAGGCTAAGCGTTCAGGGCAAGAAAGGACTCAAGAAAATGCAAGAAAGTATGGTGGGAACAGAGCGTTCAAAAAGCATCGTGCACAGTGAAGATTCTCCGGTTATTCTTTTTTTTTTTAAAAATTTATTTATTTGGAGGAAAGGCGGAGGACGATGCCCAGGCGGGGGCATGGAGTTTCTGGGTATTTTATTGCAAAAAAAAACAAAAATTCCTTGTTGTATGTGGAATAACGTGGGGAGGGGTGTGCGCATGGCCGAGCGTCGGTCCCTGAATGAATGCACTTTGTCCAGTGTCCTTTCATGATGATGCTGTCAAGACGCCGCGGGAACTGCACTCTTGTTTCGGTCAATTAGCCCGTGGCGAAACTGGCTTCAGGATGCTCCTTGCACCACGGTTCCAAGAACCTATCAACGGCGTTAGGAGAGAACTCACTATATTCTCATCAAGAAGGAATCATTTCCCAGCCCGACAAAGTCATGAACACTCACTTCAAGACGTTCTTTTGCCAAGCGCTGGGTTCTGCCTTCCCGGCTCGAAGGCTCAACTTGTCTGCTGCGAGGAGCGTTTGGTCCCCGAGGCTTTGGTGGTCTGGAGCGTCTGCCGAACCGCTACTGCGCCCGTGGATGTCAGTGAGCGAGGAGTCTTCTCCGGAGGCAAAGGGGCTGCCCCGAGAGCCTTGTCCAGGTCGCCGAGAAACCCACCCCACCCGCTCACGAAAACCCAGAAAAGAAGCCTGCTGGCAGGGCAGGCGTCGTCAGGGCCTTGCCTAAAAGTCGTTTAAAAACCATTTATTCCGAGGACCCAGAAAAGATTCCAGCTGAGCCCGGTTTCGTTCCAAAGCCGTGTCGTGTTCCAGAGGAGTTTAATTCCTGTGATTCAGATCCATTTGCACCCAACTCATCAGAAAGGGTTGGCCGGGGTTCCAGATCCACACACACACAACATCACTCGCTACCCGAGAAACCTCACGATCCTCGCCGCCTCACCAGCCGGCAGAGCTGCGCCGGTCCTGAACGGCATCCAGCAGGAGTGTGGAGCCCGGCAGGCAGGAGCCTTACGTCACTCCTTGGCAGCTGCATTCTTCATTATTATTATTTTTTAATTTAGTTTCCACTTCCAGGGAAGGACTGGTCCCTGGACAGTATTTGAAAGAGGTTCTTCTCCACCTCGCCATTCTCTGTGACAAGGATGACCACTCATTCATTCATCGGGCATTTAGGGAGTGCTTGCCATGTCCCGAGCCCTGAGCTAGAACTGGGGACAACACGCAGCGCGGGGATGACTAACGCCCGGCCCTCTGTGGCATTTGCAGTCCGGTGAGGGAGACAGACGGTGACCCGTAATGACTCATAAATCACTCCGATTGCAAATGCAATTTCCCAACACTCCACAACTGTCCAATGAGTATCTGTGCGTGCTGGACATCCTCTAAGCACTGGAGATACGGCAGCGAGCAAAAATAAAGTGGAGGTATTAATAGTAGTATGGTTGGAATGAGATAACACGCAACACCCTTAGCTCGGGGACTGTTGTTATGAGTCTGGCTGCTTTGCTCTAAATCTTCAATGGCTCCCCAGGGCTTAGATGGTAATAATGTTCCATCTCTTTGGGCTACAAACAGCTGGGCTCTGCCTCTTTTTCAAATCAACCCAGTCCTGGTGTTACCACTCACCAGCTGTGCCACTGTGGGTTAAGTCACGAGTACTTCTCTGAGCCTCAGTTGCTTCTTCTGCAGAATGGGAATAATGACGGTATTTATCGCAAAGGATTGTGGGGATGACAAGAATTGTGCCTGGCGCAGGAGCAAATACTCAGCGAATGTTGGCTGATATTATTGTGAAAATTATTCTCTTAAAATGTATTGCTACTTGTGGCGGAGAGCCTTCATGGTTTGATTTTTCCATTTCAGAATACTAATAGATTCTTTAGCCAGATGCATGGTTACAAAGCCTAAAAAATTACATTTCCCAGACTCCTTTGCAGTTCAAAGGGGCCATGTGACTAAGTGCTGGCTAAGGGGGCTACCAGCAGAAGTGATCTGTGTGGTTCTCACCCTGCCCCCTTCAACAGGAGGGATGTGCCTTAATTTGGCGCCTCCTGGGTGCTATGCCTGGTTTGGGCTCTCTGGATCCAGAAAAGAAGAACATGGTCCTTGTTTTCAAGGAGCTCTCAACCCTTCACTGTTTCGTGCAGTGGTCCTACTATGTGCCAGCTCACTGGACTAGGTTCTGGGCATTCAGTAGGGGACAGAACGGAGACGGTCCCTGGCCTCTTGGAACTTACATTCCAGCTGGGGGGAGGGGCAGAACACAAGCACGTAAACCCGTAACAGGGCGAGGTGGCATGTCGCAGTGATGTAACATGAGGTGAAGGGGCATGCAAGTCTAGAGATGACCGGAGGAGGCCTCTCTGAGGCCTCAGGGATTTGGACCGGGGAGTGAGAAGCCCAGTAGCACTTTGGAACTATAAGAGTTACGCATTGGTCAGGCTCGAAAACACAGAAAAACTCCACAAAGATACAGGGGAACTATTTCCACCTCTGATAAGGAGTAAGAACGTAGCAACTCATTCCGTTTGCGGACAAGAGGGGTGGGCGGGAGCCGGCGGAGTCCGGAGCGGGCGTGGTCATTCATGCCGGGCCAATGAGTGACCAGCGGTCTGGGGACAGGCAGACCGGCCTCTGCTATGGAGGGATCAGGCCAGTGGGAGGAGAGAGGCAGGATCCGAATCCCGGACGAAGAGAGGATGTTGCACGAAGCCCACCGGATTTCCCTTTTGGGTGGCAGAGAGAACGTGCGTGGCTATCTGTCGGTTCGAAAGAAAGACGTCGCAGCGTTTGCTAGAGAAGGGAGTGGGAAGGCAGCGAGCGCTGTTTCTGAGCTCCCCGCCCATCTGGGCAAAATCCAGACAGATGTAGAGAAAAACCACACAGTCCCTCTCGGTGGGCTGTTTGGCAAGACTGCAGGACGTGAGTTTTCTTAGAAACGGTGCCTGAAAAAGAAATGAAACGCTGCTTGGGGCGAACTGGGCTGACCAGCGGTTGGGCGGAGCTCAGCTGCGGGCTGGGTGCTGTCTTCCCGCCCTCCAGGCTGCGGCCAGTCTGTGCCCTCTGCCTGGGGCACTGTTTCTGTGTCTTTGTTTCTTTGTTTTTGAACCTGGACATTTACTGATACTTACCTCATCATGTCTCCCGACCAGGCATTTTCTAAGGGCTTTCTAAAATATAAACTACCTTCTAAAAAAACTTCCCCAAGCCTTCCAGTGAAGGGTGGGGACTGTCATTACCCCGGCTACACTAGAGGAAAAGCCAGAGGAACCCATCCCATCTATACCGCTCAGCTGGTGGGTAGCAGAGGTGGGATTTGAACCCAGGCGGCCCACCTTCAAGGTCTATGCCCTTAAAGATCACCACACCGTGCATGTCTCATTACAGGCTCCGCTCATTTTCCTGGCCACAGACGCCGTCTCAGCCTTGGGAGCCAGGGGATCCGGTCCTCTTCTGATCTCTTTAGCGCTGCTTAATTGCCCTCTTGCGGGTGTGAGAGAGTCACAGAGGGGCCTGTTCAGGCTTCCCTTTGACAAAGAAAGAGCTTCCTGTTCAGGGGTGAGCGGTGCGGCAGCCCACAGACCCCAGCTGCGGCATCTCCGAGATGCGCTGGGGTTTCCGGCTGAGGTCACACCCTCAGGCCCTGGGCCTGGCTGTTGAGGTCAGCGGTCTGCGCTCTGGGGCGCCCCACATAGTGACCGGGACTCTGGGATTTGAGGCACAGTCCGGGGCTCCCCTGGCCGGCTGCTTTCTTCTTCCCCTTCTTTCCAGCCTCACGCACAAAGGGCCTTGTCCACACGCCTGTGGTGTCTTCAATCTCAGACTCCGTGCCTGGCAGGTGCTGTGTATTTCCGGTGGGCTGCTATTTTGAAAACGCAAAGTGAAGCCTTTTTTTGGTATTTTGATGTTTGCTGTTGTGCTTGGGGTTGTGGCTGCTCCCTGCTCCTACCCCTTGTTTAACGGTTCCTTGAACTCATTGCTTCAGGGGGAAAGTGGAGTCAGTAGACAACGAAGGGAAATGCAGTATCGCCCTGGCTCTTGAAATTCAAAATCCTTTACCTTTTAATGGGAAACTTGGACCACAGATGGTATATTTGGTTGTTATGATGAGTAAGGGTGAGCTTCCATTCCCTGAGTTAGACAGGGACACCCCAGCTGGGAGGGAGGGGAAAAGGGAAGAGGATTTGAGGAGGAAAAGAGAGAAGGGGCTGTGGGGAGAGGACCCAGCTGGAAGAGGCTGAACAGACAGGAGGGGCTGGATCAGCCTCTTCCTGAAGGCACATCCACAAGCCAGGTGGAGTGAAATTGCCCAGTGTCCACTCCAATAAGTGCTGGGGGTCCCGTCAGCTGTCCTTCTTGGTGACGTCCAGCTAGGACCTCCTTTCAACTGGTCCTAGAGCGCAAGAAAAAAAAAGAGAGCATGCCACATGCTGAACATCCAGTCTGTGGGGCCCTGAAGGTCACAGTGTGACTTTTTCCTCTGAGCAGCTCCTCCTTCCATTGTCTCCGACGCTCATAACTTGGAAGGGGATGGAAATGGAGGGCGGGGTTCTGAATGTTGCCGAGATGGGTGCTGCACCTGGGTGAGGCTGAGCAGAGCACCCTCAAGCTGGCTGCTGAGCTGGGGCGGGTGCAAGAGGATGCTCTGGTGTCTGAGCTTCTGGCTTTCTTTAGGCCTTGGCTCAAATGTCGCTCTTCAGAAACGTCTCCTCTGGCTTTGGATGAAAATCCTTTATCCCGGCTTACGAGTCCCTTTCCCCCCTTTTGTCACCACCAGAAATTGTCTTCCATGTTTATTTACCTAGTTGGCATCTCTCCTGCCCAGAAGGGGCTCCCCACGACTGTAGGACCAGGGGGCTGGCTGTTCATGGTGCCCCGCCCGATGCCCGGTCCAGGGCGAGCCCCATTCCCACCCTGAAGAAGGCGTTCACTGCCCCGGAAGGAATAGACTGGTCCTCCTTGTCTTCAGAATACAATCCAGACAGGCAGTGCATCACTGCAGACCTTTGATGGGCGAGTGAATGAATGGCTCTCCGCGGAGGGGGTGAAATGGAAGGGTGGGAGTAACCGATGCAGCGCTGGTTGGGGTCTCACCGGCCATGGGAACGGGGCGGAGGCCAGCTCAGCGGGAACCAGGGCCCGCGTCGGCGAATTCGAGACACAGAAATGGTCCCGGTGGACGCCCCTTGCTTGAGGGAAGCGGTGATTCGCCCATCCATCCGCCCGCTGCGCTCCCGCGCCGCCGCGGTGGACCTCGGCCAAGTTTGAAGGTACAGCCTCCCCTCCGCTGACTTTCACTTCAATGGGATAAAACTCGTGATTGTTTAACTCCCTTCACGGGCTTTAAACGCGGCTCTGCCAGAGCCACAAATCATTCAAGGGCTCTCTTGAAGGGGGGACGCCACTGGCCCGCTTTCTGCGTGAGTCCTCCGTGGGCAGTAAATCAGTCTCCTCGGCTCACTCCCCCCTCGGAGCCAGAGCTGGGAGCTGCGTCTCAGCGTCTCAGCGTCAAGGAGCAGGCGAGGGGCTCTCCGGAGGGGTGGGTCTTCGCTGCCCAGGGTCGGGGGAGGGGGCTGTTCGGGGCACCCTGATGGAGACCGTCTTCTCCATCAGGTTCCAACACCCAGGGGTACCCCCAGTCCCAGTGGTTGGTCAAGCGCAGGGAAGAGAGGCCAGTCAGAAGGTGGGGGCTGGTCTCCCTGGCAGGCTGGGGAAGGACAAACAGCCTAAGAACAGTAGAGGTGACATAATGAATGAGCGTTCTGGGGACCTTAATGAAAATACACTTGGAACTCCATGCCTGAAGTAATCCATGTTTTAAAAATAAAAATGAAAGGAGGCAGACAAGCCAAAAGAAACAAAACATACACACGCATAATCCCTCTACCCAGACGGAACATTATTAACATGTGGTTTCGCTTTCCAATAATTTTATGCATAACTATGGATTCTTTTGATTCGGACGGAGCCGCACAGTGCGAGCTGTTGTAGGGTTCGTCCTTCTCACTTAGCGTTGTGTCGGGACACGTCTCCTCAGAAATAAATGTGCAACAACCTCACCGTTTCTGATCGTTACGTAAGATTCCAATGTATGGATGGCGTGTGATTAAACAGTCACTTAACCGAGTTACCATTGTTGACATTTAGGCCATTTCCAATTTTTTTTTTCTTGCGCTCATGAATAACACGGCTGTGAGCACCCTGGTGTGTCCCTGTTTTCCTGTATTTCTGCGTGTTTCTTGACAATGAATCAATTGAAGTGGAATTGCTGGGTCAGTGGGTAGGCACATTGCTATGACTTCTTGATATATGTTGCCAAGAAGCCATTCTAGAAAGCTGGATCAGTTAAATTCTTACAAGAAATATGTAGGAGAAAAATGCCTTGATAGAAATTGCCCCAAAAGCAATATACGCGTGTGAAAAGGTGACCAGACAATACAGAAACGTGAAGCAGAAGCTGCTGCTTTGATTTCTCTTCCTAGGAAAGACCATGTTTTCTTTAAACAAGAAAGCAGCTGTTTTTTTAAAAAAGATTTTATTTATTTATTTTTAGAGAGGGAAGGGAGAGAGAGAGAAAGAGAAACATCAGTGTGCGGTTGCTGGGGGTCATGGCCTGCAAACCAGGCATGTACCCTGACTGGGAATCGAACCTGCGACGCTTTGGTTCGCAGCCCGTGCTCAATCCACTGAGCCACGCCATCCAGGGCTAAGACCATGTTTTTAGTGCACCGATACCAGATCCCGGTTTTCACTGAATCTCGATCTTGCCACCTGACTCCGCCCTCTTTAGAGGACTTGTTTTTGGACTCTGAGCTCCGGGAAGGCAGAGGCTCTATTGATTTTGTTCACTTTTGCATGCTAGTGCCCATTCCGGGGCCTGCCGCACCACGGCTGTCTGCTGCATAACAAATCACACACAAATTTAGCAGTCTGAAACAGCAAATGTCTATCTCATGCAGTTTCTGTGGGTCAGAAATCTGGGCGTCGCTTAGCTGGGGCGGGGTGGGGGGTCTGGCTCAGGGTCTCTCTCGGGTTGTCGGCAGGGGCCGTGGTCCCATTCGGAGCTTGACCAGGGCTAGGGGATCCACCTCCAAGATGTTCACTCCCATGGCTGGCAAGTCACACCTGCTGAGGGTGGGAACGCTCGCTCCTGTCCCATGGATTTTGCACAGGGCTGCTTGAGAGCCCCCACAGCGTGGTGACTGGCTTCCCCCAAAAGTGGGGGCAAGGTGGAAGCTGTAGTATTTTTTATATATATTCTTTTTTCCCCTTAATTTTTTTTCCTTTCGATTACAGTTTCCATTCAGTATTCTTTTGCATTGGTTTCAGGCGGACAGCAGAGCGGTGAGACAACCACACGCAGTGGAACCTCTCCACACGCAGTGTTCGGTCGTCCTGGGATGCGTGGGGAGGGCGGAGACCCAGGAGTCCTGCAGGATGGAGCGTTTTCTCGAAAGGTGGGGTGACATCGTGGCTCACACACGTTCTAGCCAGAGCAACGAGTCCCCCGGCCAGCGCCGAGGGCTGAAGCACGGTTTTCTCCTCCAGATGGGACCAGTGCAGGGTTTGGCGAGTCCTGAGGCCGACGGGCACCGAGGTGTGACTGTGCAGAGTGTGTCCTCTGATATCTCCAGTGCCTACCTGGCGCCATACATGGTAACATTCTACCTGTTACACACACATACAGTCATGCTATGTGACTATAATGTTATTGACCGTATTCTGTGTGCTGCACTTGACGTCCCCATGACTGCTTTGTAACCACCCATCTGTTCTTCTCCGTCCCTTCACCCTGGTCCCCCTGTCCCCCAACCCCCTCCGCTCTGGCGGCCCTCAGTCTGTTTTAATTTTGTTTGTTCATTTACTTTGCTCTTTGGAGTCCACATATAAGTGGAAGCTCATGGCATTTGTCTTTCTCCGAATGACTTATTTCACTGAGCATGATACCCTCAGGCCCATGCATGCTGTCACAAATGGTAAGTATTTTCCTTTCTTTACGGCAAAGTAGTATTTCACTGTACATACATACCACAGATGTTTTTATCCGCCCGTGGAAGCTGGAGTATGTTTTCCAACCTAGCCTGGAGGTCCCACCCTGTCATCTCCACAACGTTTCACTGGTTGCCTTGCTCAGCCCTACTCAGCGTGGGAGGGTCGTCCTTCAGGACATCCGTTCCAGGTGGCGGGGGATCATGGGGGACCCTCTTGGAAGCTGGCCACCACGTTTGTTAGAAGCAGCTCAATAAATGACTGTACAGTTGAATTGGAGCCTCAGACCTGGAAGAGGCCAATGGCGTTCTCCGTGTCTTCCCCACTGTTCTGTGTGGAGACGGGGGAATCATCTGAGAACTGAGTTTGGACGGAGCCGTGCATGGGCTGCCAACTGGAACTATCCCTGCTGTGAGTCAGGAGGGGCCGGCGGCAGCTGAAAACTCCCACAGACATCTGGGAAATTCCCAGGGGGGTGGGTCTTGCGGTGCAGACCACAGGCTTAGAGGGAAGCTGGTTCTTGCCACTCTCGGGAGTGCCAGGCCGGCACGTCAATCAAGGCGGGGTGGGTCATTTGGCCCAGGGAGGTCACTCTCATCATTGGAATACTCAGTAGTTTATGACCTCTATAAAGCTATTAGCCCCGAGAGAGCAGGGGAAAGTGGTTACTAGCACCCTCTGCCTCTCTGGGGTCCATTAGCCTGAGGGCTGTAAACTTCATCTCCGGCCATGGGTGACTGGTTTTATTATCGATCAATTACTCGTGCTTGTCAGCAAGTCCGGAGCATCCAAGGAGGACAGAGCCCGGCCAAATAACCATGGAGACTTTGGGCAAATCCTCTCTATATCCTGGGCCTCAGTTTCCCCATATGTCCAATAAGAGATTGGCCTAGGCCAGAAGTTCCCACACTTCTCACCACTGAAGTTTATTTCCCTTTCTTTTACTTCCGCTGTGTTTATGTCATGTTTCTAAATCATTTCCCTAGTAGTCGGAATTCCTTACAAAGCTATCTCTCTTCCCTCTTATTATTTAATGTTATTAAAGACAATTATCTTCATATAAAAAGCTGACAACCACACATTCTGACCACCGCAGGCAGGGCCATACCCAACATGGGTGGGGTCTCCGCCAAGTATCTTTCCCGGGGCTCTGTCTGTTCAACAATTCGATGACCTAAAACCAGCACGTCAGGTCCATTTTGGTGGCATGACTCCATGAAAGGGACAGCAGGCAGGCCGGTGGGTGTGACTTGTACCCAAAGCTGCCCTCCTGGAACCGAGGTCAGCCTTGGCCTTGACAACCTGAGGGATGCAAGTCCTGGAGCTCCTCAAGGCATCTGGTTGACCTCACCTGAAGGCTAGAGGGGAAGAGAGAACGACAAAAGGGAGTGACAGGAACTCAGAGTGACAGAGAGTGACTGAGACCCACGTGGGCCCCTTCCAGACTCGGAGTGCTCTGCTCAGACAGCAGGGCCAGCCCTGGCTGGCCCCAGGCATCAGCAAGGACCCAGAATATTTCAAGGAAGGGAGTCCACACGGTACGGCCTGGTTCACGGTCCCCTTACTCAACTCTAAGGGCCCCACAGACCATGAAATAATTCATGTTTCTGGGATGAGTTGTCCACATTCTGGCCCAGAAAGAAATAAACGTGTTTTCGTTCCTCTGAGAAGCCAAATCATGGGCAAGTAAACAATTCTGTCCATTCATTGGAAATACAGAACAAAAACTGGGTCTCAATCTTCTAAGTCTTTCAGGGGACCGAAGACTCTAGTGATTAGACTCACTACTCTTTATTGAGCAGCTATTTCGCCCAAGACCTTTTACACATAGTATTTGTTAACCTTTATAAAGGTCCTGAAGGAGTCTCTCTTCACAGATGCATAAACTGGGATTCACGGCACCTTCTTCAGGCTGAGAAGCAAAGGAGCAGAGAGTTTCCAAGAATGACTCTTGAATAATGGCACCCAGCGCTCGCCAAAGCCTCTCCAGGCACCAGGCATGGTTTGCGCGCTGTCCGTGAACTCAGTACCTAATCCTCACAGCGATGCTTTGAGAGAGGAACTATCACCACCCCCATTTTACAGAGGAGTAGACTGAGGTACAGTCAGTAGACTGAGGTATAGCAAAGAGGCTCTATCATGACGGGTCAATGTCACAGAGTTTGTACGTGGTGGACAGGGGACTTGAACTCAGGCTGTCTAGCACCCGTGCTTAGTTCTTAGCCACGAAACCACACTGCTATTCTTGGGCCTTTGTTTCCCAAGATTCTATCCCAAGAAGAGCTAGTCAGTGGGTCTTCTGGAAGAAAGGTGCTTGGGCAGCCAAGCAGCCCCGCTGTCTTTGGAAGTAGAAAATCAGACTTTAAATCCTCCATGGTAACTCACTCCGCTCTCTGAGCCTCAGTTTCTCTCTCTGGACAACGGGGATCATCTCCTCTTGTTGGAGGCAGCTGTAGGGATGACACGGCACAGGGTGTGCGAGGTGCTGGGTTCGCAGGGAACTGCTAGCATTCCTGTTCTTAGCCCGCACTACCCAAGGAGTGACAATGACTTAGAGCAAAGGCGTTCTTGATTGCCTGTGCAAAACGGAATCAGGCTCCCAGGTCAACAGGTTGGGATACATGCTCACGTGAAAAGAAATACTGGTACCGCTTTCGGCAAGAGTTGGAGTAGGTGGAAGTGGAGCAGGTTGGCATTTAGAACAACTTCTGCGCTTGTGTCTCAGGTCGGGTTTTCTAGAAGCAGACACTGAGCCACCTGCATTGGACCGAAATGGCCAGGCATCTGTAACTTCCATCAGTGGCCACGGGAAGGGCGTGGCCTTGGGTGAGGTCACTCTCAGCACCTGAGAAATACCTGAAGGAGCTGGCTGCTGGGGGTCATCTGCTGACCACCCTTCCTGCAGGGGGACAGTTACAGTTAGTTCTTCCTTGAAGAAGGCTCTAGAAGGCACATCTTTGTGTCCACCAAGCCTGCTAGGCTGATGAGGACAAGGACGCTTGGAAAGGAGAGATGAGGTCATTGGGCTGAGCAGACAAACCACATGTTTAGTCTACTTTCTGCCCTCCCTCCCCATCCCCCCGCCCAAGGCTGGGTACGTTGTGTCTCATTGGCTGTGTGCCGCCTGGCCATCAAGAACACCCTACAGCACCTCCCATGTGGAAGCAGGTGTCAGCTCTCACGCCTGCAGAAGCCCTCGGGCTGGGGAGACAATCAGGTACTCTCACTAGAAACTGCAGGGCTCTTTCGCAATGGAAGCAAGAACAGAAGCATCTCAGGTTGTTCGCCCTTCAGTCCCCAACACCTGAGAACACAACCGGCCAATCCGTGGCCACATAAGGTTTGCAAAGGCAGGCTGTTTCTGGGGAGCCAGAGAGGGGGACAGACGGAGCCCACACTCTTCTAGGGGGACCTCATGGAGCTCAGGCTCTGGGCCAATAGAAAGGTCAAGGTAAGTGCCCGCTAAGCTCTGCCTTTCTGTCTCCTAAGACATGGAAAGATGTCCACGGACTTTGCGGACTCAGTGGACTTCTGGGGTATCTCAAAAAGAACTCAGCCTGGGAAGCCACAAGGGAAGCCAGTAACAGAGGCGGAGTGAAAACGGAGCGGCAGGCAACCACGGGGACAACCGTTTCGTGAGTTAGAATTCCATGACTCAAAGCGAAGAGTATGACTAACCATTACAGTGTACCCACATAAAAAACAATGGACAAGTGACTGCAGTAAAACATTTCTATAATTAAAGCCGTGTCAATGTATATAGCAGTGAGTTGTTATTGCAGTTGATGTTCATTGAACCACGCTGGGTACTTGCATTATCTCATTTCATCTCCCACTGCCTCCGTAAGGGAGAGACTATTATTATCCGCACTGTATACAGATGGGGAAATTCAGTCTCAGAAAACTCAGCCCACTTGCCAAGTTCAATAATATTCAATATGCGGAGCCAGTTGGAGCCAGTAGCAGGCACCGCAGACAGGCGTTGACAGGATTAAATGAGTTAGCAAATGTGGTGTTCCTTGTCCCTGGCACACAGTAGGGATTTCACCAGTGATGGCCTTTACTATTATTTGGGGGTTATTTTAAAGATTTTTTTTAAGAGAAGGGGGAAGGGAGGGAGAGAGGGAGAGACACAGCAATGTGTGGTTGACTCTTGCACGCCCCCTATTGGGACCTGGCCTGCAACCCAGGCATGTGCCCTGACTGGGAATTGAACCAGTGACCCTTTGGTTTGCAGGCTGGCACTCAATCCACTGAGCCACACCAACCAGGGATTTTACTATTATTTTGTACAGATGTACCCACGGAAGTGTTCCCAGAGCTCCCACCTGTCTGACCCCCACCATGATGACGGGAATCGTGGTGTCCTTTGACCACTGAACACAGAACAGAGGGGCCCGTAAGAACGGCACAGCGATGTAAAGCTATCGGCCCTGGACCAGTTTACACCAGCCACTGACGGAGCTCCTGACCCTGCAAGCTGGGTCGCTGCCACTCAGCCAGGCGGTTTCCTGGTCGGGCTGGGGAACAGGCTCTGCCTTCGCATGGGAGGGGCTGCAAAGTCACACAGCACGGGAGGAGATAAAGGCACTGGCGTTTGCAGGGAGTCTACCAGCTACTCTATAAGCCCTATTTGGGGTTGGTCCCACTTTCAAATCCTCTGCTCCATGTCACCATAAACCACTGCCATGTTCTAGAAATACCAATCCCTTGGCATTCAACTTGACCCATTCATCTCTTGTCCATCATAGGGAAAGAGAACTCTTTTTCATTGCATGGTAGCTGTCGTTAGAGTATTTAGCTTGCAACTTTGGGGTCTGAGACCTGGGTTCAAGTCCATACTCTGCCCGTCACTTGCTGTGTGACTGTGGGCAGCCCACTTGCCCTCTCAGAGCCTCAGTTTCCTCATCTGTAAAATGGGACTGGCAATAGTTTTATGTCACAGGGCTGTTGGGAGGATTAAGGGAGATGACAGGTGCAGAGAACCTGGCACACGGGCTGGTCCCTGGCTCCATTTGTTATTATTATTATCGTTCCACCCACCAAGGACAGTGGGAATTCTTTTTCCCTTCCCCGCTCCGCGAAATCCAGAGGCCAGGAGTGGGAGTGATGTATTGCGACCTGTGATGCATGTGATGAGCTCCGGGCAGCCATTTGGAACCCCATCTCCTACCCCCAGGAGGATAAACCGAGACACCTTCTCCCGGCCAGAGGAACAAGACAAAATGAATAATAACTGAGCGCAGCGTTTAACCTCCTGGCGCCCCTGAGAGGGAGACCCGCCGGAGGATTAGAAAGGCGGTTGGAAATATGAAATAGAGTGTCTGCAATCACTTCTTTGGCCAGCCTGTTTTTTTTTTCCCTCCTTCTACCACGCAGATCTTAAGAGTGAGAGGTCCGGACCAGGGGTCTTAAAGTATCACAAGCCACATTGGAGGGTTTGCTCGGGATTAAGGAGAGGGTGAGCTGGCCAGGGAGGCCTGCCCCCGGGGGCCTTCCCGCTGAGCCCTGTGGCGCTGGCCTGCGGGGTGTGGTGCTGCTCCACGCCCCAGCTCGGGGCTGGGCGTGCCGGCTCCAGACCAGGGGGCCGCCAGCGGGGCTGGACAGGGGCTTGAGCTGGAGGAGACCTGGATGCAGGTTTCTACCCGCCAAGGCTCTGGCTCAGCTTGGAAAATGTGCCACCTCTGATTCCCGCCCGAAATTCCCGACCTTCTCCAATTTGTTCTTTGCTTCTCTCGACCCTGGGCGCTCAGCACAGACCTCTCGTCCTGGACGGCACCCAGGCCAGTACCTTTGGGGGCTGCGGAATGGATGACAGGGCCTGGCGTGATTCAGAGGTGGGAGCGCAGGTGCTGTGGCTGGCAGGCCGGGTGCTCTGAGCCCCTCCAAACCCCACCTGTTCCTTTTCCCTCGGACAGGTGGGAGGACCGGGCAGCATCTCCTGTGGTCACGTGGGGCAACTGCGATCCCGGTGGCGATGCAGACGATAACTGACGTTCCGTGGGCGTTGCCTATGTGTCAGGCTGCACAGTCAGTGCTTCAGATGCTCCGTCCCATGCAAGCCCGTTCATTTTTTCCATTTCACTAATGAGTCCGCCGGAGCCCAGGAAAGTGAAGCCAGATGCTGAAGGCCACGCAACTGGTAAACAGCACTACTAATGGGCTAGGCTGGGATTCATCAGCAGAAGCATTCTTTCTAAACCGGGGTCCTGATTAGCACATGAGAACACTTCCCCTCCATCCTATTACATGCCCACATGGCTCAGACCGACGGGGCCTGCAAACTTCATTTCTTTCACATAAAGAGTTCCGGTTATCTCTTGTTGCATCAAAATACACCCCCAGTTCAGTCCAGTCAAACAACCCTCTCTTGTTTGCATGGTTTTGGTCCCGGCGGAGGGAGGACAACTCACTCACGCTCTGTGATGACTGAGGTCTCTGCTGAAGTGTCTCGAATGGCTGGGACGCCTCGTCTGGAACCCTCGTTTGGGGCCTTGGTTCTACCTGGCAGCTCGGTTCCTTGTTTCTTCTCCACGTGGTGTCTGTTGGGCTGGGAAACTGGAGGTGGCTGCCTCACCTCGTGTGCCTAGGCTCGGGTGTCTGGAACACGTGCCCATGTGTGTCTCTCTGTGTGTGTGCCCCTCCACATGGTAGGTTGGGCTTCCTCACAGTATGGCCACCTCGGGGTAGCTAGACGTCTCACGTGGAGGTTTAAGCCTCGGAGAACCTGCGCTCCAAGAGGCCCTAGCAAAAGCTGCAAGGATTCTGATAGCTTAACCTTGGACATGCCACAAGCTCAGCCTCGGCCTCAGCCAAGGTCTGCAGCATGGCCGCTATGGAGGTGCCACCTGAAAATCCCTTTAAGAAGGAATTTGTCATTCGTCCAGGGGCATTGCAGCCTCCAACTGCAGCGCCTTTCGGGGCCACGCAGCATTCCAGCCACAGGGGCTCTAGCCAAGGACTGGGGGGGCGGATGGTCCCGGGCCTGGCCATTTTTCCCCAACGCCAGGCTCCTCTCCTGAGAGATCTTGGCTTTGGAGCCCCAAGTTGCGTGGCCTAAGCCACGGCCAGATCTGTGGCGCGGTACCCAGCCCTGCTGTCCCCTTGTTCTGCCTCCTTGCCCGTCCTCTTCCAGGGATGCTCGCTTACGCCCAAGAGACCTCTCACACTGCTAACTCCTCACCAGCTGCTCCTCGAGAGACCCTTGCTGACACTGAAGGCAAGGCCAGATTCAAGGGGAGTGGAACTCCACCCCACCACTCAAGGGGGAAGGGTAGCAATAGCTTCACAGACATCTTTCATCTGCTCCATCAACTCTGTGTCCATGCCCGACGTACGGGAAGAGAGACGTTCACGCAGCACCGTGTGCAGCTTGATTAAACCGACGCGAAGTGGACACACCTATGTGTTTGCCATCGAGGTGGAGAAAGGGAACCTCACCAGCCCCCCAGGCGCTCCCCAGAACCTTCTCAGTCTCTGCCCACCATCCTGCCCAGAGGTAACCCGTACCCCGGCTTCCCCAGCAGAGTTTAATTTGGCCTGTTTTTGTACTGTATGGAAACACAGGGCGCACCTCCTGCTTTACATCTGGTCTTTCACTTTGCGTGATGTTTGAGACCCATCTGTGTCGCTGAGGGCAGCATTTATTCGTTTTTGTAGTGTTCTCTGATATGAATATATCACAGCGTATCTACCCACTGTATTATTGATGCATATCTATGCTTTCCTGATCGTGTACCCCATCATTAAGACATCTTGGAGCAGTGGTGGGGGGTGAATGCACACAACTGTACTTGAACAACAATAAAATCATTTTTTTTAAAAAAGAAGGAAATCTTTGTGCATATACTATAAACACACATTATATTGTATATACTATTGTATATGTATTCCGCTATAGTAACACACGTGACATATTGTAAAACATACACAGAAAGACATGGAAATCTAAAAAGGTAAGTTAATGTGGGGGGAGGAAAGATAATTTTCTGCTCTCTAGGTTCTGGGCTGAGACACACCCCCACCCCCACCTAATAAAAGACAGATTAGCAAGAGAAAAACAAACAGAAGTCCCGAGCCACCCACCACCTCCTGGGGCGGAAGAGAAGACACCTTGCCAGTGCAGGTGTCCCTCACCCATGTCTCTTACAGAAGGGCAACTTCTACTTAGTTTTCAGGGTCTCTCCTTTGTGCGTGCTTTCTTAAAAATAATCAGCCTACAGTAATCCTTACACCAAAGAGACATGTTTTGGGGTGGCAGATTCTGCTCCCCTTAGCTAATCTGTACGTTTTAGTATTTTCTTTCTGCATCCCAGGGGATCATGCACACGCCCCCTCACCCCCTTTGCGGGCTCCTGGCTTAAGGGACAGGACTGTGATAATATATATTTATGCTTAAATCAGAAGTCACGTGACATTGGGACGATCCCAGGCCTTGAAATCAGACAGACCTGGACTCGGTTTACCAGCTGTGTAACTCTAAAGAAATGTATCTGTTTACTCATTGACGGGAGTGGAGGGGTCCCTGCCTTGCATTCACCCAGCAAATGTTTACTGTGTACCTACTCTGTGTCAGGCAGAGCGCTAGGCACTGGGAAGGCGTCAGAGACCCGGATGCATTCTAATCCTGGGACAGAGAAGAATTGACCAGTGATTCACCTACCACCCAGGCCACATGGACTGAGGTGTTTCTGGTAATTCTTTTCTTCCCCCAAGATTTTATTTATTTATTTTTAGAGAGAGGGAAAGGGAGGGAGAAAGAGAGGGAGAGAAACATCCATCAGCTGCTTCTCACACGTACCCCATCCGGGGACCAGGCCGCAACCCAGGCGTGTGCCCTGACCCAGAATCAAACCTGTGACCTTTTTGTTTTGCGGGATGATACTCAACCAACTAAGCCATGCCGGCCAGGGCAGTTTTTGGTAATTCTTGGCAACGCCCGTGTTGGAAGCAGACGGCGTGGAGCCAGCTGACAGCCTGCCCTTCGCTGACTTTTTCCTGCGTCGGTCCCCAGCCCAGACTTCTCCCCACTCAAGGGATCCTCCTCCCCCAGCCGCCCCTCCGCGGTGCAGGGGAGGGGGCCTGTCTCTGGTAGCACAGGGAGGAAGTCGGAGGAGATGGGGGAGGCAGGGATGGGAGGGCAAGGGCAGACTGGTGGGGATTGCAGAGACCCTGCGGTTCCACCGCCACCCCCTCCGCACCCCCACCTAATATCGCCTGCTACTCCCTCCCGCGCCCCGGGTTATCTGGACAGGGCGTCTAATTGAAATTGAAGACCTGTTTAGCCGTGTGCCTACACGGTCTGATCTCAAATGTGGGCAACCACAAAGTATGCTCTGGTGCTTCCCGTCCCCAGGAATCTGACAAAGTGATTGATGCCCGGTGAAGGTATTTCTTCCGAGGTCTGGAGCGCGTCGCCTATTTAAGCCCTGGAATTGAAGATTCGTCCACCACGCCAGCCTTCTGTTGACTAACCCGTGAAGACCGAAGCGCACGGGGCCCAGGCAGCCCCGAGAAACACACCTCGGGGCTCCGGGAAGCTCGGGTCTGCACTGCGGGGCCGCCTGCCTTGCAGGCGGACGCTGGGGTTTCACCCGCACACAGTATCCGGGAGAGACACGAGGCTCGCATGTGACCAAAAACAATGCAAATGGCTCTCCATCCACGCGGTCCGGGGAGGCCCACAGGAGGGGGACAGTGTCTCCGAAGAGAAGGAATTTTTTTTTTTCTCCCCATCACCAATCCCTTGGAAAATCTAGTAAAAGGTATGGCTCCTTTAGCCAGGGGAAATAAAATGCGCATACATGGATGCATTAAATGGCGGTATAATTTTAGTGTCAACAGTAAGTAAAACTTAAAACAGCACAGGTTCACGTCTAAGTCCTTAAGTTTACTCAGCCAACCCTACTGAGCCTCAGGGGCAGATACTAGGATTATGCCCGTCTGCCCACGGCCGCTCCGATGCTTCAGGGGGGCAGCTGGTGGGACCTGGCACCTGGTCAGCGGTCATGTCCCAAACACTACCCCACACGGTCACGCAGGGTCTCTGACGGGAGGGACCCGATAGAATTCACTGTGGAACTAATGATAACACGTCACACTTGCTCTTTAATGATGAACATTTTATACATTCACGTGGATGGACCCCTGTTGGTTTGGCCCGCTGATGTTCTTTCCTTCCTTTGGCGGACTCCCTCAGCCTTCTTTCCTGACACCCCGGTTTCAGGCCTGGGTGTCAGATGGGGTCACCTGCTCAGGATGAGCAGGTGAGTGTCCTCTGCCGGGTTAATGAGAGCGGCAATTTTCCTGGCCATGGAGATTGGTTTCAGAGGTGGGTACATCATCTAAGCAGGGCCCATCAAGTGCCGTGGAATAGTCCAGGAGCTTTTGATGGAGCTAACCAAAAAGAGAATGTCCCTTTTCTGTGGAGGTTGCTAAAAGGTAAAGGAAAATTAGTGTTTTGGAGTAATCAAAGGAATGAGCTTCCTTGAAAATGGGGAAAAAAGAGAGAAAGAAATTTAGTGACCACTGTTTAGTATTAGACAATCACCTTGATCCATCCATACCTGATTTCCTCTTGTGTAGCTATAGGAGACAATATTTTCTCTTGAGGGGAGGGATTTCTGTTATGTGCAACTAAAAGAGTTCTATCAAACATATAGACTTTTTGTTTGTATCTCCATATCTATGATTCTGTTCCTGTTCTGGTTGTTTGCTTACTTTCTTTCTTTCTCTTTTTTTTTTAAGATTCAGTTGTTGATAGTTGAGAATTTGTTGCCTTTTTAATGTTCATGGTTTTGATCTTTTTTCTTCAATAAGTCCCTTTAACATTTTCTGTAATAATAGCTTGGTGGTGATGAACTCCTTTAGCTTTATCTTGTCTGGGAAGCGCTTTATCTGCACTCCCATTCTAAATGATCACTTTGCTGGATAGAGTAATCTTGGATATAGGTCCTTGCTTTTCATCACTTTGAATACTGTTTGCCAGTCCCTTCTTGCTTGTAAGATTTCTTTTGAGAAATCAGCTGACAGTCTTAGGAGAACTCCTTTGCAGGTAACTATCTGCTTTTCTCTTGCTGCTTTTAAGATTCTCTCTTTACTTTTAACCTTTGGCATTTTAATTATGATGTGTTTTGGTGCATTCCCCTTTGGGTCTAACTTGTTTGGGATTCTCTGTACTTCCTGGAGTTGTATGTCTACTTCCTTCACCGAATTGGGGAAGTTTTCTTTCATTATTTTTCAAATAAAATTTCAATTTCTTGCTCTTCCTCTTCTCCTTCTAGCATCTCTATGATTAGATGTTGGCACATTTGGAGACGTCCCAGAGGTTCCTCAGACTATCCTCATTTTTTTGAATTCTTGTTTCTTCTTTTAGTTCTGGTTGAATGTTTATCTCTTCCTTATGTTCCAAATTGTTGGTTTGAAACCCAGCTTCCTTCCCTTCTCTGTAGGTTTCCCGTGGGTTATCCTTTTTTTTTCCACTTAGTGTGACCCTCATTTCTTCCTTTATGTTGTTGCCATTCTCAAGCAGTTCTCTGAGCATCCTGATCACCAGTGTTTTGAACTCTGCATCTGATATGTCTATCTGTTTCATTTAGTTCTTTTTTCTGGGGTTTTGTTCTGGTCTTTCATTTGGGCCATATTTTTTTGTCTCCTCAATTTAGCAGCCTCCCTGTGTTTGTTTCCATGTATTAGGAAGAGCTGCTTTGACTCCATGTCTTAGAAGCATAGCCTGTGTAGAAAAGGCACCTGTAAATTGTGTGGGGCAGAGCCTTAGGTAATTACCAGGGCAGGGCAAGCTGCTTCACCATTCTGTGGCTGTGTGAGGAGGGCTCTGAGAGGGGACAAGGCCACTGCCTGCCTTTTGGCAGTTTTCCCAGTGCTCACCCCATTTCCAGTCACTTCATCCCCTTCCTATGTGTGACTGGCACCCTTCCAGCTGTTGCCCCGGTGGTGAATCTCAGAGTGGGTGGGTATGCATGCATTCTAAGGCTGCGCTGGCCCTTTAAGCAGTGAAAATCCAGCTGTTTCTTCTGCCACTCCACCTCCTGCTGACTTTTACAGCCAGAGGTGACTGGGATCTGTCTTCCTGGTGCTGGAACCCTGGGCTGTGCGGCCTGGCCTGGGGCTGGGACCGCTCACTTCCCAGGTATGATGCCTCTCAGCCAGTCCACTGCCCTGCAGCCTCTGCCCTGCTGGCCACGCCACCTCGCTCCTCTCCGCCCGTCTCTGCAACTCCGCCCCTCCCACCTGTCTGGATGAATGTGGCTTCTTTAAATCCTTGGTTGTCAGACCTTCATACAGCTCAATTTTCTGATGCTTCTGGGAGTTACCAGCTTTGAGACCTGGCTATAATTCTATGGTTGCGAGGGGAAGTTCACCTATGCCTCCGACTTGACCAGAAGCTTTTCAATAAAAAAGAACGATGGAAACAAACCTTGATGTTCAAGGTGAAGGATAACACTGAGACCATACATCCCATGGAAGTGGCAGGTATCTTGGGCAGCCCTTCAAGTTTCCATAAGGCACAGAATGCAGGTGTGAGCTGGAACTGTGTAGAATGCACAGGCAAGGAAGTGCCCAGTGACACTGTTTACTCTGTGCCTGGCACAGTGGTTCCCAAGGTGTGGCTCCTATGCCACCATCAGCTGCAGCAGCCACCCCTTGGAAACTTGGTAGAAATACAAATTCTTGGGACCCACCCAAGACCTTCTGAGTCAGAGACTCTAGAGGTGGGGCTCCTTCGTCTGCAGTCCACAAACCCTCCAGGGCATTCTGCTGCCGCTAAATCTGAAACCAGACACGTTAAACCCTCGGTAGCTTTGTGTTGAATTAATGAATTAGAAGCCTGTGGAAACACAGTCCACTTGTGGTCGCCTCTTTTTATGTCTCAAGAAAAAATTCGGCTCTGAGCTAAATCATAATTCATCAAGAGCCAGGCTTCTCGCCCAGAAGAGTCTGTGCGTGAGTGGCTTCCTATCAGCCTCGAGCCAGACCGCTTGCATCCCGGGCTGCGGGTTAAGCACAGTTGTCTCTGGGTCATCATCTGACGGAAGTGGATGCTCTGAGGCCTCCCTAGGTTCACTGTCTGATGGCAGGCTGCCCACCGAACCCAAGAACTGTTTTTCTATTCCTTGATGGGTAAGGAAAGGAGAGCAGTTGTTTTTCTTCAACATGTCCAGGGACTTAAAAAAAAAATCACTCACCCTGGCAGATTCTCCCACAGAGGTACGGTTCATTGCCTGTCAAGCCAGCATATTAAATTAAGCAATTTTCATCAGATAACACATCTTCTGGTTCATGTAAACGTCCCACACATCACTGAGCTGGTAACTCAGCCTCATTGAAAGTGAGCCGCTAATCCATTTCACTTTGTCGGTGGGTCCTGGGCTCGCTGGGAGCTGGTCCTGGCCCAGGAGTGCCGTGGAAGCCGTGGTAGGACACCCCCACCCACACCCCCTATTCAGTCAGGCCAGGAACACCACTCAGCATCCAGGGCCCTGCTCTCAGATCACATGACCATACCTGGTCTCTGGCGTCTTCGAGGAAAAGGCGCCCAGAGCCTGGGGTAAGACACACTTGAAGTAAAGCTGTGATGAAGGTGACATCGGCCACGATGTCCTCCACATCTCGTGAACATTCCTCCTCAAGTCCGGGACCTGACTCTGACTCCTACCTCCGCCCACCAAAGGCTGGCGCCAGCCCTTCCTGGCTGTGTGCGGCAGCTTCCTTGCCCGTCGAAGGGGAAGACAGCACACCCTACTTACACGGTCGTGGACCGCTGATGGAATGACAGCTGTAACACGTAACATAGCGCCGTGGCCTGACACCTCAGCTCAATAGATTTTGGTGACATCAGTATCATTGTCAATGTGCTCTATATCTCCATTCTAGGTGCCTGCCTCTTTAAATTAAAAAAATATTGCTACCATGTATTGAGTACTTACTATATACTAAGCTTCACTTGAGGCTTTTAATACTCTATTTCAATTCATCTGCACTACCCGGTGATGCAAAGCTTACGTCCCTGTGGGGCAACTCTCGCACCGTAGAATGGGACTACATTGCAGGATTTCTTCCAAGATTTGAAAGGATATAAATAGAGCATCTAGGGGAGTGTCTGGCAGAAATGATGCTCAGGAAACGGCATCCGATGTCAGTAGTTATTTTTTGTGTTCTTAGATGTGGGAGACCCGGGAATTTGAAGAGAACGGGGCTCAGGTGAGCAGGGACCGGCCTAGGCTGGAGAAGGGCGGGGCATGGAGGGCGGGAGGCACAGCAAGTGGGGTGTGTGTGTTAGGGGGTGTTTGGGGGAGAAAAGCATCCTTGGTGTTGTCTCTCTCCTCCCTTCTGAGCGTACAGAACACAGCGGGAGACCCCCGATGTGGCGGGGGCAGGAGCGCGCACTGAAAGGCTGACTAGCCCCCAAAGTGGTCAGCGTCCGTGAACACACCAACTGCCCTGTCCGTTATACACGTGCTCCCCCTTCAGCATCCCTCTGTGCCCGACACAGCGCAGGTGGTCCAAATGTTTGTTGACTGAATTACGGTTCCTAGTCACAAAAGGAATTCTGCTTTCCCAGGTGGAGCTTCCTACATACAGATTACACCCCACCCACACCCACCTTTGTGATGTGAATAACAGGAAGCCATCCAGATTGCTGAGCGCCGCCCACCTGGGATGCCCTTTTCTCTCCCCAGCGCGGCTGGCCTGTGCCTACCCCCACAGGGTTGCCAGGTGAGAAATAGGATGCACGGTCCAATCTGAATGTTAAAGAACTAACAACATTTCTGAATAAGCGTATCCCACATAGTGCATGGGATATGGATAGGCTAAAAGAACTTCATTGATCTAAAATGCAAATCTAACTTGGGACGCTCTGTTTTTGCTCGCTGAGTCTGACCCCTGGCTCTCTGTTACTCCAGAAGGACTAGGAGCTGACCTTGAAGGAACCCCCCACCACCCACACCCGCACCTCTCTGGCCCATCACAATTCAATGCCGGAGACTCCATAATGCTACAGCTTAACTAATTTTGCTTGGCATTCAAACAGAATACCCCCACTCTGTTAGATGAAACTGTAGATTGTAAATTGAAAAAGCTCTTTCCTAAATTTATGCTCAAGGTAGAAAATCTAAAATACGAAGGGACGCATGAAGGGAATCATAAATCACCCAGAGATAACCACAGTGAGTACTCTTCCGTATTGCCTCATGTTTTCCTAGGTGAACACATTTTTTCACATAATTGAGAAAAAAAATGCATAATTCTCTCCCATGATTTTGGACTTGACACTGGGCCACAGGGGTTTTCACGTCAGCCAAAATTCTGAGGTTGTCTTTTTAACAGGTTGAAGAAGACTGCATTGCATGGACCGACATGGTGTTTTTTTAATCTTTTGATAGTATGAATGACCCAGGGATAAACATGTGTATGCATAAAGTTGCTGTCATATTTCAGATTATCCCTTTAGAACAGAATTGAGGTGAATGGCTACAGCATCTATCCATCCATCCGTCCATCCATCCATTCGTCTTACTGTATATCTATCTTACAATGCATTTCCTTCACAATCAGGAGAAAAAAACAACAACAAACTTACTAGCGAAAAGGAGCCAGACAATGGTGCCCATTTCCCTTTTGAAGATCAAACCCCAGGGGGTGTTACATTTTGGAAAACGCCCTATACGAGAAGGCTGCCACTTGACCCTTCCTGGGAACTTGGACACCCTCAGATCAGCTGCGTGCAAGAAGTCTGCTCGGATGTGCTAACCCTGTCTCCTTGGGCAATAAATCCAGAAGGCCCGGGACTTTCCCCCGCTCGGCAGTGAAGAGCTCAGTGGCTGTTGGTGAGAGTTAAAGGGGCAGGGGTGAGCCGGAGCTGCTTCAGGTTCCTACTGGAAGGGAACGGACCTTTCTGGAAGGTCTGCACTGGATCCCCAGGGGTAGTGCCTCTAACTTTAACCCTTAAGAACAGAGCTTCACAGAAAAGCAAAAAAAAAAAAAAAAAAAAAAAATGTTGACACGGTCGGCTCTGGGGCAGGAACCTAGTTGGAGTTTATTGCTGGCGTGGACGATGAAGAGAATGGAAACATAGAAACAGGGTTTGCGATCCCCCAGTACCCCTCCTAGAGCCGCTTCTGAACCGTGTGCGCATGCGCCCTGGAAGAAGGGAAGCAGAGGTCCTGTCTGTCCCAGCCCTTGTCCTTAGAGGGAGACGCACGTCCCAGGTCGTTGAAGAACTGATGGTGGGAGTCAGCGGGGAGAAAGAGTTCAGGGGACAGAGAGCAAGATGAAAAAGGATTGGGCAGGACTCAGGGGATGGGAGAGGGGAGGGTGAGCTTCAACCCAACCGTGTATCCGCTTTGAAATCTCACAGGGTCTTCCCATCTGCAAAATGGGACTAATACTCCACTCCATCCTCCAAAGTCGCCGTGGGAATAAAACCAGAGTATCAAGGTGACGTGCTCAGAACAGCACGGGGCATTCAGTAACTTGAGCAAACTATGGCCCACCGGCCGAATGTGCGTGCCATCTGGTTTTGTAAACAGCGTCGTTGCCTTTGTAAACAGCCACGCCCCTTTGTTTACGTATCGTCGGTGGCCGCTTCCCTATGGCAACGGCAGAAGCGACTAGTTGGGACCCAGACCACATGGCTCCCAAAGCCAGAAATATTTACCATCTGGCCCTTTACAGAAAACGTTCCCCAATCTTGACTGTGGAAGATCAGCTGTTATCATCCACATTGCTAATGCCAATTCCATAGAGATTTTATAAGACTGAGGCGAACGTGGTTCTCTCGCGATGGAAAACATTACGGAGATTCCTCAGATAGTTCAAAGTAGAACGACCCCATGATGCAGCCATTCCGTTTCTGGGTGTCTGCCCCAAGGAGACGAAAACAGGGTCTCAAGGAGATAGCGGTCCTCCCAAGTCCATTGCAGCGCCATTCACGGGAGCCCAGGCGTGGAGACACACTGAGCACTCGTCGGCAGAGGAATGGATACAGGCGGTGTGACATCCATACACACATGCGATTCCGCCGTGAGAAAGAAGGGAGTCCTGCCATTTGCAACCGCACGGATGGACTTGGAGGGCATTATGCCAGGTCGGATAGGTCAGACAGAGAAAGACACACACTGTACGATGTCACTTATCTGTGGAATATAAAAAAGCCAAACTCGTACACACAGAGTCCAATGGTGGTTACCAGGGGCTGGGGGAGTCGGGGACCAGAAGAGATGTTTAAAGGTACAGACGTATAACAAATGAGCAGATAAATACGTTCTGGAGAACTAAGGCAAAGCTCGGTGATTCTAGACAATGATACCGCATGGTATCACCAAGCTTGCTAAGAGACTAGATGTTAATTATTTCCACCACAAAAAAAGAAATAATGATGGGAGGTGATAGAAGTGTGTTAGCCAACACGACAACGGCAACCGGATTGCGATACAAATGTACCAGATCAACACGTCGTGCCCTGACACAGTGTCATGGCACAGTGAAAAATTATAAAAATAATTTTTCAGGGATAAAATGAAGCTAAAGAGGTCAAGGAACTTTCACCGTATTTCAAATGAGCCTCGGTCTGGCAGAAAGGGATGGTTCATTGAGCCATCCACCCAGATAATGGAATTGTCTGCAGAATGTTTTAATGGCAAGGAAAAGGGCTCCTTAAGTATCTGGACACACTCATGTTTACAGGCACACACGCACACACGGTGTACTCATGACGTGCTGGGTATGTGCCAGGTATTATGTAACTTCATCCTTAAGCATCCTTATGACGTAGGTGCTATTTTTATCCCCCTCTGACAAGGGGAAAAAAGTTAAGCTCAGAGTGTTTAAGCGATGTCTTCTAACTTACACAGGCTGTAAAAGGCACGTTCAGAACACACGCAAACAAGTCCGTTGGCAAAACGGTGCATGTGACGATATCTAATTTTGTGTAAAAGTAAGTACAAAAGCGTGCGTGTACACCCTGAGACAAGTATTATACTGCCAACAGAAGTTCTCTCGGAGTTGTCAGGTAATAAGCAACACATTAAGATTTTCTTCTGTAGAGCTAATAATGTCTTCTTGGGAACACGTGTGAACAAGGAGAAACAAGTCAGAAGAAGAAAACAGCTCAGGGACTGTGGAAGTGACAGATGTCATTTGCCAACCCTCAACTCACACTTCAGACCTAATTATCAGCTAGGTTAATAAGGCTGGAAAGCAAATGCTCACTTCGGTAGAATGTGATTCCAAAGTAAAAATCAGTAATGCCAGGAGTCGGGGCCACCGAGTTTCCCAGATTCCTTGCGGGGACCCGCATGCCCCGCCCCCACCCTCCCCGGGCTGGGGGCTGCGGGCCCGGCTCGCCCTCCCTCTCCTCCTTGGAGGTCTGGGATGCTCTCCCACCTCTGAACAGCCCTGCTGCTTTTTATAAATATTTTGGAAGCATCTCAAGCCTTAAAAAAAAGAAGAAGAAAAGAAAGAAAAAGCCACTTAGAAGAGATACATCTTGACAAGCCGAAGAGCCCATGAGATCATGCTCCAGGTTTTTTATTGTGTTTTCCCCAACTCCAGAGAGTGGGAACGCGTCCAGAGCAGCATGGACTACCCTGTTCTATTTCTGAGAGAATAAAGGGAATCTGGCCCGCGGTCCTGCGAAGCATCCGACATTCACATATTTTTCTGGCTGAGACAGTTTTGCCAAATGTCAATGTTACTTGCAGAATGTGGCTGTTTTTATTTTAATCTGCAAATATCACTCCGGTGAATTATGACCTTTCCCGGGTTGGGGTATTAGAGTGGGGACTGGGGAAGCAGTGAAAGGCGACCCAGGCAGGGGAACGGCCTTCTCAAAAATGCACACCAGAGAGGTACCTGTCAAAACATTCTTTGTTAAAAATGTTTTTCCCCTTTTGCTCAATTTTCAGAAAACTTTTTTTTTTTTTTAGGCGCTTGGAACCATCCAGCCTCTTTCCCCCGGGAGATCATTTTTACTGCAATAAATTCATACAGGTGGGACTGGAAATATATATTCATTGAGCGACGATTTATGGCAAACACTCGGTGGTGTGCTGGAGATGCATGCAGGCACAGGCAGACAGGGTCCCCGTTGTTAGGGATATTCCGAATGAGTGCAGAATGCAGACTAGTTAAGGGGATCGAGGGTGCAGCGTGTTTCAGAGGATGTCCTGGGGGATGGGGGAGCGTGTCGTGGTTTGAACCTCGGCTGGGAGGTCAGAGGGGCTTCTGAGAAGCGGTGCCCACCGGGCTGAGGTACCTGAGGCCGGGGCATAGAGGTGGGGTCGGAGGCAAACTCGGTGCCTTGGGCAGAGGGAACAGCCTCCGTGAGGGCCCGGGGGTTGGGTGAGAGCCTGGCACCCTCCAGAAAGGAGTTTCTTGTTGTCGGGTCGCCCAGTCCTGTCTAGTAATCCAACTTCAAACTGGACTTGGAGTTAGAGTGTCCCCCTTCTCCCAGGGGGGACCTGTTCATGGGACCCTCTTTTCCCAGTTTTCTGCCCCACTGGCTGTCTTTGGTTTCTGGGTTTGAGCAGGTGGGGGCCCAGCGTGGACGTTCTTGCTTCACGGATAGTCCCGGGCTCCCTAGACCGACTTGTCCTCCGATGGACACTTCTTTGGAGATGGCCCATCCCTGGGGGTCCCTCCCCTGCCTCTTCTGGACCCGGGCTGAGGAAGCACCGCTCTGGGCCACTGCTTAATCTTCCTGCAGCCCCCAGGAGCTTCCGAGGGCTTTGGCGTCTCTCTGCTGGCATCGTCCCACCTCTCCAGGGGTCCCCGTTGTCCTCACACCTGCTCCCCCACACACACAGCCCACGCCACGGCTGTGAGACACGCTCAAAACCCTTTGCTCCCACAAATTCTGAGCGCGAGGGCCCTCCTAATGCAGCCGCTCCTCTGTCGGCCGAGCAGGTGACCAGTCTGCTGTTGTGTCTCTCCTGCGTCTTCCGCGGGAGCCGGCGAAACTTCACCGCTTATCCACGCTGCAAGCGTAATGTCCTCCAAGTTCCTTTTTCTCGCCCTGGAGCCAAAAGTGTCTCCTTTCCCCTACTCCTTGGGGGAGGCGGAATCACAGTCAAGATCCCCAAAGAGAAAGGTATTCTCCTTTGCTCTGTTCCTCAGACCCTCGCACATGCTTGATGGGGGCGAGATACGTCAGCGCCGACGAGTCAGTCCTCGGACACCCACTTTGGAGTTTGTGTGGCACAGTCTCTGTCACAAAGCATCCCACCTCTTTACCCTTCCCGGTCTCTGGGCCCGTTGCCATGTGACTCCCCAGACTCCCTCACTAAGAAGAGTCAGACCCTGGTGTTCTCAGCCCCCGGAGCTGAGCGGGCCATGGGATCGGCGTAGACCTGCATGTGGAGTTGTGGCAGATACGTCTCTCCGTCTGTCTGTGCTGCGCCTCGGCCCCAGGAGTCCTTGTGAGGTTCTTCTCCCTCCCCCCCCCACCACCTTCGCCATCAGCCCCCTGGAGGAGGAGAGGCAGGTGCAGCAGAGACCGGCCACACTGGTTGCCCCAGCCACCAGTCAGTCCACCCCAGTCCTGTACCCGCTCCTGCCTCGCTGCCTGCTCAGACACATGAGCAACGCTTGCCTGTTATTCCAGGCCGGCAAAGCTCTGCGTTATGCATTACACGGCAGCACGCTGGCGTTAGATAACCGAGAGGGATCTGATTCCTACAGCTTCAGGCTTCCACCTGAAAATTCCATCTTGTCATAAATTTTGCTCCCCAACTCTATTTCATTTCCAACTAAAGAATAAAAAAATGCCCTGGCTGGTGTAGCTCAGTGGATTGAGCCCAGGCTGCGAACCAAAGTGTCACAGGTTCAATTCCCAGTCAGGGTACATGCCTGAGTTGCAGGCCATGACCCCCAGCAACCGCACAGTGATGTTTCTATCTCCCTCCCTTCCCTCTCTGAAAATAAATAAAATCTTAAAAAAAAGAATAAAAAATGTACTCATCTCCTCCCTCCAGTTCTTCCTCCTGACACTGAAAACACTCATGGCATTTCACTTATGTTAACCACACATAATGATCATTCGGGTCTCACAAAGCGTGCTCTGTGTCACCCTCCTCTCTCGAAATGCTCCACGACGGGAGGTGTCCAAGGTCATACACGTTCAGAGGATGCTTCCCGGGGCGCAGCTAAAGGAAACATATGCCTAGGGCGCCATGTCTAAAGGGCTGCCCCAAATCTCAGCCATCGACATGAGTACTATTTTAATATTTTTTACAATAAAAATGGGAAAATCCACGATGAACAAAATATCACCGCGTTTAAATAAAGAGGAGATCGCTAATAGCGCCCTATCGAATTCGCAGCAGAGCCGAAAGCAAAAGGAGACACTGTCACTGCTGGTCTGTGGCGACACCCTCCGTCCGCCCTTTATGATGCCCAGTGATCGCCGTGGCAAAGGCTCTGAGAAGCCCCGCAACAAGAAAGCGGTTGAGCTATCTGACAAGCAGGGGGCCACGGGGAAAGGAAAAACACGCATAGTGCTGGGGAGGAGGGTGGGACCGGCCCCCGTCTCATTTCTAGACCATCCCTACGAGAGTCTGCACTCAAGTTCTGAGAGAGAAAAGGACAGAAGAAAGGCCACAGGTGTTCGATGTCCATATTGTACAGACCTGCCCGCACGGCAGTGTGGGGAGATGGTTGAAGAAAGCAGACACGGGGAACAGACGCCTGGGTTCAAATCCTGGCTTAGCCACTTGCAGCTGCGTGACATTTAACCTCCTGTTGCCTCAGTTTCCTCCCTTGCCACACAGGGATAATCATACGAGGGTCTCGTGAGACTGAGAGCATGACGGGTTTGGATGTGTTTGTAAAGGCGTGGGTCCACAGCAGGCTGTTTCAATTTCCATTTTTATTGCCTCGGAGGGGTCTTTGGCCCCCGCTGGTCTCAGAGACCAAGTGCATGCAGCTTGGAGCTCTGTGAGAACTGGGAGTGAGGCAACGGGTTTATGTCACCCGTGGTCACTAAGGAAGAGCAGCAGAACAAAGAAATCTGTTCAGTCTCAGCTGCGTGGAGAGGTGTGTCCGGTTTCTGGACTCGGATTGAATTTCACTGTGGAAGGCCCGGCCCTCGAGGCCCCTGAGCACTGATGCTCTGACTCTCTCATCAGGACGCAGGGCCCTGGAGGCCCAGAACATTCCAGCTCTTTGCTTCCTCCCCGGAGCGCAGGCCCACAGACACCGCAGAGGGCGAGAGTCTGTGCCAGCATTCCTCGCTGCCTGTGAAAGCACGGGGTAGCGGTGGGGATGGCGGGAGCCCTCTTTACAGATGTCCCTCCAGCTTCCCCCCTGCATCCCAGGGATGGTGACCTGGAGCTTCGAGAGGACGCATGAGGGTGGGCAGGCGGTGACTCTGGGACATCCCAGCATTGACTCATCGAGCCCACCCCAGGGTCCCATTTTGCCAGGGCCCCCAGGGGCTTGGCCCGGCTCAGACTCTGAGAGGAGATGGCAGAGCAGCTCACACAGGGATGTGCCAGCGGGTAGAGAGGTGTGCTTGGGGTGACAGGTGACAGCACCCCGGTGAAGGCGACCCCAGATTCTGACATGCCATTGCCGGTCAAAGGCACCCCTCCTGAGAAGCCAGGTTGATGGAGGTGGGAAGAGGCGGGGGTCAGGAAACGGACCTGCCTGGGTCCGAGTTCTGGTTCCGCCACAGCCGTGGGGCTGCTTAACCCCCCCACCAAGTGCTCACCGGGGGTCTGAATCCCTCCTCTGAAGGCGCTCCCTGACTCTCCCAGGCAGAGGTAATGATGCTGTCTTGTGAGGTCTCACAGCTCTTATGGGTAAGTAATTTAACTTAAAGTTCTTATCAAGGCAGACCAAAGCAAAGTTGACCCTCGGACTTATAACCAGCTTTTTAAGACATAATATATTTTGAAATCCTTTCATGTGAATAATTGCACAGACGCATCGTCACTTTAATCACTGCAAAGCAGCTGATCAGATGCCTGTATTTGCTAACTCACGCACCGCCACTGAAGATTTCCAATTTCCCCATTCTTTCCCTCTTTCATAACCACTGCTAATGCGAATACACCTAAGTGTTTGAAGACTCTCATAATTATTCCCTTGAGTAAATTCCTAGTAGTGGAATAGGCGAGTTAACGAATTCTCAGGCCCCTCCTCCCACCCCCCAGACCCAGAGTCCGGGAACCAGAAACCCTGGGGGTGGGCCCAGTGAGCTGTGTTTCCATGAGCCCGCTCCTCCTGGGGATTCTGATGCACATCCAAGTGCAGAATCACTGCTTTGGGGCCCCTGGAACGTGCCTTCCAGAGGTCATGGTCAACCACTACTAGGTATTATGGGCCGGGCACACTGACTACACACCAGGCTCGTGCAGAAGACTTCACACGCGTGTCTCAGTGAACCCCCACAAAACCGGGGAGGTGGGTGCCAGGGCACTCACCCCCATTGTACAGGTGAGGAAACGGATGTGTGGAGAAATCAACCTGCCAGATGTCACGCAGCAGTTACGTAGCAGCGCTGGGACCAGCACCTATTTGTCTGCTCCAAAGTGTGCCATATGCTTGCCTCCCTCGAGATTTAATTGTCCACCTCAGCACACGGGGAAAGAAGAAAGCATTGATCCAGTAGGGCCAAAAGACCAGCCCAGGCAACTTGCCCTCATTTAATGTCAGCGTTACCCGGGGAGATTTTTTTAACTTCCCAAAGCCCACACACGCACTGTCATCTCTGGGCAGAGGGACCCCCCCCACACACACTCTCAATGCTCCCTGGTGGCTCCAGTGTACCCCTGCGATGGAAAACCACCCGGTCAGGGACTTTCCTCCCTAGCCGGGGGACTGACTCAGGGCTGCTTAGAGGGTGTTCCCCCCACTCTCCGTCGGAGGATCAAGCAGAACAAGCCGTGACTTCGTAAATGAATCCTCTGCGGTTAATAGAACCCTAAAGAAGAGCTCCCGCCCTGTCACCAGTGCGGCAGCCGAGGCTCAGAGGGGGCCAGCGAGCTTCCTGAGGTTGCACAGCGGGTCCTGATGGAGGAGGACTCTCTCAACACCCCCTCCCAGAAATTGCTTTTTCCCCAAGCTGAGGGGCCCGGAGCCTTAAACCCTTTCACTTTGAGAGAAGCTCTCAAGTCCTCTTGCGGTTTTGATTCTTCCTTTGCAACAGCACTTTGCATTTTCCCCTAAATTCCTTCCAGCTGTCAGGTAGGAGCGCCCTTGATAAGGATTCCCCAGTGTGGGAGCGAAACATTTACCAGAGGTAACGGAGAACACCAGGCCCCCTCCCGGGCCGTTCCCAAGCATATGGAATATATTGTGGTCGGGGGGAAATATATTTTAAGAATTTCTCCTGCATCTTTTCAGATACATTCCACCCAGGATTACTACAGGTGTCATGAAAACTGGGCTTTTGCTCTTCCCCCCCCCCCCGCCCCGGGAAGGGGGAGGAATCATCAGCTCCCAGGGTGTGGGAGTGAGAGCTAGCCTCTGCCCACGACTGATACATATTTACCAAGTACGATCCCCAACTCCATCCCATTACCCTGTACTGTTTCTTTCTAACCTACTGAGCCTTCATGTGGGGTTTTGTTTATGGTTCGCCTTCCCTCATAAAGGCAGCAAGATTCTTGTGTCATTTGTCAGCTTCTAGAATGTTGCCTTTCCTGTAGTTGGCACTCGGTAAATATTTGATGAATGAATGGGCTGACCTTTTCAAACACATTCTATCGCATAATGTTCACAGCAACCTGATAAGGTAGGAACCGCTATTAACCTACCTCTATTTCACGGGTGAGAGGAATGAAGCACAGAGGGGTTAAGTAACTTGACCCAGGTCACACAGCTTGGTGGATCCTAGCCACACTCACATGCACACACACACACAGAGGTCTACATAATTTTACAGCCCATGCTCTTAACAGCCCATGGGAGAGACCAGAAAAGTGCTCCAGGGGGCCAGCACTCGGAGTGGGTGCCTTAGGGCCCACTGTGTGGCAACCCGTGGGCTGGGCGCCAGAGCTACAGTGGCAACGAGGACACAGTCCCTGTCTACAAAGAAATGATCATTCACTGCTGGAAAGATGAGACAAGCAATGACGGTGCCGTGTGAGGAGCGTTAGGCCAGGGGCATGCTCAGGGGAGCGTGGGAGCACCAAGGACCCATCTTTGCCAGAACAAGGGAACACCTCCCAAAAGAGGTGACATATCACCTCATCATCTTCCTCATCTTCATCACCGATGCCCTCAGAATTGTAACTTACTGAGCTATTTCTTTGTTCTGCAGGTCATGCCAAGTTCTAGATATCTTAAAAATGAAATTCTCGCCCTGGCTGGCGTAGCTCAGTGGATTGAGCGCGGGCTGCGAACCAAAGTGTCGCAGGTTCGATTCCCAGCCAGGGTACATGCCTGGGTTGCAGGCCATGACCCCCAGCAACCGCACAGTGATGTTTCTCTCTCTCTCCCTCCCTTCCCTCTCTAAAAATAAATAAATAAAATCTTTAAAAAATGAAATTCTCAAAATAACCCATCAGGATACGCTTATGTGTACTTGACTGTACCCATTTGACAGATGAGTAAACTGAGGCTCTGTGAGGTCTCAAGTAAGAGGCCACCCCAGGGGTGGAACTCTATTCTTCCTGGCACTAGAGTCACTGCTCTCCATTTCTTTTGAGACCCCCAAGGTGTGGGGAGGGGGTTCATCTGGAGAGAGGGGAGGAGCTGTGTTATCCACAGCGGGAACCTCATGGGCAAAGGTTGACAGGCAAGAGAGGTCAATCTCTAAGGGAGAGGTAGGCAAAGGCGTTTAGAAGCTTGACCCCAGGGCCCAGGGCACCAACTTGGTGACCTCGCCTAAGACGTAGCAGATTCCAGACACACGAGTGGGTTCCCACTGGGTCCAATCGGCAGAGATCACGAGGCATCAGTGTGGTTTGTCAGGCAAGAGAAATCACTGGCAGGGCTACTGTCCGCAGCCAGGCCGGACATGGGGGTGTTGCTACACTCGGACCATCCCACTGCCTAAGACCCAGTCTTCCAGGTTGGTCCCAGAGGTCCCACTGTAATGACCTTGGCCTTGGTTCCCTACCCTGTGGGTCTTCCCGGTCTTCTCTTCCATCGGCTAGATGGACCTTCCTGCTGGAACAGTCAAGGGGCCCAGGCCCCCCTAGGGAGCTGAACTGGGCAGGGCCTAATCTTCTGTCCCCTTCCTCTCTCCTCGGCACTGTGGCCCAGTCCCTGATTGAAACCAGGTCTCTGTAACAGCTATTCTGTCCACCTCTTCACATGCATTCAGATGCTGAACTCGTATCTGCTTCTGGAAGCATCCCGTCCACAGCTGTGCTAGGAAGGGCAATGAACCATGTGGTTTCTTTCTGATGGACCAGCTGATTTGATGGTGTGATTTTTAAAAAATTGTAGCTGAGTGGATCAGTTGACTTAATTATCGTGCAGCTGGCTGGGTCACGTGGTCCATCAACCCCAGCTGACCATTTAAAGGACAACAGCCCATTGTTGGACAAGGTACCAAAGACCTCTGAGGACCAGCACACGAGATGAGCTGGTTCCAGTGTCACTGCCTTCTTTTATGTTAAATAAACGTTTTGCAGTGTACCGATTTATGTCCTTTGTTGGTATTTTTACAAAAATTTTTGAGTTATTTTCTTAGTAGTTGCTCTCAGGGTTGCAGTATACATCTTTCTTTATGACAGTCTCCTTCAGATCAATATTAATTATTCATTTAGTTTGGGTAAACTATAAAAATTGTATTCTGAGACAGTTCCATCTTCTCCCCCTCCTTTGGACGTGATTCTTTGAAAGCTGCATATTACGGAATGCAAAATATATGCAAAATAATCATCAAGTTGTTAAAATATATTGAGCATTTCTGTAAAACAGGCTCTCAGCCAAACCCTTCTCATGGATGATCTCATTTAATCTTAAAAACAAAACCAAACCATAAAATAGCACTATAATTATCTCTATCTTAGGGATAGGGAAAGTAAAGTCTCAAAGCGTTTGAGTCATTTACTCAAGGATGTATTGCTAGCAAGTGGTAGAAATGAAATTCTAACCCTTGCAGTATGACTCTTAACAATCTTGCTAGTGAATAAAACTATTTTAGGTCAGATTAAAAGGTGGTGAATCCAGATTCACTCTGTGGGTAGAAGATGAGAAGTTCAGCATTGAGTTCTAGAGGCTGAAGTTCAAAGCCACCATGGCCAAGAACTGTTAGCCTCTTCCTTCCTGAGCAGTATTCGGTTCAAGCGTCGATCAATACCCAGTGAGCATCCACTGTGTCACCCGGGCAGGGGAGAGTGATGTCACAGATGCATCTGTCAGTAGCTCACGTGTACCCTGACCACTGCTCACTTTGAACCCCTCCCCCATGCACTCATTTGGAAGACATCGGAGGGTTCTAGTAAGGGAGCATTAAAAATGCAGCCAAGTGCAACTTGCATATTTTCCACTTTCTCAGTGAGCCAGAACTAATGGGTCAGTCCAAAGTGGCTCAGAGGAAATCAATACTTTCCCCCTGGTCCCTGAGCTTCACAATGAGCCTGCCTCAATGACCTCCTCCTATTTAACCCTTTCCTGCCAGCTTGGCAAGAAAGCATTAAGTGATGACACAGTAAATGTTCTTCTTCCTCGTGGGACAGAAACTCCCTCGGTGTTCACTCTCCCCGGGGCTCTAGCTGAGACAACTTTCCCCTCTGTCCCGGCGTCACCCAGATATATCTGCTTTAAATCACTGCCTTCGCATGTACCCAGGGAGCGAGGATTCCCCTTTAATAAAAGGCAGAACTTGACTTCAGCGCTGACTCAAATCTTGGAGTGATGCCTTCCCTCCTAACTCACTTGAACCTAGTGGAAGTCAATAAATAGAATGGTGAGGAAGGCGTTGATGGCTCTGACCAAGCCCCCGCCCCAAGGAGTCTCCACACACCCCATCATCTCCCCCACGAGACAGATCTGTGTCACTTCACCTGCTTTCAGAATTTGAAAGCACTTTCCTCTTCTTGGCCCGCAAACCATTTTTTTCAATTAGGATCAAACAGACTCTGCTAATCTCCTTTAAAAGCAAGGACGTGACTGCGCCAGGATTCGAACACTAGCTGTCTGACGTCAGAGCCCACGTCGTGTCTTGCTGGTGCCCATTACAGCCCATGTCGTGGAACAGCGCCTGCCCTGAGTGATGGTGATGACTGCTCCGCGGAGCCCACCCTGTCAGCAGCGAGACCACTGCGTTTCACAGAGGGGTGGAGTGAGGAGCGATGGCACAGGAGCTCCGAGCCAAAGGACCCCGAGGTGGAAAGAACAGAAGTGGAAGTGGGTGTCCCTTCTTTCCGTGCTCATCACTTTCCACACAAATGCTTTGAGAACATCTTTTCTCGGCACAAACGTCCTTCGTTTGACATCTGAATTAATCGCGGTATAACTTCCAAGGCTGTTACAAAGACCCAGATCGATAGTAACTGAAGTAAGAGTTTATTTCTCTCTCTCCTATTAGTCCAAGTTTAAGCCATCCAGGGCTTAAATGCCACCTCTGGGGTATCAAGTGCTCACACTTGTTCTATCTCGTCACATCCCATTGGCCTGAACTTAGTCACATGACCACAGACAACTGCAAGGGATGCTGGGAAATGTAGTCTTTAACTAGGCGAACGTATACCCAGCTAAAATTTGGGGGAATCCCTTACTAAAGAAAGAAGCGGAGAATAGATGGTGGGAAATAACTAACAGTTTTTACCATGAGTGTTCAAGTAGTTGGCAGTAACATATATTTCATACACACTCATGTGCGTATGTCTGAATATCTCATATATTCCCTACCACACGGATAATCACAGTGGATATACATTGTGCTGCGATTGTGCTGGGATTTTTTCCCCCCAGATATTTTGTATCAGTCAGGTCCCAGCAGGGAAGACATGGCACGCTCAAACAAGTCGTGGAGGAGAGTTTGATGAGTCAACTATGTAGAAGATGCAGGCAGGGAACAATACCCCAAGGCCAGTGACGGTGGCTTGTCAGTCAGTCTGTGTTCGCTCAGGAAAGTGGGGTCACAAACTTTTATAGCTGTCTCTGTCTGTCTGTCTGCCTGTATCTGTATATATATCTGTATATATATATATACATGTATAAGATTTTATGTATTTTTAGAGAGAGGGGGAGGGAAGGAGAAAGAGACAGAGAGAAACATCAGTGTGTGGTTGCCTCTTGTGTGCCCCCTGCTGGGGACCTGGCCTCAACCCAGGCATGTGCCCTCACTGGGAATTGAACCAGCAACCCTTTGGTTTCCAGACCAATGCTCAATCCACTGAGCCACACCAACCAGGGCTATATATACAGTTATACAAGAAAAATGTATATGTCTTGCGTAAGTGAAGTCATTATTCGTTGCTTGTTTCTCTTCCTGCCTACTTTCTTGTGGGAGTGGATGTGAGACAGATTCCTTTGAAACTGAAGACAGGTCTCCAGTCTTTGTCCTACCACTCAGCTCTGTGACCGTGCAACAGCCACTGAATGTCCCCGAGGTGCTCCATGCTCCGTTGCCCAGTGGGGACACCAGCACCTGCCCTGAGTTCTTCTGAGAGCTCCGATGGGAAAGAAGGGACGAGAAAGGGTGGATATGTTTTCTCGGGGCACAGAACACTCGACAGAGCAGACAAATACACTGGTGAGACCCAATCGAGAATTCATAATCCAACCCCTCTGAGCTCCTTCCTCTTCAAAGACATAGCGACATCTGCAAAGTCAGCTTAGCCCAGCGCTCCTCCAAAGATCAGAGTCTGGAACAGCCCTCCATGTGCCCGTCAAGGCCCGGCAGAACGAATCCTTGCCTGCTTCTCTGCTTCATCTCCCTGCTCGCTGTCCTCCGGCCACCGTGGCCTTCTTGCTGTCCCTGGACCAAGCTGGGTTCATCGCCCCCTCTGTTCCGTAGCTCGGGCTGTCTCCTCAGCCTGTACCTTCATGTGATTGGCTTTGGTATGACACACAATACAGGTCTCCACTTAAATGTCACCTCCCCAGGCAGTCCAGGGCCAGTCAAAAATTCTCCCTGTGACACTTGCTGCTACAGCTACTCCCTGTCACATTATTTCAACAGCATTCATCACTCAGAAAACATTATTCCCTTAATTTTCTTTTTTGCCTTTATCGTCCCCCCACTAGGAGGTATGCTCAATGACAGCAGGGACTTTGTTGCAAGAGTACCATCTGGGATGTGTTAGGCACTCAAAAAGTTATTAAATAAATGAATCAGAAGAGCATGCCTGGGGAGAACAAGCTCTGAATTATTGGTTGGTGGGGGTAACGAGTACCCAAGAAAGGGGTCTCCATTCGACTACCATGGTGGAGACTGATAAATATCTCTCAATAGCCCTTTTCCCTTCTTTTAGTAACAGAACCTCTAAATTTTAGCTAGACATTTGGCTAATCAGAATAAAGATTACATTTTCCCAGCTAGCCCTGCAGCTAGGTGTGGCAATGTGATTAAGTCAAAGCAGAAATGATGTGTGCTTTTCAAGGTTGAAAAGAAGAAGTGTACCCTCCCCTTCCGGCTTCACTTTTCTCGATTGGGTCTCACCAGAAAGAAGGCTGGAATGCAGTCTTGATGTCAGGAGCTGGGGCAGCCATCTTGTAGTACAATGGATATCACATGTTAAGGATGACACAGGGCAGAAGAAAGCTAGGTCCCTATTGCTCATATGCATGAGTGACTAAGCCCTTGACCACCTACCCAGATTTCTACTTGCATGAAAAATAGACTTTAATCATGTTCCAGCCACTATTTAGAGGTCTCTTTGTTAAACTGGTTTAATCTTTATCTTAACTAATGTATCTCCTTTCCCTATAGGTTCATAGTCGAATCACTGATGTTGCTATAAATGATTTCACACCACTTCCTCCAGTCTGTTTGGTCACAGTTCTAACAAGAGTTGAAACAACCTCGCTTTTGGAGAATGTATTCCAGACAAAGGACCATTCCCCCTCATCCACATCTAGCTAAACTTCTGACATAGACAAATGCTTGTTGAGGTTTGGTTCTTCCTGGGGTTTTGAAACAGAGTCTTTCCTCTCAGTTATCTGAGATCCCCTCTTTGAAGCAAGTGCGTTGGTTTTGGGTTTGCTACCTTTCAGTGATCATTTATCTTCACTGGGAAAGTCAGGAAATGGAATCTGTGGATGCTCTCTAATCCGAGAGGGGAGAGATTGTTTTTTTCTTCTAGCTTTCCAGCTCCATCAGAATAGACAGCATCTAAATTTAAACCGGAACTTGAAACCTCTGTACCTCTTGGGGGCAGGGGCACTTTGATAACTCTGGCTGGAACAAGGTTCCAATTTTCTTTAGTGAGGTTGTTTCGCTTACCAATCTCTTGTCTTTAAAAACGAACGCACGTTTTCCATAGGGACTCCTGGAAGCGAAAGCAGAGTTGCTTTCTTTGCATCAGCCTGGTTGTGCACAACCCAGGGTGGGTTGCTCCGACCTCATTTCTTTGGGAAAGCAGGGCCTGCCATGGAACGGTTTGCTCTTCCAGAGTAAAGGACAAAGCTGCTGCTGCTAAGGAGTCTGGGGGTCTTGGATTCCTGTGCCGATTCTTTAGTGGGAACAAACCACGTGCTAAGCACTGTGGCCCATACAGGGTCTGGCAGAAGCAAGGCCTGTGTGAGCGTGGTTGTTACGGTAATAATATGGGTGTAAATAATTTATAGCTTTCATTTGAATGTTTCACCTAAAAGGGCATATGGTGTGCTTGAGTGCGGTATTGTTATGCTACGGAATTACTTGCTTACGATTTTGTAATAGAAGAAGGGCGTTATTTGTGCCGGACCCTGTGTGTTCATGTACTGGCAGGCCAGGCTTCAGGGCCACTCACTCCCATAAGCCCCGCCCCCCGCTGGGAAAGGCCCAACAGCGTGTGTGCACAGCCACAAGTTTTGTAAAATTTGCAAAAGGAAGGGTGAAGACCCTTTTCTCTTTCCAGTCCAACTTCCTCTCTGCTACACTCTCCTTGGTGGCCTCACACAGTGCTAGGACCCACCTGAGGGGAAGCTGAACTGCAAATATGTGTACTTTTGGTTTAATGGCATATTTTTCTGTGTTTGCAGTTATTCTGTGTCTAGTTACTATTCAGGCTGTTCTAGTGGCTTCTAGAACTATGCCTCCCACCCAGCTTGTGGTAGGAACATGTTCTGTATCACCTGCCCCCTCCCCCAAATATGTGAGGAATAGAGGAAAAAACTTGCTAGAGGAAAGGCGGACTTGTCTAGAGTGAATGCTATGAAAAAAAGAATTGTTTCTATGAAGAAATGGAGCGTGCAGTCTCCCCAAATGTAAAGAGAATACTATACAGTATATAAGGCAATTCATTGATACAAATACTATGTGATTTTAATGGTCTTTGTGCCATTTATCTTTATCAGCTTTTGAAAATTTATTGTGATCTCTTTTCTCATACTAAATATTTATTTTTATACTTAGTTGTGCATCTGTAATTTTATTTTAAATTTTCTCAGATGAACCCCCTGAACAGTGCAAACTTCCAGCCCCACAAACCCTGGATCGACCCCGCCTGTGGGGCAGGCCCGGCGTGGCACATTCCCAAGTGTTCTGTAGACTCGAGTATTTGCTCCACAACAGAACGGACTTCTGTGTAAGGAATTCTCCATACTGGGAATTGGCGGACAACAGCCTGTGGGACAACTGTGGCCCGCTGCCTGGGGCTGTAAATACAGTTTTCTTGGAATATGGCTACGCTCACCCGTTTGCCCGTGGTCTGTGGTCGCTGTTGCTCTACAAAGGCAGCGCTGACCTGAGTGGATGCACCCACACCTCTGATAGGCGAAGCTTAAAACCTTGACCTCCTGGCCCTTTACAAAGAAGGCTGACCCCTGCCCCACCCCACGGACCCCTGAAAGAGGGCCGATGATGCAGGCCATGTCCCTTAGAGGCCTGATCGACGCCTTGTCCACACGGGTGGCAGGAAGAGTCACGGGGCTGTCTCGTGGACCACGCCCAAGGCAGGAAATGTCCGTTAGAGCCACCCTTTCCTAACTGAGCCTGGATTCTACAGTATTTCTCTTCTCCTGCTCAAACACTTCTGATGGCTCCCCAGTGCCCCCAGGGCTCATTAGCCAGACACCCACAGTCTTCTGTGATTCCACACTCTTCTGTGATCCCACCACATTCCACCTCTCCAATATCCTCCCCTGCTCTCCTCCACGTTCCCTCTTCGGGCCACGGGCTGCCTGCGGCCATTTCTGCCTGTGTCCATTGACCAGGCGAAGAAAGTTGGTGAGCTAGGAACCAGACTCTGGACTGCCTGACTCCAAAATGTACGCTTTAAACCACTGTATTAGACTGTTCCACTGGCATAGAATTCTTTGTAGAATTCTTAGTTGCAGCTGGGGACATGGCCAGCCAGATAAAGACTACATTTCCCAGTCTCCCTTGCAGCTAGCTGTTCACAGTCATGTGGCTGAATTCTGGCCAATGGGATGTGAGAAGCCGTGACTACAACTTCCTGGCTGTGCTATCAGAGTGCAGAGCAGTGTCCTGCTCTTCCTTTTCCTAGCGTCCCCCCGACTAAGGGAGCAGCGGCCTCCTTGGACCGTGGTGAGGAAGCCTCATGTTGAAAATGGCAGAGAAACCCAATGCAAAGAGCCTGGGTCTCCCCGATGCTGTGACGCCACCCCAACAACCTTGGATTGTTCCTGCTCAGACTCTATCACGGAGGAAGGAAATGAACTGGCATCTTGGTTCAGCCCCATTTATTTTGGCCTTTGCTGTAGAGGCTAAACCTTCATCCTGGCTAGTAAATAACCCTCCCACCACCATCATGTCTGTCCACATCTGTGGGTTTTTCTTCTGAAGTGGGTGTGGCCAGAGGCTGGTGGACTGGTGCCCTGAGCTGGTAAACCTTTTTATTTACTTGCAACGCAAGGAAACAGACAGCCCAAACTCCGCCGGTGCCAGCAGCCTTCACGGAGGAGCCCCAGCCACACCCTCGGGTCCCAGATGTCGATCTCAGGCAGCTGCCTTGGGAACACGCCCATCTGTCCAGGACTCATTTCCCCGGCTAGTGCTATATTACAGGCAACATAAACAGGGTGGACTGTTTCCACGGCAACTTCACGCTTTGCAGGAAGAGGTTGGAACTTGGACAAGGGACAGGTTTTCCCCCTAGGAGAAGAGAGCAGACTGTTTAAGACCCTTCTTGGAGTGGACGGGATTGGCTCCTTCTGGGCTGAGATTCATAAGTGTCATACTTCAGAGCAAAAATAAACTGAGGATTTGCCTCGGGACTCTCTGTCCGCTCCTACTGGGCTGTTCCGGGGCCCCCCTGCCTCCCTGGTATTGGTCAAGAACAGCAGTAAATGGTGTTTTGCGGAAAGGCTGTACTACCACAAAATGCTTTTCCAACTCAGGGGTTATACTGCCTAACATTCCATCAGCAAAAAATGAATAACCTTGGCTTAAGCCTAACCCTCTTCCTCCCCGGTCTTCGTTTATGGGGAAAGAACAGCTGGCCCTATAAAAATAATTGGAGCTACAATTTATGTGGACTGGGTTTCAACTTCTAAATTCTGCACCGTGCTCGCTGGAGAACGCCAAGAACAGGGTCACCCCTGTTTCCCCAGTAGAGTTCGGGACTGGAAGTACCTTTGAAAGATGCAGGATGCGGGTAGCTCGTTAGCGTCTGCCTCCGTGTGCACTGAACCACCAGGTCCGTCTTCCCAGGTGGGCAACACCCTCTTCCTGTTCAAGCTCCAGGGATCCTGAGACCAGCTTTGCTGTCCCGTTTAAAGACCGAGTCGGTTTAGGCTCCTGAAGGTGTCCATCACAGTGTGTGGCTTACGACAAGGGCTCAGTAAAGTTTGCTGAATGGAAACTAATGTCGGTCAAGTTCCCAGAAGGAAAAGATGGTGCCATGATTTGGGTCGTTTAATAAAGAGACTTTATAAAGGGGAGAGCAGGATGCAGAGACACTGTAGGGAGCTAGGGAGTGTTTTGTGAGTAGTAATAGCAAATTGGGGTGGGGGTTCCCTAGGTGTAAAGGGATGAGAGGAAATAGCAGTTATTGGAACTCGGGAGGAGAAGTTCATGGGCAGACAGCTGCTTGGAGAGGAGCTGGGAACTTTGGTCGAGGTCACCTCCAGCCCGAGGCAATTACCCAGAGTAAATACTACAACCCGACTCTACTTCCACCTCCCTACCTCCTGCGGGGCTTCCCATTGGCTAAACCCAACCAGAAGTGGGTGAGTGTGGGAGCCCATGGGTGCAGTCCACACAGGTTCACCTCCCGGGCACAGAGCAGGACGGGGCAGGGGGGAGACTGGATCTAGGGCGCATGGAAAATATCCTCCCCAAGTAGATGTGAGCCATGCCCAACATAATGAGAACTTCTAGAAATGACTCTCATTCCTCAGAACCCCACCTAACACGACATTGTGTTCACAGGTGGGAAAGGAATCAAAACAATAATAGGTAACCATTACTGAGCGTTTACTGCACTAGACACTTTACAAATATCATCGAATGTCCCCCACAAGCCGATGAGGTGAGCACTCTCCTTACCCCATTTTACAGAAGGGAAAACAAGGCATGCAGAGACTAGGAGGTTCAAGGTCACTGCCATTAGCAAGGGTTGCTGGGAAGCAGACCCAGATGGAGTCTGGAGTGGAGGGCCATCCTCAGAGCTCCTGTGGGAGGGAGGACAGACGCAGGATTGGGCGTGGGGACAGGTCGGGCTGTGACGGAGGCTCACAGCCTTTGTTGGCTGCAGGGAAAGCCACGGGGCTAGCATGGCCCTTTAACGTCTCAAGTGGAGCCAGAAATGGCTGGGTTTCTGCGCCGCTGCCACCATTGGCTGTTATACGTGGGCCACCCCCAGCACAGCATGGCCGTGCAGCTGGCAAGATCCCTGAAGGAGGTGACAGCCGAAGGGTCTCCCAGCATCTGTGGATGTCACAGCATCCCCATCGCAAGTGGCAGGGCCAAGGTCTCTGCTCCAAAGAGACATTGTTCCGGCTCCACTTTCCTTAGGATAAAATGCAACTCAGTCACACCAAGCACGACAGGGCCCGCAGCGGGCTGGCCCTGACCATTACGTCATCGGCCCAGCTCCCCTGCCAGCTCGTTCCCCAGCTCGGCCACCACGGATGGGTTACTCCCAGTCCTGGCTGGCATGGAACACCCTAGGGTGCACCCATTCCAGTGGTCGTCCTGCTCGCTTTCTTGGGGTGCTACTGAATGTGTGCAGTCTTGGAGTGTTCCAGAACAACCTGTACGAACCCACCTGTGGTCGTCCATCATCTCTGTCTCTGTGTTGGACCTGCACAGCAGAGTGTCTTCTATGCCATGGACACTTAAAGTCAGAAGGACTCGTGGACATTCCCCAGAAAGTGACAGTTTGGTGGCCAGTACTCTTCTCCCAATGAGCCCTGATGGGTCAGTTTTGCTCCCCTTTGCTGGGATGGCTAGATAGCCGTTTATGTGAGCACAGAGACCCGCCCATCAAACTTGGGGGCCAGTGTGTATCATGACAGATGTCTTTGAACTCTAATGCTGTACTCACATCGGCGAGAGGCTCGCGTGAGGGGAGGAAACCAAGTCTCAGAGAGTTGAGTCGAGGCGGACAGTGCCAGGATGCCAACTCAGGTGTGCTGGCCTGCGGGAGTCAGAGCTCTCGGATGGGGGACCCCAGTGCCATGGCCGTTGGTCTAGGAAAACCTGCGACAGATGGAAACCATTCCCCCTTCCTCGCCCCGTCCCCCGGCTCTGAACCCACCCCTGCGGGGCCTGGGAATTGGGTGAGACAAATCAAATATACAAAGCTCAGCCTGTGTTTGACTGTCTTATCTAATGTGCCTTGTCCTCCCCTGGACAGCTGGGTCCTATCAGATGAGTGGGGACCATTAGGGCGTGAGCCTCTCCCCACGGGCCTTTGAATCCATGGGAGACCAGGAGAGCTTAGGACACAGAGGGACTTCAACAGAAAGGGCAGGGCCGCGTGGGTGGCAGCCCGCCCTGGACACCGTGTCCTCCTCTGAAGCCAAACGGACGGATGTTGATCTTGAGTCCCTGCGACACTCGCTGCGGGATGATAATCACGGCCTCCTCTCCACCCTCAAAGCAGAAGGGACACAAAATATTTGCCCCCCGCCATTTATTCTAAGGTGACTCAGAGAACCTGCACCCCATTTCAGCACTGAAGCCTAAGGTTTTTTGCTTTTCTGCCAACAGCAGTGGAAACCACCTTTTGGGGCTATCTCGGTTTCCAAGGATGACTGCTGAGTCATCTATAAAGAGCCGAGACCCTCTTGCTGAGGCCAAAGCACAGCAACCCCAAGGGTAAAACTCAGGATCTCTTAAAGGTGGGAAAAGACGTTGTGCGTGTATGTGCTGCGTGTGCCTAGGAGACGGGGAGCTCTCTGAGTGAACATTTCCCTTCCCCCCCATACTTCTGCCCGGGGAAAAAAATTCTAAGCTATGGGGGCATTTAGCACCTTGTGTTGGAATCATTAACGTATTTTAAAACTAGTCTTCTTTGTGTCATCCAACCACTTAAACTCTTTCCTTATCATCCACGTTATTGAAAAACATTGGTTGTGTTTTCAGAAATCTTATTTCTGAAGTCATAGGCACTCCATGCAAAAAAAAAAAATATATTGGGACGATCAGAAAGGAAACAAGTGAAAGAAATCACCAGGTGTCTCACAGTTCCTAGACTGGTAACATGGGGGAGGGCGTGTACACGCACTCTCCTTTCCCACGGGTGATATTCTTTTCAGTGGGAAGGTGTTCTCCACATGGATTCGCACTCTGCTGTCTGCGTTTTATGATGCCACACGCACACGTGCCCACGCCAACCTGCGTTCTCTGTCGTCACGTGTATCAGCCACGGGGGCTGCCGCTGGGAGGATGAGCTGCCCCTGCCAGTTCTTCCTCGTGGATCTTTTCGGTTGTGTCCAGTCCCCATCCATCAGTCACGGTGACCTCTGCCCACATCTGCATTATTGTCCAGTTTTGGGTCCTGGTCCCCTACCTGATTGGGACCTGCCCGTGTCTGATTTTCTGCCGCACACCTGGTCTTCACTCTGCACCTGGTGCACGGTCCAAGCTCCATAATTCTGGTTGGCGTTTCTGTACTCTCCTTTGGGAAAGCCCTGTGTCTCTCCAGAGTAAGTACCTCCCTGCCTCCTTCCCCAGCTTCCTTTCTTTCTCCTTCTTGTCTTCTTTTTCCTTCTCTCCCTCCCCCTCTATCTTCTGTTTACTTCCCTTGCGCCTTAAGTCCACAAAGGGGCCTTGCCTACCCAGGGCCTTGCAGGGGCGGGCTGGGACTTCTCGCTGAACTCACTGATCCCTAGACGTCTGAAGTCTGCCTAGACTAGGACAGGGGTTCCCAAACCGCCAGTCGACAGACGTGCCCAAGCAGTTCGTTAAAACAGAGATCTCTGGGAGTGACTCAGCAGGTCTGAGGAGGGGCCCAAGAATGCACATTTCTAACAAGTTCCCAGGGCTGCACTTTGGGAAGCGCCCCGAACACGCAGCTCCTTCCCACCGACCACAGGCCTGGGGGCTGGGGAGCCGGGGAGGCCCGGCCTCCAAAGCTAAGCTCTACAAGCCCCTGGGTGGGTTGCCTTAGGCAACAAGGTTCAGCTTCTTCTACACAAAGGCCACAATGACAGCAGCCCCATCGGGATGATCGGGATGATCGTAAAGACGCTGTTGAACATGAACTTGGCCCAGTGCCTGCCATGCGGGTGGTGCTCACCGTGTGTCCCGACGTCCTCGTCTGCTCGGGCTGCTACAACCAAATACCAACAAGCGGGTGGTGTGTAAGCAGCAAGCATCTCCCGCAGTCCTGGAGGCCGGATGTCTGAGATCGCAGTGCCTGCCGATCCGCTGTCTGGTGAGAGCCCCCTGCCCAGGCGTACATTTTAAGGGCATGCCTGGTCTCCTCCAGAATCCCCAGGGTTTTCAGAGATTGGATGAGAGCAGCACAAAAGAACTGACCCCAAAGATGGCGGGAAAGGGGGTTCAGTGGCCCCAGATGCCAGGGAGGTGGCCCCAGCCTGACTGGCTCTCATCCCTGGGGGCCACGCCCCCTCCCTCGGGGCAGACAGCAGCCTGGGGAGAGAGGTTGAAAGGATAGAGATAAATGCTAATCTCTAGTGTAAACAGTTCTCAGGGCTGGACACTCTCTGACTGTGCCATCACCCCCCCACTGGGGAGGGGACGAGATAGCCTGGGAGGCCGGGGCTGGTGTGGGGAAGAGCCGGGGAGATTGGGTAGAGATGGGGAGAAATAAGGGCCGAAGAAACCCATCATTTATGTGCCTGACAACCCTGGGAGCAGCCCGACCGGAGACAGACAGAATCCTTGAACAGGACAAGAGGGAAAAGACAAGAAGTGATCATGGTGCGGCCAACAGGGGCAGCAGGGCCCCTCCCCTCGTGTATCACAAGGATAGCCCAGCCTCCTTTCTGTTCGAGAGGGCGATGTGAAACCCATGAACTGATTGGTGATTTGAGCCAGGGACCTTGAGCGTGACCTTGGCGAGTTACTTTCCCTCTCTGAGCCTTGGTTTTCCCATCTTTGGAATGGGGTACTAGTCTCCCCTTTACCTATCAGGACAGGGATGGTGCTCCTTCACCTCTCTGCATCTCGATGAAGACAGGCAAAACAGAAAGGGCAGAACCTTCCTCGAAAAAGAAGAATTTCTCAAAGACAGGGTGGGGATGGGTGGAAAAGGAAAAAGGAAGTCGTAGGCAAAAGAGCATGGCATGAAGAGCACGCCCAGACTCATGTAGGCTAGGGTTCGAGTCTCAGCTCCTCCACTCGTGAGCTGGGTGACTTTGGGCAAGTCACTTGCCTCCTCTGAGCCTCGGTTTCCCCCAGGGTTCTATAGGAGCATACAGAGTAGTTGCCTCGCAGAGTTGGGCGAGACGAAAGGCGACCATGTGTATAAAAGGCTGCACAGTGTTTTAACATAAATCCTCGGTAGACGCTGGGTGTTACGTCTACCCCAGGTGTGGAGAGAGTCCCTGTGGCCCAGGGTAGGTGGCACTTTCCTAGGATGCCTGCAGCAATATCTCTTGTCCATCAGCCTCTTCCACAACGTAACCTCGCTACTTTCCCACCAGGAGGTGGGGTCTTATTCCCTCCCTTCTGAATCTGGACGCTTCAGTGACCCAGTAGGGCAGAAGTGAGGCTGCATGATTTCCAAGGCTGAGCCCAAGGTCACGGAGCTTCCACCTCGTTCTCTTGGAATGCCTCTTCTCCAGATGGTCCCTCGTGGAGCCCAGCGCCACGCTGAGAGAAGCCCAAGCTCCACGCAGAGGCCACATGTAGGTGCTCTGGCCAACGGTCCCAGCCGAGCCCAGCATTCCGGTGACCCCCGCTCAGGCGCTAGATAGATGACTAAGAAGCTGCCAGATGATTCCAGCTGTTCAAGTCATCGCCAGCCATTTGTCTTTCAAGCTGAATCTCCAGATACGGTGGAACAGAGATAAGTATCCCCCCACCCCCCCCGTATGGTGCCTTGTCTGAATGCCTGACCCACAGAATCTGTGAACCTAATAAAATGATTGCTGCTTTACACCGTTGTTTTTGAGGCCATGGTTATGCCGCAGTGGAGTACCCGGAACACGGGCTGATGAGGTTCGGGTCCCTCGTAGCACACACTGGTCAAGGACTTCCCACCCCTGTTGTTGCTCTGTGGGAATTCCAGAACCACGAAGCCCCCAGCTTACCCCGAAGTGTGTTGGGGTTATCGGGCTCGCAGCCCCGCCAATCATATACTGGGGGTCCTGCCGAGGGGCTGGGCCTTTGGGGAATTTGCCTGGCAGGACAGTGTCCCTTTTTCCTCCCCCCTCGGCTGCGTCAGACTAGAGTCCTTACGCCCATCTGTGCGTAGCCATGACAGTGACAGCAAGAAGCACCACAAAGAACACGGATTGTAAAGCTGGGCGGATAATAGCATCCTAGAGTAACGGAGAAGTGTCACCGAGTGGTTGTGAAAATGGCGGTCACACGGACAAATGATGATAATAATGGCACTGGTCATGGTTCAGTGACAGTTCTCCATTACAAGTGGCGGGAAACCAAAACCTGGCTTCAGCCCCAAAGGCCATTTGTTGGCCAAGGGAACTGAAAAACGCAGCGGATGGAGGAACGGCTTGAACCAAGGCCGGGGTGGGTGTCTCTGTCCCTCTCCCTGTCTGTGATCAGGGGCCTCACTCTGGACTCTCCCTGAGCAGTGGCTGATGGCGACTCCAGGAGGCCATGCTCCCCTGTGACACATCGAGAGAGCATGCTTTCCCATTCAAAGACCCAGAGGAAGTCCAGCATGCACCCATCCCATTGGCTCCCGTGAGGTCACATGACATCTGCAGGAAGGAGCTGTGATTGGTCATCCTGAGTCATATGCTAATTTCCGTGGCTGGGCGTGGAATCCACAGCACCCCAGTTACAAGCACTGACACGGGAAGGGTAGCAGGGTAGCGGGAAAGGCAGTTCCCTAGAGGAAAGTCATCGGGTGTTGTTATTTGGAAAAGGAAAGGACAGCTGAGTGGCCAAAGCTCACACACGTGGACCGTGGCGACCACTCACCGAGTGCTGGACTGAGCCAGGCACTTCCCCTGTGCTGTCACCGTGTCATCCTGTCACGGCATGATTACCCCTATTCTATGGAGGAAGAATCTGAGACTCCTAGAGGCCAAGCCATCGGCTCGGGGCCCCTCAGGGAGCGACCTGGGATCGAGCAACGGGTACCCGAGACCTCGAAATCCACGCCTTGGCCCACTGTCCTGGAAAGTCCTTCACTCCTTTTGCTCATCAGAAACAAACAAAACCCAAAACCCCCAACACTCATACTGAGTGACACTCTCATAGACTATACACACGCAGTCAGGGTCATGCTGAGTTGCTGCGGAAAGACATTCATTCGGCTCTTTTCCCGAGAGAATGGGAATGAGGCCGTTGGTTACATAATCAGCCTTAAGTTTCATGAGGTACCTCAGGCACCTATCACCGGCTTCAATAATTATCAGCGTCTGTAATTTCATCTGTTCCTCCACGTACTCCTTACCCCACGTCCCATCATGACAGTTTTCACGGATTTTTGTAAAACTGACTTGAATTCATTTAAGTATAAGGAGCTACTATTTGCAGGGAAGTTACGTTCTGAAGTCCACGAGAAAGAGAAAAACCACGCATCGCCCCAACGTTCCTTTCCATGCCAGTGCCTCTCGGGCAGAGGACCGACGGGCTCTCTCTTCATCTGAAGGGGTCACGTGCGGTGGCTGAGTCGGGGCCACGCTGCACAAAAACACCCTCCACTTAACCTCTAGAACCGCACTCGGCACCCAGGAACCGAGAAGGACCCAGGAGGCCCCGTCCCCATCCGGCCCCCCTACTGTAACCACTTTGGGGCAAGTGCTCATTCCACAGAACAGCGGGCAGATGAAGAAACCGAGACTCCAATGAGTCCCCATCACAGCTGAATACCTTTTCTTCTCTCTGGCTTTGTTTCCTAACACATATGAATGGATGATGCCACTGGCCTGTCTTAGGACTTTCGAATGAAAGTATGTGAATTCCTCCCCATGCCATGAGCTTGTGTCCTGGGCTTGGCTTGGGACAAACACCCCCCCCCCCCGATGCAGTGAGCACCCCGTGTGCACGCCACGTGCACGCCGTGTGCACACCAACTGTGCACACTTCAGCTGTGACATCCCTGGTGAGTGGACAGCTCAGAAGGACCGGGCAGCCCCCACTTCGCCCCGTGTCCTGCAGCGTCCCAGGCTCTGGCTGGCTGGTGCCCACGGGCGTTCCTGTCCTTGGGACTGTCCTTACCACGGACAGTGAGCCTGGGAGGAAAGCTGCGAGTCCACCTCCCACCGCTCGCCTTCTGGGCCGGCTGGCTCGCTGGCCATTAACCAGCAAAGCCACAGCAGCCATAAAATTAATTTCCTTCCTAATATATACAAGACTTTCTCCCGGAGAAGTATGGGCCGATTGGATCAAAGTGTGTAAGTGGTGTGCTTATGCTATCGGTTTCAACCCCTTAATGCCCTCCTGTCAAAACAAAATCCTCAAGAAAGGCTTTGAGGGGGATCACATGGGCATAATGGCTTCCCAAAGAGAGTCCTAAGTACTCGGTAACATATACAGAGCCGACTATTAGATCGGCTGGTGTAATTGTCCTTATATTTTAATGTAAACACGCGTATATTAGCCGGGCTCTTCATCCCTCGGCAGACGCGGAGGGCAGGGCGGGCGGGGGGAGGGGAGATGGCTTTAGTGGGAGCATCAGCCAGGGGAGGAGGCCGTCGAGGGAGGGGACCCCGGGAGGGGAGGTCAGGGGGCGTGGGAGGGGAGGGGATTCCAAGGAGGGAGGCGGTGGCGAGTTGAGGAGACCCCTCTGGCTTTTATTAATAACACAAATGTCTGATTCCTGGGTGGCACTTTGAACTTTTGTTTTCCCGAAAGAATGTCCCCGTCTAGGGTTTTTTGTGGTTTTTTTTGCCTTGCCCTGGCGGCAACCTCGGCAAGGTGGGCTGGGAAGGAGAAGACCCATTCCGCGGATGGGGACACTGAGGTTTGGAGAAGCATTTTAGACCCTGGCAGGAAAGAGATGCACGCTCAGAAGGGGCAGAAGAGAGTCAAATGAAGGGGCCTTCGACAAAGGTGTGGGCTGGGTTAGGGGACTCACAAGGATGGTGGGGCCCCACGAGGCTCGTGAGGGCGGGGAAATCACTGCCGCCTTCAGACCCAAGCAGGCAGGAGACAGAGACGTTTCCCTGCTGCCTGGAAGACGCGGCAGCCTTTGGTGGAGGGACGCAGCCACAGCCAGACCCGCTGCAGGACTGGCACAGAGGGACCCAGGGTAGCAAATGCCTCCACCGCCCTCCTCTCCTATCGGTCTCCCAGCGGGGGCGCGGGAGGGGGGGGTTGGGGGGCGAGTCCAAGAGGATGGCAGAGGACAAAGAAGCTTGGATTGGGGGCACAGCCTCTCAAAACCACAGACAGCAACGAAAGGTCGATGGCAAATAAAGAATTCCCAGCCCAAGGTCCAGAGGGACAATTGAGAGTCACCTCCTGGGCTTCCTGCAACCCAGCCTGGTTCTTTCCCAGGGGTCAGGGACAGCTCCCAGGGCAGGCATTAGCCCGTGGGCAATTCAAGGGCAAACCTCGGAAGGCTGGGGACAGGCTAGATTCCAGTTGCCTGCCACCCGGTGGGACGGACAGGGGGATTTGGAAACTTCTGGACGGTTCAAACTTGGGCTTCATTGTACGAATCCGCCGGGGCTGTGCACTGAGGTTTCTCTGTAGGGAGAGAGCATACTTCTGCCAAGCAAATAGAGATAAGAGGCTGGGTGCCTGAAGCCTGGGTAATAATAGGATGACAGCTGATGATTCACCGGGGCGCTTCACGGCCGGTGGATAGTGAGCTGCCCAGCCAGCCCTGTGCACCGGCAGGCTGCACCCCTCCGCCCACGGGGATGCCTGGTGAGGAGGAGCTGCTGAGCCCTTTCCCAACCTTGTTGGTCCTGGCTGCCACTCCCGGTGCTTCCATTTGCCTTGTGGCGTGCCACATGGTCCCTGACACTAGCTCATTTCATCTCTATATCCTTACAACCGTCCCCAGAGCCACCGTAGCATCTGCATTTTGCAGGCAGAGACTGAGGCATGGTGAGGCGGTGTGGGGCAGTGGTTAGAACAATAAACGAAGCCAAAGGCCTGGGTTCAAACCCCAGCCCGCCACTCACCAGCTGTGGCATCTGGGATAAGTCATGCGTGGCCCCTCCATGCCTCAGTTCCCTTATCTGTCCCAGGGCACGTGAACATGTCTACCTCATAGTGTTCTTGTAAAGGTCCCATCAAGGGCTTTGCAGAGTGCCTGACGCATGTCGCAAGTGCTGACTGGTGGCTCGGAGAATGTTCTCTCGTTAGACTAAGGAATTGCCCGAGGCCACAGAGACAGAAGGTGGCAGTGCTGGTGTTCAGACCTGCACCCCACAGTGGGGTCTGGGGCCCGAGTTGTGCTGGCCTGGTCTGTATCTATCGGCTGTTTGCAACAGCCGACGGTTCAACGTGCAGTCATTTGTGAGCCAGCTGTCAGATGCAGCCATTATGAACAATTAAATCACATGTGGTGACGATGAAATAAATCAGGTTAAAAACAAAGGTAATTAATAGCCAACTCTGATCACTTCCTATATATTTTTTAAAGGTTTTGAGGATATATATATATATTTTAAGATTTTATTTATTTATTTTTAGAGAGGAAAGGGAGGGAGAAAGAGAGAGAGAGAAACATCAATGTGCGGTTGCTGGGGGCCATGGCCTGCAACCCAGGCATGTGCCCTGACTGGGAATCGAACCTGCGATGCTTTAGTTCGTAGCCCGCACTCAATCCACTGAGCTACGCCAGCCAGGGCCACTTCCTCTATTTTTGAGGTCACACCCATTGAAGGTAGAGCTCCTACAGAATGGGCCGAGGCTTAACAGCACTTCCTGAGTCCAGGGAGGTCAGCCACGGCGGCGGGAGCGTTTACACCAGGGAGATGGGCAAACGCTACCAACGGGGGTGGGGGGGGGGGTGAGGGGCTCCCTGCTCAACACTTAAGAGCACATCGCAGTCTGGAACCCAAGCCCCTTCGCTTCTCACCGGAGCCTTTTTCAGCCACTCCGCGGGGAACGAGAGGCGCGCAGAAAGGACTTGGCCCCTCTGGTCTGGGAGATGGGGCGGCACCAGATCTGGGCGCCAGCCCGTGCCCGATGAAAGCACGCTGGGATCGGTGAGGGGGGGCTTACCGCGGGCCGGATCGCTGCCTCTCGTGGCAGCCGCCTACTGAGGCCGGATTTTGAATGGTTTCTGGGGAGGGCCCGGGAGGGAGCCCCTTCCTGGGCACGGCCACCAAGCCGCAGTCCTGGCCCCCGGCCCCCGCTTCGGGCACATTCCTCACCTGGTGATAAGAGCAGCTCCATCTCGGGGTTTTCCCATTGTGCTGACAGGTTTAAACCAATAGATTTATGAACTTTGAAGTAATAGAAATATTTAAGGCAGACCGATTTGTCTTATCTGCAAGGACGGGAACACTCCTCTCCGGAGGGCGGGAAACGTAAACTCATAAAGAGGGATGATGTTATGGAGCCCGGTCTGCAGGGAGGAGAGACAGGAGCCCTTTCCTGCCCGGATATGATGGACGCCCCGCCGCCCCCCCCCCCCCCCCGCCCCACCGGGCCTGGCTCAGCAGCCCTCTTGCCCATGCTAGGTGTTGCCAGGAACGACCCCAATAACCTCTTTCCTTCTCAGGTGAGTTGCCGTCAGTTTCTCTTGTCTGCCTTCGAAAACCCTGATGAATCCAATGGCGATGACGGAAGTGACGATCTCCGTGGCTGACCTGTATAGAGCACCTACTGTGTGACGAGCTCAGTGCTAAGGGCTTTAGACATGTGATTGCTTTTAACCCCCTGGGGTCCTGGGAGGTAGACAGGTAGGCTGGGGGGGAGGGGGGAGGACCTGAAGCTTGTTCTATTAGGGGTTCCTCTTTAAGAAAAATATGAAATTACCATTTTTTAAATAAAATTTTCCAAGTATTTCTTTAACGGTTTTATTTATTTATTTTTAGAGAGGGAAGGGAGAGAGAGAGAGAGAGAGAGAGAGAAACATCAGTGTGCGATTGCTGGGGGCCATGGCCTGCAACCCAGGCATGTACCATGACTGGGAATCAAATCTGCGATGCCTGGTTCGCAGCCTGCGTTCAATCCACGGAGCTACGCCAGGCAGGGCTGAAATTACCATTTTTGCAAAATCACATGGCCCTGTGAAAACATCGCTAGGGTCCCCTTCCACAGTCTTGAAGGAGCCTATGGGGTGGCGGGGGGGGGCAGACCTTGAAGCTTAATTTTCGTGATAGCCCTTTTACAGATGAGGCAACTGAGACCCCAAAGGATAAAGTGACTTTTTCCAGGGCAAATGGTTTCCCAGTGGCAAAGGCAGGATTTGATCCCAGGTCTGACTCTGGGCACTTTGTCCCCAGCCATGACCTCTCACCATCTAGAGCCTCCACCAGCGGGTGCCTCTGCCACCGGAGTGGCGGCGTTTCCAACAGCCGCCCTCCCTGGAGACCAGGAGTCCTGCGAGGCCCCACTTCCATCTTCCTTGGGGCCATTTTCCTGTCCAGGCTCCTGGCTGCAGGGGCTTCTCCTCGGCACGCAGGCCGTTTAGGATGGGATTCAATTACTGCGTGGCACAGCCTAGCCGAGTTACCACACCAGACTGGCCACCCCAGCCCCCGAGGCCTGAAAGGGCTTTCGGGGAAGTGGTTACCGGGGACCTGGTGAGAGCGGCGGCCAAGGGAAAGGGCGGCTGCCCACCGGAGTCTTTGGAGAGGAGGGAAGCCGGCCAGCAGCCCAGCAGGGAGAGGGCGGGAATGAACACCCCATCCTCTCTGTGCTCTGCCCTCAGGTCCCTGAGGGTGGCCCCCTGCCTGAAGCCAGAGGGCAGGGGGTGGGGCCCACGGATGCATCCATGCAGGCGGCTTCCCGGGCGCAGGGCAGACGAACCGGGTGGAGAGGGGATCTGGAGGGGCAGATGGGAAGTCTCCAGCTCAGGTGGCCGGGAGAGCCGTGGCGACCATCCAGACCCAGTCCATGCACGGAGAAGGACAGCGGTGCGAAAGAATAACCAGAGGGAGACAGCCCACACTGGGGATGGGGCAGGCTTGGCCGGAGGCTCAGAGGAAAGCCTGAAGAATCCAGGAAAGAAAGAAGGAATCAGTAAAAGCCCCAGAGGCCCCAGCCAACAACCCACAGTAGAGGTGGGTCCTGGAGTCAGGGACCAGGTGACCCAGGGCATTCAGATTAAAGACAGGTAGGACACGTCAGCGGCATCCTGGTGGGGCTGTGGGGACCTATGTCAGGAAAGTTGTCCTCAAGTTCATGGGGTGGAAATCAAGGAGAGTAGGAACATAGACAGAGGAAGAAAGAAAGGTGAAGGAGAGGACGGATGGGTGTATGGAAGGAAGGAAGGAAGGAAGGAAGGAAGGAGGAAGGAAGGAAGGAAGGAAGGAGGAAGGAAGGAAGGAAGGAAGGAAGGAAGGAAGGAAGGAAGGAAGGAAGGAAGGAAGGAAAGGGACCATGTTCAGGCACAATTCTCACACTTTTACATGCTTTGCTTTTTGGTGCTTATAAGAATCCCTGAGGTTGGCTTTCTGTATTCCCATTTCACAGGTGAGAAAACTGAGGCACAGAGGTTAAATCACCTCCAAGAGGTCCCACGTGTATTCGATGGCAGAGCTGGGACGTGCACCAGCCCTGCTGATTCTGCAGCCCGTATTTTACGGTCTTTACGGCTTAGAAGCAGACAGGCCGGTGCAGCAGCCAAGCCACCGACAGTGGCGGTGAGAACAGCTTCTTGATTGCCTGGGTTTGGATCTTGGTTCTCTCACTGCGGGAGCAGATGGTCCCGAGCCAGTTACTGACCTTTTCTGCGTCTCCGTATCTTCACGGAGACAGTGGGGACTATGAGAGTACTGATGTCCGAGTGGGTGAGGCGTTTACAGGACTCCGCGTGCATTACGGTGCTCGGGCGTGGGAAGTGCTGGGGAGGCGTGGGTAATTCATATTAACCTATCAGATCTGTGCGCATCGGTACGCTCGATGCTAAGTGCTTTGCTTTGGGTCAACATGCATCCCCTCCCCTCCAAAAATACAAAAAATAGAAAGCCTTTCAGCATCTCGCGGCGAGAGCTGACAACCACAGCACAGCGAGGATGTGTTCGGAGAGCCAGGAAGGACATAACTTACCATTCCCAGGAGGCACGGCTTCAGGTCGGTAATCAATACCTACTGTGTGGGTGTGAGGAGGACACGGCTGCTACCAGACACCCCGATGCCGCATCTGTTTATTAAAAATGTGTTCCCCATTACCACGATTCTACCGACATAAAAATGCTGTCCGCACCTCAACGGGGCTTCCAGCGCCGAGGCTGCCGCGTGATATACGGGCTTCCTGCCTGTTTGTGGCTTCTTTGTTCGGGGCTCTTTGTTCCCTACCCCGTGGGCGCCTATTGTCTTCGGCACGAAGCAGTTGACCTTGGGTCGCAGGGCTGAGGACCTCAAAGCCAGAAGGCGCCACCAGGGAGGAGGTGAATGGCATGTTGGAGAGGAAAAACCCCACTGGTTGGAGCCCGATGACCATCTACTCTATATGTGTCTTTAGTGGTCAGTAGGTCATTAATACAGTCGCTCAGTCGGTTAGGTGTTTATCTAGCAGATGTTTACCTGCACGGTGGCAGACAGATTCCAGAGTGGCCCCAAGATTCCCAAGCCTGGTGTTCATGCCCGGTACAACGCCCTCCTCTTGGGCATAGGTATAGACTCGTTTCTAGCCAATAGAATATGCCAAAGGCAAAGGGACTTTGCAAATAAGGGTGCTAAACCTGCTGGTTCTTGACTTCATCCAAAGGAGGATGATCTTGGGTGGGCCTGACCTCATCAGGTGAGTGTCTTTCCAACAGACCCACCCTGAGGTCAGACCCCCTTTCCTGCTGGCCTTTAAGAAGCCAGCCGCCATCACTTCTACAGTGGCAAGAAAATAAATTCTCCCAACCACTTGAATGAGCTTGGAAGCACATCTTTCCCCAGTCACACCTCCAGATAAGAACACAGCCCGTCTGCCACCTTCACTACAGCCTTGCGAGACCTGGATAGAGGACTCGGCTGAGCTGTGCATAGACTTCTGACCCAAGGCAACCATGAGATTCTGAATATATATCGTTTTAAGACTCTTAAGTTTGTGATGACTTGTCATGCAGCGATAGAAAACCAATATAAGCACTTACTGTGTGCCAGATGCTGGGAAGGATACCGAGGAACATGATACACAGAACGGCCTCTCCTGTTTTCACTGGGTTTTCCTGCCTAGTACCGTGTGAGGCACGAAGCAGGCGTTCAAAAAGCTGGCATTGACTGCGGACCCAGATTGTCAGCTGATTTCTCTTCTATGTGGCCTGGAACCAGTGAGGTGACCTCTCTGAGTCTCTCGTTTTTCAGGTGAAAAATGGGGACAACAAGATCTGCCTCTGTGGCCACTGTGAGCGTGTGCTCTGAAAATCGAAACCACTGGGCAACTCTAAGTAATGGCAGTATCGTGACGGAATTGATCCTTTTCCTCCGGCCTTGCCCGCTTGATGGAAGCACATTGAATACGACCACCCCCAGTTTACAGGCTGCACCTCAAGGATGCTATATGTTGTCTACCCTCAATGCCTGTTTCCTTTTTTCTCCCCCTTGATAATAAAGAATCTAATTTTAGCAGGGCACATGGACGTCCAGAATAAATATGTTTCTCAGTCTTCCTGGCAGACAGATTGAACGTGTAACTAGGTTTTTACCAACAAACATTAGTAGAAATGAGAACCATCCTTAAGGGGTAGCGCTACTAGATAAAACAGAAACCAAGTGAGGGAGAGGCCACCAGTCAAGTTTGAATTTCAGGTAAACAACAAGTATATATGCAGTCCCAAATGCTTGTGCTAAAAATTATTTATCTACAATTTAAATTTGACCTACATTCATTTTAATTTGGTATCCTGTAGTTTTATTTGTTAAGTATGATACCCTATTAAGGGAGAGAGTAGCCCATTCTTTCCCTTTTTTTATACTGTTGTTTGTAGTGTGATGGCTGGAGCTCCAGCAGCCATTCTGAGCCATGAGGATTTTGGCTTATTAAACTTGGACAGGCCATGGTTCTTTGGGGTGTCGGTACGGTGGCCAGGCTAACTGTGCACTGACTATCTCTGGGCTCATTTTACATAAAAGAAAAATACATTATCTATTTTGTTTAGGCTATAGCTATTTGAGTATTCCTACTTCATGTAGAAGAACCTAACCCAATTATTACATGGATCCTCCAACTTTAAGAAGAACTAAAGTAGGTATTTTCCTATTTGTTGAGTAATAATAATTGTTTGCATCTACTGTTTGTAGCATACCAAGCACTGTACTAGAAGACCCTTTGTACATATTGTCTCTAAACAGGAAGAAGTCATTATTATCTTTGTTTTGCACATAAGTAAACTCAAACACAGAGAGGTAAGGTAACTTGACCCAAAACACACAGCCAAATAAGTAGTAGCAAAGATAAGATTTGAACCCCCAGTCTAGACAACTTCAGAAGGTTTTTTACCACACCTTTAAAAATTAGGCATGTTATGCAAACTGCGTTTGCTACCCTTTTTTGAATCTTCATTTTCTTTAACCCAGGATCCAAGGAAGACAGGAGAAGGATCCCCTCAGCCCGAGTCACATAATCAATCACTGAGTTTGATTACAAACCTCTAAAAGCCATAGCAATCCCTGACAACCAGCACTGTGTGTCACACTTGAGAAAGGCTGTGGCTGTCAGCGAGCTTTGCTGTCAGGAAGAACAAGAGTTGTCCCCAGGAGCTGTCCGTCCACCACGTGTCCTTGTTTCCCAGATGGGGACCTGAGATGGAAGTTGTCGGCAGGCTTCAACAAGGCCAGTTTAAGCCAGGAGTCTGCCCAAGTTCAGACAGGGAGAAAGTGACAAAGAGGGGCACACACCCAGGTGCCCCTGCCCCACCTGCCCATTTTACAGATGGGGAAAGGGAGGCTCAGAGAGGGGAAGCCACTTGTCCGGAGTCACACAGGACAGAGGGCCGGGATTTGAACCCCAGCTGCCTCCCGGTCTCTGCGCTGAGTTTGCACAATCCGCCGCCTCCCTGTCTCACTGGCAATGGTTCCTTCTTCATCAATGAGGTCTGAGCTTCTGCTCTGGAGATACTTCTGAGTGCCAGGCTTCTGCTGGGGATGCCTGATGCCCAAGACGCACCACAGAGCCAACGATGGTTTTAAAAAATAACAAAGTCATCCCTTCGGTGGACAGATGTCCTGGCTGTTGGGGGCTTTCACAGTCCCTGGACGCTCCACCCACCTCCTGACAGCGTTCAACGCTCACCCCAGGCTAACTCGGACGAGGCAGTGTCTCGGGCAGCACAGGCCCTGGGCATCCCTGCCAGGAGGTCAGGGGTCACGCCTTCCTGCCCCGATACCCCCCACATCGCCGGCTCCCCACAGTAGGTGCACTGTACACGTTTGCTGACGGACCGCTGATTGATCTGATTCTGTAAAGTGCCTCGCTCGGCCACATGAGCCCGGGGAGGCTTAATAAAGGCTTTTTGAAGATGATAAGAAACAGAGCCGCCTTGTTAAGATTCCGGGGGCCTCGGATTCTTCTTCAACGGCAATATCTTTCTTTCTTTTCTTTCTTTTTTTTTTTTCTTTCTTAAGTGCTGGCAGATAAAGCCTGCCGACTGTCCAGTGGGTGACACTGGAGAAAGAGCTCTGGGGCTTTTTGATTTTTTAAAGGACTACATTAGAGGCAGCTCACGACATGAAACTCTCCTGGTCTCCAGCGGGGACGGACAGTGGGTTGGCAGGTCTGCCCCCCGCCCCCCCCCGCCCCCCCAGTTCACAGAAGCATCGTTAGGAGCTGTCGGGTGAGATTGACTTTATAAACTCAGAAACGGCTCTGAGAGGGCCCTGGGGAGGCTGAGGCCTGACCCAGCTCTGCCGCCCTCGGGGGGCAGGCACTGAAGACACACGGCCCTCCGCCTCCCCGAGCCTCAGTTTCCCCGGCTGCAAAGCCAATGGTGAAAATAGGAACAGTCCAGAGCCCTTTCTGTCCCTGACTTTCTGCGTTTGGAAACTGGCTCAGAGGGACATGAGGCTTCTTGTTGCCCAAGCGCAAGAGGGAAGGAGACGGAGCCAGGGCGGGGTGTTGCACCCCCAGACACGGAGGGTGCTGCCCAGGGGTCGTGGCAGGCCGCTGGCCAGGAGGACATTGACCGGGTGCCTCCTCCTGTCCTTGTCCCTCCCCCTGGCAGCCGCAGCTCCTAACATAGGACGTGTCCAGAGGGAGCCCTCCCTGTGGCCCACCTCCCAGTGCCACCATACTGCATGCGGGCGAGACCAGCCCTTTGCAGGGGACAGAGAGAGAAGGGAGAGCGAAGATAGCCATAGAGGTTTTACATTTTTTCTATTTATGAGTTTCTTTGAGAAGCTGTAAAAATCTACGGAACTGCTCTTTGGGGAAAACACTCACACATACGCACCAAGCTTTGCCTCTGACCTGACAGGGTCCACGTACCCCGCTGACCCCAAGTTAGGAGCTCCGAACACAGAGAATGTATACAGCTGTCCTTATGGAAGGAGACAGAGGAAGAGGAGAAGGGAGGAGAAAAAAAGAAAAGGAAAAGGAAAAAAGGAGGACGGAAGAAATAGTAAGAAAATAATTCTTATCCAAGTAGACACCAGAAGGCTTCTGGTTCAGAACGTGGTTCCAGAATCTTCGAGACAGGCTTTGAATCGCAGCCCTGCTCTTCCCCAGCTGCGTCACCGTGGACATGCGACTTGAACTTCCTCAGCCCCAGTGTCCTCGTTTTCCCAGTGGGGATGACTAGAGCCTTTGGGTTATGTTGTCCGGGGTCCCGCACCGGAAGCTGCTGCTCTGCCCTCCGAAACTGCTTTGCTTGGGGCGCACTGCCTCTGGAGGTCCCGCCTTTGCCTGGGGCAGCCTTAGGGTTCCCCAGAGGCTGGGACGCGGCTCGTGTCCCGGTACTCCAAGCGCGGCTCCTGGGCCAGCAGCCGCAGCACCCCCGACCTACGGAATCGGAATCTCCGCTGCAGCACCGTTCCCAGGCGGACGCTCCCCGCTGCCAGTGGGAGAGCCGGGGAGCCAGAGGCGCATTAGACGCGATCCACATCCCCGCGGAGGAACACAAGCAACGCCGTGCTCACTTACAGCCTCGGAAGCCACTGAGCCGTGAAGGACCCCTTCTCATCTCCCGTCTCTGCCTTCTTGGGACAAAGAAGCACTGGACTCTTCCCGAGCAGCCTCCTTCATGCCGACTCCGTCACCGCCCGCGCCCCCCACCCCCCCGCAATGCCGGCAGCCAGGTTCCAGTTGTCACCAGGTACACGGAAAGCCAGCAATCACTCGGCACGCCTGTAATGGGAAGAAGCTGCCGGCCAAGATCCCAGGGCAACACGCTGGGATAAAACCAGATCTCAGCGTGGGGTGCGGGTGGGCCACTTGCCATGACATCCCTCTGCCTGGAACATGCAGCCGGAGCTGCACACAGGAAAAATCACCAGCAGCAACAACAATTATCACTTACTAAGTCTTACCATGTGTGGGACACCACACAGGGGCTTGGGCTGCATTATCTAATTTGCCTGCACAAGGACCCTGTGGGGCAAGTGGCAGCGTTCCATGTCACGACTGAGAAACCGAGGCACAGAGAGGTTGAGTAACCTCTCTGAGGTCACACAGCTGGTAGGTGGAAAAAGCACGGACCGGGTTGGGAGATGGGAGGTGGGGGACCCTTAGCTCAGAGGTCATGAATGGGGACCATGGGCAGAGCTGGCCTGCACAAGGCTAAAATGTTCTTTGAACCGACATTGAAAAATTTCATCTATCATCTGGATTTCTGGGTTCTTTTGGAAAATCAGAATGCTGTTGGCATTGCAGGCTGTCCAGGTTCAGAAGTCCCCACCACTCACCATCTATGATATCTACTGATCCTAAAGGGCTTTTTAGGTTGAAGCCTTTAATAATAATGGTAATGAGAATAATAATAGTAATAGTAGTAGCTAGCATGTATTGAGTGCTCACTATACACTAAGCACAATGCTACAAGATACAGACAAACTGTAGCACATGCCCGCAGGTCTAAGGAATCCACTCCACCACAGCCTTTCCTCAATGCTTGCCCAGCTTGGACTTAAATTCCTCCATGCACAAGGCGCTCACTACCTATTGAAGCTGTGCTCTCCCTGACACCACCAGCAATCTTCAAAACTTCTTCTTTCTTCAAAACCCAGTCCTGCCCGCTCTATTCCCACCTGGGGACTAGGCCACCCGGGGTCAGACCTTCCAGAGACCGCAGGTCACCAGGTTTCTCGTGCGCACCCAAGGGTGATATCGGCAGGCGGATGGATAGGGTTCCTCCCAGGGCTGTTGGGTCCCGAGGAGAGGCTAGGGAGGGAGAGGCCCATTGCTGGCCTGTGCTTACTCCCCACTTTGCCCTCGATATCAGGTCCCGGGTCCCCTCCCCCCAGACCAGCCTGCTGGGCCGCACCTGCGCCAACTCACCGCCCTTCCTGGTGGGAGAAGCTTGCAGAGGGGAGGCCGGGAGCTCCCGACTCTTCCCTCTCCCCGTCTTAGTCCTGCTCCTTCCTCTGTGAACCTCAATCCCTCCCATCTCCCCTTTTCCTCTCTCCCCTCCCTAGGTCTCCCCTCCGCCTCTCTTCCTGGACGCCGCTCCAGCTCACACACCTTCTGCGGCTCCTCACTGCCTGCAGGCTAACATCCAAGCCACTGCACGTGGCCACCAAGACGCCCACCCTCCGTGCTCTGCCCCAGCCTCAGCATGTCCTCTCCCTGCCCGAAACTTGACCTCTAACAGCCCAGAATTACTCGCACTTGCCACTTGCCTCTGCTTTTGCTTATGCTAGCCCCCTGGGCTGGAGTGTCTTAGTATCTTCCCCTCTCCCCTTTGTCCTGTTAAGTCCCACACAGGCTTAGGACTCTCCGGCAGCATCTACAGTTCACCTGCTCTGCCGCGACAAAGAGAGATCGCTCTCTTCCCCGTTCCTACAGCTGCGCAGCCTTGCTATCCATCAGCCTCGGTGTTGGCACCAGGCAGAGAATCCGTCATTTAATAATAATGATTATGATTATGATGCGGGTGGGATGTTTTCAGTGTTTCTCCATGATAAATGGTGCTGAGTATTTCTGGGGTATAAATGCACATTGCTGCACATTTAGAATTACTTCCCGTGGCGAGATGCTTGAAAACAGAGTTGTCGTGGATAAGCTTGCCTTCGATGAGATATTTCGCCAAATCGCTTTTCCAAATGCGCAGGCCCACCTGCGTGATAAGTGACTACATGGTCAGTTCCAGAATTCGGCCTCCCACCGGGGTCCCCCCCCCGGGGCGGAGGGAGAGGAGCGAAATGTGGTGTTGGCAGCGGAGCCGAGATGCTATTTAGAAATAATAAACCCGCTGGAAGAAGGAATCGGATCTCCACGCAGAGTGAGTCAAAATGTTTTAAATAGGGAACCTGAGGAACCCCGAGAAGCAAAATGAGAAAGAAGACGTCTGAAGATCTGACGGAGTGGCCGCCCGAATCTGTAATCGTCAGGAAAATGAGATCGATTTTATGGCACGGAGTGAATGCACGACACGGGAAACCTTAGGTGACGGCAGAAGACCTGCTTTGTCGGGTGTCGAATGTCCTGCAGGTTCACGGGCTGGGGTTTTCCGACAGCAACCCCCCACCCCCCAGCTTCATGGCATTTCAATTCACTTACCCAGAGTGAAATCCAACTGCAAGTAAAAAGAGACTTTAAAAAGCTTATTTTAAAAATCCTCATAAGGTGTTTTGGACATCAAATAGCTCTTAAAAACCACGGCAGTACTTTCATGATTTAAGTGTAAATGATTCTGAAACATATGGCTTACATTTTCCTCAAATGCCTCCTGGTTTTAAAAGTGAAAGGCAGAGGAAGCGGAGAAACCGTAGAGGGCCCGGCCGCGTGGAGAGCCAGTTCTCGGCTGAACACCGTGATCGGTGGGGCTGGGGAGCAGGTCAGCATGATTTTGGGAGAGGGTACTGTTAGGGAGTGCGCCAAGGAGGACTGTTCTGTTTAAATCCTCAAGTAATCTTTGATTTGGGGTTCCCGTACGGGCATAAAGACCTAAAGCAGTAGTTCCCAAGCTTCGATGAGCCAATCAAAATTGAGCAAATTGCTAGTCGGAAATGCAGATTCCAAGGCAACACCGCGGCTCTTCTGAATCAACGTGTCTGCGTTGAGGCCCTGGGAATCTGTATTTTTAATGGCTCTCCAGCCAGCAGGTCGGGTTCAATGCTATTGGAGATCAGATTTCTCAACCTTGGCTGCACTGACCTTTGGGGAACCGACGGTTCTTCATTGTGGGGGCTGAACCGGATGTAGGAGGGTGTTGCATGGCATCCCGGGCCTCTGCCCACGAGGTGCCCACAGCAGTCCCCCCCCCCAATCGTGACAACCAAATACATCCCTAGGCATAGTCAAATGCCCCCTGCAGGCAGGGGCAAAATAGTCCTCGTGCGGGTGACTTTAAAGAGGCCCACCAACGGGGGGATGTACAATTACGTACTTGCTGGTGAGTGTGTGCACACACGTGTGTGTGAACCTGTTGAGGGTGAGTTGCAGGGACATCCGTCCATGAAACCAGAGCCTGGGATGTGAGGAAGGCAGGGGAAACACCACGTGTTGTGTGTGTTTGCACCTCCCACCTCCCCTAACACTTCTTCCACGTTTACACTCCTCATAGGTATGTGGATGGCTCATCCCCATCCTTCACTCCCGAATATAATAGAATTACCCTTCTCCACCCTTGCCCTAGCTTCAGGGCAATGGGATGAATGTCCGGCCCTTGACTTTCACCATGTGACTTGCCTTGGCCAATGGGATGCTAGGGGATGTGGGCGGGGCAAAGGCTTTAGATGGGGCTGCATGGCTGACCGTGTTTTCTCAGGCTCTGCTGGGAGGGGCAGGCCCTGACTAGCCGCCGCCCTTTCAGTGCGGACCCGCCATGTAAGGAAAACCTGGGCCCAGCCAAAGCCTGCAGCCCAGCCCGGCCCAGTCAGGCGCAGCTCGGGTCAGCCAAGCCACTGCCAACTTGCCAATGCGCATGGACGAAAATAAAAGTTTGTTGTGGTCCACCTCTGGGATTCTGAGGGCGTTTGTGACAAAGAAAATTGCCAAAACTACCACCCAGACTGACACAACAGGTGGAAATGCTGCACAGGTTACCCCAGAAGACAATCTGACACAGCAGTTCCAGCAGTTCAGAGTCTGCGCGGAAGCCAGAAAGGCCAGGTCTCAGTTCGGGTCCCGGTCCGCCACACCCTAGCCAGCTGCTCAACTCCACGTTCTCGTCCGTTCAATGGGCACACAAGGTAATAAGCAAGTCTCAGATTCCTCATCTGTTAAATGGGCTTGTACCATGGTATGTGCTCCATAAATGTGTGCGGATTTAACGAGATGATGTGTGTCAATTGTTCAGCGGAGTGCCTGGCACATGGTAAGCACACGATGAATGTGAGCTAATTGTATTATGCTGAAGGCTCAAGGGCATGGAGTGCACATTCATTTCCTCCTTCCTTCCTTCCTTCCACTCTCCACCCCTTCCCCCTTCCCTCCCTTCCTTCCTGTCTTCCTTCTCTCTCCCTTCTTTCTTTCCTCCTTCCCCATATCCACTGTGTGTACACCACACACCGTGCTTGGGCGAGCAGGACAGCCCAGGGTGTGGGCAAAGCAGGCACATCCGGGCCGGGCTGCAGGATCCCACAAAGAGTTAATCCCCAGGTAACCAGGAACCCAATAAATTCTGCCCCGCCAAACACCCCCCAATCATCATTAGTCACGGCTTGTTGGACGGGAGGCTCCTCCCTGGCGCTTATCTCCCCGGCTTCTGTCCTCGGCCAGGCGGCCATATTTCACGTCCTGAAAACAGATGACCCCAGGGTCAGGGGAATGAAAGCCCCATTCAGCAGGGCTGCCGCGGACTCCGCGGGGAAGGAGGGCGAGGGTCAGTCCCGCAGCCCTGTCCTGGCCAGGACAGGCCCAGAGCACGGGCTCTAGAGGCCCCGGGCAGGAGTGTTGCTCTGCAACGCCTGGGGTCAAGCTGACAATTAGCCCAGGGCTTTGCCTTCCATACAGCAGGCAGGCTGGGGGCGGGCCCTGGAGGCTGTATTTGCATAGTTAGTGCCTCCCATGATGCTTCACGGCAGCCCAGTGCAGCTGCTGGGATTCCAGGAGGGGATTCCAGTTCCAGCTGTGGGCAGACGATGCTGGCCCCTGGGCGCCACCCTCAGAGTGGCAGGTGACATTCCTGCCGTCATGGGGCTTACCTTCCAGGGACAGCCAACGCACCCAATGGGCACGACCCTGACGTTTCAGTCTTTACTCTCGCAAGGAAAACAAATTAGGGTTACAGAAACGTTTTCATTTTTCTCCTCATATCAGAAAAGTAGTCGTAAAGCCCGTGAAAACTGATGAGATGTTGCCTACACAGAAAGAAAAATAAAATGTTTAAGCAGGTAAAATTACATCAAAAATAATTTGTGATGCTGTTATTATTAGGGGAGGAGAGGCCCACAAAAACCACCCCGCAGCCCTGAGTGCAGGAGACGGATCGGCCGCAACGTGGACAAAAACAGTGGGTGAGATCCACTCGGACCCACACGGGCTGTGAAGGCAATAAGAAGGTGATATAAAATACGGCAAAGCAGAGAAAGCTGCCTTGAGGGGAAAATTACTTTGGTGAGGCGGCTTGAGAGATTAGAGGTAAATCATAATGACGATAAAACAGTAGCAGCTACATTTATTGAATGCTGAATGAGTTAAAATGCATAAGAGTCCTGGTGTTTAAGAAGTACGCTCAGCTGTGAACTGGTATTTATTATTATTATTATTATTATTATTATTATTATTACACAGGCCAGGCGTTATGTTATTTCTGCATGTCATTTATCTTAGTGTGAACTAGGGACATGGGTGTAGGGGAGACACTGGAGGAGTGTGATGGACTGATGTCACACAGAGACCAGCAACATCGAGAAGCTGCCACTGCCCCGGAGCTGGAGACGAGGAGGAGGAGGAGGTGGTGCACCAGAAGTCAGAGCCATCCAGCCCGAGTGGGAAGCAGAGTGAGGGCTCCTTGGTAGGAGCTGGGACCATGAAGAAGGAGGTTGTTTGATAGGAGGAAGAACCACAGGGGAGACACAGTTACTGCCCTAGATGCCACGGGACGGTGGGTGGGTGGGTGGGTGGGTGAGGGAGGGAGAGGGAGAGAGGGAGAGAGAGAGAGAGAGAGAGAGAGAGAGGAGAGGAGGGGAGGGGGGAGGTGTAGAGGTAGAAATACCCTGGATTCTCTTCTCCCCCCACCCTCCAATTTCCCAATAAGGTCTCCCATTGTCCAAACCCATCCAGAGAGCAAAGGAGCTTGGGAAATGTAGTTGCCTGAGATACAGAGCCCACCGAGGAAAGAATGAGGAGGACTCTGAAATTCCTCTTTCCTTTCTTCCTTCTCTCCCTCCCTCCTTTCCTTTTCTACATTCCTTCCTGTCACTCTCCATTTTCCTCTATCCCTTCCTCCCTCTCTTCTTCCCTTCCATGTTGCCATCCACAACGGTAAGCATGAGAATGCTGGCAGACAGCGTAGCGCACTAGGAGGCTGACATAGTCTAGATCTGAGGGGGGCACCCCGCTCTAACCACCAGAGAAAAACCTCGGTGGAAAGGAGGTCAGCTGTCTGGGCTTCGGGCCCCAAAGATGAAGGGCTGGTTAAAAGGGCAGCCCCGCTCTCCTGAGACGAGAGCCCCCTTGCTCCGGCCAGCCTGGCTTTTCTCAAAGGACAGGCTTCTGTGATCTCTGAAGACTAATGAAGCCAGTTGGGGACTGGCAAGCTCTGTGCCGCTTCAGACAGATTATTCCGTGGGGGAGAAAGGGGTGGTTCAGGGTTCATCCCGAACAGTGTCTCCTACAAGCGTCTCTTCTACCAGGTGAGCATGTAGAACACAAAGCAATCAATAAACGAGAAAGCACAATCTCCGGTACCACGTTGGCGATCACTGTAATAATGCGGTTGTGAGCGTTAGCACGGAAGACAGAAAACAATCCATGGCCTGTACGGCCCGGGAACACGCAGCTGTGTGTGTGTGTTAACTGAGGGAGCCGGCCCTTTTTGTGTTCGTGATCGGCAGTTGCAAACAGCTGCTGTAAATTATTTCTATTGTCCAGCAACTTGCTGATTTGAGTCTGGCTTACATGCTGAACACTACGCCTCGGTGGTGGTTCGCTCGCTCAGCTTGACTGAGTTGGGACTAGCAATCTCTTTTGTTTTCTCAAAAAACTATCTACTGAGCACCTACTATGCACCGGGTGCCATCTTGTGCAGGAGATACGATGGGAGCCAGAGAGCCCTGAACACCCGCCCTCCTGCAGCAGAGAGCCCAACACGGTCCTACTTGTTTTGCAGTGACAAAACACACTTGCAGCCACAGAAAAGGTCTAAATTATAGAGGGTCCAGCGAGCAGAGTAATTACGTAACTGAGCCGGCAACTCTGGCATCACCAACACACTTATTTTTGTAATGCTACTATTGGAAAAGGCAGGTTGTTTAAAAACACAGATTGCCAGTTGCAGCAGAATGGATGGAATTCCCTCTTCCGGGTTCAGTAGACCATGCGAGGTCCCTTCCCATCGCCCGTTTTCTTCGATGTGGAAGGATCTGGCCCCTGCAGCATGCAGGGGGTTGCTCTGCGCATCCTCCGGGCTCTTTCCATCACTGCTGGCCTCGTACTACCTGTGCTTATTGCTTGTCCACTATACACGTGTGTGGGAAGTCCACTAGGGACTCTGTTCTCCATCGTCCTTAGTCATGGACCCTGGTGGACAGAGGGGCCACTGTCTGGAACAGCGCCTTCACAGAGGAAAAGATTGTGGCGGGTGGTTCTCGCTGGCAATGAAATGCTCTGGCCTGGAAATCATGACTCGTTGGCCAGAACGAGTCGCAGGACCCCAGCCAGCCGGAAAGGAGTTGAGTGCAATCCTCTCGTACCTGGAGGGTGGCAGTGTGGGAGCATCTGACAAATCATACTGATGACTACCATTCTCTCTATTCTGACAGCCATGGCAAGAAGGTGCTGTATGCCCAGATCCAAGGGAAATAAATGAGCCAAGCCAACACAATGTGGATGGCTTCCGGTCTTAAAAATGTGGCATACAGAACGTTTAATGTGCAATTTTTTTAACTTTAAATTTTATACGAAGTTAAAACATTGCTTTAAAATGAAATTAGATCAATATTTGTGATCTCCAAAGCTCCTCCTTGGCTGCCCTAAGTTCTGTGAAACATATTACTAAAAGCCCAGGGTTTGTCGCCATTCCTCCCCGGGTTTGCATCTCGGTCTCACCGCCGGGTAGGTGAGTGACGCTGGGCAAGTTAGTTTGCTGCCCTAAGCTTCACTGCTCTCATCAGTTAAGTGGAGAACAATATCGACTACCTTGCAGGATATCTTTGAAGATCAAGTTGCATCAGGCATTTAAAAGTGCTACGTATCAAGAATGAGAAACTGTTTTGTTACTGCAGCCAAATCAAACCTGTCCTGACTGATGCAAAGATTACCAGATTCTTCCTGTCCTCCGACCGAGGTCCTTTTGGCCTCGCCTCTGATGCTTACCACGGCTACAGCACACTTGAAGCCTGTGCTGTATGTCACTCCCTCTCTACTCTGAGACTTGTCTAGCAGACGTCATGAGACTGCAGGTCACTCACACACACACAGTCCACAGGGGTGAGTGGTGGCAGGGAATAGGCCCCCTGGGGCCACCCTCCACCAGAGGGCACTGGAACTGGATAAAAGCCTCTCCCTTTCACCCGTTGAAGAACAATTCTGATGAGCGTTCCACATGGGTCCTGGGGGAAGTCCCTGTGGTTGGGGCACTGGTCACCCATCGCAGCGGCTCCTGTACCCCCACAGCACACCCTTGCATCGGCTCCCTTTCTCCCCCAGCCTGTTCACCTTGACCCCTCACCTCTACTCCTATGGAGCATGTCCTAGATAAACTGTTTCTTTTTTTTTTTTAAGATTTTATCTTTATTTATTTTTAGAGAGAGAAGGGAGGGAGAGAGAGAGAGAGAGACATCAATGTGTGGTTGCTGGGGGTTATGGCCTGCAACCCAGGAGTGTACCCTGGCTGGGAATCGAACCTGCGACACTACGGTTCGCAGCCCGCACTCAATCCACTGAGCTACTCCAGCCAGGGGGATAAACTGTTTCTAAACCCTTGTCTTGGGCTCTGATTTTTGGGGGGAGGTGAGTGGATTCTTGCAAAGACATCTGTGAAAGTCCTTCCCTAACCCTACGGATTGCCCCACTTGCAAATGAGTGCTATCTAGGTGCTTTTGGAGAAGAGCTCTGAGTTCAAAGCCTGCCTGTGAGGATGTTCGTGAGGACTCATGCTCCACAAGGCCAGAAATCTTGTTCACGGCCACGGGTTCCAGGACAGTGCGTGGTTGATGGGAGGCGCTCAATCAGCAACGGTGGGACAGATGAACTCATGTCATCTCTCTTCACCTGTTTCTTCGCCCCTTGAAAAGGGGTTGTCAAGTTGACTTCCCAAGACTGGCATGAAAATTAGATCAAAGCCATGAAAAGTCATCTTGGGCAAGGTATGGTACTTACTCTTGTTATTCCTACCTGTAGAATGGGGACAGTTGCATCTGGCTCTTAGGATGGTTGTGAGTCTCAAACAATTCAATATATGTTAAGAGCATGTAGTAAATGCTCAGTGAGTGTTGGTCCTTCCTGCTCTCTCTCTTCCTTCCACCACCACCACCATCATCATCACCATCACCATCACCATGCCTATTCTAGGCTAGGGCAATTTGGGGCTATTCAACAGGCATATGATAAACCATCCATTGAATTTGAATCTTATCAGCCAAAAAAAAAATTGCTTCTTCTATCTTTCCTTGTAGGGAAACTGGGACCAATCGTCCAGGTGCATCCTGCAAGCTTTCCCTTAAGAACTGTCAAAATGTGCCCCAGTGACCCCAATATCTGGCTTGGCTCCTTGGGGCCGGGATCGGGGATTATGTTGTCGGTCTCTGCCAGCCCTGACAGGTTCCTCTGAATGGGGGTCGGCTGGGTAGAGAGGATCGCGGGGTGGGGAGACCCTCTCCCTGGCCCCCGACATCTCTGTAAGCAGAGACGGGGTCTGGAAGGGACTCGGTCCTCTGCTAAGTGATGGATCCTAAATGCTGCTCTGCAAAGACCGTAATGGAGCTGCACTCAGCCCAGTAAATGCAGGCCTTGGGAGCCAGACTTTTTACAACGAGATAATTTGAGAGGTGGGACATAACCAGGCTGGCTCCAAACATTCCCTCCGGGAGAGTTCAGCTAGAAAACCATCTTGCTCGGGGCTTGTTCAGCCATCCCTTATTTATGGTAACATGCATTACAGGAAATTTTTATATAAGGCATTAAAGTGCAGGCAATTTAGGACATTTGATCATCTTACCTCTCCAGCTTCCTAACCCCACTCAAGCAGCTCCCTCCATCGTCCCCCACGCCGTAGTCTTTGAATTTCAGCTGGATGGGGAAGGCCGATAATAGCTGAGTTACATTGCAAACAGGTGCGGGCCTCTTCTGCCCTGGACAGCTGCCACGGTTATGTGATTCCTCAGCTGGGGGCGTGCGGTTAGCCTGGTTTGTGAGGTTGGGGGTGGAGGTGAGGGTACTTGTCTCCCCTGCATCTCTCCACTGCCAGCCCCCACCCCCACCCCCGCCTCAAGCCACACTGAGCCCTTGGGAGGTACGTACAGATACCACACAAGGCCGGCAGAATTCCCCCTGCTTTCTTTGTTCTGTGCTCTAATACGGTATCTATTTCTCCCATCCCATGAGAGAAACAGAGGTTCCTTGGGGCAGCTGGGCGTGATACTAATTGTAACAGTAATAGTCACATTAACACACAGCAACCAGGAACATAGGCCCTGCTACCACTTGTTGAGTGTTTGCTCAGCTCTGCCTACATTCTCATGTGTCATCTCTGAAGTCATGGCTGTTCAGGCTGTTGCCGAGCTTGGCGGTTCAAATTCTGACGGTATCACTTAGCTGCTGTGGGACCTTGGGCAGAAGGCTAAAGCTCTCCGTGCCTCAGTTTCACCACCTACAAAGTGGGGGTGATGGGATGACTCCCATCAGAGGATTGTGGGTATTTAGGATGGCACTTACTGCTTTCTAATGTTCCTTGAGTTCAACAAAAACACTAAGGGAGAATACTACCATGATCCCCATTTTACAGGTAAGAGAATGGAGCCATAGAGAGGTTGAGTCATTTGCCAAAGTCACAAGATAGAGAGTGAATTTGTATTTGTTGGCTGGCCTTGTATAAATCAAGGGTGTTCATTCATGCAATCGACAGTTTTTGGAGTGCCAATTATATGCCAGGCACTGTGTTTGGTTGGCATGGCGTGGAACAAGGGAAAGAGACGTGGGCAGGAGTACGACCAAAATGAAAAGTGGGGGTCCCATAGAAGGAGGAACTAGGGACCAGAGGCAACTGAGAGACAATGGCCTCCAAGTCTACAGAGAAGTTGCTACCGTGGCTTGGAGTCCTCGGTACACCTGGGAACTCCTTGCTGTCCCTAGAACACACCAAGCCTTTCAATTTGCAATTTCCTCTATCTGTTGGAATTGCTTCTTTCAGAGTGTCCCTCCCCCTCCCCCTCCCCCTCTCCTGCTTTTCCCTGATGTCTTCTTCTTAGCACCAGTTACCATCTGACATATTTCTGTGTTTTGTTTTCTGTCTTCTACCTCTAGACTGTAATCTCTGTAAGGACACACACAGTCCCTTTTGTTCCTTGACATACCCCAGTGCCCAGAGGAGTGTCCGGCATAGAGCAGGTAATCAGTAGATACTTACTGAATGAAGGGACATTGGAAACACACAATTCCCTACACACTTAGATTTCTCATAAACAAAGTCTGGGCTACGACAGAAAATGAGCAGGTGGGTTGCATTATTTTAATCCCTTCCAAAGCATCCTCTGTGCAGCAGAGCAAGCCCTGCATGTATGAAAAGGATAGAGCCTGGGGTTAGCTATCAGGTAGGAACGTTTGTGGCTGTAAGTAGTAGCTTAAACCAAAAGTATATTTATTGTCAACTCAAATAAGAACAGGAGTAAACAATCTAAGGCTTGTATAGAAGCTTAACTATATAGCATTACGGTCTTAGTCTCAGTCATTCTTATCCCATTGACTTTCATCCCCCATGCTTTCCGTCTTGTGGTCTCAAGGGGGCTGCCACAGCTCCAGTGATCATACTAGTACCCCAAACAGGAAGAATGGCACAGGAGCAAAATGTTCCTTGAAAACGTCTGTCTTTCAATCCTTTCCCAAAGGAGACGGCACAATAATTCCCAGTTGCAAGGGAGACCACGAAAGAAAGCGTCTGGAGCACCTGAATGGACTAGCAATCATTCACCTAGAACAAGGATGCAAAGTCCATTGATAGCCTGTTAACAAGGATGATGAGCCAATGGGTGTTGGGTAAAGAATACTCACTACACACACGCATTTTCGAGGGTGTTTGAAAGAATTGCAACTTTGTCTCCTAAATATCAGACTCCCAGGGCCTTAATAGAAAATACATAAACAAATAAGTTGGCTCAGTCAACTGGTCAACCCGCCCAATGCCAGCCTTGTCCCTTTTCACCTGGAAAAGAAGAGGCTAAAAGCACAGAGTTGGGGTTTATACCAACATACCTTTAAATCCCACTTGAGGCCAGTGATTTTACTCCAGTCCAGCCAGGATTGGAGGAGAGTGAATTTTACTACCAGGAAATTCTGAGAACAGAATGGCGGGATGCCCTCAAAGTGCTGTGTTTGGTGATAACAATTATTTTGATACAGCCAATATGGAAACACAGAATCCTGCCAATTTACTTATACGTGTGTGTCAAAACATCTTATCTCTTTCCCAAATCTGTCAGTAAAATTGAACCTCTAGAAAAAGAAGTATTCTACCGAACACATGGTGTGAGTTAAATGCTTGGTGTCACACCCAAGGACCAAAGGGGTAAGAAAAATTCACATAGAAAATTAGGAACTTTCTGTCCTGGCTGATGTAGCTCAGTGGTTGAGCACCAGCCTGCGAATCAAAGGGTCGCTGGTTCGATTCCCAGTCTAGGGCACATGCCTGAGTTGCAGGCCAGGTCCCCAGGAGGGGGCGCGTGAGAGGCAACCACGCATTGATATTTCTCTCCTTCTCTTTCTCCCTCCCTTCCCCTCTCAAAAATAAATAAATAAATAAAATCTTTACAAAAACAAAAAGAAAATTAGGAATGTTCTAGGTCTTTGCCAAGTTCTCTGTAAAACAGAGATAATAAAACATATGTCACTGGGTTTGGTAGGGTTGGATTAAGACAGACAATATGTATAAAGTGCCAAGAATAGACTCTGAGGAGCAAACACAAATGGAAGATGTCCTTCTACTAGATGATCGGGCTAGTACTGCCCACAAGACAAAACACCTGTTACCACTCCCTTTAAGCTTCTTTGTAACAAAATTTAATGCCAATCTTAGCACAGAGGGGGCATTCGATTTAATTAATACTTGACTGAAGTTTTCTTTAGCCACTGTGTTAACCGCCTACTGTGTGCGAGGATTCTAGAAATGTTCAGGAAGCAACAGCTCTGACCTGAAGGAGCCCATGAAGGAGGCCAGCGGTTCTCCGAGTGTGATCTCCGCATAAGCAGTACCTACATCGCCTGGGGTCTTGTCAGACATGCAAATTCTCCTCCTCGTTCTCAGCTATTGAATCAGAAACGTGTCCGGGAAGGGCCCAGCCCTTTTAACAAGCCATCCCGGGGAGGCTGATGCGGGCTCAAGTTCCAGAACACTGGCCCAGTGGGAGAGGCCGGTCAAAGACCAGAGGATTTTTGGTCCCCAGAGGGAGGGCAGGGCCCCGTTGTTAGGAGCTGCCCTTGTATGCCTGGAGACCACCTGGGGTCTCGCGTTAAAGGAGCCCTGGGCGAAGGAACAGAGGCCAGACAGAAGCCTAAGTCTCTGCTCCTCTTTTTCTTGGGGCAATTTTGCCGAGTCCTTCCCTCTTTGGTGCCCCCAGGCCTTTGCATGCCCTCCCTTGGGAGGTCCCTTGCCTCACTATGGGCAGCACCTAAGTACAATGGAGTTTCAGGCGCCTCCCCCCTTCCCAGCCACTGTCCTGGGACTCCCTAACTCCCGACCCCTCTCCTCCCTGGGCCCACAATGACCCCCTTGGGTCTGTGGGCGCAGGGCTGGCACAGGAAGGGCGCTGCTCTGATGAGGGAGGCGGGAAGCGGGGAGGGGGCCACAGAGACCCTGAGGCGGGATGGCCGCTGTCCCGGAAAGGGACACCTGGCCTCACATTGAGCCACTGCTCAGTTATCGATTGTAAAAGCGGAGCTGGGAATGGCTGGCGGGGGCTAAAATACATGCAACGAAAATCCTAGACCACAGTTATGAAGAGCATTGGGGTGCGGGAAACAGACTTGGGATGTTTTAAGGCTGGGGTACGGTTTGGGGGGAAGTTGGAAAGATTGATATCTTTGAACTTCCGGTCAATGTGGTTGTTAACAATGTGGGGGTTAACTACTAAGTAACATAATGGATATAATCACCACACAGTGTTGGGTGAGGGATGAATAAATAATGAAGTGAATTTAATAGAAGACAAGGGGGAAGAAAGCAAAGAACGGTTTAAATCAAAAGCTCAAAATAGAAACAATACTAATATGGGTCAATCCAAACATAGTGACATCAAATAGGTGTGTGAAAACAGCACGTGAGCTAACGTGTCGAATTACACTCTCTAGTTAGAGCACAGGTTCTCTTTTCCCGGTGCAGCCACGACAATCTGTTCCCTCCACAGGCTCCTTTGCCAGTGTGACTCGCTCGGGCCAGGGTGGGGGCTGTGCCCTCCGTCCTGGAATCTGAGTGGGTGTGTGACTCCATTGGCAGCAATAGCGGGTGACCTTGTGAGCCAAGGACATACGCGGTGACATAGCTTCTGCCAGACTTCTCGGGACGCACTCTTGGGTCCCAGCCGCCACACCGTGAGGAAGCCCACCTAACCCAGTGGCCTCCGAAACTGCCCCGCCCTGCTGCCCTCACCCCCTCACTGGATTCTTTCAGGGGTGTCCAGCCTTTTGGTGTCTCTGGGCCACACTGGAAGAAGAAGAGTTGTCTTGGGCTACACGTTACATACATTGTGACACTTAATCACAAAAAAAATCTCATCGTGTTTAAGTCAATGTACAGTTTTGTGTTGGGCCGCATTCACAGCCGTCCTGGGCTGCATGTGGCCCTCGGGCCACAGGTGGGACAGCCTAGAGAGGTCTCCCTCAGCGACACCCTTGACAAAAATCTCTATCTCAGGCTCCACCCATAGGGAGGCAGCTACCAGCCGAGTGCTTGTCTCCGCCACCGCCCAAATCTACAACTTGAAATGCTCGTGCCCAAGGATGGTATTGGGAGGTGGGGCTTGGGGGGAGCGCTTTCCTCATGAGGGTGGAGACCTCGTGAGTGGGAGTAGCGCCCTTACAAGAGAACCCCCAGACAGCTCCCTCCGCCCTCCCTCCCTGTGAGGACACAGTGAGGCGTCTGCCAGCTGCAGGAGGGCCCTCGGCCAGCCTTGCCGGCCTCCTGAGTGCAGACTTCTAGCCTCCAGAGCTGCGAGAAAGGAAATTCTGTTGTGCATAAGCTATCCAGCATGTGGAGGATGTGACAGGAGCTGGAACAGACAAAGATTTTAGGGTCCAGAGAAAGACTTGTGACTTGTATAATTGTCTTCAGTGCTGATGTGGCCACTAGGTACGACGTTCCTCATTCAATAAGCCTTCATTTGAAGGCATCGTCATCTTACGTGCATTGGGCCACTGGAACCGGGGGGCTGTGCAGTCAACAGTGGTCTGTATGCCACTACCAGACTTAGGCGTTCAAGTGCCCTGGCTCCAAAGGCATCCCAGGGTCCTTAGTGCCCCAAAGGGTCAGCAATGGCTGGGCACAGGGCAGCTCACTGGACAATTGAATTCCAAGTGCCTTCAGAGGGAAGAAGGCAAACTTGTTCTGACGTTCCCTGGGGCAGATCAAAGGGGTTATTAGTAACCATTGTCAGGCTGAGCTCCTCACCAAATCTTTTCCAATTAGGGAACATGCAACTCCGCTCACTTGGTGATGAACCAAAGCAGAACAAGGGTCCCTAATGATTTCTTTGAAAGGCCACAGTGAAGCAATTAAATTGGTATAAAATTTCTGGAAGTTGTGATTTGCCCTGTGATAGCAAGAGCCAAAAAATTATCCTATTTGACTAAGAAATGCGACAGTTACAGATTTATCTTAAGGAAATGATCAAGGAGGGGTATACAATTTGCATGTCAAAGCTATTCACAGCCACATATTTGGTAATGGTGCAAAGAAAAATAACTAATGTCTAATGTAGGAGGTTGGCTAAGCCATAGTACCTTGATAAGATAAAGATAAAGCTATTATTTAAAAATATGTTAAAGAATAATTAATAACCAACACACTGTGACATCTTGTTAAATTACAAGACAGGTAACAGAATCTGATTATCATTTTTTTAAAGTATAATCACATAGGAAGATTGTGGAATTCTATACACCCCAATGTTACAAATTGTCTGCATTAAAGAGTTGATTTGATTTAATTTTGGCTTTATGCCTTCATGCTTTTCTGTACCTACAAAGAATGTACTGTGTTTCAAAGGAACAAGCCAACTGATTGCTTACATTGTCACGTGAAAATGATGGGAATTATCAGCAGAGCATGGCAAGAACCCTTACCTAGAATAAAACCTTTTTTTCAGAAAATGTGTTTTTTTTTAAAGATTTTATTTATTTATTTTTGGAGAGAGGGGAAGGGAGGGAGAAAGAGAAGGAGAGAAACATCAGTGTGTGGTTGCCTCTCATGCGGCCCCTAGAAGGGACCTGGCCCACAGCCCACGCGCTGACTGGGAATCGAACCAGTGACCCTTTGGTTCAAAGGCCGGCACTCAGTCCCCTGAGCCACACCAGCCAGGGTTCAGATCTATATACTTGCCCTTGCACCTAAGCATCTTTTGGGGGGCCCCCAAAGAAGATACAATTTAGATTAGAGTTGCTATTCAAGAGCATAGCTCTGACACTTTCCAAGCCAGAGCAAGGGGGGCCTCTGGCTGCACTGAATCTCAGCAGAAACCCTAGGGAGCTGCCAGTGCTTTCTCTTCTTTCTTGACTGTCAAGGGTGTGGGGCCAGGATAGCCAAGTACGTGCCTTCCCTGCCACGGCCGGAGCCCGAGCCTGGCCCCTGCTGACAGCACACAGTTGGTTGCCTTTTCCTCAAGTCAGGAGAAACCGGGTCCCCGGCATGGGTGGGCAGGTGCTTCTCGGCTCCCTGAGGTCTGACGAATGAAGGGATTCCCTTTTCGTGGAGACTGATATTTTCCTGGCACCTCTCCTCCCTGCCTCTGATCTCCTGCTCGTGCCTCCCATTCACCAAGCCCAGCAGGAAGCCAGGAGCCCCGAGTGGCGTGGTCCTGTGGGACAGCCTCCCAGGCACGGAGCAGTGCAGGTATGGCTGGAAAATGCCGTAGAGGGGCAAACGGAGAATATCCAACACACCCAAGATGGCCAGAGTTCTCCCAGATACTCCTGCATGAGAATGCATCCCCTCAAGTGTCCCTTGGGCACTTGATACCTCCGCTGATGAAGCCAGTGAGAACTCGGGTCCAACATAGCCAAAGAACACGCCTTACAGCTTTCCAGAGCCTTTTGCCGTCTGCAACACACACTCTCCCTCCCCCCTGCCATTGCTGGGCGAAAACTCTAGCCACTCTGACTTCAAAGCATGACCCCTCTGCTTCCTCCCTCATTACTAGGGGCCAGAAGCCAAGGCCATTGAAGAGCTGAGGATTCCTGGGCTCATCTGTGCCTGGCAAGGGGAAGGTGACTATAACAAGGAAAAGCCACTATTCAGGCCATCCCAACCTGTCTTCAGGATGAGCCAGGCAATGTTCCCTCCCTGCCTGACGGCACAGCCGGGGTCACGGTCACGCACCTCCCTATCAAACTTCCACTACTACACCAGGAAGTGACTTGGAACAGCAGAAAGAATGTGCACCTTGGAACGAGAAAACCTAGGTACAAACCCTGGCTTTTCCATGTAGCTCCGTGACCTTGGGCAAGTGGCTCAGGCGCTCTAAGTTTCCTTATAGATCATCGAATACATAGTGAGTGCCTACTGTGTGCAGGGGAGTAGAGACACAGTAGAGAACCAGGTCCCTGATTCTAAGGGAGTTTACGTACTGATGGAGAAGACAGGTAATAAATAAATTAACAAGATAATTTTAAGAATAATAACTGCTATATGGAAAACAAAATAAGGAGATAAAACCGGCAGAAATAAGGGAGGAAGAACCTACTTTAGGTAGCCAGTAAAGATGTCACTGACACGGTGACATTTAAACAGAGACCTAAACAACGAGAAAGAGCCAGCCATGCAAGGACCCGGGGCTGGAGGAGGGTTCGAGCAGAGGGAACGGCAAGTGCAAGGGCCCTGAGGCTGGAACAGAATGAAGGGTGACGATCTCACATGGTCAAGACCACATGGCAGTGGAGAGAGGCTGACAGATTCAGAACAAACTTTGGAACCATTCCAGCTAAACACTTGGAGGCTTCCTTGGCCTGTCTGTTGAAGGGATTCATGACCACCTCGGAGGGCCGGCGTGTGGATTAAAGCTGTGCCAACCTGGTGATGCACAGCAGACTCACCGTTGTTCCCACCTGAGCGCTTTGGTAACACGTCACTCGGCTGCACACAGTGAACCTCGACACTAATGGTTCCAGGTTGGTGTTTTACTCCCCATCTTAAAAATAAAAAGACTGAAGTTTATACAGTTGAATCCACTTACCCAGGGACACAAAACTAGTTAGTGATTGCAACAGGACTTGGCGCAAAATCTAATTCTTAACCACTACGCTGCCCTACTTTCTGGAGCACTTACTATGTGCTAAGTGACGAGAGTTTCCTATCCATCCATTCATTAAAAACCCATGTCCCCCTTTTTCTGTAGCTCTCCTAGTAGACTACATTTCCCAGCCTCCCTTGCATTCATGTGTCACATGGCTGATTTCTAGCCAATAAAATGTGAGTGAAAATAGGGATGCAAATTCTTGGCCAACGCTTTTAAGAGGCAAGTGTGGCCCCTCTACTACCTTTAGTTCTTTTCAGCCAGAACACCCTTGCTGGATGACTACATGATTGAAAGGAGAAATCCATGAAAATGTCCTGGATCATTGCAGGGTTCGCCTTAAGGATGAATAGGGTATGAATTGGTGAAACTCTTTAGGAAAACAGGTTGATCATCTTTGAGTTCAGACAGCACTAGGCTCAGCTCCGGCTTTTTCTGTCTGTGAGACTCTGAACAAGTGACTTCCCGTCTCTGAGCCTCTTGGGAGGATAATGAAATTTACTTTGCAGGGCTGCTGGGAGGACTGAACAGGGTGATATACATAAGGTGTTGGGTCCAGACACAGAGAGAATGTTTAATAAGTGGACACTGCTGTCATGGTTAATGTCCATCAGAATCACTCAAGAATGGAGAAGAGGCATCATGGTGGGGGCAGGGGAGCCTCATGGTCCCGTCGGTCCTCACGGTGTCGGGTCCCTGGATGGGTCCCCAGAGACCTGCCTCACGACAGCTGAGACCCCTAACAGGGAGATGCTCAAACTGGTGATTCATGCTTGGACAATTGCAAGAAGCTCTTCATTATCTTCTCTCCTCCCAGCCCGTCTTCGCACCTCTGCTAGACCTGTCCTCTGAGAATGCTTATCCTGTCATTTCCTGATGACAGCCGCTCAGTGCCTGCACACGGGCAAGTCCAGGTGCCCCAGCTGAATGTCCGCCTCGTATTCCGTGGACCCACAGGACGTGTGCGTCGGAATCACGAGGACATGTTGAAAACACAGACTCTCAGGCCCCAAATGTAACTGCTCAGCAGAACATGGGGAGGGGCAGGAAACTGCCTGTCTGAGAGTCTCTGGTTTGAAGCTGCCTATGGTCTAGCTCTGCTTTAATTCTTCTGAACGTACCGCCCCGTTGCTCCCCCTACATAAACTCCCTCTCTGAGCCCCGAGAGTCAGCTGGCTTCTCTGTGGCACACAGTGTGGCTTCACAGCCCAGGAACAGGACACACAGATTGGTCCCCTGCCGTGGGCCACTTTCTCTATCTGGGTTTTCTTGTGACTTTCTACCCGCGGGGTAGGTACCATTATTGACCCTGTTTTATAGGTAAGGAAAAGCGGGCTTAGAGAGGCTGATGTGTCTGTCTGAGGTCCCACAGCTAGGAGGTGACGGAGTTGGGATTTGACCCAGCGAAGGCAGAGTCCTGGGTTGGCGAGCTTGGCCTCTGCCTGACGCCACCTCCCCCTAGACTGTCCCCACTCTTCCCGCCCATTCAGCTTCTCCGGTTCCTCTTCTTTCTCAGCTCCTCTCAGAAGCTTTCTCAGACCACCCAAGGGTGGCAGTTTTGAGGAATCAGGGTGGCTGCCTGTGTAGAGGACAGTAAGACTCATGGGGGAAGTGAGAACCAAGGGAGACTGGGAGAGGTGAGTGCTGCGGTCCTGCATGGGGGAGCGGGGAGCCCTCCCGGAGCTGGACTGCTCAGCCCACGGCTGGGCTGCAGCAACTCTGGCCGTTCGGGGAGGAGCAGGTTGCAGAGACGTGAAGCTCGTCACATGAAAGGGACCCTCGGGATCTGGAGTCGGGTTGCCTGGTTCCAAATTCCATTGTTGTCTCGGGCCTGGCATTGACGGGGCACTTATTATGGGCTCAAAAAATTAGAGCAAATAACCAGACATTCTGAGCCTCTGTTCCCGCGACTCTAAAATGGGGATTTGTGCATTCGGCTAGGGTGGCGTGAGCCCCTCCCATGTGGCACATGCCGGAGATGACAATGACAGTAGTCATATCGGAAAGTGTGTGAGAGTGTGTGACGGTTTCACACAGGAGGAACCTGGCACTAGAAAAGCTTTCAATGAATGTTATTTCTTAGGATTATTTATTCTTTTTAATTTTTTTATTTTAAAGACTATTTTTTAGATTTTATTTGTTTATTTTTAGAGAGGGAAGAGAGGGAGAGAGAGAGAGAGAGAGAGAAACATCAATGTGCAGTTGTTGGGGGCTGTGGCCTGCAACCCACGCATGTGCCCTGACTGGGAATCGAACCTGCGACACTTTGGTTCACAGCCCAGGCTCAATCTACTGAGCTACACCAGCCAGGTCTTTTTTAATTTTTTAATATATTTTATTGATTATGCCATTACAGTTGTCCCATTCCTCCCCCATTTATTCCCCCCCACCCTGCACACCCCTCCCACCTGCATTCCCCCCCTTTAGTTCATGCCCACGGGTCACTCATATAAGTTCTTTGGCTTCTGCATTTCCTATACTATTCTTATCCTCCCCCTGTGTATCTTCTACCTACCATGTATGCTACTTATTCTCTGTGCCTTTTCCCCCGCTCTCCCTCCCACTCCCCCGCTGATGACCCTCCATGTGATCTCCATTTCTGTGATTCTGTGCCTGTTCTAGGTGTTTGCTTAGTTTTTGTTTTTGTTTTAGGTTCAGTTGTTAATAACTGTGAGTTTGTTATTTTACTGTTCATGTTTTTTAATCTTTTTCTTAGATAAGTCCCTTTAACATTGCGTATAACACATTTCTCCCACGGCCGCCTCAACCCCCACAGGTGTTCCCAGTCAGAGGTTTGAGGCTTTATTTCCCGGCGCTGGAGCTCCGGGTCGTGCAGTCTGCCTCGCTCCCGGTTGCTCCTGGTTAATCTGCGTGCAAATGTGGTCCACCAGGCGCCGCCGTGCTGCGAGCCTTCTCCGCCCTTCCTTCCGGTCTGGACGAACGTTTCTTCTTTAACTCCTTGGCTGTCGGACTTCCATACAGTTCAATTGTCTGTCATTTCTGGTTGTTTTTGGTTTTTAAATTTGTCGTTGTCCTTCTTTTGGTTGTGCAAGGAGGAGCAGTATGTCTACCTATGCCTTCATCTTGGCCAGAAGTCCAGGATTATTTATTTTGATGTTGCTCTTAAATTTGGAACAAGTTTACCAACATATTGCCAAGTAAGTTCACCAAGTTCAAATCCTCCTGGCTGTCTGTAGGCTGTTTCTTATTTACAAAAAATGACCGTCTTTGTAAATAAAGGTTTATTGCAACACAGTCACTCTAAATCATTTACCTACTATTTATGGTTAGTTCCTTGCCACCATGGCAGGGTTGAGTAGTGACTGCCAACAGAGACTGTGAGGCCTGCCAAGCCTAAAATATTTACTACCTGGGCCTTTGAAGGAAAAAATATTGCAGACCCCCAACTGATCTGTGGAAGATACGGGGTGAGAGTTATTTATGTTCTTGCTCCTTACTTCTGCATTTGGTTTTTAACTTCTCTGCTATCCTCCTCAAATATCGTGGATAGCAATGATATTTCCATACAGGAATGAGTTTAAGTTCTTTTCTGTAAGAAGGGTTGTCGTGCAGTGTGAATTCTGTATGGATGAAATTGCCCCCAAGTGAATATCAGAGGATTGAAGGACTTACTGCAGGGAGAAGAACCATGGATCATAGGTTAATTCCTATAAAATGAGAAACCTCTATGCAACAGATTCTTTGAATTCTCTATGTTGCTCTGATTACATGATGAAAAACCCAGCCCTATTCTTTTATTAACTAGAAAGCTAAATAGATTTTTCTCTAAGTGTATTATAAGAAAAGAGATTAGATTTCTTTTTTTTTTTCCTGGTATGGTAGCAGCCAGAAATTTCAAATAGCCAGAACTTGGGTGTATATGTTAGTAAGAGTATTTAAAATTAGGTTTTGGAGTTAGGTTTCCAAGTTCAAACCCTGTCTCGGGAACTCGCTGGCTGTGTGGCCTTGGTCAAGTGAATTAACATCTCTGGGCCTTTGTCGCCTATAAAGTGGAGAAGTTAAGCACCTACCTCATGAAGTTATTGTGAGAATTAACTAGATTAATGTGCATAAAACACTTGGCCCAGTGCGGAGCCTTGGTAAGAACTCAGGAAAATGTTTGCTGCTGTTTATTGATGTATTACTATTATGAGCAGAAATCCTGTATTCTGAGAAATAACTGTGCAGCCTGTCGCTGTTAGCTGGTGCAACGCCGAATATCAGACAGGTGGAGGTTCTGGTTCTCTATCAATGAGCTGTGTGTTGTATTGCCCTCAGGGCAGAGTCTGGGTTTCTCGGAACTTTCTGTGGCTGGCCCCAGGCCGGGCACTTAGAAACCCTCCGGAAGGCTCAGGGACCCGACAGCACAGGGGCTCCAGACCATTCAGACAAGGGAGTCGTGACCCGGCAAGAGCCAGAAACACCCCGTCCCTGGCTTCTCACTGCTGGAACAGAAGGTGGGACCTTTGTACATGGATGCTCCCCGCTGAGCCTCCAGCTGCACAACACCAGTCCCTTCCTGCCCGCACCCCGATACCTCCCACTTGGGGGGCATCTGCCTCAGGCCCCCCAGGAGCTGGCTCATTGCTGAGACTCAGTGAATCTGCATGTCGGGAGCCCGAGAATATTGATTTGAGGCCTCTGTGGAGCCCCCAGCCCCTCCCGAACTCCTCCCTCAGTCACCCCCCTCATCATGGTGCGCTGAGCACTTTCTAGAAGCTTCTGAATTTGGGCAGGAGCTGGGACTCAGGGTAGTGGGGGTGGTGCACAGGGCAAAGAGGTGGCGGGAGAAAATAAACTCCCCTTCCCAGAACAATCAGAGGAAGACAGTCCCAAACAATGGCCAGACCATCCTCACGGACCACGCTGACAGCCATTTCGGACTTATCAAGCCCGGGCACTATATTAAGGCTCTGAGATTACAGTGCGGTTCGTTAGCGGGACATCTGCTGGAAATCAGCGCGGAGGGGCCAGATAGGATGGCTAAAAAAGCAGCCCGGGGCGGGGGGCCGGGGGCGGGGGGTGGGGGGAGACGGCGGCTCTGCTGGGGAAAACATCTTCTGCGGCGGACCTCCCCCTGCCGTAGAGCCAAGGGCCCTGTTTGGGCACAGATTAGGGGCGAAGATCAAGGAGCAGGATGCATTTTTAAGACCCAGAAGCCAAAGCTATGGGAACAGCAAGAGCTCCCACTAATTAGTACTTACTAGGCGCTAACCTCCGCGGTGCAAACTCCACACGCGTTATCTTTTTAATCTTCACAGGGGACATGGTATTGTTATGCCACGTCCAGCAGAGGGAACTGGAGTGCAGAGAGGTCAAGGGGCGTGCACAAGGTCGTACACCTAATGGTTACTGCTAGGACGATCCACGGTCCTGTTTTATGCAAACGGAGGGTTTTTGGGGCCAAACCTAAGATGGTCTCGGGGAAAACCAGGGTGGAGATGGCGTTCTGATCCTCATTGGTTGGATGTCAAAGTTTCTGTTCTCCAATACATTGTCATGAATTGATTGCCATTGCAGAAGTGGTTCCTGCACACCTACTATGTGCCGGGCACCGTTGTACGCACCAGAAACACAAGGGAAGGAGACAGGCAGAAATCCCTGCCGTCATGGGGCCGACATGGGAGTGGCTCCCACGTTGTGATTACCGTGTGTGCGGCTAAGGTTTGTATCTCCCCAAGGCTGCTTGAATTCCCCCACTTGCTTATTAAAACGGTGACAGCAATAGAACCATCACCGTCCGTGGTGTTCTGCCCTGCACCCTTCCGAAACGTCTCCACTTCAGTCTAGAAATAGGATGGCCGAAGGGCATTGGGATCAAAGGGCGCGCAATCAGAAGGGTTATAAATAGGGAAAGTCGGGCTTCAGCAAATCCCTGTGTGCCGGAAGTGGGACATGCCCTTACACGGGGCGGGGATGGGGGGTGGGGGGCGGTCACTCGAGGAGTAAATAAAATGCACGGTGGCTCGGCGGTGGTGGTGGCATTAAAAGTAGGTGCAGAATTCGGAAGCAGGGAGACCTAAGCTCAAACCCAAGCCCAATACTTGCCTGTTAAGTGATCTTGTGCACATCCCTGAACCTCTAAAGTTTTTACGTTCTGTAAAGTGGGGACATGGGTAACAGGACTTTCTCCCAAGTGTGTGCTGGAAGTGAGTTCAAGCACGTAGTAAGCGGGCTCACGGATGAGTCTTTACAACAGTGCGTGGTATGGAATAAGCACTATGGAAGTACCTGTCGACTAAACATAAGAGGACGTAGGAGAGAAACCAAAGCTTATTCCATATCACGCACTGTTCTAAAGGCTTATAGATATTAGCTCAGTTAACCCTCGTCACATCCCCAGGTTTTAAGGACTACCCCCATTTTCAGGTGGGGAAACTGAGGCAAGGAAAGGCGAACTAACATATGCGGACATCACAGCCAGTCGGGGGCAGAGCTGTATTTTGGATCCAGGATTGTGTGAATTCCAGTAGAAACAAGTGCATAATTCAATTATCATTCAAGTTGAAGGAGGATTTAAATAAAGCCACAAATTAAAAAAAAAAAAAAAAACAACCCACACCCGGCTACCAAGACCATCCTAGGTTAAAGGAACTGACTAGCATCCAGGTGGCGGGAGTTATGACAGCAGTGGGGGATGGGGGGTGGGGGGTCGCCAGGAAGAACCTGGAGGGTGGGACGGAGGCTGGTTGTGTTACACTCTGCCCAGGCTTGGGAAAGCCAAGCTCACAGCTGTGCCGAATCCCAGGCGCCGGAGCACCCCCAAAGGCCCTCCTAACACCTCCTTCTCCACCTGCAAATGAATCCGTTCTTGACGCTGGCCTCCCAGTGGGAGCGACTTTCTGCCAGGTTCAGGTTAGCTGCAGGAGGACACCGTCTCCCTTCCTGCCAAAAGGAGAACATGTTTGACAGCGGGAGGCGGCACCGTTAATAATTACGCCGAGATAGCAGATCTGCACCCCGCAGCCCGCGGTCCCTCTCCTGATAAGCGGCACCTGGAATTAAATATTTCCAGGAGCCGCTCCTTGGGCCCAGGTGAAAGGCATTTGGGTGGAAAGCAGCCAGCCAATGGGCAGTGAGGGTGCCACCGAGGGCAGAGCTAAAAGGACCCCCCCTATAGCCTCTGCTCCCGTTTTTTTTTCCTCTTAAGCCTGCTGTCCTTTTTGGGGAGGGGGTCAGAAAACAACGTATTTCTTCATTCTAAGCCAAGGCTGCCTTTCATGTGTTTTAAAGGAGGGGATGGGGGCTGGTTTCTATCTGTTGGGCTGTTCTAGATTTGAGGCAATCCCCGAGGTGGCCTCAATGTTTTCTGCCTGGGGAGGGGAGAAAGCGGCAGTAAAGTCGCTTAGAGAGGCAGAGAGGAGAGGGCTGTTTGGGAGCTGGGCCCGGGGCCAGGGAGGCAGACCCCCCTTCCTGGAGGGCGGCCTCCTGAGGCACTGGCCCCCTGCAAGCCATGCCCCTTGCCCAGGGGCTGCTGCTGGGGGCCCAAGGCAGGAGTCAAAGGGCCGTCTGTCCGGGAGCTCACTCTGCTGCCCCAGCTCTTCCTACTTCCTTGACACTTTCGAGAAGCATAAAGTTCCCTCTCCGTCTCTAAAGTCTCTAATGCAGCTTCTTCTCAGGAGCACGACCCTAAGCCCTGGCCCGCCTGTGGGCTCCCGAGGGGCATGTCCACTCCACCACAGACGGGGCCGGAGGACAAGACTGCTGGGGTCTGTTTAGCTGGGCTTTCTGGCAAAATGTGGCATGGGTCTGGGACCCTGTGGGCGCCCCCAACTCTCCTGAGCTACTTCGTCCAGGGTGTTGGGCTTCCCTGGTTGCAGCTGAACGGGGAAGGGGGGACAACTCTTTGTTGGCTCCCTGTGGAAGGAGTGGGCAAGGGGGCTCACTGCTCTGCAGCACCTGCCGGCTGGGGGCAGATCCCAGCAGGGGCGGAAAGCTATCCAGGCTTTCTCCTTGACAGGAGGCAAAGTTTCAGTGGTGGCTGCAAACTCACAGTCTCTGCTTTCGTGGGTTCTCCATTCCTTCTCCCAAGTTTTATGACTAAGGCAAGTCAACCCTAGCCTGGGAAGCACTAGAGAGGGGTGCACATAGTGTGGCTGCACCCTGTGTAATTCTCAGTCCATGCAACGTAGGCGGGGTGAACCCCTCCCCGGGCTGTGGGGCCGGGCTGCCCTCTCCTGCAGACCCCGGGTGCAGTTACCCAAGCTCTCTGTGCCTCCGCTTTCCCATTGCTAGACTGGGGACAGGACATGTTGGGGTTACGCCAGTTCAGCGGGTATATAGCTCAGGTGATCAAGCCTCTGTATGGGAACAAAGCAGGGATTAGAAAAAGCTGATAGTCAGGGGGAAATGGATGATTTCTGAAAAGTTGAGCCTTGAGTCAGAAGGCAGCTGTTACTTCTTTCCAGAGGGTGCAGCGGAGAGAGCTCAGTCCAGGGGTCCCAGGCACCCCTGCTGCTTCCTGTCGTGAACCCAGCACCTGGTGCAGTATGTGTGTGGGGGGGGTCCGGTGGCTCAGGCTTCCTGGGGGCTGCGCTTCTTCCCCGAAGCCCCTGCAGACCACATAGAGATGAAGAAAGTTGGTGCCACGTGGGAGCTCGCTTCCTTCCCAAAATAGCCCTTTTCTCTAGGAACACCCCCAAAAGGGGGCCAGCATCACTAGTCTTCGGGGCTACCTTTTGCCTAGTTTTATGTTGTTTTTTTTTAACCTCACTGCTTTTATTTTCACACAGGGCAAATTGTACAGAGCTTCTAGGTGCACATAAAAAAAGCAGCTTTGTTTTGAAGCTCTCGTGCAGGGAGCAGCTAAATGTAGGCACCTGGGAGGAGCCATCTCGCCGCCACGTGGCTTCTCAGCTTGATTAACGTGAAGCACGTGGCTTGCCCCGCCCACGCTCGTAAGAACCCAGCTGCTCTTGGAAAGTCTCATTTGCACTAAAATGAGATCCTCACAATTTCAGGAGGCTTCAGGACTTAACGAACTTTTCTTGTAGTCAAGTTCTCTTAATCCTACTCAAGTATCATGAGGGTCCCTCTCAAGTTATTTTTCTGTATTTCTGTCTTACGCCCTTGCTCTAGCCATCCCCCATCGCCAGACCCTTGGTGTGCATATGGTGTAGACACACAGACGCAGTACGCTGCCGCAGCCTCCACTAGGATTCCACCCAGGGCTTAACCGTGTTGCTGGGTGCTCATCCAGCTCACTGCTTCTATCTGCTGGGTGCTCCTAGTGGGCACCCACCACATCTTACTTGTCCCATCTCCCGGGGACAGACACCTGACTCGCTACCAACCGGTGCCCACTTGGGGCTTAGCGCTGCTTGTGCTACACTTCTGGGGTGTGAGACGTAAGGAGAGAGGGGGGTGGTCAGTGTGGACAAGCCCTCAACTCAAGCTCTGAAGGCACGTGGGGCCAAGCGGGCCCCAGAAGGCTTGACCGGGTTCGGGCTGATGAGAAGGAAGGCCCGCCCCCCACACCAGGGCTGCAGCCGGCCGGGCAATGCCCCTGCCTGGTGGGCGTGGGGCATGGGCATCCGTGGGGGTTCCCTCTGCTTCATCCTCTTGCAAAGTGAGCAAGTCCCAGAAGTTCCAGTCCTTATTTTACAAGAGATGAGGCTGGCCACAGTCTGGGAAACTTGTTCGTGCTTTTGTTCGCGAAAACACGCTGAGAAAAAGCTGGGTGGGAGATCTTTAAAGAGACGGCTTGTGATGGGGGTCCATGACTGTTAGAAGGATGTTTATTCCTTCAGGTTGAGTTTGAGTCCCTTTTCTGATGTCCCCCACGCGCCCCCTGAGGCAGCGGGCCTGTGACTTCACCCCGCCTGCAGACCACCTGCCCCAACTCCAATGCCCTGCGGGCTCAGTAAGTGTCATCTTCTCCCTGCGGGAGAATGCAGGCTACTCCCCTTGGTCGTGTTTGGCTCACGAGAGACACGTCCTTCCTGACTAGTTGGTCTGTTTATGCAGTAGGCCGCCTATCACCTCCCAGGCTATGCAAAGTGCTCCCACTCTGTGAAATCACACACCATATGCCTTTGACCTTGTGACTCACAAGGCTTATCTTTGTATTGCGGGTATCCCGTTGAGCTGTGTTTTAATTCGGGCTCCCTGAAAGTAGTCTGAGACGAGGTCTCAGGACAGGCAGGTGGTGACAAGCAGGTAATCTTGTGGGGGGGAGTGGCTAAAATAAGGAAGAAAAGGGAAACAACGCTGTCCCATGAGGCGGCTTCTGTGAGCCACTGGGACCACCCACCCAACAAATGGGGGGCAGGGGGGAAGCCCCCTTCAGCTCTAGGGTTTGTTTCCATCGTTTTCATTTACTCACTGGTTCCTGTCCAGTGAGCAAGGGTTGAATCTGGGCTCGAACTCGGCTCTACTTGTAAGCTACGCGTGGGCATCTGCAGTGGAAGACACATCTTCGGGCAGAGAGCAGAGCTGTACTTAAGCCTGCGGAGGCTGCGGTCAAAATGACAGCATAGGTCGCATGCACCTGAGAGGGAAACCCATTGCTACTATGGCTGAAATGTGCAAAAATGTTAAAACACAGCGAACTTGTATTTACTGTACTTATATATAATAAAATGACTTTCTGTTGCAACCTAGAAATTATTAAATATGAAAATTTTTCTTTAAATAGCAGAAGCATGGATATTGTTTTTAAAAAACACAACTAAAAAAAGTCTTCACCGTTAATCAGAATCTTCGACAGTCGGCTTTGCAAACGTTTGTAATGGTCATCGCAAACAATCTTGCTGTGCGCAAGGCATGGATACCTTTCACACTTGCAAAAATATTTTGATGTGTGACTCATTTTGGCTGCGTAACACCTAAGACACCTTTCTCTCCTGCCTGGTAAGGGAGTCATAGCGTCTACATTGTCATTACCATTTCCTTCCATTTGTGTTTGAAATTGAAGTTCCAGGTGTCAAGGTTTATGCACACCTGTAGCGTCTCTGAACGCCCTGTTCATTCTGACACGAACTGCGTCACAGGATCTCCCATGTTGTGCCTCAGTGGTTTCACATCGCCATCGAGCAGATGAGGTCTGAGCCTTTTCCCTGCAAGATTCAAGACTGTAGAAGATAACCACAGCCCGCCTCCTGGGGTTCCTGGCCGCATCCCATGCACCTGTCATTGGGTCCACAGTGTCAACTCCTGACTTCGTTCTGTTGTCATTAGCACGTTAGGCTTTTGCAAATCTAAATTTTCGGTGTTATCGAAATGCATACTCGAAACTAAAACTACGTTTTTTTTTCCTTTTTGGAATATGAGATACAAATGTGCAACCTGCACCAAAAGCAAAGGAATTGGATTGGGGGGGGCTTGTTTTTAGAAGACACACATTTGGGGGGATAGTTGGGATTTACTCTTACGAACACGACCTCCCTGTGAAAATCTGCTTTTTCAAGGCACAGAGATCGAGGTTTATATCAGTGACCCAGTCATCTGCCGTAACATTGCGTCCTGAACGCAGGACAAATGATTCATCTTGCGAGTTCTGCAAGTCTTACGTCGGCTGGTTGTCACTAATCAAGTTAAGGGCCTTCGGGCTGCTTACTGGCATATATGTCATGAGTTCCTGTGTAAAATGTTTTGCATCGACCATAGCAAAACATTTTTACACCACATTTACTGGGCTTGGATGGAACAGATTATCTAAACCCGCATTCGCCTCTAAATCTAGGTAACATTTCATCTGTTATTCCATTCTGCCCCAGAGTGTAACATAACTTACAATTTTCTACAAATGCTGTGATGTCTCTGGGCAGAAAGCAAAGCCGTACTTGAAGCAAGAGGCCGTTCCCGCCCAGAGAGGCCCATCTTGGCCGCAGCTGAAACTGGGAAAGACTAAAGGGCAAACAAACATCGGGACCCCACGTGTCTGCTGCACGCGCTGACCTGGCTTCTGTCTCTCACACCCCTTCTCCCTCCCCCGTGGGCTGGGTCCCTCAGAGGGATGGTCCTGTTGGGGCAAGCTGCGCACACTGGCTGGCACAGGACTTCTCCAAATTAGCACCCCTGAGGATGTCAAGCTTGGCCCAAGACCCCAGTGGTCACTAACCTATACATTGGGAGGAGGGGTGGAAGTCAAGGTCGCTACCTTTTGGTGCCAGTCACCTTTTCCCACAAGGAGAGTGGGCTGTAGAGCAGATCCCAAGCCTCTGCTCCCTGCATGGCTGTCAGGGATGTGTTCTGCGTTCTTAATCTGCTTGTGATCCCACAAGGGATGCCACCGAAGTGCTCCCCGAGCACCAGTGCCCACGAAGCTGGGCCCCTGTGCCGGCTGGGCCTGGAGGTGGTTCTAGCTGTACGGTCTATTCCCCAGCCCTGACTTGAGTTGGGTACCCACAGTGTGTTTATGACCCTGGCTGCAGCGGGATAGGGTGGACACGTGACCAGGCAAAGCTGAGGCCATGCCAAGATGGCATGACCAGAGCAACAGGCTAAGTGGTGGTCACTCTCTGATCCTTAACTGCGGGCTACTCACAATGAACTTGAGAGCACTTCAAGTTGAAGCTGACAGATGGATAAGAGAGATAAGTAGCGAAGCTCTGGGGTGTGACTAGGTGGTAGTTATGGGGAACTTTCTACTTTGGACACAACAAACACACACGGTAGGCAGTCAGGTGGGTACCCAGGCAAGTGACCCCTAGAACTGCGTCAATTCTTGGACTGAGCTCGAGGCCACAAGTAGCCCTTTCATAATCCTGGCTTCCTCTTTAGAGGGACTCTAAGCTGCTGGGCCTGGAATAAGCACAAAGCAGAGACGTGAGGCCAGATGGGTGGCCTTGACCCTCTTTGCCAAGTGGCACCTACATCCCTTCTGACCTACGACCCATGCGGATAGGAACTGGAGACGCCCAGCTCCTAGGGTGCCAGTGGGTGCCAGCCCCACACCTGTGCTGATCAGAGGTACCACAGCAAGCCCCCCCCCCACGGCTCGGGAATAGTTTTTTCTCTCCCGACTTAGATGGCTGATAGCTCCCACGCGCTAAGTGTTTAGCATGTGCTAAATAGAGATCTGCCCCTGAACCAGCAGGCTTACCACGAAACCAAAGCTTAAACCTGGCCTTGCGTTCCAAGTTCATAGTCTTGTATCTTAGACTCTAAAGTTCCTACAGGCTCCACAAAGCATAGATCTTGCCCTATGAGGACTGCTTTCTCCGTGAATCCTTAGGGGTGGCCCAGGCAACTCGGTACCATCATCCCCTTTCTTGAAAGGGGCACTCGGGGATGGAACCACTCATCCTGAGTCCAATGACCTACCACTGGCGAGGTCTGAACTTGGTTCTGATGACTCCCCATAAGCTGTGAGCTATAAACTAGGTCCTTGGCATCCTTTCAACTTCTGCACATCCTTTACTCGCAAGGCACATGGTAACCATGACTACCAACATTTTAGTCCTGGCATCCATCGTGCCTTAACCATCTTTCGTATGTGGAATTATGGCTTCTCTTGGGAGCTACTCACGGTGCCCCTAGAGATGCTGACATGTGAGTTTGGCTGCCTCTTCTACACATTCTCGCCCCCATTTCCCCCTGTCCCAAGCCCCAGTGCCCCATCTTCCCCCAAAGCACCTCTGGTGACTGCAGTGCAACACCCTGTTTCACCCAGTCTCTGTGGCTAGGACCTCTTGTGCGCAACACCTTAAAACGAGTACACCTCCAGGTTGGTTGTGTTCCCAGCAGTTAAAGGCTTTGGACTTTGATTTCCCCCCCACGCCCCCCATGGCACTGCATAAACAGAAGCGGGTGGAGCAGAGGCAGGCCAGCTCTGTGATGCAGCCACAGGCCTGCAGGCTTTGGCTCATCCACGACTTGGTGTGGCAGCTGGGGACTCTGGGGAGAAAGTCTCAAGTTATGGATGGGAGAACCTCAATGGGAAGCTCGTTATTTAGGAATGAAAACATGCACTGGCATTGTGGTGTGGACGGCTCGCAGAGACAGAACACTTGCATGCCCACTGGAGCCAAGACTGGGCTGGAGGGGCGGCGGGCCTGCCCCAGGGAGCTGACTTCCAAACCCCAATGTTGTCGCTTTGACTTAGATCTTACAGGGCTTCGCCTTTGAGCACATCTCTCCAAGCCAATGAAAAAACCCGGTCTCTGGGGCTTAAATAAGGGGATAGAAAGCTCTTCATACAAAGTACCTACTACATGCCAGCTACTCAACCAAAAGCCAAGCGTTCAGGAATAAGCTAGCTTTTTCTGTAAAAGAAACTTCCGAGACTGGGCTTGAACTGAGATCTAGTCTGACCTCTACCATTGAACTTGTGATGAACCACACTGTCTGAGGCCCAGAATGCATTTTGGGGGGGGGCAGGGAATCGGCTCCATTTCATGTGATTAATTTCAGCATGAGCAAAACCAAAGGTCTCGAGAAAATGCTTCTCTTAGGAAAAGCATCGAAGTCTTTTGAAATGTCCTCTCGGCCTAGATTACAGTTTACTTTGAAAGATTCCCAAAAGGATCCCTCCCTGCTGCAAGGCTGGCCACATTCCTGAGGCTTTCTAACCCTTCTGGGATAAAGCACTAAAAACAAACTTGGACAACTCCCTACCCCAGAGTGACAGTAACCTGACCATCCAGAGTACAGCGCATGCCCCTGGGCCTGAATCCAGCCTGGCAGTCCATTAGCAACTCTGGATCCTGGTGGTCAAGGAAGGCCTCTGAGAAGTAACATCTGAGCAGGTGCCTGGGTCAACAGACTCGAGGCAAAAATCTCAGCTCCACAATGGAAGGAACAGCTAGTACGAAGGTCCTAAGGGTTAGAAATAGGTTTGAGACACAGAACACAAGGAAAAAGGACTAGAGGAGGTGGCAGCAGCAGTTAACAGATGAAACACAAATGGGCAGGCACTTAATTCTGTGGGACCTTGGTTAATAACAAAATGGAATTCAAGCTTTGTCCCAAGGAGGACGTGCAGTCATCGGCCATCAAAGCTTGTGAGGGTGGGCTTCGGGTTACTGCAGGCAGCTGTCCGACAACATCCGGGCACCAGGAAGGAAGGGTCTCTGTTAGGAAGCCATTCCCCTTAGCCAGGGGAGAGATGGGACTTGAGTCAAAGTGGCGACAAAATGAGAATGTGCAAGATGAAAAGGAATTGGGGAGCTCTGAGAAGTGGTGATGAGCAGCCTTTACTGAAGGGCCTGGGTGTTGGGTATGAAGGGGGGAGCAAGGCTATCACTCCTAGTTGTGGGCTGAGTACTTAGGTGGTAGCAGAAGTAACAGATGGGGAAGCCCCTGGTAGAAGAGAACAGGTATGCAGTATTGGGAGCAAGCTTTGGGACCCTAAGATGCTTACCAGGGCTGAGCCCCTGGCTGGACTCATCTAACTAGTTCTCACACAAGTTGGGGACCTCAAGGAGTGACACTTGTTGCCTGTAAGAGGCGGGAGGAACTGAGCAGAGATTTCAATGGCATGGAGGTCCACAGGATTGAACCAGGGAAGACTCGGAAAGAAGCAAGGCCGACAACCCAAACCTCACCCTCTGAGGACTGAAGAGTTTTACGAGCAAAGATGTGTCACGGCAAAACTGAAAAACCAAAAAGCCTCTTAAGCGTGTGGTCAAGACTCTTCAGTTCAACTTACAGAAGCAAATCCTAGACTCAGATACCAAACCGATCAAGCCTACTGCAGAGCGAAGGTTAGAAAGCCTTGAGTCCCGGATGATAACTTTTTCCGTCCTCCTCACTTTCCACGCCGTCTCTTAAGCGCACGGCTCACTTTTTTATATAACATGAAAATGAGATCAATCCTGAACCCTAGGCAGAGCCGTCGGAGGAGCCGTGTTGATCATGGAAAGCATGATCCCGGCTCGGTTGCCTCCGGGTACGTGAGTCATCGTTTATGCTGTAAAAATAATGGCTTTTCCAAAACTCGACTTCAGAAGGCGCCTGAGCTAGTTAAACTAGCCGGCTTCAATTGCTTTGGCCATTTCTAGCTGTTCTTGGGAACAGGCCCTGGAAACTTCCTCTTCAAGTCTCTCTTTTTAATAGTTACAAAGAGACGAGAGCTGGAAGGGCGCTCGGATCAGTGTATCCTGACGGCCCTTTTTGTACATGTGCGGGAAACCAGGGCCTCTCTGGGGGAGCGGTCTCCTCGTTCCCGGGCTCGTTCTCTGCGGTTTGTTACCCGCGGCCCAATAGGTCTGAAATTATTAAATGGAAAATTTCAGAAATAACTCAAACCTTCTAAACCGCGCACCTGTTCTGAGTACCGTGAGGTCTCGCGAGGCTTCGCTCTGCCCCGCCCAGGCCTTGACTCCGCCCTTCCTCCTGCGTCTCCACGCTCCGTACGCTCCCCGCCCACTTGTCAATCAATAGCCTGCTGGTTATCCAACCCACTGTTGAGGTCTCCCAGCGCTTGTGGTCAAGCCAACCCGATTTTGCTTAACCGTGCGTGGCCCCAAAGCGCAAGACTAGTGACGCTGGCAATTTGGATGTGCCAAAGAGAAGCCGCAAAGGTGCTTCCTTTTAAGTGACAAGGTAAAAATTGTCGGCTTGAGGAGGGGGAAAAATCGTATGCTGAGAAAGAAAAAAGAAAAATGGCACCCTGAGGTTGCTTAAGATTAAGGTAAGAATGAATCTTCTACCCACGAAGCTGTTGAAGATGGAAACATTTGTGCCAGTCCTGCCGCAGCGCCTCGCACTGCAGAGTTCCCGCTGCAGTTTACGAGTGCTTAGTTAAGATGTAAGACATTCAATTCGGGAGTGGATGATGTGAATGGAAAAATGTTTCCGCTGGTGGCAACACGTTGAGCCAGAAAGCATGGAGCCTATAGTGAGGAATCCCCCAAAACATGAGTGACCACATTCGCATAACTCATGATATATTATAATTCTATAAGTTAATTTGTTTGGCACAGTAAGATTAAACCGTCATAGGTCTGTATGTATGAATGGGGAAGAAGTTTACATACATATAGGGTTCGGTACTATCCATGACTCCCAGCATCCTCCGTGAATAAGGGGGTACTTGTACTAGACTTAAGACGTGAGCTAAGACTCTGCAGCCCAGACAGTGACTTGGGCCAGCACTAGTCGCCCCGAGTCTTCAGTCCTCTCTTCTCTTTGTTTAACTTGCCCTCCACCTATTGACTGAGGGCGCTGTTGAAACATCTGCATCCATTGATTCACTGATGCCTTGAGTAACTCTGCTCCCACAGGAGATACATAATGCATGCCCGACGCCGAGTTCTGGCATGGCATTGATTGTGAACTGGGGGGAGGATGGGGCGGCTGTCAATCCAATGTGCAGTGTGGTCTGGAAATTGAAATGATTCTTTGGTAGACAAAAGCCTGTGCACCTGGGTTTCAGCAAAGGCAACCTGCAGGACCAGTCCAGTCCAGCCCCACTGTCTTTGAGCCTCAACCTCTGGCCCTTCATCTGAGTCCTGCTCGAGCGTCTATCTCACGTCTAGAAAGCAGTGCCTGCTTTTGTATCCTTCTAGAACTTGAGCACGTGCCATTGGCTGATGGCTGAGAAGGACTGCCAGCCTGATCCAGTTGGGGTAGGGAGAGGTTAGGGGAACAAACACTGTTACCTTTTATGCAACAACAGACCTCTTTTGGGAGCCCTGTGTAGGTAGCTGGTCTACTACGGGCTTTCTCGTACCAAGTTCCAGAAAGCTCAGTGAGTTTGGAAGCCTTCCAGACAGAGGGGTCTTTGCACAGACCTAGGGGCCTAATGGAGCAGAGCCTGATGCAAGTGCAAGTGGACTGACCACTGAAGGGTGGCCCCTGTCGGCTTGTCCTCCCAGCACTCAGCACCGAGGGGGGAAACACAACGAGATGGAAGCAACGAGATCAACCATGAGATCCTAGAGAGAGTGTCTAGATCGGAGGGGAGACGCTCAGAGGCGGCCGAGCCTCCAGGGGAGGCCAGCACACACCTCCTCGGGTTCTCCGTAGAATGGAAGCAGTGCCCCCGGAAGTGCGGACTCTTTAAGACCACGTGCATCCGCCGCATTGGCGTCAGAGTCCAGCTTTTGAATGGGATGAACCTAGTCTTCAGTAAGGTGCACCTTAGAGTTTAGGCTCAAAATAGCCCTAAAATTTTACAAAACCAGGTGGGGGGAGGCTTTGGCTTGCCGGATACTTGCTCCTGCATACAGGATGGGTTGCTGTCTCTCGAAGACATCTTCTGCCTCAGTTCTCTGCCCCAGACCTTACTGGTCTTGCCCTGTCCTCACAAGGGCCCTTCCTTCCAGGTCTAAGTGAGGGGGACACCAAGGATGAGGTGTGAGGTGAGGCTTGACACACGGCATTTCTTTCCTGCCTCTGAGTCTTCCTGCATGTTCAGAAAGGAGACCCTTTAAGAGCAAACCAGCTTCAAGTTTCTTGGCCTGTTGTGGGCACGTGAATGTAGATCCTCCAGGATCAGGGTCCCCCCCAGGTTCACCTGTTATAGACACTCCCTTCTCAGGGGACCCGTTTTAAAGATACACTGAGAAGCTCGGATTTGTGCCTAATGGGAGGAATTGGCACCGGTGGGGGCAGGTTTGGCTCACGGTGGGGAGATGCCAACTGTGCCCCTCCCAAAAAGCCCCCTCTCTACATGGTTCAATGTTGTTAGCATGCAGTTAACACATGGATAACAGGGTAATGGGAATGCATGTCCTGGTTCAGTTTTGGTTAACTGAAACCCTCTCAGTGTGAGCTCTGGCCTCTTCTAACCTCGGCTGGATGGATTGAACCAGCCCATCCCCAGTCTGTGTGGCTCACTGACCGTTATTTGAGCCTCTGGTAGTGGCCCGACGGTAACAGCATGGGAGAGACTGGACACCATGGAGCACCCCAAGGGCGTCACGGGAAAGAGGATGTCCCAAATCCCCGCAGCCAACTTTGGGTTCCCTTGTAATGCTCTGTGTCTGCGTTCTTCCTGCAAAGCACTTGGCGGTTACACCAGAACTCAGTATTAACATTCTACTGCTGCATAATAAACTTGGCCATTTAAAATACATCTACCCTGGCCTGGAGAGTCCAGTTATGCCATGCTTGGATTCCTGACCCATGGAGATGAAGACAATCTTCTAAGCTAAAGAGACGCATCTACTGGTTCACTGTCCCACAGGTACCGACCAGACCCATTGCAGTCTGGGTCTTCTGCTGTATCCTAAGGCCGAAGTTAGTGTCAGCTGGGCTGTGTTCTCTGGAGACTTGAGGGCAAACTGACTTCCGAGTTTGTTCTTGGTGTAACTCAGTTCCTTGCAGGGTAAGACTTGAGGTTCCTTCCTTGGGTAGCTTTTAAATCAGCTCCTACAGGCCCGTGCACCCCTTGCCACGTGGCCCCCTCTGGCTTCCAGCTGGTGTGCTGTGACTCTTCCCCGTGCTCTGTGTTTCTGACTTGGTCTGTCTCCAACGTCCAGACCCCAATGTCTAAAGGGCTTGTGTGATTAGGTCAGGCCCACCCGGGCCGGTCCAGCTCCCTTTTGCCACACAACAGTCACAGTAACGTCCTGCATGCATGTGTTCAGTCCCACCCGAAGGCTCATGTGGAACATGGGCGTGTGGCAGGGAAGTCTTGGGGGTAGGGGGAGTATTGTGGTGCTGCCTGTCACACCTGAGGCTTGTGGTCCTTGCTAGACTCACTCGAGAACAGGAGATGGTGGAGCTTCTGGGGCTGTGAACAGTCTCTTCACTGGGAACAGAGGGTGCGCCACTGGGCTAATCGTGCCCACCTGTAGACGCAGCCCTCAAAGCCAAGCAAGGGGACTAACACGAACCAGACAGCCCGGTCCCCCAGGGGGCTGCCCTCTGAGACTTTTATTTATTTTTTTAAAAAAGGCTGCATTCTCCCCTCCAGTTTAATGCTGTCTAAAGCACTTGTAAACATCCCATTTGCTCAAACGGGCATTCTTCTCCCACTGTTACCCACACTGATACTGTGGGCCACGGCGGACCCAACCTTTTCTGGCGTCCAGCCACTGGCACCATCCACACGGCAGGTTGTGGCCATGAGAATAATTCCCCTCAAATGCCACTAACGGAATGAGCAGAGGTTTTTCCCTCTTAAAATGGCTTTAGCACTTTCCCTTGTGAAATTCCCTACGTTGGTTGAGTGCTGCCCCCTTTGGGCCAGAGGAAGTAGTTCTTGTCAAGTATCAATACAACAGTAAAAAGTCAATAAAATAGTAAAAAAAAATAAATAAAGGGGAGGGGTGAAGAAAGCCAAGTGCTCAAACCTCCCTTCTCCCCTCACTGCGGGAGTCGCTGCGTGGTTGTTGCCGCTCCTTTTCCCCTTTACGTTCTTAGGAAATTCGTGTGAAGACCTAAGCGGCGCTCTGTCAAAGGCAGAGAAGTCCACCCTCATTTCAGCCCCGAGCCTTGTGTCCCCTGTGTGTGCAACGGACTGAAGAATTGCCATCCGGTGCACGCCGCGCACCTGCTGCCGTCCCTCCCGGGGCCCTCGCTGATCCATCCCCATCCCAGCTCCTGTCCTCGGCAGCGTCTGCAGGAGGGGCCTTCTCCACGCTGTGGTCCGGGCCGCTGCGAACAGAACCGGGAGAGTGTTGCGTATAAGCAGCCTCGCCCCTCAGTCCTCCACCCAGGTGGCATTTGCCGGCACGGTGGCTCTGCTGGGTTAGCCTGGGGGCCTCATGTTTGGTCTCCCCCGGAAAGTTTCCAGCGGACCGAAAGGGGGGAGCCAGGCTGTGCGACTCCCTGTCCGTGTAAATTCAACGCGGATAAGAGGCTGGAGGGCAGAAAGCTGAGAACAAAGGCAAAGGTGGTCTCGGGTTCACGGATCCAAGTTGAAGCCTGTGCATCTTCTGACTTGAGGTCAAGTTCTTCCTAGTCCCTCTGAGCAGTTGTGCTTTGGGGAGAGGCCCTGGCCCTGACCCTCAGACAGGAAGTCCAGTCTGAGTCTTGTTATCAACAACTGTGCCGTAGCCTAAGTCACTGAACCTCTCGAGACTCACTTTCTAATAGAAGGAATTGACTATCTTCAGGTCCACTGGAGGTTTTACGTCATGGGTGGCTGAGGTTGGCTGCCGAGGAGACCTAGGCAGGCAGCTCTGACTTCTGCCCTTAAGGCTCAGTAGCCTTAATTTCTTCCGTGGGGCTGCGGTCTGCTTTCTTGGAGCGCCTGCCTGCAAGCGCAGGGCACCCTTCGGCCCCTGGAGGACCTGCTCTCCGACACCGAAGGGCCCCCGCGGTCCATCGGGTGGTGGTGAGTTGGGTGGGCAGCTGAGCACGTGCCCCGCTCTGCTCAGGCCTCCAGCGACCGGAAGTTGGGGAACTGCCCAGTCGCCCCGGTCGTCGCCCCAAGGGACCCCCTTAGATCTTTGCTTCCAAACGATTTGTTCAGGCGGCTCTGGGGGACCACCCTTAGATTCAAGTGTGCATCTCAATCCGGGATTGCAAAGTCTGGGAGGTGGAAAATTACCAGACAATCAGGGTCGGCATCTCATCAACACAAACCACCTGAAGCTTCCCTTTTTTTTTCTAAGCTTGTGAGATGCGCAATGCTATTTCTGATGTAGCAGTGTTGTGTTAGAGCAGACTGCAGAAACACGGTCCCAGATCTCCTCGAACTGAAGCTTGGGCATAGGATAGTGGAGTAATCCACTCAGCAAATAACTGGATGCCTGACATCCTCTGGAGACAACCCTGGGTGCAGAAGAGACAGATTTGGGGGGGAGGAGGGGGCAAAGATTCCATAGGGCCCCAGCCATGCTCGTTGGGTTAATGTTTGATACAGCTTCTGACACCACTCGGTGTTTGAGGGGCGTCCCTGCCTGTGTGAATGTCCCGGGTGGGCACGCAGAATACATCATAGTGATACAGCCTCTGCAGGAAAAGAGGGAGGAGGAGGAGGAAGAATGAGAGAAACATAGAGGGGCCCTGTGCTCGCTGCCAACCTGGGTCTGAAGCCGCCCTGGTTGTGGGCAACCTGCGTCAACACCGCTCCCGTCCTCCGCTTCTTGATCTGCAAAGCAGTGGTCAAGCCCGTCTTTCTCAGGGGCGTGCGGGCGCCCTGCAATGCGCTGCTCTGCCGTATGAGAAAAGGTTTCGGACACCCAGCGAGCGTGAGGGGACGCTGTGCGTCACCTTCTCTCGGGGGTTCACGTTAGTGCGTTAAAAGCTCTGGTCAGTCCTGCAGAGAAAGGAACGTTGAATGCTGTGTAACCCTGTGAGAACCCAGGGTCCTGTGGGCTAACTTACAGGAGGAGAAAAGGTGGAGCCTATGGGACGTGGCAGGGATGTGGAATTGAACTCACGTTCCACTCGGGTCCTTGGCCGAGAGCAGCTTTCTCCCACTGAGATCTCTGTGCCCGACTGCAGACCGGGACTTACGGTGAAGAAGGGCCACCGTGTGTTCGGGTGACTTTTTTATCCCGGTGGGTGCCTTCGCTGCCACTTGAAGCTGATCACTGCAGAAAGAGATAGCGCTTCCCCTTGACCAAAAGAAACTCGGCTGGGGGACCTGGGTCACACATTCTGCGTGGGAGAATTGTGGCATCTGAAAGGCCAACTTGATGGAAACAGGTCAAATTCTTGCTTTTCTTGATGGAACTAAAAAGTTGCTCTTAGATTCTGGGCAGAATATCTGTATTCTCACACCCAAGGGGAGGTGGTTTAGAAAGTTTCATGGAAAACGGAGAAAGATTCCATAGGGTGATGGACAACTGGAGTTAGGGAAAGTGTGGTCTGTCTTGCTGGTGTCCCCTGCTTTGGGGACCTGCCAGATCCCAGCGAGTGGGGAAAAGGTGGCATTTGATACTTTAGAGAGGTTTTTTTTCTTCTCCAAGATTCTATTTATTTCTAGAGAGGGAAGGGAGGGAGAAAGAGAAACATCAATGTGCGGTTGCTGGGGGTCATGGCCTGCAACCCAAGCATGTGCCCTGACTGGGAATCGAACCTGCAACACTTTGGTTCACAGCCCACGCTCAATCCACTGAGCTATACCAGCCAGGGGAGGGTTTTTTTTTTTAACCTGTTTTGTGATGGGAGCACTCACTGTCTGTGTCCAGAGCGCTGCAGTCCCTCGGGTCATTGTACAGAGAGGCAGGGCTCTGGGAGGGTCCCCGTGGCAGACAGCTCCCGACAACCAGGAGTCACGCGCTGTTCCCTGAATGGGGCCCACCAGACTTCACTCACACTCTTCCCCTGCAGCTCCCTGGGGGTCAGTGATTCTCCTCCTTCTTCATCATCATCTTCATCTTCCTTGTTTTTCTGGGCGGAGCATGCAGGCAAGGCGCTCTGTCGACGCGTGTCCCTCCGCCAGCTGCCCCCGTTATCACTGCCCCTGCAGGTGTCGAGGTCGCCGTGGGGGAGGAAGTCCTCGAGGTGCTTGTGCAGTAGGAGAGACACGGCGCTCCCTTCCTGTAACTCCCGGTGTCACCGAGGTCCCTGTCCTCGGTCCACCCCTGATCACTCACTGTGGGCAGTGGTTCTTTTCCTTCTTGACCCTCATCTTCCTGGTTTTCTGCTTTGGAGGGTTTTCTGGTTGGTTCTTTAGCTTTGGGTGGAAGGAGGTGGGCCTCCTGGGCACTTGCAGTCTGAGCTATACACGGCTGGCTCCGGGTTTCTGGATGCAGGGTCCCAGATTTGGGGGCAGAGGTTCCCTTTGGCCCCAGCAACGCTCGTCGGGTCAGTGTTTGATTCCGAGACGGACGCCACTCGGTGCTTGCAGCGGGAGAGAACTAACTCTCTGCTCGTCGGTGGAAGGGCCGGGGCAAGTACAGTAAGTGTCCCAGGCCATACCTCGGAGGCCAGCTCTCGGGACATAAAAGTACACAGACTACAGAAAAACAATATGGAATGTTCATATAGTGCGCGTGTGTGGAAAAGATTAAAAACCCATAAACCTGCGCGAGTTAATGAGGACAGATGGTCCGCACCACGGAGAGGGGCATAAATCAAGGCCTTCTCTAACCTGTCAGCCCCATCGTGGGCTCCAGGTTAACCTGAGTCTCTCCCCACCCCCTGCCCGCCTCTCCCCCACTTCTGAGACCAGCTGGAGAGGAAATGGAACAGTTCCCCAACCGAAAAGGAAGTTCACCTCCTGAGTCCCAGCCTGCGGAGGAGGCGGAGGCGGCCGTGGGCGGGGGTGGGTGGGGAGATGGCACGGAGGGAACTTGGATAAAGGGATGCACACGTGCACGGTAGAGGTCGCCTGGCCGTGAGTTTAAAATGTGCTCATTAAAACTCAACTAGGCTGCTTCGGGCTTGAGATGAGTGACTCCTGAGCACGCGCCTCGGCCTCCTTGTGTTTCGGATTGGCTTCAGGTGGGAGGCCCTGGCGTTTGTATCAACAGATGCGTGCTTTTGAAGAAGCAGAACGGAGAATAGCCGTGCCTCTGCCTCCACGCGCACTTATCTGGAGCACCTGGCGGTGCGTGCGCGGAGGTTCTTAGCCAGAACAAGGAGCAGTGAGTACACGTGAAGGCGTCCTGCAGTGTTCCCGTCTGGGAGGTTGTCCCCTTAGCCTCTGGTTCTCATCCGACGTGGCCACAGTGGAGCAGGTGTTCCTTCAGAGGTTCCTCTGCTCATCTCTGCAGCAAGGATGTTTTTTTTTAGTTTTTTAAATTTTTTTAAAGATTTTATTTATTTTTAGAGAGGGAAGGGAGGGAAATAGAGACAGAGAGAGAGAGAAACATCAATGTGCGGTTGCTGGGGGTTATGGCCTGCAACCCAGGCATGTGCCCTGACTGGGAATCGAACCTGCAACACTTTGGTTCACAGCCTGCGCTCAATCTACTGAGCTACGCCAGCCAGGGCTGGATGGATTTCTTTTTTAGTTGAGGGCTTAGGTGCTCTGGATGAAACTGGTTTTCAACCTCTCCTTCCTTCCTGGGGTGGGGGGACGAGGCCAGCAAACAGGCCCAGTGGGCCCTTTAACTGGTGTTCTGAGACTTGATCACCCTCAAAGATGGGAGGACCCCTGTTTTCTTATCCGTTCTGCCACTCTGTGTCTTTTGATTGGAATATTTGAGCCATTTACATTTAAAGTGACTATTGATCGGTATGTATTTATTGTCATGTTATTCTTTATAACTGTGTTCCTTTTTCACAAGGAGACCCTTTAACATTTCCTATAATACTGCTTAGGTGTTAATGAACTCCTTTAGCTTTTTCTTGTCTGGGAAGCTTTTTATTTCTCCAGTTTTAAATGATAGCCTGGCTGGGTCAAGTAGTCTTGGTTATACATCCTTGCTTTTTATCCTTTTGAATATTTTTATGCCAATCCCTTCCGGCCTGAAATGTTTCTGTGGAGTCATCAGCCGCCAGTCTTATGGGGAGCTCCCTTGCAAGTAACTGTCTTTTGCTGCTTTTAAAATTCTCCCTTTGTTTTTAAGCTTTGCCATTCTAATTATGATCTGCCGTGGGGTGGGCCTCGATGGATCAGAGGACTCCTGAACTGGAGTTGGGCGGGGTGTCCTCCACGCAGCGTTGAAGTCCTGGTGAAGGAGGGTGTTCACTTTCCAGCTGGGTGGGGTCGACTTCTGGTGCAGTAGCATGCAGGCTTCAACCTAGGTGTTGGGGGGCTGGGGACTTAAGCTCAATACCATCTTCCTCTTTTTAAAAAAGACAGTGATGCTGAACTCCTGGGAATGAAGGTGGGAGGTTAAATGAATGCTGCTGCTTGCCGAGATGGAGGAGACCGGGGAGGGGCGTGCACTGGCATAATCGAGGTCTGTTTTCAGCACTGTGGATTCCGTTTGAAATGTTCCCTTCCAGCGCAAAGGCACAGATGCACTGTTAACTCTCCCCTCCCGAACTTTGTGGAACAAATCACAGTCCGTTGTAGCCAGAGGTGAAGACCTGGTGTTAAGTCCACACTGCCTGGGTGGCCCGGGGCTGGTGATCGGAACTCTGCCTCCCTGAACTCAGGTTAGAGTAGGAAACGCTCACTCATCCCAGTGATCTCAGCAGCCTTACTTGTGTACATGATCGCCTCTAACCAGACTGTGCATTCTCCGGGAACCAGGGACTTCGGCTGCCTGGTTCACCCAGTTTCCTGGGGACCAGTGCCCGGCACAGAGCAGACGGTAAGGCGTTGTCTGAAGTGAATGTAAGGTGTGTTCTCCCCGATTCTTCCTCTGAGGGGGAAATGCTACGTTTGTCTTAAAGCCGTGCAAGGTCTCCTCTCGATGTATTTTGCAATGTGTCTTGCACCTGTGCTATTTCAGGTAACCCTCACCTGACATAACCTCAGCTGGCGCTCACGAAGCCTGAGTTAGGTTTGCTTCCTTTAACTACTCCTGGGGTATGGCCTCACAGTGTGCAGATGTCGGAGGTCATGGTCAAAAGCATATTTCTCACTTGGGATACAACTTCTAGCTGCCACATCATATACACTTACTTAAAAACACATCTAGTGATTTAGGTAAGCAGTAAAGATGTATCCTGGAAAACAGTAATTGAACGGCACTGGTTACAAAAACCAGCTTTGGAGAGGAGGTGTATACCAAAGTTGCATAAAACTTAGTGTACAAAGAAAGGATTTTCTAATAGATTCAAATATGGCCTCAGGATATAAACAAAGTATCAAATTCTATCCACCTCATGTCATGAAAAGGCTCCAGTCTCTCACTGGGGAGAAAAAGATTCAGCCCCCTGATCGTCCGAAATGTTAAGTCTCAAGTGACTCAGTAGAACAGCCTGCTGCCCATAAAAAGGTCTTTCTTCCAGCCTTTGCCCACCGGCCTCGTTAAAGATGGAGCTGCATTATTTCTCAAGTCCTACTCCTTTGACACCCCATGACTTCTGTATCCCAAAGCATTCTGTAGACACTGCACTTTGGGAATTTCAAGACTAAGCACACTCAAAGGGGACCAGGTAGGTAAGGGGTGGGGGGGAAATGGGTGAGGTGAGGTGAGGCTTGGCCAGGACACCTGTCGTGCTCAGAGAGCTGAGCTCCGGTTTAACTCTGGCCACATGGGAATGCAGACCTCGTGTGGCCAGCCCACCCCATTTTTGTTCAAGAAAAGCTAGAAAGCTGAGTTTGTGTAGACTCCCATCTTAAGTGTTGGCAATTTAACTCAGGCCCCTAAAGAACCTTAGGCGGACTTCTGACGTTCCTTGGCTCCTAGCGCTGGCCGGGATATCAGGCACTGCCCTTTACTTCCCTACCCGTGAACTGGGGAGCTACGTGTGTGAGTGTGGCTGGTGCAGGGGGTGGACGCACAGCGGAGCAATTAGAAACATGCACAGTGCTGCCTTGCGGCCCAGAATTTCAAACAGTCTCAAGGGTCTCAGAACCAGTTTTCACTCATCTACTTTCTGATGGCCTTGGTTCCTTGACTTTTCCGACGTCCTAGGCTGGTAACCTGTAGACTTAAGAAGTGGGTTGAAGACACACCCATGTGCCATAGGAGCACATACTTGACCTAGTATGTGCTTCAGCCCTTACATGCAGGGCACTGTAGCAGTCACTGGTAGACACACTGAGACAGATAGGATGCTTGTTATGGGTAGGGAGCTATATCCTGACACGGACCTGGATAAGACAAGGCGTGGTGTTTATAAATGGCCCAAGGTCCTGAGGAAGCTCTTATCACGAGCACCTAAATGTCTTCAACACTGTTGGGTTCTTCCCACGAGTGCTCCCTGCACCTCCCAATAACCCTATAAGGTCTGTAGTACATGCCCATTTTTCAGATGAAGAACGAAGGCTCCAAAGCTATGTAACTCTGAGTTACAAATGACCACGTACTCGTGTACCAGTCCAGTACATAGCAGTGTCAGGACGAGGGAGACGCGTAGTTTGGAGAAGTGCTTTGTGAGTGTCTTCCCAGTGCAGCCTTCCATCGCTCCGGAACTCCAGCTTGTTCGCCCATTGATTACATGTGAGCTTTAGTCTCTGTACCGGTTCTTTTCCCCACAGGGTGACTCGTGCTTTACCCTCGTGCCCTGCTCAGCAGGGCGGGAGGCAGCTGTGTGGTCTGTGCTCCCACCACGGCGGCTTTCCAGTGGCCGGCGCAGTGCCCGGACCTTGGTGGCTTTGCGCAGCTGCAGAAGGAAATGTGTGCCTACTGACTTCAGAATGGCCAGAGGGGAGCCGAGCCCAGCCGCCAGCAGAGCGCATGAGCACAGGAACGTGCCAGTGGGCCCTTGCTGGCTGAGGGGTCTCCCTGGGGGGGGGGGGGGGGGCGGGGTTCCAGGTAGAAGGGACCGTGTGCTGGAAAGGTACAGAGGGGGACTGATTTACAAAATGAAGTGGTTTTTAAAGGCTTCTTGGAGACTTCCAGGCTGCATTCAAGTTTCCCCTGATCTTAATTTGGTATCCAAACCACCTTTCAACCCTTCTTGCTGGCTGGCTTGTTCACTCTTATTTTCACATGTTCCTCCAACGTGGTCCAGCCCCTGTCTTTATACCAGGCTCTCAGGAGTCCGCAGCCAGCCAGTAGGCATCTGGCTCCAGCGTCCGGTGACAGCCTCGATTTCATCAGCGGGGCCCTGGATAGCCAAGTCACGAGGTATGGAAACGTGGCCCCCTGGTCCGTCTGCAGAGGCTGGGGGTCTGGGGTCTGGGCAGTTTCAACTCCTGGGCTATGGGTAGGCAGGGGTGGGATTAATATCTAGTACCTTGTAAAAGGGCAGCGTGTGTGGTCTGGAAAACTCCTTGAGACTACTTTGTCTGTCTAGTATCTGATGAAAGAGCAAGACTCCAGCCTTGTAACTTCCCCTCATTCCTCCAGTCGGGAGGGGGTGGCTTCGCCTTGTCCCCGTCTCTGACCCTTGACTCAGGTCTTTATGATGTGCATGGGGCCCCAAAAGTGGAACATCTAAGAGTTGTTCAACATACGAACCTACAATCTCGTCTCTTCTTTGTGCCTACCCCCACTATCGTATACCCTCACACTTTTTTCCATATTCATAACAAATGCAACCAAATACACACCAGGGAGCCTGTCACCTTCTGTGGGTCTGGCTTCTCCAGGACCTAGGATGTGGGTGAGCTCAGAGAAATGCATATCATGCTGCTGCAGAGTGAAGTCCTCTATAAATGCTCATTACACTGACTTGATTGGCACTGTTTCGTTCAACTATCTCGACTGAATTTCCTGTCTGCTGGGCCTGTCAATCACTGATAGAGGGGTGTCAAAGTCTCCACCCATAATAGAACCGCCTCTGGTGAGATGCACAAATCACCATCCGTCTTTGCCTCATCTGCCTGATGCTGTCACGTGCATATGCACTAACGATGGTTATGAGCTGACCCCTTCCTTATGTAATGCTCCTCTTTATCCCTGATCGCTCGCTCTGAGTAGTTTTATTTGAAATATAGCTCCTCCAGCTTCTAACCAGTGTCCACATGATACATGTTTCTCTATCCCGTGACTTTTTATGCTTCCTGTCTTTAATTAAAGTAAGTTTCTTGTAGACAACAAAAAGTCGAGTGGCTCTTCTAACTTCATTAAAAATTTGTGAAAACCCAAATTGATGAGTTGGTCACCACATGGATGTGTAATACTCCCTAACTAATTCACCCGTTCCACACACTGGGAGATCCTCCTGGTTTGGGGCAGGGGGAGGGCGGCCCCTAAACAATGCTGAATAAAAACTGTCGCATGTATGTCCATGTGATCCAGTGCTTCCACCACTGTGGGAGAGAACCCCGAGAAAAAGGGATTGCTAGTTCGGAGAGTGTTGTGATTGTCTTACTAGCTATTACCAAATTACCTTTCAAAAAGGACAATGTACACCCCACTACAAATAGTAGCCTTTTCGTTAGAGCCAAAGGCAGAATGTAACTGGGCAGTTGTCCAGGGAGTTGGAATCCTTTTGATAAGGTATCTGGAGCATTCAACCCCCAATCCTGTCGTCTTGTTTGGCAAGCTCTTAAAATTTCAGTTAATTTTTCCAACACAATTTCTCCTGCCCTGCCTGTTGATGTATCCAGCGCCAATTACTACATACTTCCTAAATCACAAATATGCAAATGTGCCAAGTCTATTTCCAAGCAGCATTCCTTGCAAGATATGTCGGAATGAGCAACATATGGTTGGGCATGTAGACTCATTAACTTTGAATCTTTAGCCAGCACCTGAACTTGAAAGAGTTCAGCAAATGGCTAATCATTTCTTTTTGCCCACCCTAACCCCCCACCCCTTTCAATAGACGGGTATTTGGAAACTGCAGCTTACTAACAGGGAAGCTATTTGGATGGGATATAATGAGGGTGTTAAGCCAAATTGTTTGTGGCTTTGGAATGTGGAGCAGGATTTTGCACGAGGCTTTATCTCTCTCCCCGCTTGCCACTAATAGGTCATTAACTTATCTGGACTATGAATGCATCCCCATTGCGTATGTCCGTCAAACCATAAACCCACAGCCGCCCTGGCAGACTGCACATGCGATGCTGCAGAGGCCTCTGTTTTGGAGCCAAGTGCTTTATATAACTCCACGGTGGTGGCCCCGGCCAACTTGCTTTTCAACAGCTCTGTGTGGCACCCTTGCCTGTCTCTCGGTGACAAGCCCGGACCTTCTTCAGGCATTTTCTCAGCAGGCTAATCAAATGGCATCAGTGGGAATGTTTACAGCTTGCTGCCACTTAGGGAGCTTTATCAGAGCCCTTTTAATATCAGCCCCCAACCCAAGGCTGATAACAGGACAGGAGGGAGTTAGGGATGGACAGCTTTGGGGAGGGCTGGTAAAGACCAGAAAACAAGATGTCAATCTAATCTGAAAGACCTCCTCCAGGGGTCTTTGCCCGTGGGGTAGCAGTTGGGCCTGAAAGTCCTTGAGATGACACGTATCTAGTGCCAGACAGATGCTCGGCACCCAGAGCTATCGGTCCATTCAGCACGAGAGTGCCAACCACGTACCCGGCTCTGTTTCTATGGTGATGCGATGCTGTTCGTTCCCCACCTGTTCATAAATGCGTTGGGCTAAGACGGAAGCCTGAGTCCTATTCATGCGTCTGTGTTATGACTTTGAACGACTTCCTTGGCCATTCTTGACCCCCGTTCTCCGCGGGTATTTTCTACATGCTGTTGGGTGTATTTATCACCTGAGATGTGAGAGGCTGACGATTAGCTTTGACCCTAAGGAGCCGTGATTGTTCATCCCAACTTAGAGGACCCGGATATCTGAGCTTGATGAGACACCTTTGGGAAGAATCGGTAAGAACATTAAGGCAAGAAACCTAAAGGCAAAGATACCAAGAGAGGCCCTCTCTGAAAGCCCCAACTTGCTGCTTTTACTTCTGCTGGAAGATTCATCACGGGGTATCACTTTTCTCTCAAAGAGTCAAAGCTTGAATCCCTTCCAAGCCTATTATGGCTATTAGAGACATGTTACGCTAAAGTAGGTAACGTGCAATTGTCTGACTATGGATTAACCACGATATTAATACCAGGCAGATTTTTCACCTTCCTACTCAGAGTTTTTCTCAATGCAACAATGGTGGGCACCCCGCCAGTGACGAAGGTGGCCTTGGTGCCTTAAGCAAACTGAATATTGTTGCCTTTGGCTCTTTAGAACTGCCTCATGCATTGAAATTCAGTGTTCTGGAGCCTGGTGTTGGGCCATCTGTCAATGACTGGATCAGACACCTGCAGGCTAGAGACACGTGAGGGTGAAACAAAAAGCATCGTGGTCACTCAGGTCGGCAACCTCTCCCCCGTGCACCTACGCGTTTTTCCGAAATGACGGTGGTTCATCGAACTCCTGCGACTGCATCTCCAGGTACTTACACAATCGGCTAACCTGCCTCTGTTCCATGAGGTCAACGGTGGACTCCCCACTTGTACACATGGAGTTCGCAGGTTACCCAGGGAGTTACAGGGATTCGGCCTCAGGTGGAAAGGCCGCTCTGTGTACGAGCTAGCTCCCGCTCCCACACGCAGTGTCCGCAGTCAAAGTGGAGTCCAGAGTTGACAGTGAGATCGAAGAGAGGTGGGTTAGTTAGACAGCGGAGATTAGACTGTGATCCAGGTGAGGCTTCTGGTTGGTAGAGGGCTGAGCTGAGTTTAGTTTAACTTCGTGCTTCAGCATTCAGCCCTGTGCTGTGCCTGGAGTTCAGTCACGTGGTCGAAACTCCACCCAGAGAACAGACTTGGAATCTTCCATGGACACAGGTGTCTGCTGGGGGTGGGGACTGAGTGCATAATTGCTCTACTAAGACTTGACCATTTCGCCTCCGCTCACACCCACCTTCCCAGGATCTGGCGGTGCAGCCCTATTGGGCAGATCAGTCCATTGTTGTACGTGTCTCTTTGCAGACACTGGTTTTAGCTGTCTCCACTCCTTTAAGGCTGGCTATTCCTTCACTTCGTTTTCTCTAGAAACTTCTAATTCTCCACTGAATCATTTTTTTGCTCATGAATGAATTCCTTTTCTATCGTTTGAGTGGGATTTGGGGAAGGAAAAGAGAAACATATCATCAGCCCGCTGTGTTTAACTGGAAGTTCTAATGGCATCTTCTTTGGCACTTGAACTTTTAAATTTTGAGTGCTCTACACAACTAACCTATTACTAAAGACCCATAGCCTTTATACTTGTAGCAGTTAAGTGCTGTTGTTTGTGGTTCATGAGGGTCTTGCAAAGAGCGTACTCAAAATATCCAGTACAGTTCTGTATCTCTTGGGGTGATCAGATAAGGAGTGAGGAAAGACAAGTCACAAAGATAACCGAGACGCAGATGGATGAGTTGTTGGAGCTGTGGAGGGTGTAACATAATTACTCACTTTCCGATCTGGTGGACTGTCCCGCTGAGAAGATGACCCAGTTAGCACCCAGTATTTGTGGGTTATTCTCGTGTAACTGAACTTGGTTCATCCGGGACAAACACTGGGGATGGTCTCTTGCCAGCCCTTTACTTTGTTTCAGGGGCATCTGTGGCATCGGTTTTCACCGGGTTTTACCCCAGGGCATCTAGGTAAGCTTTCTGCTGAGGGGCTGCCCTGAATCCCACGGTTTGGAAATGCCAGCAGAACCACCTGCTTGAAGTGAACACACAGCCTCAGGGAAACCTGTAGACGTAGTCAGTGAGGCTGTGCCCATGGTTGGTGATGGTCATGGTTAACCCTCCTCTTACCTGTGCGTGCCTCACTGTGGCTCTGAGACTGAGTGTTCATCAAACCAATGAACGTATTCTAGGTGACTTCATGAGGTTCTGCTGAAGTGAGTTTGGCCCTGGCTGATGTGGCTCAGTGGACTGAGCACCGGCCTGTGAACTGACAGGTCGCCAGTTCAATTCCCAGTCAGGGCACGCGCCTGGGTTGCGGGCCAGGTCCCCGTCTGGGGACATGGGAGAGGCAACCGATCGATGTTTCTCTCCGTCTCTTTCTCCCTCCTTCCCTTCCCTTCTCTCTAAAAATAAATACAAATAAAATCTTCTTTAAAAAAAAAGAGCTTGATTGCCCTAGTCCACACCAAATGTTGGGGCTGATGGTATTTGCGAGTGCAGCTCTCACCTCCCACCTTCCAGAGAGGCGGCTAACCTGCATCTTTTCTCACTCCCTTTGAGGTGCTCAGTGTCTCTCAAGGCAGCAGTGCCCACCGTGAAATCTGCCTGTGACTTCTTCTGTTGGCTTGTCCTTGTCTTGACCTCCAAGACTATAGGTTACCTCCAGTGCCGGTTGGGTTTTCCAGGAAACAGACTCAGATGAGGTGAGGAGTCAAAAAGTGTTTCAGGGAGTTAGACTGATGAAGGGGAAATGGAAGCAGGATTGAACACAGGTAACCATTCAACCCACGGTGTCCGTGTGGCAGAGTATCCGCAGCCCAGTGAGGGGCCCGGGAGCCAAGACGGCCCTGCGTAGGAGCCTCGCACTTAACCGGTTCTTGTACCACCTCCGTACATTTCCGTGTTGCAGTGTACTTCCCCCGTGGTGTGGAGAAGAGCTGCCATGTTTTCTAGTCCTTCCTCCAAAATCTCTCAGAACAACACCTGAAACTGGGCATGCACCTGAAACTCTTCAGATGCCGTCTCTGTCATGCTAGGGTTGCTAGATTTAGCAAAAATTCAGAATTCCCAGTGAAGTTGAGATTGCAGAAACAAATGTCTTCTAGCAGAAGTATGTCCCAATTATTGCATGGGACGCTGTGTTTATCTGATGCCCAACGAGTATAGAGAAGTAAGCACAAACTTTCTGGAAGTGGTAGTAATGTTAAGAGAACCCAAATTTGAACTAACTTTGGCAATAATATGGTTGACGTCTGACATTAAAGGTTTAAGTCTCTTCCACCTAAGTGCTAGGAAAGCTGTTTTTTTTTTTTTTTTTTTGTGGGGGGAGTGTTCTAAATCTGATCTGTAAAACCTATGGTTAACCCCTCTGCACCAACCTGCTCCGTTCTTCCCTGCTCTTCTGCCCTCCGGTCTGCTGAGAAGTCTTTGGTGCTCAGTTTCAGCTGGGGAAATGAGGTCTTCAGTATTTGGTGGAAAGGGACAGGGCACTCTCTGAGCCAGGGGGAGCTGAGTTATACAAACAGAAGCCCTCTTCCCTGGTCCCTGGTTGGTCTGTTTTCATGCAGATGAAGACTCCAAATCCTCACAGCTTGATTGGCCCAAAAGCACTGTCCTGATTGGTCCAAATAGGGCCATTGATTGGTCAGTGAAGATGCTGATGGGGGTGGGGGGGGAATATAGCTGTGCAGATCCTATTGGATGGGGAAAGCCTCAGTCCTATTGGTTGAAATGCAGTTCCAGAAACCCCTTTATAAGCGCAGACTCACATGTCAGGAACGTGGCTCAGGCCTGCAGGTCCGTGCAGGCTTCTCCCCAAAGTGGGGCTTGCATGAGAGGCCCCTGTTTAGAAAGGGCTGCTAGGCTTTGCTTTTCAATTCGAGCCCCGTTAGCCACCAGCAGCCCTTCTCGGTGGGTAACTTCTCAGGTTCCTAGATCCTTGAGTTCATCTTGTAGAAACTGTAGGACCAGAATGAGACTACAGACGGGACATGTGAGTATTCTCGGCTTTGTTAACTATACCATTATTAATTAGACCTGTGTCTTTCAGTCACGGATAACATATTCAACAGGACGTATCAGCCCTCTGCACTCCACTGAACTCCTCTCTCAGGGAAGCACACAGCCCTTGATCCTCGGTACTCACCTCCAAATATTTTTTAACAACTTTATCAGTCAAGATACTTTTTTTTTTCCATGTTTCCCGGCGCTAACATGGTTGCTTAGTGCTCTGCATCAGGGTTCATTGGAGAATCTTACAGGGACATCATGCAGTTTATTGATCCTGTGAGTCTCCTGAAAATTGGTATTTGTAAAGCGGGCATTCGCAATGGATCCCGGAACCACAAAAATAACGTGAGTGACGCCGTGTCATGACCGTGGCTCATCAGCCAGCCACGTTAAGCTCTGAGGATGAGAAACAACATGTCCTTGTGCTGGAATGTGAAGGGCTCTCCTTTGATAAGGAAAAGTATGTGAGAATGTTTCCGTGGTGACAGTAGTAAGCCGTTTTCACAGAGTCCAAGCGAGGATGGCTCCGGGCAACCTTGTTGTCTAACGCTGTGGATCCTACCACTGAACAGGACCAGGCGCCGGCCCCGGCCCGGTAACTTGCCTCCAGAAGTCTTCCTTCTGCAGACGCGACCCCTCTCTTCCTTCCCGGCTCCGCGACTGACGTTCAAACCAGACCCCAAGAACAAGCCACCCAAACACTTCGGAGTCCAGGTTTTTTACCCCTACAGTGGGTTTTTAAATATTTTGTGGAAACAAATCTTGCAAAATGATGCATAGGATGAGTCAACTTAAGACCACCAGGAGAAAAAAAAATACTGAACCAACGAAGCGAGGAAAGCTACTACCACACTCGACAGAAATGTTTTTTTAACCCCTCACAGCCCTGTTTCTGGAACTTTTCAAACATTGTTGGTCTCCAGTTGCCAAAATGATGATAACTTTTTTTTGGTGAGACACTGGTCCAGCATTTCCAATAGGAAACACAAAACGATTTGAAAGGCATTATGGGTCACCTAACCAGACAGGTTCCCTCGGAGGTTGCGTGCCCAACGTGGTCTTCCCGCAGGAAGTGGTGGCTGAGCCTGGCTCAGAGCCAAGCATCTACATCCAGAGATACATCCAGATGATGCTCCTTCCTGGAAAAGGTGACCGAGGGCGGGCTCATCTTCACAGTAGGCAGCGTCACGATGGACACTCCAGTGATACCCACAGCGTTCCTTGCATCATCCCCATTTCACAGGGAGGAAGCCAGCCCCGCCTCACGCAGGCCCCTGAGTGCCCTCTGCAAGGAGGCGGCTGCACTAATGCTCCCTTCCAGGTCTTGCTGGATTCCAAGCTCATGCTCCCGTTCAGGGCCGCAGCCCGTGGGTTTGCCGAGAGGTGGGCTTCTGTGGGGGATGGTGAGCGGTTTTCTCCATACAAGACCGTGACTATTGAAAAGAATACCCTCCTGGGAACAGAAGCATCACTTGAAGCACATATACCACTGGTCCAGAGTGACTGAGTCAAAAACCGCAAACTTAGGAAAATGGATGGGGCCCAATCCTCCAGGTGGTCCTGGAGTGTCTCAAAGACAAGCCTTGGATCATATGGCAGAACTTAAGGTCGTGATTCCAAGCCTGAGCCCTGAGTTCCTAGCCCATGTCTTACCTGATGGGGATAGGCATGTGTCTATTCTTAAAAAAAAATATATATATATATAAAATCAGTTTTCCTTTTATAAGTCTGGTTCATTTTAGCTCACGTGGTTACTTTGTCACGCTGGACTTCACCTACTTGTATATACGCTGTATAAATTATAAACACGTCAGTCATTCGTAACGTGAAAGGCTGGTCTCAGGGAACCCTCCTCCTTGAGATGACTGTTGCTAAAGTCAGAAGGTGCACAATCGTCAAACCAGCGTTTAAGTCTTAGCTCTGCCTTTATCAGCTGTGTGATGCAGAGCAGACGCCGTGTCCTCTGAGCCGTGCCTCGCTTCCCCCTTGGCTGGCTTTAACAGGTAAGGCTCACAGACCCCTTGCAGAGCTGTTAAGCATGAACAACTGTGAACGCAAAGAAGCTAGTGTGCTGCCTGGACAAGTGGTAGCTATTGTAATAAAAGTAGATGAGCTCTCTCAAGGACCTTGGGGAGTTTGGGAAGTGGAAGTGTGCCTGTTGCTAGGCAACTAGTCTCCATTTTGGAGTTTAGTTGCCAAGAGCTCTCAGAGCTGGACCAATCCAAAGCCTTGCTGGGGCAGGGCCCAAGCCCCTGACTGGGGCAGGGGCTGTGCAGAGAGGAAGTGGGTGGGGGTGGGGGTGGGAGGCCCAGTGCTTGGCCCTGCAGCTGTGGGCCATTACCCACAGCAGTCCCCAGTAAGAACAGTCCTAATGCTGGCCATTTGTCCATAGTTTTATTGCTTTAATCTCACCATACTGGCCGAGGCCAGGCCATGATAATATATTTAAGTAATGAGGCCTGACAGCCGGGGCCTGCCATGGTGATTAGAACACACCTAGTAGGGTGTGAGAAGGTCTAAAGGTGAGGGTCCTAATCCCTTAAATGCCTGCACCCGTGGCCGTGAGATGGCAAATGAACACAGAACGGGTAGCCCCGGAGCCGAGCCGATAGGCAGTCGCAAACCCCCACCGGGCCCAGGTACACACGTGCATCCGAAAGCGTGAGAGTGAAGGGCGCTTCCAGGGTCAGGTGGGCGCTGGCGTTTGGTAGGCCACGGCCAGCTGGGGACGCTCGGCAGTCACATGCCAGGAAACACTTGGAGATTCAACTCCACTAATGAATGCCTCCTAGTATTTATTAGCAAAGCATTAAGTATAATTCCTTAAATTCTGTGGTAATAAAGCAATACACGTGCATGGTGAACTTCCAAAAACATTGTTGCATAGGAAATTCCCCTCTTCGCCTGGCCAGCTGAGACACATTCCCAGATCCACCGTGTACAGAAAGATCCCTTCCCACATGCAGAGAGGGGCAAGCTACAAAGACCGTGAACCCCAGGAGCAGTTAGTTTGACTCACTGCTGCACCAACTTTGTTGTTGTTGTATGTTTTTGTAGTTGTTATTTTGCTTGTTAATAAAAAGAAAAAAGAAGCAAAAACTCCGTCAGCCCAGCCCCCCAGGTTCCCGCAGCTGTAGCTGAGCCTGTCGATGCCATCCTCGTCACAGCACCCTGGGGCTCTGCGACTGTGCCTTCGTGGTTGGCAGCGAGGCCATCCTTCACGTCTGTTGTAAAAACCTCGATATTAAACACCCAACCTACATTGACCTTGACCTTAGTAAGGCATTATTAGCCAGCTATGTCCTCCCATCCACACTCCTCTCAGGTTGGACAGAGCCCTGAACGTTGATGTGACTGAATCCAGACCAACCTGGTGCCTTATCCCTGCATCCGCTCTCCTCTGGCCCCGTATGCCCCGTCATCTCTGCGGAGAAAGCCTACCACGAACAGCGCACCGTAGCAGAGACCACCAATGCGTGCTTCGAGCCAGCCAACCAGATAGTGATGTGTGACCCTCGCCACGGTCAATACACGGCTTGCTGCCTGTTGTACCCTGGTGACATGGTTCCCAAAGATGCCGATGCTGCCATTGCCACCATCAGGGCCAAGTGTACCATCCAGTGTGTGGACTGGGGCCCCACTGGCTTCAGGTTGGCATTCATGGCCAGCCTCCCACTGTGGCGCCTGCTGGAGACCTGGCCGGAGCACGGTGAGCTGTGTGCACACCGGGCAACACCACGGCGACTGCCGAGGCCGTGGCCTGCCTGGACCGCAAGCGGTTAGGGGGAAAAGAAAACCTCTTGGTTTATTCACTTAACTACTTCCAGCCATAATTACTACTAATTCCACATTAATGCACGTTAATGTCCCTTGCTTTCTTCTAATTGCTTTCCTTTTCATACAAGGCCGAAAGCATGGTTATTAGTATTCTCCTTCCTCCTCCTCCTCTACATCAACAGGATTGTGACCCACCTCCACACAGTCTTTCTCAAGAACAACCGTGTGCTCACGGGCCTCAGAAAACTCGCGTCCATGCCCTCACCCACGTCCCTGTGAACACAGGCTCACCCAGGGAGCACGAGGTTGAACTCATTCCTGTGAACGAGACTCCAGGGGCGTAGGGTGTGGGCCAGGGGAATAAAGGGAGCGTTCCACAGGAGACGTGCACTGTCTGTTTCGGTCCAGTGGGAGTTAGTTGACTGGGTCGCTTCATGTCCAGTTGCTTAAGCCTTTGGAAGTACCATCGGACAGAAGAATAAACGTGGCAAGTGAACTGGCTCCTACCCCTTACACCCTGAGACACTCACCCCGTGCACAAGCGGAAGGAGGAATAAAGGAAACAGAAGCAAACTTGGACAGGGTGGGAAGTCACAGCCAAGAGGTGTGCCATTATCTCCGCTCTCTGCACACCCTCAGGGCAAAGGGATAACTGCGAACCAGGTGGTCCCAGCCTCTCTCCCCCGGTGCACCTGTCCGGGGTCCCAGCACTTCCTGCCAGGGCTTATGAGGCAGATGGGCTCAGCAGAGGTCCACCAGACTTCCCCTCTGGTTTCCATCGCCTTCACTTCCCCTCTCACTGTCAGCAGAAACCCTGGACAGGCAGGCAGCAGACAGTGCGCCCCGTGCCAGCCCGGAGCCTGCCGGAGCCCCACGCGGGAAGGGCGCCTGAGCACACGTGTGCCCTCCCCGACAGCCGTCCGCAGGAAACGCACTCATTTCCAACCTGTCGGCAGCGCACTGACAGTGAGAGGAGCCGCGGCTGTGGGTGCGGAAAGGCTGCAGGGGAGACACAATTTCCCAGCCCCAAGCCCCTGCGGACGGAGAAATTGCACACTTGCTTGTAATTTCCCCGCCGAGGTCTGGCAGGGACTAATCTAAGGAGGCACTTGGGCTGAGGGGCGGGAACACTGGGGGCTGGGGTTTTTTCCAGTGGCCGCGTTCAGTCCCAGCCCCCATGCCGGGACCACCATAGCCCTACTTCTGAAGACTCTTAAGGTCTCCTTAATACCCTCTTAGGGTTGATCCCTCATTTTTTTTTTTTTAACAAAACTCTCGGGCCCAAAATGGTGTCACTCATGCTAAGAGCCCATGATATCAAACCTAGATTTAATATCTGATGTAACTGCAATTTCAATCTCTCCCAGAAACTAATCTCCCTGGCTGGAATTTTTCCCATCAAGCACCGGTAAGATAATCTGTTAGAAGGACCCCCCTCTCTCACCCACAGGAAGAAGAAGCAGTGTACATGGTAATCTCTTCCCTTCTCATCCCTCAAGAAAAAAATGTCCTGGCCCCGAAATGATCCTTTTCTTTCTCTAATGTGGTTCTCCTAAGTGAAATCCTGCAGCCAGGACACCTACCGCTGACTTCGACACCCTCTTCCCCAAAACCTGGACTTGGTGACTGAAAGGGCTTTCAGAAACAATACAGCCCTGACTGTCATCCCCACAGAGGACTCAGATGTGTAGAAAGAAACACAGACCCAGGGGAGGCAAGAGAACTTCGTTACTAATTTGGTGGATGAGACTGGCATTGAACTAGGTACAGACTGTGATGTGGCTAAAAGCATGACTTAGGAGTTCAAGTTGATGGAGACCCAACTCTCCCTTGAGCTGGATGATGGCCTTAGGCAACGGGTCAGATTTCTGGGAGCCTTGGGCTCATCTGGCCAGAACAACTGACTCACGGGGCTTTCGTGAGTCTAGAGAAGAAGCATGTAAGTACTGGCCACAATAGTTGTCCACTGTAAGCACTTTTCAGACTGCCAAGGCCCACCCAGCTTCTAAAAGAAGGTCAAAACTCAGGAGCTCTGTCTGCCTTTTTTTTTTTTTGGACTAGATAGAGATTGGCAAGGCCATACCAAAACACAAAAATTTGGTAGCTAAACATATTTCTCCTTTCAAGGCCTGTGTGCCCAGAACAGTTGCTAAGGTCCCATCCTGGGTGGGAGGTGGTCAGCCAGGGCACTCTGAATGGGTCAGGGCCATGGTGGGTGGGGACGTCTGTCACGTTGTGTTAGGCCTGCCTGGTAGCAATTGCTAAACCCAAAAGAATAGTGGCTCAATCAAATAGTTTTTCCACTATTAAAATTTGGAGGCAGTTTATCTAGAATTGGCGTGATGTTCCACAATGCAGGGACCTCATTTCCTTCCATCTGTTGTGTAAGACACGCATTCCCAAAGTTGCCTCATGTTTTAAGATGGCTGCTGGAGCTCCAGCCGTTGCCTGGATTCCAGCCGGGAAGAAGACAGAAGGACCTCCTTACTCTTGAACACTGCCTGGAACCTAAACTCACCCATCCTACCTGCATCCTATCTGCTAGAACTTTAGCGCCCTAGCCAAAACCCAGCTGCAAGAAAAACTGGTCCTATTCTGGGCAGTCAGGTCTACGCAACTAAAAATGGGAGGTCTCATTACTGGGAAAGGAACTGATATTCGGGGCTACCTAGAAGTCTCCAGTTAATGGCGTTGGAGCCCCAAAGTTAGTCCTGTTGTTTACTGTGTGCCCGTAGGCAAATTACTTCTTAGCTACTGTAAAATGGGCAGGCTATCCACTTCACAGGCTCATGAAGACTGACCTAGTGGATGGGGGGGGTTTCCCCAGGTCTAGCACCCAGCTGTTCTCCGGGTCCTTCCCTTCAGCGCTGTGCATGCTGGCCTTGCACATTCTCCTGCATGTACCTTGGTGGAAAACCTACTCCAGAAAGAAGAGGCTTCCCGGAGAAATGCGAGTTGAATGTAGACATCTGGGCCTGATTTAGGAAGCCTTTGAGAGACGGATGCCTTGCAAAGAACAATGCTTTTGTCGGAGGCCGCCAGCGTCGTGGGGACACTTAACTGCTAAGTACAAACAGCTGTCCCCCATCTGCAGGATCCATTTTCAACAACTGGATACAGTAGACACTGATGACAATGAACTTGGGTCCGGCAGGGCTCAGTTCACACAGTGTAGACTGAAGGGCGCTGCTGGGGCTGCAAGGTGCAAGCATTGACTACAGATAGCGGGGAAGCTCCGGGAGGCTGTTTGGCCTGCAGACTTGCTTTCTGAGCTGAGTAGAGTGAGACCTGGGCCGTGTGCTCGAGAACTGTCTTGACTGGCAAAATAGGATAAAACTGCATTATGGGCTGCCCAGTGGGTTTGAACGCTAGCCCTCCCTCACGCTAAACAACTTGTATACAACAAAGATCAGTATCATGAAACATTAGAGCAGGAGGAACTCCATAAAACCACCTGGTGCATTTCCCTGTCTGGGCAGCAAGATGTGTTTTAGAAGTTCAAGAACTATCCACTATCCATCCATTTCATGGAAGAAGCTCACATTTTATTTAGGTATCCGTTCTTGCCCTATTTATGACCCCAATAATAGAAAGTGCCTCCTAAGTCTCTGATTATAAGGTCTCAGGTGACGGGAGAGATACTAGGTTGCCTCACCGTTACATTGAGAAGGATTAGTGGGACCTGCTTTCAAACCACCCCCTCCCCCGGGGGCAGCCCTGCCCACCACAGCCATCTGTGCATAGATCATTAGCTCTACTTTCTCTCTGAAAGAGGAGGCAGAGACACTACCCTCTACCTCTGCTAACAAGGAGACATCCAAGTTTGTCACCAACTTGAATGGCTGTCCTCAAACATGTCCACTGGAACCTCACCTCTGTTTTAGGAAACGTTTAGACATGCCTTAACATGAAAAGAATAACCAGCTATTGTTCAAATGGTTTTCTAACTGTTCAGCAATAAACACTTCCCTCTTGCCTGTGAATGTCTTTGTACTTGACACACAGCATCGCTAAAGTCGTTTGATGCACGTCCATGGTAGAAGCAGGAGGAGCTAGTGCGGAGGTTAGAACAGGAATGAGGAGACACTGAGGAGAATCCTTACCCGACCACTGATTTCCTGTGACTTCGCGGCGTGGATGTGTTAAGTAACCCGGTTCGTTTCCTCCGATGGCTATGAAATAAAAAGCACAATTCGCTTAATTCTCAAAACCCTTTGAAGTGAAACAGATAAAGTGCTTAGAACCGTGTCCAACACGTAGTAAGTAGAGTGTTAAATTCTTGTCTATCACATATGGGGGTGTCCTGCCTGGCACCGTAAGTCATGGCCATGAGGAGTGGTCTAGAAACCACCTGTGCAGGTGATACGAGTAGTGAGTACATGCGCATTTGCCTCATGTGTCGTTACTCTTTCCTCTGTCTTGCAAATGACAGCAGAGTTTGCGATACTTTTCCAGGAGTTATTCCTGTACTTTTCATTGCAGATTTTTAAAATTTTTATTGATTTTAGAGAGATGGGATGGGAGAAAGGGAGAGAGAAACCTTGAGTTGTCATTCCACTTATTTATGCATTAATTTGTTTTTGTACAAGGTCTATCTGAAAAAAGTCCAGCCATTGTTGATATGACCAGAATGGTTTGTGTGACATGGATGTAAGCTAGTAGCCCAGGAGACGGGACTGGAATGTGGATGCATGAACGAACAGTGACGACTTCACTGTACTAGTCAGTGGGAGCAGAACACTCCACTGAATGAACATGTGCACTGTGTGGCTGGCACATTGAAAAATGACTGAGCAAGTAGAGCCACGAATCTGCATCAAATTTTGCATTAAGCTTGAATATTCCTCCATGGAAACTGTTCATATGATTCAGAAGGCTGCAGCTGTGGGCAACTAGTGATTGGCGGCTTCATCATAACAATGCACCCACTCATGCATCACGTCTCATGCAGAGGGTTTTTGTGAAATATCAGATCCTCAAGGTGACTCAGTCCCCCTACAGCCCAGATTTGGCTCCCTGCGACTTCTGGCTTTTCCCAAAACTAAAATCACCTTTGAAAGGGAAGAGAGTTCAGACTGTTGATGAGATTCAGGAAAGTACGATGGGCCAGCTGATGACGATTATAGATTTGACACTTAGAACACAGGGTGAAGGGCAAACCCTCCCCCCGCACAAAAGAAACCAATGTGGGGAATGACCTAGAGACAGAATGGAAGAGGCCTCGGTGCTCTCTTCTTAGACATTGGAGGTTGTTTTCCACGAACTTGTCTTGACCGACCTATAGCTGCCCAGCAGGGTGGGGCTGATAGACGTGGCTCATTGTGAATCTCCCTTCTGCTGGAATCTTCTGCTTTTGGAAATGTTTATTGTTTTCACCTGCCTTCACTGGACCCCTCTCCTGGCCACTGTGCTACTGGAGCTGTGCCCTTTAAACTTGAGCTTCCCCTCAGCTAACCTTACTTTCTTACTTAATAGTTTCCAGTGAACACCTTCTCTAAGTGACCACACCAACCAGGTGCTCAACCGATTCCAAGCCTGTTGCAACTGGGTTAAAGGTCCACCCACTACAAATGGAGTCATGCCCCCAATGATGTATTTTCGGACAAGTCACTTGGGGGAGACTCCAAGACTTACTTAGTTTTGTTTTCTGTGCCCCTTCCCTTTTTTTATTCCTTCCGCTGCCCCTGCTTCACCAAGACGGAGCCTCCAGGTTCAGGGTCAATTAGTTTTGGGCCATGACGAGGGACCTGAACAAAGCTGGTCATAATTGCTCAGTGCAGGGGGACAAGCTGCATCTCTTGACTCTGGCCTTAATGAGCCTGAATACTCAGTCCAGAGTGGCCACCCCCCCCCGACTCCCGACCCCATCTCTGCCACTTTAAGAAGGGAAGCAAGGACCCTGCGTTCCCCTAATGAGACCTGACAGTGGCTCCAGCCTCTGGCTTCAGGAATGAGGGGCGGGCAGGGGCTTGGGGGCAGGCTATCTTTTGAGTGCCTCCCCCTTGACCCTGGAGAGCAAGAGTCTGTTTCCCTGCTGCTAGGGGGCACGGAGGGGATCTCTATCTCCAAAGAAGAAAGGGAGCGTGGTGCTTGTTTTGCATCAGCTCAGAAAGTGGGGATTAAACTCAAATGCCAGAGCAGTCAGACACGGAGGAAGGACAGAGATCAGGAGAACCATCTCTCTGAGGCTGAGCAGAGACGACAGGTTGTCTCGGGTTCCAAACCTGCTCCCTGCTCTCAGGGGCCTGAACACCCGAGGAGCAGATACCGGTGGGAGCCTCCTGCCCCGCTGTGGAGCTCTGGGGCCATCGAAGTGTCAGCTGTCCCCTGATGAGCAGTGCGGAGCCTTCTGGCCACTCCTTCTCCTGACCCTTCGCTCTCCCGACGCACACGTCTGGGCTGGAAGGAGCTCAAACGAAGTCTCTCCTTGTTTTCTTCTTAGATATCAGAAAAATTAAAGTTGGTCATGAACTTGTTTTGACTTAGCCGTCACTACCTAGTTGGTGGGGATGGTCCATTTGGTTCACGGTGAACCTTCTTTCTGGAATCTTCTGCTCTTGGAGAATCAGTATATCAGTTCCTTTCTATTCATCTTTACCTCTAGATTTCTGTTTCTGAAGCTTGATTTTGAGATTTGTCTGTGGACTTTTTACTCCCAGCTCCTCTGTATCTCTGTCTTAATAGAAACTGAGGTCTCGCCCCCTGCAGTTCTACATACCCATGCACAGTCAGGAGGCATGTGCAGACCTCATTTAGGGGTGAGGCACCCAGCCCCATTCTGGGGCTCCCATCTCTTGGGGTCCTCTGCTCTTTGCTGGAGGGGCTACTAACCTTCACAAGTGCTCATGATCTTACTAACTCTCCTATAATCCAGCCCACCTTGCTTTCTCCCACCTCCATGGAATCCTCCTTATATTCCCTCCTTAATGTCAAATGCATAAAAGAAGCTGCAAAACTGTCATCCTTGGAGCATTTGAGATCTTGGTCCTCAACTCTGTGTCATCAGTTTGGCCCAAATAAACTTTTATAAAAATCCTCTACAGGTCTAGATGTTTCTTACATCGACAGTAAAATCCCCTTCAATGCTATCACCAACCTGTCCCCAAATACAGGGACTATTCCACTGATGCTTTATGTAGTCTGCAACTAGGGACACCAGCAAAGACAACAAGGTTCCTGGCGTACAGAACTGACTTCCTATTTGCAGTATAAATTTGGGGTGGGGGGGACCCAGGTCAGGTAGGAAAGAAGTCACTGCTGGCTTCAACCAAGATTAGCATAAGTTATGAAAAGTCTTTTTTTTTTTTTTAAAGGAAAACTTGTCAGAATGAGATGGGTGCCTTTTCACCTACGTGGGTCCTCAAACCAGGAGGGCTCAGTGCATTTGAACTTCAGAGTGACGCTGGGACTGAATTTATTGTGGCAGGGAACCTGAGAGAGAGACCACAGCTACTAGCACCCAGTGAGGGCCTGAGCCACAGAAGAGGCCATTGGAAAGGAACAGTGGGTCTCTAGACAGGGAAGGAGTTCCCTCTTCCTCCTCCTCCTCCTCCTCCTCCTCCTTCTCCTCCTCCTCCTCCTCTTCCTTCCTCCTCTCCCTCTGCTGGAGGGAAGACAGCAGCGACCGAGCGTCCCCTTGGCAGCCAGGCAGCCTGGAAGTCACTGGGCAAGGAGTGAGAGATGTCATGACCTCTCAGGGGGTGCTCTACTCCATGTTTCTGCCCTTCTATTTTGAGAAAGTATTTTCCTTAGCCCGAGTCATAGCTGGGCTTCTCTTTGTGGCCAGGGCGCAGCTGGTGGGAGCAGAGGGTCCTCTGGTCTCCTGCTGCTGGCAGAAGGAAACCCCACTTTCCTCTCTGTTCTATCATCGCAGAGGCCATTGGACAGCCAAGTGATGACCCGTCTGCCCCGTGGAGGTTCCATATCCAAAACTTTCCAGAGTCCTTGTTGCTAGATGGACTCCGTCACCTGTGGGTTTGCCTTTCTGCCTGTGGTCTAAGTGTCAGGTCCACACAGAGGTGATGGGGGCAGGGGACAGTACTCCATCTCACGTGGGGTCTTTGCCTAGGTCACGTCCAAGCATTTCTACGATGTGTGTCTGGAAGGCAGGACCTGGGGCAACCTATGCCAGCCACACCCACCATGCTCCATTCAAATCCTCATGACCAAGACGAACCCAGCACGGCATGTATTTATGATCACTTACAAAACAACTGACCGGGCCTCATCGGAAAGTCATTGGCTCCTTCCAATCAGGTTCGGGCTAAAGACTTCGTGTAGATGCTGGGCATCTCCTTATGGCATCGTATCTAAAGCTAAATGCTGGGAGGGTTACAACTGATGTGGCAGAGCTTGACCGCTTGGTTGGGATGAACATCCGTCTGTTGTAAAAGAACTTCTTCCCTTTCATGGCTAATCTATGGGCCTTTGAAACTCTTAAACAGTTGACTCAATATTTCGCTGAACTTCTTTAACATTGATGGGCTCTCTCCCTTACAAATAATAAGTCAGTTATGATTGTATACTGGGTGGTAACACTCCTAATTCTATTATTTTGGTATGCACTTATTACCCAGCAATTCTCTGTGTAAGGACATTTCTCTTCCTCCTTTTTTGAATATTGCTGTAAGACTTCCATCTTATTTTAATCACTTGGACAATTGCCTTCTCCAGTGGGAGCCCCTTCAGGCTGGCTTGAATACTTTATACTACCCAGTGTTCTTTGTGTGCTTCCTTGCTTGGAGACACGCTATTTTCCATGCTCATCCATGAACTTCCCCTGCTCCCTACCCATAATTGGCCTTTTATCTAAATGGCTTTGGTTCCTGTTAGTGCAGAATATTGGGAAGCCATTGAATGGACACTTGGGTACACATGTCACCCCCGGATCTGTTCTTTTCCCACAGACCACAGAGTGCGTGACACTTGTGATGACAATAGCAACACCTAGCTGGTTAAATGAGAAATAATGGTTCTTAATGAGTGGTAACTCAGCCCAGCAGAATTTCTGTCACTTGCCTCCCTAAGCTGCCTCTGTTGCCCTCATTTCCCGGAGAACCTTAAGTACCGCCAGTCAATGAAGAGGACTCTGGCTGTCATTTTACTGCAGTGTTTTAAACTCATTTTTAAATTTTTCAATTACCGTTGACATATGACATTAGTTTTAGGTGAACCCCCCGCACCCCGGCAGTGATTAGACATTGTATAACCTACTAGGGGACCATCCCAGTAAATCTCATACCCATCTGACACCATGCATAGTTATTACAATATTATTGGCTCTATTCCTTATGCTCTGTTACATCCCCATGACTATTCTGCAGCAGCCAATTGGCAGTAAATCTTTTAAACAAAGCACAACAACAAAAGAGTTGGTCCATGTGGTGCCCGTCCCTCACCAGCCTGCACACTGTATTCATCAAATCCTGAAGACCAAATACCCTCTCCCTACATTTAGGGGCCTCACGGGAGATGGCGCCCACATGGGAAGACCGCTCCCAGGCATGGGCAGGGTTGAGGGGAACCCATGAGGGCTGTCGGCATCCCTCTGCTAGGGCCTGCACCCTTTGTGAGCGCCCTGCCCCTCCTGTAACGGAAAGGGCAGTGAAGTAACCCGTGCTCATGGGGCCCCACGTGAGCTGTAGCCATGAAAGCTCTGAAGTCTTAAAAGGATACAGCCACCAGCTGGAGGAAGGGGACGAAGGACCCCACCCAACCTCACTCCTGTTGTGTCTCTATCACCTGTGGGTGCCTCTCATTGGTGAGGCCTAACTGGGTTTTGGGTGGGTTTTTTTTTTTGCCCTTGACCTTCCAAATAGCAACAGGGATTGCTCTCCGAGGATAGAATAGGGTGGAGAATGACAGAAAGATTGGGTCTCTGGAGGCAGCCCCAACAACCAGCACATTTCGCTCAGAAATCTCCTGCTGCCGACATGTTTCTAGGCCCCGACTCTCCTGGGCTGAGGATGGATGGTTTCTGGTCCGTGGAGCCGTGTGTGGTCCTCTGTCCCACTGGGGACCTCTGTGCTGGGGTGGCCCTGCACCCCCGGAGCCGCTCCTCTTTCTTCTCGAACTCCTCCTGCCTGACTCAGCCCTGGGAAGTTGTCTCCATGCTGCTCCCAATACGTCTGTCCTTCCCAGCCTTGTCATCCTTGCTGCTCTGCCTGCTGCTGCTGCTGCTTCTATTCGTGCCTCTCTGAGGTCCTCGGTGACATCGTGCTTGCTGCTGCCTGTCACCATTGATTCTGCGCTTTGTGGTCCCTGCCAAGAGTGGGGATTAAAAATTTTATGTGCAGAGTGAGTTCTGCACGAAAGGAGATATTCCTGGTTCTTCCTTCTCACTGGAACATGGCTCCTTGGCCGTGGTTCTCTGCGCAATGAAAGCCACATGGGAGACGGCGACATCCATCTGTGGCTCAGAGGCTGGTGGGGCACAGGGATCTGGGCTCTCAGCCCTGAAGTGGCCTCTTCGTGAACTGTCACAGGAATTATCTGGCATCTTGGGCACATTCTCCATCCCTGTAGCATGTCCCGCTGCGGGGGAGGCAGATGCTCGGTGATGTCTCTATCCTGGGTTGCTTCATCGCTTTCCTGCCCGCTGGCTCCTGAAGCATTTTCACTAACAGCCAGCACCTGAGTCTCAGCATTGGGGGCCAGAGCTCTGGCTGCTTTGGGTACACACGTGGAAAGTGGGAAATGTTTTTACCGATGCCTGGTGGCTGCAGGGGCATAAGTCATCCAGCTGCCTCAATGTCGTGAGGCCAATGTGACAGCCGAATCGTGCAGTCTCCAGAGCCGGCCTGTAGGATGGGGCCAGGTACCCTCCGACACTGGCCTTGATCCTGAGACCTCGCATGCTTCCTTGTCTTCCTGGCTCCACTTCTCTCTGACTGGGCTTCCTGCCACCACTTCCTAATAACTGTCACCTGACTCTCAAAGGGGACCCTAAGACGGGAGGCTACCTGCATTGCCCACGTGGTCTTTTGCTTGGTAGTCAGCACTGTGGAAGTGAAGTCGGGGGTAGATGTGACTGTTAAACTCCGTTTCCTGGACTTTAAAATGGGTCTCGTATTTTTAAGATAGAGGCAGAGGTGGGATTTGAACCTGGATTTATCCAGAGCCGTAGTTGGGACCAAACTCTAGCATCGAACAGCGTGTGTGACGGGGTTGAGATGAAGACAGAAGTGAAGACTGCAAGAAGAGATAACAGAATCTCTGGCTAGATTGCCAGATAATCCTAGTTCCAAACAGCCTTGGACCGTAACCAGCTCCTTATGCTGAGATCCTCCCCTAACAGGTAGTTAAAAATCTGTAAGTCAAACGAACCAGGTGAAACTTTCTGCACGTGGGAAGGAAGCCTGTGGCAAACCTCTCTGGAATCAGGCCTTTAAACAGAACAGGTGCGGACGACTCGCATACTTACGGCTCTAGATGCGTGCACTCGCCTTGTGAAAACTCGCCCAGCTCTGTGCTTGTGATCTGTGCCCTTTTCTGAGCACGTGCAGCACAAATTTACAGTGCAACAGAAAATACGGCTACAACAATACTCTGCCTCGGGAGTTCCGCCCACAATCCTGTCATAGATTGCTAAAATTAAAGCCGGATCCTGGGCTCAGCAAAAGCATGGGGCGATGAACAAGGGTGAAGGGACAAGACGTCACTTGCCTCCTTCTCATGCCACCGGGCTAGGCTCACGGTGGCTTCTGCCCCTGTCCCTAGGTCAGCTGACTTAATTCTGTCCGACCTCCTCCTCCTCTCTCCCTGCAGTTTCTGCCCTAATAGGCAGCTGGGCCTCTCTCCTCTCCCATTCACTCAGCAAAGTCCCCAACTTCTTAAGTCTCCTCCCCGCAGCAGGCTGCATCCCCTCCACTGGGGTGGGAGGCTGACGTTTCTCGTGAACCACCCTCCTCCTAGGTGCCCAGATGCCCAGCACGGCTCTCAGCCGGCTGCATCTGTTAGCGAGGCCGTGAATCAGGAGGCCCCCGACGGGGTCAGGCCCGCTCAGAAGGTGGATGGCATTAGGGTAACGAATGGGGAGTGGGTGTTTATGTTAGTTCTGGCTCTGCAGTTGAAGGAAGAAGGCCAGCGTTTAGCTTCGTGATAAACTCAGCACCAGCACATCCCGGGTCAGCAATTATGTTTTAAAGATCCCTCGGGAGGAGCCGGGGAGGAACCTCCCTGGGAACATGTGGCCACCCGAGCCGGCACGCCCTGACGTGGGCGGTGGCGGAGGCATGACTCCAATGGAGGCGGTCCGGGCCGAGCAGGGCACTGAGCTAGGACTGGCTGTAAGGCTACTGCCGGTGTTGTATCGGAAATGCACGCACTCATGCCGAGATCCCTTCTGCACTGTGCCCCCACCACCCTGCTTTCTCCGTAGGGAGTGGATCCGTTGGCGTGAGCAGAACTGAGTCACGCCAGCAGTTTCTGGGGAGGGTGGGAGATAAGAGAGGAAGCAGAAGCAGATCTGATCATGTCTCAGGCCCAATACACACGCCAGAGCGAAGACCGCCCACTGGAGGAGTGCCACGCTGGGCCGCCCTGCCCGGACCCTCGGACCCCCACTCTACTGGGCCATTAGCAGGGGTTGCCTGGGAAGACCACAGCGACAGTTGGAATGGCACTGTGGATCCCAAAGGTGCTGTGGCTCTGTGCTTTTCTGTGGCTAGACAACAAGTTCTTTGTCCAAGGATGTCCAAACAGTGTACGCCCAGGCTGCCTCCTCGAGACTGTCCCACCCACACTTCCTTTCCGAGAACTCAAGTACTTTTGAGAATCTGGCGGGCACATCCAGATGATGTGCTCACATCAGCCCGAGCCCTGTAGTATGAGTCGTACCTGCAGCTGCTTTATGACTCTGATCCTAATGGCGGGCATTGTTTTAGAGGCACTTTAATATCCTAGTCCATAAACAGTGGCATCCCCCCCGCCCTTTATAGTGCTTTTAAAAGCCAAAGCCAGAAAGGGTCTGGAACTATGCTTTTTACATACTCCTAACGTTAAAGTGTCTGCTTTGTTGAAGATGCAAAAAGCATAAGAAGGACTACGGGACAGAGCCACTAAGGGCTCCCAGTGGTTGAAGTTGCCCTCAGGACCGTCAACTCCCCAGTGTTTCCTGGCCGGCGCTGAGTCTTGGCTCAGCCCAAAGCCAAAGCAGTAAGGAGGGAGTGCCGGGCAAAGAGGCAGAGGCTTGAACCCTGGATGTGGGCAGCTGGACTGAACTCAGGACAGCAGCAGAGTGACCGATGACGTTTTCCAAGAATGATCGCACTATTCCCCATTCTTTTATTCCAAACTCAGTCAGGAGGAGGGATGCACGTCCTCATCCCTGGAGCCTGGGCCAGCCTTGTGACTGCCTCGAATGATCAAACATGCAGACATGTCCCCATGATTTTCAAGACCAGATCGTAATAGATGATGTAGCTTCCACCAGGCGCTCTGTCTCTGGGGATGCTTCATCTTGGAAACTGCCACCATGCTGTGAGGAAGCTCAAGCATCCTCGAGGAGAGACCCACCTGGAAAGGACCTAGTCCCAACTTGCCAGCCACGTGAGTAAGGGTCGAGAGTCTACTTCCACGAATGCTCGAAGTGCCCCGAGAGACGTCACTTGAAGCTGCCTGCCCTTCCCCCCATGCCACGTCCATGTGGATCCATGGACAAAAATCAGCGCTTGCTAGCCTGGTCAATGGGTACATGATACAAAGAGCATCCCAGCTCTGAGATCCCGACAGAGGGGGGTGGGAAACGAGTACATCATTTACATAAATTTCTTAAGCACGCTCTCGCTCTGGGGAGCACACCTGGGCCTTTCCCTTCTCTCTCTGCTTCCCCCCACATGTGGTACTTTTGCCTCTCCCTCTCCTAAGCTGCTAGGGCCCTTCTCCTGCTTCTATAACTTGTTTCCTGAGCCTGCACAGCCCAGCTGGCTCACTTCTGCTATCCCTGTGACTTTCTAAGTAAACTTTCTCTTCTAATATGAAAATTTAAAAATTTTAAATTATAGTTTCAGGTGTATAGCCTAGTGGTTAGACAATCATATACTTTACAAAGTGTTTCCCACCTGGCCCCATACTTAGTTATTATGATATTGTTGACTCTGTTCCCTAGGCTGTGACTCTTGTGTGTCTACCAATTTATACTTCCTAATCCCCTCACCTTTGTCACCCAGTCCTCCAACCCCCGTCCCTTCTGGCAACCATCAGCCTATTCTCTGCATCTGAATCTGTTTCTGCTTTGTTTGTCCATTTTTCTCTTTAGATCCCACATATAAGTAAATCATATAGTATGTCTTTCTCAGACTTATTTCACTTAGCATAATAGCCTCTAAGTCCATCCATGCTCTTACAGATGGTAAGATTTCACTCTTTTTATGGCCAAGTAATATTCCATTGTGTATATGTACCACAGCTTTTTTAATCTGCTTGTCTATTGACAGGCACTTGGGTTGCTTCCATATCTTAAAATGTCATTTTATAGGCAAAGTTTTGGGGAGGCGAAATCATGTGCCTGAGGTCACAAGGCTAATAAAAGGGGAAAGTATGAAATGTGGGGTCAGGCAGGTTTGGGCTTGAAGATCACTTCTGTGCCCTTAATCTGATTATTGACTCTCTTCCCGCACTTCCCCCAAAACACAGTCAATGAATCCCATGTTCAGGGATTCCGTGTGTATCAGGCCCCTTGAGCTAAGATTCCTAGAACATACAAGATACGAAAAACATCCTTCCTCCCTGCAGATATCATGTTGCTGCAAAGAGGCACTCCCTCTGGAGTTGCCCCACCTCAGTTACAGATACAGAGTTGTGGAGGAAAATATGCTCTTCATAAAAGCTGTAAATCAGAGTCACTTCTCCTGACAGCTAGAAAACAAGCAGGAATTGCTCAGCTTCTAGGACTTAGTTTTCTTGGCTGTAAAATGGGGGCAAGGAGCACGCCTGAGTCTACACATCCTGGAAGGACTGGGGATTCAAATCCTGACCCTGATCCTCTTGCTCTCCCGATCCCAGCGGGCCTGGCCTCGGCCAATGCCAACTGGTACAAACATGCTGATGACATGAAATTGACTTCTACCCAGGTCTGAAGTGCTCTCAGCTATAGTGCTTGGGGGCAAAGCCTGGGGACCCTTGGGCTGGCTCAGATCCTAGGACAGGTCCTCCTTCTCTGGTACATAAAAGTCCCAGCGAGCAGGGGCACCTGCCTGTCATTGAGGTAGAGGTAAGCCCACCCCAATGCTGTGTGATTGTGAGCAAACCCCGGGCTCTCTAGGATTTGATGATCTCAGCTGGAGCAAGTCCTTCAGCTGGCACCAGCACAAGGAGGTCAGTGACTCTGCAATGAGAACTCTGTCCACAGTCCAGGCAAACTCATCATAGCAGGAAAGGAGAGGACACCGAAGGAGCTAGGCAATGGCAGTTGTGGGGTTGATGATGTCCGTCTCTGTTGGGAACCTCCCTGCCTGGTTTCAGAAGCTGTAACTGCCCCTCTCCAACCTCATGGCTAAGGCTGAGTGAGAAACCTTGGGACCATAAGCCGCTAAGGAGACAAAGCTCATCTCCCTGGCAGGGGTGCTGCCTCTGCCCCCTTTTACTTCACCCTGCTTGGCCCCAGGCAGATGACTGGTCAGCCAATGATGGCTAAGATTCCTCAAGGGAGGGACGACCTAAGACAGGCATGGTCACAAAGGGGCTCTCAGGGAAGGACTTGGGGGTCTATAGGAAAAGGGGGTGATGGACCCTCACTCCTCGGCTTTATCATAGCCTGAGTCCTCATTCTGTCTGCAAGATGTCTCCTAATCTCTTGGCTTCCTTACTTCCCCTTCCTGATTTAAGCCTGAAACAATGCCGGAGGTGGGTGTGGCCCTGTGCTGGACAGGGCAGGTTCCCCGGGATACTCTGGCCTAAGAAAGAATGCATAAAATCCTGTGAAACCTGCTTTGCTAATACCCTCAGTTTTCTAATAAGGGTTCAAACATAAAATGAGTTTGTTTCCCAAAGTTTTTTAGCCCTTTAGCTCACTAGCCCTGACTCAGAATAAGCCCTGGTAGTTCTTTGTAAGTTATCTATTGTTTGATCCTTACTGCCTGATAATGATTGCTGAGCTGTATGTATATGCCCTGTATTCCTATGCAAATGAAACCCAATAAAAGCCCATTGAGGAACAGGCTCCTGGCCCTTGTCCTTTGAGAGATCTGCCACCTTTCCTCCCCAAGCAGATCATGTCTTGGTAGACTTATTCTCATCGGCAGTGGAGAGGGGGTTCTGTGGGCAAAGCTCCCACACACATCTCAGGTCCTTTGGTACCTTTGAGAGATGTAGATGTGACTCTTGGAACCATGGACATGAGAGGCCAGGCCAGTGACAGGTCCTGGAATCAGGAATGAGATGGAGATGGGCAAGGCAAGAGATTTTTACGTGTGCTGATTCACACCTGAGGGTATGGTTGCTGTCAGACCCCGGCTGTACTTCTTACCAGCTAGGAAACCTTGGGTGAGTCACTTCTCTTGGGGCCCCTTTTCCTGATCCATAAAATGGGGATGAAGTTACCAACTCCGAGCACTTCATGAGAAACGATGTAATCACACCATGTCATTATGAGAGTGCCTGGCACACTAGACATTCTGAGTCAGTTTTCTCCACAAGACTGCAACTGCCTACGTGTTTGTGGCTGCTCCTACAATGGACTGTGGTACATGCCTCTGCACTGTCACAGGCTGAGTTTCCTGGGAGACAGACAAGTGAAGTTGATTAAGAGGGTGCCCCTGGGATCAGCCCCAGGCCAGTGGGGAGAAATTGAGCTGCACTATAAGACTGAGAGCCTCAGCTGATGCCACGGGGAGCCCTGGAGCTATTGGGATAACCCTCCAGAAGTGTCCCAGGGTGGTCTGGCCAGTCCTTTGTACCCCTGCATGGGTATGTCATGGGCCATGGGCTACATGAGAAAGGACATGACCCTTGGGCTAGGCAGCCATCTGTAGCTGAGGCAATCTGTGAAGGAGGATCTCAGTGGTACATTCCAAGGAAACACAGGGAGCATGGGGCAGGAGGTGACATCTGAGATGAATTGTAAAGGTCCCATGGGTAAGACTTGGCTAGGTGACAGGTATCAGGGGCTCTCCAAGGACCATGGACCCAGGACCCATGACAGATGAAGGGTGGGCAGGGTGGGGGGAAGAAAGTAGGAATTAACCGGTCCCATTGCTATCCTTGGCCACAGGAAGCCTGTGCCCGATGGGAGCCCCAGCTCTGGGAAGACACTTCCCCTAGATACGTGCCATGGCACACTTCTTTTGCCCCTTCCTGAGGGGGTGACATGGGAACTGATGGCTCACTGAAACAGGAGCCCATGCTGTGCTCACCTTACCCCTTACCCTGCTGGGCTTCCATGCTCTCCTTACTCTCCGATAGAACTACCTTAATTGTCTTCGAGTACGCACTCTCTCCCAGAACAGGAAAGCACCCAAAGACTGTGGTGTTGAGCACCTACTCAGTGTTCTCAGTGTCCCCAGACCTCTGAAGGCACACACATCTGGCTGCCTTGAAGGCCTTTGCCCTGAGGGAAGAGACTGGGGAGAAGCAAGGGCCAGGTGGTAGAATGTAAGATGATGTTGTGTGCTAGGAGGACCAAAGGGTCTTGGTGGAGAAGCTTGTTTAGAAAACACAGTACATCCTGATATGTTGTGAGGTGGATTGACACCTGGAGTGAATGTCCTAGGAAGGACAGAGTGATCTTCCTCCTGGCGGCCTGGAGAGACAGGGACCTGTACTGCGGCTAACAAGGTCCACCCTCCCATCTCCAGGCCAGATGGCACCTTAAGCCATCCCAGGTGTGGACCCTACCAGCGCCACCCCCCCACCCCCCCTGGCCCAGAGAAGGCTCTTTCAGGAGCGTCCATCAGCTTGCCTTGAAGTGTCACACTTTCCTGGGCAGGATGTTCCTTTATTGCAAAATCCCCAGCTGATTGTTCTCAGGACCAAGCCCTTTGATGGTTTTACTGTTCCTAAATTCACAGCAGGCCCCAATAACTTCAGAGCTGGTAGGGAATGCAGAGCTGGGAGGCTATGGGAAGGGAATGGCCCAGGATCAAGGCAGGAGATTGCAACCTCCAATGTGCGGGACCAGGCTTGCCTCTGAAGGCTTCCGCTTGCGGGTGGGGGGCGGGCCCTGCAATCTCCGGCCCAGAATGCCATGGCTAAGTGGATCAAGGTGGTCTTCCACCTTCCAGAGCTCCCAAGCTGCCTCTGCTGCATGTGACGTGGTTGGTGCAGGCAGCCAACTGCCGCTCCACACGGAGATGACCGATTTGAGGACCCAGTGTCATCAGAGCCTTGAACTGATGAGGCTTCGTACTGGGTCCCACCCATACTGGCCCCTACTGGGACCAGCTCAGCGGACTTTCTGGCTTAGGGTCTGTTTAAGAGATCTCAAGCTGAGACAAGAATTTGGGGACAACTAAGTTTGTTCATCTTTTCCCCCTCCTCTGTCACATTTGCCCATTCCATTATGCTCTCTGGAAATGACCTCCCAACGAAAGGGGCTGTTAATAAGGTGACAACACTGAGCAACTTGGGTTTATCTTATTGGGAATCTCTTGAGAGATTGCTTAGAATAAATCTCAAGATTGTCCTCTGAAGACCAACCCCTTTCTCTGATCACCTGGGAGGGTCACTCTGAGTGTTTAACTTCTCAGCACTTCTGGATTGTTGTGTGTGAGTACGGTAGCCTCCTGTGGCCAGAGAAAGCCCTGAGGCAGAGAAGCAGGTACTGTTGAGGTGGGAGGCCAGGTGACAGGAATTGTCCACTGAAATTGCAGGTGAACTGCAGGGTGCACCAAGGGTATGTGGGCGGCGACATGTGGTGCTTTTGGAAACTTGCATTGATGAAGAGGGCTTGCACGGGGTTCCAGCGATGCACGCGCCAGCTTGTGCTTGGACCAGGTTTATTGGGTCCAATAATTGAGCCTATCCTTTATTGGGTCAATGAATATTGAAGCAACTACTACATCCCAGCACTGCTGTGTACTGACCATATAGACCTAAAGAATATCAATGAAATCGCTTGTCTTTCAGAAGGAGCCATAATTTTCCCAACCCAATAGCCGTAGGTAGCCATTCTTCATCACAGTGCCCTGTTGGGGCATCCACAGATACTCAGACAAATAGGGTAATCAGAAAATGCCCTCCTGACTGAGATACAAAGAACAGGAGGCCGGTGGAGTCAACCTCAGGAGGGAAGAGCATTTCAGATCGAGGAAATAAATGAGGGGTGGAAAATGCAACTGAGTTCAGTGTCAAACTGCAGGATATACAGACACGGCTGAGAGACCGTGGCAGGAGGCACCTTGGGAAAGGATATCTCCCACGTAGAATGTATTATGTAGGACTCTGTAGATCAGGAGAAAGTTTAGCTTTTGCTGTCAGGCCAGTAGGAAGCTAGTAAAAGTGTTAAGGAGACAATGAGATGTTAAAACATTATTCTCTCACCAGGGATGACTCCAACTGCTCTTCTTTCTTCCATTCTTTCTAGTACAACCAGAGCAGAAAGGAAGAGGGCAGTTACCAGATACACTTGAGATGGTTTATGTGGCATGCTGATGGATGGGATGTGGAAAGAGATTCTGTAAGTTAGAATTCTCAGATCTCTGTATTTGGTCTTGCGTAAAGTAGGTGCAGAGACGGAGTTGAAAGGGAACGTGGTTTATTTATTAGGGCCATTCCCAGTGCTACGCTAGAGCCAGAATATTTCCCCCACTCTTTGTTCGTGATGCCAGATGGGTAGGTTGAACCCAGTTGGGGTGGAAGTATTTACACCATAGAAATTGGCAGATGCTATAAATCAGCGGGCCAAATGTTAACCATTTTCCAGCACACCACTGATAATGCCTGTGAAAAGAGAATAAAGAAGAAGAATTGGGCCGGGAGAACCTCGGCTTGTCAGGCAGACCGGAAAAAGTATCAGCTCACCCACCAACCAAGAACTCAAAAGCAAAGACTGGCTTCTAGAAGAGTCCTGCACTGGGCAGAAATGGCCAGCCCCCCGAGTGCCCCTGCCATGCCCCGTGATTGTCTGGGAGCCCCTGGGAAGAGTATGATCGTGGCTGGGAAGCCAAGGCTGACCCTGACTTGGTCAGCGACCCTGTTCCTGCAGCTGAACGGCAAGCTTTTCTGAGGAGAGACCTGTGAGGGTGTTGCTGTGGCTGCTGCCCCCTGCATAGGTGGGAGGGGAACCAGCCTGTCTGAGGGGGACACACTGGGTGTATTGACCAGGTTCTGCTGCAGGACACATTGGTGTTGAGCCCCATTTCCGCAACCCCATATCCTGTCTGGACCAGGGGTCCGTTTTTTATTTCACTTCCTGTCCATGTTTGCTTTCTGGCGGCCAGTTGGGTTTAGCCGGTGGAGGCAGAAGCAGGAGGTGAGACAGTCAGAGGAGGGAGGCTGGGTTGTCTGAGTCCAACCACAGAACCTTATACCTGCTACACCTGGGATGTTTGCCCCAGAGGCCAGCATGGCTCACTGCTTGCTTCCTCCGGGTCTCCATTCACACTCCCTTCCTCATGAGACACTTTCCAGCATATTTAAAGTTGCCACACTCCCCTCCCTACCTCCCTGCATCCACCCATGTTCCTGCTTTCTTTTTCTCCATAGTGCTCATACTGACTGCAATCATTTAGCTCACCTGTCTCTCCAATATGAGCTGGGAATGTGAGCTCCTGGAGGACCAGGGTTTCATTATATGTTCCCACAGCCACATCCGCAGCTCCTAGAAGGTTAGGTTGTGTGGAATGGTTGCACGGCGTAGTTCGAAGGAGATGGGATGGGAAAGTTGCCCTGGCTTTGTGCAGCGTACATTTGTGTGGCCCAGTATGGTGGCTCCATCGGTAAGGTCTGATGGAGAAGGGAAATGCCAGGAAACTCAATCAAGGGAATTTAATATAGACAGCCCGTTTCAAAGGCCTGCGAGCATGGCTGGATCAAACGGGGAAGGTGAGATGACGGCCCAGAAGTTAGCAGCAGCTGGCAGGCACTGCCGCGGAGGATGGAGGGCAGAGGGAAGGGGTGGCGCCCCCTCCCCCGCTCTGGTTGGAGCCATCAGGGTGCACCTGGAAAAGCTTTGGATTTTCCCAGTGTTCATGGGTGACTAAGGAGGGGTGGGGCTGCCAACAGGACCCAGGAGTAAGGATGAAGCAACACATGAAGAAAAGAAAGGGGAGAAATCGCCTGGCTCTCCTTGTCTCCTATCTCCACACCAAAGGCAGCAGGCAAGAAGCCTAGGAAACCATCGGCAGTGGTCTTTGTATGCAGTGCTGAGCAGAGGGGAGGGGCGAGAAATTGATGCAAAAGGGAAATAGGCTATGACTTCCAAAGCAGCCCTGGCCTTGCACACAGTAGGTATTCAAATATTTGAGGACTGGCATCTTCTGTTCTCTCATTCAAGGATAAGCAGAATGGAAGAACATTCGGGGGTAGGAGAGACCATCTGGCCCAGGGGCATGGGAGGAAGCCTCGGTCCCTGAGGGCCTTCGGACTCCTAGCAGGCCTGGCCATTCCACTCCCATAGACTTCTGTGAGCTCTGCGTCCTTAAAATAAGGGCTCCCCCCTCTTTTAAATCATTAGCTGAGTTGAGTTTGGGTTGACTTGTTTCCAGTGGCCACAAGAGTCTTAATCAGAACAGCCTCTGAGTTCAGAAAGGGCATGGCTTAGAATAGGACACTCTCTTGTTCCACTTTTATTCCTAAAAAGCCTCAAATACAGGCTATTGGAGATTCAACTAAGATACTTACATCCTCTCTTTCACTTCCACTCAATGAGGCTCCAGCCCAAGTAATCTCAGACCTTGTATCAGTTAGCCATCGCTGTGTAACAATTACTCCAGAACTCAGTGACTCGAAAAGATGCACTGCTGAGTCTAGGACTTATCTGGGTGGGTATTCTGGCCTCAGCTGGGCTCATTCATGTGTCCCCGGCCAGCTGGGGTTGGGTGGGTAGCTTCGGGCTTTCTCATGTATTGGGGAATCAACTGGTCTAGAGTGGCCTCCGCTGGGACAGCTGGGCTGCCTGGACGGTTCTCTGGCAGGTCAGCTTGGGCTCATTCATGTGGTGGTAATGAGCATTCTGTACTCTGCTTTAGACTCTAGCTAGAGGAAAGTAGTAGATGCCATGGGGGTACCACCTAGACCTTTCTGGACCGAACCTTCATCCCCCCAGGTGCTGTGAGTTTGGGCTGCTGATGACGCCCAGGTCCAGTGTTCTCTGAGAACTGCTCCCGGCTGAAAGTAACCACTTCACCCAACACCGTGCTTTCTCTCGGGGGCAACCTGCATGCAATGCTTAGCCTCTGAAGAGTCTTCGAAGCTCGTTTCTCCTCCCTCCACTGTGGAGCTGGGGTGGCCTTGGAGAGTCCTCTCGAGGCTCTCCATGGGGTCAGCTGAGGCCTCTGTTTCAGCTGCATCGCAGCTTGATTCCTCCTGGAAGCCCAGTCCTCCTTCCCTGTCTCCCACAGACGCTGTGTCTGAGGCCCCTCCCTGGTAAACCCACCTGCATGCAAATCTGGGGAAACTCACAACACGTAACTTTCTTATTAAGGGTGGAAAAAGAGTTTGACCCATGTCTTGAACATTCACCAGCATACCATCAGTGACAGGTCAACAACCAGTTCTCCGGGGGAAAAAGTTGTCATTTGTGTGTCTGCCCATTTCCATGGTGTAAATACTCCCACCGGGACCCAATTCAAACCATCACTTTGAAGTCATCCCATGTGAAAGCAGGGAGAGACATGCCAAATGGGCTCACAGGTCAGCTGAAGCGAGCTCCAGGACACCGCTGACGCCAACCCAGCATGCCCACCGTGTGCCTGTGGAACTGAAACAAAATGATCGCACCATGAAGCAATACCTGCCCTGACTGTAAACTCTGACCTCGGGTGTTCTCTCTTTTTAGTGACCTCTCCCTTAGTGACCTCAAGTCACTAAATGTAAGGCCTCTAACAAATGACCTGCAGTTTGCAATGTGTGTATTAGGAGTGGGTCCGGCTTGGAGGAGCAAATGGCAGCTGAGTGCAGGAAGCAGGGTGTTTGGGGCAGCACCCCCACTGTCCTGTCCAGGTGGTCTAAGATTTAAGGCAGTGGGTGGGGAGAGAAGCGTGAGAGGAAGGTATTTTTTGTTACTGTTAACATTAAAAAGCTCGTGAAGTCTCTGTAGATTTGTACTCCATTTCGGTTTTCTTATGATGTCCTGGGAAGTGGAAAGAATTGGGTTGCTCAACAGGAACCACTTTGCAACTGGGGCTTACACCAAGGACAGCAAAGTCTTTCCCTAATCCAGTCATCTCCCCTAGGGCCAACACCCCCTCCTTCTGATCCCACAGATCCCACAATTAAGCCAGGAGTTCACTGGATAAGTAAGCCTGGTATTAACTGACCTCGCTTTCCCTAAGATGGCCTAGGTTTTCAGGACCTCCGACATTTGGCCGACTAGCTCCTGCAGGGCTCCATTCAGGCGCAGGCACGTCGTTTGGCTTGTGCAAACAGGAGAGCTGGACTTCACTTGGCGCTGAGGCTTCCTGTGGCCCATGTCTGGTAACACTGGACCCACAGCCTTGCGTGGCAACGATCTGACGGAATTAAACCAAAACTCTGCCCGGAAGAGGCAGGGTTCTGACAGGCATGCAAGGGTCTGAGACCCCAAAAGTGCAGGGGTGGGTGTTGGGCATCATGGGCCCCCAGGGCGGATTTGGAAACTCTGTGCCCTCTCTACGGCATGCGGCTGGATCTCAGGGGCACCTCGGGGGCAAGAGCAGACCCTAGATGGGCAGGAACATAATGTGTTTCCCGCCTAGCACGTTCGTGCAGCAACTGCTGCCCTCTCCTTGGCTGTTTGCAGTTGGCTGGAAGCGCTGGTCCCCCGGTGCAGTGTCTGTTCCCAGGCAGCCGAGCCTCCCCTATCTCTTTGAAGATTACAGGGCTTTAGCCTGCCTTTAAAGTGATTTTTTTCCCCTGCGTTTTATTATAATTAATGACCAGAAAACTCTCCTCTTTTTTTTCCCCCCTTTATCTCTTAAATATGTTTCTTTCCTCTTTAAAAACGCAATATTTCTTTTAAACCCAGGATATGGATGAGCCTGTCCCTAGCAGGGCAGGCCCGTCGTCATCTGTCAACTTGATTATGCAAAGCCCCTGTGCTCGGCTGGCATCTGAGGTGGATTTCAAAGCCGTGACTCACGTGGGCTTCGGGGCTTCGGACCCCGAGAGCGGCCTTCCTCGGCGAGCTTTCAGCGCAGGTCTGGCTTTCTGAGAGGCCGTCCTCCCGGGGCCCAGTGGCGGCTCCAGCTCCGGGATTCACGGGCGTGCACCTGAGGGCATTGAAACAACCCCACCGTGCAGACCTGCCAGCCTGGGCTGCAGTCCGTGCCCGGTAGCCCAGCGTCCTCTCTCCTCACCGCGGCAGACGCAGTGGCCATGAGTTGAATGGAAAACTCATTGGATAAATGTGCAAAGATGTAGGGAATGGGCTTAGATGGTTTCCAGTGTTGTGTGGGCACCCCATGGTACGTGCACTCTAACAGGGCAATACACAGATGTCCTCAGTGTCAAGCAAAAAACTCAGAACGGTCACAGTCTGCCCGTGTATATGTGCGCTGACAAGTAAAACAAGGTTTTGTCATCTCGGCCCCAGTGACATTTGGGCCTGGATAACTATGATGGCAGGGAGCTGTCCTGTGCATTGTAGAATGTTTAGCAGCGTCCCTAACTCCTACCCACTAATGCCAGCAGCGATTTCCAACCGTGTGTCCAGAGCAAAATCACTCCCAGCTCAGAATCGCCATTATACAAAGATACCAAAAATATCAATTCTTTTGGATGGCGAAACTGGGGAGTAAAGATAAGTAGGGGATTTTATTCATTGAAAAATTAATTTGTAGTGCTTTTGGGGCAGAGGAATATGCTCATGTGAGACAAAATTTAAGGACCCTGATTTAATAACCAAATGGAATTTATAAACTAAAGGTCAGGTATTTAAGTACAAGGACTTTCCGATTTTAAGGTTTCTGCATGACCCTGTTAGTATACAAACGTTACGCATTCCTTACCTACGGGGACCCTGGCCATGCGTCTTTAGGGCATGAGTGTCCCAAACGTAAGACAAAGTGAGCACAGCTCTCTCGAAGTCACACTGCATGCTTAACAAGAGCTGAGCTTCAGTGGGAGAGCTTCTGCCAAAGTGTCACGGACTCAGCGTTGTCCGACCCACTCACGGGATGCAGTTTTCCATCAGGACAGTAAGGGGGAGGGGATGTGCCTGCTTAGCCCCCAGTAGCAAGCCCCTGGGTGGGAGGAGAGGGGAGGGGCTTGACTCGGATGGTACAGGAGTGTAACCATTTGCACTGAGGCCCAGTTAGCGTGTCACACCCAAGGTAACTTTCAGGATGCCTCTCTTCACAAACTACTCCTTGAAAAGGTGCCTGTAAAGGCATTTTGGGGGAAGACGTTCACAATCATAGCTCAGACTGACTCTGACGCAGTCCTCCAGGAGACTCTAAAAATCCATTCCTAGGACTGTGATTTTAGGGCATCTAGACTGGGTCCCAGGCCTCTGGATGCTTTGGAAGCAACCCTGGGAGATTCTAACATAACCTTACCCCATTTCTCATGGACCACTGTCTGCCAGAGTCCACAGTTAGATGCCCTTCCCGAGAACCCAGGGGGTGGAATTGAAGCCACAAGAAAATCCTCTTCCACTGTGATGAACCACGCTTAGGATGCCTGGGGTGGAAGTTTTACAGGTGAGCCTGGTACCCCAACAGTAAGCTGGGGTCCTGCTGCCTGCCGCCACCCTCAAGGCAAAATTCCAGAGGCAAAGGTTTGGTGACAGAGAGTCTTTATTCAAAAGCAGCTACTTAAGCAGTTACTTTATTCAAAAGCAGTTACTATCAAGTCACAGCTTTAACCACTTAAGCCTATCAGTTAAGGTTAAACTCTTAACCACCTGAGTTCTAGCTTCTCCCGCCATTAGCCACCCTCTGCCAGGCCAGCCTGACCCTAGCCTGTGCCCAGAGTTCCTTCCCCTACAAATTACTGTCTGTTGGGAAATGCAGGCAGCTGCAGCACGATCACCCCGCCACCCCTGGGGAAGAAGAGCCTGGGAGTGAGCCTGGGAGGCAGAGCCAGCCCTCTTTTCATTCCCATTGGCTCTGGAGGCAGTCAACTTCTCAGCCAATCCCGTCCTAGACTGCTTTCCATTGCCTCAGTAAACTCCTCCGATAGGCCCTCCTGCCTCTCCCCAGTGGTCTTAATCAGATCTGGCTGTATCAGTTCCCCCATTTAACACTTCTGAACCTTTGTATTCTCACACAGGCAAAGGGCCAAAGGTCTCATTCTACTTCCCGCTGGCCCAGAGACCCATAAGAGAAAGGGGGTCTGGCCTTCACGGGACAGAGAAGGATCTAGCAGGATCCAGGTCAGCTGGTTATGCCTGGAAAGCTGAGCGTGCAATGCTGGACGAGCTGGCACCTTTGTTGCGTTCTGGAGGCGACAAATTTGGCAAGAGAGTTAGAAGACATAATCGAAACTCTAACAACTTAATAACAAAGGCAGGGACTAGTTCTGCAATGCCTCTGAGTAAGAAAAAGTGTCTTTCTTGGAGGAAGAGCATGCAAAGCATGTCACACCAGTCCAAAGCCCGCTTAACCATTATACTTAACTCAGTGTGAGGGGAAATGTTGTAGGATTCCCCCCCCACCACCACCACCATTTAACACCTCTGGGCCCTTTCTGTCCAAACCATTAGGGCAGAAAAGGAAACCAGTTTTAATGCAAAGCCAATAGGCCGCCCCATACTTTACAAACTCAACCATTTAGTCCAGCCAAACCACATAGTCCCAGGAGGTGGCAGTGCATATGGGCTTGAGGGAGGCCTATGTTGTCTAAACAACCACCCAGGCAATGAGGTCACAGGCATGCGCCCTGTGAAAACAGAAGTGAGAATACACAGGTTAATTCACATGGCAGTCCTGAACCAGTCTCGGGGTCCACGAGACTACCTTTTGAGAAGACATTCAGTTGCAAGGCTTTTGCTGGAATATTAAACAGTGACCATTTGACAGATCCTTCTTGCGCATAAATTGAACATCTCTGATGTCGCAAATCCAGTTGAACTTCCAAGTGGAGACAAAACTTTGAAGACAGCTGCACTAGACCAACGTCCAGCACTAGACTGAGCATCGTAATTTTCCTTGAATTGTGATTTTTCTCCCTACAATCACCCTCACTGTCCTCGAAGGGACTACATGAAGTCCAGTTTTAATTTTGCCAGTTGCTTTGAATAAACACAACAAGAGCGACAATTGATCACGTGTGATTTTTAAGTCTGCTTTGCTGGACTTAAAAATCCAGTCCTCACACAAGGAACTTACAGATGGAGCTTTAGTCTGCCCTTGAGGGCACAGAAGCCAAGCCCCACTCCTGCCACCTGGCTTTTCCTGCAGTACCCACCTTCCTTCCACAAGTCCCTGAGGTTTCTGTCACGTGTTAAGGTTCCCTTGCGCCATTGTTCAGGAAAGCGACCTTCGTCCCTTCCCTAGAAGGACTGCCATGAGCCACACAGCCAGACAAGGTGCCAGGCCTTTTCTCTGGTGGGCTTTGGTGAGCTTTGAAGTCAATCTCAGTTCCTCAAGGCTTTCTGGTAACAAGCAGAGCCCAGTTCTGCCCCCTTCAGGCAGGATATTCCAGTCAAAGTCTTCACAAAACCACCATCGGGAACTGGTCTTACTGGTTTTATGCAAAGAAACTTTACACCATCTTCAAATTCTGGAGGGATCCAGTAGGGAGAAAAATATGAAGCATGAAGGGAAATCCTTAGCCTTCCAGTATCCACCAAAATGGCACTTCTATGCCTAACACCTTTCATTGTTCCCTTTCCCACTCGATGTGACGTTCTTAACTCTTCCTGGGAAACCTTGAAATTTTTTTTCAGAACAGAAACAAAGCAAAATCCAAATCAAAGACAGAGTTCCAAAAAAAGAAGGGGGACTGGAACTAGCTTAGAATCCCATCTCCTCTCCCACCAGTCCCAGGGTCCAGTCACACGGGCAACCTTCCCTAAGTCCCGAACGGCCCAAAGCCTCGCTGGTAGAGCCACACTCTCGCCTCCCAGTGCGTCCACTGGTCTCCTGACCAGACACGATCTCTGTGCCACTCTGTCTCAAGGCAGAGAGATGCTCTCTTGGCCCCAAACTGGATTCCAGGGGCACCTAATGACCCTTCCTGGGTGCCAGTGGCAAAGCCATTCTCTCCAACCAGCTTCACAGTTGGCCTTGCCTAGGTCCCAATGGCCAAACAGCAGAGACAGAGGATTCCTGATGTGTACCCAAAGCGGTCAAGTTCAAACCACGTCCCCATAAGATCCGAAAACAAGCAAAGAAACCAAGCAAGCGAAGATCCATCATACCCAAAAGTGAGATATTTCCTTTTCTCCAGGTTTAAAGGGAATAACGTAAAAGAAATATTGTCACCCTGTGCTGGGGGTCACTGTCCTCTTCCAGAAGAGGAATTTAAAATCTCCTTCCGGAGTGCAGGTCCAGCCTTCCCTTTCAGCATCGACCCCAGCAGCAGGGTCTGTGCCCTCCGCAGGCGGTGCCCATTCTATCCGTGTGCGGTGGACCCAGGGCTTGATTCCCATCAGCTTTAGGGAAGAATGCGTTGTTAATAGGACACCAGAGGGACCAGTCCGTTGCTCAGCCAGCTGCTGTTAGGGCCTGGAGTCTTCCGGGTCTTTAGTAAGATTCGGTCCCCTGGCCGGAAAGGGTACAGGGGCCCATCAGATGGGTGGGCGAACCTGCAATGAGCAAATTTGTGCCTGGGTTACTGGCTTGTCCCACATTCATACAACTGATACCACGACGTGAATAAATCTCAACAAATATTTTACTGACCAAATAAGCCAAGTGATTCTAGTTACACAAAACCCTAGAAAATTCACCCCTTATCTGTAGTGACGGAAAGCAGATGAGTGGTGGCCCGGGTGCCTACAGCTGAGGAAGGAGGTGTGCTCGACTGCAGAGGATCATGGGAGAAGCGTTTCATGTCTTGACTGAAGTGGTGGTTACCTGGGTGTTCGATTTTCCCTTCTCGTCGGGGAACTTCCTTTCCCCATTGGCCCTCCTCCTTGCAATGGGCACGTTGACTGGCACCTGCTGGGCCTCTCCTCCTCCGTCAGGGTCCTGCTTCTCCTCTGGCCCCGCCTCTCTGTTTCTCAGCACACCATGGCCTGCTTTCCCTTCCTTGCTTCCCGGGCACTGGAAACCTTCAAGGCTACGTCTACCAGCTGGGACGGACTCGTTCCTGATGCTGCATCTCGCTGCTGGAGTTTCCCTCTAATATCCAGGGCACTTTGCCCTATGCGAGTCATGCTCACCATCCGCACATTCCCTGGTGCCCGTGGCTCGGCATCAGAGTGCTTTCCACCGGCCTGTAGTCTCTCTCTCTCTAAAAATTCAGAAGGGTCCTCATCTGGTCGTTGCTGAACAGCAAATATCAGATTCAGGCTCTTTGGACTGGGCACCATCTTCTTAAGCGCTGCCCCCCTCCCCCAGTATCCACTTCCTGTGATGTTCCAGGAAGGCCTGCCCCCACCCCTTAGGTTCCAGCTGGGCTCTGTCAAGGGATTTGCCTCTGCTGGTGTGGGGGTCCCCTCAGGGTTCTCTGGGTGGAGATGCCGGGCCCCTTCATCAGCCCTGTGCACCACCAGCCCTGTGCACCACCAGCCCTGTGCACCACCAGCCCTCCCCCACCTGCAGCTGACAGGACTCAGGAGAGTCTGGACTTCTGCTCAGCTTGGATGGTAAGGGGCAGAACCAGAGGTGATAAGATCTGCCATTCTCTGAGGATCCCTCTCCTCCCCCTGAGGAGCCCTTTGAAGGGCAACCTCAAGACTGATGTGGCCCCTGGTGAAAATGAATTTGACACCCCCGCTCTAGGCAAAATTCCAGAGGCAAAGTTTTGGTGATAAAAGGAAAAGAGTCTGTATTCAAAAGGAGAGACGTCTTTATTCAAAAGCAGTTACTTAAGCCTATCCCGTCACAGCTTTAATCACTTAAGCCTATCAACTAAGGCTAAACTTTCATACCAGAAAGTTCTAGCATGTCCCATTTTTTTTTAAGAAAACAATGGGACATTTATTCATAACTCAAACACCCACACTAATCAATGGGGTAAGAGATTAATGATAAACAGTCAGTTCCACCCCAGCCCTATTTCTCCATCTCTGGAGGGAACACCCGGACAGCAGAGGGCCTCTCAGTGCCTCCGGCCACCTCTCCTCTTCTCCTTGGGTGGACCCCGAACAAAGCACCAGTCCACGCTGATCCGCTGTCCCATCACATCCTGGCTGTTGAGCCCCTCCATAGCAGCCCGGGCCTCCTTGTGGGTTGCATACTCCAGCAGAGCATACCCCTTCAGGTATCCTGTGCGCCTGTCCAGGTTGAGGTGGATGTTTTTTATTTCTCCATAGTCCGCAAATTTATCAAGGATGTCTTCTTCCGTGGCTTCGTCGTGGACGCCAGTGACAAAGAGAATCCAGCCCTCAACAGAGCGTTGGGGGCCGGGTCCATCTCCATCCTGCTGCACGCTGTCATAATCCCGAGCACTCAGCCATGCGCGGGACCCCTCTTTGGGGCCAAAGCCGTGGCCCTTCCGTTTCTTCATTTTTTGTTTCAGCTTGTGGATCTCCCCATCCTCATCCATGGCGAAATCGTCGCCCCCAGCCTCGTGAAGATCCAGCACGTCCGCCATCTTGCCTTCTCCTTCAGGGTCGTCCGGGCCGCTCTGCAACTCCGCCTCGGTTTACAAAATAAAACAATGTAATGCACAAACGCCGCACAATTCTGGGGAAATGGCAGGCTTCTGCCTCAGAGCCTGTTCCCTCCAGAACTCCCAAAGAGTAACCCTGCCACCCTCTGCCAGGCCGGCCCAACCCTAGGCTCTGTCCAGAGGTTTCTTCCCGTGCAAAATACCTGTCGTCAGCTGGAGAGCGCAGGCAGCGGGAGCACGACCACCCGGCCAACCTGGAGGAAGAAGAGCCTGAGAGGGAACCAGCTCAGGAGCCTTAAAAGCTATTGAGTCAAAGGGTCTGCCCTTTTTTAATCCTCTTTGGGGCTTCTCAGCCAATCCCGTGCTAGACCGCTTTCCATTGTCTCCCAGCAAACTCCTCCTACGGCCCCTCCTACTTCTTCCCAGTGATCCAATCAGATCTCCTGTGTCACAGACTCTTCCAGTCCCCATCAGGGTTGGCCTCCCCCGAGGCCAGAAAGTTTTCCCGGCCCAAGATCCGTACCCTCGCTCGCACGATAGCTGGAAATGCAGAAAAGGTCATGACAGCCTTGGCAAAAATTTCGCCACGCTCAGATGGAGGAGGGAAAAGTGAAGGAATGAAGACCCTTCCTCGCCTCGGAAGGTGGGCAGTTGACCAACGCTGAGAAGTGGAGATGACACATCATTGGAAGGATCGCTAAAAACTCAGATTCAGAATGCTGCAGATTTAGGTGAATTCCAAATTCATGACCAGAATGATGAAGTTGACGAACTGTTAAGGGAGAAAGGACACTGGGAGGTCCAGGTAAAAGGATCCGGCTGGGCCTGATTATATAAACGTTGCCCCTACAATGCTGGACCACCAAGGAAAAGAAGTCCCAGGAAAAGGAGTTTATGAATACGGGGTCCAGCAGAAGTAATGCCTGCATGAGTGTGGTTGATAGGGTAATAACATGGGTGTAATAATTCATAATTTTAATTTGAACGTTTCACCTGCAATGTCATGGTGTGCTTGAGTGTCATAGTTATGTTACAGAATTACACACTTATAATTTTGTAATAAAAGATTTTGTAATAAAATAAGGGTGTTATTTGTGCCGGACCCTGTACTTGGGAGCAGCGAAAAATTTGCCTGGTCTTAGGGAGTTATTTGAAAAAGAACCTCCTCTTCCTCCAAGAAACACATGTGCTGAGCTCCTGAAGGCAATCGATCTTGAATACTATGGTCATCTAGATGGAGCAGGTGGCGTTGTTGTGCCTTGGGAACAGGAATGTGAAAAGAAACACAGATCGAATTAGTGGAAAGTTGGAAAGCAGAGAAGCTGGGCTGGCGAGAGGAGAACAGGAAGAGGAGGAGGAAGAGGTCAACATCTATGACAAAGACCCAGTCATAAAACAGAAGTAACCAAGCGGGCCATGGAGCACTGTGCCAGGCCCCAAAGGGACAGCTCTGGCTGGCTACTGCCACGTGGGACACACTTCCTTTTTCAAGAGGCGTTGTCACCAAGGAGGAGTCTGATGAGGACGGCAGCCAGGAGAATGGAGGGGAAGACAGGCAGGGGAAGCTCCCGGCTCCGGTCCCTGCACCATCGCGGCAGGAGCTCAAGGAGGCGCTTGCGCAGAAGATGGAACTGCCGCAGAAGTATGCAAGTGACACCCTGCAGGCCCAGAGGGCGGAGGCCAAAAGGCTCATGGGATCCTGGGGCTGTGTGGGGGCCCTCCTTGGGGCCTGGAAATCTGTTGGGAGGTCTTGAGCCCACCTGGCCCTTGCGTTAACCCACGGGGCTCTGCGGTCCTGGGGCTGCAGACTGGCGGGTGAGTGCGTAAGGCTTCCTGCTGCTCCTCTTACCTTTTTTCGCCTCCTCAGCTCATCTCGCGCCAGGAGCTGGCCCCATCCTTCCCTGGCAGGCTCCCTGCACGCTAACAGCTTAGCTGTTCCCTTTGTACAAGTATTGTGCTACCGTATGAACCCACTTGTTTTTCTCTTAAGTGTGTAAAACAGGTCACTAACTTGCTGCCCGTGTTTTATGTAGCCTTCTAGTGTCATTTGGTGGGGAGGGTGGTCAGTTACTGACTACCATTAAAAAATAGTTTTTTCAGCCCTCGCTGGTGTAGCTCAGTGGATTGAGCTCGGACTGCGAACCAAAGTGTCTCAGGTTCGATTCCCAGTCAGGGTACATGCCTGGGTTGCAGGCCACGGTCCCCAGCAACCACAAATTGATGTTTCTCTCTCTTTCTCCCTCTCTTCCCCTCTCTCTAAACGTAATTAAATAAAATCTTCAAAATCTTTATTTAAAAGTAGTTACTTAAGCCTATCAAGTCACAGCTTTAATCACTTCAGCCTATCAATTAAAGCTAAACTCTAAAAACTAAGTTCTCCTAACTTTTCCCTTGTTGGTTTCTGTAGGGGTAGTTTACACACTAAAGCAACGTCATGCTCACAAGCTACACAATTCTGGAAGAACGGCAGGCTTCTGCCTCCGGGGTCGTCTCGTCTAGACCACCCAAAGAAGAATCACCCTGCCACCCTCTGCCAGGCCAGCCCCAACCCTAGGCCGTGCCCGGAGTTCCTTCCCATACAAAATACCGCCCATTGGGAAACGCAGGCAGCTGCAGTGGGACTGTCCAGGCTGACCACCTGGGCTTGCCTTCGCCCGGCAAACTCCTCCTACGGCCCCTCCCACTTCTCCCCAGAGATCTGATCGGATCTCTCTGCATCGGGCCTGTGGCTTTGGCTCTGTGGGAAGGTGGATCTAGGTTTAGAGTCCCTGCGTGGTGGACGTGGAGGGGCCTCCCGGACGTGTTGTGCAGTCAGCAACGGCGTTTCCGGAGGGGTTATGGATGCAGTATCTGAGCCCTGAGCTTGAACTGGCAGCTGAATTTGATCAGAAACACTAAGATCTGGGGTTCTTGAGCCTCCAGGCCTGGGATTTCTCCGCCATTAAGTACTAGGTTCTCTGTGCCCAACATGGGCCTACCTGGGGGGAGGGAGGGCTGAAGTATTAACACAGGGGAGGTCAGCACAAAGCCTGTGATGACTTCCTCGCTCCACCCTGCCAAACCCCACCCACACCAGAAGGCTCCATGCTGGTCTCCACCCCGCCAAATCCCATCCCTGCTGTCTCGCCTCCACCCCCACCAAATCCCACCCATGCCCTAAGGCCCAATTCTAGTCTCCACACAGAAGCTCTGCCGAATTCCTGCAGCCCGAGTTATGAGCACAAGACTGCGACTGCGTTAGCAAATGAGAATACAAACTCAAGTGCAATCAGCCTCAGTGAACTGACCCAGTGCCTCAAGGTCAGCTCACAGTCTGACCTCAGACAGGCCTGGATTGGAGAACCCAGCTCCACTTCAGAAGGGATGGGACGGAGGCTGGGGACACGGGGCGGCCCGCTGTGCTGGGCCATGACGAGGACAGGAGAGGAGACACTGCTAAAATCCAGAGAGCGTCTGGAGTTCAGTCCGTAGTGAGGAACCAGAGCTAATTTCTCAGTTTTGGTAAACGTGTCGTCAACGACGGTCTTTGGCACCAGCCCAGCACCCCCAGGAATCCCGAACTGAGAGCACGGTGAAGACGAGAACTTCATTCGGGCAGAACAGCTCGATGGTGAAACTGTGACAGGGGACTCGAGAGTCGGAAAATTTTAGTTTAAGTAATAGCTAATGAGTTTAGTAATCAATGCACGTAAAAGCTTTCGTTCCAGAAACCAAAGGTATGACCCACGCTGACTCCAGGAGACCACAGGCAGTTCCACCTTTGTGCCTCAAGGGGACTGCACGCAACTCAAGGTGGTATCTGAGCCATTGTGCTCCAGGGTAGGATGCCCCACTCCCACCCCCGCCCAGGGCACAGCTTAAGACCCCGGCCCAGGGCAAGAATGCTGAATCCAATTAACTTTTCCTGAATTCCAAACCCCTTACCCACACTTTGTTCTCTTTATAAAAAGGGCCATTTTAAAATGGAATTTGAGATGGTCTGTTAGGGTATGAACCCTCTGTCTTCTCAGATCTCCTGCCATCTGAATAAAGCGCCCATAAAGATTCAGTCCCTGTCTCTGCTTGTTGGGTTTGGTAGTGACAGGCAGCCCGGACTCCAGTGTCTTTTTCAGTTTCAGTACAGCAAGGCTGTGGGACCGCTCCGTCGAGTTGTAGCTCGTCATGAAACAGCACCACTACAAGGTGGCCCTGGATTGGGGGGGGTCCTAGGGTGAGGCCCCTGGGGCTCGGCAGCTCTGCTCAGCCCCAGCTGCTTACTCCGCTCTGCACTGGTCCACCTCAGGCTGCTTCCGTGCCAGGCTGCTCTGCTCTGGTGACAGGTCTCCAATGCTCCAGCTCCAGCCAGGAAAAGGGCCTACAGTCTTTGGAGGAGAGGGAAAGTGGACTCCCAGAGCCGAGCCAGAGGGGAGCCGACTTAGGTAGACAGAAGTCCCTGCCCCTGGCCCCTGATTGGTTTGTCCCCCTCCCAATGCGGACTCCAAATTCCCGCACTTGGGTTCGTCCAAAAAACACTGTCTATTGGTTAGAATGGAGTTGCTCTGATTGGTCAGTGAAGACACTGATGGGGCTGTAGCTGGGCAGCTCCCATTGGACCGCGAACCTCAGTCCCACTGGCTAAAACGGGATTCTGGGAAATCCGCTCCAAGGGCTGGCTCTGCTGGCAGAAAGACAGTGCGGGGAGGTAGTTGATCTGTGCTGTGCCCTAGCTGTGAGGGTTTCGGGAAAACCTGCCTCTGAGCTCATGTGAAGCCCTGTTTCCTCATCCGTAACAGGGGGACGATGAATCTTACAGCATCAGGATAAGACTTACGTGTTCTTAAAAGTGACAGCATCAGTTCCTGAGACCTGTTACATCATGACGGCTACCGTTTTCTGACATTCACTATTATTCCCCTGAGTGGAAAAGAGTCTTGAAGCGCAGGTACTCTTCTAGAAGTTCCCTGGTCGAGCTAGGAAAAGGGAAGGGAAAAGGTTGTACCTCTTGATGACTTTATTTTGAGGCGCGGGTCAGAAATGATGTAGCGAGAGTAAACCCAGACCTGGGGAAAGTCTGAGATCTCCCATGCCCTGGGTAAAAGGTTCATAAGTCTCCTGAGCAGCCTGCCCAGTCTGAAAGCCTAGAGCTCCGTATTTTCCTGGGAGGAAGAAGGAAATCTCGTGATGAATAGATATGTCTGTTTCGCTCGGAGCATCATGGGAATTGAATGAGGCCTTCCAGCCACGCCAGGGCCACCGCACGGGAGTGCGCGGTGACTCTCGGGGTTGGCAGGGCTGGCGGCTCCCACACCAGCCCGCGGTCACGTGACCACATCTGCCTTCCTGAGCATCGTTCCTGACGCGAGTAAATAATGGCTCTTTAATCAAAACCAGACCGCGCCTCTCTCTCTCTCTCTCTCTCTCTCTCTCTCTCTCTCTCTCTCTCACCCAGCGAGCCCCTCGCCAGCACAAGCCTTCCCCCTGTGCCTGCGCGCTTTTGTGTCGGGGGTCTGGGGGTCTTTGTCTACACGTTCTAAAAGCTGCTTCTTCAGAGTGTCACCTTTCTCTCTGAGTTTGCCTCTCAGCGCAAGCCAACCCCGCCCGTCTGAAGGCACGAAGGGGAAGGCAGGTTGCTGAGACTCACCTGTCCGCCCCGACTTCGCCAGTGGGCTCCTGGCTGGCCCTGACCCCGCCCCTCCGGCAGGGCTATTCCAAAGCTCAGATTCCGTGAAAGGTGCGAGTAGGGACATTTGAGAAGCATGAGCTTCCATGCTTTCTGGAACACCCTTGTTGGCAGAGAAGAGTCAAAAGGCCCACTTTTTGTTGTTAAAAAAAAATAATAATAACACAATTAACTAAGCAATGTTCAACCCAGCTGGGTTAGTGCCAGCTGATCGTGTGTTCCTGGCATTTGTGGCAAGACTCGTAGGAACAGCCAGGACGGTGTGAAGCAGGCTCCGGTCGCTCGCACCAGAAATCCTAGCCACCGCTCGCCCCAGCCCGGGGGCAGCCTGCAGAGTCCCCCTCTGCTGCCTCCAAGGGGACAAGAAGCCAGCGTCCAACCCGCTTCTCACCCCGGGAGCAGCCTGGCCCGCCTGTGCCTTTCCAGAGGGTCCCCGGCTTCCTGACCCCCGATGGTCCCCGAGGTGCTGCAGCCTGGACCCGGCTGGCCCACAGCCCCTCCAGCAGGACGTCGGTCACTACCTCCAGGGGAGATGTAGAGGGGACAGGCTGGGTCACCGTCTCTCACCGAGACTCAGGAGATCCTCACCCCCACCACCCCGCCTCCAGTCCGCAGCTCGAGCGCCCAGCTCCCTCTGTCTCTGCCAGAAGGGCTGTCTCCTCCCATCTGCTTGTCTGCGTCTCTGAAGTGCCCCGCCCCCGGGGTCACAGGGCGCAACAGCCCACGCGTAGTAAGTACGCACTGTTCCGAAGACACAAACACGAGGTAAAATGTAAGTGCTCTACCTCTGTGTGTGTGTGTGTGTGTCCCTCTCGTAGGCCCCTGGCCATGCCAGTCTCTGCAACCTTATTCACTTCTCGGAGACTCAGTTTCCTCATCTGTAACACAGGGGTGACAGCGCCCATCTGGAAGGCTTCCTCTGAGTCTGAAATAAGCAAATGATGCTGTCAGGCACTGAGAACAGTGCTTGGCCCTTTGTGTTACAAAAAGACTCTTCTATAAAACCTCACGGAACCTTTATAAAACCCTCCTAGAGGAAGGAGCTATCGTTCCCCTGTCACTGGCGGGGAGAGAAGCAGGCTCGGGGGTCTGCGCTCACGGGGCACCCGGCCAGCGAGACGCAGCCCCAGGTTTCTGGGGCTCAGTGGTCCGACGCGAGTCTTTGCCCACATCCCCGGGTTCATACGGTGCCTCCCTGGTTTGATGACTTGTTCAAAGAGAAAAACCATCTTGCCTCTTGATCCTTCCGCATTCTGCAGGAACACTATCCATCAAGCTCAACGCTATCGTTCAGACTACTGGCATTTTTTTCCTCCACAGCTCCTCAGCCAGTCTATTGTCCTATAAAACAGCTTAAGACATTATTTTGGTAGTCTACCAGTTAATTAAAAAAAAAACAGGAAGAGGCACCATGTGACATCTCTGTGTAGCTCTGAGCCCTCTGTGGAACTTGCGTAGCTCTGGTCTTCGAAGAGCATTGCTGCCGGACCCACTGTGGCCCGAGCACGTCTCCAGGGCTCAGGGTCCCCGGCTGGAGTGAGAGAAAGGGGAGTCGCTGTGAGGACTGAGCTCTCTTCCTTGCCCAAGAGGGGCACATGGTAAGAGATAGAACGAAAATGTGAAGCCAGCCATTCTGGCTGCCAGGTTCACCTTGGGACCAGCGAAGCCCCCTCCCAGCCCCTCGTTTCCAAGCCCTCGGCGAGAGCCAAGTGCACCGCGGCGCCCGGGCAAGGTGGGCGCGTCTGGCGGCGGGCAGCGCGTTTGTTATTCCTGCCCCACCTTCGGCAGTGAGTGTGGCTTGGTCTGCAGGAGACATTGAGTAATAACCGGAGAAAGGCCCGCTCTGGTTCCCAAATAAACAGGCTCGTGAGTGATGAGGGCACCCCCTTCCCCCCCACCCCCACCCCCACCCCGGGCAGCTGCTGCCACCAGCACCGTGCGCGCGTCTCTTACACGAGGGTGAGTAAACACCACCCAGACCCACTTCAAAAGGCTCCCTGGGCAGCCGCCGAGGGGGCAGCTGCTGCTGATGGAACCGCCGAGCCTCCGGGGGGCTGGGCCTCGGCGGAGGGGCTGGGGCGGCCTCCGGTAACACACGGCCCCAAGATGTCCAAATACATCAGCGTGGAGGCCTCAAAGGCCCAGAGAATGAGAGCAGGAAAAATAAATAATTCCGTTATCTCTGATGAATTTTTGCCTTTGATCTCATCCCCCCCATTCTCCTTCCATTGCTCTTTCTCCCCGCCCCCTTCCCTGATTTTTCTCTCCCCACTACCTCTTTTTTTTTTTTCCTCCAACCTTTCCTCGTGCTTTGATTTATGCCCCAAACCGTTCCACGAGGCTGACGTCCCCTGATGAATTGGTGGGGTTGTTCTGTGCGGAGACCCCGAGCAGGCAGCTGGGAAGGGGCCGGGGGAAGGGGTTGGATGGCTCCTTCCAAACAGGGGGAGACCCGGCTCCGGGGAGGGGCGCTGCAGAGGCTGCGGGCACACCCCGCCACCGAGCGCCGGGCCAGCCTCCGCTCCCACTTGGCTCTCCTCGCGTCTGGGCCAACCGAGGCGCAGGGAGAAGGGTGCTCTTTGCTGCTGCCCTTCCTCCTCTGAGGGCTGTTCGTTCAGAAACCACGAAGTGCTCACTGCGTTCCAGGCTCCAGGAATCGGCGGGGGGGGTGAGGGGGAGGCGAGTGCAGTCACCGTCTAGGGCAGCCCACGGGCGATGCTCTCGGTCCCGATCGGGGCAAGATCGTGCCCAGGTCTCAGGCTTTGGAGCTGCCCACGTTCAAGTTCAAGCTCTGCCGTTCACTAGCTGCATGACATTCGTGGGAGAAAACTACCCAACCCCTCTGTGCTCCAGTCTCCTCACACATAAAACAGGGTAACAGGGTTCGTATCACAGAATTAAATGAGTTACTATAAAAAGCATTTCATAGTGGCCACGAGGATGCCAAGCACATTTCTATCACCTACCGGTGGGGCCAACATCAGGGGAAATGAGGATCCCCAGGAGCAGCTAACAGAGGCATACACTAGCTGGAGGCTTCAGGGAAAGCTGTTGGGAATAAAAGTAGCATCGAACAGCATATACAAAGGTCCTGGGGTTGATGCATATGAGGAATTACAACCCAGAGCCATTCAAACCGGGAAATCCACTGGGGTGGGAGAGGGCCGACATCAGAGGAGCTGGCGGCAGTCTCGTCAGACAGGACCGGGAGCTTGGTTTTCACCCAGGGGGCAGAAAGCAAGGCGGGTGATGAGACGCCTGTTGAAAAGTCTCCTGTGTCTGGTGCCTGGAAGTGAGGGCTCCGGTGGAGGCCGGGAAAGCAGCAGACACGTCGGAGTGGTCCGGATGGGAGGGGGGGTGATGCCGGCGGCTCAGAGGAGGACAGTAGCTTCTGTCCCTCTCCTTGAAAGAGAGCAATGAGGCAGCACCAGCGGAACTCAACGGAGCTGACTGAACAGAGCCGGGGGGGAGGGAAGGGCAGCCTCCCGGGTTTGGGAGCAGCTGGCACTGGTGGCGGCGTGGACGGCACTGAGGGAAGGCCGGCGGTGTGCTTTCTGTCTGACGTGCCCAGCGGCGGCGAAGTCCGTGGAGCCGCTGAGCTCATGTGGGACGCGCCCGAGCAGGAGAGCTGTGGGGCCAGAGCGCAGGAAACTGTCCGGAGTCTACGCGGGCAGGTGGCCGCGCTCTCCGAGCCGGAGAATCTCCAGGCAGCCTCGGCCCGGCTTCGGGAAACCATAGCGATGATGGCCAAACCCCACGACGGCGCGCTGGGATCTTTAAAACGTCCTCATGCCTGGCTCCCACCCCCAGACACTGACTTAATTAGTACGAGATGTGACTTGGCCTCGGGGTTTTTAGTTTAAAGCTCCCGGGTGATTCTAACGTGGAGCGACCTCTGGGAACCGCTGCAGTAAAAACTCACGCATCAGGTTCGGGCCAAACGCCGCGCTAAAGCGATGACATACCCTGACTGGCATCGCCGTGGCAACCTCTCGAGAGGGAGGCGTCTCTCCATCGGTCCAGGGGCGATGGGAGTGGCTGCTTTGTAAGGTGAAATACTTGCCCAAAACGACACGTCCGATAGGCGGCTCACGTCTGAACTTGAGTGGTCTGGCTCCGTGCGATGGATCCGTAACCGCTGCCTGACGCGGCCTCCCCACTCTGCGGCTGGAGAAGGCCAGGGAGCGGGGTTTGACGAATGCCCCCTAGGACATCCCTCCAGAGTCCTCGTGGGGCCCCAGGGACTCGGCACTGAGAGTGGGCGTCGGCGGGCGGTGCCCGGAGGGGGTCTTCGCCCTCAGAGCTGGTGCCAAGTCCAAGTTCCTCCTTGTCTGGTCTCACACAGGCTGCCTGGGTTTGGTGGCGAGGGCCCCTTGGCTGGTTGGTAGGTGGCATCCGAGGAAGCGATGTTGGATTGAGCCACTGCTTGTTGTCAGCATCGTCACAGGAAGTCATGCCTCTAGTATGGATTTTGCCTAACGGACCTCGAAATCCTTAACACTTCAGCTTTATGGTTGGGTGTTGGGGAGGTCAAAGACGTCGTCCTACCGGGGTCTCCTGCCTGTCACGGGCACCCTACTCTCGCTAGGCTGGCCTCAGGATTTGGGCTGTGTTGTAGCCCTCCCCTGCTTTGGAATCTGCCGTAACTATGTGGTGTGATTCTTCCGACTGTATTTTTATACTGTTATATAGACAAGTCACAATTTTCCCATTCTGCTTGGGGCATTTGATGGTTTTCTGTCTGGGGCAAGGATGTGCGGCGCTACCATGGACATCCTTGGTTGGACGTGTCTCCTGGTGCTGGAGTGGGATTGCTGGACCGCAGAGCCTAGAGATCTTCACCTTGACTTTGTGGATGAGGCCAGCCTGGTTTCCAAAGCAGACTGGATCCTCCTCTGGCCACCAACAGTTCTGGGGAACCGCTGAGCCCCACTTCTGCCCGAGCTCGTCTGCCTGGCAGTGACTGGCTTCCACGTTCCGACGTGTCCCCCACTCCTTGTGCTCCTCCCCCTCTCTCTGCACTGCCGTTCCATCCGTGGTCTTCGCTCGCTCTTCCAACTTCTCCAAGGGAGGGAGAGGCAGGGTCCCCATCTCATGGATAAGCAAACTGAGGGCTCACCCCAAGTCGCCCCGATGGAAGGGGCAGGTCCAGACCTCATGACCACCCTTCACCCGGTCACAGTCACTCCTTCAAGGACCACGGTCCCCCAGCTGTGAATGAGGTGCCCTGTGTCCCCTAGCGTGGGTGGCAGAGTGGCCCCTTCTGCAGGTGGGGAGTGACTTTCCCTGGAGGCATTTGACTCATTTCTGAAAGCTGGAGGTGGCGTGGTTTTGCAGCTTCGATATAATTCCAAACTATTCTAAGGCTGGTCCCATACCTGCGGAGACAGGGCGGCCGCCCGTGCTGAGACTCTGAGAAGCTGACCCTTGAGAAGGAGACCGCGTGGTTGAAGGGCCGACTCCATCCACAGCCAGCCGTGTGCCCTGGGGCAAGTTCCCAAACTGGCTGAGCCTGGGTTGCCTCCCTCTGAAAGCGGACACAATAGCACCTTGCGGCCAGGCACGGTGAGGGTTGGACAAAATCACAGCACGTGGTCAGACGCTTTTCTTAGGGCCTTTGGCACAGGCAACACAGCGCCAGCACTTCAAAGGGGAAAGAGGATGTATTCGAGGAAGTAACCTAATTCTAGCGGTTAAGGTGTCAATGTTGAGCAACTTTTATTCTTGATAACTCACAGATCCCCCAGCCGGAATTATGAAGGGAGAGTGTGTGTGTGTGTGTGTGTGTGTGTGTGTGTGTGTGTGTTTGGGGGAGCTGCTAAGAGTGGCTGGAAGGGGCAGCCGAAGGGCCACCTTGATTCGAGTGTGGTCTGTTCTCGTGACAGTCACCCCATGTCCACATGTCCTGCCTGCTAGTCCATCATCGAAGAATCAAATTCTAAATGGATAATATTCCAAACAAAGGATAAAATAAACCCAATTAAAGAGACGGATAAAAGTAGAAAAGGTTAAAATAACAGAATGAGTGTAAAACAACTCCCTGGACTAGGTTAAGACCCCCTCGCCGCACGCTCTCAAAGCGCACCCCACACTCCCTTGCTAACACTCCTCCCAGTCGGCATTGACGTGCTTCCTAACCGCCCCCGCCCCCCACCCGGGGTGCACGGGAGGGGCAGCGTGCAGAGACAGCATCTGCCTTCCCAGGGCCTGGGTTGGGCACGTAGAACGCACTCACGGAGCCTCCTCTGCGGCTGGCGATGATCTTCAGTGAGGCTCCTGAATCCAAAAGTCCCCAGGGAAAGGGTGGCGCGAAGCTGAGAACCCGCCCCAAGGCACAAGCTAAGATGGCCAGTGATGTCATCGGGCAGGAAAGGAGGAGGAGGGAGGCGGCCCAATTATAAGGTCAGGCTGAGAAACTGAAAACTGGGTCGGCCGAAGCGAAGCAGAGTATCGGTCTGGGTTTCCTACTCCTTGGCATTCTGAAGCTCCTGTGTGCCCTTCTAGGTTCGGAGCCCTAGACGCCCTCGGACTAAGGGAGTTTGGCTCCAGAGGGAAGAGACGTTCGCCTGTTTCCCCCAGGCTCGAGTTATCCCCTAGAGGCCACTTTCTCCTGACTTCCGAAGGAGCAGGCCCTTTTGCACGGTCACCTCATGCCTCCGGAGGGGCCCTGGGCACCGAGCTCTCAAACTCAGCTTCTCTTGGCCAATCTCCCTCCATCGAAAAAATTAAAACAGATGTGTGCCCGTAATTCCCAAGTGCGTGTGCATGTGTGTACACAATTGCAGCTTCTCTTCTAGAAAATCTCTCTCCCTTCCTGGCAGGTGGGAGAACCTGCTACAGAGACTTCCTATTTATGAGACGTTTTCTACCCCAGCCAGTTTGCACCGGCCTCAGAAGGCCCTGCAGTTTCTAGGGGAGTGGAGGCGGGCGAGGGTCTGGACTGGTCAGGGCAGAAAAGGAAGGCAGGCACGTTGGCACGTGGTTGCATAGGGCGGCTGCACTTGAGCGTCTGGGATCCTTCGTCTGTAAAGCCCCAGGTGACCCCACGGGAGGAAGACCTGGGTATGGGGGTCCAGCTGGCTGCGGTGTGAATAAAAAAGGGGACAGTGTGGTGGTCAGGAACGCCACAAGCTGCGAAGGTCAGAGGGCTGGGATTTCAGCTGGTTCTCACCACTCACCGGCAGCTTGAACTTGAGGACCTGCTACCAAACTCACCGCTTGGAGTGTCCCATTCAAGAAAAAGACGTGGTTGTCGCAACGTAGTTTTATTTACTTGCAGCAAGTTAAGGAACAGAGGGTTCATACCCAAAGCTCCGTCTCCCTGCAGGGAGGCTAAACCATTGCTTATAGATACACTATCTGGTCAGTGACACATTGATTTCTTACACGTTAAAATCTCTGCAGCTGCCTACATGTATCCCTTAGAGTTCTGGTCAGGCTCCGCTCCCCTATCCATGGCACAATATGGTGCTACATCTTCACATGTAGCAAGAACAGCATTTAGTAAGAATGGCCCGGGCCTTGAGACCCTTGTCCTAACTAACAGACCCTCATCGTCTCCCCAAGCCTCCTTGTTCTCTCCTGTTAAATGGCAATCACAGGACCATGAAATAGTTGTACACGTAGCTGTTGGAATTACACAAATTCGTAGAAGGTAAAGGGCTTTGACCCCCGTGTGCCAGACACGGAGTACTATCTGTTGTTACATCCTTCCTCCACTGCTTGACATTTGCTGGCTTGTGTGACTTGAAAACTGAAGTGAAATCCTCAGAATCAAACCAAACGGGGAGGAGCTATTTCTCCCTGGAGGCTGTAGTGAGGATCGGATGAGGTTTATTCAGACTCAGCATTGCCACATGCCTGCACTTCGGAGGCCACGACGCTGGACTTAAACCCTGGACCCTGCACCCAGTGTGTGGCTTTGGGCAATGACCTCCCTGGCTGGGCTATGCCTCAGTCTCTTTACCTGGAAAATGGGGAGAACAGGACCTCGAGGTGCTGCCGGAAGGGTTAGCTGAGACCACGCATTAGATGAGACCAAGCTTGGCCCGGGATAAAACCTCTGCAAACATAAGCTGCAACGGTGTGCATGACAGATGTTTTTAAGATAGACAATGCGGGGATAAAAGAACAAGATCTCACGATGAGTCGGGCATTATCATTAAATGGGCACCTGGCCTCTTCCTCTTATCTCTGGGCACCTCCTCTCCCCCCACGCCCCACACTATCGTGTCTTTCTGTCCTCTCCACCCCCCTCCTGTGAGAAGAAAGGACTCCAGCGGAGAAGCACCCAGCCCGTCTGGTTCAAAGCTCAGGGAAGGACGCCAAACTGCCTGTGGTGCTGGGGCCTCGCCGCCTCTGATAAGAAGGCTGAAGAGAGGTGAATTGTGAAAATTAAACAATCCTGGTGCCTTTGAAAGGTCACCCGGCTCTGAGGTTGGCCGTCCTGTCTGTGATCGATGGCAGGGCCGGCCAGCAGGAGGAAGGGAGCCTCAGGAGCAGATAGAACCCACGTCTGGGAGGCCAGAGAGGGGGTCCCAGGAGGTCACGGCCAGCAGGTAGGCAGCCGACGAGACGTTGGAGGGATCTCCTGTGAAGCTGGCCATTTGCAAGGGACCTGGAGCATCAACAGAGCACCCGGAGTGGGGGAATTCCTGCCCTACCTGGAAGAACTCACTTTTGAGGGAAAAGTTAGCATTTCTCTCTTGCCCCGCAGCAGACTAGGGTGCGATCTCTGGAGGGTGGGCCTCTGCTCTCTCAGCAGCAACGCAGGAGGAAGAGGATGGTGGTGGGGGTCCTGCTGGCCTCACTGCGTGCGGCTTCCCCATCTACAGCGATCTGTGTGAGACTCCCCACGCCGACCACTCCCCTGGCATTGGACGAGGGGTTAGGGCTGCACTCTGTTTTCCAGCAGCTTACATCTGTGTACTGTGAGGCAGAGGGTCCACCCTGGGCCCTGTTGTGCCCGGTGAGAGGGAGGACAGGGGCCACACCAGGAGAGAGCGGAGGGAGGAGGCCCAACTCTTGGCTCCCATGTACTGAAAACTTCCCACTGCTGTGTGGCTGGAACTGCACAGCTGCCCTGCTGCCTGGCAGCTGTGCGAGTAATAGGTTCCCCGCTGGTCCCCATCTGACACATGGCCCAGCAGAGGTTCTGGATCGCGGCTCTGCCCGTCCCTGGCTGTGTATCCTAGGGGCCCCTGCTCCTAATGGCGATACATTACTGCATCCCCGCCTCCCAGCCCGTGGCTGTATGCACTGGTTGGGGGTCCCCGTTCCTCTACACCACCACTACCAGCCACCCCAAAATCCAGGGGAGAAAGAAGGCAGAGCCTTCTCCTTTCATGGGCTAGAGACCTGAAGAACCTTAACGCCCAGTGCCAGCTCACCCCGCCCCCATGATGGATCTGGGTGTTCCAGTGCCTCCTGTATGAGAAGGACACAAATCTTCCCTGTGCGCCCAGTGGGCCGGAGAGCCCCAGGGGACATGGCCTCCTGAATGTCCCCTGGGAGTGGACATGGAAATGGCCGAATGCAGTCACCCCTGCCCTTTCCCACGTGCACAAGCCATATGTAGGGGCAATGGGTACACGTGTCGCATGTCATGTGTTACATTCAGTTATGCATGTGGTTTACATGACACAATACACAATATATAAATATACTACATCCATATATACACATCCAGCCATACATACTGACGTGCATATATATGAATGAATGTGTATACATATATGAGTACATGTACATACATGCATATATATGAACAGATAGATGAATGATACAGATTGCCTTAATCAAATTCGATGCTACAAAACACATTTCTCCACGGCTCCCGGCTCGGTGGGATAGGACCTTGCACGTGGTGAAAGCACAAGGTGTGGCTTCGCCAGCGGGAAAGGTGCCGGCGAGCTGGACAGCCCCTCCCCCACGGAGGTTCCGCATTCCTCTGTGGTCCCGCCGTCTTCTGTTTGTATTTGTATTCACGGGAAAGGAGGCAAAGGAGTGATGTGTCTCACCTGCCATCTGTTGAGTCAAACTTCTGCCTGCAAGTTGGGAGCAAAGGGATTGGGTGAACGTGGTGGCAAGAGTCTGACCCTTTGGCTACTTGGGTCGGTTCCCGCGAAAAGGAAGACCCCAGTGGTCGGGTTACGTATGTGCAGCTGGGATGTTGTGGCAAACAGAACGCAGGCCGTGGAGTCGTGCTGGGGCCCCAGACGCGCCCCCACCACCCGCACTCCCTGTGCCGTCTCGAGTCATTTCCTCTCCCTCAGTCTCAGTGTTCTCACGAGGATAGGGAAGGTAATACCCATCACTCAGTACTTTAAGTTTACATGATTATGTTAGCCTTGATATGGATCGACTCAAACTACCAGTTCCTATCGGGGCACGAAAGCGTAGCCATGCCTCATGGGTACCGTTTCGCGCTCTCCAAGTTATTTCCTACCGCTTTACTGCGTTTAATATCCACTGCGGAGTGTGCCACCACCTGAAACTATGTGTCAGGAAGGATGGTTTCCAAAAACGGCCTCCAATCACTCCTCTCCTCCCTGGGTGCACCTGCTGCTCCTCAGAGCAAGAGGGGTGGAGCTCTTTCCTCCTCTCCTTGAGTGTGGGCTAACCCTGGGACTTGCCTTAACCAACAGAGCGTGGAGGAGGCGATTTTCTGGGAGTTTGGAGCCCTCAAGAGGACTTGAGCTGCTGCGTTCTCTCCTCGAAGCCCAGCCCTTCCTTCCTTGTGCTAAGGAAGTCCACGCTGGACCACTCAGCGACGAGAGACCCTGGAGGCCAGGAGGCTGTCTCGGCCTTCCACCCAAACCGCCAGGCGGACACGAGCACATGAATGACTCCGGCTGCCGTCTCCTAAGGCAGAAGAACCACCCGGCTGAGCCCTGTCCAAAGGCCAGACCCACCACAATATCATGAAAAATCCGTGTTGTTTCATGCTGCTACGCTCGGGGGTGTTTGTTAGTCAGCAGTCATTTGCCTCCTTTCACCAGGACATGAACCCAAATACTAGGATTTTATTTTTGTTTCCCTTGTATCCCTGCATCTGGCAGGATGCCTGGCACTTGGTAATTGCATAAGTATTCCAACAGATGGCTGAAGCCATTCTTTCCAATAGAGATGGTACTTGTTTTAGTTCCTAAAACGGGAACTGTGAAGTCCGTGCCCTCCTGTTGATTAGGGTCAAGTGTGTACATTCTTTATCTGAAATTGCCTATTCCTGTTTCATAAAGGCAGACAGACAGACAGACAATAGTGACGTAAAGCAGGACCCTGAGGCAGGGGGACCTGGGTTTGTCTTCACAGTTAACTAGGCAGCCAGATGTGCACACGTCCCCTTTCCAAAGGGTGCACTTCTCGCCAAATTCTGGACCTGCTGCTTTCCATGTGTGGACCGCACCCCATGCATGCCTCTCCTACCCTGTGACAGAAAGGGACCCTCCAGCTCCCAGCCAGCGCTGAGCTGATGTCGCTTTCATTTCCGTTCCTTGGTGCCGGTTTCCACTAGAGAGAGGGTGTCCCTCACTCACTTGGCCCATCAGCTCTGGGTCCTAAGAAGAGGAAGATCTGAAGACAGGTGGTCTCTGCTCCCCCTCCCCCCACCCCCATGAGTGCTCTGGAGAAAGTGGATGCTTCTGGCTGTGGCCAGGAGCTGGGCAAAGGAAAGAGATGCCCAGCTTGCCGTGGCAGCTGCCCCCCCTTCCCTGTCCCCCAGCATCGATCACTGCTGCAGCCCCTCCCTGGGCCGGGCCTGACAAGCTTGTATGCTAGCACTCTTCACAGGCAGTGTCCACTTTGGGAACGGTGTTGGGGCCCAAGAGCAGTCACTTCCTTTGACAAATGCCAGTGCTGACAGCTGGGCGCTGTTGTACAGACCCTGGCCTCCTGCTGCTCCCCGGGCGGCGGGGGTGGGGGGCTGGGAGGGGCTCGGAGGCGAGTCATTCTCCAGGGACAGTGACACTGGAAAGGGCGTCTGCTGGGCGGAAGTACATGCACCCAGAGAAGGAAGGGGCAGTGAGCTCTGGGGCCTGGCAGTCCCCACTCTGCCAGTGGCCCACCTGTGTCCCTCAGGCAAGTTGGGTCACTGCCTGCACTTCATGGTGCTCACCTTACAATAGAGGCAATTATCTGCAGTCCAGTTACCTGTTCCCAGTTAACAGATTGCCACAGACTCGGCTTAGAATGGCACGTGTTTCCTCTCTCGGGCTCCATGGGGAATCAGTGCGTTGCTTGGCTGGGTGCTCTGGCACAAGGTCTCACAAGATTGCAATCAAGGTGTCGGCTGGGGCTGGGGACTCATCCGAAGGCTGGGCCGAGGAAGGGTCTGCTCCTAGGTTCCTGGTGTTGGCAGGATCTAGTTTCCTGAAGGTTGTAGGATATTTCCTTGCCGGCCATTGGCGGGAGACTGCCCTTGGTTCTGTGCCACACGGGCCTCCCCAGTGTGGCTACACATGCGCCTCACCAAAGCCGGCAAGGGACAGAGTCTGCTAGCAACAGGGAAGTGATGATCTTACGTAACACGTCACAGAAGGAGCCTCCCGTCCTCTTTGCCAAGTGCTATTGGGCAGAAGCAAGTCACAGGTCCCACTCACACTCAGGGGCATGGCACCGAGAGGCGAGATCACTGGGGAACAGCCTAGAGCCCGCCTTCCAGGCGGACCCAACTCGCAGGTGGGACCGAAGGAGCTGGTACAGGCGAAGCACTGGGTGGGGGACCCAGGTTGTCTGCTTAATTCTCTCAGCATCTGGAGTTTCAGCAGGACCCAGATGGCACGTTCAAAGGAGGTCCCTTCATTACACCTCTCCCAAGGTGTGGAAAGGGAGCAGGGAAATGCAAAAGAGGGGCGATGAAGGACCCCAGGGCTAGCAGGGGCAAACACTGTTGGCCTTCCTGCACCCGAAGAAGCACGGGAAGTGCCAACGACTCATTGTGTCCCCCCAGATTCCCATGTTGGAGGTGGGGCCTTTGGGAGGTGATTAGCTCATGGGGATGGAGCCCTCGTGAGTAGGATTAGTGACCTCATGAAAGAGACCCCACAGAGCCCCCCTAGCCCCTTCGGTCATGTGAGGACACAACAAGAAGATGGCCATCCGTGACCAGGAAACGAGTTGTGACCAGACACCAAATCTGCTGATACCTCCATCCCGAGACTTCCCAGCCTCCAGAGCCGTGAGAGATGAAGACAGCATGGACCCGGTGGCTTCATCACCAGGATGAGAGGGAGGGTGTGGCTCCCAGGACCCGCAGGGCAGAGCTGCGTGGAGAGGACTATCTGCCCGGAGCCATAGGCCCCTCGGGGGCATGCGCTGACCTCTGTCCCCACCTTCCACGAGCAGAGCACCGCAGTGGGCAGGGAGCACGGGAGCCCTTGACCGGTCCCCACTGTCAGCCTCTCCAAAGAGGTGCGTGTGGATCTGGGGGCCGAGAGAGTGTATTCCAGCCGTTCAAGCCAGGAGGTGTCCAGGGCTGCTCGCTACCTGAAGGGGGAGCCTGTTTTCTGCTTCCAAACACTGGAGCACCTTCTTAGTTCTAGGGTCCTGGAGGTCCAAAGGCTGACACAATGGTCAGCAAACTACAGCTTGAGGCGCAAATCTGGCCCACCCCCTGTTTCTATAAATAAAGTTTTATTTGGAACTCAACCAAGCTCATTCCTTTACATCTTGTCTATGGCTGCTTTCATACCACAATGGCAGAGTCAAGTGGGAGTGATAGAGTGTAGGAGGCCATTCTGCGTGGCGTGGGCCCAGCTCCCACTCAGAGATGCACAGGACCCATGCCCACAGATAGGTTTTCCCATGGGGAATCAGGCCTGCAATGTACCTAGGCCGCTATGAGTCTTGCTTTTTGCTAAAACTCCCTCACCCTGAATTGAGGACATTTACTGCAAAGTAACTTCCTAAAATCCAAGTTAAACTTTTCAAGAATGAGTGTAATCAATTCTTCAACCACTTTTGCCTTTTCATTTGCAAATATCCCTCTTTCTGTGATGTGATGAGCAGCATTGGCTCCGTGTTTTCTGTAAAAGGTAACCACCTAGAGCGAACCTGTGCACAGTAAATGAGGACCATCATGAAATGGGTGGAGAAACCCAATAAAGACCTGTCATGGCGGAGGCCAAGAATTTTGCTCCCCTTGAGAGAAAAGCCATGCTGTCCCTTTTCCTCCACCGGACTCGGTAGTCTGTGTGAATGTCTCATTTCATCCATAATGACACGGACACTGTAGGCCGGTGTCTGCATCAACAGAGACCCGTGGCCCTCAACACATAAAATATTGGCGACCCAGCCCTTCACGGAAAACAAAAAAAGTCAACCCCTGGTCTGGTGGGAAAAAAAACAGTAAAATAAGTTGAAACTCTTTTGGAAGCCAGGGGTGGGTAGAAATTAAACGTCCCTATTTTTAAAGGTAAGTCTGTGATGGGTGACTAATAAATACTCAGTGTCCTGATGAACCAGAGCAGAGCAGCGAGCCCCCGCGGGACCCTGTCTCCCGGGAGAGAGCGGGCACCCGCAGGGCAGAGCTTCTGCCTGAAGAGGCCAGCAGGAAACGGCCGCACGAGCAAGGCCCGTGTGATCCCGCCATCCATGTGTGCGTGCACAGAGACAGCCCTGGTGCTCGGCCGCAAGCGTGAGAGAGCCCCCGAAGCACGAGACGCCTCCTGAATGCACAGCCAACTTGTTCTTGCCACGAGGAGCCCCATTCAGAGGCAGAAAGGAGAAACGGGGTTGCCGGACACTGGGGAACGGCGGGAGCTGTCCCATGGGTATATGAAGTTTCAGTTTTGCAAGATGACAGAGCTCTGGAGAGGGAAGGGGCTGACGGCCACATGGCACTGTGAGTGTACCTCACGTCCCGAAGCTGTACACTTCATTTTTTTTTAAAGAGAGATAATGGAGAGGGAAGATTTTATGAAGTCCGCCACAGAGAGAGGAGTGCCTTCTCGCTCATGGCTGTCGGGCTTTGCTGCCACCCGCAGAAGACTCTTGAACCCTGAGCCCTTTGCTCCCTGCAGCTGTCAAGTGGCCCCCCACCCCAGCTCATCCATCACTCGGTCCCTGCCCTCACCTGTCGCCCAAGGCCCCCCCAGGCACCACGCTCCTCTATCAGCTATGCCGATACCACCACCCTCTAGCCCACCTTCCCCAGCCCACCAGCCCTCCTCCAGCACCAGGCTTGTCTGGGAGCTGTCTTTCTGGTCCACCTGCCTCTCCTCCCTCACCTCCAGGACCCTCACGGCTGCCCTTCCTGATCACCTTCCAACTGAGCAAGACACGGGAGCCAGAACTGCAGCAGGTGCCCTGGTGACAGAGATGGGACCACCCTGCTTGGAGCTGATGGCCCTGTCCCATCTCTGGGGTTCTAAGACGGAGCTTCTGGAACAACGAACCTGTACACCAGCCACCTGGTGGTGTCTTGTAAAATGCGGAGCCCGGATCGGGAGATCCAGCTGGGAGCCAGGACTCTGCATGTCCGCCCACCTCCCAGGTAGAGTGGGTGCTGCCGGTCCAGGGCCCACAGTTCAAGGAGCCACACCTAAGACACCTCCCAGTCCCCCCTTGGATGCCCGACCTCAGGAGGATGTCAGAGGACTCTGAGGAGGACCTTGGATGGTGTGTGGGATCTCGCCTGCAAACTTTGGGGGGAGGACTGCAATCAATACGACTTGAATGCAATTAGAATGTGGCGTGTGGTCTTCAATCAAGCATGACCTTGACCACCACAAAGAAAGGTGGATATCTGAGTGAAATTGAACAAGTTCTCTTCTTACAAAAGTAACTGAGAGGGAAAGGCCCAGCCTTCATTACAGAAGAAACCCAAACAACGTAAGTTGATATGTCCCCCACCAGGAGGCGGAGACAAACGCCCTTCTCCCTCCTCCCAAAATAAATAAAAGAGTATGAAGGGAGGGAAATGGTAGCTTTCAAGTGAAGAAAGCTGGCAAACACCACCTTGACCCAGCGATCAAGGTCACCACCACCTGCGAGGCCAGGTGACCCCGCGCTGAGAAAGGCCCTTCCCTTCTGTGGCCTCCTTCCCAGAAGACCCCTCCCCCCGGTCTCGTCATGAGAAAAACATCAGACAAGCCCCAGTTCAGAGACACCCTACAAAACACGGACCAGTCCTCCTCAGATCGGTCAAGGTCATAAGCCAGCGAGGGAAGACCGAGCCACTCAGAGACTGAGAGAGAGACGTGAGGAGTAGATGCAACGTGTGACCCGAGACGAGACAGGGAAGCAAAGGCAGAAACACGATCGCACAAAAGGTGGTGAAATCTACAGTCCACGTGAAGTCTCGTTGATACTTACGTACCAAGGTGGCTTCTTAGTTTCAGTGAAGGTTCCCTGGCATTGGAAGATGTTAGCATTCGGGAGGAGGGTCTATGGGAACTCTCCGTATTATCTTCGCCACTGCTGTGTACATCTAAAATGATTCCAGCCTCTAAAGTCCTTTTTTCAAGAAAGCAGTTAGCCCCTGACACTGTAGGCAGGAGGATGACTTGGAACCGGGTCGCACCAAGGGGCGGGGGAATGGGGGTGTCTGCCTGCAAAGGCAGAAAGCGGTCATTTTAAAAGCAACGTTGATTCACATTTCACTATTTCCTGCCAGCTCTCCAAAGCACCCTTGTGCCCCTCAGTGGCGTCCTGGGGGCGCTGAGGAGAGGGGTACAGTGGGCATGGATGCCCAGACCCACAGGAAGAAGACACATTGACTGTAGGGAATTTTAAAACAAGAGTGAGACACCATGAACATCGGCAGGGAGGGGCTCTCCTTCCTGCCCACTAAGTTTACTCACCAGCGAGCTTTCTCGACTTGCAGTTTTCTCTGGGGTTTTGCAGGGAGTCAATGGGTGTATTGTATTATGCAGGCAGGTGTGAACCCCCCCAGCCCACACCAACAGCTGAGCTCAGGCCTGAGAAAGCCCCAAGGTCCCTCCGAGGTTACCCTGGTCCCATCCCCACGCAGACCCCTGCACACAGCACCCCGTCCGGCAGATGATGACTCCAGCATCTTGGAGACAAATGTGGTGAAACGCCTCCGGGAGCCCAGCTGAGGGTCTAGCTCAGGGCGCGGGGACCGGCGAGGAGGCTGCACATGGCACGGCATCACCGAACGGAGGTCGCGGCCAGGGCTCTGGGGACGGCACAACCTGCTCAGGACCCGAGTCCTGCTGACAGCGGCACCAGAAGAGGCAGCCTTGGAGCGCTTGGGGTGGGGCCACCTGACAGGAGGCTGGATCTAACCACCTGTGTCTCGGGGCCCCCGCCGTGGCTGTGTTGCGTGGGAGCGAGCAGTCCGTGGAGGGTGATCATCCAGCCAGGCACATTCCTGGCCCGCAGACCCTGGGGGTTTAATTGAGGGACCGCCCCTGGGAGCAGGCTCGGAGCCTTCCCCCGAGATGCAGATCACCCAGCTCAGCAGCCTCCGCATCAAATGCTGGGTCCCGAGCCCTGGAATGTTCAGCCAGGGGGCCTTCAGTCTACCGTGTGGGTGAGCAAGGCCTCATGAATGGGGGGGACCAGTGCCTTCTGTAGTGTGCGCCCCCTAAATCAGTGCTTTTAAACCCTCAGCGTCATTAGTGGTGAAGAGCCTGGGCTCTAGAGCCAGCCTGCCAGGGTTCAAATCCCAGGCCCACCAATTACCTGCTGTGTGACCCAGAGCAGTCACTGAACCTCTCTGTGCCTCCGCCCCACCTTTGAAGACATGGGGTTGCTGCTGGAGCCTCCTCGGAGTTACCGCGAAGATGGGCTGAGCCCGCATGTCCAAAGTCCTCGGAACAGCTGCCAGGAGCCAGGCCCTGTACTTACACGTTCTGACGCTCTTTTCATGTTTAAGAATATCAGAATAAGGGAAGACATTCAAAGTAAAGTCCTCCCAACCCCCCACCTATCCTGTTTCACCAAAATAAACGATATGAAGAGCCCCTTATATTCTTCCAGCAAAAAAAAAAAACAAAAAAACTACTTCATAATACACCCTCCCAGGACTGCAACAGTTTGTTAATCCCCAAGTCTTGGAAACACAAACTCGCACAAGGCTGTGGGCAGGGTGCGCAGCGGCATCGCCTGTGCGTGGGTCTCTTCCCTCCGGCCCTGGGACTGGAGCCCTGAGAGGCGCGGCTGCAGGAGGCTGGTGGCGGCAGTGTGAATCGCTAGAAACCTTTTGGAAAGCAACCTGATACAATCTACTAAAATGTCAAAATTACGTGGTCTTCAGCCCACGTCTGGAACTGTCCCCCTAGCCAAACAGAAGGGACACGGACAAGGGTTTGGACTGTGGCACATTTTGTGATATTGGAAACCGTGGCACCACCCATATGTTCATCCTCGAAGAGAGGGCTGGGTAAGGACGATGCAGCTGCCACAGGGAATAGTATGCAGCTCTTACACAGAGGGGGGTGCACCCCTGGATTGTAACTTGAACAGATGTCAGGACATGTTAGTAAACAGTGGACATCATAGGATAGTGAATTTGATGGGACCCAGAATTTGCAAGAGGGGAGAAGTCCCACGTGTGTCCCTTTGTGACGTGGGTGAAGGAGAAGGGTGGGGCAAGCCGCACATCCGATGATTGCAGCCTGTTAGCGGAGGGTGATGGGAGGGTCCACCCCCCTGTGTTTCTTATTTTCTCTTATTTCACAGCCACTATCCAGTGTCACAAGTACAGAAACCAACACCCCTAAAAGCTGCTGGTTGAAAGAGGAGAGTGGGAGGGGTCTCATCGGCCTCCCCTCTGCCCCCAGGGGGTTCTCCCAGACCAGATCGTGGATTGCAGAGCGCCCCACCCGCCCCCCCCCACCCCTGGCCTTCCCAGCAGCCCTCCTGGGCTGTCTCACGTTGACAGGGCCCCTGCCGCCCAGCCCATGCGCTCGCTGCAGGCCTGCTGCCCCGGCCCTGACCCCAGCTCTCCGAGGGGTTGAAAGGCCACTGTGAGATAACCCAGCTCCGCGCTCCCACCCCGCAGAAGGTCAGCAAAAAAGCCTCGATGCAGAGGAAGCCTCTAGAGACCCCCTCGAGGGTCTCTTCAGAGTCTCCTGTGACAATGGCCACAGGGTACTGAGCGCTTCTTGCGTGCCAGGCTCTGGGCTGGGCCCCTCCGTGCTTTACCGAGGCCGGGCCGCACGGCAGAGCTCAGTGAGGAGCAGGGGCTCTGAGGCAAGGAGCCCGATATCCCTGGGCCTTGGTTTGCTCCTCCGTGAAATGGGGGTGATGACAGTGTCTTCCTTCCTTGCAGAGTTGTTGAGACGATTCAATGATTCTATGTTGTGTGTACAAAATGACATGTATGAGTAGAAGAAGTATTCATATGTCTCTTACCTACACATCCTGTGATCTAAATCCTCCTGGCTACATATTCTCTGTTCTAGATAGACTCCCTCATCTGCATGTGCATGAATATTAATTACAGATAATAGGCAGGCGGATAGCTAGATCAGAACACAGCCGGTATTTACCAAGCACTTGCTCCTATAATTTGTCTTGAGAACGGTACCTAAGAGCCCTGCCATGGAACTCATCAACCGGACCTGGTTTCTAATCCTGTTTCTGTGCATAATAATTGAGTCTCTCGAGATGATGGACAGGAGGAGGCGGGGAAAGTGTTCCCTGTTGCTGCCCCTTGGAGAGCTGGTGTCAGATGGGGCACGCCCCTGAAAGTTAGGAGCCACTTGGATGAGTTTCTCCAAGGAGAGAGGCCCGGCTGGGCCGGAGGTTGGAGGGAGGTCCTCCTTGCAGGGTTGGTCCTTGGTCTTCTGAGGGGACGGTGAGGCACCGGCTTGTTCTGCTGCAGAACAGAAGGGGCGCCCTGCGCCTGCACCCTGCATTCTGGGTGGTCCGTGCCAACAGCTGCTGCTGGGGCGTGTGCTCTGGTGGCCCCATCGGGACCTGCTCAGCCAGTGACACTGGGATGTGTGCTGGGGGTGGGGCGGGGGGACCCACTCCTAGCCCTAGAGACAGCTCACTGTCCCTTCTGACCTCCTGTCAAAGGTTGAGCCTAACTCATCTACCCGAGTTTCCTGGAAAATGGGGACATGAGCAGACCAGGACCTCAGAATAATAAAAACAACACAATTGTGTATGCGTGGTTAAAACGTGACAATCCAATCAACTGAGACCCTTGGCTAGGTCCCCATTCTTCAGGAAGAGAGCAGCAAAATTGATAACACGAAAAGCTGTCACTTACTGAGTGCCCAGCAGGCACCAAGCTAAGAAAGCACTTTTCTTGCAAGGTGGCTGTGACATGGGATGGCTGGGTCGAAGGGCCGCTGTCCCCTTCTCAGGTGGGGACACGGAGGTGCAGGGAGGTCCCGTCACTGGTCCAAAGCCTCAGAGAGCTTGGAGCAGCAGAGCTGGGATGCAGACCAGGGACTTCTCTGGTTCCAAATGCCTCTCTCCCCTGGAAAGGGCTGCGTCCGCTCGAAGGGTGCGGAGGACCCCTGGTGGCCACGTGTGGCCAGCCTGAGAGCAGTTTCCACAGAAGTCTCGCTGAGAGCCAGTGGGGAAGTTGGCAGGAGGGGTCCCCGCCCCCCACCAACCCCCCTGCCCCGCCTCTGTGGGGAGGGAAAGGGAGACTCTCCTGAAAGCCACTGAATTATTTCATCTCAGCATCGGTAAGAGGGTGACAAATGAGAAACAACCCCAATGCGCAACAACAAGAGATCGGTTAAACCGATTCATTTATATAATGCAACGCAAGAGGCGGCGTCCGCGGGTGTCACAGAGCAGTGAGTAATTTGGAAAGAAAATGTTCAAAAGGTCCGTGGCGAGGCGGGCTGGAAGCAATCATGTGTGACAGATCCATCTTGTAAAAGAATGATCCGGGCGCCACATCCTCTCGGTCATCTGTTAAATACACGTCGCATGCTGGTACCTGCACGGTAAGATTAATTATCGGCAATTAAAAATATACATATTCTTTCTTCTTATTTGTATTCTCTGAATTTGATGAACCTAACTGCTTTATTTTCCCCTCTGTTCATCCAGAGGGCTGTCCTGTAAGAAAGATGACAAGTTCTCATCACACTCGGAGAGAAGCCAGTCCTCCCGCCGTGGGGCCTCGGTCCACCCACCTGTAAGGGAGGCTCACCTGCATGACCTTCCAGTGACCCTATCGTGCTCCACCCCTGGGCCTACTGCTCCCGTTTTGGAATGTTCTAGACGTTGGGGCGCACCCACAGAGCTCTTCTGGTGGGGGAGGAGGGTCGTGTCGCCCACAGCCCATGTCAGCCCCTTGGCCCCGCCCCCCAGGAAGGTGGGGTGGCCGGTTCTGCCCATTGGACAGAAGGGCAAGTCGCGGGTGTATGTGTTTCCAGTTCCCCAAACTCCGTTCATAAGCTGCTGCTAAAAATCCCCCGAGCTCCCAAAGCTTTGCAGCCCCTGTTGGACGTGTACAGACATGGCGGTGGGAGGACACCCCGTCAGGGGTTTCGGTCCGTTCTCTGACCCGGGGCAGGGGCTGCCCACGTGACAAGGATGTCACTCTCATGGACAGGGCGTGCCTCCAAGTTGCTTTCTGCTGAGCAGGGCAACCACTTGCACCTGGAATCCTTCCTAACGTGAGGTGGCGTGGGGGCAGGGCGGGGGAGGGGCAGGGCGGGGGGGGGGCGGGGCAGGACTGCACTGGCTGTGAGCCGGTGAGGACCGGTCCTTCCCCAAGCCTGTCCTTACGGAGGGAGGGACGATGGTGGGTGTGGAGAATGAGGTCAAGGTGAAGTCTGGGGAAGGGGCGGGACATGCGAAGGCACCTAGGAGAAACACCTGTACGCATGTTAGAACGTCCCCTTGCGGAACGGTGTCACACCCACTGCCTGGCACTGGGTGGGTGTCCTGCGGGTGTTCACAGGAATCCAGCCGGCCTCAGGCTCCACCAACCCCATCCTCGGGCTTGGGGCCAGTCTGCCCCTCTAGCCAGGAAGCACCCCTCCCCCACCCCCCAGCTCTGGGATCTTCCTCTCCCCTGAAGGATCGGCCTTCCCAGATCAGTGGGTAGGCTTTCGGCTGCTCTAGTCTGCCTCCTCCTCCTGCAGAGCATTTTTAAAATCCATCCATCAGCTGTCATCTCCTAGGACCTGAGGAGCTGGGGTAAAGGTTGTGCGTGGGTGTTAGAAGCTTGGCCCTGACCCTGGCTCTGCCACTTGCTGTTTGAGAGAGCGTGGGCACTTCCCTCTCCTCGTCTTACCTGGGAAGAAGCGGAGGCTCAGAGAGGGGCAGTAACTCACCCAAGGTCACACAGCAGCTAAGTGGCAGAATAGAGGTTAGAACCCAGGTCTGCCTAGATTCTGCCTAGCCCACTCCGCAGCCTCCGCTGAGCACCTTAACCCCGGACCGCCCCTTAAATGTAAAAAGGGAGCATTTCCCGTTATGTTGGGCTAGGGGGGTGGCAGAGCCCAGGCATAATTTCAGAGGTACAGGGGAGTCCTGGTCCTAACCCCTCCCCAGCCTCCACCAACATTTGCCCCTGGCAGTGAGCCCCTGGACATGCAAAGGCTGCTGTGTGGACCTCTGGGGAGAGTCCTAGGCCCCAGCCGAGCCATGCCAAACCCCAATCCAGATGTCACCCAGATCCCGGGGGGCTCCTGTGCACTGGCGAGAGACTCCACAGATGGCAGCTGTAATCCTTTACCCTCCCCCACACCTCTGGCATCTCATAGAGATGGATGGTCTCCTGACTTCTCTGTGGGGTGGGGATGGGGGACTATGGGGCATCCCTAAACTAGATATTATTATTATTATTATTACTATTATTATTATTATTATTATTATTATTGGGCCAGCCTCTCACCTTATGCACCTAACATTTATTGAGCACTTACTGTGTCCAGGGCACTGTGCTCAGGGCTCTGGGTGCCTCACGTCACATGCCCTGGCCCTCTAAAGAAGGGGGCCTTCTTGTCCTCATTCCCTGATGAGGAAATCGAGGCACATGTACTGTATTTAGTAGCTGGTCCACATACCACACAGGCATCAGCGAAGCCAGGACTCAAGATCACACGCTTTCTAGCGCCCGGTCCCTGGTGCTGGCGTCACCACGTTACCTCCTGAGCACACCTGGGTGTTCGGAGCCAGCAGGTGTGGCTCCCCACGTGTGATCTGTGGGCCGGCAGCAACAGCAGCAGCACCTGAGAACTTGCTAGAAGTGTATATTCTTAGGCCCCCATTCTAGGCCCTCTGAATCAGAAACACTGGGGGTGGGGGCCAGCTGGGATAGGAACCCGGAGGCCCCTGCTGCAACTTCCCACACATCTCACAGTGCCCCACGGCTGGCTCTGCTTCCCTCTGAACCTGGCGCCTGGAATGAGCGCTAGCACAGGAATTCCGAACACGGGGACCCCAAGGGGGCCCCCCAGGTCCCCGGCACTGCAGGCAAACGCTCGTGGGCATGTGTCCATGAGATGCTGATCCATGAAGAGGCCCCTGACTTTTTTATTCGAGACCGGAAGGGACCCCAGATCCCCTCCGCCCCCAGCCAGGTTTGAGATCAGCACACTTCTCTGCTTCGGAACTGTGGGCGTCAGGGGCTGGATGATGCTCTGGGGTGGGGGCCTTCCTGTGCACGGAAGGGTGTTCCGCAGCCTCCCTGGCCTCCACCCACTTAACACCAGTCATCGTTTCCAACGCCACTGTGACAAATGGCCGCATGTTTCACAGCTTAAACAACACAGGTGTATTCTCCATGGCTCTGCAGACCCGAAGTCCGACCCGTGTCTCACTGGCTGAGGTTGAGGTGTGGGCAGGGCTGCGCTTGCTTCTGGAAGTTCAAGGGGAGTCCGCTGTCTTGCCCTTTCTTCTTTTAGAGGTCGCCCGAGGTCCTTGGTTCTCGGCCACTTCCTCCATCTTCACAGCCACCCACACAGCACATGCCTGGCTCTTGGCCCAGGGTCATGGGTCCTCTGACCTTCTCCCCACTTAGGGACCTTGTGCTCCCACTTGCCCCCCCCCGGGCCCGCCCCAGATCATCCAGAACAATCTCCCTATTTTGAGGTAAACCAACTAGGAACCTTAATTCCATCTGCCACCTTCCTTCCCGTTTGACATGTGACAACACAGGTCTCCCGGTGTCTGGGGATCAAGAGACGGGCATCTTGGGTGAGGGACATTATTCTGCTTCTACTCGGTTAGTTCCCCGCCTCCTGAGTCGTGACAGCCAGATATGTCCTTAGATATGTCAACTGTCCCCAAGGACACTGATGTACTGCATTCTCAAGTATAATAGGGTCCTGTTTCTGGTAGTTGTGCTCTTTAGTGAATTAATTAGAATTCACAGGGTCGGGGGACACATGTCCAGCAAACAGTGAGTGTCAACTCCTAGACCCTTCACACCACCCCCGTGAGGTCAGTGACACCAAAGAAGCAAGTGGCTTTACCAAGCTGAGACTCCACTTTGTCATCTGTACCAAGGGGACCAGAAGACCTATTGCATTTTTTGGACTGTAAGACACACTTTCCTCCCCCAAATTTGGGAGGAAAATGGGGGTGCATCTTATAGCCCGAATGTAGCTTACCTGGCTCGCTGTGGGGGGGGGGCGGTGGAGCAGGGCCCCAGGTGGTTGCAGAGGTAAGCGGGGGGGATGGCATGGGAGGGACCAGATGGGTGAAACAGGAATGAGAGGAAGTTGACTATTGTGTGACTGAGCTGGGTACCACGAGGGGCACGTGCCCAGGCCTACCTGGAACCACACATTCTGGCCGATCTTCCCCTTCTCTGAGCCTCCCTCCCTCCCTCCTCCACCCAGTGCCTTCCGGCAGCGCCTCCCGACAAGCTCCTTTCACTCAGTTCCTGGGCCCAGGGTTGCTTCTGGGGGTGCCCAACCCGGGGATTTGAGTCGTCGACCCATCCTGACTTCAGGGCTGAGGTCAGTCAGGTTCAGGTGTGTGACTTGCTAGTCACGGCAGCTGGTATTAGCAGAGGACAGTGGTCCAGGCTGCATCCGGAGCAGCCCAGGTGGCAACTCTCTCACCTGCAGCAGAGGCGACCCGACTGGCTCCTGTCCCGTCTCCAACAGGCAAAGCACCTGTAGTTCTTGACGTCACAGAACACAGGTCGGAGCTGCCTGAGTCTCAGCTCATGCAGACTCACGGCCTTGACCCTCCTCATCTTGCTCATCTGTGCTGTGCGATGTGTTGTTTAACAATCTCTCTCTCTCTCACTCACTCTCTCTCACTCACTCACTCACTCACTCAAAAGAGAGACTGACCAGCTTGGATCCTGAAGGGTCCAAGCTTCTGATCCAGCAACGACGCCAGGCCGCTCAGCCTGAATCGGCTCCTTCCCCTAGGAGGCGCCAGTGCCCGCTGGTGTGAAATAACTATCTCCCAGACCCCCTTCCCCGCTTTGCCAAGATACACACTTTCCACCTTTCCGCCCAAGCCCGGAGCCCAGCTGTCTCGGAGAGAAGGAGCCGCTCTGTGAGGCCTGCAGGCAGCCCTGCCCAGGGTGGTCCCCTGGCAGGTCCCCGAGCCTGGCCTCAGGCAGCCCTGGCCAGCTGGCCACGCTCCCCGGGGCTCCTGGGCAGCGCATGCGCGGGGACGGCACATCAGGCCCCACTCTGGTCAGCGGTCTGGGTTGTTTTGGAAGAGTCTGATGATGGTTTTCAAAAACCTTATTTTACTTCTGTTCCAAAAACATCCCATAAAATAATCTTGCCGCCAAAGGAAATGCATGCCGGTTGGGGAACGCCCCCGAACAGGCAGCTGGTGGAGGGAGCTTCCCCCTCGCCCTTTGTGCCCAGCGCTGTGAGAAGCTGACAGCAACCTGGGGTTCTGTTCTGTTCTCAGCTTCTAGAGAAGAGCGTTCGCCAGAGCCACTGCAGGGATCTCCAAGTCTCCACATCCTGGGAAGATGCCAGGTCACCCCCTCCCCTTTATAAGACTCTTGGTCGGTAGCCACTCTCCTGTGAATGGAATTTAGCAGCAACCTGTTGTCATCTCTCGCTGTCATCTTCCCCACCACTGTATCTCTTCTCGCTGTGACCTTTCTGCTATGGCCACCACCAGGGTCACAGCCACATCCTCTCTCTCTCCCCCGGATGCCCACACAGGCTCCTTCCTGGCCCCCCCTGCCTCCATCCCGCCCCCTGCAGGTCACTCTCCTCAAAACAGCCAGAGGCGGCTCTTAAAAGTCAGCTCCTCTGCAAATCCTCCTGCGGACCGAACAAAGGTTCTTTTGTGAAAAAGAGAGGAAAGACACTCAACAAAGGAACACCGGAAGGGAACTCGCTCAGGCTGAACACAAGGAACCCCCGGCAAGCAGCAGCCCGCACGACGAGGGACTGAAAGCCTTCCCCCAAAGATCGGGGCCCAGGCGAGGATGGCCACTCTCACCGCCTCCATTCAACAGCGTCCCCGAGGTCCCAGCCCCAAGATTGGGCAAGAAGAAGACAAGGAGAGGCAACCAAGTTAGAAAGGAAGAAGTACCACTGACTCTCCTTGCAGATCCTGCGGTCTCCTGGGGCACACAGACGGCGAAGTCCTGATTTGTAGCCTTTGCCGACTTCAGTGGCTGATTTTATGACATCAGCTTGCTGCCCCTGTGCCGGATCGGCCCCAGGAGTTACGGTTCCAGAAACCAACCCCCAGGATGATCCTTCCTCTGAAAGCCCTTCTCTGACTTCCCCCAGCACAGCGTCTGGCACATTTGGGGGGGGGCGGCGGTGCAAGCAAGGTCTCGGTGACTTCTCGTTGCTGTAAGTTAAAGCCGAACATCTTCCCTGTAGCCTCCGAGGCTGTGTGTGATTGGGGCCCAGTCTGTCCACTTTCCCACCTTCTTGCTCCAGTCCCCTCTCCCTCCCTGCACTCAGGCACAACACACTCCCTTCTGTTCCTCCAGTGACCCAACCCCCTCAGGGCCTTTGCACGTGCTGCGCCCTGCCCCAGAGCGCTGCCTTCACTTGGGTAGATGGAGATTATTTCGGTGGCCACAACGGGTGGGAAGCTACCAGCATCCAGTGAGTAACAGTGTCCCAGGATTCTTCTCAACATCTTACAGTGCCCAGGACAGCCGCCCCGCCCCTCACCCCCCCCAACCCCCGCCAACAAAGAAGTATCCAGCCCCGAATGTGCACAGTGCCAAGATGGAGAGACTCTGGCTGCATTTCGGAGCGCCTGCCCCGATCGCCTTAGTCACTGAAGGAGGTTTTCCCTGTCACTCCTCCTCCTATCGTTTAAGCCCAGTTTAGACCAGACCCACCACAGGCGTCCCAGGGTCCTCGAGGAGACACCCGGGAGCTCAGAACAAACCCCATCGCCCCGCTGTGTCAGGATCGCAGAAGCAGGAACTCACACACGAGAGTTCCACGCGAGTGATTTATTAAGGAAGCGCTCCAGAGAGACGAGAAGGCGCTGAAGTGAGGCAGAGGAGGAACAGGGAGAGCCCGGGCAGGGGGAGGTTTCAGCCGAGACTCAGCTCCGCCTGACCCTGCGGGCACCCGGGCGTGTAAGTTACAGCTCAGGGCCTGGCCCGGCGGACTGCAGGCAAAGCAGCTGGGCCTTCACACCCCTGTGCGGGTCACTCCAGGGCGGCACCAGGGCGTATTCTGTGCCCGAACCCCATCGACCCTCCAGGCCGGCAGGCAGAGCCACCGGGCGCTGGGAGCGGCCGCCCAGAACAGCCACAGGTGTAGCGACCAGGAGCTGACGCTCCCGGAAGCCAGAGAATGTTCGCACGGATACACGTGGGGGATCCGGATGGCCGACTGACCACGGCAATCTGCGGAAAACCTGGGCGATCCGGTGAAAAGGAGCGGCCCCGTGCGACGGTCTCTGCTCTGCAAAGTGGCAGGTGCTTGTCGACGAGGCCCTCTTTCCCCGGGGCCAGCGGAAGGGGATGAGCACCGCCCGTGACCCGGGAGCTGGGACACACCCGCGGGCACCGTCAGCGCCAAACCCCTGCCCAGGGTCTTTGCCGCTCACGCCCCTCCCATCGTAAAAGGTTATAGACTCCGCGCCCTCCTCGTGATTTACGTTTCTACAAAGGTTGCTCATAAAAAGCACATCTGTATGTCAAATCCACTTGACTTAATCCGCTCAGGGAGGCTTCTTCGCTCCCGCGTGAAACCGCTCTGCCTCTTGGAGCCGTTAACCATCTCCAGGACGTCTCCTCGGCCGTGGGCGGGACGCCTGAGGATTCCCTGGAAGTGGTTTCCGAAACTCGACGTGGACATGAGTGTTTATAGCGAAGACACGTTGGTATCCAGGGGGCCCGGGACCCAAAACACCTCCGAAGGTGGAAGACAGAAGTTCCCCTTTTTGCAGCACTCCATTTCCTCCTTTACGACGTTGATGCGTTTGCTTAGGCTGCTGGGTAGCCAAGTGCCACAAAGCGGGTAACTTATGTAACAAATTTGCTCTTCCGGCTCTGGAGACCGGAAGCCCCGGATCAAGGTTGGCAGGAGCGGTTCCTCCCGAGGAGGCCGGGAGGGAGGCTGTTCGCGCCCTGCTGGTCCCCGGCTTCGGGAGGTTTGCCGACTGTCTCCGGCGTTTCCCCCGACCTCTGCCTGCACCTTCACACGGCGTCCTGTTCTCCCCGTGTGCCATTCTGTACCCAAAGCTCCTCTTTTTAGGAGGATACCAGTCGCATTGGCCGAGGGGCTGCCCTATTCCAGTGTGACCTCACTTCAATGACATCTGCAACGACCCTGTTCCCAAATAAGGTCACATGCGGATCTGCTAGTGGTTGGGCTTCAAGATACAAATATTTGGGAAAGTCAATTTTAGAACGTTTTAACGTAGGGCGGCACCATCTTGTGTTGTCAGGGGTGCTGTCCCCCCCCCCAGGGGTAGGGGTTGGGAAGGGGAGAGGAATGATGCGGGTGGGGGGTGACTAGTTGGCTGTGGCGACAGCGGGCCAGCCCCAGCCCACTGCCTCTGAGAAGCCCTCCTAGTGGCCTCCAATGCCCGCTTGAGCCCTGCCACTTGAGCCCTTACCCCTGCCACTTGTGCGGGGACCAGATCACCAATGCACAACCTAGAAGTGGGTGGGAGTTAAGTCACTGGGTGGCCTTGACCATGGGGGCATGGAAGGCAACAGAGAAGCCTCCCTTCCCTCTGCTCCCTGAGCAGAGGCCTCTGTGACGCGTTTCCTACGGCTCCCGAGGTCCTGCAGGGCTCACTCCAGTTGCCAAGAAAGTAACGTGTCTGTGTCAGCTTCTTCCTGGTCCCTCACTCTCACCCCCCAGGGGCACCTGTCTGCACATGAGCCCTCGCCTCGGCTCTGCTTCCAGAGCTGAGCTAAGATAATTCTGCAGGCGAAGACCACAGGGAAACAGGCGTGGCCTTCTCCCCAGCGCCATCAGCACGTCCCTCGTGTGGGCCGACGAAGGTCTGGGGAGAGAGAGTCGGGAGGGTGACGGGAGAGAGGTGCTGGGGCAGCAAGTCCCCGAGGACGAGCCACTAGCCGCTGCTTGTCAGGAGCTCAGGGGCATCTGTAGACGCTCCTGCACCGCCAAACAGCCCCATTTCCCAAAAACTCAGGGATGGGACACACCGTTGTTGGTAAGCTTGCTTCCCTACCACCCCATTTTTTCCAAAAATTAAAAAACGCTCTCCCTACCCACCCACCCACCCACCCACTCCCGCCCATCGTTCCTAAAACAGCAAGGGCTCAAAGCTTTTGAAAAACCTCCCCTGCCAACAGATAACTTCCGGCAAGGCCTTCAGACGGCTGCACCTCTGTTTTCTCATCTGTAAAGTGGGTTCACAACAGTGCTGGCCTCAGGGTGTCTTTGCAAAGTTTACAGGAGGTCAGTCTCCCAAGGCTGCTTCCTGCCTGCCCTCCTTCCCCGGAAGCACCCAACAAACACAAACAAAGCCAGCGGTTTCCATGGAACTGCGTGGGGGAGGGGGCTGGTGACCGGAAGGAGTGTGAAGACTTTGGTGGGGATGGGGGGGGGGGGGAAGGGCTGAGAACCTACTGCTTCCCCATCTGGCTGTGTTCAGTTTGTGAGAAACCAGTGTGCTGATGACGTGCCTCCCCCTGTATGTGTGTTATACTTGAATAAGAAATTTGAAGGCCAAAAAATAAAATAAAGTCACCTGTCGCTGCTGGTGGTGGCAGCACGGCACCCCCAGGCTGTGGGAAAGTGGAAGAATCATTGGCCGCAGGGAAACGCCCAGTAAGCGGTGGCCCAAACCTTCCCGGGCACCTCTCAGGTGGGTGAATACTGGGCTGGCTGCTGGTTGCGTGCCCCCCACCCCCATCTCCAGACCTCAGTTTCTCTACGTGACCTTCGCCTGATTCCACCATCTTGTCACGATTCTCCATTTTACTCGTGGGGAAACTGAGGCCCCCAACAGCGCATTACGAATTAGGAGGCTCCAGAGCTGGCTCTAAGAGTAAGAATGGCCCCAACAGCACAGTGACACCAGCTGGCGCGTGTGACCGCTCCCTGGGATCCAGGCACTGTTCTAGAATGTTCATTGCTTGGCTCGTTCCAGCCGCACTTTATCATTCCCATTTCACAGAGGAGGAAGCGAAGGCGCAGCGAGGCGAAGTCCACAGAAGAGAAGCTCCCGCTCTTACCCACCCCGTAGCGCCGGGCCCCTGCAGCTGGGTGGGTTGCTCCCAGCTCCCACCCTCCCAACCCCTGTCTTTCCCCTCCCCCACCCCAGCATTTAGCCGGGCTGGGTCCTTGCCAAGTCTCAGCTGTCACAGCGTTCCCACCTTTGATCACCAGTCAGCGTTCTTGAAGTGCCGAGTCTCCCAGATGTTGGGCTGATCAAAGGCAGCTGTTGCCCGGACCCTCCCCAGAGCACAAGATTAGAGACGCAGGCAGGAGAGGGGCGGGCGGTGGGCGGGGCGGACGCCTGGCGGGCGGAGCCGCTCAGCCGGGGGGCGGGGCCAGGCTGGGCGAGGGCGGAGCCTGCTGGCCAGGGGTCCCCAGGCCCTGTCGCCGCAGGTTGAAGCAGGATCAGGTTCCACCAGCGCTGGGCAGAGAAACCGACGATGCTTGGGACCGATAGCTACGCCATGGGCTTAACTTCGGAAATGCTGGCGCTGGCTGCAGGGACCCTCCAAACCGGCTCAGAAGCAAAATCTCAGAGAAGAAACTCCAGGTTGTCAGTATCTTTAGAAATGACCGTGATTCTGTTCAGAGACGTGACTCCCACCATTGACTCCATTTTTTCCTGGCACGTCGCCAAGAGCTGAATGTTATACTTACAATTAATTTAAAAATCACAGGGGAAACAGCGTGTACACACAGTCTTGTGGGAGGTTTTGGGTTTGTTTGTTGTTTTTCAGCACAGTTATACGAACAGGGGGAAAAAAACTGGAAGTCAGGCACCGGAGAACCTACGGCGGTCGGATCTGAACGGAGAGAAAGCCCTCCCTTTCGCGTTCTGTCTCATCCATGGACCCGACAGAACTTACGGGCATGTTCCCAAATAACAGTGCCTGAGATTATGCTACTTTTTTAATAATTTTTTTTAATTTAACCAAAATAGTAATTCTCTAAAACACATTAACTATAAAGGATAGATGATAGAGATTAGATAGATGGATAGATAGAGACACATATAAGGCTAAAAAATGAGTAGAAATACACAAGGAGCCCCAGCACCTGCTACTTGATTGGCAGGTGGCTAGCCCCTCCCCCCCCCACGTCTCGGTTACCTTCTCCCCTGGGAGAGATTGAGGCCTACAGTGTGCTAGAATGGCTCCCGTTCCCACCCTCAGAATCCCCAAGATGACAGACTCTCACTGGAGCTGAGGTGAAGGCAGCTCCCCTGTTCTGACAGTGCGCCCTGCGCCCCGCACTTCAAATGCATTTCCCTCTGGCGCTCTCAAGAAGCAATGCGGTAGATACCACCCCCTGATTCTACCAGCTGCGGAATCCGAGTCACAGACTTGCTGGAGACAGAGAGGCTGGGGGCCGCCTCGCACCAAGCCAATTGTTACATTTTCAGCAGGGATTTCGTGAACCATTTGTTACACACGGCCTTTACGAACAATGAACTTAGGTAAACTCACGTTTAGATAGATTATATGAAGAACCAGGGAGACGCTCGGCTCCCCGCTTTCTCGTTGTCCTCCTGCATTGGGCTCTCACCTGTGCTCCTGGCCGGTGGGGATACCACGTTAGGGGGGGTGCTCCCTTGTGTTTATACAAGTCAGCCAGGGGAGGGGCCTTTACCCCACGGAAGTGGGCAAATGCCTCCCAGCCAAGGGACCGAGTCTTCCAGGTACATAAAGAGATAAAATGCGCCCTGACCACTGTGGCTCAGTGAGTTGGGCGTTGGCCCTGCTAAGCCAAAGGTCACCGGTTCGATTCCCAGTCAGGGCACATGCCTGAGTTGCAGGTACAGTCCCCATATGAGAGGCAACTGATCGATGTTTCTCTCTCACATCCATGTTTTTCTCCCTCTCCTTCTCCCTCCCTTCCCCTCTCTAAATAAATAGTCTTTTTTTAAAGATTTTTAAAAAGATTTTATTTATTTTTAGAGAGGAGAGGGAGAAAGAGAGAGAGAGAGAAACATCAATGTGCGGTTGCTGGGGGCCATGGCCTGCAACCCAGGCATGTGCCCTGACTGGGAATCAAACCTGCAATGCTTTAGTTCGCAGCCTGCACTCAATCCACTGAGCTACGCCAGCCAGGGCTAATAAATACACTCTTTAAAAAAAGAAATAAAATGCAAGTTTCATGGAAGCAGAAATGAGTCATTCTATTGAGAACAAGAAACATGCAAACCGAATGCTTTTCTATGGATGACACTAGAAGCTTTCAACGAGGTCCTGGTCCTCGCCGTATCCCTGACCTCAAGGTGGACGGCGGCTGCCCTGGGCACGCAGCTGAGAAGTAGGTGGTGCTGGGCAGAAGCACGGCCCTTTTTTGAGCGCCTACTGTATGCCGGGGCGTGTGCAGAGCCCTCTAAGAAACTGTTCTCATCGGTCCCCACAACAGGTGTTTGGGCATTCAAATACGTTCAGGGAAACCCACGCACGTCCTGTTTCTGCTTCCCCTAGTCAGGGTCCCTACAGTGCAGGAGCCGCGCCCCCTGGGCTCGGGAGGGTAAACTGACGCCCAGCCAGCAGGTGCCCTGGTTGCTGCTCCTCACCTGGCAGCACCTGTCCTCAGTCCCCGCACGTGCTCTCCCCCGAGACATGAGAGCAGCGATAGAGAAGTCACCGGCAAAGAGCTCACCGGATTCCAGAGCCACATCCTGGTGGCAGCAGCTGACGTCGCACGGGCCTGGGGACTGTGCACAGCCAAGGGGCTCGAAGTTAGGTCAACCGCGTCCCTCCCCCTGCCCAGAATCTGGATGCGGCAGCCCGGACTCCCCATCAAGGTCAAGGCCCAAGATGATCGGACCCACGTAAATGTCTTCAGTTTAACTTTTTGTGGGTCTCTGTGTTGTCCTCGTGACCTCAGAACCCCAAGCCCCCCACCCCGCCCCTCTGCCCTGCACACACAGGATGCTCTTTCCTCTGGAATCCCTCTTCCTCCTCCCCGCCCCCTCCTCCTCCTCCTCCGCCCAGCCTCCACTCTGCTGCCTCCTTTTCACTTTCTCTGGGTTTCTCTTCACGGACCAAACCGGGCAGGTAACGGCCTCCTCTGCGGCCTCCAGGCTCACACGGAAACTGCCGGAGTGAGCAACACTGAACACGTGGAACAAGCAGTGAGGCTGGGGTAGCCACCCATCAACACGGACTTGAACAGAGGGGTTATGTCCAGGAGACAACTGGTCTACCTACGCTGCCGAGCACGGCTGAACATCAACTCTGTGTACCCTCACCATGCTGGGTCACGGGGTCTCTTTCTCCAGCGATAAAACCCCCTTACAGACGTGAGCCGTGCCCCACTGGAGGGTAGAAACCAGGCCCCGTTCTCCCAACCAATCAGTGTTCACTGAGTGCCAGATGGAATTGAGCTTCACTGGTTGCCAGCGCTGTGGTCCTCCGCCCACCTGTAAAATGGGTCCGGAGCAAGGTCTACCTTGTGGTCTGGCTGTGAGGGGGCAGTGACAGAAGGTGCTTAGCTTGATTCCCACAGTCACTCATGACGTGGGAGCTGTTTATTATTATTATTTCGTGGGGGTGGCTTGTACAGGCTGGTTGGCTGAGAGGGGAGCCCTCCCCAGGGAGACAGGAGAGACGGGCCAGGTAGCCCCCGGCTCTGCCTCGGGGGTCCCGGAACCAGAGTGTCCTGGCCCCCTGAGAGCACGAGACCAAAGGGGGGGCCAATCAATCACCAAGACTTTAAAGGCCGCTCGGCTTTCGTACGTCTCGCCCGCCCGATGTTTCTCTTAGCTGCGTGCTAACACCCATTTGTTTGGAGCCCACAGCAAATACGTCTTGGAGGGGACTTTGATCCCTGGCAGCTGCGTACGTGTGAGTGAGGCAGAGTCCCAGGGGCAGGCAGAGCCCCAGGGGCAGGCAGGGCCTGGGAAGCAGGCGGGCTGCACTCGCCTTTCTGAAGCCCCTGGGTGTGGCCCTCCCTCTCCCAAGCCCCACCCCAGCACGCTGCCCTCGGAGGCAGAATCGAGAGCAAAAGCCCATGCTCTGAAGTCACAGAGTCCTGGGTTCACATTGGACTCTCCCCTTTTCCAGCGGTGTGACCTTGGGTGAGTCACTCGACTTCTCTGGGCATAACTTTTCTCATGTGTTCAAAGGGCTTTAGAATAATTCTTGAAGCTGGCAGTTTGAATAGGAATACATAAGATTGTGCAGAAGTAGCACTGGGGGCAAGGTGGGAAGTTAACAAATGTCTGAACGAGCAAACGTCTCAGTTCCGTCTGCAGGAAAGACACCACATCCTTGTCATTAAAAGCACCAGCAGGGTCAGGTGCCAGGTGACGCCACGCTCCTACTGTCCTGCTGTGTGACCCCGGGCGGGTCACTTCCCCTTTGTGAACCTCAGTCTCCTCATCGATAAAATGCAAATCACAATAGCGCCTCCCTAATGGGGACATGAATATGAAACTTGACGAAGGCAGTACTTCAATACGCTTAGCACAGCCCTTGGCACCCACTCAATAGACACGACCCCCGTCACCATCATGAGTGGCAGAGGAGCATTGCCCTCGCCGCAACTGAGCAGATCACTGTCAGGAAAGAGGAACGGCAACAACAACAACAACAAAGAACTCACAGAGCAGGGGAGGCTCTGAGACCACGGCGGGGGCGGGGGGGAAGAGCCCTGCGTGGGGACAGGTGACGCGACGGGTCATGGGGTCATTGAGCGCAACACCTCCTCGGTGTCTCCAGCCTGGAAAGGAGGAAGCCTCCCCCACCCGATGATTCGGACGTGGCGGTGCGCGTGGCCCCCGCTGTGGCAGGTGGAAGAGCCACCTCTTTTCTCCAGCGTTGTCGAGCACGTCCCCCTTTCGCTGCGTGGAGTGCTCCCTCCGGCCAGGCAGCGCGGCACGGAGGTGTTCCTGTCACTTCAGCATCGGGGGCAGCTAGCCAGCCAGGGCAGGCCCTCCCGGGTGGCTCAGAGACAAACACAAGGAAGGACCCCCTGGCAAGTGCCTCTCCATCCCCGTGGCCACCATCCCCTCTCACTGGATGACAATGGCAGCCTCCCAAGGCCTCCTTATTCAGAAAAGACCCAACACCCTTCTCATCTGCTCCATGAATAGGACTCTGAGTTGGTCGGGGGCGGGGGGGGGGTGTGCCAATCTGTGCACCTGAAGGACTACATTTCCCAGCATCCCTTGCAGCTAGAAAGAGCCCTGTGCCTGAGTTCTGGCTAACAGAAGCCGTTGGGAGGATCTCCTGTTGGGAGGCCCTTTAAGAATGTCTGGTTCTGCTGACAAGGATAAAGGCGAGGGAGCAGGAGGAGGCAGGGAGACCCATCAGATCAGGATACAGGGCTGACACCTGGGAAAGGAGGGGGAGGGAAGGACATGGCTCTGAGAACATCTTGGCTAGCCCACCGGAGGCCCCAGAGCAAAGACCACCCATTAGAGGAGCCCCAGAGCGGCGGAAATGGCCCAGCTCCAGGACCCCGCCAGCTTGGTGATCGGTGGGGAGCAGCCTGGGGCGAGTGTAGCCTTAACATGGACCCAGAGGTGCAGGCCCTGCAGCCTGCCACACAGCCCGAGTCCCTGCAACAGGCTCTCGTGGGAGTTGCTGCGTGGGTCACCTCCACAGCGGCCCCAGCACTGCCTCTCCCCCCACAAACCCTTCACCCTCACAGGAGGGCCCAGCTGCCCCTGGGGCTCAGGTCCCAGAGTGCCTTGCCCCCGGAGACTGTCCTCTGGCTGGAGTTGTCTGGACTTGAATGAAAGCAGTCACGGCGTCTAGGGAGAAGTCCCCACAAGTGAAGCCGAGAGGTGTGTGGGGAGCTCTAGCACGTTAACACAGCCTCTGTCGCGCGTGAGGCCGGAAGGAGCAGAGGGCCACTGCGTGTTTCCCAGCTTCTCACACGCCTCCCAGGCTGCAGGCGGCCCACCGCAGGCTCCCTCCGGCGACCCCTGCAGAGAAGAAACGGTAAAGCTCCGGGACCACGGCCGCAGCAGGGAGCTGCGACCCCCTCCGGAAGCCTGAGGCTCCCAGGGAGACTGCGGCCTCTTCCCTCCGGAAGCTTCGGGGGGTGCTGCCAGGGTCCCTGGCTGGCAGCTGGAGGAAGGCTGGACTCGAGAAGTCCCTCCGCTCCTTTTCCCACCGCCTTCTCCTCTGGGGGGCGCCCTAATGTCCCTCTGCCTTCCTCTTCGACAGCCGCGGGTGGTGGCATGCAGAGTCCACCTGGAAAATTCGAGGTACTCTCATCTCAAAATCCTCAACCCAATCACATGCGCAAAGACGCTGGTTCCCCTTTTAGGGTGCCACATAAGGTGGCATTCTCAGGTGGCAGAGACTGGGGTGTGGACATCCCTCTGGTGGGGGCTGTTTCGCCATCTCTATCATGAGCTCCCACTGCCTTGGGGTCCTGGCATCTCCTTCCCCTCCCCCTTTCCCTGCAGGTCACTGCCTTGCTGAAGTATCTTCAAGACCTCGGCCCCGTGTCTCCGCCTCCCTTCCCAGACAGAGCTCCCACTCTTGCTCTCTGCACGGCGACCCCTCTGGCTTTCTTGAACTTCCTCCAGAGTCAGTCCATTTATTCAGAAATAATTTATTGCCCATCTATAGGCAGGCAGTACGCTGAGCTGAGTTCTGCTAGCAAGGAGGCAGGGTTCTGTCTTCCTACATGGACAGAATCAAGCATAAGCCCCCATCCGTCGTAGCCCAGGCCAGTTTTGCTGCGGACCTGTGGACAGCGTCCTCCCAACATCCTGCCCAGCAGATTAGGGTCCTTGAGCGCGGTTCCACCGCTCTGCCCCGGTTGATACGCGGTCCTCTATCGCCGCCTTGTGGTCGGTCTGTAGAAATGCAGGGAACCCTTTTAACAGGGCAGCACGAAGATCAGCTACGAAACGATGCGATTTAAGTGAGCTGCTTGTCTAACCCCCTTAACCCTATTGCCTGGGACATCAAAACATGATGTCGGTGTTATTGGCCCCTTGCTAGGGAGCATGAACATGTCATCTCAAGTGTCCACCACCACCCTGGAGAAAGGCATCGTTGGTCCTGCTTTATAAATAAAAGATGAGGTTCAGAGAGGGATATTGACTCACCCAAGATCACACAGCAGGAAGTGTCTGAGGTGGAACTAGAACCCAGGTGTGCTCACCCCTACGCCCAGGCTCAGGATGGGCTACCTCACGCTGCGGTTTTCCAGGGCCCGCTCCCCTCAGCTGCAGCAGGGAAGAGGAGAGTGGGGTAGATGGTGGTCCCCGTGGACTCCAAAAGGAGCTCCAGGAGGGGCAGGCGGGCCCGGCGTTTGGTTTGGCTGGGGATGCTCTCCTCGCGCAGAAGGGCAGAAATCAGTCTTAGACCTTTGACCCTGGAGCAATGCAGGCCCCTGCCCCTCCGAGATGGTGCCTTTGAGGGTGCAAAGCGTGCCCCTGGGTGACTGCACTGCCCACGGGGCAATGCGGACGCCAGCCTGCCCTGCAGCGTCAGCCTCTCCCACTCGCCTGCGAGCCCCGCCGGAGCAGGGAGGCGGTGGGTCCTGATCGTCATCACGGTCTCAGGGCCCCTCACACACTAGGACGAGCGTGTGGGTGAGCGAGTGACTGAGTGAACACACCCGCTTCTGCCCCGTTGAACCATCTACCTGCCTCGACCACAGCCCAACTGAGTGACTGTCACAGGGCTGTATCTCCCATCGGTCAATGTTTTTTTTTAAAGATTTTATTTATTTATTTTTAGAGAGGGAAGGGAGGGAGAGAGAGAGCGAGAGAAACATCAATGTGTGGCTGCTGAGGGCCGTGGCCTGCAACCCAGGCATGTGCCCTGACTGGGAATCGAACCTGCGACGCTTTGTTTTGCAGCCTGTGCTCAATCCACTGACCTACGCCAGCCAGGGCCACTAGTCGATGTTTTAGGATAAAGAACGGAAGGCTCAGATGGACGTGGGACGCACCGTGAAAAGCAGGGGTCTTGACTGGAGGACTTTCCCCAGACGCGAATGTCCGAAGGTGCACAGAGAGTCTGTAGGACTGGGAGACGTTCCACATTTTTTTTCTCAGCCTATTCCAGCGCCCTTCTCCTCCCTCTCTCCACAGAAGACTCAGAGACGTCTTGCCGGACGCTGCTGCACAGAACAGTTCTGGAAGTGTTTTCTTAAATCCACTGCGAGAGCAGGGCTCTGGCATTGAATCAGAACGGGGCCTCGCCTTGTCTTCCCAGCCACTCAGCATGCCGCCCTCAGCAGGAGTGACCACCACGATGATGCCTGAGAACCACTAAAGGCGAGTTGAAGCCAGGGGTTCACGATCTGGCCCACTTCCTGATTGTGTCAATAAAGTTTTATTAGGACACATTCGTCACACTTCTTCGTCTGGCCCCTCAGAGTGGCAGAGTCGAGTCGCTGTGACAGATACACAACTGGAGGGCTCACGCCCTGCAGAAAAAGGTTGCCGACTGTTGATTTAGATCCTTTAAAAAACCACACCCACTAGGTACATTTTTCCCTGAACGCTGCTCGAGGCAGACAAAGAGTGATGGGCCTGGGACCCTCTGGGGACCCAGGGACCTGGGGACAGGCATCTGGACGGAGTGGGGGAGTGCTCCGAGTGATTCAAGTTCATGAGTTTGCTGTGAGTGACTATTTTCACACAGCTTGTATTGACGCCGGCCGTGCTTCCAGCGTTGGGACACTCTTGGGTGTGTCTCAGGCGTGGTTCCCAGGAAGCTGACGCATAGGTGGGATTTAGCCCACAGGAGGTTTCTTTGGGGAGCGCCTGTGGCATCAGGGAGCACCCCTGATGGGTGGGAGGGAAGGGAGCAGAAGTGGGCGGGGCAGTCACCTTGAGCTGCAGTGACAGAAGAGGCCTGAGCTGACCTTTTGGAAAATTCTGAGCCCAGGCTGAGACTTCAGGGGGTGCCCCTGGCAGGGCAGGGAGGCTGGGCCTTTATAACTCCCCAGGTCAAGCATCACTGGACTGCGGCCCTGTGGGAAGGGGCACGGCCTGGGCTGCGGCGGCTCTCTGCTGCTGAGGAGTCTGCAGACAGCTCCGTGGAAGGGGGCGCTGGGTGGCAGATCCCACCGCCCACCGCAGTGGGCACAGGCAGACCCAGCCCTTGCCCCGCAGTGAGCCTTACCTTTTCGGGGGTCAACGGGCATTCAACACGTGGACAGGCAAATACCTGTGGGATTGCAAATGGCTGGGGGAAACGGAAGGTGTGTTCAGAGGCAGAATCAGCGCGGCCCTAAGATAGACTGGGGTGTCCTCTCTGAGGGTGAGGCATTTACGCCGAGGCCCCAGGGATGAGCTAGACGTGGTCCGATGAAGAACTGAAGGACGAGCGCAGGACGTGCAAAGGCCCTGAGGCAGGGTGTGAATCTCCCACAGGCCCCTGCAGCACATGACCACAGTCTGGGTGGCTTAAACGACGGAGATGTGTCCTCGCACAGTGCTGGGGCCCGGAGGGCGGAAACCACGGTGCTCGTAGGGCTGTGCTGGCTCTGACGGCTCTCCCAGCCTCCGGCGGCTGCCAGCAGCCCTTGGCTTGTGGCTGCACCGCTGAAGGTGTGCCTCCGTGACTGTCTGAAGGTCTCCCTGCGTGTCTGTGTTGCCATGCGGCCTCCTTCTAAGGACACCAGACATTGGCTGCGAGGCCCACCCTACATTCAGGGTGATCTCCTCTCTACATCCTGAACTAATTGTATCTGCAAAGCCCCTGTTTCTGGGTGAGACCACACCCACAGGTTTCCGGGACTGCCACCCAGGTCGCCGGGGCACCATTCCGGCCACAGCGGGGAGAGCAAGGGCTGCCCGTTGGAAGAGCAGGAAGTGGCCAGCCTGGCTGGGGCCAAGGGGTGGGGAGTGGCGGTCCGTGGCTGCACCTCAGAGGACCTCAAGGTCAAAGTGAGGAAATGAACTTTCTTTCCAAACCGGGCCTTGGTGGTCCTTTCATGCGTAGGAGGCATCTGCCCGTGGCAGAGCTGAAAAAATGAGAAAACGTGGGACGATTCTGGTTTTATCTGCAGTTCCTCCCCAGAACGCCCTGCCTCGGGCCCGGGCCAGCATGGCAGCAGCAGGATTAAACAGGCACGGGAATTTGGGGGCCTCCAGAGCCCCGGGTAAGACCCCCATCTGCTTGTCTCCTCAGAACGGGCTGAGCTTTCCCCAGCCCCGCTCCGTTTGATGAATGATTTGCGACTTCTGTTGCGAATATTTATGGTTCGCTGCCAAAAGCAGGAGGGGCCCCCACATCTCTGATGTTCGGTCCCCAGCGGGGCCTGGAGGGGCGGGGCGAGGCTCAGCCACCATCTGCCCCCAGCGAGTGAGCTTTCTGATGTCCGTGCAGGTGTGGCCGGGGCTGGTGCACACCTGGGCTCCTGTCTCAAGTGACTCTGGCCACCTCGACCCTTTGCGGCTCTTCTTCAGATGCCTTAGAGCAGCAGGGGGCTGCTCTTCTGGGGGGCTCCTGGGGTGACAGGCTGTGAAATGCTGGGGCCACATTCAAGGTGTCAGGTGGTGACACCCAGGGCGGTGGTCTTCGGCTCCCCGCAGCTGCCCCAACTTCCTGATCCCTGAGAGTGACCACAGGTAGAGAGGAGCAAAAGGAAGCCCCCTTGAACCTGACCTTGGTCTCCACTGTGTGACCTTGAGCGTGTAGTTTCTTCTTTCTGGGCCTCCGTTTCCCTGTGTGTCAATGGATAGGACACCGTGACTGTCTCTGTCTCTTTCTAAATACGGGCGATATTTCTTAGACCCGCGCAGGGCTTGTTGATGACAGAGGGGACAGCTTTCCGGAGCAGGACACCGGCAGGCAGTGTCTTAACCGGGCGAGCAGAGTTAGTTCCCATCGGCCACTTGGGGACACAGTCCCATCGTAGCCGAGTGGGATCAGGCAGAAATGTCAGATCAGCCCACCCCGAGAGGCGCTCTCGAGCGCAGCTGGCTGGGAGCCTCCAAAAGCATCCGGCCTGTGACAGCAGAAGAAAGACCGGGGACATACGGCAGATTCTAAAGAAATATGACAAGGACTTGCATTGTGAATTATGGGCCAGGAGAAAATGAATTAGATTCTAAAAAAAAAAAAAGATGCAACACACACACCCCCACACTGCAAGTACCCCTCTCCCCGGGGCTGTCCTGCTCTTTCTAGAGAAAACTGTTACCGATTTCTCCTTCGCCTCCCCCACCCCTGGCCCCCAGGGACAGCCCAGTGCAGGGGGAAGTCAAGCATTTTCTACAGAGGGCCAGGCAGCGAACATACTCAGCTTCGTGATGGTCTCTGTGGCAACAACCCAACTCGGCTCTTTCATCAACAACGAAAGAGCAACCGTAGACCAGGCGTGCGTGAAGGGGTGTGGCTGTGTGCCAATAAAACTTTATTGAGGGACACCCTCGGAATTTCCTATCACTTTTATGAGTCTCGAAACACCATTTTTCTTTGGATTTTTCCCCCCAACCGTTTGAAAATGTGCAGGAGGTTAAGGGCTGGAGTGATTGAGGAAAAAGGAATAAGGATTCATGGACGTGGACAACAGTGCGGTAATTGCTGGGGGGTGGGGGCGGGTGGATAAGGGGCCTTAATGGTAATGGGAAAAAAAATACAATAAAGATTAAATAAAAAATAAAAATAAAAATGTGGAAAACATTCTTATTAGCTGGATGCAGCCATAGAAAAATGGGCGGCAGGCCAAACATGGCCCGGGACAGAGTTTGCTGACCCCCACGGAGCTGCACGCAAGCAGAGAGAGACTTTTTTCTTTTCCACGAAGGAAGCGTGGGTCCACAGTTTGCTTGCCGCCTTTAGTAATGGACCTTGACAATTATTCCACGTCGGTAAATAACGAGGTCCTCCATCCTTTTAATGGTAGATATCTTTTCAAAAACATTTAAAGCGCTCCTTAGTTTGGAATCCATTGAGGTTTACAGAACAGTTGTGAGAATATTAGCGTTTTCACATAGGCTGCACCCAGCGCCCCCTGTTGTCAGCACTACTGCATTGCACTTGTCACGATTAACGAACCAATGGTGACACCTTACTGTTTAAACTAAAGGCCACGCTTTCTTTTGACATCCCTGTTTCTCCCCACACCCATTGGCTATCCCAGGACCCCACCCAGGACCCCTTGTTCCCTTTAGTTGTCACATCCCTTTGGGCTCCTCTGGGCTGTGACAGTGTCTCAGATTTTCCTTGTTTATGATGATCTCCGGTTTTGTTTTGTTTTTTTTTCTGTTTGTTTGGAAAGAGAGAAGGAAGAGAGAGAGGGAGACAATTTGTCGATTTGTCTCTCCACATTCGTGTGCCTTCATGAGGGGATTCTTGCAGGTGCCCTAACCGGAGATCGAACCCACAGCCTCGACGAATCGGAACGATGCTCCAGCCAACCGAGCTGCCAGGCCAGGGTGAGCTGGAGGTTTGGGAGCGTTCTAGTTAGGGATTTTGTAGGCAGGCTGACATTCTGCAGGTTTGCCTGACGTTCTCCCTAATAATACTTGTCACGGGGAGAACACGGAGCTCAGCGTTTGCCCTCCATCCCGCCCCTCTCAGCCCCTCCCAACCTCCCTCCCCACTTCCGGCCTTTCCTGGACGGGAAGTTAATTCCCTCCAGTGCAGCCCCACTGGTGAAGGCAGCCGTGAGTGGGGCTGGCTCACACCTGGCTGATTTGTTGCTTTTTTTTTTTTTTTTTAATTCCCAGGTGTAATCAGAGAGGCCGGACCCGTGGGGTCCAGGTGCCCCTGATCCTATTTGCTGGGGGAGGAAAGGAGAAAGAGGACAAAGCAGGAAGTCAGGAGAGCAAGGAGACGAATAATAACCGCACAACGTGGCTGTTTATTAAATGCCCGGGAATATACGGCCCGGGAACGGTCCCGCCGACCGCGACATGTGGCGACCATATTTCCCTGGCCCGGCGTTGAAACGTGTGGATTGGCAAAGAGCATTTCATTTTCTTTTAATACCTTCTGATTTGTGAATTTCTTGAGGGGAGGCTATGTGGAGCTGCGCGTTTTAATAAAGGCAGTTCATGAAAATAATAAAAGAACACAAAGCCAGGACGGGCTGGGCAACCCACACCTGACCTCTCATGAAAGGCTAAGATCTCGGCGCAGCTTCGTAAAGCCTGTTCCAGCCGGTCCTGACCCAAGTCACGAAGTGCAGGAAAAAAAACACAACACCCAAATCGTCATTTAACTAAAAAGTACTTTTACACATATCAATACGTATCTGTTAAATTAATAAGTGACTTTCAAACACAGAAACCGGGCATGGGCTCTAGGCTGCAGGGTACATTTTTTGCGTGTATCTGCGTGTTTGCACTGAATAAACAGTCAACATAAGACCTGCAGAAGGTGAAATTTGATCTTCAGAGTAACTTACTAGAGAGCAAGTAAATCCTCTAGTGGTGGATTGAATAGTGTCCCCCAGAAAAGATATGACCACGTTCTAATCCCTGGAACCTTATTAGCATAAATAAAGGATTTCCAGGTGAGATCCTTCCAGATTTAAGATGGTCCCTAAACCCAATGGCAGTGTCCTAATAAGAGAAAAGAGGGGATAGATTCAGCTCAAACACTAGAGGGGAGACGCCCACGTGAAGACGGAGGGAGAGCGGAGGGATATAAGTTACAAGCAGAGAAACACCTGGAGACACCAAGGGCTGGGAAGGGCGCGGAAGGATTCTTCCCTAGGGCCTGCGAAGACAACGCTGCCCAGCTGACACCCTGATTTCGGGTTTCTGGCCTCCAGGACCGTGACAAAAAAGATTTCTGTTGTTTTCAACCTCTAAATTGCTGGTAATTTGTTACAGCAATTTAGAAACCAACACACCCCGTAACCCTATCATTTAAAACTACTCAGTCCCTAATGCTGCCTAATGCTTCCTGGCCGCACGACTTAGAGCACGCGGCTTGACTCCTCTGGTTCCCAGTTCACTCGCTGGCAAAACGGCGGTGGTTTATTTCCAATGCACGCTGTCCAACATTTGCAGGTGATGCTCAGTAATTGAATCACGGCACTTGGCAACCGCTCTGGGCCTCAGTTTCCCCATTTCTAAAGGGAAGCAAGAATCCTCAATCCTGTCCGCATTCTCAAGTTTAGGACTCAATCACATAAAAATAGTGAAGAAGGCTGAAATGATTTCCTCGTCTACAACAGTTCCAGAATACCCCGCAATCCTCCGCGATCCCCCGCCTGTGTTAGGCACCAGCGCCCCCTGCCGACGTTGCATTGATCTCATCGGGCACCGCCAAACAGCCTGTGCCTGCTCAGAATGCAAGCGACAGGCCCGGCCCTTGTGGGTGTGACTTCCTCCGTTCGCTCTGGCTCTGGCCACGCCCACTTCCGGGGCTGGCCTAGGTCTGGGGCACGTGACTCTATTCCGGCTCGCTGAAGATGGCGGCGCCCATCGCTGCAGCGTGAAAAGTGGTTGGTGGAAGACGTTGTCCCTCCGTGCTGGAATCAGATCAGTGGCACCGTGCGCCATGTCGCGATTGATCGTGAAGAACCTCCCGAATGGGGTGAGTGCAGGGCCTGACCCGGGGATCTGCAATCAGGGCCAGTCAGGAGCCCCGGGGGTTGGTAGGAAGGCGGCTGGGGAGAACTGAGGGGTTTTCGCTCTGGGGCAGGACTCCGGGAGGGTTCGAAAACCAGGACAGGATCTTCGGCTTATCGCCACTTGACAGTGGGCGGGGCGGATAGTGACTGCTCAAGGCTTCACAGCTAACCTGTGGCGACCTGACCCGCAGCTGGACAACTTTCCCCAGGCAGATGCCAGTCCCCACCTCGCGCCGAGTGTCTGCTCCCACAACCCCTCTCCTCTCCTCCGATCCCGTTATGTTCCCGACTCATGACTGGGTCACACGCTGTTCCTGTTGCCTTTCCGCACTCGGGACTGTTGGGGAGGCGCGTAGGAAGTCAATAGGCTTAGGGCCGGCCTTCATTCTAATGCCCAATGCCGTCTCTAGGGCTTGACGGATTACGTTGCGACAGCTGAGTGGGTGGGAAGGGCTTTAAACCATTATCCAGTACTTGTCTCCGTCCCCCTAGAATCCAGCACAGAACCAGTGACAGGCATTCAGGAAACACCTACCCAGTAAATGAGTGTCAAAACAGACGAATGTGTGAGATGTCAGATGACTGGGGGCCGTGGACCATCCTTACCTGTCTCCCTACACCTTTTCACGCGTGAAACACTTGCCGCACCGCTGCTGCTAATACACTCATTCCTGAAATCCAAAATGTGCCATTTGGATGCTACAGCAGGTCTTCTGTACTCTTGACTCTACCCCTTGGGACTCTGTCTCCTTAGAAAGTGTAAGGACACAAAGCCATTTCTGTGTCATTGCTGTGATTTTTTAACTGTACCTCCCCGCCCCGGGTTGGGGATGGAGAGGAGCACTATTGATACAATTTTAAAATTTCAGGCAGTAGTACAGTATTGTATAAACGGAGAAGCAGAGTCTGTTCCATCCTAACAGTTCCCAGGATAGGGGGATTTCATTGCAGCCATTCCGAGTCTTGGTTTCCTCGCTGATGAAGTGGATAGGGGACTTGCTCAAACCACAGCCTCCAGTCTCCAGCCCGTTCCGTCCCCTCTCGGCTCTGAGGGCTCCGGGCTCCTCCCTCCCAGCTCCTCCCTCCCAGCTCCTCCCTCACGGCGCCCCTTCTGTCCTAGATGAAGGAGGAGCGTTTCAAGCAGCTGTTCGCTGCCTTTGGCACGCTGACGGACTGCAGCCTGAAGTTCACCAGAGACGGCAAGTTCCGCAAGTTCGGCTTCATCGGCTTCAAGTCGGAGGAAGAGGCCCAGAAGGCCCTGGACCATTTCAACAGGAGCTTTGTCGACACTTCCCGGATCACGGTGAGTGGTGGGCGCAAGTCTTGCCCCTGCCTGCCTGTCGAAACTGATCTTCCCCTCCACCCTCCTGTCCCCTTTCGGGCTGTGATGTCATCGGTGTTCCTCGCTCCTTCCCAATCTTTCAGGCCTACAGGCCCCCTGGAGAGCTTGTGAAAACAGTTTCCTGGGGCCCGTTTTTCAGAGTTTCTCATTCAGTATGTTGGGGACCCAAGGATTTGCATGTCTAACAAGCTCACGGGTGATGCGATATTACCTGTGCATCATTCATTCACGAGCCTGTTGGGCAGGCACTCAGGCAGTACTCACTCAGTGCCAGGAATTTGGGGAGAGTGTGGTACCCCTGGCCCCATCCTCATGGGGCCAACAGCCTACAGACAGTCAGGGGGAAAGGGGGGGGCACCAGGTAAAGAGGCTGCTTTCAATCAGTGTGGTTGGTGCCGAAGAACAGAAGGGGCCCCTTTCCTTGCTGGGGGTGAGTGGTGAGTCAGGAGAGCTTCCTGGAGGAGGAGGTCCCACTCGTGTCACTCATGTACATTTAATGACTTGGTAAAAACTCTTGTAACACTTTATGGAGAAGGATAAAACCAGATACTGAACAGCATCCATCACGTGACCCTGTTTGTAGAATCCTTTCCCTCCGTCCCTGTGTGTGTGATGGTGCGTGGAGCCACGTGGAAGGGTTTCTGCCAGAATAGCAGTTTCTCTCTCTCGGTGACAGGAAGGAATTGGGGTAAAAAAAAAATTTCACTTTCCTGTACTTCCCGCTATTTGAATTTTATACATGAGCACACGTCATTGTCACTGAAACAACAGAACTATTTTGAGAAGTTCACATTGAAAGGCGGTGACACAGCGGCAGCTCCTTCCCCGGGGGGAGTAGCTGGTTGACCGCGTCCCCTCGACTGTGGCGGGAAGTGCCCAGCAGGGCCCCCAGCAGGGCCACCTCTTGCAAAGGTCACCTGGGGTGTGTTGGAGGGTTAGGGCCAGAGAGGAGCGTCAGCTTAGGCGTGACACTCGGGACTCCCCCCGAGCCCCAGAGGGGCGCCCTGCTCTTCTCAGGGCCCGAGAGCAGTTCTCGCGCCAGTCGAGCACCACGCTTCCCGGTGAGTGTGGGAACACGAGAGCCGTTCGCTGTACCTGGCCCTATGCCCTGACCTTCTGCCGCCCTTTGGATTAGACGACGGAGAACCTGGGCTCCAGAGCCGGAGACCTGGAGTTCCCGTCTCTGTCCTTTTGTCCCCGGGTGGCTGGGGCAAGTGCCTAAACTTCCCCGTGCATCAGTGCCCTGACCTGAGAGGCACGGAGGTCACGGCCCCTCCACCCACCCCGCACTGTCGGGTGGCTCACGCACTTACACACACAGAGCCTGGAGACTCCCTGGCGTGAGGGGCTCCTCGGTAACTGTTCGTGACCCCAGTCACGTTAAAGGGGGTGAAGACGAGGCTGGGGGAGGACAGGTAACTTGCTTCAGCCAGCTCAGCTAGTCGGTGGCAGTTGCCTTGTAAAGAGCCCCCGCGCTCTGAGGTGCTGGAGTGGGGCACCCAGGCTGGGCGCAGGGACGGGTGTCCCCGTCATCATCGCCTCTCTCCCGTGCAGGTGGAGTTCTGCAAGTCATTTGGGGACCCGACGAAGCCCCGAGCCTGGAGCAAGCATGCCCAGAAACCAAGCCAGTCCAAGCCACCTCCAAAAGACAAAGACTCCGTCCCCCCAGAAGCTAAGAAAGTACGTACAAGGTCATCACTCCCACCCTCCAGCCCAGCATCAGCAGGGCGGTGACCCCTGGGGGCTCAGGGTGGCGGGGACAGGGATGGTCTGAGCGTCCCTCTCGGCGGTTCCTGAAGGCGGGCCCTCCCAGGACAGGAGAGTTTCGTCTCCCCTCGCTCGCCCTTCGTCTGTGACACTCAGCATCTGTGACCCTCACCGCCTGTGCCTTCTGTTTTTAGGACAAGAAGAAAAAGTCAGCAGGTGCACTGGAGACGGTGAGTCTGTCCCATGGACCGAGAGCGGGGGCACCCAGCCGTGGTCCTGGCGGGGCGGGGCGGGGGTGGGCTGGGAGCAGGCGGCTGGCAGAGCCGAGCCTGGGGCTTCTCAGTCTTCTCGCCTGGGGAAGAGTCCACCGGCCCTCCCCGGACTGGCCCAGCTGGCCCCCCAGGGGGTCCTCCTGCCACGGGGGGGAATGAACTTGGCGGATGCGCTTACCCTGCTGAGAGTTGGGAGGGGTGAGTCTGACCCGAGTCGTCTCCTCTTCCCGCCGCCCCGCCGCGGTGCCACCAGCTGAAGGAGGACACCGAGTTCCGGGAGTTCCTGTCCGTGCACCAGAAGCGGACACAGGCGGCCACCTGGGCTAACGATGCCCTGGACGCGCAGCCCTCAAAAGGGAAGAGCAAGCCGGCCAGTGACTACCTGAACTTCGACTCCGACTCGGGCCAGGAGAGCGAGGAGGAGGAGGAGGAGGAGGGGGCCGGGGAGGGCCCAGGCGGTAAGGCCATCACCGCGCATCCGCGAGTTCCCGCGTGCTTAGGGGCCTCACGCCAGCGTGGGGCCCCCGGTGGGGTTCGCTATCCCAACAGCAGGAACGTGGCCTTGGCTGATCTCGGTCACTTATTCATTCGTTCAGTCACGCAAATGCCGAGCTCCTGCTGTATACAAGGCATGGCTTTAGGCACCGGGGACCCAACAGTGAGCAGAAGCAGATGAACCCTGCCTCCCAGACACCACAGGGGAATAAGTCCCTATGTAGTACGTCATGTGAAGCCGGGTGGCGCAGAGGAGAGGCAGGAAAGGGGAGGGGGCAGTTCCCAGGGAAGGCCTCCGGGGACGAGACCCGAGACCCAGGTGGACGGGGGTGAGGGAGGAGCCCCCATTCTCAGAAGGTGCGCGGTGTGGGGCGGGGACAATGGATTCCGTAAGCAGCCGCAATCCAGGGTAAGGGTGGTAGAGGGTCGGGAATCGATGTTGACTTAAAGTGAGAGAACGGATTTGACGTGAATGCCGTGCTCGGTTTAGCTTCCATGCAAAGCCGGGAGTTGGTGGGACACCCTAGGGGAGAGGCGGGGAGGGGGTGCAGGTGGAGGGCGCTCCTCGAGGCTCAGGGCGGCTGCGGCCCTGGGAGCTGGCGGGGGGGTGGGGGGGCTGGGCTCCAGTTCCTTCCTGTGAGCCCCTGGAAACCAGGGGGGTTTCGCCTGGAGCTGCAGGAAGTCCCACCGGTCACAACGGAAAGAACGGGTGACAAGGGCAAGGCTGGTGCGAGGAGCCACATGGTCCTTGACCTGGGGCACAAAAATGTCCAGACTCCCGCGTCTCACCCCGTTGGATGTGTATCAGAGCACCCACCAGGCTGTGCGGCACAGGGTGGCGGTGGGCGTGGCACCGCCCTGCCCCTGCTGTCCCCCCCCCCCCCCCCCGGCCCCCTGGTGTGCGTGGGACTCGCTGACTCCCAGCCCTCTGTCTTCCCAGAAGAGGGCAGTGGCCCCGAACCCAAGGCCGCCGTGCAGAAGGGGCTGTCGGACATGGAGTACCTAAAGTCCAAGGTGGCGAGGGCCGACTCGCCGTCCTCCTCCGGGGAGGAGAGCGAGGATGAAGCCGTGAACTGTGACGGAGGCAGCGAGGACGAGGAGGAGGGTCCGCGCGCTGCCCCCGCCCAGAGGGACCGGGACAGGACGGGGCCGGGCGCAGAGCAGGGGGCGCCGTCTGGGAACAAGCAGCAGCCCCAGGAGGCCAGAGCCGAGGTGGGTGTGCACCTGGGCACCTGGGGGGTGGGGGCGGGCAGAGGAGGGGGTCCGTGTGCCCCTGCCGTGTCCCCTGCTGCCTGAGGCCTGGCTGCCTTCCAGGGGGAGGGGCTGGAGGGCACTAGCACCTTCTGCTTTGTGTCCAGTGGCAGCGTGGACAGACGTCAGCCCCCGGTCAGCAGTAGCAAAGTTAAATGAGCTCCTACTAAGTGCCGGGTATAGTACCTGCCATACCATTGTCATCGGCTCTCGCGGCAGGGCGGTCATGGGGGTTGGTGTCCTTCACGTCCCGCTTCACGGAGGAGGGAACCCCGCCCAGAGCAGGGAAGTGACCTGCCCAAGGTCACGGCTGGGGAGCGAGGGAGTCAGGGTGCGGACCCGGGGCTGCTGGGCTCTGAGGTTCAGGCCACAAACTGGAGTGTGACCCTCATGGCCTCCTCCTCGTCTCTCCCGGGGGCCTCTCTGCTGGGCGACGGGCCAGAGCCTTGTGTCGTCCAGGTCCCCGGGCTCTCGTGTCAGGGTCCCCGGGCCAGGGTGTGTGTCGCCGCTTGGAAGGCCTCGGGTCCAGGAGGCCACCCCGCACCCCGTGCGTTCTCCCGCCCCGTCAAGTGCGTGGGTTTTCCCGCGGTGAATCCGGAGGTGACCCCTCGTACTTCGTGGGAAAGACGTCACCTCAGAACTCCCTCAGTCGATGGGGCTTTACTGGCCAATGAGTGCAGGTGTGAGCAGGTTTTGTTGCCAGGGTTACCAAACATCTGGGGCTGCCAGAGCCATCTGGATTGCGGAATCGCAGAGAAGACCCCGAGCCCCCCGTCTCGCTCAGGTCGTCTGCAGACTCTGCAGGCCCGCGGGGTCTGCGCAGGGCTGGGCACCGTGTCTGTGCGGACGGGCCCTGGACCGCCCAGGGGCGGCGAGCGTGGCCTCACCGCGGGCTGCTGCCCATGCTCTCCGCCCCCCTTGCAGCCGGGGCCCCTGTGAGCACGCTCCATCCGCCCGCCGGCCGGACTGCATGTCCGTCCGCGGGGCACGTCCTGCCGGCACGGCACCCCTGGTGCGCTCACCGATACATCTGGGAGCAAGACTTCCCTTGTGCCGGGGACTCACCGTGCCTGTCTCCTTGTTCCCTGCCGTCTGCAGACGGAGAAGCCGGCGGCCCGGAGGGAGCCCACCGCCCCCCACACGGTGAAGCTTCGGGGAGCCCCGTTCAACGTCACGGAGGTTCGTGCCGCACCCCGGGGACGAGGGGGGGCCAGACCTGAGGGCGGGGGCCGGGGGCCCCTGCACCCTGGGGGTTCGGGACCAGCTGAGGACTGGAGCTGGAGAGGATTGGGGGCCAGAAGGCCGGTGAGGAAGGTGTCAGGCGCTGTCAGGGTCAGGAAGCGCGAGGCTGTCCCGAGCCCGAGAAAGACAGGTTCCACTCTCGGGTCCCGTGTGCGAGGGGGGGCGGGCTTCTGCCAGTGGAAGAGAGGAAGGAGGCGTCGTGGTCCCCAGTCTGGGTACAGGGGCGGTCTGGGCGACGTTACTGCCCCCAGCAGGCACGGCCGTGTGACCGGGACACTGTGTCCACAGAGACAGTCGTGGGCCTGATGGGGCCACGTGCCCATCGGCTGGCTCGGCGTCTGCAGCCGAGGGCACTTGGTAAAGTCTCCCTGCTCGTGCAAGTCCCATCCGGCGACGGCCACTCACAAACCTGGGTTCTTCCCCTTCCACGTTTCTTCCTTGTGTGCAAACAGCGGGCCCCGCCCTTTGTTCTGCAAAACCAGCCCTGCCCCAGGAACTATTTCGAACCCACCCCGGTCGCTAAGTTAGGTCTCGAATGTCTTTGCATGTCGGACGCTGGGCTACAAAGGGGTCTTTCATGTGTGCGTAGCCCTTCCTCTGGACACACGGGGACAGAGTCGCCCCATCTCCCGAGCCGGGGCGCGGGGCCGCTTCTGCTCACGCTGTTGATCAGCAACAACACAGGCGGCGCTCTGTGCTCAGAGTTAGCAGGGCTCTTTCTGCGAGGGTCCCGGTTCAGACTTTGTGGGCCGTGCGTCCACGTCCTTCCATTGTACGTTATTGTTATCATTACTGTTACTCCTCTTCCTCTCCCCCTCCTCCTGCTCCTCCTCCTTTCTTTTTAAAATAATCCTCCTACAACGCACGAACCAGTGTTAAGGCACAGGTCATGGGCGGCACCTGCTGGGGGTCGCGCTCTGGCAGCCTTTGCCCCGCGTCCACGTTGGTGCAGGCACGTGGACGTGGTCAGGGTTCGATGCGCGGGGGCGGTGTCCCTCCGGAAGTCCTGCTGCCTCCCCTCCCTTCCGCAGGGTGTGCGCGGTCCGTCTCCGGGAGCCCTGGGGGCGAATCCCGTCGTACAAGATGAGCACATGCCGTCTTGTCTTAAGTTACATTTTAAATCATTAGTGGGATTGATGCTTTCACGATTTGTAAATCACACATACGTCTGTTTTTGCAAAGCGCTTGATCATCTTTGCCCTTTTTCTCTCTGGAAGGGACCCTCTTTATCGATAGTCTGTCTGTTTACCAACTTTTAAAAAGTAACACTTAAGCAACTTCTGAGTCGCATGCATTTGGGTTGTGCAAGACCACGTGAGTTGTCTGGGAATTGAGGGTCAAGAGCCTTTCAATACCAACTGTGCAGAAAATCGCATGCTTTAATTAAAAAAAAAGTAAACATTAGATGGCCTTTTGCAAAATGAAGACCCAAAGAACAGTCACTCCTTTCCTCTCCACAGAGAATGACAAAGTACAATGGAAGAAAAGATTCCTCTCATATATCAACGGAAAGAAAATGACCTTTAACACTGTAGTGCCCAGGCTGAAGAGGTCGAGGTGTAGTGAGCTTGGTTAACAGACCTGTGGCACTCTGAAACAGTAGAATGTGACATGTCCTTAAAAAGAGTGCTCTGGGAGGTTCTCCAGGGTGTGCATCACCAAGTAAAAGACACAGGCGTGGAGTCGTGCGGAGACACACAGGCACTCGTGTCCTCCCACTAGTGGGCGGGATCTCCCGACAGGCCGGCACCTGGGAGTGAGGAAAAGCCCTTCCCGGAATAATCGGGTCGTTGACACCTGACAGCCGGGGAGGGACGCGGAGCGTTGCCTGACTTCCCCCGTGGCCTGCGGCGCGCGGACCTGCGGGGGACCGGGCCCCGGGGCTCGAGGGGCAGCGGCAGAGGCCGGGTCCGACCCAAGTGTGTGGAGAGGCACTTGGGGAGAAGAGGCCAGACATGATGCTTTCAGATGCTGGTGGTGGCAGCATTACTCTTTCATATGTATGTTCTTAAGTCCAGTTTCTTTTTAAATTTTTTCCAAGTTGGTCTTACTTAGCAATGGAGGAAAGGTGTGTGTAGTTTAGAGAAACTCGAGAAACAGTAAGGGACGAACTCCTTTGACAACCCTTCTGAATTCAGAAGTTTGGCCGGTTTCCTTCTTTGAGTTGCCCTGTCACTATGGGGTCGGTAAAGCGGGGAACCTTCCTTCTCCTTACAGAAGAACGTGCTGGAATTCCTGGCACCCCTGAAACCGGCAGCCATCCGAATCGTGAGAAACGCCCACGGGAACAAAACAGGTGAGGACGGGGTGTTGGGGGGCTGGTGCGGCAGCAGGGGGCCGTGTGGGGCTGGGCGGCTGGGCGGGGGAGACGCTGGAAAGGTGGCTCCTGTTTCTGTTGGTGGTTCTGGGGCTCGGCTTGACTGCTGGGGGCGAGGGTCTGCCTCTCGGCCCGGCCTCTGGCGGCCCGGCATGTAGTTCTCCCTGTTTCTCTGCCCTTCTCCCTCCCCCTTGGCCCACACGAATGCCAGGGGGCTCCCCTGTTGCTTTGGAGAGATGGGCCCGGTCCTGGGGTTCACTGAGCGAAGTCCCTGGGCCGAGGTGCCAGGAGTGTGCACTCTGAGTTGCCAGGGGTGTGTGCCGTGGCCCCCTCATGCCCTCTCCCAGGTGCCCGCCCCCGGCAGCCGGCCCGCTCACTCCCTGGGCTCCGGAGCCCTGGGTCTGGCCGCTCTGGGGCGGGGAACATGCTGGGAGGAAGCATCTGAGCTTGGGGAGATGGGAGCCTGCCTGTGCCTCTCATGGGCCAGGCCGGGGGCTACAAGACATGCAGCCTCAGAGCTGGCTCCGCTCCGAGAACTGCGCCCAGGCCCTCCGGGCCCCGCTGGGCACGCAGGCCGGCCTTCACAACGAGATGCTGGCGCTCCAGGGCAGCTGGGGTAGGTGGGGGACAGCGTTGGGGAAGAAGGGGCCCCTGCCCCAGGTCTGGTCCTGTCCCCTCCAGGTCCCTGCACCCCCTGCGTGGCTCTCCTCCGAGCGCTGTGCTCTGCTCGCCAGGCAGGGCCCTGACCAGCCGCCCCTCTCTGCGGGAGGGCGGCCATGTCTGATCCCGCCGTGAGGGTCAGCGAGTTAGCGCTCTGCATTGAAACAGTGCTGGACGCCCACCGCGCCCTCCCCGGCCCCCTGAGAGCCACTGTTAACGTCAGTGGTGGTGGCACCGCCGCTTTCCCGGCACTTCGGAGACCAGAAATGGGGAGCAGGGGTGGCTGGGGCAGGGTGAGGGGGAACATTCCGGAGTTGTCAGGACCGAGGAACTGCCCTGGAGGCCTTGGAGCGGGACGCTGTGGGGAAGTGACAGACTGTCCCCACGGGAGAGCTGCAGAGGCGGCAGGCGGCCCCCAGACCGGGGGCTCGGTAATGACCGTAGACGTCAGCCAGGTGTGGGGTGGGGGGTCCCCTGGGGGCTTAAAGCAAGGGGAGGCCACGGTCAGATTCAGAGTGGCCCCAGCCAGGACAGCGCCCCCGGGAGGCACGTGGGCCAGGTGGGAGCTTTTGCAGCGCCCCCCACAGAGGGTGAGCGGTGGGTGGGTGGGGCCCTGCTGTGGCTGCAGGGGGTTGAGAGGAGGGAAGAGAGTGAAGGGTGTTCATGCAGCAGGCGAGGTGTCTGGGTGCAGGAGCAGAGGGGAGGGAGGAGCCCCGGGGGGGGAGCACCCGAACAGCCTGGTGCTGGCCACCAAACCCCATGGGGTGGCCCAAGGGGCAGCACTGCCGCCCGTCAGCCGAGGGCGGGCATGCCCCCGCACTCTGGAGGGGTGGGGGGGGAACGCCACCTTGCAGGGCCGGGCCCCGGGAGGTAGGGGGCAGGGGCAGCTCCCTGTGCTGCTGCCTCTGTGCGTGTTGGGGCCTCGGGCTCACAGGCAGAGTGGCAGTGGGGCGGCCCCTCCGGTGCTGAGCTGGGTCACGGCCACCGCAGGCCCGCCTTCCCTAGAGCGGCCCGGTCCGGGCAGGTGCAGCTCGGGGGATGCAGAGGCCCCGAGTTTCTGACGCCTGTGCTCGCATCTTCCCCGTGAGACCAGGCCCAGGGTCTGAACGCTCCCTGCGGAGGGGGACGTGGCCGCTGGGGGAGGGAGGTCCTGTGTTTGCAGAACTGGCGAGCACAGGGAGTTCCCCCGCTTCCTGCTCAGATTCGCCCGAACACCTGGCATGGCCTGGGTGACTCCGTGCACGTCCACGGGGCCTGCGATGCGACCTTTGTCATTGTCCTTCCTCAGGTTACGTCTTTGTGGATTTTAGCAGCGAGGAGGAAGTGAAGCAAGCTTTGAAATGCAACAGAGAATACATGGGTGAGGACAGCGGGCCCGGGCCGGTCTCCTGGTGGCAGGGGTCCGTCCGTTTGCCCAGCCGTGCGCTCCGTACGTCTTGGTCTGCCGAAAGCTGGGGCCCGCTCCGCACTCCAGGGAGAGGGCAGCGAGCGGGACAGACCCAAGTGCCTGCCCTGGTGCCCTGAGTCAGAGCAGACCAACATGGGGGTGGGGGGACCGGAAGGGATCCGACGGGCCCAGCGATGGGGAAATGCGGAGCAGGAGGGGCCGGGGCTCACAGGAGGCCAGCAGCCCCCGCCAGGCCTGAGCAGCCGGTGTAGTCCCTGGCCTGCCCCCGGGGCACTGACCCCTCCCCCCTTGCAGGGGGCCGCTACATCGAGGTGTTCAGGGAGCAGAAGGCCCCCACGGCCAAGGGGCCCCCGAAGACGAGCGCCAAGCCCTGGCAAGGCCGGACGCTCGGGGAGCACGAGGAGGAAGAGGACCTGGCGGACTCCGGGAGGCTCTTTGTGCGGAACCTGCCCTACACCAGCACCGAGGAGGACCTGGAGCGGCTCTTCTCCAGATTCGGTGGGGCGGGACCCCGGGCCACGGCGTGCACCCCCAGCCCCTCGCCTCCCTCCCTCAGCCTTGACCTTGGGCTAATGACCTCCCACCTCAGTTTCCTCGTCCGTAAAATGGGGCTGAGGGTCCCTGAGCGGCTGCGAGAATTCCAGTGTGACATACACAGCAGAGCCCGAAGCAGTCGGCCACGTCACAGGCCCCTTCTGCCGCCTGAACCCCTGCTCTCTGAGCTCTCAGGGTGAACCCGGGCCGACGGGCTCCGGTGCGTTTTTCCGCGGTGCCCCTTGCTGCCCAAGCCCTTGCCTCAGTGTGAATGTGACCGTGCTCCTGGGTCTAAGTAGCCCCACTGTCCAAACTGAGCATCCAGACACTTTCAGTGTCGGGGGCAGGTTGTTTGTAGTCAAGTCCTTGTTGCTGTTGTGACCTCACAGCATGTGAACTTGAAGGCCCATAGCTTAACTGGGTCACACAGGGTGTATTTGTAGGGGCGTGGCTGAAAGGAAGGAAGTTGGGGTTTAAAATGATGGTGGGGTCTTAGTGCTTCCGGCATCCCCCCAAGGGCCCTCCCACTCTTACTCGGAGGCCGGCCCTGGGCAGTGCAGGACCAAAGCGTGGGGGCCTGCCTGCCTGCGTGGGGACAGAGCGGCCCTGAGTCGGGCTCCGCCCTCAGGCAGAGCGGTGCGGCATCCCAGGCTGTGGGTGCTGCTGTCCTGGACCCTCCCCCCAGGCCGGTGCCAAGCTTACAGCAGGGCCGGCTACACGGGGACAGGACCCATAGACCACACGTCACACCTGGATTCAGAGCAGACAACGATTCAGAAAGGGGAACTTGGACTTGAGTGCAGTGAGAGGATTCAGCCAACACGTCCAGGGCACTGACAGCAGGACACTGTGTAGTTCGTGTCACGCACTCATGCGTTTGGCCCTCCCGGCTGCCCCAGGAGCCGGGGGCTCTTATGGTGCCACTTTACAGGCGGGAAGACTGAGGCACCTGGAGGGCGGTGGCCTCCCGAGGCTGCGCAAAGAGGCGGTGGGGGCAGGATCCAGCCCCGGCACCTCTGCCCCCCGGACAGGCGCGTAAAGGGTTGTGGAAGGACGCCCTTGACTCGTGAGGCAGCCTGGCTGTCGCCGCCGGCCACGCCCTTCCGCGGGCTGACCCGGGGCAGCGGCCCAGCGCGCTCACCGTCGCGGCCCGTCCCCTGCCCAGCGCCGAGCACGCAGCCCACCCCGGCCCGCGGGACGCTGCCTGACGCCCGCTGTCCGCAGGGCCCCTGTCCGAGCTGCACTGCCCCATCGACAGCCTGACCAAGAAGCCCAAGGGCTTCGCCTTCGTCACCTTCATGATCCCTGAGCACGCCGTGAGGGCCTACGCGGAGGTGGACGGGCAGGTGTTCCAGGTGAGTGGCCGCGCAGGGCTGGCGGGGCTGCGGGGCCCCGGTGGGGGGGGGGAGGCTGTGTGTGCGCGGGCACGCATGTGCACACCCCGAGTTTCCAAGGGAGCACACCCAGAGCGTGTGCAGCCCACGGGGGGTGGGGCTCCCTGAGGGCAGGATCTGCCCGGGCTCCGCTGTTCTGTCAGCACCTCGGACAGCGCCTGGCACATAGTAGGCGCTCAGAAAGCATTTGTTGAACGAGTAAATGTGTTCTTCGTCTGGAGAAAGCAAGCACTTCAGAAAGGAAAAAGGAGGAAGGAAGGAATCTGGGTGCAGTCCCGTTACATGGCCACAGTAGGACATAATTATGGCCTTGTGTCTCCGGGGCAGGTGCTCAGTGCGCGTCCTCCACCTGAGGCCTCCTCGTCTCCCCCCTCCACCCCCCGTCTCATCCCCTCGTTCACGGTGTGCCGGCCTCTCTGTGGGGCCCGGGCCTGCCGGGGTGGCGGTGCTGCGGGCGGCACTTACAGACTGATGGGTCTCCTCCGTGAGGCTGTGACAGGTGGCCTCCCCCCCAGCGCCAGGTCCCTGTGTCACCCACAGGACCAGGTCCCCATTCTGGACCGAGGGTGAGCATGGGGTCCTTCAGCCTGAGGCCGCGTCGTCTGAGGAGGATTTCAGCACGGGGTACGGCCTGCTCCTGGAGAGGCCGGCGCCCTGCCCCTTCCTCCTTTCACCCCCCTGCTCCCCCCGCTCCAGGGCCGGATGCTGCACGTGCTGCCGTCCACCATCAAGAAGGAGGCCGGCGAGGACGCCGGTGCCCCAGGAACATCCTCCTACAAGAAGAAGAAGGAGGCCAAAGACAAAGCCAGCAGCTCCAGGTGCTCGCCTGCGACCCGCCTCTGGGCCTGACCCGGGCTCCCGCTGCCCTCGCCCCGCGCTTCCCCAGCCGCCGGCGCCCTGGCCCTGGCCCTGGCCCTGGCCCTCGCGGTGGGCGGGGCCAGCCTCACTTGTGCCCTCGCTGAGCCCAGCTCCCTGTCCGCACACCGGGGCGTCGTCGTGCAGCCTCAGCTGTGCAGTGTTCTGGGGTTAAACGGGCTGACACAGGCAGAGCACCTAGCCCCTGGCACAGAGTAGGTGCTTGACAAGTGTCAGGCATTGTTAATGTCACCGTCGCTGTCCTTGTCCTCGCACCCTGGGTCCTTGGCCTGCCCAGGCAAGCTGGCCGTGGGGCGGGGGGGTGCGGCTTTGGGGTTTGGGGCTTGGAACGGCAGGCGGATGAGCGCACCGTCCCATTGCTCAGCCACGGTCTGACATCCCCCGTCCTCCCCCCCACCTCTCAGCTCGCACAACTGGAACACGCTGTTCATGGGCCCCAACGCGGTGGCCGACGCCATTGCGCAGAAGTACAGCGCCACCAAGAGCCAAGTGTTTGACCACGTGAGTGAGCAGCCCGTCTGGTGTCCCCAGCTCCGGGCCAGCCGCAGGGCGCACCGTGCCGGGGTGGGGTGAACTGGGCATCTGGGAGGAGCCACAGAGAGGCCCAGGTGACCGTAGTGGGGGGAGGGGGGCTGGAGAGGGGCCTGGGCCCTTGATTTGCGGTGAGAGACGAGGGAGCCAGAGCCAGCAAGCCAGCAGGGTGGGCGAGGGGCGTCAGGGGTCCTCTCCTTCCAAGCTGCTTCCCCGGCTGCCGGGAGACGGGAGGGCTGGCTGGTCACCTGCCCGACGGACAACGGGGCCTCTTCCTGTCCCCTGCCCCACAGGAGACCAAGGGCAGCGTGGCCGTGCGTGTGGCCCTGGGGGAGACCCAGCTGGTCCAGGAAGTACGGCGCTTCCTCATTGACAACGGGGTCAGTCTGGATTCCTTCAGCCAGGTGGGTCCGCGCGGCCGGCTCAGCTGCTTGGGCCTCGGTCCCCGGCGGGCTTTCGGGGCAGGGATGTGCCGTTGGGTTTCAGGGTCGGGCCCTGCCAGGGAGATGGTCATTGTTGACTTTAGGGTCTAACGGAAGTAAGGAAGGGACATGAGACGAGGGGCCCGTCTGACCCGGATGGTGTCTCTCGGGGGCCACGTGCAAGAGGGCTCCCTTGGAACCCACCAGAACCTCGGTTCCGCCACACAGACCCGGGGCGGGGGGAAGACAGCCGTGGTCCGCCCCCCGCTCCTCTCCGAGTGCACCTGTTGTCCGCTGGAGCGGTAGACCGCGCCCGAACCCAGCAGGGGAAGGGTCAGCACCTCCACATGCTCGCTCTCTGCCGGGCAGGGGTGGGGGTGGGGGTTCCTCCTGGGTTTATGACTGTTCAGGCCTAGAGGGTCCGCCCTCCCCTCCATCTTGCAGACAGGAAACAGGCCCTGAGAGGGGGGAGGGGATGTCACAGTCCCGCAGTCTGTGGCAGGAGCCTGGTCTCTGTCTCAGCGTCTGGCTCCCAAACAGCGTCCCCCTCAGACTGGCCAACCTCAGACTTCCCCTTAAAAGGGTGCACTGGAGAGAGAGTGGGGAGATGGACGGGTGGGTGAGGGGTAGGTGGGAAGTGGGGGCGAGGTGGGTGGGTAGACGGGTAGGGAAGCAGCTGCATCAGTAGCCAGCATTCAGTCAGACCCACCGACGCACCCTCTGAGCATCTGTGTCCTTCGCTCACGTCCCTCTCACAACAGCCGCGGGAAGGCAGCCTGCTGTGCCCCTGTGGTCCACAAGGGTCCACAGTCCCAGCGTGAAGCCACGTGTTCTGGGTCACACAGCCAGCAGGCTGGAGCTGGGTTGGAGTGCAGGCCCCAGAGACAGCGCCCCAAATCATTACGCCTAAAACGCCCGCGGGTGCCCAACCCCTCCCACCTGCAGGTGCTTCCCCCCCACTGGCCTCACTCGGTCCGCAGGGTGGGTGTTACTGTTAGCCCGTTTTGCAGATGAGAACATTGTGGCCCACAGGGAAAGCATTTGGCCCAGGGTTGCAGTCTAGCTCCGTAGCCAAGCTGAGACTCGTGGCCAGGTGATCCTTCTACCCGGATTTGTCTGTTTTTTGACTCTCTGCTGCCCCCCCAGTGTCAGTTCTCAGTGGCACAGCAGCTGGCACTCAGGCACGGTTTCTGCGGTGCGGTGCGTGCGCTCTGCCCGTGTGGGCGCAGCTGCCGTGCCTGCCCGTGGGGCGGCTCAGTGACACAGCCGCCGGGCCCTGGGGCCAGGCGCGGCCGAGGCGCAGCTCAGCGCCTTCCCCCAGGCCGGATAGCCGGTGCCCTGGTTCGGGTTCCTCCGAAAGCGGGCTCCGGGACGGATGCGAGGGTGAGGAGCGGACTGGACAGAGGACCCCCGTGAGGACGGCCGGGCGGGAGGCGGGAGAGGAGTGCGGGGCGAGCGCAGGACAATCTCGTGTGTTGGGGCAGCCCGAGCCCCTCGTGGGGCCGCCTGTGGGACTGCCCCACAGGCCCAGGGCGCACCAGCTCCTGGGAGCCCGGGGCTGCTCCCCGGATCTGTCACTTGCCACGCGTGGCAGCAGGTGGTCTGCAGTGGCCGGAAAGGGCCCGAGCGCCGAGGTGCAGATGCCAACCTGGGCGGAGCGCTCCGGAAGGCCCACGAGGGGCTTCAGCAGGCACCGGTGGGGTTTGCCACAGCTCTGAGGTGGAGGAGCCGGGATTTGACCCAAGGAGTCCACTCTGGAGCCCTCACCCTCACCTGTTCCACGGAGCCCCCTCTTGCCGGTGGAGCCACGTGCCTGGGACGGTGGCGTCTCCTGGGCCCGCTTCTGGAGTCGGCCACTGGTCAGGGCCGTGTCGGGCCAGGGACCCTCCCTCCTGTTGTTCCGAGTGTGTTCCTCTCCCCGCTCGCAGGCCGCCGCGGAGCGCAGCAAAACCGTGATCCTGGCGAAGAACCTGCCGGCAGGCACCTTGGCGGCCGAGCTGCAGGAGCTCTTTGGCCGGTTCGGCAGCCTGGGCCGCGTGCTGCTGCCCGAGGGTGGTGTCACCGCCATCGTGGAGTTCCTGGAGCCCCTGGAGGCCCGCAAGGCCTTCAGGCACCTGGCCTATTCCAAGGTAGGGCTGCCCAGGCCCACTTCCCGGGGGGCGTGAACCAAGCCAGTGCAGGGCGGCCTCAGCGCGGACCTGGCCATGGGGGCCGGTCTGAAGGCCATCGTCTCCATCCTGATCGCGGGTTCATCCCCCACTGAGAGCACCGGGGAGGGAGAGCGTGGGGGGGAACCTCAGAACCGCCCCAGGGGGCAGCCTCGGCCCCCGCCCGCCTCCCGCTTTCCTGGGCGTTCTGTGCCCTCGTGAGCAGACCCGCCGTCCTCGGTGCTTTTGGTACCTTGTGCCTGCGGTAACGAGAGAGTGAGGGCTGCAGGTGGGCTGTCTCCTGGTGCCGGGTAGAGAGAACAGATGTGCACACACGCACGCACACGTCGGCCTGTTAGTGTCCTGTGGCCGCCGTGATAAGCTGCCACACACTTGTGGCTCGGCGGCACAAATGCCTCCTCGCTGTTCTGGAGGCTGGAGGACTTAAGTCAGGGTGCCGGCAGCGGCGGGGGGGCGGCTCTGGGGAGGCTCCTTCCTCACGCCTCCAGCCCTGGGCAGCACCGGGTGTCCCAGCCTGTGGCTGCAGCACTGCCGTCCCGGCCTGTCTCGTGTGCCTCTGCCTTGTCTCCGCTTCTGTCTCCGGACGTAGGGCCCCCCCACGTGACCCGGGGCCATCTCGTTTAAGATCCCTCACCTAAATGACATTTGCAAAGACCTCCTGCCCCAGATAAGGTTCAGTTCACAGGTTCTGGGGGTCAGGGCGTGGACATGTCCTTTGGGGACCCCCTTTCAACCCACTGCCGGTGGCGTCTGCTCACGGGCACTGGGACGGTGTGCGGGCTTGACTTGTCCTCACTCTCTGAAAGACCGGCGGTGCACGCATGCGCATTTGCACTGTGTGGCCTCGGGGGGGCGTGGTCTCCAGCGGCCCTCTGCACTTCCTGCAGGAGGGCTGCATTCCACCACTGGTTCTGCCCCCCACCCCCCACTCCTCATTCGTGCCGTGGTCAGAGGAACCACCGGGGCCACAGATGTATCCAGTGACCGCGGGTGGTGCTCAGAGGTGCTCGGCCTCCCCTAAGCCCGAGCCGCAGCGCGGAGGGTTCTGGGCCGTGCTCCCCCTGCTGGTTGCGGCCCGGGCTGAGTCCTCGTCCTCTCTGGACCTCGGGCTCTTCGCCTGTGTCAGGCCCTGAGTCCTGTGCCCCCCGCCCCTTCCCTGCAGTTCCACCACGTCCCCCTGTATCTGGAGTGGGCTCCAGTGGGCGTCTTCTGCAGCTCGGCCCCGCAGGAGAAGGGAGCCCAGGACGCACCCGTGGAACCTGCGGAGAAGGACATGGCGGAGCCGGAGACCGGTGAGAGCCGGGTCTGGATCAGGCGTGCCGGGGCAGCAGGGGAGGGATGGGGGTGGGGCCGCACTGCGTGTTTGTCAGGTTTGAAGTTCTTTATTCATCCTGGAGACCAGTGGGTGCCAGACTCCTGAATGTCACAGGCAGGTGAAATGTTCTTTAAAAAGAAGCATAAAAGCGACAGGTGCAGCAGAAGGCAGTCAGCTTTGTAGCTTGTGGGCTAGAGGTCGTAAGGGAGGAAAAAAAACCTAGAATCAATTACTAGGGACTCAGAACACAGCAAGGGAAAACGGCCTTATTTCACACCCCAGCCCCTGCCTCCTGGGCGGGGGTGATTCTGCAGCGTCCTGGACGTGGTCCAGCGCCCTCTGGCGTCCAGTGGCTGCAAAGGCAGGAAAGGGAAGGGAGGGGTGCTGTGGGCACTGGGGACCGTTCGTTCTCATTGAGACAGTTCCGCAGACTGAGAGGTCTCACCTTCCTGGACCCCACCGAAGTGTCAGGGGTGCCCCTAGAGATGGCGGTGGCCTGGACCACCCCCTGTGTTCCCAAACGCCCCTTGGGGGCAGGCCAGCCCCCAGGGGAGAACCACTTGGTCTGGGGACCACGACCGTATCTTGGAATTCGAGACCTTTGGAAAAGTTTTTTGAAGGACCGCGATGGGCCTTTTAACTGGGGGCTAAGGTTTTGCCCATCAGTAACATCCGTCCCCTTCCCTGTACCCGCTTAGGTTTACCAGCTTGTTAAAGTAAGAACTTTAAAAGAGTAAGTCTTTTATCTACCACTTCCCTTGTTCTTATTTTAGAAGAGGTGTTTAACAACGAAAAGAAAAGTGGGGGCGGGGGGTGTAAAATTCCCAGATTAAAGACCAGTCCCCTGACTGAGCAGGTCTCGCTGTCCACAGACCTCCCTACTGCCGCCCCTCTCCCCCCGCCCTGCGTCGGGAAAGCCTTCAGGCCTGGCCCGGCCTGGCCCGGGCTCGGGGAGCCCTGGTCTGAACTTCGGGTCCCCGTTGCCGGGGAGATGCTTCAGCCCGCGCCGCCAGAGGCTCTGGCGGTGTCCCTGGTCGTTGGCGTGACCGGTCGTTGGCGGGGACCTTGCCGACCCCTCCCTGGCCTGTTCGTGGGCTAGTTTCATCCACGGGCTGGACTGGGGTCTCCTTCTAAACCTGCTTCCATCAGAGAGAGTCCTCTTCACGTCCCTGTGGTTCATCCTAAGGAACCATCTCCCCCAAGCCGGCGGCACCCTCGGTGTTCATGTCGCTTGTTGGACTTGAACCTGACCAAAAGCACAGTGCTCTTCTAAAGCACAGAGATTGGGCAGGAGTGGGGGCCCTGGACCCCCCCACCACCACGGAGGCCTCTGCCTGCCTGCTTCAGCGGGGGGCACGGCGCCCCCACAGGCCGCTGCTGCCTCGGGGCCATGCTCACCGACTCCGATCTGCTGCCTCCCTCCCCCCACTCTGTTCCTCTGTGACAGTTCGGTCACACTGTTTTATTTCCTTTTCGTGCATAGCAGCCATCTCTGCCAGGCGGCGAACCGTGAGGGCCGAGAGTGGCTGTCGCCCCCGTGAGATGCAGCCCAGTGCACAGAGGGGCTGCCCGGCTGTGTGTCGAGGGGGTAGGCGAGTGCAGGGAGAGCATCGAGGCCAGGCCTCGAGCACATAGTAGAAGCTAAGTGACTTGGAAAGTTGGTTCTCCGTTGTTAGACCAGGCTCAGAGCGTGACCCGTGGTGGTGACCCTGTCAGTGCCTCTCGTCGTCACAGTGGGTGCCAGCCAGTGCCCGCCCCGTCCCCTGACCCTTAACTCTGCTTCAGACGCTTGTCGTTTCCCGGAAATGCATGCTGGGTGGCTCACTTCCTCAGGGTCTGTCTGCCCAACCCCCCTGCCAGGGTGTCCGGTCCCCGTCTGCTTGCTCACCACCGCGCCCCAGCCCTTGGAAAGCGCCCGGCGCCCAGTAGGAGAGCAGCAGGCGGGTGCTGGGCGAGCCCGCGGGCAGGAGCGGCACGGACTCCCCGCCCAGCCCCGCGCTGCGCACTTGGGCTTCCCCAGGACCGGGGTCCCCGAGCCCCTGGGGATCGCCGTCTGCCTGGACGTCCTCTCCCGGCTCCGGGGCTGGGCCTGGTGCCGTACCTGCCTCTGCCCAGCCAGGGGCCGCCTGCGACCACCCTTCCTCCGCCGCCGTGTCGCTGGCTCTGCAGCCGGAATGGGGGTCCTTACCTCTGCCGTGATCACTAAGCCAGTGTCGCCACGAGGGCATGGCACATTCCTCTTCCCCACAAGCTCCCACATGGCGGGGGGACAGGTAGGGCTGTTTGGGGACAGCTGAGATGTCACAGCAGGAACAGATGGTGGCCCTGGGGACAGGCTGGAGGGTTTGCAGTGACAGTGCCCCCTGCTCTGAAGTTCGCTGCCCGGCCCGCACCGTGTCCCCAGGTCGCCATGTCCAGAGCACCCCAGAGACTGGTCCCGGCAGACCCTGCGCGTCGGGGCTGCTGTCCAGGGTCCTGCCGTGACTCCCACCAGGCAGCCTGACTCCCACCAGGCGGCCCTGGAGCGGTTGGTGGGGGGCACAGTGCCAGCACACGGGCCCAGGTTTCCTGCCGCTGCGTCTGTGCTGGTGCCCAGCCCTGCCCGGTCCCACGCTGTCGTCAGGTGGGGTCCCCCAGCACTCGTCTGCGGGAACGCTCTCTGCCCTTCTTGTTCCTTTGCTAACACGTGTCGCGTACACAGTCCCCTCTGTCCCCTGCGCTGCTTCCTGTCACCCGTTCCTCCCCGCGCCCGGCCTCCACATTGTTCTCACAGCTCCCCATCCCCACCACACAGGGCTCTGCCCGCCCTGTGCCCCGGGTTCTCCCCGGCTGCGAGGCAGGCGAGCAGGAGGGGCAGGAGGGGCGTGGACGGAGCCTTTCGATCACCCCCACCCGTGCGGCAGAGCCGTACCAGTCCTGAGGGAGGGGCCGTGTGGTTGATCTCCCCACCAGGAGACCCTCGCCTCCAGATAAAGGGCTCCGAGTGGGGCCGGTCCTGCAAAGCTGCTCGCCGCGATAACGGCCTGTGCTGCCAGCCTCCGCCCGGAGGAGCCGGGGAGGGGGAGAGCGCTAACTCGGCCGCCTGATTATCCTCAGGCCCCATGCGGCGACGCTTGACTGGGTTTCATTGTGCCGGCGGCGTGGCGGGTGGGAGCGCCTTCTCCCGGCCTCCCCCGGCCCTCCAGCCCCCCTCTCCCCACCCTGGGCCCAGCCCTGCCTGCTTCCTTTCTTCCCCCCTTTCTGCTGCTTCCTGGGGATTCCGCTGGCAAACATCTGTTTGGGTTTTACAGTGCCTCGTTTTTTTCTGTCTCGCCTTTCCGTGGCCTCCCCGCTCGGGGCCAGGAGCAGAGTGCTTTTACGATGACCTTTGCTTCTTGGCCGACTCCACACCTCTCCGGACGCAGGCGTGGGCCACAGAGGGCCCGGCCGCTCGGGGAGCCGACGCTGCTCCTGGGGACGTGGTTGTCGGGAGCTCGGTCCCCGGACTCCGGCATGACACTGGCTGTTCTCAGAAGCTGGCAGCGGGCAGGCCACCCTGTCGGGGGTGGGGTGCAGGGGGGCGCCGCGGGCGCTCTCCACCAACTCATCGGCTGACTGTCCTGCTCGCGAGGCCCAGGATTCTGATGTCTCCCCTGGATCTCTCCAGGCCTGGCCCGGCAGCGTGGGCGGTTGGGGTGACCCAGGCACCGTTCTTTCTCGTAATTGTCCTGCAAATGGGCACGTTGTTGTCACCTCTGTTTTCAGGTGGGAAGAAGGAAGCACAGAGAGGGCGAGTGACTTACACAAGGTCGCTCATCCGAGAGAGCCAGGATGCGTGACTCAAAGCCCCCCCTCGCAGGTCCAGGCCCTTGGCTGTGGGTCCCAGTCACCTGCATGCCGTCTGCAGGGCACCAGCCGTGTTTCAGGCACACGCACGTGCTGCACACAGCCCTCGGTCCACATGTTTTTGCAGCCACGTGCTGGGGATGCATGCAGTGCCGACTCAGGCAGGCCTGGCCCTGGCCTGAGCGAGCTCCCTCTCCAGGTGGGGGACACAGGCAGGGTGGTTTTAGATCGGGGTGAGGGCTCTGAAAAGTGGACCCCGAGGGAATGTGATGGCAAGTGGCCGGGCCTGGGGACCCCGGCACCAGAGTGGACGGGGAGAGATCTGGGGAAGGACGTCTGAGCCGAGGCCTGGCGACAAGCCAGGCCCGGGGGGATGGGAGATGAGGAAATGGGTCGGCGAGGTGGCGGGGGCAGCCGGTGCAGAGGCCCTGCGGCGGGGTGGGCTGTGGCGGCAGAAGAGAGGGCTGTGCTGCCGGACTGGGTGGGGGGACCAGGTGGGAGGAGCTGGCAGCCCAGGGACAAGGGAGGCCGCTGGGCCGTCCAGACCAGAGGCGGCGATGCCTTGGACCCGGGACCTGGCACGCGGATGGAGTGGCGGCCGCTTGTACTTCTGAACAGCCCGGAGGAGGGCCAGGGTGTTGTGTGTGTGTCTCCACTTTCTGGGTGGGAGGCGGAGCGGTTCAGCCAGGCACCTGGGGACACACGGTGGCAGTGGCTCTGCCAGTTCACGTGCATTTCCAGGGCTGTGTGCTACCTCCTGCCTGCAGTCCTTGGGCCCCCTCCTCCTGTTTCCCAGCTCCCCCTTTTCTCAGCAGATCTCGGGTCCGTGGCGCCCTCGCCCTGTCGGTCCTCCAGCCCCGGGGCGGTGCAGGCGCAGGGGGGCGGGTGCTGGGGGAGAGCGGATGTCTCTGCTGCCGTGGGGGCCCGGCCGAGCTCGGTCGCCTTCCGTCGCAGTCAGACGTTCCTGCCACGCGCTGGGGTCACGGGGGTTGGCTGATTGGTTAGAAGGGGGCGGAAGCGGGTGAGCCAGGTGGGGCACAGGGGCTGGTGGCCCTCGCAGTCCCCTCTCCTTCCTCCTGGGCTGGGGCTGAGGGCGGCTCTTCCTCGAGGGAAGGAGGGGCTTTGTTTCGGGGGTGCCAGTGCTGTTAGCTCAGCTCAGCTCTGCCCCTAAACCCAGACACTCCCTCCCCCCCTTCCTGGGCAGGTGCCTGTCTGTGGCCCTTGGAACTAGTGCTTGGCAGCAGACCAGCCGCCGCTCCTGGGGCAGGGAGGCGGGGCGGCGTGGGCGGGCCGTGCTCAGCGCTGCTGGGCTCCCCGAGCGGTGGTCCTGGGAGGCTGCGCACACCGAGAATGCCGCGCTGGGACCCGGCTGGAGGCCAGGCCCCTGGCAGGGGCCGAGGGGAGGGTCACCGGTCTTTGCCCGGAGTCCATGCCGCGGCCGGAAGTGGGAGGCAGAGCACAGAGACCTCCTTAGCCGCTCGTTCCCACGCGGTGACCACTGCCTGGTTCAGAACCTACAGCTGTGCCCTTGAGTTAGTTCAGCCAGGGGTTTTCCCGTAAAAGGCTGGATTTTCAGCTTCTTTTGAAACATCTGACCGCCCTGGGTTGACCTTCCCACGTGACAGCAGCTGGCCGGTGTCGTGAAGGGGCCACCCCCTTGAACCGCCATGAGCCCCCTTGGTCACTGTCATCCTCACCGTTCTTTGCTCTTTAAAAAAATATTTTCTAGTCTTCAATGAACTTCTACCCCAACCTGAAGGCGCCTGAGACTTAGGGTTCAGACACGGCAGCCTCCACAAGTGTCCCTGGGCCGCCCACTGGTGACGTGGCTGCCGTGGTCGTTAGCGAGATAGCGAACTTGAGGCGTCATCCAGCCACGTGCCCGGCACAGTGGGGGCTACTCAGCCCCCTCCCTTCTCCTTTCATCTCCAAGACGGCCAGGCAGCCAGGGCGTGGGAATGTCGTTGTGGCCGAAGGTCAGGGTGTTCGTTCCGATTGAAGTTCGCATTCGGAACCTCAGGTCGGAGCCGCTTTGCATGGCTTTGCTTCTCCATCCCTGTTAGTAGTTAGTAACAGTTTGCGCCCTGCTTTGCTTTGAAAGCTGGGTGTTGAGTACAGGTGGCCACACCATGGAGTCCCTTGTCGGGTAAATCGTGCGGGAAAGGAGACTGTGGATCCCCTCTTCTTGTCCTGGAGAGAGTCCGGGTTCGGGCTGCACCTCTGAGGGGAGAGTGTGAGGGGTGGCGGCTGCTCTGCCACTCGTGTTCCACCGGAAACACCGTCACTGTCGCCGGTCCCCCTGAGGCTACAGCGGCTCTTTTAGGACAAAGCTGTTGGCTCCGCTCTGGGACTCACACCGGGACTCGCAAGCAGCCGGCTGACATGGGAAAGGGCGGGGCTGGGGGACGGAGAGGCTGCGGTGCTGGCACCAGCGAGGGGACAGGTTCGGACCCCACGCGGCAGCCTTGCGTCCCCCAGAAAGTCGAGCTATTTGAGTGCAGGTGTGAGAGAGAGACCAGGCCGTCTGTCCCCATCGGCAGTGGGCCGGCACGCAGAGCGGCCTGGCCCGGGTCTGGGGGCTACCGCCCAGACCCAGCGGGGTGAGGGTTGTGTGGGCACAGACGGCTGACCGCCTTTTGCTTTGAGAAGGGGTTTGATTTCCTGGAGGGTGTGGGAGGAGCTTCAGAAGCCTGGGTGTGGAGGGGGAGGGGGTCTGTCCCTGGCCCCAGGCCTGTGACTTGGGGAAGATTAGGGAGGTTGATCGAAATGGACCAGTTTCCAGGCGGCAGGGCCCCTCGGGGGGTCCTGTGAGGCTCTGGTTGCCCCTGGGTAAAATTCCCACCCTGAGCACCAGCTGGAGGCTCTGAGTGGCAGCCGCCCACCCGCCCTGCTGACGCCCAGCTTAGCTTCACATTGGCTCTGCCCCGTTCCTGAGGTGTGTTCCTTCCGAGTCGGGAGAGGTTGTGGGGACAGGATGAAACCAAGACCCTCTGTAGCCCTGTCCTGTAGAAACCACCGGGAGCGCGGTGTGCCCCTTCTCTCCTCCGAGTGTGTGTGTGTTAATTGCTAATTTTTACCTAATTTCACCTGTGTTACCAATGCCAAGTGTATGTCATAGGATGGAAGTTACCAAACCCCAGAATACTGCACGCACATGAAATAAGCCCAGCCACACAGAGTTAGCGCGTGGGTGGCGGAACGTCGCAGCGTCTGCCGCCGCCGTGACGGCCAGTTCCGAGTGCGCACCGGTCTGCGGCCGGGGGCGGGGCCCAGACGCGAGTTCCTTGGGGAGAGCTGGGACGTTCGTTTGAGCCACTTAAAATACAAGTGAGGGTCGTCGAATGTAGAACCAGCCAAGACATTTGTTGTTTTTCTGTCTCAAAGAAGAATGGTCGCGCTTCCCTCCAGGCCCGCCGAGGAGGCCTGTGCGCGGCTCGGGGCGGTCTGGGCCTCTCCTTCGCTTCCCCCGTGGACAGAGTGGGAGGGCGGTTACGTACGTCGTCCCCTAGTCATTTATCACGAGCGCCGGTCTCCGCTCAGCCGACTGCTCACACCGCCCGTGAGCTTGTCCGTGGTGTTGGAAACCCTTCGGAAGCGTCACGTGTGGTGACCGCGTGTCGTTCCCGCCTGTGGTGGTGCTGCCGTGGCCCCCTGCTCCCCGCCCACGAGCCGTGGGTGTCTCTCCCCGAGCAGCGCGCCCGCTCCCGCGCACCTGAGTCCGACGGGTCACCGGCGGGTGAACACGCTCCGAAGCTGCGTGCGTGGGAAACCGAGACCGAGTGCAGCGTCCTTCGTCTCAAGGTCGTTGAGAATGTTCTCTGCGTTGCTCCCATTCTGTAGTTCCTGAAATGTCCTAAAGCTGCATTTCAATTTGAAAGTGCACTAAGTGTTTTGATGTTTTTTTGGTTTTTTTTTTTGAGAAAAAATAAACTGTTGCCGAGATTTGGGTCTCCATAAACTCGTTCACACAGTTTATTTGGAAGTTCAAGTTCGTGTGAGTTGGTGCAATCTAAAGGGCATCATCTTCAGCCTGCGTTCCAGGTTCCCTTGTTGTCGAAACAGGATGGGAGGAGGCAGAGCAGTCTCTGTGTCTCCTCTCCTCCCTCCCTCTCCCCCCTCCCCCCCCAGAGTTGCTAACACCCAGCCCACACTGGGAGTCAGTGTCCCGTCCCGACGTGTCCCACACAGCGGAGAGCCCTTGGTCTGGCAGGTCTGTGACTGAGGCAGAGTAGACATCATTTAATGGCTTTGGGGTTGGGGGTATTTTTTTTGTGGGGAACCCAGTGCCCGACAGCGAGACTGTGGAAGCTGCAAAGGCAACAGGAGGAGGAGCAGATGACCCTTCATCAAAGATGGAGGAAGAGGAGGAGGAAGAGGAGGAGGAGAATCTTCCTGGGTGCACTCTGTTTATTAAAAACCTGAACTTCGACACCACCGAGGAGACCCTGAAGGGAGTGAGTGCCAGCTCCGGGTGGTGGCGGGCGGGGCGGGGGTGGGGGCGGGGGGGGGGGGAAGCGCGGCCAGCTCCTGTGGACGCCACGCCTGTCCTGCCCGTGGACGTGCCTCGTGCTCACGTGTAGTTTAACGCCAGCCCGGCCTGCTGACCTCTGCCAGGCTAACACCTCACCCGGGGACTCAAGTAGCTGCCAGACCAGGGGTGGGGGGGCATACCCACTCACTCGGAGGGACACGTCTCGGGAGTGTGCGTCCTGTGAAGGCTACAGTCAGAGGTAGTGCTTAGAAAACACAGCCCGTCGGAGTCTGCAGTGGCGGACACAGCCCTGTCTTCAAGGTCACGTGTGCGGTGGCCGCAGGGTCAGCGGGGAACCGAGGACGACCCGTGTGGACGTTCTCTTCCAGGTGTTCTCCAAAGCGGGCGCGGTGAAGAGCTGCTCCATCTCCAGGAAGAAGAACAAAGCAGGTACTCTGGGGGGGGGGGGGTGCGGCCGGTGGGGCGGGGCCCCAGGGAACTGTGGGTGGGGCTGGGTCCGTGCCGGCCTGAGCCAGACCGAAGCTCACCCAGCCGGCCCTGCCAGAGGGGCAGGGGGCTGCGCCGAGGGGACCCATGGGGACATCAGGCTGAGGGTCACAGGAGAGAACGCCCTTTCTCCGTGAGCCCAGAGTGCAGCAGGCAGGGCAGTGGTGTGACCAGAGCCACAGAAGAAGGGCCCCCAGCGGGAGCTAAGGGTGTGCGTTGGACGCCGGCGCTGCCAGAGCCACAGCAGAGCGGGGACACGGCGGGGCCTGTGGAAGGAGCCAGGGTCCCAGCCTGTCCCCTCCGCCCACCTGTCTCAGGTCCCGGCTGCCCGGGGGGTCAGCTCATCAGGAGGCCAGGCCAGGGAGCCCAGGGAGCGCTTTCCAGGGGATCAGCCTCCCAGGGCAGAAGGGCAGAGAGTGCCCGGTGTCAGTGATGCGGCGATGAACTTGGCTAGTGTGCTTCCTAAGGAGCTTCTCAAGTGTCACGCTTGCATAGACTCCACCGACCCACACCACCTCGGATCTCCCAAGGAGCGTCGCTCAGGCTTCCACTGGAGAACAAATATTTGAAGTCGCCACAGGGTGGCGCTGCTGGTCAGCAGACAGCTCTGTCGGAGCCTCAGCTCCGCGGACCAGAGCTGCGTTTGGGCAGCTCCTAGGGGTTCTCCCTGCTGGTTCTCGTGAGCGGGCGTGCACGCAGGCGGGTCCCCGTGGAGGCTGCAGTGCTCACAGACAAGGCAGGGGACAGAGATGGGGACCCCGAGTGAGGCCCAGGGAGCAAAGCCTCGCCTCGCCTGGACCCGTCAGGCTTGCGCCAGCCCTCGAGTTCAGCTTTGGGAAAGAACGGAGGGTCAAGTTCCTAACTGGGTGTGAGCTGCTGGGGGAGGCGGGCGCCCCATTTGGTGTCGGAAGGGCAAGAGGCCGTCAGCGGTCTTACTTGTGCGTGCGTCCTGTGAACGCCTCCCTGCCCCTCATTTCACATGTCTGAGGCCGGGAAACCGAAGTTCCTGATATGTTGTCTTTGAGATGCCCCTGCCCTCTGAACTCTTGCTCCCCGCCAGCTAGAACCAGGGCACCAGATGGGTGCGAACAGTACCGTCCCCTCCCCCTCCCAGCTCTGTGTCCACAAGCCGTGTGCGTGTGGGTGGCCAGAAGTACTTAGAGGGAGCGCGCCTCCCCAGTGCGTCTCTCAGGCGCGTACTCCCCGAGTGCACCACGCACGAGAGGCAGCGCAGCACCGCCTCGGTGGAGCTTTGCCGCTCGTCTCGGCCATGGTCATCCCCGTTAGTTCCCGCTCCCTCCCGAAGGCGGAATTCTATTATGGAGTTAATTATCGTGTCAATCACCTGTTAATTAATAGTCAGCCGGGCCTCAGGTGGTGGCTATATAACCTCGTTGGCGGGTTCTCCGAGACGACCAGTAATAAACGGCAAGCCGGGGGCTGAACTGTGTGGGGGAAGGAAGAGCGGTCCGAGGGAATGAGGACGTGACGCCGAGGGCCGGGGGCCCGTCGGAGCCCTTGCACTTGGCCTCGTGCTCACTCCTCGTTTCCCTCCCCGCCCCTCCCTCCTCCAGGAGCGCTGCTGTCCATGGGGTTCGGCTTCGTGGAATACAGGAAGCCCGAGCAGGCCCAGAAAGCACTCAAGCAGCTCCAGGTAAAGGGGCTTCTCAGGTGGGGTCCCCGCCGTCACTTGGCGGGTGATGGGGCAGGGGTCCCGTCGACCCTCTGGCACGGAGTGGGAGCCCCGGTCCGGCCATGCTTTCTCCAGTCCTCGAGGGGACTGTGGCCCAGGGGAAACCCAGGAGCCTCCTCAGCACCCCACAGCCACTGTGAATGCATTCGTTTAAGCCGCGCCTCTTCATCGGGGGCCTGGCGCGTGCCGGGCACTGTGCTAGTCCGGGCACGCCGGCGGGGAGGACCTGCACGTACGCGCACAGGGCCGTGAGAGGGGCTCGGGCGGAGACAAGCCAGGCACCGCCGTGGGGGCGGACTGCTTTAGGTTGTGCGACTTCTCTGAGGAGCTGGCAGTTCAGCCGACACCTGCTTAAGCAGATGGAGTCAGCGACGCAGGTCTGGGGGGAGAGTCGCCCAGGAAGTGGGGACAGCACGTGCAAAGGGCCTGAGGCAGGGGCGCCGAGGCAGGGGTGAGCTGCTGTGTTCGAGGAGCAGGAAGAGGCCAGTGCGGGCAGGGGCCGCACTGTGGGAGGCAGGTGTGGGGGCCGGGCCTCGTGGGCCTTTTAAAGACTCCGGAATTTGGCATAACGGCGGTGAGCTGCCCTCGAAGGCTTGCAGCACACTGGGGACGGATCTGATTTCTGCCTCGGGACAGGCTGCAGCTGCCGTGTGGCGAGAGGGTCGCAGGAGGCAAGAGGGAGACCACTGGGTCACCCAGGCAGGAGGGGATGGCAGCCTGGGCCAGGGTGGAGGCCGTGCCGGCGGGAGGAGGGGCCGGGCTCAGGGGTTTGGGCGTGGACGCACGGTCCTGTGCAGACGGAGGAAGGAGCAGTGCCCTCCTGCTTGGCCCAGAGCTCAGGGCACATCGGGGTCCTCCACAGCAGGGGGTGAGGGCTGGGGCTGCAGGGGGTGGGGTGACCTGGGGTTTGCGCCCCACAGGGAGCCGGGCCTCGGCTTGAAACTGTCCTCAGCACCCGTCCCTTGAGGCCCCACACCCCGAGGTCTGCCCGTGGCGGGGACGAGGATCCGCACCGTCCTAGGCACCTCCTTCTGTAGACCCCCGTGCTCCATGCTGTCGCTGGCCTGTCCCCGCTCCGCAGGGGAGGTGACACAGGTCGGGCTGGGTGCCCACGGTGGTGTCTCTAGAACAGGCTTCTGAACCTGAGTCCACAGGAGGGCTCCAGCAGGTCCAGGGACCCTTTCACGTCCTGTTCAGAACGCTGCGTGTCTGACATTTGCGCAGGGGGCATGGGCCTGCCGGCAGAGGCCAGGTGGTCAGGCGGTGTGGAGGGCAAACGGCGTGAGTGGGGCCAAGCTCACGAGCCAGGCAGGATGGGCTGCGCACCACCCCAGCCCTTGCTCCCTCTCTGAGAGGGGCACCGCGCCCCGTGTGGCTGGGCTGCACTCCGTGGGAAGGGCGCCCAGGCAGGGCCACCACCCCGGGGGGCTTCGCTTAGTTGTAGGGACCTCCAGGTGACTGGCTGTGTCCCAGGGGAGCTCCTGGTCAGGGGAAAGGCCTTGGGTGTCATCGAAATGAACCAGGCACCTGGCCAACACGGTTGTTTCAGCAGAATTTTGACCTTCCCCTTGACTCAGGGCAGCTCCACCCAGGGCTGCCGGCTCAAGTTCGCACAGGACGATGGGGACGTGGTGGCCTCTGCTCTGCCTTTAGTTTGAGAGGCTCGCTCTCCACGCCCGGGCCCCCAAGCTCGGGGCCCAGGGGGCCAGGCGGGCAGTGGAAGTGAGGGCAGGCCCACCCTGAGTGACGCCTGGCACGCCGGCCGGCGGAAGGGGCAGCCACGGCTCCGTCTCGGCCAGCGAGCGCCTCGTGGGGAGGCGGGCCCCACAGACCCAGGTCGCCCCTGGCGTGCTTGTGTGCTGCGGTTTTCTGAGGGGCTTGGGCAGTCCCGCTTGGCCGTGAGATGGACTCGCTCGCTCGCTCGCCCGGCTCTTGGCCCACGTGCTCCGCGGCCCGTCTCTCTGCACGTGAGTCGGGCTCCGCAGGTTCCGCTTCGCACGGTGCCGGCGTGGGCTCCTCGCTGTGGACGTCCCCGCGCACGCACCGCCACGAAGAGCTGCCCCTGCAGACAGTGCGTGCTGTGTGTCATAGGCGGTTTCAGGGATTTTAGAGGGCACTTCTGCTGGCATGCCAGTTTTGCCTGGGGGTGCTGACGTGAGGGCCCAGCTCAGGTGCAGCAGCCCCGCTGCGACTGGGAGCTTACGTTTAAGAGCGCCCAGACCGCGCTGGACCGGCTGCAGGCCGGACCGAAGGGGTGTGCCTGGCCTGGGAACGCCAACAGACGGCGGAGAATTGTGCCCCTCGAGTGGCGTAAGAAGGTCAAGGCCCACTCGTGCCTGGAGAGGACACTGGAGGGCCGGTTTCTCCGTGACCACCAGCTGCTGCCCGGGCTCCGCACGCGCCGTTTCCAGGAAAAGCCACTCTGTCTTGGACTCCAGCGAGCCCCTCCTCCTGGGGAGAACCAGTCCCCCCCATCCCCCCCCCCCGAAGCTGCCTGCCCCCTCACCCAGCTGAGGCCAGTGCCGGTGAAGGGGGGGGTTGCAGGGGTGCAGGCGGGGGTTTCGAGAGAGCAGAGGGGCAGAGAGCTGTGTGTCTCATCTTGCAGGGCCACGTCGTGGACGGCCACACGCTGGAAGTGAGGATCTCGGAGCGAGCCACCAAGTGAGTCCCCGGTGCCCTCTCTCTGCCCGCGCCTGAGCCGGTGCTTTCCACTCCGGTGCTGCCGCCCCTCGGGGCGTCTCCCGGCCCGCCACCGTCCTCCCGCCTGGCCCCTCCTGCTAAGTAAGGTGGGGTCGCACCGTTTCCCTGACGACCTGGGACCGGGCCGGTGCTTTGACAAACCCGTGACAGGGATGTTAGAAGGGACACAGGCAGGAGAGACCAGCAGGCCCCGCCCATCGGGGCCATGCACGTAAACCGAGGGAGGCTCGCAGCATGCTGGCCCTGTGGCCGCGCCGGGGGACGCCGGGGAACCCAGGCGTTTGCATCTGTGGGGCTCTCCTCCGTGGCGCTGGCGGCAGTGCCCGCAGCCGCCCCAGCTCCTCTGAAGGAGATTCGGCAGATGTTGAAGGTGGAGACGGCGGCCGACCCGTCTGCCCAGAGCCTGGTGTCCCGGAGTAGTGAGCTTTTCTCTAGAGTTTCAGTTTTGCGCCTACATCTCCGCCTGCGTGGACGTCTCAGTGAGCTAACGCACGTGAGGTGCTTCGAGCGGTGCCCAGCACAGAACACATGCCCGGTGTGCGCTGTTATTACCGTTGTCAGTTATTACCGTTGTCATGATCACCCACCCGCCTCGGGCGGTGAAACGACCACCTCTGACCGTCCCACGGCCAGTCCAGGGTATTTATTCGGCACTTGTCTGCCACTGGGTCACTGGTGTGGTCCGCGAGCAGATTAGCTGCCAGGGAGCGGACCTGTTTCTTCCTCCTCTCTCTGTTTCCGGGGTGCTGGAGCGCCCGGCCCGCCCCGCCCCGGCCGCCCCACCCCGGCGTGGTCCGCCCAGGTGCCCTGGAAATCCGGGGGGGGGGGGGCAGTGCCGAGCTGTGGTGTAAGAGGGGGAGCCCTGCGGCCTTGGGTTCTGGTCCAGGAGCCGTGTGACCCTGGGTGGGTGACCGTGCCTGGACATTGAAATGTGACGGCCAGAGGTTGGTGTCAAGCCTCTGGCACGTGCCAGGCCCTGAGCACTCGGCCAGTGGTGGCCATCTTCCTTTTCCACCCCCCGTTTCCAGGGCGCCAGGCTGAAGGCACCTCGCCCGCCCTGCACTCCCAGCCAGCGCTCGTGCGCCATCCCTTTGCAACCGAACCCCCGAACGCCAGCTGGGCGCCAGGCCCCTCCCCGGGCGCCGGGGACCGGGCTTCCCCGTGGAGCTTCCCTCCGGGGGGCGTGTTCAGTACGACCCTCCGCAGCGAGGGACGTGTCCTGTGCCGTCCCACCGCTGTGCCGTCCGGTGGGGGAGCCCTTGGAAGGTGGCGCGTGGCGCCGTGCCGACTGTCCGCTGCTGCCTGACGAGGTGTCCCCGGCGCCCTGGCCCGAAGCAGCCGGCGCTGCCTGTCTCCAAGCTGCTGTGGGCCGGGCGTTCGGGGGCAGCGCAGCCGGCGGGCCCGTCTCGGGGCCGCTCCCCAGGCTGCACTCGGCACACTGGCCAGGGCTGCAGTCCCGTCTGAAGGCCCGGGTGTGGTCGGCGGCCCACGTCCCGGCGGCGCCCTCGCGTGGCTGCGGGCCGGAGACCTCAGCTCCTGCGCCTCCCCACGGGACGCACGTGTCCCCAGAGCACAACGGCCCCGTCCCCCAGAGTGAGCAAGCGAGCGAGCCGACTGTCCAACAGGGAGCGGGAGAGGACGGGATCGTCCTTCTGGCTAGTCTCAGAAGTCACCCGCTGTCACCATGCTGCCTTCTGCGGGTCACACGGCCCTGTCCTGGCGCAGCGTGTCCCACACGCTACACGTGGGCCCCAACACGAAGGGGCGGGGGCCCCAGGGACCGCCCTGGAGGCTGGCTGCCCTGGCACATGAGGAACTGAACTTGCATTTGTTTCATCTGCACTTGGGTTTCGCTGCCCGCGTGTGGCCTGCGAGCACTGTTGTCCAGCAGAGCCCTAGGGACAGGCAGAGACAAGCAGTGTCGCTGAGGGTCATGGGTCTCGAGGTGGTGATCCCTGCCACTGGGAAGAGAAGTAAAGCCAGGGTCGTTGGTCCAGTGGAGACAGTCAGGGGGGCCCCTGAGGAGGCGGCGTGGCGCAGACGTGCAGGAAGTGCGGCGTGGCGGCGGTCCCCGTGAGACCCGCTGTCGGTGGGGTGTGTGCCCACCCAGTGGGCACTGCGCAGGGCTCAGCACATCCCCCTCGTCAGACCCTCGGGCGACATGATGAGCCTGGTGCTAATGTTGGGCCCGAGTGCACACAGATTGTAGGGGGCTGAGCTGGTGCTGGCTCCCAGGCTGTTAGCTCGCAGCCGGGCCGGGACCCCGCCCTGCTTCGACGGAGTGGGGGGGCACCTGGCCCATCTCCGCAGCGAGAAACTGAGTGGTCCTCTCGGGGTGGGGCGGGGGAGGGTGCACGCTCTCAAACAAGCCAAGGTCTCCCGCATCTAGAAAACCATGGAGGAGACCGTGTGTAGAGAGAGAGAGGCCTCACCCTCACCCGGGTCCCTGAAAGCCCCCGTGTCCCTGAGGCAAAGGGTGGGGGACACTTGGAGTAGGAGGTGTCCACCCGAGAGGCCGTGGTCCACCTCCCCCGGAGCACTGCCCCGCTTACGCCACACCCCCCGCCCCCAAGCCCGAGCATCAGAGGAGCACCAGTCCTTGGGGAGGGGCAATGGCTGCCGACACCCCAATGACCCGACCCCTTCCCCACCCTGCAGGCCAGCCCTGACATCCGCTCGGAAGAAACAGGTCCCCAGAAAGCAGACCACCTCCAAGATCCTGGTGCGGAACATCCCCTTCCAGGCTGACCACCGGGAGATCCGCGAGCTCTTCAGGTGAGGTGCGCCGGGTCGGTCCAGGGGCCGGCGTGTGCGGGGAGCCCACCGGAGCCGTGGGGACTGGGGACGGCGGCTGTCGGGGCCACGGCCGCTCTGCTGATGGCCAGCGCCGTGTCTTCCCCGGGCCGGCTGTGGCTGCCTGCGATCTCTCCTCTCCCTGCATCTCGGCCGCTGCTCTCCGGGGGCGGCACAGGAGAGGGTGGTCTTCTCCGTCCCCATCAGCTCTGCCTTTGACCTTCTGGAGTTGCTGTTGCTCAGGTCACTGCTTTGGTTTAAGCCGGTGGTTCTTCACCTCGGCGGCACATTGGAGTCGCCGGGTGACTTAGAAGCGTGCCTCTGCCCAGGCCCAGCCCCCAGAGTCGGACTCCCCTGGTCGGGGGTGCGGCCCAGGCATTGGGACTTTAAGTGTCCATCCAGGGCGGGGACCACTGGTCTGCATGGTGGTCCGGAGAGCCCCTCTGGGGGTGAGGGTGCATAACCTACACGGAAGGCGGCCCAGCAGCTGCTGGCACGGGGTCAAAACGCGGAGGCCTCCGGGGCCAGGCAGGGACAGGGCCCTGCAGGAGCCGGCCGGGTGGGGGCCGACGCGGCGACGCCCTGCAGAGGTGCAGGTTCGATTGGACCGGTTCTCCCCGCGTCTGAAAGAGGAGCTGGCGACCGGACCCTCAGGGGGACTGTGTTGGTTGGCAGCTCATTCGCTGTCTAGACTCAGACCCCGTGCAGGACAGGGTCTGTCTGTGGATCGGGGGCCACCGAGTTGCCAGCCCTGTGCTGGCACATCACGCCGTCCGGTCTTCCCCGAGCAGCCAGGAGGCACCCAGCACCACGCCCCGGATGCAGTGCCCGCACGAGGGGCGTGAGGGGAATGAACGTTCGCAGCCGCTGAGGCGCTTCCCAGGCAACTGCCGGGTGGCACCGAGAGGCCGCCTGGCGCTCAGAGTGGAGGGTGGACGGCATCAACCCCAGCCGAGCAGCCCCGTCGGCCTGGCTGTGGTCTGGGCGAGTTCTGGAAGCCCGCGGGGGTGAACTGGAGGATTCTGCGCTCTGGCCCCGTTCGCGCAGCCTGCATCTGTCCGGTTCTGGCGTGGAGGGCGGAGTCTGTGGTGCAAGTGGCCCGTTAGCGTCTGGCAGGGCCGACTGTGGGTCCCGAAGAGGACGAGTTCTGTGTTTCAGGGGCTGGAGGGGCGCGTCTCCGTGCGGGAGCCGCGTCTGCGCTCTCAGCGGTTCACAGAAGGGGGGTCGTTCAGGGGGGTGCTTCCGAAACCCCCATCTTCCCGTGGGCTCTGAAGCACACGCGGGCGGGCGGTTCCCTGACGGACGTGGTTAGCGGGGGTCGAGGCAGAGACGCTAGCCCCGCGGGGCTCTGTCTGGCAGGGTCTCGGCTCTGAGCCAGGGCCCCCTGCGTGGGATCGGTCTGGGGGGGTGCCCTCCTGCCGCCCAGACACCAGTCAGGAGGTGCGGGCGGGCGAGGTCGTCGTCACAGTGGGCTCTGATCCGTGGCCTGTGGCGGCTGCTGGCTCTGACACGCGGCTGCGCTCTCAGAAGAGTGGGTTCGGGAACTGCCGCGCGGAGATGGCTGTGCTGCGGACACTCGTGCTGATCAGGGAGCGGTGTCCTGTCCCGACGGCGGTGTCACTTGGCTCGCGGTCTGTTTAGGATGCCACTTCTGCGGGGACAAAAAGGCCACGGTGGAAAGGGAACGCCCTTCGTTTGATCTCATGTTTTATGTTTGTTTTGAGAAGACGAGGAGTTAGTGCCCGCGGAGCACGACTGCCCACAGTGCCTGTTCTCCCTGCCGCTGCTCGCTGGGAGTTCTCTTCTGCCCTGGAGCTGGAAGGCTTCCTTCCGGGCGGCTCACCTTGCTTTGTTGTGCATGCAGTCTGCGGCAGTTCCACGGGGCAGCCAGCAGGGGTCGCTGTGAGCCTTCTCAGGGCGAGGAGCTGGTCCAGGAAGCCGCAGGCCCGATTTCAGACAAAGCCAGTGTCCAGCAAAGGTCAGAACCCGGGGGAGGTTTCAGGATTCGGGAGAGCCCGTCTGGTCCATTTTTGCAGGCAGGTTTTACAGACCTGTCCTGCCAGGTGTGATGTAGATGACAGCTCCGTCTGCGGAGCTCCCGCTGCTCTGGGCTCGGTGCTGGGCAAGCTGCGAAGGAGGGGCGGGTGGGGGTGCCCTGTCCTTTCCGCACGGGGAGGAAACAGGAGGCCTGGGGGCGGGAGGCGTCCTGCCCGGACCACACCGCGGAGCCGGGATCTGAATGAGTCTGTCCTCACCCCCAGGCCTAGAGGGTGCTGTCAGTCCCCAGGTCCCCTCAGCTGACCAACGAGTGTCCCCTGTGACGGGTGTCCCCGGTGACGGGTGTCCCCGGTGACCAGTGCAGTGCTGGGAGCCGAGCACACGGCAGTTTCAGGAGCAGCATGGCTCCTTTCCTGGGGAGTTTGCTGTCCCTGGAGGCGCAGGCAGGAGAGCAGCAGAGACGGCCCAACAACACCGTGCCCCGAGGGCCGTGGAGGGGCACCTGGGGTCTCCAGAGACAGCCCACGGGCCGCCCGAGCCGGGCCGCGCCGGCACAGGTCTGTGGGATCATCGTCTGGGACGAGGCGGGGGTGACCCTCTAGAAGAGTCAGCACGCAGCCCAGCCGTGGGTCAGGAGACAGCAGCCCTCTCGCGCGCGCTCGCTCGCTCTCTCTCTCTCTCTCTCTCCCTCTCTCTCTCTCTCTCCCTCTCTCTCTTTCTCTCTCTCTCTCTCTCTCTCTCTCTCTCTGCCGCCCCTTTTCTGGGCCTCAGTCTCCCCCGGCGTGAAACACTGGCGGTAACGTGTGCTGTGGTTTACGGCAGGAGCAGTGAAGGGTAATGTCTGTTGTTAACACTAAGCGTAGTTTGCCAGCCCACCCCCCGCGCCGGGCACCGTGAGCTGAAGTGCTCTCGTCGTTAGGTGTCCGTTCACCGGCGCAGCCCTGCGGGGGCGGGTCATGGCCGTCTCCGCTTCCCAGTGGGCACACCAGCCCCGGAGCCCCGCTGCCGCTGGGCCGTCAGCCGGCCAGGCTGGCCCCCAGCTCCCCCCGCCACGTGGCCACTTCGAGGGCTGTGGACAGGATTGAACGAGACAATGCGTGTGAGGCCCTCACCGCAGTGCCCGGCACAGAGCGGGCACTGACCCATGCTCGCCGTGGCCATTCCACAGCGCAGAGCCGGCGGCTCCCCCGGCTTCGGGCTTGGGCGGGTCCGGCTCTGGGCGGAGCCTGTGCTTTACCGCAGTGCCGAAGGAAGGTTCTCTGCAGCCTCTGTGTGTGTGTGTTTGTGTGTGTGTGTACGTGCGCGCGCCCCTGCCTCCCAGCCCTCCCTCACTGGAGTCCACTCCCACTGAGCTTTCCCAAAGGCAGTAATCTTCGGGAAGGGGGTTCTGCCAACTGGCGGGCCGTGAGCGCCGGGCCTGGGGAGTCGCACGGGGCCCCACACTTAGTCATGTAATGCTCTGCTCTCACCGTCTCCAAGTCCTTCGTTTCTGAACGGGAGGCCCCAGCTGTTCACGTTCTGCTGGGCTCTGCAGAGCAGCGGGAAGACCAGGAGGTCCGGAGTCAGAGTGCAGTTGGTGCTCAGCCGGCCTCAGTTTCCTCATCTGCGGGATGGGATCGAAAACCGTGCCTGCTTCCCTCCCCTCCCCGATGTGAAAGGCTCAGTGAGAGGAGGGGTGGGCAGTTCTGGGTGAGGTGGGGTGCCATGAGGGGTCACCCCTGGTGATAGACTGCGTGGGGTCGGGACCTTTCCCCTTTTTCCTGGGCTGTGCCACTTCCCAGCCCTGAGCCTCAGTGTTCCGCATCTGTACAACGGGAGTAAGGAGGACCTGGCAGACAGCTGGGGGGTGAGGGTGAGTCAGCGCATGTGAGACGCCCAGCGCGACGTGCAGCTCAGGACGGGCACCCAGAGAGCAGGGCCATTCACACTGCACTTCTCTGGGTGGGTAGTCACTTTCTGGGCACTGAGTTACTGCCGTTTAAGGCAAGGCCTCCGGCTCCCCCTCCCACTGCCTCGGTCCCGGCCCCAGCCAGGGTAGCTTGGCCTGTCTCGTTCCTCCGCAGCCCCCGTTGCAGTCCACAGCCCACCTTGTGGCTGCCCTTGGAGGGCTGCCCACACGGTTGTTCAGCACGTCACCCCCCGCCCCGACACACCCCAGGCTAGAATCTCAGACACCCCGCCGCTGTGTCCGCAGGTCCCTGATACAGAGCAGTGCACAGTAACTATCTGCTGAGCACAGGGGTGCCCTGTGCAGACCTGCCTGCCTGCGTGGGACCCCGATACAGACAGGGCACGTGAGGTGCAGAGGGGCTGAGGAGTGTGCCCGGGGTTGCACAGCTCTGCGGCAGCACGGCCAGAGCCCGCCCCCCCCCCCTCCCCCGAGACTGTCCCTGAGTGCCAGGGACGGCAGGTGGGAGCTGCCGGCAGGTCACACTGGGCCGTGGAGGCAGAACTTTTCATCTGAGCCTCTTTTTCCTCCTTTTCTTCCCCTTCCTCGGAAGTGTGAACCTCCTGCTAGGGGTGTGAATGGGCAGGCTCACAACAGGTGTCTAGAGGCCTTAATTACAGGACTTGCAGCTCCGGTCCCCCGTGCACCTGTTGGGTCCGCTTTGTGGGCAGCATCTGTCAGGCCCTGGCCTCCTCCCCTCCTCATTTCCTCTCGCAGTGACCATGACCGTGACCCGGAGGGAAGGCTGAGGGCAGTCTGCCTGCCGAGTTCCTCTCTCCCTCTTGCACCTCGCACCCCTCGCCCAGGTGTGGGGTCACCGCCTGGTTAACTCCTGCTTGTCGGCAGTGCTTTTCCAGAGGCCGTGAGCCCCCCGCCCTGCCACCTGCCCTGGCCGGCGGGGCTACTTCCTGTTTACCGGGCTTCCTGGGGAAGAAGCCCTCCGAAAAAACCCAGCCAGCCCAGAGCGCGGGAGTAGGGGAGTGTCAGTGGGGGGAGAGGACACCCTCAGCCTGGCTACGGGTGGGGCGAGGAGGGCCGGGCTGTCCCCAGGTACCCGCCCCCACCTCTGCAGAGAGACCCTCGGTGGAGGGTGTCACACCCGGTCGTTCATTGTCGTGCCGTCTGTGGGTCTGTGGCTGCGTCACCCCCGTGGCAGAGCTGAGCGGCTGTGTCAGAGACCACATGGCCCTCGAGCCTGCAGATGACCTGTCCCTGGCCCTTTGTGGGGCAGCGTGCCGACCCCTGAGCTAAACCAGACAGCGGGCCCCCCTGGAGGTAGGTGAGGGGTTTTGGTTTTCTGGCTTTAGGGGCACAACTGAGGTGTTTTTTCTCTCCCTTTTTATAAAACTTACAGACATCACCGGTGAGGCCGTAGCCCCACCGACCCCCACTGAGGACAGGAGGCGAGGCCCTGGCTCGGCTTCCGGGTCCCCTTCCACAGCCACTGCCCCCCTGACCCGTTCCCTCCTCGGGGGTCCCTGCCCCTCCTCTGTGGCTGGCGGTGTGTCTTGTCTCGTTTGAAGACTAGCTCTCAAGAGCAGAATGGGGAGGCAGGTACAGAGAGTTCTCACGTGTCCCTGTGCCCACCCACGCACAGCCTCCCCGTCATCAGCACCCCCACCATAGTGGGCCACGCGTTATGGGCAGCGAACCTGCACGGAACCTGTACCGTCACCCAGAGTCCGTGGTTTACACCGCGGCCCCTCGCGCTGTCGTGTGTTCCGTGGGTTCGGACAAACGCGTAAGGACGGGCACCCACCGTTGCAGGATCGTGCGGAGTAGCTGCACTGCCCTAAAATGTATCCATTTTACTGACGAGCATTTGAGCGGTTTGCGCTTGTTCTTCTGTTTCGAATAATGTCCCTGTGAACATTCTTGTGTCTTTCAGTGGCCACGTGCTTGGTCTCTATAGGGTGTCCCTGTGGGGGTGCTACTGCTGGGTCATGGGACGTGCCTACGTCAGCGTTAGTAAATGTTGCCAAACACCTGCCCAAAGGAGCTGTATCTGTTTGCTCTGTTTGCGTGTTCTGGTTGCCCCTTGTCTTTGTCAACACTTGGTATTGTCTCTTTTCCTCTTTTTAGCCATTTCGGTGGATTTATGATGGCATCATCACACTGTGGTTTTAATCTGCGCTTTCCTGATGGCCGAAGAAATCAAATGTTTTCTCATATGAGTATTCAGATATACTCTTTTATGGAATGCCAGTTCAAGTCTCTTGCCCATTTTTTAAGTGGTGTGATTTTTTTCTTATCCATTTTTTGTGTTAATTCCTTGGTCACTTACTATGTAAGTTTCTATCTCGGTTCTCCGGTGGTGGACATGGGGGTGGCGTCCCCCGCGCTCCCATTGTGCAGGTGGCTTGATGGTGGTGCCCTTGGACGCACTGGGGCTCCCGGTGTCATCAGTCCGCCGTTTTCCTCCCTTCTCGGTGGGAGTCCCTGTGTCCTGTTGAAGAAATTCTGGCCGCCTCCTAGTGCCTGAAGTTAGCCCGCTGTGCGTTCCTCTGAAGACGTCCACTGTTCACACTTAGGCACGCGTCCGTCTGCGGTTGACTTTGGCGTGCGGCCTGAGGTGGAGATCGAGGATATTCCCCCCACGTGGGTGTTCCGGGGGCCTGACGTCGTTTGCTGCAAAGACCACTCTGTCCCCCGCTCTGCGGTGCTGATTTCATCGTGAATCGGGCGCCTGTGTGTGGGAGGGCCTGCTCCTGGACGCGCCGGCCCCTCCGAGGGTCTGTCTGTCTGCCCCTCCCCTTGCACCGGTGCACCTGCCCCGATCACCGCGGCCTTGTCGTAGCTGCACATCCGGTGTCTCTGTTCTCCAGGGTCCCCGGCCATCTCCACTCTCCGCGCTTTCGGGCCTTTGGGGTTTTGTCCCACAGCAGCCACAGGTTCTGAGCAGAGGCGGTGGTGGACCTGGCGCCCTGTCAGAGGTCTTGTGAGGGACATGGGTCAGAGCGGGTGTGAGGGACCTCCTGGGGGGCTCTGGGGTCACCTGGGCCAGGGGTGACTGTGGTTTGGCCAGGTGTCCGCGGTGGAGGTGGAAAGCCGGTCGGTGTGGGGCTGCATTTGCAGGGACCGGCTGACGGCTTCGGCGCGGCCGGGGGTGCAGAGGGGAGTCGAGGGCCACCGCTGTACGTAGGTCGAAGCTGCCGGCCAGATGCACGGGGGTGGGGCAGTCCCAGGGAGGCGGCGGCCCCACTCCACCCATACCCCCCTTACGCGCACATCCACCGGCCATGATGGTGGGGCTCGCGCTGTAATTCTCGGTCGCCTGCCCGTGGTGCACGTGTGTTCTGGGTCCGGGTGGTCCGTCCTGGCAGGGACACCCCGGTTCAGGCCACCTGTCAGCTCCTCAGACATCCGCTGTGGCACTAGCCTTGCTGGGTCACTGTTCCTCACAGCGTGTCCTCAGCCCCGTGACCCAGGCAGGCTGCGTGGAGGATGTCTCCGGATGTTTGCACAGCCCTTACCAGAGGGACCGCTGGGGTCTGTGACACTTTCGTGCTCACGATGTCACCTTCAACCCCGACAAACCTGGGGAAGCCCCAGTCCCCGAGTGAGCAGCCGGGCAGGTCTGCACTCCCAGTCACTCTTCCCCACGACAGCGGCAGGGACAGAGGTGTGCCCTGCGCCCTCCGATGTGCCCAGCAGCACACACAGCTGTTGCGTCCTGGTGACACGCCTGCCTGCAGCAGCGTCGCCGCTGGGGCTGCACGTGGGTGCAGGGCTGCTCAGGGCTGGTCTGCGAACACCTTGTGCGTGCTGCCCGCCCCGGGTTCCTGCGCTCCAGGGCAGCGAGGGGCCACCTGGAAAGACGGTTGCGGTGACAGGCAGGAGCAGCAGTTACCAAGGAGGCCGGTCGTCCTTCCACGAAGGGAACGAACGTCCCAGGGACCGGAAGCAGGCGTCCTTCCTAACGCCTCATCATCAGGAAAGGTCTGGGGCTCCAGACGGACCCCAGGGTTCACGTCCGCTGGGCAGTGCAGCTCAGCGGAGCCACGGGGGGGTGGGGTCCAGGTCCCAGGTGTGGTTGCCCCTGCCCCCCATAGCGTGACCACAGCCGAATTGAGCTTTAATGCTGTAGTGTGGGGCCTGTTTGTTCTTCGGCAGTGGAGCGTGTGGGGGTCAGAGGAGGAGGCCTCTGGGCTTCGGGGTCCACCACAGGCCCGGCCACAGGTGAGTCTTTGGTCAGAGGGACATGAACATTCAGCAGCCACACGGTTAATAGCCAGGTTTGGGGGGGGGGGTGGAGAAATTATTACAACTTCTATATGCTCTATAAAGAGTATGCACGCTTTATTGCTTAAATCTAGGCTAATTGAGCCCAGGGAAATGAACAGGCTGGCCCAGGGAGCACATTCTACCTCCTAGGATCTATTTTTATTTAGTAGGTTTGTGTGTGACCCTGGTGCTGTAGACAGTGTAGAAAAATACTAAGCTTCAGCTGTTTGTGGGGTGAGAAAACCCCGCCTAACCGTTACCCCTCTCCATTCAGAGAGGAATACCTAGCCGTCACTTCCTCGGGCTCTCGTCAGCCTCTGCCCCTCCAGCCGCTGGCCTCACAGGCGGGGCACACAGCCCCGTTCCCCGCCTTGCCTTCCCCGTTGACGGTTGCTGACGGTCGCCGGGAACGCTGCCCCAGGGAGCTGGGTGGGGACAGGCACCGGGGGAAACTTTCTTCACTTGAGAGGCCCCCCTTGCAGAAATTTCAGACCCTTAGCTTTCTTTCTTAATTACTCCGCGCTCGGCCCAGCAGTGTGTCCACCAGGGGTGGTCTGGTCGGCGCTGTGAAGGTCGCTGCCGCGGGCACCGGGACCGGCAGCGCTGGCTCAGAGGAGGGGCTCAGGCGCCCCGAGTTCTCCCTGTCCGTGCTGCCCTTGGCCTTCGCCTTCTGCCATCGCCGTCGGAGTTGGCTCTCACCTGGGAAAGGCGCCAGCGTGATTTTCCAAGTGAGAAGGATCCTGAATTCTGGCCCAGCTTTGCCCGCACCCTCTGTGTGACCTTGGGTGGTGGCGTGACTTCCCAGAGCCTCTGGGCCGAATGAAGGGCTGACTGGCCAGGCGAGGCCAGCCGGGGGGAACAGCTTCCACCGTGCGAGCCAACACCAGCCCTCGTTGGTCATGGCTGGGTCGGAGGGTTGAAAGGCCACCTCAGCTCCCCGGGAAGCGGCATGGTGACTGTTTGGTGACCTCCACCAGGGACCCTCTGTGGGGGCAGAGCTGCTGTGGGTATTTGCCTAGGGGCGTGGTATCCCTCCCGAGTCGCTCAAGCTTTTCTGCTTCCGGCGGGCTGGCAGAGAGAGCAGCCCCAACCCAGGGCCTGTGTGGAAGCCTGCTGAGTTTTCCTCTTGAAACGCTCACGGCAAACTCTTAGAGCTGAGAACGCTGGGGTTGTAGCTTTCTTCCTTTCTTTGATCCCGTAGATCCGTAGGTTTGGTCTAACATTGTGGTTGTTTACTTTCCATCCACAACCAGGCTGGTTGCAGACCAGGGGACAGAGGCCCAGACAATGAGACTGGGCACTGTGGGGAGGGCGTGCGGGTCCTGGGGGTTAGGGTAGCATTGTGCAGCCCGATCTGTGCGTTGGGACACTGATACTGTCCCCGCAGCCTGCTCTAACCTTGCTTTCACACCTCCTCCCCCTCCATTCACTTCCCTTTCAGCTGCAAGGTCTCCGCGCTTTGTCTGGGCTTGTAGGGAGGCTGGCGGCCGGCTCATTGTCGCGGCTGATAATTGTGCTCGGAGCCTCCGGCTGGGTGCTGAAAGGCAGCCTGGAGTCCCAGGAAGTCCTGGCAGGCTTCTAAGTAGGAGTGACTTCTGTCTGCTCCCGTGGAGTCTCAGAGCTTCTCGTGAAACAGGGAGGTCTCAGCGCACTGCTTTTTAGTTAAGGAAGAGCTCGTCGGTTTAGCAAATATTTACTAAGCATCTCTAATGAGGCAGGGACTGTGCCAGGCGCTGGGTTACAGAAACAAACGTGAACTCGGGGAAGGGAAGGGGGTTCACTCCATTAAAACCCTTTCACAGGGGCCAGGTCTTCCCCAGCGTCGGTCTGGTTACCGCCTCCCTGTAGAGCAGCAAGAGTCACCGCTGTGTCTGGTTTGCTGTGAGGACAAGGTCAGTGGTTCTGGTCTCGGACTTGGCCTTTCCGTGGCCCGGGGCAGCTGTTCCAGCTCGCGTGGCTCATGCCCGCAGCCCCTCCAACGCCCCCTGGCGGCCCTGAGAGCAAGGGGCCGGGCTGCGACTCCCGGCCCTGCACCGGTCAGCTGTGTCTCCGAGGAAAGTGGCCTCGTCTTTCTGCTCCCCCCTCCCTAGGACACTGAGGTGAGGAGTTCAAGTGCGGGATCTTCTCCGAAAGGGTTTTCTGTCCAAAAGGGACATCTCATCAAACCGGGGGCCGTGACCCGTGTTCCTCAAACTCGCGTAATGCATCAAGAGCTCTTTTAAAGAAAGAAACCTCACTGCTCTTCCCCCGCGAGGACAACGTAAATATTTTTATTAATATGCGACTTAAGTATGTACAGATGTAGAATTCAGAGTAAACTGACAGCTTCCGCTCATGGTTCTCTTAGGACCATAAAACCAGAACCCATTTTCAAATTAAATACAAACAAAATTTAAAATCAATAAAATTCAAATTAAGAACATTAGTTCAGTGTGATGGATGGTGTTTTGCGGAAGCGAAGTTCAGAACGTGGGTTTTAACATTAGCGGGATGTAGCCTCGGTCCCGAGCCGCCGTCCCTCTCGGTGCGCATGCGTCAGTGGTGCTAACGCGGAGAGCGCATGCGCGCCTGCGCCCCTGCGCGAGTCCGTGCAGGGTGGGTCTCCAGCTGGAAGGCGCGCTCAGCTCAGCGTGTTCAGACCCCCGGCTCCTCGGGGTCTCGGCCGGTCACCAGAAGCCTCTCCGCTTGCAGCCTCCCTTCGCGGCTGTGGGCGCCACCTCACTCACGGAGAAGCAAGTCAGCTTTGTAGAGTCATTGACACCATCAGTGAATGGGTAACCGAGTACTCTCAGAACTGAGAACAGAGAAGAGCTCCGTCCTTCATTCCTGTTGATTGGTCGGTCTCTTGCTGCCGGTTGGTCCGTGTGAAGATGGGTTCCCCAGACACAGCACCCACTCCCACGCTGAGGAGAGGGACCAGCCACCCTGGCCTAGCTCTTCCGCGGTCAGCAAGCCTGTACCACTGGGTGCCGGGTCTCTTTGCAGCATTGTGGTAATACACTTGTTAAAAGCCAGACGGGGCCCTGGCTGGTGTGGCTGAGTGGATTGAGCACCAGCCTGCGAACCAAAGCATCACTGGTTCGATTCCCAGTTAGGGCACATGCCTGGGTTGCAAGCCAGCTTCCCCATGGGAGGTGTGCAAGAGGCAACCATACATCAATGGTTCTCTCCCTTACCCCCTCTCTAAAAATAAATTAATTTTTAAAAGAAAGTTAGATGGTGCACAGAAGGTTTAACAATCATCCTACAAAAATAGCCTATCCCCCCCGCCCATCCCTGCCCTCCTCTCCCCTCCCACGCACGCCCAGATCTACCTGCGAGGCAGCAGGCCTTGTGTTGAAAAGCTGAGTTCTGTTACATGAGCTCTCACAGGGCTCCCATTTCCGGTCGGAGATGCTGGTGGGGTCCACGTGAACTGTAGGTCTTTCTCTCTGCCAAGGCCAGTTGTTGTGCACTTGACAGTGTGGGCTCGGTCATTCTGCTGCCTGGTCACCAAGGGCGAATGCAGTTTGGGGAGCCCGTCAGCCAGTCTCAGTATGCTGGGGAAGGATGCGGGCAGAGGTGCCACTGGGTGTCATCGAAGTCACCCGAAAAAGAGGCCGCTCAGTGGAGGGGCTCTCCCAGCTGGGCACTGCGTGTGAACTCCAGCAGCGGCTGCTCGCTGGATTCAGAGCATCAGCGCCGGGGCCTGTGGGAGCCCCACCGCTGGAGCTGCGGCATCCAGCCCGCCCAGCTGCCTGTGGCCACCCAGGGGTCCGTCGGACTGGTGGCAGATGTTGGCTCCTCCATTGCCAGCTGTGGGGCTTGGAGCAGTCATTGAAATACCCTGAACTGGTCAGGTACGGACCATAGCGCATGCGTGTTGGGCTGATTACGGGTATTCAATGAGTTGGTGAAAGTAAGGCTGTTTGCCAAGATTCTCAAACTGTGTCGAGGAACCTTGGGGTGCGACCTCACAGGTGTACTGTGTGGTAGTTTAGGTTTCCTGGAGAAACACAGCAACATCTATCCGAGATGGTGCCAGCTCCTGTTAAATTGTTTAGACCTGTTAATAGATCAGGCTGTTAAGTTGCTGTAGCTGGTGTTATTTTACTATGAAACAACCAGAAAGGCCCCTGCTGGCCTCAAGATTCCGTTCAGTTTCGACTCTCCACACGTTTCATTGGTGGGGCCTGGGGCTGGCGCCCTGGGTTATCAGGCCGTTCCCCCGCCCCCTCCCCCTCCCCCTCCCCCTCCCCTTCGCCTCCGATCCCTAGTGAAGTGCACTGATTTCCCAGCTCAGAGTTTGGAAAGTCCCCTAGCTGCCTGTAGTCATCTCAGAGCGGGTCACAAGAGCATCCAGACCATAAAAGTCTTAGAGGAAAATTAATTCACCTAAGTGTCCCTGCCTCACAGTATTCCTGGCGGGGGCCGGCGCCCACAGTCTGGACCCTGGCATTGGGGGTGGGGAGCGGCTCTCCCCAGCCAGGGGCAGCAGATGGCCTTGGCCGCCCTAAGCCTCTGAAGTGTCCACGGCACGGAGATGAGAAATCCCTGCGGGCTCTCAGCAGCGTCTTATGTGAGGGGCCGCTGCATCCCCGATTTCCAGGTCAAGGGGAGCACGTTGACGGGGGAGATTTGAGAACCCAGGGCCCAAGGGTTTCTGGTTTGCTTTGCTTTGGTTTGTTTTCATTCCCCCTTCCCACCCCCTCCGGCCATCTGGTCGACCGCAGCACACTCAGCCTGCAGGCGCTGGGTCAGACCCCACAGGAGCGCGGTGCGTGGCCACCTCCGACCCGCAGAGAGAGCCCTCCGTTGGACCCTGCAGGTAGCCCTCACACGCACACGCGCTCTCTGCACGTGTGGGGTTTTCCGACTTAAGCATAAACTGGAATCGCACGACTAAAACATGAATGTATTTCCCGTGTTGAGAGAAAGACTGTCGCCCTTGGCATGGCACCGCCTGCCCTCCCCAGAGGAGCTCACGTTCCCCACCCGACATGCCTGCTCTCAGGTCTTTTTCCCGTGCGCTTCGTGCACGTGCGAACCTGTCGTCTGCGTATGCTGCTGTGCTGGGTCCGCTCAGACAGGAATGGCGCCGTGTTTATGTTTCGTGGAGCTCTCCCCGCGCCTCTGGAAGATGTCTGGATTTCTTTTCGGGTTAGTCCGTGTAGCTCCACCTGGTTCTTAATGCCCAGCACCCTCTCTCTCCTCTGCGGGACCACGCGGCCCATTTTACAGAGGAGGGAGACGGAGTTCAGAGTGCGGAGGTGGCAAGCCGGCGGACGCCCAGCCTGGGCTCCCGCCCCCCGCCCCCCCCCCCCCAGCCGGCCTTCCCGAGTCCCCGCTGCGCTGCAGCTGGCCCGTTGTCCTTTACAGACTGATGGACATCGCCTAATAACTGAGTAGGGGGTAGGGCCTCCTGGCAGACCACCGTTCGGGTTAATGGAGGGCTACCATTGATAACCATGGACGGCCAATTTCCAAGGAATTAGATTAGAATAAAATATACTTAACACTGGAACTCGATGGAGTGTAATTGAATCTTTGACGATCCAGAAGGCGATTCAGGGCCTGCAGGGCCCCGGGTCGTCGTTATGAATATCAGTTATCACTGCGCGCCGGGCAGCAGCCTTGGTTAATGGGGCTTCCTGGCCGCCGGCCGAAGCAGCTCTCGTCGTGTGCGGCTGCCCCTGTGATGGGCCTTGTCTTCTGGCCAGAGAGCAGCCCTGCGGAAGGGAGCAGTCCCCGTCCATTGTCAGCACGGGGCATCTGTGGGCGTGTGGCTGCCCCCCGTGGCCCTGGCATCACCCCACCAGGTGTGTCCTGCCAGAGCCTCTGGACGCACCCTGAGACGGAGCCCGGGCGCCGCAGTCGGACGGCCCAGGCCTCGAGTGCCGGCCCTGGGCGTCCCTCGGGGGCGGGAACAGGCCTGCAGCCCCCTCCCTTCCCAGGACGACGGAGCTCTGTGAGCTCCAGTCAAGGTTCCGGCGCCTTGCCTCGGAATCTGTAAGGGTTCTTTGTATGTTCTTTATTTACAAGTACACTCCTCGCTTCCAGAGGGGTTAAGACCTTAATTCATCAGGGTAGAAATTTAAGGAAAAATGTCAGTTGGAAGGAAATTCTATTACAACTCCCTGACTGAGAAATACTTGGGAAAGAAGCACTAAACTTAACCCTGAGCTTCCTAGCAGCCCAAGCAAGAAGGGGGAAGGCGCCAGGACCTGCTAGTTTTTAATCTGCCACCAGCCCTCAGCTGGAGAGTGTGCGCTCTGCCTGTAGTCCTAGTACAAGAGGCCCTCAAACGACGGCGTCACATGCAGTGCCGACGAGACGCCGTAGGACCTTGACTCTGGGTGATACCAGTTAGCCTGTGGTGACATTGGTGACGTTGGATGTGGTTTAGTGTCAAGTTGCAGAACCTACTGATGACATTAAGCGAGGACTCACTGTACCTAAAACCGTAAGATTAACAAGCATCATCTGCTCAAGCGTGTTTTACTCAGTAATATAGGAAAAAAGTTATTTTTTGTTTTGGCACAGATACAGCCCTGTTGTGGAGAGATGTGCGGTGTTTACATGAAATGTGAAAATGAGCACAAGACAACTGGAGGCACACTCGTGGCGTCTTCAGAAGTGTGTCTTCTCATTTGCCAGCTGGGAGAAGGGGCACTGCTGGCAAGTGTTGAGGAGTCTTGAGTCACGTGGGGAGAAAGAAGTGGAAAGAGGGCGGAAGGAAGGGGCCGATGGCGCCGGGTTGGGAGAAGTGGGGGCCTGACACGTGCTCACCGTGCCGTGCTGGGCTGTGCCGTGTGTTATACTAGTCTGCCGTGTGCCGTGCCGGGCTGGCCTGTGCCGCGCGTCAGCAGTGGGTGCCGAGAGCAGTCACGTTCAGTAGAATGCCCTGTGACAAAGAAAATACGTGACCGTCGAGCGCTTGGCAGGTGGCTTGTGCAACTGAGGAGGTGAATTTCAATTTTATTTAATTGAGCCTTGAAGAGCAAAATGGACGTTTTCAATTTTAAATAGGCGCATGTGGCAGGGGCTGCCCTGTTGGACAGCACCGGCACAGGTCCAGAACCTTACAGATGTCCTTGCCCTTCGATCTAGTAGTCCTGCGAGGGGAAATGCTTTTGACCCAGCCGTGGCCTGAAGGAAGCAGGAGTCTGAACAGTGTACACAGTGTGGTCCCTGCGTGAGCCCGGAAAAAAGACTGGAAGGAAGTGCCCTGAAGCCACAGTCACCATTGACGAGCTGTGAGCACTTTTGTTTCCTTCTCTGCGTCCCTGCGTGTTCGGCGGTTGCCTACATTGAGCACAGAGACTGCTGTACACTTAGGAGGAACAGCGCCTCTTAAAACAAGACAGCCATCCCTTGTTACGATAGAATTGCTGGGGGGGCGGCGAGCGTTCAGGACGCAGCCCACGTGTGACACGCCTGCGGGTGGCTCTGTGCAGCCCGGCCGCCCGCCCGCCTCTGTCCACTGCCACTCTCTCCCCCCAGAGCCGCCGACCCCTTTGGAACCCGAGTTGCGTGCAGCGAGGCCGGGACAATGCCGCGTTCGTGGGGTGGTTTTTTTGTCCAGTGATTTATGTACTTTCAGAACTCCTTCTATGGAATCTTTGTTATTATCAAGTCAGACTCTTCCTCTTTCAAAAGTCTTTCTTCTCGTGAGAAAAGTAACCCATCCCAGAGAGTGTGGGAAGTTCAACGACAGCCAGAGCCCCCGCCCCCTGCGCACATTCCCACCACCGGCCCCAGCCATCTCTCTCTTGGGGGCACTTTCCTGCACCCTCGCTCCTCCCGAGTTTGCCTCTGTGGGCGGGGCAGGCGCCCATGCCACCGTCTCCGTCTCCAGTGCGGAGCCCGCGGTGGGGGAGGTCAGGCGCCCTCCCCTGAGGTCTCGGCGCTGGTCGAGGGGCGGCACCGAGGCCTGAGCCCGAGCCCCAGTGGGCCCCCTTTCCCCGGCGCCGCCGTGGGAGAGGTTTGGTGTGGCCCCCAAACCGTCGGCATCCCGCCTGTTGCTGGGATCCTGAGAGCCTCTCGTCCTCCCGAGTGTGGCACTTGAAAGCCTTCGATGACGGCTGGGCGCCGAGAGTCAGTTGCACCGGCCGGGGCTTCCTTTGTGTGGGTCTGCTGTGACGGCGGCGTGGCCGGCGCGGGCAGGGCTGTGGAGGGTGCGCATTGTCACACACGCGCGGGGAGCGCCAGGCGTTTACCCGGCGCGTGGGTGGGGGAATAAAGGCTTTCTGGGAGGGAAGGCGTGGGAAGAAAGGGAGGCCCGCAGAAGAGGTTTCAGTGCAGACGGACGGTGGCACTTCCCTGGGGCGATTGTACTCCGCCCGCCTGGACCTTGAACGAAGACCCTTTAACGGCTGGTTCGCAAAAGCGCTTTTTTCACCCCAGCCCAGCCACCACCTCCGCTTCTTGTCATGTAACTGAAAGCCATCCACAGCAGTCAAAAAAAAAAATTCAGTGGATTTTTAAGGGCCCCTGAACCTCCTGGGTGAGGGTGGAATTCTCACAGACGTGCTGTAGCCCCTGCCCGCCCCCCTCCCACCTGGACAGGCGGAGACCCTGCCCTGACAGGCGGAGAGAGAAGGAAGCCCCAGAGCCGCCTGCCTCCCCACCGCGCCAAGCCCCACCCCCTCCCCGGGGGAGCTGGGGAAGTGCTGACCACACAGCCTGCGCTCCCTGGGGCTTGTGTGTGCTTTTCTGAACAAGTCGTGCTAATGCGGACTCCCCCGTGGGAGAAACAGCCCCAGTTTTAGGGAGAGAGCTGGTTTGATGGATAAAAACGGAAAAGCAGCCCAGCAGCCCCGCTGTGGTCCGTGGGAGGGGCCCGGGGACCCACGTGACGTCCCCGGGGATGGAGCCCACAGTTCTCTCTCTCTCTCCGGGACACGGCCTCCTTGGATGGGCGATCAGAAGACACCCCCCGCTTGTTCCACGCAGAGAGGCCATCAGCACAGCCCGGAGCGCGCAGCGCCGCCTCCGGGAGGGGGTTCCCACCTGCGCTGCAGTCCCGAGGGACCCTGGGGAGGGGAGTGGCGTGGGGACAGGCTTCCTCGGCTGGCTGCTTCCGTGGGTTCTTTCCAACCCGTCTCTCCGCGGTGGCCAGAGCCGGCCTCAGCTCTCGCGTCCCGAGCCTTCCCCGCCACGCTCCGAAGCTGGTGGGGTGGCGGGGGGGGGAGTGGTGGCTCGGTCCCACGCACGGAGAGTCCCTCATTTGTATCTCATTTTCGAGTTATTATCGAGCCGCCGGTCGTGAGAGTGTTTTGACAGCAGCTGTCAGCAAGGTGCAAGCGGCTGCCATCGCCTCCGATTGGCTGAAGACACCTATGGCAGTGCGCTGAATAATATCTGAGCCCACCCGCCCCCGCCACAGACCGGAGCAGGGGGGCCCGGCGGGGAGCGAGCCCAGGGAGGACCAGCAGGCGAGAGCAGAGGCAGGGGGACGCCGGCCGCTCCAGGCCCAGAGCCGGCCTGGCGCAGCCCCGAGGCTCCCGCTGGAGAAGCCGGCCGTGAAGGACTCGGGCTGCGCCTCATGTTTTATTTAATTTATTTTGTTTGGGGTTTGGGGCAGCAAGGGTGGGGTGGGGTGGAGGAATGAGAGAGGATCCGTCCGAACAGCTGTTTAGTCTCGTCCGAGTCCATTCACGGAATCAGTGAGGTGACGCGGCCGGCCCCCCAGCAGCAGGGAGGGCACCCATCGGAGGGCCGGGGCGCCCTGACCAGTGAGGGCTGCTCCTCCCCCTCTGCCTGTTCGGGTGCCGGGAACACGCGTGTTCCCCTTCCTCCCCCCCCCCCCCGCCCAAAGAGCCTCCTCTCTCCGTGATGTGGATCCTTCCCCGTGTGCTTGCCGAGTGTTGTGCGTCGAGGCAGGAGAGTAAATAATGCTTTGCATTCACCGCCTTTTACCTAAGCAGTTTAAAGTTCATTCTTTTCTTTTTTTTTTTTAAGTATGAAAGAAATGTTAGCGACACCAGAAAGCAAATGTGTTGCGATCGGGAAGCGAGCACACTTCTGCCTTAAACTGAGGGCCTGGGAGGGTCGTCCCAGATGCATGGCAACTGCCGGCGAGTGTAGCCTTGGTGCGCCACCCGTGGGAGACCCTGTGTTGCCCCCGTGTCCTCCCCACACTCCCCACACCCACTCAGGCTTGCGAGACGGGGTCTCTCGCTTCGAGCTCCAGCTGCTGTCGTCACGCATCACGGGACCGAGGTTGCCGTGGGTGCCGGAGGCGTGCACTCTGCACTCCCGAGGAGTTTCCTCTGGCCTGGGCACCAGAGAGGGGAAAACAGGCCACATCCTTGGAGCATCCAGCTCCTGCCCATCGAGGCCTTTGGCAGTGTCGGAAGTCACTTAGGGCTGTCACGACCCGGGGAGAGCCCCTGGCCTCTAGCGGGCGGGGTCTGGGTGCCACTAAACGTCCTGCGAGGCACAGCGCACCCCCCAGACAGAGAAGTCCCCACCTGGGATGGCGGGAGCACCGAGGCCAAGGCACCCTGGACCCGGTCACAAGGGCAGGGACCTCATTTCCAGAGCAGACAGTACAGGACCTGGGAGTGCCCCCGCGTTTCTGAGTGGGGGTGCTCTGGGCATGTGCGGCTGTCACCCCGAAAAGGCCGGCAGCACTTACCATCGCTGCGGCAGCCCACCAGAGCCCCCACAGATTCCCAAGGGCCCTTAAATTTGTCTTTAGTGAGGCCCAAGAGCTCCATGCCAGGCTCGGCTCTTGCCCCTTCCTCTTTTCGTTCAGTCTCCACGGCAGCCCCAGGAGGACGCTGTTTTTACCTCCGTCTTAGAGAAAAGGGAGGGGAGAGAAACTCAGGCGACACCCCTCGCCTGCGGCCCAGAGGCAGGGCGGGCCGGATTGGACCCCGGACCTGCCGGAGGCCTGAGCCCGAGCTCCCTGCTCCCGGCCGCCCTCGCACAGCCCCGGTCCCTCCCGGGCGAGTGGGCGGAATCGGGCCCCATCCTCCCTCCTCGCCTGCTTTTCTTGCAAATCTGGAGAGAATGCCCGTGAAGGGGCTTTGAAAAAAAAAAACACTACAAATGTAAGGACATTGCAGTAATTATTGTACCTGCCAAGACTCGGAAGCCACGTGAATAGTGAAGACCACCCCTCGTGACCGGCGCCGTCAGCCGCTGGAATTTGGATGCAGAAGATGAGGTTCAAAGGCAGACCAGCTTCGGCCTGAACTGCAGAGGGGTCGCAGGGCAGTACCGAGTGCCCCTCGGGTGATGTGATGCTGGCTTCCTCAGGGCCGTGGCGCGTGGTGGCGTGGAACTGGGATCACACAGTGGCCCTTTCCAGGGGAATGACTCTGAAGTCGCGAGTCCTACAAAGGCCCCGACTCAGACTCTCAGCAGAGTGGCACTCTCTGCCCGCCTCTGTCTCCCCAGCTTGGGGACGGGTGGCGGGGCAGCAGATGAAGGTCCCCGGCCAGAGGTCCGGCCGCACCTCTGGGTCGCCTTTCGAAACATAGGGGAGCTGGGGCCTGAGCCCCGCCAGGGAAATGGGAACCTCTGGGCGCTGGCGTCCTTTCAAACACCCACGCGCCGCTGATTCGGGTCTGCAGCAGGGCCGCGAGTGACTCGCCTAGCTTGGGGGGGTCGGCAGCTTTGTCCACCAAGAGCTCGGTGACGTGGTCTCTGTCCCGGGGCCCACGCGCCCTGCGCCCGGAAAGCAGCCGTCCACAGAAGGTCAACACGTGGGCGTGGCCGGCACAGCACATCTTAACTGTGGGCACTGGAGTTGCCACGTCCCATAATTCTCTTGTGTCGTGAACTAGTATTACGATTTTCTTTCTCTTTACGACCACTTAAAAATGTAAAACCAGTAGCTCACGGGCTGTGCAGAAACAGGTGACGGTCACAGGCCAGTTTGGCTCTGGTTCCTGGTACGCACCACAGCCAGCAGCCAAACCTGCAGCCTGGCCGGCCAAGCCACCGCCCCATGGGCGACGTCAGCCTGCCTGCCTCCCATCCCCAGGGTCTGCGCCCCAGCGTGTGTGAGGGTGAGGGTGTGTGCCCGGTGGGGAGAGGGTGGGGGGCGTCTTCGTGCTCCATGGCAGGGGAGGAAGCGGCCTTTCCTCCCCGCCCCGTCCGGCAGGCAGAAGTGGGCGGGGGGGCCACCGCAGGTGCCAGGCTCAGCCGTCTCGAGGGCGGGCTCCCCGGGCATGGTCCCTCGTTAGGCCCCTCGGGCAAACGACAGGTCGGGAGGCGAGGTGGAGAGGCTTCCTGACTCCTTCTGCAAACCTCCCTAATTACCAGCTGACGTGGTGTTCTCACGGCCTCTAGTGGGTGCCCCCTGGTCTAATGAGGACCTGATTAAGGAAAACACGTAAACCACGGGGGGTGGGGGGGGTGCGGAGACAAAGACCCTGCTGATCAGGGTGGCAGGAGTAGCTCCAGTGGTGCGGGAGGGGGCCCTGGGGGTGCCGGGGTGCCTCGGCGTGGGGGTGTGGGGGGGTGAGATCGGGGTGGTCGGACTTCGGTGAAGAGTCGTAATGGTTAATGTTGTATGTCGACCTGGCAGCCACCAGGTGCCCAGGCACCGCCGTAGACGAGACGTAAGCCCAGGGTCCTCGTGGTGCCCCAGTTAGGCTGTATTCACCTGACAGGTAGAGGCCAGGTCTGGCCCAGGGGCCGCGCCTTGTCAACCCCTGGTCTGAAAGAACCAGCCCCCTCTCTCATTTCAAGTGGGAAGCACCGTCCAGGGCTAAGGGACTGCTCTCGTCAGGGTGGCCTCCACCTGCTGCGGCAGCGACCGAGCCCCAGGCCTCGGCAGCCCAGCCGAACGCCACCCCGGCCGTGTGCATGTCCAGGGCCCTGCTCCTTCCTCCCTCCCTCCTTCCCCCCTCCCTCCCTCCCTCTGGGCCCAGACCTAGTCCCAGGCTTCCCCTCGGCAGGGAAGAGGGAGCTGGGTGCCATGCCCAGGCTTCTGCGCCAAGTCACACCAGCCGACCGAGCTTCCTCCTCCCCTCCTGCCGTCGAGTCGCGTTCTGCGTTGGTTTATCTGGCCCCAAACGAATGGTCTGCCTCGAGAGGCCATGTCCACCTCCCACTGCATCTTTGCACTCGCCGGCCATCCTGAGCTCAAGTTGTTTTATTGGTGTTTCCTTCCCAGACTTCTAAAAACAGTGTCTGCCCCAGCCTGGGGCCACCTCCTCCACCCCGCCTGCCTCCGGGACGGCCTCCGGGGCCTTCCAGCAGAGGCTCGCACCGTGGGTTTGCGTCTCGTGTCTTCTGCAGGGGTGTCTCCACTGTCACCCTGATGACGACACTGGTCCCGGCGTTCTGTAGGCGCTCGGGTCCTGAGGCTGCCCAGGTACCCCAGGCACACCCAGTCTGAGCCCCTCTGCCCCGGAAAAGTGGTCCCCTCCCGTCTGTGACTTGTCGGTCAGGGGACCCCCCAGGGGACGGGGGGCTGTGCTCTCTAACCCCACCCACCCGTGGGTGCGGTCAGACAGATGCCTGAGACCCTGCCAGGGGTGGGGACACCCGTCTCGGGCTGCCTGATGCTGTGGGAAGTCTGGGGTGTCCCTCCCAGGGGCGGGGCTCAGAAGCCTCTAGAATGCCGAGTTCAGGGGCTGCCCCCCAGACTTGTCATCCTCGCCTCAGCCTCCCTTTCCGCTCCTTCCAGCACCTGACCGGCAGCTTCCCGGCAGCCGCCGGGCTCCCACGGGAAACTGAGGATGGAGGTCAAAGGCAGGGGTGGGCCCCTCGGCCCAGAGCAGGCGTCGCACAGCGGGACAGGAGGGCTGCAGACTCACGGTCGCCGTGAGCACCTCGGGCCGCCGGTGGGGGCCCCGTGCCCTGGGACGCTGCCGCCTGGGGGTGGCCCTGGACCGAGGACACGTGGCGGGCGCTCAGCACACACCGGCCCCTCCCGTCTCTGTTTCTCGACTCTGGCGTGGAGGACCTGGGTCTCGGGGTGCCCAGAAACAGCAGTGAGGGAGGAAGCACAAGCAGCCTCCGGTCCTAGCTCCGCCCGCTGGTGCTGCGGAGCCTGCCAGACCCCGAGGGCGCTGTCCCGGGTGCTGACCACCCCGGCGTCCCGCGGGGGAGCCGGGCGCAGTGAGTCTGACGGCAGGGAAGAGGGGGAAGCCGGTAACGGCAAACACATGCTCTTTGCAGGCGGGCGGGCCTGGTAGGAGCACCTTCCTGCCGGCGTTCTCCTCCCTCCCGTCTCACCGCATAGCGGGGCGACAGCTAGGTCTGTGGTCCTTACTGTTGCCCTGTGCTGCGTGGGTCCCTCGGCCGGTGGCAGGATGTGTGGTTCCTCGCTCTGGGGGACCTGGCACTCGCCGCTCGGTGCAGACACACCGGGACTCGGCTGTCACCGCACGCCGCCTGCCGTTGCCCCCGCCGCTGAGGAACAAGTGAGGACTTCCCCCTGGACGGGCCCCCCCCCCGCCTCTGGGCGCCAGCCATCTCTGGCCGAGCTGACCGCACCTCGGACGCCTTTCTGAAGCGCACGGTGCCTTTTCCCACCTGTGCGAGGGTGCGGAGCCCCGGCTGCGTCCGGGGCGCCGACCGGCCCGTGTTGAGGTTCTGGGGGCCAACTCGGAGGTCGGCGAACGAAGGCTCGTGAGCCAGTCCCTGTTTATATCAAGTCCTGTTGGCAAGAAGCCACGCCCATTGTTTACAGACTGTCTGGGGCCGCTTCCTTGCCAAAGCGGCGGGGCTGAGTGGTCACAGGCACAAGTGTCTGCCGTCTGACCCTCTCCAGGCGGAGTGCGCGTGCCCGGGTCTCACCGGGGCCATCGGTCGGTCATCGTCCTCGAGGCCTTTCAGGGACCTGCCGCTGCTAACCCCTTGCCCCTCTCAGCTGCTCCGGGGTGAGAACCTGGATGGCGAGTTGGTGAAGGAAGAGCACGTGGCCCCTGAGCAGCCAAGGGGGCGGCGTCAGGGGTTTTCCCACAGGTGACAGGCAGGCGCTGAGTGCGTGGTTCTGGCCTCGGGGTGAAGGTCTGCTGACGGGGGGCCACAGGGCCCGCTTGGTGTCGGCGCCGTGTGATTGCTTTGCCCCGGGCCCCCCAGTCCCTGGGTCTCTGCCTCGGCCCCGCACGGCTGCAGCGGCCCCCGCCTGTTTGAGCTCCCTGGAGGGCTCCTGCCACCGTCTCCCCGTCCCTAGAGAGAATATCGTCTGGACACCACACAGGCTGGTCTGGTGCCAAGGCGCCACCTTGCGCCTCTCCAGACAGGGCAGAAGGCGGGGGCCCGGAGGCCGGGGTGCAGCATGCACGCTGGTACACCATGGGGTCCGTCTCAAGCGTCCAGGATGCGCTGCCCTGGTCAGCGAGTGGGAGGTGGTGGTGGTGGTGGTCCTGGGCCGCCGCCCCACACTCGTACTGGGGGGCCGTCCCTGGGGAGTTTCCTAATGCCCCCATGACTGGAACTTTCTCCCTGCCCACGCGTGTCCCTGAAAGTCCCCCCCAGACCCTACAAGCTGGGCAGAAGTTCTTTCCGTGTTTGTGAGACCACGCTTCTCTCCCCACCGTCCTTCCGACCAGCCGCCCCCCGCAGTCCTTGGTGAGGGGGGTCTAGACCTCCCGACTGGGTGTCCAACTGGCAGGAGGTTGGGAAGGGTGGAGAACTGCATCTCTCGTGAGGGCTCGAGGACGTCATGTGCTCGTCACCTGCACGGGTCCGAGTAGTGGACGTGGCATCACCAGCACTTTGTGTCTCCGTTCCTGGTAGACGCCGGGACCAGGGAGTCGGCAGCCTTGTACGGTGCAGGGGAGGGGGGCGGTTGTGTCCATTTTACAGATGACAAAACTGAGCCTCAGGGAGGTGACACGGGGTGCAGGGCTGGGATCTGAAGCCGGGTCTGGCTCCAAACTTAGGCTGTTTCGGTGATGCTGAGACCTGGCCCCTTGCTGTCAAAACTAGACTCATTCAGCGATGCGTTCACTGCAGGTGCAGCCACAGGTGTGTGAGCACCTGGAGTAGATGCTGGGGGGGATGGGGCGCAAACCACAGTGGCCAGACCCTCCCTGTCCTCAAGATGCTTAGAATCCCACGTGTTATGTGAACACAGGCAGCCTCGGGGCTGGAGGGTTAAACTGTTGACTTCGCGCCAATGTTTAAAAACCTCATTTCTCAGAAGACTCTGAATTGCAGGCCGCTGTAGAAGGAAGGTCTGCATGAGGGTCCCGGGCCCCCGATGTCCACGGGCCGTCCAGGTTGAGGCTGCGTGGCCCCTGCGCCCTCTGCTGGAGCCGACTCACTCACCTGGAGGGCTCCTGCCCCGCACCTGGGCTGGCCCCGCCCCCAGCCTCAGAGCCAGACCTGGATGACCCTCATGCCGCCGCCGGTCCCAAGGTCACAGGGCTGGAGGTTCCTGCCGTTTGCCCCAGCTCTCAGCTCCCTTCTGTCACCTGTCCGCCCCGAGGTCTTTGACGTGGGGCCAGCATCCCATCCCTTCTGTTCTGTTGGCCTGGCTCTGGCACGTGTGTGTGTGTGTGTGTGTCTCTCTCTCTCTCTCTCTCTCTCTGTGTCACACACACACACACACACACACACCAGTTCAGCCTGGAAACCACTCAGGCAGGAGCTCGCATCCCCCGGTGCCCGTCCCCTCCACCCGAGCCTCTCAGGAGAGCCCCAACTCTGATTCAGAGACGGCATTGAACTGCTCGTGCCCAGGACCCCTCATCTAGAAAACGAGAGGGTCGCGCTCGCTGCAGAGGACCCTGTGAGGGGCTGTTGAGAACAGCTGAACGCCGGCCCCGCACTTCTCTCGCTTTCTCGGAGACCCGGCCGTCTTTCAGGCTTCGAGAGGCACAAACAAGAGGGAGCATGCGCTGGTGGTGCTGCGGTAGCCTCCCCGCGTCCGACCGTCGCCGTGATGGGCGGTGAGTCACCGGGACAGCCCCAGCTAAGAGGCGCTCCGTGGAAAGACTGCGGGAGGGGACAGAGGAGGAGCAGGCTGGACACGCACCTGCGCTTCCGCTGGCCAGCGCCCGGGCCGGTGTCGGCTCCGTGCGGGGCTGATGCGCGTGTGACCTTCACAGCGTGACCTCCTGGGGGCGGGAGAAGAGCCCATGCAGGTGGGACCCAGGCTCGGGGGTGGGGTTGGGGGGGCTTCCCCGCTCGCGAGGCTGCCGGTCCTGTCTGTGCGCATCGCAGAGGCGGGACGCCCTGACAGTGGGTCCTGGGCCCGAGCCCCCTGCTGCAGAAGTCCGCCGCCACAGACGGAGGCGTGGGCCTGTCTCTGGACCTCCCGTCGGCCCGCCAGTCTCTCCGCCTTCCTCAGCGGGGGCCCCCAGCCACGTGGCCGCTCGGCAGCGCAAGGGAGGCGTGAGGCAGGACACGGGGCGGAGCTGCTGCCCACCTGCCACGCTCATCCGCCCAGCGGGGCCCACTCCGTGGGGTCACAGGTGGGCCTTCCTCGAGGGTGGGTGCAGGAGGGGCGGGGGCGGACATGCACAGAGACCGGACCCGCTCAGCTGTAGCTCACACGCAGTGGGGATCGGGGAGTTTGTCCCCGAGTCCTCTTGTGTCTCTGGGGCGGGCAGGGCCCACTGCCCGCCTGCTGGCTCTTCTCGCAGGCCGGGGCCCCCAGGAGCAAGGGTGGCGTCTGGCATTGACCCCCCAGCACCTTGCACACAGGCCCCCTTGCACAGGCTCAGGGACAGACCGGCCACTCCGAGCCCGGGTCACTCACTAGCACCTGCCGGACCTTGGGCAGGTCCCTCAGCAGGTGTTGGAGGAACCATGTGACCACCTCGAGCCCCAGTTTTGTTCAGCGTGTGTGACGTGCAGGTTAGAAAATCGTGGTGTGTCTGAAAGGCTTCTCAACGCCAGGAGACTCGGCTCGCTCTCCCTGCCTCGGGAGGGACAGAAAGGGGCCAGTGCTTCATTCTCACCCACGAAACCGCCCCCCCGCGCCTCGTGCGGGCGGTCTTCACTGTGACTGCAGCTGCGGGGCCCGTGGGTGGGCGCTGGTTTCTGTTCTTCCCGCGGCCACGCCCTGAGCGCAGGTGGGGAAATCACAGCTGTGCCCACGGACTGCCCCCCTGCCTCGGCACTTCCGCCGGGACTCGGCCGCTGTCACTGATCCGAGGAGGAGAGCGACAAGGGCTCAGGTCCTGGGAGCAGCTCGGCCTTGGCTCCTCGGGGTGTGCCGGCCCCCACTTGGTGCCAGCGTGCGGGCTGGAGGGGTGGGGCGCCTCACAGCCTGCCTGTGGAGCCCCAGACCCAGGCACGAGAGCAGGTGCAGACACGTGGAGCTCAGCCTCTCCGTCTGAGGCTGATGGAGGAGGGTTCTCCGTCTCCTCCTCACCTTCCTCTCGCTCGCTTCTCTCTCATCCCATCGTTTCGGCCAAGGAAGGAGGATAATTCATCCCTCTTTGGTAGCAGAGCCAAAGACCCTCAGCAGTCGCGTCCAGGGTCTGGTGGGGGTGGGGGGTGCACAGCACACCCCGGGGGAAGAAGCCCCGGCGTGCAGGCGGGCCCCTCCGGGGCTGGTCGGCCTCCAGGCCTGTGTGCAGGCCGGATTCGCAGGGCCAGGCTTGTTTACGGGGCCGAGGACCGGGCACAGTCACCTCGCCCAGCGCGACACCTCCGCACCCTCCCCGCCCCCTCCCCCCCACGCTCACCTCGAAGGAAATGAGAAACCCCACGACCAGCTCCGGTCACCCAGAACCCCCAGACCCGCCGCCAGTCACGCGTGCGCAGCCCTCGGCGGAGGGGGCGGGCCGCGGCGCGGGGGAGTAATTGGTGAACCCGAGGTGAATGAAATAATTGGAAAAGTGAGGTGTGAGTTCGTTACCGGAGTGCGAGCGTGGTGAGGGAGGGGGGGAGGGCCGTGTTTCAGGGCCCGGTGTGTCCCTCTCATTCACAGCTTCGGATACAGTAATTGCTATTTTGTGGTTTCTATTATCCACACAGTGGGGAGCACGGCGCCTCCTTCCCCCAGCGGCGGCGCAGTCCGGGTGCGTGCGGGCAGGAGCTGCCGGTGCCCCGGGATCTGGCTCCCCCTGCGGTCCCACGCCCTGCCCGGCCTCCCCCCGGGGACGGCCCCTGCTCCCGGGGGGACGAGGGTTCACGCGCAACTTCCTCCCAAAGCCACTCTTAAAAATGGTTCCGTGGGCTTTGCTGTCAGATAAGAACCTTAATAATGGCTGGTATTTATATATCGCTTATCTCCAAGGAGCTAAAGGTACTTCATCGATTTTTTTTTCCTCCCCCAGCCCTTTTTTTTCCATTTTAATTCTCTTCGCTATCTCCCTGAGATCACCGGAATCAGTCAGCCTTATGTCGCCGCACTTGGTCGTGTGGGAACCGCAGCCCCCACTTGCCTGGCGCGTTCCTGCACGGGGAGGGCCGCGCCGTCTGGGCTGCGACCCCCGGGGCCTCGGGGCCCGGGCAGGTCACGTCGCCTCTCTGGCCCTTGGTTTTCTCATCTACAGAACGGGCGGCGTCTCCACTACCCCTAATCATTGCCCCTGGACGCGGTACAGTTGAAAGCCTCGGCCCCTCACAGGCACCCCGGGCGCTGGTGCCCAGGGCGACGGCAGCAGGGATGGCGTCTGGCAGTCGCCGACTCGCACGTCAGGGCCTCGCAGCACCGGGCAGTCCCTCGTGAGAGCTGACCCCGACCGCCCAGCTGCTCTCGGGCCCCAGCTCCGCCTCACCCTCGTCTCAGACCGGAGGGGAAGTGAGCTCGCCGCCGCCACCTTCCTGGTCTCCTGGGGAATGACGGGGACAGGGAGCTGCTCGGGCCTCGGGGCGCAGCCTGACGTTTGCTCTGCCGAGGCCTGCCCAGAGACCCCAGGCAGCGGCCGTGACCTCCCGCCCCGCCCACGGCCCCTCCTGGGTCCGCAGGACCCTCCTCTGTCACAGCTCCCGCTGCCGAGCTCTTGAATGCCACTTCTCCAGGCCACGCAAGCGTGGCTCCTCCAGCCTCTCCTCATCCGCTTCTTTCTCCACCTTTTAATTATTTTCCTCGCCTTCCCCCGGACCCTCAGCTGCTTGCCATGCACAGAGCGTCCACAGCTCGCAGCACGCCGCGGAGAGGGAGGGACTCGCCTCCCAGCCTCTCTCCCCTCCCTCCTCTCCCTCTCTCGTTCTAGCTCTCTCTCCCCTTCCACTGCCCACCGACACGCAGGCTGGCTCGCCGCCCACTGCAGAGGGCTCGGGGACACCAGGGCAGAGGCCACTGAGGCCGCCAGGGCACAGGACCGTGGCCCCTGGGGGCAGAGGCCGGAGGTCTGCGCGCAGTGAGGGTGGGAGGACCGGGGACTCGGTCAGCCTTTCTTGTCCCAGGGTCTTGGGCAAACCACTGGACCCCTCGGACGACCACTCAGGGCGACCCTCGCCGCCCCGTTCCTGAAAGCAGCCAGTCCCCCCACCTCCCCAGGTTACTGACGTGGACGGGACGTGGTGCAGCAGCAGGAGACTCAACGTCAGACACTCCCGTGGTCATACTCTGGCTCTGCCACGTCCTAGCAGGACAGCCGCCTCCCTGAGCCTCAGTGTCTTTATCTGTCAGATGGGCGCGGTGAAGCCGGGACGCACTCCTGCGGCTCCGGCCAGTCATCCCCGTCCCAGCACCGAGTGCAGGCCTGATGCGAGTCCCAGTGACCAGTACCGGTGACCGGGGCCCCTCCAGGGCTGCCGTCTGCTCAGTGGGTCACTTCAGACACACTGCCAGGCGTCCACTCCGAGCCGGCACCCGTCTCCTCGCCGCGGGCCTGGCGGCGAGCAGGCGGGTGTTTTTACTGTGGTGGAGCTGAGTTCCAGCCCCGGGGGAGGCGGGCAGCTACGCAGGCGTCCGCCCCACGGTGCCCGGCCCAGCCATCGGCTGGCAGAGCGGCACGGGCTGCTCAGGGCGAGCCGGGGTGAAGCGAGGGCCCGCGAGAGCCCGGGGCCGGTGTGGACAGCGGGCGGAGAGACCAGCACGGCCACAGGCCGTCTTCGGCCGGGTCTGCACGGGACTGAGCATGGCCCAGGCGCCCGGGAGGTCTCGCCCGGCCTCCCTGTGCCCCGTCACCCCTGGGCTCAGTGCTCGCAGACGCCCGTCCTTCAGGCCCTTGGGTGCACCGGCCCTGCAGCCCCTGTGTCTCTGAAGAGCTCGAAGCCCGAGGACCATTTACCGGAAGGCCCCTGCGAGGGGCCTGAGCCGTCCCCTGCCCGCCCGGCCCCGCGCCGGCCCCGGCAGAGGCGCAGGGGCTCCGTGGAGCGAGAGAGGCAGCGTGCCTGTCACTGGGCGCGGCTGCCTTTAGGTGGCAGGAGCAGGCAGGGTTTGTGTTCCGGACTCCTCAGCTCCCTCACGTCACCCCCTGCCCGCCCCACCTGCCCGGCCCCTGGGCCCCCTGCCCGCCCCCTCCGCGTGGGCCGGGGAGACTGACAGGGCTCCACCGCCCGTCCCCCCAGCCCCTCCCCTGCCTGGGAGGCCGGCCTCGTTGCCAGCGGCCCAGCCCTGCCGCCCGCTCAGAGAGGCCCCGGGCGGGGGAGCGGAGCCGCGGCAGAGCTCCGCGGAGACGTGCAGGCTCATTTTGAGGACTCATAATGTCGCGTCTGCACACCTTCCCGGCTCCGGAAATTGGGCCGGCAGATGCCTGGTCATGCGGACAGGCCGTGGGTCAGCGCCCCGGGTCCAGCTTACACCGTTGCGCGGGAGCCGACGGCCTCCAGCGTGGCTCTTACCCAATCGGCCTCTGGCCCCGGAGCGTCTTGGATCGGCGTGCGCCTGCGCGTGTGCCCGGGTGCCCGCGAGAGTGTGTCGATTTTCAAATAAAAGAATATCTCTCCGCAGATGCCGGGCACGTTAAATATTTATCAGCAGCCGTTTGCACATATACGTTTGATAAATGGACGTTCGGATGGGGCTGGGGCTCCAGAGAGGCTGGAGGGAGGGAGGTTTGGTCCTTTTGTCCGGGAGTTATCAGGGGTTGATGCAGGGGGGCCAGGGCGGTCCCGGCCACGTCGACCTGTCTGACCCCCGCCGGGGGGCCAGGCCGTGTGCTTCTGCAGAGCCTCGCCCGACGCAGGCGGGGAAGACGGGACGACGGCAGTGCCGAGCGGGGAGGTGGCGTGTAGAGGGAGTCGCTGGGCGTCACTGGGGCGTCTTGCGCTGAAGACAGGTCCCAGGTGCTGGGCTTGTTCAGTGCGGAGCCCCGCTTTGCCGGGAGACCCCCACCCCCGACCGGCCAGCACACTAGCAGCCCTCGCCTCCCCGGCCTCCCACTCGCGAGGTGCAAGGCTGACACCCCGTGGGGCTGGGGCCAGGGGAGGGCAGGTGTGCCGGCCGGTCAGCGAGGAACCAATTGTCCTCCGTGGGCATCTGCCACCCGCTGGTGCCCCTGTGCCCGGCGCAGTGGCCGGGGCCTGAGGGAGGAGGCTGCTCACGCCCCGGAGTGCGTGCGGACTGGGCAGGAGTGACACGGGGTGTGCACGCGTGTGCACGTGCACATGTGTGCCTGCCAGTGTTTCGCGTGCCCAACGGGAAGGACGGGGCCCCTGAGTATCGGCCCCACCCCCTCCCCCTCCCCCTCCCCCTCCCCCTCCCCCACCCCCTTCGCAGCCCTCCCTCCTGAAACTGCCGTGTGCTTTGCCTTCTGTCCCCAGCACCTTCGGGGAGCTGAAGACCGTCCGCTTGCCGAAGAAGATGGCAGGGACGGGCTCGCACCGCGGGTTCGGCTTCGTGGACTTCCTCACCAGGCAGGACGCGAAGGTGAGGCGGGGCTCGGGGCTCTTTCTCCCGTTGGTCGTCCCCTCGCCTTGGGGTTGGGGGGGAGACCCAGGGTTCTGTGTCTGGAGGAGGGGCAGTCTGTGTCCTCCTCCCACTCCCCACGTCATCCATGCAGGGACCTGGGGTGCAGAGTGGGGGAGTGAGGGCGCTTCCCAGGCCTCCCCAGATCAGACGGGAAGCCCCTAGGTCGTGAGCCCCCCAACCCGGGTCGGCACACGGAGGAGCCGTGCAGGGGGCACTCAGGGACCACTCTGGCATGGAGAGTCCAAGGTCCCCGAGTGGGGACCCACGGGGACACGTCCTTCCCTTCGTCCTTCCTCCTGGTGGCTGGGGCTTCTGTTTGGAGCTGGTCGCAGCCCAGGCAGGTGCTGCTGTGCGCAGAGTCCCCCGGGCTCCTTGGCGACACGGGACACCCTGTACGTCTGAAGCACAGCAGCCTCCGCATGGAGGTGCCAGGGAGCACGTGGGGCTTCGTCCCCGCGGTGGGAACCGGCTGGGCGCCCGCCCGGCCAGCAGTGGGCGCGGGGCAGACACTGTGACGGGTTCCCTTCGTCCGTGGCTGCCGCCCTGGCAAGACCAGGTCAGCCCCTCGGGGAGGTGGCCGTGGCAGTGACGCTGTCGTCTGTTGTCATGGGTGCCCTCCGTGAGCCTGTGCCCTGGGGTTGCGTTGCCTCTAGGCCTTGTGTTTTGGGGGGTCACAGTAGAGCCATGCGCAGGTCTCCCTAATGGCGGGGAGCCCCCCGCCTCCAGGAACCCTTGTCCTGTAGCCAGTCGGCGTTGCCAGAGGCCCAGTGTGGGAGGGGGCCGAAGGAGGTACCCCAGAGACATGTCTGCAGCCTCCGTGGGTCCTGGGGACACGCGCAGGCCGAGAGGGCTCCCCGAAACCTCGGGGAGCCTTGCCAGCCACCTTTGTCTCGGCGCCTCGAGCTCCAGTGCCTGTTTGTGGGCACGTGGCCACGTTTGTCCAGACGCCCACTCCCCTCTGTCTGGCCGGCAGCCCACCCTCACCTCCCGTGGTGGCGGCGTCGGCTCAGGGGAGCCAGGCGGCAGCCGTGCAGAGCTGACAGCTCGGCTTTCCTGGCCCCGCACCTCAGTTTCCCCGTCTGTCAAAGAGGGATGCTAACAGGGGCCCCCCACGGGGGAAGGCGGGGGGCGCACAGGAAACCCGGGCACCGGACCTGGTGCACCTGCGAGCCGTTCCCCCCAGCCCAGGCCCCTTCGGAGCGGCCGGCCTTCCTCCCAGGACGGGGAGAGGGACGCGGCGCCAGCGCAGGGGCCGCCCGTCAGAGCACAGGCTCCAAAGCCGCGCCGCCCAAGTGTGGGCCCTGGCGCTGCCCCCACCTGCCCCGCCACCTCGGGCGAGGTCTCCGTGCGCCGCACCCGCCCTCGGGAAGCGGTGTCGGGGTTTCCGTCATGGAGTCGGGAGAGGCCGGGACGGGGTGCTGTCTTTAGAAGTGCCCGGGGCCCACCGAGCTCTGCCTGGTGGCTCTGAGGAGGGGGACGGTGACCGCGGCGACGGCGGTGCTGCTCCGGATGGGGAAGGAGCCCGCCTCCCACACACGGCCTCTCGCCACGGCCGAGGCTGGCGTCAGGGTGGACGTGGCCCCCGGGGCCACGCAGCGTGGACCTGCTGTTGGCTCCCAGCCTTGAGGCGTCGTGCACCCCTCGGCCAGGACTCGGCAGCGGCGGCAGAACAGAAGAGGGTCCCGGTGGATGGGCAGCGCGCATGCCCGGATGGCCTGTGAGCCGCACCGAGGCCAGGCTGCCGATGCTCTCCCAAAGCCCAGCACAGCTTCCGGTGGTTCGCAGGGGTGGCCCCCCGGCACCTTTCACTCTGGGCTCCGGGAGAAAGGCCGTTGAGGACAGTGAGGACTCAGCCCACACACGGCCCCTCACCTCCCGTGGGTGGTGGCCTGGCTTTGAAGCTGTGTCCGGCCCTGCGAGGCTCGTCCCTTTCGCCGCACGCGAGCCCCCCGCTGTGCCGCCACCAAACAAGCCAGCCCTCCCTGCAGCCGGAACCCCCGGGGCGCCTCTCTCCTGCGAAGTTTCCTTTGCCCTTTTCGCTTCTGGAGAAGCTGCGTTGCTTGCTTCTCCCCGTCTGTCTGGAGAACCCGACTGTCTCCCGAGTGGAGCGTCCAGGGCTCCCCGCTGACCCGCAGAGCCGTGGGCGCTGCCTGCGGGTGGGTGGAGCCGTGACTGTTGTGAGTGTCTAGTCAGCTCGAGGGCGTGCACGCGCTGCAAGAGGGCGAGCGGTGCTGCAGGGAGACGCTCAGCAAACCCTCCAGAGATCTTCTTTCTTTTCTTTAAGCCTTTGCAGAAGGAAAGCGTGGGATTCCCCGGGCTGGCAGAGGCGCCTCGGGGTCCCCGGGGCCGTGTCCCTAGGTGGCCTTCCTCTTTTGGAGGTGCTCCGAGCAGGAGACCTCCTTTGGACACCTTCCCAGGGCTTGGTGGCACCGCGACCCTCTCACCTCCGTGCCCTCGGGCTTCGCTCCTGTTTCCCGTCACCGTGCCCTCCGTGAGGGCGCAGACAAGTCACCCTTTCGGCTGCTGCTCCCACTTGAACTTGGAGCTGTAAGCCCCGGCGGGAGGAAGAGAGAGACGGAAGGGCGCAAAGACTGAAGTCCGCGAAGCGGTGGTTCTGCGCGGTGCCCGTGCCGGGGCTGGAGCCCGGGCCCTGGGCTCCCCCAGTTCACTTCCCCAGCTGGCAGAGGAGGGGGGCCTCTGCGAGGTGGGTCCCTGGCACCGCCGCCTCTGCCAGGCCCCAGGCCGGTGTCACCTGCTTGCCCCTGCCCTCTGGAGCCCAAGTCTGCCAGCCGTGCCCGCGGCCCCCGTGTTCCACCCCGAGTGTCATCGGGGCTCTGTTACCCGGTGGTGAGCCACTCGGGGGGAGGCCCCCACTCCGAAGCCGAGAAGAGAATTCCAGCACAAGGCCCGAGAAGGCTGCCGTGGCGGAGCTCAGAGTAACCAGGCAGCTGATGGCAGTGGCCAGAGGCCCCCGTGGCCGACGGCACCAGCTGTGTGTGTGTCATGTGCACACCGCACGTTCCCTGTCACGTCCGCACCTGCAGTGGCCCCTGCGAGTCGGGCGGGAGGTTTGCAAAAGCACCCTGCCCCCCAACTTTTCGGGTGTTTGCTAAGCCCCGTCTGAGCCACCGAGCCCCATGAATCAGTGGGTGGCCCCAGCCTCACTCTGCCGTGGGGATGCCACAGTGCTCCGCTAGTGCTCCGCTGGCCACAGTGTCCACGACGCCGGCCACGGGGCCCCCTAGGCCCTGATGAGGCCCCAGTAACACTTCTGAGAGGGCAGCTTCTCAGCCCTGGTGAAAGCTGTCCGCTCCAGAAAGCATGAGTTGCACTTGTAACATTTACTCACCTGGGGAGTCTAGGAGATAGGAGGTAGGAAGCCACATGACAGAGGGGGAAACTGAGGCTCAAAGGGAGGAAGTCCCTCGCCCAGGGCCTTCAGTGCTGGGCGGGGCCGGGAAACTGTGTCGTCTGACTCTAAAGCCCACGGATTCAGCACCTCCCTCCCTCCATGCGTGTGTCCACAGACACTGAGGGCCTGCACACCCCTGGCCCTCACCCAGCCCCAGGACGCCCCGAAGAAGAGGGCCCGTCAGTGAGCTGGCCGGAAGACCAAGAGGCTGTGCCTGACGACGGCGTCTCTTGGGAGCAAGCCCCGGGGTGGGTGGGGGAGCAGCTCGTCTGGCCCCCAGAGGAGGAGCCGGCGGGTGTTCCTGCAGCAGCATCTGCCTGAAGCTCTGAAGATCAAGTGAAAAGGACTCCAAAGAAGACTTGGCTGTACAAACAGGCAGACCCTTCCTCAAAAGCTCCAGCCGGCGGCTCATCCCTGTTGGCTGAGAGGCTGCCATTGGCCACAGGGATTCCCTTGAGAAGCTGCCACCTCCTTCCTTTGCCCGGAACAGGCCAGCCGTGGGAGGAGGGGGGGCCGGAAGTGAAGGAGCACAGAGAACGGACTTGCCGCCGGACAGACGGATGGACGCCGGGGTGTCCGAGTTCTCCCACGCGTGCGCCTTCGGTCCCGCCTTCCCCAGCCCGCCGCCACAGCTTTGTAGTTTTGCAGTTGCAGCTGTTTTTATTTGCCGCCGCTGCTGTCGCTTTAAAAGGTCTATTTTCACATGGAATGTTATCCAATTAGCAGAGCAATGTGTCGGCTTAAATAAACACTCGGGGGGAGCCGGCAGCAGGGGACGCGATGGCGGGCGGCGTTGGCAGCAGGGCCGTCCCCGCCGCGGTGCACAGCCGTGGCTCCAACCACAGGGCGGCTCTAGTCGGTGTCGCCTCCCTCGGGTCTCGGTTGTGTATGCCGCCAGGGGAGGGGCGGGGGCCTAGCCCGCTGCGCTGCGGGGGCCGCCCGGCACTTCAGAGGGGCTGCCGTGAGGCCTCTCCCCGCCCACGGCCGTCACCTGGCAGGTCCCACCGAAACAGAACGTGCAGTGGGGAGAGGTGGCGACAAGCGAGCCAGACAGAGCTGCGTCCACCGCGCTGGGCCACGCCGGTCCTCCTCAGACCAGCAGTGGCGAGCGCACAACACGCACGTTTGCTTCACTGAGTGCGAGGAGGCCCAGTGTGTGGACCCTGTGGGAAGGGCCAGGGTCTGCTGGGTGGTCCGCCGGGTGGGGGGGGTCCCTGGGGCGAGGCGTCCCACGCAGCCGTTGTTCGAGACAGGCAGGGCCGTGCAGCGGGCAGCAGCGTGGCCTGTGGAGTCAGAGCCACCTCCTTCCGGCTGGGCGACTGTGGGCCAGGGGCTTCGTGTCCCCAGACCCCAGGTCTCGCGTCCGCACGTGGGAGAGGGTGACAGTGCCCCTTGCTGTGACCGTGAGGGTCAGAGGGTATGCAGTGTGTGCAGGCCTCGTGCAGGCCCAGGCTGTGGAGGCGGCCGAGCGCTCCGGGCCCCCCGGGCCCCCCGGGCCCCCCGGGTCGGAGGTGCTGTGGCTGAAGCCCAGGTATCGGTGGTTCTTTGTCTTCTCACACGCTACGTGGAAGCACGTTCAGGACTCGGGGTTTCTGCCCCCACCTTCTGGCCAGGTGTGCGCGCTCAGGCCCGTGGTTTGTCTGGCATCTGTCAGCAGAGCTCAGCGGTGGGGAGAAAAGGCGTGTGAATCCTGAGCCTTGCACGTCAGGCAGAGACTCAGGCTCGGCCCGACGCATCTGTGGCGGGGGACCCAGACCGGGACACACCGCCCCCCGCAGGGGAGAGGGTGAATGTCGCTCATCACCAAGTGTCGGCAGCGCCAGGACAGGCCCGACTGCCTCCTGCGTGCCCTGAGGCCCGCCCGGCCCCCGGGCGGTCGCTGGCAGCGGACGGGGCTCTGCAGGCCTGGGGTCAGACACCTCCTTCCGGGCTCCTCGGCCGGTCGCGTGAGCCCCAGGAGGGGCAGCGAGCCCGCTCCGGGCCCCGCTGTGGAGCCCACGGCCGCCGCCACCACCACGCCACGCCGCCTTGGTGCCGTGTCACTGCCGATCCTTGGCTTCCTGGGGATGGCCCTCTTCCTGGTGGCTCTTCTGCCTCCCGGAGGTGAGAGGTGGCGTGTCCCCTTCACGTCCCCTGTTCTGGTCTCTGGCTCACAGTGGGGGCCTCCAGGGACGCAGAGCTGACTTGGATTGAGCTGCGTGGGTGGACGGATGGAAAGAAAGCTCCTTACCGGGAAGATCGCAGACAGGACAGCCTGGAGCCGGGTCCTGGGTGTTCACCGTAGGAAGTCGCCCTCAGCCCCCCCGGGACTGTAACTCAGGACGGTGCTGAGGGGCCACGGTCTGAGTCACCACACTGCGCAGAGAGCCGCACTGACCCCGGGACCAGCTTCTTCTGGCTCCCTGCTGTGGGCCCACAAGCAGCTGCAGGACCTGCCGAGAGCCTGTGTGCAGGACCCGGGGCGTGTCAGGGCAGGGGTGGGATGCAGCCATCCCTCGGGGCTCACGCCGTCCCCCACGGGGAAACCACGCAGTGTCCCGAGCAGCAGGCCCCCCGCCCAGGAGGCACGGGCCCGGCGCCTCGCCCTCCTTGGCAGAGAAGGAGCCCCCGGCGGTCCCAGTGCAGTGCCCTGGTCCCCTTCGCCCTCTCCCTGTGCCCCCGGGCGTATGTGGCTATTCTTGGCCAGCTCAGGTCACGCTCACTCCAGGCAGTGGGACACAGATGGCTCGGGACACGGTGGCGGTGTCCGCGTCCAGGTGGAGCTGACGTCCGCGACAGGCAGCCCCCCCACTTGGCACGACACAGCACGGGCGGGGGGGGGGGCGGGGCGAGAGGGTATCCTGCGCTTTGAAAGGCAGGAGGCCCATCCTCAGCTCTGCCGGGAGCCAGGGCCCTGGGGGCAGGGGGCTGCCTTCCGGGAGGGCTGCGGAAGGGCAGGCCCCACACCATGCTGGTGGCTGCCCAGGGCCTTCCCAGTGCTGGGAAGGCGGCTGCCAGGCCTGGTCACGGGCCTCGCCTCCCGCCTTTGCAGACCTCCTCCCGGGAAGCCGGGAAGGCACTGAGGCCAGCACTCGAGGCGCCCGTAGTTGGTGGCTCAGGTCACAGGAGACCGGAGAGGTGTGGTTTCGAGACCCACGCCAGGGAGCCAGGCGATGCGGCAGCTCTGGGCTCCAGCTGGCAGCTCGGAGCGTCCTTGTCGGCCTCCGACCCCCTGCGCAGGGCTGGGGCACAAGACCCGCCGTCCGGGGCGTCAGTCCACCCGCCCCGGGGCAGCCGTCTGGGCCGGGAAGCAGAGCCTCCCCCGAGACAGTTCGGATGAGGAGAGGTCTGCAGAGGGTCAGCAGGGCTTGGACTCCCCGGGGACCGGTGACATGGGGAGCTGTCACCACCTACCAAAGGGGGACTTGGAGGGAGAGGAGGGGCCGAGGGTCGGAGCCACAGTCCTGGAGGAAGGGAGCAGGGGAAGAGTGCCCCGCCCCCTGCTCTTCGGCCCCCAGTGCCTCCCTTTGCCAGCTCTAAATAGAAACCAGGGGCCGGGGCGCCCTGGACTGACGGACGGTCCATGGGGTCGGGGAACGGGGGGGGGGGGGGCGGGAAAACCAGCCCCGGGTCATCAGGTGGTGACAGGAAGTGGCCCCAGAGGTCAGGGCGGCATGTGGCACCCCCTTAGAGCGCCATTCTGGGCCTCAGGCTTCTGCCATGACCTGGCCGAGGGTTTGGCCCATCCTGGGTGCCCATTTCCATCCTGCGAGGCTCCAAGGTCATGGGCGTTGGCCTTCTGTCCTTCTCTCCGTACATCGGACCCAGGACTGCGTGTGTCGGGTCTCGTCTCGAGCAAAGGGCAGCGTCACACTCGTGTGCCCCGTCGGGGTGAGACGTGCTCCCCTCCCTGTCCTCTTCTGGTCTGAAGCGAGGCTGCGACGGAAGCTCAGCCCCCAGCTGCAGCCCAGCGGTCCCTCCCCGCCAGGAGCCCTGCGGTGGAGGGGACTCCGGCTTGCTCTGTAAATGTTGACTGAGCACGCTCTGGTAGCAAGGGTAGATGCCTTCCTTCCAGGTTCCTGGCTGAGCCGGGGGGGCCGGCATGTAAGCAGGTGTGACAGGCAGGTGTGCAGGGCGCAGGGAGGATGCCTGGCCAGCCCCAACCGCCAGCGAGCTGGCGAGGCAGGCTGTCCCTCTGCGGCCCCACACCTGCCCAAAGTCCCGTCTGCTGGCTCCTCCCCTCCTGAGGTCCAGCGGACTCCCGTTAGGCTCTCGTCATGAAGCGCAGGCACTGGGACCACCCAGGGCCCCTTTTAGCCCTGAGTCGCTGCGCTCGGTGCCATGACAATTGGGAGCCACCACCTCCCCCTGCCGAGTCAGGGGTTGCTCAGGGCTGCCGCCCGGTTTCCCGTGAACCCAGGGGCACCACACCTGAGACCAGTCGCCCTGCTTCTCTGGGGAGTCACACGCTGTGCTGAAACTTCAGGTACAAAAGGGCGTTGGTGTTCTGCCTCCCACTGTCCCTGCTCTGCAGGGGGACAGTGAGGGGGACAGTGAGGGAGAGGGCAGACGTCCTAGCAGTAACTGCTCGCGTCAGTGAGACTCGGGGGTGCCGGCGGCAGGGGTGTTGTTGGCTCACTGCCGCCTCTGTCGCATACGAGGGAACCGAGGCTCCACGAGGCCTGGCCGCTTGCCCAGGATCGCAGGGCAGGGATTTGAACCAGTGGCTCAGGTGCGCAGCCCCCGGTCTTACCAGCACTGCCTCCTTGCCGCTTCGAGTAAAAAGCCGTGACCAAGAGGGACGTGAGGATTCACAGGGGTTTTGGGTCAGGGAGGCCGAGGGGGTCTCCAGCCGGCCCTCCTGCAGGGAGTGAGGCCCCCGCCAGGGTTTGCGGGGCGCAGGAAGGGAGCTCGCGTCCCCAAGAGGAGGGAGAGTCAGCGACGTGACGGCCACCGTCAGAGGGGCCGCTCTCGGGGGGGGGGGGGGGCCCAGGCTCCGCGGTTTCATTCGTCCGAGTTCAGGCTTCATGCCCCCCAGACGCAGCCCCTTGGCCGACCCGACGTGCCCCCAGGACTGTGGCTCCTCGGGGACCCTGGCCCCAGGGGGGAGGGCCCCCCGTGCCAGGCTCCTGGTCGGCCTCTCCCCCGGCCCCGAGCCCCGGCCCCCCCATCCGGCTGCTCTCCCGCCCCACCAGCTGAGAACGTGCGTCGTAAAGCTCCGAATGGGCCATTTCGGCGCGGAGTCCAGATGCATTTTTATATCCGTGCGGGAAAAGCCGCAGAGGCTCTGCTGGCAGTCAGGAAGGGTTTTTTTAAATTAAAGTTAGGGGGGAAAAAAAAGGAGAGGAAAACTGCCCTGCACCTGGCCCTCTCCGGAAAGCGCAGGGGAGAACAAAGCCTTTCTGCAGTGTGGCCACATGGCTGGTGTAAGAGGGTGCGTGTGCCACCCGCCTCCCACAGGTGCTCCGCTCACTCACTCAGCTGTCACCGCACAGCTACCGTGCGCCACCGCCGGGGCCGGCGTGTCGGCCCCGCCGTCCAGGCAAGGACACCGGGGCTCGGAGCGGGGCGGGTGGCCAGCCCCCGGTGACTGTGTTATTCTCCGTCACCGAGCACCGCAGGCCGGGGGGGGCGGGTTCGCCCGGCAGCTGCTCGGCCTGCAGTTCCAGCGGCCGGAAGTTCACAGCCGAGGTGTCGACAAGGGCCACTCCTTCTGAGGGAGAATCTGTTCCATGCTTCCCCCCCAGCTTCTGGCGACGGCTGGCGTTCCTCAGCCTGTCCAGGTGGCACTCCGGTCTCTGTGTCTCTCGTGAGGACACCCGTCATTGGGTCAGAGGCCCACCCTGGTCCCGTGTGTCCCCACTTTAACGCAACTAACTTACGTCTGCAAAGACCGTTTCCCAGCAAGCTCGCGTCCTGAGGTCCCAGGGGTGCGGGTTTCCACCTGTCTCCTTCTGGGGGACACAGTGCGACCACTGACAGGCGCACCGCGGTTGAGGGCCAGCGTTGGGTGGGTTCCAGTGCAGAGCCCTCCTGCCCACGGCGTGCCAGGAGCAAGAGGGACTCACCCCGAAGCCCCTGCCGGTCCCCAGTGCGGAGGGCCGTCGGACACAGGCCCCCCCCCCCCAAACCCAGCACCTCCCGGCCTCTCTGCAGAGAGAGTCACTGCACATGTCCCAAGTCTATGCCAGCAACACCGTGACAACGAGAAGTAGCATCTCCTGAGCGCTGACTGTGCCCACGCTCCTCTGGGCCCTGTCCACGCTGACTCTCATTTTCTGTAGAACCCTCGGAGGGAAGTACCATTGACGTTCCCATTTTACAGATGAGGAGACTGAGGCCCAGGAGAGTCATTCACCCTCCCAGGCCTTGAAGCTAGGACGTGCAGGGCCCAGGCAGGCGGCTCCAGAGCCCAGGCCCCTGACCACACAGCGTGGCGGCCTCTGTCCCAGGGGAGTGTCTCAGGAAGGGCCCCGCCCGCTGCCCTGTAGCTGAAGACAGGGCGATGTCCAGCAGGGAGCTCGCCGGTTCCCTGCGACTCCATTCGTATGCCCTGTCCAGAGGGGCCAGACCATGGGGCCAGGCAGCAGATCAGTGCCCGCTGGGGCCGGGAGGTGCAGAGTGACCACTGGCGAGTGTGGCGTTTCTGTGTGTGGGGCCGGGGGGGGGGGGGGCGGTTGATGCTGAAGTTCTAAGATGGACCGGTAGTTGGCGGCTGTGGGCATGCTCATGGCCACTGGGTGGCGCCCTTCAGATGGCACCTTGAGCGGTGGTGTGGGAGCTACGCCTCTGTAAGGCTGGCAGGAAACAAACACCAGAAGGAGGGAGGTGGGCGCAGGGGGCAGAGCCTGCGGCAGGATTCGGGTCTCTGGAGCAGAGGCTGGCGGCCCCAGGGCCAGTGGGAGGCCAAGGGCAGCCGGGCCGGAGGCCACAGGGAGACTCGGGGTGGGACGTCAGGGGCCTGCATGGTTGTCATCAGGCAGCCAGATGGGGCTCGGCTTTCCCGGGGGGTGCCGCCCCGACAGACAGCGGGGTGGAAGGGCCTGGTGGTAGGGTCACCCTCCCGGGAGGCTGTGCTGTGGAGAAGAAGCTGCCACCCCCCATGTCTCCCTCCCTGGGGGCAGAGCCCACGAACTAAGATGTGCCCCGGGGGGGTGTCGCTCCGGCCTGAAGCCGGCCTCAGAGCCTGGGGCGCCGGTGCGGGCGGATTGGGGGCGGGGGGCACAGTGGGGCGGCCGGGCCAAGGTCTCAGCTGATGCGCTATGTCGTCTCTCGCCCCTGCCCCTCCAGAGAGCCTTCAGCGCCCTGTGCCACAGCACCCACTTGTACGGCCGGAGGCTGGTCCTGGAGTGGGCCGACTCCGAGGTGACCTTGCAGGCCCTGCGGCGGAAGACGGCCGAGCGCTTCCATGGTAAGAGCGGCGGGGCTGCTGGGGTGGCTCCCGCGGGCCTGGGGGCCAGGGTACTGGGCGGCCACCGGGGACCGGGGGGGTGGGTGTATCGGGAGCCTCCCGCCCTTTGGGCCTCCCGTCAGGTCACTGGGAGGCCTGGCAGGAAGGAGGGGAGAGAAGGAGAGTGGGCCAGGGGGTTCACCGCCCCGCCTCCCTTCCCCCCGGGCTGCCACGGCCAGCTGGCACTCCCACCAGGGGCTCACGTCCCGTGGCCTCTCCACCGAGTGCTGTCTGCCCAGGTTCTGCCAGCTGGCCCAGGGGGCCACTCGAGCCAATTGCCCTGCCCCCTCCCCCCTTTACTGGACCCTCCCCAGCTACCCGGCTTGAGGACCGCCCACTGCCCGCCGGGGCCCCGCTGGTGCCAGCATTCACTCCCCTCACACACCTTTGCGGCGTCACGTGGCCTGGCCGACTGTCCGGTCCCTCCCCGGAGAGTGGCAGGGAGCACCTGCTCTGCCCGGGGGCTGGGGACGCGGCCGTGACCTAGTGGGGCTGTGGGTCCAGGTGGGGAAGGCTGGGCACGCGGTTTGAGCAGGTGGTGCAGGAAGGCCTCCCCACAGAGGTGACATTTGTGCCCAGGAAAGGGCTGCCTGGGCACAGGGAGCCCAGGGTTGGCGTGAGCGTGGCACACGGCGGAGGGGCAGGTGGCGAAGGCGGGAGAGCCTGGCTTCTCGGAGGGCTCGGTGGCCCCTCTGTGGCGTCCCCCACGGTGCTCTGATGTCTCGGGCGGCACGTTGCCACTGTGCCCCAGGGAGTCCCCGCACGACCCGCAGTTGCCCCGCTCTCGGTGCTTTCCTGGACGAGCCGCGTTACTCCAGCACCTATCTGCTCCCCTCGTTGTCCCTGTCCCCACCGACAGCTGGGGGCTGTCCCCTGGGGACAGTCGGGGGGTGTTGGTGGCGAGGCCCACCTTTGCCCCTCTTGTCTGCAGAGGGGGAGCCCGGACCCAGGACTGGGTCGTTCGCTGTCCCAGCCGGTCACACTCGGCTTCCCAGACCAGGCAACAGTGTAGCGGCCAGTGCCGGGGGGCTGCTCTCGGGGGGCTGCAAGTGTCCCTGCAGGCCTCCCTGGTCTTACTGGGGCTGCACACACGCCGTCTGAGCAGTGTCTCAGTGACGCAAGGCTGCGTCCTCCACAGACGTGCCTAGAGCCCCAGACAGAGGGGAAGCCCTTCCACTGGGGCTCAGCCTGCCACGCCCTTCAGTGACCCCTCCTGCTCCCCGGTGCCCTCCCAGCCCGGGCCCTCCCTCTGCACCTCCCAGAATGCACTGTTCCCCGGCAGCCCACAGGCCTCTGTGTATCCTCTTCCCTCTATTGAGAACGCCTGGCTCCTCAATTTTATGTTTTATAACCTGGCAAGCGCCTACCCAGTCTTCAAGGCTCGGCTCAGATGACACTTCCTCCAGAAGCCTTCCCTTCCCCCGCCACTTCCCAGGGATCAGTGGTTGCTGCGTCCTCTGCTTCCCTGTACGTCTCTGCTGTGCCGTCATCCACCCTCCCACGACTCTGCTCTGACTCTCACGGGCCGAGCCACCCCGAGGGGGCGGTGCTGCGCGCTCCTCTCTCACTGCTCAGGGCCTCTCCGGGCCCCTGGCCGCCGGTCCGAAGTGCAGGGACCAGAATCCGGAGGCATCAGGGCTAAGCACGTAGTCGCCGGCTCACAACTCAGTAAGCCCCCAAATCCCGCCGTGCAGAGAGAGAGCCTGTCCGTATCGACAGCCATCGACAGGCCCACATGCACCGTCGGCAAATGTTTGTGTAAGGGGCTCTCCCGGGCCCCCCCCCGCGCCCACCCCCAGGGCCGGCGAGGAGTGCGGGCTCAGCACTGCGGCCGGCAGCGGAGGAAGCCCCTTGGATAGCCCGCGCTCCGCAGGCAGCGTGATCGCCGCACCCCGCCCGGAAGCGGTTCTGTGATTGACGCTCCCCGACGGGGCAGACGCAGTGACGGCGTGACGCAGGCGGCGTTTGTTTAGACGCAGTGACGGCGTGACGCAGACGGCGTTTGTTTGCGTGCGTCTCCCCGTCAGTCCCGCACCCGCCCTGTGAGGTGAGAGAGCTGGGACCCATCAAGCATTGACGTGACCCGGGACGGCTGTCATTCGCGAGGGACGTGCTCTGTGCCGGGGGCCACCTTCGGGGGGTGGTGCGCGCTGTCTCGTTTTATAGACGGGGACACTGAGGCCCAGCGTTGTGCCCAAGGTCACTCGGGTGCAAAGGGGCAGAGCCGCGCCCTCCTGCCCTGCGCACCCTGCGCTGCTCCGGCCGGCGCGGTCGTCAGAGCCCGGGGCCGCATCAGGCCCGGGCTGCCCGAGTGTCCGCCCTGCGGCCTCCTTCACCCTGGCCCATCCAGACCCTGCGCCCTGAGTGCTACGGGGCTCCTTCCGGAGCTGGAGGGGATGAGGAATGAATCGTGGTGGGAAACATCACGTTTCTCAGGCAGGGCCTCGTAGGAGCCCCGTGGTGTGCATGTTCCGTTGTCCGGTGTCCAGATGGGGAAGCCCCTGCGGCCAGCCAGGGTGTCAGAGCCACGCCGGGAGCCAGGGGTCCTTCCGAGACCCCTTGGAGGAGCACCGCCCTCCCAGGTTTTGGAAGGGGCCAGCCCTGAGTCAAAGGCGACCCTCCAACCCACCGGTCCCGGCTGGGATTCGCCCCGGGGGCTGGCAGAAAGCGCCCCTGCTGCGGGGGCTGCTTGCAGAGACATGGGGGCGGGGCCAGAGGTGAGCTGCGGTGAGGAGCTGTCACCCTCCCCCTGGGGCTGTCCCCCCAGGCCGCCCCCTCCGGGGAGGGAGCTCTTGGTGCTTCTGCTCTCTGCTCCGTCTCCTGCTGGCCTGTCCTGCTCCCAAGCCAAAGGACCAGGACGCTAGTGACACCTTCTGGGGACACAGCAGGACAGGGGATGGATCTGGTGGCGGCTATCAGGGCAGGTGGCTGGGGTGGGGGCCAGGTTTCCCGGGGGCGTGCTGGGACAGGAAGCAGCATGCCCTCCTGACGCCACCTGCCTGGAGGGGTCGCCAGCAAGCACGGCTGAGCATCAGGCTCCAGGCCGACCTCACCTGTTTGGGACTTGAAGAGGTGGCGAAGGGTGGTCTGCGAGTGTTGTGGGGGCTGAAGAGCCTGGAAGGAAGCACCTGTTTCCGCGGCACTCTCTTCCAGAGCTGTGCACAGCGACCCTCTGAAAACGGAAGGACGTTCCGTCCAGAACACAGCAAACCAGGAGGCAAGGGTGTTCAAGCCAAGTCCTTGGAACCTCGTCTCCCTGGTCCTAGAGCCCTCGCGTGGGCTGGCGTCCGAGCGGCTGTGAGCCCCGGAAATGCCGTGTGCGTGTGCACACACATGCGTGACTAACTGTCCGACAAGAGGATCTCTTGTTTTCACCACATTCTATGGGAGCTCCCGGTCCCCAAACGCTTCGCTTTGGGAGAAGGGGCGTTGACGCCGACACCACCGAGACCTGGCCCCGGCGGCTCCCCGGCTGAGTGTCCCGGGACGGGGCCTCGTGCCGTCGGGGCTCCCGTGTCCCCTGCACAAGCGAGGGTGACGGCGGTGCCAGTTTATGGAGTCCTCGAGAAGCTGATCGGGGGACAGAAGGGCACGAGCTGCCTTTTTTTTTTAACCCACACGACACGGGCAGGAGGTGCCCGCCCTCGCTCTCCCCGTTTGCCAGGTGAGAGGACCGAGGCGCGCGGAGATGCCATGACCTGCCCGGTGCACACGGGTAGTTGGAGCTGGAAGCAGTCTGGCCCCTGGCCTGGACTCCTTGACTTCTCCGTCCGGCCTGCCCACGTAATCAGGACACGGGGGAGTGGAGGGGGGCAGGCGCCCTGGAAACGTCAGCCCCTCTCGCCTACCCACCCCATTGGCTGACCTCTTCAGGCAACAGGAGGTGCCCACGGCAGCCCTGAGTGTCCCAAGTAGGGCTGCTGGCCCCTGGCAGACGCAGGCCCGGGGCCCCGTTGCCGCCCTGGCCCTGAGCTCTGCTGGCCCTGAGCTCTGCCAGGAAGGTGCTCAGCTCTCAGGGGTAGCTGGGAGCCCCGTCTGCCCAGCCTGAGCGCCAGGGCAGTGACAGAGGGCTGCCGGGGCAATGAGGGCTGTGGGATGACTGGCAGGCAGCTCCGGGACAGTGGGAGGTGGCTAGGGTGGATAGAGGGGTGTTAGCGCGGTTACCCCCATTTCATCCCTGTGCCTGGGCTCAGCGTCTCCAGCAGACCAACCACACTCCCTGGTGGCTGCCCAGCCCTGGGACCAGCCTCCCGCCCCCCCATCAGGTCCCTGATGAGCTCTGGTCAGGAGGGACGGACAGCTCACCCGAGGGCACCCAGCTACGAGCGGCTGAGTCGGGAGTCAGACCCAGGTTGTCAGCCATCCTGCCAGACAAGTAGTCCTGTCAGTGGGTGCGTGTCACTGGCTCTTACGTCTCACCCCAGCATGTGTCCCCTTACCTGCTCTGTGGCTGGGACACGGTACTGGGCCTCAGCTTTGTCATCTGTAAAATGGGACCAGGGTACTTGCCTCATTAGGGGAATTGCAGACCTCAAAGGAGATGAGGCCTTGGAGCCCGGCCACACCGTGAGCATGTCACCGATGCCATCCGCCCTGCCCTCCCCGTTGGGGACTAGTTCTGCTCCCTTGTCCGGGCCAGCGGGGACAGTCCCTGTCTCTCTTGTGTTCTGGTCGGTCCAGGCTGAGGAAGGGCGCTGTGCAGGGGGAGCCGTGGTGGTTGTGAGCTTGGACACTGGCTAGCCTGGCCCAGTGTGAGCGTGAGACAGAGACTACAGATACGCCTAACACTCGGGCTCAGGTGTGTGTGTGCATCCGATTCTGGACGTCTCCCGGCCCCCCGGGGCTCCCGTGCCCGGCCCTGGGTGTGGCCCGTAGCAGGCGCCCTCCAGACGTGGTGACGGAGCTATCCTGAAGTCCTGCCATTCAACGCCATTTGGCAAATAAGCGAGCGGGCGCGCAGTCTGGTGCCCGTGGTTTATCTGGGGCCCCTGGCTGCCAGCCAGAAGAAGCCAATTTGGTTTTAACACCGCCCCCCCAGTACTTCCCACCCCCAGGAGGAAACCTGTGTTTCATCCATGTCTCCAAATAAGGGCAGGGTCGCATTTTCCATTCGAGTTGATGCCTAAGAAACACCCGTGAAATTGAACACCAAAAAACAGGTCTTTCAGAGTCCTTTGAGAAGTTACCCTGACTGGGCAGGGCTGGACCCTGGACACTGGACAGAGGTGCCTTTGGGAAAGGACTGGGAGAGGAAGACAGCATCTCTGCCCAAATGGTGCTCCCCGCCCCCCTTCCCAGCCCAGCCCCGCCCCGTCTTCTCAGTCTCCTCCTCGGCCCCTCCCCGGGCAGGTGCAGTGCGGCCGTGCGTGTGGGAGGGTGGAGAGCGCGAGGAGGGAAGAAAGAGGAAAGCCGGCCGCCGGCTGTGTTCTTTTCTTCGCAAGTGTGTCACAGACCAGCAGGGTCGCGGCATCGAGCAGCTCTCAGCGCCTGGCAGGCCGCGGTCCCTGCAAGTGCGCCCGTGGAGGAAGACGGCGCAGAAGCAGTTCGCCCGCAGAACCCTCCGCGTTCGAGCGTGCGCAGCCGGGGAGGTGCCCGGAGTGCGGCCCTGCCTCCCCATGCCGTCTTGTTCCAGCTGGGCGGGCTGGCAGGCGGGTGGGCTGCGGTCAGCGCCTGCCCCTTTCACCTCCGGAGCCGGGAGCACGGACGTGACCCGCATGGCAAGTGGCTGGCAGCGGCCCCGGCCCCCGCCCGCACCCGGCCAGACACAGATGGGGCGCTTGTCCCGCTGGCCACCAGCCTCTAGCACCCAGCTGCCCTCCCAGCTGGACAGGGGAGGAACGTGGCTTCTCGGGAGCCGTGTCCCCTCAGCCGTCCCCCACACCCCGCACCCTCTGGGTGTCAGAGAGTCAGCTTGTCCTTGGCGCCCCTCTTCCCCTGAGGTCCGAGTCACACCCCTCACCTCCTGCGGTTGCTACTTTGCATGCACGTGTGCGACTGTCTGGCATCGCTTTTCCCCACGAGGCCCCCCCCCCCCCCCCGCAGGGGATAGGACCCTGGCCACGCCCCCACCCTGGCCCTGCGTCTAGTGCGCGTGGGCACTCGCTCACTATTGGGGATAAACAAGTGTAAGTAAGAGCCTGTCGTCTGCTCGGCCCCTCTGGTGAAGCGTGGAGTGCGCACCAGGCGCAGTGCAAGTGCCGGCTTGGTCCGTCTTCACTGTCCCCCCCCGGCTGGACAGCGGGCCCCAGGCCCCAGGGTTGGTCAGGCGGGCAGCCTGCCCTGCAGCCCTGTTGGTCGGAAGACAGATGAGCTTCCCTGTGAGCCTGAGAGCGCCGCCAGTCCAAAAAAAGGCGGTCGGGTGACGTCTCATCAGAGACCAGGACAGGTGGAGGAAGGAGAGAAGGGGAGAGAGCTTTATGGGAGACCCGCCTGTGTGGGGGCCGCGGTTTCAGGCACCCGGTCTCCTTGCAGCCTCAGCTCCTGCAGAGGGCGCTCTTCCCTCGTGTCCCGGGTGCACACGCAGACCCAGAGAGGTCCAGTGCCTTGGCCTGAGGGCGCACAGCGCTGTCCACGACAGCACACACAGCCCTGCTCCACCGCTCCCTGCATCCCCAACTGTGCCCGAGTCCCCTGAGTGCCGTGCCTGATTTGCACCGCCAGAGCCCTCCTCACTGCCGCATGGCGCTTGCGTCACAGGGGGGCCAGAAGGGGGGCAGGGGCCCCGTGGTAGTCACCCGGTGAGTGACGGTGACGGCCTGGGCAGGGACGGTGGGGGGTGGGTGTGGCAGGGATGGGAAGAAACGGGAGGCCTGAGCTTCGACTGTGGTGGAGGTGGGGCCAGCAGGCCTGGGTCCGGACGTCCGGAGGGAGGTGGAGGCAGGTGCAGCGTTCTTGGCTCTGAGCCCCTCAGAGGCTGGCGGTGCCGCGTGATGGCGAGGCCAGGGAGGGGGTGGGGCCCCGGCCCTGGGTTTGAGGTGCCTATTAGGACTCCCCGTCAGGTGTCAAGCAGATAGATCTATGAGTTAGGAGCTCAGGGGTGAAGTCTGGGCTGAGATATAAATTTGGAAGTCATCAGCACACAGATGATATTTAAAGCCTGCAACGGCTCACCAGTGCCCCCGCCCCCCGTTCCATAACTTAATCATTCATCAGACGGCACATTTTCAAAAGATCGGGGACCAGGAGAGCCCATTATCCCCACGCCGGCCCTTGACAATGTGCCTCCTTGATCTTGGCCATGGAAACATAATCATCCGGCTTTAAAAATCGCAGTCAGGAAAGTTCAGGCAAGTGTGTGAAGGCACAGAATTTATTATTCTAAATACCCCTTGGCCGGGGCTCTTCCCGGCTCCCTGGAGGCGGGCGCAGCCTGTAAGCTCCCCTGGCCACGTCTTGATTCCTCCATTTGGGTGCTGCTCTTCCCTGCCGCCCAGGGCTTCGCTGTGGCAGCCCTTCCTGCAGGGGTGGGGAGGGGCAGGGGAGGGGGAGGGCCATTCGGGGGGCTAGGAGGCCTGCAGGAGATGTGCCCCTGGCCTTGGACATGGGGTCCCTTCCCCGTTTGTTCTTCTCCCTGCTCCCCGTGGTGCTGGTAGGTGGCCCCAGGGGAGAGGTGGGCATTGGCCTGGAGACCCGCTCTGTCTCACACGCCCACGGCCGTCCCAGCGGGTGGAGGCAGAACCAAGAGGAGAAAAATCAAGAGGCAGGAATTGTTTCGGTCAAGGCAGCTCCTAGGTGGCACCTGCCAGCAAGGGTGCCAACGCGTGGCCGTGGGGAGGGAGCTGCACTCCCAGAGCAGCCTGCTGCGCCCCGCACAGGAGCCGCGGAGGCCGCGCCAGCCGGGGCAGGCGCCTCCAGGCCGCCCCCAGCCTCTCTCTCTGAGCGGTGTTTTGGAAATATTTCCGAGCGCTCGGGCAATATCCTGCACACCCTGCGCCCCCTCCCCCGGGAGCGGCTGTCCGTGCGGGCAGGTACTTGCTCCCAATCCAGCTAAATTGTTATTGACTTGTGTTCCCTGCGTTCTGCAAACATTTCACTCAGCCGTCGCCGGCGAGGCCAGGGTTCCCTGCTAGGGCTAACGGGGAAGCCAGCTGTGCGGGCCATTTCTCCTGCTCTTCCTCATCCATCACGGAATTAAACTGACAGAAGGAGGATTTCAGAGCGACTCGGGAGGGGAAGGGGCTGGGCCGGGATTGGACGAGGGGCCGGGGCCTGGGGACCGGAGCGCTGCGGACGGGGCAGGAGGAGGGCGGGCTTCCCGCCGGGTTGTGGCTGGCGGCAGGGGGCGGCCAGTTTTGATTCCAAGCCGCGGGCTGGCCCAGGCGGGAGGAACCCGAGGAAGACACATGGGCGAGGGGGTTGTCATCACTGCCTCATGGTCACAAGCGAGGCCAGTGGGGTTTTGTCGTCGGAGAGGGGAGAGAGATTCAGAGGCTGCTTGAGCGCGCCGTCCACCGAGACCGGCCACAGATCCTTATGTTGCCTACAAGCCACGAAAAAATGTGTTTTTTTAACTGATCACTGCTCTCTTGCTATCGGAGTTGGCCTGAAATTGGAGGTTCTGGCTTCTCTTGAAGAATCAGGTCTGACTCCCTGGGCGTGCGTGCCAGTGGGGCAGCCGGGGCCCAGTGGCACGGCCTTTCCTCTGGCCACAGTCTGCAGCCCGCCCTGCAGTCTCCCGCCCAGGCCGCCGGGCAGCACCCCACCCCCACCGGCCCGTGAGGCCTCCGCTCTCACGGTGCTGGTGCAGATGTCATCCAGCCGAGGGCCGTTGCCACCTCCTCCCTGTCAGCCTCTGCCCCCGACCCCAGGGCCTGTGCCGAGAGAAGGGGGCAGGGGGCTGTCTTGTCAGCCAAGCCCCTTGAAACCGAAGCGTCCTGCAGGCCTGTGGAAGGGGGTGGGGGCCGCCTCCCTACCTTCCCTGGTTCCTTCTGTGGCCCTCCGCAGTGAGTCCCTGCCACCCTGACCCTCCCGTTGCTGTCCTCCTGCCCGGCTGCCCCAGCCTCTGTGACCAGCGCAGACCCGTGCAGGACGGGGCCCTGCGCCCAGAGCAGAGCGCGATCTGCCTGCACTCGCAGGGCGCCGGGGTCCTCAGCAGCCGTCTGCTGTCAGAGCAGCAGTCGGAGCAGTCCCAGTGTCCCAGTGTCCCAGTGTCTCATTGTCTCACTGGCCAGCACCAGCTCCAGCAGAACCGCGGCGGGCAGAGTCTAGGCACTGGTGGTTTTCTAGATGATTGTGTCCGGTAGTTCGGTTGAGAACCGTTGGCCTCTTGAGCAAATTGCCGATGCAGGCAGGTGGGTGCTGTTCCGGGGCTGGTTTTCAGTCCCAGACTCTTCTGCTAAGGAGTCCTGTTGCGGGGGGTCGGGCCAGTGTCCCCACTGCTGGGGGCAGCTGAGCCCTGGGAACCTTGGCATCGCTGTGGAGTGACAAGAAGGCCCCTGGCCCGATCTGAGTCCAAGGCCCCGCGTGGGAGTGTCTATGACCACATGTGACCGCATGACTTCCCCAGGCCCCAGGGTGGCTGCTTCCACGTCTGACGGATGGGACAGGAATGTCACTCGGCTCGCGTGCAGCCACCCAGCCTGCCCCCCAGCGGAGAGCTCGGACGGGGACACAGGCGTTCTCGGCTCCGACGCCCCCTCTGCCCCTCAGCCCTCGGCGCCGACTGGGCCCTCGGTTGGCCGGGCCCTGCCCGCCTGGCCCCCAGCCACACGCTCTCCTGCCTCACACACAGACGCCTGCGCAGCGGGTGGGTGTGCACTCCGCCCGTTCTGCAGAAAGGGCCGCGAGTGGCTCCGAGAACAGCCGGAGACTGCGGCTCCGCCCGCCCCCCACCCCTGGGCTCCCTTGTGGCCTCCACGGCTGGTGGTTCAGTATGTTCTTTGGGGTTTTCTTGGTGCTGTATCGCCAGCCCCCGTCCCAGCACACAGAAGGTGCTCAATGAGCACTTGCGTGAACAACCAGAGGCAGGAACGCCCGAGGCCCCCGTGAGAGCAGGAGAGCGGCGCCGTGCCCGTGTGGCGGAGGGGGAACTGAGGCACGGCTGGCATTAGCAGCGCCCTCGGGCTCCAGGCCCAGGGCCCTCGAGGTGGAGGCCACTCACGTGCACCAGAGCTGCTGCCCACGCTGCGGGCGGGTGACCGTCAGGACGGGGTGCGGACGGAGCCCCCCGCGTGGGTCCAGGGCCCAGTCGCCGTCCCGGGCGTACAGAGGAGGGGAGTACCCGGAGCAGCGTTCGTTAGCGGCAGAGAGAGGCTGACCTTGACTGAGCGCTCACCCTGTGCCAGGCCTTAAACGTGCCAACTCTTCTGGCTCCCCTAAGCACCCTCGGCACGGGTGCTGTGGGTGACTGCAGGCGGCCCAGGGAGGTGCGGCCCGGCCCCGGGTCACCCGGCAGCCTGGCTGCAGCCGGCACCGCGCACCCATGGCTCAGAAGCCGCCTCCCTGGCGGTTCACGCCCGCCCACCACCTCTGGGGGCCTTTCCCTGCGCCGTCTCCCCACCTCCCCCAGACCAGCCCCGCTCTCGTCCCCCCTCCACTCGCCTTTCCTCAACGCTCTGCCTCCGGAACAAAACCCCGGGAAGTGCCTTCTCCTGTCCTCCGACAGCCACCCCCCCCACCCCCGCGCACCCCCCCCCCCTTCCTCTCCGCCTGCCTGTGCCTTCCACACGGGGCGGCGGCACCAGCGCCAGCCGGGGACAGCAGCGCGACGCGGGCTGGCATTCTGTCAAGGAATTAATTGAAAAATAAAACCATTAGATGGGAACTCCAGAAATGCAAAATGGTGGTTGGAGGGTGCGGGGGGGGGGGGGGCAGGACTTGGGGGTTGTTGGGGGCCGGCTGAGCTTTTTGTCAAGTTAATTTCTCGGGTGTGGATGTTGGGTGACATTCACTCGTTGTTTATCTCCGGGTGCAGCTGCAGCGCTGAAAGAAAATGCACAGCTTGTTTTGTTTATTTATTTTACACCTTTCTCTGGTTCTGCATTATGTTTGTTTGGTGAAAACCCACTGAGGCTTTTGATGTCGGGGAAGTGGGATCGCAGCCGCTGCTCCCGGCAAGCAGGGGCTCCTCCGCGTGCAGGCAGGGCCGGCGGGCGCTGCCGGGCGGCGTGTGGTGGGAATGCGGGGCCTGCCGTGCCCTCTGGGGGGTGCATCTGGGGGCCTGACCGGAGCCAGCAACGCCAGGCCCAGGAGAGCAGTAGCCCTGTGCCGGCAGGAGCCCAAACGCCCCACCCAGTCCTCACCGTCGCCCCGGGAGACGGCCCCGCCTTCGTCCCTAACGCAGGGACCCAGAGAGCAGCAGTGACTTGCCCAGGGTCGCTGAGCCGAGACCTGGCAGAGCTGTCGGAGGCCGTGGAGTCGGCCACTCAGCAGCCTGCCCCCCATGCCTCTGCCCGAATGCGGTGGGTGGGTGCCCCTGCGCCTCCGTTTTCTGACCTGGGGGAGGGGGCCTGTGCCTCCTCTGGCCTCGGTGTAGTAGCCTTCCCGTGGCAGCCCCCACCTGCTGGCGAGCGTCCGCCCAGGGGCGGCACCAGAGACAAAGACGCTGACCTCGGCACCGTTGGCAGGGGGCGGGGACCCCCAGGGGCCGGGCGTTTCTCTCTTTACTCCCTGGCCCCCCAGCAACGCCAGGAGGAGAGGCACAGATAGCGCCCCCACTTCGCAGGTTAAGGGAGTGCAGGCACAGAAGCACTGGGTCCATGATGGGGCTGTGGCGTCAGGGCCAGCAGGAAGAAGGGCCCCTCCCTGCTCCAGGGGGTCAGCAGGCAGGGGCCGCAGGAGTGGACGGGGCGGAGGACCTGCCCTGTTCCCCCATTTTAAATGGAGTCAAGCCTCAGACGGCGTGCGTGCCCTGCCTGAGGTCACATAACGTGGGAAGCAGCAAGGCCAAGGGGGCCTCGCTCTGAAGCCAGGCGTGGTGACCTCGTGCCCTTTCGTGGGGTCCTGTATGACCTCGGCCGTGTCCCCTGCCCGCGGCAGGGCCCCTCAGGAGAGGCCACCTGCCACCGCACAGGCAGCAGGTGTGGGGTGCAAACTGGATGCCCGGAGGCTGCCGCGCGTTAGCGGTGGGCCCTCGGGGGCGCTGGCCTCTGCACCTCCATCTTCCCACCCGGGAGGTGAGGCCACAGCAGTGCCCCCCACAGGAGGGCGGCCTGTGGAGCTCGGGGGAGGGGCTGCCGGCGAAGTGCCCGTCGTGCGTGTTGCCCATTCCCGCAGCATCCGCCTCCCTCTGGGCCTCAGTTTCCCCAGCCAGGCGGGTGCCTCCCTGCCCTGCCGCTCCTCCGTCTCACTGTTTTCCGACATCGGCAGCTTTAATCTTGAAGAACTGCTCACCCTGTAGCCATTTACTCTCTCGTTCAGCCACCGGTCGCAGAGCACCCACCTGGGCTGGGCCCCGGGACACGGCCGCCCCCGCCCCGCTCCCGGGGTCTGCCGCTGGGAGGGGGCGTCCGGGACGGGCCCTCGGGCCCCAGTTTGCTGCCCTTCCGTTTCCCAGCTCCTACTCCCTGCCCACAAATTCAGTTTCCAGAGGCCGTTGTGCACCTCCGGAGCCTGCGATTATCCGGAAACCCGGACCACGGAGGAGGGGGCCGGAACGGAAGCGGTGTCTCCGAGGGGGGCGGGGGGCGGTAGGGGAGGCTGCCGCCCCTGCCCTCAGCTTATCCCCCTCCCCCCATGACCAGCAGTGAGGGGCTCAGCCGCCTGTTGGCCTCCGGGCTCCTGGGCAGCGGTGGGAGGCGGCCTCCGCAGCTTCCTCGCTCGCCCCCTCCCCACGTCCCACGCGATTCGCTCATCTCCTCGCTGGGCAAACGTGGAGCTCTCACTGGGCGCCAGGCTGCGTGTAGAGAGAAAGGACTCGGAGGGGACGGGACGGCGTCCCCCACGGAGAAACGCCTGCCATGGGGAGCAGGGCAGAGGGCAGGGGCCCTCTTTCCCACGCGGTCAGGGGAGGCCTCTCTGAGGGGCGACGCGGCCGCTGGGGTTTGAGTGAGTCGGGGCCCGGGGCCCGCAGACCCGGGGGTGCAGGGGTGGGTGGGAGCGCGCTGCGCACGTCTCGGGGCGGGGCCGCCTCGAGGGAGGCCGCCGAGGGCCTCGGGTTTCCTCCGCGTGTTCTAGAAGGACCCTCGGGCCTCCGGGTGAAGAGTCAGAATGGGCCGTGGTGGGGGCGAGGGCAGCCGTGGAGGTGAGAAGGGGTCAGTGCCCCGGGCAGTTGGGGAAGGATGACATAAAACATGGGCTTGAGAAGGCCGGGTCGTGTGCCTGGGAACCACCTAGAAAAGACCCGAGGTTCCCCGTCCCTGGGGCCAGCGCTGGGCGGGACCCCGCAGGCACCCGGGTGAGGGAGACGAGCCTGCAGGCAGCCCCCAGCCCAGCGGGGGTGGTGCGGCCGCCTGGGAGACTTCCCGGAGGAGGCGCTGGAGCTGGGGGGGCGAGGGGGTTGGAACCGCCTGCCCACAGCTGCCTCGGTGGGAGTCCGGGGCTGGCCACGGGGAGGGCTGGCCGTTAGCGAGGGGCTGGACGAGCAGACGGGGGCCGCCCGGCCACCCCACTCCATGCCCTCCCCGGGTGGTCGGGGAACCGGCGCCCCCTCTCCTGCCTCCTTGTCTCCCCGGCGTGCTCTGGCCAACAGCGGAGACTTGCTTGAAAAATGGAAAGACTGGGCTTTGGTGTGGCTGGGGTTCAAATCCCGGCTCCTGTCTGTGGCACATAGTAGGTACGCAGTCAGTAGTGTTAGGGGCCCAGAGGGCATATTTTTGCTGAGCCCGCCATGCCCTTTCATGTCTTCATGCTGTACGTCTACTTGCCCTTCCCTTTGCCTCACGGAGAACTCCTCTGCATCCTTCAAAGCCCAACTCAAATCGCCCGTCCTCGTTAAAGCCACCTCCGGATTGCTCCCCCCTCCACGCCTCCTCTGCATTTCTTGAGCAATGATTCACCCAGCGTTTATTGAGCACCTACTGCACGCTAGCCGACTACTACAGGGTTAAGAGTCAGCCACCCCTGGTTTCCTCAGCCCTTGCCCTGGCCAGTCCGCCCAGGCCGGCCAGGGATGCCTCAAGCCCTGAGCTGCTGGAGGAGGCTTTCCTCCCTCCCCTTCGACATGGGGTCCTTCCCTCCATGGGAGCAGAAGAGGAGGGGGTGGCCCTGGAGCAGGAGTCTCTGGGCCCGAAGGCGGTGCCCCCCCTGCCCCCCGGCAAAGCTGAGACTAACCCGCAGTCTCTCTCTCCTCTCTCATGGTTTCTCCCCGCTTCCCCCGGCCGCCTCCCCCCTCCTACCTCCCCGTCAACGCACTTTCTCCTGGTTTCTCATCTCTCCTTGCTGCTCGTGTGTCTCTCCCACCACATCCCGTCTTCCTGTTCTTGGGTTTCCATCCTCCCCCGCTCCCCGTTCTGCTCGCCCCTCTCCCCCCCTCCCCCCCTCCCTGCACCCCCCCCTCCCCCCACCGTCTCTCTCCTCCTGCCTGCAACCCTCTCGGCTGTTCTCCTCTCCTCTCCTGCCATCTGGGCTCCCGCAGAGCCCCCGAAGAAAAAGCGGTCTGCGGTGTTGGACGAGATCCTGGAGCAGCTGGAAGACAGTGAAAACGACAGTGAGGAGCGAACCCTTCAGCTGCGCGCTGGCACCGAGAGGGTACGTGACTCCAGGGCCCTGAGGACTGGGGACAGCCGCTCCGGCTGCCTCTGCGCTCCCTGCCACATGGGCTGGGGGGCGGGGGGGGGGGGCGGTGCTGGCTGGGCTGCGTGGAAGCGGCAGGCGGCCCCCCCCCCAACACCTCCACAGTTCGAGGGCAGAGGGGACGACGGCCTCCATCCGCCCCCAGCCTCGTGCTGCTGCTCTCACGTGAGTTCCGTGACTCGCTCCTCCTCCCCGCGGCCCTGAGGCGGGCCAGGGTCCCGTCCCGCTGGCAGGAAGGTCGGCGCACAGAGGGGTCCTGGCTTCACTCCAGGACCCCAGCGCCCGGTAGTAAGAGCCCAGCACCCCAGTGCCCCAGACCGTGGGGCTGAAGGCAGCCCCTTGGAGTCTGAGTTCCACTCCACTGGGACCCCCGGCCCTGCTGCGCAGCCTCCCAGGGCCCGGCCTCCTCCTCACTGTCTGGTTCCGGCTTCTCGAGGCAGCGGTGGGAGAGGGGATGCCGCGGGGATCCGTGGGAAATGCCAGGCACGGGGCTGAGTGTGCGGGACGGGCTCCAGAAGCTTCCATCCTCCCCTTTTCCTCCAGGGCTGCTGAGCGGGAGTCCCGCCTGTGTCTGTCCAAGGGCCTGCCCACAGGTCGGGGCTCGGCCTCGGTCCTGCCCCGTCCTCGTCAGTCACGGGACCGCAAGCCCCATCCTCGTCCCCGGGCGTCCCCGCCCCTGCCGGCCCGGGCTGGGGAGGCCTCGAGCTGCTCAGGAAGCCCCGCTCCGAGCCCAGACACAGCCCTGCGGGTGGAGCCCAGCCGTGTGTCCCTAACGGCAGACGCCCGTGTCCACGGGCCGGGGCCCCGCGAGATGCATCCAGGCCCCCAGCCCTGGCGAGCCGTGTTCCCAGCCTACCCCCGGCCACACGGACTCCAGCCCGGGGAGCGGGCCTCGCCCCCGGGAGGCCTTGTGCCCAGCGCAGGCCAGGGGGCCACGGGCCCGAGGACCTGGGTCTGACCCGCAGCCATCCATCCGCGCCCAGCCCCGCGCAGCCTCACACCCCCCAGGCCCCCTCTGACCCTCAGCGTCTCTCTCTCTCCCTAAGGTGGGGGTGGCGCTGCACCCACCTCAGAGGCGGGGCTCGGACTCCCTCGGTCGGTGCCCTCGGCCTCGTGTTCTCTCCTTGTTGGGGCCTGGGGGGGGCCCCGTGAGAGTCCGAGAACCTTCTATCTTGTTGTGTAAAGTTCGGTCTGTGCGTTTTGGGGGTTTAGTCCTTGTCCAGCTGGCGGAGTGGCCTGGGGCCCCAGCCGCGCCCCGCGCCCCGGCTGCCCTGCCAGCCTGGCTCACCGCCGGGCACCCCCAGGACTGCCTGCAGAAACAGCCCCGGAGCGGCTCGTTCCAGCCGCCCGCAGGGTGTCCCCCAGACTCCAGGTGACCACAGCTTCTGGGCGGGGGCTGTGTGTGTGGTGGGGCGGGTGCTGAACCACCCTGGCCAGACCCTCGGCTCCCGGAGGTCGAGACAGAACCGGGAGGAGGCTGTGACGGATGCAGGAGCGGAGCAGGCCCCCAGCGGAGGTGAGGTGGTGCCCCAGAGCCCTGGGCTTCGGCGGGGTCCCTTGCCCCTGCCCTGCCTGTGGGCCCAGGGGTTCCGGAGCAGGGCCTGAGCGGCAGGTGTGGAGCCAGCCCCCTTCTGGGGCTGGGGCCCCGCCTGGGTGCCTCAGCCATCCCCACCCGCTTTGACCCCTGCGGGTCCCATTTCCCAGGCTCCCCTGCCGACAGCCAGGCTTCCTATCGGGCTTGCCCAGGGGAGCACCAGCCGGCACCTGGGGGCCAGGGTACCCCCGCCCTCTGTCCTTCGTGGTTTCTCCACCGAGGGGCCAGCCCTGGATTCTAGCCCTACCGCCACCTCCCGGAGGCCATGCAGCCAGAGTGCTGTCGCCCCCCGGCGCCTGGCCCTCGGCTGCTCCAGCTCCTCTGGAACGAGCTCCGAGTCCCCTCTGGAGCTGCCTGATGGGGACAGCGAGGACGCGGGGAGCCAGCAAGGCCTGCTGCTGGGGTGACGGGGGGAGGCCTGGAGGTGGCCCATGGAGGGACAGGAAGTGCAGTTGGGGGACAGGAGCGCGGTCGGCTTGTGTGCGGGGGGGGTGCTCCGGAGGCTGAGCACGGGGGGCGGGGGGCTGCAGAGCTTGGTGGTCTGCAGGGTGAGCCTGGGGCTCAGGGCAGAGGAAGCCTGGGTGGGGGGGGGGTTTGGAATGTGGGGCCGGGCTCAGGGAAGGAAGGAGCACGGGCAGCCGAGGCCCCGGGCCCGGTGGGTGGGCACACAGACCGCCTGCCGGAGGGGCCGGTGGTCAGGCAGGAGGCGGAGGTGAGGGGCCAGGAGGTGCGTTTCTCGGGGAGAGCGAGGTGGGCATCTCAGCTCTGCACCCAGTGCCCAGGTGACCTGCAGCTGGGGGCTCAGCGTCTCCTGCCTTGGTTTCCCTGCCTTTAAAATGGGTACAAGAAGAATTCCTGCCTGCTAGGACTATTTCTAAGATTAAATAAAAGATTATGGATGGAAAGCGCTCAGCAGGGTGTTGTTTCATGCCTAGTGAACACTAAGTAAATGACGCCGTTGTTGTTAATATTATTATTTAACAGAGAGACGAGCTGTCGGGGCTGCCCCCAGTGAGGGGCTGTGCCCGAGGGAGTCAGACCCCAGCTCAGGTCCAGCAGGCCCACAGGGCCCGTCAGGGTGGACGGCACAGGGAGCCACCGGGAGGGGGCTGTGGTGGGAAGGAAGGGGCCTGTGAATCCAGGGAGGCGGCCTCTGGCCACCAGCCCCCCCAGAGCAGGCTGGGCAGGCCCGCGGTTCACACAGTCCGTCCTCGTGCAGAGCCAGGGCCGGGCCCCGGGGGTCCGGTGGTTGCTGTGTTTGCTCCCAACCGCTTCCACCCGCGGCCCCGGGGCGGGAGGCACTGGCAGTGCACCTGAAAGTCAGGCTCGGGTCCTGGGTCAGCGCTTCTGGGTGCTCATCAGCACCCCGCCAGCAAAGGCCCCTGGCCGTGGGGTGATGCCTGGGTGTGCTGGGGGGGGGCCTGCCTCCTTCCCCCTGGGAAAGGCAGCTGGTTCCCTCCGGCCGGCTTGCACACGGGGCGGGGGCTGAAGCGAAGGCACCGCGGCTTTTCAGGAAGGCGAGGCCAAAAGGGCACAGGCCAGAGGCAGGGGCTGGCAGAGCCCAGTGCCAATCCTCACCCCATGTATCCACCCACCCACCCATTCGTCAGGCACGGAGTTGGTGCCCCCTGGGGCGAGGCACCGTTGGGCGCCTGGGAAACCAGGGCAGAAGCGCTGGGGGCGCCCGCAGGTCCGTCCCCAGGCGGGGAGACCCACATGCCAGGCGGAGGACGACTCCAGCGGCGCCCGCCGGTGGTGCACCGCCGCGCCGAGGCAGGGATCAGTGCGAGCCGAGCACGCAGGCTCCGGTGAGCAGAGCCGAGTTTGGTCCCAGCATCTAATTCAATTTGTTCTGCCGAGATTGAAATACGAAATGGTTGCCAGTCAGACGTTCAAAGGACGGCGAGCGCCTGCTGAAATTTGAATTTTAATGAAAACGACTTTAACCCTTTGGTGCACCTCGCGGGAAAGGAAGGCTCCCGCGTCCTGCAGAACCGCCTCCGGGTCCTCCCCTCCGCCCACTCCCCTGCGGCCGCGCCTCGCCAGGGCTAGTGGTGTGGTCCTTGTTCCAGCAGCAGCGGCCGTGGTGGTGGCGGTGCTCAGAGACCGAGGGATGCCGGCTCCACAGTAACCTCCTCTCCCACGTCGCCCCGGCCGTGGGAGCAGGCTCCTCCCGCCCTGGGCAGACCAGCCCGGGCCCCGCTAGGTGCCCCTGGCCCAGCCATGAGTGTCCGTCTGTGTTGTGGTTGCACGTCTGTCCTCCCTCTGGACTGGAAACCCTGGAGAGCGGAGGCGCGCACAGCACCCCCCCTCCCCCCCCAGCCCAGGGGAACGCTTGGCAGGGCTGGAGGCGGGGCGAGCACCCCACTCTGTCCCCCCAGCAGCTGTGGGGGGTGATGTGGGGATACAGGCGTGGAGGCTCGGAGAGGCAGGACACGCTCCCCAGGCGACACCTCACCAAGGGCTGGCCCGCCGAGGGGAGCCTGAGGTCCCATCCTCCCGCTCCCCGGGCGCCAGGGCGGCACGTGGTGCAGGAGGGTCTGGCCCTGTGCCGGCGGCCACTGTCAAGTGCCGTCGACCTCTGGGTGAGTGTTACGGCTCAGTACCGTGTGGCCCTGTCCTCCTAGGGCACCGGGGTGAGGAGTGAGGGTGGTAGGGCGGCCCTGGGACTCCCCTGAGGACACACAGCTCCCGGGGGCTGAGCCCTTGGCCTGGTCCTTGGGGACCGGCAGAGCCAGGGAGCCCCAGCAGAACGTGAGACACCTCCGTGCGTGGGTGCGTGCACCCAGCAGACGCTGGCCGAGCCCGCCCTGCACTGAGCCCAGCCCGGGTGCTAGGGAGACAGACAGCGAGCAGACGCTGCCCACGCTGGTGTCGCTGAGGCCGCCCTCCCCGAGGGGCGGACAGAAGGCCCCCGGAAGGGGCCAGAGGCGCAGTGGGGGGTCTTCTGCTTGTCTTGAGGAGATCAGAGCACAACGGGGGGAACCCAGTCCCGTGTAGGCAGAGCCGGGGAATCGAGCTTGAAGTTCACCAGTTTCTAGTTCGTTTTGAAGCCAGTTCTAGATGGTTCCAAATGCTTTTGGCCACAGGACCCCCTTTTACAAACCAAAGCCATATGCAGAACCCGACACAGGCCACAGATAACGCAGAACTGCTCTGCTCCAAGTCGGGTCCCGGGACCAGCCCCCACACATCGGTCCTCCCCGCTCAGCAGCCGAGAGCTTTGGAAAACCACCCAGCTGAACGTGCCTCGTGAAGAAGCACGGGTGACTCGATGCAGCCCGCAGACAGGCTGGTTTCAATCTTTAATTTGCGAGCTTGTTTGCACGTGCGCGTTACAAACGCACAGCTCGTCAAGCCGGTGGTTTTGCCAGGCTCCAAGAAGGAGGTGTGCGCACAGTAAGCAGGAAAGGAAGTGCCTGGGCGGTCTAAACGGGGGGTTGCCGACCTGGCTTGTGGGCCAGGTCCAGCTGCCGCTGGTTCGTGCAAATAAAGTTTTATCCGCACACCACCAGGCCCCTCGGGTCACATCTCATCCGGGGCAGCCTGCCCGCCGCCGCCTCAGAGTTGAGGGCGGCAAGGGGCTGTCCAGCCTGCAGAGCCTGGAATGCTGACCGGCTGGCCGTCCACACCGAGTTGGCCAGGGGGCCCGAGGCCAGCCCCTCCGGTTTCACGGCTCAGGAACGACACCAGAGAGGGCGAGCGGCTCCCACAGGGTCACACCGTGGCATCACTGCCCGCTCCGTGCTCTTCCCACCCCGCCCCCGAGCCCGGCTCCCTGGGCCTGAATCCCTGCGCTGCCCCATACCAGCGGCATGGCCCAGAGCCAGCCCCTTGCCCCCTCTGAGGGCCCCGTGTCCGACTCCTGGGGATGTGAAGAGGGCTGAACGGGTGCGCCGTGAGGCTGCACCAGCTCTCTCTGTTGGTACCCCATCCCCCAGCGTCAAGGAGTGTCCCCCCAGCGCATGCCCACGGGAGGCCACAGTGCTCAAGCACCGGCCCAGAGCTCGGGGGCTGCGGCTCAGCAGCAGAATTAAAGGGGCCCTGCAATCCAATTAGAGCATCACCAGGAGCCAGGGCTGCGTCCCCTCCAGCTCCCTTAATAAACCCCACTTCCCCGTAATTGCGGCTTTCATGAGAATGACCCACTGGGGCCGCAGCGCCCCGTCCTTGGGCGCGGGCCAGCAGCCAGCGCTTTTCCGTCGCGCGGATTTCCGGGTGGCAGCTGCTCCCATCCTCCCCGGGAACCGCCGGGGGCCCTCCCTTCCCCTGGCCCCCGAAAGGATTCCAGGCGATGCCGCCGCCGCCGCCTCCTGTGTCTGCGAGTCACCCTGCAGGCTGCGGAACGTTCAGCTGAGTCTCAGCTGAGTCACAGGGCGGCGGACACTGTCACCCTCACTGCACAGGTGAGGGGCAGCCTGGAGACGTGATGTGAGCTCCGAGGCCAAGGTTCTGGGAGGCGCCGGGAGAGCCCAGGCCCCGACCCCGAGGCTGGTTCTGTCTGGTTCCGGCCACGGCTCTCCGGCCGAGCCCGGAGCAGCCGAGAGGGGGCTGAGCAGGTTGGATCCAGAGCCCCTGGTCCCCCTTTCTGACATTTCTGCTTGTGGGTTCGGCGGCCCGGCCCTCGTAGTGTAAGCAGTCCACAGCAACAGTGTTAGCCACATGCATTGTGGACCCCAAAACTCGAGCCAGCTCCTTCCTCCGGCGCTCAGCTGACGAGCAGCGGGCGGCTGCAGAGCCTGGGACAGCTGGCCGGGCAGCCCTGCAGAGGCAGCGATTCGGTGGGAGTGCGCTCAAAGGCCCACACGTACGATGCTCTCAGATTCTCAACCCACAAAGAGTTTAAGGCCCACTGTCCCGGGCCTGAGCCCTGGTTGTCCGTGGAAACCCCAGAGACATGTGGGTCTTGTTCCTTTCGCAGGGAGACGCGTTTGCTACCTGCCCCGTTGGCCAGAGCAGGTCCTGGGGCTGAGCCCCCCACTCAGCATGGGAGGGCCCCCCAGAAGGCGTGGGTGTGGGGTGGGAGGACAGAATGGGTCCCACACACACAGGAGGCACCCACTAAGCGTTTGCTGGAGCCCGGGTCATCAGTAGAGAAACAGAACATTCAGAGACTCTACTGAGAAAACAAGGGAAGTTCTAGCCAGGCAAGTGGCCCCAGGTGGCACTCATCGAGCTCCCAGGTGTAAGTGGGCCATCAGTTAACTCCTTCCTGCCGGAAAGTTCCGTGCTTGTCCCCACCCCCTATAAAAGCTCCCCAGGGCTCTCCCACAGCTGGACCCACTCCTGTGGGCTCCCCAGGCTCAGTCTGCTCGAGCCCCGTTTTCCCTGGGAAACGCCAGCTCTAGTAATCGGGGTTTGGGGTTCAGCCACATGTCTCTGCGGTGGGGTTCCTCCCCAATCCCCAAGCCTCTCTTGCTCCCAGCTAGGGAGCTCACTGCTGGCAGCAGGGGCCGAGGGGTGGGGGGAGGAGGCTAAAAAGTAAATTCTCCTTCTGCTTCTAAAAACCCAAGCTTGCACTTTCTGGTGTCTGAAAAGCCACCCCAGTTCCTCCAGCTCCCTCCTGTTCAGCATGCAGGATGTCCGCCTGCAATAGACTCGTTTCCACCCCACACAGCGCAGCAGCTCTCGGGGCCGTCGGGGGCGGGGCGCACTCAGGGAGTTCTCCGGGTTGACTGAGTCACTTCTGCATCTTGTGTGGCAGTCTCCGCTTCTGGAGCAAAAGCCACTGGGACCTCGAGGCAGGGTACTTTCTGGAAACCCGAGTTCTTGGGGGTGGGGGAAGGGGGGGGCTCTGTCCTTTCGCGCAGAAGCACAAGTTCGAATCTGCACCTGCTTCCCCTGAGGACGGAGACTAGACTGTCCCTCCCCGGGGGCGGGTTAGGCGTCCCGAGGCCCAGCCCAGGGCCCAGGCCGAGCTTAACTGAACACCGGCCTGTGCCAGGCACCGGGTGGTGAGCCGAGGGGGGGGGGCAGGACTGTCACCCACCCAGCCTGGGAAGCCCTGCTGGCCCCTGCCGGCCCCCGCCACCACTGAGGGTGGACCGCCGTCAGCCAAGGGCGGCCCCCGGGGGGCTGTGACCCGCCTGGGGGCCCCGTGGCACGTCTGGGCTGCCCGGGGCCCTGCACCTTCCCGGCAGCCTCCTCCCCGAAGCAGGAGTCAGTCACGTGGCTGCGGAGTGCGGTTTCGGCACGTCCGCTCGTGAATATCAATCAGGCCGGGTAATTCACAGCGAGCGGGAGCCAGACTGACGAATAAGCAAGGGTTTCACCCCGTACGGGGTCCGGGGACGGAGAGCGGCGGCGGCGGGCAGGCGTGGGCACGATGTGCCCGGAATTGGAAAGCCCGACGGCTGAGCTGCCGATGGCAGAGTGGTCCTGAGGGGCGACCAGACAGCCTGGGGAGTGGGGGTCCCCTCACAAGCAGCGGGGGCTGGAGGGCTGGGAGCAGGCTCTGGGCTACCGCCCCCGACGGGGTACCCCTGCGCCCTCTCTCTCTGGGTTCCTCTGACCACACGTGTGGGGGCCAGCCAGACACCCCAGGAAGGATGGGTTGCCTGGGGCAGACCCTCGTCACCAAGCAAGGGAGGCCTGGTCCTGAGGTCAAGGGCAGAGGCCAGGCCCGTTCTGAGCACCTCCCATGGTGCCGAGCATGTGTCCTCCCTGGGGTCGGGTGCCTGAAGCAGGGGCCGCTGGGTGGGGACAAGCCGGGCTGCGGGGCTGACGTTCCAGCCCTGTGCCCCACGAGCCCTGTGGCTTTTGGAACAAGTCACCTGGCCTTGGTGTTCTCTTGTGCAAGATAGGGGTGACAGGAGCACCCACCGAGGGCTCACTGAGCAGGCGGGGGGCAGGGGGAGGTGGTCTCCAGGCTGTGTGACTCGGGCCAGACCACGCACGTCTCTGCGCCCCGGGCACACCACGGGCACCGGGTGAGGGCGCCGCCCTCCTCCCCTGGGCCTCCCCCATTCCGGCCTCGGTTCATCGGCCATGGTCATCACTTCCTCACCCTGGAGTAACCCCTCTAACCCTTCCTCGCTTCTCGAGATGGGCGCCAGTACCGCCGTTCTCATCTCCCACGAAAAAGCAGAAGCTCGGGGAGGTCAGGTGCCCGGCCCAGAGTCACACCGCTCCGGGGTTTAGAACCAGCAGCCTGCGGTCTGTGCTTCCCGCCCCCCACGCCGCCACGCCCGGCCCACCTGGTCTTCCTCTGCCTAGTCTTTGCAACGTGGAGACGCAGCCCTGCCCCTGGAGGAGGCATTAACGAGGCTCTGAGACGCCCCTCGGCCCTGGGCCTGCAGTGGGGGAGCCTGCCCAGCTCTCCAGGCGCACCTTTGCCGGGTGGTCAGGGCGGGGCTGAGTCCTAAAGACTCCGTCTTTCTCTGAGAGCCTGGTTCTAGGCCCTGGGAGTTCAGTGACAAAGTCAAATCCAATGATCAGTCACTGAGCCTTCCCCTTAGCCCCATGACCCATGGGCACTGCTGTTTCCCTGCATTTTGCATTTAAGGAACCTGAGGCTCAGGACTGGACTTCAGAGGCCTTCCCAGAATCCCCCAGCTCAGCAGAGGCTGGCGTGGTGGTCCTACCAGGTCCTGGCTTTCAACGCAGGCCCCCCGTCCACCCGCCAAGGCCTGGGACAGCAGAGCACATACTAGAACCTCCCCCTGGCGGGGCCCTGGGGTCCGTGGGGAAGAAGGCAGACCGGGACCCCTGCCGTGGGGGTGCACTTTGCCTGGGAGTCCGGCAGAGGCTCCCAGTTCAGTTGGGGTGAGGGTGTCCGTGGTCGTGGGCGCAGGAGGGTGGGAGCCCGGACGCGTGGCTCTGTGGTCCCCTGCAGCTGACCCTCCAGGGGGCTCTGTGCCCAGCACAGCCACCCCTCTGCTGGTCCGGACGGCAACCAGGGCGTGTAGGCCGTGTCCACGCTGGCACGTTTCCTGGTACGGGGCGGCAGCACACAGGCGGTTTACAAGAGGTGAGGACGTCATCTGCCCCCGTCACAAACAAGCACGTGCCCACCCGTGACGTGTGTGACATCACGTCAGGCAGAAAGGAGGGGCTGGAAGATAGAGCAAGGAGAGGGAGCACCTGCTGAGGACGCAGCAGTCACGCTGCCTGTGTCACCGGGCCTTGTGTGTGAGGGCGAGCTGTGGTGAGGTGCGGCCGGCCAGGGAGCGCAGGGCCTGCACCTAGTAGGTGCTCCGTGAACAGGCCGTGACGGTGGCCGTCTTTGTCCTGTGCATCACTGCCCACAGCCCCATCGACTCCTCAGCAGATGCCGGGGCAGCTCCAGACCCCGCGGCCCGAACTGCAGAGGCAGGCGGTCTTCACGGGGGGCCTTGGGGAACGGGGGAGCCGACTGGCAGCTGCTGCTGATTTTTATTTGCATCTCAAGTGGGTGCCGTGGGCGCCTGCGTCCCGTCCTCTGCCTCCCGTCCGTCCGGGAGCTCCCCATCCCCTCTGCCCGCCCGGGGGGTGGTGAGGGAGGCTTGGCCACCGGAGCTCGGGAGGCCCAGCCCGCTGCCTCCCAGGAGACACTGGGTAGTTTCTCATTTTCCCCTTGAGCAGTTTCACAGCCGTGTTAAACCTGCGGCGGAGGCTGGCTGGGACGGAGGCCCAGCCCCGGGGAAGGAGGCGGGTGAGGGAGTAAATGCACCCAAGGCTGGCCGCTGCTCCCACCCACGGCAAACGTGCAGTACCCGGGAAGCACCCCCGGGAGAACGTGACTTACAGAGGCCAGCCCCGGCCCAGCCGGAGTAGTCCCCAACTACGTTAATGCTTCCAGCACAGAGAGTCTGCTCTGCAGCAAACTGTACAAAGGGACCCCGGTCCAGCTTCTTATCTTTTAAAACAGAGGCTTGCCCCTAAACCCGGGGAGGTTCATCTCCCTGAAGTGTGGTTTAGCCACAGGATTCTTCCGTGTGGGATACTCAAGGGGCCAGCTGGAGTCGGGTCCTGTCCTGTGTATCAGCTACAGTGTTAGAGTCAGAAATGGTCCCGCTGAGAACCTCCCCTGAGCCTGATTGTTATTAACAATGCCTGTCCGTAGCCATGTGAGAGGGGCTCCTCTGCCCATGTCCCAGATGCAGCAACTGATGTCAGAGATGTGCTAGCTCGCCCAGGGCTACACAGCTCACAAACAGCAGAGCCAGGCTCCAGGGCCCGGGGTCTGTCTGCCTCCAAAGCCGGTGCCCGTTCCGGGAAATAACCCTGGCGGTGGGGGCAGTGAGGAGGAGAAAGGCCCCCCTCTGCATGCATCCGTCCCACGGGCACCCGTCCCCTGCTTGGGCTCCAGGCAGTGCCAGACAGCATCCCCCGTCCTCCTCAGCTTGCTTCCAATCAGCCTAAGCAGCCGGAATGAGATCCTCTCGCCCAGGGTGGGCAGGCCCCCGGCAGGACCTGGGGAGCACATCTGACCAGGGGTCACCTAGATGGGGCTGTGCTGAGTCCAGCTTCTGGGGCCAAGACCCACTGTATCGTCGCCTTCGTCCACAACCTCCGGTCTCATGACCGTTCTCAGAATCCTCCAAACTGACCCTCAGGACTTTGCCTGCAGGTCCCTCTGTTGAGTCCGCCCCTCCCCTTGCTTTCACGAGGCCTCTGCTCAGGTGTGGATGCCATCGTCTTCAAAGCTGATTCTCATTTTCCTCTTAGCAGTTGCCACCTTCTGACATGCTTTCTGCTTATTTGTTTATTGTTCCTTCCTCCCCCCACTAGAATGTTCCACGAGGGCAGGTGTGCTACCTTGGTCACTGCCAAGTCCTCAGAGCCCAGAGCGGCGTCTGGGGCAAAGGCATGTGGGTAATGAGTGCAGGAATCCGTTAGGAAGCTAGAGAGCGGGTTCTCCCTCCTGGGGTCAGGACAGACCTGCCAGGTGAGTCTCACCCCAACGTCACAGGTGCGAAGACGGAGGCCCGGGGCAGGTGTCGAGGCCAGGAGATCAGCCCTCCGCGTGAACGCCCCATTGCGCCTCGCACTGGAGATCAGCCCCAGGAAACTCTCTCCTCCACGAAGGAGGGACGGCGACTCCTAGCGAGCCGCTGCCTTCCTGAAAGAAGACGGTCAAACAAGAAGCGGGGAACCTGGGTTGGCCGACACGGCGCGGGGCCCCAGGCAGGCCCCACCGCTCCCCGTGCCCGAGTGGAGCGGCGGGGTCCTGGGGTTTGCCGGCAGACGGCGGGCGGACGCCTGCGCCTGGACTTCGTTAGAATGCAGCCGCTAGCTCGCCGCCTTCTCTCTGATGGCTGGGAGTGATTGACACTTACAAATTACCCAGCCGAAAGTGTCGAGTCTTTGACCCCTGAGTAACATCTTTGGCAAGCCTGAGATTTGCCAGCATTTTGTCATCTAATTACTACAAATCCCTTGAAAATTCACTGGCTGGTGAATTTTTAATGCGGGGCAATTTCAATGTGATGCATTGCCCAGATGGGTTCTTGCTTTTCTCGTTTCTCGTCTCACTCTCTCTCTCTCTTCCTCTTCGCGCTCTTTCTCTCCATCCCTCTTTGCTTAACTTTAATCATCTCAAACTTTTGAATGGGCCTGTGGCAGAAGCCCCGCCCCGAACACCTGGGCGGAGCAGCTGGAGGGTGTGGGGTCTCGCATCTGCGCCTCCCTGCGCTGTGTTCTTTGGAAACGTGCCCAGAGACGGTCTCCGGGAAGACAGCCTGCGGGTCCACCTGCTCCCCCCCACCCCCACCGGGCTCCCCCAGCTAGCGCAGCAGCCCCGGCGGGGCCCGGGACACCAGGCGCCTTCACAGCGCACCTGAGCGAGTGGGGGGCCGGCGGCTGTGTGTGGGGTGGGTTACTTTCACACTGAACCTCGGACAAAGCGAGGGTTTCACCACAGTGCTATTCTGTTTACCTCCTTCCTTGTAGATCGTTGGATAACGCTGCTCACCAGGGCCGGAGAGAGAGGGCTGCCTTTGGCGGAACAGCCTAGGGGCCTGTGCCTTCCACGCCGTGCACCTGGGCAACCTCCTGCCCCTTCAGACCCCGAGGGGGAAGCTGGGCTCCCTCCGTCCAAGCGCCACTCGGACCCGCTCTGCCGCAGGATGAACCCGGACTTCGGCCCGCCGTGGGAGCAAGTCCCGTCTGCAAACCAGCAGTGAAGAGGGGCCGGGGACGAGAAACCCTGGCTCACGTTTTCGCGTCGTTTCCAAGGACTTATTTTTGCCCTCAGCTTTCACATGTATATCTGATTCTTATTTCTAAATACAGAAACGAGGCGCCTTTTAAACTCTGTCCCCACACCAGCCCCCTGCGGGGCGCCCTCCTCACCGACAACCCGGGGCCAGAACCCGCGGCCACAGCCGTGCGTTCGCCGGTGACCTCCGCCAGCCCCCTCCGCCCCGCCCCCGTCCCCCTATTCAGGGAAGCGAGGTTCTGCTTTTCAGCCCCGTTTCTGGTTACATATGTACACGGCCGATAAAGTATTCCGCTTCACCCCTTCTCCCCCTGGGACCTGCCGTCGTACAGGGAGAGGGTTTGTATGACAGCGACCGCGACAGCCGTGTCGCCTGGAAACCGCGGTGGCGGGGAGGGGCCGCCGTCTCTGCAGCTCCTCTCCATTCAGGCTCCCTCGTGCGGTTCTGATAGCGGCACTGCTGGCGGGAGACGGCCTGGGGCCCCTCCTCCGTGGGCGCCAGTCGCGGCCCGGTGCCTTGAGAAGGGAGACGCTATCGAGGTTTGCGGCATTTGCTGCCTGGCGACACCCACGTCCCCCAGGCGTCACCCGGGGTCACCGAACAGGCAGGGAGGCCGGCTCTGCTCCTCTGCAGAGGAGGCGGTGGGTGCTGGATGCTTGAGCCCACCGTCCCTGGACACCCTCGGAAGTTGGGGCCAGAGCGGATCTGGTGGAGGGCGGCCCCAGAGAAGCAAACTGCTGATGGGTGGAACCCAGCCTTCGGAGAAGGGGCGGGGCGTTGCACACGGCGAGGGGCGTGTCCGGGCCCCCCCGTGGCTGTCCAGGGAGGACGGAGATGAACAGTGGTCTGGGGCTCCACCCACAGGACTCTGGACAAGGCCTCTGACAACACTGATTCCTGCTTCTCTCTCCACCTACTTGATCCTGGGTCTCCCTTCACGTGAAACTGATGCTCTTCAAATCCAGAGTATTCCAGAGGCAGCGGGGGTGGAGGCAGGCATCCTTAAGCTGCTTTCTAACCCCCCTGGACACAAAGCAACAGCTGACGTGGCTCCGAGTTCCCAGGGGCAGGGACTTGGCACTCAGCGTTCCAGGTGCCTCCCCCGCTGTGGCTCCTCCAGAGGACCCTGACTCGGCCGCGGACCGGGCTCGGGGCTGGGCGCTGAGGGCCAGGGCCACAGGCCCTGTGCTGGGAAGAGCTTCGAATAGGGTGTGGGGCTCCTCAGACAGGAATGGGTTGAATAAGCTTCACATGGGAGGTTCGGCCTCTCCTGAAAGGTCCGAAGATGATGGGGTTCAGGCAGGAAGGCAGCAAGCATTTAATAAGCACCCAGGAGGTACTAGGCGCCAGGGTGGCAAAGATACCATTCACAGCTGGCCTTGGAGGGTTCAAGTTTAGTAGACATGACCTTTGCATGGGAATGACCTTTTAGAAGGAGGAACATCGAGGCGGGAGCCTGCCGGGGCGAAGAAGGGACAACCACGGCGGCCTTCATGGGCCAGTAACCTCGCGTGTACTGACCCCTCCAGCCGGGCTGGGCGGTTTTCAGGTGGAGCCTTTTCCAAGCAAAGGTGCGCATGTGCGTTATGTGTGCACGACAGCCAGGCCCCCGCACGCACAAGCCAGCAGCGCTTGGGCCCACGTGGAAAGAAACGCACAAAAGAGAAGCGTGAATGATTAATTCTGTTGTCTCTCCGCTGCTGCCGCCGCCGCTCTCCCCAGCCCCATGGTCCTTAGGACTGAGAAATGGTGCAAAAAGGCAGCTAGGGAGCAGGCATGTGTCTTCATTTTCACTCTGCCTCAAAGTTCCCCGGCTTTTTTCTTCTGGTTTTGTTTCATTTTGGATTGTGTGTGCGCGTGGACATGCAAGCATTTTTCTCCTAACGAGAGCGCTGTTAGAACCATCGAAAGTTCTGCGCTTGTTTGCACTGCAGTCCCTACTTGACAATATCTGCCGCCAGTTCTGAGACGAGGGACATTTTTTTCCCTCCTCCTTTCTCGTATTCATTCATTCATTCATTCATTCGACAAATACTTGTTGACGGCCTGGCACCGCCCTTGGCACGGGGACACGTAGCTAGGACAGAAAGTTTTACCTCCTTCGGTCTCATGGGAAAAGAGACACTAACCCAGGGACAAATAAATGTATAGTTTCAAATAGGGATGAGGGCTGCAGAAAGCAGTGGAGTGGTCCAGGAAGACTGCTCGGAGGAAGTGGCATTTGAGCCAAGACTTGAAGACTGAAAAAACGGCCACCCGTGCATGCCAAAAATTGCAGTGGGCGGGCAGCATCTCGGGCGGAGAGACAAGTTCAAAGGAAGCAGGGAGGTGTTGTGCTTGAGGACGTACAGGGGGTGGGGGTTCCTGGAACCCAGGGGCAATGTGGAGAAGGGACTCCAGGGGAGTTTCGTCCCACAGAAGCAGCTGTGGGGGGGCTCACCATTCGACAGGAAAGACATGGGTGATGCAGCAGTGAAGGGGGGGGGTGGAGAGAGGGTGTGGCAGATGCTGTGGGATAACCAGTTGTTTCCATTCTCCTTCACCTGTGCTTCCTGTTGCTTTCCCTGCCCACCTGGCAGCTGGAGGTGTCTGAGTCACAGCCATCAGACCTCAGCAAAAACCTGCTAGAAGCTTTCCAGGAAACCTGCTAGAAGCTTTCCAGGAAAGCTTCTATTTTCCTGATTTTAAAAAGAAAAAAAAAAGTGCAGGCACTCTTCCTTCCTGCTTTCCTTTTGCCATCACAGCCATCAGACCTCAGCAAAAACCTGCTAGAAGCTTTCCAGGAAAGCTTCTATTTTCCTGATTTTAAAAAGAAAAAAAAAGTGCAGGCACTCTTCCTTCCTGCTTTCCTTTTGCCCTTAACTTGGATGTGATGCCTGGAGCTGCAGCAGCCATTTTGCAGTCTAGAGGGAGAAACCAAGAATCACAAAGACAGATGAGCCACTTAATGCCAGCCACCCATCTGCAGCCTTTTCATTGTATGAAAAGAATGGCCCCCATTTATGGAAGATACAGTTAGTTGGTTTTATTGTTATTTGTCAAAAGCATTCCTGGGCTGGTACAGGCAGTAAGGGATCAGGGCTGGGGAGAAGTGAAGAATGATACAGGTGAGTCTGAGTTCAAAAGCAGCAGCCTGGCGATCCTCAAATGGAGCACTGGGTGTGGAAGGGTCTTCTTTGATGGTAAAATGAGCCTGCTGTTCACTTGAAACATCTCTGCGTCAAGTTCCATGTTTACTGGAAAGGGTTACGGGGAAGTGAGTCGAGAAAACAGGGTCCTTATCGCACCTAAAAGCAAGTTCGGTGGACGACTCCACCGTGTGAGAAAGACCACTTTCCGGAGCTTATTCGTGTGTCTGTCGGGCCGAGGTGGGAGAAGGGCCAAAGGTGATGGAGAAAAGGACACATTCGTTTCTGCGTAAGCTCTGAAGAGGCCCCCGCGCTAGCCCTGGATTTCCTGGGTCTGAGGCACATCGTGACAATAAATGTGTGAAAGAGGAAAGAAAGATGATAAACACGGACAAACTACTTGCCCAGTGAGAGCCAAAGGGAAAAAGAGCACTTACTTGGTGGTGTGTGTTCTGTCCGGAGGCCCACGTAAATGCTCGTGGAGCAGAGGTCTGCACCGAAATAGAAATCGCAGGACCGCCGCCGGCGCTGGGTTGCCCAGAGTGGAGGCTTCACAAACGTGCGTGGTCGAGAGCAGGCATCCCAGGGGACAGGGGAACGTGGGGGTCCCAGCTCCAAGACACCAGCAGCAGGGCAGTGCCGATCCTGCCCCCTCGGTCTAGTCCCCACTGAGCTCGAGGTTCTCCGAGAAGGACCTTGAGAAACCACCGCGCCCCAGAGGAGGGCGCCGGTGCGGCAGCTCTCTGCCGGAGCCTGTGGCGTGTTCACATTCACTCAACAAACACTTGGTGAAGACCTACTGTGTCCATACCGTCCCGCGTGCTGAATCACCTAAGCCCAGAGGATTATTGACCTAGAAGACGGATGGCATGGTAGCTACGAGAACTTAGACTCAGCAGTGTTCTCACTGCCACGTTCTCTCGCTGGAAGTACTGACAGCTGTCTCTCAACCAGGACGTGACCAGCTCACGCCGAGAAAACCCCAGACTCGGCATGATGCTGGAGATCAAACTGTTGTCCGTGTCAGAATACAGTAGTTTGGAGGAGGCGCCTCGAGACTTCGGTGTCACTGGAAACACAGACTTGCGGGGGGCGGGGGGTGGGGGAGCCGGGGCGTGCAGAGCCCCCACGTGGCCGGGAGCCGGTTCCCTTTTCCGCTCTGGGCCCACAGCAAGCTGCTCCCGTCTCCAGCTTCCGAGAGGCAGCCACACGGTTCCCTCAGTTCCCTTTTCTAACCCGCAGAAAGTATTTGTATTGACACATTTGCCATGAAAAATGGGATTTGTGGCGTGAGAGGAGAGCGGAAAGGGGTAACATAAGACCGTAGACACCAGAAGGTCCATGTGAAAATGCGCAGAGCAGCTGGGTTTGCAAGAGCCGACGGCCGGAAGCCACCCAGGTGTCTGTGGGCAGTGGGCTGGGTCGGCGCCGGCGGCTTGCTCGCCCGGCTGACCGCTCGCTGGGCGGCGGCGGAAGGGAAGACACAGCCACTGTGCACAGAGCGAGGGAGACGCTCCCCCAGCCGAGCGCGCTCACTGAGCGAGGAAAGCCGCGCGGGACTCCGCTGGTCCGAAGTTCAAGAAGGGGTAAAGTGAAGGGATGGTGACAGGAGTCGGAACGGCAGTCGCCCTTGGGGACAGGGCGGTGACTCGAGGAGGGACTCGAGGTGGCCTGCCCGCGGGCTCCCAGCATTCCTTCCCTGGGCCCGGGTGGTGGTTCCGCGGCGCTCGCACGGGCGAGAAGGCGCTGGGAGGCGCCCTCTGCGTTGTGCCCGGATGAGAGACACGCCCAGCGCCGTCACCGCCCCGCACGCTTGCGCAGAGTGACCCTGCTCAAACCTCTGAGTCTCGGGAACCCCGTTACACTCCCAAACTAGTGAGGACCTCCAAAAGCTATCTACTGATATTCGTTGTTTAGACATGAAAACGGAGACACTTAAACATATTTAATTCATGTAAAAATGGTAATAATAGCCCTGGCTGGCGTAGCTCAGTAGATTGAGCTCGGGCTGTGAACCAAAGCATCCCAGGTTCGATTCCCAGTCAGGGCACATGCCTGGGTTTCAGGGTTTCAGGCCACAGCCCCCAGCAACCGCACATTGATATGTGTGTGTGTGTGTGTGTGTGTGTGTGTGTGTGTGTGTCTTTCTCCTTCCCTTCCCTCTCTAAAAAGAAAGAAATAAAGTCTTTAAAAAACGGTAATAATAAACTCAGTGCCATAGTCACATATTTTGTGGCAAGCTCATAGTTTCCCAAAACCATAAGAAATTCAGTGAGAGGCGTGGCAGGTTTGACAATTTTGCAAACTTCCGTAACGCCCGACGTCACGGGAAACCCCCAGCCGCCCAAACCTCCGTCTGCATTCAGTCCGATGCGATGCTCCTGCGTTGGGATGTGCGAAGAAAATCTGGCCGCACAAAGATACCGGGTGGAGCAGGGAGGGCCCCGCGTGCCCCCCGGAGGGCGTCCGGGACCCTGGCAACCCCAGGTCGCTGCCTGAGAGGGTGCAAGCCCCGGCCGCCCCGTGGGGGAGAAGCAGGGCCTCGCGGGAGGCGGAGAGCCGGTGCGCAGCCTCCGAACCTCCCAACTCTGTTGGCTTAACGGCCGCCCTGAGTGTCTGATGAAAGCTAAGGGTCTTTGCCAGGAAAGACAACCATTTTTAGTGGATGCAAAGGGGTGTGTGTGTGTGTGCATAATTCCGGGGGCTTCAACCGTCCCTGGAGGCCCACCGCTGACTTCAAAGTCACAGCCACCGGTTGGGGGAGGGGACGGGCCGCAAGCAGTGAAGGATACAGACCAGGGAGTTTGCCCCGAGCAGCCCACAGTTGCTTCTGGGCCCTGGACAAGAACGCGGACCCCTCTAATCCCTCCCGTGCGAAGTCACCTCCAGAGCTAATGATGTGAACAATGACAGCCTGTACTGGGGGGGAGTGTTTGCGTCATGCCAGACGCGACCAGGCTGACCCGTGTTCTCTGAGTTACTCCTCACGAGAACCCTCGGTGCTAATCTTCTCCCCGAGTTCCAGAAGGGGAGGCTGGGGCCCAGAGAGGCAAAGTCACACGTCCAAGTTCACACAGCACAGCCAGGGTCGGGCCGGCTGAGCCTGGCAACCCCACCTGCACTCAGGTGTCGATGCCTGTGGCTTTACAACTGAGGGTGTGTGTGTGTGTGTGCGTGTGTGTGTGTGTGTGTGGTGTCAAGCAGGGGAATCTATCTCTCCAAACAACTCACAATTTGTGAAACAAGGGGAACTAGCTGATTAAAGTGCTGGGTAGGGGGAGCGTGTACCCCAACCCCCCACCAGAGATAGCCCACTGGGGTCACAGGGCTCCACAGTACAGACCTGGACGACTCTTTAGAAAAGTAGATGATGTTTACTGAACACTTCCCATATCCATGGCACTGGTTAAGCATGTATATTAATTCATTTAATGTTCCCCATAATAGACAATCAATAGCTTTTGTCTTAAGATTTTATTTATTTTTAGAGAGGGAAGGGTGGGAGATAGAGAGAGAGAGAGAGAGAGAGAGAAACATCAATGTGCGGTTGCTGGAGGTCACAGCCTGCAACCCAGGCATGTACCCTGGCTGGGAATCAAACCTGCAACACTTTGATTCGCAGCCCACACTCAATCCACTGAGCTACGCCAGCCAGGGCCACAATCAATATCTTTTAAAGATGAGGAAATGGGTTCAGAGAGGTTAGATAACTTGCCTAAGGCCACACAGCAAGCGGCAGTGCTGGGTGCATAGCTCAGCGATTCCTGTGGCTCCGTGGGGGGGGGGGGGTGTGCATTTCTACAATCACAGTGTTTCCATGGAAAAGTCTGGAAGAACAGACACCAAACCTTTAACGGTGGTTACTTAGAAGGCTGAGAAAACAGACCTTTCTTGGCTAAAGCTTTTCTTGTGATTGTTTGAAATTTTAGCTCAGACACATAAAACAGGATTTTTTAAAAAGTCAGTAATGCTTATCTCGCCTCCCTGCGGAGCAGGCCGTGAGTGTGTGTGTGTGTGTGTGTGTGTGCACACGCAGGAGCATGTATGTGTGGTGTGCTGGGGAGAGAAACTTCACGAAAGCTGGGGGGGGGTGGTGCCCAGGTCCTGGGCACTGTGAGACGGCGTTGCCAGGTGATGCCGGGCACTCACAGGTGACCCGTGACCATGCCGTCATCGTCCCCTGAAGTCCTCCAGGCGTGCACCCACATGTGGGTGGGCACTCGGGTCCCCCTGGAAAAAACCGCAGGTGTCACAAGCCACTGGAGCCCCCCCCCAGAGCCGTGGGCCTGGCCCTGGGGGTGCCCACAGTCACCCCACGAGTGTGAACACCCCCCCCCACGACGTCCCCTGGAGCTCTCCAGGCAGGAGAATCTCATTTTCACCCCGGCACCCGGCCTGTCTGTCGGAGTGCTGGGAGCCGCCTCCTATTTTTTTCCTGAATGATAATTTCCCCCCTCTTTTTGTAGCTAAAAATCACCCAGGCTTGTCCAGACGAGAGGGCAGAAAATTATGCCGTGAAAGAGAAGGGAAGATAATTTCTCTGGGTCACAGACATTCTCGCTTGTCATCCGTCTGCAGGAGACGCGGAGAGGGAGGGAGAGCTGCGGAGACGCGAGGCCCAGGGATGAAAATGAAGGCTGGCCCAAATCCATCACTGTCCTCCTCAGCTCTCGGGGCGGGGGGGTGGGGGTGCAGGGGGGCGTGGGGCCGACCCTGGGGGGCGGGCTGAACGGGGACAGGGGGGCTTGGGGCTCTGATCAGGGGACAGAAAAACAGGAAGGTGGCAGAGGGAGGTGAACCCAGCTGCCCCAGCTGGAAAGGCTCAAGTCCCGCCTCGGGCCTCAGTTTCCCCACTGAGAATTCCTCCTCCACTCCCCACCTGCACCCCTCCTGCAGACAGGAGATGATAACACATGGGAACATTCTGGAACATCTGGACCACGAAAACATGAAACAAACCAGCTGCTGGCAGTGTGTTCACCAAAAGCCACTGCGGCCTGCAGGCTGGGGTGGGGGTGGGCAATGCCACCCCCGTCTGGGCCTCAGTTTTCCCATCTGTAAACTGGGGAGAACAGCACGACCTGTCTCGAAGGGCTGTTGTCAGGACAGGGGACAATTGTGTATCATGCTTCTGGCATGTTGTAGTCACACAACTGTAATCATGGAAACAACAGAACATTACAAGGGCGCTGCCTACAGTCACCCGTATTAACAATGAGTAACACCTCTGAGTCTCATTTCTCTCAAAAAAAAAAAAAAAATCCCATAAAAGCCCAGTGAGGCACAGTGTAGAAAAACACAAAACGGACCGTCTGACAAACTGGTTTGAGTCCCAGGTCTCACTGCGTGGCCCTGGGCAAGTCATTTTCCTTCCACAGGCCTCAGCTTCCCCATCCGCAGAGAGGGGGTCGCAACGCCTCACTGGGCGGCTGGGAAGACTGGAATTGCTCTGCGGGACCCGCCTAGTAGAGTGAGGGTCTCCCCTCCTCCCCATCGTGAGAACAGCCGCTCCCCAGAGGCACGGTTTGGGATTCTCCGGCCCCTGAGTGGCGGCGGCGGGAATGGGAGAGCAGGAGGAGCCAGCGGCCTCTGGCCCACGGGCTGGTCTTGTGCAGCGTTTTCAGACTGAAGGCACATCAGCATCCTCGGTCCGTCTGACGCCGGGCGGGCAAGCTCTTTCTCTAAAAGGCGAGATGGTGAACATTGTCAGTTTTGCAGCCAAACAGGCAGGAACAGCATGTAACAAAGGGCGTATCTGGGCCCTCCTCACCTTTATGTACAGAAACAAGCCGGAGGCCCGATTTGGCCACGGAACCCCATCTCTCTATAGTTAGTGTTGCTGCCCTGGCCGAACGGCAGAGCCGTGGTGTGAGGAACCCACCCAGACCTGAGCTCTGTCTGGCTACAGCCGGCAAGTCCAAGGAGGAATCAGTTCCCCGGTCCATCGTCTGAGGCCAGATCGGACGTCTCCCGCGACCTCCGCTAGACCTGCTCTTCCGAGTCCCAGCCTCTGTGACGCCCGCCCCCACACCCCACATCCATGCTGGGCCCTCAGCAGCTTGTCCTTGGAGGGTTTCCCTGGTGGGAAGTCTTCCCCTGGCCAGTCGGCTTGGAGTTGACCTTCAAGACTGAGTTGGGGTCTTCGAAGAACCACCACGGAGCTTTCTCAAGCGAGATGGCAAATAGGTAGCACGCGTTATGAACCCTGTGTTTCTGTACCCAGGCAGGCATTAGTAATCCATCAAGACGATCTTTCCTGCTTCAGGCATCCATTCAACCAGATAGAACTGCTTTCGAGATAAAAGCTCATCGTCACTCAGACTGCAAGAGAAATGAGCTGCTACGGGGCTAGTTTCTTTTACGGGCCTGGGAAGTCCTGAGGTCTGAGAGAGAAGTGTACAATGCTTAGCCCGAGCACTTCCTAAGAGCCCCGTAAATGGGAACCCCTGTGCTTACTAGCTGCAGTGTGGGCTTCTGGTGGCCTCGTTTGGAAGACGTGAGCCCAGATGGAAGAAACCAGGTCTTACGAATCCTGGGAGGAGCTTCGAGGGTGTTTGGCTAAAAGTTAGGATCTCTGCCTACCCCAAATTCGAGTCCTCTTGTTGTCCAAGGAGGAAGAGTGTGGGCATACACAACAGAGGAAGGGGCGACCCTCCCATTGTGCTTCAAAGGCCTCTTGTGGCTTTAAAAAAATAAAAATAAAAATCCCCTACTCTGGCTTTTCTTTACTCCTTCCAGCTTATCATGCTCCCTCCTGTCTCAGGGTCTTAGCGCCTGCTGTTCCCTCTGCCTGAAATGCTCTTCCATGCCCTCTTCGCCTCATCAATGCCTATTTATCCTTCAGCTCTCAGCTCACATGTCATTGCCTCAGGGAAGAGCCTGCCTCTCCCAGCTGTGATAGTCTTTTTCCTTCTGGCGTGGAGTGTTTGCAATTTGGTAACATCACCTCCTCCACTGGGGGGTCAGCGCCCTATGTGCCAGGAGGGGCTGTGTCTGTTCATTGCTTCATTCATTCATTCATTCGTTCTTTTGTTCATTCCACAAATGTTGATTGAGAGCCTACGACCATGTGCAAGACTGAATGGCTGGGAGGACCATGACGTAGGAAAGAGCAAGACTCTCACAAGGGAAACAAGAAGGCAGATGGAGCTGGAGCAAAGTGAGTGAGGGGAGCACACAAGGGAGGGAGAGATGAGGGGATTGGATACAAAAGGCACGGGGACCCTGCATCAGTCAGCTACGGCTAAAATAATGCTGCGGAACAAATCACCCCAGTCACTTAAAGCAGTAAGTGTTTTATATTTCTTCGTGAGCCTGTGGGTCAAGGTCTGGCTCTGGCCGGGTTCTCCAGCGCATCTGTGGCCGGCGGTGGCTCAGGGAGGTGCCTCTGCTCACCGAGGCTGGCCTCTGTGCCGTGCATGAGGGTCAGCTGGCTGGCAGGTGGTCCCGAGTGGCCTCTCTGGGGAGGACTCGGCTTGTCCTCCACATGACCGCTCCTCCTCCAGCAGGCTAGCCCAGGTTCACTCTCAAGGTGAAGGCGAGGCTATAGGACAGGGACAGACCTCAGTGAGGTCTCCTGAGGTCCAGGCTCAGAGCTGGTGAAGCGTGTCTTCCGCAATGTTCTGTTGGCCAGGCCAACTTTGGAATCCAGTTTGGTCCACCAGCTACCTATCCCCATACAGCCCAGAGCTAGGCACGGGGGAGGAGCTCCATCAGCGTTTGTGGGACAGAGGCACAGGTAGGGGATGGTGGTGGGATGTTCTTGGACTATGGCTGGGCCCGAACTGATAACAAGGGGTTAACATTCCTCCGCCTGGCCGATTAGGGGCCCTGGTGCCCCTTCCCCGGAGCTGCAGTGAGCAGAGGAGACAGCCTCTTCCTCCCGAAGTTTAATTAAGAGATCTGCCTCCACGGGACTAATCCTGTTATCGCTGCCCAGAGCCGACCGCGGGGGCGGCGGAAAATGTCAGCTGTCGGGAGGGCCTGGTGGGGCGCTGAAAGCCACTGGAATTTGGGGACAGGCAGGGGGTGGAGAGGAAGCCAGCGTCCCCACGGGGGCAGGACGTCTGCTTCCAGACGGAACACAAAGGGGAAGCTCAGTTTCAATCCCATCGCAGGAGGAGGTGAGGAAGAGGAGGCGGCGGAGGCGGGAGAGGCTGCTGAGAAGCTTCTGGCTTGGATGAACTTTGCTGCGTCTGCTGTGGCTGCCGCCCCTGCTCTGGCGGCACATTCCAGGGGAGAGCTCCCCAGTCCCACATCCCCTCCTCTTCCGAAGAGGCGGATGCGCCGCCGCCGGCACCCCAGACCAGCTGGGTTTGGGTCCTCTGTTGCGGCCGTTTCCTGTGTGGCTTCGGGCGGATGACCTCACCTCTCTGAGCCTCCACTGCCTCCTGCAGTCGGCGGGGTGGTGACTGCAGTCTCGCAGGGCTAGCGAGAAGAAGATGCAGCAGAGCGCCCGAGAGGAGCGCCGCACGCATAGTGAGTGCTCAGACCGCGCTGTCTCCCGCCGCCCTGATTACATTGTTCTCAGCCAGTGGCCGATGGTCTGGGAGCAGACGCGGTCTTCAGCCCGGGTCCCTGCACCTTCCAGGGGCATCTGCCACCGGGTCACCTGAGACCAGCGCCCCCTAACGGCGTGCAGGGCTCAGGGTCCGTGACCTTACCAGGCAGTTTGCTCATTGCCAAATCTCGGTCCTTCACCCAGGGCTTGGTGGGTGTTGCTTGAGTTTTTTACCTGTGACTCATTCATTCATTCATTCATTCATGCAGAAATTTGTTGTTGCCGTTTCAGTTTTTCGGTGGGGGTGGGGGTGGGGGTGGGGACGGACCACTGGACAAGACAATTCCTTCTTGCTGTACCATGCAGTGGTTTGGGGAAGACTGAGAAATGAGCCCCTTTTTCCTGAAAGTGATTCCCTTATCTGCTATTCCTCCTCCAGGCAGAAATCCTGGCAGTCCCCGGTCACGAGGACTTCAGGACACGTGCTGAGGTCGGAGCGGGGTGGCAGCTCCGGGGAGAGGCGCACAGCCCTGGGGGGCAGGTGGGGAGGGGGACAGAGAGCCTGGGGCAGTGAGGACGTACCCTAGAGCCCCAAACGGGCCCTGGACTCGACTTACAATAATCCCCAGCTCGAGCCCAGAGCTTCCCACCCGCCACACACTGGCCTAAGCACTTAACTGTCACCTGCCTAGGAGGCAAGCACGGTTATTATCGCCTTCACTGCACAGATGAGGAAACAGAGGCCCAGAATGGTGCCCCAAGCCACACAATGGTATGTAGGGAACTGGGCCACCAACCCAGAGTCCACCTTCATTATTTTTTTTAAAGATTTTGTTCATTTATTTTTAGAGAGAGGGGACGGGAGGGAGAAAGAGAGGAAGAGAAACATCGATGTGAGAGAGAAACATCGATCCGTTGCCTCTCGTGTGCGCCCTCACCTGGGACTAAACCCACAACCCAGGCATGTGCCCTGACTGGGAATCGAACCGCCAACCTCTTGCTTTGCAGGACGACGCCCAACCTACCGAGCCACACCAGTCAGGGCCAGAGTGCAGCTTCCTAAGGGCTGTGCTTTGAGCCTCTTTGCTGTATGGCTTCTTGACTCAGTTTCCTCGCCTGTCAGGTGGAGCGCCCAGTACCTTCCCGCAGACTTGACGAGGGGCGGACAGGAGTGTGGGGCTCCGGAGCCCCGCTCTGGGTGCGGAGGGCGGCCGAGGCCGGTGGCCCAAAGTGGCAAAGCTCCGGCTCTGAAGTCAGAATTCTCGGCGGGGGGTGGGGGGGGGGGCGGAGCAGGGGCAGCCCTGCGTGTGCTCCTGGGCAGAAAGTGGGTGAGGGAGACTCCCCCAGCTCGTGGCGGGCACTGGGGCTGAGCCCCTGGAGTCACCAGCTGGGCACGAGGGGAGAAGCGCACCTGCCTCCTGCTGCCGTGGTCTCCAGAAGTCACACCGCAACGGCGACCCCAGAGAACTCCATAAAATCTGAGCGGCAGTTAAGCCAGACTTCGGAGAGAACGGGAGTAATTAGCGCACTTCCCACAGAGAGTAAGTCCCAAATGTCACACACAGTGCTGGGGCCGTCACAGCCTGTCCTCTGCCTCCGCACCCACACTGCTGCTGGCAGGGACCCGGCCTGGCCTGGGGCCTTCTGCACGGCTGTGGACAGCACAGCAGGGGGCGTCCCAGGCCTGGGGACTGGACTGGGGGACACTAGGTGAGCTTTGTGTTCTGCTCAGCTCCGGCACCAACAGAGCCTCATCTTTTCCATCTGTTCAGTGGGTCTCTCTGTCCCCTGGGGATTGTAGGGATAGATTCGGCCATGGATGGAGAATGCTAGACACTGGGCAGCCACTCTCTGCGAAGTAGGCAAATGCCACAAGGGCAAATAGTGCCCAGCACACAGGAGGTAGAGGAGATCCAGCCGAGACCCCACCCCCGCCCTCTTTACCCAGTGTGCCCATCCCCCACGATCAGGGTGGCTGCTAGAGGCTCCCAGCTCCTTCCTTCTCCACGCACGTGCCCTGTACCAATGGCAGCTGCCATCAAGTGGGAGGGGTTGCCGCCCAGACCCTGGGGCAGCCCACAGCCCATGCCTGGTGGATGCAGGGGCACAGAGGTCAGCCCCTCGCCTCAGGAGCTGGGACAACTGCACGGTACCCTCTCTCATCTTCGCTTCCCCATCAGCAATGCGGACGTGGGCATCCCTGCCTCCTGGCGCTGTGAGGGGGCGGGCTGGCTGGGTCCGCCTCCCTCTCCTCCATTCTAGGCGTAGGACCTCGGACCACCGACTTGACCATTGTGTGCCTCGGTTTCCTTGGCTGTAGGAGGAGGTCACAACAGAAGCTGATTCACAGGGAGGCTGGCAGGATGACACTGTTCACTTGAGTGCCAGGAACCGAGCCTGACTCGAGTGGGCGCTCCCGATACGTGGCCCCTGCTCTTCTCCTGCCCCTTCTGTGTTCGCACTGGGAGCGGGAGCGTCGACACCACGAGAGCGCCAGCTTGTGTCAGCGCCCCGCCCAGTGCCCGAGGGCCGTCGGCGCCTTTTCCTTCCCCTGGTGTGCAGCCCGGCTGCGTCCACTGGCTGACCCACCCCAATTAGGGGACTCCCGTGTTGATATTGACACACAAAGGGGCCAGCTGGTGACCTCTGAACTCATCCCACTTGGGATCACAGGCTGATTCCGGCCGCAGCCCTCAGCTCTGAGAGCAGGACCCCTAATCTTCTTTGACACCGAGCGGAGCTGGCCTCACCCCGACCTTTGCTCCGGGTCTCCCTCACTCCCGGCGTTCCCTGGGCCTCAGGGGGTCACCCTGCCCGCAGATGGACGCGGCCTGGGCTGAGGGGAGGGAGGCCGGTGTGGCCACTGTTTGCTGCTGGGAGAATGGAGAGCCTTCGGCTCAAGAAGCTCACCTGGATTCTAGGTAGAACACGGACACCTGCAGGCAGGCTCCCTGCCAGGGAGCCCAGGGAGCAGGTGTTTGCCACCGCCCGGGAAGGAGATGCTGAGACCGTGCGAAGGTGGGGTTTTAGGGCTCACTGAGGAGCCCCGGGAGGGGCTGCCTAGGAAGGAGGCCCCTTCCCAAATGTCCAGGACACAAGGTTTTGTCTCCAGCTGCTCCGGGCTCACAGGGAGGAGGAGCCCAGGCGCCTCACCCATCGCCCCATCCCTGCCCTGAGCGACCAGAACTTGATGGTCTGCGTTAGACATGGCCTTGTGCCTCTGCCCCACTATCTTCCACACTGAGCCCAGGAAAGAGACCCCCAGAACCCCCGCGCTGCCCAAGAGGAGTTGCCATGGCAACAGGCAGCTGGCCCAGCAGGACAGGAAGTTTCGTTTGAGCCTCACCCAGCTTGCGGGCTGCCGGGAAGAGGGGTGCATGACCATCAGCTGTCCACGGACCTGCTGCGGAGGAATTTGGCTTTGAACATCCCACCGAAGGAGAGGTTTGCCCGTGGACGTCACCACCGAGGAGACCCAGCTCTCTGGCTCCCTCCAGCTCTCCCCAGTTCAGCTCTGAGTTGGGGCCGCGCGTCTATTACATGGACCTGCACCGGGCTAACATTTCCTGGGACTTACAACGTGACAGTGGTGACAAAGAGCCCTGGGTTCAAATCCTGGCCCTGCTTGGTCCTTAGCTGAGCAACCCCAGGCTGATTACTTGGCCTCTCTGAGCATCAGGTGCCTCACCCGGGGTGTAGGGAGGCCAACGGGGCTCTGAGGTCAGGCGTGCACGGAATCTGGCCTGCAGGAAGGGCTTCGTAAGTACCAACTCTCAAATAGATAAAATGTGGCCTCTTATTTTGGAAGTTTTGAAAGTTAAAAGCCACTAAAAGCTTGGAGGCCAGACCCAAACATCCCTGACTGTTGGGTCCTCCCCTCAGCCCTGGGATAGGAGGATTCCAGGCTCCTCCCACAGTGGCCGCCTCCCAAGCCGCGGATAGGGCTGTGGATGGGTCTAGGCAGAACTGGCTCCACCCACCGCAGGGCCCATTACATAATGAAATTGTGGGGCGCCTTGTTCATAAGGATTAAGAATTTCAAGATGGAGACCACGGAGCGTTAAACCAAACGCGGGCCCTTCCAAGTGCACAGGTTCCACACCCACGAGGCTGGCCCTGGTGCAGGAATGTGCCTCGAGCCGCCTCTCTGAGCTTCTGGGTGGTCACCCAGCCCCCAGCCACAACCCTGGCAACGTGAGGAAGGGAACCTAACCAATGGGCTGAAGCGCGCTGGATCTGCACACAGCCTTGTAAAGCAGGTAATGTTAGCATCATCCCATACTACAGGTGAGGAAACTGAGGCATAGAGGGAAGGAAGAGCAGCTGCACCACCAAAGGACATACAGCTACAGGTAGTGGTTTAAACCCGGGTCTTTGGGACCCTACACCCCAAGATCTAGAGGCATCTCACTCCACTAAACCTTTCCTTCTGAAAGATGAAATACACGTTCCCCCAAATTCAAGCAGTCTCTGATGTGTTTAACCCAGATGTGAGAGGGAGGCCACGAAGCTGGGTCTTTAATCCCAGCCCCCATGGGCACCTCCTGCCCACCGCATGGGTTTCCTCCCCCTGGAGGTCCCCTCGCTCCGGCAGGACAGGGCCTGGCCTCTTCCAGCTTGCTCCTCGGGCTGGGGCCAGGAGTTAACGTCGGGAGCGCGCTGGAGAGAGTGAGAGCGAAAGGACATGTCAAATCAATCATATTTAAACAAAAGCCTCTCCCGCCCAAGGGCCCTTTTAAAAGCTGCTTATTTAATTAAAAGTCCCATTTTCCATATTTATGGCCCTTATTCAGTTAAATATTAACCGCTGGGGCCAGGGCTGGTGTGTGCTTTGCGAGCGGTGCGTGGGGAGGTTCATTACCGCGGCCGGATCTATCTGATGGTGACGCGGCCGGGGATCAATGCGCCTCACCTTGGACAAACACGGGCCGCTGCCCTCCCCCTCCCCCTCCCCCTCCCCCTCCTCCTGGCCTCCCGTCTTCTCTCTGTCTCTCTGGCTTCCGCACCATGTCTCTGCCCGGAGACAGAGACAGAGAGACAGCGAGAGACCCAGAGAGACAGCACATTCTCTTTCTCTGCACCTCGTTGTCTCAGTCAAGACCAAGGATGTATGCACTTTTCGGGTCCCAGTGAAAAATGAAAAGGTGGGGCCCCTTGTTCAACAATTAAGAATTTCAAGGCCGCTCTGTGTGATTGCACCGGCGGCCTGTCCTGATCTCCGTCACCGTCTCTGTCCCCTGAGATGTGTGTGATGGGCCGGGGAAGGCAAAGGCGCCCACGCCAACCTTACTCGCGGCTCCTCCTGGCACCCACTTCCCCGTGGAGAGTGGAAAAAAGAGAAAAGGGGGAAGGCTGGCATCTCCTAAGGGTTTGATCTCCCAAAAGCTCAGGAGAGACAGAGCATGGGGCTCCAGTTTCCGGAACCCCGCGGGGATGACAGTCCCTACGCAGGTGAGGACCATGTCCGACCTGAGCGCGGCCGTGCCTGCCTGAGCCGGGCGTGCCTGCCTGAGCCACCCCCTCACAGCAGAGCTGCACCCAGCCCTCCCACGGTCAGGCACCAGGGTCAGGCGCCATTCTCAGCGCTGTCCCCGAGTTAACTCACGTATTCCTCACTTCCATCCTGCACGGGGGTACCATTCTTCTGGCCCCCTCTTTACAGGTGGGAAACTGAGGCTCCACGAGGTTAGGTACAGAGCCCCAGGTCCCACCGCCAGTGAGGGGCAGAGCTGGGATTTGACCCGGGTCCTCTGGCTCCTAACCACAGGATGGAAATGGTCAGAGTCACCGAGACTGGGCTGAGGGCCACCTCTGCCCTTTACCAGCTGCATGACCTCACGCCAGCTCCTGACCCTCCTTGAGCCTTGGTTTCCCCCGCTGGGAAATGGTGCAGGAAGAATTTCGGGGCCGCGGCTCCTGGCTGCTGCAGCTGGAGGACACCCTCAGCGGTGCCCAGGAACTCACTGACCTCCCACCACCTATTCTGAGAGCCTGCCTGCGCCCACTCATTCGTCCTGGTGGCCTTGGTCTTGTCAGCTCCTGTTCTGCCCCATGGCACGACTCTCTGGATGTTGGGGACAAAGCCAGGTGCCTCCATCCCTGTGCTCAAGGGGGCAGAGCTTTCCCCACCCCCACCACAGGCAGCAGCCTGGCCAATGGGAAAGGTACACAGGAGGACCACAGAGTCCTAGGTTTGAATTCCACCTCTGCACTTACTGGCTGTGCAAACTTGGGCTGCTTCACATTACCTCTCTGAGCCTCAGTTTCCCCATCTTCAAATGGGACATAATTCTTGTAAAGAGCTTAGCAATGGCAGCACCCAGGGAGCCTCACTGGCAGCCCTGCAGGACCGGGTGGGGCTACCGGAAATGCTGCCACCTCAGCCCCTCCAAAGTGACAACTCTTTGAAGGGCATGGGGCCCCCGTTCCCACCTCTCACTGTGCCACTCTCTCGGTGACCTGAGCAGGACAGACTCGGTCCATTTCACCTCGGGCTCTGCTGTGACCTCAGTCCTTGTGCACACCACTGCCCCTTCTGGGGCCTCAGTTTCCCCCCCTGTGGAATGAGGGGACTGTTGGGTTAGAAAATCTCGCCAGGCCTTTGTCAGGGTTAGTGTATCTCGGTAGCAGGCAGGGTGAGGAGTCCGATGTGAATGTGACAATCCTGGTAAAACGTGTCCCTCTGTGTTCGGGAAAGACCAAGAAATGGCAGAGGCAGGTGCCCAGGCCCTTGGAGCTGCTTGTCGTCAAAAGCCAGGCTAGGGAAGGCGTCTTCAACATCACACATGCATGCACACAAACAGGCACAGGAACACACACCTGCATGCATGCATGAGAACACACCTGCACACATGGCGTGCACCTCACACATGAGCAGGGCTGCATGTGTACACACATGCTGTGCACCTGAATATACACCTGCATGCGTGCGCACATGCAGCATGCACAATGTACACATGAGTGCACAGTGTGCATGTGACCAAGTACCTGCATACATGCAGGCACGTGCTGCATGTATGTGAACACACCTGCACACAGAGCACGTGCCTGTGTATATGAGTACACAGAGCAAGGCACACAACATACATGCAAACACACCCACATGCACTCACACATGCATGTGCATATGACCAAGCACCCGCATGTGTGCGTGCATGCATAGGCAGACACATACTGTGTGTATGTGGGCACACCTGCACGCACATAGCACACCTGTGTACCTGAGTACATGCAGATACACGCAGTATGCACTCGGACATACCACGTGCACTCACACACACATGCAGGCCCACCTGAACACACACAGGCTGCACAGCACACACATGCAGGCACATACACACCGTGGCACCCCTTTTGCCCCGTGCTCTACCCTCCGTGTGGATCTGTTAGGAGCTCCGTCTCTTCCACCACTGCCCCCTCCCCCAAGAGAAAAAAATTCTGAAAAGCCAGATTAGAACTTCACACACGCATCACCGGGAAAAATCTATGTCTCATTTTCATATCTAGCAAAATAAAATGACACCAGAACACTCCAGCAAACCCCTAGAGGGGGGAGCGTGTCTGCGGAAGATGAGGGGTGGGGGAGACACCTTTCCCAAAGCGCAGAGGCCCCGGGGCCAGAGTCACGGGAAGGGGAGGCAGGCCTGGGGAGCGGCTGGGATGAAATTGATCAGGCCGCTTCCTCCTGGGGGGGAGGAAGGCGGGGGTCCAGGGGAGAGCCCCGGGGTGTCGCATGGAGGGCAGCCAGAGAGGGAGAGACAGGGGCAGAATACAGTCTTGGGGGTGGTGGTGTGAGTGAGGGAGCGGGGGAGAGAGAGAGAGAGACACTAGGTTATCAGAGAAGTGTGAAGACAATAATACAATCTGACATTTCTGAAACAAGACCCCCCGGTTGCCATGGCAACGTCTCATGTGGGAGCAGCTCCCAGGAGACGGTTCCGAGATGTACTATAAATGATGTTTGATTAGAATTTAAATCATTTAGGCAGAGAGAAGATAGGCCTTTTGTCAGCAAGGGGACCCGGGGATGGGGAGGGAGGGGGCCAGGGCGGGGGCGGGGGAGGGGGCGCAGCCAGCGCCCTGGACTCGGGTTCCATCGGCCCGGGTGTGGGGGTCGGGATCGGAGGTCAGCCAGGGGGTTGATTACTTTTGCCCTCGGCTTCATTCCCGTTTACAGTAACCTTTCCATAGTGGCCAGAGGGACTCTGAGGGCAGCAGGGGCGAGGCCTGGGGGACAGGGGCGCGGGAGGGGAGTCAGAGTGGCAGAGACGAGGAAGGACAGAGAGAGGGATGGGAAAAGCAGAGACAGACAGACAGACGGACGGAGGGGCAGGGACGACGAGAGACAGAGCGAATATAGAGCAAGAAACAGACGGAGACCCAGAGAGAAGGAACAGGGAAAGGAGCGAAGACCACAGGAGGAGAGACAAAGAGACCGAGACCGAGAAACAGGGGGGACGAGAGCAGAGTGGGACGGAGGAGTCAGAGCCAGAGCTTCGGTTGCCGAGAGACAGAAAGACAAACTGCAAGAGACACACTTTCTGTGTCTGCAGAGACACAGACCAGGGGGGAAAAGAGGACTCGGGCCCACACACCTGAATGATGACGCATCAGGCGTGCAGGAGCCCGGGGTGAGCCCTGCTTTAGAAACAGCGCCGCCTTCACCTCCCACTCTGGTTCCCCCCACCCCTGCCCCCCCACCCGGGAATCCCCCGGCCTGGAATTCCCAGGCAGGGTGTGTGACTTGGAGAGGAGGCCCCACTTGCCTCTGGTTCTAAGGGAAATGAGCCAAGCTGACCCTGCGCCATTCTAAGCAAACCTCTCTGAGCCTCCGTTTCCCCATCTATAACATGAGAAGTCCGAGTCAGATCGGTAAGTGGACAGTTCGCTCTGTCTTCCCCATTCGGTTTTTATTTTTTGTTGCATTTGTTAGCAAAATTTTAATATTTGCCAAGATTGCAAGTCTTCATATAAATATTTGGATTTCTGGGGTTTTCTAAGGCAAAATATATTTATGCTGCACTTCTGCATGGCAGCCACCTGCTAGAGACCAGCAGCGGTCACCCCTTTCAGGCAGAGGACCACGAGGTCCCCAGTTAGCCTCAGTCCCCACCACTCCCTTTTGTCTTACACGTAGCCATTTTCACGACTCCTGCCTGGCCACTGTGAGCATCTGAACCATCAGACCCTGCACATGACCCCCAGGATCCTTACGGCCCTTGGGGTCTACTGACACGTGGTGGGTAGACGCCACCCCCCGGGCACCGCAGCTGTGGGCACGCAGGGTAACGCAGCATCAGAGCACCCTACGTGGCCAGCTTCCTAACACAGCCGGGACTCAGTCAGTGTTTACTAAGCCAGGAACCAGGAGGCAGCTCCTGACTGGGAAGACCAGGCTGGGGATGACGATGGAGGGGTAAACACAGGCTGACTATCTGAGGAAGCGGACCGAGCGCCACTGGGCACTGAGGACAAAAATGACCTGCCTGGGAACATCCCAGGAGTTGGGTGGGAGGACATCGGGAAGGACAGAAACGGCTCTTGTGACGAGGACACACTCACTGCAAGTCCCTCTCGCCCTTCCTCGTGCCCTCCAGGGCACCCGCTCATTCGCCTGCGTGTGCAGTCCCTCCTCCCCCACAGACTACACGTTCCACGGGGATAGAGACGACATTGGCGCACTCTGTGAAGCAGCCCCCGCACCTCGCACATAGTAGGTGCTCAGAAAATTCCTGAATGCATGAGTGAGCTCCCTTTTCTCACTGGCTCCCTGCCTCACCTGTGTGGCCCTGGGTATCTGTAGGCTACAGAGCCCCGTCCTCAAACCCAGGCTGTTTGATTTTGCTTTGTTCATTTATTTTTTTCAAAATTTTAAAAAGATTTTATTTATTTTAGAGAGCATGGGAAGGAAGGGTGAGAGGGAGAGAAACATCAATGTGCAAGAGATACATTAATTGGTGGCCTCACACAAGCCTCCAACTAGGGACCTGGCCAGTGACCCAGGCATGTGTCCTGACCGGGAATCAAACCAGCGACCTTTCGGTTTGCAGACCGGCACTCAATCCACTGAGCCCCACCAGCCAGGCACTTTCCTTACAAACTGAGTGGCAAGTAAGGGGCACTATCTCCTGAGCTTCCATTTCTTCACCTACAAACCAGGGCTGATCCCTTCATCTTGGGGAGATTCCAAAATGCCTTACCACAGTGCCTGACACATAGTAGGCGCTCAGTAAATGGAAGCCATTCTTCCCGTTGCGGACACTACAAGTAACAAGGTGGCCCAGGGGAAGAGACAACCGTCAGAGTGACGGGAAGCGAGGGCAGAATCTGGAACCACTTCAGCGATGTTTCAGCAACAAAGTCGTTTGCCCAAGACGATGTCCTCTTCTCAGTTTCAGGAGGAGCCTGAGGCTTCGCTCTCGAAGGAGATGGCTGCTTCACACGTGGGACCTAACCGACAGCGACTCTCCGGACTCCAGGCGCATTGCCAGTGCCATCGGGGACGCTGCTGGTTGAGAAAGATGCTGTGAGCCTGCCTGGGCTTCAGGAGCAAGCGTGCCACCATCGATTAATGATGTCTGCCCCGGGCAGGGGCACACCACTCACCCATTTGCTACCCTGGGCGAGATGTTTCCAGGTTCTGAGAAAAGGACGATCCCCTTCCGTTTCCAGGTGTTCAACCATGCGTGGGCATTTTTACTGCTGTGGGGTCCAATTGTGACCAGACATGGGGTCCCTGCAGGGGGACTCCTAGAAAAGCCAAAAAGGCAGGGAGAGGTCATGCGCTCATTTGTGGGAGTTGGGGGTCATTCAGCATTGCTGTGCCAGTGAGCTGCACACCAGGGGGGTCCCTTGGACTGGGACCCCCATTAGAAGAGAAGCCCTTGGGGGCCCATGTGATTTGCATAAAGAGAGGAGAGAAGGCCCTGACTGGTATAGCTCAGCGGGTTGGACATCATTTCAGGAAGCAAACGGTTGCCTGTTCGATTCCTGGTTGGGGCACATGCCTGGGCTGTGGGTGCAGAACCCAGTAGGGGCACCTGAAAGGGGCAACTGATTGGTGTTTCTCTTCTGCCCCCTTCTTCCACTTAAAAGGACTCTCATGATTACACTGGACTCACCGAAATAATCCAGGACCATCTCCCTATTTTGAGGTTAGCTGAACAGCACCTTTAATTCCGTCCGCAACCTTCATTCTCTTTTTGCCATGTAACCCAACATTTCACAGGTTCTGGGGGTTGGGACATGGGCAGCTTTGGGGGGCTATGATTTGACCTACCACACCACCCCTGGGCTCAGCCCCTCTAAAAGTGGGGGACAGGAGGCAGCAGATGATGCTCCGGCCTTCTGATCTCCCCCAGATAACCTGGGAAGGCATCCTCCACACCCCACAGGAGGCCTGGAGAAATCTAGTCCCCGCTATCTGCAGGAGCAGCCCCCGTGGCCCACCTGGATGCGCAGACCTTCCTCCTCCTCCTCATCACTCTCCTGGGTCCCTCACTCGCACTTCTGGAGGTCACCTGACCAATAAACGATCTGTACCCGCATCCGTGTCTCAAGCTCTGGTTTTGGGGGCGCTCAGTAACTGCTAGCTACTGCATCGCGTGGGCAGGGGGTGACAGACACCCAGGTCAACGCGGCTGAAGCAGAAACTCTTTATTTTCTCATTGACTGCAAAGTTTATAGTTACATCTAAGACTTTGAGCACAGCTGGATCCGGGTCCTCAACCTCTGTCATCAACTTTGTCTCGTTTCCAATTTGAAAGTTGTGCTGTCCTCTGTGTGGGTTTCATTCTCGGCGGCCTCTCTTCATACATTGGCAGAAGTGGCCCCCGGCTGCTCCAGGCATCAAACACAGCAAAAATGAAAGCGGCTTCTACCCAATAGTGCCGGCAAACATCAGGTATCCTTGTTCCTGGGCTATGATTGGCTCCTTTGGGGTCCTGTGCCTGTGCCTGAGCCAATCACTGTGGAGGGAGGGGATGCGGTACTCTCATTGGCCTGCCTGGGTGCACTTGCCTATCCCAGGACCCCGGGTGGGGTCAGCCCCGTGAGAGCGGAAGAGAATTGGGGCTCTCGTAACATAAAAATGGGTAAAGGAAAAAGCCCAGATGTCTCTGCAAGCGAGATCATCACGTACTGTTAATTTTAGGTAAACCTCCGCCAAGGGTGGGAGACGAGATGCGCCCAGCAGGGAGGGGCCTGGAGCTGGGAGGAAGGGAAGCCAGGCATGGTGCCAGTCAGCAGTGCCAACCCATCCTGGCTGGAGGGAATTCTCAGGATCAGAAATCTGCGGTCTGAGAACTTGTCTATATTTTTGCGATTTCTATTTCCTTCAGTACAAAGCTGCGGGAAAGCCAAAAAGAAATAAAGTCCCTTTCAGAAATGCCAGCCTGTCTGTGCCGTATGGAATGGCGTATGAAGAGAGACAGAGCCTTTTGTGGAGGCTGGGGGACAAAGAAAAAGGGGGTCGGGACCAGGGGCCGCAAGGGAAATGCATGGGAGGCCCTCCCCCTGGCGGGGGAGAGGCGAAGGGAGGTGGGAGGCTCATTTTGCAAGAGCTGCATCCAGGAAGATTTGTGTCGTTGATTCTTGGGGACCACGAAGACCTGGATGTGAACCCCAGCCCTGCCACTTCTTAGTGGTGCAGCCTTGGGCGTGTTTTACAGCCTCTCTGAGCCTCAGTTTTCCCATCTGTGAAATGGGAATGATAACCACAGTGCCTCTTCCTATGCCTTTTATGAGGATGAACCGAAATGATACGTAGGAAGCCATTAGACTGATGTGCTTGACACTCAGTTAGGTCTCAAAAAATTAGCTATTATTATTAGGGCTGCTATTAAGACTTGTCCATTGTCATGGCCATCAGTCACAAGGAAAATGAAATCCTAGCTCACTTTTAACCAGAGGGCGGGAGAGGCAGCTGACATGGAGACCTGAATGCCGTGTTCCTTTCCTCTTGCTGCTGTAGCAAATTACCCCAACTTGACGGCTTGCAATAACTCACATGTGCTCTCCTCCGGGTCTGGAGGTCAGAAGTCCAAAATCAAGGTGTCGCAGGGCTGCACTTCTCTGGCTGCTCTGGGGGGACACCTGTGTGCAGGCCTTTTCCCGTTTCTAGAGGCCGCTCACATCCCTAGGCTCGTGGCCCCTTCCTCCACCGTCAAGGCCATCCGCGTCGTGTCTCCTGATAGCTCTGCCTGCCTCTGTGGCCACATCCCCCCCTCTGTCATTCTGACCCTCCTGCCTCGAAGGATGCTCGTGGTCGCAAGGGGCCCACTACTGGGGTCACCGGGACACCCTCCTCCTCCCAAAGTCCTTCACTAAGTCACGTCTGTGAAGTCTCTTCAGCTCCGCGGAGCTTTCCCGGCGTCGTCTCATTCCACCCGCTGCACCAGGATAAATGCCATTTGGGCCCCCAGCTTAGACACGAAAATGCTGAAGCTCAGGAAGGTAGAGTCACTCGCCCAAGGTCACACCACCAGTGAGCGGCAGAGCTGGGACTCAGCCCCTGTGTTGTGAGGCGTGTACACCCCTGGGTTCATGCAGACCCTTCTAGCAAAGGCCATGTGGTGCAAGATGGCTGAGCATCGGACATGACGGCTGAGGCTGCTGCCCAGGGAGACGCATGCCTGGACGCAGGGGACTGGACCCCACAGCCTTGGCCTTGGTTGATACTGTTGCCCAAACCCTGAACTCACCGGCTCCGCCTCTAACCCTCATTGCAGCTCCCAGGGCCCACCTCCCAAAAGCTGATTGGCTCCTGGCTGGATGTCTTTACTGAGGAGTCAGGCCTTTCTTCACCCATCTGGGAATCTGAGAGGTGGGACCATCACTTACTCCCACTTCCCGCCTGGAAGGAGAAGGAGGAGAGACAGCTGGATGGGGCGCAGGTGACCCCATCTGCCACTTCCCTCCCCTGAGGGTCGGACCCCATCTCCTCATGGCCCCTACCACCACCGGGGTCCCAGCCCTGCGGCTCTGGCCCAGATGGCACCAGAGCCTCCTCAGTGGTCCCCTGCCCCTGCCCCACGAGGCCCAGTTCCCACACAGCAGCCAGGACCCGTCCGACCCTGTCACTCCATCCACGGGTCCTGTCCCACTCGAGCTCAGAGCCAAGGTCCCTCCCAGATCCTGCTCTGGGACCTCTCTGACCCCCCTGCTGTGCCCACCACACCAGCTTCCCCACTGTGCCCTGGGTACCCAGGTGCCCTCCCACTCGGGGCCTTCACCCCACCTGTCCCCTGGCTGGGACGCCCCACCTCCAGGTTTCCACGTGACGCAGCCCTTCCGTCCGTTCTGGTGGTTTCTCCAATGTCCCTGTGCGGGGGCATCTCTCTGACCACTAGGTTTAGATCAGCAGCCCCCTCTGGCCCCTGCCCTGCCTGACGTTTCCTCTGCGCTTGTCACTCTAGCTGACAGTGTGCTGTGTGTCAACGTATTTATCTGCCACCCACCACCTCCCGCAGAATGCCACCTCCATCAGGGCAGGAGCGGCTTCCCCGTCTCGCCCACTGCTGCGCCGCAGTGCCTAGGACGGAGCCTGGCAGTGGCTCATAGTAGCTGCTTGATGAATACGCTTTGTGTTGCGTGAACGAATGAACGAGTGACTGAATGAATGGCTGTAGTCCCTGGACCCTCCGTCTCTCTAAGCGGGTTGTGCGAGCAAAGCGACCTGCTGGGGGCTGCACCCTGAGGGGCCTCGTGGCCCGGGTGGCTCTGGCCTGGATTCCGTGTGGGGCATCTACACCGCTTAGACGTTCATTCTTCCTCCTCAGACGTTTGTCCTTCCATCGGGCTGCCCGCTGTTCATTAACCAGGCTCTGTCGGCTCTGTCTCTTGCCTCTCCTCTCAAACCCGTTTCCCCGGGCTTGCAGGAGAAAAGCCTCGCAGACATCACATCCTCGAAAGCCGGCTCTATCCCGGGACAGGACCCTCCGGCACAGCCCCCGCCCCTAGCAGCCTCCCTGGCAGATGAGTGGGCGACCTATCACTTGGGGTTAGAATCTGATTGTGCGAGCCTCTCCTGTGGCTCACGCCGGAGGGGTGGCGGACGGGTAGATGGTGACAGCAGACACCTACAGTTCTGCTGGGATGATAGGGAGCCCGGGCGGGGCCAGGCAGGGCAGGACATGGGGGCGTAAGGTTGATGCTACTTCCGGCCGATGGGATGCAGCTGGGTCCGAGGCGGAGGGCTGCAGAGAGAGCAGCCCCCCAACCCCCCCACAGGGCCAGGCTTGTGGGCAGGGCGCCAGTGGCCTGGTGGGGGTGGGAGAAACGTGTGGAGCTTTAGAGATGAGCCTGGGGAGGTGGGTAAAAGGCGGGGTAGTGGGGGCAACTTGGGCAGCGGTGGCGGGACAGGACCGGAGAGCCCTGGGCACGCACGGCTTTCTCCCTCGGTCTTCTCCAGACTCTGTCTCCTCCTCCCTCGGCCTGTCGCTGTCTTCCTCTGCTCTCTGCTTCAGCCTGACTGTCTTCCCTTCCTCTCTCTCCTGCCCCCTCCCCTTCTCTCCTTCCCTTCCTCTCTCTTCCCCCCATCCCCACTCCCCCATATACGTAGGCACTACGGCTGCCATTTGCTGGCTGTGTGTTGCATCCGGGACTCTGCCCTGAGCTCTCCCTCTGTGGCTGCCCACATCACCTGGCTCCGTCCTCACGCGGCCCTGAGATGCCGAGGGACACGGTGGTTGGAGGATCTAGGCCTCATCCCACGTTTTGCCTGGGACACTCTTTTCCAAAACCGCGTTGTCGTCGGTCTGAAATTCTGATTTCACTGGCCCCCCCTCCCCCGCCCCCGTGTTTCTGTCTGCTAGATCCTAGATCCGGCAACCACCTGCCCCGAGGCCTCCGATGGCCAGTGAGACAGGGAAGCGCGGGGGGCATGGGGCGGGGGTTGTCCCCACCAGGAAACTCTGAGGCTCTGGCTCATGGCCAGCGGCGGGCTGGGCCTCCGCCGTCCGTGCTGTGAGTTGGGGTGATTTTCTCACCGATTCTGTGGGTGTGGCAAGGCACCGCGTGCTCAGAGACACACTCCAGGAGGAGTGGGGGTGGCGCCGGAGCCTGCCTGCAACGGTTCTGGTCCAATGCGGCGACCAGGGTCTCCCGGCTGCGGTGGCTGTGCCCGCTGCGTTTCCCCTTAAATATAATGTACTTCCAGGCGCTGGCAGGACAGCCACCCTGTTTTGCCATTTGTAAGAGTTTAATTCACTTGCTTTTGGCCTAAATTCCCCCAGGCCAGGGAGCAGGCCTGCCGTGTCCTCCACTGTATTTCAGCGCAATGGCCTGGGCGATGAGTCACCCCCGAGACGTGCGGGCAGAATAAATGAATGGCACAGTCCAGGGGTGGCGGCAAATCAATGCCTGGATTGTGTCTCTTAGGTGCGTGAGTCGATACATCTTTGCTACTCCAAGTGTGGCCCGTGGGCCAGCCGCGCTCGCCTTGCCTGGGAGCTGGTTGGCAATGCGGAGTCTCGGCCCAGCCTCCGACCTCCAGCATCCACTGAACCCAGTTCACCTCTTGCGGCCGCTGAGGGTAATTCCATCCAAGTCTCCACGTCCCGGTTTCCTCGGCTGAGAAATAAAGAAGGTAATAAGGTCTTTTACTGCCTCCGCCTAACGCTGCTGCCCCTATCAGGCGAGAGAAGGCGCCGGAAGGTGCGAACTTGAATCCGCTATTTGCAAGGTGGCGTCATCTTGTACGAGTGGCCAGAGGGTGATAAAATAGCACCCTGTTCTCTCAGTGCCTTCCCAGCTCACCCTCTTTCCCCTGTTTCCCGGGTCCCGGGTCCCAGTCCCCAGATAAAACCCAGCTTCCCTCTCCTGCTTCCCCCGCACAGCATCTAACAGCTCACGGAACTGTCCGGGTGCTGGTCAGTTTCTGTGGCTTCAAACAAGCATGTATTTGCACGTGTCTGTCTGAAGGAGGTCGGGGCGGGAGGGGTGCCTTGGGGCGGTGCGTGGGACCGATTCAAACAGGCTCCGGTCCCCTGCGCTTGGTTTTGTCTTGTTGCAAATGTGTCGTTTGATGCAGGCCTGATCAAACGCGTCCCTGAGCTGGGGGATGTGGGGGCGGCGAGAGGAATTATCATTTTTCTTTCCGCAGAACCTGCCAGCCTCCCGCCCCCTCCTGTATTTGGGCCCCATGGGGATGGCATCCAATTATAGATGGACCTTCCAAGCCCAGCGTCTGCCTTCACATCCCGGACCAGCACTTGAGGTTTTCAAAGCAGCGCGCTAACATCTATTAATGTTTTCCACGGGCCAGGCTGTGTGCTGGGTGCTTTACAAACAGGTTTATGGGGTTACTGGGAGAACAAAATGGAACGTGGGGTTAATGCATTTCCTGAAATGAAAAATTCCATCCACTGCAGCTTTGCCCCTTCTATTTAGTAACAGCCACATTAAATGTATCAGTCGACCGCTTCCCGGCCACTCCAAAGGTGGTCCGTCGGCTCGCGGCATCCGCCGACACCTGGGAGCTCGGTAGAAATGCAGCGTCTCGGCCCCATCCCAGGCCCACGGAATCAGAATCTGCGGTTTCACGAGCTCCCCAGGGAATGCGCATGCATTGCAAAACCTACCTTCATTTTGGAATCATTAAAATACCGGCACCAAGGCGTGTTTTGGAATCAAGGACACAGGGAGGTTTCCATGTCAGACAAGGGCATCGAGGCTCAGAGTGGCAACGTTGCTTGTCCAAAGTCACACAGTTTATGGATGGCAGGTCCAGCATCACAACCCAGCCTCGTGACCTTCCCACAGCAGTGCATCCTCCAGCCCTCAGATGGAGAATGTCATTGCCACCTGTGACAATTAGTGCCTGGTGTTTGAGGTCAGCTCAGGATAGTTACCAAAGACCAGGTGTGTTCTTCCTGTCGCTTGGAGACACTGGCCTTGTCAACCACCATGGGCCTGGCTATGAATATTTCTACAGGGTTTCACGTTGGTGATGATGGTGCCCCAAATTGTCACGATCAAATATCGGGTGACTCTCTGCCTACAGGACCTTTCTGCGTGCCGCCGAGGTCTCACCTCCACGCCTCGCCCCTCGGAGAAGCTGTCCTAGATCACGTGGTCTTGGGCAACCATCTCTTTCCGGCACCTGGACAGGTCTTAATTCTAAGTGTGGCACTTGTCATTGGCTTATTTATTGACTTGTTTATGTCTCATCCCCCCTGGAGTATTAGCCCTACGGGGGCCGAAATCTCGAGATTTCGAACTACATAGCTCCCCACTGGGTCCCCCTTGCCGAGAGAGGGCCTGACACGGGGGGTGTTCAGTGAATATTTACATCAGTGAGTGAATGAATGAGTGAATGAATGAATGCATGTGCTAGATGGGTAGATGGGTGGGTCACTTTTTCCAGGGAGGCATGGCCTCGGGCCACAGGATATAATTTGGGGAGTGCCCCACCCCCCGCCTCGGACACCTTGGCCTGAGACCGCTGTGCAGGGCCGATCTGCCCGGCACTGTGCAGCGACTGGTGTCTTTCGGTCCCGGAAGCTCTGAGCTGCTGGTGGCCTTGCCACACTTCATGACTTCCAGCTGCTGTCCCTCGGTGATTCTTTGGTCATTTCCTGAGCCTACGCCCAGCAGGCTGCGGGGACTTGGCCTTCAGGCCCCCTCCCTGGCACCTCAGCACCCCCACAGGAGCCTTGCAAAGCCCTCCTCCCCCTTCTCCCATTCTCCTCTGCGGGTCATGCTCTGGTCTTCAGTGGTAACCTCCCCAAACACCCGGCGGCGTGGGCTCCACCAGGTGGCAGTCTGGGTGATGCGATGCGGCCCCCCTTCCACCTGCTCTGGGACAGGTGTGCATGGATGGGGGGGGTGGGCAGTGGCCTCCCGGCTCCCCCGAGGGGCGTTCTGAGGACCCTGCCCCAGACCCAGGCCTTCCAGGAGAGGGCAGATCCCGAGACGGGACCGTGAGGAGCGCAAACGTAGGAATTAGCAAGGGCGGGACCCAGATCAGCCGCAGGCGCTCGTAAATTCAGGCCGGCGCCTTGACCTCCTGGAGCCCCAGGTTCCTCTTCTGTGAAGCAGGTATGAAGGCGTCCACGTTGCCGGGCTGTGAGGATTAGATGGGAGGAGCCGGGCTCGCCCTTAAGACGGGAGCAGTTTGAAAGGGCGGGGGTGGGGGGGGGGGCGTCAGAGAACTCGGGGGGAGAGGGAGTCGTGGCGAGACGGGCCGCCGGCCCACCCGGGCCCGCGGTGCTTTTCCCATCAGTGCGCAGCGGTCGCGTGAAGTGGGAAGCACCTTTGGGCGAAGTCTCGCCCTCCATGGCCCCCTGCTCAGAAAGAGCACGAGTGCGTTCGTCTCAGCAAAGGCGTCGGGGCCCTGGGGTGGTCCCTGCAGACTCGGTTTCCTCCGCTGCGGAAGGACGACGCGTCTCCCCCCAAGGCAGGTGAGGGAAGAAAGGCCGCCAGGGCCCGGGGCGCGCTGGAAAGTCCTTGACCGACAGCGAGGAGCTTGCAGACGCGGGCCGGCCGGCACTTCATCCGCGGCAGAGCACTTGACAAGCGGCAAGGTTCATTGTACGAGGAAAACCCGTTAGCTCTGGCCCCTGCCTGGCCCAAGTCACTTGAAAAACCCTCCTTCGGGACAATGGGGTAGTGCGGCGACCGTGGCGGGGGCGGGGGGCGGGGAACCAGACGCCTGGGGGGGGGGGGCAGGGAGAGGCCGCTCGGCCCAGAAACCGCGGCCTGGAGGGCCCAGCCCTCACGCGGGGCGCCGCGGGCCTCGCCCCGGGCCCTGCGCCTCCCCTGCCTAACGCGTCCTCTCCCTCCGAGCTGGCGTCTCGGAGTCCTTCCAGGAAGGACCCCTTGTCCCGGCCTCACCCGCAGGTTTTTTCCACCCGGAGATTCCCCACCCTCCCCGGAACCACACCCACGGAATCACCTTCTCTGGGGAGCGGGGCCCGGGGCTCTGCCTTTTACCGAGATTCCCCAGGGCCTCGGTGTGCATGGGAAAGGCTGAGAAGTGTGGTCCTAGATAATCTTCAGGACCAGCAGGGTGTCTTCCGTTCCTTTTTCTTATATTCCAGGAGAGCATTTATTTGGTCCATTGCAAATGGGGGGGGGGGGGAGTAATAAATGGCCGTAGGTCTGAGGCTGGTTCCACGTGGCCGATGCGGAAGCACTCGAGTTAGCCGGGAACCAGACCAGCGCATGCGCACGGCCGCGGCCGGTGGGGACCTTGCGTGCAGACTTGGTCACATTATTGGACGTCCGCTAAGCACCGGCGCTGGGCGATCCATCGCCCAGGACATAGATTTGTGAGGCTGCTGAGCAGTGACCCGAAATCAGTGCTGGGTAGACTGCCGGGTGCGTTCGGGGAGATCAATAAGCAATTATAATTATTATTACCATTAATAATAAATGCTACCCAGCCTGGACAAAGAAGCCGCGGTGAGGTGGGCACCTGCCCCGGAGCCCTGGCCTCGCACGTGTCCCCGGGCCGGCCCGGTGCTGCCTGTGCTTTGGGCCCCGTGCAGCTGCAGAGCGCCCCTCTGCACAGAGGAGGCCCGGATGCGGCTGCTCTTAGCCTCTGCCCCCGCGGCCTGTGTACTCACAGAGCCCAGAGAGGGTGGGAGGGGTCAGGGACCCACCCACAGGGAAGGCAGGTTCGTCTGGTGTTGGATGGAGGTCAGCAGAGATCCTCAGGGGCTGGTTGTTCATGAGATCACTCCAGAAGATTCTGTCTGATGGTCCAGCTCCGGGGACCTCACTTCCACCCTGGCCCGGCCAGGGCTCATTGCTCATTCCCCCCTTCCTAGTCCTTTGCACGCCCTGTTGGAAAGCACTGCCCACTTTGAATGCACGTGAAGGCAAGATGGCAGGGTTAGCCAATGGTTAGGTGCGTGCGTTCGACAGCCAGACCATCTGGGTTCCAACCTGGGCTTCCCCACCTGTGAGCTGTGTTTTCCCAGGCACATCACTTAACCTCTCTGGGTCCCAGTTCACTCATTTGCACAATGGTGACAGCAGTAGTGCCCATCGTGGGTGTGTGAGAACATGGAGACAGTGGGTGTAACGTGCCTTCCACGCCAGGACCATTCCAGTGTTCACTGTGTCCTGTTCGCTTTCCTGTGCCTTTTTCGTCCCCAGAAGCCTGATGTCCGGCACAGAGAAGGGCCTTGGTGCGCGAGGGTTCAGCCAATGGCTCTGTGCGTGATCGCAGCCGGCGTTCACTGGCTGTTCTCCCTTGCCGAGCACTGTTCTAAGCGTCCAGCTGCCCCTACTAACTCAGTTCCTCTTCGCACGAATTCGTGAAGGAAAGGTCTATTATTGTTTCCATTTTACAGATGCATAACCAGAGGCGAATTAAGCTGTCCGAGTTTTCCAGTTGGTAGGAGAGTTAGAATTCGAGTGCAGCCAGGCTGTGTGTCCAGCGCCCATGTTCCTAACCACTGCACTGGACTGCCTCTTGAATAAATGAAGGAGGGAGGGAGGGAGGGAAGGAAGGAAGGACGGAGGAAGGGGAATGGGATAAATGAGATCGTTAGGTGGTCAGGCAATCACTGAACTCACAGGTGGATGAAAGAGGGACACTGAGCTCGGAGAGCTGCTGTGAGGATTGGGCACTGGGCCTGGGCCCTGGTGAGTGCTCAGTAAACAGGATGGTGGGGTGATGACGACAATGAAGACAGAATAGCTAAACGAGTAAATACATGAGTGACAGGCACCGGCGGGTTGCCCTTTGGAGGGTCTGACTAGCCCGATCCCTCCAGTAGCCAGGACGTGAGACACACAGAGGCTTGAATTTCCCTCCCCACTCTGCGGTGCAGCCACCTGAGGTCACGCTGCTGATGCTATAGACAGGATTCCATTTCACAACGACCTCCTGGGCACGGCCTCTGCCCTGTAGGGGTCCCGACCTGGCATTTGGCTGTATCAGGGAGATGAGACTTGGCTAGATAACTGAGGCAAAAGTAGGGGGAAAACCCATGTTTTCCAGTTCAACAAGCATTTGAGTGCCTGCTGTGTACCTGGCCCCGTGTGAGGTGTTTTCTGGTATGCTCACCAATGTTCTGTTCACCTTCCCTCTGGTTTCTGGATGCTGGGGCCCTTCTGTAGGACAAAGTCTTGGCGATTAGGAACAGACAGAACCCAATGTGTCTGCCTTTGGAGGAAAAGAGGTCTCTGGATGCACCCGTCAGGTTATGCTGCAGTAACAAGCAGCCCCAAATTTCAGCGCTTTAAAGCAACCCAGCAAATGTTCATCTCTCGCTGGAGCCGCGTGTCCAGTGTGGGCTGGTGAGGGCTGCTTCCTCATCATCCTCACTCAGGGTCCCAGCCTGATGAGGACTCCACCCTATGGAACATCATCGGTCACCTGGGCTGTGGCATTTTAAGACTTCCACCTGGCAGTGACATGTTTCTCTCCTGCTCGCATCTCATTGGTCAGAGGAAGTCACATGGCCATGCCTGGCCATCCAGAGGGTGGGGAGGGCAGTCCTAGGCGTGAACCTCACACAGGATCACGGCACAGATCCATGGGTCGGAGGAGGGGCCTGTGGCTGAGGCTGTGAGCTGGTCCCTTCCTGCTTGTGTTCAGGAGAGAAGCTTTGTGGGGTAGCAGGCCGTGGGGCAGGGGCAGGTAAGGCTGGGGGTGGGGGTGAGGCTCGGCCTATGCTTGGGATCAGGGTTCAGCCTGGGACCAGCTCTGTCTGTGATAAGAGTTGAAGTTCAGTCTGGGGTCAAGGTCAGGACTCAGTTCTTGAGCAGAGCTGGGACTCAGTCTGGGACTATGGTCAGCAGTCAGTGTGTGACCAGTTTGTGGCTGGGGTCAGGGCTCAGGCTGGGGCAGGGATCAGGGTCAGTACTTGGTCTGTAACGGAGATCAAGGCTCAGTCTACCACAGGGGTCAAGACTTGGTCTGAACTAATAATCAGGGCTTCCTCTGGAGCCAGGAAAACGATCTAGCCCTTGCCCAGGGTCCAAATTCCCCTGGGACCCGTCACAACCCACTTCCCACACTGTTCCAAAGCTGGGGCCTCACACCCCAAGACCAAGCTGAGCCCGGATCTCAGCCCCGACGCTCAGACCCAGGACCCCTGCCCCGCCTCCACTTCCCCAGGATGAGTGTCCCAAAGTGGAGATTCCCCTCCCTCCCCTGCGGGCAGCCTTAGGGTCAGCCCGGCGTGGCCCGCGTGGCCTAGAGCACCAGAGCACCCCCATCCCTTCCCGCCCTCCGCGCGTCTCCCTCCGCGCCCCTCCCTCCGCCACCAGCTGCCGGCTCCGTCTGCTTCCTCTCTCTCCCTCTCCCCCTCTCTGCCTTAGAGACAGCTATAAGTCTCCCGTGAAATATATACAGTGTAAATATATAAAAAGCTTGTGCCTGCCTGCTGCTTATGTATTCATGAAATAGTAAATAAATTTTATGGGATAATTTGAAGGCTGCCAGGAAGCCGGGAGATGAGAACGGAGGCCTAATGAGATGGAGCGTCAGGGCGGCACACGCGCAATCGATCTGCCGCCGCCCGGGCCGAGCGGGACGAGCCGTCTCCCGTGGCCCAGGGCCTCGCGGCCGAGACGCTGCGGAGGGGCTTCTGAGGGTCATAAACCACGGGTGGCTGCAGCCGGGGACGCCCGGGCTCGGGGAGGTGGCGATGACGGGCTGACAGCCCCCTTCCGGGAGGCCCGGGGAGCGGAGACATGAATCCTCTCCCCAGCTCTGCCCGAGACGTGCGGGGTGACCCTGAATCGCTCGCGTCCCCTCTGCGCGCTTCCGTTTCTCCCTGAGTATGAAGAGGAGGCCGAGCAAGGAGGTCGCGCTGGGGCTTGCAGCCGCGTCTGCCTCTGCCAGAGCCCCCTGCTCCGCTCTCCCTGCCACTCCTGCAGGGTGCGCTCTCCCTGCCACTCCTGCAGGGTGCAGGGACGTGTTTATTTGACTCCCACTGGGTTACTGTCGCCTCTCCGCTAAGCTTCCCCTCCACTGGGGCAGGGGTCGAGGTCTGTTTCTCTAGGTGTTTGGTATCCCCAGTGCCCAGCACAGAGGAGGTTCTCAATACACAGTTATTGGCAGGATGGGTGATGGAATGAATGAAAGAAAGAAACGTCCAGAACAGATCCAGTCCTGTCTATTGCCTTCAGCTGTAAGCCCCTAGGCCCCAGCCACCACCCCACGCTTGGCCCCCTGCGGCAGTCTCCTTCCTGGATCCCTAACTTCCACCGCGCCCCCTGCGGTGGTTCTCCCCACAGCCACCAGAGGGATCCTGCCAAGCCTCAGAAGTCAGATTAGACCCCTCCTCTGCTCCAACTCCTCTCACTCAGAAACAGCCGAAGCCCTCCCGCGGGCCCTCTGGCTGCCCCCAACCCCTACGCCGCCCCCCCCCCGCCCGACTCCCTCCAGCCCTCACTCCAGTCCCGCCACTGGCTGCCTCAGCTCGGGTCCTGCCTCAGGGCCTTTGCACGGGCTGTTTCCCTCAGCCCGGAACGCTCTTCCCCTGCATGGCCTCCCAGCAAAGCCACTTTTTGCAAGTGTCTGCTACGCTCCTACCCTCTCTCTCTGAGGCCACCCTGACCACCTTACATAAAAGTGTGCCTCAACCTCCTTCTGGCACGCCCTGTCCCCCGCCACCCTCGCCACCGGCACCAATCGCTTCCTCCCTAACAGAATGTATCATCTGCTGTCTGCTTGCTTGCTTGCTTGTTTGTTCATCTCCTGTATTCCCCCGTGGGAGCGTGAGCTTCTCGTCTGCTGTGCTCACTCTTGGGTCCCAGCACCCACGGCGGCGAGCGGCGCACGGCACACAGATACTCAGTGAGTACTGGCTGGGTGAGTGGGTGAATGAACATCTAAGAAACTGTCCAAAGCTGATTTCATGAATTTCTTTACAGAATTATTAGTGTCACCTCCTTTAATCTTCAAAGGGCGCCATGAGGTGGGCACAGGGGGCAGAGGAGTGACCAGGGTGCACTCCGTCTGAAGTTTAAGCTTCCATTGGCCCCCTTTTAAATAAATATCCACTCCTGGGTCTCATTTTTATTCATAATTATAGAAAAAAATTTTTAATAAGATCTACCAAAATTGTACAAGCTCTGGGCCCCTCCATATGTGGATTCACCCGGAAGAGGGCAGGAAGGAGGCGCTCCTATTCTGTGCAGCCTGAAGGGGGCTGCGGGCCCCAGGGAAGGCTACCCCCTTTGCCCCAGGACGCACAGCCTGCGAGAGGCAGGGTGGGGACTTGAACCCAGAGCCCTCGGCCCTAGCCACCGCCACTTTGGGCAGCCTCCCCGTGGAAAAGGAAAGTTCCCATCGTATCCGGCCCCTCGATCACATGTCCCCCGAAGGCAGGGCCAGTGGCCACAGGACGCTTGGTGGGATCAGCCGGACGGGCCGCGCAGGTGGAAGGTGTGGGCGGCCCAGACAGGAAGCGGGCAGGCACAGCCTGCAGGTCTGAGAAAGGCAAGGTTGATGCTGCAGAGGAAAGTGTGGTAGGAGGTTCTACCCTCTTGGAATGTTCCAGCCACCAGCTCACCGTTTTTCTTTCCCACAAGATGCTTTAAGCACAGGGAATGACTTCTGAATGAATGAAGGCGTTTGGGATGGATTGAGGATGGTGTCCACACGCCTATGGCTACAACCCCGCTCCGAGCCCCCGACACAGCCCCCTCCTAACTCCCTTGCCCCCTGCTTCTGCCCCTGCCACACTCTCCACTCTACGGCGTGGGGTCCGCCATGGAATTCCTCCGCTCAGGGTCCTCCAACGGCCTCCCACCTCAGCCGGAAAATGTCTACCAGCATGGTTCCCCCGGGCCCCCCCCCCACCCCTCCTTACCTCTCCGGCGTCGTCGCCCACTAGTTTTCCGCTCACTCCAACAACGCAAGCCCCCTTGCTACCCTTCCCGTTTTCCAAATCAGTTCTGACCTCAGGGCCTTTGCACGGCTCTTCCACACTCCTGGTACACTGCTCCTTGCCCAGATGACCGCACGGCCTGCTCCTCCAGCGCGTGTTAATACACGATGTCGCCACCGCCCACCCGGCTCTCCCACCCTGTCCCAATGTGTCTCTGTCCTCGGCATTTACAACCGTCAGACACTCGACACATTTTGCTCATCTTGCTCCTTACCTTCTTCCTCCCCAGAGGGTCGGCTCCACGAAGGCAGGGACTTCCGTCTGCCGTGTTCACCCCTGTGTCCCAGCACCTGGATGCTGGCATCAGACACCGGGGGGCCCTGTTGAGAGCTGCTGGCACCGTCCTGCCTGTGACGAACACCTCGACTCTGAGCAGAGACATGAGGGTTCCAGGAGTCACTTTCAGAGCATCCGGAGCTGAGCGTTTCCGCGAATGAGGCCCGGGGACGGGAGTGTGCCCTGTGGCTCAGGGGGCAGGACACAGAGCAGGGGCGCGAAGAGTGACCCGCATTGCACACGACACCGCCGGTCAGCCCCGCACCCGGCCTTTCTGCACCGGCCTCCTTGGTGAAGGAGAGAGGCCTTTTCTTCTTTTCCTTTCCTCCAAAGCCAATCTTTATATTGATTTCTCCTTTCCACCTCCAGCTGCAGTCAATGGGCATTGGGAGGGGCTGAGCGTGTCGGTTTTGCTGAACAGCCCCAGGCTGTGAGGGGCCGGCGCAGCCTCTGTCGGCCACATCTGGCTGCAGGGACCCTGCCTCCCCGGCATGGGCACCCTGGGGCCCTGGACAGAAACACACCAGCACCCACTTGGGGGTAGGCTGGGTCAGTCACGGATGCCCTAAGCATTGTCCGGGCACTTTGTGTGTGCTGGCCCCATTCCTAAAGTTGGTCACTGGGTGATTCATTCTGCTGATATTTAATGAGCATCTATTATGTTCTAGGCACAGCTGGATCCAGGAGCCCAGTACCTGCCATCCGGAATCTGTCTCTCTCCACCTTTTGGCTATGCTTTGCTCGGTGTCGGCCTTATTCTCAGGCAGGCTCTAGTTACCCAGTGGCAAGAATAGCCACCAGAAGCCCCGGGTTGAATGCAACCCAAGGTAAAGAGACTGCTTCCTTACCTGCAAAAGCACCAGTCATTGGCCCTCATAGGTTATGTGCACATCCTTTAACCAGTCATCACAGGCAGGGGGCGGGGGGGTGGGGGCAGAGGAGGGTATAAAGGGTTCTGATTGGTCAGGACTGGTTTTGTGCCCACCCCTGAAGCTGAGAGTTGAGGGGTCGCTTTGCCTAAGCCATGGGAGCTGAGAGAAGGGGAAGGAGGTTCCCCCAAAGGAAGATGAGCCGGAAACCATCAGAGGAGAGGGAGTGGTGGGCTCCAGGCCACCCCTGGCCAATGGAGGGGCTGCAAGGACAGCGTGATTGGCTCCACTTCGCTTTTTGCAATGGCTGATCTTCCTGAATGAGAACCCAGGCGCTCACCAAAAACGGTCAAGGGTGAGAACATCTGGGGCTCACAGTTGTTTGCGAGCGAAGTGTGGGCCGTAAACATAAAGCTTCTCAGTGTCTGCGCTCAGCCATCAGCCCAAGGCCATCTGGGCCCCTGCCAAGTCTGAACCCGTGGAAATGGCACACAAACAATAGCGAGGAGATGCTTAGCGGGGAAGGATGCTATGCATCCTCAAAACTAACAGCGTCAGCCCAGCCAAGGGGGGTCTCAGAGGTCTTTGGACCCATTGCCCCGCCTCCACGTGTGGCCGGAGACAACCCCTAAGTCACATGAGTCCATCATGAACCTGTGGCTCCGAACCTCAGAAGGTGTTGCCCTAACCCAGCTGGGATTTCAACAACGAAACCCGCTTCTTCCACTTGCTGTAAAAATGCCGCAGAGAACACTTCTCGGCTTTACCCCGAGGAAGCTTGTTGCTGTTTGTAGAATTCTTTCCTCTTTGTCAATAACGCGTGCCTTCTGCTGGTTGCCTGGGAGCTCAGAGCCTAAAGTTTACACTCAATCAAGTGTCTCCATGGGTCTGGACACCTGGGTGGTCCTTGTAACCTTGGTTCTGATTCTGCTTCGTTTTATTATCCTTGTTGTCATGTTGTAAATGTCCTTAAACTCCTTTTGGAAAGAGGCGGGGTGTGTGAATTCACTCTCTAAGCACAAGCAAGACAGCAGAGCACAGGAGAGGTGAGGTGCCCTGGGGTGAGAGACTCGGCGGGGAAGCCACAGAAAGACGAGTCCGGCACAGCTTTGTAGTCGGCAGCTGTGGGTTGAAAGTCAAGAGAAGGGGGTTTGACCCCCGACTCCTCAATCTGTGCAGGCTTGAGCAAATTGCTTCCCCACCTCTCTGAGCCTCTATTCTGTTGTCTTTACAGTGGCGTCGAAAACATCACTGGGGCATCTGGGCAAAGGCAAGTTAAAATAGCAGTGAGATCCCACTGCATGCCCACTAGAATGATTCAAATCAAAGGTCGACATCATCAAATGCTGGCAAGTAGGTGGAGCAGCCTGAGCAACACGCCAGTTAGAGCACGGACCATTTGGTGCACAGCGATGAGCAATTCTGTTGCCAGCAGCACTGGGGGTTACAACCAGTTTGCAAATACGTGTGCCAGTTTCTTGTAAAACGAAGCCCAACCTCATTATGTGACCCAACAGTTCCACTCCCAGGTATTTATCCCAGGCAAATAAAGACATGCCCATGCCTTGGCTGGGCAGCTCCGTTGGTTAGAGCATCACCCCAGTGTGCCAAGATTGCGAGTTCGATCCCTGGGCAGGGCAGATATAAGAAGTAACCGATGGATGCATAAATAAGTGAAACAATCATCAACGTTTGTTTCTCTCTCTCTTTCTCTCTCAGGAATCACTCTCTCAAACCAAAAATAAAATTTTTGAAGAAGCAAAAACTAAAAAAAAAAATGAAAAAAATGCCCACGACAATTTTGTATAAAATGTTCATAGCAGCCTTATCTGTAATAGCCCTCAAATGGAAACAACACAGATGTTCACCAACAGGTTACAGACAAATACATTGTGAACGGCCCCTGCGGTGGAACACCACACAGCAGCGAAAGCAGCAAACTGCTGATACACAGGGCAACGTGGATGTCTCCAGAACTCTTACACAAGAGTTCGGACTACACGATTCTGCTGATGTGAAGTTTTACCGTAGCCAGACCAATCCATGGTAGGGGAAAAAAAACGGAACAATTGTTGCATCTAGGAGCTGGGGATTCACTGGGACAGGGAATCAGGGCATTTTCTGGGGAGATGGAAACACTCTGTATCATTATAGGGGCTCGGGCAGCTTGAGTGTAAGTATCTATCAAAACTCAGCGGATGGACCCTGGCCGGGTGGCTCAGTTGGTCGGAGTGTCAGCCCATACACCAAAAATTTGCAAGTTCAATCCCTGGTCAGGGCACGTACCTAGATTGCAGGTTTGACTCCCTGTCGGGGTGCGTATGGGGGGCAGTTGATTGATGTTTCTCTCTCTCTCTATCCCCCTCCCTCCCTCCCTCCCTCCCTCCTTCCCTCTCTGTCTCTCTAAAATCAATGAACATATCCTCTGAAGAGGATTAAATTTTTTTTAAGATTTTATTTATTTATTTTTAGAGAGGGAAGGGAGGGAGAAAGAGAGAGAGAGAGAGAGAAACATCAGTGTGCGGTTGCTGGGGGCCGTGGCCTGCAACCCACGGATGTGGCCCAACTGGGAATCGAACCTGCGACACTTTGGTTCATAGCCCGTGCTCAATCCACTGAGCCACACCAGCCAGGGCTAGGATCAATTTTTGTCTTAAGCTCAGCAAATAGCACACTGAAAATTAGTGTTCTTCATTATAACTTCATCATAAATTTGTAAATTTTATATTTTTTTAAAGAAAGGTACCCTAATCAAATATGCATTCCAATTAATTATCGGCACACTGAAGTATGTGTGGGGGGGGGGGGCGGCGGTATAAACATCTACACGTCTCCTTGAACTGCATAAAAAACACCGAGGCGGCCTGACGGGTGGAGAGCGGGACGGGTGAATGAGGCCGTCTATGATGAGGCAAGATGACGACAGGGTGCAGGTGGTGACTGTACGGATGGTCGCTGAACAAGTCACCTGCCGTTTGAAGTGTTTCATCACGGAACGTGGAGGGCAAAGGCGGGAACGAGACCTGCTTCTCAGGTCGACCTGAGGACCGGGCAGGGTGGCGTCTGCAGGGTGACCCGTCCAGAGAAGAGACTGGACACATGCTAGTGATGGCATGGAGCACGGGACGTGTTTGGAAAGGAGAGTGAGGTGCTCAAGGCGCTCAAGACCCAAGTCGACAAATCTTTCCTGCTCTATGGTGATTTCTTGTCTGTTGGAAGGGCTAATACCGGCACGGGCTCCAAAGTTCCAAAGCTACGGAAGTGTAGAAAGAATGAAACCTCTCCCTATGTCCTTGGTCCCCCAGCCACCCAATCTGGTCCCCAGAAACATCCGGTGATACCAGTGTTTCATACTTCTTTTCAGGGACAGTCTGTACTACACACCTAACTGTGTACGTATTGTTTTCTTTCTGCCATAGCAACATGCTAGACACCCCTCTAGCATTTTCACACCGTCGATCCTGGCAATTCTTCCATGTCAATGCACTCCGATTCTTTTACATGCCTGCATAGTATTCCACTGGACGAGGAGACCGCCGTGGGTTTGCTCAATCCTGTGTCGCTGGACATGGAGGTGGTTCCCATTGTTCGTTCAGCCTTCCGCTGGAATGGTGCCGTTGTCCTGAAACTCTGCAGAGCCGATCCCCGCCCCTCTCGACGAGGGAGCCCGAGATCAGGGTGCTTCTCCGATCAAACCCCACGGCGCCTCGTTAAGTCCTTGGGTTTCTCCACTCCGGCTTTTATTCAATTATCCCAATTTGTCCTTTCAAATAGATGTCTTTTCTTAAGTAGTGATTTACCACAATTAAGCCCCCCAAAATTAAATTAAATGAATTACATCTCCTAGGCGGGGTGTCCGTGGGAGCCCAGGCCAGGCACGGTAATGGTCCAGACGCTATTAAAAGCGAAGGCAGTGGGGGGTGTGCCGGGTGAGGAGGGAGAATTCACGGCTCCGCTGATACGCCATGATAAATAATTATGAGTTATTAATTTTAAATTACATCTTTAATGCGTTGCATGATTTTAATTCCCCCTACAGTATTAATATCGGACTGGCTTTGATTAATTTAAAGCAGAACAGAAAGGTGCCAATTAAGGGAACTCGCGGGGAACTTGGAGGTGTTTATATCTGTCTCTTGATAGCCCCGAGGTGGGGGGCAAGGTCATCGCTCAAGGGAAGCCGCTGATTATCCACAGGAACTCAGGGTGGGATGTGTCAGGGAGAGTGGAAGACGGATGTTAACTCTTTTTGTGTCTTTGAGAGCCAGGGAGGAGAGAGACTCGGGCGGCGCGGCGGAGGGGCTGAGGGAGGGCTTTTCCTGGGCGGAGGGCGGGTCCCCGGGAGGCTTCAGGGAGGGCACCGGCTCTCCACGCCCCTCGGGCCCCGGGGCGGTGAGCTCCCTAGGCGTCTGAGGACCTCGGCGCTTGGGAAAGGGGGTGACACGCAGCCAGCAGGGAGCCATCCATCCAAGGGTGTCCCAACTCGCTGAACAGTCATAGGGCCATGCTTGGGGCATCAGCCCACTATTAGAATATGCCCCCACCAAGGGGACGCTTCGGGGTGGCAGATGGACAAACATTTTATTTTACTTAGTAGCTGAGTGTTCGCTTTCACATATGCTATAGAAAGGAAAACATTCACGATTCCACAGACAGCATTGCTTACGTTGAGGCCGAATTCAAACTTTTTTTTTAAAGATTTTATTTATTTATTTTTAGAGAGGGAAGGGAGGGAGAAAGAGAGAGAGAGAGAGAGAAACATCAATGTGCAGTTGCTGGGGGCTGTGGCCTGCAACCCCGGCATGTACCCTGACTGGGAATTGAACCTGCGACACTTTGGTTCGCAGCCTGTGCTCAATCCACTGAGCTATGCCAGCCAGGTTAAACATTTTTTTTTAAAGAGCCATTCAAAACAAAATGTTGAGTAATTGTTGTATTCGGCATTCAGCCACTGCAAAAAAAAAAAAAAGATGATAATTATTATGATGGTGATGCAGAAGTCACCAAGTTAGCCTTATCATATTAATGTCATCACAGCCACGTGTGACCGCCTGCCCTCGGCTGGGGAAAGGAGATAGCTTTCAATGAATACGAACCCATTGATCAAAGTTTTTCTAAGTAGCCGAGTGGTTAGCAGACAACACAGGGTGTAGCAGCCCACTGTTAGGAGAGGGTACCAGTGAGGATGGCTTTTTTTTAAAGGATTTTTTTAAAAGATTTTATTTACTTATTTTTAGAGGGGGAAGGGAGGGAGAAAGAGAGAGAGAGAGAGAGAGAGAGAGAGAGAGAAATATCAATGTGCGGTTGCTGGGGGCCGTGGCCTGCAACCCAGGTATGTGCCCTGACTGGGAATCGAACTTGCGATGGATGCTTTGGTTCACAGCCCGCGCTCAATCCACTGAGCTATGCCAGCCAGGGCTGAGGATGGCTTTTTTGCAGACTACAAAATGGGGAAACATTTTCCTGTCTCACTTAGAGCTAAATGTTTAGCGCACGCTAGCCCATCAAACTGAGTTTCACGGCTAGTATCACTCAGGTCAAGGTTAAATTTGGGTTTAAAAAAAAACTGAGTGATTCTCAATGAAATAGGAAATAAAGCATGGTTCTAAGCGGTATAAGGCAAATAATAATAATTATAATGGTCATAGACGAGGAACCGAGGTTGGTGAATATCATATTCATGCCGCTACAGCCGCCGATGACAGAAATCCGAGTCGAGGCTCTAAATTAATGACCCCAGATGAGAGTGAGCGGAAAAAGAAGTCCCCGCCAGCCACAGTGTGGATTTATCACCTCTCCTTTTCCGTGACAGATCGGCCTGGATAGCGCCAAAGCACCTTCCCGTTTGGTGCTTTGGACTCTTAAAATACTTCCGGAGGTGCGCCCTGCTGGGAAAAGCACCTGACCCGTGGCCAGGGCCCAGTACTGCGGGCGGGAGAGGGAGCACCCGGGAAGAGGAGGAGGAAGAGCGAATAGCGGGTGCTTGTCACCTCCAGTACGATTAGTCCGTGCCAAGTTCACTTTCAAGCGCTTGGCATGGATCATCCCACTGAACGCTCGCCACCACCCCAGAGGCCGCATCCTCACTGACCCTGACGCACCAATGAGGACGCAGGGCTCAGAGAGGTGAAGCACCTGGCTGGAGGTCATCCAGCTTTTAGGCACCAGAGCCAGGTATCGCCGCCATCCACCCTTTGTTGTCTCAGAGCCTGAGGCACAGAGAGGTTAAGCAACTGGCCCAAGGTCACACAGGCATCCAATGACTGAAAGCCAGGCAGTCTCGACCCAGAGCTTCAGCTCGGGGACGCTGAACTAGACGGCCTGCCAGAAGAGCTACACGGCACCACGCAGCCCTGGCCAGGGAGCCTAGATGGTTAGTGTCGTCCTGAGACACCAAGGATGTAGGTTTGATCCCCGGTCAGGGCACTTACAAGGATCAACCGGTGAATGCATAAATAAGTGGAACAACAAATCAATCTCTCCTCTCTCTCTCTCTCTCTCTCAAATCAATAAATAGAAATTTTCAAAAAGAGAGATATACAACTCCGAGATGGGAAAAACTGAGGCTTAGCCTGTGTCAGCCCTAAGGTTCCTAACTCAGAGTAGGATCGACCTCAGGTATTGGGACCCCCTGTTCTGTGTGCCTGACTTCGAGACGACCATGTCTGTGTGGCCCCATCACACTGAAGAAGCAGCTCTTCACCGGTGGAATCTTGCCAAGCACATAGTAGGTGCTCAGCTCATGGCCTCCTGCTTCTCCCAGGCTTGGTACCTTGGCCAGCTGGCCCCCCATAAGCGCCCCCCAGTGCCTCCCCGGCTCCGGGGGCCTGTGGAAGCTCCCCAGAAGCCCCGGGCCCAGGCCGCCCAGCAGAGCCGCAGAAGCGAGACAATCGCATTAGGTCCCCGGGGTGGATTTGGCAGCCTCATCAGGCCCTTGAAAGGCAAGGATTGGCCGGCGGACAGCAGGAGCGGCCAGAGCCGGTTCCTGTTCAAAGCTCCTTCCTCCAGCCGCATTAACGACGGATTATAAGTCAGGGGGTTAGAGAAGGGCCAGCGAAGCCAGCCCCCTGCCCAGATGTGCAGGTGGGGACTCCTGGTCACGGGACAGCCGGGGTCCGGCAACCACCACCCCCACAAAGGTGACGACACCTGGTGCCAGGTGCCAGGGTTCTGCTCAGTGCGTCCTGCCAGCATCTCATTTCAACTCTCGCCATCCCCGGATGAGGAAACAGAGACACAGAGAGACCAGCTAACTCTCCCGGGGCAACCCAGCAAGTTCAAGGCTAGGCTCGCGTTCCAACTCAGGTCTGGCTCATGTCTTGCTTTCCACTAGCCTGTCCCCCAACGGTAATGAGCTCATTACTTGTAGGACTAGTTAAGTGCCTCCCTTCCTGATGCTTTGCAAGATCAAGGCCAAGGTCCATGTCTGTTTCACGGCCACGATGTCTCCAGAAGTCCAGCAGAGTGCCTGGCATCGAGAGGGTGCCCAAGGCCTGTTTGTTGAGTAAATTTTGGAAAAGAGGGAAGGAGGCAGGGAAGAACACTTCCCCCAGGGTCCCCCAGAATGCTCTTGGTTTTGCCGTCCACGCTGGAGGAAAGGGTAGCCCGGGGGCAGGGCAGGCGCTGCAAAGGCGCAGAGGCAAGAAGTATGGGCGCACACGGGGGCTTCACACTGCGGGGGGTGTGGTTGCTGAGGCCCCGACCCGGAGAGCAGAGACCCCGAGCTCAAGGCCCCACCCTGTGCCTGACTGGCCAGGTGACCTGAGACAAGCCAGTTTATTTTTCAGAGGTGGGCCTCAGTTTCCCCCATTTCCCTGCCCCCCAGGGCTGTTCCGAGGACGAAGTGGGGAAATGTGCTGTTCACACGTGTGTGCTGATCCGAGGAGAGCACGAGGCTCTGCCTGCGGACGCAGATGCAGCGAGAGAGGGACGGGCTGCTCCCGCCTGGAGACAAGGAGCCGCTGGGGGGCCGTGCGGCCGCATCTGACTTCTGCAGCTGGCCTGCTACGTGACCCGAGCACCTGGCTGCTTCCCTCCGGGGCCCAGGCCCCAGTCTGCAGTTTGGGGATAATGACGGAGCACTGACCTGACGGGGCACAATGATGACCGAGCGAGACGGGGCTGGCAGCGCGCATGCTTGGTGCGGTGCCTACCGTGGTCCGCCCCAGCTGCACAGTAGCTGCGCCCTGTGACGCTATTACGTTCTAGAAAAATCGGCTTCACAGCCAGGCCAGGGACTGTGGACGGAGTCCTGGAGGAGGTGCGGTTTGGAGAAACAGTCTGTTTGATCTTGGAAGCATGGCTTAAATAGAAGCATCAAAGTCAGGACGGAAAAGGACACATTTGCGGGGAGCAGCAGAACCCCTATGTTTCAGCGGACCCTACGGAGCAGCAAATATCAACTGGAACTTTAAGTTCCAATGTTTTCCTCTTGGAAGAGGCAAGGCATGGTCAGGTGTAGCAGCTATCAACAGCCGCGGTCATGCTGCGGAACAAACGATCCCCAAACCTCCTCGGTGGTGGCCAATGGCCGGACAGCTCTGCTGATCTTGACCGGGCTCGTTCCCACGCCGAGTGGCTGCCGGCTGATCGGCAAGGGCGGGCCGACTCGGCTCTGCTCCACGTGGCTCTCCCCCTCCAGCAGCTCGGCCGGGGCCTGCCCTTACAGCTACGCAGAAGGGCAAGATCAGAGCATGCTCAGTCGTGCGACCGATGTTCAGACCCCCGTTCATGTCGTGTTTGCTCACACCGCACCAGGCAAAGCAGGTGACGTTGGGTGCACTCAGAGTCAGAGAGGTGAGAACTGCACAGTCACACAGAAGAGGTGTGAATGGGGCACACGCGGTGGGGGCCGGCGTTCCGATCCGCCGCATCACCCGAGCTTCCACTTTCAGCCGGCGTGAAAGGTGCGGTGAAAATCTCCCCTCCACTTCCGACTCCTGGCAACCACGGGTGCGGGTCTCTTCTGTATCCACCCGCAGATAGTCTACGATGTTACATGCGTATAGTTGTTACGCCTTGTTGTCCCCAGCTCAGTCTTCGCTATCCTTTTCAGTTCAGTACCTGCCAATAGGACAGAGGCTGTGCTGTCGTGCTATTGGAGTTCAAGTTCCTGCTCTACCACCTGCTGGCAGTGTGACCTTGAACGCGTCATCTCCACTCCCTGAGCCTCACTTTCCTCATCTCTGAAATGGGAATGCAGCGTGTCCCTTGCGGGGGCGACTAGGAAGCTTAAAGGACATCATGCAGGCAGAGTGGACACTCTAAATAAATGTGAGGCTGTCGTTATTGTCATTGTGATGGTCATTGTCAACTCACGACCATGCCGTTTGCTGCACAGGTTTCAAGACGTGTGGGTTCCCCATGGGAAAGGGCTCTCCTGCCACGTCTGGGCCCAGGAGCCAGCTGACCGCCTGCCAGGAAGGATTGCTGTTTAACAAGCTCTGGTGATCTTTGCTGCCATCGAGACTCCCTGGCGGAAGCAGCTTCCCCTCCGGGGGCGTGCCGCCCCTTACGCTCCACCTCTGCCGGAGCTGTGACTATCTGAGCACCTGGCCCGCAAATCAGTGCGCCCTGCCTGCCTGAGCTCGAGTGCTGGGTGCAGCCCCGGCCCAGGAAGGCTCTTGCGCACTTCCTGTCCCTCCAGAAAGCCCCGCCGCTGCAGCACCAGGACTGCGTGCTCACTCAGGCCCTTTGGTCGGCCAGTCTGTTTGGAACACCCTGCTGTAGGCCAGGCCCTGTCCTAGGCCCAACAGCAACTGTCCGTGACCTCTGACTGCCGCTTCTGTCCCTGCAAGACAATGTTAGGGTTTCCTGAGAAGAAGGTGGAACTGCTTAGCCAAAACATGCCTGGGCTGAGCTGGTCTGAGCAGAACCCCTGCCAAGGGAGGGGCAGGCACGTGGGAGGGCCGGGGCTGGATGGAGCCCGGGGCACCAAGCCCTCCTCCGGCGGGGACGCACAACCCGCCCTTTGGGGTGAGGGTCCTGGACAGTCAGGGATACAGAGGTGGCTGGTGGAGGGTGGGGCACAAGGACAGACGGAGTGAACTTGAGAAGGCTGATCTGCCCACAAGGCAGGGCCGTGGGGGCCCTGACAGGCCAGGGTCTCAGGGGCCGAGTCACCCAGTCCCAAGCCAGACAGGGCCAGCCTCACCCTCCACTTCAGGGGCACTTGGCATTCCAGGGGTAACAGGGGACACTGAGACCTGTCCTCCTTCTGGCTCAGGCGGCTGCCGCCGAGCTGGCCCGGCCGAGCCAAGGACGTCTGCAATCACACAAGAACGCCCCGGACGCTGCCGGGGGCTGCCGGCTTTAAAGGTCACGTCCAGACAGGAGAGCTCTCCACCGCAGATGCGGACGCTCTGCACTTGAAGAGCAATGCCAGAGCCCCGTCTGCGGATGCCTGCCTCTCTCCCCACAGGTCGGCGCCCCCGAACCCCACTTCCCAGACAAGCAACCCAATCCTGGCTTGCTCTGTGGACGGGCAGATTATTTCCTTTTATCATCTGCCAATCGGCTCTTCCTCCTCTCGCACCACCGGTGTATAATAAGGGGAACGCCAATCGATTCATTCATATATAAATGAAAGAGCACCTACTATGCGCGGGGCTCTGTGGGATGCCTCGGCATGCTGCAAGGCGGGCAGGTCCCTGAGTTTAATTGGGGGTGGAGGGAGATGGACCATAAACAGGTAACTGCCCAGTCAGAGTGTGTCTGGCAGCTGATAACAGGATTAACCCTGCAGAGAGAGGCAGGACACTTAATTAATTTGGGGGGCAAGAGCTGGGAAAGGAAGATGGGTTCTTAAAGGGACAGGCCAGAGTGTTGCACTGCCCCCCCACCACCACGACCCTTCAGGACTCAGCCAAGGGCACACAAGCTCTCGATGAATAAAAGCTGACTCAGCAGCTACTACGTGCCCAGCACTCTGCCCGGCGCTGGGGTGCAGGGATGCTCAGGACAGAGCCCCCTGCCCGTGCGGAGCTGGCTCTCCTGGCGGAGAGGTGGGTGAACGGATGCCACACGGGTGCACAGACTGCAGTGTATTACGAGTAACAGCTGCTGACACGCGCTAAGACTCAGCCAGTGTCAGGCGGTGTTCGGTGAGAGCAAGCAGCAGGATGAAGAGCAAGGAGCATCTAAACGAAATGGGCAAGTTCAACGTGTCAGGGGGATGGAGGCTGGGGGGCGGGGCATGAGACTCGGTCATCTGCTCCGGAAAATGACCCAGAATAACACTCCAAGTTCAATTCTACTCAGTTCTCCTCTTCCAGCCTGTTTCTGTGCACGGGGAGAAAGAGAGTGGGTGCTTTCTCTCAGCAGGGCGGGAGCAGGTGCGGGTTGGGTAAAGACGCCGCCCCTTTCCAGCTCTAGGTGTTCCTTATGCCTAGGGACACCTCCTGGCCCTCGCCCCACGTCTGCCCATAGAAATAAAAGCTTGTCCGAAGATCTTCGGGGTAGGACTTCCAAGCTTTTAGACTTGATCTGCCTTCCACTCCTGTCTTGCCAAGGCGTCAGTACCGGAGTCCCTCTTGGGCTTTACCTCTTAGGATCTAGTTCTGAGACCCTTTCTGTTGCAAACGGCTGGAATACAACCCAAACTCTTGTAAATATTTTTTTTTAAAGAAACTGAAAAGCCAGAGGAAGCCGGGTGACCCAGAGGGCTGCATCCAGGCCTCAGATATTGTCGAGAACCCACCTCTTCCCACCTCAGCAGACTTCTGTCTCAGGCAGGCTCACCCAAGGGGGTGCCCAGCGCGTCCTGATTCGGGTCCTCTTCTGTCCTTCCAGCAAGCCCATCCAAGTTCAGGGACTGCATCCCATTGGCCTGGCTTATGTCATGTGGTTATCCCCGAGCCAATCAACGATCTGGGGATGGAATGCTCTGATTGGTCAAACCTGGGCTGCATGACCAATCTTAGACTGTGGATGTGTGAGCCCAGGGACCAGGGAGAGCTCCCGAAGAGAAGGTCGAGGTGCTGTTTCTTCAGGAAGAGACAGTGTTGCTGGGCACAGGCGAACGAGTGGAGGTGACGGTCCGCACGGCAGTGGGTCGGAGGGCCCTGCGGCCCACGATCTCACCCTTCGGTTGGAGTGAAAAATGCCCAGGAAACCACTGAGGGTGGGGCGGGAGGAAATGGGAAGGAAGGGTACAGGTGAAGATGTATGGTTAAGACTATACATCAGCAATAAGATCGTTCATAAGTAGCACTCAGGCGGGGCCACGATCGGTGCTGCCCAGTGGAAAGAGGGGAGCCACACGGTGACTCTAAAATTTCCACTGGACACATTGGGGAGGAAAAGTAAAAAGCAACAGGTGAAATTACTTTGCAAAACATATTTTATTCAACCCAATGTATGTAAGATATTATTTCAACATGGTATCAGTATAAAACGCACCAACTAGATAGTTTGAATTTTGTGTGTGTGTGACGTCTTTGAGACTCGGCGTGTACGTTGCATTGAACACACATCTCAGTTTGGACACGCCGCAGTTCCAGCGCCCCGTGAGGGGACCGGCCACCGCCCCGGGCAGCCCAGCTCGAGGCCCTGGCTCCCCGAAGTGTGGTCCGCGGACCTGGGCGGAAGTGCGGTCTCAGGCTCCGCCCCAGGCTTCCGCATCTGAGTCTGCACTTAACCCCACGTACCCTCGGCGACTGGCTCCCGTGCACGTTCCGTCTGAGACAGGCTGGGCCAAACCGACGCCATCCAAAAGAACTTTCCACGGGGACAGAAACGTTCTGCATCTGTGCTCTTCAACGTGGCAGCCCCCAGCCACGGAGCCACGGAGCCACGGAGCCACGGGGGGCTAGCCTGAAACACAGCCACAGCTGTGAGAGAAGAGAAGGAATTTTTTCACTTTACTTCATTTTCATTTTAAAAGCCACAATGGATAAATAAATCAGGAGCCACAATGACTACTTATTGGGCAGCACAGGCTTGCGTCCATGTAAATGCTCCAAAATCTTAGCTATTCCTGTTATCCCCCTGTTACTCGTCCAAGGAGCGAGAGGGAAGAAAACGCACAGGTGTTCCGCCGCACAGGCTTGCCGTCCACCCTGGGGTAGGTGCGGAGTTATCCTTATGGCTCAGATTTACAACGTGAGCTCGGGTCCCTTGTGCGAGGTCACGTAGTAACTAATAGTGGTGCCATCATTGATCAAGTCTGCCTACATGTTAGGGACTCTATACCCTTGGCTTTAATCTCCATGACTACCCCGTATGTAGGTGCTAGTACACTTGCCATTTTACAAACAGGAAGGTTGAGAAGGCTCAGAGAGGTCAGGCGACCTGTCCAGAGTCACACAGCCTCGGAGGGGCAGAGTCGAGGTGTGGCCCCCCGCCTGTCTATCTCCCCAGCAGTTTCTCCAGGGCTGTGTGAGTGAGGGACCCCGAGCAGGGCTGGGCCACGGCCATACTCTAGGGCCATGCTGACTGGGGTACATGGGGAAGATGCTCAGCCTGGAAGAGCTGCTCAGAAGTGGGGTGGGGGGGGGGCCATCATGACGACCTTGAAGGTGCCTGACAGCGCTCGGCGGGGCAGTGGCAGACACCAGGCAGACACTGCAGCCCGCACGAGCCTCCACGTGCCATCTGGAGAGGTGCTGGTCAGCCCCCAGCTGCGGGCAGGGGCACCAGGAGCTCCGACTGCGTCTCGAGTAACTCCCGCCCGTTAGGTCCCAGGAGCCGGCCTTCCACCTCGGTCTCCGCGGTTTCCTTGTATTTAATGCCTCACTCCATTTCCGAGCGAGCGTGGGTGCTGTGCACTTGTTTGTCTAGCGACAGAAGGCAGCCTCCCAGGGCAAGGCGCGCCCGCCCTCCCCGGCCCCCCGCCACGCTCACACACCCGGCCTGATGCTGCGTGACAGGCACAGGCAGGCGATGAGAAAGCAGGCTGAGAGCATCCGGAACCGGCAGCCCCTCCGGCCCTCAGCTTCCCTGAAAGGGCTCGTCGCTGAGCCCCGTGACCCAGACCAGACTCCAAAGTCCAGGGTCACTCCACGTCCACAGGGCAATGCCCGCCCCTCCCACCCTCTGAACTGGGAACTCACAGAGGATGGGGCCCAAGCTCCCACAGATGGAGAAATAATAATGACGGTGACAGTGGAATTAACAAGTCCACTCGCGGGCATTCGCTGTATACCACACGCTTAACGCACGCCCACCTAAATCCACACGGGGGGTCTGTAAAGCAGGTCCTGCTGTGACCCTTGTTCTGCAGAGACGCCGCTGAGTCTCAGAAAGGTAACTCAGCCAAGGTCACGCTGCAAGGACGTGGTAGAGCCGGGATTTGAGGTCAGGCCGGCCCAGAAAACAAGAGGCCAGTGAGATCCGTGATGGAGAGGGGAACGTGGGGCTTTGGGAGTTGGAACTCCAGTTCTGCGGTGTCCTCGCTGTGTGACCTTGGGGATGTCACTGGCTTGACCTTCTGATCCTCAGTTTCCTCATCTGTACCGTGGGGACGATCGGGCCAACTTTGCAGGAAGAGGGTGAGAGTTAAATGAGACGGGACAGCTGATGTTCAGGAAGGAACCAGTGGAGGAAGGAATGTACATTACCGTGGAGCACAGTGCTGGTATACAGTAGGCATTTAATAATGAAGCCCACACCTTAGAAAAAGTCCTTTTTTCCCTGTTAAGCTTCTGGGACCCACCGCCTGGGAGTGGCAAGGTCCTGTTCCCAGGCGGAACTAAGCGTTTTGCTTACATCATCTCTTTTAATCCTAACCACAGTCCTCTGAGTGCAGAGCTGGAAACTGAGGTTCCAGAGAGTTCGGTGGTCTGCCGGTGGGAGGGGCCTCAAAGGTACTAGGCATGAGTTGAGACCACAGTCAGGCTCCTGTGGGGTCACAGTGCAAGCCAACGGCCCGCAGCAGACCAGGGCCCAGGCCTCCAGCCACCGCTGTCCCCGGACGAGCGTCGTGGGAGGCGACTCTGGGTGCCTGAGCTGTCTGCCCCTCACAGATGGAGAACCGGAGGGGAGCCGGCGCAGACTGTCTCGCTCTCCAGCACTCACACACAGCTGCCACCGCTGCTGCCGCTGCTGCTGCTGCTGCAACGTCCTTGCCCAACTGCTGGGGACAGGCATCGCCATGGCAACCGCCAAAGGCCAGCTGGCCTCAGGTGCGAGGAGGGGCCGCAGCCACCTTGAGCCCTGGCCCTGGTGACCCTCTGACCACTCCTGGTGATGCATCCAGCCTGGCAGCCGCTGGAAGCCACCAACTCTGACAGCTGGGTAGAAGGAGAGCCCCCCCAAACAGACTCCACCGACCACGCCCCAGCCCCTGCATCCAGAGTCCTCCCCTGCCCCCAAGACGCTGCTGCCCGGAGGGTCTGAGGTCCCCACCCGCCCAGAGAAGGTCTGGAGACCCCAGCTCTGTGGGCGGGGGCAGCTCAGCAGTCACAGCTCTGTGCTGCAAATATTAATTATCTCCTAACGACTCTCCGGGCGGTCATTATATCGCAGCTGCTGGCAGCTGTTCCTAGAAACCTACCCAAGGTATCTCTGGGCGGAAGGAACCTGCCCCCGTGGCTGGAGGGGTGGACCAGGCCCCGGAAGCATGTGCGGGCGGGACCAGGCCAAGGGGCTCTAGGGGAAGGGGGTCCTGCTGCCCCTCGCGGAGGAAAGGAATTAGGGAGCAGTGGGCAGGGGTGGGGGCCCTGGGTGAGAGGAGGAAGCTCTGGAAAGACGGCGCCTTAAGGCAGTGGGTGCCAGTCTCCGTCGGCTGAGCAGCACTTGCGTTCACGCAGCATGCGCAGTGTGCTAAGTGCGTCAGAGCCTGGCTGCTCCAGAGCGTGGTCCCCAGACCTGCAGCACAGCCTCAGCGTGCCCTGGGAGCCGGCTTGAAATGCACCGCCCGGACCCCTGAACACAAAATTCCAGGTGCCCCATGCCCAGGCTGACGCTGGAGAAGAGCATCTTTCAGGGCTTATCCCGTTTTCAGGCCTCGCACAACGCGAGTGGGCAAGGGACCCTTGCCACCTCCATCGGAGAGAAGAGAGACTAAGGCCCAGTGAGGTGAGTAGCTGGCCCAAGGTCACACAGCTGGCAAGCAGCCCCACCCCCCTTCCATCCGGATCAAGTCATAGAACCAGCCCCAAGGGCCCTCCCAGTCAGTGCCCTCACCGAGCACAACCACCGCTCCGACTTCCGTTCTCCTAAGAGTAGTTTTGCCCCTTCTCGAACTCCAGTCCAACGCAATCACTTAGTGTGTACCCTTAAACAAAAGCAGCTTGAGATATAATTCACACACCACACAGTTCACTCGCTCAAAGTATACCATGTGATGGATTTTAGCATATTCACGGTGTTCTAACACCATCGCCCCGATCCCTCTCAGAGTATTGTACCACCCGAAACAGAGACTCCGTGTCTTTCAGCCGTCGGCCCCCAGTCCCCCGCACCCCCGGCCCCTGGCAACCAGACGCTCACCTGCTTTCTGTCCCCACGGACCAGCCCGTCCCGGACGTGCCCCATCAATGGAATCAGGTGCTACACGGCCTTCGTGTCCGACCCTTTTCACTCAGCACCATGTTCCCAAGGTTCCTGCGTGTCGTAGCGTCTCGGCGTTTCACTCCTTCTCGAGGCCGAATCACATCCCACCGTGTGGATGGACCGCATTCATGTGCCCAGTCGTCGCTGGATGGACAAGCACGTGGCCTCTTGGGTGCACTTCTTCCACTCAACGTTACGTCCATGAATATCATTGTGCTGTGCAGCGTGTTCGCGGTGCATTCTTTTTCACTGCTGCGTGGTATTCCACTGAATACATGCACCGTTGGTTACCCACTGTCCTTCGGCCAAACACTTGGATAGTCCCCAGGGTGGCGCCGATATGAATAAAGCTTCTATAAATGCCCTTGTGCGTGTCCTTTGGTGACCTTGTTTTGCCCGGGCATAGCCCAGTGTGGGAGGGCTGGTCAGTGGGCAGGTAGGTATGTGTTTGCTCGGCTCCTTTTTTAACAAAGAGCGCCGGTTTCAGGTGGGAACCATGTAAACAAAAGTTTACTTTTGTTTGTCAAAAGGTGACTAGTAACTTTGGCATCTTATCACTGTATTTGGTCTGCTACTTTCTCTTTATAGCAAAGTGATTCTCCACGTACCAGAGTGTTCTTAGTTTTCTTTTCAAATAATGGACCTGGGGCCCTGACCGGTGTGGCTCGGTCGCTTGGGCTTCATCCCACAAAGTGAAAGGTCGCCGGTTCGATTCCCATCAGGGCACATGCCTGGGTTGTGGGTTCAGTCCCGGCCGGGGCACAAGGAAAGAGGCAACCAATCAATGTTTCTCTCCCTCTCTTTCTTCTTCCCTCCCCTCCCTCTAAAAATGAATAAATACATGCATTAAAAAATAACGTATTGGGTTTTTTAAGGAAATAGTTTAAAGAAAGTTTTCAGTAAGTAAGAGCACAGGCACTGTTTTCACAGAGCAGAAGTCCTGAAGGAGACGCCCAGGGGAATGAGGTCAGGGGCACTGATACGGGAGCTCGAAGTGTGGGAATTAGAATGCAAGGCACACAGTAGGCCTTCTGCACGGGCTACGGTGGTCAGACCGGCCTCCCAGCAGCCGAGGGACCCAGGCTGGGGCTGGGAGGGTGGGTGAGGCCCAGGGAGACGAGACGAGAGTGGAGGAAAGGCTCCCCCCCTTGGCAGGAGCAGTGCAGAGGCCAGGGGTGGGCTTGATGAGGGGCGAGGGTCCTGGGTTCCACGTTCATGCCCCACCTCCCAAGTCCCGTGTGAGCGTGGGAGCAGCACACCCCCTCCCTGGCCCTCAGCCACCCCGTTTGTGCTGTGCAGACATCGGTGGGACTGGGCACTCCAGACAGGGTTGCCCAAGCAGAAGCCGGACTGCAGATGTGTTTTTGTTTGGAGCATCTTTTCACAAGTCGGTCTCACAATGAAGAAGAGGGATTTTGGATGATACCAACACCTTTCAACAATTCGAGGTTCTGGCAGCTGTGGGTCCACTTTTCAGGAGGGAACACTTAGCTAGAGCTGAATTACGGCTGCCCCCCAGGCCCTCCAGAACGCCACAGTCCCCACCACTCCCTATTGCCTCCCCAACATGCAGCGCTGCTATTGCACTGCTGTTTTTCTTACGCAGAGATGGAAGTGGAACATTTCTCAAGGCTACGTCTCTAACAGAAGAAAGCCGGGCCAAGGGGCCTGCTGATTTCCCTTCAAAGCATCACCTTGTCAGCCCCTGGAAGGATCTGAGTTCGAGATCCCCGGCCTGTGTGATCTCTCAAGTCCCACGCAGGTTGGAGAGACCAAACGAGGTGACGACTTTGCGCCCAGGGCCCTCAGGTGAATTCTGACAGCTTCACGACCATTAGATGGGGGACGGCCACCCAAGGCAGGCCCGGAGGCCAGGAACTGGTATGTGAGGTTCGGTCACGGACAAAGCCCCAGCTCTGGTGCACAGAGGCCTGTGTTCTATCCCATTCCCTAGCTGTGTGACCTTGAACAGGTCATTTCTCCTCCCTGTGCCTCAGTTTCCTCACGTGCATGAGGCAGTTCATCACACAGATTGAATATCATCACTTTTAACTCTCACAATAGATTTTAAAATATTTTATTTATTTATTTTTAGAGAGAGAGGAGAACGGAAGGAGAAAGAGAGGGAGAGAAACATCAGTATGTGGTTGCCTCTCCCACACCCCCCACTGGGGACCTGGCCCGCAACCCAGGCATGTGCCCTGACCGGGAATCCAACTGGCGACCTTTTGGTTCTCAGGCCTGAGTTCAATCCACTGAGCTACCCAAGCCAGGGTTCGCAATAGATTTTTGAATGCAAGGCACACAGTAGGCCTTCAGCACAGGCCAGTGGTCACTGTGGTCCTTACCTTCCCCACCTCCTTCCCCAGCCCGCCCTGCAGGAGGCCGCCCCCAGCGTCCACCCAGGTCTCTGCCGTCCACCCCAGTGCGGCTGGGAGGCTGCGCCCGTGAGCAGCTAGTTAACTAAATAAATGAATGAGGCAGGTCTATGCTGATATAAATCTCTGGAAGAGAACATTTAGACACTCCATATTCGCACTGGATATCATTTAAATTACCAGGCTGCCTCCTCGGCCCGTGTCCCTTATTACCGTGTTTTTAAAACCCAGAGTTTAATTGCACATTGCCACAGCCTTTACCCACGGCACGTGTGGAAATTAGAGGCGCTTGCCTGCCCCCTCATTTGCAGCCCGTCACTCCCTGGCCGGCGAGAGGCCTGGGGATTGGCCATTGGAGGGACGTGTGTGCGTGGGAAGCAGGGACCAATGTGACGGGTTGGGGAGTGGGCTAGAGAGGGAAGGGACCCCTCCATCGCCCTCCTGCCTCTGCTTTGCCCCCTGATGGGCCTTTCTCCGTACAGCGGCCGGGGTGATCCTTAAATATAAATCAAATGATGTCATCCACCCAGCTTTGACTCCCAGAGCCTGGCTCACTCGGATTAAAAGCGAACTCCTCCCTTTTGGCACCCCACAGGCCCTGTGGGCTCTGAACTCCCACAACCTCTCTGATCTCCACTCCCATTACCTCCCATGTCGCCTTGCTTACTGTGTCCCAGCCACACTGGCCGCCTTGCTAAACCTCCAGCAAATCACGCTGCCCCAGGACCTTTGCACCTGCTGTGTGCTCTGCCTGGTTTGCTCCTCTCCCCACAGTGGGCCCTTCTGCCTGCCTCCAATGCTGCTCCCAGAGGCCTTGTCTAAAACATGTCCCCTCTCCCACACTGTCTGCTTATTCTGCTTTTTTCCCCCCATAAAATTTATCCCTGTGCATCTACATTTTGTAACTTTGTTCTTGGGCACTCTCTCCCCCTAGAATGTCCCCGCATGAGAGCAAAGGCTCAGAGGAAGAACAGTGAAGGAGACCGAGCCTTGAAGGTGACTCAGCAGCAGGTGCTCCCCCAGCGGCCATCGAAAGAATAGGTGACTTGTTATCTTTGGGTCGCATCCCTACATCACCTTTGCCACGATGGACCGCCCTGTTTCCACATCCCGTTCTGCAGAAGTGGCAGGACGGAGCAGGTGGCATATTGGACCGTTTGACAGATGGGGACATTGAGACTCAGGGACAGGATGCGAGTTCCCGCAGATCACACAGGGAGTTGCAGGGGGCCCTGTCCACTCCTTCTCTGACAAAACGTACCACCCACCTCCCCCCGACAGGGCCCATGCACACTGTTCTCCCTGCATGGGGGGTCCTTTACCCACCCCCTGTAAGCCCACCCTCCTTCAGCTCTCCAGCCAGTGTCGACCCTCCGAGACGAGGGCGAGACCGGCTCTTTAGAAGTTCTCCGTGCCCCCTCCCCTCCTCTCCTCACAGCGCCCAGCCCATTGGAGTTGTTGTACATGTGAAAAGGCGAGAAAAAAATGTTTTGTTTGTGGGGGAGAGAGGCGCCGCAAGGAGTGCAAGTGTCAGCTGCTGCACCAGGCTGGGCTCCCAGCAGGCAGACCCTGCGTTTCTCCGGGGGGGATGGTCGCAACCAGCTTCAGGGAGGCGGCGGGGAGACAGCAGGGCAAGGAAGAAGAGAAAAACAACAGAGGACACGTGGATAGGCGGTGACCGCTGTGGACAACGGGGCTGTCCCCACCGGGAGACAGCAGCACGTGCCTGGGAAGGGCAAGGACGCTGCGAGTTTTGCCCCTCCTGCTCCCATCAGCTGTTGATGGAGGGTGGCTCTGGGGACATTAACCTCCTGGCAGTTCTGACCTACCCCGAGTGAGGACCGAGCTCACCCCTGTGGGCACAGGAAGCCCCGCCCCCAGGCAGGGAGAGGCAGGTGGTGGGCGTAGGCATGTTTGAGGACTGTCCTCTGAACTGCCCGGGGTGGGCCGAATGGCATGCACAGAAGCCGACCGTATCTGCAGTGGCCGCTTGTGGCTACTATTTGCCTATTTATCAAATAGTCAATCAACAAACACTCTGTTTACTAGAACTGGCTGTGTGTGGGCGTCAGTCTCAGTCATCACCCCCTCCTTGGGAGGCCAGCAAGCAGAAGACCCAGAAGTAATTTTTTTTTTCACCGAGCAGCTGCCATTTATTGAGCAAGTACTGTTTGCCAGGCTGTTTGCATAAACTCTCCAGCGCTCTCATCTACCCGCGCTGTGAGGTATTAATACACCCGCTTTACATTTCACAGCCGAGGACACTGACATACAGCACGGGCTTTAGTTCCCTCCCCCACCCAGGGGCAGGGCCAGGGTTCAAATCCTGGTCAGTCTGAGCCCAGAATCTAATCTGCTTTCATGCTCGACATAGGAATTCCTTTTAGGATGTGTGAGCTTGATTGACTTCTGTCGACAGGGGGCTCACCACCTTGCAAAGCAGGCCAGTCCACTGCTGGGCAGCATTAAGTGTGTCTCCCTGGTCCCCACATGAGGGCTCGGAGTTCCAAGGCTGGGTCCTGTTTAGCTTATTACCCTCAGAGCCCAGCACCGGGCCACAGCTGCCATTACTTTGAACTGCTGTCTCTCCGGTTCTCAATTCTGCATCTCGATCTTCGTCTACCCTGTGTGGTGTGAAACGCAATCTAATGTCCCTGGGAAAGGGTTGAGAGACAAGGAAATAAGCTAAAATCACCTAAAATAAGATCAGGAAGGCACAGAACAGGGTGCCCACCACATGGCACACACTCAAAAAAGAGGAAGCAGGTATTATTATCAATATTTTTATTATTATTATTATTATTATTATTAGCAGCAGCAGCAGCAGCAGAGCTATTTTAAGAACACCAAGAATCCCCGTGCTCACAATTGGGAGCCCCCCCAACCACCAGCATACCCAATACATTAAAATGTACCCACATTTAAGACAATTTTCTGTGAAAAATAATTTGGAAAAAATTTTGTCATTTTACTTGGAATATGAACATCGATTTTAATTCTAAAAGTTCCTCTTCCCTTATCAAAGCGAGTAATTTTTTCCTTTCAGGTGTCAAGCACTCCTGGGGGAGGAACTGGATGGGGAAACTGAGGTACGGGGAGGGGGTGAAGTTTTTTGCCCGATGAGGCCCACTTAGTGGTGGCAGCTGTGTTCAAACCCCACCCGTGTCTGGCTCGGCTATAACACAGAAGTGGCTTCCGGAAGGGGTGGGTCGGTGGGGGTGGGGGGCGTTGAGCACACTCGGCTGGGGGATGGATGGGGGGGTTGGGGGGAGTTGCCGCCTGCTTAATTGCTCCCGCCAACGGTTCAGGGCCAAAGCTCCGCCGCCCTCTTATCTCTGTCTCCACCATTTTTCTTCCTGGGCAATGAAGTTCAAAATCCCTCCCCAGTGCTCTGGCGGGGTTTTGTAAATGTGGCCTCCCTATCACTATTTAACATGCGCTGCTAAAAACTCAATAAATAGCCACCGTCGTTTGCAGATTAGCTGCTCACATGACGAAATGATTTATTTAGAAGATTCCTCTCTCTCTGTCTCTCTCTCTCTCTCCCCATTCCTTGGCTAGAGTATATTCATCCGAAATTAAGGGAGGAATGGAGGTGAGACTGATGGGGGGCGGTGAGAGGAGGGAGTGCAGGCGGAGGTGAGGGAGGCCACCAGAGTGCAGGGGGTGCTGGGGCAGGTGGTGGAGGGTGGGGGGCAGGGAGGGCAGGGTGGGGGTGATGGCGGGGAAGGGGAAGGGGGTGGGGGGAATGCAGGGAGGGGCTGGCAGAGAAAGTGGGAAGGAAACACAGAAGCTGAGAGAGGGAGACGGAGGTGAGGATGGACCCAGAGGAAGCGGGCCGCGGAGGCAGAGGCAGGAAGAGAGTCCAACCCAGGGAGACACAGGGAGGAGAAAAAACACACCCAGAGGAGGAGACAAAGGCAGAGAGAGAGAGACACAGAGACACAGGGAGCGGGGACCCAAGTGGAGAGGGAGGGAATGAGCCTGGCTGAAAGGAGGAGAGCTACAGAGCTCACTCTCACTCACACACACACACACACACACATGCATGCACACACACACGCACACACGCACGCACACGCACTCAGGAAGGAGAAAAGGAAAATAGGCCGCAGTGAGCAAAGGCAAGCGGAGCAGAGGGACCGAAGTGAAGGAACCTCGGGGCCGGATGGAGGTGGGTCCCCGTGGGACCCGGCCACCTGGGCACTGCTCCCCGACCCCCCACCTGACCAGGCCAGAGCTGGGGTCCTGCCTGGGGAGCCACCCCCTCTGCCCCGTCCGGCCCCCTCCCAATCCTGCCAGGTGGAGAACGATGAGTCCACACTGGCCTAGAACCTTCTCTGCGCCTCTCTGGTGGGCAGAGGGGCCAAGCGGCTGCCGCTGGGCTGTCCCACCGGGAGAGAGAGAGAGAAAAGAACTCGGCTTCCTGCCCGGGATCTCCTTTTTATTATTTTATGCATATACATATGTTTATATAAATTTCCAGAAAACACAAATATATATATGTATAAATCTCTCTCCCCCACCCTCTCTGTCTCTCCCTCTCTCTCTCTCCTTTGCAAGCCGGAGAGATAACCAGGCCGGGAGCAGAGGCGACAGCGATAAGAAGATTAGAGAGGATTGGTTCATTTGTTGTAAGATACTCCAGGAGGGAGATTTTGCTCTCAGAAGACCAACCGGAAGGTTATCTAAATAGGCTAGGTCTGAGCTCACCAGAGCTGCTCCCCACTGGGACATTAATGGTACAAAGAGCGAAAGACAGGAGGGGCGAAGATGAGTTATAATGATTATTTGATTATCTTGGGCTTTAACAAACCCAGCCAGTGCGTCTGGGTGTGAAAAATTAGCTGTTCTCACAGCGGCAAATTTCACAGCATTCGGCGTTATATATCTTTTTCTTCAGAGAGGAGACAGGCGCTGAGCTCTGGCCCTAGGGGCACAAGGACACCCCAATTTCTCTTGAATGTGGCCCAGCAGCCTCAATGCTCCAGACAAAAAAAAAAAAGAATCACCCAGCCATTCAGGATCAGTTCAAAGAATGTTCTGGTTCAACAGCTTAACTATATGTGTGTGTGTATCTATACACAAATAGATATAGATTATATATGCATATATAATTAAATATAGAGAGAAAGGGGGCTGGAGAATCTATCTATAGAGAGAGAAGGACTGCACTTGCTTTTCTTAAAAAAAATTAAATTTTAAAAAAGTCAAAAATTATTTGGTTCACGAGCAGGTGCAAACAGCACCGCTCTCTGGAACCGCGCCGCCCAGCACCGCAGCCGCTGTCCGCGGAGCGCCCGGCAGGCGGTGAGTCCCAACTGCCATGCGCAGTAAACGCGAAAGACGCCGGATCTTGAAGACTTGGTAGGGAGAACACACATGCGCGCGCGCGCACACACACACACGCACCTGCGAATGTAAAATATCGCGTTAAAGATACCTCCACATCGAAGGCAGGTCGAAATGAAAACATCTGGGCTGTGTTGGGTTAAACCAAGCCTGTGATTACAATTAATTCCACCTGTTTCCTTCTCCGCTTTGAAATGCGGGCCCTGGGACGTTTGGGGTGATGCGTGCGCCTCCCGCGCCCTCCTTCTGCCGGCACGGTGCTGCCTCAGACTCTGCGCCCCCCGAGCCCAGGGGGCGCTGAGGCAGCCACGGCTGGAGCTTGTCTGGTTAAGAGTGCCACAAATGAGTGGCGTTTGTTCCAGCGACTAAGTGCCAGCCTGGGGGGCGTGAGGATTAGCGACAGGCGGAGGCATCGAAGCCTGGGTCTGGAGGGGACAAGCCCACGGTGGCTCTTCAGTGCGGACCCAAACCCTTGAGCTTCACGGCCCCCACGCCTTCCAGAACAGCTCACCACGTGGGCTGCAGAGTTTAGCTTTCGAGTGCACTGGTCAAACACTTGGGGGGAATGTCTTCCTCCTGTGCCCTGTCCCCACCCTGCTCCCTGCCACCGTCTCTCTTCTGCTCAGCCCCCACCAGGGACATAACACTTGGTCTAACGTAGGGAGAGGCTGAGGCAACGGCACAAAAGAGGAGGCATGAGGGGTAAGGTCGGGGGTGCTGGGGATTAGAGCCGAGATAGGATGCAGTGAGAGGGCGAGACTGCCAGCAACACTTTGCGTCTGGCCCTGCTCCGGGTGCCCAGACTATTCAGGGCGCCTCGTTTGTTCAGCCCGAGAGGCAGGGTCGGCTTTGTCCCCGTGTTGCTGCAGAGGGAGTGTGCATTGAGCACTTACTACGTGCCAGCTCCGTGCTGCTCTCAGCCTTTGTCCCCTGGCCTCATCCTCACAATCGACATAGGTATGGCTGTTACCCTCAACTGACAGATGAGGAAACCGAGGCTCAGAGAGTGTGCAGGGATGTTTCCTAAGGTCACCTGCTTCAGTGGCCCATGTCCCTAGCCCACAATAGTACAGGCGTCCTAGCCCACCCCTGCAAGTCCCTGGGGTGGTGCCGGCTGGGCAGGGGAGGGGCAGCACAAGGGAAATGGGACCTAATCCCTGCCATCCAGGCGCTCACAGCCCTTCTCCAGGGCCAGTGCTCTCCCAGGTACGGACAAGCCTGGGAGAAAGCAGGGAGGGCTTCCTGGAGGAAGGGCCATCCCACCAGGCCTTGAAGAATGGGGAGAGTGTGGTACAGCAGGGCCTTCTAGGCAGAGGACCTCACCTAGCATGAGCAGTCAGGCCTGACTGGTCGGTCTCTTCAGCTTCGGGGTGACAGCACCTGGTTCCCCACCTGCTCCACAAAGCTGCTAATAACTGCCCTCACTCACTCACTCACTCACTCACTCACTCACTCACTCCCAGGCAGCTGCAAGCTCCAACTGAGATGTTAACCAGAAATGACTGGCGGGTATCACTGTCGCTGTTCTCCCCATCGCCACCCCCAGTCTGCTTTCAGTCCATGCCTCCTCGAAGCTTGCCCTAACGGTCCTCCCTCCTGAAATCATAAAATCCATGTTCTGGCCCCACCCACCCCAGCCCCAAATAGTTAGAAGATGGCCCCATTCAGAGATTCTGGGGCAAGGAAGAGAAATCCAGCAGAAATGCGGACCGAGCTGTGTTCATGGGAATGGACGTGGGCATGGGACTGCCCTGGGGCCAAGGGCTGGCCCTCCTGTGTGGCCTTGGCAGTCACCTCAGCTCTCTAGGCCTTAGCCGCCTGGTCTGCAGAATGGGGGTCACACTGCCCCCTTTCTAGGCGAGGCATCGCCTTGGCCAGCCGCTGTGGGTCAAGGTGCCTAACCAACACCCATGAAACGCGCACCCCGAGGCACCTGTGGTGGAGACAGCTACTCCCCCACCCTGCATCCAGTCCCCACCTCCCTGCCTTTTACTCTGGGCAGCAGTGGGCTCACGGGAGAGAAGGCATCCCCTGGGTTTCTCTGCAGCGGGGCGTGCCAGTGAGATGTCAACTGAAGTCACCGAGTGGCGAGCAGGGGGACTTGGGGGGCTCTTTCAAAGGAGCTACGCCCCCCCGCTGGATGAGCACCCCTTCGTCTGCCCCACCCTGCCCCATTTTTCAGCCTTCTTTAAGCCTAGGATCTGGGTGGCAGGCTGGAAACCGGACCACCTCGCTGGGCTGGGCACCTCCCAGCCGGGACCTCCACCGGAGAGCCCCCCACCCCCCGCCCCGGGGGAGGGCCGGAGCCACCGCCGCACGAGCGTCAAGACGGAGATGAAGAGGATCGGTTTGGCCTCAGCGACTGGGGCACTTTCCACGGACACCACCAGGAGCTCGCGGCACATTATCCTCATTATTATTATCACCCTCATTATCGTCATCACGGCCGGACAAAGCCAGCCCCCGGGGCCTCCTTTCACGGCCCGCGCCCCACCGCACGGCCCTCCCCGCGACATCTTGGCTTCTCGCCCTCCGTTCGCTCCCCCTCGCTCCCTCCTTCTTCCTTTTATGTTCGCTGCGAGCACCACCCCCAGCTCCCCCCCCACTACCCCCCCCCCACCGTCTCCTCTCCCCTCTCTCCTTCCTCTTTATTTTATCTCAACTTGCCACAAATCTGTTCCCCTACAAAGCAGCTGCCATCTTTGTTCTGGGCCATTATCTGTGGCAGCGCGGCCCGAGAGGGGCCGCTGGGCAGACAATCACCGGGTAATAGAGTGTCTGCGAGCTATTGTGGAGTGTGTCCGAGCCGATCCATCACCCGCCGCCTGACACCGCGCAGGCGGCGGCCACAAAGCCCGCCAGGCCACTCTTGGAATCTCTCTCCCCGGCCCCTGCACGAGAAGGACCACGGCCCAGGGGTGAGGTGACCCTGGTCTCTCTCTCTCTCCAGCCAGAAGGCCGTGGGTTGCTGGCTCTTGGGACGTGCTAAGAGCCTCCCAGCTCTCTAGCTCATTGAATCTACACTGCGGCTCTATCGGGGAGGGTAGCTTACTCCACTGTTTTGTAGATGTGACGCTGAGGCTCAGAGAGGGGAAGTCATCTGCCCAAGGTCACACAGCACAGTAGAGGATTAGCTGGGGCCCGAAACCAGGTCTGCCTGTCCCAAAGCCTGTGGCCTTAAACAGCAGGTCTTAGATGCAGGTCCTGCCTGTGCGGGACAGTGAAGAGCTGGGTGCATCTGAGACCCAGGATGCCGGTCCAGGACCTGCAGGGCCACGTTCTAGATGCGACCATGCAGTTATCACAAGAGCCGTGCCCCGGCCTCAGCCCCTCCTCCGCCCTGGAGTTGTGGTCTCGTGGGGAAAGGTGGGCAGAGCGGAGAGGAATGTTTACCATGCTAGGCGAAAGCGTGGTGAACGCCTGGGTTGCCTCCCAGCTCCGCCACTCAGGCTGGGTGACTTTGGTCCAGTCACTGCCTCTCTGTGCCTCAGCTTCCTCGTCCGTGACGATGACAGTTCCTCCACTGTGGTGCTGCTGGGTGGACCAACGCCTACGGGAGGGTCTGGCACTTAGGACAGATTGTGATGTTACCTATTCCACATGGCTACTCATCCTGGTCCTAGGGGGGCCCAGCGTTTTATTTCCATTATGCCAGATACCGCCCCCCCTCCAAAAAAAAACAAGCCTAAGCAAAGGGGTATTGTTATTATTCCCATTTTCCAGATGCAAACATTGAAGCTTGGAGCCTTGCCTGAGATCATCCAGCTAGCAAAATAGCATTTCTCCTTGTGCATTCTTGGGGCATTAATTGAGCACCTACTGCATGTCAAGCTTTGGGCTAAGTTCTGCAAGAGCTACAAATAGGTGGCTTTCTGAAGTAACTGGCTTTGTTGGGAGCCCTTCTCTCTGCTAAACAGTTCAACTCAGTTACTCCCTCAGCAATCCTCAGAGGTCGATGTCCTTATCCCCATTGTACAGGGGAGAGCACCAAGGCACCGGGAGGTTAAGTCACTGGCGGAAGATCTCAGAGTCAGTAAACAGGGCACCCCAGGCTGCAGGCTTTCTGGAGGAGGAAGAGGAGGAGCAGGAGGAGGAAGGGCTGAATGGGGACCCTTGGGGACAATGCCTCAGTCGGGCAGGGGACTCCTGAGCACCTTGTTGAGCTGGAGGAGACTCAGAAGAAGAGAGAACCAAGACATTCTGGCCCCTAATCTGAGCTCACCACGGGGGCTCTGCAGAAGCGGGCACAGAAATCTTAAAATGCACCCCAGGGATCCGTTGCCCATCTGGATACTTTTTTTATTGAGTACCTACTGTGTGCCAGACCGCTGCAGGTGCTCCCTGGCCTTAGATTCCTCACAGTCAGGGAGACAGCTGTGGTGCAGGAAAAGCCTAGGGGGCTGCAGGGGCTCCCAGGGGCTCCCTCTCAGCTTGCGGGGCCCGGAAGGCTTCCCACGGGAGCTGGCGTCCGAGCTGGACCTCAGGGCCAAAGCCAACCAAAGAGAGAAGAGGGGACAGTGTTCCAGTTAGAGTCAGCAGCATGTGCAAAGGCTGGGGCGTGGTGGGGGAGGCCGGGGGGCTGGGGAGAGGACAGAGGGAAGGAGCCAGGTGGGGAACGAATGGAAACGGGGTTTGCAAATCAGCTTGACACCCGGCCTGTGCCCAGGAAAGGGAGGTTCCAGCTCTCGGCGTAGCAGTCTGCACTGAGGGGCTGAAAGGGGATGTTCTCGGGGCAGTTGAGTCAGCTGGTCAGTATCACAGTGACTTCCTGGCTTCGGACGCTGTGCACACACCTTCCAGGGGTGTCTGACGTGTTTTCACGGGGTCGGGGGGACCCTATCAGCCTTGAGGTTGCCTTCAAAGGGCCGAATGCAATGTTAAGACTGTATAAATGTAACTACTCCCTAACTAGGAGCAAGGAGCTCAAGATTCGGCCCTTTGAAGGCGACCACGAGGCTGAGGTGGCCGCCGGTGAACATGAGTTTGACACCCCTGCCTTCCACGCACCATGTCTCGCCATCTCTTTCCATCACCCTCCTAAGAGAGGTCCCGGGGTCACACGTTTTACAGACGGGGAAACTGAAGCTCAGAGAGGAGAAGTTGCTGACGTGTCTCTGATTCCGGGGCCCAAGCTCTCTCAGCCACGGCAAAAAAGCAGGGGCCTTTCTTCCCGGGGGTCTCCCCAAAGGGCTGGGGCAGATCTCCCCTCCCCAGCCACAGCGGAAGTCCCTTCTCTCCTCCTGGTGGCCGCACCCTGTCCTGTTCCCCGGGTCACACACCCCAGTGAGACTGCCCGCATCCCCTTTGCCAACCAGCCCCCACGCATCCGGCAGGGCCCCGCGGAGTTGCGCCCATCCCCGGGATGTTTTCCTGGCCAAGCCGCCCAATCAGAGTCTTTCGTCCCTGCGCGAGGGCGTTTTCCTGCGCTGGCCATGGTCCCGGGCTTCTGGGTGATCCTGACGTCCGATGCCATTTATGAAGCGCACCTGCGCTCCAGGCCCAGATGACGGAAGTGTGACGGTGCCGGGTGTGGCAGGGTAGCCGACACAACACTCACGGCCGCAGCAGTGGTCACCCTCCACGTTTAAGCCCCAGCTGGACACCAGGCATTGCGGTGACAGTGACTTCCGTTGTGACCGTTTGTTCGGCACTGACTCGGGACGTTCGGACGGGCGCAGGGCACTGTGGAGCCCGCCGCCAGCCTCGCTCCCCTGTCTGGACCTAGCCGACCGATGATGGGTGCCTGGGAAGCCACACGGCCTCTCCTGACCCACGATATCGAGTTGCACCCTCTGTGAAGGGCTGACTCCACATACCCGGGAGACGCACCGAGATACCCGTCCTCCCGTCGGTCCCTCCTCCCGCCTCGGTCAGGGCCTCTCCGAACCTCCCGGAAGCCTTGCCAGGGGCAGTCTCTCTGGCAACTGGTTTCTTTACCCGACCCCCCTTTTCTCTCCAGTGCTCCCCGGAAACCCTGTTGCTCTCTTTTCTCTTCCCTTCCTGGCCCCAAGTTTGGTCGTGGGACACTGGGGCCCTGCGCAGAGAGAGACCCCAGGGACCAGGAGCCCCGCCTCTGCGTCCTGGGCTCCTGTGGGGCAGGAGGGGCCCACGGAGGTGCAGGGAACCTTGGAGACAGCAGGGGGGGCTGGCTGACCGGGGAAGCCCTCCAGGACGTGCACCAGCTGGGAGAGAATGCCAGGGCGCAAAGAGGGCAGAGGGCCGAGGAGAGGGGGGAGACCCTGTGGGGCTGTGAGGGAGAGGCCAGCCTGGAGGCCCCGCTGCCAAAGGCAGGGCCCAAGCCAGAGGTTTCACTGGTGGGAGGAGGGGAGGAGGGGAGAGGCAGAGCGTGTGGGTGGGGGAGACCTCGTAGGTGGGGTGGCGAAGGCATGTGTGCAAGTGGGCAGGACAGGAGAGGCTGCCTGGGCGTGTGAAAGCCAGATCCAGGCCTACTGTGAGACTCCTCATGGCTGCCCGGTCCCAGGAAACACACATGCAACACAAATGCATAAGCCTTCCTGCCCCGAGCTGCTTAAAAGCAAATGCAAACACACACACACACACACACACACACACACACTTTTTTCTTCCATTTAAAATCAAGAGTCGCCGCGGACGGACGTCCGGGGAGGCGGCCCCCGCGCGCCGGGCCCGATGCAGGCATTAACAAAGGCGCCCCGGTTTCCCGTGCCTCTGTATTTACGGATCTGTGCATGCACACACAAGGTGAGATGGGATGAATGGCTAATTTCCCAGCGGTTTTGCTCCTGCTTGCTGCAAAGTTGTGAACAAAATGACTGGCCATGCATTGAACTGGCTTACACAGCTCTCCATATGGAAATTAAGATAATCCAGGGCCCAGCTTTGTGTCTCAGCCACGGCAGGGGGGCCGGGAGGAGAGGGGAGGGGGCTGGGGAGGCTCCAAAGGGACGGGGCGAGGCTCCTGAGCCTTTCAGAAGCACAGTTTACCACACGGGCTGGGGAATTTAGCTAGATTTTGTTGGTCAAACACTTGGGGGAATGTATTCTTCCCCCCCCCCCCCTCCCCCTCCCCATCCCCCGCCCCCACCCCGCTCCCGGCCACCGGCTCTCTTCTGCTCAGACCCCACCAGGGACCTAACGCCTGGTCTGGGGTAGGAAGGTTTTAGGCGACCGCACAAAAGAGGAGGGATTATGGGTAAGGTCAGAGGGCACCGGGGATTAGAGATATGATGTATTAAGAGGGCAAGACTGCCAGGAACACTTTCCGTTTCTATGAAGCCTGTGTTAATTGATGGGAAAAATCTCTCCCCCTCCGCATCCCCTCCTTCCATCCCTGTGCCCAGCTCCGGCCTCCCTTTCTCGTGCCCTTGCTTAATTCTCCCTTGCTCCGCACACCGTCCGCTTGGCCTCCAGTCTCCTCCCAGCCTTGGCTTTTCCGGTGGGTTGGGATGTCAGGTAAAGGCGGGATGTTCTGGGTGAGGGGATCTGGCTTCCGGGGTGACATTTGGGTTCCCAGTTCAGGTCCCTCCTGGGCCCACAGCCCACACCCTACAACACGCAGCTGCACACGACACGGGTGTGATCGGGGGAGTTCCTCGACCTCCACGGACCTCTGTTTTCCAATCTGTACAATGGGAGTCAGAAACAGCCATGGCTGTGGCCCTCTCTCTTCTTTTGAACTACCTGCTGTGCTGGGGATCGGTCACGGCACTGAGCGAGCTCCCTCCTCCCTCCAAGGTCACAGCCACAAGCAAGGAAGTCCACCACCGAACACAACGGTGGCAGATTGTGACACTGAGATAAGGGACACGCACAGGGCGTAGGGACCAGCAACTGAGCTAACAAGGGGTAAAGACTGAGGTGGAAGGTCAGCAAGAAGAAATCAGGGTGGGCATCCCCAAGGAGGTGTCCCCATGGTATAACCTGAAGGCTGAGAAGGAGCCAGGCTTGTGAAGATCAGGGCGTGGGGAAGGGTCTCCAGGCAGAGGGACCAACAAGCAGAGATGCCGGGAGGAGGAGACGGGTGGGGAGGTGTGGAGGGGCACCTCGGGAGGTCACCTCGGAGAGCGGGTGCGGCCTGCGGCAGGAGCTTTATGAGGTCCGAAGCGCACAAGCAGCCGCTGGGGGGTTTTACGCATGGAAGTGACGCAAGCGGGACCCCATCCGGGTTTTCACAAGACGGCTTTGGTGCCAGCTGGAGAGCACGCCCCGCAGGGGCCTCCGCAGAGGGCAGAGGGAGCCGTGAGGTCGCGTGGCGTCGAGAGCACAGACCCCCGGTCCCTGCTCCCCAGTCCTGTCCTCCGGGGCAAGTGCCATGACTCGCAGCCTGGGTCTCCTCCTCTGGAAAACAGACGTGACAGCAACACCCGCCTCGGGGTCCGTGAAAAGGCTTCACATCGTGTCAGCACGAAAACAACCAGGACGCACCCCCGCGGGTGTTTAGGTGCTAGAAGCTCGTTTGCCACCAAGACTGTGCTGGTCCTTCAGGCCGGAGACGGGGTGCTGGCGACAGGGGCCGTGGCGGCGGCGCAGACGGAGTGGAGTGGGCAGGCCCTCTGGGGGACATGCCGGACCCTGAGCAAGCCTCTCTCCTTCCTGGTGTGCTCAGCTTTGGGGTGGAGGAGCTGTTTTGTAGACCTGGTCCATGGGAGGAAAAGATGAGAAGGCTATTAGCTGATGGTCCACTTTTCCACCGAATGGGTGGACTGGGAGGCTCACGCCATCGGAGGCCGCATCCCCGGAAGCACAGGGGAGGCGAGGGGAACCCTCCGTCCCGGGGTCTCTCAGCCACGGCTCTGCTTGCATTGGGGCTGGATGGCTCCTTGGTCCTTGTGGGCTGCTTGGCGTCATCCCTGGCCTCTGCTCACCGAACACCAGGAGTGTGCACCCGCCTGGCCACTGTGACTGTCAAAAATGTCTCCAGACACTGCCCGATGTCCCCCAGAGGCAAAACCGCTCTAGGCTACTGCGACCCGGGAAGCTCCACAGCCACAGAAGTGTATCTCGCCGTGGGTGGCTCGCCGGGAGGAAGAGACCACAGTGGAGCTTGTTCTGCCCAAGAGCAACCAAGACACAAAAACTTCGTGAGAAATGGAAAGGCTCTTGGAGGTCATACTATGACCTTGACAAGGCTGTCACTTGGAAGAGAGCCCGTGAGGAAGTGACGCAGGGAGACAAGGAGAAGCCTATGCATCCGAATCAGAGTTGCCCAAAGATGACAGGAGTTGCCTTGGGAAGGTGGGGAGCTCCCCGTTACTGGCGGCATGCAAGCCAAGGTGTGAGGATGACCGTCTGGTGGGAATGAAGTATTGCATAAAACAGAGATGTCGTTCCCAGGACCCTCCCTCACCCCGAGGGGAAACCATTTTTTGTCTTCTAATCCAGAACCTACCAATGTCCAGGGCACCACTCACGTCCCCCCAGAGGCCTCCCTCCGGACTGGCCCTCCCGTGAGGCTCTCTCCCTGCTGCAGTCACACGGCTCCAGGGCTTCTCCTTAGAGCCCTTAGCCGAACCTCCCGGAGCCACGTGCAAGGAGAATAACCTACCAGAGCCCCGTTCTTGGGGCCCGGGACATGCACAGATTCCAAACTAGAAAGAACAGAAAGAAAGGAAACCCAACAGAAACAGTAAGCCTGGGTCAGAATGAGGCACTTATAGCACCAGGTTGTAGTTCCTGGGGTTTAAAAACAAACACACACAAAAACGGTAACATTTTCATTTCCGGGTTTGAGAGTCCTGAACTCGCGCCGTCCTCCAGGGCCACGTTCAGGGTGGGGCTGCAGGCGCGCGCTGCTGGCCAGTCTCCGCCACCGCCTCCTCCTCAGATGGGCTGGAACCCGAGAGACTGGCTCAGCGGATCGCAAAGTCACGCCCTGCATGGGCCCCGGAGCGGGGAAAGCACGTTAGTGGAAACACCAGCGAAATCCCAATAAAGCCCCGAGTTCGGTTGATAACTCTCCGCCAACACAACCGTCTTAGTTCGGGCGCGCACGCCACGGTTTCTCAGGGCGCGCGCACATCGTGGGGCTGGGCGAAGGGCCCGCGGGGACTCCACTACCTGTGCAATTTTCCGTCAATCTAGTCGGTGCAGAAGAAAAAATTATTTTAAATATATATATATATTGGCCGAAGAGGAAATTGGGCCATGAAAGCACCGCCATCGCACGATCCTTTCTCAAATCTATGCGCCCTGCATTCACTGTTCCATGGAATGAATATATATATATATAAATTTTTTTAATCCTCTCCCAAGGATGCTTAGAGAGGAAGTGTGGGGGGCGGGAGAGAGAGAAGAAACATAGACGTGAGGGAGAAGCGTCCAGCGTGTCCCCCCGCACGCGCCCCGACACGGCGCTGAACCCGCAACCCAGACACGCGCCCTGACCGGGGATCACACCCGTAACCTTGTGGCGTATGGGAACATGCTTCTGCCAGGGCCGCGATATTTGTATCCGAATGAACTCATTTTTTTTATTTGAAATCTTTTTATTGGCTTATCCCCAACAAACATAAAATGATCAATGAGAATATGTAGCATCTTCTACGCACAGTTTTTAAAAGTCTAAGAAGAGGTACCTCCAAGCTAACTTAAAACATGCCCGTGAAGAGTTCTGGGCACTCACTCGCTCTCTTCTGTATCGTGGCCCCCCCGCTGCTGCTCCCCCAGAAATGTCACTGCATGTGAGACACCCTCCCCGCCGTCTCCCTACGTGACCACAGCACACGTGACCCTACAGCAGACGCGATGGTGCCTGTGTTCAGCCATAAAGGAGACTTTTCCGACTGCAGTTCATGGGCCTCGCCGAGTCTTTTGTTCAGAATTAGAATGTTGAGATTTCTTTAGGTCGGTGCTAATTCGTTTTTAATACTGTATGGAATTTAAATGCATGAACACATTTTTTTTTTCAGTGTATCCGTACATCTCTCGTTATTCTTTCTCTCAGAGGTATCAAGGTACAGCTGACACACAATATCCTGGAAGTTTAAGGTGTACAGTGTGGTGATTTAACACGTGTAAATATTATGAGATGTTTACCATGAAAGGTTAGTTAACAGATCCTTCACCCCACGTAATTAGCATTGAAGATCTCTTATAGCAACTTTCAAATACTCGACACAATGCTATTAATTATATTCACCATGCTGTTGCCCTGGGGGGGGGGGGTTTGTTTGTTTTAAATATTTATTTTAAAATGAAACTCTACGCCAATGAACACGAGTGCAAAACCAGTCTCCCTTGCCCCACGCGGGGGCCCACCACACGAACAAATACGAGTAACAACCACAAACACAGAACTGCATCCAATGCTCCCCAGATGCCTGCGCCTGCCGAAGCTCCCAGGTGTGTTTCTGACGCCTCCGCATGGAAAAGGGAGGCGAGCCGTCATCAGGAACGCGTGAGAGACCCGCCAGCACTGACGGGGACTGCCTGCCTGCTGGAGCCCCAGGGCCGGGGGAGGACGGGAGGAACGGGGAAGCATTTCCCACCAGGTGATGCGTCTGGGACCTGCGTCTGGGACCTGCGTCAGGGTGCGCCCTGCGCTTTGGGAAGCGCTGTCCTAAAGCCACATTGGCCAGTGTGGTGACCGTGGCCACGTGCGGCTATTTTATGTTTAAATCCATCTAAATTTAATAACGTGAAAACTTCGGTTCTTCAGTCCCCCCAGCCACATTCCAGGTGCTCCACAGGTACCCGTGGCTGGCGGTGAAATGCAGCAAACAGCACAAGGGGACACTTCCACCACCGTAGAAAGTTCTTCGGAACAGTGCTGCCCTGAAGTGTTTCCTTCTGATTCAGGGTTGCTGGGCCGGCCGGGGGCGGGGATGGGGCGGGGGGACAGGGGGAGGCTCACCGACACAAGCACGTCTCCAAACTCCTTTCTCTAAGTGCTGGTGAAAGGGGCCGGGTCAGCGGCCTCTGGAGACCACAGGGAAACAGATGGGGCCGAGGCCACCGAGAGGCAGATGGGGCTTTACCTCTGGCCTAGCCGAGCTTGCCAAGCAGCCCCCTCCCACCTCTGGACCCTCGGAGAGAAGACCCTCTGGCCGCTGCCTCCCTGAGGTCCGGGCTGCTCAACGTCCTTGCAGGACCTCTTCCCCCTCCCCGCCACAGGGCACCCAGAAAACCAGCCCAAGCCCGCCCCACCGGCCGCTGCCTCAGCGGCAGATCAGGATGCGTCCGAGGGAACGGGAAGACAGTAGGGGGCTGGGAAACTAGGGTTTCGCCCACAGTGGTCACTTGGTCTACTGGGTCATCCACATCAGAGTCCTTCTGGCGAGCTGCAGGGTTCACGCTCACGTAATCGGTCACGTCGGTCATCTTTAAGCTCCCTTTTTCCCTCCCTAAGAGAAAAGCGTGGTCGGAGTTGGAAGCATGACTGCTTGTTACCTTGGTTCAAAGCCCAACTCAGCCACTTGGTAGCTGTGCAACCTCAGGCAAGCCACTTAACCTCTCTGAGCCTCCACTGGTCTGCCTGTGGCGCGGACATTCCTATAGGATTTGGTGAGACAGCCTATGCAAAGTGCCCGGTACCTGGTGAATGATACAAAGAAAACGCTGGTCCCTGCAGTTATTGAAAAGATGAAGCGAGATGTTTGTGGATACCCTTTGTAGAACGTAAATAAGTATGTGAACAATAGTTCAATAGAACAAATAGTGGTGGGAATGTGGCCGCTAATCATGACTGATAAATTTCACATCTGAAGGGAAGCTACTCTTGGGCACCCAACTTCTTAGGTTCTAAAAATCTCTGATCCCCCGCCCCCAACATGCCAAGATCCATGTGGCAGACATCATTAACATTCATCAACACCCAGGTCTTTACTTCCAAGTTCAGGGCAGTTACACATTCTCTTTCCCTTAAACTTAAGTGTGGTCATGTGATCATTTTGACCAATTAAATATGAGCGTTGCTTCCTGGCCAAAGTATTTAATTGCTGGTGCTAACTCCCCACTGTTCTCCTCCCCTGCTGTGTGGATTGTGGAAACATATGGCGAGATGGCAGTGTCATAAACTGGGGACTGCTCCCCCAGCTGGGTCCCTGAGTGACCTCAGTGAGCATCAGTGCACCTGCTGACCTGCCCTGGACAGGTGGGATGAGTGAGAAATGCACCTCTGTTGTTTTAAACTGTGAAATTGTCAGACTATTTGTTACAGCAGCATGACCTAGCCCATCCTGACCAATACAATGCAGTTGGCCCTTTCCCAGTGGCTGCATGATAGGAGAATTCAGGTTTGCTCCTAAATCAACCCTGTCCCTCACACACCACTGCTGAAGGAATGATCCTCTAGACCCGCCAAGGCCATCAGCCCTCCCATGCCCCCAGAACTTCAACTCATACCCAGACTGTCTGAATATGGGCCCCGTTAGGAAGCTAAGACTCAGGCCACATCAGCCAAGAGTTACAGAAAGAATGAATTCCAGCCTTTCGCCAAACCTCCCCCTCCCTGCCTGCACCACACGCCTGCCAAACATTGCACGATCTGGCTCACGTCCAAGAACGTATTAGGGGTGACACTTTCAAAAACCCACATCAACAAACAAGACACCACAGAGAATTCATCCCCCTCTTTCCAGACGAGAGGGACGTATTGCTCTTGCAAAGAGCCGCACTGCTGTTATGCAAACTCCCTCCTTGTTAGGCATGGCAACGAGATCTTTGAAACACAGTTCGCAGTTTTTGGGTTTTTCAGAAAACTAAGAAATTCATTACGAGATTCTAAATTATTTGCTAAATGAATTTGTTCTTCATCAGGCTGTTGCATTTCCTCTTTTTCTCTTTTGTTGGGTTCAAGTGTTGTTGGGGGCGCTGAAACTGCATTCCATGCTAATCATGTCATTTGTACGACATTCCTTATGCCCCTATTTGAAAAAACAGAGCAACAATAACAACGAAGCTCATCAAAAATGCCCCGGTCTTTGGATTTCCCAGGATGCTCTTGGGTCCACGGGGGAATTGGGTGCTGGTGTCTGGCTCCCCAGAACGGAGAGTTTGAGGGGCTGGGATGAAAGTCTGGTCTTTGAGTGAGATAAGCAGAGTACTGGGAAGGTTCCAGAAAGGTACACCTTGACCTCTGCCCTTGACACCATCACTGAAGGATGACCAGCCCTGGACCTACCCAAGGCCAGCCCTTAGCCTCTAGCTTTCTGTTCTCTGTGTGTTGTTTTATAGGTAATACTTCTGTGTGCTTAAAACAAACATATAATGGGATTAATTAACAAATCACGTGTAATGCCATAGCAAATGTATTTGTCTTGGTTAACACTACAGTAAAGATCTGTTCTAAATGTAGAATGAGTAGTGACACATTCACCCAAGTTCATTAACTGAGCACTGGTTACACAGTTGCAACACGGTCCCCTTGGGTCACTGTTGACTGAGCCACCATGCTATTGTGACACCCACAACTTCCTCCTTTCCTTATCTGTAAAATGGCGACAGAAATAAGACCTGTCTGTGGGGTCGTGGTGAGCACTTAATGAGCTGATGCTCATAAAGATGCTGTGGCAGATGTCGCTTCTGCGATGACATAACCTAAGACTGTAATTTCTATTCTCCCAGCCAACTCACTCCCTTGCTGGTTCTGGTGACATCAGCTGCCACGTGGCGAGCTGCCCTAGGAGAGGCCCACTTGGCCGGGAACTGTGGGCAGCACCAATGAGGCGCTCCTGCCAACCGCCATGTACGTGAGCTCGGAAGCAGGTAGATCTTCTTCCAGTCGGTCTCCAGGGGAGACCTCAGCACAAACTGGCACCTTTCTTGCAGGCTTCCCACTCGGCCACACTCAGACCCCCGCCCCCAGAACTAGCAGATCACACGTGTGTGTTGATCGAAACCACTGAGTTCACTCGTTACGCAGCCACAAATAACTGATGCACGTGCCAAGCCTGACACGAAGCGAGGGCTCACAAGGGTGGCTGAGGGCGTTATCACCGTGGACGCCCACCCCCGCACTGCCCTGAACTGGGGTGGAAACCCAACTGCTTGCAGGATCTGAACTCCCCCGGGGTATAGGATACACCTGAAAATGTATCCGATTTTAGCAATCACCGGGCAAACACGGGCCAGCAACTATGGGCCATGCTCTGTGCTAGCAGAGGGGATACGGCCCTATGTCCAACATGGGTCTGGTGGGAAGGCGGTCGTAAAATAAAGTGACACAAATGATTCTACAGTGCAACTGTCTGTAGGATGCAGAGGTTTACACACGTGTAGGTAAAGCTGTGACAATAGCTTCTCAGAGCTGGGCACCTAGGCAGGCCAGGCACTACGGTACCAGGCGTGCCCAACCTCTTGGCACCTCTGGGCCACACATTAAATATGCAAACACTCACAAAAACCGAGGAGCCAAAAAAAAAGTTTTAGGTAAATGTACAATTTTGTGTCGGGCCGCATTCATGGCCATCCTGGACCGCATGCGGCCCACCGGATGCGGGTTGGATGCTCCTGGATGTGCAGCATCTCGATTGCCAGAGAGGTTGGTAGCATCAGTATCCCTGCGCGATGGACCGGGGAGCTCAGCCCTGCGAAGCTAACTAGCGACGATGGTGGAGCCAGGATTCGAGCCCACGCCACTCCAGCGTCTACCCTCCCTCCCCGCGCTTCCTGCCTCTCCTCATTTACCTTCACTAATTGTTTTGTTCAGATCCTCTGTGTTTTCTTTGCTGTATAATTGATCCATCAAAGACGGAGAACACTGTGTTAAGAGCCTCCCACTCCAGTGGCTGGGGCGATAACCTAGCCTATGGATCCGCCCCTCCTTTGACCAGCCCTTGGGAATGCTGCCTCGGCTCCCAAAGAAAGAGCACCTGTTAGTCCCCATAAGGATGGCAGCTGGGGACCCGAAGGACCTTGAGAGTCTTTAGATCAATAATTCTTCACTGCAAGAGATTTTTGCCCCCCGTTCACCACAGGGCAGCGGGGAAGCATTTGACAAAATCTGGAGTCATTTTTGGTTGTCACAACTAAGGAAGACAGCACTACTGGCAGCTAGTGGGTAGGGGCAAGGATGCTGCTAAGCATCCTATAATGCACAGGACACCACCCACAACAGAGAACTACCTGACTCAAGAGTAGGCAACCCTGTTTTAGAGGAAGGACAAGCCCCTATGAAGTTGCGCACCAAGGGAGAGGGGACAGAAAGAGCTTGGGGATGAAAAGGGACCAGGCTTTTGGGTCCTTACTCTGGGTCACCAAAGGCAGTCATGTCCACTTTAGTGAGAACCAGTAAGAGAGCCCTCTCTTCTGAGCTTAAGTACCCAGCTCTTACGTTATTTTTTTTAGAAAGCTTCATGAATGTCACAGTCTTTAAATGTTTTATTTACACTGAAGGCACCGGAATCTCCGCTCAGCCCACCGTTTGTGACAATGCCGCCTCCAGCCGGTGGGGACCCACCTCCACTCCAGCCACGAGAGTGGGGTGCTGGGCACCGCTCTGGCGTTGAGGGAAGGTCTCTGGGGGCCCATTTCAGCTACTTCAGACAAGGAACTGTCTTTAAGGAGAGGGGCATTTTCATTGCCGAGTAGGATCGCTGGTAGTAGCACAGCAATCGGGTGTGTATCGCGTGCCTCCTCCATGCCAGGCGCTGCCCCGGGCACTGTGCCCCTCTTCAGCCCGCACGCCCGCCCTGGGAGACGGGAACTGCCGCGGGGACCGTTGCAGAGATCTGTAAAGGGAGGCACAGGCCACCCAGCCTGGAAGGGGAAGGCAGGACCTGGATCGAAACTGAGGCCGGCCGGCTGCCTTCCGGGCCCGCCTCCCAAGACACTTCACCCGATTACCTCGGCCATTGAGTGCTCGCCGGCGGGCTTCAGCTCCGCGTCTAGAAATGCAAGACCTTAATTTAGAATTTTATATGAAGGGAATGGATTTGTATTGATTGGGGGATACTTCCATTTTCAGACCTGCTGCTCATTGAAACTCCTCTCTGGCCCTGGCTGGTGTGGCTCAGTGGATTGAGTGCCGGCCTGTGAACCAAGGGGTCGCTGGTTCGATTCCCGGTTGGGGCACAGGCCTGGGTTGCGGGCCAGGCCCCCAGTGGAGAGGCACGTGACAGGCCACCACACATTGATATTTAAAAAGAAAAAAAGAAACTCCTCTCTGCCCCACATCCCTCCAACCTGGCGAGGACCGTTCACTCATGTGCAGGGGATTCTCTCTGCTCTTCGCCTGCCGGTGTGGAGTGACCTCTGATGCATTCCTGCTCTTGCTCTCTCCCGGCCCCTCTTGATGCCATTCTTGTTCCTTATCATTTGGTCTCAAGATCAGAGTGTTTTCATCGTTTCCTTCACATTCCTTGGGTCAGCCCTTGGCCATGGCAGCCTCAGGATGATTTCTGCTACCAACAGCTCTGAGAACCGGCTTTTTGTAGACAACCCGCCCCCGCCCCCCGGCCCTGGGCAAGGGGGCCCATGGGCCTGACATCCCCAGGAACCCCACATCCATGCGTGGCTTTGTCCCAAGGACTGAGGGGCTTTGACCCTCTGTCGCTCTCAGCAGAAGAGAGTTTGACGGGCAGAGCCAGAGGTGGGCGAGTGGAAGGGAGTTCTTAAATCAGAGTCTCAGAGCCAAAGCGTCTGAATACATAATCTCCCGCGCACGCCAGGATACACAATACATCACCATCCATAATCGTAATACGGCGCCATATATCACCTGCCCATAATAAATAGCATATCATCTGCTCATAATATTTTATCATATAATATCATGACACCTGCTCACAACATCATATATTATGTGATCGACACTCGGCACTTCCTCCCAGAAGGGGCGTCCTCAGATGGGTCTGTTTGAAAAATACATAAGGGCGGCTGGCTTTGGCGAGGAGGCGGGGAGGTGTCCCCGGGCGTGGGCGGCTGACTTGAATGGAGTTGGAAGGATCCCGCCCAATGGGACCTATTTAGCTCCGCGTCCAGGACACGTGGTTCTGGCTGGACAGGTCAAGAAGGCCTCTGCCTTTGGGCGCACGAATCCTGTGACAAGAAAACTGGGTGAACGGGGTGTATGCACATCAGCTAGCCAGTGTGGACACTTTAACACATGGTCCCGAAATTCTTTTGATGCCTCCCCATGGAGCGGGGACTGTCATCCTTCCTCTTCAGCCTGGGTGGGCCTGGGACCGTTCTGACCAAGCGAGTATGGCAGAAGCCACGTCGTGTGACTTCCCAGACTGGGCCATGAGAGGCCGAGCAGCCGGGGCCGCCATGCTGGGAGGGAGCCCAAGTCACTCGGGGAGGCTGGGCGCAGGCGCCGCTGGGGACAGACCTTTCCTTGGAGTCACCCCAGCCCAGGGGTGAGAAACGACGCTTCCGGATGATTCCGGCCCTCAGCGGCTGTCCTCTCTAGCCGTGGAGTGTCCCCAGACATGGTCTCGGACAGTGCGGAGCGGAGAAGAACCATCCCAGTGTGCCCTGAGCCCGCGCCCCACGGAGTGCAAGGTGGTTCCGGGCCACTACCCTTCGGGGTGCTTAGGCCAGCAGCCATAGCCACTGAACCAATGTTCGCGGAGGCCCAGTGAAGCAGGAGGAGACGGAATGGCAACAGGAACGGCAGCAATAATAATCACCCACGTGGGCCTGCATGGGCACGGCCCAGCTCACACTGGCGAGCGCGCGGGATGCTTGCCTCCATCGCCACGTGGCGGGGGCCCCCAGGTGCAGGCGGGGCCCCCAGCCCGCAGAGCCTCGCACACACCCACAGGAAAGATGGGCGGGGCCTCCAGAGCTAGTGCCCAGAGAGCGTGCGCATGTCCGCTGGGCCCACGGGTACGCAGACAGGGGCTTACAAGCACGTGAGAATTCTAGCAGGGCGGCATATTTTTTTTAAGATTTTATTTATTTATTTTTAGGGAGAGGAAGAGAAAGAGACAGAAACATCAATGTGCGGTTGCTGGGGGTTATGGCCTGCAACCCAGGAATGTACCCTACCTGGGAATCGAACCTGGGACGCTTTGGTTCCCAGCCCGCACTCAATCCACTGAGCTACGCCAGCCAGGGCTTAGGGCAGCATATTTTTAAATAATTGTTTAGCTTTTTCCAAGTACAGTTGACATACAATGTTCTACCAGTTTCAGGTGGACAACAGAGTGATTAGACGTTTATATAACCTCCGAAGTGATCACCAGGGTAAGCCCAGTACTCATGTGACACCACACATAGTTGTGGTAATATTACTACTTCCCCTATCTGGCCAGCGTTTAAAAAACTCAGATTAGTCTCTATACATTTCATTTTTTTAAATTTTCATAGGTGCTCACCAGGAGGTGGAATTACCCAAGTAAAATATATATTTTTATCCTTGTATTTAACATCTGACTTCTTGTTTCTGAATCCTGTCCTCCAAAAATAAATATAAACCCACACATCTTTCCCTGCCTGTGCTGGTAGAAATTCTAGCTGCAGAATTACAGAGAAACATTTTTAAAAATTAAAATAATAATAATAACTTGATTCCAGGATTTTGCAACCTCAGCACTTTGACCTGTGGGCTGGATAATTTTTGTGGTGTATGTGTGTGTGGGGGGGGTCTCTCCTGTGCACCCCTCCCCTCTACCCACGAGACACCAGAAGCATCCCTCCCCAAGCCAAAAATGTTTCCAGACCTTGCCAAATATCTCGTAGGGGTTAAATTGCCCCTGGTTGAGGACCACTGTCTTATCCTAAAAATCAAAGATGGCTAAGACCCGGGCACAGACCCCCCAGCCCCCAGCCCCCAGCCCCCAGCCCCCAGCCCGGGCAGACGGGACAGCTGTCGGTGAAGGCCTCACCCTCGCCGGGTCTGCGTGTGCCCCAGTGTGAACTCGGGTGAGCGTGGATGTATGTGTTCGAGAAGCTCGGGTGCGTTATTCTAGTAATTCTTTTATCTTCTTCTCACACCCTGGGCATTATGAACATTCGTCAAAATAATTGACGTGGATGAAATTAGCACTTCCTGCTATGTCGGGCAGATAAACTTTGCTGAATATTGATTTCACACAAAGAAAATGACATGTGCTGAGGCCTCACCCTTTATCTGCCCGGGCCAGGGAAATCCGGCAGGAGGACGGCGGGGCCGGCTGCTGACGGTGGAGGAGCGGCCGTAAGAATTACTTTTATCTCGCCTTCCACAAGAAGACCGGGGGAGATAAGGAGCTGGAGGCAGAGCCAGCGCGGCCCTGGGCATCGGGGAGATCCACAGAAGGCGCGGGACGGGGCACTACTCCGGGGACCAGGGGGCCCGGCGCGGATGAATTCAGAAGAGGGAGACCGAGCGGAATGGAAAATGCAGGGTGATGTAGGGGGTGAGGCGGTGGGGGAGGGGCTATGGGACTCAGCCAGTCTTGGGTTCAAATCCCTGCCCAGTCGCTAAAATAGGGTGACCCACCGTCCTGGTTTGACAGGACTGAAGGGTCTCCTGGAATGTGGGCATTTCAGGCCAGGCTCGGGCATGTGGGGATGCTGCGTTACTTTGGGCGATTGGTCCTCAGTTTCCTCATTTGAGAAAGATGAGACCTGCTTTTCTGGCCTGGTGGGTAGGGAGGTGAAAGCCCAGTGGGCTTGTGCAATGTGGAGCCCCTACCGTAACAGGGACAATTCAGTACCAAAGCCACCTCCTCCCAGAAGCCCACTCTGACTACCCCAGCTGGCAGAGACCTCTGCATGCCATGAAGGTTCACCAGGCCTCCTGCCTGGCTGGCTCCAGGAGCATCAGGGGATGTGCATTTGAGGCCAGGACTGCCCTGGTTGCCTGCATAGCATGCCCTCTCGAGGCCTGGTCTGGGGCAGAGGGGACTGGTGGAGGGAGCTGTCAAGGCCATGGATTCAGGCAGGGACCCGCGGGATCCTTCTCCACTTTCTTCTCCCCTCTCCAGTTGACCTTGATCAGGATGTAATAATAATAATAGTAATAGCCACAACACAACATCTGGCATTCATTGGGCCCCTTCAGCAGCCTCACTGTTTTGTATTCTCACTTAATTCTAGAATCCACACCATCCCCGTGTCCTGGCTAATCGCGTGAGGACACTGGGTCGCAGGGAGCAGACGTGACCTGCCGGAGGTTGCAGGGCCAGACGGGGGACTTACACCAGGCATGCCCCCACTCCAGCGCCCTAACGACCACTTGGTTCAGCCTCCTGTTAGAGGCCACCACGGGAGGCAGCTGTAAGAACCTGGAGAGACCACCTGGCCAGGGGTCAAGTCCTCCTCCTACCACATCCAAGTGACCTCGTAAGAACCCCTCAGCCGCTCCAAGCGTCCATTTCCTTAGCTGTGAAGTGGAGGCCACCCCCCTGCCTCCTAGTTAGGGTTTGCAATCAGAGGGGACGTGCCCAGCACAGTGCCGGGGACACAACGGGGCGTGGCAATTGCAGAGGTACTTCAGGTGGGCGCTGTCCCCACAGAGGCGGGGCTGTGCAGTGTGGCCAGAGCCCCGAGCTGGGCTGCCCCCCAGCATCCCCTCTGCAAAGCAGAAGATTGAATCTGATCGTCCCTCCTGCCCCTCTGGCCTGGCTAAGTCTTGGCCTTGACAGTTTAGGGGCAAACTGCCCTTTACTTCAGCCCCAGTCGCCACACCCCCCCTCCGGGCTCCGAGAGAGAGAGAGAGAGAGAGAGAGAGAGAGAGAGAGAGAGAGAGAGAGAGAGAGAGAGAGAGAAGTCAGGTCTGAGGTGCTCAAGTTCAGCCACCTCGGGCATGAGCGGCTGCTCCCCTCACCCTCCACGCGGCCATTCCCCAGTCAGTACCCAAGCCTCACGTCCCAACGGGGGGCCAGGGGGCTGCGGCTAATTGCAAATCATCTCTCAGGGCCCCCTACTGTTTAGCTAAATTCACTGGAACTAATGTGTCCCGAAACAAATTTCACAGAAGAGCCAGGGCAATTACATGATGTCTGGGCCCCTTCCCCGCCTCCCCCAGCAGAGGCTCCGGCTGGCTGGCTGGGGGCCGCGAAGACCGGGTAGGGTGGGGCAGGGAGCGTGGGTGCAGGGCTTCTTCTCCGGCGCCGAACCTCCGCTCCACCCACCCGCCCTCGGCGCATCTTCTTTCCCTAAATCTCCCACCATCATCACACCACCCGGCCTCATACACTTCCTCTACCCCCCTCCCTCCCAGCTCCTCCATTATCCCTGAGCTGAGATCTCCATGCAGTGGCAATCATTCATTACACCTCCATGCAATGAAAAAAATAAAAAGGCACTGGCTCTGCAATCAGACAGACTTGGGTTCAAAGCCCGGCTTCATCACTTATTAGCTGTTGTGTCCTTACAAAAGTCACTTAACCTCTCGGAGACTCCGTTTCTTATTCCTTGGGATGAGGATACCATTACTTGGCTGACACCGGCTTTTGTGAATAGCAGACGAAATGATATAGGTAAGATGTTTCCGGTGGGTCCAGCACACAGTGGGCCCTCAATAAATATCAGTCCCCTTTGGTACCTACTTCCATATAATCCTTTCAAGGTGATCCCGTGAACGCCTTCTGAGAATCTCAGAGCAAATTCATGACAAGAGGGATCAGAAAGCAAAGACCCAATCCCACCTCCCCAGACAAGACACGACACGCCCAGCCTCCCTTCCCACCATCTCCCCTTCTTGTCCCAGCCTCATCTTTCCAGATCTTCCCATCAGAGTAACTCTCTCCTTCCTCCATCGCCCCCCAGCATTTCCCAGGAGCCCTTCTGACAGCTATTTTTCTTTAAATATTGTCGTTATTTATTTATTTTTAGTGAGACGAAGGGAGGGAAGGAGGGAGGAAGGAAGGGAGAGAAACATCGATGTGAGCGAGAAACAGCGATCATTTGCCTCTCGTATGCACCCTGACGGGGGACCACACCTGCAAGCCAGGCATGTGCCCCGACCAGGGATCGAACCGGCAACCCTTTGCTCTGCAGAATGATGCCCAACCAACAGAGCCACACCGGTCAGGGCTGAGAGCCTTTTTTTTTTTTTTTCATTCTTCATCTCTACTTCCTCCGTGGACTAAAGTCACTCATAGAGAAGTGTGTGGCCCACATGGCTCGTGGGGACTGCTCACACCAGTAGCTGGTGACGTTTTTCCAGCATGGGACTCATGGCCAGCAGGCCCCGATCCTGCGAAGGGAAACTGCAACTTGCCTTCGAGACCGCCAGCAACAGGGCCTCAGGGAGGTTTCCTGGAGGCGCGGCAGAGTGGGCTGGGCTCCCAGCCAGCCCCGGGGTGGCAGGTGACCCCTCAGCCCAGCCTGTTGCCTTATGTTCACGACAGCAAGCCAGCCTGTGAGCGGGTGGTCAGCGGGACTGTCCTGTGTGACCAGACTCACGCCATGTTTTTTTCAAAAAAAAAAAAAAAACTAGAAAAACAATCGCTGACAATGTACAATGCACCCAGAAGAAGCGTGTTGCAACACCAAGTCCCAGTGACGAACCTGACACACACTCACGGAGCCTCTGCCATGCACCAGGCCAGGTACCAGGTGCCGAGACAGATCCAGTCATGTTCTTGGCTCACGTTCGGAAGGGACAGACACTACACAAGCAAAAACACAAGATCATAGCGGATGGTCCTAAGTACAATTAAGGTCATACAGATCAAACGAACAGGACACAGGGAGTACCGGAGGTCTCTTAAACCAGGTTGGCAGGACATGGTGACGCTTCAGCTGGGAAGTAACGAAAGAAAGAGCCGGGGTGGTCTGGGGTGAGGTGTTCTGGTGACGACCAGCGTGTGCAAAGGCCCTGAGGTGGAAATGAGCTGGGGTGGCTGGAGCTGAGCGAGCGGGGCAGGGAGTGGGAGGAGACAGGCAGGGTCCAGGCGTGCAGAGACTGAAGGACAGGGGAAGCCATCGGAGAGTTTTATGCAGGACGGACAAACTAATCCCAGTTTTTGGAAGACCCTGTGGCTGTGATGCGGGTCGGGGAGGGGTGGTGAGCCAAGGAGCATGAAAGGGGGAGCAGAAAGGCCAAGGGGGAGGCTATCGTGCAGGGGAGCCATGAAGGAGTCCTGGCCCAGGGTGGAGGCGGGGCACTGCAACCTGAGGTTCCGTCCAACCGTCCAGGTGGGGAAAGGACTCGGAGAGGGGAGCCGCCTGCCCCAGGCCACCCAGCCGGCCAGCAGGAAGCTGCAACCTCAGAACCCCAGTCTCAGGCCGGCCTGTTCCCTCTCACCACCGTTAGCCACTCCGTGAGGAAGCCGCACACAGACAGCGCCTGCCGAGGTTTGTGGCCTCCCGGGATTCAGGGGTGCGCCACTTCCGGCATCCCTGCAGTGCACCCTCTTGCGATGAGAATAACCGCCCCCAATGTGTCTGCCTCATGGGCTCAGCAGCGCTGTTCTTTTAAGCGGGACGCACACACACCCGTGTTCCCACCCAGAAATCAAATCCTCTTTGTAAAACCTAACTCGCTTGGGGGTCCACTCTTCCACACCAGGGAGCGCCCTTGGGGGCAGAGGCTGTGGGGGCGGGGGGTATCTCTGTGCTCCGAGGGTCCGAGGAAAACACAGCCGTGATTCTGCCCTGCCCACGTACGTGCTCAGCGACGGGCCAAGCACTCTCACTGATCTCTCCTGTGATCCTCATGATGCAGAATGAAGAGGGCCGGGCTGCTGCCCCCATTCAACTCAACAGATGGGGAAACGGGCTCAGAGAGGTGAAGTCACTCACCCGACGTCACACAGCCGGCCCAAGCCAGGACTCGAGGCAGGAGACCATTAAATTCGTGTTCTGAAATTCAAGCACTATTCTGCAGAAGGAAGGAAGGAAGGAGGGAGAGAAGAAAGGGGAAAAGGACACTGTTGAGATAAAACCCACTTCTTTGTGGGGGAGCGCCCGCCAGGGCTACCTGAGACCGGCCTCTGCCTCTACAGGATTTCTGGCACTCCGAATCTCTTTCTGGCCTTGAGCTGGTTGTCCCTTGTGTCCCCAGCCTCTCCTCCAGTGAGTTCCTCTTCCCCAACATCCCCGCCAGGGAGTGAGGGTGGGGAGACACTTAGAATACACACACACACACACACACACACACACACACACACACACACACGAAGAGTAAGTTGTCTCCGGCGACCCCACCTGCCCTGGGCTAAGTGAATGCAGTGTCAGCGCAGATAACTCCAAAGCCGTAAAGATGATATAAAAAAAAAGTGGGGGGTCGGGGCTGGGAAGGGGAGGTGGAGGAGATTACAAAACACAGGATGAGCTGTGCAGCGTTGCTCCTTATCTAACCCACGGCAGGCCTGGCTGGGGGCCTGGCTGGGGGCCGGTGCTCTCCAGGGGGAGGAAGCTATGGCTACTTGGCTAGCGAGCCCCCTCCTCAGCCCCACCCCCTGCCTCCTCCCACCCTCCACCCCCACTGCCACCCCCACCCAGTGCAGCAGGAGGCCCCAGAGAAGAACCCCCGCCGGCAGGAGGGCAGGGCCTGTCTGGGAGGTGTTAACAACTGAGGGGGGCGTGTTGAGTTGGGGTCAAGCAGAGCTGTCCCAAGATGGGGTGGGGGCGGGGCCTGGGGAGGTGGGGGTCCTGCCTGCCTGGAAGACCCGCAGCCTTGGCCCAGCCACAGAGGGAGCGTATCCCAGGATGCTAGAGGTCGTGAGGACAGCTTGGTTATTTTTGTGGATGCTGACTCCAGTGAACAGGCCAGGGTGGGCCTCTCGGAGCCTCAGCCTCCCCACCCGTGCAGAGGGCTGCAGGAGGCCCCCACCGGTGCCCTTCTCCTCCAGGTGTCAGCAGCGCTGTTTGTGGGAGGAGGTGGGGGGCTGTGAGTCCCCAGCAGGGCCTTCGTTCTTTGTCCCGGAGAGACTGACCCAGACGCAGAGACGGAGGCAAAGGGAGGCAGAGGGAGGCAGAGGATCGCAAAGACGGAGAAAGAGACGGAGAAAGAGACGGAGAGATAAGCTGGCAGAGGGAGACAGAGAGATAATCAGAGAGATAAGAGAAAAGAAGAAATGGAGAGATAGACCCAGAGATAGAGACGGAGACAGAGTCAAACGCCCGAAGAGAAATAAAGAGAGGGGTAACCGAGGCGGAGAGAAACAAAAGACACCAGATAGAGAGAGGTCGGGGGAGAGACAGACAATCACAGAGACCGACAGGCTGACTCTCAGACAGAGAGTGGGAAGAGCAGAGGAAGAGAGTCTAATCAGAGGCTGAGACAGGGGTGGACAGGAACCCAGCCAGACCCCAGCCAGCTGCCCCAGCCACCTCCCTCTGCTCCAAGCACCCCGTCCTACCTGCTCCACCCCTCTCCACACACCCCCATAAGCTCTCTGTCCCTTTCCTTCCCTTCCCTCCCGCTCCCCAGCTCCAGGCCCCCTTCCCTCTCGCCCGCGCCTCCACCCCATGCCCTGGAGCCCCATGCTGCCTGTGCCCCGGCCCCTGCTCCAGGCGGCCCATCCGGTGGGAGCTCCGCGCACACCCCCTCCCGGCTTGCTTCCCCGCCTGCACCCACCCCTGAACTCCCTCCCCATCCTGCCTGCGCCCCCGCCCCGCCCCCTCCCGTCCCCACCCCCCACCCCCCACCCCCCCACCCCCCACCCCCCCAACCTTCCTAACACGGCAGGGTTTTCTGGCGCCTTTGTGGCCGGCCCCCGAAGTGCGCTGCGACAATAGCGGGGTGACGGGGGTTAATTCGCGCGCGGAGGTAGGACGCGCGGGCGCCGGGCGGAACAATGCCCGCGGCGCGCCTTTGAGCGAGGCCATTGTGCGCTGTGTGAACCGGGAAATCTGTTCCCTGCGCCCAGATGCGCCGGTGGGGTGCGGGCGGGCGGCGGGCTAGGTGTGAGCGGGACTGCGGGCGGCAGGGCCGCCTTCCGTGTTTGGTTTGGGTTTAACTCCCTCCGGTCCTCTGTGCATCCTTGAACTCCGAGCTGGGAGCTGGGGAGGGCTGCGGACCCAGGGAGGTCAAGGTTCTCCTGCCCTGCCCCCCTGACATGCTGTGTGACCTGGGGCCAATCCCTGTCCCTCTCTGAGCCTCACCTCCCCACCTGAAAACACAGCAGGGATTTCGCCACCTGACCCGGTCTAGGAGCTGGAACTCAGGGCTGGAAAGAGCAGACCTCAAGGTCTCGCAGTCTTAGCAGCAAAATAGCATCTCCCGGTCCTGGGGCTCCCGGGTGAGGCCTGGCTCTCGCCCCCCAACCTGCCTTCCACACAGTGCGAAAAGTGCACCCCACCAACATCCGCTGTGCCACCTAGGGGAGTCACCCACACTCTCTGTCGGTGGGGGGCATTGCCTGGCCCCTCAGAGAGGCATTTTGAGGACCCAGGGAGGTGGGGGTGCAGGATCTCCATGGGCTGGGCCCCACGTGCACACGCAGCATGATAGTACTGGCAACAGTTACTGAGTCCTCAGTGTGTGCTGGCAACTCTCCTAATTTTATGTATTTTATGGCGGTCTTAAAATTTTTATTGATTGATTTTTAGAGAGAGCAACAGGAAGGGAGAGACAGAAAAAATTTCTGTCTGTTGTTCCCCTTGTGTATGCATTTCATTGGTTGCTTCTTGTATGTGCCCTGGCCTGGGATTGAACCTGCAACCTTGGCCTATAGGGGACAGCGCTCTAAACCACTGAGCTACCCGGCCAGGGCCTGTGGCATTTTTATACACACACACACACACGAATACATAGGTCACATTTACTGAACTGTTATTTACTGTCTTTGTCCCTTCATCTGTGACAGGTAGGGGCCCCTGTCTGTGATACGTTCCTTCAGCCCTGGGTGACTTGGGCCAGCCCAGCCTCCCTGTCCGCCCTCTGCTGGGCAAGTAGGGCCCCCGACGCCGTGTGGAGGGGCTGGTGGGAGAGGGAGGAAGTCGGGGGGAGCATGGACTGAGCCCTTCAGGGGCCTCGTGGGTTGCTGAAGAGCATTTAACCTCCGCGGTGCTTTGCTCACCTTTGCCCAAGGTGTGAAGAAGGACTGAGATGCTTCTTCTAGAATCATGGACGAGGAAACCGGAGCTCAAAGAAGCTAATTTAAAGATGCTTAACCTCTTCTGGGGTCACGCATCCCTTGAAGTTTCTCCCTGGAAAGATGCCCACCTGCCTGAGTGCAGAACGCTGGCCTGGCCCCCTCAGGGGGCCCCCACGTTCCTCTCCGCACCCCAGAAGCCCAGCCGAGAGCCTGCGAGGTAGCAGGAGGAATCCAGGGCTGGAATACGGGGGTTTGGCTCTGCTGTGCTCAGGCCGTGAACCACATTCCTGGCTGTCCTTGAGCGAGTGTGGAAGGCCGGCTCCCAGGCTACCCTGGTGTTCTGAGTCCGGGCATTAGAAGTGCACGTACCTGGGCCCCGTCCCACCCCCGGGCTCCCTGCACGGTGCTCTCTTTCCTGTGCAGACACCCGACCGACGGGCGAGGCGCTGAAAGCCCTGAACTGTCGGGAGGCGGGGAGCAGCCGTGACCAGCAGGTGCCCACGGGGCCCCGCGTGCCTGGGCGGGCACAGATGGAGCGGCTCTGGGCTGGGGGCAAGGGGCAGATGCAGCCACCCCTGGAGCCTCAGCTGCCTCGTTATCTCTTCATTGTCTCCCTGTCGCCCCAGCTCACCCCCCTCCCCAGCTGCCCTTCTGTCATCTCCACGTGCCCCCCCCCTCGTCCAGCAGCCCCGGGCCCCAGGACCCCAGAGAGGGGTCCCCTGCAGACTTCCCTGCTCTGGGGGGGGGGGGCATGGGGTGGGTGGGAGGGAGAGAGCTGGGCTGCAGAGGCCGGCATGGGGGGTGTCAGACAGAGTCTATAAATCACGCCCCACTGCGCTCCTGTTTAACACACACTTCTCCGACGAGTTGTCAGTGAAACCGTTAATTAATTAGCTAATCCCGCAATGAAGTGGATTCTAAATGGTTCTCCCCTCCCAGCCTCCCATTTAGATAATTGCTGCTGAGGGATCTTGTGTGAGAGTCATTTTCTCCACCAGGGATGGCCCCGGGAACACTGTGGGAGATGCATTTAAAGAAGGGGTCAGCGTGCTGTCCCCCCAGCTCCTCCGAGGGGGAAACCTTTCAGCCCCAACAAAAGCCGGAGAGGGGGTTGGTTATTGGGGGCAGCACAAGGGATAGGTGGGGGGAATTGAGCTTTTGTGTTTGGGGTTTGTTTTTAATCACGACGATGCTTTGTGACGAGGCGAGCCTTCCCCGGGCAGGGTTCCGAGGCAGGTAATATTAATGATGGCGGTGATGGTGGTGATGATGATGATGGTGATGATGGTGATGATGATGGGGCAGGCCCCTGGCTGCATGCGTCCCATGCACGGTCTCATTCAACCTCCTCACAGCGGCCCTTTGAGTGGCTGGGATGGTGCAGATTGGGGAAATTGAGGTTCCAGATGGGGAAGCGATTTACCCAAGGTCACAGAGCTCGTAAGAGGCAGGGCCTGGACTGGAGCACAGTTGTCTGACCTCAGAGCTACACTCTTAACGACTGTGAGGTTTTAGGGGAGTCTGCCTCCTTCCCAGAAGGGACCCTGAGACCTTTAAAAAGGGATGTGGGAAGCTTGAAATCACACAGGGAGAGTAAGGAATATTGGACGGATGGATGGAAAATGAATCTTGCGGCTTGTGACTCAGGAAGGATTCAATCATTTGCCTGAAAAATAGTAATAATTTTTCTGATCCGCTGCTGATGATGCTGAATAGGAGTAATGAGAAAGCCCATCCTAACATGGAAACAGGTGGCTTCACCTGCCCAACGTCCATCCCCACCTGTGCCTGCCCCACGCCATGGTCTCTGTCCGTGTGATTTCACGGCAGCTCCCCCCACCTGCAGCCCCCCAGCCAGGCACACCGCCCACACCTGCTCGTCCGAGTAGGCTGCCCAGCACAAGTGCGGTCCCCCGCCACACAGCAGCAGCCGGAGATGGCCATGGGACCCCGTGCTGCCCGAACTATCAGGAAAGAAGGATTCTCCTCTGTGGAAATGCTAACCTGATACAATGAAAGCTTACAGATGCTGGAAACCATATTAACACCAGACGTAGAGCCACACAGAGTAACCACAATATCTGACATTATTCTCTGAGCCCCTGGATCCAGCCGTGCTTGAAGCCTGTGCACACCTGGGTATTTGGGGGGATTTTAGTGCCATAATTTTAATTGGTACGGCAGGTGCTGCTGGTTACTCATCAGTATCCATTTCCCCTCTGTTCCTTATGAACAGAATTCTGGTTTCATCTGAGGCAGTGGTGGTGCTAACTGAAACACATGTCCAGGCCTTTTGCAGCTATTGGTGTGGCCGTGTGACCCAGTCCTTAGACAAAGAGATGAGTGGCCGTCCTTGGGGGGAACATTATTCCCGAAGAAAAACACAGGACAGCCTGGGGGAAGGCTCTTTGCCCTTTTTCCCCCATCTTGATTACACCTACCATGCTTCTCTCTGCATTTCCTCGTGCCTGTGAAAAAGGACCCCCTTGCTCTTTAAAGCTAGCGTGCCTGCACCTCTGTTACGTGCAGCCAAACGCAACCCCAAATGGCAGAGCGGGGTTTCTGTCCTGGCGACTGAACACACCCTCCCTGATCCGCCTTCTCCCAGCGCTGGGGGCATGGGAGAAGAAGACCCGGGAGGACCAGGAGAAACAACCTTGTCTCTTTCCCGTGCTCCAAGGTCACCCAGCCGTTCGCTCCTCTTTCTTACCTAGCAAAGGCGGCGATCGGACCCCGGACTGTGAGTGGTAAGGAGATGGGGAGGAACACTCGCCTGCAGCAAGGCCTGGCTCCAGGCAAGTTTTCCAAACAGGAGCGAAAGGGTGAAAAGGCTGTGAAGAAACAGCTCTCGGTCACACCAGGTCCAAGAGCCTACCGGCTCAGCCGCCTGGAGCCTGGCGTGTTGGTCCCGTGTCCTAGTCTCTCAAGGACGCGTCGTCTACCAGTCACTGGCCACTTCATTTAACTAGTCGGTGCCTCCGCCCCTGAAGGAGCCTCCAGGGTCTTGGCACGAGGGGATGGAGAAGCTGGTCATCGCGAGCGGATGCTCTTCCAGTTCTATGGCAGGGCCAGGCGCCGCGGCCTGCCCGGACTCCAGAACCGGCCGGCCAGTCCCAGGAGGACGCGTGATGGAGCTGGTTGTACAGGGACCACGTGTACCGGGAAGGTGACCAGCACGTTTGAGAGATGTGGCTCCAGCTACAGATTCTTCCAGAGGCCTAAGTTCAAGCCCTGGCTGGCGTAGCAGTGTGGATTGAGCGTGGGCTGTGAACCAAAGCATCGCAGGTTCGATTCCTAGTCAGGGCACATACCTGGGCTGCAGGCCACAGCCCCCAGCAACCGCACACTGATATTTCTCTCTCTCTTTCTCCCTCCCTTCCCTCTCTAAAAATAAATAAATAAAATCTTAAAAAAAAAGAGGCCTAAGTTCAAACCTTAGGATCTCAGAGTGAGAGGATTTCAGAATAGTAGCTCGAGAGAAACTGGGGACCGTATTTGTTTAGAATTTTAGGATACTAGACAAGAGTATCTTAAGTTATAGAATTTTAACTATTAGGCCAAGAGGGTCTAAAATTCTAGCTTTACAGGAAGTTAGAACCATAGAATTTTAGAATTGGAGATGCCTTTAAAATGGATTCCCTAAACACAGCCCCTCATGTATCGACTCTAAGAATCATAAAATTTTAAAAAGTGTAATAAGTAAAATCTCAGAACTACAAAATTCTAGAATATTAAGCTAACTAACTGTGCACACTAGCTTTAGGGTACCTTATATTCTTGAAGCTTTAGAATTGTATGAGACCAGGGAAGTGCAGAATTTTAGAATATTAGCTGAGTGGAATCCTAGGATATAATACAGCAAATGTGAGAGTTTTAAAATCTTAGAGTTAGGGACTTTAGCTCTCATCCTAACCTACCTTGCACCGAGGACAGCAGCTACTCCCCACCCCCACCCCCCGTAACCGTGCCAGGGGTCCCCAACCTCCATGCCTCTGCAGCTCAGCGGGGCACAGAACAAGAGTGCAATAGATGCAAACAAATAAGAAATTTGTTTTAATTGAAATTACCTAAAAGGGGAAAATTGAGTGGCCAAGGGACCAAGGAGGCAAGCCACAGACCAGGAGAAAATACTTGCAGAAGATGATCTGATAAAGGGCCGTTACCCGGAAAACACAGAGAACTCTTTACGCTCAGCCAGAGGAAAACAAACAGCTGGATTCAAAAGGGGCCAAAGAACCAGACTCCTTGGAGAAAGGGCCGGTCCTAGGTCTGGGGGAGGGGATATGCAAATGAGCCAGGGGCGCTTCCTGCAGCCGGAAAGGTGTCTGGAAGCGCCCAAAAACCAGAAATGGTGGGGGGGGGGGCACCCAGAAACGAAGAGCCAACCAAAAACGAGCGCGCACACACACACAAAATGTTGGGGGCACATCAAAGGGACACCAGACCCAACTGCAAGAGCTCCCAAAGGTCCAACCTGGAACAATCTGAGCAAAAAAAAAAAAAAAAAAGGAAGAAAGAAAGAAAATTAAGTAGAATCAGATTATAATGCAAAATTATAATATATATCCATGAGCCCATACTGCTATAAACAAACCATGAGTGAATAAACTAATGGGAGAGAATAGAGCCAGGTCCGTGCAGAAGAACCCCGCACCATCTCTGCAAACACCCTGCCCTCGAGGAGGTGGGACGTCACCCCTTGCTCTGGGTGACAGCTGCGCAGAGTGACACACATCCTTCCGCAGAGTCCGCACGGAAAGGGGGAAAGAGAGCAACTGTACCGCGGAGACGGCTGACACACACGACCTCAGCCAGGCGGTCAAGGTCAGCATCAACGGTGCTGAGTCATGGCAATGGCCGATGTACGTACCTTTCACAGGGTGTGATGAGAATAGCCCTTCCCCTTGGTGGTCCTCCTGCCAGAGCCCTTGACCCCAGTCTAGTCTTGAGAAGAACAGGAGACAACCCCCACCTGAGGGGCGTTCTGCGAACCACTAACGAGTACTCTTCTGAACTGTCAAGGCCGCGGAAACCGAGGGGCTTCCGAGAAACTGTCCCCACCCAGAGGGGCTCAAGGAGACATGACAACTAATGTGATGCGGCATCACGGATGGGACCCTGGGAGGGGAAAAGCACTTCGGTTTAAAACAAAAGAAATCCAAGTAAAGTCTGGAACGGAGTTACCAATGGTGTCTCAATGCCAGTTCCTCGACTGGGACGAGGGTACCAGATGGTAATGACAGCAGAAACTCGGTGTGGGGGTGTCTTCGCAATTTTCCTCTGAATGGAAAGCTATTCTGAAATTAAAAGTTTCCTTTTAGATAGAGAAAGAACGCCCTCACTGGTGTGGCTCAGTGGGCTGGGCATCATCCCACAAAGCAAAGAAGGGTCGCCGGTTCGATTCCCAGGCAGGGCACATGCCTGGGTTGTGGGTTCGAGCCCCAGTTGGGGAGCCTACAAGGGATTACCAATCGATGTTTCTCTCTCACATCAGTGTTTCTCTCCCTCTCTCTCTCTCCCTCCCTTCTCCTCTCTCTGAAAATAAACACATAAAATCTTTAAAAAGAGAGAGATTGAATTTACAAACATGTACATCAGCAGAGGAATCAATGAAAAATAATGGTCCTTCCACACAACGGAATACTGCTCCTCAATTAAAAAAAGACACACAAAAAAACTACTGATAACATGCAACTGCTTTGGTGAACCTCCAAAGCTGTACGTCCAGTGCAATGAGACAGACCAGAAAGAATGCCCAGATCAAACTGCAGGAAATGCAAACTCACCTCTATGGAGAGAGCTGCTCTGGGGCTGCCTGGGTTGGGAGGGCGCAGGGGGATGAGAGGAAGAGTCAGGAAGAGGAAAGGTTGGCAGGTGACGGGGATGTTTATTGTACGGACTGGCAGAGGGGGTAGTTTTGCAAGTATACAACGTGCCAAAACTTATTAGCTGGCACGCTTTCAATATGTGCGATTTACTGTATGTCAATTACACCTCGATTTTAAAAACGAGTGTCTGTGAAGAGGTCACATGAAGGAGACGGTGGCATTCATGGCCTGAGTCTCTATAGGAGGGCCGTCAGGGGGGCCCCAGAGAGCGCCAGGGAACCTGCCCGCCTTCCTTCCCTGGGCAATCAGCTCCCAGCTCCCGGGGCCTCCCGTGGTTCATTCCTGCTCCTGGGGAGGCCTGGGAAACCAGGCCTCATTAGTCGAGGGGCCGGCCTCATGGAACTTCACGTTTGTTAAAGATTAATGGGGTGTCTCCCGCGCCAGATCTGAGGGGTCTCCTGGCCTCGTTTCTTCCAAATCAGCCCCCTGCCATGACTCCTCATCAGTCACGGGGAGACGGCCGCCTGAGAGCGAGGGACGGGGGCTGGGAAGCGCTAATGGGCCCCTGGCAGCCTCCCCGCAGGCCCGGGACTTCCTCTGACGACCAGAGGGGGTGGCGCGGGCCACTCGGAGCCCTGTGGGCGGGGCGGCTCAGCCCATCCAAAGGGGGTATGTCCCCTTCAGAGCGGTCACCTTGGGAGGCCACGTGCTAGTTTCAGAGGGTGCTGCCATATCGCAGGACACGGGGTGGGGCACCTTCTCTACTGGCGCGTCTTCAGAGAGAGCAGGTTTTCTTGAGCACGTCTCCCAAGTACGTAACGGGACTTCCTCTGGCCGAAGGATTCCAGGTTTAGAAACGGCCACAGGTCAACAGGGGCCGAGGTGCCCGCATCTCGTCCTGCACAGCGGGTCTCGTGTCTCTGAGCTCCACGAAGGCTGGGACCCTTGCCTGGCTTCGTCTCCCCTTGTATTCCCAGCATGCAGCACCGCCTGGCATACAGTTGGTGCTCATTGGTGATTTGCCAAATGAAAGCGGAGCTGGGGTAGGAGAGGCTGGGGGAGGACAGGCTTTGCTCTGGGGGCCCCCAGCCCAGGCGGAGGAACGGGGGATTGGTGGTGTTTGCTGAGCAAACACCGCCGGGTGGGGAGACGCTGCGGCAGAGTGTTTAACACACATGTCGTATTTGCTGGCAAATATCCCCAGCCTGCCGGGCGCCCCCTGTACGCGCCCCTCCCCCCCACCCTCCCCCGCCAGTGGGGCCGCTTGTGCAAAGTGAATGGGAGAGCCCAGGGGAAGGAGGGCTGCGGGGTTCCTGGGAGACCCTTCCGCAAGGGTGGGGAGGCAGGGGAGGGGGGCTCCACAAAGCCTGCCCTGGGTCTGGGAGGACACCGGACGCCTGATTGGAAGGCCCACTCAAGGGCCACGCAGCCGTGGCAGGTAAGACCCTGCGGGGCCCCTCCCAGCTGAAATCTACCCATTTCCATGCTGCGTGATGATGACGCGACTGTGTGATGTGTCTGAGCCTCAGCACGTAAAGAACTAAGCCAGCCATATTTCCGGAGCGTGGACTACGGGTGCGAAGCCTCCCTGTGCCTCAGTTTCCCCACCTGGGACACGGGGACAACAATAGTGCCGCCCTGATGTTTTTCTTTTTCCTTTTATTTAAAGAGGTTTCAAACCTGTGGACAAGTTGCAAGAGTAATAAATCCATGAGCGTCTGTATACTCTTTACCCAGAGTCCCCATGTGTTGGTGTTTGGACACATTTGCGTCATCTCTCTGTCTCTCTGTGTACCTGTAAGTCTACGTCCTTCTTCGCTGGGTCACTTGCCTTCCGCCTGCCTTTTCTGAGACAGGCACCGCGACAGCCCGCCACGGGATTGCTGAATTCGAGAACTCAGAGGTGCTCCAGTCTGAGTCTCTAACACGTACCGTATTGTGCTGTGTATAATGCGCACCCATGTTTTGGGCCCAAACTTTCAGGGGGGAAAATATCTGTCGTTTTAATTTTTTATTTCATATTTTATTTATATTTAGAGACAAAACCGATTCTCGTGTTCCCGGGTATTATGTTGCATACGGATATTGCTATTGGCTTTCTAGAGTTATATTTTTAACATGTAAGCATACATAAAAGAATTAAAAACACTTATACAGATAGAGAATTAGTACTACCTATGTGTAATGTGCATCCTTATTTTTTCCTCAAAAATGTGGGCAACAAGTGCTCATCGTACACAGCAAAATACGGTACCTCGTCATAAAGACTTACCCTGGGGATACAAAGTGCCCCCTTCCAGTGTGTGGACCGAGCCTGCCCCCAGCAGGGGGGGCCATGGAAAGACCCCAGCCCCTGCTGTAGGCGGGGACTCAGTGTGGGACAGCAATGAAAGGGGCCAAAGGGACACGGCTTGAGGCCATCGGGGGGACCTGCCCCCACTTACCTGTGTGCCTCGACTCGCCCCGCCATCAACAGCACTGTGGTGAGTGTCTTCAGTGTGCCCCCTTACACACTCGTGTGGGGTCGACCTGGCTTCCGCTTCTGGGAGTGAATTCCTGATCGTGGAGTATTTGTGTATTTAATTGGCTGAGCTTTCCAGAGACGCCCCCATCAGGAGAGAACGGTGGGGACCCCGCGGGGCAGAATCCCCATCCTGTGCCCTGTGTGTCCCCTGCGTCCCCGTCGGAGCCTGTGCTAGTGCGTCTCTGCTTTGCCTGCCGAGGGACACAGGCCTGTCATTGGGCCCGTGCCACCTCCCTTTCCCAAGACTGGCACATAGTAGGCCCTCAGGCTTTGCTGTTGAATGAGCATGAGCAGGTGATAAGGCTGCAGTCTTGTGACTTTACAGAACACAACAAGGAAAAAGAGAATGTCACCTTCTTCATCTGAAGACGCCAGGCCCTCGTGTGGCCTGGGAGCTGTTTCTCAGGGAGGCGTGGGAAGCTGCCCACTGGATTCTCCCCTCCCAGAGCCGTAGACTGGCTGACGGACGGCGGGCGGCACCCACAGGCACACACGAGTGGGTAAATTTGAGGACACGGGGCAGCCGTGTGCTCACTGGTTCCCAAGAGCCAGCCGCCCAATTCCCAGGACTCGGGCGGGGGAGCTGTTCGGCAAGGCTGCCATTAAGCTGTCCTTTAAATAAACTTACAGTGAAGCGTATTAAAATCAAAGCTAAGGTATATGCCAAATTCACCAGTTCCTGATTGGTTTACTCCGTTTTACTATTACCTTGCTCTTGAGGGTGCTTACGTCAAGGGTAGCTGTGTGGCAAAAATATTCCGCAATGGTGAGCTGGTGTGAGTCTCTTTCCCAAATCCATGTTCGGTTGTGTTAGGGGGCAGTATTTACACCATGGACGTGGACGGACTCTACAAATCAGACATAGGGTTTTGGGGTTTTTTGAGAGCCAGTTGTTAGCATTTACCAGCACCCCACTACCGAAAACCCTCATGGTGGCTAGAGACACGTGGCCCTTTCAGTCCTCATCTCGGGAAGCCCAGAGGGACAAAGGTCCCCCTGCTTTATTTAGGGGCCTCGTTCAGGTCTCATACCCATCAGAGGAAGAAGCAATGCGTCCTGGCTCCCAAACCGTCCATCCACCCTCCTCCTTCTGTCTGGGCCCAGCCTCCAGGCTAAGAAAGGCCAGACACCATCTTCACTGAATTTCCGCCTCCACTCCTAACTGTCCTAACCGCCCCGGAGTCTCACGGCCGCCGGCAGTTCGCACAGCAGCAGAATGAGAAAGCGTTTATTTCATCCTGAGAATGACTCTTGATAATTGGGGATCCTACTCGCTATATCTCTGCCTTCTATTTTGCCCGGAAAATGCCTGCTGGTAATTGCCCAACCTCTGGCAGGGAGAGGGAGCCAGCCCTTCTGCCGCTCGCACTCCCAATTGGGCTATTACGGGCCCGGCCACTTTCTCTTAAATGGTCCTGCTTCGATTTGTCGACATCTCGGAGAGAGAACTCATCTTTCTCACATTTCAGGCTGAAAGACGCCGAGATTGGAAAGCACACTGTATCTTTCCAGGGGAGAGGTAGGGGCCACTACCTCCCGCTCCCTGAGCAGCGGGGCTCACCCGCCACTCCCATTCCGCAGATGGCCACACGGAGGCCGATCGGTCACTGCCCACGCGACCGAGCCCCACGATGAGAGTGGGACTCCAGGCGGAAACTTTCCCAGATATTAGTAGGCACCTGGATGCTCTTGCCTCGGGGGGCTCCCTCCTGGGTGGTAAAAACCTACCAAAAGCATGGCCTGGAGCTGGTTTTGCTGTGAAAATTTTTGAACAGACTTTTTCACGTTTCCGTTTGCAATTCGGTGATAAGGAACCCACTGAGTGAGATGCTGATTGGCTAGGACCTCCCCCACCCCCAGGCCCGCTGGGCAATTCCTCCAAGTGTGAGAAAAATCTGAATGGGAGAGAATAGTACTTGGGGAATACAACTATGTGATAAGAACTATTTTCGAAAGAGAAAGACAAAGCTTAGGACGATGGTGACCTCTAACAGGGAGGGAGAAGCCTGGAGCCTAGAAGGCACCAAGTTGGAGCAAGTCGTGAGCAATGCTTTGGGCTGGGCTTGGGAGGGCAGGAAGCGGAGAGGGAGAAGGGGAGGCAGGCCGTGCAGGGGCAGAGAAAACCCGTCCTGCCCATTGTTTTCACGTGCAACGAAATTTTTATGAATGTCCAGTGATATCATTGGTAGGACAGACAACACCTAGGTTGTATGGACCTTCAATTCTGCACTTATGCATTTTGGGTGGAGGGGGTTTCTCTTCCTGTTTTGCAGCCGATTCTTTTCCTCCAGGTTGCAAACATCTTCCCGGGCCGAGGGCCCCAGGACCTGCTCCGTGGCTCCGCTGGGACGCCCCAGGAGATCTCAGGGATTTCGACGGGGGGCTGGAAGCCCCGGATCTTCTTCCCGGTGGAGTTTCCCAGACGCCCCGGCTCCTCTCGGAAACGCCGGCCGAGCCCGCCCCCGCCCTCAGATGTCTCTATCGCCTCGGTCACGCTCACCCAGACACGCGCTCACACACTCTCCTCCTCCACACACAGGCCGGCCTCCACCACGCCTTGCCCTTCCATCCGAGGCTCGGCTGGGGCCGAAGCGGCTGCCGTCCCCAGCCAGGGGTCTCCCCAGAGAAGCCCCTCTCCTCTCCTGCCCCCTCTGCTCCCCTCCCCCTCCTCCCGGTTCTCCGCAGCCTCGCTGGCTATTGAAAGAAATACTTCGCAAGGATGTTCTTCGGTCTTTGTTGGGGCGGATGAGGGCGCCGCATAAAGGGTCTGAGAAAGTGAAATGGGGGGTGTGGGGTGGAGAGAGGGAGGGGGGGCCAGGGGAAGAGGACGGATTCTCCGTATCAAAAAGGGAATTAAAGTGCTTTTACTGGAGTGAAGAAATCAGCTGAAGAATGGCCCCGGAACAAAAGCGAAAAGACCGTGGACAAGGCCCACTGAATAGGGCCCGATCCCCTTAAGTTTGTAAGCCCCCCTCCCCCGCCCTCTAAGCCTTCCTTACTTACTTCTGCAGAGAACAAACGCCAAGGAGGAAAACACGGCAGGGGCAGGGGGAGGGGGGCCTGGCAAAACTGGGGGAGAAAAACCCGAAAATAAAAGGTAATCCCTGGGGCACTTTGCCCTCCTAGTGCCTACCAGGGATCTGATTAAAAGTCCCAGATGAAGCCATTCCGCTATTCACATGCAAGGAGCGGGATTTACAAGAAAAGAGAGAGGGAAGAATAGGCCCAGAGGAGAAAAGGGGAATTATTTGTGTCCCTTAATGCTTGTTAAGTACTCCTCTTTGCTGCACACCGGACAAGACAAGGCTCAGGACTCGCACAGAAATATTGTGCAACCCACCCCCTGCCCCTGTGGCCTGCCCCCTGCTCGAGGCCAAACTTCCCTGCACACGTAAGCGCGCGCACAGACACACACACACACACACACACAGCCGTGAGCGGAGCTGCCCAGCCAAGCCAGACTCACAAAGAGAATAGCAATTAACCTCCCGTCCCTTCCGGACAGTGATCTAATCTAACCAGCCCTCCCGGATTCTTGCTCTGTGCCCAGAGCCCCAGGGCCTGGGCGTCCAAGGGGCTGGGATGTGGCTGGGAAGGTGAGAATCAGGGGTGAAGGGGCAGGAGTCCTCGGGGACAGGTGGGGCTTCCTAAGGAGACTCCTTCTCCCCCAGATCTCCAGCCTCCTGCCAGTTGCTCCGAGACCCTGCCTCAGGACCTTTGCTTACACCGGCACAGCCTCCCGGGATGCGTTCCTCACCTTCACGGCAGCTCGAACAAACAGCTCAGGTTGGGGGGGCCATCCCTAGCTGGTCCCCCCTCCCCCACAGACCCCCCCGACCGCTTCCCATTCCCTCGTTCTTGGCTCTCAGAAGACCTCCAACAAGCTCTTTCTTGGCGCGTTTGTTCAACATCTGTCTCCCCTACTAGGACATCGGCAACGTGAAGGCAGAGGCAGTGGCTGATTCTGCCCGCCATGGGACCCCCAGGCCTCGACCCGGAAGTGGTTTTAGGTGTTCTTGCTGAGTGAATGAATGAATGGATGGATGGATGAGCAGGGGACTGAGTCAGCACAGGGCTAACTCCTTTACTAGGCACCGCAGATACGTTAATTTTCTTTAAAATCTAAAGGAAAAACGAAGAGAATAATGTGTGTGTGATAAAGCACGCAGCCTGGATCGTATTCATCTTTAGACCAATACGGTCAGAACATACTTCCTGTTTCTTGCTTTTATTTTTTATGGGGAAAGGAGTCCCTGAAAGTCACAGTGTGGGTCTGGGTCGGAGGACCAACTGACCAAAGAAAAGGGACTGGAATTCTGGGGTCCCCTTTCCACCAAGGAGGGAGTGGGTAGTTCAGAATTACATGGATTCCATTCATCTGTTTGTTCATTCATTCATTCAACAAACATTTGGTGAGTGCCCTCTGCGTACCCAGCACTGTCCTGGGCTCTGAGGGCGCAGCAGTGAGCAAAACAGACAAAATCCTACCCTCCTGGAGCTCACGGGGATAAGACACAGAAGCACCCCAAGAAAGACTCGCTCACCAGGTGGGTAGGGGCGCTGAGGGTGCTGCTGTCCCCTGAAAATCTCTAACAGGAAGGAGACGTGACCGAATCTGAGATGTGACATGGAGACCGAGACCCAAAGGGGCCCAGGACTTTGCCAAAGAAATTGTACGTTCAAAGGTTGGAAGGAGTGTGGGGCCACGAGACAGAGAGAGGGAGGGAGAGAGAGAGAGAGAGAGAGGGAGAGAGAGGGAGAGAGAGAGGCCAAAGAAAGGGACATGGGCAGGGGACTGGGCACTGTGAGCGCCACAGCGGGGTTCCCCAGCGGCCCTCCGGGCTCACGGAGGACCCTCCCAGCCTCTGCCAGCAAAGCCACGCGCGGAGATGCTCGTTTTCCTCGACGCACTGCCAGCTGAGGAAGGTCGCCCATAGGACTGCATCTTAGGTGGAAAAGTCGGCATCTTGAAAGAAATGTTCCATGAAAACAGCCATGGGTCCCGGCGGCCCCTAGAGAGTGCGGATGTGTCACCCGCGGCTCCATGCGGTAGACAGCCCTTAGCGTTAAACTGGGTCTGTGCACCTGTGTTGTTGTCCCTTCTGTCTCTTTGAGTGAAAACCACACGGTTCCTATGAATTTGGGGGGGAAGGGGGGAGCATGGCGTAGTTTGGTTTTCTTTCTCCTCTTCTCACAACCGAGTCAAGACAGAACCACTGAAAATTTGGACTCCGTTTCAGTCCTGCTCGGTCTATGGGGAGGACAAGTTCACGTGCTCATCAAACAGATGAGCAAGGACGCCAGGAGAGGAGGGACGTGTCACAATGTATCAAGACGCTGCTGCCGGAACAGGTCTTCCAAGTACTGTGTTTCCAACTATAAAACGCACTCACGCTCATTGTAGAAAATGGGAAAACCCAGAAAAGAGGGAGAAAAAAAATCTTTCTAGAAAGGTTTTTAAATTGCACTACCCATCTGGGCAGTTACTGGTGTCTCAGGATAGTTCCTTACAGTCTTTTTTCCATGCAGACGTGGCCAAGTGCCGCCTCCTTCTGTAGGCAATCCCGTGTCCTTTCTTCCTGTTGCCTAAAATATATTTATACTTTTCTTATTTATTGATTTTAGAGAGAAAGAAGAAGGGAGAGGGGAGAGAGAGAGAGAGAGAAACATTGATTTGTTGTTCCACTTATTTTTGGATTTATTGGCAGTTTCCTGTATGTGCCCTAACAGGGGATTGAACCCACAACCTCGGCGTGTTACCCTTTGTCTCTGGATTGTGTGCATTGTTACAAATCCATAATCGTACGTAAAGTTCTCTGTCTTTTTTACTTTCAGTGTCTATACAATGATCCATCCTAACCAGCCCTCTGGTGAGAATTATTTAGACCCCCTCTGATGTTTTAATATCACGAGGAATAAAATGAAACTCTTTCTGTATATGGGATCGTCTGCATTTCAAATTCTTTCCTTGGGGTAGATTCCTAAGTGATAGCAAAGCAATCCACACCAGAAGAATCCGCCTGGTCGCCAAGGGCACTGTCCTGGGAGATCAGTTGAATGTGTCAGCGCGGGCGAGGTTCTGCTGCAGTAACAAACAGTCCCCTTGCCTTGTGGGTTAGCAAGGAGCCTTGGATCCTTGTGAGCACTTGAGGTCCCCTCTTGGTCAGGGCACCATGCTAACTCACCCTCCCATGATGGCAGAGGGAAATGCTCCTAGAGACTCAGCCTCATTGTGACACTGTGGTTTTTCTATTTTTTAAAAAACAGAAATCAGTGGTGAGTGGTGACTGTGACATTGACCAAAGCAAGTCACATGGCCACACCCTCTTTTAAGTGGCCAACCCAGCATACGCCCGCCATATGCCTGGAAGGTGACAACCACACATTTGGGAGCAGCCGTAACGACCAGCCCAGGTTCCCAGACCCGCGCTGGCGCGCGGACAGAAAGTGTTCTGCGTTGGTGTGACGCCCGGAAACCTGTCCCCCAGGTCGCCAGTCCTCCAGCTGGTGCTCTGGGAGAACCACCTGCCGGGAATGCAGAGGTCTTCATTTCTTAACTTACAGCAGATTCTCGAGATACAAAAACCCAGGAAAAGGTGGTCTGGGTGTCATTTTATGGGATATCATCATCATCTTCAAACATCTTTAATTTCTTGTATTTTCCTATGTTTTTAATTATTAAAGCCCCATTGTCTTTACTTGCTCTTTTTTACTTTTTTATTGTTTCTTTTCACATCTGCTTGTCTGGAAATGGTCCAGCTCATGTGTTGATATTGTCTATGCTTTTACTCACTGATCACAGTCAAACACACTAATTTTCAGTGTCCACCTCCAGGAGTTGTCATCGGTGTGTACACACCCATGTAATTACCCCCCAGACCGAGATATAGAACCTTCCAGGCCCTTCCTGGGTAGCTCAGCTAGTGAGAGCGTCATCCAGACACACCAAGGTTACGAGTTCAGTCAGGACACGTACAAGAGGCAACCAATGAGTGTGTAAATAAGTGGAACAACAAATCTCTCTCTCTTTCTCTTCCCCCCACCCCTTCCTCTCTCTCTCTCTCTCAAGTCAATAAATATTTTTTTTAAGATTTTATTTATTTATTTTTAGAGAGGGAAGGGAGGGAGATAGAGAGAGAGAGAGAAACATCAATGTGCAGTTGCTGGGGGTCATGGCCTGCAACCCAGGTATGTACCCTGACTGGGAATCGAACCTGCGACACTTTGGTTCGCAGCCCGCGCTCAATCTGCTGAGCTACACCAGCCAGGGAATAAATAATTTTTTAAAAAAATCATGTAGAAACATCCAGCTCCCACAAGCCCCTGGTCCCTCTTCTCTGCAGACACCCCGACCCCCAGAAGCACCGCAGGTATTTTGACCACTGTTCTGCCTCTCCCTGAACACCGAGTTTCTGGTCTTTTCTGGAACGTTATGTCCGTGAACTCACATACCGTGTGCTCATGTGAAGCAGGCGTTTCACTCAGTATCTGCGAGAGGCTTTGTCCGTGTGTGCAATTTTCTGCAGTTACTCTCCTGGAAACCTAACCCCTCCTTGCCCCTCAACCCAGCAGGGCAGGCAATGAGCTTACCTCGAGCACCTTCTCCCCACCTCGCTGCCCACCCTGGGCCCAGCCACTGCCACTGCTCACCTGGACCACTCGGGAGGCCCCTCCCTGGTCTCTCCACCCCCACTCGGCTCACCTACCCAGCTCTCTTCTCCACAAAGAAGCCAGGCCAGTCATTTAAACATGAATCCAATCAAAGCATCCCCTGGCCCCAAGATTTTTATTGCCCTCCCTCCCGCTGCCACCATATCCGGCCCCAAAGGACCTGTGGCTCTGTCCCCTCCTTTCCAAACTCAGCCACACCCCTGTCACCAGCTTGCTCAGCTCCATTCACACCAGCTGGTCTGGGACCTCTGCCTAGAAGGCGGGTCGCCTAGCTAACCCCACCCAGAACACACGTGCAGTGCACACGCACACACCGCCCCTCGCCGTGACACTGAGTCCCCTCGGCACGATGCCCTGTAACTGCCCGAGCTCTTCCCTCCCGCCTTTCATCGCGGTCCCTGATCGTACAGGTCCGTGAACATTCCGTTACATCAGCCTCCCCACCTAGACCCTCGGCCCCCGGAAGCGGAGTCCGGCTTCTTCGTGACCCCGGAAGCTCCCGCAGGCCCGCTGCACAGTAGGTGCTCAGAAAAGTCTTGAGCGAAGCACCCATGAACAAGGCTCCCTTGGGCCCCAGCGTGGTGCCTGACCCCTTGGCAGTTACCCAGGCTCAGCCACGCTTCTCGCTGACGGCACCAGGCCGCCGTCTTGCTCTCTACCTGGGCACCTCACTGATCAGATGCAAAGTCCCCCTTTTTTTCCCCCAAAGTCCTCATTTTTTACATCTGTATCTGATTACATGGCCAGCCCTGGTGGGAACCTACACTTTGCACACTGACCATTAGCATGGTATTGGGGGGTGTCAGGCTTATTGGGGGGGTCACTTTGGAAGTCATATAAACGTCCAACCACTACGCCAGTACACCTGAAACTCATCGTATAGTGAATGTCAACTGTAATAGAAAAAAATTTAAAATTGTTTTAAATGCACCTCTGTATATGGGAGAGAGCGGCACATTGGTTTTTGAAATACAAAATTTAGGAATAGTGGGATCTGGGCACAAGGATCTAATGCTCAAGACCGCTCAGCGCCCCTGTCTCTCGAGGTCTTCAGCAAAGCAGGAGGAGAAAATGAAGTGGGGGTTTGCAGGAGACACCTGGGCGCACGAAATAAAGGTAAGCGCCCTCCCCGCAAACCGAGGAGACGCACGCAGATGTACACACACCTCAATTACACCTCGAGAAGCAGAGCTAATGGAAGCTGGATTGATTCAAAGATAACAATTAGGGAACAATTTTAATCCCCGCTGTGATGGAGACACACAGTTTATTTTTAATTTGTATCCATAATAAAAAATAATAATTAAAAGGGCTGGCAAATTGCCGCTTTTGCCGAGAAATTAGATTTGCGCTGCCCACTTTCACCCCATCGGCGGGGGGGGCCTCTCTCCCGCCTCCCGCCTCCTTGGCCGGCACAGCCCCACCACGGCTGCGGGCACGCCAGTGCCAGGGACCCCACTTTAAATATAGAGATTCATTAATTAGAGGAGACAGGGAGGGGACTTTTTTTTTAGCATCTACTAAGTACCTGGCACAATGCTGAATACATTTATGTGGATGGTTTCTGTTAACCCTCACGGCAACCCTGTGAAAAGGGAAGCCCAGTTCACTCTCCTTGTACAGAATAAAATCCGCAGAAACCGACAGGCGTTGGCTGGGGTGGAGGTCATGCAGGTCACGTGGGACGGGGCTGGGTCTGGTCTGGGGTCTGCTGGACCGGACTCATGCCTCCCAGGGCCTCCCTCTCCTGGGGGCAGGTATGACGCTTGCATCCTTAACAAGGGTGCAGCCTCAGCCACAGCAGAATTTGCCCAGGTCCCATCGACTTCCCCCTTCGCCCCCACGTCTGGAGTTTGGCACGGGGAGGAAGGCTTGCGTGGGGTCATGTCCTGAGTATCCGGCAGATTCCATGTTGTGGTGAGTCAGTCCATCGTCGGGAAGTGATTTAGGGGGAAGAGGAGGAAGCAAAGGGGGAAGAAGATGAGGGAGAGAGGAGGAAGGCGTGGGCGGAGAAGAGTGAGGGCAGACAGGAGCAAGGAGGAGAAGGGGAAGGAGGACGGGGGCGGCGGGGGGGAGGAAGGGCAGTATCCTGGCTCCGGCTGCTGGGTTCCCAGCCTCCCGTCTCCACTACCCCCCTGCCCCGTGCCAACCCTGCACAGCGCTGCATGCACAACACGTCCCCTCCACCACGTCTCCGTCATGCTGCTCCCTGCCGACACCATCTCTCTTCCCTGGCTTTCCATGGCGTTTGGTGTCTTGCCAATGGTACTTCCCACCTGGTGCTGCAGTTGTTTGTGCACCTGCCTGCCTCCCCGCCCCTCCCCCCCGAGTCTGGGAGCGCCCCAGAGCCAGGGACCTGTCTCCACAGCCTCTCGGGGCACCCAGCACCACAGCTTGTGCCTGCTCCTGGGTGCCCTTCCCTCTCTCCGTGGCATCTTCTTTAGTCCACCTGTCCTTTGGCCACAGTTTATTTTTCAAGGGGGCAAGAGGAGGAAGAGGACTAATGAATAATTGGGCTAGAGAGGTAATGTTGACACTTGTAGTAGGCATAGCAGCAGCAGCAGTAATAGTGGTAATAACAATTTCCAGTTTTTGAGCTCTAACAAGCCTTGTGACATCATGCTATAACTACAGGCTCTGCTGCCAGACCACCTGGGTTCAGGTCCCTGCTCTGCCACCTCCCAGCTACGTGGCCTTAGTCAGGTCCTTTCACTGTCCCTGGCTCCACTTCCCATCTGTAACAGGGTGGTTAGGGGCTACATATTTATATTGCGTGAGATGCTCATAGCGTACAGGACAGAGACTAGCGTGCAGGAAACAACAAAAGGAGGGTTGCTATTGTTGTTATTGTTATTCATGGCTACTGACTCAGTTTCTAGGACAACAGCAGGGACGGTCCCTCGGTCGGTGCGCACTGGGCCAAGGGTGTGCTCGGATCTGTCACAGGCGAGGTTTCTTTCACCTTCGGAAGCTGATGGTTATTAACACATTTTAGAAATTTTCCCAGCCAATATGTGGCACAATTAGAATAAGATCCCAATGTAAGAGGATCAGGGTTGTTGTCCTGAGAGCGAAGAAAGGGAAATGACACCTGAGGAGGCAGGGGACTGGGCAAGATGACCCCAGAAAATCTCTAGAAGCCCTAGGTTTGGGTGCAGCTCACCTTACAATGTCCCCTTGTCCTGGCGTGTGTGTGTGTGTGTGTGTGTGTGTGTGTGTGTGTGTGTGCACGTGTGTGTGCAAGTGCTGGGGATGGGCGAGGTGCCAGGGTGGGGAGGGGGAGCTGTTTGTCCAGCTTGACCTCTGTCCGTGGTGCTGAAAGATCCCAGACCCCTCTCAGGTCCTCGGAACCAGACCCAGATGGGGCCAGAAGGCTCTCAGCAACTCTTCGAAGGTTGTGACTTTTCCCATGATCCCTGCCAACTAATTCATTCAGACCCAAACTACTGGTTTTAGTAACTTGCCAGGATTCCTCAAGTCCTGGTCCTGCTGGACAAGGCCAAAATCTCCCCGCTCAAACCAGCGTGAAGAAATCTCCACATGTCAATGAAGGAGATGTCTGCCTCCTAGGTCTGATGTGAGGGCCAGTGGGGTTTCAGAACTTCGGGACCCAGGACAACCTTCCTTCCAGCTCACCCAAGCTAACATTTCTTTACTAGACAACCAAAGTCAAGTGTAGGAGGCAAAAGATCAGCCTGGTCTTGTGTCTGGTGTCCCCTGTGAGTGACTAATAATAGCAAGGCATCTCTGGGCAAGATGGAGCGGGGGAAGGTGGGGGTCGGGAGCTCCAGAGCCTGGGGTGGAACCACCACGTTGGGCAGGCGACTTTACTTCTGCACGGAAAGGGCCCGCCCTACGCTGGGCACATGACGGGGGACCAGAAAGGAGGGATCCGTCCCCCCTCTCCCAGCCACTTCTTCCCCATGTGGCCTCAGGCTGCTGCCTCCTTTCCCAGACACCCCCCCATACACCCTTCTTGCTCACCCCATTGCCTAAAAACTAATGGCCTTTTCTCTCCCTCCTACTCATCATCTTTGGGGAGGAGTCACTTTATTGATTACCATTCCAGTGAGTAGATTCATTGGAGCCATTAAATCGCCATTTTTGTAGGTCAAAAGCAGTCAAATGTAGGCAATTCCGTATTCCAACAGTAGAAATAAATGCCTTGGGGTGTCCCGCTCAGCCTTTGCAGAGCAAGGTGTGGGATCCTACTCGTGGGAAGGCTAGCCTCGCTGGTTATCGGCCGGGGGTGAGGAAGGGGAAGGGACCCGCCCCCCCTACATTAAACCTCAGAATAAAATTTACAGGCGACAAAACCAAAAGCCACCGCCGACGTCCACATCCTGCAAGACAGAGGCTGCCTCTTCTGCCATCTTTGAAGGAGGAAAAAAAATATTCTTCTCACACGCAGCAACAAATTGGCTTAAATAATCTGCATCATCGTCTCTTGTCTGCTCAGCTAATCATGTTGGTAAATGGTTGGGTTTTTTTTTTTTTCCCCCGTGGCTGCTGCTTAGGAGGAGGGAAGATGGTGGAAGTGGGGTGGGGGACGGGAGGAGGGACACAAGTCGTGATAGATGACGGATTCAGGAATGCATTTGCTATTCTCGGTGAACGCCCTCGAACACACGGGGGATTGGATTGGTCGGCCAGCTCCCTCTGCGTGGCACAAACAAGAAACATTAATTAAAAGGAATTGCCACCCCCCTCCCCAGAATTAAGAGGGTGATGTTCAGATTCGTTTTAAGAAAGGTAATTTGATACCAATAAATTACAATTATAAAAACTTCATTACAGTCAAGAGCAATCTATCCACCGTTGTCCTAATTACACATTGTAGGAATAATGAATGCTAATGATTTAATGTACAATAATGACCGCGATTGAAAAATAAAATATAATCATCGCCACCGTTATTGTTATCAATAACGCAGATATTTTGGCAGGGCTGATCTCCACTTGAAGCTGAGATAAAATCTCAGAGTTTTTTTTTTGTTATTGTTGTTGCTGTTCCCAGTTAGAAACAACCTCTCTCCCCGTCCACCCGCCCCCCCCCCCCCAGCCTCATTTTTATTAAGACGAGAAATCCACAGCATTGAGTGGAAACGTTTGCTTCTCCTGGAGGGTCAGACTCAAAGGGTGAATGGAGTTTAAGTCTTCTCTCCCCCAGCCAACAGCTCACCTTCGGTTTCTCGCTGCGTATCTTCTGAGGCTGGGAAGGAAGGACAAGCAAAGATTCAGTTACTCTGATGTGGAGATAGGATTGTGTTTTGGCTGAAGCCACTCTCTGGTGCTTTTACAAAACCCTCCACGGCTTCCTATTGCAAAGAGAAATAGCCCATTTTTTTTTTTTTTAGCCTGACATACACAGGGTCGGTTTGTGGCCAGGAGCAGGGAGCTCTGGGCTCGAGTCCCCACCTCACCACCTACTAGCTGTGCGAAGTCCAGCTGAACCTTTTAATGTGTCTATGGTTTCTATGGTTGCCTTCTTGTGACATAGGGCTTGCAACGGTGCCCACCTCGGGGTTTCGTGGACCAGAACTCCGATCCCTACTTCGAGTTCCACTCGGGAAGCCATCGAGTTCTTTGGGTGTGCGGCCCCCTGGGCTGTGGCCTGGTCGTCTCCCGGGGCTCAGCTTGTCTGCTTTCCTTCTCTCGGGGGTCCCAGACCCGGGCTGCCTGCTACTGTCTGGTCCCCAAAACTGTTGGTTTTAAAATATTTTGTCTGGTTTTCTGGTTGCTTAAGGCAGGACAGTAAATCTGGCCTCTGTTGTGTCTCCTTCTCCCACAGCAGAAGATTACTATGAGGATTTGTTTTTGGAGCAGTTTGATAAGAGGAATAACACAGAGTGGGTGCGGGAGGAGGACCGTCTCTCTCCAACCACGACCCCCAGGCATCTCCCTCCGCTAATATTTTTCAATGATGTATCATGAAACGTGGTTGGAAAGGAGTTGCAATAAAAATGCTCAACAGAAGGAGAAAACAAGCGAAATCAAGGGAGGGAGAGGGATGCAAATGAGGCCGTCAGGGCCGGGACGCGAGATAAAGCTCGGAGTCTGCGCTGAGATACCTGGGAGCCGGGATTCGGGTCGGGATGGGCGATGAAGCTGGGATTCGGGCAGACACTTAAATTGCCTGCGCTGACACCTCTTATCAGAGTTTCTCAACGTGTTTTTTTTTTTTTTTACCTAGCAGCTTTTTTTTTTTAATGCAGATTGTCAGGCTCCACCTCAAACCTATTGTACATGAGGATCAAACTCTGGGACTAGGGCCCCATGAAGAATCTGCCTTTTCTTTCTTTCTTTTTTTTTTTTTAAGATTTTATCCATTTACTTTTAGAAAGAGGGGAAGAGAAGGAGAAAGAGAGGGAGAGAAATATTAATAATGTGTAGTTGTCTCCAACATGCCCCCCACTGGGGACCTGGCCTGCAACCCAGGCATGGGCCCTGACTGGGAATCGAACCGGCTGCCCTTTGGTTCACAGCCCGCACTCATTGCACTGAGCTACACCAGCCACGGCAGAATCTGCCTTTTCTGCACGTACCCCGGCTGCTTCTGACATACGATAAACTGATGGCACCCGGCCATCAGGGGGATGCCCCTTTGGCCCCAAGTGGGAAGTCTGTGGCAAGACTGACCTTGGAAATGAGAGTCCTGACTTCTCACTCTGGTGTCCCACGGGGGCAGTCCCTGCCCACCCTCCTGGGTCCTCAGAGCCACCTGGCAGCCTCTGGAAGGCTAAGGACCCTCTCCTGGAAATTCAGGTTGGACAGGCGCATGGGGGGAGGGGTGCCTAGGCATCTGGACTTCCCCCAGCTCCCCAGGCAACTCCATCACGAACCTGGGCTGTGTGGGGGTTCCAACTTGAGCATCAGCAGGTGTGAGGCCCCTGACAGTATATACTACAGCACGCGGGATGGCTCAGCCTGGGTGCAACTGGGGCTCTCAAAAAAGGGAGCATTATGAGCCATTTTCTCCAATAAAGGCAGTTAACAAGGGGAACCCTGGTTCCGCTATGGCGGAACCTCGGCAACTTGACTGGGTATAAAAATCCCCTGGATAGCTTATTAAAAACACAGAGTCCTTGGCCCTGATGCCAGAGATTCTGATCAGTAGGTCTCTGAATGGGGCTTGAAATTTTGCATCTTTCACGAGCTCCTCAGTGATGCTGAGGCTGCTGGCCAAAGCACCCCACTGTGAGAGCCCCCAGACTGGGGAAGAGAAGGCCCCGGGAGGGCAGGCCTAGGCCAGCCCCCGCCCCCATCTGTCCAGCCTGGGGGATATGATCTCCAAGGTGCACGGAGGTCGGGCCACAACCCCTCCCTCCATCCTGAGTCCCCCCCGCCCTCCCCAACATCTCCCGTCTCTCCACATTCCCGTCTGCAAAGGGTCTCACACAGCCTGGAGCCCCCTGAGCATGTGATCGCCTTCATCATCACCATCATCATCAGTCACAGCCATTGCTGGCTGTAGGAGAGCCTGTGTGTTTTGTTTCTCTCTGTATCCGAGGGGCCCCCCAGAAATGCTACACCCAGCGTAGGCGCTCAATAAGCACTGAAAACGAATCGTGAACAATAGCTAACCTTTCAGAAAGCAAGGTTAAGGGAAAAGGGTTCCCTCCTTGGAGCCTCACCAGCCAAACAAACGGGCCCTATTTTCATTTCCATGTGTCAGATGGGGAAACTGAGGTTTGGAGAGGGGGCCACGGAGCTCATCCAGGGTAACACAGCAAGCGGCCAGCAGAGGTCAAGTTTGGAACTCAGGTCTTTCGGGAACCCAGCTACCTCTGCACCTGGGATCAGATTGGGGTCTCTCAGTGTGGAGGACAACGTTAGCAGAAGCTCCTTGAAGGTGCTGAGTTGGACTAAAACAGCCAGGTGCTGTGCGCTGGGAGCCGGAGACCCCCGTGCTCCCCAGCGGCCGGCTGTCTAATTCAAGCCGCGGGGAGAGCGGTGGCTGAGAAATCAGCTCTACGCGCAGCTCACCTCTCAGAGGCGGGCTGAGCTGCAGGTGAGGACAATGTAATTAAGAAATTAAAAGGTAATTTCCGCAGACGCTGCCCGCGCGCGCTCGCCTAATTGATGGAGCGGCCGCGGTTCCCTGCGCCCTCCTGGCGGCTGCCGGGCCCCTCCTGGGGGGTGGGAACTTCTCGGAGGCCTCTGGGGCGCGCTGGGAGCTCCGGATCCAGACCGAGAGGGTGATGCTGAGGATACCCGGGCCTTCCCTGGCCTCCATAGGCGATCTGTGCTCCCCTATCCCCGTTTCTCCCTTTGTCTCTCTCTCCACGTCTCGGACCCACTTCCGGTTTCTCTCTGTGTAAATGTCTATTTCTTTATCTCCCCACTCTAGTTCTCTCACTAGTGTCTCTCTTTGTCCTCCAACCCTCTCCCCCAGGCAGGTTTCTGTCTCCTTGTCTCTCATTTCCTGTAGTTCCCAAAATTCTTACCCTGGGCCTGCTTGAAAGAGCCCTCCTACCGCCCGCCCCCCCGCAGCCCCCGCCCCGCCTGTGGGGTGATCTTTATGCCCAGGCGGAGACTGCCCTGAAGTCACTGCCCCCACCACCATCTGCACCTGCCATTCCTGCCGGGTTCTGCATGCGTGTGTGTGGGGGGGGTCACTGGGATGTCTCAGCAGAAGCCCACAGTGATGGTTTCATTACACCCACCAGGATTGTCACGTGGAGTCTGAGCCCAGGGATGAGGGTGGACAGGGGGTGGAGGGGGCATGAGTGGGTCCGTGTGTAGGTGATCAGCTGGGGGGTCGGCTGGGTGGTTGGTTGGCTGTTCAAATAGATGGGCAGGTGGGTGGGTGGATAGTGGAGGGCTGATTGGTGATTGGACGGGTAAACGGGTGGGTGGACGGATGGTGGAGGAGGAATAAAAGAGTGGTGCATGTAGGGTAATAGACGGATAAATGAATGAGTGGTTAAGTGTGGGGGCGATCAGATTTGCGAGGAGATGGATGGGCAGACGAGTGGATGTGTGGCTGGGTCCGTGTACTGCTGGGTAGACAGGTGTCTACATGGGTGATCGGGTAAGAAATGGTAACCGGCAGGTGGGCACCTGGGGAGATGGGAGGGTGGGTGGGTATTTGCAGGGGTGGGAGTGGGCACTGGTGGGTCTGTGGTGGGTGGGCGGGTGGTTTGGTACATGGGCAAGCAGCTAAATGGCGGGGACAGCATTGATAGATGAGTGGACGGATGGATGGGCGCGTGGAAGATGAATAGGTGGGTGTATGAGTGTGTGAGTTGGTGAGTAAATGAGTGGGTGGTGGGGAGGTAGAGGAATGGGGGGCATGTATTTGGGGGAAGGTAGATGAGGGGGTGAACGGGGAGATGAGGGGGTGAATAGGGACAGTGAATAGACAGGCGGATGGAGGGGCGGAAGGGTGGGTGGCCGGATACATGGTGGAACTCACAGGAACATAAGTGTATGCCTAATGGTGACAGTAAGGAACAGCTGTTTGACGACGAAGTCCAGCCATAAGCAGCCATACATAACACAGGAGTCGGCCAGCCCCCGAGGTGTCCTCCAGCACGTGGGTCTCAAGGTCCTTCCCTAGTGTGTCCCCTCACAGAGGAGCAGGGCCCGGGCCCCACGCAGACCAGAGTGAGTGGCCGCTCTTCCTGTGTCTTTCACCTCTTCCCGTGCCACGTGGGCACAATAACGTCCGCCTCTTTCGGTTGGGGGGACAGGGTTTGACCTGAGGGGGAGGAAGGCACTTTGTCGGCTGGAATGCCCCGCCTCCTCCAATGCACTAATATCAATCAATGAAACCTCGCACAGCCCCACCCGACCCCTCCCCAATCCATCCGCTGTGCAGCAGCCCAACCGCCGCCAGGTCCAGCCACCACGCCTCCCTTCACCGTGGCCGCTCTTCCCAGCGGCCCCTCCCTGACTTCTCTACCTGCGTTACCCATCTCTGCCTTCTCTTCCCGGTCCAGTTCTCTCACACACCTGCACGCACGGGACGTCTTCCCCAGTGGCCTCTCCCCCATCCCAAAGGGCCTTGAATGCCGTGCTAAGGAGCATAGACTTTAATTTGTCAGGGGACAGGCAGCCGTGGAAAAGTTTTCCATCCGGCACCTGCCTCCTGGTGCAACACATCCGACCCAGGATTCCTCTGTGCGCCCCCCACTCCGCTTCCACCACAAGACTCCCCAACATACACAGAGAACCACCCCTTGCGCGTGTCTGGGTTTCCAGCCCCTGGTGGAGAACTGGGCGCCCACCAGGTGCTCCGTAAACACCAGGCCCTGAGATGGGTAAGTGAGGCAGTCGCTAAAACAGCTGCAGTGGACAAGAAACTTTGGCCCGCTGACCCTCTTGTGCATCTTCTCGCATTCGTCAGAGGAGGGCACTGAGGCCAGGAGAGCTTGCCCACCTGGCCTCACCAGAACTCTGCTACCTGCCCCCCCGCCCCGCCCCACCCCAGCAACCAGCGCCCTTCCTCCTGAGCTGGGCCGTCAGGAATGTGACCACCCATGAGTAGGGGACAGAAAAGGGCCCTTTGTTCCAGGAGATGCCAGAGGCAGGTGGGGGAGGGATCTGTTGGGGGATTAGGAAGGAGCCTGCAGGGAGTTCCTTTGTCACTGGGGCTCCGTGGGGGCTGGAGCTGGGGTTTTCCCCTGCTAAGAGCCCCCCTGAGCTGCCTCCCACCTGCTGGGAATGCCTGAAGCCAGAGAAGCAGCGAGGCCCACCTGAGGCGGCCATGCCTAGGCCAGCGCACCTGGACAAAAGGAGGAGAGGGGGAAGCGGAGCAGGGAGGGGAGGAGGGAGGGGGTGGAGGGGGTGGAGGGGCGGGGAAAAAAGGGGAGAGGGAGGGAGACCCAGACACACATCTCTAGAGGAGAACAGACAAGTGTGCACACAGTCACAAATACGCACACACCCGTGCCCTTCAGAGACACCTGCGTGCGAATGAGGAGCTATCCACACACACAAATGCTTGTGTGCCTGTGTCTCACCCATTCGTTTATAGTTCCACGTGCAGAACCACGCACGTGTGCACAATCCCACGGACGATGATGCCTATACTCACTCACACTCACTCAACGGCACACACCCTCACCGGGTGCTCACACAGACACCAGTTCACATGCACTCTCGCACCCACACATGTAGTCACTCACGGTCACACGTACACACTCTCATATTCACGCACAGATGCACGGCCCTGCTCGCCTCCGGCCCCGACCCCTCTGCTGGCTGAGGGGTACGTCCAACATTCTGAAAAATCCCTCCTTAGCAGTGCGCAGGCCTATCCACAGGCGTGCCGCCACTGAGGCTGTAGTGGTGACCCTCCCCAGTGGCCTGGAGCTGGGGGTGCAAGGAAGATGAAGACACTAACCCTCCTCCTCCTCCTCAAAGTTTCCCGAGTGGTGTACACCCAGCAGCTGGGCGGGACTCTGCCGTGTCCCCGAGTGGTGACACCAGGAGGAAACCCTCTGCTTCCAGATGAGTCCACTGAGACCCCCACAGGCAACAAGCTCAGATCGTAAAGCTAGTCTGTGGGGGAGCGCAGGTCGGAGGGGCATTTTTCTTCAAAAAAACAGACAGGACACACTGTTTTTATCCCCTCACCTGCAGGGGATAAAACCCATTGTTGTTCTTATTACAAATTATTTAAGACATATCGCAAAAAAGCATTTTTCTTTACATCTTCATTCCACCCTGCAATACCACTATTCTAAATGTGGTGCAATTATCAGTCATTATTTCATTCATTTGACAAATAATAATGGACCGTCGGACACTGTGGGAGCACCCCCAGAATCTCATTCTATGGGAAACACAGTGTAATGGAAGGCATTTCTTTAGAATTTGCTAAAAAGGTATGTACCGAGCCCTGGCTGCCGTAGCTCAGTGGACTGAGTGTGGGCTGCGAACCAAAGTGTCGCAGGTTCGATTCCTAGCCAGGGCACATGCCTGGGTTGCAGGCCATGATCCCCAGCAACTGCACATTGATGTTTCTCACTCTCTCTCTATCTCCCTCCCTTCCCTCTCTAAAAGTAAATAAATAAAATCTTTTTAAAAAAAGGTATGTACCCCTAAACAACATCCAGTTTCCATGACGTATCTTGGAGCTCTAGACACCTACTGTCAGCTGCCGCAGGGTGTCTCAGCCTCAGTACTCTGGGCGCTTGGGGACAAGCGATTTTGGGGGTGGTGGGGGCTGTCCCGTGCGGAGGAGGGCGTGGAGTGGAGCGGCATCCCTGGCCTCTGCCCGGAAGACACCAGAAGACACCATTCCCCAAGTTGTAACAACCAAAAATGTCTCTGGACATCATCATCAGTGTCCCCGGGGGCGAGGAGAGGCAAGCTCGCCCCTGACCACTGTTTGCGTCCTCCTGCAACTCGCCCTTCCAACCCGTGGCCAGGTTTGTAGACAGCGCTTCTGCAAACACCCCCGTCTTTGCTCCCCGAAACACAGGTGTGTGTCTTCTAGGGACATACCCGTCCCTCCGCAAGGCCCTCGTGGCGACAACTCTACGTTCATCTTGAAGAGTGTGTTATGCCTGTACACGCTCAGGCCCCTCCAACGTCATCCTGTGTGTGACCTGCTGACTGCAGCCCCAACGCCCCCAAGCGGCAATGCCGGGACTCAGGGTGTCCGAGCTGCAATTCCCACTGATGCGCTGTGTGACCCGGGCGGGACAGGCCGCCCTCCTCTGGGCCCCTTCCCTTCTGTGTGAGACTCCTGACCGACGATGACAGGAATGTGCGGAGTGCTTGCTCCATTGCTTCCCGGAATGGCAACCTCCTGCTGTCACCCCCACTTTACCAACAGGGGGGCTGAGGCACAGACACGTTAAGTAACACGCCAGCTAGTAAGTAGCAGAGCCGGGATTTGAACCCAGATTTCTCCCTGGCTCCAGAGCCCACGGGCTCCTACACGCATTAATTCAATTAGCCATTTATTCAACTAATATTTTAGTTGAACACCTACTGTGTGCCAGGCCCTGCCCTTGGCGGTGATCCAGACACACATGATCCTAGTGCTTAGGAAATCTGCCACCTCAGGACAGGAGGTGGTAGGGGAGGAAAGAAAAATTATTGTGCTTATTTTTTTTTTGTCATTTTGTTTATGGAGTTTAGCAATAAGTGTTACAGGAAAAAAGACAGTCATAGAAGGCAGCCTTGGTCAGAGGAAGTCCCCCTCGGAGGAGGCGACATTTGAGCTGAGACCTTTGAGAAAAGAGTCAAGCAAAGATCAGACATAACATTGCTGCAGGCGGAGGGAACAGCAGAAGCAAAGGCCCCGAGTCAGGAGACATGTTGGAACGTTCTGGGAACAGTGAGCAGTGGGAGAGGGGCCTCAGTGTGAATTCTTCGCCTGGCCATGGAGACCTCCCAGGGCCGACCCCACCTTCCCAGCTCTCCACCGTCCACAGACGCCCCGCATCCACTCCGGGGAGCAGGCGGGCCCGAGAAGGGATGGACACAGAGACGTGCAAACCCACCGGCCGCCGCCGCGGCCTGTGACGGTGGTTCCCTTGAGCCTGTTTGCTGGGTGGGGAATTGCTGCCACCAGGAGAGAGGTAGAATCTCGAGAATCCTTCCGTTCCTTCACGGAGCCCGTGGCAGAGCTGTCGAGAAATGACACACGCCTCAGCCCTGGTCCACGGGCGCCTCGCAGCCCATGTTAATTTCCGCTTTCCTTGGGGACTAATTTCGCGAGCGTGTGGAGCGCGCTCTGCCACTTCTGATGAGGGCAGGCTGCGCTCGCGGAGGGCTTGCTGAAGCCTACCCACCTTGATTGGACGCCGCGATGAGGTCTTTCCTCACCTTCCTTCGCCGGGTGCATCCTTCCTCACCCTTTCCCTTGTCTGGCAGGGCTCTCCCCTACCCCCTGCACGCCTCTGCGTCACAGCTCCCTGACCCAGGTCACCTCGGAGGGAGGGGGAGTGTGAGGCTGACCTCGCGGCTGTCTTGGCGGGAGAGCGGTCCCGCGGTTGCCCAGCCGACATCTTCCCCTTCCCCTCTCTTCCCAGAGACGGAGTGAAGGGCTTTCACACTTGTCTGGGCTGACTCCAAGTGTGTGATCACTCTCCCCGGGTGTCAGCGCGGCTGGGAGATTTGTGATACCGCCTGGTTCCTAATTACCTCCCTCCCTGCACTCTCTCCCCTCCCAGCTCTCCTCAGACCCGCTGCCACCACCTCCATCATCTCCGCCTGCCAGTCTGCCTGACTCTGTCTGCAGAGGAGAAGCGCGGCTGGAAGCTGAGAGGGGAGGCCTCCCAGGGTCTGGCTGCAAGAGGTCGTGCACCTGTGCACCCAGGTGTGCACACGTGGCCACACTCCAGGTAGACAACAGCTTGGTGCATAGACCCTCACACGCTTGCAACAACGATCCACTCACTCGGTAAGGTTTATGCCAGGAATACAAACGTGTTTTCCAACAAAGCCAGGACGTAATTCACTACATTATCAGATGAAAGGAAAATGACGTGGTTATCTCAATGCATGCTGAAAAGACACATGAGAAACGTCCTGGCCCAGGTTGTGGATAGCAGAAACTCAGGAGGCGGTACCCATCCGGGGTAGTGAGAGTGAGGGAAAGGGAAACTGAGGCAGGAGAGGATGGGAACAAGGCAAAGTGATATATTGCCACTCGCTGCTTCTTGGAAAAGCACAGCAGGCTGATGGGCCTGGGTGGCTGCCCGGATCTGCAGGGAGCCTCCAGATAGGCCTGCCCTGAGCGGTCCAGCAGAGGAGGAAAGAGGGGGCTCGTCAGCCCAGTTCCCTCCTCGGTTCCTGTTTCCCACTGGTCAAAGTTTCCCTCTTCCGTTAACTCTCCCGCATTTCTGGACCACAGTGTGCAAACCCCTTGCAAGTCCCTGGGGAAGCCATACCCTGAAAAGCGGTATTTCTCCCAAGTCCAGAAGTGGTAAGAGGAGCCAACGACTCTGGCTCGCAGCTGATCCACTTTGGACAGCAGGACTGCATGAGTTTTCATGGACTCAGGTGCTGGCTATGGTGGCTGGGGCTGAGCAAACAGCTGAGGTCTAAAAAAGCAGGTGAGACCAAGAGAATATGAAGAGGCTCATAAATGTGTCAGATGCAATTAATTTCAACTTTGCACTCCTGATAAAAATTTATCAAGCAATCCATTTGAGGGCATATTAAAAACACTTCCATTTAAATTCAGGACTGAGATAAAGTTACATAGGCCCATCCCTGGTATTCAACCTTGTACTTCCGGTATTAACCAATGCAATAAGACAAGAAAAAGGAGAGAAGGGTAATGTTGAAAAGAAAGAGACAGAATTGTCATTATGTGTATATGTGACATGACTATGACCTCAAAAATACAAAAGAAGCAATTGGCAAACTTTTCAAATTAACAATACACATGACGTACAGATCAGTATCGCTTCCTTCCCTCTCTGCCTTTACATCCAACACTCCAAAAATACTCCTCTCCTCTGTTCCTTGCACCTGTTCTGCAATTTCACACCTCTGGACCTTCATCCCACCTTGATCTCCTTCCTTGCAGATTCTGCTGGTACAAATCCTACCTAATTCCCTATGCAAATGTGACTGTGTTTTTAATAAAACCTCTGTTGTCCCCCCAACCACAAATAGTCTCTCCATCTTTTAAGCATAAACAACCTATATCATTCATTCATTCTCCCTAGCTCTCCAAAAGTACCTACCCCTTCTACCTTCTATTCCGGTTTCTTGTAAGCACATCCTACCTACTGAACCAAGGGGTGAGCACCTTGAGGCCGGAGATTCTGGGGGAAAGAATACAGCTTAGTGACCAAGAGCACTTTGGAGCCTGACAGACCCCCCTTCTAATCCCAGCTCACTATTTATAAGTTGTGTGACCATAAGCACGTTCTTGACTCTCTCGGCTCTTTCCTCATGCAAAAATGGAGAACATATTAGGGTTGCTTTGAGGTTTATGCTAAATAGGTTGACATTATATATGCATTTATACATCCATTTAGCAAGCTACCCAGCACATAGCAAAGGATACTATTATTATTCACTGTCACTCATCTGTTTATCTCTGGCATCAAGGGCAGTGCCCAACATGTAATAGGAGTTCAAGAGATGCTTGATGAATGACTTCCATTTATAGTCATTCAGCGGCTGTTTCTTGGGAACTTCTGAGTACAGGACAGTGCTCAAGATGCTAGAGGTACAAGGAGGAAGAAGATCTCCAGGAGCTCAGTGGTGTCAGCACATAAGGAAATACAGGAACATGCCCTGGCTGGCGTAGCTCAGTGGACTGAGCTCGCGCTGTGAACCAAAGCCTCGCAGGTTCGATTCCCAGTCAGGACACATGCCTGGGTTGTGGGCCATGGCCCCCAGCAACCGCACATTGATGTGTTTCTCTCTCTCTCTCTCTCCCTCCCTTTCCTCTCTAAAAATAAATAAATTAATAAAAAAAAAGAAATACAGGAACACAAAGGCAGCGATAGGCAAACCCAAGCCCACTGAAGTCACCCTCACACTCCCAGTCCCTTTGGTGGTGTCCTCGTGGCGAAGTCAGCATAAGACGTGGAACCTTAGACCATTGGGTCCCTAGAGAGGAAAGGTCAGGGACTTGGGCTCTGGAGTCAGACAACACTGAGTTCAAATCCCGGCTCCTGCATTTACCATTTGGGTGAATTCAGAAAAATGATCTCGTCCCTTTGAGTCTTGGTTCCTTTTCTGTAGAAGTGGGGAGAATAAGAGTCGCTGCCACCCCTCCTGTGCAGTTGCTGGGGATAAAATGAGATCAAGCAAAAGGAACTGGGCACAGCACTTGGCGTCTGCTAAGCATTCATGACATGCTGACGTCCACGCCACCCTCTCGGCCTGCAGATGGGGCGTGGGGCACATTATGGGTCACACCAGGCTGTAACTAGATCCGGTCTCCCGGCTCCCACGCCATATTCGTCTTCAGATTTCCCAAGTCCAGGTCACCGCTGGCAGCCTAAATGCCTATGGACGTTTCAGGAATGTGAGCCATACAGTCCTCAGGCCCTCTCCAGCTAGTACCAAGTCTGGGCCATGGCTGCTGGATTAGACCAAGGCAACCCTTTCATCCTTTCTGGCAGACTGGTGTTTCCTGATTGGCAGAAGGGCACGCTTTCCTCTGGCACCTCTGCGTCTCCTTCCTTCCAAGCAAAGCATCAGGTGCCTTGAGTCATCCAGCGTGGCTGTCACCACCCAGAAAAACAGGCCATCAGAGCACAAAAGGTTTCCCACTCTTCCCCCAAAACACCCCTCAGAAATGGGCCTTCTTCATGAGATAGCTCTCTCAGTACAGACAAAGGCAGGTAAGTGAAGACCAATTAAGTGCAAAATTGGAAAAAGCAACCTTCTCTGCTCAGTCCAATCCCACTTTAAAAAAATATACACCCAGCCCTGGCTGGTGTGGCTCAGCGGACTGATTACCAGCCTGCAAACTGAAAGGTCGCCGGTTCAATTCCCGGTTGGGGCACATGCCTGGGTTGTGGGCCAGGTTCCCCCATGTGGGGCGTGTGAGAGGCAACCGACTGATGTTTCTCTCACACAGCGATGTTTCCCTCCCTCCCCCTCTCTCTAAAAATAAATAATTTAAATCTTTTTAAAAATAGATATACACCCACAAAAGAAAAAAAAAGCTGCAGAAAATTAATGGAAAGCATTCTTGTTGGTGTGTCCGAGCATGGGATTATGGGGAATATTCCATGTTACACATTGCCATTGACTTTTCATTAAGGCATCGCTTTTCCAGTCGGGAATAACAGAGCATTTGCAGAGGAAAAGGGGTTCTTCGGGTCTCGGCCAGAATAAGAGGCCAACAGGGCTGGCAGGAGGAGTTCCAGAGAAGTTCTTTCTGGGGCCAGAGAGACCACCTTCCCCGGGCCGGGGAGACCCCACACGGCGGTCCAGGGCCGCGCCCCCCTGAAGCGGGAAGGAAGACTGGGCAGGGCCGCGGACCCCCTCGCAGTATCTCCTTCCTCGCAAGTGTACGTCTGTTTCTGAATTTCTGATGTGATGCTGTCTCTGGCACCGTCCACGGGGGCAGGTGCTGCCTTTCCTGTCCAGGAAGGGGAGCCAGGTGGCTGGGGATGGCGGGAACGGAGGTGGGTGGCGGCTTCACTTTGTACCTTTTTCAGTACCTTTGGAGCTATAAACCATATGCATGTATTGTGTCCTCACAAATGCAAATAAAACTTAAACGGGAAAGTGAAGTCCGTTCCAAATAGCACTGTTAAACCAGTGTACAATATCTTGTGTGTATATTCAGGTGGCTGGACAAACACAGCCATTTGAAAACAATGAATTCATTGTAAGATGCTCTTCAGAAACGTTCAGAAAACAGAAAAAACGAGGAAAAGAATGTACGTTTTACGCAGAGTCCCACCACTCAAAGGCGACCACTGTTAATACTACAGCTCATTCCTTTTCTTTTCTACCCAGGTTTTATTTTGTTTCGCAGTGTTGTGGTTTGGGCCGTTCTGTGGTGGAGTTTTAGAAATTGCTTTTTAAAGATCTAAACCTGGGTAAATGCTTACAACAGAGAGTATCTCTTGGTATAGCTTGGAGCCAAGTGTCCTGCCTCCTTCCTCATGATGCAAAGCCCCGAGAACTCTCAGGAGCAAACTACTCTGCCCCCTCCTCCGCCCCACCCCACCCCCCGCCCCCGCCCCCGCAGCCCCAGCCCGGGGCAAGTGGCCGGTGGGGAGGAGTATCAGGTGAGGTGGGGTGTGTGTGAGGCTTCTGGGCTATTAACTGGTCTCTAAGCGCGTCCTGTAAGCATCTCCCATCTCGGTTCTCCAGACGCCGCCCTCCCTATCAGGGGGGCTGCCTGATGAACGCGGCTTGGAGGGAGGCTGCTGGCTTTGAAGGAGGTGGGGGGAGGGCCCAGGAGGAGCAGGCCGAGCTGGGCAGCTCCCTGCTCTCCTGAGCAAGAGCGAAGGGGGTGCGGGACTGGGGGAGGGAGCGGAAAAGAGGGAATGATGGATGGGAAGGGAGACAGCCGGAGACAGGAAAACTGTCAGGAAAGTGGGGGGTGGGGGGTGCTGTGCAAGCCGCTCCCTCCTCCACACCCAGGCAGGGTGCCTTTCCTGGGGTGAATTTACAGAGAAGCAGGAAAGAGCCAGAGCAACTCCTCCCCAAACCATTCCTGAAGACCTACTGTGTGCTGGGCCCCAGGCTCAGAGCTGGTCCAGGGGAAAGTTCCTGATGCCCAAAGGGAGGCAGGGCAGATCAGCAGGGCCCGCGTCTGCAGTGGGTGCTGTGAGCTGGGGGGGGGAGCATGTCCGTTGGAGTCTGGGGTGCAGGTGTGTGCGAGGCAATGTGCTGGGGACGGGGTGGGGGTCTGGAGGATCACAGCCTCGGAGCGGGTGGGACACCTGTCTTACTACAGGGGAGGAAAAGACATAAAGAGACTGCAGAGCACTGAGTGACAGAGACAGACTGAGAGCCAGAGAGATGGGCGAAGAGGCGAAGGCAGGGCAGGGGGCACAGAACAGACGGAGGAGGTGGGAAGCAGGGGAGAGGGGGGAGAGACTGAGAACCAGAGAGACAGGCAGACACAGAGAGACGCTGGGGAGAGAGATAGCTGGGCGGAGCCGGGGAGAGAGGGGGCGGGGCCAGGGGGGCAGGAGAGACCAGGGGAGTGAGGGCACCAGCCTGCCTGGTGGGGAAGGGGCCTTGCACATGCCCAGCACCCAGGGGGAAAAGGACAAAGATTTAACAAGGCAGATAAAAATAAACAAATCTTTTAAAGAAGCCCTGGCTGGTGCAGCTCAGTAGATTGAGTGCCGACCTGTGAACCAAAGGGTCGCTGGTTCGATTCCCAGTCAGGGCCCATGCCTGGGCTGTGGGCCAGGTCCCCAGCGGGGGGCACGCAAGAGGCAACCACACATTGATGTTTCTCTCCCTCTCTTTCTCCCTCCCTTCCCCTCTCTAAAAATAAATAAATAAAATATTTTTTTAAAGGCAGACAGATGAAATCGCCCCTAAAAGGACAGGGGGTACAGGGAACGACAGGAACAGGGACACCCAGAGCAGGACCATGGTGACAATGGGGACAGAGGACTGACAGGTGCACAGGGCAGGACATGAGTGGTGACACGGCCCGTGTGAAACCTCCACTCCCACCTGCTGCCTCTTGGAAACGGGGACCCACCCCGGACGTGACGAGGTCTGCAACTCCGCTCCTCAGCAGGGCGGCCCCGGGTCACAGGTGGTGACTGGGACCTGCAAATGTGGCCCGTCGGATCCGGGGAGCGGGGCGAGTGACACATGCACTCGGTTTCAAAGTCAGCATGAGAAAGCAAAATAGATCTCACTGGTAGTTTTAAGCTTTATAATATACAGAAATAGTATTTCAGATGCACGGGGTTACACAAAACAGACAAACACATTTAACCTCACCTGTTTCTTTCTGCTTTTAAGAAGGAGGGCTATTGGAAAATGTAAAATGATGTTTGTGGGTTGCATTGACACGTCTATCGGACAGTCCCAGGCTGGAGCTTGGGAGGAAGAGGCCATCAAGGAGGGGATGGCCAGAGAGGTGGGAGGCGATCGCTCCATTAGTCAGTCAACAGTCAGCCCCTGGACGTGTGTTCGAGGTGAGCCTCGGGCCCCGACCTCATGGAGCCTATGGCTTAGAAAGGAGCAATGGGGTGATTGCAGGAGCGCCCGAAAGCTGGGGAGAAGGCTGTCAGGAGGAAGCAGAGGGCGATGACCAGTGAGGCGATATTACAGCTGCCCCCCCTCCCCCGACAGCTGTGGGCAGATGTGGTCAAAGACGGAGGCTGATCATCTTCGGGGCCCAGGCGTCTGGCTAAGTGTCTCTGTGTGGCCTCATGGACTAATCACTGGGGAGACCCCGTGCAGTGGGTACTGACTAACATCAGCCCATTTCACAGCTGAGGGGGTGGCTCAGAGAGGTGAAGTGACTTTCTTGGGCTTGCACAGCCGGAGATCAGCCCAACCGGGATTTGAACCCAGAGCCCGTGTGCTTAGCTGTGGGGAGATCCCACTCTTCCTCGCTGGAGAAATTCGAGGCTGCTTAGTTACATGCACATTTATTGGTCCTGCACTCTCTTCCATGCCAGGGCGCAAGGGTGCTGCCCAGTTCCTGCCTCCCCCCAGACAGCCTGGGCTGGCCCCTGCCCTAGCTGGTGTTGCTAGAAAACTTGATCCTCCCCAGCTCCAGCCCAGAGCCCACTCCCACAGTCCCCTGGGGATGTTGTCCAGCTCTTGGATTGGGGGTGGGGCTGCCAGCACCCGCGGACCTGCCCCTGTGGTCAGAGCGCAGTTAGAACCTGAGTCACCTCCATCCCTCTCCCCGCCTCGCCGCCCCACCACCCCCCTGCTGCCTTCCCCGCCCCCCTGCAGCGGCCCCCAGTCCCCCTCCCCACCCGACTTCAGCGCAATTTAATGTCTCACCGAGCTGTCCCCATTTGACAAACAGGTGATTTTGCTAATGAGGAATAAATGAGATCCACGGGAGGGGGGAGGGTGCGCAGCAGCTGGCGTGAGGGCAGGATGTGCCGAGTTTATTAAAATAATATCTGGCCACATGCTCAGGGGCGCCTTGCTTTCCTCTCCGCCACCTTCTGTGCCTCCGAGTCCCTGTCCCGTCTCCGTCCCCTTCCGACTGCTGGGAGGTGCCCGCTCCCCAGCCAGGCCGGCAGCGCCCACGCAGACCCTGGCACGGGTGGCCACTGCCCTGGGAGGCGGGGGTGCGGGGGCCAGAAGGCCTTTCATGGGAAGATGATGGGGCTGATGGATGCTTGGAGCGGGGCATGCGAGCCGGCGCGCGTGAACATGACTGTGTGTGAGTGTGTGGGTGAGTGTGTGGGATCCGAGTGGGAGAGGCATGTCTAGCCGAAAAAGGAAGCAGGAGAGAGTGCGTGGAAGAGCTGGAATTTGATGGGGAGTGTGGGGGAAGGGAGGGGGAGAGGGCGAGGTGGGGGCGGGGGAGGGGCAGAGACAGACGAGGTGGACGTGCGCAGGGAGACCATGAGACACACCTACACAGAGAAAGAGAGGAGACACCCTGAGAGACGAAGACCCACACAGACAGCCCGCCAGGTTGGGACGGGGAGTGAGGGTAGCCGAACTGCTGTTTCTACGGAGAGTAAAATGGGAGACCGACCGCTGGTGAGACAGTTCCCGTTTTCTTTTTCATGCTGACTTGGAGACCGAGTGTGGGTCTCAGGCTTGTGGTCCCCTCAGTCCGCCGGGCCACACTTGCAGGTCTCAGCCACCACCCGTGGCTGTAAGACCTGTGCTAGTCAGGGTCCGCAGCAGCCCTGGGGGTCTCTGGAACTGCGGAGTCCCACGGGTTAGCCCAGACCTCCTAAAGCGGCATCTGGGTTTTTTTCCCCCCATCCTGCTTTTCATTTTGAGACGCGTGTAGATTCACAGGCAGTTGTAAGGAATACTGCAGACAGACCCCGTGTACCCTGCCCCCAGCTCCCCGCAGCGGGAACGTCTCGCTGGACGCCAGCCCAACTCACGGGCGGGAAGCTGACCCACTCACGTCACCCAGGTTCCGCCGGCCTCACCTGCTCTGCCTGGCGTTTCCGGTCATTGGTCGTGTCCTTAGCTCTGTGCTGTTTCAGCGCCACCACAGTCAAGGCTCGGAGCATTCATGTTGAGGTCCCCTCGTGCCACAGCCTGAGCCCACATTATAGTTTGGTATCTGTGTGCACTGCGGTCCCCTCCAAAAGCCTGTCCCTCACCTTGTAGGTGCCTCTCTTCACCATGTTTGCCCCCCATCTTCCAACCCTCCTCCCCTTTGGGAATCTGTTTTCTGTATCTATGAGTTTGTTTCCATTTTATTTTGTTTGTCATTTGGGGTTTTGGGTGGTTTGGGGTTTGTTTGTTTTTTTTTGAGATTCTATGTACATGAAGTCATATAGTATTCATTTTTCTCCTTTGGACTTATTTTACTTAGCATGATACTGTCAAGGTCCATCCATATTGTTGCAAATGGCAAGGCATTGTTCTTTTTCATGGCCGAGTAGTATTCCATTGTGTATGGGCACGTCTTCCTTATCCGTTCATCTATCGGTGGACACTCAGGCTGTTTCTGTACCTTGGCTGTTCTGTAAATAACACTGCAGTGAACATAAGGGTGCAGACATCTTTTCCAATTGGTGTTTCTCTATCCTTCAGACAAACACCCAGAAGCGGAATCCCACGGTAGTGGAACTAATACTTCTTCAGTGCCTCTCTAACCCTTGCTAATGCCCTATTCCTCATTCGTACAGTGGGAACTACAATGATAGCTGCCCACAGTGTTGCTAAGAGGATTAAATGAGATGGTGCTATAAAGTGCTGCTTACAGGGCTGAGCGGAACCCTAGCCATCCGCCCCCCGACCCCCGCCCCCAGCTCCCATTCAGATGATCTGGCTGCACTGCAGCATTGCATATTGCTGGGAGGTCTGGGGCAACCTTGACTTCCAACCGGAGGAGACTGTGTGATTCAGGAGAGCACATCCGTGCGACGGAGCATCCTGCTGTATTTAAAAATCCGTGTTCTGTGTCTAGGACCCATCCAAGAGGGACCGCCAGGCCATTTTATTCATTTTTACCACTAAAAAGAAATGCATGGGTCCTGGCTGGTGTGGCTCAGTGGGTTGAGTGCCAGCCTGGGAACCAGTGGGTTGCTGGTTCGATTCCCAGTCAGGGCACATGCCTGGGTTTCGGGCCAGGCCCCCAGTTTTGGAGCAGGGGGTGCGTGGGAGGCAACCACACATTGATGTTTCTCTCCCTCTCTTTCTCCCTCCCTTCCCTTCTCTCTAAAAATACATAGATAAAATCTTTTTAAAAAGGAAATGTGTGGTTGATGTAAAAACTCAAACAGTTCAGAATTGTGTAGTGTAAACTTCGAGTCTCCGGTCCCCCACCCCCACAGTTCCGATCTCAGAGGCCATTCCTGGTCACCGTGCGGTGCGTGTCTCTCTGGACAGTTCCTATGCAGATGACGGCATACCCGTGTGTGTGTGTGTGTGTGTGTGTGTGTTTACACCGGGGGTGTCATGCTAGACACACCAAGCGGCAACTTGCTTTTCTCACCCAGCCACGTACGTGCTAGGTTGTTATGTGAGAAAAGCAAGTTTCATAAGTGGCATGTTCAGCCTGATCCCAGCCTTGTAAATACATGCACGGAAAAAGATCTGGGATGCCGTATGGGACAACAGAAGTCACAAATCCTAGGAAGCGGTTGGGCGGTAGGGGAGGCCGGGGGCGGAGCATGTTGGAGACTGGCACTCGCCTCCCTGCGCCTCAGTGCCCACATCTGTAAAATAGGATTTCACCCGTGGTTCTCCATCGGGGGCGGTGTCCTGTCTCCTGCAGGGGCCACCAGGCAAGCTCTTTAGACAGTCTGATCATCTTGGGGGTGGGGGTCAGCACTGTCACGTGCTGAGCAGAGGTCAGGGGTGCTGGTGAACATGCTGCAATGCACAGACAGCCCCCGCCATGAGGAACGACCTGGTGGGAGATGTCTGCCGTGCCCCGGATGGAAAACCCTGACCATTGTCACCCTGTCCACCTCCCAGAGCTGCTGGGAGATTTCAGGAGAGAATCTCCTGGCTAACCGGAAGCTGTTGCCATCGCCGCCGCCCTCATTGCTATCCTTGTGGTCATTCTAGTCGCAGCGATGGGGAAGAGCTGAGTATCTCTTAAACCTGGAAGACGCGGTCAGCTGTCCGAGCCCGAGCTCAGGGAAGCAAGCCGCTGGGCTGACTCGGGTCCAGGTGAGCTCACGACCGTCACAGCCTTTGCTCCAGGGCCCGAGCCACAGGGTGACCCTTCCTGCTCCCTGCCCGAAGCCAGAGACAGCCGGGTGAAGTGGGTGAGCGGGCTGGCCGGCCGGCCGGGGCGTCCACAGGCCTGGCATAAAGCCCCAGCCGGCGGCTGACCAGCTGGCCAAGCCCCCGAGCGGGGGCCCAGCTGCCCAGCCTGGGCCCGGGCCCCCTCTCCTCTCTCCCTTCCCCGGCTGCTCCCAGGGAGCAGGAATTAACACGGAGACGTCCTTTGCACCTCCCGAGCTCATTAGCTCCCGGCCTCATTCTCCGCCGAAAGCTGGAGTTCTGCTTGTGGCATCACGCTCCACTGCTGGGCCTGTGATTGCGGCCGGCCGGCCTCCCCGAGATCCCACCGGGGGCCACTCCTGCCCATCTGCCTCCCCGCTCCTGAGCCTCCCCCTTTGTCTTCCCCCCGCCGCCCGCCGCCCCTCTTGACTCCGTGTCCGCGCTGGCACCTCCTCGGCTTCGGGCTCCACGCGGCCTCCCTGGCAGCGGCTCCTCCAGGAGCAGACCCTGGACCCTGAGCCCCACTCCCCCTTCCCTAGAAAGAGGAAAAGCCTTGAAAGAGGAGTCACAGACCGGAACACCAGGGACCTGGGTCTCGGTCATTCTCCGGATGTGGAAACTGAGGCCCAGGGTCGGGGAGACCGGCCTGGGGGTGAAGAGCGAGTCAGACAGTCATCGGGGCGTTGGTGTGTTAAATACTTATGGGGTGGTCTTTGCAGTGTCAGACACTCTTGGGGACCCTGGGGACACCAGAGCGAGCAAGGCTCAGGGGAGGGGGTGGCAGGAGGCACGAAGCCCAGGGCCTGGGCTGGGGGCGAAGAGCTGCCTGATGGGAAGGGTGGGGCCCACTGCTCAGGCTACCCGCCTAGTCCCCAGCCTGCCCCCCAGCCTGCCCCAGCGCCCCGTCGGCCCCTTCCCACCCAGCTCAAGTCTCCAGTGCCGTCCCTGCCCTGATGGGACCTAGGAGGAGACAGACGTCTCCTGCCAACCGCCCCAGAGTAAACACGTCTGGCTTTGCCGGCCACGCTGTCTCTGTTGCAATGACTGGACTCTGCCGGTTGTCAGGGAAGGACAATACTAATGGACATCGTTGTGTTCCAATAAAGCTTTATTGACAAAACAGGCCATGGGCTGAATTTGGCCCTTTGGGCATTAAACCCCTGGTCTAGGGGTTTCCTGTTTCTTACCATTTCTCCTGGCTGGCAGCCCCCCTGGTTTCCTTTTGCTTAATTGCATGGGATTATATTTAGAAGACAAAGAGAATTTCTACTTTCAGATCCCCAAGGGATGGCTGGGGCCAAGGTTGACCAGAAGGCCCACCTCTGGGAGGGTAGGAGATAAGGAAGCACAGTTAAAGAGCTGGGTGTGTTTGATCGGGGTGACCAGCCTGGGCACCCCCAGCGGGAGTCGGTGGTGAGTTCTGGCTGGGGGTCCTCGTTCAGCGTGGGGCCTGCAGAGCAGGTCTCCCGTACATACTGGGCTTTTCCAGCCCCCCCGTGCAGCCTCCTCAAGTCCTGAGGCCCCGGGAGATGGCCTTGGGCTGGGGACCCAGGGGCAGCCTGGACTCTGGGACTCGGTGCCTCCGTCCCCCCGTTATGGACACTGGCGGTCCTGGTCCACCTCCGGGAGAGGAGCCAGGTGAATCGGGAAGGGCAGCTGCGCGGGTGCACGCACCTGCACACGCACCATCCCCCAAATTATTTGCTCCCAAAGGGAAGTGGGAGAACTTGCCTCTGTCACCTGCACAGACCCTGTCACCTACACTGGGGTGTGGGAGGAGAGTGTAGTCTCGGGGGAGGTGGGCTCTGAAGCCCAGCTGTACCCCTCAGAGCTGAGAGACTTCGGGCCAATGGCAGCCCCTCTCCGAGCATCTGTTCCCCCTCTGCGAGAGAGGAGTCCCCGTAGCTCCCAGCTCCCAGCTGGGTGGGGACAAGGAGAGCTTGCCGCATCACTGGTGACTGCGTGGGAAGTCCTCAGGGGCCCCTGGCGTGTAGCATGCAGCCCACACACTGGAACCACTGTCATCATGTCATTGTCATTTGATCAAAATGCTCCAGGAAGAACCATACCCTTGTTCTCATGCTGCAGGCGAAGAAGCAGAGGAGACTCCTGTGTCTCGTGGTGTGGATGCCGGCGTGGGCCACCCAGACCCACAGACTGAGCCTTAGGCCCCGGATGCTGGCCGTGTTCCCTGGCTGTCAGCCCCCACCCCAGGGCCTTGCCGGGGCACCCCTGTCAGGCCCCTGCCCTTCCCAGAGCAGCTCGAACTCGGTGCCTGGTGTGGGTCAGGGAGGACAAAGGCCCAGCCCCCATTGCTGCCAACCGGGGCACCTCTGAGAGGCCACCCCGGCTCCCAAGCTCCCCTGGCATGGGCTGAGGTCACCGTTGCCACCGCCTCACAGCCTGACTTGTCCTCCTGCTTGTCCCACTGGCCTCCATCCCTCCCTCCCAGATGACCAGACAACAGCACGCTCCTGTAACCCACGGGCACGCCCACCTCCGTCTCAGGGGCTCTGTCCAGGGCCGCCTGCCCTGAGCCACCTGGTTGGTGACTGGCGGAGCCCAGCCCAGACCCCGAGCCCTCCCTGCCTTTTCTTCGAGGAGGACAGAAACACGAGGCACAGAAGGCAGGGACGGCTGGCTCCACTCTCCCAGCTGGCCATGAGCGTCTGTGGCCGGACAGGAACGGCAGGCGGGGGTAACGGTAACAACGGGGAGTGATGCTCCCGCACTCCCTCCCGGGCTGGCGGGGGCCCGGGTGCAAAACAGAGGGCTGGGCCCCGCCCCCCACAGCTAGGGTTCAATAGGTCTGGGGGGAGAGCTGAGAATCCGCATTTCTCACAGGTTTCTAGGGCATGGGATACACTCCGAGAACCCCTGGCTGAGTGGACAAAGGCACAAGGTCCCGATGCAAAGGGTCCTGCATTTGAGTCCTGACACCACCGTCTGCATGCTGTGCGATCTTCGGCGAGTTACCAAACCTCTCTGAACCTCCATTTCTTGATGCAGGAAGTGGATGTGAAGGGCCCCACTCTGCAGGGTTAACTGGAAAACCCCAGAGGTCATGAACATAAAAACACCCAGCCCAAGGCAAGCGCCCAGAACATGAAATCGGTCGTTATTACACCCAGCACCGCACTAGCCACCGCAGTGCGCTAGCTTATTACGGCTCCACTGGTAGCAGCTGGCCCATTATCTCCAACTCCCAAGGCCGCTTTGTCCTGTCTGCCTCCCTCCCTCTTTGCCAGGTGGCTCTCCCCATTTCTGAGACGAGCAAACTGAGGCGGTGGCTGGCCCCAGGGCAGAGGCCCTGCTGGGACTCACTGTCTCCACCCCGTCCCCACCCCGTCCCCTCCCCAGGGCCCCAGCTGGGCTCCCCTGGCAGGAAGCCTTCCCAAACGAGGAGAGAATAAAGAGCTTTCTGTCCACACCAGAAGAAAAACAAACCCCACCGCCCTCCATTCCCCGCTAAGGAAATGATGGATTTCTGTTATTGTTGTTGTGGAAATCACCACCAGGAGAAATAGATCACGGGACGTTTTGCCGGCGAGAGAGCCGGCTATGTCACGGAGGAAAAGCACGCACGGCCCCACCGCCCCGCCTCGCCCGCCCGTCTCCTCGCCTTTTCTCCTCCCGGGACCTCGGGGCGGGGGCGGGGCTGGACTCGGAGGGGCCGGCGGCTGGTGGCCCCCAACGGAGGAAAGCTGATGAGGCCATGGTGGGGGGCGGTGGGGATAGTCTTTAACCTTGTCCCTCTTTTCTCCTCTTCCGCACCCCTACTTCCCTGCCTTTCCAGATGGATGGATAGGAGGGAAGCAGTAAACCAGTTGAACTTTTCAGTCTGGTCTTTTCCCCTTGTGTGCGTGTGTGGTGATGGAGAGGGACTGGATGGCTCTCACACGTGAGGGGGACACAGAAAGTGTTGTGTACAGCAGCGGTCCCCAGCCTTTTTGGTACCAGGGACCGGTTTTTCTACCAATGGGGAGGGGAGTGGGGGGCAGGAGGCATGGAGCAGCTCACCTCCTGCTCAGACTGGTCGGGGGCAGGGGGTGGGGACAGGCGGCAGAGCTCGGGTGAGCTTCCCCTGTGGCCCGGTTCCCAACAGGCCATGGACCGGTACCCACCCATCTGTGGCCAAAGGGAGGGGACCCCTGGTGTACAGGGGATAATATCTCTGCGTTCCAGGCACCCCCTGCTCCCAGGAGATGCTCTGAAGTGGGGAAAGAGATCCGGGGTTCCAATCACGTGGGAAGTACTATACACTCCATTCCTGATACCCGGGACACAGTAAAGGCTCTGACAAGTCCTGCAGGACAGAAACCAGTTTCCCTGTTTAACCCCGGCTTTGTCTGACATAGTTACCCTCCAAGGTCCACATTCTGCCCAGCAAACTGGGCCACCAGACCCCTAGAATCCTAGCCCTTCGGAGCCGGAGGAGGGTCACGTGCAGCCCTACTGTGCACTCGGACTCTCTGCAGTGCCGGCGGCTCTTCTGCTCCCGGGCCGTCCCACGTGGCCGCCGCCTGGGTGGGGCTCCAGAGGACTCGGGATGTGGCTACTGCAGCAGCAGAAATGAATTTTTAAAAAGATTTTATTTATTTATTTTTAGAGAGGGAAGGGAGGGAGAGAGAGAGAGAGAGAGAAACATCAATGTGCGGTTGCTGGGGGCTGTGGCCTGCAACCCAGGCATGTGCCCTGACTGGGAATCAAACCTGCGATGCTTTGGTTCACAGCCCGTGCTCAATCCACTGAGCTACGCCAGCCAGGGCTTTGAATTTTTAAATTTTAATTCATTTGACCTTAAACATCCACATGCGGCCAGTAGCTACCTTGTCAGGCAGCAGAACTTCACTGTCTGATGTTTGCCCGATGCCTGGGTTTCTGGTTGGGATTGGCCCAACCGACCGCGGTGACTGGCTCAGAGGGAGCCCTCCATAGATCACAGACTTCTTCTGTTTATTGAGCACTTACTGTATGCCGGGCACCACACCAGCAGCTTGATCTAATCCTCCAACAACCCAGGGAGGTGGGGACTCTCTCCCTCAGATCCGCTCCCCACACGAAGAGAGAGACCAGGGCGCGCACTATGTGACTTCTTCAAGCTCCCACAGCTGAATAGGGACGGAGCAGGATTTGGGCCTGGATGTGACTCTCGATCCTTGAACAGGTGTTCGTATACTCAGATCCGCTTCTAGACCAACCTCAGAACCAGTCTGGGGATGGGGCAGCGGGACCCCTTATGCCATTCCTTTCTCCAAGGGGACCCATCCAGGATAAGGAGGTACCCGCCCCACCATCACATGCCTGCTGACCGCGTGGTGAGCATGGGGCTGGAACCTGAGGGGATGGGGAGGTGAGGAGCTTGTTTAATGGGGGGCAGCAGGCGAGGAGGCAGTGAGATAAGAGCCCAGAGAGGGACGGCCTCCTCGCCCCCTCCCGCGCCCAGCCCCCAGCCTCACAAAGCAGTGGGGGCCCCGCCCGCCCTCCCCGCCCCCACATCAGTGTGTTCTGCCCGGCAAGCCAGGGCACGCGATCTCCTACCTTTCATCCCTTGCCGAGTTCAGATAAATCTCCCCCCTCCCCTCCCTCTACCGCGGAAAGTCGGCAGGTCTAGCTAGGGCTTCTCCCACTTATGCGGCTCATGAATATTTAACAGCATCTGCCGTGGAGGCGATAAAGCCCTACCAATCCTTGACAAATATGGCCTAATCTTTTCAATTTCGGGGTGCAAATATGCCTTCTGAGTCCTGTTTGTCACCTAGATTAATGGCCCAGGGTCCCATAATCCTTTGGTGCTAATTCAAGTGGTGGCTGGCCGGCGTGTGCCTGCCAGGGGGATGCTGGGATAGACACACACACACGCCCACACGCGCACACACCAAGGAGTGATTAGTCATGTGAGGATTCCTTGTAACGTGTGCATGTGTGTGTGAGCGTGGCTCTTGTGTGTGTGTGTGGTTCATGTTTCTATATCTGTCCACACAGCCTGCGTCTTTGCGTAAATGAAACGAGGTCACCTGAGCAAAGTAAAATAGCCAGTGGGGGGTGGGGCCAGCCTTTGACCCCAGAAGGTCAGACTCTTGCTAATAATCTAACCACTAGGCTATACAGCCTCAAGGCCAGCCAAGCATGGATGGCTGCTCCCTTGGCCGACTCCGAGGATGCTGTGCACTGAGGGCTGCCTCCCTGCCACCTGTCCCCTAGTGTCCAGGGGCCCCTCTGGGACTATGTGTGTATCTGGTACACTTTTCCAGGACAGTGAGCTCCTGATGCAACCCTCCCCCGGCAACGCACAACAGGTGCTCAGAAACTTTATGTCAGGTTGATCTGCAATTCACCCTTCTCCACACCCGCTCCTGCCTGTCGCCCCCGTAGGTCTTCACCAAAACCCAACAGGGACAGCTGGACGAGGAGAAAAGCCTTGGCCAGGCGGCCGAGGAACAGCAGCCGGACCACAGAACAAACGACTGGACAAAGGAGGCCGGCAGATGACCCCGGCACAGGGAAGAGAGGCAGCGGGTGTGTGGTTGGCGGGCGCGGAGGAGCCCACAGTGTCTCGCTCCTGGCGCATTGGGAGCCCGGCTCATTTTCGTTGTGGGGGGTTGTCCTGGGACGTGTAGGGCGTTCCGCGGCACCCCTGGGCTCCGTCCCCTAGACTGCAGAGGCACCGTGCCTCCCCATGTGGGAGACACCCAAAAATGCCTGCAGATGTTGTCGAATGAACCCTGAGACCAAAACTATCACCAGCTGAGAACCCTGGCGCCACCTTCGTCATTATCCGAACAGGGCACGTTAAAAGTTTGAGCTGCTGTGTACAAACCCCACACTCATTTTGAATGCTGTAGCAGCCGGGACTCACAACACTGCTGGTGAATGGTGTGAGCAAGGTTCACTTGCGGCAGGGCCCATCGGCACGGGCTCCTGGAAACCCACACACAGCGATGGCCGTGGAAATGTTTACGTCACGCCGTGTGGTGGACCCAGGTATCAGTCAAGACCTTAGAAACGGAGTTCGCACCCACATGGTTGAGATGAAAAGGCTTCAATGACAGGCCTGCTAAGGGAGGGCGGGGAGAACCAACAAGGAAGAGACCCCGAGGAAAGAGGGAGTGGGGCGCTGTCCCCCGCTCCAGTGCTGAAGGGGAGGACCCCGGGCCGGAAACCACAGTGAGGGCTTGGGGAGGGATCCCAGAAGCTGTCGTCTGGAGGGACAACCAGGGCCCAAGACACGAAAGAAGGAAGGGGGCTGGGAAGAGATGCCCCAACTTTCCTCCAGCCTCCAACCCCCTGCCGGAGCCTCCCGTTGGCTCAGCCCCGCGGAGGCCGAGGAAGCCCTGAGTGTCTTCAGCAGGGATCAGTCTCCCAGGGCCCAGTCTGGCGGAGGAAGGCGGGCACTAAATGAGTCCCTAGGGAATAACCAGCACCTGCCCAAGGCAGGAAACCCTCTGTCGTCAAGTATTCCAAGAGGAGCGGTTCCTCAGGAGCCAAAGGACAGATGCACAAAGATGTCTGTATGGTGCTATCTGCAATGGAAACACAGCCTCCCAATCCAGTGCTCTTTCTGGAACCACCCAGAAGCTCCCCCGCCCCCTCTGCTCCAGAAAGAGGCTCCGTCCTTGTCCTGCTGGCCCCTGGCCTTCCTGAGACCCGGGAGGACAGGGGACACCCTTTCATTTTGACCCCGGAGCTTTGTCTCTGGGATGTTTTCCAAAGACAGCTGCATGGGGACCCGGGCGACTCGTGCTTCCGAAGGGCTGGGAAACTTCCCGAGGAATAATCTCCCATTGAATGGCTGCCAGCACCCAGCAAGGTGGAGGAGAGGCCCGAAGCCAGGGCTCCTGGCCCCCGTCAGTCCCTGCAGGACACCCACCGAGTGGAGACAAAGCAGACAAATTGCTTCGGCTTTGTGGTGCCAACTGTGCCTTAGCTTTGGGATGAGGGGAGTCGCCTCTGTCCCTCCTGCAAACTGCTGTGCCCTAGGGCTACAGTGTCAGGTGGCCACGCCCCTAACAGCTCCCGAGCTGCTCTTCTGTACCCACGTCAGGGGCACTGTCTCTTTAAGCCTCGCCCTGGCCTTAGGAGGGCTGTCATTACACCTGCTTTAGGGATGAGGGAGTGAGGCTCAGAGAGGTTAAGTCACATCCCAAGGACACACAGCTAGAAGGTGGCAGAGCTGGGGCCGTGTGCTCCTGACCTCTGAGGTCTCCAGCCCCCTGTCAGCCCTTCCTCACTTCCTCCTGCCCCACAGTCCACTGGCCAGTTACCCATCCGGGCTTGCGCTGGCAGAGAGAAGGAAATAGTTACTCAGTGTGCCCCAGCCCCATGGCAAACATTATCATCGATCCTTAAATCTCCCTTTGACCTGTGACCTAGGGCCACCTCGGAAGCCTCAATGTCCCTCACATGGTAGGCTCTTTCTCCCATAAAAAGAAGATTAAGAACAACCAAAAATTTCATCACTCCCCTTCATATCCTTAATGATTCTATACATATAAGAACAGCATTATTTATAAAGCTGGGGGTTTTTTCTTCCTACAAATCATTCCGTTAGGAAATACTTATGGAGCACCTACTATGTGCGAGGCTCTGTGGAAACTAAGACAAAGTTGCTAATGTCACGGAGTTGATGGTAAGTTAGAGTGGGGGTGCAATCAGCAACAAATACATCATCTCAAAATACATCCTGCGGGCAGGAGTGGGACAAAATACTTTAATTGATAATAATAAGACTTAGAGAGAGTGGTCAGGGAGAACTCACTGAGAAAGTGACAATCAACTGAAAAATTAGAATTAGTTTTCCAGAGCCATGGGAAAAGTATTCAGAGCAAGGAAATAGGAAGTGCAAAGGCTCTGAGGCAGGGAACAGCTCCCTGTGCCGAAAAGAACCGAGAGAAGGCCCATGTGGCTGGAGCAATCAAGCTCAGACCCCTTTTCTTTTGCCCATCCTTGTCCCTTTGGATTAGCCTAATTGGAGGATGCCATCTGTTTCCTCTTGGGACCCTGTAGGGACCCTGCTTGGACACTCCTACAAGCTCCAGTTTGCCACAGTCCCCACCCCTCCCTATTGCCCCAAGGGAACCTGACCAGCCCCCTTCCTGTATTGAATATGTTACCTGCCTGGTTGCTGTGTTCATTCAGAGTCCTCAACTATATAAGTGCTAAACCCTGATGCCCAGAGGGACTCTTGCCCCCAGTGACAAAGCCAGAAGAGACTCCTGAAGGAGGGGAGGCTGGGGAACGGGTGGGATTGGCAAAGCGGAGGAAGAAGGTGGCAGTCACTCCAGATGAAGGCAGAGGCCTCCCCTCCCAGGGTCAGTGCCCTCATAGGGCCCAACCAGCTCGACCCAGACCAGTGGGGGCTGAGGGGTCTCCCCAGTGCCCTCCCTCCACCATTTCCCAGGGCCCCCTCTGGGCTTGGGCAAGAAGCAGGGCTCTGTCCTGGAGGCAGGTCCTCAGGGAGCCTGCTGCTGCCCGCACCCCACACCATTGCACCTCTGCCACCACCGCTCCTGCAGCCTTCGCACAGGGCTGCGGAGGGGAGGGCCCTGGTTGAGAAAATAAACACACAGGAGCGCTGGCAGCTCTCCCAGGCCCCTCCTCCCCACCCCCAGCCTGGCCTCCCCTCCCTCAAAGCTCACTCCAGCCTGCCCTCACCAGCGGAACACTTCTTAGGCCTCCTTGCATCCTGCTGTCCGTTTCTCCCCCTCCCTTCCTCGCCCCTGCCTCCCCTCTCCCGGCCCTCTTCCGCGCACCTGTCTCCTCTCCTACTCACCCCGGACTTGCTCATCACACCCGCTCCCCTCCGCCGCTCTCCTCCTTTCTCACCTTCTCCAGCACCACCGTCTCCCTGGGGCCTCTCCTCCTCTCTCCTCTCACTTCCTTCCTCCCCTCTTCCTCTCCACCCTCCTCCTCCTCCTCCTCTGCTGTTCCCTCCTCCCATCCGGCCTCTCAACCCCCCACCCCATCCATCTTCCCCTCTCCCCCCACCCCCCCACCCCCAGCCGGGCCTCCCTCGCTTCCTGACAGGAAGCGGTTGGAGAAAGATGGATGGAAATGACATGCCGGCTCTGGCGTGACTGCCACCCGGTGATGCATTGGGAGCCGTGGCTGGCTTTCTGCAGGAGCCATACAGATGAGAGGGTGACCCCTGGCAGTGTGGGGTCAAGGACACCGGAAGGGCAGAGGGCTGGGGCCTGGGGACGGAGGCTGGGCTTTCTCCTCTCTCTAGGCCTCCCCTTCCGGGCACCAGCAGCAAGTAAGGGACCCAGGAAGCCCCGCTCTGTGTCCCCTGAAGGAATAAAATACTACAGAGGAAAAGTCAGGAGCACTCTCTGGGCCCAGCTTTAGACCCAAATGATCCAAATGCTCTGTGCCTCAGTTTCCCCAATTGCACAGTGGGAACAGTAGCGCCCACCTCCCTGGGATGTCGGAAGGAGTCTATGAGTTGACTCACGCATGGAACCCAGCCCTCCGCACCCGGCACAGGATGAACACTCACAGCGTGTTGACGTCAGCATTGCCCGGACTAGTGTCACTGCCAGGGAAGGCTGTCTGTGAAGGCACCGCCCACCGCTCCTAGTGTGGCTGCACGGGTTACCCGAGACGCGCACAGCTCGGTGCCCGGACGGAGGGACGAGCAGAAGCACTGACGTGGTCTGGCGCTTGCACACGCCGGGTGGGCGTGCTCTACGTGCCCCCTGAGGCCTAGCCCATGCAGCCCCCTTCCTTAATGACGCTGTGACGTGAGCACTCTCCATCCCATTGTCCAGAGAGGGAAACGGAGGCCCAGAGAGGTTCATAGTCTCATGAACTAATGAGGGATGAAATGGGACGTCTTGTGCACCAGACATCTGTTGTCACCAACTCTACGTGCAAAAGCTTGCGGGCCACGTGTGACTCCAGGGGAGCAGCACTCGGCGGGACGTCCAGGGTCTGGGCTGTTCTGGTCCCCGCACATCCTGCCTCGTGACACGGCCGGGCCTCCCGGCAGCTCCTGGCAAAGGGCCGGGCATAAAGAACTCAGTCCCGTGCCTGTCGGAGGCTCCTGCAGAGGGGTCTGCGTACGCACAGCTGGGCTCCCTCTGGGGGCGAGCAGGGCGAGGGGGAAGACCCAGCCAAGGGCACTGCTCCAATGCTGAGCCCCAAACCCCTGACTGCCTTCCTGGGGAGAGCGGCTGATGGCCCCCAAAGTAGATCCAAGCACAAGACAAGTGCGTGCAGGAGCTCTCGGGAAGTCACCGTTGTGGGCTTGTGAGGGGTGTTTTTCTCCTGCCTTCCGCCTGCCGTCTACGTGCTGCCCATAAAAGCAGAGGCTGTTTGGAGTCGAGGAAAAAACCTGGGGCTTGGACGTCCGACGACCTGCCATTGGCCTGCCGTGGCCCTGGCTCAGGCACGGACCTCTCTGAGCCTCAGTGTCCTCATCTGCACAATGGGGATAATCATCTCCCTGCCCGGCGGGGTGGGTGAGAGTTTAGTTTACTCGCTTGTTTCTTCATTCATTCGACAAATATTTATTGAGCATCTACTATATACTAGGCACCATTCTAGGTGATGGGGATACAGCAATGAAAAGAATGTTAGCAATCCCTGCCCTTCGCCAGCTTACAAGCTAACGGGAGGAGACAGACAATAACAACACACTTGTGAACACGCACACACACACTGCTAGGTCACATGGTCCCTTCTCCTGCCTGTGACCCAGACTGTGCGAAGCCGCCCCAGAGAGAGTCACCTAAGTTCCCAAAACTTCCCAGAGAAGAGGAAGCCCACACCCCAGCATGCCCCTCTCACTCACCCCTGACTCCTCACCTGCTCCTTGCTCCGTGTGAAGCACCTAGTGTGTGCAGAGCACAGCACCACGTAAGGCAGCTCCACGACACGGAAGTCGGCTCCTGCCCCGCTGAGCCTGCGAGTCATCTCCCTGCCCCGCCTCCTCCTGAATGTAACACACGCCCTTTCTCCTTCCGTCTCCCCAAGACCTAAATCGGGCCTCTTCCAGCCAAAGAATCCCTCCCCCGTGTGCCCCAGCCAGTGCCCCCAGCTGAAGCAGGCCCTCAGCCGCTCTTTCCCAAGCCCGGTTTCATGTTCTTCAGCAAAGCCCTCACAATGAGAAACTGACTCGTTCACCCATGTGATTGTCCATGGAGCGTCTGTCCCACAAGAACAGAGGCCCCATGGGGCGGAGACTGAGTCCGTCTCGGTCCCCGGTGCACCCGCAGCACCCAGCCCCGTGCGTGGCACGTAGTAAGTGCTCAGTAAGTGTTTGCCGCGCGGATGAGTGGAACTGAGAGGCGGAGGCAGAGAGGCCTGCGCCCCGTGGCCCCACGCACACACGGCCGTGCCTCTCCGGCCTCCTTCCCACGCGCCTCCCTCCCCAGGCGACCCCGCCAAGTGCCGCCGCCTCTCAGAAGGGTCCCCGGCTGTCTTGTTTCCTAATCAGTCCCCTCATCTCCCCGCCACACCGGTGTCACACTTGTTAGGAAGGCTGCGCGTCCTCGCAGCGTGTTGGCCGCCGATCTGAAATTATCTATCACTCAGCCTGCCTCCCGCGTCTGCCCATCAATCTTATCACCTGTGGAAGGAGCCGGCCTAGGGGCCGGCCGCCGGCTCTCCTTTGTCTCCTGCAGGCATCAATTTTCCTCGCTCCCGCTCCCCAAACCCCTCCCGGAGCGAGCTGCCCAGCCCCTTCTTCTGCACTGATGGATGTTTCCGGATGGATGGGTCCCCCACCCCCCCTCCCCACCTCCCTTGCATCCCTACAGCAGCGCCCCCCTCACCCGCCCCCACCCTGGCTGGATCCAGCTCAGGGATAGGCTGCGTCCAGTTCCAGGTGCCGGGACCTCAACACAGGCGACCTCTCCAACTTCCTTGACCTAAAAAAGGGGGGGGGGAGCCACGAATCCTGGGTGGCTTCTGGGTTCCACACTCTTTCAATGCACGATCTGATTTCAGTTTCGCCACAGGCGCTGTTCCGATTACTCTCGTTGTCCTGCTGAGAAAGGCTGAGGCTCAGAGAGCCCGCCCGACTGGCCTAAGGTAACCCAGCGAGAGGGCGGCAAAGCGGGGCTTGGACCCCAGGTCTGGCCGGCTCCCAGGGGCACGTGCTCAGCGCCCTCTCCACAGGGAAGCGCTCCAGGTCAAGACCACAGAGCTTCTTGCTGAGTTTACAGGCACCGTTCTGTTCGTTCTGAGCAACAAAAACAAAAACAAAAAGATTCTTAAAAAATCATCTGGATGAAGGGAGACTTGACTTGGAGCTGTGCACACACATGATACAATATATAGAAAATGCATGTCAGATGAGGATCTACAGACAGTGTGTTTCAGGTGCACAATTCCACACGTGCACACCTGGAACCTGTATGATTCTGTTTGCCAAGGTCACCCCAATAAATTCAATAAAATAGCAAAAAAAGTCATCTAGACCCATAATTTCCAAGCAGGAGTGACTTCGTCTCCTCCCCCCCAAGAGGACACTTGGCAACGTCTAGACACATTTTTGGTCGTCACCCTGGGGAGGGGGGCTGCTGGCGTCCAGTGGGTGGAGGATAGGATGCTGCTCCCGGGTCAAAGGATCATCCAACCTGAGACAGCGACAGTGGCCAAGCCGAGGACCCTCGCTCGAGACCAGTGATGGCAAGGAACTCTCTGCGATGGTGTGAACACGCCGAACCTGCCCCGTCCGACAGGACGGCCACTGGCCACACGTGACCGCAGAGCACTCGCCATGTGGCTAGTGCCACGCAGGAACCCGACTCTGAATTTACTTAATTTGTATACAATTCAATAGTAGCCACATGTGGCTGGGGGCTGCCGGGTGGGACACAGCAGCTTTAGGCCATTTTTAGCTAGACTGAGCTTTTACATTCTTTTCTTTTTTTAAGATTTTATTTATTTTAGCCCTGGCTGGCATAGCTCAGTGGATTGAGCACAGGCTACGAACCAAAGTGTCGCAGGTTCGATCCCCAGTCAGGGCACGTGCCTGGGTTGCAGGCCATGGCCCCCAGCAACCGCACATTGATGTTTCTCTCTCTCTCTTTCTCCCTCCCTTCCCTCTCTAAAAATAAAAAAATAAAATCTTTTTTAAAAAGAGCGGAAAAAATTAATGAAAAAAAGATTTTATTTATTTTCAGAGAGAGGGAAAGGGAGAGAGAAAGAGGGAGAAACATCGGTGTGAGAGAGAAACGTTGATCGGTTGCCTCTTGTGGGCGCCCCAACCAGGACCAAACCCACAACCCAGGCGTGAGCCCTGACCGGGAATCCAACCCGTGACCTTTCGCTTGGCAGAACGACGCCCAGCCCACACCGGTCAGGGCCACCTTCTACATCCTTAAAGACCGTTTTTCAGAACCGGATGGAGGCGGGAAAGGAATGAGAACGTAGAACACGAGCTCTTTGAAAGCAGTGATAATGTCCGCTTTTGACTCTCACACCTGAGAAAGGAAGAGGCAAAGAGAAGAGGTTAAGGAGAAAGGGCTGACCGAGGTCGTGACGTCAGCCTGCGGGAACACGGCGCTGGCTGGACTTCCAGCCTCGCGGACGCCCGCAGCCGTTCTGAGCCTCGGTTTGCCAGTCTGCGAACTGGGATGGCTGTACTCAGCTCCCCGCGGTCCTGTGGTCTGCGGAAGCTGTACCCGCAGCTAGGGGCTCTCCGGGAGGGCGGGCAGCTGCTACCAGAGAAGTCCCCCAAGACGCAGAGAGATGGGGAGAGGCACCCAGGCTCCTCCCTTCCTTCCAACACTTCCCATTGGCTGAGCCCAGATGGCGCTGTGGGGGGAGGGGTGCCTGGGCTAGGCCATGTGTGGGCGGGTCACAGGAGACAGGGCGGAGTCTGCGCTCTGGCCCCTACGCCACGCTGCCTCTCCCACGACGGCTCAAGGGTTGCTTTTGTGGATGCCAGTGGAGTGTCACCGCAGTGACTGAGGGACTGGATCAGGCCTAGAAGGCGGGACGCCAGGCTGGACGGGGAAAGCAGGCCTCGGCCCTGAAGGCGGCGGAGAGGCTGCGGTTTGACCTGGGGGAGGACAGCGCCCAGGAGAGGAGACAGCCACCTCCTCCAGAACCGCGTGAGCAGCGGTTTCCCGAGGTGACACGGAGACGGGGCTCGCCCGCGCCCGTGTCGCCCATCCGTAATCGCAAAGCAAGCGTTTTTCCACCCCTTAATGGGGGACCCAACCAATCCGCGAGACTCCCTGTTTCTCTTTGTCTCCCCTGCCAAGTCAGCAGGCTGACTGATCTCCCCCGGGTGATTAATTTTCCCCTTGACACCCTGGGGAATGAGACGTCTGTCCCAAGGGTAGAGAGACAAAGAAGCAGGGCTGGATGCAGGCGAGCCGCGGGGTGTCGCCGCGGGCCTGGCCTCCGTGCAGGGCGTCCCGCTCCCCGGAGACCTGGGCAAGGGCGGGCGCAGGGTTTGCAGGGCCCGGGGGTCCCAGAGAGAGTTTGCGCAAGGGCAGAGCGGGAGGGCAGGGAGAGCCTATCAGCAGACGCCACAGCCCCGCGAGGGGAGGACCTGGATTCTCGCTGCACCCAGCTCGGGCCGGTTTTCACAGCCTCCTGGGCACGTTCACGTCCTGCGCTGCTGAGAGTCTGGATCCAACCGGCTCAAGGAGAAGCCCGAGCGTGATCCTGGGGCAGGGGGCACGTCGAACACACGCTGTCTCCGGGTGTCCCTCTTTCCTCTTCTGGGACTACATACAGTCCAGTGCTTGCATGCAGCGCCGGAGAGCCAGACCCCATGGGTTCACGTCCTGCCCAGGCTAATGGCTAGCAGTAAAGTTTGGAGCAAGTTGCTTCACCTCTCTGAGCCTCAGTTTCCTCATCTGCTAAATGGGCTAATGATTTTATGTACCCTTTAGAATTGTTGGGAGGGCCTCCGTCTTAGATATCTAAATGTGCCCAGCGCATGGAGGGTGTATATAAGTTGGCTCTTACTGTTTACATGGAGGGGCTGGGCACAGGGAGAGTCTCTCGAACTGGAGTCCTTTCCGAAAGCCCCGAGCGTGATTCTTGCCGGACGTGAGCAGCTTTCCTAACATAATTTACTTGACATGTTCATTTAAATCAATTCTGGTTTTACCTCAATGTACTTTAGAAGAGAACTCTTTGTCCTGCCCCGAAAAGGGAAATCGCCTCCATAATGTAAGGTAAGCAGCAAAATAACGACCACGGAACGAGAGCGTGGTGATTCAACTCCAGCTAGTCCCGGCTGCCTGCTGAGGGGTACACGCCCGGGCCCGCTCTCTCCTGTTCAAATGGAGATTGGCTGGATGGTGTTGAGGACCAGGTGCTTCAACAGTACCGAGCTGAGACTTCCCCCTGGACGGAGCTGAAAGGATTGGAAGACCTGGGGAAGGGAGGGACTCTCTCACCATGAGAACCTGCACACACACAGCAAGGAACACCCTCCCTGAAGTCCCAGGGTTCACGCCCCACGCTGCGGGTCAGTCATGTTGCTCTGGGGATGTTCCAGCCCTGACTCTGGTCGGCCGGTACCTCTGGGCCTTGGGTCGAGGGACCCCAGCCCACCGCAGAGGTTGGGAAGCAGCCGTGGTTTTCCCAAACAGGCGCGTGAGATCTGAATACTCAGCCAAGAAAGAACCAGGGTTTGTGTTCAGCCGCGCCCTCACTTCCTGTCGGCTTCTGTCTCGGTTTCCTGTCCTTTTCTGCCCATCAGACCAGACGGTCTCACAGCCACTGAGGTCGGGAGCCCAGCCCACTGCCTTCAACCAGCTCATGTTTGGGGGGCTGGTTGGGTCGCTGACTGGTTAAGGCCCCACCGGGATAATAAGGAAGGAGCCGGAGCTGGGAGCTTGTTGGGGCCCCTGGGATTGGAGGGAGAGAAGGGAAGCGATGACACAGCAGGGCGCGTGGAGAGGGACTAACACTGATTTATTTCTGCTCTCTTTCTCACCTCTCCCCTCTGCCCGCTCCTCCAGCCAGGCACCTTGCAGGGGATCGTGCTGTGCTCCACGAGAATGCCTCAGGAAACCTCCGTGTGGTTGTCGCGGGTGTTCAACAGGGGCTTCAGAACCCCCACGCGAAATCTCATACGAAAGCCACGGATGTTTATTGAGCACCTACTACGTGCCGTGCGGCACTCATCTTTGAACTCTCCCTCTGCTCCCAGCACAGAGCCTGGCGTGCAGAGAGCTGCATGTTGGTTAAAGGAATACATCAGCCAATGGCGGACTGAAATGACTTGATTGGGTGGATGGGAAGGGTGAGAGGTTCAGGAAAGGGAAGAAGGAGGGGGGGGGTTACAAAAGGCTGGTAGAGGACCTATGGATGGAAGAGGAAGAAAGGAAGGAAAGGAGAAAGGAAGGAGGGTGGATTGAAAAATGGATGGGTAGGTATTTGGATACATAATTAACAAAGAAAAAAGGGGATGGATGGATAGAAGGATGGCCATATGGAAGGGAGGGAGGGAGGAAGGGAGAAGGGAGGGAGGGAGGGAGGGGAGAAGGTGCTGAGGAGTCAGGGAGCTTCCAGGAGGTTCCAATACACTAAAGCAGATGCTGATAGCTGAGGGGTTGTCTGGGAAGGCCACCAAGAGAAAGACACAATCCAGCTCACAGAACCAGGGCCACCTTTATTTTCGGTTTCCCCTGGCAACGACCCTCTACTCTGCTGGACCTATGTACCATCCCCCCCCCCCCCACCGTGTACACTGTGACTTCCCCAGCACTGTGCTCACCTGGTCCCCTCACCTGCTCTCTGCTCCCTATTCATCCAGACCCTACCCATCTTCTGGCCTGGTTCAAGGCCACCTCAGCCAGGTGGCACCGGGCTCCCTCCTCGTTCTGGCTGGAGGATTCTGGGAGATATAGCGTGAGCTTGTTTATGCTCTAAATGCAAGAGTGAGCTTGCGATCTGGAAACCCTCATCAGGGGCTGGTAAGGAGATGGGTGGGGTCACGGTTACCGTGGATGACGGTGACGCCGGAGCTTGCCGGGAGCTTACGGGGCACCAGGCCCTGTGCTCAGCTCCTCCAAATGCCACGTGTGAGTGAGTCTTCACAGCAGCCCCACAGCCCCCGGTTCACAGGTGAGAGAAGAAAGCTCAGAGAGGTTCAGTAATTTGCTGGGGGTTGAACAGCTGCCGCGAAGCAGGGCTGGGACTGGAGTGCGGGTTCAAGCGTGTCTCCAGCGCTCGTGAGGCTGACGACTCGTGGAGCTGGTAGGGTCTTCCCTTTCTGTGTCTGGTCAGCCCGGATTCCCCCGAGTGGACTGCGCAGGCAGGACGTGGGCGCCACGCTCTCCGTGGGTCCTGCTCCCAGGCCAGCACCCCTCCTAAGTGAGCCATCAAGGCAAGTGCCTTTGGTTCTTAAGAAAGTTCCCATCCTCTTTAATGTTTCTCTTCTCCTAGATGCACGTTCGAGATCGCTTCCCCGTAAAGTGCATGGCTTTGGGCCGCATCCCCCCAGCCCTCAAACACACAGTACTCCGGATGCACAGTGGTGTCTGCACCTGCTATTCCCCTCCCCCAGAACATCCCCCTGCCCCCAGGTCTCTGTTGCTTAAGAGGCTCACACATGTGAGGGAGAAGTAACCTTTATAAAATGCATTCACAACAATAGCGTAAGGAAGGAATTAGTCCCCGTTTCACCGATGAGTTTCTGGGGCGCAGGGGCTGCTTTGAGTTCACGAGGATGGCGGCTGCCAATGTCGGGTCTCTCCCAGCCTCGGAGCAGTGGAACCGCGCCGGAAACGAGGGCTCGGTGTCGCACGAGCCTTTCTAATCCAAAGCAAACAAATAAAGCCTGGGAAGGGAGACCAGGAAGCGGGCCCTCCCGCACGCCAATGCCCACCGCCAGCCAGTGCAGGGCTTGCAATCGCCTTAGGAACCACCTGGCGTCCGTTTAGCAGGAAACCGCCCCCTCCACTTGGCGCAGCAGGGGGTGGGGGGGGCGGCGAAGGGGCATCAGGTGCTTCTTGGCTGGGAGCAGAGAGGAGCCTGGGACGGGTGCATTCGGCCAGCCTGGGCTCCCGCCGCCGTGGGGTGGACCCAATGGGCCAGACAGGAGGCTCCTTTCCCGCTGGATAGAGGGGGGCTCGCTCGGCCACGTGGACGGGGTTTTGTTTTCCTCCTCCCGCTCCTGGCAGGGCAGGCTGGCAGGGCTGGCGGCAGGCCCTGTCCCCGGAACTTGCCATCTCAATTAGGACCCGGGATGAGTGAAACACCTGATGGGGAGACGGAGAGGAGTGGGAAGGGGAGACCCCCATGCAGGGCCTGGGGAAGCAGAGATCCGGAGAGGGGCGAAGCAGAAAGAACCCCCAAATCCTGCAGCCCCGTTGGCCTAGGGCAAAGGAGAGATGGGGAGGGGCCACCCCAGGAGACACAGCGGCAGGGCTGAGCAGGCCGCCTTCGCTCTCTCCGCACCTGTCACTGGTCACCTTGCAGCGCACACCTACTGCGCGCCAGACCGGGCGCTATTTACGTACACCATTCACACCTTCCCAGCAAGGCTTGCAAGATACGCATTCATTCGCTCCTTCCCACGGTGTTTCTTCAGCACGTACAGAACCTGTGCCCCATCTTCAGGATTTAGGGACGATCCTTCTAGATGGGCACAGTCCCTGCCCTCGTGGAGCCCACAGTCCGGCTGGGGCAGCGAGGCGATGAACAGTGCCTCCGTCACGTGGTGTTTTGGAAGGCGATCAGGAGATGTCTTTCTAGGGAGGCAGGCAGCAGCATTTGAGTAGAAACCTGAATGACATGAGGGCGCAAGTCCTGTGGAGGAGGGAGACCAGGTAGCAGCAGCGGCAAGTGCAAAGGCCCCGGGGTGGCACTGAGCTTGTGGGTTTGAGTGGCAGCCCGGAGGGCCATGTGGCTGACCCACAGCAAGGGGGGAGTGGTAGGAGGCACAGCGGGAAAGCTCCGTGAGTCCAGGGAGGGGCCTTGAGAGCCGTGGGAAGAAGGTAGGATGCGGAGGGCTCCATTTGCTGATGGTTTCCGAAGATCCCTCCGGCAGCCACATGCAGTGGGTAAGCAAATGGGCACCGCCGTGTGCCAATAAAACTTTATTTGCAAAAACAGGCTCTGGGCCTACAACGACCCACGAAGACTTTCAGAAGACACGAGTTAACGAGGACCTCTTTAACGAAGCAAAAATAACCTTATTAGCTGATTCAGGTTAACGGGACAGAGCTTCGGCGCCCGGGGAAAACGAACATGCCCGTGGCGAAGGGACGTTTGACGTGAGCCAGAAAGCGCCCAACCCCACGAAGAAGCCTGCCTCACGCCCCGCCGGCGGCGCAGGGGAGGGGAGGGCAGGACAGGAGTCCCCGCCAGCAGCCGGAGGTGTCTGCCCAGCTGGTGACAGGACCTGGGGAGGTGGGGGACTGCGGCTGTCCCCGAGCCATCAGCGTGGCAGATGTGCGGGCTGGCAGCTCCCCCAGACCACTGGCACTCCGCGACCGTCCCCAGGGAGACAGCAGGACACAGATGCCGTTCCCGAGCATGAAATGGGCTGGAGGGAATGGAGACGTCGCCTGGGCAGGGTGGGGGCGGGGAACAGGAAGCACCCTCGGGGTGCCCGTCACCCGTGGGAAGAGGAGACTGGCACCGTTCGCGGAGTGGCAGCTGACGTTCTGTCAGCACTTCCACACACGTCTGTTCGGAGGCCATGAATTGTCCCTTCTGGTTTGTCACTTGGTGTGACAAAGGCATGTCGGCCACACCCGCTTTGTGCTGCGCCGCCCGTCACTCGGTGGGAGGTTTTCATCGCAGCGGCTGGGCTGCCTGAGCCCCGGCTGAGACCCTTCTCCGAGGGTCAGGAAATAACCCGGGGAGCAGGGCGACTCGCCGGGTTCGCGCAGGGGCTCTCGGCCTCGACCGGGCATCACCGGCACCTGGGAGCTGCAGGACCCCCCCCCCCAATGCCCAGGGCTGCTCCCCGGAGATGCTGACTCAGCCCGCCCAGCGTGGGGCTCGGCCATCCTAGGTTTAAACGTTGCCCTTTTGGGGTGATGCTTGGGTGTAGCCAGGATTGAGACTCACCATGGTAGGCGTGGTTCTCCAAGAAGGGGGTCTCAAATTGCAGGGCGTTTTGACCCACCAGGGACACTTGACAGGGAGGTGTTTGGGGTTGTCACAGCTGGGGGGTGGGTGACGGTGGCACCTCTGGTGGGCGGAAGCCAGGGGTGCTGCTACACCGTTCACCCTGCACTGGACGCCCCTGCCAACCCCACCCCGCCCCCACCCCTGGCGAACAAAGAAGCGGCCACAGTGTCGAGGCTGAGGGGTGCCCAGAGGCGGAGTGCTGAGGGGTGCACTGCAGCTGAGCTCAGGGAGGAGCCCAACAGGACACCTTGGCGGCAAGGGCCGCCTCCTCCTGGCTTTTCTGGTTTTCCCTGAGGACAGGTGGCTGCTTGGTCTGGCCCTGGAGCACCCTCGGCCCACCCCCAGAGCTGGCCCGGAGGCCGGAGGAGGAGCCAAGGTCGGGGTGGGGGGGCGGGGCCTGGGTCCTCACAGAGGGGCCGTGAGGAAGCGCTTTCTCATCCAGAGCCCTTTGGATAAACCAGAACCCCTCACAGAGGGAAATCGGGATCTGGTCCCCATCCCCCCTCCCTGCACCTTAGGGTGTCCCCACCCCCCCGCAAGAGTGAGAATCACAGAGTCACAAAAGAGAGGAGTCCTCCCAGACAGCTCAGAAGATGTCACCGAGCCTCAGTTCATATGACAAATGATGAAAAATAGAGATAATAGTCACTGAGCACTCATGTGTACCAGGCACCGAAGCCAGGTGGTAGACACATTAATTCCCTCAACGATGATAATAATATGGTCATTACAATGTGCGATACACAAGGTATATACTATTATTAAATATTAGATATACTATCTGTCACATTACATAGCGATAACAACCAATGGGGGGAACCTCAGTTTTACCGTGAGAAAGCTGAGGCACAGAGAGGTTAAGTAACTGGCCTGTAGTAACACAGCACATAAGCGGTACACCTGGGAATTGAATGCGTGCAGCCCAGCTCCCATGCCGGTGATTTTAACTTTTCTGTTTATGCTGCACAGGGTTTTCTCCTTTGCTTTGCAAATATGAAATTACGGGATACCATTAAGTATGCTTTTTCAAACTGTACCCTTCCCTCCCAAGACTCGGCTCCAAATTCTATTTATTTACCCCTACTGTGTGCGAGGTTCTTTCCTGGGCACTGCGGGGTGGCTGCCAGCCCCATGCCCGGGCAGACAGAACTGGACGGGGAACTCTGGGGAGGGACAGGGGCAAAAGCCTGCGGTGTGATAGGTGACAGGGCCGCCCCGAGCAGAGGGTAGACAGGGATGCGGGGTCAGAAGGGGCAGGGGAAGGACTGGGGAGCCAGGCGGCGTTGGGGCCTCTCACCGCCTCACCCGCGCCCCCCACCCCTGAGCAGCCAAGGGCACGTGAGTGAAGCATGTAAGAGTCCGTCTCAGTTCTGTCCCAAGGCCTTGGTTCCATGCCACCCCTCCCCCTCTCAAAGCTACTCCTTCACTCAGCAAAACTGCGATGAGCGCCCCTGTGAACCCCACAGACAGGCCCCCCACCCGACCGGAGGCCAGTGCCCGGGGCCCGTGTCACTCAGACGAATGAGCGTGTGATCACGCAGAGATGCAGGGAGGACGCCGAACAGGCCGAGAGACGATACAAGGTGGCCTGCCCCTGCCCCACGGGGAGGAGGGGGTCCTGGGGTGTAGAATTGACTGGCTCAGCCCTTCTGGACCCTCCCAGGGCCTCCTGGGGAGATTTTTAAATACCCCCCAGGGGTCACCCCGTTCCAATGGGTCTGCAGGGAGCCTCAAGGGCCGGGGAGCTTTCAGAGCTGGCCCAGGGGGTTCACGGTGCAGGCAAAGTCGGGGGACAGGGGCTGGACCAAGAAGGAAAAGAGCTTTGCAGGCAAGGCGATCAGTCTGGACAGAGGCCTGGGGTCGGAGGGAGGGAGAGTGGCAGGGAGGACCTGCAGGGCCACCCACGGGCGGATGGCCAGGCCTCTGGGCCCCGTGCGGACCCGGAGTTTCAGCAGAAAAGGGCGATATTCACATCTGTATGTTTTCCAGGCCGTTTCGTTTCGTCCCCCTGGAAAAGAAAATGTAGAAGTTTGTTCCTCTGGTTGGCTACAAATTCCCTTTCCCAAAAGCAAAGAACTTTCTAGAACCCCAGGGTTAGACAGACCTTCTTTCCTTCAGATGCCTTTTTCTCTCTTGTGAGTGTCACAACCCGGCTTCAGGTCCCGACTCTGCCCCTCGACGATCTCTGCTGCTCTGCCCCATCTCCGAGCCTCGGTTTCCCCATCTGCCCAATGGGGCAAGGCTTTCCACTCCCCAGGAGAAGCAAACAAGGGGTGCATGCAAACTCGCCTTCTTGGGTGCCGGCTCTGCACCAGGCACCGTGAGGGACACAGGGGACACAGCCACGAACCAGCTGCTGTCACTGCCCGCAAGAAACTCCAATGCTAGTGAAGACAATGAAGTTGACATATTCCGTCAGCAGAGACGGGGCCGGGGCCAGACTGGTGCAGCAGGGCCCTCCCTGTGATGCCTGCCTCCGGGGGGACAGCGGATCCTCAGAGACCGGGGTGGGACACGCACGTCTGGGGCGGGCAGCGAGGCCCAGAGGGTGAGGACCGGGTCCAGAGCAGGCGCTAGGGGGACGGGCCCCTTGCTTTGGGGATCCTGGAAGAGGCAGGCCCAGAAAGAAGTCGACCACACAAAGAAAGCCAGGAGACCACAGGGGGAGCCTAATGCAACCTTTTAAAAAACAATAAATAATAGCGCTTGTGATAAATGCATCCCCTCATCTGAATGGCGGCTGGAGAACTGGCCCCTTCTTTCTAATCACTTAATGACCCCCAGGAGGGCGGAGGGGTCTCACGCAGGGCCCCCCCCCTCCTCCTCCTCTTCTCTGCACCGAGGTCTATAAAGAGAAACTCCCTCCTTTAAAGAGGGTCATTTACAAACTCTCCTTAATGGAGGGCAGCAGAGCTCCCGGGTGACACCCTTCTGGTCCTGGACAAGGGTCATGAAAAAGGAATTGGCTCCGGAGGCCCCAGCACATGAGCCCGCCCAGCCCCACGCCGCCCCCCACCCCCCGCGCCTCTCTAGCCGGGAGCCCCGCGGCTGGCACGCTCCGATGTATTTATTATTTCCCCCCCATTGTCTGGGCCCCCCCCCTCCCCGGCCGCCCCTCCGGCCCGCCCTCCGCCCGCACCCAGCCTCTCTCATAATAGCATCCTTTTCACAGAGACAAATTGTCTGGCCTCAGGATGCACCTGAGGACTTTCGCCCCTTAACAAATGGTCTTTTAATTTTCTACCAGAAGGGCAGAGGGAAGGGGGGCTGAATCAATCCCACATCCATCTTCATCATTGCTGCCCAGGGACTCTTTTTGCTGGCTGGCTGCCCCTGGGGATGATGGGGTGAAAAGGAGGTAGGGGGATGCCATGGGGGAGGGGCGGTGGCCGGGAAGCCAGGCGGAGGAGCCCCCCATCCGCCTCTCCGAGGGAGACACCCCACCAGGCACACCATCCCTATTTCCGGGCTGATGTGCGTGGAACCAGCACTGCCCGGGGGGGGACACGAGGGCTGCTCTGCTGACCAATGGGGAAACTGAGGCCTGCCCCGCCGGTGGTCTCACGGGAAGCGGATCACGCCTCTTCGCCACTTCTGGCAAAGTCTTTGGCGTCGGGAAGACTGGCTTTCCAATCCTTTAAGAGACACTTGCTCCTCAGAGAGGGTCACCCACTGGCTGCGTTCTGGCCAAGGCGGTCCTTCAGCATCAGCCTCAGCATTATTTGTGAACGGTGCAGTAAGAGCGCCTGCCCCCCCCATAAGGGTGTTAAGGGGACTAAGTGCCGTAACCCACGGCAAAGGCTTAGCCCGAGACTGAGCCCGGAGTGAGCCCTGGACCCGTCATAACGATGTCCCCGGAGGTTCCCAGGCCAGGTTTCAAGCACCCTCCACAGTACACCATCCTTAAAAAAAAAAAAAAACGGTGCCTCTACTTCGAAATTTGGTAACCCGAGCGCCTGGGAAGCTGCCGTCTACTTTCAGGGCAGGTGTGTTTCCGCCTCAGGGCCTTTGCACTGGCCGGTCCTTCTGCCTGCTTCCTCTGAGGTCACGCTCCACCTCCTCCCAGTCTTCTGAGGAGGCCGCCCTGCATGATATTGGAACTTTCCCTCAGTCTCGCGTTCCCCAGAACACTCATCACTGTCCACCGCACCACTTGTATTTCTCATGTATCGAACGCGTACTTGTATGGCATCGCCCACGTGCCAGGCACTGTTCTAAGAGTATTTCAGGTCCTGGCTCATCTAACCATCATACGGTCTAGGAGGCAGGGACAACCGGGTCCCATAAAACAGATGGAGAAACTGGAGCACCCGCCGGGTGTGCTCGAAGAGCCTGCGTGCAGTGGCAGCCCAGGAGCAGTGAGCACCCTGGAGCCCGGATCGTGACTTCTACCTACCACTTGTTCCCCAGGAAAAGGAACCCGGGCTCCTGGGGGAACGGCTGGTCCCAGGTCTAGAGCATGGGAACTGTGGGGGGTTCTGAAACAGCTGCCCGTGCAACACAGTAGGGAAGTATTTAAAGAAAGATGAGGATGCACCCAAAGGACACAGGAGCCAGCTGGCAGGGCCCCCATGGGCCAAATCCAGAGCATCAGAACAAATACTGATTGCAAAGGATCATTGCCCATTGGGTGAAGTAAGAGTCCAGGTGCCCATGCTGACCTAGCGAATGAATGAATGAATGAACGAGGAATTCTCTTCTTTACAGTAAAAAGCCAACCCATATATGTAAAAGGAAGCCTGGAGCTGCAAAGTCTGCACAGAGAAACAGTATCCTCGTAATTGATTTGGGCAAAAATCATTACCCAATGCTAAGGCTCGTCAGTCAAAGTCCGAGGAATAACCCGACAGTCACCTCATCTCAAAGCATCTCCTCGCCACGGACTCCCTCGTTACGGAGGCAGAACAGCCGCCGTTCAGTGGGCAAACCTGGCAGCCGCGCCGGAAACAAGCGATCAAGGTCAACCTCACCAGTAATGGGACAAATCGACACCTTGCGCCTCCCCACACGACGCGCCGGCGAGAGCACAGCACCTTCTAAATGGAATTCCTGCCCGCACGCACGAGCCGAATCGGATCGTGAAGATGCATGAAATGCGCTCAGATCCAGGGGCCTCTCGCCGAGCTGCCGCGTGGCGCTCACATCCGGCCGCTCCAGACGCGTCCCGCCTGCAGCCCACGGATCTAAAGAGGCGGAGGGAGACGCGACGTGGAGCGCAACGGCGTGGTCCCGGAGCTCCCTGGGCGACAGAGGACGTTGTCGGGACCAATGGGGAGCCCTCAGGACGGTCTTCGATTAGACGATGGTGCGGTGTTAATGCTCTTGTCCCGATTTCCATCACTGTACTGCGGTCCTCTGGGAGCGCGTCTCTGTGTGGTAAACGGGCTGCGAAACACTTAGGGGAGAAGGGTGCCGCGCCTGCACCTTCCTCTCGGGAAGTCCCAGAACATATATGAAGACAGACAGAGACAGAGACAGAGAGAAAAGGAAACGAGCAAGAGTTAACATGTAAGTTAACATGTAACATGTTAGTTAACATGTAACATGTCTTATGCTGTTTTATTTTCAGGTTTTCTGTATGTGGATCTCCTCAAAGAAAAGGAAAGGAAGGCGGAGCAGCCCAGAGAGATCGCACGGCCAGCCAGCCAGCGGGAGGATGAGGTTAGACTCCAGCCGCTGGTGCAGCCAGGCACGATGTCCCCGCACCCTCCGAGTCCCGGGGAAGACAGAATTTGTGTTTGTTTTTTTTCACCTGCTTTGTTCACAACTGTATTCCCAGCACCTCGATCAATGCCTGGCACACAGTAGGACCTCCATAAGCACTGGTCGAGTGAATAAATGCGGTGCAGACAGGCGATGGAGCACCGGGGGTCACACAGCTATCAGGGGTGCGGCTGGGTTTGGGGTGGGGGTGGGGGTGGCTCCCACACCTGCTGCATGGGAGGACCCTGGCTCTGTGCCCAGGGGACGCAGAGGTCTGGGGACTCCCACAGGGAGCCGGCTTGGCAACAGCCCTGTCCCCACCGGAAGAGGAACACAAAACAAAAGAAAAAACCTCCAACTCTCTCCTTCCCCTGATCGCAGGGCCCCGCACCGCCCTGGTGAGTAATGCGGACTGAGTGCCCGGCCTATTAAAAAGGAATGCAGCTCTCTCAGGTCAGCCCAGGCTCTGAGAAACTCACTCGGCTGGAGGTTCAGCTCAGCCGCTGCTACCCTGAGGGGAGCTGGTGGAAAAAAAAAAAGGCCTGGCTCCCTCTCCCTCCCTCCCGCCGGCCCTCCCCTCCTCTCCCCTTCCCCCAAATCCATCCCTGGAGGGAAGGCTGGGAGCCCGGGGAAGGCTGCCTCCCTCGCCTCCCTCTCAGAGGAGGGAACCCAGGGAGAAGGTTAATTAGATGTTTGCATCCAATTTACGTCTTGTTTGTGAAAGCACCCGTTCAGCGGCAGCCCGGGCGGCCCCCGTGCCCTCCCCGCGGCTCACAGCTCCTTCCCGGCTCTGAACCGGTTAGCCCCGGTCAGACCGCGTCCATTATCACTCTATCACTGCCTCTTCCTCTGTAATTACGCAGCTCTGCACCCCCTACTCTGCTGCTTTCCTGTTGTCTCAGCCCCCCTCTCTGCCTCCTTCCCCCAGGGCACCCACGTTGAGAGGGATGGGCCTTGGGGAGGTCCGTGGGGGTCAACACCATGGAGTGGCAGCCACCTTCCTGGGCTGGGCTCTGAGCTCAGCACCCTGGGGAGACGCCCAAGGGTATGGGGGCCGCCCTCAGTTAGAAGGCTCCTACACCAGCCAGTTGCCCGGGTGGGGATTAAAGGCCCTGTGCAAACTCAGGTGCCAGTCGGGTAAGGCAAGTAGGCCACGTCCGGGCGCGGGGTGTGTGGGACAATAGGGAGTGGAGGAGACTGTGGCCAACGAGAACACAGCCCAGCCTATAGGGGGCACCATTCCTCCATTCTGACTAATGGATAACTTCATTGGCAGATTGGTCCATCTATGTCTTTGGCGGCGAGGGAGTGCACATGGGCAGGAAGGCAAGATGGCCCAGGATAAACTAATAACCCAACACTGGAAACTACCCAAAGACCCATCAGCAAGGGGACAGAGAAATCAAACACGGCTCATCTATACAGCGGGGTATGACACAGCAGTGAGGGGGACCCATGGACAGCGACACGGGACTTCGGTAGGTCTCACCGTCCTCATGGTGAGCGGGAGAAGCCACAGAAGGACACACATCACACTAGGGGGCGTCGCCAGAATGTCAGGATTTTCATCTCTCTTGTCCCAGGTGAATTCCCAGTGCTTCGTACAGCACCTGGCACATAGTAGGTGCTTAATACGTGTTTGTTGAATGAGTGAATGAATGAATGAGCAGGAGCCCTAGATGAGCTGGTTCCAAGATTCAGTTCTAAAAGTACATTTCCAGAGCCCCGCCCTGCCCCGCCCCCAGTCTGGCCAGACTCCAGCCCTTGACCTGCTCCCGCTGCCCCTCTGCCTCTCCGACCCCACCCTACAGCTGGCCTCCTTTGCCATGGGGTCCCAGCCAGGCCTGCCGTGCCCGGTCCCTCTGTGCCCTGTAGGCCAGGCGCCCTGGGGATCAGAGGGAGCCCTCCAGCCCCACCTGGATGGAGCAGTGGCCACTGAAGAGGAGAGGCAGTCGGGCTCATTAACCCTGTCACCCCTGCCACACTCCATCCAGGCAGGGACAGGCTTTGGGGTGCCAAACTGAGGTAGGCTCTCGGAAGAGGAAGGTCCCTCATTTCCGGGATTTGAGAAGCCCCAGGCCAGCTCACTGAAGAGATGGGGTGGGCCACCCTGTGGCTCCTGGGCTCCTGGCACCCCAGGAAATAAAGGGTAGTTCCACTTCGTTCTCACAGGGAGAGTCCTGCGGGGAAAGATCGGGGGGTTACAGAAACCCACCCAGAATGGACCGGGCGCAGGAGGGAGGGGGAAGGGAAGGAGAAGAGCTCTCGTTGCCATCCTGAGAGGCACAGAGTCTTGGTGGTAAAACCCACCTCTGCCTGGGTTCGAATCCCAGCTCCACTCCTGACCAGCTGTGTGACCTTGAGCCGGTTACTCCACCTTTCTGGGCCTCCTCCATTTCCGCATCAGAAAAGGAGACTAATGGCTCCGAACTGACAATGCTGCCGTGGACATTAAATAAGTTAATACACGGACAGCACTTAAAACATAGTGCCTGACACAAAGGGAGTGTGAAATAAATCAATTTATATATATAAATATATATGTGTATATATGTAAAGATATATACATTTACCATCCCCTGCAGGTAGCCCCTGCTGGCTGCCGCCTCCCCTGCTGGGGCCTGAATGGCTCCCTCTGAGCAGAAGCTGCCCACTCCCCAGACCCAGGGGCACGGTGACACAAGGCCAGCTTGAGCCGTCCTGTCAGCAGGACGGCCTCCGCACACTCAGTTGAGAGCACATTCCAGCGCCATCGGGACATGGAACCACAGAGAGCTTTTGCCTGGAGGAGGGGGGATCCGAGCCTCGCCAGCCTGGGACCCTGCTGCTGACCTCAATGAACGGAGGGACAGATGGTGACAAAAGACCTGGAGAAGAAGCTACCAGGGCCCTGACACAAAGCGCTTTCAGGGAGTAACAGGTGGAAGATCGATCGGGAGAGGGAAGGGGAGCGGCTTCAAACTAGCTTCATGGGGGGGGGCGGGGGGCTGTGTGGGAGGGAGCGGGGGGGGCAGTGACAGAGTGTCTTCGTCTGGGTGGAACACCCACTGGCTGGGGTGTTAGGAGGTGGCCTTTAGGTCCCGTGAAGAACTGGGCCAGGCCACACGTCGGCCCCGCCCCCAGGCTGTAACCCGCGGCCCTGTGGTGGGTCGGGAACATGCAGCCGTGAGCAAGCCCAGCAAAGCCCCTGCCCTCGCAGATCTCCCGAGCCAGGGAGAGAAACAGGCACCGAACCGACAAAGAACTACGAATAACATCATGAGGAAAAATAAGCCTGGATGAGACCCAGGGCATGTATGCAGGGCGTCCAGGGAAGGCTGGGCAGGGGCCACTTGAGCAGAGGCCGGAAGGAGGAGAGGGGGCCTAAGTCGGGTTGGCGGCAACAGGAACAGCAAACAGGCAGGGGAACAGCAGGTGCAAATGCTCCGTGCCTGGGGAGTTTGGGGAACGAGAGCGAGGCTGTGGCTAGAGAAGATAGTGGTGGAGCGTGAGGACGGAGGGTGCTGGGGGCCACGGCTGGGGTGGCGGTGGGTGGCCTGCAGGTCTGTGACAGAGGGGCCATGGGAGCAGGCTTACGCTCCACTGCTGGGTGCGGAATGAACAGAGAGGCAAGGGCGGAAGCAGGGAGACCCGGGGAAAAAACGGCTGCAATGATCTGCCAGGAGGTGACGGGGCGCGGGACCAGGGTCCACCGGGGAGCAGGTGGGAGGTGGTCGGATCCCTTCAAGGTCAAGCTGACAGGATCGTGTGACGGATGCCACCCTGACCCAGGCCTAGCTTTCCGTCCCTTCCGCAGCGGCCCCCACCCACCCCACGGTGGGGAAAACAGCTGTCACGACTTCTTTTTTTTTCAGAGAATGGGAAAAAAAAAGCCAACAATCTATTAACTCATCGATACAGAACCCCGCCAATCTGTCCATCACCCGGGCCGCCGTCGATAACTTCATCTCAGAGCTGACAAGGCAGGTGAGGAGAGGGGGAAAATGAAATATTTATAATTTCTTAAGGGATGAAGCCCTTCCCCAAGGTGATGTTCTCGGGTTCAAGCACATTAAGGTTTCCATCACAGAGCCGCCTCCCTGGCTCCTGCCGCCATCCCGGGGGGGCAGGGACGCCCAACAGAAGGAGAGGGTCTGAGAGACATCCAGAAGCACAGTCTTTTCATCTTGGGCCTAGGCGTCGGGGTCAGACTCTCGGATTTCCATCGCCTGCTAGCTGAGTGGCCAAGGGCAGGTTGCCCTGCCTCCCGGGCCCGCCATCTGCAGAGTGCAGACAGCAGGAGCGCCTGCCCACCCCACGGGACCCTGGGGAAGGTGAAGCACGAGGTGATCTACGTGAGGCACTTGGCACAGTGCACGGCATGGGGGATGTTATTATAGCCAACATTCCTGGGTGCCCCCTCAGCCTGAGGCTTGAAGGGTAAACAGGACGCAGCCACAGGGGACTTTGTATCATTCCACAGGAAAAGCCCGGCAAAGGCTCTGCCGAGACGTGGCGGTGCCCTGCAGACACAGAGGGAGTTTGTGAAGGGGTGGGTGGGTTTCTGCCTGACCAAGGGTGCTGGAGTTAAATGGATCATTCTCAATGCACAGAGTATGTTATCACCATTTGTTCGGTCAAGGCTTCCCTTTGGCTTGTTGTTATCATTACTTTTCCTTTTATTCATGTAGTAGTCAGCTACAACTGGCATCATGCTGCGTAACAAACAGCCTCGTGACCTCAGAGGCTTACAACAACACATTTACAGTTTTTTTCACGTGTGCGGGTGTGCAGGTTGGCTGGGGTTTGGCTGATCTGGGCTGAGTCCAGCCGGGTCAGGTCAGCCCCAGGGCCCAGGCAGAAAAGGCAGCAGCTGCCCAGGGCATGAATTTATCACGGCCCATCATAAAGGGACAAGGGCGGAGGGCAAACCCCACTGGCACATGTAAAGCCTTTGCTGGTGTCACATCCTTTAACAAGCCACTGCTCCAGCCACACTACCAAGTTCAAAGTCAAGGGGCAGGGAAGTTTACTCCACCACACTGACGACGTGGCCAAGGTGGAGGGAGCGAGGGATTGGAAACAGAGATACAATCTCCCACAATTCCCCATTCACAATCGCCGGGAAAATTTGGAAGCGTTTTCCCTTTTATTTTATGTGTCATTATTGACAATAAAATGGTCTTTGAAGTAAACTTTATTGTGGCTAATTTATAGTCCATAAAAGCATGTGCCCGTCTTAAACGTCCACTCTAATCAGTTCTGATGCACGTATGCATTCATGTAACCGTCACGATCCAGACACGGGACTTTTCCATCGCTCTAGGAAGAGTTCCCTCGAACCCCTCTGGAGCCAACTCCACCCCCCTCGCCCCCAGCTTTCTCCACCTGCAGATCAGCTTGGCCTGTTCTCCGAGTTCACGTGGATGGAATTCCACTCTGTGCTCCCTTTTGCGTCCGGCGTCTTCCACTCAGCAGGATGCTTTGGGGACTCACCCGTGCTGTGGCCTGGGTCAGCAGCCTTGCCCTTTTCCTTGCTGCGTAGTGCTCCACTGTATGAATGTACCGTTGTGTATCGCTGCATTCAGCTACCGAGGGACCGCAGTACCGTTTCCAGCTCACACCCATGAAGGGATTTTACGCATCGTGCTCTGTTTCTTACTGTCTCACCTAATGTATTGTGACGGCCACCGTGTTGCTCTGTGGAGACCTATTTGCTTTTCTGGCTGCTGTGTGCCCGTCGAGACCTTCCTTCTCCTTGTTCCCCCAACCCATTTGCCCGGTGAAGGACGGTCAGTTTGCCCCTATCGGCCAGCACAAACAGAGCCGTGACCGGCCCGTGGACGCTTCCTTATGTGTCTGAGCGAGAGGCCCTCTGGGGCTTAGACCCAAGAATCGGATTTCTGGGGCACGAACGTGCACATGTTTAACACCGTGAAGTATGGACGCACTGCTCCTCGAGCCCGCGGCCCACGGGCAGGCCACGGGGCTTTCTTCCCTTCACCCACATGCGCGCCGGCTCTTGCTGTCCCCTGCTTTCTGGCCCCCTGTCACGTGGAATTCAGCACGCATTTCTAAGGTCGCTAGTGATTCTCACCCAGGCTTGCTGTCAAGGCTGTGAGTTGGGCAGCTTTCCTTTTTTCTTTTCTTTTTTTTTTTCCCCCTGGAACAACTCATGTAACACAAGAATTATCTGCTTTTTCCCCGGCTGGCGTACCTCAGTGGATTGAGCGCGGGCTGTGAACCAAAGCATTGCAGGTTCGATTCCCAGTCAGGGCACATGCCTGGGTTGCAGGCCACGGCCCCCAGCAACCGCATATTGATGTTTCTCTCTCTTTCTCCCTCCCTTCCCTCTCTAAAAATAAATAAATAAAATCTTTTAAAAAAGAGAATTATCTGCTTTTTTTTGGCAGAAGCCAGACACCAGGGGACAGACACACAGGGGCCCCTAAAGGTCACTGGGCTCCAGAGGCTCCTGGTTGTGCTTGAGGGGGGGCCTTTCGAAGAGACTCCGCCCAGCGCAGCCCAGCCTGGGGGCCGGCTGGCCTGCGGAGGTGGGTCAGGTGTCGCCCATCTGCCAGACGGGTTTCACCTGCGCATCCAGGAGGCGGTTCTGCGGGAAGTCACGGGGCTGAGGGTCCGTGCGGGCAGAACCCAGGGCGGGCAGGTCCGACAGGGCCCGGGGCGGGTTCCTCTCCGGGCCCGTGGTGGCTGCCGTGTGTCCTGAGTGCCACCCCACTCGTCTGGGGAAGGCTTCGGCGCCTCCCCGAAGAGAACGGGGCCCCGAGCGCTGGTTTTGCATCTTTAAGAGACGCTGGGCGCCCTCACGTTTCCACGCGGCCAGCGGCCAGTGGCCAGCTCTGGGAAGGAGAGGCCTGGGCCCTGCAGAGCCATGTCGCTGGGGTCGAGACAGAAGCCCAGAGCGAGGGAGGGGTAGGGCCCGCAGATGCTGGGTGACCAGGCGGTTGATGGCAGCCCCCACCTGGGTGGGGGAATGCTGACAGATCTGGGGGCTCGTGGTTGTTCGGCAGTGAGGGGTTGAGGTGGAAAACCGGTGCTGGCCGGTCTCGGAGGCTGAGGGTGGCTGAGGTGGTTCCCAAGGCGGTGCCTGGAAAAGAGGTGGGAGGGTCGGAGGCTGGGGGAAGGGGCATCCCTGGGTCTGTTCCGTCCAAACGCTGCTGAAGCAAGAGACACACCTGGGGGCGGGGGGGGGCAGGACGCCGAGGGCACTGTCTAATATTTAATATTTATTTTTTAAATATTAGATGTTTTATTTTTAAAAAGATTTTATTTATTTATTTTTAGAGAGGGAAGGGAGGGAGAGAGAGAGAGAGAGGGAGAGAGAGAGAGAGAGAAACATCAATGTGCGGTTGCTGGGGGTCATGGCCTGCAACCCAGGCATGTGCCCTGACTGGGAATTGAACCTGCGACACTTTGGTTTGCAGCCCGCGCTCAATCCACTGAGCTATGCCAGCCAGGGCAATATTTAATATTTAATATTTAATATTTACAGAGCTCACCTGTGAGCCCATCTGGGCACAGTCATGGTTTTCTTACAGCCGGGTGAGGCATGAACACCCTTGCTCCCATGTTGGGCTCTTTCTGGGAAGCCGGGGGGTCTCTGATGCAGCCCGTCAGATGCACAGAGGCCAACCAAGAGAGTGCTGCGACCAGGAGGAGGAAGAAGGGATGAGGGGAGGGGGACACCAGGGCTGGGACCGTCACCGAGCCTGGGATCCAGCGCTGCAACAGGGGTGTGACATACAGGAAGCAGGCTTTGTTTGGGTTGGGAGGGACGAGGGGCAGGGAAAAGGGACAGGACTCTGAAGGCGTGTGCAGTCCATCTGTGCCAGCTGTATGCGTACCAAGTGGCCCTTGGTGTACCTGGTCATACACCGTGTATACATATATATGCATAGCCATGTATATGACACCCCATGTCTACTCACAGAGACGTCATGCATGGCTCATGCCTGTTTCCATGTGTGCACATATTGTCCTTTCCCCCACGGCCTGTTTGTACAAGCTCTGTGACGTGCGTGTGCGTGTCACAGTTGATTATTATTTGTCGTTGGTGTAACTGAATATCACACCAAGTTCAATGCGTCCGTATGCATTGTGTTATTGGTAAAGACTCTGCACGGGATATAAGTGTGTGTGTGTGTGTGTGTGTGTGAGTGAGATGGGAGGGTGTGACACAGAACGCGCATTACCACATCGCCTGAGAATCTCATTATACGGGTTTATTTGTTAAACAAAACCCACGCGTCGATTTTGTTTGTGCGCACACACACGTGTGTGCGGGAGGGTGTTACCCCTGTGTCTCTTGCCACAGACCACACACCGCATTTGCATGTGGGTGTCTGCCTATTGCACCCACACAGCCTCCCCGGCCCCCTCCCCACGCCTGTTTGTAAAGACACCCGGCATAATGTGGATGCGTCTGTGAATGTGTGTGTGTGTTTGCCTTTTATTTTGTTCACTGTTCTGTGACAACAGAATGCTTTCCCCCGCTTACCTCCTCTTCCACATTGCAATCCTTTGGGGGATATCAAGGGCAAGCCAGAGAAGGGTTACCTGGAGAAAAGGGTTGCTAAGCAACCAAACACCCACCACCCCCGAGCACCACCAACCCAAAACTCCGCTCCAGGCCTGCAACCAGATTAGCATATTAATGAGGCTGTAATTTCCCCCGAATTGTCTGCTCGTACACACTCAACTCACAGCACACTGGCCCAGGAGTTTGCTATGCAAATAAACTGGTTTTACAGACTGCGACTTAATTAACTCATCAAGTTCATCCTCCTAACAGAAAAGGCAGACGAACTACAGATTAATGAACCTGTGTTTGCTCGCCCCTCTCTCTCCCCTGCCACCGCGAGCCGCCTTTCTCTCTTTATGGCCTGCTTCTCCATCTCTCTCCGAACCCGGCAGCTCCCCCCAGACCCACCTGGGTTTTTCCTCCACCTTCCTCTGCTGTTTCCCATCCCAGGGCCCAGGGCCCCCCGTCCCTGAAGTCCTTGTCCTTTTTGTACCCCTACCTGGAGCCCCCGGAGCCCACACCCAGCTCCAGGGACCAAAGCGACAAGCAAGCTGCTGGGGAGGCAGCGGGCTGAAAATAGGGACGCTGTTCCTTTAACGAGAGGAGCGTGCAGGCTTTATTTTTGACACACAATTCATAGTTGAGCCCCAGCCCTGATATTCAATCAGCTGAATACAGACTCGGGAAGAAGAGGCATTCTCCCTGCCTGCGTGTTAATTAGAAATGCCACTCCTGGCTACCGCCCGCACTAATCAACTTTCTCCGCGCCTTGATGGAAGACGCACACCCAGGAGGGGTCTCTGGAACTCTCGGTGGAGAAGTTCTCAGCGCCCTGGATGCAGGAAGCCCCCAGGAGGCTTGGAACCCTGGGTGGCGCCTCCTTAAGTCGTCTTTTCTCTCTGGGTTTGCCCCTCACTGAGGTCTGGGGGAAGCATCACCTCCTCCAGGAAGCCTTCTGTGGTTTGGTGAAATTCAATGGATAGATACAAGCCTGGAAGAGGGCCCTGTGTTGGAAAATCCGTATACCGTCCCGCCCCCATCCTTGACCTCCATACACGGAAGGACCTTCTGCAGCTTCTCCAGAGCCATGGAGGAGCTATTCAATGACTTGCTATCCCCTCCCCAGACTTCCCAGGCCAAGTTCAGGTGCCATTGTTTCTCACAGGGATTCTAGCCCCTATGTGCTGTGTCTGTTCTCCCTGCCTGCTGTCCTATTTCCTTCCACCCAGCCTTCACTGTGTGTGCCACCAGAGAAATAAACCAGGTCCCTCCCTCGCCCAAACGCCTTCAAAGGCTCCCTATGCCCCACCCAACAACATTCAGGTGTCTTCTAGCACCCAAGGCCATCTGTGAGCCGGCACTACCAACCTCCCCCAGGTGGTCTCCACACCCCAGGTGGTCTCCACACCCCAGATGTCTATAGGTTTAAATATAAGTGAGTATAGAAATTACCTGAAGCCTTTGTCAAAAATACAGATTCCTGGGCCCTACTCTTCAAGATTCTGGCCCTGTAGGTCTGGGGTGGGCCCAGAAATCTGCATAGTCAACCTGTTTGCCAGTCGACATGGAGAAGTGTAGCCCTTGGACCACTCTGTGAGGGATCGGCCGTTTGCTCAGCAGCCTGGGAGCCGGAATTCCCTCCCACCGCCTCCCACCGGGCCTCCGCACTGGCTCTGGGCTTTCTCCCACCCTCCGACCCCTGGCCGCGGGCGCTCCTCCCAGCGTCCCCTTTTAGGAAAGTCGCCTGCACAGTCGTATGTGCAGGCCCTCCCCCCAGACGCCCAGCCCTCTGGCCTCATCACCTCCCCTGTCTGTCAGCCATGGGCACCTGTGCAGCCCTTGGGGAGGTAGTGTGACTTAATGCAGGGGTCCCGACCTCCTGCGGCAGGCCAGTACCCTCTGGGCGTGTTAGGAACCGGGCCACACGGCAGAAGGTGAGCTGGAATGTAATGCACGAGAATCATCCCAAAACCATGCCCCCCCCCCTCAGGTCCATGGAAAAACTGTCTTCCACGAAACCAGTCCCTGGTGCCAAACAGGTTGGGAACCGCTGACCTAATGGGCTGGTTCAAGGGCATCTTTTTTAACTGTCCTTCAAAACCTGGAGGTCTTTGGAAATTTGGAAAAATACAAATTACCCCAAACGGCTGCTCCTACGTCACTGCTCCTACGTCACTCGATAAAACTCTTGAATGAAGAGGTAGAAGAGGGTAGGGGAGGTTACAGAGCGGTGGGGGGGGAGTTGACTTGGGGTGGTGAACACACAACACAACATGCAGACGATGCACTATAGCATCGTACACCTGAAACCTACGTGATTTTGTTAACTAATGTCGCACCAATAAATTCAATAAAAAAGAAAAACTCTCACGTGAGAACAGAAAAAGAATGTGAGTTCTGAAGTCCAGCTTCTTGGGTTTGACCAACCCCCATCTCTCCCCGCCCTTGCTCTGTGGCCTTGGCAAGTGACCTTCCCTCTCCGGGCCTCCGCTTCCTCTCTGGGTGCCTCCGCTTCCCCTCATGCAAAGTGGGAGATTGCCCACTTTGCAAAGAGAGATTGCCCCTCATGCAAAGAGAGATTGCCCACAGTGCAGGAGTGGAAGCATAATGTTAAAGCACCCACAGAGTGTAGCTGAGACACTCGGTGGGTGGTCAGTTACTCGGCCTTGGTGGTTGCCAATTCATCACTTACCTGCTGGTCAGCATCAGGGGTGCTGCCGGTTCTCTGCCACCCAGGGGTTTCGGTTTGGGTTTGGGCTTTATTCTAAGGCCATCCCCTGCCTCTAGTACAGTGTCTGACACACAGTAGGTGCTCAGCCAGTGAATGTCTCATTAAAACGGAAAGGGAGCTGCTCAGGGATGCAGAGAAGCGTCCTTCACGCCTCCAGGCTACTCTTACACTCAGGCGCCCACACACACACACAAATGCAGAGAAGCACTCACACGCAGACGTACAGATGCCCACAGAGGACAGACACAGAGGGATACACAGGTACGCACACGCACACACAGGCAGGCTCGCCCATGCGCGCGCACGCACGTGCCGGCCGGTTTTGTTCTCTCGTGCCAGACTCCGAGGCGGCCGCGCGGCCGCAGCTGCCTCCCCGGCTCGGCAACAAGCCTGCATTTATGTGAAGAGTGTCAGGAGGTCATTCCTCGCTAAATAGTGTCATTCCCATCCTTTGTGCCTCCACCCGGGACCCCTCCCATCACCCATTCACTGCGCCCGCACCCCCAGCCGCAGGGCCTCCCGCGCCCCCGACGCGGCCCCTCACGCACGCACGGAGGGGCCGCCGCAGCCGCCCGCCCCGCTCAGCAGGGACTGCCCTCAGCCCACAGACGAGAAGGCAGAGGTGCGGAGAGGAGACAGGCATTAGTTCGTTCATTGATTCGCCATCCGATTGAGCCGTCTGGAATTGCCGTTTTTGAAAGGTTAACAACGGTCCAATGTCGGGAGATCCGGGGACTGACCTGAAGCTGGTGTCCTAGGAGGCGAGGCAGAGCGTGCACATGGGCAGGAACTACGTAAGGGGCCGACCTGTAGGTGAGAGTGAGTGCTGGGAAAAAGGAGAACCGGGCGAAGGGGTGCCCTTCCTGGCGGTGGCGTGGGTGCTGCTCCAGACAAGTGGGCAGGGAGGACCCCTCCGGAAAGGGGCGCTGGGGCCAAGGCCGGAGTGAAGTGAGGGTGTCCGGGGGAAGGACCAGCGCAAAGGCCCAGAGCGGGGAGCATGGGCGGGCCGGCTGGAGCCGAGGGGCAGGTAATGAGGAGGGTGGGACAGAGAGGAGCCCGGCCGTGCGGGCAGTTTGGATATATTCGTGTGTGACAAGGGTCCCTGCAAGCTCTCGGGAGGGAAGCAGTCGAACCTGACTTAAAAAAAAAAAAAGCCGCCACTTGCTAGGTTTATGCATAAAAGCACAGAACACACATACTCGGATACTCGGATGCGAAGGTTCACTCTCTTCGGAAGGTGGAACCACCTCGCTGTCCGTCTGCAAAGGCGGGGTCAATGCAGACAGCAGAACAGTGCGCAGCCACTGGACGCGACGGCGGGCGGGGCTGACATGCGCTGTGCCGGGGCAAACGACACCACGCTCAGTGAAAGACACACAAGCACGAATGTTGCACGACTCCACCGACAGGAAGTCTCTGGAAGAGCCCCATCTGCGGAGACAGGAAGTAGAACAGAGGTTACCAGGAGCCGAGGGTGGGGCAGGGGGGATGGTGAGTTACGGTTTAAGAGGATCGGAGTTTCTATTTGGATTGATGAGGATGAAGTTTCCGAAATAGTGGTGGACATTTATTTGCACGGCATCATCGTGAGTGTATCTAATGACACCGAACTGCAAACTATAAAGCTGGTCTCGTATTATTTTTTAAGGTTTTATTTATTGTTAGAGAGAGGGGGCAGGGAGGGAGACAGGGAGAGAAACATCAGTGTGTGGTCACCTCTCATACGCCCCCCCCCCCACCCCACTGGGGACCTGGCCGGCAACCCAAGCCTGCGCCCGGACTGGGAATCAAACCAGCAACCCTTCGGTTCTCAAGCCAGCACTCAATCCACTGAGCCACACCAGCCAGGGCTAATGTGGCAAGTTTTAATAACAACAATAACACCACAAAACCACAGCTGAGTGAAGAACGGAAGGGGCAAGGACGGCCACAGAGCGGTTGGTGCAAAGGCCACGGCCTTTGTCAAAGCGAGAAACCCAAGGCGTCTCAGTGACACTTAGAACTGACCTTGGATCGGTGACCGAACCTGTCTGGGCCTGGTTTTCCCATCTGCTGACTGGGCGGCATCATGGAGCAGGTCCCGGTGCCTGGGAGCAGGGTCCATGAACACCCCTGAGCCAGGCTCCTGCTCAGCCCCGGCTCACCTACCTCTCCTCCCCTTCTCTCTCCGCCCCCCTTTCCTCCTTCTTTTCCCGTTTCCTCCTCCTCCTTCTTTCCTCCTTCCATAATGGGCTTCCCGGACCTGCAACCTGTGACGTCCCACAGGTTTCATTCTCGGCTGTCACCACTGTGACCCTCTCAGCAACGGCTGGGCAAGGGGCCCCTGGTTTTTATTCTGCACCGGCCGGTCCTGCCCCTCTGTCCAGACAAAGAAAACCACTTCGCCCAGGTGTGGTTTGTAGGGGAAATATTTCCAGAACTGCAGCCAGAAGGAGCGGGACCCAGCATGTCCGCACAAGCCCTATGCATTTCTGATTCCGTGATCCCACTCCCTGTTTTAAACATCTTCCCTGGAAGAAGAGCAAAGGCGAAAGGGGGGGTGGGGTGAGGAGATAACAAGGACGACACTGCACAGTCCCTCTCGCTCCTCCCAGGGACGGTGGGATGCCTTGGGGACCAGGGCTGGGGAGGAAGAGGAAGGCAGTCCGTCCTCTCGTCTGCAGACTCTCGGAGCCAGCCGCAGACCAGAGTCTCCAGCCAACAGGCTGGAAAGGTGGATTCTCTGCTCCCACCCCACCCCCAGGGGCTTCTGATGAGCCCACTGCAGGTGGATAAAACCCAGCCTCCCCACGGGACCCCACACTATCAGGTCCTTCCTGACCTCAAGTCCTCCCAGACACAGGACTGGGGGGGCGCCAGCGCTCAGCCCCCCATGGAGCATGTCAGCACTGCCCATCTCTTCTGCCAGGAACTCTCTCTCCCTGGCTCTTCCCATGGGCCTCCCTGGCCCCTGGGTCCCCACTTAAATGTCACCCCCTGAGGCCTAAACCTGAAGCAGGTCCCTGTCGCTCTCCATCAGTCACCCGGGTTGGTTAGCTTAGAAGCAACGATCCCAGGTTGGCTTATTACCTGTCCTGTGACTAGAACGTGAGCCCCGTGAGAGCTGGACCGTACCTGTCCCGCCACCACGGTGCCTGGCACATAGTAAGCACTCAATAAACACCAAGCGCCTATGTGATTCGATTGCATTTCAGCCCTGGTAATACCGACGCCCCCAGTCTGAGGGTGTCTGGGAATCGGTGGTCTGTCCAGTCAGCTCCCTGTTGGAATGCCTTCTACATCCCGTCAGCCTTCCCTTGAACACCCCCTGTGATGGGGGGCTCATTCCCTTTTGTGGCAGCCCTAACAGTTGGCACGATGGACCATCTATGATGTTAAATCTGCCTCCCCCCCAGCACCTACCTGCTGGCCCTTGCTCCCCATTCAAGGCCCCGCTGAACAGACTCAACTCCTCCATCAGACGGCGGCCTCTCAAAAACCGCCAGGTCCCCAGGCCCCAGCTCCCCAGGCCCTCCCAGAACTCCTCTTTCTGAGTCCGGCTTCTCCTTAGGGAGGACCAGCATCTCACCGAAGTAAGCCTGTTTGGGATTAGTCACCTCCCATTCATTATTCTCTGACGTCTGGTTCGTCTCCAAAATGTTCCACCATGAACTTGGAATCCTTCCACAATCAGAGGAAAGAGTGTTTAAGAAGCAGCCTTCTTAGCCGTGTCTGGGAGATCTGCCTCCTCCTCCGTCCCACCCCCCACCCCCAAACCAATGAAAACGAGTTTCTTTATGGTCTGAAAATATATATCGAGCGACGAGGAATGGAAGTTAGAGGAAATGCGGAGATGGAAGGACGTTTCTTCAAGATGCTAACGGTCCGGTTCCAAAGAGGAAAAGCGGATCTGCATCGAGGTTCATGGGGTCCACTTTGGGGGGACCCAGCCCTGAGGGACGGGCCATATGACAAACGTCAGACCAGCCTGGCCCATTGCATACGCGGCCAGGGACAAGTGAGAGGCAGTGGTTTTCCACCCGGGCTTTTTCAGCACCGAGTCCTGGCCTTGTGGTTGGGAGAAGCATATTGATCAAAACAGGACTGGGCGCAAACTGGAAGTTGTCCCTGGGGGCAGGGCTGGAACCTCGGCCACCCCCCGCAAGACCCTGAAGACCCGGCTCCTCTGCAGGAGGGCCGTGGGGTGAGTCAGGCATGGAGGTTACGCAAAGGTCTCCTGGGAGGCCACACGTGTCTGGTGTCATCCAAGGAGACCCCCAGAACGCTCACAGGGGAGGACTCCAGAAAACACCCTGTCCCTACCCCCGGCCACAGGCGGGTGTGTTTTGCCAAGGCGCTAAGAAGGGGGAGTCGGCTTTGGTCAATATACCCAGAGAAGATGCTAGGTTGGCGGCTTGTCAGACAGTAGAGAGGGTCACCCGCAGGAGCTCCAGGGAGGGGACCAGAGGAATAGGCGCCCGACTGCCCTCTGACCTCCCACCGGGCGTCCCGTTGGCCAAACCCAACCGGAAGTCAGCGGGGGGGAGGGTCCGTGTATGCTGTGCACCACAAACGAGGCTCCAGGAACACGGAGCGTGGAGAAGGGTGGACAGTGAGTCTAGGGCAGCCCGAAGGCCCCCACACACGTGCTAGCCTTGCTCTGAGCATGGCGCCCACCACACAGTTGGAGCTCAACAAATGTTTGATGAATGGACTGGGGGGAGGGACCCCGGATCCAGCCTGGTCTAGTGACCTTGCATTGTTTTCTGCCTTCGAATGTTCGTTTATACTCGTCTCCTCTCCCTAGAGTGCCCTCTAGGTCATACCCCATCCCTCGCAGCACAGCTCAGAGCCAAGCCCCCCTGTTATGCTGAATGCCAGGCGCCCGACACAGGAGAACGCACACGGTAGGATTCTGTTTACGCACAGTTGTAGAAAACGCAGACTTGTCCACAGTGACCCAAAGCAGACCCGTGGTTGCCTAGGGATGGAGGCGGGGGGTGGGGAGCAGAGGGAAAAAGGGAATTCGAAGGGATACAATGTAGTGATTTTTGAGGTGACTTTTAAGGGTGTTGGGTGTGTTCGCCATCTTGATTGTGGTGACAGTTTCACAGGTATATCCGTACATCAAAATTCATCAGCTGGTACCCTTGACATAGGTGCAGTTTTTTTTTCACATCAATTATATTTGAATAAACCTTGGCCCCCCAAAAAACCTAATTCTGCACAAAATCATCAGATCCCCCACGTGCTAAAAGTGCCTGATCCCTGGGGGTCAGCATGCCTGCATTCCCTCGTTCACTGACCGTGTGTGTTCAGCATCGACGGTGCGCCGCATGCGGGCTGCGTGCCCACCCCGCCATGGGGCTGTGAGCCCCATGGGGAAACTGCCCCGGGGCTGTGGGCGTGGGGAAGGTTTCCTGAAGGAGGCAGGTCTAGGGGCAGACCTGAAGGTCAAGGCGGGCAGGAGCAAGTGGGGGAGAAAGAACAGTTCAGCTGCAAGGCTCGGAAGGGAGAGAACGTGTTGGCAAATCCAGTCAAAGCTCAGGGCGGCTGGACCGTCAGGAGGTAAGAGAGGACGTAAGAGAGGGGACAGGGAGTCGGAAACCAGCTGGGGGGCTCGGGTGTGGTCCTGCCGCCACGGGGAACACCCGGGAGGTTTTCAGTCCGGGAGCAGCCTCATCCGCGTTGTCCTGCAACAAAACTGCCCTGGCTGGGACGTGGACAGCGAACCGGGCAAGGATGGGAGTGTCCTGGCCATCAGGGGGTCTGGCCTGACTTACAGCGTGGCCAAGGGCCGGTGGCAGACGTGAAAGAGAGAGTCAACAGGATCTGTGGGGGGTTCGAGTGGAGAGAGAGAGAAGGGGCTGGTGTGGGTTCCGGCACCAGCAGCTGGGCGAATGGCGGTGCCGGAAGCAGGAAGGAAGGAGGAGGAGGAAGGGGGTGATTTCGTATTGATCATGCTGAGTTTGAGGGGCCCCTAGGCCCCCTGGGAATCAGGTCTGTGAGCAGCTGGGGGGATGGAGCGGACACTCAGACACCAGGTCTTGGAGTCCTCTCCTCAGGCTGTAAGATCCGGGACGACCTCGGCATCCCCGGCAAATTGCACTCAAAGCCTGGCATGCATTTTTCTCCTAATAGATGTTTGTTGATTGACTCACTGCTGAGTTCTGTCCCCAGACTTGTACGCATCAGCTAAGGTTCAGGGGACATCTGAGTATTTGTTGGTGAGGTTTCCACGTCTCCTCGGTCTAAGCTCTGTGTGAGGGCGGTGACAGAGCATGCTCCCCAAGTCCCATGGGTCAACTCCATCAGGCCCCCCCAAGGCCCTGCCGGGGCACCCCATCCCTGGAGAAGAGTAGGTCTCTGGTTGGCCTCCCCCCTTCCTGATCAGTTTGCCCTCAGAAGGACAAAAGTCTCTGCCGACATTAACCATTACACTCCAGGTAGTCCCGACATAGTTGTCCATGAAGCTCTGGCCAACGTAAACGAGGCTGGGGACTCACACTTCCCACTTCAAAGGCTGAGGGGTGCAATAGAAAGGTGCAGTTACTTTCCCAAGGCCACACAGCGCATCCAGTTCAGAACCAGGCCTCCTGATACGGAGAGTGGCTTGTCCCCAACCCCGGCCACCCTTCGCTCTGCCTACACTCCCCAAAGTTTGTCTGAGGACACTGAGGGTCTCCGATTAGCAAACCCATGAAGAATACAGAAGGCTAACGCTAGGAAGGGGCAGGGTGTCCTCCCACTGGAGCAGCAACGGGGACTCCCCCCCCCGCTCCCCCGCACTTCTCAGCCCCTGCAGGGAGTGTGTACAATCAGCAGTCGCCCTGTTTATCTACATGGAAGAGCCTGGTCACCGCACACGCTTCTTTCCCGGGGCATTTGGTATCTTTTCCTGGCCTGGTGTTTAATCTTCCCCGTGAAACTCCTGGGCAAGAGGGGGGTCTGTTCATCTTCCGGTTCCCCGGCCCCTCCCAGAGTGCCTCAGTCACAGAGGTAGCTCAGCGATTGTCTGCTGATTCATTCCGAGCCTTCCACGGAGGAGAGAGACCGCTGGGGGAGGGGAGGCGCGAGCCGTGGACGGGATAACGCCCATGGCCCTGGATTGCCCTCGGGAATCTGGGTTTCCGTTCCTGCCCTCTTTGCCCCCACGTGGGAAATACCAAGGCAGCCATCTGCTCCGGGCCTCAGATGTCTGTGAGGTGGACGCGATGACAGGAGAAAGGGCTGGAGATTTAGGCAATCAGAATTCACATGAAAAGAACCACTCCTGTCCTCGAGTAAGGGGCGGGGGGTGGGGCGCTGGGCGGCTTTCTCCTCTCTGCTCTCTGAACATTGTTGAGATCCCAGCCCGAAAGGGCCGCCGCTGTCTGCAGCGGAGAAGGATCGCTTCACATAAACACGCCCCGGCAGGTGTGTGCGGGGGCGGGGTAGCCGATCTGCCAGCTCCACTTCACACACTCACGCCCAGAGAGGTAGAGTGACTCCCCTGAGCTCACACAGCGAGAGAACGGCAAGAGTTGGGCAGTTGGAGACTGATCGAATGAAAACATCCCTGCTGGAAAAGTGTGCTGGTGAGTCAGCATTGGACAGCCTCCGATTCCCACTCGGCTTTACAGGGTGTAGGTTATAAAACCCCAGAGGGGTCCAGCACCTGTTTACCGAACGAGCAAATGAAGGAGGGCACTCTGCACGTGTCTCGTGTATGCACACCATCCCCCAGGCCCAGCTCAGGGGAGGTGGGGAGGTTCTGGAACCCCGGGGCTCCCCGGGACCTGAGGCAGCCCGGCAGCCTTGTCCCCGGATCAGTGGTTCTCAAGCAGGGATCGTTGTGGATGCCAGGGGCCATTTGGCAACATGTAGAGATACTGTGGGTTGTCACAGCTGCGTGAGGGCCGTGCTCCTGGCTGAGCGGGTAGAGGCTGGGCGTGCGGCTAAACACCCTTCTACAGCCCTGGCTGGGGTGGCTCAGCGGACGGAGCACCAGCCTGCGAACCGAAAGGTTGCTGGTTCCACTCCCGTTCCGGGCACAGGCCTGGGTTGTGGGCCAGGTCCCCGGGTGGGGCTGTGCAATTGATGTGTCTCTCCCTCCGTTTCTCCCTCCCTTCCCCTCTCTCTACAATTCAATAAGATCTTATTTAAGATCGTGTATCTTAAGATCCTCAGACCTTACAACAACAAAAACACCTCCTATACACAGGACTGTCCTCCCCACAAAGAATGGCTCAGCCCAAAATGTCAGTAGTGCCCAGGCAGGGAGACCCGCTGTGGATGAGTTACAGTCGAGGGTCATTATGATATCCGGGGACCAAATGCTACGGGGTCCCTGGCTGGTCATTTGCTCATTTAAAACATCCCATATCGAAACCTTCTGCTGCAAGGAAATCATGAGAACGTGGGTAAGGGAGAGGCAGAGACCGACGCCGCCCAGCCCCAGGTGGCCAAGCTCGCAGGCTCGGTCCGGACAGGCAGCCCCAGGGCCCTGGGAGGGGAGCGGGCAAGCTGTGCGGCCAGCCAGACAGGGGCGAGCCCCGAGTGAGGAGAGGGAGACACAGTGTCCCCGCCCCCCCAGTGTCATCACTTCGTGACCTTCTCCACCTCAGGTCGGTGAGACGCTCCGGGATTGAGAGCGTGTGGCTTTCGGGGGCTGGGCCCTGTTCACAGTGCGCACTTCTGCTCACGACCACGGTGCGGGCAACGCTCTGCAGAAGGCGTTCCTAGAACACGCCCACACTCTGGCCGTGTTTACAATCCCGTGAAAGAGGGACATTGGCGTCACGGTCAGGGGTTCCGGCTGAGCCATCAGACCCGGGCACAAATCAGGGCGGGCTCTGACGCCAGCTGCGCAGCTTCCCCGCCCTCAGTTTCTCCACCTGTGAAGTGGGGCCGGGAACCGTCGTGAGAGGAGACGTTGCACACGGCCTGTCTCACAGCAGAGCACGGCGTCAGGCACCTGCAAAGACGCGGCAGCTCTGGTTGGCGCTCACGGATCAGGGGACGAGCACTGGCTTCGCAGAAGGACCCGCCAAGCAAGCCGTCTCGATGCCACATTTCAGGAGTGTGTTCAACACCTGGCGGCCTCGGCCGAGGCGGGGAGGAGCACTCCTACCATGCGGAGGATGGTGTCCCTGAAGGGTGACCGCCACCACAGTGCCCCAGATAAGACCTCTGGGGGCCAGTCTTGTCTGCAGCTGGACCAGCCGAGCCCTGAGACCGGGCCACGGGGAGGCCCTTCAGCGACTCCAGTCACACAGGCATTTACTCTTTTCTCTGAGGAGGAGAAACTCGCCTTCCTGCTCTATCTATCCCACGGTCCGACAAAATAGGTTCTCTCGCTCCACCTGCTCAAGGAGACACTTCTCTCTGAAAGAGTGAAGAAAGCCCTGCCCCCCCACCCCCACTCCCCCCATCCCCAAATAAGGCCCAGGAACTGCAGCTACCAACGGGGAAGCAGGTGCTTTCTTGTTGTTCCAACATCGTCTCCCTGAATGCTCCAGGCAATCCTACGAGGTGGGCCCAGTGGCCGCCCCACCTTCCAGACGCAGAGACTGAGCAGGCACCCCCGCCCCCACCCCAGCCTGCCCTGCCAGGGCTTGGACCCTGGGGCAGGCCCTCTGGCTGCAGAGCCCTCTTCTGCCTTGATGGGGAAGAGAAGAGCTCTTGAAGGAGAAAATGAGATCTTAAAAATGTGAGTCTCATCTTTTTCTCTTTGTGTGTCTGTCTCTTCCCACCGTGGCCTCCCTCAGCCTCCCCCTAAGATACTCTGCTGCCCATTTCCCCTCCTGTACCGAGCTCTGACCCGAATAAAACAGACTAAAGCAACTCCTTACGGCCACTCTCTAAGGCAGGTATACTACTTTCATCCCCGTTCCACAGATGAAGAAACTGAGGCACAGAGAGGCCAAGTGACTTGCCCTGGATCACACAGCGGATAAGTAATGAAACCAGACTTCCACCTGGGAGAACTGGGCTCCAGGGTCTGAACCGCCACACTGCATTGCTCTCCCTGCATGTAAGACTGGCTAGATTCCCGCCCCCGAAACTGTAATTCAGACGTCTGACTGATTTGCCGTGGTTTTCCATCATCGTCCTTTTGTTCAGATCCTTATGAAGGTTCCTGGCCCAACAAGAACAAATGAAAATGACTCTTCGAGGTGCAGATTCATTTCTTATTCCCGGTGTGATCCTGAATCTAGTTTGCAGAATCCACCTAAAGACGGCACCCTCTTGGGGCGGTCCTTGGGCAGACTTTTCTTTCTTCCTTTTATCAAACTGGGGCCCCGCCCAGCCCACTGCTCCGGTTGCGGGGCCCGGAAGATAGACAGGCACAGTTCAGTCCCTGCTCAGTCCCGCCCACCCCTCTCCTGTCACTCCCGCAGCTCTCTCCCCCGCTGTGTTCCTTCGTTACTCATTCAGTCAACAAACACAGATTGCACAGGTGTGTTCCAGGCACTGAGCTAGGCACTGGGGATTCGGCAGTGAGCAAAACACACACAGTCTCTGCCCTCACAGAGATGATATTTTATTAAGGAAGCGAGATAAGATGCACCTCAACAGACAAATAGGGTAATTCTAGATATTGGTCAAGGCTGCAAGGAAAAGAGACACAGGTGTGAACTCCAGAGAGACTGGCATGGGGTGCTGAGGTCGGGCAGTCAGGAAAGACTTCTTTCTCTGAGGCGTTGACATTTGCACTGAGGCCTAAGTTGACAAAAGGGAGCCAAGTTCATGAGGGTCTGAAGGCAGAGGGGCAGGCCAAGCACAGAGGTCTCGAGGTGAGAAAAACCAGGTGTGTGAGTGGCCAGGCAGGAGGCCATTGAAGAGGGGTGGGGGTGGTGTGTGTTACATCCCCGGTCAGGAGCCGTCGCCCACGGCCCCACAGTGCGGGGTGCGGAGTGTGGATTTTATTCTAAGTGCATCGGGGAGTTGTCGCGGGGCTGACAAGACCTGATTTATGGTTCTGAAAGACAACTGGAGTCATAGGGCGGGAAGGGGAGTGCAGGGGAGGAGAAGTCACAGCAGCAGTCAGGAGGCCGTGGCTGTAAGGCAGAGGACAGGGCGGCGGCTTGGCCCAGAGAGGCCGTGGAGACGAGGAGGGGGCGTGGGTGGGTTGGAACATTCTCTGTGGGTTGGAGGCAGAGCTAAGTCAACTTGCTGATGCGAGGGCTGGATACAAGGCAGGAAAGAAAGGGAGGATTAAGGGTGACTCCTAGGTGTGGGTCTAGGACATGGGCCAGGACCCTTTACACACTGACTTGGTCCCACTCGGGGAAACGTCCACCCAACCCACATGAAGGGAGAGTTCTCCACCCCCTCTTTCTTATTTCTCGCTTTCAGATGTAGGGCGTAAACCAGCTTCCAAATCCAGACCGTGGGCTGTGATGGCTCGGGGATACAAAAGAATTCTGCTAAAAACAATCAGCAGCATAACCACTATTATATCCCCAGGATAACCATCAGTGTGCCCCCCCCCAAAAAAACACGGGATATTAGAGCAAGCACAGGCTCCAGTACCACTGAGACCTGGGTTAGAACCACAAGTCTTCACTAGGGAACTATAAGCAATGTCGTGAACAGCTCTGAGCCTCGATTTCCTCATCTGTAAAATGGAGCCACAATAAATATCTACTGCTTTTCAGACTTGTAGTGAAGACCAAGGAATCAAATACATGTAACGTCCGCTCAATAAATCGTTTTTAGTTAAACATTTCTCCTTCACCCACCCACCATGAGGGCTTCTCTTCTCGCACTCTGAGGCTCAAAGGCACGTGATCTAAAAGGATGGCCGCCTTGGCCTTCTAGAAAGATCTCAGGGTGTTCTGGTGTGAGGATGACAGGCAGGATGTGGAGGAACTGGGGTGCCGTTACCCCAACCCAAAGATGCGACCCCTCCCTACAAATCACTCTGGTTTGAGGATTCGAGTTCCTCCGCCTTTCAGAGATGGATGAGCTCTAGAATCTCCAGGTGGGGAGTGAATCCACAGAGAGCCCTCTCGATAGGTATCGGTAATGCTAACGGCTGAGGTTAGCTGACAGCCCTGTGGTGGGCCGGTTTGGAGGGCGCTGAGAAAACCAAATGAACGGGTGACCCCAGGACGTCTGAGCTCTCTGGGAGGCCGTGTATCTACGAGATGCCAGAGGGAATGTGAGCAGACCTGCAGCCAGCAAAATGGGTGCATCCCCCACCCTGGGGAAGGAGTATGTGGTTTTTTTTCCTCCCCTGCACAAACTTCTGTAGGCAAGTATCGAATGCGACACACAAGTGTGAGTGGAAGAATTGATGCTTGGTCATACGCCGTGTCAGTCGTCCGGATAACACCGTGCCCATTTAGGAAATAAAGCATCAGATTAACCCTTTTCCACCCCACCGTTCCAAAGGAACCACTCCCCCTCTTAATAATTCTAAAGGTCGTTACCCTTGCAAATCTCCTCCCTGCCTCAAAGGGTTAAGTCAACTTAGTGTCCATCGCTTTTGCCGCGACAAGTCATTTATCCACTTGTAGACAAGAGCCTTGGTCTGTATGCTCTCATATTTGACTACCAGTCCTCTCTGGCTTTTATATGTTTCCACCCAAGAAGTTAAGAAGATGTCAATAATATGGTATTTCTGAAACTAAAGTTGCTAAAGCCCTCGCCCCTTCTTCGGAGTGAATCAAAGGGCAGATTCATGGTGTTCATGGTTGTTTAGTTCTATTGTTCGAAGCGTGGATTTCGGCTTATTTTGGAGTTAGAGGTAGCATTTGTATCTCTTTCCGAGTACGCTGAAAAGGAACCTTTTTTTTTTGCATCATTTATTAGATTTGGGAAGAAAGGAGAAGACATTGTTTTTAATCAGTCGTTTTGTTCTTGGATACGTACACATACCTGCGTACAGGACGCGGGTTCTAAGGGAAGACAAAAGCGGGAAATGAACGCGGACGAGGGCCAGAATCGCAGAGTGAAGGAAAAGTCGAAGGAGGGGGTGAAGGAGGAGGAGAGGGCAGGTTACAGGAGCCCGTTCGCTCCAGCGGCGGCGTGGCGGGTTCAGCACCGCGGACAGCTCCCGTCTTTGTCTGGGTCCGAACTCCCGCGAGCCGCTCGGCAGCCGCCGCGGGCGCCCCGCTGCCTTCTCCGCGAGCGAGACCTGCTTGGGGAAGAAAAACAGGGACAGCAGAGACGAGAGGCAGAGGTTTTCCCGTCCTCTCCCCGCGTCGCCCGAACTCGGCCCCGATGCCATCCCAGGGCACCACGGCGGCCGATTTTAATTTGATTTCACGAGGAGCCTCGCTTCTGTCTACGCAGTGCTGGGGACCAAGGAGTCTCCGTGGCGAGCTCGGATTAGGTTTGGAATGCGCGTCGCCACCACTGCCCTAGGCCCCAGCCGCCCGAGACCTGTCCCCGGACAATGTCCAGCCGCCTCGCCTTCCACCAAAGGAAAAAGGGCGGTGTGTGACATGGAATACTTCGCGGGCGCGTGTCCTGCGTTGTGGACACGCAAGGACACCCCGCCCAGCTGAGGTTCACCCCGAGGCCCGCATCGAATCCAAGGGAGAGAAAACCCGAAACTCAGACAGGAAAGCCTTCCGACGCTCTAGAGGTTCGGCAGAAAGCAGCGCGTCCCGTTGGGGTCGGAGACTATCCATCCAGCCGCACCATTTCCGCAGCGGGTTTTTTTTTTTCTTTCTTTCTTTCTCCCTTTTGCCAGGAAAAGCGTCTCACTGCGAGTGCAACCAGCTTCACCCACAGAAGCTGGTCAAAACATATTTTCTTCTGGGCCCTTTCGTAGGATCCAGAATAAAAAGAATTCCTTCTCAACGTTCTCCTCCGCCTGAAACCTCGCTTTCTCAAGGATGAGGGAAACGCGCTCCTGAAGTTCACCCTCCGAATCCTACACGCGCGCGCGCGCACACACACACACACACACACACACACGCCCAAGGTCAGTAAAGTTGTGTGCCTTCACCAAGCTCCAGAGGAGTCGCTAAGCCAAGCCACGACTTGTTCTCCCAGAATTCGTTCCCCGAGTGGAGAAGCCCCGGTGCAGGCGGACATGGAAAGTGAGTTTAAGAATGAGCCTCCGCGCGCCAAGAAGCCTCCTCCTCTGGCTGTCTGCGAATGTGTCGGGAGGAAAAAGAGAGGACTCTGGCAGACCCCCTAAAGCTTAGGGCCCCCGCACAGCGTCGCGGCGCAGGGACATGGCCACGAACCACCAGCCAGGAGACCGGGAGCGCAGCCCAGCCATCGCGGACTGATTGGTATTCGCCTCCAAAATAAATAAGATACCAAACTACCCCCGTCAACAACAACCAAAAAATCTCTGGAATTTTTTTCCCCCCCGAACTAGCCCTCTGCCCTCCTCTTCCTCCTCCCCCAAGAAACCTGGAGGAGAAAGGCCACCGCGCCCTGTAGGGCCGCTCAAAGGAGTTTTAGAGAACGCGCGATCCCCGCTGCGGTCCCGCGGAGAGAAGGGCACGCAAAACGGGGTAAACATACTCGCCTGGGGTGGAAGGAGCTGGGGGTCGCCTTCCCTGGGCCCCTCCCCCCTCCCGGGGTCCGCCGCCGCGGGTGCCTGGGGTGGTGGGCGGGGCCTCAGCCTGCGGGGCGCCGGTTCTGCCAGGCTGCAGTGTAAACCGCCGCTTTCCGACGCAGACTTCCCTTTTAACACCTTCTAAACAAAGGCTAATGAGGCCACTGCATTACTTTATCAACACACAATCATTAGCAGCCGAGAATTACACGCGCAAGAGCGCACGCGCGCGCACGCACACACACACACACACACACACACACACACACACACACACACACAGCGCGCGGCGCGCGCGCGCCCGCACCCAGGCTGCCCAAGTCGGGCGGGTTCTGAAGGAACAGATATTGGGCGAACAAAAAGGAGGTGGGATGTGGGAGGGCGGAGAGAAGAGGTGGAAAAGAATGGAAAGGAGAGAGACAGACAGAGGAATGCTATTGAGACCGGAAAAAAAGAAAAAAGACCAAGAGAAAAAAAAAAAAGGAAGGAAAGGCAAGAAACAGACTCCAAGGCAGACTAGCTGGCTGGAGACAGGGCAGTTCGAAAGTACGCGGGGGTCCTTAGTTTGGAGGCTAGGGTCCCTCAGTAGCGTTCCTCATCTGGGCTTCAGAGGTGGAACAAGGTTGCAGGCACGTTCTCAGAAACAGCTCCAGGGATGGCCACGGGCAGACACACTCCGCGGGGCGACAGGGGCTGCCCCCGCCGCCCGGGTGCACGCCCAGCCCTGCCTGCTCTCCGGCTGTGAAGGGCTGGGGCCCGCCTCCAGGCCCGACCCCCAGGCGGAGGTTCTCGGCTCGCATCCGCATCCGCATCCGCCGCGGGCCTGGCTGCCTGGGACACGCGCTTCCCCGGCTGGTCTGGTCGGACAGGCAGCAGGGAGCTCTGCGTGTGGGCACGCAGTGTCGGGCTTTCTGTCTCTGAACAAAAGCATCAGCTCTTTGCCTCACAAGGTGGAGGACTACCTGCGCCTTCGCGTCTGTCCTCCCTGGGCTCCCTCTAGCTCCCAGAGGCCAGCCCCAGCCTGCACGCTCCCAGCAACGGCGGCCTGAGTTTGGCCCTGCGTTGCAGCACCCAGCAGCAGAACCGGGCCTCCAGGACTGGCCAGGGCACCCGACGGGCGGGGCCTCTGAAAGGCGCTTTCCTGGAGAGGGGGCTAGCAGGAAAGAGGGAAAGGACACCCCACTCTACCTCACGAGGGTCACCTGGGGCCAGGTCTCTAAGCTGGCAAGCACTCGCAAGGACCCACCCGTACTCACTTTGGGGCGGACCTCCCTCAACCATAAAGCACACTTCAGTCGCTGCCCTCCCCCCTGCTCGCTCTCAGAGGTGACACGCAGGCCCCTGGTGGCTCCAGGGGCCGCTCGGCAGTCTCCCACCAGGCCCTGACACCCGGCCTGTGGAAAGCTGACCACAGCCTCCTGGCCCCGGTTCATCCCCCAAAGCCACCTGACTCAGACTGTTGCCAGACCCCTGCCCACTGGTGCCTCCCGGGCCCCTGAATGTCCCCGCCCAGGTATTGGACTGAAGCTGAGTTCAGACTCAAAGTCCCCCTTCCCAGTGCTTGGAGGGGGGGGGGGGGGGCTGGGCAGGGGGGAAGCTTTGCCATTGCAGAATGGAAGGAAGGAAGGAAGGAAGGAAGGAAGGAAGGAAGGAAGGAAGGAAGGAAGGAAGGAAATGGAAGGACTCCCTGCCTTTTGGATGAAACGTTCCAGGTCGGGCCTGCCCAGCTAAGGAGGTCGTTAATTAAGCAGTAAGCAATTCAGCTGACAGGAAGGTCCTGCCTCCCGCACAGACGAGCTACAAACCAGGCAGTCCACAGCACAGCACCAGCGGACACCAGCCTCACTGCCCCTGCCTTCCCGCACCCAAGACCATGGGGTTCTGCCTGTGCCCTAGCCATCTTGGGGACCCACGCCCCGGACGCTCTCCCCGCCTGGAATGGGGACTGCCCCCAGCTGCGCCTCCACCCCCCACCATCACTTCCCCATCCCTGCTAGGATGCCTAGGCCTGCACCCTCGCGCCCCGCCGCGATCCGCCCGAGCCAGCCTGTGCGCGCGCGATCCAGAGTCCTCGAGCAAAGCCGGACAACCTAGGGCAGGGGCTGGGGACCGGCTCTCCGAGTCCAGATCATGCCCAAGGAGCCACTCTTTCCAGGCCTCGGGGCGGCAGCCTCCACGCCCGCTCCTACTCGGAGGCCGAGCCCTCGCGGTGGCGGGCAGGGCGCAGCAGCGCGGCGGGACGCTGAGTATGTGTGCGCGGCGCGGCCTATATTTACACCCCAAACAAAATAATTACACTTTTGTCGGAGGGAGAAAGCCAGTGATTAGGCGCGGGCTCTTTGCGGCAAAACAGTTTCTCAGTGGTACACCAGTGTAATTTTTCACGGCTGGCTGAAATCAAAGAGGGGAGGTAATGAATCCGGCGAGCAATTTAAATTTACAATTTGTAACGCCGCCGCCGCCGCCGCCGCCGCACAGACCCGGCCGAGAGCGCAGCTCAGAGGCGCTCGCTGCGTTTGTTTAATGTTAAAGCCGCGCTGGCTGTTGGGGGGTGGGGGGAGGGGCGGCTGAGTGTGTGTGTTTGGGGGGCGGGCAAAAATGATGGAAGGTCAGTATAGGACCTGCCGAGCTGCCCGAGATGCCGCGGGGAGCAGAGGACGAGGGGCACGCCTCCCAGGTTCCCCTTCCCACTCCCCCTCTCTCCGTGCGCGCCTTCCCTAAGAAAGGAGGCCGCTGGCGGGGGGGGGGGGGGTGCTTTCAAGAGGGGCGAAGAGAAACACTCTGGCAGCCCCGTAAAGCCCGGGGTTCTGCTCGGCTTCAGCATCCGCCGGCAAGGAGAGTTTCCGGCGAGGTGTAGGGAGATACAACCGCATCGTTCTTCAACCGGAGGGAAGGTCGGCTCCCAAGGCCTGCGAGTCCCCAGGCTGGCCTCTGCCCGGTGCCCCGAGATAGCTCGAGAAAGGCGCCCCCCAAACCCCAGCTCAGCACCCCGGGACACTCCTACTCCTCGCTGGGGGGGCGGGGGGGGGGGGGGGGGGGCTTGTGCCTCCTCGCCAGTAATTAATTACCGAACTCAAGGGGGAATATGCAAACCGCGCATTGCTAACTCTACAGGGCTTAAGTGATTGGAAACAGATTATTATCTTGTTTGTCTTTTGTCTGTTTTACTTATCCCGCCGCCGTCTGTCGAGTTGTAATGCTGATACTCTTTACTCTAGGAGGAAGATTTTTATATAGTAAATTCCATCAACATCTTGTATAAGTGACATTGTGTCTCCATGCATTACCCTGTTAAGACACAAGCAGTTTATTAGTTACATATAGGAGGGGATTTCGCTGCCTGGTCGCCATCTGTCAGCGCTGTGAGGGCGGGATAATTCCTCTAATAGTTGGTCTGCGGGTGTGTTTGGGATGCTGTGCGCCCCGGAAGGTAGGGGGCTGGTGAAGGCCAAGCAGCACCCCCCGCTCCCGCCCTGCAGCTGGGCTGGGGCGAAGGGTCATCTGGATTTGGGCCTGGGCAGTGCTGAGGACCCCAGGGTGGCTGGGGGCATGGACGCTGTGACCTGGACGAGCTAGATAAATTCGGAAGGCCAGACCGGGGCTTCTGGACGAGGAGCCCGCCCTCACCTCCGGCAATGGGACACTCAGCCCCGGTGACTGGCCCCCGATTCTGCTCCCATCCCGGCCTGGCACCGCAGCCGCCGGGCCCTGCCTGTGCACTGGCGGGCGGGTAAGCTCACGCAGGAGGTGAATGCGGGTGGGTTTGTCCGTGGCAGAGCCATGGGCCAGGCAGACAAAGCAGGGGCTGGGACGAACGGGCAGACCAGTTCTTCAGATGCTCAGCTGGGGGGGTGGGGGCAGCTGGGCCAAGGTGGGCTCAGTGTGCCCCGCCCAGAGGCCATCCGATGGGGGAACCTTCTGATGACTGTACGCGTTGTCCCTCCTGCACCCCAAAATCTGCACAGTGCCCGCCGCTGAGACTCGTGCATCGCAAGGACAGGGACTGGGCGCTGAGTATGGACGCCCAGCAGAAAGGCAGAGGGAGGGAAATAAAAACAGAGTGAAATCGAGAATGACGGGGGTGGAGAAGCAGAGGGAAGAGGAACCAGAAAGGGAACAGAGGCCGAACCTAAGAAGAAAGGAAAACAGATGTGAGAGAACTCAGGAGAGACAGGGAGACCCCAGCGAGACAAAGGCAGAGAGGAGACACAGGGCGGTTTGCCCCGCTGCCGCCGCCTGGGCGCCTCTCTCCCCCCCCCCCCTTCTTGCTTCCCTCAAGGACCCTCCATGCCCCAGGGGGCGGGTAGGGCCGGGCACAGCCAGCAACCGCAGTTTTCTGTGGAGCCCCTGGAGCTCTGCCAGTGGGGCCTGGGTGGCCGGGTGAGCCCCATTCTTCTTGCTCCTGCCCCAGCCTGGCTGGACACGGCGACACCGCCGTGCTGCGTGGAGACCTGTCCTTCCGCGAGCTGGAAGGTGGAGGAGCAGCGGCCTCAGGCAGAAGCTGCCCGAGCTGGGGACCCCTTTTCAGAGGCCTGGCTCGTGGGTCAATGCCCCAGCCGGTGCCCACATCTGTTAGTTCCCTGTCCCCAGCCAGATGACCTCCCCTAGAGCCTGGGGGACAACGCTAGACCTGGGGAGGAACAGGGAAAGATGTGAGGGTCTGTGCTTCCGCCACCTGCCCCAACAGAGGCACCCACGAGCCCTGCTCTCCTTTAAATCCACAAAGGCAAAGAACTGTTAGGAGCACGCAGGCACACACACAAATATTACCCTCCCCCCCCAAAAAAAAACCCTACAGGAGTCTTGTAAACAAAAATGCTGCTATCTGTGCAGGTCCCCACACGTGTGACACACAGGTGGCCCACCACCCAGAGCCACAGCGCTCCACACTTACAAACCCACCCAGTCACGGCCACACACGCTCACCTACACACAGACGCACCCATTCGGATGTTCAAAAAAGCCCCTTTCCACACGGGTATTAGCTCACACATCCACAAATAATCTCACGCAAACACAGTCGCACACACGAGCCCCCCTCCCATTCACGTGGCCACGAGTCAGCAGAGACGCAGCCCAACACAAACAGGCGTGCACAGACTAAAACACACAACCATTAGCAGAACCCACACAAGGGCCAACACACACACACACACACACACACACACACACACACCAGACCGTACTCACATGATGGATTCCTAGCCATAGACAGAGGCAAAAATGCACCTCTCAAAGACGCACGAACAAGGTCGGTAAACGCACCCGGACGCTCGCGCACAGCCCGTCTCTGTGCAAACACGCGCTCCCCTGGCTGCCGCCGGGGCCCTGGGCCTACCCTCCCTGGCCGCCCGCAGCCGGCTGCGGGGAGCAGGATGGAAAATCCCCGCCCACCTCCCGCTGCACCAGAGCGCCCAGTCTCGGGTCAGCCCCTTGGAAAAAGAGGCCTGACCCTCTCCCTCCGTCTCCCCACACCCACACCTACACCGCGCTCCACACGCACACCTGCGGGCACCCCCATACTCCCCCAGACCCTCGGCGCCCCGCGGGCCTATTCCTGCACCCTCTGAGAGCTCGAATTTGCACACCCATCTGGCCAAGCACAGTCCACTCAGTCACGTCCCCTGCCTCCGTGGTGCGGTGCCCGGGCCCGGCTTAGCGGGGATCTTACAAGTGCAGCAAGGAAAAGAGAGACGCGGTGAGGCCACCTCTGAGCTGGCTTCGGGAAAACTCGTGGGCCCCGTACACCCTCCCCCACACACACATCTCTTCCGGAGCCCCGTGGGCGACGCACTCAGACCTGAAATTCCAGGGTCCCGGACCAGGCCAGATAACAGCCCCCCCCCCGCGCACCCCCCACATTCCCACCCCCGCCGACGTGGACCTGGGCCTGTTTACCGGGAAAGATATGCAAGCCTAATGACCTCCATTCTCTCTCTCTCACTCTCTCTCTCTCTCTCTCCCCCCCTCCCCGCCCCCCAGGGCCTCCTGGGCCCTAGCCCCATGTATGACAAAAGAATCCGGCCCAGCTCCGGGAGCCCCTTGAACTGCTCTGTCGTGGCTCCAAGGCGCAGAGCCCCGCGACGCGCAAGGGAGAGGGACTCCGATCCGGGCGGGCTGGGCTGGGAAGACAGAAGGCGGGTGAAGAGCGCGCGGCGGCCATCCGGCAACTTCTGCAAGTTGCCGGGACGGCGAAGGGGGTGAGGGTCCCTCCCCCACTAGGCCCAGGAATCCTGGCCCCCAAATATTTGTGAGGGGAGAGAGAGAGAGAGAGAGGAAGAGAGAAGCAGTTTTCAGATCCCGCGGCCCCCGGCCCCGGCCCCCCACTGAAAGGTAAATACTCACTTCGCCTCCGAACCAGGTACAAGCTAATACTCAACAATACTGATGCCTTGTTTTTTTTGCTCTGTCCGGACCGCAACGCTGTAGCCAATTTAGATATGCTATAAATTTAAGAGGTTGCCATGGCCACCGCGCACCCATTGGCCGGCGGGCCCCCTACGTGCTGCGCCACGTCACCAAATCTGAATAAGGATGCGCGAATTAGGCGGCGGCCAGACAAAGATGAGGATCTGGACCGCTTGAAAGTGGGGGAAAGTGCCGGCGCCTCCGCCACCGGGGAAAGCCGCTCAGCAGCGCCGAGGCCAGCAGCCACCCGAGACACCTGGGGGAGCTCGTAACCAGCGCTGGGGCGCGCGGCCCGGGGCATGAGGCTGTGAACGCCACCACTCCCCACCGCAGCCCGGGCGGCCCGGCGCCAGGCCAGCCATCACCCAAGGACTTGACCCGCTGAGTCTTGGTCCGGACCGGACTCGCCCGGCGGCAGCCCAGAGGAGAGGCGGAGCGCAGCGGTGGGCCCGGGGCCCGAGGGCCGGGGGCCCAAAGGGAGGGCGAGGCGGCCCGAGCCGCCGGGGCGCGGGGCTATGATGGTGCACTGTGCCGGCTGCGAGCGGCCCATCCTCGACCGCTTTCTGCTGAACGTGCTGGACCGCGCGTGGCACATCAAATGCGTTCAGTGCTGCGAGTGCAAGACCAACCTCTCGGAGAAGTGCTTCTCGCGCGAGGGCAAGCTCTACTGCAAAAATGACTTCTTCAGGTAAGAGGCCGTGCAGCCTGTGCGCCCAGCCTGCGCGCGCTCCGTGGGGGCGCCGGGGAAGGGGAAACCACGAGACCCCCTCGCGGGCTCCTGGGCTCACCGGCTCAAACGGGGAGCGGGACAGCCCCCTGCTCTCCCCTGTCCTTGGTCAAGGAAAGAACCCGACCCCGGGCGGAGCAAAAGGGTAGCTGCTTCTCTGCCTCATGGCTGCTCCTCCAGGCCGGCACGGCTGGGAGGTGCAGCAGGGAAGGAAGACCCGACAAACTTGCTCCCCTCCGGCCTCTGCTCCTTCCCCCGCGGCTCCAGTTCCAGGGTGGAAGCTGCAAGCCCGTTTCGGAGAGAGGAAAGCTTTTTGCAAAGTTAGGGGTGGCTGGCGGCTTCTCCCCCCCAGGCAAGTACATTGGCCCGGGGGCTGCCCTTGTGGTAGTGCGAGCCGGGGTCTCAGATCCCTGCTGAACACACACAAACTTCCCAGCTGCAGAGAGGGCTCTGCGGGCACAGTGTCCTCTGAGGCGGAGGGGAGGGAAACCTTTACCTCCTCCTGCCCTCACCCAGCCCCTGAAATATTTTCTCCCATGTTGAAAAGTAGCAACGACATCCGAGCAGAGAATTAGGACCTCGGGGGTCTAGCCCTGGGCTGTGTCACCTCCTCCTGGCTGCCCACAGGAGGCAGGCCGGGGGTGTGATCCCTTCTCTGAGCCTCAGTTTCCCCGGGGTGGGAATTGCCGAAATGTGGCCCGGAGGCTGTGGGGATTTCGGCAGCTCAGCCCCCGCCGGCTCCCACCCAGCGCCGGAGAGCGGGCTTTGTGAGTGCAAATTCCGGCGCCCAGGGAAGGGGGGCGTGATGAACACCGCGGAGCGCGGCCGCCCGCCTGCCCCAGCCGCCCGGCGCTGGGGAATTTGAATAGGAGAAAATGTCAGCCGCGCCCCTACACGTGTAAACTCCCGGGCCGGGGGAACTGAGGTCCCTAATGTGGCGATGCTTGCAGAGCGCCTAATGATTTTTGATAAGGTACATATGGCCAATTACGCTCGCTGGATAAGGCCAAAAGTGACTTATGGCTTCTAATGCCCTCACTACATCAACGTCACCCAAATTCGCCCTGTTTAGAGACCTGGGTGTGGGAAGAGGTGGGGCCCCAAAGTCCTGGCCGCTCTCCCTCCCCCCACCCCTGGCCTGCCCCTCACCCCTACTAGTGCTCCTCTGCACCACCCACTCCGGAGGAGGCTGGCCTTCTCCCTGCACTCGAAGAGGGAAAAAGAGAAAAGGATGTAGACCAGGAACGTGGAGAAGGTGGGGGGCGGGGGGGATGTGAGCAGTCTGCGTGCTGGCCTTGCAGGTGTAGGTTGCCTTCTGGGCACATTCTCCCGCTGCCTGCCGGGGCCAGGGCTTTGGGGGAGGGCTGGAGCCGCGGTCTGGTCCTGGCTCCTCAGACTCCACTGTTCTGGGGCCCTGCTGCTCACAGGCTCCTGGCCAGCTCTGGTGTGTCCCAGCGTGGGGGCTGGGAGCTTCCAGTGTGGGTGGTGCTGGGAAGCAGCAGAAGGTCCCCTCCTTTCTGCTCAGGTGCAGGGCAGGAGAGGGGCTCCCCGCCCCGTCGCTAGAACCCGCCCGTTAGGCCGACGGGTCCTTGCTGGGCCCCAGCGGACTGGAAAGGACCCAGGAGGCAAAGCCAAGAAGTGGTCCACATCCTGCCTGGCTGGCGTAAAAAAGCCTCAGTGACCTGGAGAGGCCCGTTTGCCTTGAGCATCCCAGACGGTTGTGGGGGTGCGGGGAGCAGCTTGGAGCGCTCTGGGCCCTCTGCCTGGCCGAAGGCGGTGCCCAGTGCTCTGAGCCCAGTGGGGTGCAAACAAACCTGAAGGAGGCACACCGGTCCCAGTCCCAAGAAGGGCCCAGGAGGTTTGTCTCACTTGCGCTCCGCTAGGGAGCACCGGATTGGGGTCTCACTGGGCAAATGTGGAAGAGGAGACTTCTTGGAAGCTAGGGAGCGTGGGCAGCGGCGAGGGGCTGGGGAGGCCGGGCCCTCGCGCTGCCGCGGCTGACCGGCTGCGCCGTGTCCGCAGGCGCTTCGGCACTAAGTGCGCGGGCTGCGCGCAAGGCATCTCGCCCAGCGACCTGGTGCGCAAGGCCCGCAGCAAAGTCTTCCACCTCAACTGCTTCACCTGCATGGTGTGCAACAAGCAGCTGTCCACGGGCGAGGAGCTCTACGTCATCGACGAGAACAAGTTCGTGTGCAAGGAGGACTACCTGAGCTCGTCCAGCCTCAAGGAGGGGAGCCTCAACTCAGGTAGGGGGCTCCGCCCCTGCCGCCTGGCCCGGCCTGGCGCTCTCCTCTGTGCCCACCCCCAGCTCTCCACTCCCGGCCACCCGCCGGGCAGGCCTCGGGCGAGGCCGGAGCTGGGTGCTGGGGGGGGAGACGCGGCGTTCCCAGCCAGTCAGTCCCCAGGACGCCGGGACACCAGCTCCTTCCCTCCCCGCTGTCCCCAGCTCAGGAGCCTTTTTTTGCAAGTTGCCACCTTGTCCGATTGGAATCCGGGCGATTTCCTCGTGCTCCTTTTTGGAGCTCCTGGTCCTTTCTACCCGCTCTGGGAGGCCACTGACTGGAAGGAGAGAAGGAAAGGGAAGATCCCAGGCCCCGAGGGCATCTGCACCCTCCTTCCGGCCCCTCTCGGAGAAGGCCTGGCTCTTCCGAGGGCGTGCCTCTCCTTACCCAGGCGATCTGAGAAAAGTGCAGAGAAGGGTAGAGAAAGGCCCCTCCCGAGGCCCAGCCCGCCCGGAGGGAGGGAGGGGGCGGGCACCTGGCCCTGGGGGAGGGGCTGCGGCCTGGTTTGGGAGGGACCCCAGCTCAGCCCGCGGTGGCCGGGGCCAGCTAGAACCGGCTCCCCGGTCGGAGAGGCCTCGGGGCTCCCCGCCCGCTCACGCTGCTGTCCCCTTCCCGTTCCGTCCGCCTGTAGTGTCGTCCTGTACGGACCGCAGTTTGTCCCCGGACCTCCAGGACCCACTCCAGGACGACCCCAAGGAGACGGACAACTCCACGTCGTCGGACAAGGAGACGGCCAACAACGAGAACGAGGAGCAGAACTCGGGCACCAAGCGGCGCGGCCCGCGCACCACCATCAAGGCCAAGCAGCTGGAGACGCTCAAGGCCGCCTTCGCCGCCACACCCAAACCCACGCGCCACATCCGCGAGCAGCTGGCGCAGGAGACGGGTCTCAACATGCGTGTCATCCAGGTGCGGCCCAAGCCGGGGCACCCGGCCCCCTTGCCCAGCCCGCAGCGTCCCGGAGCTGGGAGGCTCGGAGGAGCGTCGCACCCCGCTCTGCGCCCGATTTCCATTCCGGTTGTAGGGGCAGATGTGCGCTGCAGGCCGGGGCCGGCTGGTCAGACTCTTTCTTAGCCAAAGTCTCCGGCCACTTCGCCTCTCGGGATCTCCCCGCGGCCGGTTCCAGGAGGGCTGTAAGCCGTGCTGGGGCAGGCCCCTCCCGTCCAATCACCTCCTTAGCAGAGGAGGAGGCGAAGTCCCTCACGTGCCTCCTCCCTGCCCCAGTGCTCGGGCCGACAGACAGACAAGCGGCTCTGGCCAGAGTCCGGCTGGGAAGCCGGGGGCCCAGTCCAGAGCCAGGCCGGGCAGGAGGCTTTTATAAAGCCGTCAGACCGCGGGCGGGTGAGGACCAGGAAGCTCAAGTCTTTATGAGTCGCCCCAAGGGTCCGCGAAATCCTTCACCCTTGGCTGGTTCACCGAGGCCCCTCTCCACCCCTCTGGCCTAATCCGGCCACCCCCCCCCCCAACCCCCACTCTCAGGACAGTCTTGGAGGAGGGAGGCGCTAGGACCCAGGGGGAGCAGCCCAGGCAGGGAGAGGACCCCCCCCCCACACACACACACAACGGAGCTCACAGCCCCCTCCTCCGTCCCAGGTGTGGTTCCAGAACCGGCGGTCCAAAGAGCGCAGGATGAAACAGCTGAGCGCCCTGGGCGCCCGGAGACACGCCTTCTTCCGGAGTCCGAGGCGCATGCGTCCGCTGGGTGGCCGCTTGGACGAGTCTGAAATGTTGGGGTCCACTCCGTACACCTACTATGGAGGTAAGGGGACCCGCGATGCTCTGCCCCACACCGAGGCCCTCGTCCTTTCTGGGGGCCGAGGGCGCAGAGCCGATGCCCAGCTCTGAGCTGCCCAGGAACCCCCTCCCTCCCTTCTCTCCACGCAGGACAATAACGGACACACCTTCACACACACACACACACACACACACACACTCTTCCTGGATGCAAAGTCAGAGACACCTGGGCAGTAACACACACCATCAGACAAGCAGCCACACACACCCACACGGGACACGTGGGCACCCTCCCTCGCGCACACACTCCAGCTCAGAGACCCCGGGGACACAAATCTAGGCACAGGATCACACGTGACCACCCACAGGGTCCCTCGACCCGAGATACACTGACTGACAAGTACACCCCGGGAGGTCCACTGGCTCGCGCACTCCCACCCGTCATTCCAAGTCCGCCACTCACAAGTCCACACGCACCCTGCCCCCACACCCACGGGACACGCAGCGGACCCGCGCCCTCGCCTGCAGCCGGGTGTGCTGGACACTGCGGGAACTCCGGCGCGGGGAGGGCAGTGCCGGCGGGAGGGGCGGAGGGATGAGGCACTGTACCCCTCCGCCCGCTCGCCGGCGACCAGGGCGTCGACTCAACTCGGGTTCTGCGGCTGCGGGGCCTGGGCACACGGCCTCTGGCGCCAGTGGCCCAGAGCCCCGCTCTGGGCGGGACTCCAGCCCCAAGCAGAGCAGCATGTAGTGGAGGCTGGGGGCTCGAGGATCGGGTCCACCCAGTTTATCCACTCCCTGCCTCGGGGGCTGCAGGGCCGGGCAGCAGGAGTTTGCGGAGAGCAATTCTGCCGTTGACGTCACCAGGCTCCGGCCCGGGTGAACTTTCATCTCGGCCAGCCCCTTCCCTTTCTCCACCCCGACCCCCTCCCCCTGTCCTTCTCCCCACCCCTTCATCTCCTCCCACTGGCTTGGCGGCGACCCGTCCCAGCGCCCCCACCAAGGGGTTTGCGGACTCCCTGTGCGCTGGGGCTTCTCAGCATTTGCTCACCGACCTCCACTTCCCAGGCGTGTGGGCTCGAGGCCCGCACCACCGTCTGTGTTTCCTGAGCCTCTGAATTTGGGGAGCCCCTCTACCAGAGGGGGGTCTCTGCTCTGAGTTGCCCAGCGCCATAGGCCTGCGGGGGTTGGAGGGGCTAGTAGCTCAGTGTGGGGAGAAGCGACTGCTCTTAGAAGAGTGAGGGCGAGGCCTCGCGCGCACGCGAGACGCACGAAAGTAGGTGCCGGCCTTGCTACATTCGCAGGGTTGCGAGGTTCGATTTTCGGGTCTGGCCACGGTCCCTAGAAATTGTGCGCAAAATGTGTGGCTGTGTTTTGGAGGGAGAGACCCTGTGATGTCAGGGCCCAGGGGGTGGGGCCGCAGATGCCCAGGGCAGCCCGGGCAGCGGACCGCCCTAGGGTCTCGGCTCTGGGGTCCTCTCCACCGGACTTTGTCTCCTTCCGCACAAAATCGCCCGAGGTGACGGGGCGGTGCCCTTCGGACATTTTCTCCCCGCCCGGATCCTTAACCGAGGCTTCCCCGGGACACGGAGCCCCCTCCCGTCCTGCCGCCGCCGCCGCCTTTAACCGGGCGTCCGCTGGCTGGGGTTGGGACCTGGACGCGCGGGGGCCCCCTCTCCCCCCGGACTGGGGGGGAGGGGCAGGCCCCCCAACCGCGGTGAGGCAGCCCCGCCTAATCCGCGCTGGGACATCCCGGCGGCGGCGGCGGCGGCGGCCGGCAGCGGGCGAGAAAGGGGCCGGGCGGCGGGCCGGCGGCTCCCCGTGGGAGCGCGGACAAAGCCCCAGCTGCGGCTTTTGTGCCCTTTTCAGACGGCGTTTGTTCCAATTACCTCCGGCCCGGCCGCCATATGGGCGGAGGCGGCGCGCTCCGCGCGGGGGCCGCGGTCCTCGCCGGCGGACCCGCTCGCTGCGGGCCCTGGCCGGCCCCCATCCCAGTCCCTCGGGGGCCCCGTATTCGCGCTTCCAACCTTGTGCTTCCGTTTCGCCGAGAATGGAAGGAGTGGTTCTTAAAAAGTAACTGGCGACCGTGTTTAGCTGTTGCCTAAATCATCTCCAAGCCTCCCCTCTGGACACCTCCGTTTGGACTGATTTCGGGGTGTGGAGAGGGGAGGGGAGGGGTGGCCGGGGGCGGCCGGGACTTGTCCGCGGACGGAGCCCCCAGGACGAAGCAGGGGTGGTGGGTTTGCCGAGGAGACTCCAGCCGCCCGGCGCGCTGGTTTTCCCGCCGTACAAAGCGGGTTATTGCCACCAGTGCGGGGCTACAAGGTGCTCCCTTCGCGGGGTCCCACACCCCAGTCCTTCAGGGGCTGACCTGGGGTGGGGAGGAGCGGGTTGTCCGCAAGGGCCCGGGGGTGTGTGGGCCTTGAGCGAAGGCCAGAGACCATTTGTTGAGGACGGGCAGGCTGGAGTCCGGGTCTCCTGAATTTGTGGGCAGAACACAATTTTGTGCGTGTTTCGGGAAAGAGGGCCCACATCTGTCCCCCAGATTCTCAGAAGAGCCCCGTGTTCCCAGATGCTTCAGACCTTGGGTGTCCCGGCCAGCCCACCGCGGAGTGAGACTGGAGGGCCCAGCCTTTCCCCGGGTGCCCCCACGGAACTCTGAACATGACCCAGAGAATGGCGGGTCCTCCTCCTCCTCCTGGTCTCCCCAGGCGCTGGGGCTCAGCTTTCTGGGTTCCAGGCGAGGTAACATGGGTGCAAACGGTCAGACAACCTGGACATTCTCCTGGGCGGCCGCAGGGCTGGGGCGCAGAGGGGGAGGGTCGGGGTGCGGAGCCCGCCCCTTCTCGCTGCTGCGGCGGATGCGGCGCGGCTCCCAGCCTGGCCGCGGCAGGGCCTCAACCGTGGGCGCTCCGGTCTCTGTCGCCCCCGCACCGCCCCCTCGCTCCTCTCCGCGTGTCTGGCCTTCTCTCGGACACGTCTCCCCGTCTCTGGGAGCATCTGTCTCTCCCGACCCTTGGTCTTGTGCTTGGGTCTCTCGCTGGGCTTCCCACATGTGCTCTGCGGGTTCCCAGTCTCTCCCGCGCCGGCCTCTGGGTCTCTTTCCTCGTCTTGCACCCCGTGGCTGTGACTCTGGGGCCTGGCGGCTCAGCCCCCTCCTCGGCCCCGTTCACTCTGCCCTCTCTGCCCTCTGCCGATCTCTCCCGTGGTTTCCGCTCCCCTCGCTCCCTGCGCATCTCCCACCAACTCTGAGACCCTGTCCCCGCGTCTCTCTCCACCTCCGGGAGCCCGGGGACTCCCCACCGCAGTCCGCATCCCTCCGGCTGTGTCTCCCACATTCGAGTCTCTCCCTTTTCCTCCGCTCTCACGGTCCCCCTCCAGATCCGGACCCCTGGGTCTGCGTCTCCCAGGCTTCCGCGGGGCCTCCCTCTCCGCGGGGCTCTAACCTCCAGTCGGTGTCTCCCTGTCCCCCCATTAACGCCCTCTGCGGGCGGCCCCAACCAGGCTCGCCCACCTCCAGCCGCGTCTCCCGGGTCCCGGTTCCCCGAGGTTCTCACTGCGCCCCGCATCTCTCACGCTCTCCCTGTCTCCTCCCTCCCCCCCTCCCGCAGACTACCAAGGCGACTACTACGCGCCAGGAAGCAACTATGACTTCTTTGCACACGGCCCGCCGTCACAGGCGCAGTCCCCGGCTGACTCGAGCTTCTTGGCCGCCTCCGGGCCCGGCTCGACGCCGCTGGGTGCCCTGGAGCCGCCGCTGGCGGGGCCGCACGCGGCCGACAACCCCAGGTTCACCGACATGATCTCGCACCCGGACACGCCGAGCCCGGAGCCGGGCCTGCCGGGTGCGCTGCACCCCCTGCCGGGCGAGGTGTTCAGCGGGGGACCCAGCCCGCCTTTCCCCATGAGCGGCGCCAGCGGCTACAGCGGACCCCTGTCGCACCCCAACCCCGAGCTCAACGAGGCCGCCGTGTGGTAAGGCCACCGGCCCGGGCCTCGCCCCCCGGGACGCAGCCTCCCCACACCAGAACGCCCGCCCATGGCGGCCTGGAGCCCCCTCAGGGGTTCTCTCTCGGTCCACGCGCAACCCGCAGCCGCTCCTCGGCTGCGCAACGCCGCGGGGGCGACCCCCACCGCCACCCCGCGGGCTCTCCGGGACTCCCGTCCCTGCGCCAGCGCTCTCCTGGCAGCCGCGAGCCATTCCTTGGGACCAAAGTCCATCCTGCAGAGGGTCGAGAGATCTCAAGCACGCTCCAGACTTCCCGCGACCCCCCACCCGCCACCTCTTTGGACCAAGAGAGGGTCGAGGCCAAGGGGCGGGGTCGCATTCCGCGCACCTCCCCCCCCCGCGCGCCCCCGCCCTCGCCATCCGACTGGCATTGTTGGCATCTTATTTCTCACTCTGCTTTCCCCTCGTGTTTCAAACGAGACGGTAAGGAAAGAGATTGGAGGGAGAGAGGAAAGGGAGCGAAATGAGGGAACGAGGAGAGATGGAGAGAGCGCCAGGCGGAGAACATGGAGAGAGTGACCGAGCCACACGCCGGAACGCGGGTGTCGCGGGGAAGAAGGCCCATCCACCTGCGCGTTGGCGCCCCCTGGTGGCCACTCTCCGGGCTCAAGGTCAGCTTTTCCAGGAAGGGGGGACAGTCCGAACGTTGCCAGCCCGCTCTGGGCCAGACCAGCCCCTCCTTCATTCCATTGACATTTTTGGGGGGCCCGGGGGTCCGGGCCAGACCCGAGTACTCACCCATCCTGCTCTGCCCCCCGGGGCAAGGCGCCAAGATTTCTGGGCCCTGGCCCACAGACCCCGGGCCTGGAGGCTGGGTCGTCAGGATGTACAGTATTATACTTTTTTGGAAGTTGGACGCTTCTAGTTTCCTTATTTTGTATAAAGAAGAAACAAATAAAGTATGTTTTTGTGTTTACTGTTTATTTATTGTACTCTAGTTATCTGGGGCTGGACATTTTTATATTTTTAAGAGGAGGGTGGGCAGAGCAAGGGAGGGGAAGCAGAAAGAGGTTTACCTAAAAAAAATCACAAAAAAACCCACAAAAAATCAACTTTTCTAAAAAGAAAGATTAATAAAAAAAATTCTTTTTTCCCTCAGTGCCGCGTGGTTTTCTTTTTTTCTGCCTGTCTTCGGAGTCACTCCCCGTGAATGGGGATCCTTCTGTTCTGTAGCTCTTGCTAGCATAGAACAGACTCAGTGGGTGCAAAGACCCCCCCCCTTGTCTAAATGAGGCGTTCTTTCGGAAATGACCAGGTAGTGCAAGTGGCTGCCGTGTGTTTTGACAGGTGCACGGGGCACCATCTCCCTGGGCTTTGTGTGATAACGCCAGTCTCCCACAGACCTGCCCGGCAACACAGTAACCCTGCAGAAACAGTTGGTGAATGAAGGGGTGTGTGATGGTGCTGTGTTGGTCCGCAGCGCGTTGAAAATAAATAAATAAATTCTAGCTTCACTCTTGATGATGCCCCCATGCGATTCCAGGTGGCAAAAAATACATTAATTAAATTAAATTAAAAATTTTTAAAAACCCACCGGGCTGGTAAGATGCTTGTTACCTGCAAGGCCGTATAGGACAGGCATGTCCCCACACAGAGAGCAGGTAGATGGTGCCACTCTGCCATTCTGACACGTCAGTGACAGTATGTGCTGTCACGTACGTGAGTCAGCGTGACGGAAGGGGAGCTGCAGGGGGCCTGGGGCCCCTCCCTAAAGACCAGTCCCTCCCTCTTTGCCTCAGTTTCCCTCCTCACGAAAGGGATCGGAAAGGGTGCTCCCGACAGTCCCTTCCAACTCAGACACTGCGGTCGAAGGCGGTAAAACTAAGGGGGAGCGTGTCCTGCATTCGGGTCCCTGTCACCCCTGCGTGGGGTTGGGGGTCTTGCCCATGTCAGTGGTGGCATCGAGAAGAAGGGGGCAGAGAGATGGGGGAAGTGGACACCCAAGTGGGCCATGCTCACACGGAGAGCTCTCCTCTTCCGGTTTTCCTTCCCTGCGGGCTCCGCGGGGATAAGGCCCGGCGGCCCCGCTGCCTGCGTCTTGCCTTAACCGTGCCTTCGTCTGCATGCGGCAGATGCTGCTTGCTCATTGCGGAAACCTTAGACGTTTCAGACAGACAAAAGGAAGGAAACGAAATCACCCCAGGTCTCAAGCACTGGGGCGATGTAGCCGATGCATTTCCTTCCAGACCAATTTTATGTTTTGTTTTCATTTTCAAACAAGACACGGAGCATGCAGGTGCCTGTCACATGCCCGCAACTTCGGTCTGGAAGAAATGGGAGGGGAGAGACCTGCTCTCATGTCAGGGGACACTTGAGTGGCCCTAGATGGGAGTGGGGGGGGCGGATACGGTCTCGGAGGGTGGCTCCAGAACCCAGGTTTCATGAGGGATGCTCATGCCACGGTCATAGTCAGCACACGGGGCCAACTGCCCGTGGGCCCTCCCTCTGGGCATCACGAGGAACAGGGATCGGGAGCAGAAGTCACCTGGGAGGAGGGTGGTGGCCGCAGAGAGCAGGGCGCTGGGGCCCAGGAGGCCATCTAGCTGGTCATGCCATCACCTTTCTGAGCCTTGGTTTGCTCCTCTGTGGAATGGGCTCACAGAGGCCTTCTGTGCAGCGTGTAACCCGTGTCCAAGGGTCAGGAAATGTAGGTCCTGGGTTCGATCCCTGCCCCCATCCTCACCCAGGTGTGTGTACGGACATGCATCTATTTCCTTAAAGGATGACAAGGGAAGAGAGGGGGACCCTGGTCCAAATCAGCTCCAATTCACCCCCACTCCTGTGAGCTCATGTCAGCCTCCCAGGTGCCTAGAGGGCCCAGGGACTCAGGGAGGAGATGTCCCGCCCACCTGGCCCGGGGCAGCTGTCAGTCACGACATCCAGCGCAGATAGGGAGGAAGGCGGTTCCTAAGGAAGGCAGAGTGGGGAAGGGGAAGCAGGGGGAAGGGATCTTAGTTCCTGGACGCCCACAGCCTTTTCTCAGAGTGTGATGGGGGGGGGGGAGGCTTGTTGAACACGCACACCCCCGGGACCCACAGCCCACAGCTGGACCTGCCCTCTGGCGTGGTGCCCGGGGGCTTCCCATTGGACGAGCTTCCCCAGGTGACGCCCATGCCCCCAAACTGGCAGGCCCACTGCCCCAGTCTGGTCCCGAGTCTAGTTCAGCCCTCACAGCGCCCCTTCAGGACGAGTGTTGTTATTCCCATCTTGCAGATGAGGAGACGGAGGCCCAAGAGGGGAAGGGAGCTCCCTGGGGTGTCGCAGCGCGGGGGGAGGGGCGGAGCCAGGTTTAAAATCAAGACCATCTGTTTCCAGGACCTGCACTGTCCCGGGACCCAGGACAGAGCCCGGCACTGGCTAGGCCTCTTTCTGGGTCTACTCACTACATGGGTGGGTGGATGGATGGATGGAAGGAAGGAACGCTCTCCAGCTGCCATGGAAAGAGCCTGGTTAAGAAAGGGTCCAGCCCTGGCTGGGGTAGCTCAGGGGATTGAGCGCGGGCTGCGAACCAAGGTGTCGCAGGTTCGATCCCCAGTCAGGGCACATGCCTGGGTTGCAGGCCATGACCCCCAGCAACCGCACATTGACGTTTCTCTCTCTCTCTCTTTCTCTCTCCCTTCCTTCTCTAAAAATAAATAAATAAAATCTTTAAAAAAGCATATCAGAAATATGCTTGCATAGTTATAAAGGCTGATATAATAACGTTTAAAAAAAGAAAGAAAGGGCCCCATGAATGCTAATTCTTCCTGTCAGCGCCCTCACTGGACTTTGTTTAATCCGCCTTCCTGGGTTACACGGAGCTAGCCGGAAGCGCGAAGAGCCTCACCAAAACTGCCAAGGTCAAAGGCAGAAGGACTTCCGCTCCCCCACGCCTGCCCGCCCTTGTTTCTTTCCCTCCCCCTCCCTCCCCATCCCTTTCCTCCCCCATGCATGTATCGGTTCGTCTCTATCTCTTCATCACCGGTACTTATTACCAGTGAAAAATAAAAGATTTCCGAGAGAAAAAAAAAAAGCTTCGAAGCATGCAGGTGAGGAGGCGATCCAGCCGCTGGCTCCGACCTCCAGCTCCGGGGAGGAGGGGGCGTTGCCTGCCCCACGCTGCCCCTAGGCTGGAATTGTGACCGAAGCCGGATGGTTGGGCCACAGGCATCCTGCACCCCCAGCCCTGGCCATGCGCGCGGCCCCCGACCCCACTCCCGTCCTCCTGTCCCGAAATAAGCACCCCACCGAGCCTGAGAGCTGACCCACTGGGCTCAGGACTAATATTTAAAATGCAGAATGGCTGTGGAGGGCTCCCGCGCCCAAGCCTTGTCGAGCAGTAAAAAGATATAAACAGAATAAATTACCTCTCCAGCTCGGATTATGAGAGTACCCATCTCCTGACCAGAATTTTAAGTCCTGCCTCCCGCGCAGCCCTGCGCGCGGCTGATTTATGGAAACCCGGGCGCTTCTCTGCATATTTCTTGTGCGCGGCCGAGTGACCGAGTTTACCCTTCCTATGCCATTAGCGTTATTAACACCTGGGCAACCGATCATTGCAAATGGGCCATTTCTGTGATGGACGGGGACCTCTCCTGCCGCTTCTCTCGGGCCGAGCCGCGCCTGGCCTCCGCTCTGTGCATTTGGTGCGAGGGCCCGGGACCACCTCTGCTTCCCCCGGCCTCTGCCCGTGGGTCCCTGGGGGCTTTGGCAGGAAATCCCTCCGCCGAGCAGACGCCCGTGGCTCTCCGGCGCGCACACGGAAAAGGACGGCTTTGCCCCTATGTTTTGTTCTTCGGCGAGTGTTCCAGATGGAAGGCGGTGGCCCCATTGGCCAGGGAAAGAAACTGAGTCTCAGGGAAGGCAAGAGGCTGGTCTCAGGGGCCACAGAGGGTTTTCACCGCGGAGCTGGGGCCAGAATTCGACCTTCTAGCCCCTCGGTACTCTAACGTGCGGTGCGTGGACCCGCAGCGGCCGCCGCCACCGCAGCACCGGGGAGCTGGGCAGAAACACTCGCGCAGGCCCAGCCCAGAACTTCCGAACCAGAACGCGCACGATCCCCGGGGATCGCGGGCACACTTGGTTTTTGAAGTGTTGGTTTAGAAACACGCCCAGATTCCCCACCGTCCCTTTTTTCACCGAAGGAAAACCTTACGGTGTACATTCTCTTGGCTCAGAAGTAGCAGGAAACCCACCCCCCCCCCCAAGTCAAACTGAAGGAAGCAGCAGCAGCAGCAGCAGCCGGCCGAGCTCGTGATGCCGGCCTGGGCAGCCGCCACGCTGTGTCCGCCTCCCCCTCCATCGTAACGTCTCGGCCCACGGCGGTCTCTGTCCCCACTCACTCCCAAGCTGTGAGCCTCCGCTCTGCCGTCTACAAAAAGGACACAAGAATATCGAGTGGCAAGGGTCATTGTAAGGGCTAAACAAGGTCCCATGCAAGCATGTCACAGTTTAGGCACAGGGCCTGGCGAGGAGCAGGCTGTGGAGTAATCAACACCGAATGAAATTAATAATAATAATAATAATAATAATAATAATATAGTAATGATAGCAATGGCTCTGGACTGGATGCCGTAATAATGACTGCTATCATTATCCGCTTTTCTTCTTTAAATCATTTTTGTTTTGTTTTTAAGTTTTTACTTATTTATTTACTTATTTTTTTATAGAGAGGGGAAGGGGAGGAGAAGAGAGGGAGAGAATCATAAATGTAATGTGTGGTTACCCCCCACGTCCCCCCCACTGGGGGCCCGGCCCCCAACCCAGGCACGTGCCCTGACTGGGAATCAAACCGGCAACCCTTTGGTTCACAGGCCTGCACTCAATCCACTGAGCTACACCAGCCAGGAGTAAATTGTTTTTTTAAAACTAGGACAGACTTCCCAGCCTGCTGAGACAGAAATGCAGCTCATTGCTTCCGAGAACGTACAATCAAAAGTCCACACTGTCCACTGGGAGTGTGCACGGCCTGTGAAGAGAGGGAGGGGATCTGGCCCGAGCAGGAGCTCAAGGCCTAACGGGGGCTACTTGGCCAATCAGTTTAAAAACAAATGCACCGTCAACAAACGAGGGAATAAACAAGGTGCGGTACGTCTAGGCGGTGGAGTACTATGCAGCCCCGAAAGGGGACGAAAGGCTGCTACTTGCTGAGATGAAGATGGCCATCGAAACACGACCCAAAGTGGAAGAACCCAGTCACAAGAAGACCGCATGTCGTGTGATTCCATGTACGGAATACATGAAACGTCCAGAACAGGCAAGTCCAGAGAGACGGCAAGCAGACTGGTGGTGGCTGGGGCCAGGAGAAGGGAGCATGGAGGGTCCTGCTTAATGGGGACGGTCTCCTTCTGGGGCGATGAGGACGGATTGGAACTGGACGGAGGAGACAGCTGCATAACATCATCGATGTGCTGAATGCCTCTGACTTGTTCACTTTAAGTTGACTAATTGTGTTATGCTTCACCTGGCTAAAATAAATGTGAATTTTAAAAAAAGAAATGCAATTTTATTGTAATCAGGGACCTCCAGGACTCTCAAACCTAGCTTTAAAAAAATCCCTGATTTGTCTAATGGGGTGTTAATGCAGAGGTTTGGCTACAGCAACCCCAGCGCTCTCCGACCCCCACCCCGGCAGATATTGCTGGAGAAGGGAGGGGCTCATCCTGCACACTTTGGTGGGGTCCCCCAAGGCAAAGTCTGTATTGCTGTGAGGTCCTGCAAAGCCATTATTTAATCAAGGCAGGGACTCCTGCCGTGTGGGGCAGGGGGACCCCCGGGGCGGAGGGCTGGGTAACGTCACAGGTGCCAGATTCCCCAGGAGGAAGCCACCCTCTTCAGCTCTCTCTTCCAGCCCTTCTGATCGTGTTAGGAAGAGTCTCTCGTGCTTGCGCACCTTAAATGCCCCTCTGGCCCTCGGAGCGCAAACATACCCCGGGCAGGCTTGCAGACTGGGCCTAGCAGAGGCTGGCTACGGTGGAACGACGTCATTTTGTTTTCGTTCTTGTGCTACAGTTATCGCTACACTTATTATCCAGCTCTGGGAAGCGATACTGTCTCTCCATGTAGTGTGGCGATAACATTTTCTTTCTCAAAAGCCGTTAAGTCTTCAAGAAACGTACGAATTAGGTCAGAGTAAAGATGGCTCATGAAGCTGGCACAACCCAAGGTGGCGATGAGTTTGGGGGTGATATTTCGGGAACGTGTGTGCCCGACAAGCCCCCGCCAGGGTACACCAGAGACTTCTCAGTGCTGGACACGCAACCTCACGAGAGTTTCCGTTTGGGACTGCCTTGGCTGTGGCTATGCTGTGTGACTGTGACTAGGTGACTCACCCTCTCTGGGCCTCGGCCTCCGCAGCTGAAAAATGGGAGCCGGGGGGTGGGGAGGAGCAGACTGGAAACCCTGCAGCCGAGTTGTACAGACCTCCACCTGACTTTGTGCATCTTCATTCACTCATTCAGCAAATATTGGTTGAAGGTCCAGTGTGTGCTGGGCACTCCTCTGGGCTCTGGGTTACAGATGCGAATAGACCTGATTGGATGCCAGCCCTCACAGGGGTGACACATTCCTGGGGGGACAGTAACGGGGGGGGGGGACAGTCAGCATGTTCCGTGAATGGCAGGGAAGGAGGGCGATGAGACAGAGAGTCCCCAGGCGTTGACAGCGACACTCGGCCAGGCCAGGCGAGGATGAGGCAGGTGTGCGGCACTCGCCTTGGGTGCACCCCGGAAGGGGAAAGGAGCACATAAAAAACTCAGCGATCAAGATTAATAGCACTTTAATATAATACTGTGGAAAATCAAAATTAATGCAGAATCCTCTACAGTGAACAAGATGACAACTTTTTTTAATTATTCCTTTTTTTAATTTTATTTATTTATTTTTAGAGAGGGAAGGGAGGGAGAAAGAGAGAGAAACATCAATGTGTGGTTGCTGGGGGCTGTGGCCTGCAACCCAGGCATGTACCCTAACTGGGAATCGAACCTGTGACACTTTGGTTCGCAGCCCGCGCTCAATCCACTGAGCTACGCCAGCCAGGGCTGACAACTTTATTTTTAAAGACAGAGTCTGACAGGCCTAGGGTCCAGGGAAGGGTAAGACATCAGGGTCGGGTGAGAGCTCACCTTTCTTTAAAGTGTCAGCATGCTATTCATCACGCACTGCTTCTGCATTCGTTTTCATTAAAAAATATTTCATTACAGTATTATTTACTTTGATTTCTGCGTTACTGGGCACCCCTCACCTTTGGCTCCCAAGGCCAGTGCCTCTGCCGCCTGCCCGTAGACCCGGCCCTGAGAGGCAGACCCTGAGCCAGGGGGAGCTCTTTGGAGGAGCCAACATGTAGCCGAGGCCTGGAGAGGAGACGCTGCAGGCTCTGCTGAGATGTGGGGCAACAGTGTGCCAGGCGAAGGGAACAGCCCGCACAATGGCCCTGAGGCGAAATCAAGCCTCGTGAGTTCTGGGAGGGGCAGGAGGCTGGTGTGGCCTCAGTTCGGGGAGTCTGGGCTGGAGCTGAAGCCCGAAAGGCAGGCAGAAGCCAGATGACGCAGGGCCCTGGAGGCCAAGGTGAGGGGCATGGGAGGGTTTAAGCGGGGGATGGGAGGGGAGGATCTATCTTAGGCTTGTTCAAGGTTACCCTGGCTGCCGAGTGACAAACAGATTGGGGGTGACGGGGTGTGGGGGGTCCCCTAGACTGGCAACAAGCAGGCCAGGGGGAGGCGGCTGGGCACCCAAGCAAGGGACATGCCTGGCTGGTGTCCTGTGAGTTTGCTAGTGTCTGTCTGTCCCCTGGAAGCCTTCAAGGGGTGCTTTTATCCCTCTTTGCACAGGAGAGGAGACCAAGGCCCCAAAAGGTGAACTCACCTGCTCGGTGTTCCAGCTTCTAGAAAGTAGCAGGGGTGGGGTTTGAACTCAGGTCTTCACATACCCAGCCGGGCCCATTTTCTGCCCACCTGCCTCCGATGAAAGGGTTACTTAGATCATGTAACTTCAGGCGAGCCTCAGTGTCCCTCATCTGGAAAATGGGGTGAACTGTAGCCCTGGAGCCTGGGAGTCAAGGAAGCTAATGACGCCAAGCACAGGCCAAGCGCTCTGCAACCGCCACCTTCCAGGGAAGAGAGGGGGCCCTTTCCCACCCACCTCTCCTCCTGCTGATTGTCCCCTGCAAAGAGAAACTTGGGTATTTGTTCTGCAAACATTTATTTTATTCTTTAGGGTTTTTGTGGGTTTGTTTTTTTTTTTGGAAGGGGGAGGACTGGTGAAGGTAATCAGTTTTCAGCCTTAAGATAAAAAATCGCAGCAAAGGGTCGACTTGACTCTTGATAATTAATGGGGCGGCTTGTAATAGGATTCTCCTGCCCCTGGTGCTCCCGGGAAACACCTTTTTACATAAGATATTGCCCACGCCGGAGTGGCAGCGGGGTGATTTATGGGGTTCCTGGCTCCAGAAAAACCTCTCCTGGGGTCGCCCAGCCCGTGGAATTTATCAGGGAGTCTGGAAGCAAGGCGAGGAGCCCGCCCGTGACATTTTTAGTGGAGTTTAAAAAGGACAAACACTGGGGAAGGGAGAGGCCGGTGGGAAGGGGAGAGGAAGGGGAGGGTCCCGGTGGACTGGGTTTCCCTCTCATGGAGTCTGAGACGGGGATCTCGGCCGAGATCTCTTAAGGGGGGACGCAGGGCAGAGGGGGGTGAGTACTCGGAGCGGGGTTGTGGGGGGTGCAGTCTGGCCCCAGCCTGATGCCAGGGGGAGCTCTGGACTTTGGATGGCACCACGGAGCTGCTTTGCCTGGAGGGCGTAAGGGGGTCCGACTCTTACACCCTCATTTAATCACCAGCCGTTGGCTGTGGGCCAGTGCCGGCGTGCGGGGGAGGGGTAACGTCCCAGGCGTCTCTGGAAGTGGCGGCACCCACTGGCTCATCTCATTGGCCTCCGGCACTCCCGGCCGCTGGGGCTGGCTGCACCCACCTGCTAAAGGAGGTGTTGTCGAAGTGGGGACACCACGGCAGGGGCAAAGGTTTCTGGGGACAGGCGATTCAAATCAAGGCTGGGGGTTGGGGCTAAGGGAGGTGGGCGGGGGGGGATCGGACACCCCACTCCCCCAGCACTCCGCCTCATGCCCAGAAGAAAAGCCAAAGCCTTGACCACAGGGAGTCACCCTCTTTACTTCCCTGTTCATCTTCTACCGTCTCCCCCTCCCCCTCCCCCCACCCCCGCAGCCACGGGGCCTCCACAGACACTCTCACCTCAGGGCCTTTGCACATGCTGCTCCCGCTGCTCTTCCCCCACCAGCCCCGCAGAGCCTGCCCCTGCACCCCTCCAGCCCCAGCTCAGAGCTCACCTTTCCAAAAGGCCTTCTCTGACCACCCTTCCGCAACAGACCGAGAGATCGAGAGACTGAAGAATCAGACCAAGCACGAACCACAGGGACACTCTGGACCCTGATCCCTACAAACCAGCTCTAACAAGACCCCGGTGAGACCACCGGGGAAGAGCTGGACACAGATATTGGGGAGGAGATCGCCGCCAAGGGGCCACTTGTTCATTGTGACGAGGTGGGAATGGAATTGTGCTCACGTTACAAATGTTCCTCCTCGTCTGCTAGGGGCCCGCACTGACGCACCTTGCAGGTAAGACAACACGCCCCCCGGGTTCCCCAGCATGAGGGTCAGAGCCCTCTCTGCAGGTGTCAGGGTGTGTGCCATGCCCCGGGGGCTCTCACCCGGGCTGGGAGGGTGGAACAGCAGAGGCGTGACCCTGGTCCCCCTCCTCACGCCCCTGCCCTGTCTGGGCCAGCGCTGGGGTAAGGACGCCTCCTTCACCAGCCCGAGGCTGGACTCCAGGCCTCTGCGTCACCCTGGCTAACGGCCACAGTGCAGGGCTGGGTGGAGGGCAGGCGTCTGGAGGCTGGGCCGTCAGAGTCGGCCTGGTGAGGGGACAGGGGAAGCGTCGGCCCCTGGCACCCACAGGGGAGCAACGGAGCTCGCTTGGGGCCTCAGAACGGGCCCCGCTGGGGCGGAGAAGCCGGGCGTACCCCCTGCAGGTGTGCACACCTGGTGACCCGTACCCAGTGCTCCCCGCACAGCCCCGGGCCAGCACGGAGAAGCTGTGCTGCCAGGACCCTCCTGGCGGGCCCCCTGCTCGCCCACCGAGCAGTCCGAGAGGGCAGAGACAGAATGCTGAGGGCCCCGCGCCCTCACCGTCTCCCGTGCCCCCTCCCAGCGCCTGGCGTTCCTTGGGTGTCAACCAGGAAGGGCTGAGCTACGGATATGGGTGTGTGTTATCTGGATGGGGTTGATGGGCCCCTCCACTGCTTATCTCCAGCTCCCCGAGGTCAGGAGAGGAGCAAACAGCAGCTGACACATCTCCCAGGAGTGCAGCCGAGGGCGGAGGCCTGCCTGGGAGGCAGAACACCTGGAGGGCCATGAGCTCTGCCCCTCACCTGGAGGTGCGTGGGGTTGGGGAGACCGCTGCTGGCTGAGGCAATCCCGGAAGGCTTCAGGGAGGAGGCCGCCCTACACTGGGCCTTGAAGGATGTGTAAGAGTTGGGATCGGACGGGGCATGGCAGGCAGGGGACACAGCTTAAGCAAAGCAAAGCAGGGGTGAGAGCAGTAGGGGTAGGTACACAAGCCTCAGATGTACACATAGTAGGGCTCCGGTCCAGCTGGGTAACTGGGATTTATTTTTATTTTTTATTTTTTAAAGATTTTATTTATTTATTTTTAGAAAGGGAAGGAAGGGAGAGAGAGAGAAACATCAATGTGCAGTTGCTGGGGGTCATGGCCTGCAACCCAGGCATGTGCCCTGACTGGGAATCGAACCTGCGACACTTTGGTTCGCAGGCCGCGCTCAATCCACTGAGCTACGCCAGCCAGGGCGGTGACTGGGATTTAGAAGGTCAACGGCTCTGGGCCTCAGTTTCCTCACTGGCAAAAGTGAAGATGATAGTAGTGTCTACCACGTGGGTAATTGTGGGATTAAGGACGTGAGTGCTGCGGCCCACGGCACACAGTTAAAGGCTCTACCAATAAATACACGCTGGTTCCTCGCCCCCCGCCCCCTCGCCCCTCGTGGCTGGGGAGGCGCGCTCAGGGGTGGGAAGAGCTGACATTCCCTGCGAGACCGCACGCGCCGGGCCCACAGTGAGAGCCCACAGGCGGCCCACGCTGTGGGTCAGAACACCGAGGCGCCGGAGGAGACGCCGCCTGCTCGAGGTGGCCGGGCTGGGAAGGGGACACAGAGCTCAGGTTCGGCTCTGGCCAAGCCCGCCTCTGGGGCTGTCAGGGCCCCTCCTGCTGCAGGGAACTCACACGGCAGGGCTCCAAGGCAGCGGGGCTGGGCCTGGTGGCTGTGGGCGGGGCGCCCCTGGCCCGGGGTCTATGGTCAGATAGAGGGAGATGGAGACAAAGGCAGCGGGAGGAGCAGCAGCGGGGGTCCTGGCCACTCTCTGACCCTCTTCTGGAGGGAAAGGAAGGGGCACCTGGGGGAGGGCAGAGCCGGGGCCAAGGCAAGGAGGTGGGCAGTGGCAGGTGGGCTGCTTCCAGCACAGAGGTGCAGCCTGGGGCCCAGAGAGGGAGGGGCCCTGGGCCGAGTCACACAGCTTTCGTGAAGCACGGGGTCTGGCCTCGGGGGGCTGGAGGTGGATCCTGCCAGGGGCTATGGCGTGGGGTGGACCCCACATTCTCTGAGCCTTGTTTCCTGCAGGGGCTGTGAGGTGTTTGGGTAGAGGTCCCCTTGCCAAGACCTTGGGCCCCAGCCACTTCTGGGGCCTCAGCACCCCCAGCTGGAGGGAAGGGCCCCATGAGGGTTGGAGCGGAGGAAGGCCCCAGGGGCTGGGCGGCCATCCGTGCCCTGGTCGGGAGTCCCCATTGGAGGCGCTTTGCTGCCCCCTGGTGGTTCCACGGGACTCTAATCCTTCTGAGAACAGAGGGGCCTATTCCGGGACCAACGCCCACCCTCCTGGATGCACCCTCCACAGGTGCATCCAGACCCACCTGGAGGTCCTACCTCCTCCCCCAGTGTCTTGTCAACCCCCACACAAAGAAGGCCAAGGTCCAAGAAATAGAAAGTCATATTGAAAATCACAGGGTCTGGGCCTGACTGGGCCGCATTCCAGTTGCGTGACCCTGGGTGGGTTAGGTCACCTGCCCGCACCTGGGAAGGGACAGAGCAGCCCCTCCTCTTCCTGTCCCCCAGGGGAGGGCCGGATTCCCTTAGGGGCCTGAGGTTTGAGTCCTTGGCTTAGTTCTTCAAGCTGGAGAGAGTTGCTTCATTGCAGAGCCGGGCTCCAGGCTGCTGTGAGCTCAGGGGGTGGAAAGACTGGACTCAGCCCAGTTACCAACTCAACTCAGAAAGGGTTTATTGGTCGTCGTTGCAGGGGAGTGGGAGGGAGTGGGAGGGAGTTCAGGAGGGCTTCCTGCAGGAGGCGGCCAGCACAGTAGCACAAGGAAGCTTCCACGGTCATCGGCGAGCACAGAGGCCCCTCAGCCGGCTACAGGGGCATCTGTGAGCTCCCGGGGGATCCGTGGGGTGCGGCCGGCACTCCCAGCCCGGGAGGCCTCAGCTCCGGCCCAGCTGGGCTCTCAGGGCCTGCAGCTCTCGGCTGTCAATGCTGTTGCCTCCACACACAACGACCACGACGGAGGCCAGGGCGGGGCCCAGGCGGCCCTCTGCCTGGAGCCTCCCCAGGAGGCCGGAGTAGACGGCCGCTAAGGCCGCCCCGCAGGCGGGCTCCACCAGCATGCGCTCGTCGTCTGCCCGGAGCGGGGGCATGAGGGGGGTGGAGGAGAGGACAGGGGGCGGAAATCAGTCAGTGCTCAGCGGGCTCGGGGCCCCGCAGATCCGTGAGGCCAGCCGGCCGGCCCCACCTCAGTCTGTTTGTCTGACTCCCTCTCCATCCATCAATCTGACCGTCCCTCCCTCCACCCACCCACCTTTCATCTACCTATCCATCCATCTATTCCTCTATCCATCATCAGGCCGTCTATCTGTCCCTCTGTCAGTGCAGCCATCAGTCAGCACGTCCGTCCACCCGCCCTTTCATCCCTTATCCATCATCTGACTGTCTGTCCATTCATCAGTGTGTCCATCCATCAATGCGTCCATCCATCTATTCGTTTCTACGTCACTCATCAGTCCATCGCCCCATCAATCCACTCGCCCATTCATCTGCCCAGTGTCTACCTTTTCACTTTCCATTCATCCATTCATCCATTCATTCATCACACCTTTCCTGAGCACCCTCTCCCTGCGGGGCTTGTTCTAGGAAGGTCCCGGGGCCACAGCAGTGAGCGAGACACACCAGCCCCAGCCCTCACTGAGTTCACAGTCCAGCGATGGAGACAGATAAGAATCAGGCAGGTATGAGATTAGTGGGGTCGGTGCCCAGGGAGTTTCCAACCCAGGCGGGATGGGGGTGAGAGATCAAAGGAGGCTTCCTGGAGGAGGTGCCATGGTGGCTGAGTAGCCTTTAGTCATGTGAAACTGCAAGGGGGCAGGCCCGGGGGTGGGCAGCTGGAGAGAAGAAGAGCATGTACAAAAGTGTGGAGGCTACAGACAGCACAGCACGCCCCTTCCACCGCCTCAGCACACACACGCACCGCACCGTTACTGCACACCCAGCCCTGTGATCGGCGCTGGAGACGCAGACGAGAAAATATGCGCTCGCTGGGGGATGCGGGGACCTGGCAGGGACCTGGCGGGTTTCTGAGCCCGGGGGGTGGGGTGGGGGGGGGCCAGCGAGCACTCACCCAGGAACCGCTGCATGGCATCCACAGCCTCACGGTCCTCCACCACCTCCGAGAGGATCTTCGACTCCCGCGTGCAGGCCAGGGCCCGCGCCGCCACTGTCTTGGCACCCAGGCACTTGGCCACACTGCAAGGGGTGGGGGGACAGGGATGGGGTGCAGGGAGTACAGGGGCGCAGGAAAAGCTGACGAATCACATGTCCTCCTCACACAGACCCAGCCCTCGTCTCCTCTGGCCCAGCCCCCTCCCATCCTGCAACAGGCTGGGGTGCAGCGTTGCAAGAGTCTGGAGCAGCGTCTGGCAGACAGGGAGGGCTCGACACTGTCCCGTGACGGCTGATGAGGGCGCATCACAGCTGCTGACTCTACAGCCACGACTGTCCCACTTCTTGCCCAGACGCCAGAAAGCCGCACGTAGGAAAAGACTGTTTCAATTTCGTTCATGTGCGTGTGATAGCTAACGTGTACGGAGTGTTTACAAGGGGCTGGATGCATGGATTTTCTGGTTTAATGCCCACAGCCTCCCTTTGGGTTAGAAACTTATGAGCGCCACACCCCGCTGTCCTGCTCCATCATACCCTAAGTCCCAGCACCCGATGGGCAGCCAGCAACATGTGGGCAGTAAGGGTATGGGCAGAGGAATGCATAGTGTCCCCCCCCCAAAAAAAATCCATGTCCATCTAGAGCCTCAGAATGCGACCTTATTTGGAAATAGGGTCTTGGCAGACTGTGATCCGTTAAGACGGCGTCACACTGGATTAGAGCGACTGGTGTCTGTACAAGAAGAGTACAGACACGCCGAGAAACAGGCCGGGGCAGGGAGACAGAGGCAGGCGCTGTGGCTGCAAACCAGGGGATGACACGGGCTGCCAGCCACCCCCAGAAGCTGGAAAAGGCAGGGGCGGATCCCCGGGGCCTTCAGGGGACTCGGCCCTGCCTGGAACCCGATCCCAGGCCTCGAGCCGCCACCCCGGGAAGGAACAAACGCCTGCAGTTTTACGCCATGTGGGCAGTTCTGAGGAAGCCCTCGGCGACTCACACAGCCCCCCGGACAACAGGCGACAGGCAGCGGTGGTGGTGGTGGTAAAGAACAGGAGACGAGGTGGGGGTGCTGCGCCACTCTCTGTACGTGAATGAGTCTGAAAGAACTTTCCCGCAGGCTGCAAACCAAAGTGTTGCAGGTTCGATTCCCAGTCAGGGCACATGCCTGGGTTGCAGGCCACGGCCCCCAGCAACCGAACATTGATGTTTCTCTCTCTCTCTGTCTTTCTCCCTCCCTTCCCTCTCTAAAAAATAAATAAATAAAATCTTAAAAAAAAAAGAGAGAGAACTTTCCCTCAGTTCAGTTAAGATCAGTTACAAAGTTTAATGAGGACAAAGTTCCCTGATGATGTTGCCAAAAAAAAGGCAAAAAAAAAACCAAACACTCCCTACATTTATGTTCTAGAATATGAATAGAAAAATAGAGGTTAGCAAACGGTCTGAAGGCTATCTATAATCTCAACTTTTGTAAATATATAACTGATTCATTCGTCATGTCATAAATTTTGGTGAGCACTTACTATGTGCCAGGCACACTTTGCGTGTATGTAAATGGTGCATGGCCGGTGGGGGCAGGGGAGACGAACATGGGGAAAAATGCAACCCAATCTAAGCAACGTCCATCTTCGGTTGGGAGAAATGAGCGTGACATTTGTTTTTCTGCTGCTTATTGCTTGCCTACATTTCCCACTGCAACACCCTTACATTGCTGGTCTGTGCCGACACCCAGTGTGCCACTTCGTAACCATACAGACCAGTGAAAGCTTGTTTATTAAGTGGTGAAACTTCAAGGAATCAGATCCTTCTCCAACTTTGTCAGCACCGCCCTGGAATTCAGATCCACCCCGCCGTGGTCGGTGCCCACAACCACGGTGGCCACTGCCTCCTCCACTTGGGGCCGAGAGCCCCCAGCGCAGCTCCGCCCTCACCTTCCAGCCCCGCCCACATGAACGCCCGGCCTGTGCCTACCTGGTGATGCTCGGCAGCGTGACCAGCCTGCCCGCCTCCACGGCTGCGTTGAAAGAGTGTGCCCCTCGGGTCTCCACGGCGACAATGGGCACGTGCTGCCAGCCCACCTCCACCAGGCCCGCCGACACCCCGGCCAGGAGCCCCCCACCCCCCACCGCCAGCACCAGGGCCCCTGGGGGGGTCCCCAGGGCTACCTTCAGCTCCCGCACCAGGCTGGTGTGGCCTTCCCTGGGGGTGGGGGGAGGGGAGAGAGGAGCCAGGTGAGGGAGACCCTCAGCCCCAAAGGCTCACATTTACAAACCCCTCCCCCTCACCCCTCCCCACCCACAGCTGGAGGGAGAGGGGACTCGGCTTCTGTCACTAAATTTACTCATTCCCTTACCCTCCTCCTTGCCCCGCATCAAACTCCCAGAGCCAGCGTGTCACTAGGAACCTGCTCAACTCAAGTTCTGAGCCCGGGACCCAACGCCTCTGCCACTTAGTAGCTGTGTGATCTCAGGCAAGTTGTTTGACCCCTTGGTGCCTCAGTTTCCTCACCTGCAAAATGGGCATACATCACCTGCCTCTAGGGCTTCAGGGAGGACTCAATAGATTAAATGTGTGCCAAAGTACACATTCAATAAAGGGGGTATATTATTAGCATGTCCATTTTACACATGTGGAAACTGAGGCACAAGGCAGTGGGATGCTTTACAGGGTCACACAACTCACAAGGGACAGAAGCAGGGTCTGGACCCAAGGGTGCCTGGATCCTGTGCCCCTTCTACTCTCTGGGCCTCGGTTTCCCCTTTTGTTCAAAGGAAGGGCCTAGACTCAGGGAGAGTTTCTCAACTCTGTGCTGCCTGGGGGGAGGGGCGCCAGCCTTACCAGATCAGGGGGTGGTCAAACGGTGGGACGTTCACCCAGCCGTCCCTCTTGGCCAACTCCTGCGCCCTGAGGTTGGCCTCGTCCCAGACCTGCAGGGACACAGAGCCCAGAGGCCCTCTCAGGATCTGCTCCAGGGAACCCAAGGAGCTCCTGGGGCTGGAGCAGATGTGTCCAGCCATGCCCCCCGCCCTCACTCCTCACCCCTTCCTGGCTCCCCCGTTCACTACCATCCCCCCAGGGTGCCGGCTGCAGGGGAGCACCCCAGGCTCTTGCCACTTCCACTGCTGTCCCCACCACTTCCCTCTGCCCACCATCCCTCGCTCCCTTTTCTCCCCTGGAGTCTCCTTCAAGGCCCAAGCCAGGGGACCCTCCTCCTGGAGCCCTCCCTGGGCCCCCACCCCAAATCCGAGGCACGGCCCCGTCGGGGAAGGATGGGGTGGGCCATCACCCAGTTCTTCACCGCCACCCCCAGCGTTAGAATCACACATCCACGCCTTTTCCCGTGTGACTTTGCTGCTCTTCGCACTAGCGTGGGAGGAGTGTGTTTCCTCACGCCACGTGGACGCTGGTTCCAGGAACGTGACTCGCTTTGGTCACTGGCATGTGGCAGAAGAGACAAAGTCACAGTCGTCTCTTAAGCCTTAAGGGCAACTTAAATCCCCTGGTTTGCAGCCACCCCGCCCGCCTCTGTCTCCCCCCGGCCTGTTTCTCGGCGTGTCTGTATTCTTCTTATATAGACACCAGTTGCTTTTTTCCTCTCACTCCTCTCGCCATTCACCTTGAGAAGGTGGCCCCTGGTCTGGAAGGTGAGGGGCACGTGTGTGGACCGTAATCCCGCCTACAGCCTGACGCAGCTTCGCCCGGCCCACTCACAAACCCACGAGCAAGAGAGATCGTGTTTCTCATAAGCCACGGACATTGAGGGCTTTCGTTACGCAGCATTATCAAGCAGCAATGCTGACTGAAAGAGCATGCCTCCTCTGTTCCCCTGCAGTGTCCTCCGCTTCCCCGTCACAGCACGCATCTCGTTCTGTTACCGTCATCACCTGGTCACCCTGTGTCTCCTCAACGATACCTTGAGCTCCGTGGGAGTAGAGACCATGGCTCATCACCTCTGTTTCCCTAACTCTGTCTGACAGAGTGCAGGCACATAGTGTGTGCTGAGTGAACACCCGCTGGCAGTAAGGAAAGACAGAAGGAAGGAAGGAAGGGAAGAGAAGGGAAGGAGGGAGGAAAAAAGGAAGAAGGAAGGAAACTGTATATACTATTTGGAAACCAGCTTTTGGGTACTTTAATATGTCTTTGAATTTAAATTTTGGTGGTTTTAAAAAATTTGTTTTCTGGGGATGCATTTTTTTTTCTTTCCAGGAGGGTAGAAGGATTACATGTTTGTGTCTCCAGGTTTTTTTGTTGTTTGTTTGTTTGTTTGTTTGGGTTCTGGTAGCCAGGTGAACCTGTGATACCCTCATCAGCGGGCCTCTCTTTCCTATTGGGGTGCTCTCAGGATGGGAAGAGAAGCCATCATCTTTCTTTATACTTTTTGTTTCACCAAATGGCAAAAAAAAAAAAAAAAATGGCGAGGTGGACAGTGCGAGGTGTTAGTGAGGTGGCAGGGAGACGGGTGTGCTCCTGGGAATTCCCTCCCTCCCCCCGGCTCATGCAGGGGGGTCTTCTCCGGATGGGGGCAGGCAAGTGGAGAGGTCCTGGCCCTCAGTACGCCTCACCCCTCACTCCCACCCCCAGCTCAGCCGTCCTAAAGAGAGACAGGGTCCCAGGCATAGTTCATGCAAAGGGAAAGGAGACAGTCTCTTACGGGGGAGGGGGAGCGAAGGCGGCCCCTCCTGCTGGCTTCCCCTTCCTGCAGCCCTTACCTTTCCAGCCAGCTGGACCTCGGCCCCCTCCCCCTGCAGCCTCCTCACCACCTGCGGGGAGGTGCTCTCGGGCAGCACAATGGTGGCAGGGATGCCCAGCTTCCGAGCGCAGTAAGCGGCCGAGATGCCCGCGTTGCCCCCTGTGGAGGCAGCAAAAGGGGGCGCAGTGGGTAGTGTTGCATTAGCCCGTTGACAGTCCTGTCCCCCTCCTGCTCCACGTCCCTTTGCGAATCACCCTGTGGGCCCCAGAGGAGGACACAGGGTCCAGATTGAGCCAATCAGAGGCCTCAGTCACCCCTGGCCCATGATTGGTTCAGGGATGAGTATAGGACCCAGTCTGTGGATTGAAGAGAGCCTTCAGGAAGGGGCACCCCCTTTTCACTGGGGTTGGTGGGAGGGCAGGAAAGGAAGCAAGCCTGAAATCCTGCTGGCCAACTTGCTACCATGCGGCCTGCATGAGAATAAAGCTAGTATACAGGAAAGAAAAGCTGAGAGCAAGGAAAGGGACAGAGGTGAGCTCCTGGATCCAGCTGTGCCTGAAAGCCATCTATCCAATGGAATTTTCCAGTCTCCGAGGCTATAGCTTACACCTGTATGAACTGGGTCTCTGTCACTCCTGCTGCGGGTCCTGAATCATGGGAACAGGACTGGGAGAGGACAAACAAAACGGCCATCTGACCATGACCTTGATGAGGCTGCACCTTGAAGAAGAGGCCAAGCCCTGCACACCTATAGCCGCTCGGGCCAGCTCCCCCTCCCCCACGCCCAGCCCTGAGGACCCTGGTGGAGCGGAAAGGGGTGGGCTCACCTGAGGAGCACACCAGGTGTCTGCATCCCTTCTTGGCCACCTGGGAGGAGAAGCAATGGGGTTGGGGACTGACCCAGGCAGGCGTCACGGAGTCCAGTGTGGGGTGGAGTTAGAGCCTTGCCATCCCCTTACAGCTCCCCTCGTCCCTCACCTGCCCACAGCTCTCTCCTGCCCCCGGTACAGCCTCGCTTCTCCGCTCCTGCCCTCGGGCCCCTGCCAGCCTCTGCTCCTCTCCCGACCCTTGTCCTGCCAGCACCCCTCCTCCCCTGCCAGCACCCCTCACCTCCTGGCAGAAATGCCCGATGCCCCGGATCTTGAAGGAGCCAGTCGGCTGCACGTTCTCACACTTGAGGAAGACCGGCACACCCGCCACCTGGGACAGTGCCCAGCTCTCCAGCAGAGGTGTGACCGTGTGGAAGGGCTCACTCTTAGCACGCTCTGCCGGAGAGCTCTCCATTCCAGCGACCGCCAAGCGGGCCTGCACCAAGACACGGGTGTCGTGGGCCGGCAGCTCCAGGCCAGAATCCCCTTGACCAGGACTCGGGGGAGGGGGCACTGGAGGAGGCCCTCGGCTTGGCTCCCTTAGCCCCCCATCTGGGTGCCAACCTATGAGACTCCAGGCAAGTATCTGCTCCTCTCTGGGCCTCAGTTTCCCCATCTGGACAAGGAGGTTTGAACTAGAGGTCCTTGCATTCTGTGACTGTGGCTGCCCACGGTGCTGGGGATGCAAAACAGGCCCAATGTGAAGTGATGAGTGAATGAAAATGGGAGAATTCATTCACTCATGGTTCACCCATAAAAAAGAAACCCACTCAGCCCTGTCTGGCATAGCTCAGTGGATTGAGCGAGGGCTGCGAACCAAAGTGTCGCAGGTTCGATTCCCAGTCAGGGCACATGCCTGGGTTACAGGCCACGACCCCCAGCAACTGCACATTGATGTTTTTCTCTCTCTCTCTCTTTCTCCCTCCCTTCCCTCTCTAAAAAATAAATAAATAAAATCTTAAAAAAAAAGTAAAGAGCTCTGTTTACTCTGGCAAGATTTATTTTATTGTACTTTTAAAATTTGTGTCGATTGAGTGCGGGCTGGGCACCAAAGTGTTGCAGGTTCAATTCCCAGTCAGGGCAGATGCATGGGTTGCAGGCCATGACCCCCAGCAACCGCACATTGATGTTTCTCTCTCTATATATCTATATCTCCCTTCCCTCTCTATAAATTAAAAAAAAGATTTTAAAAATTTATGTTGAGATGTAATTGACATGTAACATCATGTTAGTTTCAAGTGTATGGCATACTGATTCAGTATTTGTAGATGTTGCAAAATGACCACCACAGTCAGTCTAGTTCATATCTGGCACCCTACATAGTAGATACGGATTGTTTCTGGGTGGTGAGAACTTTTAAGGCCTGACTCTCTCAGCAACGGGAAAGTCGACAGCACAGTGTCACTAACTACAGCTGCCACTCTGTGCGTTACATCCCCAGGGCTGATTCATCGTCTAACTGAAAGTGTATACCTTTCGACCACAAAGCACTCTTAAAAAAAAAAAAAAAAAAAAAGGAAGCCACGTGATTTTTCACAACAGTCTACACTTTCTCCCAAACCCCACTGAATTTTAACTGAAAGTAGACTCATTTTATTTTATGTAAATTATACTTCCGTGATGCTGATTTTTAAAATGGAATCACACATAAAATATTATCAATCTCGTAATATCGAATATCTGTTCCAATGTCCCGTTGTCTCATTAACTGTGCTTTCTGGTGGGTTTCGCGGCTGGTGGTGGTTTGGGCTCTTTAACAGTTCGACTCCGGCTGCGTCTGGGACCTGGGCGTTGTGGCTGGTCGAGAGGCCTTTTCACTCATTTTTGATCTGCAGGTTCTCAAAGAGGGAACTCTGCGAGGAAGGGCAAGAAGAAAGCCGAGGGAAAGGCGTTCCTGTGCGGGGACAGCAGACAGGACCACCCTGATCTAGAAATGAACTTGAGTGTTGCGGGTGCGGAGAGAGGACTGGGCGCGGGCAGGGCCGCGGGGCGGGGGCGGGGGGGGGGGTGTTCCAGTCCAAAGGGCGGACTTGGGGTGTGTTTCTACTTCTGCTTGCAGCGGGGAGTTTTAAGCCAAGGCACGGGCGAATAAGCAGTGAATGAACCCAGGGGTCAGGGCAAGGCTGAAGAGACGGAGGAAACGACAGGGAGGAAAAATAGAAGGATTTTAAAAAGATTTTCGTTATTTTTAGACAGAAGGGAAAGGAAGGGAGAGAGGGAAAGATCGTCCAGTTGCCTCTCGCACGCCCCCTGCTGGTGACCTGGCCCGCAACCCAGGCATGTGCCGTGACTGGGAATCCAAATGGTGACCCTTTGGTTTGAAGGCCAGCGTTCAATCCACTGAGCCACACCAGTTAGGGCAGGATTTTTTTTTTTTTAAGGGCCAAAGTCAGCCTCATTTTCCCACCCTGGGGCAGAAAAGCAGTGGGCTGCCCCCTGCAGTTCCACCATTTGCCACTAGGAGGCATACTGCAACCTCCCCCGCCCACCACAAACCCAAGCAGCTTGTCCTCCACGGAAGAGTTCTGGGTCTACCTTCCGTGAATTAGACCTGATGGCTTTTGCTGGGATGGTCCTGGGACTCCCTAGGCGGGCCAAGCCTGAGCCATCTCCACCCAGCTCCACCTAGGGCGCTGCTCGAGCTGAGCACGGCATCAGAGAAGAGGGGTGGGGGGTTCCCCACACCCAGCATCCCCTGGCCCAGGCCCCACCTCAGCTCCAGAGCCCCAGAACACCCGCCAAGGGGCCAAGCAGAGACCAATGTTAGGGACCAGCTGTGACTTCCTGGCTGTGCGACCCAGACAAGTGTCTCAACCTCTCTGTGCCTGTTTCCCCGCCTGCAAAAGATGAATAGTAACAGTCCCTGATGCACAGGCTATGGTGCACATTAATGTAATTATTATAACTATCTTTTGCTGAGTCCCTGTTATGTGCCGGACGAGGAACGGGGGACAACACGGGGAACAAAACCGACATCTGCTCTTGGAGCCGACTGACTTGTATTCTGGTGGGGAGACCAGCCCTCAGCAAATAACTGCACAGACAAACTGCTAAGAGGGAAACGTGGCATGTAGGGAGTCGTGACAAGAAGAACGAGGGGACCTACTGTGGGTAGGGGGGTCAGGAAGGACCTCTTGGAGGAGGTGACCTTGACACCTGACACTGAAAAGTGAGAATGAAGCAGCCACATGATGAATGGGGAGCAGAGCGTGTGCACCCCAGGACCGCGGTGATGGTGGAGGGAGGACACCGACCGAGGCATCAGCTCCCTGCCTGGCGCCTGGACCAATGGCCAGGGACGGCGTGGGGCTTCCTGGGAGCCAGGCATCCTCTAGGGGGACCAGCCCAGAGAACGCCAACAGCCTTATCAAGCCCAGATGCCCGTGACACCCGGGACCAACCCCAGGCCGAGGCACACGAGGCTCTCACCGCGGCTGTCGGCCGCTGGGGCTGACAGGGGAGCCCTGGGCCCTGTCTGCGCCGGAGCAACGCAGGGTGAAGCCCCCGCCTTGGGTTTAGGTCCCAGCAAGCGTGACCTTGACAGAGGCACTTTTCTGCCCTGGGCCTTGCCTGTTGCAACCATAGATTGGGTGAAGACCAACGATCTTTTCCACCTCCTGTCCCTTAGGTTTGTCCCTAGAGACCACCTGGGTGACTCTCCACAGCCAGATCCCTGCTGCAGGGGGTGGGGAACCTCGGCCACACCCCCCCCCCCCCCACCTGGCAGAATGCCTAGCCCTGCCCCTCTGGCAAGCAAAACCAGTTCCCTTTCTTTCTGCAAAGCAGGCTGTGCCCACGGCACCCTGAGTTGAATCAATATTCCTGGGAGGGCCCAGGCCACTGTCACCCTCTCTCACCTTCTGCCCACTCAGCTGGGACAGGGCCCCAAAGCCGTTCAGACGGCACTACCTCCACACCCACCCTAACCCCTGACCCTGTTTGGGCCCCAGGCCCCCTTACCTTCCTGTCCAAGCGTCCCCGGACCAACTTGGCCACCTGCCGCCTACCAGTCTAACTGGGTACCAGCTCTGCCCAGCTTCTGGCAGCCTCCTGGGGCCTTGGCCCCGCCTCCCATGTTAAAGAGACAGCGCCAGCCAGAGAGCGAAAGAGGATGAGCTCGACGCTCGATGCCCCCACTGTGTGCTGTCCACGACACACGCATTACCTGGTCCCATTTGACAGACAAAGAAGCATAGGCTCAGAGAGGGACACTCACTTGGCTGAGGCCACCCAGCCAGTGAGGAACGGCCTTTATCTCCCACCCTGGACCACCTCTTTCACCTCTGTGTCTCACCGGAGACACAGACATCTCCAAGCAACTGCTTGGCCTGAGACGAAAGCACAAAGAAACAATTCTTTTCTGTCGTGTGAGAAAGGCGTATTTTTCTGAAGTGCTTCTTTTTTTTTAAGATTTTATTTATTTATTTTTAGAGAGGGAAGGGAGGGAGAAAGAGAGAGAGAGAGAGAAACATCAATGTGTGGTTGCTGGGGGCCGTGGCCTACAACCCAGGCATGTACCCTGGCTGGGAATCGAACCTGCGACACTTTGGTTTGCAGCCCGCACTCAATCCACTGAGCTACGCCAGCCAGGGCCTGAAGTACTTCTTCACCTCTCATATTTCATACCCAACGCAGGAACCCCACAATTATTTCCCTTTCAAATGAATGACTCTGGCCATCGATTTGTTCATTCCACAAATATTTACTGGACACCTACTAGTTGTCACGTCCCGGGATCTTTAGCCTCGAACAAAACAAGATGTTCCCTGCCCTCTCGGAGGCCCCAGGGCCCCCTGAAAAGTAGTTACAATCAGTGCCACCAGGTATTGGCAAAGGCCGTGGTTGCCCAGGTAGCTCACTTGGCTCCAGATGGCTGGGAAGGCTTCCCGGAGGAGGAGCTCAGCCCTGAGCTCAGCCAGGAATCAGGAACATGGAGTGCAAAGGTCTGCAGTGGACAAACACGGTGTGTTCCAAGAATGGAGAGGTGTCCCGTGGGGCTGGGACAGAGAAGGCGGGGGTGGGGCCGCAGGCGGGTGAGGGGCTGGACAGGCGGGCCGGGACAGGCGGCCCCAGGGATGGCTGTGCCAGTCCAGAGCCTGGACCTTGCCCAGGGGCACTAGGGAGCCATAGAAGGTTGTGGGCCAGGGGGTGGTGTAATCGCATTCCCATCTTGTCTCTTTTGCTGTCTCCCTGGGCGAACCTCAGCTGGGCACATCCATCTGGGCCTCAGTTTCCCTCCATGTCAAATGGGAGGTGAGGCTCAGGAAAGACTGGCAGCCCAGGTATTCTGTGCCCTCCTTGGACCTTGGGTGACCCCCTCAGGTTTGATGATTAACTCCCGGCCACTCGGGGTCAAGTGGAGCTGGTGGGCCGTGAACCCCAAAGAAGACGCTGGCAGCTTCATTCCCATCCACACGTTAAACACGCACCATCACTGGGTGTTCTGCCCTGACCTGAGCACCGGGAACAGAGGTGGTGAAACTCAGTTCATGCCCTCAGGTGGGTCCCGGCCTGGAGAGAAGAGGAAGACACCCAATCGAGTGACAATACTAACACCCCTCCAAGGAGGACAGAGAGCAGAAGGTCCCCATAGGACAGCTGAGGGCAGGGCGGAATCAGGGAGGGCTTCCTGGAGGAGGAGGAGGACTTAGCACACAGCCTATTTCATGGATATTATTGTTGAGGGAAAAGTTAGGCAGGTATGAGAGCTTAAACATAGAGTCTGTTTAAAAAACAAGACGAGCCCTGGCTGGCGTAGCTCAGTGGATTGAGTGCAGGCTGCAAACCAGAGCATCGCAGGTTCGATTCCCAGTCAGGGTACATGCCTGGGTTGCAGGCCACGGCCCCCAGCAACCGCACATTGATGTTTCTCTCTCTCTCTCTTTCTCCCTCCCTTCCCTCTCTAAAAATAAATAAATAAAATCTTTTTTAAAAGTTTAAAAAAATAAAAAATAAGATGAAACACCTCGTGTAGCAGCAGTGGTAGTTTCTGGCATGAGGAGGCAGTATGGTTGGAACACATCGACACCAGCGCTGCCGCTCCCTGGCCGTGTGACCTTGGGTGACTCTAAACCATCTCGAACAAGGGCTTCTCGCTGCTGCTGCTATTGTTGTTATTGTTGCTGTTACAGAGGACGGGAGACGACACTGTGACGGAAACGGGGGGGGGTCCGAAGTCTGGAAACACGACGTCACTGTGCCACGGCATGTTTACAGCACCGGGGGAGGTGTGCGTGAGCATGAACTCCACGGCGTGGAATCAGACTTGTCTCGGGAAGGTCAAGGCACTTTCTCGGTGTCCCGCAGCGGCGGCAGAGCCAGGGTCACACCCAGAGGGGCCCGGCGCCAGAGCTCCTGACTGCAAAGAGGATGGTGTGGGGAGAGCCAGGGTGACTGCATCAGAGGAGGCTGGACAGACGGGCCAGGCCACTGACCTGTCCCCTCCCGGGCCATCTTCGTCAGCCAGCCGCTGTCCCTGACACCTCAGGCTGCCACACACCCTCCCTGGCCAGTCCCCGGGGTTGTTTATTAAGCTCGATTTCACCATTCTCCCCGCCCCCACCCCCACATGGCTGTCTTGTTTGCTGGGCGAGGGAAGTGCAGGGAAGGGGGGATAGCCCTGGGCCCTCCCGACGTGCAGGTTTCGCTCGGGACCCAGGCCGTACATCTTCCCAGCCGCGAGGCTCCGCTCCGTTAAACAGATGAGAGAACTGGGCTCAGGCGGTCATGCAAGCAGCCGTGCCAGTGAGGGGCCCAGCTGGGATTTGAACCCGGGTCTCCAGACACCCAGTACCTCCTCCTAGGTCACTTCTCAGACCTCTGCCAAGATGATACTCGTGCTAGAGCAGAGAGGGTCTCAAACTAAGGGGCCACATTTCTTTTGTTTTTTTTTAAGATTTTATTTATTTGTGTTTTAGAGAGAGGGGAAGGAAGGGAGAAAGAGAGGGAAAGAAATGAGGATATGAGAGAGAAACATCAATCGGTTGACTCTCACATGCGCCCCGACTGCAGACCAAACTTGAAACCCAGGCGTGTGCCCTGACCGGGAATTGAACCGGCGACTCTTCACTTTGCAGGAAAACACCCAAGTCACTGAGCCACCCTGGTCAGGGCTACGGGGCCACACTTCTGCTGGCTGGAGCCGATTCGCTTTGTCCTCTGTAGAGGGACACGGCTCTCCATTTGCCATTGTCCCCACCTCTTCCCATTGCATTTCCAACGCCCGACAGACCCCCGCTGGTCCTGCAGAAATTTGCGTGTGAGACCCTTGAACAGAGGAACTTTCCCTCTCTCCTCTTTCCCTTGAAAAGAAAAGGGGTCAGGCGTCAAGGGAGAAGCTGAGGCACAGAAAGGTTAAGCAACTTGCCCCAGGTTGCCCAGCAAGTAAGCCATGGGGCCGATTGTCGCAGGAACCTACGTCCAACCTGGACGCTCTTGTCCTCGGAGCCTTACAAACCCATCGTCGTGGCATCGGAGCCGAAAGAGCCCTCAGGGGCCCTAGAATGCACTCTTGTTGTGGGTGGGGAAACTGAGGCCCACAGAAGAAAAGGAGACAGTTTAACATCTGGCCTCAAGGCCAAGGAAACATCTGGCCCGTGTGAACCGGGCTTTCAGAATTGAGCCATTCATTTATTCATTCAACAAACATCGCCCCACACTACCCAGATCTAGGCCCCTCGAGAGGAGAGAAGCAGGCAAGGAAGACGCGCTCCTGGCCCTCACGGGGCTCACAGTGCACACGCCCGGCAGAGGGTGCGGTAAAGCAGTACGGACGCAGCCATAGAAAAATGCAAAATTGAGCAGCGATCAAATGCCACGTTTTAGGTTGGCAACAGTTTTTTTTTTAAAGATTTTATTTATTTATTTTTAGAGAGGGAAGGGAGGGAGAGAGAGAGAGAGAGAAACATCAATGTGCGGTTGCTGGGGGTTATGGCCTGCAACCCAGGCATGTGCCCTGGCTGGGAGTAGAACCTGCGACACTTTGGTTCGCATCCCGCGCTCAATCCACTGAGCTACGCCAGCCAGGGCGGCAACAGTTTTTAAAAAGCATAAAAGCACTAACCGCCACGGCTGGTGAGTACGAAGCAAAATAGGCGTCTCGTATGTTGCTGGTGCAACTGGGTATTGCCATTTTCATCTCCTTTCAGGACATGAATCTGTCACTATCTATTACAATTTGGTAAATGCCTATTCCTTTAACCTAGAAATCTTAATTTGGAGAATTTATTCTCAAAAAAAAAAAAAACAAGGGCCAGAGGGTAAGAGCAGGGGTGTGAACGTGTTTATCAGACTACTGCGTGGAACCACAGAAACAAACAAACAAACAAACAAACAGAACCGCTGGAAGCCGAGAGGCCCCTGGAGGGGAATACGGCTGAGTGATCACAGTGTGCCCTCCCTGTGCACTTCTGCAGCATCCCCAAGAAGCAGATCTAAACCTATTGCCCAAAGCAGTGTTCACGGCGCATTCTGAGTGAGGAGAGAGGAAAAATACGTACAGTGTGCGGTGAGTTTTACTGACAGATGACGAGGGGCAGAAGTGGCTGACATACAGGCTGTGCTGCTGAGACGTTACCCCAGGGTGATGGCAGGCGGGGGGCAGGGGGCAGCTAGGAGACGGTGGGATGAGGGAGGAGAGGGCCGAGGGGACAGGGCGCCGTGGTGAGAAGGCTGCGCAATCTGTGCTCTTCAGTACGGTAGCCCCTCCCCCCACCCCACCCGGGCTACTGAGCCCTGAGACTGAGGGATTGAACTGTACATTTTATTTAATTTTTATCAATTTAAAGAGCCACAGGTGGCCGGTGGCTATGTGTTAGGCTGGCAGAGAGAGTCTGTCTAGGAGATCTTGGGGTCCCCACGCGAGACCCGCCAGGGGAGGGAAGGCGTCAGCAGATCTCAGGCTTCGTGTCGGGATTCCCCACTCAGTGCAGACAGGGAGACGGTTCCCAATCAGGGACAGTGAATGCCCAGGATAAACAGTAGGTCCGTGCAGGCGGACGCAACCGTCAAAAAGCCCACACCCAGAAAGGAAGGGGAACTGAGCGGTGGGGACGCCTGACGGACCCTCTGTGGGCCAGGCGAGTGAGGTCAGCGTCAGCAGCGGTGAGTCGTGTTGGTGGTGGACATGGACTGGGCGTGACGTGACGTGTGGACAGTGGCATTTCATGGCCACGGTCTTCTCCCCAATGCCTATAACCCCAGGGGGCTCATGAGAAGAAATATAAAACCCACAACCAATGTGGTTCAAGACGGTCAAGGGCATTGACAACAAGGGAAGTCGGAGGCACTGTTGCACCCAGGTCAAGGTCATTGATAAACAAGGACAGTCTGAGGCACTGTCACAGCCAGGAGGAACCCAAGGAGACGTGACGACGAAATGAAACACAGTGTCCTGGGTGGCATCCCAGGACAGAAAAAGGGCATTTGTTAAAAACTAAAGAAATCCGAATAAAGCGTGGACTTCGGTGAATAATAATGTATTAACATCGGTTCGATAACGGTGAACAACGTGTCATACTCATGGACTCCTTAAGAAGAAGAGACCCTTCTGCACCATCTATGTGTGCGGTTTCAGAGTCCGTTTCTGTCCGTCTATAACCATCCTAAAGTTAAAAGGCTTTTGACGTCCCTACACCCAAACGTGAAAAGTAGTGGGAAATAAAAATACTTCTTATATGTCTTTGCTCTGCAGAAAGGTTCTCCTCAGAGAGTGCTTAAACAAGGAGGCTTTTTTATGCTCATTAAAACAGAACTTAGTTGACCAAAGTCCTATTTTTTAAAAAAATGGAGAGAGAAACAGGCCCACGTCTTGGATAGAGGTGTCGAGAAGCTAGCTGATGACAGAAAAAGCTAGAAAAGAAGTAGTCTGTTGCAGGAACAAGTGTAAAGGACACATGGACAATAACAAGGGGGTGTGGGAACGGGAGGGAGGTGGGGAGGGCTGGGGGGGTGGGCTGGGGTGCGGGTAAAAGGCAGAAAACTGTATCTGAACAACAATTAAAATAAAATAAAATAAAATAAAGTAAAATAAATAAAGTGAAATAGTCTGCAACTATTAGATAAGGAAGGAGTAATGAGCGAGACCCATCCTGGGCCATTGGTAACAGTTTTCCCCTTTGCCCTAGTCGGTGGCCGGCGTAATCAGAGAGAAAATGCACAGGTGAGGCCCAGATGGAGCAAGAACGCTTTGAGAATTAACTTGTCACTCCCTCCCCCGAGGAGAAGAGAGATAGAGACAGAGATGGGAAGGCAGAGAGACAGAGAGACGGAGAGACGGAGAGACAGAGGCACGGAGAGACAGAGAGACAGAGAGACGGAGAGGAGGGGAAGGACAGAGGGAGGGAGGGCGAGTCCTGACTGACAGCGCTTGCGGGTCTCCGGGAGGTCGGCGACCCCAGGGCAGACAGGTCCAGGCTACCAAAGGTGCAGCACACGGCTCCTAAACTCCCTGCCCACGTCACAGTCGGTAGGGGTCCACCCCCGGGCTCCACTGCTGGGACCAGGAGGGCTTCCTATGAGCACAGCCGGGAATGCTCCTTGCCTCAGGGAATGGAGGGGACAGCAGAGTAAGAGAAAGAGTGTGTGGCAGTGGCCAAAACTCCGGGGCGGTTGCCACGGGCCCGACTACAGGACCAGGACTCACGCGACTGGGAATGAAGAAAGCCTCCCGGCCAAGTGGGGGCAGCGGGGGCAGCTGGGGCGGGGGACAAACAAGGGAGGACCAGACCGTACCCCAACCCTGTCTGCGGTATCTCCACCCCTGCATGCCCCTGCCCCCCCCCGGAGAGAAGAGGAAAACCCTCCTTGCCTCCAATTAATTAGCCGCTTAAGCCCCCGCTGGTGTGGCTCAGTGGGTTGCGTGCAGGCCTATCAACCGAAAAGTTGCTGTTTCAACTCTCCAGCCAGAGCCCATGCCCGGGTTGCAGGCCAGGTCCCTGGCTTGGGGCCCGGGACGGGGAGCCAACTGCCATTCTATTCTCTCTCTTTCACATCGATGTGTCTCTCCCTCTCTTTCTTCTTCTCTTCCCCTCTCTCTGAACATAAATATTTTTTTTAAATTATCTGCTTGAAATAAAAATTAAGCCAAGCCAGGGGAAAAGCCAAGGAGTCTTCAGGCGTGGCACGCTGAGTCTGTGATCCGGGATTAGTTCCTGCTGCAAACAGCGCGACTTTCCCCGTGGACTCTGGACAAAGTCCCTCAGGGCTGTCTGGCCCTCGCCAACTCTACCCACCGAATGCGGGCTGATTGGTGGGTGATGATAACCCCCAGGGGGAGACCCAGCGCGGCCTGGGGTCCTGACCTTGGCCGTGACCAGCTTTAGCCATGAAGGCCCACCCAGAGACGGTGGGCCACACCCGGTGAAGCCGGAGGCATCGCTGCAGAGCGCACCGTTAGGTGGCTTCCACGAGGCCCCGACGGAGGGGAGGGTGGGGTGAAGCCGGGTGGGTGAAAACGGGGAGGGCCCGCTGCCGGGTTCTACGGCGAGGGCCGCAAACGGGGAATGCACTGAGTCCGAAACTACAGAAGCCTGATTCGCCTGTATTGATTTCACCAAGAAAAAAAAAATCGACTCATTTTTCTGAAGGGAGATCGAATAGCAGTTGAACATAGAGCAACAGCTTTTTATACACTCTTTCCTTTTTAAAGATTTTACTCATGTACTTTTAGAGAGGAAAGGAGGGAGAAAGAGACAGGGGGAAACGTCAATGCGTGGTTGCCTCTCACACGCCCCCTACTGGGGACCTGGCCTGCAACCCAGGCATGTACCCTGGCTGGGAATTGAACCTGCAACCTCTCAGTTTGCAGGCCGGTGCTCAATCCACTGAGCCACACCAGCCAGGCAGCAACAGTCTTTTAGATAGAGTACTTTTGCCCACATCGGGTTAAGTCCTGGCCAATCTCAGTGCTACTGACATTTGGGGCCAGATAATTCTTTGTTGTGAGGGGCTGTCCTGTGCATGATAGGGTGTGGAACGGGTGGAGGAGAGAGAGGGGGACTCAGCGGGGACAGGGTGAGTGCGGACCTGCCCTGGGGCTGCTCATGGCCCCCCGGGAGAGACTCCCAGCAGGGCCAAGCTGCAGAATCCCAAAGAGGCTCCAGCCCAGACTTGCTGGGGGATGGGGTGGGGGAGGGGGCAACATAAGTAAGGAACCCGGTCTGGAGGGAGGACTCAGGAAAAGGGGGCCAGACAGGGTGGGGAAATCATGGATAATAATAATAATAAGGCTACCCCAGCTGGTGTGGGTCCGTGGATTGAGCACCGGCCTGCAAACCAAAAGGTCGCTGTTTCAATTCCCAGTCAGGGCACACACCTGGGTTGCAGGCCAGGTCAGGTCCCCAGTAGGGGGCGTGCAAGAGGCAACCACACATTGATGTTTGTCTCTCTTTCTCCCTCCCTTCCCCTCTGTCTTTGAATAAATAAATAAATAATAGTAATAATAATAAGGCTAAAGATAATCACGAATAGCAGCTCCTCTTCCTTGAGCCCTGACTCGGCACCGGTCAGCCATTATGTCTAAGTCTCGGGATCCCCAGTAGCTACCAAGGCCCCCATTTCTCCGGGCAGGAAACTGAAGCTAAGGGAACATAGGTGATGACCCTGAGGTCATAGAGCTGGCTGTCAGTTTTTCGGCCCAGGTGTGATGGACTCAGGAGCTGGAGACCTTAACGAACCAGGAGTCCAGGGATGGCTTCGCCAGCCAGAAGGGCAAACAGAGGCGAGAGCTGTCCGTTCCTCCCCAGGCTGTGAAAACAACCGTCAGAATCCCCACCTCCCGCAGCCAAGGACGCTCTGACCGGGCTGTCCCCAGGGACACCTCCCGGGAGGGTGTGATGTAACAGAGCTATCGCCACTTGCCATCTGGAAGCAGACACATCTCTGGTGTCACAGCTCCAGGCATGAACCGATACCCCCGAGGCTGGCCCAGTGACAGCAGCCAGCCTTCCCCCGAGCCCCCCCAGCAGGTGACTGGTCAGAACGTCCCCGTCCCGTGGAGACCCCACCTGGCTTTGCTCCATCTCCTCCCCAGGGTGGCCTTGAGTGGGGCCCTCCGCCCCGTTAGGGTCTCAGGTTCCTAGCCGTGTGAGGGAATGCAGAACCGCTCATGTACGTAATTTTTATACTTAAAAATGGAGATACGCCCAGGCGGCCAATATTTATTAGTGGATGAGTAGATAGATAAAATATATTCTGTCCCGACAACGGAATACTATGCACCCGTAAAAGGGGACGCAGCGCCGACATGTTACGACGTGGATGAACCTCGAAAATACGATGCCAGGTGAGAGGAGCCAGACACCAAATGTCAAACACTGTCCGATTCCGAGTATAGACAGTGTCCAGGAGGGGTGGGTTCACAGGCACAGAAAGAAGGTAGGTGGCTGTCTGGGGCTGGGGTGGGGGGAGACTCTTAGTGGGTATGAGTTTCTCTTCAGGGTGACGGAAATGTCCTCAGACGGATCCTCTGTAAATGGGTGAGTTGTACGCTGGGCAAACTGTGTCTCAATAAAGCCGTTACTTTACAGAGGAAATGCCCAGCCCTGACCGGTGTGGCTCAGTGGGTTGGACAACGTCCCGCAAACCAAAAGGCTGCAAGATCGATGCCCAGTCGGGGCGCATGCCTGGGTTGCAGGCCCGGCCCCCGTTGGGGGCGTGTGAGAAGCAACTGACCCACGTTTCTCTCTCACGTGGATGTTTCCTTCCCTCTCTTTCCTTCTCCCTTCCTCTCTCTCTAAAGAATAAATAAAATCTTTGAAAAAAATTTTTAAAAAGGATATGCCCAAATAGGATGTCAATAACAGCAATATATATTTTGTCTTTTTCCCTCTTTTGGGATCTTTTATGATGGATTTTCTTAATTTGTTTTTTTTCCATTCACAACAGCGACAAGCCCTTGCTTGGACAAGTGGGACAACGTAGACAGGGCTACGGGGGGGTGACGGAAACGGAAACAGATTCTTTTGTTGGCAGCCCTGGCGGCCCTGCCCTCCAACCAGGGCTGCCCTCACCAACCGACTGCATGGGGGCGCCCTCCTGTCACACCCCTGCATCTGAGACCCCTGCGGGGACCCCTCCCGGGCCCCTGCCCCGACCCCACCTCAGCCCTCTCGCCCAGAACCCCCGAGTGAGCCTTCCTCCCCTGACACCTGGGTGACAATTCTACTCTGCCTCTCAGCCTGTTCCTTCCTCTGTGACGTGGGGCTCACAGCGCCCACTCACCTCATTGTCTGAGGACTAAGCGACACCCCACGTGGGAAACACTTGGTATGAGAGCAGGCCTTAACAGACTCGGGGCAGCGTGAGCGCCAGCTGTATACACTCAGGGCCACGCAGGGAGGCTGTGCCCACACGTGAGCCACGCGACACCCGCACCGCTTCAGCTCCGCACCCGGTGTGCCCACCGAGGAGAGGGCTTGGGCGAGCCGGTGCAAGGGCAGTGGGCCGGCAAGAGCCTTGTCCCACCGAGAGGGACGGCTGTGCAGGCCGGCCAGACAAGGGAGCTTTGTTGAGGGGCCAGGGCTGCGTGTGTGCAAGCGCGTGTGTGCCAGCCTGTGCACGCCCAGGCCCCTGTGCACACCCAGGCCCCTGCGTGCAGCCAGGGACAGGCAGGGGGCTCGGCGTGTGGCAGGGAGTGAGTCCGGGGGCGAGACCCTGCAGTTCCGTGATGACAAAGATGATGACGATGATGATGATGACGATGATGGTGACGACGAAGATACAATGGCTGCCAACACTTAGAGACCACTGTGTTCTGGGCCCCTTACGTACATAACTCGTACATTATCATGTCATCTGTCCCTAGGAGAGCGGCACCATTATTGTCCCCATTTTACAGATGAGCAAAAGGAGGCTCCAGGAGGCAAAGGGACTGCCCAGGGCCCACAGCTAGCGAACGGCAGTCAGGATGTGAGCTCTGGTCTGCCTGGTCTTACCCATAATGCCTTCCACCACTTTATAGCGAAAAAGTCCCAAAAGCATGGCAGCGGAAGGCGATCCAGAACAGGTTCGGATTGCTGGGAGTCAGTCCGCTGGGTTCCGATGCCAGCTCTGCCCCCTGACTGCGTCTCAGCCTCCCTCTCTGTGAGACAGGGATAAAGATAGTGCCTGTTTCTCCCAGGGATTATTTCTCGGGCGCCTACTATGTGCCAAGCACCTGCTAGGGACTTCAAGGGTATTATCTCACACCATCCTCCTGCAGCCTCCAGCAGTCCCTGGGAAGTGGGTGTTTTCCTCTTTGCAAACGAAGACGCTGAGGATGGGGAGGGGAGGGGCAGGAGGGGAGCAGAGAGGGGCGGGGGAGAGACTGGAGGACACTACAGGCCCCCACTTCCCCTCCGGGCAGCCCCAGGCCTCGGGCCAGGGGGCGTGTCCTGGCGGGGGTGTGGCCGGCCCTGAGGCCCTATTGGCTGCCCAGACGTGACCCCGGGAATAAAGCCTGGGGCCTGGTAGCCCTGAGACAACCCAGAAGACTGTCTACCTGTCCACTTTCCCTCCATCTGTCCGGGGACTGTCCACCCGTCCGTCCATCTAGACCGTCTCCAACTCGTCCCTCGCTCTCTTGGTCCAGACAGACACCCAGCTCCCCGGCCTGCTCCCTCCCTTCTCCTGGCAATGCCTTCCCGAGAGCCCCTGCATGTGAAGACCCCAGTCCGCGACAGCATGGCCCTGTCCAAAGTGGCCGGCACCAGCGTCTACCTCAAGATGGACAGTGCCCAGCCCTCGGGCTCCTTCAAGATCCGGGGCATCGGACACCTCTGCCAGACGGTACAGGAGAGCTCCAGGCGAGGGTGGCACGTCCTCTTTCCTCGACAGGGCAGGACCAGTGTCCTGTGAACCCTGGGCGTCCCAGGCCAGGCCCCGCTGACTCCCCGAGGTGGCCGAGCACCCACCATTAGCGCTTCCGCTGCATAAGGGGTGCGCGCCATGCGGGTCCCCTGCGGGCTGACCCCAGAGCTGCCTGCTGCCGGCCTCTCCATTGCCCGTCCCTGGACCAGGCTCTTTGGGCAGGAAAGGCGGCATCTGACAGGCGAGGACAGTGCAAGGTCCACGCGAAGGAAGGAAGGAGGGTCTGGCTAGAGTCATGGGGAGGTGTTCCCGGTGGGAAGGAAGAGCCCAGGGCCTGACCTCCTCCCCCCTCGTCTCCACAGTGGGCTGAGCACGGCTGCAAACATTTCGTCTGTTCCTCAGGTAAGTGGCCTGCCTGTCTTCACCTGTCCTGTGCTGTGTGTCCCGGGGCCAAGCGCCCCACCCCTCTGGGCCCCCGGTTTCCCTAGCCATGAGCTGTTGCAAACATTTGCAGCAGGCCCAATTTGGAATTCCAGGGGGAGGCCTGAGGTCACCCAGGGGCATTCAGAGGCCGGAGGTTGGGCCCCCAGGCCCTCCCGCGCTGACAGACTGTCTACCTCCTTCCCCCGGCAGCGGGCAATGCGGGCATGGCGGCCGCCTATGCCGCCAGGAAGCTGGGCGTCCCTGCCACCATCGTCGTGCCCAGCACCACCCCCGCCCTCACCATCGAGCGGCTCAAGGGCGAGGGCGCCACGGTCAAGGTGGTGGGCGAGGTGAGTGCCGACCCGGGGCCCGGAGGGCAGCTGGCGGCAGAGGGGCGTCTCCCGGCCCCTCACCCGCTCCCGCCCCCCCTGTGGCCTTGCAGATGCTGGACGAGGCCTTCGAGCTGGCCAAGGCCCTGGCGAAGAACAACCCAGGCTGGGTCTTCATCCCTCCCTTCGACGACCCCCTCATCTGGTACGTGGGGCCCAGGGCCGCCTGGTGCGGGCGGGCAGCACCCACCTCCCCCACCGCCGGCGGACGCCTGTCCCAAGGCGCCCCATCGCGCTACTACACACAGCAGCGGCACACGTGTGGGTGCACACGCCATCACACGGAAGCACACGCGCCCCTGCTCCAACGCCCGTTCTCCACGACCGTGAGCCAGCATGTGCGCTCAGGGACACGGTTGTCTGCCATTGGCTGCTCCCCGAAGCGGATCCCCAGAGGAGGGTTTCGGGGAAAGCGGTTTGCTTGGGAGGTGATTCCTTAGAGGAGTGGGGAGGGGAGATGAGGAAGGAAAGAAGCTGTGTGTTTCCCGGGACCAGGAACCGGGCCCCTCGTGGGCAGGCGACTGCTGTGGGCAGCTGGGGCTTCATTTCACGGGGGTCCCTGGGAGCCAGCGCGGAGCACAGACCAGGGCTACCCACCGGCAGGGGTGTTTAGGCACCAACACCCCTAATGCTTAACTCCCACGGCCACTGGGTGAGGGGTGTTCTCGAGGCCAGAGGAAGCCTTCAGCTGGGAATGAGATGCTGGCAGCTGGAAAGCAGGGTGGAGTCAGGCAGGAGGGGACCAGTGGAAGGGCCCCTGTCTCGTGTCTCCAGGGAGCCCAGCCCTGACCTGCCCCCTCCGCCACCCTGCAGGGAAGGCCACACGTCCATCGTGAAGGAGCTGAAGGAGACGCTCGGTGCAAAGCCGGGGGCCATCGCGCTGTCCGTGGGGGGCGGCGGCCTGCTGTGCGGAGTGGTCCAGGGGCTGCAGGAGGTGGGCTGGGGGGACGTGCCCGTCATCGCCCTGGAGACCACGGGAGCCCACAGCTTCCACGCTGCCACCTCTGCGGGCAAGCTCGTCTCTCTGTCCCGGATCACCAGGTGAGCGGCGGGGGGGGGCGGGGGGGGGGGGCTCCACGCAGGGTTCAGCAAGCCGTGGGGACTCCCCCTCGGGGCTGGCTGCCAGGCAGATCCGGATAACCCATTGTACAGCTGAGGGGACTGAGGCTCGGTTCACTGGCCCAGAATCACAGAGCCAGGGAGTGGTCCCGCAGGGGACGGAGCCCAAGTCTGGGTGACTCTGCACCATGAACGTCACACTTCCTCGAATGCCAATCACGTATCGAGCTTCTGTGCAGCAGGGTCTCGCACTTTTCATTCATCTGCCCACCGTTTACTGAGCCCTGATGCGGGGTGGCCACCGGCTGGTCCTGGAGACAGAGGTGGATCCACACAGCTCCTGCCGCCGAGGAGTTCACACCCTAGCCCCAAGTCTTTGGCATGCGGTGTTTAACCAGCATTAGTTTTGGCTGCTTTATACAGGAATCCAAAAAAGCAGCAACTTAAAATTGAATTTTATCTCCTCTCTTATTAAAAACAAAATCTAGAGGTACACCATCCAGGGGCAGCTCCATGAAGCCAGGGGCCCAGGCTCCTCCCTGAGTTTGTTCTCCATCATCCTTACTATGTAGTCTCGGGGGCCAACATGGCTGCGTAAGTGCCAGCTATCACACCCACATTCCATCTGGCAGGGAGGAGGAAGCAGGGCCAAAGCTATGCCCCCTCCCTTTAAAGACACAGTACTTCCACTTACCACTCATTGGCCAGAACGTAGTCACATGGCCACACCTGCTGCCAGCCCCTGGGACTTTTCATTGGTTTAGGGCTGCACAAGGAATGCTCATCCCCATGCCCACGACCCCAGTTCCTCCTCCTCTCCCACTCACACCCGAATTTCTCTCTCTCCCTCCCCACCCTGGCCCCCATCTCCGTCCCCTCTCCTACCTGTTCCCCCTACTCCTGTTTCCCACGCCCCGCCCCAGTGTTGCCAAGGCCCTGTGTGTGAAGACTGTGGCGGCTCAGGCCCTGAAGCTGTCTCAGGAACACCCCATTTTCTCAGAAGTTATCTCGGACCAGGAGGCTGTGGCCGCCATTGAGAAGTTTGTGGGTATGTGTCCAGTCCTTGCAAGACCCTACCCTCTGGCTCAGGAGCTGAGGGGCTGTCCTGGCCACGTGGTACACCCAAGGCTCCCACCGCTGCAAGTTTAAGGTCTGACTCCCACCCATTCCTGGTAACTTCCCATGGAAGATACAAAGCAGCAGTAAAAATAGAAAGGGCAAAGGCACAAATGAAGAAGTAAGCCTGATCACCATGACAACAGAAAACAACTATTTTAAAATATTGGTTCTGAGCTTCCTGGCAGCCAGGGTGAAACAGGAAAGTCTAGGCCTCAGCGATGGATTCAGAAGTGGGTCTGTAACTAGGTTGGACATTTTCTGAGTTCAGCCTAGGACAAAGATGGCATACACATCCACACACTGTAGCATTTAGGCTGCCACTGAATCCTCCTGCACCAGCGTCAGTTTGGCCCATCGACCTTGCCACTCTCGCTCGGCTGTTGCCTCAGAATTCTTCTCCACCCACTGCTCAGGCCCCTGCAGTCACTTTATCAGTGTTAGCACTCATGACGGAGCCTGCCCTGGCTCAGGGCTGGGAAGGTCCACCCAGGATCATGATGGGAGGAGCTGAGTCTGTGGCCAAGGCCAAGGGCCTGACAGCAGATGGGCTTTGAATCCCCAAGAATCCCCACGCTGCACCCTGCGCGCCCGGGGCCCTGCCCTCACCGCCCCCTCCACCCCTCCCCCCGCAGATGACGAGAAGATCCTGGTGGAGCCCGCCTGCGGGGCAGCCCTGGCGGCGGTCTACAGCCGCGTGGTTCAGAAGCTGCAAGGAGAGGGGAAGCTCCGCAGCCCCCTGTCCTCCCTCGTGGTCATCGTCTGCGGGGGCAGCAACATCAGCCTGGCCCAGCTGCAGGCCCTCAAGACACAGCTGGGCATGAAGGACGAGCCGCCGAAATGAGAGTGCTCCCCTGCGCGCCTCCCTCCGCCGCCTGGGGGCCCCTGGAGGTGCTGGGGTTCCCCCCCCAAGTGCCACGCTGTACACACTGTTCTCGTGTCTGGCTGGGGGCCTGCGGCCGAGTCGGTCAGCGCCTCCTTGCGCCCCCAAGGCCACTGTGTGGAGGGGCCGGCGCTCCGAGGTGGAGGCGGGAGTCGGCAGCCAGTGGGGCTGCGGACTGAACCCCTGCTATTGGCGTGACTGCCCTGTGACGGTCCCCAGCCACCCCTGCCGGGGTGACAATCGCCCACGTGTAACATGTCAGGCTCCCAGAGCAAGGCGGGTGGGAGGGACCAAGATCACAGCACCAGGCCACCCCTCGGATGGAGGTGTCCCTGCCCCGGCCTTTCAACCTGGGAAGATGGGCGAGGCCACCGTCCAGGGCTGAGGGGCCTTCTTGTCTCAAAGCCCACCCTCACTCGTTTTTCTAATGTGCAAACATTTTCGTTGGAAAAGGAAAATATGTATTTATGAAGCAAAGATCCCTCGAGTTTTTCCATCATCGCTGTCTTCCTCCCTCCCCTCACCCGTCATGCCTGCTCCAGCCCCCCTCTCAGCAGTGAGCACCCCCAACCTCCACCCCCACCCCCAGAACCCCTGGGGCCCCACACGGAACTCAAGACCCCCACCCGCGCTGAGCTTGCGTGTCAGGGGGCAGGAAGTTGGGGAGGGAAGTGGCACTGGACGGGGGGCTCGGGGACGAGGGCTGCCCCCAGGGAAGGCAGATTTTTTCACAGAACCACTGGGAGCTGAGTAGTGAGCCCCCCATCCCTGGGGGTGTGTAAACCCAACACTGGACAATCATCTCGGGAACGGGGAAGGGGTGGATGTGAAGTCAGGGTCAGGCGGACCCTCTGGAAACACGAAGCCCTCTCCTCCAAGGTGTTCTGAGGGCAGCATATAACACAGAGGAGTCTGGGAGAGGACCCCCTCTCTCACCACCACCCACAGCAGCCACTGGGCACTTCACTAGATGCCGAGTTCAAAGTGAAGCCTGAGACCAGTTTGACCTCTCAGGGCACCCCACGATGAGCCAGGCTCGCAGAGCCCCTCACCCCAAGAAAGGGCAGAAGCTGTGAGGTTTTAGCGGGGGAGCGGAACACCACCCCAAGCCACAGGGCCACCAGCCTGCCTACTGATCTCCACATGCACCGTGGACTCCCAGGGGATGGGACATCAAGGACAGGCTGGCAGGGACACGAAGGAAACCATCAGCCCTGCGTGCGGCTCCAGAACTGTTCCGGGGAGAGGGGAACCGCAGCGGCACCCAGTCCGGGAAGACCTGCTCCGGGCAGGGCGGCTTCCAGCTCCTGCCATCCCACCCGGAGCGGGCACGGACCCCCCACGAGATGAGGCAGACACCTCCGCCCACGAGCAGAGGGGCCGAGGCACTGTGGGCTGGGGCTGAGGGGCGGGCTGGACCCTTGTCCGTTGGGCCGGGCAGAAGTCCCCGGTGCAGGCCGGCCGCTGCTCTGCTGCAGCGGAGGGCTACGGCAAAGTCCCGGGGCACAGGCCCTGAAAGCGGCTGCCTTCCTGGCAGCCTCCGCCCTGCTGTGGCTGGGTCAGTGGGAGCCCCCCTGGGAGACCGTCTGCAGGCGCCCACAGTCTTCAGAATCACCCCGGCTGCCCGACTGCCCCCACCTCCCAGGAAGCAGAAGGGGCCCGAATGGTTCTGGGGAATGGACCAGAGTCGCCACTTCTGCAGCACGGCCCTGGGGGACCCCCCCTCCAGGCTCCCCACCTGGCTCTGCTCCCTGCAGACCACCCACCCACACCCACGTGCCTGCTGTGCTCCTCTCGGGCTGACAACCTCTCCTACGTAAACTTCCTAAGAGCAGGGACGTGTCACAGACCTTTGGTCACAAAGTCTCCACGGGCCTCACCACAGGGCCCGGTCCGCACTAAGTGACCGGTGACACCCACTGGTCCTCGCAGGCCGAGTGTGCGAGGTCCCGCGTAGCTGCGTCACAGCCGCCACTGCGCACAACCTCACCGCGCCATGCTCCCCCGTCCGGCGAGTGTTGCTCGCACCATCACCCCATTTTACAGAGGAGGAGACCGGGGCTGAGGGGGGCTGGCTTCCGTTGCTGGTAGGAGATGGCGACAGGATGCGAACCCAGGTCTCTGACCCAGGGCTCCATGCTGTCTCCAGTGGGCACAAGGGGCGAGCCTTGTCTTCAGCGCAGGCTTTCGGGTATGAACAGACCGGGGGGTGGGGCTCTGTTTTGCGTTGATCTGTGCCCCGCAGTAGGACTTGGGAAGGCCTTGTGGTTAACAGGGTCCTGGGACAGCACCCAGAACAAAGTGGGAGCTCCATAAGCATATGGAAACATGGCTGGATGGGTGGATGGACAGGTGGACGGACAGAAGGAAGGGCAGGAAGACACATGGGAGGACGGTGCAGACCCCAGTCTTGCAAGGAGAAAAGGCACGGCCCCAGCTTCCCCCACTGCCCCAGGAAGACGCACAGCACAGAGGCCATGGCCTCGGCCTCTCCCGTTTAATGATGTCACGGCCTTCAACTTGGTGCCCCCAGCAGGGGAACTGAAGGCGCTGGCTGCCTGAAGCCGGGGGCGAGCCCAGGCAGGGGCGGGGCGTGAGGCTGGGACTGGGGCGGACCTGCCTCCTGTCTGCCCCGGGGCCAGCCAGCGAGGACACTCAGGCCCCTCCAGCCACAGGTCGCCAGAACCTTTGGTTTTTGTTTGTTTTCCAGTTTCTGTCCTTGAGAAAGCTGTCCAGAGGGGTGACAGGGGGCCGCTTCCTAAAGGGGCGGAGGAGCTGGGGCCGGAGGAGGAGACGCCAACCACAGGTAACGCCCAGGGCTCGGGGCTGCAACCCCACCAGTTCCAGAGCCACCGGCAACAGGCCCAGAACATGTCCCTCCAGCACCACTGGGGGCCCTGACCCTGATCCCTCAGGGGGGCGGCCTAAGGATGGGGCCCCAGGGTGGGAAGCAGAGGGAGACAGACACAGCACTTGGGGGGAGAGGGAGTCAGTTCTGGGCCCCCTGGTCCCTGTGCCCCACCCAGGGGTGCCCGGATGACAGTGAGACCCAGGTCTCAGCTCTGCGCACAGCAGGGGGCAAAGGCCACGGAGGGACGAGCAGGAGGTCAAGGCGGCGCGGCCCTGCCGCGGTCAGCAGGGGCGGAAGGCAGCCGGGCAGGGACCGCGCCTCAGTCCCACCGGACCTCGACGGGCGAGAACTTCCAGAGGTCGGGCTGGCCCATGTGCAGCAGGCCGCTGAAGGGCGAGGTGCTCCACTGGAACGGGGGTACCTGGTCCCACGTGGGGCCGCTGGCTGCCACGAGGCACAAGCCCTTGGCCAGGGCCCTGCTGGTCACCTGGGGGCGGAGCGGAGCGCCCAGCGTCAGCGCGGGCTGGGCTCCGCGCCGACCCGACCCCGGGGACCCTGGGGGGCCCCTGGCGCCCACCCACAGCCCAATTCCACCCCCACTGCTGCCCTGCCCTTGGCCTGGACCCCAGCCGTCCCGCCAGGCCCTCCCAGCCTCGGGGATGGCCCGCCCACAGCCCCGGGTGGGGTTGGCCCCCCCCGGGGGCCCCCCCAGCACCTTGACATCGATGCCGCCGTGGGAGCGCTGCTGCAGAGCCTGGAAGGGGTAGGAGCCGTTGGCCGGGTTGAGGTCGGAGCGGGCGGAGACGGCGTTCTCCCCGTTGGGCTGGGGGTTGCAGGCTTTGCACAGAGACAGGGGGTCGTGCAGGAAGTCGTTGTACCTGGGTGCGGGAAGGGAGGGGCTGTCCGTGGTGCTGGGAGGGGAGGCCAGGGAGGGGCCCAACTCCACCTGACACGGCCACCTGCCTCCAGTGAGCCCGAGTCCCCCCAGCACTGGGCTCCGCCGCCCCTCCCCACATCACCCCATCACCACTCCGACCTCCGACCTCCACTCAGGCACCCCGTGCACCGGATGCCCCTGGGCTCCTCCCCAGTCAGGCTGGAGACCCCCACCTTGTCCCCTTGGTAGCATTTCTGGGGGCTCAGGTGGCCCTCGTTACACACCGGCGTCCGCGTGAGTGCCTGAGGCTTCCCACGTCTCCGCGGGGCAGGGGGACCCCCGGGGACCTCGGGGGACACACCGGGTGCTTGTGTGTCCAGTACCAAGCACAGCGCCCAGCACGGGGCGGCCACTCCACAGCAGCTCGGTGTCCCCACCTGTCCCAGGACTCACGCTGGGCGGGGCCATCGCACACCCACCGTCACCCTGCCGGTCCCCGGGCTGGTGGTGAGGTTTAAATGGGTGGCAGCGCAGACCCCAGAGCGCTCGCTGCCCCCCACGCACCTCATCAGCCGGACCATGGAGGCCATGTCGTGCACCAGCGACTGGTTCCGCTGGAAGATCTGGGCCCGGGGGCTTCTGTCGTAGGAGAACCAGTCCCCGTACTCAGCCACCAGAGCCTGCAGCCCGCTGGCGTTGAACACGGTCTCGAAGGACCTGCCGGGGATGAGGACGGTCACTCACGACTCCCACTGGCCTCACTGGCCGTGGCCAGGGAGGCGGAGGGGCAGTCACACCAGAAGACTAGCATTAACAATTGTCGGGAGAGCAATAAAAATGTCTTCTGTTAGTGCTGGGGGGTGGCTCGGTGGGGTGGCCAAGCTGGGGCTCTGGGGGTCCGAGAGACACGGCTTCAGACCCTGGCTGTATCACTGACCAGTTGTGGGACCTTGGGAAGGTTAGGCACCCTCTCGGGCCTCAGTGTCACCGTCTGTGAAATGGGAACAGGAGCCGTGGCTGGCCCGTTGCAAGCACCAAATGACATAACCCAGGTAAAGCACGGTGAGTGGCAGGAGGGGTGGGAGGAGCGGCCCAGTTAGAGCAGAGCCAGCCGGGCAGCCACGGCAGGGTCGGCGCCTGAGACGGGCCACCCCATCGCCCTGCAGACTGGGAAGTCACGTGAATGCTGACCTAGGCCCCACAGCTGTACCACAGAACTGCCAGGGCCCTTCCCGCCCAGAAGCGGGTTGGGCGGGAATCACGTGGGGCAGCCCCTCCCTCTCTGGCACGGGGAGCTGAGTGCCGGGTGGGGCAGGGAGGAACACCTACGGGATGTTGTAGCTGGCCCAGTAGGTCTTCCGGTAGAGCTCCGAGGTCTTGTCGGCCACCACCACCATGCCCCTGGGACCGAGAGAAGCAGGGTGGGAGTGGTGAGAAGAGGGGCTCTCGGGGGCCCTGCCCTGCTCAAGGACCCCCCTGGCCGCTCGCTGCCTGGAGGTCAGTCATGCCCTGAACCTTGAGCCCCAGTCAGGGCTGCCCCCCCTTCCAACCTCACCTTCCTAAGGTTTCCCTTCCCATGCCTCCCGGCCTTTGCCTCCGCGGTTCCCTCCGCCTGGAGCGCCCGGCCCCCCTCGCCCAGGGGACTCACGGGATCTGCTCCAGGATGGTGAGCACCCTGCTCCCAGGGCTGGGCCCCCCGGGGACGAACGCTTTGTAGTCCACGATCATCCACTGGTTGTTGTACCTGCCGGGCCCAAGCAGGGAGGACTGAGCGGACCCCAGGGCCATGGCCCCGGCCTCCCCCTGCCCCCAGCGCCCCACATAGCCAGGGATCACAGGGCGTGGGCGGCCTGGGGGTGACTGGCCATCTGACTGTCCCTCTGGAGCCGCAGCCTCTGGAGGACTGCAGACCAGGTGTGCTCCAGCTCCTCTCTCAGCACACCGCCTGCTCCAGAGGACTCTATGGCTCCCCAGTGCCTGCTGCAGCAAAGGTCACTTCTGCCCCACATCCCGCGACCCTCGCTCTCCGGTTCCGGTGTCTCTGGTTCACAGGGCCCTGCTCCACCCACATGCGGCTCCTCGGACGGCCCTCCCCACTGTCCCCAGAGCTCTCGGGTCCCAAAGTCTCTTCCTGCCCTCCTGCTGGGGGCCTTCCCTGGGTGGGGAAGGCTGCAAGAGAGAGGCAAATGCTTTCCCTCCCCCAGCCTCAGTTTCCCCGTGTATCAACCAGGGGAGGCGGCTCTAATGAGAGTCCCCCACAGGGCTCTGCAGGGGGGTGCGGGGCAGTGGCTCTGGTGCCGCAGGAGGCCCCCCAGGGTCTGAGTGTTGGGGGGAGGCTGGTCCATTTCTTGGGTGGGGAGGCCACGGTGCCCGAAGACCACTCACGTGCCACTGTTGAACCTCCTGAAGACGTCCGCCCAGGTGTCCCCGTCCACGGCCAGGCGGTTGGCCACGATGTTGCGCACCCACTCCATCACAGAGCCCCCGGGCGTCACGTACTTCCACAGCGCCGGGTTCCGGTTGCCGATGGTGGTCTCCAGTGTCACCTGTGGGGGAGCCGCGGGGACGCTGCCTGAAGGGCCAGCTGACTTACACCCGGGCATGCTGCCACCAAGGGGCGGTGCTGCGTCGGCCGTAGCTCGCGGGTTGACTGGCAGCTTTAAAACCTCGCCTTCTGGTTCAGGGGCGCGTGCTCCCCGGTTCCCTGGATGAGCGCTTGGGGGGTCCACGCTCCCGGACCCGGCTCTGCCCTGGGGAAGAGCCCCCGAAAGGGCCCAGGGCACCGCGCCTATGCACTCACCGCCCCCAAGTCGGCCCACCCTTTCCCCAAAGAGACGGCGGCCCTCTCCTACCCCTTCCCTGCAGTTTTGCAGGGAACATTGGGTGGCCGGACGCTGCTGGCCCAGCGGACTACCATGATCTCCACGAGCTCACAGCCTCCCGGGGGGAAAAACACAGCACGGTCACTAGTGCCCCTTCCGGCTGCGAGGGAAACGGAGGGCCGGGCCGAGGAGGCTGAGAGACTCGCCAAAGGTCACGGCTGGTGAGAGGATGCGCCAAGATCAAGATCCGATCCCCGAACTTCCGGCTCCTAAATCGCTGCTTGTCCCCCACTACAGCAGGCTACTGGCGTGCTTCTCCCTGTCTCACTCAACGCGGGAAAACAGCTAAACGCAGGCAGCAGCCCTCAACGGGCTGTTTCAGAGAGGATCCCGGCACCTCGAGTGGAGCAGCCACGCCCGGGCAGGGCGAGCTCGGTGCCCCCCATCTTCCCGAGGGCCCTCAGCTTCCCCAGCCACCAGCCCAGTGAGACCTGCTCAGCCCCAGAGCCCCGGGGGCAGGGCGGGGCGGGGCGATGTTTCTCCCTCCTACCGCAGAGGAGCTCCTCCTCCGCGGCCGCAGGTGAGCGGGTGGGCGGAGGCGCTCAGGGAGTCTGCAGACGTGCCCGGGAAAACACGGCATTTTAACTTGCGCTAACGTCAAACGGCAGTTCTGCATCTCCTTCACCGTTAACGCGGGCGACACTCCACGGGCCTCGGCAGCACCCAGCAGAGACCGTCGCCATCAGAAGCCGCGGTCTCCCACCCTGTGACGGGTGCGTGCAGGTCGGAACGGCAGTGAGCAGGGCAGGCAGCACCTGCCGCCCCGGCGGGTGGCTTTACGTGCCAGTAAAGCAGCGCAGGTGTGTCGAGTTCTCGTAAACAACGTTTTGGCAAACGTGTTTCAGTATCCTGGGCCTCCTCTCCGATCCACGCACTGTGGTTCACACACTTAAAAACGTGCTTTCGGGGCGGGGCTCGTAGGTCCCCCACACAGCCAGAGGGGTCTGTGCACACAACCAGGTGAGAACCCGGGTGGCAGGTAAATGTCCCACCTGGACACCCCCCAGGTAACTGGAGTCAACCATTTCGGCTGTTCCTCCCCTACTGTCCCCACCCGGGACGGCGGCAAGGGGGTCCCCCCCCACACCCCGACCTGCTGCCTGGCCCTCTCACGCCTTTCAACGTAAGGCGCCCCACCCCACGCTCCCCTCAGACACTAGCAGAGAAGAACTCCCTGCCCCCACCTGGGAATCGGCTGAGCCTTCTGCTGGAGGGTTGTTAAAAGCCACGTTCCCCTCCTCCACAGTGTTGCCCTGGCGACCGCGGGGCCCGCTGCCTGGGCAAGGGGTGCCAGGGACAGATTTCTAAATGAGTTTGGACCCGGGCCAGAAAAACCAATAAAAACAACACATTGCAAACAACATTTATTCAGAAAACCTGGCCAGGTTAGAGGGGCTATGTGGGGGGGCAAGAGAGAAGGCCGTATTTCACAGCAAGGCCGTGGCGGGGGGGCAGCTTCCCCTAAATACTTAAGAACAAAACGAGGTCACTGAGGTCAAGGATGTTTCATAAGGACCTCAAGACGGGCAGTTTCTGAGGAGCTGTGTTACAAGGCAGAGTCCCAGGCTGGCCACAGGTCCTGGAGGCCCGGCTGGGGCCTGAGAACCTTCATTCAAGAAGCCCCACCCCATGTGTGGTATTGGATGGGTACTAGATTTACTGGGTGATCACTTTGTAAGGTATATAAACATCTAATCACTGCGTTGTACGCCTGAAACTAATGTAACGGTGTATGTCAACTGTAACTAGTCTTTTTAAAAAACAAGCCCCACCCAGCGGTCCGAGTAGCATCACAGGAAAATGTGTCTCGGACCAGGGGTGGCGGGCGGTGGGGGCCGCGCCCACGGGCCCGCCAGGGCTGCGGGGTGAGGAGCGGCCGGGGGAGAAGGGTGCGGTGGGAGAAGGGTGCCGTGGGAGGGGGACTCACCAGCCCGCTGCCCAGGACGTAGAAGTCGTCGCAGGAGAAGATGGTGCCGGGGTAGGACGAGAACGCCAGCGCGTTGCCAGGAGCCAGGGGAGAGTCCTCTGTAGGGGGACAGCATGCGGGCGGTGGGGGTGCTGCTCAGACAAGCCCGCGTGGGGGCCCCGCACCCCCACCCATCGAGACTCGGGAGGCCCCGGGCGGGGAGCAGCCGGCCTAGGAGGGGATCCCCACACCTTCCTCTCTGCTGTTCAGCAAACCAGGCGTTTGATGTGGGTGTGTGAAGCCAGTAGCAAAATACATATATATTATATATATATATAGTTTGTTTACTGGTGCTTCTATTGGCTTTGCTTTTTTCTTTATTACAAAGACCCATTGTAAAAAATACAATTCAGAGGGCAGTACCCGGAAATCTGAGAGCATGAGCTTTGTTTGGGGAGGAATCCTTGCCCCCAGCTTCATGGAGACATAACTGACAAAAATCGTCACTATTTAAGATAGTCAAGGTGATGGCTTGATCCCCTGTGAAATGATGCCTATAATCAGCTAACTGACACGTCCATCACCTCACTCGGCTCCCTCCTGGTGCGCACGGCGGGGACAGGCAAGACCTGCTCTCTGGGCGGATGTCAAGTACACGACACAGTTCTGCGAACCAGCCACCACACTGTTCCTTGGGTCCCCAGAACTTAACGCGTCTTCTCACCAGCCAGTGTCTCCCTTGCCCCCCACCCGGCCCCTGGCGACCACCGAACTACTCCCTGCTCCTGGGACCCCGACTTGTTTAGATCCTATGTGCATGCAGGTGGCACCTGCAGTATTTGTGGGTTCGTGTCTGGCTTCTTTCATTTACCACCATGCCCTCGAGGTCCAGCCACGTGGTTGCAAATGGCAGGATTTCCTTGTTTTTTAAGGCTACATAATACGCCTGTGTGTGTGTGTGCACACGCGTGTGCCTCAGAGTTCCTTTATCCGCTCACCCACCACCGGACACTTAGGTTGTTTCCGTATCTGAGCTACGGTGAATGGGGCTGCAACGAACAGGGGAGAGCAGGTATCACTCAGGTCCTGGTTTCCTTCCTTTGGGATAAACACCCGGAAGTGGGGGTGCTGGGTCACATATCGGCACGGGCCTCGGAGGGAGGAGACCCGGGTAGAATCTTGGCCTTAGTTTATTGATTCTTCAGCCCACGGCAAGTTCCTAACCCTTTCTGAGCCTCAGTCCCCTTACCTGGGGCGGAGGGAACCTTCCTGGGCGAGAGAAATGTTCTCTGTCATTACCAAACAGCTGTTACAAGATTGTACATGTTTGTCCAAATTCATCAAATTATCCACTCTAAAATGTGTGTGTAAACTATCCATCAATACAAGTAATCCAAAAAATATAATCGAACTTAATCTGAAATGTCATTTATCACCCACTAAAATGGCAAAAAATTCAAATGAACCATAACACCCAGTGCTGGCAAACCTGCGGCGAAAGTCGACACCCTCAGAGACAGACTGGCCCATCCTGTCCTGGAGGCAATTTGGTTGTATTTACCCAGAGACCACAGCTTTAACTGTGCCCATCTTTTAACCTGGCCTTTCCACAAGGAAACATCTCTGGCAGGGGAAGGGGGCTCATGCTCGCTGCAGCATTGTTCCAAACAGCAAGGCCCTGGAAATGGAAATGGCCCCCATCCTCAACTGGGGACACGTTAAGTTGAACACGCAGCTGTTAAAATGTGTCTCCTTACCTGTGAGGCTGGAATGTGTCATACACATACACAGTGAATGCATCACTGTGTCATACAAATAAGGGAAAGTGAATGGGAAATGGAGGGACTTTTTTTTTAAAAGTCTAGAGAAAACACAACCAAGTGTTCAGGGAAATGATCTCTTGTGGGCTGTGGGGTGTTCGCGGGATTCTCACTGCGTGTGTATGTTTTGCTGTAGCTTCCAATCTCCTGTCACAGACACGCATGACGTAGGTGGGTTTTTTCCAGAGACCCTGAAATGTTCATGGGCACGCGGCAACGCGAATGCTGGAGCTGCGGCTGCAGGCAGCCACGGGGGTGGCTCCCGCGGACACCCCGCTGGGCAGACGCAGACGGGCGCATCCACAGCCAGGCGAACCTACTCTGCGCTGGCTGTAAGAAGCCGGGACGGGCAGCACGCTGGGCTGCCAACAACAGTACCCGGCACGGGACGGGAGGGAAGCTTCTGGAGGCGGGGAACGCTCTGTTCCTCGCTCCGGGTGCCGCACGCAGGCGTGTGCTCACCGAGCACCAGTTCCAGCCACACCCTTAGGATGTACGTGCTTTCCAGTGAAAATGTCTGTTCGGAGGTTTGCTTAGATTTAAGTCAAGGGGCATTAGGCGGTCTCTAGACCACCACGGCAGGCGACATGCTTGTCCACGCCCCCTCTGCAGAACTGCCACATTTCTGTACAGACAGGTCTGAGCCCGGGAACCGCCGACCACAGGAGTGACAGCTCTCGAATTGTGTCGGAGGCCAGCCGGGCTCCTCTTCAAAGTGGCCGTGCCAACTCCTAGTCCCACGAGCACTGACTTCCCCGCCTTCGGGGGCGTGCACTTCCCCGCCTTCTCGCCACCTCCTGACAACGGTGGGTTTTAAGTCTGGCCGAGAGGGAGGCACCACAGACATCTGGCAGGGGCTACCTTGGGGCTTGGTCTGGGGTAGAGAGGCGGGGCACCGTGGGGTAGTGGGCCTCAGCTGCCGAGCTTTGACCTCTGACGGGAAGGGTGCCTTCGTGCCTTCCTCCTGTGGTTTGCGAGACCGGCTCTGGTTCTTCCCAGGCTTGCACCACACCACTGCAATGTGACTCTGCAGTTCCTCACGTCAGAGAGCGGGGTCTAGTCCCCCACCTCTCAACTCTGAGCGGCCACCTGACTTGCTTTGGGCATCAGGATGCTATGCCAGCTGTTTGGCTAGCCCTCGGGGGGCCTTCTAGGCTTCCCTGCCCAGGGGTCACGGGCACAGGCCTGAGCTAGCCGGCTGAGCTAGCCACGAAGCTCAGCTACCCCATGGTGCCGGCTGACAGCCAACCCCCGGGCCTAGGAATGAGGCCGTGCTGGGTCAGTCAGCTGGCCCCAGCTGACCCCAAAAGCATCAGTGAGCCAGGTAAGATCAGCCAGGTCAGGCCTCGGACAACACAGCCACCCAGCTGACCGGCAGACATGTGACCAAAGCAAATGGCTGTTTTAAGCTTTTGTTGTTTTAAATGCGGGGGGTGATTTGTTATGCTGCACTAGCTGACAGATACACCTTGTGAAATAAAAACCTAGAGAAAATTAACATGTTGAAAACAAGATAAGCCCTGGCTGGTGTGGCTCAGTGGACTGAGCCTCAGCCTACGAACCGAAAGGTCACCGGTTCTATTCAAGGTCAGGGCACGTGCCTGGGTTGCAGGCCAGGTCACCTGCTGGGGGACATATGAGAGGCAACAAGTTGATGTTTCTCTTCCTCTCTTTCTCCCTTGCCTCTCTCTAAAAATAATAAATAAAATCTTAAAAAAAAACAGTAAGATGAGCTGTTAGAATGCTCCTACAGTGACCGTGGTGTGTCCTAGCAGGCCCCCTCCCCGCCCCGTGTGCCCACAGCTGCTCACACACGGATGCACCCACGTCCACCCACCTTGGGGGCCTTCCCGGAACTGGAACTGGTACTTCTTGACGATGCGCAGCATGTTCTGGTAGGAGTTCCAGGTGTTATGGGCGACCAGGAGGTCGCTGTGGCCGGGCAGCAGCTTGATGAGGGCGGAGCAGGAGCCAGAGCCCAGCGTGTGCCTGGCCTTGGTCTTGTTCAGGGCCAGCTCCAGGTCTTCCAGGTCCCCGGAGAGCTGCAGCAGGCTGCAGAGGCCGGGGCGTCGCAGGGTCAGCACCCTGCTCCAGGGCTGTCTCGGACCCACCCACCGTGCAAAGGGCGACGCTCAGCCTCTGGGGGTGCCGGGCGGTCGGTCTGAGACCACATAGCCGGGAAGTGGCAGGGCCAGCCCTGGGGCGCGGGTCTGACTGACTCTGAAGTGTCTGGCCCTCTCCCCACCCCCGTCTGCTCCGGGGGTGGCACTCACAGGAATCCCAAGGGTTTGATGGTGAACTTCCCGGTTGGAAAGGCCACGCTGCCTTCATAGCTGTCCTCGAGGCCTTTCAGCTGCAGCAGGGTCAGCCGCACCTGGGGAGGTGGCAGAGGGCAGGGGGTGGAGGGAGGGTGAAGCCTCTCCCCCAGGCTCGCACCTTCTCCTGCGGGGGCGAGGGCCCGGCCTGGGGGTCCAGACGGAACAGGCCCAGGTCACCCTCCAGGCTCCCACCAGCCCTGACACCCCCTTACACCCCATACTCGTCCACATCAAGCAGCTTCCTGCCTTCAGTTGATTAACTGTATGCCCCTGCCCTGTGCCGGCTCCTAAGTCACACCCACTTAAGAGTCTAGCTCAGAGCCACCTCCTCCAGGAAGCCTCCCAGGCCATTCTGAGTTTAGCTACTGGCTGCGCTGCTGTGTCAGGGCACCCGTCTCATGTGGCTGACTCCTCCCCACGGTGACTGTCATAGTTCTGTAACCATGGAGCAGCATCGCTGCGTCCCCACAGGGCCTCGGCCTGCGCTGGGTCTCCACCCAGCTTATTAAGGGCCCATGCTTATTAAGGCAGGCCCTTAATAAGCATCTGCAAGGTGGATGGCGTGTGGCGGAGTGGATAGGGTGAACAGATGGGTGAATGGGTAAGTGGGTGAGGGTGTGAGCAGGTGGGTGGGTGAACAGTGAGAAACTCTACTTAGCGACAGGTGCGCACCTGGCCCAGGTGGGGTGGAGGTGCCCACAGTCGCAGACAGCCACTTTCTGGAGGCTGCCGGCGGTGTGTCCTTCACCGTGAGACTCTCGCGGTGTTCCTCGGAATCCACACATGAATGGCTTTGCTGCCGGCCCGGCCAGGGCCCCAAAGGCAGGGCATCCTCCCTGGGTCTCCCCACTAGTCGGCAGCTCCCTCGAGCAAAGGAGAACGAAACTCCCGGGTGTTCTAGCTCTCCCTTTTCCCTTTCTTTTTTAGAAAGACTGTTTTCTGATGTGATCAATCAACCAAGCCCCCTCCCTCCTGTGCAAATAAAACAGCATGCTGACAGTGAACTACAGCGATTCTTTGACCGTAAGGGGCAGAATGGGCTGGGGAGACAGGCAGGCTAGGATGGGCGGCTGGAGTTCCACCGGACGGGCAGGTGGATGGATGGATGGAAGGAAGGACAGGTGCAGATTGAACAGACAGATGAACGGCAGGTCAGCTGGGAGGGATGGAGACAGCGATGGACCCATCAAAGGGCTGGCCACGAGGGGCGGGGGACAGAGGAATCACCGGCTGGAAGAGCAGCAGCCCCCATGGTGGCAGGTCCCCAGAGTGGACCCAGCCCTCCGCCCCGCCCCACCGAGCATGGCAGCCACACCCACCTGGTGCCAGTAGGCGGAGTCCTCGTTCAGCTCCATCTCCCTCTGCATCCACTCCAGGTTGGCCTCCAGGAAGCTCTTGAGCTTCTCACAGTATCCGACTTCGTACTCAAAGGGGCCACAGTAGTTCACCACCGTGTTCATCCAGTGCATGTAGATGAGCTGCGGGGCGGGCAGGGCGGGCGAGGTGGGCAGGGTGGGTGAGGGCAGGGTGGCTGGGCTGGGCCCTCTCTTCCCTGAGGGCCCCATACGCTCCCCGCTCCCCACTCAGGCTAAGAGTCCTCACCCCCACCCAGGTCTCCAAGAGCTGGGAGTCCTGATGAGGCTGCCTCTGCGCCTTTGCCCCCGCTGATTCCTCTCCCTGAAGGCTTTTCTTGCCCACCCAGCTCTCACCCCAACAGGGCCTGACACCTCTGGGCATCACCCTCCTCTGAAAGCCCTTAGCGTTCGCGGTCTGCCCTAGATGACGCCTCCTCTGTTACTGGGGTCCCCCAATCTATCTAAGTGTCCACTAAGTCAGTCAACACGGCACAGGCCTGGCCCGGGGTCTGGCCACCTCCACAGCCATCAAGGCGCCCCAAACGGCCACCGGGGTTCGGAATGAGGAGTGTGGCTTCTATGCAAGGCTGTCACACTGCACGCTGTCCTCTGTGACATGCACTCTCTCTCGCCACCATGCATCTCAGGCTCACCCACGGTGCTCGTTCCCTTTCAGCCTCTGGCACGCCGCACTGTGCAACAGCGCAGTCTCTGGGGACCCGTCCCCCGGCTGGTGGCACCTGGCTGCTCCCACCTCAGGACGACTTCGAGCACCTCCTGCACACCCTCGGGTCACCATAGGGACTGGGGCATGTGCGTGACTGACTCTGCAAGCCGATGCCAAGTTGTTTTCCAGAGTGGGCGCCGGACGGTCCCACCGAGGCCCCACCTACATCTGACCCCGTCCGACTTCTGACATGTGTGACGCTCACTCTCGTGAAGTTCCAGGTCAAGCACAGCAAAATAATACGTCGTCTAAGGATCCATCGCATGCTGTGGAGCTAGCTTAACCGAAGGCAGGGAGTGGACACAACTCAAACGTCCACCCACTGATGAATGAGTGAATGAGTGAATGAATGAAACAGCATGCTTTGCCCCGGACCACTGTCCGGCCATGGAAAGGAACGAGGTGCCGACACCTGCTACAAGACGGATGAGGCCTGAACACGTGACACTCGGCGAACGAAGCCAGCCACAAAGGACCAGATATTGTAGGAGTCCGTCCCTTGAAGGTAACAAGAATGTTCTGGAATTAAATAGTGGTGACAGTGGCACAACCTTATAAAGATATTTTAAAAGCCGCTGACCTGGACACTTTAAAATAGCGAGTTTAACGGCACATGAGTTGTATCTCAACGTCGATGACTGGCGGACTGAATGGGAATGGAGCCCCCACATTTAGGGCGGTGGCGGTGGGGGGGTGGTGCCTCTGGCGGAAAGGGAAGCAGGGGGATGGGCTTGGGAGGGGGGCTTCAATAACATCAGTAACATTCTAGGTTTCTGTTTGGGTGCTCACTTTAATATTGTGCTTCGTAACTTGGAATAGGTGATGGTTTTTCTATATGCATGAAATAGCGCCTCGTGTGAGGCGAGCACGTGAGCTTTTCTCCCCAAATAGATGAAGGGCAGGGGGTGGGGGCGGGCAGCCGGCTCTGCGCATAGCTCAGTACTCTCCAGAGCTCCCTGGGGAGCACGTTGGGTGGGGTGAGTGGGGGGGACGGGAGCCCCAACGTCCCTGTCTGGCCTTACCTCCTCGGACACGGCAGCCTCCACCACCCCTGCTGCGTAGGCCTGCAGGCTGTCATTGTGGCGGCCATCCGTGTGCAGCTCCAAGAAGGCCCACCTGGAGAGGGAGGAGAGGGGACACTCGGTCAGCACGGGGACAGGTGCAGAGCTGGCGCTCAGCTCGGCACACGGCCGTTTCCAGGGTCCAACCGTCATAAACCACAGTGACAAACTGCCTTCCACGGGACGGCTGCCCGTCTGTCTCTGTGCACGTGTCAGGCTGAACCCCTCGAAGAGGAACTGCTGGGTCAGAGGAACGTGCATTTTTCACTGTAATGGCTACTGGCAAGCACCCGCCCCCCAAAAGCTGTGCTAACCTTCCCCCACCCCACAGTAACGCCAGCTCACATCTCTTGAGGTCTTCTGCCGTGCCAGGCGCCGTGCTAGCCACTCACACACCTATTAACGCTTGAATCCTCGTGATAGCCCTACAGAGTTGCACCGTCATGCACTCGTCATACAGTACAGACGGGAAGAAATTCAAGTGCAGAGCCACGTCACTGCTGTGTAGAAGGCACTGCTGCCCGCTCTGCCCACGTGTATCCATGCTCTTTGCTGGGACACTCTGCAGTCAGTCCTCACCGAGAATGACCAAGTGTCCTTCTCCGCCTCTTTACTTTGGGCTCGGTCATGCCACATGACTTTGGCCACATGGAATCAGGGTCGTGGGTCGAAGTGACCGTGCCAGTTATAACACTGGCCTTGCAGAGGAGACCTGCACTTCCACCGGACCTCTTGTGCCTCTGCTGTCACCATGCAAAGACCATGCCCTGGCCAGCCCACGGGACCCCGGAAGGTGAAAGACACACAGAGTTGACCGGGTCTGCAGACCTACAGCACAAAGCAGAGTTGCCCCCACTGCCCCCTAGGGGTAAACGTGAGGGTAAACAGTTGCCATTTTAAGCCACCAGGTTTGGGGAGGCAGTTTGTTACACAGCATGGTTGCCCAGTACTAGCTGATACACCTGCCCAAGGTCAGGGAGCTAGCAAAGGGCAGAGCCAGGATGCAATTCTAGGCAGGCCAGTCCCCGCTCCTCCTGGGAAGTCGCACTTCTCACACTCCCACGTGCATGTGGGCCACTGGAAGTCCTCGTGAGGAAGCCAGTTCTGACCAGGACGTCTGGGGTAAAGCCCCAAATTCTGTATTTCTACCTGCCAGTCTCGGAGCCCCACCAGGGTACGTGCTGCCTTTCTGCAATGTACAAACGCCGGTCTGCCCACTTTCTTGCTTAAAATGATTCCTGTCAACCACTTCCATCTTTGCTAAGGTGACAGTTACAAAACTCAATCATGTTGCTTCAATTATAGTCCCATAATTAGTTGTGACATATATTTTCTTATTTTTATTGGTCCTGTATAGTTCTTTGGTTCAGTCCTCTGTCCATTCCAGGTGAAGAGAAGAGGCAGGTGCCTGACCCCACCCTTCGCACGCTGACAAAGTCACCCCCAGGCCAGCAGTTCTGCTGCCCGGGGCCCAGCCTACCCAGAAGTCTCTCTTTCACCTCACCGCTGAGTTCTCCAGAGGGTGCCTTTGAGGGCCTCAGTGTCCCAGATATAAAATGGGGCTTCCGACGTGGTTTCTCCCACATCACAGCCCCAAGTGCTGGCAGACTCCTGGGGAAAGGGCATGTGAGTCTGAGAGGAGGCAATGAGAGACCGGACAGAAGAGATGCTGCAGTGGCAGAGTGAGAGCGAGAAGGTGGGAGAGACCTGGGCTCACACCGCAGGCCTCAGTTTCCCCATCTGCAAAGGGGGCAGAGGAGACCTGCTCCCGCCTCTCTCACTCCTTCCTTCAGCAAATAAACAGAGGTGCTTTCTGTGATCCCACTGACTTTCCCGAGAAGCTGCACCCTCAGGCTCAGGAGAAACAGGCTCAGAGGGGCGCAGTGACCTGCCCACAGTCACGGAGAGGTGGAGCTGGGCCTGCAAGAGCCTCCCCTGGGCACAGTCAAGGAAGCTCTCGCCCCACTTCTGTTTTCCAAAGCAGCGCAGTGGGGGCCTCCTGGGGCCACAGTCCCCTCCCCGGCTGGGTCTCCCTTCTGAGCTTCCTCCTGTACCAGGCATCCGGGCAGAGCCATGTCATGCCCTCTTGGCTCAGCTAAGCAGGGCCAAAGATGTGTGTGAGTCAGCAGAGAACGGGTCACCAGATACGAGTGTCACGGAGCCACAGAGCTCTGGTTCCCTCCATCGGTGCCAGCCAACCCTGTGGCCTCCTCTCCCTGGGAGCCTTCCCAAATTAGCTCCACCCAGCTCCTGTGTCTGCAGCAAACCCATCCCCCCAAATTTCCCTTCTCTCTGATACCCTCCCAAGTGCCACAAAGCACCAGAATGAGGATGGTCTCCCCAACACCTGCAGGAATTAACGCATGCCAGCAAACTGGAGGTGGGGGCGGTGGCCATGCCTGCAGGCCACGTAGTTTAAGCACAGGGATAAGCCCAGGATGGGACGGGACGCTGAGTTCCCGGAGACCCCCAGCAAAGCCCAGATCCAGCACCAGGGCCCCGCTGACAAGGTTAAAGGCCACTTCCCCACTCCCACTGACTCAGGATCCCCCCTCTGGAACTGTCTCCCCCACTGAATGGGGAACCCCCACCTGCTCATTCCTGTGTCCCCAAGGCCAAGTAAACCAGGTGGCTGAGTGAATGAACGAATGAATGAATGGGCCCTGGCCCTGGCACAAGGCCTGAGAGGGGTACCACCAAGCCCCCAGCCAGAGCACATCCTCAAAATCTGGGCCACAGGAAGGGAACTGGGAGTGAGTCCAGACAGATGGAGGAGTTAGATGAGAATCACGCAACAGAACAACAGTCCCAGTGAGAAGGATGGTGACCCTGACTGCCAAGGACGGAGCCCTGGGCTCCATACCACGCGTCTGGGGACCAGGAGAGAAGGGAGGGAGGAGTGAGCCCAGGCAGTGACTTTCTCAGGGTCTCTGTGAAGTTAGGAACCCTCTGTTTTCTGACTGGCCTGTAACTCAGGCTCAATCCTGCTACCCTGATTCTGGGACAGAAGCAACGGACTGGTACTAACCCTTGCTTCATGGGGCAAAATACAACCAAGAAAGTTTTTCTGGAGAGTTCACAGCCCCACAGGCCCCGGCGGTGGGGAAGTGAGGAATAGGGCAGGGGGACTGGCCTTGGCAGGAACAGAAGTTACTGCATCACCCACCGGCCACAGACCCATCCTGGAGGGGGGTACCGGAGGGGCGTACCACGGCCCTGATGACAAGGAACCGGTTTCCAGGGAGACAGAGGCACTGTCACACCAGGCTAAAAGGAACTGGTCCCCCCATGAGTTGAGGGATGCTGCATCGGCTCCCGCCCTACCAAGGACCCGGTCCAGATGGAGGTGCTGCATCCTCGGACGCGGGAAACGGACCCCCAGGAAGACAAGGGCACTGTCACCGGCAAGAGGTTTGTCAAAGGGGTGAGGTGAGGACGGGCGCACACGCCACCCCGACTGGTGCTGCTGGGAATCGGGTCAAGCCTTACCCGGTCTCGCCAATGGCGTTGGTGAGATTGGCCCAGGCCACGGCGTCCGGGTGGCGGCCATCCACCAGACGCAGCTGGCCGGTCCCGGCGTCCAGCAGCACCGAGCGGCTGCGGGAGGCGGGTGGGTCCGGCCCGCCAGGCCCCCAGGAGGCCTTCGGGGTCGGGACTGCGCCCGTCAAGCCGCTCAGGAACAGTCCGACCAGCAGGGCCAGCGCCCGCGTCAGAGCCAGGGCCAGACGGGCGCCGGGGGTGACGCACCTCGAGGCCACCATCTCTGCGTGGAGCCGGGCACCGCAGCCCGGCAGACGTGACTGCACTCCGCCGCGCGGAGCTGAGAGTGCAGAGGCCGGGGGGGTGGGGGGGGCGGGGGGGGCGGGGGGGGCGGGGCTTGAGCCAAGCTCTTCCGGGTGGGCGGGGCCCGGAGTGTGACGTAGAGAGACGGGGACCCATCTTAAAGAGCCCGGCACCCGTTCCCCTTCGAAAAACCTGCCTAGCACACTTCCCCCAACTATTTTTCAAAATTTCAAACACCGGGCAAAGTAGCAAGGAGGAGAATAAATACCCATGTTTGCCATCAGTTGCTAATATTTTGTTACACTTAATCAATTTATATATATATTTTGCTCAACCATTTGAGAGTTCATTGAAGGCATCCTGACTGTCAACCCTAAATCCAGCAGATAGATGTACGGTATCTCATAAGAGAAGAGACATCACCTTAATTAACCACAACATACCATTGTAACAGTCAGGAAATTTACCATTCCTTTAATACTATCATCTAATACAGGGTTTTATTCAAAGTTTTCCAAATGTCTCAAAAATGTTCTCTATTTCTTTTCATTTCTTTTGGTCCAGGATCCACTGTTCACACAATACACAAGAATAAACTTCTGAATGATGAGAATCTAAACGTAAAAATCAAACTGCAGTACCAGAAGAAAATATGGGTGAACTCCTCCATAATTTATTTGTGGGGAAAGGCTTTCTAATTATGACTTAAAATGCAGATGCAATAAAAAATTAATACATTTGACAACATAAAATTTTCTTTAACTTCTCTATGCCCAAAGCACCATAAGCAAAGTCAAAAGACAACTGACAAATGGGGAGAAATTATTTACACCATATACAGAAAGGGCTAGTATTACTAGTCTATGAAGAAGTCTTTAAACCTGAGGCGGGGGGTTGAAAACCAAATAGAAAAATGGGCAAAAAATATAAACAGACAACTTGTGAAAAAAAGAAGTAAAAATGACTCTTAAACTTATGGAAAATGATTGCTTCATTCACTATAAGAGAAATGCAAATTATAGCTCCCTGAGGGTAAAAGTTCATAATAAAAATATACACTGAAAACAAATGAGTTCATATAAAACTGGTGAGATCTGAATGAGGTCTGTAATTTAGTTAAAAGTTATAACTAACTGTGTACGGTGCCAGGTGGTTACTGGAAATACCATGGGAACACTATGTAAAGTACATGATTATCTAACCACTAAGCTGTACACCCAAAACCAATACAAATAATATTTGAAGTAAACTGTAATTTAAAAATAAAAATAAAACATTTATAGTATGTTTGATTCTTCCACCCATTAAATTTTATTTGGTATACAGTGAAAATTTAAAAAGAATAATTTAAAGCCCTGTTTAAAGCCCTGGCTGGTGTGGTTCAGTGGGTTGAGCGGCAGCCTGCAAACCAAAAGGTCGCGCCTTCAATTCCCAGTCCGGGCACTTGCCTGGGTTCCAGGCCAGGTCCCCAGTTGGAGGTGTGCGAGAGGCAACCAAGCGTCGTTTTTCTCGCACATCGATGCTTCTCTACCTCTCTTAAAAATAAATAAAATCTTTAAAATAATAACAATAATATTTTTTTAATGTTAAGTATTGTATTGATGTCAATTTCCTGGTTTTGATCATTGTACTCTGGTTATGTAGAATATTGTCATTGGGAGAAACTGGGAAAAGGCTACAAAGAAATTGTGCTACCTTCAAAAAAAAGTATTTAAGGAAACCACACTGAAATATCACTTCTCACTTCTCACATCAGAAAAAAATTACAAGCTTGCGCATATACTCTCCGCTGAGCGCAGGAAAGCGGTGCGCATGCGTCACAGGTTGGCGTGCGGATTGGAGGGGAAATGAGTAACGTCTAAGAAAACTGCGCATGATTTTACTTTCTTTTTAAAAATATTTTATTTATATTTAGAGAGAGGGGAGGGAGCAAAGAGGGAGAGAAACATCCATCAGTTGCCTCTTGCAAGCCCCTAACCTGGAGCCTGGCCTGCAACCCAGGCATATGCCCTGACTGAGAATTGAACCAGCGACGGACTTACACTAGTCAAGGCTGATTTTACTTGCCAACTGTGCAATCCCACTTTTAAATATCAATGCACAAAATTACCCACTGCAGCATTGTTGGTAATTTTAAAATATTGGAAATGTTCTGAAGGCCATAGAGAGATAATTCACTAAATAACTGTGGAACCTCCATACGAAGCAACACTGTACAGCTGTGAAAACTGAATTAGCCCTGGCTGGTGTAGTTCAGTGGATTGAGCCCAGGCTGTGAAGCAAAAGGTCTCCAGGTCGATTCCCAGTCAGGGCACATGGGTCAGGTCCCCAGTAGGGGGCACTCGAGAGGTAACCATACGTTGATGTTTCTCTTCCTCTCTTTCTCTTTCCCTTCCCCTCTCTCTAAAAATAAATAAATAAAATCTTAAAAAAAAACTCCTTAAAAACACTGAATTAAATGACTAAAACACAGCATTAATTGGAAAAAGCAAACCCCGCCAAAATTACATATCGATGCTATCTTTTGTGTCAGAAAGAAAGGAAAATGAAATTTACTAAAATCTTCTAACTTCTGCAAAAAAAAAAAAAAAAAACCACAAGAAGAATAAACCAGAAACTAGCAAAATTGGTTCCCCAGGAACACAGGAAAGAACAGAGTGGTGGAAGGCGAGAAAATGACACATCTCTGAGTAGCACATCTTTCTGTAGAGTTTAGACTTTTGCAAATATGTTAATATGTTGCATTGTAAAAAAAAAACCCCTCAAATCAACAGGATGGGGAAGATCCACAAAAATGAATATGAACAGAAATAAATAAGCCTAACTTATTTTAAATAAATAATATAACCCACACTGAACGAGTCTTCAACTCTAGGTCATCGGTTTGTTCTTTCCAAATGCTGTGGGTGCAGCAATGCTGAAATGATCCTCTGTGTATTGGGTGTAGGCGTTGAGCAAATAAATAAATAAATAGAATGTTGATTTGGGGCTCAGGTTTATCTCTAGAGGATAAAGGCCTCAGAAGGCTGTTGTGACCTTGGGCTGGACGTGAAGGCGTCCTTATGAGCTCACGGTTTTTCATGTCTGTAGGTAGGAATCTGGGAGCATATTGACATACGTGTTATGTTCCAGCTCTGTCCACGGAAGAGGGCCCAGGAACAGTGACCCCTCGGTGACCATGAGCACGGCTGACACCCAGATCCTGATTCCCACTAAAGGGAGCCCGAGCTCCCGGAGGCAATGGCTGACTCCAGCTGGGCCACGCAAGACAAGCCTGGCACGGCTCGCTGAGCCCCAAAGCTAGGAGATACTTCAGGAAGGATGGAGACGTGTCAAAAGGGCCCGGAGCTGGCTCGAAGAGGCCCCCACTAGGACCAGGTGAGCACAGAAATAATAAGAGTAATGCACTTAGAAGCGCTGAATGAAATAAAAACCCACGAGCCACCCTGAGAATGCTGGCACCTTGACCTTGGGCTTCCAGCCCCCAGAGCTGTGAGAAAGAAATACCTGTTGTTGAAGGTCCCCAGTCTGTTATATTTTGATGCAGCAGCCTGCGCTGACTAATAATTAACCCATGGCTATGTTATAGGGTAATTCTTTATTTAGCATTTTCAGGAACTGCCAAACTCTTTGTCAAAACAGCTGCCCACTTCACATCCTCACTGTTGAATAAGGGTTCCATTTCCTCCACATCCTCACCAACACTTGTTACTACATTTTACGCCATGGCCATCCTCATGGGTGTGGAGGAGTATCTCCTGGGAGAAATGTCCTTTCACAGCCTTTGCCTGTTTTGTAATGGATTATTTGCCTACTCCTTATTGAGTTGTAGAACGGACAGGGTGACTCAAGAGTTAAAGATTTCAGCTTTAGTCAAGGTTCAGAGGCTTAAGTGATTAATGCTGTGCAGAGCTGTGCTTCTAGGCACTGGAATGCAGGACCCACCTGACTCCAGGAGGTGAATAAGCAACTCAACCTCGGTGCCCCAGGGAGCTTGCAAGCCGCAACAACAACGGAGATGGTATCTTAGCCATTGTGTGCGTGTGTGTGTGTGTGGGGGGGGGGATGTCCCTGAAGCAGATAAAGAATTGTTGATCAGCAGACAGAGAAGTACTAGGAAAATCACCAGCTAGACTGCAGCTCTTATCTGATTAACCTTTTCCCAAACCCTTCCCCTCCCCTTTCCTTCTCGCTATAAAAAGGTCAGCTTGGGATGAGGTGCTAATATGGTTTTTGAGGGTCTGTAACCTGCCGTCTTCTCAGGTTTCCCGCATCTGAATAAAGCGCCTGTAATGATTCAGTCCTTGTCTCTACTTATTGGTTCTGGTAGTGACAGGCAGCACGAACACTGACTTTTCCAGTTTCAGGAGTTTTGTTTTGTTTTGCTTTGTTTTGTTTTGTTGTTTGTTTTTTTTACATATGCTAGATACAAGCCCCTTATGAGATCCACAACTGGCAAAATGTTTCTCCATGGGGGAGTGTGGAGCTCAGTAGGCCGTTATGGGACTCAGCGTTGTGACCGGGCCCCTCTGGCGGCGGTGGGGATGACGAGGGCAGAGGCAAGCAGGTGGTGAGGAGTGTCCAGCAGCCGCCACAGCACTGAGACCAGGGTGGCCGTGGAGGAGGAGAGAAGCGGTCGGGCTGCCGGCATCCGGTGTTCATCATTCTCAGGGGAGGACTCGCTCAGAATGGCTGCGGGGGCAGAGACAAAGGCTCCAGAAGGACCCCAGTGTTCCTTGGCCTGAGCGCCTGGAGGATGGGGTGGCTGCAGAGATGGGGCGGGGGAGCAGGATGGAGTATAAGGGAGGTCCCCACAGAGTTCTAATGAATGCGTCCACGTGTCTTCAGGATGGTCTCAAAGCGTATGAGAGCCTGTCCGCACCAGCTTCGTTTCCTCCCCACACTCCCCTGCACAGCCTCCAGCCCCAGAGCCGGTGAACCACAAGGAACACAGGGGCTGCAGGGGCAGGAGGGCTGTCCCTTTCTTCTCAGAAGCCTGAAGAGGTAACATAACTGATAGCCAGGAGAGGGACAAGGTCAGGGCCAAGTGCAGGACAAGGTCAGGGCAAGGTCTGCACCCCAGAGAGGGAAGGAGGGGCCCGGCCTTAGGGGAGCGGTCAGGTGGGGGCTGCTGGAAATGGTTAGGGCTGCTGGGGAGTCACAGAGGACAGACTGTCATCGAAGGGCCCCAGAGACAAATCCAAGTCCATCCAGCTGGTGGCAGTGGCCAGCCAGGCAATCCCAGCACCCAGATGTCCCTCGGAAAACACCCTTTCCAGAAATGCTCATGGAAATCTTCCAACATGCCCTTCCACCAGTTAGGATGGCTATTATTTTTTTTTTAAGCCCTGGCTGGTGTGGCTCAGTGGATTGAGTGCTGGCCTTCGAACCAAAAGGTCACTGGTTTGATTCCCAGTCAGGGCACAAGTGTTGGTTGTGGGCCAGGTCCCCAGCTGGGGCCATGAAAGAGACAACCAGCTGATACATCTCTCACATATCCATGTCTCTCTTTCTTATTTCCTTCCCTCTCTCTAAATACTTTTTTTTTAAGTGCTGCCCAGGATGTGGAGGAAGGGGAACCCCTGTGCACTGTTGGTGAGAATGTACATTGGTGCAGCCACTGTGGAAAACAGCATGGAGTTCCCCCAGAAAATTAAGAGCAGGACTCGCACATGACCCAGCAACCCCACCACTAGGTGTACACGCAGAGGGGAGGAAACCGGCATCTGGAAGAGACACCTGCCCTCCCTTGGCCATCACAGCGTCATTCACAATAGCCAGGGGGTAGAAACACCTAAGCGCCCACTTGCGGGGGCGGGGCTGGAGAAGGAAGGCGCGGCACGTACGCGCAACAGAGTAGTCTTGGCCTTCAAAACGAAGGAGATGCTGCCGTCTGCGCCAGCACGGAGGAGCCTGGAGGACGCTACGTTAAGTGAGATCAAGCAGACCCCGACGGACAGGTGCTACATGAGCTCACTTACACGTGGAACCTAAAAGAGTCAAACTCGAGGACGCAGAGAGAGAGTAGATCGGTGCTTTCCAGGGGCTAGGGGCGGGGCGGACGGGGAAGTGCAGGTCCAAGGGGCGCGGCAGCGGTTACGCAGAATGAGTGACGTCCGGAGACGCAATGCGCCGCAGGATCCCTCTAGGCAACCGTGCAGTATTGCACACTTGAAATTTGCTGAGAGAGTTCATCTGGAGAATCCTTGCCCCACGCCAGGGAATGAGAACCACGTGAGGAGGTGGACGTGGAAGCCGTTTGAGTGTGGTCGTCGTCCCACAAGGTTTCTCTGTGGACTGGAACGGGGGCTGCCCTGTCGCAGCCGGTGTTTAAGGTCCCCGCCACCCAAAGAAGCGGGCGGGCTTAAGAGAACAGGGATCCTGGGCAGAGGGCACCCAGGCCTGGCTCAGAGTGGCCCGGTCAGCACCAGGCAGGCCCCCTAGCTGTGGTAGCCTGGCCCTGAGCTCGGCCTTTGACCCGCCCTATATAGGTCAGGTGACAGGTGGCCATCACTACCGCTCAGGTGAGACCAGTCACCCAGGTGAGAGCAGTCACCCGGGTGTGCTCTCTGTGACCGCTGAGCAGTTCTGTGCGGCAGACGAGACATCTGACCTTCACCTGCTGTGCGTTTCCTTGTTTAATCCGCACATCTACCCCGAGGGATCCATGAAACCCTAACCCCGTGGTACAGATGGAAAACCGCAGTCCGAGAAGGGGGGCGACTTCCCCCCGCCCGGGACAAACTCACGTTGGGGGCCTGGGTCTAGCTGATCCCAAACGGGTTTAACAATTCTGTTCGCGGCAACCACGACAAGGGCCACTACCGGACACTTAGGGGGTTTCCGACGATTGCACAGTCATGAAGGTGGTTGTGGCAAAACACTCCTGTGCTTTGAGCATTAGCCAAATCTTTCATTTTGGGGGAGCACCAGGGCCAGCACTGGAGGTGCAGAAGGCCCATGTGCTTTCGGGGCTCTTAGAATTTACATGTATCAACCGCCCAGTCACTTTCTAGAAGGATTAGTCCCATGGAGACTCCCCCAATGATGCCAGCGGAAACATTTTTTTTGCAGTTGCTGCTGCCCCCTGGTAATTGGGCTGCTGTGGGAGGTAATGAGCATGCCGTCCCTGTGGGGGTTTATGTGACCCCCCACAGGGCCATGTGACTATGAGCTCAGGGCCGCTGGAATCAGGAGGGAACTTGCATGAGTTGCACTTCAGACTCAGGCATCTTAAGGAACCATCTAAGTCTCTGAACCTCTTGGGCTGAGACGCAAAGTTCTGGTTCTCTCTCCTTCCCCTTCCAAGTTCCTCTTCGCCCCTTACTTCTGCTCACGCTTTCCCCAGGTACCTGCACTGTTCCCGGAGCTGCCACCCACGCCAGGGGCCCCAGAACAGGGATGCTCGGTGTCAGCCTGAGCTGGCCTTATCTTGGAGTGATCCGGGATGGTGGTGGTGAAGCAGACTCACTCAGTGTCACAGGGACCCAGGTGCTGATCCCATCACTGCTTCTTCCCAGTGGGTGCCTTGGGGACAGGTTGCTTCATCATCTCCCTGAACCTCAATTTCCCTCCGCTGTCAAGTGGGGACCACCCCACAAGACTGGTAGATGAGACAAGCATGGGAAGACTCACTGTAAATGTGAGTCTTCAATATAAGTTATTTCTTTCGTTGGTTTGGGGTTTGTTCTTCAAAGGCTGAGGACAGCCAGCCTGCGTGTGGTGCTTTAGATGGCTGGCTTCCCACCCGGCAGGAGTTGAGGGTCCTTTCTCCTCGTGCCTCCACAATGCAGCTACCCTCTGCTCCTTGTTATACTGCCTGCACGCCCACCACCAGTCACTTCTGTGGGTTCAGGCTGGTGCAGGGTGACTTTTCTGTACACAGACACGTCAGGAGCTCACACATTACTTTGTGACACAGTGTCACTTCCACAACTAAGTCATAAAAGGTAAGGCGGCTTCTGCCTTGTTTCCTGGAACCCTTCCCGCATCCCCGAGCTGTCTCAGGTTCTAGTTCTGCCGTTTGAACGGTCTGGCTGCCTGAGGCCACTGTACTCTGAGAAAGCCCAGAGATCAGCTCACGCAGAGAGGTTCCCACAGAGGCCCCCTGAGACCCCAAAAAGACAGAGAAATGGCCAGGAGGCAGCCCCCTGCCACTCCCACCTAGACATCATGGACTGCACCCGCATGACGGACCCGTGCCGGGGCTGTGCAGCTGAGCTCGTCCCGAATTCTCCCACAGAAACCATCACAGATAGTAAAATGTCCTATCAGGCCTCTATATTTTGGGATGCTTTGTTACTCAGCAATAGATAACTGATATAAGCACGAAAGTCTTCTTTCAGGGAAAGTGAGTCGACATTTTCACCTACTGAGAGCCCGACACTGGGTCAGGGTCTTTCGCTCTCGTTACTACTCGTGATGGTAATGACAGCAGCTTCCGTTCATTCCGCTCGTGTAAGCACCAAGCAATGGGCTTCGGGTTTTACAGATACAATCTCAGACATCCCGACCGCGGTCCTATGAGTGCCCCATAGGTGCCATTAGTCGCCCCGTTTTTCAGATGAGGCTCCAAAAGATGAGATGGCTGTCCAAGGTCAAGGAGCCAGTCAATGGCAGAGCTGGGATTTGAACCTGGGTCTCAGTGACTGTGGAGCCTGCTCCTGTGACGTCAAAATGGCCTTGCTCGGATGGAAAAAGGCCCTAACACTGATCACTGTCCACCACAGCGGGGGCAAACCGGGGCTGTGTCCCAGGCCACGTGTGTCTCCCCTGTCTGCATCCAATGGTTCTTTTCCTTGGGTCTTTCCAAGCTTCCCCCAACACTCATTCTGTCCCCCTCTCCTGTCTCCTCCCTGACCCCTGGGACACAGGGAGGTAGCGACCTGCCCGCCCAGCTGACCTCGGGTGCTGAGGTCAAGTCCCCACCCTGGCGGGGCCCCTGAGTACCAGCGTCAGAGCCCCTCGGGGAGGAGGGCTTAGGCTCCACACTCAGCACTTCTAGAGCTACTTCCCCAGGCAGCAGAGGCCCCGCGGAGCAGCTGCCCGGGCAGCAGGCTCTTCTTCCCACGCACGGGGCATGGGACCAGCTGGGCCTGCACCTCGCTGTGAGGCCTCCCAGCCTGGTGGGGGCCAAGGGCAGGTAAGTCCCTACATTGTAGGGTTCATGGAATGATAGCGACAGCGGTGCCTTCCAGTGAAGGAGGATTCACTCAGCACCCGGCCCGGGGCTGGGGCTTTATCCGGTGTTGAGTTTCATTATGCAAGGACCCCATGAGATGGGCACGATTGTCAGTCCCTGTTTGGCAGGGAGGGACACTGTCTTAGGCTCCGAGAGTCTAAATGTTTACCCAACGTCCCCCAGAACCTCAATGCTCTGAGACTCTAACGATATCACGTGGGGAACTAGGGTATGCTCTCTCTAAAGGGGAGAAACCTCTGAGGTGGAGGTGGAGGGGCAGGGAGGAAGGTGGAAGACTACCTGGAGGCGGTGGCATCTGAGCTGGGTGGGGAATAAGGGTGAGAGTTTGTCAGGTGGAGAAGGGAAGGGCTGGTCTTGGGGCAGGAGGAGCGGAGGCGGGGTGGTGAGTAAGGAACAGGGTGTTTAGAGAATGGGGAGTATCTCCAAGGCCAGAGCCCCAGGGAATGCAGGTGGGGGTAAAAGAGGAAGTCGGAAAGGGGCATCAGGTGAAGGGCCTTAGGCCAGGCTCAGAGTAGGTAAACGAAGAGTCCAGTTGTGGAGGCAGGTGCGGGGCTGGAGGAACGGCCTGGGAGGAGGCGGGCCTCCCAGCTTCATCACCCTGTTCCGGCCCCCAGTGCCCTCCCCAGGCCAGTGGCAGGGAAGACAGAGATGGCCAGAACTTTCCCCAGGAGCCTGGGAAACTGGGGAGGGGGACTCTCTTCCGCCAGGACGAGCAGATCACTAATCCCCCCGTCTGGACCAGTTTGCCTTACCCTTCTCTTAGAAGGGATGCTAGGTGAGGGAAATGCTCAACCCAGTTAGGAGGTTGCTCACATAGAGGTATTTCAGGCAGGGCGGCTGGAATATTTATGGGTAAGGCGCGGCCCTCCTCGCCCGGGACCTTCTCCAATACTCTTTATCACCATCCATTACTAGAGGCATTTTGGCGTCTTCTTGCCTCCCCGTCCCTCGGGAATAGAACCCTTTAGTTTCACCCTCTAACTTCCCCTCTCCCGCCTCCCGCTGTCTGTACCCATTGGGTTTCAGCTTCGCTTCTGCTTTAGCGGCGAAAGCAGAACCGAAGGGCAGAAGGCTCAAAGGAGAGTGGCGAGTGAGACCCCCGGGACCTCCCCGGGAGCCTGTGCCTTTAAGGACAGGGGCGGGGCGAGCCCTGAGGGGCGTGGCTTTGGGCCGGGGCCGGACGAGCCCGGGACCAGCTCCCGGACCAGTCCCCGAGGCTGCAGCGGGCGGGGCTCCCGGGCGGGCGGGGTCGGGGGCGGGAGGCCGGGCGGTGCCAGTCGTCGGGCAGTGACTAGGAAGGCCGCGAGGCCCGGAGAGGTCGAGGTTCGGAGGTTATGGGTCCGAGGTCCGGCACGAGGTAAGAAGAGCCTGCTGCCCCCTGGGGCGCAGCGGGAAGACCCGGCACCGGAGTTCAAGTTCTCACCGTCTGTCGGGATTGGGAAACTGAGCACCTAGATAGAAAGTGCGGCCGCAGCGGTGGTGGCTGTCCCGATTTTCTGCGCCCGCACCTTCCTATTGGGTCTGCAGAACTTCCGAGCGTCTGAGCGCTGGGCACCGGATGGGCGCACCGGAGGCGCCCAATAAATGCCCCCTGGTGAACGAGTACGAGACCTACGCGACCATTAGGGAGGAGACGAGCGCCGACCCTCAAGTTGGGGGCACCAAAGGCGCGAGCACTTATTGAACCCTTATCGTATGCTCTCATGGGCCAACATTTGTCTCCATTTTACGGAAGAATCAGACGCTCAGAGAGGTGACGTGATCTCCCCAACGCTGCACAGCTCGATCAGTGGCTGGCACTGCGTTGGAAACTTGGAGTTTCTGGTTGCAGGTCAGCGCTTCCAAGTCGGTGACAAGCGAAATTCTGGAGACCCAACAAAAGAGGTGAGAGTCAACAGGTGAGGAAAAAGTGCCGGGACCCGCCGCCTCTGCCCACTCCTCTCCCCTTCTGTTCCTCGGGGCCTCCGCCCGCTCCTGCCAGGACGTTGAGAAACAACCGCCAGTGCAATCCTTGAAAAAGCAAACGTTTTCTGGGCTGTGTTTTTCTTGATGGCAAAAATAAAACATGCTCATCTACAACGTGTGGAGGAGCCAAAAGGAAGGCAGTGTGCCAAAGATTTTTTTTTTCGTTTAATTTCTCTGGAAGGCGATGAAGCCGTTTTGGTCCTGGTGGTAGTGGGGTGGGGTAGGGGGGCGGGGTGGCGGCGTCCAGCCGGAATCTGCTAACGGGCTGTGCGACTGAGCAGTTCACTTCCCTCTGAGCTTCGATTTCCCCCTCTAAGGCCCCGTTGACTTTTGCAAGCCCCCTCGCTGAGTGACCTCCTCCAGATTATGGAACTCCTCGAAGCCCAGCCCCCTCCTCTGAAGAGGGGTGGGGACAGTCATCTCTCCGGAGGAGCCGTTCTGAGAACCAGCTGAGGGAGGCAAGGCGCTGTGGCAGAGAGTGAGGAACCGGCCTGGCGCTTTGCCCCAGGTTGCTCATCTGTAAAAAGGGGGAGTAATAGCCTTGCCCCTCCTCCCCCAGGCCATGTGTGCGGATTGGACGAGATCATTACTGTTAAGAGCTTGACTCATAGACGTAGAACAGCAGGATTGCTTGGTAGCCTCACACTGGTGGCCAAGTCCACTCCCAAAAGTGTGTGTGTGTGCGTGTGTGTGTGTGCGTGTGTGTTCTGAGGACTTGCAGTGTTCCCACCACTGCCCTCTTCCTGTGTTTATCTCACCCAGCAGGGCCCCTGGGGCCTCAATCTGGATTCTCAATCTCAGAATCGTCCCCTTCAGCCTCCATATTCTGGTCTCAGGCTAGGGGGGAGGGTCCTAGGTTTCCATGGAGACTTACTGGGGCACAGGAAGAAGGGTATATCTAATCTGTTTACTGAAGGAGTAGGGTTGGCGGGGAGGTGGCCTGGGCTCCTCAGGGAACTTCCATCCACAGTGTGGGTTGCTACATTGGTTTTTCTCTGGTTTGGGGAGGAGGAAGGGCAGAGCCTCAGTTGGAAAAAGTTTCCAGGCCCCTCCTGTGGGGTCTTGGGGTCTTCAGTGACACTGGCTGTCCTTCTCACCCCCAACCCGCAGGTGGCTGGAGCTGCTAGCCATTTGGAACTGAAACACTGAAGAAGGGGAAGCAGGGGGTGACGGGGAGGCCCCCCGGGGGCTGATGGCCAGTGGACGACTGAAACTGCACTGGGTGCTGCGTCCGCTGTGGGTGCTGCATCTGCTGTGGGTGCTGCCAATGGTGGAGACAGTGACTGGGACCAGTGGCCCATTGACATGGGCCCACATGGGCCCCCCACTTCCAGCCTCAGGTGTGCACCAGACTCCCGTTGTAGATGTGAGTATCTGGGAGGGAAGCTGGCAACATCAGGTGGGGGCGTACTCATCCAAACAGCCGATATTTATTGAGTACCTACTATGTGCCAGGCGCTAAAGCTGATGCCTGGGATAAATGAGGGAACGAGAGACAAAAATCCCTGCCCTCACGGAGTGAACAGTCTTCTGGGAGGTCAGATAAAGGTGTAAACATGTGAAGTGCAGCTGGTAAGATGCTGCGTATAACACGATCCAGTGACATTGGGGAGGCGGGGCTCTAAGGGGGAGGGTGCATTAACAGCTGTTTCAGATTGGGTGGTCACAGCTGGCTTCCATGTGGAAATGACCTTTGAGCCAAGAATGAAGAAAAGAAGCCACTTGTACAGATCTCTGGGGGCAGAGCATTCCAGGCAGAAGAGGACAGCAAGTGCAAAGTCCCTGATGCAAGAACAAGCTTAGTGTGCTCCCCGCGCAGTGAGCAGGCCAGAATGGCCGGGACAGAGTGAGTGAGGGGGAGAGAGTGGAGAGAGATAAGGATGGAGAGGGAGTGGTGGGCAGATTATAAAAGGCCTTATATGCTGAGACTAGGAGGTGAAATTTAATTTAGGCTAGTGGGGAGCCAATAGAGAGTTTTGAGCAGAGGGCTGTCAAAATCAGATGTATTTCTTTAGGGGACCTCTCTGGCTTCTCTGGGTTGAGAGTGGCAGCAAGGGGACCAGTGGGGGGGCTCCTGCAGCTACCCAGATGAGTGACGGTGGGTGTGGGAGACAGGAAAGAAATGGTGAGATCTGGGGTAAGTGTTGGAGGGACAGTGAGTGAGATATATGGGTGGATTAGGTTGTGGGGGGGGGGTCAGAGGAGTCAAAGTTGATTCCATTTCATGTTCCCTCCGATAGGGGACAAGGGTTCCGATTTCTCCACAGCTTTGCCAACACTTACTTATTTTTAATAATAGTCATTCTAATGGATGCGAGGTGGTTTTGATGAAGCTTTCGAACAAAGCATTTGAAAAGGGGGACCTTCTGGGCTGTTGATGTACCTCAGAGAGAATTTTTATAAAAGCTTATTTGAGCCAAACTAATGACATAGGCTGGGGAGCAAGATTGTAAGTGCCCTGGAGAGGAACAGTTTTGCAGGTTCTTTTAATGCATTTGAACTTAAGGAGGGAGCTACTGGAAGACTGGAGAAAGCCAGGTGGGGGTTGGATTGCGGGGTGGTTAACGAGGTTAGGTGCGCTCTTGAGGGTTAATGCCCCTTTCAAGAGGTGTTACCTCTGGTGTTTCGAAGTCTCGATAACCTGGAGCACAAGAACAACAGACAGGGCGGGCTTAAAACCTTTCAGTGGAGTCACGGGCTTGGCAATTTATGATCAGATCACCCGGTGAGGTTCCTTTCCATAGGTAGGACCCCTCTTACCAGCCCACAAGGCCTAAGGCATTGCCTGAGCACATGCATGGCATGCCCTGACAAATGACAAAGGCCGTGACAAATGACAAAGGGCTAGTATCCTTAGGTGGCTGCTCCAAGTCAATAAGAACAAGCAAACATTCCAACTGAAAACAAAACAAAACAAAACAAAACTGGTTGCTCAAAGAAGGAATACCAATGGCCGTTATCATAGGAAAAGAGCGCTTAACTTCACCAGTAATCAGGCTTGCCCTTGAACCCGAGGGCTCCACCACACCGGCCTGAACTGGATCAAGGCAGCTGGGAGCCCGTGTAAATGCGGCTTTGGGGAGGGCACTGGGAGCTGTTTACCCCTCTGCAGCGGACACCATCCGAGCCCTGCCCGTGTCCTTTGGACCCTGCCATGTTGATGGGCTTCTGCTGACTTCTAGTTGCCGGTGTCTTTTTCCCAGAGCCACCCATCAGCAAGGGAAGTGGAAATGCCAGGAAACTAACCTCTCACTCCCGGCATTCCTCGGTGAGGACAGGAGGGGCTGGTGGATACATAAATCCCCAGCACCCCTGCCTGCAGGGTGGCCCGCCCGAGGTGGGAACAGCCTCGATCCGGCCTGCACTGGTTGTTCCCCCTTCCCCACCCCACCTCCCGCTGTCGGGGTGTGTACCCCACACACTCCCCAGTGTATTACTCACCTACACAGACAGACCTCGGAGGTGGTGTAAGTTCCGTCCCAGGCCACTGCAATAAAGCACACAGTGCCATAAAGTGAGTCACATGACTTTTTTGGCTTCTCGGTGCATATACAAGTTAAGTTTATATTGCACTGTATAGTGTTGGTGAAAAAGTGTGAATTATTGTGAGAATTACCAAAACGTGACGGGGGAGACTCGAAGTGAGCAAATGCTGTTGGGAAAACGGTGCCAGTAGCCTCGCCGGACACGGGGCTGGCTGAGCCCCAGGCCTTCAGCCTGTAACAAACGCCGTGTCTGCAAAGGGCCCCAAGTGAGGTGCGCCTGTCAGTTCTTGTCTCTGGAGGAACCCGGATTAGGATCTTCCTTCACTCAGCGCTTTCACTTCTACAAATCTCGCCGACAAAATGGTCTCCCATGTGCGGAGAGAGTCATGTGCGACAGGATTCACTGTTGGCATCGTTGGGAAATGAAACACACCCAGAGCCCACTGGTGGGGAAATGCGGCCTCCGCTACGGGGCATTCGTAGTGTCACATACACTCCTGCTGCTGTTACAACGACGGCGGCGCCCTAGCCGAGCGGCTCAGTCAGCCAGAGCGTCATCCTGATTACGCCAGGGTCGTAGGTTCGATCCCTGGTCAGGGCACGTACAGGGAGCATCCTGTAAGTGCATAAAGAAGTGGAACAAGAAATCGATGTTTCTCTCTCTAAAAAACCAATCAATAGAAGAAATAAAAATGGAAGACTACCGTGAGGCCAGGGGTCGTGGTAGTAAGAATAGGGGTTCTAGAGGCTCAAACAGCCTGGGTTCCCACCCAATTCTACCACCGAGGGGACCCGGGACACGGCTTAGTCTCCTTACCCGCATACTGGGCTTGCTCCTGGCACGCTCCTTACACAGTTGGGCAGGTCACGTGAGCGACATGGAAGCTCCTAGCGCCGTGCCCGGCATGTAGAACTCACTCAGAAGGTTTTCGACTTTCATCCCCCTCTTCTTCACTGTATGTCAATATATGAGTAGAGAGGAAATTGCAGAAATAAGAGATTTAGGGTGGGTCTGTTTCTGTAAGACAAACCAAACTGTAACTGTAAAATAGGATGTACATGCCAACGTGATCAAACTGAGAAATGTCTGTAAGGGTGCGCTTCAGACTGGTTGTGGCAGGACCTTTGGAGAGAGGTGAGATTATGGAGGGCAGGGAGGCGGAGGAGGAATTTAGAAATCTTAATATATGGTTTGCTTTTGTTTGGAACAAACATGTATTCGTGAATTGCTCGTGTTAATTTCTTTTTGAAACCTTAATTATTTTTAATCCTCACCTGAGGATACGTTTGTTGATTTTTAGAGAGAGAAGAAAGGCGAGGGGGTGGGGGGAGATGTGAGAGAGAAATATTGATTGGTTGCCTCCCATACGTGCCCAGACCGGGGATTGAACCCACAACCTAGGAAGGTGCCCTGACCAGGGATCGAACCGGCGACCTTTCGGTGCATGGGACAGTGCTCCAACCGGCTGAGCCCCTTGGCCCAGCGCCTATGTTAGTTTCAAACACGAGTTTCCATTTAAACAACGAAAGCGTGCGGCTGGTACCCAGAGGGTATGGGAGGCTTGGAGGCCGGGCCAAAGGGGGCTATCCTCAGCTGCTTAGACCTGCAGGGCCTGGCCTGGTGACCCTCGGAGTGTCCCCCCTGATGCCCCCCCCCCGCCCCTTTCCTCTCCGCAGTGCCGTGATGTGTGCGGCCTGAACGTTTCTGACCGCTGCAACTTCATCCGGACCAACCCCGACTGCCACAGCAACGGGGGCTACCTGGACTACCTGGACGGCATCTTCTGCCGCTTCCCCCCCAACCTCCTCCCTCTGGCCATCACCCTCTACGTAAGGCCCTGCCCCCCGGAGCCGGCCCTGCCCCCGGGAGCCAGCGGACGGGCTGGGGAGTGGGCTGGGGGCCCAGTCTGGGCTTAACGCTCCCTTCCCTCTCCTGTCTCCCCTCCCCCCCAGGGTTTCTGGCTGCTTTACCTCTTTCTCATTCTGGGAGTCACCGCGGAGAAGTTGTGAGTTTGGCCTTGGACTCCCGTCCAGCTTATAGAGGGACGCACGGGGTCTCGGGAGGTTGGCACTGGGCGACCCCAGGTTTGGGGGAAGGAAGGGCGGGAACAGGGGTCACTGCCTGTGGAGTCCTCACCATTTGCTTTTTCTCTGCAGTTTCTGCCCTAACTTGTCTGCCATTTCTACCACTCTCAAGCTGTCCCACAACGTGGCAGTATCCTTTCGTCCAGACCCTGCACCCTGGGGGGGGAGGGGGGAGGGAGGGAGGGGTGTGGCTGGGACACAGGGGCGGCGCACACAGCCCAGGAAAGGCCTGGGCAGGCTAGGGCCTCTGCACAGAACCCCCCCCCCCTTGACATGCTCTCCCATGGCGTCACCTTCCTGGCCTTTGGGAATGGCGCACCCGACATCTTCAGCGCCGTGGTGGCTTTCTCGGACCCCCACACGGCCGGCCTGGCCTTCGGGGCGCTGTTTGGTACGAGTGGCCCCGGCCTCGGGTGGGGGGTGGGGTGGTGAGTAGGGGGACGCGCAGGGCGGGCTGAAGCCGGCATCCCGTCCTGCAGGCGCGGGCGTGCTGGTGACCACTGTGGTGGCGGGCGGCATCGCCATCCTGCGTCCCTTCACGGCCGCCTCCAGGCCCTTCCTCAGAGACATCGTTTTCTACATGGCGGCCGTGTTCCTGATCTTCTATGCGCTCTACCTCGGCAGGGTCACGCTGGCCTGGGCCCTGGGTGAGCCGTGAGCAGCCACGGGGCCGGGGCGGGGTCGTCCCGGGGCTGGTGGGGTGGGGGGAGGGCACCAGCAGGGCACAGGGCTCCGTGGGTTCCGCGTGGTAGAAACCCTGCTCAAACCAGCTTAAGTCAAAAGGGGAACTTGGGGTGTGGGTAACCGCGTGGGGCCGGGCCGGGGGCATGTTCAGGATGTGGACCGAGTCAGATGTTACCGTGCAGCGGAGCCGGTGCCCGCTGCGGCCCTGTCAGGGCACCAGCAGCACGCACATTCCATTTAGGTGGCCTCAGGGATGTGGACGGAGGGGCGGTTCGCAGAGGGTTAAGGAAATCAGCAAGGTACCCTGAGATGCACAGACGTCCAGGGACCCGCAACTGTGGGTGCTGCCCACCCCCCACAGCTGGAGGGGTAGAGGGCGTGGGGCCTGGAGCCTAGTGAGGGCCACAGGCCCGGGGCTGGGGCCGCGCAGCGTGAGCAGCAGCCGCGGAGGGTCACAGGCCCTGCTAGAGACGGGGCACCCTGCCGCGGCGGGAGGGAGCGGGGAGGAAGTCCTCCAGACTCTCCCCCACCGCCTTCTCATTGGCGGCCGGGCCCCCCTGGGGCACAGAGCAGGACACCGACCCCTAGCTCCTGAGTGGGGCTCTGGGGGCCACTGTCTGAGTCAGCCGTTACATCCTTGGGTGCTGGACGATTAGGGCCCGGGATGGGGAGGGACGGTGCGTCAGGGAGGCAGGGGAGCGGGGAGGAGGCTGCAGGCTATGGCCCTTTGCCACTGGTGCTGGGCCGGGCCAACACACCCGGGGCACCAGCAGCAGGACTGGCAGCCCCTGCCCTCTGGGCCCTGTGGCCAGGCCGCCACCAGGTGACAGGCTGCGCCCTGGTCTGCAGGGTACCTGGGCTTGTACGTATTCTACGTGGTCACCGTGGTTCTGTGCACCTGGATCTACCAGTGGCAGCGGAGGAGATCGCTGGTCTACTCCATGCCAGCCACCCCAGGTGAGGGTCCGTCGGGGTCCCCCAAGGGGACCAGGGGAGGTCGTCACCCTCTGCGCCTTTTGTCACTGCCTCACGTCTCTGGAGGCCTTTGCTGTTACCCAGGTCCTCCTTGTACTTTTTCTACTCATTCCCCCAAGTCCCACCTCTGTGCTTCCTCTCGTGCTGGTGAAGCCTCCTCGTCACTTGCCGTGTCCAAGTTCACGTGCTATGTCATTGCATTTGTTCGTGAGTTGGACTTTCTCACTCTGAGTGTGCACAGTGATCGCTGAGAAGTCCAAAATACTGAGGGTTCGGCCCCCTGCACCCCGCAAGCTGCCCAGAGGGGCCCTGTTCTGGAACGGGGGTGGGGAGGGTCTGGACTCCCTGGCTGGCTCGTGGGACACGTCCCTTTCTGCGACAGAGGTGCTGTCGGACTCCGAGGAGGAGCGGGTGTCTTCTACTGCCAACAGCTACGACTATGGTAAGTCCAGGGCCCTGTGGCCCCTGAGGCGGGGGCGGGGCACCAGGGCTGTGTTGGGGGTGGGGTGGGTTTTTCCTCCTTCCAGGGGTCGGGAGGGAGGACGGTGGGAGGGGAGAGGCTGTCCCGGAGGCCGAGCCAGGCTGGACACCCGCCCCTCCCTGCCTTGCACACCCAGGGGACGAGTACCAGCCGCTGCTTTTCTACCAGGAGACCACGGCTCAGATCCTGGTCTGGGCCCTCAACCCCCTGGACTACAGGAAGTGGAGGAGCAAGCCGGCACCCTGGAGGGTCCTCAAGGTGCTCAAGGTAGGAGGGAACCCTGGCCCTGGGCTCCTGGCTCCTGGCACTGGCCACCCAACCTTCTCTGACTCACCGAGGGGGGCGGAGGTCTGCTGGGGCCTCTCGGAATGAGATCACCTGGGACCCGATGGGGAAGCTGAGTCGTGGAGATTGGCTGATGGCCTGACCTGGGGCTCTGCCCCCCCACGGAAGGAGAGCACCCGCCCTGGGACAGAGAGTGGGGAGGAAGGGCCCCTCCCGACCGGGCGAGGGTGGGGAACTGGGCCCGGGGTGAGGGGCTGGGTCAAGGTGAGCCCCAGGAGGACAACGCTGAGTGTTCCTGACCACCACCCGCCGCTTCCCTGGGCTGGGGGTGCCCTGAGGTCCGGGTGTGACAGGCCGGCCCAGGCTGGTGGTGCACGTGAGACCCAGCTGCAGCCGTTGCCCGTCCGCCGTCCACCCGCCAGGCCAAAGTCCGCGGTCTCACCCCACGGCCCTGCTCTCCTCCCGGAGATAACGTGGAAACCTCCATCGGTGTCCGTTTGAGGCTTCCTCGGCCCCGGGGCACATCATGGGCTAGGTTTGCACCCCTCCGTGGCTCTGGCTGCATCAGGACCTTGGGCAAGTCCCTTCACCTCTCTGAGCCCCCGTGTCCCCCCCCTACAAGGGGGACAATGATAGTGCCTCTCTTCTGCACTTGTTTGTATCAGTAAGTGATTGCTGCAACAAAGCTGCGGAACAAGTGACCCCAGACTCGCGTGGACTTACAGTGACAATAGTTTGGGTCATCTGGGGTGACTGTTTTCAGGCTGTGGTCAGCGCTCAGGGATGGGACCAGTGGGTCCTTGGGACCCTGCCGTTGTCTTGACGGAAGAGACCCAGGCAAACTTCACAAGCACATTTTAAGCCTCCGTTCCCGTCACAGTCACCCAGAGCCCTTTGGTCAAAGCGAGTGACACGACCAAGAAAGATCAACCAAAACAGGACCAGGAAGTACATCCTGCAACATTTTAGTCCCTTGATAAAGCATGTGACTGAGTCTGTTGCAGGAAGGGATTGAAGAATTGCAGACCACACCCAGACTACCCCAGTGCCTGTGACAATTTAATAACCTCGTATATGTGAAGGGCTGAGTCTGGTGCCTAGCAAAGAAAAAAAACACTCGCTAAAAGTTATCACTCATTTAGTTAGTTGGCTGAAAGCAAGGCGTGGAGCCCGTCGGCGCTGACCCTGTGTCCCAGCCGCACACACCCTCCGTGTGGCTTTGGAGGGGCTCCTGCGCCTGTCGGAGCCTCAGCCTCCTCCTCTGTTGGGTGGGACAGTGACAGTTCCTACCACTGGGGTCGGTGTCAGGTGAGTGGATGAGGCGCTGTGGCTGGCTGAAGGATGCCCTCCCCAGAGGTGCCCTTGCTTGTCCCAGTCCCCAGAACCTGTGGACGCCGTACCTTAGGTGTCAACAGAGACAGTGCACATGCGATGAAGGATCTCGAGATAGAAGGTTATCCTGGGTGATCTAGATGGGCCCCGTGTTACCACAGGGGTCTTTCTGAGGGAAGGGGAGGCAGAGGGGCAGGCTCAGAGGAGATGTGGCCACAGGAGCAGGGCTCAGGGGGATAGGGGGCCAAGGAACGCAGGCAGCCAGCCGCTCAGAGCTGGGACAGCCAGGGAAACGGATTCCCTCGCCCGGCCCCCAGAAGGTGCGCGGCCCTGCCGACACCGTGATCTTAGACCTCCCGTCCTGCAGAGCCAGCCGGGAGCACGCCGGTGTGGTGCGAGGGGGCCCGGGGTGCGGCGGTGTCTTAGGAGCCCAGGCTGTTGGGAAACTGAGCTCCGGGTGCGGCCAGCCCAGACCTGGGTCTCCCTGCCGATGACGCCGTCCTGTGTTCTCCAACCTGACAGCTGCCCGTGGAGTTCCTGCTGCTCCTCACCGTCCCCCTGGTGGACCCCGACAAGGAAGACAGGAACTGGAAACGGCCCCTCAACTGTCTGCACCTGGTGATCAGCCCCCTGGTCCTGGTCCTGACCCTGCAGTCAGGGGCCTGTGAGTATCGCCCCCCTAAGGTGTGCTCAGGATAGGTGGGATTTCGTGTGCTCAGCCCCCAGCATGAGGCTTGTGCCTGCTGATGTTTGCAAGCCCGTGAACCCGACTGAAACAACGGAAGGAGGGCCTTGTTGTGTGTGTGCGGGCCATCCAACCACCCACTGCCTGTAAGACCAGCACCGACTCCGTAGTGGTGAAAAGGGTGGTGGGTGGAGAGTTCCAGAGTGCTCTGCCTACCGGCAGGGTTTCCTCCCGTTAGTGTTTTCACGTGAGGTCTCTGGAACTTCCATAACTCCATAGTGGATTGGTTTGCGGAGTGAACTTACCCAGAGTGCATGGATGGGGTGAGACTGCGGTTCAGCTCATGCAGTGATACCCATCCGATGGCAATGCCTGGCTGCAGGGCGCTGCCAATAGCTCTGTTGGACAGAAGCATCGTGGTCGATTAATGATGTCTGCCGTGGGTGTGGGGTAGGGTGAGAGTGGTGAGTGCTCTCAGCTCTCCCCATGCTGGTTCCTTAACAGAAGAGTGTCTGTCTTTCACAGAGCTGTCTTTTAGCTCCTCTGGGACTAGCCTGGGACACGGGCTCTCTTTAATTTCCTTGTCCCCTTGAAGTGGCTGGGACAGGGCTGGGCCCATGGGAGGTATCTCTTATATCCAAATAATTGCACGTATGTGGGTTTCATCTGTGGGCCTCTCACTGCCAGACCTCCTCGGTCATTCTGGGGGGCCTCCAGGTGGAGGTGTCCAGTTGAAGCTGTGGAGAGTCCCAGTTCCCTTTCTCTCCCCTCTGCAGATGGCATCTATGAGATAGGTGGCCTCTTTCCTGTCTGGGGCATAGTGGTGATCGTGGGCACAGCCTTGGCTGCCGTGACCTTCTTTGTCACAACCAACAGCAAGCCCCCCCGGTTTCACTGGGTAAGAATTCTGGGGTCTCCAAGCTGGGATGGGGACCCTGAGGCCTTCTAGGCAGATGTCCTGTCTTTGCCTCGGGCGGTCGTCGGGCCAGTAATCACTTTCTGCAATGACAGGTCTTTAAACCCACGTTCAAGGGTTATTATAGCTCTTCAAGGTCCTCTTCTTCTTTTGTTTCTTTGGGAACAGCTTTATTTTATTTAGATGTGATTCACATACCCCCACGAGTCCCCCATTTGAAATGTGCAGTTCAGTGGGTCCAAATAAAGGGACCCACAAAGTTCAAATCCCTGTCGTTTAGGCGCCAACTGTATTCTCGATCCGCAGTTGGAACACCGAGGCTGCAGAGGGCTGGCTGCAGCTATGGGTGGATTTCCCACTGCAACGGCGTCAGCGCCGCTAACCCCTGCGTTGTTCAGGGGTCAACTGTACCTTCACAGAGCTGCACAACCATCACCCCCCCACCTAAAAAAAAGAAAACCCTGTATCTGGCAACCACACCCTGTCATCCTTCTTTTTCTGTTCCCGGCCACTGGCAATCTGCTTTCAGTTTCTGTGGATTTGCCTGTCCTGGACATTTTATATAAATGGCATCCTACCACATGTGGCCTTTGGTGGCTGGCTTCTTTCACTTACTAGCAAATGTTTTCCAAGTGTATCCACGTTGTACCCTGTATTAGTAAGTAGTGCTTTTTCGTGGCTGAGTAATATTCCACTGCGTGGCTATAGCACATTTTGTGTGTCCATTGGTTGATGGACATTTGGGGATATTATGAATAGTGTTGCCATGAACGTTTGTGCAAAAGATTTTTGTGGGGACATTCCCTTTCACTTCTCTTGGGCGTATTTTTTGGAGCAGAACTGCTGGGCCAAATGGTAATGATGTGTTGGCCTTCTTGAAGACCTTCTAGACTCTTCCGAGATACTAACCAGGAAACACGTAATGAGCTCAGGTTCCTAACGCTCTCAGGCCAGTGGTGGAACGGTTTGCTCTTCGTGGGGGTCTTTCCCCATCCTGTTTGCTCTGCAGCACTCCAAGGAATTTTCAGGCTGTTTGTCCAGAAACCTTTTCTTCAAAAATTTACTTAAGCTCTGGCTGGTGTGGCTCAGTGGATTGAACGCCAGACTGCGAACCAAAGGGTCGTGGGTTCGATTCCCATTCAGAGCACATGCTTGGGTTGGGCACATGCCTGGGTTGCGGGCCAGGTCCCCAGTGAGGGGCACGTGAGAAGCAACCACACATTGATGTTTTTCTCCTTCCCCTTCTCCCTCCCTTCTCCTGTCTAAAAATAAGTGAAATTTTTATGTTTTACATTTTCACTTCTACATTTCAGTTTTTATTGATAAAAAACTGTGGTTTTTATTTTTAGAACTCTGAATGGAGGTACCAACCCGAAGGGGGTTGAATTTTCAGCAAATTGATAATTTACAAATACTTATTTTTAGAGAGAGGGCAAAGGAGGGAGAAAGAGAGGGAGAGAATCAATATGCGAGAGAAACACTGATTAGGGGTCTCCCACACACTCCCAGTGGGGTCCGAACCTACAACCCAGGCGTGTGCCCTGACTGGGAATCAAACTGGTAACGTTTCTCTCTGCGGGACGACACCCAACCCGCGGAGCCACACTGGTCAGGGCAGCAAATCAACCATTTAGAGAACTGGTTCTCAGCCTGTGTTTGCTGCCAGTCTCCGAAGCCCTGACACACACCACGACAGGGAGGGGCCTTGAAAAGACTGTGCTCAGTGAGCACATGGTCACAAAGGACAGGTATTGCACAAATAAATGAGGTCATTTGTAGGACACGTCTGGCACAGGCAGCTCCGTAGAGACAGGCAGCGGAGTGCAGGGGCCGGGGTGAAGGGCGGGGGGTGGGGAGCACCTGCTCCCAGGGAGTTTGCTGGGGTCGGTGGTGCTTGGTCCACAGACCGGAAGTCCGATGAAAGCTCTGGGAGCTTCTTCCTCCCAAAGGAGGGTTGAGCTAACGTTTTCTTGGGTACTCACTGTGCACTGGGCTCTAACGTCTTTGCCTCCATCATTAACTCACCTTAGGCTCCCGACGGCCTCTTGAGGTGGGTCCCGTCATCGCCGTGTCCCACCCGGGGGCCGGCCTTGGTCCCACCCGCACACTGTCCCCTCCCCAGGCTTTTGCTTTCCTGGGCTTCCTGACCAGCGCCCTGTGGATCAACGCGGCCGCCACGGAGGTGGTGAACATCTTGCGGTCCCTGGGCGTGGTCTTCCGGCTGAGCAACACCGTGCTGGGGCTCACGCTGCTGGCCTGGGGGAACAGCATCGGAGGTGAGGCGGGGCCCGTGGGCTGCGGGCGTGAGCACGGCCACATCCCTGCCCATCGCTGCCCCGGCCGGAATTGCCTGGGGGTGGGGGCGGCCGGGGCACTTGTCCTCAGCGTGTGCGTAGTGCCCGCTGTCCTTTTGAAGGGACTGTCACCAAGCATCGGGGCTGCACCTGAGTCGGGAGGTCCTGTAGACGCCCAGCCTCTTTCACACTCTGATGCACGAACTCTCCGTGGCTCCCCAGCGTTCAGGCAGGACTCGGAGCCCACGCAGCCAGCCGTGCTGAATGAGTACATGGGTGTGTGTGGCATGTGTAGGCATTCATACACACACACACACACACACACACACACACACACACACCCCTACGTACACTCTTCTCTGGCTGCAGCTGCCCAGGCGGGTTGGCCAGGTTGTGTGCTGCCTGAGAGCATCCAGAGAAGGGGTCCAGGGCCCCCCACCTAGCTCTTCTCCCACTCCCCTTTTTGGGTACCTTCCCCTAATTTGCATGGAGGTACTGTATGTGCTAGCAACAGATGGGACTTGGGTGACAAATTGGTGGCGGCTTGTCATACCCTGAGGTGCCTCTGCTGAGAAGGAGCGGGGGTCCAGAGGATAAGGAGGGACGGTGTCTAACAGGGCACGGTGGCCTCTCATAGCAGCTGGCCAGCTACCGCCAGACCCGGGGGGCATCTCCCCTCGTTTGTTGACCGAATGACAGTGGGTGAGCAGAGCAGGAAGGAGTGAATGACCACGGCCGGCCGGGAGAAGCCCCTCAGCACTCACAGCCCCTCTGGTTTCCACGCAGATGTCTTCTCCGACTTCACGCTGGCCCGCCAGGGCTACCCCCGGATGGCGTTCTCGGCCTGCTTTGGCGGCATCATCTTCAGTATCCTTCTTGGGACCGCCCGAGCTGCCTGGGCGCCGGTGGCACGGGCTCCGAGAGCCGTGGGTTGCTCCACGGCCACCCTCGGGCTAGGCTCTCGCTGCGACGCCTGGGCCAGGCGATGTGGCCGCTGGATCCTCAGCTGCCCCGGCTGTGGGATGGGCTTATTGAGGGGGGTCACCTCCAAAGGGCTGTTGGAAAGGTTGGATGGGGTGACGGAGATGCTTGGCCCCTGGTAAGCGCCGAGCAGCTGGCGGATTGCTGTCAGGGCTCCCGTGAGTAGCAGCTGCACCCACGCTGAGCTGACGTGCGCCCTGTGGGACACCCTCTCCCTCCTGCTTATAGATCATGGTCTGCAGGTGCCAGGAGTCAGCATGCTTTTTCTTAAAGGGCCAGAGCTGAGATCTGCATAGGCCATCGTGTCTCTGGCAACAACGCAACCCTGCTGCTGTCAAGTGGAAACAGCCACAGGCAATACATGAACAAACAGGTGCACCTCTGTTTCAACAGGACCCATTTATAAAAGCGAGCCAGGGGCCAGACGGGCCTGCGGCCAGGGTAGGCTGTGGAGAAGGAAGAGCTTCGAGACCAGGCGGTCTTGGGTTCCAGTCCCAGTACCACCCCGTGCACCTGGGACCTTGGTGCACACACCTGGCCTGTCGCCTCGGTTCATGAGAAACGGGTTGTGGTACAGACTGATGAGGAAGTAAAGCACCCTGGAAAGCGCCCGGCCCGTGGCCCACATCCAGCAAGTGGCAGAGACTCTGGTTGTGAAACAAAGCGACGTTATTTAACCGCACGGAAGGGCCGCTCTCCCCACGCCCCTTGACTAAGGGGCCTGTGGGACGTGGTGGTGCAGGCGGCCGGCCGGGCGGGGTCAGAATTTGTGGGGACCCTGCAGGCAGACCTGCCATGGCCTCTTTGTTCCCACTGAGATGCGCTCCTGACTCTGGCCTCTCCTGACCTCTCAGGTTGGGGTGGGAGGGGGGGTGCCCTGCCTGGAGCAGGGCCCCCTGAACAACCCCTGGGTGTGGCCCTGACCTAGGCTCCGTCACCAGTCCCCTGATGGACCAAGGGCAGTCACTACCACGCCCAGCCTCAGCTTCTCCGTCTGCTGCGCACTCAGCAGGTGTCGAGCATTTCCGTCACCTCGTTCCAGCCTCACAGACGGAGTGCAGGTGCCCTCCAGACACTGCGCTTCTCGGAGGTGCTAAAACGGGCTGGGGGGCTCAGGTGGGGTTTTGGGTGGCTAGGTCGGGGGGACAGGTCCTGGAGAAAGCCAGTGGGCTGCATGGTCAGCATTGTTCCTGCAAATTTCCTGAGCTGGGCCGCAGATGTCCTGGTGGGAGTGGGGCTGGGCTGCCTGCTGCAGATCTCCAGGGGCCACCCGGAGGTGAAGGTGAGTGGCCGGTCACGTCTGCCAGGGGCCTGTGTACAACATGTTTTCCTGTTCCACTTCCGGTCTTCCGGATGGGAGACCTTTCACCCCCTGGGCACTTGACACTTCTGGGAGATTTGCCTTCGTGTGTGACAAGTCTGATCCCTTTAGCATATTCTGCAGGGAGGATTGAAAAATGTATTCCTTACGGATTCACACAGTAATGAGATGCAGCTTTGGGGGAAGGGGCAGGAAGGGCCTGAGTTCCGGCGTGGGTCCCATCAGCTGAGTCTCTCGCGGTCGGACTTGGAATGAGTTGGGACATCTCTGAGCCTCAGTGTCCTCGCCTGTGAAATGGGGTGGATGCCCTCCCCACCCCACACCCAGCTCTCTGGACCAGCACGTGTGAGGGACAGGCCGGGCTGAACGCCTTATCCCGACACGGCCCACACAGGACGGGCCGGCAGGGCAGGACGAAGCCGCCCTCCGTCGAGGGAAGACGGCCCTAGGAGTGGGCCCAGCAGAGCAGGAGAAGGTCCTGAACCACACTGGGGGAAAGAGGTTCTCACACTTCAAGAGTGTTTGAGAAACTCCTGGGGGCCCAAGAGACCTCCTGGCCCAGGCATTCCAGGGGGTGGGGGCTCGTCATTTTAAGACAAGCTCCCTGGGGACTGGCGAAGGTAGGACACAGTTCTGAGGGGAGAATTCGGATGCTGCCCAGGCCTGACCGGTCTTCGAAATGCACAAGCGATTCGGGTGAGCCTCAGGCGGCCTGGTCGTCCAGACTTTCTGAGGAAGTCGAGGTTCCTAGGTGAACTCGTTCTGTTTTAAAACACTGCACAGGGCAACTGCGCCGCACGCACGGCAGCAGGTTGACCCCTCTGCCCCCGCATCTCAGTTCTGGCGGCCCTGAGTGCAGAGACCAACGAGGGGAAGGGGTAAGGTGGGGAGGGGATGTGGCCTAGGGATGGTTTCCGGCTCGGCCTGTGCGCGGAAAGTCCCGAGGCCCAGAGTTGGCCTTATGGGTGGGGACAAAGCCCCCACCTCCAGGCCTTGAATAGACCCTTGTGGCTGGCCAGTCCTCGGCTGGCAGGAGGGCCGGCTTCCACGGCGGCCACGCCCAGAAGCAAATAGCTGCTTACTTGCTTGACAAGTCTGCCTTGTTCAAAGGTAAACACGAGCTCTGCAGATTTTGTTCATGCTCTTCCCGGGTTTCACGGTTCCTTTCATTATCGATTCTCTGGCGGTTCTGGATAATGGGGCCCTAGGGTGGGGCCCCTGAGGGTCTGTTTCTTTGCTGGTGTTCCTCGTTGACCACGTATCCCGTGTTCCCGTTGGTGGTGCGCGCCCTCCGGCATCCCACCACCTTAGGGAGTCATGGGGCACCCTGGAGGGTCCCCGGCCCACGGAGTGCTGTTGGGTGCTGAACTCGGGCTGCTCTCACCCACGCACTTGCTGCACGAGCCCCGTTCTCGGGTTTCGGGCACAGGCCTACATGCATGTGCACCCACACGCGTGTCACTGTACGGGGAGACAGGACAGGGCACGGGTTCCGAGCTGGGACTTGTGTCTGGGCTCTGTCACTTGCCCGGTTTCCTCGTCTGTGGGGGGGGTCGGGAGGACGGAAGGCTGAAGGTGTTAAGATACATGCCAGGTCCAGAAGGCAGACAGGTGGGGTGGGGACGGGTTCCGTTCCTTGTACTTCTCTGTATCGCTTGAGAATTTTTCAACAACTTCATGTTATATACATGTATGTATATAACATATTGTGTTCGTTTTCTAGAGCTGCCCCAACAAATGACCAAAGCAGGTAGCTTAAAACCTGGAAGGTCAAGGTGGGGCGTGCCATCCACAGGGTGGGCCTTGTGCGCTGGGTCGTGGCCGGGGGCCCTCAAGCATCGGGTGGCTGTTGGCTGTAGTGACCCAGCCTCTCTCCCCTGTCCCCTCCCCCTGCCCAGCTGGAGCCAGATGGCCTGTTGGTGTGGATCTTGGCTGGCGCCCTGGGCCTCAGCCTCGTCGGTTCCCTGGTCTCGGTCCCGCTGCAGTCCTTCCAGCTGAACAAGGTCTACGGCTCCTGCCTGCTCCTTTTCTACGTGAGCTTCCTCGTGGTGGCCCTGCTCACCGAGTTCGGGGTGATCCACTTGCCAAGTGTGTGAGTGAAGCCCCGTGTCCGGGTCCACCTGGTGGTCGGGAGGTGTCACTGCAGGCGGCGAGGTGGAAGATGGAGGAAGATGGATGACTATGGAAGCCAGAGGCGCCTTCTGCAGAGCCGGAGGCGTATGCTTGGTGGAGCGCCGTGAGGGCTGGAAGGACCACTCTCCCTACAAGGGGCTCCTAGGCGCTGCTGTGGGCCGGGAGCAAAGCTGAGCCTTGTTTCTGGGACTTTGGAGACTGGACTTCGTTGTGGGCGGACAGTTCCAGACAGAAGGTAGACTTCTCTCCGGAGCCTCTCCCAGGCTGAGGTTTAGGGTGAAGGGGTGCCGCCCAGGTTGGCGTTGAGGGGCTGGAGGCGACGACAGAGGCCCAGGCCCCTCCCCGGAGGTGCCCCCTGCTGCTTTCCTGCATCTTCTCAGGGCTCGAATGGCTGCCAAACCCAGGTCAGGAGCCGGGGCGACTGGGACCCGGTGGGCAGAGCGTCCCGTGTGCCGTGGGCTCGGGCAGCTGCCGTGGGCTGAGTCCTGAGCACCATCCGGCGGAAATGGAATGTGAGACACATGCCTCATGTTGCATTTTCAAGCCGCCACGTTAATAAAGCCAAAAGAAGCAGGTGAACTCGTCACGGCCATCTACGCTATTGAATCCCGTGGCTCCCAAGTACCAGCCCGTGGTGCTGGCCCCACCCTTGGCTGCCTAGCGGGACGGCACAGCTCTAGGCTCCACCCCGGCACCTCGGGCTGGCTGCCGGCGAACCCCGCCCTTCACCTTGGGCTCCCTCAGCGGCAGAACAGGAGGGAACCTGTGCTCGGTGCCTACCTGGGGGTGGGGGGAGGGGCCCTGGGCTGGGGTTCCGAGGCCTGCCAACTCTTGGGAGGACAAGGAGCGCCCCCCCACCCACCCGCCCCTAGCACCTTCTGCTGTCAGCGACCTGCTTCAGTGAGCAGCCGGAGCGTCAGCCCCATTGCCTTATGCTGGCAGTGACGGGGTTCAACCGTCTTTTTCCCAATGAAAAAGTTATTAAATATTTGAAGTGCACAGAGAATAACACACCGGTCTCTCTTACCGGTTCCTCCTTACCTGCACCAGGTGATCCGCGATTGGTTCCAGGGCTGAAGGCCTGGGGCCTGCTGTTTCAGCTTTGTGGCACCTCGTGGGGCGGGGGTCAGAAAGGCCATGGACAGGACCTCCCCATGTCCCCCACCACAATGCCAGAAGCCACAGAGGGGCACCTGGCAGATGTCACGAGGCAGCAGCCACACGTACAAAGCAGAGGCGCTTTTATTAATATGCCAGAAGTCCGACACACAGTGGGTTTTCTAGGAAACAAATCGCCAATGTACAAAACCTCAGGGTTGTTCCCGCTATCCGTACAAAATGATTGTCACGTGGTGTGGAGTAAGGCTGGGGGGGGGGAGGGGCACGGGGGGGAGCTGGATGGCATCCCACCTGAAGCAGGGTGGGGGTACAGGGCCGTCAGGGCCACTGACGGGTTGCTCGACCCAGGGCAAGTCAGCCTGGTCTCACTCAGCTGACACAGGAACGGGGCCCTCTGAGCTGGATGACGTCCTGGGTCCCTCAGAGCTCACGGCCCTGGGTGACACCCGCTCCCCGCTCCATGAACCTATGTGCAAAGCTGTCCTTAGCCTTAGTGATGAAGGCCCGTCAGCACTATTGGCCCTCGGACTTCATCCCCTCTGAGCTAAAGCTCAGGACAGGGTCAGGGGGACTGGCCTAAAGCCCCCCTTCCTGGTACCGGCCCTCACACTGGGGGGCCTCAACGCCCTGGTGCCCCTCCTAGGTTTGCAGCCCCTGGGGCGGAAGACGGGGCTAGAACGAGGCCTCAGAGGCTCAGGCTGGGGGCCTCCTGCCCTCCTGCAGAGGCTGCCCCTCGACCCCCCCTCCCAAAGGCCCATTTCAGTGCGCAAAAGCTGCAAGGCACCCGGTATGCAAATGAAGCTCCTCCTTGGGGCAGGGGACCCGGTTCCAGCCGGGGCTCGGCGCCGCCGAGCTGCCCGCCATGGCTGTGGTCCTCCAGAGACGGCGTCAGCCTCTTGACCCCCACGGGAACCTCAGCGATTCCTCGTTTCCCCGAAGGGCTGTGCTGTGAGAACGACAACGCCCACCCTTCTCCCCACCACCCCGGGGAGGGGCAGAGCTGCGCAGCGTTGGCTGCGGGGGTCAGGCTTGGCCTTGGAGATGGCCAGGGAGTGGTCAGCTGGGTATTACACCCCCGGGGTGGGGCCCTGCCCTGCTGGGGAGAGGACCTGGCATCAGAACCTCTGCTCACCTGCCGTCCTCAGTCATGGGAGGCGGTGGGGGCTGCCCCTGCCCCTTCCACTGACCCTGCCTGTGGCACCACCACCATGTTCCCCAGAGTGGCCACCCCCGACGGCCTGCTCTGGGTTCGAGTGTCAGTCCTACCCGACCACACTGATCTCAGAGAACTCCCAGGTGCCAGGGGCACTGGGGGGGGCTGTGCCGACCACTCCTCCCAGGGACGCCCTGGGGCGAGGGGCAAAGTGGCCCCACAGGTTCAGCCACAGGGCCGCTGCAGACGCCCCGTGGGGGCGTCTGTGCCCTTCTCTCTGTTCCCAGCAGTGGAACCCAACGCTCGTCGGGTGAAGCATCTGCGCTGGCTTCAGCAGAGCCCCGAGTTAACCGACAGGCCTCGTTGCTTGGACAGGACAGTCGCAAGCAGGAGACGGGATTTCGTGGAGAAAGCCCGTTCCGGGAGTCGGTCTGGGTGGCAGCTGTGGGCCGGCCCCTGGCTGCCTTCCTGCTGCTGCTGGGCCCGGATTCCAAACGAGGCCACGGTAGGGCTGTCGGCAACAAGCACTGCAACCAAACCAGAAGGGGCGTGCGCAGAGGCCGACAGAGCCAGGGCTCGGACTGTGTCCGCGCCGTCTCTGCTGCCCAGGCCTGGCGGGGGTCTGCCCGCGTGCAAGAATAACACCCCTCGGTTCCTCTTTCCGCTAGGGCTGAGGCCCAGGTCCCCCAAGGGGACGCTCGATGGTATTATCATATATATATAGAAATACGAACCCCAAGGGTGTGGGTTCTTTCCTTCATAAGTGGTTCTGTCCCTAAAGCAAGACACAGAGACCCGTGACGTGGGCACGGGGGGAGTTAGTGGGGAAGCTGTCAGTGGCGTGGGCGTGGCCTAGGGAGGGCTGGCCCGCGCTGAAGCGTTAAAGCCGGGCCCTGCAGAGATGGGCAGGATCGATCCCAGCGGTCCTCTTGTGAAAGCGCCTTCCGGAGCTTTCTGTGCTAGAAAGGGCTCCTAGGGGCTGGACGGCCCCCCGCCCCAAGCACACTGGCTCCTGGGGTTAAGGACAACGCCTGTCTTCCTTCTTCTCTATATAAATAGGTGCATATATGTGAACATGTGCATATGTGCGTACACACACATTCTGATACGTCGTAGTAACATAATACTATTGTGTGATTGCATAGAAGAGACGGCTTGCGTATGCGCGCCGGGGTTACGTGATGGTCTGCGAGCGCTGGCGGCTGCCCAGGGGCTGCTGGGCGGCGGGGACGCTGCTGCCGTCCAGCTGTCGCTGCTGCTCCTCCTGCTTCCGGGCGTGCTCCTCGTACCACTCCTAGAGCACAGGGCGGGGTGGGGGGGGGGGACTGAGCGGGCTGCGCCCCTTCCAGCCCACCCTGCGCCTCCCCCAGCCGGCCAGTCACCAGGCCGGGCAGCGCTGCCAGCCTCCAGCCTCTGCCTGCGGGGGGCGGGGGGACCGTCTAGGATGGGGGAGGCAGGGCTGCCAGCCCCACCCAACGGGGACTGAAAGGTCTCCTCACCCCCACAGCTGCTGGGAATTCCGAGCGTGGCCCCCAAAAGAAAAACTACAGTGGTGTCGGCCCCGAACTGATGAGAGGTTTGCACAGCGCCTTAGGAAGTGGGCTTGGCACAAGTCGGGCGGTGACAGCACCCTCTGCTCGTGACCGCAATCCTTCGGCACGCACAGTGGACACCCCCTCCTCTCGATCAGCCCTTGGGGCCGCGGGCCTCCTCTGACCCCTCTGCCGCAGCACGGGACTAAGGAGGTGGACGGCCTGCCTACCTGAGGCCGTCGTCTGACGTGTCCAGGGACAGAGGTATTCAGGCAATTAAGGAATTAAAAAATACACCGTATGTTTTGAAGAGAGTCTCCACCACGGGACTTTAGAGCTTAGCAAACACCGTGAGGCCGAATTCCCCCCCGCCCCCCGTCTCACGGAGCGGAAGCGGAGGCCGGGAGCGGGCGGGCCGGCAGAAGCCAGGGGACAGGACAGAGCCCAGGTGCGGGCTCGCCCGCAGCTGTCTCCTCTGCTCCCCGAGGGAGGCGGTCCCCATCCGCAGGTGTGAAGTCACTGCGTGACTCGCCCGAGGTCACGGAGCCAGGAATCAAACCATGACCCCGAAGCTCGTGTTAGCTGGCCATCCCGGCGGCGCCCCGTTCAGCCAGCCACCGCGCGTGCACACCCTCATGTTTTCACACAGAACGCGTTGTCCGTGTCAGGGCACAGCAGCCTCCCAGCCTTGCGGGCGTGGACGCCGGCCACGACCGGCCTGGCGACCCAGGGTTTCCGGCCGTGAGGAGGCCAGACAGCACGTCACGATGGCTGGCGAGGGAGACCCCCCTCGAGCCCTGGGACCCCAGAGCGGGGGGAAACACCCAAAGCTCGTCCTCGGGGGGACCTGCAGTCCCCGGGCTCTGTCTGGGATGCAGAGGGCCAGCCCCCGTGGTGCTCTGCAGGGTAATCTGCTTAGCTGCCAACTCGGAAAGATGGGGAGATTTTGTGCAAAAAGCTGACTTCTCCCTTCTCTTAAATTAGGAAAAACACAGTCAGAAAGACACCCTCTGAGTACAGCAGGCCTCGTGGCCATCGGCAACGTTCGCTGGGCCCGGGAAGAGGCCACGTCCTGGCCAGCTCCCCATGGCCCCCTGACCCCGCCTGTCCTGTGTCCTGCCGTGTGCTTCCGCAGCAGGAGGCTGAGACGAGGCTCTGTGGGCTGCACAAGTGGCCGGGACGTAAACCAGACAGGAGAGGTGGCTACGCAGGGGAACGTGGTGAGGGGTTCAAGGCTGAGCCCCGAGGGCCCCCCCAAAATGACTCCCGACACCACAGGTAGTGGTCCCAACCTGTGACACCGCTTCCCCCCACCGAGCCTTCCCTGCTACTTAGGACCAGGGCCGAGCGCAGCCCCTGCCCAGCGGCAGGAGGACCCCTCCCGGCGAGGACCTGAGTGGCGCGGTCACGGGCGCGCCTACCTGAATCTCCTCTTGGTACATCTTCAGGCTCAGGTCGCTCTTGGTCCTCGATCTGCGTCCCAGAAACACCACGGCGTTTTGCTGCGGAAGAGCAGAGGCTGCAGGCGCCACCGTGTGGGGGCCCTGGCCTTGCCCCAACTTGAGTGGGGGGACCACACTCTGCTACGACCCGCCCCCTCACCAGAGGGGCCCCTCGCTGCTCCTCACCTCGTTTCTCTCCATCTGCGAGAGGATCTTGAGCAGCCAGGTGACATCCGAAGCGGCTCCCCGCACCTCCCGGTACAGCTTGAGCACCGCCAGCAGCTCGTCCTTGGACATCTCCTTCTCCACGGTGATGCCGCCGTCCACTGCGGAGGGGGGAGGGGCCGTTCTGGTTTAGCCGCCCACCCAGTGAGGGCTCCCTCTCCAAGCAGCCTCTGGCCGTGAGGGATTCTCATCCCCCCACCCCCCCACACCTCCGCCTTGGACTATGAGGACCATGGTCAGGCCGGCAGCTTCCCGGGGACAGAGGGTTTCGGGAGGGAGTCTCTCTCTGAGCAGTAAGAAAATGGTCAGACAGCCTGATGCGACAGAGACTCGGAAACGAGCAGTGGCAGGCGTGCGGCTGTTTCGATGGTGGAAAGAACAGAGGATCCGTGAGCAGAAAGCTGCGCCACCCGGGAAAGGCGAGGCGCTTGGGAAGCCGGGATCTCGAGCTGCAGGAGGCAGTGCTCCGGGCTCTGCAGTCCACAGTATGTATGCCCTTTAAATCCAGGACTGTGGCAGGGAAATGTTATTTAGCCACGTGGAGATAATAACTGAAAGGAGAAACAACTCAGAGGAAGAAGCCTCGGGAAGACAGGGCAGGAGGGACAGACAGCTGCTGTGTCTGCAATAAGGCCATCTCTGCTCTGCGGTTCTTTTTTTTTTTTCCTAAAATATATTTATTTATTTTTAGAGAGGGAAGGGAGGGAGAGAGAGAGAGAAACATCAGTGTGCAGTTGTTGGGGGCCGTGGCCTGCAACCCAGGAATGTGCCCTAACTGGGAATCGAACCTGCGACACTTTGGTTCGCAGCCCGAGCTCAATCTACTGAGCTACGCCAGCCAGGGCTTGCTCTGCGGTTCTTAAACTATGGCATGCATGGTCTTCATTTAAAAAATGAGATCAAGAGCATGTGTCTGTCATTAAACATTTGACAACCAATGGAAATGAAATGAGCGATCTAGAGAGATAAGCCAGATACATAAGCTGAACTGTCAGAAGGCTGGACAACCAATCAGCTGCCTCGCCAGGCGGCCCATAAGCTGACCACTGCACTGCCACCCGGCCAGCCGGCCAGCCGGCGGCGAATGCCCCTGTTCCTTGTACAGACCTTCTGAGTCCTGGTTCTTGCGGCTGAAGTTCATTCGGAAGACAAAGGCCTCGAGGATGAAGGCTACGATGATAGTCATCACCACCTGCCGGACAGAGGGGTGGGGGGTCAGAGAGAGGGGAGGGAGGGGTGTGCGCAGCTCTGGGGCTCTGCCCCCCACAGAGCCGCTCAGACGTGTTCTTGGCCTTATCCTCCCCAAGCTGCCGCCCAAAGAGCACAGGCGACTGGAGGAGGAGCACCTGTGGCCCCGGACCTACCATGGTCACGATGTAAAAGGTCATGAAGTAGAGGCGGCTCCAGTGGGTGGTCTGCGAGGTGACGCCTTCCTGCAGACAGAGGGAAGCAGCCCGTGAGCGGACGCCTGGGCGGGGGTCAGCGGGGAGGTCGCTGTCTCCTGAAGCCGATCCGTGGCCCCTGGCACTGCCGGGCTCTTTGCTGACCCTCCCCGATCCGCCTTTGGTTGTGGGAGACACAGGACGGGGACCTCGGTCTCCTGGGTCTAAAAACTCCTCTGTCCTGCGTCAGCCTGGATGGTCCCCAGGACTAACTAGCGGTCTTTGTCCCAAGTCGGGGTGGCCCTCGGAAGAGTTCGAGGAATTGAAAACAAAAGCCAACGACCCTTGCCACACTGCTTCTTGACTGAAAAGTCTCTCCCACGGTGGAGGCCAAGCGACAGAGCCCCAGAGGCTAACTGGCAACTCGTGGCTGCTGGAGATGTGTGGCAAGCAGGGACAGACGCCAAGCCCCGCCGAGGAGGTGGCCCCTGAGCCCACGCTGTGGCCTCGTGCCACAGCGCCGACCCTGTGTGCCCCAGGCGCCCGCCCCCCGCAGGGCACGGGGAGAGCAATGTGCGCCACAGTGGGCGAGGGGAGACCCGGGGGGCTGCCGCAGAGGCTGGTGGGAAGACGCCCCCAAAGCTGTCCGAGGTCCTTACCATGATGATGTACCAGTTGTTGACAACTGTGAGCTCGAACAAGGTCACTGCCACAGGGAAGGGAACAAGAAAAACATCTTGATCAGACCCACTTTTTCACGGTCGGTTTCAAGTGGCCTCTCGCCAGAGATCCTGGGTGCCGTGCACCTAGACGATGGGGTCCCCCCGCCTGCCAGCTTGGGCTGTGAGCTCCAGAAAGATCCGCCAAGGCCCTCCCTAAGTGCACCCCCACCCCACCCCGTGGACAGTGCTGCCAGCCTGCCTGTCCCCAGAAGGGCGCGCCCTTTGCCTGAGCAGCGCGTCATGGGCCAGGGCTGAGCTGCAGATCTGGGGTGCCACAGGCTCTCCCCTTCCTTGAGAAGCCGTGTCTGGCAGGGCTGCTTCCCTCCACGCCCCACATCCTTGTTCCCTCCGCAGAGCCCAGGGGCAGAGCCGTGTGGGCCCCATCCGAGCAATGCCAGGGCACTGTGGCAGGTTCGCACCGCTGGGTCCCTAGCATCAGGCTCCGCGCCTCCCAGCAAAGCATGAAGAAGCTGTTCTGCTCCCTGACACCGAAAAAAGTACCAGAAAAGGAGGGGACTCTGGTGTCTGAGGGAGCCCGGGACCTGGCCTGGCCTGCACCCCTGACACTGCGCACACCACATGCTCCCTCTGGGCCATGGAGCCCTGGGGGGGGGCGTGGCCAACAGCCCGGAGGGAAAGGCCGCAGACGGCTTCGCTCTCCCGCCTGGGACCTGCAGCGACGAAGGCCCAGGGAGTGTCCCCCTGAGATTTCCGCACTCACCAAAGCTGTTCAGGATGTTGTCAAAATTATTGAGATAATAGTAGCCCTCCTCCACGACAGTCCTGTTGCCCACGGTGCGGTTGAGCCAGCGGTAGGCGTCCGCCACTGTGCTTGTACTGGCCGGGGAGACAAACGGGCGGGAGGGACGGTCACCACCCAACCGGCCGCCTCGACAGAGGACGCGGCGTTGAAGCAACCCAAGGCGTGAACGAGGAGCGCCGTCCTGGCCGGGCCCGGTTCCCGGCTCAGCGCGCCTCCCCGCCCCCACCGGCTCCCCTGCCCGTGTTCATGACGTTCCCGGGACCCTCGGCTCCTCTCGCCCCCACCCCCGCCTGCCCCCCACACCCGCCCCCACTTGGCATGTCTCTGCTGCTGGCCGGGCCCCCACTCTCTGAGCCACCCGTGCAGGACACACTGCTGGGTGGAGACAGGCAGTGCCTCCTCGGGGCCTCTCCCACCCGGGACCTGCTCCTGAGGCCAGGCAAGGGGCAAGCAGCACCCTAGGGACCGGGAAGCTCCTTGTCGGGCTTTTCTGGCGCCTGGCCAAGGGTTCTAATAGGTTGTTATTTAAAACGTTTATGGCGTGTCTGTCAAAACCCATGCAGACGTTTCTGCAAGTCTGGTCCTTGGGACCACCCCCTTCCCGGGAGTGTGCGCAGAAGGCGGGGTGCTCAGCCTCCGGCCAGGCACACACTCCATCCGATTAGCAGGGCGGGTGGGGTCTGGGGTCTGCCTGGTGATTCTGGAAGTTTGTGGCCCACTCTCCTAGGCTCCGAGTTCAGCCTGACATGTCAAAGAGCCACCCGTGTCTCTCGAAGGCGTGTCCGTATCGGCGCATGCGGCCCCGAGGAGCAGCGAGTAAGGAGAACACTGGGGGGAACGTGGGTGGCAGAGCACACTGACTGCAGCCTGGCAGCTTGGAGGGAGGGAGGAGCGGGTGGAGAGGTCACGGGGGCGGGGGCGGGGGGGGCCAGGGGTCAGCTCCCCACTCTCCATCCCTGTCTCCGCAGACCTTCCCAGGGGTGTCTGTCTGTCTTATCCTGACTGGCTGCCCCTGGTTGGTGCGTCTGCCTGGGTCCCCAGCCGCCCCTGGAAAGACACGGCTGGAAGCCATGGGCCTCGGGGCCTCGGGACACAGGCCACGCTCGGTTCTCGAGGGGCCTCCGGCCCTCGGCGCAGAGGGGTGCTGATGGAGGCCCGGGTGGGGTGCGGCTCCTGGACCTGCCGCGGGGACACGGAAGCCTGCTCAGACGTCCGCACCGCAGAGACACCTCTCTGCTTCCAGGCCCCCCCCCCCCCCACTTAGCTACCGCACTGAACTGAGCCCTGAAAGCAAAGCAAGGTGACTCCGGGGCCTTTCTCGGGTGCCGCCGTGGTGGCTTGGGCGGGCGAGCCCCTGGGGGCAGCGAGGCGGGTACCGGTCTGGAAACACGGGCGGCCGGGCCTGGGCCGGGGGCCCGCGTGAACTCACTTGCAGCAGTTGGGGTAGAGGATGCCGCAGAAGAATTCCATGCCCACGATGGCAAAGGAGTAGTAGAAGATGAGCAGGGTGAGGCCCAGGCTGGGGAGGAGGGTCAGAGGCACAGGGTGACTCGGGGCCAGGCCGGAGAGCCCGCCTCCTCCGGCAGCCCGGCCTCCTGGGACCCACGCAGCTGACTGGTGGAGAGGCATGCCCCTAGCCAGGTTTGCCGCCTGGGAAGTGCCTGCGGGGGAGGGGCCTCGTGTGATGCAGGTCTGGGGTACAAAACGTCTCGAAGGAGGACTCTCTGAACAGATGCCCCTTGAGCAGAGATTCACCCCTTACCTGTGAAGGTAGACTCACAGGTGACCCCTTACCTGTGAACGTAGACACAGGTGGTAAGTGAGGCGACAGCTCCCTGCCCTCCCTACTAAGTGTGTCGGACAGGTCAGTGCAGGAGGGTGCCAGGGAGACCTGCGGTGGTCGAGAGTCCGGTCTCCTCGGAGGCCCGTCAGGCCCTGGACCTCGGTCCCTTCCAGGCCTCCTCCCCTCCCCCCACTACCGCCCCACCGCCCACCCTGCGGGCGCAGGCCTTGGGACGCCTGGCCCTGGGGCCCCGAGGAGGGGCGGTACCTGGCCATGCGGGGCAGCAGCTCGAACATGGTGTCCAGCACGTTGCGGTAACGCTTCTTCAGCTTGAACAGCCTGAGCAAGGGAAGGAGGCCAGGCCACTGAGACGCACGGGGTGTGGCCGCAGCCCTGCCTCTGCCACAGCCCCAGGTGGGAGCCAGGCCCAGGGCCCACTCAACCCCCTGACTGCCGACTGCCCTCACTCAGGTGACGCGAGACCCTGGGCAGGGGTGGTGGTGGCCTCAGGACATCGGGGCTGGACAGGCCTGTCCCTGAAGGGACTCAGAGCCGTTGGTGTGTCAGTGTGTTTCTCGGGTGAGGAGGGCGCAGTGTGGCCGTTTGCCACGGTTTGCACCATGGCAGCCAGGAGGCTCAGAGCGGGCGAGGCCTTGCTCAGGACAGGGCGGCACACCCGAGAAGGAAGGGGACAGCAGCCCACGCCACGGAGGGGCCCGAGGGTGGCAGACCAGTAAAGGACGGGCCGAGGTATGTGGGGAGAGGCTGACGCCCGCCAGGCCGGCCGCCACCACTGGGGCATGGAAGCGGGCTCCGCCACGGAGAGCCCCCACCTCCCCCACTCCCCCCAGGAAGGGCGGGATGGGACGGGGCGGGACGATGGGCATGTGTGGGACGGCTGCCCGACAGTCAAGAGGAAACCCAGGCTCCTGAGGACACAAAGAGTTCTCGATCCCCAGGGAGCGAGGGGCCCCGTCCCCGGAGCCAGGCTGTATGCACTGAGTCCCTACAAGGGTCCCTGGGAAAAGGGGGGACCAAGTGAGGGTTTTTCTTGACAAGAGGCTGTTCCAGAACAGCAAGGGAGGCCCTCGGAAGTCCCTTGGAACCCCCAGAGGCTGCGCTTTCCGGTTCGTGACTGTGAGCACGTGTGTTTCTGTGGCCACGGCGGACAGCACCAAAGGCCAAGTTCACCCGCGCCGTGTTTCCCTTCCATCGTAAGAGGTGACCGGTCCTGGTGACATGAGGAGACAGTGGCCCCCGGGTGCTTCTGCGGGGCCTATGGCAGCCTCTGACCCCAGGCTGGTGCGTCTGCCGGCTCATTCCAGTCACCGCCCAGGCCAGTCCCCGGGTTTTCTCCACCATCCCCCTTTCTCCACGAGCCCGCCTGTCCCTGAGCCCGACCCTGCCGTCACCTCAGCAGCTGGAGAGGACGCAGAACCACTATGAAGTAGAAGGGCTCCATGTTGAAGGCCAGAGCCAGCAGTCCCAGGAAGGCGAACGCCGTGACGAAGAAGTCGAACCTGGGAGGGAGGGAGAGGGAGAGCGGTCCCTCGGGCCCACCCCAGCCCCGCCCCCCACCACATCTCGCGTCCCCCCCCATTCTCAGCCCACCCTTCCCAGGCACCCACTCATGGTATTTCTGAGGTCAGTGTGGCCAGGTGCCGTCACAGCCACATCTCGGGGGGTCAGAAATGCCGGCACCACCCCTCCCCCAAGGCCCTGCACTGGTCTAAGGGCAGACCTTGGTCACACTGGCGACTGTCTGCCTGGATGAGGTCACTGAGGGGAGGGGCAGGGTTGCCAGACCCCACCGGGAGCCCAGGGAGCCCTGAGTAGGGCAGGGGCCCCTCCCCTCCAGACTCCCCCCCTGAGACCCCGGGCTGCACTTGCTGGACTCTTCTCTGTTTATTGACCTGTTCCACTCTCAGGCCAGACCTCTCGGGGTAGCCCGATTTCACGGCCGAGTTAGCTTTAACGGGCAGTAAGTGACCCCTTGAGGTCTCAGTGGGGCGGGGAGAAAGGGCCCAGTGAGACGATGGCACCTCCTTCTCTGCGGGCTCCAGGGTTTGGGGGAAGGGCTGAGTCATGCTGGGGACGGGTGCAGGTTCAAGGACTCAGGAAGAGCCCGCTGGCTATGGGGCCCCCAGAGCCCATGTGCAGAAGGAACGGGCATGGGTGGCCGGAGAGAGTCAGAGCACAGCCTGACCCTGGGGGGTCCCAGGGCCACTGGTGGAACAGCAGGAGACAGAGGCCGTGACCCGTCCTCTGCAGCCGCAGACGCGGCGTGTGTCCCCTGAGGGGACAGGGCTGGGGGCTTTCGTCGGTGTCTGGGACCGGGGGAGGACCACGCTCTCCACTCACAGATTCCACCCGGAGGACAGGTACTCAACGGGGCCCAGGCCGGCGACCTTCAGGAACAGCTCCACCCCGTAGACTGCGGATGGAGGCGGGCAGTCAGGCACTCCCGCCGTGGCCTCCACACGGCGGGGCCTGGCCCAGTTCCCTCCTGGAGACCCTTGCCCTGAGGCCGCGCGCCCTCCAGACGGCCGTCCGAGTGCAGGTTCCCGGAGAAGGCCGGGCCCGGGTGCTGGTCCATTGAGGCAGCTTGCCGAGAGGCACTCCCTCCCCGCTCTGGGAACAGCCCGGCCACCCCTCCGTCCACCGATGACAGGAGTTCCCTGCACCCCCTCTGTGCCCGGCATCGTGCTGGGCGCTGGGCGTGCGGGGGTGCACAACACAGGGCCGTGACCACGCGACAGAGCTCAGAGTGCAGATGGGAGGAGGGACTGCGAGTGGGTCATGACCACACCGTGGGCGCAGGGAAACGAAAGGAAGAGGAACGTCGGCCAGTGCAAAGGCCCCGAGGCCAGCAAGGGCACGGGGCACTCGGGAGGAGACATGGTGCAGGCGGGGGCACGGGTGGTGGGACTAGCAGAAGTGAGGCCGGAGAGAGGGCTGAAGGGACCCCGTGCGGCCAGGTGACGCGAGCACACCGGGGAGGGAGCCTGGGCCCGCAGGACGGGGAGGAGAACCGAGAACCGTGCGAGGCTTGGAAACAGGTGGGATGGCACCAGGCTCAATTCCGCTCGCTGCTTGGGAAGGGCCCCTGTTTTAGAGCCACGAGGCCCCAGACCAGACGCGAGCCCTCCCAGCCCGAAGCCACGTCCCAGACTCACTAGTCAGGAAGACGAGGTAGCTCCAGGGCACGTGCTTGGAGAAGAAGTTCCCGCCTGCAGGACAGAGAGGCAGCAGCTCGAGAGGCAGGCCACGAGTGCCCGGGGGACGGGCCAGTGCCCCCTCCAGGCTCACCTTTCAGCATGAAGGTCTCCGCGAGGACCCAGACGCCGTTGACGGCCACCACCAAGTCTGCAACAGACGGTCCCACAACAGAGAAAGCACGGGTGGGCGTGGCAATCGACAGGCCACACCCACAGCCCCGGGAGATTCGGAGAGCGGCCATTCTACCCACCCAAGGGACAGGTGGCCTCTTTCCCCTTCTCGCTTTCACCACCGGAGCTAAATCAATGGGTCGTTTCGCTGAGAAACAGCTAAGGGTTTCTACAAACGCCCACATGGTCACTGCACGGAAGCCAGTTAAGAGGCTTCAGTAGGACCTGCAGGTCATCCTAGGTCAGTATAAACGGTGGGCAACACACAGAGGGTCTGAGAGTTGGAAGTATGTGTTTTCCCTTGGACACGTCTGATTGTACAGTGACTGCGGGGTTAGCGGAATGCACGTACACCTGGCCTCTCACTCGGCAGTCCCCCTGCTAGGAACCCACCCCAGCGAGACGCCAGCGAAGACGCAATGCGACATGCATGGAAAAAGCCACTCGAGAACTACTTGTGACAGCAGAACACCAGAGACACCCTAACCGATCAGCAGGGTGCTGGGGGAGTAGCCGTGACACGGTCATGAAAGGCGTGCTGTCCACTGTGAGGAGAAATGGGGGACATCTCTCTGTACTATTATGGAGTGCTGTCGGGGTATATTGTCAGCTGGAAAAAGCAAGGTGGAAAAAAGTGCGTAAAGTATGCTATCGTTTACTTAGGGCGGGGAGCCATGCATATATGTGCATCTATTCAGTTTTTTGTAAATGGAAGGATAAACCACATGAAAAGTTACCCCTCGGAGGAGGCGACAGATATAAATGAGACTTCTTTGAAAGATCTGGCTTGGAACCATACAAATATTTTACGTAATTATACAACAAAGTTAAATGTAAAAAGCAATCCCTAAGAGTTAAAAATAAAAGGACATAAAGAAACCTATGTATGCCCTGGCTGGTGTGGCTCAGTGGATTAAGCACTGGCCTGCGAACCAAAGGGCCACCAGTTCGATTCCCAGTCAGGGCACATGCCTGGGTGGCAGGCCAGGTCCCCAGCAGGGGGTGCACAAGGTGCAACCACACGTTGATGTGTCTCTCCCTCTCTTTCTCTCTCCCTTCCCCCCTCTCTCTAAAGATAAATAAAATCTTAATAAATAAATAAATAAGCCTAAATGTGTATTCAGCTGGTGACACACTGACTTGGAGAGGGACAATTCCAGGGGACCCTAAAACACAGCGCCCAGCCTGTGGCCCCTGGAGTGGCGTTTCCGGCATCCCTGGGGTGCTTGCAGGGGCTGGGTGTGCTGGTTCTCGGGGACCGCTGTGTGTGTGTGCTGTGCGATGAAGCACGTGAGCAACTGTGTCAGCGTTGCTGGGAAACGGGGTTTTGAGACTGGGAATCTGGACAGGAAAAGGATGCTGACGTTAGGGGGAAACTCCATAGTGCTGAATCTGAACTAGGAGCATCAGGATAAACTCAATATAGTTTGTCTTTAAAAAATACCAACCCCCCAGCTCCGTCCTTGAAAAGCCTTGGGAACAATAACGCACTCCAAGCAATGCACACCTCTAGCACCTCAGACTGGGGTCGCTGAACCCCATTTCCCACTGCAAGGCCCGGAGCCCCTGAGAAACACGGACTCCCGTCAAGCCCCCAGGTTCGTGCTGTTCTAACCTGGAGAGAACTTTCCGTGACAACGGAAATTTCCTCATCCGGGCTGTTGCATTAGTCATTAGCCATCTGTGGCTACCGAGCATTTCCAATGTGGATCCTGTGCCTGGGAAACTGGACTTTTCATTTTAATTGGCTGAAGTGTAAATAGCCCCCTGAGGCTAGCGGCTGCCGCGTGGGACGACGCAGCTCTAGAGGGAACTACCGAATGACAGGAAATAAGCGACGGGGACATGCAAACACGAGACTGAAGGACAAACGGTCCTGTTTCTTCGACTACGGATTTCAAGAGGGGGGAAAGGGATGGAGGAGGAAGCTACGGATTCAAGCAGACGTGAGTGACATGACCACCAGCTACACTACTCTGTGGTTCTGGAATTTGCTCCCCAAACTCCAGGTCCAGAGAGGGTACCATGAGCCGGAGTGAGGGGGCAGATGCACGAGAAAGACGGGCCATTGGATGACAACTAAGTCGGGTGATGGGCGCATGGGGTTCACTGCACTCTCTCCACTGTTATACACGTGTGGGGTTCCCTACGATGAGAAGTCAAAACCACGACTGCGGGACCCATCCCTTCTGGAGGGGTGAGGCTCAGGAGGAAAGGGGCCCAGCGCTGAGATTGCACACTTACACATGAAATACTGAAAGGCCTTGGACTTCACGAGGATATTGATTCCTATTGGAAGAGAGGGAATGTTAACATGGACACGTTCATAAGCGAGCACGCCTTCCCCTACGACCGCGTTCATGCACGCAAGCAACCAGGGTGCTCATGCCCGGGGGTGGAGTGGCAGGGCCTGTTCTGCTGGTGACACGCAGACACCTGGATGCGGACACCTGGACGCAACTACAGTGACCACAGCTGCTCTGGGGCAGCCTGGGTGACCCGGGCTCAGGACGAAACAGAGCAAAGCATTGCCGCCCACGGCTGCACCCTGTATGACTACTGGCCTGGGCCCGGGACAGTGTATTCAGCCAGTTGGGTAACTATCATCCCAGTAGAGCTGAAAACCCTCTAGAAAACATGGACGAAGGCTGTGCCCGAAGCCCCAGCTGGGGGAGAACGCACAAAGAAGGGTATGCCACCTTGACCGTGATCACAGGGGCCCGGACCCAGGCTGGCTGCAGGCTTTCTGCATGAGAAACTCCCTGTGCGCTAACCACAGCCCCACGCGGAACTTCAAAACTGGCGGTAAATAAAGGGGCGACTATTAGGTAAATGATACGAGCACTCAGATTTAAAATGTTCTGATTTTATACCATGCGAGACATCGTATACATGAGGTATAGATCCTGCCACAGGATACACTGTTAGATAAAGAGGCCGGTTTCAGAACAAAAGATAGAATGTAATCCCACGACTGCTTTTTAAAAGCGCAGGAAAAAGAACCGACGCCAGAAAGAAACACACTAGAAAATGAACAGTGGTTATCTCCGGGTGGGAAATTTTCATTTTCTTCTAATGACCAGGCTTGGTCAATTTCCTTTAATAGATGAATAGACCACAAGCGTCTTTTGGTTTGGTTTTTAAGTCACCAATTTCCTTCCTAATCCAACGTGCATTTCCCTGCTGGGAGAATCACTCTCTCTGTGTCTCTTACACACACACACACACACACACACACACACCCTCTGAGCATGCTCTTCCCGGGCTGGTCTGTGGTCTCTGGAAACTGCCCCCCGTCTCCAGCTGCCGAGAGGCCTTCACATTCAGGTGAACCCTACCTTTGAAGATGAGGAACGCCGTCCTAGGAAGCTCATCAAACCAGTGTTCTCTGTTTCTCTTTGCCTGGCCAGGAGACAGGGCCGGGGGAGAGGGCGTTAGGACCAGCGCCCAGAACGGCGCTGTTCCAGCCGGGAAAGAGCGGGACCCCGGGGGCCTCTCGGCTTCATGTCCACATGGAGCCCTCTGCCCGCTCCCCCACCCTGGTCTCACTCGTGTACTCACCTTCCACTTCAAGGCAGCGACTTCATAGATATCGTAGAAGTCCTTCAGGCTGTCCCAGCAACATGGAAAGGGAAAAAAATCAGAACTCCCCCACCTGCCTGTGGTCGCCTCGACGGGGTGAAGGTGGGAAGGGAGGAGGGGGCGTCTGGGAGTCCCGAGACATCGGTGCCTAGGGCACGCTGGCCCCCTCCTTCCTCTAGGTGCTTGGTCGACGCTGAGTGACAGCTTCAGCCCCCGGGATCACTCCAGCTCTTACTTGGAAGGGAGTGAGCCCCGTTAGCAGAGGGCTTAATGGAACAAATGGGCTGAGAGTTCAGCCCCAATGGAGCTCCCCCACTCTCGTCTCTACAGCCGGCCAACTTCCTTTCGAACGGAGAAGAAGGGTTTGGTCGCCAGCAGTCCAGGAAAACAAGACTGCCCCAGAGATCTGCGGGCCAGTCCTCTGAGGCTGTGCAAGCGGGGTGGTGCACACGTGTGTGTGTGTGTGTGTGTGTGTGTACACGCACACCCCCTTCTGTGGATCTGCTCACATACCACCACCCCACCTCACTCTCAGCTCGAAGGTGAGCAGCTGAGTCAGTCCACTTCATGATCCAATACATTCCTTTTTTGTCAACTCAGCTCGAATGAAATTCGAGTGGGGCTTTTGTCACTTGTGGAGAGGCTCCTGATGAATACGGTCTACGTGTACGAGAATCTCAAAGAAAACTGAAGTCTCTAAGAGGCTCTCTGCCGGGCCCCCTGTCCCACCCAGTGCCTTGGCACGCCCGAAGCCCCTCTCCTGCATGCCTCATGGGGCCACAGCACCCCCACCTGGCCGGCCGGAGCTCTTACCTCAGCAGAGGCGTGTTGCTCTGGTTCAGGGCCTTGAAAGTGAGATAGCGCTCCCCAGCACTCATCCGGGGCTTGTAGAAGCGCATCAGGCCCTCAAACTGCCTGTAGGAGATGCCAGCGGGCCTCTGGGGACAGGAAGGATGTCGATGTCAACACAGGAAAATACAGAGCCCGGACTGCCCCTCCCCTGAGGACAACTGCTCTGGGTGGCCAGCACAGCAAGGAGCCCAGGGTGCCTGGCTCCTTCCTGCCCTCCAATGGCAGGCCTCCTGCCATGCTTAGGGGCTGCCCAGGGCGAGGGGGAGGGAGCAGGAGCTGACCCCTCCCTACCCTCTGGCTGATGAGCAGGCGGTAGGCGTGCTGGATGGCGGTTCGCTTATGCAACAGCAAAGACTTGAACTTGCGTTTCTCGATGTCATTGAAGGTGTCGAACACCACGGCCAGAAGCTGCGAGGGAAAAGCAGAGAGAGACCTGGCTCTCCTGCGTGGCGGGACCTCAAGGAGTAGGGACTGTACCCTCTGCCTCCGGAGGGTGCTCTTCCAGAAGGGGCTGGGGGTAACCCTCCTGCCCGCCCCTCCAGTGCAGGAGTCTGTCTCCAAGTCCCAGCAGGGGAAAGTCACGCATTGCCCCTTGCAAATCTTCTCTCTTCAGATACGTGAAGACATTGTTATTACATTTCCCCAGGGACTTCTTCTCTCTGCCTACAGCTCCTCCCTGGCTGGGCAGTCTCGTAAGGTAAGAAGAAAGCACGGAGGAGGAGCATGCTGGGTCCTACGCCCCGGTCAGCCCATGACCACCCCGTGCCCTCCTGACCGAGGAGCAGGGAGGAGCATCACATGCTAGAAGCTGCCTCCGTCCCGCCCCCTTGCTCCCTGTCCCGGTGGGTCACGGCTGCACGCACTGGCCCCCCAAACCGCGGGAGTGAGGAGGCCCGCCCCTGAGTGCACATGGTTCTGGAACTGCCAGATTCCAAGGTCAGCGCGTGAACCACACAGCCTGCGTAACCAGGGGCGGCGGCAGGACGGGAGCAGAATCTGCAAGAAGCCTTTTTGGACCCACATTCTTTCTCTTTCAAAAATATTTTGGGGGAAACCCTCTTGCCCTTCCCACCCCTTCAAACTGCAGCTGCCCCTCATTTTCTCCCCTTTAGTTTAAGAAAAGGTCAGCTAACATTTTCTGTAAAGAGCCAGATACCAACTATCTTAGGCTCTGAAGGCCAGATGGTCTCTGTTGAAACTATTCGACCCTGAAGGTGTGGCACGAAATCGATCACAGAGGATGCGGAAACCAGTGGGCGTGGCTGTGTGCCAATAAAACTTTATTTACAAATGCAGGCTTCGGCCGGGCCCACAGGCTGTGGTTTGTAAGCCCCCTGCCCTGCATTTTAACAAATTAAAATAAATCAATTATACGTAATACATTGTTATGGTTCCAAACTAACTAAAGGATATAAGAGCTGTAATGTGTGTATAAAAGAGATATCCAACACATTTCCTTTTGGTTTTGAGGAATTAAAAAAATTTTTTTTTCCTTTTTAAGACTTGTAATTTTTTAGACTTCACACGTCTTCTCCAGAGAAAGTGTTTTCTATTTCTATATCGGGCCTGACTACAATGATTGGTGTGAGACTGTTCTTCAGAAGTATAAAAATAATACAAGACTTGGTACAAGCCTCTCCCCAACAATTCCGGCACTGATGTGTGGTCTTAGCACTGGCCGGACGGTGATGGGCCCATGGAAGGCACGTGCCTGTGGCCGCCCGAGGGTCCGTGAACATCTCCCGAGCTCCCATTGCACACAGAACTTCGCGTGGTCCCTAACAGAGTGTGTCCCACACTGGATTTTTGATGGTTTGCAACCAATGGGGTGTCAACACACAGGCGCCCCAGCGCACAGGTGCGGCGGGACTGAGTCGTTAAGGGCGGGGCTTAGACTCAGCCGGCTCGCCTGGCCGCCCCGAGCTGTGCAGCAATCTGGCCCTCAGTTTCCTCATCTACAAAGTGAGAATCACAACAAGACCTCCAGGGTTTCTGTGTTACATCATTTAGTCCACTTTGCATGGTGCCTGGGTAAGGCTTCCTAGAGCCAGCTTTTATAGTTATTATGTTGTACATTGGCTGGGGGAATGAAGAGGTCCCAGGGGAGCCTTGGCTTGAACTCCAGCTCTGCCAGCAGCAGCGCTGGCAATAATGACGGCAATAACCCAGGGAGGCCACCAGGGCGTTCCCTACCACACTGCACTTGACTACGGTCTGGGCTCCCAGGCCCCTGCCGATGGCAGCCCCTCCTTTTCCACTCCCACGGTGCCCAGCACTGTGCAGGCTGCTCCAGCAGGGCACGAGACACGACCACTCACCAGGTTCATGATGAAGTACAGCTCGATGGAGAGGTACACGATGAAGAAGACACAGGACCAGGGGTTCCGGGAGTAGGAAGGCATCATCACGTCTGGGAAACTGCATTTGCGGGGTGTTACCTGCAGGGCCCCGTGTCTGCCTGCCTCCGCCCCCTCTTGGGGCATCTCCCATCTCTGCCTTCCCAGTCCCACCCCACCCTCCTTGACTCTCAGTCACAGGCCACTCTGAGTCCCCACAGTGGCCCCCAGCCGCTGGCTGGGCACTAGCCGAGGGCAGGGGCCACAGCAGAGCTGAAACTCACTTGGCGGTGGTCAGAAGCACGAACAGGCTGACGATGCTGCTCTCCAGGGTGCTGAAGTACTGTCCGGGGAAAGAGGCAGAAGGACACACTGGCGCCAGCCCGAGAGCGCGCCAGCCTGGAACAGGCTACCGTGGGCCCCCGGGAGCGCCCTGGCCCTCTCCCTCCCCACCCCACCCACTCTTCCTCCTCCCCCAGAATCCCTGAGGGCTGGCGGAGGGACAAGCAGACGTGGACGAAGGACTCCGCCTTCCTGAACTCTGCTTCTGGCAGAAGTAGACAGGCGACTTTGGGACTTTTCTCCTAGAGAATCACGTATTTGCACAACTAGCTTGACTCTCCTTCACCGAAACCTCCAAACATTCCCACGTTCCAAATCTGACCCTGGAAACATGGCTCTTGGGATGGGATAACATGCCCCTTAATGCTCAAGGAAGGAAACAGCTCAAGTCTAGGTAACAGGGGCCCTCAGGGGCCACGAACAGGGATGAGAAGCCGGGCAGGGCCTCCGGTCCAGCTGCCTTGCCCGAGGGGAAAGGCCGCCCATAGAGGAAGAAACAGACGAAACACGGTGATTACTTACGGGGTCTGAAGGATTAGGGGAGAACAAGTAGAAACCTAGAAGGTAGTGGAAAACAGATTGAAAAGAGGGTTAGGGCAGAGGTCCCAAATCCAAATGTCAGAAGGACCTGTCTGAATTTCCAAAACTGTCTGAGTAGAATGTTTCTCCCCCGGTGACTCTGCTTCCAGAGACCGCCTGGGCCCAGGGCTCGGGGAACTCACCGAGGATGGCGAAAATGATCATGAAGAAGAGCAGCAGCAGGAGGATGTCCATGAAGGGCGGCAGGGACTGGAAGATCTGCCGCAGGTTGCTGGGGAGACACGGGCGCCAGGAGGGGTGGGTGAGGCGCAGCAGGGGCGGGGTGGGGCGGGGCCCGAAGACGCGCTCACGGAGACTGGGCCTGGGGCTCCTGACCCACGGACACTAAATCCCACTGTGCCCCAGCTTGTGACATCACGCAGAGTGTTGCCCCGGGAGATCTCCTCTCAGCGGGTGACCAGGAGAAGGGAGGTGGGGGGTAGCACCCACCGCCACCTCCTCCTGCCTACAGAATGCAAGCAGGCGGGTGCACGCAAGAGAGGGAGGAAGCAGCAGAAGGCCAAGGGCATGGCCTCGGGTGCAAAGGTCAACTTCCACAAGGAGTGGGATGCGGGAAGACAGTTCAGGGCTCCCTGGGCCTCAGACACTTGCGTCCAGCTTTGCGGATGGGCAGAAAGAATGAATTGCCAGCCCATCTTATCAATAGCACCCCAGGCAACGGATTTTCCAGATGCAGTCTTCAAAGCTCAGCCGAACTCCAGGCCGATGGTCTGGTTAGAGAGCAGTCCCCTGGTCTCAGGGGAGGCACCAGCACAGGCTGCCGAATCATGTGGACTCTTTGCCGAGTTGCCTGCTCTAGGTGCTGCTGCTGCTGCATTCGGGCATATGACGTGCTTAGGGAGCGGAGCCAGGCCCAGAGAGCCGAGAGTGAGATGGGACGGAGCCTGGGACCTGGAGTCAGGGGGCCTAAACTTCAGCTGACACCCCACCGTCCCCTCTGCGTGGGTGGAATAGCGGGGGGAAGAGAGTGTGCTGAGATTCTCCCAATGTGCGGCATGGATCATATCGCTGCTGGACTCCCTGGGTCCCGCTCCGCTGGCCCAGAGGCCCAGGCCAGGCCACGATGAGCCTGTCTGAGCAGCCCCGCCCCGAGCCTTACCGCCGGACACCGCCGCAGTACCGACAGTCCACCAGGAAAATGCAGCGCAGCGCCCTGGTCACCCGCACGTGGGACGTCTGCCGCACCAGCACCACGATGGCCTCGACGAACTGCACCACCAGCACTGAGGTCTGGGGGCGCAGAGGCACGGAGCACCGTCAGCTCCTCTGCCCAGACGCCCTCCCAAACACTCTAACCTCGGGGCTGGCTGGATACTGCCCACTCTGGTCTGGAGGGGCCCATACCTTCTCTCCAGGGCCCTCCCCCAACACCAAGCGGCCCGTGGAGAAGAGCCCGAGGCTGGGCACCGATGGGTGGTCCCAGGACAGTGAACCCAAGGGGAGTGCTCCCAGCAGTTGCTCAGGTGGTCTTCATGGAGCAAAACTGCCGCTCTGCCCGGCCACATCTACCCGCCCCCTCGTTTCAGCTCCCCTGACCTCCACGGTGAAGACCCCTGAGAAAGGACTGCAGAGCCCCTTGACCTCTGATTCCTTGGACACTTTCTCTGGACCAGTGTGTGTGCTTCTTACACTGCAGAGTGCCACCCTGACACATCCCTACTTGTGCTCCTCTCCGTGGCACAGAGAGAGCATGTGTACAATGCCGACTGCAGATCGGCATGGGCCTGGAGGCCACACTGACCTGGGGCTGGATCCCATTCTCCCTGGGGTTTAGACCCCGTTCTCGGCTGTCTGGCTGGATGGGAACTAGGAACGGTAATGCATGTCCCGCACAGGTTACTGGTCCGGTGCTCGGCATGCCCCAAATCCGGAATCACATCAGCTACCGTCAGCAGCACTGTGACCCACCCACCGGAGCACGGCGAGGGCAGGGACCCAGGGTTACACCTCTGAGCGCAGGGGGATTTGGAACTGAACTGAAGAGACGGGCTGGAAGGCGACACGGGAGGGGAAAGCTGTAAGGAGTGGACACGTCACCTTGACCATAGTCCGTCTGTGCCGGATGAAGGTGTGGAGGCCCAGCCACCGCAGCTTCATGCAAAGTTCAAAGACAACCACCATCAGGGCGAGCAGCTCCAGGGTCGCGTGGACCTGCCAGCAGAGGGTGGGGAGACGTGGCGTCAGCCGTCCCCTGTCCTCCCCACTGTCGGCCACACCGCCCGCCTTTTCCCCCGAGGATGGAGAGAGTGGGTGGCACTGCTATCGGGGGTCCTGCCCCCCTGGAGCCGAGGTGCAGGCCCTGGTCCTAAGGGAGGCAGCCAGATGGCGCCCTCCCTGGAATTTCCGAGGGAGCAGAATCACAGGCGGACCGAGGACCCCAAACGAGACCAGGGAGTCATCGCTGCTCCCGAGGCCCCGGTGACCTCCCAGGGCCTGTCTCTTTTAAACCCATTCCCACTGTCTGCCCTTCCGGAATGGTCCCTCTCAGGCTCGAGTTAGTTTGAGGACAGTTTCTGGTGCGTCCCCCCACCCCAGGGAGCAGGGGCTCCCGGCCAGGCACACACTCACGTAGATGCCGAGCCGGAGCGCGGGGACGGCGGGGGCCTCGCACAGGGACAGCAGCAGCAGGAGCAGGGCCGTGGACAGCTCCATCAGGTAGAAGAGGTGGTTGTGCGCGAAGAGGTAGGCCGCCAGCGCTCTGGCGTTCTTGGGGTGGGTGAAGAACTTGTCGTTATTCTCACCTTCCTAGAGAGACAAGAGTCACGTGGGCGGCAAGCGTCTGAGACGCGGCACCGAGGACGTGCCGCGGGCCCGGGGGGCGGGGCAAGGAGGGGCCTGGGCGGGTAAGAGAAGATTCGGACCAGAGGTGGAAGACGGTGGAAACTGAGAGGTGCTATGGCCGCAGAACTGCCCGGCGGCCGAGCCTCCCCCTGGCCTGCGGAGGGGGCTAGAGAGACTCGCTGCTTCCAAAAAGCCACGCGGAGGGGTCACAGGACAAAAAGGGCAGGGAAGGCAGAGCAGTGGGCACACGTGATCCCTTCAGAGGCCAAACCCTCAGTCTCAGAAATGTCAACAGAATGCAAAGCTTGGCGGGGGATGGGGGGAGAGTCCGGGGTAAACAAGCACAGCCCCCCCCACTCCTCCTTGGGGAACACTGAGAGAGTCCCTTCACCTTCTCCAGCTAGCCGCGAGATAACACCAGCCCTTCCTCTCAGGGCTCCTGCAAGAATGAACTGAGGACAGCGTCTGCTGCACACCCCAGGCGTGTCATAGATGTTTGACCCGGAGGATCAAACATCCAGGAGGATGAACCATTTTTGCAAGGGACCGCTTCTCCAGGCCCAGCCCAGGCTGATGCCTGTCCGGTAGCCGGGAAGGTGGGGGGGCTCTGACCTTCCCTGTGGGGAGCAGATCGCTTCCCTGAGGCTGGCTACGTCACCACCCTCATTCCCAACAGACAAAGGCCAACCGCAGGCACCCGACAGCGGCAGGCCCCACCGAGGGAACACACATCCCGGCCACCAACCAGAGGGCAGGCCGGGCGAGCCGCGGTGCCGGGCGCTGCGATCTGCGCGGGGCTGCGGTTTTTCACCACGGCCACGCGGAAGCCTCTGGTTCGGATTACTGAAGAAGTGCAATGCTCGGGAAAGCTCTCTGCGCACACAGCCAGGGTCGAAGGTCCGCCTGGAGGAAACCAACCACTGACGCGGGGGCCTTGACTTCCACTGTGGGACTGGGAGCTGCCGCAGGAGGCGGTGGGGAGGGAGGGCTCCACCCCTGGGGACCGAGGGAAATAGGACCCGTGTCACTGGATCCCGACCCAGACCCTCAGAGAACACTGGCCTCGTTTCCTGGCTGCTGATCGTGAGTGAGATTAAGAAAAAGAAGAAGGCAGGCCAGTTGTACGCGACTTCCAGGGCCTCGCTCTCTGCGCCCTGGGACGGAAGTCCACACAGAAGCCCTGGCTGGCGTAGCTCAGTGGATTGAGCGCGGGCTGGGAACCAAAGTGTCGCAGGTTCGATTCCCAGTCAGGGTACATGCCTGGGTTGCAGGCCATAACCCCCAGCAACCACACATTGATGTTTCTCTCTCTCTCTATCTCCCTCCCTTCCCTCTCTAAAAATAAGTAAATAAATATTAAAAAAAAAAAAAAAAAAGAAGTCCACACAGAAAACGGGAACATCTTGGAGGCACCGTAACAGCTGAGCACGTGGCTCCCGACAGCGAGGGAGCTCACAGATAAAATCTGGGAAGGGGAACTGCAGGGACCAGGCATCCTTAAAGCAGCGAGGGGCCAGACGCCCAAGGGCAGCAGCGGCCTGGATCGGGGTCCGTGCGCTGCGCAGCTCAGCGGCGGAGCAGGAAAAGGAGGACCGTCTGACCGAAAAGCAGCGAAACCCCAGTTCTGATTTGATATTTTTAAAACTGATGGGTTTTTTGGTAAAAATCATTCAAATAATTCATAGGATTATCAGGTCGTGAAAGCTCCATCAGCTAGTCACCTTTAATATGGAGATGAACAACTTTCCCACGTGCATGGGATCTGTGGGAAAACACACACACGCAGGTATATGCTGCTGTATACGTGTGTGTGTATGTATGTATGTACCTATATATGTGTCTGCGTGTGTGGGCATGAGTGTTCTCCAAAAGTGGTCAAGCCGCCACTGCTGCTCTGTAACCTCTTTTCCTACAGCGCGTGGCTCGTTTGCAAGTAGATACACGCGGTGGGCCTAGAAATGAGGCAACGGCGTAGAAAAGAAAGAAGGCGATTCGGAGGCCAGACAGACACGGTTTAAACCCACGCTCTGCGACTTAGTGGCTGGGTGGCTTCGGACTCAGTCAGCCCCTCGAGCCTCGGTCTAAAAGTGGGCGGTGACTGAACCACCTCCCAGGGCTGTTAGAAAAACAAGCAAGTGCCCACTTAGATATTGTCATCACTAATATTCCCACCTGCTTCAAGAAAGAGGAAATGATCGGGTTTCTGAAAAGCCCCAGGCCGTGCTAATTCTAGGTTTTGACCCACCCCATCCTCGTGGGGTCTAGCACCTATTCAACCTGGGAGAAGGTGACAGTGCCCAGGGTGACCCTGAGTGACCCTGTCAGGTCAACAGGCAGGCCTGAACATCCCTCAAACATGCTTCAGCGTCTTTGGTTATATTTTGCTTGTTTCTTTGTTTTGTTATTTAGGTTCCTGTTGACCGGAGGGGAGAGAAGAGGGAATTTAAGGGGACAGTGGGAAGGGTTCACAGGAACAAACTTAAAGAACACATGGTCATAGACTAAGGGGAGGGTGGTAATGGGAGGGAAGTGGGGAGGGTGGGAGGGGGGACTGGATTGGGAGTAAAAAGGAGAAAACTGTATTTGAACAATGATTAAAAAAATAAAAAAAATTTAAAAAAACATGCTTCAGCCTTATCCTGACCCAGAGCTCACTGTTGAGGAGCACAGCTGTGACCCTACAGAAAACCTAGAAACACACAGCCAACTGCACGACCACCAGAAAAATGTCTGGTTTTCATTAAACTTAAAAAATAAATAAATAAAACAGATAGTTGCAATGGAAAGTTGCTTCAAAGAAAAAGAATTAGGAATGATTATCATGCAAATAAATGTAAGAAAGATGCCAGTTGCCCAGCCAAACCCTACTCGGGGCACCCCGGAAACTGAAATCGCACGGCGGCGGATGAGGCTGGCAGTGTGTCGGGGCGATGAAACTGACAGGTAAGAGGCAACACCCAGGGCCCCGAAAGACGTGCATTCCTTTCACCCAGTAATTCCACGACTCGAGTCTTCCCTGATGAAACGACCCCAGATATTAAAGAGAGAAGGGAATAGCTTGATGCACGCAGAGATGGCCCTCGGACTGTACTTTATAACGGGGAAATGCATAACACAAAACGAGGGAACACATCCATCCTTACCAGGATACTGAAGCAAATCGGGACGCAGTTGTCTAAGACAATTATTCAGCTCATTAGAACTTGCTTACAGGGGTTACAGTAACATGTGACAAAAGCTTATGCTACATGTCATGGAAACAGCGGGCTATACAGCTGTAGATACCACACAACCAAAGTTATCATAGAAAACACATAAAACCTCCGTATCATTCTTAAAGTACATATGAACAGTGCTTGCCTTAGGTGGAAGTGTTTTTACATTCCCTCTGTACTTAAACTTACTGTAACAGGCATGTAGTACTTTTATTTTTAAAAGGCTTCTTTTTATTAAAAACGGCAACAACGCCCAAACACGAAACGAGAAACACAAAGGCGGCAGCAAGTTAAGCAGGAAAGGAATGAAGACCTCTGCGCGCCCCCCCGCACACTAGGCCAGCAAACCCCTGCTACGGTATCAAGTGTACGAAGGAGACTCCCTCCCGGGAAGCGGCCTGTCTGAGTGCCTCTGAGGAGGGAAAGTGAGGCGGAGAAGGCCAAGGGCACAGGCTCGGGGAGCCTCGGGGGCAGGTGGAGCCATACACGGGGGTCACGTGACCAGCCCTTCCCATGTGGACACCGTCAGGTCGGCTCTCCCCGCCGTACAGGTGAGAAGCTCACGCAGAGAACCGAAGCTGCGTCTGAATTTCTGGGCACCGAACAGAGCCCGGATCCCCTCCTCCACCCACAGGGGCTGGGAGGGGCCAGGGCCGGGCCCAGCGGCACTCACCTGGAGGTAGATCGCTGCCTCTTGGTAATTCATCTCCCAGTTGTGTCCGGGGGGGCTGGACGGGAAGCCCTCGCCCTCCGAGCTCAGGCTGGGGTCCCGGAAGTCGTGGACGGCACAGCTGCCCCCATCTGCGTGGGGAGAAGAGAGGGGCTCACTTGCCACCCGGGCGCAAGAGAACGAAGCCGCTGTTCACCAGAAGCAAACAAAGGCTGGCAGGTGCCTCCCCTGCTCAGACCTGTTTGCCACGACCGCTAAGTCTGCGCTCCATTCCGTGCGCTCAGGCAGCGAAAATTCGCATGGCTAGCTAAAATATGTTTCTTGCTCTTGTTAAGTGAAAAAAGCAAGCGCAAAAGAGCACATATATCTTTTGTGTACAACAGGGAAGAAACAAGAAAACACACAGCTATCCACTTGACCAAAGGAAAAAACATATGGGAAAGGTCAATTAGAACTCGATGAAATTGGGTACCGATAAGAGAGATGGGGAGGGGAGTAAAAGGAAGTGACCTTTTTCTTGACTTTTGACTTTTGGATGCATGTTAATATTCCACTTAGTCAAAAAATTGAATAATTGGATTTGTTCCTTGGTATAGGGTCATGTGTTGCTGCTGTCTGCTGACACCAGTGTCCTTTCCTCTCTGCCCCATCTGCCTTTGGAGAACATTTTTTGGCTCCCGGCCCCACCCCTGGCTCCCGGGCAGGTGACACAGGTGCGCTGAGAGCCCCTCCTCTCCCCTGGACAGGGCTGGGTTCAGGCAGGCGTGCTGACCCAAGTCTGGCCAGCAACTGCTGGCGGCGGCCCCCGCCACCACGCAGGGAGAAGGAAGCCAGCGGAGAGCAAGACAGTAACGGGGGCACCCAGGCTGCAGCCCCGGGATCACGCTCTGCCCGAAACCTGCCTCTGAGCACTTCCAACACCTGAGCCCACAAAGATCCTTTGGTACTTACGCCTGCTTGTCACAATACCGAGTGTCTCCACTGACACGTGGTCGGCAGTGACACCTAGAAACGACTGTCAGCTGGTTAACTTCTCGGGAAGGGGAACACCTACCCTGAGAATGTGGTTCCCCACAACCCACACTCCTAAGAACCCCGGCACAGGAGGATGAGGAACCCTGTTTCGAACCCACTCTGTGGCAGGTTTTGCTTCACTTCCAAAGACGGGGCAGTGCTCCCTTTCGGCCCCCACACTCTTCTGGAACCTCCCGCTTCCCTACCAAGAGGCGGAGCCCGGGTCCCGGCGGAGCCTTCGTGGCGCCTTGGCCAATAGAGGGTGGAGGATGTGATGCTTATGGCTTCTGAGGTCACACAAATGCTGCCGCCTTTTTCTCTTGGGACCCTTGCTCTTGGAACCGTGCTGAGGAGGCGCGTGAGAAGAATCAGGTCCCTCGTCCACGGCCCAGCGGGGCTGCCAGCCCACAGCCAGCACCGACTCGTCCGCCAGCTGAAAGAGCCATCTCCGCTGCGGTCAGGGGTCCAGACTGACACAGGGGTGGGGGGCGGGGTGTGGGGGAGCTGCCCCTGCCAAGCCCTGCCCGGACTGCAGGGTCACGAGCGAAGGAAATGAGGCTGTGGTCACAAGGCACTGGGTGTCGGAGTGGTTGGATAACACAGCAGTGGATAACGTGTGTATCTAAGGACTTCATACCAGCCGACCTATGTATTCCCACAGCAGTCCTGTGAACAAGGTAACAGCATGAATCGCACTGCAGACGTGAGGAAATGCAAGGCTAAGGACCACCCTGATGTCACCCGCCGGTGAGATGCGGGGCTGGGGGCCGATCCAGGCCGGTTAGTGCCCAAGCGGGAGGCTGCAGGCCTCTCACGAGCTGGAAACCTGAGAAAGGTGACTGCGGGGTAGCATGAAAGGACCAAACTTCAGCAGCAGAAACCACGAAAACGGAGTTACAAGGAGGACAAGGGACACCCGGCTGCCTCTGGCACTCAGGAATGCTGGCCCGTGGCTGCCCAAGGCCAGTGATCCCCAACTTGGGTCCCAGCACCCATTTCTGCAAGGACCAAGCCCTGGGCGCCAACAGAAGGCCGAACCACCTTCCCCGACCTGCTCGTGCGGGCCAGGGAAGCAGGAGCCACCCTGTGACTGGGGAGCAGGCACAGCCACAGGCGGGCGGGCAGCTGGACGGTGCCGCCCTCTGGCGTGCCCATGCCCTGGCCTCCCTGACCTTCACACACACACGCACGCACATACACACACACACACACACACACACACACCACGGCAGGAGCCGGGGTCCAAGACACAGCGGGCCCAGATAACACCACAACAGTGCCGGGGCAGCTGCAAGCATCCGTCACTCTCCCAGTGCTCACTGCCCCACCCCCCGCCCTCCCCAGATCTTCACCTGGCCGCCTTCCCCATCTCCCGGGGGTCCGCCCACCACTGTCCTCTCACAGGCTGCCTTGGGCTCCCCTGGGGGGTCCCGTCACCATCACCCTCTGTGTCCCCCACACCACTCTCTGCTTCCTCCTGGGGTTGGACCCCGCACCCGTCTCCCACCGCCTGGTCATTTACTGGCGGGCCTGTTCGGGGCCTGCCTCCCTGCCTGGGATGGATGACAGCCGCGAGGGCGGGCACTTCTGTCCTACTCACCGCGGGGTCCTGAGAGCCCAGGGTGGTCTCAGACTCCAGGGAGCAAGTGCTGACAGACATAAAGCTCTGGCACACTCCTGGGGGACACTTAAAACGGCCAGCGGCCGGCAGGCACAGCAGGTGTGGCGAGCGGAGCCCCGAGGTGGACTCCAGCCAGCCTGCAGGGGCCCGAGGGCGCTCAGAGGGGGCTAAGCGACCCCTTTGCACTTTCTAAAGATCATTCTTTCAAGGACCTGCCGAAGAGCAACTATTTTGAATAGGAGCAATTCAGAGCAGCGCCTCCAGTAGAAGAGGAAGGAAAAATAAAATATGACCAGCACCGCTGAGGAGAAGAATGGAGAATTCTCCCCTCCGAGGTGGACTTTGTTCCAGGCTTCTGGCCATTCAGCCTTGCACTTGCTCGGAACACAGACCTTGGCTTGCGGGCCAGGGACCAGGAGGCAAAGCCCGATAGCTTGTGTGTGGCTCTCTGATAGCCTGTTTGAGGGCTGAAAGGCCCTGGTGACAAGGGCCACCGAGGGGCTTTTCAAGACAGCCACAGGTGACTTCAAAGAGCCCCCCTCACAGCAGGCCCCAGAGCGTTTGGGGTTACAGAAAGGGCGCAAATGGAAGGCAAGGAGCTGCGACCCTCCCTCCCGTTCTGTTCCTTTCATTGGCAGCCTCCAGCGGAGTCAGCAGCCGAGTTCAGAAGCACTCTGAATGCACCGCCAGAGGTGGGGCTGGGGGCGCCATGCGGGGCCTCGCCCCTGCCCCCTTTGCTCTGTTTCCCACTTCCCAGGTTGGAGAAGGGACCTCCAAATCCCAAGTGCTTTATTGCCGCAGTTACGGGAATGCTCAAAGGCTCGGCAGTCCCCTAAAGGGAAAGGACAATTACGGCCTTTAAAGGAGAAGAAGGCAGGGGGCACGAGGGGGCCCATTAGAGGTCAGAGGGCCACCCGAGCGTGGCCCGTAGTTCAGGCCGGGTGGAGGCGGGGGCACGAGGCCCCAGTGACAGGAGGCTTCCTGGGGAGCCGATCCCAGGGGCCTCCTCAGAATGCGCTCCCTCCCTCAGAGCTGGAAGTGGGGGCTGCGGGGAATTCTCCCCCACCCCGTTCCCCTGGTCGCCGCTGGGCACCAAGTCCCAGGGGATGGCCTGCCCCCACATCCCTGCTGAAGCCCAATGGGTGTGCCCCAGGTCGTCTGTCTGCCTGGGGAGTCTCAGAGCCCCGTGACAAGTAGCCCCGGTGACCTGCAGCCCTGCCCTGATCTACTCCTGCCCACCTGGGCCGAGTCCGCGCTTCCTGGGAGAAAAGGTCCCTAGGTAGATGGTTGGTGCCGGATTCTTTCCGAGCGTCCCCTACACCGAAGGAGTCCTGGCCACCAAAGTGGTCAGGTGGGCTCTCACCGCAGCCCCCCAGGTCCAGCCCCATCCCGTGTGCTGGGCCGGCCCTCGCACGAGGGACTGTTAGAGACTAAGTAAGAATCAGCACAGGTGACCTAGGACCCCGGCGCTGTCCTTACCCGGGGCGGGGCACCTTCTCCCGGGACAGCTGGCGAGGCAGGGTGGAGGCTGGCCGCAAAGGCCCCGCTCCAGGAGACAGCACGACCTCACCGCGGGGCTGTCAGGGAGCTGGCCCTCCACCGCCTCCTCCAGGAACACGACAGCTGGCCCTCGTCTCAGCATTTCCGCCTCGGCAGCGGGGCCAGACACGGAGGGAAGAAGGGGAAAAGCCCGCGGCAGGCAGGAGGGTGGGAGCGGCCGTGGTCCCGGACCTCACAGCAAGCCGGTTTCTCTGCTGGCAGGAGGTTTCAAAGGGCCAGGGGGGGCTGACCAGGAACATTCTTGGCAACCAGGAAGATCCCGTTCTGCGCCTCCGGGGAAAGTTCCCCCACGGGAAACATCTTGTTCTGCACTTCTGGTGCCCAGGGCAGAGAGCACTCATGTGAAACCCAGCCTTTTCCAGGCCCGAGACCTCAGCCACCAAAGACTTACGCAACACCTACCCCTCAACTACCCTCCCCGAATCCTGGCGATCAGCCCAGGGAGGTGAACTAACATCACTGGCAGGAGAAGAAACTTTAAAAAAAAAAAAAAAACCACCCCCGAACTGACAGCCATTAGGATACAAAACAATACTAGAAGCTCTGCCTCCAAGTACAAGAGGAGCTCCCCATCCGGAGGACAGGCAGACAAACCGGGATGACCTGTTTGCACAGATGGCAACGCTGATGTAACAGGGCCCAGACGCTCCCTGCAAAACAGCTGGCTGCTTTGCATGCAGCCTCTGAAACGGCCCTGCGGGGAATCCAAGGGTTCCGTTCGCTGGAGCACAGCGTGCAGCAGCGTCCTGGTGGTGCTGGGTAAATAGAAACAGTTTCCATATGCCGGCCATAAAGCTGCACCACGGAGGACAGGGAACGAACAGGCAGAGGGAGGGCCTCCGTGACCCGCCTCCCACCCGGCGAGTGCGGAGTCTGCTGGGCTGGGTAAGCCAACGGGGCCTTCATTTGGGGCCTGGGGCAGGAGGCTGCTTCGGATAAAAGGCCTATGAGCCCCCTCCTCACGGGAGGCAGCCCTGATCAGAAAGAATGCAAGGCAATGATTGCCCTGGGCAGGTTTATGCCGAGGACGCAACTCGCTTCCTTTCATTCTCTCTTATGTATACACAATCTCACACATTCTAAACACACACACACACACACACACACACACACACACACACCACTACACACACCCCTGCACATCCTCTTTGAGACAAAAGATAGCCCGTGCACCCCAGTTCACTCCCAGCTGCACCCCTCCCTTCTCCCGGTTCACGCTCTAATCCCCAGAGCCTCAGTTTCTTCATCCATTAACTGGGACCGGTGCCAGCCGCGCTCCGGGCACCGCGGAAACAAATGCCAATACCCGCACAGCACTCGGAGCCCTCCGGAAACCGGTGCCCGCCAGAATGACAACGAGCGATCGCCCAACTGCTCGCCAGTTGTCGCTGAGAGCCCCACTCCATGGGAAAAAGCTTGCAGAGGAGAGGAAAATAAAGCAGAGTTACACTTATGAGTTTTCCAGGCACGGCCTCGCCACGCTGCCTCGGTGCCGGCTGGCTCCACAGAGGCCCCCAGACACAAACTGGGCGAGAGACACTTCGCCAAAAGAAAGCAGAGGGCACGATTCCCTCTGCTCAGGCCTTCTCTGGCTGAAGACTGGTTGCAGGATGGTGTGGGAGGTAGACCCACATCACCCACACACATCAGCAAAGGCTGCAGCCCCGGGCGAAGCCCCGGGCCTATATGCCGACCCCCAGAGAGGGGAGCACTGGCACAGAGCCCTCCCAGTTGAATCGCTGGACTCAGGCCCAAGACCCCGTCTTGCCAGAGGCCTCAGCCAGAGGCGGAAAGGAAAAACTAAACGCTCACCCAGGCCAGTCCCATGGGTCAAGCACTGCTCTAGAAGGAGGGGGTTTGGTCTGAAACCGACTAGGATAATGCCTGGCACCACCTGGAACTTTGTTTCCGGCCAGCTGACAGGGTCCTAAGTGGCCAAATCCAAAGGGATTTCCTGTCGATACGTAAGGCTGGCCGTGGAAGGGCCTTGAACTGGCCAGAAAGCTGAGAACAGTAACTAGAGAGGAATGGAAAGGCACGAGGGGCTGGGAAAATAAGCCCCCCTCAGTGACCCAGGGCAGTGATCACTGCCCCAGGTGCCGACTCCCAGGCAGTCGCACGGGAACCTCCCACCCTGAGGGTGTAAACATGACCTTGACAGCAGCTCTCTGGTTTAAGGGAAAAATGTAGTAATTTGGGAGAGACAAAGGGGAGGGTGAAGTTTGCAAAGGCTGACTTTCCAGATGCAGATAAGCATGGCTTAATTCGAGGAGACATTTATTCAGCACCCACTGTATACCAGGCATTGTGCTACGTGTCAGATATTTGAAAAAGTAAAACCGTGAGTTGCAGCCCTGGCTGGCATAGCTCAGTGGATTGAGAGCAGGCTGCGAACCAAAGCATCACAGGTTCGATTCCCAGTCAGGGTACATGCCTGGGTTGCAGGTCACAGCCCCCAGCAACTGCACATTCATGTCTCTCTCTCTCTCTCTCTCTCTCTCTCTCTCTCTCTCTCTCTCTCTCTCTCCCTCCCTCCCTTCCCTCTCTAAAAATAAATAAATAAATCTTAAAAAAAAACAAAAAACAAAAAACAAAAAACCGTGAGTTGCATCCTCACAGGGTCCACTACCAGGAGGCGAAAGAAGAAATGTGATTCTGGTGCGTTCAAGTCACTTACCGGTTACAAAAGCCTAGAAAAGGATGTGGCAGCAACTCCCCCCACAGGGGCTGGTCGGCAGAGGCAGAGAGGGATTCAGGGGTGATGTCTGCGCAGGCTTTTGAAGGATGAAGAGGTGTCACAGGGTGGATGGGGTGGGGCCCCGGACTGGCTAGAAACTGGGGATACTTTCCAGAAATGGGGAGGATCACGCACAAAACACAGAGAAGCAAACAGCAGGGCATGTTTGGGGGAACCCAGAAGGCTCAGGAATCCTGAAGTTCAAAGAGCCAGAGACAAGGCTGATGTCCCGGGAATGGCAGCAAGAACAACAGACCACGATGAGCACTTAACGCGCACCAAACAGAGTTCCAAGGGTCGAAAAAGCCCTATGAACCCCAGACTGTCCTCATCTCCAGTTTACAGAGGGGGGAAACTAAGGCCCAGAGAAGCTAAGTGATTTGCTCAAGGTCACAGAGCAAGAGAGTGGCCAAGCTGGGGTCCGAGCCCAGTCGGTCTGAGCACTCACCCCCTGGCCCTCACCTGCAGGGACAGCGGGTGGCTGCACGCATGTGAAGGAGACTGGACTTGAACCAGTGGGTTCTACCAGCAGGGCGCTTGGAACGCGTGCACCGATGGGAAACACGCAGCCGGGTGGCCAGTCTCGGCTGATGTCATAACCCCATTCGTAAACATCCCGCCTGGGCAAAATCCAAGTCCCTCTTCCCGGGGGAACCGTGGAGAGCTCCCACTTAAAGGACACTTCATGTGAGGAGCCACTGAGGCAATTTCTAGCATCTAACCCTCCTCACCACCCTTTGCGTAAAGATCCGTAGCTCGGCACACCCTCCACCACACCTTTGGCCCACGCAGGGAGGGAACAAGTGGTTTGCAGGTGCCCGCCAGTAATCTCGTGGTGAGGCAGGACCTGATTTCTACCTTCCCTCGTCTGTGAAGTTCAAGGTTTAACTTGCGATTGTACTTCCCGCTCCCGTGCCCCTGGGCTTACTGTGAAACAAAAGGCTTTCCCTCCTGCCAGTCACCCGTCGCGCAGTATTTATTGAGCGCCTACCGTGTGCAAAGTGCTTCAGATGCTTTGGAAAAAAAAAAACACTTGTAAAGACTACGCGCCTCTCAAAGGCCCCACGCTTCACACACACGCACACTCGGAGGCACGCACGCTCCACTCTGTTTACCCAGTGAAGAGCGCAGCACCTGTGCGAACATCTGCCCGCATTCACTGGGAGGCATCAGCAATGCTAATTGTGGGGCACACGGGGCTGGGGCTGGGGCTGGGAGCAGCAGAGGAGCGCACGGAGACGAGGGGCGCTTTTCGCGGCACACGGGCACTCCCCGGGCCCCTGCACGGGGTCGGCGGACCAGCAGTGCTGGAGGACCAAGGCTGGCTGGGAGCCCTGCCCTCCGTGTGCTGCTGCTGCTGTCTGCTGCTGCTGCTGTGTCTGCTGCTGCTGTCCGCTCAGCGCGGAGCAGAGGTCCGCGCTAGCCCCTACCTGGGAGCAGCTGGGGGCCTGGCCAGAGCCTCCGGAACACTGGCCACGCCCCAGCACCTGGGTCTGCTGCCGCGGCCGGCAGCTCTGCTCAGAAGAACAGCGACAAGGAGGCACAGGCCCTTGGGGGAGTGGCAGCTGGGAGGAAGTCTACACCCTGCAGAGAGCTCGGTGGCCGCCGAGGCGTGCCGCTTCTGCAGGAACCTGGGCTTGCCTGGCTGCCGCTCCCGGAGGAGCTGACGGGGGCCTGACAGCCTGCGCAGTCAGGGGCCAGGCGCTGGGCTCGGCTTCTTCTTCCTTGTCCTCAGATTCCCTTTCCACCGAGGGGGGCGGGGAGGCAGCCCCAAAGAGGCAGCACAAATAAAGAAAAAGACAAGAGGAACCAAGAAGCCGCCCTAAAGAGTGGGCAGAGGATCGAGCCGCTGCAGTTGAATTATCTCTGCGGGGCACCCGGACGGCGGTCAGGGAAGTTAACGCATTGTTCCCCCGTTTGCCACAATCAGACCCTTAAGAAGATGCAAAACACCAGCTAACGTTCCTGGAGAAGTCAGAGAATTTAATAGAAGGAAGAGGGAGCTCAAGGCCTCAATGAAGAGAGTCCTCAGATCACCCCCTCAGGGGCTCAAGAACAGGCAACTTCACTGCCATGGGGAGAATGGGACCCTGACGCTTCCCCACTGTTAGAATGTCCACTTACTGAACTGGTACTATGAACTGTTCTATGCAATTTCCCATTTAGCCATTTAAAAAAACTTTATTGATTTTAGAGAGAGAGGGGGGTAAGGAGTGAGAGAGAGGGAGAGGAGGAGAGGAAGAGGAAGAAAGGGACAGGGGAAGAGGGTGGGAGAGAGGGAAGGAGAGAGAGAAACATCGATTCGTTGTTCCGCTTATTTATGCATTCATTGGTTGATTCTTGTATGTGCCCTGGCCAGGAATCAAACCCGCAACCTTGGTTGATCCAGCGACACTCTAACCAACTGAGCTGCCTGGACAGGGCTCCCATTTCATCTTTATGGCAACCCTGATTGGGAAAAGTCTTATCCCCATTTTACAGATGAAGACACTGAAACTCCGGAAGAAACTGAAGCTCAGCCCCTCCTTCACGGTTTGCACAGCTACCAGGAGGTGATGCCGGAAACGAAACCCCATCCTTTGCAACAGACAAAGAGACTGGAGGAGTGTTGGAATGCTGTGGAGTATCAGCAGACAGACTCAGGCCCCAGACACACGCACACACTTCTAACAACGTGAGAATTCCCCCAAGCCACGCCACCCCCAGATCTGTGGGCCTGACACGCCCTGGGACAGACAGTGTCTGATCCGAACGGAAACAGCACAGAACAACATGCAACAAAACCAGACGGGCCAGCGCGCCTGAAGGCCAAGGGCGCTCTGGTTCCGTTAAAATCTGAGTCCTGCCGAAGCGACCAGCCTGGCTGCAGGGTGCGCAGTAAAAGCTGCGCCTCCAGACAACAAGGCGGCCCAGCCAAGTGTGAACAGCCGAGCCCGCAAGAAGAGGGGACCCTGGAGAGTCACGGACAGAAGACATCACGCTTGTCGACGGCCACCCACGAGCGAAAGCCAACGCATCCGGCAGCTTGGAGCGGCTCCAAGCCATTAGCCGGCACGGAGCACGGTTGCTCTGCCTGAGCTGATTTTCAGCAAGAGCTAAAAGAAAAAAAAATAAAAACCCAACTTAACAAAAAGGGCGATTAGCAAGATAGGAAGGCAGCCAGCGGATGGCGGGTGGTGGTGGGGTGGGCTCAGATGTGAGAAGGTGGGAATCAGCCGCCCCCCGGGGCTGGGACAGCAGCTGCAGGGTGCGCTCGGGCTCCTGGGGAACCACAAAGCCCTAAACGCAGAGACCAGAAAGCAGGCCGCTCCTAGAGGAGGCAGGGACGGGCCCTGCCCGGGCTACTTCTGACCCAATCACGAGCCAGTGAGTCTCCTTGTCATCCCAGATGGTTCTAGAGGCAGGTTGGGCTCTGCCTGATAGAGTCACTTGGGACCCCGGGTGTTTTTAAAAATGGGTGACTCACTCCCAGCTATGTTATTTGACGTCTATTTATTAAGTGCACAGGGTATGTGTAGAAAAAGACAGGGTCCCCGCCTTTGCAAAATTCAGACCACCGGAAAGGGGCACAGTTATATAAAATATCAGGACCCCAAACAGGAGCACCTGCTCAGCCATTGCGTGGGTTTGGGCATTACACCTTCCCTTCCCATCCCACCTGGCCACCTCGCATGCGCATCACAGACGGTCCCTGGCCGGGTGGCTCGGTTGTTCAGAGCATCGTCCTGGTAAGGGAAGCTTGCAGGTTTGATCCCGGGTCAGGGCACATACAAGAATCAACTGATGAGTGCACAGATAAGTGAAATAATGAACTGATGTTTCTCTCCCCCCTCCCTCCCTCCCTCCCTCCCTCCCTCCCTCCCTCCCTCCCTCTCTCTCTCTCTCTCTCTCTCTTTAAAAATCCACAAACACTGACGGGAGGGAACGTGGCTCACAAAACCCACCTCAATGCTGGGTGAGCCGAGGGCTATTCATCACACAGGGAAAGGATGCTTTGCCAAACTCAGGCCTCCTGCCCGTATTTTAAATTTTCTACTTCACCAAAAGCCCATTTTCTCACAGCCTTCGGGGATCCATCATGGCACAAAGCGAACGCCGACTCTGTACAGAGGACATCCATCAAACCCACCGCACGCAGGTGCTGGGCGGCGCGCGGGCTCTGCCCAGGGAGCGCGGGGACTGGGCAGCCAAACCGTGCACTCAGAGCAGGACGGGGTGTGGCAACGCAGCCACCACCCCAACCGACCGGTTAGGAGGGTTGGGGAGGCCCGGGGAAAGGAGGACAAAGGTCTTCAGTCGAAGTGGGGACAGACCGGAAGCAAGAGAGGAGCAGCCCCCAGGAGGCTGGGGCGTGAACGTGGTTTAACTGAGAAAGTGAAGGGCATTGTGTGATGACTGAACACAGGAGATCATGGGAGCAGCCCCGCGTTTTAAGGTGTTTGGTTACTGGTTCCGACTGCTGGGGGGGGCGGCGGGCAGAAGAATGGAGGGCGGTCCGCCAGGAGTGTAACTGGGCCGAAATGTCCCGTGGCCTGGAAAGTCTGTGGCCACGGCCAGGCGTCCGGGGCCAGGCAGGGAAGGTGGGTCAGGGCACGAGGACTGCAACGGCTTCGCCTGTCACTCGACCCAAGAACTTGGCCTGACTCTCACCAAGCGAGCACGTCTAAGTTCATGGTTTCCTTATCTATACATGGAGGCTAATGAAACTTTCAAGACCACTAGAGCCCGGGCGGAGAAGTGCTCCCTGTGCGCGAGGCCTGAGAACAGAGGTGGCAGCGCTCTGTGATTAGGGGGCGCCACACGCCTGCCCGGGTGGGGGGGCCCCTGGTATGCGGCAGACCACCCACACTGGCGGGATGAAGTGGCCCCACGGCCCCACTGTCCACCTGTGCCATTCATTCCCTTCCCACGCCTCCAAGTGCACATCTGAAAAGTGGGGATAAACCCCATTACGTCACAAGGCTGTGAGGAAGAGCCGTCCACATAAGCGCGACAGCACGCATCCTTTCAGACTGCAGTTGGGGGCTTGCCCCTCCGGTAGGAGAGCAACGAGACTGGCTCGGAGGAAAACGAGTAACGCCTCCAGGGGGCAGGAAGGACACCCTGGTTTGCAGCTACGGGGTTCACTGCCGGGCCAGGGAGCAGGGTGGAGGAAGGGTGGAACCCAAGGAGCTCTCCTGGCAGACATTTGTGAGTGCTCCAGGCCCAGGCTGCAGCCACCAAACCTTCCCCTAGGAGACTCCCCAAACACAGCTGAGTCTTCCACGGAAAACAGGACCCCTAGAGCATGACTCGAAGACCAACCGCACACACCGCTGTGGTGTTACGCTACCCCTTGCTTCTCTGGCTAACAGACACTGAGAAAGAGATCCAAATTTCTTTTTTTTAATGTGTAATCCAAGTACCTCCCAAGATCTGGATCCACTCTCTCCTCCCCACCCTCCAACCCCAGCACCACGCCCACCTGCCCCGATGCCTCTACCCCCTGTTTCCCTGTGCTGTGCTGTGGGACGGGCTCTCACTGCCTGCTCATCTCCTCTTTAAAGACTCGGGACACTCAAGTACGATCGAAAGACTCTCCCGGCACATCTCCGACCCTGAATCGTGCAGACTGACTCCGTCTCCTGCCCTGGGTTCCACCTCCCCTGCCCATCCTCGCTTGTCCCCCTGTAGATCCTTCCACGAGTATAAAACACACCACAAATGCAGCGTGCCACACGCTCGCTCGTCTCACTGCCCACCGGACCACGCAGCCCTGCAGACCACGTCGGCCCCGTGTCCCGTAGCCTCCACGGCAGCTGTTCTCAGTTCGTAAGAAATAGGTGCCAGGCAGTTGGAACACTGTTAGTTTTCCAGCTGACAAGCAGGCGATGATCAAAAGAAGAAGTAGAAGACAAGGACTAGTGATTAAACTATTATTTTTTAAACTCCTAACGATTCCCCCCAAATATTAAAAAATAAATAAATAAACAATAAAAAAACAAAAGAAGCTCCTAACGACTGCTTGAGTCTTTATTGCACATCTCAAAGTCAAAACTAAAAAAAAGTCCCAGCTGGCTTGGACCGATGGCTGAGAACAGGCGAGATGGTGGTCGAGTTGGACAGAACGCAGGTTAGATGAAAGAATGGGGGGAAGGGCCCTCCAGCAGGGAGAGAGGCCCAGGAACTACAACGAAGGAAGAAAAGAATCAACAGAAAAGGAAGACAAGCGGGTGTGTGGGAGACGCCCCACCTGTTCTGTTCGCTCACCCTCACCCGCCCGGCTCGACCTCTGCCCTCGACGTCTGGCCTCCGTTCCACAAGTGAATGCAATCTGGTCTTTCTCTAGGCAAACCACCTAGAGACGGAGAGGACAGGCCCTCCGCCAGTTCTGACCGCCACTGAACACCGCCACCCGCAGGTGAAGGGCACCTCCCAGGCCGTGGAGGGTTCATTCGTGGTGTTAGGCCATTTCCTGACTCTGAAACAGTTTGCTCGAACGGAAAACCAAGGCTGATGGGTATGCTCTACATCAGAGATCATGAAGGGGCAGCCCCCTGACCAGATCTGACTCACTGACTGTGTTGAACGAGTATGACGAATTAGCTGCCAATGTGTAAAAATCAGCAAACTCCTGATTAAAACGGCAGAATTTGACTTCTCTTGAAACATTGGAAAATGCGGTAACAATCAGCCTGTGATCCCACGTGGTTGCAAATGGCCAGAGCGAGGCAGCGGCCGCCCCTAGAGAGGGTGCACACAGTATGTCCCAGCCCTCAGGTCCCTGCTCCGAAGGTCACTTCAGCTGAGCCAGACCCTCACACGTGGTCTGAGTAGAGCAGAACTACACATTTTTACGACTAGGTACGAACATTTAACAAAAAACAAAGATGGCAAAGGGGGTCCCCGGTGCAAAAGACAACCTAAGCACTAAGCAACCTAAGCAACCTAAGCACAACCTAAGCTGGTTATCCAGTCCCAGAACATTCTCCAGGCAAGTCCCAATGTGGGGCCACCTGCCTTTTGGCCTCAGGAAGGTCAAACCTGACCTTTGAACCTGGGACCTCTGAAGGGGCCCTCTCCAGCAACCTCAGCTGGCCTTGTAAGTCTCATGCTCAAATCCAAGGCTGGTTCTCCTTTGTCCTTCCTTTCCCATCCCCAAATCTTGACTCCTGTGAGTTCCCACTTTCGGCCCAAACTGTCCTGTTCCAACCACCACGATGTAAAATTCAGCCGAACGCCTGTGCAGCGAAGAGCTGGGTGGGGCGGGGCGCACCTCGAGGAGAAAGCTGTCGATCTCCCAGCGGCGTAAATCTGTGGCCGTCCTTTGTGGTGTTTTTGTTTCTGTTTTGTTTTCATTCATGTCTTCCGGTTTCTCGGGGATGATCCGACACAGCGTATACAATGAAACCCCAGTGGTTTTGCTAGTTTTACAATATGAAAGGGAGGTCTACACACAGAACTCATTTTCAGAACAAATGCCTTGTAGAAAATAACAGTTTAACTAAAAAAAAAAAAAAATGAAGGTAAAGACGGACACCAGCTTCCTTTCGGACACCTTTGCTTTTTTGGAAAAACAAAATTGTCTTAAAATTCTGCTTCTGCCACTGAGCCTTCCTTCCCAGTGTGCGGCACGCCGGTTAAGAGCCTGAGTATTGGAGCCAGAAGACACGGGTTCGATGCGAGTGCGGGCAGTTCTTGGCTGCACGAGCGTGGGTAAGCTCTGGCCTCAGAGCCTCAGTTTCCTGTTCACCCGGTGAGGGTGACGCACACACCAAGCGCGCAGGTCTGCGGAGGGGACCCGGTGAGAGAGCCGGCACAGGAAAAGCCCCTTGGGCACTGCCTGGCACATGGTGAGAACTCGATACCTGTGAGCCATTATCCGTCTTGCACACATGACCTTCCTCGGCTCAGACCGGAGGGAGGGAGTCGGCAAATGTCCAAAGCAGGGAATTCACCCAGCAAAGGGTGGAGAATGGGGAGCTGCCCCGTGGGCTCCCCGAGCACAAAGGTGGGATGGGGGTGGGCAGTCCTGGCCCCTTGCTGTCCCCTCTAAAGAGCAAGGGCTTCCTTTCTGGGCCACTGAGCTCTAATCTGAGGTGGCCCGGGGAGGGCGCTGCAACCAGAAGCCACCAGCGGCATGCTGCTGGGTGCCTTCAGAGCCTTCCCACGCTCCCTCCCCAGCTTGGAGGCTGAGAAGTTGAGTGTTCTGGCTCATGAAGCGCTCTCAGAGCAAATGCGAGCTTAGACCCCCCTAAGGCGATGGGGAAAGAGCGGTGCGGCGGGCGCTCCCGCCAGCACCCAGCTGTCGCTGCTGCCATTTTGACGCGGCAGCTATCTGCATGTGGAGGGCAGAGACGGCGTCTCGTGGCAGGGGGGCCCGAGGCAACAGACAGGATCCCCCACGAAGACGCGGAGGGCCGAGGAAGCGCAAGGCTTCAAGTTTCGCTGATGAGGCTGGAACCCAGCATGCCGGGTGCTTGCTCATTTTAATTGGTGCCTCCGCCGGCCCAGTGACACCCGGCATTCTGCCTCGGCGAGGCCCTAAGAAAACCGGGGGAATGACTCCGGCGGAGCCAAATGCCCACGCTCCCTGGGAGGCCGTGAAAGTCTAATTGCTGTTTGGTCTCCAGCTGCCGCGCTGTCTCCCTTCCCGGCTTGGCGGGGGCCACCTGCTGGGCCGGGAGCGAGGCGCACGGGGCTCGGATCTTGGCCTGGGTTCAGGACCCCCGCTCGCGTGCCGTGATATTGCCAACAAGCCGAGTCACTGGCCACGATAAAAACGCTTGTGATCGGTCAGGCACTCACGTGAGCATCACCCACAAGGGCTCACCAAATGCCCCCGACAGCCCTCCTGGGAGATGCTCTCTGACCCGAGTGTACAGACAAGGAGGCTGAGGCCTGGAGAAGCTAGGCCCCATACTTAGCTAGGATGGGAGACCCAGCACTTGACTCCAAAGCCCACAGGCCTGACCACTCCACTGCCCAAGATACCACAAATCGCAAAAGCTACGCAAGTCTCTCTGGCTTAACTCTCAGGCAAGTACACCAGGGACACTGGGTCAGGGAAAGAACTGCAGATTTATGCGACGGAGCCCACCTGGGGGTTGGGCATCCTGGGATATACACCCACTGTTCTTTCCAGCTCACCTTGGCTGCGTCTGCCCTAAGGCCAAGAGCGCTGGCCCACCTCAAGTGAGCCTGGTGCCAACGGGCTCTGGCTGCATGAACGCTCTGGAAAGGGAGCCAGAGCACCACGTGTTGACCCCCCCGCAAAGAGACAGCGACCTTCCACATCGCTAGATACCACACCGGGCTCCAGGGAACAGCCAATGGCAATAGTAGACGTCAGGATGAAGGAGGGAGAGATCCTCTTCTGCTCCATCCCCTTAAACCTTATCTGGGTGTGGCTTGTCACCTGCCAACCATGAACTACCAGCACCAACGTGGCCCATGACACTAAGTGCCCTGCTCAAGCCTCCGCCACCTCCCTGGCCCCCAGCCCCTTTTTCACCCAGAGAGGGCATAACGCACAGGCCCATTTTAGGCAGCTGCTGCACTGAAAGGCAATGAGAAGGCAGAAGCTAAGTGTGACCCGTATTCCCTTGAAAAACCCCTTGTATTGCCCACGACATTCAGACCGCGTCTAGTGGTGGCCCAGACCACGGCCTGATGCCCGGTGCTCGGCCCATCTCTAAACTGCACTGTCAGAAGGCCAGGCCTGCTGAACTGTGTTCAAGGTTATTCCTATTTGCAAGCTTTAAATACCTCTGCTCATACCTGCCTCCTCTATCAACCTGGCATTTTCTGCCTATGAGTCACTCATTAGTATTTCGGCAGCCACCCTTATGGCCCAGAGATGCCGGAGTCTTGGAAAAAATCCATCCTTGCCCACAGAAGGAAAAAACAAAATCCCAAACCCTCCAGTTCCATGCAGGGATAATGCCCCATCATACGTCATCCCTAGACGGAATCAAGGGTCATGGGCGGCGCAGCCAGATTCCCAGGTGCCTGCATGCAAGCAAAGGGCAGGAGAGTTATGGGCTGAACCACGTCTTCCTACGATTCCTTTGTTGGAGCCCGAACCCCCAGGACCTCAGAGTACGGCTGTATTTGGAGAGAGAGGGCCTTTTTTTTTAAAGATTCTTTTTTTTAAGATGTTATTTATTTATTTTTAGAGAGGGAAGGGAAGGAGAAAGAGAGAGAGAGAGAGAAACATCAATGTGCGGTTGCTGGGAGCCATGGCCTGCAACCCAGGCATGTGCCCTGACTGGGAATCGAACCTGCGACGCTTTGGTTCGCAGCCCACGCTCAATCCACTGAGTGGCGCCAGCCAGGGCGAGAGAGGGCCTTTACAGAGGTAACCAAGGTGAAATGAGGTCACAAGGGTGGGCCCAGACCCCATCTGACTGGTGTCCCAATGAGAGAAGGTGAAGACACAGGCACACGGACCGAGAGAGGGACAGGTCCGGAAACGGCGAGAGGGCGGCCCTCTGCAAGCCAGGGAGAGCGGCCCCAGGAGGAAACGTACCTGCTGACCCCCGATCTTAGACTTCCGGCCTCCAGAACTGGGAGATAACGACTTTCTGTTGTTCAGACCCCGAGTCTGCGCTGTTCTGTTGCGGCAGCCCAAGCCGAGACAAGGACCATGTCGGGACAGAGCCAGCGGAAGAGGCACTGGCGACAGCCGCCGGGTCACGGCAGAGGCCAGGCTGGACCGAGGCTCACGCCCTTAGAAAGCCGGCTTAGCTGCCAGTGCCTCGTGCCCAGGGAGCGCCGACTCTGCTGCCGAAGACTTCCCCCTGCAGCCTGCCAGCTCCGTTCGACCTCGAGTGTTACGTCAGCCACAGAGGGCAGCTTCTAGGACGATCAGCTCCACTGGGAGAAATGAGACCTAAACCACCGGTTTGGAGAAGAGACGGGGGGATACTGCCCACGTCTGACTAGGACCCTCAGACAACGGCCACCCTCACCAGTGACAAGGCTGCAGAAACCCGACTAGGTTCAGTTTAACCACGGCCTGTTGGATGCATCATCGAGCTGGGTGACAACCATGATGCATGGGACTCAGGCCTAGTAGGTGGTCGGACGGCTAACTAAGGAATTACCACACAGTGAGCTATGTGTACTAATGGAAGGCTAGTCGAGACGCCCAAACAGAAAGGGGCGGTCATTAGCCCTGTCAGTGGCGGGGGGAAGGGTCAGAGAGACGGGATTGCCGGCAGGACTTCCAGGACAGAAATGCAGCTCATGAGCAAACGAGAGGCTGGGACGGGCATCCCGCCCCGAGTCCCCAGCCAGGCGGAGAGGGGTGAGAAAGCACGGGTGGGGGGGGGCTCCCGGAACTAGAAGCAGTGCGACACTGCGGGCTGGGGCAGGGAATGCGACGGGCCGGGTCAGAAGGGCTGGCACACACGAGGCCTCGTAAGGAGCTGGGTCCTCATCCGGGAGGGGACAGGAGACCCCTGGGGAGCTCCGGGCGGGGGGAATCGCCAGGCTGGATTTGTGTCTGAGACGGAATGCTCGGACGGCACGGAAGGGGGACACTGGGTGGAAGAGCAATGCCAGTACCCGAGCGTGAGATGCCAAAGGCCTGTACGCAGGGACAGCCGGCCTCCTGGGAATCTCCTCCTTCCTCAGACGGGCCTGCCGTTTCCCCAGCCAGGCCTGGTGCATACTGCACCCCCTCATTCTCGGAGGTTTTAGCAAATGCCCCAGTAAGAGGGCGAGAGGAAACTGAGGTACTAACGCACTGGGCGGCGTTATATTTTGTTTTTCTTTTCTTTTTTTAAGATTTTATTTATTTATTTTTAGAGAGAGGGGATGGGAAGGAGAGAGGGAGAGAAATATCAAAGTGTGAGCAAAACACTGATTGGTTTGCCGCTCGCACGCCCCCCAACCAGGGACTGGCCTGCAACCTGGGCATGTGCCCTGACCGGGACTCAAACCGGCGACATTTCACTTTGTAGGACAACGCTCAACCAACTGAGACACGCCACTGGGGGCTATTTTGTTTTTCTCAAGAAACAAACCCAAATCAGCCAACGACTTTGCCAGGATAAGGAGGGCCCCCCTGGAGGCCTATCCAAGGTTAGCTTTATTATCTTTTTGGAATATTTCCTACTTATCGAGCTCCATCCAAAACCCGACCTTGACACAGGATCAGTCTGCTCTGCGCACTTCGATCCCACAGGAGAGCTGGACACCCTGCTATCAGCTCTGACACTTTGGAAGGACTTAAAAGTGGCACGCAGAAAAGGAGAAATGTAGAACACACCACCACAGTCAGGATTCCAATTTAGAATCTTGAGCCTCTTTCCAGAACGATCCACACCCTTAGCTTGTCAACCACCCTCCCTTGCAGTCCGTTCCCTTGTTGGCCATTGACAGAAAACCCCCCTCACTACTGAGACTGCGTCACATTCATGACACCCCCTTCCCCAAGCCCCTGACCCCATGGCGTGAGAGGGAAGATCAGAGAAGGTTTGCTGCTCACTAGCTGTGTGACCTTAGACAAGTTACTTAACCTCTCTGAGGCTAAGATAAATGCAGATAACAATAGCTATCTTCAGATTATATGATGAGAAAATATATGTAAATGCTAAAGGCCAGTGCTCACATTTATTAAGGGCATATGAAGAAAAGGAGGAAAAGAAGCAGGAGGAGCAGAAGAGTGGGGGAGGGAGAACTTGGGAGCCAGACAGTCCTGGGTTCAAATCTCTGCTCTACCACTTGCTGGCTGTGTGACATCAGGCAAGTCACTTACCCTCTCTGACTCATTGCTTCCTCCTCTATAAAGCAGGGACAAGACTGCCTACCTTGCAAAAGGACCTTAGTTAAGGTAACAAATGAAAAAAAGAACGTAACACTGCGTTTGCAAGCTCTAGGGCATTTAAGAAGTGAGCCTGAAACCAGTCACTGCGTCCTCAGCCCCGGCCGGCACTCTCGCCTTCCTCGACCACCCAGCTCTGCCATCCCAGGCGGCGTGAACAGGCCAAAGCAAGGAGGCCCTCGCACCGGGAGCCAGGCCTCCCATCCAGAGGAACACCGCTCTCCTCACCCCTTCCAGGGGGAGCCTGCGGAGCTCCCTGTGACCCCACTGTATTCCCTCTGGACAAGGGAGACGGGAGGGCCTGGCTCGCCTCTCCCTGGACCCGAGTGTCTTCACTTGTGACCTGGAGGAGAGGAGAGCAATGCCCCTCCGTCCCGGCTCAGGCACGCAGCTGGCGGGGGAAACGCCCATTTGCTAAAAGACCCTCAAGCACTAGTCCCTGCCGTCTTCGGACCCTGTGTAAAAGGCAAGTTATTTTAAGCCTCTCCTAGACCCAAGGCCTGAGCAAATGAGGCAAATGGCTTTGGGACAAGCACCAGAAAGCTTTTTAAGGCCTCCCGTTCTGCCAGAAACACACTTAAACTTTAAAAAATTTACAGCTCACCACCTCTCTTGGGTTCACTTTGTGCTAGGCTGTGGTTCAGAGGAAGACAAAGCAAAACCCCAAACCCTCCGATCAATGGATCACGACATCGGTCTGCCCCCTTCCACCCTGTGCAGGGCAATGCGGGGATGGAGCCCCAGCGGGGAGAGGCAGCTCTGCCTTCCTGCCAGCAGCTTCTGGCTGGAACAGACGGAGGCCGGTGTTGAAATCTCTTTCTTTTTTTAACCTGGAATGGGGCAGGGAAGCTCGCCAAGGAACAGGTGTGACGGAGGCCTCCCCCTCCCAGCACTCAGGGGCAAGGCCAGGGTGCCTCAGGTGCAAGGGGGACAGGGCGAGGTGCTGAGGGGGGCAAGGGCCGCTGGGAGGGGCAGGATGGGGGGTGCAGCATTAGGACCCTACAGTTTCCCAGAAGTGTGTGTCAGATCCTGGGGGTCAAACACAGAGTTGGGCTTTTGGATACACAGGTCTACTCTCAGACCACCAAGGCCACTACTCACCCCCTGAAGTTGCCCCCCAACCCCCAGCCCCGGCCCACCCCACCGTCTTACTTCTGCTAGGCAGCTCCTCTTCGCCCAGGCCATTGGAGGGAGCCAGTGGGCCACTGCCACCCTCGTCCAAGGTCAAGATGAGGGGAACGTCGTCGTCTAAATTCATGGCCATGTTCTTCTCTCCTGTGGGCCTCAGGATGTGATGTTCAGGGCTGCAAATAGTCTCTGCTTTAAGCTGCCTTTCAAAGCCACTGGCCTACAGGTGCTTCTCAGAAACTCCTCCATCTGAGGCATCTTCTAGGATTTGGGGATAAAAAGAAAAAAGACAATTGTTTTTTTTTTAAGTTTTTCTTTTTTTTTAAGGTTATTATTTGTTTATTTTTTGAGACAGGGGAAGAAGAGAGAAAGAGGGGGGAGAAACATCAATGTGTGGTTGCCTCTCAGGTGGCCCCCACTGTGGACCTGGCCCCCAACCCAGGCATGTGCCCTGACTGGGAATCAAACTGGTGATCCTTTGGTTCACAGCCCACGCTCAATCCGCTGAGGCACATCAGCCAGGGCGAAAAAAGACAAGTATTAAAATACAACCACTACTGATGAAAATCGTCTGCAGTTAGGTAGTGGTGATGGTTGCTTAATCTTCCGGACTCACTAAAAACCACTGAAATGTACCCCTTTAAAATGGTGGAGTACTGCAGTATACAATAGCTTGAAAAAGTGAGGGGAAAACTCTGCAAGAACCAGTACTAAAGTTAATGGTAATGTCTGGAGATGGAGATTAGGACTAATATGTTCTGTCTCCACCCCTCTTTGTACCTGTTTGTGTGAGTTGTATAAAGATTTTAAAAACTAAAAAAAAAAAAAATACAACTATTAAAACAATAGTAATTAATACTCAGTGAGTGCCTACTATGTACCAGGGACTCTTCCTGCAATTTTTCAGTAAAGCTGATTGAAACTTCATAATAGGTAGGATTGGTACACCCCGTTACAGAGGGGGAGACTTTAAGCTCAGAGAGGTTGGGTAACTTGCCCAAGAACGTCCAGGAAGAAAGCTGAACCTTGCAATCTGACTCCAGCCCCAGGCTACAACTCCCCCAAGTGCAAGGCCGGGGATTTATTTGGGCAGCGCTATGCTCCCACGACCTGTAAAGAGTTAGTGCGACAGGTCACCGACACTGGCCCTTAGTATCCTCTGCTCTCAGTCACCCAGCAAAAGGCCGCGTGTCCCAAGTCCCCGATTTAAAACACTCAGCGCGAGCCTGTAGCGAGTTCCTATTTATACACATTCCCATTTCCGCTGGGGAGGACCCAGAGAAAAGCCAGCGCTCAGCAGATCTGATGGCAGACCTTTGAACTTGAAACCAGCAGCAGGTCCTTTCCTCAAGCCCAGGCTTTCTGGGCTCAGTCAACTTTGCCTCCACACTTGACTCACGGAACGGCAACCCTGCAATTTACTTCTTTCACGAATCATCGGAATAATCCCAAGCAGGTCCCTGGGCGTCAATGTCTCTTCTTAAAACAAGGCAGTTACAAGTGAGAACTGGTCTGCTGGCTGCTAAGCCTGTAGCTCTCTGCGCGGCGAACTTCCTGTGAGATTTTTTATGTTTCCTCCAGATCCGGGGATTTCTTTTGCTTTCAAATCTCAATACCAGGGAGGCAGAAGAGGAAATCCCAAATGAGACATTACCATTTGGCTGTCTTAAGAATTAGGTTTTATTTATTTTGTGGTTGTTGTTTTTTGTTTTTTTTGGCTGAACTTTTTTTTTACCACAGAGATTTCCAAACATACTCAAAAGTAGAGAGAATATGTAAATGAACTTCCTAGTAACTTTCACTCAGTTTTGACAATTAAAAACATTTTGCCATTCTCTCCTGTATTTGTTTTGAAGGCGGGAGAATTGACTCACCCCCTCAACTCATCAAGGTTTCCTATTTTTATCATTATAATCATAAAGGCTAATGGGTTTTATTTTAACTATTTAATATATGACTATTTCCTTGCATGCATTGTCTTAGCTCACGGCTCTCACCTGGGGGTGATCTTGTCCCCTTCCCAGGGGACACTAGCACTGTGTGGACATTTTCCATTGTAACAATTCTCCAGAGGTGACGGGGGTGCTAGGAGGTAGAGGCCAGGTTTGCTGCTAAACGCCCCACAAGGCACAGGGGCGCTGCTGTTGAGAAACACCCACTTCGCAGATGAGAAAACTGAGGCTGGGAGGTGTTCGCTCTGCCTGCCTCTTGGAAGTGCACCTCTGGGAAGCCGCGGAGCCCAGGTTCCGACCCAGGCAGTCTGAATTCAGAAATGCCCGATCCCTGGCCTCCGGCGTAACCCTAACCCTGCTCCCCCTCCCAGAACCAGTTCTGCAGCCTGAATTCATTCCAGCCCATCCTTCTTCGGCGGGGACAGCGAGGTCCGGGGCGGGAAGGGACCTGCCCAAGGGCACACAGTGCAGGGCTCAGGGGTCCCAGCCCAGCGCACTCCTTGCACGCGGGGCTGTGCTGCTCGCTCTAGAGAGCGCACAGAAGGGACGGGTCACCCCTAGGGACAGGTCCCAGGGGAGGGCCCGCGGTCGTCACGCTGTCTGCTCCAGCCGCCTGACCGGCGCGAGTGGAGTCTCCTGAGGGCGCCAAGGCGGAGAGCAAGTGAGGAAGGAGGGGGGTGGGTACGGAGAGAAGTGCTGGCATGCCCGCCCTCCACGTGCACCCGAGCCAGGTCTGGGCCCCGGAGAGGGGGTCGCCCCAGAGAGCCGAGGACGAGGAAAGAGGGTGCAAAGTCCCGGCCTGGACTAGAGGGAGAGAAGCGCGCGGTGACTTCCTCGCAGTCCCTCTGCGCCCGCCCTGCCCTCGCTGCCCACACTCCAGTAGCTAGCGGCAACCCCTTACTCTTACTCCATGCCCTTTGACCCCTGACCCCTGCCCTCTCCTCAGGCCATCCCTTGCACCCCTTAAATTCTTACACTCGCCCCTGCAACCCGGACCGCGCGCCGGGCTCGGCACCGTGCAGCCCAGTCTGCTGGTGGCGCTGCCGTCGAGACCCCGAGCCTGAAGATGTTGCAGCCACCACCACTGCCGCTGCTGCCGCCACTTCAGCCGCTGCCACCACGGCAGCTGCGCCAGCTCTCTCATCTACCGCCTACCGTCCCCTCACCCCTCTGTCCCCGCCCTGTTCCCCCTTAGCTGAAGCCTATTCGTTAGTTTGGCTGCCATGATGAGTTCTGATTGGCCCACTCTCAAGTCCTTCCACAGTTCTCGCCCGCTGCGGGTGCAGGACTCCCAGCCCGCCTCCTAGGGAAGGGGAGGGACTAAGAGGCTCCGCCCCTCTACTCTCCCATCTTCCCCGCCTTACTCTTTCAGCCCAACTCAGAGTCAGTCCGGATCTTTCAATTGGTGGAGAGTCAGAGAGATGGTGTCTCTGATTGGTCAGAGACGGGAAGTGGGAGGAGCTCAGCGGCATTGAATGTCTAAAAGGCAAATCAGTCAGGCTCGGAGTCCCGCCTTCTGAGATTGGCGGGTAACCTAGCAACGCAGGTACCACCAAAGGTAATCGGGTAGAGAAACCTGGATCCCTCAGAGCAGGTGAGTGACCAGGGGAAGGGCTGGGGATGGGAGGGGGAGCTGTGGAATGACCTCTAGCCTGCCATCCTTTGACTCTCTGAGTAATCAGTAGCCCCCACGGCGGTCCCGTCCCGCCCCAGGTCCCTGCTCTTCAGCCCCCGCCTGCAAGGACCACTGGACATCTTCGCTGTCCCTTCCTGTACTGCCCCTCCGCGTATCATCTTCTTGGTCCCGCTTTCTCATCCCTAAAAAGTGGAGTCACATCGTAGCTAACTAGTAATTTCAAGTCCAACGTAAGGGCGGGGGGTAAGAGGATAGTTTCTCAGTCCTCCACCATTTCACCAAATGGCCATCTATTCCAGGGTAAGTAGGCAACGAAAGGCTTCTCAATTGAATGAGTGTTCCAATTAGTCATTTTGATTATGCCAATTTTTGCCTTTTGTGATAAGTTTAAAACTTAATTCCCATTCCCTGCCCTTAAAATGGGATTTCATTCATATACTTAAGACACAGAGTTTGTTGCGAGGATTAAATGAGGTCAGGCAAAGGAGAGCTTGGCATGGAGCTGAGGAACACAGTAAGGGTTCAGTGAAAAGTAGCATTCTCCCCCAAAAAAACACATCTGTCCTCGACTCTTCCTGCTTACAATTACTCCAACCGAACTATCTCTTTTTTTTAATATTTTATTTATTTATTTTTTAGAGAGGGAAGGGAGGGAGATAGAGAGAGAGAGAAACATCAATGTGCGGTTGCTGGGGGTTATGGCCTGCAACCCAGGAATGTACCCTGACTGGGAATCGAACCTGGGACACTTTGGTTCCCAGCCCACGCTCAATCCACTGAGCTACACCAGCCAGGGCGAACTATCTCTTTCCATATCTTAAATATTCATATATTCAACAAGTATTTGCTGAGTGCCAACTAATCCACCGAAGAAACTTCATTCCTCCCCTTGTGGAACTTGTCTAAATACTAATATGTAGGTAAATGTAAAATTACACCTGCAGAGATTCACCTCCAGGATGATGGAGTGAGGTCAACAAATCCCCTCCTCAAAAAGCAATGAGGGCAGCTGTGATGTCTGCATTTTCCAACCAATCAAATCAGGGAGACTTTCTGATCCCTTAGTCCCTCTGAAAGGTGTTCAAGAGGAAGTGAGAATCATTACTAAGATAACCAGGCCAAGGACAGAAAGTGGTGGGGAAGTCAAGGGTGAGAAGCCGTGAGTTTTGAGGTCACTGCCCCTGTCCTGTCTGAATATAAAAACACTGTCAGCAGAAAGCAAGAACCTAGCCCTCTGTTCCCTTTCCCAGACGTCAGCCGCCACTATGAAAGCCTTTTGTTCGAAAGCAGCTGTAACAGAAGCTGCAGGGCCACGGCATCAATCTCCCCACCTCCGGGCTGGACCGAGCTGGACCGGGCTGCCCAGGGCATCCCGGACAGAGCTCTGCCCTGGCTCTGAGCAGGGTGTCCCTCTGGAGCACATTCCAGGTACATGTGGTCCAACATAAATGCCAGTTAGCCAGTGTCACTTGTTTTTCAGGGGGAAATTGTATGAAAGGGGTTAGCCTTCTTTCCCTAGCTCAGTTGCTAGATGTCCCCACACACTTTCTTTTTCCCTAGAAGACAAGAGCTCAGGGCAATGATGCCGATGTACCACCTGAGTCACGCCTGAACTTATTATACTACTTCCCTTTGAAGAGGGCTTTTAACTCACGTAAGGGCTTTCCCATGTATCAAATTATCCCTCCTCCACCCAGCTCCCTTTGATGTAGCTAGGACAGGTGTATCACCAGGTGCCAGAGAGATAAGGGACTTGTCCAGACTTATTCCCAGAGCCACTGACAGGGGTGAGTCATGCACCCAGGTCTCCTAACACCAGCTTGTGACGCTGATCTTGACTCTGTAACTGATGGTGGCTTCATTTATTCATTGATTGATGATAGCGAGAGAGAGAGAGAAACGTCAATTTGTTGTTCCATTTACTGATGCATTCATTGGCTGATTCTTGTAGGTACCCTGGCTGGGGATTGAACCTGCAACCTTGGTGTATCAGGATGACACTCTAACCAACTGAGCTACCACCAGGCCAGGGCTGATGGTGGCCTTAGATGGCACAGATGTCAGCTTGTCAGATATAGCTGGGCCAGACTTGGAGAGGCCTTCCTTGGAACCTGGGTGGAGCACTAGACATGGGATGGAGAGGCCAGGAGTTTTATAGCAGAGCAAGGCCACTGTGATCCAGACCAGTAATTCTCTAGACCAGGGGCACCCCCAGCCCACACTCCCACCTCCGCAGGGACATTTGGCAAGAAACTGGTAGGGGGAGAAGGCTGCTAACAGCATTCAGTAGGTGGAGGTCAAGGATCCTGCCATACACCCTACAATGCTCAGGACAGCCCCCACAACAGAGAATTATTTGATCCAAAATGTCATTAGGGTGGCAGTTGAGAAACCCTGTTCTAGATTGGTATTTTCATGCAAGGCAAATGATACACACACACACACACACACACACACACACCGCTTTTCCCTTCGGGTCCTAGATAGTGGAACTGAAAACAAAAGTGACTACAAATCAGGATCGTTTGAAATACAGAGGAATCAAGATAAAGTATCTCTTTGAACTTAGCCCTCAAATACTAGCAGCGGGTTATATTCTACAACCAATCTAACGCCCTCAACACAAGGGCTTTCAAACACAGGTTGTTTTTTAACCACAAACCAAAGAAAGGCACTTATTTTCCTCCTCAACCCAGCAGACACCTATTTAATTATAAATGAGTACTTACTGCATGCCACACACTCTAATGGTGTCCATTCTCTTTCATTTATTTTTAGCTGGCAAATTGATTTCATTCACTAAAGGGGCACAACCCTCGGTTTAAAAAAGGCACTTCCTGCCCTGGCCATGGTGGCTCCATTGGTTAGCGGGTCGTCCCTTAACCGAAAGAGCGCAAATTCGATTCCCCGTCAGGGAGCCCACGCGAGGCAGCCAGTTGGTGTTTCCCTGCCACATCGACGTTTTCCTCTCTCCCTTGCTGTCTCTCTAAACGCAGTGAGAAAAATGTCCTCGGGTGAGGATACAAAAGAAACATAAAAAAGACACTGATTCAACATAATCTGTCACCCAGGAAAAGCCAGTGGTTTGCACTTTATAAGGTGACGACTTCAATATTGTTTAAGTAGGGGAAATTTATGTTAGAAGAACTCTAAATTCGTTACTAGGAAATTCTTTCTTTTGTCTGCAGCCAAAAGGCTACTATCCACAGTTGGCTGTACCTAGAAATAAACACTTCTAAAGCGACCGGGTAACAGAAAGGGGAATTTAAAATTCTGATGAACTAATTCGTTAAGAAGGAGCAAACTGGTGAGTAGTTTAATGAATTTTTGTTCTCCTGTCACTCACAGGAAAACACGAGTAATGCAGAAACCAGAAAGATTAAAACCAGAAATAGTCAAAAGTAGTACAGAGTGGTTCCATTTTGCCCCTTTATAAACCCTTCTCACAAAAACATATACACTGTTTTAAGGGAAAATATTACCTTTTAACTTAAGTATTCAAATGTTAACATTAAATTCCATCATTTTTGAGGTCAGAATAAAAGTGACCAAAGCTAGAAATTATTTTTGTTCATTTTTAATTATTTCACTGTTGTTCAAATACAGTTGTCTGCATTAACCCACCACCACTTCCCCCCAAACCCTAGCCATTCTCGCCTCGCTCCCCTGATTCCCCCCTCCCCCCCCCCCTTGGTTTTCTCCGTGTGTCCTTTCTAGTTGTTCCTGGAGCTAAACGTGATTAAACTTGGACTTTATTTCCTACTGACAGCAGTTCTAGCAGCTGTGGATCCCCCGACTGTCCCCATTTTGCAGATGAGACGCCAAAGCTGGGAGAGGACTGGCTGCCTAAGGCCACACAGTGCGGAACTGGGGGTAACCGAACAGCAAGTGGGGTCGGGGGTCCTGCTGCCCGCCGCCAGCCTCTAGGGAAACGTTTTGGTGATATAGGGATGGAGTCTTTATGCAAAAGCTCCACAATTTTGGAATAACAGCTTTCCACCTGCCTTCGTCACTTAAGCCTATCAATTAAGGCTAAACTCTTTAAACTCTTTAACTCTTTAGTTACAGCTCTAATCACTTAAACACCATCCATTAAAGCTAAACTCTTCAACACCTGAGTTCTCTAGCATTTCCCCTGTTAGTTTTAATTATCTTATTTCTATAGGTAGAACAAACGAGAATAATATAAGATACAAAAGCTGCACAATTCCAGGACGGCAGGCTTCTGCCTCAGAGGTCGTCCCCTCTAGAACTGCGGAAGAATAACCCTGCCGTCCACCCGCAGGCCGGCCCAGCCCCGGGGCTGCACCCGGAGTTCCTTCCCATCCCAAATACCTTCTGCTGGGAAAGCAGGCCGCCGCAGCACGATCTCCCAGCCATCCTCCAGGAAGAAGCCAAAGAGAGCCCAAGCTCCAGGCCGCCCAAGAGCGCAAGAGTCCAAGAGCCCTTCTTTTATACCGAATCTTCTGTCCCACAATCCCACGCGCTCCGGAGGCATTCCGCCGCTCAGCCAATCCCGCCCTAGGCTGTTTCCATTGCCTCCGCGAATTCCTCCTCCTCCGGCCTCCTGCCTCCCCGTGATCTGATCAGATCTCTCTGTATCTCGGGGAGGCCCTGAGCTCGACCTCCAAATTCGTCTGCCACCAGCACCCAGAAAGTTAGTCCTTGTGCAACAGGCTCACGTATTTTTTCTTCCACGTCAGAGATGAGGGCCCAGAAGGTCAAGTGCATTTGCTCGGGGCTAGAGCTGTGGCCAGTGGCTGGCAGAGAGATGTTCACTGTCACCAGCGTTTTAGAAATCTGTCTGTCACCCGGGAGCACATTCCCTCCCAACCTCGGTCACCACTCAGTGTCCTCCGTCTCCGAAGCCCTGGATGACGTTGGAGGCGTGGCCACCGAGCCCCCGCAACTGTGGAGATCCCGCCTGTTCACACCCCCAGCGTGCACCCGCTGCAGTCCCAGGCTAGGGCTCTCCCAGGCTAGGGCTCGTCTGGAAACCCAATATAACCCACAAAATGCAGGTTCTCGCAAAGGACAAGAGAGGGCTGGGGAAGGGTTCAAAGGCGGCAACAGCAAAAATACAGCTAAACCCTGAAAATGAAACCAAGTTGGTTTTAAATCTTTTATTTTAAAATTCCAAGCCCTGAGTACGGGGATGGGAAACCACTCCTAGGCCACGCCTTGGCCCACTGCTGAAGTGTGACGCTCTTTCTGGTTCTAGCTGGGGCCTCCCCTAATGTGTGAAACAACATCGCCCCGTTGTGCCATCACCGCTCAGTGAGGGAACGGGCCCATTGGGGGTTCTGGGTGTGCCGTCTCCTCGTACTGAGCACCTACCGTGGGACAGACACTTGTGACGGCAGCCTTCATCCCGCATTTTCTGCCCCTTTCCAGCCCCTGTCTTCCCTGGAAGGCTCAGAGAAAGCGCATCGAGCTAGATGTGTGGTTTGCAGGCCACGGGAGCTTCCCGGGGCCAAACGGAAGGTTCCTGCAGCTTCCAAGGCACAGCTTCTGCCTGTCACCTCACTTTGAGAACATGTTGTTGAGTTTTGCATCTGTGTTCGTGAGATGTATCCATCTGCACTGTCCTTTCTCCTGATGTCTTTGTCTGTTTTGGTATCACAGGAACGCTAATTTCACAGGATCGATTAGGAGATATTCTGCTGTTTTATAGAAGAGATTGTGGAGAATTGGTATGATTTCTTCTTTAAATACTTGGTACACTTCACCAGTGAAATTATCTAGGCCTGGTGCTTTCTGTTTGGGGAGGTTGTTAACTGTCGATTCAATTTTTTAATAGATGTAGGCCCATTTGGGTTCTCTGTTTCTCCACGTATGAGTTTTTGGTAGATTGTGCCTTCAAAGAAATGGTCCGTTTCATCTAGATCATCAATTTGTGCCGTGCAGTTGTTCCTAACATTTTCTCATTGTCATTTTCACATTCTTGGGATCAGTAGTTCTGATCCCTCTCTCCTTCTTGACATTAGTAATCCATTAGCACGTCTTTAGCATCTCCCTGCCACTCGCTAACCTTGCTTTTTGACAGCGGAGATCTGGTCTTGGACTCATTGTTCCTGGGTAATAGTATCTCGCTAGAATGGAGTAATACCAGGATGCAGGCATGGTTATCTTCCACTTCAGGAAAGTGATCCAGATTTTGCAGTTACAGAGGAGATACAAAGTTTCCTTTTTAATGAAAAGTACTTACGAATGAAAGTATGTATACTTTAGAAAGTTAAGTTGATAATAGCACGACTTGGCCTACAGATTCGGCAGAAATCACAGAGGTGGCAAGCCGGGCAACACTGGACTAGAGCTAACCCTCACGGAGGCCTCTCTCCTGACCCCTGTGGTGTGGTGTCACGCTGCCCTGTGACCCCTGCGTCGTGATCAGTTACGAAGTGCGTCTTGGTAGTTAGATGAGAATGAGTGCCAAAGTCTGCATGCATGATGGACTGAAAATAAACAAATCAGTGAGAGACGTTGGAAGCTCCCCCTACCACCATTCAGTTGCTCCTCTCACTCACCGCGCTCTGAGAAGCTTTTCTCAAGGAGAAAGGGATGGGGTGACAGCTCTGTTGTGGTAGCTGTGTCTGATGCCGGGTGTCCCCATGGGAACACAACACCGGTAGGAACCCTGTGTGGTAGCAGAAAGATCAAGTCATGTGTGCGTGTGTGTGTACACTTACAGATATAAAACAAATACAAATATTTGTATTTGTAGTTGTTAAGTAGACTGGCTGCTGTAGGAACTGGATCTTTTTTTTAATGCATATTTTATTTCTTTTTAGAGAGGGGAAGAGATAGAGAAAGAGGGAGAGAAACATCAGTGTGCGGTTGCCTCTCATATGCCCCCTACTAGCGACCTGGCCTGCAACCCAGGCATATGCCCTGACTGGGAATCAAACCTGTGATCCTTTGGTTCACAGGCCGGTGCTCAATCCACTGAGCTACACCAGCCAGAGGAAAACTGGATCTTCAGCAAGTCTGTTCTCTGAGCCCCTAGTCAGCAGGACTCATTGAAATGGGACCAGCAAAGAGTCACTCTACTGAGTCCCCCTGGGAAGTCAATCTTAAAACTGGGAGACTGGACGGAGCAGTGGTTCCTGGACAGACCGCCCGGGCTGAACTCCCAGCTCCACCACTTACTAGCTCTGGACGAATGCAAACATCAAACCTCTCTCTGCCTCCATCCTCTCACCTACAACATGGAGGCAATGACAGCTCCTCCCGCACGAGGGTTTTTGTGAGGGATAAAGGAGTCAATTCACATAAAGAGTTTAGTGTTTGGCACACAGTATGTTCTCAAAACTTAGCTAATGTGAAAATGACACCCCTGCCCCGGCTGGTGTAGCTCAGTGGGTTGAGAGCGGGCTGCGAACCAAAGGGTTGAGGGTTCAATTCCCAGTCACGGCACATGCCTGGGTTGCAGGCCAGGTCCCCAGTGGGGGCCATGTGAGGCAGCCACACATAGCTGTTTCTCTACATCTTCTTCTCCCTCTCTTCCCTTGTCTCTAAAAATAAATAAATAAAATCTTAAAAAAATAAAATAAAATGACATTCCTTAAAGTGAGCTCCCTCCCCCCATATATCCACACACACACTCCAGTTTCCTTAAAACCTGCTGACTTCTCCATGCACCCGGAGATTTGTAAGGCTAGATTTTCTTCCTCTTTTTTCTCCCAAGGGGGAAAAATATAATTTACCTCAATGCTTTTTTTCCCTTCAAAATGTTCAGAGAGTGAAAGTAATAAAATATCCAACCAGCCCAACTTGAATGAAGACGAGGCATAATTTGCATGATAAAGATATATTTCCATTTATAAAGTTCATCAGCAGAATTAATGACAAATAAAGGGAAGATCCAATTAAAGTTCCCCAACCATTAACAATCTTGCTTCAACTCTCAGGGCAGGAATTTTCAAAGGAGAGGCTGGAGTTGGAAATGATTTAAATATTAAGGTTGGTGGCGTTAAAGGGGACATGAAATGATCATATTAGAATTCAAGGAAAAGAGATTTTCCAGTGATTTTTGTCATCAGAGTCAGACGCGTTTTCCCCCAAACCGAGTTCCACGGGCGTTTTCTTGTTCACCCAAATGAGCTGTCAGGAGCTGATGGGCGTCATCATAATCAAAGAAAACAAGTTTGCCCTTTAAAGCATAAGAGGTAATTTGGCTGAAAGCAAATTGGAAACATTTCATACAACGTTGCATTTCCAGCCGCCATCCCTGAAGAATTCGGGCGTTTTGATTTATGCCTGGGAGCTTCGGGGGACAACGGGAGAAGTGCATGCATTGAACACTTTGGTCACATTCATCCTGTGGCCGGGGGCAAAGATCCTTCATCCTCAGAGAGCACGGTCCGTGGCTGTCCACGGAACGCTATTTTCAGGACAAGCCCGCGTGGAGCTCACGAGGCTGGAGAAGAGCAGGCCTGGGTGGGAATGAAGGAGATGCCGGCTGGACTCAGGACTCGGCTCCCGGCTTCCGATCCGGGACCCGGTCTGCCCGGCCACGGGACACAGCAGCCTCTGCACCTGGTCTCGCTCCCTTTCGTCCCTGTTCTGAGCCACTGCGGGCGTTTCTGTGACTCGGTCCCCTAGGCTCCGTTCGCTCTTCTGTTTGGAGAACTGAAGATCTCTTGTTGTGTCTTCAGAGATCACTTCCTCCTCCCTTGCATTTATATCTCCACCCCCACCGTCTCCCAGGAGCCGCCCCCCCCCGCCCCCATCTTGTGTTGTCAGTTGCCTAGACTACGTATATCAGCTGGGGTTCTTTGATTGTAAGCACCGGAAAGGACCCGGCTAAACAGGATGGTGATGGAATTGCTGACAGGCCAGGCCTCAGCGAGAACAGCAACTGAGTGGCTGGGGGGAGGTTCTGGGGTTCTCCATAGCAGGCTGTCCTGGAACCTGCCACTGGCATGCGTCTGTCCCCCCCATCTCCCACTGAGGGGTCCCTCTTCAGAATTCCCAGGGGGGAGACAGCAGGCCCCACCAAGACGGCATGCAGTGGGGGAGAGGATGAGTTTCTCAAAGGGGGACTGGGGCGCGCGCAATCACCCGACAAAGAGGAAATGGATTCTGGGAAGGCCGGGACGTCCTGTCCACTGTCCGCTCTAGCTGGAACTCCGTGGGCTTTAAACAGAGCTCTTTGTCCTCCCTTCCGAACTTCCTCTGCCCATTTCCCTAGTGACCGGTGCCCCAGCATTCTCTCCCGGTCACCCACACTCAACACTGTCTTTCATTCCCCAGGTCCTGATGGTTCTTCCTCCTTTGGATTTTCATTGGTTTGAACTGCGTCTGTAGCCGCCCTCCGCTGTACAGGGGCTGAGGAGGTGAGCGTGAGGTGCTCCCAGCCTCTACCTTGTGGGCAAGCAGGAGGGACGGGTGGAGCTCGGGATGGGGGAGGGTGCCTGCCCCCCCCCCGGGGGGGGCTTAGCATCACGAGAACCTGTCAGGAGAACTCAACCACGGCTGGAAGCCCAGGGAGGTCTTCCTGGAAGAAGTGGCACTTGAACTGAGATCCGAGTGCAAGGAACGAATTTGGCAAGAAAGAGGGAGAGAGGTGCATTTCAGGGAAAAGAGACAGGAGGTACAAAGGCCCTGAGGTAGAAGGTTTCCAGTAGCTCAGCTTATCTGCCTGCCCCCAGGCCTTTCCCTAGGAATCATCGTGAGACAGATCTAACTTTATCTCGTCCGCTTTCCCTGTGATCTCTCCTACAAGATAAAGTCCCCACTCCGGTGTGGATAGGCCGTCATCTCCACCTGTTCCGTGACTACAACTTATTCCCTTCCTCTGCTACTCATTGACCCTTCACGAAAGCATGAAGGGTTTTATGTCCCGAACTAGGTTATAAACTCCGGGAGGCCAGGAACCGTCCCTTGCAGCTCCTTCATATCCCCAGGGGCTCAATAAAGACCAGAGCAGAGGACTCTGGGGGTGATCTTTATTGCAGGGAGCAGGAGCAGATGTAAGCAGACCAGTGAAGGAGCCCTTGAATCATCTAAGTGAGAGATTACCAGGCCCTTCCTGGCAGAGAAGCTGCCCAGGAGGAAGGACGGGGAGTGGGAGCCATCAAGGAGAGAACACGGGCAGAGTTGAGTGGCAGATCGGATGTGGGGGGTGAGGAAGACTGAAGGGTGTCACTCAGGTTTCTGGCTTTTGCAACTAGGATGGATAGCTGGTCATCAAGATGGAGGATGAAGAAGGAGCAGGGCGAGGGGTGGGCAGGCACGTGGTGGGCACCGTCTTAGACGCGCTGTACCGGGAGCCCGGCCCATCCTGGGCGGTCAGCGGTCATTGGACACCTCCGGGCCCCAGAGACTCAGGCTGGGCGATCACTGCAGGCCTGCACTTGGGATTTCAGTTTCCCTGGGCTAATGACGTTGGTTATTGTTTACTGAGCACTCACAATGTCCAGGCTCTGGGCCGAAATGTCCCACTGAATCTGAAGATCCCCGTCCTATGGCCGACGCAGCCCAGGCTTAGGGGCATTTTAGATAACCAGCTCCAGGACCCCCAGGAAGGATGTGAGCCCACGCGGGGCTGCCGCAGAGACAGTTCTCTCAGCCGTCATGCCGTGTAGGCAGTGTAAGTTATGGGTTTCAGATTGCCCCGCAGGTTTCTCTGAAGCAGCCGTTTAAAAGGGCTTCTTATTTTGTCACAGTTGTAGCTCTACAGAAAAGTTGCAGAGTACAGAATGCCCGTGTGCCCTTCATTCGGCTCCCCCTGCTGTTAACGTCTCACATAACCACTAACCGCGGTGTGTGTGTCCAAACTAAGAAATTAACATTGATACAATGCTATTGACTAAACTATCCACGTCATTTGGATTTCACCTTCCAGAATACAATCTTGGATGCAATGTAAAAGATTGTATTTCCAAGGCATTGTTCATCCCACTCTGAGTTTTAAAATCCACACTTAGCTCCGGCCAGTGTGGCTCAGTGGATTGAATGCGAACTGAAAGATCTCTGGTTCGATTCCCAGTCAGGGCACATGCCTGGGTTGCAGGCCAGGTCCCCAGTTGGGGGCGTGCAAAGAGCCGGTGCAGGAGTGCTGTGCGGGGGCCAGCCCTGCTCGCTCCACCCCCGCTCTGCTCTGCAGCAGGCTGCACTGCCCAGGCCCCCTTGTCGGTTGGTTCCTCACTGCCTTTGACCAATGCGAGGCCCCGGTGTACGGATGGAGGGTGGGAAGGAGGGAGAAACCAGAGTGTTTCTCCCCTCCTTGCACTGGCGGTGTTTCTGGCAGTGGCCACAGGAACTGGCTGTGGCTCCAGCGGTCCCCTTGGTGACCGTGATCCCAAAGCTCACCACCTCCTCCTCCTGAGGTGGCTTCCTGCCACCAACAATTTGGGGGGGGGGCGGTGCACTTCACCTTGCCCCTGCTGGCCTGTCAAGTCTTCCACCACCTATATCTAAAGACTTAGAACGAAGTCAGCATTCCTGGTGGGTCCCTGCCTGACGCACGTGCCCGAGACCCACCTCCGCACTTGGCCTCCCTACCCCGGCAGCCCCGACCCAAAGCTCCAAACTGCTTTCAGTGAGAGGTTCTGCACAAATCTGCCAAGTGCCTGAGGTGAGCCCTCAATACCAAATGTGTGGTTGCTTTGGCCAAACCAGCCACACCGGGGCCTGCGTAGCTCCACCAACTACCTACTCCTTCCTTTTTCAGAATATCTAGGGACACTGCAAGCAGGAGACCCGTCTAGTCTGCCAACATCTCGATCTCCCGGGGTGGACGGAGACAGAGAAGGCCGATCGCACAATGGCTTCAGACATCCTCTCCATGGGTGCTGTCTACCAAGGCCTTGACGTGAACAGAATGAGGCTGATGACAGAGCCGTCCAAAAAGCCAACCTCCCCGCTGAAAGCCTTGGTCCCCTCTAAGACCAAACTCACCACGATCGAGACCAAGAGGATCATGTCCGTACTGGACGAGACCATCCACAAGGTGCAGCTGGTGACCCTCCTGTCCTATGTGACGTCCGACAGTGAAGACCTGGAGGGCATGCTGGGAAAGGACACCGCGAGGGCCGTGAGAGAGCACAAAGACCTCTGCAAGGACCTCCTGGACAGGGTCAGCTTCCTGCAGGAGGAGCAGCGGCGGGTGCGGGAGGAAGAGTTTGAGGACGAGCCGTGGATCCGAGAGCACCTCCTGTCCCTCGAGCAGCAGAAATCCCACCTCCCGCCGCTGATGGAGCAGATCAAAGCATCCACCAGGGACGTCCTGAGGCTCCTGCTCAGCAACCCGCAGGCGGCCGGGCTCCTGCAGATGCGGACGGTGGCCAGAAGCGCGGGAGCCCAGACCTTCATCGACAGCCTGGTGGAGCTGCGGGGTTTCCTGTTTGAGAAGCTGCTCACCGGTCCCATGGAAGCCAGAGACAAGGCTCAGTTCCTGCAGGATGTCACCAAGCAGAACAGAAGTAACCAGGAAGCCATCGATGCCCTGGAGGAAGAACTGGCGGCGAGACTGAAGGACAGAAACGCAGAGGTACCGTTTGCAGGGTTGGTCAAGTTACGGAAGGAGCCCGAAGCTTTTTAAATCACCCAGGGATTTAAGTAGACGTGTTCATTCATTTATTCCACAAATGTGGTTTTGAGTGCTTACTAGGTGCCAGGTCTTATATAAACAAACACACGTGGCCCTGCTTCACAGAGTTCATAGTAAGGAAGGTGGTTCTCAAAGAGCTGATTTAATTATGGTCTTGAGACACGCAGTGAAGGGTAAGCATAAGGCGCTGCGAGGGAGAGTTACAGGAATGGTGATCTCAGACTGGAAGGGTCAAGGAAGGCGGAACCAAGACACGAAGGATGAGAGGGGCTGAGCCAGGCAGGTGGGAGAGGGAGGAAGCTTCCAGGCCAGGGCAGGCACGCTTTCTCTGCAAAGGGCTGGAGAGCAGAGAGTTTGGGCCTCAGAGGCCGGGCCGTCTCGGGTGCAGCTGCTGAACTCAACTCTGCCGCGACAGCGCGAGAGCAGCCGCGAGCAGAGCTGTGTTTCAGTAAAGCTTCGTTTGCAAATGCAGGCCTCCAGCGGGATTTGGCCTGTGGGCCTTCCTTGGCAGACCCCTGCCCAAGGGGGAGGGCGGTGTGCGTGCCTAGGTCCTGAGAGGGGCCCAGGCCTGGCGGGGTCAGGAACCTGAGAAGTGCCGGTGAGCCAGAGGGAAGGGGCAGAGATGGGTCTAGAGAGATGGGTGGTGGGGGGGCTCATACAGGACCTGAGGCCTAATCAGGGGAGGTGGTCTCTGTCCTCAGGGCAAGGGGCAGGCGGGAGGGGCGGAAGCTCCAGGAAAATTCGTAAGAAGGAAAATGATCGCAACCTCATAATAACCATTTCGGGACACATATGAGGGGCAGTTGGCCTGGGAACAACCCAGCTTTGGACCGCACAGGGTCCGCGTGTGCGTGGATTTCCTTCCACAAATACTGTGCGTGCGTTTTCTCCTCCTCAGGGTTCTCTGAGTAGCGTTGTCTTTTCTGTAGCTGACTGCATCCATCGTACGAGTGCAGTAGGTAATACACGTAGCATACGAAACATGTGTCAACGGACGATGTTACTAGTAAGGCTTCTGGTCGGTAGTGGGCTATTAGAATTAAGGTTCGGGGGGACTGAAAAGTTATATGTGAATTTTCAAGCAGAGGATCAACACCCCTAACCCCTGTGTTGTTCGGGGGTCAACTGTATTATGCTTTACCTCTATCTCCTCACTAAAAGCCTTCCCAAGTCTCTGCCAGATGGCGTATGAGTACAGGTTGCGCTGCTAAAACAGAGAGACCCAAACCATGGTGGCTTTGTGGAGACGGAAATGTATTTCCGTCTAAGAGCTGGCACGGAAGGAAGCCCTGCTTTCGTAACATCATCGGGGTCCGGGCTCCTTCCACCTGACTTCTCTCCTGTGCCCCAGGGGACTTCTACCTGTGGACCTAAAGGCCGTTCCAGCTTTTCCCCCATCACAGGGCCACTGGCCCAGCCCACAGGAAGGAGGGAAGAGCGGGAGGGTGCTGCCCTCTAGGGAAGAAACCTGGAAATAGCACACAGTACTGTTCTCAGCCACACCCAGAAGCAAGAGACGCTGGGACCGGTTGGTCTGCAGCTGGGCCCGGGTTTTCGGCAGAACACTCTGCGGCACAGCCTCTCCAGGGAGAGCAGATCCCGGGGGACAGCTGGCCGGCGCTGCCACGGGCACTTGGATGCCCGTCGCCGTGAGAAATGAGCGGGCGAGGCCCCGTGCAGCAGCGTGCCACCCCGCCCCGCGCACCAGCTCAGGCGGTGCCCTTCCTGGTGCTGTCACTGGTCTTATCCTACAGGGCGTGCATCAGAGTTTGTCGATAAACGTCAGTATGGTTATTTGGTCATTTGATTTGGGTCTGGCTCCCCCACAAGAGGACAGGGGCCTTGTCCCTTCTGGCCCTCCGTTGTGTCCCCAGTGAGCCAGGCACAAAAGGAGGGGCACAGCCACTATTTGGAAAATGGGGAGGAGGCAGGCTCCTGGCTGCGCGGTCAGGGCAGGCCACCACAGGTGGGAGGGGTGTCACCTGGGGACAGGGACAGAGCCCCAAGCGGTTTTACTGGTCCCACTCAGGTGGTGGAGCCAGCTTGGGGCTTCCAAGTAGGACAGACCTGGGGTCAAATCCCATGTTTGCTAAGCACACAAATCACATTGTGCCCCTGGAGCTGGGTGTGACATGAGGGGCAGCCCCAGGCAGGCATGTCACGGAGCCCACCAGGAAAGCCGACGACACACCTGCTCCGGAAGCCCGCCCCGGGGCAGGAAGCCTTGCCCCAGGATAAGCTTGCCCAACAGCCGCCCCTTCCCTCCCCGCTCCCCGTGTGTGGGGAGTGAGCCCAGACGCCCCCGGAGCCCCACGGCCAGCCCCAGCCCCAGGGGGTCCGCGCGAGGCTCCAGGTGGTCAGCCTCTGGCGGGTCTGTACACAACACAGCCCTGTCCTCCTCCCTCGTTCCTGTTTCTGAACCGTCTGAGGGCAGGGGACAAGCCAGGCCCTCCAGGAAGCGTGGCCGCGGTCTTGCACCTTCGGGCATCATGCTGTGTCTCTGCCTGCTGGGCACCTCAAGCAGGGGGATGGCTGCTGTCCCCAGCCCCTCCTGTGGCCTCACCCTGCGTGCCTGTGCCCCTCACTCGTGCCGGGAAATAGAGGGCGGGGGCCGAGACCCCAGCTCTGGGTCACAGACAGACCTGGCCTCCAACGCCAGCTCAGTGGCACCGCCCCGGACGGACGACCTGACTGACCCCCTTCAGCCTGCGCTTCCTCGCCTGGACTCAGGCGCTCCCTGCGCCCGCCCGTCGGGGCTGTGGTGGGACCAGCGAGGTGGTGTCGCCGTGACGGCCGCCTTCTCCCTGTGGCGACCCGTGGCCATGGAGGCACTAACGGAGCCCCCCTTCCTGCCCCAGGTGGAGAAGGAGAACGCCGAGATCCAGGAACTGAAGCACCAGCTGCACCAGGTGCTCAAGTTCTCGGAGAACAGCCTCTACCGCACCAAGCGGGAGGCCGAGAAGCAGCAGAAGGCGGACTTCCGGGCCTCCCAGGCCCGGGTGGCCAAGATCCAGCAGGACATCCTGCAGCTGCGGTCGCAGTTCCACAACCTGACCATGGAGAACCGGGAGGCGGAGCAGGCGCTGCGGAAGGTGCCCTGGGGAGCGGGCAGGAGGGGACGGTGGGGCCGCTGGGGAGGGGACAGGGAGCAGGGGGGTCCAGCGAGGAGGGCAGGGCTGCCCCAGCCGCCCAGGGAGCCCAGGGTGGGGCCAGCGTCCCTTGGGAGGCGGGAGGGGGCGGCACACAGGCCCAGGGGCAGAGAGACGGGGGTCCTGTGCTGCCGCCCACCCGCTCTGTGATATCGGGCAAGTCCCCCAACTCCACCCGGCCTGTCGGGGGCGGTGAGACCCACCTTGTCCGGAACCGTGCAAAGGAACTGCAGGAACACGCGAACCGCGGGCCAGTCCGCTCCCTCTGAGCCTCTGTTTTCACATCTTTACGAGGAAAGCAGTCAACGGGTCTGAACGGATTACTCTGGGGGCTAAGGGAGACGGCAGGCAGAGGGCTGGTGCGGAGCGGGTGGGTGCTCAGTGAGCAGGTGGGTGCTCAGTGAGCGCCGTCTCCCCACCTGCCTTCTCCGCCGTCTGGCCAGGAGCCAGGCCCCGGGCGCCGCCTGCTTCTCAGCCCCTTTCCCCACGAGGGACCCCTCTCTGTAACACTGGTTCCCGGTTCCATTTATCGTCACGACTCTTTCGAGCCTCCGATGGAAGCTGGGGGCCTCTCTCCCATAAAAAAGTCACGGTGCATGTGCACACCAGTGAACAATCCTGGGGGGTCCCAGGCCCCTCCCCCCGATGCCAGCCCGTCCATGGTGCCCAAGCTAAGAACCCCTGCTCTGCAGGATTAGGAAGCTGGTTTATTATCCTTTTTAAATTCAGGTGAAATTCACGTAGCATAGAATGAACCGCTTTAAAGCGAACGGTTCGGGAGCGCTTGGTGCACTCACTGTTGTGCAGCCACCACCTCCGTGTTCCCAAACACTTTCATCACCTCAAAATAAAAGGCCTCACCCATTAAGTGGTTCCCCCCCCTGCCCCCACCCTCCAGCCCCTGACAGCCACTAATCTGCTTTCTGTCTCTATGGATTAGCCTGTTCTGGACACTTCACACAAAAGGAACCACAGCCTACATGGCCTTTGTGGCTGGCTGCTCTCACTCAGCATCACGGTTCCAGGGCTCATCCACGTGGTAACACGTATCGGCACTTCGTTCCTTTAAAGGCTGAGTAACACTCCATTGTGTGGACTGGAGCTGATCTTTTAAAAGCAAAGCTAGGCCGCAGCGACCCTCCAGTGCCTCTAAATGCACCCAAAGGCTTCCCCTCCCCCTGCATCACAACTTCCCCTGGGGCCTTGCCGAGACCCCGCCTCCGCTCAGCCCCTTCCTTCCAGCCACACCCACTCCAGTTCTCTCCTTCAGACACCGCAGGCGTGTTCCCACCACGGGCCCTCTGCATCTGCTGCTCCCTCTGCTTAGAATGCGCCGGGGCCAGACTGCCGACTGCAAATCCAGCTCTGCCACTCATCAGCTCTGTGGCCTTGTGGCCTTGTGGCCTTGAGACTGTGCGTTAGCGCGCTGATCCGCAGTGTCCTCGTGTGGGACATGGAGGGGAGCCTGCCCCTCCCGCGTGGACTCACAGGCAAGGCACACACAGCACCCACCACAGGGCCGGCCGACGCAGACTGTGCTCGGTATCGTTTATTGCTGATACTAGTCCGACAAACCACGGCTAAGAGGAGGTTTTTTATTTTTTATTTTTTAGAAGAAGTATAAAGTGGAGACGGAAATTGAGAACTGGATCCAGAAATACGATTCGGAGATGGGTGAAAAGCAGGTATTGTCGCTGCACAAGTCTCTCTCCAGTGTGTTTCCCAAGATCCTCTAGGAATGGGGGGATGGGAGGGGAGGCCCCAGGGTGGTGCCTGGTCCCAGCCAAGTTCTGGGCCTCCCGGGAGAGGCCTTGGAACACCGGCCCACAGCAGGCCCTCCCCTGCCCCTGCCTCAGGCTCAAGGGTTTGTCTAGTCTGGGCGGCGAGGGGAGAGGTGGGGAAGGAAGGATCCAGAAGCTGAGCCACTGAGGAGGGCTCGACAGTGGGCCCGAGGATCCCGGCTCCACCTAGTGTCCACATCGCACACTGTCCGCGCCTCCCCGGCTCAGCTCTTGCCGGCACCCAGGCCAGGGCTCAGCCACCCCCCCCAACCCCGACTCAGACACCAGCTTGCCTGTCCCTCTTCGCTGCTCAGGCAGGCTCTTGGACACGGCAGAGAAGAGAGGCCCCACTATCAGTCGGAGGTTCTTCTCCGGTGTCACTTACCAGCTGTGTGACCTTCAGCAAGGGGCTTGACCTTTTTGAGCCCTTTCCCCCGCACACGACCTGCAGAGGCGGTCACACCCGCACCGGGGCCTCCGCGGGGGTGCCACGAAGCACCAAGTGCCTGTGCTCGGCATGAGTCTGGCCCGGAGGAAGTGCTCAGGGGGTGGCAGCCTACGATAAGGCGTGTCCTCAAACCCTCCCCCAAACTCTGCGACCCTCTCGGTGGCCCACGGCCTGGGCTTCGGGGCCAGGGAAAGGAAGCCTGGTGAGCAGCGGAGGGGACGCCAGCCTGTGCGTGGGCCCGAGTCCGGCGCGCCGCTCCGGGAAGGGCGCGTCGGGTGGGGGCGGGCTGGCTGAGCATGCGCGCCCCGGGGAGGGGACACCTCGGAGGCCGTGCTCTCGTTTCTCCGGTCCCAGTGACGGGGGTGCCTGCCTGGTCAACTCGGCGTCCTCTGAACGGGCTTCGCTTCTGGTGGACGCTTGGCAAACGCCGGCGGAAGGGAGGCTGCCGGCAGGCATAAGGAAGAACCGCGGGCCCCGGTTGCCGGAGCAAGTGCGACTCGCCGTCCCTTTGTGAATCGGGCGGCCTCAGCGGCAGCATTTTCTGTGTCCTCACGTGTGCCTGGCACGGCACCCAGGCACTGTGGCCATCCTGTCATTTAATCCTGGCAACAGCCCCCACCCCGGCCCCCCCCCCGGGTTCGGAGCAGTCCCCACGTTTCAGAGGAGGAACAATGAGAGCCGGAAAGGGAATCCTGTCCAGGCGCCGCTGCGCCGGGGTCGCCGCTCCCTCTGGCCTACCCACAAGCTGTGTTTTTTCCCCAGCCATTCCCAGAATTATTTCGCTTGGCTCCCGCCTGGAGCCAGGGTGGATCCCACCACCTCTCCCACTCTCCTCCGGGCCTCGGAGGCAGGAAGGTTTTAGTGCCGGCGGCACTGCGGGGGCGGAAGCCCCTTTGGGAAGCGTGGGAGTGTGTGCGGTGGAGGCGGAGGGCAGGCCCGACTCCTGGTGACCCCTTGACCCCCTCCAGGAAGAGTACGAGGAGCTGGACATCATCCACAAGGAGGAGCGGGCCCAGCTGGACGAGCTGAAGCAGAGGCACGACGTGCTGGTGGAGGAGTTCGCCCAGATCCGGGAGGAGCGGGAGATCAACTCCAAGAAGCGCATGGAGGACGAGCAGGAGCTGATGCGCATGGTGCGGGCCGCCACGCTCATCCAGGCCGTGTGGAAGGGCTACCTGGTCCGCTCCATGCTCAAGTCCAAGAAGAAGAAGCGCGGCAAAGGCAAGGCCAAGGGCAAGGAGAAGGCCAAGGGCAAGAAGGCGGCCAAGGGCAAGAAATGAGCCCTCCTGCCCCACTCCGCATCCAGGCCGGAAAGCCACTGGGACAGGGAGGCCCTGTCATTATGGTTTGAACAGTTTTTCAAAATTAAAAACCACTTTAAACCATACCCTATAAATAAACCTCATTTTATGCAGCGCTGTTGGCTGTGCGCACGTCCGTGTCTGCAAACGTCATTTCCGTGAGGGGAGCACGCAGGCTGGGTGGGTCCGCCCGTAACCACGCCTTCCTTCAGCCTCCATGGGGGGCCGGCCCGGAAGCTGCCATGGCCACGACGGCCACCTCACCCACTAGGATGGCTCACGGGGAATGCGGGGCAGGCAGAGAACGCCAGGAGGGACAGGGCTTCAGCCCCTGCCCTGGGATGGGCCCTTTGCCCACAACTTCTCCCCCATCCAGCTCTGTGAAAGCTCAGGCGTCCCAGGATCGGAAACCAGCAGCCTCGCATCGGCTTGATTTGGTGCCCAGGTAGTCGAATAATGTAGCTTTTTAAAATTCATTGTTGGCATTGACAAAAATCAGGGGCCACCCACAGAAATCCAGCTTCCTGCCTTCTCTGGAAACACCTCGTTTAGACATGCTGGGCCTGAGTGTCTTGGAGAACTGAGCTGTAGCACCGTTAGATGGCAGAGGCTGCAGGCTGCCCTAGTCTCCACCGCTCCCAAGTGTCTTCCCAGACGCCATGGCCTGGAGTCAGTGGCCCCTTACCATCACACTCCGGCTGTTGCCTCTCTTTCAGTCTAGTCAGGAGGAAAGAGGTATTTCTGGCCCATGTCTACTAAAATGGGAGGGGGTAAAGGCAAATGAAAGCAGAGAGGGAGGGAACTAATTTTTTATGAAAAGGTCTAGAAAGTTTCAACATCCTACATGTTTAAAATGCAAAGTGTTTGTGCCAAGAGAGCAGCCGACTCGCTGCCCTCACGCCCCGCAGAGGTGTCTGTCCCACCGTCGGCCCCTGCCAGACTGCTATCCAATTGCAATGTGTCAGCCCTTCCTTCCCTTCCGGTGATGGGGCTTCCAGTGGGCTCCTGGAATCCCTGGGCTCCCTGGAGGTGCATCAGGAGGAAACGGGGACGAGGCGAAGCCCAGCGCCCAGGATGCTGGGGTTCTGCGTGCAGCTCCACCTGAGCAAAGGGTCTGCCGCTGTTCGGAAGCGGCCTGACCCGGGCGGTGCAGCTGACAGCAGGGAGCAGGGAAGGCACACCCCGACCCCTCGGGCCTCGACTCTGAGCGCTCTCCAGATGCGTGTGCAACTTTCCGGTCTTGGGCCCCTCCACTCGGTGAGGTCCTAGTCACTGTGTTTTGGTTTTGAAAAGGAGGGAAATGTACGAAACTCGAGCCCCCATTCTGAGCTCAAGAAGAACCAGCAAACCCATGCACCCTTGAGTGGGTGGTATCAGCAGAAACCGATGAGGGGAGGGGCCCAGGGCTGCTTGAGGCCAGGCCTGCGTTCTGGAACTTCGGTCACCCACTCACCACTCCCATGGTTTCTGCCACTTGTTATGTTATTTAACGTTATTTTGATCAACGCAGGGGGAGACTTCCGGTCAAGATGGCGGTAGAGGCTGACCTGGCTTGCTTCCTCCCACAACCACATCAAAATTACAAAAATTACAACCAAAACGGAAAACAACCATCACTCAGAACCGTCAGAAATTGAGTTGAATGGAAGTCTGACAGCTAGGGAATTAAAGAAACCACATCCATCCAGACTGGTAGGAGGGGCGGAGACATAGAGTGGGCTGGTCCCACATCCCTGTGTGGTGGGTAAAAATCTGGGAGGGGTAGTGCTCCCGAGCCAAGGGACTCCTTTATCTTTAACCTCATGAGAAGTAGGGGCCTACCACCAAGACTGCTCTCCCCGGCAGAGATACCATCCAGAATCGAAAGGGAGATAAAGCGCTTCCCAGAAAAGAGAAAACCAAAGGAATTCATCATCACCACACCATTATTATATGAAATGTTAAAGGGACTTATTGAAGAACAAGATCAAAACTTTGAACAATAAAGTGGCCATTTGAATAATATGGCAATACTAATGTCATATCTATCAACAATTGAATCTAAGAAACTAAGCAAACAAGAACAGAGAGAATCATGGATGCGGAGAGCATTCTGATGGCTGCCAGATGGGAGCAGGGTGTGGGGGAATGGCTGAAGACGTGAGGGGATTAAGAGGCACAAACGGATTGTTACCAAGTAGCCATGGTGATGTAAAGTGCAGTATAGGAAATGGAGTAGCTAAAGAATTTATATATATGACCCATGGACATGAGCAATGGTGGGGGGATGGTCTGAGGGAGTGGGGGGTGCTGGGTGGAGGGGAGGCACGATAGAAAAAATTGGGACAACTGTAATAGCATAATCAATAAAACATAATAAAAAAACAAAAACACAAAGGGCTCTTTTGGAACAACAGAATAAGTGAGTTTCATACTCACCAAAATAAATAAATAATAAAATAAATCAACTCAGGCCTAACACTGGCCTTTCCACTAGGAAAAAGAAGTTAGTAAAAGTCACGGTTTTGATGAGCTACTGACATATTTAATACATGAAAATAAATACATGATTATTGAAATAAAGTCGGCCCACGTCCCACCCAGATCCTCGTGTCCTGCTGCGGCCCACACACCGTCCCCGGGAAGCCCCCCTCCCAGGCCTCCAGACCCCACTGGAAACTCATCCCGAGCTGGGGGTTTGGCTTGAGGGGGCGGGGGAGGGGGGGCAAGGAACACTCCAGGTTGGCGACCTTTTACTCCTACTTGGCGGCAAGACAACGTGTGGGGGGGAGGGGGAGCGCCCTCCCTGGGGGCGTCCCCGGGTTGGCACCGAGACAGCTTGTGGCTACGATGGGCCCGGAACAGGCACCGCACACGGTGGCCACACAGCCACCAGAGGTTGTCAGGAGAGGGCGGGCCCAAGACCACCCTCGCTGAGTCTGCCTCCACGGGAGCTTCCCCAAAGCCCGCAGGTCTCCCCGGAAGCCCCCTACCTGGGCCATCCTCTGAAACAGTGGTCCCTGCCGTGACGCCCCCGGGGAACCTGATGAAAGGGCCAAGGAACTCACTTCCAAGCCCTGGCTGGTGTAGCTCAGTGGATTGAGCTCCGGCCTGTGAACCAAAGCATCGCAGGTTCAATTCCCAGTCAGGGCACATGCCTGGGTTGCAGGCCACGGCCCCTAGCAACCGCATATTGATGTTTCTCTCTCTCTCTCTTTATCCCTCCCTTCCCTCTCTAAAAAGAAACTCACTTCCAAGGGGGCTTTGGTTTCTGGGTGGCCCCGCCTCGTCGGGGGGTAGCTGGCACAGAAACACTGCCTGAGTGAGCCCTGGGGGTCACCAGGGGGCTCCGGAAGGTCACCCCCAGCGAGGAAGGCCTGGGATCCCGAGGCCCATTGGTGTGGGGGCCACTGGTGGGTGGGCGGCCAGTGGCGGGGACAGCCAGGTGGGTGAGGGAGTGGGAACGCTCCCGCCTCGCTGGGCGGGGAGAATCTAACACACCCCTGGACGACTGCCCAGGGTGGGAGTCCGCCCCTGCCCTGGGCTCTGTCTCTGAGGGACCAGCTGGGTGAATGGCACGCAGGGGGGTCTCCCTGGGGTGGGGTGAGTGGCCCCTAGGGGTTGCCGGGGGTGTCCAGCAGAGGGCATGGAGTTTTGCAGCATCCCCCTTTGCCATCCAGGGGGCCTCCAGGCCGGCGCCCGCTGGTCGGGAGCCAAACAGTGACTCATCACAGTAAGACGGAGTGTGGCTGATCAGCCTGGCAAAGGGAAGAGAAACACAGTGAGCCCACAGAGGGAACAAACCCTGCAACCTTAACCCCTACCGACCCACCCCACCCCCGCCAGGCATGTGAGAGGGCTACCTGTAGATCCCAGAAGTCCCTGTCCCAGCCTGGCACCCACAGTGAGGCCACGGCCCCCACATGTACCACTACCCTCCATCTGTTATTTTGCCCCTGCCAACCATCCAGTCCCCCCATTCCCTGGCATGTGCTCCAGGCCTGGTCATTTGCATATTTCACCCACATGACCCATTCTGTCCAATGAGAGTCTGTCTTAGGACCTTTGCTAAACTACTGGATAGTTTTTCTGTCTCCTGGTCTTGCAAAGCTGGCAGACATAAGGACAAAACAGCTGGTGGCCATCTCCTCTGGTATGAGGTGGGGGAGCTGCTCGAAGATGAAGACAGAATCCCACCGACAGTCTGAGCCCCTGTTATATAAGGCCCAAGTTCCTTTTTCTGCTGAAACCAGTTTGGGGTAAGTTTTCTACCACTTGCAACCAAGAGTCCTAATTAACATAATATTAGTTTTTATAGCCATCATTTTTTCTACTAACCTCCCCTTTTCCTTTGTCCTAGCGGCCTTATCAGCTGAAACCTTTGCAGTTATATGGCCCCCCCGACTTGAAATTTTTTAGTATTTACTGATGGCTCTTCCCACACACGCCCTGGACTCAGCATGTCACATACGTCTTCTCGTTATTTCTCACAACGTCCGCAGAAGGGCGATACTCACAATCCTGTTTTACAGATGAGAACACCGAGGCATGGGGAGGGGGAAGCCCCGCAGCAAGATGGACGGAAGGGACAAGATTCAAATCCAGCCTGGCTGCAGGACCCCAGCGCTCAATCGGGAAATTAGACACACACACACACACATGCCTCTGAGGCCTCTCCTCAGCAATTATCATGATGTTTCAATGACTCCCACAAGTATTCAAGGCAAACCTGTGAGGTCCATGGTTTCTGGCCAGGACTGCAAATGCTCAAATTGGCAAACTTCAAGTCTTTGGAAAGCCAACCTTTTGCCACTGAACTTCTCAAACCGTATCTCATTGAAGCACGTCTGTCTGGTGCCACAGCCTTTCCTCAGTATCACCTCTCTACCTCTCGTGCGCCTTCTCACGCGGCACCCTCTGCTTGTCAGCATCCAGCACAAAGCCCCATCCTCCGGGAGGGCATGGCATTCACTGTAACCTCCCTCGTCATGGACACCATACTTCTGTTAACATGACCTCACATTTATTGGAGCGTTTTCTGTCACATTGTAGGTGTCACTGCTGCTGATGTCAGGGTGACCCTTGTCAGGCGGTGGCCCACAGATCCTGTCAGGAACATCACCCTCAGCCTGACATCATAGTAACAAGTCTTGCTTTTATCTCGTTGAACTTTATCTCCTTAAATCGGGATCATGCCCTTTTCTGGACTCGAGGATGCCCCTGCTGGTTCAGCATGGATCATACACATGATTGGCTGGTTGTCAGGGACTGAATTGTGTCCTCCCAAAATGCAGGTCAAATTTTAGGGAGGGAATTAAGGTTCAGCGAGGTCATGGGGGCGGGCCTGTTTAAGAAGAGACACCAGGAGTTCACACACTCAACAGAGGAAAGGCCACGAGAGGACACAGGGTCAAGGTGGCCATCTGCAAGCCAAGGAGGGCTTTGGGAGGAACCAACCCTGCTGGCACCTTGATCTTGGACTTCAAGTTTCCAGACTGTGAGAACGAATTCTGTTGTGAAGCCCCTCAGTCTCTGGGATTTTGTTCTGGCGGCCACCATCGATTACTCACCAGTTTCCCGCATCTCGGTCCAAAGCCCTGATAAAGGAACCAGGAGCCCTGGGGCCCACCACTAGGCACCTCCTCCCGGGCTGCTGTTCATCTGGAATAATCCAAATAATCTAAATCTAACCTATGTACTACTTTATAACCATTAGCGTGAGCTTCTGTTTTTCTAACTTGTTCGTGAAAACGCAGCAAGAACCATTTTCAAAACGACTTGCTGAAACCTGCAACCACCGCATCGCTGGCATTTCACGAACCAACCACACTAACAATCTTATGCAAATTGCTCTGTAATCTTGGACCAATCCTGACCTCTCTGGGCCCCAGAAGCCACTCTGTGACATTGCAGGATGGGTATTCCACCATCGCAACCATCATCACTGCCCTTTATCCAGAGCTTTCTAAGTGTCAGCCAAGCACAGTACGCACCTCACCTCATTTAATCCTCTCAATAATCCCACTAAACCCCATTTTCCATGCCAGGAAACTGCTGCTCAGGTAGGTCAAGGTGCTTGCCCAAGGTCACAAACAGCATGTGACCCGCACGGCTCTAGCAGCAACCTAGGTGGCTGCCCTGGGTGCAGCAGGGCACCTGCCCATGCTGTTACCTGTACTTGTTCTTCTTCCTCGGTGTGAGGGTTGGGGTGCTGCCCCTGGAGGAGGTGGTCTCACAGCTCCCCGAAGCCCGGGAAGCCTCTTTGCCCATTCCTTTGGTTCTGTTGGCCTTCTCCACCCAGGGTGGGTCAAAGTCTGGCGGTGTGGTCCGGGTGCCTGAGGGGCTGCCAAACAAAGTCTCATCCACGTATGAGGCCCTGGCCTTGACCTGACAGCCGCCCCGGCAGCGGCGCTGGCGGTGAAGGGTCTGCATCCCACTGATGGCCAGCTCCACCGGGGTCTTCATGCTGCCCATGGTCCCAGGTGACAGCAGGCATGCTCTGCCCACCAGGCCCTGCCTCCAGGGCTCCCTGTGAAAAGGGGGTCAGGGTACCATCCCTCTGTCATGGGCAGTGCCACCACAGAGAGATTGGTGGTCTCTTCTGTCTCCATCCCAAGGGCAAAAGGGTCAGGTTCTCCCTCAGGGAGTTCTCCTCAAAAGGGAACTGCCAGCCTCTGGGGATGTTTCAGAAATTTGTTCGACAATTTTTTTAGTTGTAACAGTGGTGGGGAGAGGGGTGCTACAGGCAAATATTTAATGAACACGCATTCTTAGCATACCGTACATGCCATACAAATATTGACAGAATGCTAGAGGCTGAAGCAGAGATGGGGCGTGTGTCCCTTTTGGCACCAACCCTAAAAATCTGGTCTGGGAAAGACAGAGAAAATCCCTATACCCTGTGTGTATTTACGGGGCAGGAAATAATCAGTTTCAATCTCATGCCTACCTCCTTCGAAGACCTTTAGAAACATTGTCTCATTTAATCCTCCCATCGGACGTGTGAAGTAGCTTTACACCCATTGTACAGATGACAAAACTGAGGCTTCAAACGGTGACATCACACGTGTAAGTTACAGCTACAAAGCTAGAACAAAGGAAGAGGAATCTGAACCTAACGAACCTGACAGGAGTCCAGAGTGTGTGCACTTCACCATTCTACGATAGGGGATCACGCCCCCCCGCCCCCCCCCCACCGCAACTGCCCCACATGCCCCGATCCCCAAGTCAATTTCCGGGCTGATGTCCTAGGATCCTGCATTCTTGAGTTATTTCCTACCTGAGCATCTTGGCTCCCAGACGTCGGTCGCTGGCTGTAACCCTCAGTGCTCCCCCCACCAGGTCTGGACTCCTCTGGAAGGGTGCTCGGGCACCCGCGGCGCGCGGTGCATCCGTGATCCCAGTTTATCCGGGGCACGGAATCCCGGAGGCCAGGACCCTTGGCTGCTCAGGCCGTCGTGGGTCCCAGTCCGCAGCAGCGCGCGGATCGACTCACTCCGGACACCCAGGCCCTAGCGACGTGTACCTCGAGCGCCCATCAAACAGCAACTAGCCAGCGTCGGGGCGGGGCGGCGCGGCGCGGACGGAAACATTCGGGCGAGAGGGGGGGGCGCCAGATCCAGAAGCCTCCCGAGTTCTTCAAAGCCTCGCAGAGGGGCCTCTCCCACAAGTCAGAGGAGTGTGTGTACTCACTCCATGCCTTCTGGGGCTGCAGAGGGGCAGGGAGAGCCGTCGGAGCTGCGTGGACGCGTCTCCCCCACCCCCGGCCGCGCAGTGGTACAGCCTCGTAGGCTCCGCCCCTTCCCGTTTTCGCTTGCCGGGTCCGCATGGCAGTCGGAAAGCACCCGGGGGCCAGACCGCGGTCCGGACCTGCCATGGCCCAGCGGAAGAAAAAGAAGGGGCTTAAGAGGCGCCGGGGCGCAGCCTCCCAGGCCCTCAGTAGCGACTCGGAGGACGGCGAGTTTGAGATCCAGGCGGAAGATGACACCCGGGCTCAGAAGGTAGGAGCGTGGCGCTCGCACACAGGTTGGCGCCCGAGCCCTGGCTCCGTGCGGCCCTCCCCCGACCCCCACGCGACCTCAGTTTCCCCACTACCGAGGGTGGGGAGAGGATAGCTGGCAGGGGTCAGGGGCACGATCGCCGGTCTGTGCCGGTGTGTGTCTCGGGGTCCATCTTGCCCAGGGTCTTGACGGCCCAAGCCACTGAGCTCCAGAGCCTGGGCCCTGCGCGTCTTCCTGGCCGGCTTTTGGTTGAGCGCTCCTCATTGGCTACCTCGTATTCAGGGGGCGGGTCTAGTTCTCATTCGCCCAATGAAAAGTGCGGGTGCTGAAGATCGGACTTTGAGAGTTTAGGGGATTATTGAGAGATTGAATTAAGGGGAGTCTGGATCTCGTAGCTTGGGGCGGCGATGCCTCCAAACCTCTGGGAAACTAAGTAATAAATTAAACTTGGATTTGTGGACCGTTTCCAGGCTCGGTGCGGAGAGCTTTAGGAGCCTTATCATTTAATCCTCACACCAACCCCATGAGCTAAGTATCGTCACCCCATTTTCCAGAGGAGGAAAACTGAGGCCTAGATTGACAAAGGAACCTGACCAAGACCTCACAGCTTGTGAGTGAGAGAGCCAGGATTCAAACCCAGGACTCTCTTGTGCCAGGGCCTGTGCTATGTCCACTACTGAGTGCCAACTGTATGCAAATGGGAGGGAGGTCTGTGCCCAGCGTGCCTGGCGCAGAGCAGCTCTGGGTAAGTAGATGAATGAGTGGTGTTTATATGAAGAATGGGGTCTACACTCCTCCAAGGCAGGGACCGGACTCCATCCCACTGTTTCCCCAGCCTGGCAGGTGCTTGGCACGTGGTAGGTGCTCTGTAAACGTGGACAAACTGCTGGAGATAATGAACAGGAGGCCGGAGTGCTAAGCGGCGAAGGGGAGCCGGTGCATGTGGACCAGACCAAGGGCTTTGCCCTGGCTCCGCCCTGTGCTTAATGGAATAATGGAGAAGCTGCTTAACCTGCCTGAGCCACGCCTGTAGACGCCAGAGGTGTCCTTTGTGAAGAAGGCTCATGGTTAGAAGTGCCTCCCAGACTGTGGAGAAGATTAAACGACATGTTTTTATATTCTACTCATTCGGTGTAATGCCAGGCACTCACGTGTTCCAGGCACCTTGTTGTTATGTGTCTGGAGCAGGGCCTGGCAGGCATTTCCTGTAGGGACTGGAGGGTGGATAGTTTAGTCTTTGCGGGGCCCTGTGAGGTCACTGTCTTCTTCATCTTGCTTTGGGTGGTCTTTTAGTAAAGCGCATGCACTGTATGAGACAGGCTGCAGCTCCGACCTAGATGGGGTAGTGGACCTTGGAGAGTCACGTGGACAGAACATAGATTCTGATCCCCCACTGGCTGTCTGTGTGATCTTGGGCAGGTCACATCACCTCTCTGTGCCTCAGTTTCCTTCTTTGTAAAATGGACAAGATAATAGCATCCACTTCCCAGGGTTGTTGTAAGGATGAAATGGAGTAACTTAATGAATGCTCAGCAGCATGTGGGTTAGAGTAAGAGCCATGTACTTTCTTGTCATTACTGTGACTCAGCGGTCCATACATGTTATTTCTGAGCAGACGGGGACAGCTCTATAGGCTGAGAAGGCTCCCCTGAGGAGGCGTCTGGGTTAGACTTAGCTGTGCCAGGACACGTTGGTGGGCAGAGGAGAGGCAGGCACAGGAGAGACCAGAGTTGGGTGGGGGTGATGAGTCAGAAAGGGGGTTGAGGAGGGGGGCGGGGCAGCTTGGAGAAATCTAGTACCTCTCATGCTGTAGATGTGGTGATCGGCTCTCTAGAGCTTTTCATTTCAAGGGCTTTGAACGACAGGCCGGGAGGATGATGATGGTGGTGATGATAATGGTATCGTCACCATTTATGCACTGGGCACTGTTTGAGCCCCACACTTCTCTGTTCAGTCTTCACAACACCCTCTGAAGCGCAGGCCCTTGTCGTCCGTTTCCCCGATGTGGGAACCCAGACTCAGGGACGATTAAGTCTGTCGTGTGAGGTCTCCCAGCCGGTGAGTGACAGAGTTGAGACTGAAACCCAGGCAGCCTGGCGGCAGAGCCCACTCACTCTCTGCCTCGCTGCCCTGGCCTGGCCCGGTCACAGGGGAGCCCTGGAGCAGAGAAGTCCTGTGATCTGGCAGGAGTATCATCAGCTCGAATGGGGAGCAGGCTGACAGCTGGACTGCTCCACCCCCCCTCCACCCCCTGCTGCCTCCAGGGGTCTGATGGGGCCGCCTCTCTATTCCTCTCTCCCAGCTGGGACCCGGCAGACCCCTGCCCACCTTCCCTACCTCGGAGTGCACCTCGGACGTGGAGCCGGACACGCGGGAGATGGTGCGGGCCCAGAACAAGAAGAAGAAGAAGTCGGGAGGCTTCCAGTCCATGGGTGGGTGAATGAGGCGCCCGGGGAGTGGGAGGAGCAGCAGCAGGGGGTCATCGCACCCTCCGAGCTCTGCCCTGGGCCCGGCACTGTGCTAGGTGCTGGGTAGATTGAGGCAGCAGGCGACGGGCCTGACACCGTGAGAGGGCAGCTGGAGCTGGACACAGGGCCTCGCTGGTGGGGAGCAGGCGTTTGGGAGGGTTCTGCGGGAGACGGCATTTCAGAACGGGGTGGGGGAAGATGCCGTAGTCAGGCGGGACTGGGATACCCGGCTAGATGGCCATGAGGCTGGGCTCTCCTGCTTGCTCTTTACAGATCAGTAGCATCTGGAGCAAAGCTTTAACTGTTATGGACATTTTTTAATGTTAGAAAGGATAAGAAAGGCTTTCTTTTCTAAGTGTGACCCGAGCGCTGTTGGACTTTTTTCAGTTAGACGTGTGTACGGCAAAAAACACTATAGACTGAGTTGAAGTTTATTTGCAACCTATGGGACAAAGGGTGACTGTCCTTAATATGCAGAGAGCTTTCACGAATCAATAAGAATAAGACAGGCACCCCGACAGAGGCTTGGGTGGACAACGTGGACGGTCAGCTCACAAAGGGAATCAATCTAGACAGCCGGTCACCACATTGAAGATGCACTAAAAACCTATTAAAAAACCAAAGAAAAAGAGCAAATGCAAACATTTATGTGGAGCTCTTTTTGCCTTTCTGAATCACAAGGATAACTGACCAAAAAGCAGCTGCAGTAACACGCGGTACCATCCTGTCTCGGGCCTCCCGCTGTCCTCCCCTCTCCACGAGCCCAGGTCACATGCTGTCTCTCCAGAGGCCACTCCTCCCTCTCATAGGACCTTGTGCCTCATTTGTCCACACCCTGTTTGTACGTGTCCCGGGCCCTTGTGCATGACCCCTTTTTCTTCCAGTTACGTATTTCACACATATAGGTAGAAAATAGCGGACAGTGAGTCTCTACCTGCCCCTCAGCAGCGTCCACTGTTTTCAGCCCAACTTCAGCCACGCCTCACCCACGTGTCCCCGGCATCCTGGAGGGTTCGGAAGCCGGTCTCCCTGGCTTCCTTATCCAGACTCCCCTCCTTGTACCCCGAAATACCTCCTGCTTATTCAGAGAGAGGCAGGACCTCGCATGCCTGAACCAACCCCACAGTTTCCGGCGTCGCCCAGACCCCCGGTCGTCTCGTGGCGTTGAGAGTGTGTTCGCATCGGAATCCACCGAAGGCTTATGACCCGTCACCCGTAGATTTGTCTCTTAAGTTTCTGTTGGTCTATTGGTTTTGCTCTGTCGCTTTTCTTTTTTTCCCTTGCTATGTATTTGATGACATAAGAGCCGTTCGCCCTGCGCTACTGCTGCACAGGAGTGTGGTGTGCGGTGCCGTGGGGGCTCCCCGGACCCCCTCGGTCACTCCCCTGTCTTCCCCAGGCTTGAGCTACGCGGTGTTCAAAGGCATCATGAAGAAGGGCTACAAGGTGCCCACACCCATCCAGAGGAAGGTATACGGCGGGGATGGCTGGCGGGGCTGGGGGGAAGGGAGGAGCGACTCGGCCCTTCTCTCCGCCTCTTGGCGGACACCCCTTGTGTCAGCTGTCACATCTGTTGCCCCTCTTGCCCGGGAACCTCACGAGCTTGCCTGTTTCACCGGTGTGGGAAGCTGGGCCCGGCAGAGAAGGAGACCCGACCCCGGGCCTCTTCGCCACTTACGGCTGATCACCGCTGGGCCCCTGTGCGGGCAGGTCGCAGGCCACTTGTTATCTCCCGGGGCGCGTGACTGGCGTCCTCAGACATTTAGCTGGGAGGGAGGCATTCCTCTGGGCTCCCGGGGAGGAAGAGTAGTCAGGGAGGTAGAGTCTGGCTCAAGCTGCAGGTAGATGTTCAAAGAGTAGACAGATTTGGGGGCGGTGAGCTGCTTGTCCCCGGAGGTGTGCAAACAAGCTTCGGCAAGAACGGGATCTCATCTTCCCATCCGCCGAGGTCCCCTGGGTCACCCATTCCCCGGGGACTGGAAGCTCTGGATCCCGTGGTGTTTGGGTGCCGGAGCTGACCCCGCCCCGCCCCACCCCCGCTGGTTCCTCTGCAGACCATCCCGGTGATCCTGGACGGCAGGGACGTGGTGGCCATGGCCCGGACGGGCAGCGGCAAGACGGCCTGCTTCCTCATCCCCATGTTCGAGCGGCTCAAGGCCCGCAGCGCGCAGACCGGGGCCCGCGCCCTCATTCTCTCGCCCACCCGCGAGCTGGCCCTGCAGACCATGAAGTTCACCAAGGAGGTGTGTCCAGGCCGGGGGTTGGGGGCGGGCAGTCTGAGCTGGGACCACGGGGGAGGCCTGAGCGGGCCGAGGCATCTGCCCCTCACCCTCTCTCAATCTTTCTCTCCCGACAGCTGGGCAAGTTCACCGGCCTCAAGACTGCCCTGATCCTGGGCGGGGACAAGTAAGAGCCCCTCACCCCTGGCCACGGCCACCCACACCCTTACACCCCTACACCCTCCCCGTGCGAGCTCACCCGGTGCCTCCAGGGCATCAGAGCAATGGGGGAGCCCATGCGCCTCATACCAACAACAGCGAGTTCTCAGCCCATTTCAGAAAAAGCTAACCAGGGAGACCGGCAGTAAAAGGAGGAAAGAAATTTCTCACATGGGCACTGCAGAGGCACTGGGGGCACACGGGTCACCCGGGCGGGTGGTCTGGTTGTGCATGGCTTGAGGTGCCCACTTGTGTGTGTGTTGTTTAAAGCAGGATGCACAAAAACCAAACATGTTTTAATTGCTCCAATTTGCAAAATGTATGTGTCCCGAGGTGCTGGTGCCGCCCTTCCGAGGTGCCAGGCACCACACCTGTTTTCCAGGTGAGCAGACTGAGGTGGCGACAGGCCCGCCCAGGTGGTGGTTGGGCGGCACTGCTGAGATTAGCACTGAGTCTCCCGCTCGGTGCCCCGCCCCTCATCTCACACGTCTCCCTCCCAGGGCAGCCCCTCCCTTTTCCTCAAGGTCACTGCCACCAGTGCTCTCAGTTCCGAGTGTGTTGTGTCCTATGCTCCTTTGTCTGCATTGTAATTTATCATCGGGGGTGTCCCACTTTTTGGTGTCTCTGGGCCACACTGGAAGAAGAGGAGTTGTCTTGGGCCACACGTTCAATACATTGCGACACGTAATCACAAAACGAAAAAATCTGATGTTTAAGTAAATGTACGATTTTGTGTTGGGCTGCCTTCATAACCATCCTGAGCTGCTTGCAGCCCGCAAGCTGCAGATTGGACACCCCCGCCTAGTTGGTGATTGCGAGCAAAGCCTTCCTGGGCTAGGCCTGGCCAGAATTCTGGCTCCTACAGGTGTCCCCAAGGGTGCTTCAGAGGGTGACCGCAGTTAGGGATGTGTGTGCTCCGAAGGTTTAAGAATAAGGACAGAGAGATCCCGGAAGCTGGATTATAGGTGCAGCGGGCAGTTCCCAGGTTGGTTGCTAGGTGGCGCTGCAGGGCAAAGGCAGCCCTGTTGCAATCTGGAGAGAGGAGAGAGTGGGGTGGGTTCCGAGCCTGAGCCCATCTCTTTGTTGTATCAGTCCTTTTGTGTATTTTTGAACTTGTATCTCATGTCAGGGCAGTGCCTTTGCCTAGGATGTCACCAGTAGCCTTTCCCCAGTTGCATGCAAGTCTGGGGTCAGGGAGTGGGACTCACCTAGGCATTTGGTGTGGGAAGCGGGAGGGGCTAGGCAGAGACCTGTACTATCACGCTGACACCTGCCCTTCCCCCTAGAATGGAAGACCAGTTTTCAGCCCTGCATGAGAACCCTGACATGTGAGTTTGGACTGGGGGTAACGCTCTGGGGTCCCTTCCCGGACAGCCAGCGGCTGGGGAGTGAACGCAGGGCTCTGCTGGGGGCCCCAGGTGACCTGGCCTGCGCACCCTTCCAGAATCATCGCGACCCCGGGGCGCCTGATGCACGTGGCCGTGGAGATGAACCTGAAGCTGCAGAGTGTGGAGTACGTGGTGTTTGACGAGGCCGACAGGTGAGGCGTCCGGGTCGGCCCCGAGGCTGGGAAGTGGGAGGGAGGTGGGCCGCCTGGTGGGGAGGGGCTTTGCCAGGAAAGACCAGTGTCCTGGGTCAGAGCAGTGTCTCCCCGGAGCAGGGGAGCTCCCCGGGCCAACAGTTGTTTTTTTTTTGTATCACTTTTGGGAATATTGGGAAGAGGAATGAAACGACACCATGATTTCAAAGTTAGAAGAAGCAGCACAAGGTTGAGGACTCCGGTGGGATCAAATCCCAGCTCTGTGAACTTGGGCAGATCACGGAGGGTCTTGGGGGCCTGGGGGTCGTGACTGCAGAGTGGGGGTGAGACAGCGTGCGCCTCCCAGGGGGCCGTGAGTGCTCGGGAGCCGGTATTTGTGAGGCACTCAGAGCGGTGCCCGGCACAGCAGGGGCCTGTGGTCGCTCATTTCAGCGTGAGTTTGTGGGAAACAGAACAGAGCAGACCCCGGGTTTCAAGGTCGTTATTGCTCAGGGTGACGCTGTCAAGTAGAGAAGAAGGGAACTGAGTTAGAGAAACGTGGGGCAAACACCAGTCCACGTGGGAGGCAGTGCGGTGGGGGCGACGCTGACTGAGGTTGGGAGCTTGCCGGAATGCGAGCCCCGCTCCTGACCCCGTCCTGCCCTCTGTCCTCTGCCCTCTGTCCTCGGCCGTCCCAGGCTCTTCGAGATGGGGTTTGCAGAGCAGCTGCAGGAAATCATCGGCCGCCTCCCTGGGGGCCACCAGACGGTCCTGTTCTCCGCCACGCTGCCAAAAATGCTGGTGGAGTTTGCCCGGGCTGGTGAGTGAGCTCAGGGCAGGGCCAGGGACTGGGGGTCTGGGGGCCTAGGGGCCTGGGGTCCCTGTCCCTGAGTGACTCAACCCTCCACCCTCCTCTCTGGCCCCCCGCAGGCCTCACGGAGCCTGTGCTCATTCGGCTAGACGTGGACACCAAACTCAACGAGCAGCTCAAGGTGAGGCCACACCTGTGTCCCTGTGCAGGGCCCTGCCCAGGGCCTGACAGCCACAGCCACACGACCCCTCTCCCTGCAGACCTCCTTCTTCCTCGTGCGGGAGGACACCAAGGCCGCCGTGCTCCTCTACCTGCTGCGCACCGTGGTGCGGCCCCAGGACCAGACGGTGGTGTTTGTGGCCACAAAGCACCACGCCGAGTACCTCAGTGAGGTGAGAGAGGCTGGCAGGGGCCACACACCTTCCAGCCATCCCCTGGAAACCTGCCCTTCATTAGCTGGGGCTGCAGTCCCATGTGCAGCCACCAGAGGGAAGCACCAGAGCAGGACATGGGCCTGGCCTGGGCTGGGTAATTTTTCATTTTAAACTTTTTATCATAAAAATTTCAAATGCATACTACAGTTAGAAAATAGCCTAATGAACTCCCAGGTACTCAGTTATCAACTCATGGCCAGTCTTGATTTACCTATACTCCACCCTCCATCCAGGTTATTTTGAAGTATTTTCCAGCCATCCTATCATTCTGTAGATTTTCAGTGTCTCATGTGTTTTGCTTTTTAAAAATGAGGTATGCCCTGCATGCATTAAGTTTTGTAAAGTGCTTTATTTTAATCTTACGTGAGCAGCTTGATGAGTTTTTATTTTTTTATTTATTGATTTTTAGAGAGAAAGAGAGGAACACTGATTTGTCGGTCCACTTATTTATGCCTTCATCGGTCGATTCTTGTTTGTGCCCTGACTGGGGATCGAACCCATGACCTTGGCTTATTGGGCTGATGCTCAAACCAACTGGGCTACCTAGCCAGGGCCTTTTTAAAAAAAAATTTCTTTTTTACTTACAGATTTTTAGAGATTGGTGACTTTTTCCATATGTGCACACCCATAACCCTTGGCTGTATCAAAGTGTGGGGGTCCCTGTGCCCCAGAGGCTGCTGGGGCGCCTTCCCTGGTCAGCCACACCTGGGGTCTGTTGTCTGAGGACACAGTTCACTGGGGTTCACGTGTTTGTTACACACCTGACGGCGCTTCCTCCCGGCGTGCAGCTGCCGGGTCACTGATGAGTGACAGGACACCAAAGTAGTGATTTCCGAGAGGCAGTTAACACTTTCACGGTGCTGCCTACGTCTGGGCTGTGTTCTCAGCACTCTATATGCATTAACTCATTTACTCCTCACAACAAAGCTACACAGAAGGAGCTCTTCTCCTCGTTCTACGGGTGAGCAAAAATGAGGGCACAGAGAGGTTAGGTAACTTGCCCAGGGTCAAGGCCCTGCAGCTTGTTCGAGGTCGAGTCAGGGTGAAGCTTCCCACCAGGTCGTGGCATCCCCGCCGTGGCCAGGACGCTCCCCTCCAAGGCCCCTTGCCCCTCTCCCTCTGCCCTGTCTCGGCTCGAGCAGCTGCTGGCGGCCCAGCGGATGAGCTGCGCCCACATCTACAGCGCCCTGGACCAGACGGCCCGCAAGATCAACCTGGCCAAGTTCGCCCACGGCAAGTGCTCCACGCTCATCGTGACCGACCTGGCGGCCCGGGGCCTGGACATCCCGCTGCTGGACAACGTCATCAACTACAGCTTCCCGGCCAAGGGCAAGCTCTTCCTGCACCGTGTGGGTAAGGAGCCAGCCGGGGTGCTACCGGTGGAGAAACCGAGGCCCGGGGACTTGACCTGTAGATCAGGACCTGGGGAGGCGGGGCCTCAAGGTTCTGTGGGGCGGCCTCACTGTTCTCAGGAGGTAGCTCTCTGCTTCCAGGATTCCCAAGTCCTGGGCTTCTCTCCCTTTCTTGCCGTGGTGCTTGATGAGGTGGTCCCACAGCCCCCCCTCCCTGAAGTCCTCTCAATGAAACTGTCCTTGTAGCTCCCTTCCTGGGGACCCTCACACACCGGCCTTTGTGCCTCCCGTTCCACCGCCGCAGGCAGGATCTCAGGCCAGCGTGTTGGGCCCCACCTTCCCGTCAGCCCTCCCAGGCCAGAACACTGCGTATAACCTTCCAGTTATACAAGCAAGACGCACACATAGTGGGCATATTGGAAAACAAAGCAGTGCAGTAGGTCGCACGCTCCTGCCTGGCGACCGTGGTGGCTGTGCTCACCCCCGCCGCCCCGCACTCCCCGCGGGCCCTGGGCCGCCTTTCACGGCAGCGGCTCCTTCTGTTCTCACACCCACCCTGTGGGTGGGCCCCGCACAGGAGCTCCGCTTTGCAGGCGAGGGACCCGAGGCCAGGAGGCTATTGATTGGCCGGGTCTCCTGCAGGTGGCAAGGTGGGGTGGCTGGGACTGGAACCACCTCTTCACTGTCGTGGCCTCTCCGATGACACGGCTGTCACTGTGGTGTGTCTGGCCCCAGCCGTTACCTTTTTTGTTTTTAACTGTGGTAGAGGACACAGAGCATACCATCGCCATGGGAACGTCGTCCGGTGGAACTCAGTGGCACTGAGGACGCTCATGTGGGGGAACAGCCCCCGCCGCTGCCCAGCCTCCAGGCCGGCGGCGTCTTCCCACGTGGGAACCGCCCACCAGACATGACTCCCTGTTCCCCTCTCCCCAGCCGGCGCCACCATTCTGTTTTCTCTGCCGTCTTTTCATTCATAAACGCATTTTTAAATGCTGCTAATTTAATGTGAGAGAAGAAGCTGGGAGGCCAGGGCCTTTGAGCGGTTCTGCCTGTGATTAGATGCCACTGAGTTCTGGCCACCCACGGCGGCCCCCAGAGAAGCAGTTTGACCTCCAGTCAGGGCACAGAGCCCGCCCCCTCCTGGGTGTCCAGCCCCCGGGTCCAGTGACCCTGTTGGTGGCAGCTGGCTGCGCCCCAGTTCCCACTGCCCTGGGAAGAGCTGGCTCTGTGCATTCCTTGAAGGGGCCCCAGAACCCCCAAAGGGAATTTCTCGTGCACCCCATGACCAACAGTGTAAATCGGACCACCCCAAATGAATCTTCCAAGGGTGGTGACACGCTGGTTTTGCAAGTGGCAGCAATGAGCCAAAATGGATTTACCTAACGCAAACTCAGCCCGGCGCTGGCCACACCCCCCCTGCAGCCGCCGCCTTGCGTCAGGGCACGTCACGCAGGTTTTCCTTCGCCTCTGACTATCACTGACGGGTCTCGAGTTGGTTCTGTGAAGGGCTGGAGAATATAAGTACTGTAGGCTGTGGGGGCCGTGTAGGCTCTGACCTTGGCCCTGAAATCGCACGACAGCAGCCATAGACAGCACATAAATGGCCGTGTGCCAGTAAAACTCCACTTACACAAACAGGGTTTTGGGGGGATTTGGCGCCTGGGCCCACTGGCCGGCCCCTGTCCGCTGCTGCAGAACCCCCACCAGGTGGTCGCCAGCTAAGGCACTTCACAAAGTCCCCTTCGGCTGTGCTCCAGCAGCGCCTTGTCGGCTCATGCACTCTCGCACAGGTGACCCTGGTGACCTCCCGTGTCCCCTCCCCTTTTGTAGGGCGGACGCCAGCTCAGTGAGGTGCGGGCTTGGCCTGGTTTTCCTCTGTAGGGTTGGGCCGGAGGGAGTTGTGCTGGGCTTTTGGGGGGCTTTGCTGAAGCCTGACCTCCTCTTCCCACCCAGGTCGTGTGGCCCGGGCCGGCCGAAGTGGCACGGCCTACTCCCTGGTGGCCCCAGATGAGGTCCCCTACCTGCTCGACCTGCACCTGTTCCTGGGCCGTGCCCTCTCCCTCGCCCACCCCCAGGAGGAGCCCTCTGGTGAGTGGAGGCAGGGGCGGGGCCAATGTGGGCGGGGCCCAAGCTGTCGTGGCTTTGATAGGGGCGGGGCTGGACTTGACCCCAGGAGAAGCAGATCCCTACACAGCCGTCCCTCAGTGTCGGAGGTGGGTTAGTTCTAGAGCCCCCTCGGATGCCAACATCTGCAGATGAGTCCCTTATATAAAATGGGCTAGTGTTTGCATATGGGCATCCTCCTATAACTTTATCTCCAGATTACTTACAATGATACAGTGGAAGCTATCATACATAGCTTTCACGGCATACTGTTTCAGTATAATGGTTATGATGCTGAATTGTTTACGGAATAACGACAAGGAAAAAGAAGCCTGTGCGTGTTTAGTACAGATGCAGCCTTTGTAGGCCTCCCTGCGGAGCACGCGTCAGCAGCCACGGGGATAATTCTGTGACGAGCAGGCTGGCGTGGGCCCGGCAGGGAGAGGCGGGGCCTGGGCAGGTGGGCGGGGCGGCAGCCCTCTGACCACGCTCCCTGCGGGGCCTCAGCAGGCGCGGTGGGCGTGGACGGCGTGCTGGGCCGCGTGCCGCAGAGCCTGGTGGACGATGAGGACTGCAGCCTGCGGAGCGCGCTGGAGGCCTCGCTGGAGCTGCGGGGCCTGTGTCACGTGGCCGACAACGCCCTGCAGCAGTACGTGCGCTCGCGGCCGGCGCCCTCCCCCGAGTCCATCAAGCGGGCTAAGGAGCTGGACCTCGCGGGGCTGGGCCTGCACCCCCTCTTCAGTGAGTCCCCGCGCGCAGGGCAGGGGCGGCGGGCGGCCCTGCGGAGCCGAGCCCCGGCCTCACGCCTCCCCTGCCCCCACCAGGCTCGCGCTTCGAGGAGGAGGAGCTGCAGCGGCTGCGGCTGGTGGACACCCTCAAGAAGTACCGCTCGCGGGCGGTGAGTGAGGGCGGGCGGGGACCACAACACCAAGGCCACCACGGTGCGGGGACTCTGACTCAGCGCCTGAGCCCCGGCGGGACCCAGCAGGCGTTTCCGGCTCAGCTTGCAGCGTCTTAACCTGCATCTGCGGCTCTGCCAGCATGCCTAGAGACGCCCCTTTTTCTGGAGCCATCCCTGCTTGTCCACAGCAGGTGCCCCAAGTGGCAGCCATTTCCTCCCACTTACAGATGGGTAGACTGAGGCTCAAGGGGGGAGGACCGAGCTCTAGGCCTGTTAGAGGCCTGAGGAGCTGGCTTTCCATCGCGTTCCTCTCCTTTGACTCCCACGACCCGATCCTGTAAGGAGGGGAGGCATGTGCTAAAGCCGGGGCAGGCCCGCCAGCCGGCCCGCGTCAGGGAAAAGGCGCTGGAGTGGCATGGGTTTTGGAGCCAACTGGACCTGGGCCAAAATCCCAGCTCTGGCTCGTCCCAGCTGTGCGACCTCGGTCAGGTTACTTGCCCTCTCTGGGGCTCCTTTTCTAATGGTGAAACTCCAGTAACGAGAGTACTCTCGCTAGGACTGAGAGTACGCGAGGAGGAATGCCCGAGTGCACTGGCCGGGCTGGTGGGGGCGGAGTCGGGGAGGAGAGGCCAGTGGGTGAAGGAGGCGGGTGTCCCTCCGCAGACCATCTTTGAAATCAACGCCTCCAGCCGGGACTTCAGCAGCCAGGTGATGCGCGCCAAGCGGCGGAAGGACAGCAAGGCCATCGCCAGCTTCCAGCAGGGGCGGGAGGAGCGGCGGGAGCTGCAGGGGCGGCAGGAGGGCCTGGCCGGCCCAGCCCCAAGCTGCTCAGCACCGGAGGAGCGGCCTGAGGAGGAGGAGGCAGCGGCAGGAGAGAGTGCGGAGGTACAGGCCCCCCGACCTGGGGTCCGGGCCTGGGTTTGGGGAAAGGGGTGGGTCAAACCGCAGCAGCCACAGGGCTGTCCCCAAGGCTTCGTTGTCACTGGGGATGGATTCGGGGATTCTGGTCCCCTGTCTGACACTTGTGGAAATCAGCAACTCGGCTCTTAGCCTCCCCGTCTGTAGAATGGGCTCATGGGGCTTGTCCACCTTCCCTTGCCTGAAACCCTAGGGACCAGATGGGTTTTGGGATTCCATATCTTGAGGGTGGGGGCCCGTGTGCCATGTAGCACCTCGGCGGGGTCTGGGGTGTCCCTGCCATCAAATGCACCAGAGCTTCTGCCATGAGACGTGCTGGTCCCCGAACTAACCAGACAGACGGCCCCTTGTGGGCTCCAGTTGGCCTTTGCCACTGAGAGAATTTCAGGAAAGTTCGGTTCCACAGCCCTGTGGACCAGGGCTCTGCAGCCCAGTGACCGGGGGCACCCGGTCCCTGCCCTGCCGGGCAGATGCAGAACAGTGCCCAGTGGATGCCTAGTGGTGGCCCCGTCGTCATCATGTTGGTGGCAGTCTGAGCCCAAGGTCTGGGGCAGGCAGAAAGGCACAGAACAGTGGCTCCTGGCAGCAGTGAGGGCACGACACAGGCAGCGGCAGACGCTGGGCTTTGGGGCCAGAGGCTGGGCTGCGGGACCACGTGGTGTTCTGGTCCCCTGGTGGGCGGGGCTCGGGGCCTGCTCTCCCGCCTTCCTTGCATTTGATTTGCATAGGGGTTCAGCAGCCAAAGCATAACAGTTGAAAGCCCTGGATGAGTCCCTGACACACAGAGCAAGGCCAGGCCCAGGGAGGGCCAGGACCTTGTGTCCGTCACATGGCCTGGGGGACCGTGCTGGGACCGAACAGAGTCCTCCCTGGTTGGCACCTCAGTGCGTTCCCCTCCCCCCCGCCCACCTTATCTGACGCCGCTGGTGCTGGAGGCGGGTTGTGCTGCGTGTGCCGAGGAGGAGATGGAGGGTCCGCCTGGCAGCGCCAAGCGGGACCGGTGTTGGGGCCCGGGGGGCTCCCGGGGGCTGCAGGTGTGACTGGGCGTCCGTCTGCCAGGACGTCTTCGCAGAGGTCGTGGGCCGGAAGCGGCAGCGGCCGGGACCTGACTGCGGAGCCAAGCGGCGGCGGGCGGAGGCCGGGCAGCGGGACCAGGACTTCTACGTCCCCTATCGGCCCAAGGACTTCGACAGCGAGCGGGGGTGAGTGGCCGGCTGGCGTGCGTGCGCGCGCGCGCGCATGTGCGTGGTGGGTGGGGCCCTGCGGCCCCCCTCAACCCTGTCGTGCCTCCCCACTCTCCTTCTGCAGCCTGAGCGTCGGCGGGGACGGGGGCGCCTTTGAGCAGCAGGTGGCCGGCGCCGTCCTGGACCTGATGGGAGACGAGGCCCAGAACCTGACCAAGGGCCGGCAGCAGCTCAAGTGGTGAGTGGGCTCAGCGACACGGCCCTCCCAGGCCCGCCTGTCGCCGCGCAGCCCCGCAGAGCCGGCCTGCGACCCTTGCCTGGCCTGGCCTGGCCTGGCCTGGCTCCCCTTGGGTCCCTAGAGCAGGAAGTGTGCCACCCGCCCCCGCACTGATCCTGCACGGCACGAATTACAGCTTGTGCTGCCCCTCCTGTTTGCACGGGGTCATACATAGTCAGCTTGAGGGACCTCACCCCACCTGCGTTCAGGGCCAGGAGGTGGCAGGGGCGGGGCTGGGAACCCTGTTCCTGACGACCCCCACACGGCCTTTGAGACCTGGGCTACCGAGGCTAGGTGGGGAAGGGCAGGGCGCTGGCCTTCACTGAGCACCTCCTGCATGCCAGACATGGCCGCGCTGCTTCTCTGGAATCCTCCAGCACCCCCGTGAGGGCCAGCGGAGGGAACAGGCCACCCCAGGCCACTTCTGTCCACGGCAGCCCACCCTCCTTCCTCTCCTGCAGGGACCGGAAGAAGAAGCGGTTTGTGGGGCAGTCGGGACAGGAGGACAAGAAGAAGAAGAAGATCAAGACGGAAAGTGGCCGCTACATCAGCAGCTCCTACAAGCAGGACCTGTATCCTTAGGGGCGGGGCTAAGTGCCCATTTCTGTTGGGGGTGGGGCGGCGCTTCCCCAGCCCAGGGGTCTCAGGGCCTTCAGGGTCCTGCAAGCAGCCTCCTTAACGTGGCCGCCCAGCTACAAGAAGTGGAAGCAGAAACAGAAAATCGACGACCGCGACTCCGAGGAGGAAGGGGCGTCGGACCGGCGAGGCCCCGAGCGGAGGGGCTGGAAGCGGGGCCGAGGCCAAGGCCAAGGTAGGACGGACCTCCGCACACAGATGGGCACGTCACGTGGTGGGTGCGTTCGGTCGTCTGGGAACCCGGGCCTCTCTGGCCCTGCCCAGGGCCCTCGGCGGGTGACGGGCGAGGGGGTTTGAACTGGGGTCCACGAGAGCCTGTGCTGGACCACGGCAGGGCCCCGGGCACCCCATGTGCCAGGGCCTCAGGGCTCTGACGGCTCTGAGAGAAGGGGGCTGGAGCCCATCCTGCCCACCACCCTGCCCCCCGCCGTGTGCTGTCAGAGAGGGTTCCCACTGGCAGTGTGAGGACAGGCTCTGCTAGACACTCCCACCCGTGACCCGGTGAGAAGACTGGGGGTGCTCAGCTAGCAGACGAGGGCGCCCACGTGGGTGACGCCCGGGGCTACCCAGCTGCCTGCCGCCTCCCACCTGCGCCTCCCCCGGGGAGAGGGGAGCTCGGCCTGTGTCCTGGGCTCTCCGGGGGGCCTTAGCCCTCCTTGGCCTCTCTCCCCCCCACCCTAGGCCCCTCAGGGCTGGTCCCTGCCCTGTTTGTGTCTCTGAGAGTCTGTGTCCTTCAGCCTGTGGCCCATTCTCTGTCACGGCCACTGTGGCTTGTCCTCCGCCTCACCCAGGGGCCTCCTGTGTCCTCTGCGTGGCCTCCTCTTTGTCCGCAGTGGCACCGCCCCTTTCCCACGGGGACAGGGGGTGGGGTCCGTCTCAGCCACGGCTGGGCACCCAGAGCCTGGCGCAGAGGAGGTGCTCCGTCCAACTCTGTTGAAGTCTTTACCATCGTAATCGCCACACCGAGGAGGCCCTTACTCCAGGCTGGGCCTTGTCCTGAGCACTGGACACGTTAACTCACTGACTTAGTAGGACCCACGAGACAGGTGCTGTTACTCATGACTTGGTGGGAAACTGAGGCACAGAGAAGTTAAGTGACTTGCCCATGGCCTGAGAGTTCACAGCTGGGATTTGAACCCCGGCAGTTCTGGCTCGAGGTTCCGTGCTGTCAACCAGTAGAGCAGACTGCTTACGCTTTATTAAGCACCTGCTCTGTGCCAGAGGCTGGGGCCACAGCGGTGAACACGGAAGGGGGACCAGGGGTGGGGGGGGCAGTCTGGAGGCTTCTGGGAGGAGGAGGAGACATTGGAAGTCGACCCAAAGGCTGAGCTCCCTGGACCCCTGTCCCGGCAGGTGCCCCCCAGCCCCGCGCCCCAGGCGCCCCCGCAGGCCGCGTGCGCTCGGAGCTCAAGACCAAGCAGCAGATCCTGAAGCAGAGGCGCAAAGCCCAGAAGATGCGCTTCCTGCAGCGCGGGGGCCTCAAGCAGCTCTCCGCCCGCAACCGGCGCCACGCCCAGGAGCTGCAGCGGGGCGCCTTTGGCCGGGGCGCCCGCTCCAAGAAGGGCAAGATGAGGAAGAGGATGTGAAGACGACCCAGCCCTGAGGCTCCATGCCTGGCCCAAGTGCGGACGTCAGCAGACGCTCCTTGCGTACCACTGCGTGCCTGTCCCCTCTCTGGGTGTCCGGGAGCTCCCTGCAGGGACCGTCGTCCGTGAAGAGGAGTGCTGTGCTGGCCACGGGGGCAGCAGCTGCCTCTGCCTGAGCCACAGGCGTTTGAGCAGGGTCCTGAAGGGTGCATAGGAGTTCGCCAGCAAGGCCAGGCAGGCCAAGACCTGAATGGGCGACTCAGCTCCTGCTGCTTCCGTGTGCTCCGGGTTCAGAGGCCGTGGCCACACGGGTCTGAGCTGTGACTGCGTGAGGCACATGGTGTGTTCTTAGTGTAATAAACCTCTCCTGAGCTGCAGTCCACTCGAGCAGTTGGAAGGAACAAACCCGGACCCCAAAATCCCAGCTGGTGTGCCGGGTGGGCAAGTCTCGTGTGAGCCCCCAAGGGGTCCCCCCTGAGGGTGGGTCCCCATTTTGCAGATGAGGAAAATTGAGGCTCAGGGGATGGGTCAGTTGCCTGAGGCGGGTGAGCCCCAAAGCTGGCGGTCAGTCCCCTCCTTTTGCCAGGGCAGCCTCGCAGCTGGGCGTGGCCAGCGGGAAGGAGTCGGCTGCAGGGTCCAGGGCGGAGGGTGGGGCTGCTCCTCTCGGGCTGTGAAGGGGTTGACACTGCCCCACCACACACCTGGACATCAGAGCCTGTCCTGGCCTCCGACCTGCTCCGAGGCCTGTGCCCCTCAGCCCCCGTGGGGTCCTGGGAAGGTCAAAGGCAGCTCCAGCAGCTGGGTTATGGAGCCCAAGGTTGCCGAGTGCCGGTGCACCGTGGAGGAGCCTTGGTGAGCAGATGCTCTGGGAGTGGGCATCTGCCCCTGAGACTGACCCTCTCGCTGGTCCCACCGATGTCACTGGACTTACCAAACACTTGTCCAGAATTACCAGGATTTGCACCAGGCCCATTGCAAGCACCTGACAAATACCTGCTTGTCTAATGCTCCCGGCTGCCCTGGACGGGGGGGCCTGGCTCTGGGCCAGGTGGTGGGCGTGGGGTGGGTGCCCCCAGGTAGCCCCGGTGTTTCAAGTGCTCCCTGTGTGCCCCTTGTGTCCCACCGCAACCTGAGTGGGCCTGACCCTCCCCTCTTCAGGTGAGAACCACTCAGCCACCTACTCCCACCCCCCACCCCCGCAGCAAATATGCACCTGTCTCCAGGTGGGGGGTCCCCTCCCCCACTGCTCACCTGGGTCAGGCTATGGGGCGGGGGCCGCAGGCTTGGCCTGAGGAAGGCTGGCCAGCATGGCAGAGCGGTCCAGGATGAACAGCTTCACCTGGGGGTCCCCAACAGCCAGAGTCACACCCCAGCCGCTGAATGTCCAGGGCCCACCCCCAGCGCATGGGATGCTTCGAGGCAGGGGTTGGGGTGGGGACCCTTCTTAAGACATCGAGGCTGGTGGTCCACGGGGGCAGCCACCTGGCCTAAACTGTTCTGGGCTTTTAAAGCCTCCAGCAGCCCTCCCAGTCAGTTCCTTAGCAGGTGCCCTCCCAGTCTGCTGGCTGGCGATCACCTGTGTCATAATTAAATCTGTATTTTCACTTACATCAATTCATTTCCCCCCCTTCTAATTGGGTCCGTCATACTCGCTGGTGTATGACACTCTCATCCTCTCCATGGGTGGCCCTCCTTTGTTTTGTTCTAATCAACTTATTGATACAAACTTAATGAGCAGCCCTGGGTCCACTGCCAAGAACCGGAGCCCGGCGGCGCACCTCCCCGCGGGCTCTCCCTCACGTTTGTCGCGGAGACACACGTCCGAGAAGGAAGCGCTACTTCCACCGAACACGGAAAGGAGCTGGTTGCCCCGGCAAGCGTAGGGGCGACGAGAATAGCCGCGGTGGAAACGGAACCGCGTCACTGCGTTCGCCAGCTGGCGATGCCCCCGGGGTGGTCCCAGGCCGCAGACCAGGGCGCAACAGGGAGGGTGGGAACCTGGTCCCCCCCCACCCCCCACGGAGCCCTTTCTCCCTGCTGGGAGCAGGGCGTCGGTTGCAACGGGACCGGCATTTGCTGTTTCTGCGTATCAAGACTCTGTCCCCCCCCGGTGTCATCTGGGTGCATACCTCGGTCCCCAGGCCCCACCTGGCAGAGCAGCAGTCTCTGTGCACAGAGTCCACCCAACTCCGGATGTGGCGCAAAGCGGGGACCTGGTCGGGATCTCGGCCACAGGCGCAGGACAGGAGTGGGGTGGGTGGGGGGAAGGTGGGGTGCCTCCCTTTGCTTCTCGCCTCCTCCCGGGGGTCATGCTTTGGGGAACCCCCCCCCCAGAAACAACAGGTGTCTCCGAGCTCAGAAACTTCCTCCTTCGGGTGTAAGCCTGGCAGACCTGAACAAGAGAAACTGAGTGTCCTCGGTCCACAGTGACACACACAGCACCACCGTGCAGAAAGGCCACCACCCGGCCCCCCACGCGCTCTCCAGGTGAGCCAGGCCCTCCTGTGTGGGGAGCAGGACGGCCAGGCATCGATTAGGAGTGAGTCTAGAAGATGGAGGTGTAGGGAAATGAGGCCCGCCTCCTCACACAACCACAGCAAAATTACAACTGAAATACAGGACACCACCACTCAGAACCGTCAGAAAGTCGAGCGGTGTTGGAGGTCCGACAACTAAGGAGTTAAAGGAACCGTGTTCATCCAGACGGGTGGGAAGGACAGAGGGGCAGAGAACCGGAGATGCGGAACCGGCCCCCGAACCATGTGCGGTGTGATAAAACGGAGGGGTTATCTCAGGAGCGAGGGATCCCTTCCCCACACCAGACCACTGAGCCCAGGGTTCCAGTGCCAGGGAGATAAGTCTCCACAGCTTCTGGCTGTGAAAACCAGTGGGGGTTGGGTCCGCGGGAGAAACCGTGGGATTCTCAGGCCTCTCCTCTTAGAGGGCCTCACACGGCACTTAGACTCACTCAGACGCACTCCCTCTGGGCTCCAGCAGCTTCAGGGGCGCCAGGGGCACACGGGGAAGAACTGGCGTGTCTGGCGTCGGGGCGAGAGCTGGGGAACAGCTTCCTTGGCCATTGCACCTTTTCTGAGTCGTCCCTCACACAGTGCCGCAGTGCAGCCGCACGGTATCTGAGTCTCCCTCAACCCGACTCAGGTGGTAAGCCCCGCCCTGACAATTACCTAAGGGTCCGCCCCATCCAACATAAGGGCCCACCCAAGCAACCCTCCCACTCTGGGAAGAGTGGCTTTTCCATATGGACCCCTAGCCCAGCCCTTCCTAAATCCTCTCAAACAGGCAACAGCTGAACCCAGCCCCATACCCCCCCCCCCTCGCTGAGTGGCCCCAGGCCCGGCCCTAGCAGCAGCCAGCTGCAGATACTTTACAGCTTTATGCTAAAGGGTCCCGGACAGAGCACAGGTGGAGGCTGACCTTGGCCTGCACCCGGGAAACCCCAGAGCCTGTGCCTCCAGTGGATAGCTACAGGCCACGTCAAAGCGCCACCCAACACCTCCACAAGCCATGGAGGGAGGAGGTTGCTGGCCAGGAGTCACAGCCGCTCCTACTAGCTGTCTAGCCTGGATAGATCCCTCTCATTGACCTGCTGACAGCAATGAGGACTCACCTACAAGAGGAGGGAGTACTCAGCCCAAACAGAGGGAGCACCTCAAGTACCCAGCTTGGGTGATAGGGGAGGCTGTACCACTGGACCCTATGGGACACCTACTACATTAGGCCACATGACCAAGACACAGAGTCAAAGCAGCTCTACCTACTACATAGAAACATAGAAAGGTTGTCAAAATGAGACAAAGAAACATGGCCCACATGAAAGAACAGATCAAAACCCCAGAAAAAGAATGAAACAAAATGGAGGTAAGCAATCTGTCAGACGCAGAGTTCAAGACACTGGTTACAAGGATACTCAAGGAAATCAGCAGGCACGTCAACAGCATAAAAAAGACCCGGGCCGAAATGAAGGATACACTAGTTGAAATAAAGAACAATTTACAGGGAACCAGCAGCAGAGTGGATGAAGCCAAGAATCAAATCAATGGTTTGGAACATAAGGAAGAAAAAGACATCCAATCAGAACAGCAAGAAGAAAAAAAGAATCCAAAAAACCGAGGACAGTGTAAGGAGCCTCTGGGACAACTTAAAACGTTCCAACATTCTCATCATAGGGGTGCCAGAAGGAGAAGAGAAAGAGCAAGGCATTGGAAACCTGTTTGGAAAAATAATAAAAAGGAAACTTCTGTAATTTGGTAAAGGAAATAGACATACAAGTCCAGGAAGCACAGAGAGTCCCAAACGAGATGCATGTAAAGAGGCCCACGCCGAAACACGTCATAATTAAAAGGCCAAAGGTTAAAGATAAAGGGAGAATCTTGAAAGCACAAGAGAAAATAAGTTAGTTACCTATAGGGGAGTTCCCATAAGACTGTCAGCTGATTTCTCAAAAGAAACTTTGCAGGCTAGGAGGGATTGGCAAGAAATGTTCAAAGTCATGAAAAGCAAGGACCTACAACCTAGACTACTCTATCCAGCAAAGCTACCAGTTAGAATGGAAGGGCGGATAAAGTGCTTCCCAGACAAGGTAAAGCTAAAGGAGCTCATCATCACCAAACCATTATTATATGAAATGTTAAAGGGACTTATTTAAGAAAAAGAAGAAGATCAAAACTATGAACATTAAAGTGGCAATAAATACATAACTATCAACAACTGAATCTAAAAAACAAACTAAGCCAGCAAGCAGAACAGAAACATTGTCACAGATATGGAGAGCCCTAGGAGGGTGGCCAGTGGGGAGGGGTCTGGGGGAATGGGGGGAAAGGTGCAGGGATTAAGAAATACAAATTGGTGGGTACAAAATAGGCAGGGGGATGTTAAGAGCAAGCGTGGGAAACGGAGTAGCCAAAAAACTTTATATGCACGACCCATGAACAAAGGAGAGGTGATGGCCACAGGAGAAGGGGTGCTGGGTGGAGAGGGCCCTGTGGGGGGTGGGGAGAACTGGGATAACTGTGATAGCATAATCAATTTTTTAAAAAGTAAAAAAAAAAGCCCTGGCTGGCATAGCTCAGTGGATTGAGCGCGGGCTGGGAACCAAAGCATCGCAGGTTCGATTCCCAGTCAGGGTACATGCCTGGGTTGCAGGCCATGGACCCCCAGCAACTGCACATTGATGTTTCTCTCTCTCTCCCTTCCTTCCCTCTCTAAAAATAAATAAATTTTTAAAAAAAATTTTTTAAAGTAAAAAAAAAAAGAGTAAGTCTGGCCCAGTAGGGGCGTGTTCGAGCACTTACAAGAGGCAACAGATGGATGTTTCTCTCCTTTTCTTTCTCCCCCCCTTTCCCTTTCTCTAAAAAAATAAAATTTTTTAAAGTGAGTCTTGACCTGGTTTCTTGTTGATGTCATTTGTTTCTGCTGTTTGATCCTGGGACAAAAGAAGAACTTGGCATAAGCGTACCCGCTGCATGAGCGGGGACACTGAGACCCAGAGCGGCACGACTTCCTTCTGGCCACACAGCAGACGACTGTCAGAACCCAGGCCAACCCAGGGGACCTACGCAGCCGCGGGCCCACGTCTGTGGTGCTAGAATGGCCTCTGATCGCAGAGGGTCGTGCTTAACCCAGAGAGGTGGGATTCCAGGCCCCACGATGTTCCCAAGATTTGGGGGCTGGAGGTGACAGTAGGTACCCTCACCTGCTCCAGCTGCCCCTCGGTGTCCTCGATGTCCAGGGCAGGTGGCTGCCTCTGGTGCTGGCACACTAACTGGAACAAGTTGAGCGTTGCCATCCTAGTGCGTCCCAGGAGCAGGGCCTTCTCAGTGGCTGTGTTCTGGATCTGAACCCACTTGGATTCCTGGAGAACGTCCCGCCCTTTCCCGATTAGGGTGTGTTGGCCGGAGGAGGGCGGGGCCTCATTCCCTAGGGACCCTCGCTCTCCGAGAGGGGGCGGGGCAGGCACCGTGTCAGGTGCTGATAGGACTGGCCCCCTGTGCACCAAAGTGCTTTCTGGTGCCGGTAACCTGCGCGTTAGTGCCGCCCTCCCTCTGGAATAAGTTTCGCCCATCTGTTGTAAGCCCCGGCACTCCATCCCGGCGGAGGGAGTCTGGGCCCTACCCAGTGCAGCGTGCGCTCCCGCGCCGCGTCCAGGCGCTCCAGCAGCTGCGCTCGCCGCTGGCCCTGCTGGAGCAGCTCGTCCTGCCAGGCGTCGCGCAGCCGCCGCAGCCGCGTGCGCGCCTCCTCCAGCTCCGCCAGCCGCTGGCGCTCCGTGAGCTTCAGCTCGGCCAGCGTGTCGGCTAGGGCATCGAAGCGCGCCACTAGCTCGGGGACCTCCTGGAACTGGGATGGGGTCCGGAGAGCGACTCACCGGGCCGGCAGCTCCCCTGCCCTCCCCACCGCCACCTGGCTCTCCAGCGCCTCCTCAGTTAGCCCACCTGTGGAATGGCACCACACAGCCCCTGCTCCAGAAGTGGGTTTACTCCATCCCTGCTCATTAAGCCTAGCTAAACTCGCTGCCTGTGATTACTATTGATTCATTGTCTCATTCAACTAATTTTCACTGAGTGGCTGGATCTACCCGCCCCCGCCTGCCTGTGTGTCCTTGAGCGAGTGTTACCTTCCCGAAGCTCGATTTCCCCATCTGTGCAATGGGGTTGACAATACTATAGGACCCACTGCGCTGGGCCTTGGGGAGAATTCAACAGCAAAGCGCACCCCTGGCATACAGTTAGTGCTCAGTAAGTGGTGAGTCCAGGCATACAACCAGCACTCTAGTAGTGCACCATTCCAAAGGCATCCCTGAGGCCATCCAGCGCTGCACGGTGGTCCTGAGCCCCAGAACTTCTTGCAGGCCACTCACCTCTGGCAGCTGATCCAGCACTTGCTCCAGCAGGCGCGCGCAGGGCTGCAGCCGCTGTAGCCGACGCTGCAGCCGCGCGCGCTCCCGCTGCAGCTCCTCGAGCTGGGCCCGAAGCCGCAGTGCCTCGGCCTCCTGGCGGCCGGCCCGGTGTCGTTCCTCCGCCGCCCTCTGCAGCGTGCGGCTGCGCCGGGCCTCGGAATCCTGGGGGGGGGGGGCGTAGGGGGAGGGACGGAAAGGCGGTGAGGACCCTCAGAGCTTGGGAGCTTGCGGGGCTTCTACCCGGCCCCAGCATAAGCGTGTTGAGCCACGGGTTGCAAATAGACGGCCCGCGGGCCAAACTCAGTAAGAATCCGCTGTGGGGCCCTCGCTCCTCCCCACGGTTTTAAATGTCTCGAGCGCTTCAGACAGTGCGTAGGTATTTCCCAGCGCTTGCCTTTGTATCAGTACACCCATTTTTTAAATGTATGTGACATGTCTGGCCCCTGTAGAATTGCGACTTTGTGACCTTGTGACCTGCCTCCCCCCTCCCCCGCAGGCTCCACCTACCTGCAAGAACTTGTCAAAGCGGTGAAAGGACCCCTTTAGCTCCTGCTGCTTCTGTTCCAGCTGTTCCCGGCGCTCCTGCAGGGCCGCCATGGTGGTCTGGAAGACCTGGGGCGTGAGGAGTGGGCGTCTGGGTGTGTGTTTGAGGGTTCAAGCTATCCAACACTTCTAGGTTCCCATTCACATTCTCTCATCTGTTGTTCCTGATCGTGTCCCTGGGCCTCCGCTCCGATCCCCACGAATGGAGCCCGGTTGCCCTCCTGCAGCCCCTGCGGGTCAGCGTCTTTGCCCTTCCTTTAGGCCACTCCCCTCCGACACTGTCTTCTGGCCACGTGACCGCCTGTGTTTTGTCCTTGCCTCCCAGTCTTGGTATACGCATGCTGTTTCCTCTGTCTCTTCCTTGTCACACTGTCCCCCTTTGCTGGACAAACAAGCCGACTTACCCTTCAGCAGTACCTAAGACACCACTTCCTCCAGGAAGTCCTCCTTGATCACCCCCAGGTGGAAATAGGGGCTTCCTCTGGCTTCTACAGTTCCTTCTCAGTGCTTCCTTCCTCATAGCATCACCAGCTGGACACTGGCCTGTGTCCTTGTCTAGGCTGCGAGCCCCATGAGGGCAGGGACCATGGTGAGCCCCCTGGATCCCACTGCACATGGAAACTCAGTGCACACTAATTTGCACCAACAACCAATCTCATCTGACCCCCATTTGACAGATGAGGAAACCAAGGCTCGGAGTGGTACGATGACTTGTCTCAGAGTTTGGAGCTAATACGTTGGTTCCATTATTTCCCATCCTGAGCTCATCGCCATTTTTTTTTGGTCTGGGGTCCCCCCAAACTCCCAGGGCTACAGTGGGGGCTCACCTCCTTCTGGGCCTGCAGGCCCCGGCCCGCATCCGCCAGCTCCTGCCTCTTCTCCAGCAGACTCAGCAACGGCGGGAGGTGGTCGGGATTCTGTTCCGGGATCTTCCTGGAGGGGCTCAAGGAGGAGGTGGGGGTGAAGGAGGCAACAGCTGGGGCCCCCAACTCCTCCCTAGTGCCTGAAATGCCCTCCTTAGCCACCTACTGGCTGCTGAATTCTCCATTCATTCAACAAATTGCACTGAGCACCTAGTAAGTGCCAGGTGCCATCCCAGGCACTGGGGCTGCAGCTGAGAACAAGACAGACAGAAGCCGGCCCTGCAGGAGCGGGCGCCCTGCGGTGGCCACGGGAAATGAAAGCTAACAGATAGTACAAAACAACGCTAGGACACGGTGGGTGCTGAGGTGGAAAATCCTTCATTGGGTTGGCCGGAAGTTCTCTCTGAGGAGGTGGCAGTTGAGCAGAGATCGCAAGGGGAAGAGACAGCGAGCCCTGAGGAGATCTGCAGGGAACAGATTCTAGGCCAAGGGAACAGACACTGCAAAGGCCTCAAGGGAAGGACCTTGGTAAGCAGGAGCAACTGGGAGGGGAGGGAGGAGGGAGAGAGATGGGAATTAAAACCAGAGAAGTTGTGGGGGTCAGACTGTGGCGGGGGAGGGCTTTGGCCTTGACTGTGAGTGAGGTGGGGTCCCCCTGGCTGCTGTGGGGTGGGGGTTGGTGAAGAACAGTAGGAGGGTCAGAGCAGCTGCAGGAGGCCAGTGGCAGGTAATGGGGGAACACAGAGATCCTGGGGCTGATCGGGGTGGGTGTGGTGCTGAGGTGAGGGGGGACGCAGTTTGGGAGCTGAGCTGATGGCGTGGTGAGGGAGATGAGAAAGGAGTCTCAGGTGAACCAAGGACTAGGAACAGGGAGGATGCTGCTGATGGAAGGAGGCGGAGAGCGGGCGGGGAGCTCAGCTCCTTGCCAGGGCCAGGTAGAGACACCTGTCGGGTGTCTCTACCCAGGAGGTGGCCCCCAGGGTGGGCTGTGCAGGGAGCAGAAAACACACGATCACCGCCGGCGCTCCCTGCTCTGGTTCAGGAGAAACCCTGCCATTTTACAGACGCCAAGACTGAGGCCGTGCCCCTCAGCCACTCCACTGAACACAGAACAGGCCAGGGACAGGCTTCTCCCACTCATCCTTTCAAGTGCGGTTTGCAGGCACAGGGCGCAAGGGTTCATGGACAAATTCCTTCTCACCCGGTTTCTAATGGTTGAATCTCAGCTGGATGTCAGCTGGGGGCGGTTAGAGACCTTGGGGAAGTCACTGGTTCTTTGAGCCTCCCCCTCTCACCCCCGCCACCCCCTGCCACCCCATCTGTGAAACGGGGCACTAGTCTCCTACCATGAAGAGTCCGAGGAAGCCAGGACCCAAGCACGGGGGACCCCACCTACCCCTGCCCATCCCCTGGCCCTCCCTGCCGCCCCGCACCACTCACGGAGGCGGCTTCTCTTGCGAGGCCAGTTGCAAGCGCTCCTTCCAGGGAGCCGCCATTCTTCCGACGATGGCTCCGGCTTTTTTTCCACCTGGCTGGCCGGAGCTCTGCAGAAGCCTGGGAGGCCCTGGGAGGTTTCTGATGGAGGGTAGTGCCACAGCGGCAGTGAGTTCAGTGCTCCCAGGAGGCAGCCACCTAGCAGGCCCCGGTTCCCCAGGCAACCGTCGACACAGCATTCCATTGCCTGGCCGAGTCCGGGGGCATCCACCCTGGGAGGGAGAAGAAGGGAGGGAGGGACTGCAAGGGAGGGGAGCAGCCTCTGCCCCTTCCCGAGAAGGCTTCCGCTCCCAGTCTAACTTGGGGTGCCAGAGGAGAGCACATGGGTCCCTCGGCCAGGAATTTACCCCTCTTGGCGCCCGTGTCTGGTGGAGCCTCTTCCTGGCTGGGTGGGGATGGGGTGGGGCCTCGCTTCTGCAGCTCTAAGCCCACATGTCTGCTCCAAAGCAAATAAAGAAAATTACTGGGCCCCCACTGTCGCCAGGTCGCAGGTGGGGTCATTTACTCCCGGGCACAGTGCTGAGGGCCGGCCATGTTTCAGCCCTTTGAGGGTCCATTTGGATTGCTGGCCGCTTTCCCCGGCGCCCCCAGCCTGGTTAGGGAGATAAAGAGAGCCGGCGAGAGACCAGCTTGGAAGAGACCCAGGACCCAGAGTTGGAGGACAGGGGTAAAGGAGAAGTAGACAGAGTCTGAGCAATTACTGCGGGCCAGTCCCTGTGCTGAGCACTCTACCCGCAGTCTGTGGTGTAACCCCGAAAACAGCACTGAGCGGTGGTGTCAGGGAAAAGCATCCAGAGAAAAATGACAAATGTCCACGGGCCTGCCACCCAGAAATAACACCCGCATCTTTTCATCTCTGCTTCTGATCATTTTATTTTTTTTCTGTTTAAAATAATTTACTTTTTTTCATGTAAAGACATGCATTTTCTTTTCTTTAGAAATGTGTTTTCTTATTGCAGGCAACATTACTTAAAAAAAAACTATGGCTCCTTGTAATACCTTCATTGCCTAAACCCGCTCCTAAGCATTTTATAAGAGTGCATTTAAAAAATGGGACTAAAATCACGTCTTCTTTATCTCTGAGCCATTTTGGATCGAATTGCACAGACTGCATAAATTGATGCGAAGTTACAAGATGCATGATCTAATTTTTTCTTGATTTAAAAAAATATTGAGGTATAATTTACATAAAGTACAATTTATTTTTTCACATGCGGTTCTGTGAGTCTTGGCAAATGCAGAAAGTCGTGCATAACCACCACCACATTCAGGATGAAGAACATCTCCATCCCCCACAAAGTCCTCACGTCCCTTCGTAGCCAACCCTCGTCCCCACCTCAGCCCTTGGCAGCCCCGACCTGTTCTCCAGCCCTGTAATTTGACCTTTTACAGAGGGTCAGAAATAGAATCGCACACCGTGTGGCCTTTTGGGTCTGGCTTCTTTCACCTAGCAATATTCGCCTGTGACCCGTTCACGTCGACGTATCAGTAAGGCACATGCTTTTTCATGGCCGAGTAGTATTCCACCACACGCTAGGGTTTGCTTATTCATGCTCCGGCTGGGTTATTCCTAGTTCTGGGCAATTGTAAAGACAGCCTGTATTCACGTGCGGTTTCTTGTGTGTGAATACACGCTCTCATTTTACTTGGGTAACTGCGTCTGAGTACGATGGTTGGGCCGTAGGGTAAGTGTACGAGTAACTGCACAGAAAACTCAGCAAGCTCTCTTGTAGCAATGTTCACACCAGCGATGCGCAAGGAGTTCCGGTCTCTCCGCATCCTCTCCAGGAGTTGGTGTTGCCAGTGCTTTAGAAAGTCCTTCTGGTAGATGGGTAGCCGTATGAATTACTTTTTGATTTTGAGATCATTGTACGTTCACGGCGGTTTAAGAAATAACACGGAGAGATGCCACATCCCCTCGCCCAGGGTCCCCCAAGGGTGACCTCGAGCACAACGATGGGGCGCCATCACGACCAGGAAATCGGCACGGACACAATCTGCTGACCCCACTCAGGGTTCACGGCTTCACACGCGCTCGTTTGCAGGGCCGTGTGCTTAGTTCCACGCGGGTTTATCGCATGCAGACTCCCGTGGGCACCGCAGTCGACATCCAAAACCTTCCCCTCAGAGAGCCCTCCTGCCGACCTGTAAGAGCGGCCACCAGCACCCTCCCCACCGCCTTCCTGGCCCCTGGCAACCACCCCTCTGCCCTCTGTGTGGTGTCGCCCCGCCAGGGGTGTTACGTAAGTGGAATCACAGGGCACGGAACCTTTCGAGAGTGGCTTTTAAAACTCAGCTTCATCCTTTTGAGAGCCATCCTCATTGTTACAGTATCTGTTTGTTCTTTCTTTTTTTTAAAGATTTTTTAAAAATTATTTTTAAAGATTTTATTTATTTACTTTTTAGAGAGAGGGGCGAGGGAAGGAGAAAGAGAAGGAATGAAACATCAAGGTGTGGTTGCTTCTCACACCTGGCTACTGGGGACCTGGCCGGCAACCCAGGGATGTGCCCCGACTGGGAATTGAACCGGCAATGCTTTGGTTCGCAGGCCCATGGTCAGTCCACTGAGCCACACCAGCCAGGGTTGTTTGTTCTTTTTGATTACTAAGTAGCATTCCATAATATGGATGGGCAATGTTTGTGTAACGCTTCGGGTCCAAGGACATTTGCGTTGTTTCCAGTTTGGGGCCTGTTATGAATAAGGCTCCTTTGAAGATTCAGGTCCTGGGTTTGTGTGAACATAAGTTGTCATTTCTCTGGTAGAGCAGATGCCCAAGGGCACAATTGTTGGGTCCTATGGTAAATGCACGCTCAGCATTTTTGTTTGTTTGTTTTTTAAAAAGAAACTGCCATATTCCTTCCCAGAGTGGCTGTACCATTTGACATTCCCACCAGCAATGTGGGCGTGGCCTCATTTTTCTGCATCCTCACTATTGCCCCTGTTTTTGAAAAGACACTCTGATAATGTATGCGTGTTGTTCATTCCGGTACGTAGGCATGTTGTGATGCTTCATTGAGGTTTTACTTTGCATTTCTTTCGTGCGTAATGATGGACATCTCATGCGCTGATTTGCCATCTGTACAGCCTCCTCGGCAAAGTGTCTCTTTGTTCATGTCTGTTGCCTGCGCTCTCACTGGGTGGTTTGTTTTTTTTCTCCCACTGTTGAATTGCAAGACTTCTCCGTGCACTCCGCATCTATCGGATGTCCACGAGCTCCATGCTCCAGGTAATCCTCTGCCGGATGCTTGTTTTCTCCCAGTCTGCAGTTTCTCATCACGTCCCCTTCGTGCGGTCGGTCCTGTGTCTAGCAATGTTTTAGATTTCAGGGAGGTCCAATTTGCCACCTTGGCTTTTATGGATTGTGATTTTGGTGTCACGTCTAAGATGGGATTCGAACTCAGGCCATCTGGGTGTAGACTTGGCTTTCTTAACCGCACCACTCCAGATGCAGGTGAGCCCTTCTGGGGTCTTTCCCTCCTTGGGCCATTCCCTGCCTTCCCTCCCCCGAGGATGCCATCATCTTGAAGTCAGGATGCAATCCTCCCCTTCTCAATGGCTATTGTTTCAGAGATGCATTTTCTTTTTGCAAATGTTTACTGAGCACCTACTATGTGCCTGGCACTGTGTGGGGATGCAGCGGTGGCTAAGACAAGACCTGCTCTCATGGGGCTTGCAGGCTAATGGGGAGGCCGGGTGAATCGCATGGTCCTGTGAATATGTCATCACACCTGACAGGGTGAGGAGGGGAGGTCTAGGGCGCAAGGAGGGGACGGGGAGGACTTCCTGAGGAAGCGACGTGTGAACTCGGACTTGAAGGAGGAGGAGGGGTGATCAGAGGAGACAGAGAGTATTCCAAGCAGAGAAGGACAGCACGCGCAAAGGCCCTGGGGCAGGAAGGTGGGGCCCCTCCTGGACAGAACAAAGGTCTGTAGGCTGGTGAGCAAAATTTAAGGATGAAAGGGTGGGTCAGGACTGACTGGGGCCAAGGAGGAGCCAAACCTGTGCTCCAAGTGGCAGGTGAGGGAGCTCACGGCGCCTCCTCCACGGGCACGAGGCGGAGAAATGAGGGCCCCTGGCACGTGTTTGTACACAGGTCACTGCGCCCATCCTGCTCTGGCACTGTTCGTCGCATGGAGGACAGGAGAGACGGTCCTACACAAACAACCCGTCTTCAGAGGCCTGGCGCTAGGGCTCTAGCTCTGGGGAGCAGCCACTGGGGCGCTGCTCCCAGGTCTGGCCGGTGTTCCCCTGCCCCACTGCTGAGGCTGAGGTCCCAGCCCCCCCACCCCCACTTGTCTTTGACCCCATGTCCTGGGGGAGGGGGGTTGGGTTAGGTGGGGCTTCTGAATGACAGGAGGACATAAACTTCTCAGCTGCCCTTGCCCTTGGCCGCAAACCCACAAGCTCTGGAAACATCCATTCTCCCCGCCCCCACCCGAAGTCTCAGGCTTCAGCGGCTTCCCCCTTCCTGCTTCTCCATTCCAAGGCCGGGGTGTGTGTGTGCAGTGGGGGCGGGGGAGGGCTTGGGGAGTGGGGCTGAGGAAGGAGGAAGCGGGGTGTGGACTAACAGACACCTTGTTTTCGGGCCGCAGGAGGAGGGGATTTACTGCCCGCTTCCTCGGCAGCCCGCCGGCCGGACGGCCTGCGGGAGGGGGTTTTGGAAACCCTGCCCACTCCTTGCGCCGCTGCCTCCTGCCCCACGTGGCTCCCTGCCCAGATTCGGGCCCCGAGCTCACAAACGGGGCTTTGTGTTTCCAAGACAAAGGACACGCTTCTTACCCCGACCTGGACCCGGGCTCGTCTGCCTTGTTCCCATCTTCACCTCCGAGGAGACGGGGCCACTTTCCAGGAGGGGACACTGAGGCCTAGACAGGGCCGAGCCTGTGCAGCCAGAGGAGGAGAGTCTGCCTTCTGGTTTGGGGGCGAAGATGGAGAAGGGAGGCGGCGGGTTGGCAGCGATCACGCTGCCATCCTAGGCACCGCGGGGAGAAAGGAAGTAAAAAATAATATGCCTGCTATCATATTCCAGATCCCAGCCCTCGAGGGGAACCGAGTGCGCGCTAACTCAGCCGAGAGCGTGTTCAGTGTTTCTTCCGTGCCAAGCGGGTGGGAGGCGCGCATGAATCAGACACTGTCCCTGACATTTAGGAGATAAGACGCGCACGTAAACCAGCACAACACAAAGGGACACGAGACCAAGGTCACACAGAGCGGCGCACGTGGGCGGGCGGGGGTCCTGGGCTGACATCGCCGCCTTCCCGGCTACCCTTGGGGGCGGCCCGGAGGCTGGGAGCCGAGCTGCCAGGGCAGCGGCGCCTTCAGAAACCAGATGGAGCACGCGTTATTTTTTGATTATAGAAGAGGTGCACGCGGTGCTGTCAGAGAAAGCCCTCCAGCTCTCCCGCAGGCCTCCTTTACGGCTTCTGCCACTTCCTATTTCCTGCTGAGAGTGCGTTCTTGCCCCGCCCCCGCCCCCGCCCCGCCCCCTCGGCTGCCGCCCCCCTCCACCCAGCGCTCATCAGGGCGGGACGGTCCCCCCGCTGCCCAGGTCACAGTGGGCACTCCAAACACAGTTGTTAAATACCAAAGAATACTTCATGTATAAATAAAAATCAGGATCAGGGTGCACAGGTGTGGTTGGATATATGATGTTTTTTTCCACTGTTTGTGTGGGATTGGTAAAAAATCTGTAGCATTCTTTCCTGGCAGGAAATAGTCTTTGGGAAGATCCTTTTTAGCAGCTGTATAGTATTCCACCGCTGTGGTATGACATGGTCTGCGCTTTATCCCTCCCCACCCGGCGAGGTCTGTAGTCAGTTGTACCGGCAGGACCGAAGCAAGGAGTTGGTCAGCCAGAGGAAAGGAAAGGCTTTTCTGACGGCCGAACTCTGCGGGGACAAGGGTGTTGGATTCAGAAATGGTGTCTTCAGGGATCACGTGGCCAGGAGAACTTGTGCCCACTGCTGTGTGGTGAAACAAAGTCTCCAAAACCAAAAAGCAATTTATGGCGGTGGCCAGTTTCCATGGTGGAACTCGCCTACCATGGTTGAGTTTCAGCTTCCAACACGGCCCTGCTGAACATGGAGCAGGCCCAGCAGGCCCCTGCCAGCTCCCCGCTCTGGGGGGCGGAGCCCTCTCTACCGAGCATCTCTGAGCTCTCCCGGGGCCCCAGGCCCAGCATCTCGGACAAAGAGGGGGGCTCAGTCCTGGGCCGTGGGGCCCATCGGGGCGGCAGGAACCCTATCTCGGGATCTCTCTATCAGATTTCTCGGCTGGATGCAAAACCCCAGATTCCCCCAGCTCAGCAATTTGGAGTCGCGCTGACCACTGAAGTGTGGCCGCTCCATCCATCCCTGGCGTTCAGGGCCAGGCCTGGCATGCCACCTCAGCGTCAGAGCTCGGCCACCAAGCGGGGGGCTCTGGGTCAGGCATGGTGGTGGGTTCGGGACGTTCCACAATGGCCATGACACGTATTGAGCACTTGCTGTGTGATGACAGGGCTAAATGTCTGATATTTATTTCACCTCATCCTCACGCCCGGCCTATGAGGTGGGCGCTATTATCAGTTTACAGAGGAGGACACCGAGGCACCGAGGGGATAACTCAACTTGCCCAAGAACATGCAGCTCTTACGTGTAGGTGGCAGGATTCAACCCCAGGCCGGTGGGATGCTAAGGCCTCTCCCGACCTGGCATGACATTCTCCTGCCTGAGGCTCATACGAAGCACCGGCAGCGGGCACTGCCTGGTGCTAGACTCTGCAGGGAGCTGGCGACGATCATGGGTTTGTCTTTAAGGATCTCGGCAGGAGAGGAACGGGAGGAGGTTCCCCATTTCCTGAGCAGCCACTCCGTGCCAGGAATGCCACCGGGCGCCTTGCGTAGCCATCTTCATTAATTCTCACAACAATTCCGGGAGAAGGGTGAGACCCCTCCCCCATGACAGCCCGGACCAGGGTGCTCGTGAGCACACCCCCCCCCACAAACTGGGTGGCCTCTCGCCGGTCACAGGCTGTCTTTGGGTCACCTTTTCCCCTCTGGTCCCTTGGCAGAGACTGCTCTAGGAGACCTCAAACCCTCTGCCAGTGTGGGTCAGAGCTTCTCGCAATAACAGGAAGTGGCCAGGCCATTCGGAAAGTTTGCGGACTCTGGCCACAGCCCCAGGCACATTGTAGCGGTCAGATGCCAGATACTGGACAGGCGACAGAGCTGGCTCCCTAGAGACCTGGCTGGGCGGTGTGTAACCTTCGTAAAACCCCCAGGGGCCCGGGGAGGGGAGCCTGGGAATGTGACTTCCTGGTCAGCTCTGGAAGATGGGCTGATATGGCGGGTGGCAGTTTGGCTGGCAGCCCAGGTGGCCCCAGAACTAGGCCCCCCCAGATTCCATCAGGGGTCCCCAGGGGCTGGATAGCCTATCTGAGGTCTCTGCAAGATCTGAAAAGAAAAAAAGTTCAACCGAAAGCTTCCACTTAGGTCGGGGGAGGAAGGCCCGGACACCTGTCTTAAAGTAGCACTCATGTAGCAAGTACCGGTTTCCCATGGTGAGGATCTGGGGTGACTGACAGCAGTCGGGGGGGAGGGGGCTTTATGTACTCCCTGGGGGCTCCCACTGTCCTGGATATCGCCCCTCGTCCCCATCTGAAGGATGTCACAATGCTTCTACGGCTTGGGGCCAGCTAGACCCATTCCCCGACGGGACAACTGAGCCCCAGACCGTGGAAGTTGGAGGACTCGCCAGACAGGGGCCAACCGGGGGTGGAATTCCGGGGACCTGAGCCCCTCGGGAGCCCGGCTGGCGTGCTGGGGGGTTGGGGGGGAGGAGTCAAGGAGGGAGAGTAGGAAGCAGGTCATTGGGTTACTGCTGTGGCTGAGCAGGGCCTTCCCGGTCCCACCAGTCTGGGCGTTGGTTCCCACACGCGCTCGGCAAGGGCCTTCCCATTGGTGCCCGGCCCCGGGGCTGACCGGAGTGACTCAGGCGTGGCACCAGCCCTGCTAAGAGCTCTCGTGCAGGTAAACAACGAACTCACGGGGAGAAACAGTGTGTGTAAGTATCTCCCTGGGACAGGCCCTTCGGCTCATGGTATCTCATTAAAAACTTGAAAAACTACAAACCCGGAGCTGAGGGAGCAGAGGAAAAGGGGAGAAAACCTCTGGTGGGGGGGTATCCTGGAAGGCTTCCCAGGGGAGGTGACACGTGAGCCATGCCTTGAAGGAAAATAATAATAACAATAGCAAACAATTTTGGAAGCTTCCCAAGCACCTGCCACTGTTGTGAGACCTGTATCTGCTCCCTTCTAGCCTCCTCTGTCTCATCTAATTCTCTCAGAACCTGGTGCGAGAGATACTAGGTCCCCTGGGAACAGACGAGAAAACCATCAAGTTTCAGAGAGGCTGACTTGCCCAAGACCACACAGCTACCCAGGGGCCCGGGCCATGATTCAAGCCCAGGAAGGCAAGCCAATGACTAATGAGATGCGCCTGAAGTTCGTTAGTCCCTCTGAACCTCTGTTTCTTTATCCATAAGATGGGGGTAACCGTGCAATCCTACCTAGAGTACAGAGTTATGGTGAAAGAGGAAGAGGCGACAGTGCCTGTAAACCGCTTACAGCCGTGCCTGGCACCCAGTAAGTGTTCAAACAATCGTAGATGACTTTTATCATTGCTGTAGTGGCTGCTCCCCTCCCCCTCCGGCCGCCGCTTCCTCCCCCGCAGTGCCAGCCAGTGACGTGGGTGCTGCCGCTCGCACAGTCTGAGTTTAATTGGAAACTAAGAGATGGAAAGGGGGGTTTGAGGCCCCTCCCTCGAATCTGAACGGACCCCCAGGGAAGGGGCGACTCTCTCTCTCCAGCGACACCTCCCGCCAGCCGTGGATACTGCTCCCGGACGGGGCAGGGAGGTCGGGCTGCGGAAGCTACCTCGGGGTTGTGGGCAGAAAAGGGCCAGGGAGATGTGAATGTGTCGGAGGGAAGACAGGCAGGGGACACACGACGTTTTCTGAGCCGGGTGCCAACTCACCAGGAACCATTGGCCACGCCCATCATGGCCGTGGGCCGCTCCCCACCTGGCTGTCCCAGCCTCCGCGCACCCAGGTCTCCGCGGCCCGTGCGCTCCGGTGCGCTTGGCTGGGTGCCGGCAGAGCGCGCGCGCGCGAGGGCCAGCGACCGGAGGGGGGACCCGGCGGGAGGCGGGGTTGCTGGGAGGGCCCTGGGCCGCCCCCTTCCGCCCTCTGCACGCCCTGCCCGCCCACCAGGAGCTCCAGACTCGAGGCAAAACCCGGCGGTGCTCCCAGAGCGCTCTGCGTGCTCCACGCGGTGCTTCTACCTGTGGAGCCCGGGGGGTTGGGGGCGCCCCTTCCCGGACACCTATCCCAGCTTCTCCTTCGAAAACCTCCCGCCCAGCCACCCGCATCTCGGATAGGCGGCGCTGGGACCCCAGGACGCGGCGCCAGGCTCGCAGCTGGTGACATGTAGACTCCCTCCTCTTTCCCCCGCGGCGGTCCAGCCTCGGAACCTGGGCGCCCTCCTGCCCGGAAAGTTTGGGGTTGGGTGCCATGGCCAAAAGCAGCTCCCTGAATATCCGCGTGGTGGAGGGCCGGGCGCTGCCTGCCAAGGACGTGTGAGTACGCCTGGCGCAAGTAGGGAGTGAGGGGTGCACGCGGCGTGGGATGGGGCGGGGTCGCCCATTCCTCGTGCTAGGGAGGGGCAGCGGAGTGGGTGGGGGGTTCTTGTCTAAGACCCTAAGACCCGGATTGGGACAGATTCGCTTTCATCGGGTGAGAGGCCCTATACCCATTGCTGTCCTGGTGGGAGGGGGCACCCGGACTTTGCAGATGCCCCCCCCCACTCCTGCCTCCCCCACTCCCGGAAGAGGGCATGACTTTGTTCTTGGAATGTTCTAAAGGGGGTCTCCATAGCTTCTGCCTAGCAATTGGAGGGCCAGATTCTGTTGGAGCAGGGAAGGGGCACGGGAAGGGGGGGTCTTTCCTTTAGTGCAGGTAGGTGTTGGAGGCGGGGCTTCTCCAGGCTTGGGTGGACTCTTAACAACAGAACCCTGGGGAGGAGCCCCCAAAGGCAGGGGATCCGGGTGGCCCCAGCATTCCTCTGGGTGCATCTGGGATTTCGGTTTGCAGAGTGTCACCAGATGGCCAGCGGTCCAGCCTTGGGGGAGACTAGGTCCCCTTGACCCAGAGCGCTGAGCTCTCCAGCCAGCGGCGCCCAGCCCAGCATGGGCCTCCCTTGGGTGCCGAGTGGCTTCAAAGCCAACTGCAACTCTGCAGCCCCCTCCGCGGCCAGGTGTGATGGGTCTGGGGAGCCCTTGGGCCCCCGCTCAGTCCCAGACCTTGGCTTCGCTGCCCCTAGCTGAGTCAGCAGCTGCCTAATCAGCAGGATGGTGGGAGGGGTCGCCCTCCTGCTTGGCCTAGAGCCCAGAAGGGGTTCTGAGGGTGTCAGCACCTGAGATAAGTATGGGGTCCTTGGCAGGACATCGGCCATTTGACCTTGAACCTGGTTCTCTCTGGGTCTCAGCCTCCCATCTGTGCAGAGGGAGCTCTGGACAGGGTCTCCAGGCCACGCGCAGCTGTGTGGGTGGAGAGCCTACGAGGAGAGGCTTTCCCCGCCGGCCAAGGCAGGCAGGAGCCTGGATTCTGAGCTGCTGTGCAAGTGGAGGCTGGGGCTCAGCTCTGTGCTAACTCCCCCAGCTCTGGGGCCCCAGCAAGGAATATCCTTGCCTTCCATTTCTCGACCTCCCCCCTCCCCAGCGCTACAGCTGTGTCAGGGGGGTGCGGGTGGGGAGCTGCTGAGCGCTCCCTCCGTCCTCCTCAAAGAAACACACCCCTGAGACTGAGGCAGAGAGCTTGCCGTGCGCACACAGCATCAGGACAAGCCCCCTGCCTCCCTCTTTCTGAGACGTCTGTCCTCTCGCAGTCCACGAGAATGGGAGACTCTGGAACCCTGGGCACACGCCCTGGGGCCAGGAGGGGGGGCCTGGTGGCTGATGGAGGGCCGAGGAGGGGGCCCTTTCGGAAACCTGGTTTCCATCTCACTGCGCTCTGCTCCTCCCCCCCCCGCCCCCCCCCCAGTCCTGGTGAGGGCTGCGAGGGAGCTCCTTCTGCCTCTCCTGGGGAGGGAGTTGAGTCATACCTGGTTCCTTAGCCGTCCCTCCTCCTTCATGTTCCCGGGCCAAGGTGAGCTCTGGCGTGGGCCACTCTCCACAGCAAAGGTAGGGAGTCATGCAGCCCCCCTGCCTCAGTGTCCCCGGCTGCTGGCTCCCTCTATCAGAGGGACTCTCCTCCAAGCATGCTGGGATCTCCCCCCGTGGGGACCCTTGGATAGGGCGTGTTCTCTTTCCCCTCTGCTAGGGGAAAGGGCCCGGATTCCTCCTGGAGCGCCACCAGATTTCAGGGGAAATGGGCCTGGCGTGAGAGGCGGACTCAGCGGCTCATTTGAGGGTTACTGCTCTCATTCATGCTGACAGCTGTGAGCCACCGAGGGCTGACTGGGGGCCCGGGCCGTGCTTAACACTTCTCACCGTCCTATTCGCATTTCCGTTTTACAAAAGGGGAAACTGAGGCCCAGCGCCACACAGTCATCACTTGCCTAACATCACACAGCTGGGATGTGGGGACGGACGGCTCGATGCACAAACCAAACTGGGCAGGCAGCGGCCTTGGGGCCCGAGTTCCCACACGTGAGGTGGGGCAGGGGCCGTGGGAGAGGCCAAGGGTCTGGAGAGATCAGGGATCCGGAGGGGGCGGCCCCCCCCTCGCCAGGGCTGCCGCCACCTGATGGGAGCCCGATAAGGCCCTTGTGCGTCAGAGCCCCGCAGCTGACGTGCGTGCGAGCTTGGCTCCCGGGAGGGGCCGGGTGTCAGGCAGGGTCACCAGGAGGGGCTGTGCCTTCCAGCCCTTTGCTGGTGGGACCCCAGCCCACCCCTGCAGCTGGGGAAACGGAAGAAAGGGGAACCTGCCTTAAAGGAGTGCGGGGACAGAGAACCCAGAGAGAGAAAGGAGATATGGGGGGGGGGGTGTTATCCAGCTGGGGACATCCAGGGGGCAGAGCCAGGTGGGGAAACTGAGGCTCCTGGGGTTGCTCAGCCAAAGGGGAAACTGAGACCTGGGGCGCTACACAGAAGGGGGATGGAGGTAAGAACCTGGAGAGGAACTCGGAGATCCAGGCCACTGCCCAGCCGGAGGTGCGCAGGGGCAGGCACTCCCCAGGGAAGTTAAAGCACAGGAGCACCCGCCAAAAGCACCCAAGGGAGGGACTCCAGAGAGGACACTGAGGCACAGGGAGGGCTCAGCCAGCAGACAAGCCTCGGGTTGGAACCCCTCCCGGCACCCATGCTCCCATTCCTTGGGATCCCTGAGGCACTCGTGGGTCAGCGACAGGCTGAGCTGGGAAGGGTGGCAGAGAGAGAGGGGGCGGGGCTGGGGTGTGGCGGGAAGGGTCATTCGGGGAAAGGGATGCTGGGTGAGGGTGCTGGAGGCGGCCTCGGGGCAGGGGATGTGCACTGAGCCCTGCAGACCTGGGTTTGGGTGCTGGCCGCCAGGTGGGGGTGGGGGGCACAGGTCCCCCCCAGGGAGCTCACCGTTCAGAAGTTGCGGGGAGCCGGAGACAGACACTGAACACAGACAGAAGCAAGAGAACAGGGTGATTGCGGGCGCTCAGAGGCATCGGAGGTCGATTGCACGACCCACGGTGACGGTCAGGGAGGCGACGGTGAGATCTGAACATAGGATGAAGCCGGCCGTGACAAGATAGGGGACAGCGCGTCTTAGGCAGCTGGCACAGCCAGTGCAAAGGCCCTGAGGCTGGACTGAGCTGGGTGGGGGACAGAGGAGGCCTGTGCGGTGGGACAAGGGGAGGAGCGGGGCCCGGCCGGCAACTCTTATTGTGAAGTGGGGATGGCGCTGGCTTTGCTGGCCGCTGGCTCGTGCCTGCCCGAGGGGTCGGGCACGTCTGTCCTGCTGGGTGGGTTTCGAGGTCTGGGCGCCCCGGTCTGTGCCTGCAGTGAGAGTCCGCTGAGGTCCTTCCCTGCTGCGGGCTGGGCAGTGCGTGGCCCCTGCCCAGGGAAACGCCATTGCAGTGGAAATCTGGAGAGGGGGATGCTTACCCCAGAGGGTGGCGTCAAGGCACCTGCCAGGGGAGTTCTGGGGAGCCCTGAGGCCTCCCGCCGCACGCACGCACCGCACGTTGTCTGCTTTGGCTCCTGCAGCTGCCTTGGGGGCGTGTGTTAACCCGTTATGCCTGACTCACAGAGCCCGGGCTCCCCAGCCGGCACGCACCCTTGACCTCTGCTTTGGGCTTCCCGGGACCGAAAGTCTGAACTTCTCGCTTTGGGCCTCAATACCCTGTGTTTGTGGGGGGACACCCAGGAAGCCCATGCGCCGTGGGTAGGGTGGCACTGGTTGGGCTGTGCTGCCCTGACACCTCCTGCCAGTCCCCTGAGGTCCTGCCCCGTAGCTGGATCTGCTGTGGCACCCTGTGCAAGCCTCCCCACTCAGGGCCTCCGGAGCACCTCTCTGTGTGATGAAGGTGGGCTGGGGCCCCCACCCCCACTGCCCTCTCAACACCCCTCCCAACCCTCCTCCTTCCGCAGGTCTGGGAGCAGCGACCCCTATTGCATAGTGAAAGTGGACGACGAGGTGGTGGCCAGGTGAGGCGTGGAGAGGCCAGGCCTGGGGCGAGGAGAGCAGGGCAGGGGAGGGCGGGGAGGCCCCTCCCAGACCTGGGGAGGCCTGGGGAGGCCCCTGCACCAGAAGTCACAGGGGAAAGAGGAGCAGGGGGAGGGCGACACTCACCCTGAGGGTGAGCTCGGGGGCCTGACTAGCGTCAGGTGCTCCGTGCCCTGGCCTCAGGGCCCGGAAGCTGGGGCTGTCAGTTCCTTTCCCTGTGGAGCCCCAGCCGGCCCACACCTTCCCCCCGGACCTGCCTGCCGGTGTCCCTGCGGGCTCCCGGGGCTGACTCAGCGGCCGCCAGCCTGCGCCTCTCAGGGTGGCCTCTCTGGGGGCGGGCGTCTCACGCTTGGCTGGGCTGGCTGGTTCCGGGCCTGCTTGCTGGGTGCTGGGGGCACGAAGGTGTGTGTGTGTGTGTGTGTGTGTGTGTGTGTGTGTGCATGCGTGTGTGCCCAGCTGGGCAGCTGGCGAGTGTTTGTGGGGGTGTTGGAGGGGTGGTGTCCGGATGTGCATGTCCTGTGGGTATGTGGGTTCACAGGGTCACTTTGTGTACCAGTGTGTGATCTGTGTGCATGTGGGGGGTGTGCACGAGGGTGTGTGTGCACACACACGGGCTGCCCCGTACACACGTGTGCAACATGGCCTGCTTATTTGGGTACACAGGCGGCAATGTGACGCCGTGTGAGGGCATGAGCGTGTTTGGTGTGAGTGAGTCTGGGCGGGGGGGGACATCGGGCTGGGTCATGCTCAGTTCCCACCCCCGCAGGCCTGAGGGGTACGGGTGGGCGGATGGCTGAGGCCTCGGTTCCTATGGAGACAGCAGGAATCAGGATGCTGCTGGCGCGGGTTCTGGTCCAGATGGCCTGGGAGCTGGGGGCAGGGAGCCCACATGGGGCAAGGTCAACCTGCAGCACCCCAGCTGACCCCTCTGTCCTTCTCTCTGGGCTCACGCTGCCCCCTTACCCAGAAACCCGCAGGCTGATTGTCTGCGTCACCGCAGGCCGCTGTCTCCGCCCCCTTGAGGCTCTGAGGGGCACCCCACCTCGGGGGCTGGGAGCCTGAGGGACTTCCAGTGGGGAAAGGGCCAGCACAGGGGGAAGAGGGTGTTTGGGAAGGAGGGTCCATCTGATGGGGCGCCCCGGGCTGGGGTCAAGGGCAGAGTGTGCGTGCATGTGTGTGCACATGTGTGTGCACACGCTCACACTCTTAGTTGGGGAAGAGGGTATGAAAGGGAGGAGGATGGGAGTGGCAAGTGTGCAACCAAATCTTGCAGCCACACACCTGGGTGTGTCTTGGCGGAGCAAGTCGGGTGTCTGTTCCTTGTTGGGTAAAGGGAAGTGCGTCTGCAGGGGTGCCAGCGTGAAGGTGCTCTGTGCGTGCGTCTGTTTCTGGGCCTGGCTGGGTCCCTACTCCTCCGGAGGTTCCCCCCTGTGTACTGAGGGCTCGGGCTCCTGCCGACTGAGTGGTCTTCTAGCCCCTCACACTCCTGCCTGTCCCAGCCAGCACCTTCCTGCGCCTCAGAATCACCGAGCTCCTCCTTGCTCCAGGGCCTTTGCACATGCTGTTCCAGCCATTTGGAATGCTTGTCCTCGTCCTTCCCCCCCACTCTGCCCAACGAGCTCTCGCAGGGAGCCTTCCTTGACCCTTCTATCCCCACGCCCAGACCCACCAGGCACCGCCGAGCTAACCACAGCACGGGACTGTCCTCACTGTGTCGCAAGAGCTCAGGAGTGAGCGCTTGCCTGCGGAGGCGGGGCCCTGGGGGGGGCACAGGCCTTGGTCTCTCTCCCTCTGGTCCCCCGAAACCCGTAAGGCTGGGCCCCCAGTCAGAGTGTTTACGGCGTGAATGAACAGATGGCTGGATGGCATTGTGCGTGTTGTTAGTTCCCGTGTGTCTGCGTGGTTCTGCGTGTGTACTGGCCGTGTACAACTGTAGTATGTGAGTGTGCGTCTCTGGGTCTCTGTGTGCGTCGGAGCAGTTTTCGTCTGTGTGTTTGTGTGGATGTGTGTTTTCTCCGTGTGTGCCTGGATGTGTGGATATGTCGAAACACATGGATGTGTATTTCTAGAAATTTCTGAGCCTGCAGATTGTGTGTCTGTGTAGGTGTGAATGTGTCTCCTGGTGTCTCTGGCTTCCGTGGCAAATCTGTGAGCGTCTCCGTGTCAGTGAGTATCCCCGAGAGAATGTGCGTGTGCGTCCGGCTGCCAGGCGTCTGCCGCCGCCTGTGTGGCCCGAGGCCCCCCCAGCCCCCTGTGGCCCCTTTTGCAGGACAGCAACTGTCTGGAGGAGCCTGAGCCCCTTCTGGGGGGAGGAGTACACGGTGCACCTGCCCCTGGATTTCCACCACCTGGCCTTCTACGTGCTGGACGAGGATACGGTGGGGTGTGTGCACTGGGGACCCACGCTGGGCATCTGAGGGGAGCTGGTCACCCCAAGGGAAACACCCACCCACCTACCCAGCCCCTGATGCCTGCCCCTGCTACTCCCTGGGCGGGGTGGGTGGGCTCTGGCTTGGACCCTCACCTGCCCGCCTTCCCACAGACACGACGACATCATCGGCAAGATCTCGCTGAGCAGGGAGGCAATTGCCGTGGACCCCCGAGGTGGGTGAGGGGCACCGGGCCTCCCTCCACCAGGCAGGAGGAGGAGGAGGGGTGGCTATGCCCTGGGGCACAGCCAGGGCCTTTGGAAGCACAGAGCCCTCCCTCAGTGAAAAGCTTTTTCAGCTTTTGTTTTTGAACAGGACAGAAATGTGGGGGCGGAGGGATGTGGAAGACCGCTAGTACGAAAGTGGATGAGGAGAAGCGGGCAGAACGCTTCCTGGAGGAAGGGGCGTGAGTTGGTCCTTACAGGTTCTTTGGCAAAGACACCCAGGCTCATCTCCGTGGGTTCTCTGGGGTCAGGTGTGGGCCGGGCCAGATGGAGTGTCTGGTGGAGGGCGATCGGAGGGAGGCGCCAGACCAGGGTCTGGACTTTTTTTCCGGAGGCACTGGGGAGCCATGGATGGTCTTTGAGCAAGGCAGTGAAGAGGTTGGAGCCGCGTTACAGGGGGAAGGGCCGACAGGAGAGAGTAGATACATTTTCGGAAGATCTCTGTGTTGCTTTGCGGATGCTGGACCGCGGTGGGACAGGAAGAGCCCTGGGACACCAGCCTGGAGTCTGTGCAAGCACCGAGTGAGGGAAGCTGCCGGCATCCCGGACCTGGGGGTAGGCGTGGAGCTAGAGGGAGGTGAGGTCGGACCTTCACTGCCAGCAGCACGGGCCTCTACACCTTCAGGAGGGCCCTCCTGCTGTAGAGCAGCGAGACCCTGAATCAGATGAGGTCCCTAATACACTGTCGGACCTGCTGAAAGAAGAAAAACCCCTCAGCATTCTCCCCCCGCCCCCCAAGTGTGGGCACAACCCAACCGGGAGTGGCGAGCAGCAGCCAAGGAATACGGAAGGATTTCCCCAAAAGTACGTGTCGGCATCACATCTGCAGTCAACAGTCGGCATCTGGAGCTGGGGCCGCGGCGGGCGGGTGGGACGGGCTCCCAGACGCCCCCGTGAGACCGGGGGCTTAGAGGAGCCCAGAAGGAGCGGGGCCCCCCAGTTCTCCAGCGACGGGGATCCTCGGGTCAGGTTTCCCACAGGATGGGATCGAACAGACGTGAATTCACAGTCCGAGAGCAGCACACTCGCAGTGCCCGGCACACACGGGAGGGGCCGAGCCACGGTGAGCGCCTGTGCCCTCTGGGCATCGGCGGCTGGATTAACCGGAGCCGTGTGGGCCGCCACGGGCGAGTCGGCAGAGACGGCAGCCCGCAGGTGTAAACCCACGGAGACTTTAGATTCTGTAACTCTGATAACAGAACATTAAAAACATTACACATTTAGGTAAATAAAAAAAAAAAAGGTCATCGCCAGGAAGGGCCAGCAATAACCACAGTCAGTGAAAGCCGTGCATTCGAAAGAAACAAACTGGGAAAAGAAGGAAACGGAACTTTCGGAGGTGAGCAGGACAACTGTCGAAGTTCAGGACGAAGTAGGTGAGTTCAGCAGGAGGTCGCCCGGAGCAGAAGTGAGAACCGGTGGGCTGGAAGTGAGATCTGAAGAAATTATTTAGCCTGGAACCCGGAGACACAAGAAGGAAAATATGAAAGAGATGTTTGGAGACACAGAAACACCTGGGAAGGCCCCGCATGCATTTAATCGGGGTCCTGGAAGGAGAGAGTAGGAAAACGCGGGAGAAGGACTCTTAGAAATGAACACCGGGGAGGGGACATGAACAGAACGGATGGCCTAGAAGTTTCCAGAACTCAAGGAAGGACATGGTTTTCTTTTTCTTTTTCTTTTTTTTAAAAGCCATTTCAGCCTGTCGGTTAGGGTTAAAGTCATTTTTTTTTATTTAATTTATTTATTTTTAGAGAGGGAAGGGAGGGAGAAAGAGAGAGAGAGAGAGAGAAACATCAATGTGTGGTTGCTGGGGGCCGTGGCCTGCAACCCAGGCATGTGCCCTGACTGGGGATCGAACCTGTGATGCTTTGGTTCGCAGCCCGAGCTCAATCCACTGAGCTATGCCAGCCGGGGCAGGACATGGTTTTCTGAGCAGTGGAAGCACGGCCCGTACTAAGCAGGATAAGAAACACCTCTACCTAGACACATTGGGGTGAAACTTCAGAGCGTCAAAGGCATAGTCCTTGAAATACGACGGGAAAAATAGAGTGTTTACCCAAGAACAAATATTAGGCTGACAGGACGTCCCAGGAACTACAATGGAAGCTGGAAGTCGGTGGAACAGTTTCTTCAAAGAGTTGAGAGAAGAGAGAGAGAGAGGTTGAGACTGACATTGAAGTTGACCTGACTGCTGCAGGCAGGGAGAGGTGCCCAGAGGGAGACTCGGAGATAGCAATGCCCAAGGTCTTTCTGAGGGAAAGTACCTTGGGACTCCATGGTTAAGGGCGTGGGTCCTAGGACTATACTGTCTGCGTTCAAACCTTAGCTCGGCTATGGCCCGGCTGTGGGATTATGGGCCCAGCTCCTTCCTCGCTGGGCCTCCTCTTCCTCACCTGGAAGCGGGGGTAATCGCAGCACCTACCTCAGGAGGCTCACATGAAAAGTCCATCCTTCAGTGCATTTCTGATGCCTAGTACATGGTAGGTACCTAATAAAAGTTCGTGCCTGTGCCCTCCAGGAATTGACAGCTGGATTAACCTGAGCCGCGTGGACCCGGATGCGGAGGTGCAGGGTGAGGTCCACCTGGCCGTGCAGATGCAGGAGGACGCACAGGGCCGCTGCCTTCGCTGCCATGTGCTCAAGGCCAGGTATGGTCATGGTGGGGGGTGGCAGCGGGGTGGGGAGTCTGAGAAGGAACAGGAATCCTCTGGCTGCCCCCAGCTGCTGCCTTAGCCTGTGGGGCCTCCTTGCTCCTGGGGCACTTCTGGGCTCGCAACAAGGATCCCATGGAGGCAAACAGGTCAAGCTCACTGGATTGCAACTTCCTGGGGTTGAAGCACAAGCCAAATCCTTGTTGCGTCCCTAGTGACCGGCAACCAAAGGCTGTACACTCAGGATGGCCAGATGGATGAGTGTGGAGGTGTACTAATCAAATTGTGAGCAAGTGGTGATACCCAATTCATACTGATTGTCTCATATGAATGGCATGGAGCTTCAGGCGTGGCTGGATCCAGCTGCTCAAATGGTAACATTGGGAACCTGTAGACACAGATTCCTCAGCTGTCTTTTGTTTTAGCTCCATTCTAAGTCTCTCCCCAGGTCATGGCGAATAGCTCCAGCAGCCTCAGCTGCCATCCCAGCAGCTCGGCAGCTTGAGCTGAAAAAGAAGTTCTCTCTCTTACCATTTGCAATGAATGCTTTGGGAATAATTCTTACTGGCTTAGTCTGGGGCACATGCCTGTCTCTGAATCAATCACACTGGCTCTGGTTTGTCAGGTGTGAGTCACAAGCCCATCCCTAGACTGGAGGGAGGGATCAGCCCACCTAAGTCATGTGAGCCGGGCGTGAGGGTGGGCAGGTCCTGTCCCAGAGAAACATCAGAAGGAGCATGGGTGCGGGACCAGCAAACCCCACAAATGACCCTCCAGGGGCACTGGCGTGTGGGGTACCCATTCTTTCCTCCCACCTATTTATCACTCTGCATTCCCCCCCCCTCGGATCCCCCCATCATTCTGGTCCCTTCACCACTTTCCCCTTTCCCCCTCTTATCTCCCAAGTTGTCTTTCTGTTTTTTTCTTCACACCTCACTCCCCCAACCTTCACTTTTAGGCCAATTCTCGCCCAGGTTGGGGAGGATCTCTATTTCTGGCTTGCTGTGTGACTTTAAAGTCCTTTCTTTCCCTCTCTGTGCCTCTCCTACCACCTCCAGATTCCTGCACCCAACTGGGCATCCTTGGAGTCTGGGTGAAGGAGTCTGGGGCGGAGGGCAGGGGATAGGAGAAAGGACTCACTCCGCATGGGGCAGGGGCTCCTCATCTGCATCTTGCCCAGGGCCTCCTCCCCAGCCACAAGGCTGGGAAGGATCCTTGCAACAGGAAAGGGACCGATTGCTGTTGCTTAGCAACTGGGCCGGCTCCTAGGAAACCAAAGAAGGCTTTGGATGCTGAACAGGGGTGGGAGAGGAGCAGAAGGAAGAAGCAAGCAGCCCCTGGGGGGTGGTGTCCCTGGATTTGGGGGGGCCTCAGGAAAGAGGGCTGGGGTGAGACTTTCGGGCTGTCATGACAACCAGAGGCAGGGGGCTCTGTCTCATGGCTTTTCTTGGGTCCTAGGCAGGGTGTGAGCCTGAGAGTTTGTTGAATGAATGACTGAGCTGAGCCCTCACCTCCTGCCAGCGGCTATGCTAAGCCCTTTCCACACATTATCTCATTTCACCTTGGCCCTATGAGGCTGGTCTGTCACTACTCCCATTTCCCAGATGAGGCAGCTGAAGCTCCGGGAGGGGAAGTGATTTTCCCAGTGTCACCCAGCCAACGCATGGCAGAGCCAGGGCAGGGCTCAGAGCCGGGCTTTGAACCCTGGCATCTGGTCTCCCGTCCAGGGGCTCCAAAGAAACGGAGGCCCGCCATTCCCCCACCCACTACACCTTCGCCTGCTGGGCTTCATGATGTGGGACTTGGTCTTTCTGTTCCTCAGTTTCCTCATCGGGGACATTACTAGTGCCTCCCTACAGGGTCGCCTTCATCAACAGGAAGAAAGTGGGGCTGGACCAGCATGGGGAGGGGTGCCCTTCGCTGGGTCCCTGCCACAGGGCAGGTCATTGCCTTGGAAACCAGTGGCATTTGCATGGCCTGCCCCGAGCCCCCTTTCCCAGGTCCAGCGTGGGTCTTTGTCCCTGTGGGTGCCGTGTCCCCCACTCCTGTCCTCATCTGCCCCCAGGGACCTGGCCCCCCGAGACCTCTCCGGTACCTCTGACCCATTTGCACGCGTATTTTGGGGCAGCCAGACCTTGGAGACATCGGTGAGTGGTGCAGGGCAGCTGGGACAGAGCGGGGCACCTGGAGGGGGCCGTAGTCAGCTCTCTCTCTCATGTACCCCCCCCTCGGCACCCAGATCATCAAGAAGACTCGCTTCCCACACTGGGACGAGGTGCTGGAGCTGCGGGAGACTCCGGGCGCCCCTTCCCCGCTGCGGGTGGAGCTCTGGGACTGGGACATGGTGGGCAAGGACGACTTCCTGGGCATGGTGAGCGCCCCTCCAGCACTCTCTGTGGCTCCGCGCGGCCTCCAGGGGGGATGGAAGGGGAGCAGGGCGGGGTGTCCCCGGGCATGGAAGAGTGGGTGCGAAGGCTGCCTCATCAGGTCTGGGTAATGGACCTCCAAAGGTGCAGGGAGCTGCCCACGTTCACGGCCGGGGCCCGGACTCCAGCTCTGAGCTGAGAGTGCCCAGGGACACCGTGTGCTGGCCCTGCGCTAAGGGCTTCTTCGGCCCAACCTTGTTCACCCCCGTGGCCACCCTCCTCATCGGCTTGGGCTGTTGTCCACATTTTACAGATGGGGAAACTGAGGCTCAGAGAGGCAAAGTGCCTTTCTCAAGGTCATACTATGACTAAGAAATGGCAGAGCCAGGATTTGAGTGCAGGTCTCTCCGACTCCAGAACCTAAGTCCTTAACTCCTATTCCTGGAAGCACTGGGGGCAAGGTCTTCCCCTGAACCTCCGTTGCCCCCTCTCCACAGCTGGTGGGATCGGTCCTGCCTCTCCACAGTAGTGGAGGTATCGGGGTGACCCTTTTTTTTTTTTAAGATTTTATTTATTTTTAGGCAGAGGGGAAGGGAAGGAGAAAGAGAGGAAGAGAATCATCAGTGTGTGGTTGCCTCTTGTGCACCCCCTATTGGAGACTTGGTCTGCAATCCAGGCATGTGCCCTGACTGGGAATCAAACCGGTGACCCTTTGGTTTGCAGGCCGGCACTCAGTCCACTGCGCCATACCAGCCAGGGCCAGGGGTGGCCGTTTTTAAAAGGAGGCAATTAGAGCAAGTGAGAGGGAGGCTTGGTCATGCAACGCTGGCTGGGCCTCAAATGGTTAAAGATAGAGTTATCGAGTGGTAGTGGAAAAAAATACAATAAAGCGGAAAAAAAAAAGAAGAAGAGAAAAAGAGTTCCCATGTGACCCGGCAATTCTCCTCCTAAATCGGTACCGAGAAGTGAAAACACACCTGTCCACACAAACACGGGTACATGAGTGTTCCTAGGGGCGCTGTTTGTAACTAAGAGCCCAAGTGGAAGGAACCCAAATACCTATCAACAGACGAGCGAATGAACACAGGTGAGACGGCCACCCAGTGGAATGTCACTCGGCCGTGAAAAGGAACAAAGTCCTGATACCCACCACAACCGGGGTGTCAACACGATGCTGAGTGACAGGAGTCTGCCCCCCCCCCAAACCCCACACACATTACGTGATTTCATTGATAGGAGAGGTCGCCGGGGGTTGGGGGGCGGGGGGAGTGGCTGCTAACCGGTACAGGTTCTGGGCGGGGCTCGTAGGAATCGTTCTGAAGTTGGGAGTGATGTTCGCACAAACCTGAGGCTCCTGAATGCCATTGGATGATACACTTCAACTGGGCGAATTGCGTGGGGCGCTAATGAAGTCTCAGCACAGTTATTCTATTTTTTTAAAGATTTTGTTTATTTATTTTTAGAGAGGGAAGGGAAGGAGAAAGAGAGAGAGAGAGAGAGAGAAACATCAATGTGTGGTTGCTGGGGGCCGTGGCCTGCAACCCAGGCATGTGCCCTGACTGGGAATCGAACCTGTGACACTTTGGTTTGCAGCCCGAGCTCAATCCACTGAGCTACGCCAGCCAGGGCTTCAGCACAGTTATTTTAAAAGGCGGGGTGGAGCTTGGGGGCCTTCTGGGCTGTCTGGAGACCTTTCGACAGGTGCAATTGCATCCCTGCACAGAGCTGAAAGGACACACAGTCCCACGTGCTGTCCCCAGGAGCTCTGTGACCTTTGGCAAATCACTCCGTGTCTCTGAGCCTCGGTTTCTCCTAATTAGCGTCCCTGGCGGCCCTCAGGGCCCTGGCAGGACTCATCGTGTGGGACTGGGGGAGGGAGCGGCACCACTGTTTGTGGATGGGACACGGTGGGGGAGGAAGGGGTGGGTGGGCAGCCTGCACTCGTCTTCCGGGGCTGGGTGGGGTGGGGCAGGGCCTGGCTGAGGGTCTGCGTGCCCCCCGCCGCCCGCAGGTGGAGTTCCCCCCGAAGGTCCTGCAGCAGAACCCACCCAATGGCTGGTTCCGTCTCCTGCCCTTTCCCGGAGCTGAGGAGGGTTCTGGGTAAATGCGGGGCTGAGGGAGGAGGCCAGGCTGGAACCGTGCTGGGTGCCATCTTCAGCGGTGCCCACGTCAGCCCCCAAGCTGTCCCCCTGTCACTTCGTTCCTTCGGTTAACAGATGCGTGCGGACGCCTCACAGTGTGTGTTTACACAGGTCCAAACGCATTCCCCTGACACCCATCCACCTGTGCGCGTGGCTGTTCACACTTGTTGATGTGTGATCAGAACCCTGGGTCCTTCCACGCCTGTCCACACCTGTCCACACTGTCCCTGTCCTGTTCCTTTCTTTGCACTGGCCACATTGTTGACACTGTCCGCACCTGTGCATTCCTGTTTATACCTGTCCGTACCTGTTCACACCTGCCCGTACCTGTCCACACTCACCTTGTTTTGCAAACATCCATGCTCCCTTCCTGTGTTCACGCCCTCCCATCTTGGCCCTCCGTGCCTGCCCGTACATGCTTCCATGCGTACGTACCTGTGGTCTGACCCTGGTCAGGGGGAGCCTGGGCGCTCTGCGGCTGAAGGTGCGGCTCGTCGAGGACCGCGTCCTGCCCTCTCGGTGCTACCAGCCACTCCTGCAGCTGCTCATGGAGTCCGCCCTGGGGCCGGCAGAGGTGGGTGGTCGGACGGGCGCTGGCACTGGGGGTGGGGGAGGGTCTGGGTGCTGGCCTCCCCCTGCTCCGGGGACACCTGTCTGGGCTCTTCTGCGGTGGAGTCCCGGAGTCCCGGGCCACCTCTCCTGCCCTCTGTCCTTGTCCAGGAGGACTTTTCTAGCCCCCTGGCTGTGCTGGAGGAGCTGACCCTGGGGGACTGCCGCCAGGACCTCGCCACCAAGCTGGTGAAGCTCTATTTTGGCCAGGGGCTGGCTGGGCCTTTTCTGGACTATCTCACCCGGCGTGAGCTGGCGCGGACCAGTGAGTTGCCCCCATGAACCCCAGAGGTCACTCCCCAGGGATGAGTCTGCAGGAGGCCTCTGAGGGAGATGGGGGGTGCTCAGGCAGAGGACAGGGGCTCCTGTGTGTGTGTGTGTGTGTGTGTGTGTGTGCGGAGGGTGCCCCATGCTGTGCATCCCAGCCAGCTGCTTTTTGTCACTCTTGAGCTGTGTGACCTTAGGCAGATTGCTTAACCACCCTGGGCTGCTGTCCTGTGAACAGAGCTGATGTTGCAGGTCTCCTCGACTCCTGGGGCTGGAGGAAGCCTGACCTCCCCCTCGGGCGGGTGTGGGGTGGGCTGGGTCAGCCCCCCATGTCCCAGCCAATACTTCCTTCTGCCCTCCCAGCCGACCCCAACACCCTCTTTCGCTCCAACTCCCTGGCATCCAAGTCAATGGAGCAGTTCATGAAGGTGAGTAGGCAAAGGCCTGGGGGGACCCGGCAGCGGCTTCCTTCGGGGGAACCCCTTCCCGGTGTTCACGGGGACCTCAGAGTTCGGCTGGCTTCCGGTGGCCATGGGTAGCCGAGCTGGGGTGCTGAGGGTGGGTGCCTGCCTTTCCCCCCCCCCGAGTGGCGCCTCGGGTAAGCCTACCTCACCAGCCCTTGGCCGCACCCCGGCCTCGCCCTCAGCCCCCCCCCGTGTGGTGCCCTCTGCCCCCAGCTCGTGGGCATGCCCTATCTGCACGAGGTCCTGAAGCCGGTGATTAGCCGAGTCTTCGAAGAGAAGAAGTACATCGAGCTGGACCCATGCAAGATGGACCTGGGCCGCACCAAGTAAGCAGAGCCGGGTGGTGAACTCTGACCCCCAGACACCCTCTCGTCCCCCGGAGCCTTGTCAGGTTGGGTCTGTGCCCCCTGCCGCCCTTGCAGGAGCCCTGCTTTCCACTTCCTGGCCTCACCTGTGAGCACCTCAGTCCCTGGGCTGCTTAGTTTAGTGGTTCCGGGCAGGACAGGGAAATCTGAGCTCTGGGTTCAAATCCCAGCCATGCCACAATTGGCGTGCAAGTCGCTTTACCCCCCCTAGGGGGTGAAAATGAACTGCGGTGCACACGCACAGCCCAGCGCTAACTAATGCTTCATGAGTACCGGGTATTGCTGGGATGGTGGTGGGGGCTTCGGGCTGCGCGTGGGCCTGCGTGCACAGGTGGGGCCTGCGGCCCTTGGTGAGAGTGGGGGAAGCAGGGCCGTGGCTGGGAGGTCATCCCACACCTGCGCCAGCTCCTCTCTCCAGGACCCCTCTCCACTCCAGCCAGGGCGGGCGGGCTTGTTCCTGCCAGGCCCCGAGAGCTGGCTGCTGGGCAACCCATCGGGGACTCTGTGGGGCCAGCAGGGGGGTCTTACCCTTACTTTGGCAAGTGCTGCCCACCCCTTCCAACCACCCCAAAGGCAGGCATTGGGGCCCCTTTAGCAGACGAAGAAACAGCCTCAGACAGAGGAGGTCACCTGCCTAAGGTGGCACAGCTGGGTGGCACACCTGGCAAGCACGGAGCACAGGGGCATGCATGCAAGCACCGGGGCAGTGCAGGGTGGTAGCTAGACCTGTGTGGGAGTCCTGAATTCTCATCTGGGCTCTGCCCGCTCTTTGCAAGGTGACCTCTCTGAGCCTCTCCTGTTACATGGGAACCATCGGGGTACTTAGGCCATCAGGCGGCCATGAGAATCACATGCTACAATGCCAGAGACATCAGTCCAGGGCTCAGCTCCCGGGGGCCCAGGACACAGCGGGGCCCAGACCCACCAGCCCTGTCTGATGGGGGGCAAGACAGACCCCTCACCTGGATGGAAGTAGAAAGGAAGGAACAAGATACATGCAGATGGAAATGTGCTACTCCATCATCCACTCAATAGAACAATTGTCGAGCACCTACTGTGTGCTGGACCCTGAGGTCACAGCAGAGGATAAAGGGACACAGATCCCTCTCCTAGGGGGAGACAGAGCATAACCCAAAGAAGCAGGCTCTTGCAGGGGATCAGTGGGGTGCAGGAAAATAAAGCTGGGGAGGCTCGGGGAAGTGGCGGGAGCAGGTGCTTGCGACATCCCATAGCGTGGTCACAGGGACGGCCTCGCGGAGAAGGGGACATTTAAGCAAACACTTGAAGGAGGTGAGGGAGAAAGGCACGTGCAGAAGAGTGTTCCAGGCCGGAGGAACGGCAAGTGCAAAGGCCCTGGGGTGGAGGCACGTGGCTGGGGTGTCTAAGCTGAAAATGCATTTTGCACCAGGGTCTGTGACGATGTGTGATGAGGGAGGGATGGCCTCTGAGGAGGTGACATTTAAGCTGCATGTGGGGGTAGGAATGCCTCAGGTAGAGAGAATAGCACCTACAAAGGCTCCCAGACGAGAATGAGCTTCGTGTGTTTAAGCAGAAGCAAGGAGTCGGTGGGATAGGCAGGAGGTGGGATGGGAAGGCGGGTGCTGTCTGAGCCTGGGGGGCCCCGGTGTGCAGGGTTCCGAGCAGGCTGGGGCCGGGGTCTGAGGCAGAGCCGCTCTGCTTGCTCCCCAGGAGGCTCTCCTTCAAGGGCACATCCTCGGAGGAGCACGTGCGGGAGGCCAGCCTGGGGCTGCTGACCGGCTACCTGGGGCCCATCGTGGATGCCATCGTGGGCTCCGTGGGGCGCTGCCCGCCGGCCATGCGCCGGGCCTTCAAGCAGCTGCACCGGCGTGTGGAAGAGCGCTTCCCGCGGGCGGAGCACAAGGTGGGCCGGGCGCTCCCATTGGGCAGACGGGGAGACTGAGGCTGGGGAGGGCAGGAGCGTGTTCAAGGTCACGTGGCGAGTCAGGGCAGAGGTAGGATCGAAACTAGGCTGCCATCCTAAAGCACTCTGTGTCCTGGCTGAAGTGGGTACATTTCGATAGGGCCTGGGACCCCCCAGGGGTGGTAATAATAATAATAATAATAATAATAATAATAATGGCAGCAACACTATATGCAGCATGGATCAGACCTTGTCTTGAGTATGTATTACCTTACCTAGTCCTCACATCCACGCTGTATTATTCCATTCTATAGAGGAGGAAACTGAGGCCCAGAGATGTGAAATTATACAGCTAGAAAGGGGTAATGATGGGACAGGCACCCAGCCAGTCAGGCCGGCACCACGATCTGTGCTCATAACCACCAAATAATAGTGTGGCCCACGGCGCGTGCCCCCACAGTGCCAGCTGTGTGTGCCCCCGGGCCCACATGAGAGACAGAGAGGTGTTCACCCCAAATTAAGTCTAAGTATGAATCCTCCATGAGCTAGTGCTTCCCCAACAGTGATACAAAAGTTGAAAACTCGGGTGCTGCAGAGTTCAGGCAGGTGAGGTAAATGTTCAGAGCCGTCCAGGTGTGGGGCAGTAGGGAGTGGTAGGGACTGCGGCAAACTGGCACTCTCACAGCTTTCCCAAGGGGACAGCTGCAGGCAATTGTTGCCATGTAAAATTGCCAGCTCTTCAGAGTTTTTGTTTTTTTTCTTAAAGCCAACATTCTGGATTTTATGTGAGATCCCTCATTTAAAAAATGTTGGCACTAATTCACCTAAAAAAACAACTTCAACAAAACAACAACATTTTGAGCTGACCATTACACACGTGTGGCTGGACTGGCCCGCAGGTTATCAGTTTGAGAGCCCCGGGTGTCGTGCTCAGCCCACTTCCCAGGTGGCTGTTGTCCTTGCTCACGAACGACGACGTCACAGGGAGCTAACTTACCTGGTGCTGAGGTAGCGGAAATGCAGATTCCAGTTCCCTCTGCAGAAGGGTCCGGGACTGGAGTGTTGGAGATGTGATGGCCCCACCCTTGGAGCCTGGGTTATGAGCCCTGGTTTTCTGCCATGGTGCTCCCCACTCCCTGCTTACAGATGGAGAAACCGAGGCCCAGAGATGTAAAAGTCCTTGGCCAAGGCCTCCAGACTCCCAGCTGAAATTTCTCTGCCCGCGCCCCACCCCAGCCTCCACGGAGGAGCGGCCTCCAAACTGGGACGTGGCTTGATTTATGCCCCACTTTGCTGGGCTCTCGCCCCGGCTGCTGGCAGAGGTGCTAAGTGGGACACAGCTGTGGCAGCGGAGAGGGAAGGGAAGGGGAGGCCAGCTCCCCAGGCAGCCTAGCCCTTGTGGGCGGAGCCAATATCTGAGACAGCCCAGAGTCCCCAGCTCTTAGCCCCCACGGTGGGATAGGCCTCGGGAATAGGGACTTCCTCAGTTCCATGGGGGTGGGTGGGGTCAGGAGAACCCAGGGGAGCCCCTTTCTCTGCCTTCCTGACACCTGTTCCTCCTTCTCAAGAAAGGAGGAAGTCATGGGCTGACGTCAAAGGCTAAAATTACCCTTGAACGTGGCAGGCGGGGGATGGTGACCTTGGGGGCAGTCCAGGATTCCAGATGAACGAGGCAGGGGCAGAGACCCGCCCTCTGTGCAGTTCAAGTGCCCGGCCCCTGGCAGGGCTCGCTGTCAACGCAGAGGTGGCCCAGGGAATCGGCACACACCCAGGGAGCGTACAGTCTCAGGGGTAAATACAGCTCCTCAATAAACACCGAGCACATTCTCAGGCTAAATATGGCCCCCTGAATGGGAGAGGGGAGTGGGGCATGGCTTGGGGGGAGCCACATGCACCCAGAGACACACCCTCTTCCTGAGTCCCTGCTGCTGGTACGTGCAGGTGGCCAGGCACGAGACTCCCGTGGGCGGGCACCGTACTTCCCGGTTTGTACATGGCCGGGGCTGGGGCTGGGGGTGCACGTGGGACAGGCCCTGGAGCCAGCCCAACTGGGTTCACTACTGAGCCTCAGTGTGGCGGAGAGCTGAGAGTTCAAATCCTGCCTGGGCTCCATCGTGGTTCAGCTGTGAGACCCGAGGCCATGACTTTCCCTCTCTGGGTATCAGGGGTGCCTCATCTGTGAAATGGAGATACAGTACTTCTGGGGGTGAGGGTTAAATAAACAAGTGTGTGGAGACATTCCTGGCCTGGTGCTATCCATGATAAACCATGGATCTGGGTTGGAATCCTGCCTCCTTTACGCCTCCGCTGTGTGACCTTGGGCAAGTCACTCGGCATCTCTGAGCTTCTGCCTCCTCGTCTGTGAAATGGGAATAGTGATGGTGCTTTCTTTAGAGGACTGGGACCTTAGCAATCCCTGAGGATGCTTGGCTAAATGTGACTGTGCAGTATTAGTATTATGACCCCATTTTCCAGATGGAAAGACTGAGCTCCCCAGCCCCCCCCCCCCACTCCTACAGAAGACCCCCTGGCAGACCAGGATGGCCTCCTGGTCTGTCTCCCATTTCACCTTCTCTGGCGCCCCCCCCCCTGTCTACAGTCCTCGCTGCCTCCGTTTCCCCGGCGTGGACATGGGTTTGGGGGCCCCCCTCACCTGCTGCCTTTCTCGGCAGGACGTGAAGTACCTGGCCATAAGCGGCTTTCTCTTCCTGCGCTTCTTCGCGCCCGCCATCCTCACCCCGAAGCTGTTCGACCTCCGGGACCAGCACGCAGACCCCCAGACCAGCCGCTCACTGCTGCTGCTTGCCAAGGTGCCCCCACCCAGGGTGGTCCGAGCCAGGGCGGGCAGCCCACGGCAGGAGGAGGGCGGGGAGGCTGGGCCCAGAGGAGACCCCGGGAAACCCGTCTGAAACGCCACCGTTCATGTCGGCCCCGAGTGCCAAGGCATCGCTGTGCTCTCGCACATCCTCTGTGGGAGCAAAGACCCTACCCTTCCAGGGGGCACCTGGGCTGTCCTCCACACCTCAGTGTTCATTAGGCCCTCCTTTGCAAAGTGGCCACGTTTGGAGGTTCTGATGGGCACCAGGGTACACGAGATGGAATCGGGCAGTCCTGGGGGAGGGCCCTGGGCTCAGGAGGGAGCGGAGTAGCATGGACACTGGGGTGGTATATCCGTCCACAGGAAGACACAGCTATTGCCCTAAGCAGGTACCGCCATGAGTCTTCTCCTTTCTGCCGGCACTGACTGGGGAGCCAGGGCTCTGGGTCTGGGTCCTGGGCGCACAGAGGGGCCTCTGCCCTGCGGTGACCTTGGCCCCAGCACCCTCTGCTTCTTCGATCCAGGCCGTGCAGAGCCTCGGAAACCTGGGCCAGCAGCTGGGCCAGGGCAAGGAGCTGTGGATGGCCCCCCTGCACCCCTTCCTTCTGCAGAGCATCTCATGTGTGAGAGACTTCCTGGACCGGCTGGTGGATGTGGAGGGGGAGGAGGGTGAGTTCCTGTGGCCTTGCCCTGTCCGGCTTGCCACTCCCCTGGGCCCTTGGGACCTGCCCTGCCACCTCCCCCTAGCACTGAGACCAGGGACCTCTGCTTCAGCGAGTTAGTCAGCTAACATTTCCTGGCACCCCCTGTGCCACCCCCCCGCGGGCGGGGACCGTGGCCCGGTGTTCATGCAGCCGGCAGCCATCTATCCGGCGCCTCCTGTGTCACAGGCACTGCTCCGCGTGCCGGGGAAGCCGGTGAGAGAGACAGAAGGAACTCCTGCTCTCATGGAAGTTTTATTCTAGCAGAGACAACAGGCTGTAAAGGAGATGAATGAGCAAATCATGGCGTGTTAGGAAGTGCCGAGGAGACAAGGGAAAGGAGGGAAGGGAATGTTGGGGCACGGCAGGTCAGCCTTCCAGCCAGGGCAGCCGGAAGCAGTCTCACTAGAGTGGAAGTAAATCTCACAGTACAGAGAGTGAGCCGTGAGCATCCTGGGGAACAGCGTTCCAGGCTGGAACGGCATGTGCAAAGGCCCTGAGGCCGGGACAGAGAGCGGCAGTGAGGAGGCCGGTGAAGAAGCGTGGGTGAGGCAGAGCGAAGGGGAGGTGAGGAGCCAGTCTGGGTGGGGCTTTGTCGGCAGCGAGAAGAGCTGTGCCTGCGCCTTGGAGTGGAATGGAGCCACAGGACAGCTTCAGGCAGAGCTGGGGTCGAGTCCATCACACAGTGTGGGGCCCCGGTCATGAGACAGCTGGGTCCCAGCCACACAGGAGCAACCTGTTGCAATGTGGAACGCTGGTTGTGGCCAGCGGGGTCCCTGTGGTGCCAGCGAGGAGCCTGAGTCTGGGCTCCCTGGGGATGGCTGCGTCTCAGGCGCTCCCTCCCGCCCCCCGGGCTGACTCCATAGACGTAGCTCCCCCTGCTGGCTGCCTGCGCAGCGGCCTGCAGATCCCTCAGGTTGGAGCGGGATCATCAAGGCCAAGTTGGTGCTCCCTGCCCAGCCATAAGTGACTCATCCTCCCGCCTCTAGGGGAGCAGAGACTCATACTCATCCACCAGGCCCTGGACAGGCTGCCAGAGTAGGCTGAGCTCACTGTCCCTTCTCCCCACTTCCCAGAAGCTGGGGGCCCAGCCAAGGCCCTGGTCGCGCCCTCGGTGCCCGTCCGAGAAGGCTACCTGCTGAAGCGCAAGGAGGAGGCGCCCGCCAGTCTGGCCACGTGCTTTGCCTTCAAGAAGCGTTACTTCTGGCTCAGCGGGGAGACCCTCTCCTACTCCAAGAGTCCCGAGTGGCAGGTGGGGCTCTAGTCCACCGTGGAGGGGTTTCCAGTGGTGCCCCCCCTGACCTTCACAGAGCGGCCTTTTTGCACCCAGGGGGACACGGAGGCCCAGGTTGGGGCAAGGACTCATGCAAGGCCCCACAGCAACTTGGCAAGGTCAAATGCTCAGGCCAGGCTCCGCTCACACCCTTGGGCCAATGTGCATCCAGGCCAGGGACAGGCATATACACGCACACACCCTCACCATCAACCGCCCTTCAGAACCTACACTCGGGGTGGGCCCGACACCCCCTCCAGGTGTGGACCCGCACAGGGCAAGGACAACACTCAGGCACCCTCGGGTGTTCCCAGCCGGGCCTGTGCCCGCATACCGCACAGGTACAGGCCTGGTGGTCAGGCGCATGCGCCCGGGCATTCCTTCCCTCACTCACTCACTCACTCACTCATCAGACCTTTATTGAGAGCCTCCGGGGCACCATGCAGTGCTCTGGGCGTGGAGATGCAGCAGTAAGCAAGACGGAGTCCCTGCTCTTGTGGGGCTGCCCCTCGAGTCTGGCACAGACGGACAGGTGCTGGGATCTGCCCACTGCTGCGTGAGCACCGTAAATAACAACAGCTCACACCGGAGCGATGCCGATTCTCGAGTTCAGCGCCCTGGGTTCTAATTCTGGCTCCACCAGGCGAGAGACCTCGGGAGGGCCATGTACCCTCTTGGGCTTCAGCTTCTTCTGCACATTGGGGAGAATAATAGACCCGGCCTCAGAAATTTGTTGGGACGATGAAATAAGTTGGTACATGCGAGGTGCTTAGAACCACATCCCACGAGCTGGGTCAGTGGTGATGGTGATGGTGGTGGTGGGACTGATGCCCGTGGAGTTGTCACTCGCAGAGGGATGGGGCAGGACTTTGGGGCTCGTGGAACGGCTGAGTGGACGTGCACACAGATCACAGATACAGGACGTTGGATGTCCTTACCCCTGGGGACACCGCGTGATGCGCGCACCCCGAGGAAAGCTGTCCCCGGGGCCCCACACCCCAGCCGCAGCCTTCAGCCCGCCCTGCTTCGACATTCCTCTCTCCCAGACGCGTTCCTCCATCCCGGTGTCCCACATCCGCGCGGTGGAGCGCGTGGAGGAAGGCGCCTTCCAGCTGCCGCACGTGATGCAGGTGGTGACGCAGGACGGCTCGGGGCCCCTGCACACCACCTACCTGCAGTGCAAGGTGAGGCAGAGCAAGGCTGGGGGGCGGGGGACGTCCCTCGAGTCCCGCCTCGCTCCGGTCCGCAACCTCCCCCCACTCCCTGCAGAACGTGAACGACCTCAACCAATGGCTGTCGGCCCTGCGCAAGGCCAGCGCCCCCAATCCCGACAAGCTGGCCTCCTGCCACGCGGGTGCTTTCCGCAGCTCGCGCTGGACCTGCTGCCTCCAGGCGGAGCGCTCAGGTGAGGGGGCGGGGCGGGGTCAGGCTCCGCCCTTCGCTCCTGTCAGTCAGCTGTCGGGGCTTGCAACGTGGTGCAAGTTACCCTCTCTCTGTCTCAATCTCTGCCTCAAGTTTGAAATGGGGTCGATAACAGTGCTACCTCCTAGGGTTTCGTGAAGACTAAACGTGAGGTGTTATTTTTGGTAAGCACCCACTGTGTGCCAGGTATCTAGCAGTACACAGACGGGCATCGGGCTCGCTCTCAAGGAGGACAAATGACTGACCAGGCCATTGTAATGCAGCTTCCTGAGTGCCCAGATGAGGCTTTTGAGACTCCACGAATGCCTCTGACCCAACCCCAGGGTTGGAGATCAAGGAGGGCTTTCTGGAGGAGGTGCTGCTTAGAGATGTGACCTGAGGTGAATAGGAGTGAAGCTGCAAAGTTGGGACTCAGGGGTGGGGTCAGGAAGACTGTTGCAGGCGGAGCAAACAGCGGGAGCAAAGGCCTGGGCTGGAGACAGAGGGGCAGAAGGGTTAGCGTGGCTCAGCCCGGCTGCACCTGGACTGTGCTAGGAGGCTGGAGACAGGGGAGGCCACCGCTCTGCCCCGGGAAGGTGGAGGCAGGGGCCTGGAAGGAAGTAGGGTTTGCAGACGGATTGGAGAGGCAGGAGGGGCGGGGCTTGGCCACAACCTGCCTTGGGGGCTTCTGGAAGGGGAATCGGAGGAGTCATTGACAGTGCTGTGTCCCCTCAGCTGCTGGTTGCAGCCGCACACACTCGGCCGTCACCCTGGGGGACTGGAGGGACCCCCTGGATCCCGACGCTGAGACCCAGATGGTGTATCGGCAGCTGCTCCTGGGGCGGGACCAGCTCAGGTGGGTGCCCCGCTCTTCCCACTTCGCCCCTCATGGCCACGGGGGCCTCCTCTGTTCATTTAGTCACTTTCCATGTGCATCAGCTGAGGCTGGAGCAGGGGAGGGACAAGCTCAAGGTGAGGGTGGGGAAGCATTCTTGGGTGGGCCCTGATGCATACCTGGATCTTAGCATCTCTTAGCACCTCCAGAGACAGGGGAACAGACCTTGGATGTGTTCCTCCCCGTGCCCAGCCTCAGGGTCACTTACTCGGTGGCAGAGATTTGCTCCAGCTCATTAGAGAGTGGGTTCAAATCCTGCCCTGGTCTCTTACTGGCTGTGTGATCTTGGGCAAGTCGCTTATTGTCTCTGTACCTTAGTTTCCTCCTTTGGAAACCAGGGTTAGTAACAGTGCCCGCTTCCTGGGCTTGTCCCGAGTATCAAATGCGCTCATGCAGGTAAAGCCGCAGAGTCAGCTTTCAGTAAACGGTAACTATAGTGATGCCGCAAACCTTAGATAAGTTATTTTGCCTCTCTGTCTCGGTGACCATCAGTATCACGGCACTAACAGGAAGTGCCGGCCTCAGACAAGTTCCTCGTGGTAGTTGGATGAGTGAGGCCACGGGAAGGGCCTGGAGTCATGTCTGGGACTCTGTAAACGTTGGCCGTGATGAGGATATTGGTGGTGCCGTTGAGTGAGAACCTGCAGCGTCCCCTGCAATCGGCAGAGGCGCTCCGGGGTGGAGAGAAACTGGGACTCAGGGGTCAGCCCTGTCTGTCTCCCCCTCAACGTCCAGGATGAAGCTCCTGGGGGACTGCAGCATGGACACCAGCCCGGAGGAGGACGCGGGGAAGGACTCCGGTTCCATGGAAGGTAAGGGTTCAGTTGAGGGGGTCCCTCTCCTTTGCCCTCTCTGGCACCTCCCGCCACTTGCCAAGTGCACCCCTGTGCCCTCTAAATCACTGTCCTATTTCCAGTCCACCCGCAGGCCAGGGGGTTGTGTGTGTGTGTGGGGCGGGGGGGCTCTGGCACCTGTTGGGATTCTTGTGGCACAAGACAAATCTGGAGCCCAAGGAAGCCATTGGGTGCGGGTTGGACTGCCTGCCCTGGCCCGGCTGAGCCGCTGTGGCCCCCTCGCCTCCCTCCCAGGGACCTGTCCTGAGGCCCTGGACCGGCAGAGAGAAGCAGCTGGCCGCCTGCTGGAGGTGCTCGAAGACCTGGACAGAGCCCATGAGGACTTCCAGTGGCAGGAGCAGGGGAAGGTGGCCCCAGGTCCCCTCAGGCCCTGAGGAAACGCCACAGGCAGCCTGGGAGGAAGAGTAAGGAGCCGTCGGACCTGTCTCAGAGTGCCCTGGCCCCGGAGTCTCCTCCTGGCTGTGCTGTACCTCACTGATGCTGTGACTGGGGGCTGCCGGAGACTGCCCAGCCCCGTGTGCTCCAGGTCCCAACGCCGAGGCATGGGCGCAGGGGCCAGCCTTGCACTGACCGAGTCTCACCCTGGGCTGAGGCAGACCGAAGTGACCGGGGTGAGGAGCCCGACTCTCCTGGCTCAGCCCGAGGTTGCTGCTTCCCAGGACTGGCCTCCCCCCACGCCGAGGCGGCCAGCCTGACCTTGAGCTGCTGGATACAGCTGTAACTACATCCCCAGTGCCCGTGTGGCCTTGCTGCCCCTGACAAGCACTAAACCTACTCAGCCCTGCCTGTTTCTATGTCTGCCAGTCTCTATAACCTCACACAAATCCTCCTGACCCCTGCCCTTGGCTGATGGTCCTAATCACAGGCTTCCAGAATCAGGTGCCTTCAGGCTGGGGGCCCGACCTGCAAGACTCAGACCCTTGGAGTCTGGGAGACCCTGGGCCAGGCCCCTTGCCCCTCTTTGAGCCTCAGTTTACCCTGCCTTCGATGTGTGGCTTTTCCAATGTGGTTCCATAGAGGTAGCTCAGGAGCCACGGAGAAGTTTCACGCACTGGCCCAAAGCTCCCCCCGCCCACCACCACCCTGGGGTGTCTGCTAGAAAAATGCAGACCCCTGGGCTCCACCCAGACCTACTGCATCAGAATCCGAAAGCGTGTGGGGAGGAGGTGTCAGGGTTCTTAACAAGCTCCGCAGGTGACCTGGATGAATGTCGGATTTGAGGATCGCAGGGCCTGGGAGATTATGTATACAAGGGTTTTGGGGAAAGAATATGAGAATGAACCACAGAGGATACGATGTTTGGAAACACTCAACGGTCAGAACTGGAAGGGGCTCCAGGAACTCGGTTTTTTGTTTGTTTGTTTGTTTGTTTTTTCCGGTTTTGTGTGACTATAGTGGGGGATGGAAACTGAACCTACCTGGCTGGGGAGAAGGTGGACCGGGGTGCAGCGCTATCCCATGGATGGCCAGTAGGGGTCGCTCGGAGCCGCAGCATCCACAACAGCCATCTGGGCCTTCTGGGACGTTGCAAAGGCTGGTCGAAGCTGGTTCCAGGTCCTGGTCCCCGTCTTTCCCTAGACAGAACCCGGCCCTCCTCCCCAAGGGCACAGGCTGGGGCTCTGGGGTCCCAAAGAGCTGATCATGGTGTCTCCCGGCTTTCTCCCATATCTTTCCAGAGGCCCTCAGCTCCCAGCCCGAGTTCCTCATTCCTAGCAATTTTACCAGGGAGCATGGTGTGCATTGCCGGGTGCCCGTGCCCGAGACCAGAACTTGAACCTCTGCCCGCTTAGGTACTAGGAATGGGAGGGTCTGCCTCTGCCGCCATCACACCCCCTGCTGCGGGACAAGAGAATTATGGGGACCCCACACCGCCAGTTGCGCAAGGCGGGAAGAGATCATGATGCTGGCGTCATTTGCTGCAAGCTGCTTTATGGGGTAAACCAAAGGTCCCCAAGAACAGAGCCACCCCTCTTCCTTGGCAGGAATAGACAGGACGAGGAGGAGAAAGACCGTTTATTTCTCCACCCACAGTGGGACTGGTAGGTTTTCAAAAGAGCAATCACTGGCATCCCTTTAAAATCTTGGCTGACTTCCACCGAGGCAGCCAATCAACAGAGGCGGAGCTGGTGAGTTGCCTGGGCAACAGGCCCCTGGTTGGCCGAGACCATCAGCCACCCCGCTGCCCACTTCCAAGTAAGGGAAATGGACTCTTTGCTCTCCAGTCTGCTTTTCAGACCTGCTGGCCTGAACCAGGCCTCCTCTTCTTCCTCCTGAAGCCAGAAACGCCAGCCTTTGGGTCTTGACATTGGGAACGATGTGATGGAGCGGATGGGGTGGGGAGGCAAAGAGAACAGTGCCTTTATGGGGACAGACGGAAGGCCTGGGCATGGGAGGGGAGGAGGAGGAGGACGTCAGGGTCCCAGGAGGGTGAGGAGATGAAAGCACAACGTGAGATACCTATAGGATCTCCTCTCTGGCCTGCCCCTTTGCAAAACTGTTAAAAAATCTGGGGGCAGAGATGGGTGACAGAGATGGGGGTCAGCGGAGCTTCCCAAGCACCCCTTTTTTTTCCTTGGAGCCAAAGCAGGTCCCTAAGCGCTTGACACAAATCCTCCCGCTGGCAGACAAGCCTGTGCAGATGTGATAAGAGACACAGATGGGATCCACGTGGGGTGTCACAGGGGTCTTCTGTCTCTTCCCCCCGGTTTGGGGGAAAGTCGAGGCACGTGGGTGTGCGTGCATGTGTTCAACAGGACATGTGTGTTTTGTGTGAGGGGTGGGGCTCTGTCTTTTTTGGTAGGGAGGTCGCTGTGGTTTCTGGTACTCTCTCTGCAACCCTCTCAGGGTCGGAGCTGGCTGGCCTGCCGTCTTCCCATCATTCTCAAGGGCCGCCAGCCAAATCTCCGGAATGCTTCCGGCTTCTTCCGCAGGCTCCTCCCTAGTCCCGAACCTGGGCCACCAGGAGGACACACCTGGCGGAGGGAGGCCTGTGCCAGACAAGGGGTAAAGCAGGAGGGAAGGTGGGCAGCCCGGGGCCTCAGGCCTTGGCCGTGGCCTCGGACACACCCTGGGCTGTGAGCTCGGCCAGCACGTTGTCCAGGTAGCTCGCGTCCGGGTAGCCGTGGCCCGTGAGGTTGGATCCAAACTCGGTCTTGTGGTGGATCTCGTTCCACACCACGGTGTCCGACTCGCCGGTGGTGTTGGAGGTGCCGATGGTGAAGATGAGCCTCCGCTCCCAGGCGGTGATGAGCAGTCTCAACACCTGGAGGGCGGGGCGGTGGGGCGGGGTCACAGGCAGGCCCCGCCCAGCCTCCCCTCCCCTCCCGGCCACACCACGGCTCCCTCAGGACCGCCTGAGCCTGCCCAGCAGGGTGCCACGTGGCTGCCCAGCCTGGCCTCTGCCTTCCCTGGACTGACTCTCCCAGGAGAAAGCTCTCGCCCGTTTGTGGGCCTGTTTCTTCCGGGGCTAAGGAAGGGCCTCAAGACGATGGCCTCTGCCGTGTTCGGTCTGGACCGCACACTGGGTTAAATACCCACTTCGTGACTTCACCGGCAATATTTAAAATCCTGAAAATCAGAATTTCTGGCTCCTCTCGAAAAGCAGAAAGTAAAAGCAGACAAAATCTATAGTGAGGTGGTGAAGAGCCTGGAATGCCTGGGTTCAAATCCAGGCTCTACCACTGGCTAGCTGTGTGACCTGGGCAGGTTCCATTCTTTCTGTCTGGGGCTCTGTTTCTTTATCTGTAAAACCCAGTCAAGGCCTTGGCCTCAGCAGGGCCTGGCAGGGCTGGACGCATGCTAGGTGGCCGTGGTTGCCGCTGGTGAGGGGAGGAATGCGAGAGCAGGGACTGGGGATAATGAGCATCACAGGCTGGGCTGCCCGTGGCCGGGGCCCTGGCCCATAGCCCTGCACCCACCTTCCGGCCCTTCTCATTGTTGGGCAGGTAGCAGTGGCGCGGGAAGCCTCTTGCAGTGAACTTCTTGCCTGGGTTGGGGTGCTCAGGGCCCTGTGGGCGGAGAAGCAGGGGCTTGCACCACAGACGGGTGTTGGGGGCCTTGGAAGGGGCCAAAGGAGGTGGGGTCAGGGTCCAAGGGGGGCTCACCTGGATGCCTGTGGGGATGTCGTAGACAATGCGGATGGTCTGGGTGTCAGCGAAGCCAGGCAGCGAGTGAGGGATGAGGTGGAACTCCATCTTCCCAGGCGGCTGCGTGCCCGTCTTTTCCCCGTAGATGGCCTTGCAGGTGGGGCACTGCAGGCTGCCATCCTGGGGCAGGGGAGGCTGCAGATGAGGTCCCCAGGTGTCCCGGCCCCTCTGGGCTCCCCTGCCTGTTCCCCACCCACCGTCCCCACCGGCTCACCTTGTTGCCATTGGAGTACATGGCCACGAGGCACAGCAGGTGGTACATGTGGCCGCAGCGGCCCAGGCGGCCCACGAGCTCGGGCCGCACGCCCTTGTGCCGGAGCACGCCCTCGTAGCCGGATGCCGTGACCAGCCGTTCCATGCAGATGGTGCAGTCCTGTGGGGAGGGCAAGGAGTGGGGACGGAGCACGGGGTCGGGCAGGACACCACCCCTCCCATTTGTCCCAGGGAGAGGACCTCCGTATATATATATCAGATTCAGATCTATGGTTGCCTCACACCCCCTCCCGAGACACGAAGGGCAAACTAGCAAAAGCAAAACTTAAAAAAAAAAAAACAAAACATGTGAGTGAAAATAAGATACAAAAACTGCTGATCACCAAAAGATCGATGCCTGTGATTCTACGACGCTTCGGCATTTCTGTTTATCAAAAGGCTTTGTAAAGGAAGCGGAAAGGCAAGCCCACAAACTGGGAGAAGGGGCTGGAACACTCAGAACCTCGAGGACTTCCTACCCAGGGCCGGGGAGAGGAGAGGCAGCGGCGGACGGAGGGCCCTCCGCCCGGCGCCCCCTGGCGGACTCACCTCGTCGGGCGGGTTCTTCACCTTCTGCATGTACCTTCGCACCACATCCTCAGGGTTCTTGCCTGCAAGGACACGAGGGCCTGGGCTTGAGGGCACCCTGAGGCCTTGGCTCGGGATGGAGTCAGTCAGGGGTCAGAGAGGTGGGGTTGGCAGGGGTTGAATGTTGCGGGAGAAGGGGTCAGGGAAACGGGAGTTGAGATCAGGAGATGGAGGAGAAGTCCTAAGTCCCAAGAACAAACTGGAGCTGAGGGGTCAGAGGACTTGTGGTCATAGGTTAGTGGGGTTAAGTTCAGGGGTCAGTGTAGGGTGCGGCGGGAGGGGGCGTACTTTTCTTGAGGTGCTTCTTCTTGGTCTTGCGGCACACCCCAGGCACGCCGGGCACGGGCTTGACGTCGCTCTTGCTCACTGGCGGTGGGTGCAGGATGGGCTTGGGGGCCCGAGTCAGGCACACCGGCAGCCCCGCGGCGCACAGCAGGATCCCGGTCATGCCTGGGGGCGTGGCCTGGGCGGTCAGGGGCGCGGAGCCCTCCATGCCCCGCCCACCCAGCATTCCCATCCTCCAATCATTGGAGACTCTGCCTCAGACTCCGCCCACCTGCCCAGGGATCGTGGGGTCCTGAGCTGGATGAGTTGGGTGGGCCCTGGGTCGCACTCCTGGGCCTCACCCCAGGTTAAAGCCAAGTGGAATACCTTTTGCGGGCCCAGCCCACCCGGACCCACGGCCCAAGGGGCGAGGGCGTTTCCTCTGGGCCCCTCCCACCAGCTCATTAAGGGGTGGAGTCAAGGGGCGGACGGGTGAAGCTGCCTCCTCCTGGGCCCCGCCCTCCTTCGGAGTCCTGGGCTGGACCTCACCTGCCAGGGCCGGGTGGACTGGCCCGGTACCGTTCAAGTTCTTCACTGGAAGCGCGGGGACCCTGAGGGGAGAAGAGAAGAGGTTGCAGCTGAATTCCAGGCCCCACGTCAGAGGATCAAAGGACTCTGGCTTGCCTTCCGGCTCTGGCCCCTGGGCACAGTCCGACCCCTCTGTGCCCGTCCCAGACATCCAGAACCAGCCCCAGGGAACTCGATGCCAATGCTGACATCCTTCCGTGATAAGGCAGGGTGTCACCAGGACCCCGCTGGGGTTACAATGGAATGGACCCCAGACTTGGTACCGACTCTGCCCCACTCCACAGCTGGCCTTCCCCCTGGTGAGCATGCTTGGCTCCAAAGGATCCCTGTCATTGGCCACTGGGCCTGGAACCCAGCTGTTAGGGAGCTGGTCCTCTGGCCTCTCGGAGTGTGCGGTGGGAAGCACCAAGCCCCATCAAAGGTCTGGGAAAGGAGGACCAGGGACTCAGCACGTTAGGGAACAGCTGGAAGTCTCCCTCCCGGGAAACACGCAATCTGTACGAGCACGTTAAAGCCCCCGATGAGTCCCGGCTAAGGACACGCGGTCAGCGATGGTGAACCCAGGTTTTCCAAAGACACTCGATGAAGAACATTTTGTTTTCGCCTCTGCAGTGCCTACGGACGTCAGCTCCTGAGACGAAGGCCTGTCCTCTCTTCAAGTGAAGAGACCCTGGGAAAACATGGTCTGCCTCTCCTCTCCACCCTCCCTCCAGAGAGCTCCGGCTTTTGGAATCGGACAGGGCTGCTTTCATGTCTTGGCTCAACCGAGAACCAGGGTGCATTGGTGACACCCTGCACAGCATCACCCTTCTCACGACGAGGGGGCACCTTGCTTCTGTTGGCCGTGAAGAGCCAATGAAGCTTCTACACGGATCAAGGGCCAAGCACCACTCCCAGGACCCTATAAAGACTCTAGTGGCATTAGTCATCATTGTCACCATCACCACTGTCCCTGTGTCATCTTGGGGGAGTAGTTTCGCCTCCCTGCACCTCAGCCCACTACACCGCGGTGTGACTTCTCCTGCCCTCGGAAGGGAAACCGTAAATGTATCGCAATGAGGAGCTGGGGCCAGTCACTCAACCTCTGTGACTCTCGGTTTCCTTCTCTGTGAAACGGGGACAGCAGCGCCTCGCCCCTGAGGCCGTTGGGGGTGCTGCACGAGGAAGGCTGCTGTGATCAGTGCGGGGTGCCTGCGGGAGCCCTCACGCTGGTGCTCAGCAGTCGGTGGGCACAGTCCCGGGATGGACACGTCTTGATAAAGGGCTGGATTCTGAAAGCCAGGGGCAGCCTGAGGGGCCTAGGGGCTGAGCCAGGACAGGGTGCAGGAAAGGACGGGCAGTGACAGCTGAGGGAGAAGCTGCCACAGCCCCCTTAGCCTGCCGGCTAAGGACTGAGCCTGGCCACGGCTGCCTTGTCACCTGGCCCTGGCAGGCACCATTGGCACCAGGGCGCTGGCTTCAGGCAGACAGGATGCTTGGCAGGCTTGAGTGCAGCTGCAGTGGGTCCAGAAACACACACACACACACACACGATCCCTTGGGGAACATGAGCTGTATGCATACACATGCACACTCATACGGATATACACACATACATGGAGAACACTGCACAAACAGGCATGCCCCTGGGAATATGCCCCCCACACATGTACACACACAGGCACACAAAACACACTCTCCACGGAGACCCCTCCCCCCCACAAATACAGACACACACACACAGATCCTTGGGGAATATGCCACACGTGTCTGCACACACACACACACCAGGGAATACGTAACAGGCGTGTGTATGTGCAAAGATGCACAGGAAGAATGTCAGGAAATGCACCCTGTGATTCGGACACACACACTTCTGCACGAGGAACACCACACAAGCACACACACATACCCCCCAGGGAGCACACCGCACACCAAAGCTAGGACACATGCATGCACACGCTGCGAGGACACTCGGTCGGCCAAGGTCGCCAGCTCGTGCAGAGCAGCCTCCACACCTCTGGCCGGGGCCACCTCCCAAACTCACATCGCCGTGGAAGAACAGACGGCAAATTGAGGGGAAATGCACCTCGGTCCTCGCAAGCAGCCTGCACTGTGCAGCCTGCAAGGGGACCCTGCCACCTGCACATGGGGACTCGGGCAGGCGCACTGTGACCCACAGTCCCCCACCATGACACACAGGTGTTCAGCTGGGAGGCCCACCCTTTACACAGAATCACACACACATGGTAAGACACACACATGCACTGAACACGTCCCCTCGGCTCCGGCTGCTCCGCCGGCACACACAGGCTTCATCGGGGTCGGCCGCGCCCCTCTGAGGGCCGTGTCCGGAGCACACGTCAGGGTCCCCAGGCACTTCAGTGACCTGGCGTCACAGAGCACAGCTCCTAAGGGAGGTGCAGTGGGAGGGCCGGCACCATGGGGCCTCAGGGTCCGGTCAGTTGAGGTGTGTGTGTGGCGGGGGGGAGGCGCTGTGCCTCAGTTTCCCCATCTGTAATGAGGATAGAGTCTTGGGAGGGTTCAGTGAGTGAAAGCATGCGAAGCTCAGTTTGGTGCAGGGCGGGGGGGTCTTAATGCTCCCCTCCCTGCAGCCTGCTGGAGCCCCAGAGGCGGGCTGGGGCATCCCTCCGAGTCTTCTCAGGGTCTGTTATGATCCTCCAGGGCCTTCCTGGGGGCAACACCACCCTATTCCCACGTCTCCCCATAAGGTTATAGGAAAGCAGAGAGGCGTGCACCCCAAGCTTCCCCTCTTCCCTGGCCTGTCCTTCCGATCACTTCTGTGGGGGACATACTGTCAACACATCTAGGTCTCCCCACCCTCCTCCTTCCCCTTTGTCTCATGAAAAAAACACCCCTCCTTCTCTCCAGGGCTCCCTGTAACACGGGTGGAAAGAGAACTATTTAGCATGTGTAATCCCGTATCTGGGCTCTGCCTGTGGCAGACATCACTAGTGGATCGCAGCACACTCTCATGCTGAGCAGAATCTCCAGCACAGTGCTCGAGGCAGCCTCTACCAATCAGTGACAGAGTGCTGCCCCAGGTCTGCAGAATGCCCCGAGTCTGGTCCAGCTCATGCCCCTGGTCTTGCCGAGCCTTTGGCCTGGGAGTTAGGCAGCAGGGAGGGGAAGGGGAGCCCCAAAGGGGAAGGTTTTAGGTCTCGGATGCTTTACAGTTTCTGGTGCTCCCTAAAAACCAGAGCCCTGGGTTACAAAAGGCAGCCTTGTTCCTGGGAAGAGGGTGGTGAGTGGGGCATGGCGGTGGGGTTGCTTTTTATTTACCTCTCAGAGAGCTGGGGGACAGTCCCGGGTGGCCCCCAGCCCCTCTCAATCTGCAGGCCCCCCGCGAGAACCCAGGGTAGCAGTGTTCCCACGGCGCCTGAGCGTGGGAGCCACCTGGGCCCCCTTTTGATGTGGGATGCGCCGCTTCCTCGAGGCAGTGAGAACATCCTCCTGCCCTGGACAAGAGGATGCTGCCCGCAGGTCCCCCGGAAGGGGGGCTGGCCTTCTCTCTCTCTGCTCCACCCTCTTGGGGCCCAGCCTGGCGAAGGGTCAAAAACAGTCCTTCGAGCCCCCTTGACACCTGCTCTGACAGAAGCCCAGCCTGGCCACACCAGGGCAGAGAGGGGTCCCACTGCCAAGCTGGTCTTCCTGCTGCCTCTCCCACCCCAACCCGATCTTGTTTGCCCTCTGCCCCCGATCCCCTGTGGCTCCTGCCTTGCCCAGAGTAAATCCAACCCCCTTACCCTACCTAATACAGCTAGAACCTACTTATGGACCTCTATTTCCCCCATGCTCACCCCTCATCCCTCCACTCCAGCTTCCTCGGTCTCCCTGCTGCCCTTCAAACATGCAGGCGCATTCCCACCCCAGGGCCTTTGCACTTGCCGATGCCCCTCCCGCTGTGCTCCTCCCCAGGTATTCTCATGTCTTGCTCCCTCCCTTAACACAGGCTTCTGCCCCGCCGTCTTCTGGTCAGAGACCTTCCCTCCCACGTCACTCTAGAGATGCCTGTCTTCGCCCTTCACTTTGTAATTTCATCACAGCACTAGGTAACCATGACCGGGTATCGTGAAGTCTTTGGCATGACCAGGCCCTCCCTACCTCCGTGACCTCAACTCCCACCCCCTCCACCTCTGCCACTCCAGACACACCGGCCGCTGCTCGAACCCGCTGAGCACGGTCCCCCCTCAAGGCCTTTGCGCGTGCTGCGCCTTCTGCCCCAAAGGCTCCCCCCACCCCCAGAGGCTCAGTCCGGTCTCTGCCACCCTGTCTCACCTCCTCCTGGCCACCCAGCGTCGGCGCTGGCACCTGGCGCACAGGAGAGGTCCGTAAACACCTGGTGCGTGAGGGAATGCAGGAACCCAGGTTTTGCGGGGAGGAGCCCAGCGGAGGACCCGTGTGCACGGCTCGGGCACCCCGTCCTCACGCACACCTTGCGCACATTTGCAGTGAACCTCGAGGAGCCCCAGGGAGGTACCCTCTGCAGCTGCCGACACCTGTCCTCAGTGAGGGCGCTATGAGGCGTCCTGGGGGAGCAGCCCAGGCAAATGTCTCGAAGAAATCCCCAGAAGTGCTCCCCATCCAGTTGGAGGCAGGAGCTCCGTGGGTTTGGGGGAGCCAGACATTTCCCAGCTGCCCTCTGACGAGAGGTTCAAAGGTCGCTGTCTCCAGGGGGCCTTTTCCCGTGTACTTCAAGCCAATTCATATCCACTCCTCCTTTTAATCCCCAAGGGACTGTGCTTATCTTGTTTTGAGGACTCAGGCATTTTTTGGTCTTGCTTTCTCATTGCGTGGTTCCACGCCTGTCTCTTCCACCAAACTATGAGCTTCTAGAAACCTCTCTGACCCTGCCCTGTGACCCTCAGATGGAGGAGGAAACTCGGTGCACGTGGTTTCTCAGTACGTACTGACGGGGGGAGGGGAGGCAAATAAGAAAGTGGTGCTCGGTGGCCTCATGAGAGGGGGTCTGGTATCTTTGGAAGCAGTGGCTGTAATGCCAAATGCTCCCCCGGATGCAAGACTAGAGCGGGGACGGCAAATATGTGACGGACGCAGCACCACAGCCTACGCAGCATCCATGGAAGGCATCACCAATCAATCCCCGCACTCCTTTCCACTAAGCCAGAATGCAACGTCAGAATCCTGCTGGGCACTGTGCTCCAGGAGGTCGCCACCGTTTAAGCAGAGACGGCACATGAGCTGAAATCTGCTCCTTGTTTATTTGGCAGATGATGGGACTGAGGCCCAGAGAGGGAGAGCGACTTCACTAAGGCACCCAGCTGGCTCCAGGTCTTGGAGTTTCTGAGTCAGCGGCCAGGGTGACCCCACCAGGCTGATCTGTGGGGCCATCTGGAAAAGAGCCAGCCCTCTGAGACCCCTGTGCCCGACAGGTGGACCCTGGTGCTGGCTCAGCCCTGAGCAGGCTGCATGGGGGTCCCATCTGTCCGCTCTGGCCGCCCCTCTCTGCCCCAGACGTCAAGGTGGCTTGGGGACCCCGGAGAGCAGGAAGCCACAACTGACACTCCCCTTAGGGCAGCTGAGTTTCCATCCCCCGCCTACGGCTGGCTGCCCCGTCCCCCATGCCCCGCAGGCCCCAGGCGTGCCCCAGGCGTGCCCCGTCTCTGATGACGGTTTCCAGGTCCCCTGACTGGCTTCAGGAGCCCTCCGAACACCTGGCACTTACCCAGGGGCCCCTCTGGAGGCCCAGGGCGGGCTCAGGCCTCGGTCACTGGGGTCCTAGTTGGTGAGTGGGGACAGCAGTGAGAGTGCCGTGCCGTGGGGAGAAGGAAGCTCAGCGAGGGGCTCCTGCGCTCCTCGGGGCTGCTTCTGGCCCCTGTGCCCTTTCCGTGCCCACCCCACCTGCACCCGAACCCCTGCCCTCCACAGTTCTGGGGCCAGCCAGGTCCCTACCCCTACATCCTCTGCAGAACACAGAAGCCCAAGGACACCACGGCCAGCTCTGGGAAGACCGGGTGCCCCGTGGGCCCAGCAAACACACAGGCTGTCGACGGCTGCTGCCTGGAGGCCCTGCCCCCCCCACCCCCAGTGCTCACTCCAGCACCCTGTCCGAGCGCCTGGACACTCCGTGGAGCTCCTACAGGCCTCCGCTTCCCCTGTCAGGTAGGACCTCTCGCCTTTGCTCTCCCCACCCAAGTCCACTTGTGGGGATGAAAGGGTACAAATGTCCCCTAAGGAGACATTTTGAGGGGTGGTTTGCCACTAGGGGGTCAGATTTACCCAGAGGCCTGGGGGCTCAGCGTCGCTCTCCCCCACCCTCTTGGTCTGCGTGTGCACTCAGTGCAGAACTCTGGGGTGGGGGCGGGGAGCCCCGCAGGGCTGGGGCGGGGTGGGGCGGGGAGGACCGGGCTGGCAGGTTCCCACGGCCTGGGGCGGCGTGTGCAGACGGGGCTGTGTGGTTTGGCCTCCCAGGGAGCGGGGCAGGAAGTGCTTCGGGTCTGTGGTGTGGGGCGGGGATGTTTGGTTTGACCTTGTGATGAGACGGTGGGGAAACAGCCGCGAGGCAGAGTCCCAGCCACTGCACAACGGTGCGCGGCCAGGAAAAGGGGGGGTGGGGAGGGCAGGCCAGAGGCCAAGTGGGGACACGGGGAGGGTGGGACTTTTCATGTTGTGCTTTTCAGTACATTTTTTTTTGAAGCGTTTCGATGTTCACAGCTATTAAAGAACTGCAGAAACAGAATGTGGACTCTTTTAAATAAAGACGTAAAATCAGTGCTAGAAATTAAAAAAAAAAAAAAAGGAAGGAAAACACTCAAGCACACCTACCACATCAAAGCCCACCTCCCCACCGGGCTCCTGCCTCCTTCCCCAGCCCCACCTGCAGGCTCTTCTCAACATCCAGGGTGACCCTGTCACAACAAAGGCACGCCAGTCTCTCTCCCGCTCACAACTCTGCTGGCTGCCATCTCACGCACAAGAAAAAGCCAAAGCCCTCCACGCGGCCCTCGGGGCCCCAGAGGACTGGCCCCACTTCATCTCTGACCTCCTCGCCCGCGGCTCACCCGCTGCGGCCTCTGCAGCCACACGGGCCTCCTCCGATGGACCAGCTGCGCTTCTGCCGCAGGGCCTTTGCACAGGCTGCTCGCTGTCTGGAACTCGCAGCCCGGTTCTACGGGTGGACTGCTTCTAAACCCCCTTCCATCTGCGCTCAGATGTTACCTCCTCGGTGCAGCCTCCTCTGACCCTCGATTTAAATTGGCATCTCTTCTTTCTTACCGCGCAGCAGTTACTGCGCTCTCCCATACTCTGGAGTTTATTTTGTCTGTTGTTTGTCTCTCACGAGAAGGTGATCTCCAGGGTGGGGCAGGCACGGTCTGTTTGGTTCAATGTTCTTCCTCCAGGGCCCCGAGGAGCACCTGGTACACAGTAGTTACTCAGTATACATAGATCAGTTAAGAAATAGATGAACACAGGGTAGAAAGAAGGCAAAAAGAAATGGCACACTGGGGAAGAGGTGACAGAGAAAGGTCCACCACCTTTCAGGCAGAAGGAGTGTTGGCAGACCAGCGAGGAAGCCACACACAGCCCAGGAGAAGGGCAAGCAAAAGAAATACACAGGCCGTTGACGAAAGAAGGGACCCCTGGTGCCCAGGAAGCAGGGAGAGGTTCTCAGGCTCGCTGAGAACCAGAGCTGTGGAACTCAGAACGGCATCTCCACGGCGCAGACGAGGTTGGGGACGTCACACACGTCCGCTCGGGTGGGAGAGGGACACGCCGTTCTCCCACTGCCGTGGGTTGGAGGTGAAGGGCGCAGACCTGAAAATGCTGCCACGTTGGCGTCTGGCCTCAGGCTGGACAATGGCCTGAGTGGCCAGCCCCGGTTCACAGGTGCAACAGCTGAGGACCAGAGAGGGCGCTGAGTCCCGCCAGGGTCACACAGGAAGAGGAGAGGCTAAAGCAGGGCCCGAGCTCAGCTTCTGCAAGCCCACCCCCTCCTCCAGGGTCCCTGAAACCTGTGGAATCGGGGCTTGGAGGGCTACCCGCGGGACTACGGCTTGAAACTTGAGTGGGCAGGCAGGGGGTGGGGCACTCCAATACCCTGGCTGATGGGGGTTTTGAATCAGAGTGACCTTGAGCGAGCACCAGACTCTGGGAGCCTCAGTTTCCTCACGTGAAAAATAGGGACAGTAGGACCCGCACCCTTGGCCTTCTGTGGGAATTAAGGGCGGCGATGTAGGTCAAAGCCACGAAACGGAGGCTGGGACGACAGAGTGCTCAGCCCAGGGAGCCGGGCCGGAGCCCGCCCCTCCCACCCCCCACCACGTGGTACGGAAAGTCTGAGTCTGCCCCGCAGCTGTGTTCCAAAGCGCTGGACGCTGCCCTCTCAGGAGACAGGGCGGACCGTCCCCACCCCTGCGTGTCCCCCAGGCCCGGGCTGCCAGCTGGCTCCCCGTCCCGTCCCGGGGGCGAGTGGAAAAAACCCCGGCCGTGAAGACATGCCGCCCCCACTGGTTGGGTGGCCTCGGGCAAGTCGGGGGGGCCCCCCCTGGGCCTCCACACTGTTGCCCACCCAGGGCGGAGCTGAGGACGGGGCGTGAGGGTGGAGGCGGAGCCCTTCCATGCTGACCACCACGCGCAGCAAGTTTAAATGCATGTGGGAGTGGTGGTGGTTTTCCCTCCCTTTGGCAGATGGGGAAACTGAGGCTAGGGAGGGAGAGCTGCTGGCCGGAGGCCACCCAGTAGGACTGGACCCTGGGTCTGTTTGAGTCCCACGTGGGAGGGAGGGAGGGAGGGTGGAGAGCAGGCCGCAGGGGAAGGGAGAGGGAACTGAGAAGGAAAAGGTGGGAGAAAAGAAGCCACAGACGGACAGACAGGCGGACACGGGGAGCCGCAGAGAGACACCGGCTGGGGGAGGCCAAGAGTCGGCTGCGAAGGGCAAAGGGCGTTGCAGAGCCTCTGCTCCCCGTGAGTCATCTCGTCGGATTCCTGACGCCCGGCCCCTGGACCCTTCGGAGACAGGGTCTTTGCAGAGTGATGACAGTGAGGTCACTGGGCCGGGCCCTGACCCACAGGGCTGGTGTCCTCACAGAGAGGAAATCTGGACACCGTACTCACGGAGGCGGAGACTGTGGTGGGAGGGGCTGTGAGGGCTGGGAAGGGGGGGGTGCTGATGCTAGGGACCGGCCTGGCTGCCCCTCCTCAGAGACCCCAGCCCAAGCCCCTGCACCTGGGCCTCCGCCGCCTTGGCAATGGGAAGCTTCAGCCGGAAGGAGCCAGGCTCTGCCAGCCCCATCCTGCCCTCCTCCCCTTCCTCTCACTCGGGGGCAGACTTTGTGGGCCCCACGCCCACCCATCCCCCCCCACCCCCCACCCCCCGCTCTGAGCCAGGGGTATTTCTAGCTGGTGTTCCTTGGACATGAGGGTTGGGGGACCTCAAGACAGCCTTGTCTGGCTGGGGAGAGCAGGTCAGAGGGGCAGAGGTGACACAGGGTTGGGGCTGCACGGCTCGGGGAAGATGAGGGTGCCCTCGTCCGTCCCTACTGCCCCTTTCCAGGGCAAAGTCTGGCCTCTGAGAAGGTCAGAAACAGCGCCGGGCGGCAGGGAGGAAGGGAAGGATACAGACGGGGTGGGGGGCAGGGACGTCACAGGGCTGGGGAGAACGGAGCCCTGGCATGTCAGAGGGGACGTGTTTAACAACCAGCACCCCCAGGGAACTGTCTTTCTTCTCCCCACAGCCCTCTGAGCTCCAGCACACTCCGCGGCAGCCCCGGGCTCCCCCGACGCCCCCCAACACTCCAGCTCTGCGGCTCCATCTGGGAAAAACCTCAGCTCCTGCGGCCCCCCCCGGCGAGGAAGCTCCGCCCCTGCGCAGCGGTGTCCAGAGCCTGCCAGGGTCATTCCCCCCGCCACCCTTTGTGCATGCAGTGCCCCTGCCTGGGGTGCCCTTCCCTTGTCACCTGCCAGCCCTGCTCACCCCTCAGGCCCTTCCCCGAACGTGCCAGGCCCCGAGAGCCCCGCTGAAGTTGGGTGCACCGTCCCCTCGGCCTGGAGCGGCCTTTCTCCAGATCCCACGCCTCCTCACTGGGGTCTGCCGGGGACCGCCCATTCCCTCCCGGCCACACCGCCCTGTCCCGCCACCCCCGGCACCTGCCCCTCTCTCCAGGGACTGGGTTCATTTCCTCGCTCGCTTGCTCCGTGTGTCTGTCTCCCCACGGGCCTGCACCCCGCTCTTCCTGTTCGCCCTGCGGCTCTGTACCCACGGTACCTATCTGGGGGGTTAATGTTGACCAATAAAAGCTGAGCGGCTTTCAGAAATCTCATCAGCGACTAGGACATTCATTTCACCCGGCCACCCCCCGAACCAGTAGAAACACGGCACAGGGTTCACGGAAGGAGCGTCACCGTTACCACAATGACACGGACGGGTATTTTCTACGCCACGCGAGTCCACCCCGTTCCGAGAAAAGTCCGGTCACCACCTCCTGCCTTCATCACCCACAGCGCGTTCCCGCAGTGCAGCCACGAAGAGAGGCTGCCCCGGATCTGGCTGCGGAGGCCCCTGGAGCTGCCCCCGCTCTGCCCCTCCACACCCGTCCGGCCAGCTGTCCCAGGCTTCCCGTCATTCTGGGGCCCTGCACCCCTCCCTCTTCGCCCCGGGGCCAGAGCCAGGTTGCTGCCGAGCAGGTCCACGAGGACCCCCAAGCCCTCCCTGGCCCCCGAGGTCTCCGCTCTGTTGACAGCAGGCCTGTCCGAGAGGAAGGACCCGCAGGGGAAGGGAGGGGCGGGGGCGGCAGGTGGCGGCTGCTGATCTTCCCGTGGAAAGTTACAGCACCCCTGCCCCGTAACAACTTTCCTCCCGGATAACAGAAACAGTCCTAACGGTCACCGTGGCACAGTGGCGACGCGTGGACCGCTGTGTTCGGGGACACGGCATCACCATGGGCTGTGGACTCCTGCTCCCATTGGACAGGTGGTGGGACTGAGGCTCGATGAAGGGGAGGGGACTGCCCCAGCTCTCACAGCTCCGCTGCGGCCGAGAGGGGATGTGAGCCTGAGTGGACTCCCCACTTAGGGAGAGGAGGCGCCCTGGTTGAGGGTCCCTTCCCTTCCCAAGGCCTCGGATTCCTTTGGTGAAAGGGGACACCTGCCTGGGGTGACCTCAGAGACTGTCTGAGGTCATCACAATCAGTCCCCTGGGCCATGCCATAGCCCTACAAGCAGAGCTGGCGTCTGGTGCCTCTTGGGCATCACGATCTACATACTCCACCTGGTCTTTTCCCTTCTGGGCTGTCCCAAGGTCAAGGTCTTTGCTTCTCCCTCCCATCCTCACTCCCTCAAGGCCTGGTCCTTTGCTGACACTGACCGAGCCCAGGTAAGCAGCTGATAGGCTCATGGGGTCCTTGTCCTGGGCCTTAGATGCCTTAACCCAGGGATTTCCAACCTTGGTAGGACCCGGGTTCCCTTCCTCCACGAAATCCCACTGGGAAATCCCGCCAATACACACAAGAGCTTCCGGAAAGGCCACTCTGGTTAAAACAAGAGCAAAGGGGCCGACCTCTTCTTATCCACCAACGTCTCCTGCCACTATCTCAGGTCACCCCTGGGGTCCCTGGAGTCCCATTCGAAATCCTCAGAATTAGCCCAAAGCAGTGGTGACAATTCAGGTGCGGCGTACAGGGGAGATATTTTGGACAGGCGTCCAGTGCTTGCTGGAGCCCTTGCGTGAGATGGGCGTGCCCTGGGGCGCGGCCGAAACCCTCCAGAAATTCGGGGACAACTCAGCACAGACTCTGGAGCCCTGCGTTTCCATCCCTGCTCCCCGCCCCCCACCCCGTGACTCCGGGAAGGTGCCCCCGCCCCGCCTCAGCCTCCTCTGCGGTACCTTGGGCATGACAGAATTCTTTGCGGTAATAAACAAGATGGTTCAGATAACGTCAGCAAATAAACGTGGAATGCACACCGATATTACTGTTGCTACAACCCCACCCCTTGTGAATGGTACCGTCTTGGGAAGTTCTAAAGGGGCCCCCATGGGCATCCTCACTGTAAATTGGGGCGGATGAGAGCACCTACCTTACAGGCTCGTCCTGCATGGAGATAAACGGGTGGGAACACGTCAAGGTACTTAGTTAACGCTGGACACAAAGTGCATGCTTAACGGATGCCGGATACTGCTTATGCTGATTATTACGATCGTGACGCTTTGACCCCCCCGCCCTGATGGGCAGCCACCCCGCGCCAGGGGCCCCTCTTACCCAGGCGGGATGGAGGCACGTGCGCTCACGCTGGTGGCGCGCTGGGGTCCCGGCCGGTTGAGGTTGTTCTGGCCCGGGGCGGGCGCACCGCTGAGGGCGCTCGGGCTCCGAGGGGGTGCCCCGGGGGGCTGCGCTGGTTCAGTGGGGCAGGCGGCGGGCGCGGCCCAGAGCGCAGTGCCTGCGAAGGTGGCGCTGGGGCGCACGGCATGCGTTCCAGGTGGCCCTCCAGGGGGCGGCAGGGGCGGCGGGGCGGCAGGGGGCGCCTTGCGGCGCTGCGAGGCCAGGATGGCGTTGGAGGCGGCGCGCGTGCTGTTGACCAGCAGGCACTGCTGGCAGGAGCAGGGCTGGCCGGAGTTCGCGCCCACGGGCCACGACTGCGACTTAGGGATGGAGCCGACGGTGAGCGGGTAGGCGAGGTCCAGGCGGCGGCGCAGGCGGCGGCGCCGGCGCGTCTGGCGGTTCATCTGCGACATGCTGTTGAAGTAGATGAGGTAGCAGAAGCCCAGCGAGGAGAGGTCGAGCCACGGGTGCTGCTTCTCGTAGGCGTTCTGGATGGTGATGCAGATGTCCATGTCGTAGGCCGTCCAGGCGCCGCCGTCGCTCTCCCACTCCCACACGATGCCCTTGCCCGGCGCCGACGACGGGTCGTAGAAGTTGCGCCGCACCGGCCGCATGGTACCTGTGCTCACAAGGGGGAGGAGTCAGAACCGAGGGGGAGGGGCCGCGGGGAGGCGGCGGGAGGGTCAGCCCAGAGGGGTTGCGGTGACAGCAGTGACAGCAGTGCCAGGGCGAGGCCGGAGGGAGGGTTAACAAGGCCAGTATCGAGACGACAAGGCGTGGCAGGGGGAGGGGCAGCAGGACAGAGCAGTCAAGACAGGCTCTGAACTCGGGGTGATCACGGAACCCACCCAGGGCCAGGGGCACGAGGGGGCAGGGGGTGTGGGGGCTGCTAAGGCCAGGTGGGCAAGCAGAGTCAGCACCTGGGGGGTGGGGACAGAGACCCATGCACACTCGTGGGTGCAGGCAGGCCCACCCTCACTAGTTCACTCACTCCTGGCACAATTCTCTCATTGGCTCATTCATTGATCCACGCCCTAGTCCACACGTTCTCGTACTCCTCGGGGCGCCTGGGAATTCTCTCCTCAGTCTGGTCACCCGTGCCCCCCGCGGCCTCTCCGCTCCCACCCACGCCTGCGTTCGTTCCCGCTCCTTCGAGCCCCTTCCCCCACACAGGCGGCCATCCCTCCTGTGCCGACCACCCTATCCTGAAGCATGCACCCGTCCATGGTTTCCTTCCCCTCTCTCTTCTTCCTCCGCTTCCTCCGCCGGGCATACTTTCTGTGTTACCTGTTTATCCTGTTTTCCGTCTCCTCTCACTAGAATGTCACCGCCACAAAGCGGGGGCTTTGCTTCCGTCGCTGCTGCGTCCCTGGCACCCACACCCAGTCGGTGCTCCACCGGTGTTTGTGGGACATGGGGCTGAATTCACCAGTTCGGACACTGACGCGTTTGGGACTCAATTCTCCTCCCCCCGCCCCCCTCGTGCCTTTGTGTGGCTGTCCCTGCGCGGGTCCCGTCCTTCGTCCACTGATCTGCTTTGTCATCCACCCGCTGACTCACTGCTCCTTCCTTGAACAAATATCTGCCCCCCCGTCTGCTCTTTGGAGGACCCCGTGCCGAGTGCTCATCCAAAGAGAATGTGATAAGCACAGGACAACCCAGCCAGGTGGGTATTCAGGCCCCCATTTGAAAAGTGAGGGCGCTGGGGCATGGCTGCCAGCCACCACTCTGGGACTCCCGGAGCTCTGGGCGGCCCCCAAGGGACCCCGGGTTTAGCAGAGACAACCCCACGTCCAGGCACTGAAGCCTGGCCCGCCTGTCAGAGCCTCTGGCCCGCTCCGTGCCGGGGCCAGCACAGAGAGGTTCCTTGCCTGGGTTCACCTGGCACACCGGTGGCAAAAAGGCACACTCAGCTGCTCCTCGACCACGGGCAGGTCCCTCAGGCCCCCCGGGTCTCGGTGGCCCCATCTCGAAAACGAGGGTGACGCTCATTCTCTACTCGCCCCGCCGGGAGGAGGTGCAGGGGAGAGCCGCCCAGCACGGGGCTGGGAGGCAGACAGGCCTCGGTTCCGGCCTGGCCCGCCTGCCCTTCCCGCTCTGTGGCTGTGGGCAGGTGGCCCAGCGCCTCTGAACCTCGCTCTTCTCAGCGCTAACCTGGGCACGGGCGGACCTTCCTCGTGGGGCGGGTAACAGGGCCGATCCAGACAGACACCATCTCACTCCGGGGATTCCAGCGTTTGTGGTCTCCAGCCCTGCCCTCCTCGCTGACAGCCAGGCCGCTGTGCCCGGTGGTCCCCTCCTCAGCACCTCCCCGTGGAGGCCCGGCCCGACAGGCGCCTAGAACACCGTAGCTCTGCTCAGGCGCGGCTCCGGGCTCTCCCCACCCCACCCCTGCCCTGCCTGGAGTCTCTGTTAATTGCTGTCCTTCCAGCGGCTTGGGCCCCCCCACCCACACCAAATGTGGACTTCACTTCTTCCCTCACACCCCACGTCTAGTGTATAGGTAAATCCGGTCACCTTTGCCTTCAAATACACTCCCAATGACCGCATCCTCTCCCCGCTGCACCGAGTCCACCCGGGTCCAAGACACTGCATGTCCCCCGCCTGGACTGTGGCAGCAGACTCGCGGCTGGTCTCCGCTCCATCCTTGCCCTCTGTAGTCTGGTCCCCGCGTGGCAGCCCGAGGGACCCTGTCCAGCAGGTCAGATCACACCCTTCTCCCACCCAAAACGCTCCCACGGTTCCCACCCACTGGCGTGAAAGCCCAAGTGTGGCCACGACCTACCAAGACCCACATGGCCTAGAGCGCCCCCTCTCGCCCACTGCGCTCCGGGCTCCCCCGCCCCCTCACCGTTCCTCAGACACCCCCGGCGCTGTCCAGCCTCAGAGCCTCTGCATCTGCTGTCCCCTCGCCTGGCATAGGACCTGGCCACACCTGGATGTTCCCACAGTTTCCTCCCGCCTTTCTTTCAGGTCTCTGTTCAGATGTCACCTCTTTAGAAAAACCTTCCCAGACCCTGGGGACGGCTGCCCTCCCCTTCCCCGCCCCTCCTCCTGCTTTGATTCTCCCCCTGGCCCTCAGCTCTGCCTGGCCCAGTGCATTCACCTGCACCTTTTCTTCTCTCCCTGTTGCCTCCCTGGAGGCCGTCAGCCGGCTCGACGGGGATCTTGACCTCTTTGCTCAAAACTGTGACCCCCAGCACCTATCACGGTGCCCGGCACACGGCAGGCCCTCACGGCCACGTTTCCTTTGTTCATGGGCGTCCACCCGGGGTGCCTGGCCCAGGGATCTGCAGCTAGACGGGTGGGGACCCACCACAGCCCGCCACCCCCACCCCGCCTTGCTCAGGGTCCTGACTTGGGTCACCCCCCCGCCCCAGGGCTGAGCCACTTGCCCTCTCTCTCTGTTAGCATTTACAATCCAAAGGGCTGGGGACTTTCTCTGCCCTGCGCCAGCTGCCCAGATCCGGGGAGTGGGGAAGTCGAGGCACAGAGCCGTGGCTGTGGACAGGAGAGAAGCAGGGAGGGGGCGGGTGCCTGGGCCCCTGTAATCTCCCAGCCGATCATATGAAAAGCTCCCCGGGGGCCTGGGGCAGCCTCGTTCTGCTGTCTGATGTGTCATTTTAATTGAATGCGTGTGTATTGATTGCCCCACCCCCACCCCCAACAGCAGCGCTCTCCCAGGGCAGGCCCGAGAGGGGACGAGTTAGAGGGAAGGCCCCAGGCCCTGTGCCTGCCTCAGCTCCCGAGCGCTGGTGTGCTCCTGCCAGGGCCTCAGTTTCCCTGCCTGCAGCACGAGGACTTGTGACAGATGATCTTTAGGTCCGACGTGCCTGAAATACCTCCGTCAGCCTCCTGCTGCGTTACCTGGAAGGTGTGACCCCTGGGTGGGAGGGAAAGGGAGGGGACTCGCTTCACTGAATTGCCTCTGTGTGTGGCCCGCGTTGAACTGAGCAGAGCAGGGTCGGGGCGGGAGGTGCAGAGTGAAGTGAAGTGGCTGAGAGAGCTCAGAAGTCTCACAGGCCCTGCGCGAATTCTGCCTCCTCCACGTACAGCCTCAGGGTTCGCATCTGTAAAATGGGGACAGTGCCCCCCAACGGTGGGGCGAAGGGAGACGATGCAGGTCACAGGGGCTCAGCAGAGCGCTCGGCTGCAGGACGTGCTTGGTGGAGGTCAGCTGAGACGGCCGTTGTTACTGCAGGCACCACCCGCGTTCCCCCGCTGTGCTCCCTGCTCACTCCGCGGACTCCTGTTCATCCGGCACAACCCCCCACGTGCGCACCCGCTCCGGGAAGCGCCTCCCTGCGCTGCTGCTGTGGTGGGCGCGCACACGCAGCGTTTTGTGGGAAACCTATCCTCGCACGGCCGGTCACTGCTCGTTTTTGCTTTCACTCTTCCTGCCTGGCGGGTGAAGGACCGGATCGGGGTTACCAGCTGCAGGTCCAAGGCCTGGCACCCAGGGGACCTCTGCAACTGAACCAGGCAGCCTACTTGGCACGGCTCAGGGCTCAGATGGAGTGGGAGGGAGCGGGAGCCGGCCTTGATGGAGAGGGAGGGAGTGGAGGCTGGAGCAGGGGCGCCGGCACACCTGGGGCCCCAGGTGTGGGGGTGGCACGCGGTCGAAGGGCAGCGCTGGCCAGCTCTGCAACAAAGACTCTGTGGGCCGGGTCCGGGCCGGCCGGCCAGCCTAGCCGGCCCTCTCTCCAGGGCTCTGTTTACCAGGTATCGATTTTCCTGCCTGTTTACTGGTAGTTATTAAAGGCTGCGTCCCTGGAGTCCTCTTCAGACGAGATCGGAACCTGGGGAGTCGGAGTAATTAGGGCAGCGGCTGTCCGCCCTGCCGGCCCCGCACCCCGCCACGTCCACCGCGGCCGCGGCCACCGCCACCCGAGCATCGGCCTGCTGGTCCACCTCCCCGGCTCACGCTGGCCCCGGCCCAGGCCGAGGGGGGCCAGCTGCTCCCCTGGTGACCTGCCTGGGCTGCGATCTCGAGATTTCCAAGGGAGCAGAGGCGGAAATGTTCCTTCTCCTCCACAGTGGCCTTGGCCTAGATTTCCAGCCAGAACAATGGGTCTAAGATGGGGCTGGAGGTTCTTCAGCCTGGGAGACGGGGAGGGCCGCAGACGGGGTGGGGGGGCCTAGAGACGTGGCCGGGCTCTCTCGCCTCGCCGCCCCACGCTGCTGGGTGTCTTTGAGCAGACTGCCTCCCACCCCCGCCCCCGCCCCCACCGGGGCCTCCAGGGCCCCCGGCTGCGCTGGCCACGAGGGCCTGCGTCCCCATGGCGCTTGGAAACCTGTGTCAAGTACGTGCCGCCTCTGGGCCTGTCCGTGTGCATCTGCTGTGGCCTGTCCCCCACCCCCGCCTCCGTTTCTCGGGACTGTTTGGTTGAAACATTCCAGTCTTGTTCCAGCGGAGCCGAGGGGAAAGGGGCTTTGGCCAACTGTCAGCTGGAGGACTGCAGGAGCTGGGCCCCTGAGAGCGGGTGTGGGGGCGGCCATGGCCACTGCAGCCAGTGAGTGACCAGGCCACGCCTGGGGCAGAGACGAGAGATGGAGACCCGGGGGAGGGGGCGTGAGAGACAGGGAGACACACACACGCCAGGGAGGCTGCCAGAGAGGCCACGATGAAAAGGGGGGGACACCAAGGCAGACACAGGACAGCTGGGGGCTGAGAGAGAACGCGTTTGGAGACACAACGAAATAAAATCCTGAAACCTAGACGCTGAGACGGTCGTGGAGAGTTAAGGCAGGAAAGCGAGGCCAGGCAGGGGACAGGGAGAGCGGAGCGGGGAGACCACGAGGGCAGACACCAGCCACCGAAACGCCCCTAGAGCCAGCGTTGACTGCGCACAGCTGCGTGCCAGGTGCTGTGCTCAGTACTTTCCTAGCTGGCCCGGTTCCTTCCGGGGAGGGACCAGAATTATTGCCATTTTACAGCTGAGGCGACCGAGGCTCAGAGAAATTGTAATCTTGGGAGGGTTGGGAAGGATGTTCCATTCATGGAGTAAGGGGGAGGCCAGAAAGGACTGGTTCGGAAGGGTTCAATGTGTCAAGTGGTAGCCCAGTCTAGGCTACCTCCAGTGACGGGGAGCTCACTACCTCAACAGTGCCCTCTGTTGTTTTGCTGTGAGTGCCTGCCCTGAGAACGTGGTCCTGATCTGACCCTCTGCACACAGCTGGGCGTGTGGGTGTCTCAGGCCCTAGCTTCTGCCTTGAGAAGACGCTGTCTGTGCAGAGAGAGGGGCTGCCCTGAGCCCTCCTGCCTGCCCCTCGGCCTCCAGAGGGCTCCTCCCCGGGCTGGGCCAGCCCCAAGGCCCAGCAGGGGGCCCCTTCCCCTGGGGTGGCTTCCCGGAGGGAAGTGACCTCAGCTTGGGGGCACCCAGGCCCTGACGGGAAGAGGGTCTGTGGGAGGCAGTCATGGGACATCCTGTCAGGTGGGGGGAGCCCCGCTGCACGCTGGGGCCTGTGACGAGGGCTTGGGTAGAGGATTAAGCATGAATTGAGCACCCACTGGATGCTGGGCCCCAGTGAGGGACTTTACCGAATCCTCCACCAACCCAGAAGTGCCGTCATAACAACTGTTTGCACTCCGAGAACACACCTTTGTGGCGCGTGCCCTCTCCCTAACGCACTCCCCTCCCCCATCAGCTGGTGACCTGTGTAGCTGGCCGACTCCCAGGGTTTCTTGGGGGAGGCATGGGCAGTCCAGCCGGGGCCGTGGCTGGAGCTGGGATTCGAACCGCCATCTACGGGCAGGGCGTCGCCCCTCCTGCCCTGTGATCGATGCGCCCGCAGTGTTCTGTTTCCCACCAAACGCCCCCGGGGGACTCGTCAGGCTGAGCAGCGGCCCATTAGCGGTTTCTGCACGTTTGAAGCTGGCCCCGGCTCCCCAGGCCTGCTGCCTGCCAGGCCGGGGCGTTGGAGAGGGGGCCAGGGGCGAGGGGAGGCTGAGGGGCTGCAGGGCACTCAGAGTCGTCACCGTTTTCAAGTGGGTTTGGAAGCGCCCTCAGCCTGGAAGCGGTGGGCAGCTGGAAGCTGGTTCTGCCCACTTTACGGGCTGTGTGGGGGCTTCCCAGTCACCTGGCTTCCAGTCCACTTGGGATCAGACCCCCCGGGCACAGAGGCAATGCCCCAGAGCAGGAAACGAGGGGGTGGGGAACAGAAGGAGCAGAACAGTATTCTCCCCCCTGGGCCCTGCGTGGCCTTGGGCAGCTGACCCGACCCTTCCAAGCCTCGCCTTCCCCCTCTGTGAAACAGACACAATAGTCCTAGGACTACTCGTAGCAGTGGAAGTAGAAGCAGTAAACACAGAGCACCTACTGTGTGCCAGGCACTGTTCTAAGTGCTTCATGTGTATCAACTCCATGCACACACTCCCCTACAGAGCAGATACCGTTACTAGCATCGTCCTGTACAAATGCTGAAGCACAGAGAGGTGAAGTGACTGGCCCAGAGTCACACAGCTGCTGAGCTATGAAGCCGGCATTTAACCCAGCCAGATTGGAACTTCCCTCCACTTTCACTGCCGCCACCACCCCGGTCCAAGCCACCATTACTGCTTGCCTAGACGGTAGCCTCTGTCCTGTGTCCCGCCTTCCACCCTTTGGACCCTGTAACACGTCCTCACAGGGCACCCAGAAGGATCTTCCACAAACTCAAGTCTGACCACATCACTCCTTTGCTTAACAGCCCTCGAGAGCTCCCCGGTGCCCTCAGGACTCAGCCTCGGCTCTTCCGCTCATCTTGGCGACCCGTCCCCCAGGCAGCCTGCACAGCCACGCCCTCTCACCACGAGGCTGTGCCTCTGCACGTCTGCACATGCTGTTCCCTGTGTCTGGGACGTCCTTCCACCTGCCCACCCCGTTTTCCTTCCTGCCAAGGTTCTACGCAGTCTTCCTGGTTCAGCCCGAGCACTCTCCCTCCTCTCGGCCGCATCCCCGCCACCCGTCGGAGGGACCACTCCCTCCTTGGGGCTCCGTAGCAACCGGTACCTGTGGTACTCCCGCGGAAGCCCAGCGCTCACTACACACGCGGGCTTCTGTGTTCCCTCCAGCCTGGGAGCCTGTCACAGGCCGGGCTGGCCTTCCGCCACCTCAGCATCCAAGAGCACAGGGGGGCACGCACTTGGGAAATGCTAGCTGAATGAATGAATGAGTGAATGAATGAATGAGTGAATGAATGAATGAGTGGGCGAGTGAATGGCAGTGAATGACCAAGTACACATGAGGGCACCTGCGTGTGACCGATAACTGGGCTGGAGATAACAAGTTGGCAGTGAATGTGATGTTCGTCCGCATATGATTTACATTTTAAAAATATAATGACGAGGCATTTAAAGACTGTGGTGGACTCACTGAAGTCTGGGTTTCAACGATCCCAAAATATCCAAAGATGCGGCCACGAGAATTGGCCCTCTTGGCAACAGTTAGCAGAAGCTGACTCACAGCGGCCTGGTGCGTGTCCTTGAGTGTTTACTGAGCACCTACTATGTGTCCGGGCCCTAGAGAACCACAGTTGCAAACCTCTGCCTTCCCAGTCATGGCACACCCTTCTGTAAGCTGTAACCCTCTGAATTTTCAACCTCTGCTTGGGGGGGGAAGTGTGTCCGAGACACAGACAAGACAGACAGACACTTGGCCCAGGTCACCAACAAGTTAGAGCTGCATCTTGACTCCAGGCCCCTTGCCTTCCGTTGCTACCGTACCAGGTGACGAGCACCTTGGCATAAATGAAGCTTTGTTCCCCGGGAGGGAGGAACCGAGGAGGGCTCCTCAACGGTGCCATCTCCGGTAAGCGCTCTGCTTCCCCTGGCATGCTCTGCCCGCAGTCAGAGGGAGAGGGGACAGGACGGCGGGGGCCCAGCCTGTCACCAGGAGGAGAGGTGGCTCTGCTGCGGCTGCCGGCAGGACCGTCCTGGCCGCCGGCACTGCCTCCCTTGATTGGCTCGTCCTTTGTTCTGCATTTCAGGGCACTCGGCACCCGGGCCTGGTGCCAGACTCCCTCTGGTGCCCCATCACCCGCCTGCCACTACTGCCCAGGCAGGTGGAGGTGGCACCTAGAGCTGCTCCAGAGGGACAGTGGGAGGGACCCAGAGAGGGAGAGGCACTGGGCCAGAAGGGACGCGGCCACACAGGACCCTGGGGAGACTGGACCCCAGCCTGGCAGCTCCCAGGGCTCCAAGGTCAGGAACAGCCCCATGTCCCGGCACCTCTCTGTGGCTGTGTCTGGCCTCCGGTATCACACCTATCACCTCCCCCGCCCCCCCCACACACAGAATCTGTGTCTGTCCCATTCACTGCGGCACCCCCGGTGCCAAGGACGGTGCCTGGCACACAGCAGGTGCTCATTAAATTCCTGCTGAACGAATGCACACACACTGACCACAGTCCCACGGGGGACAGGTGATGTCGTTGGGCCCATATCACAGAGGAGGAAACTGAGGCTGAGGGGCGAGTGTGGTTTACTCAGAGTCACGTGCCCCTCCCCCACCTTCCATCCTGTGAGAGCAGCTGGGAAGCCTGGGGTCTGGGCCTCACCAGCCAGGCTCCCCGAGGCAGACCGTGCAGATTCTGGGCCCCCCTGTCCTCAGCTGGTATCAGGAAGGGTTGTCTGTGTCAACTGGGGTGCTGGGTGGGCTGGTGGAGGGGAGGCTGCCTGGGGAGCGGCTCCCACTGAGGGCGATGCAAGCGTAAGTGGGAAGGGAGAGATGCAGAGGCAGGGGGAGGAAGGGCTCTGGGCACCCTCCACATACTGACAGCCCCACGCCGAGGGGCAGGCTGGGGGCCCCACTGTCCACGGCCTCCACAGTGCCCAGTGCTGCCCCGTCACCGCCCATGCCGGCCCCTCCTCATTACTGCACATCCTCCACGTCCTCTCGCACCTCCCCAATAGCACCCCCATGGCACCCCTTGACCATCGCCTTCTTCACCACCCTCCACACAGCACCCCTGTCGCCTCTCCCCCTGGCAGGCAGCCGCTGTCACCGCCCCCCATCTGGCCCCTCTCTCATGCCCCCCACTCCACCACACTGTTAATAGTTCCAGTCACGGCCCCCCCCCCACCTCCCTGCCCGCTCTCCGGCCCGCCCGGGTCCCGTGGCCTTCCCTATCCCCTCCCCGCTCCAACCCCCTCTCCCATCACAGCTGCATCACCTCCGGTGTCTGCAGGTCGCTCTGCACAGCTCCCCTGGACCTGAGGCTGGGGGGCTGGGGGAGAGCAGGAGAGGGTGGAGAGAGGAGAAGGGGGGCAGGGAGTGTGTGCGTGCGTGTGTGTGTGTGTGTGTGTGTGTGTGTGAAAGAGAGAGTGGGGGGGCTGGGAGGAGGACCTGACCGGGGCTCCCTCACCCCCAGCCCTGCTGGAGTGGGCCTGGCGCTGGCACCGCTGTCCAAGGTGCTGGGACAGCCCGGCCTGGGGTGGGGCGGGGCGGCGGGCCCTGCAGACCAGGCTCTGAATCTCCGACCCTGAATCTCCGACCCACCTCTCCCCAGCCTGGGCAGGTGGCTCCCACTCTGGGCGCCTCGGCTGTGCTGGGCTGTGCTGTGTGTTGAGTGGGGTGATGCGGGCCGGCTGGCCGGGTGGAGGGAGCCGGGCGGGCTGTCAGGAAGTGTCTGCATCAGCCCCTGCCGCCCGGCCTGCGCCGGCTCTGGCCTCCGAGGACCCACACTAACGAGGCTGGCTCTGCGGCGTGGCTCTGGGTCCCGCGGGGCCCAGCCACTAAAGAGCAGCAGCTGGCGGCCCAGCCAGCCCCCGAGGGACCCAAGAGGCCTCCCTTAACCCCTCCCTCCTCCTCCTCCTCTCTCCTCTCCCAGCCTCCCTGTTCCACCCAAGCCTGAGGTCTTCTCCAGGACCTTGCAGATGCCGCTCCCTCCACCTCAAAGTGTTCCTCAAACCATGCAGACCCTCGGGGGACTCCTCCTCCAGGAAGTCCTCCCCCTCAGAGGCCTGAGGCACACACTCACTGCCCACATCACCTGACCAAAGGCTACCTGTGCCTCTCCTATGAGGCATGTACATCTTTTCCCCACTTGTGCAAGAGTGCCAATTATGTGCAAAGCAATATTTCTTGTGCTTTACCTGCCATTATCACATTTAGTCCTCGTGACAACCCTCTTGGGTGGGGACTGTTCTTATCTCCATTTTCACAGGAGGGTACTGAGGCTCAGAGAGGTTAAGGGCCTTGCCCCGGGGTCACAGAGCCAGGCCCAGGCTGGAACTTAGGTCTCTATCTCTGTGGCCTCAGGAGTCGGGGCCTCAGCTGCCATTCCCACCATTCGCTCTGCCTTTGCCGCCCTGGGCCCTGGAATCAGTCGGGCAGGGGCCCTGTTCTTCTCTCCGAGTCCCCGGGACCAGCCCGGGGCCTGTGGCTGAGCAGGCACCGCCGACTGTCGGACGCAAGTGAGGACGAGTGTGTGGTGTCAAAGGAAGCTTCTGGAGTGAGCCGAGCAGCCAGCCGCCCAGGGTGGGGGTCCGCAATGGTGGCAACGGAGGCAGTGTGACAGGTGGGGATGAAAGATGCCCACGCACGGAGGCATGGGACCTGCGCCGCCTCGGGGCAGGCACCTCCCCACCCAGACACGCAGGCTCCTTCCTGCCCTGATGCCAGGCCCAGCTCCAGGGGCCTTCGAGCCTGGCTGGGAGCGGGTCCCCAGGGGCCCTGTAACTAGGGAGCTGGCCCTGGGGGCCTCTGGGGTTGCACTGGCTGTTCCTGCCTTGATGGACACCCTGATAACAAGCCCCAACAGAGCTGCCGAGGGAGAAGGGGGAGGGGCCTTTCTCAGCCCAGCACTGAATGCGACCGTGTTCTGTATCCCTGACAGCTGCCTGAGAGGTCTGGGTTCCAGGTCGGCAAGGGTTGGCTGTGTTACCTTGGGCAAGTTACTCACCCTCTCTGGGCCTCAGTCTTTTTTTTTTTTTAAGATCGAATTAATTAATTTGAGAGAAGGGGAGGGATGGTGAGAGGGAGATAAATAGCAATATGTGAGAGATGCATTGACTGGCTGCCTCTCATGTGCCCCCAACTAGGGACCTGGCCCACAACCCAGGCACGTGCCCTGACAGGGAATTGAACCAGTGACCTCTTGGCTTGCAGGCCGGCACTCAATCCACACCAGCCTGGCTGGACCCCAGTCTTCTGTCTGTGCCGTGACCTGCCTAGGCGTCTAGATCCCAGCAGTGCTTGCCCTGGTGGGGACGGACTGCCCCTCCATCTGGGGGCCCCACCCAGTCCCCCAACAGCCTGAATGAAGATGTCTTCAGACAGGATGTTCCCACGACGGCAGCGGCCAGGCCAGAGTGGGGCCCAGGCCACCCACAGAAGGGGGGATGCAGGCTGGGGAGAGGCTGCCACCGGCTGCCACCTGTGACTCCAGCCTGATGGCTCGGGAGCACAGGCACAGTTGTGTTCTGAGCCCTGGGGACAGCAGTGGTGGGCAGTCCCCAGCCCGGCCTCTCCCAGCCTCAGCTGTCCCACCTGCAGAATGGGCTTCCACAGTGCCCCCAGCAGCAGAGGGAGAGGAGGCTAGGGGGCACCAGTCAGGCGGAGAGGTGGCCCTCCCCTCTGCCCCCGGCCGTGTGAGTCCACGGCAGAATCTGGAAATTGCCTGGGAAGCGGCTCAGTCGCATCTCTGTCCAGCTGTGGGGACCGGGCTGTGGAAAATCCAGGCTCTGGGTGAGGTCCTGGGCGGAAGTGGGGGCGTGGGGCGGAGGTGGCCAATGACCCTCGGGGAAGTTGTGGCCTCACGGGGGGACACCACTGGGAGTGATCTCAGATCACGTGGCCCAGGGTCACAGCATTTCCCTTCCACACGGCTCCGGACCTGTCTGCCTTCAAAGGGACCTCACGCGCCGTGGGGAGCAGTACAAACAGCCCAGGAGCGGGGAGGGGAGGGGACACCGGCTGAACAAACAGCAGCCCCAGGGGACCCGGCCTGGCCTCCCCGCCTGTGGCCGGAGCCTGACCCCCGGGCTTCCCTTTAGTGACCGTGTGATGGGCGTGTAGACAGGGCATCGGTGGGTCAGTGGTGTGCACACGGGCTGGTGGTGCGTGTGTGTCTGCACACGCACGTGCCCCTATCCCAGCGTGCGCCACAAGGCATGTGTTTCTGCATATGCCGCACCGGGCGAGCCGTGCGTGGTGCCCGCACTGTCTCACCCCCCAGGGGCAGGTTAAGAGCAGGAGAGGTCAGGGGTGGCCGGCTGCAGCCCACGGGCCAGATCTGCCTTCCTCAGGCTTTTGCACAGCTCAAGGGCCGAGAGTGGTTTTTACATTCTTACATGGTTGAAAAGAAGGAAAAATATTATTTCAGGACCCATGGAAATTAGAGGAAGCCATCCAGCTTCAGGAGGACACGGTCGCCTTCAGTCACGCACATCCCGCCCTCGGCTGCTCTGACGCCATGACGGCAGAGTCCGGCTGTTTCCACGGAGGCTGCGGGACCCACGGAGGCGGAACATCTACTCCCTGACCTTGTCGGGACGCCCACTGGCTCCAGTGTGTGGGCACTAGCAGAGCGGGGCGTGCAGCTCTACCCCCAGCACAGAAGTGCAGCCTCAGTGAGCTGACCAAGAATTTTACAACGAGCCCTGGCTGGCGTAGCTCAGTGGACTGAGCGCTGGCTGCGAACCAAAGTGTCGCAGGTTCGATTCCCAGTCAGGGCACATGCCTGGATTGCAGGCCACAGCCCCCAGCAACCGAACACTGATGTTTCTCTCTCTCTCTCTCTTTCTCCCTCCCTTCCCTCTCTAAAAATAAATAAATAAAAATTCTTTAAAAAAAAAGAATGTTACAAGGAGAAAATCTAGATAGAAGCTGTGTCCATTTCAGGACGTATATGCAAGCTTTGGGTTTCACAGCCTTACAATGTTTTGTGTGTGCATGTGTGTGTGTGTGTGTGAGAGAGAGAGAGAGAGAGAGAACCGTAATCCTTTTAAAATTCAGAGTCTCCCACTCTCCTGTGCACCCGTAGTACTCAGCACACGCTAGGCAGGTGGCGGGCGATGAGTCAAGGTTTGTGGGATAAGGTAACAGCCTCGGTTCTCTCCATCAACCCAACCACCTGGCTAAAAACAACGTGACTGTTGCCCATTTCACGGATGTGGAAACTGAGGTCTGGACAGGACAGGACACCTGCTCGAAGGTCTTCCCTGGACCATCCACATCGAGGATGAGACGTCCTTTCTTGACGTTTTTGCTCCTGGGAGGAGTGGGGCGCACGCTACCGCTACCGCACGTCTGGTGGGGAAGCGTCGTGCCCACCCTCCAGTACTTTTCCATCATTCCCGTCCCTGCCAGCCCCGTCGGTTCCCAGGCCTTCCTCCCTCGCTAGGGGTCTGGGCAGGCTCCCAGGAGCCCGTGGTGGGGAGGAGGGGGTGATGAGTGCTTTTCATTTTTTTCCCTTTTCCGGCAAACAGGGGCAGGTGTGGAGTGAGCGGCTCCGGGAGGGGGTGTGAGGAAGTGACTGAGCGTCTGGGGGACCCAGCGGGGCTGCGACGCGACAGGACTCACGTGGGGGTGCTGCGAACCGAAAAGGGCCCCGAAAGGGGGGAATCAAAGACAAACTGGCCAGCGAGGCAGCCTGGGGTGGGGCTACCCCCTCTTCTGGGGAACCCCCTCCGCAGCCAGGCCCTGCACATTTCCCAGCCAGCACTGACTCTGAATCTGCAGACCCCCGGACATCGGGGGGTGAGAAAACCCACCTCCTTCTACGGCCAGACCCCTGCCTTCCACCGGAGAAGGTTCCGGGGAACCCCTGAGCGAGGGTGGCAGGCGGTGCGCTGCCCTCCTCATGTGTCAGGGACTTGGTGCCTCTCTGGAAGGAAAGGCATGAGGACGCGGTGGCGACGTGCTCGACACACACGTAGAGCCCTTTCCAGGGCTGCGCAGGCCACGCCCCCGCCTCCTCCCGTATCGCCTTCCTCGCATCCACAGCACCCCAGACGCGGTGGACTTGACTGTACTCCGCTCCTTCCCACCACAGGGCCTTTGCACGGGCTGTTCCCTCCACCTGGGCCACTGGCGGCCTCGCTTACTCCTCGGACTTCCGTTCCAACACCCCTTCCTCAAATGAGCCTTCCGTGACCCCAGCCCCAGGCCAGCCGGACTTCTGTCCCGTTCTCACCCCTGAAACTGATTACCTGTGTTCCTTTGCGCCCCGACTGCCCCGGGACCTCCTGCCTGAGTCCTCCGGCGGTAAACCGCCCCTCTGCACCCTGCCTGCCCGGCTCCCCGCCGGCGCCTCGTGCGGAGCACGGGGTTGCGCACGCAGCGGAAATCAGTAAGCGATCGCACGACGGCCTGAATGAAAGCTTGGCACCACCAGTGGCGGCAGTCGCTGCCTGGAGTTCCGGAAAGGTCGATGCACGGAGAAGGGACATCAGGAAACCGGATTCGCCTGGGTCTCCGCGATCGGCGACCACTCTGTACGCACCAAGCAGCGTCCAGAGCTGCGCCGCCCAGCAGAGCTTTCCGCGGTGATGGCGGCGTTCTGGACGCCCACCGGCCCAGGCCTCAGCCACGAGACCCACGTGGCTGCTGAGCACTTGCAATGTGGCTAGTGGGACCCAGGAACGGCATTCTCAATTTTAGTTAATTTTCATTAACATAAATTTAAATAGCCACAGGGGGTGCGTGGCTGCCGGATTGGATTGGACGGCCCTCCTGTCTCCACGGCTGCCACGGGCAGTTGTGACCCCCCCGGGGACTCGCAGGAAGGCCCCCACACCTTCACCGGCTGGTCCTCGGGATCACACACGACGAGGATTCTTTGGCAGCCGCCATCGTCCGCGGCCCACCACGCTCGTGACAGAGCCCACCAGGCAGTGCCCACTCAGGGAGATCCCCACCGGGACGGCGCGTCGCCAGAACAGAAATGCCGGGACTGGACCTCCCTGTTCTTATCGCCACCTTCCGCAGGACCACCGACCCCCGACCCTGCCGCCAACCTCATTCTCCCCATCGCCGCCACTCCCTCTGCCCACCCCCAAGACCACCGCCAACACAGCCCTCGGCGCCACCACTTCCAAAGTCAACTCTCCCGCCGGCATCGCCACCGACACGGTCTCCCCCATCATCGCCACCCCACCCTGCCATCACCGCCACCAGCACCCCTTCGCCCCATGGCTCCCCCAGCATCATACCACCCCAACGCCACCGACACCCGAAGCCAGTGCAGGAGCCCGGCTGCGAGCTTTGGCTCTGGACTTCGGCAGCCCGGGCTCACATCCCAGCTCTGAGTTTCCATCACTTAGCTTCTGTGAGACTCAGTTGCTTCATCTGGAAAATGGGACTAATAATAACCCTACTCCAGTCATAAGACTTACTGCCTGGTTGTGGGACAAAAATCCAGTGAGGAAGTCCACGGAGACTCCTTCTACTACGAACACTGAGTGTCAGTGTTCTACGTGCTGTGCTCAGGGCGCACAGTTGGATTTACTCCTGGCGTGGAGGGCAGAGCTCTCCATGCACCCGTTTCACGGATGAGGAAAATGAGTCCAAGAGAGGTAGGTGATGATGCAACTCGCCGAAGGCCCTACAACTAAGAGGCTGGGGTGGAACCGAAGTCTGACACTGTGCCCGGCGAGGCTGTCCCTTTTGGGGGGAGGGGTGGGGAGGGTGGACCGGCCGCCTGGCCTTCCTGAGGTTCCAAGCTCCCCGCTCAGGGACGCCAGGGGATTTGGCACCCCACCGGGAGGGCGGAGCTGGGGTCGATGGCCTCCAGCGGCGGGAGGGGGGGGGCGGGGGGGGCGGGCGCACTCACCGGTGTCCTGACGGAACTGGTGCATGGACTGCAGGTCGATGATGTAGGGCACCAGCTGGCTGTCCACCTGCCCCAGGACCACGGAGCCGCGGGCGTCCTCCTTGAGCACGTTCTCGATGTGGTGGCACACGGTGGCCGTGTAAGGACGCCAGCGGTTGTGCTCGTTCAGCCACTCCCACACCACCACCCGGGCCACGTTCTGCGGCGGGAAGCCCAGCCCGTTCACAGGCATCATGACACCCTGGCCTGGCCGTGACATGGCCGCTGCTGCCTCCGGGGCCAGGACCCCCCTAGGACGGCCCAGCTCCTCCGGGCCTGGGGGCAGGCGGGCTCGTCCTCTCTCCCCGGGGCAGCAGCCCGGGCTGGCCGGCCTCCTTTCTGACTGCCTGCCTGTCCTCTGTGGGCCCGGAGGCCTCAGTTAAGCGAGGGCAGGGCGGTGCTCCAGGCGCCAAGGACCCCTTCGCGGCAGAGCCGTCTCCGATCGAGGCTGCTGCTCCACAAAGCAAGTGTCTTTCTTAGCAGGGGGAAACGTGGCTCGACATTTCTTGGATCCCACCGCCGGCAGAGGGGAGTGAGGCCACGGCCCCTGCTCTAGGTCCGGTCTCTTGCCCGCTGGTCTCCTGTCCTTCTTCCCGGTCAGCGCAACTGGCCTATCACCCCGGAGGCGCGGCCCAGCCTGCTGCTCTCTGCGGCGCCCAGCCGGCCCTCTGCGTCCCGGTCGGCAACTGCGTCCGAGACCCTGCTCCTGGCTCCAGGGAGGCTGCTGGCCGCGGCCGGGGTCCGCCCCCCCGACGGCTCCTGCTGAAGGGGGCGTCCCTGTTCCCCTGGGCCCCGCTTCACGGGGTCCTGGAAGGCCTGGGTGGCTGAAGAACGCACGGGGGAGGGGTGCGGCGCGTGTCCCCGGTCCGCCTGCCCGGGCTGCGGCTCCCGAGCTGCGCCGGGGGGACGAGGGGGGCGGGGGCCCGTGGGCACGCCCCACCCCACTCGTGCTCGCGACCTGCCTGGAGACAAGAAGGAGAGAGGGCCCTTTAAGAATAGAGCGCGGCACCCCCTCCCCCTTCCCAGGAGAGCGATCGCCGGAGAACAATGGGGAACCGATGGTGGGGGGGGACAACAAGGGGGCTAAGGGGGGTCGCAGCCCGCGTCCCCCAGGGGCAGGCCTGAAGACAGGCTGCAGCCGGGGGAAAGATTTCCCGACACTCTCTCCTGCGACGCCCCCTCCTCAGCTTCCCGAGCGCTCTCCTCCCCCCAGCCGGGGATGCAGGGTGCGCGGGGGTGCGCGGGGATGCGCGGGGTGGGGGGGGGCGGTGCAGGCGCGGCCCAGGCCCCTCGGGGGTCGCGTCATTGAGGAGGAGAAGCTGGAGCTGGGTCGTCGCTGGCTCCCGCCCTGGGGGTAAGAGCCCCCTTGCCGAGCCCAGACCTCCCCACAGCGCGCACGCCCACCCCCCATCCCCCAGGGGCCGGGGGTGGGGTCCCGGAGCACCCCGCGCTCTCACCGCCGCGCCGCGCCGCGCCTCGCCTCTGCTCTCCCCCGGTTCGCGCTTCAGCACCGCCGCCTGCCTCCTGGGCTCCCCCCGGAGTGGGAGGGAGCCGCGGTCCCGCCTCCGCTCCCTTTCCCTCCCTGGCCCCACGGCCGCCGCGCGCAGGGCGCTGGGCTTTCCACGCGAGGACAGACTACGCCGCCGACCGACGGACGCGTGAGCCGGCTGCCGGACGCCGGGATCCCGCGGGTGGGAGGCGGCGGCGGCGGCGCTCAGGGGAGGGAAGGAGGAGGGGGCCGGGGAGGAGGAAGGGGCGGAGACAGATCGCGGCCGTAAGCGCCGCCGGCGCTGACACGCGAGTCTCTGGGGCGCCCTAAATCCTCCACCAGGCCCACCTGGGACCCCAGGAGGTCTCCTTACGCCCGGCAGGGCGCAAGGCATGGAGTGAGGTGTCTGTTGGTCACCTGCTTGAAACTTGGTCATCTGTGCATTCCCAGTCCAGGGCCTGGCACACACTAGGCGTTCAATAGATGCTCGAATGAATGAATAAGAACCAGAGATCGCCTACAGAAAGATCTTAAACCATTCCAGACCAGCCTTCTCTTCTCCTTCAACTATTCTGGGCGGGGGGAGTGAGGTGGGACTGGCAAGGTCCATCAGAGCCAAATGGAATCATGGAATCTGAAGCGTCCATATAGGGAGACAGAGGCCCAGAGAGGGCAAGAAACAGGCCCAGGGTCACACAGCAGCTTAGAGCAGCACCCAGACACCGACCCAGACACGGGATTGTCCTCCCAGGACCCAATTAGCCAGCCCAGAGTCCAATTCCCAATTCCCCAAAGCCCCCACCTGCGCCAGGTGAGTGGGATAGCAGTAGCATCCTGCCTGGGGGGCAGGGGTGGGGAACCTAGGCCCGGAGGGAGCGACCTTCAGAGAAGATGAGGGCCAGCCCCCCACATCTCCCGCAAAGTGCGCACCAGCGCTAGGTGCTCAGTGAACCCTGGGCGAGGGCTGGCTGGACAGAAAGGGCGGCAGGTGATCACAGCAGCTCAAGTGTTAATGGGACGGCCGGCTCTCCCGCCTCCGGCAGGCTGGATGCAGCTGAGGACACACACCAGCCGCCAGCAGGGAGGGGGTGGCCCACCCGGGGCCCGCGGGTGTTTAGATTAGGGAAGATGAAGGATGCGTCCGGGAACTCCAGTCCGGGCAGCAGATGGGGGTCAGCGGCCTGTTTGGGAGCCTGCCCGGGGGCGGCCCCCGCTCCTCTTCCTCTCTGGGGCAGATGGTGATAAACTCGTCGAGGTCACGGGCAGGCTGCTCAGGGGCGCTTTCCCAGAACCGAACTCCGGTTCCCCAGCCAGCTAGAGCGGCCGGCCCACCCCAGGCCCCCGCTCTGCCCTGCGGCCCGGTGCCGGATGGGCTATTCCAGATTGGGTCAATGATTCCGCTTGCTGGAGCCTGCGGCGGACTGAGAGAGAGAGAGAGAGAGAGAGAGACAGAGAGAGAGAGAGAGAGAGAGAGAGAGAGAGGTTCTGGCTGAGGACAGGCCGGCTCTGCAGGGGGAACCCCCCAACAGGATCACTGGGATTTCAGCCCAGGGTCACCGTAGGCTCTCTGGGGACCCCTGAAACCCCCTCTCCCACTGCAGACAGGCACGTCTGCGCATTTTCCTGGGAAGAAGAGCTCCGGCTTTCAGAGATCCTTCTTAAAGGGGGCGGTGGCCCGGAAGATTCAGATCGGATGCCCAACGACCTTACATTACAGAAGGGGGCCTGCAGACCCCAGGGTGGGGAAAAGGCTAGCTCAAGGTCACATGGAAATTTAGCCACAAGCTGGAAAGAATCCAAGAACCAGACTGTATAATGTCATCTAAGGTCTGACTAAATGCCGCCTCCTCTGGGAAGCCTTCCCTGAACTCATTCCGTCTTCCTCTGTGAGCCTTTGCTCATACCTTTGTGGCACCGTGTATCACAATTCGCCACTTCAGTGCCATCCCTGCTAGAGTGAGATGCCCCTGAGATCAGGGACTGTGTCATAGTCATCGGGGACAGTGTGGCTGGTGCTCACTACATGATGTTTGTCGTGTCCTCAGTGCCTATCTGAGCCGGGTACCTAAGACTCACTACTCTTCACACCTGCCCCACAAGGTAGGTCGTAGTGTCCTCGTTTTACAGATGGAAAAAACCCCTGAAGCTGAAAGGGGTTAAGTGGCTTGCCCAAGTTCCTCCAAGGAGTAAGTGGCAGGGCTGGGATTTGAACCCCAAACCCCTTGTGCACCTTCCACAGCATCGCCCCGCCTCTGTGTGTGTTCAGCGGCCGGCTGGTGAGTGGCATCCGGCTGAGGATCCGGTGCAGCGGCAAAGGGCGACCACGCGGGGGCCGGCACGCTGCTGGGGTGGGGGAGGGCTCAGACACCCGTGGGGACGCCAATGGAACAGACACGTCCCGTCATGAACTGTGTTTTAAAAACTTGGATGTACGCGTATGTATTACATCCCTCGAAAAAGACGCCCGGGGGGTGACATTTCAGCGACTCCCCGAGACGGCCCAGCAGAGGCTGAGCGGAGGGAACAGGGCGGGGCCGAGGCCCGGAGGTGGGAAAGAGCTTGTTTACTTGGAGCAGCGGAGAGGAGGCCGCAGGGGCCGCCGAGACAGAGCGGGAGCGAGGGCGGAGCAAGACAGAGTGGGCGGGGCCGCCGTGTCGGGCCTCACACACCCCAGCGTGGGTCTGGGAGACTTTCCCAGGAGCCGTGGGGAATTACTGAAAGGGAAGCCTCATGTTCAGAAACTCGGCCCAGTCGGCCTGGGACTCTCTAGGCATCGGTGGGTGTTGGCCGACGGCCCCTTCCCTGGACTGGGGGCAAGCAAGGGAGGACTGAAACTGAGGGGGGGCTGACTTGGCTCATCTCCAGGGAACTGGGCCAGTACTGCAAGCGTGAGCTCTCAGGTCTTGTATTGGGCCATCGCCTTGTTCATGCAGTCAGAAGGTCTTTATTGAGCATCTACTACGTGCCAGGTACCAATCTAGGTGCTGGGGATACAGCAGCGCACAAAAGTCTAAAATTTCTGCCCCTCCCCCCGGTGCTGACCCCACGTGTTTATATGTGTGTGTGGGTGGGGGACAGAGAGTAAACACACAAGTACATGAGTAGCATACATATTATGTCATAACATGTAAGCACTCTGGAGGGGCGCAGGCAGCAGAACTGGCTGGTGGGAGGTAAGTTGGGGCCACCTGTTAGAACTTGGTCTGGCTAAGGCCGGGCACATGCACACACCCCATGGCCCAGCAATTCTCCCTGGAGTACGGACCCCGGAGTCACATGGATGGGTATTCACAGGGGCTCTGTTCCCGGTGTGGGAGAGCAGACGAACGAGTTCCCGCGATGGAATACTACACGGCCGTCAAAAGGAAGGAATCACAGCCACACATCACGCTGTGTGGACAGATCTCCGAAATAGAAGAACCAGCGAAAATTGTCCCATTCCACGAACATGCTACCTTTTATATAAAGCTAAACACAATTAAAATTATACACACAGAGGAACTCTAAAAAGAGTAAGTATGGGGTTCAGGGTGAGGTTTATGGTGGGAAGGATATGATGCTGGGTGGGGGAACCATGTATACGGTTAGATGTAGATTATTGTCAAGACTCTGGGGCTTTTTTTGGGGGGGGTGCTGGTTTCACAGGTTATTATTAAAATTAATCATTGAAAGCTGATGTGAGTGGGTTAGGAACCAAGGATTATGATTAACCCCCTCCCTTTTTTTTTTTTTTTTTTTGCATGTGAACCAAAGTGAAAAGGAAGAGCGAGCAAACAGGGAGGGGACTGGAGCATGCTGGGAGGGGGGAGGGTTGCGATGTGTAACCAGTTGGTCAAGGAGGGTGCCCCTGGGGTGGCAGCTGAGCCAAGACTTGCGGGAGGGAGTTAGGGAACCACGGGGAGGCCCAGGGAAGAGTGGCCCCAGCAGAGGGCCTGGCAAGTGCAAAGGCCCGGAGGCAGCCTGTTCTAGGACTGGCCGTGAGATCTGTGGGCAGGCGGGAGGGAGTCCGTGCGGGTGCCTGCCCGGGAGATGGTGGGTGTGGAGGGGGCCCAGCAAGCAGGCTGGCGGTGGGGGTGGGGCAGCAGATGGGGAGGGGAGGGGAGGCGGGTGTTCAGGGTTCCCCGAAGAGCCCATATCCTGGTCTGCTCTTCGGAGAAATGTGCTGTTCAATTTTTTCTTGGGTTCCAGGAGACACTTACGTTTCCTGGAAGGTGGTTTGACTGGGTTTCTGCGACTTGCAGGCCTGTGAGCCCTACTTCGTCCGGTCATGACCCCGCGGCCAGAAGGTCGCGGTGCGGTGTCTTCGGGAGAGAGGTTTCTTCAGAGAAAGTGTGAAGTGGGGAGTTGATGCTTTGCTGCAGAAACCCACTGGGAGATGGCAGGAGACCAGGCCGGCGTCCGGCGTGGGTGTGGAACGGTAACCAGCCCGTTCATTGAGTGCTTTCTGGGCCTCAGGGATTTTATTCAGCTCTTTCAGTCCTCCCAGGCATGACCACAGATTTTACCCATGGGGAAACTGAGGCCCAGGGAGGTTATGACATCACCAGTGAGCAGCGGAGCCGGCAAATCCCAGACCTGCTTGACCTTCAAGTCTTGCCCCTGGGATAGGAGATCTGTGGCCTGTTTCTGTGGGGACCTCCCCTCATCTTTGGATAACCTGGGGCCAGTGAGTCCTTGCCGCCTCTCGCTCTTCTCCAGCGCCTGGGCAGCCTGGAGGCCTGAGGACTCCCGGGCAGGGATGGCTCACCACATCCGGACTGCGGCGTCTCCAGCACAGAGGGGAGCGCCCCAGAGGGAAGACGGGCTCAAAGTGGGGTGGGGCAGGGATGTCCCGGGAGTGCTGAGCAGCCTGGGGCTAATGCAGAGCGGGTCCATCTGGGAAAGAGGGTGGGAGGATGGAGGAGAGAGGAGCTCTAAGTTTCTCCAGGACCCTAGTGCTTTTTTCCCTCTCTACAAACCACCATGGAACCGACATGGGAGTGGGCATGCAGCGCCCCCTGCTGGCTGTTTTGATCTAATGCTGGAGCAATTTCCAGGTAATTCATTTTTATTTTAAATTTATTTTTGTTGTGGTAAAAACACATAACGTCCAAGTTACCATTGTGACTCTTTCTAAATGTACAGTTCAGTAGTGTTAAGTATGCTCCCCCTGCTGTGCAACCAATCTCCGGGACTTTTTCTCCTTGCAAAACGGACACTCTGTGTCCATCAATCCCTAACTTCCCATTCCCCCCATCCCCTGGCCTCCCCCACTCTGCTCTTCATCTCTGTGATTTCGGCTGCTCTACAGACTTCATATAAATGGAATCATACAGTTTTTGTCTTTTTGTGACTGGCTTTTTTTCACTTAGCATAATGTCTGCAAGTTTTATCCACGATGTAGCCTGTGTCAGAAGGCCCTCCCTTTTCCAGGCTGTGTAATATTCCACCACATGGCCATACTGCCTTCTCTTTAGCCATTCGTCTGCCCGTGAATGCTTGGGTTGTTTCTGCCTCTTGACTACTGGGCGTTAGTGCTGCTACAAACATGGGCTGGAGTGTGGCTTTGATGAACAGGTAAGTGACAGGCCCGGATTCCCACCGTTTGTGAGGGTGGGGAAGGGTGTTGGCTACCCAGCTCAGTTGGGGGATATCTTCTCAAGTAACAAGACGTCTGGACGTAGGCGGGCCTGTTGTCTCAGCATGTCACGGAGGACTGGTGCTTGTACTTTTGTGTATTGTCATTCTTAGTGTGTTGGCTTTGGGTGTGCATGCTTGTCCCTTGTCCTTGCTAAGTGAGGGGGTTTTGATAGACTGTTTGAGGCAAAGTAAGGGAGACCTGGTGGTGGGGGTGGCCAACCGAGGCTGTCCCTTTTGTCAGGAACACGAAAGCGTTCTGAAGAGCCCAGCAGACTCCCCCTCCCGTCCCGCCAAGTCCCAATGGTCAGCGTGGAGGCTGGGAGAGTGGCGATTTTTAGCAGTGAGAAAGCAGAGGATGAAAGAACTGGGAGTGGCTGATGGCTCAGTCCGTGACAATGTCTGCGTGGGCTACACTAATTCCACGGGCGCCTTGGGGCCCCCCACCTGGCGCCTCCTCCGTCTTCTGCGCCTCCGAATGCCCAGTCCGAGATTTTCAGCTACTGCTCAGCGCTCGTGCACTCTCAGCTACCGCCGGGGCCAGCTTCATGGGGCCCCCGGCTCAGAAATGCGCTTGGTTTAATGCTCTGACGTCATAGCCCTGACCCTCTGATTGGCTGTTGAACCAGGGGTCTTGCATTTTCATTTCACACTGGTCTCTGCAAATTGTGGAGCTGGTCTCGTCGACTGTCGACGGCGCTAAGGTGACTGTTCGGGAGTCCAGGGCACCTTTAGTTTTCCTATAGTTACAACCTTAGAGACGCCGCGGCCTCCAGCTGCAAACGCCCTCTCCGGTGAACTGGCCATTGGAAACAAATCCTGTATGCATCCACCCCTCCAGGCCACACACTTGGAGCTGTGTGCATGCTCAGCTCTGGGGGTTTCTAAGTGAGGGGATATAATTTCGTTGAATGAGGAAAAGAAGACCTGATTTTGTCTGTCTTGAGAGTTAGTAATTAGAATGTAATGAAAGACGTGGTACAATGTCACATCCAATAAGCTTATTTTCATAATTCTTTTTTTAATATTTTATTTATTTATTTTTTAGAGAGGGAAGGGAGGGAGATAGAGAGAGAGAAACATCAATGTGCAGTTGCTGGGGGCCGTGGCCTGCAACCCAGGAATGTACCCTGGCTGGGAATCGAACCTGGGACACTTTGGTTCCCAGCCCGTGCTCAGTCCACTGAGCTACACCAGCCAGGGCTTTATTTTCATAATTCTTATTACTGTTTCCAGTCAGCTCTGCAGCTAAGCCTGTCCTCTCGCCCCCGCTTATTATGACAATTCCAGTTCCCGTTTTACGTGGATTCACTAAAGGGGTCTTTTCCCAGTGCCGTTTATTTACTTTTATTATTTTTTAAGATTTTATTTATTTATTTTTAGAGACGGGGAAGGGAGGGAGGAAGAGACGGAAACATCAGTGTGTGGTTGCCTCTTAAGCGCCCTCTACTGGGGACCTGGCCCGCAACCCAGGCATGTGTCCAGACTGGGAATCGAACCAGCGACCCTTTGGTTCACAGGCCCACACTCAATCCACTGAGCCACACCAGCCAGGGCTACTTTTATTTTTTTTATTGTGGTAAAATACATGTAAGATTTGTCATTTTAACCATTTTTAAGCATATAATTGCTACTTTTGATTACCTTCACAATACTATGTAACTGTCACATCTTCTTTGCAAAACGTTTTCATCATCCCAGGCATAAATTCTGTACTCACTAAGCCATAACTCTCCATTGTTTTCCCACCCTCCCTCAGCCCCTGGTAACCTCTACTTCGTGTCTCTGAATATGCCTGTTTTATATGTTTTATATAGGTGAAAACATACAATATTTGTCCTTTTGTGTCTGGCTTTTTTTTTTTTTTTTACTTAGCATAGTGTTTTCAAGGTCCATCCGTGTTGTAGAATGTATCAACCCTTCATCTCTTTTCACGGCTGAGTAATATTCCATTATATGAATACACCACAGTTTGTCCATCATCTGTTAGTGGGCATGGGGGTTGTTTCCACCTTTTGGCTCCTGCGAATGGGGCTGCTGTGAACATTTCTCTGTGAGTATCTGTCCCAGTGTCTGTTTCCAGTTCTCTGGCGTACTTACCTCGCAGCGGGACTGCTGAGTCATACGGAAATTCTAGGTGGAACTTTTTGAGGAGCTGCCAACTGTTTTCATAGCGGCTGCACCAATTTACAGCCCCAGCAGCAGTGCACACGCGTTCCAGTTTCTTCACATCCTCTCTGATTTTTAAAAAAATTATAGCCGTGCCAATGAGGCTGAAGGGGTATCTTAGTGTTGTTTCGATTTGCATTTTTCTAATGACTAGTGATGTTGTGAATTTTTTTTCATGGGTGTATTGGCCATTCGTAGATCTCCTTTGGAGAAGTGTCTATTCAAGTCCTTTGCCCATTTTAAAATGGGGGTTTTGGCTTTTTTTGTGGTTGAGTTGTTGGAGTTTCTAAATATTTTCTGGATTTTAAACCCTTATCAAATTTGCAAACGTTTTCTCCCATTCCGTGGGTTGTCTTTTCACTCTCTTGGCAGTGTTCATTTTGTTTTAAATAATATTTTTATTAATGAGAGAGAAAGAGAGAGAGGGAGAGGGAGAGATTGATTGCCTCCCATGTGTGCCCTGACTGGGGATCGAACCTGTCACCTAGGTTTGTGACCTAACCCTGGAATTGAACCTTCAGCGTTTTGGATGATGCTCCAATCAACAGAGCCACACCAGCCAGGGCTTGGCAGTCTTTTCTGATACAAAGATGTTCTCAATCCTAATGAAGCCCAATGTATCCGTTTTGTTGCTGTAATTGCTTGTGCTCTTGGCCTCACATTTAAGAAACCAGTGCTAACTACAAGGCCATGAAGGTTTCTCCTCCAAGTTTTCTTCGAATAGTCTTATGGTTTTAGCTCTTAACATTTAGATCTCTGATCAATTTTTGAGTTAATTTCTGTATATGGTGTAAGGTAAGGGCCTAACTTCATCCTCTGCGTGTGGCTATCGAATTTCTTGGCGTCGTTTCCTGAAAAGACCATCCCCTCACCACTGCATGATCTTGGTGTCCTTGTTGAAAATCGATGGACCGTAGACGTGAGGCCTTATTTCTGGGCTCTCAATTCTATTGGTCTCTCTGTCTATACTTACGCAAGCGTCAAACTGTTTCGATTACTGTAGCTTTGTGCCATGTTTTGAAACTGGGAAATGTGAGTCCTCCCACTGTGTTCCTCCTTTTAAAGGTTGTTGCCTCTATTCTGGTCCCTTGATATTCCATATGAATTTTAGGACGATTTTCCCCCCATTTCTATAACAAATACCACTGGGGCTTCGATAAGAATTGCACTGAATCTGTCTATCGCTTTGCGTAGTATTGCCCTCCTCCTACTAAGGCTCTCCCAACCCATGAACACGGCTCCGTTTATTTTTGAGGACCTTCAGCTTGAACATGTGAAGAGAGGATTCCTACTCACGAGTGGGAATATCTCCGCAACTCAAAGACTCGAATCCCTCATGGTCGGATGCGAGGTCAATGGAGAAGAGCTGTTTCTAAAATACATGGCACAGGATGACTTCAGAAATACCGCAGTGGCTTCATTCAGGAGCATCTGTCCTGTGTCCCTAGGCTTGTGGGAAGCCGCATGGAAAAAACAAAAACAAAAACAAAAAAAACCCACCGAAGTTGTTCTAGAGCCACCGGCCGGCTTTTCCTTCACTGCTGCTAGTGAGCAGTCGTGAACACCGCGTGGAACGAGCAAGCTGTTCCATGACGCCTGCTGGCGTGGAGGGCGGTTCGGAAGGAGGCCCCCTCCCCCGACCCCGCTGCAGGGGCTGGAAGCCTCCCTCACCCTTCTCCAGGACTGGCCTGCTTCCTGCTCAGGCTAATGTCATTCCCTCCCTGACCACCAGATGGCAGTCAAAGCCAAGGCTGCAGTAAGTCAGGCGGCGAGACAAACACCCTGTGATCTCACCTCCAAAAAGAACCCAAAGAGCAGAAGCAACAAGCAGAACAGAACCAGAGGCATGGAACCGAGGAACAGACCGGCAGCGACCCGAGGGGAGGCGGGCGGGGGATGTGGGCGGAAGGAAGGGGAAGGGGCTGGTCGAGGAACAGGTATGAATGACCCACGGACGCGGACGGCAGGCTGGGGCTCGGCTGTGGGAGCGGGGGAGGGGCGGTGGGTGGAGGAGAGCAAAGGGGGGGAAATGGGGACAACGGCAAACTAGAATAAAATATTTATTAAAAAAAAAAAAAAAAGAAAGAAGGAGCAAGATGCAGGGAGAAGGACCCGGAACGAAGGAAGAGGGTGTGACGTCAGACATAGCTCCGCGCGGACGGCGCCCTGGCCCCCAGATTGCACCTGCACCCTGGGCGGGCCTGGGACGCTGACCGTGAGCCCGGAACCGCCCGATGCAAGGGGGTGGGCCTGCCCCAAGTAACATGAACTTGTTAGAAAACTAATATTTTCCTTTAACAGTAGGAGTGGAGGAAGCAAGGGGGAAGTTATGGAAAGCAAAGAACTCGCCCCCCCCCACCCTCCCCCTGGGATTCCCTCCCCTTGTGAACACCCCACCCGAGTTATAGCCCCTTATGATGAGCCAGTAATCTAGTAAGTACACTGTTTTTCTGCGGCCTGTGAGCCATCCTAACAAACCGTTGAACCTGGAGAATCGGTCAGTGTGGGCGCCAGCCCCACCCCCAGTCTGGTGTCAGAAGAGCTGAGGGCAGAGGAGAGAAACAGTTTTCCCTTCCACCTGTGACTTGCCTTCCCGGGACACAGGCGGGGCTGACATGGAGCAGCTGTGGGCCTGGGGGGTGGGGGCGGAGGGAGGAGAAGGTGACTCCCCAAGAGGCCCAGCCCCCCACGCTGCTCACTGCTACCCCGCCCCTGCCAACACACACACTGCCAGGCCGGTAACTGCCAAAACACATCTCCACCAATTTAGTGGCTTCAAACAAGGCACGTTCATTGCCTCACAGTTCTGTAGGTCGGGGGCCCGGCAGCCTGTCTGGTTGCACTGCTATGGGTCCCACGAGTCCAGCTGGAAGCTCTGGGTTTCCAGGCTGTTGGAGGAGTCAGTTCCGTGAGATTGCAGGGCCAAGGTCCCCGTTCTGGGGACAGCTGTCTGCCGGGGTCCCTCTCAGCTCCCAGAGGCCGCCCGCATCCCCTGGCTCACGGTTCCGCTTCCGCCTGGCCGGCAGCCGCTGGACCTCTCCGATTGCAGGTGCAGAAAGGGCCGCTGTGATTAGATTGGGTCCACCTGAAAAATCCAGGGTACTCTCCCCTCTCGAGACCCTTAATCACACCTGGGAAGTCCCTTTTGCCACATAAGGTGACACAGGCGCAGGTTGCAGGCTCAGGGCGCGGACGTCCTTGAAGGGGCTGCTGTTCTGCCTGACCCACCCCTTCGTGCTTCCCCAGGCCTCCTGTGGCTTTGGCGGCGTTGCCTCTCCCACCGTCAGAGCTCACGGTGGTCACCTGCTGGCTCTCGTTCTCCCGTGATCCTGGCCATCACCATGGCCAACCCTCAGGGAAGGATCTCTTTTCCAGAACTACCTCCCGCTCCCAACAACTGAGCCTTTCCCCTTCTCCCGGGGATGGCCTCCCGCTCCATCAGTGAAGCCTTGGTCCTCAGAACGTAAGAAGCCATCCTGGCGAGTCCCAGTCTCGCCCCGCAGCGAGGGGACCGTACCGCTCTGAGGTGCTCCATCCAGGGCGAGCATGCAGGGTGCCGCTGGCCCTCTCGGTTGGGCTGGGTCACTAGGACCCCCGAGTCTGGCCTCTCCTTCGCTCCAGGCCCCCGGCCCCTCTGGGTGGAGGCAGGCCAGCACCCACAGGGAGAGCTTTCTCCTCCTTCCCCTGCTCTGGCGCTCACCTCGGGCACCGATGCCAAGAACTAGAACTGAAGTGACAGCATTTCGTCTGCTCAGATGTGACCAGCCTCAGCAGGAGGAGTCTCGGGTCGGAGCCGCCGCGGCTGCACAGCAAACAGGCTCCAGAAAGACCACAGATTCTCCCCATCGGTGGTCTCGTCCGTGTTCTGTCCACCACACTCCCCCCAAACTCCCCTGGGCCGCTGGCCACCAGCCACCTGTGGCCCTGCTTCTAGTCATCACTGACTTGCTTTGCTGTAAGCAGGGGTGCTTGTTGCCAGGGTAACCGGGAGGGGACTATGGGCCTGGGTTCGTGACTGGTAACCCCTTAACCGGATTCTTGCTCGGTTCTTGGTTCACTTGCCCTTGTGGCTGTAAGAGAGCCCACCCGTCCCCGTTCCTGCCCTCCAGTCTCCTGGTTTTGCTGTTCTCCTTCTCTGCAGGCTGCCTGGGCTACACATTTTCTCTGGAACCTTTGTTTTTTATCCGCCCCGTTCCCCCTTTCCTTTCGATGTGGCAGAGACACCTAGTGAACGGTGCCGCCGTGTCCGGCTGTCCCTCCGTGTTCGCTGTGATGGGATGGTCGACCTGGCGGGTGCCTGCCGGCCCCCCTTCGATGGCAGAGTTCCCCACCTGCATTTCATCGAATGGTCGCATGCATCGGTGATCTCTGCCTAAATCATTTATTTCGTCAGCAGTGGCCCAACGGTGGTTTCTAATCTGTCGCCCTTTCCACCGATATTAAGTAGCATTTTCCCATTAAAAGTTGTTTTCCCGCCCTGGTGGGCGTAGCTCAGTGGATTGAGCTCGGGCTGTGAACCAAAGTATCGCAGGTTCGATTCCCAGTCAGGGCACATGCCTGGCTTGCAGGCCATGGTCCCCAGCAACTGCACATTGATGTCTCTCTCTCTCTCTCCCCCTCTCTCTTTCTCTCTCCCTTCCCTCTCTAAAAATAAATAAATAAAATCTTTAAAAAAAAGTTGTTTTCCCTCTGGGTTCCAGCTGTCTGTTTTCCCTGAAACACGGTCTGGACAAGAAAGGCTAGGGCCGATGGTTTCCTGCGCATTGCTGTGAGTTGCCAATTGTTTGAAGAAAGGGTTGGTGCCCTGGTCCCCTCCAGCGACGGCCAGTGACTGCATGATTCTGGGTCACCGTGAAGTCTTCCCCCTCTTTGCTCTTAAGGAACTTAAATACGTGCTGAGTGCTGAGAAAACATGGGTAAAAAAAAAAAAACACCGAATGGTCCCTTCCTGCCTTGGGGGTGCCTTGAGATGTTCGATGTATTTGTACTGGCCTTGGTCCACCACACACGTGTCACTGTGCACGCGGCTGTGACCTGCCCTTCCTTTTGGTTTGAGGTTAACCAGGTGTATCCCAGTTCCTTCCTCTGGGCACCCTCAGGCCCTGTGAGGAAGGGACAGTGTCTCGTGCTTTTCTCTCTACGTACCGAGGGCAAGTTTGGGCGTCCAGAAGGGTTTGGTACCGAGGTGTAGGCCGAGCAGATGTCAACTTGAGGGGCCACTCTTTCAGTCTTTAACCCCAAGTCATAGCTGTTTTCTTTGTTCTTCTTCTAGACGGGAGTCGGGGTAGGTTCCGACAGCACCTCACTGACACCAGCTGGGTGTTTTACAATGTCATCCAACCTGACCCCCCCCCCGGAGTGAGTGCAGACCCCACAGTGAAAGGGCAAGGTCCCAACAAGACTGTCCCCACTTCGGGTGCCAGCTGCAAGCCGGGTCCCCAGACTACTTGTACTTCTAACTGGGCTACAAAGTCAAGTTCAGTAAGTCCCTAGAAGGACTCATAGAACCCAGGCAGGAAAGCATTACACCTGCAATTGCCACCTGGTTGTACAGGACCCAGGTGAACAGCCAGGTGACGCGGTAGGTACACGGGGCGGCAAGGTCTGGAAGAGCCTCGAGCACAGGAGCTCCCATCCCCACGGAGTCGGGAGGAGCCATCCTGACAACACGTTGATGTCTTTGCCAGCCCGGAGGCTCCCGCGCCTGGATGTCCTGAGCTGTTAGTGGGTTCAGTACAGAGGCACGACCGATTCCATCCTTGGCCACAGGCTTGAGCCCAGTCTCCAGACCCCTCTCTGCTCGGGAGTCCAACCGGCTAATCACATGCTTGGCATTTCTGGCTTGGTCGTTCTGGCACGGCCAGCCCCTCCCTTGAACTCTAGGAGCCCGTACCTCATTAGCATGAACTCATGGGTGGTTGGCCAGGGCTTGTTAGGAATACAAAAGACACTCCTCCGATGAGGGAATTCCAAGGGTTCTTGAAGCTCTAGGCCAGGAAGCAGGGATAGAGAGCATAAAAAAAAGACACACATATTCTTGTTTTAAAGATTTTTTATTTTATTTTTAGAGAGAGGGGAAGGGAGGGAGAAAGAGAGGGAAAGAAGGATCAATGTGTGGTTGCCTGTTGCGTGCCCCCCTCCCCCACCCAGGGACCTGGCCCGCAACCCAAGCATGTGCCCTGACTAGGAATCGAGCTGGTGACCCTTTGGTTTGCAGGCCAGTGCTCAATCCATGGAGCCACACCAGCCAGGGCTCTTTTTTCTTTTTTTAACATTTTATTTATTTTTTAGAGAGAGGAGGAGGGAGGGGGGAAGAGAAGGAAACATCAGTGTGTGGTTGCTTCTCACGCACCCCTTACTGGGGATCTGGCCCCCTTAAGGATCTTTGAAGGTGAAGCCAGAGGGTAAAGCATTTGGATTTGGCAAGAGGATGCTCGCGGATGGGGGGACAGGAATAGGCTCAGAAGGAGAAGACAACCGAGACACACATATTCCAACAGTTACCATCCAAGCCTTCGGAGAGTCTGAAGGTCTTAAACGAGGCTAAGTTACTGCTGGCTAAGGAAACCTTCCACTCAATGGGGATAGAGAGGGTTTTGTGTGGTGGGGAGGTGGGCGAGGTGGAGGGTCGTGAAGACAAGATCACTGAATTATGGGACCAAGGGGCAGGTAAAGGGCTTCGCTTTCAGAATACGGAGCGAATCCTCTTCTGAAACTCAGAGGGAAAGGAAGGAGCTAATTGAAAAACTACGGAGGAGAGCAAATATATTTTTTAAAGATTTTATTTATTTATTTTCAGAGAGGGAAGGGAGGGAGAAGGAGAGAGAGAGAAACACCACTGTGTGGTTGCTGGGGGCCGTGGCCTACAACCCAGGCATGTGCCCTGACTGGGAATCAAACCTGTGATGCTTTGGTTCGCAGCCCACACTCAATCCACTGAGCTACGCCAGCCAGGGCTTGAGAGCAAATATTTGTAACGAGGGTCTCTCGGGGAGTTGGCGGGACTGTATGAGAAGGTCGTGGCGGTCTCAACCTGAAGAGGGTTCAGAGACTCGAGGGAAGGAGCTGTGGGCAGGAATCGGTCTGGGATACACTTCCACACAGCGAGCAGGTTCTTCAAAAGCAACTGCCAGGCGACCTCTAGAAGGCTCTAGCATTTTCAGGGTAGGATGCCATGAATTCTCAATGAGAACATCTCATTGACAATAGGGTGTATGTTGACCCCGCAGCTTCCTGGTGTCTGCATTGGCTAGAAAGAAAGAAAGAAAGAAACACGTAAGAATAATACGCGTCCTAAGCAGTTAAAACCATTGGTTAGAAGTCAGGGGGAGAGAAAAGAAGGAAGTGTACCTGAGAGGGTAACTATTCCCTGGGATAGTTTGGGGGTACTTGTTGATAACGCAGACAACCTTGACGACCCAAGCCAGCCCTGGCGTGGGGCAGGGTTCCCTGTAGAGCAGGCAGTTTTGCCCCCCGTGGGACATGAAGCAGTGTCTTGAGACATGTAATGGTCACAAGCGGGCGGACCGAGTGGGCAGAGACTTGGGATGCTGCTCAGCACCCTGTCGTGCACGGGGCAGCCCCTGCACCCGAGCGTCAGCCAGCCGCCGGGCCCCAGATGTCCCCGGCACCGAGGCTGAGAAGCCCCGCTTTGAAAGCACCTTGAGAAAGAGCCTGGTGGGAGAACGGAGTGCACCTGGTGGCAGCTATCTCGGGAGGAGGGGCGCTTTGGGCAGGTGCGAAAGGCTCCGTCGGGTTGCGGAGCCTGCCCACCTCTGGGAGCCACTTTCAAGTCACAGGTGGCCCCGTGACAGTTCTGGGCAAGGAGACGCAAGAGAATCTGCTGGATGAGGCTTCTGGTAAGATGCTCTTGGGCAGGCATCTCTCCCTTTCTGTTCTTCCTGTCTAGACTGTGAACGTGGTGCCTCCTGGAGGTGCAGCGGCAGTGTCTGGAGACACTGTCACACAGCGGGGAGACGTGTACCGATATGTACAGGGTACAGACCGGTGCCCCACGCTGCCCAGGACAGCCGCCAGCACAAAGAACCATCCAGCCCTTCAGTGGGGAAACGGCCCATGCAGAAGGCACACTGGGGCTGTTGGAGAGGCTTGGACTGCCTGCCTGAAGATTTCTTGTAACGGGAAGGAAATAAAAAAACCCCATTTGCTTAAGCTCCGGAGTTGGGCTAGCTGTCCCTTGGGGCTGAATAAATTCCAGCCGCGGCAGTCTGCAGGGGCAGCAGCTCTTTGATCTAAGCCGGTCACAGGGGCACCTCCGGACAAGGCTCCCTTTCGGTGGTTCTTACCGGCACCTTCCACAGCGGCACGGGAGCCCCAGTCCCGTCTTTGAAACACAGAGAGGAGGACAGCCACTCGTCAGCTTCTTGTGCTAGAAGATGCCAGCACCAACGGTTCCCTCCGCCCACGTCGCCAGTAGGATCGGCTGGGTCCAAGATCACAGGCCTGGGGAAGGGGGGGTGGGGGGGCATTAGAGGCCTGCTGCCTAGGACCAGGGGTCTCAGCGTGGGGGGGCCCTGCTCTCCTCTCGGCACTAAAACGGCGTTTGCTTATCTCTCAGGTGTCAGGAATTCAAAGGGACCGATTCTGTGCCAAGTAATTTCCTAGAATTCAATCGACGTCTGTCAAAAACGCTTTGAAAGGTGATGACGATTGCAGACTGAAGACATCCCGCGAACGTCCTCTCCACGCCAGGCTAACCGGGCCACGGCGTCCAGCCGAACCGAGTGCGTGATGCTGCTGACTGGGCGGCACCCACGGGAGGCAGCCCGCGCCCCTTGCTCGCTCTCTCTCCTCCTCTGCGCTCTCTCAGTGCTCCTCGCTCCCCCCCCCCCTTCCTTTTGTTTTTCCTCTGTTGTTTCTCTGTCCCTTGCTGGCGGCTCTGGGCAGACAGCTAGGGTTCCTTCTAACCCTCGAAGGATAAAGGTGTTACGGGCTGCAGGTCAGACAGGGCAGACAGAACCTGACTTCATCAAAAGCCTGTGTGCTGGACACATCGGTGGCATCGTCATGAGTGCCACCACAGGGGTGACATCGTTGCTTCTCAGGGACACGCTTGCAACACTCCTCAGACCTGCTAAGGAGTCCACACGTCTCCTTCTGATCTAGGGGGAGGAAGGCCACGCAGAGACCTGGAGCCTTGTCCTTGTTTCTCTGTCCCTTCCGGATGACATCTCCTCCCACCTCCCTGGGGCTTTGTCCCTGGAGACTGTGGGAGGTTCTGGCGGCCAGCACCCCACCCCACACACCCCCCCTACTTCCCAGGGGGGGCACCCACGTGGCTGAGACAGTGGTGGAGGGACTCGGGTTAAGAAAAGGCGGGGGCGGGGAGTGCAGCTCAGGGCACCTGGTGTTCCGGATCTGGGTCAGCAGGAGGTCCTTCACGACCTCGTTCTCAAAGTTGTAATTGACCGTCCAGAAGACGCAGAGCTGCTGATACCGCGTGACCAACTCCAGGACCGTCTGGAAACCCTCGGCCGTGTCGAAATCCAGCGCCCCACTGCCGTGCTCCCAGGCGTAGATGGTGAGCAGCTCCAGGGCGTACTTCGGGGGCAGAGACCCCTTTCCTTTCAGTTTCCTTGCACACTGCAGGGAGAGGGGCATCGACAGATGACGCTGGTCAAGGCAGGGGGCGCACTGTGCGTTAAGGACTCCTGGAGTCACCGCAGGGCCACTGAGTCCACGTGGGCAGGGCTGCTCTGGGAGGCCTGGGCAGTGCGGGGTTGCGGGTGGTCACTTAGCGTCCCGTAGGCAGCCACGCAGGTTTCTTAGCGGTGCTCTGGCCACTGATGACTTCTTAGAGCCACCCTCTGGCTAGCCCTTACTAACAACCCACTGCGTGCCAGTGATGGGGCCAGGCCTGTGACCCCCATCCTAGCCTTCCCAACCACCCTACGAGGCAGGCTTCATGGTGGCCATTTCTGATGAAGCTACGAGGCTTGGGGGAGTGACGCGACCTGCTCGGGGTCGCCCCGCAGCCCCGAGCCCTCGGAGCACCCTGGGGCTGGGTGTGGGGAGATTTCGCTGATGTTCTGGGACGGGAATCACGGAGCTCAGTCTTCACCTCAGCCTGCAGGGGGGCCGGGCACAGACAGGAGACGCGTCAGGCAAGAGCTGACATCGTGTTGGGTGTCTGTGGCTGTGAAGACACTCAGAAACTACCCTGCGTGCAAGACAGGATAGAAGTGAAGGCGGGCTAAACAGTCTTCTGGAAAATGCAGCCCCCCGGTGCCACCTGCAGCCGCAACCTGCCTTCCAGGAGATTAGCACCGGTGTCTGGGTGCCCAGCGGCAGGAGAGGCAGGCAGGCTGGCGACTTGCAGGCAAGCAAAGCCCAATGTCACCGGCCCTTGGCAGGCTGGGTCACTTAGATTTCTGCAGGATTCCCTGGGTGTCCCAGAAAGGGCAAAAGTAAACACCAGCTGGCAGCTTTGATGGTAGGAGGCGCTCTACACCCGGCACGACTTAACGGGGTTAACATCCTCCACAAAGATCCTCAGGGTGGAGACAGGACGGATTCCCTGAGGGCAGCCCAGCCCCCAGCGCAGGAGAATGCGGGCGCCCGCCCGGAGCTCTCGGCCAGTGCTGGTTGCCCATACCAGTACGTACCTGTTTGTACCAGTGCTTCATCAGGCGGATTAAGTCCTTCAGCTTGGTGGGCTTGGAGACAACGAAGTTACGCTGCAGCTCCGTGAAACAGGTCGAAAATTCTCCCCCGATGTTGGAGCTTTTATACACAGAGATGAGCTCAGTGTAGACCCTGGGGGGTGGTCTAAAGCCAGCTTGCACTTGACCTAGCATGGGGGAGATATATTTACCTTATGCCTTCATGTGTACAGAAAATAACAGCTTTCAAAACATTTTTGACAAATGTAATGTAATTCTGAGAAATTCCGTTGAATTCTATTAGTGTATGTCTAAGATATTGGGGGCATCTCTGGAATAACGATACCCTGAAACACAGGATATGGTCTATATGAGTACCAGTGGTGTTATTAAAATGTTATCTGGTTTTGCACTGTCCAGTGTGGTCTCTGCCAGCCAATGGGGCTATTTGCAATCAAGTTCATGAAAGGGAAATCAAATTAAACACTTAATTTGTCAGTCGCACTAGCCACATCTCAAGCTCTCACTAGACCCGGAGCAGAGGTATAGAATATTCCTACATCACAGACAGACCCTTTGGACAATGCTTGAACAGGAGTTTGCTAACTATGGCCCGTGGGCTAAATGTGGCCCACTACTTGTTGTTGTAAATAAAGTTTTATTAAAATTGTCATCCCACGTGCCAATGTATCATCTATGTATGGCTGCTTTCAGGCTACCGCGGGAAAGTTGTGCAGTTGTGACAGACTATCCGTCCGGTTCTCAGAGCTGAAGAGATTTGCTAGCTTGCTTCCAAAACGTCAGCCAACCCCTAATCTACAGCGTCATTTTCTCTTGGAGAGACAGCCACCAGGAGCCCTTGGGAGGGCAGGCGCTGGGGTCTTTGGGATCTGGGTTTGGAAAACGCCTGAAACAGCCTCGGTTTCTTTCAGCCCCCCTTCATGCTTCTGTCGCCGATCACTGGAATCCGTAAGGGACACTTTTGCCTAAGGCTGAGGTTGGACGCCCCGATTTCTTGTCTCTGTTTCAGAAGCCCCTCCCACAGCCTGTCCTTTCCTTTCCTTCCCTGACCCTGGGGGCCTTGTTTCTGTAAATGTGTACGGGGCTCCTGTGTGCCCCATTCTTAGACAGGTGGTGTGGACCACACTACGTGAGAGTGAGCTGGGAGTCCCAGACGTCTGGGGACACCTGAGGGTCAGGTGCAGGACACAGGTGTCAGGTGCAGTGAGTGTCCCCTTATTCATGGGGGACACGCTCTGAGATAGCATATACACTGTGTGTGTTCCTGTACACGCAGACTCTGCCTCTCCCTGGTGTGTCTGAATTCTCAGCATCACTGCTCTTGCGCTTTTTTTACTCTTGCTGAGTAAAATAAAACAAGGGTGGCTTGAACACAAGCACTGTGACACCACGGCGGTCAGTCTGAGGACCCAGGTGGCTACCAGGTGACCAGCGGGTGAGGAGTGGACACTGGACACGTCGTATAGACGCTGGACAGAGGGAGGAGGCACAGCCTGGGCCGGACGCAGCAAGGCTTCTTCACGCTATTCAGAACCTGATGCAATTTAAAACGTATGCGTTACTTATTTCTGGAATCTTCCATTTCATTTTTTCCGACCACAGCTGATCACAGGTAACTGAAACCCCGGGAAAGCAAAACCCTGGGTTAAGGCCGGAGGCTACTGTATTGCTGCTATTCTTAATGCCACCTGCTGGGGGCTCTGGACCCACGACCGATTGTTAAGTCGCGTGGCTTTTCCTCCACCTCCTCTGGCCACTGTCCTTATTCGTCCTCCTCCCGGATCTAAGGCATGGGGAGTCTCACCTAGCGCGTCGTATGCCGGCAGCACGTTGAAGTCAACGCCGTCGCTGAGTTCTTTGGATTTGAGGGAGAAGCTCAGCACCCTGCGGGCATTCCATTTTGAAACCTCAAACTTCACTTGGAACTTCTGCCGGCGGGCTTCTCGCCGCTGAAAGGCTTTCAGCTCTTTTCGGATTTCCTTGACCACGTTGCTTCTCTCGTTTTTTTGGGAGGCGTAGCTCCGCAGCGAGTTGATGAACAGGACGATGTCCGCGTCGGAGCCCGTCTTCAGAGCCGTGCCTTTGCTGGTCGACCCCCCCTAGCGAGCAGAGGCAAGCTGCGTCAGGTCCCCTGGGCCGCTTAGGGCCCCGCCCCCCGGGGGCGGCTTAGGGCCCCGCCCCCCAGGGGCCCCTGTTGGTTGGACTAATGAACGAGGTTGCCCACTCCTCCCCCTTGTAGATTCCAAGCTGCGGTCCAGGGAGGGCTGAGTCCAAAGCAGACCTTTTCATTTTTCCCACGAACAGACTCATAGGGTTCCAAAGACGGTCATTCTCACACCCTTTGAGTCAGCTTCCTAAAGATGGCTCCTAATGCAGATTTCACTTTGGATTATTGGGGGTTTTTTTGCATTTTCTTAAAAAGTTTTTTTTATTTTTGTTCAATTACAGTTGTCCCCATCTCCCCCCCCCCCCACCACTACTCTCCCCTGTCATTTTGAATAGAAGGACGAGTAACAACCCATACCCACGGCCTTGGGGCCGTGGATGGGAACGATCCAATCCATGGAACCTCTAGCTCAGTGGGTGGGAGGGATCAGGCTCCCGTCACCGGAACAAGAGCGAGGTCACTCTTTGGTTCCGTGTACACCGGGCTTGGCATCTGCAGTGGTTTGGACGGTGGCGCCCCAAAGGTACGTCCTCTGGGAAAGCGTGCATGTGATCTTATTTGGAAGAAGGGTCTTTGTAGATGTAATTAAATTAGAGTTCTGTGGGCCCTAAGTCCAATGACAGAGAAGAGAAAGGGAGGAGACACAGAGAGGGGGTGCTGGGAAGATGGAGGCAGAGAGATCAGAGGGGTACAGCTACAAGCCAAGGACCGCCAGCAGCTGGGGATGCTGCCAGAATCAAAACTGTGTGGCGGACCACCTCTGCCATCCATCAGCACCACCTCCACCCCGAAAATCAGTATCCTCGTCACCCACTGCCCCGGCTGCCTCTCCTCCTCCACCGCCCTTCAGCCTCTGCTGCGGGACGAGCGTTTCAGAGCCCCAGAAAACCGCTCCGCATCCCGCCAGCAACGCCTTTCAAGAGAAAGGCCGGGCTCACCTTGACACACTTCTGAACCTTGGTAGTTGAATGCCGAAAGCATTGTTCCTTGAAGAATGTACAGATGATGTCAACGGCACTGTTCACCTGCTCTAGGAAAGTCTGGTTGGGCTGCAGAAAGCTCTTGATGAACGCATCCAGACGGTGGCCCGGGGTCTCGTGAAGCGGTGTTGGCTGGGGGAGATGGAAGAACCCCAATGCGAGTAAGACTGCTGCAGCCTGGGTGTGGGGAAGCCCCGCCCACCCCCCATCCGCGGCCACAACCCCTGCAGCAGGACACAAGCCGTGTTTGGAAATCCCTCTTACCAGAACATTCCAAGATGGTCCGGGTGACTCTTTCAGGCTGGGAGAAGACAGCCAGAGTTGAGCTTCTTCTTTCAGCAGCTGCCAGCACGTCTTGTCTTTGGCCACGTTATTGGTCGGGTCGGTTGGATCCAAGATTACTGGCCTGTGAATTCCATTAGATTAAAAAAAAAATCCCTTGGGCTGCCTAGGGGAGGAGAAATTAGTTTGGGAGAACTGGGCTTCTGGTAGCCTGCATTTTGACTCCTGTAGTTTCTCTCAATTGCTAAGGTGTGTGTCCTGCCTCTCTGATCCTGTGCTCTCTGCCTGACAGAGATGCCCCATTAATAACGTAATCAAAGCGTCTCTTCCTGCTGACCTTTCTTCTCTCTTAGCCTCTTCTAGAAAGGGACGTGCCCCTCCCTCATGTGTTTGCTCTGGGCATAAGAACTGACGATGGTTCGGAACATGAAAAGCACCGGTCAGGCTTCTTTCCCTCCGATAGACCTCTCTTTGCCTTTCTACCCCACGCTGCTGGCGTTCTCCGGGTGCGTCGCGGGCTGAGAAGGGCGGGGCCGGGCTCTCCTGCTGACGGGGAACGGTCTGGCACGCAGGACTAAGGGGCAAAGTGGGGGGACCAGGGAAACCTGGTACCTTGGGGATCGGATCTGCCTCAGGATGACGTTGCGGACGGTCACATCCTCGAAGCTGTAGTTGACCGTCCAGTAGACACACAGCTCCTCTGGCCGCTTGATTAGCTCCAGGACCGTTCTGACGCCTCCGACGAGATCGAACTGTTTTGCCCCGCACCCCTGCTCCCAGGCGTAGACTGCGAGCAGCTCCAGAGCATACCAGGACAGCAGGGGTGCGTCCCTCAGCTTTTCCTGGCACTGTGGGGGGGGGGGAAGGGGCAGCGGCTCACTTGGGGACCCGGTTCTTCCCACGTCAGGGGTCCGGACTCAAGACGCCAGATGTCTAGAAGAAGTCCCTGTCCCCAACCAGGGACCACAGTGACACCGTGGCTAAAAGTCAACAGACCGACCATATCAAGTGAGGACAAGGCTGTGGAGCTCCTGGAAGTGTCACACGTTGCCGACCGAAGCGTGACTGGGGACAAGTGCAGATGCGGCTCAGATGACCCGATAAACCCACTGCGGGTTGAGAACATCACCAGTGAAAATGCATCTGATACAGTGAACCCGCCGAATCGCGGAGCTTAGCCCAGCCCTCCTTACAGGTGCTCGGAGTGCTTAGGGTGGGGCAATGACCTTGACCTTCATCTCCAGAGTCATCGTCTTCCTTTCCTTCTCACCGGAAGGGGGGAGACAGATGGGGGTGTGCAGACAGGAAGACAGGATAGGGTGTGAAAACACAAAGCGCGCTATCCAAAAAAAAAAAAAAAATGAGCAGCCGCACAGCATGCTGCGGAGTACGGGCTGTTTGCCCCGGGGACCCGGAGCCGGCCTGGGAGCGCAGGCTCTCTGCCGCTGCCCAGCACCGCAAGGGGGCACGTGCCGCCTGTTCCCAGACCAGGACAAGATCAAAGTTCGAAATACGGTGTCTGTGGAATGCCTGTCACCTTCTCACCATCGTAGTGAAAAAATCTTACATCAGACCTTCATAAGCCAGGGCCCATCTCTATGTGGCAGTGTTTCCTAACGTTAAGTATGTACGCAATCCTCACTGTGTACGCATACGTGCATACCTATGTGTGCCGTGTGCACGTGTATGTTTTCATACACATGTGTGTTTTCATATGCATATACCTTATATATAACCCAGCAGTTCCAGGCCTGGGTCCACCCAAGAGAAAGGAGAACTTCCGTCCACAAAGACACACCTGGGGCGATGTCCGTGGTCACCTAATCCACAATAGCCCCAATATGGAAACGCCCCAGATGTCCCTCTGCAGTAGCAGGGGTCGCTGGGTGGTGTGGGCCTGCCGTGGACCAGCACAAAACCATGGAAAATGACAACCACGCGCACGGGCACGGACATGCCTCTCGGGCATGGCGTTGAACGGAAGACGGCAGACGCCAAGAGCGGACAGTACGGCCCTGTTTCTATCCGGTGAAATCCGGTGGGAAACAAGCCAAATGAATCCGTAGTGGCAGCTGTCGGGAGCGCAGGCCGTTTGGGGGAGTATTCGCCGGGAGTGGGCTTGAGGCAGGCTCCCCGGGGGGCAGAAAACCTGCCCTGTTTTGACCTGGATGTGGCTTAAAAAACACATAAAGATGCGTCGCACTGCATCTGGGAGACTGTGGTACTGTGCCCGATTGCTAGTTGATCTGGAACCAGGGGAAATGGGTGACAGGCAGCAATGTACAATTTGACACTCACCTGTTGATACCAGGCCTTTACCAAGAGGATCAAATCCTTCAGCTTCCTGGGACGGTAGTTAAAGAAATTCTGCTGGAGTTTTGTGAAGCAGACGGAGAACTCGCCGGGCCTGGCTTGGGTCATATCCAGGGCTCCTTTGAGGTCTCGGTAGGTCCAGAGGCTGGGCTTGTCGCTTAAGGCTGGCATGGAAGAGAAGGAGGACTTCCCGTTATCACGGGAGCAATCGCCCACCTCGCAGGTCGGGTGTGGACGGAGGGTCACACTTTGTCTCCTGAGCTCGACTCCAGCCCTTGCGTAAGGCAGGCACGTACTCCCGACGCTCACCGCCCTGCGGGGCCCGAGCATGAGCTGCTTCTAGCCTGACCTTACAGTTGGCACCACTGGGGCAGGGGTAGGAGCAGGATAAAAACTCAGGGCTGCCCGCCTTCCAAACTGGTCGTCTGTCGGTGAACGTGAGCCATCAAAGTGTGTGTGTGTGTGCACGTGTGCGTGCGTGTCCACCTTAAAGGCACCTTGGCCTGGGGCTTAGAAGACCTGCGCTTGTATTCTAGTTCTGTAAGTAACTGGCTGTGTGGCCCTGGGAACATTCCTTTTCCTCGGTTTCCCAGTTTGCGTCACGAGGGGTCGAATTTGAGCTCTGGCATTTAAGTTTGTGATTGTGTATTGTATGTGTATGTACCTGAGCTCGATCCTAAGCTTTAACTATGCTGAGTCTTTTCCTTCCTTCCATCCATCCATCCATCCATCCATCCAATTACTGATCCACCCACCCATTCAATCATTTGTCCATCTGTCACGCATCCATCCATCTGTCCATGCAGCCAGTCACCCATGGAAGTCCTCGCCTTGACACTGGCCTGCTCAGAAGGCAGACGCCCGATGCCTGCCCCCGCTGCACGTTTCCCGAACGCTTGCCCCACCCTCCCTCCCTAACCAAACTCATTCTAGTCTGAGTTCTCAGGCGGGCAGCAGCACTGTGGAGATGGTCCGACGTACAGAATCCCGGGCCCTACACCTGGTTTCCCGAACCAGAGCCTGCCTCTTCATAAGGTTCCCGGGTGACCTGTGTGCGATTTGTCATGATTTGAGAAGCTCTGCTCGAGAGTCTAGAACATTTTTTCCGAAGTCGATGAGGAGGTGGGGGAGGAGCCCTAGAGAAGAGACGACTTCTCCTGAAGGCCTACGGCCCCCCACTTTGCAAATCACCAGAGCTCTCTATCCACCACCCCTTTCTCTGACTTTGCTCTCTCAACACATCCCTGGACACCCATTCTCCTCCCCCACCCACGCACCCAGGGCTCACCCACAGCATCGAAGGCAGGCAGCACGTCCAAAGTGACGCTCTGCCTTTCTGTGGACAGCTGGATGGTGAGCCCCCCATAGGACCCCTTGATCTCCATCTTCGCCTCTAGCTGCATCTCGAGCTGGAAGTCTTTCAGCCGCTTGAAGATTTTGTTGAGGATTTCATGTTGGTTTTTCCTCTTCAGATCCTGGAACTGTCCCAGGTCACTGACGAAGACGACAAGGGTGCCGTGGGAGTTGCCCCTTAAGATTGTTTTTCGGCCATAGGAGCCACCCTGCCAGTGACAGAGAAGCAGGTGTGAGACTCCGGAGTCTCACACTTTGGGGGCTCATGGGGCTCCCCAGGGGGCAGTAGTATTTCTGAACTTGAGCAAAAGCCCAGAAGGTCACCATACTCTTAAAGTTGAATGGCAGGTGACCATTTGTCCACCCAGAGGCCAGGCCACCTGTAGCAGTACCTTCAGACCAGCCCCACGCTGGAGGAGGAAACGCAAGTGGCCGTCAACACCCGGATGACAAAGGTGGTGTATCCAACCCAGTGGAATAGGCTACACCAGGAAATGACACACAAGACCCGCCCGCAACCACAGACCTTTCGTCCACAGGGCGGGTCAGAGAAACCACACACTAAAGCCACGCAGCACGTGGGTTCCTTTGCACAGGGCGACCCCGGCCTTGGCGCTGCACGGCCCGTTTCCCAGCAAACCCCTCGGCCCCAGGCAAACCGGGTGGCTGCTCACCTTCCATGTATATGGAGTTTAAAAACTGGCAAAACGAACCTCTGCTGTCAGAAGTCGGGAGAGTGGCCACCTGGGGTCGGGGGGAGCAGCAGGCAGGGAGCCCCAGGGTGCCGAGGAGCCGGGGGTGTTTTGCTTCTTCATTTGGGTGTAGGTTACACACGCACCTTGTTTGTGGCAATCCAAACAGACTGCACACTTAGTTCTGTGCCCTTTTCCTTTTGTATTTTTTTTATTTCTAAAGATTTTATTTATTTATTTTTAGAGAGAGGGGAAGGGAGGAAGGGAAGGGAGGGAGGAAGAGAAGGAGAGAAACATCAATGTGTGGTTGTCTCTCGTGCACCCCCTACTGGGGACCTGGCCTGCAACCTGGGCATGTGCCCCGACTGGGAATCGAACTGGCGACCCTTTGGTTCACTGGCTGGCGCTCAATCCACTGAGCCACACCAGCCAGGGCCTGTATTTTATTTTAATTAGGAAAAAAAGTAACATTGAGAGGCAGGATGGTATGTGGTTAAGAGTGCACGCTCCTGCCTGATTCCCAACTCTGATGCCGGCTATTGAATAACCTTCTTGTGCCTCAGTTTCCTCATCTGGACCAAAGCCAGAGACACCAAGTCTCCGAGTGTCTTCCCTGCTGGGGCTAGTGGGTGTGTGCAGGGGCAGAGAGGGGAGTCTCCAGTGCTGGGGACCGTGGGGGTGGGGAGAAGGTTCTCTTACCCCCTCCCCACCCCGAGGTCCTGGCACCCTCCCAGTGCCCTTTCTTCCCCACAGGCCTCGGCCCTGGGGTTTTGCCCCAGCACTATCCACTTCTAACTGGTGAGAGCCCCCAAACACCTCTCGCTGGAAAACCAGAGAGCAACTTTTGGGTAGTTTCACCGGAGTCCTTTAGCCTCAGTCTACTGCTCTGTAAGTGGGGAGGACAGAAACAGTAACTGTGAGCAATCACAGCTAATTTACTGAGCACGAACTATGTACCAGGCCCTGAACTAAGAATAGGATTTGCTTATGCCTCATAACTCTTCCAGATGGGTATTAGTCTGCTTCCATTTTACAGATTCAGAGACTGAAGCACAGAGAGGTTAAGCATCTCACCCTGGGTCACACAGCAGTAAGGGGCAGAGGCAGTTCCCGAGCCTGTGTTCCCAAATTCAACACCCCATCTCATCCTCTCACCCGAGGAGGGGGACGACAAGATGACGTAGGGTGCCCCCAGGGTCTGGCACACAGTAGGTGCTCAGCACCAAGTCATCCTGCCTTTCGGTGACCAGGGGATATCCTGGCTCCCAGAGGCCCTGACCCCAGCCCGGACTCACCGTGGCTACACCTGTCACCGTGGGGAGCTCCCTGGAGTACTGCAGGGCGGCACAGATGGCGGCCACAGCCGCGTCGATCCGTCTCTGACAGTCGTCAGAGGGTCTCAGGGAGGTCTGGATGTACTGGTCCAGGCTCTGTGCAGACACTGAGTTCACGGGCATTGGGCAGGCAGTGGAGAACCAGCTTCCCATCGTTCTCGCTGGCTGCTGAGGTGACAGCGTATGCCAGAGCAGCAAGCAGAGGAGAAAGAGCAGCTCTCAGCTCTAGTCTGGATGCTGAAATGCCCAAGAGCCAGGAAAGTGAAACTCAACAGCACACGCCCAGCTGAATTTCTCAATCCCAAGTCCCGCCCACCCCTCTCCTGCCTGCCCTCGGCTCTGGTTACCAGACTTTCAAGTGTTCTGGAGGAGCCCTCCTCCCCAGGAAACTCACAGCCTCCTGAGCCTGCTTACCTGGGCTTGGGATGCGCTGGACCCACCCACCTCCTGGAGCACACTGCCTGCCCATTTTGTGGCCCGTTTCCGCCTCCGTAAAACTGGGGTGCCTCTTGGATTGGATGAACTCGAGAATGAAATAATACCTGCCACATACTTAGAACAGGGTCTGGCAGGCGGCCATGGCTCTGTGTTGGTTAAGCAAGTAACATTTTATAGGGGCAGAGGGCCTCTCTGGAAGCTCCTTTCCCTTTCTGCCGTTCCCAGGGACCTGAGAACTGGGACTCGGTCAGAGCAGCGAGGAGAAGGAGACCCAGAGAGGTGACTGCCCTGCTCAGGAGCGCACGGCAATACCAGGGCTGAGCTGGACTCAGGTCCCAGGGTGGTCAGCGGGGCGGGTGGGGGTATCCGTGTGCCCGGCTCCTTTCTCAGCACGCACGGAAACCTGCAGTGCCCCCTCAGGCACTTACCCCACCTGGCAAGGATGGAAAACGGCCTCAGAGGCACACAGTTCAGCGGGGAGACGTACGTGCAACTCCTATACCCGCAGCGATGAAAAGGCAACTCCAAAGCACACGTCCCCAGGGGTGGGGAGAACAGAGCCTTTCTCTGCCATGATGATTAACTTTGTATGTCAGCTCGGCTGGGCCACGGTACCCAGATATGTGGTCAAACATGACTCTCTAGTGTGTGGGTGGGCCCCGTCTAATCAGTTGAGGGCCTCCGTGGGAAAAAGACGGCCTTCCCTTGAAGAAGAGGGAATTCCACCAGCAGATGGCCTTCAGACTGGAGCTGCAACATCAGCTCTTCCCTGGGTCTTCCTCCTGCCAGCCTGCCCTGCAGAATTGGGACTGGCCAACCTTCATAATAGCATGAGCCAATAAATCTCTAGGTCTAGATCTATGCATCCTATTGGTTGTTTTCTTGGTGTGTGTGTGTGTGTGTGTGTGTGTGTGTGTGTGTGTGTGGAACCTTGACCACTACACCTGCCCATTAAGGGCCCTTTCCTGTCCTTCCCTGACTTTCACTGTAACACCCAGTGGTCGGCTGGGCAGGGGGCAAGAGGCCCTTTTGTTAGGTGAATGCAGGGAGGCTCAGAGAGGTGGAAACATTTGCCCAAGGTGACATAGCTAATAAACTGGCTAGGTTCTAATGCCACACTACGTGATCTCAAGGCCCGGGCTTGCTTTATTACTACTTTTTAAAGACTTGATTCTGCAGTAATTGGAAATACGGAGAAAATGTACACGACACATACAAAGAACACCCTGGTATCCTCACCCAGAAGATTTTACATTTGCCCCTCATTCTGTATGCACATCTCATCACTACAATTGCTACTAAGGAATTGGAGAGCGTGTTGCAGACATTATGCCCCTTTATTCTTTTTTAAAAATACTTTTTTTTTCAAGCAGTTCTAGGTTCACAACCAAATTGGGCTGATGGCCCAGGGATGTCCTGTGTACTCCCTGTCCCCACTCAGTGGGACACTGGTTACAACCGATGAGCCTACATCGGTTTCATGAACCTGTGACACACAGTAATTATCCAGGCCCCTTTACTCTTAAATACGTGCATCCGTAACCCCTAAGAACAGGGCTGCTTCCTCTCTGCCTCCCTGTCCTGCCCGCTGGGGGCAACCACACCCTCGCCCACCCAACAGCCGTTCACAGCGCCTATGCCAGGGATGCTGTTACGGACGCCGCCCTTGGCCCTGGGCATCCATGCCTCCTTGGGGTGGGAGGCGAGACATCACTTTTTAGATGCCCTTGCAGCCAGAGTTCTTGTTGTAATTTAGATTGTTTCGGAGGAGACATGCGGGAGCTGCCCTCCTGCAGCCCTGGTGGCGGCCAAGTCCTGAGAGATGCCGGTGGCTGCTGGGGTCCACGTTCCCGGGTCTGGGCCCCAGCTTGGTGGATGTGAGGCAGCAGGGGCGGCTGCAGTGGCCTTGGCAGCAGCAGCCTCCTGACCACCCTGGTCTAACATTGGAAATTCCGGTGCTGTGGTGGCTCCACCCTCCTTCCGCCCACCTGGGGGTTTAGACGGAATCCCTTTGGACACCCGGTTCCCAGAGTGCTTTCTGCTCTCCGTGCCGATCCTTCACTAAGAGGGACCCTGTCATTGGGCTGGAGGTCGGGGGTGCCTCCTGCACAGACCCGGTGGGTTTGCGAGGGAGGGCGGAGGGAAGCTGGCTGGGCACTGTCACGGGGGCACTGACTCCCGTTGAGGCTCTGGGGGTGGAGGATCCCACTGGTGGCACCATAGCTGTTCAGGAGGCACGACAGGAACTCAGTGAAAATCCAGGAGGGCACGTAGGGCATGGCATTAAGGTGCACAAACTGGGTGGGCGGGGTGAGGGAAATGGGAAAGGTGAACAAAAGGAAGCCTCCAATGAAAAGGCATCCAGTGAAATGTTCAAGGAGAGGGACTGCATGATATGCAGGTCCCCATCCTCTCTGTCTCTGTCTGCGGCAGGCAAAAGTAGCTGATCCGGGCACGCTGTCCCTCTGGCAGCTGAGCTCAGAGAGCTTCTCAATGGGCCAGACATACAACGTAGATCTTTCGGCACTTCTTTCTGTATCCGGGCCAGACATAGCTAATCGATCACGGCACTCGTGCCATTGTTTTCCTCTATAGCATGGGTGGCAGACATCACTAGTTGATTAGGTCACTTCGCAGCTAGGTATCCATTCTTCACGATCCTTCAAAACCTAGGGCTTCAGGCAGCCACGACCAGCTGCGTGTGGCTGACACACAGATAAAAGGTCTACAATCTCTGAAAAGTTCGTAGACTGGGGAAGAAGGGGCAGCCACCGGGAGCCAGCGATGGGTTTCAGTAGGAGGAAGGATGTGAGCTGGAGCGGGCGGGCAGAGACAAGTCAGGGAGGAGGAGGGCATTCTCGGCAGGGGCGGGATGCAGCTGGGAGCAGAGAGGGAGTCATGAGCGTGGAGGAGAAGCTGGAAACCCAGGCTGGCGCCCACCCATGGAGTCTGGACTCCCCCGTGTAGGCCGCCAGGGCAGGGGAGTGTTTGAGACATGTAGTGCCCATCGGATACGAGGGGAGACTCAACGGGGCTGGGTAAGCAGAGTGGGCTGCCAGGAGGAGAGCTCCAAGCTGGGGGGGCAGGGTCATCAGCTGGGAGGCTGCACTGAGGAGGAGAGTGAAGTCACCAAGTCTCTCTCCTTCTCTCTCTCTCTCTCTCTCTCTCTCTCTCTCTCACACACACACACACACACACATCTGGCAGGTGACCCTGAGTCTTCCCACACCGAGGGCTGGCATCCATCTGTCCATCAGGTACGACCACTGATTTTCTGGCCTTCACACAGCAGCCTGGGGAAGGTTACAGAACAGGTTGGTTATCCGTCCCCTTCCCAGAGAAGCTCAGACGGTGTGAACAGACAGAACACGGAGGCACAGGGGCCCCTCTGGGCCAGGACTGCGCCCTGCCCCCTTGGGAGAAGCACGCCCCTCCCCCGACCACACTGCCCCCAACAAAGGGTGCTCCCACAGGTCTCTCACCTTCACTGGCCACGGCAGGATGGGGGTACCGTCTCTGTCCATGCAGCACGGGGCGGATATGTAGGCGGCAGCTTCCTCCGCCAGCAGGTCCCAGCGCGCACTGTGACCCAGGATGCCCGTCGGGTCAGCCGGATCCAGGATGATGGGCCTGCAATTCCCATGCAAGGTCAGTCATGTTCCTGGCAACATCTGGGTAGCCACCTGCGAGATCGCTCGAACTATTCTCCTTCACCTAACACTCTACAGGGGGGCAGGGGCAGGGATCGGGGCAGAACCAAGAGACTCCTCAGTGCTCCAGGCACACACTTGAGGACAGAATGGAAAATAAGCTACGCTCGGGACCCCTTTTGTCCGTCTGTATCAGGGCAGACATTACTAATCAATCGCAGTGCTCAGGACACACTTGCCCTGCCTGCAAGCAAAGCAGGCATTATTAATCGACCTCAGCACTGGTTCCACCACTCTCCTTGCATCTGTGCTTCCTAACAGATGAGGCCACTCTTTTCAGCGGAGCCAGTTCACAACCTCAGTGTCTTTTTCAACACATCACTCTAAGAAGCCACTACCCACAGACTGGAGATACATCACACACTTGTTACCTCTGTAGCATGTGACAGGTGGGCAAAATCCCCCCAAATGGGACATGCCTGTGTTACCTGGTAGGTTCATAGGCAGGGTTGCCAGATTTAGCAAATACATATAGAAGATGGCCAGTTAAATGTGAGTTTCAGATAAAAAAAATGAATATGGTGTTCTTTTAAAAGCATATCCCAATGACTGCATGGGACATTCTTATACTACAAAGTTACTTTTTTTTTTTTTTTTTTAGAGAGGGAAGGGAGGGAGATAGAAAGAGAGAAACATCAATGTGCGGTTGCTGGGGGTCATGGCCTGCAACCTAGGCATGTGCCCTGACTGGGAATCGAACCTGCGACACTTTGGCTCTCAGCCCGAGCTCAATCCACTGAGCTACGTCAGCCAGGGCCCAAAGTTACTCTTTATTTATCTGAAATTCAAATGTAACTTGGAGTCTTGCATTTCATCTGATAACCCCTATTCACAGGTGACCAGGAAACGGATTGCCTGTCTAAGGACATTACCTCTAGGAAGGAACTCGGTTCTAGAGAGTGGATTTCCCTGTCTCTGCTCTGTGCCCTCAGGCAGTGGGGAGAGACAGTGAGGGCCCTTGGATCTGACACTCGGGGGCACTGAGGGGCGGGTCCGCACCTAGCCTTCTGAAGCTGCATCCTCAGGAAGTCTCCGATGGTCTTGTCCTCATAGTCGTAGTTGACGGTCCAGTAGACGCAGAGCTGGCGGTACTGGGTGACCAGCTCCAGGACAGTGCGAAAGCCCTCGGCCATGTTGAACCGGGGGTCCTGCCCACCCTGCTCCCAGGCATACACTGCCAGGAGCTCCAGCCCGTGCTGGGGGGGCAGAGAGCCTTTCCCCTTGGGCTTCTTGGTGCACTAAGAAATGAGGAGAAAGATGGGGCACTGGTCCATACTGACAGTGAAGGAGTATGGGAGGGACCATCCCGAAGCCGGAAATCACCCCCAAACTTTTACTGAGCGCCTTCTCTGCCAGATGCCTTGTCATGCATGACACCATACACTCTTGTGACGTAGTCATGTCAGCCCCGTTTTACAGATAAGAAAACTACGACCCTGTGGCAACATCTCTTTCTCCTCCACTGACCCAGGGTTCCCGCCAGGGCTGGGCCCCCTCCTCCCGGGAAAACGCTCCAGGGCAGAGCCTAGGGCCGCCGGCAGGGGGCGCCCGCCCACCCGTGTGCGAACCTGGCGGTACCAGTGCTTCACCAGTCGGATCAGGCTCTTCAGCTTGGTGGGGCGGGAGACGATGAAGTCCCGCTGCAGCTCCGTGAAGCAGCAGGAGTACTCGCCCGCGTTGCTGCAGCTGCGGATGAGGTCCACGTAGACGCGAGGGTGGGGCCTGCGGCCGGAGCCCAGCTGGCCTGCAGACAGGGAGAAAGTCCCCCTCACTGCACTTCCGGGGGTCACAGCGAGGCCCATGAAAGAGCTTCAGAAATCTCCCACTCGGGTGTTTCCCTGAGTGGTCTGGGGTCCGCTGGAGGCCACGGGTGTTTTTAGGTGGGACACAGATGTGGTGTGACCCAGCGCTGCATCTCTGGGGAGGCTCCTACCCCCGTTTCTGCCTGCTTTCCACCCACCTGCTTCCCCATCATGAACAAAGTCTCAGCTCGGAGCTAACAGACCTTGGATGGATCCCTGGCTCATCTCTCTAACAGGAGGCCCTGCAGAGGACAGAACTGTGTGTGGGGAGAGTCGGCGTGACGCTGGTCCCAGTGCACCGAAAGGCACTCCCGTGATATCCAAGCTCCGGCTCTCTGGACTGAGGAACCGAACAGGTTCAGGTACATTTCTGGATCAGTCTCTCCCTTGTTTTTCTCTCCTACGGGTTTTGCAAAATGCAGGGACCAAATCCATTGAGATCAGGGGGATTTCCTCACTCCGCAAACTCTCCTGTGCAGACACAGAACTGAACAGATGCAAAGAGATTCGTGTCTGTTTTGTTCAGGGATTTGTCCTTTGTGTCTGGAAGGGTGCAGGGCACATAGTAGGGGCACTTACTGGACTGACTGAATGGGCCTGTGGCGGGTGGGGGAGGTGCACTGAGGCACTTGGATGTCCTCGTTGTCAGATGAAGACACTGGGGCTCAAGGCAGAGGAGTCCCTTGTTCAAGGTCACCCAGCATGCTGGTGGAATTGATGGAACTAGAACCCAGCTCAGGGCCACTGGCCACCCATGTAGCACCTTTGTGCTAATTGGAAAAAGGTGTCCTTTCCTCCAGACACTTTGCGGGCAAGTTGGGATACGCGTACATGTCCACCATGCCTACGATATGAATGGGGGCACGACCTCCACACCGCCCCCGGAGGGTCCTGCCTCCGCATCCCCCCCCTCAGGACTGCCTCTCGGCCCCTCACCTAGGGCGTCAAAGGCCGGCAGCACGTCAAAGTCCACACTCTGGTCCGGCATCGTCTGCGACGCCAGCGAGAAGCTCAGCACGCGGGGATTCTCCCACCTGGAGATCTCGAACTGCACTTCAAACTGCTGTTCCTGCTTGCACCTCTCCAGCTGGGCTCGGATCTCTGACACGACCTCGGCCCGCCTGCTCCCCTGATCGGTGAACTGGTGGAAGCAGCTGAGGAACACCACCAGGTCGGCATCGGAGTGGCCTTGCAGCGCGGTTCCTTTGGCCGAAGAGCCGCCCTGGGGAGAACGTGGCAGGTGGCCTGAGCCCCGACGTATGGCTCAATGTCCCCCTGCCAGAGCCTGTGGGCTCTGGGTTCTGAGACAGGAACTTGCTGTGTGACCTTGGGCAAGTCACCTAACCTCTCTGTCTTAGGTCTTTACTATGGGGTTAATACATGGGGTAGTTGTGAGAAAAGGAAATGTGCAAGATGGAAGCTTAAACCCTTCAACAAATGCAAAATTTCCCACTGCATCATGTTTGGGGGCTGGGAGGGAGTTGAGGGTTTTCTTTCCTCCTCCCTCCTTTCCTCCCTCCCTTCTTCCTTTTTCCCTTTCTTTCTATTTATTTTTAGGCCTGCAGTTGGTTCTCAAGCCTGTCTGCAGCAGGAGAGCTTTAAAAATGACTGGGACCCGGCTCCTATGTCCCTGGACTATGATTTAGTTTCCCTGGGAGGGGGCTTAGACATCAGTGTATGTGTGTGTGTGTGTGTGTGTGTGTGTGTGTGTATGCCTGCCTGTGATTCTCAGTGAAGGCACAGTTGAGAACCAGTGAGTCAGCATATTGTCCTCAAGGGCTATGGATGAGGAAGGCAGGGATCAGAGAGGAGAAGGTGTTTGTCTGGGGTCACACAGCAAGTCACCAGGCTAGCACCTATGTCACTGACACTGTTTCCAGAGTGGACCTGTGTCTCCCTGTGACTCCAATCGTGAGCCGAGGACATATCTGCTACAGCAGGCGATGCGACTTCATGAAGCCCTAGCATCCTTTCTACCTTCTGGGATCAGCGTGGGTTTCCTTGGGGGGAACCATCCCTCCCCCACACTCCACCCATGAGGTCCGCATAGGGCTGACTCCACCATGTGACCCAGGCTTGGCTGGTCAGCACATGATGTCTCCCTAGCCTGGTGATTGGTTGAGGGATATATCACCAGGCCAACGAAACCCATTTCCAAGACTTCTTTGCATTGTGAGAAAAGAGAAATCCCTTTCTAGAAGCTTAGAGATGCCAAGGACCATCACATGGACAGAGCCTGTCCAAGACAGGAGACAGAGCCAGAGCTAGAAAGAAAATCTGAGTCCTGATTATCTTGTGTGGGCTCCTGGATGCAGCTGTGCCTGAAGGCAGTCTGTTCTAGGGCCTTCCATTGGCATCAATTGACACATTCATTTTATTGCTTCTTTGGAGTCAGCTGTCATGAGCGACTAAAAGAAGCTTCTTGGGCATATATGGACCCGCCCTCAGCCATCCATGCTTGACCATGTTCTGCTTTCTCCCCGTGTTTGGTTGTGTGCTGTCTGTAGCACGCGTCACAGAAGTGGGTCAGGCCTGGTCCAGGCCTAGGCGCCATCGCCAGCCTACAGGACCTTCTTGGCCCACAGCTGTCTGGGGACTCACCTTGACCACCTTGAGCACTTTGATGGGACGATTCTGGAAGCAGTTTTCCCTCAGGAATGAGCAGATGGTATCAACAGCCTTGTGCACTTGACCCAGGAACTGGCGGTCGGGCTGGAGAAAGTCACTGATGAACCTGTCGAGGTCCCTGGCTGGAGTCTGGAGAAGGAGAGCGGGCTGCGGAGAGAACCCGGTGGGGTCGGCGCGAGGCAGGGTTCCCTGCGAACGCCCAGGCCCCGCCCCTGGTCTACCGTGGTCTAATGGTTCCCACGATCTCCTAGAGCTCCCTGCTCTTCTCAGCTGGTTGGCAGACCACGGCATCAGAGGGACGAGTTCAAGTTCTGGCTCTGCCAGCACCACACAGCCTCAGTCTCCCCATTGTCACATGGGGGCAGGAATGAGGCCCAGGGCTCATCCGATTGTCCTGAGTGGTAAGTGCTGGCTATGAGATTTGGCTGCAAAGCAGCACGTGCGATGAGGTAGCTGTGAATGGCCGCTGTCTGAAGTGGACTCCCCAGAGGCAGAGCCTGTAACGGGGACCCTTGCGCACGCGATTCGCTGGGACAGTGCTCGCAGGAGAGGGGAGTGAGGGAAGCAGGCGCGGGTGGGGGAGGCTCAGCTGGAGGAAGTTTGTTCTGGACCCCAGAGGGGGCTCCAATGCATGACTTGCATCGTGGAGCTGGTCCTGTTTTGAAATGGGTGCGCATGTCACTTGAGCAGTGGCTGAGGCGGACCAACCTGTGTCTGAACTGTGAGCCATCAGCTTCCAACACTCTTAGAGGCTGGGGGCGTGGGGGAGGGGATGTGGACTGGGGCACCAACAGGGCCCCATCTCCAGGCTCCACCTCTTACCATCACATCCCAGGGCTGCACAGGTGCCCCGTCTCTACTCATGAGGCAGGCCTGCTTCTCCAGGGCGGCCGCTTCCTGGGCCAGCAGCTCCCAGCTGCCCCGGCCCACATTCCAGGTGGGGTCGGCAGGGTCCAGGATCAGGGGCCTGGGGGCAGAGTGGGTGGGCGAGCGGGGGTGGGGGGGAGATGAGAATCAGTGAAGGAGTAGGGGGAGAGACTGGGAAAGGGTGTGGGGGCTGGAGGGAGAGAGAGGAGTGTCAGCACCTTCGGGCTGGTGCAACCTCGCCCAAGCACAGTAGGGTCCCTCCTTGGCCACCTCCGTCAGGAAGCTACTGGGTGGCCCTTTAATTTCATATACGGGGCTGTATCGTGTTAATAAAGCGGGCCCTGTGCCTACACTTCCTGGGCAGAGTCCAGAAGGGAGCAGAGTGAGGATGGGGTTGGAGCACCCAGACCCCACCCTGGACCCCTCCTGGGTGCAGCGATCCCAGGCGGAGAGTGGGGGAGGAGGAGGATGCAGGGCAGGGGAGGAGGCAGAGGGTGCACCTGGGTTTCTGAAGCTGGCCCAGGAGGTGCCTTCTGAGCGCTGGGTCCTCAAAGCTGTAGTTGACTGTCCAGAAGACACGGAGTTGCTGGTGCTGCTGGACAAGCCCCAGGACGGTCCTCAGGCCTTCGGCCATGTGGAATCGGTGCTCCCTGCTGCCCTGCTCCCAGGCGAAGATGGTCAGGAGCTCCAGGGCGTAGGCTGGGGGCAGGGGGGCACAGGCTGGCCGTTCTCCTCTGTTCTGGGCGGCAACCTGTGTCGCCCAAGTTAAAGAATCAGCAGTGCAAGCACCGACCATATGCTAAGCATGGCCCTACACACTTGTGGAAGGAGGGGAATAAAAACACAAAACCACAGATAGAATAGAACCTCGGGGGTGGCCTGGCTCACCCTTCTCATTTCGCAGGTGAACAAACTGAGCTCTGGGAGGCAGTGGGCAGTGACTTGCCCAAGGTCGTGGAGTGAGACCAAGAAGCTCAGACTAGGTCTTTGCCTAGAGTCTCGCCTCAAAGGATATGTGGGGCGGTCGTGGAGGAATGGGGTCTGTGACATATTCATTGTGATATTTCACCACCCGCCACAACAGTTAGCGATAGTGGGCGCTCAGTAGATGGTTGAATAAATGCGTGTGTGAACGTGAGCTGGCATTCAGAGAGGCGTTTGCTGGGGGAACTCTGAAAGATGCTCCAGATTTAGCATGTGTTGCAAAGACCGATGGTGATGGAGGAGCAGCAGGAGCAAAGGCTTGGAGGTGAGCAAAGACCGGGAAAGCAATCGCAGTGGGAGGAGCTATGGCTAGAGAGTGGCGGTGAACCCCAGGTGCAAGAAATGAGAATTTGGGGACTTGATGGAGAAGACCTTCTATCTTAGCCTGGGGTTTTCTGGGTCTGGGCAAGACCTGCAGGGTGGAGGGGGAGGTTCTTCTGCTTGGGATAGCCAATAAAAAGCAAAGGAGGGCGCGCTGGCAGTGTAGGGAAGAAGTTGATTGGCCAAAGCGGTTGCCATGGCAGCGACTGATTCCTAGAAGGAGCCAGCCGGTCCTAAGGCCTCACCTGGCGGTACCAGTGCTTCACCAGCAGGATCAGGTTCTTCAGCTTGGCCGGGCGGGTGTTCACGAAGTTCCTCCGCAGCTCTGCGAAGCAGGCTGCGTGCTCACCCTCCTGGCAGCCGCTGTCCAGAAGGGTGCAGTAGACCTGGGGGTCAGGTTTGGTGCCAGAGCTGAGCTGCCCTGTGGATGTTGGAAATAAATGCATTTCTCATTGAAGTGAGTAGCATTTCCCAACTCAGCCACTCTCCAGCCTTTAATATTTGGACATTAATGATATAATGTTGCAATCAATAATACACAATCTATAACATGGAATAACAATCAGAACTCTTACTGTTTTCAGCAGCAACTATGTACCGGGTGCTTGTCAGTCATTTCCGCTAACTCACCCAATAGCTTTGCAGGTGGATAATCTTGCACCCAAACATGCTATGTAGCAAAGTGGTTACGTGAATGAGCTTTGGAGGCAGACAGGCCTGGGTTCAAATTCTAGCCATGTGACCTTGCCTCCCTAGGCCTCCGTTTCCTCATCTGTAAAAGGGGGATAACATCCATCTCACAAGGCTATGGTAAGAATCACATGAGATCTACACGTACAGTGCTCAGAACAACAGTTAAAACATAACATGTGCTCAGCAAGCACAAACGGTTGCTATGATCAATATTATCCCCCACAGAGAAAACCAAAGCACGGAGAGGAAACTGGAATGAGTCCCGGACCATTCTTTCATCCTGCGGGCACTCTGGATTACATGCCTTCTCCATGGAAGGTGACGAAAAAAATCACCTACTCACAGAGAAAGGCTTCAAGGAAGCTTGCCGCCATGGCTGTGCGGGGGGGCGGGGAGGAGCGAGGGAGAGAAAAGTCTCTCAGGAGAAGGTGAGACCCCGCCCCCTGTGAGGGTGAAGTCTACGTTTACAGAATCTGCGCTGGAAGGAAACCCCGGCTACCAAGTTGCAGTAAAATTGACTTGGGAATCAGTGAAATTCTTGGAGCTCAGCTGGAAGCCCAACAAACACTTGGTTCCCTAAGGATATTTCTCCACCCTGGAGCAGAAGGAACTCCCGCGGCAAAAGGAAAGAAGAGAAAAGCCCCACACACCCTAGAGATGGGCTCATAGTAAAAAATTACAGAACACACGAGGAAATGGCCCGCCATGAGGGGGAGTGGGGTAACACAACCAACAGGAGAGCGAACGCTTAGGGACTTGGAGAGAACAGGCCAGTCTGAGGGGCTAAAACAAGCATGACTAAAATAAGTAAAGACACAAAACACACTGAAGCCACAATGAAAGAAGAGGAGCCTATGAGCAAATAACAAGTTGACTTGAGAAATCGCTAAATAGAACTTCTAGAAGTGAAAAATAAAGTCACTGCGATTTTTTAAAAATTGAAGGTTAGGCAGCAGATTAGACACATTTGAAGGAAGTAAAGCAGAAGATAGGTTTTTGAGCAACTGAGCGGCAGGCAACCCCGAGAGATGGGCAGAACGGGGGCTATGAAGAGACGGGGAGAACGAAGGGAGATACTGTTAAATAAAGTTCCGGAAGCAGAGAACGGAGAAAACAGGAGAGGCAATGTTTGAAGAGACACTGGGAGACGTGCTCCCAAAACTAAAGAAAGAATCGCCTCCTCAGATTCCATAAGCACAACAAATTCCAAATAGTCTAATTAAGAGGAAATCAATATGCTCAGATATCAGAAACTGAACAATACTATGGACTAAGAAAAGTCTTAAAAGCTACCAAAAAGGAAAGTAAAACCACACACAGGCACACCCTATCAGCAAAGAAGTCGACAGCCGACTTCTCATCAGCAACCATGGAGATCAGGAGACAATAGAAACTGAGGAAAATGAATGGTAAATGTTTCCTCCAGGAGTGTAGCTGAAACAGAAAGGATTTGTAGGCAAAGTCTGGGAACACGTACCCCTCATAAACCCTCTCTGAAGCAGTGCTACTACAGGATCTATTTCCGTAAGAAGGAAATGAATCCAGAAGGAAGAACGGGGAAAAGGAGAAAATGTTGCTAATTATGTTCACTGATTTTAATTTGCACAAGGTATAAAAACAAGGAAAAGAAAATAACTGTTCTTATCATTAGTGTCTTGTATGTTAGTTCTACTATATTATTAATTCCCTCAAAATTATTACATTATTGACCCTGGCTGGGTCACTCAGTGGGTTAGAGTGTCATCCTGATACGCCAAGGTTGCGGGTTTGATCTCCAGTCAGGGCACATACATGAAGCAACCACTGATGCATAAATTAGTGGGACAATGACTGAATGTTTCTCTCTCTCTCCCTCCTTCTATCTCTAAAAAATCAATAAGTTAAAAATTATTATGTTACTATTGTTGGTTCCATCTTTGTCTTCGAGTTTTATGTTATTTATAAAAGGCACAATTAAAATTTGATAACATGCCCTTACAAATAAAAAATAGAAAAAAGTATTTCAGGAAAACACTCTCGAAAGACCAGTGCAGCACTATGAGTATCAGGCAAAATGCTTTAAGGCAAATAAATATTTTAGAAAGAATGAGGGTTATTACTTAATGATAAAAGGAACGAGCCAGTAAAAACATAATTATATACTTACATGCTCCTTAATAATATAGCCTCAACATATTAAAATCAAAACTTTCCAACGTTCCAAGGAGAAACTCGTAAACTGCATTCAGAGGAGGAGATTCCAGTATCCCAATTATAAAGTCATAGACCCAATGAGCAGAAAGTAAGTGGTATAGATCCGAACAAAGACCATAAGCCAGATCTAAAACATCCACCTAGAAGCCTGCATTCAACAGTGGAGAGCATGCATTCTTTTCAACCGCGGGAACCCTAGGAAGTGCCACCAGACTCCAAAGAACTGATATTTGGGAGGTACATTTTCTGACTACAATGAAAAATAGACAAAGATAGCCCTGGCTGGCATAGCTCAGTGGATTGAGCTCGGGCTGTGAACCAAAGTATCGCAGGTTCGATTCCCAGTCAGGGTACATACCTGGGTTGCAGGCCACGGCCCCCAGCAACCACACCTTGATGTTTCTCTCTCTCTCTTTCTCCCTCCCTTCCCTCTCTAAAAATAAATAAATAAAATCTTTAAAAAAAAAAAGGTGAGATTCTTAAAAAAGAAAAAGAAAAACTGATGTAAAGTTTTACAAGTACTAAACAGTTATGGATTGATGATGATGAGTTTCCAACGCCTGGCGAAGGGGAATGAGGATCACAGAGAAGACCACAGGAGATGTTCCCCGGTCCCTGCAGGGCACAGGCCGGGCGCCCCTCACCCACCCACGGCATCAAAGACGGGCAGCAGGCTGACATCCATCCAGCTCTCTAGGGCCGAGGACACGAGCTGGAACTGCAGAGCCTCGGCCACGGTCTGCTCTGGGAAGCTGAGGGTCAGGCCGGGGACCGGGTCCTGCCACCAGGATTCCAGCTGTGCCCGCATATCGTCAAGAATCTCTGCGAGGCGGGGACCCTGGTCCTGGTAGTTCTTGAAGCAGGTGAGGAAGATGACAAGTTCGGCGTCGCAGCCACCCCTGAGGTCTGTGCCCCTGCCGAATGAGCCCCCCTGTAGAGAAAAGACCATTTCAGACCTGGGCCTCTATTTGAGCCTGGGTGGGGGAGTGGTCAGACTGCGGCCCCACCAGCAGCCCCCCACCCGTGGCTCTGAAGCTGCTCTCTCACAGCCGTTGGGTCGTGGGGACACAGAGACAGATGCAGGCTGCATAAGCCCTGTGACCCTGACCGTCAGAAGCCTGGCAGAGGCAGACTACCTCCACCAGCATTTACCTTCCGACCCACAACGCCGTACAAAAGTCAGACAATACGCAGCAACAGGTGACAGAGGTGGTTGGGGACGGGGAGGGACCGAGTGGGGGCAGTGGTCAAAGATTTTAGCCAAACATCTGCAGTACGTCTGGATCCCAGGTCGCAAATTGGGGTCCTGGGGCCACCAGGGGTCTGCAGATGTACTTGGCCTATTTCAGGTAATCAGTCCATCTGTCTGTTCACACGTTCCTTCACGCGTTCAGCAGATGCTTGCTCAGCGATAACGTACAGGGGTGTGCAAGTGGATAGAATTACTTTCCTCCTGGCACTTGATTGCATCAGGGGGGCGGGGGCGGGGGGGCGAGTGGGGAGGCAGGAACAGCCAGCAAACAGCCGCCCCCAGAAAGTGCTAAGTGCTGTGTGGAGGCCACAGCAAGGGGACCGGGAGCGGGTGGCACAGAGGGTGCAATTGTAACCTCAGCAGTCGGGCCTCCTGGAGAAGGGGACTTGGGCCACGGGCTTAAAGGAGGGGAGGGAGAGAGCCAAGTGGATGGGGGCAGAACATTGCAGAAAGAGAAAACAGCCCGTGGGCATGTGTGCCCCCCTGAGCTCAGGAAGAGCCAGGGGGTGAGTGTGGAGTAAGTGAAGGCCAGCGAGAGACCAGGGCCAGAGGGGCCAGGACCAGATCCACGGAGGCCTCAGTAGTCTGCAAAACCACGGAGGGTGTTGTGCAGAGAAGGGAAATGATCTGACTATGGTAACAGAGGTTTTAAAAAACTGTATCATTAAAAAAAAAAAGCTGGGCCCTGGCTGGCATAGCTCAGTGGATTGAGCACGGGCTGCGAACCAAAGTGTCGCAGGTTCGATTCCCAGTCAGGGTACATGCCTGGGTTGCAGGCCATGACCCCCAGCAACCGCACATTGATGTTTCTCTTTCTTTCTCCTTCCCTTCCCTCTCTAAAAATAAAAAAATAAAATAAAATCTTTAAAAAAAAAAAAGCTGGCACCTAAATATATACCTCCAGCCAGCAAACTACCCTCCGTGGATGTCACTTCCTCTGCCCACCCCCAGAGCATGTCTGTGACTTCTTCCCGCCTCCACGGTGGTCCTCCCATTAGGGCCCCATCTGTGTCTCCCCCGGCGGACTCACCTTGCTGACCCTGGAGACCTTGTGGACACACTTTTCACGGAGGCAGCCCAGGATGACATCGATGGCCTTGCTCGCCTGCTTCTGGAACAGGGTGTGTGGCTTGAGGTGGTCCTGGATGAAGCAGTCCAGCTCCCTGCTGGGGATCTGGGACAGATCCGGTGCAGAGGGGGCGATGCTGGCCACGGCGGAGAAGACGGGGGCTGGGCAGAAGGGCCGCTGGTTCCCTGCCCCTGGGCAGACAGCGCCAAGGCCGAGGCCACTGCTGTCCTTGGAGGTCTTCTGGGCGGGGTCTCGCAGGATGTGGAAGTCCAAATCTGAGCACCCAGGACGCGGAAGGCCCTGGAAGTTTGTGGACCGAATTGTCTTACACATGCAGGGGTCTCTTTGTTCCTTCTCTCGCCAGCCCCTCCCACTGGGTAGTCAGGGTGACTGAGGCTCAGGGAGGGGAAGCGAGAGGCTGCCCAGGTGGCGCCTTTGTGCAGATCAGAAAAGGGGCCCTTCTGAGGGGAATGTATTATAAAGAGGTCCCCCCGCGGTGGGCGAACACAGCTTGATAAGCAGAGAGTAACTGCGCAGAGACTGGCGATTAGATTGTTTCACAGGCCTGCTGCGCCCCGCCCCCTTTCAACCCAGGTCCACAGCCCATGGCCCCCAGTGCATAGTAGATGCTCAGAAAACGCTGAGCAGGTAAATTAGGAGCACAGCCCGAGGAGCTCAGGAGGCCCTCACTCACTGGCACCTCCCAGGGCTTCACAGCGCCCCCTGCAGCCTGCAGAAAACACCAGCGGTCACAGCAGGACTCGGCCTCTCGCGCCAGCAGATCCCAGGCCCAGGCTGCCCCATCCCCCACGTCCCACGTCGGGTCGGCCGGGTCCAGGATCACAGGCCTGCAAGTCCAAGGGAACAAGAAGATTCTGGCTGGCAGGATGCTCAAGGTCAGGGGCTCTGGAGTCAAGCTGGCCTGGCTCCAATCTCAATTTGGCAACTTTCTGGCTGTGCGACCAGCGGTTGTGTGATGGACTTTTCTGAGCCTCGGTTTCCTCAATTTCAAACTGGGGACAATAGCAGTGCCTGATAGCATGGGCTGTGGTGGCGGTCAAATGACAGCAACGATCCTCGACTCCACCTGCACGTCAGAACCGCCAGAGCCAGCCCGCGGGTCTCTGCGTGACACCCTAGGACTTGCAGTTTCCTCCCTCCCCAGATAGAAGTCCGGCACGTATGCGCATGCACTGAAATACGAGGCCTTGTATCACCGCCCTCCGGGGAATGGCCGCAGAGCGGAAACGCCCCAAACAGGCATCACAAACAGAATGGAGAACGTACTGTGATGAACCCACGCGAGGGAAGAGAATGCACCACAACCACCGCAGCTATGCGGATGGATCTCAGAGACTCCACTTGGGGAATGGAAGACAGACACAAAGGGCAGGCTGTGGGGTTCTGTTTAAACTTGATTTCAGGACAGAACCGGACTGACAGCAGACTGGGGTCACCTTTGGGAGGAGCCCGAGGAGAGCTCCCGGGGGCCTGGGGTATTCTGCCTGGATCGAATGGGGGGTTCACAGGTGTGACCCTTCACAGGAAGTCATCCAAATGTGTCCTGTGTCACCAAAATGCTCACGTCCAGAACATGCAGTACGTTTCTGGGAACTCCCCCAAGCGATTCCGTTTGCATCTGGGCGAATCCACGGAATTAGAAAGTGCGCACGTGGCGTTTGGCTTTGGCCCTCAGCGGACACGACCCGCTTCATCATGGTTCATTGCCTCCCCGTGACCCAGGCGCGGGAGAGCGGGCGGCGGGGTGCCAGGAGGTACCTGGGTCTCTGAAGCTGGCGAAGCAAGAACTCCTTAACGGCAGGGTCCTCGAAGCCGTAGTTGGTGGTCCAGAAAACACACAGGTGCCGATACTGCTGGATCAGGCCCAGGACCGTCTGGAGGCCTTGGGCCAGGCTGAAGGCATCCTTCCCACAGCCCTTCTCCCAGGCGAAGATGGTCAGCAGCTCCAGGGCATACGCTGGGGGCATCTTCCTGCTCCCCTTCTGTGGGCGCACCTGTAAGAGGGAGGGGCACGAGGCTCAGAGGATAAAGGGGAGGGGACCACTAGTTCTCTGCAGAAGTTTGCGGCATCTCTCGGTCTCTGGGGTGGAGATCTAGCAGGCTGAGCCCAGGACGAGAGGCTGTGTCTCAAGCCTGTTGTAAAGCAACCTGGTGTTTCTCATCTGCCCTCGCTACTGGGGCTTCAGCAATGGGCTTGGCTCATACAGTAGCGGGGGGAGGGAGAGGTATGAGATTCCAGCCCCCCAGGAGGAGGGAGCAGTCAGGCGAGGCCAGCGGGTAGACGGAGACTGTTATTCCCCACGTAAAAGCACGACAGAACTTGCCCAGGGCCACAGAGCAAGTCCATGGTCGAGCAAGAATTGGCATGGGGCACCTCCTCATTCCAGACCTGCTTTAGGATGCGTGGTCCAGCAGGAGGACCGAGCCCTGTGCCTTAAGACTTTGAGCAGCCTGTTCCCTCTTCTGCAGCCGCAGGCTGGGCCACGCTTCCCCAGTACACAGCCATGTATTAACAGGCATGCGCAGGGCAGGGCGGCTTTCCTGAGGCTGGGGAGGGCGCTGCACCAACTCTGTGGACCTCATGACGTACTTAAAACATCCCAGATCGTTTCCAAGCCCTAACCCTGAAAAGAAAGTCTTAAACCCCTTTAAAAAGAAACATGGGAGAATAACTTTAGAAAGTCAGAATAGGCAAAGGCTTCTTAAACAAGACCCAGAAAGCACAAATCACACGAGAAAAAGATGAACACAACTGACCACATTAAGATGCAAACATTTTCAGTGACAAAAGGCTTATAAATAAGTTGAAGGTATAAGCCACAGATGGGGAGACTAGATTTGCACACCCACCATATATAAAGAGTTCCAACCAATCAACAACAAGAAAGCAGCTAACCCAGTAGGAAATAACGAACAGCTTATGTGAACGGACGATTCCCAGAAGCATGAAGTGCTGCCAGGCAGAAGGGAGTATTTGCACGGTTGCAGAGACACAAATTTAAACCATCACATCCCCGGAGCGAGGACCCTCATGGGTGGCCTCACCTGGCGGTACCAGTGCTTCACCAGCAGGATCAGGTTCTTCAGCTTGGCCGGGCGGGTGTTCACGAAGTTCCTCCGCAGCTCTGCAAAGCAGGCTGCGTGCTCGCCCTCCTGGCAGCCGCTGTTGAGGAGGGTGGCGTAGACCTGGGGCTGGGGTTTGACGTGGGATCTGAGCTGCCCTGTGGACATGAAGGCCCGTGAGTGAGGAAGGGTGCTGGGGACCCAGGAAGGGGGGGCAGTGTTGGTGCTGAGCTCAGCTTGGGGGGCAGGAAGAGAGGGAGGAGGACTTGAGTGGGGGCACTGGAGGATGAGGAGGAGAGCCTGGAGCTTCTCAGGAGGCAGGGAGGAAAGCTCTGGACCAGAAGGGAGGGTCCCTTGCTCCCCAAATGGCCAGGCAGCCCCCAGAGGAAGGGGAAGCAGTGCAGCCTCATCCCCGGGAGGTTAAATAGAATGATGCTTCCTGCTGAGTCGGGAATCCTATGGCCTGGCAGCTCTTTCCTCCCGGGGGCTCCCTCGGGCTACACGCAAACACCACTGCACACACCTTTAACCAATTGGAACCGTGAGAGAAGAAGGGACGCCAGAGAAATATGAGGCGAGAGGTTCTGATTCCTTAGCAGTAATTGCTAATATTTCTTGAGCACCGACAGCATGCCAGGCCCTGTCCTGCATTCCCACTTGTCCATGCATCCCCTCATGGACTCCCCACTAAAACCCTACAGTTCTTCACCTCGTTTTATAGCTGTGGAAACCGAGGCACGAAGTAATTCAGAGCTCTGCCCCGGGGTATGTGGCTGCAGACAGGATCAGAAGGCAGAGCCGGCTGACTTGCCCCCCTCCCTGGGGCCTGGCTCGGGAAAAGTAAACACTCTCCATAACGTCCTAGGTTCCTGGCATCACTTATTTGCTGTGTGACTTCGGGTGAGTTACTGTATGTCTCTGTGCCTCAGTGTCCCTATTGGTAAAGTGGAAGGCCAGACAGTCAGATTTTATAGGCTTGTTTCCAGGAGTTTGTAAGATAAAACATGTCGAATGCTTGGGAAAGTTAAGCATTGGATAAGGAGTAGCTATTAAGATTAATAATAGAAGCCCTGGCTGGCGTAGCTCAGTAGATTGAGCACGGGCTGGGAACCAAAGTGTCACAGGTTCGATTCCCAGTCAGGGTACATGCCTGGATTGCAGGCCATGACTCCCAGCAACCGCACATTGATGTTTCTCTCTCTCTCTCTTTCTCCCTCCCTTCCCTCTCTAAAAATAAATAAATAAAATCTTAAAAAAAGATTAATAATAGAGCAGGTGGATAGGTGTGGGAGAGTGTGGCTGTAGCTGGGACATTGTAACCCAGGATAAACTCAAGAGAGCTACTTCCCAGAATACCATGGTACATGATAATAGTATCAATAATAATAATAGAAATAAGAATAGCAGGCACTCCTCCAGCCCTAGCATGTGTCAGACACCGTTCTGAGTTCATTACACGTATTAACACATACAGGCTTTCCCAGAACACATTTCTACTGTCCTATGATTACTACCTGCATTTGGCAGATGCAGACTCAGAGGCATATTATCATATTAAATCAAGCACGGGTATAGGACAAAGGAGAGTGCAAAAATCACACCGATGCTTTTAAGGTAAAATATGAGATTTTGCAGAATTTGCCTTCTCCTCTGGGCTATCTGTGGACGGGCTGAGCTGCACTTCGCAGGGGCTGAAGGAAATTCTCCCCAGTTGCTTGAGCAAGGGCCAAGCATCGTGGCTCTGAGACCACGGAGCCACGAGGAACTGGGCCTCCTTGGCTCTTGTCTGGTCCAAACCCATTATGTTAAGTCAAGAAATCAAAGCCCAGAGAGGGCGGCCCAGGTCACACAGCAAGTTGGTGGCAGGACAGGAAGTCCCTCACGCCCCTCACCCAGAGCGTCAAAGGCCGGCACCACGCTAACGTCCATCCAGTCGTCCAGGTCTGGGGATGCCAGTCGGAACTGGAGGGCCCCAGGCGTGTCCTGCTGGAGAAACTCAAGGCTCAAGCCAGGGACCAGGTTCTGCCGTGAGGATTCCAGCAGCACCCTCATCTCCCTGAGGATCTCTCTGCGCCGAGCACGCTGGTCCTCATAGCTCTGGAAGCAGTTGAGGAAGACGACAAGTTCGGAATCACAGCCACCCCTCAGAGCTGTGCCCCGGCCAAAGGAGCCTCCCTATGAAGAAAACAACAACAATAACAACAACAAACAAACAACTCAGTAGTCTGCACTCTCCAATTCTAGTACCCACACAGGCTGGCAGGCAAGTGGGCTGGGTGGGGACTGCGGCCACACAGCTCCCGGCATTCAGAGCCACGCAGGAATGTGGGCTAAGGGAGGCCAGTTCTGAATTTTCAAGAAAAGCAATTTTTATATATCAGTCCATAATTTCTACATGTTAGCAATGAACTATAAAAAAAATTAAAACTGTGGGTGAAACAAATTCTGGTTTGTAGAACACATCTGTGACATTTGCCTGGGGTCCGTACAAAGCAGTTATATAATTTGAACACAAATTGTCGAGACCCTTCTGACCAGTGCTTCTATTTGCAAAGCTGCCAGCCTGAGGACTCGGGAAGGAAATGCACATTATTGGAGCCTCTGCTCTGTGCCTGGCGCTCTGGCAAATGTCCGACACCCATAATGTCACTGCCAACAGGCAATGGCCCTCATGTGGTTACCTGCGGTCACAGATGGGGGGCGCTCTGAGCAGTAAAATGAGTAGCGCTGAGAGCAGTGAAGTCAGTAACACAGCCAGTAAGAGGCAAGAACCGGGATTAGCCCTCTGGGGGCATCTTCCCACCCAACGGGGATCGCTCCCTACCCGGTGGCAAGCCAGCTCATTCACTGCCAGCCCCTCACAACCGGCGCAGAGCACAGGGGAATGTTGGAGACCGAGCACTTCTTTCATGCTTTGCACACGAGCATCTCATTTAACCTTCCTCGCAAGCCTGGAGGAAGGTGCTATGATTGCTCTCGCCTTACAAACCAGGGGTCGAACGTGCGTGCAGGGAGGTCGCCACTTTCTCACGACCTCCGAGCCAGGAGGGACAGCGCCGTGACTTACACCCAGGGAGTCGGGCTCCAGACCCACACCCTCCACCCCCCACCCAATACATTAACTCACTTAAAAAATAGTTTTTATTGTGAAAGTGTCCAAACCTACAGAAAAGAGGAGGGGATTTTAAAGACGTCGTTTGCCACATTTGCTCATTTGTGGGAGCCTTTTTTTTTTCCTAAAGAAATTCCAGACAATGTGTCATTTCTTACGGTTGGTTTCAAGGGCATCTCTACCATGGTGATTCCCCACGGTGAGCGGCTGTGTCCCGGGGACATTTGGCAATGCCAGGAGACGTTTTTGGTGGGCACAGCTGAGAAGGGGAGCCCCTTCATGTGGGCCCTGGGGGTTCCTACGCTTCGTGCGTCTCCCCCTCCGCTTGCCCCCTTGCCCCATCCTCTCGGGACTCCCCCCCTTTCCCGCTTTCAGTTTCGTTTCTTGCAGCCGCTCCGGCCTCTGCCCCCGCTTCCGGTTCCCTTTGCAGTCGCGGTTTCTCCTCCGGGGCTTAGCCCCTCCCGCAGCTCCGGGGCTACCTTGCCTGGGGCTCCGCGGCTCCGAGGCACCGAACACAACGGAACCACATGCCTTTACGGCAGCAGGACCCCCGAGCACCCCTTCTTTGCTTTCTGGTCTAACCACGAGTCCCAGGCCCACTTCGTGCGTCTCACTCCAGCCGGGAATCAGCCATTCCTCAAGGGCTGGAAATGAAACCCACGGCCCCGCCCACTTCATCAGGGACTCCTTCAAAGCCTCTGTGATCCCCGGACCATAAGCTAAACTCAGCCTTGAAAGCCCTTCCAGGTTTTCCAGGAAGCTCAGGATGCCAGACCTTTAGAGATGCTTACACCCCGGTTATGCAGAAGTCCTCCAGCCTGTTTTAGAGGCGAAATCTGTCCCAGCGCTGCGGTCTGGGCTGCCGGTCTCCCCTCCTCCTTTCCTGTGTTCCAAGCTAAGATTCAGCCCCAGCAAACCACTAGCGGCTCTGCGGCCACCCCCGGCTCTGTTTTCATCTCTTCCCCCCATACACTCCAGGTCTCCCCGCTCTCTCCCACCCTGGTTTCCTGGGTCCACACGGCACCCCCGAGTTCACCCTGAAGACACAGCAGCTGACTCCTGCCTCCTCCCTGAGTCTGTGGGCATCCTGAGCTCAGTGTCAGGGTGACAAAGAGTGACCAGGCCAAAAAGGGACCCAGCCTCAGTGTCCCCACCCATTTAACAGAGACAATAATCTCTGCCTCACTACCAGCGAGCATTAAGTGACACAAGACTCATTTAAGGAGAAAGAGTTCATTGTTGTCAGGTTATTTCTCAGTAAATTGGGCTAGATTAGGGCCATTCTAGAGAATTATTATATCTGCACCGTAGGGTCTGGGGCAGCGTGAGTGAGGCCCATAGTCTGTTTGATGGGGTGAAACAGGCTGTGTGTCTGGGAATGAATGAATGCATGAATAAGAGGCGGCCCTTAGCAGCGTAGGTTCAGGAATCAGACTTCCTGGCTTTGTATCCGGAATGGACTTCTTACAGGCTTGGACACGTTACTTCCGCTCTCCGTGCCTCAGTTTCCCCACCTGCTAAGTGGCGGTAACTAGTACCTACCCCGCAGAGGTATTGTGAGCAGGAGTATGTTTTCAGGGCACTTTGAACAACCCTGGAGCACAGACAAGTGGGATCTATTAGTGACAAAGAAATGAATGAAAAGACCGATAAAGCCCCTTCCCGTCCCTTCCCCCTCCTATTTTCAAACCGAGACTGCGAGGTCGCCCCTGCTCCCGGAGAGCCCACCTTGGTGATTTTAAGTACCCGCCACGGTGGGGCAGCAGCTCCCCCGGCAGCAGGGCGGCCCCCACGCTCTCTCAGGACCGCGCCCAGGGCCCCCAGAGCGCGCCGCGCCGTCCCCACGAACTCCGCAGTCGGCTGCAGGCTGCTGGTCACCAGGCCGTCCAGCGCGGCGGCGGGGGTGCGGTACAGGTCCATGCCCGGGCGCCGGGGCGACTGGGGGCCGGGGTTCTGCGTGCGGGTGGCGAGCTCGGTGCGCTCGCCCGCCTCTGGGTTTGCGTCCCAGGGTCTCGGAGGTCCCGGGTGCCCCGCAGCGCCCCGCCCCAGTCCTGCGCCCCGCGTGGGGAGAGGGAAGGATGCGACTGGCCCAGTCTCCCCCTCCGCTTGCCCCCTTGCCCCATCCTCTCGGGACTCCCCCCCTTTCCCGCTTTCAGTTTCGTTTCTTGCAGCCGCTCCGGCCTCTGCCCCCGCTTCCGGTTCCCTTTGCAGTCGCGGTTTCTCCTCCGGGGCTTAGCCCCTCCCGCAGCTCCGGGGCTACCTTGCCTGGGGCTCCGCGGCTCCGAGGCACCGAACACAACGGAACCAAATGCCTTTACGGCAGCAGGACCCCCGAGCACAGCGCTGGCACGGAGTAACGTAACCAGGGCGTTTAAGAAACGTGCAGGATTTGTGCGAAAAACGGTGAGGAGATTCACATACACGGAGAGCCCCTACCTTGCTCTCTGGCTGAAGGATGCCTTCTAACACGGGCAATAATAAAGGACGATTGCAGAGTTTGTCCTGCACCCCTTTCCAAATATCTCCTTCAACCCTCCCAATCACCATGACATAAGCGCTGTTATGACCACACCATGGTAGGGGAGGAAGTTAAGGGCCGGAGAATCTAGGCTTCACGCCCAGGGTCGCAGAGCTGCAAAGCTGGCACACTGCAGACTCGCACTGCTCACTCTACATGGCCGCAGCCAGCTCTTCCCAGTTTATACATTGAATGCAATCCCAATCAAAACGCCGTTAAAAAATTCAAACACCATTCTAAACTGTCTTAAGAATTAAGATTTTTTTTTTAAGAGGAGAAAGGAGAGTTCAGAATAGCACCTTTCGTGCAATATCACCTTATGAACACATTATAAAGCTACAAGATTTACATCGTGTGGGGACTGGCACAGAAGGAGGCAGCTGTAAGCTGCAGAGTGGACCCTTGAGGCCCCAAGGCAGCCCGTTGCTGTCGCTATGTTCACCACCTGGACTCCTTTTTCCGTGGCTTCCCTGTTCCTCCTCCACCCGGCGTGTGCACACTGGAGCTCGTCCTCGGGACTGGCCCGAACCAGAGTCCCCATCCCACTCAGAAACTCATTGGTCCTCTGCCCCTTCACTCAAGGAGCCAGCACACCCTCTGCCTCCGAGTAAACCTCGGGTCCCAAGTCATCTCGACAGGAGCTTCCTGAAGCCTGCCTTCCCGGGAAGGAGATGAGAGATGGGGTCAGAGGGTGAACGAGTTTCAGAGGTCAGAGGCGAGCAGTGTGTACACAGTTTATATTTACACAGTAGTCAGGGCCACGTCACTGGGGGTATTCAAGTGTAGGAGGAAGACTGGATGACGGGTTAGAGGCACAGGTGTGTCTAACGTGTCGGCAGCGCAACAGGTTGGGAACTGAGAGAGCGTGCCATCGAGGGACGGGGGCATCTGAGGAATGTGTAGAAAGCAGAAAGCAGAAGGGTCGAGATTGGATCCAGTCGGTGCACTGATTCCATGCACGAGCCCTCAACTCCACGCCAGAGCTCTAGAAATGACGGGAAAGAGACGGCAACGCTTAATAAAGCTGCTGGATCCCGTGAGACGCCTGAAAGAGAAATGGGATTGGACGACGGAGGACATTACAGCCCCAAAATCAGGAGGAAGAGGGTGCGCGTGCAGGGCAGGGAGGGCTCTCAGGGACTCCAGGGTCCCTGGCATGGCCCAGACCGAGGGGCGGGGCTTGCATGAGGAGGAGGAGGGGGGAGCGGGTACCTGGAGCCCCTCACTCAGGGCTTCGAAGGTGGCAGTACATTAAAATCCAGTTGAGTCCTCAGTATGAAGTTGAGCACCCGGAGTTCCCCTGCCCACCCAGGATTGCAAGCCTCACCAGACACGGTTTCTCTTCCACAGCCTTTAGGCCGTTCCAGCCTCCTCCACCCTCCGTGAACTCCACCCTCATCTCCGCAGACTAATCCTTAGCTCTTCCCAGTTTCGTTTCCCCAGCAGGAAGTTACCCAGAGAACGGCCCTGGGGAACTCAGGATTGGATGCCTTGGGTGCTTCAGCGGCTAGCACCCCTCGCACGCTGGCGCCTCTGTTTCCAAATCTCAGGAATTTGCGCTCCAGCCAGAAATTCCAAGACCCAGCACCCCAGAGCTTTCCATTACCTGGACTTGCTGGCTTTTCACCAACTATCGGAGCTTAGCTGAGAGAAATACTAATCTTTTTTTTTTTGCAAGAAAAATTGCTTTATTTTTTTGTGTGGCCACACAAGCAATACAAGTTTAAATGTAAATAAAATCAGAAAATTCAGGCAAGTACTAAGATCACTCATAACGCTATTATCAGATATACCTACTGAAAACATTGAGACCTTCCAGGAACCAACCATTACAAAACACAATTAAAGAAAACATTCTTCGTACAATAACAGAAACAAATCCCTAAGAATAACATGACAAAAAACATGAAAGACCTATTCAGGGAACAGTTATAAAACTTAGTCATAAAGTCATTAAAGAAGACTTAATGGAAATAGACTCCAACTTCACAGATTTTTAATATTATATAGATGTCATTGTTCCAAAACCAATTTACAGAACTCCAATTATACGCCTCCCTAGATTTTGGGTGAAACTTTACAAATTGATTTTAACATACAAATAGAGCCAAAGGAAGCCAGGGATTTTTATTTAAAAAAAAAAAAAGAGTGAGAGGGAACACAGTTTCCTATGAGATATTACTAATTACTTTAAGATTCTAGTAATTAAGACAAGGTAGTATTTTAATTTATTTATCCTTCAAGTCTTTAGTCCATTTAGAGTTGACCTGTGGGTGTGCTACAGGGGAAGGGTCCAATGTCGTCCTTTTGTGGGTGCATGCCCAGTTTTCCCAGCGCCGTTTGTCAGAGAGATAGCCCATCCCCCTATTGTGTGTTCCCGGCAGCCCCGCCCACGGTCAGCTGGCCGGGTGCGCAAAGTGCAGGCGGCAAAAGCAAAACCGGGCAAGAGAGACTGCGTCAAACTAACAATGAAACAATCGATACAGTGAAAAGGCGAGCTATGGGAAGGGAGGAAATATTTGCAAACCGTAACACCGAAGGGGTTAGTCTTCAAAATAATGAGGAGCAAAAGTTGATAGCAAAAACAATTAAAAACAAACAAACAAACAAACAAATAACCTCACTTAAGAAACGAGCCAGGCTCTCGAAGAGACCTTTCCCCCAAGAAGACATGCCAGTGGCCCATGGGCCGATGAAAAGATGCTCAACATCACTAATCACCGGGCAAATGCAAATGCAAACCATGAACTACCACCTCTCATGTGTTAGAATGGCTACTATATAACCTATTTTTGAAAAAACCAAAGACACAGCACTGGTGAGGGTGTGGAGGGACTGGGACCCTCGTGCACTGTTGGTGGGAGTACAAAATGGTACAGCCACAGTGGAAAACAATATGGGAATTCCTCAGAAAATTAAAAGGAGTACTATGTGGCTTTCCAGTTAAGCAACTAGTTACTAGTTCAACTAAATCTACTGATGGCTGTAATATGGTTTATAATCCCGAAACACTCAGGAGACGACACAGACGGATTATGCACCCGGTAAAATGCAATGGCGCCCTTAGATGTGCCAAAATTTTCCTCTTTGCATGGAGTGATACACCCGACAAAGCAGGTGACAAACGTGGGTAGGAGGCAGAACCCCACTTTTATAAAAACTCTACATGCGCAGGGGGACAGGCAGAGTCAGAAAAAAGGCTGGAGGGACAGGCCCCAAATTTTAACAGGTCGGAGCGAAGGACTGTGGGAGTGGCTTTTTTTTTTTTTTTAATGATTTATTTTGCTAATGTTAAAGATAAATGTCGTCCTGAAGGAAGAGGTTTATTACTCACAGGTCCCTAGAAAGAGGAGGTGCAGTCGCCACAGGGCCGGGGGTGGGGGCAACCACCAGGGTTGCTCAGGGGGCGGAGGGGGCGAGGGGAACACAGGGCCAGGAACCTTTAGCATAGCTCCCAGGGAAAGGCAAGGCAGGGTAAGCAGGCCGGGGACTGGCTGGTTTGCGGGTGGGAGGCAACAGGTGAGCTGTGGGGCCGGTTATCCTCCTTGCGCCTGGGAGGGGGCCCTGCCAGGCATATGTTGTGGCCATGAGGGGGTCCGGGGTGCTGTCTGGAACCGTGGAGCTGAGGAGTCTCGAGAGCACAGGTTATCCAGGTATCTTGGCTGCCTTCTTAGATCTGAAAGGGTAAATACAGCACAGGGTCGCATTGGAGAGCGGGTCGTCCCGCCTTGGGCTCGGTGACATGCCACTTGGATCCTCCCTGAAGAAGCACGAGCAAGTCCCAGGAGCCGGGGAGGCTGTCAGCAAGCAGACTCTGGGTATCAGCCCCCTTTAGGGTAGCCTGGGCTGCACAGAGCCCCTTGCTTAAAAGGCCACGCCCCTTCCTGGGTGGCCCGCATTCAGGGGCTGCTCCAGGGCAGGTAGAAAGGCGTGACTCCTCAGATTGCTCTAGGACAGCTCTGAAGGCCATCGGAGCTCCAGGGCTCCCCCAGGCGCGGTGGGGTGAAGGGGTGGGCTGACACTGTCCCTGGGCTGCGTCCCAGCTGGACGCCTCCTGTTCTGCAAGTGTTGGCTCCTGTATAGCACGCTCCCTCTGGGAGCCTGCTTCCCGGGGAACCCCCTCTGACGTCCCCCAGCAGGAAAAAGACCCCAACCCTGGGGGCGGAAACATCCCAGCTCAGGAGTTTCTGCCCCTCCTAGCTTTGTGACATGCCCAGCCCATCTCGGTGGGCAGTTCTGAGTCTCCTGTTTGCCAGGCACTAAGTAGGGGGACGCAAGGCAGGCAGATTACACAATGGAATGAGCGCTGGCGGTGGAGTCCTAGGGTTCGAACCCCAGCTCTACCACTCGCTCGCTGAGTGCCTTTGAGTAGGCGGCTTCACCTCTCTGAACCTCCTTTTCGCATCTCTGGGATGAGAGTAGAAAACCTGCCTCGTCAGGTGTTGTGAGGACTGAATTAAACAACGTGTGCAAATGGGCTTAGGACGGTATCTGAGCCCAAAGCAAATATGAATGCGCAGCGGTTGCCGTGTTTACTGTTATTATTAGAAGGAGCCAACTGGAGTTGTTAAAGTGGCCTTCGGCCAAGACAGCATGGATTAAAGAATGAACTCGGAACAAAAGATGTGAAAATTCCAGGCTGGAAAGTTGCCCTAAAATAGGGGAGCTCAGCCCGAACCTGCATGAGGGCGAGGGACCTCTAGCAAGAGGCCGTTTCTTGGGAAAGAACGGCAGCCAGCCGATGCCCCAAGCTGTGCGGAGGGGCGGGGGAAGGGTGACAGGGAGGAAGCAGAAGGTCTCACCTGTATGTTCCAGGAGCCCACCGGAGACCCGTTCCATTTCTTAAAGCATGGGTAAGTCAGCCAGACCCTGGCCTGTCCCGCCAGCCGCTCCCAGCCCCCTGGTGGGTTGTCCGCACCGACGTTTCCGGTCGGGTCAGCTGGGTCCAGAATCACGGGCCTGAAGAGCGACGTTTCGAGAGGGACACGTGAGGGGCGGGGCTGTGTCTGGGTGCTCCTGCTCTTGCAAAACACCAGCCTGGGGCGGCGTGGGAGTCGGGGGAGGGGGGAGGGCGCAGCAGGGCCCTGCGGCGTGGTGGGCAGTGAACCTGGGACAAGGACCCCTTGCACGTGGGCCTCACAGACCCGAGTGAAGTGTCCCCTCTGCCCTTTATTAGTGGTGTGTCCTTGGGGAGGTCCCTGGAGCTCTCTAAGCCTCGGCTTCCTCATCTGCGAAATGGGGCCAGTTGACCACGCTGAGCCAAGGCACGTGGAAGGCTCCGCACAGTTCTTGGGAGCATAATGAGAGGCTGATACACATCAGTCGGAATGAAAATAATTCTTGCTGTTGTATTAGAATGCGTGAGTCTTACAGCAAGCTTTCTGTCCCTGGGAACAATGATTACGGCTGCTGCGGCTGCTGTCATTTCAGCTCAAATTTCAGCTGTTTCGCTCACTCCTGTCAGGGTCTGGACAAGCTCCCTGCCTCTCAGAACGCTAGCCGGCCTCTGCAAAGCAGTTGGCACGGCGGTGGCCTCTCAGGGTCAGGGAGGAGGTGACCAGTACGAATGGAGCCTCCCCCTTCCTCATTTCCAAGGCACCACAGCCGTATCTGGGGGTTGGGGGGTGTCCATCTCTGTGGGGGGCTAGGCCCTGTGGGGATAGAGTACCTGGGTTTCTGGAGTTGCCTGCGCAGGTATGGGCCAATAACAGGGTGGCTCATGTCGTAATACTTTGTCCAGTAGACGCAAAGCTTCCAGTAGTTCACAACTAACTCCAAGACGGTCTGAAACCCCTCGGCCATGATGAAGTCTGCTTCCTTGCTCCCCTGCTCCCAAGCGTAGACTGTGAGCAGCTCCAGGGCGTACTGAGGCGGCAGGGGCTGTCTGAGCTCCTGCTTACACTGAGAAGAGAAGAGCAAAAACAACCAGGAAAGTGGGTTTGTCCAGCTTTGAGCAAAGCACATGTCCCATGGGCCAAATCCAACGTAGGGCTCCTTTTTGGAAATCAAGTTTTCTTGGTGCAAAGTCACACCCATGCATTTACAGACGCTCTCTGGGTGCTTTTGTGCCACAAAGGCAGGAGTTGAGTAGGTAAGGCAGAGACCATGTGACCCACAAAATCTAAATTGTTCTGTGCTGCCTCGCTGTTTGGGGGAAAAGCTCGCTGGGCCCCGGATTCTGACGAACAGGGGTGTGCATCATGGCTCCACCCCCGTCTGGTTCTGGGCAGACAGACGACTTAGATTCTGCAGAGACGACTCTTGCAGCTTCACTTTTCTTATCTGCCGAGTGGAGGGTAATCATAGCTTCTCCCTCGAAAGGTTATTATGGAAATTAACGGAGAGGAAGCACTGGAAGTGTTCCTACGTGCCTCAGAGAAGCAGACAAAACTCCCTCTGCAGGAAGACACAGAACGCAAAGCCTCACGTTACTTCACAGATAACTTCAAGTACGGTGACCGGCACACACATAACCAGGCACACAATGAAACAGGACACCAACGGTGAGGACCAGCAGGAAAAAAAAAAAAAGAAAAAAGAGGAAGTAGTGATACATTCACAAAACTTGAGACAGAGGAGGGTCCAAAGCAGGCTTTAACGTAACTGGGAACATTATGCAAAGAAGGAACTTGGACCTGCAGGAAGTAGTGGGGTTAGAGGCCAGGTGCCCTCTGCTGCCCCCTCCCCCTCCCAGCCTCTCCCTCCTCCTTCCCCTCCCCTCCCCTCCCCTCCCTTTCCTTTCTTCCTCCTTTCCCCTCCCCTCTCTGTCCTTCTGCCCTCCCCTCCCCTCCCCTCCCTGCCCCCTCCTCTCGCTCCCTTTTCCCTCTTCCCCGCCTCCTCCTCCTTCTCATCCACCCCAGAGCTCCTGCCTGGGCAGGCCGGCCGTACCTCTTGGTACCAGTACTTGACCAGGCGGATGAGGCTCTTGAGCTTGGCCGGGCGATCCTTCAGGAAGGCTCGCTGCAGCTCCGTGAAGCAGGTGGAGAACTCACCCTCTCTCCCCAGGCGTTCGCACTCTTGGATGAGCTTGACGTAGATTTGGGGTTCAGGTCTGTAGTTTTTCGTCACCTGACCTGTTAGGGACGAATCCGTAACTTGAGGATGCCGGCTCTGCCCCGAGGGTCTCTGAGTCTCTCTGGGGAGACAAGCCGACTGGCGGTGGTGCAGCAGGAAGAGCCATCTCTAGCCCCCCCTTCGCCCGTCCACTGCCATCGAAGGTGGTTGGCTTCTGCGGGATCCATTGCCCCGGCTGCTTTATCGGTCACGTCCGCCTTGCCCTCTGCTCTCCATTCACCCTCGGCGGCGTCTTGCATTTCCCTCGCTACACACAGACCTTCTCTAACCTCTAGGCCTTTGCCCATGCTGTTCCCTCTGGCTGGTACGCCCTTCCTCCCCTTCTCTCTCTACGCTTCTTATTATTATCCTTTTGGGAGGGGGAACCGTTGTACCCTAGCAGGCAGCACAGCACACAGCAAGGGATAGTCCCAAACTCTTCTCATTTCTGGTGCTTTCAGAGTTTTGGTGTGTTCCTCGTGCGTCCCCTCTTGGAGATCCCACCCCTCGTTGTAAGTGTGATGAGGCCTCCTCACGTTTTGGGGTGAAAGATGAAATGAACATGTTGACCTGACACCTGTGCAAAGCTGAACCACTTCGCCTTGCAGGCTTGCTAAGAAATGCCTTGCTCCCAAATTGTGCCGATTCGCTGCTTAATGTCGCTCCCGCGACCCATCAGACCTCCTTCATTCTCTCCCCAGAGGAGAATCTAAGACTTCTTTCCCGTTTGAAAGGGCTGCCTGGTTTTGGGAAGACTTTCAGACCCTGAGAGATTTCTGATCAGAAATGGGAAAAGAGAGAGACAGGAGCCCTGACTTAGGGCAGAGGCTGGCACCCTGGTGTGGTGTCGGGTGGGGGGGGGGCACTCACCCAGGACATCAAAGGCGGGCAGGACATCAAACTCCACCCCCTTCTGGGGACAGCTCCAGGAAGGGCCATGGGAGAGTGTGAAGCTGAGTGAGCGAGGGTTCTGTATCACCCGGCCGTTCCCCCATCTGTGGCTCTGCAGCATCGCTGTGCTGTGACTCTGCAGCGTCGCTGTGTTGTTCTGGATCTCAAACTGCACCCCAAACATTTTCTCTCTTTTGCAGGCTTCCAGCTGCCTTCTGATTTCCTGGATGAACTCTTTTCGGTGATCAAACTGCTCCTGAAAACTCCCGAAGGTGCTCAGGAAGACCACGAGGTCAGCATCGGACCGGCCTCTGAGGGTGGTGCCTTTGCCGGAGGAGCCGCCCTGCAACAGAGGGGGAGAAAGGGATCTGACTTTTTTTTTTTTTTTGAGAAGAGCCTTCCTAAATCAAATGAGAACAATCACTAACATTCCTTTCTTTCTTTTTTCAAAAGGATGCTTATTTATTTATCTATTTTTAGAGAGAGGGGAAGGGAGGGAGACAGGGAGAGGAAACCTCATTGTGTGGTTGCCTCTCACACGCCCCCACCCAGGACCCCGCCCACAGCCCGGGGTGAGGGGGGTGCCCTGACTGGGAATTGGAAATCAGCCATCCTTTGGTTCGCAGGCCGGCGCTCCGTCCACTGAGCCGCACCAGCCAGGGCATCACTAACGTTCATGAGCACTAGCCACAGTTCTGAGGGCATCGCCAGTTTTGACTCATACGATGCTCCCAAGGACTTTGCCATTTAGGCACTGTTGCTATTAGTCCCCACCTTACAGGTGCTCAGGGAGGTCATAGGTCAGCCTGAGCCACAGCTGACAGGCAGCAGAGACACAGTTCAAACCCCAGCTGCCTTGTCCTGGAGTCTGTGTTCTCCACTCCCCGGCCTTTCCTGTCTTATATATCATTCCATACTGCAGTCTGGCCCATGCTGGGTGGCTTACTTAATCTGCACAGCCCTGCAAGGTATAGGGAGTTTCTGATGGGGAAACTGAGGCACAGAGCGGTTAAGTGACTTGCTCAAGATTTAGAGCCAGTAGGTGCTGTCTGCTTTTAAAATGCATACTCTTTTTGCAATTACTATTAAATGTACTAAGGGTAATGTTGGTTACTACAACATTGTATAAATTTCAAGTATACAGTTTTGTAATACGGCATCTGTGTGCTTTATCATGTGCTCACCATCCAGGCCTAGTCTCCTTGTGTCACCTTGTGTTCGACCCTTTTTTTATCCTCTTCGCCCTCCCCCCACCCCCTCTTCACCTCAGGCAATCACCACTCTGTCAGAATCTGTACTCTTACTAAGCTGCAGAAGTGGTGAGCCCTCGGCCTGGCCATTCATTAGCAGATTGTAGCTCAGAGCTGGGCCCCAGTGCCCCTGTCTCAGAAATGGACGTGGCCCGGGACGGTGGTTCCTGAACTTCACCTGGGCCTGTGTGAAACAGTTACAGGCATCGGACCTGACCCCAGAGTCTGTTTTCACATGCTGCGCTTATGTTTCTGGTGCGGGTCAGTTTGAAACCACCAGCCCCCAAGACCTCCATGTTTTTGCTCTCTCTCTTTCACTGGGGAAGCTGGTGCCCGTTCGGCCACGCCCCCTCCACCCCCCGTTCTGGCAGGCAGGTGGGCTCACCTTTACCACCTTCAACACCCGGACAGAGCGGCCGCCACCTCGGAGGAAACACCTCTCCTTCAGGAAGCTGCAGATGATGTCAATGGCTTCATTGACCCTGTCTCGGAAAGGGCCGTCTGGCAGGAGGTGGTCTTCGATGAACTTGTCCAGATCCCTGGCTGAGGTCCTTCGCAGCTCCATCAGGATGCTCCGGCGGGACAGGAAAGCCAGTGGCGAAGGAAACCAGCAGCGGCTGTCTTTTATATTGCCCAGGTCCCAGCTGCTCTCGGTTTCGTTTCCTGGGGGAAGGGAGGAGCTACATTCTTGCTTCTTATCAGGTCAAACCCCCTGGGGAGTGTCCCTCCAGATCCAGGAGCTGAAAATCTGCCTCCAGCACTTGCGTCCCCTCAGACTGCACTTGGGAGACATTGCTGTTGAACCCCCATCCACGCCTCGCCCCCGAGAAATAAGGACTGAAAACCGGGTTTTGGTTTTTTTCTTCTTCCCAGTTTTTCGTGGTGCTTGTGACAAAATTGTTCTATAGTCTCCTACAGTCTTTCCCACACTGTAGGTGCGTACTGCAAAGAGGGAAAACTTGGGAGGCAGAAAACCCCTTTCGTAACCCCAAACCTCAGAGGTGACCACTGTGCACATTTGGGGGGTAGATCTTTTCAGAAGCTTTCCTAGGTTAACACACACACCTACACACGAAAATTCATGATTCTCTTTCCTTTGCTTTTTTTTTTAACGGCATCCTACTATACTTTTTTCCCCTTTTGATTAATAGACTTTATTTCTTACAGCAGTTTTAGTTTGACAGAAAGATTGAACAGAAAGTGCAGAATTCATATATGTCTCCTCTCCTTCCACCCATAATTTTGACTGTTTTTAACCTGAGTGCATTCGTTGTAAGAAGTGAGTTGCTATTGATTCATTATCATCAACCAAACAGAATTTGGAGTTCCCATGAGGGTTCGCTCTATGGTGGACACTCCCTGGGTTTGAACAATGCATGATGTCATGCACTCACCATTGTAAAATCACGGAGGACAGTTTCCCCTTGTCCCGCTCATTCACTCCTCTTGGGGCAAATGTTTCTTCTTTTCTGACACATGCGTTCCGTGCCAGGAAGCTCCCCCCACCACTGGTCCCACTTGAGCCCACCCTTTTAACGATTGTTCTTTTCATGGGCAGTGAGTGCGAGATAGTTTTCCGTTTCTCCTGAGCATCCTTTGACCCACGTGTTAGTTAAAAGTGTGTGATTTAGTCTCCAGGTATTTTGGAATTTTCCAGGTAGCTTTCTTTTATTGATGGAGTGTCCGATTCCATTGTGGTAGAGGGTAGGCTTGATGATGCCCATCCTTTGGACTGTGGGAAGGCGTGTTTTGTGGCCCGAGTGTGGTCTGTCCTGGCGAGTGTTTCTGGTGTGCTCAGGAAGTGTGCATTCTGTTATTGTTGGAGGAAGTCGTGTGTAGACACTCATTAGCTAGCTTTCGTAATGACCCTTCTCTTTTTTTAAGGAGAGGGGAAGGGAAGAAAAAAGAAAGAGAAACATTGATGTGAGAAAGCAACATCGATCAGTTGCCTCTCGTACCTGCCCTGACTGGGGGTCGAACCAGCAACCCAGGCATGAGTCCTGACCAGGAATCGAACTGGCGACCTTGCGGGACGATGCCCGACCCATTGAGCCACACTGCTCAGGGCCAATCACCCTTCTCTTAACCAGCACATCAATTAATTGACACTCCCTCTTCCTGTATACCGTGTGGACTTTTGCTCAAGGTGAAAACGTAACCGCAGAGGCGTGGGCGTCCGCCTTTGGAACGCACACCTTGCCCCCCCAGTGGGATCGTATGTGTGATAAAGATCCCGCTGGCTCCCCAGTGCCTTGATGGGGATTGTACTCGTGAACAAAGTGTATACTTTGGACTACACATATATATTAGACTCCACACAAGTGCAAAAGAGACCTGTCTTTAGAAAGCCGCCATGGAACTCTCTGGAAAGATGCAGTAAAGGCAAGCTTCACAAAGCATTGTGTAGAATTAGGTAAGGGCGAGACAACTGGAAGAGACTGAGGACATACTTGGAGGGATCCAGAGTTTCGCCCTCGGGCCTCTGCAGGCGGCTTTAAGTTCTGGTGCCCATTCAGGACACGTGAAAGGAGGTTCCAGACGGCGCATTCTGGTGTGCTTTGTTCAGGACAGAACGTGCTGGACTCCTCAGGGGCCTGCCCTCAGCGCAGAGGCCTGGGTCATTCTTGAAAGATTGAAAAATGAAGGCCCCTGTGAGGGCCCTGGCAGCCAAGTCAGAGCATTGTGACACTCTGGCGTCCCACCTATGAACTGGAGGACCCACAGGAAGACACGACTTGCTCAAGAGCACACGGCAGTTTGGGGCCAGAGCCAAGCAAAGACATACCTGTTCCATGGCGATGGGTATTCCCGTGCTGCTGCGACGGGTTGTTTAACCTTATTAGGCCAATGACCCCGGGCAAGGCCGCCTGCACCGAGGAGGGGCCCGCCCGCGGGTTTCAGGGGACGGACTGTTTAATCCACCTGGCCGTGGGCCAGCCTCTGCTGCATTCACCAGGAACCACGCGCCCTTTGACCCTCCACTCCCCTTCCCGGGCCTCCTCACCTTTGTCAGGCCTGCGGGGGGGACCAGACCTTGGCACTTGGTCTCACCTCTCGGAAGTATTTATTATTGTTGCCACGTTCCGGGTGAGGAAACTGAAACTCAGAGAGGTGAGGCTCCACCCCCGGAAGGTGACAGCCACTCGGGACCCGAATGATGAACTCGAGTGGGTTGAAAAGCTGGTATGCATTTTTGGTTTGCTGCTTTCTACCACCTTGTGTTGCCTCTGTTTTATGTCAATGGGAGGAAAAAGGTCATGAGCCGAGTCAGACATACTGACGATCACCCTTCCTCATGTCTTTCTCTCTGCTTCTTTGGCACGTGCCCGCGCCTGGGGAGGGAGACCAAGCATTTGAGGTGGCAATCTGTTTCTTTTCCATTGCCCGTAACTGGGTGGTGGCGGTGGCTGAGATTGCTGTGTTAAGAAGGATTCAGAGGCCGCTAGCAGGCTCCGGGGGAAGGATGCCCTATGGATTAGTGGTGAATGCTGTGAGCCCGGGGCGGGGAGAGAGGCAACAAGTGTGGCCTGCCATTCCTGGGAGGCCTGTGCGGCCCTGCCTGGGTGGCCCTCATCAGCACCGCTGTCCACGTGGTGGCTGCTAGCTGGATGGTAGAAAAAAACAGGACTCTAGGGCAGCTTCGGTGGGGGTGTACGCACAGAGGTCACCCAAGGAAATGCTTTTTGATAGACACCGTGTCCCCCGGACAGAGCAGAATCTTCTGGGCGCCGGGAGGTGGCGGGCAGAGCCCGGGTGGGGTGCAAGGAGAAACCTCCCCAGGAGACGCGCCGCCCCTTTGGGGGCGAGAGCCGGGAGCGGGGACTTGTCTCAGACTTGGCCTGGAAGAGAAGTGTCTGTGGGCAGCAGCTGGCTGCTCCTTCTGGGAAGTGCCCAGCACTCCTGATCCACTGCCTGAGCTCTTCTGGGATCAGCTGCAGTGAGAGGAAGAATTCCACTGAGTGTTCCCTGCTCCACTCCCCGGCGGGCAGGCTGGGGCTCTCGAGTGAGGAGGGGCCCTGGGGAAGGCTCGTTGGTTGCAGGAGGGGAGGCGAGCAATGAGAAGGAGGGGTTTGATGGTGCTGTTAGTGCCAACCGAGGTGTCGAGGTTGCCCGGCAACCCGGCTCCCTCCCTGGCGCTGCTGTGCTAAGACCTTCCCTTCTCTGGGCTTGGGGTCACTCATGTGGCAGGTGGGCGAGCTGACTGAACTGGGCCCTGGATCGACTCTACCGTCTCTTTTCGCCTGGGGAAAGGCTGGGGAAGGAGGGAGAAGGTGCGGATGCTGCCTGGCTGGTGCGGGCGCCAGCACAAAGCCCTCTCCTGAGGGGGCGGGGTCAGAGGAGTTGCCTTGAGCCCAAGATGAAACCCGCCAGAAAGCAAACTCCCCGTGGGCGGAGCCCAGCCCACGCCTTCCTTGTTCACCGCCATGTCCCCAGTGGCTGGAACATAGTAGATGCTCATGAAACACTGACTAGCCGAGTAGCACCATGTATCCTGGTGGGGGTGGGGGGGGGGATGGACGTCCAGAAGCCAGAAAGGAAGGAGCAGAGGCCACCAGTTTTCCTGAATATTCCTACTTTATTTTTGGTTACATCATCACAAAGAAACGCAGTGGACGGTTCTGCATGCACCGGAAGGCGAGAGTGTATTCTGGGTGGGGTGGGGTGGGGGGGAGAGGGGGACGGTTATGTTGGTGGGGACAGCGGAGAGCGCCTGCGCCCGGACTGCGGGCGCCGCGAGCTTGCCACATGCTGATTCCAGCGCCAAGACCAGCGTCAGGCTTGGGCCACGCAGCCAGCATGCTTTCTCCTCAGGGCGGGCCGTGGGAAGGAGGGGGCCACGGGGGGAAGACGGCAGCCAGGAAGCTGCTGGCCGCCTCGGGGAAGGCGGAGAACTTGCTGTTTAGAGAGGGGTGACCGGGGCGAGAAATTGGTGCCGGCCAATGAACCGCACGGAGAGCTGGGGGTGGAGAACGCAGACAGGAGGGCCGAAGGGCGAGCGTTTGGAGAAGGCGAGCGTCTGCGCGCCCACCTGAGGACCCCTGCAGACGGCCGTGGGCAGGCGGGCAGGGCGGGGGGGTTTGTACAGGGCAGCCGGGGAAAACCCAGACTTTTTTTGTGGGGCGCCGAAGGCTGCCCAGACCCAACCTCAAACGTATGTTCGTCCTCCCTGCCTTTCTCTCCTTAAACCATTTTTTTTTTTTTTTTTTTTAGGAAAAAGTCTGGACGATTCCTGATGGACTAAGAGCTGTTAGCATATCGGGCTCTGTCACTAAGTTCTAGATGCGCGGTGTCGGGCTTGTAGTCTTCCAATACACACGGCGGAGGGTGGGAGGGGCGGAGACAGACAGGCGGATGGAGACAGACGAGTCTGAGGCTACTCTGCGTGAGACGCGGGGCAAGAGCGCCGGAGAAGAGAGTCAGAGCTTCAGGGACGGGGGTTGTGGGTTCATGTAACTAAGAGCAGAGGAAGGAGAAACCCAATGCTGGGGGCTTCGGCGAGGCCCCCCTTGAGCCCAGAGCTTGGGTTTCCAGATACCTTCTGCGTGCACCTGGGGGGGCCCCCCGGGGCCGGGAAAGCTCCTGTGGGGGGCGTCTACACAGCCCGCAGAATGTGAAGGGCCCTCGGCCCAGGGCCACCCGGCCATGCCAACAGAAGTGGGTAGCTTGAAGAGTGTACAGGTGGAATTTCAGGTTCTGCTGGCCTGGCTGGTGGTGAGAGGAAGCCAGGGCATGAGGCGGTGTTAAGATATTTTTTGCTTTTGCTATTTAACCCCTTTGGAGAAGGAGCGAGGGGTGGGGTAGAAAGGGAGAGTTTCATGTGGTGGGTGGGACAGAAAGGGACAGAGAGTGGGGGGGACTAGAAAACAGGTGTCGTTTTCTTGCTAGGAAGCAAACAGGTGACATCCTGAAGGAGGAGGTTACCGGAGTCCCTTTATGTATTTTTCAGGTCCACTTCTCAAAGTATCTGGGGGCTGGGAGGGTGTGTTCCTGGTCACCAGGGAGCTTGAACACGGTGGCCCGTTTCCCTGGCAACTGGGGTGTATGTGTGCAGAGGTGGCGGGGCCCTGGCTGTTCCACGTCTGCCCCCGAACACAGGGTCCCCACAGCGCTGAGGGGATCCACAGACGCGACACGGGAAACACCAGTTGTGTGTGTGTGTGTGTGTGTGTGTGTGTGTGTGTCTGTTCAAGGCCAGGAGGGTCTCCAAACAGTCCTAAGTGATGAAAACCGCTTGTAACTGCCCACACTGGAAGGCTGTGGAACGAACAGCCTCCTTGTACGAATTCCCCCACCCCTGCCCTGACGGCCCCATCCTGGGGAGACCAGAAAGGGGCCGGGTTCAGAGCCCGCATCTCATCACGGCAGCAGCAGCAGCAGCGTGGCGGAGGGAGGAGGCGGTCTTTGGCGGCAGTGCCCAAGGTGAGGGGGAGACCCCAAAGAGAGGCGCAGGGAGGGTGGCAGGGGACGGGCGTAGAGAAGAGAGAGCAGAGTGCCGTGGGCTGTCGGGTCAGGCCGGGGGGCGGGGTGTGAGCTGGGCAGGGGGCGGGACATGGAGCCGGAGACCTGGGCACCATCCTAGTCGCTCGACACGTGGTTCTCGTTCTGTAGCTGGTGCCAGCGCTCGATCTTCTTGTCCTTGTTTTTCAGACACTCGTACCAGTGTTTTAAGCGCTCTCCCTTGGCCGAGATCCCCAGCTGGCAGCCTCCTGGAGGACGAGGGCAGGGGGGGACAGGCGGTCAGAGCGGGGGGACACGTGGGACTCTCATTCAGGACCCAGATGTCCGATTGGGGAAAACCGCCACCGGGCAGAGACTCCCCCCCCCCCCTCGCCAGCGCCCCGGGATCCGACCTCTCGGGAGGGCGGTTGTCACGGCCACGGCGTGGTTACTGCTCCCGGCCCTCTCTGCCTGCGGACTGACCACCCCCTCGGGAACTGCCAGTGGCTCCTACGGCCGCTTGTTAAGGCTTTCCCCGACATCGCTGCCCACCCACGGACACTTGCCTCCCGCTGCCTGTAGAAGCTCGTCCTCTGTTTTCAAAGAGTTCCATCGCCCCGCCCAGTCCTGCGCCCGCACCTGTGCTCACACCCTGCCCCCTCTCCCATGGCTGCTGCCCCTCATCATTCGGAGGGGGGCCGGGGACACTAGAACCCTCATCCCAGACCTGCCTATGGAGGGAGGAGACAACCTCCGCGCCCTGCCTTCTGCAGAGCCGCAGACCCCACGCTGCTGCGAGGTAACCGTTCTGCTGGAGGCAGTGTGGTCAGCAACCAGGCAGTCAGGCTCTCCGACTGGACCTGCATCGGGACCACGGGCTCTGACCCCGCATATTTGGACGATATGCCCCAAGAAGAGAAAGGCCCTCCTGGCCAGCCAGGCAGCCCTGGGCCAGGCTCTCCCGTCCCAGGAAGACAGAGGGCAGGGCTTCTCTGGGAACGGGGCGCACTCACCGATGTAGTCGTTGGACTTGCCGATGTCATAGTCCCAGACCGAGATGTCCAGGGACTTCTTCGCCAGGTCACTGTGTTTGATGTCATAGAAGAACTCCTGGATGCGAGAGAGGAGGACGTGGGAGTCAGAGGGTCCCCTGAGCCTCTGGGGTCTAGGGGTTCATGGACTGGCGGGAGGCCCTTGAACTAGGCACCCTGGGAGCAAGGGGTTCTTCCTACTGAGCCTCTGGGCCAGGCCTGACAAGCCCTTTCCCACAGACATTCTGTAAAACGAAGTCCCTCCCGGCCTGCCATTCTCTCTCCGGGGGCTCTCTGTTGGAAAGGGGGGAGGCCAGTGGAGTTTCACTGAGAACACAGTCCTGGTCAGGTTTCCCGGAAGGCAGCTGGCCATGAGCTCGGCTCTCCCCGTCGTCATCGTTTAGGGATCAAAGGTGGGTGAGGGGACTGGGACCGACCTGAGCAAGAGGTGCTTACGTTTCCAGTGCTTTTAAAAAGTGATAGGAATATTAATTAGAATATTACAGTATATGAAATGTTTGTGTATCCTACTACATGAAATATAGTATGAATATACCACGTTGTGGTTTTCTTTCTCCCTTTTATGTAACACACGGCAAAAAACACAGCCCGCTGGTGAACGCTTTTCTGCGTCACCATTATAATGGCTCCATCTTGCGGCCCTGTGGCTGTACCGTGACCCAGTGCCTGACAGGTGAGTTTTTAGTTGTTTCTCACTTTTCCTGACTCTTAACGATGGGATGAAAGGCACCCTTGTAGCTAAACCACGGGTACATCTGCGGTGACGGGGGTGCAGGGAGTGACACATGTAGATTTGTGTTTTAGAAAGCTCATGCTTCTGCGGAAGATGGGCGACGCGCTGGGAGGTGAGTCGGAGGTCTACTGCAACAGTCCAGGCATGAAATGCCAGAGTCTAAGCCCAGGCGGTGGGAGTGAACACAGAGAAAGGGGCGCATTCAGTGGGGATCTAGACAGTGGCTCTAGGAAGACCTGATGTCCTGGGTGGATGTGGGGGGAGAGGGACAGCGACAGGGCAACACCAACTGGGTGGACGGGAAAGGGCATCACTGTCCCTGCTTATTCCCTCAAATTTCAGCATTATAGGCTGTTAAAATTGGTGAAGATATTGGAGACGATGCAATTCTGTATCTCTTCAAACGCAGCTTCCTGCCTAATCTATAGGTTTTTACTTTTAGGCTTGATTCCCTCCAGTGACGGGAAACTCATTACCTATCCTTTAGATAATCCAAGCTGATCTATGAGAGAAAGGTTTTTTTTTTGTTTTGTTTTGTTTTTTGATGTGCCTGACAGCACCGAGGAGGGAGCCCCTCCCTCTCTCTCACACACAGGAACTACTCCGTAGCACGACAAAATGGGGCGGCCTTACCTCATTAAATTCAGGATTCAAGGTTTTCTTCTTAATTTGTGTCTTGTGTTTGGCCTTCTTTCCCATGTCCGGTTTCAGCCAGCTGCGCGGAGACACAAGAGGCTGTTAGGAGTGAGGTTTAAGGACTAAGAATAGCCCCTTAGTGACAGGACCCCAAAGGGTCTTTCCAGTGTCAGGAGAGTGGCGGACGAGCAAATCGGATCTCGAATCGACACTGATGACGGCCATGTGCAGCAGTGTCTACCCTGCCCTCTCTCAGGCCACGTGACTGCCCTCCTCTTGCCCCAGCTCTCCCTCCCGCCCCCCACACAGGCAGGTCCCTTAAGGAAACCCTTGTCACTTTAGTCCCATCATGGCATCTTCTCAGAGGACCCTGCCTGACATGGGTGACAAAGTCTCTCCTAGTCCCCCTGGGTGAGGTCGCTGGGATGACCCCCAAAGGCTGAGGTCTTCTTTCTGAGCGTTCCCAGACGGAACCTGGAAAAGGCCACACTGCCGCTCTGGTGGTGGGGCTCCGGCCGCCTGGGGGGTGGGGTGCTGATCCTGGGGGGCTACAAATGGGGCTGCTGTGACCTTGCTGGCTGTCCCTCTCCCACAGGAGGGGACTGAGCCACAAACCTCTCCTACAGGTGAGCGACACAGCAGTCTGACTGCTGAGGCTCCAGCCTCACCCTTAGCCAGCATCTGTCTCACTGTGTGCCCTTGGGCGGGTCCGTGTCCCTCTCTGGGCCTCAGTGTACAGTGGTGCTGGGGAAGCCCTCTGGTCCCCCTTTTCGAAGGACCCAGGGCCCCCTCTGGGGCCGGATCACGGTCCCAAGGCACCGACTCACAGCTTGACGAATGGATCTGAGTAGCCGTTGGCGTCCATGGCAGCCAGGTGCACGCAACGTATGATGCCCACGATGAGGCCTCCCTGCTGTGTGCTGTACATGAGGGACACCAGGATCTTGCCGCGTTCCTCTATGTCGCCGATGCGCTCCACCTGCTGCAGTAGGGGAAGAGGGCGTGTGAGCCTGGGCGGGGAGCAGGCCAGGCAACTGGAGGGGAGCATCGGGGAAGCACTCGTGGGAAGGCGCAGGAGCTGGGCCAGCGCTGGTGCATTCAGCACCATGGACAGCAGACCATCCCTGCCCCCTCCCCCTGCTCCAGGGAGAGGGACTGGTGAAAGCCTTGGGGAGCCAGTCTGAAGCACAGGAGACCAATGGTTTTACTTGGACCCAGACACAGGCTAAGCCCTGACTCTGGCGACAGGCTGAGTTTGATCCTGGCCAGCGACGACCCGACTCTGCCCCAGGACTGAGCCTTGACCCTGAGTTCAGACTCCCCTGATACAACCGGTCTTCTCACAAATGCAGCCCCCGGGGTCGCACAGAGGCCTAGGCTGATGGCCCGGACATGCCGCCCAACCCCAGCCTTGGCCACACACACAGCCCAGGGGACGCCCCCACGGAGGGACGGTGGCCTTGCTCTAGTCCTGCAGGATCTTGGCCTGGCCAACAAGGCCAAGGAGTTCAAGGGTGTCCCTGGCATGAGAGGACGGGGCTCCCCCCACCTGGGCTCCAGGTGGGTGGAGCATCCACCTGGCCTCTCGCCCCAGCGCCTCGGGCAAGGGCAGCTCTCACGTGACCCAAGGGGCAGGGGGTTGGGGAGGAAGGGTCGGGATGGGGCCCGGGAGGGGAGAAAGGGAGACGCCAGGCCCCGGCTGTGGCTTCGGCATGTGCTCTGCGCTCACCTCCTCCTCGTAGAGGGCCATGCCTCGGGCGGACCCGGTGGTCCCGGCGCGCTTCATCTTAGGAGGAAGCAGAAAGGAAAGAGCACGTTGTCTATGGGGCTCACCCCCCCGGGCGAGGAGGGCCAGGCACCCTCAGCCCTCCAGCAGCACCCCAAGCCACAAGGACAGGCTTTCCAAGCTTCTGTGGCCCCCCAGCTCTCCCCACTAAAGCTGAAATTTACAACATTAACCACTTGACACCATGGGAGTGCACCGTAACCTATGCTGTGGGTTGTATTAATAGCCCCATTTTACAGATGAGAACACTGAGGATCAGAGTGGTCAAGCCACTTGCCCGAGGTCACACAGCCAATGAGTGGCAGAGCGCCCCATTCACAAAACACATAGGATTCGATCTGCGCTGGCTGAGTGGCACGGGGGTCTTGGGGTCTGGCCACCAGGTGCTTCTTCCTCCACGGCTCCCAAGGTTCTTTTGGGGGGACTCTAAGGCTCTGGGGAACAGAGTGTGACAGCCGCTGGTTAAAGACAGCCTCCCCACTTTAGAGACGAGGGAAACTGAGGCCCAGAGGGGAGGAGGGGCAGCACCTACGCAGCCCCTGTCCTTGGTGGGGAGTATGGGGGCAGTTGGTGGTGGGAGGACCAAGGACAAAGAGCAAAAGGCGACGGTGAGCGGAGGCCCGTGCGGTCCCGCCCCCTCCCTGCCTCGGGGGCTGGAGGGTCCAGCAGAGCGAGGTGGGCGGGCCCAGGAGCTGCTGACTCAGGCTGGTGGGGGGGCGGGGGGCGGGGGGCGGGGGCCTGGCTGCTGTCTGGACCAAAGGGACTCACGGAGTGAGGGAAGGAAGAGGAAGGAGGAGGAAGCCCGAGGGACCTGCCGTCACCAGGCAAAGACCGAGCGGAAACGCGACACTCCCAGGGCTGCCCTCAGCGATTCATCTGGAACCTGGCACCCGGTGTCAGTTCTTCCTTGCGACCGTCACCGCCGTGGCTTGTTCCTTCGCCTGCGCGGCACGAACCCGCGCGCAGCACGCAGACATTCCGTCTGTGGGCCAGCCACCTGGTGGGAGGTTGCTACAAGCTTCCCCTTCCCACCTGACACAGCTTCCCCGTGGGGAGCTGGCCCTCTGCCCGGGGGAGCTGGCAGGCTGGCACGTGCAGGGGGCCTGGCCCTGGCTGGCGCTGGGCACAGCCGTTGGCGTGCAGCGTGACCTGGGCGACTCGCTGCCCCTCTGGGCCCCAGGTGGCCCCTGTGCATCCAAAAGGGGGGGTCGGATTGTCTCTAAAAATACAGGCTGCAGACCCACCCTCCCTCAGGAGGTCAGGATCTTCGTTTCAGAAGCTCTGATTTTAAAATCTCCAGTTGGTTCCAAGGAGCAGCCCAGTTGGAGGCTCTCAACTTGGTTCTTGTTCTTTCTCAAAGGGCGAGTATCGCACCCAACAACAATAACTGGCACTCTACTATCCCATTTTATGGGTGAGAGGTTAAGGCCCAGAGAGGTTAAATAACTTGGCCCAGGTTTAGAACGAATGGCAGAGCCAGGGTTCAAACCCAGAGACTCTGGCTCCGGAGTCCTTGCTCTAGCGCTGTGCTATCCTGCCCCCTGCTTAGGTGCGCGGTGCTTTATGGCTTCATGAGTGACAGGTGGGTAGGGCAGTATTATTCCTTTAATAACAACAGTTAACAAGCTGTGGCGCTCACTGCGCACGAGGCTCTGTTCTGATCATGTCTTTCGCACAGCGCTCCCATGAGGCGGGTGCTGAAAGCCCGTTGGCAGGTAAGAAAAACCGAGGCTTGGAATAGCTCAGACGCTTGGCCGGGGCCGGGGAGCAGGCACGTCGCAGAGCTGGGCTTTGAACCCAGGCTGGCCACACTGCCACAGTGCTCCGCCCTCCCCAGTTTTACCACAGAGGACCCTGCCATCCAGAGCAGTGAGGCTCGCATGGGGCCAGTAAAAGGCAGAGTCAGGGCACAGCCACGATGCTCTGAGCGGAAATCCTCACGCTCCTCTCAAAGGCCACCACATCTCTGCTGCCTGGCAGCCTGCAGGCCCAGGGGAAGGCTGCACCCCCTGCAGGCCCAGGGGAAGGCTGCACCCCCAAATGCTGCCCCCCTGCCCCAGCCTCGAGCCCCCAGGAAGAGGCAGGCACTCACGGGGATGACCCGCTCCAGACAGATATTGAAGTTCTTCCTTTGGTTGGGCTTCAGCTTCTTGAGGGAGAACCTGGTCTCGCCGATAAACTCGTTGTGGCCAAACTTGTCCTCATCGCAGACGGAGATCCTGCGAGCCGCGGAAAGGGTGGGGAGAGAAGGAACAGCAGATGTTCTCACTGTGTACCAGGAACCGTGATGGATGCTGGCAAGGCGTGTGTCGCGTGCATGAGGACATTTCAGTGTCTGTGTCCCGAGCCCTCAGCCAGGTGGTTAGCCTGTCGTCTTCACCGCAGTGTAACTTGCAAGCAGTAATGGGCACACACCTTAAACGAACAGCTTGCCGAATCGTTCACATGCACACACCCACGTAACTGCTGCCCGGATCAAGATACAGAACATTCCAGCTCTCAGAAGACCTTCATGATCCCTTGTTGCCACCTCCGTCAAAGATAACCACTCTCTTTGACCTCTGGCCCCGTGGGTTCACGGTCCTGGGTTTGACCTTTACATAAATGGAAGCGAATGGCTTCTTTTGCTCAACACGTACATGAGATTCATCCATGCCTGTAGTGACTTGTCCTTTTCATTGCTGTATAGTATTCCATCGGGTAAATATATGATCCTAACTCTGCTACTGATGGGCATTTGGCTTTGGGCTGTTTCTAGTTTTGAGCTATTAGGAATAAAGTAGCAATGGGGCATCCCCCTCCCTGTCTTTTTGTACACACTTGCGTATATGCTGACCCTTGAACAACGCGGGGCTTAGAGGTGCTGACCCACCGTGCCGTCGGAAATCCACGTATAACTTTGGACTCCCTCAAAACTTAACTGCTAGCGGCCTACTGCTGGCCAGAAGCCTTACCAATAATATAAAGAGTTAACACAGAGTCTGTTTATTATATGTATTGTGTACTATATTCTAGCAATGAAATAAGCTAGAGAAAAGAAAATGTTATTAAGAAGATGGTAAGAGAGAAAATACACGTGCAGTGTTTACTGAAAACGACGTACATGGAAGTGGACCCTGGAGTCCAAGCCCGGGTTGTTCAAGGTCAACTATAAAAACCTGAGTGCCGGGTTCGTGGGTGTTTGCTGTACTGTAATCTACAGTTTTCTGCATATTTGTAATATTTAATAATGAACTTTTAAACAAATCTGTAATCATTTCATCCTGTGGAGCAGCTGAAATTAGGTACATCCAAATGTCTCTCACGGCTGTAACTCCAGGACATACTGTCAGGGGAAAAGGAAGGTTCCAGATATAAACAGCACGACACTTTCCATGAGGCTAACAAGAGGCTCACAGGAGGAAGAGGAGGCAGACCCAGGCCACGGAAGGGAACTAACCTTTAAGAGGGGCTTTGCCTCCTCTGTTAGTGTTTACAGAAGAGTGTACCTGGGTATTACCAGTATCATTAAAATGCAGCATAAGACAGCACTGCGGAAGCAGATGAGCTGCATCAGTGTCTTGTTAAGTAAGACAGGCTGATTAGGCCCTGGCTGGCGTAGCTCAGTGGATTGAGCTCGGGCTGTGAACCAAAGTGTCGCAGGTTCAATTCCCAGTCAGGGTACATGCCTGGGTTGCAGGCCATGACCCCCAGCAACCGCACATTGATGTTTCTCTCTCTCTCTCCCTCTCCCTTCCCTCTCTAAAAAATAAATAAAATCTTTAAAAAAAATTAAAAAAAAAAAGACAGGCTTATTAGTTACTATGATGGTCCATCTTTCAAAACACTCAATTTTGTAAGAACCTTTTGCACATGTGCGTGTGTGCTATGCACACACACAACCCGGACACCCAGACACCGAGATGTTAAGAGTTTCACTTATCTGTATTCTTAGAAGTATCTACTGGAATACATACTGTCTTGTAGAAGTAAAAAAAGGAAAGAAAAAAAAGTATGCGAAGAGGTTTTCAAAAGTGACCGCCGGGGACCACCCGTGTGTCTCTGCCCGCCTGCCGGGCAGGTACCTGAGGGTCTTCCTCTGCATGTCCTCGTCCGTGATGCCGTGATAGACGAGGGTCTCGTTCCAGATGGGGTTCCGGGTGTTCCGCAGGGTTTTTGTCCGAAGCTTGTTGGACTGGAGCCCAGAGAGACAGACAGACAGACAGACGCGTGCCTTGGTGGGGGGCCAGCCCTGCAGCCAGGCCTTTGGGCTGACTTGGGGTCGGGGTTGGGGAGTGACTGAGGAGACTCTCCCTTTAGGGGTGTCCAGGGGCTCAGCTGCTCCTGAATGCGTGTCTCAGGGAGTGTGGGGCATGCCCTGCGGTGAGGACTACAGCTGTCAACAGGGCTGGGCGCTGAGCCACCCCTCCACCCACGCACTGGGCTCTCTCTTTGACTCTCCATTAAGATGAGAAAGCAGAGGCATTTCCCTTTGGGGAGAAAACTCCTACATAGGTCAGGGAGGCAGAAGTAGGTGTCACCCACTCCTAGGCAGTAAAGGAACAATTTCTGGGGATACTGGGAAGGTTCCACGTTCCCCCAGCTAGCATCCTTCATGCTGAAATTCATTGGGGGGGGGCAAAAGTTTTCATTTCACTCTAAGAGAGAAGGCTAGAAATATACTATACCCAGAAGAGTGGTCTGGTGACAAATCTAATTCATACTAACATGTAAATGACTCACTGGATTCCTTGGCAAAGCAAGTTTGGATTTAGGAGTAAGCAAAGGAGAGTGCTTAGAGAGAAGCAAATGTCACTGGGGAGTTAGAAGTAGTAGGGGCCAAATACTTCACAGTTTGGCCACGGCCAGGTGAGGGACCGTTATTTCTTGATCCAAACACAGAGAAGATACAGTGCATGTGTGTACGAGTGTCTGTGTGCACGCCTCTTGTGTCTTATGGGCATTTGACACTTGCAGAGATTTTTAACACACACTTTCCTAAGGCCACGCAACCAAGGGCAGGTCCCCCTTGCATTGAGAACATCCTCATCTAATTCACAGGACAAAGCCCAAAGTCAAACCCCAGGAGGCACTCTGCAGCCACGTGCTCTGAGTGGGCCCACCCAAGGAGAGGAGGTCTAACCCCACCTTTCCTCCCCAGGGCAAAGCCAATGTCAGGTGAGCTGCCCGGGGAGAGAAAGCAGGTTGGGGGGGTGGACCCTTTCTCTCAGTGACAGAACATTAATGATCTCAAGTGCTGAGCCCTGAAGCCTGGAGAGTGTTCTTCATTCCTATCGAGAGGGAAGGAGTGCTTGGTTGGGCATCAAGTGGGAGGGGAGAGGGGCCATGCTCAGCACTGGGGAGCCACAGAAGGTACTGGAGCAGGCGAAGAGCACCATCGGGGCGTCTGCTTCTCTCCTGGCCTTCGGAAGCTCCTGGATGCCAGGCATCTGGGCTGGAGAAGTGGGTGGGACCCCTGGCCCACCCCCAGCCCTTGCAAGGACTCCGCCACTCAGGGAGGGAGGGGTTTGGGGGCAGAAAGGGTTATTTTAGGCTCAGAGCTGGGAACCCTGGGTGGCTGCCAGGGCCCGTGTGCCCGGCCTGCCAAGAGGCCCAGGCCATATGGTACCTTGCTGGCTCCCGGCAGGAGGTGCAGCTTAACGTAGGGATCGGCCAAGCCGTTGGAGTCCATGGGCTTCAGTCCCTGCAAGAGAAAAGGTGGCCGTGTGAGGGCCTTGGAGGCCTGGCCACTCAGCTGTCACGGGCGCTGGGTGCAGCCCATGGCATCTGCCTGCCCATCGGCCTACCCCAGGTGCTTCCTCTCCTGGAGAGAGAGAAGAGAGGCGCGGTAGGTCGTGGAAAGAGCTCTGGGATTGGGCAGACAGCGCTTAAAACCTGGTCACGTCACTTCCTGGCTGTGTGGCCTCTGGCACGTTGCTGAGCCTGCCTGAGCCTCGTGTTCCTCACAGGTCAAACGGGACGAGAACAGTACCTGCTCCACGCACGGGTGAGACTTGCACACGACTTCACCTGGAGAGTGCCCGGCACAGTGCCCGGCACACAGTAACGGCCCCATTGAGGCTGGATGGCTACCCGTAGGACGGGAGGAGGCGTCCCAGAACAGGAAGGGCAGGAGAGCAGGAGAGGTGGGGGAAGGAGGCCTGGGTTCTGGTCCCGGCCCCTGCCCTCCCTCCTGAGACCTCAGTTTCCCCATCCAGATGCTGGGGACCACAGTCTCTGTCTGGCCTCCTTCCCAGGGCTGGGATGAGGGTCAAATGAGACCCCGGGATGGGAGGCAGGGAGTTTGTTGGGGGTGGGAGTTAAGTGGGGTTTGTTAACACAAGCGACTCCAAAGTTCCTGGGGTTCAGTCACACGCTAGCCCTCTCCCCACGCCCAGGCCAGGACAGGTGTCCCAGCTCTAGGCACCCACTGTCCCCTCGCCCAGCACTAATCTCGAATCCCAGGTATCATGTCCTGTGATTTCCTTAGACCTCGGCTTCCTCCTCTGTTCAATGGGGCCCATCACAGCCCCTGTGCTTCGTGGGGTTCTTGGAGGGATTAAAGGAGGTCTCGCCTGTGAAGTCAGAGCTCTGGGCCTGGCCCTAGGACGTGCGGACAGCGCTGGCTACTCCTAGCTGGGAGAGGAGGCCGCAAAGTGGGGAGAGTGGCAGGGCCACCTAGTGGGTGAGAACACAGGCTTTAGAGCTGGACCGCACTGGTTCAAATCCCAGCGCCACCCCTTCCTGGCGGTGTGATCTGGGCAAGCCATTGAATCTCCCCGTGCCTCAGCTTCCCCATCTGTAACATGGGAACGATGATAGACCCTTCCTCATAGGCTGCTGCGAAGATTAAACGAGGCAAAGTAACCTGTAAAAAGCCCCAGGGGGTTTACAATACTCAGGAGATGCTACAGTGATGGGTTTTTGCCAGTTTCTCAGGGGCCGTCCCGGAGGGCGGGGCCTACTCTTGCTTACTGTGGCAGCCCCAGTATCTGGGGCGGTGCCCGCCAGACAGTAGGTGTTTAAGGAGTGTTTCTGGGATGACCGTTCGGATTGCGAGGTTACAAATGGACACGTACTCTGCCTTTAAAATTTGAATGTCTTTGAGTGGGGCCCGCTCACTCGTTCACCAAAGTCACCACCATCCCCCAGCATCTCAGAAAGCTCTCTGCTCTCCCTTGCCAGGCCAGCCCCTGAGGCTTGGGGGTCCCTGTACCCCCGTCCCCATCTCTGGAGTCGGAGAAGGAGGCTGCGTGAAAGAAGGGTTAAGGACCTGGAGCCAGAGACTGTTGCATCTGGACTCCAGTCTGGCTCTGCCCTTCACCAGCCATGTGACCTTGGGCTTTGACGCTCTGAGCCTCAGTTTTCCCATCTGTGCATTGGGGCTAAAGATGCTCCCCACCTCCGAGGTTCCCGTAAAGGTGAAACGAGACCTTGTAGGTACTCACCTCACTGTGTTATCTGGGGGAGGGGGCTAGACGCACCTAAGTGCCGCCACAGTGACCGACACATAAGAGGCGCCCAGGACATGCTTGCTGAAGCAGTGACCTGGGCGTGTTGACCTAGCAGTGGTGTTACGCATTTCACGCCTCATCTGTCATCCAAACCCGGGCATGTTGTGAGTGAGGGGGAGTCCGTCATTATTACAGCGAAGCAACAGGCACAGATGGGGACTGTCCTGAGAAAACCGGAGCCCGTGGCCACCTTCCATTTAATAATTAGTCATCTCTAAGGGAGAGATGCTTTGTCACCCCCCAGTTGCAAATGGACACACTGAGGCACAGAGAGGTTAAGTAACTTCCCCCAAATCACACAGCTAGGAAGCAGCCAAGCTGTATTTGAACCCAGGCAGTCTGGTTCCTGGGCTTTGCTTGTTCTACCTGGATCAGATTTGGGGTGGTGTGTGTGTTGGGGTGGGGCAGGAATCCTAGTCAGGTACTTGCTGGTATTTGCACGGACAGCACCGGCTTTCCTCAGGGTCTGGGATTTGGTCGGGGCACTCCCCCAGAGCTGGCAGGGTGGGGAGGCTCTGCCACCTGGGCCTGCCTTTCCTGCCCCCTCGGAAGCCTGCGTTAGTGTGCCTGTGTCTGCACCAATGGGCTGACTCGGGCTGCCGCTCCAGCTTCAGGGCCACACCTGCCGAAGGAGCCTTCTGTGGCTGTGTCAGCTGTGAAATCAGGCTGCTGTTGCCCCCCGGGCAGGCAGCACCTCCGCGTCCCCTCCAGAGCTCTCAGCGGCCTCTGCCCCGGGGAGGCAGCTGTCCGTTAAATTACCCCCCGCACCGGGGCCATCCCCAGAGGACGCAGGCCCCCAGGATCCTGGCTGTGGTGAACTTCTGCCTCTTTCTCTTCACTGCCATTGCCACAGGTAGGCAAGGCAACAGACCGGAGCCTGGTAACCCATGTCCACCCCACGCCCCCTAGAGGTGCCAGAGCAGCCTGAGGGGTCCCTCACCCACCTTGGCCTTTATGATGGTGCAGTGCAGGGAGCTGTTATCCTGGTCATAGAGAAGGCTGAACTCCAGGGCACCCAGGGTGGCTGGAGGGGGCAGAGGCAGGAACCAAGAGAACATTCATTCAGTCATTCAACAAACAGGGAGCACTAAGAACATGCCCTGGATGGGCTAGGCATTGAACCTACAGAAGAGAAGGAGACTCGGTCCCTGCTCTGGACACCCCACACTGGTAGACCCTCGGCCCAGCTGTGGTCCGTGAACGATTCGTCAATGACTTCGCCTAGTTAATGACTCCCTGTCCTGCCGGACGGAAAGATCCGGAGGGCAAGGGCTGTGCTTGTCCTGCTCACGGCTGTGTCTGAGCGGGGCGCAGTGCAGGGGATGCAGTCCCTGCTCACTTACTTGCTGGCGGAGTCTTAGCACGTGCTGTTGCCGCTGCCTGGAATGCTCCCCCTCTAGATCCTCACATGGCTGGCGCCTTCTCATGATCCATGCCTCAGCTTGGATATCACCTCCTCGGACAAGCCCCCCCGATCACTCCACCCAAAGCAGCCGCCCTCACAGTCATCTGCCCTGCTCTACTTCCTTCAGGTGCTCTGTGTCTGTTGGCAGTGAACTCACTGGCACGTCAGCTATTTCTCTCCACGAGAACGTTAGTTCCTCAGATTAGCTGTCTTGTCTGCCATTTTTTTTGTCATGGTATTCCTAGTGCCTAGAACAGTTTGGGGCGCTTAGTAGGTGTGCAATAAATACACATAAACAAGAGAGGAGTGAGTGAGGAACCTGGAGGTGGGCTTGTTAGGGACCACTGTGGACAGCCCATAACAGGATGGATGCAGGCTGGGAGGGACCATGTATGACGGGCCAGTGAAGGGACACGTCAGGCACATGGAAAAAGCGGTGGCCGCTGTCCCAGGCAGAAGGGCCAGGGGGCAAGGATGCGGAATGGCAGACAGGTGGGATAGACAGGAAACGCTTCCAGAGTGGAAACGGCCTCTGGTTGACAAGGCGACGTGGATTCCCTGACTCCTTTCCCCTCAGACCGCAGACCCATGACCCACGGGAGAACATGGGGACGGAGGGGACAGCTGACAGGTCACCCAGCTCTGGCCTCTGATCCGCCACAGCAGTGAGATGGACTGGCAGCCCCTCCGCTCACCAGCCGCGTGAGTTGGAACCTCTCGGATCCTCGGTCTCCCTCCCTGTGAAATGGGAGCAGGAGAAGCAACCATCCCCGGGCTCCGCGGGAAGTGACGTGAGCACGTGCCAGGGGCGCACTGAGAAAAGTGCCCGCACGGAACGAGTGCTCAGCAAGCGTGGACCACGGTCCCCCCCGGCGTGCGTGCACGCACATGATGCTAATTCCTCAGGTGTGTTTGGCACTACATAATGGAGATTCCCACTTCACCACGCACTTTCCCAGGGGGTGCCTCAGTTTCCTGCCCCGTCAGTCCCGTATAAGAGGCAGTATTCTGCTTCTCATTTTACAACGAGACGAGGGGACACGATGGGCCAAAACCACGCCTCCGATGACAGCCCTCGATGCAGGTGCAGTCTCTCCATCTGACCTGGAGCTCTTGGAGCGGGCCCAGCCCCGCGACACGCACCAGGTGCAGCCACTGCCCGTCTGTGCCCCTCCCCCCCCAGCCCCTCTCTCCTCTGCTGCTCTGGCCACACTCGGGAGAAGTGACACTGGGCGTGTGTGTGTGTGTGTGTGTGTGTGTCCCTGGGACTCGGGGTCTGAGTGGCGGAGTGTAAAAACAGGCACTTTATGCATCACTGAGTGGATGGGTGTAAGAGGAAACATCCAGGGATTTTTAAACGGGTTAGAATGAGTTTTAGAAGACGGGCATTACGGGGTGCTGGAAAGGGCTAAGACACAGACACACCACACCCAGGAGTGGAGTGCTGGGCCTGGGGACCACATCCCATGTGCGACGTGTGACGTGCTGAGGAGCGACCAGCTGGATGCGGCGGAACTGCACCCTTTACAATAACGTGATTGGCGGCTGGGATGTCTTTCACGACAATAAAACGTGTGGATGTGGCACCTACTGTGTGAAAAGCTGACGTCCTCTGGTGAATCCAGTGACACGAATTTGTATTTCTGCAGCGTGGTCACTGCATGCGTCACATCTAGCATGTTGGGGGGCCGGGAGGGGTGCATGGGGCTGCCCCTGGAGCCCTCCTATACCCCCGGGGGGGACCCTGCGGAGTTTTTCCCAGACACTCCCCCCCGCCCCCTTAAGTGCCACCTACTTGCTTCATCCGAATCGTAGCTGTTGGCTTCTTCCTCGTCGTCCTCCGCGGGTGGGGGCTGCCGGGCAGGGGCGGCGGCGGGCTGGGGGGCAGCGGCAGACACTTGGGAATAGGGGCCCGGTGGGTGGCCCGCTCTGTCCTCCCTGGCTCCGACCCCTGCAGGTCTCTCCTCCCGGGCTGGGGCAGTGGCCCCTGTGTAGCCGGGGTCGCCGGGAGCCACCTCTGCAGGGGACGGGGAGAGGGCAGGAGAGTGACAGAGGGCGAGTCACTCAGTGTCTCCGAGCCCCAGCGGCCCCATCTGTAAAGTGGGGACTACAGTCCCTGAAGGCACTCAAGGAGTAGCAGCTATTATTTAAGAAATTATCTAACACGGCACCTAAAATTGTCCCTGGTGCATTAGAAAACCATGACCTCGCTGTAGCCGCGGTGACATGTGATGATGATGAGGCCTGTGTAGCCTACACAATAGTCACTGTCACCTAGCGTGGTCTTAATGCATTCCGGGCCGAGTGCTAGGGTTTTATGCGTGTTCGTCTGTTTAATCCTCGTGACAACTCTGAAGGGCAGGCCCTGCTGTCACTCCCGTTTTAGAGGTGAGGAAGCAGGCTCAGGGGGGGTAAGGGGCCTGCCCAGGGTCACAGAGCCGGGAGGGGTGGAGCAGGGATTTGAACCCAGGCGGGGTGTGCTCTCAGCCACTCCACATGCTGCCGTTGTCCATCCGTCTAGAGTTCGGGGACCCGGGAATGGGGCAGCTTAGAGCTCGTCAGGTGGGGCTCAGGGTGCAGACTGGATGGGGGAGAGGCGGTGGCTTGGGCGGGCCAGGGAGGAAGCGGGCACTTGCCTGGTCTCTGGTCAGGAAAGCGTCCGGCTGGCCCAGGGCCGGGCCTGCTGCCTCCTGGGGGCCCTGCGTGGGGGAAAGAGAGAGCGGAGAAGCTGGTATCATTTGGGTGCCCACCCACGTTCCCTGGGCATGGACACAGGCCCAGGGGTAGCAGGCGATGTGCAGAGGTCCCGTGGGGGACTCTGGGGCCAGGAAGGCCTGGGTTCAAGCCCCAGTGCTCCCCTCCTGGGCCTCAGCTTCCTGCTCCGTGAGACGCCCCTCCCGGCCACCACGAAGCTGATGAGGGAATGGGGTGGGCTCTGTTTGCGAGGGGCTGTGCAAGTTTACGCTCCGAATCCATCCATGCTGCAGGGTTGGTCCTGGTCTGTGGAGTCTCTACAACTTCATTCCCCACAGAGGGGGGTGCGGGGGCTGGAGGAGGACCCACAGGGACAGGGCATGAAACTGCATTCCACAGCACGCGAGAAAGTCACCATTGCCCTTCAATGCCGACCCCAGAAAGTCTCACTTGCGTGCGCCTTGGTCCCTCACCCCTCTCCACACTTGGACAATTTCCCTTTTGAACACAAGTGCACAGGCCTCAGGCTCGGAACCGTCTTAGGCCAGAGGACGGAGAATTTCACTGCAGTGTTTAATTTTCATCACGTTAACCGTGGTGCCCTCTGCCATGCATGGGTCGGACTGTGTTCCCCGAAAGACATTCAGGTCCTCAGGCCCAGTGACTGTGACCTTACGTGAAAGAAGGTCTTGGCGGATGGTCAAGTTCAGATGAGGTCACTAGGGTGGGCCCTAATCTGACGTGACTGTGTCCTTGTAAAGAGGAGACATTTGGACACAGAGAGAGACAGGCAGAGAGGAGGAGGAGGATGAGAAGACGCAGGGAGAATGCCGTGCCCGAGGCCACGGGGAGCTAAGGAGGAAGGAGACCGATTCTCCCTTTCAGCCTCAGAAGGAACCCACTCCGCCGACACCTGGAGCTCAGACTTCCGGCCCCCAGGACGTGCAGACAGCACGTTGCTGTTATTGGGAGCCCTGCAGCCTGGGGTCCCTTTACCCTTTCTCCTCACGGTACGGGGTCTTGGTTCCCCATTCACGCCGCCATCACAGGGCCCTCTTACCACCAGGAACCGGAACCACGCCAATTAGGCAAGACTTCCTTTGTCTTTCACAAGCCACGTTTGTTCAGAGGTCCCCACGGTACCCATCTCTTTGCTCACCACTTCTTCCTGAGTCTCACACAACCCTCTGGGGACAGCTGTCATGTTATTAAAGCCTGATGCCCTTCCATTTTCCTTGAGAGGGTTGTGATGGCCAGTCCGCAGTTACGTGCGGAAAGCGAGTCAATGTGAAGACAGGTATCAAGGAAATAAGAGGGCGGGTGGGGGGAGCATGCAGGAAAGATGACGACGACCCTTGGGGCCTGGACACACTGAGGAGTGAGGCGCTGTCGCTCCTTGCATTAGGTGGGTAAGATGCCCTCTCCTGCCCCGCGAGTTACTCATTCCAAGGGTCTTAGAAGAGCTTAGCATTCGGTGGTGGCTGCAGCTTGGCAGAAAGCCGGGGCTCTCCCGGCGAGGATGGGAGGAGCCGGGGTCACCACTGAGTGACATGACAGCCTGGGTGGCCCAGCAGGTGGCAGGTACCTGGCTGCCCGGGCTGAGGAGGCGCCGGGCTCTGCACTGAGGCTGGGGCCGGTCTGGAGGCCTGGACTGAGTTGGCCCGTCGCAAGCCTGGAGGAGAAAGAAAGGGAAACAGCTTGTCACGTTACACACGCGCACACAGAGGAAGCAGAAAGAAGCTGGGACTGGCCGGCTGGCACGAGGCAAAACCTTCTGGGTTTGCGTGCAGCTCCCAGTACTCTCAGCTCCTTCAGATTCTGTCTCTGAGAACATTCTCTCTCTCCACCACTCAGACCCCTGGGCAGGTCACGGCTGCCGCCTGGGTGTTGTTGAAAAGCACAGGTTCTGTGATGTTGCCTCCACCTGTGTGAGCTGCCACAAATACCTCTCCCCTCTGAGCCTCGGTCTCCGCATCTGTTAAAGGGGGATGACAGTGCCGGCGCAGAGCGTGTGGTGCAGGTGCAGCGATACAACACATGCGGAGTGCTCAGAACAGCACCTGGCGTGTGTGAACACGCCACACCTGGCAGGTGTTGGTTTTATTTTATTGTTATTGAAAGAACCCGATCTGTCTCTTCACACGGACCTAGCTTTGCATCTGACTGTTCTCTTGCATAAGCTGTGTGACTGTGGGCTGGTCACTCTCCCTCTCTGAACTTCAGGGGCCTCACAGAGACAATGCTACCTACTTGATAACAACAAGACAACATTCGTTTAACACTTGCCACGTGCCAGGGACTTCACGCATAGGACTTATTTAATCTCTACACCCCATGAGGTGGGCACTTTTATTATCTCCATTTTCTAAACGGGGGAAACGAGGCCCAGAGGGGTTGAGGCGTTCATCCGGTGTTTCCTGGTTGGTCTGCAGCAGAGCCAGGGTTTGAACTCAGGCTGCTGGTCTCCAGGGCCTGTTTGAGACCATTGGAAGCTACTGCCCAGCTCTCCTGCCAAGAGGAGGACCTAGGAACTAGGCACGAGGCCAGGAGCCCGCTCTCCAGAAAGAGAAGGGCAGAGGTCTGCGGGGGAACCAACAGTCAGCCCATCCAGCCCACACCCAGTCTCGTGACCTCGCTGCCCGAGGAAGGGAGGGCGAAGGTCTCACACAGGGCTTGGGACGCAGATCTCCCCAGGCCAGGAGGTGTTTCGTCCCGAGTCCGAGGATTCCTGGGCTCCCACCAGTGGGCACTCTTGCTGAGCAAATGCACCAAGAATGAGGCCTGAGGTGCTGGGTGCCCAGCACCATGAGAGCACCCCCGGGGGGCATCCTGGCCATGCTGACCCGCCCCTCTGATCTCCGTCAGGTCCGTGAGAGGGCAGCATCCTTATCTGGCTCAATGCCAAGGGCCCCCCCCCAGAGTTTTTTTGGAGGAGGGCAAAAAAAAAAAATCACACTTTTTCTTACACATGGCATTAGAGGAAGAAAGGACAGAACCAACATGGTAGCTGTCTGGTGTCAGAATCATTCTGGACGCCGTCCCTCCTCTGCCACAGGCGAGAACCAGCCCCTGGAACGGAGCGCGGCCCACGGCAGGCACTCGATAAGTACTGAGTGGGTGACATGGATACAAACACCATCCTCCCCATCTTCCTGACTCTCCTCACCCGGGGAGCCTGCCTGGATCTGCCCCCCTCTCTCACCTGCCGGGCTGCGGCTGGAGTCCCCGGCCGCCCCGCCGTGGCCCTGGCCCTGGCCCTGGCCCCAGCTCTCCGAGTCCCGGCTGGACGCGCTCATCCGTGCCTCCGAGGCCCGGCGCACAGGCGGCCCGTAGCTCCCTCGCCCAGGAGCAGAGGCCGGCTCGGGGCCTGGAAGGAAAGGCATGAGTTGAATAGAGAAAGTGCAATGGGGGGATGGGGTGAAAGGGCCCCTGTCCCTCGAAGTAGGAGCCAGAGCTGGGGGAACCCACCTGGCTTCTGACCTGGGCCCCTTCTGTCTTCAGCGTCACCTGCAGGGGGAGAAAAAGGACAGGGAGGACTTGCTGAATGGCACCTGGGGGGGCCATCACTTGAGCCCACAAAGGGGCCCATCCACCACTCCCAAGTCCTTTTTTTTTATTAAGCATATTTCTTCATTTTTTATTTTTTTTACATTTTTTAAAGGTTTCATTTATTTATTTTTAGAGAGGGAAGGGAGGGAGAAAGAGAGAGAGAGAGAGAGAAACATCAATGTGCGGTTGCTGGGGGCCGTGGCCTGCAACCCAGGCATGTGCCCTGACTAGGAATCAAACCTGCGACACTTTGGTTTGCAGCCCGCACCCAATCCACTGAGCTATGCCAGCCAGGGCCCAAGTCCTTTTTAAAATTAAAACTCCCCTCCCAACCTCCCCTTAGGTGTAGTTTCTGTTTGCAATCGCACCTACTTCCTGTGCACGCACAAACACCTGTGAGCACGCACAAACACCTGTGAGCACGCACAGGCTGAAAACGACTGAACAGGGATCGCTAGCTCCATCCCCTTCCAGACGGGCTGCGTTCTCTCGGTCTGACCTTTCCCAGGGCGCGCCAAGCACGCTCTGGCCTTAAGCCCTCTGCACACAACAGTCCCAAAGGCCCTAGGGGTCCTCTCCGCCACTTCAGTCACATTTGCCCCCCAAAGAGCGTCCTCGGACAGCCCTTCCCTGGCCATCCCATCCACAACGGAGCCTCCTGTCCCTCTCTCCCCCCTTCGCCCGCCTCACTTCTATTCGCAGCGCTTATTTAGCTCTGTTGGATCTTATATTTTATTTGTGTTGGCGGTTTGCTGAGCATCTGCTTCTCCCACTAGAATTTCAGCTGCGTGAAGGCGGGGACCTCGGTCTGCTCCATACGCCGCTCTATCTCCAGGGCATAGGACGGAGCCTGGGACTCATCTGCTCTGTGCGTGTTGGTTTAAAGAATACAGAAAGCACACATCCTGGACTTAACTCCAAATCTCTAGAAGACATTGGCTTCATTCCATCTTAAATAACGCCTAATACAGCAAGGTGTGGAGGGACTATAATCCGCTCAACAAGCCCCCTATGAACGAACACGTAGGTTCTCCCAGTGATTTCCTGCCATAAATAATGACGCAATGAATGTACACATATCTCGTCCATGCTCCTGTGTTGCTATTAGATGTGTTCCCAGAGGGGAACGGGTGAATCGAAGGGCATCGCATTGCAGATCTTAATGAGTTCTGCCACATGACTTTCCGAAGGGCTGGAGGTGACGCACAGTCCTACCGACAGTGTAGAGAGCATCCGTGTCCCCACACAGTCACCAGCACTGGATGTCACTCTGACAGCATTGCGTAGATGTCCCTACGCAATGCTGGTGATGCTACTTCTTTCTAGTGAACTGAATGGGGGTTCCATCGACCGCACTGCCAGCGTTATCTGTTGTGTCCAGAGTTTATCTAGTTCATACTGCTTACATGTGTGTGTGTCCGTGTCCATGTACAGGTGACTAACGTATGTCATTTACTAGGTGCTGTGCTCCGCAAAGCACTTTACATGTGGTGTCTCACTGGATCCTCAACCTAACCCAATGAGTTATTAGCCCCATCTTCTACAGGGTGGGGCAGAAGCTGTTCCTATGGAAAATAATACAATAATTAATAAATGACAATACCGGAAAAAAACTCCGTGTTTTGCGTCCTCACGACCGTAAACCCACTTTTGCCCCACGCTGTAGCTGAGAGACGCATCTCAGTGAGGCGAGGCCCCTCGCCCGAGCTTGCCTGGCCAGCAAGTGGCAGAGCTGGAATTCAGATCCAGGGCCTCCTGTCGTCAGACCTTCAAGACCTTGGCAGTGAGGCTGTCCGACCTTCTTGGCCTAGAGGGAGCGATGCTTCTCCAGGAAGAAGGATGCTCTACAGGCAGAAATGGGGACTGCTCAGGGATGCAGAGGACACTGGCCACGTGGTAACTCTCTGCAGGGAGGAGAAATCGCTCGTGCCTTGTCAGGGAGGGAGGGGTTTGTTGATGCCTTTCGAGTGCCAGGCCCTGTGCTGGGCACATTAGGAAGCTCCAGGAGACACAGTGGGGCACATCGGTTTTCAAGGTCTTCCTCCCAGAAGAGCTGCTTGCAACCCCAGAGCCTTCCTTCAGACCAGAAATGACCCCTCAGTGTGAAGCGAGGTTGCTGCAGGGTCTTTATCCGGGCAGTCCTTGTGGTCTCATTCAGTTAATGTGTGTTCACTGCGGTTGCCTTTTCTTCTCTGTATGGTCTTGCCTCTCCCTTTTAATCATCACTTTAATAATTAATACTGGGACAACAATGATAATATCCGCAGTAGTGGTAATTTTCTTTTACTGATTTCCTCTCTATTCCTCTCTCACTTTTAATTAGTCCAATTTCCGATTTGCTGATAGTTGAAGAAGAAATATCAGGGGCAAGGAGGGCTGCCTCAGCAAACCTCAAATGCACCCCCAGGCTCCGGTGTGTTTTGGTTGTGAGTCTCTCTCCGTTCCTAATTTTAATTTCTGCCTCTGTTGTACCCTTAAATGCTCCATCAAAAATGACAACAAAGGCTTTTGGAAGCCTGAGACTGTTGAAGAGTTCTCTGTGCTGCCTTGTTGGTGAGCTGTGGAGGCCATGTGGGATTCCTAGACCCGAGCCCAGAGGCTGGCTCTCCACCAAATGGGCAGAAACGCAAACATATCAGGATGCGCTCCAGGTAGACCAGTTAGCCGAGAGCTGTCCTTGGTCCTGAAAGTAGAAGTTTTGCTTCTATTTTTGGTGGGGTTTTTTTTTTTGGAGGGAGGGTCTTACCTCGAGTCGGAGCCCGGGCGGTGTGCGTGGGCTCAGGGGTGGGCTGCTCAGGGCCAGTGGGCTCACTGGCAGCCTGCTGGGCCTTGGGCTTCCTTATGGGCATCGGCTGTGGGAGGACCTGCTTGGGGAAGCCCTTGAAGAACCAGGCTCCAGAGCGCTTCCACACCTTGGGGAGGAGAGGTAGAGGGTGATGACAAGGCAGCCACACACGATGGCCCCTGCCTTTGTGAGTGTCACTTTTGGGCCTTGCTCCCTTCCCTAAGCACCCTGACCATAGCTGGCGCACTTTTCTTACTAGGATACAGTCTTTCACTATTTCTATGTGATTCCCACGCCACCCTGACCACTCAACAGAGAGGGCCTGGCTAGACCCATTTTCCTGATGGAGAAAGCTGGACATCACGAAGGTGTGAACTTGTAGAAGGTTATACAACCAGAGGGTGCAAGGACAAAGACCAGGCACCAAGTCTTCCAAGTCTTACTTATGATGTGCCGCGCCCTGCTACCAGGGAGAGAACTAGGAGAGGAAGAAGTAAATCTGCTCCGGCACCCAGGAGGTGTTCTGCCAGTGTTCACAGCTGAGCTGCTTCCTTCCATAATCACCCCTTAAGGCACATCCCTGACCAGGTCCTCCAGCTCCCACCTGCCACCTTGACCTCTTGGTTCTAGGGAGGGAGAGGGAATTGGATGAAAAAGGGCGGGCGCTCAAAAAGCCCAACAGGACAAGTCTACTCACCTCCCTCTGCTCCAGGCAGATTTTGCAGAGCCACACGGGATGCGGGCGGTTGTTGGAGGTCTCCACCCCACACTTGGTACAGACATTCTGGGGACGAAATATGGGCCAGTGCACACTCAGATACACTAGGCTGCGAGCTGCTAGTGATTAGGGCAGGTGTCTGGAAAGGGCGATGATGGAGCCCCATTGTGAAGAGCTAGAACTTTCCTTCTCTCACCTCCTGCCCATGACCAAGGCCAGTTAGAATACATTTCCAACCTGAGTCTTAATTTCTAATAACAAGAATGGGAGTCATTCCCAAACACTGGATAAAGAAATTCTCCAAGGCTCCCTGGGGGGTCTGGGTTTTCAGCATCCATACAGAGGAGACAATGGACGTGATTTTCAAAGAGGAAAAGCTATACATCCATATTGCTTATTAATTTATTCCTTCTTTCTTTTCAAGTAAACCTGAGACAACCTAGGCTATGACTACAGTTTCAATGCTTCAGTGAAGAGAAAGAAGTTTTCTGAGCAGACGCCGTGACTGCATGATGGGACGTTACACTTTTGGCTGTTTCCTGGAAGTCAAAGCAAATAGAAAAACCTAACAGATCACCAAATTCTCACTCTTGGCTGCCTGCAGCAGACAAGGGTTTTTTTTGTGTGTGTATGTGTGTGGAATAGATCAACTTTCCTCAGTATTCCATCTAAATGCTAAGTGGGACTCTAAGCAGGGGGTGCCAAGTGACATTATGGATGTTTCCAGTTGCATCACTCTCCTGAACTCCTGTCCTGGGAATCAGGCTGACCCAAGGACACAGTTCTGGCTCTGCCCTGGAATTGTGAAGTACACACAGCTGAGGAGAGGGCACAGGGTAGAGGAGCACAAGGCCCCCTGCCCAGCCTCAAGAATGAAGGCTCTCGAAGCCCAGTGGTCCTAACTCAGCTGGAAAGGGGCTTTCTAAGTCACTTGAACTATAACTCAGGGTAAGAGAATGTTGGGTTAGCCTTCCATGTACACACATGTATAGATGTGTGCCCGATGTACTCTTCAGTGTGACATGGGACTTGCTAGGCCACAACCTGGATACTTGCAGGCTCTGCCACAGCTCGTGTCCTACCTCAGTTGAGCTCCCAAGTTCATTCTGGACGGAGCTGAGCTCTGAGGGGACAGCAGGGTCACAGGGACTTCCACGGGAGGAACCAGGACCAGGGTCACCTCGGGAGACAGCTGGGCATGACAGTATCTCACAAGGAATCACACTCCGGCAACTACCCTTCAGGACCCAAGCTCCATTCCCAAGAGCCAGGGCCCCCCAAGGCTTGAGCCCAGACCTAGCCCCTCTGCGTGTGAGGAGCAGGGATTCGGGGAAGAGGAGGGTGACGGTACCTTCTTACAGTCCTCACACACCACGCAGGCAGAGCCCAGCATCCCCAGCTGCTCTCCACACAGGATGCAGCGGTTCACCCCGTCCCCGGCCACGTTCTTCCTCATGTTCTCCAGACGGTCCACCAGGCGCCTGGAAGCAGAGACAGGGCACTGAGGGCCTGAGAGGACCAGAGACCACCTGCCTCTCCCACAGTAACAGGCCGGTAGTCTTAACCTTCTCAGAGTCATGGACTCTTAGGTGTCTGATGAGGCCTCTCGGACCCTCCCCAAGAAACAGGCACATGAAGTCTGATGCATTTTCAGAAAATCACGGAGCCCCTCCCAGATCCCCCAAAGCCCATCTGTTCTACTGACTTCCGATGAAGAATTGATCTAGTCCTATTTCATGTCACTTCTTCTAGGAAACCGCCTCTGGGCTCCAGGTCCGTTTATCAACTTGTCGGCATGGCGTCTTCACAGGCACCTCGAGCCTGTGCATCTGTCTGAAGTCTCATCCAGGCTGCTCCCCACCCCCCACCCCCAGCACCCATGTCCCCATTCTCAGCAAATGGCCCCACCGGCTGCTAGCTTGCTCAAGCCGGCATCTGGGGGCTTCCTTGAGCCCCTCCCCCCCTGATACGCAAGGACCCGACCTGAACCTGCTGTGCCCCACTCCCTCACGTTGCTGGAACCCACCCATGTCCCTCCATCCTCACCTCAACCGAGCCGCTGCCATCTACGCTGGCCGACCGCAGCACCTGCTTCCCAGTGGGCCTGCCAACGTTCCCAGCCCGTACAGCCTGGTCTCCCCACCACAGCCAGGGCCCCTATTCCTAAAACACGAATCTGACCATGACCTTCCCGCTCCACTCGAAAAGCTGCTCATTCCATGAGGCCCCGTGACCCTATGTGGTCTGGCCCCCAGTGGAACCTCAAACCCCTTCTCCCTCCGGGTCTGGCTTTCAAGGCTGCAGTTCAGTGGTTCTCCCAGGGTCTTTATCCTCTGCATGTGCATCCCCTGGGAGCTTCTTAGAAATGCAGATTATTGGGCCCCGCCCCAGACCTGCGGAATCAGAGACTCTGAGGGGGGCGCCCAGCAATCTGTTTTCACAAGCCGTCCGGAGAGTTTGGATGCAAGCTCCAGGTCGAGAACCACTGCTGTGGTTACACGCGGCCTCTCCAAGTCCCAGTTCTATCTGCCGCGGCACTTTGCACACTCTGTTCCTTGTGCCTGGAATCCAGCCCCCCTTTGCCCCCACATGCTTTAGTTCTCTCTCTCTCTCTCTCTCTCTCTCTCTCTCTCTCTCACACACACACACACACACACACACACACACTCCTGCACTTTTCCTGGCTAGATTCCCCTTACCATTCGGATCCCAACTGAAACACCGCTTTTTCTGACCACCCACTTCACATGCCCCAACAGCAACCCTGCACATCTCCAAAGCACTAGCCACACCGGTAGGTAACTGTGAGATTATCTGCATTAAGGAATTGGTTTGTCATGAGTCTGCTTCTGGCTGCCCCTCTGGATGACGAGCTCCCCCAGGACAGGGACCTTGTCTGTCCCGTCCCTGCTGTGTCCCCAGGGCCAGTGCCTCCCGGGCCACCGTGAGTGTCCCTACAGGATGGGCGAGTCACTGAATGGAGGAGTGAGGGTGGCCTGCTTCCCAAGTCCGTGTCCAGCAACGGCAGGCTGCATCGACTGGCAGGTGACAGAGAGTGACTGAGACTGACATCGTGCTTAGTGTCCGCCTGGCATGCCACGAGGTGCTTCGCCAGCCAGCCGACCCCAGGAAACAGGGAAGTAAGACGACTTTCCCAGGGCCATACAGCTAGGAAGCGGCAGAGCCGACACGAGAACCCAAGCTTACATGCTTTCCACGAGCACGTCTCAAACTTAACATGTGCACAACTGCACATCTTGTTCAAAGGCAGATTCTGAACCACCAGGTCTGGGTGGGGCCTGAGGTGCTGCATTTCTAGAAAGCTCCCGCGTGACCCCACACGATGCCACTGGCCCCTGGCATACTCTGAAGAGCAAGGCTGCCTAACCACCACCGCCCCTGGGCAACACCCTAATGTGGATCTCAGGTAGGTTCTGGGGCACATCCCACCTCCCGGAAGTCAGCTCCTTGCCCTTCCTTCACATAAGACTGTATTGTTCCCATTCCAGCCACAGCCAGGGGACCCAAATGGAGCTGGACCCTCCCCTCCCCTCCCCAGGCTGGGCCCCAGCTGTGGACACCGAGGGTGGGAGAAGCCCTGGACTGGGCCTTGGGCATCCCGGGCTCCAGAAGGTCCCTGGCAGCCACCTGATGCTGCTTTTCCCCACAGGCCATCCACTCCAAGCACTGCACTGGGACTCGCGATGTTATAAATAGCAGGCTTCCCTTTGTGCTCCATTCAGCAGCGAGCCGCTCTGCCAGAGGAAGAGCCAAAAGCAGCCTGCAGGCTCTGCAGGCTCCGCTGTGACCCAGATCGGAGGGAGCGGCCTTCTCCCTTCCCTTCGTCCTCCTCCCCCCACGCCTGCCTTTTCCCTAGAAATTGTTCTTACAGGATGATGGGCGGCGGCGGCAGTAACCGGGAGCGAGCCCCCAGTCCGTGGTCCCAGAACACCTGGAGCAACAGCAGCGGAGGTTTGCTGAGCACTTACTCTGTGCCCGGCACAGAGCTCAGCAGGCCCCCCAGATCCCATGAGCGAATCCTTCCAGCGGCACTATCAGCTAAGGGCTATTCTCGTCCCCCTTCTTCCAAATGAGAACACTGAGGCACAGAGAGGTTCAGCGATTTTACCCAAGTCGCACAGCCGGGAGGTGGAGAGAGCTGGGAGGTCAGGGCCCGGCAGGCTGGCTCCGAGCCCCTGTTCGGAACCGCTGCACACGCTGCTAGGATGCTCCACGCAGAGCCCTGGGTGCCCCCCTGAGCACCCCCACTCCGGCCCGGCTCCATTCCCCTGCCTTCCCCACACCACGGCCCTCAGGCCCTCGGTCATCCATCCGTAAGCACTGAGGTTCGAGCACCATCACCCCCTCTGGGCCTGTCCCGCCCGCCACCCACTCCCCTGAGGCTGGGACAAGACGCCCAACAGCTGCCCCCTCATCCTGCTTCTCTGCAGAGCCCTCAGCGCAGGGTCGAGAAATCTGCATTTTAGCTCTGGGTTTTGTCCCCCTGGGTGCCTTCCGATGCTGCAGAATTATAAAAAGTATTATGAGACCACGAGGTGAGCTAATGGAGGCGGGGGGGGGGGGTCACTGCTCGTATGGTGACGTTTTGCTCCTAAACAGCCTTGCTCTCCCCTACTTTCTCCTTCATCCCCTGTCTCAGCCGGAAATGATTAGATTTTGTTTTCATTTTCTCAGGGGGCGTCCCAGAGCACAGAGAGGGTGAGAGGCTTGCCTGGGGCCCCTCGGCCAGGGCCAGGCCCTTGTTCTCAGCATCAGTAAATCATCCTTCTTTCCTCGGAGCCCCGGGGGCCTCCTGCCTGGGGTCAGGCTTTGCCAGGGGAGCCCAGAGAGGCAACATGGCGCGGAAGACCTGATTCAAAACAGCAGTGCACCGTGTTCGGGGGGGCCCTCCTGCCTCGTCTTGACAAACCAGGGCCCTGGAGTCGCCCACCCCTTGCAGGCCTACATTCTAGCCTCTCTTCCAAGACGCCCGCCTCTCACACCCTTTAATCCTGACTGCAGAAATGCCCCATTAACCCGCGTCCTACTGGGAGTGTCTGGTTGGCTTCCGTCCGGGGCGGCAAATGGCACAGAAAAACAAGGGACTTCAGCCCATCATTCCGCCGCCTCCCCTCAGGGACCCTCGATACTGGGGGATTCGGTGCAGGCCAGTAGAGAGAGGAGATGTGGGGTGGGGGTGGGCGGACCCTTCTCCTCTGCTCAGAGGCCCAGACGAGCCGGGGGGCCCTGCAGCCCCCCAATGCTGGGGCCCCAACAGGGAGGCCCCACAGGCCAAAGAGAGAAAACTGGGACAGAGAGCTCTGAGGGGAGCGAAGTCAGAGTTACGTCAAGACCACGAGTCACGAACGCGTCTTTATCCTGGAGACAGGACAACTCAGCGTCTCCACCCCGGAAGGCCCGCTTGTTGTGTGGACGAAAAAGGGGCCACGCGCTGAACCCGGCGAGCTCCGGGGAGGCCCGCGCGGTGGCCCCACCAACTCCGAGACCTAAGGCCCCACCTGGCATGGCCTGAAATGAAAACTTCCCAACTAAAAGTGAGTCATGAGGGGAATCACGTCCTAGGCCGCTATCTTCCTTGACAAAGGTCAACCTTGACCTTCCCTGAGCCAGTCGGTTGTCTTTGTGCGTCTAAGGTAACATACTTTCCGTGCATCCGAGTGACCCCCTTTCTCCAGGCCCCTCAGGGCGCCATCTCCCCATCTCCCGCCACAGCAGAGAGCACAGACCCCCCCCTCCCAGTGCTACCTTGACCCCCACACACCTGCTCTACAGGCGGTAAGGGTTCGTTGTCAATCGCCCTGCACCCACCCAGGGAAAAGAGGCAGGGGGTCTCTCCAGTTTGCTTTTGATCCAGTCTCAGGGGTTTCCCCACCTTGCTTTCTCCCTGATCTGTCACCCGTGACTTTCCCATAACCCTCCTTACCCTCCTTCCTTTGATTCTAATGCACAACACAAGCTGCAAGACTGCCATTCTCTGGAGCATTTTCTCAACCCGCTGAGACTTCGCTTCCCAGCAACTGCTGTCAGTTTGGCTCAGATCAACTCCTAAAAGTTCCCCAGCGGTTACCAGTCGGGGCAGGACAGCGCTGTATGCGTCATGGCAGAGGCTCACAGCGCCCCCTGCAGGCCGATCGCCCACATTAACAAAGAATACACCCCCGTGTAGGGGGCGCCCCCCCTGGCTCCCCGCCTCCGACCCCCCCCACCCCTGCTCCAACCCTTCTCAGCCGCGGGTCCGGGTAACCCTGGACACCAGTGTTTCGGCACACAAACCCTTGGAGAGCCCGACGTTTACGGCGCCCCTGGATCACCTGGGGAGAGTGTCTGACATTTAGACAACGATTCTACAGGGCCAGTGGGGGCGGGGGGAGGACCTGGGAATCTAGCTTTGAGGTGGCTTCCTTGGGTGCTGGCGCGTCCCTGGCCACACCTCAAGAAATGCCGCGGGAAGGGAGGAAGTAGTGGGACCAATCACATGGGAAAATGCTCTCCTTATGATAGTAAGTGGGTTTAAAAAAAAAACAAAACCAAAACCCATGATGCAGAATCGTTACCATGTGAGTCTGGGTTTGGCACACGCGCATCTGAACATCGTCATGCTGTGCACTGAACCAAAACAGTCAGAAAGAAGACACACGGAACTGTGCACCCTGATTGTTGCTCCGGGCGGGGGCGGGGCTTGTGAGTAACTTCATCCTCTTCTTTGTGCCTCCACCCCTCCCCCCCATCAAGCACCCGACTAGCTCTGTGCCTCCTTCTCTTTCCACAACGACCCGTGTTTCCTTTCACGAGGAGAGAAAGGAGACTGTGAAGACAGAGAACACACGAGTCACGGTTAAAAGGTGTGGGTTGACCCCTGCCTCCGGTCCAGCCCACGGCCTTGAAAAGCCTCCCTTCTCCGGGTCCCTGGTCCAGAACCCAACACTCAAGGTCAGATGAGCCGCACCTGAAGTCCCCTCCGCAGGCGACACTCAGGGGTTCTCAGACCCCGAGGCCGAGGCCTCAGGGCGGCCCCTCGTGTTTTGACGCGGAAGGACCCCCCGGGAGCAGGAGAAGCCCCGTGTGCGCCGGCGGGGTGCCGTTGCTTGCCTGTTTAATGGCTCTGCGTTAAGTGCCCAATTAGCCGGACACTGTAAGTGCCCGCCACTCTCTCATTAATGTCTCCACACGCCTGATTAACCGCACGACGACTCCTGAAGCCTCACATCCAAGGAACATCCATCACTGGTCTGTGGGCTTCGGGGGGCCTGTTGGTTACCCGGGAGAGCGGGGCGGGTGCCTGCCCTGGCTCAGATAGGGCGTGTCCCCTCCTCGGGGCACCGACAGATGACCCCTGCAGGTGGTGGGAAGGGGGTTCCCACCTTGGTCTGACCTTGCCATCCGCGTGGATCCGGATGCGCTGCTCGTTCATTTGATACACACTTGCGGAGCACCTGCCCTGTGCCAGGGTGATGGTGAGGACCCCGCAGGGAGCCCAGCAGAGGAGGCCCCGCCTCGGGGACCGGGAGCTCCAGCGAGGGGCTCAGACGTTATCTGAACAAGCACCGAGGCCATCGTAACTGCGCTTGCGGTGCGTCCTCTGAAGGACGTGTGGGAGCGCCTGTGAGAACGCACAGAGGAGGGACGGGAGAAGTCGGGCTGGGGTCCCGGGGGGAGGGACCGTGGAGCTGAGGCCCGCAGGGGAGCTGCCCCAGTAACAGGCCGAGGGAGAGCACCAGGGGACGAGGGAACAGCATGCGCAAAGGACGTAGGAGAAGCTCAGCTCGGCTGGCGGGCTGGACGGCGGGAGACGGGCGGCGGCCCCTCCAAGGAGCGTCCAGAGTCTCCCAGGGATGGGACAGCATCCAAGCGCTTCCCACAGAGGAGACTCCACCCCCACTGTTTTGAGACAACATGGGGACATCGGACCAGAACCCCTGGAGGCCCGGAGGGGTAGGAGTCTCAGATGCTGTAGGGGTTCCCAGCAGATCGGGACAGGCAGGTCCCGGGCTCCGTCTACACGTGGGCTGGACCCGGTCTCCTGACAATACGGGTGTGTGCGCCTTCGCGCTTTGCTACCTCCTTAGCTCTGTGACCTCAAGAAAGTCACTTAGGCTCTCTGAGCCTCCCTTTTGCAAATCGGGGAAAACACAGCCCTTCCCGCCCCCAGGACTGCCGTGGAGATGGAACGAGGGTGTTTGGGAGACGCCTGGAACATGGTAACGGCCCAGTGAATGGCTGCTGCTAATGACTCCTTCTGGAAATGTGTGGCTTTTATGACTCCCTGTACTCACATTTTTCCTGTGTAACCAGGGTGCTACAGCCTGGCCACGAAATCTGTCTTTCAAAGCTTTTACAGGGGCCACGGTAACGAGAAGTTAATGGGACTCACGGGCCTGTTTCTAAACACACACACACACGTGGATGGCACGTGTCCCCACATGTGAACACATATGCCCACGGGTACACCTGTAGAGGCACACGTCCACGTGCACTTGTGAGCACACACACGCACGCACGTGTGCATCGTCAGCAACAACACACGGGACACACTTTCCCAGGCACGGCTGTACACACTCTGGCCGTGCAGGCAGCCCAGCCCCGGGGGCGGCCTTCTGCAGACAGGGGTGGGGGGAGAAGCCACCTGCAGGCCGCCTTACAGAGTCCAGACCGGCCTCGGGGATACCGAGGCACCTGCCTTCATGCTCTCAGACCAACGCTGCTGCAGCGTCCCGTTGGACGGGGAGAGAAGGCTAAGGGACGTTCAGCTGCTGCGCCAGGAAGCAGGCTGCAGGTGGCGTCCTGCCAAGCTCAGAAGGACACCCTGCCTGGCAAGGTGCGGTGGGTTTCGGCGTCGACTCCCGAATTGGGGAGGGAAAGGGCAAAAGGCCAGGGTTCTGCCCCTGGGGGTTGGGGGGGGGGTGGTCGGGGAAGCTGCCTGCCGTGTTGTCTGTGTGTGTGTGTGTGTGTGTGTCTCTCTCTCTCTTACACACACACACACCATCAGTTCCATAATCTTGTTGCTTTTGCTCTCATCTAATTGCCAAGTGGGGGGATAGAACCGTTCACTTGATCAAATTCGGCATTTTCTGAACTTAAGACTGGGCCCCCTGCTGCGACTGGGGCACAGAACTTGGAAACAGGAGGCAGCTGTGGCTGCTCCGACAGGGGCTGGCTGGAGACCCCAGCACAGGGCCTCTCGGGAACCTGTCCTGCAATGACGGAGCCGCTCTGTCACGCGGCCCTGCAGCGGGCGGACGGGCCGGCGGGCTGCGTGCATTCCAGACTCATTCATTCTCACGGTTGTTTATTGCCGTCAGCACCTGGGGAGCCACAGATCCCGATGTCTCCCCTTGATGGATGGGTGACTGGGACTCCCGCCTGCGCCTCGGCACTTTGGGGAGGGGGGTCACCCCAGGCCAGAACCGGAGACAAGGGAGCTAATGTGGTCACTGCTGGGCAAGATGCTGGGTCGTTATAAACCCGGGAGCGCTAACAGTCACCAGGTATGTGCATTGTGTTCCTGCGGTCACCTACAGCCTGTGAGATCAGCTCTATTACTCGCTCCCATTTACACGGGGTGGGGGGGGGACACCAGGGCACACAAAGGGGAAGTCACTTACCCAAGGGCCCCTGGCCCTGAGTGGCCAGGACAGGATCGGGGGCTAGGTCTACCTCCCTAGAGGCTGTCCCTCTTTAGAGGAGTGAAGTTTCTGCTTTATTTCCATGCTATGGCTGGGGCTCTTGCCAACCCCTCGACCTGCCCTTCCCCGTTGTAGAAGGGGGTGTAGAGAGTGTGGGGCACAGAGGCCCACAGGGGACAAGGGTTGCTGCAGGGGTCAGGAGGGAACTGCCGCATTGACGTGTGTGAGCCTGAATCGGCTGCGCTGAGCAAATATCTGAGACGCCCTACTGACTTCCCTGAACCCCTGGAGTCGCTTGCCCATGGCCTTCCCTGTCTGCACCCCAAAAGGCAATGGGATCAAGTGCACAAGACACATTCAAGTTCAAAGTCTGGTTTGGCCATGCAAGGCCTCTGTGCCCTGGGGCAAGTGTCATAACCTCCATGGGCTTCTGTTTTCTCAGCTGCAGAGCAGAGACGACCTCGCCTGTGCTTCGGTGAGGAATTACGAGGGTTAAAGGCAATGTAGCTCAGCTGAAGGATCCCAACACGGCGCTGGGCAACCAGCGGCTGCCTTTGTGTAGAAGAGCAGAGTGAGACACCGCTCCGGGGCCAGCCAGCCTGGGTCTGTGATCGCTCATTAACTGTGTGACCCTGGGCGAGCTGCTGAGCTCCCTGTGCCTCAGTTTCCTCATCAAGAAAATGGGACTAGCAACACCCACTGCACAGGGCTGTTGTGAGAATTACGTAAATGAGTCTACAGGAAGCTTCATGCACGTGCCGGCGCGTGGTGCTTCAACAGTGAACTATTTCAAGTCCGTAAGGGTGTACTGTTTATGAGGATGAACCAGCATCATTTCCCCAGAAGCTGAGCATGGTGGCAGGAAAATCCTCAGGTTGCTTCTTCTCCCTTTTGTGAGCCACCCAACAAGGCCAGCATGGTGGTCCTAGACAGAGCCTGACTCGGCCCCCTAGAGGGCACGCGGTGAGGCCTGGAGACCTCGTTAGTTGTCAAACCTGGGGGTGGGGTTAGGACAGGCATCCAGGGGATGAAGGCTAGGAACGCTGATCAAAATTCCTACAATGCACAGGACAGCCCCACCGTGAAGAAGCACCTGTCCCCAAACGTGAAGGGTGCCAAGGGTGAAGGGACTTGGACAGCACACGGGCCAGGCTTGGTCACTGGGGTGGAGGGTTCACTTAACCTGTTCTCTCTTTTATGGCGGTCACTGAACTAATTAAGGAATGAAAGTTTCCATTTTCATCTTGTACACACAGATTCCACGAATTACCAAAGCTGCAGACATTAGAAAGTGTTGGCCCAATCCCTGGAAAAGGAGGTGCTGCTTATTAGTTACAACACTGGGGGTTCAGAGTCCCCCCAAACCCGGGGAAATCAATGACAATTTCTTTACAATGCCCACAGACACACGTGGGCATTTTAAATGCATCTATAGTATCAGGATGCCCCAGACCTCCTGAAACCTGTCCACGGAAGGCCTAAGACTCAAGGTCAAAAGAATCGGGCGGGGGGGGGGGGTCTTCCTTTAGAAAGAGGAGAGGATGACTTGGCCGATCGCCAGCTTTTCAAACTACAAAAAAGATGCCTGCCTAATTAGATGTAGCGAGTCCCAAGCACTGTTCTCCACTTCTCCCTCTGTCCACATTTTTGGAAAATTCTGCGCCAGAAATACAGGGGACGATGGGACGGAGACAGAGCGGTGACAGGAATCCAACAGATTCTGCCAACAACAGGTTGTGTCCCTCTGACGGCCTCCTCCATCACAGCATCTGGACGCCAAGGTCAATGACAAGTCCTAATTGCTTTTGGGGGCCCATCTGTTGAGGGACGCTGATCTCAGATGGAAGCCACCCGGCTGCTTGGCCCTGCGCAGGCAGGGCGCGTGAGCAAATGGCTCTGAGAGGCTCTGGGTAGAAGGAAATATGATAAGGACGCAGAGGGGTCCTACCACTGGGGGGAGGATTAAAACCGGGACCCACAAAAACAAATTTTCCCGAGCAAACGTTCCACTCCAGCCTTAATGTATCTAGAGGTCCTGCGGACACCTCGTGGGAGCGTGTCCCACCCACAGAAGCCCTTTGCACACTCAGGAGCGGCACTCGGCACCCGTGCAGCCTGGCACCTCTGGCCGTGGCCGATTGGATGAGGGGTGGGCACTCAGGGTGAGCGGAGCCAGTCGGAGTTCCTCCCCTGGGAGTTTGGGAGTGGGACCAAGAGGAGCTACAACAACTGGGGAAATGGAGCATGGCTACGTTATCTGCCGTGTGGGATGAGGAACAGACTTTTCATGGGGCTCAGCTCCGACCCCTCGAGACAGCTCTGAATTCTTATATTAAATTCCCCTTGTTGTATAAGGTGACAGGGCCTCCCAAGACGACCAGGATTAACCCCTTCCTGTGGGTGCATAAGTCTTTCTTCCACGAGCAGATGGGATCCCTTTCTCCTCTCCAATAGAATATGGTGGAGTAATACCCTACAGGTTTCAGGCCGAGCTGTCAAGGATCCTGGCAATCACCACCTTTGTTCTCTTGGGATTCAGCTGCCACGCAAAGGACCTCAGGCCAGACTACTGAGTAAGGAAAGAGAGGGACCACATAGACCACCGTGAGGCACAGACCTGGGCACAAAGCTTTCCTGGACCTCCCAGTCCAGCCCAGCCGCCGGCCGAATGCAGCTGAGTCAGCAACCTCAGCCCACGCCGCGTGGAGCGGAAAACCTGCCCAGCAGAGCCCTGTCTGAACTCTTAACTTACAGAACCGTGAGAAGTCATATACTGTGGTTGCTCTAAGTCACTCAATTTGGGATGCTTTGCTACGCAGCGATAGAAAGCTGCAACCGCCTCGCTGGAATTCATTTCTGTTCTTGCGAGCCAAGGGTCCTAAGGAAGGTAGAAGGCCTGCAGCTGCCAGGGAACGTGACAAACTCTGAGATCCCGCTTAGCGCGTGAATAAGGAACGTGGGGGTGAGATGAGGCGGTTTTTCATGAATTTCCCTTCTGGCCGTCACGTCTCCCTCTGGGGAGCAGAGCCGGATTGTGGGCTGAGCGGTGATCAGAGGTTTAGGCGGAAGCAAAGAGGATTCAGGTGGGGAACCAGCTCGGACCTGCTGCGTTCTCCTGGGGCTCTGTGCAGGGCGGCTGACTCTGGCAAAACTGCCCCAGAAAGGCAGCACCTCCTGGGAGGCCGGAGCGTGAGTCTCCCCCAGGACTCTCAGAGCCACAGGAACACGGAGACCAGCTGTGGACGCACCAACAGGTTAATCAGGTCTGAAAGGGACAGGGCCAGCGTGGAAGGGGCTCCAGCTTCTGGCTCCCAAAAGGGCCCCTTCAACCCCGAGCTTTTAAAATGTCCATGTCCTGCAGTCTAGACCTTTGGGGTCAGGCCTACAGGAAGGGCACCTGATAGTCTAGTGTGTAGTTCTGAGTCAGTCCAACCGGATGTATATCTTGACTCTGCGTGACCTCAGGCAGGCAACCTGACCCCGTGAGCAAAATGGGGATGATGCTAGCACCTACTTGTCAGGGCTGAGAAAAGCAGTTAGGGAGCCAATCCATATGACGTGTCAGGTTCAGTGTTTGGCACACAGCGAGGGCTCGATAAACGGTACCCATCGTGGTGATTATCTGTTGTGTTCCTGAACGATGATTTCGCACCTCTCTAGATGGCTTTCCCTCGGACAACAGGAGAGAGGACTCAGCAGCTCAGAGCTGGGTGTCTGGGACCAGAAGGGGACACAGATTCATCGCAAATGTAACGTAGGTACAAGGAGCTCCATCACTCTGAGAGGGGCAGCCCACCACATGCAGGGGTCCTCCAGCCAACACCCCCCACCCCCCCCCACACACACACCGTAGTCTGAGCAGACTCGGACGGACCCGCCTGGCTGGATGGTGGAGACACCGAGGCTCCCAAAGCTGATGCACTGAGAGCCTCAGCTTCTGAAGTGGGGGCCCCGATGGCACCTTGTTTTCAGCCTCGCCCCAGGCCTGATACGTCGCTTTGCTGTTACCACTCCTCTCTGACCCTCTCCCAGGAAATGTGGGAAGGACTGGAACGAGGGTGGGTTGGAGCTCATAAGACACAAATAGGTGTGCTGGCGAGGCCTCCCCGTGGGGAGGGCGTGGGGAAGCAGCCGCCTGCCCTCTCCGCTCCGGCGGGAAACGCAGCCACTTGGCACAGGGAGACTCGGTCACTGAGAGCTTGGCCCCAGCCTCCCTGGAAGCCTCTCCGATCGCCTCAGTGGACGGCACGGGCTGCTGCCCCTCCAGGGCTTGCCAAATGGGAGTCTCGGGACATAATTCTAGAATGGAGGTCGGGGCCACTGGCAGAAAGTTGGCTTCCACAGCAGACTCAGACTCATTGTTAAGTGATTGCCATGCCTTATTGATGAAGCGTGGGTTCTGGACCAGGCACCGTGCAAATCCCTGGCATGTTAAGCCCTGAGAAGTATATGTTAATACTGTCCCCACACTGCAGATGAGGAAACTGAGGCACAGGGAGGTAAATGACTTACTTAAGGTCACACAGAGGGGAAGTGGTAGACCTGGAATTTGAACCCAGGTCTTCCTGACTTTGGGGCCCCAGGGATGAGCCATCATGTCACCAGGTTAGCCAAGGGCAGTACCATAAGACACGGAGGACAAGGCCGGGAACCCATCTACCCTGTTCTAGAATGTTCAAACTAGAATCTTTTCAGCCCACAGAGACACCCACCCCTTAACTTTACTCCTAGAGTCAGACCAACAGCCATGTATGTTTCTATAACATGGGCAGCATAGCTGATTGGATGAGAGAGAAAGAGCACCCGACACAAGCCAGCCAATCAGAGCGCCTTCCCTGGGAATTTGGACCCTGGGCTCCAACAACAGTCCAAACTCTCCAGCCTCTTGGCCACAGGAGATGTAGAGAGAGATGAGGAGGCAGCACCGCCTGCCATTTTCACTCATTCACTCAACAAACATTTTGCTGCACACCTACTATGTACGAGGCTCTGGGGATTCAGTGGTGAACAAAACAGGCAAAAATCTCTACCCTGGGGAACCTTATCGTCTAACAGGAAGAAATGAACAATCATCGAAGCAAACAGGTAAATACAAAATATGTTGGCTGGTGGTAAGCGCTATGCAGGAAAAAGGCTGAGAGGAGGTCTTGCATCTAAGGGTTTATCTTTAACACGTACGTTTCTCTTCCCTGCAAGGGGCAGGCCCGTTGGTGGGTGAAGTGAACACACACAGAGACACGCACAAGCGCGCACACACACACACACATACACACACACACACTCACAGACTTCCAGCCTGGACAGCTCCTCACTCCTGATCCATCTTAAAAAGCCAAATAAAAACTCAGCCCTGTAAGCAGGCCCCTCAAAGACCTGCCTCTGCAGCGACCTCACGAGGAGGCAGACACAGGCTACGGGCGGGCGGCGGGTCTCTGTCCTTTGTCAGCTGCACCTCTGATCTCCCCAGTCTGCCCTGAGTTACCTGCAGGGGCTCAAATCAAAGGCGCGCACTTCCTGCCTGTCTGTAACAGCATTACCCACCCAAGAGCCTGCTGAACCCCAAGCTGAGTGTGGGGGCGAGGGGATACACAGGCACCTCAGTGCCTAGATCTGTTGCAGGCAGTTGGCAAAGGCGGCCCCTGGCACAAAGGCCCGGGGAGGGGGCTGGAGGAGGTGCCACCCCACCTCTTCCCGTCTCTCATTTCAGGGTCCAGTCTCAGAGGACCAGTTGGTGGCTTCCCCACCTCCTGGCAGCCAGAGCCCCCAGCCATGCCGAGCGCTCCCCAGACCCTTCCTCTCCCCTTCTCTGTCCCCCTCCCCTCACGCCTCCCTCTGAGGATCACTCACATTCCCCCACTCCACTCCCGCACTGCTCCCCCTCTCTGTAACGCTGTCCCTGCTCATGGATTTGGTCACTCTGTCACAACTGTCACACATCCTTCTCATGTCCTTGCTTCTCTCCCATACGCATTTTTTAAACCTCTGCCCTCTGAACCCCAATTTTTCCTTCTTCCTACCATTTATTAAACACAAAGTATCACCAGGGCCGGGAACTGTATTTAAATCACTGCACTTATTCCAGACAACATCCCTGTGCACAGTGACTGGCATGCTCCCCATCCTACCAGTGAGCAAACCGAGGCTCAGAGAGGTGAGTGGCGCGCCCAGGACCCACGGCGGGCGGGCGGGCAGGCAGGTGGGCGGGCGGGGCATGGGATGGAGCTGGGGGGCTGGAGCCCAGACCTGCCAGGGGAACCGCTGCCGCTCACCATCACCCTGGCCTCCCTTTCCGGGCTGGTTTCTCTGGGTCTCAGATAATTCATGTGGGGCGTGTCCTCCCTCTTACGTACAGTCTCTGATTCTCTCTCCTCCTCACCTCGCCTCTACGCCTCTACGTGGCCAGTGTCTCTGGAACACATTTCTATGAGGCTGAAACTGGCTCACACACAGGCACCTCCAGCCTCCAACGACAATCTCTTCCCCCCCATCAGAAGACCCGCCACTCCCCCTCTCTAATTCCCTCCCCAGCCAGCCCCCCACCTGCCCTCTCCTCCAGCCTCTTCTCTGCTCTTCCAGCTCTCCAACCTCATGTGACAGGGATTCCAGTTCTGCCTAGGTGGGTGGCCGGGCGGGTCACGGGATGGCAAAGCTGAAGTGCAGCCCAGCCCACTCCAGCACCTGCCCTGAGCAGTGAGCAGTGCAACCTCCTGGCCCCCCCCCCACCCCCCACCCCCCCCCCACCACAACTCTCCAAAGGGACGGGAAGTGTCAGGACTCACCCAATCCGCTCCTGCTCCATTGCTTCCATTTTCTCGGCCCTCGCGATCACCCTGTTGATAATTTCCTTCTCCTCATCCGTCAGCTCTTCCTGCTTCCTCTGTCTGTCGGGCTGACCACCGGGGTGGACGGACCAGCCCGTCTGGAGCCTGAAAGGTAACGTGGGAAGGTGTGAGGCCGGACCCCAGTTGGGTGGACCCCAGTTCTGGGGACTCTGAACTGGGAGTTTACTGGGAGACTCCGGGCCAAAGAACGGTCTCTCCCAGAGCCTCAGTTTGCTCATCAGTACAATGGGTCTATTTCTAGCATGTGCATAGCACATGGCAGACAGTCCGTGATTGGCATTTGCAGGAAGCTCACGGTGACCTGGAGGATGGTGGTGTTTGCAGAGAAAGACTCCAGGGTAGACTCCTACAGCTGGAGTGGAACGAAGCCAGGGAGGGTGGTCTGCAGCCCTGGGTCCCAGGGGGGCGCCAGCCCTTGCCCGGTACAAAGATGTTTGGTTTGAGCCACAGATTTTATTTTAAAGATTTTATTTATTTTTTAGAGAGGGAAGGGAGGGAGAAAGAGAGAGAGAGAGAGAAACATCAATGTGCGGTTGCTGGGGGTCATGGCCTGCAACTCAGGCATGTGCCCTGACTGGGAATCGAACCTGCGACACTTTGGTTTGCAACCCGCACTCAATCCACTGAGCTACGCCAGCCAGGAGATTTTTTTAAACCATAAATTTAAACTAGTTACCAACTAGGTTTATAAAAGTCCTTTGATTTCACATAAACATCCACATTTCCAGCCTCCAAAGCTCCTGTAGCTTTTTGAGTTTCATCCTGTGTTCTTCCTGGCTTTCCTTTTTTTAAAGCAAACATGGACGTAGCACCTATAGGGTACCCACGTTGCCACATTTGACCCTGACACCACCCCTACTGCGGCCTGCATTAGCTCATTTACTCCTCGCACCATCCCTACAAGGCATGGAGTGTTGCCATCCATCTCCTGGTGAGGAGACTCAGATATGGAGAAATCAGACTTCTTGCCCAAGGTTACGTGGCCAGGAAGTGGCAGAAGCGGGCTTTGAACTGGGTAGCCACACACTTAACCTCCACAGCAGAAAGGGGTTGAGCGCCTGCCTGCACAGCCCCCATGACAGGGCAGAGGATCAGAGGCTGCTGGGCAGAGGGCTGCGGTCTCTGGCAAATTGAGATCATCTCCACTAATGACATGGCCCACGCCCCAGGGTGCTGAGGCGCGTCACCCGTGGGAATGCGGGGTTAAACACCACTAGAAATTCTGGTCCCCGCCAGGGGAAAAAAGAACAGTAACTCAGAATCCTCCGGAGCCGGTGCCCCGTTGGCTGCCAGCCTCTATTACTTCCACTGCTCTGATCTCGCCAGCAGGCATGGAATTGCCTTTTGACGCTCAACGCTGGACACTGAAAGCCCCGCCTTCCCCGCCACCTCCTCTGCCATCCTCCCCTCTTGGCTGGTTTGTACTGAAGAGAGGAGAAGGGAGAGTTTCAAGGCAAAGGGAAGCGGGTGTCTGGGTAAGTCTTCTCGGGGGAGACCGCAGAGCCAGGGCCTCTGGGGACGAACTCGGACTGAGTGTGCTCACACCCCTCGCCCAGGGCCTTCCCGTGGCTTCTCGCCAACACCAAACACAGCTCAGAACTGCACAGAGGTCGCACAGCACAGCGAAGGTGCTAAACGCCACTGCACTGCGCGCGGCCAAATGGTCAAATTTACGTTCTGTGAATTTTACATTAATAGAAGTCAAGGTCAGTCTGCTTGCCCATCTGCGAAGGCCCACCTCGTCTGACCTTGACCTGCTCCAGCCTCATCACCCCCTCACTACACTCTAGCCTCACTGGGCTCCCTGCTCCATCTCAAACACCAAAACCCTGCCTCTGCCTCAGGGCCTTTGCACTTGCTGCCCCCCTTCCAGGAACACTTAGCTCCCCAGATGGCTCCCCAGGTGGCCACTTCTCACCATTCAAATCTTGGTTCGAACGTCACCTCCTCAGGGAGGCCCTCTGTGGTCCCCCCCATGGCCCCGGTTCACTTTCTTCACTGCACCCGTCACTAATTCAAATTATCTTTTTTTTTTTTGAATTGTGTTGTAGCCCTGGCTGGTGTGGTTCAGTGGATTGAGTGCCAGCCTGCGAACCACAGAGTCACTAGTTCGATTCCCAGTCAAGGCACATGCCTGGGTTGCAGGCCGGGTCCCCAGTGGGAGGTGCACAAGAAACAACCACACACTGATGTTTCTCTCCCTCTCTTCTCCCTCCCTTCCCCTCTGTCTAAAAATAAATAAATAAAATATTTTAAAAAATGATGTTGTAAAAAGGAGGAAGAGCAAATCTTTGCCAATCTGACGGGTGCACAGTGATTCCCATTAAGGTTTTATTTTCTATATGTTCCTTCTCTATTTGGATTAATAAAACAAAATTCCTTTGTGCTTGGAAAAAATTGAGTTGTTTACCTGTCTATTGCCTCTTCTCCCCTCCCCCCAACCAGGATGAGGCTGCAGAAGGGCGGGGCCTTGTCTACTCCTGAGTCACTGCTGAGCGATGGCCCGTGGGACAGCGTCGGAGAGTAAGCAGGCGCAGAACGCTTCTGAACAGGAGGGATGTTAAATGTCTAGTGGTAGGTGAGACCCATGCAGTGACCGAAGCAATGGAGGCGGCTCAGTTTAGGGACGAGGGAGGTGCCCTGAGGAGGCGACGTCTGCGCTGACCTGGCCTGTCTCCACCCTTACAAATTTAGGACGAGGCTTCCGGAGAAACACGAAAGGGCACCTGCCTCCTACTCCCCCAGATTGCCTAAGTCACAGTTTCCAGACTTTTCTCTGAGGGCTTCTGGGGAGGGGGCCACAGAGGGACAAAATGGGCAGGGAACTAGGTCCTCCCCCCTCATGTCAGCCAGATGGCAATGCTGGGTCCCCAACACTAACAAGGCAAGGATTCCAGTAAAGAAAACTAAAAGAAAAAATGTAAAGACTTTAATACTTGATATTTACTAAAAGCATGAAATATGAGTTATTGCCCTGGATGACCTCTATACTTCTAAGTATCCGTGCCCTTTGCCATGTGAATTTTAAATAAATGGCCCTCACCAAAGAGTCGGAATCTATTTCCCTACCCCTTGAATCCTGCCTGGACTTATGAGTTGCTTTGGTCAGTAAAACACACGTTGAGTGATGTTACACCATTCCCGAAGCTAAGCCCGACACAGCCTTGCATGAATCCGCTTGCTCTCTCACCCCTCTGCCGTGATGTGACAACAAGCCCAGGACGGAAGGCTGGAGGACGACGGAGAAGTGGAGCAGAACCGAGTCACTCCAGCCTCAGCCGTCCCAGATCAGCCCACCCTGTGACGCACAAGGCGCGTCCAGCCAAGATCAGCAGAGCCACCGGCCGAGCCCGGATTCCTGGGAACAAGTCATTGTTCTGCGCCACTGAGTTTGAAGACGGATTGTTACACAGCAAAAGCCCGCTGATATGGTATCCACCAGGACAACAGCAAGCAAAGAGGAAGCGTGTCAGACTCCCCACGTTTACTTCACAGCACGGTACTATTTTAAATTACAGCTGCACAGAGTCCGCCACGATGCGCTTACCGTTTTCAGCTGCCTAACAGCTCCGCGCTTACCTGTCTCATCTGTTTAACTTCAGAACAGAATAATTACTCGAAGAGAGCATTTCACTGCTAACAAAAGTCTCAAGATCGCTGCCACCGACCTGCTCATTTTCCAGATGCTTGCCTCTCAGAGGAGGGGAGGGAACAATGGAGAAACATGCCTGGAGAGTGGGCAGAGGCTGAAGAAACCAGCGCCCTGGACGTGCACGATCGCTACCTGAATGCCCCCGCGCAGGCGCATCTAGAGAGGATCGGAAGGAAGTCTCCCACCAGCACCAGCACCTGTGTTTAAAGGAATTGGTCCTGGCTCCAGGTGGAGGCACCTCACAGATGTTTTTCTCTCTCACATGTGGCCCAGGGCAGACTCCCACCTCCTTCCGCCTCCCGCCTTAACTCTGAGTTCATGCCCACGGTAGTCACGTGATGAATAGCCACCAGGTGTCTCTTTTAATAAATCGTAACTCCCAAAAGGAAGGCGATGATGGAGCGGCTGCCGGGACGCCGAGGTTCCGAAGCGTCCCACGGCGGTGCTGGGCAGAAAATTAATCCTCTCTCTGTCCTTTCTTCTCCTCACCTGCTCCCTCCCCCCAGGATGCCGGCCTAGGCAGGTGTCAGCAGGCAGCCGCAGTACAGCTCAGTGACTGAGATTTTAATGGATCCTCAAGGAGAGGACGGGGAAGGAGGGGCAGCCGCACCACAAAGTGTTTGAGACGTGCCCTGTGGGTGTGAAGGCCCTTCCGGGTGAAATGCACCCCGACCAGACTAAAGGGGGTGCAGGGGGATGCCACGGTCCCCCGCCCCCTTCAGAATGCCAAGGGAATCGAGGGTTCCTGCCAATCTGTTAAGCCAGACCGAGTTTCATTCGGTTCTTCTAAAACTCCATGCTCGCTCTCATGTCTGCACTTAGCACAGGCTGTTCCCCTGCCTGGAACTCCTCTGTCTCGCCTTTGTCTTGCTCTGCCTTCACTTGGTCTCGTCTTGCATGTCACTTCGCCCATCAGGACCCCCAAGCCTGGGCTAGGTGCGCCCCCGCTCCTGTGCTTTCTCGGCCCGCTGTGACTCTGCTCTCAGAGCTCCTAGCACGCTGGAGCGTGTTTGTGCCCGACTGGCTGTTTCTTTGTTCGTAGACCCCTCTAGACATGCCCTCACACTTTGGCTCTCCCTGCATTCCTGGGACTCAAGACAGGGCCTGCTACGCAGTAGAGGGTTGGTAAGGATTTGTTTACAAAGGAAGAGAGGGAGTAAGGGGGCAGGAAGGAGGGGAGCAGGCCATGAAGGAGGTGGACCTTCAGTATTCAGGAAGACTTCAGGAGCCTTCGGACCCTCTGGAGTCAGGAGCTTCTCTCCTGGGATGTTCATATTTATGATCCGACAGTGTCTCAATGTCTTTCCCTGGCACGTCTGAATGATACAACTCACAGCACTCACCAAAAGCAGATCAAGTCTGGCCAGAGTCTTACCAGCCAACAAACAGAAACTGTAGGACATTCAGGTGGTCTTGGGCAATCAGCTTGTGCAAAGCTGCCATTTGACCGATGGAGAAACTGAGACACAGGACCAACCGGGAAAACGACTTCCCGGGGGTCACCTTATCGATGTCAGGAGAACCTTTTTAGAGGATTCTGGGCCTGATAATGTGGTTGTTTGGGCCAAAAAAATAGCTGAACAAATGGTATCTATACACATATACACAATGTGCATATACAAGACACACATATATATAATATATGAATATATGCATGTCCAATGAACACGCACATAGGCTAAGGCAACGTGTGACTCTCACTTTCCTCTGGCTGTGCTCATGCGCTTCACAGTTTACCCAGCTTTCCCGTGCATCTGGCTGCGTCCCACCAGCACCTGGCGAGGAGGGAGGGCAGGGCTGTCCCGCCCGCCTTACAGAGGAGAGAGCCAGGGCTCAGGGAGGCGGACGGCGTGCCCGAGGCCACACTGACATTGAGTCCCCGGGCAGCACTCAGCTGGGGCTTCTGACGCCGGACCCCTCACCCTGGCTCCAGGATACCGTGCCCACCCTGGGGAGGGGGGGATGACTTTCCGCGGTTTCTGAAGGAGCCCAGGCAACCAGAGCCCGGTCTGCCCAGCAGCCCGGCCGTCTGTGTACTGGACTCGGCCTCCAATCCATCACGCCCATTTGGGGAATGAATCCAATGCGAAACACAGACGTTGCGAGTGGAGCGAGGACCTCTGAGCCAGGGGCAGCTCCCTGGGAAGGCAGGCTGACCTCCCAGGAGGTGACGGGGACAGTGCATGTAGCACGTAGCTTCCCACAGGCTCTGCTCTGCCCGTCGCCATCTTTTATGAACGGTGGCAGCCGAGGTAGCATGTTCTAGACCCCGGAACGGCGCTCCGGGGCAGAGGCTGCCGGAGCAGGCCCCGAGCGGTGGGTAAACTTGCTGAAAGCCCACCGGTACTCACAAGAATGAAACCGAGGGCTCGCCTAAGCAACACTTTCCATCCTTTCATCAGCGTATTTTTTTTTTGACCCTGACCAGTGTGGCTCAGTCGGTTGGGCGTCATTCTACAAAGCAAAAGGCCGCCAGTTCGATTCCTGGTCAGGGCACATGCCTGGGTTGGGGGTTCAGTCCCTTGTCGGTGCCTGTAGGACAGGCAACCAACCCATGTTTCGCTCCCTCCTTCTCCCTCCCTTCCCCGTGCTCTAAAAATAAACAAACTCTTTTAAAAAAGATATTTTTAGAAATTTCATAATTTTTTTCTCAAAAGGGTGTGTGTGTTTTTTTCATCACTTGATTTTTTTTTTTAGAGATGTAAAATTTGCTAGTTCCTTTTTTTAACCGTCTCTCTGCAGGGGCAAGCCACTTGCATCAGCAAAGAAATTCAACTCAGTTAGTTGAAAAACAAAATAGCATAGAATACTCACTGTTCTTTATCACTGAAGGAAGGCAGAGGAAGGAGAGAAAGGAAAAAAAAAGAAAAGTCAGGTCAGGAAAGAAATCTCATAATGATACCCAAACGGCCGTCTGGCTGCAAAACCACACAGTTTAAATTGCAGTGACCTACTTCTTCCGTTTCCCCGCCTGGTCTTGATGGTCCTCTCCCGGCGCATCTGAAACAAGGCCGCTGCGACTGACGCAGGCCCGTGAAGTCCGCAGCCTGCTCCAGATGGCCAATCGGCTCAGCTTACCAGGGAACCGGGCTGGTCATGGACGTATTTAAGGAATGGGTTTAGGGCCCGTAATGACAGATCGCTGAATGGCAACCCGGCCAAGGCCGTCCTTGGCTTTTATTGTTTCAAACGCTTTGAGGAGGTCCAGCAGCTGCGAGCCCTGAATAGTTGCTGGGGTCACCCAAAAGTAGAACTTCCAGCACCCCTCTTTGGGGAAGCAAAGCTCCATTCCAGAAAGGAGACCAGCATCTCCGTTTGTGCAGGGCGTGAGCATCGACAAACACCTACCACACGCCCTCTCTTCCCGCCTCCGTGTCCCCCTCTGATCGCTGGGTTCTCTGGTTTGCCGTCTGAAAAGCTATGGAGAAGCATCAACTTCCCAGCATCTCTCCCTGTGTTCTCCCAACATCAAGAGCTAAACCGCTGGCCTGCCCTCGCACGAAGCAGATGCATCTACCTCTTGCGAGCACTGGCCTGTGTTTCAGACACCACCACTCTTAGACTCACAGAGGTGGACAGAGGAAGGCATCTGAACATCGGGAAAGCAGTACGTGTATCTGGGTAGCCAGCCGCTAATGAGGACTCGATTTCTTAATTTCCCAGAGAAAGACATTAGCAGCGTCTGCAGCCGACTAGATAGCATGCGTGATGACTATAATTCACCCATTAGCATTTATTGGAGAACAGTTTTAATGTCTGAAGAAAATGCAGGCAGCAAGCCGGCCGGCCCAGATGCACTCAGAATGCCAAGACGCTTCACGGCAGCCCGGGAGCGCTGTGGGTAAAACTGCAGCCTGGCCGTCTGCAGAATTCTAATCCAACGGTAAAGCAAATTGTTTGGCTTTGTATCCACTAAAGTAAACTCAGATGGATGGGATTTTAATTAACTGACATTTCAAAAATAAAATAAACATTTCACCCCATCCACCCTCCAGGCAACGGTTTATCTTACAGAGGCACGCTTTTTGGCTGCCGGAATATTTTCTGCAAAATAATTTGGCTCCCAGGGAATGTCATGGGAAGGGCTTTGCGGGGGGTTGGGGGGGGCAGGTGTCTCCTTTCAACAAAGAAACCAGCAGAGCTCAGGACTGTCTTCAAAACCCTGAGACTCAGGTTTGAGGAAGAACAAGTAAGGAGACAGGGGCTTTCGCATCGGAGAACATGGACGGACTAGCCATTGGGAAAGAAAGACTCCTTACTAACGCGTAATCAGGTCCTGCGTGAGTCAGAGCAACACTCTTTCCACGCAGTGAATTCTGGGACTGAAAAGCAAGGGAATTCTCCGACAATCCCTCCCCCTGTCAAGATAAACAAACAAAATAGACTTCGTCAAAATGAAAGGAACTCTCCCTCCTCCGAAGGCTGTTACGAAAAACAGAAACAAGGGCTGGACTGAGGAAGTATCTGCTGTGAAAAAGGCATGTCCGGCGAAGGACTTTCGTCTCGAACCGACGGGCAAAAACCCCTGCAGAACTTAGCAGGAAGAGAAACGGCCTGTGTCTAAAATGGACAAAGCGTCTGAGCAGACAGTGCGACCGAGAGGTTGTACGGTGACAAGTGACATAAGAAGCTGAGCGACCTCCCAGTCCCTCGGGGGAGAAGCACCACTATCCACACCCTAGAGTGGCTGACACGGAAAACACTGGTCACAGCAAGTGCCGGCGAGGAGAAGGGAACTCTCCTACACTTCCGCTGGACGTTTAAGACGGTACAGCCACTTTGGATAACAGATTGGCGGTTCCTTAAAAAGCTGAATATACACCTCCCATGTGACCCAGGCATGCCACTCCTAGGTGTTTACCCAAGAGAAGCGGAAGTGGATGTCTATACAAAGTTTCATTTGTTCTAGCCGAAAAAGTGGAAACCACCCAAATGTCCATCAATAGAAAAATGAATAGACACGCTGTGTCTCCACACCATGAAACGTGCTGTTCACCAACAAGGAACAAACCACTGAAATGCAAGACGATATGGATGGATCATGAAATAATTATTCTGTGTGAAAGGAGAGACACAGCTCTCCTCCCCAAAGAGTGTACACGGTATGATTCCATTCATACGAAATTCTAGAAAGTATAAATTAATGTACAGTTGCAGAAGGAAGATGAGCGATTGCCTGGGGATGGGAGGGGCAAGGAGAGAGAAAAAAAGGGCATGAGTACACAGACATGTGTAAAGCGATCTAACTGTACTGCCGATGTGCACTGTTGAAGAATCATTCCTTATACTTTTAAAAGCGATTAAAAGGAGACAGTGAGCTGAATCCAGAGCGGGGAGCTGTGAGCAGTCAGCCAGTGCAAATCCCAGCACGGCGATCTGGAGGCTGACCTCGAGCTCCTAACGAGGCAAGGGAGCTGACCCTGAGGCCCCTCCCCTCTCCACTGAGCCAGGACCCTGCAAGGGAGCGCAGGCCAACCTGCGTGAGCAGCAAACCTCGCTCCTGGGCGTGGCGAGTGCCAATCCCTCCGCAGAAAAGTATCCCCAGGGTAGATCCCCAAGCGCCCCACAGACTGAGCTCACGATAAAAAAGTGGCCACGCGTCCACAGGAACGAGTCACGACGAGCGAACATCTATCTGCGGGAACGATAAACAACGGGCTCAGATGGTCAAGGGCGGCAGGCAGGGTGTGCTGGTCAAGGTTTAACACCTGAGTCTGCGGCTGATTTCGAGAACCGACAGGGCGTCCCCGAACGCAGACCCGGGAAGAGGAAGGCACGAGCGTGCCATTCTGTTACATTTCACCACGCAGGTGGGGCAGATGTAAGTAAGGCAGGGAATAATAAAGTGTAGTAAAAGAAATCAGGAGGGATGAACCTTGCGTTGAATATATAGTTTAATCGTCAAATTGTATGGTTTAATAATGGCCATGCTTAACAACCGGCTTGTGAAACTTCCAGGAACTGAGCATCAGCGTTTATGAGCCATGAAGGTGCGGGTCGAGCGCCCCTCTGATTCGGGCACAGGATGGAAAGGCACTTTTATGTGAAAGTTCCCAATTTTTAAACAATCGGGCCAAAAATTAAAACAGCAACAATAACAGCGCACATACACTTTGGTAAGTCAGGGCCAGCTGGTGGCCTGCCAGTTTGCCACCTCTGACCTCATCCGTCTTTCTTATTTGATTGGGGAAACTGAGGCCCAGAGAGGGTCAGCGAGCCGCCCTGGGTCACACAGTAAATTGATCGTTAAGACCGAGAACCAGAACTGAGTCTGACTCCAGGCCCGGTCCGGGCTCCGGCCACTCACCGGGCCACCTTAGTCGGGGGTGCGTAGCCTGGGGTCTCAGCTTGTCGTCCCCACCTCGCAAAGCAGTGAGATCAGTGGAAAAGCTTCCACGACAAGAGCTCCCACCGGCTTCCTTTTCCCCCACCTCGGGGGAGGAGAGTCTAGTTCTCTGCTTGCCATTCCTTTCCTCCTTCAAGGGTAGGACACTCAGGACCCCGGGGGCCCAAAACAAGCCCCTCCCGGGAAGATGCGGGGACTTACTTGGACTGAAGGGGTCGGTCACTGGGACACACCCAACGGCTGGAGCCCCTGCTGAACACGGCGTCGGTCATGGCGGGGGTCCCGTTTCCTGGAAGACAGTAAGCCAGAGAGGACCTCACCAGCTACTCGCCACCTCTTCCTTCTCCGGGCCCCACGCTGTGCTGAGCACTGCGGGGTGGGGGGCGGGGGGCGCAGAGAAGACAGGGGCTGTGCGCAGCCTGTCCGCCTTCCAGATGGGGGACCTCAGGCCCCAGGAGGGAGAGTTCCGCTGGAGGTCACAGCTCCCTACTGGTGGGAATGGACCAGAGCTGAAGCTCCCTCCCTTCAAGCCATACTGTTCTCTTAAAAAAAAAAATACTGATTAGAAAGAGAGAAAGAAAGACAGAAACGTTGATTTGTTGTTCCACTTACTTATACACTCATCGGTTGGTTCTTGTATGTGCCCTGACTGGGAAACGAACCCGCAACCCTGGTGTACGGGGCTGATGCTCCAGCCAACGGAACTACCTGGCTGGGGCCCCGAGTCCTCCTCATGCACGGACTCCAGGCCATGCGCCCAGCAGCGGTAGGGTCAGAGATCCCAGGGGTCCCGATTTCCCCAAAGGTCTGGCTACAGCACAGCCTGGTTTCCGGGGAAACGGAATAGGCGGGAGGTCGGGAGGGGGACAGGGAGATCACTCTGTCCCGCGGCCTGTGGGACGATTACGTCTTCGGGTGCGTGAAGCCGGAGGCGGGTGGGGTTCCCGGTTGGACACGTGGGAGAGAAACCCCTGACAGAGAAGCCATTCCATCGGCTCCCGTGTGATTAACATCATCTTCCCAGACTAATCTAGTGATTTCATTCTTTCCACTTCAAAGCCAGGAAGGAGAGATGACTCCTGCTGGGGAAGAAATTTGCTGAAAAGAACCTTCACGTCATCTCGTCATCGCTGTGCCAAGAGCTGAGTGAGGCTGGCCTGGGCGCCCGGGACCGTGCTGGATGCCCAGAGCCCCAGGCCCAAGTGCTGAGCTTCCCCGGCTGGCCCCGGGCTGGACCGGGGAACCTCCCCATGTGGGGAACACCCATCTGAAAGCCCCGCCTCCTGCTCTGCTGCAGAGATGAAGCAGGGTCCCTGGAGGACCCTGGGAGGCAGGAGGGCTGGGACAAGGGATGCAGACCCCTCCCAGGAACTCTGATCTCCAAATTCTGTTGCCCTCCAGGCCGAACCTGACCCTGCCCGCCCTTTCCTGCTTTCAGCCACGCACACCAAGAACCCACTTCCTATTAAAATTCTGCCTGCCGAGTCCGCACTCCCTGCTGACCACCCCACAGAAACCACCCAGCTCCGGCTCCAGGCCAGAGGCCGCCCTGGGCAGCACCCGTTACTTGAGCTTTGCCACCAAGGGCTCTCAGAGCTCTGAAGAGCCCAGCAGTGAACTTGACCCCGTCGACCAGGCCTGGGCCAGGAGATGGGACGGCCTGAGCAGTGGGGGCATTTGAACAACCGGAAGGCAGTCCCAGGGAAAGGGGGTCTGGCTCCCAGGCGGATCCCGGCAGGGGGTGGGGCGGTGCGCAGCGGGAGGGGAGGGGGCCGCGCAGACACTGCTGCTGCCCTTCACAGGTGTCGGGTCCAACCCCGGCCTCTAGGAAAGGTAGCACCTGAGGGCTCGCAGCAGCACCATTGTCCAGGGACTGGCCCTCAGCCGACGAGAACTGCGGCCTTGGAGGCCAGAGATACCGAGGAGGCCACACCCAGGGCAGGAGCTACCCAAACACAACTCCTGACGAGGGGAGAGTGTGAAAGTGAAGCCCCCCTGTCTCGAGGCAGGATGGCTCTGGGGCGCCAGCAGGTCCCAGAGTCACTCACCCGTGGGGTCAGGCTGAGGCCAGGCTCCGGGGAAGCCACGTCCAAGCCCAGTGTCTCCACTGTCCTGTGTCGAGGCCATCGCTGGCACGAGAAGCCCATCTCGGGTCCTGCGTCTAGGGAGCTGGACCGCATGTGCGAGCAGAAAGGGGGTCCTGACCCTCGGGCTGGTCACACCACCCCGGGCAGGCCACATAACCACATCTGCCGATCTGACGTAGCGTGAGCCTAAGGCATTGTCCCCCTGCCTGTGGGCCACTGTCCATGACGTCCAGCCAAGGTCTCAGGTTTGAGAGGGGGTTCATGGAGATGGAGAGAGTGCAGGGGCAAGCCTCGGACCTTTTCAGACCATCCCCCCCACTTTCCCACTTTGTCCCACTCAGAAACAGAGACCCACCCACTCAGGCCCCTGCCTGGAGACACTGAGAGACCGCCCTCTCCAGCTCAGTCAGGGCCAAGGCCATGGCCTAAGTCGGGTGTTGCGGCTGCAACTTCAGAAAGCACAAAGTAACTGCCTCTCCGGACGCCAGAGGCCCCAGCTCTTTTTCCCCGGGCACGGGTTTCCCCACGGCCCTGGTGGGAGCCCCAGGGAACAGTCTCCTTGCAGTAACAAAAGTGGCAACGGCAAAAAGTGATGGTTCAAATGCCAAGGGCTTGGTCCATGCGAAGTGCCTTTCGAGTTTTATTCCATTCAACCCTAGCAAAAGCCTTACGAGACAGGTGTTCTTTTCATCCCATTTTACAGATGAGTAACTGAGTCGCAGAGAGTCTAAGTGGGCTTCCAAAGTCCTGCTTGAAGTCTGTCAACGAGGCCACTGAAACACCTCAATGAGCCCCAGTGAGCTGGGTGACGGCAGGTCCGTGTGGTGGAGCACTATGCAGCCATGAAGAATAACGGGGCTCTTCATGACGAGTGTGGACTGAGCACCGAGACACGTTGTCTAGAGCAAAGATCACGCTGTACTACGATGTTCCAGAACAACGCTGTTTGCAGAGAGAAAGTTGGAGAGGTGCGTGTGGCTTTTGGCTGTGCGTGAATAAACTCTCTCTGCAAAGGACGCGCAAGACACCGATCACATTGCTCACTTCCGGGGAGAGACACTGGGTAGCTGGGGCTGAGACAGGGAGCGGAATGTTCTCGATGAACCCTTCTGTATTTGCAACCATGTGGCTACGTTAGCTCTCCAAAAACAAACGCTTATTTGTGAAAAAATAATAAAATGCTTCAGGCTGCCTATTGCACGTAAGATTTAAGACCCTCCCTCCCTGTGACCCCAAAGAGCTGTCCTGGCCCCCGTGGCCTGCCCCTCCCCCTGGGTCTCTGACCACACTCCAGTCTCCCCGGCCTTTCCCACCACCAGGCCTGGGCCTCTGCTGCTCTCGCCGCCTTGAGGGCATCCTCCTTCCACTGTCACTTGCACGGTGCCTGCACATGCTCTGCTAGTCTCTGACCAAAGGCCACCCCTTCCAAGAAGCCTGCCCTGATTACACTCTCCATGGCACCACCTCAAACTTCATTACTTGCTCTCACTGCACTCTGTTTCTTTCATAATATTTATCGTGATTTATTATTATTATTATTATTATTATTATTATTGCCGTTTGTCTCTCCATCGTTTTTTTAAGACCCATGAGAGCCGGAACCGGGTCTGTATCTGTTCAGCAGTGGCACCTCCTGCGCCCGCAGGGCCACTTCCCGGCCTGTGCCCCGCACAGTTGCACCGTGCCCGTGCCATGCACAGAAGGACCCCGTGCTCAGACAGGCCCCGCCCTTGGCGTAAGGCTCTGCTGTCGTCGTCTTGAAGCTTGTCACAACTTTTGCACAAGGGGCCTTGCATTTGCCCTTTGCAGCCAGTCCTGAGTGTGACGTGTAGTGCACGCTCCAGTGAGTCGCAGAGCTCACAGGGCGCCGTGGGCACGCGATCCACCTTCATGCGAGCGGCGGGGCCAGTCCTCGCTCCACTCTGCCCCCCTCCATGGCTCGGCGCTCACCATGATGCCCCTCCCTTGCGTCTTAGACTGCCCCGGGGACCCGTCCCCCACCCAGAAAAGCCGGACTCAGAACCTCTCTCCTTCCACCCCTTTCCTGTTTCGTCCTGCCTACTTCTCCTTCGGCTGCTTTAGTGCTATTTGCTAAGGACCGGTGCTGTGCCTCCACGCACCAGAATCTCAGCAGATCTTAGCGGAACTGAAAAACAGCTCTTAAAACACACTTAGCTTCAGAGTCACAGCACGCACCTAAGCGTGACTCAGTGGGGGCCGGCTGGCCCCGGTTTCAGGAGGCACTTCAGGGCACTGCAGGGGACCTGTGTGAGCTCAGCTCCTTCTTGGAGTTCAATGCCACAGTCCCCCTCCCCCGCCCCCCCCCCCACAAGCCCCACAGTCTTGGAATGAAACCAGATGCTTCACAGCAGAACACGCAGCCACCAGCCTGGACGGTGCCTGGGCAGTTCCATCTCTCCGTCTCTCTCCCTGCCCCTCCCCCGCCTCCCCCTCCTCCCAAGGCCATGGCCACTCGGTCAGGAATCTGGAAAAACTCAGACCCTCCGGTGGGGTGGGGAGTGCGACTTACACAAGGAGCCTCAAATAGGGGTGCAGTGGGGGTCCACGGGCAGGATCCAGGCTGAAAATAGGTTCTGCTTAGCCCATGCGGTGTTATTTAAAAGTAAAATTAAACCGATGCTTTAAAGCACAGAATTGCGCTAAGAGTATTTACAGAAAACCCTACTGCAATGTGCCAGGCACTGCTCTTGGCACCGGGGACACGGCATTAAAACAAACACAAAACGGCCAAACCTCTGCTGTCCCGTTGTGTACCTTCTGCTGGGGAAGACACGACAACAAACAAGCCACATGTAAAACACAGCAGCTGAGGGTGATCGTTGTAACGGTACATGAAACAGGGGAGAGGGACTGGACACTGAGAGAGGAGGTCGGCTTTAAACAGAGGTCCGCGGGGGCCTCTCTGAGAGGTGATACTTGAGCAAAGAGCTAAAGGGGGTAACGGACTGAGCCACGTGCAAAGGCCCTGGGGTGGGCATGCACTTTGTAAGTTGGAGGAATGGCGAGGAGGGGCCAGGGGCCGGAGCGGAGGGAGCAAGGGGCAGATGGGTGGGGGCTGAGATCCCAGCATGATCCTGAGGACCCTGTGGGCTCCGCCCTGATGCGGGAGCCCGGGAGGAGCTGTTCCGAGAGCCCGCTGGGGCGACAGGCCCTGGCTCCTTCCCCGCTGAGCTGGTTGGGGCTCGGGACGGACGGAGACAGTCCTAAGCAATGCTCAAGAGGAAGGCCCCTCTGTGCTCCTGGCCTTGAAACCGAGCAAGCTCATGGTCACCTCCTGTGGTTCTCTCATCACCGTGTAGCGACAACAGCTGGCTCGTGCCGTGAGCCGTCAAACAATCCCACAGGACAGTCCCCATTCTACAGGTTCGTAAGGCAAGCACGGAGTCCATCTCCCACGCCTGCGTGTCGTGGACAGTAGCAGTGACCACATGGTGGGGACCGTGGTTGTCACAGGTGCTGCGGCTGCCCCAGCGTAAGCCAGCCCGTCCCAGCCAAAGCACAAGCCGTCCACTGATGTGAACAGGCCCAGCCAAGGTCATGCAAGTCCGGCCTAGACCAGAGGACCACCCTGCGGACTTGACCCAATCACTGACCCAAACCACCGTGAGGCAAACGTGGGTCGTTGCTCTAGGCCACTACCCCGTGGGGGGCTTTGTTCTGCAGCCAAAGCTGCCTGAGAGAGCGGCCCGCTGTTAGGACAATTGCTGGCCTCAGACCCAGAGTCCTGGGACCCAACCCCGGCCCCCCCCACCCCGTTCACTGTCTGTGTGCCTCTGGGAAGTCGCTTAGTCATTCGGGGCCTCAGTGTTTGCACCTGTGAAATAGGGACAAAGAAATCCCTGTCTCTGCCACGCCTGCCTTGCAGGATTGTTCCTGGTGTGCAGGAACATTCTGGTCTAAAATGCTTCTCAGGTCCGAGGCAAGGAGGTGAGTGTGGACGGCATGTGAGGGTGGGGCTGAGAGGAAAACAAACCCCAGGTGGGTGTCTGAGTGAGGCTCCACGGTGGATGTGTGCGGTTGAGCTCGCTGGTTCTCGCCTGTCCAACACTATCTGCCCTTCTGGAGGGTACCGGCGCCATAGTTTTCCTTTGAGAAGTCATCACTCTCTCTCTTTCAGTATCTATCTGTGTGGTTCAGGTGGGGCTCACCCACACCTGGTTCCTAGAGGTGGGCCAGGGACCCCTGCCTGGCCAGGGAGTGCAGTACATCCTACGGGCTACAGTGATTGGTTCAGGGGTAGTCACATGACCCAATCTGGATCTAGGAAGACCTGCCCTAAAACTTCCATTGGAGCTACATGGAAGCACTCTCTTTCCCGTGGAGTTGCCAAGCTCAAAGCCCAGAAGCCTGGAGCCGATGACTTTTGCTACCACACGAGACAGGCCCGCCAAAGGATGAAAGCGGAGCTGAGAGACGGAGGGAGACTGATTCCTGATGCCAGTGATGATGGCGCTGGAATGCTGGATCCAGCCTTACCTGAGGCTGTGAATCTGTTATAGCCTTTTTAGATACCACATGCCAAACTGTTCCTTTTTTTCGCCCCCTCAAGTCAAATTTGAACTGAATTTCTGCGTTGCAACCCTCCTGATCTCTGTGCGTCTTCACAAACCAGCCACCTTGGAGCAGACGGGCATCGTGCTGGCAGCCAGAATGAGCTGTGATCTGGGAAGAGTACACCAGCCCTCAGCTGCTCCCTGTAATCTCCCTGCCCCCCACTCGCAGGCATCGTCATGCAGGCTGAGGCCTTGCAGGAGGACAGGAGACATTTGTAAAGCATCCACCCCGAGGCCTGCTGAGACCCCGCGCTGACAATTAAAATTCAGCGGCGACGAACAGCACTAATTAAAAGCAAAAGTAAGTACTTAATAAGACAAATGAGGTGGCAGTGTTTAAAGTCAGGAGGAGAGAGAGCTGGCATAAATTAAAAACAAAGACTAATGTATTTGCCTCCTCTAAAGAAGTTCTGTGTGTGTGTGTGTAGAGAAGGTTTAGATTTGCTAATGTACAAAATGCCATGGGAACAGAGAGATTATGGGATTGGTTCTGCCTGGGGTGGGGGCCAGGAGAGTCCTCCCAGGGGAGGGAAATTTGGGCTGGCTCTTGAAGGACGAGCTGGAGTGGGCCAGACGTGAAGGATGGAGGAAAGGAAGAGGGAACTGAGTGTGCAAAGGCTCAGAGGCTTCAGTGGGCGTGGAGTGTTTAGGGAACGGAGACATCCGTGAGGGCGGAGCCCAGGGTGATGGGGGGGGGAGTGGGGAGGGCAGGACTCAAGAGACAGCGTGGTGCCAGTGACGAGCCCCTGTCACTGCGGGTCAACAAGGATAGTGCAGGGCCTTTCCGGGCCTTTCCACCCAGACAATCCCTCCTTTTTCCATTTAAAGACCCAGAAGCTGAGGACGCGTGCTTTTAGCAGTCAGTTCAGCAAGGTGACTTCGGGTATGGGTTTGGGGGCATTCTGCCATTTATGAGTCTGACGAGTGTAGTTACCTGCCTGAACCTCTGTTTCCTCCTCTGTAGAGAGTGGGGACAATAATAGGGCCCCCCTCGGAATCATCGCGAGGGTTGAGTGAGCTGGTGTATGTGAACTCCTCGATCTGGCGCCTGGCTCAAAGTACCCCTTGTCGAGTGGAAGCTGTCACTGACTTATGTTATCACTGGTCATTCTCTCGGGGGTGTCTTCCTAAGGAGCTGGGAGCCCAGCTTCGGCACCAGAAGGAAACGTCTCAGGCTTTCTGCCGCCAGAGCAAGCCCGTAAAGCGTGATGACGATGAACGGTGGAAATCACAAGTCACAGCCACACGTGCTAGGTTACTATGACCCTAACAGCAGACCTGTGCTGAAGCAAGGGCCGTTTGCTGGGTGCGATGGTTGTCGTCAGTGCCAGAGACGAAGCATTTCTGGCTTTCCACCGCGTGATAAGAGTGCCTTTCTCTCTCCCTGGGAGGCTGGGCGTGGCTACGTGACCTGTTTTGGGCAAATGAAAAGTCCCCAGGTTGAAACTCTGAAGCCGGTCCACTTGTCTTCTGCTGTCTTGACCATTGCGGACGTGTGAGGATGGAGCCCCCCCAGTCTGGGCCCTCCATGAGGGCCAGGGCAGCGCAGTCACCCCTGCCGACCTACCACATCAAGGCAGCCCGAGCGAGAAACCAACCTGTTGTTTCAGCCACTGAAACACTGGGGACTGTTTGTTACTGAAGCACAGCCTACCCCATCCTGCCTGTGCTTGTCATGGCCCAGGGACTGCAGTACTAAGTGTTTCAGATGCAACCTCTCAGTTGATCTTCAGATCAGTCCTGGAAGATAAGATCCTTTCTTAGCCAGTTTTACACAGATCAGGAAACTGAAGCCCAGAGAGGTAAGGTCATTTGCCCAAGGTCACACAGCACGTGCATTTGAAAACAGTCCACAGAGGGAATCTCATGGCACACACACACTGAAGGCAGGGCAGAGCATCCAGAGTTGATTTTCCTGGGGAGAATGTCCCCTGCTAGACAGGGGTACCCCAAATGTTTCCCTCCTCCCCTGGGTTACGAATCCCTCTGAGCCCCGAGTCTCTAAACCCAAATGCCGAACTGTGGACTGCAGAGGCAGACACTGTGCACAGAGTGGCCTTCGGGGCTCCCTGCACAGCCCAGCCAATCACCCGATTGCTCAAGAGAGTGGGGACTCGCCTTCGTTGTGCTGTTAACCCAGCTCATCTCGGCTCCAGCGAGGCTGTGGCCAGTGAGGAAAAGAGGAAGCGCTCAGGACGACTTCTGCATCCGGGCGTGCACGCACAGACTCATGGCCCCCTGCAGGGAAGTGTGATTAGGCGGGTCTGCGTATTAAAGCAAAGTGGTGCAGCTTAATGGCCCCCGGCTGCCACTGAGGCTCTGGCTGCAACGAAGCTCATTCTGATAGAAACTCGGCTGGAACTAACTTACCCACAGCCTTAAATCCCACCGTGCCAGGGACACCACGAGTGCCATCCTGGTCCTTCCCGTGCCTCAGGGACAAAACACAGATGGTCCCCAACTTACAGTGGTTCGTTCGACTTATGATTTTTCAACTTTATGATGGTTCCAAAGCCATAGGCATAATAAATTCCATGAGCTCAACACGTCATCGTAAGAGAGGCTTTGCGAAGACGGTGTTGCCCAGCTGGAGGCTAAGGTGTGTCCTGAGCACAGGTAAGGCGGGCCGGGCTGGGCTATGATGTCCGGTAGGTCAGGTGAATCGAATGCATTTTCAATTCACAATATTTGCAACTTCTGCTGTGTTTATTGGGATGTGAGCTCACGGTTCAGCCCAGGAGCACCCAAACACAGCGCAGGGAGTGGCCTTTATCCGCTTACAAAGCGACAGCGGGTGGGGTGGCTCAGTGGGTTGGAGGGTTGTCCCGTACGCCAGCAGGCTGCAGGTTCAATCCTCAGTCAGGGCCCATACCCAATCCTGGTTGTGGTTTCAATCCCCAGGTGGGGTGCGTATGGGAAGGAACCAATCAGTGTGGCTCTCTCTCACATCAACATTTCTCTCTTTCTCTCCCCCCTTCCTCTCTCTCTCAAATCAGAAAATACATCCTCAGGGGAGGATTTTTAAAAAATGACAGCAGACCCCCATCCTCTCGCCTCAGGAGCACTTTCTCAAATCGGAGACGGGAGCCACAACACTCCCATTTCACAGATGAGGAGACGGAGGCCCTGGGGTTTCTCCAGGTCACGCTGGGAGCAGGTGGAATATTCCAGGACTCAGACTGGAGTCTTGTTATGAATGAACCTTCTGACCACCCTGCACTATTGATTATATTGATAATGTTGTTTGCGCAGTGCAAACAATACAATATTTGGTTGAACATATTAAGGTCCCATTTTGATACATTTGGAATCCCGGCAGTGTGACTCCGGAGCCCATGTTCCTGACCAGCTCACAGTCCTGCCCTGAGCGTCTGCACTTAGCAAAGGAGGGCAGCACAGAAATGAACAGCCTTCAGATGGGCAATCTGCATATGCGACCTCATTTCATCTTCAACCCCATCCTAGGAAGCAGGCTCTGAAGTTATTTCCACTCTTGAGACTCAGAGGTTGCATTAAGTCACCCAAAATCACCAGCCAGGAATGGTAGAGTCAGCCAGCTCATAAACCCAGGTGTGTCTCCTTTTAATGCCAACACTTTGAATCACTACTTTGGACAGTCACTCTTACAACAGAGAGGCCTGGCCAGATCTGGCTCCAACAGGTGACAGGTAAAGTAAGGCAGGATCTGGCTTAAGGTAAAGAACAGGTTTTTAACCGTCAGAGGTATCAAAAGGAGGATATGCTACTTTCATAGGTAGTGAGTTCTCAGTCACAGGAGGTAATCAAGCACAAACAGCAAAACTACTTGCTGAGGGTATTGTAAAGAGGGCAGTGTGACTCAGAAAACTGAATCAGCCTCTTTCTGCGTTTGGGGGGAAATGGCTGAAGCTCACAGACTTTCCCCTCTCTACACTGATGTGGCCTGACTCTTATCAAGCCGTCAGAGCCAGTCTCTGGTTACAAGAAAAGGGTCCTTGGGCCTTAGATGCTCCCTTCCCTGGGAAAATGCATAGTTTCACTTCATCCTCGTGAAGAAGCCGCAGCAAGAGCCTCAGGAAGGGCCCTACTTGTCTTCCCGCCCTACCACAACAAACACGCCCCCACCCGACCCCACCCCCGCCACACATGCCACCCTCCCTGCACCCACGGTACCGACTTCATGACAGACCCTTCCCTCAAAGGCCCAGGCTTTGGAGTCACCTGCACCTGGGCTCCACCCCCAGCTAACCTTAACCTAGGTGAGTGCGGGCAAATTACTGAACCCCAGAGTCTCCGTTTCCTTGTCTGGGACATGGGCTGTACCAGCCTCTACTTCACAGAGTTGTGAGACAGGCTGGCGGGGAAAACTGGGAGGAAAGGGTATGGAGACCAGGGCTGGCACCGGGCGAGCCCTCCCAAGGGAGCTCCTCCCAGGAGCTCCGCAAGCCCCACCCCCAAATAACATGGGTTACAGGGTCCCTGGGCCCGCAAGGGCACTTCCTGCCTCACATCGTCTGGCCATGGCCACTTCCCTGGGCTGTGGGTTCTAAGAAATCCGAAACCACATCAGAAAAAAAAAAAAAACACCACCCAGAAAGCTTCTTTTAGTCCCCATGAATAATAGATCTTACAGACTTGCCTCCATCCATCCCACGTTCCTGTCCAGGCCCTCCTGGCGCCAGGTCGGGAGAGGAACGGAAATATGAATCTCAGTCAGTGTTGGCCGGAGAGCGGGACTGAGCCACAGAGCTCCTGTCTGTCTCCCCGGGTCCTCCCTCCCCTCCGCGCCCCCCGGCCACCGGAAACAGTCCTGAGGACATCAAGTGTGGGCGGAGCACACTCTTCGATCTACAAAGCCCTCGGTCTTCACAATCACCCATGCAGGGGGGCGTCAGGACACTCATCACTGGCAGCCGAGGAGGGCCGAGGTTCTGAAGGGACACGCGGCCAGGGTTCAAACCCCAGCTCTGCCACTTTCCAGCTTGATGATGGCAGGACAGTTACTAACCCTCTCTGTGCCTCAGTTTCTTCCTCTCTAAAACAGGGGTTTAAAAAATTGTAATAGCACCTACTTCCTAGAGAGGCTAAAGGATTAAATGAGTTAATACTACGGGCACGTGGTTAGTTGCAAATAAAGAGGAAAAAGTAATCTTTGTCACATCTCCAGGATATAAAGGCCGATAGTAACACTGCCATTTACGTACATCGGTTCATATAACTCTTGCAAAGAAACACCACTGAGTCCATTTTACAGACAGAAAAATTGAGGCTCATAAAGGTTCATTGGCTTTCCCCGAGACTGAACCAGAGCCAGGAAGTAGTCAAGCAGAGCTGTTTGACCCCCTCCCCACTCACCCTCACCATCTCCTTCCAACTCCACCCTTCTCCACCGAAGCCCTAACAAAGAGAGAGCATTCATCCTGTCTGGGCTCACTGCTCACTGGCCTGGGGACCCACGTGTGTGCTCACTGCTCAGTGGTTCACACGCGCCGGTACTTAGCGCAGTGTTAAGTGCAGCTCCATCCTCCACTCCCACTAGCCGGCTGAGACGGGGAGGGGGCAGGTATTGGCCAAAGCCACCAAACGGCAGAGCCAGCACTCACACCCCAGGCCTCAGAGGCCACGTGTGCATGCACCACACATGTAACAGAGGCACACGTACATGCAGGGACATATGATGTGCGTGTCCAATACCTGCACGCTACGTCAGGTAGGTCAGCACGCATCCCGCACGTAAGGCCTAAGGACAGACAGCACAGCAACACTACATCTGCAGTGAGTCTAGTTTCTCCTCTTCTCAGAGCTACTCACTCCAGTTGCTGAGGCATTTATGTTGCATTAGGGGACGACGTGGACACACGCACGTTCTCAACGCACAACTTCCCAGGGCTCACTTTTTCACTAGTCAGGAGCTTGCGTGAGTCGTTAAAAGCGTATGAAGGCGGCAGCGGCAGCGGGAAACGTGGGCCGTGATTCTCTCTGTGTGGGGCGGCAGCGTGGCAGACCGCTACACTGATGGCCCTCGAGGAGCACGCCTTCCACATTACGGAGTCCCTTCCCCCCAACTTTGGGCCTGGGCTTAGCATGCGGCTTTGTGTGGCCGGTGGGAAGTCACAGCCCTGATGAGTACTTGCCCACTGGGGCTTGTCCCCTGGAGAGAAGCCCTGCTATTACGTTAGAAATGTACACACCCAGTCTCTTGGCGCGGAGAAAACTAAGGCTTCCCAGCCAACAGCTCAGCTGCCACGGGACCTATGGGTGGGACTATCTTGTGCCACCCAGCTTTTTGGTCTCCAGACCCGTGGCTGTGCCAGTCAACTGATTCCAGGCCAAACCATAGAAATGCGAGCAAGTAAGCGGCTGTGTGTTAAGCCGCTAACTTCGGGGGAGACTGTTATGCAGCAACAGCTAACTGATAACGTCAGTGTGCCGTACGTATGGTCTGCTTGCTCCCCCATCTCTACTTCCCGCCCTTCCCCCCCCCAAGCTGTCTTCCCCAGAAGGCTGGCTGGTATGTATCACTCTAGTCAGCGCCCTTGCCCTCCGGTTTCCATTTGGATTTAGCCCACAGAGAGGCCCAGGAGAGAACTGGGGGTGGGGGAGAGGTCCAGGCGCCCTCTCGGCCGTGCTGCCATGGGCTGGCTGCATGCGCTCACAGGGGCACGCCTCCGGTCAGGTGGCCCTCTCCTACAACGACACCCCCAGCTCCCCCCTCTTCGGGACTAGGGCTGGTAACAGCTCCCCACTATCGCTAGCCCCGGGGTGCTTCACAACACCGTGTCTGGGTTTCCTTATCCTACCCACGCTTTTTGTCTCTCCTAAAAACTCTCCTCCAATTACACAATTGGAGTTGTCATCTGTTTCCTGCTGGGACCCCTGCTGGCACAGGCAGTGGCAACTATGCGTATTTTCCACGGGGAGAGGAACAGCAACAACATATGCGAAGCCCTCACTCAGGAGAGAGGTCGCGCGGATAGCGGAGCTGCGGCCTGGCTGCGGTTCAGCACCACGGACAGCGCCGCGCGTACTCTCCACCTGGTTGCAGTGGTACAAAGGCGCGCGAGAGGGGAACTGGGTGGACAGAGAGACCCGTCATCGCTGAGCGTCCTACAAGTTGGAATGTATGAATGATCAGACTCTCTTCACGCAGCAGAAGCTACTGGCATGGTGTGGAATGGTGTCGAGGAGCCTTTTTTCATCCCCTGAAATGTTCTTGCTCCTACATTTAACCCCTCAAATCCCAGATCAAGTCTCCCTTGACCCATAATGTCCCCTCCAGCCACCTTTCTTCTCTGAACTTGTAACGTGCTAGACAGAAACTCAGAGCTTAGCCTCCATTGTTCATAGACATCACCCTCCTGATGACCGCAGGTCCCTTGGGGGGACGGGAAGTGGGCATCTGTTCCTCCCTCTCCCGGTGCCAACACTCGAGTTCTCTTTTAGGGGACCCTCCTTTCTCTGTCTCAGCCCAAGGTGTCCTCCTGGGGCTGACCTCAGCTCCCCTCTCTGGGAAGAGGGGGTGGCAGGACCCTGGCCTGGCCAGTCCGTCCATTCCCCTCTTCTGACTGCACCTGATTGATTCAACGTTGAACAAGTTGCCCAGTGCAAACCAATTAGACTCAATTCTGGGACTTTTGTTGGGATCTTAGGAGACAAGGTATCTCTATTTTTTTTTCCCTACTAGGTTGAAGCTGGGCTAAGACAAACTTGGACTTGTTGGGTTCTACCAGGAGGAGAGAGGCTGCCTGCGTGTGAGACCAACCCAAAGGACAGCAGAGCTAAGCGATGATCGGAATCCATCCTGGCTGGTGTAGCTCAGTGGATTGAGCTCCGGCTGCAAACCAAAGTGTCGCAGGTTCGATTCCCAGTCAGGGCACATGCCTGGGTTGCAGGCCACGGCCCCCAGCAACCGCACATTGATGTTTCTCTCTCTCTTTCTTTCTCTCTCCCTCCCTCCCTTCCCTCTCTAAAAATAAATAAATAAAATCTTTTAAAAATATGTTAAAATAAAGAGATGATCAGAATCCATTCCTAATGCCACTTAGAGCCACTGCATATGGCCATGCTGATGCTGCGGGCCTGGAGACCCCCCCCCCGCCCCCAGGACCACCGCTTTATGTGAATCTAGAAAACACGGAACCCACGAGACCCGGCTTCCTGGCTCATGGCCTCCCTTCTGCCGGCAGCGTTCTCTCGTCCTGTGTCAGAGCAGACAACTCTGGGGCGTGTGTTCAGTGGGACCAGAAATCAGAGGAGGCCAGGGAAGGGCTGAGGGCTTCGGGAGCTTTTCCTTCTCTCGTGTCTCTCCTTCTAAAGACAACCCGCCGCTTAAGAGACTGTCCCTGAGAGTTTGCTGCTGCTTCTTCCCCAGGTGGCCCCAACCCTTCGCCTGCAATGCAGGTCTTCTTAAATATTGAACGCGCCTGCTGCTCCACCAGCTGCCGCGGCCAGGGCTGAGGTAATGGTGATATTGACAAAGGCTTAATGTGATTAATCAGGTTTAAAGGATCAGGCTGCCACCGCTGGTGTTATAAAGGACCTTCGCTTTCGTCCCCATCACCAGACTCTCTGGCGCTTGACACCTTCCTTATCCCAACTTCCTCCTTGTCCATCCCCCCACCCGCCCCCTTCTAGGGTTTGGGGGTTGTTTTCCTTGTGTGGCTTTTGCTGTTGCTCGAGCCCTTAGGTGAGTTAGAGCAGCCTGGGGAGTGGGTTAGGGTTCAGACAAGAGCGAGGAGCATTAGATGGACAGAGTTCACTGGCCGTCCTTATTGAGCACCAACTGTGTGCCAAGGCACCGTGGGATAGAGCGCCCTGGGCATCCGACGATCAATAAAACAGTCAGATGTTCCTGTTCTGGTGGAGCTGACATTCTAGTGGGGGGGGACGGACGACAAACAAAATAAATAACACAGATGCAGTGCCCCACGCTGCTAAGTGCTAGAGAGGAATATGAAATAAAGAAGGAGGGAGTCAGATTCTCGCGTGGGGGTGTCACATTTTACATGTGATCAGGATAAAGATCCTAGCGGAATAAAGGCCTAGCAGACGTGAGGCAGTGACAGGACCCCTTCCGGAGTGTGGAGCTCTGAGCTTTCATCATCATCACATTCCAAACGATAACCAATGTTCATTAGCAGTCCCCACGGGCTGTGCCCACTCCAAGCAAAGACTCTGACTGTATACTGACTTGCTAAATTCTCAAGGCAATGCAATGAGGTCACGGTTATCCCCATTTTCCAGAGGAGAAAACTGAGGTGTGGGGAGACTTAGCAATTTCCTCAAAGTCACACAGCGGCAGGGCTGAAATTTAAACCCAGGTAGATGGATAACTATCCCTGCCTCCTCTCTCCACTCTCATCCTCCATAGTTTCAGGGAGGGGCCCCACGTCATGGTTAACTGCTAGGGGTCCCTCCGTCCCCCTACTTTCCAGGGAGTCAGTGCCACATTCAACCCTATAGGTACCAGCAACCTCATCTCACTCTGGGCTCCCCCGACCTGGTGCTCCAGCCAGGCTGGCTTTCTTTGAGATCCGTGAACACCACCTCAGGGCCTTTGCACATGCTGTGCTTACTGCCATGAATGTTCTTTCCTCCTCCCTTTACTCAGTTAACTCCCATTCATCCTCCAGCTCTCCGGTCAAATGAGAGCAGAGAGCTGGTCTGGACAAAGATGCCCACACAGGGACAAGGTCAAAGAAGTGGCGGGGCCGCCTTGCAAACAACCTGGGGAGAACACAGAATGCAAAACCTAAAAGAAAAACCCAGTATGGAAGAAATGACATCCCAGCAAAAAAAAAAAAAAAAAAAAGACATCCCTTCCGGGTTTTGCAAGCCACATGTACCAGTGTACTCCATAAGTACGAGGACGAATTAAAATGCACTCAAATATAACAAACAGGATGAGAGACGAAGTCGGGGTGCAGAGCTAAGGCAGCAGAGCCACCACCCGAGAGACACCAGGAGACAGCTGGAGCGCCGTGCCAGCACCTGTGACCTCTCGCTCTCCTTAGACCGGGGTGCTCAGTGTGGTTCACAGCAGCAGCAGCAGCAACAGCCCCTGGGAACCAGGGAGCAGTGGCCATCCCGGGGCCCCAGCTCCAGGCCACTCCCTCAGGGAAGCCCTCCCAGATTCGGGCAGATGTCCTTGTGACATGCTCTCAGAGATCTGTGTTCCCCTCATTAGAACCCTCGGCCCAGGTTCTGTTCATACACCCCTACGTATTATTACTGATTCATGTCTGCCTCCCGGAGAGGAAGGACCAACTCTGAGCTGCTCACCGCAGGCCAGCGCGGGGCACAGTGCCTGGCAGATACTGTAGATGACCAGGTGGGAGGAAGACAAGGGTCCCCCAACCAAATATTCCTCAGAACACAGAAGTTCACCTTGTATCACCTTGGTCTCCTCAAATTTTCTCACGCTGTCAAGTGTTTGTTTGTTTGTTTTATCATCTCTGTCAATGGACTTTATTCTGAAGAACAAAATTGCTTACATAAATTCCCACTAAACTTTCCAGGCACCGGGCAGCTCCGAAAGGTACCCCCTCCCCCATCCCTCACTGGCAGACGCGCAGTAGATGGACCTGTACTCGAGTTACAAAACTTACCTCGCACCTTTCTGGCTTGTGCATTGTTCTTTAACGCACATGAAAGGGAAAGGAAGGAGTTTTCGTGGGTTATTTTATATATTTTTTAAGCGTGTGTGGAACACAATTAATGAATCAAATGTTATAAATGGACATTTGACCATTTCGCTCACATTCCTCATAGGTTTTTGCTTTCTTTCTTCCTTTTTCTAACAGGTTATTTACTTGAGTCTGGCAAACACTTTGTGGGAGTTGGGGAGATTGATCATTTTCTCGAGAAAATGTGGAAATTAAAGGTCCATCTTGTATTTGGGGATCTCTGATCTACAAAGTCATAGATGGCCAATAAGCATGTATCAGCTGAATGAATGAATGGGTGAATGAATGAATGAATGAGTGAATGACTGTATGTTGGTGGAGGAGAAACCACATTACCATGCAGAGGATATCAGACATTCACTTTTGGACTTACCCCCTAACAAAAGTGAAGTAGGACTTTTAGCCTCGTGCAACCACCTCCTAACAGCACTGAACTATTAAGAACCATGCTTTGTCTTGGGAATTTTATTGCTTCAGTTTGGCTGCAGAAGACAAAATAACCAGAAGTGACAGGAGTCGGGTCTAAGTCGACACCAGACAGGACGGCCATGCTGCCAGGACCTGTCTGACGGGCACAGGGGCCTTGGTAGGTGCTGAGCCCCCCATCACAGGAGGCATTCAAGCCCACTTCCCAGGGGGTGATGGAGAAGACTCACCCACTGGGGAAAGTGGCACCCCCCCCCCCCCAGGATGACCAATGGGGAGGCTGCCACCGAATCACCAGGAAATCCTTTATACTGCTCACTCCTGGGCACGACTCAAACCTCCTGAGTCCGGATTTCTAGGGACAGACCTTAAGAATCTGCATTTGAAAAACTACCCCAAGAGATGTCTGCATACACTAAAAGTCAATCACCTCTGCGGTTAATGATTGGACAAAATGATCTCCCAGCCATTTGGATTTCTCCAATGAGTAAAATGATTTCCACGTTTGTTGCTATTTTTATTTGCCAAGGAAGGGCACTGATTTTTTTTTCAAGCAACTACCATCAACTAATTCCAACGTTTAATTTTTAAAGAGTATATTTTAACACAAAATATCGAGAAAACAGCCCTGGCCGGTGTGGCTCAGTAGGTGGGTGCAGTTCTGCAGACCAAGGGGTTCGATGCTCAGTCAGGGCACATGTCTGGGCTGTGAGCTAGGTGCCTGGCTGGGGAAGCACAAGAGGCAACCGATCGATGTTTCTCTCACGCATCCATGTTTCTCTCCCTCTCATTCTGTCCCCCTGTCCCTCTCTCTCAATAATTAATTAATTAATTTTAAAAAAAAAGAACATCGGGGACACGGCCTGCAAGGACCCAGGATGGTCACGGACTAGGAAATGGGAAAGAAGAAGAACTCGACCCTCCGCTCTCTGTGTGGAAACAGAGACGCCCGTGCTAATCTATGAAGCGGATGAGTTCTCCGCGGGAAACCAAGAGGCTTCAGAGGAGGCCAGCTCTCCCCACGTGACAATCGGAGGCAAAGTCCCCTCCTGTCACCAGCACGTGGGGAGGATTTCTGTTCCCTGGGGATTTCTGCCTAAGGCACGTACGCCTCCTCCTCCGGAAGAGGACAGGCGCTCAGACCCCTCTGCAGGTAATGTGGAGGCTGGCCCCAGCCAGATGAACCCTTGCAAGGGAAAAAGGAGATGAAGAAACTAATCTCAAGGAGCGGCAGTGTGTCCCTTTGTGAAAGGCAAAGGGAGTTTGTCAGTGGTCTGCGCATTGTGTTTTGCCACTCGGCGGGGGCGGGGGGTGGCCCCTGCCCTGTGTCCACCCTTCGGCACACACCTGGGTCTGCGGTCTCCCTCTGGCCTGGCATGACCGGGTCTCTAATGACCAGAGGAAAAGCTGCCAGCAAAAGCTTGCACCTTCCATCCTCCCCAACAGCCTTTCCCACAAGCCCCCGGTCCGCAGACCTTTGGGCGGGGAGGGGGCGGGGGGAGACGTGGCCAGACACCGCCGCCTAACACGGTGGCGGCCACTTCCAGGGACTTCATCGCCTTCATCAAGTTCCAGTATCCTACTGAAAAGCTGCCTGGTGAACCCAGCCACACAGTGGCAGAGGAAATAGCCAACAGGTGGAGGGGACCAGGCCCCGGGGACAGGCTGTGGGACAGAAGGGACCACACGCATGCTTTTTGGCCAGCATCTCGCCTGGAGGGCCTCCCCGCGACCCTGGAGATGCTGCCCGTCCCTCCGGGCAGCAGCCCCGCTCGCTGTCCGACCGTCGCCGCTGGACGGAACCTGCTTACGTAATCTGTCCTCTGCCGAAAGCAGCTTCCATTCACCGGTCGCTGCTCGTCACTGTGTAGGTGCATTAAAGAGGGAAGAGAGAAAAGAGGAAGCAAACAAGCAAGAAGGCACCTGAATGAACTCGCTGAGGTTATACTGGGCGACCAGGCAGTTTCCCCCCGGCCACTCTGCAAATAGAGCCTTCACACACCGAACATCCTTAGCCTTTTGTCAGCTGAGTTGCCTCTTGTGGATTCACTGGGGAGGGGTGGGCGCAAGCCCCAGCGTCCTGCGGCCTGTCATCTCGCTCACTAGCTGGATTGCTAAGTCAGAGTCTGACACGGCTCCATTACAATGAGATTCAAGCAAGAATGATGTCATTATCAGTAATGACAGCAAGGCAATTACTTCGAGGAAACCGCTGTGACATTGCACACGGCAGCCTGGTGCCTCGGCACGGCGCTCTAGTCTTCCCCATTTCCACGGCCCAGACGGGGAGCCGAGTCGGTCTGAGAAGAGCCCCAGGGGCCTGGCGGGGCTCCCCATCACTGCCGCTGGGTCCCTGAGAGATGTAACCCAGGCCCCTGGGTCCTGCCTGAAGAGGACCCGACCCAGAGCACTGAGAGGTTAGCAAGGCACGGGGCAGTTCTGCCGGGTCCAGCTCACACTCCCGCAGAAACTGGGGGGCTCAGAGGCAGAAAGTTCACAGGGTCTGGGAGGCATCGGGCCTGATTTTCATTCTGCTCAAGCCCCTCGGGGTGACGGGCAGGGGGAGAACCTGGGCGAAAAGTCTGAGGCTCCCAGCACACCTGGAACAGTTGTAACTGTGGCCCGTGAAAGTGTTTTGCATTTCAAAATAAAACCCCTCTTCTATCCAAGGCAGGGGGGGCTTTGGAAACCCTGGCCCCAAGACCCTGCACCCACAGTCCCTGATGGCATGGGTACAGGGCGCACCCCAAGAACCGCCCTCGGGTTCTCTGGGGCACCGCAGAGCTGTTCACCCCCCGCCCCCGCAGAACGTGTATCCAGCGACATCCACCTTTCTCTGCCTTTGCCCTCTCTCTCACCTGCGAGGTTAGCGTGCGCCAACTCCACTCCCCACTCCAGAAAAGCTCTCTCCTCCCTTTAGGGAAAGCATTTCACACTCCTCCTCATCAGGGTGTGAGTGACTGGTAAGGCAGGCCGCATGCAACACCCCGCCCCAGAGCCCCTGCTCTTTATCCAGGAACAAAGCCTTAGGACGAAGAATGAAACTTTCGTGATGGAACTTTGGGTGTCAGGGGGCTGAGTGTTTCAGGGGGACCAAGTGCCACCCCCACAAAAGATCACGTTTTATCAGCTGCCCCCTGCTTTATCTAAGTCCCGAAGGGATTGTCACCATTTTATTCCCAATGCCCACCATGGTGCCATGCATACCGTAAGCACTCCATAAATGTGCGACACGTGAAGAAACGTCAGTGGCTGTGCTGGGAGGAGACAGAGGCCTGTGGGTTGCCTGTAGTGGGTCTGAGAGGAAAGCCAAGTTCTTCCGAACTTCCCCAGTGACTCATCACAATCAGCCTCCAGCTGGATCGGAGGCCAAGGCACCTCCCCCAACTGACCTGCCCACCAGACGATCCACGGAGGTGTCATTCATTCATGCAGGCAGGCACGCGCACATGCAAGTCACTGCCGAGTTGTGTGCGAACCCTGACTCCAAAAATGGAGACGGCACAGCCTTGGCCTTGAAGGGTCCACCCTGTGGCACCTGCAGGAGCCCCGTGCGGGCGCACGGCGGCAGGGAGCGAGGGGAAGCTCAGGGCTCCCGGGAGAAACGCAGGGACTCGGAGATGGTGAGCTGGGATGATTCAGCAAAAGCCTCCCAGGACTGGGAGGAACGGAAGACTCAGAGGAGGGCAGAGGGCGTCTCCCCCTAGGCCCCTTCCTGCAGGGCCTGCTCGCTGCACTCTCGGCCACCCCAGGCCTCAGGGACACACGCGCTTTAAGGAAAGGGGGCCGATGCACCCGTTTCATGGATGAAGAGGAGGTCCAGGGACTTCCAGCCACATCCTCTCTCTCCTGGGTGCCAAAGCTGCATGACTGGCAGGAAGGACTCATCTTCCTCTTCCTCACCCCGATCATGTCTGGGTCAGGGGTCCTTCCTCTATTTCTGTTGCCAAGCAGACAGGACCACATGTCATGGTGCATCCCCTTCACGGATGGCTGTGGGGCACTGGCCCGATACAAAGCACTTTGCAAGTGTTAACCCTCAAAATTCTCCTAATTCTCTTATTATTCCCACTTTACAGGTGAAAAAATTGAGACCTGGAGAGGTGAAGTGGGATGACTGGAAAGTGCTAGAACCAGGATCTACACCCAAGAGCTCTCTTTCCAGAGCCCACTCTCCTAGCCACCACGCCAAACTACCTTCATATGCCTGAGGAAACTGAGTATCAGAGAGGTTAAGGGTCTTGCCTGAAGTCACACAGCAAGGAAGCATTGGCATCGAGATTCAAACTCGGGTCCAGGTGCTCCCAGAGTCCCACACGGCAGCCTTGGAGGCTCAGCCAGCAGCCGGGGATGGGGAGCCGGAGCACAAGAGGGGGCTGTGGTGCCCCCTGCACGTCCCAGCACCTTGAGCACCCCCATTGTGGGTGGCCACTGAGTAATTTAAGCTCGTGGGCTCCAGCCCACCACTCCTGGGACCTGGGGCTATTTTTAGCTCAGGGCACGGCCACGGCGCCCAGCAGAAACGAGCTGCGCTGGTGGCTTCTCTCCGTCTTCACATCGGCTGCTGCTCTGCCTGCACTGACGCCCAGCTCTCCACTCCAAGGGAAGAGAGAGCAGCAGACAGGACCACATGTCATGGTGCATTTTATTAGAAAGCCACAAACTCTCAGTGACCCACATAAAGAGAGAGAGAGAGAGAGAGAGATGGGGGGAGGCACAGGTGAACAAATACAGAGTAAATACCACGAGCTACAAGCAATCCCCCAGAGCAGTTACCCTGCCCTTGGACAGACACCTGGGATGTGTGGGAGCAGTAAGGGGAGGTAAAAGCACAGCAAAGTGGGGAGACTGACTCCCCAGGCCGCCCCGTGAGAGTGCAGGGTCCCTGGCCCCGCCGCCCTTCTGTGAGTGAGAAAGGCAATGTCCACGACGTGTCCACCCCATGCGTCCCCAGAACCCGCACGGGCTGGCGAGGTGCTCCTGTCCTCCCTCCACCCCCCAGGCCGGCGGGCGGCTGCCGGAGCCGGGAGTGAGGGGACGACGGTAGACCTGCAGGTCGCTGTGCCATGGCTCACCAGGGGGTCTTGGGAAAGTCGCTTTCCCTCTCTGCCCCCCGCCCCCAAAAGGGGTTAGACGAGGTCAGAGGTTCTGGACTTGAGGTGCTCCGATGGGCATCAGGGAGGGCCCACAAACCCCCTGATGCTGTGTGAGCATGCCTCTTCTCAGAGTGGTGGCTCTCAAAGGGACCCTTGCTGTCACCCCTGGGAGGAGTCCCTACGGGGCCTCCACGCGCTGCAGAATCCAGATGCCTGCGCACCTGTCCGTGCTGCACCGAAAGCAGAGCCCTCTCCACCTGAGCCCGGCATTCCAGGAACCTACCGCACCCCAACTCACCCCACACAGGGACTCCCCAACACATGTGATGCATTTCCAAAGGCAGTGCTAACCCTGCCTAGAAACGTGTGTGCACATGCATGCACACGCGCTTAGCACACACAGAACCTCAGAGCTGGAAGGGGCTTTGGGGTCACCCTGACCAACGGCCATATTGCACAGGTGGGGAAACTGAGGCCCGGAAAGGGGAGGCAGAGCTGGGGCCAGAACCCAGGTCTCCTGCTCTAAGTGCAAGGCCCGTTCCGGAAGCTCCCGTCTCCCTCCCCCCCGGTGCACCACATTGCACCATTTCAAATGTGATGGGGGAGGAGGGAAGGCTGCCTCTTGGATCTTAGCCACCCCCAAGGAAGGAAGACTGGGAGACAGTGAGGAGCTGCCTCAGAAGCACCCACATGGGGACAACCCAGCCCTGTCTCCCTCCGCCCGGCTGACACGCGCCGCATGGCGGAACCCGTCACTAAAATACTAAAGGGCTCCCGAACCAGACGGCGATGTGGCACGGAGGCCCCCGTGGCTCTCTTGGCTCTTCCCCAGTCCACCCCGGACCCTCAAAGGTCAACACTCAGCACTGCAGGGGACCCCGAAGATCGCCCCCTCCGGGGCCCCAGCCGAGGTCCGGCCTGACTGGTCAATGCCGAAGTTCAGCATGTTCAGTACCACCCACAGCCAGATCTGGGGCTCTGCATTTGAACTGAACTTCCTCACGGTCATCATTCAGACGTGAGGCTTCCAGGGAAGGAAACTAAGGCAACTCTGTTCTCAAGGTCACCCTGTGAAGGAAGCCTGGGACTTGAGGACCGACTCTTGGGCGCTGACCACTGAGAAATCCTCGCCTCCGCCTCACATGAGCTGCCTGGGCAGGCACAGGCCCCGGGGTTTTGGCGTCCTCACAGGGCCCCGGGGCTGAAGAACATGACTGGGTGGGCCCTGTGTGCGTACCAGGCCCGCCAGTCTCTGGGGCTGAGGTTTCATCCCTCCCACCTCCAAGAACAAGAACTTAAAGAGGAAAATCCTTGGGGATGCAGAAGACTGAAGCAACCCCTGAGATGACAGCAAAGATGCTAAAAATAAGTGCATTCGCTTCCAGAAAGGTAGCTGGAGTCACGGGAAGAAGCAAAGAGAAATCCTCTTTTGATAAGTCACAGCTTAGCAGCAAAGTCATTTTAAAATTAAATGTGAGTTTCCTGGCTTCGCGTGCAAAGGACCTCCACTTGCCACTCACTAACAGGTTGGTGCAGGCTGCTCCCATCAGGATCTCAGATAATTGCAGCAGGGCATTGCCTGCCCTGGAATAGAGCTGGAGCTGGAGCTTGGAGCCCATCCCCAGCGCCCAGACCAACCCTGTTCCCTTCTCTCCCCGCTCAGAGACGGGCTCAAGGATGCAGCCTCCCAGGCCGGAGCCAGGATGCACGCCCCCCCGCCCCCGCCCATACAATCACTCACAGGTTATGCCACCTGTGAAAATAAAACATCGTCTGCTCAGCATGCAGCTGGATGCTCCCCCTGGCCCACCCAACCACTCACTCCAAGGAAAAGGTGGTCCTTCCATGGCTCCCACGTCATATCAGGAAAATCAGAACAGCCCAGAAGACCCCACCACAGTTCATTACTCCGCTGCCCCTGGAAGATGACCCAACCTGAGCCCTGTCCTGTGTAAGTCTCACCTGGTGTGACGAGGTGACACTAGGCAAGGGTTAACCTTCCAGCCTCAGGGGACCCTCTCCCCTCTAGGGCCAAGGTGCCTGCCCACTAGATCACAATACCTGGAGACCCTACGTGCCAGGCTGGCCCGCCCCACGAAGGGTTAATTCACTCCGAGAACTGCCGGCTACTTTCAACAGCTTCTGCTGCAAGGCAGAGGCCAAACTGGGCAGGAGCCACGATTTCTATCGCAATGCCTAAAATGTGAGCCTATTTTACCCCCTCCTTGGGCCCCGAGCTGAAATACAATTTGGCTCCGAGGTGCCACTTGGGTGATCAAACACTGCAGAACGTGGGCAAATAAACGCAGTGGCCCCTCAACACCCCTCCCCTCCCACCTGCCCGCCAGCCCACCGGCTCCTGTACACACCTCCTCACAACTGGGGTTCCAACACCCCCGGCCCATTTGCACAATTTAGGAGACCAGCACTTACCGGCACCAGAAGATTGCAGGGGGGAACGGCGAGCCGAATTCTTTGCCAACGCCCCTTCCCTGCCGGGTGGGAAGATGTTAACTTCCGATGACTTGGTTTGAAAGCTCAGTGGAGGTGCCTGAAAGAAAATTGTTCATTTGACTCTCCTACTCTTCCCAAAATAAAATCTAAGAGCCAACACACACACACACATACACACACACACACACACACACACAGAGCGCAACTATCCCTAAATCATGCAGAACCAAGACAAAAAGAAATACCCCCACCAGAAGAGGAGGAAAGTCAGACCAGTCGGTGGACAAGGCAAACAGACCGTGGCTCCCTCAGACTGTGCTCCACATGGATGAAGGTTTTTGCTCTGTAAGTGTCTCTCTCTCTCTCCCTCTCTCTCTCCCTCTCTCTCTCTCTCTTCTCTCTCTCTGTCGTCCGCCCGCCCGCGCAGGCAACTCCAGGCTGCTGGCAGCCGACGAATCAATTGCTTCCACTGCCCGAAATCAGTGGCAGCTGCCTCCACTGCTGCAAAGCCCTGTGTTGAGCAAGGGAGGGGGCAGCAGCTTCCCGGCTGGCTCGGGGGAACCAAGCCTGCCTTCCACCCGTGATTTATGGGTGAGGTGCCTGGAGAAAGAGAGGTGGGAGGCGGGAGGAGAGGTTGGGCGCACCAGAGATCCCAGCGGGTCGAACGGCAGTCAGGAGACTGGCGATCAGCACCGCGGACAGCGCTGAGCTGTGGCGGAGGAGGGGATGGGCGGGAAGCGAACCCTCCGGCGGGGAAGTTAAGTTATTGGATGGTTTGGGCAGAGAAGGGGGAGTCCAGGGGAAGGAGGGAGATGGGACTTCTCTCGCCATCGCACAGTGAGGTCTGCGACAGCCTACCTCTCACACACTTGTTCTAATCTTGTCACTCACCCGCAGAGCAAAGGAGCTGTCACTTCGCAGGCCCCTGCCCACACACGCCCCCAGACTACCACTGCTCTCTGCTGGGCTCAGAGAAGAGTCTGACCCCGGGGTGGGAACCTGCAAGTGGTCTCTTCCCAACAGAAATCAGCCCGGCTGACCTGTCCTCACCCACGCTACTGCAGATTTCTGACCTGGCACGGGGGAGCCCCCGTGCTCAGGGTCAGGAAGTTGGGGTGTAGGACATGGAAAGGTTTAAGGGACAGGATGGCTTCACTGACTAAGCAGCTGACAGGCTTGTGGGTCCCAGGTCTAACCCCCCACCATACAACCCTGTAAAAGTCATTTAATGTCTCCAAGTCCCGTCTGTACCATGAGGTTTCGACTACTTGGTTTTCCTAAAGACTGAAGAGGTTAAAAAGCAACCATAAGAACACACGAGAGGTGAGCTGTGCTGGTCCCACAGTCCAACCCCGTCCTGCGATTCGGATGTTCTGACACAGCGAGAAAGGAACTGCCAGCCAGCCCAGGGTGGTACGTGCCGGTCCCAGCTTCCAGCACGTGGTTGGAGCAGGATGGTGCTGGGGGACTCCCGGAGGTCTGGATCAGACAACTGAGCCTTAGCCACAGACCCCTCGTCCCCAGAAGACCCAGGCTGGCCTTCTGAGGTGACATCGCTGCACGGACAAGAACATGCAACCAGGAGAAACACACGAAGACGAGCCGGTGCCCAGGGCTCCCGAGTCCTGATCTCATGGACCCTGCCCCTGCTCACTCTGGGCAGAGGACAGGAAGTCCCAGACAGACATGGTCTGACCTCCTCTGCAAAGTGAAGGACGGCCCTCGTCACTGGGGACCCTCCTCCAAAGAGTGCCACTCGGATGGCCCAGGGAGAGCTGTCCCGTTTGTCACTTAATACTTGCCTTAACAAGCAGAACTTAAAATGTCAGAATTGAGAGACCATTTACAGCCTCACCTTATTGATGATCATGACCATGATCTCAGGATGGTGGTGAGGATGGTGACGGTGGTCTTTATGGTGATGGTGACAATGATTTTGGGGGGGACAGGTAAAAGGCAACTATCATTTATTGAGAACCAACTATGCGCCAGCCACTCTGCTAGGAACTTCGTCTGTGTATCATCACCTGAGCCCTCCCCCATGACCCTGTCAGGTACTATTATTGTCACCATTTTACGGGTGAGGAAATCGAGACTCAAGAAGTCAAGTTTCTTGCATAAGGTGTCACAGTAAGTGGTGGCCTGGGATTCAAATCCAAGGTTGTCTGATTCCAAAGCCCATGTTTCAGAATGTCAGAGTCAAGTTCAAGGGCATTCTATCTTTCTTTTTTTTTTGGCCAGGATCTCATAGAATCTTTTTTGGGAAGGCCCTGTGCTACAAGTTCAATCCCTTCACTTTGCACAGGGAGAAACTGAGCACCAGAGAGAGGCAGTCCATGGGCAAAAAGCCAGGAAGTGGCAGAGTTGAATCTGGAGCTCAGCCTTTCAGGTGCCAGGGCCTGTGTCCTAGTGCCCAGAACACTGACAGGCACACAGTAGGCCCACAATAAACACCTGAAAAGTGACTCAAGAAGCCCAGAGAGGGACCAAAGTCACACAGGCTGCCAGTGGCAGAGTGAGAGCCCAAGTAATTCCCAAGCTTTTTGGCTCCTGGTCCCAAGGACTGTCCCCTCCACCTCACAGCTCCCCTGGGTGTCAGACGCCTGCTCTCGGAGGGTCGGCCGTGAGTTCATCTCCGGGAATCCAAATAGCTGCCACCTGCTGAAGGCCAAGAGGTCTCCCACGGGCCAGGCACTCTCGAGTCACTGTCGCCAGTCTGTGCAACCTCGTCCCCCTTCCATCCGAGGAGACCGAGGCTCCCACGGGTCTCCCACAGCTGGACGGTGGCGGCTGGGGCAGGGGCAGGAACTCAAAACCTGGGTCTGACTCCAAAGCCTGTGGTTTTGCCACCCTGCTACTTTTTCCTCGGATGGGGCCCCCGAGAGGCCCCCACAGGAGTGAGAAGGAGGCTCGGGTGGCTGCCCCTGCCCCCGGCCCTGGTTTCAGCTGGACCCGTTGTGCTTCTCGCTGTTTTGCATCCTGGGCATCTGCCCAAGTTTTCATTGAAACAGGGCTTTGCAGCAAAAAAATTTTTAAAAATGATATGTTTGAAACCAGAACGCTGCACCTCTCCTGGTGATCACGCCATCTAGGAACTGGCCCTGGCTTCTTGGGAGGGGGGGGTTAGTTCCCACCCTCCGCTCCTCCCTGGTCACCAAGTCCAGACCCTCTCCTGTCCTGAGAGCCCTTTGTCCGAAGCACCAGCTGCTGCCGTAACCTCTAACGGTCCTGCAGCAAGGAGCTGCCTCTTCCCCACGCACCTCGAGGCTGAGCCGGCCTTGCCCCAACCCTCCCGAAGCTGGAGCGCTGCAGAGGGGTTTCTGGGGGCCCTGGATTCCGCAGGCTGCCCGGTCCCGTCCTTGTTCTGCTGAGGCCGGAGGCAGCCCAGGAAGGCTCCCCCCACCACCCCCGCCCCACCCCCAGGGAGGACAGGCAGCGGCGGCGGTGGTTGTGAAAACTCCGCCAACCAGAGCTACCCACCGTGTTCTGCAGGGTTCGCGCGCACCACACTGGTTTTTATCCGCACAGCAGCCCCAGGGGTTAAGATGATCACTGTTTTATTTCTCAATTTTGCAAATGAGAACATGGAGACTCTGGCACCTAATGCAACTAGCCTCAGGCCAGTTAGCTCCTAAGTGACCAGACTGGGACTCCAACGGAGACCCTCTGAGTTTCTAACTACTTTGCCCTAGGGCATCCCTAATTATAATGGTCTCCCCCATTTATTTTTGGTGCTCGTTATGCAGCATGTGACATGGTCTGTCACCCCAGAGCTTTTCATGACTTGTAACAGTGCAGTGAAGTTGTGACACTGGTTGCTCATCGTAGAGATGAGGAACTTAGGCACAGAGAGGTTAGGTGACTCGCCCCAGGTAACACAGCTAGAAAGAGAGGGGACGCAGGGTGTGAATCTAAACAGTCTGCTTCGGGGCCCATGGTGCTGGACCGTCTCCAGGGAGATGGGTCCTGAGGTCGCCCCAAAAATGTTTCCATTTCTCTTGGCAAGTTGGGGCAGAAAAGCAGCCTCAAAGATGCCTGTGCCCTAGTCCCCAGACGTGGGGAATATACTACCTCACGTGGCAAATGTGGCTTTACAGACATTTGAGGACCCTGAGATGGGGAGGGTGTCTGGGTTCCCTGGGAGGGACCCATGTACCACAAGAACTCTCACGAGGGAGGGAGGGAGGAGGTCAGAGAGCAGAGGTCATGACCAAGTGCAGACAGGATGAGGAGTGGGAGAGAGGGAGAGATGCTACATTGCTGGCCTTGAAGGTGGAGGGAAAGAGGCACCAGCCAAAGATTGCAGGTGACCCCTCGAAGCTGAAAACGCAGAGGGAAGTGGTTTTCCCAGCACCCCCGCAGAGGAGCACAGCCCTGCCGACCATAGGACTTCTGGCGTCCTGAACTGGAAGATAATAACACCCGTGTTGTCTGAAGCCATGAAGTTTGGTATCTGTTGCAGCAGCCACGAGAAACCGGTACGGCGAGTCTGCAGAGGGCCCCACGATGAGAAGCCTTGGGGGTCGTGACGGAGCCCCTCTCGGCCAGAGGACCCAGTGTTTCCGTCATGTCACAGCCTGCCCTACAACATAGTGTGTGTGTGTGTGTGCACATGCTCCTACACACATGTGCATGTGTGCACATGCCCCCACATGCGTGTGCACCCCGACGGAGGCCCAAGCAGAAAGGACCGGTGCTCACTGCTTCCGCCCAGCTCCAGGCTCTGGCTGCAGAGCACCGCCGGGCACGCTGCGGTATTCACCCCAACCTGCTCTTTCAAGCGCCTCCGGGGAAATGCTCTCCCCAGGAACACCAAAGGAAGGAAGTGTCACAGGAGCACGGCTCATCCCAGGGGACCCGCCAGAGACAACAAGACAAGGAAGTGGGGCAGAGACACAGGAGAGCAAGAAAGAGAGAGAGAGAGAGAGAGAGAGTGTCAAAGAGAGAGAGAGACCTGTGGGGTCCCGAGGCGGCCCACGTGTCCAAACAGACCGTCCCCCTCGGGAAAGCAGCAAGTCTGAGGAGGCTCCTTGGTCCCCGCCGGAGAGAACAGGGTGATTACAGAGAAGAGCCACAGGACGGGGCAAGGCGAGCTTTCCAGACAGATGAGCGAGTATTATTTATTCATCAGCCGATCCGCCGCTACCAGGCGAGGGAGGCACTGCGAGGGGAAAGCGACGGGGACTTGCCTTCCGGAGCTCTGAGCTGGGTTCTCGGCCCCCCCCATCCACCAGCCGTGGGACCCTGAACATGTCACTTGCGTGCTCTGAGCCTCGGTTTCCTCAGCTGTGAAACGGGACGGTAACAGCGTGCCCGGGACGTGTCGCTGGGCTGATGGATGTGAACAGGCGATGTGTAATCCAGGCGACGAAGAGCAGCTGCCACGTACTGAGCGCCTACTGCGCGCTGCGTGCTTCACTGGATGGGGAGAGTCTGGTGAGGCGCCAGCCCCGAACTGCCAGGGGCGCCGGAGGAAGGAGAGCTGGGCAAAGGGTCAGGTTTTAGGGTGAGGAGGCCTGGGTTCCCCCGCACGTGATCTGTGTGGCCTGGGGGAAGTCACTAAACCTCTCTGTGCCTCCGTGTCCCCGTCTGTAAAGTGGGGACGATAACAGTGCCTCCTCCCACAGCTGTCATTGGAGTCCCATCAGCTAACACACACGGAAGCACGTGGGACAGGGCCAGGGGAGCGCCGTGCTCCAGGCACAGACCGGACGGCAGGTGAGCTGACCCGCAGGTGGGTGGGGAGGTGGACCGCACGGCCTTCCCGCAGGGCCGTCCAGCACCGAGTGTCCGAAACCTGAGAGACGACACACACACCTGCACCTTGACCCTGGGGAGCCTCTGGAGCAATTCTACCTAAGGAAACGATCAGGTGTTTGTACAGAGGTTATCAGCACGGCCTTGCCTCGCCTAACGACAAACTGGAAACCACCTGAACGGCTGACGATGGGGGTCATTTAAGTCAACGGCGGGAAATTCCATGCCAGGGGCGGTGAGGCCCCGCAGCACGACCGTCTTGGAGGGACCCTGAAACAGGCTTCTATGTCTTCCAGACGCTGGTCTCTGCGAACAAGTCCAGAAGGGACTGGACGGGGTGGCCGTCCCAGGAGGCCGCTGCGAGAGCTGCTGGCTGCGTCCAGACCTCAGTTCCCTGAGGACAGGGGACCACGCCGGTCTTAATGTACCTGACGCCATGTCTGGCGCAGGACAAACGCCCCGTAAATGCTTGGCCAGTGAATGAGTGGCTGGGTGAACGGAAAGGGGGCACCACTCTTGCCAGGCAAACATCAAAGCTTCTTTCTCTGACCTTGACTCCTACAGCTCACCGGGCCTTCCACCATCACCGCCACCCCCTGACAGCCACGCAGAAACGGAGCAGGGAGAAACCCAGCCACCCACGCACCCGGGACGCCTCTCCCAGACCGGACCGCGCGGAAGAGGAGGCTGGGAGGACAGGCGGGGAGTGGCGTGGGGAGGTCGGCGGCCAGTCGCCTGCCCCAGGCCCGGCGGCTCTAACGCTGCGGCCTCACGCAACACCCCCGCTCCCTCGGAGAGCAGACCCGGGAACCTCGCACTAGCCCTCTCTAGAACCGCAGAGAGAGAGAGAGAAGGCTCCAGGGGGGCGCAAGTCTGGCTGCACTGAAAGCCCCTGCTGGCTTTTTACAGGAAAGTTCCAGAGGGCACTTTCCGTAGGAGTTTACACATCACTCTCAAGTCAGCCGTGGGGGCACCAAAGCACAACGCCGCTGCCTACCCTGATACTCCCATAATTCACTGCAGGGAAAGGGAACCGAGGTGCCGAGCTTCTCCAGCCCCGCCTGCAAAGAGGAACCAGAGTGTCTACGTCCCTAGCTGTTTGCAGGGATCGAAGGGAACCCAAACACGCAACACAACCTAGCATGGACCCGCCCCACCTCAGCTCCCCGCCACCCCCACCCCTGCCTCTGTGCCCTCATCTCCTACCCGACCCCTCCCCCACGGCGCTCGAGCCGCGGGCCTTCCTGCTGGTCACCGCACGCCCCAGCCTTCTGCCACCTCGGGGCCTGTGCACCCGCTGTTCCTTCCGCCTGGACCGCATGTCCTCCCGCTCTCGGTACGACGGGCGTGCCCTTCCCGTCCTTCGGGTCCCCACTGAAGCCGCTGTCTCAGGGAGGAGGCCTTCTCTGATCACTGCCCCCTCCCCGTTGCCTGCTTTAGTTTTCTGCGCGGCAGGTATCCCCCTCTGGTGGTCTCGTGTTCGTCTGAGTAGGTAGATGATTGATGGACTGATTGCCTGTTTCTCTCACTACAACGTGAGCTCTGTGAGGTCGGACACCCAACAGTCTCTCGCGGCTGTACCCCCAGAACCTACAACGGGGTGTAACACAAACAGTCACTGTGGGATGAATGGATGGACAGACGCCTCCGGGGACAGGCTGTGACGCGTGGCCGGGCGTCACGGAGTCTGGAAGCGGCCCGTGGTAAGCCGCGCCCCGCCCCGCCGCTGGGCGGCCCGGGGTGTGTCTGGGCTTCGCTTCTCTGCCTCTGTCTAAATAGCCTCTTAAATTCTGGAGGGATTTCAGACTCGCAGAAAAGCCGTGAGTCCCCACAAACCCTTCCTCCGTCTCCTCCCCACGTCGACGCCTTCCGTTTCCACGGTGCATCTGTCAACGCCGAGACGCCGGCGCGGGTACGATGCCATCAACGGGCTGCGTGCGGTGTCACTGCTGTCCCCCCCGGTGGTGCTCGGACCTGACATTGCCCGGAGTCATCCCGTCTCGGTCTCCTCCAGTCTGTGACAGCATCTCCGTCTCTCACCGTCGCACGACCTTGACACTCTGAACAGTCAGGTAATTTGCAGAATGTCCCCCCCCCTCACCCCCAGTCAGCTTGTCTGATGGTTCTCGTGATTAGACTAAGGTTCTGGATTTGGGGAAAGAGTCCCGTGGAGGTGAACCGCCCTTCGCATCACAGCGGGGGGGACCTGCTATCAACACGGCCACTCTCCTTGGACTGCACAGGACCTGAGTCTCCTTGGCCCAGCATGTCCGGGCCTCTGCTGTCTGACCACCGACTCTGTGGCTCTGGAGTCGTCCAATCAGAGGGGCCCATGGGGCTGGGGGCGGGCAGGGTCATGCTGCACACACAGAGGGAGGAAGCAGAGGGGTGGCGGGCTCTTTCACGAGGACGGACGCGTCAGCCTCCTAGAGCCGCCAAAACCAGTCACCACCAACCGGGCGGCTAGGGCGGCAGAGCTAGTTCCTCACAGTTCTGGGGGCCAGAAGTCCAAGGTCAAGACGTCGACAGGGCCCTGCTCTCTCCCGCACTCTTCTCCGGCAGAGTCTGCTCCGTGCCCCTCTCCACACTCCTGGCGGTGGCCGGCGGTCCTTGGTGCTCCTTGTCTTGTGGCCGCACCACAGGCTTCCACCCCCGTCATCACGGGGCCTTCTTCCCTGGTGTCCTCGGTGTCTGCATCTTCATCTCTTCTTACAAGGACACCAGTGATGCCAGGTTTAGGGCCCATCCTAAGCCAGTGGGACCTCACCTTAACCTAACTGATTACATCTGCAAAGACCTTATTGCTAAGTAAGGTCACATTCTGAGGTTCCAGGTGGTTAGGAACCTGGGGGCACATGGTTCCACCCACTGCAGGGAAGTGGCAGGTAAGCAGGCAAAGGTCAGGATCTGAGTCCCAGCTCTTCACGGCTCGTGGACTGGCTTGGGGTGAATCATTACCTCTCCTGCCTCACCTTCCCCATCTATAAAATGGGGGGGAGGGACTAAGTAAGCTACAAGCTATGGCAGCGCCTTGGCACCTATCAGATACTTTATAAGTGAGTTATTATCTGCAGCAGCCGTGAGGAGGTGCCTTGCAGACCTGCAGCTACAGGGAGCTCGATGGACTGAGGGTCCCGGCTGCGACGCTCCCAAAGTCATTGGTGCACACAAGGTCACACTTTCACGGGCTGCTCCCAGCCGGTAACCCAGAGCAGCAGAGACAGTCAAGCCCGCTGAGCCTGGGAGACACGGGGCTGCTGGACAGAGACCGTGCCTGCCGGACCTTGCTGAAACTTCCCAGGCCACGCAGGAGCCGAGGATGCTCCCAGCCAGCCTTCCTTCCTCCCCGCCCCCTTCGCTCAGGGTCTGGTGGCTCTCCACTCCTCCCCGGCCCTCCTCCTACTTTCTCCCGTATAAGCGTTTCCTTAATTCTCTTTTCACACAATTCATCCCACCTTGGTGTCTGCTTCCTGGAGGACCCAGACCAGCTTGTTATCCTGAAGATCACCCTTTACCCTGGTCCGGTCAGGACACACCTCCTTGCTCCTGATGGCTTTCTTGGGTCAGTTGCTCTTCCCCCACAGTCGGTCCATGAAGTCTGGGTGGAGCTGCTGCCTCCCTCCACTCCAGGGGCTGGCACATGCCCACACCTGACCAGCCCATCTATTTCATGCCCCTGGCCATGGTGTTTGGTACCAAGAAAGGCACGTGACCGGTGCAAGCCCATGAAATCCATATCTGAAACTTCTGTTAGTGCTCTTAAGGGGGAAGCATTCCTTCCAGACTGGGGTTACTAAGCTGGTAAAATGTAACTCCGGAGCTGCTGAGGGGCATCTTCACCACCCTCCAGCCTGAGATGGAAGTTCATGCGAAAGAGACAGCATTGTAAGAAAATGCTTTCTGCCATTATTGAGCACCTGGATCCAACCATGCCTGAAGCCCCTGCACTTTTCCATAATGTAAGACAATACATTACTTTTGTTATTTTTTTTGGCTCAGTCTATTTGAGTTGAGTGTTTTAACTAAAAAAAAAAGTAAACTCATAATTTTCCTCTGCCACCATTCTTCAAAGTGAGGGCCAGAGGAGGAGACGGTGGCTTCCACAGACGAGCTCCAAAGTCAAGTAAACATCAAGGATGGACAAAATGGATTCTCTTCATTCTATGGCTGAACTACTTCCAGGGTGTCAGAAGGATTAAGATAAAAAAGAAACAAGCAAGGAAGCATCCGTGGGAGCCAGTTTGGCTTTAGGCTGCTTTTGAAAGAAAGCCTCTCCGCAATTAGGACTTCCAAATATAACCCCTCTGTCACTCGACAGCACCCGGTACCTAGACAGCCACTTCTAAAAATAAGGGGAATGGAATCTGCCTGTTTCCTGACAAATCAGAAACACATTGCATCTCCGGCTTCTCTCCTGTTTGGGGAGGGAATCAAAAGAAGGTGTTTCCCCTCTTTTCAAAAAATTAAAATTCATGGGGATTTCTATCAACAAATTCATCCTGCTCTTCTTCTCCCCGCATGTGGATTCTTTTTGCAAATGCCGGTACCTCCCATTGGGAGGAAGGGCTGATGTCAGACCCATGATAGCGACCACAGTGGAGCTGTCTCCCACGTGGTAAAGAACATCTTGGCCATTCCCCGCCTGGGAATAAACCAGAGCCCCAAGAAAGCGGAGACTTCACGGTCCCTCTTCCCTTGGCTCAATGTCAAGAGCACTCAGCCAGCTGAGGGACCGTCAGTAGGGCCACAGAATTTAGCGACACGGCAGCCTGGGAGGCAGTTCCAACTCCGGGCTCTCTCTCTCTCTCTCTCTCTCTCTCTCTCTCTCTCTCTCCTTTGGAAGTAAAAATAAGTCATAAGCCGGTAACGTTTAGCCGGCGGCGTCATTAATTAACACGAGGTGACCGAATTTCACCGGGCAATTACGTCGCCATTCCCGAGTCAAGGCCGAGGGCCTGCGGAAGGGCTGTCGCTTACCAGGACCCCTCCGCCCAGTTCAGATGCGCCTCCATCCCTGGCACGGCGGCGTTGAGGGCCGAAAAGCAAAGACACCCATGCGTTCTTTAAATAGATCTCTGCTCTGGCTGCGGTGACAGCTCACGGTCAGAGGACACTAACAGGCAGTGGCATCTGTGTTCACAGCATCACAGAAGGTTTCCACGCACGGACTGGCTCCGGTATGAAGGGGAAAGGCAATCGGGCACGCTGGAGGAAATCTGAGAGGGGGTCTGAACCTAAGAGCTGGACGGAGCAGGTGCCCAGGGATCCGGAGGACCCAAATCCATCATAATGACAATAGGTACGACCACGACAACAGCAGCGGCGGCGGCGGTCATGGTTAATATTTGCTGAGCGCCTCCAGCAAGCCTGGCTCCGAGCCACTGCTTTAGACGCACGGCCTCACTGAATTCACACAATAAGTCTGAAAAGTATGTGCTAATATTATCCTCGCACAGCGAGACCAGTGTGGTGGGCTGGCTGCAAAAACGGCCCCAATTCTGCCTTTCCCTGTACCCACAGCCCTTACCATGTGGCTTCACACTGCGATGGGCTGTTGCGGCTCTGTCCGTCAAGGGGTGGAGCCAGTTTCTCCGCCCCTTGCAGTGTGGTGGCCGGTGTCTTGCTTGGCCAACTGAATGCCAGGAGCCTGGACCTGAAGGGGCCTTGCCACTTCGATCGACTCCCTCCCTTGAACTCCTGCCCAATCATAAGCCCAAACTAGCCTGCTGGAAGATGACAGGCTGGCCAATACAGGCCTGCGCCCAGCCAAGGCTACCCTCGACCAGCCAGCTCCCAAAGACCAGCCTCCAGCAGCCCATAAGCAAGGCAGGAAGGTTAACTGTGCCCTACCTCGTTCTCCTTCTAGGAGGGTAAGAACCCAGACACAGGAGGCCCCAGGAGGTGAAGCTAGGTCTTTGGACCCTCAGCCCAGTGCTCTCCAAGGCGGACAAGGTTTAGAGTTTAAGATTTTGTTTATTTGTCTTTTATAGAGAGAAGGGAAGGGAAGGAGAGAGGGAGAGAAACATTAATGTGTGATTGCATCTTGCGCGCCCCCTGCTGGGGACCTGGCCCGCAACCCAGGCTTGTGTCCTGACTGGGAATCGAACCGGCGACCCTTTGATTCACAGGCTGGTACTCAATTCACGGAGCCACACCAGCCAGGGCCCCATAAATGTTTTCTTCCCGCTGGATCATCCCCACACTGGGTGTGCTGGAACTTGTCTCGCATGCCCGAGGGAGTTCTCCTTCCTTCCAAACTGTCCTTATTAAAAATGTGTTAATCCAGAATATCTGTTTAACTCTACCTGTGAATCTATCTGCATCTCTCCATGTAACTCAGTGTCTGTCTGTCTGTCTATAGAGACAGAGGTGAAGACAGAAAGGGATAGAAATAGAGACACGCATTTTTTCACAACTGGCTGGCTCCTTTGTCCAGACGGGCTTTGTGCGTCTCCCAGCATCCTCCCCTCCCCGCGCCCTTCTTCACGAAGCTGGCCTGTTACTTGATTCTCGCCCCCAGCAGCCCAGTCCTCCCGGCCCCCTCCCCCACCCCCGTCTCTTTCCACTGTTGCTGGTGGTGATGGGGCAATGGAATGCTTCTCTCCACTGGCACCAGAAAATGAAGGAGTCTCGTCTGTGGAATGCTGAATATCAACACTAATTTTTTAAAAAGCCCTGGCTGGTGTGGCTCAGGGGAGTGAGTGCTGGCCTGCCGGACCAAAAGGTTGCCGGTTCAATTCCCAGGCAGGGCACATGCCTGGGTTGAGGGCCAGGTCCCTGGTTGGGGGTGTGCAAGAGGCCACCGATTGATGTTTTGCTCCCTCTCTTCCTCCCTCCCTTCCCCTAGCTCTCTAAAAATAAATAAACAAAATGCTTTTTAAAAATAAAAGATACATATATCTTTTATACATATATAAAAAGTATTGGACTCCCAATATCTTTTATATATATATATATATATATATAAATGTTTTTTAAAAAAGAAAAGATATATATATACCCCCACCCTCCATAAAGAGCTTTAATCTTTCTCCTTAGGGGATTAAAATATTTCAGAGCAGCAAATGGAAACTCATTTAATCTCCCCATTAAAGTGTGTCCCATCAGCCTATAGATTATTAAGGAGAAAGACGACAGGGCTGGAAGGGGAAGGAGCGAGTTCGGGGCTCCTGTGCCAGCAATCGGCGTCTCGGGGCGGGGGTGGGCCTCGTGCGGGGGACGAGCGGGGAGACCTTCTCCGCTCCAGGCAGCCAATCCCCCACCCTCGGATTTCACTGCCTTTTGCTTCAGCAAAGCCCCAGTCCGCATAGGAAGGCTTTATTCACTTTCCCCTCCCCTTTAAATTTACGTTCAAGCCTAGGAAAACAACGTCCCCAGTGACGATACTAATAAGAGTTAATGAGCTCATTATCTAAGTTAATGAGCACTTAGAATGTGCCGGGCACTAATCTAAGTGCTTGATGTGGTATAGGACAGATTTAGTAGAATCTGTGGGATGGATTCAGTAGATGTCGTGGGTACCATCATTCTTGTTCCCATTCCACAGATGGGGAAGCTGAGGCACAGAGAGGCACAGGGGGTGGGAGAGGAGGGACTTAGGCTCAGGGGCTTCGGTTCTAGTACCCACACTCCTAACCACTCCGTTCCACGGCCTCGCCAAGCCACGCCGTGACTGTCCCCTGAGATAAACGGCTGTCCCAGGCATCTTCAGGTTCTCCTCCAAGCGCCCTCCGTCTTTGTCCACCTGCTCTGCGTGGACTGCGCATCCCGGAGGCTGGCGCCGGTACAGACCGTGCTGTTGGCCCCCTTGACCACTGGGTTCAACCAATGGGACGTCAGAGGATGGGAGGATGGAGAGGTTGGAGTATTTATTACTGTGCCCTCTTCCCGCAGGGTCACTATGTGTTGGCCAAGTCCCCTGGCCAAATGGCACACAGACCCCGAAGTGTCCTGCAGCCACAGGACGACCCTCAGCGAGAAAGTGTCAGCCCTGAACGGGACCCAGCTGTCAGCAGCCCTGAGGAGGCCGCCTGCCCCTGGCCAGAAGCGACGGGGGAGGGGGCTGTTGGCGGGGGAGGGACATTAGCCTCGGGACAGTTCTCTCCGAGGACCGGAGCAGAGACGAAAGGGAAGGGGGAACTTTCCAAACTCTTTAGGCCCAGCGCCACAGCCAGAGCTACGTCCACGTCACAACCCAGTGCCTACGCCACACACACATGCACACGTGTGTGAGTGACGCGGCCACCTTGCAGACCACACTCGCCTCGGCCACAAACGACGTTCTCGGACACGTTCCGCTCCGTTCCGCGCCCAACTCTCTCCAGGGAGTGGGTGTCGCAGCTTACGGCAGAGCTCTCATTGCTGGGACTGAGAAGCACTGCCGGGGGCCTCGCCAGGAGAAAGTGTTCTGAAGATAAAAAATGGGATAACACATTATGCTGATGAACATGCGGGGAAATGAGCACTCGCATACGCCGCCGGAGCGCGGGAGAATTAATGCACGCCCATTAGCGGGCCATTTGGCAGCCCCATCAATATTCTAAATGCATGTGCCTTTGACTCAGCGATTCCGCTTCCAGGAACTTCCTCCAGATTTACTCACACGTGTGCTCCAAGACGGCGGCGAGAGGACACGCACCGCAGCCTTGCTGTTCGTAACGTAAGACTGGAAGCAACAGACGTGCCCATCCACGGGGGCCACTTACGTGAATGATGGGACATCCACCCTTATTATATAGCATGCGAAGCCACCGTGAGAACAGATGAGACAGGTTCACGGGGACGGAAGCAAAACGAGACCCAAGCCGTGGTGCAGGGTCGGAAGAGCAAGGGCAGGGGCTGGTCCTTGTTAAGCTGGATGATGCGGACAGAGGGCTGCCTCTCTGTGTCTGGGTGTGTCTGGGTCTCCCCCTAGTTAAACAGTTAAAGAGAGAAATGTCCGAACCATGTTGGGTGAGCCGCCACTTGTGCTCCAGGCGACCCACCTTCCCAGGCAGGAGGACGGGCAGGAGACCGGGCGTAGCAAGCGTGTCTGGAAAGACGGCAGGTGTGGGAGGAGGCTGTCGGCCTCGCACCCTTCCCTGCCTTTCCCTGTGTCGCCACGCGTGCCTTGGATCCGCGGGTGCAGAGAAAACTAAAAATAAGGGGGACATAAAACTAGTTTGGACACCTCAACGAAGGTCAACAGCATTCTATCTGAAATCAGGAGGATCGACAGGAGTCCTGGCTGGCGTAGCTCAGTGGATCGAGCGCGGGCTGCGAACCAAAGTGTCGCAGGTTCGATTCCCAGTCAGGGCACATGCCTGGGTTGCAGGCCATGAGCCCCAGCAACCGCACATTGATGTTTCTCTCTCTCTCTTTCTCCCTCCCTTCCCTCTCTAAAAAAATAAATAAATAAAATCTTTAAATAAATAAATAAATCTTTAAAAAAAGAGAGAGAGAATCAATAGGATACCTGAAAAACAACACTCACACCAATTCACGCAGAATGCGCTCCTAACTTTGACCCTCCCCCGCCCTTGCCCCCAATCTCGCCCTTACCTTTGGGGGCTTTTGGGGCAACCAAGTAAAAAAATGAAATTGTATTCAATTATATTTGTCTTCCAAGGTGCTATTCCTTTGACTTGACACGGAAAAAAAAAACTGGGCCACAGGGGACCCCAATTACACCCAGGTCACGCTGAAAATGATTCCGAGTTTGACTCGCTGGGTTCCCTCGCTGGGAGACGGACAGAACTATGGGGGCGCCGCTCCGTTCTCAGCGCCTCCCTGGGAGAGAGGCCCGAACGAGGAAGCCCATGATGACACAGAGGCAGTGGGGAACTTAAAACCAGCCTGCACACGGATCAGTGAGGAAACAGCCCTGTAAGGGATGGTGTATCCGTGTGACAGAATGCTGCTGTGGGCTGAATGCCCCGCCCCCCCATTCATAACCCCCCATGTGATGGCGTTTGGAGGTGGGGTCCTCGGGAGGTGATCCAGTGTAGATGAGGTCATAAGGGTGGGGCCCCAGGATGGGGGCGGATGGGAGCAGCTGGGAATAGAGTCCTTGCACAAGGAGGAAGAGAGCCCTGGCTGGTGTGGCCCCAGTGGATTCAGTGCCGGCCTGCAAACCAAAGGGTCGCCTGTTCGATTCCCAGTCAGGGCACGTGCCTGGGTTGCGGGCCGGGTCCCCAGCAGAAAGTGCGCACAAGAGGCAACCACACATTGATGTTCCTCTCCCTCTCTTTCTCTCTCCCTTCGCCTCTAAAAATAAATACGTAGAATCTTTAAGAAATATATATATAGGTAATTATTTTAAAAGAAGAGGAAGAGAGACCAGAGCATTCTCATTTCCTCTCTCTCTCTCCCTCCCGGTCATGTGAGGACACGGCGAGAAGTGGGGTGTCTGCAAGCCGGGAAGAAGCCCTCGCCAGGAGCTGAATCACTTAGCACCTTGATCTTGGGCTTCCCAGCCTCCAGAGCCGCGAGAAAGAAATGTCTCCTGGTTAAGCCGCCCTGTCTGTGGTATTCTGCTAAGGCAGTGCAAGCTGACTAATGGAAATACCACCAGGCTCTTCAAAAATAGAAGAAGCATGCCCTCCTGACGTGAAAAGAATCCCAAGTCGTCACGCTGGGTGGAAAAAGCAGGCTGTGGGTACAGCATGACAGCGTTGCACGTTTAGGTGAAACACATGCGTACAACCACACTGCACATGAACACAGAAATGCACAGAACACGATCTGGGAACATAAATTCTAACCGGGGGCTGGATCCTTCAGGAGCATGGGAGAGTCACGGTCAAGAGGGATGTCAGCTTTGTTTGTGAATGTATATTTTCTATAAAACTATATTTCTGGATTACTTATGTAGCTGCCAATTGTTTCGGAGCGCACCCCCTCCAAAGGAGTCAGAAAGACTAGCCCGACCCCCTGCCCTACATACAGTGAGTCAACTTCAGAGCTATTTCCAGCTTCCATCCAAACTCTAAAGCCTGCCTTTCGGTCTAAGAGCTCTTCCTACTGCCACTCAGCTCGCCATCTTAATTTTGAAGCCCACAAAAATTACATTTTCTTGCTCAAGAGAGAAGGAGGAGGGCTTAGGAACCCCATCAGACAGCACGGAGGAGACAATGTTTTTATGCAAGAAATGTAACATGGTTAGGTCTCAGCAAGGTTGGCTGAGACAATTAATTTCAAAGCCTTCTGATGGACGGCAATACACAAATTAGCTTCCCCATCAGCTTTAGGAAACGGATTTCATTAACAGTGAGCAATTCAGTGGGGGGTTCTGATGCCTTTTCGGGAAGAGGAGGCTTCACTCCAAAACTGAAATGAAACATTATCTAGAGCAGCTTTGTAATTACACAGCGAGGACCACGATTACCTGTGAAACCGACACCCATGGGTGGGGGCAGGTGGAGCTGGCAGGAAGAACAAAGCCTCAGAGAGACCCTCACGAGAGGCAAATACAAAGATTAAAAGTCTCGGAAAAGCTGATTATCAATTACTCACTTAATGAGAGCTCACGTTCATTTATCCAGTCAGAAATATTGAATGCTGGCTGTGCCAGGCCCTGGGGACAGAGCAGTGAACCAGACACACAAAACTTTTGCCCCCCTCCCACTAGGACAATCTGGGCAGGCGAGCAGGGAGCAAGGGGCAGGAGGTCTCTGCTTTCAACACAGCAGGTGGTCAGGGAGGGGCTCAGACAAGGCCACCTTGGAGCAAAGACCAGAGGGAGGCCAAAGAGCAGGCCCAGCAGGTATCTCAGGAAAGTCTGCTCCAGGCAGAAGGAACAGCACGTGCAAAGGCCCTGAGGCAGGCACACAGCCGGCATGCGCTGAAGGGGCAGCAAATGGCTCAGGTGGCTGGAGCAGGGGGAGCAAGGGAAGGGTCCCAGGAGATGAGACAGGAGCGGAAGGCAGGAGCCGGGCGGGGTAGGACTCTGTAGGCTGTTGTGATTGCTCGGGCTTTTGCTCAGAGGCCCGAGAACCCCTCTCGGAGGCTTGAGAGAGCAGCAGTGTCGCAAACGCACACGGCTCTGACCGCTCTGGTGGGGAGGAGCAAGGGCCAAGGTGCAGCGATCAGTTTAAGAGGCCCCGGTCACCATCCAGGGGACGGATGGGTCACTGAGCACTTACTGCGAGCCAGGGACTTGACCCCGAACCCTGGCTTTTATTTTCATTTGTTTTCATAGAGATATCACCCACCCACCTTCGAGTTCACCGTTTTGAGGTGCACAATTCCATTGTTTTTAACGTATGTGCGAGGTTGTGCGGCCGTCACCACCACCTAGTTCCTGAGCATTGTCTCCGGAGTGGCCATCGGGGCTCCGTCCGGATCAGCTCCCCGCACGCCGGCTGCCTCCTGGGTGACCCGGAAAGGCTGACGCGTCTGGGAATTCCCTGAAGTGGTGACTGACAGGTGTGGGGGCGACACAACTTCAACTCCCTCGCCCCCTTATGGGGACAACTCCACGATGTCGCTACATTGTCTCCAGGCCTGTCCCCACGGGATTAAGCCGTCCTTGGAACTGTCCTTGGTACCACACCCCACAGGGCCTCTTTGCGCTCCCTTGCAAGCCCTACTTCCCTCGTCCCTTGTCCGTGTCGCCCCGGGGGAACGCTTCCTAAGAGACCCTTTTCTCCTAAGTCCTCTCTGAGGCCCTGCTCCCGGGAGCTGACCTGAGCCAGGAGGTGAGCTGCAAAGTCATGGAATCCTCGCTGTCGCTAACGTTTACTGAGCACGTACTAAGCACCCGGCACCTCTGAGCAGCCCTGCACACCCATGAACTCATTTACGTCTCCCCACTGCTGAGGCAGGTGCTGTTATCACGCTCCGCTCACACACGAAGCAAATGAATGAATCGCAGGGAGTTACGGCAGTACGGGAAGTAGGCGGCGGCGCTGAATTTGAACCCAGGCAACCTGGCTCCGAGCCTGCGCTCTGGACCAGATGCCACCTTCCGTGTGGGCCTGGGGAACGCGACTGGCATCTGGGGAGGCTGCACTGGGCCAGGTGCAGGGGAGAGGTGGCAGCTCTCTAGGGAGAGAGAGAAAGATGGAGACCGGCACCGGGAGAAGGCCAGCAGGTCTGCGCATGCGCAGGGGCGCACGATGACATCACGTGTCTTTAGTTGCGGCGACGTCCAGCCGCCGTTCTGGCCGCTGCGCTCTGAAAGATTTCCCGGATTCCACAGAGCACCCTTCGGTTTCATCTGAGCTAACGTGAATGGGCGCCTGAGCCCTGGAACCACACGGGTTCCGGCACGTGCCAGGCACCACGGGCACCGAGAGGAGGTGTGGTCCCAGCCCGGCAAAGGCCATTGGTCGGTCTCCGCGCGACGATCTCGGTCGTTCCTGGGGACGGTATTTACAGAGCGTTTACGTGGTGGGTGCCTCCCACGCACCCGTGAGATGCGAGCCGTAGTCGGCTCCCGGTCACAGCTGGCGAAAGGAGGGCTCGGTGACACCAAGTGCCTCGCATGGGTGACAGTGTGATGAGTGACAGAGCCAGCACGTCAGCTCAGGTGTGACAGTCTCTGCGGGCCCCAGTCAGAAGCACGGAGCTCCCTTGCAACGCTTCTTCATGCCCCGCCTGGTGGGGCACGGTGGGGGGAGCTGTGGGGGGTCTCCACTCGCCTGCTTCTGTCTTTGCTGTGGGCACGGATCATCTCATGGGTCGCCCGAACGTCTCAGAGCCAAAATTTAGGAAAGCCAGCCTTTCTTCCCAAAAACTGGAATGGTGGCACAAAATCCTATCGTCACTCCCTCCTTCTTACCACTTCCCTGACGCATCTCCTCTGACTCCCCACAGACGAGCTCCCCTGACCAGGTGCGACCCTGCAGACAGGACGCAGGTTGTCTGAGGGAGGGAGAACTTCCAGAGAGTGCAGAGCCTTCAGGAAGGGGTGACCTCGCTCTCTCTCTCCCTCTCTCAAGCCACAGCATTCTTCTCTGAGCAAACCAAAGTCCCTTTGTGGGTCAGCAAGTTCTACAGGCAAGCATGTCACTGACGGTCTGAGGGTTTCAAATGAAACAGGTTGGTGTCAGCTGGACACCGGCCAGGAAAACAGACACCGCTCTAAGTATTTCAGATGAAATTTAATGCAGGAAATGGGGTCTGTAGGTGGGTGGGGGGGGCGGGTGGAAAAAGGCCAGAGGCCAAGAAGGAATGGCGGGACCACCCAGCGATTAGCCACAGTGAAAGCCAAGCTTTTTGGATCTGGCTAGACAGAGGGAGGACGGGGGACTGCCAGAGCCCAGGGGCCAGACACAAGAGCTGGAACTATAGAGGAGATGCAGCTTTTCCAAGAGAAGCCTCTCCAGGTGGGAGAGGTAGGAAGCAGCACCCCAGATCCTTCCTTCCTCCTGCCCCGCAATATCCCGCCAAGGTCTCCCACTGGCTGCACCCAGAAGCTAGGGAGCCCAAGAAATGCAGCCTGAAGGCTCCTCCGTGAGGACACGGCAGGGAAGGGACGGCAGTGGATCTAAGGGCAAACGGGCCTGGGACCACCACGCTCTGCTTCACTCATTCATTCATTCAGTCATTCGTTCCCTCAATGAGCAACAGTATGAATCGTGGGCTGACAGTAGATGTGACTCAGGACCCACTTTGCTGAGATGACATTCGACCTTCATCCTGATGGATGAGAAGGTCTGCCCAGTGTGAGGGGCCTCTGCCCAGGATCCAACATTCTTTGGGGAATGACCTTTTACCCCCACGCAGTCCCGTGATTTCCCAAGGAATGAACACATGACCTGAATCTGGCCAATCAGCTCATGCCGCCTTCCTGGCCACAACCACTGGAACGAGGATGGACACATGACTAAAACTGACCCAGTGAAAGGCAACCCTAGCCCTGGCCAGCCAGCCCAGTTGGATTGAGCATCATCCTGATGTGCCGAGGTTGTAGGTTCGATCCCCGGTCAGGGCACATGCAAGAAGCAACCAATGAACGCATCAATGACTAGAACAACAAATCAACGTTCCTCTCTCTCCCCCTTCCTCTTTCTAAAAAAAATCAATAAATAAAAAATTAAAAAGGAAAAAAAAAGGCAGCCCTAGACTGACTCTCTCGGGACACTTCAACAGAAAGGCAATCTCTTTATCCTGGTGCTACTGCCAGGGATAGAGCTCAGTCCAAACTGTCGACGGCCATCTGCCACTGGCAAGAATGAATGTCCTAAAGGATGAAGCCAACACGAAGGTAAAGGGGTTGGAGGGAAAGTCCTGATGATATCACCTGAGTCCCTGGATCCAGCCATACCTGAGGCCAATCATAGTAGTTGCTTCAGTTATTTGAACAAATCAACTTCTTTGGTATTTGCGTCAGGCACTTTAAGTTGAACTTCTGTCACTTGCAATTAAAAAGGCCTGGGCTGGTAAGGTGAGGGAAGGCAGAGGAAGTGGGGTTCACAAGCAGAAGCAGGAAAGAGGGTGGCATGTACAAGGGACCGCAAAGGGTGGCGGGGGGGGGGTGGTGCCTGGCGCTCCCCTGCCACTTAAACAGAGCCGGGAACGGCATAGGGTACCCGGGAGGCGCACGTCTCTCCCATGAGCTAGTGAGCTGGTGGGGGTCACACGGCATGTGTGTCTCCGCAGAGCCACGGTCAACGCCTTGTCTGAACCAGAGCCAGTTCTTGACAGCTGTTCATTTGAACTTCACGAGTTTATGTCTTTTTAAAACAACTTTCATGCAAGCTGGTACAGCTCATCGTGCCTAGGATCCTCCTGCCATGTCTAGCCCAGTGCTGAAGACATACTTAATTTACTTTAGTTTAATGTGACTAGTTGTTGAATGCTTAGTCCATGCCAGGTACAACATGGGCTTCCCATGTACTTGTTGTACTCATCTCCCCTAAACCCTGTGTGGCAGCAATGAACCCCACTTTATGAATGAGGGCACTCAAGACTCAGAGAGAGAGCCTGTTCCACTTGCCCAAGGTCACCCAGCTAGCAAGCCGCAGGGCTGGGATTGAACCCCGGTCTCTGGACAGCGATTTTGGCTGAGTGATCACCACAATGATGGAAAGCAGCGGTCGGTGGGGAGGCAGTGAGAACGCCCACGCTACCATCTGGAAACACGTGGGGCTCCGGGGGTCACGTCTCTCCTCACGCACCGAGGCACCTCAGCTTGGAGCTCCGTGAGGTGGCTGCCCGAGCCCGCGCCGGGCTGCCGGGGCTGCTGTGCCGTGGACATCCACGCCGCCCGGACATGGGCCAGCCGGTCCAGCCCGATGTGACTCAGCACCTGGAAACGTGCTTCTTTAAATAGATCCTATGCTCGGCCGGCTCTCCGAGCCGATCGATGGCTTACCTGTCATTGGAGGGAGGTGCCCTGGGGCTGGCGGAGCCGCTGTGCTGAGCAGGAGCAGAGGGGCACAGCGGGCGCTGGAGGAGGAGGGGTCGGTGGCCGTGACCCTGCCGGAGAATTAAGAGAACGTTCAAGTGAGACATCACCCAGATGCAAGGGGTTCGTCTCCACCCACCCCCCAAACCCGCCTGAGCAGGTAGTGCCCTGCCTCTCCGCCCCCAACAGCCCTCTAGCCTCACGGAGGAACCCTGAACAGGTGGGCCTACGTCCAAACTCCAATCTGTCACCGAAGGACTGCATGACCTTGGACAAGCCCTTCACTTGCCTACCCTCCCATCCATCAGGCGACGGACGCTCTCTAATTACAAAGGCCCGGCAGGAGGCAGGAGACAGACAGCCTGGCTGTTCTCCGAGGAGGATCAGCCGGATGACTTATGGCCCGTCCGTAGCAGACGCTGCCCCGGTGACACCTGACCTGCGCTGAGATGAACCCTCTCCGAGCGGGACAACGATCGTGTTCGGCAGTGTCCTAAGCGGACCTGTGCACCGGAACCGCCACGCCCAGGAAGGACGGACGGACAGACACACACACACACACACACACACTCTGGAGCCACGGGACGACTGGTTCGGAGCGGAGCAGGGCTGCCTTGAAAGCCCGGCTCCATCACTCACTGACACAAACATCCAAAGTGTCGGCTCCCTTGGGGGTTTTTTTTGGAGGTGAAAAATGCTCGATGTAACTTGAAAACATGACAGCGAAATTCACTCTATGTTTGACACGAGAGAAAAAAAACCCGGGCCACAGAGATACGAACACTTCGGGTCTGATGCCGCAGACGAGGCACAACACGAGGGGGCAGGTGACCCTCCTGAAGCACCTTTCTCGGCCCCCCTCGTCCCTTTTCCTCCCTTCCCACAGGGAAAGGGGCACTGTATCACACCTTTGCTGATAGCCCGGCTTTTCCTCAGGGCCTCGGTGAAAGAGGTGTGTCTCTTTCGGCCTTCCCAGAAGAAACAGGTCCAGCCCCACGAGCGAACTCTAACGAAACACTTCAGTAGGCAGATTCCTGGCCGCCCTCCGTTCCTGGCCCCCCTCGGTCCTACCGAAAATCCCCAAGTGCAGATGCTTCGTTTCTAAGCAGGTCCCCCCGCAAGCCCCAGAATTCGGAGTCTAGATGAACTGGGACTTCGGCTTGGGAATTCCTCTTCAGGAAGGATTCTGAAATCCGAAGCACGTGCTTATGAAAGCCCTTCCCCCGCCCCTGCAGCAGGGGGTGAGGCTGAGCCTCTGCCACGCCAGCCGTGGGGGGGGGCGGGGGTGGAGCTCGGCAGGATGGAGCAGCGCGTCTGTGCTCACGGCTTCGCCCCACCGGTGACACGGCGTGAACGTGGGGTTCAGGGCTCCTCTCACCCGTGTGTGCTGTGCACAGGATCCGCCGGACCCCAGTCCCTCGGAAACGGTAGGAGCTGGGAAGAACCTCGACGGGCGGTCAGCAGTAGGCCTGGCTCTGGGGTCTGTAAAAGCCATCTGGCCTGCGGGCAAACCACTTAGCCTCCTGGAACCTCCGTGGAACACCCCTTTGGATGGGCGCCCCCGCACCCCACCGGCCTCTGTCACAGAGCCAGTGACCTCACGCACAAAGACGTGGCCTGCGAACAGTCACGCGCCAGGGAAAGCACAGATCCTGGTGCTTGCCATCCTATCGCACCCAGGCGGCGTGAAAGCTCGGGCTGCTGCGTGCAGCCGCTCAGAGTTATCCTGGCCCCCGCTCGGATGTGCAAAGCCCCGGATGTGGGGCCTCGAGGACCAGCCTCCCAGGAGGTGGGAGGTCGGATCCAGGCAGAAAAAAAAACAAAAGAACTAGGCCCTCGGAGCGCCCGGACCCCTGTGTCGGTGGAATTGGATCTCTGCATCCCATAAATCACTTTCGGACTCCGGTGCGGCTCCGGCGGCGCTGCCCCCGGAGGCCGGAAAGCTGTATCGCGCAGGTTTTATTATTCCTGCCCACCCCCACGTCGGCTCCTCAGGTGGGAATCGGTGTTGACCAGGCAGGCTGACCATTGGAATACTTCAAAACATGATTTATTTTTGCCGTTTCCCCCAACGGCCTCTTTCCTTCCTGGTGGCCATATGAGTTTGGCTCCGAGTGACATCAAGGGAATGAGCGAGTCACCTGTAATTCCTGCTGTCGGGTCTGAGGCTGTCCCGACAGATCGCTCTTCCAGGGTCAGAACCGTCCGGAAGGGGCCCTGGGGAGAGCTCGCTCCTGGCCTGCCCCTCTCTTGGCCCACTCTCCTGTCCCCGGACCCCGGGGAGCCAGCCACCACCGTCACGGCCGGATCAGACCGCTAGCCCCGAGGGAGGCAGAGGCACCTCCCCAGGACACGGGAGGAAAAAGCACCCAGGCCCACGGAAGGCTCAGCACTGACCAGCTGTTTAGGGCACGCCAGGGCCAGGGTCTAGTGCAGCATCTCCCCAGGCCTCCCCCGAAATGCCCGGGAACAGCGCGGGTCCCTCTCCGAGGCAGGGCCCACTGGCCAGTTTTGACAGCCGTCAAGTCATGTGAATGGTCAGGCAATTTGGGGAAACCACGATCCGGCAGGAAAGACCCAGTAGGAAGCTGGGGACACGTGTCACGGACCTGGTGGCGCGTGCCGGCTGTCTCTGCTGCTCCGGAGGCCCAGCTCTGCAGCCCCGAGCGTCACTGGCCACCCTCACGACACCGAGAACGTCTCGGCGACACAGAGAACGTCTCAGCGACGGTGCACTCACATCTGGTGCACTCACATCTCCCTTCCCGGGAGCCTCACTCTGCACCAGGCACAGGCACGGGGAGGGGACTGCCACGCAGGCCCGAGGCGCTCCGTGCTGCAAGCACCCAGCCCCACCACCAGCCAACACCACCGAACAGTCTCAAAGACTTCTTACAGCTGCTCGGACTAGACCGCGGGCAGTCTTCGCTGCAGGCTGAGGCACAGGTACTGTTGCCACCAGCCTTTTCCTGAGGGGTGGGGCAGGAAGCCATGGCCGCCCTCTGTGAGGTCGCAGACCTTGCTAGGCTTTGGACTCCAGGCTCCTACGTGCCAGCTCCTGTGACGGAGGAATGGTAGCAGAAGCAGCTCGTGTTGGGAGTGTGAGGTGACAGAACATGAGAAACCTGTGGCACGGGGTCGTCACGTACTACATACACGCTCAACAGAGACTAGGGTTTTCTTTTACGCCTTTGCTGCGGTTGCACCACAAGCCATTTTGCTTTTAGGATCTAGGTGTCTGTCCCCCCACCTCTGGAAGAAAGTGAGTTTACTTTCTCTCCGAGCCAGAGTTCCCTAGCAAACAGAGCCTGGGGCCGACGCCTGCCGTGTCCAGCCTGTTCTGGAGGAGTGCCGTCCCAAAGAAGACAGACAGACAGGGGAAGTGGGCGTGGGAGCTGGTGCAGCTCGGGGGCGGGTCTTCGGGGAGGCCACGCCTTTCCACCACCCACCCAGGGCGGGAATAACACATCCCCCAGGTCTCACCTCTCATCAGTCAAGTTCCCCCCTCCCCGAGACACTTGTTGATTTCCTGTGGGTCGGTCAGCACCTCCTGCCTCTGGTCCCTCAAGGGGCCGGAACAGCTGCCACAGCAGGAGTGACAATAGCAGGGAAGGTGGAGACCACCATTGTCTCTGAGACCGTGAGAGTCGTGGCTAAGCCCGCTCTGGCCGGAAAGTGAGACAGGTGAGTGGCCCACGGGAAGGTGGGTCTGGCGCACCTTCCATCCAGACGAGAGCCACGATCCGCCTCTTGGATAGCTGTACTCGGACGTCAACTTGCCCTCTGCTCCCCACGTGTGCGAAGTACATGGTTCCACCTGGCCGGGTGGCTCCGTTGGCTGGAGCACCGTCCCATACAACAAAAGGCTGCAGGTTCAATCCCCGGTCAGAGTGCATATGGGAGGCAACCAATCAACGCTTTTCTCTCACATCGAGGTTTCTCTCTCTCTCCCCCCACCTTTCTCCCCTGCCCCTTCCTCTCTCTCTAACAATATGTCCTGGGTTAAGATTCTTTTTAATAAAAAATAAAGCACATAGGTCCACTCCTGACTACCCGTCTTTGAGAAGGAATGGGGTCTTCTGGGCCATGGGGAGCATCCAGTACCTGCCTGCTCCACTCCCCCCCAGAGTGTCTGCTGAGGACCCAAACAAGCCCCAGGACATTCTCAGCCCTGTGCTCCAGAAGGCTGCGCACCTGGCCCTCCTCACCTCAGCCCCTTGGACAGCTGTCCAACAGGAGTGACACTTCAACGTGACCTCCTGGGCTCCTCTCGAAGAGCACGAGGAACAGCCACACCCGGGCCAAGTCCCTTCTTGCTTCTGCCGGGTCTGATTTGGAACGTGGAAGCGTGGTGGTATCCAGTGCCCCTTACTTCGTTCTGCTCATTTCATTTCATTCATTTGTGTATTCAGCAAAAAAAAAAAAAAAATGTATTCAGGGAATCAATAAAAAGGCGAGCTAATGGAGACATGGTTAAAGGGTAATGAATAGACAGTTTGCAGGAAAGAAAACACAAATGACTCTTAAGTATTTGCAAAGATGCTCAATCTCACTCGCAGAAGAGAAATGCAAATTAAAGCCACCCGGAGCCACCCTTTCCCCCAGCAGACTGGCAACAGTCCAAAAGGTTAATAACACGCGTCGCTGGCGAGGCCGTGGGGAGACAGGTATTCTCAAGCCCTGCTGGGGGGAGTTCCCGTGGTGCATAATTTGACAACATCTATCAAAATTATACAGGCGGCGATTCTTTGGCAGAGCAATTCTTCTGGAAATATATCCTCCAGAGATGTTTGGACTTGTACGAAATGATGTATGTGCGAGGTTATTCACCGCAGCACTGTTAAGGGCAAAATATTGGGGACCGGCTAGATGCCTCTAAATCGAAGACTAGTTCAGTGAATCAGGGTAGACCCACACAATCACATTCTATATAGATTTTTTGGAATGAATGAGGTATCTCTTTATTCACTGACATGGTTAGATCTCTGTAATACACTGGCAAATAAAACAGGCACAGAGGGACACGGACGGGGCACCCCCACAATGACACGGCCTGAGAAACACCCCACAACTTAACAGAGCAGTCACTTACTCTGGTGTTCACAGCTCTGAGAGCTGGTTGGGGTTCTGCTGATCTGGGCTGGGCTCAGCGGGGGGCCCTGCTTGAGGCTGCCAGCATCAGGTCCTGTCTGAGCCTGTCCCGCTTTCCTCACTCAGAAGCCAGGCGGAAGGGGCAGGAGTCAGTCTCGACCTGGTCCTCACGGCGGGTCATGGAGCGCAAGAGAGCAACACCAATCACAAAAAAACTTGTCAAGACTCTCTCACGTCTTGTCAGCTAACATCCCATTGGCCAAAGCAAGTCACGTGGCCACGCCCAAAGGCAAGGTGTGAAGGATGGGCTCGCTACGTGGCCGTTGGCAAGGGCGGGGTGTGAATGTTCAACATCACCAGAGAAGAAGGGAGAACGGAGCCAGCAACTCGACTGACACTACCTACAACACACGCTCAATTTTACTTATCTCTGCATAACGAGGTCCGGGGGGGAAAGACTACACAGATGATAACCTGTGTGCCGGGAGGAGGGGGCCTGGGGAGAGAGAAGAAGTAGGTGGACAGGGGACAGGTGAGGAAGAAGATATTTGACTGTCTGTCTTCTGACATTTTTTAAATCAGGGGAATGGCTTACTTGTGCACAAAAGAAAAAATTTAAAAATGCACATTGAGCACCTGCTCAGTACCAGGCACTGGGCCACCTGCAAGTGAGACACACCTGGTTCCTGCCTCCAGGGAGCTGGGGGTTCTCTTCAGTGGTTAGCTATCCTGGCTGCCACCAGGACCACCTGGGGAGCTTTTTGTTTATTTATTATTTCAGCCATCACCAGGAATGCCAGGGACCCTTTGTGATCCAGTCTCCAGTGCTGGGGACCTTTTTCAAAATACTGACATCTGGCTCTAATCCCAGAGATTCTGATGTAATTAGCTTGGGGAGGAACTAGGCATTAGTATACATATTTTTTTTAAGCCCAAGTAGTTTGAGTATGAAGCCAGGGTGAAGAATAACCAGTCTAGTGAGAGGGGACAGATTTAAATAGATAATCACATAATTAGTTGGCTATGCTTTTGCTCAGCATGCCAAAGGAAAAATATGTAGAGTAATTATAGTACTGACAAAGGCGTTGCTTTCCTTGAGCAACTAAATTCTTCCCTCTCTTTGTTACTAAAAAATATGAGACTTAGCATTTCCCCCTTTTCACTTTGGCAGCCAGGAAGGTCAGGGCCAAATCTGAAGCTCCACTGGTACACTTTCTTAAATTCATACTGCTTACACATAGGTAGCCTTTACCCTGAATTGAATTTATGCCCTTACTCATACTTTTTTTTAATGTGACATGCTGAATTTATTGTTTTTTTAAAGATTTTATTTATTTTTAGAGAGGGAAGGGAGGGAGAAAGAGAGAGAGAAACATCAATATGCGGTTGCTGGGGGCCGTGGCCTGCAACCCAGGCATGTGTCCTGACTGGGAATCGAACCTGCAACACTTTGGTTCGCAGCCCGCACTCAATCCACTGAGCTACATCAGCCAGGGCCCTTACTTATACTTTTGTTCATCCTGAGCTTCTTTCTTTTTTTTTTTTTGTCATTGGTTCCTGCTTTGTGCTCTCATAAGATGTCTCAGGTCTATGATGTGGAGGGATTCAATTATCAGTAATGATAATAATAGTTATTATTACTATTATAGTAGCAATGCCTTCTGTTTATTTGCTGGGCACCAATCACGCTCCAGATACTAAAGTGGGCACTTCCAATGTTTTATCTCCGACTCTTTTTAAGAAAACCCCACAGAAGAGGTATCATTAGGCTCATGTTACAGATAATAAACGGGGGCTCAGAGAGGTTAACAGCTTGTCCAGAGTCACACGGCAGGCAGTGAGCAGCCAGGCTGGGGCACTAGTTGCCTGGTGCTGCTGTAACACATTGCCGTCCACTCAGCGACCCCAGATGACACAGGTTTATTGTCTCCGACAGCTCTGAAGGTCAGATGTCCAGACGGGCGGTCAGAGCTCTCTGGAGGTTCCGGGGCAATCACCTCCTTGCCCCTTCCAGCTTCTAGGAGCTGCCTGCATCTAGAAGCTTTGCTGTGGAGGCAGCAAAGATGAGCGAGCAGGGCACGTGATAAGGGGCCAGAAAAGTCTGGGTCTGAATCCCAGCTCCTGTTCTCTGAACAGCGGCTCCCCAAAGATGTCCGCGTTGTCATCCCCGGGACCTGTGCATATGTTACCGTCCATGGCTGGAGGGTCTTTGCAGATGCTATCAAGTTAAGGGATTTGGGAGAAGATTATCCTGGGGTTTTTTTAGGGGGAGAGGGGAATGTAATCATACAGGCACTTGTATTTACAAGGGAAGCAGGAGGGTCAGAGTGAGCAGGAGTCGAGGCCACGGGAGCAGAGGCTGTGTGGGGCCGTGAGCCGAGCCAGGTGAGGCTTCGAGAAGTGGCTGACACAGCTCTTCTGCACTAAATCATTTGTTTCCTTTTCTGTTGCCTCTTCCACTGGCACGCCAGCCTCAGCGTGGGGACCATGTCCATCAATTCACCGCAGCACCCCAGAGCCCCAAGGGCCCAGAACGGAGCTGGCTTCCCACGGATCAATGCAAACAAACCCCGGAGTTGCCCTGATCGAGTGGACAAGGTCTCACCGGGGTACAAAACCCGGCAGACGAGGAAGGGGTGTCAAGCGTCCTCTGCCCAGAATCCCTCAGCTCTGGGAGAGGCTGACGCAGGAGCAGAGGGCCCTCTGCAGTCAGGGCTGTGAGGGCAGGACGGTGCTCCCTCGCCGGGCCCCGTGGAGAACAGAGATTCCATCTCCTGAACATCCCACGAGAACATCCTGCGCGAACGAAGCACTCGGAATCGATCGTGCCGGGGCATCAATAACATTCCACCTTTGAAAAATTCTCCCGCAAGGGCACCAAGATAGATGCGCAAGGAGATTCACTGCGCCGTTTGTAACGGCAAAAGAATTGGACACAACCCAAATGTCCATCAAGAGGAGTCTGGGAAAACAAATGATCCTACAGTTGCAATGATGGAATGCCAGGCGGCCAGGAGATGTGCAAAGACACCGATATTGCGGAGTGAAAAACGTGAGTTGCAGGAAAGTGTATAAAGTACGGCCGTATGTTTTATTTTGTTTGGAAAAAAAACCCCACTATATATCAAAACTCAAGCTGTAGTGGTCTGTGCACTTTTGTACACAAATGATCAATAAAAAAGCAACACATGTATACTTTCTAGGTTTTGGTGTTTAAGAACTGACTTATTCAAATTATTTCTGAAATTAACACTTGCCTTCTCATACAATGCATTTTTCTGCTAAGTGGCTCTCAAGTCAAAAAAAAAGTAGCTTACCAATGGTGGTGGTTTAGAACAGAAGAAATGCAAGAGGCGTCTATGAGCGCACACATACACACACACACAGAAAGTAAACGCAGTGGACACGTTCACGCACAGAAGAGCTGGAGACACTGTGAATGCAAAAGAGATGTGTGATGGAGGGGGAAGGGGCAGGAACCGAGTAGTACGGTTCCGTCACTGAGCTTTTTGACCAGGGATGCACATTACTTTAGTAACGAGAAATAAACGAAGGTTCAAGGAAAGCCCTTCCTGGGACCTGCACCTTTAGGGGCAAAGAGTGAACACCCACTCAGTGTGCAGGAACTCGAGGGGCACCCGGTGGTTGGACGGGGCGAGGGAACTGAGTCTTATCTGCATTTTTTGTCTTTTTAAGACTTTATTCATCCATTTTTAGAGAGGGAAGGGAGGGAGAAAGAGAGAGAGGGAGAAACATCAATGTGCGGTTGCTGGGGGCCGTGGCCTGCAACCCAGGCATGTGCCCTGACTGGGAATCGAACCTGCGACACTTTGGTTCGCAGCCCACGCTCAATCCACTGAGCTACACCAGCCAGGGCTACGTTTTTAAAATAGAAAGAGCTTCTCTCAGAAACAGGTAACAGGCCAATGGTTGAGAGTGGGAGGGAGGAGGGGAGGTGAGTGAACTTGACATTTTTTAAAAAAAAAAACTGTCCTGAAGGGGAATATGAGATCATTTCTTCAAACTCGGGGAAGGGTAAACTCATGGGGTTGGGAAGGGAGAAGAAGAACAAAGCCCTCCCCGCCGCCGACAGCCACCGGCGCCGAGCACTGTGGGCCACCCCCTCTGTCTCCGACTCCGGGTCTCCCTTTCTCATCTGCCGAAGCCGCCGCTGGCCTCAGTGGTAGTGTGATGCTCTTCCTTCCCTGAGTTTCCAGAGAGCCATTGCAACACTGTATGAATTCCAGGGGAGAGAAAAGCAAGCCAGAGTCTTCCAGGAAAACACAGGTCAAAAAAAATTGTGTTGGGGGAGGGGTTCATGGGGGAAAGAAGGGGAAGGATCAAGTTCAAGGAACACGTATGAAGGGCCCACGGACAGGGACAATGGGAGGGGGGAGGGCTGGGTGTGGGAGGTGGGGGGGGCAGGGCAGGGGGGAGTGATGGGGGGAGATGGGGACAACTGTAACTGAACGACAATAAAGTTTTTTTAAATAGGCTTGAGCCTTAAAAATAAACAAATAATAGTTTTCCATTGAAGTTTAAAAAAGCATCATTTCCCCTTTCTAAACACAGATAAACAAATAAAACATTTTTTAAAAACCTAGAAATGGTGATTGTATGTTTTACGTAATGATCATGGCTCCTAAAACGACTTAGAATGACAAGGTCGAAAAGTAAAGTAAAACAGAAGAACGTTTTCTGATTATAAAAATAACCTGTGCTCAATGTATCACCAAACACGCAAGCGCCATGGGGGACGGACGGGCTTTGAAAAGCAACCAGCATCCCGCGCTCTCCCCTCAGGACAGTGAGCCTTAATGTCGTCCAGGTGCAGGCCAGTCTCCCTCACAAAGGCTGCACCAACCTCGCCTGCTGCTCGCACGCCCCGCCTCATCCCGCTGACAGCGTGACGAGCATCTCTGCATGTCGCACTGCAACACGCCTCGGCATTTCAGTGATGCCAGCATACCGCGTCACACCGTGTTACTGTGACCGCTCTAACAGAGACCCTGCTCTGGGACATTTACATGGTTTGTGACTTTTTTTTTTTTTGCCCATTTAAATCACGGTGCAAAAAAAAACCCTCTCACACTTCTATGTTCAGGCAAGGAGCTGAGGATGTACGGAGAGTGCATTCCTAGAAGTCCAATCTGCCGAGTGCAGAAGTTTGCACATTCCGAAGGCTTCTGAGCCGCGTGACCAAAGAACCTCTCCGAAACAGGAATCATATTTGGCAGTCGCTGTGCACGCACGGAGCTGGGGCCAGGCCCTGAGTTCCTTTGCCTGCGCAATGATCCCACGAGGCTAGTGCCTTTATTACCCCTTGCTCTGCGGAGAGGAAAACTGAGGCTCAGAGAGGTGCATAACCTGGCAGTGCCACACAGCTGAGAACTGGCAGAGCCAGGAATAAAACCCAGGTCTGTCTGCCTATGATTACGGCTCCCAGAAGGGTCCCACCCGCTCATCACCCAACCACCGGCGCACGAGAAATCCCCTGTCCTCACTTCCCCCCGCCCCGCCCCAAACTGAGTACGCTCATTTGAGTCACACGGGGAGTGTGCAGTTGCACACAACAGCAACAAAAACTGAACTTGGAGACTTAAATGATAAAGTGATTCCCTGGCTCAAATAACCAGACGTCCTCGGGAGGGCCAAGGGTCAAGGGCAGCTTGGTTCAGCAGCAAAACGGCGAGGCCAGGGTGCAGGTTTGTTTCCTCCCCCTGCCCCCCGTGGCGCCGGCCCCACCCTCCACGTGGCTCTCCATCACAATCTCCAGATGGTCCCCGTCAACTCCCGAGGCCGTGTGCTTTACCCCCCAAGTCCAGCCAGGGGGAGAGAACACTGGCTTTCTGGAAGTCCTCTCGAGAAAGTGGGAATGCTTCCCAGCCTCCCCCGGATTCTCAGCAGCCCGAGTGACCCCCACGTGTCCTTTCAAACCGACACCTGTGCCTGGGGGGAGACCGCCGGTGATGAGGTCAAGACCTAAGCTAAGGTCCCATTAGCTACAGGTCCTAAGCTGCATGTCCCCATTCCCAGATCCGGGAGCTGGGTAGTGCTGGCCTCCTCCAAAGGCTACGAAGAAAAGGTGTGGAATGCAAGCCAGGACACTGACGGAGAGAAGGCAGGTTGGACGTTGGGAGTGTGACGTGCACCCATGGGCACCACCCACCACCCCCTGGGCCTTGCCATCGTAGTGGGCCCTCCACGCCACACTCCCCTGGCTCCTGGCAGGGGGACGTGTCAGGAGCTCAACCTCCCCAGGGAGCCCCCCTCAGTGGATGCTGCTGGAGGAGGTGCAGAAATACCCTTCCTCTCTCGCCCACCGGGGGGTGGGGGGCTGGTAAAATGAGGTTCACCTTCTATGGATCTCCCAGAATTCCCCCGTGGGATCAAGATCCAGCTGCTCCCCGTAATACCTGGCCCGGTGGTTCGCCCCCTTCAGGCTCCCTTGTCTTAGGTCCCAGCGCCCCATCCCGCGGTTCCTGGGACCACCTCCCAATGAACCCGCTACGGCATCTCTGGCTTTGCCCACTTCTGGACCATGCTACAAGAATACAACTGTACGGCTCGAAGGTTGACGGCAGAGGCTCGCGCGGGGTGGCTCTGGGAAAGCAGCACCCACCCCTGAGCTGTCTCCTTCACGGCCGGCGTGAAGGAGAGCGGAGGCCCCTGCCTTCGGAAGCTGCTTTGCATGCATGACCGCCTCACCGGTGACCAGGCGAGAATGCATTATTCAGCACCCCGCCGCGCGGCTGTCCTGCAGACACAGACATCTGGACTCCTCGGCCACATCCCGCCGGGAAAAAGAGGGCGAGCTCTAAAACCCGACTCGGCCCATGGCATTCTGAATGTCTCTCTTTCTGCGTGCATTCGCCACAGGCAAAGTATTAGCCTGGTGGAGAGATTTTTTTAGCCCCTCCTTGAAAGATGAGAGATAATAATCTTTAAGTTGGTGCCTAAAAGACGTGATCTCCCCTTTCGTGTATGTTCATGGGGTTCGTATGACAATCATTCATTTCCTGACTTAATGAATTGCCATTGAGCTCCGCCTGGCTGGATGCAGAGTTGGCAAATGGCTGATTCCTATGGGGAAAGGGTGTGTGGGCAGCCTCGCTTCCGGGGCGAGCCCTACACTAAAGCAGACAGACCTCTGGCTCAGAGAGAGCCCCTTCAGAGGGAAAGGCCTCTGGACCCTTTGGAATGGAGCTGCGTTCCCGGAGCCTGAGCGCAGGGTCGGAGGAGCGGAAGGTGAGGAGTTCCACTGCTCCCCGCTGACCGACGAGACGAGACGGCTGGAGCCCCTGGGCCCAGGACGGTAGCAAGTGACACAGTGCAAAGCCGAGGAAAGCACCCAGGCGTCCTGACGCCCTGCTCAGTTCTCATCCCACAATGCCCTTGGCCCGCACCCCAGAGCACTGAGGAGAGAGACCAAATGACCAAAAGTATCTGTGTTCCCAGCAGGGAGGGCTGGGGTCTGTTGGCTCAAATGCCTTGAAGGCACGGGTGACAAAAACACCTGCCCTTGAATGCCCTCGAGAATCCCGATGTCAGTCCATCCGTCGACGAAACAGCAGGGCTGTGCACTTGCACTATGGCGTGCAGGCCAGGGGACAGAACGGCTGAGGGGCTGTGTCAGAGTAAAGGAGCCGCGGAGACAGGGCACCCGCAGGTGACGCAGAGCCCCCCCCCCCGCCCCCCCGGCGTGGCTTCCGGACAGAGATGGAACATCCGGACAGCCGACCAAATCTGAAACCGCGCTACAGGTTCGATTACCGTGTTACGGGGAGGCCAAATTTCCTGATTTTGACGACTGAATTGTGGTTTTGCGGGAGGATGCCCTTTTTCCTGGGACACACACGCTGAAGATATTTAGGGGTTAAAAGAAAAAAAAAAAAACTAGAAGAACCTGACCATCGAAGCAGAGGGTCAGGGCTGGTTTCTGGGGTGCAGATGCGGGGAACCCAGCTCCATGACCTCCAGGCTGTGTGACCTTGGGCAAGCCACCTGGCTCTCTGTGCATCAGCTCTTTTGTCTGTGAAACGGGGCTCCTAAGGGTGCCTTTCTCCATGGGACTGTCGGGAAGATTCGATGAGAGAATGCCCTGCCAGGGCATTGCTGGCACACACGGATGTTTGATGCGTGTGAGAGGCAGCCGCAAAGCTCCAACTCTCAGGGTCCGATAAGACCCTCAGAGTCTTCCCTCCCAAACAAGGGGTCCCGCTGGGAAATGCCCATGGTGCAGAGAAGCAGGACTCTAACCGCCACCAGGAGAGTCAGAGCTGTGGGTATCTAACCCTTTCATTTTCCCAAGGGGGAGAGCGGAGCCTGGAACCTTCAAGGTCAGGCAGCTCACCAAGCTCAGTCTGACTCACCCAAATTTTAATTAACACCCACTATGGGAAAGGCCAGTGCTAGACACCGCCGGAGTTTTCGAGATGATCAGGCTCAAAGACTGAAAGCGTGAAGGTTACGGGTGTGAAAGTTGATGTGCAAAGGACTGGGGGGTGTGCCCTCCCTCTCAGAGGCACCCCAGCACCTTTCCCTGCCCTGCTCCTCCCCCCCAGGAGCCTTCCCTTTGCCGCTCCCTCCCCTCGGCTCCCAGGCCCTCCTCCTGCTCCTGTAACTTGTTTCCAGAGCCCACGCTGCCCAGCTGCCTCACTTCTACTACCCTTGTAACTTCCCAAACAATTTGAAAGACAGAAAGAACGTGCTGATGGTGGCAAACCGGAAGGATATCTTGCCCACGTCTCCCCCACGGAATCTCTCCAGTCCCCAAATCTGCATCTTTAAAAGGCCCATCTCCTTGTCTTCCCTCAAAGCCTTGGAATGCTGACATGTCAAATCCTTCACCGTCTCTCTCCCTCTCCGAGTCTTCTCACGCTGTTACTTCACCCCTCCAGTGGCCCCCTGTCTCCCCTGGGATAACCCCCAAACTCCTTCAGCCCGGTGCTCTGAACGGCCCCGTGGAGGACGGACAGTCAAGCCACAGCCTTTACTGAGCAGCTGCTGCACGGGAGTCCCCGTGCAATGGGGTGCTGGGTGCTGGGACGATTCAGAGAACGGTTTGCTGCCCTCACTGTTGGCAGCTTGCACGGCGGCGGAGGAGTAGACACGCTGGGAAACGGAGTGGGAGACACGACAGGGCCGGTCTGGAGCCCCGTTCCTCCGGGTGTGGCCCGGGGAGAACACCCCGAGTCCGGGTCGGGAAACGAACATCCCACAAGGGACGCGTGACGTCTGCGGGAGCCAGCGTGAAGGGGCCTGGCAGGCAGAATGCCGCCCCCCGCCCCAAATCTGTCCCCATCCTAAGCCCAGAACCTCACAGGGCCAGGGGGTCTTTAGAGGCCCAGCGGCACCTCGGTGTTCGCCATTAAGTCGTTCCGGAACTCGGTGACGAGTGCCAAAACCGACCAGTACTGAACGATGAACCAATTTTCTCTTGTGGGGCGGCGGTGTGACTCCGCCCAAGTTCAAGTTCCGGCAAGGTCAGCGAGTCCTGAGCACGCGCTGAGTGCTGAAACATTTTTTTTTTCTCGTCGCGATGCGACAGGTGCAGGGTTTGACGAGTTCTGAGGCCGATGAGCACCGAGGTGGGACTGTATCTGCAAGGTCGCAGGGTGGGAGTTTCCTGGGTTAGCCAGGTGAGCCCTCAACGCAATCACACGTGTCCTCACGGGAGGGACAGGTGGCTACGGGAGAGGACGCAGAGACGCAATGAGAAGCAGGAGGTCGGACAGAGGCGACTGCAATGAACGTGAATCGAAGCTGGAAGAGGCCAGGGAAGGGACTCTCCCCTGGAGCTTCCTGCCCACACCGTGGCTTTAGCTCGTGAGACCCACTGTGGACTCCTGACGTCACCGTGCCACCTCACGCATCTCCCCCCGCCCCCCGCAGTCCTCACCGCTGCTTGGTGACCGCAGGAGCAGCATCCGCCCCCCCCACAACAAACCTGAGTTTCTCCGTCGGGCCTGGGGCGACGACGACCCCCACTGGTAACAGCCCCGGGACACAGCGCTATTTCTCGTCGGTTTCCCCGACCGGGCTCACCCCAGGTCTGGAAATACCTCTGTATGCAAACAGCTCCCTCAACAACCCGGCGGAGAACGGCAACGGTTTCCAGCCAGGACCCTGCCTGGTACAGGCTGTCACGGATCCCACCTCCGAGGAGGCACAAAGGCTCGTCCCTAGACCTCTGCACGTTCCAGAACATTCCAGTTCCTGGGTTTCTGCCCAACCCAGGGGCTGATTTCCTCCTGGTCCTCTCGGCAGCCATCCCCACTCCTGGTGCCAGAGGTGCTCCCTCAGGTGCACGCGCATCATTTCAGCATCCGCGGGCTCGGCACCTGTCCGGATCCTCACAAGGATCTAGTGACGGTGAGAATGACCTGACAATGTCATGTCTAACCTCTTTGTCCCTCCGTGTGGGGGGGGGGGACAAAGGAGAGGTGGACGTCACAGCAACATGGGCAATAGCTGGTGGCCACTGGAGACATTAACCAATCCCACAAGATTTCCTGGGCTTTCTCTTGGGTCTTCGCTGCCCCACGCCGCTCTCCAAGTTGCTGGGGCATCTCTTCCCCTCCTGCCGTCTCTGACCCCCTCCACCCTCCTCAGAGCCCTGGAGTCCCGGGACGTGCGGGCAGAAATCTCGCCCCCTCCTGAAACAAAGCAGAGCAATCTTCTAAACAAAGACGGTTCTGTGCGCGTGAGAGAGGAACACTGGTGTTGGAGAAAGTGTTTTTGACCCTCAGTGCAAAAGCAGCAGGAATTTGGAGTCTGGAGGTCTGAGCATCAAACCAAAGCGAGAGACGATGAGAAGGGAGAGGTCGAGGCGCCCGGAACCCTCGCAACATGGCAGCAGGTGGGGGCCCGGGAGGAAAGACAAGGAACGGGCAGGTCCCTGGAGCAGGGTGGCCGGGGGGCCCGCCAGGTTGAGCATCAGCCCTTGGCCTGTTTTCCGTTCTGTGCTGAGCCGTGCGTGGTCCGGCTCAGCAGTCCCCAAGCCTTCAGCGGAGCTCGCGACACGCACGGCTCACCTACTCGGGCAGCCCTCCGAGGTGCGGGGGGCGTGTTCCGTGCCAGACCAAGAGAAGGCACCGGCTCCAGGAGGCGAGATGTGACAGGAAGCCACCCAGAACTCCAAACAGAGGCGATCAAGAGTCCCCTGAGAATCCTTCGGTACGCCCAAGAAGGCAACAGGCTTCCCACAGCACCTGGGATGGGGGCGGGGACCATTTGGATTTCGATCTTAAAGAGACAAGCGGCCCCGGGATTGCGGAGGGATGGGAGACATCTCCACGCAGCGGCACTTTGCACTTGAGCACTGACAGTCAAGGTCCCACCACACAACGCGAAACAGACAGGGGCCTGGCTCTCTGCCGAAGCGGGGTGTTCGTTACGCGCCTGTAAGACCATCGGGGGGGAAGGCTGGGCTCAGCCAGCAGTCCGACGGGCTGGTGCTTGGCATCAGACACGGAAGCTTCTCTGACAGGTTTATAAGACCAGCTCTTGTTTCACAAGAACACGCCCGCTTTCGGGAGCCCCAGGAAATTCCGAAAGCTCAGCATGTGCTCTGCACCCACCCGCCTGCGCGGGGTGCTGGGAAAGGATGCCGGCGTGCCCGCACCCGCGGGCGGGGGGGAGGGAGGGAGGGGCAGGAGCTAGTAGATCAGGCCTGGGCTGTGTCCCTCTGGGGACAGTCATGAAGATGCAGACCCAGAACCTGTGCTTTCCAGAAAACTTAAACAAAGTAAGGCTCTGTGGCTAACTATAGAATGGATTATGCCACTTAAATGGCGGAGAGAAAGTCGTGCCCAGGGTCTCCGAGCTGGGAAGACCAATCTTAGCCCAGTCCTGGAACCGGGCCAAAGGTTGAACTACAATGATCTCATTTAATCCTCACACATGTGTGTGTTAGGTGGGAGCTGCCGTGGTCTTCCCCGCTCGTGCAGACAGGGAAACTGAGGCTCGGAGTGGTGAGGTCACTGAGCTGGAGTCTCAGTCCAGATGTGATCAAGAAGTTAGACGCCACTCCAAGGATTCACGGCAGGGAAAGCTGAATGCAGGGAGTTGGGGACACGGTGAGGAAGGGCGGGGTGAGGGGCCCTGAGGCCACCGGAGATCAGCAACAGCAGCAGGAGGGAGAGAGGGAGGAGGTGGTGTGTTCCGAACCCTGCGGCCAGGGTCACCTGGTGGAAGGCGGAACCGTGAAGGGTTCAGCAAAGCTGCCAGGGGCAGAGAGAAAGGGGAGAAGTCCCCTGATCTCTCTCCTCCCTCCACCTTTTCATCTAATTCCAGGGCCCCCCACGGGCAGGACCCAAAGGGAAGCTGCCAACAAGGAAGTCTGGGAAATTCAGGACCGGGACAGCTAGTGAGGGGCTGAGCTGGAGTTTGGCCCCCGCTCGCTCCCAGCCCAGTAAATCACAGCTTCCCTCGTGGAAGAGCACAGCGGCCAAGTTTAAGTTCCTTCAAGGTGGCACCCCCATCTCCTGTGGGAACAGTGGAGGCCCGGATGACCCTTCCGGATGCCGGGCAGCTCTCCCTGCAGACACGAGGGCGTCACTGGAGACACGAGTCCCAACCCCGGCTGGGGCGGCGGCTCCCTGTGTGACTTCAAAAGAAGTCATTTCACCTCTCTGAGCCTCCATCTCCTCCTCTGGAAAACAGGTACTAGGAACGCACACACCTTGCAAGGCTGATTTCAAATGGCTCACAGCAGGTGCTCAGAAAACAGACCTAATTGCTACCATCAGCATCCACATTATGTAGCCCACGCACAGAATTACCATTTTTCTTGCAGGCTGGGTGCTCTCAGGAGGAGCCAGGGCTGGCAGAGAAGAAAAATGAACTTCTCAGTCACGTCTGCAGAGCCGTCCTGGGCATTCTCTCCCAGCCCCCTCGGCTGTCAGGCGAGCTTACTCAAGTTCACTAACAGTTCCCAGCAGCTCCAGGGAAGGAGTACCTAGGGTCGCTGCAAATTCTGTTTACTCTGCTTTCCTCTCCTTAATGAGGGCATTTGCCTCACGCTGCGGTCCTACTTTGCTTCCCTTAAAAAGCCGTCCCGTAGGAGAGAGAGAGAGTAAACCGAACACCCAGGTGGAGAAGCCCGGCTCACGGAACCGGAACCGGGGACCTGTCACAGCCTTTGGGGTTCAAGGGCATCAGGAAACGCCAGCCACCCCGGGACTGTGCAACGGATGAGGTGAGCCCAAGTTCCACGTCGAGTTGGCCGAACGGCTCTGCTGTGATGGGACGGGTCTCCTTTCTTCAGCACGTGATGGTCCGGGGAGTCGTCTGCTCCCCAAGGGATGCCACCGCTCGTCCGCCAGCGGGACTCTCCGTGCCACCGGGACTCTCCGTGCCACCTCTGCACCCCTGCGGTGGCCACCGCAGAGCGTGGGGGTCGCCTAGACGGCGCTCCGCAAGGCGTGGTCTGGGTCGTGCTCGCTCCCGGGACCGGGCAGAACGTGCTCCTCCCGCTCCGCCAAAACGCCTGTCCGCCTGCAGCCTCTGAATGTGACCGTCCTTGGAAATCGAGATTTTGCAGATGTAATTGGTTCGGATGCAGTCATATGGACTCGAGTGGCCCTTCACTGCCCTTTAAAAATCCCACAGCTGGTGTCCTTTAAGGAGAACAGGCAGAGTGATGTCACCAAGACGGCAACAGAGGTTGTCCCTGACTCCACTCCCCCCTCACAGGAAGGACAGCTAACAACTCTTCACCGACGAGACGCCACAGAGAAACTCCCCGAACGCGGGAGGGAGCCTCAGGGCCCGAGACAAACAGCAACAGGACGGATGCGAATTGAGCTTACTGCGGTGACCGTCTCGCGACATGTGTGACTGCAGTCACTGCCCGGGGGTCCCACCTCTGGGCGTCTCTGAGCCACCACGGAAGAAGAAGAGTTGTTGTCTTGGGCCGCACACTGAATACATTGTGACAGGCAATGACCAAAAAAAAAATCTCCTAGTCTTTTAAGGAAACTTACGATTCTGTGTCGGGCCGCACTCACAGCCACCCTGGGGGCCGCAGGTCGGACACCCTGCTACACCTGAAACGGATACAGTGCTGTACGTCACTTACAGACAAGTAAAACTGAAAGGAAAAAATACATTTTTGGAAAAATCTAGAGAAACGAGGAGGAGACACACACAGGGTCAAAGGCCACGTGTTGAGGAGGCAGGGACTGGGCGACGCGCCCACAAGCCGAGGCTTTTGCAGGGGGCCGCCTGGAGCTGGGGGAGACCAGGACAGATCCTCACCAACACGCTGATTTTGGGCTTCCGGCTTCCGGAGCCGTGAGAGAATATGTTTCTGTTGTGTAAGCCCCCCCACCACCATGCTGGGTCTCCTTTGTCATGGCGGGCCCCCGGGAACGAACCCAGTCTCAATTTCTGTGCTCATCCCGCCACAGACCGGCAGGCGTGTGGGTGGGCATGTGGACCACACTTCAAGTGGCTCTGGGCAAAGGCACAGATGTGGGTGTGGGTTCGGGCCCCACCTCCCTCCAGCAGGTGGACCCCCACAGGGAGCATGTCCTGCTGGCGTCCCTAGGACCGGCACTGACATTCTGGGGAAGTTTTGGGGGACGGTGTTCCAGGTGCAATGGCAGGAGGAGGGGCGAAAGCAAACTCAGCCCCGAGGTCCAGGGAAACTACAGCTCACGTCACTGACCCCGTGGTCTAGCGCCCCTCCCCCCTCCCCTCCCCCACTAGCACTGACTACTTAATGGAGATGCCCGGGGCTGAAGCAGAAGCTTCAGGTCCGGTACACACAGCTCGCCGCTGCTCGCCGCTGGTCGCAGCCGCCTGGAGAAGGAGCCTTAGGCTCAGAGGGAACGGGACTCCAGGGTCCACTAGTCCTGTCTGCCTGGGACTGGACCGGAGAGTGGCCGCAAGCCTCAGCCACCCAAACGTCCCGGCTTCCCTTAGGGGAAGATGGATTTCGGAGCCGCCATTCAAGAGTGCGGCTAGAAATTGCAGGAGCAGTGAGGACGGCGGGGAGATGAAGATTCACAGAGTCTGAGTCGGCGCCGTTTGACACACGTTCCCTCGTTTCACCCTCACACTGGCCTGTGGGGGGGACGCTATCAGTATTGCGCCCATTCTACAGATGAGGAAGCTGAGGCTAAGTCCGTCACGAACTCGAGACTCCAACCCACGCAGGCCCAGAGTCCCTGCCCTCAACCTCTATGTCAGCACACCAGCGCTCGACATACTATTTATTTACCACTCACTTTATAAAGAAGTAGTTTCTTTTAGCAGAAGTTTACATGCGTCTGGTCTTAACAGGCATCCCCCCACCATGTCCACCTTTATCCCGTGCCGTTTGTGACCCTCAAACCGCCAGCCTCTCTGACGTAGAGAACCCTGAAGAGTAAGAAACATAACAAGAGCGACAACAGCTAACCTATATTAAGCACCTACTGTGTGCCAGGCCCTATTCTGAGAGCTTTAAATCTTTGAAGCCATACAATCCGCTCGACTCCCTGAGGTGGTCGCTATTCTCACCCCAGGGGTCATTAACTGTCCTTAGCCTTACAGAGAAACGCATTTTCAAACAGCTGTCTCCTGGCTCCAGGTCCCTGCTCTTCAGGTGTTTGCGACCAATATGCACGCGGCACTTACCGTGTGCCACACCCAACACAAGGAGCTGAAGCCGCCCAGGTGAATAAGACAGAATCCCAGCCTGAAAGAGCTTTTAGTCTTAGGAGGGGACAGACGGGCCATCAGGTAATTAGAGCCCAGTGAGATCAGGGGCCTGGAGGGAGGCGCAGCGGGCACTGACCAAGCAACGTTCTCCACCAGCCGTGATCTTGCCACCCAGGGGACACTGGGCAATGTCTGGGGGCGTGTCCAGTTGTCACAGCTGGCAGAGGTGGGTGCTGCTGGCACCTGGTGGGTGGAGGCCAGGGGTGCTGCTCAGCACCCTACAACGCCCAGGACAGCGCCCACCGCCAAGAAATGTTTGGCTCACATGCGCCAATTTTGAGACGCCCTAGGCGAAGGGAGTCAAGGTGAACTGGGGCTGGGCTGTGTAGGCTGCGTAGGAGTTCATAGATGGAGAAGAGGGGGAAGGGCATTCCGGGCAGAAAGAGCAGCCTGCCCGAGGGCAAGGGGGCGGGCAGAGGGCAAGGTCAGAGGCTGGGGACAGCTCAGTACAAGTAACAAAGTAGGGTGGGGGTGGATCCCGGGGGTCTCACCAAGAAGTCTGAATTTCATCCTAGAAGCCATGGGGAGCCCCCGGGAGCGTCTGACGGAGAATCTCACAGGAGGAATTCAGGGAGAACCGGCAAGGGGCCAGGGCAACAGGGGCTGGGCCGGTCCCTCACACTGTCTCCGCCGCGGCCTCTGACTGATCCTAAATCCTGGGCCCCAGGTCTCCGGCAGGCCCGGCGTGCTGCTGGGTGTCCTTCTCCACCCCCAGTGCGCCAGGCACAGACTCAAAAGGCCATCAGCCTCTGCGGCCACTGCAGGGACAGAGACCTTCCCACCTGACCCCTTGTGCATGCTGGGACTCCGGGGGTGGGGGGAGCAGACCCCCAGACCCTGGCTGCGGGGCCTTTCCAGCCGTTTTCCTCTGCGACAGACTCTCTCTGCTCCGCTGAACCAGGGGGTGAGAAGACAGTCCAATCAGAGTTCTCCCTAGAGGCCACACACCAAGAAGCTCCTGAGGTTCTGTCCCAGCACCACCCCCCATGCCTTCTTCCTGCCATTCCCATCGACTTAGGCCGCAAAGTGGTTACAGGGGCCAGTGGACCGCAGAAGCCTCAGAGTCTCCAGGGTCAAGGAAACACTGTCTCCTGGTAAACGAGGCCGGTCGCCGTCTCTGCTGCCAGCCCAGACGATCGATACCGAGCTCTCCAATCTTGTTTTCTCCTTGGGCGGTTTTCCCAAGGCCTCTGTCTCTGCCCTGGACGGCCAGGGCCCCGGAATGGCAGAGCAGGGTCTCCGGTTCAGGGGCGTGGACTCGCTCACCCTACGTACGGCGTGGGCAAGTGGCCTCCCCCGGGGAGCCTCCCTCATCTGCACGATGGGAACAGTCAGGTCTCTCATCCAAAGAGTTGTGTAGGGATTCACGGAGACCGTGCAAGCAGATCCTTAGCCCTGCGGTTGGCACGTGATAAACACTCTGTAGATTAAAATAGTGACATTATTGTCCCCGGGGCCACCCAATGCTGTACGACCTTTCACACTCTCCTGTTCCTCACTGCAAATCCTGAAACCACGAAAGGAAAACGTGGGAGGGAAGGGAAGGGAAGGGCAGACGGTCAAGGTCCTTCCATGAGTCGGCCGTGCCTCCTGGGTGCACACGCCCTCCTCTGATCCTCGAGTGGCAACCGTGGAGACACGCTGCCCAGTAACTCCTTCAAGGAGGGATTTCCTTCAACTGTGAGAACCTCCGGAATCTGAGGCGGCGTCTGAGCCACCGTCACCCTCTTCCCAGCCGACACCTGGGTGTGGCATGGGTATTGAGACCTGGCCGTTCCTGTCTAGTGTGGGGTTCCCTCCACTGCGAGACCGTACTCTGGAGCGCACCCCGCCCCACATTGGGTTGGCCAAGACTCGGTCAGACCTTCCTCATGGTCTGAGGGCTCTCCCTCGCCCAGTCCTCCCCCTCCCCCTTTTCCTTTCATGGGCCTTAACCCTCATCAATCTCTTGCACCCATCACCCTATCAGTGTCTGCTTTTCAGGGACCCACCCGACACCTCTCACCACAATCCTTGATGGGTGTGTGTGTGTAGAGTTTTCTTTCCCTGTGGCATGGAATCACCCGGGTCCACCCATCCTGTGACTTGATCTTGCAGAACATGAGACCCTCGTGTCAAATGTGAAGGACATGAGATCATGGGGGAAGGGGAGTCTCCCGGTCCCCGGCACATCGCGCAAGCAGCTCACCGCATATTCGTTCCGAGAACAGCTCAACGGATGGCAGCTGCAGTGCGGCGTTCAGCTAGGACGGCGCTCTGCCTCTTACGGGAGGGGAAAACATTCAAAACGTCGGATCTCCTTTCAGTCCAGACCCAGCAAGAACAAGAGCAGCCGGCGCCTGCTGTGGGCTGTGGTGGACGCAGTGACGCGCCGCCCAGAGTCCCGTTCGAGAGAGGACCCTGGCTGCAGAGCCCCTCACCCAGGGGCACAGCATCCCGGGGTGGCCACGGCAGTGACTGACCCCTGAGGAGTGTACGGACCCGCTCACCTTGGCCACTGGAGCCCCAGAGCTCCCCTGGGGGCTCAGCTGAAGCGATCGTGGGGCCCCCTTTGCACTTTGACCTCTCCCCCTGCCCTCCCCTGCGTGTGTGCGTGCCCTCCCTTCTCCCGGTGTTGGTCCACGAGCTCCCCTTAAAAACACCCTGCGCTCACCTCCGTCTCAGAGTCTGTCTCCTGGGGCCCCTGCCTGCGACCAGGGTCAGCTGTGCTGAGAGCATTCACTTGCATGAGCTCCCTGCACCCTCGCCCCCACCCCGGGGCGGGCTTGATTCATCCCACCTGGCAGGTGAGAGATCTGAGGTCCGGGGTCACGTCGCCAGCAAACGGGGAGCCGAGCAAGTGCCGCGGACTTCAAAGCCTCGGGGCTGGTATCTTCGGAAATGAGAGCTGCCTCTCTCTCCACCTCCACGCCGAGTCTGGAAGTCAAGCCCAACTCCCACAGGCAGCCAGGGCGGACGCCGAAGCCACGGGACCCCCCGACCCCGCTCCGACCCCGAGTGTCCCCCTACGGAGCCCCGGGGGGACCCACCACGAACCAAGGTCAGCAGTCGGGTAACAGGAAAGGTGCTTCTGAAAGGAGTCACCGCTGAGCTGATGATGAGTTTAAAACAAGGTTTACTCAGACCTGTTTCTCTGGTTGAACCCAAACCCGAGAAATGAGCCCAAGACTTCACCACCCAGGAAGGCTGTCAAAATAGCCAAGTAAACACACACACTCCGCAGCTTCTTTATGGTTTGTTTGTTTGTTTGTTTGTTTTCCCACCAACTCACGGGGGCAAGAGGCAGGGAGAGGAAACAGTACAAGGACTGCACGCATTTGATGGAAATGTCTGCTGTCTTTGGGACCGAAAGCAAACCTCTCTCCAGAATTACGTGTCATTGATTTAGAAGACTTAAGGAGAAAGCCTTCAGGAGGAGAAATGCCCCAAACAGGTGTGGCATGAAACCGCCACCTGTCTAAGGCCGCTAAATCAGATGGGAGGGCGGGGGACAGGTGACGTGAACCGGGAGAAGAAGCCGGGAGGCCGTGGAGAGCCCCTTCGCCAGAGCGGAGACCGGGAGAAAGGGCGTGAGCACGCCTTCCCGGGAGCCGCCTTTCGTTGGGAAGTCACGCAAACACGTCCGCAGGTGGGTCAGCTCTTAGGAGGCAGGCGTTTCCTCTAAATCCAACAGGAATGGAGAGCCAGACCCTGACGGAAGCTCAAATGCTGCGTGACAGGTCATGTGTGTTGCACGTGGTGGGCCTGTTTCAGCACGCACTGGGGGAGGGCTAAGATAAGAGGACTGTCACTCTCTGACCGCCTGACAGGCCGGGCGCTGGGTCTTCACAAAGACGGTGACGGAAACTTCCACAGGCATTTATTGACGTGTGCTTCTCTCCTTGCGATTTCTCCCTCTCTCCCCCACCCCATCTCTCTCCTTCTCCTCCCGTCTCTCCTTGTCTGTCTGTCTGTCCCTCTCTCTCCGATACACACGCCATAAAGTGAAATGAACAACAGAACTTAGAATTCCCTTCCCCCAAAGTGAAAAATACTTCATTATTCCCCTCTCCTCACTATTGAGCATCTCAAAATACACCCACAGATGAAGTTGGGAAGTGTGATTTTCCAGCTGGGTGGACTGATGCCCAAACCACACAGGGGTCTCTTACTGTTAAGAAGCGGAGAAGAGAGAGGAATTTAGACAACTAGTACAGTATTCCGCAGCGTTTCTTAGAAGGTGCAGATGCCTGTAACCATAGGCTCACCTTTATGAAATCACTTATTTACACAGCATTTACACAGCCTCAATTCCTCATTCCTTGGTGAGACTTTCTCTTTGGCCTGCTCACATTTCTGGGGGGGGGGGTGGGTGGAGGAGTCTTCTCTTCTGTAAATCAGGGGGAGGGAGGACAAAAGAGTTCTCTGACCTCCTTAGCCCTGACATGCGGGCATGCTTTTATAGAATCTAGTTACCAGATCATCACAGGCACAGAGAGATTTTACCTTGGAAGACTTGGGAGAAAGGAAGGTTCACCATTTTTAAAAATCCATTTCAATTCTACTTAATAAGAGCAGGGGTTTTTTTCTCTTTCATTAATGGAACTTGGAAATGCATGAACACTGGAGACCTAATAAACTCAGGATAAAAAAATATTAAAAGTACCACTTCCCTGCCGCCTTATCGTCTTCGTTTCATTGGGTCACGTGTAACTCGGGATTACAACATCTGCCGCGGCCGCCTCTGGAATGCCATCACCAGGGCTGCCGTGGGCTCCTCGAGCGTGCACCACTCAGGTTAGCAGCTCTCCCCAATGAGATGAAATATCGAAATGAGGTAGACAGACCCCCACCAGAAAAAAAAATTCATTATCTAATCATAATGTTCATTTTTACTACAAAAGCTCTTTAAGCACAGCAGGCTACTTTCATTTCTTTTATAAAAGGATCTTGTATTGCTTGTCACTGTGAACCCAACAAATTTAAAATATTTACCCTGAGCAATTACGTTCAGGTTTTCTAATAGATTCCTCGGAGTCGCGTCGAGGCCCAATCTGGCCTCCCATCTGCTGTGTCCTTGAAATATCGCCACCCTGAGCAGCTGCTGTCGCCTGTGCTGCTGCTGATCGGTCTCGGGCCTCAGACTCTTCCTGTTTCAAGGGTCAGATCCAGTGCCACCATCCGTTGTGACCCAAGTGAAACATATTTGGAGATTCACAGACACCTTCGGGTCGCTGAGGTTCCGGGAAGGGCACCAGCGCAGTCATTTGCACGGTGGCTCACGTCGAGGGTAGAAGTCAAGTTCCTATCCACACCCTGGAGGAACATACTCTGCTACAGAGAGCTTTTGTTTTCAGCGACAACTTCCTGTGCCCTGGCCACTTGCCAGAAACTCTCAGTGGCTTGTGGGTATCATTTCATGTCTTCCTCACAACACGACCAAGCTGAGGGCACCATATTATGCCCGTTTGTCAGACAGACGAGAACCCAAAGCTCAAAGAGGCTGTCATTTGCACAAGTCGTAAGAGTCAGGGGGTGGAGCAGGGGCTCAAGCCAGGTCTGTCTGCCTCCACACCACCAGCTCTGCTATGGATTAACCTGTTGTCCAAACTCCTCCCCGGCACCAGGGTCCAGGCCCCGTACCGTGAAACTCTGTGGTTCCTCCCACAAAACAGTGTGCTTCCCTGCCCCTTGACTTTGGACCTAGCTATGGGACTTGATCTGGCCAATGGGATGTGCGCAGACATGATACAAACGTAGGCTTGGAACATGCAGCACCATGGCCTTGCCCTCCTGAACTTCTGCCATTACCAAGAAAAGAACATGCCTTGGCTGGCCTGCTAGTCCCAAGAGAAGAATAAGAGACACGTGGGACAGAGCCACTCCAGCCAACCTGCAGGCTCATGAGCAAAAAAAAAAAAAAACAGGTTTGTTGTGTGGTGCTGGGATATGGGGGTTGTTTGTTATACAGCAATAGCTCACTGATACAAAACTATAGTTTACTGTCTCTTGAGAGACAACGGGGAGGGGGTCAGCATTAACTCAGCATTAACCACTACCATTTATAGAGTAACGAAATTACATAGCACCAATGCACAGACGAAAAAATTATATAGCCCCCTCACTGCCACGGTCTGATACCCTGAGACATGCTGTCTCCACACTCATCGTTACGTTCAAGTGCCTGGCTGGATGAGCTCCCATGAAATCTCTCAGTCTGACATTGTACTTCACAGGGTTTCATCAGTTCCTCCAGAAATCCCCAAAGACACACACACACACACACACACACACACCCCTCCCTCTCCATCAGGAAGACGGCTGTCAACCTTAAACTTCAGTCTGTTTCTCTACTACTGCAAAGAGATTCAGGAAACAATCCAAGCCTGAAATACAGGGTCCAGCACAAAGAATGCCCCTCCCTTTTTATTACAAAACCTTTTATTACAAAACCATAAGCATGCGATTCTGTAACATAACAACATCACACTCAAGCACGCCATATGACATTTCAGGTGAAAGGTTCAGATTGAAAACTATAAATGACTGCACCCATATTCAAACCCTACCCACCCCACTCCAGAGGGCCTTTCTTCTGCTGGACCCTGTATGTTGTGGGGACAGGACTTCTCACTTTCCTCCCTTCAGAGTGTCTGTGGGGGCCACGAGTCACCGGGGGCAAGCAGGGGAAGCCGCTTCAGGACAGAAGGCAGGTGACACGGGAGGGGGAAGCTAGCAGCTAAAGAAAGAAAAACAAGGGAGAAGTCAGATTCAGCAAAGACGATGCCAGAACATTCCCAATTCCACGGGCACCAGGGAAGTGCTCGACTCAAGTGACACAGGGGTCAAGGCTGCTGCTCCCACTAAATTCTGGAGCAGCGGCTACCCGCTGGCCCCTGCTGGCACAAGATGGGCCAAGTCCCCGAAGAGGCACAGCTTGGACTGGATGGCCGCTCCCTTCTTCCCCGTTACAACATCCCACCCAGTCACCAGCACGGATCAGTCCGCTGCCCTCTGTGGGTGCACACCATTCTTGCTGTGGACCGGCTGACCCCAGAGAGGCTGTTAGGTGTTTATTTGTCCTACAAGTCTCTGTGGGCTGTCTGCTACGTGCTGAAGCTACTACGGTGGACAAGACAGATCTGAACAGGACAGAGGGTCCCGGCCCTCCCTGGGGGCTTAGATTTAGTGTGGGAGATGATTAGACAAGCTGTTACTCAGAGGGCAATGCAGGGAAGTATCAGGTGCTCTAGAAGCAGGAAGTGTGTGAAGCTGGGTTCCCTGAGATGTTCATGCATGAAACACTGTAGAGAAATAGGGGGAGCGAGACAAGGAAGGCATTTGGTAAAGGGCCCATCGTCTAACCACCCATCAGAGCTTAGTCCTGCGCGGAAGTCAGTGCAGAGCACAGGCCTTGGTTATCCCGTCTGAGGGGCGAGGAAACGGGGTGTGAATATACCAACTCCTCCCTCCAATGATGGCACTAATCCCCCAGTTCTAGAGACTCTTGTAGGGGTGAGACAGTGAGCGTGGGTGGCCAAAGAGAGACCCCAGGGAAAGAAGTGAAGGAACCGGTGGTTGGAAACTGAGCCGGTGTGCACTGAGCTGATGAGGGTTCTGAGCTAATTCTGGGTCGGGCATGGGCATCTCCGTTTTATGTATGAAAAAGCTATGGCACAGAGAGGTTAAGTGTCTTACCCAAAGTCACACAGCAGGAGAGGGTCAGGAAATGGCAAAGAGAGGAATGCATGCTATCTGCCATTCACATATCCATTTCAAGTTTCACCCCTTGTTTTGGTCAAACCCTGATTGTAACTCAGAGCTTCCTTCTGCCATCACGCGAGTGCTTTCAGCTTGGGTGCCTCCCCCCTTTCATTTGTTCATGCAGCAAAACAGTTCCTGAACATCTACCATGTGCGAGGCACTGCCAGCCAGTGGGGCCCATCTGACTTTGTACCTGGAAATTCTCTTCCTCCTGCAAAGGCATCCGTCTCAGAACGGTGACACAGCTCTGTTGTTTACTGTTAGGTTGCATTTTTTCCCCCTGCGCATTTTATGGAATCTTACTCAATACAAAGACTTTCCAAAAACATGGGCTAAAACGAGCTTGGGGGGATGGCTGGGGAAGAGACAGGAAAAATAAGAGGCGCTTCCTTTTTCACGCACCGTTGCTTTTCCTACAAATCTTGTCAGCTACCTGATCTTGGAAAATAACATGCGACGAGAGCTATGCAGAACAGCACACGTGAGTCTCAACCATGATGTCACGGGAGGATGCATGTCCTTTGTTATTATTTACATAAAGTGATGGGCAAAACAGTGCACTGTGTCTTATTTGGGGAGACACACATGGCAGATAAAAACGTACACGTGTGTATGGGAACTAGAAGCACCAAATTCAGGATGGGGGTTACCCCCAGTGGGGGCAAGAGGAGGATGGTTAGGGAGCATATTATTTCTTAAACTGGATGGTGAGTACCTGGGTGTCTGTTACATTATTCTTTACACCTTTTTGTGTGTCTAAATATTTTATACATTTAAAATAATCACTTTAGGCTGGCTTAGCTCAGTGGATTGAGCACGGGCTGCGAACCAAAGTGTCGCAGGTTCGATTCCCAGTCAGGCCACATACCTGGGTTGCAGGCCACAGCCCCCAGCAACCGCACATTGATGTTTCTCTCTCTCTCTCTTTCTCCCTCCCTTCCCTCTCCAAAAATAAATAAATAAAATCTTTAAAAAAAACAAGGAGGAAGGCTTTCTCAGAGGTACAGAACAGGCCACTTGTTTCTAATGTGCTTGAGTAGCTTTTCATCACCTTATACCACAAAAGAAAACAGAATCTATTTATGTCACGCAGTGGAACTCAGTCCCGGAACAAAGGAATAATGAGAAAACGACATTGCATTGTTATCATGCCACCGCTTCTCGATTCTCTTCCACTGGGGAGTTGCCCCCAAAGAGGTGGGTTTCTTTTCTTCTCTCAAGACTTTAAAGAGAGAAAAGTAAAAAGAAACAGAACCATTAATGGAAAGCAGGAGGGAGGCCCCAGGTTGCTGTGCAGATGATCAAAGCCAGCTGACTGTGTTTATATAGGGCAGTTTGGGTTTTAGAACATGAATGCACAGAAGAAACACTCTGAGAGCTTCTTAGAAATGCAAATTCCTGCCCCTGCCGGGTTCTGATTCAATAGGTCCAGCCTTGAGCCCCAGAACACAGCGGCACCTTTAACAAACATCCAGGGTGATTCAGACCCCGGGTGTTCCTGGACCTCACCAGGAGCGTGATAGGAGTGTCCGATTGCTCCCGCTGGTCTTAATCAAAGGAAGGGTGGTGTCACCATCTGTGTGAAGTTCACTCTGAACCTGGGAAAGCATTGGAAGCTCAAGGACTCCCTTTCCCAGCCTACAGAAGTGTTTCATTTACCATTCATGCAACATCTATTTATTGAGCACCTACTATGTGCCAGGTGCTATGTTAGAGGAAGAGATCCGTGTTCTCAATAAAAGGAAGACAGGAAAGAAGGCAGCAAGGAAGGGAGGGAAGGAGGGAAAAGCATCATAAAAAAGAAAGATACAAATCAGTGAAAAAGGAAGGGAAAAAATTTTTAAAGTATTCTTCAACATCACCCAGCCAGCCCGCTGTGGAGACAGAGTACATAATTTATAATGACTGCTTTACATATCTCTCTGCTGAATATACCTACATCCTTTTTATTTCCTCTTCTGGATGACAGGCTCCATGGAAAATCATCTCATTTGTTGTTATCTACAACTGGAGACGGCGCACACTAGGGGAATGTTTGCTTCCAGCTCTTTGGGGCCAGCTATGGTTGGGCCCAAAGGAAACGGCAGAGGCCAGGTGTCGGGGACTTGGACCACCTGGGGACTTCCTGGCACAGGGAGCCGCCTTCTGGTGTCCCTTCTCCTGTGAGGTTAGGACGGCCCCTCCCTGCCCTCCGCACTTGATCTCCGTGGAACATCGCGTCTCAGGATGACCAAGGGTCCCTGCTGGTCTGGGAATGACCGGGTGCATTCCGCTTTGTGCAGGGCAGAGAGGTCACCGCCAGCTTCTCCCCGCCCCCACCCCACCCCCCTCTTCCTCCTTTCCTAACCTTGCCATTTTATTTCTGGTTGCCCTCTCTCCACTCCCCAGCCCCTGCCTGTGGGGGGCTCACAGCAACACCAGAACGTCTCTCCCCACGGTGTTTGCACAGGGCTGCTTTCTCTCAGCGGTGACCCCCGACACCGACAACAGTGTTCTCTCAGACAGAGACAGGCCTGGCATCCTCCAGGCCATCGGGGCACCCGCATAACTCACCGCTGCCAGCAAAAAGGCCCTTCCCCTCCCCCCCACACCAGTCCCTCCCAAGAACTGCTGGCTGACGACAGGAGGGAATGCAGTGCCGTTCTTCCTGGCATCTACCGTGATCATCTGGAAGCCGAAATCCAATTTTAAAATTAAGTAAAGTCTCACCGAAATTACAGTTTAATTTGAGAGTTTAGGCCTGCTGGGCAGCGGAGCAAGGGAGCAACCTGGTGAGAAGGCCCGAGGCGGCTGTGACGGGCAGAGGCAGCCCGGGCCCTCGCACTCCGGCGCTGGTGGCTGTCCGGGCAAACCGGAAAGGAGCACGCGGCCTAGAGGACGTAGTGAGGCAAGCTGGTAGAACAGCGCGTTTGATTTATAAACATGCAGTTGGCACCTGTGCCAGCCTACGACCTGTTTGCCCTCGGCGCCACCCTTCCCCACGTGCTGTGTCACGTGGACTACATTTCCCAGAGTCCCTTGCTGACTGGATTCAGGCAGGTTCAACCAATGAGAGGCCCCGGGAGAGATCAGAGGGCGGGGAAAGTGCGGGGTATTTGCCCCTCCCTCTGCCCCAAGCAGCTTCTGGAGAAGGAGTTGCAGCTCCTCTGTGGCTCCAGCGCTGCCTGAGTTCATCAGCCTGCCTGGCTCCGGCGGCCACGGGGAGGTCTCGGGTCCTGGGCTCTGTGAACACCCCTCCCTTCTCTGCCCCTCCAGTCGAAAGGTGACGGCAGCCTCCTGCCATTCATTGCTGACCTCCCATTCCCTCACCACCTCCTGTTCAACCAATTCCCGCACTGAATTCTCTCTTTTACATACTCTGAGCCATTTCCATTTTCTTAACAGGACCTCGACGGATACAACCATCAGCACTGACCAATACAACAATGAAAGATGTTCAGGAACGCCATTTTGCACAGAAGGCAATGAGTGCCTGCGCCAATAGCTCAACCCTACAGGCATACGCAGAGGTGAAAATCAAGGCTTCCCAGAAGTCAAGGGTTTCTTTTTTAATCTTCTCACCCACACTTTCCCTTCTTCAGAGTAACAAAGCGAAAATGAAAAAATGGCCTTTCAAATCAAGTCAACTTGGCTTTGAACCCCCAACTCCGCCTTTACCACCCGAAGGACCTTGAACAAGTCGGTTAAACCTCCTCAGCCTCAGTTTTTGCACCTGTATGATGGGAAAACAATACCTGTATTTTATACAGTTGTCTTGAAAATTTAGAGAGCATGCCAGTTCCTGGCATGGTGTTAACTGCTATGTAAATGTAGGTTCTCTCCACCTGAGTGAAGTTCAAGGTCACCACAAACACATTCTGGGGGTGGCAAGTCTACCTCTGACACTTGCTCTAATGTTTTTGGTCCTTTGTGAACCTTCAAGAGACATGAAAGGATGCCCACAGCCCCTTGAAAACACTGTGGTGCCTCTTGAGAAAATTCTAGAGATAAGTCAGCAGAAAAAAAAAAAACAAAAAACCCTTCCTTTAACAGGGAAGTAGCGAGTTCTGGTGTCACATAATAAAACTTTTGACACATGAAACCTGCCCAGAGCGAGCTCAGCTTTGACAGAGATGAAAGGAAGAAGGATTCGATTCCGACTCTGCAAATGCCGTCCCTTTGGAGCTGGAAGAGACGGCCACTGCTGGGCAGCTTTGGAAGCTGCCCTGTAGGGCCTCACTGCTCCGAGTTCTTTGGTCCGGGCTTGCTGCGACAGGGCCAAAGAGCCAGCCCTGACTTTTTCGTGTGATGTTTAAAATAAGCCAAGGAAGGAAAAGCCCCTGAGCAAGAATGTCGCTTAGGTCTTTCTTTTCTTTTTTTTTTTTTTCCCAAATAAAACCCTGCTCATACCTTCCTATTGCCCATCTGACAAAGGACTGTTCTGCTACTCTGCCCCTCTTTTTGCAGGGGGTGGGGGGACTGTTAAATAAAAATTTAAACAGCTGATCCTCAGGAGTGTGGGATGCAAACTCTTATCCCGATATTTTGGCAGATTCCTGGGCAGGGTCAGAGGTAACAAACCCATATACAGCCTTTACCTCCAGATACTCACGGGGAGGTAGTCTGGGAGGGTTGGGATAATGCAGGCAACCTGAAACCGTCCCTTGCTCAGCCGTGTCAAGGGTCCCCTTAGGCAGAAATAAAGCCACAGGGTGGCAAAGCCCAAAATGCCAGCACTAGAGCCATTGCAAATCCAACAAAAGAGACTCCCAGCGTTATCGGATACCCACTGGAGCCGTGTGATGCAGGCACGGACAACGCGCACTGAAAGCGGAGCAAACAGCAAGCAGAGGCACGAGGAGGGGGCGACACGTGGTGAGGAAAGATCCCAGCGGCTCCTTTTTCACGATTCAGGCATCAGCAAGCCGCCCGCCTCCCCGAGTGTCTGAGCTTCGGCGTTTCTCAATTTGCTGTATAAAAACGATAATACTCCTGACAACGAGAATAAGCCTCGGCCTCCCTCCCTCCCGGCATTACCGGGAAGATCAAAGGAGAGAATGAAGAGGAAAGTGGTAGTGATAATGGTTCCCAGGTACTGTCTTAGATGGGTCCCTCCGGAAGCTGACACTGAGACGACGAAGACCTGACTGCGTTGCTCTGGTGGGGAGGGGACACTGTCAGAGACGGAGAGCCAGACGGAGGCGTAAGCTGTGGGCACCTCAGGTGACTCCCCTTGGGCGGCTCTGGGGCCCGGGATGGGACACACACTTTCACAGAAATCCTAACCAAGGGGTGAGTACGCTGGGTATTTGCTCACTGACTTCCTATGACTGTGGAGGGCTGATCTGGGGGGTACTAACTCCATCACACCCCTGGCTGGGCAGGATGCAAAGGCACCCGTGGTACCCCTGGGAGCCAGTGTACAATGTGCACCCACGTGGGACCCTCACAACTGGGGAACGATTGGAGACTGCATCTCCAGACTTCTGTAGAGAAAGAAATGAACATTTAGCTCCTTTTAGGTGCCTTTATCACGGCAGCCAAATCTGCATCCAGACCAATATAAAAAGAGCAGGAACTGGTCCCGAAGCCAATTGCTTCTATGCTGACTTTTCAAAGTCAGACACAGCCACCCACTACCTTTTTAATCCGCTAATCATGAAAATAAATGACTCATGTCTGGTGTCTCAGAAATCAGTACAGTGCCCGAATGCCAAGATTTTCTTTTAACAACCGAGCCTGGACATCTTCCATGCGGTTGATTCATTGCACTCATGGTCTCAGTTCATGCCTTCCCACTGTTCAGGCCTTTGCCAGGGGACTCTGTTGCTCCTCCCATCAAGGGGCGGGGTCTGCGTCCCCAGCCCTTAAATCGGGATTGGCCATGTGGCTTGTCTTGGCCAACAGAATATAGGGGAGGTAATGGTGGGCCAATTCCAAGCCTGTGCCTCAAAAGACTTTGTGTGCTTCTGTCTGCTCTTGGGACCTGTTGCCCTGGAAATAAGGCTGGAATAGAGGGTTAGACATCAGGTAGAGCATATACAATTCATGCCAGCCAAGACCTTCCTAAATCACCTACGTACGCCCCAGCTGACCACAGCCAGATGAGAACCGGCCAAGATCAGCTGAGCCCGGCCCGGGCCAGAAGAACCATCCACCTAGTCCAGCTGAAACCGCCCACCCACAAAATCATGAGCTTCACCAATGGGTGTTGTTTGAAGCCACTAAGGTTCTTTTTCTAGGTGCCGTTCAAGAGCTCAGAAGCAAAGAGCTGGAATCTTCTGGGCACCTGCAGGTGGGCTAGTAAACAGATGCCACCTCTTGAAAAGGCTCCTGGCAGCAGCCATCCCTACTGTGTATGCACACACCCTTTGGTCCAGGAAGCCCTTTCCTGGATATAGATCCTGCAGACATGGTTTTGCAAGTACTGAAAGGTATATATCCAAGGTGAACACTACAGCATTGTTTATAATTTTTTTAATATTAAAAACAGTCCAAATATTCATCAACTGGAGGCTGATTAAATAAATTATGCTATAGCCATATAATAGACTACTATGCAGCCACAAAAAAGAATGGGGTAGGGGTCCTGGCCGGGTATCTCAGTAGGGTGGAGCTCCCCATACACCAAGGTTGTGGGTTTGATCCCTGGTCAGGGCTCATACAAGAAACAGCCAATGAATGCATAAATAAATAAGTGGAACAACAAATCATTGTGTTTTTTTCTCTCTTTCTCCATACGTATGTATGTGTGTGTATATATAATATACATATATACACACACATATATATTTCCCTTCCCTTTCTCTCTAAAAAAAATTAATAACTTAAAAAATTTTAATGAGGTAGGCCCTTATGTGCTGACATAGAAAATGATACATTAGTGAAGAAAACCAATAGCAGAACAAGATGCTTAGTATGATCTCACTTATATAAATTATGATGCTGAACATGTGTGTGTGTATACTCTAGAAAAATATGCTTATAGAAACATTTTTAAAATCTGGAAGTAGATCAAGAAAACTCAATAGTGGCCGGCTTTGTAAAGTTTCAGGGGGTTGGTGGAACAAGGCTCTCTGTGATCTGGATTTATTTTTTTTAAATGGGTGTCATCTTCGTAATGGGAAATAATCTCAGGGAATCTGCTAGGCAGGGAACGGCGCGGGGAGCTGGTAGCGATGCATTTATCAGGCTTTCGGCCAATAGCTCTTTGACCACAAGCCAGCTTTGCTCTCAACTATCATTTTCAGGGCCACTGCCGGTGCACAGAGCATTTGTGCAAATTAAGAACAGGAGCCCATCTTCTAACTCCATCCGGGTGGGTGGTCAGCAGAGTGTGAGCTGGACTTCTGCCGCCCACTCCCCTCTCGCCCCGGAGCAGTCGGCGGTGACCTGTGCGACCACCCATCCCCGGCACCTGTGCTCACCAGTGACGTGCTGCTGTCTTGGGTGGACTGCAGTGGAGAAGGGGCCTTGAAATAGAAGGAAAGAGTCTTATTTATTTTTCACCGCGTGTGGAGCTACTGGGAAGACACATTTCTGCATCTAAATCTATGTTGGTATGCTGCTCGGAACCCAGGAGAATAAAAGCTGGGAGGAGGATGGAGGGGTGAAGTCAGGGCAGCGCTGCGCAGGCCGCACTGCTAATGCGTCCTCTGCCCAAGTGAGCCAGCGTTAAAAAAAATGAACCAGTGGGAAACGGTTTCCAGAGCAGTCAGATTTGGAGGTGGCTGACTTTTCCCAGAGCATCACGGGTGCTTCTCCAGAGCACCCAGAGAGGTCTTTACAGAAAATTATCTACCTGTTAGTGAAAGTTCACTTATTGTTTATTCACCCCGCAAATGCCTTTTTGTGGGCCACCTACGTGTCAGGCATTGCACGGGGTGCAGGGGATGAATGATGCATAAGACAAATATGGCCACCGCCACCACGGCTTGGTCCGTGAGCTGAGACACTAATTCGACAGGCACACCAATGCAGAATCACAGCACGTGATGGGGCTATGAAAGAGGCCGTGGAAGTGTCTAATGGGGTGATGATCTAGTCTGGGTGAGTCAGGGAAGGCTTCCTGGAGGAAAGGACACTTGAGCTGAAGTCAGAAGAATGGGTAGGGTTTAGCCAGGTAAAAGGAAGAGGGGAGGACTTACCATTATTCATTCAACGACATGTAGTTAGTAGTCCCTTACTCTGGCCAAGCACTGTTCCAATAAGAAGCAAGAGATTGGATGAGAAAGGAGACTCTTCCTTGCAAAGCTGCCTCAGGATGGCTGTGCCTGCTGGCCTCAGCGATCCTCCATGGTGGCCTGTCACCCACAGTCCCCTCCTGCTGGGTTCCAGTACCCTCGCTCTCTTTCTGTCCATCTCAGCCCAGGGAGGGTAACAGCTCTTTGGCTGTTAGCTGTGGGGTCCTGCACTATTCCTGGAATTCCCTTCGTTCGCCTCTGGCTAATCATTCCCTTGATAAACAACTCCTTAAATCCCCCTGATGTGAACGTGCCCTGTGTCTGGCTGGGACCCTGGCTGATACGGGAGGAAATCGTAAGTGATGCCTGAATTCGATGCGTGGACAAATGGGCAAAGGCTGGTACCGTCCACAGAAATGAAGACTTGGAGAAGGGAGGGTTCAGGCTTGAAAGGGAACCAAAAGCTATTTTTTGATATATTATTTGAACTTCCTAACAGATGCCCAAGTGAAGATGTAGATTTAAACGCGATTCCTAGGCAAATACACAACTCTGTATTGCAGGGTAGAGGCTGGTGCTAGAGGTTCATAGCTGGGAGGTACAGTGACCACCTGGAAAGAGAGAATAATAAAGCACAGTAGAAAGAGTGCATGCAAAGGCCCTGTGGCAGAGGGAGCGAGGCACTCCACTGCAAGGAACTTGGAAAGAGCTCATGTGACTGGGGCAGAGACTATGAGAGTGGCCTGGGATGAAGCTACAGAAGCCCGTGGAGAGAATTTGGGTCTTCATCTCAAGAGCCTTGGAAGGCAGTGGAAGGTGTTATTGTAGGCAGACGGGATCAGAGCAGCATCTCTAAGTTCTGATGCCAGTTACGGTGTGGAGAATGGATGAGAGCAAAGTGTCTGCTGACTACAGATGCACCACAAATGGATGACGCCCATCTGAACACAGAACAACGACATCAAGATCTGGGCTCCAGCAGTGTGGTTTACCTGTTTCTCAGGGCCTTTGCTCTGGGCGAAGTAGACGTGCTGGGGGTGGGAAGCGGCCTTAAAAGACATTTGGAGACCAGAGACCTCTCCCTCTCCTTCCCCATTTACCTCCCAGACCCTATCCGGTGGGAACAGCAGTTTGATTCTCACACCCTCAGACCGCCTGGCTGGACCGTAGCCATGAAACACAAGAGGTTTTGGGCGAGGCTCACACCGGCTGGAGGTGTCAGAGCTGGGAGGAGGCGTAGGCTGGCTCCCAAGGCAGGGAGAATGGACAGCAATAAGAGTTATAAAAAACGGGCCAGGGTAGGAAAATCAGAATACGGTCCCCCTCCTAGTGCAGGAAACAGAACCCTAAAAAGCTTTCAGACGTACCCTCCCCCACTTTCCCCGAACCATTAAAATGCCCCTGGCACCACACGGCAGAGAAAAAAAAGACACGAGCTATTAAGTTGCATTCCTCTCTGAAACAACAGCGCGATGATTTCCCGTCGGTGACCTACATTGCAACTGCAGCCACAGCGGAGTCTGCAGAACCTGACTCCCCGCTCAGGGAAATGCAAGGAACCGGAGTCAGCCGACGTGTCAATGCTCATTCTGAGTGGGCAGCAAGGGGCGGGGGGGGGGGGGCGCACAGTCAGCTCGTCTCAAACCTGATGCTTTTGACTCTCAATTCCCCTGGATTCCCCTGCCCGGGGAACGGGCTCGGCGCCTCTGCGGGGACTGTGCTCCCAACAAAGGCCACATGTGGCTCGGGAAGGCTCTGCAGTTGCAAGGCAGCTTCCAGGGCATCCGATGGCTTTCAGATCAGAGTTTATAAAAACAATTCGGGGTGATCACTTGCATCACAAGATGACGCCTTTTCTTTTTCCAGCGAATTCACCACTGGGTTCCAATGAACATGTGTGGTCTCCTCATGCAATGAGGTTTTCATTTATAGGGCGTAAACACGGAGAGTAAAAGAGAACTGAAGAAAGACTACTCATAACGAAAATGAAGCAAACATTCGAATTCAGACAAATAGCAACTAGCCAGGCAGGCATTGTTGCAAGGTCTTTATAGTTATTCATTTAACCTTCACAACAAGTGTTGTCCCCATCTGACAGATGAGGAAGCTGAGGCCCAAGGAGGCTATTTGTTCTCTTCTAATAAGCCAGGCTTCAAACGTGGGGGGGGGGGGGGCTCAGTCCTGTGAGTCAGTGGGAAAATACGGCCTTTTTGACACGTGAGGTTCAAGAAACCATGCAGAAAGCCTCGAAACGTCCCTTCGATGGACATTCTGGGGTATTTATCCCCTGGCTCTTGCCCGCCCCCCCGACTGAAGGTTACTCCTGGGCACATTAACTTCCCAGCCCTTCCAGCCTGTGCCTGGGCTCAGCGGCCTTCTGGGCTATGGAAAAGAGATCGCAGGCACAAAAAGCACCGGGAAGGTAAAGCACACACGCTGAGGTCATAAAGCTCCCAGGGCCATGGAGCTGTCCGCCGCCGCGGTGCTGAAATCACACCCGCAGAGGGCAGGTGGTACTGACCGCAAACCTCCTCTGCGGCAGAGACTGGTGGGCGACCTGTCCTGCCCCCATCAATCCCAAACCGGAAGCGGCCCTTAGGTTTCTTTCTGAACAACATGACTTTTCAAGGGTGGGCACGTGACCCAAGCTTAACAATCAGAGGCCTGCCTTGGGATTTCCTGTGGGAACTAGTGAGGGGGACGACCTCCTTCTCTGGGTTCGTGATGCGAGAAAAGTGTGACTCCACGGCTGTTGGGAGCCATGTGTCCAATCACGTGGAAAAGTGCGCCTGTACCACGAGACCGTGGGTCCGACACACTGGGGGAGGCATTAGTCTGCGACCTTTTGGGTTCAAGTGACAGAAGCCCAATTCAAACCTGCTTGAGCAAAGACATACGGGCTTTTGGGCTCCCGTTGTTGGGGGATCGAGGAGTGTATGTTCGCCTCAGCTCAAGCATGGTTGAGTCCACATGCTTAACCAGTAACCAACCTCCTTCTCTTTCTCTCCTCCTCCTCCTCCTCCTCCTCCTCTCAGCTGCTTAACCCCATGTCCTGCTTGGCTTCACTCTGCACCGTGGCCCCCTCCAGCCCCACGCTCTCATTCTTCTACTTTAGCAATCCAGTGAAAAGTATACTTCTTGCTTTCGTTATCAATGTATCAACCCCAGGGAAGTCTCTTATTGGCCCAGGCTGGTCATGTGCCTGCTCCTGTGGCTGGGGTTTGGAAGCATGAGCCGCCACGATTCACGGCCCTCGGGACCGCAGAGCAGGGGCTGGCCAACCACAGCCCACGGGTGCGATCTGGTCTACCACCTGTTCTTGAAAACAAAGTTGTATTCAAATAGAGTCATGCCCATTCATTTGCGTATTGTCTGTGGTTGCTTTCGTGCTACAATGGCAGAGTTCAGTAGTTGTGAGAGACACTTTGTGGCCTGTACAGCCTAACATAATTACGGGCTGGCTCTTTGAAGAAGCGCTTGCTGACCCCTGCCATAGACAATGGGAGGGGAGTGAGTTCCTCTCTTGCTTACAGCAAAACCCAGCACTTCCTATTGGCTGTGTAGCCTTTGCTATGTCACGACCTCTCTGAGCTTTGGGTTCTTTATCCATGAGATAGAGATAACAATACCTTCTTCACAGCATGAGTGAGTAAATGGATGGATGGATGGACGCACACATACATGCATGCATACATAGACAATCTCATAGTAAAACTCCTTTGTCTGGCATTGCATTCCTATGGAGTTAGATTTCACTGGGAAACAATCAATCTGGAATGAGTTAGATGGGAGACACACCGGGGAAAAGCTCCTCTACGATAAACGAAGACCTTCACAGAGTCGCACACAGAGTAAGCTCTCAATACATGGTCGGCCAGAAAGAAAGAGTTAATGAAAACCCAAAGAGAGCAGCGCGGCCCGCTGACTGAGAGCGGAGTGAATAAGTCTGTGAAGGCACAGAACGACTTCCAGCATTTCCTCCTCCTTCCTTCCTGCCGAGATCCTGACGCAATTATGTCTCAATCAGAAGAAAGCAATTTTGTCCCCATTATGCAGAGAGAAGAGGACGGTCCCGGCTTTGATGTGCAAACACCTCATGATGTTTGGGTACAATGGCAGGTGCCTACTGGCCCAGAATGCACTGGGTTGCTTGTTGGGGGGTGGGATGAGGAAGAGGAGGGTTTGTTCAAAGTTTCTGTGAAAATGAAGTGTTTTTCTTTTAATCAGAAGAAGTGCTTCCGGAATAACTCTCCCTTAATTGCTCACAGAAGGTAAACCACCCACTGTTCACAGAACATTCTGAAGACTTGAACAGGAGACAAAGCTTTAAATGCCACACCTGCTTCCTGTCCAGAGCCTCTTACTGTTCCTGAGACTCAGCTGCCTCATCTGTAAAATGGGAAGACAACTCTTCACGTCCATGAAGACCCCTTCCAGGCACACAAGCCAAATTGTGTCTCTAGTGACCATTTCCCTCTATTGAGTGAAACACACTATTTTCCGAAACCTAAACAAGCATCCCAGGTGCCCCTTTACCAACCACGTACCGTGGACCAGGCTCTCTGCTGGGTGCTGCACACAAGTCACCTCGCAGGGAGAGGCCCTGTCCCGCCCAAGGCCATCCACTGAGTCAGCGCCAGCCAAGAGGTGAACTTAGGTCTGTCTGCCATTAAAGTCCACACTCCTACCCTTTTTTTAAAGATTTTATTTATTTATTTTTAGAGAGGGAAGGGAGGGAGAAATAGAGAGAGAGAGAGAGAAACATCAATGTGCGGTTGCTGGGGGCCGTGGCCTGCAACCCAGGCATGTGCCCTGACTGGGAATCGAACCTGCGACATTTTGGTTCGCAGCCCGCGCTCAATCCACTGAGTTACACCAGCCAGGGCACTCCTACCCTTTTTACACTCGAGGAAACTGAGGTGCCAAACAGCGAAGTGAGACAATGTCCCGTCAAATGATTCAGCAGGAAAAAATCATTGGGTGCAGCCCTCTCAACTTTTCTGCAAGTAATTCTTTTGAATTTTTTTTTCTAAACCTGAAACAAAGGTTATCTCTACTACATGACGATGAGAACAGGGTCTGGCATGAAGTAAGTTCAGTTCTCAAGCAGTATTAGCTGATATCGTTAGCAGCCTCTTCTTCCTCCTCCTTCAAACCCAGGCAGACAGACTAAGAAGCACCAGAGGTGAAGGTCAGCTCATCTCACCGCCTGGGCACCAGCCCAACAGCGACTGCCACCTGTCAGTGAACTGACCTGCCTCCATGGATCAAACACTTAGCTGTTCCTACAGGCGCAGCGAAACACTGGGTTTCGTGACAGCGCTTTCACTGACAAATCGCACAGTCCATCAGCAGATCCTACTGGCTCTGCCTCCAGCACATGCCTGAAGTCAAGCACCGCTCATCCCCTCCTCAGCTGACACGCGGGAACGCGCTCTCGTGCTTCCTCGCCTGGGTCACTGCCGCTGGCTCCCGAATGGTCTCCCTGCCTGGTCCCCCCCTCCCCCGCCCCCGCTGGCGTAGTCTGCTCTCCACACATCAGGCAGCGTGATCCTGGTTAGAAAAGAGGGAAGGGAAGAGAAAATCAGACCCCATTACTCCTCTGGCCAAATTTTTCCAGAAATGCCCTACTTTGCTCAGAAAGGAAGCTAGTGACTTTACAGGGGTCCACACGGCCCCCTCAGTCTGGCCCCTCATCTCGCTTGCTCTGCCCCAGCCATGCTGTTCCCCAGGGTGTGCCTACTGGGCGCCCCTGTGCTGGAAGCTTTCACCTTTAATGCAGTGACTCAGCCAGGTACATATGTTTTTCCTTCCCATTTTACAGGTGAGGACACTGAGGCTCAGGGGGCTTGAGGACATTATCTGAGATTTCACGGCTGAAGACTGGTGGATTGGGACTTGGACCTGCATCCGCCCAGTCACGGAGGCCGGTGACTGTTTCTCTAGTCCATGCTCTCTCTCCACAACGACTACGTTTCTAAAATAAAATGAACTCCTCCAGAATCTCTCTCAAGCACAACCCGTATTCCCCAGTGACTGCGGACCGACCACAGGATCACTGTCGCCAGAACATACCAGCACATGTGACACATGGAAGGATGTGCCGTGGGGGTTGATCCTTGGTGAGGTGACCGAGGTCCTGAATTAACCCTGCAGACAATGAATTTCCTTATTGTTCGAGCCCGCTGAATCGGGATTTTTTTTGTCACAATAAAAGCATCCTGATCAATACAAACAGCTACCTTTGACCAGACATTTATTTTGCACCCACAGCGCACAGTACCATAACTGTGCCACTGGGCTGATCACTATCCACTCGTCATCCAATTTAATCCTCGCAGGGACCCAAGAGGCAGGCCCCTCTTGTTATTAGTCTCATTTTTTAAAAAGATTATTTATTTATTTATTTTTAGACAGAGGGGAAGGGAGGGAGAAAGAGGGAGAGAAACATCCATGTGTGGTTGCCTCTTGCATGCCCCCCTCTGGGGACCTGGCCTGCAACCCAGGCACGTGCCCTGACTGGGAATCAAACCTTCGGTTCGCAGGCCGGTGCTCAACCCACTGAGCCACACCAGCCAGGGCTATTAATCTCATTTTGTAGAGAGGAAACTGAAGCTCGGAGACAGTATGGTAATTGTCCAGAGACCGCCCCCCACAACCGATGGCAGAGAGCGGATTCGAACCTGGAGTGGAAGCCCTGTATTTAACCACTCTTCTACGAAACTGCCTCCCTTGACGATCCACCAACTGTCTGCTTCCAACCCCCTTCGTTCAGAACCCCATTCATATGTACGAACTGATTCAGGGAACAGCTGTTGCAGCCATGGACTTATGAATCAGATCTACTGGAAGCAATTGCAATCTTCGAACAATTCCGTGAAGATACTTAAGAGCCATCCTCTGAAATCCAAACCAGCTGTGACTTGCCACCAAGGACAGCAACTCAAGCTGCAGCCGGAGGGGAATTCTGCAGAGGAGAGCAATCTCTGCTCCGAAACACCACCCTCCACCTGCCGCCCCGAAAGGCAGATTCCAATTCAGTTCGGGCGCTGCCTGCGGAATTTTTGTTTTTTATTGTGATCATCTTAAAACCCAGTTCAAGGGCTTTTTGCTTGAGTGATTCAGGCACACCTTTCAGAGAACAACGAGACTTTCTGGCAATAAGACTGAGTAGAGCTATAAAGTGCCTGCATGATCTATACCCAAAGAAGCCAGGAAAAGCCACGGAGAGAAGAACATCATTCGACAAAACCAAAGGAACCAGCAGGCGTTTAATGAGACCAAGTGCACTAAGTTCAGATGAAGCAGAAACTCACACCTACGGAGGCTGGATGGTACGACCCTTTGTCTCCGGGTCAAGAGAATCAAAACAAACAAAAGGACACAACAGAACCAGAGACCTGGAAATGAAGAACCGACAGTGACCAGAGGAGGGGGGAGGGGGGATAATGGGGGAAAGAAGGGGAAGAGTTAACAAACATTGATAAAGGACCCATGGACATGGACAACAGGGTGGGGACTGACTGTGGGAGCGGGGATGGGGCAGGGGAGTGGGGGGGCAGGGGAGAGCAAAGGGGGGCGGGATTTAGAACAACTGTAATTGAACAACAATAAAAGAAGGATGGCATTAAACTTAATACTGCCTTGTGGTTTGATCTAGTAAACTATCATTTCAAACTCTAGACCTCATACGTTTTATTTCTGCAACACATGGTTATTTCAAGTTTGACTTATCAGTCAAAATTCTTTATTTTAGATTATTACAGAAGAAAACCTGACTTTATAAGCTGTTTACTTTTTACATGAGAATTTTTGTTTCAGGTCCATGAAACCACCAGGCTACAGCTTCAGGTACAGCTGGATCCAGGCCCCCAAATGATAGAATAAAGGCTTGGACTCTTCCCCAAGACATGATTCTGCATTTCTCTGTATTACATGAATGAAGGCAGCTGAACTTTCACCACATCCGAAGCCATACAAGAGCCCGCTTACTCCCTCCTAAAAATATAGTCACAGGTTGCCACAATTTCTAGCACTCCTTAGGTTAAAATTCTAACATCCACACTCAACCCCATCTAACGCTCCTCTCTGAGCCAGGCCGCTTACAGCATGCTATTCCAGACAGTAACTAGAATCCTGAGACGGGCTCACCAGAGTAAAGCGGACAAGTGAGCAGTGATTTTGTTGCATGGCTCTGAATGTAATACAGCCAAGGCGCAGGCTGGCTGCAAGAGGCAAACACTAAATGGCGACCGTTTCAAACTTGGCTTTCTCCGATGCAACTGCCAGCCCCTGGCTGCAACCAGGCATGCATCACGTATCATTAGTAGGTTTGTAGTCAGACGATTCTGAACACCCAGAAAATGAAAACGTGCCCTAATTCAACCGCCCCCCCCCCCCGCCCACATTCTTAAACAAGCTTCTCAACGTTTGACTGCTCAGCGCGCGCCAGCCACTTTCCACGCCCAGGCACGCGAACAGCCCAGGGAGAGCGACTGCACTTACACGGCCGCGAGCTCTCCCCGCCGCCTGCGCTGGGGAGCTGGGGGCAGGCCGGATGCTTCAGAGCAGGGAGGAGGAGACTGACAAAGTAGAGGAAAAGAAAATCTAAGGCGGGGAGGAGGAGGAGGGAACGTCAGGGACTAAATGGGTTCCCACTTGTCATGTTCATCGTTCTTCTCGCTCTTCCGCTCCACGCCCCTCGGAGACTTCAGGAAGTCACTGAGATCTGCGAAGGGCACCGAATCCCGCCGCACGGCGCTCTCCCTCCGCGGAACCCGCGCGCGTTCTGCTTCCTCCGGCGGTTGATTCAATCCGAGTTTTGTGAACTAAGCATCTACTGCCTCAGACCAGGAGGCTCTTCAATTCAAAAAATATGTATTGGGATTGAGTGCACGCCAGGATAACTGTTCCGGGAAGAGAGGAGGAGGGAGAGAGGGAGGAGAAAGGAGAGGAGGAGGAGGAGGAGGAAGAGGGGGAGGGGAGGACGAAGAGAGGAAGAACAATTGATGAGCATCTGTGTAATGGCTCGTAGGGCAGTGTAGTGCAATGCTTAAGGTCATGGCCTTCAGCCAGCCCTGTTTGGAACCCCGAGTCCACTATTGCCCAGCTGTGTGACCCCTGATGAGTTACTGAACCTCTCTGAGCTTCCACGTCCTTGCCCGTAGAATGGAGATAATTACCCAGAGCTGTCCGAGTGGTTGGGAGCACTCAGTCATGTGGCCGACACACTCGTCAGGACCCAACAACTGGCGGATGTTACCACGGTCACCAGGTCCCACCCTCCCCCAACCCAGGCGGCGATGCAATGCAGGTGATGGGGCTGGAGCTGACGCTCGGCCTGAGCCACTTCCAGCTGCCAACGTCTGCATCTTCGTGAGGCTTTTGACAGAACCACGGAAGCCTCTCTCGTCACGCAAGCAGAGCAACGGAAGAACCAAGACACTAATTAGCCTCACCCCGCCCCCAGGAGGTAGCCTTTTACTACTCACCACTCCCTGGCCCACGCTGGAGGCCTGGTCAGTGCTGCCCCCACAGTGGCCACCTTCCCTTCCCCTGCATCACCCCCGCCCTCTTCCAGCACCTCCCACATAAAACACGTGCACGGGAATCTCTGTCGTGGGGTCAGTTTCTCAGGGGAGGCTCAGCGAGGCTGAGGCAACTGCCTAAGGACACACTGCTCTTAAGTAAGGGTGGGGGGTGGTTTTGAACTGGATGTGTCTCATTCCCTAAAGGCTGTGAGCACTCACCATCTGGTCCCCCCAAAACTAACAACATGTCAGCACTTAGGGAGCGTGGCACCAGTCAAGAGGACTTTCCCCGGGTGCCCACACCGGGCAGGAAAGGCCACCGGCCTCAGCCACGTTCTCCCTCTCTGAGTCCCGCCGGTGACGGGTGCATTTCCTCTGACAGCCTGCGTCTCCTCACCCCGACACCGGGCGAGGTGGCGATCTTCCATGTGCTCTGTCCCGGGCCACTTGAATAGATGATTTAGGAAGCATTTCCAGAGACCCGCTGCCAAGAACAGGTGCTGAAAACCAGAGTCCCGGGAGTAAAATAAGGAGGGGCAGTTCCGGATTTGCCGGCCGCCTCTCGGAGCCTCACGCTGACGCACCAAAGGCTCGGGGAGGTCCTGCAACAAATGGCCCCATTTGACCCGTTGTGTTGCATGCTTCTCTGACTACGGAATCCTCTGCGGGTCATCCACTATCAAGGTCCCTGTAAAAATCAGTGTTCTGTGGAACGCATCTTGGCAAACGGCACTTTAGGGATTGATCCGAGATAAGGGCCCTCGTCTTGCTTGTGCTGTAGGATTTAATTAACTAGGATGGCTATCTAATTAACGCGTGTGGGTCTGCCCATGGGGGTGAGGTGTGCATGGGCTTAAGCAGCAAACTGGGTGCCAAGAAGCCAACACCAACCAGATCCATCCAGGGAATATCACGGTGCCAGCTGGCAGCTACTGACTATCTGTGTTGCAAGATGCCAGGGATCCGAAGCATGTCAGAGAACCAGGTAGGCCCTGGAAAGGACCGTGAGAAGCCCTATTTTTGGGCTCTTGCCGTTGTGGGTTCGTGGGTTGTGAGATATGGTGATGAGGGAAGAATCTAAGGACTCCCCCTCAGCGTTGGTTCCTCCTGCTATTTCAGAGCCCTGGAGGGCAGGGGCTGTTCCTTTGGCCTCTCTGGTGCTGAGCCTGCACAAGCAACTTAGGGAGTATCTGGGAAATGAACGAGTGGGCAGTGAGTAGAGTGAGCGAAGGAATGAATGGGTTCAGCTCTGCCCGCGAGCAGCCCTCAATCCCATCAGCCTTTACCCAAGCTCATCCTGCGGAGACTGGCTGAGTGGCAAGAGTGGCCCTTTGGGGATGCTGCGCCACCGCAAGGTGCCTGAGATTAATTACACTGCAGCCAACACCTCGGCAGCGCGGATTTGCAAGTCTTAATTACATGCAGGGGGCCCGGCCAGAATGCTCCATCGCTAAGCTACCTCGGACCCCAGAGTCTCCAGGGTTATTCTTAGCCCACGTTCTCTTCTCTTCCCAACACCCCCACCTCCCTCAGGGAAGCCGGGGACAAGGACAGAGTGGAGACGCACTCCAGACGGAATGGAGACAGGGCTCCTCAGGCTGCTGCAGGGGTTTCTTTAACTCTGGCCTTAGCCCTCAGGGCTCATGAGGGGAAGATGCCTTCTTGGATTGGGGCGGGGAATGGCTCAGCCAGAGGTGATGGTGGGGAGCTGGGCCCCTGCCCAGACTCAGAGCTGCATTACAAATGCCTCTCAAATCCACCTGAGAAGACAGGGTGTTGTTGACCCAGTCTGCTCTCCCCGCTGAGCGGTGAGGGAGTGAGGCCTCAGATCAGCGTCTGACCTTGGGTTTGGGAACGCCTGATAGACAATGTCCCCCATGTGTGCCTGGGTGAGTCACAGAGAGACCAAGTGAGAAAAGAAAGGAGATCATCTGAAAAGCAGGCTCAGGTTCAAACCCTGGTTTGCCAGCTGTGTGGTTCTGAGCAAGCTGCTTAACGTCTCTCAGCTCCAGTGACACCATTTTTTGTTGTTAAATCCTCCCACTGCCTGGTCCCTGGACACTTAAGGCATGAGCATCCTCTTCTAAGATGCACAAACCTCTTGAAAAGTCTGCAACCCAACACTGAGCAATCAGAATTGTGAACAACCAGTTGCTTGGCAGGGGCCTGAGGGCGGGAGGTGACAGACAGGTGCGTTCTGACTGTGGGAAAGAAAGAGGCAGACGCGCAGGGCAGAAGGCACTCCCAGAGGAAGGGAGAGCGGGGCCGGTGCCTGGGAGGGTCCTGGCGACAGGGTCCAGGCCTCCATTTCCCCATCGCAAACACCAGACAATACAGACCAAACTTACAGAGTAGGGACGAGATTCCAGACAACCCACTCGAGGCATCGCGGGGTCTCTCTTCCTGTGTGCAAAAACCTCGTCTTACAGATAACGGTTCTTCAGAGGCACTGCCATCTTCCAACAGTGCCGGGGAGCGGAGGACGCGCCCCAAGAAGGGAGCGAGGAATGCAAAGAAGTCACCGAAAGGCGAGCCCACCACGCCCCAAAGACTCCGGGATCCGCCACGCTCTGCGGCCAAGATCTCTGTGCAGACACAGCGTCCTGGCGTGAGCGGGTCCCTGAGCAGGGCTGGCTGGCGCGGACACCCTTCCCTCCTTTGCTCCCTCTGGCCCCAGTTGGCCCAGTGCTCCTGAATCAGTTGCCATGGAGATGACTCCTCTGGTGGCCGGAGCAGGGAGCTGAGAGGCAGGAGGCTGAGGGAGAGGGACGGCAGGGGGTCTGGAGAGTGAGCGCTGGAGGCCTCGGGGACACGGTGCCAGGGTTGACCAGATGGCTGGGGGCAGGAGGCCAGCCCACCCCACAAGGCAGGGTCCCCGGCGGTGCCAGGGTCTGCCAGGCTCTCCTCAAAGCTACCAGAAAAACAGTAACAGCAAAAAGCACAGAAACACACCCGGGAAGTGGGCCCTTCTCCCCAGAAGCTGCATCTGCTGGCTCCTTGATCTTGGACTTCGAGCCCCCGGAGCTGTGAGAAACCAGTCCCTGCTGTTTGTAAACCACCTGGTCTGTGGCGTTTTGCCACAGAGGCCCAAATGGAGGAAAACGGAGAATGCTCTGACTCAGAACCCCAGCCTCCCTCTTACAGCAGGACCACCGGCCAATCCAGGGCCATCTCTCCCCTCCAGGTCCCAACTGCAAAGTCTCTTTGGCCACGTAAGGCAGCATTCACGGGTTCCAAGGGGGAGGGCGGGGCCAGGTTTGGGGGCCACGGTTCAGCGGACCACAGCTGGCAGTGGCTGGGCCAGGATCCAAAGCCCCACGTCTGACTGCGGAGTCAGGCTGGCAAGGGCACCCCTGACGCCTCACTCCCAGGGAGGGGAGTGCCCGGCCTCCCAGCCAGCACCCTGGGGGATTCCCAGAAAGCCAGGCCCTAAACAAACTCAGCATGGAGGCCAATGTCCCAGACTCACACCCTCACGCGTGGGTTCGAGCATCCACTTAACGGGACTAGGAAAACTGCGGGCTTCGGAGTCAGCCCGGGGCTTCAGTCTCCACAGTGACCTCTACCAGCTCTGTGACCCTGTGCATGCACCCCTGAGCCTCTCCGAGACTCAGTTTCCCCATCTGAAACGTGAGCGTAATGAGACCCACCTCACAGGGTTGCTGTGTGGGTTAAATGAGAGAAAGGGCTTAGCACAGACTGGGCACAGAGCTGGAGCTCATTAGACTAAAATTATTGTTGCTGTTGTTGCTGTTGTTGTTGTTGTTATTGGCAAGGTCCAACTTTGTCACCAGCCAGCCCTTCTTGAACAGCCAGCCTTATTTATACCCTGCATGCTCTCCTTGGATTTGACCTTGAAGATCTTCAAGGTTATAAGGGCCCAGGCACTCCACAAGGAACGCCCCCAAACGAACAAGAGGGCCCCAATCACAGGTGATGAGTTTCACAGAACAAATGTGAAATGCTAGCAACTCCCCGAGAGGCAAACGGTGGCCAGACTTCCACCCCGATCCCCAGGCCCAATAACGGGGTGTGCATTCTGACACTCGAGGTCACAGCACCCTGAACCCCAGTCCCGCTGACAGCCTTTCTCAAAAGCCAGCTGTGTGATGTGGAAGACGAAACAAGAAGGAAGCAGGCGGAATTGTTTCAGTCCTGAAAATGTACTCAATCTGTAATTAAAAGCCTCCTGGAGTGTTTCCAAATGAATAGCCCACCCCTCCAAAAAATATTTTGACAGGCGCGGTTGCATTATTCAATAGGCGTTGTGCCTTACTTAAAGCAGAGCGTGGGTTGGCAAGAGGTTATTTTGTTTCTACTTTATTTCTTCCTCCCCCCCGCCCCCCCCAGTCTTTCTAGGCAGGGTTTCATTACAGTCCCAAGAACGCCACACTGCAGAGCGGGAGGAAATGTGGGGCAGCACTAAGGTCCTGATGGAAGCACCCATATTTGACAAATGCCCCCGCCACCAGCCATATGCACATCCATTTCAATGAAGGAGTGGGAGGGGCAGTTGCCCTACTGCAGGCTGCTAATTCCCTTGAGGAGACTCTAATTATTTTTCCTTTTTTTTTCCCCTCTTCCTGGCAAGAACAATGCCAGTTACATAAGAGTATTTCCGTTCGCCAGCCAGAACTCAATGTTAAAGTAAGATACAGTGACAATGGTTTCTCTGCAAGATGCTCTGGAGGATGATTAGGGACCCAGGCGGGGGTCAGCTGCTCTCAGCAGAGGGGTGGGAACCGCTTTCTAGGGCAGAACCATGACGCTTTTGCTGGGATAACAAGACGAACGCCCGGCTGGCTGTGTCTCCGCGTGGTACGTGACTATCTTCATTTGTCTAAGCTCAAAACCGTGGGTTTTGTGAACCAGCTCTATCACCTAAAAATGAAAAGCTGATGGACGACAGTGACGAACAAACTACCACATAGACAAGAAGAGCGCTCGGGGTCTGCCGAAACGGGCCCCTGGGAGTACTTCTGTTGGCTGAAAAACCTGATCCTCTGACGGTGCGCCCACGGAGCCGGTGCTCACTGAGCACCTGCTGAGCTCGAGGCGCCGTTCCGGGCACCGGTGGAAGGGCAGTGAACGGGAAGACAGAGTCCTGGTCTTCAGAGAATTCACATTCCCGCGGGGAGAGACAGACTGTACACAAGGATGCGCGTGCATGGAACAATCTCGGGCAAATTAGGTGTGTGTGAGACAAAAATAAAATCAAACAGTGGAATGCAGAAGGCCTGGGTGCGGGGCTACTTCTGACAGATCAGAGAGGATGTATCCGAGGGAGAGCCATTTGAACTGAGAGGCCAGGGGGAGGAGAGGAGCCGGCCGGGAGGAGCAGCAAGTGCAAAGGTCCTGAGGCAGAAACTAGGGGGTGATGGGCATGGTGTGGCGGGAGCCGAGGGAGCCAGGGGCGGGGGCGGGGGGTGAAGAAGGGGAATGGAGGAAGACGAGGTGAGAGAGGTGGGCAGGGTCGTCTCACTGCTACACTGTAGGCTGTCGGGAGAGCCTGAGCTTTATCCCAAATGCGATGGAGAGCCATCGGTGGTTTCCAAACAAGGGTGCGAGGATGGAACAGTTACTCTGGTGGATCAAGAAACACTCTGGGAGGCGTGTTGCCTTTTCTGTCACCATGGACACGGGAACCATTGGCCCACGGTGTGTCCCACTGGTACTGGGGTTGGATTTTACAGAAAGATGGCAGGTTGGTTTTGAGGGGGCCATGGTCTGGGATTTATTCAACATGTACCACCAGGCACCTATTCCCAGCATTGTTCTGGGGGCTGGGGAGACAGCCGTGAAGAAAAAAGACCCCGTCTGTCCTCATACAGAGCCCGGTCATCAGTGCTGGACAGCGGAAGGGCGGGGGGAAACGTACCCAAGAAGGCGGAGCACCAGGGAGGAGCACCTAACGCAGGCCTGAGGGGTGTGCGGCGGCTTCTGAGAGGAGATGAACTGAAGGGTGGGCGGGAGGTGGAAGGGGAGAAGGAAGGACACTCCAGAGAGACAGAATATCATGTGCAAAGGCCCAGGGGTCGCAGAGGACACTGAAAGGACAGCTGGACAACGTGACTGGAACAGAGGGTGGGAAGGCGGAACAGTCAGAGAGCCTCGTCAATCACATGAAGAAGCTCCGCCCTTATCCCAGGGGTCATAAGGGGCCCCCACAACAGAGTGGAGCTGCAGGAGGAGGAGTGGACAATCAGATCTGCACGTGAGAGAGACTAGACTGCCCGCCGGGGGAGAAGAGACTGGCCGGGGCTGGGGTGGAGGCAGCAGAGGGGCGTGGTCATTCAGGTGTGGTGTGGTCAGAGAGCTGGGAGGAGCCTCACCTGCAGGCGTGCCCTGCAGATGGAGAGGGGACGGATCCGGGAAGCTGCAGATGAGGTCAGCTCCACAGGACCCGTGACTGTGGGGGCTGTGATGGGCAGAGGTAGGGGCCAAGGGTAACTCGTGAACTTCTAGCTCACAGACCAACTGTACAGTGGTGCCACTGGCTGAGAAACAGCCTTTGAGGGGTTGGGGCAGACGGTGCTCTGTCCAACATGGTAGCTGCCAGCCCCGCATGGCTACTGATTACTTGAAATGTGGCTGGTATCATGAAAGAAGTGCATTTTTAAAATTCTATTTAATTTGCATTTTGAAGCCAACACTCCATTCAGAGCTAAGTCTGTCAGGACTCGGTTCTGTGAATCAGCGTGGCCAAGTGTAAACATTTCTGGTGAGAATTTAGCACCCAAACGGAAATATGCCGCAAGGGCATGCAATACACACCAGATTTCAAAGACTTAGGACAAAAAGAAAAGGACTGTGCTTCTGTTCTACGTCTCTTCTCAAAGCGCTCTGTGCATGTAGCATAAAGTCTCTGCCCTCGAGAACGATCAATAACTGCTCCTCACAATCGCCGCCTCTTCAGTTCTAGCCCCGTAGAAGCCGGCTCCCCCCCATACCCTAACGGATGAGTATGCCACCCGAAAGAGGTCCTTCATGAACGGAACAAATAATTAACCTCGTGCACCGAAGTGTTCCCTCAAGCACAACACGCGCCTTCGCTGATTTAAGACGACAAATATTTACTGAAGGCTCAGTGGGGGCAGGACACTAGTTAACGGGGCGCAGTCATTAGCCAGCGCGGTGCCCATTCATTAACTAGTGCTATGGAACGAACTGTCCCCAGTCTCGGCAGTTCAGCCAGACACCATTCCCTCCTCGTCCGCACGCAGCTCACGGGGTCAGCGGGGGCGGCTCTGCCGCAACGTCTGTCGCCCCCTTGGACCGGCGACGCCGCCGCTTCCTGCTCACTCTTCGAGCCAAAGCAGGATATCTGTCTGAACCCCACGTTCGGGGTGGGGAGGTACAGGCTGTCCCAGAAGTTCTAGTGCAGCGTTAAGCTTTACTAAGCTTGAAAGTTTAAATGCCAGCAACTTGACAGAAGACATGGTTTGAAATGTGGTTTCACTTTCTCTGGCACTTCCTTAATCAATATTGTCAATTTCGGACACAATACTATTGATTTTGTTTGTTTGTTTGTTTAAATCCCTTGGACTGAAGCTGGTGAATGTTGACCCAAACAAGTCTCTGCAAAGCCACATGTCCAAGGGCTCGGCTGGAAGAAGGGGCAGAGAGGTCAAGTCAGTGATGCACCTTATGTCCCCGGGGATACGGAGATGAGGATGCGAGGAGCCTGCATCCTGGGTGGGGTGTTGGGCGGGGCGGGGTGGGCGCTGCTGACTATGAGCTGTGCTGCAAAGAAACACAAAGACACATGAAATACATTATTAGGGACGCCGTCTCGGAAAGTAAACACGAGCTAGGCAGTACACGGTTTCTAGGCACCATTTCATTCACCCCCCAGAACCACACAGCGGCGTCGACAGTGTTATTGCCATTTGAAAGACGTTAAGTATAAAAGCTCAGGGAGGGGGAGAGACTTTGCCAAGGTCACACAGGACGTGGCAGAACCCAGATTCGATCCTGGGTCTGTCTGATGGCCAAGCCTGTGCTCTCAACCTCTTGAATTCCTAAAAGCCAATGTGCCAGCGGTTCAGAGGAGAGAGAAGGGACTGAGAGTCCTCGTGAAGGAAAAACCCTTTGTCTCCGGGCCCTGGGAGTCTGAATTTGACGCCAACAGGCAGAGACACAGGTGAGGAAGAAAAAGGCGCAGCAGACGGAGGGAACAGAATGAACGAACAGAGAGAAGCAGGTGTTCCAGTCGCAGAGCGTGGGTGGGGAGCAGTGAGTCGACCGCTTCGGCGCCCTAGGGACCTGCAGACCAGATTCTGGGCTGAGGAGCCTCTGTGTCCACTGCCAGGGGCCGTAGGGAGGCGGGCAGGTTGTAGAGCAGGAGAATGACGTTGAGGCACCCTGTCTTTGTGAGCCACACAAGAACTGGCCAAAATCACGGCTAGGCCTCTGGCGGCAGGGGGAGGGCTGCAGGGAGAGAAGCTAAGGAGAATCTAGTTCACCGGTGTCTGTGAATTTCATGAAGGAGCACACTCAGGGGACCCTCTATCCGTCAACCCCACGGTGAGGACAGTAGAAGCGTTTCCCAGTGGGGGGGGGGGGGCATGGGGCGTGCATCAGAACTTATGGCAAACCCTTCCGACACTCAAATTCAGGTAGGTGATTAAAAAGCACTTTTTACAACTGAGTGCTTCTCTTTCTTTTAGCTGTGCTATTGAATATGTCTTCAAATTAACATAAAACTGCATTCGCTGATTTCTTGCACCAACGGGAGGGGAAAGAAATCACAGCTAGCTTTTTAATATGCCCTGTTAGACTGCAAAACAACAACAAAAAAGGGTAATTATGTACATAAGCAGAGTGCTCTATCCCTGCGTCAAAAAAAAAACACACAACATTCTGGACAATTTCTCTGGCTTCCATTAATTCTGTGCAACTACTATCTAAAATTATTACAGCCAGCAAAGGCATAGAATAATGAATAGATTATTTAAATAAATTGGAGGGGTGTGCTGTATAGGCGATCGGAGGGCGATGCATTGTGAGAGCTGGAAGGAACCGCAGAAATTATGCCATCAAACCCACTCATGTGACAAAGGAGTGCAACTCACACCGCAGGCTGGGAGCGCAGGAGGCAGGGAAGGGACATCCATCAACAGGTGTGTTCAGGCATGTAAGGTGCCTCTGAGTGTTCACGGTCGGCTCCCCGTCGAACTGATCACTTTCAATATCTTATCTAAGCCACATAACAGTCCTATGAAGAAGGTTCTGCTTTTATCCCCATTTTACACATGAGAAAACCAAGGTTCGAAGGAGTGTCTTGCCTCGGGACCCGCAACTAGCAAACGGTAAAGCCAGAGTGTGAACCGAAGTCTAACACTAACCCGTGCTCTTTTCACAAGGTCAAAGTCGAGTTAGAACGTGAACTCTGAAAGGGACCAAAATGTGCCACCCCCTCTTTGACAGCAGGATTATTCTGAGCTGAAGGCGACTGAGAAACAGCCGACGCGGCTCCGCCCCCTTCTGCCTGAAAGCCTGGGGCATCAGTGCCCTGTGTAAAGGTGACGGAAGTTCCCACCTGCGAAGTGTCTCCCTCTCGAATACCGGGGGAAGGAGAATGACTCTTACCCGCGGAGACGACTTGAGCCTGCACAACACGTCTTACTAGACAGTCCCGGCCACCACCCCTCCCCGAGCCGCCTTCCCGCTACTTGGCACCCCCTGGCACCCCCTGCAGCCCCAAACCCCTCTTCCTTTGTTCACTCACTTCTCCACAAGGTATCGCCCTTTGCTAAAATGGTAGATAAACCCCCGAGTCTAATCTCTTCTTGTTTGGGTTTTCACTTCTTTTCTGGGAAGCCCTGTGCACATAAAAATGTTAACAGGAATACAATCTGTATGCCTTTTCTCCTGTTCGTCTGTCTCTTGTCAGTTTCCTTCTCCGGCCTCACTGGCGGAATCTAAGAGGGCAGACACCTTTTCTTCCTCAGCTCCAAGACCACAGGCCCTGCCTCCTGTGAGACCCCACAGGAATTACAGAAGAGCAGCGGATGGGCGGGAAGGAGCTGGCACCAAGCAGGTGCTAAGAGAAGAAAAATACAAAGGTAAGCGGGGAATCAGCACTGAGCTCAGATTGTATCACGCCATTATTAATGGGGCTTGGGAGAACCAATTGACAGGGTACCTAAAAATGAGCCTTGACCGTGCTGAAGAATGACATAAAGGATACATTAAATAGGCCCCTGTGGTTATTACTATTTCATCCAAATAGGACCCAACAATCTCAATGACCTGAGAGACTGTGAGAAATCAGGGAGAGAGAGAAAAGTTCTCAGGACGGTCCAAAATGTTTTAAGGGTCACCTGTTGGAGGACACACCCCAGATATTCCCTCAGAGCCCCCCGACTCTTGGTCTACACGGAATTCACAATAAAGGGGACTGGGTTCCCCAGGTCTGCAGGAGACTCAAAGCTCTGACCGAGAAGAGGAAGGGTACAGCTCAGACGTGATAGAACGTGGACAGATAGGCAGAGACAGAAAGAAAAAAGCTCAGAAAACAAAGAGGTTTGCAGTCTGGGGCTACTGAGTGGTAAAGGCAAGCAGCATTCCACTCCCCACTCAGGGCGAAATCTCAGCAGTACAGTTAAAGGAGGGAAGTGGGGGGCCAGCTGGACCTCACGCTGGACGGGACCTCCACGACGCGCCAGCTGCCTGGGCTCTGACGGGTTCCTGCACCCCTCTGAGCGGGCTGCTTTCAAACTGTGTCTACAAATTATTTGACACGCGCCCCCTTCAAGAGGGACAGCCTAATTCTCCCCCCCCCCCAACACACGGAATTAAGTAGGAATGAGTGTGCATCTTCAGAAGCCGGGTTATCCACGGCAGCATTATGGCTTCGCTCCTGCTCTCCGTCTCCCCGGAATCGCTGAGTCTGGCGGAGGCCAGCTGCGTGTTTTGGGCTCACACGGGCAAGCTGCACGGAGACGCCCGTGACGCAAGGGGCTGGGGCCTCCGGCCAACAATGCTGTGGGCCCGCCACGTTGGAAGGGAATTTCCCAGCCCCAGTCAAGCCTTCGGACGATGACAGCCCCAGTCACATGGTGACGACGACCTCAGGGGAGCTCCTTGGGCAGACCCACCCAGCCCGGCTGCTGCTGAAATGATGAAGGATCATCCATGTTGGTCGTTTTAGGCTGCGACAATTTGGGGTGTATTTGTGATATAGAGAACTAAGACACTGAGCCTCAGTGTCTGCATCTGTAAAATGGGGACAGTGACAGAGACCAGGGGCCGTAAATGAGAACATGTACGATGTCCGACAGAAGCCTGGCAGGTAGCAGGTGGTGAATATATGGTAGTTTCCTTTCCAGCCTTTCCTGCAAAACACACCTGAGAGCAGAACTTGGAATGAGAGGATAACAGGCTTTTATAATATAGAGAAGGGACCCTGGCTGGTGTAGCTCAGTGGATTGAGCACGGGCTGCGAACCAAAGTGTCGCAGGTTCCATTCCCAGTCAGGGTACATGCCTAGGTTGCAGGCCACAGCCCCCAGCAACCGCACATTGATGTTTCTCTCTCTCTCTCTTTCTCCCTCCCTTCCCTCTCTAAAAAGCAAATAAATAAAATCTTTAAAAATATATAGAGAGAATGGTTAAATTGTAATCTCTTTTATTATTCTTAGTTTTTAAAGAATTGTATTTTTTATTTTATTTTTTTTAGAGAGATGGAAGGGAGGGAGAACGAGGGAGGGGGAAGCATTGATGTGAATGAGAAACATCAATGGGCTGCCTCTTGCCCATGCCCCGACCAGGGACCAAACCCGCAACCCAGGCCTGTGCCCTGACCAGGACACTAACCAGTGACCTTTTCGTTTGCCAGACGCCGCCCAACCCACTGAGCCACACTGACCAAGGCAACTGAACCCCTTCTAGAAAGTAAAATAATTTTTAAAGGGGGATGGTTCTTGGACTGGTTGCCATTAAACTCACCCTCAATAAAACAGAAAAAGCTTTATCAACACACCAGCAAATAGTTAAGCACACAATCCTTGAGCTCAGACAGGTCTGTGCCCCAGGTATCGGCTCCACCACTTTCGGGCTGTGTTCCCTGGGGAAAATCACTTAGCCTCTCTGAACCTCACGTTCTGTATATAAATATAGATGACCTCAAGGGCGTCTGTTTCAGTCCCCAGGAAAACATACTTATTTAGAATGCCTCTGACCTTGGGGTCCCAGACACAAGGGTCAGCTGTTGTGAGAAACTCAGAGCCGATGATGATCGCTTGGTAAACATGGCTCCCTGTCACCCACACCCAACCAACCAACTCTCCCCCACCCCCCACCCCTGACACACAGGCAATATGCTGGGGACAGAGAGTCTGTATCGCATCCCCTTTCGCTTCCAGTGCTTTTGCTGCTTGTTTTCATACGAGTTCACTTTTATAAATATGTTGGGATTTGCGTAGGGGAGCCCAGTCCTATGTGGTGATTTGTCTCAGCCCTGCCCCTGCTATGCTAAGGGTGGCCCCATTTCTGTGTCAATGAGAACACCTCCCCCCCACCCCCCCACCCCCCGCCACCCCCCATCCGTCACCTCCCCCACAAAAGAGCCATCGGGTGTCCGGGATGTTAGGAGGCAGGCAGGGAGGCAACGAGCAATTAAAAGCCCCCTGGCTGGTGTGGCTCAGCGGACTGAGTGCCGGCCTGTGAACTGAAAGGCTGCCAGTTCAATTCCCAGTCAAGGCACATGTCTGGATTGTGGGCCAGCTTCCCCTCTCTCTAAGGATAAATAAATAAAACCTTTTCTTTTTTTTAAAGGCAGAAAGTGAAAGCTCCTTTAACATGCAAATTGGCAACCTGGCTGCCAGGGAGCTCTGTTTTGTTACTGCTGCATCAGGAAAAAGTACAGGCGGCTGGAAAGAAAGTGTGGAAGCAGGAAGACTACAGAACCTGGTTTCATCCTGGGATGAAACCTCAGGAATATGGAGCGGCCCTCCAAAACCCTCTTCTCAAGGCTGGGCTGCATTCTTTAAAAATTACTATCACTTACTTGAGACATATTTTAAACAGCATAAAGAATAGTAAATGGCCCTGGCTGGCGTAGCTCAGTGGACTGAGTGCGGGCTGCAAACCAAAGTATCACAGGTTCGATTCCCAGCTAGGGCACACGCCTGGGTTGCAGGCCACGGCCCCCAGCAACCGCACATTGATGTCTGTCTCTCTCTCTCTCTCTCTTTCTCCCTCCCTTCCCTCTCTAAAAATAAATAAATAAATCTTTTAAAAAAAAAAAAAGAATAGTAAATGACCCTGCCAGCAGCAGATTAAGAAACAAATATCCCCGGTACATCTGAAGGCTCTCGTGTATCCCCCTCCACCTGATCCCCCACCGCCTCCACAGCGGGAACCTCCACTTTGAACTTGCTGTCTCAAGTTCATGCATGAATTAGCTGTCTCGGTCTCATGCATGTCTTCGTACTTTACTACCTACCTATTCGTGTCACACGTGTCCCTAACCTTATAGGTGGCTTTGCATACTTTTAAACTTCATATAAATGATGTGCCATACATATTTTTGTACAGCTTGCTTCATTGCTCTTGACATTTTTGTTTGTTTGCTGGTGAATTCACAGAGCCCCAACTCATTCATTTCGGGGACATGAATAGAAGATACAGAGGCAGGCAAAAGCGGGTTTTCAGCTGTTCGTGTGGGAAAAGACATGCAGGTGACGACTCTTTATTTCAACAGCTCTGTTCACTCGAGACAATGCCCCAGCGCACTCACTTCTGGCCGTGCCGAGCCCTCCACTCGAGAGGTCTGTCTGAAGCACAGGCAGGTCTCTCTTGCCTGGAGGTCAGGGAATTCTCTTTTCTGGGCAGTTCTACACATTGTATGTTCTAAACACGCCCTGACTGGCCTGGCCTGCCTGGACTTGCTTCCAGAGACCCTCAGTTAACACGGTCCCTCTCCAGAAGACAAGTGATCAGGTTTTCGTGCTGATGACAGTCCCAATCAAGGGACCTTCCGGACAAGGGCAGGAGTCCCCAAGTGAGTCCCCAACTCATCGGTCACACACTTCCAGCCGGGCTTTGGGCCAGGTGGGGGGGGGGGGGGCACATGTCATAGATTTTTAATTTTCTTTGGATAGACTTTTAGTTACTCAAGCAATATATTAAAACCTTTCCTTCTTTATAAAAACTAGAAGTGATGGATACAAATAAAGTCCCTCTTGAACACTTCCCCAAGGAATCCCAGTCCCCCCTCCCCTCGCCGTCAGAAGTCACCACTGGTCAGTTTGCATGGGTCTTTCCTAGGAATTAATGCAGACATTGGACTAGATGGTGGGAAGCTGTGGGTCCGGGGAGGCTAACGTGGTGGCGTCCTTCTGTGCGTATGATACACGGGGCATCAGTAAGGAAAAGAAAGGAAATTTAAAATACAAAATAGTTTAGTATGGAATAAAAAAAACTCTTAAACCCGAGCACAAATCCAAGAAAGAGACGCAAGGCCTCTACCCTGAACGCGACAAACATTACAGAGATTAAAGAACCCTGACATAAACGGAGAAATGTCCGATGTCCGTGGGCCCGTTAGGGTTTTACTTCTCCCAAAACTGATCTGTGGACCCACTGGCATCCCAGTGAAAATCTTCTGGGTTTTTTGTATCACCGAGATTGGCAAGCTGGCTCTGAAAGGTATATGGAAATGCAAAGAATCTAGCAGTAAACCAAGCCATCTAGACGAAGGAAAAGGAGGGGAAAGAAGAGGGAAAGAAGGCTGGAAAACGTACAGCACCAGATTTCAGCTCCTACTAAAAGCTGTGATTGTAAAGTCACCGGGGTGTCGCAGGCACAGTGACACAGGAACAGGCTGCTGGGGCGAACCCATTCCCGCGGCAGACCGACTCACTCACTCCCAGTCCCCTGACTCACACCGAAGGCACTGCGGCCGCTCAGGAGGGCCCTTTGGACTATTGGGTGTCCGGAAGGAGGAGAAAAGAAGAAAGCCTCCACTCCCTACCTCACACCACACACACCAGCTGACCCTGAAGAGACCACAGTCACACTTAACGCATTCCTCGCCTTTTCTCAGTCGGTGATCCGTGCAGAGGGTCTTCCCTCGTCCGCACACCCCACCCCACCTTACTCAATCTTTTTTAATGGCTGCCAAGCAGCCCACGCGAGGAGGTGTCGCGGTTTACTGAGCTGCTCCCCTCACTCGCACATGGGTGTGTGTGTTCTCCCCAGAAGTGGAACCCCTGGGTCATTTCCTCCAGCCCAGTCAACGTCGTCATTATATTTGGGTTTTCCAAGCTTCACTCTCAGCGAACACTGGTCTTTTGTGGGTGACCACGGAGGGTGGGATCAATACCCCACCCCAAACTGATGCGGAGGTCAAGGTGGATGAGACCGCACATGCGCAGGGGCGTGCGTGAAGCTTCGTTGCTCCTGCAGTGGGACCTTCCTGGGAGAACAGGGCAGGCGCCCGAGCTGGTCTGGAATGGCCCGAGCGGAGAGAGGGGTGGTGGCTTTGGGTGTACGGTGGTCAGGCGACGGGGTGGGGGAAGCTTCCTGCGCACGGTTGAAGCTCTCTCTCCGTCGGCCAAAGGACGCCGCGCACAGGATTCCCTACCCGCCTGCCCGGAGAGGGGCCCAAGGGAGACGGGGAGGGAGAGGGCTTCCAAGCTGCCAGTGGCCAAACATCAGGGATGAAGCCAGAGGCTTTACTATAATAGATGTATGTCCACCTGGGCAAGTACCTTGCTGTATGAACCACATACTCTGTCACTCAGTAAATAGTCACCAATCAATGTATCATAGGCTCTGCCTGTAGCTGGTCGTGTCGGGTTACGTTAGGTTATGCTCCTGACTCAGCTCCCCCACCTGAGAAACTGCTAACGAAAGCCACCAAGTGAGAGGGGTACCCGAGCTGCTCACTGGTCTTTCCCTGGACACTGACTACCCGCGAGCTGTTATTCCGAGCGCTTCGGCGTTAACGAGTCCTCTGCCGTGGAACCACCTCCGCACCGACAGTTACTATCATCTCTGCTTCGCAGGTGAGGAAACTGAAGCACAGGGGGGTGATCTGACGGAAATGCACGGCCATCCATGGCAGAAACGGCACTCAAGGCCAGGCTGTCCAGACCCAGAGCCCAAGCTCTTCATCACCAGGGCGGGCTGTGGGCTCCAGGGCACCGACAGACCTGCGGTCCCACTGTGTCCCTCCGGAGTCGTGCGGGACACCATGTGAGGGAAGCCGTCCAGGGCTGTGGGACAAGCTGGGTCTCATGTGCATCTGACACAGTGCCCGGCGTTTCACGGGGGCTCGGAAGACATGGGTGAGTTAATTAACTAATGCATTTACAAATGACAATGACAACCAAGCAGCAGTATATTATCCACAAGGATTCAAAACTCAGCACAATAAAACCTACTACAGAGCTCCGGCTCACCCAGGGGGCGCTATTGCGACATCCCACAGTGTGTGTGTGTGTGTGTGTGTGTGTGTGTGTGTGTGTGTGTGTGTGTCTGTGTGTGTGTGTGTGTGTGTGTGTGTGTGTGTCTCACACAGTGTTAGACCTGGAAGAAATGTCAGCAGTCATCTGGTCCAAAACCTCTCACTCAGCAGAAGAGGAAACTGGAGGCCAGACAGGAGGCCTAACTTTCCCCAGGTCCCACGGCTGGGGAGCAGCAATGCCGGGACTGAGCTCAGGCATCTGGAAGGTCAGTTCAGGTTCAAGCGCAGGCATGCTGGGGATCCAGGAAAAGAGAAGGGAGGGAAGGAGAAAAACTTCCTAATCTACCTATGGGGTTTTGTCCCCCCAAAAAACATTTTGAGTTATCTGTGGACCTGCTCATTTCCATAAAGGCTCATCATCTTCATTTGGCCACGACTCTGCAGAGCATTCATTCCCTCTCCCTAATATCGATCCCCCAAGGTAAGAAAACGTGCAGGAAGAAACCAAAGGACAATGTTTGCTCCGTATTTAATTAGCCGCCCTTCCTGCCCAGTGGAGCGCTTGCCAAGAGCTTGGATTTCGGCGCTGCCCTCGCAGCCGCAGCCGGTGTGAGTGGCAGCGGGTGCAGAATGAAGAAAAGTTAATTCCGAGTGTCAGAGTCGCTCCTGCGGGAGAGCGCGCTTCTGTAATTTACCTTCCTAATCCATTAGCGCTTTGACAGTGTAGGAATTCAATAATTTAATCACAGCTCGCTCCTTGCAAACCGACCTGCACGAATTTGCTAATAAAAAGGCCATCTTGTCTCAACGATGGCAACGTGCACACCAGCTGACGCCCATACAAAACAGGAAAATCACATCGGCTGAGGCCCCCGGTGAAAAATGCCTCGTCTGGAGGGGACTATGTTCGTGAAGTCGGGGAACATTGAAGGAGGGCTCGGGAGATGGGAACGATGAGGGAGCGGGCAGGGAGAAAGAGAGAGACAGGGAGGTCAAGAGGAAGAATTGAATGTGAAGTCCAGAGAGACATGGAGGGAGAAGCAGAGAGGAACGGAGACGCAGACAGAGAGAGACGTGGAGAGACAAGGAGGTAGAAATGGAGTCTGAGAGGCAGGCAGACAGAGGCAAAGACAGCTGGGAAGGCACAGCCAGAGAGAGATGGAGGGGGAAATGGAGGGGGAAAGGGAGGGGGCGGGCAGGAGATGTGCTGGCCCTCCTTCACCTTTAATGCCCACGTAATGTCATCATCATCATCATCCTAATGAACCATGAACAGTCTATCACCTGGCTTCAGGGTGTCCACCAAGGTCAGGAGCAAGGTCAGGACAAAGTGGGTTGTTAGGGTCCCAGGCGAGATAGGAAGAGAATGGCCAACGCGGCTCTCTGGAGGAAAGCCAGACCCCCAGGACTCTGGGCCTCGCGCAGGGAGGCAGAGCCCCCCGCTGTGCTCTAGCCTGCGAGTCCCAGAAGCACCCAGTCTCTGCCTCCTGCCCCGACAGCAGTGGGAGCGAAACTCCACTCGGCTCTGGAGCACGGCACACGATCTGAGCCAGCGGCTGCAGGCCGGGGCGATGCCAAGCTGAAACCCCACAGGCTCTCTCTCCACGGCGATCCGAAGACCTCAGACATGGTCATGGGCACAAAGCAAAGCTTTATCTGTTCCGCAGACTTCACAGGCAACCTCAGGATTGGTACTGAATTTACTATAGCGGCTGATACGTTACAGTGAAGAAAAAAATGATAGTGATAATAATATCGGCAAGTATTTTTGACCATTTGTTGTGTGGCAGACATCAGGCAAAACTGCACAAGAATTATGTCAATCCATGCTCACCACAAAACTCTCTGCATTTTAGTAATGGAACTTTTTTTTTGGCAAAAATACTGAGGCTTTAGTGAAGTTAAGTGTCTTGTCCAAGAGCACACAGCTAATGGATCAGGGAGACAAGTTTAAACCTATCAATCAGCTCTTAACCATAATGCCTCTCTTCCAAGTCTCTACTATGAAGGTTCATTTAGTTCCAGACTGTAGCTCCAAGGAGTCAGAAATCATTCTGAAATCTACCATGTTCCCTTCCTCAAGGTGGCCTTGCATATGCTGTTCCCTCTACCTGAATGCTTTTCCTTTCCTCCCTCCCCACCCCCCCCAAAAAAAACTCTGTTAGTGAAGAATTTCATAAAGGAGAGAGACTGCTGAGATCATGAGTGAGACTCTGCCCAATAGGAGTGCTGCATACTTCATGATGGTAAATCCAACCAATCAGATCCTCTCTTGGAAAGTATAACTACCAATGCCGGAGTCAGTTCTACCTTGAGAGACACAGTGGAATTAAAGGAAGCCCTCTATGTACAAAGTTAAGTATGTATGAATTTCCCAGGCTTTTGTCAGATTACCAAAGGTTAAGGATTAACAGATAAACATAACAAATTTTGTTTTAATTGGAAGATTTCATATAAAAATCTACCTTCCAACTTTGGTCCCCAAAAAAGACAGTAACATTGAGTCTGTAATTTCTCGTGATGATGACAGCCTAGAGCTGAGTTGCAGCAGCTCTCTGCAGAGGGGACATGTGTCTTCCAACTCACCATGTCCTCATCATTCTTCTATTTTCCCAGCTCAACCTGCCTTACATGCTGGCATTTTGTGCCCATATGCTGTAAGCATGTGAGTTTGCAACTCCTAGCTGTCAGAAAGTGGCTAGTTCAGACTAAAATGAGAGTGGCTGATATGTTTGCTGTTTTCCCCCCCAATAGGAGCTTATCAAACCTATCAAGACCCCTAATAATGGAATTCAGAGGAGACTTTTTTTTTTTAGGTCCTCTCAGACTATGTTTACAACTCCTAACTGTCCCATTCAGGCTGGACCAAAAGGACAGAAATGCAGTTGCAGGCATTCGACCTCCAGAGGACTTCTGTAGGTCTTTCCAGATTGCTCTGTGTTCTAATTTTTGGTGTTTTGGTTCGGTTTGGTTGTTTTTTATTTGTCTGACGTTAGAATTTTGGAGGTTTTGTTTTTGGATTTAAGGGAGTTTTTTGCTTCTTTTGTTTTTGCTTTTTTAAGGCTCATTATGAGCTGCTGGCAATTATAGCTTTGTTTCCGTAAAGAATCTTGGCCCCTAACAAAATGGGGAATGAGCAGCTCCCTCTGACTGACGCACACTTTTGAAAACTTCTGTTTTCCTCCCTGGCTCTGAGGTAACAGCCAGGATAGCTGGGGTCACGCTGAGAAAAACCCTGTTACCTTTGCATAATAAAATGCTACACAGAAACTGTCTCACGCTGGACCCATGTTCCTAGCAGCCTGGCACCTGCAAAGGGACAAGTGACTCTGAATGGAGGCGTGGCAGGGAGAGAAACAAAGGCATCCGACGTCAGAGTCTGTGATGCTCTCTGGAAGACAAGCTGGAGAACAGTGACTTCCACCGCAACTCAAAGGGGAGAGGGAGCTGTTGCCCGAGGCTGGTGTCTCAGAGACTGAGTGAGTCCCTACTTGAGTCAATGACATTTGGTTCAGGAGTTCCTGAGCATCATTAGGTGACACCTGGCGTGTGAGGCGGCAACGATGAGGAAGACAGACACAGCTCTCAAGGAGCTTGAAGTCTAGTAAGGAAAATCAGACAAAAATACAAAAAATGATGATGCACATGGTTTTCAAATATGTAAGGGACATCTGATCTCGCCTGCCAAGCATTTCTTCCCACTGGTTTTCGGTAAACACACTCATGCTCCCAATTGGTCCAGATGAGCCAGCCCCCACTGCCCTGTAGCCTCCTGAGAGAGATCAAGTTGCAAAGACATTGCTTGTGGTCCTGGATCCAGCCATACCAGAAATCCTCCCCATTAGTCTTTTCTGAGCCCTCAAGCTACAAAGCCCCTTTTGTTTGTTTGGCCCAAGTCCACTGAAGTTATCTCTTTTAATGGGAAGAGCCTGACTAGTGAAAATATAGACAAATGCTCTTATAGTCCCTCATTTCATCTTCAAAATAGTCGTCCTGTCAGATTTACAAGAGAGAACACAGCTCAGGGCCCTGAAGAAGGTAAAATCAGTGTGGATACAGTCCGTTTTACTGCATAATGTAACCAAAAAAACCTAAAGGAAATCCTTCCCACCACCAAGGTATCTGAAACCAGGTCTGAGCCTTAGGGTGTTAAGACAAGACACATCAGCCAACCATCAACCAAGAGTGTGAACCTGGAGGTGGGAAGGCCTATCAGGAAACAGGCTAATAAAACTTGTCCAGGCAAAAACAGTGCTTCTCAAACTTCAATATGCATATGGATCAGCCGGGGCTCTCATTAAAAGCCAGAGCCCGATCCAGAGTCCGGTCTGGGGTGAGGCCTGAGATTCAGCATCTCTAGTCAGCTCCCTAGGGATGCTGGCACTGCGGGACCAGAACCACACCTGAAACTGCCAGGGCTTAGACCTGGGCAGTGAACAGCCAGAGGTGTTTAGGACAGAGGTGGCCCCTGAACATATTTTCTTTGACTCATACAGTATTAAAAAAAATAACTTAAATTTCTATTAAAACTAGTTTTCCTGTTTTTGTGTACATTTGAAGCTTTTCCTTACAAAAGGTGTTTTCAAGTTTAAATTAATTGCCAAAACCTAAAGATGACTTTATATAAATGTCCCAATTTCTGGCTTTCCCAGGAAAGTGGGGGTCTGGCCACTGAGGGCCCACAGTCCTGCCTGGACACGGTGAGTCTCCCCAGTGGGCCCCAGGGGGCCCCACAGGCCCTGTGCACATCGTAGAGGTGAAGGGCATGCACTCTACAGCTGCCCAACTTAGGTTCCTTCCCATCCTGACTTGGCATTTTCTCTCCGTGGGATTTGGGGCAAGTGACTTTTACCTTGCTGTGCCTGTTTCCCTACCTGTGAAATGGGAGTGACTACAAGTAGCAACCGGCATGAGAGTAGGATGGTGTTGGAAGGATTAAATAAAGAATATGTGTAAAGTGCTTTCGAGAGTGCCTGGCACACAGCTGGGGCCGTTGTTTATCTGCTGGTCCTTTTATGCGCCTGAGCTTGCAGTCCCGGGTTTAGGATACTGTCAGTGGGTGAGGCCAGGAAAACCCTCTCTGACCAATTATGGAAACTACAATCCCCAGAAGATGAAATGCCCGGGGCTGGGGAGTGCGGATGGAGGCAAAAGTCTGACGCACCCAAGCCGATGCCCACTGTCTCTTGTCTTCACATTCCAGCACTTTCTGAGTCTCCCCTCATCCCACACCTTGACCAGGGCCTAACGGGAGGTGGGGGCAGCTGGATCCCAGCAACCTCTGGGACAGCCGGAGAAGGCGCACACCCAACACCCCGTGGCTACCCACCCCCCCACACCCCCGATGGCCAGGGGAACAGGGACACCGCTGCGGACGCAGGCCGCTGCGCCCCGAGGGACCTATCGCACCCGACGACCACCTGTTCTCCGCGTGCCAACGCGCCACTCTCACACCCTTGTGGAGACCCGCCCCCCGAAACTCGGTCGGATCCCGCGCCTTCTCGCCGCCGCGGACCAATTCCATCTTGGCCCCACCCCCAGCTCTAGCGCATCCTCGCGATCCAGCAGCCCCATTCCTGGGACAGCGTCCTGCGTCCTCCTCCCAGCGCCAGACAAGCCTCCACAACTCCCTACCAGTGCAGGCTGCCGCTCCGAGAGAGGCAGGACCTGCGGCGGCCCGTCGCCTTTCCCCGCAGCCCCCTCCTTGCGCACCTTACCGGACCTCAGCGACGGTGAGCCCGCCGTCCCTCTTCCTCTGCCTCCAGCGGTACCGTCTCCGCTACCGCGGCCACCAGCGCAGCACAACCACCTGCGCGTGACCCTCGATCGCCAGCCCCCGCCCCCGAACACGCGGACGCACACTCGTGCGCGCGCTCTGCCCTTAATGCGGGCGCAGCCGGCCAGGGGGAGCTCGCCAACGGTTAACTGAGGAGCGGAGCTGAAGGGTTGGTAAGACCACCGCCCCCTCCACGAGCAAAGTTGGATCTGCAGTTGCGTCTCTCGGCGGGCGGAACCCGTTCTCCCGTTCCTCGCGCCCGCCTGCATTCGTTCCCGGTTTGCTGATTCGCGAGTGCAGAGTGCCCCCGGGCGATGTGCACGTGCTGTCCCTCCACTGGGAACAGTTTTCCCGTTCTTCTGCGGGAGCTCAGAAGAAAACTAAGGGTGGGGGGCTGCGGAATCCACCTCCATCTCTAGTCTAAGAAACTGCCCGCTCCCACGTGCAGGGTTTGTTGTTCTGTTTTTTTTATCCTCACCTGGGGATGTGTGTATTGATTTTAGAGAGGGTGGGGGTAGGAAGAGAGAAAGGGGGAGGGAGAGAGAGGGTGAGGGGAGGGAGAAACGGGGGGGAGGGGAGAGGGAGGGAGAAACAGGGAGGGGGAGGGAGGGGAGGAGAGGGAGGGGGAGGAAGAAACAGGGAGGGGGGATGGGCGAGGGAGGGAGAGGGAGGCGGGGGGGAGAGAGAAACATCCATCCTATGGGTCCCTGCCAGAAATCGAACCGGAAACTTTTTGGTGTAGGGGGCTGAGGCTCCAAACCAACTAAGCCACCTGGTCAGGGCCAACGTGCAGAGTTTTTAATCAGTGGACTTTCAGCCAGATTATTTAACCTTTCTGCGATCCGAGTGAAATAGAGTCTTTGCTGGGAGTAGGAAATGGATCGTCTAACGTGAAGCGCCTACAGCAGTCTGACACACCCTGGGCCCGTGCCAATGTCAGCTTCATCGTCTGCCTGCGAGCAGACCGGCTCACGCCCCAGGGCCCACAGGGCACAGGAACAACCTCGAAACCGTGTCCTTTGCTTCCTCTTTATGGCAAGTGATGTCACCAGAGGACTGTGGCCCAGTGTAGCCTGCAGAATGTGTCGTCTGGTTGCGTCAGTGTTTCAGAAAAATGTGGATTGATTGCCAACACTGAAAACGGAAAAATCACGTAAGTGAGGGGATTTTCAGTAGCTCTTTGAAAAAGAGAAGGTTGGGACCATACTGAGCCCACTTTCCTGGAGGCCGGAGCTCACAAGCAACTGTCTTTATCCCCCTTTTACAGATAAGGAAACTGAGGCTCAGAAAAGTCGGGCAATTTGGCCAAGGTCACACAGCTAATAAAGAGCAAAACTGAAATTGGAACCCAGTCTTTATGCTCCTGGCGCCTTAGCCTGGCAAGGAGAAGCAGAAAGGGGGTACAATGGTTTGCACCAAACCATCTTTCTGAAAGGAGCACTTTTATTAATAGCACACGTTTCCCATTTGTCGGGATTGTTTAACAGGAATTGACATTTTTAGCTTCATCTAAATCGGTGAAGCTCCCACACTCACTCCACCTCCTTATTTTTCCCATTTAAGCACTTTGAACAATTCTAAAGCTTTAACTAAAACCCAAAATGTTTCTTATTTCATCCGTCTCTAGTTACTGGCACCGTAGGTGTTCTTTCCTTTCCATTTCTTTCTTTTTTAAGCCTCTATTTATATTTTAGTCTTTGCAGTTTGTAAATTCCCTTTTACTAGTTGCTTGCAACATCAGTGTGTCTTTACTGTTAAGTTCCCAAGCAGGGTCGTGCGGTCTTGTGGCTGAATGAACAGACACGTAAGAGGAAACACATGTGTGTGCACATACGCACTTATATATACACACTCTGACTCCTAACAGAGTCTGGGTGTCTCCCCAGGTCTCCTTGTCTCCAAGTGTATTTACAGATCTTAAAGTTGAACACCAAAGTCACTAACAGTTTTTTTTAATGAGCATAATTGAACCTTTCACATGAAAGTTTTAGAAGGCTTTGGTTGCCACCATTAGCCATAAAAATGATCCTACTTTATTGTCAATGTATATGCATGTTGGCAACTAATTCCAAAGAATTTAAAACACAGTGGAAACAGGCCCCTCTCCCCAAATATTAACGAGACACATCTCCAGGCCAAATGCAGCCAATTCATGACTCCTGTTCTTAGCACTCAGGGTAACCAGTGTGTCTGCCCCTTGGAGGTCAGTGGGAAAAGCTCACTCCCTCAATGTCTTTCCCTTTTTCTTGGTTCCTTGGGCCCCTGGACCCCTCTGACATTCCCCAGGTGGACAGTGTGCACTGTCATTCATCCCATTTCACCCAATTACTCTGCCGGGGGAGATGGGCAGGTGGGCAGAAGAAGAGGGAGAAGCTTCCCAGACTACAGGTTGAAGAAGAGGAAAGGGGTAAGAGGTCTTCACTGGGGTCTCACTTCGGCCTCTGGCATCTTTAAGGCATTCTCCAAGAGTGGCCCATCGCCCAGCAGCTGACATCAGCATCGCCTGGGAGCTTGTTAGAAATGCAGGTTCCCAGACCCCACCCCAGACCTGCTGAATCAGACGCTCCTGGGCGGTGCTCCCAGGGAGCACTGGTGCTCCAAGGGATTCCCGTGAGTACCAAAGTCTGCGGTTTGCTGCTGAAGTCACCTCTGTCTCTTTCTCTCCCAGGGTCCCTTCACCAAAGCCCCCCCACTCTGTTATCCTGACCAGACCCCAATGAGAAAGGGAGGCTAGGAACCCCTCCCACCACACTGAAAATCCTGAGTAACTTCGTATCTTGCCTTTGGAATATACCATCTTATAATTCAATAATAAGCAAACCACCCAGTTAAAATGCAAGCGAACTACTTGAACAGACAGTTCCCAAAGGAAGCTATGTCAATGGCCAATAAGCACATGAAAAGGTGTTCAACGGCATTCATCATTAGGGAAATGAAATTAAACCTAAGGAGATTCCACTATGCACCTCCCAGAACGGCTAGAGCTAATAAGACAAGATCAAAGGTCTGCGAGGATACGGAGCAAATGGAGCTGCCGACGGACGGGCAGGCAAAATAGCACAACAAACTTGGAAAAGAGTTTGGTGATTTCTTATAAAGCTCAACGTGCAGTTACGATCCAGCCATGCGCCCCCAAGTCATGTACCCACGAGGAATGAAAACATTACAAAGGCTTGCACACAGCAGCTTTTTTCATAAGAGCCCCAAAGTGGAAGTAACCCAAATGTCCATCAATGCGTGCAGAGACACAAGCAAATGGTGGCATATCCATATAATAGAATACTATTTAGCAACGAAAAGACAATGACTACTGATACACACATCAGCACGGATGAATATCCAAAACATTACGCTAAGCTTTTCGTAAAAAGCCAGAGAGAAAAATGTTGCAGGGTGTATGATTCCATTTACAGGGAATTTGAGGGAGCTCCAGGCACGGGGAGCAGGGCAGTCAGTGTTTCTCTGGGGCTGCGGGGGGGTGTTCAGTGGCAGAGGGACGTGAGGGAAGTTTCTGGGGTGATAGAGATGACCTCTAACCTGCTTTCCTCCTTGGAGTGAGGACCATTGGGGTCAACTCCGTGGTTCCCGAGCCTTTGGGAGAGAGAAGGCAGACTCGGGCTTGAAGCAGGGACTGACCTTCCAACCAATGACGCTGGCTTCTGACCGGAAAGCAGAGCCGCACGTTTCTCGACTCTAGGGGGCGCCACTGACATAGAAGAAATACCGCGGGAACCGCAGGGCAGCCCCACCTAAGGCGTAGGCCTCCGGCACCAGCCAGTAAAGGTTTCCGGCATTAGCTAGAATCATCCACATAAGGAATCATTTTTCCATTTACAGGTATTTTTTTAGGTAAACTTCACATAGCTTACAGTTAACCATTTTGGCATGTTCCGCGGCATTTAGACTGCTCAGGGACATTTAATGCATTCAGCGTGTAGTGCAATCATCACCACTATCTAGTTGCAAAACACTTTTAAGAGCCCAAAAGGAAGCCTGCCCACATGGCGCGGCCACTCCTCGTCTTCCCTTCTCCTCCCAGCCCCTTGCGACCACCGGTCTACTCTCTGCCTCTGGCCTCACCCACTCTGACCAGTTCGTGTACGTGGAATCATGCAGAATACGTGGTCTCTGTGTCCGGCTCCTCTTCCTGAGCCTCCTGTTTTCGAGTTCCCTTCATGTTGCAGCATGCGTCAGTATTTCCTCCCTTTTTGTGGCTGAATAATGTTCCATTGTGTGGATACATATCACCTTTCCTTGACCCACTCATAAAGCGGTGACCAACTGGGTGTCGCAGGCCCCTGTAAGCCCGTATCTCGGTCCTGGGCGGCGAGCAGGCCTGTGAGTGGCTTGGAGGATGAGGCCACCCCATCTGCATTCGCCACCCCTCCCCGCTGTCCCGGTCGACTCTGCCGCTCTGACAGAATACCATCAACCAGGCAACTGAAACAATGAGGTTTCTGCCCTGGCTGGTGTGGTTTAGTGGATTGAGTGCTGACCTACAAACCAAAGGGTTGCCGGTTCGATTCCCAGTCAGGGCCCATGCCTGGATTGTGGGCCAGGTCCCCAGGAGTGAGTGTGTGATAGACAACCCCACATTGATGTTTCTCTCCCTCTCTTTCAAAAAAAAAATGAGGCTTCTTTCTCATTGTCCCGAGGGCTGGGAGCCTGAGACCAGAGTGCCAGCACGGTCAAGTTCCTGGTGAGGGCCCCCTTCCAGGTTATGTGCCCACGTGGCCTTTCCTTGGTGCGCGTGTGCGCACACACACAGATATCTCATGTCTCTGCCTCTTCCCACAAGGACGCTAGTGCCATCGTGAGGGCCCCACTTTCATGACCTCATCTCGGCTACTCACCTCCCAAAGGCCCCCTCCAAACACCATCACATCAGGGATTAGGGTTTCAACCCGTGAATTTGGGGGCAGGGGGGACACACAAACATTCAGTCCACAGCACCCACCTCTGAGTGTTCAGCCCCCCTACTCATGCCTCCCGCCAGGTCCATGGGTGTGGGATAGGCTCTCCAAGGTTGAAGGGAAGAAAGGCAGAAGGAAGGCGGGGAGGGCAGTCATTGGACAAGTAATAAAGACACCACAAGGCTGCTATTATTCGTTCAACAAACGTTTGGGGGTATTCACTACATGGCAGGCAGGGTCAGTGCTGGAGGTAAAGCAGTGGGTGGATCTTCCTATGTCATAATCCTTACATTTCCCTCCTGCAACTTTTGTGTTTTTTAATTTCACAACTGCCCCAGCTCCGTCCACTCACCAAGTTGGCCCAGTTTCTTTTGTCCCATCTCACACTTTGTTTTCATCCTATTCCACTTGTCTACCCAGCAAACTGGGTTTTGTTTTGTTTTTTTAAAGACACTTCACTAACAAAGCTCTGGAAGTAGCCGATAAGCCCAAGAAAAGATATTCAAATCATTAATCATTAGGCAAATGCAAATTAAAACCACAAGGAGATATCACAAGATTTTAACCACTGGAATGGTTAAAAGTTAAAGCTGACAATGTCAAATGTTGACAAGGATATAAGGCAACTGGAACTCTCAGACGTCGCTGGTGAGAATGCAAAACAGGACCATAACTTTGGAAAACAGCTTGCAGTCCATTATAAAGTTAAAAACACACTTACCATGTGACTCAACAATTCCACTCCTGTATTTTTACTGAAGCGGCGGTGCTGGGTTTGAGTCCAGACCTCTTCACTTTCCAAATGTGTGACCTCGAGCAAATGATTCAGCCCCTCTGAACCTCCGCTTCCTCCTCTGTGAAACGGGGATAAGAGTAACACTTTGTTACTCATTCATTTGACACATAGGTATTGCACACCTCTGTGAACCGGGCCCTGGGTGTCCGGTAGCGAGCGAGACAGACACGGTTATCCTCAGAAAGGCTCGGAATTTGGGAAGGAATATAGGCATCGAACAAATAAGCAGACAAAGGTATCGCTGCAAATGCGGGTACGTGCTCAGAAGGAAAGGAATGGGGAGCTGGCGGAGGAGGTAACGTGGGGTGCTGAGTTTAGATTGAGTGAGACAAAGTTCTTCTGGGGAAATGGCCCATGAATGAACCCGGGAAGACAGAAAGCAGGTCAAAAGGCCCTGAGGCCACAGAACCTCAGCGTGTCTGAGGAGCTGGAGCGTGGAAGGAGGCAGCAGCGGGGGACCTGACTATACCTGCCCGGTAGGCCAGGGGAGGCGTTGGGATATTATCTTAAATGCAGCGGGGAGGGTCCTGAGCTGGGTCGCCCTGAAGCAGAGGGGGTTGGTAAACCCACCCATACCTGTAGGGCAAGGACAGCAGGCCACTCCGGACTGCTGAATGGCCGTTTTAATAAGCAAGGGAACTTATATCCGGGGCTCAACTCGGGCACCGCCGGACAAGCAGGTCTGCGCACCGGCCAGCCAGAATCTCGAAAGTTTCTGTAGAGGCGTTAACTGGGCTCAGTCCCGCACACGGTCCAGATGGTCTCAAAGCCGCGTGGCTCTCTCTGCCACGCTGCCTCCTTGCAGTGGGCTCCAGCTGTGGGACGGTGGGCAGTACGGGGCATTCCAAGGCCAGGGGAGTGTGAGGAGCCTCCGACTGGCAGGAGCCAGTTCAAGGGTAAACCTGCGGTCATGTCCTCTCTGTGACCCCCTCCAACACTCCACCCCTCGTGACCCGTGCTTCTGGTCTTAGCCGCCGCCTCCTCCTCCCTGCGTCCTGAGCGGTCTGCAAGGGGTTTCGTCAGCGTGGAGGTGGCGCTGGCTGATTGCACTGGAGGCAGATGCCACAGCCACACCGCAACGACACGGGCACAGGTAAGCGAGAACACGGGGTCAGATGATGATTCCCAAAATGAGTCGCATTTTTTTTTTCCACCAAGAGCCGCATGATCCGAACTACTGATTTCTTAAGTCCCCTGGGCTGAGGGTCCTATCAGTGCCGGGGCTCACTTGCGTCTTCACGTGACTGGATAAAAACACATTTTCAGGCCCCTCAGGGAGCGACACACAACCCTCTGGTTGCATCCTCGGGAGGCGGGAGTGATGTTTGAGGGTATTTTGGAGGACAGCGTTTCTCACTGGAGACATTTCAGGGTTCAGTAAGGACAGGTTTTGTCGGCTGTCATTCAAGGCTTGCTGGGCGGATGTGGTAAGGACTTCCTTCTGCGTGTGCTATAACGTCCCCCAGGCCAGTGGAGGGGGCAGAGACAGGCTCAGTCACGTACACTATCCAGATGGTCTCAGCAGCACACTGCTCTTTGGAGACTGTGCCCTTTAAAAGGGCCCGGAATGCAGACGGGTGGGCGGAATGGACACTCTAAGGGCGGGGAGACGGGGTGAGGAGCCTCTCATTGTCCGGGTCCAGCTTGAGGATCAATCAGTGGACACATCCTTCTGATAACCTTACACGCTGAGACAAAGATGTCAGAGCAAATAACCTGGGGGGAGGGGAAAGTGACCTCAGGAAGCACTGGTAGGGGAGTGGGGGAGGCGAAGGAAGAAAGAATAGCGCGTATTGTTAAACAGATCATATCAAATCCCTATTCAATGCGACCGGCAGCCAAGGGGCAAGGGACCTGGGGTACAAACCCACCAGCCGTCACCAGTCACTGGTTGAGACATGCTCCAGGAGGCGGGACGCCAACTCCGGCCGCTTCTAGCCTGCCCTGTAAATGGCCAGATAAAGCCCTCGGGCTAAGAGTCTGAGGTGTAACTGCTGGAAGTTGTCGGGGTGCCCAGAAGTGGTGCGTGCCCACGGGCTACGAGCCAGGCACCCGGGCATCGGCTACAGGCAGTCACTGACAGGCTTGCAGCAGAGCGATGTCGAAGCTCACTCCGGTCTCTGGGCGGAGAATAGACTGCAGACAACAGGAATGGAAGCGCAAGTCCAGCTCGGAGCCTGCTGGCCGTGGTCCAGGCTGGAGGTGGCTGAGGTTTGGGCCAGGATGCTGGCAGTGAGGCTGGAGAGGAGTGGGAAGGTTCGAGGTATATTTGGAAGTAGGAACTGCGGGGCTCGGCGATTCATCAGGCGTGGGGACGAGGGAGAGGGAGCTGTCAAGGGTGGGTCCTGAGCTCCTGGCTTTGTGGACCAGGTGAATGGAGATGCGATTCCCTGAGCGGGACCTGGGGAGAGAGGACTGCAGAACTCGACTCGGCTCGGTGAGCTCTGGCAGGAGACTGCACCTCCCCGCCAGGGCTTCCCCCCACGCTAGGCGCTCAGTGCGGTTCATTGTTTTTCTTCCCACCTTTGGGGTCTTTGGAGACAAGATCATGCCCTGGCAGGGTGGCTCAGCTGGTTGGAGCATCATTCCATGCACCAAAAGGTTGTGGGTTCGATTCCCCCGTCAGGATGCCTACAGGAGGCAACCAATTGACGTTTCTCTTTCTTTCTCCCCCCACCCCACTCCAAATCAATAAACATATCCTCAAGTGAGGATTTGAAAAAAAAAAAAAAAGACAATCTCAAAGCCTGCTGGGACCCATGACAAATGATGAGTCTGAAACACTTAACGTCTGGGAATGAACGCACAATACAAACAAACCCCACATCCCACCTTAGCAGGTTCCTGGCACTTCGCACGGCACCCCAACCCAATTCTGGCATCGAATTCCAGAAATTACGCCCAGTCCTCCTGCAACAGGGGCAGATCCTTCTCCTGGCTCACCGCCATGGTGTCGCACGCGGGACGTTAGAGCGACGCGGTCACTTTCAGCTGGCCGTGTGCTTCCGACGCGTGTTTGCAGCGGCTCCGAGTCGTCCTCTTACACACACGGCCCAAAAATAAAGGCGGGAGAGCGAACGTTTGGGATGAGCGCCAGGGGGTTGGGCTCAGTCACTCGTGTATTCAACAAACACCAGCATTCATCGTTTTTTCGAGGCACTGGTGGAAGGAGAGGCGCTCTCCCAAACAGCTAAATCACATGGGCACAGATGACATGGATCCCAACCAAGAAAGAAACTGCACTGGGTCGGGGGGGGGGGGGGGATCCGAAACGGGGTGATTACGACCGTAAGTGGCTTTCCAGGCAATGTGGGGCCGTGGAAGGGTGCCGTGGACGCAGAGGTGGAGAGACGTGCAGCATGATCGGAGCAGAAGCGCGAGTGGCTGCGGCCATGTTGGAAAACTGGCAGCATCTATTAGAACAAAACAGACATCTACGCTCTCCTCCAGCAGGCCCATCCCCAAGGCACACGCCGGAGAGAAATGAGTCCATCTGTTCGCCGCAAGACATGTGTGAGAATGTTCCAGGTGGTACTCGCCATAATCACAAAAAAAATCAAAACAAAACAAACTGGAAACCACTCCAAATGCCTGCCAGGGGTAGCATGGATGGATAAATTGTGGGCAATGTCCCCAGGGAAGTATTGGGCACTGAACGGCAATGTGAATAAATGGTTTCAACAACATGGTATACCACGGATGCTTCCCATGCAAAGCCATAATTCTAACCACGACACTTTGCATTCGGACGTGCTGTTCGACGAATCCTTCATTCGGGAAATAGTAAGTAGTTACTACTGGAACAGACACTCTTCCAGGCACTGGAGATGCGGACAGTAAAGAAAACCTACGAAGCCATTGCCCTCAGGTTCTAGCGAGAGAACAGACAGCAAAGAAGTCTCTGAACGTTTTGGTTTGGGTTTTGGCTTTTTGACGGAATTAAATAACTTAGCGACCAAGAGTGAACTGAATGAACGTTATGCTTTACACCTGAAGGTGATGGACCTCTGTAGGAAGGGGTGACCCAAGATTGGACCTCAGTGGATCAAGGAATCTCCTAGAAGTGGGTGTAAAATGTTGTCTGTCTGGGGATTTTCCTGGGGAGGTGGTCCAAGGCATTCTTGGATTCTTAAAAAGGTCATTGACCCAAAGGAGCTCAGAATCCCCCGAGTGGCTCCAATCTTGCTCAGGGTGCATACGAACATTCCAGACACACGCCTGTGTCACTGGGAGCAAGTCTGTTGTGTTGGGTTTGCTCACCCTTACTCCTCTGGACTAGTCATCACACAGCCACGTCCTACTTGTCGCTTGTAAAGGCTACAAAAGATTTCTCCGTGTCTCTGTGATCACCTTGCATAACCACGCACCTGCCATCAGGTGCTTCTTTTCCGCGTCTTGCCATCCCGCAAAGGGTGCTAGGGACACCTTTGCACAAGTGCGTGTTTCTTCTAAAGGGTTTCCTGGAGTGTTCTGGAGACCTGCAAGAAATGTGTGAAATGGTCCCAACGGTCCAATACTCCCGGATGGCTACTGATCACATTTTCAATGCAGCCAGAACTCCTCTTAAAAACCACCTGCAGGACATGACAAAAGGGATTGTGTAAGCTTTAATTCATCCCTGATCTTCCTCTTCCCCCCTGCGACCCACAGTCATCTATCCTTGATAAAAAGAGGAGCGTGAAGCATACTTGTTACACTAATGGAAAAATACCTATTTTCTGGCAAGGTATTTCATGCTTCTACGCCCTTGGACGTTCCTCTCCCATTTTTCTCCTATCATTCACCATAACCAACGTGTCAGTCTCAGGGTAAACAGGCACCATGGGGGAGGGGAATGGGGGGTGAAGGGTGGAATGTTGCCATGGTAACAAAGGATATCAGGGATGAGTATCCATGGTGATTGTTGCTAAATTCTGAGAGGTTTTCAATGCTTTATTTTAAAGACTTAACCACTGTGCAGCTGCTGAGGATGCTGTGAGGGGAAGGCAGGCACGGGCTGGGTGTGCTTGCGTGGAGGCGTGCCTGGGGTGGCTCCGGGGAAGAAGGTAAGGTGGTTTAAGGACAGACGCGCTCGCTGTGCGACGCTCCTTAGCCGTTATCAGGGGCTGCTGTCCCTCCAACGCCGACGCCCTCACACATCTCGGTCCCATCTGTGCCTCGATCCCCTACTAGTCGGGGTGACGCCCGGGATATACACTCAGGCAGACATCAGCCCCCACCTTGCTCCCTCCTTGGATACCCGCCCCCGCCCCCCAGCCACTGCCTTGGAAGAGAATCACACAGAGCTCTGAGCAGAACTGAGAATTCCCAAGGGGGCAAACCTCGTGGGAGTTTAGGACAGGTGCTGAGGGTGGCGGAGCAGGGACTGTTTCCTTTGTCATTGTCAAATTCCCACGAGACACGAGTTGGGGAAATGGGACCAGAACCCAGGTCTTCTAATTTCTAATCCAGAGTTCACTTGTCCTCCTTTTGTGTTGCAATGAACTTGGACTATGAACAGCAGAGACCCGGCATCACACAGGAACTTTAACAAGGTGGAAGCTTATTTCTTTCACACACACACACAAAGCAAGAGACCCAGAGAGCCAGGCTCCTTCCATCTTGTTGCCCTACCGCCTGTAGGCTCCATTCTCATGGTCACCTCATTGTCCATTTCAGCTGCCTAAATCCAGCCATCAGATCCAAATCCGACCAACAGGAAAGTGGAAGAGATGAAGAAATAACACCAAGGGCCCAAACAGCCGTCTTTTAAAGGAGGTTCCTGGAAGCTGCCTGACCCTTCGCTTTCCCTACACATCACTTGCTACTCGGCCTCACCTAACTGCAAAGGACGAGGGAAAGATGAAAAGAGAGGGAAGCTCTCACTGTCCAGACTCATCGAAAGTGAACACTGTGGTGTTTCTTGGGATGGTTTTAAATGGTACCTATTAGCGTTGGGAGAAATCCATCCCTTTTGCATTCCCGATTACGACAAGGGGGATGTCTCGGTTTGCTGCTGCTGGTCCTGAGCACCTCTCTTCGCTTGCTGTTGTCTCCTTTGGACAGAGAGAGGGCAGGTCTCAGTCCAGGCTTCTGAGAACCCTTCGCTATGTCTACATCTTCAACCCGACGTGCAGAGCAAAGGCAACTTCTGTTCCACACCAGTTACTGTCTTAACAACGGCAGCCGCCTGCCTAGAGCTGCGTCACGTGGCTCTGTTTGCCTGGTTTTAATTTTTGCTTGCTTTCTCTTTTGGTACTAAGAGTTTTCATTTACACTTGCGATGTGTTTTCCTTGGAAAGAAACGTCTTTGTATTTTTAAAAGTGAGTCGACCTCGGGGGAAAAACATGACGTAAATAGTAGCACAGGTGGTCCGTGGATGTGTTAAAAGTGGGACTGAAATGGGGGACACAGAGAGGTGGTGGAAAACACAACTGCTGACGCTGGGAGAGGCCTGAATTCTAATCCCGGTTCTGCCACGGACTTGCTGTGTGTCCTTAGACACGTTGCTGCACCTCTCTGGGCCTCTGTTTTCTTTCTTCCATGTGGATTGAAGAAAACCGGACTCCGTGGTTGCTCAGGTCCCTGTTCTAACTGACAGGAATTCTAGGGTCCACAGAGGACCCCAAATGTAATTCCTGAGGACCCCAGACATCATTCTTCTAGCAATGCCAGCTTTGCCTCCGTGAGCGCGTGCAGGTGCACAGAGCGGCAACATTTGGTTCGGCGATGGAGACTAATGCGTATTCAGATCACTGCAAATCAATAAAGCGTCTTAAGCCAGTGGAGAGCCATCTCCCAAACATGCAGATGAGACTTCATTATTTTTAAAACAATACATCTCTCCATTTGCAGACGAGCAGAACCACATGCCAAGCAGGGTTTTATTCTGGATGCTAACTCCAGTCGCTTTTCAATGGAAGATTCTCATATGCTCGCTTCACACTTCCCCTCAACTGTTTATTAATAACTCTGCCTTTTCCTTGAGCTTCAACTGTCCCTAAATATTAAACCTGGGTGTGCAGTGCGGATGCTACTTTTGTTTTACATGAGTCACTTGTCTTATTATAACCCAGAACCAAGACCCATTTCCCATTTGCTTAAGAAATGGCAGGAGATGATCTACTTTGGAGTGCCCAACTTCCAGCTGGAAGGGGGACACAAAGCCACTGTCCCTTAGGCGTGTCAACACCTGCATGCCCAGGCATATTAAGATGGGCACGTGAAACCCACGACGACAAGATACCACGATTTTATCCCCACACATTGAAGAACATGGAAATGTCTGACTGTAGCAAGTGCTAGCAAGTGTATGGAAGTCTGGCAGACAAGAAGTCTGCCTCCTGGTAGTCCAGGAGGGCACTGTGTGTGGTGAACAGAATGATAGCCTTGGAGTCATTCAGTCAGTAAGTGTTTACTGAGCACCTGCTGTGTACCAGGCACTATTCTTCTTTATCCCCCAATTCACATGACACATGAGTTGGGGAAACGGGACTAGAACCCAGGCCTTCTAATTTCTAATCCACAGTTCACTTGTCCTCCTTCTGTGTTAGAATGAACTTGGGCTATGGAACAGCAAAGACCCAACATCACAGGAACTTTAACAAGGTGGAAGCTTATTTCTTTTACGAAAAAAAAAAAGAGGCTCCTTCCATCTTGTTGCGTGACTGCCTGTAGATTCCACTGTCATGGTTACCTCTCTCATTATCCACCATGACTGCCTAAATCCAGCCATCACATCCACATTCCAACCAAGAGCGATGCAGCAGAGAGCATGACAGACGAAACACCTTGCCTTCATGGAGCTGACATCTAGTGGAGGGGAGGGGGGTGAACCACAAACAAAATAAGTAAGTAGTAGAGCATGTTAGATAATGAGGAGACCAGGGAGAAAAAGAAAGAGGAAAGAATCAGGGGAAAAAAATGTGATTTTAAAAAGGATTGTCAGAGAAGGATCAATGAGGCGGCTTGTGGGCAAAGCCTTGGAGCAAGCCCACGTGGATATTTCAGGACGAGCGTGCTAGGCCGTGGGAGCAGCCAGTGCAAAGGCCCTGAGCCAGGAGTCTGCCCGGCGCAGTTAGGGAAGTGTAAGGGGGGGCCGTGTGGCTGAAGAGCAGTGAGTGAGGGGACAAATGGCAGGAGGGGAGGACACAAAGGGAACACGGGGGCCTGTAAGCCAGGGTGAGGGTTTTGGCTTTCACAGGATAAGGAGAGTTTTGAGCAGAGGGGGAGCTCTGCATGGCTTGGCTGGGGTAGTTGGGTCGAGAGCAGGCTGGAGGGCGGAGGGCGGTGGGAGGGTGTAACCAGGCAGGTCAGAGGAGAAGCAGCTGCTGTAGTGCAGGTGAGCAGGGCCACGGCTGGGCCAGGCGGTAGGCAGCGGGGGTGGGGAAACGTGGGCAGATTCTGGGTGTACTTTTAAAGTAGAAGCAACTGATTAAGCTGAATCCAGATAGTGCTGAGTGCAAATTTCAGCTCATCCACTTCCTTAGGCACATGGCTTATCCTCACTGAACCTCAGTTCTCTCGCCTGTAAAATGGGGGCAATCATCAGTGAGGGGTCAGCGAGCTGGTGCACAGTAAGTCGAAGCTGCCATTGTCATTGCCGGCTGTGGCCAGTGTCCACCTCCCGCCTCTGCTGCTGGCCAGGAAGCCTCACGGAGGCTTTTCTATGTGAAAACATGGAGCCCTGACTGGCGTGGCTCAATGGGTTGGGCATCGGTCCTGCAAACCATAAAGGTCGCTGGTTCAGTTCCCAGTCAGGGCACATCCCTGGGTTGCAGGTGTTTCTCTCTCACATATCGACCTTTCTCTCCCTCTCTTTCTCTTTTCCTTTTGCTCTCTCTAAAAAAAAGTAAATAAATAAAATCTTTTTTTAAAAAAGGCAAATAAGTGGACCTGACGAGAGTGGACCCTAACAAGCGGATGTCAGCGGAGCTACATAGAAATATGATGGGTCGCAGGCAGAGGAGGGGTCTGATCAGCACCAGGCGCCCCGTCTTCAGCCAGAGGCCGGAACAGGCCCTTCTCTCTCCCCAGGGTCCACCTGTCTCTCTCTGCCTCTGCCATCTCCCTCCCCCCTCCATTAACCGCCCCTCCGTTAACGGCAGCCTCCCGTTCTTGATAGAGAAGGTTCGGGCTGCCGCTGACGGCTTTTCTGCACACTGAGAATGAGAGAAAAACAAAATAATTACTCCCTGCCTTTCCTGGTATCTTTCAGCTAGAGACCCAAAGTGTTTTTCCAACATTAATGAGACCGCGGAGGCTCCCAGCAGCTGAGCACTGGGGGAGGTCACAGACAGAGCCCGGGACAGGGTTGTCAGGGTCTCTCTTACTGCTGCCTGGAGAGCCCTTGGGAGGAACACGAGCTAATCCAGAGGAATGTTCATCCCCATGGAAAAGGGAGGGGGAATCTGCCCTTTGGGTCATTTCATCAAAAAAAAAAAAAAAAAAAAGGTGGTAAAATTCAGCACAGAGAAAGGAATCCAGAAAGCCTTAAAATGTTCATGGAGGGAATCTTATGTAATTCACTCTGACTGGCGACAGTCAGCTTATCCACCACGGTAACCGTCAAGCTGGAAGTCAGCACCGTGTCCTTACGTCAATCAACAGCTTTCCCTGTCACTTCCTGCCACTCAGACGTGCTTCTCCTGACCTCTCTATTCAAAATAGTTTAGAGCAGTCTCAGGTCAAATCTGGCTTGTGAGTGGGATTTATTGGGCCACACTATGCTTTAAAATCTTCTTTTTTAAAAATTACTTGCCAGCATGTTTGAATCTCGAAATCTCCTTTTTGTTTTTTTTTTTTAGGGTGGGCGTTCGGGTAGGGTTAGGGTAGGGATTAGAGTTAGGGTTTGTCTGCAAAGCGGAGGGGGAGGGGATGACAGAGAAGGCAAGGTGAGCTGCATGTGGCTGCATGCAGACTTTCCGTCTCCGTCTCCGCCCACGCAGGGCACAGGAGGTGACAGTACTGTGCAAAAAGCCTGTTAATGACTGCGGCCAAAGGTCAGCTGGCACACCCCGCACTCATTGCACAGACGGTGCCTCAAGCCACCTGCTAAATGATGGTCCTTCAGGAGGCGGCCAGCGCCTCCCTGAAGGACACCAGACCTCAGCCTCCAGCAAGGTCGCATCTACGGGATCCGGGAGGCCAGGCGCCGTGCAAGGAAGTTACGGGCTCCGGCTGTGGAAGGAAACGCTTCTCATTCTAGGCAAGCAATTTTGTTAGCTGCCGGTGCCGTGTCTTCAAACACACTCAGGGGCCCCCACCTGGCGTCTTCCTGTGCCTGATGCCGGCAGTTTCCCCATGTACAGAGTTCTCGATTTCGAGCGCGGCCAGTACTGCCCACGTTTCAGTAATTTAAAACCGTGGGCACTGCTTTCCTTTCCATTTCATGTTTTGTTTTTCTTTCCATTGATTCTCAGCGAGTCCTGTCCCCACTCCCTTTTTTCCCCCGTAAATACATTTTAAAAGGAAACATTACATCACGTGTCAGTGAAGTAGATAGAACTGGTGAAGGGCACAGGCTCTGGAGGCCGACTTTCTGGGTTCAAATCCCGCCTCTGGTACCTACCAGCTGTGTGACCTTAGGCAAGTGCTTTAACCTCTCTGTGATTTAACTTCCTCATCTATAACATGAGAATAATAACAGTATCTTGAGAGAATTAAAAGAGGTATCTGTATAAAATAAAACCTTTAGAAAAGCACCCGGAACTAGTAGGCACCGTACAAACGATGGTATTGCTGTTGTTATAAACGAAAAACGGGTTATCACTGGCCACGCAGAGAGAAGGTGAAGGGAAACCACGGATACAAAATAATTTTTTAAAAAAACCGATGTCATTAAATTTTCATTGTTAGGTTAATCAACCCCAGGCATTAAAACTATACTAACATAAAGCTGAATTTTTCTTCCTGGGGTCATCAGAAAGACCGAGAGATTTTTTAAAAGATTTTATTTATTTATTTTTAGAGAGGGAAGGGAGGGAGAAAGAGAGAAACATCAACGTGCGGTTGCTGAGGGCCGTGGCCTGCAACCCAAGCAACGTGCCCTGACTGGGAATCAAACCTGCGATGCTTTGGTTCGCAGCCCGAGCACAATCCACTGAGCTACGCCAGCCGGGGCTAGACTGAGAGATGTGAACAACAAGTTTAGCCAGGTGATCCCGTGGTATTTAAAGCTCCATCCTCGTATCATCGAAAACCATCCTGGGTAATGAATGGCACGGGCCAACGGCGGCCCGGAAGAAGGGGCATCCTGCCCAAAGGCACAAGCAGATTGATACAGAGGTCGTTCTCAGCCCCGCTGGACAGACGGCCTCCTGGAATCTCTCCTAGGCGTGAAGAACCGAGGGCCTCCGTCCGGCTCTGAGAAATGGGTCCGTGCCGTTCGGCACGCGACGTGGCAACCCCTGGAGTGTGGAGGCAGTACTTCTGCCGTCCCATAAATACTTCAGCAGCAATCAGTGACCACTACACAAAACGACTGGCAGCAGCCTCCACTATTCTCACCTTCACCAAACTGCACGTGTGAAAGACGCAGCCCGAGGGCCGCTGCCGCTCTCCCAAGGGTGCTGACCGCCGGCCGTCTTCAATCAGGGCTGCCACCGGCCTCGGAAAACCCAATTGCTTTTGCCGCTAAAAATGCCTGTGCTGTTCTCCTTTGGCTTTCAAAATTAATTCACATGTGCTTTCCTCAAGACAAAGGAAAAGTGACAAAAAATGAAAAATAATGCCAGGCTGGAGGGAGCGACGGCAGGAGTCAGGGTTTGTCACTGTGGGTGGGTGGGCCGGTCACTTCTCCTCTGTCAGGGTCTGGGTTCCTCACCTTGAAAACTGAAACTAATTTTGAAACTAATGGCATCTAGCCCTGGCCAGGTAGCCCAGTTGGTTAGAGGGTCGTCCAGATGCGCCAAGGTTGCACATTCGGTCCCCGGTCAGGGCTCATGCAAAAATCAACCAATGGAAAAAAGCAACCAAAGGTCAACTACAAGAGGAGGGTGTACTCAGCCCACACAAGGGTCCACCTCAAGTCCCCAGCTTGGGGGGTAGGGGAGGCTGTGCCACTGGACCCTCCAGGACAACATGAGACCACACTACCAAGATGGGGGGGTCACAGCAGCTCTACCTAATGCATAGAAACAAACACAGGGAGGCTGCCAAAATGAGGAGACAAAGAAACATGGCCCAAATGAAAGAACAGGTGATAACTCCAGAAAAAGGAGCTAAATGAAGTGGAGATAAGCGATCTATCAGATGCAGAGGTCGAAACACTGTTTATAAAGATTCTGAAGGAACTTACTGAGGACCTCAGCGGCATAAAAAAAGAGCCATTCAGACATAAGGATACACTCATTGAAATAAAGAACAATTTAAAAAAAGAATCAACCAATGAATGCATAAATAAGTGGAACAACAGATCGATGTTCCTCTCCCTCTCTCATCAATCAATGAAAAAAGACACTAGTGACACCGAAGCAGCCATCACCCGCAACACCCACGCCCACGCCCACACCCACACAAACCCTCAGGATCAAACTGCCCGCTCTTCCCTCCCACCCAGCCTTCCCCACAACATTCTCGCTTAAGGTAGACCATCCCCCCGGTAGTCCAGACTCCAGACTCGAGACCTCCAAGTCCGTACCAACATCACATCCCCGCCAGCACCACATCAAATGTTGCTGACTCTCATTTTGTTACTACTTTTTGCTTTTATGTATGCAAGGCTTTTTATCTTCCAGGACAATGGGCTAGGGCTGCTTCCGCCATGATCTCCTTAGGTCCTGACAAGAGTCAGTCACAGGCACCTTTTCTTTTGCTGCCCAGGACCCACGCCCCTTCTACTGGGAACGGGACGCTGTTTCCGGTGGGGAGCCCTCTCCCACTGTCAGCCCATGAGGCTTGGGAAAGGCCAGCACACACCCCCTTCTAAGGAGTAGGTGCAAGACCCAGGCCTGAGCAGTGAGTGTCTGCTCTCCTCCCGTCCGTAAGGACTGGCTCAGGAATCGGTAGGTGACCTGTGGTGATCTAATGAATACCGACCTCACAATTTTTATAAGGAGTATTAGGAAAAGTTACTCTCTTTTCATAGGACTTACCAAGGGGGTAGGATGGGAGCCTGGCAATATTGGCAGCCATCTTGCCACCATGAGAAAAGAAACTGTAAGTAAAGCTAACACTGAGCCAAGAGATAAAGATCCCTAAGAAGTTCATTGGAGCCTCTGGATCCAGCCATACCTGAAATCGCACCGGTCTCTAGTGAGCATGCAATACAAGTAGTTAACCTTAGTGGGAGAATGAAAGAAGATTGTCTTGGGTAGAGAAACAACAGTAAAGCGTGTGCAAAGGCCCTGAGGCAGAAGCATTGTGGTGAAACAGAAAGAAACCACTGTGGCTGGGGTTCAGAGACCACAGAGTGGAAGGAAATGAGGACTGAGAGAAAGGTAAGGGCCAGACCAACCAGAGCAGGCCAAAGCATTTAGATGTTTATTCTAAGGAGGACAGGCAACGTTTCCAGAAAGAGAGGCCTGGTAATCTGGCTTGAATTTGGAAAAATCCCGAGGCTGTTTTAGGGAGGATGGACTGGGGTAAAGAAGCAAGCAGAGCAGAGGTTGGAGGGATCACGAGGGAACAACTGTCATCAGGTGAGGCAAAGGGGGGCGTGGAACACGGTGGCATGTGTCCAAACCGCTGCCCTTGGAAAGAGCACACAGAGGAGGGGAGGCTGACCACGTCCTCTGTCTTTGCAGCTACGCGATGTGAAAGCTAATGCAAGTGCCAGGGCGAGATTTGCTGCACCCCAGCAGCCCGCCCGAACCACCGAGTCATGCGCAGTAACGCAATCAATAAATCTACAGTCGCTGAGCCAGGGCGCTGCTTTGCATACAGATAGCCACCCAGCAAGGAGCAGCCAGCTCTTTCCCCAGTTGCATTCAGTCGCCCTGAAGCCTGGGAAACCCTGAGAGCTGGGCCCACTGTCCGCCAGACAGGACTCCTTGTGCCCGTTTGTCTTTTCCTGTTCACGCTCTTCAGTGACTTCCTGTCCGGAGTCATAGTTCCCTTAACCATTACAAGGTTAACAGCATCGATCATGGGACGATGACACCTCGTGCCTCTGAGGGGACCCATTGAGGGACACATGACCCACGCAGTATTGTTGACAAAAATGTTGACCCCGAATCTAATCACAAGAAGCAATCGAGCAAATCCGAATGGACGCTCTGCACAAACCAAATGGCCCGAGCTTTTCAAACCGCAGCACCACCGGAGGCAGAAAGAGGCCAGCGGTCTGCTCTGGCTTCCCGGAGACTGGATTCAAGGGACGGCTAAATGCCACGCGTGATCTTCCAGTGGGCCCTGGTTCAAAAACAAAAACAAAAAAACAAAAACACAAAAGCAAAAACAAAAAAAAAACCATGTGGCTCTAAAACACATTTGCGGGGAAATTAAAATACTGACGGAAGGGCAGACGATCACCGTTAAACTTCCTGCGTGTGACGGATGCACGGCGGCTCTGCAGACCATGTCTCTGTTCCTGGGATTCGTACGCTGCATATTCAAGGGTAAAGTGTCACGCTGTCTGCACCCGATTCTTAGGCAAAATAATGGTAGATAGATATACATCTAGATGTGCAGATACAGAGATAGATAGAATGAAAGTGACACAGCATCAAAAATGGCTCCATCAGGCTGACAAATACATGAGTGATCAGTGTCCTTCCTCTATCCTTGCAAAGTTATGGCAGGCTTAAAACCTTTCAAAACAGAAGTTGTGGGGGAAATTCAGTAACTTTGTTGAATCCTCATGGACGTGCGTGTGTGCAGACACACGCACAGAGGCCCGGCTGTTGCTATGGTGAGGAATCATCTGCCTGGTGGGAGATATTAACCGTGCATCCCGGTTTGCCTGGGACAGCCCCAGGCTACACCCGTAATCCCCACGGGGGTACCCGTGGTGTCCCCTAAAAAAAGGTTCCCCTAGTGACGTCCGGGGTTGTGGCCTAAAGTAAAGAAAATATATCACCACAGTAGACCTTCTGAGATATCAGCTTCTATTCCCTCATTCACGCACCCATCACACGTGTACTGAGCGCCAGATGCAGCCGGAAGCTGAGTATACCGTACGAATCCAAGTCGTGTCCCCGAAAGCCACGCTTGCTGAGCAATAGCCCACCGGCCACTTCCAGCCCGCTGCCTGTGTTTTTATAGCCCGTGAGCCAGGAAACATTTTACATTTTTAAATGATTGGGGGGAAAATCAAAAGGAAGGTGACCCCTTGTGACACGTGAGACCTCAATGCAACTTCAACGTCAGCGCCCATGGATACCGCTGCCTCGGCGGCGCGCTGCCCCTCTTTATGGGCCGCGTCACCGCCGGCTGCGGTCCAAAGCCAAGCGCAGAGCTGAGCCGTCGCCACGAAGATCTTACAGCCCGTGAAGCGTAACCTTCCACTCTCTAGGCCCATTCGGAAAATGGTTGCCAGCCCCTGGTTTCAAGTTGTGTTTGCCGGGCAGTTCTCTGAACAGCTGGAAAGATGAGCCTAACACGAGGCAAGTACGACAGCGGGGCGCCTGGCCCGCGATACGCGCCCAGTCGATGTGCGTGGGCTCACGGCCTCGATTTACTCACCTGTAAAATGAGGAGAATAATACCCGCTCTGCCGGGTGTGTGCATGCAAGAAGGGAATCCCCGCCCGGCGCTCGGCACGGTGCCCGCCCCTCGCCGTCACTCCGCCAACGCTAACGCCGGCTGCTGTGCGCAGCGCTCTGCGCATGCCTGTGCGCACGCACTCACACCGGCAGCGCGCAGTTCGCAGCGCGGCTGTCACGTTTATTGCTCCAGTTCATCTTGTTAATGTTTCATCCTAAAGATGGCAAGTACTCAAGAGAATCTACGGAACATAGCATCTTCTAATATAAGCGTATTATAAAATGCTATAAAAGCCATGAAACGGTATGGAACATATAATCTTATAATGTAAATAGGTTATCTTATATAATAAGATACACGAATTAACAACATGGGAGAACTTCGCTAAAAATATGCACCTTTGCAGGCATTGGAACACCGCTGGCTCTTCTCTGACTTCATCCACCCTTCCCTTCCTCTGGAAAGTGGGGCTTATCATTCCTTTGCTTTCCTTTATAGTGCTACTACAAATCATTTTTTTTAAACATTTAAAAAATTTATTGATTGATTTTAGAGAGAGAGAGGGGGGAAGAGAGAAAGAGAGAAACACCGATTTGTTGTTCCACTTATTCGTGCATTTACTGGTTGATTCTTTTTTTTTTCATCTTTTTTTTAAGATTTTATTTATTTATTTTCAGAGAGGGAAGGAAGGGAGAAAGAGAGAGAGAGAGAGAGAGGGAGAGAAACATCAATGTGCGGTTGCTGGGGGTCATGGCCTGCAACCCAGGCATATGCCCTGACTGGGAATCGAACCTGTGACACTTTGGTTCGCAGCCCACGCTCACTCCACTGAGCTACGCCAGCCAGGGCTGTCATTGGTTGATTCTTGTATGTGCCCTGACCAGGAATCGAACCTGCCACCTTGGTGTGTCAGGATGACTCTCTAACCAACTGAGCTACCCGGCTAGGGTCATTTTTGTTCTACAGACGTTTATGTATTATTTGTTTTTGCATGGTGCTGAACATGCCCAATAAGTGGGCTCATTCTGTTCACATTCTTCCGCGATTTGCTCGTCCCTTTCTTTGTCCGACTCTCTCCCGTTGGTGTGTTCGAGCCTTTTTCAGGGCTGTACCGCAGTGCGTGGAAAACACTACCGATTGCATCCATTCTTCTGTGGAGGGGGGTTCATTTAGCCCTCAAGCCGCACGGGCAATATCTGTACGATTTTCAGCTCCATTCTTCAGGAAGGAACCTGAGGCTCCACGAGCTGGAGTTATTCACCCAAGTCACCCCGGCAACGCTCACGACTGGCCTTTATTCTCAGCCCACCCCCATTCTCGCCTCTCTCAGATCACCCCCTTCCCAGATGGCAGCCACGTTCCCGATGATCCAAAGCAGAGGACAGGAGCAAACTATGTCTGTTCCCGAGATTAAAAGCCACTAGCAAATAAAAAACGTTTGCACTTTTTCTGAGTGTGTTTAAGCCATTCTGCATTCCATGCCAGGGAGGAAGTCTAGCTGAGGATTTCCGATACTAATGGTAAAAGCAACTACAAGATTTTTGCTCTACAACTACCTTTAAGAAGAACCGCAAACTAGAATGAAATCTCTGAATTGTATTGATATCCTCCCTGCTACATGCCATCAACTGGTAAATTCATTTAACCTATGACAAGCCCTAGAGGAAGCACATGGGTGTTTACTGAGCACCTGCTACGTGCCCAGTCATCCACTGCCATTGAACTTCTCAACAGCCCTTCACGGCGAGGCAAATGCCTTTCCCTCATTTCCCTAAAGAGGCATCTGAGGCTCAAAGGCCTTCGCTGACTTGTTCAAGGTCACACAGCTAGGAAGTGGCAAAACCAGAGGACAAACCCAAGTCTGTGGGGTTCCAGAGCCCTGATGTTCCCATGAAATCAACATGGCTGGAACGGGATGTTCCGTCTCTGCCAGGAGCCTGTGAAACTCAGACCTATTTAATACCTTGAACCAAAACATGTATTTTTAACTTACCCTTAGCAGAACCCCGATGGTTTATTCTTAAACTGAAAGATAGGAGTGACACAGTCCCAAGCAAGGATTTCAGTCCATTCTCAAATGCGGAAAAGGTAGTAAGCACCACAGATCAATTCACAACAGGACACGGCTAGAGGGTCATTTGTGCGGCTGGAACGGGGGTGCTTTTGTGCGGAACACAAACCTTTGTTAAATGTTTTCTAAAGCCTTCACACAAAGTAACACTTGAGGGAACCAACCCTTTAGAAAGAAGGAAATTAATTTTAGTAGGTGAGGGGAAAATAACAGCAATATCAAAAGCACCCATCGGATACGTATGAATAAAGATGAAAAGAGAGAAAAAAAATTTTTTACGAGTCTAGAAATCTATCAAGACCCAGACATCTGTCACCTCCCGAACAGACGTTGATTTAGAGCCTGCTTCCTTTCATCTTTTCCCCCTGCTCTTTCCGTCATTAGATGGATCTAACATATGCTCGGGGTTTCACAGGCTCGGTTTGGGTAGGTGTGATGTCTAAGAATATCCAGAGCTGTTTTCAAGGGAGTATGTGGCGGTGCGTCCCTCGTCCTTTGAGATCCGGTCTTTGGATTTTTCTTACTCTTCGTGGCCACTCTTGTGATGTCAGGTGAGGCTCAAACCCGTGTCTGCAGACCCAAATGAACCCAGCCTGGGTAGAATGTCCAGCAACCTTTATCTCCACATGGATGGAAATCCTCCAGTGCAGCCGCCTGTCTCAAACTGAAAATGTGCCTACGCATCCTTGGGTGATCTTGCAAAAAAAAAAAAAAAAAAAAAGCAAATTCTGATACAGCGCGGCTGAGTGGGACCTGAGGCTACCTTTCCCACTGTCCCAGGTGTTGAGGAGCCGGTCCACAGAGCACCTTGAATGGTGAGGCTCCCGTGGGCTCTTGATTATTTTTTTCCCTTCTTTTTATTGATTTTAGAGAGAGAGGGAGAGACAGAGGGAGAGAAACATCGATTGGCTGCCTCTTCCTCGTGCACTGACCGGAGACCGAACCTGCAACCCAGGCATGTGCCCTGACTAGAAATTGAACCCATGACCTTTCGGTTTGCAGGACCATACCCCCAACCCACTGAGCCCCACCGGCCAAGGCTGAGCTTGTTATTCTTTATTTGCCCCTGTCCCCACCCCAGATCCATTCTCTGCCCCATGGACTATAGCACCCAGCCACCTCGGCCCTCTGCCTCGAAGATGGGGTGGGCCAATGGCAAGCGGCCAGAAATCACAGGGCAAGAGGCTGGCTCGGGATATTTCTTCATGCCCTGCTGAGTCCTTCTGTGGCCAGCAACCCCCTGCCTGGGACTCGTCCTCCCAAACACTGTCCTCCACCCCTGTGTGTCCGAGGCCTAAGGGTGCCATAGAAGGCAGGATAATGGCTCCCCCAAAGATGTCTACATCCTAACCCCTGCAACGTGTTAATATGGAACCTTACATGGCAGAGGGGACTTTGCAGGCGTGATTAAATGAAGGGTGTCGAGATGGGGAGACAACTCCGGATTAACTGGGTGGACCCGAGGTAATCATCAGGGTCTTCATTCAAAAAGTAGGAGGCAGGAACGTCACAGTTAGGTGACGTCCGAGGGAAGTCCGCGTCGGGCTTGCCCAGACTTTGCTGGCTCTGGAGATGGAGGAAAGGGGCCAGGAGGCAAAGACTGTGGGGAGCTTCTAGAGCTAGGAAAGGCGAGGGGGGAATCCTCCCTGTGAGCCTCCAGAAGAAATGAATCTTGCTAACTAACTCCTTGACTTGAGCTCAGGGAAACCGTTTCAGATGCCGGACCTCCGGCACTGTAAAATAGTTAAGTTTGCGTTAATTTATTATGTGCATTTGTTACTGATGCAGGTCCCAGCAGTGAGCAAAGCAGACGGGGACGGTACCTGCCTGGCAGGTTTAGAAATAATTTGTATAAACTGGGGTGTCAAACTCATCTTCACCAGGGGCCACATCAGCCTCACAGTTGCCTTCAAAGGGCTGAATGTCATTTCAGGACTGTATACATGTAACGACTCCTTAACTAGGGGCAAGGAGCTCGGTGCTGCCACCGGGCAGAAGCAAGGTGCCGGGCCGGATAAAACAAGGCGCCGGGCCGGATAGGGCCCCGGGGGCCTTGTGTCTGCCACCTGTGGTAATGTTCGGCAGGTGACTGTCCTTTAGTAAAAGGGGTGCTGTCCTCGCTTCCTCGTACTCTTAGTCTCGACCCAGGCCTCCTGCGTCGCAGCCTCACTCCATCTTGTACTCAGCCTGCGTGTCTCCTTCCCCTACACGGACCATCAAGTCCTCTGAGACAGGGACTACGAGAGGTTTTTTTTTTTAAGATTTTATTTATTTATTTTTAGAGAGGGAAGAGAGGGAGAGAGAGAGAGAGAGAGAGAGAAACATTAATGTGCAGTTGCTGGGGGTCATGGCCTGCAACCCTGGCATGTGCCCTGGCTGGGAATCTAACCTGCGACACTTTGGTTCTCAGCCCGAGCTCAATCCACTGAGCTACGCCAGCCAGGGAGAGGTTTGTTTAGTATTCCCCACAGCACCTTGCCCGGTGCCTGAGTCACCGAGCTCCTTCAAACGGGGTTCAACGGATGCCCGCAGGCATACTGTCAGGCACTTGTGAATCTGCAAAACATCTGAATTCTCAAGTCACGAGCCAGCATCATTATGATTGGTCTCACGTGGTGGCTTCAGCACCCTGGGGTGCTCAGCACGCGTTTCCCAGCCTGTCCTCCTCGTCGCCACTGAGAATTACAATCCCAGCAAGGCCTGAACCGCAGCTCACAGACAGGGGTTCCCCACATGCACCGAAAGAGGAGCATTTTATATTGATCTTCGGGACTCGGTAATCCCAGCCACGTCCATCAGTCACAGAGAAGGAAGCACCTTCATTCCTCCACACGCAGAACAAGACAGGTCCAGCACTGAATGGGGGGAACTGTCCAGCAACAGAGTTCACGGAGAGGCATCTACAAAGTGGTGGAGAAGATGCTCGGCCTCCCTTGTAAGAGAAACGCAAATTTAATTACGTCGACCTCTCCATCTTTCACCCAGATCGGACGGGCGAGGGAGCAGCGAGCCTGACAGCAGGATAATCTGATAAAGGCGTGGGGAGGCCGGCTGATGGAGCTGTAACCGGGTTCAGCCTCCCTGGGGCCAGTTGGGCATCACCTATTGGAGTAACGGATGCAAAGCCATTGAAACCAGCCCTGGTCGGGGGGATTGTCAAAGTCATGCGTGGTTGGTCCTGCGGATATCAGCGAACAATGTCCAGGGCGCAGGAGAAGGATTTCTCGAAGTATGCTGCTTTGAAACCTTGACAGTTTGTCCTAGCAAGTGTATTGTGTATTCAAAAAATAGACAAAAGTTTTAAGACTCAGAAGAGCTTTAAGCCTAAGGAGGGAGGAGCTTTTGGAAAACAACGGCAAGTTGGTTGAACGGGTTTCAGCCAAGACGGTGACAGAGCTCTGGAGACGGGCGGCGGGGACGGCTGCGCGGGAACACAAATGCCCTTGAGGACCTGGAGCTGTTCACTTAGAAATGGGTGACATGACCAGGTTTACGTCTTGTGTATTTTACCACAAGGAAAAAAAGTTACCGATAAAGACAAGCACATAAGACCAGTGCGGGGGTGCCGTTTTCCAGTGCTGTCACCTGGGAGACCCGCTGTGCCGAGCTGCTGACAGGCAGGGGCCGAGACCACCGGGGTCTCCTACAGTGGCCTTGACTGGACACAATGCCACCTTTCTTCATGAAGGAAATGTATTTGTTGTAAAAACATAGTTGCACCCTGGCTGGTGTAGCTCAGTGGATTGAGCTCGGGCTGCGAACCAAAGTGTCGCAGGTTAGATTCCCAGCCAGGGCACATGCCTGGGTTGCAGGCCATAACCCCCAGCAACCGCACAGTGATGTTTCTCTCTCTCTCTCTATCTCTCTATCTCCCTCCCTTCCCTCTCTAAAAATAAATAAATAAAATCTTAAAAAAAAAACCATAGTTGCGATTTGACTCGATGAAAATCCTTCGCCTCACTACACGGATTTGATTTTTCCCGTGAAAAATGTGATCTCCGTAAGGAGTACATTTGGGATGAAATGGCTCATTCCAAACCACAATGTTCTCTCTAAATCATATTTGGAATTCCTAACAATACAGGCCTAGATTACTCAAAATAGTGGATTTACTCAACCATTTTCATCGAGAACTGAATGGTTAAAAATATAGTGCATAGAAGCAGAGATCATGGGAAACACTGAAATAGGTACTACATTTTGTTGCAAAATGCATCCAGGAGTGCTGGAAAGGCCGTCAGTACAGATCTCGGTAAAGAGAATTATTCTCCATTGTTTGGAGATGAGCTGAACAGAGACTCAGCTGTTTGCCTTCCACGTTCATTCCTAGAAAGAGATGAAGGGAAGGACCCGGCCTTGACTGAACCTACAAGACAATGAAAGGACTTCTCTTTCTCTGTCCACAAACACACACACACACACACACACACACACACACACACACACACACAAAGGTCCCCACTGGTCAAGATTAAGCTCAAGTGAGCCCCACCACTGCATCCTACCTCCCCTCTAAGTTGCTCTTCTAGGTAACAATGAATTTAAGTTAATATCCTTATTGTCTACTCCAATCAAATCAACCATCCGTATTTTTATCTGTCTCCCTGTCTACACGGAGATCCTCAAAGGCAGGAACTGTGTTATTTTCCAGTGCCTGGTGCTTTGTGAGGATTTCATCTTTACTGAGTGGGAGAGAATTCGAACCCCAAATTCTTTCCAGTCCAGTGTGACTATGGCCTTACCAGGCACAGACGCCAGGTCAGCAACAAAGGCAATTATTTTGTCCATGAACTGCCCACAGGTATTCTATTGCAGTATTGTATTGCTCTTGTAACCCCTATTTTAGTACCTATATTTTACATCAATTTAAATCGTCTGACCTCAAAATGACATGAATATCAACTCACTGGTAATGGTTGCTATTGATAAAATAGCAAACCTCTATTTCCGGCTCATTGCCGTTTTGCAACCTCAGTGTTTGGAACTTCGGCCAGTTCCTATGGGGAGAAAAGCGTCTTCGACAACAGCATTCACGGGAGGCCCCGGTCCCTTTCCCACTACTCCCTAAGGTGCGCACGTGATGAGATCCTGTAATCGTGGTGGGTGCTCTCTTCAGAAGCTTTTCGTCTACAAGCCACCGAGTTGAATAAGCCCTTAGCGTTCTGTCCACAATTGGTTTGTTATGGGGATTCTGTGCATTCAGTCCATACATTTTCTTGGGGATTTTTCTTGTGAGTAGGGACTACACAAAGAGAAGGTTCTTGCATGACATGGCAAAGACAAGATATGGCCCCTGCCCTCTGATGGGAAGGATTATGGGGAAGGAAGCACCTCTTCGGAAACCCCAGAGGGTGAGCAGCAGGGTTCCATGGTCAGGAAACCCTGCAGACGTCCTCCAGCTGCACTGCGCACGCTCAGCCGCCGGCAGAACCCTCGCCCCACCTTGAACTGTCTCACTCCTGTCTTTCCTGCTCTGTCCCAAGTATAATTAACTGCCTTCCGACTGGCACAAGACCTCCCTCTGCTATTAGAATGTCACCACCACCACGATGGCCACCTTATGTCACTGCTTTCCCCACCGTCCACCACAGGTACAGTGGCCAGCATTGCAAAGGCGCTCTATATTTTGAATGGATAACTGACTGCGCTAACCAACTAAATCAGCTGCATGTGATTAGATGGATTAAGCAACTCAGCTGGACCCTAGCCCATGTGGCTCAGTAGGTTGGGCGTCATTCCGCAAAGCGAGAGGTCGCCGGTTCAATTCCCAGGTAGGACACATCCCTGGGTTGAAGGTTCAGGCCCCGGTTGGGGCGTGTGTGAGAGCTGGCCAATCAACGTGTCTTTCTCACATCGACATAACTCTCCCTCTCCTTCTTCCTCCCTTCCCCTCTCTCTAAAAGAAAATGTTAAAAACCTTTTGTAAAAAATTTTTTATAAAAAGTAGCTGAGACTGAGGTAGGCAACAGTGTTTTACGGCGTGTCCTGAGATTCACAACGGAAAACGAATCACCTGTTTTATGTATTATCTCTTTCTGCCGATGTGAATGCGGTGCTTATAGAAGAAGCCAGTGGCCGTGTATGTGTACAGGCGGGCCAAACCCGCTCCACGAGGAAGAGCCAATGGCCGGGAGCACGGAACCCGCTCCTCCTGTGGGCCTCCCCTGCATCTCCACCTCGCGTGCCTACCCGATACTGCTGACGCTCAGCTCCGCCTGTCATCGTTTTCTCTGTGTTCCACACAGACGTGCCTTTTATTCGTTACTTCCTCGGAAGTTCTCCCAAATGGAATTCCCTGTCTGTCTCCCAAAGCTACTCGTAGAGTAGGCACTCAGTCGGTTCTTGAGGAACTGACTCATTCAGTCTATATTCCCACTTCCCTTCTGGGTAAGGGCTGCTGCTGACTGTGAGCGTTTTGCCGGTGTAAGAAGTGAGTGACCCATGATCCTACTTTACCCTGCACATGTCTGATGAAGTAAATGACCAATACCATAATATAAGAAAATGCTTTTATTCCTAATTTTTAGTTCCCATACAGTTAACAAGTACACTTTTACTCTGATAATACGGCTTTGCAACTAGCAAAGCAGTTGAACTAACACCCATAAATATAAGCGGGGAGACAATTAACATCCACTAAGGCTTCTCTACATAAACTATTCTTTTAATGTCACTTTTTAAAAAAACAATTGCAAATAGACTACATAATGTACGTGAGCAAAAAGGCAATTAAGTGAATCTCTTGAAATACTACATGTATAATAAACAGTGCATATTATCAACATTTACATGATTCACATCAAAATGATGACGCCCTAACACACGTTCCTTTTAAAGGATAGATTTATCAATAAAATATTACATAGCTTTTAATACTCTGGTACAATACTTCATATACTGCTGGAAAATTAAATGCATGTCTAAGTCAACAGCTTAATAAAGGATCCTTTCCCACTAGCTTTTATTAATAAAAGAATCACAATTAGGTCATAAATAAAACAGGCAAATTATTAATCACATGATTCGAGGTTTAGGATGAAAACTTGTCAAAGTTAGCTGGATAGACAGCGAAGTTATACACCACACTAAATCCGACTGAGCGAACTGCCCATAGTGGGAAAAGAAGTAAATGTTGTCACGATGGAAGATACAATAAACTATATTTTGCAACTTATTTTTCAAGAGGAAGAGGGGGGGAAAAAATCAACACAATCAAGGGCTAAGAGAGATCCTAAAAAAGGCATTGCAGAGTCAGGGGTGCCCTGTGCTTGCTATACAAAACCTCGTTCCCCCAACGGCACCCAGAAAACTAGCCGTGCTGGGTTTGCACTTGTGTCTACAGCCCAAGTTTCCCTCGTGGATTAATAAGCCACAGCAAAACACTTCACCACCGCCTACCTTCCCACACTCCCCTGAACTAGAAAAAACCCGAGACCTTATCTTAGTTGTAAAATCCCCTGCGAAATAACCCCTAAAAATAATCTGGATGATTTCCTTGTTTGTTTTTTTCCCCAAAGCAACTGGGCTCCTTAAAGAATGCAAAACACCATGAAAGTTATACATATATTTTCTCAACTCCATTTAACCACATTGGAAAAGTCATTGATTTCCATGGACCAGATGGCCGTAATTTTCAGGAGGACCACACACGGGGTATGAGGTGTATTTTTATTTTCTATAAAAGTTATTAAGACTGACATGTGGCTTTAAAAAAAAAAAAACCCGAATACCATGTGCCAGATAATTTCTTCCCCCCGAATATAAAATCCTATGCTTATAATTTAAAAATATTCAACCAGCTACAGGATATTGTGCAAATTTTCTGTCCGGCGGCAACCCAGAAGCCAACCACGTACATTGGTCTATCGCTCCTACTCTCCAGCTAACCTGACTCAGCTGTGACCGACTGCTCTGGCCCCGGGCCCCGCACCGTCCTCAGAAACCCCTCCCCTCTGGAACTTTCATTTCCACTTTTTTAAACCTGCACCTCGAGTTCCCCATCTTCACCTGCGTGATTCCATCCCACAGAGAGAAATCTCACCTGAGAACCTGCGATTCCCCTTTCATCAAACACACAACAAACCTTAGCAACCGAGGGACTATCATAACCTTGTCTGGGCATACACTGACCTCACCTGGCAGCTTGCTGACCTCGTGGAGGGAAATCTAAATGGAATCAATGTCCTGTCACACAGAGGGTTGGCCGAGATCAGCTGCTTCCATTCCAAGTGCAAAAACCACCCATCTGAAGCTGCAGGCAGAGACTGAATGTAGCGGGTATATTTGTGTAGCAAACCCTTGTATGCTGGTGAAAGACTTTGCCCCTGAAGTCTAGTGTCAAAACATTCCCGAGAAATCAAGGCCAAACGGAAGACCATTCGATGTGACGATGCAATAGAAAGAACAGGGTTCAAGGACCTTATTGCGAATACTGAACTTCACCCCCTCTCTCTGCAGGCTCGGCGAGAAGACAGCCGGCGTCTGCATCCCTCTTATGAGGTGGTCGCCTCCAGGCCACACCTGTGTTCTGAAGCAGTTCTAAGTGCCATGGCCTGGCGGGGAGGGTCATGGGGGGGACGCTGTGCTGTGTCTGTGAGAATGGCAGCCGCCGCTCGCCCCGATCGTGACCCTCAGTGGGGAGCTACCACCAGGGCTGGAGCTGGGCCTCGCTTTCGGGAGCAAGAGCAAGGAGAATTCCGGAAAGGAGGCCGTGCCGTAGCATTTTATTATCCTCGCCAAGTCACCCACTGAGGCTTGGACGGAAGCACGCTCACCGCACGACGATTTGACACAGGAGGGCAAAGGGGGCTGTTTTGGGAGAAGGCACTTCAGGGAGCACGTCAGCCGATCTGACCGCTCGGTGGAAACGAGCTACTGCCGAGGCCGTCCGGCCAGCGGCCCCGTGGGCGCTGCCCCTCCTCGCGGAGCCCGCCGCAGGGCAGGCGAGCGCAGGGCTGGGGGCCGCTGCTCCACCCCGCCTCCCTCTGCGAGGGCCACACTGACAGGGTGCTGCTTGCCCGTGCTCTGCCCCCTAGACACAGCCATCCTTACGAGACCCGTTTCCCCAGGAGACGGTTCAGAAAAGACCAGAACGGGTGCAGGGAGCGTCTGGAAGGCCCGCTCTCTGTCTCACGTCCAGCTTACGCACCAGCCGTCACAGGCAGCTCCAGCTTCCCCAGGTCACTCACTAGCTACTTCTGCCAACAATAGCTTTTATTCCCCTCAGCACTAGTCCTGACAGTCTGTTGCACCAGAGACCACCCCCTCCACAAACCACACCTCCGCCTCACGCCCCAGGGCCGTCCCCTCTTCCTGAATCTGTGCCGGGCCTGGGACTTGCTCTAATCAATAGCGGGCAGAAGGGATGCTGAGATGGTTCAGGGTTTAAGTCATGGGAAGGCCTGGCCACTCCTGCCTTGTACTCTTGGGAGCTCTGAATTGCCATGTAAGAGGTCCAGCCACCCTGCGGGCGAGGCAGCCACGTGGAAAGAGCACATGAAGAAGGGGCGACCGGGGACCTCGTGTGGGGAGCGAGGCCCGGCTGCCCCAGTGTCTCAGCCAACCTGCCGACCAGCAGGGGGCACCAGCAAGATGGGCGGTGGGACAGCTTGGCTGAGCCCGGTCCGGCTTCGAGGACGGTCAGGAACAAATAAAGAACTCTGGTAAGCCACTATGTTCCGGGGAGGTCTGTTAGCGACAGCCGGTAACCGAGACACTGGCTAGTCACAGGTGCACTCTCCCTAAACACACGGATGAAAAAAAAATACACACGGCGAGCATTTCCCCACCACAGCCTTCTCAGGCAACGGGCTGAAAGGGCATTGGTCGTCCGCAAAGAAAAAAAGCGTGCCTTTTATTCTAAATTCCCATGATTTTTTTAATGGCGATGCAGAGGACAGTCCACTCCTGGCAGTCTGGGGCAGGCGCTGGCTTCGTTATCATCTAGCCGAAGAGAGAGGCCATCAGCATGGACCACCCGCTGCTGACGAGTGACGCCGAATGACACTGCGCTGGCTGGCACAGACCGCTGTTACTTGATTTCCCCCACTTTCTCCTCTAGCAATTGCCCTACCGCTCCCCATGAAGTGGGGGGAGTAAATGTTCTAAGGTTATACAAAGGAAAAAAAAAAAAGCCAGTAACTAGGATTCGAAGCATCACCATCTGCAGAGCAGAGGGCACAGCCGAGCTGCCTCCTCCGTGTGGAACACAACTCCGTCGAGCCCGCCGCTGTCCGCAGGGGCAGAGGTGGCTTCCCATCGGAGGACGGCGGTCACCGGGAGGCAGGTGTTGCTGGGTGAGAAGACAAGGGTCTTTAAACGGTTTCACATTCTGTTCATCAAAGAAGGGGGAGTCGACCACAACGCAAGCCTTCAAGTTTCAAGTTCACGCTTCACATCAACTGCCTTGCACCTGTTCTTGATCGTTTCATGGAGAAGTTGAAGTCTACATCTGGGGGAGAGATAAGTTAGAATTTTTAAGGGGCACGTGTCTAGAAGTTTGCAAGGCATTAAACCACTTAAAAAAATAGCTTTACAGCTTTTCAGTAGACTGCCCGTTGACACGAGAATCTCAACATGAAATACTGAAAACGGTGAGTTTCCAACTTACTAAAACACACATCGCACATGGGTCACTGTTTAAAAAGGTGACTGACAGGGAGGAGGTGGACCAGGGACATGAACTCCCAGCTCTAGAGCTGGGAGGGACGCGGAGCGGAGCCGGTCGGAGGCCCGGACTGTGCAGCGCCCTGGGTCGCGTGGCCCGGCGGCGGAGGCGCCCCGACCCCAGCCGTCCCCACGCTGCCCAGGTCCCTGCACACCTCCTCCCGGCGCAGCCTGGGTCGGTCAGCGCCAACAGAAACGGCAGGCACGCCGGCCTCCGGTGCCCATCGCCAGTGTCAACCATTTCTCACTAGTAGGTGCTACCCTGGCCCTTCGCAGAATGAACTCTGCATTTGGTTTTAACGCTCGATGAACTCTAAAACAGACCCGCTTTGGGAAAAAGAAGTTCAAAGGGAGGAAAAAGGAGGCTGGCTCGCACAGCTCCGTTATCGGACACTCTGCTGAAACGCTCGCAGCCTCTCTGCCCGCTCGAAGGGGCCACGGACGCCACGGAGGACGAACGGACACGGCCCTTGCGCTGGGATACCCACTGCAGGAGCCTCGGCGGCGCTCTCATCTGAAGCTCTTCTGCTGCTGCATGAGACCCACGTTTTCATAGACTCGGGCGCTGTCCTCCCTCATCCTGCAACGAGAAGGACGAGCACGTGAGCAGAAACGCACACCACGCCGCCGTGTGGGGCGCCTGTGAGGCACCCGGTACAATATATTCTCTGGGGACCAGCTGCGGTGGAGACACGGTCCCGCCCTCCCCCCGCCCCCACCCCCCCAGAGCTGGCGTTTTAGGGCAGGACAGAAGACACGACGACCGTACGGCAAAATAAACTGGAGTTAAAGCGGAATAAGAGCCTTGAGCCCCACCCTGCTCGGGGGGTCTGGAGGAGAGTGAGCTGTTTTCCAGGCGGGCAGAGCAAGAGAGGACTGCACACAGAGCCCCCTGGGTCAGACCGTGGGACACGGAAAGGAGTGGCTCTAGTTTCAGGCAGAAGGGTCTGAATGGGCCAGAGTCCCAAGACGGCAGGTAACGCACAGGAGCAGTCAGACCCCGGATCTGGCTACGCCAAGGGGACCATGGGGGCGTGAAGCTCAGTGGTGGGGTTGGGGCCCCGGGAGAGGGACCAACGCATCCGAGCCCCAGCTCTGCACGCGGAGCCAGGCAGGCCGGGGGGATGAGGAGCCCCGCGGCGGTGGGTGCTAGCCCTAAAACCAGCAGGAGGGGCTCGGGGCCCCGGTGTCCTGGGGCTGCTCCCTCTGTGGGGAAGGGTGGGAACAGAGACAGAGAAGCCGGCAGTTGCAGGCAGGCACCCGTGACAAGGGAGTCGTCTGAGCTGATTCTGTTGGGCCAACACCACGGTGGGGCGGGGGAAGCTTTCTGGCAAGGGCTCGAGTCCGGACAAACTGGTTCCGCTGCAAATGACCGGAGATGGTGGTTTAACACGCACTGTCCCTGTCGGTCCGCCGGAAAAGGGAGAAGCAGCGTGGTGGGGAGAATACTCCTGTTGTGTCATTTCATTTCAACGTCAAATAGGAAAAAACACATAATACGAGCCTCATCTATGCTACTGAGAATGTTCAGAGCCCATATTACAGTCAGCAGGGGTTTTAAATCCACGTCGGATTTAAATGGAGCTAATGGAGATAAAACTCTACGGAAGGAAAAAAGCAAATGTTACGTATACCACCGAATGACTGCAGTATGCAGAAAATAATAACTTAACAATTACCATTCACATAATCGATTTAACTGATGTTTTCCTGTCGTGCTTTAGTTTAAAACAGGAGCTGGCAAAGTTTTTCTATGACGAACCAGAGAGTTGATAATTTAGTCTGTACGAGCCATACACAGGCTGTGTCATATATTATTCTTGGAGTGTGTGTGTGTCTGTGTGTGTTTGTGTGTGTGCGTGTGTGCATGTTAACAGCCCTTTGAAAGCCGTCCCCGAGCCGCACAGAAAGGGGCCGTGGCCGGGACGCGGCCTGGGGGCTGCAGCGCGCTGACTCCCGGCTGAAACCCCGGAGCAGGTTTCTGCGAACGTGGCGAATGAGCGGGTCACGACCCTGTCGGCCTGTTCGTGGGCAGCTCGCTTCCTCTGACTCGGCAAACAGTGTTAACACCTCGCAAGGGGTGCCACCCGCCTCTGCGGCAAAGCCCACCCCCCATCGGAAGAAAAATCAGGTTCTTCTTCCAGAGACCCTCCACTTGACACGCACACAAACCCGTGTAACCCTGGCCGTGCGGCGATCGGCCTCCGGTGTAGGCGGAGTAGCACTCAGCCGGCCACCGACAGACGCAGGGCGGGCGGGGCGACAGTTCAGTGAAGGCGAGCGCTACCAAGACCTGCAGTTGTTTAGGCTTCTCCAGGGAGTGACGGGCTGCATTGCTACTTACTCTGCGCAGGCGGGCGTCGGGGTACAAGGCGGGAGGGGGCTCTGGTCTCCGCTGGTCTGGTCCGTCAGGGAATACTTAATGTTCGTGTACTCGTGACCTTTCCTCTTGCTTTTCTGGAAGGTAAAGGTTGCGTGTATGAGGAAATGTGACTTTTTTAAGGGAACCCAAAGGCCAAAGAAAGGCACCGCAGAAAGAGAGAGAGAGAGAGAGAGAAACGGGTCGGCTCCCGAGCGCTCAAGTGTGGACCGCGTGCTGGGAATGCGCCTCCTCCACATACACACGGCGCGGGCGCGGAGAGGGCTCCGGAGGCACACCGCTCAGGAGCACGGACAGCCGCGCGCTGACAGCCTGCCGCGGCAAACCGGGTGCACCTGCTCCTGGGCTGCGAGGGGAATCACACCTTCTCTGCAGGATTAGCGCCTCGTCAGTGCATCGCTCGCCGGCACGGCCTGCCGGCCTGCCGTGCACTTCAGGTAAACAGGCGGGGAAAGAGCTCCAGAAACAGTGTCACTCCAGGTGAAAATGGCACGCGGGCACGAGGACAGTGGCGCTCTTGTCAGGACCAATAAGGCACTGCGTCCCACCTTCCCCGACACCCCAGACCCACCCCAGGAAAGACCCGAACACCTTTACAACTTTATTTTTGCCTCCAGAGACTGCGGGGGTGGGGGGAACACGGCGAAGAAAACCGGTAGCACGTAAATCTCCTCTCAGGTGCAGTGTGACCTACGTCTGGTACAGGTCTGGGGAGGACTCGCCCCGAAGTGACCAGCTCCAGAGACCCGCCCCGCCCCGCCCGACAGCTGTCCTCGCGCAGTGCCGCGTGCACCGTGGGGCGGCTCCGGAAACAGTGCGCGTTAGACCGGGTGCCGGTGCCAAACACGGATGCACAAGCGGGGACTTCCGCTCGCCACCGCGGGGGGAGGGAAACCAGCACCGTCCCCGGGGCGTGCAGCTGGTCAGCACTGGCCATACCAACGCGCTGGTGTCCAGTAACAGGGAAAAGGCCTGCCTCCTGCAACCTTGGACACTTACTGGTCACCACAAAGTCCTCCTGGTTCTGCTTGTCTCCCTGGTGACCGCCGGCCTCGCCCACCCACACCACCAGTAATTAATTCGCTCCCTTGTCCCCCTGGAGCTGCTCCGGCCTGGAGCCCACCCATCCTTCCCCCTCAGGCCTGGGCCCTCTGTTTAAAATGAGGGTCTTTTTATGTCACTCCTCTGCAAGGCCTGTCCCCCTCAAAATCGGGTCTGAGCTCGCTTTTCCAATCCCACCATCACACCCCATGATCCCCTCCAACTCTCCCGCGCTCCAAACACACCAGCTTATTTCCACTCCAGAAACACGGCCACTTCGGTGGCCGGCGTCCGGCACACTGCCTGGCGCGCCGCACAGCCCACTCTAACGCAGGAACGAAGACCCGCGCGAACCACCCGGTCCACCCGGAGGGCCCGCTGCCCGAGCCTCAGCACACGCTGCAGCTGAGGGTCTGCGAAGAGAACCACGGACAGCTGACTGGTACTCCTCAAAAGCGCCACAGTCACGGGAACCAGCAACGACTGAGAAACTGTCACAGGTCAGAGGATCCCGAGACCGGAAAAGGTTATTAGTGGGAAAACTGTAGAGCTTAACTGAGAGCAACGCATTGGGGTTAATTTTATAGTTTTGACAGATGTACCACGGTTTTGTAAGATGTCGACGTCCAAGGAAACTGGGTGAAGGGTGAACAGGAACTCTCTCTAGTATCTCCGCAAGTTTTCTGTGAATCTAAAAACTGTCCTGAAATGAGACATTTCTTTAAAAAAAAAAAACCCTGGGAGCAGGGACAGTGGGTTGCATTTGTATCCGGGAGGCTACAGAGAGAGCCGGACTCGAGTGGCAATTAGCTAATCAGCGATTCAGAAAACATCACATCAGCACAAACAAGCGCACTCGGGACCCAGGTCTCGGCTTCCAAACACCGACTGACTCTTCGATGGAAAGAACCAGGACTCCTTTGGAAAATGGCTGGGAACGTACGAGGTGAACCCGGATCATCTTGTGGTGTCAAAAAGCCCCTCGTGCTCCAAAAATGGGGACACACCTAAGGGACATGGGAGCCAACCTAAAAGGTCCGTGCTCGCGAAACTGGGGACAACCTGAGCAACAGAATAAGTAACGGACCACGACCCATCCTGACTCAAGTCAATAAATGAATAGCCGACTGAGGGAGAAGGGACAGCCTGGCCTTCGCGGCGGGCTTCCGACGCATACACGGAAAGGGGGTGATGGGGAGAGAGAATGACCGCTGGGCACACGTCCCAGGAGGAATTTTTCCAGGCCGTGAATGGGCGTTAAATTCGCAGGCACGAAGTATGATGAAAACTGGCTACTGACGTAGTCTTGGTGTTAAATAACAAGGGAAAAACAGTAAGTCGACAGTGAAGAAATCTGACCGACCACACCTTAACCACACAGTGCTCCAAGGTAGCCCGGCCGGCGCTGAGACGCGTCGGCAGACGGGGCCCGACTCGGGGGCCGCACGCACCCCGGACCTCCTCCGGAGAAGACGCCACGCAAATCCAAGCTGAGGGGCCTGCTACCAAGGAACTGGCCTGAACTCTTCAAAACCGTCAGGGGCACGAGAGATAAAGACTGAGAAATTGTTCCCGATGAAAGGAGGCTAAATCTGCTTTAACTGTCATGCACTGTGGCCGTTAAATACACCACGTGACCCAGGACCACGTAAAGGGCACGGATAAGACAGATGGGCAAAACCTGCATGTTGTGGTCTGTAGATGAAGAAAATAGTGCTGTGTCATGTTAGTTCCCTGACTTTGATCATTTTGCTATGCCTGGGGGAGGGGGGGAGAGAGAGAGAGATGGGGGGAGTATGAATGAATAATCAATTGTGTTACTGTGTGAACACAGTCAGGAAAGTTGAGTGAAGGGAATTCCGCACGCTGCTTTTTGCCAATGAAAAAGCTGTCACACTGTAAGTGAAAGTGAACGAAGAACTCTCCTCTGCAATGGCAGAAAGAGTGGGAGAAGGGCCGCTCACAGAAACTCTCAGGCATTCTCGGTCCTGCCTCATTTGCATTTCCCCTGGACACCCGCCCCAGCTTCTGCACGGCCTCTGTACGCGTGGTGTCTCTGTTTCCCCACTTCCTTCCCCACCGCTCCCCTCCCATGACTCATTTCTTTCTTCCATTTTCCCCCTTTAGCAAATTCTTTCCCTCCCGGAGTTTCCTCAAGCTTCGCCATTTGGGAAATGCCTGCATCTCCATAGAATCAGCAGCGCTCCTACATGAGTCTTGCTCCTCCGTTCAATGTACAAATCAGGTGGGCTTCACGTTTTCAAGTCTGCCCTGAGCCTTTTGCTAATTGAAAGAGTACTTCTCACTTGACCACAAAACCAGGTAGCAAGTTCCCACAGTGAAGCGAACAATACAGTGCAGAAAACTACCTATTACAGGAGCCCATTTTTTAAAGTAAATGGTCTGAGCCGACACATGTTTCCTAAACACGGAGGCTCACACGCCACGTAGTGGCCAGGTTGTGCAGCGCAGTGGCCCGCGTGTGTGGCACCGAACGCTCACCGGCTGGACGAACGAACGCGTGGGTGCACACACCCCGGCTCCCTCGGGCGGGACCACCAGGGACTTCACGTGCCGTCCACATTCAGTGTCTACACCCTAGGTCTTTTTATTTTTTTAACTTTAGAGAGAGACAAGGAGAAGCACTGATTTGTTCCACTTACTGATGCACTCCTTGGTTGATTCCCGCATGCGCCCTGACCGGGGATCAAACCCACAACCTTGGCGTATTGGGACGACACTCTAACCGACTGCACTACCAGGCCAGGGCCAGTTTCTATATCCTGTGTACCACAATACTTACATTATTAGAGAATGTGTCTTGCTGTTGTCTGCTTCTTCCCTCCAAAACGGGACAGTGATAAAAAGATTTTTGTTTAGTGTGTAAATCCAAACTGCAATCTCAGATTTAGGGTTAGCGAGACCACATTTGGTAATAAGAAGATCTGAAGTACTCTAAAAGCTGGGAGGGGAAGTCCCTAAATTCTCCAAAACAAGGATGAAAACCAAAGCCTCTGAATGACACGGGGAGTGCTTCCCCCAGCTTTCCCCAACCAGGCTGCATGACGTGCTCCTAGTTACTTATTGCCCAAGAGCGTCCAGTTCGCCGGCGGGGCTGCCCTCTCTTGCTGTGCATTGGGAGCTCCTCTCTGGGCATCTCCCTGTGTTAACCATTCCCGGCCCAAATTAAGTAAAACCAGAAGATAAGTGTCCAACAGCCTATAGTAACCACCTAAGTATTTCACAGCACTTACAACAACACAGTCAGATTTACAGCAAGGAGGTTCAGAACCAGGAGCTTGCTCATCGTGTGAGCGTCCACTTCTGGACATACACTGCTGCGGAAGACGTTCTTCTACAAGGAGGCAGTCCACTGAGTGCTTCGGAGCGAACTGAGAACCCGCCACACCAGCTGGCCCGCTCAGGCTAACCGAGCTTCCGTAACGCAGCCACCGGCCTGCTCGTCCAGTCGGGTGGCGGGTCCCCCTTTTGAGAAGAGCTCAGTTCCCACTGTGAGAGGCTGAGTCCCGCGGAAGGCAGCCAACAGGGCAGAGCAGGCACATGCCCCTGACGTTCGGACACCACCCATGGCTGCAGCACGGCCATGGGGCCGGGGTGGGGGCGGGGAGGGAGACGCGCTCGGCCCCCCGAAAGAGCAGTCTCCTCATTTCCCTCGTCTCAGCTGATTCCTAATTAACTCAGCTTTGTGTCTGTTATGAATAGCTTCAAATGGCAAGGCTCCAGTGCCACATCCTTCTTCATTATGCATGCTTATTAAAATGGAAATTTCACCGTTTCCAACTCGACCAAATTGGTGTTTCAAACCACTGTATGCTATTAAGAGTGAAGCATTCATTTACGGGATGGAATCAGGATAAATATGGCCTGGATCAAACTGGAACCGGCTGGAAACTTGGAGGCCCTGAGTCTAAGCGTGCTGTGGGAGCGTGGGGAACCCTCCCCTCCCTGCGTGGCACCTCCCCAGGCCACCAGGCCCGGCCGGCGGCAAGGCGAGCCTCCCCAGGCTCCTCCGGACTGAAAAATCAGAGCCGTGGAAGAAGGAAATTTGCAGAGAGGCCCTTTCTGGTTGGGGACTCATCTCCCATTCCCAGATAAGGCCAGTCACCTATCCAAGCCCGTCCTGATCAAAAGGAGAGCCTTCGCCAGCTGCCCAGAAAAGGAAATGAAAACCCGCTCGCCAGCCCGTCCAGGCGCGGTACCTGCTCTTCTTCGATCCTGCGCTGTAGTGTTTCGATATAATGCTGCACGGCCATGTAGATGAATCGGTACTGTGCCTCCGTCTGGACCATCCCTGACCGCTGCGATCGCACCATCTGGATCGTCTTGGGAACATCGATGTCACAGTCGACGCCTGCGAAGCAAGCACCACGAAGCGTCAGGAGAAACGGCAGAGCCAGGGTAAGGGGGTTGGACGCACAACTTCCAGCAGGCTAAGGCATAAAGCAAATTTAGTCTTGCGTGTTCTGCCGAACGTGTTCCGAGGGCCACGGCACCGGCCTTCTGATCGATACCCATGATCCCAGACAACTGCATGATAAAGGTTTGGAAGCAGGGTTCCCCCACTGTCCAACACCCCACGCCGCCAGCCAGGATTAGGCGGCTGGGCAGAGAACGCCACTGCATACTCAACAAGAGGCCACAGCAGGGGGATCCCCAGATCCTGGGCTTCGTCTGAGGCCGGAAGCTGAAACGGCATCACTTCCGTTCCCTGGCAAACATACTGAAAGTTGAAGTCCTCAGCCTGGATTTTTGTGAAAATTTTTAACATTCAAATACTCTTCCCCAGGCTGTTTTCACCAGCACTTCCCGTCCACAAGCTACAAACAGGAGCTGCTGCGCCCTGCCCTCCGGGTGACCTACCTTTCTCTCTGATGATGTCAATGAGGATGTCAATCACAATGAACGTCCCTGTCCGGCCGATGCCAGCACTGTGGGCGGAAGCACGAAGAGCGATGGCAGTAAAGTCATCCGTGGGGGTTTATACTCAAAGCCAAGCTATTAATAGAGCAGAACCAATATCTGCTCTTGGGAGCATTTATACGATTGTCTACTTACACCGGGAAATGAATTTGCTAAGAGCACAGGGCTCTGGAGTCAGTCCAGCCCGCGCTGGGAGCCCAGCTTCTCCAATACACAGTGTGCCTGGGGCACAGTCTCTTACCCTCTCTGACCCTCAGCTGCCTCATCTGTGAAATGGGGGCAACAGTACGTGTCTTACAGGGTTGTTATGCAGGTCCAATGTGAGTCGTGTGTGAAAAACACTGGGCCCAGAGCAAGTGCTCAGTAAGTGGGAGCTTTTTAAAAACCAGACAAATAAAGCTTCATACACATCTGCTTGCCCAACACATGCATGACATTTAGGAAACCAAACCTTCCCCGGTATGACCGGGAAGCCCAATCCCAGGCACCAGCAGCCTGCAAACTCTGGGGCGGACGCCACAGGACTGGCTTCCAGAGGGTGGGCAGGGTCCTAATCTTTTAAGCAAATGACTGTATTGTCGGGGAAAAACATGTCTCATTTCTGTGGTAGAAGAGACTAGAATCACAATCGAAGAGATGAACACTAAATTACACTATTGAAGAAGAAAACCAAGCAAACATTACCAGACTAGGAGCTCCTTGCAAATAAGGACCGTGTTCGCCAGCCCCTGTCCCGCGCCACCCCAGGACCCCAGCAGTCCTGTAGGATCTGTGAGAAATCTACTTTGGGGTCAAAGTGTGCCTTAGTGCAGTGTGTCCAGGCCTCACACAGAGATGAACTTCTCCCCCCAGGTGGGTCTGGGGTGGGGAAGTCGGAAGCAGCCCTGGGCGTTTGGAGACAGACAGGCCGGGGCCCGGGGGCGCGAGGGCTGGTCACCTGCAGTGAACCACCACTGGGCCCGCATCCATGATGCTCTCCTGCTTGTGGTGCACCTCCTCCAGGAAGTCCAGCACACCCCCGGGGTCGCTGGGCACGCCGTGGTCCGGCCAGGTCCGAAAGTGGTATTGCCAGACGGTTCTCTCCGTATTGCCCTGGAGTAGAGCCAAGAAAAACCAGAAAAGAATTAAATAAATCAAGGGACTGAGGCACTGCCTGGCCTTGCTCGCTCAGATCCCGCGTGAGCTGAGGGGGCTGGCTGACGCGAAGCCCTCATACTCCCTTCGAGGTCCTGGACCGCTGAGTTCCTGGACCACGTCTCCTTCGGGATCTGGCAAGGCGATCCCGCACACAGCTCTGCCTCTGTCCCAAGAACCCAGACGCCTGGTGCGGCAACGTGTTCCTCAGGAAACTCCAACCCGAACCACCTCTGAGTCACCAGGGGCAGGCAAGGCCCCCAATCCTCCTCGTCCACGCACTGCTCAAACTGGGGGGCCAGGAGGCCTCTGGGACCCGGGGCTCTCCCCCCACCGGGTGAGCAGACAGGTATTCCCTCAGGTCACTCATTCCTCTTTGTCCTTTTGTACCCAGACCCCCTCCCCCCGCCCCCGAGCCACACACTTTTAGGGTAGTATCACGATACTTGAAACCTGTGCTGGGTACAAAGCAGGCAAGAAGACAGGCTCTGCCAGCAGACGGCTGCACGGAGGCCCAAACCCCACCTGCCGTGTCCCGAGGCTCTGTGAGGGCAGGGGCTGTGTGTCTCGCCTGCGGTCTGCCTGCAGGGCCGCGGGAGGGCACCCAGTGAGCGGCTGCCGGACCAAGGAGCGAGCAAGCGGGCGGGTGCCTGCAAATGTGAGTGCCTGCCCGGCGCTGGGGGCCGCGCACCACGAACAGCTGCCGAAGTCTAAAATACGACAATATACTTACTTGTCCAACCTTGGAGAGCTTCAGTTCTCGTAACGTGTAGTCATGGGCAGCGCTTTCTTTGACGTTCCTGACACGCATGACCCCGTATTCCTTCAGAGCGTACTCGTCGGGCCAGTACTTGACACATTTACTCTGAAAGGGACCAGGAAAAAGACGGTCAACGCCTGTGAACTCCGACAGAAAAGCCTAAACTGGCGGAAAGCGGATGTTCAAGCCTTGCCCGGTGACCACGAACATGTTAAACGGCCCGACACTGAACTGCTGGATTTCCAAAGAAAAGGAGAGTTCAAATTCTAAACGCAGGCGCTTGGAGGAACAGGGAGGAGAGGGGAGAAGCCGCCGCCTGTGCAGAGTGGCCCGAGTAACACACGCACAGATCAAAGGAGACGTCGGGATGTGTTTATTGACTTCCAAAGAATCAACGATGCAGAGAGAGGGAACGCCCAGGTGGGGGCGCTGTCTGCAACCACCGCGTTTGGAATTCTCCAGACCTGCCAGCCGCTCGCTCGGCAGGGAAGGCAAGCAAGGACTCCGGAGGTGGACGGGCTGCCTCCCAGGCCAGACAGTCTGGTGCGTCTCCCCCAGCGTGGGAGGACTCCGCGCCTTACCTAACCCAAGTGTGAATACCTCCAGCCCAGAAAGGCAGCCGACGGGGTTCTGAACCAGCTGCTTTTTCTATATCCAGATCCATCTGCTGCCTACCGCACGTCGCCTCCACTTAACTGGCTGCCTGGGGGCGCCATGCAGGCAAGAGCTGCCGGCTTCAGAGCAGGCAGCTGGGAAACATGGCCCCGAGAGACGTCGTCCCTGCTGGCTGCCGAAGAGGAGGAGGTTCCGCTCAACGAGAGACGCGTCCGCACGTACGTGGTGACGTGTCCTGGGCAAAGAACGATCTTGTGTTTTGGTTTTTTTCTGGGGGGCGGTCACCCATGCCACTCCCTTTCCACGACTGAGACACGAATAGCAGCAAAAGAAAGTTTCCCTGTACGTTAGGGAGACAGAGAAATCCCCGGCTATAAAACAAGAAGTGAAAGAGAAGCTGTGGACCAGCCCCACAGTCCGAGGTCAACTGAAAGAAAAGGAAAACGTGGGAGGAGGAAAGTTGGACAGAAGAATTGAATGCATGGTGCGACCTTTCTGCTTAGCACGGCTTGGGGTCTTTTAGTGTTTAGAGTTTTGAGTTCAGCTTCCCCTGCAGTGTTTTGTGGATCCAAGTACCCTGTGACAGATGTGACACATACTTTTCTCCAAATAACACTTTTAATAATAGTTGCACTCAAGGCTGTCGGCACTGGCCAGTCAATTCCGAGAGCTGCTGTGGCGCGGAGACCACAGAACCAGACCACAACTCGAAAGACGTTTTAGCTGCCTTTGAACAGCTGGGAACTCCTGCAGGCTGCCTCCTGCTTCTCCACGCTCTGAGGTAAACCTTAACAACAACAAAAAAAATCTAAACCGTGAGGGCTAACACTTTAGCTTTTAAAGCCCGGGGGATCCAAAGGAACCCAGAGTCCGGTTTTTATTCTGTGCAGAGGGTGGGCGAGGTAACACTGACAGACGGGGTGCCAGAAGGGCCTGCGGAGGGAAGGAAGGCCCCCCCGTCAGCCCCTGCGCCCACCCAGTGAGGAGGAAGGACGGGAGAGCAGGCACGCACCGGGGTGAGCAGGTGAGGCAGCGCGACGTGGGCCTCTGTGAGTCTGTTCTTGGAGCTCCTGGCAGCTCTTCTGAAAGGGACCGACCCCGAGTCCCCTGCAGTGCCACGCGCACCCCATCTTCACGGCCCCCACGGCCCCCAGGTGCTCTGAGAAACAGGCGGCCTCCTCTGCCCACCGTCAGGCAGCACATGGGACGGAGGGCGCTGCTGTCCTCTCCACCCTCAGGGCAGGTGACACTCACCTGAAGCGGAAACCAGGAAGGTGTCTGATCTGAACCACCAATGTCACTGCAGGAAACCTTTGCTTCACAACGACCAGATCAGGATGCAAGGTATGCAGAAGTGTATCGGCCACCGCACGACAAGGAAAACCCACAGGGTCGCACCGCCCTTCGCAACTGTGAGAGAAGTAGGGCAGCGGGGCTAACACCCCAAACCACCCGTCTGTCTGTGGTTTGACTCATGTGCATGACTGCTTTACAGGAGCCTATTCAAGTGCGCCTGAAAAAGCACTGTGACTAGAATGCAAACAAAAACACAGAACTTTCCCACATTAAAAAAAAGAAAAACAACCTATGTGGATAGGCTCACTTTGGGATAATACACAGAGCTCTCACGCAGTGAGATCCGTCTGCTTCTCTGTAAGTGTGGATGTCACGATTTCTGAAAACCCGAAGAGTCGAGAAGAATGTGGGGAGGTGGGTGCCAGGCGCACGCAGCTGCAGGGGTGGGGGGAGCGAACACCGGGACAACCGCTCTGGAAGGCGGTTTGGCAGGACCTGCACCCATTTACCACGGGCACTCGCTACAACCTCTCAGTTCATGACATCTGTCCTAGAGAACCACTCACCACACAGACACAAAGGGAAGAGCAAGAATGTCCACTTGAGCACTGTTTATAAAGGCGAAAACAGAAACAATTAAATGCCCGGTGCACAATGGTCAGTACATCATGATACGTATATACCACAAAATATCATGCAATTACTATGAGACGGACCAACATGTATTAGCAGAAGTTAGAACACAGCAGGGAAGAAAACCCAAGATGCACGATGAAGTTACTGTATGAAACCACTTTTTCATACCCTAATTTTCAGGAAACAGTACTATGTACTTCTATAAATACACACATGTATGTATGTAAAGGAATATACAAGGCTTGTCCGGAGAAAGTCCAGCCCTTGTTAAGACGACGAGAATGGTGTGTACAACATCCATGTAACCCGGCTGCCAAGGAGAGTGTCCTGGAATGCACATGCGTGAACACTGCTGACTTCACTGCACTAGTCAGTGGGGGTGGCAGACACCACTGCGTGAGCATGTGTACTGTGTGGCCGTCACATTCACAATGACTGAGCGAGTCCAGCAATAACTCTGCATCAGATTTTGTGTCCAGCTTGAACATTCCTCTGTGGAAACTATTTGGATGATTGAGAAGGCTGCAGCTATGGGCTACTGGTGATTAGCAGCTTGACAACAATGTAACCACTCGTGCATCACGCCTTATGCAGGGTTTTTTGGCAAAACATCACATGACCCAGGTAATTCAGTCCCCCCTACAGCCCAGATGTGGCACCCTGCAACTTCTGCCTTTTCCCAAAACTAAAATCACCTTTGAAAGGGAAGAGGTTTCAGACTGTTGATGAGATTCAGGAAAGTATGACGGGGCAGCTGATGGCAACTGGGAGAACTGTGTGAGGAGTCAAGGGGACTAATTTAAAGGCGACTGAGGTGTCATTGTCCTACGTACAATGTTTCTTGTATCTTCTCCAATAAGTGTCTCTTTTTCCTATTACAGGGCTGGACACCTTCTGCAGGCAGGCAATGCCTATGGTAACCCCTTTAACACGTGCATGCATGTAAATGCCAAGAAGAGAGTGTAGAATGACACGCATCAAACAGGGGGTGTGCGTGTTGGAGGAGGGGACTGAAATGGGTGAGCAAGGGAAGGTGACAAAGGCAACTTTAACCTTAACCGTGTTTCACTATTTCTAGGAACCCACTGTTCACGCAAGTCAAATTAATTTTTAAATGCTTAAGGGTCACGGTGAGTCCAGTGTGCACAACCCTGGAAGTCACGCTGATTTATTAGTCGTCTGTTCACCGGAAAGCACCAGCTGGGCCTCCCTACACGCCCTTTCTGACTACTGCTTCCAGGTCAAAGGGTCGCAAGTCTGGATTTCCCCTCCCACCTGCAATAGCTGAGAAACTGGAAACACGAGACGACACCTGTAACAGGACTAGTCTCAGGGACATTCAAAGTTATTGTAAACGTATCCCACGTGCTCACGGGTGCAGGGAATGATGCACATGGGAAAAAGACATCCAAGATATTACACAGACCCTAGCGAAACTTCTAGAGATGAACAGGACAACGTCTGAATGAAAGACGCACCGAGTGGGACTAAGACTATGCACTGCCGAAGGAACTACCCAAAATGAAACACGGAAGGAAAGAATGAGAACTGGGGAAAAAAGAAGAAGAAGAAGATCAAAGGCTCAGTGAGCAGTAGGACACCCTCAGACAGCCTCATATAGGCACAACTGGCGTCCCGGGACAGGGTGGGGTCAGGACACATATTTAAAGAAACGGTAAACACTATGTAAATTCGGAAAAAAAACAAAAACATGTACCCACAGACCCGAGAGGCTCAGTGAACCCCAAGGAGAAGAAACCTGGAAAACGCTACACCGAGGCGCGCCGTCACCAAATTTCTTCAGCGCCCTTTTTCCCAGAGGGTCGGTCAGCTTAAGCTTAATTTGTTTCTTCCGTTCTTGACGTGGTCAGTGTGAGCAATAATTTTAAAACATCTGATCGGGAGAGCGTGTACTGTACCTTCCCTCTCTCCACTTCTTTCGTCGTCATGACAATCACTCGGGAATTCTCCTGAAACACCATCCGCCAAAAGTCATTCACCGTGTTCTGCAGACAGCCTTGCGTGGCAATGTAACTCTTTTTGGGCTTTGAATTGTTGCACTTGGTTTCGAATTCAGGCTAGAAAATTGAGGAGGAAAAAATACATCAAACGTTTGGAAAGTTGCTTTCAGGACACGGGAGAGGATTTAAACGAAAAAACGGGCTGGCGGCCTGTGGCCAGAAGACGCTGGGAAAAGCTCGGCTTACCATGATGATATTCGCGTTGATGTAATCGGAAACGGGCTCGTTGGGGTCGCCGTCGTGCAGGACCACCCTGGTGTGATCGACTGGAAGGGAAACAGACGACAGTCACAAAAGCACTCCGACGGCGTCGGGGCGAAGCGGTCCGCATCAGTCCACCCCCAGCCTAGCCCCAGTTTGGTTCATCTGGTGATGGAACCACACGAAAAATTAAACCCTGAGTGAGCACGATAGTAACCGCGACACCGCAGGACGCCTCAGGACGCTGCCTGTAAGAGGAACCAAGCAGCAGCGCCCTCTCCTGGGCTGACAGTGTGCTACGGAAACGCAGGGTGTGGTCAGCCGGAGAAACTGGGTGAGGGTGCGTGACGCCTTCGATGTATTTGTACAGCTTCTAGTGAATCTAAAATTAATTTTTTTTTTAGCCCTGGCTGGTGTGGCTCAGTGGACGAAGCACTGGCCTGTGGACCAAGGGGTCTCCAGTTCAATTCCCGGCCAGGGCACATGCCTGGGTTGTGGGCCCAGAAGCAACCCACTAATGCTTCCTCCCACATCGATGTTTCTCTGCCTCTCTTTCTTTCTCCCTTCTACTCTCTCTAAAAACTAAGTAAACTTTAAAAAGAAATTTTTTTAAAGTTGGGCTTTTTTTTTTTAAAGGAAGAATAAAGTACAGCTAAATGACGTAAGGGCTGAGATTTGCTTGCAAGCAGCCGGAATCCGGGGAGAGAGGAGAAGTGGCCAGAGCGCAGGGGAGGCGAGCCCGGGCGGGAGCTGGCAATTACTGGGGCTGGGGGACGGGAACGTGCGGCTTCTCCACACTGTTCCGTCTGCTGGTGAACACATGGGACATTTTCCATAATGAAAAGGGGTTTCAATGAAGCAGAGTGAAGCAGAGTATCTAGAAGACGAGGTTCTGATGTATTGACTGCCCAAAGTCCATGCAAGTGGTATACAAATCTGAGTGCCCTGTCCTAAGAAACGTATTTTACAATGGACATAAGTAACACAGTTAGAGGTTTAAAAAATAGTGTTCCCCACCCAGCTTGACAGAAGCACACTGCTCATCAGAGGCGAAGTCTCACTGGGGTCTCTGAGGCAGGGAAGGCAGTCGCACTGCATGTGGGCACCGCGTGCCATGGTTCCCTTCACCTCCTCCTGCACCCCTACACTTCCTGATGCGCAGCATGAGGTGTCCTGCACCCCTACACTTCCTGATGCGCAGCATGAGGTGTCCTGCACCCCTACACTTCCTGATGCGCAGCATGAGGTGTCCTGAACCCCTACACTTCCTGATGTGCAGCATGAGGTGTCCTGCACCCCTACACTTCCTGATGCGCAGCCCGAGGTGTCCTGCACCCGTACACTTCCTGATGCGCAGCCCGAGGCGTCTTGCACCCCTACGTCTTCCTGATGCGCAGCCCGAGGCGTCCTGCACCCCTACACTTCCTGATGCGCAGCATGAGGTGTCCTGCACCCCTACACTTGCTGATGCGCAGCATGAGGCGTCCTGCACCCCTACACTTCCTGATGCGCAGCCCGAGGAGTCTTGTACCCCTATGTCTTCCTGATGCGCAGCACGAGGCATCCTGCACCCCTACACTTCCTGATGCGCAGCCCGAGGTGTCCTGCACCCCTACACTTCCTGATGCGCAGCATGAGGTGTCCTGCACCCCTACACTTGCTGATGCGCAGCATGAGGTGTCCTGCACCCCTACACTTCCTGATGCGCAGCATGAGGTGTCCTGAACCCCTACACTTCCTGATGTGCAGCATGAGGTGTCCTGCACCCCTACACTTCCTGATGCGCAGCCCGAGGTGTCCTGCACCCCTACACTTCCTGATGCGCAGCATGAGGTGTCCTGCACCCCTACACTTCCTGATGCGCAGCCCGAGGCGTCTTGTACCCCTATGTCTTCCTGATGCGCAGCCCGAGGCGTCCTGCACCCCTACACTTCCTGATGCGCAGCCCGAGGCGTCCTGAGTGGAAATGAAAACTTGGACATGAAAAGGACGAGGCTTCCCCAAGGTCATCGGGACCATGCTGTGGCTCAAACTGACTCCCTGCCGAGTCCTCACCACCCTTTCTCAGTGTTACAAATGCCTGCACGCTCTCCCATCCTGACCTACGCACATCACAAATAATCCACGTGGATGTGACACACGTATACACCAGGCACGCGTGCATCCGTACACAAAAAGCGAAGGACTGCGGCACACACAGATGGGTTTACACACAGTCTGACCGAGTGGCTCTGACCTGACCAAACAGGGCAATGCTCTCCCAATTTCATCACTCCCTGCAATAAACTTCAGTAACACGGTGTCTGAACACCGGGACATAAACCCACACGTACAATTACATACACAAACACGCCTTATCTTTAAGTTGGGTACAATGCTTTCTGCGTGCACTGCCAACAATCTGTACATCAGATTTCAGTTTCCCTTTTTATCTTACACAAAGGACAGAAAGTAAGGAGCTCCGCGTGCTCCTCCCCTTCCCCACTGTGCTTGCCCCACGTGGCCCGCTCGGGAGCCCCGTGACGGAGGGCACGACAGGAAGGACAGCAGCGACTTCGGGGGCTCCGGGACCAGGTCTCCCCCCGACTCCTACTTGCAACCTAATAGCACAGTCTGTAACAACACCTGACTGGCGTGCACGTGGCATGGATTAGGGGAGATTCGGATGCCGAGAGTGCGGCACAGTCTGCCCTCAGGGGAGCAGAGCTGTGACAACTGTTGAGTGCCACTTCTGGGGTCCTCGTCCTAGGCCGACATCCTCCTGGGCCTCTTTTCCCCCAGGGTTCGGCTTGGGTTCTACCCGGCAGCCTCTGGGTGTCAGCGGAGGCACCCCTTCTGAGCAGCGTGGCTCTGCGCACGAATCCCCAGGCACCTGAGCGCCCGGCACCAGGGAGCGGAACAGTTGTTGGAGCCCATCTGTCCCCAGGTAAGGGAGAAGAGGCTCGGAAGGGAGGCGTGCCTTTCCCGAGACCCGGGAGCCAGGCACTGCAGAGCAAGGACAGGAGCCCGAGACCCCTGAGGCTCCTGGGGCGGCCTCATGCGGGGAGACAGCAAGCCTTGAGATGATCACTCTGAGGCTGGCAAAATTAATTAACAGATAGAAACAGCCAACACTCAAAACTTCCTGGAGGCAATTTCGCTCAGTAATCAGCGTTGCAGGAGCTCGGCGAAGGAGGCCGTCAGTCCCTATTATCGCGGTGGGTTAGTTTGGAAACTGCTCCCGATGAAAAGAGGCCAGTGCCTCAGATCTGCTGAGACGGGCACATGGCCCCCAGGGACAGTTCCGGGGGCGCTGGGAGTCACAATCCCCAGAGCGACTGTGACCGCGAAGCGCATGGATACTTACAGGGCAGGATGTTTTTGTATCGGTTTTTGTTTTTATTCTCTTGCCTCTGGCCCTCTTTTCGGCTGTAGAGAAGTTTGCACTCCTGTTGCTGTAGCGTCTGGAGAGAAGCACAAGTAAACACGGTTATGTGTCAATGCTTTAAAAAAAAAAAAAAAAATACCAGCCCGGCTCGGGCGCTGCTTTTAAGGAATTCGTCCCGGGAAACGGTCCCAGGCCTGTGCGACCTGTCACAGGCGAGCACTGCCGTTCACACTGCACCCACACGGGCAAAAACGTCAGGAACAACATACGTGTCCCACAGGAAACAGCTGCCCAAATAACACCATTGTCCGCACAGCACACAAGAGAACTTTCTACAGCCGTCAGAAAGATGTTTCGGGAGAATATTTCATGCCTTGGAAACACGATCAGAGTCAGTGTCGAGAGAAAAGCTCGACCTGGCCAAACAGCGTATGACGTCAGCCATACGTCTGCGTTCGCATGCAGGACACGGTCGAGAGCTGTGCGCCCCCCCCCCCCAAAGAATGGGGTTCTTGTTCAGGTTGGTACAGCTATGAAGGCTTTTCTCCTGTTCCTCCTCCTCTTCCTCTCTCCCTCCTCCCCCATTCTTTCACCTTTTTTTTTTGGCTTAAATTTTCTACAATGAGTAAGTAAGTACTTATAAAAAGAGAAACTGTTTACAATAACAACTATTACGTAGGAGAGCCAGGCGGAGGACGAAGAGGGTGAGGAGAACCAAACACGAAACGACAGGAGCCCAGACGTGGGTGGCGAGCACACGACAGAGCACACAGATATCACAGTATAAAGCTGCAGACCTGAAATTTCTTATTAACCAGTGTTATCCAACCCCCCTGCGCCCCGCCCCCCCAAAATTTAATGTTAAAACAAAGCTGGTGGGTATTGGTGCAGAGTATACAAATAATAGACATGATCCTTGTTCTCGAGGAGTTTATGATCCGCCTCCTTTTCCCACTGCTTAATTCAGAGCGAGCTGCATATACGCCAGCAGTCGAACCTGGATCCCAGAGGGCAGTGGAAGTGGTGTGGGGACTGGGCCGCGGGCGTGCAAGCTTTGTCAGCGAGGCTTCCTTGAGGTCCTCCTGTGCCAGAAACTCATGTCACCGCCACGGGCAGCCAGCCTGCGTCCACGCAGACACTGCCTGCCCCGCCCCACGTCCCCACGGCCAGGGAGTGAAGAAGGGGTCTCGGGTTCTGGAGGCGGGTGGTCAGGAAGGATGCCTGTGCGGGGCGGGCGGGGGGGGGGGGGGCCCGGAACGCCAGCAGCGGAAGGAGAGGCGGAGAGGCTGGAGCACGCGGCCGCGGCGGGACCGGCCCCAGCGGAAGAGGGGAAGAGGGGACTGGGGAAGCGCAGAGAAGAACCAGCTGCAGAAACGGGCAGGAGGGTGGACGGGCCAGGCTGAAGCACTCTGAAGGGGTAGGTTTCATTTTCCAAATTACTAAAAGGGCCTCTTGAAGGGGCGTTCGTTTCAAACAAGCCTAATCTGTAACGGGAAGTCACAATGGGCAAATCGAGAAAGTGAAAGGCAGGGGAAAATGAAAAAGATGTGTGTGTGTGTGTGTGTGTGTTTGTGTGTGTGTGTGTGTGCGTGTAATACATAAACGCCGAAATGGTTCTCTCTTCAAGATTTCTACAGGAACTGACAGTCAGTGTTTCCTCACACGGCAGCCCTGTTCTTTCCATTTCATTTATCTGAGTCTCACAGGCAGGTGTGAAAGGCAGGAGCTTAAATTGCTATTTGACTTGCAGTTTCCAAACGCAATATTCGGCCTTGACACACAGCTCGTAACAAAAGCGTTCGGCTGGCTGCAACCTGGGAAGGGGTAAACACGATGGGCACAGAACTCTGACGACGCAAACGGTCCTTCCGTTTTTTTTAAACGAGCGCAGGTTAACTAAAGCCATGTGCCCCCACCCCACCCCACCCCACCCCCGAGCTGGCATATCCTGTGAGCTGTGAGCCATTTCACTGAGCGGTGTTTGCTGTGTTATTAAGACGGAGGTTCGATCTTGATTTTTAGGCATTAAAGTGAACTTCGAAAAATCCAAATACTATGAACTGACTCAATCACTTAAAAACCACCCAAGAAAAACAACATTAACAAAAGCTACAAGTGCGGGACCGTCAGTGGCCAGGTCTGAAACAAGCGTGGCAGGACAGCGAAGGCGGGCTCACGGGGGAAGCAAACTGCATGCGACACTTCACTGGGGGGGTGCGTGGCCGGAGCCACTGCCCCGAAAGGTGCATCCCGCCCAGGCCCTCCCTGTGGGACCCCCTTCGGTGTCTCCCTCCGCCCTCGGATCAAGCCCAGGCTTTTCGGAACAACTCGCGAAGCCTTCTTGTCTGAGTTCATGCAGGCCCACCTCTAACCCGAGCTCCCGCTTCGCCAAGTTACCAGCCTGCCCGTGCCTCAGTTTCCTCAAATGTGCACTGAGGATGACCCTAATCGCCCACCCCCTAGGGCCGCTGCACGCGTTAACTGAGATTGCTCTGTGAGGGGCAAACCCCGTCTGGCATACGAGGAAGCGCGTAAGCAACGCGGGCCACGGCTGTTCACCAGTTAGTTTCTGCTCCGTGAGCATCACACCCAGCAGCTCCGGGCCCCGTCAGCAGACCAGCGGCAGCAGCGTCCCCTGGGAGCTACTCAGACACAGAGGCGCAGGTCCTGCCCGGGGCCGGCCCACTCCAAGTCTGCCTTCAACAGGATCTCCATGCAGCTCACACGCACACAGGAGTGGGAGACACGCTCTCTGTTCGCCAGCCGCACCAGATATGCTTTCCTGCTCTCAAACACGCTACCCCGTCTGCCTAGCACTCGCTTTCTCTGCCTGGAACACCTACACACAGTTACGGTTTATTTATTCCCTAAGACCTACCTCAAATACCTCCTCCTCCGGGAAGCTCTCCTGACCCACTCGGTGTGGGGGGGGGAGGGGGTTGGCGCGCAGAGCACGACCTCCCTGTGCCATGTGATCACTACTTCCTTAGTGCACCATCCGCAGTACCTTCCCTGCTGGGAAGATCTCCTGAGGTGTCCTCAGGCCGACCCTCAAAGGAGGACGGGGCTGAGAGACCAGGGAGAGAAGCTGACAACTCCAGGGTTAAACAGTTTATTAAGGGAACTTACAGACAGAAGCAGAATCTTGGGCAGCAGCAAGACTGTGGACCTCCCCACTCTAGAGAGGATGAGGGCTTGGTACGTGTGTATGTGTGTGTACATGCATACATACATACATGTGTGTCCGTGTCTGTGTGTGTGTGTGCACAGTCACCAGGAACACAGGTGGCCCGTAGCCAAGTGGCAGGTGCTTGTCAGGAGCCCTGAGCCACTTAGGCGGTAAGCAACTCAAGGGTCCTTCTGAGCTATCCTGTCAGGGATGTGGGTCCACCCCCACCTCCAGGGTGAACTGGGGGTCACCGAGAGCAACTTGCTTCTTAAGACGGCGTCGGTCACATCAACAGTAAAAACCACTTTGCCCAGCACCTTCCAGGAGTACACCTGTCACACTGGACACCCCCTACGTTTTGCCAATCTGTCTCCTCCACAGAGTGGGGACCACCTTGCGGTGCCTGCAATTGGCGGAGCACCGGGCACGCGGTAGGCACTCAGAATGTGCTTGCTGGATAAGCAAATGAGGACCAGGGAGGGAGGGGCGGGGCGGGGCGGGGCGGGGCAGACGAACCACAGGTCGGCACCAGTTCTGGCCTCGGCACCCCAGGCCCACACTTAGAATCCTAGAATCCCAGCCTGGCACTGCTGACCCGGGCTTCAGCAGGAAGGAAGACCACTATGGGAAAAACGCCAGAGTGTTTCCCAGTCTTCAGTCACCTGGGAAGCAGCTTCAAGGTGTCTGCCACCTCGGCACACCACCTACCTGTTCCGTCAGTTGTTTCCTTCCATTCACCCCCTCTTTCTCCTCTTCACACAGCGTATTTCAAAAGGAAACCTCCTATTACTCACACACACACACACGAGAAAACCGCCGTTGCTTGCCGTACACAGAAGGAAACCAGAGAAGGGAATATGCCGTTAGCAGATTCTGCCTCGGCCCTGCAGCAAGCCTGGGGCTTCGTGACACGGGGGCCCTGGCAGGCGCTGGAGGCAGATGTCAAAGACGCGTTAGCACTGCACTGAAACCACCCCCTCCCCACCAGCCTCGTGGAGAGGTCGGGATGAGGGTTAAAGAGGAGCACCTTTCTCACTGGCTAATTCTGCCTTACCCACTGGAACAGGGCGCCACCGAAAATCATCTCACGTACAAACACTTAGCCAGGCCGAACTCAGAGTTCCAGGCCAGCCGGAAGCCTCCCTCGTCCCTCATCAAGGTCCCCACCGCCTCTTCCTCATGGATCTGGGATTTGAACAGCACGCAATCCAGACGGGCCTGCAGGCCCTGAGTCTTCCAGGAAGGCACGGAGCCCCCGAGTCCCGGGCACAGTCGGGTGCGAGGTGCCTGGAGCTGGCGGCTCTCAGATTAATGACGACTACCCGTGTGTCTCCCCCAGCTCCTCCCTGCGTGCCCAGGAGCCCCTTCTCATCTGTGCCTGGGGCCCACGTCGCCTGCACACATTTCATTTCCCGCAGTGAAAGGCTGCCATCCATCTCGAGTGACGCTGGAAATGAAAGGAACTCGGAAGTGGTGACTCTCCAGCCCTGCCGCGGCAGGCTCCCCAGCCTCGCTCGAGAAGATCAGCGGCCGCCTGCACTGCGTGCTTCCTCCCCAGCCCCAGGCTGGCGGCTGCAGGCGGCGGCCGGTGCCCGGCCAGCCCTGCCCCAGGAGGCTGCCTGCCTGCCGTGGTGTGCCTTCCACAGCCTCCTTCTCTCCGGCAGCCCCCGGGGCACCAAAAGCTGACAAGGGCCTGTCAGGCTGAATGTCACCGTGCGTCCATCAATGATAAGGCTGGGACGGGAGCAAACAGGACTATATAAAGCGGAGACACAGGCTCAAGACACCCCGTTTTTCCCTGCAGTACTGCTCAAGGGTTTGCATGGATGGGTGAACCCTCAGAAACTGCCCGAGGCTAGTTCTGGTCACCTGACTGCATGAGTCAAAGCAGATCTAGAGCGAAGGGACTGTGTCAAACTATTAAACCTTAAAAGGCATCAAGAGAAAGTCGATCAAATCCCCTGATCTGCGTGGCACATTTGGGAGCTCCCAGCGGCACGGCTGACTGTGGATGGGACAGGTGTTCACTGTGCAGAACCACCCCTTGCACCCCCACCCCCGGACCCCTGCCAGCCAAAACGCCAGTAGTGACATCCTCAGTCACTGTGATGACCGAAGAGAACCACTCCCCCGCCCCGGCCGGGCCCCAGGTTTTCAAAGCCCTGCCTGAAAGCTGCAAAGGCGTTCAGGGCGGGGGAGGGCCTGGAGCCAGAGGAAACCACAGTAACGCTCTAAGCGTTGAAGCTGGGCGTTGGGAAAAAGGAGGTTCATACCGTTTGCTCCATTTTTGGGGCATCTGAGAATGTCAGTAGAAGGCTTTTATCCACGAACTAGTAATACATAAGAATGTAAAACCTCCTGCTCACACCCGGTGCCCCACTGCTGGCCCCGCGCCGTGGCCGCGGCCTCCTGAAGGAGCGAAGGGGAGCCTGGGAGGGCTGTCGAACAGATGGCCTCTCCGGTCCAGGCGCCTGAACAATCACTGAGACCGCGGTAGCCACCTGGGCGGGTGCCAACCCAGCCCTCTCCCCGGGCTGAACGCACTTTTGTTTCCCCATGGCATCTGTCTCTGTGCGGAGGGACTCCACCACGCTCCCCGCGTCTCTCTACTGCGAACCCTGCAGTGGGGGCGGGCTCTCGAGCAGGCACGGGGTGAAAGCCCCCCGCACGGCCTGTCACCATTTCTCTGCGGTGACTGTGGGGCAGCTCGTCCTGCCCTGGTCCACGGCCCCGTCCAGGAAGGAAGGAGCGGCAGCTGGAAACTCTCATCACAGGGAAGGTGCCAAGTGGTCAGAAGCAAAACGAATGCCCAGTTCAGTCCCTTCCTAGTGCCTGCTGTAAGCCAAGCCGTCTCCTTCCTCCAGCAAGGCCGAGTGTAAGTAGAAAAGCAAATTAAAAGGCATGGTCCCTGGAGGGGAGGGAACAGGCTGGGACACGGGAAATGGCAGCCAATGATGCAGGACAAGTCTATTGTTAAACATGGGATTAATTACGTGGTGTGAGTTTCTGGAAGAAGCAGGTGAAGGATTTACTTGGGTGCAATTTAAGAAAGGAAGCCAGATCCTGGCTGGTGTAGCTCTGTGGCTTGAGCACTGGCCTGTGAACCAAAAGGTTTCTGGTTCAATTCCCAGCCAGGGCACGTGCCTGGGTTGCTTACCTGGCCTGTGGGGGTGCGTGAGAGGCAACCCCTTGTTGTTTTTCTCTCTCTCTTCCTCCTTTCCCCTCTCTTTAAAAAAAAAAAGGAAGGAAGGAAGGAAGGGGAGAAGGAGGGAGGGAGGGAGGGAAAGAAAAGAGAGAGAGAGAGAGGGAAAGAAAGAGAGAGAGAAAGAAAGCCATCCCAGCAAGTTGGGGACCGTCAGCAGAGGTGGCCAAGAGGCCAGGGCCGCGAGAGGACGAGGGAAGCCGTGTGCGGGGAGCGGAAAGAAGCGCGAGGCGGCAGGCTTGGAGCCAGAGGTGCCCAAGTTCAAACCCCAGCCAGGTACATCCCTGGGGACAACTTTCTCACTTCTGGGCTTCAGTTTCCTCGACTGCAAAGTGCGAATGCTGTACCTCTCGTGGGAAGCAGGGAGCCACTGAAGGTTCCTGAGCGGCAGAGGGACAGGAGACAGGCTGAGAGCGGGTGAGCACGAAGGGTGAGTGGAGGGTCAGAGGTAGAGAGGTCGAGTGCGTGAGCGGCTCACGTCTCCCGGGGAGATGGCACCCTGCGCCCCAGCAACAGGCCAGACCCCTGACTCTGCTGCTGCCCACCGGGGCAGCCCTGGGCGGGCGCCCTGAGCTCCCAGAGCATGCTGGGAGTACCCTACCCACACCACCAGGAGATGCAACAAGATGGCTTCCCGAGCCCAAGGTACGGCATCAAGCAGACAGTAAAGGCTAGTTTCCTCCCTTCCCGTGAGACCAGAAAGAAAAACCAAGAGAGCCTGGTGAGCAGCAAGGGGTGGGAGGAAGGAGAGAAGGACGAGTGAAGGGACGCTCTGAGGGTTCCAGCCGACAGGACCACAGAATAAACACTTCATCCGCCACCAGGGGCAGTCAAAGCAGATACTTGATTTGAAGGGAAAATAGGTCCTGTTCAGAAAGCTCGAGTTTGAGGACATATGACGGCCCAGAAGATATGTAGAAGACATAATACAAAAGGTACAACCAGCGCTAGAAGCAACGTACACTTAGGGGTAATTAGAACAGGATAAGAATAGATACACTCCCCAAAGAAAAGTGCATTTAAAGCCCGATGATGCTCTGGCCGAGTGGCTCAGGCCGTTAGAGCATCGACCCAATATACCAAACTCGTGGGGTTGGTCCCTGGTCGAGGCACACACGAGAATCAACCAATGCCTGTCTGTCTCTCCCCACCCCAGAAGTCAATAAATAATTTTTTTAAATTTAAAGCAGAATCAGCACAGGGTCCAGACCACGTCTTGGAGAACCACCAGAGTTAGCTGGTTGAGAGGAAAAAAGGCAACCAACAGCGAGACAGGCGTGAGGGAACGGAAGAGAAATCAAACCGGGAACGTGCTGCCACAGCTCAGAAAACGGGCTGGGGGGCTGGGCAGCCGTGTCAAGGGGAGGACCAGGAAGAAAGAGACTAGAGAACAAACTATTTGTAGCACAGTGACAAAGCCACCGGGGTCTCCTGGAAGTGTTCTTTCAGTCTGTTGGGAGAAGCCACATTCCAAGGGCAAAGGGGGGAGGCGCTAAGAAGAGATGGAAGGTACGGCACAAGCCCACGCGATGAGGAGGCCAGGCCAGTGGCAGACACAGAAAGGAGCAAGGTCGTTTAAAGGCAAAGGGAGAAGGTGGAGCAGAGATGCGGAGGCACCTACGGTTCTTCAATTCTCTGAAAAGGTGTCAGGAGCCAGGAAATAAAAATAATTCCGAAGAGAAACATGTGACGCTGGAGGGGCAGAGGATGAGAGCGCGGAGAGGGAGGGAGGGGGAAAGCAACAGCCCAGAGGAAACAGAGGGACTTCTCCAGAATGGAGCTTCTGGGACGAAACCTCTAACCACCGCAGGGCTCTGCCTGCAGGCAGGTAGCAGCCCGTGCACCCACCACCGGAGCCCAGGCCTAGCTGGGACACCCCGGGCACGGCCCACGCTGGCCACCCTGCGGCCTGGCCGGAGACGGCCGCTCGCTCAGTGTGGCCCTGCTCAGTCACCACGGGGAAGGTTTCCACGGGGTGGGGGGAGGGCGGGGATTACTACTCCAGACTCGGTTTTGGGGCAGGCGCAGTGAAAGCCCCGTTTCCGTAAAAATCTAACCATCTCGAGACAGAATGTACAGCTCCCCTGCGCAGGGTGTAATCACTCCAAAGAAGTCAGACTGGACTGTGGGCTTGCAGACCGACGCGAGCGCCTCCTGCAGACGCACTGCCGCTTGGCAGGGCCGCTGCCGGAATCGGGACCTCCGTGCGGCCGTCTGTCAGCGAGGCGCCTGCCGTGCCTGCGCAGACGGAAGACGGCGCCGACCGAGGCAGAGGACGGCTTGGGTGATGCGAGGAGAAGGCCGGGCTTCAGAACCAAACCCAGTCACCCAGGAAAACAAGCTCTCGGGTGCCAGGGGTAAATAACCCCAGTTAGTAAGTGTTGTGTGGGGTTTGCATGCGTGCGTGTGTGTGTGTGTTTTAAACATGCATGGGGGTTTGTTTCGTAAATCGGAAACAGAAGGTTCGAAACTGAAATCCTTCTGACATTCCCCACTGTGACCCTGAACCAGCTCCTCTGGGCAGGTGTGTGGAGGGCTCTCGAAAGTCTAAAGTGCGCACTCGCCAAGCCTGCCCCAGGGCTCCACACGCAAATGAACTATGGGGGTAAGGAGGAGCGTGCGGAAGCAAAGCCTGGAACATGCCTCCGCGCTCCTGAGCATCAGAAAGCTGTTCTCCCTTGAAACATACACAAAAGGTCGGAACCCAGTGCAACTCTCCCTGGTGAAAGCAGCTCAGACTCACAACAGCACAAATACCTATTCTGTGCCTCCGCACGCCAGGCCCTCTGCGGAACACAGGAGCTACAGTGAACAGAACAGAGTTGCTTGTCTTTGGGGCGCATGACTGCTCTGGGTTACTTTCCTAGACGACAGACGCACAGCAGACATCAAGCTGCAGGATCCAAGCGTGTCTGTCTCTTTATTTGTCCACCATCGGTTCCACTGGAGCAAAACCTCTCTTTATTCCAAGAGGCCACATAGTGTTATCTGCTTCTATGGATGCACAGTAGTATAAGAGCAAACATTAAAACAATAACCACACAGATTATTCACGGGAATCCCTTGAGACTTCGGTACCAAGACTGAAAGATGCTAGTTACTGTACTGAAAGGGGCTAGAAGGTAAGGTCTGTAAGGCAAGAAACAGAGGAATCTGCTGAAGGAAAAGAAGGAAGAATCGAGTGTGTGGAGAGCAGAGATACCGGGAACAGGGAGGGAGGCGAGACGGAGGAGGAGGAGGGTAAAGAGGAAGAGTGGGGGCTGGAGGACTGTCGGTGGCGAGATTTCCATCCTCGGCTCGGGGCCGCAGTCCGACGCGGTGTCCAGACTCAGCCCTGCTGCCCCCTGTCAGCTCCGCCTCGGGGGACTCCAAGGGAGGACGGAAAGGCCCGGAGAGGGGCAACTACCTGTCACGCAGCCATGCAACATGTACCGCGCCATGCGCGCAAGGGCCAGATTCAGGTCTCGGGTAACCTGCACATCGCAGGGACAGAACTACAGGACCGTAATGCGCCCTGTCACTTACTTAGTGTCAGTCGCACGTTAGCAGAACATCCCCTCAACAAATCTAGAGCTGTCACCCGCCTCTATACGCTCACGAGCGGAGACATGCGGGAGACGCGAGATGCTCACAGATCAGAAAAGGGCCACCTCTAGGGAAAAATCAAAGACGCAGGTTCACAAAAAACGAATCCTAGAAGAAAAGCATCTACTGGAATTAATTCCAGGAGCAAAGGAGCAAAGAACCAGAGCTTCACAAGAGACTTTGCATTTCAAGACGCATCTAAAGGGAAAGCAATGTACCCACGTCTTCTGGGGAAACGCACCTGAAGGACGGACACGGGCAGCTCCCCAGACTCGCAGGGGCTGGGCAGACAGACAGACACAGACGACACAGAGCCGTCAGACAGACATTTCCAACGGCACCGCAGTCTAGAGCCCTGGTCCATTGTACAGTCCATCAGAACACTCGGTAGGAAGGCCCTGATCCCAAAATTGTCACCGTCCAGGAAACAACCAAGGACGATCACTACAGTAACCCTGCCTGGCCGTGGAGGATCACACAGTTTCAGAAGATTTAGGTTATAACGAGTCTCGGCCTCCACATCCCTAATTTTTTTCCACACTGGTTTGTTCTGTTCTCAGATTTATCCCCCTGGCGCCAACCTTAAAGGGCAATTTTTTTTTAATTGACTGGATTTGAGAAGCAGGAACATAAGAAATCGAGAGAGTTAAGCCATCAGCTATTTAGACCTAGCTTCAGTTTAGATGAAAAGTTAATGCCCTGATTTAGTGCATAACAATGGACCGCCTCAGCCCGGTCTCTGCGGAGAACTTGCAGAGTACAGACACCGTCTTGTTTTTACTCACTTCCCCCCAAAGCTCCCTGTGTTGTTAATAATGCATAAAATGGACCTGACTTTGAGATGTTACAGAGGGAAACCATCGGGTCAGCATTTCAAATCAACCTTCTCTCCCATGGCCAGAAAAGTCAGGCTAGGAGTTCCTTCCAAGTTCATATCCTGACCCCACCAAGGAAGCGTGCCAAACACCCCCACTGCCACAAATCCCCCACTGCCACAAACAGCCCGACTGCCACAGACACCCCCACTGCCACAAACACCCCCACTGCCACAGACACCCCCACTGCCACAGACACCCCCACTGCCACAGACACCCCCACTGCCACAGACACTCCCACTGCCACAGACACCCCCACTGCCACAGACACCCCGACTGCCACAAACACCCCAACTGCCACAAACACCCCGACTGCCACAAATCCCCCACTGCCACAAACAGCCCCACTGCCACAAACAGCCCGACTGCCACAAATCCCCCACTGCCACAAACAGCCCCACTGCCACAAACACCCCCAAGCCACAAACAGCCCCACTGCCACAAACAGCCCCACTGCCACAAACAGCCCGACTGCCACAAATCCCCCACTGCCACAAACAGCCCCACTGCCACAAACACCCCCACTGCCACAAACAGCCCCACTGCCAAAGCCTGGGGAGGTTTGATTTTGTGTACCTGAGCACCAGTCAAGTGAGGCTGGCGTTCAAGAAGCCACCACTGTACCAGAGACCCACCTCACTGTGGTCATTTTTTAAAAGTTCATAGTCACTTTATGGGAAAAGCAGGGTTTGCACACGTGATCTCCTCAGTGGAAGTATAACACTGAAAGGGGTTTAGATTACAAAATAGCTCACTATTTCTTTCTTTATTTTTTTTTAACTCGCTATTTCTTATACTTACCAAAAAGGTTTGACATTTTTCCATTTTTATTAAAATTTGTATTTTACATACTTTAAGTACGCTAACCAAGATCACATACGATATAAAAATAAAAATGAAAGATGAGTAACAACCCTTTTTCAGCATAAGACATTAATGTTCGTGTGAACAACGGCCAGCAAAAATGTGAAAAGATGCACGCACACGCTACTCGTTGCGTCCTCTTTGTAATACGTCTGGAAACCCTCCGAATGCCCACCAACAGGTTGAATAGTTTATATTATATCCACAAAATGGAACACCCTGCACTAAAAATGAAAGCAGACCACCTCTAGATACCACTGTGAAGTGACCTCCAGGATAAAGAAAGAAGCAAAGCTGGAAAAAGTACATAACCGGAGACAGAAACCCGTGCTGGAGTGCACCACAGAGACACACTCAGCGAAGTCCACACCGTAAGTGAATCCCAGGACAAAGAACGTGCTTTCTCCAACAACAAAAACGAGAGAGAGGGTGCTGTCTGAAGGGTTGGGTCCCTTCGAAATCATGGTTGAAACCCTGATCCTCAATGCGATGAGATTAGGAGATGCAGCCTCTGGAGGCGATTAGCTCTCCAGGGCAAAGCCCCCGCCCCTCCCACAGCCCCTCCCACAGCGAGAGGACCCGAGGGGAAGTCTGGAACCTGGAAGAGAGCCTCAGCCAAGTGGCCCGCTGGCTGGGGTCTCAGACTTCTAGCCTCCAGGGCTGTGAGGAAGGAGCTTCGGGTGTTCATAAGCCGCCCAGGCTGCGGGCTGCGGCATTTTGTTCCAGCAGCCTGAGCGAACTAAGACAGGGAGGGAGAGAAGAGGCAGAGAGAGGGAGGGGAGAGAAGGGGAGTCAAAATATTAAAAGACTTGGCGATTTGCCCTGGCTGGCGTAGCTCAGTGGATTGAGCGCGGGCTGCGAACCAAAGTGTCGCAGGCTCAATTCCCAGTCGGGGCACGTGCCTGGGTTATAGGCCATGGCCCCCAGTAACTGCACATTGATGTTTCTCTCTCTCTCTGTATCTCCCTCTCTTCCCTCTCTAAAAATTAAAAAAAAAAAAAAAGACGAGATTTTAAAGAGAGAGATACGTGTACAGCTTATCTGAATGTTGATACAGCAGCATTTTTTACATTATAAGACAACTGCCATAATCTGAACAATGACTGGATAGTCAAGGAATTTTTTAATCTTTTTTTTGAAGTGGTAGTAGTATTTTAGTTAATTTTTCAAGGATTCCATAAATACTGGTATATTTTTAAACAAAGTAAGATGATATCTGGGTAACTGATGAAGCTGATACATGGGGGTTCTTTATACAAATATATTTTATGTACGTTCGAAAATTTTTTCATAAACAAGTTGAGGAAAAAGTTTGTCCCACCTCCAACAAACTGCAAGTGTGTGTGTGAGAGAGAGAGAGAGAATCAAGAACATGTAAACGATGATGGACAGGTGTTATTATTAAGGAATTGTTGTTAACAGTTTCAGCGTGATGATATTCTGGGTATAATATTTGAAACGAAGGTTAAAGGTGAAATGACGCCTGGGGTTTGCGATAAATCAGGGCTGGGGGAGAGAGGGGGTGGGGCTAAACAAGGCTGGCCATCCAGCAACACTTGCCAGTGCCCGGCGACAGGTGTATTGCCGTGATTATACTCTTCTCGCTCCTTTCGCATATATTTAAAATTTCACAAAATAAACACTTTTGGAAAATGGGATTTTTTATTTCAGACTTTGATGTAAGGTTCCTAAAATTTCTGTACTTACCCAGCTTACCTCGTGAGGCTTTATAAACACGAAATGAAATAAAGTAAATGTAATTAGAAGGACTGCTGAAATGCTGTGTTTTATGACTGAGGCCGGCAGAACAGAAGGAAGAAAACAGTGAGCTGGAGACTTTAAAGTTCTGACTAAGTTTATCCCCACTTTTTCAGTGATGCTTTCTGTCAGTCTTCCCTCTCTCAACTGGAAGCCCCTCAAAGACAGGCACCCAGTCCCCTTTGTTTGCCATGGCGTCCTCAGGGACTAGCCCAACGCCTGTACGAAAAATAAACCCAAGCCCTGGCTGGTGTGGCTCAGTGGATTGAGCGCTGGATGGTGAAGCAAAGGGTCGTTGGTTCAACTCCCAGTCAGGGCACAGGCCTGGGTTAAGGGCCAGGTCCCCAGTAGGGGGTGCACGAGGGGCAACCACACATTGATGTTTCTCTCTCTCTCTCTCCTTTCCCCTCTCTCTAAAAGTAAATAAATAAAATCTTTAAAAAAAAAAGAAAAAAGAAACCCGAGTTCAAGTCTCTGTTCCGTAATGCTGAGCGAGGACTGTGAGTGTTCCGTTCTGTACCCACCCCCACTGCCACGATTCAATCAGTATTTGTGGAAAGACAGTTGACTTAACCTCCCCAAGCCTCAGGCCCCTTGCCTGTAACACAGAAATGATATCTCAGCAAGTTGATCTGACACACTGCGGCTAAAATGGCTTTCTTTGGCTGTTCATTCATTCGTTCCACAAATATTTGTAACTTCTAAAGTCCTACAGAAGTATGGAATGAGGGGCCACTTATGGAGCTTCTGCTGTGTGCCAGGCACTGTGACACATGCTAGGGGCAACTGCAAAGATAAATGTGGCACCGTCTTGTTTCTGCAGAAGTTTTCTGCCACGTGGATGGAAAGAGAGCACGAAGTAACAACGTGAACTGGTAAGTGACGGCTGACAGGCACGTTCCCACTGCGCAGCGTTCTCTAGCCCGAGGGGGATTCCGGACAGAAATCAGTTCACGTAACTTCCCCACACTATAAACGTCCACGCCCAAATGAAAGCCAACAATTGGAGGCATTTCTTTCACTTACTCACTGCAATAAGGCTACGGATTCTTCCCGAAGACCCCAGCCAATGCTACAAGCCTTCTGAAAGAAGCAGATAGATCCTTTTGCCCGTCTGAGTTTCTGCTGGCAAACTGGCCCATCGATCTCACAGGAACCACCGACTCCCTCCCTCCCAGAGCACGACGCCCTTCCATTTCAAAGAAGCCCCCTCGGCCGCTTGTCTTGTGTCAATCCACGGCCGAATCAGGACACAGGTTCAAGTCTTTCAGATCCAATAGCAAATACCAGACCAACTCCTCATGTACTGAAAATAAGACTTAATACCTCATGTTAGAAAAAAGTTTTTTTTAAATAACTTACCTCAAATTCTTCCCAAAAGCCTTGTTTGACTTTGTCTGTGGTCTCAGCCAGTTTGCTCAGCTCCCGGACCCGGCTCTCGATTTCGGCAGCGTTGATGCGAGTCGTGTTGAGGGGCTAATCCAGTTCAGCCATTGGCGTGAGATAAAGAAAACATTACACAAAAAGTGTTAATGCAAAAAAAAAAAAAAAAAAAAAAAGTCTAGTTTGGTGCTCACGAAGGCAAGGACAGGAAGTTCACAGCACACAAATAATTCTCACTAAACATTTTCAAATGCAGTTTCACTTTCTTTTCTGTTCTGCCAGAAAATAAATCTTTCTCCAATCCCCACACGCACTTTACTCTGCTGGTATGAATTCGATCCGTTTTTCTTTTCTTTTTTTCTTTATAAATAGACTATAATATTAGAGGGATAATGTGATTTGCCACTAAGTGATAGGAGTGAACTTGGAAATGGCAAGAACGCCTAAGTGAGTAAGTGTGAGCACCCAAGGCGCACCGACAATGCAACTCGATGCAAACTTGCTTTAAAAACTCGGAAGGCCTTTAAGGAAACGGATGGAGACAGTCGTGGAAATAACGCGGTATCTGGAATTTGCTCCCTCCCATACGCCACAGGAGGAGGGCAGCGAGTGGAGTAATGACTGAAGTCAGGTTTGATGCGGTGATCAAAACCGAAGCCGGCACCCTGGCTGGTGTGGCTCAGTGGATTGAGTGCCGGCCTGTGAACCAAAGGGTTGCCGGTTCAATCCCTGGTTAGGGCACTACCCTGGGTTATGGGCCAGGACCGCAGTGGGGGGCACGTGAGGTGCAACCACACATTGGTATTTCTCTCCCTCCCTTTCTCCCTCCCCTTCCCTCTCTCTAAAAATAAATAAATACAATCTTTAAAAAATTTTTAAAGAAAACACTGAAGCTGGGCAGTGGGCACGTGAGGTTTGTGATACTATTCTGCTCCTGTGTGTCTGGAATGTCCTATATCGGGATTTTTTCAACTTCATACGGAGACGGGCTCTAGATTTCCAACGCGCTCACCTGCTTGAGCTGCAGAACCGTGCCCAGCGTTTCCACCATGGGGTTCTTCTTGTAATGCTCCACCAGATCTGTCAGAGAGTCGAACCGTTCTCCTCCTCCAACATCGTACTTCAGTTCCTTTCAACAACAAAAAATGACATCTGTTACCTCGATGTTAAATGGCTGTTTTCCCAACTGAAGCACGGCGACAATGGCCCGCCCCCCAGCCCCGGTGACGGAAGGGTCAGACAGCTGTGGCGGCGCCCAGGACAGGACGCCACGGGGGTGATGAAGATGCAGTGGCTGGCCCACGAGGTCATCGTGAGGTGTGAGAAGCAATAAATAAATGTCCAACACCCACTAGGACACAAGAAAGTCTCTCCTTCATAAGTTATCTAAATAGTTTTAAAAAATGAAAACCAGCGTTCTTGACTCTCTACTTACACTGTAGGCTAAGCAACAATACATGAGGCTAACGAACAGAAGGCAACTAACTACTTCTCTCTGAAACACAACCAACTCTGAGGCTGCTGAGGCAGTGCTGAAGCCCAATGTGCATGTCTTTACTTTCATCTCCTGATGGAAGTAATAAATAGAGACCAGGAAATTTTTCTAACAAGACCAGAATAGGCTATTTAAGGGAAACCACAGGAGAACAGTTAAACTTAGGAAATACAAAACCCTAGAAATAATATATATGGAGACCTTTGGATACAATCTTTTGTTTAAAAATAAAACTTTTGGCCCTGGCTAGTGTGGCTCAGTGGCTTGAGCACCAGACTGCAAAGCAAAGGGTCGCTGGTTTGATCCCAGTCCAGGGCACGTGCCTGGATTGCAGGCCAGGTCCCCAGTAGGGGGCGCTCGAGAGGCGGTCACAAATTTATGTTCCCCTCCCTCTTTCTCCCTCCCTTCCCCTCTGCCTAAAAATAAATAAAATCTTTTTTTAAAATAAAACTTTCAGAATGACAAAGTAAAGACCTCTGAAAATCCACTCTTCCACAAGAGCAGCGGAGACACTGGCGAAAACTGGTATCAACTTGTTCAGAACTCTGAAAATTAAACAAGATATTGCAACCATCCAAGGAGCATTTATTCGAGAAAAAGACTGAATTTTGGTAAGGAGAGCAAACTGTGGCATTTTTCTTTATTGATTAGAGAGAAAGAGAGAGAGAGAGAGAGAAACGGCACTTGATCTTTCGCCAGAGCCAAGTTCAAACGCGGCCTTACCTGACAGCGGATCATGACGTGGGTCACCTTGGACTTGCCGTCAGTGCTCTCCCCCTTGTCGTCCCCAGTCCGGACGGAGAGGACAAAATCTCCAGGGTGGCTCTGGCTCTCTCGGACCAGAAAGCTGCCGTGCTTTCCTTTCTCGGTTAGCAGCTTCTCCGCTTCTTTGCCAGAGAGGTGGCCGTGAAACCATCTACATTTTTAAAAATGAAAATAAATGGGGTTCTGCCGTGGGGACCTCAACACTCGTCACAAAACTACCCTATCCAGTCAGCTCTTCTAAACCCAATTAAAAAACAAATACGTTCCTCAAGAGATCAGGGAAGAGCGTGGTAAGCCAGAACTTGCAGCCCAGGCAGGCAGGAAGAATGACAAAGATGTCAAGAATGACCATGAAACTTCTTAAATGATCCCCTAGTCATTTGGAGACTGATGTCCTCCATCTTTCCTATTTCCTTTTACACCTCCCACCTTTTGAAAATATAATCTGTTAGCTCTCCATGCCCAACATGAAAAGGACCAACTATTAATCACAGCCATCTAAAGGGATTATAATAGGAAGTTATGGTAAAGAAGGAGAATGAGTTGGAAGTTTGCTCTGGCATGTGAACAGTATGCAGAAAAAGGTCTTCACTATAAATTAATTCAAACGTTTTAAATTTTTCCGTATTTCCAACAGCCTCCAAGTCTATCAACATCTTTGGCCTGTATGCTGGGTTATCGTTTCAAACTTTAATGCATGTACGACTTAGGGCAGGGGTGAGGGATTTTGCTAAAAAATGTGAATTCCCATTGCTCACAAGCAAAGACACCAATACGCTACTGAATGGGGCCCAGCAATCTGCATTTGTGACCAGAATGCCAGAGCCCCGACAAAGGTCATCTGAGGACAGACTTTGCAATATTTTAGAAAAATCTTAACATAGTCATGTTAATAAAGTGGCTTTTTCCCTCACGATCTTGGTGAGAAAACAAGTATCATCATGGCAGATGGTGCTGATGGCTCATCACTAAAGGGATATTCTTCGGGTTGTTTTTCATCCGCCCTCAACTAAACAGAGCATAATTTAGAAATAAATAGCAGAGGGTTGGCGGACGGCCTTTCGCTTGAAGCCACTGGGGTCGCTGAAGAAAGAAATCATCAGCACATAATAGCACGCACGTGGAGCTGAAGAAAGCTACCTGAAGACACAAAATACACAAACCTGATTAAGAGACCCTGCATTTGTGCTGAGTCAGACTGGGAACGCAGAAAGCCAATATAATCAATACAAATTAAGTTAGGCCCCGGCTTACATCGGCTGGGTCCCAGCACAGCGGGGCGGGGGTGGGGGGTGGGGGGTGGGGGGTGGGCGCTGCAAGAATGCAGCTCCTGCCAAGGAAGGTCACCCCCACACACTTCTGAGTGTAACAGAAAGGAGCTGCTGAAAAATTGGACCCTCGGCTTTTCCACTTCTGAGCTTAAACTGACATCTGTTGGCGGCACTGCTGAATAACTGGGTCGGGAGCGACCGCCAGTGACTGCTGGGACTTCTGTGTCGCCATTTTATTTCTCTGCCACGTGCAGCTCTCCGGCGTGACCAGCCGAGGTTCACCGATCTTAAAACGACCGCACCGTCCTAAGAACACGCAGCAACAGTCTGAGGCTCCTACAATGAGTGTAAATAACACTGACTGGAGCTTCTGCAAGAAAAGGGCACTCTGAGGACAATCTGATCCCATTATTGCCACTTGAATAAAACTTCGAAGATGGCAGCTTGGGGTGGAAAAGGCGAAGGGATTCAGATGTACAAACCGGCAGTTACGAATCAGTCCCAGGGATGCAGAGTGCAGCGCAGGGAATACAGCTGACAGTGCTGTAATTACTTTATGCGGTGCCGGGTGCGTGGAGACTCAGCGAGGGGATCGCTCGCTTCGAGAGTCACATAAACGTCTAGCCACTACGCTGCACACCTGAAACTAATATAATACTGAAGGCTAACTGTACTTGAAATTTTTTTTTTTAATTTCTGGAAAACAGATTGCGGCCTGAGAAACATGTACAAGCCAACCCCTACCCCCTTCCACCCCCTCCCGCCCCTCCCCCCCCTTCCCGGAAAACACACTCGTGTCTCTCCTGTGGCACAGGAGAGACCCAGAGACTCTGCAGTTACTAAGGGGTCACTGACCTTTCAGAGGTAGGGTCTGCACAGTTCAGAGGATATTTGAGTTCAATAACATCTCCGTTCTTCTCCTTGAGTTGCCCGTGGTGCTCCATGTAGTACTGAACCAGTTCAGCCAGAGTGGCGAACTTCTCTCCTCCGTACAGGTCGTAGTAGTCCCCAGTGTTCTGGATCTTGATGTGGGTGACAGCCCCATTCCTTCTAAAATAGCCCATCAGAAAGGGGAGGGGACCAAGAGAGCGTTACACCAGTAAGAACGGACTTCGAGTCCCTTATCAGATTCCACCCCAAGGCCTGCATGAGTTTGTGCTTCCCTGTCGGAACAGCGGCCAGTGAGGTAATCGCCCAGCCCAACATTCCAACGCAAAGGGCCCCGCCTGTCAGCTTCTTTCCCCTGTACGACTTCTACTTCCAAAGTCTGAACTATCGAATTGTGTATTTTAAGTGACAACAATTTTCCTCAGCATTAATCAAGATACATATAATTAAAATGTAAACACACATCTACCATGTGATCCAGGAAATCCACTCCTGAGTATCCTGCCCAAAAGAAATGAAACTGTGTGGCTACCAAATGGCTTATCTGAGAATATTCATTGCATACTTACTTATGAAAGAAACAAACTGAAAACTCAAATGCTCATCACCAAAATGGATAAACAAGTAGCTCCATACTCATATCATTGAATAATACTGCAGAGCGATAAGCACCAAAAACGATACACATGCAAGGAACAGACAAATCACCAAAACATTATAAAAGAAAGAAGCCAGACACAAAAGAATGAATACTGTATGACTTCATTTACATGAAGTTATAAAATAAGCAAAACCAGCCTACGGGGATAGAAACGAGAGGAGGGGTGGCCTCTTTGAGAGAGGGAGGTGAGGAAGGGGCACCGAGGGACTCTTTCTAGGGTGACGGAAAGCCTCTCTGTTTGGAAAGGGGGTGCTGGTTACACGAATAGACGCGCTTATCAAAAATTCACCTCCCTGTACACTTGAGATACTCTATGCAATCGTATCTCAAAAATCATTTTAAAGACATATAATCGACAGTCTCCAGCACGAGGGGGCTGACGTGTCATCTCAGGGAGTTGCCATAACCCGGGCCCGAAGTTTCTCTCACCGGGTGTTTTAGTTTGCCCAGGCAGTCTACGGTTTTCTGAGCTGCTAAGGACATCTCGAGCACACCCATCCTCGCCTAGGCGGCCCCTTCTTTACTTTTAGTCTCACCCGGTAGCATTATTGGTGAAGCCTCTGGAAAATAAAAACACTCTTCTCCCAAAGAAAAAGGAAAATGGGAACTAAGGAAAAGAAGAAAATTTGCCGCACGATGTTACTAAAAATATCTACTTCTACTTTTTGGTGACTACTTTTCCCAATGGGTAAAAAAGGCATTTCAGGTCGCCCTCCTCCAGCTACACCTGACGTCATGTTAACACCTGAGCTTTGGACTCCCAGCCTTTAACTAACGGCACCACCCAAGCCATTCCCGCGAGGACCAGACCCGGGCCCAGCGACGCAGGGGGGCCTGGGAGACACGGCGCGGCCCGAAAGCAGCACAAGGCAGAGTGACGTGCCGAGCGTGCACCACCACGGAACTGTGCAAACACACGCTGCGTGCTAAATGCTGCTCACGATACGGACACACACAGACTGTATATGCCTGTTACAAATATTATTTACACGTAATACTATAAAAATGTATGTCCTTTCCTACGAACTTTCCTACATCCTTAGTGGGATATGTTCTAAGGCCAAAAAGACCCCCAAGGAGCCATGAACTTCACTTAAAGGGTTTGAAATCAGCAGCGACGGAGACACGGTCTTTCTGATTCTGGTTTTGTGCCATGGGGTGTGCAAATGAGGTCAGGTACCGATGCCTCGGTGGACCAGGGTCCCCACTCCAGAAGGGGAGCACAGACATGGAACGGGAAAAGGGGAGGGGCTGGGCTGACCTGGAACTACCAGTACGAACACTTGGTTTTAAATATGTAAATATTTATTTCCCAACTCCGTCTACTCTAAGGGCCCACAGACAATGACCCCCCAGGAGCATAAACACCAACAGATGGAGCAAACATCTTATGTGCTTCCTGATGGGAAGTAATAGGATGGCTTCGAAAGCCTTCATTAAAATAATAAGGAAAACTTGAGTATGGACTGTATACGAGATAATATTAGTGAATCAACGTTTACATTTCTCATATACAATAGTGCATTCTTAGGATATGCACACTTAAGTATTTAGAGGTAAAAATCAATGGCCTGATACGTACACACTTATTTTCAAAAAGTTTCGGGGGGGGGGTGCGGGGAAAGGTATGTAATACACACAAACGCACACTCATAGAGAAAGAGCAAATATGGCAACATGTTAACAGGTAAAGAGAAAGTGGTTGTTCACTGCTTCACCTATGAACTTTCCTACAGGTCTGAAATTTCTCACAATAAAAAGTGGCGGGGAAAAGCCCCCAGTCATTCTGGAGTCTTGGGTCTGCCGCTTCCTAGCCGTGAGACTAGCTTACCGGCTTAACCTCTGGGCCTCAGCTTACTCGCCTGCAAGGCAAAGGTAACAGTGGTGCTTACTCACAGGTTGCTGGGGAAAATTACATGAAATGATGAGAGGACAGTGCTTAGCCCAACAGCCTGGGATATGTCAAGTCCTCAGTAACGTTTGCTATCATCATCCTCATCCTCATCATTACATGATCTCTATGCAAACTCTTACAGATCAAATGTCACTTTGGGTCAGATGTCTGTGCCGGGACAAGCCCAGAAGACTTATGAAGGCTTCCACTCATTCGTATCATATCGTAAAAGGGAAGCAAAAGCCAATGACAAAGGTTCCTTAAGAAACTAATCTACACCACAAAGGGGTTTCCCAAGTCCCAAAGGAATCCTAAATGAATCCTCAAGAGCACATCTTTATTTTTAAAATAATAATAAAAGCAAATTCATAAAGTGTTTCAGTTCTAACTCCTGCAGTGAGCTCCAGTTGGGAGAATAAGTATTTAAGAGAAAGTCAATTTCTACAAAAATTCTCCTACACCTACTCAAAGAGACATGTAACCGGATGCTGGCCATGCTGTTCAAAAAAAAAAAAAAAAATGTTAAACAAACTGAAAACAACCCAACGCCCAACAATAAGGGGCTGGAAAAACTGTGATGCGTTCACACCATTCAAAGATTAGAGAGCCATCAAAATGAACAGTTACACCTGTGGGTACTGGCCTAGCACTTCAAAGTTCTTAAAAGGAAGTTGCAGAATAATGCATACATTATGAAGAAGCCACGGATGTGAATTCTAAACACACACACTGGCGTGGCACCGTTCACACACAGGACAAACGCAGTTCGAGTACAAAAGCACGGTCAGGAAGGGCACCAGCCAACCTCTGCGCGCGGTTTCCTCTGGGGAGGGGGGGGGATTGGGACTGGGCAGGGGAACACACGGGACCACAACTTCCTCAGTGACGTTTTATTTCTTAAAAAAAACACACACACACACAAATGAGCTGGAGAAACTCTCCAGGAGTATTTTCCCCACTCGGAGGGAGCCCGACTCAGGATGAGTGCACTCAGGCAGGGGAGGCTTAGGGGCTGTTTGTGGTCGGCTCCAGCTCACCCTCAGCGGTCGGTCTCTGGGGGGACAAGAAATGCCCACCTCCAACCAACCCCCTCCTGCTGAATTCGCCGGCCTCTCACTCCCAGGGGGGGCTGTGCCTCACACACACACTTGAGCCCCACACACACACACACTTGACCCAGGTCTGGCCTGTGGGCCAGGCGTCACCACAGAGCGGCAGGCAGGCCTCCCAACCCCGGGCGAGGGCAGCAAGGGGTCTGTGTGTGTGGTTTGTTCGTTGTGTGTCCTTTACTGAGTTTACTGCGATGACACTGGTTGACAAAACCGTACCGGTTTCGAGAGCGGTTTGCGCATTTCCTCCCTGGAAAACACTCCCGGGAGTCTTTCTCTTCCCACTTACCTAACGGAAAGCGTGAAGTCTCCAGGGTTACTTTTACTGGGCCTTGCCAAAAAACTGCCGTCAACTCCTCTTGTCAACAGTAGGTTTTCGGCCTCCACGCCAGTGATATTTGGATGAAACCATCTTGAGAGAGAGAGGGAGGGAGACAGAGAAATGAACAATAAAGGGTTGTCAGCACCACCTGCCACACTATCACAGCTGAAACTGCCTGAGTAGGGCGGCTGATAAAAATGCAAATCAAACCTTCCCTGGCCCTTCCCCCTCTTCTCCTCAGTCACTCCTCCCTCCTCGCCTTCCCCCTGGTGGGGGCCAGGGGTCCTGCTAGCACGGCAGGTAGGGCTGGGCGCTTGGGTATCAAGCCAGTCACGTGGCAGACCAGCCCAAAATGGTAGTCCACATGATCAGGAGACTGAACATATGGAGTGGGAGTAAACGAGCATGTAAGTAAATAAATAAACTACTTAATAAATAAGTAAACGCAGTGAAGATCATGGGAGCCAGGCTTCTCGCTGTTGGAGAGAGAGAGACAACGACGGAAACAGAGAGAGCCAGAATAAATCCTGTGCTGTTAGCCTGGAGTTGAAGGGATCAGTGCCAAGTCTAGAATTTCATATATATATATGGAGACAGATATGTAGATACAGAAATACAGAGGTATGTCTGTGTGTGTGTGTATGTATACACCCAACATACATGCGTACTGTACTAGCTCCTTCTTCCGGAAGAGCCTGGGAGCAATGACACCCCGGTAGCCATCAGCACGCCCAGCACGCGTATCTTGGTTCCTAAACACCGTTCTCCAATAAGAGGAACTGGGCTCCTCGGAGAAACGGGGTTCCAGGGCTGGGGCAGTGAAAGCGAGGTGAGCCTGCAACACCTTATCGTGCCCCAGCGAGAAAGGGCTCCGATGGGGGCGTGCCAAAATGATGACATGGGAGCAGGCTCGAAGGTCCTCCCGCCGGCAAGTCGGAGACAATCTGTACCTCAAAATAATTCATGGCGTTAACAGATTATAACTCACTGAATAAAATAGGAAACCTAGAGTCCACCCAGGCATTCATTTTTAAAAACTAATTAAGGTTCATCAGAAAATGTACCAGGGAATGAGCACATGATCCAGAGACTCCACTTCTGGGTCTATACCCCCAAGAGCTGAACGCAGGGGCTCAAATACAGACTTGCACACTCACGGTTACAGCGGCGTTACTGGTAACAGCTAAAAGGCAGGAGCCAGCCAAGTGTCCACTGACAGGTGAGCGAGGGAACAGAATGCGACTGTGCACAGCAGTGGGGTCTCACTCAGCCTCAAGAAGGAAGGAGATTCTGTCACACGCTGCGACATGCATGAGCCTGCAGGCATTATGCGAAGTGAAATACGCCAGTCACCAAAGGACAAGCACCCTGTGATTCCGCTTCACACGAGGTACCCGGAGCAGTCAACGCCCCGAGACAGAAGATGGGATAGCGGTTGCCAGAGGGTGGGGGTTGCCAGGGGGTGGGGGGAACTGGGGGTTAGCATTTAATGGAGACAGAGCTTCAGTTTGGGAAGATGAGGCAGTTAAGGAGACAGGTGGTGGTGATGGTCGCGCAACAGCGTGGATGTACTGCAGACTATGAACTGCAATCCCCACAAAATGCTTACTGATTACATGTTAATTAAGAAGTGAACGAGCCCCGGTTGGCAGGTGTGGCACAGTGGGTTGAGTATCGGCCTGCAATCCAAAGGGTTGCCAGTTCAATTCCCAGTCAGGGCACACGCCTGGGTTGCAGGCCAGGTGCCCAGTTGGGGGTGTACAAGGGGCAACCGATCAATGTTTCCCTTCCACTCTTACGAGTAAAATGCACTAATAAACTCCAGAGCCGAGATTTTGATATATGCTATCTTCATCAACTGGTAAAATTTGCCATCACCAGTCACGACAGCATGCGCCTCCTGACACCACGCGCTGAGAACACAGTGTCATTTCGGTGACATTCCTGCCAAAAACGCATTACCTAACCTAACTATGAGGAACACCGCACAAACCCTGAGTGAGTGACATTCTGCTAACCGGCACTGCTCTTTGAAAATGTGAAAACTGTGGAAGAAGGCGGGGGTGTCAAACAACCACCCAGATTACAGGCCAGTAACGACACACAAATATTGAAACACAAGGTGCGGTTCCTTCCGGACCACATCACGGAGCAGAGGGAAGGGAGACAAACAGAGAGGAAGGGTTTGTTGTTGTTTGTTGTGTCTCTTGCTCTAAAGGACACTACAGAAACAGTTTGGAAGGGGGATAGGAATTCGGTGAGAGCACTGTGATCATACAGATTTCCCTGGTTTTGATGAGTGTCCTGGGACTATGCGTGCGAGTGTCCTTGTTGTTAGGACAGACGCACGGAAGAATGTTGCAGCGATGACGCATTAAGGCTGCAACTGACTCTCAAATAGTTCGGAAGGCACCCACGTCAAAAAAAAAATTCCTCTCTGGTTCCCAGCAGGGATTCCTTCCGGGGCTCCAAAAGTCATCAAGATTTGCGGTAACAGGAATAGTTTCCGCAGTCCAGTTATCCTGGGCCTTTACCGGCTGATTCAATGCCTCCAGGAACATAAGTCAACATTACAGGTAGAGTCCTAGTACTGACAATCCAATGAACTCTGAAGAGACTGCTCAGTAAATATCAGCCCGACTACAGTGTCTTACGACAGCGAAGGCGAGAGTGCAGGGGTGAACGGCTGCCCTAAATCGTGCGTTAAGGACATGAGGGTCCCACAGACTTAGGTGCATGTCTGAACTCGACCACTTACTGGCTCTGTGACCTGGGCGAGTTCTTCTCACCTGACTCCTCGTCTGCCAAGTGGAAATGACCGTTTTTAGGTTCACTGTAAGAATGCAGTGAGAATCCATACGCTAGAACATTATTTAGCCATTTTAAAAGGAATGAAGTAATGATAAATGCTACGATTTGGATGAACCTCGAAATCATGCTACGTAAAAGAAGCCAGAGACCAGAGGTCACATGTTACGTGATTCCACTGACGTGAAATGTCCAGAAAGAGCAAGTCCACAGAGACAGGAAGTAGATTAGTGCTTGCTTGGCAGGAGGAGTCTGGGGCACGGGGTATTAAGTCCAGAGTCTCTTTTATGGAGAAAAAAAACACACCGTACAATTGTAGTGATCGCCACAGTATGTGAATATACTAAAAACCACCAACCTGCATGTTAAATGAATGAGCTGTATAGTATGTGAATTATATCTCATGAAAGTGGTTTTTAAAAAAAGAATAAAGTGGGCCCTGGCTGGGTGGCTCCACTGATTGGAGCATCATCCCGTGCACCAAAACGCTGCAGGTTCGATTCCCGGTCAGGGCACATACCTAGGTGGTAGGTTCAATCCCCACTTGGGGTGCATATAGGAGGCACTGATTGATGTTTCTCTGTCTCTTTCAAATCAATGAATATGACCTCAGTGAAGATTTTTTTATATATACATACACACACACACACACACACTACCTTGTGGTGATACAATACAAAGAACACAACACATAATTATAAAATATGACACCAAACCTATCAGCCATGACAATAATTGTGAGTTTGTTTTCTATGAAAAAAAAATCGACCATCCATTATGAAGATCAACGCTATGATTATTTACGTACCAAGTAACATAGCAATCAGCTTCACGAAGCAAAAACTATACCCTGTTCATAATTCTAACAAGATTCTTATTTTAAAATTAGAATGGTCATACTGTAGTATTTAAAAAAAAAACAAAAAACCTTACACCTACAATTACTGGGTTAACGAAGTGAATAAACGGAAAATTACTTTCATCCCTGTTCCACGGAAGGGAACGCGCGGGGGCGCTCTCCCAGCACGCACTGCCAGTCAGCGGTCATTGAACGGACCGCTGCGGGCTCGGCGCCCCTTTAGCTGCCCCCACTGGCCATCCGCCCGGTCTGCTCCCTTGCTGCCGCCACTGTCGTCTCTTCCTTCTTTTCAAACAACGGTTCTCAAAGGATTCTCCGGTTTTTCCTCGCCCTCCCCACCGTGATGGCGGCCTCAAGCGCAGTGTTCACGGCTTCCACTGAGATCGTTTTATTCTATGTTATCCTGATTTTCTTTCTTTCCGTTTGTTATATGTTTATTGATTTTAGAGAGAGAGAGGAAAGAAACAGAAACATCGATGTGAGAGAGAAACATCGATTGGCTGCCTCCCGTACACACCCTGACCCGATACTGAACCCCGCAACCTACGCTTGTGCCCTGACCGGGAATCGAACTGGCGATTTTTGGTTTGCAGGACGACACCCAACCCACTGAGCCACAGTGATCAGGGCTGAAGAGCTTTCTATATCAATACCATCTTTTTAATAGTTACATAATATTTATTCCATTGTATGAATACATCATCTGTAATTTAATCCTCATTCTAAGATACTGATATTATTTCCAGGCTTTTGTTATTTATAAATAGTACAGCAGAACATGCCCCTTACAATCATCTTTACACACTTTACAAGTATGTTTATAAATTAAATTTTTAGAAATAAATTGCTTTGTCAAGACTTTTTTTACTGACAAATTTTCCAAACTGCACTTAAAAGAAGACACTAGTTTCAACTTCCACAAACTGGGTGTGAAAGTCCCTGCTCTCTCTCACTTTTGCCAGTACTACACATATTACCAAACCTTTTCATCTCTGTCTGCTCTGCTTCACGGAAAATGGTCCCATTCTAGTTTGCATTTCTATGTGAAACTAAGCACTTTTTCGTGTTTCCAGCCCACTTTATTTCCCCCCTTTTCTGTGAGTGGCCCATTTGGCATTGCTTGTTTTCTACTGGATTTTTTTTTTTTCGTACAGATTTACAGGAGCTTTTGATATAACCAGAAAAGGATGTTTCATTATGAGCGTGGCAAGCACCTGTCTCAGGTTCACCCCTTGTGCGCTCGCTCCGCACCGGGACTCGCCTGGGCACGCCGGCTCCTAGCAGCCTTCTCCCTGCCGGCTCCCGCTTGCTTCCCGGCTCTGCTCAGAGAGGCCGAGCCCTCGGCACCGCTCTGAGACGGAGCCAGTCAACACTCGCACAGCGCCTAGCACAGAACCAGCCCGTCCGATTTCACCTTAGCCACCGGAGATTTCAGGTTTTGTCAGAAAAAATATGTAATAAAAGTCACAGATGTTAACAGGACCTGCAGGGCGTGGCCCCTGCCTGACTCACCTGTTCCGGTGGCCTCGCCGTTTTCCCCGAATGTGCCCCACGTGGCCTCTGCACTTCCTTTTCTCCGCATTCAGACCACAGCCCCCCCCCCCCGTCCCACCTTCTCAGGGGGCCACGGCTGCCCCTGGGCGATACCAACGTGGGTTCCAGCCACACATTTCTACAACTGCCAGGCCACAGGCTGGCCGGGCAGCTCCCGGAGGGCAGAGAAGCCGTCTATTTCTCCCCGGCATGTACCTCCGCCCCTAACCCAGGAGTGAACACATTACTGCTTCATACGTATCTGTGGCTCCAAGGGAAGGGACAGGGCAGCCGGGGGGTGAGCCCCATCTCCGCCCTCGCCCTCACCCACCCCCACCCAGCTGCCCACCTGACCTGGGGGGTGTCGCGGGATGACGCTGCGGGGTCGGGAAGAGGCACAGGTGTCAGTGGGCACAGGCTCTGTTCTCAGTTAAAATATCCAACTCTGGCGTTTCCATGTGCGCGGGGAGGCTTTGGAACAAGTGTCTGGCTTTTGCGCGGGTCCCTCAGACATTCCCTTCGGGAATTTTCATTAAAACTACTGTAGGTAGTAGCATACAGACCCGGGGAGACATCCTCCTGGGCACCAGCCATCGGGTAAGACCGGACTGAGTACTGGAAATAGTTAACTGCCCAAGGTGAGGCCCGGTCACCACTCACACCCGGCAGGCAGGCTGGCCACAGGAGATAAGGCAGGGGGTGGTCTCCTTACCCCGTTATTAAATAAACTATGTTATTTGACTTACAACCTATCATTATACCTATCATGTTATTAACAGTGAACAGAGGTGGGTAGTGTTTACAGGGGAAACTTAGTCACCAGCACTTAACACAAAGGCTGGACAAAGTAAGGGCTTAATAACATTAGTTACCGCCGTTGTTACGGCTGTTAGTTTTGGTGGAAGATACGCAGGACAAGAGTCTCCGCCTGCATAATTATGTCATTTTCACACAGGCCATTTTGACACAGGTAGCACTTACGTTGTGCTGCCTTTTCATAAATGTCACTTCGTGGTTTCAGGGACTGTCCCTACATTATCTCAAAGAGCACATGGAATGAGAAGTCAAGAGTTCTATTCCATAACCCATCTACTTGAACTTGGATACGCTGTAAACTCTTCTTCCTTAGATTTTTTTTCCCAAAAAGCATTTGTAATGATCAAAAACCCTTTCTCAATTGTAGGTTTAATATTTGTGTCCAATCACTGACAATTTTGTGATTCGCAGGGTGCGTGTCACTTAAGAAGGAGCAGTTAGCGTTCATCCAACCCCTGAGAGTGCAGCGAGGGTAAAGAACAATGGTGCTAACAGAACTTGCATTATAGCAGAGGGCTGGCCTCGAGAATTGTAAACGCTTGTCAGATAGGGCACTAAGGCCGCTCATCTCTGAGCCCCACCCCCATCTCCCACCTGATGGGAATGCAAACAATAGTGGTTAGTCTACCAAAAAAAGCTATGTAAACACACCTATGTTACCTGAAAGGAGAGGGAAAGGCAAATTAGCATGACTCCACTTGAGCTCATCAACAAGGTGATTAACACAGTGTGTCCAGACAGGATGAGAAGAAACACGAATTTCTAGTCCTCCCCACCTATACAGTGGACACTGATGAATGGCTGTTGAATGAATGAATTTGTGGAGCGTGAAGAAAAACCAGGTAGGCTAAAAGACCAAAAAGGTAGGGCAGGGAGGAAAAGTCACATGGAGAGGGGGGAGGGGAGAAGAACATCCTCCCCTTACAGGTCCCTAACCTCTGCAAACCTGCCTGCCCCTGACAACTCCTTCTAACCGGCCACACTCTGGGCGTCGTCTGCTTAGTAAGGCTCTCAGGTCATAGCAAGGCCCAGGTGGGTCCCTCCCAGCTCACAGAAAGAGTTGAACACACACATACCAGCACCACCACCACCACCACCACCACTACTTGTGAAAAAGAGCCTCAAAACAATGCCTAAAGCACACGAGCCTTGTGCTGAGTGGGCTTGAAGAACTGAGAGACAGAATTCGTGCAGGCAAGAGTTTATGAACCCAAACTATTTGCCAGGAAATCACACCAGAAATTAAACTCCCTCACTAGTGAATGCAGGTTCTGCAAAGGCTTATTAGCTCTCTGAAGCTAGGAACGTATTCATTCAAGCGAGTCTTTAAAAACAATGCTGATGAACCAGAAAGAAAATAAGTGATGCTGAATGTTTTGTTTTATCTGTGCACCCGCTTCTCCTAGTGATGTCAAGCAGTCAAGCAGACGACAATTTCAGGATCTTATTCTCAAAGCTGCTACGCCTAGAAGGGCATTGAAAGTACAGATCCAAAGTCTAATTTCAGTTTCTTGCCTAAATATAAAGTGATATTGGGTACATCTTTCTTACTCGCAGCTCTAGAAAAACCATTACCTTTGGCCTTGGGGAGAAAGTTTAGGCTCTGGTACTTTCTGCAGATTATAGGAATTTTCCTCTTTTCTAATTAAAATGTAATATTCCATAGGAAAAGGGTAAGTCATAAAGAAGGGACAGTGGTCACTAGGGACACGCGTTCTAAGCAACAGAGGCTGGGAAAAAGTTGTTAGGGCAGCTGTTTAGTGGCAGGGGACAGCCATGGCTTCATAAAGCATTGCCTTCTCAGGGAGAGTCACCGGTCAGCATCCCTGCCCTGATGACAAGGCAATAACAGGAGGCTGCCTCCAAAACTCTCTCCGCAAACGGCTTCTACCCTGGTTCGAGGCCCCCTCTTGCTTGTCTGCTCTCTCCGGGTCCACTCCTGCCTCCTACCATCCTTCTTTCCCATCAGCCAGAGGGATGTCTTTAAATAAATCTGCTCACGCTACTCCCCAGGTCACATCCTTCTATGACTTCGCATTGCTCTTCAAACACAAACCCGACTCCACTCTGTGGTCCTCAGGATAATGAGGACCTTCACCTTCCACGTGTGGTCCAGTCCCCAACCACGTCCCCAGTCTCACGGCTCCTGTGTGTGCTCCCTCTGTTCTTCGAGCACTCCAGGAAGTTCCCCCACCTCAGCACTTTCACGCATGCTGTTTCCCAAAACCTGGAACACCCAACGCCTAGCACAGTAACCCCACAATTAATAGTGCCTGAATGAATGGAGCCACACTTCGTTCGAGTGGGTCCGTGGGATGATCAAGACTTGTATCTAAAGTCCATTACCTCTAAAATAAACACGCTGCGCCCTGGCTGGTGTGGCTCCGTGGACTGAGCACGGGCCTGGGAACCAACAGGTCATCGGTCTGATTGCCACATCAGGGCGCATGCCTGGGTTGCAGCCAGGTCCACAAGTCGGGGTGTGAGAGAGGCCATGTTCTCAGCTGGGGCATGCAAGAGGCAACCCATCTGCGTTTCTCCCTCTTTCCCTCCCTTCCCCTGTCTAAAAATAAATAAAATCTTAAACATGCCACGTGTGTGTATATGTGCGTGTTCAGACACATAAATACAGTGTGTATGTATCAGATACAAGTATACGTGTATTCTAAATAGTATATTCTATGTTGGTAAAGTTCAATTTCAGTCTGGTGCTACCTTTATCAAACACATTTGAGGCAAGCATACAAAGTCTGCCTCCCGCTCTAAATTCAGTGGATTTTGAAAACCCGAATTGTATCTTTCACGTTTCAATGTTGCCAGAGACCAGAGACGACAGCACGTGAAAGTCTGCTAAATGCACACAACCCTCCGCAACTCAGTAATGAACTGGGTAGCATCTTAGGGCGCTTGAATCCATTCCAGGGGTCTCAAACCCTTGGTTGCAGCCTACAACCCGCACAGAACACCCCAAACATCAGTGCTGGTTGTGTGCTCCATGCCACTGAGTCGGCCGGACTCCTGGCGGCCTTATGGATGAGTGACGTCCACCAGGTCCTGTCTCCAACAGCCCTGCCTCCTGTCGCTTACCTCCCGTAGACCATGCCTGTGGCTTCTGTGATGCTGACCACCTATCTCATATTGGATCCTCCTCTTTTCCTGCTGCCCTCTGTGTTTCCCAGCATCCTTGGCTTTTCCAAAGAACCTTGCCTCCTCATTATGTGCCCGAAGTCAGACCGCTTCAGCTTTGTCATTGCTGCCTCCAGTGCTGTTTCAGTCTTCACTGGCTCCAGGACCCCCACTCGTTGGTCTTTCTGGCTGCCCAGCGTCCCCAGAGCTCTCCTCCGACACCATCTTTCAAATGAGTCGGTTTCCTTCCTGTCGGCCTTTCTTTTCCCTTTTCCCTTTTCCCTTTCCTTTCCTTTCCTTAGAAAGGCCAGCATTGCCCTGGTGGTTAGAATGCCATCCCGATATGCCAAGGTTGCAGGTTCAATCCCCAGTCAGGGCATATATGAGAATCAACCAATGAATGCATAAATAAGCAGAACAATTCAACGTCTCTCTCCCCCCGCCCTTCTTTTTTGCTCTCTCTAAACTTAATCCATCCATCCATCAATCAATCAATCAATATAAAAGGTCAGCACTGAATGGCGAGGGCTGTCTGTGCGTCCCAAAGGGAAAGAGGAGTAAACACAGTGTCCTCCATTGTTCTGGAAAGTCAGTACAAACAGGAGTTGGCTCTGCTTTCCCAGGATCTTGCCCAGCTCACTGACAGTCTCCACACTGACCACGTGCAGGAAGGGTAAGTAACCTTACCATGGCCCCTGCCCCGAGCAGCTCTGGCCAAACACCTGAGCTTACATCGGGACGTGACGTTAATACAGACTTCCCAGCTTCCACTGGGAAGACATAGAACTGTCATATTTTTCAGCCAGGCCAGTTTATTTACTCCCACGGGAGATGGACAAACGTGGCCGCCGGGGAGAGCCTGGGACAAAGTGTACTTGACCTGCGGCGGATAAACCAAAAGCCAAGAGTCTGAGGGCAAGCTGAATTCCGTGCCCCCCCTCAGCTCAAGCCGTCCTGCGTCATCTTCCAGAGGGACCAAGGCAGATGCAGAGGGCGTGCCCCGTGCTGCACTCAGCCGGTCAGGTCAGCTGGACGAGGCAGAGCGGGGCTGGAAAGCAATCTCAAAATCTCAAGTCAGTACCGCCATCACTAGAGCTTCTGGGGAAGCGTCCTTTGATTTCTCACTGCCTTCCTCTCCGTGCCTGTGATGTTGGGGGTTATCAGCGCACTGGGTAAACTGGCATTTTAATTACCGACTGCATACGAAATCTAAACCCCAAACACCGGGGTCAGAGATAATTATTTTAGTAATTAAGCAAAACAAAATCCAGAACAATACCTGTCGTTCAGGAGCCAGCTCATCTGATCATCTCTTCAGCGAGAGATTTTGCTGAAACCCCTTAACCAAAGCAAACCCCATTCTCCCCATTTCTGGTATATCTCCACCCTCCCAGCAGTTACTATTTACTTCCTGGAACTGTATTATTTATTTATGTGTTTGTCTACTCTCTCTCTCTCTCTCAGGTGTAAGGAAAGCGATCTTTGCCCATCTTCTTTAGCTTGCCTGGTTGAGTAACTACTTGAATGAATTAATACTAAGGTTAAAAACAGGAATGAAGTTGGAAGGCTGACTATCTGATATCAAGACTTGTTATAAAGCTGCAATAATTAAGCCCTGGCCGGTGTGGCTCAGTGGACTGAATGCCGGCCTGCGAACCACAGGGTCACAGGTTAGATTCCCAGTCAGGGCACATGCCTGCATTGTGGGCCAGGTCCCCAGTGGGAGGCACACGAGAGGCAACCACACATTGATGTTTCTCTCCCTCTCTTTCTCTCTCCCCTCCCCTCTCTAAAAATAAATAAATAATATTTTTTAAAAATTAACTCAAAGTGGATCGGAAACCTAAAACTATAACACTTGTAGAAAACATTTGAGACCTTGGGTTAAGCAAAGATTTCTTAGAAATGCCAGCAAAAGCATTATCCATCAAAAAAAAAAAAACAAAAACCATGATACAAAGGATTTCATCCAAATTAAAAGCCTCTGTTCTTCAAAAGACACTTTAAAAAAATTAAAAGCCACAGACTAAGAGAAAATATTTGTAATTCTGATAGATAAAGGACTTGTATCCAGAATAAAGAAGTCTCAAATCTCAATACTAAGAAAACAAACTTAATAAAAGAGAGGGAAAATATTTCACCAATTAAACATGTCACCAAAGAAGATATATGGACAGTAAATAAGCACATGAAAAGATGATCCACATGATTAACCACCAAGGAAAATACAAATTAAAACTAAAAGTTGGTTGGGCATCGTTCCACAAAGCAAAAGGTCACCAGTTTGATTCCCGGTCAGGGCGCATGCCTGAGCTGCAGACTGGGTCCGGGGTCAGGGCGCTTGCAAGAGGCAGCCAAGTAATGTTTCTCTCTTGCATCAATGCGTCTCTCCCTCTCTTTTTCCCTCCCTTTGGCTCTCTCTAAAAATAAATGAGTAAAATATTAAAAAAAAACTACAATGAAATACCATAACACATCCACTAAAATAGCTAAAATGTAGAAACTGATCATACCAACAAGGGCTGACGAGTATGTGGAAGAACTGTAACTCATCTCATACTGCTGGTGGGAATGTACATGGTATGACCACTTGGAAAAAACAATTTGGCCATTTCTGGAAAAGTTAATTGGACAGCTACTACATGCTCCAGCCACACCACTGATGGGTGTTGACTGAAGAGAAAAGAAAGCACTTGTCCATACAAACTCCTGTGCGTGAACAATCCGAGTAGCTTTATGTGTGACAGCCAAATGCAGGAAACCACCCAAATGTCCACCAACAGGTACACAGGTAAACAATGGGTAGGACATCCCTACAGTGGAATATTATTAAGTAATAGAACTAAGTAATAAAATATTTGATACATACCACAACATGGATAAATCGCAACATAATTTTGTTGGGCCCATGAGAGGCAACCACACTTTGATGTTTCTCTCCCCCTCTTTCTCTCTCCCTTCCCCTCTCTGAAAATAAATAAATAAAATCTTAAAAATAGAAGAAGCCCGATATAAAACTCCATTAATTTGACACTCCAGGAAATTCGAACTAAGGTCCAGGGACATGAAGCAGAACAGTGGCTGCCTGACAAGGGAGGGAGTGTAAGGGGCACGAGGAACCTTCTCAGGCAGCGATGGGCACGTTGATTATCTTGACTGTGGTGACGGTTTCACGAGTATATACATATGTCAAAACTTAAACCAAATTATATACTTCCACAGATGAAATTTATTGCATCTGTCGTTTACACTTCAATAAAGCGGGTTACAAATAATAAAGCAGACCTATAATCTGAAAAACAATAGTTCCCAATTGCATGTGTTATGTTCATAACCCGCCTTTTTAGGCGGCAGACATGTCTTTTTTATAACAGGTGAGTCAGGGAGGACTGGAAAAGAGAAGGAGTCACTCCATTTCACGCCATCATCTTTATCACTTGCTGCTTTGGCTGAACCCAGGCTCTCCTGCTTCTGGACTAACAAGCTGGACAATGTCGTGTCTATTACTACCCTGCCCCTAACCCCACCCCCAGTCCCTAGTCTTCTGTCTCCCAAAGAAGCAGATCCTTACTTGTCTGGAAGAGCAGACATAAGGAACAAAAGGTTCAGTGACTATTTGACAGATTAAAGAACAGACAACTATTTTACTTAAAAGCTCCCTAAAGAATTACAGTATCTGAGGCTATACCCTGTTCTGTTGTAATGCGGTTAGACACCACCCAGACCTGTAAGTCAACAGACCTGACCAAGCCACTTTCTAAGCTTCCAGTTTTAGTTCCAGGTCCACTGACGAATAATGTGCAGGTGTATTCTGAGCAGACATTTCTAATATTTGGAAAAGTCTCACATTCAAATAACCCCAATAGCTTGAAACAGTTTTTCAAAGGTGGAAGACATTGACCATACCAGAACAATCAAGACTGAACAATGAGTCGTACATGTGAACAGTATACAGAGTGGCGATAGAAACAGCAGGATCACCATCTGAAAACAATAGGTCACACTAATGTTTAACAACACAATTAAGGCTTAAAAATGATTAGCAATATCCCTGGCTGGTGTGGCTCACCACACTGAATGCCGGCCTGCGAACAGAAAGATCACCACTTGTTTGATTCCTAGTCAGGGCACATGCCTGGGTTGCAGGCGAGGTCCCCGGTTGGGGGCGCGCGAGAGCAACCAATGGATGTATCTCTCACACATCGATGTTTCTCTCCCTCTCCTTCTCCTCTTCCCCTCTCTAAAAAGTAAAATAAATAAATAAATACAATCTAAAAAAAAATGTTTTTGAGTGATTAGCAATAGTTATAAAAACAGTAAGAGCAACATGGTGATTAACAACGGGGTTTCTGGCTCCACCACTAACTTCCGAAACTCAGCATGCTCGTCTTTAAAAACGGGATAATAGCACCTAGTTCGTGGGGATATACTGAAGATTAAATGTGTTTGGCTGACAGCAACAGCTTAATATTACATATTAGTAGTACCCTGAACTTTCGAAGGATCTCATTAATTCATTAATCCTGCTTCTGACTCTCAGGTTCAGATCCTATCATTTATTAGCATGTTACTTCTAAGCCTCAGTTTCCACACCCGTAAAACAAGGGGTGATTAATGTTACTCGACTTTTAAGGTTGTGGTGAAGGACTACGTAACTACAGATTCAGCTCCCTTCCCTCTCCTGTCTCAAAAGCGAAGATCTCAGAGGAAGGAAATACTTCTAATAGCTGCAGATACAGTCAGTTTTTCCATTTCTGGCACGTGAGGGGAGGAAGGGGGTGAAGCAAAGACGCAAAGAAAGGGGTCAGGGATCCTGAGTGAAGCCCCCAAACGCGCGCGAGAGGCAGGGACCTCGAGCAGCTCTACCATTGGGGGCCAGCCCGCGCAACTCCCTGTTCTCCCTTCTAGCGTCCTGGGCCCAGGAGCCTCCCCGAGGGACGGGGTTATTTCGGAATCACCATGAGGCAATTCTCATGAGGCAATGGGTCAGGAATGCGGCGCCGAGTCGGGCCCCTGGCGTCCACGGTTCCCGCAGGGGCTCTACCTGCCCCCAGCCAGACTGGCATCCCCAGAGCTGCGGGAGCCGGAACTCGGGGAGGCAGGAAATGAATGGGGACCCGAGGGGTGGGGGCGCGGTGGGGCCCGAGCCCCGGCCCCAGGAGAGCGAGGAGGTGGGGAGGAAGCCTGCCCGCCCGACACCCCGACGGGCGACCGAAGCCCAGCCGGGGCGCCCCCTCCCGGGGAGGGCTGACCGAACGCAGCGGGGCCCTGGCAGAGGCCCGCACCGGGCCCCTTTGGGCTCCTCACCTCCGCGATGTCATGTTCCTCCCGCCCTCCGGCTCCGCAACGGACCCGTTCCTTGCTCAGGCTCCGCTGGGCCCGGTCACCATCGGGATGGCCCGAGGGAGGCCCGCTATGACCGGACTGGGCAGGAAAAGAGCCAGCCGGCTATGCGCAGACCCCCCTCCAGGCCTGGGGATCTAGGAGACTGTGCAGCCGCCCCCTAAGCCCAGTTCGCTCCTCCTTCTTCCCCCGCCCTTCGCCCCCGGCGCTACCATGACGTCACCCCGAGCGACGCCCACCGCCACTTCCTGCTTCCAGTGCCCGGGTACCAAGTGTCTACTGGTATTGGCAGTAAGTTGGCTCCGTGGAGCCATGCCCCACAGTTCCCAAGGCTCTCTTATGTCCTCCTTTACACCTTGGCTGTAGGGTGAGCACGGCGCGCTTAGTGTTGTCCACACTCCGGTGAACGGATCGCTCCTTCTCCGTCCCGGCAGTGACTGCCAAACCCAACTTCATTCATTTCATTTTACAAATCGCCGCTCCAAGTAAGGAGCTGTATAACCTTGGGCAAGTTGCTTAATTTCTCGGAGCCTCAGTTTCTCTCATTCCTTCAGTTCCGTCTTTTTGTGTTCTTCATAAAATTATCGCCAGGGCTAAATATGTAAAAATGTTTAGAAGTAGGCCTGACCTATTTAGTATGTGCTTTGTAATTGTTAGATGTATTATTATAATTAAATACCTGTTGAGTGTTTTCTATTTGCTAGGCACTGTTTCAGACTATGGGGATACAATAGGGAAATAAAAAGAGAAAGTCCCTGTGTTCCCCTGAAAGGAGCTACGTAATCAAGAAAAATAAAAACACTCTCATCCTCCTTTCAACCTTTCTCTGTGGATGACATTTGAGTAAATAAATATCAGATGCAGGAACAATCAAAAGGAGTAAGTCAGGTGACTAGCACTTCAAGCACAGGAAAGAGGCAAATGCAAAGGCCCTAAGGCATGAGCTTGCCTCTCATATTTTTTAAATATTTGTTTATAGATTTTAGAGGGAGAGAGGGAAATGGAGAGACACAGAAAACCCACAAATTTGGCATATCAGGACAATGCTCTAAACAAATGAATTACCCCTCCAGGGCTGCCTTTTGTATTTTAAGAGCAATAAAGTAGTCTCTGACTTGGGGGAAAGGGTGATAGTAAAGGGGGATAGTAGGAGATGAGGTGAGAAAAGAGATGGTAGAGGTCCCGTAGCCTATTATTACCAAAAAGACAAGTAATAACAAGTGTTGGAGAGGTTGGAGAGGGAAAAAAAACCCTCATTCACTGCTGGTGGAAATGTAAACTTGTACAGTCACTACAGAAAACAGTATAAAGGTTCCTCAAAATATCAAGATTAGGGCCCCAACTGGTGTGGCACAGTGGATTGAGCACTGGCTATTGAACCAAAGGGTCATTGGTTCGATTCCCAGTCTAGGGCACATGCCTGTGTTGCAGGCCCAGTCCCCAGTAGTGAGTGCAAGAGAGGCAACCATGCATTGATGTTTATCTTCGTCTCTTTCTCCCTCTCTTTCCCTCTCTGAAAATAAATAAATAAGTAAATTTTAAAATTAAAAATAGGGTTACCGTATGACCCAGCAACCCCTCTTCCAGATATCTACCCCCCAAAATTCAAAAACATTTATTTGCAAAGATATATTACTGCTATGTTCCTTTCACCATTATCCACAGTGGCCAAGACATAGCAACAGCTAAGGTGTCCTTCACTCGATGATTGTATAACCATGTGGTGCGTATATACAATGGAGTGCTAGTCAGCCGTAAGATGAAGAATTCTGGCCAAGACGGGCATAGGTAGATGTGCTTTTCTTTCTTGCACAACCAAAAGAAGGACAACGACAAATTTAAAAACAAAAAACAACCAGAACTGCAAGAAAATCAAGTTGTATGGAAGCCTCACAGCCAAGGAGTTAAAGTAGAAACATTCATCTAGACTGGTAGCAGGGGTGGAGGCCGGCAGCCAGGATGGAGAGGACACACAGCAAGGCAGTGGCTGGTGGACCAGGCAGTCCCACATTTCTGTGTGGATAAACCAGGAGGAACAACTGGGGAGTGAGACAGCACAGCCCAGGGTTCCAGCACAGGAAAATAAAGCTTCAGAATCTCTAACTGTAAAAATCTGTGGGTTGTGGCAGCAGGACAAACACCCAGTCTCACAGGAGGTTCCCTGAGAGAGGCCCATGGGGTCCTAGAATATACACAAGCCCACCCACCCAGGGAATCAGCACCAGAAGGGCCCAATTCACTTGTGGGTAGCTGGGGAAGTAACTGAAAGTGGGGCAAGAGCCCAGCAAGCAGCATTGTTTCCTCTCTGACCCCTGTCCCACATACAGCACCACAATGCATTGATGTGGGCTGCCCAACCCTGGTGAATACCTAAGGTTCCTTGACTAACAACATAACAGGCATGCCAAAGCAAAAAAATGTGGCCCGAATGAAAAAAGAGATCAAAGCTCCTAAACTAGAACTGAGCGATGAAGAAAGAGATAGCCAAACTACCAGATGCAGAGTTCAAAACACTGGTAATCAACATCCTCAGAGAAATAGTTGAGTATGGTCACAGGGGAAAAGTGAAGGCTATGCAAAGTGAAATAAAGAAAAATATACAGGGAGCCAATAGTGAAGGGAAGGAAACCAGGACTCAAATCAATGATTTGGAGCAAAAGAAAGAACAGAATGAAGAAACAAGAATTAAAAAAAAAAAAAGAGCAGAGTTTTGGGAACCTCCAGGACCACTTTAAGTGTTCCAACATCTGAATCATAGGTGTACCAGAAGGAAAGGAAGAGCAAGAAATGGAAAACTTATTTGAACAAATAATGAAAGAGAACTTCCCCAATCTGGCAAAGGAATAGACTTCCAGGAAGTCCAGGAAGCTCAGAGAGTCCCAAATAAGTTGGACCCAAGAAGGAACACACCAAGGCACAACATAATTACATTACCCAAGATTAAAGATAGGGAAAGAATCTTAAAAGCAGCAAGAGAAAAGGGGACAGTAACCTACAAAGGAGTTCCCATAAGACTATCAGCTAATTTCTCAAAAGAGACCTAGCAGGGAAGAAGGGGCTGGAAAGAAGTATTTAAAGTCATGAAAGGCAAGGACCTACATCCAAGATTACTTTATCCAGCAAAGCTTTCATTTAGAATAGAAGGGTAGATAAAGTGCTTCCCAGATAAGGTCAAGCTAAAGCAGTTCATCATCACCAAGCCCTTATTATATAAATGTTAAGGGGACTAATAGAAAGAAGATAACAAAAAATATGAACAGTAAAATGACAACAAACTCACAACTATCAAAAACTGAACCTAAAAAGTGAAAACAAAGTAAGCAAACAACTAGAACAGGAACAGAATCACAGAATTGAGATCACATGGAGGGTTATCAGCTGGGAGGGGGGAGGGGGAGAATGGGGGAAAAGGTACAGGGAATAAGAAGCATAATTGGTAAGCATAAACTAGACAGGGGGAGGTTAAGAATAATATAGGAAATGGAGAAGCCAAAGAACTTACATGTACGACCCATGGACATAAATTAAGGGGGGAAGGAAATGCTGCAGGGAAAGGGGTGCATGGCAGAGGGGGTAAAGGGGAGAAAAAAATGAGACAATTGTAATAGCATAATAAAATATACTTCAAAAAAGGAAAGATTAAATACTGCCATTTGCAATGTGAATGAATCTTGAAAATATCACGCCAAGTGAAAGAAGTCAAAAGTGAAGAACCATATGCTTTCACTCCTGTGAAGAACACAAAACTGAGAGCAACAAACAAGCAAGAAAAACAAACAAAAACCCATACACCAGACAGTAGTATGGTGTTTACCAGAGGGAAGGGAGGCATATGGCAATAGAAGATGATTCGACTTTAAGTGACGGGCCCACAATGTACCATAGAAATGTTTACTTGAAACCTATGTGACCTTATTAACCAACATCACTCCAATAAATTGAACTTTAAAAAATAAACAGTGAAGCCCTGGCTGGCGTAGCTCAGTGGATTTAGTGAAGGCTGCGAACCAAAGCATCGCAGGTTCGATTCCCAGTCAGGGCACACACCTGGGTTGCAGGCCACAGCCCCCAGCAACCACACATTGATGTTTCTCTCTCTCTCTCTTTCTCCCTCCCTTCCCTCTCTAAAAATAAATAAATAAAATTTTTTTAAAATATTTTAAAAAATAAAAATAAACAGTGAAAATGGAGAGCCATTGAGAGATTTTAGCAGAAGAGGAAAATAATCTATGTTTTTTAAGTATTACTCTGGGTACTCTGTGAGGGATCAGACCAGGGGGGGCAAGGCCAGTAACAGAGAGACCAGTTCAGAATTCTAGAATACTGTAGTATTCCAGGCTGCAGGTGACGGTGTCTCAGAGCAGAGCGAGAAGGTAGAGCTGTCGCCTGTGCCCATGACATATTAAAGTCCACGGACCTGGTAAGTGAATCTAACCCACATCAGGTAGCGCCAAAATCCTCCCTTTTCCCCCTCAGTGCTCCCCATCTCACTCCTATTCAAAGAACTCACACAGTGTGCTAATTTCTTCAGCATTCACATGCTCTTCACAAAAATCGTCTTTAATATGTGCACATTTAACTTAGGTAACAGGCACTCAACAGAAAGTTGCCCAACCTGTTTCTTTCCTCTCTCCCCCAGGCCTGGCCACCTAGGTGACTCAAATATCCTAGCTGATCTTAGGCCTGCAGCCTTGCCCTTTCCCATCCATTCTGCACGGAACAGCCAGAGCAGTCTAAAACACGGAGCTAGTCACTCCCTATATTGAACACTTCAAAGGCTTCTCGTTGCTTTTAGGATAAAATAAAAGACAAAAATATTTAGCAACCCCCCTGAGCCCTGGACAGTGTGGCTCCATTGGTTGGAGTATCGTCCTGATACACCAAGGTTGCAAGGTCAATACCAGGTAGGGCACCTACTGGAATCAACCAATGACGGCTTAAATAAGTGGGACAACAAATTGATGTTTCTCCTCACCCTTCCTCTCTGTCTCCCTCCAGGAAAAAAAAAAAAATCAATACATTTAAAAAATTCTTAAATAAATAAGAGAAAAACATCTGCTTTATAATTAAGAAGGACACGCCTGGGTTCCGGGCCAGGTCCCTGGTAGGGGGCATGCAAGAGGCAACCGATCGATGGATCTCTCGCACATTGATGTTTCTCTCCCTCTCTTTCTCCCTCCCTCACCTCTCTCTAAAAATAAGTAAGTAAATTAATTAATTTTAAAAAAAGAAGAGCATTTTATATGTGGCACAACTAGGTGATTAAATTTATAACTAATACAGTACATTAATTTTATTGTGCCCAGTTAATGAACTTTAAGATTTGCAATACCACAACATAGCACAAGAGGAAGGTCATTTATGTTTTTATTTAACAAGTATTTTGGGACATTTACTGGGTTCAAGCCTCTAAAATTGTCAGAATTTCTGAGGGCTTCAAGAAAGCCATCTGCACTTCCTTCATACTTATACATTTTTTGAAATGGCACTTTCTAGGAAGTGCTTTGCTCAGAAAGCTAAACAAAGCTGTTGACATGCCTCTTGCATTTATTGTTCTAATTGCCACTTGCATCTGCCAAATTTGTATTTATTCTTCCAAACCTTACACAAAACCACCACAAAAACATTCCTAAATTTCCCAAAAGAGTAACTTATGACTACCTATTTTCTGTTTGTCACCTGAAGGTATGTCCTTTGAGAGTAGGAATAAATTTCATTCACTTTAAATTCTATCTTTTCTGAGCTTCCAGTCAAGATGGCGACCTGGGCAGACCTGGCTCGCCTCTTTGCACAACCACATCAAAATTACAACTAAAACACAGAACAGCCATCACTCAGGAACGTCCGAAACGTAGTTGGATGGAAGTCTGACAACTATGGAACTAAAGCAAGCACATCCATCCAGGCTGGTAGGAGGGGCACAGATTCTGAACGGGCTGGCCCCACACCCATGTGGATAAAAATTTGGGAGAGATAGCCCGGGGTCCAGGAGTCCCAGACTCACACCAGAACCCCCAGCCCAGAGTTCCAGTACCAGGAACATAAGTCCCCACAACTCCTGGCTGCGAAAATCAGCAGGGATGGAGCGGGTGGAGGAGGCTGCTGGAGCCCTGAGCGGTTCCTCTCGGGGACCCCACATGAAAGAATCAAGCCAGCCCCCCTCACTACTGCCTCACCTCTTGCCTACCAGGCCCGAGACCTTCTAAAACATGCCTGACATTTTACTCTTCTGAGTTCATGTCCCCAGGACTGGAAATGACAGGAAAACAAGAACAGGACTAACTGCTCCCTACAGCCACAGGAAGAAGATAACATCGGAATGAACTGCAGCCTCATGTTACAGAAGCCCAGGGACCACTCAACAGCAATCCCCCCGCCTCCCCCCCACCCCCCGCACACACACACTTTTTTAATCCAACCGTAATCCAATGAAAGATCAAAGCCCCCACCCCTCCATGCTGGTGTGTCTCTCCACAACATGCCCCTCTCCTTTCTTGGAGCATGAACAAACACTTGATTCTCTGCACTTTCTTCTCTTTGTGAATTCTTTCACAGCCCGAGTCGCCAGCCACCCTAACATTTTGGGTGGCCTGTGTGGGGACCTTCTCCATTTCTCCCCGTATTCCAGCCTCCTGAGACTTGCAACTAGGTGAGCAGTGGGCAGCAGAAGCACGGCCGGGGCTGACCCCCTAACCCTGTCTCGGTGAGGTCTGGAGAGAGGATTCTGATGCTTCCCCATCTCTCCAGACTCTACACACAGCCTCCTTCTCACCCGTCTTCGAGGCCAGCAATCGATAAAGCCGCCCTGGATCTGGGGATGAAAACGTCCTATGGAAGGTGACGGCTTATCCCCTAGTCTCACTGACCTAAACCCCGGTACCGGGTCTATCAGGGCTAGGGCTGGGAAGGACGCCTCCAGCCATGTCCCTGCCGGTTCCGTCTGCCCTCGGGCCCGGGACATCTGGCTCTGAGGCAGCACCTCGTGTTCCGTCTGCCCTCAGGCTCAAGGACACTCAGCTCTGGCTGCCGACCTGAGGTCATCTGAGTTGCAGGCGGCCTCCTCAAACCTTCCCCCTCCTCAGCTGTTCTAGTCCCTGAGCTATCCTCCCCTTCTCTTCTTGGTAGTTCTCACGGTGGGCAATGCTCAATCGGCCCCACCAAAGGACTCCCCGTAGGGTTGTCTACCTAAGAACTTGAAGGCTCTGGAGCTTGATTTTCTAGGGCAGCACCGCCGGGCCTCACCACACACTGGGGCTGGATCCCTTCCTTAGGTTTCATTATGGAGAGAAGGAGACAAGCTGGGATTCTAGGTCTCCTTCTCTTAACTGCAACTTTTCATTCAAACTTGTCTCACTCTACTGGACCACCTCCCTTATCTGTTTTCATTTGAGCGGTGCCCTAATTCCCTAAGACCGTGCTCTTTTAATCCATACTATCCAGTGAGTGGTAACAGCTATTCCTCGGCTGCCTAACCGAAGTCTCACATTCAACTACCGTTTGGAATTAGGCTTGGCTCCCCCGTGCCCACATGGGGCAAAAACAAGGGTACAAAGACAAAGAAAATATCACCTTCCTCCCAGATTGTAAAACATTCTGTATTCTCTTCCTGAAGATCTGAAAGCTGCAAAATCCTGGGAAAAATTGGGCCTGCATCTCAGTGAAGATAAAAAAAAAGTGGCATTTTAAACTCAGGCCACTTTTCTGCCCCTTTGCGGGCTGAAACCGAAGTCCTTCTAGGAGAAGCTTGCTTTTCTTTGTCTACTTTTTTGAAGTATGAACACCTGGTCTCCTTCTTGAACTCTTGTCTAGGCCCTCTTTTAAAATACAGATTTTGGGAAGATATTTTTTATCAAAAGGGGGAAAGCCTTAGCTATATCTGAGCAGCTGTACCTTTCTAAGTTAGTAAATTCTGAAAAAAGCTATTGAATGTCTAGGTATTTTGAAATAACATGAAATACCAAAGCATAGATTGTTAGGCCTGCTTTTGGCTTAAAATATTTTTATTTATTTATTTGTGGAGAGAGGAGAAAGAGAAAGAAACATCAATGTGTGGTTGCCTTTCACACGCCCCCCCACTGGGGACCTGGTCTACAGCCCAGGCATGTGCCCTGGCTGGGAACCGAACCCACAGCCCTTTGGTTTGCAGGCCCATACCGAACCCGCTAAACCACACCAGCCAGGGCTGTTTTTGGCTTTTTATTACGGAGAGGTTGTGGAGTGGATTTGGAGCCGTAAATAAACGTCTTGTGCTTTGTTAGAGGTATATTCCTTGAAAGTGAGAGCATGTTTGCCAATAGAGGGACCTGTGTTTCTAAAGGTCACAGAATGTGTTCATGAAAGTCAGTCTATGGAATTCCAGTCATTCACTTTTTGGTCATTATGAGAAATTAAGGTTTCTAGAAGTTAAGTTCAAATTAAGTTGGAAAGAAATTGTATCGTTTTAATACTAGAAGGCCTAAGGCATGGAGATGCAAATTTAAAGGACAGGGACTAAAAGTAAGTTATTCTAAAGATGGTTATTTCTAAAGGGATAGGAAAGTTTGCGGAAGTTGCGGAAAGGTTTGTGAAGTCTGTGAACGTTTTCAGTTTGTGAAGAAGGAAAGCTCAGGCTCCGGTACCCCTTCCTCCACCCAATTTCTCTCTGGTGACATTCTCTGAGGACTTTGGAGGCACCTGGAGTTGTTTTCATGACACTTTCTCTTGCCCTCATCAGTATGGGGAATAAATTCTGTTAGCTGTGGATTAAATCCTTCATCAGGATGTTTTGTCAATGCTGAGATAGAAGGTCAGACTGCCATCTGGACACGGAGTCACCCTACACGACTGTCCCCAGGTGACAGCTGCGACGCCGGGTCCAGCGAGTCAGGAACTGATCACCCCTGACATCCGAAGGGACCCATTCCTTCCCCTTTGTTTGGTGCTCTGGTCACTGGTAAGGCTGCCTTCAGGCCTTACAGGGTGGACACATCCACGGGCAGGTGTGGAGTGGAGAACCCTCTCCGAGGAGGGTAAATCCGTTCCCAGGGCATCTGGCTGATGCTGTCATCATGGGTGAGGTCAGCCTCAGGGCACAGGGCACACACGTCCATCTCTTTCTCCTTCCCTACTGTGTGGACCATGCCTCCCGATCCTCCCTCTGCAGCACCACAGACCTTCTGTCCCCGGTCTCGGACCTTCCCGGGCCCAAAGCAGCCCCGCCCAGGCCCCTCCCTGCTGCTGGACTCCTTGGGGCCCAGACTCTTTCCGCCACTGCCACTCGTTAGCAGTCCTCAGAGCCTTCACTGAGAGTCTCAACAGGTCTTCTTGCTTGGTACCTAGGAGCTTCCATCTCTTTTCCAGTCTTCTTGAAAGTTGCCACAAGCAAATAAGAGGAATTTTATACTTCCTCTAGAAAACTTAGTAATTCAAATTGCATGTATGATCTTTATGTGTTCAGTCTTCCTGTGTGTAGTCTTTCTGTGATGTGCATTTGTGGTACATTTTCTGCTTCTTGATGGCATAACTAGGGTATAATATTCTATTAGCCTAAAATATTAAGTACTTATATAAACTAAGCAGGGTTATATGTTCCGGATAAAATATTTGATATCAAGACCAGTTTTGAGTTTGATTGTCATTTAGGGTTATTACCAAAACTGTGTTGCTTTACAAAAAGTTTATGTTATAATCTTTTGGTTAAATATGACAACCTTCCCAAAGTTTAAATTTTGAAGACTGACAAATGACTTTGAGTTACTCCAGTGGCCCCTGGAATACCTCATGGATTTGTTCTCTCCTCACACACACACATAAAAAAATGTTTTTGAACTAATTAGGCCAATTTAATATGCTCAAAATTACATGGGAAGCTTTGCCAAACAGAATAATCACTATTTTACTTGTATAATATATTTTTTCAAAATAGATTTTCTAGAAATTTCAACCTGTGCCAGGGAGGAACTTGCAAAGATTTAAAATCAAGTTCAAACAGGAAACTCTCAAGGGTAACAGCTGTCCTGTCAGTGACCCTGGACAAGCTGAGAGTGAGGGTTCCCTGTGGGGACATCGAGCAGTGGTGCTCTGGGTGTTTGTAACCCACACATCGAGAATTTATTCATTGTTTCCCATGCTCAGCACACACTTCCAGTAAGTCCTGTACAGTGTTTTAAAACTTTGTATACACCCTGGCTGGCGTAGCTCAGTGGATCGAGCGCGGGCTGCGAACCAAAGTGTCACAGGTTCAATTCCCAGTCAGGGCACATGCCTGGGTTGCAGGCCATGACCCCCAGCAACCATACATTGATGTTTCTCTCTCTCTCTCTATCTCCCTCCCTTCCCTCTGTAAAAATAAATAAATAAAATCTTTAAAAAAAGCTTTGCATACTATTTGGTCTTCATATATATTAAGACTGTGTGTTAAATCTAAAAATATGGGCTTTATTTTGTTCCTTTATGTCATTTCATAGTAATTATTACTTACCAGGAAATTGTTATCTTGATAACATTATATTTTACAAAGACGCAAAGCTCTTTATCAATTGCATGTTAATCAAATCTACAATGAAGTCATCTTAAATTTGGTCATTTATGAACAGTCACTGTTTTACTCTAATGCATTTGCAAATGTATCTTTGAATAGGTTAATGAAAAGGCCTCTAATTTACTCTAAATTAGAGGTATCTAAGTAGGTCATATCTTGGAAGTAAATAAAGATTTCTAGAACACCTAGAATAACTGGATTCATGGAAATACTGGCAAATAATCAAGACAAGCAATATTGGTTATATGGGACTAAATAAAGATAATTGTTCTTATGACTTTGTTCAAAACATTGCTAATTTTCAATCTTTTTGTTTTCCAGATATAAGGAAACTTTTCCCCCTAGAACAATTTGTAAATTACAGACTCATAAGCAATATTGAAACGTTTATATTTCTCTCCCTACCTAATCCCTCCAGAATTCAACCACTCTTAATGAGTAAGTATTATTTTCAGGGTAATATGTTTGTTTGCATGAACCCAATAAGACTTTATTCTCTTTATAATAGTATCAGTTTCCAAATGTGTCTTTATTACCCAAGTCTTTGTCTGGAATGTCATGATCGAAAGAGTCATGCCTGGACTCTGGATGTCACCAGAAAGCTTTAAGGAATTAAGATCGACTTTTGAAGCCAATAAAACCCCTTGAAGAAATCGCCTGAGATCTTGCTTGGTCACCTGGTTCACGGCAGTCTTTCCAGGTAAGGAGCAAAGGTTGCTTCCCAGAAAGATGGCAAGGAAAGAACGCCAAGACATTTTGGGGACCTCAAGGGCTTGAGGAGTCCACTCAATCTAACAGGTATTTCAGGCAAAGCCAGGTGGCGACTGTGTGGCTTGGCTTCTGTGCCCTGAAGGGCTGACTAAAGTTCAGTCTGAAGGTACCTTGTAAAATTCCAGCAAAGCAAATTTGAAAGAGCCTATATAATCAATTAGTATTCTTGCTGTGTTCATGGAAATAATCAGGCCAAATTAGAAATGCAGTCTCTTGGATAAAATGAGGGTGATTTAGGGAGAGAAACTGTGTTTCAGTGGAAATCACAATGTCCAACTGTCACCCATAAACTGATTGAATCCTAGTTTTCCTCCAAGCTAATGTTTCATTTTTGTTTCCATCCTTTGACTTGGGAATTACTGAGAGCCACTGATGCAGTGTCATCCACACAGAATTCTCCAACCACACCGCCTCTCCCTTTTAGGGATTTTGAGGTTCAACATCTGGCCTTGGTTTTTCTAATTCCCTTCCTAGGACTCATAGCAGTCTTTTTCTTTATTCTTGTTTTTAGGCCATGTCTCCTCAAATATCCCATATCTTTCATTCAACGGAGTGTCCAGGCTCTGAAAGATTCTTTCCACAAATGACCTGCAGCCACAAGTATGGGCTGTCCAATTCCACCCTCTTCTCCTTAGTGACCCACACCTGGACCCACAGACCAGGCCAGTACTATATCCCTAGCCTGTCTGAAGTAGTTACAGAAGAAGAGACCTTCATCCCCACTCCCCAAAACCAGAACTGGGCCAGGTAAGTAAGAGTAAATCCATTTTAAAACCGGAATGAAAGGGCAAAGCCAGCCCCACTCCCTATTGCCTCACCTCTTGCCTACCAGGCCTGTGACCTTCTAAAACATACCTGACATTTTACTCTTCTGAGTTCATGTCCCCAGGACTGGAAATGACAGGAGAACAAGAACAGGACTAACTGCTCCCTACGGCCACAGGAAGAAGATAACATCGGAATGAACTGCAGCCTCATGTTACAGCAGCCCCGGGACCACCCAACAGCACCCCCTCCAACCTTTGTAAATCCGACTATAATCCAATGAAAGATCAAAGCCCCCACCCCTCCATGCTGGTGTATCTCTCCCCAACATGCCCCTCTCCTTTTGGGAGAGTGAACAAACACTTGATTCTCTACACTTTCTCTCTTTGTGAATTCTTTCACAGCCTGGGTCACGGACAACCCTAACACCACATATGGACTCACCTACTCAGACTCACTCTCTCTGAGTTCCAGCACGGGGTGGGGCAGCGGGCAGCCTAAAGGGCGCCAGTGGTATACAGGGAGAGACTGAAGTATCTGGCATAGGGGTGAGAAGAGGTTATTGTCCCTTTGCTGAACCTTCCCCCAACAGAGCCAGCATGCTGGTACCATACCTGAAATTCCATCAACCTGGCTAACACTATGTGACCCATCCCACTCCCCACCCCCGGTTGGAGACCAATGAGGCTCTACTCTGCCCAATTTATGGGCCCACCAAAGCGGCTTTTCCTTAAGAATGACTGGTCTTGGTTCCTAAATCCTATCAAATAAGCAACAGGTGGCTTTAGAATCACAGCTTGGCTTCACCTGGGAATCCCCAAACCCAGCACAAGTAGCAGCCATCTCAGATTTCTTCATAGGTCAGGCAGGGTACCCTGGGCAGAACATAGGTAGAGGCTGACCTTGGCCTGCACTACTCAGGTAAACCCCAGGTCCAACGCACCCACTGGACAGCTACAGACCATGTCAGAGCACCACCACCCTACCCCCTTGGAAGCTAATCCTCCATGGAGGGTGGAGGTTGGTTGTTAGTGGTTACAGCCAGTCCTTAAGTTGACTGGCCTGGGTAAATTCCTCCCATTGATCTGCCAACAGCAACCAAAGCTCCACTACCAGAGGAGGGTGTACTCAGCCCACACAAAGTGCGTAGGATGAGTACCCAGCTAGGGTGATAGGGGAGGTTATGCCACTGGACCCTACGGGATACCTAGTACATTAGGTCTCACTACCAAGACACAGAGTCAAAGCAGCTCTACTTAATACATAGAAACAAACACAGGGAGGCTGCCATTTGAGGAGACAAAGAAACATGGCCCAAATGAAAGAACAGATCAAAATGCCAGGAAAAGAGCTAAATGAAATGGAGATAAGCAATGTATCAGATGCAGAGTTCCAAACACTGTTTATAAGGATGCTCAAGGAACTTAGTGAGGACCTTAGCAGCATAAAAAGGACCCAGTTAGAAACAAAGGATATACTAATTGAAATAAAGAACAATTTACAGGGAAACAACAGTAGAATGGATGAAGCCGAGAGTCAAATCAATGATTTAGAATATAAGGAATTAAAAATCAACCACACAAAATAAGAAGAAGAAAAAAAGAATCTAAAAAAAGATGAGGATAGTATAAACAGCCTCTGGGACAACTTTAAGAGGTCCAACATTCACCTCAGAGGGGTGCCTGAAGAAGAAGAGAAAGAGCAAGAAATTGGAAATCTATCTGAAAAAAATAGTGAAAGAAAACTTCCCTAATGTGGTGAAGGAAATACACATGCAAGTACAGGAAGCACAGAGAGTCCCAATTATGATGGATGCAAAGAGGCCCATTCCAGGATACATCATTATTAAAAGACCAAAGGTTAAAAATAAAGAGAAATTCTTAAAAGCAAGAGGACGAAGTTAGTTACTGGAAGGTTGCCAGATGGAAGCAGGGAGGAGGAGAATGGGTGAAGAGGTGCGGGGATTAAGAAGTACAAATAGGTAGTTACAGAATAGCCGTGGGGATGTAAAGTACAATACAGGACATGGAGTAGCCAAAGAATTTATACACATGACCCATGTACATGAACAATGGTTGAAGGATTGCTGAGGGGTATGGGGGTGCTGGCTGGAGGAGTAAAGGAGGAAAAATAAGGACAGCTGTAATAGCATAATCAATAAAATATAATTTTAAAAATTCTATCTTTTCAGACCCTCTGTCATTGAGCAGAGTCTATAGTCTGATTAGGGGATATAGACATTAAGCAACTATGGAGAAAATGTCCAAGGAAGGTTCCCAACTGGCCATTCATAGAAAAAGATTTCAATGTACTTGGGGATTCGATTCTTAATTCATCTAGTCCTTCTTATATTGATAATAGTAGTGCTTTCTAATGTCCTCGGTAAGCAAAATAAAAGTTGCAACTTTTTGCCAGTTCCCCAAAGGGAGAATGTTATTGGTTTGTAACATAAAAGAGTTTCAGACAAAACATTCTTCACTTTTGCCTCTTATTAGGAAAAACAGCTCTCTATAGCATCAATGTTCAACTGGTGAGGTACACACATGTGCCCCAAGAATTTTTCAAACATGCAATACTTGATCATTTAGTTGGGGCCCTGACCTCTTTTCCTTTAGATTGTCAAATAAAATAAAAATGACAACAGCCAACACAATAGCCCTCCACTGTGAATTAATAAAAATTATATCTATTTTTGGCCCCTGGCTGGCAGGCACAGTGGATTGAGTGCCGACCTTTGAACACGAAGGGTCATGGGTTTTTTCCCCTGGTCAGGGCACATGCCTGGGTTGCAGGCCAGGTCTCTAGTTGGGGGCATACCTGCCAGAGGAAACCGACCAATATGTCTCTTCCTCTGTCTCCTTCCCTTCCCCTCTCTCTAAAAATAAATAAATAAAAATCTTCAAGAAAATACAATAAAATGATTTTATTTTTAGAGAGAGGGAAGGGAGGGAAAGAAGAAAACATCAATGTTTGGTTGCCTCTCGCTCGCCCCCTACTGGGGACCTGACCTGGCCCGCCACCCAGGCCTGTGCCCTGACTGGGAATCCAACCAGCGACCTTCTGGGTGGATTGTGGCCAGGGCTCAATCCAGTGAGCCACCCCAGCCAGGGCATCATTTTAAAAATTATACCTAATATTTTCAGATCAGAAAAATATATTTTTGGGGGTGTGCCACAGAATTTTAATAATTTATGTGTGCCATTAGATGAAAGAGGTTGAAAATCCCTGCTCTTTAGTCTAGTTCTTTCGAAGGAAGAAAAACTACATTTCCCATGATGTCCTGGGCCAGGAAGGAAGTGAGGCTCGACCGGCTCCGTGCTTCCTTATACACCGGAAGCCAGTGCCTTAGTTCTTTTTCCCATCTTGCAAGGTAAGAATGGCGTCACTCTTCAGCAATACTCAACTTCGGGTCCCCAATCCTTGGCCATCCGAACCAGGAGGGTATCAAGTGGACACCTGCAAGGGTCAGGCATGCGCGGGGCCAACTGAGAGGCCTCCCCGGCGCTTCATTTGTCTCGCTAGGGTTTGCGGTGGCGCATGAAGAGGGTGAAATGGGTTGCGGTGGACGCTCCGGTCTCCAGCTATTTGCCACTCTCCGGGGCTTGGGGAACGAGGCCTTTCTGGGAATCCGTAGCAGGCCAATGGGTCTGCAGGGACTAGGGCCACGGCGCGCGAGCTCCGAAATCCTGGGTCCAGCTTCCTAAAGACGCCGCGGAGCTTGTCTCAGCCACGTTGGGATTTGGCACCAAGGCCCAGTGCTAGCTTTGCCATCTCCCCACGTCCGCGACCGGAAGTCGCCTCCTGGGCTTGGGGCTTTTTTCAGTCTGTCCAGAGTTTGGACGAATTATGTATATGTGTTCGCCTCCTAAGCTGAATTTTGAATGAGACAATAGGTAGGGTGAAAAAAGCAAAAGCCCTGGAATTAAATAGTTCCAAATTACTGCCTCGTTGCTGTCTAGTTGTGGAGGTTTTCTAAGGCTCCGTGTTTTAAGATTCATAGTTCCCAAAACAGGAATAATGGAATAGGAACTTTTGACCACTAAATATGTAGCAAGCACCTAAAAAGTGTAAGATAGCTTAACATCTTAAGGAACTTTATAGTGTGTTGGGAAGACAGCCACCAAATGAACTATTCCGAGGTGGGTGCACTTGTTCCAGGGAGGCCTGTATCTTACAGGGGGGGGGCTGCAAAGGATGTGGCTACTCGGGGAGGAAGGGTTTGTCTGGGAACCTGTCCTTGTACCGCTTGGATAGTGCCTTGTCATGCAATCATTGGTAAATGCTTTCCTTTAAATATACGTATCGATAGATGGCGGGTGAAAAGACCGAGAAGCCGGATACTAAGGAGAAGAAGCCCCAAGCCAAGAAGGCTGATGCTGGCGGCAAGGTTAAGAAGGGGAACCTCAAGGCTAAGACGCCTAAGAAGGGGAAGCCCCACTGCAGCCGAAACCCTGTCCTGGTCCGAGGGATTGGCAGGTATTCCCGGTCAGCCATGTATTCCCGAAAAGCCATGTACAAGAGGAAATACTCCGCAGCTAAATCCAGGGTAAGGGATGAGAGGAACCGCTGAGCATCACCTTATCTTTTAACCTTAAGGTTTTCGTCTGCCTCTGACGCTATATCGCATTTGTGTCCTGACAGGTTGAAAAGAAAAAGAAGGAGAAAGTTATGGCTACCGTCACTAAGCCAGTTGGTGGCGACAAGAATGGTGGTACTCGGGTGGTTAAACTTCGTAAAATGGTGAGTCTTGGAGGGCACTGAATTGGTTGATTGGTGGAAGCTTGAATACTGTTAGAGGGGTGTGCGTGTGTGTATGCTTGGGTTTTAGAAGTTTGTTTAACAGAAAATGGCTAATGAAGGGAAATGGGTTCCGGGTTTTCCAATTTGGCTTTATCACTCACTGTTTGATGTAAAGTAGAGTTACTTTTCTGTGCTTTTGTTTCTTTGCTGGTAAAACAAAGGTCTGTTGCACGGGGTGGTTGTGAGAATTAAATAATGCATAGAGCCTAGGATGCTGCCCAGCCTGTGGAGGAACTTCCATTATGGAAGTATCCCCAGATTCACTAACACTCTTCACAGTTGACAGTTACTGCCCCAGGAGGGAGGGAAAGTGATGCTTGGATTCCTAGTCAGCAGCGTTTGTGAAGTGGTTTTACTATCAGGTCTTAATGTTTGTGAGCAAAGCAGAACTGTCCACTAACGTGATGCAGTATAGTTACAGACAGGTTACTGTGAGTTACTGGTCATATCTTGGTAGTCTTTGCATGGGGTCCTGTTTTTATAATTGAACTGGCAGTCCTGGTCTAAACTCTCTGGTTTTGTACAGTTTGTTTTCCTTTGAGGATAAAATGGGAGGAATTGTGTTCATGTGACAGATGTGAACACACTTCACTTAAGTCAGAAAACAAGCCCTGCCTCCTTTGTAACACGCAGGATTCTGGGGAAGACAGAAGGGCTTGCGAATCAGTGTTCCACGACGGTATAATGATAGTTTGCCGTGTGATCTCCAAAGCTTGGTTTAATCCCACTTTCACCAGTGTAACTTGCTTGTTTATGTCTTTGCTTGAACACCCAGCTCCTTCAATAAAATGCATTCCACCTTGTATGTAAAGGATAAAAAAGTGTTGGCGTTTCCCCAATTAAAATTTTACTTAGAAATGAAAATGCAACAGTAAATAAAGCATTTCAAATAAGTAAAAGGGTTGTGGCAAAGGTTTCATTGATACTCGGCTCTACAAACCTAATTAGCTTATTTAAACAAAGTTGGGCCTGTGGACTCTCGCCAGCCTAGATACTATCCCACTGAAGACGTGCCTAGAAAGCTGCTGAGCCACGGCAAGAAGCCCTTCAGTCAGCACAAGAGAAAACTGCGGGCCAGCATCACCCCCGGGACCATCCTGATCATCCTCACTGGGCGCCACAGGGGCAAGGTGAGCTGAGCGGCGCCTGGCGTGCGTGATCCGAGGGAGTGCCTTCTGGGTAGGGTTTCCTTGCCGTGCTGACACCAACACCCAGTAACTAGCACAGCGTGTTTTGCCCATTATACTACACACTAGTTTATTACCACTTCCTGCTGTTGGTAATATTCCTGTGACAGATGAATCCGATGCCCCTGTATCCAAAAATTTTTATGTATGTGAGTTACTTCCCTTAGTTTGACTTGCAGGGATGGACTTGCTGAGTTAAAGGATGTTAATTTTTTAGTTGTCAAAGGTAGTGGCTACTCATTATTAAAAAGAGAACAAGCGCACAGCAGTACCGCTCACATCCTAGTGTCACCTGTTCACAGTTTGGTGTCGTCGAGTCCAGGATTGATGCTCAAGTACATATGTAAAGATTTCCTTTACCAAATTGGGACCTGTGGGTTGATTAATTCAGATGTCAGTTCCTAATTGCAGAAACTTTTGGCATTTCTGTTTAATTTACAGAGGGTGATTTTCCTGAAGCAGCTGGGCAGTGGCTTGCTACTTGTCACTGGTAAGAAAATCCTTGATTTTATGTTCTCTGAAACTTGTCTTTTCAAATGCTTACAGTATACACTTTTGCTTCCAGCTGCATGGGAATTTTTAATACTATGAGATTCTGAGCCCCATTTTGTTGCCTTATATACACGAGTTCTAATTTCAGTACCTAAGGTACTGAAATTTTATGTGGCAACATATCAACTGTCATCTAAAATGCAGAATGGTTGGCTACTAGCCTCAAAGAATGGATTTTGTCTAGACTTTGCAATTAGTCTGCCACTGGGCACTAGAATGGAGTTCCTGAACGGGTAAGGGAACCTTTACTGAGACCCCAGGCTCATGGGGTTCAGACAACCTGCGAGCCCAAGGAAGTGGAGGGGCCTTATTTAACCTTCTTGGGGCACAGGTTGTTGGTGTGGCTGCACTTCTTGCAGCAGTTGACAGCGGAGAGGTGCAGGCAGGTGTACCACTGGTGGCAGATCATCTTGTCACAGTTGTACTTCTGGGTGAGCTGTCAGAGGGAGGAGGACTCTCCGGTGCCACGACGCAGACAAAGCACCAAGTGCAGGGTGCCTCTTTCTGAATGTTGTACTCTGAGAGTGCAGCTATCCTGCGGCTGTTTGCTGGCAAAAATCAGATGCCGCTGGTCAGGGGCAGTGCCCTCCTTGTCGTGGATTTCAGCGTTGACGTTTTCACTAGTGTCACTGGGCTCAACTTTGGGGGTGATGGTCTTGCCGGTCAGGGTCTTCACCAAGATCTGCATCTCGGCGTCTGCTGAGGACGCTGCTCAGCCGCCTCGCCGAAGAGAAAGAACGACAAAGTCTTGATGCTGGCAACAGAAAGAGCAGTTTGGGGTTTCTTCAAATCCCGAGAAAAGTTAGAAATTCAGCTCACCTGATTACACCCAAGTCAGTGCTTATACCTTTGCTTCCCCTTTTCCTCATTATATTAACGTTTTCCCCCTTAGGACCTCTGTCCTATAATCGAGTTCCTCTGCGTAGAACACACCAGAAATTTGTCATCGCCACCTCCACTAAACTCGACCTCAGTGGTGTGAAAATCCCCAAGCATCTCACTGATGCCTACTTCAAGAAGAAGAAGCTGCGCAAGCCCAGACACCAGGAGGGGGAGATCTTCGACACCGAGAAAGAGGTGAGCTGCTGTTTCTGCCCTTGCCCCCACAGCCCTGCCTCCCCAGTTTGGGAGTGAAAATAAACAAGGTTAAGTTGTTAAACAAAAAAAGAAAAGAAAAGAAAAACAAAGTTGTAAATAATGAGGATTATCTGCGGAATGATATTGTTCGAGATTCTGCTAATAACAGTTCTTAATGGCAAATGGGAGCTCAACTCAGAATCCTGAGCAGCTTTGACAGAGCTCTGAATCATTGTACATTTTTGTTGGGAAATCATTGTTATTTATCTTAGATGGGTTACTACAGTAAACAAAAGGGTCAGAGCTGGTCTTGTTACATTAAAAATAGGTTGTGTTTTACAGCTCTCCAAGGAAAGTGATGTACCTGAGGTTGAATACTCGACGCGACTCCTTATGAGGTTAATAAGGTTAAATTCTTTTCTCTTTCTTCAGAAATACGAGGTTACGGAGCAGCGCAGGCTCGATCAGAAAGCCGTGGACTCGCAAATTCTGCCAAAAATCAAAGCTATCCCCCAGCTCCAGGGCTACCTCCGCTCGGTGTTTGCTCTCACAAATGGCCTCTATCCTCACAAGATGAAGTTCTGAATTTCTTTTGAAAAACCTAATTAAATAACTGGTCTGTTTCCTTCGTGTCTTTTTTTCTTCCCCTTGTCTCCCTGGTTATGTGGTTTGACTCAGGCAATTTAGTGGGGTGTTAGCCTCTGCTAAGAGGAATGGGGTTACTGGGGTAGAAACAGCTGCAGTGAACTACATCCGCTTTGGATCCACGTTCTAAGCTTCCTTAGGGTCTGGCGTCTCAGCTTTTCCACCCAGCACCCACCACTATAAAACGCATTTCCTCGGTCGTCACTGAACAAGTTAGTGACAAAAAGGTGTGAGGATGAGAGGTGTGGTCTCCAGGTCACAGACTGTCATCCCATTCAGTAATATGATGGCCATTTCTCCCCTCTCTGCTTCTCAGCCACACGCCCCGCATCTTTGCCGTTACTTTATTAAAGCATACAGAGCAAATGAGTATAGTCATGTACCCTCCCTTTTTAAACCAAAAACCTATTATACTGTACATACTGTTACAGATCTATAGATGATATTTTTTGATCACTGCATGAAAAGGGGCCGTCTTTACTGCTACATTGTACAGCAGTCCCCCTTCGTTCTTGGGGGATGTGGTCCAAGAGCTGTAGTGGGTGTCTAAAACCGCGGCTAGTACCAAACCCTGTATCTACTGACTGTCTTTTCATATGTACATACATACCCGTGGTGGCTTATACATTGGATGTAATAAGGTTAATGATGGGACAATTACACGCTGTAGTGGAAGTTACGTGAATGTGGTCTCACAATACTGTATTTCCTCTTGTGATAAGAGATGACAGGACACCCATGTGCTGAGATGAAGTAGGCAGTGTGGCAGTGTTAGGCTGCTGACCTGACAGTAACTCGGGGGGACCGTTGATCTGAGCGATCCCGGGTCACTGAGCCATGACAATGTCCGTGGTTGGGGATTCTCGTCAATTCAAGGGTTTTTGTGGACTAACCGGCTGGCTAGCATAGCAGGGTGGTAATCCATATCCCCAGGGAGTGCCAGAGATTGTATCTCTCAATTTAGGGTTGTGCACGATTTAAAACCAATTGTTAATTTCTGGGATTTCTCATGTATGAGGTATTGATGAACTGGGTAACTGAAACCATGGAAGACAAAACCGTGGATAAGGACTATTGCATGGCCTTCTAGGATATTTGGGTTTCTGTCCTTTGTAATTATATACAGTGTTGTAGTACATAGTAGTAAGTATGCATACAGAGAGCCAAGTAGGTAAGAATGATTTTTGGTGAATTAGAAGATTTATACATTTGAATTTTTGTCAAAATGCCAACTTGCTCTACAGGGGCTGTACCATTTCGCACTCGTGAGAGGGTGCCTGTTTCTCCGGGTTCCCTGAACTCTACGTTTTTGCTAATAGAGGTGAAAAATGGCTCGGCTTGTTTTGGATCTTATTTTTCTCTTTTTCTTTAAGATTTTATTTTTGTTTTTTAGACAGGGGAAGGGTGGGAGAAAGGGAGACACATCAGTGTGTGGTTGCCTCTCTCTCGTCCCCAACTGGGGACCTGGCCCGCAACCCAGGCATGTGCCCTGACTGGGAATCGAACCAGCAGCCCTTTGGTTCACAGGCCCTCACTCAGTTCACCAAGCCACACCAGCAAGGACTGTTTTTCATTTTTTAAAGTCAGCTCCCACTCCAGGCGACCACTGATAGAATTTCCGTCCCTGTAGTTTTTCCTTTTTCAGAGCGTCATGCAACATGCTAAATCTTACTACATCTTTGAGATTCATGTTCATGGTTCAGTAGGTCTTTTTGTCAGTATTCGGCTGTATCAAATGTACCACTACTTTAAAATTGAGCCATTGAAAGACGCTTGTGTTTTTTACAGTTATTGGAGAGTGTTAATAAAGCAACTGAATTGCATACGGGTTTTTGTGTGGACATAGTTTTCATTCCTCTTCAGTGAGAATAAATTACAGTCACCATACTGTACGTTACACCCTCATGTTTGTCTTTTTTATGTTCTGGCCATTGCAGTAGGATATTCCTTTCCCCCACCTGACTACAACCATCCCTTTGGGTTAGCTCTATTGACATTTGGAGCTGGACAGTTTTTGTTGGGGGGGTGGGGTTTCTGTTCTGTGCATTGTAGAATGTTTAACAGCGTCTGTGGCCTCTACCCATTAAGGCCCGTAGCACCCAAACTCCCATCATGATGGTAAAAGTCATCTTCAGGCCGCGCCAAATGTCCTCTTGTAGGTGAAATCTCCAGTTAAAACCTCCCTAGAGCTCCTGGCCCCCCAAATACGGATCAGGTACCTCTGCCCTGAACTTCCACATCAGACGTGCTTCCTGCAGCATAATGTCCCGATTACTTGTCTTCTCACCCATTAGAGTTTCAGCTTCTTGAGGATAGGAGCTATGACTTAGCTTAAGGGCCTAGCAGAGAGGAGGAACTTAACTCCTTGTTGGATGAAAGATTTCCACAGGTAAGTTTCTAGAAGTGGAATAATGGATCAGAAGGCATGGTCCTTGTATGACTTCTGCACAGGCGTAGCCAAAGTGCCTTACTGAGAAGACCATGCTGATTTGTGTTTACCCCAGAGCTTTGCCATCCTGGGTTCAAATGACTTTTCCGAGGTGGCACACAAAGGAACTGAGACCCCAACCCGCCCGGGCAGACCATGATTCGAGCACCACACACACTGCATTTCATGCAAGTGCTTTTCTTTGGGTTACTAAATTTCCCCCACCACCCTCTTGTTTATTTAGCTAACTCATACACATCAGTTCCCAGCATTCAATGCGACGTCCTCAGGGACACTTCCCCACTTTTCAGACCAGGTTGCAGGACATCTCATCCCCTTTGGAATCACTTGTATCAAATCGCTTCCCATCCTAAGCTTCCTGAGACAGGGAAGCTACCTGTCTCCTACGAACCTAGCTTGCACAAATCAGGCAAAGTAAATGTTGAATGGATGAAAACAGTGTTTGCTTTTCCTCGGGTGCAAGCTCTGTGATCGTGTCTTTTGCCCACTTTTCTTTTGCGGGGGCTACTGGTTCCTAATCTGTTTTCACAGCCTGGCAGTTTTTGCAAATTTACAACTTCAAATTGAAAATTCTGGTGCAGCAAGCCCCCTTAATGCCCACAGAGGGGCGCAGGAGAACATGGCATCCTCGGGGCACCAGCATGCTGGTTTCTCTGAAGAGAGCTGCTCTTAATGCGGCTTTTCATCAATGTGGAGGTTTGTCCCTTAGCTACGGTAATTCAAAGGCTCCAAGGAGATTTTCTCCCTCTTCGTTTTCAAATATCTTTCATTGGATTTCTTTTTCCTGCTGCCTCAGCCTAGTAGATCCACCCATGAGCTGAGAGAATATTTGGAAAACAAACAAAAAAGAACAGGACTTACCATGTCCCTTGGAAAAAAGATTTTGAGTAGGTGTATGTTTCCTCTTTGAGATAGTGATTAGTGAGATGGAAATAATCAATCTCCCCCACGGATTCTGCCCGTGTGTGTGTGTGTGTGTGTGTGTGTGTTTTCTTTGTGTTTTGAAAGACCTTAAAAATTAACATGGCTGCTTTTTTTTTTTCTAAGCTATTTCGAGCTCTATTAGGCTTATCAAGGGCTACTTATCTTCATGCCACACTCGCATTTTCCTGAGCCTGGTAAGGATTACAGACTCATTTTAGACAGTCAGCTGGTGCAGAAAAGCCCACAGAAGGGAGAGATATTGCAAATCCCAGAGGGGCCCCTTCGGGGCAGCAGGGAGATGGTCTCCATCAACAAGCTTGCTCCCTCTTGGGGTGATGCCTCCCAGGGGAAACTGAGTCCTACCTCCTAAGAGCTATCCACCCTGCTTTCTCGGGTTTCTTTACTTCCAAGTTAAAGTTGCCAGCACCTTTTCTTGTTCCTTTTCCCATTTTGACACCTCATTCTCAAATGGAAGCATGGAAAGGACAATTCCAAAGAGAAGGAGTCATAAACCAGAACACTTTCTGAGTCTATGAATGGATGTTTTTCTGTGTGCATGGTGTGTGGTTGTGAGTGTGTGTATGTGTCTTGTCTTGACTAAATTTAGATTCTCTGCCTCCAGGCTTCCAGCACCAAGTTCTTTTAACCAGGAACTTTCTTTGTCTTGCTGATCCATTCTAGAAATTCCCAGTAAATGGTTTCTTTCCAGAGGGGGTTCTATAAATATTAATTCATCAGCAGCCTCATCATGGTACGGTGGCAGCCATGTGGTCCTATGACTAATTAATTACTGTTGCTAAAATATTAAATAACTACTCATTATGCAGTACAAAGACTTTCAGTCCTGGATATGTGCTGTTTTCACTAACAGGGCTGAAGGACAATAGTTCCTGGACATCTTGACTCCTGATCTTGAAATATAAACAGTAAAATCAGGAGAATTTGTCTCTGAGCTGCACAAGATGGTTATTTATTTAGATCTACTAGGGGCTTAAAAATGCTTGACTAAATATCATGGAAATGAAATTAATCATTGTAAGGAGCATGAGATTGTTGCAACAGTACAATGTATACGAATTATTTATTTGGGAGGGAGGCAGTGCAGGATGGAGCCAGCTATGGATGGGTTCAAGTGTCCATCCTGCCAATCCCTAAGTTGATGCAAGTCACTTAATTATTAGCCTTGTAAAATGGGGCTATTAATGAAAACTCTGAAGGGTGTTATGACAGATAAATGAATGAATACACCTTCACTCTTAGGTGCTCAATAGCTTTTATTTTTTATTTTTACTTTTTTCAAAAGTATGCATGTTCTAGAAAGAAAACTTGGGCACCTAAGAAAACATCCAAAGCAAAAAAACAAACAACAAAAAAACAGCCCCACACATTCCCCAGCTGCTTGTAAATGCACTGCTGAGAGTCACCCAAATGTTATCAGGCGTAATACCGTCCCAGACTTTTATTCTACACCTATGTTCATACATGCATGTAATTTGAAAAATGCAATCATACTATAAATACAATTCAATTTCAAAATATCCTCACTGTTTTGGCTAGATTTTTTTCCATTATCAATATATCATGGACATTCACTCATGTCAATATTCTTCATAAATGTTATTTTAAATGGCTTCATAATATTCCATATCATGGATATACCATTATTATAGTTAACCAATCTCATATTGTTGGATATTTTTCCTGATTATAATTTTCCTTCTTATGAACAATACTAAGCTGAACACCCCTGAATGTGTGTGTGTGTGTGTGTGTGTGTGTGTGTGTGTGTATGGCTATGGATCTAATTATTTCCTTTGGACAACTCCCTCAAAATTGAATTGCTGGATCAAGAGGTAGGTACCTTAATGTTCTTCTGATTCATTTATCATGTATTATTTTTTAATTTTTTATTTTTGAGAGCAGTTTTAGGTTCACAGCAAAATTGAGAGGCAGGTACAGATATTTCCCATGTATCCACTGCTCCCACACGTGCGTAGTCTTCCCAATTATTAACATCTGGCACGAGAGTGGTACATTTGTTACAGTGGATGAACCTACACTGACACATTATGGCCCAAAGGCCATTGTTTCCATAAGGTTTCAGTCTTGCTGTTGTATCTTTGTGGGTTTGGACAAATGTATAATGGCATGCGTCCGCCATTAAGGTAACATACAGTGTACTTTCACTACCCTAAAGATCTTCAGTACTCTACCAGTGATCTTTTTTATTGTCTCCATAGTTTTGACTTTTACAGAATGTCATATAGTTGAAATCATGAAGTATGTATGCTTTCAAATGGGCTTTTTTCTCTTAGTAATATGCATTTAAGATTCCTCAAGTCATCTCTTTTCAGTGCCAAATAATATCCCACTGTCTGGATGCGTTAGAGTTTATTTATCCATTAATCTACTGAAGGACATCTTGGTTACTTCCAAGTTTTGGCCATTATGAATAAAGCTGCTATAAACATCCATGTTCAGGTTTTTTGTGGACACACATTTTCAAGTCCTTTGATACAAAGGAGTGCTTTATTTTTTGTAAGTCTAAAAGCAATATAAAGATAACATTCTCATTTCAACCATTTTAGACCAGTCCCCTCTGTTTGGCTACTCACATTAACAATTTGTTATGTTTTCTCCCACACATTTTTCTCAACACATACAGTTCTTTCCTGCTTTAATAAAAACAGGATGGTGTGCATATTTTTAAGGTGTATGTCAATCCGTGTTGAATGTCGATAAAATATAACGATAGTTTTAACTTCCATTCAGGGATCATTTAGTAAGTGCCAGACAGTAGGCACCAAGCATTGTGACTGGTGTTTTCACTGTTTTGAGTGCTTATTAGGTACTAGACTTTTCAGTTACTATGAAGTATCTACTGAGAGGTTCTACCAATATGAACAAGTTTGCAGCGCCTACTCTGTGCCATATGTTTTTTCATATATCACATTTGAACGTGAAAGCAGGGAGTGAACCTCCATGCTCTGCCCAGGGTCGGGGCTCTTGTCTGAGCAAGGGGTGCACACCTGAGTACGGGAAGGAGAGGAGGTGGTGGCCTCTTTCCCAGGTGAACTGTAGACCCAGGGCGTCCTCAAATGGCTAGGGAAAGAAGGGGAGGGGAAGGGCCATCCGAGGGTAAAATGAATTGAAAGGCGACGTGGAGGTCCCGCAGACCCAGTTCCCGGGACTGTCAGGCTGTGGGCGGGGCCATCGGTGGGCGGGGCCGGCATTGTCCGCTCCGCGGGGCATGCCGGGAGCCCCCGCCCCCAACATGGCGTCTCACTGACAGTTGGCTGCCGAGCGCCGGAGGCGGATCCTGCTCCTCAGGGCGGCGGCGGTGGCAGTGGCGGTGGCTGCGGGGCCGGGGTCTCCGGGGCCGGGGGGGTGGGGGGATGGCGGCTCGGACCGCCTAGGGCGGAGCTGCACGGGCGAGGCGGCAAGCGGGGCGTTGCAGGCGGGCGCGGCTGCTGCTGCCATGGACTGGTAATCGCGGTGACTCCTGCTCGCGACTCCCCGGGCCGGGCGGCTGCGCCTCTCCGTCAGCCCCTCAGCCGGGGCCATGGGCTCGTCGGCGGCCGCGGCAGCTGCTGCGGCGGCTGCCGCGGACTCGGCGCAGTGGCTCTCAGTGAAAGAAGAGACCATCTTTCTGCATGACGGGCTGATCCGCGTCACCGACCTGGCCGAGCTGCCTAGTGAGATCCTCGGGGCCCCGGAGGCCGCCGACACCGACCTGGAGGTGAGCGAGGTTGCCCCCCTGGTTTCCGCCGTCAGCCCATCAGCCCCGCACCTCCGGGGTTTGGGCTCTCCCACCCCAGCCCGGAGGCCCCGAGAGCTGCCGGGGCAGGTGTGTGTGGGCGCGCGGCAGGCAGGTGGGGGACCTGCGGGTCTGCAGCGCGTCCTTCTCCCTCCCTCCCTGCTCGCATCCTCAGGCCCTCTGGGGATTTCATCCGTGGTTTCATTTGGAACGATCCGACACCCGGCATTTTATTAGACTCTCACCCCGCTGGGCCTTCACGCCCTGGAGGAGCCTCTGCTGCCTCCCCTGCCCTCCCTCTCCTCCCCCACGGACCCCCGGACTCACTTCCAGGGCACACCCAGGTTGCTCATCTTTGGGGACATTTTAATTTTAACGTTGTATGTCTGTCTCCCCGCTCTCCTTCCCCAGTTCTGTGTTGATTCACGCCCACCCCCCCCAACCCCCCCACGGGAGAGGTTAGTGGCAGCTGCCGGTCCGCGGTGGGCAATCCAGCAACTTCTGTGTGTCATGCCTCGGATTGACATGGGGCCTTTGTCAGGGAAGCGGGCGGTGTGGACAGCGAGGGGGATGCTACAGCGGCCTCCGTGCGCCCTCCGCGAAGGGTCACGGGCGCTTTAGGCCAGAAGGCCTTTTCGTGAGCGCAGGGGTCGCGGAGAAGCACGGGCTTAGGAGCCTTGGCAGGTGCAAAAGCAAATCTCAGCAATTGTGCCCCTGCTGTGGGGGCAGGAGGAAACCAAATATGCTTGGGTGATGGGAACTTTCCATCGACTGCACTTGGTTTCCCCTTAGCCCAGAGGTGGGAATACCGGCTCTTTCGTTTCATCGTTTCATCGAGGCCACCGAGGCTGACACTGCCCCCTTCCACTTTGTCACTTGGTGGAATGACATTTTGATGTGTAGGTAGCATGGAGTGTCATGACATTCTTATCGTCGCAAAGAAGACTCTGGGGTAGGGCGCAGAGAGGATGGCCTGTCTTCTGGCTATAAACGGAATGCGAGGAATCTTTTGTGTTTTGCGGTTTTGCATGCACTTTGGCTTTCAGCACAACGGACATTTATAGAAATGGATTAAACCCCATTACTGTGCTTCTGGAAGCGGCAGTGATCAGATCTCGTTGCCTGAGACATTTGGACGTGCCTGAGATGCGAAAACGTTCCACTGTATTTTGTGTCTGGATTTGAGGTTGAGGTTGCAGCATTCTCATTGTGAACTCTTGATTTATTTTACAGTCTGACCACCAAAAAAAAAAAAAAAAGGAAGATACAAGTTGGTGGGGAATTCCTAACACTGAATTGTAGTTTTATTGTGTCTCATTTGGGCCTGTTCTATAAAAAGCAAGGTGTGTCTGATGTCTTATCTGCCTGAAAACTCAGGGATAATATGTTATGATGGTGGAAGCTTTTGACTTAACTGACTGTGTTGTATTTGAAGATATGGGGCGTAAATGCTCTTTCTTCATTAGAGATTAATCTTAAGTTCACAGATCAAAAAAATGAATCTATGTCATTTATTTGTTTTTAGGATTAAAAAGAGTAGTGGTGAAAAATACCCGAGTTGTTAAGACGGTTTTCCTAAGATGTTTACTGTATAAATGTGTTGAGTGAATTTGTCAGCTATTTCCTCAGAAGAATGATTTTAAACAAAAGGACATCTGTAGCCTGATAGATTAACAAAAAAAACCCTTAAAAATTTTTTGGTCTGACCTATTAGGAACCAATATGTGCATGTAAGGGTGATAAACATTTATGACTGGCAGTTGTGAAGAACTCTTTTCATTTCTTTCCACATGTTATGTAGGCTATGTAGCATCAGGAGAAATGTGTGGCTAAGAATATTTTTTGTGGTGACTAAATTTGTATTTGTGTGAGTGTGTTTGCATTTAATTATTTAATTGTAATAATCTTGATTAAATGTATCCTTTGTGTCAGGCCTCATCCTTTTAAATTCTCAAAAGGATCCTTCTAGCTACATATTGTTACCCATTGTAACAATTGTAAATATTGTACCCATTGTACAGATGAGGCAAGTCAAGTGCAGAGCAGGTATGTAACTTGCTCAAGATTACTCATAGAGAAGTGGGTCTGGACATGAATCCCAGGACTGTTGGTCTCAAACACATGCCTTCATGCAGAGAGAGAGGAAGGGAAAGAAAGAGAAACATTGATTTGTTGTTTCACTTACTTACGCATTTATTGGCTGCTGCTTGTATGTGCCCTGGCCCAGGATCAAACCCATAAACTTGGTGTATTGGGATGAGACCCTAAACAAGCGACCTACCCAGCTGGGATGATGATGGTCCTTTTCACCAGGGCTTTATAGTTCTGTAGAATCCTTCAGTTATTCATTTTTCATTTTGGGAGGTGAGACTCAAACTAAACTAATTTATAGTTGGTAACCTTAATGCAGAAGAGGCACTAGTGCCCTGGCTGGTGTGGCTCAGTGGGTTGGGTGCCGCCCTGCAAACGGAAAGGTTGCTGGTTAGTGTCCTGGTCAGGACATGTGCCTGCGTTGCGGGCCAGGTCTCCAGCTGGGGCTTGTGAGAGGCAACCGATCCATGTTTCTTTTGCACATCAGTGTTTCTTTCTCTCTCTTTCTCCCTCCCTTCCTCTCTGTCTAAAAATAAATAGATAAAATCTTTAAAAAAAACCCTGCTCTAGTGAACATTTGTGATCTTGCTTCCCAGCAGTTGTCATCAGCTTGGCTCAAATAAAGTCTTACAAAAATTTTTTTAAAAATTGCATTAACTGCAATATAGTTTCAGATTTTTAGAGCAAAAAGTCCTTAGCGATAATAATTTCTCTCATTTTAGAGAGAAGTTACCTGAGGTGAGGAGTGATTATGACTTGGTCGCCATAGTGTAGCTAGTTTTGGAAGGGCAGAGGATTGAACCCTAGCTTTCCTGACTTTAAATTCGTGGGGATTTTTTTTCACTCAGTGAGTAATGCTGCTCAGAGTTAACTGTCAATATGAAAAAAGAACCCATCCTGAGGAGCACATTAACATGAACTCAGTGTTTTAATTTAAGCAAGAGATGAGCATTTGAATTAAGAGCCTTTTCTGCAATAAATTCTAAAAGAAAGTGTTTAAGTCAGATAGTGTTTAATCGACAAATTTATTCAGTGAGTATTTGTGGAATTCAGGAGTGAGAGGGGCCCACTGTCGCAGGTGTTGGGGACATAGAATGGGATTTTTAAAAAAATCCTTATTCTTAAAATGCTTTTATTTTAGTGGGAGGATATAGACAATAACAAATCATCAAATATAGAACATAAATGGCAAATGATAAGTGCCGTGGAGAAAAGTACAGCTGGGAGAGGAGGTGGGGGGTGATCGTGCAGGAGGGCTTTATTCTGCACAGGGTGAGCAGGAGAGGAAGGCCCAGGATGGCTTTTGAGCAGAGACCTGAAGGAAGTGAGAGTACCATATGGCTCCTGGGGAAAGTTCTCTCCAGCAGCTGACAGCAAGAGCCAAGTCCCTGAGAGGGAAGCATCCTCAGCATCCCCAGTTTAGAGCTCTGAGCCTCGTCAGCAAAGGGGAGAGGATGGTGATAGGAGGCGGTGGGTGGAGGGAGATGCACACCAAGCAGGGCCTTGTAGATAAGGACTTTGCCTCACTGTGTGTGAATTAAAAATGCAGAGTGAGGCTCTTTCTTGGCCTTTAAAATAGCTATCTGTATTTAATTTTGCATTGCTGGCAAAAGCAAAACGCATGTGGGAAATTATTATTATTATTATTGTTGTTGTTGTTGTGACAGTCGGATTTTTTAAAATTTATTTATTTTTAGAGAGGGAAGGGAGGGAGAAAGAGAGAGAGAGAAACATTAATGTGCAGTTGCTGGGGGCCGTGGCCTGCAATCCAGGTATGTGCCCTGACTGGGAATTGAACCTGCGATGCTTTGGTTCGCAGCCCAAGCTCAATCCACTGAGCTACTCCAGCCAGGGCTTGGAAATTATTTTTAAGAGTTTAAGTAAACATAAATTTAAAAGAAATTAAAAAACAATAGCTCCAAAATACCCACTCAAATATTGTTGAATTTTGCATTGTATTTCTTAGAACATTAGTCTTTTTAAAATAAAGTGAATTTATTTGTTTGTTTGTTTTAAAGCAGTAGCTCATTTGTGAAAGTGCCAAAAGGTTTCTGCTTCTTATCTCATTTTTCTCTGCAAACTCCAGGTGGGGCCAGGCATCATGCATATGGATGTCGACAGAGATGCTAATTGACTTGCCCAAGGTGGCCAAGATATTTTTACCTTATTGTAAAAAATACAATAATTTTGAACCCAAGCATTTTGGTTAGTGTTTCTTGTGTTGTATTGTATTTGTTTATAAGGATCCCCCTTCCGCCCCCGCCACACACATACCAGAGTTGAACATGAATGCACCTTTATTTGTGATCGCCAGAAACTGTCCAACAGGTGAATGGATAAACAAGTGTGGTACATCCATATGGTAAGTCCTACTCAGCAATAAAAATAAATGAACTGTTGATATTCACAACATAGATTTATGCTGAGAACCCAAACAGGAGCACATTTCTATGGAAATTATAGGTGACACAAACGGATCTGTAGTGACAGAAAACAGACCAGTGTTGCCTGGAGATGGAGGCTGGCAGGCAGGGGTCAGAGAGTGGGCGGCAGAGGAGCCTCAGGAACCTTTGGGGGTGATGGTTATGATCCCTGTTTGATGGTGGTGATGGTTTCATGGTCGTGTGTTTCATGTGTCAAAATGTATCAAACGGTATGCCTTAAATGTGCTTTATTTCATGCCAGTTATACCTTAATAAAACAAACAAAGCCCCACACAGCCCCAGAGTGCTTTGCTGATATTTAGGAAATGAAAAAAGGCTCAGCAAGGGTTTTTGTTTGTTGTTCCTTACTGGTTTTTTGCTTTGTTTTGTTTTGATTTTTTCATGTAAGGGAAGCAGAATTTGGGTTTGGAGCTAATCATCTGAAATAGTCAAGGCTTTGGGTACTTAGGATACACTCAAGTGAAATTTTTAAGACAATATTTAGATTTATAAAGGTTGATCTGTTCTCTAGCATGTTTATCCCTTGGTTAAAATTCTTTAGAAAGTGTTTATGTGTTTTTTTAGATTTCTAAATTCTATAGAAGTGTTACTGGATAAATGAGTAAGCTACCTTTGTTTATCTGAAGAATTAATTACCATGTAATTAATGAGCACTGGAATAAGAGTTACTGAATCTTGGTGCAGAGCTCTGTGAGCCTGGGCGAATGGCTCAGACGCTCTCAGGCTTGGCTGACGGGCTGCGAAGTTAGCACGAAGTATCTGAGGACTGTGGGAGGCAGTACTGTCTAGAGGTCAAAGGCAGGCTCAAAGAGTCAGGCTGGGATTGTAATTCTAGCTCTGCCCCTTACTAGCTGTGTGACCTTGGGCAAGTTCCATACCTTTAGTAATCCCTGGTTTCTTCTTCCACTGCAGCTTCTTTGTCATCACTGTCACCACCACCATGACAACAGTGTCAGCATATTGTATGCCAGGCTCGGTGCTAATCACTTCCCACACATTAACCCATTTAACCCTCACAAAGACCTTATGAGGCTGGTACTGTTGTTGTCCTTATCTTACAAAGAGGACCTGTGGCACTGAAGCAGAGGGACTTGGCAAAGTTCATGCTGTCAGTGGCAAAACTGAGACCGAAGTAGGTCTGACTCCAGTCCAGGGTCCAGGGTCTGAAACCATGGTGCTAGACCATGTCATCACCTTTAAGAGGGGGGTAATAACAAGGCTGATGTAAGAATTAGCTAGGGAGGAATGTGCTTATTATGCACGATCACTGTGTGGGCTCCATACGATGCTATGTTCCTGGAAGGTGAAGCTTGTGCTTACTCACTCAGCGCCCACTGTATGTGAAAGCAAGTGGTCCTATCAACAGAATCTCTTTCTTTAGTAGTGGGCAGTGGAGATAGTGGGGTGTGTGTGTTAGTGTGTGTGTGTGAGCGTGTGTGAAAGAAAGAGAGATATTGATTGATTCAGTGAGAGACTCCTCTGGAATTTTCTTCGTTCCCACTTTATTTGCAATATAGCTAGGCAGATGAGATAACAGACAGTCTTGATTTCAGTTTTCCTCCAATTGTTTGCCTAAGGTCTTGCTAAATAAACCAGTTTTGATTGTTATCTGTCTTCTTGGCTTCTACATTGACTGCCACAAAATACCACCTGTTGGCCAGGGCTACTGGGTGATTGTCATCCACCTGTTCTTTCCCAAGTCCTGAGTGTCTGTGGTGATAACTATGAACCTTATGACTGACAATTAGTTGTTGAAAGTGTCCTATGTTTTCTCCTCCCTCCCGCTCTCTGCACCTTGTTTTACAACGGTGGTCTGCTTTGCAAGATGTTTAGACAATAGTCAATGTAGACATGTAAATAACAGCAGGTGAGCAACTGGAGGACAAATGCAGTTATGTCAGAAGGAGAGAAGACAGCAGAAATTGTAAAACGTTTACTCGGATCATGCATTTTTAATATAGCTTATATATCCATTACATTTTTAAAACCTAATACATGAATATATTCTTTAAAAAAATGGAAGTGCCCCAGCTGGTGTGGCTCAGTGGACTGAGTGCTGGCCTGTGAACGGAAGGGTCGCCAGTTCACTTTCCAGTCAATGCACAGGCCTGGGTTGTGGGCCAGGTCCCCATTTGGGGTGTGCAAGAGGCAACCGGTCAATGTATCTCTCACACATCGAAGTTTCTCTCCTTCCCTGTCTCTCTCCCTTCCCCTGTCTCTAAAAATAAATAAATAAAATATAAAAAAAAACACACGGAAATAACAGATGAAACAGAAGTTCCTTTCTGACTACCATCCCTACTCTTGGTCTCCATCTACTCCTCATCCGAGTTAAATCAGGGAGAAACATTTTTTGTATTCAAGACTGTTTTTGAATGTGTATGTTATGTGTCTGTATATACAGAACACTTGGTGATGCTGGACATATTTCTGTAACTTGCTTCTTTAAAAAAACGCAATGATTTTTTGGTCTTTCTATGTCTGTAGGTATCAATCTACCACATTTTTCAAAGTGCTGCATGAGACTCCAGAAATACCATAGTTTATTCGGGCATTGCCCTATTGATGTATGTCTTAGTTTTCTGTTGCTGTGCTAACAAATTATTGCAAGCTTAGTGGCTTAAAACAACACGAACTTATTCTTTTATGTTTTCGGATGCCAGAAGTCAGAAATGAGTCACACTGGGTTAAATTGGGTGTTGGTAGATCTGGTTGCTTCCAGAGACTCTCGGGGAGCACCCTTCCCTCGCCCTTTCCCAGCTTCTAGTGGCCGCCTGTGTTCCTTGGCTTGCGGCCCCTTCCTCCGTCTTCAGAGTTCCTCACCCTACTCTCTGATCTGTCATCATTCCTTTTTTCCTGACTCCTCCCACATTCTTCTCTCAAGGACCCTGTGCCTACATTTAGAGCCCACCAGATAATCCAGTCTCTGTCCATCTCAAGATCCTTAATTTAATCACATCTGCAAAGTCCCCTTTGCCAGCCACAGTCATACCCACAGGTTCTGGGGATTAGGACGTCTTGGGGGGCCATCCTTCAGACTACCACGATGAATATTTTGGTTGGCTTCAGTTTTTCACTATTATAAATGGTCTTTTAGTGCATATCCTTGCAGTAATCCTGTTTTTGTACATGTGGGAGTATTTCTCTAGAGTAATTCCTGAGAAGTAGAATTGCTAGGGTCATAGGTGACCATTTTAAATTTTAATAGATATTGCCAAATTGCTTTCCAAAGAGATCATACCAGTTCATACTCCCAAGTAACAGTGCTTGATAGGACCTCTTTTCCTCACACCTTCAGAGAGATTATTTTAGAGTTCATGGATTTGCTTGAATGTATCATTTGCTTGTCCTGGTTGGTGTGGCTCAGTGGACTGAGTTCCAGCCTGTGAACTGAAATGTTGTTAGTTTGATTCCAGGTCCCAGTTGGGGCATATGAGAGGCAACTGATTGATGTTTTTCTCCCTTTCTTTCTCCCTCCCTTCCCCTCTCTCTAAAAATAAATAAAAATTTAAAAAACATTAAAAAAATTATTATTTGCTTAAGCCAATATTGGGCTTTCACTTGGAGTGAAATGGAGTGGGATATTGGAGTGAAAGCCCAATACTGGCTTAAGCTGCTGCACTGTGGTCAGCCAAACGGAGCCAGAGTTTCTGTTCCTGCGGGCTCGCCGTTATCATATCCCTTCAGAGGACTGCTCCTGTGCTTGATCTCCGTGGCCTTCTGACATACACCCATTTTGGTTAGTAATCCAGTTAATACAGACCATGTCCATATATAGGCAGCAGAGAGCGACAGCTTCTTATACTGATGGTCTGGGGATGCTGCCAGGGGCCAGCAGAGCCAGGGAGCTGTCCACTCTGGGAAGAGACGCACTGGCCCCTAAGTGTGTCAGAGGCCACAGCAACTGTTACACAGACTATTACAACTCAGACTGTCTTCAGATTTTCTCTCTTACATGCCAATATGTGGAGTCATTCTGTTTTTTGACCTATGTGAAAAATAACTGATTTTAAGTTGATTGTATTTTAATGCTGTGTAAAACTTTGGTTATAAAAAAGTGATGCATGAATGTTGTAGAAAATAGAGATAAGACCTAAAAGTATAAGAGGGGAAAGAAATAGCCTTTGATTGCACTATTTAGAAATAGCCATATTAATTAATTTTTTACTATTTTTCTCTTTTTAAATTAAAAATAGTTTTCAACTACAGTCGACAGTCAATATAATTTTACATTAATTACAGATTCTGTTTTTCATATATATAACATTGGAGTTATATGCTCTATGCAGTTTTGTGTCCTTTAATCACTTTTTGGGACTATTTTGTCAAATTAACTTAAAAACATAGTTTTAATGGTTGCAGAGTAATTTATGGTTGTACTGTTGGTGTCCTGTTGTATGTTACTGCTTTTTCTTTACATCTGTTTTAGAGATAATTTAACCTTATAGAAGGCTAAAAGGTTTTTAGCAATTAGAACGTTATTTGTTTAATAGTTTGATAAATCATACATTTGTAGTAATTATTAAAATTAAAATGTGTTTCTGCAACTCGTTACTATTGACGGTTTGTAATTTAAAGGGATTTTTATAGTGCTAAATGATTTCTCTCCCAATGATGTTGAATATTTGCGTGGAGCTTTGAGTTTCTAAAGTGCTATTAAGCACAATTGTAGAATAATTCGTGTTCCATGATGGGACACTTGGACTCCACACTTGAATCCCTAGTGTTTCTGCTGAAACCTGCTGTTGGCTGAATTACTGGGTCATAGCACAGTGTAGCAATTTTAGATTAACAAGTATGGAGATTTGTAATTTGTAAACTGCTTTATGCAAATTGTAGGCTAAGTAATGCTAATACTTACAGATGCAGCATTCAAGTAGTGGTTTTATACCCACAAAATATTAACATTTAGTTTGTGTTTGTAACAGATCTGACCCTGTTTGCTCTGTGTTCTGTAGTTTGCATTACTGATTTCAGACCAACAAAGTCTAATATAATAGATGTAGCTACAACAGCCTGGAAAATCTAAACCTCCTATCTCTATTGATATGTTTGCTTTTCTTTTTCTTTTTCATGGAATTTATTGGGGTAACACTAGTTAATACATTATACAGGCTTCAGGTATACAATTCTACAATACAACATCTGTATATTGTACTGTGTGTTTACCACCCCAAGTCTATGTTTGCTTTGCATTTTTTTTTATTGTTGTTCAAGTACAGTTGTTTCCATCTTCACCCCACCACTCCCCCGGCCCGTCCCCACCCATCCCCGCCTTCCACCCTCGAACCTGTCCCCTTTGGCTCTGTCCTGTCCTTTATGTTTATTTTGTTGATTAGGTTCCACTTATAGGTGAGATCATATGGTAGTTCTCTTTTTTTAATAGATATTTTATTGTCTCACAGTTCCGTAGGCTAGTGGTATTTCTCTTTCTGTTGAAATATAATCATTAAGAATGTACAAGGAGACCCCATGTCAATGTATTTTCATCTATTGGTACACAATAGAATTACCATCTTTATTTTTTATTTTTAAGGAATTTTATTTTGCCCTGACTGGTGTGGCTCAGTTGGTTGGGCATTATTCTAAAAAGTGAAGGGTCACTGGTTCAGTTCCCAGTCAGGGCACATGCCTGGGCTGTGGGTTTGGTCCCTGTTTGGGGCACATACAAGAGGCAACTGATAGATGTTTCTCTCCCACAACAGTGTTTTTCTTCTTCTCCTTCTCCCTCCTTTTTCTTCTCTATCAGTTGAGAGGGAAATAAAAATAAATAAAATTTAAAAATAGATAAAAATTTTTAAAAAGGAATTTTATTTTATTTTTATTGATTTTAGAGAGAGAAAGGAAAGGAGAGAAAGAGGGAGGGAGAAAATCAATTTGTTGTTCCACATAGTTACACATTCATTGTTTGATTCTTGTATATGCCCTGATCAGGGATCAAACTCACAACCTGGACTTATTGGGACAATGCTCTAACCAGCTGAGCTACCCAGCTAGGACCTTCTTTATTTTTTGATACCAATTCCTCTCTGATCATCCAGGTGTGGTGTAGCTGAAAGATGACGGCTGGCAACACCTTTAATCTTATGCTTAGTTAAGCATAGAATAAAGATTTGAGCTGTAGGGCAGCATTTCTCTTTGTTTTGAGCCTCTTTTTTGTTTGTACGAGACTCAAACACTTAATATCTGCAATGTTTAAAACTGAACTAGGACTTGAAATAACCAGCATATATTATGGGTGAGAGTAGTTTTGTAGTGATGACGCAAAATAATTTGAGATTCAAGGCATTGTTCCCTGGTTTTTATAGGAGCATCTGATGAACACCCTAGTTTTACCCTCCTTCTGTCTGTTTTGGGAGCCAGGCTACAGAACGCCGGAAAAAAAGAGCAGCTGTTATTAATCTTGTATTGTACCTATTATATTTGGGCAAATGCTGGCTGATGTGATTAAAATGACCCTTTACATTTGAAAAGTTATATTTCTGTAATTTAGCAAGCAGGTAGTTCCTAGGGGTACAGGAAATGGAGATTTAGCCTAACTTTTCAAAGTCAAAGTTTAGCATTTATTTTGGGATTTTGCCTTGCAGCCTGAAAGGATCTGGTCGTAGTTTCTTAAAATAACTCAATTTATCTCTGTTCAGCAGTCATTGCTGAAACCCAAGGAAAAGCCGCATTTGGGGAAATATGAAAGTCAAGAAACTGGCACTTGTTTAATGGTATAATATGTTCTCCTGTGAGAGAGGTGATGAAAACGGTCTGTAGGTGGGCTAATAATTTCAGAGCCTTTTCTGTGGGGTAGTATGGTTAGAATTTAGGGAAGTAGCACAGGTTTGGTGAAATATCCATTTGCCTAAAAAGGTACCTAGTAAGAATTCCTCACCTGTTTTTCAATTGTCCCTTGTCTGTCATGAAGCCATGTGCTCATCCTTGGAACTGCAGAGCTGCCCGAATAACTCTGCTAGAGGTGGCAGCATAGTTTTACGCTGGGTGTGGTGACTACTGGTCAGGGGCTGCCCAGTCCAGTTCATAGTTCTTACGAAATCCTTCTGCTTGTTTCCGTGGTGTTGCCATTCTGTTTTGGTGTGTGCTAAGGCAAGACTTCACCTTTGTCATGGATGTTTGCTAACATGAAAACCAAGGTGCGTCTTTCTAGCCTTTCAGCAGCTGACTGTCTTACAGAAATTCTGAGGTTTTCTTCACTGCACACTAGGTCTCCGCACAAGCCATGCACCGGTTTCTGCTGCGGAGTTTTTGAGGATCTATTACATTTATGCTCTGTGTGTTTAAAACCAGGTTGATGGTTAAATTTTTTTTTTCTTTCTTACACTTGAGCTGTCACCTGGATGTCAAAAGAATAGCTTCAGGAAGGCTGCATAGATTCTGAAAGGTACCCTCCAAAGAGCAAAGCAAAGCTGATGCTGCCTTGTTGGCAGCCTGTATTTCCTGTTCTAGAGTTTTCCAAGTAACCAAATTGCCAAGTGAGGCCCATAGGAGACCTGTGAGTCCATTACAGAAACACTGCCTGATGGATATTGACTATCGGTATCCTTACTTCCTCAGAGAACCTATAAACAAATGAGAAATGGTGGACTATATTTTCTTTCATACATATATACTTTCAAACATCTTCTGAGTGGTCAAATAAATCAATTTAAAGATCAGTGGTAGCATCGGTACTTGTTCATATTAGTTCTGTAGAGTCATAGATGATTTGAAGATGATCAAAGAAAAGAAGTAAAGGACCCAAAGGAGCACGTTGGCCTATTTGTCTGTCTATCTCTATCATCTATCTGTTCATCTGTCTATCCATCATCCACTCATGCATCTATTTATTTATTGTTATTGAGGTTTTCCATTATGAGATGACCATATCAGGATATAAAGAATAATTTATTATAGAGTATAATTTGATAACAGGTCTTCTGAAAACCTAGAAGTAACAAGACGGTATTAGAGGTTTTTGGTCATTTTGAAGATCCTAAAAGTCAAGAACGGTATTGAGTAACAAGTTATGGTGTTTCTAAGGAGGGCAAAACCTTTAAAGAGTTCGGTAGATGTGATATGTTTGTCTTCTTTCCAGTTTAAAAAAATTTTTTTTTCTTTGCTACCTGTATTTTCAAGTACCTAAATAGAACAGAAATTTTTTGTTACATAGCTGTGTTATTTTGCAGCCAAATCTTTCTGGACTTTGTGCATTTTACTATAGATGACCTGAATGAAGTTCAGCACTGCCCTGGGCCAGACCAGGCCCCTCCCTGCTCATTGTCCCCCTCCATCCCTACCTTCTTCTTTGTCCCTTAGAAATGTTTTTATTTTTTTTTTAAGATTTTTATTTATTTATTTTTAGAGAGAAGGGAAGGAAGGGAGAAAGAGAGGAAAAGAAACATCAATGTGTGGTTTCCTCTTGCGTGGCCCCCACCACCCGGGACCTGGCCCCCAACCCAGGCACATGCCCTGACTGGGAATCAAACCAGTGACTCTTTGGTTCACAGGCCAGTGCTCAGTCCACTGAGCCACACCGGCCAGGGCTGGCCCAGTTTCTTTACCTCCAAAACACAAATGCAGTTTCAGTCTTCAGAGAAGGTGAGGAAAAATCCAGTCTTTTCACATCAATTTTGTATCATAAAGAAGAGAAATAGAGCCCTCTGCTTTTGAAGGATTCTCACTATAGGATTGAACAAAGCTTTTAGACCATAATAAGGAAAAGCAAAGCTCTTATACATATAAGGAAAACTAATTTCATGGATAAACTGAAGCATGGAGAAAGAGTGTGCAGAGCAAATGGCAGCAGACCAGGCCTTAGAGCGGGGCAGAAGGGCCAGTGCAGCCAGCTCCCCGGCTTGCTCCTCTCTATCGCTGACTCTTGTAGATTCTCATTCATCACATTGTGCTCTTGGATATTAAAGACTTTGGCTGGTAGGTTAAGTTTCTTGAGTAGGGAACTATCAAGATTGTTGTTCTTGGTATTTGATTTCAAGATGTTAAATGTTCTCAAAGGGTGTATGCTTTTCTCCCCTTTCTTAAATCATTACCCATCCTGTTGATATTTTACAACACAACCCTAAAGGTAGAATTTGGGGTGTTATTTTTTGAAAATGAAAGTGAATCTAAATGAATTTTGTCGTGGGAATTTTATAAACCTACTTCGAGGCAGTGGGGGGACGGATGGGTGGTGTTCCTGCTCTAAGTCATAACTTGGCAGCTCAGAGATTTATGATGATGGTCCTTACCATTTCCTCTCATCCTTTCTTCAGAGTTTCTCATTGTTATTCTGCCTAACATTTGAACAGATGCAAATACATAGTAGAAAGAAATCAAGAAGTGAAGTCTGGCCCTGGCTGGTGTGGCTCAATAAATTGAACACCAGCCTGCAAACCAAAAGGTCATTGGTTTGATTCCCCACCAGGGCACATGCCTGGGTTGTGGGCCAGGTCTTGCAAGAGGCAACCAATTGATGTTTCTCTCCCTTTTTTCTTCCTCCCTTCCCCTCCCTCTAAAAACAAGTAAATTAATTTAAAAAATGTAAAGTTGAGCTCAAACATAGCCTTGCCATTAAGTGTAGTTTCTGTGTATGTGGAAACGGTTGCACCTCTCTACTATCTAAAAACAATAACACCCTCAGCAACCTCACGAGGTAAAATCTCCCCATGCCCCAAAAGCATAATTACAAGCTTTTACTTTTCTATGTAATGTAACATTCAGTGACTGTAATTCACTCAGCTAACATAGTAAGTTTTTTCTTTGGATATTTCTGTTCCAGCCCTGCTATATATTCATACACTTTCTCATTTCTCAGGAAGATGATGGTGAATAATGTGTTTAAATTGTGAATTTAAATTCCTAGGCTAGCATGGTTGAACCTAGTAATCTTGTTTTGGATTATTCTTTTTTCCCCCCTGTTTTTACTTTTAAGGGACTTAGTGTGACCCAAACTAAACAGATGTCTTATGTTTATTGATGATTTTCTTGTTTCCAAGTCATATTGAAACTATGACATTTACCCTGATATATATATTTTTAGTATATTTTATTGATTATGCTATTACAGTTGTCCCATTTCCCCCTTCACTCCCCTCCACCCTGTATACCCTCTCCCACCCACATTCCCCTCCTTTAGTCATGTCCATGTGTCATACTTATAAGTTCTTTAGCTTCTACATTTCTCATACTGTTCTTACCCTCCCCCCTGTCTATTTTCTACCTACCATCTATGCTACTTATTCTCTGTACCTTTTCCCCTTCTCTCCTCCTCCCACTCCCCTGTTGCTAACCCTCCATGTGATCTCCATTTCTGTGGTTCTGTTCCTGTTCTAGTTGTTTGCTTAGTTTCTTTTGGTTTTGCTTTAGGTGTGGTTGTTAACAATTGTGAGTTTGCTGTCCTTTTACTATACTTGTTTTTTTTTTATCTTCTTTTCTTAGATAAGTCCCTTTAACATTTCATAAAATAAGGGCTTGGTGATGATGAACTCCTTTAACTTGACCTTAATCTGAGAAGCACTTGATCTGCCCTTCCATTCTAAATGAAAGCTTTGCTAGATAGAGTAATCTGGGATATAGGTCCTTGTCTTTCATGACTTGGAATACTTCTTTCCATCCCTTTCTTGCCTGTAAGGTCTCTTTAGAGAAATCAGCTGACAGTCTGATGGGAACTCCTTTGTAGGTTACTATCCCCTTATCTCTTGCTGCTTCTAGGATTTTCTCCTTCATTTATACCTTGGCTAATGTAATTATGTTGTGCCTTGGTGTGTTCCTTCTTGAGTCCAACTTCTTTGGGACTCTCTGAGCTTCCTGGACTTCCTGGAAGTCTATTTCCTTTGCCAGATTCGGGAAGTTCTCCTTTATTATTTCTTCACATAACTTTTCCATTTGTTGATCTTCCTCTTCTCTTTCTGGTACCCCTATAATTCAGATGTTGGAACGTTTAAAGATGTCCTGGAGGTTCCTAAGCTGCTCCTCGTTTTTTTGAATTCTTATTTCTCCATTCTTTCCTGTTTGGTTGTTTCTTTCTTCCTTCTGGTCTACTTTATTCTTTGGAGTCCCAGTTTCCTTCCCATCACTATTGGTTCCCTGTGCATTTTCCTTCATTTCTTTTATTGTAACCTGCATTTGTTCATCTAATTTGTGACCAAAATCAACCAATTCTGTGAGCTTCCTGATCACCAGTGTTTTGAACTGTGCATCTGATAGGTTGGCTGTCTTTCAGTCGCTTAAAAGGATGAATTCTGGGGCTTTGATTTGTTCTTCTGTTTGACCCATCTCTCTCTGTCTCTCTTTTTTTTTGGTCTGGTCGCTCCTGTTACGGTGAGGGGCGGAGCCTTAGGTGTTCACCAGGGCTGAGCACCCCAGTCGCTAGATTGTGACGTTGTACGTGGGGGCGGGTTTGAGAGGGAAGATGGCGGTTGCTGTGTTCTTTGTGGGACCTCCGTCCCTTCTCTGGGATCCTGGGTTAAGCGCTCTGCCCTGCTCCACAACTGCCGCTTCACTGGGTCCGCCAGCTGCCGCTTGCGTACTCAGGGTCCACCCGCTGCGATCTCGCACGCCCCAGATGCCTTACGTGCCCCCGGATGCCTTAGGCGCCCAACTCTCTCTGCTCTCCGCGCCGCGACCTGGGCCTGGCTGCTCCTCTCCGCCCCTCTTACCGGTCTGGATGAACAGGTCTATTTCAACTTCTTGGCTGTCTGACTTCCATTCAGATAAATTTTCTGTCAGTTCTGGATGTTATTCTGCCTCTAAATTATTGCTGTTCCAATCTTGGTTGTGTGTGGTGGTACGGTGTGTCCACCTATGCCTCCATCTTGGCCGGAAGTCACCCTGATATATTTTAAAAGTGAAGCATTCCGTAAATTACAAAAACAAAAAGCTGCTAAATGGGAAAAGTTCTCGATTTCCCCATAACTGTATGTGCATTTGTGAATGAGAGAGCACTGCATCCTTCTTACTACCCACAGTGTGGTGTGTTTACTGAATATTTATTAAATTGAACTAAAACACTAACATTTGAGAGAGAATGGGCATGCTAGACATGCGCCTTCTTTACTCATTTCTGCGAGACAGCTCTGTGTGGGTCATTCTGTCTTTGCTTTAAAGACTAGGAAATCAGGGAAACAGAAAGAGTAGTGAGTGGCACAGCATAGGTTAGAATTTTTGCCTCTTAAACACACCGAGCAGTATTTTATCTGTTAAGCAATGTTACTAAGTAGGTACACATGATATCCTCGGTAATGAAATATTTCTTGTGCATTGGCACAATTTGAGTCAGGCAGTGTAGTGTAAAGATGTGTAAAAATACTCTGATGACTTTCCACGATTTATCTGCAGTATTAACGGGGGGAAAACAACTAAATACATTAAACCTTTCACTTTTACCCGCTTGCCTAGAGGTTTCTGTGTATTAAAAGATGAGATTTATTAGAATCCATCTAGCCACTATGAAGAGTTTACAGATAGATCTAGAAATCTCCAGAGTTGGAGTTGTCTTTGTTGCGCCACCTTAAATAGTCCTCTTTCCTGAAACACTCACCAGGTTTTTTACTATTAAAAGATGATTTAAATTGGTTACCGAGAGAAGATCTCCGTGGTGTTGAGCTGAATTCTGAGATAGCAGAAGGAGGGCCAGCTGCGTGCCGTTATCTGTGTCCTGGCAGACACTGGACACACTCCACCCTGGCGTATTTGGTGGGAGGTGATAGTGCCGGGGCTGAAGGTCCCCTCCGTGCACTGGGGACCTCTGTTCTTCCAGTAAGCTTGTGTTACTTTGGAAGCAAGAGATTGGAATTCTTTGTAAACACGTATAAAGCAGGTCAGGAGGGGTGAGCGAGGGCTGGCCACCTGATGGATCTACACGGAAAGCTGGCTTTCAGATCTTTCAGGTTCTGCAAGGTAGAGAAAATAAGCCTTCACTCCATCTGAAGTGATGGCTAGACCAGGAAACGAGGAGGCTGATGAATGAAGGTGATGATTTATGATGCCATTAACACTCACTTGGAAATCAGAAGATACAGAGTTGAGCTCTTTCTCAGGGAAACTAAAGGCCCTCGATGTAGATTGAACTACAACTTAGTATGTGGTTCTAGTTGACCGAGCTGCCGTGTAGCCAAGGGACTCGACCGGGCCCTCTCACCGAAGGGTCTGATAACCGGGCAAACAAAGGAGGAAGTGTTGGTGTTGTGAATCACAGCAGATTATGTGGACGAGAAAACTGAGGGTGTGTCTTGCTGACAGCCTTAAGCTTTTTAAATTCGATTATTTTTCTTAGGTTGAAATAAAGTCTTACTCACTTGAGGGGACACTAAAGATGTTTGCTTCCTTTGAAGCCCAGAAAAATTAATTCATCCAAGAACACTGATGCATGAAGTTTATTAGATAAAAGTATACTGAGAGATTAGGAAGGGACTCTTTTACTTCATTGACTTCATGTTCTTAATGAAGAAAAACAAAATAGGCACTTTAGACCTCTGAGAAACAAATCCTGACATTTGTATTAAACTGCTTAGAAGCTTAGGAGACGTCCCAAAAGCAGTGAAATCAAAGTAAGAAAAGTTACACAAAATATTTTTCCCTAATAACATACACCGCTTCTTCAGAAATGATTATGACCTTCCTCTTTTCAGCATGTTGTGAGAATGGCATGCTTATTTTGGGTTTTGAGTCTAAAAAGGCATTTGATACCAAAATAAAAAGGGCTGTGTTTTTATTACCAATAGCCTTTCCAAAAACTTTTTCCAGAAATATAAAATTATTTGAGGTATTCTTGAATACTCTCTTGCTTTTCCAGAATAAGTAGCCTTCTTTTTTAAAATCATTTTTAAAAGATTTATTTTTAGAGAGAGGGGAAGGGAGGGAGAAAGAGAGGGAGAGAAACACTGATCAATTGCCTCTTGCATGTCCCCAAGCCCCCAGCCAGGAATCTGGCCTGTAACCCAGGCATGGGCCCTGACTGGGAATTGAACCAGCAACCCTAGGTTCATGGACAGTGTTCCACCTACTTATCTACACCATTCGGGGCACAAGTAGGCTTCTGTCATCAAATTCGTTTTTCCCCTTTGCCCTCAGCCCTTGCCAAAAATAAAATCCTCCTACACTTGCTCCTCCATTTTGGCTCCATAACACTCCAGGCGCCGTTTCTAGGAAAGGTTAAAATGAAGAAGACTGTGTTTCCCGTTGACCACGTTTGCCCTGCTGCCGCTGAATTCCAGGCCAGTCTCTCCTGCCATCTGCTCTCAGTATGGACAAGTTGGGATGCGTGTAGCCAGAAACATGAAATTAGACGTTTCCTTTGATTTCCTCTTCCCCAAGAAGCAGGGCTTATCTCTGTCAGTTTGACTCCTCCCTGGAGAGTCACTCGACGTGGAAATGTCATGCAACAAATTTTCAGAACGTTGACTTGTGAGTTCTTCTTCCAGGTTTCTCTCTATATCTAATTTTTATTTTTATTTTTTAAAGATCTTATTTATTTATTTTTAGAGGGAGTGGAAGGGAGAAAGACAGGGAGAGAAACATCGATGTGTGAGAGAAACGTCAGTGGGTTGCCTCTTGGCCTGCACCCAGGCCTGTGCCCTGACTGGACATGGAACCAGCAACCTTTTGGTTCGCAGGCCAGCGCTCAGTCCACTGAGCCACACCAGCCAGGGCTATATATAATTTTTAAAAAAAGATTTTATTTATTTAGTTTTAGAGAGAGGGGAAGGGAAGGAGAAAGAGAGGGAGAGAAACATCTATGTGTAGATGCCTCTTCTGCATGCCCCACTAGGGACCTGGCCTGCAACCCAGGCATGTGCCCTGACTGGGAATCGAACCAGCAATGCTTTGGTTCACAGGCATGTGCTCAATCCACTGAGCTACACCAGCCAGGGCTATATATAATTTTTTGAAAGTAGTAACAATATTTTATTTTTTGAATTGCATCCTGCTTTGTTTATCTAATGTTATAGTTCAAGTATTTTTCCCATGATATTATTATCTGTTCTCCCACCCCACCCCAATTCCAAGGCATTTTGTGCTTATTGTACACAACCTGGAAAATAAAGATAAGGGAAAAAGAAGTTAAAAAGCAACTATAATTCCTCCACTGTTAAGATTTTAAACCTGTTCCCCTTCTCTCCTAACTTCCTGTCTCTATAAATATACATATTTACACACACCCCTACATTCATGTATAAACCTTACCATATGTATGCACATTCCAAAGACAGGATTATGCTCTGCCTGATATTTTGGTGACTCTAAGTTTTTGACCCACAGTGCTATGGGGTACAACTTTTGGGAGCATCATAAAACCTATTTCAAGGACATAGTAGAGTCTCCTCGATGAGGTTTATTTCTCTGAGCCATAAAATTGATCCATTTCTTACCTCGTGCTTTAGAGGCTGCTTACAAAAATAGAAAAGATTAGTTATGGTCATCCAGATAAAATATATGGTCCTCTAAATGTACCTCTTTGTAGAACACTTCTTGTGTTAATTTAGTTTATTTCTCAATATTAAAGTAATCATAACTTTTGACTGTGCCATAGTGATTTGAACAAATAAAAAATTTTTCCACCTGCAATTAGAATGTTTGGTCTTTAAAAGACATTCAACCTTTATGTTCACTGATCTCTACAGTTTTATCTTAGTTTGGTCTGTCCAAACTAAGAAGTGAATTATTTCTGCCCAAGCCTGGGACAGGGACTTGGCAGAGCCAATAAGGTGACAGCATGAAAAAGCTCAGGGAGGGAATTCTGTGTATTGTCCTATTACACATCATCCACTTACATGGAATGTGTTTATAGTTCATATGGCAAGCGATTGGCATGAGAGCAAACACAGCTTGGGCCAACATACTGTCCTTATGTTCTAAATCAGCAGTTCTTAACACCTGCCGCGGCCCCCCCCCCCCTTCTGCCCTGGGCATCACTGGGTTGGGAAAGCACAGGGACTACGGAGAGTGGGCTGTACCTCGGCTGTGGTGGAGCAGAAGGAAGGCTGTGAGCCATAGCTCCCCGTTCTGCCCACTGGGGGTCCAGTGTTATTCCCAACAGCACGGTGCATATTGATGGTTAGTGATAGGTGATTGACATGCAGGTAAATTCTTCATTTTACCTGGCTTTCTATTTTAATCACTAGGTTATTCCCAATTCTGGAGTTAACTTTCTCAAAGGGAACTACTTGACAGATGCCACCTCATTTATCAACAGAGATTTTTTTTTTTAGTTTTATTGATGTATAATTTTTAAATTCAACATTTGTCTCCCCATGAAATACATGAACATATTTTATATAGTAAATGCATATATTTATGAAAAATGAGAGGTAAAGAATTTGGGCCCACAGGATTACAAACTATTGTCAGGCCAGATTCTCCCCACAGACAGGTATTGTTTGGCATGCAGAATATTTAAAAATACATGGATTTCAGTGCCTTTAAGAGGTACATGCACTCTCCAGTTTGCTGTGGACCTCACTGTTTTCTGTGTTTATGTGTATGTAAAATACTAATCCAAATAATTGATAAACTGTTTCTACTAGGAAAGCTCTTATTTAGGAATATGAAATTTCATGTCTTTTTTTTCTCCTATTTTAAGAAATGGGAGCAATCGAGCCTGGCTGTTATTGAACACATTCCCTTCCTTTCTTTTCCCAACCTCCGAGTTCATGGCTGGGGACAATAAGCCCCCAGTGACTCTTAGCACAGTTATGGAGGCTATAGAAATTCAGGAGCCATGGCAGCCTCGACACAAAAGCTTTAGCTCCTGCTTCATGTTATAGAGCGGTCATTTCTCTCTCTCTCTCTCTCTCTCTCTCTCTCTCAACCCAACAGTAGCTTCAACCAATAGATTGTTTTGGTTTTCTTTTGTTTTTTGGAAATGGAGAATCTGTCATTTAATGCAGAATGTGGGTTTGTCCCTGATTTGCTCAACTGGGAGTTGAAGATCTAAATATCTAGTGTGGTTAATTATCCTTGCACTCCTTCCTCCCTGCCTCTGAATGCATATGAAGTCTTAGCTAGAAAATGTACATTTAGTTTTAGCTAGTTGGTTAGTTTTTCTGAACATTTGTTCTTTACAGACTGAGGGAGACAGATGGATTTGAATTCTAAAGTGGAGTCTTTTGATTTAGCAGAAGAAATAACCAGTAAAGTGATAGACGAGGTTTCCAGGCAGTTTTAATTAGCCAGGCACAGCTGTGAGCAGGAATTGATGAGAATGGCAAGATTCAATGGCATAAAAGATGCAAAATTTCTCATGTGTCTTACAAGTGCTTAGTGTTCAGCCACGGTCATCGGTGATTTTTATTGAGTAGTCACTGGGTGCACATTCATGTTCTTGCCTGACCCAGCCAAACAGGTACAGGCCACGGGCTTCCCAGTGCCTCTTCCCAGTGCAGGCCTGCCGTTAATTTCATCCTTCTCGTTCCTGTCGACTGGAAGATGAGGGCGGGCGTCTCAGGGAGGAGCGCTGACCTGGGAGTGCGTTTGGACCTGGTGCCTCATCGTTCTGTACTGATTGCTTTCTGTTGTTTCGTTTGTTCTGTTTTCTTGAGGGGAGCGTGCAAGTGCACTATCCGGAAGCATTTTTAGTCATTCACTCATTTAATAAATGTTTACTGAGCCCTATTATGTGTCAGGTTCTCTGGTGCTTGGAATACCTTTTGGGGAAAATAGGCAAAGTTGTAAGCTTTATTGCTAGAGTTGAAATAAATTTGAAAAAGATTTTTTCCAAATTACATTAACTGACATTATGAGTGTTTACTCCATGGCAGGTGTTGTGCTCTTTGCCTTATTTCAGGAGAAACAATTCAAAGCATACTGAGATTTTTAGTACAGAAGATATATAAAGATGAATGAATCAAAGTCTGTACCTTTGAGGAGATTACGATCTATCAGAACCCTCTGGCGCATAGTAATTATCTGTAAAACTTGTATTTTAATTGAGCATATGAGTAGAATCCCTCCTGTGCGTAATTCTGAGGACCAACAGGTTTTGCAAACCGGGGCTGTCTGTGTCCCTTATGGGAGATTGGGTCATCTCAGTTAATGAGCGAGGGCAGTGCACAGGCTTTGTGAATGCTTCCAATCAAGTGGTTACTACGGAGCAGGGTTTCTCAACCTCAGCTGGGTGATTTCTGTTGTGAGGACTTCCTGTGCGTTGGAGGGTGTTTAGCAGTATCCCTGACCTCTTCTATACTTGTGACAACCAAAATGTTCCTAGGCACTGCCAAATATCCTCTGGGAGGCAGCCTCATCCAATCTCCCACCCCCGCCACCTTTAACGGTGCCTGCCTAGGCATTCGTCTCCCTAGACAACCAGCAGCTCTTTCCAGAGGCAGATGCAGCAACAGCATCACCCAAAGCTAAGCTCCAGCATAAGCTCACGCTGTTCCTAAAAATATGTAGCCCTTGAGCTATTCACACCATACACTGGGAATACTTTCATTTTACAGTATTTTGCTATTTCTAGAGAAATCAGTATGTGCTTATTAATAGTGGGGCTAATGATCTTGATCTGCTCTTTAGGGCTGGAATAATAATAGGAATTACAATATTTGTATTAATATATGAGTGTGGTACATTAAAAGTATACATGTAAGGTGTATATGTTTTGGGTAGAACTTTTGAATATATAAATATAAATAAATTGCCCTGGCTAGTGTGACTCAGTGGATTGAGCACCAGCCTGCAAATTAAAGGATCACCAGTTTGATTCCCAGTCAGGGCACTTGCCTGGGTTGCAGGCCAGGTCCCCAGTAGGGAGCGCACTAGAGACAACCACACATTACTGTTTCTCTGCCTCTCTTTCTCCCTCTCTTCCCCTTTGTCTAAAAATAAAATAAATAAAATCTTTTAAAAGTTAAATTATATATATATAAATATTCTGTGACCCCACCACCCAGTCAATAAATAAATGGATTCTTTCTGTGTGTGTGTGGTTGCCTCTTTTTTATTAATATATTTTATTGATTATGCTATTACAGTTGTCCCATTTCCCCCCTTCACTCCCCTCCACTCTGTACACCCTCTCCCACCCATATCCCCCTCTTTAGTCATGTCCATGTGTCATACTTATAAGTTCTTTGGCTTCTACATTTCTCATACTGTTCTTATCCTCCCTCTGTCTATTTTCTACCTACCATCTATGCTACTTATTCTCTGTACCTTTGCCCCAACTCTCCTCCTCCCTCTCCCCTGTTGCTGGCTCTCCATGTGATCTCCATTTCTGTGGTTCTGTTCCTGTTTGTTTGTTTAGTTTCTTTTGGTTTTGCTTTAGGTGTGATTGTTAACAATTGTGAGTTTGCTGTCCTTTTACTATACTTTTTTTTATCTTCTTTTCTTAGATAAGTCCCTTTAACATTTCATAAAATAAGGGCTTGGTGATGATGAACTCCTTTAGCTTGATCTTATCTGAGAAGCACTTGATCTGCCCTTCCATTCTAAATGAAAGCTTTGCTGGATAGAGCAATCTGGGATATAGGTCCTTGTCTTTCATGACTTGGAATACTTCTTTCCAGTCCCTTCTTGCCTGCAAGGTCTCTTTTTGAGAAATCAGCTGATAGTCTTATGGGAACTCCTTTGTAGATTACTGTCCCCTTTTCTCTTGCTGCTTCTAGGATTCTCTCCTTCATTTTTACCTTGGCTAATGTAATTATGATGTGCCTTCGTGTGTTTCTTCTTCGGTTCAACTTCTTTGGGACTCTCTGAGCTTCCTGGACTTCTTGGAAGTCCATTTCCTTTGCCAGAATGGGGAACTTCTCCTTTATTATTTGTTCACATAACTTTTCCATTTGTTGATCTTCCTCTTCTCTTTCTGGTACCCCTATAATTCAGATGTTGGAATGTTTAAAGATGTCCTGGAGGTTCCTAAGCCGCTCCTCATTTTTTTGAATTCTTATTTCTCCATTCTTTCCTGTTTGGTTGTTTCTTTCTTCCTTCTGGTCTACTTTATTCTTTTGAGTCCCAGTTTCCTTCCCATCACTATTGGTTCCCTGTGCATTTTCCTTCATTTCTTTTATTGTAACCTGCATTTGTTCATCTAATTTGTGACCAAAATCAACCAATTCTGTGAGCTTCCTGATCACCAGTGTTTTGAACTGTGCATCTGATAGGTTGGCTATCTCTCGGTTGCTTAAAAGGATGAATTCTGGGGCATTAATTTGTTCTTCTGTTTGAGCCATCTCTCTCTCTCTTTTTTTTTTTTTGGTCTGGTCGCTCCTGTTACGGTGAGGGGCGGAGCCTTAGGTGTTCACCAGGGCTGGGCACCCCAGTCGCTAGATTGTGATGTTGTACATGGGGGCGGGTTTGCGAGGGAAGATGGCGGTTGCTGTGTTCTTTGTGGGACCTCCGTCTCTTCTCTGGGATCCTGGGTTAAGCGCTCTGCCCTGCTCCACAACTGCCGCTTCACTGGGTCCGCCAGCTGCCGCTTGCGTACTCAGGGTCCACCCGCTGCGATCTTGCACGCCCCAGATGCCTTATGTGCCCCCGGATGCCTTATGTGCCCAACTCTCTCTGCTCTCCGCGCCGCGACCCGGGCCTGGCTGCTTGTCTCTGCCCCTCCTGCCGATCTGGATGAATGGGTTTATTTCAACTTCTTGGCTGTCTGACTTCCATTCAGATAAATTTTATGTCAGTTCTGGATGTTATTCTGCCTCTAAATTGTTGTTCGAATCTTGGTTGTGTGTGGAGGTACAGTGTGTCCACCTATGCCTCCATCTTGGCCGGAAGTCAATAAATGGATTCTTACCAGTACCTTTAAAGCCCTCTGTGTGTCCTATAATCCAAATCTCCTTCTCTTCACGTAGGAAACCACTATTCTGAATTTTCTTTTTCTTTTTCTTTTTCTTTATTGTTTTATCATATGCACATAGCCCTAAACATTATAGAGCTTAATTTTGTGTGTTTTAAGATCTTATTATGTAAATGTAGTGTGCCATATGTATTTCTTGTGACTTGCATTTTTCTTCATCCCACATGTGTTATATGAGTCTTCCATGTTGATGTGTGTAGCTACACTTATTTCTACTGTTATGTATTTGTCAATTATCTGACAATATCACAGTGTAGCCATTCTCCTATTTATAGATACTTGAGTTGTTTCCAGTTTTTTTGTTACCATAACCAATGTTGCTGTGAATATTCTTGTTCTTGTCATCTGCTGTGCTTGTACAAGAGTTTCTGTAGGGAATTACCTAGGAGTGGTTTGCTAGATTGTAGGCTATACGCATGTAGTAGGCTGACCAATGGCCCCTAAATGGGTCCTAATCCTTGGAAGCTGTAAATGTTACCATATATGGAAAGAGGATCTTTGCAGGTGTGGTTAGATGAAGGATGCTAACCTGGGGAGATGATCAGGTGGGTCCTAACTGCAATCACAAGTGTCCTTAATGGAGGAGAGGCAGAGGGAGAGCTCAGAAAGCATAAAAGGAGGGGCTCACAGAGGCAGAGATGGAGGTGGTGTGGTCACAGCTAGGCGGTGTCAGCAGCTGCCAAAAGGTGGAAGAACCAAGAAGTGAGTCCTCTCCTGGAGCCTCTGGAGGGACTGTGGCTCTGTCAACACCTTGAATTTGCGCAGGGATACTGAGTTTGGACTTCTGGTCTCCAGAACAGTGAGAAAATAATCTGTTGTTTCAAGGCACTTAAGTCTGTGGTGAGTTGTTACAGCAGCCACAGGAAACAGGGGCAATTTTAAATTTAATTGGACAATGCCAATTGTTTTTTAATTTATAGTCCCACCAGAAGTGTCTAAGAATTTCTATTTTTCATATTCTTTTCAACATTTGGTGCTTTTGCATTTTACCAATAGGAGATTTTACTAAGCAGTTCTGTAAAACCTAATGCAAGTTTTGAAAAATTTAGTTCAGGATGAAAAAAAATTAAGAGTATATTAGTAAGAAGGTGAAAATGTTGATATTGAATACTATAAAGTGAAATTGCAGAGATTAGTTAAATTTATAAATATGCTATAGATAATGTGTTATTATAATTTCTCTTGCCTCACCTGCCAACCACTAAACGTAATATTTTCTGCACACACTCTTGCTTCTCCAGAAGATAATCCCGTGATTCTTTGGTACTCACCACATGAACTGGCATGCTCTGTAATTCCTGTTTGGTTTATTTCTGTTTTTTCAAATTGAATTTTTGGGGTGACATTGGTTAATAAAATTATATAGGTTTCAGGCATACAATGCTAGGTGAATTTCTGTTTTTACTCTATCTTAGAGAATCTTTTTTGGCTAAATATACATTGGTAAAATAGTATTTTGGGGGGAGGGACAGTAACTAAACCTGTCTGCTCAGCAAGATAATGTACTTATGCATACATTTTTGAGGGAACAGCTGTTAGTCATCAATCCTGGAAAACAGATTACACCCTTGTCTCATGAAATATATTATTTGATGATAAACATACTCCTCACATTAACAATGATTGTGCCTTAGAGGTGGATTGCATTTGGCATTAAAATAACTTAAAATGTATTTTCTCATTTGATTAATTTCTCTTTTCTGTTGTGTTCCATAAGGGTAAGCATTTTAACAAATATTTAAAGATTTTAATTATTTTTTTAGAGAGAGGGAGAAGGAAGGAGAAAGGGAGAGAAAAATTGATTGGTTGCCTCTTGCAACCAGGGACTGAACCTGCAATCCAAGTGTGTGCTGGGACTGAGAATCGAACTGGTGACCTTTTGGTTTGCGGGGTGAAGCCCAACCAACTGAGCCACACTGGTCAGGGTTTAAGATTTCATTAGCATTTTTTAGACAGTGCTGGCTCAGAGGAAGCATGTGTTAACTTCAGATCTCCTTTACCCCACCCCCAGCACTCTAGCTTTTATTTAGTCAAGTCTTTCTTCTTGTGGGATTATCTGGAAAAATTCTTTCGTGGTGGTGTTCTTTAAAATAAGGAAGTCTCTGTAATGTCCTAACAATTGTTTAGTGGTTTCCACTTTTTCAGAGCACTCTCTGTACGTTATTTCCTTTGATCTTAACAAGTGTGTAAAATGAAAACAGGTGTTACCCTCATTTTACAGATGCAGAAACACAGACGTAAAGGGTTTCAGTAAAACGCCTGTGAGGAAAGTTATTTGCAGAGGCTGCAACCTAGCCCCCCTAACTCGCAGTCTGGGCTGCACATTGCTTTCACCTCCAGAGTTAAAAAAAAAAATGCCTAGGTCCCCTCCCCAGATAATCTGAGTGGAGTAGGACCCACTCATTAGTATTTTTTCCATCTTTTTTTTTAATTGTTGTTCAAGTACAGTTGTCTGCATTTTCCCCATCACTTCATTAGTATTTTTTAATTAAAAGTATTCAATTACAGTTGGCATACAATATTATATTAGTTTCAGGTGTACAACAGTGATTAAACATTTACCTTACAAAGGATTACCCCGAGAAGTCTAGTACCCATCTGACACCATACATAGTTATTACAATATTGAGTATATTCCCTGTGCTGTGTGTTACATCCCCATGACTGTTTCTATAACTGGATATTTGTACTTCTTAATCCCTGCCCCCTTTTCACCCATCCCCCCAACCTCTATTAGTATTGTTAAAAAGCTCTCAAAGCAATTCCAATATTCAGCCAGGTTGAGAACTGTCCAAACTCTTATTCTGGTGTCTCCTCCTTCTATCACGGGTATTTTCTTCATCTAATTAAAAGGTGCCTATGTGGAAGAGTTAAGAATATTTTTCCATTGCTCCAAAAGGCAGAATTACAATCAATCCAAGTGAGAGAGGGTTATTTAGATGTACAGTGGGAACCAGATGTATGTTCTAAGATAATTATTCTTGGAATTTATGTATGTACTCATTAAGTTATCAAAAGTTTATGTGCCAGACACTGTGCTAAGCTTTGCTGATACAAATATGAATAAGATATGGGTTCCCCTTTCAAGACTCAGAGTTTAAAGAGGGGACAGACTGAAAATAAACTCATTGTAGGAGAGTGTGGTGTTACACATACTGGAGTTGTGTGATCTTCTTTATATGTGTTTCATTTTCAAGCTGTCCATAGTGATTTACTAAAATATATTTATGCTAAACATTTGAATATATCACTGTGGTAGTCCATGTTGCTATGTAATTGAAGCAATTGCCAGATAGTCTTTTCAGAGATATCTTTTTTCTTGAAATACTCATAATAAAGTTTGTTTAATAGTATTTAAACCATTTGGAGGAGTTCGTTCCTACATCTTTCTCTAAATGTTATTTTTTAAAAAATATATTTTATTCATTATGCTATTACAGCTGTCCCATTTCCCCCCTTCACCCCCTCCACCCTGCCCCTCCTACCCACATTCCCCCCTTTAGTTCATGTCCATGTGTCATACATATAAATTCTTTGGCTTCTACATTTCCCATACTGTTCTTACCCTCCCCCTGTCTATTTTCTACCTACCATCTATGCTACATATTCTCTGTACCTTTTCCCCCTTTCTCCCCCTCCCACTCCCCTATTGCTAACCCTCCATGTGATCTCCATTTCTGTGGTTCTGTTCCTGTTCTAGTTGTTTGCTTAGTTTCTTTTGGTTTTGCTTTAGGTGTGGTTGTTAACAATTGTGAGTTTGCTGTCCTTTTACTATACATGTTTTTTTTTTTATCTTTTCTTAGCTAAGTCCCTTTAACATTTCATAAAATAAGGGCTTGGTGATGATGAACTCCTTTAACTTGATCTTACCTGAGAAGCAGTTGATCTGCCCTTCCATTCTAAATGAAAGCTTTGCTGGATAGAGCAATCTTGGATGTAGGTCCTTGCCTTTCATGACTTGGAATACTTCTTTCCAGTCCCTTCTTGCCTGTAAGGTCTCTTTTGAGAAATCAGCAGATAGTCTTATGGGAACTCCTTTGTAGGTTACTGTCCCCTTTTCTCTTGCTGCTTCTAGGATTCTCTCCTTCATTTTTACCTTGGTAATGAAATGATGATGTGCTTTGGTGTGTTCCTTCTTGGGTCCAACTTCTTTGGGACTCTCTGAGCTTCCTGGACTTCCTGGAAGTCTATTTCCTTTGCCAGAATGGGGAAATTCTCCTTTATTATTTCTTCAAATAACTTTTCCATTTATTGATCTTCCTCTTCTTCTGGTACCCCTATAATTCAGATGTTGGAACATTTAAAAGTGTCCTGGAGGTTCCTAAGCCTCTCCTCATTTTTTTCAATTCTTATTTCCTCATTCTTTTCTGATTGGATGTTTCTTTGTCCTTCCAGTCCACACCATTGATTTGAGTCCCAGTTTCCTTCCCATCACTATTGGTTCCCTGTATATTTTCCCTTATTTCACTTAGCTTAGCCTTTGTTTTTTCATCTAATTTGTGACCAAATTCAACCAATTCTGTGAGCATCCCGAGTACCAATGTTTTGAACTGTGAATCTGATAGGTTGGCTACCTCTTTGTCGCTTAGTTGTATTTTTTCTGGAGCTTTGATCTGTTCTTTCGTTTGGGCCTTTTTTTTTTTGTATTGACACACCTGTTACGTAGTGAAGGGCAGAGCCTTAGGTGTTCATCAGGGTGAGGTAACCCACATTGTCGAGTGGTGATGCTGTATATGGGGAAGGGGTCCAAGAGGGAACAATGGCACTTGCTCTGCTCTCTGCCCGATTTCAGTCACTTCCCCCACTTCCCACAAGCAAAGTGGGCCCTTCTGGTGCTGATTCCTAGGTGGGTGGGCTTATACACGTTCTAGGACCCTGTGGGTCTCTCCAACGCACTCTCCTGTGAGGCTGGGAGTTTCTCCTGCTGCTGCCTCCACTCCCACCGGTGTTTCCAATTGGTGTTTCGAGGCTTTATTTCTCCACTGGGACCCTAGGTTGCATGGGCTGTCCCACTACCCAGTTTCGTCTGGTTTAGCTGCTCTCGAATGTGGGAATTCCCCGGTTCACCAGCCGCCTTGTGTGCCGCGCCCCGTTCCACAATCCACCATGTTGCTTGGTCCACCAGCCGCAGCCTTGCTGAGAGTTCTCTCTGCCCGGCTGCCTAACTCCGCCCCTCCTGCCGGTCTGGATGGATGTGTCTTCTTTAACTTCTTGGTTGTTGGACTTCCATATAGTTCGATTTTCTGTCAGTTCTGGTTGTTTTTTGTTTTTAAATTATTGCTGTCCTTCTTTTGGTTGTGCGAGGAGGCACAGTATGTCTACCTATGCCTCCATCTTTGCCAGAAGTCCTTAAATGTTATTCTTTTGATTGCTAGGCATAGGAAGATGACCTGTGTGGTTCTGTCAAGATTTTATGTTGGTGAAAAAGTGACTTTATACCATGGAGAGATTTTTAGATATGGATTTGATTCCATGAGTCAATTTTCGAGAGCCATTCTGTACATCACTTACTACATTTCCTTAATGTACATCATTTATTAAAAACTAGTCATCGATACATTCCTGTTGAAACAGAAGACTTTTTTTTCCCCTTAAGAAAGAGGGGAAGGGAGGGAGAAAGAAACATTAATGTGTTGATTGGTTGCCTCTCACAAGCCCCCAACTGGGTCCTGGCCTGCAACCCAGTCATGTGCCGTGACTGGGAATTGAACTGGCAACCTCTTGGTTCACAGTCTGGTGCTCAGTCCACTGAACCACACCAGCCAGGGCAGAGGGCATTTTTTCTTACAGATTTTGGCTGATCAGCTGATAGAGGTAGGTACTAGATATGATGGGAACATGGAGAAGTTAATTCTGGGAAGTGGAAGAGAGAAAGAGAGGAAATAAGAGTTTTTCAAAGTAGGTGGTAGAGCTGAGTTTTGAAAGATAGGTAGGATTTAGACTGGGGACATGACAAAAGATGAAAATTAGGCAGAGGTCAGGACAAGGTGAAACTTTCATGCAAAAAGAATTTGAACAGCGGTCTCTCATACGTTGAGTTCTCACAGTTCCAACAACCTTGCTATCCACAGCAGTTGTATGAAGGTCTGGGAAAAATCACCACATGTTGGAGCAAGTTTGACGGTGCTCAGCCAAAGCTAAATAATCTGGTAACGAGTCAGGGTCCACTCCTAGTTTTGGCACCAAGCTATGGGCTAAAATTTATGAATTAAAGTGCGAAATTTGATCCTGGTTATCAGTTAAGTTAAAGACCCTTTAAAAAAAAAAACATGTTAAAAGAGAATTTGAATGAACACACATTTCCAAGCTTGGATAAGGTCATGTAATTTCAGGGTCTCATTTAATTGATAAGTGACCCACTCTTGATGTAGGCTTTCGTATTAGAGATAGAATTCCATCCTTCCATTCACAATTCATTTACTTGGTTCACATAAGATCTTTCTGATCGTCTTTGAACTGCCATATGCAATTCAATTTGGCCATGATTGCCATCTTCATAATGTGAAAAATGGTAGGAAAATCTATAAAAGGGTTTAAAAATCCACTCTAACATTTGAGAGGGGTTCATTATTCTAAACCCTGTACTGAAAAGTTTTGTATTGGGGTTGAAAGTCTGGTCAGTTGATCTGCTTTGAAATAATCCAGGTATAAATGCCTTTTATGCTGAAAGGTTCAAGTGATGAATTAAATCGGTTAATGTACCATACTAGGGAGTATAGTAATATCATTCATCTATTTGGAGCTAGAGTGATTCTGAGTTTTAAATATCATTTATTCTGGGAGAGTAAAAGGTTTTATTGTTCATTGGTAGTTCCCACCGTCTACGGTGGTCTTCCCCATCCCACCACCCAGCCTTGCCTCCTAATCGGGACTGCAGTCCCCCCCGGCACCAAGACAAACGGCTGCCCAAGTACAACAGATGGAACCAGAGAGGCGATTTCAGGAGAACAGATCCGTCCCCCAATTTTAAATATATCAACTGTGTCACCATTTGACTACCAGTTATTTAAAGACAGTGTTTGCCTGTTAAAAACATCAGCTCTAGTTATGAGTGCTTTTCTTAAACATAAACTATTGTCATTACTGTTTCTTTTTTCTACTAGGGACCTCTCTATGATTCTCTTACCATAATTACTAATGACATTTCAAACTTGAACAACCACATTTTATACAGTCCTATTGTAGGGCATATATAATTTTATACTGCTTTTTATTTTGGCTGTCTGGCTAATTTTGTTTTCAGTTCTTGTATAATATTCCATTGTGATGTTGTCATTTAATCAAACATGTATACTTCTCTTTTGGACATTGAGATTGCTTCTACTTTTTCCACTATAATAAGACTGCAGTAAACACCTTTGTGTATTTTTTATTCCTGGAACATTTCTTTAGGGTAAATGTTTAGAAATAGGATTACTTTCTATTTCTCTCAGAAGTAGGCTTAATACAGCTTTTAGCTTTTTACTTGACCCTTTTGGGGAATTTTATCTGTGTTCTTCTTGTATCAGATGTGGCTGGCAAAGAATATTTTGCTTACTTTTTATTGGCTTTCCAGAATGATTGTTTTCTTAGTTTAAAAACACATGTCATCTATGATAAAATTACATTAAGGGTATGAGTTACTTTGAAAGTCATTCCCTTAATTGGGGTGACTTCAGCATTATCTCTAAAGTACAGTTAGTGACTCTTCCTTCTGATTAAGGGTGACAGGGACCTTCCCTTTTCCTTAAATAACTTTTCTCTTTTTTAAATAAAAGAATATTAATTTTATAATGACATTTTGGTCTTTTATCTTCTTGGTCAAGAGTGGTTACTGAGGGCAAGTGGATTTATATGAGGAGAAATCATTTAATATTCACAAGGACCAGAATAGATCTTCCAGAGCTGACTTACTAAAATCTGAAGGTATGATGTCTTTATAAAATGATTTTAGGCCATGACCTTCAAAGTTCAGAATTCTAAAAAAGTGGCAGCATAGTGGGCACATCTTAGTGTTCATAGAGCCATTGAAATGGACAATGCTGAGTAGTCTAATGGACTTTTAAAAGCATAATGTGCGTTAGATACCACTAAATCAATAAACAGAACAGTCACTAAAGTGTATATGTTACATAATATTTGGTTAATTATAACTCTCATTGTTTCAGAATATTTGTCTTTCAAATGGAATGTTAAAAATATAACCGAAGTACTTATAAAAATAGAATCATCAGAAAAATGCTGAAGTATATTATATAGTTTTTTTCAGCTACTCTCAATATTCAGAATTAGCTACAGATTCTGCCATACACATTATTTTATGAACCATGAAATACCATATTTCAGAAGCACTATGTTTGAGATAATAAAAATAAATAGCTGGGTTTAATGTTGCTAAGTTCTTTGGGGGGTTTTTTATGGTCTTCGATTCTTGAGTCCAATAAAACCCTGTATTGAAATTTTTAGTAGTTGCTTCATGTAACTTAAGTAGATGGTCAGTGTACCATAAATAAAAATGTATGTGGAACACATGAATTTTATATCAAAGAGTTGTTAGGTGAAGATCACTAAATCAATATTGTAAAGCTTTTTTTAAAAATGCAACAATTTCTTATTTGCTTAGATGTTCGTAACTGGGAAGGTGATAAAATTTAAAATTGTGATTTTTTTTCTCTTTACAACATTAAAATATATCTCAGTTTTTTGTTGTTGATCATCATAGTGGAAGCTAGTTGCTGATTTGGTCGGGGGGATAGGTGGGGAGATCCTTCAAAAAAAGAGAAAAGGGCAGCCTGTTTCTTTGGATGTGATCACAGGTTCAAGGTGTTTGATTGCCCTCGAAAAGTGATCATCTTTTAAGGAGTTTGAGTTATTTTATCTACTGCCATGTGAAAATAACCAAAAGGGTAATTTGTGTTTGATGAATCTCAACAAAAGGTAGGAAAATAGTGTTGTATGACTTGATGGTGGAGAACATTTAGCCATGATATGTATTAAAAACTAAGTAAAAATGGCCCTAGTTTTAATTTTTTTTAAATTTTATTTTTATTGATTTTTAGAGAGAGGAGAAGGGAGGGAAAAAGAGGCAGAGAAATATCGATTGGTTGCCTTTCACACTTCCCCAACTGGGGGCCAAACCTGCAGCCCAGGTACGTGCCCTGGTTGAGAATAGAACCAGTGAACTTTCAGTTAAGCCAGCACACAATTCACTGAGCCACACCAGCCAGGTCCCTGCTTTTAATTTTTCGTAATATGACTTGCAATAGAGCTATGTGCAATGATACCTACAGAGTTTACATCACCCTGGAAGTTCTCGTTCTTTTATTGGGGTAACAGTTCTTAGGGCAAAATTGGAGGTAAAAAAAGTATTTTATAGGTTTGTGAGAGAAATAAAGCAAACTGTGACGTTTTAAAATGTCAGTGCCAATGACTTAACGAAATATTCTTTGCTTTTATTTCAAACCCTGACTTTGTGGTCTCCTGAGAACCAGATACCTCTGGTGCCTGATGGTCTGTTGCATGGGCTTGCTCCTGGAGGGACTCCCTTTATTTGTTGTTATGATTGTCTGTTTATTTTAACCTGGTCAGATTTCTGTGCATAAACTCTTTGCATCATAGATTTAGTTTGTTTCTTTTTCTTGATAGCTGGTTTCTTTCTTAGTTGATTGAATATTTAATGTTTTTATTCCACCAGCTGCTGAAAATCTAGAGGAGGCTTTCTGATACTTGTATGTTTTGGCAAGAAAAGAGCGGTGATTCCTCCACCAGTATGAACTGGATAAAGTTATAGCATGTCACCAATTGAAATAATGACTAAGAGTAGTAAGAATGGAGTGTTCTTCAAAATCAAAGAGTAATAAACAATCATTTACTAATAGGTATATTAGATTTTGAAGATAAAAACCACCTGGTAATAGGAATTAGAGACTTACATTTTAACTCAAGAGCATTTAACATAGATTTATACTTCCATTTTCTAAAATGAATTACTGGAATTAATTTCTGACTTCCACACTTCACTATTTTCATGATTTGCATTATTTCAATTAGGTCTAATCTCATATTTAATATGAGTATTATGCCAGGGGAAAAAAATCTCCATCAGCAAATACCTGACTTCGCAGCACGTTTGCATATTTGGTTGCAATTAAAGTAATTCATGATGTGGACCATTTTTAGATACCTTTGGATATATTTGCTTCCACAGGTGAAAGCAGTACATAACAACTTTCTCTGTGTTGCTTCTTTTGTTAGATTTTAACATTTGAGACCAAGAACCCAATGGAATTAGCAGAACGTTTGCGCTCTGTCTGTGGGAATCAGAGCAACGCCTACGCCCGCCTGCTGGAGTACCGCCTGAATGCCTTGCGAGGACTGTGGAATGCCCAGCGCCAGCTGGCCTTGGAAGAACAGCACGAAAGGGAAAGTTCTGGTGATGAGGAGACTTTGGCCCTGCTCAAACGCCAGGGCTTGCTACAGCAACCTGAGCAAGCCCCCTTCACGTCTCGGATGGGGCTCCTGCTGGTCTTCCCCCTCATTCAGTCCCAGAGTAGAACAGACCCCTCTCTCTGTAACATTACTGCTGAGGTGCTATTGAACTGCCTTCGCGACTGCCAGCCTTTGAGCTTGACCAAGGAGCCTGCTGACTGTCTCAATGGAATTGAAACTTTGCTGTGCTCTTGGCTAGAGGAGACTTCGGACACGGGCCAACACATCCCACATAAGCAAAAAGAAAATGCTGCTGCTGCCCTGGTGGCTCTGGCATGTGCCAGGTAAGGAAAATCAAACATTCCACTTGGCGACCTTGAGACTCGCTGCTGCTGCCTGGGTTGGGTGAGGGGATAAGAGTGCCAGCATGTTTGGTGGGAGTGTTAATGCTCAGAAGTCCTTCTTTGTTTTCAATATTGAACTTCACAGCCTTGACGGTGCATGAGATACTTTCTCACCAAAACTTGGCACCGGCAGCCTGAGCTGGAACCCAGGTTCAAGTTTTCTCTTTCTGCTATACCATGATAACAGCTTAAACAGCTTGAAATGGAGAATCAACCCTTGCCATTATCTACTCACCCCTTTAGATGATGAGTGTTTTACATCGGGTAGTTTGTGGCGGAGGTTCTCTCTGTGTTTCTTCTGAAAGGACCGTTAAAAAGTTTGTAGCACTTTTAATTTATTTCATGAGTGTCTGTGAGGAGTATGTCAGTGAGTGAGTGGGTTACTGCTCACCTGGACTCATTCACACAGACTTGGTCACAACTACATGTTTGGACCCTGATGCTTGTCTCCAAAAATATAATTGGACAACCTCTCTGTATATATCAACATGTAACAGTGTGCTGTCCTTTGTGTGTCAGTTGATGTTATTGATCCACTGTCGATAGGAAATGATATAGAGATGTATTGTAGAATTGCATGCCTGAAATCTATATAATTTTATTAACAAACGTCACCAGTTAGGACCATGGTCTGATGGGTTAGTGTCATTATCTGCTCATCTCCTTGATTGGGTTTTTTCTTTGATTGGGTTCTTCCTTTTTTTTTTTTTTAAAGCAAAGAGTATGTGGGGAAATTCTTCTTGGAGGATTATGAAGTTGTTAGCTATAAGACTTCTCCCCCTGTTTTTATGGTTTCGAAGTTGATCTTCAAATGGTTGAATCTCAAGCTATTTTTAAGACAGAATAGCACTAGTATTTCTTGTCAGTTTCTTTGCCTTGAGCAAAGTGTCATAGCCTAGTCTTAGGTCCTTGAAGACGGTAGCTGATGGAAATCCAGATGTGAGCTTAATTCTGGAAACATTGTTGGGTGGTGCTGAATGTTTCCTGTAAAGACTTTATATTGGATGGACTTATTTTTTGCATATGCAAAAGACAGCTTCAAGCCCAAATAGACTTGTTATTAGTGCAAAAATACCATTTTGAGAAAATTTACTTATAGATAGGACTGTCTTTAGATAGATTTAGGATTTTTGGAATAGCATCAGTTTTTTAATGTCAAACGTTTTAAGTATCCGACATGGGATCATAATTCACTTTTTAATCATATGTCCAAATTCAGTCTGAACCACAGGCAGTTACTGAAATTGTTTCATGTACTTAAGAGTTCAAATTCCATTCAGCAGAAATGTGGAAATCAGTGTTTTAATTTTTTCTTGTTTTTTTTAGATGATTTCTATATTTTGTTGCTAATATTAACACCTTGATCTGGATGTTGTTTACCTCAGAAGTCACATGCTTTTCAGTGTTAGATTAGCTCCTGTTATTAATTAGACACATATTATTGAATTTTTGAGATTCATCCTTTCAAAGACAGCTTTCCCAAAAATTAATTTTGAAGATGTGTATTCATTTAACTGACATTATCAAACATTTCCGATGTGCCAGGAACCTTGCTAGGTCTTAGGAATATAGCGACTCACGGTCTCTGAATGTACAGTTGAACAGACTCAGGGGGATTCGTTTGTCAGTGACTGTTGCTCCGTTTCTCACATACAGGGTACTCTTCCAAGCAGTGGGGGTACGCAGTGAGCGAGGTAGATAGACCCCAGAGACGCAGAGTTTCCATGAGGGAGGCAGACAGCTAGCAACCAATAGGTGTATAAAATAGTTTCAGACAGGCATGGTCACTGTAAGAAGACAAACCGGGGTATTTTGATAGAGAATGACTAAGTGGAGGTGGCGGACAGCATTAGCTAGTGATACCAGGAAAGGCCTTGCCGAAAAGGCGACGTTCGAACGGAGGCCTGCATGATGAGAAAGAGCCAGACATGCAAAGAAGCCAGTGACAGAGTTTCAGGCAAGAGGAGCAGCAGGTGGCATGACTCTGATGCTCTTTCTGTGCGTGGGGTCACGGAGGGTCAGCAAAGTGAGCAGGGTAGTGGACTGCAGCGGCAGGAGGAGAGGGCAGGAGGTGAGGTGGCAGGGCCCCGATCATGCAGGCGTGTAAGAGCGGTGGAAGGAGTTTAAATTTTACTCCTAAAATCTGATCCAGTCTGGAAAGGAAATAAGGCCTTATAGTTAGTTGGCTTAATGGTTTTAAATGTTCCAGTGTGCTTTTGCCCTTTTATTTTTTCAACCACACTGTACCCCAGAGAGGTATCCCTCCCTGTGGGACAGGTGAAGCAGCAAAGATCCATAGGCATTAGGTGACAGGGCTGAGATGGTGGAGCTGCTGCGTGGCAGAGCCCAGTTTCAGAGCCCGTGTGTCCCGACTCCCAAGCTTGTGCTTTTATACTTTACCTCCTGCCTCCCTGTCTTACACTGTTCTTTGGTGTTGATTCTCTGAACACCAGAGACAGTGAAAGGTGCAATTAAGAGGAGGACTATAGGCCTACTCAGTCCAGCATTAGGTATTCCGTTTCTTTGGGGGTTTAGGCATTTGATACCTAGCAATTAAATCCTTGGCCAAGAGAATAAGGCAGCGATCCGAAGTCACCCATCTGATACAGGCGATCATTTAGATCAGGAAATGTTCTTGTGGTGATTTGTACTTGGAAGCTGGCCAGGTAAGTCTTGTGCATCTTAAAAGCACTTTCTTTCAATTCTGCTGACCATATTATGGACTTCCAGAGCCTCCAGCCTTGGGAACCAAAGGGAAATCAGGTGGTGGTGACCTCTAACGTATTATAATCACCTATTTTGCAGCTGGGATAGCAGAAGGAATAGCTCTCAGTACAAAGTATTAATTATTTGAATGCATTCCTTTTTCGATACAATGGGGTTCGGTGAGATGTTGTAGAAAATGGATGAACTTAACAAAGACATTAAAAATTAATCATGGAAATACTGTTAGGCTTTAAATATAATTTCTTCCTATGAAATCTCTCCTAGACTAGACAATGACATGATGAAAATAGTATCCAAGAATAATAGTCACATGTTCTTTGTACTTGAACCTTACGTTTTGAACTTACGTGTTAGGGGAAATTATTTACCTTTACAAATGCAATAACATCATCATCAACTGTTTAGATGGGGCCACGCACAGAGTAAGCCAGTGGTAATAGGTAAGAATCAGGTATATTTTGTTCACATCTTCTGATTGGCATAAGCAGGTAGACACATTTTGGAACTTTCCCATGTGGTTAATAAAATTAACAGTAACAGCCTTGATACTTGACTTTTCAATTTTGATGACTTTGTGTTTCCTCCTTTCATTTCTAGGGGATCATTGAAAACTTTTGTCCACACAGCCCATCTGTTACAAAAACAGACCGATCTAGGGTCCCTGCCTGTAGCCGATGTACTGTATAGGTGAGTGGTCACTTTGGATCCTTACCCTCCTTCCACGCAAGGGAGATTGCGCATATGGTTTCTTTTAATCGGCAGATTGCTAAACTCTTATTAATTACTGACTCATTTTTTAAATTATAGTTTACATTTAATATTAATTTGCATTAGTTTCAGGTATGTAGCATAGTGGTTAAATAATCATATACTTCATAAAGTGATTCTCCCAATATTTCCAGTATCCACCTGGCACCATGCTTAGTTATTATAGTATTATTGACTATATTCCCTGTGCTGTACTTTACATCCCCATGACTATTTGGTAACTACCAATTTGTACTGCTCATGCCCTTCACCCTTTTCACCCAGTCCTCCAGCCCTGCCCTCCCCTCTGTCAGCCCTCAGTCTGTTCTCTGTATCTATGAGTCTATTTCTGGTTTGCTTATAGTGTTCATCAAATTCCACATATAAGTGAATTGATTCATATTTTAAAATAAGTATATCATCATATTTTTCTTAAGTATTTTGTTTTCCCTTTTTTGAAAGTGTTCCTAGAGCTGTTTTCTTTTTTTTTTTCTTTTGCGGAGAGGGGAGGAGCTTTTAAAAATGTAATAGCTTCTGTCTTGGCTGGTGTGGCTCAGTGGACTGAGCACCGGCCTGCGAATTGAAGGGTGGCTGGTTCAGTTCTGGTCAAGGTGCACGCCTGGGTTGTGGACCGTGTCCCCCGCTGGGGACACGCAAGAGGCAACCAGTCGATGTTTGTCTTGCACATTAATGTTTCTCTCCCTCCTTCCCCCTCTCTCTAAAAATAAACAAACTATTTTTAAGAATGCAGTAGCTAGTAATGAATTCTTATTGTAGCATTTTGAGATGCTCTTATGTTATGATGTCAAGAAAGATAAAATCATTCATAGTTTCATCACCCAAAGATCACCCCTCCTAGTGCTTCGGTGCGTGTTCCCCAGTTCACATGTTCTCCTCTCGCTCTGTCTCTCTCTCTCGCTCTCGCTCTGTCTGTCTCTCCCGTGTATATAAAGTACATGCCTTTCACATAGGTGTAATTTTATTATCACATTTCTATAAGCCCTACTTTGTAAATTTTAAATTAAAAACTGTGTTGTGATTATCATTTCAGATGTATAATATCTGTGTAAAACTGTTCCAGTTTTCTGCTCTTTGAGATGGTTAGGTGGACTTTTATTTTTCTTGCCCAAATGGGTAGTCTCGGTGTCTTTGTGATTCTCCATTTCCCCCTTTTAGGCTATTGCTTTTAGAAGGGGGGCCTGGATCCCCCTCCTGCTTGCTCGGTGGCAAACACATTGTGTCGTGGGGATATGAAGACATGTTGCCTGCGCCCGACAGCAACACTGGCTCCGGTTCTGAAAATAAAGGTAATGTAAGGGTTTTGGTCCCGTGATTGAAATTAAGATGCGAAAGGAATGGTTTTAGATCCTTGCAGCAAATGATTTAGATATGACTGTGTTCCTCTTAATTAAAGAGCTCAAGGTTCCTATACAGTGTGCTCATTGTCTGCTTTATCAGTCAGAGTATAAAAGCTGATACTCGGTGAGGTAAGAAAGTGGATAGGTTTTACTATCTCCAGGAAAAGGTATCATCCATACACTCCTGCCAAAGAGGCATGAATTACTTAAATTGGTTTTGGGGTATTTGAGTTTGGGCATGGGATCCCTGAGCTGAACTTTTATGAACATGAAGACTATCAGGTATTTCTGCCTGGTACTGTTTCTTTTAGTAATTTTTGTGTGTGCGTAGATGAACCCTGTCACCCTAAATGCAAAAAAAAAAAAAAAAAGAAAAAGGCAATTTTAAGGGAACATGAATTAAGTACCTTTTTAAAACAAAGTGGGCTGGATTAAAATGTTTTTAATCACATGGAAGTTTTGTACTACATATCAGTTTATTCTGCAACCCCAGTGAAAATGGCAGATGCTGTCTTCATTGACCTGCACCTGGTTGACCTGCCAGATGAATTTGGCCTCACTGTTCGCTCAGCAGACAGACTGTCCAGGGCCCTGGCACCCCCATCCTGCTCCCCTGTGGAGTTGCAGGCCTGCCAAGAGTCCACCTTGCTCCCCAACCTGTTTGTGTTTGTTAACTGGTACTTGTTATGACTACATCATTAAATATTACCTAATCAATGCAGTGGGAGGTAAGAAAACTCCAGGAAGTTGTTTTCATAAAGACAGGTCATGTTTTAGAAAAATTCAACAAAGCAAATCGCTAAGAAATTGGTGTTAAAAATGATTACCCACTTTAACTTTGAGGAACCAATAGGTACAAATTACCTATTGGTTGTCTCAGATTAGTGTACTGAATTTTTAAGATAACAACACATTCAGGACAAATTTGAGTGCTGTGACATTGGATTCCCCTAAAGTGGTAAGTAGTAGACAGACTCCATTTAAACATAATGAATGATAGTGGAAACACTGAGGAACTTATTTATAAGCTCTTTTTAAGGCAAACCCTTTATGTTAGTATACCATTATAACCATGTAGATACATTGTTTATTTTAGGGGAAGATGTATCAAAGGGGACACATGGTTGCTATTTTTCAATAGAAGAGATACAGCCCTAACTGAAAGGTCTCCTGTTCAGTTCCCCTTCAGGGCACAAGCCTGGGTAGCAGGCCAGGTGTCCCAGTTGGGGTTGTGAAAGAGGCAACTGATGGATGTTTCTCTCCCTCCCTTCCCCTCTCTCTGAAAATAAATAAAACCTTTAAATAAAAAAAAAAGAGAGAGATACTTTTGTGCTCTTGCTCCAGAAATTAAAACTAGGGTCTCTGGATGGAAAACCCACAGAAGCAGACTTGGGTTTACTGTATAACATCAGTATGTCAACATAATACCCTTATCTGTGGAGCACTGGCTGAGAACCAGAGTGCAGTACAGGTGTCTCCCTGTGTCATCTCATTTAACCCTCGTGGTAACTCTTGAGGTTCATATTCTCATCGTCCAGATGAAGAAACTGAAGTTCAGAGAGGCTCGGAATCAACAAATAAGTGCCCAAAGCCCTTAAAAGCTCACATCTTTTTTACTACAAAATTATTAGTGAAAGTATCATATTCTTAGTCATTTCAAATTAGAGTTAGGAACGCATAAATTGGACTCAGTACTTTGCTATTCAAACACACACACACACACACACACATTGTCAGGCAGAACCAGGCTGTCCCGTTAATTAACTCTCTTACGACTTTCTTTGATCTTGGTCCCCGATCCCACATGCAGTTTGGGTGTTTGCTGGGCAGATGGGGGACAGATAGGTGGGGTGGGGGGTGCGGCGGGTGGTTCGAGCCATCTTCCCTGAAAGTCACATTGAAGCACTCATTTTAGAAGTGGGAGATTATCTACCACTAAACCTCCTAATGGCTTTTTCATTAGGAAAAAAAGCACATTTATAATTTCATTAGAAAAGTTTATATAATTTACCTGTGAAAAAATGATTTCAGATGCTGACTTGGGACGCTGTCTCACGGCAGATGGTCTCTACCTGTATACGACTAACTCGGTCGGAAGAGGAGTAAGCAAATTGGGGTCTGGACTGCATGGTACTCTCAGGTGAGTCGCATGGAATTTGCTGAGTGATTTGGCTGGAACATTTCCTCCTTATGTAAGCCTCCACGGATGAGACTTGTAGGGGTGAATGCCGACTCTCCCTGTACTGACTAGTAACAGGTTTGAGTGAATTCGTCTGTTTCTGGTTTTCACTTACTGTTACCTGCCCCTCTCATTCTGTTAGTGCATTTCCACTTTGTGTTCCCTCTAAAAAGTCTGGTAGCCCTAAGATCCTTGTTTTAACCAGAAATTCCTCCGTGATGATAATGTCTATTAGTTTCTCCTCCATGTTGATAAATGGACATTTTCTAGTTAAGTCCCTTCATACTTGGGCTTGACCTTGGATTAGCAGTGGTTTTCATTTGGGGTGTAAGGTCTATGAATTGCTGCCAGAAGAAACCATAGTTTGAGTTCCTCTTGTATATTTAATTAGACCTTTTACCCAACTTTTTCTCCTCTCCAGTTTGTTGTGGGAAATGGATATTTGCCCCAGGTTGTCAGTCCCAAAATCAATGTAATATATTCATTCTCCTTCAGATTGTTTGCATACTTAGTCATTTTAAAAAATCAAGTGGAAAGTGTTTGTCTGTTGTAGCTTGTTGTGAGGTTTTGGACCCAGCCAGCCGCCCAGCCTGTGTGCCTTTCTTTTCCCACAGAGGGTTCGTCTACTGCCGGAACGAGGAGCTGGAACCAGGATGGGTTGCTTTCGGCAGCGGCTGTCTTCTCCACCGGCCTGTATCTTTTGATAACAAACCTCACTCCCTTTTCCAGGTCATTGACCAGAATACCCTTCAGGTAAAAAACAGAAAACCAAGACATTGTCTGTATATCTTGAAGACAGTAAGGGAAAATCCTGACTTCGTCAGAAGTGATAATAACACAGTTGATGTAGCTTCCTGCTGGAGTGGCGTCCTTTGAATAGTTGGTGTCTGGGCATTCTGTTCTTTGTCTAATGTCTCAGAGTTTTCCCACATGATTTGTGTGAATGTGCTCCCTAAGAGTCTGTAAGGCCAACAGAAAGCTTTTTTGTTGTTGTTGTTATTGAAAAAAAATTCTAGAGAGTCAGAGATGGTATAAATACTAGCTGCTTTTCTTTTTTTAAAACCAGATCTATTTTGGGAAGACATCACTTCCCTATTCAATTTGTTCTAAATAGCCTTTCTGTGGGAATGGGAACTTTGAAATGACTTTAGCTAAAAATCATTGTATGGATTACGAGTTCATCTTCAGTGCTCTCATAGCACTCCACCAGGACGTTTGCTACATCATACTGAAATTACCTGCTCCTGTCTTAACTCCTCCCTAAGACCAAGCACACCTTTTGGTCCGGACCCTGTCTTACTCATCTTTGTGTCCCTATAATGTAGGGCAGGGCCTACATTTGATTGATGATGATGATGATGATAGCAAGTACTGTGTCTCTCCCTGTGCCAGGTCCTGGTCTGGGTAATCTACATACACTTGTGAGGTGTAACTGTGGCAGTTTCATGATAAAGATGGGGCAACGGAAGCCAAGCATGTTGCAAGCAGGCAGGCAGTGTTTATTGTTGAATAATTGAATGTGGCTCAGAATGGTTAAGTAACTTGTCAAAGGCCACACCATCATGGCAGCACAAGAAATTGAATGCAGCGTTCTTAGCTCTAGAGTTTAAGCTCTGTTTTTTAAGATTTTGATTATTTGTACAGAGGGGAAGGGAGGGTGAAAGAGAAACAAACATCACATCCATGTGTGGTTGCCTCTGATGTGGCCCCCACCCCAGGGACCTGATCTGCAACCCAGGCAAGTGCCCTAACTGGGAATTGAACCAGTGATCCTTTGGTTCGCAGGCCAGCACTCAATCCACTGAGCCATACCAGCCAGGGCTAGAATTTGAGCTGTTTGTGCTACACGTTTTTGTCCTTCAACCAAAGTTGAACTGAATGGTCAGAGTTCCCATCTGTGGACTGAGTGCCCTGACAGTGTTACATCCGAGACTCAAGCGGGATGTTCCATCTCTCTTTGTCACTTAGTTGTGTCCTTCCTGGAGAACAGAGACTGGGTTGTTTACCCATTGTGTCTGCAAAGCACATCGTTAGTGCTTACTAATTGTTAGATGAGTAAATGAACACATTAGCAAACAGATGCCCAATTGCCTTTGTTTCTTATCACTAATGCAGACAGATGAGAATATCTCCTATATTTATCTAAAATAGAGTTATTAGCCTGGGAAATAAACAGATGTTAAATCTTGAAACATGATTCACATTTGAAGTGATGTCACTTTTCTCTGTGTTGTTGCAAAAACTTTGATGCTGCCCAAGAAAGCAGCGTGGTCACCAACTGGATCTGTGCATCAGAGCAGTTTGGAGCTGGCTTAGGCCTAGCAGGAGCTGTCGACTTTCTAAGTCCCCTGGCCCTATCAGTGTCGAAGTGTGGTTACAGCAACTAAAGACTTCTAACTTTCGAAGCAGATAAAACAAGTCTGAGGGAAAGTTCATGTGAAATGAGTTCAGGGGTCAAAGTCATCTGAGGAAAACTAGTGACTCACCCAAAGAGGTGGAGTAACTGAAAATTGTTCTTACTGTTCCCTGGAGGCACCTGACTTTCTCTAGTTATTTTTATTTTGGGATTTTCAGTTCTCCTACTCTTGGATTTTTTTTTTTAAACCAAGTCAGCAGTTTTCTTGGTTCTCATTTTCTCTCATTTTCAATGCTTTTCTCTGGCAGTAAACATTAGTACGCAACCACACATTTCATGTGAAATGATGCAAAACATGCTGAAACCACGGTGTGTGTCGTTTCGGAAACACACGCCTGCGTGTGAGCAGAGCAGCGGTGTCTGTCCGCCGCCCGCTGTGGCTGTGGGGGTTCGGGAGGCCTCATGTGCTAGTCAGGGTCTCGTGTGTGCCTTCATTTTTAAAAAAAAATTTGTAAACTTTTTTCTCCTTTTCTGCTTTCCCTTTTAGCTCCCCTTTGTCTTTTCTTTTTTGCTCCCTCTCGTGTTTATTAAATAACTTTGAGTTAAAGTCTGAGTTAAGTGCTGATGATACAAAGATGAATAAGCTGTAGTTCCTGTCCTTTAAGTATAATTAATAGTCTTAAATTCATTTACTAAGAATTTCAGAAAGTACTATTTCCCTAAAACCTTGTTTTTAATAAAGGTTTGATAAAACCCATGTGCATAGCAGATTCAAATGTGTTTAGAAAATACATTTTTTAAAACTGTAATTTGAATTAATCTCAAATCTTTTTATTTGTTGCATGGAAGATTGTATGAACTTTTATATTTTTGTCATGTAATTTTTACATATTCTTAGAGATAAATGTCAGTTTTATTTTGACCAGGAAGCCTATTAAATTCTTATCTCGGTATTAATAGCATTAATGGTGAACTGATATAGTTATTCAGAGTTTACAGGTCACACTGATGTTCTCTTTTCGTGTCCAGGTGTGTCAGATGGTGCCAATGCCAGCGAACCACCTCCCTGTTGGCGGCACTATGAGCACCGTGCACCTTTCTTCCGACGGTACTTACTTCTACTGGATTTGGTCTCCTGCCAGTCTAAATGAGAAAACACCTAAGGGACACTCTGTCTTCATGGATGTTTTTGAACTTGTGGTAAGTTTCACTTTGTGTCTCCCTTTGTGTCTTTGCAGAGACATTTCTATTTGCTTTCCTTTTATATTGGTTTACAAAGGACCTAAGAAACTTGGGGTGTGTGCCGTGTGTTCACGATAGCCTCACATTGATTCTTCTCTCGGATATCTGACGATTTCTTTGTTTGGACTTGTATGACCAAATAAAGCCAAGCTTTCTGAAGGTTAAAACGTGGCAAGAGAATGGAGATAACAGCAGTTAATGTGTAGAGAGTAGAGTTTTAAGTAGAAAGTCTCATGGATCTCCTTGAAAATGTGGAACCGAATTGCAGTAGCAAGATTGGGTCTTTGATAGACTTTGGGAGTCCCTGAGAGAGATGATGATTACAATTGTGAGACGGCAGTTCCTCACTCCTCAGATATTCGCCGCCTGCCTGCTGAGAGCCAGGCAGTGTTTTCTCCGGGTGGTGGGAATTCAGAGATAGACGAGGTGCGTAGGTTCCTTGCTCAAATGGAGCCAGTGTTGTAGCTGGTTGGGGGGTCGGGTGTACAAATTAGAGGACAAGATAATTTTCGGTAGTGAAGAAAGAGCAGTAGTTAACCAGATGAAGAAGCTGGGAAGCAGGGAAAGGAGACCACCAGCACACAGGCTCTGTGGCAGGAGAGAGCACGCGTGTTTTAGGACAGGACAGCGAGCTAGAGTGCTGGAAGGCAGAGGGCGGGAGAGCTTGGGGCAGTAGGAGGCTGGGGCTGTGGTCATCCAGATCCGCGCCAGATCTAGAGTTAGCCACATGTGGAAGTTTAAATTTAAATAAATCAGAATTAAATAAATTTAAAACCTCAGTCGCTCAGCTGCATGAGCCACACTTCAAGTGCTCAGTAGCCACTGTGGTGGGCCAGTGGCCGCTATACTGAACATCGAAGATACAGAACGTTTCCATCATCGAAGACAGTTCTAGTGGACAGTGCTTATCTAGATGGATTTGCAGAGGCTTGTAGAGGAGAAAAGGTCTGTGACCAAACCTTGTTTTGTGATGTAATTTACAGCCCCTTCTGGGAAGAAATGAGCATTCCTGAAAAATGAAGCAAGCATTGAAGCCATTTTCTAATAAATTTTAATAGAGTTAAAACTTGTTCTGGGAAAAACCAGTCATCCATCCTGCCAGCTCACTATCACTCAGGATTCTAGTAACCTTTAACCAGACATTATTTTCCAGTTAGTTTCTCAGTATTCTCCAATCATTATCTTTTCTTATAAAATGGCTCTGCCAGAGTGAATGTTTGAATTGATCTGCAAGGGATTGTACCACTTGAACACATATTTATAATTAAATTGTCAGAAAAGCTATTTGTGGTGTTTATTTGCTTTTAAACAGACTTACTTGCTGGTTAAATGATTTACGTCTTTATCCAGTGAGTATTGGGGACTGTGCTTTTGTTAAATTAAAAGGAATTGTATTCAAAGAGGTGCATGCGCATGGATGAAAACTTCAGGTACACCCCCTCCAGGTCCATGCTGAGAGGTGGGAGTCCTTGCCCCCTCCCCTGGCCAGCGTTCCGTGGGCCGTCACTTCACTGGTTGCAGCTCTTCGTTCTCCATGTCTCTGAGTGAATGGCTTACGTTGCTGTTTCCTGAGTTGTCAACTCCATATATTCCGTAGATTTTTTTTTCTGTTATAAATGAGGATTTGGCTAAATTCTTACTCTTAACTTCCTAATGTATTTACTTCATTTTAATTCCTCTTTTGGTTGTTTGTATCTTATCCTAAATCTTTATATCTTGTTCCTCATCTCGAAGCAGGGTCTCTCATCCCCATACTTGAGAAGGTGGAGACGGGGCATTCCTCTCCGTCCTTCAGTGTGAGGGGAGCCAGCACTAACCGTGCGTGCAGGGGCACCCGCAGAGGAAGAGAGGTGCTGCACCCCGCCCCCCCCCCCCCAGAGAGCCTTTGGGACTGGAGGCATCAGGGACTGGTGGTGCAGTGCCGTCATGAGCTGGGGTTGGAGGTCCAAGTTTATGAAAGGAACTGTCCTCCCCCTTCCTGGTGCTCACAACGTTTGTGCTTAGATGCTGTCGGCCCCGGCAAAAGACTGGACCTTGATTTTCTGAGGAAACGGAATAACCCTGGGAAAAAAAGGCCTTGATATTCTGACATTGGGGTTATTTAAGGAAAAACCGTGTGATGTGTTTCAGTCATCAAGCGTCAGGCATGTGTACAGCATTTCTGATTAGTGCTGAATAGTTAAAAAAAAGATACAATAAAAACAAAACAAAAAAAACCCCTACAAATAAACCCCAAAACTTTGGGGAGGTATGTGTGTGGAAGGGAGGAAAACAGATTAAAAATGATTGGCAAAATACTGACAATTATTGAAGCCAGGCAATGGGTATCTGGGGAACTTGTTATACGGTTCCTCCTCCTTTTACATACATTTAAAAATCATCCGAATTAAAAGCTTTAAAAATTATTGTAAAAGCAGACAACCAAAGATTTCTAGACAAATGAAGAAAGTATCTAATTTGAAAATAAAAATAAACAAAACCAGAAAAATAGCTCATAGAAGGTGTAGAATAGAACTTTATAAACACTAACTACTCTGAGGTATGAGAAGATACTGCATTTGTAAAACAGAACAGGATGTCATGACAAAGGAACTATCAGAATGAGAAAGAGTTCTGGAAATTAAAACTTTGATTGTCAAAATTTAAAAACTAATAAAAGGGTTAAAGATAACAAATTTCCCAGCAAGTCAAACAAAGAAATAAAGAACAGTAAATATGAGAGAAGAACTAAATGACATAGAGAAATAATCCATGTAAAGTCTAAGCAGTTCCAAAAAGAGGACAAAGAAGATGAAGAGGAAGACAAACTAAAGAAATCATCCAAGAAGAATGTCAGACGAAAGGACACTGGTGTCCAGATGAATGAACAATGCCCCCCCCATGCACACGTGTCAACCTGAAACTCCACGTTACGAGGAATAAAGAGTGTTGTAAATCTTCCAGAAATAAGATAAAGTCTTATACAAATGATAAGTATTTAGAAGAGCAGCATACTGTTCGATAGCATTACTGGATGTAAAAATGGAGCGGGGCTTTCAAAATTCTGAAGAAATTGACTTCCAACCTAGAAGTCAGTGGTCAGAAATATCAATCAGGTGTGAAGACAACATAAAAATAGTTTTAGATAGATAGATATACAGTCAAAAGCCCATGCCTGCCCTGGAGGAAACAGCAACTTAAAATAGCCTCTTCCAGTGGCATGAAATAAAAAGTTAGGGAGGAAGGAGCCTGCTCTAGATTAGAAGAACAACCTTTGAATCATTTTTTGGAGTCTGATTCAAACAAACCACTGTAAAAAAAAAAAAAAGAAATTGGGGCAGGGGGACAATTTGGAATTTGAATATAAAATGAATATTCAATGAAACAAGGTGTTATTCTTAACTTATTTTTAAAGTATAATGGCATTGTGGTTATATAAGAAAATGTATTTTGAGAGATGCTTGGTGAATTAAGTATTCGGAAGTGGAATTACATGGTATCTGGTATCTGGGATGTGCTTTAAAATGTGTGAGTGACAAAAGAAGGAGATAAGTTAAACAGGTGTGGCAATACCTGTATTGTTGTTGAATCTGGATGACGGGTATATATGGAGGTTTATTATAGTACTGTATTTTTGTATATGTTTGAATTTTTTTCTTATTAAATAAAGAAATTTCAGGTGCCACTGGCCACTAGTTAAGGAGCTTCTAAAATGCTGACTTGGGAAGCTAAACATAGCTGTCTGGTTTACTGCCTGTAGTACTTTCACAGGACAGAACACCGTGAGCCATTAGAAAGTATGAGGCAGATAGGCACATACTTTTTATGTGCATATGCACAGACCGAAGTAGATTAATTTCCAGGTTACATTGGGTAGTACCAAAAGCTGGGCTGTATTTGCTACCTGCTGTGTGTTGATAGTTGGGGTAAAGAAGCAGGCTCTTTATGCAATTGTCCTCCTATGTTAACAGCGTTCCTCTCTGCACGGATCATTTACTACAGGATAGAGATACGTTTGAGGATATCCTGCCTTTAAAAACCAACTCCCTTGACCCATACCCACCTCCACTCCTCTATTTTTGGCTTCCCTTTACAGCAGTACTCTTCAAAGAGTTCATTCTTACTGTTTTTTGTTCTTTCCTTTCTATTCTCTCTTGAACTTGCTTTAGTCAGGCTTGTATCCTTATCATGCCACCAAAACAGTTCTTCCCAAGTTCACCAGGGATAGCCTCATTACTGACTTCAAAGTCAGCCCTTCATTTTACTTGACCTGTTAGGAGTATTTAACATGGTTTATCACTCCCGCATTCTTGAAACTTTTCACTTCGCTTGTGGGACACCCACGGGACCTCTGTCGCTGATTGTTCCTCCCCAGTTTCATCTTCCCTACTTCTCAACAGTCTCCGGTGCCAGGACCTGTTTTCAGGATCCCTTCTATCTGCTCTAACTCTCTCGTTGATCTCACCCTGCCTTCCAGCCTTAAACATCTCTATATATATCTATGGCAGCCAAAGCCTGGCCCTGGTGTTTATTTGTATATGCGCAGAATGCGAGACTTTCCTGCCCCTCCTGCGGGCTTTCCCATCGCAATTAATGGCATCTGTGACCTTCCAGTGCTGGCCAGAGACCTTCAATGTCACTCTCAATTTCCCCCTTTTTTTCCTTCCCAAATGCTATGTATGTCCAGTCAGCAGATGCTGCCTGCTCTACCTTCAAAGTGTAACCCAAATGTTACTACCTCTGTAAAGGTACCACATGATTGGGCCCCCTCTTCCCCTACCACTCTCTGCACCTACCATACTCCCCCGTCTCGTGCCACAGCCGGCCTCCTTGCTGACATGCAGAAACACCCAGTGTGCTCCCACCTGGGACCCTTTGTGCTGAGACGCTGTCCTGCAGATAACCACATGGCTTGTTCTCTTACTTTCTCAGGTCCCTGCTCAGATATCACCTTATCGGAAAGACCTTTCTTATGGTGCTCCATGAAATAGTTTATATAAAATAAAATCCTGTCTTTTTATCTCTTTTGCCCTTTTTCTTTTTTTTTTTTTTGAGCTTTTATTTGTTTATTTTTAGAGACAGTTGGGGTAGAGAAGCAGATTCTTTATGCAATTGTCCTCCTATGTTAACAGCTAACAGGAGGGAGAAAGAGAGGGAGAAAAACATCAATGTGAGAGAGATACATTACTTGGTTGCCTCTCGCACACCCCCAACTGGGGACCTGGCATGCAATGCAGGCATATGCTCTGGCTGGGAATCGAACTGGCGACCCTTTGGTTCACAGGCTGGCATTCAGGCTGGCATTAGTCCATTCAGGGCTAAAATTATATATTTTTAAGGCATAAAATGTAATGATTTGATATATGTATATATTGTGAAAGTACCACAATCAAGTTAGTTAGCATATCCATCACCTCATATTTACCATGTTTGTGTGTGTGTATGTTGAGAACATTTAAGATCTACTCTCTTAGCAGATTTCGAGTTTATTAAACAGTATTATTGACTGTAGTCCCATGCTGTACATTAGAACCCCAGAACTTACTCATCTTCTAACTGGAAGTCTGTAGCCTTTGACGAGCATTTCCCCATCTCCCTGACCCTGCAGCCTGTAGCAATCATCACACTACGTTCTGCTTCTGTGAATTCAACTAAAAAAAAAAAAGGTTTTATTTATTTATTTTTAGAGATAGGGGAAGGGAAGGAGAAAGAGGAGGAAAACATCAATATGCAAGAGATACATCAAATGGTTGCCACTCACATGCCCCCATTTGGGAACCTAGCCTGCAACCCAGGCATGTGAACCAGCGACCCCTCAGTTTGCAGGCCGGCACTTAATCCAATGAGCCACGTGAGCCAAGGTGAATTCAACTTTTTATTTTCCAGTTGTTAGTGAGTTCATGCAGTATTTGTCGTTCTCTGTCTCACTTGTTTCACTTAACACAGGGCCCTCAAGTTTCATTCATATTATCATAAATGATAGAATTTGTTCCTTCCTTCCTTCCTTCCTTCCTTCCTTCCTTCCTTCCTTCCTTCCTTCCTTCCTTCCGTCCTTCCTTCTCACCCAAGGGTATGTTTATTGATTTCAGAGAGAAGGGGGAAAGGGGATGTCATCCATCCTGACAGAGAGGTGACCAACCATCCCGGTTTGCCCGAGACTGAAATGTCTTAGGATATGGGACTTACAGTGCTAACACCTGAACAGTCCTGGGCAAACTGGAATGGTTGTACAATCCAGGAGGAAAGAACAGCAAGTACAAGGTCTGGAATTAGGAGAAGTTTGGGCATTTGGAGGAGTGACAGAATCCAGAGAGAGATAGAGAAGAAGGGAACTAAATGAAACATCTGTTGCCTCCCATACACATCCCAACTGGGGCTCGAGCTTACAACCTAGGTATGTGCCCTGACCAGGGATTGAACCTGCAACCTTTTGGTGTTTGGGATGATGCTCCAACCATCTGAGCCATGCAGCCAGGGTACAAATGGTATCATTTCCTTCTTTATGGCTGGATACTGAAATTCTTTACTTGGCTGATTCATGATACATTTTGGTTCCTAAATAGTATAAATATTTGTCATATAGATATGGCTGATGATAATGATTGAAAAGAATTATGATTTCACCCAGCTACTTGGAAATACTGATAAGTTATAGTGACAGTTATATTGTTTTAATGTTTTAAAAGTACTGTTTTTTTTTTTTTAAGAAAAAAGATGATAAATTCACAGCTTCAAAACTCAGATGGTACAGAAGTTTCCCACCTCTCTCACCTACGGTACCCTGACTCCTAGCCCCATTTCCCTCCCCATAGACACGTTACGTTAACACTTTCTTTTTCCCCAGAGATAATACAAGCACATACAGATACACACGTATATTTTTTGTTTTTCCTTTTCTGTTTTCCCACAAATGGTGAGTGATTTATACACACTTCTCTGCACTTTGCTCAAATGGAGTGATGGGGGATAGCGTTTGAGAGGCAGCCAGGGCCGTCCTCGAAGGGCCTTGTCAGGTGTTTGGGTTTGATTCCAAGGGACGCGGGAAGCTCTTGGTGAGTTTTGAGCAGGATCTGATTTTGAAAGTTCATTATAGCTTTTGGGTCGAGAATAGACTGAAGCAAGATTTAAAGACTCTCAAAGAGACTAAACAAGTATAGAAGAGGCCATTTATGTAATCAGAAAAAAATAAAATATTATGTATTTTGGAATCTTGAACACTACCAGTGTTATTCCACTGTGTCATTTTCCGTGAAAAAGCAGCTGAGTTTAACCTGTAATCTAGGCCTCTTGGCACCTGGGACTGAGGGAGAACTACAGGGTTACCTAAAGCGAATAGGTACCAGAGTGTAGGGTCTGACTAACTGTGCTTGCTTCTCAAAAGGAATTCTTGGTGACTCAATGGAATTAGAGAGTTAATCATTATTATATAAGGTGGACTAGAGAAATGCAGTTAGAAGTACGATGTAAAGAAATGGCATGTGGAGAATACCCTACCTAACTTATAAACGGTTATTAATATAAGACAACCTCTGACAGGTGGCCCAGAGATTTTCTGACATTAGGGATATTTCAGTCAGTTACTGCTGTTGAACAAACCACCCCAGCGTGACTCTAATCAACAACAGTTTGTGGGTTGACCGGTCTCAGCTGGGTGGGGGTTCTCTGCACGGGGAAGCTGAGGCCACACCCATGGCTTCATTCAGTTTGGAGCTTGGCTGGGGCTGTGACGTTCAAGATGGCCTCTCATCTGCCAGGTCTCTCTGTGCCTGGCCTAGTGATCTTGGCCCAACTTCTTGACAGCACAGAAACTGGCTTTCTGGTGGGAGTTTTTCAAGAGGACACCTGCTTATCAAGCCTCTGCTTACATCATGCTTTGTAATGGCCAAGCCCAGAGTCATCGTGGGAGGGGACTGAGCGACAGTGTGAACACCAGGATGCTTCACTCACTGAGGTCACTAGTGTGACGGCCTGCCACTCGGAGTCACAGGCCTTCTGAGGCTCTGAGACACTTAGGATTCTGGCGTTTAAAACTGTAGAGCAGTGAGGCCTGGAATCTCCCTGCCCAGTGTGGTTCCTTCTGCATTGGACACACCCCTGCCTGAGAGCACTCTGTAACTCTTTTCTTACCCTTCCAGAGCATCTTTTCACATCTGTTTTCTTCTGAGAGTTCTTGCCCCCATGTGAGCTCTATAAACTGCCGTTCTTTTGCTGTTGTTGTTGTTTTTTAAATTTTTATTTATTTATTTTTAGAGAGAAGGGAAGGGAGGGAGAGCAATATTGATCGGTTGCCTCTTGCATGCCCCCAGCCAGGGACCTGGCCCGCAACCCAGGCATGTGCCCTGACTGGGAATCGAACTGGTGACTCTTCGGTTCACAGGCCAGTGAACCACACCAACCAGGACAAACTGCTGTTCTTTAGATAGATTCAGTGACAATTTTCCTACCATTTTGTCCTCTTTATGTCCCTTTCTAAACACATGGACACACTAGGTTCCTTTTCCTCTTTTCTTTTTGGGTTTGTTTCCTTTGAATTACCCAGATGATTAGGGTGCCCTTCACTCACTCAGTATTAATGTGGTGCCCACTAGTTGCCTTGTCTGGGCAGCTGGGTAACAGGCTTTCATCTTCAAAGAGCTAACATTAGACTGTAAGGAGGTAGTCAGTAAGAAAGTAAACAACAAGAAGAACGGAATAATTTCAGCTAGTAATAAATGTTGGGACAAAAATAAGGCAGGAGACTGTGGTAGTGAGTAGGGGAGGTAGGGTCCTACTTTAGTCGGCCTGGCTGAGAGGGCCTTTCTAAGGAAGGGACATCGGAGCTGAGGCCTGAATCGGTAAGCAGCCATCCATCCTGACAGACAGGTGACCGACCACCCCAGTTTGCCTAAGACTGAGATTTCTTAGGATGTGGGACTTTCAGTGCTAAAACCCAGACAGTCCTGTGCAAACTGGAATGGTTGTACAGTTCAGGAGGAGGGAACAGCAAGTACAAGGCCCAGAGTTAGGAGAAGCTTGGGCGTTTGGAGGAGTGCCAGAAGCCGTGTGGCCGAAAGTGTGGTGTGGAAGGGCAAGCCACGGCTGCGAGGGCAGTGGATGTTGGACCGTGGGGCCTTAGCCAGGAGTTCGGATTTTATTCTAAGTGGGTTAGGGGTCACTGCCGGCTTTCAAACAGGGAAGGACCTGGTGTTATTTACATGTGATACTGATCATTGGCTGGTGTGTGGGGATGAAGCATGGGGGTGCCCAGGTGGAAACAGGGAGACCAGAGAAAGCAGGCTTGAGATGATGGTGGCTGCAGCCAGGGAGGGGAACTTTTTGTCCCCGCGAACCCTGTGCTCCTCCTGACTCCTCTCAGCCTCTCCCCTTCTTTCTAGATCTGTAGCTTTTTAATCCTGAGGAGCTTCTTTGCTATGTAGAGAGGTTCCCAGGTTTAGCCCTTGTGCAGAACCTCGCTCTTTGCTTCTCACCGGTGTCTTAGCGGGTTTTCTTTTCCCTGTTTGCAGTGTGCTTGAACACAGTAATGCAGTTTTTCTTAAGTTGCCCATTTTTTCCCCTCATAGGGCCAGGTTTTGTTTTTTTCCCCATTCAATGGGAGCATTTAATCCATTTACACTTACATTGATTTTTGATAGGTTGCCTTCAAAGGGCTGAATGTAATTTCACCTCCTTAACAGGTAAGGAGTAGTTACATTTATACAGTCCTAAATTACTTTGGCCCTTTGAAGGCAACCATGAGGCTGATGTGGCCCCCGGTGAAAATGAGTTTGACACCCCTGGGCTAGCTCTAATTCTTGGCAAACCCTCATTTAAATAAGTGGAAATGTGGAACCAACAAATAAGGGAGCAAGGCAGGAACTGTGTTGGCCTTGCTCACTAACAAAGTACTTTACGCATAGTACTCACGTTGCAAAACAAACCAGGACTGAGTTCTACCCCCAAGACTAAGGAAGGAGAACCCCAAGAAGGCTGGCATCTATGGCACAGCCTACATGGAAGCCGAAGATAAGGTAGGCAGCTTTGGGTTTAGGTTATCCGTGGACCATCAAGAATGCCCACTTGTTAGAGGGTGCTGAGTTAAGCAACTGCCCAGCATTAAGAAGCAGCAGGTAGAAAACAGAAACAGCATTTTTGGACTGAAGGAATTCCTTCCCCTTATCATTTGTGAATGTGTCATAAAAGTCTCCCCCACTCTGGGTAGCTCTTTCCTGGCTGTGCTCCTGAATTTGCTTGCTTTCTCTTGCCTCTTCTGTTGCCAGCCTTTCACTTTGGATTCCTTTGCTTTTCATTTGCTTCTTATTAGCCTTGCTCCTTCGTACTTCCATTCCATCTTATCTTTATACCCCACAGCTGAAGGCCAGTCCTGGCCACCTGTTCTGGTGGCCCCAGTTCTGAGACTCCGGCCAGATCCAGGAGCCTGGGTCTGGACGGGGGCAGCGGGACGCAGAGGCTGTCTGAGATGTATTGATATGTGAGACATTCAGCAGCAAATGGAAGTGGAGAAAAGGATAGCATTTCCATGGGCCACCGAGGTTGTGTTTAAGGTCTCAGAGACCTGCGGATATTTGAAACTGAGGAGCAGGGAGTTAATAGAGAGGGAGACACGGGCGTTGAAGGAGCAGACGGAGTTAATTAAGGGAGTAGTTAGAGAGGAGGCAGAGAGGGAAGACTTGACCTCAAATAACATGAGATGAAGTGCTCCCTCCTCTGAAGTAAGAGGAAGGGAAGAATAAACGGGCCCGAACACAGATTCTTGAGCTGGAAGGGAGATGAGTGTGAGCAGCTGACAGTAAAGCAGTCTGGATCTTTCTACCAATAAGGACCGCCAAGTGGTCTGCTTCAAGTCAAGCTCAACACTGGCAAAGGAATTTTGAAATCATCACTCCAGGGATTTTCTGGGGAATAAGCAAGTGATGAATGAGAGCTGCCAAGCACCAGCAAGGGTCCAGTTGACAGTGGCGTGTATTTTTAGCAGACAAAGTCTGCCTTTCTGCTGGTACCCGAACGGCGGGGCTGATGCGGGCTGCTGTTAATGCAGAGTTTCGATTTTAGCCACTAATTAAATTTCGAGAAGACATTATCCTCATAGTTGTACTTAATATTAATAGTAAATAAAAAACTGATTTGTTTTCCTCTCAGCGTGCTTGTACCTGTCAGAAGCTTGTAATTAGTGAGGGCTGCCTCTGAAATTCAATATAAGGGATTTTAATCAACAGACTTTCATAGAATTTATTACACTTGGCTCCTTACTTTCAGAAACTGGGCTATTATGAAAAATGAAGGCTCTCCAACTTAGCCCAGCCTTCCTTTTGCTCTCGGTAGTTTCTGCTGAGGTTCACCCCTACTCAGGCACAGGTTTTGACAGTGTGGAGCAACCAGATCACAATCATGCAATTCTGAAGTAGAAATTTGCTAACTAAACGGAAACAGATGTCATTTAAACACCTATTTTCCTTTAAATATCAGGTTGAAAATGGTGTGTATATAGCCAGTCCACTTCAGGAACGCACAATTCTAATGAGAAAAGAGGGCGAGTCTGCAAAAAGCATTAACGAGATGCTTCTGAGCAGACTTTCCCGCTACAGAGCTTCCCCATCCGCCACGCTGGCCGCCCTCACTGGCTCCACCATCTCCAACACCCTGAAAGAGGACCAAGCAGGTATGTGCCCTTCGCTTACCACCTGTTGCCTTGTGCAGCTCCATTCAGGCGTGTGTGTGAGTGTGTGTGTGTGTGTGTTTTTAAGACTGTTTTGTACAGCAGTTTTAGGTTCACTGCAAACTTGAGAGGAAAGTCCTGATACTTCCCATGTACCACCTGCCCCACACATGCTCAGCCTCCCTCATCAACATCCCACACCAGATGGTGTCTTTGTTACAACTGATGAACCTACATGGACAAATCATCATCACCCAACGTCCGTAATTTACCTTAAGTTACATTCTTCAGGTTTGGATAAATGAATAATAACATATAGCCATTATTATGGTATGGTACCAAGTAGCTTCACTGCCTTAAAAATCCTTTGTTCTCTTCCTATTCATCCCTCCCCACCCCCAACCCCGGCCACCACCGATTTTTTAAATTATCTTCATAGTTTTGCCTTCTCCAGAATGCCGTGCAGCTGGAATCATACAGAATATAGCCTCTTCAGATTGGCCTCTGTCACTTAGTAATATGCATTACATTTCCTCCATGTCGTTTCCTGGCTTGGTATGTCAGTAGTGAGAGCTGCCTGTGGGATTCAGGCAATACGTATTTTTAGAATTTTTGTAAGAGTTTCTTTGAGCCAGAATGATGACACATGGCAGCGAGCAAGACCTCAGATGCTCCCCAGGCACTGCTCTTTGTTGAGCACTCACAGCGCATCTCACAGAAGCACTTTCCTTGACATAACTCACCTTCTTCTCTCTTTCTAGTCGTTGTCCTTTTTTTTAAATTCCAAGCTACTGCATGTTGTTGGCTGTGGATGGGAATTAGCGTGAATCAGTAATCATTCAAAGCAGCTTTGTCTTTAACTGTAAATACCTTCTCATCACTGTTAGTATAAATTAATTGATTTCATGTAAATGTATCCTTCATAAATGTAAAAAGCTCTTACTTAGCATCGTCTTTGCCAAATACAATCTTGACCAAGCGAGAGGCAAACCTCCTACAGCAGATTGCTTTTTCTTGAATTTATCATTCAGTGTTTGTATTTTAGTATTTTGGAATGGATAATACATTTAAAGAGTTTGAAAGCAAAAACAACATAAAAAGCTGTATGTAGAGAACTCTAGGTGTATTCTGTATTTTGCCCCTACTCTGCCCCCTATAGGTAACTATATTAGTTTTTTATCCTACAAAGTGGATGCACATACAATTAAAGACAAATTTGTGTTATTTTCCTCCTATTCTTAATCAGTGTTAGCCTACTAAACACACTGTTCTGTTTTTTTAAAGCAGGAGTTCTACTGGGTGGAATGAGCGTTTAAAGGGTTCATAAACATACTCCCCCACAGTTTTAAATGTACCCATCATAATTTTCATCAGATTTTTTAGGTCATCTATGTCCCAGAAAAGGTTAAGAACCATACATTTTAAGATTGTATTTATTTTTAGAGAGAGGAGAAAGTCCGGGGGGAGAGAGAGAAAGAACGGTTGCCTCTTGTATGCACCCGACTGGGGACCAAACCCACAACCCTGGCACGTCCCTTGGCTGGTAATCGAACGGTGAACTTTTGCTGTGCAGGTTGCCCCCCAACCAACTGAGCCACACCAGTCAGGGCAAGAACCATTATTCCTGAAGAGTTTATAGATTACATTCCAACTATGTGAATTTTTACCAAATCATGAGCCGCAGTAAAAGCTGAGGCTAGAAAAAGATGTCACAGAAAAGTGTATTTGAATTAATGTACTTAATTAATTTAATGCAGTTTTATGCTTTAATCCTTTTATATATTGAAATGTTAGGAAGAGAAAATATTTAATTAATTTATTATGAGGCTATCAAACTAAATACTTACTAGTTTATATTAGAATTTAAAAAGGATAGTATTTTATTTCCATTGATTTCTGTTATGTCAAGTGTAAGTGGGGAAGTTGTTAATAGCTCTTATTACCTGGGCTTGTAGGAAATTTGTATAATAGGAAATACTTTGAGATGACAGCTCTTTTTACCTAAATAAACATTTTCTTGGCAAGCTGAAGGTTTCGTCTAGGTTTGTCCCTTGATGAAAGGAGGAAATTGAACCCACCCTGAACAGCATAAATACTACGGGAATGCTCCCTGGGCCACAAAGCCTGAGCAGAACATGAAGGAGAGCTCCAGAGACAAGGGCACATTTAGAATTTCGTGAAGACAGGAATCTGTGTTCTAGACGTGTGATCTCTTCGTACTTACAGATGCATCCTGTGTATATTCATTTTACATGATGGTGCTACATGAAAATTCACCAACTACAGGCCAAGAGATTTTTGACAATTCAACATTCAGAGGGTGGAAAATTTTTTGTTGGGATAAACTAGTACCTATTACCATGTTAACATGAGTATGTCTGTTAAAAGCACCTTGGTGAAAATGTTATGCTCACAATATTGCTAACTTTCCGATCACACCCCTTTTGGATTTCTTATCTATGGGACCTTAACCCATCTGGACTTATGTCCTGAACAAAGAATGTACTTGTTGGGGGCTTGGAGTTTTAAAAAATAGAGCTTTCTTTCTTTTCTTTCTTTTTTTTTTTAGAAGCACAAGCATTCAAAGCAAATATCAGATCAGGTGTTATTTTTCTAATCTAAACCATCTAAAGATGATTTTACATCTAGGCAGTTATATTTTATGCCCTGACAGCTTCCTAGGCAAAGCACTGACATGCTGTCGCCATCATCAATCCTCACTACACTAACATAGAAAATCCTTAAATTCTCTGTGCAGTTTCAAGTCTGCCAGCAAAGGAGCTGAAAATACATTTTATGCCTCTTGAGCAGAAATAAGTATTTTCTTAATGATAGTTTATGTCACTGATTCTCAAAAAAGGAAATATGTAATGGGTTATCATAAAGAAAATATGTAATGGGTTATCATAAATCATACAAGTATAAAATTATTTTGAGACAGATATTGTGAAAGCTTCTATTAACTAGTTATAGTTCGAAATTTCTGGCTGGCTTCATGCTCAAAGCTGTTTGGAATGAATGTGATGTCCTGAACCTGTAAAGAACTTGCTCCGTGTAAAATGCAGAGATCTCTGTCAGAGCACCGTTTCCTGGGCAAACACAAGCCATCAGATTCTTCTTTTATTCTGAGGTTTGGTCCATGTGAGGGTTTATCCTTTTGAAGGGATTTTTAGAGACACAGGCACATTGGCTATTGGGAACACCTCTGAGAGCTGTCACACATCAGGGGGCTTGAGGCCAGGCTAGAGAGCCACAAGGTTATTTTCTCCTTGGCCTGTCTCTTCTTGTTGTGTTTTCCAAATCTGGGTATATGTCCTTGTCTGAGCTAGGGACCCCTCCTGACCCTCGGGTCTGTGGTCAGAGTGATGTGTGTCAGATACCCCCACTCACCATTTGCTTTCCTTCTGTCAGCAAACACCAGCTGTGGGCTGCCTCTGAAAATGCTGCGGAAGACGCCCATTTACACCTGCGGCACATACTTGGTGATGCTGGTCCCACCTCCGGGGGGGTCGGGCAGCTCTGCCACCCGCTCTCTTTTTGGGGGAACAAGTGGTTTGTCGTCTTTAAAAAGTAAGTGAATTTTATGTTGGGCACTTTTCCCAGTTTGTCTCCAACTCTGAAATTTAAGGCTTTTCTGTTGATGATTTTAAACTTACTCTCTTAAATAGTTGTTTGCAATAGCTTTTTGATAACAACAGAAAAACTTATCAATACAGTCACAGGCGAGGAGGCATTTAGAATGTAAGTTTTATAGATGGTATGATAGTATACTTCTGAAAGTGATTGCCCTGTAAAATTACTAGAAATAATAATGAGTTCATAAAAATTTTAGGAAATGAAATAATGTATTGTTACATAATTGACAGCAAGAACTCTACTCACTGTGATAGAAATCCAAAGGTATTAAAACAGTATGTGAAATGCCTCTGTTTTAGGACATATACGCTAAACCAAAATGTATAATACGAAATAATGTGTGCAAAAATTAATGTTATGAATACATATATTTTTATAGAAGAGGAAGGCATACTAGAATAATTAAAGTAGTGCAATTTTTGGCTTCAGAGTGGAAATAGTTAAATGAGAGAAAACATAGAATCAAAAATGTTTCTTTCGCATTGCCATTTTCTAGCTTTCTTCATCATTTAACTCCTCTGGGCCTCAGTTTTCCCACTTGTAAACAAATAAAAGGATAATGGTATCTCACACTATTTTTTGGTGACCATACACCATAAGGTAAGTTAGAGTGTTTTGAAAAACAAACAAACAGACAAAAAAACACAAAAGAAATTATTCCTTTTATGTATGGTAACTTTGGGGGGAGTTCTTTTTTCTTTGAAATTTGTTTAAGCACATGAAATTAAAATGTTTTAAAATCAGTTTACTTGTTTTCATTTCCCAATATTTCATATTCTGTCCTCTTAAAACAATTTGTTTATAGTACTTTCATTAAATCATTATATTTCACATTTAGGTTTTTAAAAAGCATGTCATACTCTACTAGCTTAAGCTTGCAGATATAAATTTGACCTCAGCAGTTTAAAAAAAATGATCTAAGATCAACTTGAACTTTAGGCCAGTTTCCACTAGTTGCATATGTTTGGAATTTACATATGCATAATAACTCCAGAACTCTTTTGCCTTTGAATCAAATAGGTTTGACTTTTTTTCAACAGCTTGTTTTCTCTAGCAGTTCATGTGACCAGAATGTCCCCCTTAGCCCTTGGGTAAATGATGTAAATTTATTATGAGTCTCTTTTTTAAAAAAAACTTTATTGAGATATAACTTACCACCATAAAATTCATCCTTTTAAAGCATAAAATTTAGTGGTTTTAGTACATTCGCAGAGTGGGGCGACAGCACCACTGTGTAATTCTAGCACATTCCATCACTCCAAGAAGCAGCCCCACCCGTTAGCCGTCGCGCCCGTCTCCTCCTCATTCTCGTCCCCTGGCAACCGCCAGCCCGCCGTCTGTCTCTGTGGATTCGGCTCCTCTGGACTTCTCATATGCATGGAATTACACAATAGGTGTGCTTTTGCCACTGGCTTTTTCTTGGACTTGATGTGTTTGAGCTTCCTCCGTGTCGTGGCATGAATTATTGCTCCATTGCTTTTTATGGCTGAGTCATATTCCATTGTATGGATATACTCCCATTTTGTTGACACTGGGGTTGTTTGTACTTCTTGGCTGTTTTGACTAACTCATGTACAGGTTTCTGTGTGGACATGTTTTCATTTCCCTTGGGTATGTACCCTGGAGAATTCCAGGTCATGCAGTAACTGTGAGGCTGCCCTTTGGAGGGACTGCCAACCTGTTTCCCAAAAGGGCTGCACTATTTCCCGTTCCCATCAGCCATGTAAAATGGCTCCGATTTCTCTATATCCCTACTGACATTTGTTATTTTCTATTTTTTTTAATTATAGCCATCCTACTGGGTATGAAGTAGTATCTCATTGTGGTTTCGATTTGTATTTCCCTAATGACTAGTGGTGCTGAACATCTCTTCTTGTGCTTATTGGCCATTTGTATATCTTCTTTTGAGAAATACCTATTGAAGTCCTTTGGCAATTTTTAAATTGGGTTATTTGTCTTTTTATTGACTACTTGTCTTATTAAACCCTTTTTTAGCCTCCTAGGCATGGTTTTTTCTCTCAATTGAAAGTGACCCCATTTGACTGGAGCAGGCCTTTACTGTGCTGTTTTCTTCATGAGAATACAGCTTACACCATGATTCTATTTTAGACCAACAAATCAATAAACGCTGAAATCCCTTCTGTGTCCCATGGCACATTGATCACGGCGGGGCAGGGGGTGGCGTGGGGGGCGGCACTGCTCAGTAAGTAGAAGCGGCGCCTGCTCACAGTCTGACGGGGAAACACGGTGCCGGTGTGGGAGACAGCTGGAGAATGGTGCACAACGCCGCACCACTGCCCGAACCGTGGGGAGCAGGCGTTCGTGCTGCAGATTCAGAGAGAGGGGGTCGCTGTGGAGTGGGGGGTGGAAGGGAGAGACTAAATGAGATCTTGAGTTTAAATCATGAAAAATGGGTATTATTCATATACGTGGCACATGCATGGTAGACACAACAAAAAAGAGATTTGGGGAAGATCATTTTGTTGCTGCGCAGGATGGAACAGTAGAAAACAGAGCAGAAACGAAGAGTACAGTTCAGATTATAGCTCACGTCAGGCGTGATGAGGATCTGGATCTCCAGGGTGACAGGAATAAGAAAAACAAGCTCGAGTGGCACAGTGCTCAAATTTTATGTTTAAAAGTGGGGGAGGAAAGAATATCAATTATAGCAGCTGGTACATACGAGCTGGTGTGGATCCTGGACACATTTTAACTTGTTTAGTCTTCACGAGAACTGTGTGAGGCTGGCACTTACTTTTATTATCTCTGGTTTACACATGAGTAAACTGAGAGGTTCAGTAAATTTCCCAGGGTCACACAGAAGAGGTAGAGCTGGGACTCAAACCCAGACTCCTAGGAACCATGCTTGTCATCACGGCACTATCCTGTGTTAAGGGCAAAGGCCAAAGTGTTTCCAAGTTGTAGAGCCACTGCTTGGACTGTGCCGTGTGTCTACTAACCTTTGCTGAGCACCCACTGTGTGTAAAGTGTTTGTTACCTTGTGTAGTTAATGATAACAACGCCTTTTACAGTTACCCTTTTGATAATCCATATTAAAAAAACCTTTATGCAAAAGTTTCCATTTAAAAAACACTTAAAAAATATGGCTCACTATTTGGAAAGATATCTGTGAGTTTTCTTTTTGTGGTCTTATGTGTGTGTTCTGTCTCCTCATTGTTACCATCGGTAGACAACAGAAAAATACGTGGTTTTTATGAAAGTCTTGTTAAGAGCCTAAAGCTGAAACTTTTTAAAAAGTAGACTGACAATCGCTTTAAGGCTTATTAAACAGCCTAATGTTTGTTCCCAAAGTCCTAGCCTCCAGCTTGGTGTATAACGTTTCGGACGGTCAGTTCACAAGCCGTGCTGATCTCCTAGACGCTGCGGGAAGCTCCCTGGGGCGTGGCGCTCTGGTGCCGGCATTAGGTAAGAAGTAGATGCCCACATTTCTTCGGGGAAGTCAGTGTTTCAGCAGTTGCTCTCAAAAAAAATCTTGCCAATTCTCTGTGGTGTTCTAGTTTCCCTGAAAGAAAAAAAAAATTTTGTACTACTGTATAATCTTGAGGATTAATGTAAGAAATTGCCATGTGAAATTCCTCTGCATAGATTCCTCTGCACACTGCCCATTAGGTTGTCTGATGATGCCTGTCACAAATCCTTCAAAGGTCAAAATTTGAAATTCTTCAAAGATTTATTTCCTGTGAGGAATTGGTATGCTTCTTATTGTCAAGAAATGAGCACTGTGTCTCCTAGGAAGCTCATATCTTACCTTTTTTTGGCTCCATTGCTAAGACTTTTTTTGGGTGTTATGTTAATTAGTCCTATTGCACCTGGGTTTTTAATGTAAGCCACTTGAATCTTTTATGGAATTAAAAAGGTCATGTAGGAGTCAGTCACTGAGAGCTATCTCTTCCTTGAGACTTATCCCACGCGCACAGAGGAGTTAAGCAGAACAGAGACTCAGAGCTGCCTTTTTGCTCAACCTCAGCCTAACGCTTTGCCGAGGAAATGTACGGGAGCAGGGTGCGGATTGTCGCCATGGGGGGTCCTTGCTTTTCCGTTCTGTGGCAGTGCTGGCGAGAACCATGTGCACAGGCAGATGACGACATGGCAGCTGGATAAAGACGCTCTTCTTGCAGGTGCCTGTTACGACACGGTGAACAACATGCTGTGGACCTGCTCGAACGACTACATCGATCAGTGGTGCAATCCTGGGAACCAGGCCTTCCATTACGTCTGCCAGAGGCTCGGAGTCAGCCATATCATCACGGAGCCCAAAGGTGAGGTGCGCTCGGCCTTCCAGGGGAAGCTTTCCCCCAGGACACAGCGGAGAGGGCTGCGGCACGGCACGGCACGAGTCAGTGGGGCGTGGCCCAGGCAGCAGCATGGGTCAACAGCCTTCCCTTTGCGAACTTAGAAACCTGAAACCCATGTTGTCTGATTGGTTTATGACTAAGGAAATAGTGTATAAATAAGTAGAGCTTTTGTGGAGGTCCATAGACTTTTATTTAATAACAGGAAAATTACGTTTCTTCTGTAATTGTCAGATCTTTGTACAAAAATTAATTCTTGTACTCGGCATGGGATTATATGTTGCTATCATGTTTCACATTGACATTTATTTATCCACAAACTTATAATGGGGTAGATTTACCAATAAAGGATCTTTATATTTCTCAGTATAAATATTAAGATTGTTAATATTTAGTTAATATTTTATTGTATTCACAATGTGTTTATTGGGACGGTTCCCCACTCATCTTGATTTGGGGACTCTGAGTGCTGCTTCCTTCGGAAGGAGCAGCCTCTGTCGGCGCTGCTGCTCCTCCCGTAGACTGGCAGGGGGCGGGCGGCCAGCACACAAGCTGCCGTCTGGCGGGGCTGCAGGCAGTGGTGGTGTTCTAGCGTCCTGGGCACTTCCCATCCGTGAGGTAGGACTTGGGGCCCTGCACCAGGGGCCTCTTCTTGTGTTTCTTCTTCTCTTTTGGAGACAGATGAAGGAGGTTCTTAGTGGGAGGCATGTTGTCATGGGGTGGTTGTCACTGCCAAAAAACAATATTAAGTTAATATTAACTTAAAATCCCATGGCATCAAAGTCAGCTATAGTGGTATGGAGAAGTGAGTAGCTCAGCAAATTCTATCCCCATAAAACAATGCTAAAACTGGCAGAATCTCAAAAACAACTATTTTTCTAGGCACTGGAAATTGACAAAAGGCATATACCAAATTGAGAAGCGGGTATTTATAAAAAACACTGAACTTTGGTTTAGAACAGTGGACGTCGTGGTGTTCTTAGCTGGGGGTGCTCCTTTCTCCTACCTCCAGCTCCGTCAGTGTAGTAATTCCACCAAGCTGGGGCAGGTTCTGTAAACCAGCATCTTGGCTGCCAGAGCGGGCTGACTTGATTTGGAGCAGAGTGTGGAAAACCCTCATGCCCGGCAGCACCATCAGTATCGGTGGTAGTCTTGGTGGCAAAGAGAATACCAGTGGCTTTGTTAGACTGAGGTCCATCGTTCTGGTCAGAGCAAGCAGTGAACGAGCAGGCCAGCCAGAAGTTTACTGGGGAGATCTGGGGAGTAAGAAAGCTGCGGAGAACCTAGGGAAGCTGTCCACAGAAGCCTGAGGAGGGCCACACTGTTCACACAGGCCTGGCTGAGCGTGAGCCTGCGGAGGTGAGAAGAGGAGCAGCTGAGAGTGAAAGCTGGGGCAGAGTGTAAACTGCCGGAACCAGGGTGTGCTCCCCCAGAACACGCAGAGCCTCCCGGGGTGGAAGTCCCACTAGCTGCAGGCATGAGACCCCAACCTCTGACTGAGGGGGTAACCCCAAGGAAGCCAGGCTTAAAAATACAAACAAGAATAATAAAAATCAACAAATGAAAGAAAGCAAAAAGTTGAGATAGAAGCAATATGTTAAGAAAACTAACTGAGCAGAGAAATCGGTAGCTACACGCTGCAGACAAAACTCAGATGTTGGACTTAGGAGATGAAGAATTTAAAGCATCCTTTGGAAATCCCTCCAGAGAACTGAAGGATACCACATTAAAAGGTTAAAGGAAAGTATGATGACTATGATTGAATAAGTAGGGAACTTCAGTAAAAACATTATTTGTTTAAAAAAGAACCAATTGGAGATGTTGGGTTTGAAGAGCTGGTGACTGAAAGGAAAAAGCCATTGCGGTGGCCAGCAGCAGACCTGAGGTGGTTGGGTGTGGTGGAGAGAGGTATGGTGTCCTGTCTGCACGAGAGAACAAGCCACTTGGGAGGAGTGCTGATGAGGTGTTTTGTAGAGCGTCCCTCACTTTGAGGTCATCTGTTGTTTTCTCACTTTAAACCGAAGTTAGAGATTTTGGGGAAGACCCCTGCGGAGATGAAGTGCTTTTCCCTTTGCATCGTTTGTCACAGGTACATGATGTCGGCATGACTTGGTACTGGTGATGTCAGAACTGACCGCTTGGTTTGAACACCACTGTCTTCACGGCACAGTTACCACTTTCCCATGTCCGTGCTCCGGTAGAAGCAGGTTATTGAGCCCGCCCTTGTGGGGAGGAGAGTTAGGCTCGGCTCCTGGAAGGAGGAGCATCAGAGAACTTGTAGACGTGTGTGAGTCGCCGCCGTAATGAGGAAATATCAGTGGGGAAGTGAGACTTGGAGGCTGTGCTATTCGGGGTTGTTTTTTTATTATTATTATTTCTCCTTGAGTTAGTTTTGGTAATTTGTGTCTTTTTAGAGATTCGTGCATTTCATCTGACTTTTCTTATTTGTTGGCATGAAGTTGCTCATAGTATTCCCTTTAATTTTTATAGGGTCAGTGGTCGTTTCTCTGCTTTGGTTCCTGACTTTGGTATTGTGTAAATTTACTGGAAGTCATTGAGTTGTGTACTCAAAATGAGTAAATTTTATGGTATATAAATTATATCTTGATAAAACTGTTTTAAAAAGGCAAAAAGAAAAAGCCAACCTCATATTAGTGACTCCCTAATTATTATCTACAAGCCTCTTGCCTGAACTCCAGACTATGTATTCACCTCCACTTGTGTGTATATATATATTTTTTTTTTATTTTTGTTAGCAGACTTATTTTTCTTTTTTTTAAAGATTTTATTTATTTATTTTTAGAGAGGGAAGGGAGGGAGAAAGAGAGAGAGAAACATCAATGTGCAGTTGCTGGGGGCCGTGGCCTGCAACCCAGGCATGTGCCCTGACTGGGAATTGAACCTGCGATGCTTTGGTTCGCAGCCCGCGCTCAATCCACTGAGCTACACCAGCCAGGGCTATATTTTTTATTTAATAGGCATCCTCAACTTAACATGTCAACAACTAACTCCCTATTTCTCCCCATGTCCAAATCTATACCTAGTGAATCCCCCACGTTCCAGGATAGCATCACTGTTCTTTCATTGCTTACACCAAAAACGTTGGAGTTACCTATGACTGTCACTCTCCCACAGCTCACACCCAAACAGAAATCAGAGAATCCCGTCGCCTCCCACTTTCAAAATACCTCCCGACTCTAGCCATTTCCCATTTCCTATGCTGCTGCAACTCTAGTCTAGGCCGTCGTTGTCTTCTCCCGAATTATCGTAATAGCCTCCTCGCTGGTCTTCCCACTGCCCCTGCAGTTGCCGTCCTCTGCTTGCATCTCCACGTGACAGCCAGAGTCTTTGGCAACCTTAGGTAGTCAGATCTAACACTCCTCTGCTCACACAGCTCCACTGGCTTCCCACCCAACTCAGAATAAAAATCAGAGACCTCCTTTATTTGGGTAGGTCCCAAAGCTAACTTTCAAAAAGTCTTTAGTGAAAGTGAATAATATGAACCTGAATTGTCCTGGTGTAAGATCAGGGACTCAAAAGGTACAGGATTAGTGAGACCCAGCCTGGTCCTAGGATTATCACACAACCAAAAATTTTGGTTTCGGCAAAGTTTGCCTTCTCTTCTGTTTCCTTGAGTCCTTTTCTCGTAGTTCCAAGTGCCCACAATCCGTTTGCAGCTCCAGAGTTCCTCCATCGGGGCCTGCTTCTCCAAGATGACCTGCTTTCCTCTTTTTTTTTTTTTTTTGTTTGTTTGTTTTTTAGGCAGTTCATTTCAGCTGTTTTAGGGGAAAAAAGCAAACTTCTTGTGTGTGCGTACTTGGCCTATTTAGATTTTTACCTCCATTCCTGAATTCCTGTAACCATCCATGAGGCATTGGTTATTACGTAAGAGGATGCTTGTCAACCCTCACGAGGTTGGGCTGGTGGCTCTTTAGGCCGTGGTGACTAAAGGAGATAAAAATGTGGAGGTATTGTGGGAGGAGGTATTCCTGGACCCGGGAGGGGGGTGGGTTCTCCCATAGAGGAGCCAGAGAAGATGGAGAGCTTGTACTGGAATGATTACTGGCATGTGCTCTGAGCCAAGATGGCCTGAATTTAAGTCCCAGCTTTACCACTCGGTAGCTGCGTTACTTCTCTGAGTCTTTATTTACTCCTCTACAAAACTGAGCTAAAATCGTCTAAGTGTATGATGATGTTTTAAGGTAAAGCCTGCGTAGCATTTAGCCGATTGTCAAGCATACAGAAAGGGCTCCATGGTGGTAGCTACTTATGATAAAAAACACGGAAATTCCCGGGTGCTTTCACATCAGCCCTCAGGGGCAGGGGGAAGGGTTCTTTAGCAGCAGCAGAAGGGCTGGGAGCCCAGATGCTCTCTCCTAGTGCGTGTATGCACCGTCCGTAAGGCAAAAGGCTGTTCCTTGGGGACTGCCCATGGATGTGTCTTTCCTCACTGAGTTTCCTTTCTGTTTTCCAGAAGAGGCTATAACCACAAATGAGGTTATAAACCAGTTATTGCACCACGTTGGTGCGATGTGCATACACCAACTCAATCTTCTTGCCACCAACCCAAACCTTCCGATCACAAGTGTCTTGGGCAAGCAGCATCCGATCGAAGCGCACCACCTTAGCAGTATTTGTGATATTATGGAGAAGGCCATGGTTAATGGAGATACCTGTATTATACGCTGCATTCTTGTTGTCTTTCAGGTAAATAACTCTGTTTTGAGGTAAATAAGGTGATATAGAAAAGGGAACACAAAGCTTGGCTTCAGCAGCTAATTTCTACCAGAAGAAAATGTAATAACATTCCTGTGTTGCAGCTTACCCCATTCTAGGCCTACCATTAGAATGATCATATTCGTGGCACAGCAGTTAATGGAGTGTTGCTATATGTAGTTCCTTGTAATTAATGTATGTAAAGTATTTACTGTAATTATACCATTACACAATCGAAGAGACTGTGGTTAAAATGTATTCATAAGAATATCTGCGTGTTCTTTCTTGAGAGGGATAATGTTATCCCCAGTAGAATTCACGTTTTTAGATGTACCCTTTATGTCTCTGTAGGTGGTGTTTAAATTTTTCTTCAGCCCACAAACTGAAAGGAACCGAGACATCATTCGACGGTCGGGATTGCTTCTTTGGCAGCTGCTGATGGCACCGAAAGACCAGATTTGCCCTGAGATTCAGAAGGAAGTCTGCCTGGCCATCAGGTAATCAGTAAGTGATTGTCACGGTGCTCTCCTCCGAGTGCTGCCTCCTGATCCTCCCCGCGCCCGCGGGGGCCGAGGTGCCTCTTCCCCAGCCCGCCCCAGCCAGGGCCTCCTGCACAGAGGACCCTGCCGCCGGACAGGGCTTGCGGCCCCACTCCCGGGGGCCGAAGCCATCCGTGTTCCTGCATTCCCCTTCCCACTCTGTACCTAAGATCCTCACCGGATCCTTTAAAAAAAAAAAGACAAAAACAGCCTTAAAGTATATATTTTGTTGGTTTATAAGCAGATGTTTATGTCATTTGGGAGAATCTGGCAAGAGGGTTAAGAAGCCAGCTTTGGCCTCAGGCAGACCTGGGTTCTAGTCTTTGCTCTGCCATTTACTAGCTATGACTATGAGTCTTCCATTTCCTCAGCTATAAAATGGGCATAGAAATAGTACCCACTTTACAGGTTTGTGAGATTTTAGTAAGGTAAGGCCCAATGCAGAGTAAGTGCTCGACAATGTTAACCTTCCAAAATCTACTTAATACCTTGTTAGGCAAGAGGGCAGAACTTGTGGACCATTTTCTATTGTCATTCTATCTATCATCTGTCTACACACACGCACACACACACACACACTCTGAGTGCAGTGAACTTTTGTCCAGGAATATCAATATAGCCTTAATGTGAACAAGTATAATGTAGTGACCAAGAGAGAACGGAGTGCTGGGTCTGGAAGTGCCGGACGACCGGTGGGCGGAGAGGGAGGGCGAGTTCTTGGCTTCCACAACAGCTTATGCTGTTGGTCTCTTCCTGTTGAGACCATCAAATCAAAAATGTGTGCCTAGTGCTGCGAGGCAGCTCCTGGGGCTCGTGAGCATGTTCACCGTCTTGTTGGTGACTCCTCATGGGTATGTACAGCTGTCAAAACTTACCAAATTATACACTTTACACATGTGTGCTTCACTGCACGTTAGATCTCATAAAAAATGAAAGGAAGAAAAATTCTGGCACTATTTGCAATACTATTCTTTCTGCCCCTTTGGAAGAGCTGAGAATCAGAAAATCCCCTTCTCAAATGATTTTTTGGCACAGTCTCCATATATAGCTGGCTTGACACCATTGATGATTTTAGCACTCAGCTCTCGTGAACGAGTTCTGCTTCTGGCCTCAGGCGAGTCGCCATTGTGGTGACTTACAGGCAGGACACGTGGAGGGAAACAAACTGTGGGCGGGCTTGACCACACAGTGAATGCAGGTGCAACCGCCTTTTTAGTGATGAGACTTACCTCAGAGTTTTATGTGACCAAACTGGCACCTTCAATAAAAATAAACATTTAAGTGGAGTTTGGATTTCCTAGAACATTTGTCTAAAAGCTTTTTTACTTTTCTGTCATTTCAGCTCTGGTTTGAATATCTTATACCCAGGTGAAACTGAAATCAATAACTTACTTAAGCTGGTCTTAACTGAAGGTAAGAACTACCCTTTAATTGTCCTTGAACTACCATTTCTTTTTCCCCTAAGGAAACAACTGGACATTCAGGATAATAGATTTTTTCCTTCATATCTATGAGCATTAATTTTCAAAACGTATGTGCGCATAATGCCAGCACTTCAGCCAGAAGAAAGCAAAACCCATGTTTTGTATATACATATATCTCCAAGCTTTATAAACCTTTCTGTCTCCACCGCTCAGCCTTCTGTTCCTTGTTTAGCTATTTAATGAACATTGACGGTGATGATTTCTTGGGGGTTTCCAAGCCAGTTTTCCCACACATGGAAATGCAGCTTTACAGTTAGACTAAAGCGAAACAGTAACAGTTCGCCATGCCAAAGAGTTGGAGCTCACACTCTATGACGTGTGCAGGGCCACCGCACCTCAGGCAGGACGCCCGGGCTGAGGAAGGCCGGGCGGGGGCACAGCGGGGCTCGCTGTTGCTGTGTGTGGCCGCCGCCGCTGCCCGGCGCTGCATTGCCGACAGTCCGCTTGTTTAAAAACTTTCTTCGATAGCATCTCTTTCCAAAGTGTAATTACCAGGGTTGTTGATGGAGCTTTGTTCTGCGTAGGAGAGAGAAACAGTGGCCTCTCCCAGCTGCGGGATGTGATCCTGACCAACTTAGCAGAGCAGCTTCAAAACAACCGGTTTGGCAGTGAGGACGACGACCATTACAGGTGACACCAGCTCTCTCAGTCACTCTTCCTCCGGGTTTCCCTCAGTAATCAGTGTGTAGTTGGATATGATCAACCTTAGTCTCCCGGAATATCTAATATAGTTAGCATATTAAGTTTAAACCATGGACCACTTGAAAGACAGTACGTCTGACACGTTTCAGTTTAATCAGTAGAGAAACCGAGGCCTAGGGAAGGGTCCGTGGCGGAAATGACAGATGGAGCTTATTTCAGAACGCTCGATGGAGGGCGCCGTCCACGTGCTTCGTGACGGAGGGGGAGGGTGCGGTTAGAGCTGGCGAGGGGGAAAAGGCACTGGTTTTCCTTGCTGTTCATAAAGCATTTGGACTAAGTGCTTGGGTCCCATTTTGTTTCCATTAAGTCTGATTTAGATAACAGAACCAGTTGTCAGCATCATTACTAAGGTGATTTGCTTCCAGAACCAATGAACTTTATATCTTCTGTTTATCATCTTATACAGTTGTATAACATTTTATCTTTTATTATTAAACCATCAGTATCTTATTGTTACATTTTTCCTGCATTTAAAGACTAAATGATGAACTTTTACACTACATTCTGAAGATTGTTGTACGAGAATCCTGTATCTTAATCACCAAGTGCCAAACTGTTTCTAAAGATGATTTTCAAAAACTCCTTTCAACCGTGCCTGTAAGTAAAAATGTATTTATCCAGGTCAATTGTTCCATAATTTAGTTGTAATTTTAATGTATGGGAGGAGGCGACTGCAGCGTCCATCTGCTCTGCCATCCTGACCAGATCTCAGTAAAAATGTGTTTGTTGAAAGTAAAATTGAACCCAGCGCTCCTGTTTTCATTCTATTGTGTCAAGGTGCGCGCGCGCACACTTTACAAGGACAGACTTACCTGGTGAAGGTCCGTGGGTGCCTGTGCTTGTCCTAGAAATGTAGAACTAGGCAAATCCATTCGAAATACTTTCTCCAAAGATGGCTCATGCTTTAAGTGTCTTGTTGCAATAAATTATTTGTCTGAATTTGGATTTTTTTTTGTTTAAAACAGTGAAGATTTCTTCTCTTGTTAATTTGAAGTTTAGCATTGTTTTCTAAACTATCAGTGTTTTACAGAGACTGATAAGAACCAAAGATTCTTTTAAGAATTTCTGTAGTCTTCTCTAATGGAGACACATGTGATGGGAAGGAGGGTGGGGACGAAAATTAGTAAGAGGCAAAAATTCAAGTAAGTGTCTGAATGATCAGTGAGGATTATGTAGCAGAGGGCAGAGGGTCATGGTAACCGTGTCAAAGTCTGTATCAAAAGCCAAGTGCAAATAAATCACCTAAGAAACTAACTTGGTCTGTTTTCTGTACTTTCTCTTTTGCTTCCCTTGTCAAAACCTTTTAAAAACACGAGGATCACATGATCCCTTGTTTCAGTAGGACCTAGATCATTTAAATGCCCTTGTTTGTGTTGAAGGCTGCATCCTCCTGCCTGCGCTATCTGATGGCAGTTCAGAACCACCTTCTCAGTAATACTATTCTGATTAAACCCGACGAGAATGATGACAGTGACAACTCCTTGCAGGGAGAGACATTGAAGGTACAGGTAAACACCAAGCTTTATTCTAACGATGCTTTCTACCCAGCGTGTAAAGCGCAGCTTAATGGGATAAATTTCTGTCTATTATGATGTCGGATTTCACCATGTGGCTTATATTTTTGTAAGAGGTAATACTAGGCCACTCATTTCATAGATTTTTACGTCATCACACAGTGGTTGCCATGTCTGTGACACTCCCATAATGTGTCATCCATGTGCTCCTGTCGATCTTTTCGTGCCTTTGTTTATTTTCATGTTTTTTAAAGAACTATAAAATACGGCGCTTACAAGTGATCTCATATGCACCTGAAAGTTTTATTTATATAGGAATATATAAATAAATCCAGGAGCCTAACAATTTAAATAACTTTGGCATTTTGGCTGATTTATTATGTTCTCTTGATTCAAATAACTTTAAAAAGATGCTAATTTTCTCACAATCTTTATGTTGAATAATTTCTAAACCTATAGTTCATTTCATTCCCTGTAATTATTTTTAAGTTAGAGTTTATGTAAACTCAATAATTTGTTCCTACATGGAAATTTATAGCAATACAGAGATTTTTATAGCATCATTTGTTATAATTTTGACAGATGCTTAAGGCTATTGTTTGCATTGTTCTTCAGAATTTCATCTTTGGGAGAATTCGAAAAATCAGTAAAAGCTTGTTTCTTCCCTACAGTGTTGAGCAAAACACACTGAAAAATTAAGCAAGAAAGCCATAGTTACAGATAAAATCCATTACACTTTGCCCTTTTCTTGTGCCTTGATGCATGTATACAAAACTATGTAAATCATACATGTGCTAGTTCATAATTATGAGTTTATTCATTATGTAATCAGTTTGTAAACAGGCGAAAGAAATTGCATGAATTAATCATTTAAATTGCTGCTACTATTTATCGCCTTCTCTTGCCTTAGTTTCCTAATCAGTAAAAAGGGACAGTAACACGGCTGTTGCAAGGTTGCCGTGAGCATTAGAGACGAGGCAATACAGTGCGTGGCCCTGTGCTCCCACCAGGTGTGCAGTCAGCGGGTGATGGCTCAGATGATCAGTACCACTTACACCGTGATTTATCTTGTCTGGGCAATTCAGGGTTCCCTTTCTCTTAGTAATACCCCCCCCCCCCCAAAAAAAGGAAAGGAAAGAAAGAAACCCCAGAAAATTCCAGCCATGAACACCAGTGTTTTCTATTTGGAAGGCTCATGTTTATAAATGCTTAATTAACCTCTGGAAAGAAACAGCTCTTGCTAAAGGCAGAATAAACGGGGTTGTCCAGTGTTTCTGGGGGGAAAACCACCACAGATTTTACCGAAAGAGTGAGTTTGGTTATATTTCTTAATAGAAAATACTTGTAAACTAAACATTTCTATGATCTGAACTAGCATTTCTTACATTATTTAGTATTTGTGCTCCCATGAACTCTCTAATAGTTATTTTCAATGTTTAATAGCCTGTAACTGCCTGCCACTTTAATTGAATTTTTAACTTGCCTGTTTTCAAGTGTACTGGTTTAAAACATTAAGTGAAAAGGTCACTTGTACTGTTTTAGGATGTTGTGTTTTTGTCTCATTTTATTCACCGCCTCTACATGCGCCTTTTACTGTTCTGTTTTTCTCTTTAGCTACCCTCATACCACCCAAGGCAACCTTCCACCTGGACAGTTTCCGGGCTGGCCACCGGGAGCGCCCTTGTGCTGGAGGGGATGGGAGAAATGCCTTTTCTCCTGGGGACTTGCTGTGCTCCCGGGAAATACTGCGTATTTCTGTCAGCACTCCCGACCTTAGCCTCCCAAATCAAATTGCTACTTGCCATCCTAGCGGAACTTACTGCTTTGGGCTTATTCTGGCTACCACATTATTTAATTTGGAAATGCATCATAAAATACGTCATTTCATGTTGTCATTGTGAGTGTATAATCATCACAAAGCTTACAAATAACATTATGATACTTTCTACCTAGGAGCTAAAGGTCAGTGTTTTGGCTCTTGCCACCCAGATCCTAACTGGATGTGACGAAGTGTTGGAAATGCTACAACAGGTCACGACTGCCCTCATAAACAGTGACATACCCGACCGCGAGCTGAGGTGAGGGCATGGATTGGGAAGTGTGACCTGCTGCCCTTCGGGAAGAACTTGCTTATGAAAGAGAAATCTTTTAGAACGGAGCATCAGATGTTCAGTTACTACAGACGGAGTTTTATGAGAATAGGCTGAAATGGCAGTGTGCAAGTGCAGTTGAACTCCAGTGGGGCTTTTAGATATGACGGGGCTAACAGTTGTGGATTCAGGGTGGCAAGGTTGAGGGGGGCAGCAGCATCCCTGACCTTTGGGTCTTCTACCAGCATTAGTCCCAAGCGGGCCTTTGCTTCGGCTCGCCCGTTCGGCACCACGGGCACTTAGCTTTCTCGTGGTGAGTTTGTTGGGGAGGCTGCAGTGATTTAGGGAGACAGACAGTTAACTGCTGTGCAAAAGACAATGTCAACATGGTATCTCAAGATTTTACTCTTGTTTTACTTCTGCAGACGTAGGAGTGACCTATATAGAGGGTAAACTTCTCATTCCCAGTAATAAAACTCTTTCTTGGTTCTCCCCATTAAATTTCTCCTGTGGTTTGCTGGTAGAGATTGACTAAACATGCCGCTTGTGTTGATGATTTTAATGTTAAAGATGTTGTTCTAGAACAGTCCTACAGTGTAACTTTTTCTCCAGTAACCTGTCTCTCCTCATGTCCCCGTTTCCTGGCCTCGCCCTGGGAGTAGGTGGGCAGGTTGGAACTGAGAGCAATGTAATCCAGATAGGAGCTGCACTTGGGCTTGTTAAGGCTTGTAGGGGCCACTGCTGGCCCGTGGCACAGCTCTGCGCCGGGGGGAGGTGCAGCCCGAGAGCCTGGGAGGCCTGAGTTCTGCTTCCGGTTCCAGTCCCAATATTCTGGATGCTCTTAGAGAACTTACCTAACCCACGTCTTTCTCTGGGCGAGTCACATACATTAATTCTCCTAGCTGAAGATTAGGATATTAAGAATGTGAGTGGGTAATCATTTCACAACAAAGCGTCTGGCACAAATAACACCGCCTTTTTGTTACAAAATCTTTGATTACAAAATCATGTGCATGTAATTCTGTAACATAACAGTGTCATACCCAGGCACACCATATGACATTGTAGGTGAAATGTTCAAATTAAAACTATAAATTACTACACCCATATCACCCTACCCACCACACTCAAGCAGTGTTAGTTCTGCCGGACCCTGTATATGCATATGTCAAGTCGTTACATTGTTCACTTTACATTTATTCAGTGTTAGATCTCAATAAAACTGAAGGGGGATGTGATTTTAAGGATGAACGGAAAACGTGCCTGCCTCTGTATCCCCCGTGAGCCAGTTTCTCCAGGCCGGAACTGGGCATTACTCCCGAAGGCAGGGGGACTGGTGCTGCGGCCGCTCCTTGTCTCACCGGCAGAGACTTGGGGCAGCCCCAGGGCTGAGGGAGCTTGGCAGACAGTAACCACCTCGCGGGGCCGCTTACCTACGTAGAGGGTCCGTTTATAAAGGCTTCAAAGGTGCAGCAAAATGCACCATGCAATCTTTTTCTTCTTCTTCTTTGCAAAATCAGGTTGAAGATGAAATCTGAGATTTCTGTTTCCTCCCTCAGTGGTAGAACATGGGAAATTTGTGGATTGAATTGCTCTTAATTTTAAGTGCTTCAGTAGTTCAAGAAAATGCAGTTTAAGAGATTTTGTCAGATAAAGATGATGTTAGTTGCTTTTTCACATGATTAGGAATTGCTTAACCTGTGTGTTTTCTTAAACTTCTTGTAGGTTAAAAGGCTTGGAACAAGTCACTAAGGCTACTATGCTTGGGCACCTTCTTCCAGTGTTGCTGACCTCCCTGATGCATCCGAATTTGCAGACTCTGACCATGGCCGATGCCCTGATGCCTCAGCTGGTGCAGCTGGTTCTCTATACCAGTCAGGTACGACCCCTGGTGCGCCAGAGTGAACTGCCCTCCGGCCGGCCCACCTCACGTTGCGGCCGCATGCGTTCCCTGAAGGCAGAACCACTAGAGTCATGACCCTCAGAAGCCACGGGAAATAATGGTGGAATGAAGAAACAGTGTCATAAAAGTAATGAACTGAAATATTAAGGGAAAATATTTTATTTGTTTGACTAATTTCTTACTGCAATCTTTTCGCAAGTATTCGTTGCTGGTCAGCTGTAAAAATGCTGACCTAAAGGCTACTGAGATCCTACCATGATATTTCGTCTGAGTCCCTGCTGGCTATTGGTACCCAACATCAGCATGTTCCATTCCAGCGCTGAGTAAACTGATGTTACGTGGTCTAAGTGGCAAAGCACTTCTTAGTGAAAGAGGGCAGACTAGGACTGCAGAAAGATGGTTGAAGTGCGAGTTCTCAGCTTGGCTCTGGCACCCCCCAGATAACTGACAGTAAGCACTTTAAGGCGTGATGATGATTTTGTGTTTCAGACGGCTTTGCTGCTTAAAACCCAGTGTCCAGTTTTTGCCGAGGTGGGCTGTTCCCCATGTGGTGCCTCAGACCAGAAGGGCAGGCTGTTCCCTGGTGAGAGGTGAGCGAAGCTGCTTCCTCGCAGGAACCCCTGCCTTGTTTCCTTCTGGTGAAAGCCCAGTGCTCCTTTCACCGCAGCGGTTTTTAGTAAGGGCTCTCTGGCTGGGGATCGGGGCACAGTTTTACAGACAGCGGTAGGCTTGCTTTGTAGTCTCTTAGAAACTGGTTAGAATGAATTTTCCCACTGATGAAGAGATTAGTTCAAAATCGACAAATTGTTAAATACTAATGGTCAGGATATAAAACATATGACTTTAGCAAGCAGTTTGACAGTTTCTTAAAAAGTTAAACATGAACCTGTCATGTGACCAACGATTTCACTTCTAGGCATTTCCACAAGAGAAAAGAAAGCCTAGATCCTTAGAAAGACTGGTATATGAAGGTCATTGCAGCTTTAGAATAGCCCAAAACAAGAAACAACCCAAATGTCCATCAGCAGGTGAAGGGATAGGCACAGTGTTGCAATCGTACAGCGAAGTCCTACTCAGCAATCAAAAGGAATGAACTGTGGGCATGCTCAAAAGTGTGGATGGATCGTAGGCTACTTATGCTGAGTGAAAGAAGCCAGATCCCCCCAGAAAGTACATACTGTATGAACCTGTTTATATAAAACTCTGGAAAACACAAGCTAGTTTGTAGTGACGGAAAGCAAAGAAGTGGTTGTCTGGATTAAGAAGAAGGAGGAAGTTTCCCAGGTGTATACATACAGCCAAACTTACCAATTTATAATCTTTAAATATCTGCAATTTATTACATGTCAATTACAGCTCACTAAAGCTGTCTTGAAAAATATTGATCAGAAAGGAAGGACTTACAGGTTTTTCTAGAATAGTATGCTATCCAGCTGAGCTTTGTGCAGTGATGAAAATCTGTATCTTTATTTTCCAGTACTGCTGATGACAGCCACATGCTGTTACTGAGTATTTGAAATGTAGCTAATGTGACCAAGACATTGAATTTCAAATTGTATTTAATTTAGATTTAATTTAAATGGCCACATTTTACTAAGGAACTACCCCTGTTGGATAGCACAGAGCTGAAAGAGAATTCTACAGCAGCCAAGTGCAGCTCTAGGAGTCCGTATTCCACAGCCTTGGGTTGTGATGTCCTCGAGAATTCAGTTACAGTGGATAAGAGCAACTTCAAAAGCACCTTTCTTTAGTTAAAACTTCAGTAAACATTGGTTGTGTAGACCCATGGAGTGTTCGACAATTGACATTTAGATATCAACAAAAGGAACCTTTATAGGATACTGATCCCATAGGATATGGAAAGTGGCCAATTTAAAAGTCCTTTACAGTATCTTTTCTTTTTCCCGAGTAACTCTAAACGAGCGAGGTTCTCTCTTGGATATGAGTTGGGCTTCCGCCTTGAAAAAAGAGGGGAGGGGGGAATGCAAATATATTGTGTAACAAGAAAGAAAAGAACCTTAAATACAGGACTTTTTTAATGTTTCCGATCGCCACTGTATCAGGCCACAATGTTGTCACACTGCACGCTGTGGAAAATTCGAGTGACATTTCTTCATCGTATATGTTTTCTTTTTCCTGTCCTTGCTGCGAAACTTAGTCGCATTCTGTTTGTCTGGTTTTAGAATGCTGGAAGAGAAGGAAGAGCCAGGCTTCCTCACTGGTTTAAAGATTCCTGCTCCCTGGGCTGCTGGCAAGACTGTGGAGACAGTCCACCCTGTCAGAGACAACTACAAGTTCAAGGAAACTGTCCACATCCCCGGAGCTCGCTGCCTGTACCTTAGATTTGACAGCAGATGCTCTTCACAGTATGACTATGACAAAGTAAGCACGAACTGCTTTAGAATGGCTTCCCCCTCTGATAAGCTGGTGTCTTAGATGCTTCTTATTTTTCTTTGCTGCTGGTTACCATTCTTGACTTATTTCTGTCTGTAGATGTCTCTTAGGAGAACTTCCCTGAGATAACGCCTTGAAGGGTAGTGTTTGGGGGCGTCAGAAAGCCAGCACCTCTGCACTCTAAGAACAGTGTTTTAATGACATGTTGAAAGCGGACTTTTGTAAGCTTTCAGAGTTTAGATCCGAATCAAAGAAAATTTTCCATTCTGCTTACCTCCTGCCTTTCCTCTGTGCTCGCAGTTCCTATACATGTGTGTGTCCTTTCATTTAGAAAGGTCTTACTGCCCAGTTCTTGGGGCTTCTCATGTGTCTTTCGGGAGAAGATGGCTTTTTAGCAGGATTTCAGATGTGTTAGGATCTGTTTGGGTTTCAGTTATTCTTTGCCATGACCTCAGGGTCCACATAGATTTCAAGGAAGTGTAGTTTCCAACCTGGTGGCTGAACCAAATTATAAGTAAAAGGAAGTGTTTTAGGGCTTATAGTATTTTCTTCTGTTTATAACTATTGCATTGTAAATCATTAGGTTGAACTTAGGAGGAAAGGCTACAGAAATTGTGATATGTAACATACAAAGGAACAACTGAAGGATTAGCTAATCTCTTTGTACATACACAGGACTATTTTCATGTGAATCGTCAGCTTTCTGCTGTATCTCTCTGTGAACTGTGTAAGGGCAAATGGTCTTCAGTCCCACCAGGGGAGATTTTTAAGTTAAAAGATAAAGGACTTCTTAACTGTCTCTACTATGGGACAGTAAAACACACTCCTGGGCAAACTATAGAATCCTCATCCCCATTATCTTAGGCTAGTGAAGATCCCAGATGTCTGGAGGGGCTAATACCCCCAAAACTTACCTTCGCTGCACGTGAGAGAAGTGGCCTTTGGTGGGCCTTTCAAAAACCTGATCTCCTGGCACCGGTCTGCACCACTTCCTAGTTCCTGGCATTAGCTACCCCGTTGCCAAATGCAGGTGATACGACTGTATAAAATGGAAATGAAAGAGGCTGCCATTTTAATTAGTGTCATTTTGGTTCTCCTTTAAACACCAGTAATTTGCAACTTCTGGCGCATGCAGCCTCCACCTGCAGTACACATCAGTGTTAAATGTGGAGGCCAACAATGCCCACTGACTACAGGACAGAAGTAACATTTACTTTCCCAGTGGTCCCAGTGGTGCAAGACCCAGTGGTGTGACTTCGGTAAGGAGTCACAAACAGATCGGCGCCCAGGGCTGGAAGTGCAGCTTCCAGGTCCACTCGGACCTCCCCTACACAGACAGAGGCGGTTGGAGCACACACCACAAGACCACACCGCAAGGCGGGGCTTGGTGTTTAAAGAAGCGGGGGCTGTGCTCTTCCTGTGAAAGTATTTGAATGCCAAATGGCCTCTAAGTGGTTCTCCTGCATATTAGAAAGTTGGTTAGGTGGGTGTAAATTAATAGCCTTTGTGGAAGAAAAGTGTTCATACATGAAAACTGACCCAAGAAGAAGCAGCCCCCTTTCTGGCTCAAATTTGGGTCATTTTTTTTATATATCATGAAGCAATGTTCTAGGAATGTATGGCTTATTTTTGACTTGTTGCATTTTTTTAACATCCTCATCGATTAAGGTTTTTAGAGTTTTTTGCTTTTATTTTGCTGTTGTATGACATATTACCATCTTTTCACTTACATTTGCTCACTTTATTAATTTTGGGGTATTTAAGAGGGCGAACTGTTCCTTTTAGTTATGAATTGCATGTGGTTATTTATTTAAAAATATATGTGTGTATATATATTAGCTGCGTATAACTATTTTAGTGTGAAGTCCCCAAGTCAGTTGAACTGTGGTGATATTTGTTATCATTCTGTGGCTGCCCTGTAAATACCAGTGGCCAATGGCATTCAACCTAGTATCAGTTGTATTTTTAAAAAACATTAGTTATATTATGACACCAGTGCCTGGTTATTAATGTATTTTTAAACAAACATCTTCTGCAGCCTTTTTATTTGTAGATGTTGTTTTTGTTTTTCTTTTACAGTCTAACAGTCTATTTTCTGTTTTGAAGTTGGTGATCTACGCGGGGCCCAACACAAACAGTAGGAAGGTTGCTGAGTACGGAGGCAATACCCTGGGGTACGGCAGCCGTAGCGTCTTAGGAACCGGCTGGCCGAAAGACCTGGTGAAGGTATGGCGTCCAGTCCCATTCGCTTCCTAGGAAAAAAAAGATGGACTTGATTCCTCATGGGCCCAAGTGTATCAGCAAGAGTTCAAAACAAAGCTTGCCACGGGGGATTTTGTGGAGGTGGGGCTATGTTGCCAGGCCTGTGAAGTCACTGCTTCCTGCAGAACGAGCCTCCGTTCCCTTCCAGGGCATCAGAGCCCTGCCCACTCCAGAGCCTGTTCCACAGGTTGCTCAGCTCCGCAAAGGCTGGTGGTCACAGCGTTTCCTTCCCTGCCCATCCAAAGGACTGCTCGTCCTTCCGGTTCACGTCTTCTCTAGACTCCCTTGTGATGAGTGCCCTGGACCCACAGAGCCATTGAAGTGAAAAGTTGTGGAATGAATGTTTGCAGATGAATTTGGGCCTTTGGAGCAAAAATAATGATCCATTCTCAAACCGATAAGACTTGACCCATGCTTTGCAATCGGGCCCCTTGTACGACACATCTACCCAGAATATGAATATGAATATGAACTGAAATGCCCATTCTGAAAACTCCAAAATCTGTTCCCAGAGCCTCTATCTCACATATGTTACACATCCTCTAGTTCAGCACCAGACAGCAGGGTTCCTCCGGGGCCAGTCCAGGTGCATCCCAAGCTGGACCAGCCCAGCACTCAGCTGTTTTTCTGCCTTTCGTTCCTCATTCATGCTGTTGGTTCTACACTGCAGAGCAAGCTTTCCCAGCACTGGCTCTGTGTTCTTCCAGATGCCGGCCACTTGCTTGCTTACCTGGTTGGCACAGTAGGTGTGACATGCAGAGGTGGGGAGGAAGGCAGAAAGAATAGAAATTTTAGGAATTTATTGAAATTATGCTTAAGATTTGGTTTACCTTTCCTCTGATTCTGCTGTCAGGCAATTGTGACCCATTTCACAGATGCCTCATCCCAAAGGCTACCTGGTCGGGAGAGATACCTGTAAGGTTGGGGTCTGAATGAGAGGGGATAGATTTTGAATTTAAAAAGCCAGTGAGAAAAGGAGTAAAATATTGTGGTCCTTTTCAAAGTAAATCTCTGAAATTCATTGCTCTCTTGAAAACTGTGTGTCTTGTTTTTAAACTGCATTTTTCCCCCTTAAATTTTAAGGTGGAAGGAGATACAGTCACCTTCTCCTTTGAAATGAGAAGTGGCCGTGAGCACAACACTCCCGACAAAGCCATGTGGGGCTTTGCTTGCACAGTCCGCGCCCAGGTACTGGACTCCGACCACTGCTGTGGGCATACTGTACTCTCTCCTTCGTGCCTTGGTTACACGCATCATATTTGCCTTGGAAATGCGGCAGAATATGAGCCACCATTTCATCCATCTCTCCCATTTGACAGGAGGTAGACTACCAAGAGTAGATAGTAGTTTTATGGAGTGAAATGAGCTGTGACCTCAAATCAGTCCCGCAGCACCGAGAATCCATTGCTCGGGTCTCTGTCCTCAAAGCCTGGAGGGGTGAGCTGCCTCCAATGTCTTTCCGGAGGGCAAAGCACTTGGACCTTGGTTTTAACAATAGTAGGGTCTGACCTTTTCATTCTATTCCCAAAGGCTCTTCTTGCTAGACTGGATCTTTCTCTGGTTAATTATTTGTGTTACAGTCTGTGAGTAGATTTAACCTAGTCTTTTCTTAATAGCAGTGCCCAAAAGCTATTCCCCCCTCCCTTCCTCAGCCCCCAGAATCTGTGTGAATAAATTCTTTTCCTATCTGGGGAAAAAAAGAGAGAGAGAGGGAGAGAGAGAGAAGGCATAGTAGGAGCTTACTAGCCTGGGCTGTAAAGTGTAGTTCAGATTGGGAGGCTGCTTAAATTGAACCAAGCTAAGGCTCTCTGGAGTGGAGCGCTTTGCTAGAATGTAGGCTCCATGAGGGTAGGTATCTTTGTTTTGTTTTCTGCTGTTATCCCAGGCACCTAGAACAATGACTGGTACACAGTAGGCATTCAGTAAATACTTATTGAGTGAATTCAGTGTCATCACTGACAATATCTTTGTTCAAGCAGAGGCTGGAGGTGACAAAACAAAATAGTGACTTATACCCCAGTAGACAAAGCAGAGAGGGAGCCACCCAAAGAATCATGCATGAGTTTTGTGGTGTTTCTGATACGGAGTCTTGCTGGCTCTTCTCTCTCTGAATTGCGTTGAGACTTCACTCTGGTCATTCGGCACCACCGTCTATCTGCTGGTGCTGTTGGGTGCTGTCCCTGTGTGCCATCGCGACGATGCTCCGTGCTGCCCTATGAGCCCTGTGGTGGGGGCAGGGCAGTGGGAGATGCCAGCGGGGGCGCTCTGCTGCATCTGCTGACCAGTGTGATTTGCCCCGTCTGCATTGTAGGAGTCTTCCGAGGACGTGTCAGGAGGCCTGCCCTTTCTGGTGGACCTGGCTTTGGGTCTGTCTGTGTTAGCTTGTTCCATGTTAAGAATCCTGTACAACGGACCAGAAATCACCAAAGAAGAAGAAGCCTGTCAGGAGCTGTTGCGGTCCAAACTTTTGCAAAGGTAACAGAAGGCTCAGATGGAGCTCGATGTGCTCACGAAGGAAAAGGGGCTTGAAAAAAGAAAGGAAAACAGACTTGACGTGGCAAACTACTTTTAGTGTGTTTCCCGGCTGACCGTACCCGCTGCCGGACAATCCCATAGCTGCCATTGTGTCTAAGAAGGGAAGTGGAAATCACAGCAAAGGGCCTGCTGGCCCATACTTTACTAATTTGAAATTACAGACTTGAACTGCATGAGCTTTTCCCCAACAAATATGGTATAATTAAATTAAAGGATCCCCCAAAGAATGGGCAGATGGGAGATAAAGCAAACAGGGTAAAATGTTTGTTCAGGAAGCTAGGCAGTGGGCGTATGGGTGTTAACACGTAATTCTTTCGACATTTTTATATATTTAAAAGTTTATTTTCCTTAAAATTTTTATTGTACTTTTCCATGATCACTTAGCCCCCTTATATCCCCCTCCCCACTGCAATCAAACACACTGTTGTCCGTGTCCAGGAGTCCTTTTTCCTTTTTGCTTGATTCCCTCCACCCCCTAACCTCCCCCCACCCCTCACCAATAGCTGCCATTCTGCTCTCTCTCTGAGTCTGTCTCTGTTCTGCTTGTTAGTTCAGTTTGTTTGTTAGATTCCACATATAAGTACAATCATATAGTATTTGTCTTTCTCAGACTGGCTTATTTCACTTAGTGTAATGTTCTCCAGATCCATCCATGCTGTTGCAAAAGGTAGTTTTCTTCTTTTTTACAGCTAAGTAGTATTCTATTGTGTAAATGTCACATAGTTGTTTTATCCACTCTTGGGATACTTGGGATGCTTCCATGTCTTGGTGATTGAAAATAGCACTGCAGTGAACATAAGGATGCTATATTCTTTTGAATTAGTGTTTTTGGTTTCTTCGGATATTTTCCCAGAAGTGGGATCCCTGGGTCAAATGTTGGGAAGGAGGTAGATTCCCAAAGATATGGTTTCATATAATATGCTAATATTTCTTTAGAGAAGGTTTGATAAATAAATATTTAACACATAACGTGATCCTTCATATGTTTGATTAATCTGCAAACTTTAAGTAGCTTGCCAGATAGAAGAGGAAGAGAAGAAACTCTTTTCTTTCTGTTCAGGTGCCAATGGCAGGTGGAGGCCAATGGCGTGATCTCCCCTGCCCTGACTCCCAGCCCGTCTCCGCTGCCTCTGACCATCGAGGAAGACAGAGAGTTCACCTACCCCTCTGACATCCTCGTGCCTCCAGTGGGAAACTACTTTGACCTGCCCCGAATCAGACTGCCTCCAGGAATCATGATAAAGCTCAGGGAAATTTCTGGGCGTGCTAGACCTCAATTTAGACCGAGTATAAAGTATGTTGCTATGTAGCATTTCCTTTTTCCCAATGGAAAAAAAATGTTTAAACAGTTGAAGGTGGTATCTGTCTTAGAGTCTAGCAAATGAACTTTAATTTTGTGTTTACTTAATAACTGCTAACGAAGCACCCTGGGGAATGTCCCGGGTGGTATTCAGGTCGGCAGGGCTCACAGTGCGGGCCTCCGCTCAGCAGTGTCCACCAGCAGCACCTGGGGACTTGCTAGTTCTGGGCCCCGTTTCACACCTGCTGAGCTGGGACCCCTGGGGACGGGCCCAGGCGTCTCTGTTTTCACAGCTTTTCCACATGGTTCTGATGCATGCTCCTGTTTGACAGGTTCTAGGTTTTTCTCAGGGGGTGTGACCTTCTATTAATAGTCATCAACTTTTCATTTCCATATCATCTTTTCTCATAGAGGCATTCCTTTATTTTTGATGCCTAGAGAGATGGTGAGAGAGGGGTCTTTATTCTAGACCATGAAACCTTATAGATACCTTTGAGGTGTTGTTGCTTAAAGTGAAGTCTGTTTTGCAGGCTCTGCTCTGCCTTCTGAGGCAAGATAAGTCATTTCAGAGAAAAATTTAAAATATAGATGAAATTTAAAATGAGAAAGTACAGAAGCACCATTGTTTTCAGTCCAACATCCATACACACGAAATACCACAAACCATAAGCTGCATAAAATTCATTGGTAGGTAAATGGTGCCAAAGGTCTTCCTTTAGCCTGAGACCTTTTCCAGCTCTAATGGGACTATAGCTCAAAATGTGTGAATCGTAGCGTCTTTCATTTTGATTTTCAGTTTTATCAGCCAGTGTTAGTTTTATCATGAAAAATATTTATTGCCAACTTGATAGGAAAGTTATCATATAATGTACATGCCTCTTTATTGAAATAAAGGAGGTGTGGTGAATATTTAATATATTTAAATCAAAGCCTATGTCCTTTAATCTATAAAAAAGTATTGGCAAGTTGAGCACATGGCATATCCCTGACTACTTTCCATTGTAACCACAGAGAAGTAATTCAGCCAGATGTGATGGAGGAAATGGTGGTATCATGTGTTATTAAGCACTTGAACTTGGTTGATGCACTCCAGTCCCTAATAAATTTCCAGTATCAAGAAGAACATGCTGAGGAATATGATTTATTATGTAAAATTATGGGCGAGACCTTTAAGAAACTGAGTGCCATGGAGAGACAGCTACAGGTAAATGAAAGCTAAAACACCAACATTTCTCTTATAACTGTTAGAAATCATTTCTTTCCTAGAAATTTAATGTTTGCAAAGTGATCTGAATTTTTAAAAACTGTTATGATGAAAACTTCCAAATTTGTAGACAGCACTTGTTTTTCCTTTCTGTCAATTTTCACATCGTCCTATGTTCTGATGTGCCAGAGTGTTGCAGAGTTGGAGCACAAATGGCAGAGTGAGGTGGACGACGCCGTGCAGGGGAAGCTGGAGAACGACGTGCCCTTCTTCTACGACTACCACTTCAACGAGGTGCGTGGGTCGCGCGGCGCTGTGCGGCGCCGGCCGGCGCCAGGGCGCACAGCCGTGTGCAGAGGGAAGATCAGGGCGCTTCTTAGAAAGTCGCGCACCCCAAATGTTAAATAAAATTAGATCCGTGTGTCAATAACACAAATAATGAATTGCTTGTTGTTTTTAACTGATTAATAATGTTATAAAGAAGTTACCATTATCAAACTGTGCTTTCAAGCCTTAAAAAAATAAACCAAAGGCAGAGTTACAAGCACTGAAGAAATCCCTAGAAAGTGGTCAGTACAATTTTTAACAATTAAAATATCAAACAACTCACAAATGTGCTTCTGGCATAGAAAGATGGACCAAGGATGGTGTTTTTCCCCCTGAAATTTTCTATTATTCTTAACGTGTACCGTAAAACTCAGCTCTTGCAGATCCTGCATACCATCTTTTCTTGATTTTTCCTTCTTTAGAACAAAATGAAAGAACTAGAACTTTTGTGTTCAATGAAGGAAGTCTCCTTTGATGGAAATGATCTTGAAAACATGGTCCTATCTCTGAGGTTAGTGATGTTAATAAATTATGTAAAGCTGAATTATTCCCTTGGTGCTAATGGTCTAGTCTCAACACATACTTAAAAAATATTGTGCATTAACTCAATACTTTAGACTTGGAAGTCATCTGGTAACTTGGAGATTTTTATTTTAACCTTCAAGAGTTAGCACCATGGCATTTGAAACTGGGCAAAAAGAACTAAAACTGACCACAATTTATAACACTGCTCCCCTCAGATGGGGAAAGGGGACGGTGAGCAGTATTTAGTTTCTGCTTAGTTTTCCCTCTGTCATCTCCTACCCTTTGTAATAAGAAACTTTGGTTTTGGTAAACTAGAGAGCGACTAAATGCACATGAGCCTTTCTTCACAGGGAGAAGTTCCTGCAAGAGGTGAATTCTCTCGTTCAGAAACCCTCGCACCCACTGGCTAAAACGAAGACGTTGGTGAAGAGCCTAATGAACCGAGCGGAGCTCTTGCTGCACGTCACCATTGCCGCACAGTCCGGCCTCACCAGAAGCATCTCGGGGACCCCTGCAGAGACACCGGGTACCGCTCAGAGCCGGCGCCGCACCGGCCCCCTGCACTAGTCTGTTCACAAAATGGGCATAAGCTGCTTTAGAAAAAAAAAAAATCACTTTTGTGTACTCCCAGAAGGGAAGAAAAATTCAACATTTTTTATTTTGCCTTTTACTTTTTCCAGCCAAGAAGTGCTTTTCATTGAATTCATGTGGTGGTCTGTGGGTCAGCTGGGCACCAGCGGTGCCTCCTCGCCTGCCCTGTCCCGTTTTTCTTGGGAGCACCTAAGGAGCCCAGTGACATGTATCTTTATAATTCCAGGCCCCTATTTTTAGCTGATGGCTCGTCATTCTCATAGTAACGTATATAAATAAGGAGATAGTCGGTACTGTGAATCTTGTAATGCCTCATATTTTCCTCTTGAAGCTGAGTTTGCACTTCATCTTTAATTATTAGGTGGAAACTTCTGGCATTACAAATAGTGGCAATTTTCTGGTGGAGATTTTCACTATTAATTTTTCTCCTGAACCACATTTTAATTCTTAGCCTGTAATATGTTTCTCAGGGAAATCAATGAACTTCCTTACTTCGGCCAGATCCACAACACTGGGCACAGTCCATAATAACAAGTGTTGATTCTTCTCCCGAGAAAACAAATTGAACAAACATGTTCTTAAATGAAAGACTTCATGTTGTTATGCAGCCCATTGCTTGATGGACACTGTCGAGCAAGCAGACTCGTTTGCCCCCTAGCTGACCACCCAGGGTTTCTCTTTCTTGCGAGAGAGACCCAGGCTGCCTCCCAGGCTTCTGGCCCTAACGATCGGGTACTTCTCTCTCCCTGAGAGCATCGGCGGAAGTGCGCCAAGTGTGCTGCGTGACCGCCTGCCCTTGGCTGGTGAACTGTCCCCTATAAAGACTTAACCCCTCACCAAGGCTGGTGACACCTTCCAAGGGGATCTTAGTATCAGAGATGATGACCGATCATTTCCTGAGATATCATCATTCACAGTCAGGTTTTTTAAGATTGGCTGTCTGACCATTCTTAAGACAGATTCAAAATGACCGCTTCTCCACTTCCTTAACATCTTTTTTCCTTAGCAGTTCATTACATGTAGTTTTGTCTTCCAGTGTTTATTTTAAAAATAAAATAGCTATTTCCCTGGATAGGGTTAAAGAGTATATTTTATAGGAAGGGGCTGGTCACATTCTAGCTCAAGTGTGATAATGTACTCACATATCACAACTATGACCAAAGCAGAGATGCTTCCAGATGGTAATAAGTCAGCTAAATAAATCTTGAGTTAAAGGAGAAACAAAGGGCATCTCTGAAAAAGGAATGGATCTGGATTTATTTGAATTAAGAAATTTTTGCTTCCAGAAATTACTTTCTCTGTCCTCTCTTGCTTTTTAAAATGCTTATATGAAAGTGAACACTGGTAGTTATGAAATCAAATGAATTTTTCAGCCTTTCTTTGGCATCCAATTTAATGAAAATATTTTAGTTTTCCAAGCTAAGATCATTTTTAACCTAATATCGAGATTTTAAAAAATTGGCCTAAAAATAGTAATTGTGCTCTGCTGGCTGGTTTGGTGGCTGAGCTCCCAGAAAGGGAAGACGTCTTAGACCGCTTGGTAGTCCACGTCAGGTCTAGCTGCTGCTGCCCACCCGGCACCTGGGATACAGACAGTCAACCCTTTTATTCCGTTCTGTTCCAGCCTGTAAATCGGCTTCCGAAACAAAGGTGATAGCTCACGCTGTGCGGCAGCCTGTTTTCCTTCGCAGCATGTCCGCTCCTTCTGACCTGGAAATGATCGGGAATGAAGATCTGGAATTTACTAGAGCAAATCAGAGGTAAATGGCTAATGGCCAAGGTTCGATTCCAACGTGCCCCAAAGGCTCTTCATCGGAACACACTCCCTGAGGGTCTCTTGTGTTTGGGGTCCAACGCAGGCGGCGCCACGTGACCAGCCACCGAAGCAGCTCCTTCACGCTCCTGCAGTCACTGGCCATCGAGGACAGCAGGGACAAGCCCACCTACAGCGTCCTGCTGGGCCAGCTGTTTGCTTTCATCGGCACCAACCCTGACCAAGCTGTACGTCCCGTTTTGCCGACTGCAGACGAATAGCCCCGGAAAGCACAGGAGCCCTGTGACAGTCAGCAGGAGTCAGGTGTACCTCCTTCTCATGCATTTCAGGTGTCCAGCAGCAGCTTCCTTTTGGCCGCACAGACGAGGTGGCGGCGGGGAAACACTCGCAAGCAGGCCCTGGTGCACATGCGCGAACTGCTGACTGCAGCTGTGCGAGTCGGGGGAGTGACGCATCTTGTGGGTCCAGTGACGATGGTTCTTCAGGGAGGACCCAGGTCAGTTGTTCCTGTTGGTCCACACTGCCCTGTCGGAATAATGGGCAAAAGCCCTTCCAGAGGTTGTCCTTGGGGCCAAACCAAAGTGGTATTTGGCATCCCCTAAAATATTATATTTTTATTTTTATAAAAGTAGTTCATGGTTTTGTAGAAAATTCAGCATACATAACTGTAAGTCTTTCTATTCATCTTTTCCTCCTAAATTCCATTGCTTATTAACAGCTTGTTGTATCGACTACACACAGATAAATAGCTCTTTAGTTCTTTCCTATGCATAAGTGTGTATGTGTGTGATTTTTATTTATACTTGATTTACTGCAGTCTGAGCTGTTTTGCACTATATATCTTCGGTATCTCTATCTTCTCATGTCATCACATGCAGGTCTGCTTTAGAGCGTTGAAGAACTTCATGGACCTCCATCGTGTGGTCACCTGTATTTTGTTTTATCGAACTCACCCCCTAGTGAGGGACACGTTGGTTCATTCTTTCTTCACTCCCCCTCCCCCTCCTTCCCTTCTGTTCCTTCTTCCTTTTTCCCGTTTTGTTTTTGCATTAGCAATAGTGCTTAGTCAACATTATAAGTCAACATTATTATTAGTCACAGGTATAAGGATACCTGTGTTTTTGTATAATTTTGTGCTTATCTACTGGATTGATTTCTAAAAACATAATCATAGATACTAACTTTGAAGGAAGTTTTGTAACTTATTTGTGAGGAATTCTTCTGTACTAGTTTCCTACTGGGCTTCCAAACTCTTCAGATGGAAATAGAAAAGGATTCTTCTCCAAGTCCTGGGCTGGGACTGCCGGAGGCTGCTTGTGCCTCCTGGCAACTCCGGAGGAATTCTGGCCAGCGAGCAGAGGGCAGTGGCTGGAGGAAACGTGTTAACTGAGAGCTGACGTGAATATCTTGAGAAATTTGTGTCAGCCAGGAGAGGCCAGGTTATTCTTTGGAAGCAAACAAGCCCAAAATTTCAGTGGCTTAAACAAACTTTTAGTCCTTACTCATGTCCACACAGGCCCAGCTTGGCCCATGGTAATCACAAAGGGCCTAGGGGACAGAGGAGACCGCCGTCTCAACGCTGTCGGTCTGGCCCCTCGTTGCCCAGACTGGTCACCTGCCCACCCAACCACAGGGGTGCCCAGAGGGCTTAGTGAGTACCCCCGAGCACCACAGCTTACTTCCAGAACAATCTCTCTGTGGTGCCGGCAGCATTCCTCCTTTCCCCTCAGTTACTAATGTCATGGGTCAGACATTGGAGCCAATGCAGAAGGTCCTGAAGTGTAAAATCATATGTTAATCCAGTATCTTAAGATAAAGCCTATTGATGTTTTAGTGTATTCTGTCTTTATTTGAACCACAGATATCTCATCTCCTATAATGTTTTTAGTGGTTCTGTAGGACTGTATCATATTCTTGAACCTTTATTAAACCAACTCCCTATTTTTAAACCTTAGGTTTTATTTACTTTTGCTATTATAAATGATATTATATTGTATATCTTTATAATCCTCCATAGTTCCAGTTCTCAACTAATAGCAATTACTAGTAGAATCTATCCTGAGTTGTGTTTTTACATTGGGAAAGGCTTATATCAACTAGATTCTCATGCTCTGCTCATAGAGCTTGAACTCGAAAAGGACACTTAGCTCATCCATTTGGGTCTTGGCATTCTTTAGTACCATTGCATGTACAGTGTTCAGTGTTACATGGAATCCTGTAGATGTGTCTCAAGTAAATGGTTTCATTATTAAATAAGTTTAGGGAATCTTGGGTCCTATCCTCTTGCTCTCAGAGATACTATGGGCTTGAAGTTCGTACAGCTCTGAGAAGTTTTGAAGTAGAGAGCCGTGCTTAACTTTACCCAGCCTAGGAGTCCCCAGACTTCTGCTGAGTGCGGGCATTGTCGTGGAGGCTCACTTAGAAACCCTGCCCCGCGGTCGTCTGTGTCCTGCAGTTTGGGAAACCCCAGTGACCTCCAAGGAAGGTCCCTTCAGTTCTGGATTCAGGCAGACCCTCCTGGCTTCTCAGGCGTGCTTCTCCACTCTCGCAGTCACTATCACGGTTCTTGCTATGTGCAGCTCAGGAAGGCTGACTCTTGCTCTGCTTCACAGAATTGAAGAACTAACCTGTGGCGGGATGGTTGAGCAGGTCCAGGAAGCCTTTGGCGAGACCATGACCTCCGTGGTGTCTCTGTGTGCTCGTTACCCTATTGCATGTGCAAATAGCATTGGGCTCTTGTGCACCATCCCGTACACCAGGTGAGCAAGGAAATGCTTTTTTGTTGTATGTGAGTTATACCACAATGGAATCGATTAAGTAAAAATATTTTTTAATTTAAAAAATGGAGTTGTTTTGCTGTGATCATCCAGTGACATTATCACCCCAATTAAATGAGCTTGCCTCCTGACACTTAAAATTACCATGTAAATTCCTTGTTGTTGAGTTCTTATATGATCAAAAGTGGCCATTAGAGATTATGTGACATTGACAGAATGGAGAGATTTGAAGGAAGGAAAAAGGCCCCTAGGAGATTACTTGCATATTTGGCAAAAATTGTTTGCATGTGCACATCTATTTCCCCTCTTAGTCATCTGGTCAATAGTCTCAAGATATCAAGCAGTCACGAAGTCATTCTTTGAATCCCCTTGTGATAAAATATGTAATTCTTTTAAAAAATTTTATTTTTAGGGAGAGGGGAAGGGAGGGAGAAAGAGGGAGAGAAACACCAATGTGTGGTTGCCTCTCATGCGCCCCCTACTGGGGACCTGGCCTGCAACCCAGATATGTGCCCCGACCAGGAATTGAACCAATGACTCTTTGGTTCACAGGCCGGCATTCAATCCACTGAGCCACACCAGCCAGGGCTAAAAATATGTAATTTTTCTATTATGGCAACCTTGAGTTGATGCCATCAATTTTTATTTTGCTGTTCTCTACAAATAAACCAGAACTTAAAGTTCCTTATTTATGAAGGAAAACCTAATTCTACAAAAATATTTCTGTGTTCATTTATACATGGTAGTGTTGTGAGTCATAGCCAAAAACTATACCAGCATGTTTTCTGCTTCTTTGGTAACTTGAGTCTTGAGTGAGAGGTTCCTGAGGGCTGATCAGTCGTGTTTGTTCTGTGCAACCCTTCCCGCCCGCCCAGGAGCGAGGAGAAGTGCCTGGTGCGCAGTGGCCTTGTCCAGCTCATGGATCGACTGTGTAGCCTGAGCAGTCAGACTGAGTCCAGCTCCAGTGAGAAGCAGACCAAGAAGCAGAAGGTGGCCACCATGGCCTGGGCAGCCTTCCAGGTGCTTGCCAACCGCTGCGTTGAGTGGGAAAAAGAAGAAGGTGAGAAGCAGGATTCCTTTCTGGAGTGCATTGATTTCTTCTGTGGACGTGTTTGTTTATTAAGTATTTGTGCTGGATGGGGAAAAGAGAGCCTGTGTTAAACAACATCATCAGCTGGGTTTAATCAGTTAATGATTTCACGAGAGCCTCTTCATCAGCATGACTCTATGAAAATCTGTAGCGACACTGTGACATTAAACAAGAGCCTAACCTAGAGGGCACGATGCTATGTGAAATAAGCCAAACACGAAAAGACAAATACTGAGTAATCTCACTCACATGTGGAATACAAAAAGCTAAACTCTGAGAAACAGAGAGTAGAACGGCGTTTACCAAGGGCTAGGAGAAAGGAAAATGGGGAGATGTTGGCCAGAGGGACAGACTTTCAGTTATAAGATCTGGGGATCTAATGCAACACGTGACGGTTAATACTTTATTGTATACTTGAGAGTTGCTAAGAAAATAAATCTTAAGTGTTCTCACCACTCACACAAGAAAGATAACTGTGAAATGATGGATGTGTTAACTTGATTGTGGGAAGAATCATTCACAATACATATGTATATTAAATAATCAGGTTGCACACCTTTTAAAAAAGCCCCACTGTACAATCTAAACATACACAATTTTTACTTGTTAATCATGTCACTGTAAAGCTCTGGGGGGGGGGTGGTCAATAACCACCCTGATGAAGTACAGTAACCCTAGGAAATCAGGAAGATATTTTTGTTTCTTTCTTGTCAACACTGCTAACAGTCTCCAAACAAATATTTTATGAAACAGTCTTCCAGTTGCACTTTCAAGGTACTTTTTTCAAATTATTTTTTAGTTACCAATCTGATTTTAAGAATAAGCTTGAAGGATAATTACTACATAATATCCCAGCTGTGAATATAGCTTGCTTATTTATGCTTGTTCATTCATCATACACTTTATTGTCTTGAGAGCCAGGCATAAGACGAATAAGGCATTGTTCCTCCTCTTGAGAGACATGGTCCAATGGGGGAAGCAGACCAATGAGCAGATAATTGTGGGGTAGTCAATGTCATGACCAAGGAGAATACAAGTGCTGTGGGGCCACAGGTTTCTACAGACAGCTGTGCTAGGGATCCGGCAGGGGCAGGCAGCGCGGAGGGCTTTAACACAGGGAGGCCAAGAGGGAGCACTCGCCACAGCTGCAGGCTCGCCGCGGCTTCCTGGGGTCTCACCAGGCCTTTCCTGTCTTTCCCTCTGCAGGCGGCTCCACGGAGGCCGTGCACTCAGGTCTGGCCCGTCAGGTGTCCAGCCTTCTCACCAACCACCTTGCCCGGGCGACTGAGTGCTGTGGGAACCAGGCTGCTGGGAACGATGCTCTGCAGGACGTGCTCAGCCTCCTCAACGATCTCTCAAGGTACGGCAGGCCCAGCCGGAGCCCAGGGAGCAGCTGGCTTTCCTCTTGAGTGACTGGGATTCCTTCGGGCGGTCCTTGTCTTTAGACCCATCCAAATTACCTGGCTGTTCCGTCATGCTCCTGCCTCAAGGGAAACAGTACAGAATAAAGTCATTGAAAAGTAGTACGTAGTTTGAAAATGTGAGGATTTAGATGACTACAAAATATTATCATTTGCTTTAATACTCTCTGGTAACATCTGCTAGACTTCAAGTTTATGCATTTGCATTCAATAACCAAAAACCGTTACCTTCATTTAGCAAGACTGAAAAATAATCAGTCAGGACCTGTGATGAACTCCTTCTCATGCAGTGTCTTTAGAAGAAGCCCTCTGTGGAGGTTTACCGCCATCCTGTGTGAGCCACGGGGCCCACGAAAGCTTGTCCACAGGGACTGCTGGTTCTTTGGCTTCTGCTGGACTCTGCTTTCTCCTTAGTGCAATAGGACGGGCTCAGCTGTGGCAGATCCCAGACTAGTCTAAAGTACTCTTTAAAAAGGAATGAAAGACTAAACCGTAAGCCTCGTAGAGTGGGTGTCTACGTCTTGGTGCTCTGTGAATCGTGCTGAACCATAGGATCTCATTTAAGTAAACATCAGGGGTCAGAAAATATTCAAAAATCTTTCTTTTTAAGTATTATTGGTCAATTATGAGCTTTCGTCAGATAACTAAAAAAAAAAAAACCCCAACACCCCAAACCCTTCATTCTTCTTCATGAAAGCATAGTGCCAAATCCTTGTCTTCCTCATGAAATCTGAAGTCATCCGTTGGTTTCACCTCATTTAGGGACCTCCTGCTTCTGAATTTCCGTAGGCCAGCATCCCCAACATTGTGTACTTTTTCTCCCTTCTTTTCCAGGAGTCACATCGGCAAAGCCATCCTAAGCCAGCCAGCGTGTGTGTCCAAACTGCTCTCCCTGCTGCTGGACCAACGCCCGTCCCCGAAGCTGGTCCTTATCATCCTGCAGCTGTGCCGGGCGGCGCTCCCACTAATGAGCGTAGAAGATTGTGGGAACGTGGAGCTCCCGCCCTGGAGCTATTCTGTTCCCTCCCTGAACAGTGAGCAGGAGGATCCCAGTGACCCAGCATCCAAGATCGCCTCGTTACTCTTAGCAAAGCTGGCAGATTACGTGGTCCCAGGTGAGTAGCTTTTGGACAGGAAGATGGCACTGAGGTGCCCACTTCTGTGGATGGTCAGGCTGAGCTTTCCCTTGTCCGCACGGCGGCTGTGTGTTTCTTTGATAAAAGGGACAGAGAAGGGACAGAGGGGGAGAGCGGGTGGAAGAGAGACTCCAAACCAGTGTTCTTCCTGCACAAACTGCATTGGCGATTTTTCTGTTTGCCTAAAGGATGTCAAACAGTTCTTTCTCCAACCGCTTCGGAACCGGATACTACATTGGCCAAAACCAGTCCCAAGAATTCCTTAAAAGGAGATAAAGATCCTGGAGAAGAGAGTGAAGCAGTGGATGGCAAGCTCTCCATCTTTATCCACAAGCGGGAGGACCAGTCATCGCATGAAGTTCTCCAGCCGTTACTAAGGTGACAATGACTGTGATAGCTGTATGTCATCAAGCACTAGCCATGTCACAGGCCCTGTGCTAAGCCCCTTGCATACATCAGCTGTCTCAGCCCTGTTAGCAAATCTGAGACGTAATCACTATTACTGCCGTCCCTGTTCTTATCCATGGAGAAACTGAGGCTGAGCTGAAATGCAGACACAGGCCTCTCTTCCCACAACTTAATCACAGCTCAGTACTGTCTCTCCAAACTCAACAGAGAGCGAACCCTGTTGAGAAGGTATTGTTTGTGTTCAGTGGGGAGTTTGCAGTGTGACTTGGGCTTTGAGGAGGAATAATGCAATGTTATTGGCGTCCTTTAACCATCGGTATATTTAAGGATGCCATTGACTGGGGTGGAGAAATAAGATAAACTTTTTTAAAGCTTTAATTCATTGGAGTGTGAATGGTATGATTGCTTAACAAGGAAGTAGAAATATATCATTATTACCCAGTGATCACAAACCTGTGGGGGCCGTTAGCGAGATCCAGGACACCGGGAAGGCCTGCCACGGAGCAAGGGGAATGTAGAGCAGGTGTTCATGCCTCAGGCGGAAGAGTCCTCCCTTCAAATGGATGCTTGGATGGTGGTGTCATCTTCGTAACTGGGTCCCCCGTCTGCCATCATGGCAACTGAAAGCACTAATGGGCTGCTGGCGTAAACTAAGCAGGGTCAGAGCAGGTCAGTGCTTAGAAGAAGAGATCTCCAAGAGGCATTCTTGGGCATTGCAAAACGTCACAGTATAATTTTGGTGGCAGAGGAAGCTGAACTATCAGAAAGGAAAATCTAGTCGTTCACACCGAGGCGTCAGCTCCATGCTGTCGTCGAAGTCCCCTCACTTTGGGATTTAGACCACTTCCTCAGCGCCTCGGACGTGCCCTGCCTTCCCTTGACTACAGGTTCAGACTCTCGACTTTGTTCAGCTGCTTAGTTCGTACATCATTTTCACATGGGCTTTTAATGATCTTTCTACTTAAAATCAGCCATTTTGATGCCTTAAAGCACTATAATTAAGCAATAATAGATCATTTTCTTTTTGGAAAAATTGATTCTTTCTTTGAATTTTAAAAACCCGTAATGGTAGCCTGACCGTGGCTGGGCTGCCTCCCAGCCGCGCCTGAGCCTGGCCTCCCTCCGCTTTCCCTCTCTAGCAGCTCCGAAGGACGGCCCTTCCGACTCGGCACCGGCGCCAACATGGAGAAAGTTGTGAAAATGGACCGAGACATGACCAAGGTAACCCTAAAATGGAGAGCCCGGCCCTGACAAGGCTCACAAGTACAGAGCGTTTGCCGTGCTTCAGGTTTCATAAGATAGTTTTTAAATTAATTCCAGTTCCCACAAAGGGGCAGGGTGATGACTGAAGTCAGTAGCTTAATGAGGACATTTTCAAGAGAAGTCAAGTCAATTTGTCATTAATGTTAACAAGTACAAGAAAACTCTTGGTTTTGGCCTAGAAAGTTTCTATTCGCTCTAAGAGTTTTACAGCCTAAAATACTTTAAAATTGGTAATAGATGAAAGGTGATTAAAAGAATAATAATAGGTAATAAGAAATAAAGACAGATAGCCTATCAAAATACAAAAACATGCCCAGGCTGACAAATTATACAATATATAAATGAAGGAAGGGAATAAAAACAACAGCCATATGTCATTTCTCACCTGGCAGACAGATTAAGAAAGACTGATCATGCCCACCCTCCTCCGGGTGAGGGCAACAGGGCCACTCACGCATCCAGAGACAGCCACGCTCTGCACGGTTCTCCTTGTAAACAGCATAGACTCTGTGCGCACACAACTAGGTGATTGCTTACAGAAGTCATTATATGTGAATTGTAGTGATTTTTATAAATCATCAAAATCCATGTTTTAATTATAAAAGTTAAATGTTCATATAATGACATACTGTACAGCTATAAGAAATTAAAGCCAGATAACTTTATATGCCAACATAGGAATCCAGTCATGATATTTTGATAACTGATAGAAATAAATGGAAAAATTCTGTGTGCAGAGTGACCCGTGATTATATAACTCAGAACTTGCATGGAAAAAATCTAGAAGACGCACAGTTATCTGTGTCTAGGTGAGGACCCAGGATGTTTTAGGGAGCTTCACCCCCACACATAATACCCGAGTATCTGAATGCCTGAAAGTGAGGCAGGGATTGCTCCGGTAGCTGGGGAAGCAGGCTTCACAACGCAGAGAGATGAGCGGAGTGGCGTGCCTGCACACTAACCGAGTGTCTGCACACTGACCCCAGGGCGGCTGCTGCGAGGTGATCACGGAGGAGGCTGCGGCTGCTCTGCGGAAGGCCACCAAGTGGGCGCAGTCGGGCCTCATCGTCAGTGTCGGGCCGCCTGTGGAGTCCGTCAGCCCGGAGACCGTGAGTGGCTTGTCCACAGGAGACAAGAAGAAAACCGCCCAGACGTCCATTTGCCGAGAGAGGAACTCCGAACTTGCCAGGTAAAGCCTTCCACAGGGTGGAACCTGTCCGTACTCCCCTCAGATTTAGTTTTGATGGGTTTTTTTAGGGTTTTAATTTTATATCACCTATTTGACCTGCTGGAAATGGGGACTGAGGACTTAAAATGCCCATCTGAGGTGGTAATGGACGAATAGGGAGGTACACCTAGCTGAGAAGACAACCTACAGACAAAGGTTGTTTTTCTGAGAAAGGCCACTACCGGAATCACCAGCTACAGTTTATTTTTGTTTTTTGTTGGGTTTTTTTTTGGTGGGGAGCAGGTATTAGTGAACTCTGGTCCTGCTTCCTTGACTCCTTCCGTGTGATGCTTCCCACCATTCCACCTGTACACATCAGCTTCTTTCTAGGAGAGGCAAGGCTGCATGAGTGTTGCCTCTGGGAAGTCTGTGCCAGGTGTTCTGTGCTTGCGAGCCAGGGGCAGACACAGTGTCGTGTCTTTCCCCGACACTGATGGCTTACTCGGTCCAGAGCTGGAGACCCATCGTTGCGGAGGGTTCTCTCGTTACCAGAAAGACTAGGAGAGGGGGGTTTCTTCCTAGTGACCACTTAGCTTCTCCTTCTCTCAGTCAATGAAATCTGCTTTTTCTGGTATGAATAGAAAATGTTTTCATCTGGGGCCAACACTAAAAGCTACTTCTTTACATTATTTTTTTTAATTTTTATTTATTGATTTTAGAGAGAGAAAGGGGGAGAGAGAGAGAGAGAAAAACATAGATTTGTTGTTCCACTTATTTATGCATTCATTGATTTTTTTATGAAGGGCAACCAAAAAAACCCAGAATTTTCTTCTGGAGGGTGGCCCCCTTGAGGTGCAGGCTTCCCCTGCTAAGTGAGTGTTCTAGAAACATCCGTATCAGTGATCAGCTGGCATTGTTGTGAGAGGCTGTGTTCAGCTTCAGTGAATTTTTCTGAAGACTCTTTCAGCACGTCTGCCCATTTCATGACGGGTGGTTTACAAGCGCACCTGTCCACATCATGCTGCATGCTCAGCCGTTTTTGGCCACAGTGCCATGACTCCCATGCCTCACCTTCCCTGTTCACCAGATTTTGCCCCGAGTGACTTTTTTTTGTTTCCCTGGATGAAAAAAGTCATCAAAAGGAAACATTTTGTCAGTGTAGAAGAGGTGAAACAAAAAATGGCAGAAGCACTAAAAGGCATCAAAATTGACGAGTTCAAAAACTGTTTTGAGCAGTGGGAAAAACATCTTGATAGGTGCATTGCATCAGATGGAGAGTACTTTGAAAGTGACTAAAGTATAAACATGTAAGAATAAATACACAATTTTGTATAAATAAATTCTGGGTTTTTAGGGGGTCTCCTTTCGTATGCACTCTAACTGGGGACCAAACCCACAATCCTGGTGTATCGGGACTACAGTCTCACTAGCTGAGCTTCCTGGCCAGGGCTGCTGTACAGTCTTAACCATGGCACCGGGCACTGACAGACTTCCCTGTTGACACACGCAGGACCGACCCCGTCCGACCTTTCATCAGCGGCCACGTGGCAAACAGCATGGCCGCCGAAGTGATTGCCTTGCTGCATAGCTTATTAATGGCACCTGAATCCAATGCCGCTCAGATATGGACCACGACAGCAGAAAAGGTTAGTATGGTGTTATTGCTTAATTGAGGAAGCAAGAAGGAAGTTAGACTTTTTTCCCCCAACTGATTTTTTTAGAGAGAAAGAGAAACATCAGTTTGTTGTTTCACTCATTTATGCTTCTTGTATGTGGCCTGACCGGAGATCAGACTTGCAACTTTGGTGTATCAGGTTGACGCCCTAACCAACTGAGCTACCAGGGCAGGGCCAAGTTAGAGTTCTTTTTTTTTTTTTTTAAAGATTTTATTTATTTTTAGAGAGGGGGGAAGGGAGGGGAAAAGAAAGGGAGAAAAATGTCGATGAGTGAAAGAAATGGCAATCCGTTGCCTCTCTCACACCCCCGACTGAGGACTTGGCCTGCAACCCATGTGCCCTGACTGGGAATTGAACTCATGACCTTTCGGTTCACAGGCCAGCACTCAATCCACAGGTCAGGGCTGGAGTTGTTTTTGAATCATGCCTAGCAAGGGTCATTTTTAGTAAAGTAAGATTTCCAAGATTGGCTAGTTATTACCTGTTTCTCCCCTGAAATTTGCCTTGATTTACTAGTTTCAACTCTGTTCACATACACCTCCTGTCGCTGACAATTCTAATCTTGCAGAAGACAAGACAGAATTCTCCAGGAAAGAATGGCACCCCTCCTTTCTCCTTCCTGCTTGTGTTCCAGTGCCAGCGACGTTAGGAAGTCATGCAGCCTTGGTTACTGGGCTCATTAAAAATACTTACTAAGCCCGACAGAGGCCCCTGTGCAATTTACACTTCCTGAGTGCTTGTCAGTAGTTCATCGTTACATGTGATAGTCCAGTTTCTCGAAAGCTAGAGATCTGTAATCAAGTCCCCTTCCCCATAGTGATTCTTCTCGTGAACTCTGTATATCATGTCCTAAAGGTAATTAGGTGTCGAGATGTAGGCAGTGTGCTGGGATGGTTTCCCATCAGATCAATTCGTGCTTTATTTTAGGGGTTTTATTAACACCGCTTTGATTTTCCTGCATCTTGAGGTTGTATGTTTCCAGCTCTGTCCAATTTCCTCAGGCAAATATGGCAGGAATGTCCGTGGTCGTACCTGACAGTTATTTCATCCCTTCCGTATCCACAGTTCCTTCAGTACCTGGGGCCCAGGCCCCGTTGTGGACACTCGTCACCCCTAGTACCAGAACGACCGAAACTCTAACTCCTCCTGCATGGGCTGCTTCTTTCATTTAGGTTCTGTCTCGTGCGCTGATGTACATTCCACAGCTGGGGAAATATGCAGAAAGCATTCTGGAAAATGGAAGCAGTAGTGGCAGAAAACTCGCCAAACTTCAGAGAATCGCCCGCCAGGCTGTTGCCGCACTGTGTGCCCTTGGAGGCTTCAAAGAAACGATCAAGATAGGGTCCGAGGTTCAGGTAACCAGCCACCATTTCCCCAGACATTGCCTTTCCCCGAATATAGACATCCATTGGTTAATCGACCATATCTGTAAGACAAGTATCGTCCACCCAGTTGGACAGAAATCCTTGGTCCTTCAAGCTAAATCAGGAATCTGAGAAACTCATGCATTCTAATCTCCCCTGTGTTGCAGACTGTGTAAATGTTAGAATGGTACCATATGTTGTTAACTGTAATATTTGTGTCTGGTGGTATCATTAACATTGGCAGTATTTTAGAATTGAAAGTTTTGAGATTAAATCATACTGCGATCACCTTGGCATAAGGTTGTAGGACCGATTATTAGCTCATGTTCAGGAATTGGTATCTGTGTTTTAATAAACTGTTAGTGTGCTGCCCATAATGACCACTGTGAATTTACTGTTCTCACTTGTCACACAGAGTTGCTTCTGTCAAAGCCGGTGGGTGGTGCTGATCCGTCTGTGTCTCTAGGTTTTAGGTAGAGGAATATCAGGAAGCATCGGAGTGGTGGCTTCTATCAATGAACAGGAAGGTATAGCTACAGTCAGATTCCCACCCATAGACTGTAGAAAGACTTCGCAAGCATCAGACACACTGACTATTCCATTGTCTAGACTTTGTGTTCCAAGATCAGAGGTAAGGTGATTTTTAAATGCATTGTAAAATGTCTCTGCAAATGGTAACTGTACTGTAATGAATAATATGCACAGTGCAAAAGCACAGATACTTGGTTACTTACATTTTAGTTGTAATGTGTATTTATATATTGGTGATAATTATTTAATAGTCACATTTATGTGATAATTCTTATCTCAATGACAAACTTCAAGTCTTTGGTTAGCAATATTTCATTGTTGTATTTGTAATTATTTTGGTCTAGTTTGTAATTTTCTCTATGGTGACTTATATTTTTTAACGATATTGTAAGAATTAACTCCAGGTAATAACACCCTCATTTCTTATAAACTAACTACTTGAATTTAACTTTTTGCCGTGCCCCTCCCCCCACCATCAGGCATTGCCTCTTCATAAACTGTCCATTACTGAGAAGGTAGTACAGGCAGTCCAGTCCATGTTGCTTCCTCAGGAGGGAAGTCTCTCTATTCATACCTCACTTCCTGCAACAGGAGATGGGTCAGCTCCTGTGATGGCCGTCGTTCGGCTCCTGGCTGAAATAAGAACAAGGTGAGCGCCCTCCGAAGGTCCCCTCGTGTGCCAAGGCGGTGCAGGCCACACTGGCAGGGGTCCTTGGCGGGCCCTGTCCTCCGGGCTTGGTGGGTCCACAGTGTGAAGTTCATGGCCACCTGAGTAACCAGAACCATTTTCTTGTGCCATGTTTACTACAGTTTTGTTGCATTTCCCATTTTTTGCAACTTTTGTCACAGTCCCCTAATTTCTGCACTTTGAAATAAAGTTTAGCTCTTCCCCTAAGATGATGACTTCCCCTGATGATTTGAAAATAAATCATCCAAATATATGGAGTGCATACAGAAGGCTTCACTTATTTGCTTTGGTAAAAGAACTTTGTTCTTTGCCTTTTTAAAATGGTTCAGGCTACCTTACTATGTATCTGGTCCATCACTGCCCAAATTGATAACGAGAGAGCAGGGAATGCTCACAGGTGTTGGTGCTGGAAAGAAAAGCAGTCTTTTCCTGCAAATACATTTATTTACCATTAAACAACAGGAACCAGTGTCACCTTTGATAATGAGACTTCTCAGAAAGCTCTCACGTGTATTTTGAATTGGGTAAGAATCAGAAAAATACAGGTATTCTAAGCGCTGGGATTCCTCTTAGTCCCAGAACACTGATCTTGTCCATGGAGTGCAGTGGAGGAAAAGCATTTAAGAGACAGTGCTGACTTCTCAGCCAGCACTGTGTGTCTCCATTTAGTGGAGGTGACAACCACTTTTCCCTTCTCTGACGGTCTGTGCAGTGTCAGCAGTTACTGTGTGGGAAAAGAGAAGTTATTTATGCATTTCCAAACCAGCCCAGCTCAGGAAAAAAGTAAGAGGAAGGGGGAGTTTGAACCTTGGTGTAAATTAGGGGACAAAATTGATTGAAATGTTTTTCACAGTTGACTTTTTAGAGAATGAACATTGATGACTTTGAAATATTGTAAATCTTTTAACATTAAGAGCATGCCTGGTCATGGCCCAGCTTTTAGAAGACAGCTTATTTTGTGAAGAATTCATACAACAGTGCCCCGCAGCTGTTGAAGTTCTTAACCTAGTAGCCCAGGAGTGCAGTGCTGGTGAGTACCTGTTGTGGAAGGGATCGTACCTTACCGAGTTTTCTGAGCACATTGCAGTTGGATTAGTGGGACGTGAACAGTTCTCGCACACCCCCCCCCCAAACAGCTGAGCTCTGCCTCAGCACTTCCTGCCGCTCACTTTCGCCCAGATTGGGAAATGGAAGCGAAAAGCTCTCAGTACACCCCAAGTAGGAAATCAGCATTTCTGTTGAACTTTAGGACCATGTCAGAATGTTTTTTTCCCTCCATTCATATTGATTCATTGCATTTATTTCCCTACTAGAACTATCTGTGAATAGTCCTTACGGCTGCAGGTGCTTTCTGACGGTTGTGACTGGCTACATATGAGCTCGAAGTCAAGAGCGTACACTAACATCGATCTGTGTGTGTGTTTCTGAAAACGCTTAAACAAGGGCACAAATAGGGAGACTGATGTAACGAACCCTCGTGCTTCCGTCGCCGGGTGTCCACAGCTGTCACTCACAGCCGACCCCTGCGCTTTTCCCTCCTGATCGTTGCTAAGCGAATTTTTAGGCAGTACTTTATCCATAAATATTTTAGTATGTGTCTCTAAAAACAAGGACTCTTTTAAAAAAATAACCAGTATGCCATGATCACATCTAAAAAAATTAACAGTAATTCTTTAATATCATTAAATATCTCATTAGTGTTCAGCTTTCTAATTCTCTCAAAGAGTCATACTTGTTTTTACATTCGTTGATGTAATCAGGATCCAAGTAAAGCTTATACACTGTAATTCATTATTATATCTTTTAAATTTCTTTTAAAATACAGATTTCCCTCAGTGTCTCTTTTTTCCCCTTGAATTTATTTGTTGAAAGGTTTCCCACAGTCTGGATTTTGTCGATTGTATCCCTACAGTGTCATTTAATAAGTCTCTTTGTCTTCAGATTTCTTGTAAATTGATAGTTGGCTGGATGTTTTCAAGTGAAAATTCATGCTTTGTCCCCAGGGATATAATTGGACTGTATGTGAAACTGTCCACAATTATATTAGCATTCCTCCAGGGTTCTAGTACTAGCATTTTCATAAACTGTAAGAAAGAAATGAATCTTAAACTTCCTTAATAGTTTTAGTTTATTCTTTTTTTAGTCATTTTTATTCGTTTTATTTACAATTCCTGATTTCATCCGCTTTTTTAGTAACTCTAATCTTGTTTCTGCCCACAAATTGTTGTCCTTTTTCACATGGTAGCAATTTCTGTTGGTTTGTTTTGGTTTTTAATTTGTCTTCATTCTGTATCTGTTTCGCTTCTCGAATCTCCTCCCTCTAATAAGCATAGTGAGCCAGGGACTGTTGTTAAAACTCAGAGCGGCCCTAAGAGTGAGAAATAGAACAGAAGAAAAGGAGTTTGCTAGACTTCTCGGGTGAATTACTTGCAACCAAATTTTTGTGCATAATTTAGCATTATACTTGTGATAGGTTCTTAGTTCTCTGCCTCTACTTTTTCATATTCTTGGTTTAGGTTGCATATAAGACATTTTTAAATGATTTTATCAAACATATAATGTGCTGAATTACTTGCTTTTCTATAGGGCTCTTTCTGAATATCCTCTTTTATACCTTTTATGAAATAACGAGGTCTTAATCTGTGAAGTTAACTTTGGTACATAGTGTACAAGCTAGAAATCATAATAATTTCGAGCAGTGATTTCATGTGCTTTTAGTAATAACCCCCCGAGCCCTTTTCTCTACTAGAAGAGAGCTCTGTGGTAACAAAGGGTTGGAAAGAAATGTGTGGGTAGTACTTATTACTTGCTACAAAAGAGATGACTATAAGTTTATACACATCAATTTATATTCTAAAATAGCATCCTATGCCATAAACTATAAAGGTGCTGAGTCCTCGGTCATTTACCTGTAAATAACAAACAATCCCTTCTCCCCCAGCATCTGGGTTACTTCGCAACACAACAGTGGATTTTCCGAGTCTACAAAGAGTTGTAGGCTGTGCTTAGGAGAAATGGCATTTAATAAAGAAGATTCGGGGTTGTGGATGGAGGAGAAAGTTCTTTGATTTTTGTTTTTAGTATGTTAGTATTTTTTTATTTCACATAAGAAAATGTTATAAAATTTATAGGCAATAACATGGAGTCTCGAAAATGAAATAGTTCAATGAATTCCTTCTGTTTTACTTCAGGAATAAATTAAGTGGTAGATTTAGCCATTGTAATGTTAACTAACTCATATCCCAATTTTACAGCTTCTCTGGTCCAAGGAAAAGTATCTAATTTCATTTGATCCAGGAAGATAGCTCTGCTGAGCTTTTTCCCATGGAAAAATATTCCTGAGAAATTAACCTGATCCCTTGGTTGAAATACCGTAGAAAGCAGATTTTGAAAGTGAAGAAAAGGCTTATAGAAACCAAAAAAAAGTTCTCAATTTTATTTTGTATGCTTACAGAAGCTAGAATCTCTCGGGTTCAGCTTTTTCCTCTTCCTTACTTCCTATATTCATTCATTCCTCAAGCCAGAGGTTTTTCCTCAGACTTTGAAAGTTCATTAAGAATCCTGGGAAACGTGCTTAAAATGCGGTCCAAGCTCTACCCAAAAGTCACCACTGTAAGTTGCAGGAGGCCCGGGACAGCTGTACTCAAGTGCCACCTGAAGGAACAGTGCTCTGACTCCTGCCCGAACCCCCTTCTGTACCCGCCTTCCCCGAGCTGTCCTGGCTTCTGCATGGGCAGTCCTTCCCCGGCCCCAGCCCGCAGAGGCTCCTCTTAGAAGGACCCCACCTCCTGAACACGCCACTGTTAAAACTGCAGTCATTGCTGACTCTAGGGTCAGCTCTCCTCTCTGACTTCCGTTTTAGGTGACCCTCAGACACTGAGCCGAGTATGATGCTTCCATCCTGTCCTTACACACCAAACAGTAGTGGCCGTATCTGATTCTTCCTTTGAAATGCTCCTGAAATGTGTCCCTTTCCGCCCGTGTCCACCAGCAGCTCCTGAAGTCGGGTGCTTTCTCTCTTGAGTTGAGACATCTACCTCACTCTCGGAACTTCTCCTTCCTACACCTTGTCTGTTCCCATCGTCGTCAGCTACTTTCCTGGAGCCCCAGCTCGAGCAGTGGTCGTCAGGGGCGTGCGGCTGTCACCGAGGGTCTGGCTTTCTGCTGCACGGTGACTGCTGTGAAGTTGTCACTTCTGGATCAGAATGAGCTTACAGCCGGTTGTGGCAGTTACTTGTTACCGTGACCAAAGCACAATTTCTCATTGCTTTCTCAGATTTCAAGTGTAGGAGCGTTTTCCTCTCGCACTAGCCTGTCAGTTCTCCTCTCACGCTACGTCTCCCGCCTCCCTTGTGGAAGACGTGCCTCAGCTCTGCCAGGGGAGCCCCTGCTCCCCGCTCCTCCCTGAGGAGTGCTGCTCCCTCTCACCTGGCACCATTCCCCTCCGTCTGCACCGGACTGTCTCCGTGACACTTGTGCCTGATTGATGATAAGGGCATTGTTGCAAATAGTTCATTGTGTCATCCAGTTTAAGGTCTCTCAGAATAATTTTTAAGTCATTTTAACCAAAACTATTGCAAAGTGCTTATCAGAAACAGCTGGGCTCTTTGTTGACTAGTTTACAATGGGCTCCACGGATCTTGCAGCTCAACAGTTTCCCTCTCTGATTTGTCCATTGGGAACACAGGTCTGGGCTTGTGCCCCCCGGGAGGAAAGGAAGGACGCTGGGCACACGCCTCATGGCCCGCCCTCGCGCCTGCCTCCACTTTGACCCTCGTGTGTCTTTGCCTCAGTTTTCCCGTCACCTTCTCATCCATGTCACTGCATTGTGTTCGCTGTGGTGTAGGTTCATGAATCTTCCTTGCTGTTATCCAAAACAGCTCTGTACCTCACTTTTATTGGACTACATCTTATTCCTCCTAAGACATCTTTTTCTAAAATTGTGGTATAATTCATATATCACACAGTGTACCATTTTAAAGTGTACAACCCAGTGGGTTTTCATGTATTCACAGAGGTGTGCGATCATCACCACTAATTCTAGCACATTTCTAGCCCCTCCCCTGGTGAAAAACACTTTGTACCCAGTAGACAGCCATTCCTCATTGTAGTCCTTCCCCAAGTCCCATGGCAACCACCAATCTACTTTCTGTCTCCCTGAATTGGCCTGTTCTGGGCATTTTATATAAATGGAATCATACAGTTTGGGCGGGCCTTTTACATCTGGTTTCTTTCACTTAGCATCATGCTTTCAAGGTTCACCTGTGTTATAGCAGGAATCAATGGTGGTTCCTTATTTTTTATGGCTGGATAATATTCCGTTGTCTGGATAGACCACGTTTGGTTTATCTGTTGATCAGCCCGTGAACAGTTCTGTTCCTTTTCTTGGCTGTTTTGAAGAATGTGCTGTAAACATTCGCAGGCAGGTTTTTATGTGGACACATGCCTTCAGTTCCGGTGGGTATATGTAGGAGTAGAATTGTTGGGTCTTACAGTAATCCTATGTTTAAGTTTTGAGGAGCTGCTTCCTTTTTTGAGTAACTGTTTTCCAAAGTGGCCACACCATTTTACAGTCCCACCAGCAATGTATGAAGGTCCCAATTACTCCATACCCTAGCCAACACTGGTATTGGCCATCTTTGTGATTATAGCTATCCTAGCAAGTATGAAATGGTATCTCATTGTGGTTTTGATTTGCATCTTTCTAATGACTAATGATGTTGAGCATCTTTGCATGTACTTATTGGCCATTGTATACCTTCTTTGGAGAAATGTGTTCAAATCCCTTGCCCATTTTTAATTGGATTGTCTATTTATTGTCAAGTTATAACAATTATTTATATATTCTAGACATACTAGTCCCTGATCAGATATGATTTAATAATATTTTCTCCCATTCTATGGGTTATCTTTTCACTTTCTTAAAAGGACATTTGTGTCTCTTAAAACACAAAAGTTTTTCATTTTGATGAAGTCCAACTTATATAATATTCTTTCATTATTTGTGCTTTTGGTATCATATCTAAGAAACCATTTCCTAATCTAAAGTAATGAAGACTTACACCTATATTTTCTTCTCAGAGTTTTATAGTTATATACCAAAGGGGTTTTTTTAGGTCTTTGATCCATTTTCAATAAATTTTTGTGTGTCATATGACGTACTCCAGAGACGTCTGACTATCCTATCTAAGATTATTCTCATAGTGCCAAGCCACTCGGAATACCCTTTCTTTTCTGCTTATTGAAATCCTATACTTTCTAAGGTCTAATTTAATGCTGTCTTCATTAAGCCTTTCTGGATCCTGGGATTAAGTCATCACCCACTCATTTGCACCTGTGTTTGTGCCTCATATAATAACACACTACGGCCTTGTACTCTTTTCTTCACTGTGTGTACATACACATATACCTGTCTTATCTCTGTGCCCAGACTGGGGGCATCAGCTCATATAGTTTGTACCCTCCAACACCTACCACAGCGCCTTGCTCATAGATGTTCGATAGGTATTGGACTTTCTTAAAAAATCCATTTTGATTGTAAGAACAATAGTATTTATTTGTTAGATGGTAGCAACAGCTTTTATTTGAAATTGTCTCTGTGCTAAGGACTTGGCTAAAGCTTCCCTTCAGTTACTTTGTCTCATCTTCACAACCACCCCATGAGGCACAGGCCCCATCATTACCCCCATCCTGGAAGCGAGATGGCAAATACTGAAGCACGGAGCCAGATTCTGCATCTATGCAGCCCCGTTCCAGGGCCCATGCTCTTGACCACGTGGCTCTGCTGCCGAGCCCTGTGTGGTAGATAAAGATGTCTCAGGGTCTGTGCCCTTTAGTAAGATTTTGAATAATCTCCGTGAGCATTGCTTTGACCCTGCTCCAGAGGAGGAGGAGCCCTGTCTTCACACACTCGGTGTGTCCCCTGCAGGAGAGCGACTGGCAGTTGTGGAGGTGCAGTGTGAGCGGCTGAGGATGCTCTACCGGGACTGTGCTCGGCCCCCGCCCCCGCCCCTGCAGGCCGACCGGAGACAGGTGAGCCCTGTGTGGTCCCCACACCTCCTGCCTGATGCGGCAGGCGGCTCTGACCAACGCCGACTAGCACGTTAACGGTATTTAGAATGAGCGTCTGCAAAGCTGTTTGGAGGTGTGTACTGCAGTGACAGGTAGAGGAGCAGAGCTCAATAACTTATACATTTCTGTGTTATCAATAACAGAAAAAGAAAATTTTTTCAAAATTCTATGCCTATAGTCTGTCTCATAACCAAAAGAATGTGCAGAGAGAATGATTACAAAGAAAAGTGGTGAAACGTGAACAGTTGGCATGTCTGTGACTGTGCCTGAAGGGCAGCACTATTCATGATAGGTGGAGTGGAAGCAGCCTAAATGTCCATCAGCTGATGAGCGAATGCATAAAATGTGATGTCTGTGGTTCCATTCATGTGAATGTCCGGACCAGGCAAATCCACAGACACAAAAGCAGACTGATGGTTGCCCGGGGCTGAGGGGGACGGAGGGATGCGGTGACTGCTGACGGGCAAGGGTTTTTTCAAGGAGGACAAAAATGTTCTAAAACTAGATCCTGGTGATGTTTGCACAACTCTGAATGTCCTAAACACCATTTAACTTGTGCACTTAAAGTGGATAAATTATATTTCAAAAATATTAATGCAGCTAAATAAGAGAATATAAAAATTGCAGTGTTCTTGCAGTTTTCCTATAGGTTTAAAATTAATTCCAAAAAATTTTTTTTAAATATATACATATATAAAAGAAATGTCACCTGAAATCTCAACATCTCTAGTTACCTGTAATTTTTTTTTAACAAAAATGGGTTTCTATAGTCCATACTGTTCTGTGTCTAGCTTTTCCCCCCTCTGTAAATGAGTACGTTTCCACATGAACTAGTCAAAAATAGTCCAGCATATACATGCACCTCGGTTTACCCATTCAGGCTTTTATTATTATTGCAAATCCACATTGTCTCCAGCTTTCACACTAACCGTAATCTGAATGTCCTTGGAGCTAATCTTTGCATGCATCTTTCAGTTCTTTCTTTTTCAAAAAGATTTTATTTATTTATCTTTAGAGAGAAGGTAAGGAAAGGGAGAAAGAAAGGGAGAGAAACATTGATTGGTTGTCTCCTGCACATGCGCCAACCTGGGACCTGGCCTGCAACCCAGGCACATGCACTGACCGGAAAGCGAACCTGCGACCTTTAGCTTTGCAGGACAATGGCCCGCCAATCATCTGATGGCTGATCAGATGAGCCACACTGATCAGGGCTCTCAGTTCTTTCTTTAGGATAGAAGTGAAATGGAGGGATTTTAAAAATATGCTTTTATCTGATAGAGAAGCTTGAAATTTTATGATTAGATTTATTAAAAACTATGAAAGTGGGGAGGGTTGGGTGGGTGGGCTGGAATGGGAGTAAAAGGGAGAAAACTGTACTTGAACAATGATTAAAATAAAATTTTAAAAAAATTAAAAAAAAACTATGAAAGTGAAAAAATAAGGCAATTAATCTAACAATGAAAAAAGGAAGTATAACCATATTACGGTACTCCTTTTTGCTTTGAGCTGAATATTAAGTCATAGTAATATAAAACCTGATTCCTGGTTGAACTGAAACGTGTCCTCTAACTGCACTGGGAGTGTGAGGGGGTGTGTGTACACATGTGTGAGGAGAAGTAGGTAGGTGGGAGTTAAAACCTCTTTGTCATAATATAGGATAAATGTTGTCTTAACAGGATATTAAAAATAGTGTTATAAGCATAGAAGGAGAAATGTAGAGGTTAAGTATCAGAATTAACAGTTAAAGGAGCTGGGAGGGATTGTTTCTAGAGAGCGAGGCTGGGCATAGGGAAGGAGACTGCCTTTTTTTTAAATCAAGAAAAGTTTCCTTTGGGGAAAAAAGATATGCTATTAAATGAACATTATTGTTCTTCTTTGAGAGAGTGAAAAGGCGTTTGTGTTTGCAGTTCTGTTGACTGAGGTTTTCCCCACTGCAGCCCAAAGAGATAACCTGGAGCCCTTCGAGAGTGTTCCCGCCCGTGCGGGCCTGCATGTTCTCCTCACACCTCACTTCCGTCACCTTCCTGGCTGACCCCAGCGCCGGGGGTGGCCTGCCCCGGGGCACCTTCATCTACGCCACCTCGCCGCTGCCCGTCCAGGTGAGAAGCCACGTGACATGCTGGCTTTCTCCCGTTTCCTTCAAACTTGAAAGAAAAAGCAAGTTCAAGCACCCGGGTTGAGCCCTCTGATTGTCTGCCCACTCCTGGTGTTTCTTCAGGCCCCATCGTTTTACTGGGAAATTGAAATTGTTTCCTATGGAGATACTGATGACGATACCGGACCAATAGTTTCCTTTGGCTTTGCTACCGAAGCAGAAAAACGAGATGGGGCTTGGACGAATCCAGTGGGCACTTGTCTTTTCCATAAGTAAGTGGCTACTATCGCTGTTACTTAAAAAAAAAAAAAAAAGTGGGTTGGGTGCTTTAATAGTAAAGTAGTACCATTACAATCACTACCTTCCAAAATGTAAAATACTAGTTGGAAATATGGTCACGTTTAGGAAAAGAGAGTTTCTCCCCTGATTACTCTCATGCTGCTGAACCCTCTCCACCTGCTCACCCGCCTGCCTCCACGCCTGCGGGTAGCCCTGTCGTTGACGCCCCTCGTTCTCTCTGTAGCAATGGCCGGGCCGTGCACTACAATGGCTCCAGTTTACTGCAGTGGAAGAGCGTGCGCTTAGATGTGACTCTCTCTCCTGGTGAGTGCAGCGGGCGGTTTTCTTTTTTTTAACCTCTGGATTTCTCTTGTCCCCAGGTTTTGGTCTAAGTAGGTTAAAAGTTTAAAAATTAAATGAACTTAGCAACTGGAAGTAAGCAGTGTGTCTTTTTTTTTTTTTAAGATTTTATTTATTATTTTTAGAGAGAGGGGAAGGGAGGGAGAAAGAGAGAAAAACTTCCATGTGAGCGAGAAACCAGTTGGCTGCCTCTCATACATGCTCCAACTGGGGACCGAACCTGCAACCCAAGCATGTACCCGGACTGGGGATTGAACCAACAAACTTTAGCTTTGTGAGATGATACCCAACCAACTGAGCAACACCAGTCAGGGCCAGCAATTTGTGTTTTAGTGAAAACCAAACCCTTGTCATTGCTGTTCCCTAGTTTACTCTGAACCTGTCATTTTATGAGGCCGTTATCATTTAGAGCCTCCATTTGGAGCCTTAGGAGTCATACTTACTTCCTCTCCTCCACCGTGAGAAAATTCTGAGATTGTGCTTCTTTCTGAAGTTTGGTCTTTCATCAGCTTGCTATTGAGAAGCAGGTAAGTAGCTTCAAATACAGGGAACTTTGCCCCTAGCCGCAAGGCACTTGTGAAGTGCAGTCACACGACATGTAGACACGTGCTGCAGACGTTGCTTTAACAGCCTGAACGTCCGATCCAGCTTCCACAAATGCTCTGCATGATGTTCCAGTCACATAAGTAATCGGTTCAGGTAAAAAAAGGTCTTTTCCCCTCCTGCTTTTTGGCCTCCTTGTAAGTAACTTGATCTGTGTAATAGATGAATTTGGATCAGTCCTGCCTGCTCCAGCAGCAGCAAGGTACAGGCGTTCTCCTTCTAACATTAGCAGCAGCCAAACGTGTTGGCTGCTTGTTTTCAGACAGCACATCTTAGCATCATCTCTGAGGAAGCTGAAATTGTTGCATGTGGTAGGTGATCTGGATGCTTAGGGAATACCACATCGCTCCGCCCAGGAGGCAGCCCCGGGAAGCTGTCTGGGCATCATATTGCCATCATCCTCGAGGGAACCGCTTGTTAAATAGCACTTTTCGGGGGGGGTGGGTACTGTTTTCACTTATGATTTAGTTACGACTGGGGAGTCATTCCCTGGCAGTTATTTCTCTCTAACTTTATAGAGCAGAGCTGTGACATCACAGCCAAGTACATACGGAAGTGCTTTAAGCACAAAGAGAGGTGAGGAGGACAGGGGAACCACAGTCAGAGTTTTTTGTTGTTTGTTACTGTCATTTGTTTTGTCTGATCACATTTTGGCTTTTGAAAGTATTTTGGACTGGACCGCAGGCACACATGCTAGCTACCCTCTTCCTGGAGAACATTTCGAGTGGGAATTGGGTACTCATGTGATTTTGACAACATAGTCTTGATCTCTATGCCGACACTTCCGGGGTCCATTCATCAGCAGATGCTCACTGAGCATCGCCCTTGTGCTGGGCACGCTCCTCCCCTCAGGGGTGCCGTGGTGAGCCATGGCCACCCCCCGCCACGGGGCAGCCAGTCCCAGTGTGGCATCCAAGACGTATCAGACCCTGTGATGAAAAGCAGAATCATAGCATTTTAAGCACTAACTGGAGAGTTTGCAACAATAGAGTAATTATAAAGCTTCAGTTTCTCCGGAGCAGCCACCTTCAGAGCGCTGATGTAGTGGACACGCTCCTCTTGGGTCCCTAAGCTCTGTCCCAGTATCCAGGCGCCTCACAGGGAAGCCGCAGGGCTTCTGTCATCTCAGCTTCCTGTAAAAGCGCCTTAAATACGTGGAAGTGGGGGGCATGTGTGCTGTAACGACACCCCTTCAGGCTACATTGTGGGCTGAGACTTAACTTACATTTTTAAGAATGTTCCTAAGCCTTGTACAAATTTACTGGGAAAATACTACCTTTTTACCTTATGCCATTAGTAATCTTACATGTGTCAAAAGAAAAAAACTTATATTTGTCCGTTTAAAAATCATACCCAGCCCTGGCTGGTGTGGCGCAGTGGACTGAGTGCCGGCCTGCAAACCGAAGGGTCACCGGTTGGATCCCCAGTCAGGGCGCGCGCCTGGGTTGCGGGCCAGGTCCCCAGTTTCAGGTGTGCGAGACTCAACCTGTCCGTGTCTCCCTTTCTTTCTCCTCCCCTTCCCCTCTCTCTGAAAGTAAATAAATAAAAATCTTAAAAAAATAAATCATACCCAGTGGTTTCCCTTTTTGTCTTGGGCTGCCAGGAAAATAAAGGCAAAATTTAATGTGTAAATTATGGTAACTAACTTAACTCAGACACTAGGCATTTCTCTTCTTCTAGACATTTTCTTTCTAAAATTGTTTACTTCTAGTGTTACTTTATTTAAATACAGTACATTACCTCCTGTCTTTTTCAGAGGTATTCAATGGCACAAATAAATAAAAACAAAGATCGTCAGTGATATGTGGCCTCATCACACTAGTTGCAGTTTGGAAGTTTATTTAATGGGAAAAGGGAAAAACAGTGCGTTTCTTTCCTGTTTCCTGCGCAGGTGACGTGGCAGGGATTGGCTGGGAGAGGACCGAGGGCACCCCCCCTCCTCCGGGGCAGCCGGCCAAGGGCCGGGTGTACTTCACCTACTGCGGCCAGCGCCTTGCACCGTACCTCGAGGACGTCTCCGGCGGGATGTGGCCTGTGGTTCACATTCAGAAAAAGGCAGGTTTTCTTACCGGGTTGGAAAACAAGTTCCCCTTAGTGATTTGGGTGATGTTCAGCCACATTGGAAGGGGGGGAATCTGTTGATACTCTAGTAAGCCCACCGATTCAAATGTCGTCTCATCTGGACACCCCCTCACAGACCTGTCCAGACGTAACATCTAATCTGGCACCCCATGGCCAGCCAGACAAGCTGACACATAAAACTAACCATCACAGTGTGCTGGAAAAGCACGGACTTTATGAAAGCAAGGACCAAGCACATCTGGTCATGTCCTCCCTACCCTGACGACGTGACATTTGAGCCACGTCTGGAATATTTACTGGTCTCAACTAGGCCAGATTGGAGGAAAGTGTGTTCCAGGCGAAGCGAACGGCGTGCGCCGTGGCTTCAAGTAGGAAGGACCAGTGTCGGAAACACTCGAGGTCGTTGAGTGGCCGAGAGCGTGAGAGCGAGAGGTGAGGATAGGCGGGCCCGGCTGGTGCAGCGCTCCCTCTGAGCACCCGTGGTGCGCACAGTTACGTCTGCCCCTCAGTCTGGTGGCCGTGCTGTCCCATAGCCGAGGCCGTTCTTATGGTCTGACATTTAGTGAAGGTCACCTCAGGGTGTTAAAATAAATAAATAAGCCTAAGTCCTTTCAAATCCTTTATTCACTCTCCTTTCCAGAACACCAAGACTCGAGCGAACTTTGGCTCCCGCCCGTTCGCCTATGCTGAAGGGCAGGCCCACCGCAATGCCGCCGACCTGTGCACGGACCTGGCGGAGGAGATCAGCGCTAACTTCGAGGCCCTGCCCTTCGCCATGGCATCTGACAGTGACAACGATGCCGGCACCAGTATTGCATCAGACCCGGGCACTCACGGGCCACCGTGCCGGATTGCGGCCGTGGCCACCGCTCAGCAACGTAAGCTGCCTCTTCGCAGGCCCCCACTGCATCCTGGGAATGCGAATGCTGTTGGTTTCAGAAGTCCCTCTAGCTTGGGCTGGCTCAGGTGCTCCTGGGGAACGGGATAACTGGCCCGGCGAAAGGAAACGGGGAGCAGAAGGAAGTGGGGCGGCCTGGAAAGCACATCCCCACACCCAGGAGGCCTGCCACCACCCAGTGCCGCATGGAGTGTGGCTGCGTGAAAGCACAAGCCTGAAAGATGGTCCATCTTTTGTCAGAGATAAAAACCCCAGTATTTTACATGAAATCTCCTTATTTTGAAATGTTAATCTCTCCTTTGAATTGTTTTAAAACTGAGGTCATAAAAGAATAATAAAATGCTAATTGTGGAATCTAGGTGGTAGGTATATAGGTATGCACTATAAAGGCTTCTGTAATTGAAAAAATTTTATAATCAAAATGAATAAAACTGAGTTTTCCAAACTAAAGATGTCTGCAAGCCATATTGAGCCCTTGGGTTACGGGTTTGCAAACTGTCTTAAGTATCTGTTTAATTCTTATGATGAAGAACTTCCCAGATTGTTCTCTAAGTTTAATTAGAGCCATAAAATCTATAGTAGGATTCCAGGTAATTATAAGTAATTAGTTATTCCTTGACTCTGCACTTGAAAATCCTTCCCAGTGTTAGGAGTCTTTCTGTCATGTAAATGAGGAGAATCAGGTTTGTCCGAGGTGAGAAGTTCATGATGTTTCCAGCCCGCTCCGGGGTGGAACTCACTGTCATTGTGCCTTGTTACAGAGTACGACAGCGACACCTCCTGCCACTACAAAGTGGAGCTCAGCTATGAGAACTTCATCACCTCTGGCCCAGACCCCCACCCGCCTCCCATTGCAGACGATGAGAGTGACGACGATGACGACGACGACATCCCACAGGTAAGAGACCCGCAGCGTCCACTTAGCTCCCCGGTGCCCAGGGTGAGCCACGCGGAATGATTTTGATCTGAGTGTGCAAGGCTGCAGGTGGCGCGCTTTGAATAATGACACTGGGTTTCAACAGTGACTCTGGAGTATTTGTTTTTCTAAGCTACACATCAGTAGCAATATCTTTTGGGCCCTTTTGCCAGTACAGCCCAGATGTGGGAGAAGTGAAGTACTCTGATAGTAATTCAGCAGTAAAGTTGGCTCTAGAGGGAAGGAAGAGACCTCCCCAGTGTAGCACTGCCCCTCCGGCAGCAGCTGAGGTGTATTCAGTGTGGTCCACACGGTGTGTTTGTGTCACTGGCCTGTGAGGGGTGAGGACTCGGGTGAGAGCTGGTGGTTGGGGCAGGACTGATGCCTGCGCCGGGCGTTCTCTGTCTGATCACGAGTTTGCCTTCTTCCAGGAGGACCACTACGCCCTGCTGGTGAAAGCCTGGGAGACCAAGGTGTTTCCTACGATCCGGAGGCGCTTCCGCAATGAAGCAGAGCGGAAATCGGGCCTGGACCAGATCAAGGGCGCTTTACAGCTAGGTCTGGTGCTTTGTGTTTTCCTAACGAGCTCACTTCGTGGTTTGGACAGATGTGTTTAGGGGACACTCAGCATGTAACTCGGGAAGGAGGGGCTCATCTAAACTTGGCCTAGACCTCACAGTGTCGTTTCCCTGTGCCTTCACTGAACTCCGTTGTCTTGGCCTTCATTGCCAGGTTTTTCTCTCCTTGTCAATTTAACTCAGTGTTTTTTGGTGGAAGGGCTACTAAAGTGAATCTGGCGTGGCTGTACGAGGCAGCTGGGTGTCCTGCTGGTTACTAGCTGGGGCTCTGAAGTCGCAGCGGTGCTGTTGACCAGGAGCGTGACCTTGGGAAGGTTATTTAACCTTTCTGGACTTTCCTTACCTTTAAAATGGAGTCAGTAATGGCAACCACCTCACAGGTACATGAGAAAGAAATAAGGTAATGCAGATAAAGCTCCTAAAAGCAAACAGTGCCTGGCACATGGTAAGTATTCCATTAATGCCATTCTGAATGTCACAGTGATTAATGACGGTGAGATCTTTTCTCCCGCTGGCTACGGTTTCTCTAGCAAAGAACGATGCGGAGTTTGACCCCAGACAGTGGGTCGCTATTGAATCTTAAGTGCAGGTGGCTGATTTCTGTGTCAAGGCTTTTCCTCACTTTGTGAAACACGTGCTTTTTGAGATGCTGAAGGGCCTTTCCCAGCAGGCCCAGCTGCCCTCACGGTGGAGCATCGGCTGGGTTTTCTGTCATCAGGGTGGCCTTCAGAGGTGGGGCAGCAAGTTTAGTTGTTGTCCCCGTGCTAGCAGTCTTTCTCCTCTTTTAACTTCTGTCCTGAGACTAGGACCAAATAAAAAAGAAAAGCCACCAAGAGACCTTTATTTTCCTTGGCCAACTTCTATGCTGAGTCCCTGGTTTCCAGGGACAGAGGAGCCGTTCCTTTTTCTCATCGGTGCCAGGACTAGTCAGAGACAGAGGAAGTGTGAGAGAGAGCGCGGGTGTGTGTTTCCCATGCTTGCTAGCCCCACAGCTCAGACCAGTGACAGTGGAATGACCTTGTTTACACTAACCCGCGGGAATGTTCATACATCCTGTGACGCCGTGTGGATGCTTCCCGCTCTTATCAGAGCTCTGTTTCCGCTACGGGCCCAAATTCCAGGGCAGATCATTTATATTCTCCTCTCTGCAGAGTTTCAGGCAGGGGGAGCAATGCTAGAAAGACCCTCGGGTGGCAGTGAACGTGGGAGGGTGAGGGCAAGGGGGAGGAGGGGCAGCCGGGAATGACCTGTGAGAGAGCAGAGAGCAGCGTGAGCCTTGGCGGGGACTTCAGGTTTCACTGTAAGTAAAATGGGAAGCCACTGGGGGGTTAAGCAAAGGAGCGAGATAATCTGATATAGTAGGTCCTACAGATAAAAGGATAATTTGTTATTCCTCCTTTATTCTCAACATCGGGAAGATGTACCCTTTTCATGTTACACTAGACTGCAGGACAGACCTGAGCTTGCGTTCAGAGGACGTTCACGTACTGAGTGTAATGCCAGATTCCTTGCTGCTGGCCGGAAGTAGCAAGGCTGGTCACTGGTTTTCCCAGCAAGGAGGGCTTGTTTCCGATGCATTTTTATTGTCATCGATTTAGTCACTTATTTGTCCATGCATGCGACATGTGCCTCCCAGTGCCAGGCCCTGGGCTAGGGAATAAGGAGTCTTCTCCGCACAAGACTGGGATACTCCCTTCTCTCAGAGAGTGTGTCCTGGTGGGCAGCCAGTAAGGAAATGACGGTCAGCGCCGTCACAAGGGCGGATCCTGAGGCCGCAGCACAGGTGCCGAGGGCAGCCCCGTCGGCCTGGCTCCTCCACCAACACCGTGTTGAAGTGAGACCTACGGCAAGTTCAGCAACCACAGGGTTACGTCTGGAGAAAGGAAGCGCCATTTGTTCGGGGAGCAAACAGCGTTCCTTACTGCTTCTTACCGCTGTGGGAGAGAGTGAGACGGGAGGAGAGAGACTGTATAGCTCACAGCCCATGCATGGGAAGCTCTCATGTATGACCACTGGCTGCTGTGCCTTTATTTCCATGTGGGTTCTGCTTGAATGAGGATTTTCTTTCACCATTTGCTCCCGGAGCCGTCCTGAACATCTGTGAATGTCTGTGGCAGGACCAGAGCCCGACCTGTGGCTCCTGGGCCCCGGACATCATCTTGCCCAGGCGTTCTCTTGGGGTCCATCTGTGTGACCCCGGCCAGGCAGCTGAACTACAATAATTCAAATGTAAAACTTTACCTTCCCAACACAATATCCTTCAATATAGCAGTGGCAACAGCTGAAGGGCGCTAGGGAGACGGCCCATGGTGCCCAAAGGACCACCTCCGAGAGGGGCAGCCCACGAAGGTTAATGAAACCTCCTCTGGGCTGTTCTCGTTTAACGGGGCACTGTCCCCAGTTCCCGGGTTCCTGCTGAGCAGACAGCAGAGCAGTTTCTTCTCCTCATCTCGAGGCCCTTGGAAAATGGGGCAGAGGTTCTTTTTCTGTAATCTGCTGTTAGGCCCCATTTCTTGTTTATCCTGTCTGACCCTTCTCTCCCTGAGCTTCCTTCTCTCATCCCAGCCCCTTCTGACCTGTGCTTGGAAAGCCGCTGTGCCTCTTCCTTACAGCAAATAAAGGACCGCAGACCAAGTGACGGGAGATGCACCTGAGGGCAATAAGCCTCGTTTAAAAGCAGATGCTGCCAGTGCCTGCCCTTCCACCCGCAAGCGGTGTGGGGCCGAGGCTGCCAGAGCGCAGGGAGGCATGTACTCCGCCTCTCCGCCCTCCCCACGGGGCAGCTGTCCTCAGGGCTTTGGGCATTTGTTTGCTGGGTTCGTTAAACCAAGCAGTGGTGGCTGTTGCTAGTGAACGTAATGACGTGCTCTCCCCTGGGACAGGAGAACGGAGCGGATTTCAGCCCTGGACAGGGGTTGTGTAGGTCTCTGTCTTGACTAAGCAGCATGTGTTTATTGCAGTAACATTCAAACAGTACAAAAATGAATAAGGGAGGGAAAAAATGAGCGTTACCCTCACTTTCTTCTTACTCTCCGTTTGTCCTACAGTTTGTTATTTTGACTTAGCTAAAATGAAATGACTGCATAATAATGTATCATTTTTAACCATTCTGTATCAGTGAATATTTCTATTTATCAGCAGCGCTGCGCAGTGTTCGTTGCACACTCGCGCTTGTGTTTCTGTGGGAGAGACTGGAGAGGTTCCTAGAAGTGAGGCGTCGAGCACGTTGACTTGTAGGATATTGCATAACTGCCGTCCCCACAAGGCCACGTACCCCACCCACAGTGTCGGAGAGGTCCCCCCTCTGTCCCAGGTGTGAGTCGGTGCCGTGCTGGCCTGCAGGTCATGCGCACTTCGGGGAGTGACGGTGCCATTCTGTGTTTTAGGCATGGTGGACATTGCCCGGCAGACCGTCGAGTTCCTGTATGAGGAGAACGGTGGCATCCCAAGAGACCTGTACCTTCCCACCATCGAAGACATCAAAGATGAAGCAAACAAGTTCACGATTGACAAAGTTCGAAAAGGTTCTGCTCTCCTCCTTACTCCTCTTATGAAATGTCCTGCGGACTGAGAAGCAGAGTTGTCCTCAGCGTGAGCCTGAGCTGAGCAGCTGGTGCCCTCCTAGGGTGACTCTCCTTACTCTGAGTGACGTGACCTCCTAGGGTGACTCTCCTTATTCTGAGTGACGTGCCGTCTTCCCAGCTCTCCCGAGTGAGGCCCTGGAGCGTCCTGCTGGGCACAGGAGACCCTTGTCTGGCCTCAGGTGGCCCCTGCACATTCCCAGGGCTCAGCAGCATGCACAGGGCAGTGGCACAGAGAGACAAGTGGGTGGGCCTGGGGTTCCAGGTCGGCCTCTCAGGCCTCGTCCTGGCTGCTGAGCTAACAAACCAGGACCCTGTGGTTGTACTGTGCGTTTTGGAATTTTCCTAGAATGGGTTGATTCTTTTGATTAAAAAATCTATCACACATTTTGAGGAAATGAAAACACAGAAAAGCACAAAAAAGAAAATTTAAAAGTATTTATTACCTTCACAAAAATATCCAAACATGAGCAAGGGCAGGAATATATATTTACTTTTCTTTTCTTCATTTCTTTTTCTTTGAGATCTAATTCACATACCGTAAAGTGTGCCCTTTTAAAGCATACAGTTTAGCAGTTGTTAGTATATTCACAAAGTTACACAATCATCAAACCATTGCCTCCGACTGAAGAACATTTTCATCTTCCAGAAAGAAGTTCCTTACCCTTACCACTCCCCATTGCTCACTCCTTTTGGCCTCTGGCAGCTATTAATCTAGCTTCTGTCTCTGTAGATTTGCCCATTCTGGGCAGTTTATATAAATGAAATCATACAACATGTGGTCCTTTGTGCCTGGCCTCTCACAGAGTATACTTTTTCAAGTTTCATCCATGTTGTAGCACATGTTGGTGCTTCGTTCCTTTTTATGGCAAAATAATATTTTATTGTACAGATAATACCCCATTTTGTTAACCCATTCATCAATTAATGGGCACCTGAGTTTTCCCTACCTTTCGGCTATTATGAGTAATGCCTCTGTGAACATTTGTGTATGAGTTTTTGTGTGGGCATGCGTTTTCATTTCTATAAGTAGGGGTGGAATTGCTGGGTTGTGTGGTAGCTTTATGTTTAACTTTTTGAGGAAGTGCCAGATTATTTCCCAAAGTGATTACAACATTTTACATTGCTACCAGCAGTACATGAGTGTTCTGATTCCTCCACACCCCGGCCCACACTCACTATTGTCTGTCTTTTTGATTATAGCCGTCCCAGGGTGTGCTCAGTGGCATCTCCCTGTGGCTTTGACTCGCATTTCCCTGATGACTGATGATGTTGAATATCTTCTCCTGTGCATTTTTTCATTTCTTTTTAGAGAAATGCTTATTCAAATCCTTCGCCTATTAAAAATAGGCTTCTTTGTCTTGTTGAATTTTGGAAGTTCATAACACGTTGTTGTATTATCTCCCAGACCAAGCTGTGTTCCTTTCGGTTATAACTAAGCTGAAAGTTTTGCTAAATGCCATAGAGATTCTTCAGACCCTAACACAGAGGGTGCCACGGCGACAGTACTTGCTCCTGAACACACCTCTCTCCCCCGCCCCCAGGCCTCACGGTGGTCACCCGCTCTCCGGACAGCAACAACATGGCCAGCAGCACCGTCGGCACGGCCCTGCCGAAGTTCGCCATCCGCGGGATGCTGAAGACCTTCGGGCTGCATGGAGTCGTCCTGGACGTGGACTCGGTGAGTGCGCGGCTCTTCCTCTGCACTGAGACTCTCGTGTCCGCACTCCGGGAGCCTTGAGAAGTGATCATGCAGGTGGAGTACTGCTCACACTCGGGGTGAAGAAACCGCAAGTGTCGTCGTGCCCGGTGGCTTTCCTGGGACGGGCCCAGAGCAGGGCCCATGGAGCATAAACTCTCCACTCCCAGCGCGGTCAGCTCCTTCAGACCTGCGTCTGCCATGCTTTTCTGTCAGCCGTGGCCACGCTGTCCCGTATTCTATCTACCCAGGTTCCCAGGGGAAAAGTCTCCCACTCCTTGATGAGTGGGTGACCTGGCATTGTCATGATTGTTGCAGACACAAATCAAAGAGACAGTTTCGTGATTTTGATCACATCATTGCACTGGGTCTCTTAGTTTCGATTTCCCTGTGTGTAAAATAGGTGTAGATTGCTGTTTTCTCCTTCATTTCGGGGGCCCTTCTGGGGCTCAGCAGGGACTTGGGCGGGGAGAAGGAACAGAAGAGAATGCGCGAGGGCAAAGCTGAAGGCCCCTTTTGAAAACGGGGTCCTGTTTGGAAGCCACACCTGCACGGTCCCGTGGCGGCGCGCCCGCGCCCACATCTCCGACGTTTCCCGAGCCAAAAACGGAGGGAATAATGTGTGCTTTAAACCCGAGAGTCCTGATAAGGGAGTGTCGTCACTGCGTAGATAAGCTTTTGTGTCTAGATGGAGATGCATGTAATGGCATGTACTATTAATGATTTGCAATTGGAAGTTTTACATTTTCAGTGGACCCCATTTGACCAGAAGTTAATTTAAATCACTCCATTTTTAAGAGGGACTGTCTACTAGTGGTTTACTAAGGTGAGCTGTCAAGTAGAAAATTCTATTAACTACCTTCTGGAACAAACTTCTTATTCTAGTTATCAGAAAATATATAACTAACAATATTTTTCAGCAATGGAAATTTATGAAAGTGAAAACAAGAAAAATAAGAAATTTTATTAGAGTAATAATTATTCTCAAGTTGGATTCCCTTTGTTTTAATAATAACCCCAAAGCAAAACTCATATTGATACTTGAATCCAGAACGCGTATGCATATGCTTCCTTTCAGTTTCCCTCGCGGTAGAATAGAGCTACCAGACAGATGCCCCACTTTTACAAAATTAGTAACATCACAGCAGCGAACAGAAAATTTACCTGGCAGCAGTGTGCGGTGAACTGTTGCTGAAACACAGCTCTATTCTTTTTAAATTTCCAACTCATAATTACGTTGAAGTGCTTTATTTTACCAGTAAAAATTTGCCAACTGGTATGAAAAAACTAAACACTATCAGTACAATATGAACCAGAAATCTTTGAACTTTTAGATTGTCAGTGCCATGCAACTAGCATTTACTACTATAAAACTTTATATATTTTATATTAAAATATGTATTGAAAAATAAATTATATATAATGCATAATAATATATCAACATACATTCTGTAACATGCATTGCTATACTAATATGTATTGATATAACATATTGATATTGATACATCGCTGTGTGATGTATTAAATATTAAAATGTATAAAATGAATATGTACTATAAATATATTAAATATGCATTAAATATATATAAACACATATAAAATATGTGTGTGTGTATTCCGTGTGTGTGTATGCATACATACACACTTCTTTAACTGGAGGGGTAGGTCAGTGCAGAAGCACAAGTAGACGTTTCCTTTCACTGTTGCAGGTGAATGAGCTGGTGCAGGTAGAAACGTACCTCCGGAGCGAAGGTGTGCTGGTCCGATACTGGTATCCCATCGATATGTTGGAACGGCCCCCAGCAGGCTACCGGAGGACTGCCACCAATGGGCTGGTCACACTGGACAACACCAACCTTCAAATTCACAGGTAAGATTGAGCTCTCTTTCTGTCGGGCCACAGAAGCCGGCTCACTCTGCTTTACCGCGTGTGCCATTCGTCCTTGACGAGGAAGCGTGCCTTCAAAGCTGGGAGCTGGGGAGACGGCAGCCAGCACAGGCAGCAGCGCAGGGGCAGGGACGGGGAGGAGAGCCGCGGGCCGCGTCAGCAGTGTCACCTGGCCTGTGCCGCGGCGCTCTGCTGCGAGTTGGAGGGGTTAGGGGTGGCTGGAGGTTGGAAGCATGTGGAAAAGTTGTGAAGGTAAAGCAAGCCAAGAGATAGCTGAGAGGGTGTCGGGGCTGTGCGGGCAGCCAGCTCGTGTCTCTGCCAAGCTGTGGAAGTGCTCCTTGAGTGCCTGCTTTGTGCCTAGCACCGCGCGGGGGCATGGGGGTCTGTCTCCAGGGGAACACACACCTTCTCTCAGTGGGTTAAAACCTAAAGATGTGGCAAAATTCCCTTCCTAAACTATTGTTTATGCCACCCATCCACTAGCATCACAGCTTCCCACACAGTCAGTTTTGAACCAACTTGCTCATGACTCCAGCTTAGACCTCCCATAACTCCAGGAACAGGTACCCAGCGCCTCCTGCCATGTCCACGCAGGCAGTGCCTCACCCCATTTGGATGGTCTGCAGTTCAGCTTGACGGTCGGGTTCACAAAACCAGGCCACACTTGGCACTGGCTTCACTTAGAAGGACACAGAACGGGAAGCCTGGAGTGCCACAGGGCAGTGCCACCCGTGTGCTTCCAGCAGTAGTTGTCCTGGCTGTCCTCACAGAAGTTGAGGGTCTGTTCCCTGACCCCACCCACCCGAGTGACAACCCAGGTGTGAGGGATGGACAGCGGGCACTGCGCACCTGGTGGCTGAGCAGCCGCGTCCCAAACAGAATCCAGTATCTTCTGTGACAAGTCCACAGGCACAGGTTTCAGGCATTCCAACAAGAGTCCCTACTCCAGAAAGTCTCAGAGCTCTGGCTTCCCACCGAGAATGTCCTTTCAGTCCCTCGAGTCCAGATGCCGCTTTGCACTGGGGAGTCATTCTGGCCACAAGCCGTGTACCTGCTGATATTGCTGATGCTCTGCTTTGGCCAGGTTTTCAGAAGAACAGGCTGAAAACGAGGTGACCAAAGTCGGCTCTTAGGCAGTCGAGGGAAGGGTTTTGTTGACGCTTTACGCACAGATAATCCCGTAGGCACCTAAAATGCAGCATGAGGAGTGGAATCGGGATTTCCCCCGAACTCGTCTTTTACTGGTGGTCTTGCCGTGTCTCTGAGGGGCACCGTGAGTCGAGTCGTTCTTTTCCGTCACTGTCTTCTGGAGCCTGTCGGCAGCTCTCCCTCCAGAGCACATCCCCAGTCCGTCTGCTTGTCTCTGTTTCCGCCACACGCACACTGAGCGTGTGTGAGCCTCATTCCGGGTCTGAGCCTCAGCTCCCCTCTCCCTACAACAGCCGGAGTGATTTTTTCAAAACACGAATCAGATCCTCCCCCTCCGTCCTCAGACTCAAACCTTCCCACGGCTTCCCGTTCCCCCCGGTGTAGGGTCTAAACCCATCGCCTGGCTCATGAAACCCTGTGTGGGCCCCGGAGTCTCGGCTTCTCCAGCGTGGCTCCTTCAGCAGCGCCGGCCTTCCTGTGGCTCTCACAGCCCGAGCCTGCGTCCCCTCGGCGTCTGTGTGTGTGCTGTTCCTCTCCTGGAATGCTTTGCCCGGAACTGTGCATGGCTGGCACATTCAGGCCTCAATGAACATGTCACCTGTCCAAAAGGGCCTCGCCTCCCTATTTAATCCAGTGTCAGCATGCTGTTACACGTTGTCATAGCACTGCATTTTACCTCTTCCAGGACCTGATGCTCTTGCGTGTTATTTTTCAAATCTGTTTACTGTGTGTCTCCTCCCCTAGAATGTGAACTTCCTAAAAGCAGAAACTTTGTCCGATTCTTTGCTAGAGCCCCCGGTGCCTGATCTTGGCCCTGGCTCACATTGTTTGTGTGAAAAATAAGACAATAATCAATAAATAATAATACGAGAATAAACTCTGCTCTGCGTAGTCACAACCGTAAACCTTCTTTTGCCCCAGCCTGTATTTGTTGAAAAGAATCCCCAAACATATGTGCTTGAATGTCAGCATGACACTGGTGAAAGCTTTCAAGCTTTATTTAATAAGTCTTTCCATTGCATTTTTAGCAAATGTCTCTGATAGATGAAACCTATGGGCCATTGACTAGCAACAGAGAAAAGTGGTTTGTAGGGTTACAGTCAGACTACAGATATAGGATGTCTGTTCTGAGTATCAGTGCGGTGATCTCAGCACTGGGAGAGACGTGAGACATGCCGTAGTTTTGTCTGATCACCGCAGGGACTGGACTTCTGGTCCTCGAGCGGGTTCCCACCAGAGGTGCTCCGTCCGTCCGGCACACTCCCGTGGGGCAGAGCGAGGGCTCGTCGGCCACAGGGCCCAGCAGGGCTTCCTGCAGCCCCAGAACCACCCCTTTCCGGCGTCGTCCTGGCCACTTCAGCAGCTGTGGGGAGGCGGGAAGGGCTTTCTGCTTTTTTTTTCTTTTTCCACTTTTTACTTCTAGGGCTTTCCGCTTCCCTGTTCGGACCTCTTCTGCCTCGCTGCCCTGAGCCCGTGAGCTGGGCGAGCGCAGTCAGCATGTGGGCGTCCCAGGAGGGAGGAGACAGGTCCAGTTGGCATCTTTTAGACTCCAGCACAAGAGTATTTCCAACTGGAGGACATGAGAAGGAAATCACCCAAAATGCAACATCTTCGTTGCGTTCTTTTCTATCTTCATAGTGTGCGTACCCATCAGGTGTTAGGTGGTGGCTGGTTGTTTCTTCAGTTGCCATTACTCCCAACTTGAGTCATGGTGGGCCGGCACTGAACTTGGTCCAGGTCATCGGCAATATCAGGTGACCCCTGTTAGCTCCGAGTGGGTTCTAAACCTAGATTTTATAGAAACATTAGGGCTGCTTCTAACTTGCCTGTTGAGTTAAAGTGCTTACTACCAGGAGAATTTTTTAATTGCGGTGATTGGCTAGTAAAATACAGGGAGCCGCCTCTATGCTCCATATTAGCCAGATTCGATTCTTGACCGAAAGGTGCAACTCTAAATGGGGCCTGCCTGGTCACGAATGAGCTTTTATCCAAGGAGCACGCCAATTACTTCACAAATTCATCACCTTAAAAATACCCATAGTGAACTTTTTATGATAGCTTTATTGAGATATAATTTACATTCTCATTTAAAGTAGACAAGTCAGTGGTTTTTGTATTTTCACAAAGTTCCGCAGCCGTCGCCACAGTCGGTTTTAGAACGTTGTCGCCACCCAAGAAAGAAGAAACCGCACACCCACTGGCAGTCAGTTTCCATTCTCCCGCCCCCTCGGCCACCCGCCGGTCTGTTTTCTGTGTCCGTGGGTTTGCCTCATTCTGGACAATCCCTGCACATAGAACCACCAACCTGTGGGCCCTGTGTCCGGCTCCTCTCACTCAGCATCGTGTTCGCGAGCTCCGTCCACGTCGTAACATGTGTCAGGGCTTCATTCCTTTCCACGGCTGCTCCGTGTCTCGTGGCGCAGGCTCACCGGTACTTAGCTGACGGCTGCCTGGGTGGTTTCCGCTTTTCATCTACTGTGAATAACACTGCTGTGAACATACACATACAAGGTTTTGTGCGGACATACATTTTCATCGCTTCTTTGACCGTGATTTTTGAGTTTGGGAAAATCAACCATAACTAAATGTACCCTTTTTGCCTAAACACAAGTGACTAACTTGAAGGACAGAACCTGGGACCAGAAGAGGAGCCTGAGATGTGGCCCCCTCCCTCTGGAGGCCTGCGGCCCAATCCGGCGTGGGGCTGGGCGTAGACGCTTAGGGACCCCCTTGCTGTGTCCCTTGCAGGGAGCTGCTGCGGTGTGAGGCTGCGCTGGCCAGGCTGTACTGCCGCATGGCGCTGCTCAATATCTTCGCCCCCAAGCTGCCACACTTGTTCACCCGCCTCTTCCACATCCCTGCCATCCGAGACATCACCCTGGAGCACCTGCAGCTGCTGTCCAATCAGCTCCTCGCTCCTCCCCTCCCAGGTAAAGCTTGGCTTTTGCTGCTGTCACCACGGAAGTCAGCACGGGGAGGGGTAGCCCCGAGAGAGCCAGGCTGCAGGCTGGGGTGGGGCTCCGGGTACTCGCTATTCACGGAAGGGGCAGGGAGTCTCGGAGCACCTTCCGGCTGGCGCGGGGAACCGCAGTCCAGAGCCACGGGGGCCTCGGCAGTGCCTTCTCTCTCTCTGGAAAATGCAAGTGTGTCCCTCACTTTAGTCATGAGCCTTGTAAGCATTCACCGAGCTTCCCAAACTAGTTGTGGATCAAGGAAAAGTCAGTATTTATGAAGCCTAGTCGCTGTACTGTAGCCACAGACGTTCTGTCTGACTCTGTAGAGAAGGGAATGTGTTCTGTTGTCCTCCAGAGCAGACCTATCGGTTCATTGTGATTGCAGCCCGAGCTGCTTCAGCGGGCCAGCCGTGTGTGTCTGCTCACCCTGGCGCATGGGGCGAGGGCTGCCGCTGTGGCTTGGCTGCCCTGGAGAATGCTAAGTGACGAATCTGCTTAGCCCAATCCAAGACTGCGGGGTTCTGTCTTCCTTGGGCACTTCGGCCTTTGTGCCCTTGACCTCCAGCCACTAGCATGAGAGCAAGAGGTTGAGGGGGCAGGTGGCCCTCTAAGCCTCAAGGGCATCTCAGAGCTGTGGAGTCGCAGCCAGTCTGCGAGCTACACCTCCGCTAGACCATCTCAGTGCCTGGGGTCCACGGGCCCACCCCAAGAACTTAGAGGTTCCGGAACATACCTGGGAAGCTCCAGAGTGTTTGTGGAAGCAGCTTTGCCACAATCACCTAACACTTGCCTTACAAATGCCACTCTGCGCCTCCCCAGCATTCCCCGGGGCAGCTCCGCTTCAGGTTTAATTTTAGGAAATAGTTTTGCTGCTTAAAAGAAAACGAAATTTAAAAAGCACCAATTTCCTGAACCCTCTCCGCACCCTCCCCACTCGGGGCCAGGTTGGTGATGTCTGTCATCTGCTCGCCTAGACCCTAAGCCCAAGCTGGCCCGTCCCAGGTGTCTGGACAGTCTGTCCACTGTCGCTTACAGTCTCACAGCCGCTGGCTGCTGTGGTGCCAGTAAACCTGGGCTCCTTTCCTGTCCGCAGACGGCACCATCAGCTCCAGCTCCGTCCTCCTGGCCCAGTCTCTGCAGCACTGCGTGCACTCCCAGAACTGCTCGGCCACCGACCTCTTCTACCAGGGCAGCTCCCAGACCGTGCGAGAGTGGCTCGGCGTGGCCATCACGCGGACCCTGCACCAGGGCGAGGAGAGCCTGCTGGAGCTGACGAAACAGATCTGCTCCTTCCTGCAGGTAGAAGTCTGAAGCTCTCACCTCCCCGGGCTGGGTCCCGACTTGTCCCTGGGTGTCTTCTGTGCTTGTGAGAAATGACAGTCTGTCTTCCCCAGGCTCGCCCCCACCCACCCACCCCAGCCCCCATACTGATCTCCTGTCTCTGACTGCGCCGTGCCCCCTGCGCTGCCCTTCCTCAGACCGGCTTTCTGGGCCTCCCGAACCTGGCTGGCTCGGCCCTTTGCCTCGGAGCTGGAAAGGTGAAGAGGCCCCCTGTGTTTAGTCTGCGCTTTTCTTGTTCAATGTCCCCCTGCAGACCGCACCGGAGCAGTTCCCCTCTGAAGAGTTTCCAATCTCCGAGTCCAAAGTCAGCATGGATGTTAACTTCCCCGGGGCAGCTTTGGTCGTGGTGTCTTGCAAAGAAAGTCAGTCTGGGTTCCGCAAAGAGTAAGTCGCCGGCTCTCCAGATGGTGATGGGGGAGAAAAGTAAAATGGATTCTGGGGGACTTGACAAAGAAAAACACAAATTGTTTTTTCTCTTTGTTGCTTACTCTATCTGAAAATAATGCGTAGTCCTTCCATGTCTGAGAAATCAGTCTGCATAAAGACTGGCCTTCTCGACTGTGGGGGGAATGAGTTCTCCCTCCCCTCCTCCCCGTGACAAAGTCTGCGGAGGCTCCCTGTGTGCGCGGGGGCTCCCCTCACTCCGTCCCTCCTCCCCAGCTCCTCCCTGTACAAGGCGCCGTGGGCGCGGGTGCTCGTGTACGGGCTCGGCCACAAAGTGAAGCGGAGCGGCCAGCTGAACCTCATCGAGGCCATCTGTTACCCCCGGGACGCGTCTCCGGCCAACACGGGGCTCACGCCACCCCCCACCACCAACCAGTACCCTTCTGTGATCCTGTCCACAGACAAGGTCCACATCAAACTGGGTGAGTGCTGCGTGAGCTCACGGTAATGAGAACAGCTTGACGTCTCTCTGTGCTTTCATTCATTCTCCTTAACTGTGGAAAGGGTTTCGTACCTTGTGCCTCGCTGTGTCCCAGCGTCCTGTCAGTAAAGAGCAGCACTGCTTGGGGCGGTGTGTTCTAGGTGCAGGAGACGAAGGAGCTCCCTCTCCCCCTGGGAGGGCCTGGCCGGTGCTGCCCAGCTGCGCGGGGATTCCCTTTCCTCCCCACGTGGGCGGGGGCACCTGCCACCGGACAGAGCAGTCTCCCCATTTAGCTGGAATGATGCCAGCTGCCTCTCCTCGCGTTCTCATTAAAACCCACACCTCCTGGGTAGGATGTGGCACCTGGGGCGTGGGCCTCCATGAGGGGCTGTCCCCCAGCTAAGCGGTGAGCAGCCCTCTGAGCGGGACCCTGCACCACGTCGGCCTCGTCTGGCTGGCCTCGCCTCCCCGGCACCCGTCGTTGACCTCTCCGAGGGCTCCAGCTCCATACACCTGAAGCTGCCTCTGAGGCCTCCGCACGTGCCACACCCAGCGACTGCTCCTGAGCAGGCAGCACCCAGAGGAAAGGAAAACCTGGTTTCAGGGCCTGCTGCACTTTCCTGGCGTGTTGATGAGAAAAGACAGACACGTGTTTGCCAGAGGCAGCTGTAAGATATGTTGGAACTTTCAGCCCACGTAATGGGCCTCGGCCTGTCCGTAGCCCATCACATCTATAGGAGCGAAGTGGAAGGATGTTCCTTAAGGATTTGGTCGTCGCTACACGACTGTATAATCTTTTTATTAGGGTCTGGTTTTTCATGGTGTTTGGCCCACACCACTGGCTGCTCTCACAACTTTTTACTAAGCACAGCGGATCTCTCTAGCCTGTCGTTCCCGAGTGAACATTCCCCTGTGAACATTCACCCCACGGTGCAGGCCAGTCGGCGGGGCGCTCCCGACTTGGCCAGGACCCTGGTGCACGGCGTGTGCCTGCCGGTGCTGCCCGGGGCGCGGGCACAGTGCGCCGGAGGCAGCGTGGGCCAGACCCAGGCCACAGCAGCGACAGAGGGTAATGGGAGGGAATCAAAGCCCAAGGTCCTGGTGGTTCGCCCTGGACGCCTGCCACAAACGCAGCGCTCTCGCGGGACCACAGCCTCGCCGAGGGGCTGTGCTCTCGCGGGACCACAGCCTCGCCGAGGGCTGATTCGTTCTCTACTGCCATTAGTTCCAGTGAAGCGTCTTTGTTTCCAACCCAGCTCCCTGTTTCCATGCTGGGCCGGCAGGCTGGTCGGAGCCTGGCCGACTGGGGAACGTGTACCCTCCCTGCTCCCCTCGCTGTCACTGGTCCTGTTGCCACACGGGCAAGCGGGCCGCTCGGAGGGGTCTCCCCCGACTGCTGCGGCCCTGTTGCTCCGCAGACACCTGGGAGGGCTTCTCCTCAGGCCGGTTTTGACCAGGTGCTGCCAGTCACGAGCTGGCCACTGGCCCCTTCTTCCAGGAGTGTCCCCGCCTCCCGGAGCTGTGCTGGTGTTGCATTCTCTGCCCCTGGAGTTCCCCCTGGCCATGGCCTTCGCAGAGCAGCTGCTGTCCTGGAAGTCGGAGGGCGGCGAAGGGAAACCCGAAGACGAGCCGGACACCATCCCGACGTCCGTCCTCCTGCAAGTGGTGGAGCTGCTGGGTGAGGCCGCCCTCCCTCGGGGCGGGGCCCGCTGTCCGGGGCCTGCAGGAGGGGCCTCGGGGGGCGCAGGGGTGACCCGGGCAGCCGGGGCAGGGACGGCCTCCTGTCGGGCTTCCGCCGTTTGGCGCGGGCTCAGGGAGTTGAGTGTCAAGTACAGCCTCGGCTCCCACATCCGTGATCTGCGAGGGGTTTCCGTCGTTTGGGGAGGTGGCAACTGCCCGTGAAAGGACGCTGAGTTTCATCATCCTTTAAAACAGCAGTACAGGCCGTTGTCGAGCCGTCCGAGGGGAGAGGGGCCGTGAGGCGAATGGCGTGGGAGTGAAGGGCGCGGCCAAGTCAGACACCACGACTCCACGGCTCCCGAAGGGTTAACAGGGGTGCATTTTGGCAAAACTAGCGGATTAGTAAACTTACCATATATAAATTTACCTCCAAATACTCTGAACAATATTAAACTTTAATTAACGGTATATCTTAAGTGTCTAGGGGTAGACATGCTGATGTCTGTGACTCCTTGGGCAGTAAACTAGCACGGCGCCTGGATGAGCGGAGGGAGGGGGGAGAGGACACCAGTAGGCGTGCACGTACCTACTGTGTCTGCTGTTTTTCTGTGTGTTTAAATAATAACATGTTGGAGGGAAGGGAAAAGTTGCAAACTCACATGCCCTCAGGGGTCAGGCAGATGATGTAACTAGTGAAATAAAGGAGGAAAGTGGGCAGGGCCTCCGGGAGGTGGAGGGCCCGTGCCCTGCCCGGCAGCCCTAGGCCCTGCCCCTCAGCACTGCCTCAGAGTGCGGCCCCAGGACTGCCGGGTGTCAGTGCTTCTTGTTTAAAGAAAAGCCAGAAATCTCAGTACTGGTGTGAATCCCCCAGTTCTTAAAGGTCGACACCCAATTTAAACTCTAGAACACACTTGGCGTGGAGCGGGGGAGGTGAGCAGGGGACAGTTCTCTGCAAGAACAAGACGTCCATGGTCTCGGCTCAGGGCCCAGCCATTTGCAGTTTCGGTGGAGAATTCTCCCCACGCTGTCCTGCTGCGTGAATGTCTGATGGCAGAGGAGGGACAGTGGAGGAGGAAACACGTGCCCCGAGGGCCCGGCCTGTACCCCACTGGCCCTCGTCCTGTGTGTGCGCCCAAGTCCTGTGAGAACCATGAGTTTCTTTTCGGTTAGAAAGACCAAACAGCAGCACCCCGGAGGAGGCGGCTCCGCCCCCTCCTTTGTGGGTGGGGCTCACCGGAGCTTCGTGGTAGGCCACCCAGACCCCGCCGTGGGGAACCGCTGCCTGCCACGTGACTCTGTGAATGTGAGATTCGCCTCCGGCGTGAAGGGGACCTCGGTACACGTGCGTGGTCCGTGTCATTCTAGACACTATTTCCCAGACTTCGGTCACTGTCCCGCCACCTCCGTGATCCCTGCCATGTCCACAGACTGTGCCTCTCGGCATTTGACTGTTGTTATGACAGTTTCCTCCTTTCCCCTTTTTTAACTTAAATTTATTTTTTAAAGAAAACATTATGTTGTTACTTTAAATGAAAAATTAGTGTCCATTACCATATATAATGAGCCGATAACTATAAAAATAAAAAGACAAATAGTTACTGTTATGAAATTCTGGCTAAATGCCATTGCCCCTCCAGGACTTGGGGTCTGTGACCCACTCGCTGTTGAGAATATACAGCTTCCAGTGAGGCCTCCTCACTGGCGAAACCGGGGCTAAAAGAGGGTGTGAAAAGGAGTGACTCTTCAGCGTGTGTGTGTGTGTGCCCCTGGGCTGTGTGTGACATTGGGTCTTGTGTCCCCAGCAGTGAGCATCCCCTGGCTTGGAAAACATAGTTCTGGGGACTTGACACCAACTGACTCAGATAACCTGATGAGAAAGAAAACCGTGATTTTCCGCCTCAGCCACAGAAGCCAGCCCCGGGCACTGTGCGCCCCAGGGGTTACGACAGCCACAGGCTCTGGAGCCAGCCTGCCCGGCTCTCCCTTCAGGGGCTGTGACCGTGGGCAGGTCCTTCAGCTCTCTGAGCCTCTGTTTCCCCACCTGTGAGATGGGGGGATACTGCACCACTTGTCTGACAGGGTTGCTGTGAGGGCTGAGCCCATTAAAGTGCTCAGAACAGTGCCTGGCCCGTACTGAGGGCCCTGTACCTGACGATTGCTTTGTGTTCGCTTCAGGAAACTTCCTGTGGACCACAGACATGGCGGCCTGCGTGAAGGAGCTCGTCTTCCACCTCCTGGCGGAGCTGCTGCGCACAGTGCACGCCCTGGAGCAGAGGAAGCACCCCGCCGGCCTGTCCTCGTCCATCGCCCTCCAGCTGAACCCCTGTCTGGCCATGCTGATGGCCCTGCAGTCGGAGCTCCACAAGCTGTACGACGAGGAGACCCAGAGCTGGGTCTCGGGCAGCACCTGTGGGGGCGCGGGGGCAGCGGCGGCCGCCGACCAGGGCAGGTTCTCCACGTACTTCCACGCGCTCATGGAAGGTTGCCTGGCGGTGGCCGAAGTGACCCTGCCCACAAACATGAGTGTCTCGGCCAGCGGGGTGACCTCGACGACCGCCCCGAACCTCAGTGACTCGTCCTCCTCCTCATCGTCCTCCCCGGGACAGACCCCGCAGAGCCCCAGCCTCCTGTCCAAGAGGAAGAAAGTCAAGATGAAGCGGGAAAAGGCCTCCTCCTCCGGGAAGCGGCAGTCCTCCCGCTCCGTGGACCCCGACCCCGCCGTGCTCAGCATCGGGGGCGGCAAGCCCGAGGACATGCTGTGGTTCCACCGCGCGCTCACCTTGCTCCTCATCCTCCGGCACCTCACCAGGAAGGACCCGCAGGGCCTGGGCGTGACGAGCGACGCCATCGCCGACGCCTGCCAGGCCCTGGTCGGCCCCACCGCCCACAGCCGCTTACTGGTGATCTCAGGGATCCCCACCCACCTGGACGAGGGCATCGTCAGAAGTGCCATCCGCAAGGCCTGCAATGCCCACGGCGGGGTCTTCAAAGACGAGATCTACATCCCTCTGCAGGACGAGGACCCCAAGAAGCCAAAAGACAAGGCCGAGGGCAGTGATGGGAAGGCCGAGCCTGAGAAGGCCCTGGGCTTCCCCAGCACAGACAGCCTGGAGGTCAGCACGTCCAGCAGCCTGACCCCAGCCATGAGCATCAGCGCATCCGCCTCCACCAGCCAGGCCTCCATCTGCAGCTCCCAGGGCGTCTCGCAGACAGTCAGCGACCTGTCCGTGGATCTGCTGCCCGCAGGCCTCGAGCTGCCCATCCCTCCGGGCTTGCTGGAGCCCCACGTGGTGTCCAGCCAGGAGAGCCTGGACATCTCCCTGTGCAGCACCGGCAGCCTGGGCAGCCTGGGCAGCCTGGGGGAGCCGCTGGACAACGTAGAGACGGCCTCGGTACTGGACATGGGCTCCGTGTACACAGCCACGACCCTGGACACCCAGCCCCTCGCAGCGCGCCCCATCAAGGGCTTCGCGGTCGTGGAGGTAACAGCTCTCAGGCCTCGGCAGCCACTCCAGTCACGGGCGCTCTGACGCCCTCGTGGCTCTCTGGGCCTTCCACTGCCCTTCCTGGGTGTCGCCTAGCAGGTGACGCTAGGGCACTGAGGGGCTCCCTGGGGCAGCTGCTGGGAACAGCAATGATTCGTCATGCTGATCGTCTACGTTTGGGGTCCCAGCTGCGAGAGTGCTGTCAATTCTGCTGTCGGGAACCACGTGCAGTGCAGTGCTGAGTGGGAGGAGGCCGAGGGGCCTGGCGGCTGACCTCTGCTGGTGGATGGGCTCTGCCAAGTGCATTCCAACCCAGGCCCCACAGGGCTCTTTCTGAGGGGCTTGTGCACTTGGTCATCACGTTCCCTGACCGGCACGGCTCAGCAGTGGGGCCTTGTCCCACAAAGTGAAAGGTCACTGATTTGATTCCCAGCCAGGCCACATGCCTGGGTTGCAGGTCCGGTCCCAGTCAGGGCATAACTGATCGGTGTTTCTCTCCCTCTTTCTCCTTCCCTTCCTCTCTCTCTAAAAATAAGTAAATAAATAAAATCTTTTAAGATTTTATTTGTTTATTTTTAGAGGGGGAAGGGAGGGAGAAAGAGAGAGAAACATCAATGTGTGGTTGCTGGGGGTCATGGCCTGCAACCCAGGCATGTGCCCTGACTGGGAATCGAACCTGTGACACTTTGGTTCGCAGCCTGCGCTCAATCCACTGAGCTACGCCAGCCAGGGAAATAAATAAAATCTTTAAAAAGAAAAAAGGAAAAAACGTTGCCACCACAGGCGGGACCCGCACTGAGCAGCGGGAGAGAGGTCCTGCCGGTGTCCCCGGTGACTCTGAGTTTCGGGTCTTATGCGTGTGGCCGGGTCACATTTCCACTTCAGGATCCTGTCTGTGTCTCGGGCCCCCTTGCCTGGGAATCCCGTGTCCTGTGACCCCCTGCTCCGCTGTGTGCTGAGAGCCGGGCTCCGAGGAGACTGTCCTCCCTCCTTGCTGGGCGCCGTGTTCGCACGGCCTAGCTGGCTGTGGGAGGGGCTCGGGCCCCGAGCTCGTCTCCTCCCAGAGTCGCCTCTGGAACCCAGTGGCCCTCTTCCTGGGTGCCGGCTCTGAGCCTGGCAAGGGCTCTGTCCCTTGGGCTTCGGGGCGAAGCCGCAGGCCTGGCTGGGGCTTAGCAACAGATTTCCAGTTGGATTGTCTCCCTGAAGGGCCACTTGCCCCACGTGGGCCGGTACGTTGTCGAGGAGGAGAAGGAGGAGAGGGCTCCAGCAGGGGCAGGAGGAGGCAGCGGTCAGTCGAAGGAGGGTGGCTCTCTGCCCCAGCCTGACCCTGCGCTTTGTCCGCACAGATACGGTCCCGGGCCAAGGTCGAGAAGATCCGAGCGAGCTTGTTTAACAACAACGACCTGATCGGCTTGTCCAGCCTGGACGGGGAGGACGAGCTGATGGAGATGTCCACGGAGGAGATCCTCACTGTGTCGGTCGTGAACCAGAGTCTGTTCGACACTCAGGGCAGCCCAGGGCTGGAAGACTACTTCAACGATAAGTCGATTAAAGGTGCGTTCTGGACCTGTTTCACTAATAGACTTTTTTTTAGCAATTTCAAATTTATAGGAAAAGTGGAATGAAAATTATTCCCTTCTCCGTTCCCAATTTTCTGTATTTTTAACATCTTACACGTGAACTCTGGGGGCACCCCTGGATTTGCAGACGGAAGAACTGGTTCTGGGGTGTCGGGAAGCCGGGACATGAGGTTTGTCACTTGGCTAACAGGAGACTCACTGTGCGCCTCTTCATACGACGTGGACAGAGGGCTGGGCAGGCAGCCCTGCGTGGGCCGCTGTGTGCCAGCCAGCCACAGGACCACCAGGAAGGGCTGTGCCACGGCTGGCCTCAGACATGAATGTGGGCTTGCATTCCAGTCATATTTCTCTCTCTCTAGGCAGGCCGCCCCTGGTTCGAGTTCAGGTACATTTGTTTTGTTGCGCCCTGTGGAGCTGGCACGTACCAAGGACGTAGCTGGTGATTATTTGGTCGTGTGCTCGAGGGCAGTGAGTGCTTCGCCCTTTAAAACCAGTCACTGGAGGAGGAACAGTTCCCGCTCCTCTTCCCACGGCCCCACTTTGTCGTCCTGGAGGCTCTGTCGGCGGGGGGGGCCCTGGCTGGCTTGCCCGCTCCTCCTGTTGGGACACCGAGGGCTCGCCCCGGCCCCGCAGAGCTGAGCCCACAGAAGGCCGCCTGCCGCCGGCGGGGCCCCAAGCGCCAGTCTGAGTGGCGGCCGCCGTTCCCCCTCCGTGCCGCGGCTGCAGTCCTGTGTGTGCTCACCGCGTTGCACACTGGCCTCTCGGGCTTTAACCCATGCTCTGTCTTCTCAGTCCTCACTGTCACTGGGGGTTTCACAGTGGGGCTGTTGCGTGTTGGTTTTCGTGCACAACAACGCAGTGGTGGGTCCAGGCTGTGCTGTTGCTGTTTCAGCTGTTCACTCCCCATCATGAAGTTCTGAAATGCTCCCTCAGCACTAGCACGAGGGTGAGGTGAGGCTTTGGGCACGAAATTTAGTGGGGCTCCAAAAAATTAATCTAGATAAACAATGTTTTAATGAAATATTTATAAAAGTTAAAATTAAAGCATGATGAACAAAACGTTAACGTTTTAAATATTGACAGGTCGCTATTACTGATTTTTCCTTTTGCATCAGACCTTAACACGACTCAGCAAAGTACTGTTAATACTGTGCTTATCATGGGTTTTTGGGATGTTAATTTTTTAAAATACTGCATTGAAATGTGTACCTGGATCACTGAGTTTTGGGGGAACTGTGCACTGAAGGGCCTGCGGGGCCAGCTCGCTGTCCGGGCCCTGTGAGGCTCTGGGCCCTGTTCCCGTGTCCGAGTAGGTTTCGCCCCCACAGCTGCCCACATGGGAAGCGTCAGATCCGTGGGGACCAGAGGCCTTTTTCTGCCACAATTACTGCTTTCCCAGTCTTGTCGTATTTGGGGTCAGAATTTAGTTCTCGTTCCTGATCCTGTTAGAGGCAAACCTTCCACATGAGGTACTCGGTCTCTGACAACGTATTTGCCACATTGCTGCCACGCATGTTTTGCTCGATATTCTTTCACTTGTGGTTTCGCTAAGTCAGTCAGCTCTTAGGGCTCGGCCACCGCTCCCTTATACCCGCCCCCTGCTGGCTGGGCTTGACCCGGCAAGGCTCTGTGTGTGCTCACCGCCCCCCACCAGGGAGAGGAGGGGCGGGGCAGGGAGGAGAAGGCAGTCAGCTCTTCAGTCTGGGGGGCCCTTGGCCGTGGGAGGCATGCAGACGGGCCCTGCAGGAACGGGGAGAGCACCTTCGGGAGCACCTGTTTGGGAGGAAAAAATAAGTATTTTTTTCTGTGCTCCCAGACAATTTTCTTGTATCAGAAAACTTTCTTTTTCCACCTACTCACTGTATGACTTTTGAAGCCTGTTCTCTAGTAAGCAATAACTAACTGTTTTTGACAACTTGTACATTCACTAAAAACACTTGCAGGCTCCGCATCCCCCTGACCCTGTGGGGTTCTCTCTCACACACAAACACGCTGTCGCGGGCACGGCAGGTTACACTGCCGTGATAAACAGCCCCGAGAGTTCAGTGGCTCCAACCCCGTGGAAGTTTCCATCTTGCACGTGTAAGAGTCCAGGGTGAGCTCTGTCGGACCAGGGGGCTCGTCACTGCCCTGCAGCCGGGGGGGGGGGGACGAGCACAGTGGAAGCCACCCAGCTCCAGAGTGGCTAACGTCCCGTGTCACAGAGCCACACCTGACAGCAGAGAAGCCTGGACGTGTGGCTGAGGCGTGTGCCCACCAAGGGGAAGTGAGGCTTTGGTGGACAGCTCCCTGTCACCGCTGAATGTCTGCTGCCCACTTCTAGAAGGAAATTGTTCATGCAGAATAGACTGCCGCGGGGCTTACCCTGACACAGCAGGTTCATGGCAGGTGGTTTTGCCCCCCCTCATTCTGACAGGCGAGAAGCTGGTGCCCGGGGCCAGAGAGGTGCTGACGGAGATATTTAAGAGCTGTGCCCACTCAGAGCAGATGCTGAGCCTGACGCCAGCAAAGCCCATCAAAGTGTCTGACATCTATCTTAGCAAAGAGCAGATCAACTCCCAGACGCCAGGCAATCTCCTCCACCTCTTCTTCACCAATGTCCGGCCTCCAAAGAAGGTTCTAGAGGACCAGCTCACCCAGGTAGCTGTCCCTCCCTGTTGTCCCTGATCTGAGCCTCAGGCATGTCTCGGGGGGGAGCCTGAGGACCCTGCCCCTCTGGTGCCCCACAGATCCTGAGGAAGTACGGCGTGCCAAAGCCCAAGTTCGACAAGGGCAAGTACAGCAAGGCCGGCAAGGAGCAGCACCCCGTGAAGGTGGTGAGCACGAAGCGGCCCATCACCAAGCCGCCTGCCAAGGAGAAGGCTGTGCTCAACAGCGTCAGGTGAGCGTCTGCGGGGCTCGGAAGGTGGGCCGGGCTGGGGCCGGGGCACGCGGGGGCCACACCCCAGCAGGCTCCCGGGAGGCTGGGCGTCCTGGCTCTTCTGTGCTGCTCGGGTCGGCTGGTAGAGAGCCTTTCATTGCATTCACAAGGGCAGGAACAGCCGGACCCACAGGCTGGATAGCAGGCCAGCCTGCATTGATAAAGCGTCTAAGATGTACAGGCCTGCTCAAAATTCTAACCTCCGTTAGCCACACAAACAATGCGTAGTGATTACAGAAAGACTGTAAAATGAGTACGCGCATAGTGAAAAAGTTGAACTACCCAATGCATAGCAACTACTTTTAACATTCAAGTACATAGCATTGTATTCATGTGTATGTGTCTTCCTTCTTAAACTTTAAAGGGCTAAAATGGTCCGAAGTTCAAGAGTATAAGCAGTGAAAAGCCACTCTTCTCTCTGTCCATCCTCAAGCCCCCAGTCCGCTCCCTGGGATGGCCCCGGTCACTCACACGGCCTTGCAGACTCTGTCACACACCCAGAGCTGGGAGCTGCGCCCGCCGCTGGCTCCTGGCTGCCTGCCTGCCTTTCCTACTCGTCTTGCACTAAAAGAACTTCCTTGTTCCTTTTTTTAATAGCTACACACCAGTCCGTGTGCACATGTGTGCATGTTTTAATAGGGTTTTCTTTAGAGACAGGCTTATGACTCTCAAGTCCTCATAGTTGAAACTCTGATAGCAAAGTGTTACTTAGCAGGAGTCTCGAGGAATTGTTTAAATAACCAGAAAAATAAGGGGTCTTTTCATTAATTACATATAAAGGGTGTGTTTAAATCAGTACTACCTGGTAGAACTGTCTGCGTGGTGGAAATCTGGGCTGTTTCTCAACCTGTGCTATTCGACACAGTAGCCACTGGCCGCCCACGAGCCCCTGAGACGTGGTGAGTGCAGCTAGGGAGCCGAATTTGTCATTTTATTTTAATAATTAAACTCAAGTAGCCACACCTGCCTAGTGGCTGCTTCTCGGACGGCGCGGCTCTGCAGGGACGAGGAGGAATGTTTGGGAAGTGCTTCTTAGGTGCCTCTCACACCGGACAGCATCGTTCGTCTTGACCATTTACGCTCAGTAAACTTTGCTGGGCCCGAACACAGCTGGCCTCGACCCCAGCCCCATCCGATCCCTGGGCAAACTCACGCACGAGTGAGGCTCCCTGCCCCCTCTGTCGGGAGGGGGGAGGGGGGCGGCCGCAGGAGTGCCCAGCCCAGTGCTGTGTCTGCAGCAGGACTGCCCTGAGCGAGAAGAAGCCGACTGTGAAGCCCAAGTCCCCGGAAAAGAGCAAGCCCGACGAGAAGGACCCAGAAAAGTCGCCCACCAAAAAACAAGAAGGTGAGGGAGCCGTGTGGGGCTCACGCCGGCGTGGGGCGGCTGCCGCCCTGGGGACAGGGGTCCGCCTGCGCACCAGCCTCTTTGCTTGTGCCTGACCAGCCCCTGGGGCTTTCGCTGGGCGCCCTTGGGCTTCAGTGTGGGCAGGGGCAGCATTGCTGTAGACACTGGGGCCACAGGCCTGGCCAGTGCTGGTCGCCGCCCCAGGGTGCTGCTTCGATGGTCGTGAACGTACAGAGGTCACAGTGGCCGCCCCAGAAATAGTGTATACCCGAGGCGAAAACCAGATGGTGGTGACTGAAGGCAAAGAGCTGGACGTCTGCCTACGCACTCTCTTCCAGCGGGTTCTTGCCTGGAGCATTAGAACTCCGGTCCCCTAAAGCCCGGGCAGAGTTGGAGAGTGCCACTCTCCTGGTCACAGGACAAGTCGAGAATGTCTCTGAGATTAGACAAAGACAGGGCTGTGGGGAGAGCACGGCACCGCTTGGTGACTAGACAGATGGCGTGAGGCTGCAGCTCAGAGATGCCGACCAGACTGGGCGATGCGGGTGCCTGGGCAGTGGGCGGAGAGGGCCGCTCCCTGACCTGGGGGCGGTGGGAGACGGGGGTCGGGTGGGTTGGGCCCTAAAAGAGAGGAAGCGACTGGAGTGTGTGGCGCGGCCCCACTGTGCGCAGTTCCCACCAAGTCCCTAACACTGTGGACACCTCCGTCAGTCCCCGAGGAGAAGTACCTGACCCTGGAGGGGTTCCACAAGTTCGTGGTGGACCGAGCCAAGCAAGACATCCGGAGCGTCTGGAGGGCGATCCTGTCCTGCGGTTACGACCTACACTTCGAAAGGTGAGAGGCGGCTCCTCGGCCCCTGTGGTGCCTCCTGTGAAAACTGATGGCAACGAGGGGTGCATTGCAAGAAACCCCGTCCTGGGGAGCCGTTCTCGCCGCCCTGTTTGTGATGCCCAGGGGCAGGGCTATCTGACAAAGGGCCTCCGGGAGCTGGACGTGGCCCTGGGGGACTCTGCGGCCTCTGCCCACCTCGCCCTTCTGCCCGCAGGTGCGCCTGCATCGACGTCCGCCACGCGCACAAGGCCTCGCGGAAGTGGACGCTGGAGATGGACGTGGCGCTCGTGCAGTACATCAACCGGCTGTGCCGCCACCTGGCCATCACGCCTGCGCGGCTCCACCCCCACGAGGTGTATCTGGACCCCGCGGACACCACCGACCCCAGAGTGGCCTGTCTCTTGAGTACGTGGCCCTGGGGGGATGCTTTTCTGGGATAGCCCGGGGTGCCGCCTTGTCTGGGCACTCGCCCACCCCCATGGCACCCGGAATGTACACACAGATACCGCACGGAGAAAAGTCCTCCTCCGGGAGCCCGCCCCTGGGCAATGACCCGTCACGACAGGTTGGCAGTTGGCTCCACGTGCACTCAGGCTGCTGCTTCGCCTGAGCCCCCGTGCTCAGCCGCGGGTCCGGAGCCCTTGCTCTCTCCTGGACGCCGTGGGGGGACTGTGGGCAAGGAGTTGTCCCGGCGCCGGCCTCGCGCGGGGGGGAGGAGACAGGTGTGAGGACGGGCAGGTGCAGGGCGGTGTGCCTGGTTCCCAGCTTCCCACTCCAGAGCCGCGTTGCAGGAAGGGCACACAGGGCTGCACACTGTTGTTGCGACTTCCTGTGCCTTGGTAATTATTTCAAAAGTAAAAATTTAAAAATAACATAGTGCACAGTGCCAGCATGGCCCGGAGGTGGGCAGGGGACCTTGGAGTCCTTAAGAGCAGGGCCGCCCGCTGGCCCGCCTGGGCCTCGCCCTTTGTCTCAGGCACCTCGGGAGACAAAATCCACCGCGGACCCTCCTGGGCCCACTGGAGACAGAAACACCCCACTGCTGGCGGTCCTCCCCAGGGGCGGGGACCACCTGAGTCTGCTCACGGAGGGAGAGCCCCCGGCCTGACCGCCCCGTGCCCCACAGACGTGCCCGTGGAGAGCCTGCGCCTGCGCTTCGCCCTGCTGCAGTCCCTGAACACCACGCTGGAGACCTTCTTCCTGCCCCTGGTGGAGCTGCGCCAGACGCCCACGCTCACGCACAGCATCGCGGCCCTGCTGAAGGAGGCCAAAGGTCAGTGCCGACCCAGGCCGTCCCACAGGCAGGGCCAGCCCGCCCGCAGGCCGCTGCCCCTGAGGACACCCCGCACCCGGCCTTACACTCGCCATGCCGGTCTGCCCTGGACTGGCCGGCCCACCCAAGGGCAGCTCCACTGCGCTCTGAAACACGAGTGCGCTCTGAGGGGAGGAGACCTCCCAAACGTGCCTCAGCCTGGTCGGAAAGACACACAGTTAAAGCTCTGGCTTACCCTCTGCCCCCAGGTTGCTGCCTCCCAGAGGGGCCACGAACAGGTGACCGTCAGTCCTTCCAGACGTTTCTGTTCACACACACAGGGACGCGCACACACACACACACACTTTCTTGGACTTTTCATCGGAGTGGGTGTTGCACACTCATCCTGCACTCCGTTTTCTGTTGGACCGCCTGCCTTGGAGACGTGCAGGGGCGCGCACGGGGCCAGCCTGCCTCGCTCCCCGCCGTGCCAGTGCCGCAGTCGGTCGCTGCGTTCTCTCTGTTGGGGGGCATGTGGGTGGTTTTTGTTGTTTGCTCTTTCGGGAGATGCCACGGCCAACCCCCTTGTTCGCTGTGTGTTTGGGTTCGGGTTTCTGCCAGCTGGGGGTGACGGAGTCCAAGAGTCTGTGTGTGGACACTTGGGCAGACCCGAACAGAGCATCCTCCAGAAGTCCCGACCACTGATGCGCCCCCCCACCCCCCGCCCCAGCATGGTGTGCGAGCCCCCACCCAGGGACCTGAGGGGGGCCCAGGGGAGACTGCACAGACACAGTGGGGACAGCATGGCCTCGGCCGGGCCCCGGGGTGACGGGAAAAGAAGGGAAGCGGCCCCACCCCAGCCTCTCTCCCATGTCCCTCCCCCAGGCCTGATCTTCTATGACACGAAGGTGACCGTCATGAACCGGGTGCTGAACGCCACGGTGCAGAGGACCGCCGACCACGCGGCGCCTGAGATCACCCTGGACCCCCTGGAGATTGTGGGAGGTGAGAGCCCCGCTACCCGGGCCAGAGGGGCACGTGGAGGACGCCTCCGGAAGGAGGGCGCGGGCTCCCACGACAGCCCCCCCTCGCCCGGCTGCTCTGTCGTTGTGCCCTCGCGGCCCGTGTGCTCGAGTCCCCGTGGTGGTGGCTGCTGGCTTCGGAGTCCCCCGTGAGCTCTGCACTCCGGGCGGCAGGGGGCAGGGGAGCCTTCCCTTTACGCCTCAGTGGAGACTCCGTCTTGTCCATCTGTCTGGTGGCCACCCCTCACTGCAGGGGCGGAGGCAAACGCAGGCTTCGTTGTGGTTGGCCACAGACCTGCTAAAATCAGGGCGGGGTGGGGGGGCGAGCTCCCCCGGAGACAAGGGCAAGGAGGGCAAGGAGGGGAGGGGCCGACGCCTGGAGAACCCGGAAGGCTCTCCCGTGAGGGCACCCCGCGGCCAAGGCAGGAGAGACCTGAAGACGTGTGCGGAGCAGAGGGCGGGCACGGTGGCCGCACCAGGGACGGGGGAGGTCGGGGGAAAGCAGGGGCCGGGCAGGGCGCTGCCTGTGGGGGAGGACCCGAGCCGGCCCTGGGCGGGCGCGGGCAGCCTTTCTCCGTCCCCGTCTCTCTTTCCAGGGGAGATCAGAGCATCCGAGAACTCCTACTTCTGCCAAGCTGCCCGGCAGCTCGCCTCGGTGCCCTCCTCTCAGCTGTGCGTCAAGCTGGCCAGTGGCGGGGACCCCACCTACGCCTTCAACATCCGCTTCACCGGGGAGGAGGTGCACGGCACCAGTAGGTGGCCGCCCCGGCAGGCCCTCCTCCAGCCCATCCAGGGCGGGGGCTGTGTCGAGTAAAATCCTGAGGCGGTTTTTGCCTAAACTGCCCGCAAGAGTCAGAGCCACCTGCCCCCGGTGCGAACTGTGTCTGCCGTTGGTCTGGGACTTCAGCCCAGTGCCATCCAGGCTTGGGGACCACGCCTGTGGTCGGGGACAGGGTGGGTGCGGGAAGGAGCTTCCGTGCGGACTGGCTCTCCCTGGGGGGCCCCCTGGCTGGGGGATGCTTGGACTAAAAGCTCGTAAGTGTCCCGTGAGAGACCGGCGGCAGGACCCCTTAACGGAAATGGGGCCTCTGTCATTTCACGCCGTCAGGATGAGCGCGAGCAGCTCAGAAAACGTGCTCGCGTGGCCCTCTCTCCCAGTCACTGTGGTCCCCCCAGACACGCAGGAGCTCACCCCCGCTCCGGGTGGGGGAGGAGACCGGTTCTCACCCGGGCGCACTGTAGCAGGTGGGGGGGGGGGGCTGTTGCAGCAGCCCCAGCCCCAGGCCCGCTCTGGCCCTGGGGGCACTGGCCCGGCAGCGGCGTCCCAGCCGGCACTGAGGGGTCCTGAGGAGACACCCCCGGGTTCCCCAAAAGCAGGGCTCCCCGAATGCACCAGGCCCCCCACAACATGCTGCATTCCCCCAAGCGCCAGAACTTGTTCACAGATAGGTAAACTGTGCCACTGGCGAGGTAGCAGCTTCTCCAAGGTCAGGCAGCAGCTACCTGGGGTTCAAACTCAGGTCTGTCCGATTCCAAAGCGCCACCCTTGAACTTGGTGGCTTCAGCTGGCAGGAATCTCCTGCCTCTTCCTGGAAGCTGAGTGAGGGCCAGGCCCTGACATCCGTCCCCAAGCACGCCCTCCACGTGGCCCTGACCAGGCACGCGCAGCTGTCCTCAGAGCCTCCTGGCCTCGGGCGCTGGCCGAGAGTGTGCACACAGGCCGGAGGAGGCCCTGCCCCAGGGGAGCTTGCGAGAGACCCAGAGGCGCCTTTGGAATGGCAGCCGCAGGAAGCTCATAATCGCCCGTCACCCCTGGCGTGGGTCCGTGCGTCCGTCCATGCCCTGTGCGTCCCCTGCACAGACACTGGGCACCTGGGCCTCGGAGGGAGCACCCCTGGGTGAAACAGGGGCCCCGCCCTGGGCACGGGGGACAGACGTGGACCACACAAGCCGGCAACTAGCCTGTGCGGTGGGTGCAGTGACTGTCCCCGTCCGATTGGGTGGCAGAGGCTGGCTCAGGGAATGGAGTGATTCCCTGCCTGGCAAGTGACGCGGCAGGATTTGACCCCGGGTCTCCTGGCCCTCGGCGAGTGTTCCTTCGGCCGCACCGTGGCTGCAGTCAGCTTGGCGGAGGAGCCGATGCCCCGGCGCGGACGCAGCGTGTTGGGCTGGGAGGCTGGCAGGTGGCGGTGCTAACGGGGCTCCCTCTGTCCGCAGGCGGCTCTTTCCGCCACTTCCTGTGGCAGGTGTGTAAGGAGCTGCAGAGCTCCTCGCTGTCCCTGCTCCTGCTGTGCCCCAGCTCGGCCGTCAACAAGAACAAGGTACGGCTCCTGAGCCCTGGGGTCGCTGAGGTCCGGCGCCCCAGCAGTCAGATCCCAAGTGGCAGTGGCTCCCGGGGGGTGTCCCCCTCAGCTCCCCGTCCTTTCGCAAGCCTCCCTGGTCTGGGGGCCAGCACTGGCTGTTCCCTGGCACGCACCAGTGACCTGGCCTGTGTCTCCATGCCCAGGGCAAGTACATCCTGACCCCCAGCCCCATCACCTACGGGGAGGAGCAGCTGCTGCACTTCCTGGGCCAGCTGCTGGGCATCGCGATTCGCGCAGACGTCCCTCTGCCCCTGGACCTGCTGCCCTCCTTCTGGAAGACGCTGGTGGGCGAGCCCCTGGACGCCGACCGGGACCTGCAGGAGGCCGACGTGCTCACCTACAACTACGTCAAGAAGTTCGAGAGTGTGAGTGGAAGCGCATTTATTCGGGGGACAGCAGGGCCTCTGGGACCCTTACTGCCGCCACGGTGGCCCAGGGGACCCGAGCTCCCGGCCGAGGACCAAGGACCGGTAGGGTCTCCCAGAGAGCTTCCTTTGGTGGCGGGGACCAGAGCCTCTGTCTTTCCCCCCTGATGACAGCGGCCGCCTGTGGCGACCCTACCAGCCCCGTGGGGCCTCCAGGGACGCAGAGGCGGGGGCTCCCGGCGCGAGACTGAGCAGAGGCGCTGGGGCTCCGTTTCAGGGCTTCACCCGAGCCCAGGTCAGCTCCCGGGGCCCCCTGAGGCTGGCCAGGGAGACCGGAGGAATGGGGCGCCGTGTCCCTTCCCTTGTGCATTGGGACCCGCAGAGATAGTGAGGCCACGGCCACGTCTGAACGTTTGTCTCCATGCCCAGCCCAGGCCCTGGAGGGGTGTGGCCGGTGCCCGGGCTGCTGCTGGGCCACGGCTGGCCCACTGAAAGCTTTGTAGCACCAGGCACCCATAGGGGTCACCCTCTAGACTGCCCCAGCAGGGGTGACCGTGGCCTCTGAGCTAGCCTCTCCCCTTGGCGGGCCACCTGCCTTCGCTCACAGGGGAGCTGGCCTTGTGCCTGGGCTTGTCTGAGGCTGCTCCGTGGGGGCCTCAGCTGCAGGAGGGTGTCAGCGGGCCCTGCCCCCGCTGGCACAAACCGTGGGGCCCTCTGCGGGGGTTGGCTTGGCCAGGCCCTCTGTAGTCGTCCCCTCAGCTGCCACTTGAGGGCAGACTGCACAAGGGAGCAGGAAAGCTGAGACACTGGATCCCAGCGCCTTGGAGGAGAACCGGGTGAGGCAGAAGTGTGAGAGCAGAGTGCCCTCCAGGCCCCGCTCCCAGACATCCTCCATCCTCCCAGGCTGTGGGCAACGGCCTGGGCCTCGGGCAGGCAGGGGGCGCCTCGGGCAGGCAGGGGACGTGAGAGGTCTCCAGGCAGATAGTCCAGCCAGGGCAGGGCATGGGCAAGGCCCCAGAGGGCGCTGGAACACCAGGGAGCGCAGAGCCGGGGGTGGGGGGGGGGGGGGCTGCCGCGCAGGCACGCACACACTCAGGCGCTGATCCACACCTTCACCCCCCTGGAGCAGCTGCGGGGTCTCCTCCCCTGGGTCGAGTCCCCTCGTCTCAGTAGCCCGGCCTGCACAGCGGCGCCCTGTGGGGCCTAACCGTGGGGCGCCGACGGGTGGAGGAGCCCGTACACCTTCCACTGGGGGAGTACGTCGGGGCTCTCTGCTGGCAAGTGACAGGAAGCCCAGCCCAAACCAGCTTAGAAAAGTATTTTGTGCACGACTTGCTCCTAAAACTGAATGCGCACACCTGGACACGGCTTCGGGCAGGGCTGGCCCCGGGAGCTCGGAGGACAGCATCAGCAGTTGGTCTCCAGAGCGCCCCCTGCAGGGCAAGGCGTGCATGTCACCTCCACGTCCGCTCCAGGGAGAGTGGCAGCTGCCTCCAAACAGCCGTGGGGAGAGCCTTGCACCTGGGGTCTCACGTGCCGCTCCCTAAGCGGGTGGCTGGCTCTGGTGGCCAGGCCCATGCCGTGTGCCCATTCTTTATGGCCAAGGGTAGCCAGCCCCCGCCCACACTGCGCCTGGGGTCCGCCCATCTGGAGGCTGGTCCATCTTCCTGGGGGCCTTGGGAGCGGGCGGGCAGTCAGTCTCTGGCTGCCTCTGCGTTCCAGATCAACGACGAGACCGAGCTGGAGGCCTTGTGCGCCGAGATCGCCTCCCAGCACCTGGCCATGGAGAGCCCTGACAGCCCCAACAAGCCCTGCTGCCGGTTCACCTACCTGACCATGATGGGCGAGGAGGTGGAGCTGTGCAGCCGCGGCCGGCACATCCCTGTGGCGTGAGTGTGTGCGCATGGGCGGGGGACTGGCCGTGCCGGCGGGCACCGGGGGCGAGGTCAGGGGACGGCCGTTTCCTCCAGTGTGGGGGAAGTGAGGGAGAGCGCCGTCCAGCAGCAGGACTTGGACGTTAAGAAAACGTCAGCCCTGGGGTGGGGACACGCGCCGGCAGCCGAGGGTGTCACTGAGCTGCCAGGACAGGCAAATCCGGGTAACTGGGCCCCGAGGAGCAGCCCCGTCCACTGCCTTGGCCTTCTCACTCACCCGTGCCCCCCGGCCCCCCAGGTGGGAGAACAAGGACATCTACGCGGCAGCCATCCGGAGCCTGCGGCTGCGGGAGCTGCAGAATGACGAGTGCGTGACGGCAGTGCGGGCGGGCCTGGGCTCCATCATCCCCCTGCAGCTGCTCACCACGCTCAGCCCGCTGGAGATGGAGCTGCGGACCTGCGGCCTCCCGTACATCAACCTCGAGTTCCTGAAGGTCAGTGGCCTGGGGCCTGGCCAGCAGGCAGTGCCAGCCTATCCTCGGACGTCCTGTGTCCCAGCAGTGTCCTCACGTGTGGGAGGAGCTGGGCTCGCCCCCCTCTCACAGCTCAGTAAACTGAAGCTGAGGGAGAGTCACTTGCCCAGTGTCACACAGCCCGCAGGTGGCAGTCAGACTGCGCACCCGGGTTGCCTGCTTCCAGAGCCCACGCCTCAGCCGCCGTTCGGAGGGGATCCGCCCTCTTGCCCAGACCCCTCCACTCCTCAGCCCGTGCCCACCTCCCTCGGCTGGGCCCTGGCGGCCCTTGCGCAAGTGACTTCCCCTCTAGTGGAACGGTGACAGGACCTGCCCAGTGGGATCTGAGGGGTCAGATGCTTATAAGCCCTGCTGCCAGGTCCAGTGCCCAGGCCACAGGCACCCAAACAAGCGGTGGCACCACCGCCGCTGTGGCCAGTGTCATCGTGGGAACCTCCCCGTGTCCTGCGGCCACCGTTTCCCTGCCGCACCTGTCCCAGGGCTGGGCCTGACGGGAGGGGCCCGGACCCGCTCACACCCGGGGGCCTTTCTTCCCCAGGCCCACACCATGTACCAGGTGGGGCTGATGGAGACGGACCAGCACGTCGAGTTCTTCTGGGGGGCGCTGGAGATGTTCGCCCAGGAGGAGCTGTGCAAGTTCATCAAGTTCGCCTGCAACCAGGAGCGCATCCCGTTCACCTGCCCCTGCAAAGACGGGGGCCCCGACACGGCCCATGTGCCCCCGTACCCCATGAAGATTGCCCCTCCAGATGGCACAGCAGGTACCGCCCTCCCCTGGTCATGCCCCAGGTGGGCACGCACAGGCCCTTCCCGCAGCCTGGAGCTTGGCCCTGCGTGGGGGGGAACAGTGCACCGGGGACCCGGACTCTAAATAAAGCCCAAGTGTGAGCGAGGGAGAGGCAGGTGGGAGTCCCAGGCCTTCCAAACCGGACCGTCCCCGGTGCAACACAGGCTCAATGCTGGTATATCTTCTAATATCTTTAAAGGCTAAAAACCCAGAAATGTTTTCATCTCTTAATTTTTAAATGAAGAACAGTAATGAAAAAATGGAAACAAAACCCTTTGCTGGTCAAACAAACCTGTCCACACCTAGATGCCCTCACAGGTCAGCAATCTGGTGCCTGCGCTGTGCGGCAGTTCTGTGTCTGCCTGTTTTCCAGAACCTTCTGCCCCACCCCAGGGGAGAGGCCAGCCAGGCCTCCCTGGGACCCAAGCCCAGCCGCAGGCCCAGCCCTCCAATGCTGGCCCCGTGTTTTCCCGCAGGCTCCCCAGACTCGCGCTACATCCGTGTGGAGACCTGCATGTTCATGATCAAGCTGCCCCAGTACTCCTCCCTGGAGATCATGCTGGAGAAACTCCGCTGTGCCATCCACTACCGCGAGGACCCCCTGAGTGGCTGAGGGGAGGGAGCGCGGAGCTCGGCTGTCACCCAGGCACCGCCCTGCCGGCTTGGAGAGCCCGCCGCCGCTGGGCACGTCCCTCCAGGCCCTGCGCGAGGAGTTGGCGACATTTTGCTTTTCTGAACTTTTGTCCACATTCCAGGACCTCCTGGAAGACTTAACCCTTTGTATTTGTACGTTTTGTGATGGGTTGGTTCTTTTGCTACCTGTTTATGGTATGTTCGTAGGGTAGTTTAGCTCCCAGACAGTTTGTGACTCAGATCTTCCTGGACACTGTCCCTCCTGGACACTGTCCTTCCTGGGCACTGGATTCTGAAGCCCTCAAGCCCCAGGCGGTTCCACGTCACAGAACCACCCGACGGGAAGCTGGCGGCGAGAAGCCACCGGCCACTCAGTGCCCCGCCCCTTCTGCAGAGCGCGTCCACCAACAAGCCTGTGGCCAGGCCTGTCCCTGCCGCCCGGAGCTGGAGCTCCCCCGGGCGAGGCTCCTGTTGGCCTTCTCCCGTCTTGACGCGGCCAGGCCAGCTGCCCAGATGCGGGAGCCTTCTTCGTTAATCTCCCGGCTTTAGAGCCTCGTTAATGGTCTGGGTTTTTCTGAGGAAAAGCCCACCACGGTCCCCCTATCCCTTCCCACCCAGACGACCCTCTCTGTCCTCCCCTGGGGCCCTGGTCCGAGTTTCCCCGCGTGCTGCTCAGGAGCAGGTGACCGAAGGGTTCGCTCCTGCCATCGGTTCGCAGAGCCAGGCCGGTGCGTCCCAGCCCCAGGAGTCACGGGACACCCGGAGTTGGAGGGACAGGCTGGGTGGGGAAGCGCGTGGTCCCCGCCTACCCGCTCTGTGCGGAGACACGGCCCCTCCTCACGGCAGCAGCGTTTGGAGGCAGGGGCTGAGGAAGGGGCCCCAAGCCCGGCTTAGGAAGCGCTGTCTGAGGTGCTCGGCTCGATCGGGGTCTGCTTCAGTGACGAAGACCTTCGGGTCCAGCTGGAGACACAAGGGGGGTCCTGCTGCTCCCCCAGCTGGGCCCACCCAGCAAACCCCGCGCCGCCCCGCGTGCGCGCCAGGGCCAGGCTGCTGCAGCTCGCCCGCTGCCCCGGTGCACCTGTGCCCCCGTAGGTCTCCGTCCAGTGGTACTCCATGCGAGCAGCATCTGCATCCCGTTGGACTGTCACTTTGGGCCTTGCCGGTTCTCAGAGTCCCGTCACTGTATTTATTGTATAATACTGTGAATACCGGAGGTCCTGAGTGAGTGCTGGCAGGCCGCTTTGGCGCGTGGGTGCTGGTGAGAGGATGCTGCGGCCCTGCCTGCCGGGAGATGTGCGGGCCCGAGCCTTTCGCTCCCATCTCCTCCCCCGTTGCTCTTAGGAACTGCGTTAAGGACCGTTGTAGAAAAGCTCCCCCGACCTAAGGAAACGATAAACCTGGATTAACCGTCGGTGGCATCGCTGGCGTCACTCAGGTGATGCAGGATCAGAGTCTGGAGGTGAGTGCCCACAGTTGCCCTGCTGTGAAGGGGTGTGGTGGGCCACTGCCTCTGGGGCCGCAGCCCCTCCCTGGAGGTCACAGCAGGATGCAGTCCTGACAAGGGTCCTTTTATGTGATTTCTGCATAATGAAAGAGCCTTTGGGTTTATTAGGAGTGGTTCTTCCTCCTGTATTTTTAAATTCTTGGTTCCCTGCAATCCTCCCCGTCCACTGAATGAACTCGGAATCCTGTCAGCTACCTCCCCATGAGGGGTTTGGGAAGCTCTGTTGGCCCAGCACTTGATCAGGTGACAGCCGTGAGTGAGGTGTCTGCTGCTAGCACGGCCGCTTCTCCCAGAGAGCACAGCAAGGTCCGGACAGATCCAAACCTTGGCCCTAAAACACGTGTGCTGTAAAGTTACTTGATGTATATTTATTATAATTATTTATGGTTGCATTTAACAAACTTTCCATTCAATTTGATGCTATTTACACCATTGCTGTGTAAAAGAAGCTCACTACAGGAAAAGTCTCACCAATAAATAATCTTCATCTAATTTTGATTTACCCCAAGAGTTGTGTGATCATCTCCTCTTTAAAATTTTTTACTCTTCAATTACAGTTGACACTCAATATTAGTTTCAGGTGTACAGCGGTAATCAGACATTTATGTAACTTATGGGGTGATTTCCCCCAATGACCTTGGTCCCACCTGATGCCACGGTTGCCGCAGACTAGTCTCTGCTGCGCCTCACGTCCGTGGCTTTGGAACTGGCGATTCGGACGTCCTGACCCCTCCACCTTTTGCACCAACCCTCCCTACTCCCCTGCCATCTGAATGGATGAGTTTCTGTTTCTTCATTAGGTTCATCCGTGTCATCACAAATGTCAACATTTCATTTTCTATGGCTGAGTAGTAGTCCATGTTTATGCATATTTATCCGTTCGTCTGTTGACACTTAGGTTTTTTCCATACCATGGCTATTGTAAGTAATGCTGCAGTGAATATAGGGGTGCATATAGCTTTTCAAACTAGTGTGTTGGATTTCTTCAGATAAATACCCACGTAGGGCTGCAGGATCATTTGGTGGTTACGGTTTTTCGAGGAACCTTTACACTGTTTTCCACGGTGGCCCTAACAATCTGCAATCTGACCAACAGTTCATGAGGATTCCCTCTTCTCCACGTCCTCGCCATTTGCTGATTTGATGGTAGCCCTTCTGACAGATGTGAGATGGTATCTCATTGTTTTAATCTGCATTGCTCTGATGATTAGTGATGTTGAACATCCTTTTGTCTGTTGACCATTTGTATGTCCTCTTACGTATGAATTCCTTACGTACTTTGGATATTACCCCTTATCAGATACAGCATCAGCAAGCTCCCTTCTGCCCCCCAGGAGGTTGTCTTTTGCTCCTGTTGGTTTCCTTCACCGTCAGGGCTTTTAGTTCGATGTAGTCCTATTTCGTTTTTGTTTCCCTTGTCTAAGGAGAAATGTCAAAAAATACCACTAAGAGCAGGGTCAGAGTTTACTGCTTTCATTTTCTTTTAGGAGTTTTATGGTTTGGGGTCTTATATTTAAGTCTTTAATCCATTTTCTGTTGATTCTTGTATAGACAGGGTGGGGCACAAGGTTTACAGTCGTTGAGTGCACAGTTTATTCTTGAATGGAAACTAATACAATTAATAATACAAACTGTAAACCTACTTTGGCCCCACCTGCAGCGAGAAAAGAGGAGTCTGGTCACTTTTTTACACGTATCCCTCCAGTTTCCCAGGGAGCCTGGCCAGGCGTTTGTGTCTGTGGGTCAGGGAGACCTGCTGTGTCACCCAGTCTTGGCAGAGTGCCCTGTGTGGGTTGGGTGTACCCTCCTCTTCAGGTGCTGCTGGCACAGCAGTGATGGGACTGGCCCTCGGGCTGACTGGCTGTGCAGGCTGGCTCTGACCACAGCGGACGAGTTCTCGTACAGGGGCTGATTCCACAGAGCAGTCACAACAGTGCATTGGGGATTTGTAACAAATACATAAATAAATGTGCAACAATAGTGCAGAGGCTGGGAGGAAAGAAAATGCGTGTTGTGATACCAAACATGAAGTCGTATATCACTGGAAGGCAGACTGTGATAAAGGTGTACACTGTAAACCCTAATGCTACTACTTAAATAATAGTTATAACTAATTAAGACAACAAAGGAGATAAAATGGAATCATAGAAGTATTCAGAAGAAGAAACAAAACGGCATGAGACACAGAAAACAAACTTTTAAAGCCACCCATTTACACATTACACATAAATGGTTTGCACACTCAGCTAAGACAGATGTCAGATTGGCCCAGAAAATGAAAACCCAGCTACCTGCAGCCTTCGAGAAACCCACCTGATGTGTTTAGATACAAATAGCATAAAAGTAAAAGGATGGGAAAAGGTACTATGCTAACACTAATCAGAAGAAAGCTGAGGAGTGGAAATTATTATCGCTATGTTTCAGAGCAAATATTACAAATATGGGTCATTTAATAAAGGAGCCAATGAAACAAGAATGTAACTATCATGTTTATGTATCCGAGTTATGAACAGATAATCTTCAGTCATGAGAGACATTTCAAACAGCCTCGCCCACCCGTCATCGGCAGAACACGGGAACAGAGAAGGACACGAAGGCCTGCACAGCACCACCAACCAGTATGACCCACCTGCCGTACGTAACAGTCCGTCCAACCGACAAAGTGGACAAAGCCGCAGCACGTTCTTTTTTTCGGTTCAGGTTTTCTCTCAGGATAATGCAGGCCTGGATTCGAGTCCTGGCTCTGCTACGAGTTAGCCACAGAGCCTCATACGAGCCCCTCCTTCCCACCTAAGCACCAGGTCAATTCTTCTCCCACCCCCACTAGGTTTTAGGAGAAAAACAAATGAGTTCAAAGTAATTTAAAGTGCTAGATGGTTCTGTGCAAACTGCGAGGTGCTGAGGGGTGATGGATAGTTCTGCTAAGGCTCAACTGCTCTCAGGATTGAGGCTTTTGATGAATCTACCCTTCCCCTACTCTGTCGGCGAAAGCCCCACCCGAGATCCTCCGTGGAGCTGCAGCGGCCCATCAGTTTCCTGAGTCCCACGTAAGAAACTACACCTTGACTGCCCGGTGCTCTCTGAGAAGGAGCTCACGCTGGGTCTGCTGGGGTTCCAGGACGCACAGAGAAAGCCTAGTCCTGTTCACCGTCCTCTCCCTCCCTGAGGTCTCCAGAGGACGCTGGAGAAGGAACCACAAGACTCAGCTGAACTCCCAAGTACAAACTTTATTTCTATTACAAGGATGTTAGTAATTACAATAATAAAATAAAAAGAGAGAGATGGGGGCTCTGATACTTGGTTTTCAGAGCAAATCACGGAGGTTACTTAGGCCTTAGTCCCGATCAGGGCAGAGCCCAGCACGGCCCTGGCAGGACAGGGCGTGCCTCTCCTGAGCCACCAGAGGCCCCAGAGACAAAGGAGCCGTGCTCCCCCCAGAAACAGAAGGCAGTGATGCCAAACGCCAAAGCAGGTGAAGTCAAAGCCCCATGCACACTCAGCTCCCGCTCGACTCATCTCCAAAAGCCTGCTCCTACCACACTGCACTACTGGCTGAGCACCCCCAGAGCTCCTCCCCACACGGCAGAGAGGCCCAAATTCCAGAGTGGGGAGGGCAGTGCACAGGGGCCGTTACCCAAAGTTCCCAAATGTAGGCCCCCACAGGGAAGAGAGCCACTTCCCTGGAGGTACCGGGTTCCCAGAATCCTCTCCTCTCCATCAGGACCACAAAGCACCGAGGAGCAGGGGTGACAGTGTGTCAGAAGGAGGAGCCCTGGTGGGCTGAGAGGCCATAACTTGTATTTCTGTGCGGCCAAAAGGCAGCAGCTAAAACTGAAACATTTCTCAACAGCCTCCCTGCTGACCCTCCCTCAACCCCTAAACTCCCACATCACAATCTCAAAAGACACAAAATGGTCATAACCTAGAAAAAGTTAAAATCCGAAAAACCTCCCCTGCCCACAGGGCCCAAGAAGTGTGGCCTGCACTGTGGCGAATGCTGCTGTGCAGAGAAGACGGAACCCCTGTCAGGTTCTCGGCGGATGCCGTTACTCCTCCTCTTCCTCCTCCGCATCCCCAGCTCCCTGTTGCTTAGGGGGTTTTGCCTGTTGAAAATAGAGCGCAAACAAAGGTCACAAGGAGAGAAGACAGTACACCTTTAAGGCCCTGAAAATGTCGACCTCCTCCAGAGAACCCTCCTCCCGAAAGCCGAAAGCGCAATCTTTCGGCCACAGCGGCCTGATGCCCACCTCTGACTTCAAGAACCGCACCAGACCCCCACCCCCGCCCTGCTCCGCAACGAGCATTTCGGGGCTGGATCCCATTTGTTACCTTTGCAGTTCTGCTGCGATAGCTGGCAGCTGCAGGGGAGACTCGGGAGTTCCTGCCACCTTCACTCCTAGCACTGCAAGAGAAGGACGGGGAAGTAGTTCCTGAGCTGCCTCCGAGCACGAGTCAGAAAACTCAGGAGACAAACAGCGGGAACCAGACATAAGCAGCTCTCTGAGCAGACAAATGATCAACTAAAACCCCACAGCTAGCAAAAGAACGTTTTGAAATTAGGCCATAATACACCTGAACGGCTGAAAAGCTCTACTCCCTGGGTACTGCTGCTTACCTTGCTCCGTATCTTCCCGAAGACCCACGGGGGAGAGAGGACACGAGGTTTTCCGGGTAGAGATTTTGAACGGGGTGAATCACTGGAATGTGCCCAGCGGCCATGTCCCCGTTATGGCTGTTTTGATTCCGCCCCCGGATGTCCTGGCTGTCCAAGTTGTTCAGCTTCATTACATGAGGAGGGCTTGGCTGGGAACCAGGCTTGGGGCCTGCCGTGGGCGTGGGCAGTCGGGTACAAGTAGCCATGTTGTTAATGGGTCTGGTGGGGGGAAGAGGGTACGTGGGCACTTGAGCGGCTTCCTGCTTAATGTCATCCATATAACCAGAAGACAGGTCTCCTGCGAAGAGAAAAGCGCACCAGCTTGAAGGAAAAGGTGGCTCTTGCTGTTAGCGCTAGACTCAGGCAGGCACAGAGAGTCTGGTGGAGCACAGCTGCCTCACACCTAAACCCGAGTCTCCAGGACAGGCCCGGGGCCCTTTGTCCTCGCTGTGAGTTACACCCGAGTCCCCAGATACATCCTCCTAACTATTCAACAATGATGCGCAAGCAAACCTGGAACAAGTAATTTCTAACTGGCTTTGTGGTGTCAAAAACGGTTTATTTGTCTAGGCACGAGGCTCTTTGATGATGATGATGATTGATGATGATGATGACTGAGTACCCTAAACAAACTTCAGTTAGAGGTAGGGGTCCAGGGCAGTCACAGTAAGGTCTAAAAAGGAATTATCTCCAAATAATCCACTAAGGAAACTCACAGCTAAATACCACTGACTACTAAGCATGTCTCATGGCTGTCCCCAAAGCCATTACCCTATAAACCTACACTCGAGACGGCTCAGTCTAACGTGGGCCCACAGCTAGCCCGGTGAGGCCCTACAGTGCTTGATAACTTAGGATTCAGGCAGCCCCCTTGTTAGAGCAGCCGATGAGAACAGTGAACAGGCCCGAGTCGGCAGCAGACTTGCGGCTCTGGCCCAACCCTGGCTAATACCCTGGTGTCTGACACGCCTCTTGGGCAGCTCTGCTGAGGTCTCTTGAGGCTGGAAATCCTGTCTAGGAATCCCCTCCGTCACATGGCTGTTTGCTGTGGCAGGGCGTTGGTCACACTGGTCCTAGTAAGAAAAACCAAAATTAGTATCTCTGGACTGAGTCATTTCCAGGAAAATGAACAGTGGGGGGAAAGGAAGGAACAGTGGGTTGGATGAACGCCTTTCTGGGGGGACCCGGACAAGCACTGAGAGGAAGTGCCTGGGACTAAGGAAACGCATCTAGAACGCAGCCATCACCCCATTCGCACCCAGGGCACTGCAGAAGCACTGTGTGACCTGTGCAGGGATCGAGGCAGGGCTGGTCTTGAGAGCCCCAAAAAACATGCCCATACTTTGACCCAAGTATCTGCATGATTGATTGTTTCAGTTTCCCATAGGAGACAACCTGCAGCTACTTATTTACTGTTCGATCCAAAAGCTTCTAGAAGTCTTTATAATACGAATGAAATGTGCGGTGGTCTAGCAACAACCAAATGGCACCAACCACAGAAATGACCCTGAACCCACCTGCAGTGTTAGATCCTCCTAACAAACAAGACTGGGCAGAAAATGTATTCTCCACTAAAAGATTGGAACCCCAGACAGCAAAAGCTGAAAAAGGACTTCAGATTGTATAGTCTAACTGCTTAATTTACAGATATCCCCAGGGAGGGTAGAGCTAGACGCCCAGGCCTCCTGAAATGCAGTCCCAAATGCCTCCAGGACAGAAGAATCCATCAGGTCAAAAGCAGCATGTGTCAGTGACCTCAGGGAAGTCTCATCTGAACCATTCTGGTAAGTCCCCCATGCCTCCTTAAATGGAGTCCTGCTCCTTGGTCCTCAGCGAGTGACATGAGGCTTCAGTTGCCAGAGAACAGAGAAAGTCAGACAGCCGCAAAACAGGGCGTGTCCAGGAGCCAAGTCGGTGCTGCATGCAGCCTAAAGGCTAAAGCGGCATTCCCTCCTCTGAAAGCCCCAGGCCCACTCACAGGATCAGTGCGGAGTGAAGTGGACGGGTCCTGCAGGGACTCTTACCTGGTGATGAAACAGCACCTCCTCTTCCAGCTGCACCCCACAGAATTCACAAGGGATGATGATGCTGTCCTCCATAGAGGGTAGATTGGCCAGGCCCATCAAAGTGTCTAACTGGTTATTGGTAGCCTGCCGCACAAACTTCTGGAAGATGACGTCATGGTCCTCCTCCACCCCTCTGGAGGAAGCGCTACCCATATTATACGGAGGTAAGGCACAGGAAGGGTTACAGCTTGTCTGTCTCAAAAAAAAAAAAAAAATAGGTTAAAGAAAAAATATATCCCTAAAACATTTTCTACAAGTCACAAAATCTTAGTATATGTAATACTGGAGAGAGGAACTAGAAGGGGTTAGGGGAATGCAGATGGAATACAATACTCACTTCTAAACGTGCCTGTGCTTTTTTTTTAAACTGTGTTCATGTGGTTATTCTTTTTAAATTAATTTGAAAAGATTCAAGCTTCTTCCCACAGCAATATAGTAACACAGGCCCAAATACTTGTTATCCTGTTGATGGATTTTCTTATGCTGCTCCCAAATGAAAAACTGCATGTACTCACTCAAATACTGTATTATTCCAATTATGAGGGGAAATATATGCTCCACCAAGAGCAAAGGGATGCTAATAGTTTTGGAAATGCTAGACTAGACCAAACCAAATCAGAGAGAGCAAGAGTGTTGAGGGGGAAAGTAGTTCTCTCCAATATGCAACCCTCAAAGGCTATTTTCTAATCATTCCTAAATGGCTAAGAACTTCCAATCATTAAAAAAAATATGACACCTCTCATATACCAGATATTAAGATTCAGAACCTAGGAAGCCCAGAACCTGTCCTCGCAAGTGGCAGGGCATCAGGAGACCACACCCCAGGGGACAGACTGAGAGAGAAGTGGGCACGGAATGTCTGGGGGGCACACAGGCGGGACCTCTGACGTAGCCTTTGGAGCTCGCTCAGGACGGTTTCTGGGAAGTCGCGTCGGAACCAAGTCTACACGTAAGGGGTCTGCGTTGTTGGGTGTGTTGGGGAAGGCCGTCCAGCTTCCAGGCAGAAAAAGTAAAGCATGAGAAGGACCCCCGAGCCTTCCAGGGAACCGTGAGAATCTGAGTACAGCTCCAGTAAACAGAACATGGCATGAGATGAGACGGGAGTCCAAGGTCGCCGGCAGAGAGGCACAGTACTCACCACGGTATGGAGGGCGCGAACAGGCCTACTGGAGTGAGCAGTGCTCTATCCGACACTGAGTCCTCAGACCCCTGTGTCAGTCACACCACGGTAAAAAAGACAACAAAAAAACAAACACCCAGCTGCTACTCCTACAACAGGTGTGTTTAAATAGTTTGCCAGGACCCACGCGGCCTGCAGCACCAGGCGCGCTCACGCCCTGACTCAGTGGCCACCCACCTGGTGGTCGATCAGCAGCTGCTCCGGGTAGAGCTCCTCACAAAACTCGCACGGCAGCATGGTCTCGTCGGCTGCACCTGGCGGCAGAGGCCACAATGTCACACCCGAATGAGCAAAAACACCTTGATTCCACCTCTGACGCCCCCCCGGTGGAGGTTTATATAAAATTGTGACTCCCTGTGATATTTCAGAGATGGAGCAATTGGTGGCACTGTAAATCCTCCAAGGAAAACTAAGAGACAAGCCCCAGGCGAAAACTGCCATTATGGAAAAAGACGTACTGATTGCCATTCCCTGAGCGGCGTGAAAGTAACTTACCCACTACTCTCACGAACATTTAAACGTGCGACAGCCCGTGGGCACCATCCAGTGCGTTGTTTCAATCCTCAGCAAAGACTTACGAGGTAGGTTCTCCATCAGCCTCATTTTACACATGGAGAAACTAAAGCTCATATATCACTGGCAGAAGATATCCTCGAAAAACCCTCCCAGTACAAAATGTCAAAGATGCCGAGTAAAAGCAACTTGCAGTAAATCGAATTTGTAAGAACAGTTTTAAACCCGGGCCTGCCAGAACAAAACGGCCTCGGGAAGGCTGCCGGACAAACGGAGGGCGGACTGCGCGGGCGGTGAGGAAACTCGCCGGCTAGGTTTGGGCTCTGGGCAGAAGACAGAAAAGGCTACGAAAGCAAAGTGACTAGAGTTTGGCCTTTACATGAGTTTGAATCCAAAATCCACATTTATGATTTTTAAAAACCCAAACCGAAAATCCAGGTTGAAACTCTGTCAGTAGCACCCCTAAGTGCCCTCAGGGGAACACGTCAGAACACACACACGAGCACGCACAGGGAGGGAGACAGCAAACTGCTGTGACTGAGTCGGCAGAAGCAATAAATAGCAAAAAAAAAAAAAATTAGATATATTTTCAGACAATAGAAAAGTAAGTATATTTAACAAGTTTAAAGACGGGTTAAAGAAACTGCAATATAAGTTAGGTATAAAAGATCATTTTGAAAATGATGAGACACGTTGAAGAAAAAAGAAACAGACCCCAAATAGAACAAATGAAAAACGTATAATTACTCAAGTAAAACCTCAATGGACATACTAAACAACACACTAGAAAGAAGAGAGGTAAGAGAATGCCCAGGACGCACACCAGTGAATGCATACATAACTGGAACAAATCAATGTTTCTCTTCCCCCCACCAAATCTATTTAAAAAAAGATAAAAATAGCAAAAATGGTGAATATAGATGAGTGGGATATAGACATCTGCTATACTATTCTGATAGTTTTCAAAAATAAAAAGCTGGAAAAAGAAACAAACGAAGGGAAATTTTATCTCATGAAAAACTTTCAATTGTATGAATTGTATAGTGTAAGACTTTTTAAACTGGAGATAGGCTAGTGACCAAACCCACCTACCCTTCATGTCGTCCAGATCAATGGGACCCTCCTGGGACTGGTCTGCCCCACACATGGCTGTCCAGAAGTCCTGTTCTACCAGTCTGGGGGTCCGGCCTTCGTTTTGCAGACTGAGGGCCAACATGAAGTCCAAGTTCGCACTGTCTTCACCACCCTCTTTGGGGGACTGTCGTCTTCTATTTCTTTCCTGTCTTTCTTGTTCTTCCACTGGGGAAAAAAAGAAAACCAGTTCTTAAGACACGTTAGAAATGTTGCCATGCTGTAGTTTAAGTCCATGCCTACAAAATGTTCAAGGTTCACAGGCATCTGTGCAGGAACAAAAGAGGCCCCGCCCCCCAGTGCTCACAGGGCTCCAAGTATTAAGTCTGCCGTGATGGAAGGCTCCACTACTATTCTGACTGTCCCATTAATAAGCAATATTATTGGGCTAACTACACGACAGGCACTGTACTAAACATTTTAGGTATATTTTCTCCATTGCAGTAGAAAGACAGAAAGCATGGGGTCAGGTTGCCACTGAATTCAAACCCCTGCTTTATCACTGACCCACCCTCACAAGACTGCCGGGAGAATTAAATGAGTTAATACATGTAGAGCACACTGCAAATGCCTGCGGAACACGGGGCATACTCAGTAAATAGGAGCTGTTTAATAGCACTGTAATCATCATCATCGTCATCATCATCATGAATCCTAACTATAGACAATAGTAATCCAATAGCAAAAAGATTCTGTTACTGACAACTACAAGAAAAATTAGGTGTTCTTCCTAGTGCTACCTAGCTACAATCAGACTTCTACAACTAACATCTCTCCGGCCCCAACGCCCCGTTCCCATTTCCCCCGATGGTGAGACCCTTCCAATCCCAAACACGACTCACCCAGATTATTCTGAACTGGAAAGTGGGTCGTCATGTTCCTTTGGGCGGCAGTCCTGCTATGGAAAAGGTCTGATTCCAAGGCTCGCAGGGGACTTCGGGGCAGCCTCACGGGTGGATCCAGAGACTGAATCTGTCTGAGGAGTTGGGACGCGATCCAGATTCCATCTTGACCCCAAGGCTCGTCGTAGGCAGTAGGAGGCAGGACAACCTCATCTCTCTTCTCCACCGCATCTCTCCCACAAACTTCAGGGTGAGTCTTCAGATCCTTCACGAGGACATTACGCCCACAACTGCCACATAACTCTGTCCGGGCGCCACAGTAATCTTCATGGTCCTTCAGTTTGAGAACAGAAAGTTCCAAATCGCAGTGCTGGCAAAGGGCAAGCCGTAGAGGACACTCAGTCTCCTGCAACACAGAGTAATGAGGCAGTTAACATGCAAATATCGGAGAGGCCATGTTTCAGTACAGCACAAGGAGGGCAAAAGTGTTCACTTCAATATTCTCTTCCAACCCTAGCTTCCCCTGCCCGCCGTGTCTCCCTATGCATTTAAGAGTCAAGGCTTCTCCCTCTGTCCCTGCTATCAGGTTCTACAAAGGGAAGAAAACTCTTAGAAGGAACCTGCTCACCCAGCCACCCTGACTTCTGGTCATTGGGGCACACATTACAGTAACCCCCAGTCAGCCTGATGACCCCCAGGCATCAAATAGCAAAAGCACAGCAATTCAGATAGGCTGGTCAGAACCCCACCAGCCTTAATTCCCACTACTATTCCAATCTGTCTTTTTAAAAAACTTTATTAGAAAAATGTCACTGATTTAAGTTACTGAACAGCAAATAAAGCAGCAAATAATTGGCACTTACTAGATAATATAGTAGGTACTTTAACAACCCTAAAAAGTGCTACTAACTCACCACACAGCAAATAAAATAAAAACATTTTTTAAAGGAGAATTTTTAAAAACTCCTTAATCTCTGCCTACATAGCCAAAGTTGGGGTGTTAAAAAATACTTTGTACTTGACTCTTTAGGATGACTGGTATATCACCATGCGAAGCCAGGAAACAGTTGGGAGAGAAGCCAGAAGAGCAGGCAGTTGATCGGAGGGTGTTTATGCAGCAGGTAGATGTTAGACCCAGAGAAACACTCATTATTATTGTTGATGTGGCCTCGCTCACAACCCCCTTGCTGGTGAGACCTCGTAAAGCATAGGTCACGTCCTTAGAAAAAATAATGAAGGCAGAGGTGCCAAAGTATTTATGAGACATTTATCCCTGAGCTGTGGGGTTATAAGTGATTCTTATTTTGTATTTTTCCTAAAATTTTCCATTGAATATCAATTACCTTTTAAAATTGTAAGTTAATAAGTCATTAGTACTTTCAGGGACATAGAATGAAAAGCACAAACCTTAAGTTGCATTCCTTGATAAATTTTTACATATGTAGACACATTCCTGTGTGTCCACCAATTAAGTAGTTGTTGGTGGGATTTTTTTAAGCTAGTAAATTCATATGCTCATTCAAAATATATGTGTGTGTGTATCCTCATTCCATAATGGAAAGTTTTATCTTAGAGACTAAATGATACTATGTTCTCTCTCACCAAAAGCTGAGGAATTTCTTTGGGTGTAAACAGCATGCTGGCCAAGTGACCAAGAAGTCAAAATGAAATCACAAGACGTAAGGCAGGCTGGGTGGCAAGGTCGTATCACACTGGCAACCCCAAGAGTGGCTTAGCACGCAGTGAGGCTGCTAACAGCCAAACCCCAGCACGAGAATGACAGACTCAGTCCCCAAGGGAAAGGCTCTGTGGCCTGAGCATGGGGCACGACAACCACCAGCCCAGTCTGGCAGCAAACAGTCAAAGCCTCCAACAGGCTTTGTGAGGCGATGAGCATGGAGCTGGTAGAGAACGGGGCAAGCGCACCGGCTTTCCGGTCTGCACGCGGCTCTGCACTCTCACTGCTGGCCCCGGGGTAACTCGCTCCCTTTATCGTGCAGGGGCACTAACCTCATGATTCTTTAGATGCCTCTTCTCCAACTTCTTGTTACATTTGCAGGTTACCTAGGATAAGCAGTGAGAAACAATACATTGGCTTTGTGACAACTTGCACAGTAGCAAGCATAACACGTTAATGAACATCTGCGACCTTGGTGGCTCACCTGACAGTGCTCTGTCGCCATGTGAGTCTGCATGTCCGATTTGGGGAATGGTTCCTTGCAGACAGGGCACATCCCAATGTTCCTGTGGCAGTGGATCTCATGGATGGTAAAGTTACACACAGGAATGTCTTTTTTGCTATAGAAATAGATCAAAGAAAAAGGCGACATTACTGACTGATCTGTTTGGTTGTGTCATGTGGAAACCTGTCCTGTTCAATCTTCATTCCCCATTATTTCCCTTCAGTGAATGTCTAGTCTGTTAGCTCTTATGATTGTTACTACCCCTGCTTTTCAAGAATTAACATCTGAAGGTTTGGAGTCTTCTGTGCAACACTCTTTGAATTATCAGTATTATATACCAACTCTAAAAGCTCAGCCTCACTTTCTAGGTGTCAGAGCTGATCACAACCAACAATATGAAGTCAGATGCCAAAAAGAGCTGAGCTGGGCTTTTCCGAAACCATCCATGCTCCAAAGCACAATGGTACACTCCAGGATTGTTAAAAAAAAGAAAAAAAAAAAAGCCTACCATTTATTCTCACTCTCAGTCTGAGGTTGGTTTAATATCATTTCAATTTTATTCCACCAAAAATGAAACCAGGCTGTTGGAGCTACTGCCTCACCCTCTGTGTTTGATCATTTGCAAAGTCAGGCTTTGATAACCACACTTCTATCAGAGAGGTCACAGCACCAGAGACCAATAACAGCAGCCTGTGCCGGTGGAGGCCCCACAGCATGCTGGCTATTACTACTCGCAACAAGAGCCACTTGTCCCTCCAGACATAATGCAGCTACAAAAGCCATACACGGGCAGACCTTCCAGCCAGCTAGGGCATATATGCCTATAGTCCAGCTACACCCCACCGTTCTAGGAAACCACTCTGAGGATGAGCTACCTTTATTAGAAAAATTAGGTATTAATTTTGACTACATCGGGCAAAAAACACCAACAGTGTTACAATCCACTGGAAGTAGCAGAAGGTAGCACCATGAATGAGACTGAGCTGGCAGGACCAGTGCCCTGCTGCCCTGCTTTGGAGCCACAGAGTTACTGCCTGGCAAACCCAGTAGGCTATGCCTATGCAGGGGGTCAGTGCATGGGGTGTCTAGGAATGTTTTATTAAACGTAATGAGCATGATAGGTGTTCCATTTGTGCAGCGTCTTGGGATACTGTCTTCCCACAACCCTACTATGTGGCTTTACAGTGATATTTTCTTGACAGAATGGCATATAAATCACATTCACTGCTGGAATTATTTAATGGTGTAGTTTTCCTGCTTCCAAAATTTTTATTTCTGTATTAGCCATGGAAGAAAAGCAACTTCTAGTAGCATATCCTTGTGCTTTGATATAAGGATCTTTGCCCAAATTTCCATTTTCTGAACTGAATTTATCTGGGATGAGGACATTATTGGGCCAAATACACAAAAAAGACTTGGAACTCTTCAATCGAGCCAGCAAACTGCTATAGTGCAACTCTTGTGCAGATCTAGCATTTCACAACTGGAGCGATGGAAATGAATATGTATCTTTTGTTTGTTTTTTAGAACTTTTGAACACTATATTGGATCTACCTCCAGTATGACTAGTTTTAAGTGTTTGTGCTTATACAAATAAGAAGTGCTATTTTTTTCCTGTCCCTGCAGCCTTTGAAAACAACTTTTTTCCTTTGCAAATTGTATCATGTTTTTGGTAGATTTTTATCAACTGTGGGAAACTAACCAGAGAACTGATGATCTTCCTTAGAAACAGCCCAGTCATAGGAAAGTCACAACACAAAACTTGCAGAAACATTTTCTCAAGGACTCAGGAGAGAAAAGTTGCCTGTATTCTCAAGTCAGATGCACTTAAAACAAAAAAGTCATCCCAGTGTAGGGTTTTACGAGTTTGTACTTCAGAAACTTGGCATTCCTTTAAATTATCTCATGAAATTTTTGCTAAAATTCAGTAATACAAGTTCACGACCCAGCATTTGTAGATATGGCATGTGAACACCTGGTCAGATATTAGCATTAATTAAACCATAGTGTTCTAAACTGGCCATATTAACACTCATAGTTGGATCTCCATGTTTCCCAGGAAAAAGAAAATCACTAAACTTCTTTGAGAAAAATAGTTAGAATGTCACAGTTCCACCCTGGCAGTTATGGCTTGGTGGATCGAGCGCTGGCCTGAAAATTGAAAGGTCACTGGTTCCCAACCAGGGCACATGCCTGGGTTGCTGGCCATGTCCCCAGTCAGGGGAGTGCAAGAAAGAGGTAACCGATAGATGATTCTCTCCCACTCTTTCTTTCTCCCTCCCTTCCCCTCTCTCTAAAAATAAGCAAAAAAAATAAAACGTCAGTTTCAGTACTGCAGTCATCAATGTAAAGTGCATTCGATGGTTTCTAATTAAAATTTTTCCAATTAATTTTTTTAAAGAATGTATTTATTTATTTTTAGAGAGAGGGGAAGAGAGGGAGAAAGAGGGAGAGAAACATTGATCGTTGGGGACTTGGCCCACAATCCAGGCATGTGCCCTGACTGGGAATTAAACCTGCGACCTTTGAGTTTGCAGGCTGGTGCTCAATCCACTGAGCCACGCCAGCCAGGGCAATTTTAATTTTTAAGCCAAACTGGAAAGAGTAGATGCTAGCTTTGGGATAGTCATTGGGAATGGGGAAATTGCCTCCCTTATGACCCACATGCTTTTCAAAGCAGGCTGGATGCCAGGCAGGATCACGCCCCCGGGCCAGGCTGGTATAAACGCCACTGCAGGACTGGACAAAAACAAAGGCCTGCACCCTTCCCCCAGTCACGTCCTCACTCACTTTTTGCCATTCTTTTTTAGTGTATGGAAGTGATTCCATCTCATGGCACACATAAAACTACTACAATTCTACAGCACACCAAAACATATATAATATTCTTTGCCAAGCTGACAAAAAAAGTAGGTATAATTTTGATTCATTCACACTGGATCGCTATTGTTGTATTGGCTGCTGCCATTTTTTATCTGACAAGGTAAGAAAAAAGGGGTCAGTGCCCCGACCCCTAAATAGGCAGGTGTAGCATCTTTTAAAAATTCTTGTGCCATACCATTTGAAAATTGCTGGTTAAAAAGATCTAATTGGAGATTATATCTAGGGGGAAAAAAGGGAGGAAAATGATCTTCTTAAGTGAGAAAGTAAGACCATTTTAACTTAAGAATGGAATATAGTCATTAATATAATAACTATATATGGGGATAGATGATTATTAGACTTATTGTGGTGATTTCTTCGTAAGGTATAAAAATGTTGAATCATTTATGTTGTATACATGAAACTAATATATTTTATTAACTACAATTTAAATATAAAATTGAATAAAAGTAAATTTAACAAGACTATACATACATTCAAACTAGAGGCACACAGTGTCAAAGGCCTAACTTTTTACTAAAGTGGATCTGACCACTGGAAAACTCCAATTTCGCAGTGTCACAAAGCCTGCATTTAAACAATGTGCCTATCTGAATGTCACCTATAATAAAATTTCAGGAAAAAAAATACTGCACGGCCCAAAGATACTCACAACAAACCGTTCACACCCTAGCCCGTCTCTGAAGCGGGATGCGCTCCGTCGCGCACCGCAAGCAGGGTCTCCTTCCCGGCGCTCCCCTTCGTGTCCGGCCCAACCAACCAGCGTTTCAGAGCAGGATGGCTCCCGTGCCTCCCGCTCCGGTCAGACTCCCAATGTGAAAGACCAGGACACGAACAAATCCATTTTCACCCAGCGACAGAACTGTCAAGGAAGCTCTCACGTCAGAGCTCAAAAGTGGCACCGAAAAAAAATCAACAGCGAGAGTGGGAAGAAAACTCAAATGGATTGAGGAAAACCATGTCTTCTTAACAGATTTAACTTCTGCTATTTCTCCAAAATTCCTAGCTTTCTAAGGAACCATTACTTTTCTATTAATTCAGTTTTTTTAACTGTAGGATATTTATATAGTGGAAGGCGCTATACATCAGTTATCATGGGAACCCATCACTTCAACGAAATGAGAGTGAGTAAATCCCACGACAGGCACACCTCACTTCCCTGCACTTCGCAGATGCTGCCTTGTTTACAGGCCAGAGGCGAGACGCTCCGCCGGCACCGAGACCACGCCGTGTCACTGCAGCGTCTAGCGCCAAACCCGCAGCCCCTGTGACGTACGCCTTTAGTAAAGACATCCTAAAGATGTGAAACGCATTGCTAGTGGTCATGTAAACTGCTTAAAAATAGTCTAGAAATGCATTTCTAGGACTGTAAAATTACATGCTCTTTCACTCAGTAATTGCACTCTTGGGATTATGAAGATTTTCATTAGAGTCATAAAATGGTACAAAAATGAAAACCATTAAAGATGTTTAAACAGTACAGTACAGCGAGGTGAAACACGGTACACCAGCAAAGTAAAGCAGCAGAGCTGTGTCATGACTGCGAGTTGCCTGTGCACAAAGGCCATGAAAAATTGGCAGCCGTAATCACTACGTAGGGTGACAACATCCTGGGCTCTTTTTCATAGTCTGGACAAAAATGTTCTTTTAACAGAAAGAAAAAAGTCTAGTTTTTATTTTACAGGGATACTCAGGATAACATATTGAAAAAGATCATTCCCTATATACAGGCCACCAAAATTTCAGAATTAAAACAAATTAAGGACCACACAATCATAACAAGGAAGAATCAAAAGCAGCTATCAGGTATGACTACAGAACATTTACTATTACACATTTTTACCTCTTGGGAAACCTTGAAAGATGAAAGAAAAGGATGAAAGGTATTTGCAACAATGACATGAAACACCTGCCTGCTGGTTTTGTTTTCTTTTTAAATTGAACTGCCAAAGTCATTCCACCAAACATTCCAACCAGACAAAATACTAATACACCGGCTTCCGACCTACAGATAATATCAAAATGTTTTAAGTGAGATAAATGAGAACACAATTTCATACATATATACATAAAACCTGCTAAAAGCCCCAAGGAAGAACTAGCAAGGTAAAAATAAAATTTCATTTTAGATAAAAATGAATGAAAGGCGCATCAAGAGTTCCAGAAAAATTCCCAGCGGCCTACCAAACAGTAAACACGACCAGCTAGAAATCAGTCCTTCAATATACACAACACTAAAAAGCTAAGTGAGACTTCTGTTCCCTAGAGCCACACTCTCCTCCCAATCAGAGGGCACTGCGAGAAATCACGTGCAAAAACCATCCTCAGTCACAACCAACTATTCCTCTGACTGGACCAATGAGTCTAACTGCAGCTCATATTTGGATGAGTACCTTAACTTTTCTTAGTGAACCATAGGAATATGTCTCTATAGCCTACATTTTAAAACCTGGAATTTAAACAGGGTCACTTAGATGGGAGGTCTGTGCTGGCTTAGTCAGCCTGCTATGCTAATCTGCTTTTTTCTTTAAATAAATTGCTTTCACTTTGAATAACCTTGTTTTCATTAGCTTTCCATTAACTTACCCTTTTTTAAAAAAACTCCCTTGGCATAGTTATTTATATAGTGTTCTAGGCTTGAGATCCTTGGGCTGATAAAAATAAGAGTGTCTTCACTGATACTAAAGCTATATGGCTGTTTTCTTATAAAATCACAGTGATGCTTGTGATTATTTGTACTACTGATTACTCTATCAGTAACAGTATAAGTAAAACCCAAATAAAGCTAAAATAGTGTTTTCAATGGCACAATATGATAGAGGCACAGTAGAAAAATAGAAAAAAAAAATACCCTATAAGGCAAGACACCCTCACAGTAATAAAATCTTTTTTTAAAGAAATAAAATCTTAATTCCATGCAGGGAAAAAATATTATGACCAGCAATTGCTCTGATTATATCCTACTTCTGCCAAAAGGCTGAGCAGAAAGAAATAGGAAATTTAAAAAAAGTAATTTGGCTCAAACCTTTCATCAATCTGCATCAAACTATTTCCTTTACTCAACATCTCTTTCCTTCTACCACAATTTGGTAAGTTAAACACAACACAAAGTTTTACTTCCTTTAGCTTTAAGTATGTGAATCACTAAAATAACAAGTTCTTGAGAAATCACAACCAGCAATCAGATTAGCTGCACTCCAAGTTTCATTTCAGCCAGGAAGAGCTGCTCTTTCTTGTCACTCACGTGAGTTAAAAACATCAAAATATACAGCTTAACATTCAAGACCATGCCCAGTCTTCACTGGCAGTCTGGAACCATGAAATGATAATGACCAATCTGTGCTGCTGGAAGACTTCTCTCTCCCTCTCCTTCTCCCCTCCCCCTCTCTAAAAACAAATAAATCTTTAAATAATAATAATAATAATAATAATGAAAACAGTTCAGCTGCTCTGGCTGAACTGCTCTCTCACTACGAGATGTAGAGCCAAGCTCACTAAACCTTGCTCCTAATCAACCCCAAGACCACCAGCCACCACAGTCACTCGGGGAAATCCTTGCAACATACTTTGAAAACATTAGTCCAGTCCAAGTATCGTATTACATTTTTAGTATCTTTTAAAAAAATGTATGATGATATTTTTCAGGAAGACAAAAAATAAATCCCCTCATTTACAGACGAGAAAACTGGGGCCCAAAGCAGTCAGTGACTTGCCAAAGGTCACTAACTAACTAAAGGCAGGAGCCAGAGCCCGGACTGCCAGCTTCCTCCTGTCACTGGTCAGCACACCGTGATACCCAAACTCACCGTCTTGTCAAATTACCAAAACAGACAATTTTATCCAAAATTGTTACAAAGGTTTGAGTCCCATATAGTTGCAGGACATATTACATGGCTCCCATTTTAACCTGCCAATAAATAAACCGACTCTTTACCGAAGCTAGTTTGTCCTCATTCCAGTAACATTCCTTGGATTTAATTTCTTACCAGTTGTCACACAGTCGGGTGTCCTGGTCATCTAGAAATTCAGCCATCTTAAGCTCTTCCTGAAAACTACAAAGTTAGAAGAGAGAACTTTCAATTTCATTTCTGCTTTAAGGATTACAAGCAAAACACAAAGGTAAAAAAAACTAGTGCACAGTATATATCACCAAAACTAGTGTATTTAAAGCATTTTATTTAATACCAAACACATGGGTTTTACACCTTCCTTTTATTTTTTAATTTTCACTTGAAAATAATCTGACTTGCAGAAAACAGCACAAAGAACTCCTATATACAACTCACCCAAAACATCATAAATAACGATAGGAAAATTATCAAATGTAGGAAACTAACACTAATACAATACTGGTGGTTAACCGACAGATGTTCAAATTTCACAAATCCTGTCACTAAAAACCCTTTTCTGGTTCAGGAACAAATCCAGGCTCGCATACTGCATTTAGTTATTTCTCCTTAATCTCCTTTGAGCCTGGGATATTTCTTCAGTCTTTCTCCATCTTTCCTAACCTCGTTAAGTGTATTGGCTAGTCATTTTGTAGAATGTCCTTCAGTCTGGGTTTGTTTGATGTTTTCTCATGATTAATGTGTAACTGGCAAGAACACCAGCAAAGTGATGTTTCCGTCTTGGTGCGTTGTATCAGAAAGCATATAATGTCACAGGCTTATTATCACAGATGACGCTAACCCTGATCACTTAGTTAAGATGGTATCTGCCAGGTCTCTCCACTGTACAGTTTTCCTGTATTTTTTAAACCAGGTATGAATGCAGAAGGCAAGGTGTGGCAATTTTATTACCAATATTTACTTTAGATTATTCCTTTCCATGATGCAAAAATGGCCTTATAAACTGTCCCCCTTTTGGGTACTGACGTTTCCAAACTAACTCACTTTTGCAAAACTCGTATTTATCCATTCAACATGTGAATTAAGATGCTGTGTGCTAGACAGTGTGCCCTGAAGTCACAAATACAAGTTAAAGAAATACAGTGTCTAGCCCAACAGATCAACTTGGTAAAAGAGAAAAAAAATTCGCAAAGAAACATATATACCTGAAGGTGAGTATTTTGATGGAATAGCACACAGACAAAGGGAGACGGGAGTGGAGGGAATCTAGTTTAGATTAAAGGGTGGTGAGGAACTTTCTGATAATGAAATTTAAACTTGAGACCTGAAGTTGGAAGAGCCACCCTGCAAAGAGGAAGTTAAGAAAGATAGCAGATGGGAGTGGGGGGGAATCCATTAATTAAGGCAACGGGCTTAAAAGGAAATGAAAGAGCAAGTAAACAGAGGTCTGAAGGAGCACAGTGAAAAAAGGCGTAAGACCTACCCAGCAGGGCAGCAAGAACACTGGCTACCCCAAACTCCACGGTATTTAAACTCGGAAGCCACGTGACTCAAGATTCCCACTCCGATAAGAAATGTAAGCTAGGGATAGGAAGCGCCTATCCGGGAAAACCAATCACGCTCCCAAAAGGGGGAAGCCCGCGTACTTTCCTGGGATCACTGGCTCCAGGTGCTCCGTTCCGTATTCCAGCGGCTACACCCAGGGCAGGACCCGGTTTTCTAGCTGCCGGAGGGGACTGGGGTCGCCGTGCAGGGTCCGGGACCCCCGTGAGGGTCCAACTCCGGCTCCGCCCCTCTGCGGCTGGCTGATCCCACCTCTCTGGGCCCCCAACTCCTCCCGCAGAAAACTGACAATATTCCCAACGGTCGCCAAGAGGAGTGAGCGAGCGAACGCCGGAGGGGCTGCCCCGCAGCAAGTCCACGACGTTGGGCGCCCTAGGGGGCGGAGCTACCACCGCGGGGTCGGGACCCCGGCATCACGGATTTCCTCCTGCCCCCTCCCCACAGCGCGTCGGCGCGTTCGGGATCCCGAGGGGAGAGGGCACCGGCTTCGCCAACAGCAGTAGTTAACACTCAGTGTGCGTTTATCGCAAACACTTTCCACGGGCAATCTTTATAATCCGGACCACGACCCTCCCAGGCGGAAGTCCTTGCCCCCATTTTGGAGACCGCGGAAGTCCGCGGGCACGGCCACCCACAGCACAGTTGGTCGGAGTGGGGACTCGAACCCGGGGCCCTGGGCCGAGAGCCCGCACTAGGCCACCGCTATCCCCCGAGTCGGCAGCTCGAGACTTGGGCCCAGCTCCGCCCCCGGGCGCGGTGGCCCAGCGGCGCTCCGGACGACGCCCAGCCGCTGAGGCCAACGCCGGGAAGGGGCGGCGGCCGGCGGCGCCGCTGGGGGCTGTCGAGGCTCCGGTTCCCTGAGGAGAAAATGCCGCCTCCACCAGCGGCCTGGGGAGATACCGCGGTGCGGGCATCTTTCTCCTTGGGGCCGCGACCCCCAGCCTCCAGCCCCCTCGCCCGCCCACCCCGCCCTCGGGGTACCGGCCTCCTCCCGAACTGGAGGCCGCGGGAAACTCCTCAGACTCGGGCCGCCGCTCCACTTACCCAGAACCAGAAGAAGGACGTCGAGCGGACTCGCGAGTCACCGATTTGGAGCCTCAGTCTGCCCACCGCACAGAACAACGGCCCCAGAGCCGCCTCAACATTTCCGACCGTCGCGGAGCAGTGCATCCATTGGCCAGGGACGGCCCCGGCTCTCGGCCCATTGGACAGCAGCGTTGTCGCTCCCAGGGCCCCGCCTTCTGTGCTCCGATTGGCTCCTCTGAGCTCCACGGGGGCGTGGCCCTCGAGGTCCCAGCCCCTGCACATCTGGAATGAGGGAGCGAGACCTGAGCTGCTCTGGGCCCAGGAACTGCCCGTGACACAGGCTAATAATATTTGCATGAATAATACTGTACAAACATTACTAATACGCCTAACATATTAAGGTAATTAATATCATTTGTTCTTTTGTCATAAGCCATTAATAGTTAGTAGTCGTTGTTTTTGTTATTACAATGTCCTCTTGCAAGTTATCTGGAAGGCTCCCGTGAGCCCTGGGCTTTTCGCGGTGGAGGAGTGAGCTATGGAGGAACAGGTTTGAGTCCCAGTTTCTACCCTTGCTGCCTGTGTGAGTTCTCTGAACTCCTCTTCCCTCATGAGTTAAAAATAACTAACTAAATTAATTAGATATAAGCAAGAACATCCTAGTTACGATACAGCAATTCAACATCATGATTTTATTGTATTGGCAAAATGTTCGTGCGATAGTGCTAAGAAGGAAAAGTAGGTTACAAAGTGTGATTTATTCACAAAAAGACCGAATATTTAGTTTAAATGGGCAGTATCATCTATGTGATTCCAAAAGTATGAAGTTCAAAAACAGGCAACATTAATTTAAGGTGAGAAAAGTCAATAATGGCTGCATTTGGAGGGTGTGGACTAAGAGGGAATATGAGAAAGTTTCCAAGGCCTGGAAATATTCTATAGCCCAATCTACAAAGTGGTCAACACTAATGTATTAGTTAATAATCACTACACTGAACACTTAAGATGAAATACTTTACATTGTTCGTTAAAGAGAACATACTATTCATTGTTCTTTTTTTTTCTGCTACATAATCTCTTGGAGATCTATTAATTATCAACATATCTATCTAGAGCAGGGGTGTCAAACTCCTTTTTTCCTGGGGGCCACATCAGCCTTGCGGTTGCCTTCCAAGGGCCAAAATAATTTTAGGGCTGTATAAATGTAACTACTCCTTAACTGCTAAGGAGTTGAAATTACATCCAGCCCTTTGAAGGCAACTGCAAAGCTGACGTGGCCCCTGGTGAAAATGAATTTGACACCCCTGGACTAGAGTATATTCATCCTTTTTTAATAGTAATTCTGTTGTATGAATATACCGTGATTTATTCAACCAGCTCCCTATTGATAGACATTTTGCCTGTAAAGTATTATTTTTGAACAAAATATAACTAACACCTGAAGTCCAGAATTTCTTTAACACCAGCCTCACCGATTTGCTCAGCAAATGTTACACGGAGCGTTCCTTATGCCACGGGCACATATAAGATAGCGGAGCTTCAGTGGCAAACAGCAGGACAGGTTCCTGCCTTCCCAATAGTTCCCCAGGGAGACAGGCACAACAGTGATGACAATGAGTGTGATGCATGCTGTGGTACAATAAAGAGTATACAAGTTCACCCCACTATGCAAATGTAGAGCGTTCTAATGAAACCTTTCATAAACTGAAATGGCATAAATTGAAGAAGTGATTACCTTAGGACATGTCTTGCTAACAGGCGCACAAAATAAATTCAGGCAAACCACAGATGCTCGCAGACGCAGACACAGTTCTAAGCTGTGGCAGCTTGGTGCTGAGTGTAGCTCGCAGGGAAGGAGGTTGGTGACGGCATCACTCTTGCCACTCCCAGGTGTGAGCCGCCCCTATAACCACTCGCTGCAAAACAGAAGCTGAATGGTATTTCCACGTTTCACCTTTCTTTTTTTCGTAAAAGGGAGATTGGTCTTTGGATTTCTTTCAGTTAGCAAAAACAGGTACTAATCTAGGTCTTTAAGGTAAGTGGCATAAGGTGAACTTTTGAAAAGTCGGGGAATACCTGTATCTGATTTTTTGTCCCTGGTTCCTAGCACACAGCTTCAAAGACTTTGGAATATCCTGAGTGCCAGGCGTGTCTTTGTTCAGTCGGGCCCCGGGATAACTTCAGAATGATGGGCTGCTCACCAGAAAGACCAAGCACTTGATTAGAGGATTGGACTTTTGCCCAGGCAGGGAGGGGAGGGGTCTGGATTTGAGCTCAGTCATGTGACCATGCAACAAGTGATTTGATCAGCCCTACCTCAGGTAGTGAAAACTCGTCTCCAGGGAGCTTCTGGCTTGTGAACATGCTGGTGTGCCAGGAGTGTGACACACTGACGACAGTGAACAGCGAGAAGGTACAAAAGCTCTGTGTTGTCCCTCAGACCACACCCTGCGTGTCTCTTCCTTTGGCTGTCCTGGTCTATTGTGCATCCTTTATGATAAAGCTGTAATTGTAAGTATAGCCATACCTCGTTTTATTGCAGTTTGCTTTATTGCACTTGGCAAGTGTTGCATTTTTTTATAAATTGAAGGGAAGACCCTCCACCCGCCAAAAATTACGGCTCGTTTTATTGTGATACTTGCTTTATTATGATGGTTTAGAACGGAACCCACAATACCTCCGGAGGTATGCCTATATAGTGCTTTCCTGGGTTCTGTGGGTCATTCATTCCGGTGAATTGTCAAGAGAGCCAGGGGAAATGGCGAATTTGTAGCCAGTTTGTCAGAAGTATGATTCACCTGGAAACTCCCGAAGGTGAGACTAGGAAGATCTGTTGTTCACTGATAGCCATTCGCTTCTGGCAACAAGTGTGTAGTTTCTCCTCACACCAACTCTCTGGACTCCAACTGGGTATCCTACAGTCTGATTCAATTCCGACAGCAAGGGGTTAGCAGCAGAGTCCACGCGTTAAGTAAAGGCTCGGTCCCACAACACCTCTCCCCTCTTCCCATGTCAGCTGCCAGGCGCAAGCCCAGTTTGTCACCTGCGCTCCCAACCAAACAGCTCTAGACCCCAGGTCCCCGCAGCCCCCTCCTCAGGTTCAATCATGTGCTGTACTGATTCATGGAACTCCGGGAAATGCTTTACTTATATTTACTGGCTTATTGTAAACAGTGTTATAAAGGATACGGTTTACATGCTGGACAGCCAGATGGGGTGCTCAGGGTGAGGTGCTTAGGGTGCTCAGGGTGAGGTCTGGGTGGGTCCTGAGCACTGGAGCTTCTGTCCCAGGGGAGTCAGCATGCCCACCTTCCTGGCAAGAGGATACGTTCTCTAACCCAGAAGCTCTCCGAATGCCGTAGTCGAGGGATTCTTGTAGAGGTTCCATTACATGGCCACGATTGACTAAATCGTGAGCCATTGGTGGTGACTGACTCGATCTCCAGCCTCTCTCCCCTCCCTAGAGGGGGTTGGGGTGAGGCTGAAACTTCCAGTCATTAACACAGTTGATGCCTCTGGTAACCAGACCCCATCCTGAAGCTATCCAGGGGCCCACGTAGAGTCACTTCGCTGGGCCCTGACCAGTGTGACCCAGCTGGCTGGGAGTCCAGCAAAGCGATTCCTGGTCAGGCCACATGCCTAAATTGCACGTTCAGTTCCTGGAGAGGCAAAACCTATTGATTTCTGTTGATGTTTCTCTCCCTCCTTTCCTCCCTCCCTTCCCTTCTCTCTAAAAAATATACATATAGCCCTGGCTGGTGTGGCTCAGTGTGGATTGAGTGCCGGCCTGTGAACCAAAAGGTCACTGGTTCGATTCCCAGTCAGGGCACATGCCTGGGTTGCAGGCCAGGTTCTCCATTTGGGGGCATGCGAGAAGCAACCACACGTTGGTGTTTCTCTTCATCTCTTTCTCCCTCCCTTCCATTCTCTAAAAATAAATAAGTAAAAAATTTAAAATATATATATACATAAAGATATAGATATAATAATTTTTTTAACAAAAGAGTCACTCATTAGTATAAACTCAGGTGTGGTTGAAAAAACCTTATAATGCATAACAAAAAAACACTGTCAGCTCTAACACTCAGGGAATTCCATGGGTTTTAGAAGCTCTTGAGCCAGGAATTGGGACAAAAACCATTGTCACAGGGACCAAGCCCTTAAACCTGTGGAGTGAGGTGCTAAATCCAGGTGTTTAGCATCAGAACCGAATAAATACACCCAGCTAGAGGTGAAGCAGAACACGTGCTTTTATGTGGAAGGCCTGTAAGCGTATATGACCCCCCCAACATACAGTGATGTTCATTTAAAGAGAAAACTGACACCGGAAAAGAAAACGTCGGTGTTGGTGCTGCCTGTCACCACTGGAACGAATCAGTAGCGACAGGGATTGAATCTTTATGGGCGCTTTATTCAGAGGCCAGCGGTCTGAGAAGACACCAGGTTATGCATCCTCAAAAAACCATCTTAACATCTCATCTCAAGCTGACTTTTCTGTAGGGAGAAGGTAAGGGTAGGTAAGAGGTTTGTGAAAAGGTTAATCAGATAAGTATTACAGTCTAGTGTTTCTTTATCTGCTGATGGACCATTCTTTATCTGCTTTCCTGAAAAACGGTGGCTCAGATTACATCTCCGGCTGGCTTGCAGGTCCCCTGGGGCACCAAGGCAAATTGCTCCTTGACCTCCTGGAGTCTCGGAGATAATGCAGTTAAGTTCTCTGAATAACGGCTTTCCACACAGCTTAATCACGGAAGCCTCTCAACTATAACTGAAGGCTCTGGCTTTCCCCCATCAAAACCACGAGCCCAAAATACCATCACTCACAATAAACAGCCCAGGATACCAAACCTAGATTTTTTTTTAGATTTTATTTATTTATTTTTAGAGAGAGGGGAAGGGAGGGAGAAAGAGAGGGAGAAAAATATCATGTACAAGAGAAACATGGATCAGTTCCCTCACCCCCCAACTGGGGACCCCGCCCACGATCCGGGCCTGTGCGCTGACTGGGAGTTGAACTGGCCAGCTTTCAGTTTGTAGGCGGCACTCCATCCACTGAGCCACCCCAGCCAAGACCCACACCTAGATTTAATACCTGATCTAACTGCAGCTTCGACCCTCCCAGGAACAAAATCTTAGTCAACCTCTCTGGAATTTTCTGGTGGACACCAAGGAAGTGATCTGTACCCTCTACACCCTCAGGTCCCTCTATACCCTCAGGACCTAGAAAGAAGAGACAATTTGCATGATAAAAACACTTCCACTTCTCCTCCCCCCACCCCCCCTCCCGGAAAAAAAAAAAAAGTCATCCTGGCCCCATACAGTCCTTTCTTTTCCTTGTCTGTGGCTCCTTTGCCCACCCTTTTTTCTGTAATAACCTTCCATTTGGCACAACCCCTGGGAGGACCAGCTGCTAGATGGGACGTTACCCAGTTCATGAACCGTTTAATAGAGCCTATTAGATCTTCAAAATCACCTAGTTGAAGTTGTTGTTTTTTTTTAAACATTGTGAGTCTTTGGGTCACAATAAGAAGGTGTAGTCACTGCCTGCAAGGAATTTAGGTTATTTGCAAACAGGTTTCTGAACTTTGAAACAGATTTTCCCATAAAAGTGGTGTTACTGTGGTGATTCTAATCTCAAGCTGACTGATAACTTCTTAATTGATTTTATTTTTTAAAAGATTTTATTTATTTTTAGAGAGAGGGAGAGAAACATTGATCGGTTACCTCTTGCACACCCCCAAATGTGCCCTGGCATGTGCCCTGTCCAGGAATCAAACCGACAACTTTCCAGTTTGCAGGCCAGTGCTCAATCCATTGAGCTACACCAGCCAGGGATTTTTATTGATGAGAGAGTGAGAAATTGAGATTGATTTGTTGTTCTACATATTTATGCATTAATTGTTTGATTCTTGGATGTGCCCTGACCTGGGATGGAACCTACAACCTTGGTATATCAGGGCAGTGCTCTAACCAACTAAGCTATCCAGCCAGGATAAGCCGGTGGGTAGGGGAGCGGGAAAGAATCCACATTTCTCCCTCTGCTCCTGCCTCGCACACAGTGTTTTGATGAGAGAATTATAAGTCAGATTTTTAGACTTGCTGACTGCTCTGTATGACTTCTTGGTTGAATAATCTATGGCATATGTATTTTCCTTTTTACCCTATTTTTTTTTTCAGTTTTATTGAAGCATAATTTACAAACAGTTACATCCCAATGTTAAATGCACAGTACAATGAGCTGGACATGCATACCTATGGCTACAATCAAGACGGAGACTATTTTGATGCCTCGTGTGCCCCTCTCCACCCCTCGCCCAGCCCCTGGCAGCCCCCAATGTGCTTTCTATGGCTGCAAAGGGGGTCCCATGTAAGTGGAACCGTACAATATGTCCACCTCTGTGTCAGGTGTCTTTCACTGGGCACAGGGTTGAGGTCCGTTCACGCTGTTGATTGTTTCTGTCAACGTAAGAAACATTCAAACCTGTGGCGAATTTTTGTAAGTTTATTTGAGCCAAATTGACGACAATTGCTGGGAAGCAAAACCACGAGGAGCTGAGAGAATACTCTGGAGAAGGGCAGTATTGCACTTTATTCTATACATTACAGTCCAAAGAGGAGGCATTCGTGGGTTCCATGGAATCCACTGGTGCCAGATGAGGGGAGAGCAGGAGGAAGCAAAGCGGAGAAGGGGGGACCTCTGGAAGCGGATGAAGAGTAAAGCGATAGACACGTGTTTCACACAGGTGGGCACAGGACAACCGCCGACAACTGACATGGTAACCATGACCATGAGGGTGTCTGTGGTCTCCCCCTGGTGCGGTGCCAGTGCTCTGAGGGGCCCAGAAGAAGGAAATTTGACATTCCAAAGGTGTGTTATCCTCGATGCCAAAAGGCAACAGACAGGCTCAGTTAAGGCAAAGACTGACCTTTGTTGGGGAAAAATAGCAGCCAGGACATGAGTGCCTGCCATGACCTGCTTTTAGTTAGAGAGTTGTTCACTTCAGACTGTCCTATGTGGTCGCGTTAGGTCTCCGAGTTTGTGAGACCACCACGCAGGCCTCCCCTGAGCTTGTCAGGTTTGTGTGTGGCCCCTTTTCTTCCACGTATCAATGATCCAGTCCCTTTTGTTGCCTGGTGTCAATCCACCCTGTGGACGGATGTACCAACAATTTGTGTTGATGGACATGGGAGTTGGTTCCAGTTTTTGGCTAATATGGATAAGGCTGCTATGAACATTCTGTACAGAGTCTTTGAGGAGGACATGTGTTTTTATTTCTCTTGGATAAATACTCAGGAGTGGAATTGCTGGATCACATGCTAAGTCTATGTTTTAATTTTACAAGAAACTGCCAAACTGTTTTCCAACGTGATCGTACCATTTAACATTCCCACCAGCAGTGCAGGAGAGTTCCAGTTACCCCGCTCACTTGCCAACTTGGTATAAATACATTCTGGATAAATAAACAGAAGACCAGTGATCCTGTTTCCCGGGAACAACTCACTCTCTTCCCTTGCACGGGTGACTCAGAAGTTCTGAATACAGAGTTTACAGGGGGAGACGGACAACCTTGTCCAGGGGAGCAAGGATTCAAGTAGGAATAATGAGGAGCTCAAACTTCACTCACCCCCCTGGGGTGCCTTACTGGTACTGGCCGATATCCAGCGGCAGGAATTTAAAAAGTTTACCAATCTTGTATTTCTGACCAAAACAGGCCTGGTGATTATAGCAGCAGCAGAAAGGATTTAGGCTTGACTTTGAGAGGAGCTGCTTCCCAGTTTACTAGGAGAACATCTCTGAAAGATTGATTAGCCCTGGCTGCTGTGGCTCAGTAAGTGGAGCACTGGCCTGTGAATCAAAAGGTTCGATTCCCAGTCAGGGCACTTGCCTGAGTGTCAGGCTAGGTCCCCGGTTGGGGGCTTGTAGGAGGCAACCAATTGATGTTTCTCTCTTACATCAAGGTTTTCCTCGCTCCCTTCCACTATCACTAGAAATGAATAAATAAAATCTAAGAAGAAGAAGAAGAAGAAGATTTCATGCTGGTCCCCTTAGACAGTGTTTCTCCAACTAGAGATAGGAAACACCCCATCCTCATCTCCTTGCGCCAGAATCACTTGAGGGCTGGTTAAATATTTAGATTTCTGCGGGGATGTAAAGTACAGCATAGGGAAGGTAGTCAATAATATTGTCATAACTATGAATGAATGGTGCTAGGTGGACACTGGAAACATTGGGGACATCACTTTAGAAGTAACATAAAGCCCTGGTTGGCATAGCTCAGTGAATTGAGTGCGGGCTGCGGACGAAAGTGTCGCAGGTTCGATTCCCAGTCAGGGTACATGCCTGGGTTGCAGGCCATGACCCCCAGCAATGGCACATTGATGTTTCGCTCTCTCTTTCTCCTTCCCTTCCCTCTCTAAAAATAAATAAATTAAATCTTAAAAAAAAAAGAAGTAACATAAATGTCTGATCATTATGCTGCATGCCTGAAGCTGATACAATATTGAATGTCAACGGTAATTGAGATACTAAGAATAATGAAAAAAACCTAAAATAAAAAAATTTTAATTTTTGGTCCTGGACACCTCCCACGCCCCCCATGCCTGCAAACACAACCCAGACTTACTGCACCTAAACTTGGGGGGGGACAGGGCCGGAGCTTTGCTTCTCCGCTCAGGCAGATTTGGCGTTGAAGAAAATGGAACGTTGATAGAGCTCTGGAGATAGTTTGCCTTGCCCTTACCTGCTTTGCCAAACTCAGGTCCTATCCAGGAGTGGGGAGGAGAATCCCTCTCTTCTGGCCAAAGCTATCATTACCAAGTCTGGAAAACCAGCATGCCCTGCCTTGTGTGGTTTAGTGGATTGAGCACCGGCCTGCAAACCGCAAAGCTGCTGGTTTAATTCCCAGCCAGGGCACATGCCTGGGTTGCAGGCCAGTTCCTGGTTGAGGGCGTGCAAGAGGCAACCAATCTATGTTTCTCTCCCACATCAATGTTTCTCTCCCTCTCATTCTCCCTTCCTTCCCCACACTCCAAAAATAAATAAATAAATAAATAAATACAACCTTAAAACCAGCATGGACTTCCCCCTCACTATCTCCCTGCACACCGCCCCACCCTGCAACCCCTGATCAAGGCTAGGGGTTATTTTCTCTAACAGAATACACTGAATGCAGCTTTCCCTTGAGCCTTTACCACCAATTCTTCTCTTCCTCCCACGTTTACTTCCCAGCAGCTGCCAAGAGTCACATATTCCTGGCCTGGTGCCTAGCACACTCAGACACATAGAAGGCACTCAATTGCTACTTGCAGACAACAGTACAGTGTGCTTACCAGAGGGAAGGGAGGGAGGAGGTAGTAAAGGGGACCAGATATATGGTGACGGAAGAAGACCTGACTGGATGGTGGGCATGTGGTGCAGTATACAGATGATGCATCGTATTGTGCACTTGAAACCTACGTGATCTTATTAATCAAGATCACTCCAGTAAGTTTAGTTTTTAAAAGTCTATGCTGGCCAAATGTTAGCATTTGTTAGACCTGCGTCATGTATGAACATGGGTATCGTTCTTTTTACTTTCACACATTGTGAAACATTTCATAATTTAAAAAGTATAGCTTATAGAGGGGTATTATTTGGGTGATGAAAATGTTCTAAATTTGGATTACTGCAGTGGTTGCCAACCTGTGAAATGTACTAAACAATCATTGAATTGTGCACTTAAAATGGGTGAATGTTACGATATGTAAATACTAAATCAATAAATCGGAGTATAAAATTATACAGAGATAGCTTACAAAGACTTCGTATTTGCTAAGTTTTATTAAAAAATAGTTAACAATGAGATCCTTTCTGATTTGGAAAGTAGCCTGGGCAACGTGGCATTCATATGCCACCTGGTGGACAGAAGTGGAAGTGCTGGGGTGGGTGGACAAAGGCTGCAGAGGGGCTGTTGAAAGGTAGATGGGACCCATTTCTGATGGGGAAAAGGAGGCCCAGGATCAACACAGCAATTGTTGGGCAAACCGAGACCGTGACCTTGGTTCTCCCAGACTCTGAGCCCCCAGGGCTTTGTTTCTCTGCCTTGTGCACCTTTAATTCTGTACCTTGTTCTTTCAGCCTACTTTATGCGAAGTGGTACGGGAGATTCCAAGATATTACTCCCCCCAGAGGACCCATCAGATGGGGACCATTCCTTCCTCGGTGTCGCAAAGTAGCAGGAGGTGATTCCTGCCGTTTTAAGAGAAGGGAGTAATAACAGTATTACTAGTATAAAACAGTGATAACGCATGACTGTCGTTGAGTGCTCTCTTTCTGCTTGTTTCTCCCCGTGGATCATAGCCCTGACTCCTCACATCGACCCTGCGAAGTAGGTCCTGGTAGTGCCATAATATTACAAATGCAGACACTTGAGGCTCGGAGCTATCCAGTCGTTTGCTTAGGGTCACACAGCTGATACATGGCAGTGTCCAGATATAGACCCAAGTCTGTTTGATTTCAGAGTCAGAGCTGCTGTTTATTCTACTGTCAAAAGCGCAGGCAATCTGCCACAAAAACTAAGAAGCATGCACTTACATGTTTATTCTGTGAAGGGTTATTGGGACCAGATATTGGAACGTAGTCACAGACGGGAAAGGAAAACTAGAAAATCATTGGGTGGAGATACGCACAATCACTACATCCGAGCGAGGCGTCCCCGCCCTGTGTCCTCCAGCCACGCAGGCACAATGCACCCTTGTGTGTCTCGGCTCTTGAGTGAGAGGGTTTCTCACCAGAGCAAAGCTGCCACCAAACAGGGAAAGAATGGAGGGCGTGCCCCCTGTTCTAAGTCCAGAAAAGGGAAAGGCTTATTTAATGAGCACCTGCTGTGTGCCAAGCACTTTCCCATGTCAGCGCTCATAGCTCTAAGTTCTGAATCGCACAGCAAGAAAAATGGGTTTTTGGCTCCCTTGTGGGTCATCTCATTTGTTAGCTGGAATGATTCATGTCTGCCAAAGGGTGTGGAAGCTGCCTCTCAGGGAGCAGGTAAGGACAGGCCCAGAGCCAGGTCACAGCTTCAGCCTTAGGCTCTGGAGGACAAGGGGTAGGAATGGGAAAAGGGAAGCCCCATTCGTCCTAGTTGGATGCGCAACGGGCTTTCTGGGTGGAAGGAGATATGTTCTGCCCGGGATGGTGGCTCAAGGATGGAGAGGCCTCTGTTAGGCAGGTCCGTCGTGCTCTGGTCCTCGCCAAGGTCGGGGCACAGGGTGCCCAGCCCGTCAGCATTCCTCTGGGGCCAGGCCAACAAAGGTAACCTAAGAACCTCGCTGAGCAACCACCGTCCTGGCCAGGAGCCTCCTCCGTGGCCCTTTGGAGGTGCTGTATTTTTCCATTCTGGGAAATTCTTCAAACTCAGGTGACTCACTGGCTCTTTCTTGTGCACAACCGTGAATGAGTGTTGTTCCTCTTCGCCCTACCTGAGCCTGGTCCCCTCTCTCTTCTCTCTTTTGTAAGGCCAACCTGAGCCTGGTCATACCTGGCCACATCATCTTAGAGCGATCCTGGAGTCAGCCTACCTGAGGCTCCTGACCTTCATTCTTGCTGGTCAGCGTGATTTTGAGAGCATGGAGTTCTCCCTGAGATAGGGTTACCAGATTTAGCAAATAAATACAGGGCTCCTGGTTAAATGTGAAATACTGAATATCATTTTAGTATAAATATGTCCCAAATATCACATTGTTCAATTACCTGACAATTCTACCCTGGGGGTATTTAGATGCCATCCATTATCCTAGAGAAGAGGTTGACAAACTCTTTCTGGGGTGGGCCAGATAGTAAATATTTTAGCCTTTCTACGCCGCGTGGTCTCTGCTTCACCTGCAGTGCTGTCATTATGGCACCAAAGCAGCTGCAGATAATATGCAAATGAATGGGCATAGCTGTGTTCTAGAAAATTCTGTTTATACACACTGACCTTTATATTTTATAGAATTTCCACAGGTCATTAAATGTTCTTTCCATTTCTTTCACAACCATTTAAAAATGTAACAACCATTCCTAACTCAGAGGCTACACAAAAACATGTAATAAGCTAGATTTGGCCCCTGGGTCAAAGTATACCCACCTCTGACTTAAAGCAGAAGAATCACACTTGTCTGAATGCAGATCACCAGAGGATTTACACAAATACACACTGGTAGGTCCCACTGCCAGAGTTTTCTGATTCAGCAGGTCTGGGGCAGCGCCTGGCTAACACGTTCCCGGGCTGATGCTGACATTGCTGATCCGGGACCACGCTTTGGGAACTCCACCGCCCCACCCCCTCTCCCTGAGGACAACCTTTCTATCTGGGTCATTTGAAAGCCTCCAAAGCCTTAGGAATGATTTTCCAAGGATCACAGGCTGTATCTTTATTAATGGACCTTCATTCTCGATACGAATTTCTCTGTGCAGTTGCTACTGAAATTTTCTCTCTTAGCTTGCTTTGGGACAGAGCTGAAATGAGAGTTTCTAGTGCATCTGGTTTTTTAAAAATAGCCCTCTCACTGATTATTGAAAATGATACATTGAAAATCTTTTATTTTGGAATAATTTTAGATTTGCAGAAAAGCTGAAAAGAGGGTATAGAGAGTATCCACATATTCCTCACTCACTTTTCCTTAATGGTAACATCTTATAATACATTCACCAAAATAAGAAACAACATTAGCACAATGCTATTAACTAACCCCTAGAATTTATCTGGGTTTTAACTGTTTTTCCACTAATGCCCTTTTTCTGCCCCAGGATTGCAACCAGGATATCACATTATGTGCAGTTGTCATGTAACCTTAGATTGTTCTGGACTGTCACAGTTTCTCATTGTTTCCTTATTTTTGCACAGCCCTGACAGTTTTGAAAAGTACTGTACAGGTCAGGTATTTTGTAGAATGTTGCTCAGTTTGATTTGTTTCATGGTGTCATTATCATTAGTCTGGGTTTATGGGTTTTCTGGAAAAATACTACAGAAGTCTAGTTGCCTTCTCTTCGCATCCTGTTGGGGGTACCTATCAACATAATTCTCATCGATAACGTTAACTTCGATCTATTAGTTAAGGTAGTTTTTACCAGGTTTCTCCCCTGTGAGGTTATTATTTTTCCCTTTCTACACTTAACTCTTTGGAGATTGGTACATAACTCCAGCTAACCCTCAAGTGCTAAGGGGAAAGTGAAGCTTCACTTTCTGGAGGGGGAAGTAGCTACACAAAATGCTATAATGACAATGAGTCTCTTCTATCTATCTATTTATTTATTCAACATTCATGCCCTGGCTGGTGTGGCTCAGTGGATCGAGTGCTGGCCTGAGAACCAAAAGATCACCAGTTCAATTCCCAGTCTGGGCATATGCCTGAGTTGCTGGCCACATCCCCAGTTGGGGGCATGTGAAAGGCAGCTGATCGATGTTTTGAGTATCTCTTGTACATTGATGTTTCTCTCCCTCTCTTTCTCCCTCCCTTCTCCTCTCTCCAAAACTAAGTAAATAAAATCTTTAAAAAAAATTCATATCAGCATGGGCTTATGTATGTTTATCTTATACTTCAGGCTGTAATTCACTACTATGTTATGAATTTTATCGCTCAAATAGTTCTAGTTTTGGCTATTGGGAGCACTTCCAGGTGGCTCCCGTGTCTAATATACAGGGTGGACAAAAGTAGGTTTACAGTTATTCATATGGAAAAAGACACGCAGGTTATGATGATTACAACAGCTTTATTAACACTTTTACGGACTCAGAACTGTAAACCAACTTTTGCCCACCCCGTACATCTATTCCAGTCATTTAATTGTCTGTCTCCCCCACGATAAGCAAAGCTCCCCCAAAGCCTGTCTATTTATTATTGATGTATCCTTCGTGCCTATGACAGACCATGCCACATAACAGGCACTCAGTAACCATTTGTATGAATAAACCATTGATTAAAAAAAAAGTCTACCTCCTCGGAAGATACCAGAGTTGTTACGAGCATTTATGAAATAATACATTGAAAGAACTTGCAACACATACTGACTGAATTACTTTTTTCTGCCAGCTTTACTGCGGTGCAATTGACCGGTTCACTCTTCATCTAGGATGCTTCCTCCTTGGCTGAGCCCCAGGAGAGGGGTCAAGGGATCTGGAACTCGTTCTCCCAGGGGAGTTCCCCGTTTCTCAACAACTCAAGACAAGGCTAACTGGTCTTTCAGCACAGAGGATAAAGAGGCTAAGCAGGAGCGGCCGAGCCCTAACTTTGACCAAGTTTCTCCTTTCTGGTCCTCATTCCCCCAGCACGTAGCTCGGAAGGGATTTCAACAGCCACAGCCGCCTCTGCTCTCTCAGCAACAGCCGCCTCTGCCACTTCAGCAACTGCCTCTCCTAGCTAGGTTGATTCTACCATCACAGGGGAGGAAAAGTCCCTATTGAACAGGAAACTGGGGTGCGAAAGTGGGGCGGGGGGGTGTCAGCGCTTTCGCAGCAGGTGCGTTGGGTCGCGTCCCATCGCGATAGACTGGCGAGATCCGCACTGGCCCTTTAACAGCCCTTTCCCGGGGGCTTGCCCCGCGCGTGCGCACTGTGGTTCTGCGCTTGTCATCATGGCGACGCGGGGCCATGTGCAGGACCCTAACGACAGGCGCCTCCGGCCCATTTACGGTGAGTGCCTGTGGCCAGCCTGGTCGCCGGCCGGAAGCGCCGAGGGCTGCCGAGCCCCGGGCAAAGGCCCAGGAAGGGCGCTGAGGGTCCGGGAGCGGGGCTCGTGGGCGTCGGGGGCGGGCCGCGCGGGGCCGCTAGGCCGCAGCCACGGGCCTCGCGTAGGCGCCGGCGGCGCTTCCTGAGCCCTGAGGTGGCAGCGGCGCCGTCCGGGCAGCGGCAGGTCGGCAGCGCCGGCCGGTGTGAGCCACTTCCTCTCGCTGTGACCTGCGCTCCCCGTAGGCTGCGTCGTTAGGGCCACACCGAGGGAGACTCGACGTCTCCCCGCAGGTGGAAGCTGACTCCGGCGGCAGGGTGGAACACCCTATTCGAGGGAGGATGCCGCACTGGAGACTTTTCATTACGGGAGCGGAGCCTAGGGGGTTGTCTGATCGGGTGTGCTGGGTGCACACGGAGAAACGGAGGTCTAAAGCGGGGAAGGGGCTGACGCAAGGTCACCCAGATCGAGGCAGGAGCAGGCCGGTGTTCGAGGCTCCCAATTCAGAGCTTTTTAGTGGAGAAACAGCTGCTCTGGGCACACGTGGGAGGCGGGGGGCCGGGGGGCCTTGGAGCCCGAATAGCGGTGAGGAGACTGTGGTCGCTCACGATGGAGGGACTTTTGCAGGACCGCTGCAAGGGCATTTCTTGTCTGGTTTTCTCTGCAGCGTGCCTTCGCGTGCTAAGTGGACCTCCCGCCGCCCCTAACGCTTATCTCAGCCCACAGTTTTAAGACCTTGATGTCATCCTGCCACCCTGGTTGTGAAAAGTCACAGATTTGAGTCAGGAAGGAAACACCTTTTCAATAACGGATAAATGCTGTAATTAGACAGTGGTCCCTTTTGCATTTCTTTTCCTCTTAGATGGTTGTGTGGTCCTGGTCTGTCTCAGTTTATGGCAAGGAAAGCTTGAAGGTCAGTGGTTTTTGTAAAATGAGACCTTGTGTTGGTAGCGTGATGTTACTAAATGGAGAGACTGCTCATGGCTGAGATTATTTAAATTTCTTTTTTCTTTCTCTGGCACAATTGGACCTGCCTTCTTAAAAAAAAATAAAAGTTATTGATTGATTTTAGAGAGAGAGAGAAAGAAAGAGAAAGAGAAACGATTTTTTTTTTGTTCCACTTAGTTATGCATTCATTGGTTGATTCTTGTATGTGTCCTGACTGGGGATCGAACCTGGAACCCTGGTGTATTGGGAGGACCCTCTAACTGAGCTACCTGGCCAGATCTGGTCCTCCTTTTATTTTGTAACTTGTGCGATGCTTTACTTTCACATCTCAGGTGATTCTAACAACCCTGTGAGATGGGTAATAATACCTAATGTGTATGGACTGTAAATTATGTCCGTCACCGTCCTTGGCTTTTTATGTGGGTTATCTCATTTAATCCTCACATATTCTCTGGAGGTGATTGTTTTTCCCCCAATCCCTCTTTCCCCCCTTTTTCATAAAGGAGGAGATTGGGTTTATTGGTGCGTTAATTTGTGTGAAGTCATTCCGCTGACTGCCCCAGGCTCACCCTCTTAACCGCTGTGCTGGAAACCACTTTACTTTGAGCCGAAGATACTGAGTTGCCTAAGGCCACACAGGTGCGGAGTGGCAGAGATAAGACTCTAATTTCCACTTCCCAGAGCTGCATCCTCTTCTGCTCTCCAGCACATTTTCAGAGAGCAGGGATGAAATATGCAAGGGGGGGTGTGGTGGGGGGTGGGGGGGGTGTGTGTGGTGGGGGGGGTGGGGGGGGTGGAGGGTAAGCACTGAATCCATGGTTTACGGTATGTGGCTCATTACAATTCTGTGCAGCAGCTGCCTGCAGATTTTTGTTCTTTTTTAACTAAAAAGATTCAAAAGCTTTTTTTGATGTATAGTCATCTTTATTGTAATTCATAAATTATAATATATTAGAAAGGAATATCTTTAATAAAAGACATGTACGTTCTCATGGGCTTCAGTTTTTCTGTTCATTGAGTTTTGTAGTTAGAAAACACTTTGAGAATGATGAGGAAGGCCAAGTAACATCTGAGTTTCATTATGACAGTTTTCCATCGCAGACATTCTGAAATGGTCCCTGGGTCTCCCAGGTCCAAGGACCATACCGTCTTAATAACCCTGCCCTATACTCAGTGCCTTCTGCAGTTCCTTGTAAATTTCATGGGCCACCTGGCCAATGGAACATTCTATTACTCTACTGGTTCGTAATACAGATCTGGGGCTGTGTCTGAGAATTTGCACTCTGCCCCCCATTCCCTTTTTATGCTAAAGGGCAGTTACTTATCTTCCAAAAATAGTATTACAGCTAACTTTACCAGCTCTCCACGCCAAATAAAAGACCCAAAAGCATTGTCAACAACCAAAAAGTTAGGTGAGATTCCTCTTCTCTCTCCAAATCAAGTTATTTAGAATCTTTTCTTTCTTTCTTTTTTTTTTTTTTTTTTTTAAGATTTTATTTATCCATCTTTAGAGAGAGGGGAAGGGAAAGAGAAAGAGAAAGAGGGAGAGAAACATCATTGTGTGGTTGCCTATTGCACACCTCCTACCGGGGACCTGGCCGGCAACCCAAGCCTGCGCCCGGACTGGAAATCAAAACAGTGACCATTTGGTTCACAGGCTGGAACTCAATCCACTGAGCCACACCAGCCAGGGTGTTATTTAGAATCTTCAGTGAGGGCAAATGACATGGACGCATAGCAAAAGTCTTCTCCCAACAGCAAGTTTTAATACTTTTGAGAATAATTGTATTTCTAAAATTGTTCTTGAGGACCAAAGAAAATGCCTTTGGTGCCCCGTAAGTCTTTTAGAATTAATAGTGTTTTGAACTATTCAAGAAGAAAAACCTTGTTCATTTCACATTGCTAAATATCAGGATGTGTTAACCAGAGGTCATATTCTCAAAAGTGAAGCCAGAATTAGTAGCTTTTGTTACAGTTCCATGGGAAGAAGATTAGAAGACACTCTTTAGGAATTCCAAAGCAATTAATATAAACTGGCTGGAATAGGAAAAGAAAGGGTACAGAGTGTCCTTGACTTCAGCACTTTTGACTTTAAAAAAAAAATTTTGTATATTGATTTTACTGCAAGAGAGGCAGAGAGGGAAAGATGAAGAGAGAGAGAGAGAAACACCAGTTTGCTGTTCTACTTATTTATGCATTCATTGGGTGATTCTTGTATGTGCCCAACCGGGATCGAACCTGCAATCTTGTTGTATCAGATGACCTAACCAACTGAACTGCCTGGCTAGGGCAGTGTTTTTGACTTTTGACCTCCAGACTTTGGTGCAGCCTCTGCTTTAAGTTTAAATACATTAGTAGTACTATCGTTCCTTGAATTCAGACACTCATTAGTGGACCAGTGAACAAGATCACTCATGGTGGTACGGGCCCACCAGCCAGAAGTTCAAGGCATGTCAGCGCTGAGTTAGCTTAGTTGCATGCTGACTGCCCTAATGGGTAGGTAAGATTGTTGTGACAGTAGTGAATTAAAGGCCAGAGATTAGCTTGCTGAGAGCTGGGATTTGGACACAGGCATTGTCGCTGGAGAGTCCAGCCCTAAAAAAGATTTTATTTATTTATTTTTAGAAGTGAGGGAGAGAGGGAGAAAGAGAGGGAGAGAAACAGATCATCAGTTGGTTGCCTTGGGGCACCACAACCCTTGGCATATGCCCTGACTGGGAATTAAACCTGCGACCTTTTGTTTTGCATCCTTTTGTTTAGCAGGGTGACGCTCAACCAGGTGAGCCATGCTGGTCAAGGTGTACAGTATTTTTTGTATTGCCAAGGCTTTAGGATTTTACCGCTGTTTAGCCCGTCTTCAGCTCTTGCTGAATATTGTTTGGGGTACAGTGGGCAGAGCTGTAAGGGTGAATAATTGTGAAATTGTGGTGGGGTGAGATATGAGGGATTGAAATTCTGTTTCCAGTGGCTAGAAGATAGTGTTTTTGGGCAGAAAAATGATTAGTTGAAACATCTTCAGAGTGCATCTCATTACTCATAATTTGGTAAGTTTGGGTATTGCATTTTTGATTTTTGAAAATCACCCATGGCCTTGCTAGAACACTTCCTTTATTATTAATTCTCCTTTTGCTAAAACGATTCTCTTGTGCTATGTGGTTCTCAACAGATTTTTAAAAAATATATTTATTTCTTTTTAGACAGAGGAAGGGAGAGAGAAAGAGAGGTAGAGAAACATCAGTGTGTGGTTACCTCTCGTGCACCCCACACTGGGGACCTGGCCCACAACCCAGGCATGTGCCCTGACTGGGAATTGAACCAGTGACCTTTTGGTTTGCAGTCCCGTACTCAGTCCACTGAGTCACACCAACCAGGGCTTAACAGATTTTGTATTGTCAAGTGACTTGGTGGGTACCAGGGCTTTCTCCTACCATTATTAATTAAAAAAATTTTTTAGTGGTTGGGGAAGGAGGGGTGGAAGTGATAGTCAGAATACAGGAATTGCTGGGACAGCAATTGCAAAATAGAAATAGAGAAGTTTGAAAGAAAAAATATTTCCAGAGGCTTTAGAACACACACACACACACACACACACACACACCCTGAGTGGGGATTGAACTTGCAACGTAGGTATGTGCCCTCATCAGAAATTGAACCCACAACCTTTGGTGTACAGGACTAGGCTCCAACTGAGCCACCCAGCCAGAGCTCAACAGATTTCTAAACTGATAGTATACCTAGTCATTACGTTTGTGTTAAGGACTTTGAAGGAAGAGTATAGGTCGCCATGAGAGCATAGGATATGGGCATCTCGGCCGTTGGGGACAAGTCCAGAAAAGGTTCCCTGTGGAAGTAACCTTTTACACGGAGCACGAAAGAAGAGCAGAGGCTGGCCAGGCGACAAAGCAGGCAGAGGGACGGAGAGAGTGAGTGTGCAAAAGGAGCTTGTTTCACCTGGGGGCCTAAGAGGTGCGCTCACTCAGACCTTTGACATCCATTTCAAGGATTTGGACATTTATTTTACAGACAGTGGGAAGTACCGAAGATTTTCAGCTGGAGAAATGGGATAATCAAGCTTGCGTTTTAAAAGATAGCTCTGAATATTGTGGGGGAGAAATAACTCAAAGAGGGCAGACAGCTCCATTTTGCTGTACCCTCACATGGTTGATTTTTAAAAAGATTTTAATTATTTATCTTTAGAGAGGGGAAGGGAGAGAGAAAGAGGGAAACATCAGTGTGTGGTTGCCTCTCACACGCCCCCTACTGGGGACTTGACTTGGCCTGCAGCCCAGGTACGTGCCCTGACTGGGAATCAAACCAGCGACCCTTTGGTTCGCGGGCCAGCATTCAGTCCACTGAGGGACACCAGCCAGGGCAGGTTGATGTTTTTTATTACTTTATAAATGTTATGTAAATGAAGAGTCAAGATATAACTCTTTTATTCACCCCCCCTCCCCCATCAACCAACTTGCATCCCTAACTAGGGCTCCTTCAAAAATAGAAATTCCTGAGTTGCTACTGGTAACCTCAGACTCATATTTATTGCCTTCCAAATGAGCTTTAGATACCCCCAAAGTCTCCTGACTCCAGCCTTCAGTGTTGCAGTTACAGACTATCAGGAAGAAAGCTGATTTGTCCAGCTTGGATCGAATGTCCATCCCATTGGGCTACAATTACATGGACTAGACATGGTTATCCAGTCCTACTTCTTCAGCAGAGGCAGTAGAAACCGTTTCCAGAGACGAGGGCGCGGGTAGGTAGAACAGTAATTTCAGAGCCTTGTCAACTACAGAGGGGAAAAAGTTCAGTATCCTTGTAGTCCTGAGCTCGGGCTTGATACGTCTCTGGGCAGATCCTAAGGTACGGCATCTTACAAAGATGTGCGCTTTTGGAAAAGACTTAAAGATATGTTCTGTAAACCTGGAATCTTGTAGGACTGAGTCAGAAGTAACTCAGAACTGACTTCAGCGTGAGACCAGCATCGGGTCTTTAGGAAGAGGTATCATTTATTGAGCTGAAGTGTCTCTGTTGCATTCTGTAAAGGACAAGTGAAGGCCTATTGGCTGAGCTAAGGATTTAAGAAAACAGGTATTAGGTATTTGGGTATTCAGGCCAAGATTGGCTGTGTTTGGAGTTCTTCAATCTCCAGTCTCTCTACCAGAGTATTAAATCTTTGATCTTCCTTTGTAGATTATAGTTACCTCCAGAGTAAGGCTTCTTTTTAATGTTTTTACCTAGTATTATTGGTGCTCATCAATATTAAGTTAATTGAAGACCAAAGAAATGAAACTCATGCGTTCATGTGGCTGTCAAAAGTTTTAGTAAAGTATTCCTTGGGAAAAAAATTGAAACTGTTAGGTAAAATGATAGTTTTTATTATTTGGGACACTCTGGGCCATCAGAGCCATAGATTATTTTGAATTGTTTGTGCCTTCTTTGTCCCTCTGCTGATTTGGGACCTAGGTGAGCAATGAGGAACCAGCAGGGGTAGTGGATTCGTGAACTGGTCTGTGTTCAGTTGTCTTTCTGTGTTTAGAATCAGCAACTACCACTCTGTTTCCCAGTTATAGCACTTCTCATTTTCCTTCTCTGGAAATCAATCTTTGCTTTTGTTATTTTTAAATTCAAATTTATTAATTTATTTATAAATTTAAAATTTATTAAATTTATTTATTAATAGACTTTATTTTTTATTTTTTAGATTTTATTTATTTATTTTTAGAGAGGGAAGGGGGGAGAGAGAGAGAGAGAAAGAGGAACATCAATGTGCAATTTCTGGGGGCCGTGGCCTGCAACCCAGGCATGTGCCCTGACCGGGAATTGAACCTGTGACACTTTGGTTTGCAGCCCGCGCTCAATCCATTGAGCTATGCCAGCCAGGGTGACTTTATTTTTAAGAGCAGAAAAATGAACAGAAAATACAGAGTTCCTGTACATCCCCACGCTGTTCCCCTTTTCCCCCCACTTTCTCCTATTAACATCCTACTAGTGTATTACATTTGTTACATAGTTTACTAGTTTATATTAGAGTTCATTCTTTGTATTGTACATTTTATGAGTTTTGACAAATGTAGGATAGCATGTATCCATCATCACAGTATCATACAGAATAGTTTCACTGCCTAAAAATCTCCTGCGCTTCACCTGTCCATCCCTCCCCCAGCTCCTGGCAACCACTTATTTTTCCACTCTGTATAATTTTTGCCTTTTCCAGAATGTCAGAGTTGGAATCAGATAATATGTGGCCTTTTCAGATTGCCTTTTTTCACTTAGCAATATGTATTTAACATTCCTCCGTTTTTTTTTTTGTTTTGTTTTGTTTTTTTGTCAAAGATTTTATTTATTTTTAGAGAGAGGAGAAGGGAGGAAGAAGGGGAGGGAGAGAAACATTGATGTGTGAGAGATACATTAGTAGGTTGTCAGTCAGTTGCCTCTTGCACACGTCCAACCAGGGACCTGGCCCACAACCCAGCCCTGTGCTCTGACTGGGAATCAAACCAGTGACCTGTTGGTTAGTAGGCAGGCACTCAGTCCACTGAGCCACATCAGCAAGGGCCTCCATGTTTTTATGTTGCATGATAGCTCACTTACTTTATCCCCAAGTAATGTTCCATTGAATGGATGTATCTCTGTTTGTTTACCCATTAGCCTATTGGAGGGCATCTTCGTTGCTTCTTAGTTTTGACAGTTATGAATAAAGCTGCTGTAAACATTTGTGTGCAGGTTTTTGTGTGGAATTAAGTTTTCAGTTCATTTGGGTAGTTGGCTCATATGGTAAGAGTATGTTCAGTTTTTAAAGAAACTGCCAGTCTTCCAAAGTGGCTCTACCAATTCACATTTCCACCAGCAATGAATGAGAGTTGCCATTGCTCTCTCACTGTTGCAAAATAGATAATTTAGTTTGAGTTGTCTATGCCTTGTTGCCTGCCCCTAAGCTGATAGGGGACCTTGTTGAGCAAAGAGGGACCTGGAATTGGTGGCAGTACTGGCTATGGCTGGCCTGTGTTTAGTCATCTTTCTGTATTTTGAGAATTGACAGCTACCACTTTTCCCATTTAAAATACTTTCCATTTTCTTTTAGATCTTATCTGGAAATGAAACTTTGCTTTTGTTAGACTTTTGAATAATAGATTGCTCCCCCCCCCCGCCCTTAACACACTATTTTATGATAGGTCTCCATATTCATAAGATCAGGAATGAATACATAGCTTAGGGAACCTAGAAGTCACTTTTTCTTCTAGGTCGGTGCTAGTTCTATTTCAACCAGCATTTCAAAGTTTTCCCCCACCATCCTTGCCCATTCCTGATATCATTGGGCTTCATCTCCTCCATTCCCCGCCATGGGTAAAACTTCCTCTTATTTTCTGATTCAGTGAATTATACTTAACTCTGGTAAAGTACTCATTAAACATTTTACTGAAGGAACATGGTCTACTTGTTAAATTTAAAGCTTGGCTGCTAGAGCCCTGGCCCGGTAGCTGAGTTGATTAGAGCGTTGTTTTAATACTAAGGTTGTAGTTCAAACAAAAAACAACCATAACTGCCAGGAAATCAAACACTCTGGAAGTCCGACAGCCAAGGAATTAAAGAGACATTCACCCAGACTGGTAGGAGGGGCGGAGATGGGCAGAGAAGATGTGCAGCAGCGCTGGCGGACCAGGTGGCCCCACATTTGTGTGCAGATAAACTGGGAGGAACAACTGGGGAGCGAGGCAGACTGTGCAACTCAGGGTTCCAGCGTGGGCAAAAGAAAACCTCAGAACTTCTCGCTGTAAAAATCTGTGGGGCTTGTGGTGGCAGGAGAAACTACTAGTCTCTCGAAAGCGGGGCAAGAGCAGAGGAAACATCATTGTTCCTTCTCTGGCCCCTCCTCCACATGCAGCAAACTGGGTTGCCCCGCCCTGGCAAATACCTAAGGCTCTGCCCCTTACAATGTAACAGATACACCAAGACAAAGGAATATGGCCCAAAATGAAAGAACAGATCAAAACTCCAGAAAAAGAACTAAGCAGCGAGGAGATAGCCAACCCCATCAGATGCAGACTTCAAAACACTAGTAATCAGGATGCTCACAGAAGTGGTTGAGTACAGGTGCAAAATAAAGGAAGAAGTGAAGGATATACAAAGTGAAATAAAATATATAGGAAACCAACAAGAGAAGCGAAGGAAACCAGGACTCAAAAATCAATGATTTGGAACAGAAAGAAGAAATAACATTCAACCAGGACAGAATCAAGAAACAAGAATTCAAAAAAATGAGAGGCTTAGAAACCTCTGGGACAACTTCAAGTGTTCCAACATCCAAATCATAGGGGTGCCAGAAGGAGAATAGGAAGAGCGAGAAGTTGAAAACTTATTTGAAAAAATAATGAGGGAAAACTTCCCCAATCTGGCAAAGGAAATAGAAATGTAAGTCCCGGAAGCTCAGAGAATCCCAAAGAAGTTGGACCCAAGAAGGAACACAAGACATATTGTAATTAACTTACCCAAGGTTAAAGATAAAGAGCTAATCTTAAAAGCAGCAAAAGAAAAGGAAAGATTTACTTACAAAGGAGTTTCCATAAGACTATCAGCTGATTTTTCAAAAGAAATCTTACAGGCAAGAAGGGGCTGGAAAGAAGTATTCAAAGTCATGAAAAGCAAGGACCTATATCTAAGATTATTCAGCAAAGCTATCACTTAGATTGGAAGGGCAGATAGTGCTTCCCAGATAAGGTCAAGTTAAAGGAGTTCATCATGACCAAGCCCTTATTACATGAAATGTTAAAAGGGACTTATCTAAGAAAAAGAAGATAATAAACATGAACAGTAAAATGACAGCAAACTCACAACTATCAACTGAACCTAAAAAAACAAAAACAAACTAAGCAAACAGCTAGAACAGGAACAGAATCACAGAAATGGAGATCACATGGAGGATTATCAGCAAGGAGAGGGGAGATGGGAGAATGGGGTGAAAGGTACAGGGAGTAAGAAGCATAATTGGTAGGTACAAAATGGACAGGGGGAGGTCAAGAAGTGGAAATGGAAATGGAGAAGCCAAAGAACTTACATGTGTGACCCAGGGACATGAACTAAGGGGGGTGGTTTCTGGAGGGGAGGAGGGTGCAGGGCAATAGGGGATAAAGGGGAAGAAAAAATGGGACAACTGTAACAGCATAATCAATAAAATGTATTTAAAAATAAAAATATTTTAATTTTGGGTGATTAAACTTGTTTATTTCTCAGAGGTAAAAATATTAATGTCAACCATCATCTAAAGATGTTTTGTTTTGAATCTTAAGGACTAACTGTATTATATTGCTTTAAAAATTTTTATTTGATTTGAGAGAGAGAGAGAAAAAAAACATTGATTTGCTGTTTCCCTTATTCATTCATTCATTGGTTGCTCCTTGTATGTGTTATCATCGGAGATCAGCCTCACAGCCTTGGTGTGTCAGGAAAACACTCTAATCAACTGAGCTACCTGGCCAGGGCCTGGATTATACTGCTTTTGAATGAGAGATGGCTGTGGGGATGTAAGGCTGTGTTTTGGAACATCCTAGACGTTTAGAGTTAAAATGAGCCCTGGCTGGTGTGGCTCAGTGGATGGAGTGCCAGCCTGCGAAAGATAAGATCTTCAGTTCAAGTTCCAGTCAGGGCACATGCCTGGGTTGTGGGCCAGGCACATCTGTGTTTCTCTCTCTCTCTTTCTCCCTCCCTTTTCCTCTCTCTACGAATAAATAAATACTTTTAAAATATCAGCTCTGTGGTGTTTTTACACCAAATTAATATACTTTCTGAAATATGTGATAATGATTAATATACTTTCTGAAATATCTGATACCAACCTGTGTTGTTGAAGGAATATTAAGTATCGTAATTTCTGTTTCCATAGATTATCTTGATAATGGTAATAATAAAATGGCAATTCAGCAAGCAGATAAATTATTGAAGAAGCATAAGGATCTTCATTGTGCTAAGGTAGGTTCATTTGCCCTTGACTTACTTATATTTGGTGGATTATATATTGTAATCTTTAAAGGAGAAAAATGTTTAATCTCTTCAGTAACTATGTATGTTTTTTCAGAGTACTCTCTTGATTACGTAAATGCCATGAATAGTATTTAGTTAAAAGCTCCCTATTTCTTTGGATATACCTTATCTAATTTAATTATTTTATTTCCACAGTCTTTTTAAGCAATGTTTTGCATTCTTAATATAACCAAAATAGGAAAGAATCTTGATTTGCTCATATTATTAGTAAAATAGTTTAATTGATTAACAGCCTAGGCATACCTTACAGCTTATCTTGTCCTTTCACGTTGGCTTTCTGTGGTTCATACTTCCTTTTCTGTCCTTTTCAGCCTGATTTGTCTTTTCTTTGTATCAGGTTTTAAAGGCAATTGGTTTACAGAGAACTGGAAAGCAAGAAGAAGCCTTCACCTTGGCGCAGGAGGTGGCAGCCCTGGAACCCACAGATGACAACTCGCTGCAGGCACTGACTATTCTTTACCGGGAGATGCATCGCCGTACGTTTCTTTTCATTGCTTTTAAAACTGAGCTTAAATTTTTGGATATTTCTGATTGATCTTTCTATTTGTCTGATTTACTTATCCCTCATGGTTTGAGTGGGTGACAGAGGTGAAACAGTGCATTTACCATGATTTCTGCAGACTGGGGACAGAGAGGGTAATTTGTGTGTTTCAGGACCCTTGCTTGAGTGGGAAAGAGGACTTGCGTTGCATCTGTGGCATTTTGATTTGCTAAATGCGAGAGTTAACCTCTTTTCTTTTTAACATGGAACATTTCAAATAAAGGAAAAAAACCAGAATAGCATATAAATCCCATTGTACTCATTACTCACCTTTAGCAATTATTGACACGTGGCAAATTTTATCTATGTCCCTCCCCTGCTAAATTATTTCTAAGTATATTCTAGTCTGCCATTTCATCTGTAAAGTTTTTATTGTTGATTTCTTAAATATTTTGTTATGAGATAATGTTTTTCATAATACATAGTCTAGAAGAATATATTTTATGTCACACTAGACAGTTTGATGTGGAATAATTAATATTCATGAACCTGCTGTCCAACTTAAGAAATGCAGCATTGTCCTGACCTGGTAGCTCAGTCATCTCGATACGCCAACGTTGTGGGTTCAGTGCCGAGTCAAGGCACATATAAAAAGCCACCAATGAATGCGTAAATAGCTAGAACAACAAATCAGTATTTCTCTTTCTCTTCCTCTCTCACCCTCCACCTCCCCCAACCTCAATCCGTCCCTCCTTCTCTCTCTCTCTCTCTCCAAGAATCCCCCTTCCTGTCTCTCTCTCAAAATCAATTAAAAAAAAAAAAGAGCCCTGGCTGGTGTGGCTCAGTGGATTGAGCCCCAGCCTGTGGACCAAAGGGATGCCAGTTGCATTCCCAGTAAGGGCACGCGCCTGGGTTGCCAGCCAGGTGCCCAGATGCGGGATGTGTGAGAGGCAGCCACACATTGGTGTTTCTCTCCCTTTCTTTCTCCCTCCCTGCCCCTTGAAAAATAAATAAACAAAATCTACCAAAAAGGAAATATCAATACTAAGAATGCTTCCTGTGTGTTCTTCGTCAATTTCATTTCCTTGTTTATCTCCCAAGAGGTACTTGCTATCCTGAATATTTTTTATTCTCTTGCTTTTTTAAAAATTTTTGTTTTTCTGAGTAATGAATTGTTAGTTTTGCTTCATTTTGAACTTAATATAAAAAATTAAATGCCATTAGGATTTAAGTTATACTTCAGTAATGAAAGAAAATCCTATTTCTCTTTCTCTTAGCGGAGTTAGTTACAAAACTTTATGAGGCAGCTGTGAAGAAAGTTCCCAATAGTGAGGAGTATCACTCTCACCTGTTCATGGCCTATGCCAGAGTGGGCGAATACAAGAAAATGCAACAGGTAACTTGATCTCCAGACCTCCTGGGGGCGGGGGGGTGCTGTTGTGGGGTCAGAGTCTCATGTGATTTAACTGCAGTGGTGTGTGTACTGTGCATGTGTATTGTGTGTTTCTAGAACTGAACTGTGTATTTGTGTGTGCAGATCGGCCAGTTATTTTTTTGCAGGTGTGTTTTAGAGATAAACTATTTTTCAAGTTTTAAAAAGGTTTTATTTGGGGAAATTTGATTGTTCCTCTTTTGTGGCCTAATGGTATGTATTATTTGGTTCTGGTAAGTTGGCTTCAAATTCCCCTGTCAGGTTGCTGTTGTTGTTTCAGAAAGTGGGCAGACATTCCAAAGCAAAAAATGAACAGATTATAAAAAGATTAACTTTAAAGTTCACATCTAATTTGTAATTATTGAACTGTTTGTAGCCTGATGAGATTTTAAAATCTGTCAGGGGGAAAAAAAAAGCCCCCGTTGCTTGGGGCACCTAGTTTTTCAGTCAGCAGATTTCAGGTGTTTCTTGCATCCGTGTGCAGGAGCCTCCCTGCCTCGGCCGTGTTCAGACTAGCGGTGGGTGCAGCGGGCAGCTCGGGGAGGCGAGACCTGCGCTGATCAGCCCATCACAGGTTCTGATGTCAAGCTAGTATTTTTTTTGGAACTGCTTTGTTTGTGGGTATAATGCCTTCTGAAGGGAGAGCTAGCTTTCTTGTGTTTTTATGTTGTCTTATTCTTTAAATGTCAAATTATAACAATAAATCTGGGAGGGTGGAAGAAACAATATTAATATAAGTCCTTTCTCCTTAAAATGAATGTTTTTTTGCTTCTGCAAGCTTTTAAATTGGAAGAATTTTTTTGACCCAAATACAATTCTTTGAAGAAATTCTACCATTTTATTTACCTATGAAGTGTATTCTTAGGAAAAGTATACAGAAATTATCATTTTTCTTTCAATGTAAAAAGTATATTTTAAAAAATTAACAGCACTGACATTATACATGTAAATTCTTATATTGCTTTTAATTCTAGGAATATGTTTTAAGTAAAGTTTATTAAATGCTCATTAATACTGATATAAATAAATCACAGTTCCTCTGTATGATAGACTAAAATGCAGTACCCCATCCCCCATATAGTACTGTGTGTCTTTATTTGTTGACGTAGAAAGATGTTCTAGTGTCTGTTAACTGAGAACATGATTGTAAAATGGCCTCCTCTTACCACTCCCCTCATCTCCACTCCGCCTTAGTCAAATATATCCCACTAAGGATACATGCCAAAATGTGACCAGGACACAGGGCTGTCGACACTTTGCATCCTAATTTTCATCTTCATTTCTGTTTTTTAAAAGCATATGTTAATTTCATGATCTCACATAATATATTTTGAACTATGTCTATTACACACACACATAACATAACAAAAAGGGCACGTTCATGCAATAGCAATACAAAGGTGGATTGGGAAAAAAAAGAAAAAAATCTTCCACTTGAACAGGTTTTATTTTGTATAGTTTAACTTTACATCTTGCCAGAGATACAGTTTTTCGTCTTGATTTTTGGAGACACTGCTTTGATGTGGCTTAAGTTACAATTTCTTAATATATTTTACCCGTATCTTGCTTTGCATTATTTCAGTCTCATGTGTTGAAAGAAGGGAGTACTTTGTGTTACATGTTTTAGAGTGGAATGTTTTAATTTTTATTCTGCCTTTATTGCTGTTTCTGGTAGTTACAGTTTCTTAGCTTATACGTATGTTTTTACATTTTTTTGTATGTTTATTTCGATAGTGGTATGTCGGTCTGGGGTAATAGGTATTTAACAAATTAAATGTCATATTTCATGAGGGTGAGGGTTTCTGTTTCATTCTCTGCGGAATCCTCAGCTCCTAGAATAGCATCTGCACAATAAACATTTGTTAAATAAATGAGTGATTTGCATAAACTGGTGGAGGTATTGGGAGGAAGCCAGAGCATCTGAAAACTTCAGACTTCTGCTGCCCCAAATGACATCCTCTGGCAGGTAGTTTTTAAGACCACTTTGCACGAGGAGTTTCTAGTCATTCACATGGTGATTAGATGCTCCTTTTTCCCTAAATGACAGTCCCATTCTCTGAGTCACCAGTTTACAAGCCATGTTTTTCAGACTTGTCTCTTCAAAAGCTTTCTGCATCAGCAGACTATTAGTGTCCGCAAGACAGTGGGGTGTGGGCATGAAATCTTTGTCTTTTATATTAAAAGTTCATATTAATTCTATATCCTATTCCTTTTTACTTCTGCATGTCATTATAAAAATGTTTTCTTTCCCCAGACTATCAAGTAACATCAACACTTTACATTTCATTCCTCCTGAGTTTGGTGTTGGGAGGAGGGACCTCAAACCATCGTAGACTCGCCTGCCACCCTGCTTTGTCTCCAGGTCGCCTGGGTCTCCCTCCGCAGCGCCTCTGGGGTCTCTCTTCTGTTTGATCTGCCTCACCCCTTCTTCCTAGTTTCTTTCTTCACTGCCAGGATACTCTTCCTAGGAGAGGATGCGACACACATTACTCCTTTGGGCTCCCTTTCGAGTGCCTTACCACGAAGGTCCCTCAGTCCACCCTTCAGTCCTTTTCTGTCCTACTCAGTCCTGTGTAAGCCAGACGTGCTGCTTGTTCTTGTCAGCATGTTCTCTAAGGTTTTTATTCAGACTCGTTCTGCTCCTGCCTGGAATTGATTCACTCACCTATTCTGCGCCACCCCCCCCCCCAACATTTGTATTCGTGTATGCCTCCTTACCCCCCATCTTTGCCCATTGACGTTGTGTTTGACTTTCAGGGTGCATCTGAAAGACTGCTACTTTGGAAAAGGCTTTACTGACAAAATTCCCTTCCCCGACTTTCCCTTAAAGAAAGAAGAAAGGAATAAGCACACTTAACCTTCCCTTCCTTAGAAACACCCAGTACGGTGTTTTTGTATATGGCGTTTATGTTTATTGCCAAGTGTATTTTAGTCATTCGTGTATCTGTCTTTTCTTTCCCTAGCTTTTAAGTGCTTTTGGGACCAGGGCACAATCTTTGTATCCTTGGCAGAAATAGGCTTTTCCTGCCCTGACCGGCATGGCTCAGTTGGTTGGGCATCATCCTGCAAAGTGAAAGGTTGCTGGTTTGTATACCAGTCAGGGCACATGACTGGGTTGCAGGCCTGGTTCCCCGTTGGGGTGCTTGGGAGAAGCACCTGATCAATGTTTCTCTCCTCTTTCTACTATGTTACCCTCTGTCTAAAATATATAAATAAAATCTTTTAAAAAAAGCAATAGGTATTTCCTTCCACTTAACAGAGTCTCCATGAAATTTTTTAAACTACATTGAAGATAGGCAAAAGATTAAAAAAAAAGTAACTATGATAATTAGCTGACAGAGTTTATAGTATTGATTTCTAGTTGGCTAATTGTGGATAGGTTCTCAGTTATGTATGAACAGATCTGTTTTGCTCTTTGTTGCCTTGTCCCTGCTTTTAAGTGTTTGTATATTGTACATTTCACAACGAAAGAGTTCAGTTCTAATTATTGGTATCTTGAAAGACCCTGATTCTTTTCCTTACCTAAGAAATTTTTGAATTATGTGAGTAATCTTTTCTAACGTTGAAGTTTAACTGTACTGTTTGCATTTCTTTGTTTATTTGTTTAACTGGTTAGTGTGATATCTTCAGTAAAGTTTGTTTACTGGTGTACATTCATAACCTAAATTTTGTGTTTGCTTTGGTATTCTATTGGGACTATATTGGATTGCAGTATTTTTAGAAATACTGGTTAAAAAAAAATTTTTTTTTTACTTATTTGTTGGTGTTAGAGAGAGAGGAAGGGAGATAGAGAGATGTTGATTTGTTATTCAATTTACTTATGCATTCATTGGTCGATTGTTGTATGTGCCCCGATTGGGGATCGAACCTGCAACCTTGGCTTATCTGGATGACACTCTAACTGAGCTACCCAGCTGGCTAGAAATCCTGGGTTTTAATTTGAGAAAATCTGTTTCAAAGGTGAAATATTCCTGATATAAAAATTCATGTTTGTGATGACCTCTATTGCTAGCCAATAGAGAATACCCATTAAGTCACTCGGCATTTACCGTAACTGGGATATGTAAACGTGTTGCTGTTCTCCTAGGAAACTTTTTGCCACATATCTAGATCATTAATTGTCCTCTTTATAATCTTTTCTAAATTATTTATGGCTCTCTTTCAGGCTGGCATGACTCTATATAAGATTGTCCCCAAAAACCCTTACTACTTTTGGTCTGTGATGAGCTTAATTATGCAAGTGAGTATGGCATTCAGAATGGAATTGAGATTTGTTTTTATTTTTGTAAATAGTTATTGTCCTTAATGTGTCTTATGAACGTCTGGGTAATGTGCTGCAGCATGTGCCAAACAGGGACTTTACATGGCATCAGCTGACTTTCTGAGTTGGGAAGTTTTGGTCTTCTTTACGAGTTGCTATATTGGTTTACCTGTGTGCAGCACAGACCATATTTTCCCTGAACATTAGATCTATCACTGGGGTACGAGCCCTGAAATGTTGGATGTTTTGACTTGAGGTTTGTCTTTAAGACAATATTGTTAGTCATGACACAGGTTATTGAGCTAGGTGACCTTGTTTTATCGCTTCTGCTTTCTGAGCCTCTGCTTGCTCTTTTACTAAATGGAGATGCTCATCTCCCAGAGCTGCTGTAGAACTGAAATGAGAGACTATATAGGCGGGGGCGGGGGGGAGCGGGGTAGGAATTCAAATGGAGCATTAGCAAACAGAGAGGCTCTAGGTTTAGACACGTCTGTGTTCAAATATTGCCTTCACATGTTTTGAAGAGTGGAGAATCTCCTAACATTTTTTTATCTATAATATAAGCATAGTAGCTACCCTGAGAGGTTGTTTACAAGGGTAAATGAGGTCTGAGTAGAATCTAGCAGTGTTAAAATTATTAATACCATGCATTGATTTTAATTATCTAAGCTAATTGTAGCTAACAGTAAGCTGTATAAATAGCTGGCATTTACCTTTTTATATGTGAACATCTCAAAAAAATAGCCGAAAAGCTTTTCTCTTCAGACACTCGATGATACCCTTTGTGTATAGAATACAGCATAGGCATACCTTCCTTTTTACATGTTCCTAGAAAAATTTATGAATAATCTATTTAAAAGTTAGGTCATATTGTGTAAACTCAGCATTTCAAGACTACATAGGATAACGAATTTTTAATAGAGAAATCTTTTATAAAACAAACCACTCTAATGTATTTTCTTGGCAGGTTCAAATTGATATAGTAGAATGATCATTATGTACTGGAGTCATAGTAATGGTCAGCATGATATAAGTAGCGGAAGCAGGGAAAATTTAGAATGAAATATTTATTTTTTTCTCTTCTAGTCTATATCGGCACAGGATGAAAACCTCTCAAAAACTATGTTTCTGCCCCTTGCTGAGAGAATGGTAGAAAAAATGGTGAAAGAGGACAAGATAGAAGCGGAGGCTGAAGTGAGTAATTTAAGCCCTACTTTTATAGTTACATGGTTGTGAAATTGCTACAATTTTATGTTACAATATTACGGACTGTTGCTTTATTCCAGTTAGAGAGGTGGCTTCTCACTCTTGCCCTTTGTGTAAATGTGAAGCTTTGGAAGCTCCCAGCCTTAATGTAATAAACATGGAGCTGTTTCAGCAAGGATTCTTGCCTGAGGTGTATATAGATAAGGAAGATTCTGTTGTCTGATTCTTATTGTCAATTACATCTCACTTGAAAATAGCATTCTTTTCTATTAGATAACTTTTAAAAAATATACACGACTATTAAAAACTTAAAAAAATATTTTCCCTTTTTAATTTTTAAATTAAAGTTGACATTCAATATTATTATTTTATAAAGATTTTATTTTTTTATTTTTTAGAGAGAAGGAAAGGGAGGGAGAGAAAGAAACATTGATGCCTGAGAGAAACTTAGATCAGTTGCTTCTCATACACCCCTAAACTGGGGTCTAGCCTGCCACCCAGGCATGTGCCCTGACCTGGAATTGAAACGGTGACCTTTCACTTTGCAGGACGACACCCAACCCACTGAGCCACACTGGTCAGGGCTCAGTGTTATTTTATGTTAGTTGCAGGTGTACTGCGTAGTGGTTAGACATTTATATAATTTATGAAGTTATCCCTTGGTAAGTTTAGTACCTACCCAGCACCATATGTAGTTGTTACAATATTTTTTACTCTATTCCCTGTGCTGTACTTTACATCCCCATGACTGTATTTTTGTTACTGAAAAGTTTCAGTGGTTGCACTTGTTTGCTTTTCTGTAAGGTCGAACTTTATTATATGATCCTGGAGCGTTTGGGAAAGTACCAGGAAGCCTTGGATGTCATCAGGGGAAAATTAGGAGGTAATTTTGAAAGTTTTCTTAAAGTATTTTTTCCTGTTTAAACACAAAAAATGTTTATTGTGGAAAATTTCTTCCTCATACAGAAACATAAAGATATAAAGCCATAAAAAATCACTTGTGACTATTTTATGTTCACCCAGACTTTTCTGTGTTGCACATTTATTTTAAAAATATTTTTTAAATTGAATTTGTTGGGGTGACATTGATTAACAAAATTATATAGATTTTAGGTGTACAGTTCTGTGATGTATCATCTGTGTGTTGTGTTGTGTGTTCACCACCCCGAGTCAGGTCTCCTTCCGTTTCTGTTTATCCTCCTTTTACCTCCCCACCCACTTCCCCGGGGGTAATAACCATACTGTTGTCTTTGTCTATAAGGTTTTTTAAAAAATATTTTTTAATTGAAAGTAATTCAGGGATTCATCCAATTCAAGGAATGTGAAAGGTTCTACCCTCTGCCCTCTGGATTCTTCTCCAGGCAGTTGTTCTGTATATTCTTCTAAAAATACATCCCCTCCCCACCTTCCTGTTTTTTAAACCACAAATGACAGCATGCTGTACCTGACCCATGGAAGAATCTTATTCAGTTAATACAGTGTTTTCCTTAAACTATTTTTTTCTTTAAGATTTAGAATGTCAGTGCCTCTAGTTATGATTGCTGCTCTGGTACAAATATTCTTTGTTCACCTGCCTGACCTATGAAGGCATTTGAGTTTGGGGCCTTTGCTCTGTATACTCAGGTAGCCATTGTTTGGTTTTTAACTTAGCACTGAGTCTTAGAGACACACCTCACTAGGTCACTCTTGAACGACAGCCCAGTGTCCCCTCCAGTAAATGCAGGGAGTTTAATTAACTAGTCCTTGATGGACATTAAGGCTCTTTGCAAGGAACATCTTTGCTAAAACCTGATCGCCCCTAGGAGGCCACACTGCGCATCCCCACCCGCTTCGCTTATTGTCAGTGCGCCAGAGGGCCTGTCTGCACGCTTACCAACCCGAATTAAACTTCTTATGTTTTTCCACCTGAGATAAAACGTGTCTTAGACTTTTTAATTTAATTATGGGAGAGGATAATGATTTTTCATTTAAAAGTCATTAATTTTTTTCTCTTCTCTGAACTGCTTTTCCTTATCCTTTTTATATTTCTAAAAATTTGATTACGCTTACTGATTTGCAAGAGCACTTTTACATGTTAAAAAAGTTCTCTCTTTTCCATTGCCGTGAAGATACTTCTCTTTTTGTTGAAACCCTGATTTGTACAAAGTTCCTAGGCTGGCTAAACCATACCCCTATTTTGGACCTTTATGACAAAGATTTTTCATTCCTAACTATTTAAACGTTTGGTGATTTTCTCAGGAGACATTATTGGAAATGCCATTATTGCTTCATTAAACCTGTTTTTTAAATTGTGCCTTTACAGTAATAGGGGGTAACTAATTGTAGATGAGTAACCCCAGATCTTTTATTTAGTAGTCTTTAAAAATCTTTGTTTCATACAAGTATGTACTATACATCCTTTACTAGACTGTGAACAGTCATAAAACTGTGCACAGTTAACTACCCTAATTATATAAAGCACAGGAGGAGTTTTTTTAAACTTCAGCCTTCTTGTAGATGAGTACAAGTCAGACTTTCTGCTTTTACTTGTCTAGATTCTAGTTCTACAATATGTGTGGTTAAAATTTAGATTCTCTGTAGGAAATTCATAATGTGCTTGTCAGTGTCCTTAATCTGCAAACCTGTCTGAAAAGGACAGGGCAGATTTAGTTCAGTCAGAAATACAGTCCTAGCTTTTCTGCTCTCAGCTGTTGGGAAAGAGTTGGATTCATCTCTGTTTTTTATCTTCCCCCTGGTGTCTCTTGTCACCTGCTCATTCCATTCTAGTCCAAGCTTGTTTGATGTTTTGGAACTGTATGGCTGGGAAGTCTGTCTGTGGGCTAAATATACCTGTCCTTAGATTCTGCTGGGATTTTATAAATGTGTCCCACATACTGGAGCCTAAACTCAATGCATTCTGGATGTATATTTCACAGAAAAAAAAATATTGTTAAAGTTTAATATCAGAAATAGATTTTTTCTTTTTAGAGTTTATTTATTTACTTTTAGAGAAAGGGAGAGGGAGGGAGAAAGGGAAGGAGAGAAATATCAATGTGTGGTTGCCTCTTACCCACCCCATACTGGGGACCTGGCCCACAACCCAGGCATGTGCCCTGACTAGGAATCGAACCAGCGACCCTTTGGTTCACAGGCCAGCACTCAATTTACTGAGCCACACCAGCCAGGGCAGAAATGTACTTTTTGTTTTCAGCAAAATAATTTTTAGTAAGATAGTAGTTTGTGTGTAATAGTGGCTCAATTTTCTAAGAGAGGGAATAAGAAAATGTGGTATTTTCCTTCTTGTCTTTGGGCTTTATGTTGGTTTCTGAGCAGAAATGAAACTAGCTTACCAACTACTATAACTTTTAATTGTAGAGAAGTTGACCAGTGAGATTCAGAGTCGGGAAAATAAATGCATGGCTATGTACAAGAAGCTGAGCAGGTGGCCAGAGTGCAATGCCCTTTCCCGGCGCCTCTTACTGAAAAAGTGAGTAGATACTCTTTTTTGGACTAGACTCTGGAGTGGGGCTTTTAGATGTCATCACTGATATGTTCTGTCTATGGGATTTCTGGGCATAAAGTAAAATCTTTTAGTAGTGTGTCCTGGATATTTTTAGTTTTTGATGAACCATCATCTTTTAACGGACTTAGTAGGTCTTTAGAAGGAACCCTGAAAATCATTTAACAAATTTGGTATTCAGTATTGGTCTAAAGGAGAGACCCTCTCCCTCCATTTAGGAAGTGCTAATGTGGGGAGTTTTCTATGAAGAATTTTAGTTTTCTAGCCCTGGTCATTTCATTGAAGGAAAGAGTAGTCTCTTAAAAGTTTTTTCTTTGAAATTGCCTCTGGAGTGCTGTCCTTTTGGGGCTGCAGAGAAAATCCAGAGGGAGGGGCTCTCTTAGTAAAGTATAAAATGTAACTTAAAAAATAAGTTGAGTATCTTGCTTTCTAAGGCAGATGTGTCACAACTTGGGTTTAATCCCGTGTGCACCATTCAATCTGATTTTAGCTCAGATGACTGGCAGTTCTATCTGACTTACTTCGATTCTGTCTTTCGACTGATTGAAGAGGCCTGGACTCCTCCTGCTGAAGGTGAACAGTAAGTTGTCTTCTTTTCAGAGTTACAGTATCACTTTTGTTGTTGTTTTGTATTATAACTTTTTCCTTTTATTTTACAATGGCATCACCTAATATGTTGTAGCAAAAGAATTTCATTATAAGCTTTTATTGAATTCTCTTTTCTGGTTTCAGTAATTTATCCCTTTCAAAGTAAGATTTTTTTTCCTCTTTTTAAAACAATTACAAAGTAAAAATTATTCCAAAAATTTTCCACTCTTTTTTTTAGGAACCAGGTAGAGGTAGTTAATCACTCTGCATTAATGATTGCCAAAATTGGGAGTAATCAGATGCCATGTTACCTACCAGAAAATGCTTATAGCTCTTTCCTCCCCATTTGTATTGTTTTATAATGATCAAATGCTTTTTGTTTAATTAATTAATTAATTGTTCAGTTACAGTTGTTCCCATTCCCCCCCCCCCCGTTACTCTGCCCTTTTTTCTTATTTTTAAATTTGTTTTTACAAATAAGTTGGGTTTGACTTTAATTTTGGAATGGACAATAGAGGCACAAAATACCTTTTTTGTGTGTTTATACCCAGCTCTTTAGAAGGAGAAGTACATTATTCTGCAGAAGAAGCTGTGAGGTTTATAGAAGATCGAATAACGGAAGAATCTAAAAGCTCTCGCCATCTTCGGGGACCACATCTAGCTAAACTGGAGCTGATTAGACGTTTGCGACATCAAGGTTTTAATGATGAGTACAAACTGGGTAAGAAACTGTAGAGATAGTTGGGAGCCCTGGAGAAGATACAGGCATGCTCTCTGTCCTCAAGTTCATTATCTGAGGCCTGCAATGACAGAGTTGTGTGTGAGAGGCAAATGTCTTTATAACCTGAAAATATTTGCTAATGAGTGGACCACTTATAAAGTTAGCCCTCAGTCTCTCCCTAGCCCATCAGAGTCGTCTTTGTCAGACGTTTTTTTGCTGACCCATAGTAATGTCAAAATCAATTTCAAAGTAAAGTAGCCAGTTTTGTAAAAAGTTTCAGGATTTCATGAAGTGGATAAAAGGTTTCTTAAAAATCTGCTCCCAGCACTCACACTGATAAAAGAAAGAAAATCTAGAGTTCCGGGCAAGATGGAGGCGTAGGTAGAAACCCTTTGCTTCCTCCTACAACCAAAAGGAGGATAACAACCAGCCTAAAAACAATAAACAACCAGAAGTGCCAGAAAATCAAACTGCATGGAACTCTGACAACCAAGGAATTAAAGAAACAGTCAACTGGACCAACCAGCCCAGTAGGAGGAGGATGGGCAGCCAAGCAGACAGAGAACTGCAAGGCAACGCACCATACGGGTGGGGCTGGCTGAACGGGAAACTGAGACTCAGAGCTGGCTGTGGACTACCGCAGTGGCCCCAGTGGGAGGGAGAAACTCCCAGTCTCACACAGGAGTTTGTTGGAAGTGGGGCTAGAGCCCAGCAAGCAAACTGCATTGTTCCCTCTCTGACCCCTCCCCAACAGGCAGCGCGCTTCAGCGCAGCAAAGAGGGTTGCCCTGCCCCCTTACAATGTAACAGGTATGCGGAGTCAAAGAAATATGGTCCAGCTGAAAGAACAGAGCAAAACTCCAGAAAAAGAACTGAGTGATGAGGAAATAGCCAGCCTATCTGATACAGAGTTCAAAACATTGATAATCAGGAAGCTCACAGAATTGATTGAGCTCGGTTGCAAAATGAAAGAACAAATGAAGGATACCCAAAGTGAAATAAAGCAGAATATTCAGGGAACCAACAGTGACAGGAGGAAACCAGGACTCAAATCAACGATTTGTAACAAAAAGAAGAAATAAACATCTAACTGGAACAGAATGAAGAAACGGGAATTCAAAAAAAAAAAATGAAGACTTAGGAGCCTCTGGGACAACTTTAAATGTTCCAGTATCCAAATTATAGGGGTGCCAGAAGGAGAACAAGAACAAGAAATTGAAAACTCATTTGAAAAAATAATGAAGGAAAACTTCCCCAATCTGGCAAAGGAAATAGACTTCCAGGCAGTCTAGGAAGCTCAGAGAGTCCCAAAGAAGTTGGACCCAAGGAGGAGCACACCAAGACATGTCATCGTTAAGTTACCCAAGATTAAAGATAAAGAGAGAAAAGCAGCAAGAGGAAAGAAGAGAGTTACCTACAAAGGAGTTCCCATAAGGCTATTAGCTGATTGCTCAAAAGAAACCTTACAGGCAAGAAGGGGCTGGAAAGAAGTATTCAAAGTCATGAAAAGCAAGGACCTACCTCCAAGATTACTCTATCCAGCAAAGCTATCATTTAGAATGGAAGGGCACATAAAGTGCTTCCCTGTTAAGGTCAAGTTAAAGGAGTTCATTATCACCAAGCCATTATTATATGAAATGTTAAAGGGACTTATCTTAGAAATTGAAGAAGATCAAAAACTATGAACAGTAAAATGATAACAAACTCATAACTATCAACAATTGAACCTAAAAAAAAAAAAACAATGAAAACAAATACTAAACAAACAACTAGAACAGGAACAGAATCAGAGAAATGGACATCACATGGAGGGTTTTCAGTGGGGAAGGGGAGGGGAAGAATGGGGGGGAAGGTACAGAGAATAAGGAGAATAATTAGAAGGCATAAAATAGGGAAAGGTTAAGAATGACATAGGAAACCAAGAACTCAAAGAACTTACATGTACAACTCATGAACATGACCTGAGTGTAGGGAATGCTGGAGGGCTGGGGGGTGTAGGGCAGAGGGAAGATAAAGCGGGGGAAATTGGGGATACTGTAACAGCATAATCAATAAAATATACTTAAAAAATTAGCAGAATTAGAACAATTAACAGTTGAAGAAAGAGTTTTTAAGGATAATAAGTTGGGTGAAAAGAACAATTTGGATAGTGAAGGTTTAAGAGAGGCCTTCAGGAAATTTGATACTTTTAGATGTTTTTATAAAATTACTCTTTTTTTGAAATTGAATTTATTGGGGTGACATTTGCTGATACAATTGAGTAGGTTTCAGGGGTTACAATGCTTTCTGCGCTTACTGCAGGAGAAGTGAAGGCTGTCATGCTGTGTTAGCGTACAATTTTGTTGAAAAAAATGGCACCCCTTCCCCACCAAAGCAATAGTTTTTTGCTAATACTAAGCATTAATTTTAATACTTATACCCTATATCTCGTTAAGTTGAACATAATGAACTTTATTAATTTTTCAATTTCAGTTTCAGATAAAGCTCCAAAGAAACCTTTCCTCCCCTGCTCACTATTATAGAAATTTTGTTTTCATTAGAAGTTGATAACACCTTAAGAAGGATTTTTTTTAGGGACTAGTTGTCCCTAAAATTTATCCTAGAACAATACCTAATTCTAATACCTAAAACTTATAATACCTAATACCTAATACTAAATACCTAAAACTTATCCTAGAATATCTCTGTCCATTTTAATCATCTAATGTTTCTTTTTAGCTTCTTCTAAAATTAGCTGTAGACTTATCTCTGTCATTCCGTTTGTAGATTATTGACAACCAACTTCGAATTCCATCTTAACTTCTGTTTTTGCCTCTATGTCAATAATCTGTCTCTGTTAGTTCCAGAATTGCAAATCAAAATTTTCTGTGACTTTCAGGAAATGTTAAAGTAGCCTTCAAGACATTGTTTTCTTTGCAGAGCTGGGTATACAAATATTTGGATCTGCTTTGACCCTTGCCATATTCATCTTCTATCTTTTTCTTCCTTATTACCAGCCCACACCTTACAAGTTTGTAAATTTGTCTAATCTCCACAATTTTTTTTTTTTTCTCCAAACCAGTGAATGATTCTCAGTCTCTTAGGAAAATCTGTTTAAAGCTATGGACTTCTGTTCCCAGAGACATGTGCATAGGGACTGGGACCTAAAATTTGACAGAAATCTTGGTTAAAATCTCTGCTTCTTAAATCTAGTACACTTTGAGAGCATTTTACTTTTATTTTATTCTTTGTTTTTAGTTTGAGGACAAATAAAATGAACTGGTAGCTTTCTGCATTTCTATGTTTAAGTATTTAATAGTGAGTGACCTTGTTGGAGTTATTGGCCTGTGGTTCTTCCCATTTATTTTCTCTTCTGTTGGTGTTCCTATTAGCCAACGGTACCTTTCATGTAATTGACATTTGTTTGATACTTCTGAAGTAGTTCAGGAACTATTGTGGAGAAAAGCATGTTTGTTTAATGTTTGGGTATTAACTTAAGCCTTTATTTAAACTTTAAAGAAAACATTTTAACTATTTAAATTTTAATTGAATGAAAAGCTTCACATTTCCTAAGTATAACGATAGGTAAACTGAATTTGTAAGATCCTGTTCCTTGTTAAGACATATTTCTATTTTTAACTAGGCAAGATACCTTGTAGCCCTCCCAGCCGTTGTCATTCATTCTCATTCAGCATTCAAGCAAAATTATAAGTTAATTGAAATAAATGATTTTCAAATCAGACTTAAATTAGAAATTGCTTCAGTCTTTGAATAATTTAGTGATTCTTTTTTTCTCTTAGGTGACCCAGAAGAATTAATGTTTCAGTATTTTAAAAAGTTCGGGGATAAACCTTGTTGTTTTACAGACCTTAAGGTGTTTGTCGACCTCTTGCCTGCTGCACAGTGTACAAAAGTGAGTACAGTTTGGAGTTCTGCCGGGTGCCTGTGTTTGTTGTAACTAGGCTAAATGTTTGCTCTCCTTTCTGAGATGCGCGAGGGCGGTGAACACGAGATACCAAGATAGCTGCTCTGTCAAGTACTCTGGGGGCTATCAGGTTAAAGGCATGATTTCTCGTTACGTTAAGCCACATGAGAATGAGCCCCTGGTAGATAATTAGAGTCTTCTTTTTTGTTTTAATTGGTTTTTTTGGAGATAATTGTAGATTTATATGCAGTTATAAATGAAATAATACAGAGAACTCTGTATACCCTTCACCTGTTTTGCCCCAGTGGTAACATATTGCCTAATTATAGTGTAGTATCATAATTAGGCAGTTGACATTGATAGTCCACTGACTTTATGCATATTTCACCAGTTTTATAAACATTCACTTGTGTGTGCGTGTAGTGTTTTGGTGTTTTTAGTGCGGCATTTAGCACATGTGGATTATGTGACCACTACCGTAGGTGAGATGCAGGACGTTCACCACCAGGGCCTACTTAAAAAAAAACAAACAAACCCACTTTATTTATTTATTTTTAGAGAGAGGGGGAGGAAGGGAGAAAAAGAGGGAGAGAAACATGGGTCAGTTGTCTCTCCTACACACCCTGACTGGTACCCAGACCCCCAGGGCTAGAACTGGTGTTTTTTATGTTCTTGCCCAATTTAAATAATTAAATACTATAAGATGTTACCTTTGGGAGAAACTGGGTGAAAGGTACATGGAATCTCTGTATGTTATTTCTTACAACTGCATGTGAATCTACAATTACCTCAAAATAAAAACTTAAATTACAAAAGCAATTTAAGGCCACTGACACCCCATAACTAACTGTTCTTTTCAACACATAGTGTTTCCTTTAGGGATGCATTTGTGTGTCATTGTAATGGTGGGTTTGTTGTTTGGTTTTGGTCACCTACTCTTAATCGTTTTCATTGCATTATTATATTGATGTGTTACAACTTTTGAAACATTTTCACAATACTTTTAGTCTTTGTGTATAGTACATGGTGTTGACCAAATACTTTTGGCTATTAGTGAACAAGAGTACCAGTTTCACCAGCAGTAGGTACTGTTAGAAATTTTTTTGTTTTAGCTATTTGGTAGATAGAAAATGGTATAATAAAGTGGTTTTAATTTGTATCTTTTCCTTAATGTCTTTTTCTAGACCATTTCAATATTTGTTAATTATGGCCTACTAAAGACTACTTCTGTTTTAAGATCTGTCCTCTTATTTTTCCCCCCACTCTGCAGTTTATTAATCAGTTACTTGGAGTTGTTCCTTTGTCCACACCAACAGAGGATAAGCTGGCGCTGCCTGCCGACATCAGAGCTTTGCAGCAGCATTTGTGTGTGGTGCAGCTGACGAGGTTGCTGGGCTTGTACCACACTATGGATAAAAATCAGAAACTGAGTGTGGTCAGAGAGCTGATGTTAAGGTACCAGCATGGACTGGAATTTGGTGAGCAACCTTGCAAAATGTGCCGCTGTTCCCTGATCTACTAAGACTTAGAAGTTAGTTTTTTGGTTTGGTTTTTGGTTTTAAAGCACTCAGCCCCTGTTTTAATGAGTTTGGCAAGGAGATTATTTTGTCAGGTGCCAAGACTCTCCAAGTAATAAAATGCCAGGCCTTTCTAAAGCTTGGAGTTTTATTGTTGTTATTTTCTTCCACATTGTATTTTTTTAAAAATTAAGTATAATTGGCATACAATATTAAGCTTGGAGTTTTAATTATAGTTGTCCATATTCTTCCTGATCTGGTGAGCTTACTCTTTCTCACATTGCGGCTCATATGAATTGCATAGTTTATGACAGTTGTCACATTTTCTGCTTATTTGTCCTACTATGTATAATATACACACTAAGTGAACAAAAGGAATGTAAATTGTGAGATATTTAGAAATAAATGACCTTCAGATTGCTAGATATATGTGCTAAAATATCAGTTATCTGATTAGATGATATTAGTATTTCTCTAACTGCATTCTAAAACATTAGGTGAAGGAATGAACATATGACTACTTTAGCTATACATGACCCTTTGGCTTCTGTTCTTTTCTTTACCTAAAACCTTCCAAATCTTGCTGCTTTTCCTGTGGGACCATTGCAGACGCCACCTCTGTTCTGGAACCCTTCTGCTCCAGCGAGTCTGGTCTCACCTTTTGAATCCTTTGGTTCATGGCTTATATTTTCTTCTGCTATTTACCCAGTTCTTACTATTGTCTTTTCCTGTCTCTTCTCCCCCTTATCACTTCTCCTGCTTTAAAAAACTTCTTTGGAGCTGTAGTAGTTAAATAAGTGTTAAATACAGATGTGTTTTCCCCCTGTAGGGAAATCCTGTTTGAAAACCGAATTGCAGTTTTCAGACTATTACTGCCTGCTTGCTGTCCATGTGCTCATTGATATATGGAGAGAAACAGGTAAGGAGCAGTCATTTCAGTTTAACTGTTCTTTTTTTTTAATTGACTATAAGTCCGTGGGCTGATTGCGTAACCCAAGAATTTCATTTATGTTTTAGGTTTTTCTTTCTTGCCCTTCTTCAGGGTGCTTCCAGAAGAACCTAAGTCTCCATGTATCCCCCTCCCTGAAGTCAGGAAAATCTTAAATCAGTAGATATCTGTTCTGATTTAAATGTTTCTGAATAATGAGTAATGACTGTGAAAAACCTATTACAAAGTTACAGTCATTATCAAACAGAGAAACTGATTCAGAGATGGATGTATAGGCCCATGGCATGGAATAGCCCTTTTATTTACTTTAAAAAAGGCACACATAGGAAAAGGAACTCCTTGGAATACAGTTCTGGTTAGCCCACTGAAGGCCAAAATATAATACATGGCAAAGGGAGCATCGTGAGTCCTGAAGCAGGAGAAGGGTGATTCAGCAAGTGGCACTGAGATAGCCTTTTCGGTAGGTCTCACCCCTCCAGACATGTTCTCTTGTTAGCATTTGTTGGGAAAAAATAACTCTAGATACTTACTGCGTACTATTCACTAGAATAAACTACGGAAGAAACAAAGGGCTGGGGAGACAGCTGTGTGCAAGATAGACATGTCCCCTGCCCTCGGGGACCACTTTACAGAGCACTCCGTTTTGGTACTGTCCCCCTCAGGCTCCAAGTTCTCCAGAGGCACCCTGTTTTCCAAAGGGCCGAGGCCAGTCTTTCTAGGCTAATTTGCAATGTATTTTTGTAGTCCAGCCTCTGCCTACGTCTCCAGAGTCTTATGTATTGGGTTGGTGAGAAAGTCCTTATAGCTTTTTTCCACAAGATAAAAGATACATTTTTCATTTTCACCAGTAACTTCTATTGGTTTGGATATTTCGAGTATGCTGGCTATTTCCCACATGGTAGCACGTTCATTGTTCTCAGTTACTGTCTGCATTTGATCGCCTCCAACTTCAGTTAGTCTACCTGTGGAGCATCGTCCAGCGAGAAATCTCCGGCACAAAACTTCGCAAATCACTTTTGACGCTTTTGGCATGTTTTACCCTCACCTTTCCTGCTTCCACCAGGCACTCTAACATTTTGCATGTATCCTTCTGTCTTTCTCTGCCTATTTTTTAGACTTTAGATGAACTATTCATGCTCATTTGAATTCTGTGTGTCTTTTACTGATCAGTATTACGAAAGTATTTTCCCTTGTTATTAAAAACTCTTCATTAACATTAAATGGCTGCATGATATTTCAGTGTGTGGGTGTTGCTATAATTTATTAATGCAGTGAGTATTTTTGTATATAAAGCTTTATCTACATTTCATGTTATTTTCTCTAGGTAGATTCTTAAAAGAGAATTTACTTAATCTTTAAAACTTGATACATTTGGCCTTTTGATTTTTAGTGGCTCAAAAAAAGTGTGTCATTTTATTTTGATTATTAATGAGTAAGTTTTTTCAAATATTATTGATGCCCTATTGGTAGAGTTACATATGGAAGACAGATGGTGTCTAGAGAAAGCATCTGTCTGGGATTTTGTAGAGAAAGTCCTCTACTGGGAAGGTTGGTAGACTCCAGTTCTTCAAAATTCATCTTTTCTCGGGATCTAGGGTCTTGTGAGATTCCATAACTTTCCTGCACGAGACTTGGCAGCTTAAAATTTGCATCAGTTTTGCAGATACATGTTTAGTAATTGAGGGACTATCTATTCAGGGAAATACCCTGTTTTGCTTACAGGTGTGTAGCTAAAATTTGCTCTCTGCTACCTAAACTCATTCTTAAAATAGTTACGGGAGGTAATGATGTCAGTAAGTTTTTCTTTTTGAAAAACCTCCATTTGCTTTCAAAATCTGTGGGTAATGCTGTGACATTTTGGTTTTAGGTGACGCGACTGCTGTGTGGCAGGCCCTGACTTTGCTGGAAGAGGGATTAACCCACAGCCCTTCCAATGCTCAATTCAAACTGCTGCTCGTTCGAATCTACTGTGTGCTGGGGGCGTTTGAGCCGGTGTTGGACCTGTACTCCAGCCTCGATGCTAAGCACATCCAGCATGATACCATTGGGTTGGTAGTATACACTCTGAATAATAGCAGCCCTTACACGTGGGACTCTGACTTTCCGATTTTAGCAGTGAAGTTGTTCCTGGTATTAAGCTTTTTAGATGAAATAATCACGTATTATGACTCATCGCAAAGCAGTCAGAGTTTGTGTTTGCCAGCATTTTGTAGTAATGTCAAAATGTGCACAATTTAGAAATGCTAAGAAAGTTTTCCCAGAGATAGCAAACAGCTATATACTTTGAACCTTTTTTCTTAGCACACGTTGGTTTCAAGTCTTCTGCCTTGCAGTTGAGGTTAACACATGTGCTCTGTTTGCTGACCTCAGAGAGCCTTTGAGTTTGTATTGTAACGGTTCTTGGTGATGAATCAAGGGTATTGTCTCTATACCCTGTGGAGCCGTTGTAGGAAGACAGTATTCTGTTCTCTTACAAATTGTGTTCCATGGGCATCTGAGTGTAAGAAAGCATGTTATGGAACTTTAGGGCTCTCACAAAACTGAATTAACTTTGCTCTTTTAAAAAAGATTTGATTCTGTGAATTAGATCATTTATATGACAGGATGTTTAAAGTTCCATATGTTTAGCTATTTCTCTGACATAGTAATTTGAAGTATAGTATATGATACTAGAGGTGGGTAAGTATAACGTGTTTTTTTTCTTTCCTTCCAAACTAGTTATCTTTTGACCCGTTACGCTGAATCCCTAGGTCAGTATGCTGCTGCATCCCAATCCTGTAACTTCGCACTCAGGTTTTTCCACTCCAACCAGAAAGATGTAAGTGAAAAAACGGTTTTTTAAATATGGTCTTGCCCGCTGAATGCACACATTGCAGAGAGTACCTCCCCTGTGTCGCAGGTACACAGGTTGAGCTGTACCACACTGTACTTGCAAGTGCCCTCAGGCCGTAGCTTAGTGGCCAACGCTGTTAGGTAGAGGTGGAGAGTTATTTGTGGTTGATAGAATGGGCATGTTTAATAGAATCCATATGAAGGTGAATTTACAACTGGGTATTCATAGAACAGGAAGTGTTGATACCTCTCAGGTTGGTCTTTGAATCTCTAGGAGGATTTTTCCAAGGACACGAGGGTGCAGTACAGGCATCTGCGACAGCAGCTGCTCTCTGTTACCTGGACTCCTTTCTGAAGTCTGTAACCTCCGTGCTGTTTGCCAACGACAACTGCACTTACATTTTCTTAGAATTGTAAAATTGACTGGTTGTAAATAATTTCAGGAAACTTTGGTGAATAGTATTTTTTTAAACTAGCAATAAATAAGAGAGAGCTTCTGTGTGCCATAACAAAAGGATGGGATTTGCACCATATTTTTCATTGCAAACAGACTTTGTCCCCACTTGTGAGTTAAGCAGTTTTTGTGGAAAAACCACATACATGGTCTCTGCTTAGTCAAGCAGCTATGCAAAACCATCCAGTAACATATGTGAAGATAGGTATGTCTTCGAGGATGGGCACTGCCTCCTTGGTTCTTGTGTTTCTGAGACACGTCGCCTAGAGTTGGGCCATGCCAGCTATCTCCCCATAGCCTCCCATTTTCATGGTCTAACAGCAACTAAGAAATTGGGGGAGAGAGCTCGTTTCTGGGGTTCTTGATGGCAAACACTCATGACAACTTTAAAAAAATGATTTGTAACTGTAACATCTGGGGCTAATCTATCTGCCATCTAATTCTTTAGGGGTATATTAAATAGAAGGCATGGGCAGGGCAGAAATATTTCTGAACAGTAAAATATAGGTTTGTTATTCTGAGCCCGCAATAATGATGTCCTGACAAGCATCAGGGCGTGGCCTAGAGGGCTGATGTAGCAAGGGATGGCGAACTGTGCTTCATCTGTTGGTTTTTAAGTCCCGTTTCCCTCCCCTGTGACCTCTCTGCCAGAGACTGGTGTCTCTGTTCAGACCTCATTTTGTGCCACAGCTCCTGACCGGGGAGAGTGGGCATGAGCATTTGAACATACTGCTCAGAAGGTGCTGGCCTGCTTAGAGGTCAGAGGGTATCTTTTGGACCTTGGTTTCTAAAATGTCTTAGCATGAGTGGGTAGTCGAGTTATAAATCAGTGAGTTTTCACTGTGTGTTCAAGTACCTGCTTGCCTCTCTGTTTTCAAGTAGTTTTACTAACTCAAAAGGAAAAAAGCTCCTTAAATCTCATCATTCTGGCTCTCATTTCTGTATATCTTTTTTAAATTAAATTTTTTTTTTCCCGACTCCCCTAAATTTTGTTTTTTAAATTTAAGAGAGAAGAAGGGAGAGGAACATCAGTTTGTTGTTCCACTTATTTATGTATTCATTGATTGATTCTTATATGTACCTTGACTGGGAATTGAACCCACAACCTTGATATATCAAGACAATGCTCTAACCAACTAATCTACCTGGCCAGGGCTCATTTGTATATTTCTAAGGAAGAGGTTAAAGAAAAGATCTTTTCAGATAGTTCTGAAAAGGTGGGAGTGGGGGTAAATAAGGGATGTAACTTCTCAAAGAACCATGTTGTTCATGATTTGGCCAATAAGGGCACATTATTTTATCCTAATAAAAATTAAGCTTTACTTTTCCCCTATAAATACCTTATCTGAAGAGTTGTTTTGAACACACACACACACATGCAAACAAATGAAAGTACCATAGTGTGGAAAGGAGACCACCAGGAGTGCTTTGAGAGGGCGTGTTGTCCTCAGTGGCTTTTGTGGGTGTCTCTGTTGTTTTGCTGGTGGTTGTGCGTGGCAGGAGTGATAATTCATCTGAATGTTTGTGGTGCCGAATCTGATAAAATTACAGTATTTCATTGATCTGGGACTAGCACACTCTGCTTGGCATTTATATTTTATTACTACTAACTGAGAAGACAACTTATTTAATCATATTAGGTAAATAATCTTTGGGGGATGCTGAAGGCAAAAGCAAAACACAGTATAGCAAGAAAAATACACCTTAAGCCTTAGCTCACCTTAAGCTCAGTCCTCAAACAGGAGAGTGGACACTGGCGTGGAATGTTTCCTGTAGGAGTTTGATGTTGAGAAAGATCACTGTTGTAGCTTTGTACTGTATGGGTTAACCCTTCTGCTAGTATTAGAAATCTCTCTGGAAGCGAAAACTCTATGCTCTTCGTCTTTTATTCTTGGTTGTTTTGGGGGTCCCCAGATGGTGTGTCCTTGAGTGACTGATGTATTTCAGTTCACAACTAGCTCTTTGAAAGAACGCTTTTACTCCTAAATGGAAGATCTGACTTTTTGCTCTGTAAGGCTTTGTGCTATGGAAGTGACAGTTGTGTTTGGAAGGTCTGTACAGGGAGTTTCTCTCTGGGAGGGTCATCGTCTGCTGTCATCATTACTTGGAAATAGATTTTTACAATATGAGAATTAGAGATAGATTTTTATGTCTCCTAAAGTTACTTATATATTTATACTTTTTTAAAAGTTTCCATTTAACAATCTGTATTTTAGATATCTGTGAAAACCATTATTCAGGGGTTTGATGTCCATGTATTTTGCGAATTTTTAGTGACCAGGGTTCATTTCAGGAGTCTGAAGGGGATCTAAATAGCCTCAGTGGTTCATAAATGAGTAGGAATAGGTCCAGACAACATTCTCTGATATTCGGAAGTCTAATTTAAAGTGCCTGTGGCTTCCAGGTTTGCCTGCAGTTCTAATAGGCGGGGTCTTTCTTCAGATGGTAGCCCTTTCTCAGCCTTTGCCCTGTCGGCAGCTGCCCCGGCCCTCTCCCAGCTCCGCAGTGATTCTTCACTGCGGCATTAAAGGAGCACTAGAGACACCTCCTTAGTTCGTTGAAGGACTACATATTCCCTCTTTGTGGCCCCCGATTTTTCTCTTTTTAAAGCTGTTTCCTTTTTTTATAAAGCGGACCACTTCAAAATTAAAACTGCTTCTACACTTGGTAAGGCTGGGTTCTTTCCTTTAATCAAACCATATTTTGGAACTTTAATTGATAAATCTAATTGGAATCATCAAAGTCATCTTTTTATCCTGATGAATTGCTGGATCATGTGTTCCTAACCAGCCGTTTTTTCCAAGTGAGAAGTTCCTACTGCAAGGCCTGCTGGTAAACCTTGCTGTGTTCTTTCAAGCCAGGTGGCCATCAGATAGGCCCATGTGTTCAGAGTATCCTGCCTCCTCTCAGTGGGGCCTATCACTGTCCTTTAATCAGGCTAGAAGGTACACTTGAGCTTTTTCAGATAGTCCTTCTTTAAACCTGCGGGATCACAAGTAATCTTTTTAATTTTCTTGTGTCCGTCCGTCTTTAATTTCTCCAGATACTGCAGGCAAACAGCTCGCCGAGGTGTCCCATGGGGTTTAAAAGCCGCATCGAATGCAGTTGAATTAGCGCCCGTGGCGCAATCCCGCGGCCTGAAATGAACCCTGCGAGGCTGTGTATCAGAGGGTATGTTGTTAACTATTAGCCTATTTTCCTATCGGGCAAATTACTCGAACATTATGGAGATGGGGGCGAAGCTGATCGAGGCTGTGCAAAAAGATAGGCTTTTCTAGAAAGGATCTTTGGGGCAGACATCAGCTTTCAGCTTCACACTTTCCTTGGCCCAGAAGGGTGCCCTCCTGACTTCTCATCCTGATGGCATAGGTCCGCCCATGAAGTGTTCTTCCCTGAGATTTTGTTCTGTCGTGCCAGAGTTTCTCCTCAGAGTTCTTGATCTTGCCTCTCTGTTCGCAGTGTTTCGTCTGCACATGCTCATCAGTCTAAATTCAAGCAGATGTGGAGAGTGCTGCCTTCACGTACTTGTTAGGGGATTTTCCAGCGAGATCTTAGGTAGTTTGGGTGGACAAGTAACCTGCCTCTGGAAGTCTTTCCTCAGATTATGACATGAGCCTTTATAGGTCTTTGGTTTGGCGACTTATTTCTAACCTGATGTACTGTATGCCCTGTGTTTGTGATACTGTATTCAGAAATGAACAAAACCAAGGAGCACCCTTTTTTCTGAAGTAGAGTGATTTTAGGGGGGTAGGGTGGTTATATTATTCTGGTGGTTTCGGAGCCTTTGTATACAACAGTGTATCTTAGATGCAGAAAAACATGGAGTAATATCCCTTCCACAGTGGCACTAACCAAAGTTTTGACTCGCGTGGTGTAACAAACCTCTCGTCCTGTTGAACTGGAGGACATAACTGCAAGAAAAGGTCTGTGCGGTGGCGGCGGCAGCTGGTGTTACTAGTAGTGATATTAGTAAAGAAGACGTTTGACTCTGGCATAGGAAAGAAGAAATAACATTTTTTTAAAGATCTTATTTATTTATTTTTAGAGAGGGAAGGGAGAGAGAAAGAGAGTAACATCAATGTGCGGTTGCTGGGGTCTGTGGCCTGCAACCCAGGCATGTGCCCTGACTGGGAATCGAACCTGCGATGCTTTGGTTCGCAGCCTGTGCTCAATCCACTGATCTAAACCAGCCAGGAGAAATAACATTTTAAAAAGCTGATATTCCACTTGGTGACCAAGAAAGACCCTTAAAGATTAGATTCAACACCTTACTTAATTTTAGCTTGAGTGTTTTGCTTTGTTTTGATTTTTTGGCTGGCAAGTTTTGCCTTCATTGTCTGACCTGTGAAATATTTATACCAAGGTAATTCTTTTCTTCCCAGACCTCAGAATATATTATTCAAGCTTACAAATATGGTGCATTTGAGAAGATCCCAGAGTTTATCGCTTTTAGGAACAGGCTGAATAATTCTCTTCATTTTGCACAAGTCCGTACTGAACGGATGTTGTTAGACCTTCTACTTGAAGCAAATATGTAAGTATTGCATAGGAGCTAAGAAAAAACGAGGGATTATGTCAGAGGCTGCGAGTCCCCAGTGGGCCCATAGCTGACATCAGTAGGCTTAAGCTAAGGCAAATGGGAGAAAAGGAGAAAGTGTGTGTGGTGGGGCTTGGGGGAACAGGGAAGGAAGGGGGTGGAGCCTGGTACGTGTCCTGGGACTGAGAGAGCACTGCCGGTTCCACACAGAAGCAGCCAGGCTGTGGGCAGGATTGTGTTGACAAGGGTCCCTGCAAACATGGGGTTTCAGGGATTAACGTTGATCCACTTTATTGTGGTTGGGCTTCCAGATGCAGGTCAGCACGGTCTGTGCTTGGTTCTCTTTCACCTTATGCGAGCCTTTGTTTCTCACTAGTAAACCCTTCCTGCCTGCCTTTCTCCTTCCTTCCCTTTCTTTCTAGTAAAACAGAGTCCTAGCTAACACGTTTTTATGGCTGTCTTATTACTGAAACAATACATGAGTACATTCTCTGTGTCACAGATCAGTCAGCTTAGCAGAGAGTATCAAGTCGATGAGTCTCCGGCCGGAAGAAGATGACATCCCGTGGGAGGCCTTGCGGGACAACCGGGACTTGAACGTGTTCTTCAGCTGGGACCCGAAAGACAGGTGACTTGCACGTGACCTCAGGCAGTTTATTTCTAAAGAATCTGCATGAATCTAATGCACATAAATATGATAACATGTTTGTCATAAGGATCAGAAAATATAAATAAGCCATAGTAAGAAAATAAACCTGGCCCCTGAGTTGGGATTGCTGGCTAATCTGAAAGTTAGATCCTCCTTCGTAGCATCTGTGAGAACAGACTCCAGATAAATTGAAGATTGTGTTAAAACTTCTTAGACATTCTAAGAAAATATAAAATATAAAAAAATGGTTGGGGAAAGCCTTTCTTAGCATTACATCAAATCTGGAAACAAACAGTTTGACCTTTGTAAATATTAACCTTTATCTAAAAGTAAATTTGTTAAGTTCTAAAGCTATGTGCTAAGTTGGTAAATTTCTTCATATATATTAATATCCTTCATATACAGAGAACAATCAATCAGAAGATAACCAGAAAACATTGTATAAAGGGCTTATTAACAGGAAGTTCAAAGAAATGTATCTTGTAGCAATAAAGATTTTTTTTAGCCTATCAGACAATGATAAAAAAAGAGTAATATATGTGCTCAGCAAGATTGTGGGAAAATGTTTGTTGTGCATTTACATGGGGGTAAACCTTTATGTAACCTTCTCTGACCAGGGAATTTTAGTGATATGTATCAAGGTTGAAGATTCCATTTACTATTTGGTTCGGCAGTTCCACTTCTAGGAAAGTGGGACCTGAGGGAACAGGTGCACAAACACGCAGGTACATGTGTATGAGGTAGTTCTGAATATGCCGTGATTTAGTGATTTGCTAGGACTTGTGGGACTCAGCATGTAGTTGGCACTCACAGGGTTTGTTATAACAAAAGGGTACATGACAGGATCAGCAACGGAAAAACACACAGCTGGAGTCTGGAGAATCCCATGCACAGACTTCCAGTGCCCTCTCTCTCCGGCGAAGGGCCATACCAAGTACACTGCTTTCTTCTTCATGAAAAATACAGTATGTTTGTGCAATATTTCTGCTTAGAGAAGCTCTTAGAAGGATGGTGCCTAAGGTTTTTGTCAGCTGATTACGTAGGCACCCTCTGTCTAGCCTATACCAGTATTACAGACTCCCCGAAGAAAGGCAGGTGTTCGCCATAAACCACAGGGTTTGTACAGAGAGTCTAGGCACCGGGAGCCACTCTTACCATTTAGAGAGTGGTTGGCGCACCAAGTGTCCGGACACCAGCCAAGGGTCTCCTTGCAAGCAGCCCTTCTAAAGGTCACAGCTCGGGCTTGCTGGGCTGATTTTTTTCTGCACACACTATCATAAACACATGCAGTTTGGAAAATAGTATGAATACTGTGAACCCGTCTATGTGTTTAAAATCAGTTATATGAGTATTTTTAGTTGCATTTCATTCCTCTATTGCAAAAATCTGAAAGGATCTATAAAAGCTTGTTAATATGGTGGGTGCTTGATTATCAGGGAACGTTTTCCTATTTTTTACTTTTCTGTCATTTGAAATTTTTATATCATGTATTTTATCATCAGAAAAGTTTCACTTAAGGGGGAAAAATAACCTGTTAAGTAGGTTATCATTCCCATTTGTGGATATCAAAATGCAGACTTGGATGATTTGGGTGTAAGATCGTTGAGCTGGTGAATGGAAGCCGGAGCCATTCAAAGGCATCTTGTCTAATGAAAGTGAACTTTGAAGGATTTAAAGGCAAAAACATTGAGTAAAAGGGATGGTTTGGGGATTTTTTTTAAAGGGATGTTTCTGAAGAACATAAGAAACTTTCTTTGGAGGAGGAGACCATGTGGTTAAGAATTCGTTCCTTAACACTGAGGCTGATCAGTGGCCTTCCAAGTCTGAACCACCCTGTGGAGCCAAAGAACTCCGAGAAGACCACTGAGAATGGTGTGCCCTCCAGGATTGATATTCTTCGTTTGCTCCTTCAACAGCTGGAGGTGGCCCTGGAGACAGGAAAGCGATTTATTGAGAAGGAAATTCAGGTATCATCAAAGTGTATTTTTTAATCAGCGCCACAGTAATCTATGACTGTCTTTTTAAACATAGGAATCTGGGGTGAGTCAGTAGTAAAGAGCAGTATTCTGACCCAGTTTAGGATATCTGCAGGGAAAAGGCAAGTATTACAGACTTGGGGAGTTGCAGAGGCTGGCTTAATATCCACACTGGAGCGTGAGGAAAAGCAAAATAGCTCAGTTTTTGTGGTGGTAAATTTTTAATAGCTCTCTATTTTCACTATAATGATTTAATTATTGTTTTAGTCCCTGTTAAAAAAATTCATGGTTATGCTTTCCATGGTTACAGTTGGCTACCTGCAGTCAACTACAGTCTGAAAATATTAAATGGGAATTTCCAGAAATAAACAATTTGTAAGTTTTAAATTGCTTGCTGTCCCGAGTAACATGATGAAATCTCACCCTGTCCCATCCCACCCCGTCCTCCCTGGAGCACAGATCATCCCTTTGTCCAGCATCCCACGCTGTATGCACGCCTGCCCCTTAGTCACTTGTAGTTGTCTCAGGTATCAGGATGTTGGAGTAACCCTTATTTTACTTATCAATGGCCCCAAAGCACAAGAGAAGTGATGCTGGCAATTTGGATGTGCCAAAGAGAACCTGTAAAGTGACAAGGTGAAAGTTCTCAATTTAATAAAGAGAGGAAAAATCGAAGGTTGCTGAGATCTCCAGGAAGAACAAATCTTCTATGTAAAGAAGGACAAAGGAAATTTGTGCTGTTTCTCTTTTGCACCTCAAACTGTACAAGTTATGGCCACAGTGTGTAATAAGTTCTTAGTTAAGGTGGAAAAGGCGTTACATTTATGGGTGGAAGACATGAACAAAACGCCTGTTCTGATTGCTGGCAGTGTGTTGCTCCAGAAAGCACTGAGCTAAGGGACCCCTGAAACGAGTCACCACATTCATTTCACTGTCGTTATGGTATATTGTTATAATTGTTCTATTTTATTTTAGTTATTGTTGTTAATCTCTTGCCTAATTTATAAATTAAACTTTATCATAGCTATGCATGTATAGTAAAAGATGGTATATATAGGGTTTGGTAGTATCCACAGTTTCAGGCGTCCATTGGGGTCTTCGAATGTATCTCCTGTGGATAGGGGGAGGGGGATTACTATGGTTTGCTGATCAGTGGTTTGCAAGTTATTCACTAACAGATTTTTATGCAGTAGTTATAGTCCTTTGTTTTCTTATTTTGTATGAGTTTAGATGAAGTTAAAGAACATTACTTTTTTCCTTTCTTTTCCAGTATCCTTTCCTTGGTCCTGTGCCTACCAGAATGGGTGGCTTCTTTAACTCTGGCTGTTCTCAGTGTCAGACCAGTTCTTTTTATCTTGTTAGTGATGTTTATGAGCTGGATACCAATGGTTTAGGTAAGTGCACATTTACATGAGTGTATTCATTTACTGGGGTCTTTGTCATTGCAACATTATACTTAGTAAATGCAACAGAATATCTAAATTCGTTATTTGGAAATATTTGGAAGAGATGGAAGCTGGAAGTTGTTCTGGTTTAACATACAAGAAAGTATATTCAAAAGATACAAAGTAATATTTTAGAAATTTAAATTTAAGTCTTTTCCATATTTGAAGTCTTTATTAGGTTTAACATACAAGAAAGTAATTCAAAGGTTACGAAGTAATGTTCTAGAAGTTGAAATTTTAAGTCTTTTCCATATTTGAAATCTTATTAGGTTCAAAAGTTGAAGAAACAAATTCTTGATTTGTTAAAATATTGTTAGACTTCAGATTGAATTCTTTATTTAAAAATGAAGCCCTGCCCTGAGCATTATGGCTCAGTTGGCTGGGCATGTCCCTCAAAGTGAAAGGTGGCGGTTTGATTCTACTCAGGGCACACGCCGGTTGCGGGTTTGGTCCTCTATTGGGGGCCTATGAGAGGCCATCGATACTTCTCTCTCACATCGATGTTTCTCTACCTTTCTCCATCCCTTCCCCTCTCTTTAAAAATAAATAAATAAAATCTTTTTTTAAAAAATGAAGCCCTTGGCTTTGTGGAGAAGAGTCTTTTTCTAAGCTTTGAATCCAGTGATAATCACAAATATCCTACAGACTGTGCCTTTTTTTCCCTTCTGAATCATAAGGTTATACATCCTGTCACTTAGAGTATTTGAAACACAGATTTCTAGTCCTCCCAGAGAATTTTAGGTAGAAAAAGAAAGTAATTAACACCTTTCTTTCTCTTTTTTTGTCTTTCCCTTTTTCTTTTTTCAGTTTCCTTTCCTTTCTGTCATCTTTGTCTCCACCTCTCAGTAATAGAATTTAGATGCCTACGGCTCTCAAGAGAAAACAAAATGTTTTTGCCATGTGAAGGTATTAAGCTTGCTAAAAAAAAGTGAATGTTTTTCACTGTTTTTTGTTTGTTTGTTTGTTTGTTTGTTTTAGATGATACGATGGAGATCCAGGAGCGAGTAGAGAATAGTTTTAAGTCTTTATTACAACAGTTAAAAGGTAAGCGATCTTACTGTGGATTCCCCTTGGGTATCTGATAATAGTTCAGTTTTAAAAATTGAAACTTGTAAGAAGATTTGAAAGTATTGCATACTTTTGGTATGTTTAAAGAATTGTTTTTAATCTTAAAAGTTTTGATTACAAAACTAGTAGATGCCTATCATAAAACAGCAACAAGTGTGTGTGGTCTTTTCCCCTTTCCTAGACCCCTTCCCTCAAGGCCAAGTAAGAACTGTGGATGCTTTGGAGTCCATACTCCTAGATGTTACCCGAAGTATATGGAAATGTGTACTAGTGATTATTTTTAGCGTATGAGAAGGAATAATACATGCTTTTCTGAGTATTTTTTTAAAGATTTAATTAATTTATTTATTTTCAGAGAGAGGGGAAGCGGGGGAGAAAGAGAGGGAGAGAAACATCAATCATTTACCTCTCACATACCCCCAACTGGGGACCCAGCCCCCACACCCCCAACCAGGTACCTGCCTGCAGCCCAGGTGTGTGCCCTGACAGGCCATTGAACCCACGACCCTTCAGTTTGCAGGCCAGTGCTCACTCCACTGAGCCACACCTGCCAGGGCTGACTGTAATTTCTTACTGCCTTGGACATCTTACCATTTCAAATATATATATAAAATCTTGGTAATCTCTGCACGCGCGCGCACACACACACACACCATTCATTGGTCTTACATCAGTGTACCAAATTTATTTATGTATCCCCCCCATTGAATATATATTATGCATTCGAGTTATTTGTAGCAATATTTATAACGTATATTTATAACAACGCTGAAATGAACATCTTGGGATACAAGTTTTTGGCTACTTATTTGATTATTTTCTTGTTATTCTTAGAAAAGGAATTATTTGATAAAAGGGTACAAATACCATTTTAAATCTCTAAGGGTCTTTCTGTTCGGGATTCTGAACAGTCTCTTATTGCTGTAATGAAGAATGATCATTAAAAGATAATCATGATTATGAGAATCAAATGTGGTGTTTGTTATGAAGGTGCATTTCTACCACGTACATTAGTCTTGTAGTCCTTGACGGCACAAGTTCTTCTAACTCATTCACTTGGAGTCTTAATTTTATTGTGCCCTGTTGGGAAAAGGCTTAGACCCCAGAATATGGAATTTATAAAGCTACCTTTTCTGTTTTGAAGACAGTAGAGCAATAGTCATGTGGCTTTTTAAAGAACTTGACACAGATATTCTGTGGTGTTTGGTTTATTGTGCATGAGGGGAGGCTTTCTGGATTAAGCTTTTATATTTGCTTATTCTTTAGTAGATTGTGCATTGTATTCCTAAAAATAATACTGAAACAAAAGTTGTATAAAACCAGGAGATATTTTTCTGTTTGCAGACGTCTTCAGTAAATGTAAAGGTGACCTGTTGGAGGTTAAAGATGGTAACTTGACAACACACCCTACTCGTTTAGAAAATCTCGTCTTCTTTGCTGAGGTATGTTTGTTTTCTTCCTGAAACTCTAGACTTTCCTTAATTGTATACAGGATTGATTTTTTTTCCTTTTTAAAAAAATATTGTATTTATTTATATTTAGAGAGAGGGGAGGGGAGAGAGAAAGAAAAGAAGAGAAACATCAATGTGTGGTCACCTACCATGCATCCCCCCACTGGGGACCTGGCCCGCAACCAGGCACGTGCCCTGACTGGGAATCAAACCAGCGACCCCTTGGTTTGCAGGCCAGCACTCAATCCACTGAGCCACACCAACCAGGGCGGGATTAATTTTTTTTAAATAAAGAGATATTAGGCACCATATACCTATTACTTAATCCTTCACCCCTGACTTTTGTTAATTGAAAAACAGTTCGTCTTTTTCTGAGCCAACTCCTTCCAGGCATATACCAAGATTTCATTCCAAATGCTTAGGTAAACTCCTTGAAATTTGCTTTACTCATCTTCAAAGATCTGATCCACTTCAGATCTAGATGTTTTCTGTTCATTTTTCTTTTTGACTCAGCTGTTATTTAGTGTAAATTAATTCCTCCAGCTTTAATGTGTTGTTGCTATACTCTAATTACTGAGATTCTACATTATGAAGAAGAATCCAGGATCTGATATAGCAAAACTCTCATCCTTTTTAGCAGAAAAAGGAGAAGGATCCCAAACACTCATAATCCATTACCTTTTCTTTAATTTTTGTGGCATGTGTATTTACTTTTCTTCCCCCACTGGTCTGTCAGCTTCAGGAGGGCAGTATTCTGTGTTCTGGTGACTGGCACATTGTGAGTGCCTTAGATACACTTAATGAATGAATGAGTAATAAATAATTGCACGTGTATGTACATGCATACACTGTAGCATAGGAGAAGACATGTAAACATTAAACACTAACTTAATACAGAGGATATTTGTTGACCAGCTGGGGAGATTCTCCATATATATTTCAGTTAAGGTTTGCAGGTAAGGTAGTATCTTACCTGGCTGGACAGGATGGGAAGAGACTTATTGTAAAGAACCTTTGGATTCCATGTTGAGGAATTGGGAGTTTTCACTTGAGTGAAAAGGATGTTAATACATCCCACTTCCTGTAGGGAAGAGAAGGGAAGTCGGATCCTGTGGACGATGATGGGTTTAGAGCTGGGAAAGCCTGAAGGAAGAGTTAAGCTGTTAGAGCATTCTAAGCGGAAGATGACGAAGGCCTGGATGGGTGTGGCGATCACAGAAATCAGAGAGTGGAGAGTTAGAGGAGAAAGCGAGGGATTTGTTCAGAAGAACTGTCCATTTCTTGTTTAGTCTATTACATTGAACTGTTCCTGATAGTTGCTTTGAGCGTAATCCTTATTCATGAATTTGCAATTTTTTTCTCTTTCAGACTATTTCTATTATCCTTTGGGTGTCCAGTTACTGTGAGAGTGTCCTGAGACCATACAAATTAAATTTACAGAAAAAGAAGAAGAAGAAAAAAGAAACCAGCATCATTATGGTAATAACAGAGAAAAGACAAGTAATAATCGGGCTGCTTTTTCTTTTTACTGTTGTCCTGCGTGTTGTAAGAGACCTTATGATCCATCTGCATTTATTTTCTCTCCCCAGCATTCTTTTTAAGTTACACACCTACAGGGAAGCTGAAAGACTCATGTAATGACACCCAAATATCCTTACCCAGTCTCACCACTTGTTAACTGTTTGCTACATTTGTTTATTTCTCTCTCATTCTCCCTTGCTCCCGCCTTAGTTAGTTGAACCATTTGAAAGAAAAGTACGGACTTCATAATATTTAGCAAACCAGGATAGAGCAGGCAGTCTCCTACAAAAAACACAGTACTCAAGAAATTGAGTATTGGTACAATAATTACATCCTTTATAGCCTTTTTCAAAATACTAGAATTCTACTAAGGATCTGACATTTTTTAAATCTGACACTTCCTTAGCCTATTGTTTTTTCTTTATTGTTGAAGAGTCCAGCTAGGATTTAGATAGAATGTCCTACAATCTAGATTGGGCTAATTTCCTCAGGTTTAGATTAAACGTAGATATTGTGTCTTTTTCAGCAAATTAAGTCAAGAGGCATTAATGTAATGTCCTGTTATTGGTGATTTCAGGTTTAATTATTTGATAAAGGAAGTGTACTGGATGTCTTTATTGTAAAGGAGCCTTTCCCCCCTTTAATTAATAAGTAATCTATGGGATGATGCTTTGAGAATAAATATCTCAGTTTCTACCAGCTTTTCACCCACTGGTTTTAGCATCCATTGTTACTCTAACTTGCATGAATTATCACTACATTGATGGTTCCACAGTGGTGATTTTTAAAAATTCTGTCAATCTATTATCTTTATTAGATGGTATTATCCATATATATGCATATTTGGATATGCATATATATATATTTATATATATTTGTATATAAAAATATACAAATATTTTTAATATCACCATCTATTTGAGGATCCCTGTGGACTCATTCTCTTTTAAATTTACCTTATAAGACAATGTCATCATTTTCTTTTGGATGTCCAAATTTGTCTTGTGGGAGTCACTTTAAGCTGGTACCTGTCCTTGAACATGTCCTCATCTATTTTTGAGCCCTCATATTTTAGAACAGCAAAAATGATCCAAGCACTTTGTACATTCCCACTGAACTGAGCTGAGACATTTTTTCAAGGGACCCTGGATCCTTCATGGGGAATGGTACTTCAAAACCAAGATCTAGGTGTTAGGGGTACTAATTGCTATTAGGTGTCATAATTTCTAGTTTATGTCAGTAGAGAGAGAGACAGGAAATTTATTACCCACACCAGCACACACAGAGTTTTAAATAATTCATTCCGACTGATACCTCCAGCTCCGGTCCAACATCACGGTTGTTCCTTCCCTTCCCTCTCTCATTGCACATTTGTAGCTTCCTTTTCACACAGTGAGAACCCTGTTTCCCAACAGCAGCAAAATGTTTGTTCATTTGCTGTTTAACAATAAATACCAAGTAGTTTTTGGAATTAGTCCAGTTCTACTAATAGTTCCAATAACAAACCCATTAATAAAGTTCAAATTTTTTGCCCTGGTTGGCGTGGCTCAGTGGATTGAGCACAGGCTGCGAACCAAAGCATCACAGGTTTGATTCCCAGTCAGGGCACATGCCTGGGTTGCAGGCCACGGCCCCCAGCAACCGCACATTGATGTTTCTCTCTGTCTCTCTCCCTCCCTTCCCTCTCTAAAAATAAATAAATAAAATCTTTAAAAAAGAAAAGCATCTCTTTAAGAAAAACCTGAGACTATGTTATTAGTGGGATGTAAATAAAGTTCTTGTATTTCTGCTTGTGTTCTATTTTGGTGTCTTCTCTCATCTTTATTGTTTTAATTTTATTTTTGAATATGTGAAATATTTGCATAATTTGTATTTTTTAAGGAAAGTTATTTAGGATTTATTATGCACATGATATGCTATCTTATTAATGTTTGAATGTATCCTATCATTATTAATGGGAGGTTTTTGTTCACTATAGCAAAATAGTTATTAACCACTGTTATTTGAAAATGTTGATGGTTTTAGTAGTAATGTTGATTTCCTGCATGATTCAGTAACAATTCAGGAATAACAAATTCAGGAATTCTTTTTTTTTTTTTTAAGATTTTTAAAAAAGATTTTATTTATTTATTTTTAGAGAGGGAAGGGAGGGAGAAAGAGAAAGAGAGGGAAACATCAATGTGCAATTGCCGGGGTCTGTGGCCTGCAACCCAGGCATGTGCCCTGACTGGGAATCGAACCTGGGACACTTTGGTTCTTAGCCCTTGCTCAATCCACTGAGGTACACCGGCTAGGGCAGGAATTCTTTAGCTTTGACACTGTGTTGGGTGTTACCATTCATTCGAAAACAAAGTATGCTTGGACTGCGATGAGAGACTCACGAAGGACCTCCTCTCAGTCACTGTGATGATGATAATTTAACACTCGAGAGTGCGAAGTCCGAAAGTAGATCAGGGGTGCTCTGGTACTCCCTGCTGATGGAAGCCGACACTCCGAGAACTTGTTAAATAGCTTTTTGGTATTTGGATTTTGTGGGGTTTGTAGTTGTTGCTTTCTAGTTTCCAAAAACAAAAATAGCTTACCTATTTTTATGATTATCAAAGTAACCTAAGGGTGTAAATAACCTGAAGGTCACCCATATTCCCACTGACCACTGCAAACAAAGCAGAATTGAGTTCTACAGGTTCTGCAACTTCCTTTCTTGGTTTGTTTGTTTTCATTTAATAGGATATCTTGGACATCTCATTTCAGCAAATATCTGTGTTTCTCATTACTTTTTTTTTATTGTTTTAATCATTGTTCAGGTACAGTTTTCTCCCTTTTACTCCCATTCCAGCCCACCCACCCATCCCTCCCCACTTCCCTCCCATTACCACTCTCCCCTTAGTTTTTGTCCATGTGTCCTTTAAATTTGTTCCTGTTGTTTCTTACTTTTAATAGTTTGATGAATATTTGGTTTGTTCTAATTTTTTAATAGCAGCATTATAAGTTATGCTGCTATTAAAATATGGACAAATACACAAAGAGGAATGTGTGCTATGTTTTTCTTACGATATCTCTTTGATCTGAAGTTGCTATGTGTGCTCATCTTTACATTAGTGCTGAGTGTCTGTATCCTTACCCATCTGATAGGTAAACAGTGCTATTCCTTTTTTTCTGATTTGCATTTTTAAAAATTCTATTGATAATGAACCTTCAAAGAAGACTTCTCAAGTGAAAAGCTGACCTTATTACTTGACTGGCTAGTTTTCTTGTTACCTTTTTTTTTTTAATTGTATCATTTGCTGGGATTTCTTTGCATTGTTTTTTGTTCTGACTTTGCCCAGGTTTCCTGTGGTGGTAGTAATATTTTTCCTGTTGATATATTTTGAGCTTTGGGCTCTTAACATAATAGTGTTATTAATTCTCTGTCATAGATGATTCAGTTTTTTCCAGTTTGTCATTAGTCTTTTAACTTGGGTGATTTTTTTTGTCACTGTAGTAATTAAAAAAAGATTTTTAAAAATGGTTCCTAACTTAGTATAATATTTACAAAGGAACATCCAATTTATGATTGCAGAAGTCATTCCCTAAATTTTCTTCTGGGACTTTCATGGATTTTTAAAAAATATATTATCTGGAATTAACTTTGGTATTTACTATTTTGTATGTCAGAAATGGTAGCTAGTTATCTCAGTACCATTTATCCACTTGAAATCACTGTTTTGAAATGCTATCATTCACATTCTCTTACATTTTTCGGTCTGTCTGGGAGTTGTTTATTTTCACTTTGTCAGTTTAGTTATATGCCAGTACCCTCTGGATGCCATGTAAGCATAGTACACTCTGATATCTTTTAGGGCGAATCCCCCTAACTACCCTTTTCAGAATTCTCTTAGCTGTGGTCACCCATTATTTTTCTGTTAGAACTTAGACTGCTCTGTTCTGTTGTCAGCACTGGAGGGGATCTCAGAGACAGAGAGAGAGGAAGTGAAGTCTTGGCTCCTCTCATCACCGTAGTGTCCGGGAGGGTCTCAGCCTGGAGTTCAGTGATGACCAACCAAGACATTTTTCTATCGGAATTTCGCCTGTAGTTTCCCAGGGTGAACTGAAATCCCATTTTAAAAAATGCTCAAGTCATTGTTGCTGAGTTAGCATTATTTGCTGGCAATTAAATTTACCAAGTTTTTAGAGACTGTGTTAATTCCCAAAACAGTAAGACCCCTATTACTGTTAATAGCGTTAAGTAATGCTCTGGTATGGAATCCGTTAGTATAGCTTATATGATGTAAGCACGGCAAATTTGTTTCTAATCTTTCAACTTTTTAAAAATCTTTTTTTCAGCCACCTGTCTTTACCAGTTTTCAAGACTATGTTACTGGGCTTCAGACTTTAATTTCCAATGTTGTGGATCATATTAAAGGGCTTGAAACTCATCTAATTGCACTTAAACTTGAAGAACTTATTTTAGAAGACACTTCTCTCTCACCGGTAAGAGAATGTAGGCGATCAGTAATAAGCCGTGTTTATGAAAACACATGTTCTTACCCTTACCACAAGGACACGTTAATTTTAAATTTCTTATTCTCCCCTCACAGGAGTTGTGATTAGAAGGTGCCTGCAATAGTCGTTTGTCATGTTGGGGGGTGGGAGTGGTGGATTCCTCTCCTCCTTTATTTCCACCCTGTTGCCCACCCCACCCCCCCTCGGGCCCAGCCCATCCCTTCTTTCTGGACATTGTGGGGGTTGTTCTTTTACCATGAAAACTAATGATGAATTGGTGAGGAGTAGAGTTAGCACTGTCCCTGTTTTGAGGAACAGAGGAAACCGGATATATTTTTGCAATTCAGGGACAGTCTCCTTGAGTGAGAATTTACCTGCCACTGGGCTGGCTGGCTTCTTTGCCACCCTAGCGGTTATTACTTGAAAAAGGAGAGATGCTGGACATCAGAATAATTATGTCATAATAATTAGGGTAGAGCAAGCTAGCCAAAAAAGGAATGGAACCAAGTGTAGAGTCAAACATAGAAGTCATCAGATTTTTCCTGATAGTTATTTCAGACTGGTTTCTTAAAATTCTGTTAGCAAAATCCCTGTAAAGTCTTGCCTTTCAAATGTGGGTTCTTTTAAAAAATTAAATACATGAAGTTTTCCGTCTGAAATAATTGAAGATTTAAAGGTGTCCTGGAGTAGGTTTAGGGTTTTGATAGAGGCCAGAAGGACAGTGGCGATACCCGCCATTTCTCGGGAGTGCCCCAGTGATGGAAGTCGGATCTTGAGGGACCGCTGCCCTCGAGCGTTCTCTGACCTGAGGGAACCCGCCCAGTGATCGAAGGGCAGCCAGCATCCTAGCCCCAGACTGAACCAGGAGAGGGAAGGCAGGGAACCCTGTCACGCACACTGGCTGCAAGGACTGCAGGCTCCTCTTCTGTGCAGCTGCAGCCCAGAGCGGTGGGAGGGCTCGCTGTGGGTGTGGGCGGAGAGCTTTCCATGGGCCCGAAGGCTGACTGAAGGGAGCAGACGTGTATTGAGATGGTGAACTAGAAGTTTGGTTTTAGCCTGGTAAGCTGTATGTTCAGTGGTGATTGATTAGAAGTACTAATTAATGAATTGTTTAATTCTTTGGTATTTTTATCTTCTTTTTTTAAGCCTTTGTTTTGAAAGTAAAATATGCCCATGGTAAAAAAAAAAAAAACAAAGGGTAAAGAAAGAACACAGCGAAATGTCTCCCTCCCACTCCAACCTGCTCCCTAGTTAGTTCCCTTTCCAAGAGGGAACTGCGATAGTCAGTAGTTTTTCATCTAACTCTTCCTGAGTCAGATAAGTCATCTACAAGCCTATTGTGTCTGTTTCCCTCCCCCCACCTCCTGTCTTTAAATACAAGTGGTATCATCCTATACACATTGGTTTGTCTTGCATTTTTGTACTTAGTCTGTAGGAGACCATTATGTATGAACAATTATCTACTTTATTTTTGTAATTATCAGATAATATTCCATTATTTCTTTACATACAAACGTTTGTTTGTTTCAAGAGAATTAGAAAAGAGAATAGTACCTCCCAGTTCCCAGCCTCAAATCAGTCCCTGTCCAGCCACCCAGAACCATCCCCACCTCTCCCTCTCGTCTGTTCCTGTAGTAAATGCATTTGTATCTGCCACTGGCCTTCCTGACTTCCTGGCAGTTGCGGACCCAGTAAAGGCTCAGTGACTGAATCCTAGAGAGGTCGGCACCTCCCAGGTAGGGTTCTCGCCTTCCACCTCCCACCTGAGAGACACTTGCTGGTTCTTTGGAACACTTTTACATGTAAAGAAATCTGGTCATTTATAGCTGTAACTTCTTACTTTTTAGACCAAATCCAAACTCATTCTGTATTTGAAACTCATATCCCCTTTCCTGAATACTATAGAAAAACAAAAACTGAAAATTACAGTACTTACCCTTAAAAAAAAATCTTAAAGATTTCACACTTGAACAAATGTCACATTGCTTCATATAGCTGGGCTTTGCTGGGTATCTTTGAGATTTTTAATAAGTAGACACAGATTTATTGAGCACGCTGTAATTGGGCTGAGGGCTTGTAGAAATAGAGTGGTCAAAGACCCGGCTGTAGAGAGATACAGATTGATTTGAAGATACAACATAGGCACAAAGATCTGAGCTAGTCTAAAAGGCTTACCAGGGAAGGGACATCTGAGGACTGAGTTCTCACCGGGCAGACAGGAGTGGATTAAAGGGATTCCACACAGGAGGAGGCAGACACAAGCTGGAAGCAGGGACGGGAATCGTGCGGGGCGCCACACGTGAGTCAGCCGGCCGGCAGAGCCCGGGACACGTGGTTTGTGGGAAGGACGGTCGGGCGAGGAGGCGACAGGCACCACACACAGCTCTGCTGTTGGGGCTGTGAGTGGTGGTTCTTCTTTAAAGATCTGTCTGCCTCCTAAAACGAAGAATGAGATTTCTCTTGTTCAGTGCTCTGGAGGTTATCCTGAACTTGGGGCTGCTCTAGAGTCTCCCAGCTTTGTGGGCCTGTCTTCTTTTGACCTTGGGAGAGTCGCTTAACCTTTGGGTTGCAATCTCTTTGCAAGATGAAAATCATAGTACTACCTACTTTGTAGGATTATAGTGAGGATTAAATAAAATAATAATGGCCTTTTATTGCCTACTCTTTTTTTTTTTACTGCCTACTTTTGTTGAAGTGTGTGTGTGTGTGCGTGCGTGTGTGCGTGTGTGTGTGTGTGTGTGTTCATGCACACTGAGCAGCACCATCCGTCAAATGCAGGATTCAAACAGTGCTGGGTACTTGTCTTTTGAGTTAAAAAAAAAAAATCTCTCCAGTTTCCTTCAGGTCACTTCTTTCCTTCCTTCCTTCCTACACCTGAAACACTGAGAGGGAGGCCTGCGGGGTCCCCCTTCGAGGGCTGCTGGCCCCTGTCCTGCTCCCTGGGGACAGCCACTGAAGCTGGCTGTGTGCCAGGGCCCCTTTGTTTTCCCCATTTGTACTCACAGGGAAAACCCACAGTATTATTTGTATCTTTAAAAAACCATCTGGTTTTAAGATAAATTTGTAATGTGCTCTACTATCTGTTAGTTTTTAAAAGTAAACAGTGTACTCGGTTTTATCCTGAAGCTTGGCTTTTTTTCACTCTCCGGTACACTCCAGAGGTCTGTTCAGACTAACACATACAGGTCAACCTTGTTCTTTAAGCAGCTGTTCAGTATTCAAAATACGAATGCACCCCAGCCCCTGGACATTTGAATTTGTTTCCGTAATTTGCTTTTACATAGAGTACTGGATATAATGTATTTGTACAGACTTTCTTACGCACATTTGTACTTTTGTGGTAGATGAGATCTCAAGCATTACTGTTGGGCCATAAGATGTGCTTACTTGGTTTCTTCTAGGCTTTGGAACACCGCCAGCTTCATGTAAACCAAACCAGTTCCCTGTCAGCCTCCTCTCTCTGTTTGAACGCTCCAGCCCTTTCTTTTCTGTGGTCTCCACCTGCAGGTCCGACGAGCCGCAGATGGGTAGCTCTCATACTGGAGTAGGCTTGGGAATGCTTTGGTCTTTTTCAGGTGTTTGGCCTCTGGAACCCATGGACTTCTCAGTGTGGAGGGAGACCTGTTAATGTTGTAGCTAAAAAAGATAATAATGGTAAACTGGATGCCTTTAAAAAGTGGCTGTGATGTGTCCAGATTCATAATAAATTTCTACTGTTTTTCTCTGATGAAACTAATGATCAGAAATCTAATTTTTTCCCCTTTGCACAGCTCATGACAAAAGAGTGATTTCATGTCCAAACTGGTAATAATTTCCTACCTTTTTTATGTCAGCTTCTAATTAGAAATATCAGTTTTTTGGCTTTATATAACTTATAATAAAGGTTACTTGAAAGAATAGTATTTCTAAAAAACAGTCTCAGTGGAAAATCACATGGAAAAATATGTATTTATAATGAGCTTTAGCCTTTGAGTTTTATGAAATTGAAAATGACTCACCCTATTCTGATGGAGATTTCAGTGGGACCAGAGGTAACGCTAACTTTATTTTTGCAGAACTGGAATCGGGGGAATCGCCTTCTGAGCAGGACCATTAATTCTTGTCTCCTTTGTAGGAAGAGAGAAGGTTTTCAAAGACTGTGCAAGGGAAGGTGCAGAGCAGTTACCTGCACTCACTTCTGGAAGTTGGGGAGCTGCTGAGAAAAAGACTTGAGACCACAAAGAAACTAAAAATTTAAGGAAGTGGGAGACACGGGCACTGATGACTGCAGCAGGAAATGGTATCATCTCCCAGGCAAAATCTACATCTGGTTGAGCACCATTTTAATCCAGAACTTCCTCATAATGTGCATGAAGGACTTTGATCGTGAATTAATTTTTTAGGTATTAAATGTGTACAACTGATTAAATTATTGTATATAAACCGGAAGCAGGACCCTCATTGGGTTTGACCACTTTTTATACATGTTCATATGCATATGGCAGCCACAAGAGAACCCCACTTTTCTTCTGCCCTACTGCCACTGGCGACCTCTGGTGGGGGAGGGTCCTATAAAAGCAGCAATAGAAGTTAAGCATAAATCATCGACCTCAGAGCAGCTGAATGGCCGTACCATTATAGCAGCTGTGGACATTTTGGTCTGGTCCTTGAGCATTAGGACGCAGAAAGGAGAAGCAGAGGCAGGGGCCAAGACTGGGAGCAGGCCCTCTTTCCACGTCGGCAGTTTAGTTTTGAGGCTTGCCCAGCTGCTTGGCTCCCACAGAACCCGAGGCAGGTACCCAAAGGGCCTCAGATGAAGTTTGGCATAAGCACCAGCCACCGAAAGGCACCCTCAGACAACCACAGGCGCTCGTTTTTGTGCTTAGTCCTAACAGCCAAGACACCCCCATCCTGCTCCAGGAGCATTAGATCAGACAGGCTTCTGTTAACCACCGCTGTGTGGAGGGGAAAGCAGTATAGACCACTTGGAACAAACCTGCTGAGGACTAGCTTGCTGTCTTTCATCCTTTCGGGGAAAGTGGGGATCACTTTTAAAGAAAAGAAGTGTTCATATTTATGCAGGCAAGTGGAATACCAACGTCATTGGTTTTGTGAGATACATATATATATATATATGATATGCTTTTACATGTATATGTGTATTTTCAAGCATATGTGTGTGTATGTGTATATATATATATATGCTTGAAAATAAAGATATACTTTAGTTTTTTTTTCTTTTTAAGTGGGGGGTTTGGGAAGGAAGGAAAGAAGGAATGTATATTATGGACTTAATCTAGGTTTTAAGTTTTAGGCTGGCAAAAGAAATGTTACCTATTGGTTTGGAGGTTCAGTTTACTTCAAACTTGAGAATTGCACCAGGATGGTGTTTACGTCGTTCACCTGGAGCCCCTAAGGCCATGGCTTCTGAAGTCAGTCTGACAGAAAAGATAAACGTTGCTCTTGAAAATGTTACACAGTTTATACCATTGCTTTGATAACGTGTTTGTGTTTGAGTCCTTGCTTCTGTTTTTGGTCTTTGTTACCCAAATACTGTTCAAGTTGGTAATTTTGTAAGAGCAGAGAAATGAATTTGATGAAGAAATTCAAGCATCTGGTGGAGGACTGGTTTTGAAGACCTTAAAAGTCCTTTTCAACTCACTTCTCCAGTGAAATGGGATACTTTTTTCTTTCGAAAGCAACCAAAAGAGAGCTTGGAAAGGCTCTCTCTATATGCAAAGCAATTGTATTTTGTTTTCTCACCTTGACTTTCTTAGACTTACAGTTTGATAGGGTGATCGATAACTGTTTAAACTTCAAAGGAAATTTTAAAGGAAATTGCATTATTGTCTTAAAATAAGACTTGTTGGAAATCCTAGTCCATTAAGTAATTTCAAAAAATGGTTTTTGATGTAAATTGGTAGCCACAGCTGTCACACCCCATCGCCAAAGGAAGAACTGATTAGCAAGATGAATTGAGAATTCTGGTTGATTCCAAATGTAGTTTATTGACAACATATCATAATTTCATAAAACTGTGGCCTGTTGAGATGGAATTTTGTGTGTATAAGGGATGGGGTATGTGTGTGTGGCATGTGTTCTTGAAATGATGTTCCTTTGAATGTCCAAAAACACTGTACATAAAAGTAGAAATGCTCTTTAAACAAGTCTTCACCTGACCGCGATCAGTGCGGCATGTGCTTGTCGGCGGGCTGGCCTCGGTCCTCAGGGACAGCGTGCGGCTCCAGTGGTCTACCTGGCTGGTCTCTTGCCTGAGGGCACCTGGGACCGCTACTAAAAACTCAAACGGTGGGTTTAGGGACAGTGTTACGTTGAGGTAATTCTTCCTTTGTTACTTGCTGATATTCCTGCTAAATGTAGCATTTCAATTAGATCCAACCTCTTATGTTTTGAGAAAATTGTACAAAGAATGAAATTATGCAGAAATGGCCAATATCTTTTATTAATCTGTTCCTTTGGAAACTGTCATGCACTATAAATTGTGTATAGTTAAAAAATATATATATATATATATTCTTACATGAGTAAAAAGCACCCTCTCCAGCAATCGTATGTCATTGGTATTTGAAGAGAATTCTCAAATAACCCATTGCTGATGCTGCTGTTTTTGGACTGTGTGGGTTTTGTTTTGTTTTTGTGTGGTAAATTGCTATTTAAAAAAAAAAGGAAAGGAGAAAAACACAACTACTGTTTACAGACTGAAAAATTACTGCTTTTTATACTACTGAGATCCTAAGTTAAGACTCTCCAAAGCAAACATTTGTTTTAAATCATTTATCTGATGTGGATAAAAGGTAGAGGAATTTTTAGTGTTCTCCAAATAATGAAAAATGTACAAATGCCTAGCTGTGTTGCCCATCAATTTTGTATATTTTCATAATTTTAATTGTTCAAAATTGCATTATATTTTGCAATCACTATGTTTAATCTGGATTTGTCTTTCATTTTAACTTTTAATATAAAAAGGGGTTTCAGTGTATCTATGGCCTTGTTATTGAAACTCTTCCTACTTATTTGATGTGGTTTATTAAAATGGGAAGTATACATTCTTCCTTCAGAGTAAGCATAGCAAATCTTTAAACTGGATGGGTTAATTTATATAAATAGCTTTAAGTCTGTTTACTTCTACCTGGTTCATTTTTCAGATTCCTAGAAGCTACCTTTTAAATAGTATTGTTCACCTCAATTTTGTATTGAGTGTTACATTCCTCAGCTAAATTGTAATATTTGTGGATTTAGTATTTATATTCCAAGGCCATTAGTCTTTTTGTTTAAAAGCAGTACCTTGCATGCTAGCACTTAATAATTATATATATATGTTTAGAGAGAGAGAACTTATTTTAGTATGTGCCACATTCCATTTTAGGCTCTGCTGATATAATGGTAAATGAAACCATATATCCCTCGTTAGTGGCCAAGGTGAGCAAAGTCACAATAAATATTAGCTTGTAATTAATTTAATAAAATAACTCAGAGTATGTGGTAACCTGGGTCATGAGAGGACACCTGGAGTGCTGCCATCTGACCTGAATGAGGAAAAGTCAGCCATGGGGAAAGGAACACAAGGTCAAAGGTCCCAGGGCTGGAAACAGCTGAGCGTGTTCCAATGACTGGGGAAAAAAAAAAGGCGCAAGTGGCTGGGACTTAATGAAAGTCCTAGGAAGAGAGAGGTAGGGACTGAGATAGTGGGATCAGAGCAATAAGGATTTTGCGGCTCAGAGGAAGGACTGAGATTTCTGATATTGGTGGGAAGCTAACGAGGGGTGGGGGCTGCAAAAAGGCTGGCGACGCAACTTATCCAAGAGTACGCGACTCCTCAGGCCAAGGCCAGGTTTATGCAGCCACGCTGACGGCACCGTGGAAAGAAGAGCTGTTTGTTTTTCTGCCCCGTGATTATGGAGTGCACTTCTTTGAGCCCTGAGAAGTCAATTTTTACCTGCTTTCATCCCAGCGTTATTTTCCTGCAACAAAAAAAGTGGGCACTTGGATATTACCTCACTGCCGTCTTTAATTTCCCCAAAAGGTGGGCTCAGGGTTACACCTTTTCATGTTCCTCATTTTTTAGGTGCTGTCACTGCTTGATGCAGACATGTATTTCCTACAAGTGGAGGGTAAGCAACTGTGAGCCAAATGCTTATAAAAATCATTTGGGGGGTATCTAAAGAAATTTAAACTTGGGCAGTACACAGCTTTTTTATAACTTTCCAGCTTCCATATATCCCAGTAAATGGGTCCCAGGTCATGTCCTATTTTACATATGGAAAAGTTATTGCATATGAGGTTACTACTTAAGACCACCCAGTGGGGTAGGGGTTGAACGAGGTGCAAACTCAAGCACTGATGAAATGAGCCCACGTCCCGACCCTCACCCCCCCCCCACACCCACCATCTCACATTCTTAGTCTCGACGGTCATGTTCCAATTCCCATTCAGTTCTGGTTCTCTACTGAATAGTCAGCTTTTCCTGATGCAATTCTAATGCTAACCTTTTGTGGCACCAGTTACCAAGGACTATTTGTAAATTCAAATTATTCTTGGCAATATTTGAGGTCACTTGCAAGTTCCTTAGCATAGGATTGTTCGTGTTGGATCCAGGGTCTCATTTGCTTCAGGTTATCTGGAACTTCCCTCAGAATTGTCAGATACTTGTTTGATTCTGGGAAGCCAGTCCATAGCCTTCATCACAGATTAGTAGCATCTGAGCCACAATATTATTTAATTAGACGCTAAGAAGTAGAAGGAGTCCATTTGACTTAGGTGTCAAAGACTGGATTTTTTGTGGCATAGGCAAATCAGCTCAGATTCGCAACTAGAAACAGGGCCCATCTTTAAGGAAAAGGATTTGATATAAAGAGCCTCTAACGTTTAATAATCTAGTCCTGTCCAATAGCCAATGTTTCTTCAACTTAAGACCCAAGGCTTATTACAATAGTACCCAGCCTGGACCCATCCAGTGAAGTACCCTGGGTGTTACCACTTCTCACCATGAGAAGATGAGACTACATGCAGGGATGGTGGAAACATGTAGTTTTTTTTCCTACCTGCCATTTGTCTTACTCTAATTTCCATAGGACAGTGAATACTTAGTTCTTTGAAAGTGACTATTTTAGATAGAAAAGAAAAAACTAGACCTGGCCAGGTAGCTCTGTTGGTTAGAGCATTGTCTCAATGTGCCAAAGTAGTGGGTTCAATCCCCAGTCAGGGCACATACAAGAATCAACCAATGAATGAATGCATAAATAGGCAGAACGTTTTTTTCTCTCTGAAATCAATTAAAAAACAAAACAAAACAAAACCCTAGAACAGCTAAAGCAAGCAATGAGAAGCATCCAGAGACCTCCCAAAATTTTCATTTAGAATTGAAATAATGAGTAGGGGAAATACTGTAATTGTTGGGCCAAATGTATACAGTGGTGAGCAAAAGTAGGTGTACAGTTGGAATACAAATAATACAATAATAAATAATAATGCAAGAATAAACTTTCACATCCTCAAAACTGTACATGTACTTTTACATGCCCCTATATATTCTTTTGTCAAATGTAGGGTACTGTTCTGGCCGGTGTGACTCGGTGAGAGCCGGCCTGTATGATTCCTAGGTCACCGGTTCCATTCCCAGTCAGGGCATGGGCCTGGGTAGTGGGCCAGGTCCCCCAGCTGGGGGCGTGTGTGAGGCAACCATTCAACGTTTCTCCCCCTTTCTTCTTCCATTCCCCTCTCTAAAAATAGGTAAATAAAACCTAAGAAAAATTATAAAAATTTTTTTTCCTTAAAAAAATGTTGGGAGTAGTTATGCTGGCTATGGGCAGGCCTTCAGGCTGAGCACGTTTTACCTAGCCCAGCTGTTAGCCTAAGCCACCAGATGTTTTCGTCCTGACCAATTCTACATGGGCTTCCCTGCATCTTTTGTTCCCAATGACTTTAAATACCAATCTGGTTAAAAAAAAAAGGGAGGGAGCAAAAACTATTTTATTTGCCAACTCCATTCAACTTAAATTTCTTTGGGTGCAATTAAACATATTTCAGGAGCTGCAGTTTGATCTCTTCAAATAGTTCAATATGAAAGTGGGGATGTTAGGAAGCTGACCATTGCAGACACTGCTCATCACTCCAGAGAACAGATTTCAAAGTCAGTGCAATGCTGCTCTCTCTGACTTTTTAAAGGTTGGTACTTACTGAGTAACTGACAGTGACAAAGTAACTTAGATAGCAAACAGTCCCCATTTTTTAAACTTCTACATTGAACGGAATTACATCATTTAGCTGTCTAAAATCAAAACTCGAAAAACCCTATCAGATTGTATCAGCAAAACTAAGGCTTTCCTATACGTATTTCATGAAGTATGGAAAACATTTCCACCGAGGTTCATTAACAGTGCTGTTCAGTTTTAAGGACAAGACCGTGGACAATGCGACTTACCACCTACTACCAGTCCACGTGAATCTGAACACCAGTGGAGCGTGAGCAAGGTGGGCCTTGACCTGGGACCAGCCCCTGCAGCATTTACTAGGACAGCCTGCTCCCCTGCCACAGTGCGATCCACACCAGCTTGGATTCAAAAATAAAGTCAAAGGAGCAAGCAGGTCATAGTCCAAAGTGCAATTTGTAAAAGAGAACTGAATGGTTTCGGGTCTACTTAACCAAAACATGGAAACTTTAATTGGATCAGAATTATACCTGTCAAGGATGTGGGCAGTACATTCTTTATAGCACCAATTCCTTCTGAAGGGGAAATTCACAAGCCATCTGCCTGAGTGTTCTAGCTGTACCAGGGCTGGCTATAGAGACATCCCACGCACAGTCATGTCAGCATCAAAGTCTGGGCATGCTCAGATTTCTTATATTCCTCTTACACCCCTCACACCCCAGGAGGGTCTCACAGCCAGCAGATAACTCTCCCTCCCCACCCCCGCCAAACTCTGGGAAACCCCGGAGTGCCTTTCTACAGCTCCTCCTTCTCCCCCTTCTTCTGGAAGGCAGTCAAGATGTTTAAGCTCTTTTGGAGCTCCTCCTTCTTCCCGTCGCTCATCTTGTTCTTCTCAATCAGCTTGGTGATCCGGGTCATCTCCGATGCTGGGAAGTCCTCACCTTGGTCTAAGACCTTCCCCATGATCTTCAGGTACTGCTCGGCCCACTTCTTCTCAGTCTCCTTCACGCCAGCAAGGCTGTCTTGTCCCCTCTTCAAGAGGGCCCGGCGGGCCTCCACGCCAGAGGCCCTGATGAACTCGCCAGCAAGGGCATCATAGGCAGGCAGGCAGCCAGGCATACCTAGGTAGACTCCTTGCCCCTTGAGCCAGCGCTGGATGGCTCCGACCTTAACTGGCCCGCTATATGGGACTGGGTTCTCAAAGTCCCCATCCCGGAAGAGGTAGAAGACTGGGTAGTTGTCTTTGTCCAACTTGTACTTCTCACTTAGCTCCATGTTCAGCTTGTCACCATAGTCTGTGAACAGAAAGCAGACATGAGGGGCAAGACCGTGAGAAGGCAGGGCGGAAGCCGACCTGAGCTGAGAGGAAGATACATCTTGGCTGTGTCTGAATGGCTCCCCTGCTCCTTCCCAGCTGGCTGGCCCTAGTCAAGTCACATCTAACCTCTCCGAACTTCACTTTCCCCATCTGAAAGGTGGGGATGCTTCTGAATATTCACTGTATGCCCACTGCGTGCCAGGTCCTGTTCTTAGTGCTGGGGATCGAGTTGTGATTAAGAGTATAAAGCTCTCCAACCCCAAGGGGCTCATGTTCTTCCACGGGTGAGAAGAAAGGTAATAAACCACCATAGATGTTAGTGCCGTGATGAAAATAAAACGGCAATGTGACACTGGGTAGGAAGGCCCCTTTCAGGTAGTCCTGTCTGTGGAGGTGGCATGAGCTGAGGGACGAGACATGTGAATGAAGATCTGGGAAAAGTGTCTGTGGTAGAAAAGACCGGACATTCAAAGCTCCGAAGCAGCGAATGAGCTGCATGTACAGGGTCTGGCGGAAGGAACACCATCCAGTGTGGTTGGCAGGGAACGTGACCGGCTCACACGAGACGGAGAGCGATTTGAACATTACATCTAAAATGTCCTGTGATGTGCTTGAGCGTGATGTTGTTGTCTCCAAATTACATGCTTATGGTTTTGTAATAAAAGATTTGGTACAGATTACCAGCTGATAAAAAAAGGGCGTTACTTGTGCTGGACCCCTGTATTTAAGGATTACAAAGTCCAGTCTGGCCAGAGCTCAGTGAGACGGGGGGCGTGTGCGGTAGGTAACACAGTTCCTATCGCACAAGGGCCGATGGGAGGACCCAATGAGGAGACGTGCATTTACCTTGGCAGAGTTAAGTGCTTAATATATGACAGCTGCTAGGATTTGCAATGTCCTACCAAAAAGGCAATAGCAGTCCCCAGGGCTGATGCGGGACAGCTGGTTTCTTGCACCATCATGAAGAGATGGCCAAGACCACCTTTCACAAGGTGACAGAATAGGAAGCGTGTGGCTCCAAACCTGTTCTGCCACTTTAAACGAACTCACAGTTGGGTCAGAATTGACCGACTGCCCTGGAGAAGTGTGCCAGCCGTCTCTGCCCGGGACCAGCTTACTAGGGGCTGAGGCGCTCCCGCTGGGAGGAAACAGAGCTGGGAGGAAACAGAGGCGAGGAGCCACTGCACGTGGGAATAAGGACTCAGGCTGAGTTCTGGGTAAGCCCCTTCCTCCCCGCTCCCCGCACAGCCTTGAGCTTCAGTCTTGATTAAGCGTAACGTGGAGGTGCACACTACACCTCGCTTCTTAGGTGGGGTTCAAGTGAAGATTAAAAAGGCAATGTCTGTATACATCTTTCCGGGTTGTAAACCACTAGATGTTGGCCACTATTATTATTAAAGCTGTCAGTGTGGCTGAGAGCTGCCCTTGGGTTAGTGGCGACGCTGATGGATTTGAGGTGAAGCGAAACCCCAACAGTTTTGGTACAAAAGAGCTGAAATGAAGATGGAAGAATGGACTAAGCTATCTGTCAGAGGAGGCATTGCACCCCCTCTCACCACGGTCCCCAGCAACGAGAGCTCCCAAGTTCTCACGGTGAGTTTAATGTCAGTGGGTGTAGAGGGTGAAGGATGGTGGATTCCCTCTCCTCGGGCACCCGCACGGCCGAGCTGAGGTTCTGTGGTCACAGAACCTGCTCAAGCTAAGCTTACTGTGGGTACCAGATTGCTTCAAAGGCCACGATCCCATTTCCACCCTTCGTGTGGCTCCGATGGAAAGGGGCTGGGTATTCCCCCTACAAGTAGGGAAATAATTTCTAGCTTCCCCCCTTTCTGCCCTCCCCAGTTGTCCGGACTTGTCCATACCTGAGATCCCCACCTCTGCCACCAAGAGATCCTCGCTGGAGGCCGAGTTTTCAGCCAGACGCTTGAACTCATCCTGCTTCTCGCCGTAGGGGTACTGGGTGTCGAACTTCACCAAGACGAACTTGCTCTTGGGAATGACCTGAGGATGTACAGAGCTGAGCAAGCGGGGGTTCCAGGAACCTTTAGGGCTAACTGCCCTTCCCAGTGGACCCCTGGTTAAGAAGTGGAAACCAAGCCCATGAGGGAGGCACGCTCTCACATACTAATAGTTATTCATTCACTCACTGATTCACGTAACAATTTAGTGGTGCCTGCCATGTGCTGGGTGCCCCATTAGGTGCTTGTTCGCACTAACCGAAGACGTGTACAACCCCATCAAGAATAAACAGCTGCAGGTGTTCTGAGGCCCTCCCCTCCAGTGGTCCTGTGCTGAGGCCGGGGAGACCCTTAGCACACAATACGCTGGCCCCTGTCATGCCCACCATCCCAGTGGGGGCCTTTCTCAGTACACAACGAAGCAGAAAAATGCCAAAAAGCAACCAACTAACCAACATCTATAAAGGAGTTGGCACCATGGAGGATGCTTCGGCTGGGGGGCCCACACTTTGAACTCTGCAATTTCAGGCTCCAGGGAAGTTGCTGAGAGGCCGGGCTTGGGACAATGTCCCCTCCCTAGACCACGGTTCCCTCTGGCTAGATTTCTAGGGACTACACCGTCAGGGCCACGATTTTTATTTTCATTGGAAAATTCACTTCACCCTTTTAGCCATTTTAAAGTACACAGGTCAGTGGGATTAGTACAGTGACTGTTGTGCAACCATCACTAACATCTAGTTCCAGGACACTGTTACCACCTGAAGCAGCAGCACATCCTACCCACTGAGCAGCCATTCCCCAGTCCTCCTCCCTCCCAATCCCCGCAACCACTAATCGGCTTTCTGTCTCTGCGGCTTTGTCTGCCCCGATGGTATCATACAATATGGGCCTTCTGTGACTGCCCTCTTTCACCTAGCCCAATGTTCTCAAGGTTCATCCATGTTGCAGCATGTGTCAGTAGTGCGTTTCTTTTTGTGGCTGGATAAATATTCCACTGTATAAACAGACCACAGTTCGCTTAGCTATTCATCAGCAGATGGACAATTGGAATGTTTCAACCTTTTGGCTATTTGTGAATAGCTGTTATGAACATTCATGCACAAATCTTTGTTTTTACACCTGTCTTCAGTTCTTTTGGATCTATATCTAGCAGTGGAACTGAGGGGGGGGGCGGCTCATGTAATTCTATGTTTAACATATGGAAGAATCCCGAGGACTTCTCTTGATGATTTCTTGGCCAACGCATAGATCTGATTTAATGAACTGCTTTTGGTCAGTACTGCTGCCTTGTCTTCCTCCTTCAACTTTTTGTTTTCCTAATCAAACCAGTCAGCATTTCATCCCAGGCTGATATCATTCCAGTTTCTGTTACCCCTTGTTCCTTATTGTGTGCTGATGTCCATTTGGTTTTAGGTTTTAAAAAATATCTCACACTGCCTAGGGGCGCGAGGGAAAAGGGAGAAGCCACGGCAACAGGTAATCTTCAAGTGGTCACTGACCCCCAACATTCTGAGCTCTGGGGGCCTTAAAGCAGGGGAAACTTAAAATATAAATCAGAGCATATCCCTCTGGCCCAACTAGCCTTATGTGAGTTCAGTACACCGAACTCATTCTCCCTTAGGGCCTTTTCACTTGCTGTCTCTGCGATGCCCTTGTCCCAGTTCCTTCCACGGCTGTCTATCAACGCTCCGTTCAGGTAGCCCCTCCTGATGGAGGCCGTCTCCACTACTCCCATCCAATCCTGCTTCTTTTCCATTACACTCCATCGCTTACCCTGCTCCGTTTTCTTCGCTGCATTTAATCATTCTCTGAAATCCTTATTTGCTTGTCTGTTATCTGCCTTCTCCACTAGAATGTACATTTGTGAGAATAAGGATCTTGTCTGACCCGTTTTCTGCTGTATCCCCAGTGCCCAACAGTGCCTGTATGTAGCAGGTGCTCTGAAAATATTTGCTAAATGAACAAAACTAGGGCAGACTTTGGTGGCAGATGCTGTGTGTTCAATGGAAAACAATTTGAAAAGCACAACAGGATTTCTATCTACAAGGGGCCTACATCTGTATTATGAAATATTAATAACAATGATATTATTAATAGGGAATAAATTAATACAGTGCTCTAACACTGAAATAGAATCGAGAGACCTCCATCTTTTATTTTACCTTCATTCACCATTCTTACCACTGGCAGGGCAGTTTTGAATGGCAAACATTTGCACAATGAATTTTTTCTTCTATGTATATAGTTTACATAGTCTTCTTCTATTTTACTCAGTCTGTACCTCTTAACTGCTTTAGGAATCTCTCTCCTTTCCTCATCCTTGAGGAACTGATTCCATGATAACCTGTATTTTGGCAAGTTGCTTCTTCAATGTACAGATGAATTCATTACTCATTCATTCATTGAATAAAAAGGTACTGAGGGCCCACCATGTGCCACGCACTGTTCTAAGTGAACAAGAAGATGGACAGTAAAGAAAATGGACAGGGTCTCTTATCTCTGTGATGGCAAAGGGCAAGAAACAAAAGAAGACATTGGAAATCACTTAAAGACAGAGCATGGGTTGAGGCCCCCGGACATGATAACACGAGGAAGCTTCTGTTCAATAATAATAAAGAGAATGAGTTTTAGAAAGGGAGTGGAGAAGACACTTGCTCATTCAACAAACTATTATTGAGCATCTTATATGTAACATGTAACCAACCCTTTCGGCTGGGGGATGGGGAAATCATGGAAAGACTCTGAGAAGGTAACATTTAACCTAAGCTTGGATGAGAACCAACCAGCCTTCAAAGATTGGGGAAAGAACGTTCTAGTCACAAGTGCAAAGGACCGAAAGCAGTAATGAGCTAGGAATATATAGAAGACAGCACGTGTGGCTGGAGCAGAGGGAACAAAAATGAGAATGGTTAGATGAAAGGAAAGGGAAGCGAGGGACAGATGGTGTAGGACCTAGGCTACTTTATGGAGCATGAATTGAGAGTAAGCTACTGCAATGATAGCTCTGACCATGGTAGGAGCAGTAAAGATGGAGAAACACCAAATGCTTAGGGAATGCTGTTGACTTTACAGTGCAATGTCTCCATCTAGGTCACATTTGGTCTGTGATGTTATCCCATTCCCGCGTGTGTGTGTGTGTGTGTGTGTGTGTGTGTGTGTGTGTAGGGGCATCACTTGGCCAGTAAAGGCCCCCAAAGCATAGGGTGCTGTGGGGTGTGCCTGACAACCAACCGGCCATACCTACACTTTTAAATTCTTTAAACTTTGCCATGAATGGGCTACAAGTGCCAAATTCACAAGAAACCCTTTTGAAATAAGAAGGGTTCAACTACTTGAGATAGATTTAGAACTCCACTTCTTGGTATCATGTCCCGGCAATGGATACAACTTAAGAAAATACAACAACGGGCTCTCTCTCTCTCTCTCTGAAACCCTAAGCTTGCTCATCTTGTAAGCAAAGTTAAAAGTTGACAGTGGGTGAAGATAGTTGCAAGCGGAGGGGGTTGGGACTGCATTCAGCCTTCAACATTTCCAACGGCCGTTTACCTACGCCAGAACCTCAAATTCTGTAAATTTGGGAGTTGGGGTCGTGGCAAATTCTTCCATGGCTTGACCTGATTTTATTCTTTTTGTCCCCAAGCCCAAGATATTCCCTGTGGGGTGGTTGAACCGAAGCTTGTTCTTAATGCCTATACTTTTCAGGGAGACGCAGGCTCTCCGGCCATCATTTGCCTATTGCAAAGCAGACTGCAATCCACACTAGGGAAAGAGGGGCGCAGAAACGAAAGCCAACACGACGGTTTTCTACCCCGCCCGCCGCCCAACCACAGCTGGAGTTGTGGCGTCCGCCTCGCACGGCCCTCCGAGTCTCCCACTTGGGACTCGAGGATTGGATCGCGCCTGGCACCGCCCCCTACTCCTAGGTGAAGGAACTGGGCACCGAGTTCTCTAGGCTGCATCTTTGCGGCAGCTCTTCTGCAAAAGAGGAACAAGTACAAATACTGCACAGGCAAGGGTGCGCGGGGCACCTGGAGTACGTAGAACCCACGGTCATGATTCGGCCTCAGGCGCAGAGTCCACCAGCCCTATGGTATGGTGGGAAGCCCCGGGATCGTCGTTACAGACCACCTGCCAGCCCTCTGTCCCCTGCGCCCCCCACGGGTGCGCACTCCCCTGGGCACTTTGGCTGCACCTGCGCGCGATGTTCCCCGCCCTCGTTACCTTGTAGAAAGTGACTGTATCCAGGGGAAGGGAACCCTTGGTGTGCAGGCCGCTACTGCCCTGCGGAGTGCAGAGGAGCAGGAGGAAAAAGAAAAAGGGAAACAGTGGGGAGAGAGAAGCGGCGCAGAGAACGGTGGCAGCCATAACGCCGGAGCTAGGAAGGCTGTACGCAGGGAGCGCGGAGTCGCGCGGCACGTGACCAGGAAGGCTAGCCGAGCAGCTCAACGCCCGCCCAGGCTGAGGGGAGGGGCCACACGAGGGGCGGGAAATGGGGGCTGCCGCGCGCGCACTCTACAAGCTCGCGCCTTCCCGGGGTGAGAGGGAGGGGCGACGTGAGCGCGCGGCGAAGGGTGGGTGGGGGGTGGGTGGAAAGCGTGTGAGGCTGTCGCGCACGCGCAGTCGGCGAGGCGCGCAACCGGCTGTCTCTTTTCCCGTCCTCCTCCGCGTGAGGAGCGAGGCACGAGGCGCGTGCTTAGCGCCTTTGCAGCTCTTGGTTTTGCGTGTCCTCGCCTAGGGAGGTGACGGCTCTACCCCTTGTTTCTTCCTGCCTTCGGTCCGCCAGGCAGTCGGCCGGGTCCCGCTACCATCTTCGGTTAGTCCGTCAGTCAGCGTGACTGTGCTACCTCCTACCCTCGCTCGGTGGGCCGGGTTTCCCCCTCAGCCCGTCGTGCGCCGCCCCCGCCCGTAGCCAAGCCCCGAGGTGGTCGGCCGGGCGCGGCTGTGCCTCAGGGCCGCTCAGCCCGCTGCCCAGTCCCGCGGGGCGGGCCGGCCCTGAGGTGATGAGTGCCGCACCCGGGCGGCGCCCGGTTTTACCGAAAGCCGAGGACCCCGCCAAGCTAGGTCCTAGGCTCCAGGAAGATTAAAAAACAAACAAACAAACAAAAAACACCCAGACAATTCTGTTCCATGTATCTGGGGAAGGTATTCGTTCGGTTTGTTTACGCCACACGCTGGGTTTGCCTGCGGGGCGCGGAGGCGCACGAGACCAGCCGTGCACCGCAGCAACTCGGTGCTGGGGGAGGCGGAGACGCGGGGACAGCAGTGTCACCCTTACCGCGTAATTACTTGGTAGGAAAGAAGACTCTATATAATTTAACAGTGTAGTGAAGACGCGCGAGCCTGTTCTGGAACGTCAGGGAAAGTTGTAGACGGGAGATGACTTTTGAGCTCGATCTTCTTCTGACCTAAGAGGAGGCATTTGCAAGGCAAACACGAGAGGCTATTATAATGATAGCTAGGGGGTGAGCATGACAAAAAAAAAAAAAAAAAATCTGTGAAGGGCACCTGGGGCACGTTGTGGAGGGTTGCACCGAGCTACGAGCTGCCAGGTTTGGAGCCGTCCAGGGTTTTGACCAGGAGAGGGACTTCAAGGGAGCGGGCCGGGGAGAGCGGAAGGCTGCAAAGGCAGGCCGGTCGAGGGCCTGTTGCCGTAGTCTCGGGAGGACGTGGTAACGGCCTGCAAATAGGACAGAACGGTGGGATGAAGAGGGAAGAAGGGCGCCGAGTCACTTTCTTGGGGTGTGGTTCACAAGCCTTGGTGAGCAAATGGGTACGAAGGTAAGAATACGTTATAAAACACGTAATAAGGGAATTAGCGCCGTATTAACCATTGTGTGTGTTCAGTAGTAAATTTGTGTGTGTGTGTATATATATTATATTATATGTATATATATTATATAATAAAATAGTCATCACGGATAATGGGATCCAACCTTGGGCAGCCAGTTTGGACAGAAATTTTGCTCGAGAGAGGAGAGAGAGAGTTTTGGGTGGTTTGGACGATTTTATTTCGACTTTGCCCTGATAAATTATTAAGTAACGTGAGCAACCTAGGCAAATGACAGAAGTTAGAGGAGGGGAAAACTGCTGTGAGCTAAGGTGGTTCAGGAAGGCCTCGTGTAGGCTGCGGAGGTGGGGTTGGTTTGAGCCTTGGAAGAAAGAATGTTTTCGGTGGAGAACGAGGGAAAAGGGAGCAGGCGTGGGAATGGGCGTGACGCTTTGGGGAATGACTGGCTTTTCGGGGAAGGGGTTCTCAGAACAGTGACCAGTGAGCCCGTTGTAAGCCCAGGTAGGGGAGAGTCCTGAACATCGAACTCAGAATTTCACGTTTTGCTCTGTAGTCGATAAGGAGCTATTAGGAGTTTTTAGATAAAACCTTTTCAATGGCATTTAGACTTTTAAGTTACTTCTCAGTGCAGAATGTTTTGGGTACAGCCAGTTAAAATGATTGATCAGGAGTGACTTTCAAGCCCTGGTTAGTTTAGAAGTGGGTTGTGAAAAAAAATGAAGGAAGTGGATTGGTTGGAGAGGGAAAGCTAATATTGGTACTTTTTTTTTTTTTCCTATGAATTGCAAAAGTACAGTAATTGTCTCAAAGCTTCCTTTTAGCAGCGCCCTGGTCCCAGTCAGTTTCTCACGATACGATCAGCGTTTGGGCCTCAGGAGTCTGGACGGTCTGCACAGATGAGCCAGGGCTAACTCTCCGTGTCTAGGGGGTCATTAAATCCCACAGTCGGCACCGGCGGGGGAAGTCAGAAAGCCCACGCTGGGTACTGCATGGAGGTAGGGAGCCCGAGGCGGGCGTGTTACCTGAGTGTGCACACGACCCACCCGTGCACCCAGCGTCGCAGCTGGAGGAAGGAGGGAGAAAAGGGGTACGGCCTGTTCAGGCAATATAGAAACTCTCCCACCTGTGAGACCCCAGTTTCACTGACCTCTTCATCGTTCCTTGTATTCACATGGCATGTTCCTGCCTCAGGGCCTTTGTCCTGGTTTTCTCCCCCTAGAACACTTTTCTTCAATGTATTCATGTGGCTGGCTCCTTCACTTCCCTCACGTCTTTGCTCCAGTGTCAACTTGCTAAGATCTACCCTGACCATCCTTTAAAATATTGCTCCTCCCTGATTCCTTTGAGCTTTCCATCTCCCTACTCTGTTGCTGTATAGTACTTTTCAAATTGGCAACATACTACGTAATTAGTTTACTTTTTAATTACCTGTTTCCCTTGAGGGCTGGGGTTTTGGGTTTCTATCTATTTCTCTGGCACCTAGAACAGTGTCTGGCACATGGTAAGTGCTCAGTAAATACTCAAGAGGAACTAGCCCGTGCCCCCTCTCCAAATTCCATTGACCCTTTCTACATTGCCTTCTTAGACCCCAGATTGTCCTTCAAGATCGCCTAGAGCCGTTTTTCCTCTGCAAGGTTTTGTTGATGTTAACACTAATTCTTCTGACATAAATATCTTAATGAACCCTTAAAGCAGATTTCACCTGTTGAAAATTGTTATGGGTGGAGATTTGTTCCACAGTATGATTTTTCTCCAAGCCTCATCTTTCTTTAAGAATTATCTTTCATATGCCATACACTCCTGGGGATAAGGGTTACATTAGTGAATAAAGTCTCAATACATATGCTCCCCACAGTCCTAGTGTGGAACACTAATATTAAATAATTAGCCCTGTCTGGTGTAGCTCAGTGGATTGAGCACAGGCCTGCAAACCAAAAGGCTGCTAATTCGACTCCCAGTCAGGGCACATGCCCGGACTGTGGGCCAGATCCCCACTAGGGGATGTGTGAGACACAGCCACACATTGATGTTTCTCTCCCTTTCTCCTTTCCTTCCTCTCTATAAAACTAAAAATAAAATTTAAAAAAATAAATAATTACACAATTATATAATTACAAAGTGTGATAACTTCTAAAAGAAAAGTTGAGGGCCTATAAAAGAATATGATGGGGAGCATGGCTGGATGGGGAGCATCAGTGGATTGAGCTCCAGCTGTGAACCAAAGGGTTGCTGGTTCGGTTCCCAGTCAGGGCACATGCCTGGGTTGCAGGCCAGGTCCCCAGTGGGGGCCACATGAGAGGCAACCACACATTGATGTTTCTCTCTCTCTCTTCCTCCCTTCCCCTCTATCTGAAAATAAACAAATAAAATCTTAAAAAATAATAAAAAATGTCTTTTTTAAAAAAATATGATGGGGAGATTAATATGGAATAGAGTTCATAGAAAACTTCTACAAACGGGTACATTTAAACTAACACCTGAAGGATGGATAAGATCCAGCTCTCAAGGAACTTACATTCATATAATGAGACAAATGTTCAATATTTACATAAATAAATACAAAATTATAGATTCTTACATGTTAGGAAGCATTTTAGGAAAAAAAACAGCACATGCAAAGATTTTAAGGTACAAAAGACCTTGAAATATTTGAGGAACTAAAAGAATTCGGCCCTGGAATCTTCCCTTTAGTAAAAACATCAGCACAGAAAGAGGTTATATGTGCAGAGATTTAGGAATGTTTACTGCAGCATTGTTTTAAGAAGCTGAAAAGGAAAAAAGAAAATTAAGAAACAAAATCTGAAAACAAGCTACATGTCTGTCATGAGAGGAAATGTTAGATAAATGATCTCATGTGGAATATTATACAGCTATCAAATGGCTTAGAACTATTTCTATTACAGTGAAGAGATATCCATGAAATAATAGGTGAGAAAAGCAATATGTGATCCCATTTTTAAAAACCTACTACTATAACAACCACCATACACATATGTATATATTTGGATATGTTTTAATGAGCATAAAGATGTAGAGAAATACTCCAGGCTGTTAGCATTGGTTACATCCAGGGGAGTGGAGAAAAAGAAAATAAGACAAACAAAAGGAAAAAATTATTATGTAATGTTGAGCAAAAATACATAATATAAAATACTGTCTGTGGAATTACAACTTTGTAAAAATTAAATATGCCTATGAACAAGGACACTAATAAAACATTGTTTTGACTAGATGATAAGATTACAGGATACTTTTTACTTTGGATTTGTTATTTTAACATTGTTTTTTCAATAGTATAATATTAAAAAACTCAGAGATTTTTAACATCCAGGAATTAAATAACTTCAGCAGAAATATTTTTTCTCCTTTTGTCCCACTTTCAATTCATGTATTTTGTCTTACATACTCTTCTAAGCCACACAAGATATTTTGAAGTTTCATAAATGTTACATCTCTGAGGTCATGATATTTGAGCTGATATTTGAAGGATGAGAAGGAACCAGTCATGTGATTATCTGAGGGAAGAGCATTCCAGAGAGAGGGAACAGCTATTGCAAATATTCTGAATTGGAAAAGTACGTGACTTGTTGAATTACACATGTAGGCAAACACTACGATGACTCCCAATGATCCCTGCCTATTGACATGAACACTCTTGTCATCCTCTCCCTTAGAGTGTTGGCAAAATCTGTGATCAATAGAATATGGAAAAGATGATAGAATGTCACCTTTTGGTTACAGAAGATTGTGACTTCCATCTTACTAGGAAGACATCTTGCAGAAGTTCACAGGACAAGCAAAAAATCAAGTATAGCCTTTGGCCAACAGTCAGTTGGGAACTGAGGCCCTCAGACCAGTAACCCTCAATAAGCTGAATTAGACCAACAGCCTCATGAACTTGGAAGCAGATCCTTCCCCATTTGAGTATTCAAATGATAACCAGCACTGGTCAACATCTTGATTATATCCTTGTGAGAGACACTGAAGCAGAGGACCCAACTAAGCTATCTGTGAACTCCTGACCTATCAAATATGTGAGATTATAAATGTGTGTTTGATGTGGACACTGGCCCACAGCATCTGTGGCATTATGGATGAGACGAGACATTCACACGGACTACCGAGTCCTGTGGAGGAAAAGGGACAGCATGGCCACTCTCTCAAGAGTGCCCCAACCCTTGCCTTGACAGACTTTTATTGGCTTTTGAATAGCATACATCAAAGAAGGTTTTCATTCATTATACTTAGGTTTGCTTTAGGTAATTACTTTTTACAGATAGCAATGGAAGGGATGTTACCGATTACTTCTTACAGATTAACAAGGAAAAAATGTTCCAAGTGCAAGGGAATGATAAGAGTAACAGGTCTGGTTACACTTCAATCCTTGGAGAATTAGCACAGACTTCAGGAAGTTACTTTAAAGATATACAGCAAGGGCTTGCTGCCTGAACTCAGGGTGAGAGAGTTTTAGCAAGAGCAAGTCACAAAGCAGCCTAGGTATAACACAGGCCTGATTTCCCATGGGAGTACTTCTTCATGGGCAAGGTCCTGCGTGCCAACTTGCTCCCCACTGGTTTTCCACGTAGGTGCTGAGCTACATTTCCACATTTCTCGAAGTGGTTCCCTACATGTGTTAAGCCACAAAATTTGTGGAAATTTGTGATGCAGTGGCAGATAAGTAACACACACAATTTGATAAATATGCTTACTATATTTTCTTTCAAGTCATTGATGAAAGTGTTTTACAGAATAGTGCCAAGTCAGAATGCTGATTCATTGTTCTAGAAGTCATTCCTAAATTGATACTGATCAATGAATTAGCACTCATGTTTATTTATTTGAGAAATACCCTTGATTGTGCTTTTACTTGGCACATATTTGTTTATTTTTATATGATGAAATTCCTTCCAAATGCTTCAAAATACATTAGATACTATGTTTAGTAATTGTATCCAAAGAGAGAAGGTGCTTAATTAGACACAATTATTTATAAATCACACTGACTTAATGGTTACATTTTTCTAGTTGTTTAAAAACATATCTTTTAAATAGTTCATTCTAGAATTTTGTCTGGAATTAATGCTAAGATCTTTCACTTATGGTTTGCAGATTCTACCATCTTATAAAAAATTAGTGATCACCAGTTTTCTATAATTTCTAGCAATTTTCCCATTTTTATATGAACTCTCAGACTTTATTCAGTGGTTTATTGGGTTAACCTGAAAGTTTTATCAGAGTCCAAGAGTGTAATTTGTTCAGGCCAGGAGTAGTGGATTCATTTAGAGTAGTCAGGTGCTCTCTCAAAATTTTTCTCCTCAGTACCCTTTTGCAATGTTTATTTTACACTTTTTAATCTAAATATTATTCTCTTCAGTAGGAAAGAGAGAAACATGTTATCTATTAATCATTACACCATGAATTTCAGCACTGGGACACTTCCCTGTTTTGTCCCAAACTTCATTTTTTGGCAATTGCTTTGTTGAGATAATTCACCTACCATATAATTCATCCTTTTAAAGTGTGCGTTTCAAGGCCCCGGCCAGATAGCTCAGTTAGTTAGAATGTTGTCCCCATACACCAGTGTTGCAGGTTTGATCCCTAGTCATGGCACATCACAAGAATCAATCAATGAATGCATAAATAAGTGGAACAAGAAATCCTCTCTCTTCCTTTCTAAAATCAATAAATTAAAAAATTTAGAGTATACATTTTAGTAGTTTTTAGTATATTCATAGAGTTATGCAACCATTACCACTATCTAATTTTAGAATATTTTTGTCACCCTAAAAAGAAACCCTATGCCCATTAGTATTCACTCCCCATTCCCTACCAAACTAACTTGAGAGTCAGTCCTAGGCAGCCACTAGTCTATTTTCTGTCTCTATAAATTTGCCTATTTTAGACATTTCATATGAATGGAATCAAGCAATATGTGGTCTTTTGTGACTGATCTCTTATGCTTAGCATAATGTTTTCAAGGGTCACCCATGTTGTAGCATGTGTCAGTACTTTTTTAGTTGCTGAATAACATTCCATTATATGGCACTGGTCAGTGGCTCATTTGGTTGGAGTGTCGTCCCATAAACCAAAAGGTTGTATTTTTATTATTGAGTTGTCAGAATTCCTTATATGTTCTATACACAAGTTTCTTATAAAATATATATGATTTACAAACATTTTCTCCCATTCTGTAGGTTGCCTTTTCACTTTTTGTAAGGTATTCTTTGAAGCATAAAAGTTTTTAATTTTGAAGGAGACCAACGTATCTATATATTTTTTGTTGCTTATGATTTTGTTGTCATATCTAAGAAGCAGTTGCCTAATAAAAGAGCTCTCTTGATGTCACATTAATTTTTAAAATGATCTTTCCCTTTTCTCCCATTAATCAGTTCTCTGTCAGAATACTGTAGTGTTAAGTGTGAGATGTCAGCCTGACTGAATCTGAATGTTGGTGTTGCTACTTGATAACTCTGTAACCATAGGAAACTGGCTTAACTTCTTTAAGCCTCAGTTTCTTCATCTGCAAAATGAGAATAATACTACTTCTGACCTCGAAGGTTGTGTTGAGGATTAAAATGTTTAGCATAGAATCTTACAATTAGAAAACACTTAATAATTGGTAGTTCTTTTACTAGAAATCTTTGAGTTGAGTGTTTTTGCTTAAATAATAACATTTTACTAGGTAAGTGTTTATCTTGATTTTGGAGCCCCACACTAACTTGTTCATGATAAAAGTTTAATGAATATCTGCTAAATGAATATGTAATGTAGAGAACCCATTATGATAAGTGACAGCCAGGGTGTGTTTGAGCTTGCTAAGGTGGTAAGTAAAAAGAGGAGGAGAGAGAACCGAAAGTAAATATTACATACTTTATCATTTGGGCTTGGGTTAACCCTAATAGGAAAGGAAAATGGGAAGATTATGTTTCCAAAGACATTTCAAAGGAGGATGGTGCTGAATAGACAGAAGGCAGGGGACTAATTTAGAGAGAAAAATGGAAAGGTAAATCCCCACATGTTGGCTGGTGCTATAAGACATTTTAGAAGAGATACCAGAAGAGAAAAGTTCTATCAAGAGCAGCAGACTGATCTGGCACGGCAGTTCGCCGAACAATCTGAGATTTGTTCTTGGTTGAGACAAGAGTCCTTTGTTCGAAAGCATTCTCTGATCACTTGGTGAGACTGTCATTAGTCCCCTTACCCTTATTACACAGACAGATGATTAGAGACCTCAGAACGCTCCTTGAGACCTATAATAGGGATTTATGGTCCAGAAATCTACTGGTGTTTTAATTTATTTGTTTATCTAATAATTTAAGCAAAGTGATTAGAGCCTACAAACACTTAACAATGTCCCCTTTTCTACTCCACACTGTATTCTTAACCTCACATGAATAAATGAGCCACATATTTAAACTACTCAAGTCATGCAAATGATCTAATTTCTATTATCAATAAATATTTGTAGAATGTATGGTTAGATGAGATAAATGGTTACATAAATGAAATGTTCTTCCTCCTGCTTTCTCCTTCCTCCAGTTTTTGTCCAGATTTTACCAGTTCTTACAAATATGTTCAAATGCCAATCAGTATATATTATTTTTGTGTGCAGATAATTTAAGATTTTGGTATTCAAGGTCCGGCCAGAGAGCTCAGTTGGTTAGAGTATCATCCCAAAATGCCAAGATCCCCAGTCAGGGCACAAGGAGAATCAACCAATGAATGCATAAATAACTGAAACAACAAATTGATGGTTCTTTCTCTCTCTCTCCCCCCCCCCTCTCTCTCTCCCCTCCACCCCGTCTCTCCCTCTCCTCCTCCTTCTCTCCCTCCCTTCCTCTCTCTCTCTAAAACCAACAAATAAAAACTAAAAACAGATTTTGGTATTCAAGCTATTTTTCCTACTCTATCATAAGCTCCTGGAGGTATAGGGTCTGTATACTACTTGTCTTTAGATCTTGCACAACACAATACTTTATACACAGTTGATACAAAAACATAAGTATATTACATGACACATGTAATTTATATAATTATATTTCTGGTGGGAATTTTTGGTATAGAGTATTGAAGGTGTCAGTATTAAATAATAAATATGAGTTGTTAGTAACAGGTTTTCTTCTGGTATTACTAAAAATTTGATTTTCTGATATTACTAAAAGTTTGATTTTTTTCTGATATTACTAAATACATGATTGAGTGAATACGCAGTCTATCTTGCCCATCACAGGCTTCTGTCTCTAAAAATGGGCAAGTTTTAATTAGACCTCCCTTCCCCCTTTTTTCTCTCTTTTTTCTGTTTCATGTCTCTCTTGCAGCTCTATTTACCTTTTTGCTGTGACTCATTCTTTCTGCTTATTATTTCTGCCTCTTGCTCCTTCTTACAACTCCTAATACTTTTTAGAACTTTGTTTCCTTGTCACCTGCTGCTCTTTCTAGTTTTGTTCTTTCTGGTTGGCTTTCTCCTCCACTTATTGCTGCCTTCTCTCCTTGCCCTCAAGATACAAGGCAGGAATGGGTAGGGAGGAGCACAGCTGGGGAAGGGGTGGAGCCACCTGTTCACCACTCGGGCTCCAGAACCTGACCCTGAAGGATCCGGCTGCTTAAGCATAACTGGGGCCGAAGTCCCTATGGCCTTCCTCCTGGAGGCTAGAATTCCGATGGACAATTTGGACTTGGTGAGATTAGAAGCTGTCCCTCTCTTTTCTGCTCCCCTTTTCTTCCTCCCTGTCCTGTATTTTTCACTCACAGTATCTCTCTCTATACTGTTTTCTTCTTCCTATGTCTCTGTTGCTCAGTATTTTTTCCCTCTGCCTGTCTAGCTCTGTCACTCAGCTTTATGTAGTATTTGCTTGCTTCTCTTGTTACCATTCTTTCCATTCATCTGTCTGTTCTGTCTCAAGATTTAACTTTTCCTGCCTCTTCCCTATTTATTCTTTTCTTTATTAATTTTCTCATCCAACTCTGTTTTTTTTTTTCAAGGTCACCTTCCGTCCACCTCTCTGTTCTTTTTTACTTTACTGTTTCACAGAGATGAAGCAATAAAGGAGGGAACAAGAAGGCACCCTGCTTTTCCAGGGGTCTCTTCAGCCTTTCTATTCAGTCTCAGATTTATAGTGTGTTTTGATTAGGCACTGAAGAACAGTTTGTGCTCTGCACAAATTGTTGATAAACAGTGAAACTGGAGTAGGGTTGAATATTATAGTAAAAGGCTTGATGGATATCAGATTTATCAGGATGATAAGTTATATAATGTCTAATCACTGGGTATACGCCTGAAACTAATATAATATGTTAAATGTAATTAAAAAAGATTAAATAAATAAGTGTAAAAGGCTTCATTTTATTCTTTTGTCCCCGTTTTGTTTAGGTTTATTCTGCAATACAGTGGATACAGTTTGTTATGGCTACTCTGAGGTAAGTTTAATCAATCTCATGTAATATGACTGTTTAAACTAGTATGGGTGAAACTGGAGAATCCTGAAGGTTTCTACATTTTTTCCTTGTGGATTTGATTTTATTCTTAGAGAGAAATGTTATTCTTTATCATATTGATATTTTCTGATAATTACAACAATAACAACAACAACAACAAATACAGATGGAGAGCTAACATGAAAATCAAAGAACAATGTGATCAATAGGATTGATTTTTAAAATCAATCATTTTGGTAGCACATACACTAAAAACTGGAATGATGCAGAGAAGATTAGCATTGGCCTTGTGCAAGAATGACACACAAACTCATGAAGCAGTCTATTTTTTTAAAGTTCAATGATTTTATATCAATTATATGTCTGTAAAGCTGCAAAAAATCAATAGCAAAAATGAAGGAACCCCAATTGTCCTGTTTTAATCCTCTTCTTTTATCTCTGTCAGTGTTATAGGTTCAAGTTCACTTATTGCCTATGCTGTATTCCAGAATATACAGCAATCTCCAGAGGTGAGTAATCTCTTTTTGTGTTGGATTTGAATTTGTAGTGACTTAGCCTTTGATGTAATTAGGAGAGGCGTCACCTGTAAAGGTGGAATGATCCTGTACATTACTTGTAAATTTGTCATGACACACTGAGATATTCTAGACAGTGGTGGTAAGCTTCCTTTACCTTCTAGGTAATTATTTTAACTGTAACTTTTTATACTGAGATATTGACTACTAAATGTGGATTTTAGGGGTATGTATTAATTATTAAGGTTAAGGAAACCGCGTTTTGTGGAGCCTCTATTCACTCTAAGCATGGTAGGGTCCTGCTTAGAGGTGAGTTTTCTGATGTTGATTTGTTGGTTGAATTGCTAGGAAATTATGCAAAAGGTATTTGTTCTGCTGTTCTGGCCTTCTAGGCAATTACAATTTAATGATGAAAACAGAGCAAAACTACATCCTATGTGAAACTATTCATACCAAAAAGATCAAGCCGGAAACCTTCCTTTTATTGAGGTATATTTGACAAATAAAAACTGTATATATTTAAGTTGTCAAAAAAAAAACCCAAAACGAACAAAAAATCCTTCCTGATTCAGAGGGGACTGGAAGAGAATATGACTTTGAAGCTCAGAAAAGATGTTAAGATAAATGTAACAACTGTTTCTCTAATGAGGTCAGATGGCACCAAATTAGGCAAAATGTAGTTTAGAACATATATGGGAGAGCTTTTCCATGTGGAATGTGTCATTGGATTTTATTGGGCTCATTTTAATAATAAAAATAGTTCTGTATGTGGAACACTTACTGTGTTCTAACTGTGCTTAGTGTTTTACATACTTTATCTTTTTATTTAAGATTTTATTTATTTTAAAGAGACAGGAAGAGGGGGAGGAAGAGAAGAGAGAAACATCAATGTGTGAGAGATACATCAGTTGCCTTTCACATGCCCCCAGCTGGGGACCTGGCCCACAATGCAGGCACGTGTCCTGAACCTGGAAGCAAACTGGTAACCTTCGGTCTACAGGCTGACGCTCAATCCACTGAGCTACACTAGCCATGGCTGTATACTTTATCTTTTTGGTCCTCATCACTCTCCTATGAGAAATATGGTAGTAGCCCATCTTTCACAATGAGGAAATTGAGGCTCAAAGTCATAGGATTAACTTGTTCAAGTTATATAGTAAGTAGCAGAGCAGGGATTTTCAAAAGTCCAACTCTTAATTACAATCCCCTTTCAAATTAAGCACAATTTTAAATATTTATTCTAGATATACATGCTCAGTGTTTTAAATACATTTTTCATATAATCCTTAAAACAACTTTGTGAGTTAGATATTTTGAATGTGATATTATAGATGAAGAAATGGAATCCTAGCGAGGTTGAGGGACTTTCCTTGTCTTATAGCTAGTCAGTGTTAGAGCTAGGATTCTATTCAGACTTGTCCTGTTCCAAGCCTCTCCATCCATACACTTTCTAAACCAGGGAAATATGTTGCCCAATGAAAAAAGAATTTTGAATTTTAGACATAGAATGCAACTATATAATTAAAACTAGAAAGTAGAAATCTTCATACTGTGTTGTTATTGCTTGCCAAAGTAATCTTAGGCCTCATATCTTCTTTTAGTGTAGATTTCCCTAATGTTTGTTTCCTTTGCTGAATTTTGAGTTCAGATGTGATTAAATTAGTAAAGTATGAGTTACATAGTGGAGAGAGCTAAGGAGAGATTCTCATTCTCAGGCTGTTGACCTTTTGGGCTAGATGGCAATTTGCTGTGGGAGGCTGCCCCATGCATTAGGATGTTTAGCAGGCTTTATCCACTAGATGGATGCTAGTAGCAACACCCCACCCCCCACCTGCTGCCCCTGGCCCTGGCCCAGTTGTGACAACCAAAAATATCTTCAAATACCACCAGGTGTCTTCTGGGAGAGGCATAATTGCTCCTGGTTGCAAACCACCAGTCTAAGGTAACCTCTGGCATGACAGTGAGTTAGAGCTTTATAAAAGTGTGGGGTCTAGTTCAATTTAGGATGTGATCTTTAATTTCTCTGGCTTCAGTTCTCATACCTTTCACATGCCCAGAGCATAAAGGACCTTAGCAGTCACTAGTTCACTGGTTCCCACACATTCTGTTTGTTGGCCTAGGAAAAATTCCAGTTTCTCCAGGTTAAAAATGTCAGCCATACTTTGTTGTTTTCCTTTATTTCTTTATCAAAAGAACATTTTAACAGCAAAAATACATGAAACACATAATCTGAAAAAGACAAAAATAGTCTATTAAATGAAAAAATAATTATTAAATTGTAAAATCCATGGGAAATCTTTGAGGGGATTTAGCTGAGTAGACAGTGACTCAGAGACAAACTGAAGAGAGAAGGAAGTGACCCAGGCCAGCCTATGTTTAAAAAAAACAAAACAAAACCAAAAAACAAGCTCAGGGCAGATATACTTCACTGCATTGTGTGACTTCATTTCTTCATAAAGGTCACTTTTGATATTCTTTATTTCACTTAAATAGAAATATGGGAAAGCAGATTTTTAGAAGAGTATTAATATGAGCTGTTTTAGGTCTTCCACCTCACCAGGGTAGATCTGGACTCGGAATCTCCCTAGGGAAAGTGTTTCACACAGTGCATCACCCCCTACCCTACCCTCATTCTGCTTTTGCTTTAAGTTAGACAAATGCAAATGTGTGTGGGTTTGTGTGTGTATTTAAAAAGAGTTTTTGCTTTCATGTGTAGGACCATGTCTTATGCTTTTTCTTGTCTTCATTATTATCAAGCATTGTGTTGATTGTATTTTCCTTGAAGCATGGGCTGTATCATACATTTCTTTTTATTACCTTCAACATAATATTTTATTAAACACAGATAGGAGGGTGAAATATTTCTTGATTTCAGTAATAGGTACTTAGTTAATTTTAGTTGTTTAATTGATTGATTTTTATCTCTTGTTACTAGATATGGTTTTCCAACCATGAGTGAAAATATATAAACCACTCTTCATCTTCCTTTACCCTGACAAAGACTTTAGGTATACTTCAGTAGCCAACAGCTACCTATATAAAGCTGTTTCTTGGCCAGAATTATGTTCGTGCTTACAAAAGCCACTTGGCTGTCTTTCTATTCCAGAGTTTGTTTTGTATTGTTTTAATTCTTTTTTAGATTTTATTTATTTACTTTTAGAGAGAGGAGAAGGGAGGGGGAAACAGGAGAGAAACATCATGTGTGAGAGAAACATCAATCAGTTGCTTCTCACATGCCCCGAACTGGGGACCTGGCCCGTAACTCAGGTATTTGCCCTCACCAGGAAGGGAACCAGTGACCTTTCGGTTTGCAGGCTTGTGCTCAATCCACTGAGCCACACCAGCCAGGGCTATTTTGTATTGTTTTAATTTTTTACCCATTAACAGTTGTAAACTTGTGGTAAGTCACAGGCCAGTTTAATCTATGAACATGCCACCTGGCTGTAATTTTAATAGGCTTAGGCAGAGCAGAGGCTATATGTGCTGAAAAAATACCATTTGATGTTTATTAAATAACAATTTAAAATATTATACTCTTTTTGTTTCTGGGTCAAGATAACTTGATCATTTACCACTATTTGCAGGGTATTTATTTGCACCTTAACTTTCCTCTCATTTGGAAGAAAGGTATGAGAAAAATTTTCTTTTGTACAGGTCAGGAGATTAGTTTCTATATTGGGTAGCATCTGATGATAACTTAAAAAATCTTCAATTTACTTTTTCTTGTTAGATATATTGGACATGGATTAGAGTGCATAGAACATGTATGTACTGTTTAAAAAACAATTATAAACAAATACTAGGGACAAGAAGTAGAAATTGTCTCTACCCCTATGCATACCTGCTTGTGTTCCTTTCCAATCACAGCTCTCCCCCTTACTTCTAGAGATAACCCCTATCCAGATTTCTTGATAATTATTTCTTTATTTTTATGTACAGTTTTACCAGGAATATATGTATCTCTAAATAATTTTGTTTTTCTTGTTTTTGAACTTGACATAAATGGAGCAATACTGTAAGTATTTTTTGTTTGTATTGATTTGCTTTTCTTCCCTCTGTATTATTTGTGAGAGTTATGCCTGTTATTATATGTGTGTGTGTGTGTGTGTGTGTGTGTGTGTGTGTATATATATATGGCTTATTTTATTTTCATTGATGTTTTAGCAATACCACAATTTATTAATCCATGCTGCTATAAACAATCTTGTACATGTCTTCTGGTACACACATGCAAAAATTTCTCTAGTGTATTTTTCTAATAACAGAATCGTTACAGGATATGCATATCTTCTAGATCATGCCAAACTTTTCCAGATGGTTGTGCCAGCAGTGTACAGTGTATGAAAGATTCCATTGCTTCATGTTCCCATTAATATTTGATATTGTCAGACTTTTAAAATTTTTGCCATAGGTGTATAATTTTTTTCCTCACTGTGATTTTCATTTCCTTGATTATTGATGAGGTTAGGTATATTTTCATGTGTTTATGGCTATTTGAATTTCTTCTTAAGTATGTATTCAAATCTTTTGCCTGTTTTTTTCTATTGGGTTTTCTTATTGCTTTAAGGTTTTTTTTTGTTTGGTTTTTAATATTATTTTGTTATTGGTCCTTTGTCAGTTATGTGTTGCACATATCTTTTTCCACTTTGTGCCTTGTCTTTTCACTTTCTTTTTAAAGTATATTTTATTGATTATGCTATTACAGTTACTCCATTCATTTTTCTCCCCTTTATCTCTCTCTGCCCAGTACTTCTCAGAGAGTTTTTTGGAACTCTCTGAGTTTCTGGATTTGTATGTCTATTTCCTTTGCCATATTAGGGAAGTTTTCTTTCATTATTTTTTCAAATAAGTTTTCAATTTCTTGCTCTTCCTCTTCCACCTTGCTGTGAGTCCTCTCTGCCCCAGCTGCCTGTCCCCATGTCTCCTACCAGTCTGGATGAATGTTTCTTTACCCACTCGGTTGTTGGACTGCCATATGGTTTGATTTTCTGGCAGTTCCGGTTGTGTTTTATTTTTAAATTGGTTGTTTCCTTCTTTTGGTTATGTGAGAAGGCAAAGCGTATCTACCTATACCTCCATCTTGGCCAGAACTTCAGAATTTTTCTTTTTTTATGGTATATTTTGACACATGCAATTTTTCATTTTAATGTCAAATATTTCAATTACTTTTATTAGAGCTTTTTGTGTTTTGTTTAGGAAAACTTTCCATAACTGTAAGTCCAAGACAATTTCAGTTTTTAGAGTAGTTGGAACTGAGTTTTGAATGTGAGGTAAAAAAGTTCCAATTTATTTTTATCCATATAGGTACCCAATTGTTAAAACATCATATTTTGAGAAGACTATCTTTTTTTTCCATTGATCTAAAAAGCCACCTCTATCATGTATAAGAAGTTTGTATATGTGCTTGTGTGTATTTGGGGCTGTCTGTTCTGTTCCGTGGGTCTGCTTGTTTATTGCTTTGCTTACTACCACAGTATCTGCACTCTGGCTCTATATGAAGTTTTGATATGTGTAGAAAAAGTTTTTCCCCTTTTTCTTCAAGAGTGTCTTGCTTGATCTTTCTTCAAGAGGTTATCTTGATATTTTGTATTTCTGTATTAGATTTAGAGCCAGCTTCTCCAATTCCATAAGAAAATATGTTGTGATATAATTGAGATTACATTTAACCAATATATCAATTCAGGGAGAACTGATATTTTCATAATATTGAGTCTTACAATTCATGAGTGTGATATATTTCTTTTTTAATTTAATTTTTTTCTTAAATCCTCATTTGAGGGCATATTTATTGATTTTAGAGAGAGGAAGGGAGAGAGAGAGAAACATTGATGTGATAGAAACATCAATTGGTTACCTCCCATACATGCCCTGACAGGGTATTGAACCCACAGTCTTCTGGTGTGTGGACAATGCTCCAAACACCCAGCCAAGACATGGTATATTTCTTCACTGTACATCTTCCTCGATATTTCCCAATAAATATTTTATCATTTTCTCTATAGAAGGACCAAAACTGTTTTTAGAAAAGTAGGAGTGGGGAGGCAAAAAAGAGAAGGATACTAGGAAGTGAGAAAGATATACTTTACTGGTGTGGTCAGAAATTCAAAGTCAACAGATACAATTTATACTGTTATTTTTATTGATATGGAAACTTACAAGATGAATAAGTTCTAAGGATCTAAAGTGTAACATGGTGATTATAGTTGATAGCACTGTATTGTATAGTTGAAATTTGCTAAGAGAACAGAACTTAAATGTTCTCACCATGATGTATGTGTTAATTAACTCAGAGGAAATTCTTTCCCAATATATCAAATCATTATGTTGTACACTTCAATTATCTTGCAATTTTTATGTGTCAATTATACCTCAACAAAGAAAAAGGAAAATGTACATTAAAGATATTAAGATTGAAAAAAAAAACTGTTTTCATTTTCTTTGGGTCTTCTGCCATATCCTTAAATACTCAATTGATTTCCTATTGTTAAAAGATGTTAGCTGTGCAACTAGAGCACTTGTAATTTTTCATTTGTGGTATATCTGCATTATAAAATTTCTCATCTGCTCATTCTTTCGTTTGACTCTATGTCTGAGGAAGGAGTGTTTCTATGAGGAGGGAAGCTCAAGTGCTAATCCATAAATACTCTGATTCCAGGACAGTCATGGTAGTTGTGATTACACATTCCTTCCTACCTGGTGTATTCCTTTACATTCCCCACCAGTGGGAGAGGTCCCAGAAAAATGCCCAGTTTTCTCCTAGAAAGGCAGAACATAGAAATAATTCATTGTTATTATCATTTATGAAATGAGGCTTTTGTTACTTTGGCAGATAAGGTCACTCTTTTATCTGAGCTTCTCTGACCTCCTCCTGGGGATATGCTGGCTCATTGAAGCACTTCTCTATGGAACTTCAGCAGCTGATAAGGACATTGTCTGCTATAACCTGCAAGCAGTGGGACAGGTGAGTATAACTATTAGATTGTGACTGTACCTTGCAATAAAGGCATGTTCAGGTAAATAAAAAGCAAAAATAATATACTCTGGGAAGTCGGATACTTTTATTTATTGTTATTCCATATTTTTTTAAAGATTTTATTTATTTATTTTTAGAAAGGGAAGGTAGGGAGATAGAGAGAGAGAGAGAGAGAGAGAGAGAGAGAGAGAGAGAGAGAAAGAGAAACATCAATGTGTGGTTGCTGGGGGTCATGGCCTGCAACCCAGGCACGTGCCCTGACTGGGAATTGAACCTGCGACACTTTGGTTCGCAGCCCGCGCTCAATCCACTGAGCTACACCAGCCAGGGCTGTTATTCCATATTTTTAAAATTATCTTTTTATTATAGAAAATTTGGAAAAGCAAAATGATAATTAAAACCAGATATACTCAGATACACTCACTTTAATATATTTTGTATACATTAATAAATAATTTTATGTATATTGTATATCTTTTCAACTTTTACCCGTGAGTACATGCATTTTAAAACAAATAAAATAGTACATCAACACTTTTTATAATCTGCTTTTATTATTCAACAGATTGTAATTAAATATTTTTCTATAACATCTTTGAGATTGTTGCATGGTTTTGTATTATAGGAATGTAATAAACATTGGCTTTTGGAAATACTACAGATGATCAATATGGGTTATATATCATTCATGGATTTTATCAGTGGATTAACCTACACAGTGCCATCAGTATAATGATTTGCAAATATGTTCTCTTATTCTCTCATAGGTTGCCTTTTCACTCCATTGATTATAAGTCTTTTGGTGCACAGAAATACTTAGTTTTGATGTAGTCTAATTTATATAGATATATATATATATTTGATGTATTCAGAAATCATTGCCAAGTCCAATGTCATGCAGCTTTTCCCCCCTTTGTTTTCTTCTAGGAATGTTACAGTTTTATCTCTTAGGTTTAGGTTTTTGATCCATTTTGAATTAATTTTTGTATGGTGTAGGTAAGGGTCCAACTTTGTTCATGTACCTGTGGATATTTAGTTTTCCCAGTACCATTTGTTGAAAAGACTGTCATTTCCCCATTGAATGGTCTTGTCACTATTGTTTAAAATCATGGGACTATAGCCCTGGCTGGTGTGGCTCAGATGATTGGAGTCTCTCTTGTAACCGAAAGATTGTGGGTTTGATTTCTGATCAGGGCACATGCCTAGGTTGCAGGTTCAAACCCTGGTCTGAGTGCATACGAGAGGCAACCAATTGGTGCTTCTCTCTCACATTGATGTTTCTGCCTCTTTTCCTCTCTCTAAAAAAGCAATGAAGAAAAAAATATCTTTAGGTGAGGATTAAAAAAATTAAAATCATTTGACTATGTATGGAACAGTTTATTTCTGGGCTTTCTGTTCTAACTCATTAGGTGTATATGTCTGTCCATAGTTTACATTAAGGTTCAGTCTTTCTTTTGTACAGTTCTATGGATTTGGATAAATGCATAATGTCATATATCCACCATTACAGTACCATCCAGAATAGTTTTACTGTCCTAAAGATTTTTCTTCACCTGCTTATCCTTCTTCCCTCCCTCTCCCTCTGGTAACCACTGATCTTTTTACTATTTCTTTCTTATTTTTTAAAAGTATTTTTTATTATGCTATTACAGTTTTCCCAATTATTCCTCCTTTATCCCCCCTCCACCCTGCACCCCCAATCTCCAGCATTCCCCACCCCCTGAGTTCAGGTCCAGGGGTTGTACATATAAGTTCTTTGAGTTCTCTGTTTCCTATACAATATTTTATCTCTCCCCATAAATTTTATGCCTACTAATTATGCTGCTGCTTTTCTGTACCTTTCCCCCCTTATTCCTCCCCACTCCCCTCTGAAATCCCTTCATGTGATCTCCATTTCTCTGATTCTGTTTCTGTTCTAGTTGTTTGATTAGTTTTTGTTGTTTTTCTTTTTTTTAGATTTATTTGTTGATAGTTGTGAGTTTGCTGTCATTTTACTCTTCATATTTTTGACCTTCCTTTTCTTAATAAGTCCCTTTAATATTTCATATAATAATGGCTTGGCGATGATGAACTCCTTTAACTTGACCTTATCTGGGAAGCACTTTATCTGCCCTTCCATTCTAAATGGAAGCTTTGCTAGAAAGAGTAATCTTGGAGGTAGGTCCTTGCCTTTCATGACTTGGAATACTTCTTTCCAGCCCCTTCTTGCCTGCAAGGTTTGTTTTTGAGAAATCAGCTGATAGTCTAGTGGGAACTCCTTTGTAGGTAACAGTCTCCTTTTCTCTTGCTGCTTTTAAGATTCTCTCCTTATCTTTGATCTTGGGTAACTTAATGATGATGTGCCTTGGTGTGTTCCTCCTTGGGTCCAACTTCTTTGGGACTCTCTGAGCTTCCTGGACCTCCTGGAAGTCTATTTCCTTTGCCAGATTGGGGAAGATTTCCTTCATTATTTTTTCAAATGAGTTTTCAATTTCTTGCCCTTGTTCTTCTCCTTCTGGCACCCCTATGATTCAGATATTGGAACATTTCAGGTTGTCCCAGAGGTTCATAAGTCTCTCTTCACCTTTTTGAATTATTGTTTCTTCATTCTGTTCCAGTTGGAGGTTTATTTTTTTCCCTTTTGTTTGAAATCATTGCTTTGAGTCCTGGTATCCTTCCTGTCACTGTTAATTCCTTGAATATTTTGCTTGATTTCACTTTGGGTATCTTTCATTTGTTTTTTTCATTTTTAGACCAAGCTCAATCAGTTCTGTGAGCATTTTGATTACTAGGGCTTTAAACTCTGCATCAAATAGGCTGGCTATCTCCTCATCACTTAGTTCTCTTTCTGAAGTTTTGCACTGTTATTTCATTTTGGCCATTTTTCTTTGTCTTGGCACACCAGTCTGGTTGTTCTGGTTGACTTTTTCTTTAATTCCTTGGTTGTCGGGGTTCCATGCAGTTTGGTTTTCTGGCACTTCTGGTTGTTTATTGATTTTAGATTGGTTGTTATCCTCCTTTTGGTTGTGTGAGGAAGTGAAGGGTTTCTACCTATGCCTCCATCTTAACTGAAACTCTGCTACTATTTCTACAGTTTTACCTTTTCTAGAATATTAAGTAGTTAGAATCATGCAGTGGTCTTTTCAGGTTGGCTTCTTTTACTTAGTAATATATACTTAACATCCCTCTATGTTTTTTGTGGCATTATTACTCATTTCTTTTTACTCATTTTATGGACATACCAGTTTTTTTATTTTAATTATTCACTTATTGAAGGACATCTTGCTCGGATGCTTCCAGGTTTTTAGAGTTACAAATAAAGCTGCTATAAATATCTGTGTGCAAATTTCGTGTGCCTAAATGTTTTCAAGTCTTTTGGGAAAATAACTAGCAGCATGATTGCTGGATTATATGGTAAGCCTCTGTTTAACTTTGTTTTAAAAAATACCTGCCAAACTGTCTTTCAAAGTATCTACCATCATGTTCCTTATAATGATGGCATGGGCATCAAATGGTTGCATAGACAACAGGGATGCATGTGGAGCTGGAAAATTCCTATTGCTTAGTGACATTGTAGTCCATGACGTGGAACGATTTTCCAAGATGAAGAGGTTACAGAAAACAACAAGGCTCTGGTTGAGATGGTAAACAACTTAAACCTGGGTGTGGATGAGGATGATGTTGAGGAGCTCTTGGCATGGTTCCCGAGGAGCTGACTAATGAGCAGTTGTTGGAACTGGAACAGGAGCTCATAACTGAAGGAGAGTCAAGAGAAAAGTAAACTGCAGGAGAAAGAAAATAAGAACCCCCTAGAAAAATGCACAGTGAAGAGGTCAGCAGAAACTTTTGCAGGCCTCAACAAGTTCCTGAAAAAGTTTGAAAACACAGACCCCAACAATGAAAGGTTTTCATTGATAGACAGGAATGTTTATAAGCAGATCTGTAGTGAAAAAAAACAAAACCCTAAGCAAACCATCATTCATACACACACACACACACACACACACACACACAATAGTGATAGCTCTTCAAGAAAAGCCTCGGGCAGGTCTTTCACGATGTGTTCCAGAAGAAGACGTTGTTATTCTGGATGATGCCTCCGTGAATATTACTGCCCCTGAAGACCTTCCAGTGGGACAAGATGTGGATGCGGAAGACAGTGGTATTGATGATGTTGACCCTGTGTAGGCCTAGGCTAATGCGTGTTTTGTGTCTTACTTTTTTAACTAAAAAAGTTCAAAACATTAAAAAATTAAAAATAGAAAAAAGTTTAATGAGAATATAAAGAAAGAAAATGTGTTTGTACAGCTGTATAATGTGTTTGTGTTTTAAGATGTTATTACAAAAGAGTCCAAAAGTTAAGAAAAATTTTAAAGTTTATAAAGTAAAATATTATAGAAAGCTAAGGTTAGTTTATTATTGAAAAATATTTTATCAATTTAGTATAGCTGTGCCTTCAAGTTCACTAACCTTCTGCAATGTCTAATATGTATGTGTATATTTAAATATCACCCACTATAGTTTTATCTTTAGCAATTCAATTTAGGTCTTTAAAAAATATCTTCAAAGTCTCAACTTGTTAATATATGAAATTCAGTTGTAACTATTTTATAGTCTCTTACTGCTAATCCTAATACCTATTGTAGTTCTAAGTAGGTTTTAATTTATCAATTATTTTTTCTTAGTGTGGGATATACTTTCTTCCCTATTTGTATCTAATTTTTATTGCATGCCAGGCATTGTGAATTCTATCCTTTTGGGTATTAGATATACCTGTATTCCTATAACCATTCTTGAATTTTATTCTTGGATGAAGTTAAATTACTTGAAAATAGTTTTAGTATTTTAGGTCTTGTTTATATGATTTTTTAGGTAGGTCTACAGCAATGCCCAGTCTTGGGCTAATCATTTCTCACTATTGAAGCAAGGCCTTCCTGAGTATCATACTCTATACCCTGTTGAATTACCAGTTTTTCAAATCTTGGTGGTGGAAAGGGGCACTATGCTTGGCCCAATGTGAACTCTAGATATTGTTTTCTCTATACCTTTTAGATAGTTCTTCCCTCCGCTTTGGGTGGTTCTCTTATTATACAAGCTCACCAGCCAGTACTTGGCTGAATACTGTAGAAGGATCTTCTATAAGTCTCTAGGGTTCTTTTAGCAGCCCTTTCCCCTCTGGCATTTTGTTTTGTGAACTCTAGATGTCTTGGTCTTCCTGGATTTTCAGTTGTGTTTCCTTCATTCAGAGTATGCCAGGCTCTGCCTCAGTCTCCCCTTCCTGTACTGCATCATGGAAACTCTCTCTAGGAGGTAAGCTGAAGCAGTCATAGGTCTTATCTTGTTTCTCATGTTTCACAGATCACTGTCTTTGTTCTCTGATGTCTAGTGTCTTAAAAACTATTGTTTCAAATGTTTTGCCTCTTCATTTCTGTTTACCAAATCTGATTCTTTTCACTCCCATCTTGGCCAGAAGTGAAAGTCCTAGTTTATTTGAGTAAAGTTGTAAAGTGTATATTTTTTAGCCACTTATGTGATGGCCATTAGACCATGTATCTTTGTGTCATTATTGTGATAGCAAGTGTTTTTATCATAGCTCTTTGGTACAAATTTCATAATTAAAGCTCAGGCACTGAAAACATGCTAAAGAAAACTTAAGCCTTTAGATATTCAGGGTTAATTTGGAGGTATCAGGAGAATCTATTGTTTTAATAGTTCTTTTTTTTTAAAGATTTTATTTATTTATTTTTAGAGAGAGGGGAAGGGAGGGAGAAAGAGAGGGAGAGAAACTTCACTGTGTGGTCTTGCACACCCTGTACCTGGGAATCCGGCCCGCAACCCAGGCATGTGCCCCGACTGGGAATCAAACCAATGACCCTTTGGTTCACAGGCAGGTGCTCAATCCACTGAGCCACACCAGCCAGGGCTTGTTTAAATAGTTCTTAATAAATATTTTAATTTTTCTTTAAAATAGAAAATAAATATCTAGATGTTTCCAGGTTAAGGTAAAAGTTCCAATATTCCCCACTGTCTTTCCTCTTGTTAAATTATGCCTGCTTGGAGGGAAAACAAGGCTATTTAATTTGGATCTTTTCTTTAAATTGAGAACCACAGTTTAGATGAAATAGTTCAACTGGTCCATTTATTTGACTTTAAGAAAGTCATAATAGAGAATGAAGTACACCTAGCATGAGGAGACCTGGATTCTTAGTTTTCCGTTAATTTTTTGAGGAATTAATTTGATCTTCATCCCTTTTCCCCCTGTAAAGTGGAAATCATTATTGCTGCTCTAATCTACTTCATAGAGTTTTTTAAAATATTAAATATTAAATATCACATGTTTTATAAAATTAAAGTTTAAATATGAATGTATGATGTTTTTATAGATTTCTCTGTTTGAGCAAGGGAAGCAAGATAATTAAACTAAGTATTCTATCAAGAGTGGTTGCTTCTTCCCAGTCCTGAAATTCAGTTTTTATTATACAGTTTGGAAAGATTTCTGATACTTGTTTTGCATAGTTTTTTATAGAACAGGGGTGTCAAAGTCATTTTCACAAGGGACCACATCAGCCTTGCAGTTGTTTTCAAAGGGCCAAAATAATTTTAGGACTATATAAATGTAACAACTCCTTCAAGACTGTAACACAGTCAAAGAGTTGAGATTACATTTGGCCCTTTGAAGGCACCTGCGAGGCTGATGTGGTGCCTGGTGAAAATGAGTTTGACACCCCTGTTATAGAGAGAGATGTTTCATAAGACAGAAACTTTAGTCTGACAAGATAGGTTAACTATGCTGATCTGACAGGCCATCAGTGCCTGCTTCTCCCAAAACTGGTTTGAAAATGACCAAGATATTTGAGTTGTTTTGGCTAGATATAAGAAACCTAGAGTCATTCAGGGAGGAGAATTGTATCCGTACAGCCACAGCTCCTTTATGCCACTTCACTGAGCTGGAACAGAAGAAATAAATCATTTATCCAAAGCTTACAGGCCCAAGATAAGCTATGAGGAGAGAAAGTATGCTCCAAATATCTAAGCCATCAGAAGACAAACAGCAGTGCTCTGAACAAGAGATTATGAGATTTTGGTCAATACCAAAACCAGAGCTGTATTTTATATAGTTCAGTGCCTCTTAAGAATTAAGGTACTAGGTACCCAGCAAGACCCTCTTGTCTCTGAATTCTTTTTAGAAACTGAATGGTGGTAAAGCCTGAAACTTTTTTAGTCTGGCTTAAATATAGTTTTCCACTAGCCATAGGTAAATAGGCAGAACCATTTTCTTATATAGCCTGTATTGATCTTCTGATAATTCATTACTACTGACCTATTTAACTTGACAGCACACCCAGGCATCAGTTTTATAGACTCCAAGTTTCTTAGAGTTAGTTTTTAAATCCCTGAAGAGGTCACCTTAAGTCTGGTACCATAGCTAAATTTCTCCTTAGGAAAGTTAGGATGAGAATACTTTAAATGAATCTGTAGGGCCTAATGTTCACATTAACGCTAATTTAGTTAGTTAGAATTATTTAAGAATGTGTCCCATTGTCTCCCACTTTAGAACTGGGAATTAGACATTAAAGTTGATTATTCTGTTCCATTAAAAAGCTAAAGGAAAACTGTTTCTCTACTCATAACACTTCGGACACAAAATGTGCCACGCCAACCAGTTACCCAACTGCAGACACCAACCTTGTACCCTACAATTCAATTCTGACACCAACAGCCAGAGAGTTAGCACGGATCCCACAGGTTAAGAGCTCAGTCCCACAAAACTGCCCTCTATTTCAGGTGCCGCTTGCAAGTAGTGGGTCCCCAGGTTACCCACACTTCTGTCCGACTTAGCAACAAATCACGGATTCCCATGACTTCCTCTTCAGGTTTGATAATTTGCTATAATGGCTCACAGAACTCAGAAAAATGCTTATTTATATTTACCAGTCTATTATAAAGGATATAATTAAGGATATAGATGAACAGCCAGATGAAGAGATACATAGGGCAAGGTCCAAAAGACCAAAAGGTCCTGAGTGTGGGAGCTTCTCTGTCCCCATGGAGTTTGAGTGTGCCACCCTCTAGGCATGCAGATGTGTTCACAAACCCAAAAGCTCTCTGAATCCCGTAGTTTAGAGATATTTCTGAAGGCTGCATCATGTAGGCATCATTAATTGTTAATTATCCCTCTCTTGGGATAGGGCTGGAAGCTTCAAGCCTCTCTAAATCAGGACTTGGTCTTTCTGGTGACTAGCCCCCAACCTGAAGCCGTCCAGGAGCCCACCAAAAATTACCTCACTAGAACAAAAAACACTCCTATCACCCAGAAAACTCCAAGGGGTTTGGGAGATCTATGTAAGGTGCTCCTACCACTCCCATTATTTAGAAAATTCCAAGAGTTTAAGTGGCTCTGTGTCAGGAACCAGGGGCAGAGACCAAGTATTCTTCTTATGTCACAAAACAAACCCCAATTTGACTCTTTTTCTCTCTCTCTGTGTTACTGAAGCATCCAGGTACCTAGTTTAATACTCCTTAGATACCCGCAGACTAACACAGAAACGCATACTTTCCTTAAAAAATGGAACATTTTCATTTTATATTAAATTTTTGATATGCATACATTATAAAACTAATATATGTCCTCAAAAATTTAAAACACAAAGAGGAGTATACAAGTGAAAAGTAAAAGTTTGCCTTCATTTTTTGCCTCTGACTTTCATAATTTTATTGGTTCAGATTGAATGTCTCCACTTTTCAAAAGTCTCCTCTAGTTGGTTCTTGAAAAAAAATTGGGAGGGGGAGAAGGCAGGGCATTCCTTGTTTGTACGAGCGATGAAGAGGTCTTAGCTTTTCCAAGAGTCCTAGTAAAGAAAGAAATCAGTCACCTGATCTAAACAAACAGGATATCCAGGTTTCTGGATCTATAATTCCAGTTCCATTCTTTGAGCAGGAAGACCCTTTTTGAAAAACCTTTTTTTATAACTGGTGCTAAGTTAGAATATAGTTAGCAGTTATTAATCATTTCCACTGAAGCAGAATGAAAGAAAATGGGCTTAAGCAGTGGAACGACAGAATTTAGTTTGGGTAGGGACCTTGCAGCCTGCTGTGACAGGAATAAATCATCAGGATCACTTTGGTGTTTCCCTATCAAATGTGTCTATAATTTTCATCTGTGTGAAATGAACTTGCTATTTTTACATGAAGGGCCAACTGATCACCAGATACTTCTGGTGATACTTCAATGCTTCCTAGACTTTAGGATTTTACAAATGAATAAAACTTTTTTAAAAAGTGGGAATTGTCATAATGTTGCTAATTTTATACTCTTCTAAATTAAGAGTACTTAAGAAACAATGACCACTGAATTCATAAAAGCAATAACAATTGATACTAAAAAAACCTGGGCATAATATAATCTCACAATACAGGATGGTTTCGTTAAACTAGTAAATTTAGCTATATGAAAAACTTACCACATTGCCTATGTTTTTCTTAGTATTTCTTAGACTAATGATCATTTCATCAGGGATCAGCATTAATTTCTTTTGGTGTACAGGATGACGCTCCCACCAACTGAGCCACCTGGTCAGGACTAGCACTAATTTCTTCACCAGCATTTGGAAATTATTCCACTAACAGACATTTCAAAGTCCTTTTGAGATTTAGAATGCTAAAGCTTCTGGACACATGAATATTTTTTTTTCTTTTGAGATTTTCCTCCTCTAGTGGGGTGGGTGTGAGACACAAATTAGAACCAGGCTTATTGTCCATTATGTTATAACTTCATTATGTGCATGCAGTTATTGAGTTCCTATCTGATTTAGATGGAAAGAGTTTTATAGGTAACCCAGAGCTGGTTGGGGTTGGAGGCAGGGCGTGGAGAACTGGATCAGTGCAGCTGGGCCGCCCTTGTGCCACTTCACTGAGGTGAAACAGAAGAAATCAATTATTTACCAAGAGCTAGTCTTTTGTTCTGGAACTTAACTGAGAAGCAAAGTGATTTTGAGAACCAAGCCATCAGAAATAATTTCAGTATTTGATTCATAAGTTGAGATGTGACATTTTACAAGTGTTATTTTTTTTTGTGAACTCAGCCAACCAATAAACACATGTTACAGTGACAGAATAATATTTGGGTCAGAAGGCTTTGTCTAGACTATAGCACCTGGCTCTGAAAAATGGAATCTGATCCATGGTCTACGATGCTGAGATTTTCAGTTCTATTAGACAACTAGCTCTGTACTGAAAGAATTGATTTGGTCGTATATAACTGTCCCCACATCAATTTTGGGATCAGAAATAAATCCAATGCTTTTCCCAAAAGGGTCCAGGAGTATTGTTGTGCTAATATTTCTCCTTATCAGTTATAACTACTGTGGAGAAAAATGAAAAGGAAAAATGACAGTACCAGACACTGTCTCGGTCAGCCTCTCTGTTTACTCTTGGCTGTCCTAGTGTTTACTTTGATACAGGTTGAAGTGTCAGCAGTCATCTTTTCTTAGTGAATGAACCCAGTTTCATTTCATAGTGAGTTAGTTACCTACAGAGGAGTTCCCATAAGACTGTCAGCTGATTTCTCAAAAGAAACCTTACAGGCTTGAAGGGATTGGCAAGAAATAGTCAAAGTCATGAAAAGCAGGGACCTACAGTCAAGATTGCTCTACCCAGCAAAGATATCATTTAGAATCAAAGGTCAAATAAAGAGCTTCCCAGACAAGAAAAAACTAAAGGAATTCATTATTACCAAACCATTATTATATGAAATGTTAAAGGAACTTATTGAAGAAAAAGATCAAAATTATGAACAACAAAATGACAACAAATGTATATCTATCAACAATTGAATATAAAAAAAAACCCAAACTAAGCAAACAGGAAGAACAGAGACAGAATCATGGATATGGAGAACATTTTGTTGGTTGCCAGATGTGGGGGGTTTGAGGGAGTGGTTGAAGAGGTGAGGGGATTAAGAAGTACAAATAGGTAGTTACAGAGGAGCTGTAGGGATGTAAAATACAGTATAGGAAATGGAGTAGCTAAAGAACTTACACGCATGACCCATGGACATGAACAATGATGTGGGGATTGCCTGAGGGAGTGGGAGGTACTGTGTGGAGGGGGGCAAAGGGGGAAAATTAGGACAACTGTAATAGCATAATGAATAAAATATAATTTAAAAAAACAAATTCAGTTATAGACTTGGTTTTCTTATCACAAAAATAAGATGAAATGTCAGCCTATATATAAAACTACTTTAAAATTATAAAGCATTACACAAGTACAAGATTTAATAGAAGGTTCTTGTTTGTCTTTCCTGTTATAGGAGAGGCAAGCTTAGATTCTTTTTTATGCATGGTAGTCACTCAGTAACTACTTGCCTCACTGGGATTTTGGGAGAAGAAAGATGATAGAGTTGGTGAGTCTTGAGTTTCTCAAAAGAATACAAAGTAGTTTAGATGATAAATTTAAAATTAGTCACTTCTGTTTGTTACTGAAGAATGTTAACATTAATCACAATGGTCAGGGTTATTAACAACAATATCTTTCAGCCTTGAACACATTTTTAACTCTGAAAACTATAAGAAGGACCAAATTTAGAACGTTATATATGTGTCTACTGTGAGGGTGGAAGAACGATCAGATATGAGTATAATGATGTCCTGGTTCCCTCTACTGGGCTTCAATGAAATTACCTATTGCTTCTTAAGACTTCTGTTTTCTCATCATAGAATGGCCATTGCCTTTAAGTGGCAAGAGGTGAGGGAAAGACAAGGGAATCAAATCATATATCAAATTTTACTCCCAATGTTGGAGGGACATGTAACTTATGGGACATTACTTCCTTCTATAAACCATCATTTGTCTCAAATGTTGGAATAAGGAACTCAAAGTTATTTGATAAATATGTTTGAATAAATAATAACCAAATTTTTTCCAAATTTGTTGACAATATAACTCGTCATATACATGAAGCTTAATAAAACCAAGCAAAAGAAACATGCAGATAACCACTATGCTGTATACCTGAAACTAATATAATATTGAATCTCAACTATAGTTAAAAAACTAAAATAAATTAATAAACAGAATAAAAACAATTACATTTTATTATAAGAAAGAAAGAAAGAAAGAAAGAAAACATACCAAGGCATATCATAAACAAATTACTAAAAACCAGTGATAAAAGAAAGTACCAATAGCATCTAGCATGTTTAGTTCTTTTGAATGGAAAGGTAGCTTTGAATCAACCTTTTGAATAGCCTAGATTAACGTTATTGGAAGTTGAAATCTTTCCACCCAGCCAATGTGAATAATGCTGCAAGAAATGTAGGGGAGTGTATGTCTTTGCAAATATATGTTTTCAAATTTTTAAGGTAGATACCCAGCAGAAGGGTTGTTGGGTCACATAGTAACTCTATTAATTTTCTGAGGAACCACCATACTGTTTTCCATAGTGGCTATACCAGTTTACATTCCCACCAGCAGTAAATGAAGGTTCCTTTTTCTCCGCAACCTCTCCAACACTTGTTATTACTTATCTTGTTGATAAAAGCTATTCTAACAGGTGGAAGGTGGCATCTCATTAGAGTTTTGATTTGCATTTCTCTAATAGCTAGGGAAGTGGAGTATTTTTTCATATATCTGTTGGTCATTTGTATGTCTTCTTGGGAGAAGTGTCTGTTCAGGTCCTTTGCTCATTTAAAACTGAAATCAACAAATAAACAAACAAGAAAAACAAACACAAACTCATAGACACAGACAACAGTTTGATGGTCACCAGAGGGAAGGGGATGGGGTGGGTAGTAGAGGGTAAAAGAGGTCAAATATATGGTGACCGAAAATGATCTGATTTTGGTGGTGGGAACACAGTGCAATATGCAGATCATGTATCATAGAGATGTACACTGGAAACCTATATAATCTTTTTAAGTATTTTTATTGATTATGCTATTACAGTTTTCCCAATTTTTCCCCCTTTATTCTCCCTCTGCCCTGCATCCCCAGCCCTCTAGCATTCCCTGCAGCTTAGTTCATGTCCATGGGTTGTACATGTAAGTTCTTTGAGTTCTCTGTTTCCTATACCTTTCTTTACCTCTCCCTGCCTATTTAATGCCTACCAGTTATGCTTCTTCTTCCCTGTACCTTTCCCCCCCATTCCTCCCCTCTCCTCCCCCCTGAAAACGGTCCATGGCATATCATAAACGGCTCCATTTCTCTGATTCTGTTTCTGTTTTAGTTGTTTGATTAGTTTTTGTTTTTGTTGTTTTTCTTTCCTTTTTTTTGGTTCATTTCTTAATAGTTGTGAGTTTGCTGTCATTTTACTCTTCATATTTTTTACCTTCCTTTTCTTAGATAAGTTCCTTTAATATTTCATATAATAATGGCTTGGTGATGAACTCCTTTAACTTGACCTTATCTGGGAAACACTTTATCTACCCTTCCATTCTAAATGAAAGCTTTGCTAGAAAGAGTAATCTTGGAGGTAGGTCCTTGCCTTTCATGACTTTGAATACTTCTCTCCAGCTGCTTCTTGCCTTTAAGGTTTCTTTTGAGAAATCAGCTGACAGTCTAATGGGAACTCTTTTGTAGGTAACAGTCTCCTTTTCTCTTGCTGCTTTTAAAATTCTCTCCTTATCTTTGATCTTGGGTAACTTAATGATGATGTGCCTTGGTGTGCTCCTCCTTGGGTCCAACTTCTTTGGGACTCTCTGAGCTTCCTGGACCTCCTGGAAGTCTATTTCCTTTGCCAGATTGGGGAAGATTTCCTTCATTATTTTTTCAAATGAGTTTTCAATTTCTTGCTCTTGTTCTCCTTCTGGCACCCCTATAATTCAGATATTGGAACATTTCAGGTTGTCCCAGAGGTTCATAAGTCTCTCTTCACTTTTTTGAATTATTGTTTCTTCATTCTGTTCCAGTTGGAGGTTTATTTTTTTCCCTTTTGTTCCAAATCATTGCTTTGAGTCCTTGTTTCCTTCTTATTGCTGTTGGTTACCTGAATATTTTGCTTCATTTCGAGTTTCCTTCATTTGTTTTTTCATTTTTAGACCAAGCTCAATCAGTTCTGTGAGCATTTTGATTACTAGGGCTTTAAATTCTGCATCAGATAGGTTGGCTATCTCCTCATCGCTTAGCTATCTTTCTGACGTTTTGCTCTGTTCTTTCATTTGAGCCATATTTTTTTTTTGTCTTGGAACAACTGTTAAGTTGTAAGGAGGCGTGGCCTTAGGTATTCACCCAGGCAGGGCAACCCTCTTTGCTGCAGCTGTGGTGCTGCCTATCCGGGAGGGGCCAGAGAGGGAACAATGAAGCTCGCCTGCTGGACTCTAGCCCACTTTCCAACGAACTCTCGCGTGAGCCTGGGAGTTTCTCCCACTGGGGCAACTGCAGTAGTCCACAGCCAGCTCTGAGTCTCAGTTTCACCTTCAGCCAGCTCCACCCGCGCAGCCTGCTGCCTCCCCATGGTTTTTCTCAGCCAGATCCACCCATGTGATCCACCGCCTCACTGGGGGTTCTCACCGGTCTGGTTGTTCTGGTTGATTTTTTCTTTAATTCCTTGGTTGTCGGAGTTCCATGCAGTTTGATTTCCTGGCACTTCTGGTGGTTTACTGATTTCAGATTGGTTGTTAACTTCCTTTTGGTTGTGCAAGGAAGCGAAGGGTTTCTACCTATGCCTCCATGTTGGCCAGAACTTGAAACCTATATAGTATTATTAACTGGTGTCACCCCAATAAATTTATCAAAAAAATAGAAGTGGAAATCCATATGGTATTTTCAATTAAGAAAATAAAATAGAAAAAGATTCTATGGTATCTTTATAAAAGTGAAAAGGTTAGGTGAGGGGAGTTGGATAATGCCGTGGTTCCTCTGAACAGCTAAAAGGATAAAAGAAGGAAGCTGAGGCATGTTTTAGGTAGGCCTGGGTAAAATTTCTATTTTTTATGTGGTGTGGATACAGATGGTAAGTTGCTAATAGAACAGTAGGTAGGATTCCTATGGTGGAAATAATGGAATATATCAAAGGAAGTCAGAGTGGGGCAGTTACGATGGGATGTTTTGATTTTCACCTAGATATTCTACATTTCCTCATTTTTCTACACCATCAATTACATCTGGTATCTGTACAAAGAGCTAAGGATGAAACACACCCAGAGTGGACAGAGCACAGTTTCCCTGGTAAGTGTTATTCAGAGCTAATAGTTAAGAATAGTATGCTAAAACAAACCCACATATCCTTGATAAATAGTATACACACTCAGCACTGTCTAGGTGAATTCATGGAGGTTAATAAAAGAAAAACCATGTTCTCACTGAGTTTCTATTCTGTTGACATGATTTCCTCTTCTCTCAAGCCACAGGGGAAAAAAGGACTTCATTAGATTATAGGAAACATTATGTACAGTGCTGCCATTCCTGCTGGGTTGTATCAGTAAAGGAAATAATCCTCCTTGGCTCTGTGCCAATCCGTCATTGTTGCTAATGAACAAGATCTTGGTGAAGAGTCTGGGGAAGTGTTCAGTTTGGTAACCTGGGATTTGAACTACAGGTATTGGAAAGGGAGAGTGTTTGTTCTGCTCTGTCGTATTTCTTCAGTATGGTGGGTAACAGATACTAGTTCACAGAAGGGCAGAGAAATTAATGTGTGGTAATCAGAAAACAAGATTAACCCAGGGAGCAGTTAGTTGTCTTTTCTTCTTTGGTTCACAAAGAGTTTCAGCTACTGTCTAGCATTACCACTATGCAAGAAAGGAGAACACTAAGTCAATACCTCTGGACTCTTTGTGTACACATATTTTACATATTATATAATTCACTTTAAGTATACAATTCAATGATTTTTAAAGTAAACTTATCAAAAGGTGAAGGAATTAAGAAAAAAAACCCTCAGAGTCAGACAACAGTGTGGTGATTACCAGAGGGAATTGGGGGTGTGGGGATGTAGGAGAGGGTCAAGGAGGGATAAATAGTGATGGAAGGAGACTTGACTTTGGGTGGTGAACACACGATACAACATACAGATGATGTTATTATAGAATTGTACCTCTGAAACCTGCATAACTTTAGTAACAATGCTACCCCATTCAATAAATTCAATTAAAAATAAAAAATAAACTTAGATTGTATTGTCATTATCATAAAACAGTTTCAGAACATTTTTTCACCCCAATAAAATCTTTTATGCCCATTACTATTAATCCCCTTCCAGCCCTCTGTACTAAGCAACCACTAATCTACTTTCTGTCTCTATAGATTTTCCTTCTCTGGACATTTTCTATATATGGAATCATACAATATATAATCTCTTGTTTCTAGTTTATTTCATTTAGCATAATGCTTTTGAAATATATCCATTATAGCATTGTATAAGTAAATCATTCCTTCTTATTGCTGAATAGTATTCCATTGTATAGTATACTTTGTTTCTGACATATTTCTGACATATCATTATGTGATCTTAGCAGAAGACATTTTTATGATGTTAGCAGTTTTCATTTATTTAAATGTCATATATATTTAAATATTATACATATTTTACTAAATATTCTAATCTTATTTCTACAGTATTCATTTTGTTGTGATTTTTTGAAGGGGATGTTTCTTAAGGGTACCATGGAGTAAATGAATCATGAATGCCTCCCAGTATATCTTTCTCTAGAGCCTACAGATCATTTCTTTTTTTATTTTATTTTAATCATTGTTCAAGTACATTTTTCTGTCCTTTACTCCCATTCCAGCCCACCTACCCATCCCTCCCCACCTCCCTCCCATTTCCACCACCCCCCCTGCCAGTTTTTTGTCCATGTCCTTTATATTTGTTCCTGTAAACCCTTCCCATTCTCTCCTGAAATTCCCTCCCCTCTCCCCTCTGGTCACTGTCAGCCTGTCCTCTATTTCAGTGTCTTTGACTATATTTTGCTTGTTTCTTTGTTTTGTTGTTTAGGTTCCTGTTAAAGGTGAGATCATTTCTATGGCAAATGAAAGTGTCATGCACATGATGAAACTTAATATTTCTTGAATAAATAAATAGTACTATAGCATCATGAAAAGAGCATTTGAAGGTGAATCAGGAGATCTGTCTTCTAGACCCAGTTCTGTCACTGATCTCCTGTATGACCTGAGGCATATCATCTCCCTTTCTTGGACCTCTGTTTTCATCATAAAATGATGTGTTGGTCCATGTGATCTTTAATGTCCCTTCTAACTCTAAAATGCTATGATCCTCAAATCCTAGTCTGACTGACTGACTCAAAAAGATATTCTTTTCTTCTTAAGATAACTGCTTTTCTAGCTTTATTCTAGATATACACTGTTGGAGAAGCTCAAAGACATAGAATGCTCTTAAAACTTTTCTCTTTTTACTGTAAGGAGAAAGGGTGGTGGGGAAATCATTGGGAAAAATAACCTGAAGATAGCTCTTATGCAGCATCCTGGACAAGACACTGCAGTCTATATAAGCACTCAGTAGAACTGTTTGCAGTGATCCAGTGTTTTATGTACACTTACTGAGCACTTTAAATGTGGCTGGTGTGATTGAGGAACTGAATTTTACATTTTGTTTAATCTTAATTTAATTACATTGTATTGAAAAGCATAGGACTATATTCTGGCACCCTTTCTCTTGTTTATATCTGTGGAGACAACACATATATTTACTCTTCTATATTTTAAATTTGTATAATCTCTTGACTCCCTATAATTTAGGAATGACCCATGCCCATAGCTGTGTATCTTTTTAATGTTTGTCTATGTAATCCTAGAATCCTATAGCTGGAAGGTAATTCGAAGAAACTCATTTTCCTTCCTTCAGGCAGATGAATGTTTAGGAAATTCAGCAGCGTTTTAGGGGTAGTAAGTAGTTGAAGTTTTTAATTCATTATTTCACTCACAAGCTAAGAGACTGAGTAGAATTTAAGAGAGGTTATTCTGCCACAGGTATTCCCTAAAGAAGTCGCCACAATGAGACCAGACAGCAGGGAAGGGGACAACGTAAGAGAACATTATTTTTTTAGGCTTGAGCTCCTGGCAGGAGAACAAATTAATTTTTGAAGAAAAGGGAGGGAGAGACATAAGATTAACTGTAATATATGGTATTCTGCTTTATATTCATACAAATGTACATAATGTACTTTTCTTTATGTAACACATGCTCTGACACTAGTTCCAAGAAGATAAACTCTGGCCATAAAACTTAACCCCACTGCCTATTATTCTGTCATAGTTTATACCAGGAGCCTTGAATTTTTTTTAATGTTTGAGTTCTCTTTTAAACACCATAGCAAGACTTCTGCCCTAAGCTTTTATCAGTAAGCTTTTTATCAGAGATTCACTGATATCCAGGTAAGAACAAGAGTTAAACACAGGAGCCACCTAATGGACAGAGGATAGAATGAATACAAAGAGAAGAAGGGATGTGGGTAGAAGTCACCAAAGACTAATGTTTATTATTTCCCATTTTACCTAAAGTCAGCACTAGTTAGCTATCCAACTTGAAGTTATTTGCCATTCTTGATTCAAAGTTCTTAACGCAAATCAGTTACCCACCTCTGATTATTGATTAATTGCTCACTTAATGCTTATTGATCCCTAACAATGCCATTCGATGTGATCTCTACCTTAAAATAGAAAAAAACACTTGCTTTCTATTCTGTTATCTCTTTAAGATGTTCTGTTCAAAATCTTTCACCATAAATTCCTAATGGGTAGGGACCATTCTTCTGTTGTTTGTTTTACAGTGTCTAACACAACTGGAGATTTTTTAAATGTTCTTTCTTCTAGGATCTAACAAGTCTCGAAGGGTTTCTAATCCAAAGGGTTTACTTTACTCTGTCCTTATTACATTAACCCTGGCTTATTATGCTCTCTGCTGGTCATCTCATACATAGACTTTCACTCCACCCCCATGGTGTGAAAAGTCCACACCTCCCTGGACATAAAAGAGAAATGAACTGTTATTAGAACATGGGACATTGTGTGATTTTTACATTTGCCTTTCTTTTTAAGAGAATTTGCTCTGGTATCCAAGTCTCATGGTAAACTACTTCCTGCAGGTTCTCTTTGTGGCTGTTGTCTTTTTTATAATGTAATAATACAGATAAAATTCTCTTATCACCAATGCTAAGGGACTATTTCATTGAACTTTATAGAAGATATTACTTAACTGAAGTAAACTGACTCTTGAGACTTTTTGTTCTGTCAAATGGTAAATGATGACCTGGGGTTTATTATAATATGATTGGCAGTATCCTAAGACATTACTCACATTTATTCTTTTCATAGGTTATAGATAATACTTGTCAAGTTGGTCAGATAGCCATCATTTTGTCAAGGTAAGATTTTTGCTTTCTTTCCTGCTAAAGTATGGACTGTCATTACTCTAGGGTCTAGGTGGGAACAAGTAGGAGAACATTGTCCTTTATTTCCATTGAGTCTGTCATGCCTAGATCCTCACAGAACCTTACTGAGTAGGAAGCAACAGATATGTAATCTTTGGTCCCATTTTCTCAGACAGGATAGGCAAACAGTTTGAAGATACAGATTTGGGTTTTAGCCTTAATCCTGCTATTGACACCATGCAACCTTCAAATATGTCTCTTTAAGTCTTTGGACTTCGAATTCCTTTTCAACTATCATAAAAATTGTAATAGGTGGCTTTCAAGATCTTATCAACTTAATAACATTGGGTGAGACTCTTTAAATTATTAAGCCCAGAAAGGGTCTGTATCTTATTTAAGTGGTTACTACAGAGTTGGTTTTAGATTTTGTAACTTCTACTCTTGGATCTTTCCCTCTGGCTAAGTAATTGGTTATTTAAAGGTATACTTTGGAGCCCTGGCTGGTGTGGCTCAGTGGATTGAGCACCAACCTGAAACATAAATAAATAAAATCTTAAAGGTATACTTTGGAAAAGCTCCCAGGAAGGGGTTTATGAGAATGAAGTTATTTCTGGTCACCATGGAAAGTGAAACAGACTGAGCTAGCACAGAGCTCCCTGTTAAATTTTTTTCTGCCACTTTGTCCTACTTGGATTTTTATCCGACAACAGAACTCTCAGGGACTCTTTTCTTTAAAGATTTTATTTATTTATTTTTAGAGAGAGGAGATGGGAGGGAGCGAAACATTGATTGGTTGCATTTCCCCATCGTAGGCCTGGCCCGCAACCCAGGCATGTGCCCTGACTCGGAATCAAATCTGTGACCTTCTAGTTCACAGGCTGATGCTAAAAGTTTCTTTATGAAACTTTTTTTAGGGCCCATCACCCTAAGTATAAGATGTGTCCTCACAAAAAAAAATGCATTCCTCACTTCACTTCCACAGAAATTGGAAAGGAAGGAATATTTAAGGTTTTTGAGGTATTTTTTCTTGGAGAAATTAAATGTGTATATGTATTAGTAGAGAGTGGTGGAGTGATAGAGATGGGAGAAGAAAAGGATAACATTTTGCAATTGGAAAGGGCATGAAAAGTCTGAATATTAGGGTGATAAGTCTTTTGTTTCTCCCAGCCTGATACCTCTACTGTTGATGATACCTGTATTCTGTTTGGGCAATGTCAGTGAATGTTTTCGCAACTTTAGCCAGAGCCACAGGTGAGTAACGACCAAATTTGTCATTTTTATGGTAGTCAGTCAACACCTATTCTTTTCTATAAATAGAGATGGAAGAAGACTTCTACATACATTCTGGCCGAGGTGCTCATATTCAAAATGGGCTATGGAATAACATGTAGTCAGGCTGAAAATACATGAGTGGAAATATAACACAAAATTGCTAGAAAATAATGTGTCTGTGAGAAGGAACAAATTGTTATGGACAAGGTTTAGCAAAATGATAAGTAAAATTGCATACTCATGAACTTCTGTTGCACTGATAGGTATCTCTCTAGTTTCATATCTGAAGCAGTACTCTTGTCCATTGATTCTCTTCCTAGGTGTATCCTCATGCACTCACCACCATCAGCCATGGCTGAACTCCTGCCTTCTGCCAACGCATCAGTCTGCAGCACACTTTATTTTTATGGGCTCACCATTTTCCTGGGCAGCTTTCTACTCAGCCTCTTCATCATTGTGGTATGGTGCCACCTTACCTGCCTTTACGGAAAGAAGCGGGAATATGGAGGGATGGAGTAGTACTTCCAAGGCATGGGAAAGATGAGGTCGAGAGTTGCTTTCTATAGTCTTAGAATTAAGAAAGTGGCTAGGAGATACTGACAATTTAATTACTCCTTCAGTCTTTTAGACTTCCCAAGATCAAATGATGAGTGGGAAAAAGAGCCTGTATTCATTCTGTGGGAATTATCCTCATTCTGGAACTAGTAATATATGTTCTTGTGGATCTCATGACGATCAGAGAAGAAAACTAGTATGTGTCAAGTATATCCTTTATACAGAATGACACTCTGAAACATAGGACATGAGCTTTGATTTAATTTTCCAAATAATGAAAAAGTTTTCCTTTCTTGATTTTTTTATTAGCTATAAATTTGCATTTATGTTATATCTTCTAACTGGTGTTAAGCTTCTAAGTGGCTCAGGCAGTTATTAAATACTCATCTGACATCACCAGAACAATGTACAAATAAAATAATAAGCAATGGGACAATATGTTATTTATATATAACCGCCTAGTACAAAATCAGTAAGCAAGCAAATATACCTTCTAATTTGCCATACCTATTTTTCAGTATCTTCTTCTCCTCTCTTCAGATCCTAGTTCAGGGATTAAAAACTACCTACCCACAGACTGAATTTATCCCACAAATATGTTTTGTTTCCTAGCATACCTAGCATACTTGAACCAAATATACTGTGGACAGTTTCCTTTGACAATTCAAATGTAAGCTATGGAGATAGCATAGCTCAAGTCAGCAACTTTGTAAACAGTGCACAGTGATTATTTTATATTAAAATGGCTTTGATGGCTTATGTTTAGAACTGATTGACAGGAGAGACAGGTAGCCTGGTACCCTAGGGATTCCTGTTTGCTTTTTTAGAATAAGCCAAGCTTCAAAGGACATTCATAATTAGCATTCTGATTCTCTTTTAGTAAACAGATGATTAATTGATTCTACTAGCCATAAGTATTCTCAAATAAGTACAAATCTCCTTTTGATTCCTGTATCTGTAGGAAAAGGAAACTAGATAACTAAACTTAACTAAGTAATTAGTTATTAATTTAGACTATGGGTCTGGATTACTAAGGAAAAGCTTCAAATTCAGTCAGATTTGTTACCAAGATTATTACCTCATTTACTCTTCACAGAAAGCACATTGGACTTCTGAACTGATTTATATTTCTTTCATTAGCTAAACCCTATAAAGATAGTATCAAAAGGAAGGGAAAAGCAATCTGTTTTCCATCTAAGGGCAAGAAGAGACTTTTTTTGCTTCTATGAAAATTTAAGCTCAGTCACAATGCTGAAGTATTTAAGGATATTAAACATAGAACACTTTCTAACACAATCTGTAATAAAGTATTTTAAAAGAGGGTCTGGTTAGATCTTAATTTTAACTTCTTGTGCATCAGCATCTTGTGATCAGCATCAGTGAGAAAAAAAATCCTGAAGGTTGATGTAAGGTTCATGTTTTGAACATGGTAACCACGAGTTTGGCTAATATCTGTCCATTGCCCTAGCCAAGAAAAAGTTCGTTCTGAAGATAATTTTCCCGCAGGAAAAAGTCTAGTCTCAGATAGTAAAGACAGAAGAATGGCCTTTCCTGCTATCAGATCCAAAGAGAATGATCCTTGTAAAATGATAGGAGGATAGACTTGGGAAATCACTAAGCTGTGGGCAAACTACTCACTGCCGTACCCATATCTAGGTCCTACTCATCCAAGCCCAGGCACTATATAAGAAGTTTGTAAAATCAACTGGCTTTCTGGGAAGTGAACAGTGGGCAGTGATTCACATTGTGGAGCAGCGAGTGCGCTTCTACCCAGTGGCCTTCTTTTGCTGCTGGGGCCCAGGTGGGTGTCTTAATGGAAAGAGGTGGTCAGTGAAGAGGGTACTACTGGGTTCTGACCAAGCAAAGTGGTCTCACCAAGAAGGATGACGGCAAATTACTGTTCAGCTTGTAAAATTTAATTTGGTACCACCCATATTTCTAATTTTTCCCAACCTCCTTAACTTCTTCTTATGTTTTGGAAATTAAGATAATTAGACATGAGATGCAACCTGATATGAAAGGAAATGTCCTGTCAGAACTCAGAGATATTAATACTTGTCCTTCTTGCTACATAAAGTTTTGAGGATCAGACTGAATAATGGTTATGAAAGCTTGGTAAACTCTAAAATGCTAAAAACTATATCTTCCTGTAATATGTCTTGCCATTGTTGCTACACTAATAATCTGCAAAGTTTAATCAGTCAGGAGTAAAAGTTGGAGACCCAAGGCCTAGTGGTTTATATAACTGCTTCATCTCACTGCTGGTCTTCATTTTGCCTCTAGCTTCCATTCTAACAGTGCTTAGGCATGGATAATGAAGAATTTTATGCTCAGGCAGCCAGGGCTGACAATAAGATTTATGCTTTGTGTTTTCACAGCTGTCATTCTAGTAATCATAAAGCTGATCAAGCCACAGGACACCAAACTTCACATGGCCCTCTACATTCTCCAGGTAACACCTTCAACATCCAGCATCTCTGTTTTCACCCCTCTTATCCTGTTCTCTTATACTGCCCTTACTCTGTAAGTACAGTTTTCCCCTTCAGCGTATTTATTTCTGCATTGCAAAAGAGAAAATCTATTATTTATATTTAGTTATGAAGAACGTAAAATTTTCCTCATAGATGAGGTACATACTATTGTGAGAGTGCTTCCATGCATTTCAGAGCATATATACATCTAGTTAACTTCATTTTATTGACGTGTTTTTAAGGGGTAATAACAAAAAACAAGACCTACCAGCAAATGTGCTTATGAAACACTAATAGTGACCTGATTCTCTCCCATCCAGAGTGAACTGAATGGGATAAATTAGCTGTTGTAGGTGAATGAGGAGGGAGTAGTAGAGAAATGGAATGATTCTTTTTTCCTCTTTTATCAGATTTAAGAAGGGCTATCTGACTATGCTGATAGGGCAGTTTTCTCAAACCTAACCTGGGAAATGAGGCAATACAGAGGGGCATTGAAACCACCTCATTGTCCTTCTGTACATACTAAGAAATATGACCAACTCTTAGTCATCCATGACAAGTTATAGTGTGAAGAGTGATTTCAGGAAGAGCTAGAAAAATATTAAAAACTGATGCCAGACCTTCATGTATGAGATAGAGGAAATATAACAATGCTTTATAAATAGGGGAATAGGGACTATTCCCTGGATCTCTGAAAGCCTGAAGGATGGGCCCCATCACCCCTTCATCTCCTCCAGGCTCTAACAGCATCGTCCCAGGGTCTGCTCAACTGTGGCGTATATGGATGGACGCAGTACAAGTTCTTTCAACTAAAGCAAGAGGCTCGGCGTGATGCGGACACCCAGACACCATTATTATGTTCACAGAAGAGATTCTATAGCAGGGGCCTAGATCCGCTGGAGTCTACCCTTGCTTTTGCTACCAACACCTCCACCGTCCTTTGAAACTAGGAGACCTGAGTACAGGAACTGGAGTTATTCCACACTAAGGGATTGGAAAGAGTGTTGGGGAACATCTGAAGCCTTTTCTAACTTGTCTTAAACTATGGAAGCAAAAGGGAATATAGTGCCGTGGTTAGCTGCCATTCTAGGCAAATTGGGCAGGATCTCTACATTATTTTCAGATTCACTAGTGATTCTTAAAGCCTTTGTTCAGGACGATGAAGCCATTTTCCATCTAAGAGATGGATTCATATTACCTCGATGAATATTAGATTTACCTAAGTCTTTTCTAGAAAAAAATCAATTCCAGTTTATTATTTAAACATGCCACTTCCAGACTCTCTACTCCATGGTTGCAGGTGAAGTACGGTGGCATGCAACGATTTTCTCAGATCTCGTCATTGCTATACTGTCTCTGAGGTTGGACAAAGAAAGTTCTGGATTTCTCTTCTTTGAATTGGTTTGGAAACTCAGAAAAACAAGGACAACAACTGTCAAAAAAGTGACAGTGGAATCCTCAGATACACCACATTCTGGTCTCATATATTCAGTGCTGTTCTAGGTCTTGACAATAGGGGCCACCCTACTCTAGAAAATTAGGGCCAGTCTTTTGAAGGGGATAACAAGATATAAGAGAAATTATGACTAAAGGAAATTCTAGGAATCAAGAACTCTAAGCTGTCATTTACAAGCAGAAGTCCTAAGAAGGTTTAATAGTGTCTGGACATTGAATTAGGTTAAACCATATGAACTTGCCATTTTTGTAGGTGAAAATAGTATAATATCAATTTTACATTGTTCAACCTAACAGTGCTAAATATGTTTATAGAATAAATGAATAAACAAATGAATGAGTGACTAATGAGTAGAATTCGAACCTTTGGGGGAAAGAAAAGATTCTTAGACTACAGAGCCTCACTTATGGGTAGGAATGTCTAATCTGTTTCTCACTCTTTAACTGCTTAACAAGTGATGTTTGGTCTCTCCAGTTAAGTTATGAAGAAGTCCAGTCTGAGGCCAGAACGGCAGATACTATGATGCCAAAACAAAGGGGAAAGCCAGATGGATAAAATGATGGAATGATAATTAACAAAACATCTGGAGCTCATAATCAAATGCTTCTCACCTGATAAATTTCTGGTCTGTCCAATGGAAAATTGTTAGGATTAAAGAAAATTGACACAGCAGATTACAATGGTGGATTTGATAGGATACTCTGAAAAGTAAGCTCCACAGAGTTTTCCAAAGGAGCTATCCCTAGGAATTTTAGGGAGCTCAATAACAGCTCTTCAGATTTTAGGCCATGAGCTTCAGCCTTACTGTGGAGGGTAACATGGTCTTGTTCTGTCAACATCACATCTTAAATCCTCTCATTGTGCCAGAGTTCTAGAGACCTATTTCTGGGTAGCACAGAATAAGAAAGATTGCCTCACCTAGGGAGCTACTTTAATTTCTTTTTTTAATTTTGTATTGTTTTACTGTTGTTCAAGAACAGTTATCTCCATTTTCACCCCACCACATCCTCTGTTCCACCCATCTTCACCTCCTACCCTCAAACCTACCCCCTTTGACTTTGTCCATGTGTCCTTTATATATGTTCCTTGATGGCCCTTCCCCTATTTTCTCCCATTATCTCTCTCCATGCCTCCTCTGGTTACTGTCAATTTGTTCCTTATTTCAATGTCTCTGGTTATATTTTGCTTGCTTATTTATTTTGTTGATTAAGTTCTACTTATAGGTGAGATCATATGGTATTTGTCTTTCACCACCTGGCTTATTACTTAGCTTAATGCTCTCCAGTTCCCATCCATGCTGTCAGAAAGGGTAGGAGCTCCTTCTTTCTTTCTGCTGCATAATATTCCAGTGTGTAGATGTACCATAGTTTTTTTACCCAGTTATTTACTTGTGGGCACTTAGGTTACTTCCTGGCACCTGGCTATTATAAATTGTGCTGCTATGAGCATTGGGGTGCATAGGTTCTTTTGAATTGGTGTTTCAGGATTCTTAGGGTAACTTCTTTTAATTTAAAAACGAACAAGCATTTGGCACATAGAAGGACAGATGGAAGCAATAAAGAATTCCCATCTCCAAAGACCATGAAGGACACCAGAACTAAGGAGTCTAGTTCTGAAAATGTCTTTTTAGTATTACTTCATATTAGGTTTCATTACCAGAAAGAAGGTAATTACCAAATATTTGTCAGGTTTGTTCATCTTGCTTTTATGATGAATTTTTCTGCATTGATACTGGTCTTAGATCTTCTGTGGATATAGGCAAATGAAAATATAGTAGGAATGAGAAATAATAAAAGGTTAAATAAGACCTGGATTAGGATGATCAGTATTTCATCATTCTGAGTCAGAGGGGACACATGAAACCAGACTGCTATTTACACTGTTCTCCATAATGCTTGAATTCACATAGAGGAGGAGCATAGACATAGTCATGTGGCAGTTCTAATTGTTGCAAATGCCCCTCCCATGACACTAGTTCAGGTTGCAGTCATAGTGAAGTATAGGGGTATCTTAGCAGGTGTGATAATATACAGATCTTTTGTGGACCATATGGGAAGATATCATTCTTCAACTTCTCATCAGCCCTATCTGAGGTTTAAAAAAACACAGCACCTGAACACCATGTGGCCTGCATGGGGAATGGGGTGTCTTTCAATGTGTGGGAGCCTTTGGTTGTTTTCACTTGGTAGCTTCCTACATTTTACATCTTTGGACTTACACTTGCTGAAGAACTTAAAAATCCCTTTAGATTCACTGTCGCAGTTTTCAGACCTGTTTCTCTTGGTATTCATGTAATGATAGCAACTTTCCCAGGCAACCTTTGTGCCCTTTCCAAAGATTTTAATGCATTGATTCTCTAGGCTTTGCCACTGGTTCTGGTAACAATAACTTGTTATTTACCATGGGTGCCATCTTGATTATAGGTATTTGCCTGTAATGAAGGTATATACCATTATAGTGTTCTTGGAGGTCACACTCATCCACACTGAAGGGGCAAGGTGTAGTTGCCTTAAAAATCTGCTGTTTTTGCAGCAGAACCCAAATGCAGAGCCCAAGCCCTTCAACAGGCATGAGGGAAGACCACAGTAATCCTTTTGACAATCAAGGACACTGTCATCGTCATACTCTTCTTTTTCATCCACTCTCTCGTTCCTACTATATGACTTTCCAAGGGAGCTTCGGAGCTAAGGTTTGTGAAACAGGCATCCCCTTCTCAAAAGTGAAAGCTGCAGTTACTGAAGCCCATATCTACAGTAATAAATTCATGTATAGTACAGAGGTCTGACCGTGGCATTTGCGGGCCACATGGTCATGCTTCATTCTCAAGTTATGGCCAAGCTCATGAGCCACAGAGCTGCATAATATGGTATATCTTCATGAAGAAAGATTCAAGATTGGTTGCATTCTTAGCAGTGCAAATATTACTGAGGAACACATGGCCCTGGTACTTTTCAAGACTTTGGCCAATAATCATATAAGCAGCATCATGCTTCACCCTTCTCAAAAGATGCCAGTCTCCCCAGTAGTAAAAATTTTGAAGTATTTCCTGCATAGTCAGAGAGATTTTCACTAGGTTTTTCTCTGTCTACTTTCACATTTAGCTCTTTCGTTTACCTGTTGACCAAGGCATGGACATCTATTACATACCCATGTAATAGATTACCAAGACAAAAGTCTTGGTAACACTATTATTTGGAATCACTTATCGTCAACAACAATAAACATTTCTGCATACTTGGGAAGTGTCCACACTGAGGAGAGTTTTATTCTGCTCTGAATTTGTAAAGTGGTTAAAAGCTCATCCTGTTTATCTCCACTGACTGCACATGACTTACCTGAGTTTAAAGACTTACCTGATTTTAGGCTATAAATCATATGCTCAAAATTCTTTGAGGTATAGGCTTGATGTGAAAGAGTTCCATGTAAGGTCAGGACTCTTTTTAGCCCTGAGTGCTGATAGTTACAAGAGAATCCAGATCACCCTCTGAAAACCCAGTTATCCTGAATAAAAGACCTATCCAAGCCCATTTTTCCATTATGAAGTATATAAACAGGGAAGTTGACAAATAATCCTTTATTTTGCTTCAGATTAATAGTATTTTCCTTGTATGCAGGCTATGTTTTCTGTTTTTTCTTTCAGTTCTCTGAACATTTTTAGGTTCCTAGAGATGACTATCTCATAATAAAGGTATTCCCAGTTACAGTGCATCCCTTGAAGTATAGTGACTACCAGCAATAAGATGATATGCAGATTAGTATGGGGAGGGCCCATTCTCAAGCATCCCATCTGGGGAATCCTGGGGAAAAAATCACTTCAAATCTTACGCTAGACCATTAGATTTCATAGGAGAAAGGGCAGGTGGGGAGGGAAAGTAACTAGTTGGGATCATCATTGTCATGGCTCAAGTGAAATAGCTAGTGATCCTAGACCTCTGTCTCTCAGTTGCCTTTCTTGGGACCCAAGTCTTTGTCTGTGACAGTCATTTGGCCAAAGGTTAAAGCAATACTGCTTGCCAGGACAGCTGTTCCCACCTCTGAGTGTTACATGATGACACCTGCTTTTTGGCTGTGCCTCTTCCTATTCCTATTATGCTCTCTTTCTTTAGGAGTCTCCTTACTTTGCAACCTCCCTCAGAGAACAAAAGTTTTAGTGTTTGTTTCTTAGCTGCACTCCTGTTATCTTGGTAGAGGAATATAAACATTCAGAGGTTTAGCCAGTACTATGACTCAGAATCAAGCCCCCCCAAAAGAAAAAAATATATATAACCACCTTCCCTCAGTCTCTAGCCCCATGGAACAGTCTTCTACTCCTGTCACCTGTTGTTCTTTTGAATCATTGAAACTACAGGGTTTATAGATCTTTGGGTAGGTCACAGATGTCTGCTGTCCAGTGCCTTTTGCACCATTTCCTACTCTGTACCATGCAGCCCATTTTAAACTTTCAGTCCTTTTCCTTTTTTCCACATTATTCACAATATGTTTATTTATTTGCTTAATCCTGGAATATATAGAGAGTATTTTTAGAATAAGTAAGCATACAGAGTATTTTTAGAATAAATAGACTGTGCCTTTGTAAAAAGGAAATATACAAACTGGATAACAATGTTTGTGTTCAGTTATTTTTGTCTTTAGCCTTGCGGTATAATGTCAAAATAATGTTCTTCAAAATTATTTAGGTTAGTACTTTCCCATCCAGATCTACTGTGTGGTTATATCATTCATTTTTTAATATAGTTAGGCTCTTATGTTACTGTTTATATTTCCTTTTGGTTTGTAAAATGTCACCATGATTCTAAAAGTCAGTACTATACAAAACCTGTACTCAGAGTACACTTCCTTAAGCCTTTAACCCCCTGTCTTCCTTGTATGTCTTCATTCGTTCCACCTAGTTCCTGCTCACCCATCTCAATAGTAGTTGATTTTTCCTGTATTTCTTTCTTCACAAATTAGTAGATACATGTATATTTTCTTTTAGTCCTTCTTATGTAAATGTAGCATGACATTTTACACTTTCCTTTTTAAATTTAAGTGTATATCTTATAAATCACTCCATATCAATTTATAGAGATCTTTCTCATTCTTTTTTTACAACTGCATAATACTCCATTTTATGGATATGACATAATTTATTCAATCATTCTCCTATGTAAAGGCTTTTGGTTGTCTACATTATTTTGAAATTACACACATGCATCAAAAAATAATCTTGCATGTAAGTACTTTTTGAAGGCAGATTCCTAGAAATGGAAAGGCAATGCTAACTGCATGTGTAGCTTTGTTGGATATTACTAAATTCCCCTTCAGAAGGGTTCTGGCAGTTTGTATTCCCACTAGTAATGCGCCTGCTTCCTCACAGTCTAAGTGACAGAGTATGTTGCCACACCACACATTTTAATTTTCACCAAAATGACAGGTGAGAAGTGGCATGTCAGTGTTGTTGAAATGATATATTTCTAATATTCAGTGAATTTGAACATTTTTAATATGTTTAAGGGCCATTTTTATATTTTTAAATAATTGTTCATGTCTTTTCTCCTTTTTTCTATCAAACTTTTGGTCTTTTTTCTCCTCAGCTTTCCCCTTCAGTTTTATTGAGGCATAATTCACAACTAAAATGTAAATATTTAAAGTGTATAACCTGATGATTTGATATGTGTGTACATTGTGAGATATTTATTTATTGTGAATATAAACTAGAAAGGCAAAGGAACTAGTGTAGTTGGAATAATTTTGGAAAAGAATAACGTGGGAGAAACCAACTATTCAGTTTCAAGTCTGTGTGATATTGGTGATGGACATAGATCAATGAACCAGAATAGAGAGCCCCAAAATAGAGAACCCATACATATATGGCCAGCAGATTTTTGACAAAGGGGAAAAAACAGTTGCATGGAGGAAGGACAGTCTTTTTGACAAATGGTGCTAGAAAGTTATGTATACACAGACCAAAAAAAAAGTGAACCTCAACCATAACCTCAGATTTTATATGCAAATCACCTCTAAATAGAGTGTAGATTTAACTATAAACTATAAAACTATAAAACTCTTTAGAAGAAAACATAGAATGTCTTCAGGATCTAAGGCTTGGTAAAGAATTCTTAAGCATGACATCAAAAACATCCACAAAAGAAAAAAAATCCATAAATTGGATTTCAAAGTAAAAATTCCTGCTTTGTGAATGACTTTGTTAGGATGAAAAGACAAGCTGCAGACTGGGAGACAATATTAGCCCACCACTTATCTGATAAAAGATTCATATTTAGAATATGTAAAGAACTCTCACTACTCAACAATATCAAAGCAAATGATCCAATTAGAAAATAGGCAAAAGACATGAGACAGTTCACTGAAGAGGATATATGGCTGGCAAATAAGCACATGAAAAGATGTTCAGCATTAGCAGATATTAGAAAAATGCAAATTAAGACTCCATGAGACTCTCAGAGTGCCTCATGCCAGAGCAAACTGTGGCCCTGAACCATTGCCTGGCCTCTGCCCATAGGCTAGAGGCACTGAAGAAGGTTGTGCAGTTAAAGGGGTAAAAAAGACTCCATGAGACATCGCTACAGACCAATACAACAGCTGAAATTAAAAATATAGAGGTGACAATACAGAGAAACTGGATCTTTCATACATTGGTGAAGGGAATGTAAAATTATATAGCAACCCTGGGAAACACGCAGTTTCTCCACAAACTAAACAAATATCACAAGACTCAGTAGTTACACTTGTGGATATTTATCCCAGAGAAATGAAAATTTATGTCTACATAAAAATCTGTGCATAAATATCAGAAAGAGAAATTAAGAAAACAATTCCATTTACAATTGCATTAAAAGGAATAAAATACCTAGGAATAAATTTAACCAAGGAGGTAAAAGACCTGTACACTGAAAACTGTAAGACATTATAGAAATAAATTGGAGAAGACACAAGTGAATGATATCTCATACTCATGGACTGGAAGAATTAATCTTGTTAAAATGGTCATAATACCCTAAACAATCTGCAGGTTTAATGTAAACTGGATCAAAATTTGAATGGCATTTTCACAGAAATAACAACAATCCTGAAATATGTGTGGAACCTCAAAAATCCCAAGCAGCCAAAGTAACCTCGAGAAAGAACAAAGCTGGAAGCATCACACTTTCTGATTTCCAACTATACTACAAAGCTATATAATCAAAGCAGTATGGTATTGGCATAAAAACAGACACATAGATCAATGGAACAGAACAGAGAACCCAGAAATAAACCCACACATATATGGACAATTAATTCACAACAAAAGATTTAAGAATATACAGTAGGGAAAGGACAGTCTCTTCAATAAATAGCATTAGGAAAATTGGATAGCTGCATGCAAAAGAATGAAATGGGACCACTGTCCTATACCATATACAAAATTAGCTCACAACAAATTAAAAGCTTGAATGTAAGACCAGAAACCATAAAACTTTTAGAGGAAAACATGGGTGGTAAGCTCCTTGACGTCAGTCTTGGGAAGTATTTTTTGGATTTGACACCAAAGGCATAGGCCACAAAAGCAAAAATAAATAAGTATAACTATATCAAACTAAAAAGCTTGCACAGCAAAAGAAACCATCAACACAATGAAAAGGCAACTTATGAGTGGAGAAAATATTTGCCAATCATATGTCTGAAAAGGGGTTAATGTCTAAAATATATAAAGAACTCATACAATTCAAAAGCACAGAAAAATTCCAATTAAAAAGTCGGCAGAGGATCTGGATAGACATTTTTCCAAAGAAGACATACAGATAGCCAAGAGGTACATGAAAAGGTGCTCAACGACACTAACCATCAGAGAAATGCAGATGAAAATCACAATGAGATGTCACCTCATACCTGTTAGAATGGCTGTTATCAAAAAGACAAAAAATAACAAGTGTTGGTAAGGATGTGGGAAAAAGGAAACTCTTGTGCACTGTTGGTGGGAATATAAATCAGTATAGCTACTATGGAAAACAGTATGGAAGTTCCTCAAAAAATTAAAAACATAACTACCGTATAATCCAGCAATTCTACTTCTGGGTATTTACCCAAAGGAAACAAAAACACTAACTTGAAAAGACATCTGCACCCCCATGTTCATTGCAGCATCATTTACAATAACCAAGACATGGAAGTAATGTAGATGTCCATCAATAGATGAGTGGATAAGAAAACATGATAGATATCAATGTATATACAATGGACTATATATAATATGTATACATACCTATGTATATATATCTATGTATGCAATGGGTCATATTTAGCCATAAAAAATGAAGTCTTGCCATTTGTCACTATATGAATGAACCTTAAGGGCATTGAAGTAAAATAAGTCACATGGAAAAAGACAAGTACCATATGATCTCACTTGTGCATAGAATCTAAAACAAACAAAAAATGAACTCACAGGAGAACAAGTTAGTGGTTGCCAGAGTTGGGGGAAATGGGTGAATGTAGTCAAAAGGTACAAACTTCCAGTTATAAAATACTTAAGTCCTGGGGATATAATATACAACACGGTGACAGTAGTTAATAATACTATACATTTGAAAGTTGCTAAGAGAAAAGATTTCAAAAGCTCTCATCATAAGATAACAATTTTAACTGTGTGGTGATGGATGTTAACTAGAATTACTGTGATCATTCACAAAATATACAAATATAAATCATTATGTCATATACCTGAAACTAATATGTCAATTGTATTCAATAAAAATAAAAAAATAGAGGACTTCCAGCCAAGATGGAGGCATAGGTAGATACACTTTGCCTCGTCTCACAACCAGAAGAAGGACAACAACAAATTTTAAAACAAAAAACAAACACAACTACCAGAAAATCAAACTGTCTGGAACTCCAACAATGAAGGCATTAAAGAAGAAACATTCATTCAAACTGGTAGGAGGGGTGGAGATGGGCAGCTGGGGCTAAGAGGAATGCAGCAAGGCAACAGCTGGAGGACCAGGTTGGGGAGGTGGTGGCCGGTAGACCTAGTGGTCCCACATTTGTGTGCAGATAAACCGGGAGAAACAACTGGGGAACGAGACAGATGACACAACCCAGGGTTCCAGTGCTGGGAAATAAAGCCTCAAAGCCTCTGGCTATAAAAACCTGTGGGAATTGTGGTGGCGGGAGAAACTCCCAGCCTCACAGGAGAGTTTGTTGGAGAGATCCACAGGGTCTCAGAACATACACAAGCCCATACACCTGGGAATCAGCACCAGAAGGGCCCAATTAGCTTGTGGGAAGTGGGGGAAGTGACTGAAACCTGGCTGAGAGCCCAGCAAATGGCACTGTTCCTTTTTGGACACCTCCCGCACATGCAACAGGGCAGTGACATGGGTTGCCCTGGTGAATACCTAAGGCTCCACTCCTTACTCTGTAACAGGCATGCCAAGACAAAAAAAAATATATATGGCCCAAATGAAAGAACAGATAAAGCTCCAAAAATAGAACTAAGCAATGAAGAGATAGGCAGCCTATCAGATGCAGAGTTCAAAGCACTGATAATCAGGATGCTCACACAAATGGCTGAATAATGGTAGCAAAATAGAGGAAGAAGTAAAGACTTGAAAAATGAAATAAAGCAAAATATACAGGGAACCAACAGTGAAGGGGAGGAAACTGGGACTCAGATCAATGATTTGGAGCAGAAGGAAGAAATAAACATTCAACCAGAACAGAATGAAGAAACAAGAATTCCAAAAAATAAGCAGAGGCTTAGGAACCTCCAGGACAACTTTAAATGTTCCAACATCTGAATTGTAGGGGTGCCAGGAGGAGAATAGGAAGAGCAAGACATTGAAAACTTACTTGAAAACATAATGAAGGAAAACTTCCCTAATCTGGCAAAGGAAATAGACTTCTAGGAAGTCCAGGAAGCTCAGAGAGTCCCAAAGAAGTTGGACTCAAGGAAGCACACATCAAGGCATATCATAATTACATTACTTGAGATTAAAGATAAGGAGAGAATCTTAAAAGCAGCAAGAGAAAAGGAGACAGTTACTTACAAAGGAGTTTCCATAAGACTATAAGCTGACTTCTCAAAAGAAACCTCAAAAGAAGAGGCTGGAGAGAAGTATTCAAAGTCATGAAAGCCAAGGGCCTATATCCACCATTACTCCCTCCAGAAAAGCTATCATTTAGAATGGAAGGGCAGATAAAGTGCCTCCCAGATAAGGTCAAGTTAAAGGAGTTCATCATCATCAAGCCCTTATTATGTGAAATGTTAAACTTATCTAAGGAAAAGAAGATCAAACTATGAACAATAAAATGACAACAAACTCACAACTATCAACAACTGAACCTAAAAACAAAAACAGCAAACAACTAGAACAGGACAGAATCACAGAAATGGAGATCACATGGAAGGTTATCATCGGGGAGGGGGAGAGTAGGGAAAAGGTACAGGGAATAAGAAGCATAAATGGTAGGTACAAAATAGAGGGAGGTTAAGAATAGTATAGGAAATGTGGAAGCCAAAGAACTTATATGTGGGACCCATGAACATGAACTAAAGGAGGGGCAGGATGCTGGTGGGAGAGGGGTGCAGCGTGGAGGGGAATAAAGGGGAGGGAAAATGAGACAACTGTAATAGCATAATCAATAAACTATATATAATAAAATAAAAATACAAAAAATATATAAGTAAATATAAAAATACAAGAGCAAGCTTAAAAAATGAACTTCACCCTAGCTAAGTGGCTCAGTTGATTGGGGCACCATCCCATACACCAAAAGGTATGGGTTTGATAGCCAGTGGGGTATTTGTTGGAGGCAATTGATAGATATTTCTCTCTCTATCTCTCTCCCTTCTCTCTCTCTAAAATCAATAAACGTATTCTTGGGTGAGGATTTAAAAAAAGGAAGAAAGAAAAAAATGAGCTTTGGATATACCAGAAGAAATTTTTGTCAAACCAATGTAATGCTTTGTCTTCATTGTGGGCATGTTTACATCCATGTGAGGTTATGATGATGTAATCTGGGTTTTTGGTAAATTATTATTTAAAAAAATTTTCCCTTTCACTGGGCCCCAGAGAATAGAGTGGAGTCTGGTTCCATGCTATGAAAATATTTCCAAAATCATTCCTACAGAAACAAGAAAGGACATCAGGTCAAGTCAAAGGAGAGAGATGGCCTATCCAAGTCCCCCAGTGGAACATGCCATGTCCCTGGACTCTAGGAACATTAATATGGGCAACATGCCAATGTGTTATTTTCCACATTATAATTTTCCGTTGTTTCCTCTAAATCTGGATAAAAATCCACAGCCTGGATTTAGCTGTGCTTTGAGGAACTAAGGGAAGGGACTGGGTCTCTGCTGGCCTGAGGCAGCACAGGAAGGACAATAACCATCCATGGAAGGCAGGTAAAAGGTAGCAATAAATCACCATCAGAGTTTTGGAGGGAGCAGCTGACTGGGTCATGAGTGACAACCAACACTGATTATTGGAAGGTGTGAGCATTCTTCAGAATCCTTCAAATATAATGGGGAAGAGAAGTCCATTGAAATGGTATACTTCCTAGAGACAGTCACACACAATGCAGAGCAAACTGTTGTTACATGGGCTTTGGAGGAGGATTTTATAGGAACCTCTTTATAGGAAATGCTGTCCATTGAACATGGAGATTTAACATGCTGAGTTACACCTGCTCATTCTTGTCCATGTTAAAACTGGCCTCTCCCTTACTACAGTCTATCTCAATGGGATTCAGCCTTCGTTCGCTGGAGCTTGAAGTTTTATAAACTTTTTGTGACTTACTTGACTGTTAATAAATATTTAGCATCATTGCATCTGAGCAAGATTTTGGTGGTTCCAGGGAGTGGCAAGAAGCATCTCCCCAGGGAATGAATCTGGCCCTATATTTCAAGACTAGCTCTGGTTAAATTATTCACTTGGTAAATATTTATTAAGCATCTACTATGTTCTGAGACCACAGTACTGAATAAGATGGCAACATGCCAGTCCATGATGTCAGCATGTAGTAAAAAAAAGAGACATTTTTAATCAATAACAAGTACAATCTGAGGATTGGTAATACTGGTCAATGAAGGACACATTGGTGTCTTCCTCATCACTTTTTACCCAAGAAAAAGGTCCATAAGGTAGTGGACAATGTAGATTGAGCCATGCCTCAGGAGACATGCAGGTTCTGTGACTTAACTGTCTTTAAAGCAACTTCTCCCTGGTCTCTTTTCCGATGGAAGTTTGTTTCATAGGTCAGTTGGGAGGATTAAATTAAGACAATGAATGTAAAGTGTTTAACACATTTTTGGGCATATAATGAATAATGTTAATAGTATACTTGCTTTGGGTTACTGAATTTCATCCCAGGAAGATTAGTAAGAGGAAGAGCTATGAAAGTTCTCTAGAAGAAAAATCTTTTAGGTAAAAATGGAGTATGGCTATAGGAAGGGCCTGGAAATACTGGGAAGTAATAACTTGAAAATATGTAAATAATGTTACACATCTGCCAGATGTGAAAAGATGGATGCTTTACTGACCTCTTAACCCTGGTGCAGTCAGGGTTATCTGCTTTATCAGATATAGTCCCTTCCACAGAGTTCCAGGACAAAATAGACTCAAAAACTGTACCACATGGAATCAAAAATGATATCTGATCTGAATAGGATTTTATTTATTTTTGGATTTAAAAACTCATGAATGCACATTTACAGGGCAAATTAGAACAGTCAACCACATGAACAACTGACCTCACATAATAGGTAGTTGTTATTGAAATAAAAATCCAAGTGACAGTAATAAACGCAGGCACATATGGTAGTGCATGTCAAACAACTTAAATGGAAGATGGCATGTCTTGAAAAAGTTTCTGGTAAATGCAAAAATTTGCCCGAGACAAAGACATTGATATCAGAGATACATGTGATGAGTTCAAATAAAAAGTGAAAAAGCAAAAGTAGTAAAATATTCACTATATTAAATAAATAAAATCTTAATTACTAAAAGGAATAATAAAAGGGAGAGAGTCCCTCATTCCACATCAGTATATTTTCGTAGACTGTATAACCCTAGTCAGAGTCACTGGAGCTATCAGTTCCCACTTTATCTTTGTGTCACTAAGCCTCTAGAACCTGCTCTGTGTCTGAGATGTTTCATATGTTTGGCTTCTTCCTCCCACTACTTGTTTTACGGTTCTTCCTCCTCTCCCTCCTCTCTCTCCTCTCTCTCCTCTCTTTCCTCTCTCTCCTCTCCCTCCTCTCTCTCCTCTCCCTCCTCTCCCTCCTCTTCCACTGCTTTCTCTTCCTCCTCTTTTGTTGTTGCTGTTGCCTCTTGTAGGATTGGCTGCCCTTCTGGGGGCTTTTCTTGTGCCCCTTCTGCCTTTTCTTTTGCTCCTTCTTCTGCCTTTTCTTTTGCCTCTTCATCTGCCTTTTCTTTTGCACGTTTACACATGATACACATGCAAATAGTTGCAATTGCTAATATTATGAGAAAAAGTAAAAAGAATACTAAGATCATTCTGTCTAAGATATTTTCATGTTTGACAGGATGGCTAGTTTCTTGAAATCCTGGCTTTCCTCCACTTGGCTTACCAGGAGGGCCACTGTCCACACTACCCCCATTACCTATGGTTTTACAGTCAGGGGGGGCATAGCCAACCTCACAATGGCAGTGCCTTAAGTTGTTACAGACCCCTCTCCCACCACACATTCTCGCTGGATCACAGTCATAGTTGAGTGCAGCAGAATCAGTGCAGGAGTAATTCACGCAGACTTTGTTTGGGGCGCAAGAAATGCCATGATGTACATCCCCGTCGTCAGGGATATCAGTAATGTTATAGGCATCCATGCTCCAGCAGAACTTATCTCCATGAGGAATCTGGATTAGTGTGTGAAGGAGTGGGACTGTTGGTAGTCTGTCAACCTCTGTACATACAATTTTCCCACAGAATATATTCTCATCTCTACACTGAACATATGCTGGATTACTAGAAGTGGGAGGGCCACAGTTTCCAAACCTGTCCCCTTTGCTGTTTACCAACTGGTAGCACTGTTGTGGAGCAGACGATGCAGAGGACCCAAAAATCTGTTGACATTGATGATCAGGGTGGCCACACACACCATTGACACAGTAATTTTTACCACATGGAGTACCATCTTGCTTGTAGCTATTGGGGGGACATTCCTTAGAGGTACCATTACAGAACTCTGGGAGGTCACACTCTCCCAGAGCATGACGGCATGGTGTTCCCCTCCTAACAAATTGGCATAACTGATTACAACAAGGTCCAGAGCTACACACTGCATTAGGCTTCAGGTTACATGCTTGGTCGCAGCACCGGTCATGGTGACAACTACTACCACAGTCACACTGCTCGCTATCCTCCACCACCCCGTTGCCGCAGGTGGAATCCCTCCGCAGGCGGCCTTTGTGCTGAGGGTTGTTAAACAGGCAGGCCCCTTTGTGTGCCTGCAGGAACCGGTAGAAGTAGTCAGAGCTGCAGTTGCTGAAGCCACTTTCTTTAGTGATATCTTCATACATGAGGCAGAAGCGTTTATCTCCACAAGTGCAGGCCGAGTGGTCGTGCTGAATACCCAAGTTGTGCCCAAGCTCGTGGGCCAGGAGCGCTGCAAACAGGAGGACGTCTTCATGATGGAAGGATTCAACAGCTGCTGCAAAGCCTGTGGAACAGGCACCATTGAGAAACGCCTGCCCCATACCCTGTTCAGGATGCTGTCCAACAATCATGTGGGCAACGTCATGCTTCACACGATGGAGGAGCTGCTCTTGTCTCCAGCTATTGAAATTCCTGAGTGCCACTTGCAGGTCCTCTGGGACCTCTATGGGGTCCCCCTCGGTCCAAATCTCCATTCCGGCCAGCACCACCTCTGTGTTTATTCCCCTAGTGAAGCTGTTGGCCAGGGCGATGATGTCCATCACTCTCTGGACTGTCTCACTGACGTTACTGCCCCCACATTTGGAACCGCTGGTTGTTGACCACGACAAACATCTCCACGTACTTGGTGTGTGACCACAGGTAGGATGGTGCCTGTAGACCTCCAGGCTTCCTGCTCCCTTGTTGCCTGCTGGGGGACACCACTTGGCTGTCTTCGGGAGTGACGCTGCAGGAGACTCGAGCTTGATGTGCCGTGGTGTACAGCACGTGGGCAAAGTGTTGTGAAGAGTCCATGGGCTCAATGCCATAGGACCGTCCCTCCTTAATCAGGACGCCCCTGAGGCCTGAGCAGGTGTTGACAGAAACAAAAGACCCTGGGACTCCTTCTATGTAGCCTTCATAGTGACAGTCATGTGAGACGGAAGGCCTTTCTTGTCCCAGGGTGCCATTGTGGTAGCTGAAGACTGGGAAGTTATTGACAAAATGGTCTCTCTTCACCTTCAGGTGGATCAGCTGTTTCTGGCCCTGCATAAATATCACGTAAGATACCTCTTCCACTGGGTCTTCCCTTCCCTCAACTGTCAGAGCCCCGGGGGTGACTATTTCATAGGAAGAGTAACGTGCTGATCCCAGGGCACAGTAGAAGCTTGGCAGGAAACTCAGTACCAACACCAGCATGATGCCCAACGCTACATGTGAAGATCCTGGCACCAGTACCAGCCCCAAGCCCTTCATCTGGGGAGCCTGAATTGAAGCACTCTTCTAGTCTCACACAGAAGCACTTGCTTCTTCCTTAGAGAAGGCAAGGAAGAGGCAGAGTGTCTCACAGAGGTGGCCACTGGCGTGGCCCTGGTGAATCAGTGGCTGCCGCAGGGCCTGTGTCCATCAGCACCAGCTCTCCGTGACGTGCAGACCCTCAGTCACAGGTATTAGCTCCAGGTGTCTGCTGGCTGCATAAAGGGTGGCTACTGCCGACTTCTGAGAGCTGCCGCCTACCTCTGGCTGTGTCCTTTCTAGTCTCTTTGATCTCTCTGTTATCCTTCAGATAGTGTCCTTTTCCTGTGACTCCCTTGTGCAGCATTAGCTTCAGAGATTCTTGACTGAAGTCTTTTTGACATGTGGTGATGTAATCACAAAGAAGGACTGACTGCAAACTCTAAAATGCAAGATTGTCGCTTGAGAGAGGAAACAATACCTCCATGCCTTCCTCAACTGTGCCACACAGAACACCCCACCCCCACCCGTCCTGTGTCCGTTGCTCAGTTAACTCCTAATGTTCCAGACCAGGGGGCTTGGTGATTATTGGTGGGCACACTCCATTGGCCATTCCCCCCCTCTAAAACTCTCACTCTGTAACACATGGACATCACAACTCGGGGTGATTTTGATCCCTCAGTGAGGCATTGTAGTGATGTGCACATTTCTCAGGATAGACTTTAGATAGGGCCAGAGGTTGGCTGCCCTGTGTCCCAAGATAGACCCAAATGGGGCAAGGGACAATACTCTTTTTTAAACATCATCCAAATTCAGTCTCTCAAGTTCTGTCCAGGGCCCTCTTCCATTTGTTCATCTTTTTATGCCCAGGTTCAAGATGTGATCAAGTACAATAGACTTACTTATTGAACGAATAAATGACTCCCAGGTAAGGGTGCTGTGAGGTCTCATCTGTTGTATGTTGTGTGTATGTGCTTGCTTCATGCTTTCCCTGAAGGGCTGAAAATGTCCCTAGAAAAACCCACAACTATGCTGACAAATGGCACATTCATGGTCTCAAAATGTACCTCCCTCTTCCTGCATTTTGCTGGTCAGTCCGCTCTCCTATTGTTTTCTTGCCTCATATTTCACTGAGGAAAATAAAATCAATCACAAATATTTCCACATGTAGACCATATGAGTCCACCTGTATCTAAATTTTCCTCAGACTCTGGTGGGTAAATTGTCCAATGCTCTAATCTAAGGCCAGTTCTCTTACTTTTGTGTGGGGTCTGCTTCCTTTTCAGTTTCTCATGGACTTCACTTTCCCAACTGTCCCTTCTGTCTTTTACATCTTGAACATCTGTGTATCCACTGGATCCCATCTGTTATATGCTGTAATGTCTCATTTTTATAAAATCATCCCTCTCAGCTCACCTCACTCCTCAGTCACCATCCAGCTTCTCCTGTTTCATGATGAAACTCTTTAAAAACATTGATGTATTCTGTTCCAATTTGCATCCTACGTTTTTCTTTCCTGAAATTTAAATTTGAGTTATAACACGATCAGAAAATATGAGTGAAAACATAAATATATTTTTCAGTAAATTATTGAAAACAGAACGGCTCAGCCACACAGAAAAGGACTAATGTGTTATGATTTAATTTATATGAAGTTCTTTAAATAGTCAAGCTTGTAGAGACAAAGTGAAATAGACATTACCAGAAGTTGGGGAAAACATAGTGAATGGTACTGTTTACTGAGGACAGAGTTTCAATTTGGGATGATGAAAAAGTTCTGGAAGTGGGTGGTGATGATGGTTACACAACAATGCAAATACACTTAATGTCACTGAACTATACACTTTAAAATGGTAAAGAAGGGTAATTTTATGTTATATATATTTGAGAGAGAAAGCTGTGTAAATACAACCCTGATCAAGTAATACACAGATTTACCTTCACAGAAGTTACCCATATGTCACCACCAATCACAAATCCTCCTGCTTCAGAGATAATCATGACCCTATCATTTAAAGTTCCATGTCAGTCATTTGTAGTGTGTTCAGAAAATTATGCAACTGTCACCAAGTGAATTTTAGAGCATTTCCTCACCCCTAAGTAAAACTTTGGTATCTATTAGCAGTTACACCCCATTCTCCCTTCTGCCCAGCTCATGGCCACCACTACTCTATTTTCTAGCTTGATGATTTTGTCTGTTCTGGAAACTTCATAGCAATGGAATCCTGTATGTGATAATCTTCTGTGACTGGCTTATTTCACTTACCATGAGATTTCCAAGGATTAGCCATGTGGTAGATTGTATCAGTACTTCTTTTCTTTTGGCCAAATAATATTCTTTTTATATGGATATACCACATTTTATTTTTTGATTCATCAGTTGATGAATATTTTGGTTATTTCCCAGTTTGGGCTATTATGAATAATACTGCTATGGACATGAGTTTTTGCATGGACATATGTTTTCATTTCTCTTGGGTAGGTACTTAGGAGTAAAATTGCTTGGTCATATGATAACTCTAGATTTAACCTCTTGAGGAACTGCCCAATGATTTCCTAAGCAGTTACACATTTTACATTCCTGCCAGCAATGGAATGAGGACTTCAGTCCCTCCACATCATCTCTGACATTTGTTATTGTCTATTTTGGGGGGATCCTCACCTGAGGATATGTTTTATTGATTTCAGAGGGAGGGGAAACAGGAAGAAGGGGGGTGAGAGGGAGAGAGCGACATGTTGATGTGAGAGAGAAACATAGGAGCCTTTCATATGTGCCCCAACTGGAGACTGAACTCCCAACCTAGTTATTGGGTTGGCCAAAAGGCTCATATGGTTTTTCCATAATACAAAAGACACATTTTTCATTTTCACCAATAACTATATTGATTTGGATATTTTTAGTATGCTGGGTAACTCTTGCACTGTATAATGTTGATTGTTCTCAATTAATGTCTCAATTTGATTGTTATCAACTTCAACTGGTCTTCCCGACCAAGGAGCATCATCCAGCGAGAAATCACCAGCACAAAGCTTCGGGAACCACTTTGACACATTTGATCAGTCACAGCACCTTCTCCATACACTGCACACACATATCTTTTTTTTTTTTTTGCATTTCATTTGCTTTTTTATCTTTCTTGAAATAATGAAGCATAATATGCTGAAAATGTTGAGTACCTTCTTCCATCTTCAATATTAAAGTGGCTACACAAAAATTTACCTATTTCGATGTGTTTTTTTAAATGTATGCTGATACGACAGCTGTCACAATACAATCTAGCTAAATTGTTTTGAATGAAGTTAAAAACAACTAAGCACTACTACAGCTATCTTATGGAAAACAATCAAATGAATTTTTGGCCAACCCAATATGTGCCCTAACCAGGAATCAAACCCTCAGCCTTTTAAAGGTGTGCAGGAGGATGTCTAACCAACTGAGCCACCCAGCCAGGACATGTCTGTTTTTTTACTATAACCATTCTAGTGGACATGAAGTGGTATCTCATTGTAGTTTTGGTCTGCACTTTCCTAGTAATTAACAACATTACACACCTTTTCATATTCTTTTTGGTCATTTATATCTTCTTTGCACAAATGTCTGTTTACATCCTTTGCTCTTGTAAAATTGGGTGTCTTTTTTAAAATTTTTTAAAAGACTTTATTTATTTATTTTTAGAGAGGGAAAGGAGGGAGAAAGAGAGAGAGAGAGAAACATCAATGTGCGGTTGCTGGGGGCCGTAGCCTGCAACGCAGGCATGTGTCCTCACTGGGAATTGAACCTGCGATGCTTTGGTTCGCAGCCCATACTCAATCCACTGAGCTACGCCAGCCAGGGCTGGGTGTCTTTTTAAACAAGATTTTATTTATTTATTTTTAGAGAGAGGGGAAGGGAGGGAGAAATAGATGGAGAGAAACATCTATGTGCAAGAGAAACAATGATCTGTTGCCTCTCACATGCCCTCACCAGGGCCAGGGATACCTGGCCCGCAACCCAGGCATGTGTCCTGACCAGGAATCCAACCTGTGACCTCTTGGTTTGTGAGCTGACACCCAACAACACACTGAGCCATCCCAGTCAGGGTTGGGTGTCCTTTTCTAGTTGAGTTGGAAGACTCCTTAATATTTTCTGGGTACTAGTCCCTATCAGATATGATATGCAAATATTTTCTCTTATTCTGTGAGCTGTCTTTTCAGTTTCTTGAAGGTGGCTCTTACAGTGGAGAAGTATTTCACCACTTCTGATTTATGTTAATGTGTTAAAACAGATATAACATAAAATTTACTCTCCTCTGCATTTTAAGTGTACACTAGCTGGAATTAAATACAATCATAATGTTGTGCTACCAATGCCACTATCCATCTTTAGACTCTTCTTGTAAAACTGAAACTGTATACTTATTCATCTATAAGTCCTGATTGCTGCCTTCCTCCCAGCCCTAGCAGCCACCATTCAACTTTCTGTATGATTTTGACTACTATGAGTACCTTATACAGTGGAATTATACAATATTTGTCTTTTTTGACTGGCTTATTTCACTTAGCACAATATCCTCAAGGTTTATTCATGTCATAGTAGATTGCAGAATTTAATTTCTTTTTAAGGGTTAATATATTCCATTGTATGTGCTTACAATACTTTGCTCATCCATTTGTTTATCAATGGATACTTAAGTTGCATTAATGTTTTAGCTATTGTGAATAATGCTGCTGTGAACATGGACATACAAATATCACTTCAGGACCTATTTGAGATTCTTTTGGCTATATATGCAGAAGTGGTATAGCTGGATTATATGGTAATTCTATTTTTAATTTTTTTGAGGAACCACTATATTGTATTCCACAGCAGAATACATTCCCACCAGTAGCACACAAGGGTTTTGATATTCTCCATATCCTCTCCAACACTTACTATTTTCTGTTTGTTTATTTCTGATAGTTGCTGTCCTAATGGGTGTGAGGTGGTATCTCATTGTAGGTTTTTTAATCTGTTTTTATTGTTACTCTGTTGCCATTGTCCCAATTTTCCCCCCTTTGCCCTCCGCTACCCATCCCACCCTCGGCTCCCACAGTCAGTTCCCACACTGTTGTCTTTGCCTGTGGGTCATTCATACATGTTCTCTGACTAGTCCCTTCCCCTTCTTTCTACCATTATCCCCCTCCACCACCCCATCATTGTGATTTTGATTTTCATCTCTCCAACAATTAGTGATGTTGAGTACCTTTCCTGTGCTCATAGGCTGTCTGTGTATCTTTTTTGAAGAAATGTTAATTTGAGTCTTTTGCCCGTTTTGTCAATCTGGTTGTTGGTTTTTCTATTGTTGAGGCTTAGGACTTCTCTATATATTCTGGACATTGATCTCTTAACAGATATGTGATTTGCAAATATCTTCTTCAATTGTTTGTGTTGCCTTTTTACTCTGGTTGTAGTGGTTTTGATGCACAATTTTTTTTTATTTTTAAGAACTCTGTTTTGCCTATCTTGTCTTTTGTTGCCTGTGCCTTTAGTGTCATATGTGAGAAATCCTTGCCAAATCCAAGGCCGTGAAACTTGTGCCTGTTGTTTTCTTCTAGAGTTTTACATCAAGACAAGTCCTGTGAAGGAGGACTTTCCTGGGAACTGCCAGACATGTTAATTAGTAACACCTCTATGGGGATAGGGCTTTTGAGGGAGCACCGAACTTTTCTGCCCATTCCACTGGGAACTAGGCTGCCTGTTTCCACAGCTGCTGTAGTTGTGATGATGTAGTTTTTCAAGGCTAGTGGGACCCGAGGAAAAGGATGTGGGAATAGGGCAATTAAAATTTAACATAGCTTACTGCTGTTACCAAGATTCAGCTGTTTTATTGTTTTTATTTAGTTTTTGTTTTTTTAATTTAAGTTATATTTTGTTTCTTTTATTACAACTGTCCCAATTTTTCCCCCTTTGTACCCCTCCATCCAACACCCCCCGCCACTTCCTCAGTCAATCACCACACCATTGTCTATGTCTATGGGTAATGCATATATATTCTTTGGTTACTATATTCCTTATGCTGTACTTTACATCCTCATGACTGTTCTGGGACAACCAATTTGTACTTCTTAATCCCTTCACCTTTTTTGCTGATTCCCCAACCCCTCTCCCATCTGACAACCATAAAAACATTCTCTGTATCTATGATTCTTTTCTCTTCTGCTGGTTTGCTTTTTCAAATTCAATTATTGATAGATACATATTTATTGCCATTTTATTGTTCATAGTTTTGATCTTCTTCCTAAAGAAGACCCTTTAACATTTTATATAATGCCAGTTTGGTGGTGATTAATTCCTTTAACTTTTTCTTGTGTAAGAAGCTCTTTATCTGTCCCTCCATTCTAAGTGATTGCTTTGTTTTGTAGAGTTATCTTGGTTGTAGGTCCTTGCTTTTCATCATTTTGAACATTCCTTGCCAGTCCCTCCTAGCCTGCAAAGTTTCTTTTGAGAAATCAGCTGACAGTCTTATGTGAGCTTTCTTGTAGGTAACTAACTGCTTTTCTCTTGCTGCTTTTAAGATTCTCTCCTTATCTTTTGCCTTTGGCATTTTAATTATGGTGTGTCTTGGTGTGGGCCTGTTTGGTTCATTTTGTATAGGATTCTCTGCACTTTCTGGACTTGTATTTCTATTTCCTTCATCAAGTTAGGGAAGGTTTCTGTCATTATTTTTTCAAAAAGGTTTTCTGTCTCTTGCTATCTCTCTTTTCTTTCTGGAAACCTTGTGATGTAAATGTTGGTACACTTGAAGTTGTCCTGGAGGCTCTTTACACACTATTCTCATTTTTTTGGATTCTGTTTTCTTCTTGTTGTTCTGATTGTGTATTTTTTGATTTCTTATATTCTAAATTGCTGATTTGATTTGTAGCTCCACCCACTCTGCTGTTGATTCCCTATAAATTGTTCTTCATTTCAGTTAATGTATCCTTCCTTTCTGACTGGTTCTTTTTTATGGTTTCCATGTTGTTTTTTTATGCTGTTGAAGTTTATTTGAGTTCACCTACTCTTCCCCTAAATTAATTGAGCATCCTCATAACCAGTATTTTGAACTCTGCATCTAGTAGATTGCTTGTCTCCAATTTTGTTCAGTTCTTTTTCTGGAGTTTTGTTCTGTGCTTTCATTTGGACCATGTTTTTTTTTTTTTTTTTTTGTCTCCTCATTTTGGCAGCCTCCCTGTGTTTGTTTCTATGTATTAGGTAGCACTGCTATCACTCTCTGGCTTGGAAGAGTGGCCTAATGTAGTAAGTGTCCTGTAGGGTCCAGTGACACTGCCTCCCCTATCACCAAAGCTGGGTATTTGAGGTGTGCCCACTTTGTGGTCTGTGTACATCCACCTTTTGTAGTTGAAACTTGATTGCTGTTGGCAGGTCAGTGGGAGGGATTTACCCAGGCCAGTCAACTGCAAGGACTGGCTGTGATCACTGACCATCAACCTCCAACCACCCTGGAGGATCAGCTGTGCGGGGCCCCACTGCACAGAGGAGGGCTTACTTCAGTAGGGCTCTGGTGCCTGCTGAGTTTGCCCCTGAGTGTGTTACTTGTGGAGGTGGTTGGGTGGAGGTGCTCTGACATGGTCTATAGCTGTTCACTTGGTGTACAGGCTCTGAGGCCTCCCAGAAGGTAAATGCCAAGGACAGCCATCACCTGTGTTCTGTCCAGGGCCACCTGGACAGAAGCTACAATGATATTTGCAGTTGACTTCTACTTGTGCTGGGCTTGGAGGTGCCCAAGCGAGGCCAAACTGTGAACCAAGACCAGCTGCTGCTAGTGCCAGGCCTGCAGTTACTTAAGAAAAGGTATGGGGCTCACTGAGGCCAGATGCTGCTTATTTGAGAGAATTTAGGGAAATCTGAAGCATGAGCCAAGACGAGCCATTGGAAACAGCTTGGGATAGCCCCAAAGTTCAGCAGGGTAGGCCTCAGGGAATCACCAGGGTGGAGGAAACAGTGTGAGCCAGGTTGATGCAGTCTCAGATATGGCACCCACCTGCCCACTCTGTTGAAGTAGGACTCAGAAAAGGAATAGTGGTCTCTGCCAGCACTTCTGTGTGGGACAAAACTGTCTCCCAGCTCTCATTCAGATGCCAGACACTTCAGTTCCTCGTTACATGTATCTGGTGGCTTTCAAGATGCTGCTCCAGTGCTGGAGCTCAGTGGGAGTGAGTCCAAGTAAGTCTGTGTGTGGGCCCTTTAAAAGGCACTGCCTGGAACTCTAGCAGTTTCTGTCTTCCACAGCCTTAATCCCCACTGGTTTTTACATTCAGAAGTTATGGGGACTTATCTTCTTGTGGCACTGGAACCCTAAGTTGCAGGGGTCAGGGGTGAGGCTAGGACCCCTCACACTCAAGCTATCCCTCCTGATTTTTATCCACCTTACATGGGTGTGGGACCAGCTGTTCCACTTCTTTGCCCCTCCTACCGATCTCAATATGGTTTCTTTAGTTCCATAGTTGTAGTACTTCCATTCAGGTCAATTTCTGGCAGTTCTGAATAATAGTTGTTTTACAGTTGAGTTGTAATATTGATGTGGTTGTGTGAGGAGGTGAGCCATGTTTACCCACACCATTATCTTGAACAGAAGTGTTTTTGTTTAGTTTTTTTAGATTTATTTGTTGATTTATTTGTTTGTTTATTATGAGAGAGGGGAAGGGAGAGGGAAAGAGAGGGAGAGAAACGTGGATGTGTGAGAGAGATCATGTCAATCAGATAACTCCCACATGCCCCTAACTGCAAACCTGGCCCAAAACCCAAGCATGTACCATGACTGGGAATCGAACCAGCAACCTTTTGGTTCACAGGCTGGCACTCAGTCCACTGAGCCACACCAGCCAGAGTTGTTTAACTTAAAAATTAACAAATTTGAGGTTCTATGATTTGATTAATTTATCCATACTTCCTAAAAATGTGATATTGACTATTTTTGCCATTGTTATAACAACTTTTAAGGAGCAGGCAACTTCTGGAGGACCTTATTTGAACATTTGTAAGTGTTTCCCGTTTTACATCTTAACTTTCACCTGAATCTATTTGAATGCAGTGTTTATGTATGGCTTCTTTGTTCCGTACCGTATCTAAGTTCAATTACAGTTTTTGTATGCTGCCATAGTTCATTTCTTTCCACTGCTCTACACTTATATTTCTTTGTGAGGATCTATCCAGTTGAACATCCATCGTCTGTGAACACAGGGTTCTTTTCTTTTGCAATACTCTGAAAGGGGCTTCCATGACCTTATTGTCCAGTAACATGAGGCAAATAAGCGGAAATTTTCAGGGGGTTTGCCTAAGAGTAAAAAAGCTAAGTGATAAGGTACTTAATACCTCAGTTTAACTAGGAAATAAAAAAATACTATTTCAAAGTGGCATACCAGTTTACATTTCTAATGCAGTTTACGACATTACCCACCATTCCATAGTAATGCTTGGAATTCTCAATCTTCTATAACCCATCTAAGGGGTGCATAGTGACATCTCTTTCTGGCTATACAATCTTCATTTATCTGAATTCTTATGAGGTCGAACAGCTTCAGAAATGTACTTTGATTCATCCTTTATATTTTGGCTCTACTAGAATAAGCTTTCATTCCCATTCATCCATCTAAACAGCTCCACTCCAAGTTACTAATGAATAATTCCGTACTGTGAAGTCAAATGAGCAACACTCAGTCCTCCCCTAATAGAGTGATCTGCATCATTTAAAAGAAGGGATATGTTCTGACTTACCTTTAAAAGAATCACCCTGCCTGGTGGGTGGAAAAGAGGCTACTGTGGGAGCCAGGGTCAAAGAAAGACCCTTTCAGCACTTCTGCAGTTGTCTGTGAGGAAGTTGATGGTGACTGGCAATGCACTGGAGAAATGGGGTGGTGATCAAAGGTCACATTCTGAATGTATGTGGAAGGTAAAGTCAAGAGAATTTGTGTATGGACTGGGTCCATAGTGTATAACTCTTCTAGAAACACTTTCTCCTCTTGGTCTTCAGGACAACACTCTCTCTTGGTGGTACTCCAGCTACACCGGCCACTCTGTCTCCCCTTTCTTTCTTGAATCCTTCTCATCTCACCAACATCTACACATGAAATGCCAGGGAGCTAAGTCCTCACCCTGTCCTTGGACCTTTTCCCTTCCCTGGTTATGCTCACTTCCCAGCCAGCCTCACCTAGTCCTGTAGGTCCTGAATTCCAGACTCAATCATCTTGCTGCCGGGCTGAAGAGCCAACTTGGATGTTTAATAGACATCTAAAACTGAACAAGTCCAATGCCTACTCTTTCCACATGCATCCCCACCTCAGCAAATGGAAAGTCTGTTTGTGCAGTTTCTCAGGGCAGAGCTCCTGGAGAGACATCCTTCTTTGCTTCCTTTCTCTCATACTTTACATCTGCTTCATCAGCAGATCTTTTTAGCTCAACCTCACAATATACCCACCCAGATCAGCCTCTTCTCACCACCAGCATTTCAACCATTCTGAAAGCTTCCAAGACACAGCTTGGCACACTCCAGGAATTCTTAGCTTCTGCAGCTGTCCATTGTTCTGCCCCTGCCTGTTCCTTACTTACACAGCAGATGGAGTGATCCTTCCATCTTCTCAGTTCCAGTCACTGCAAACCTACTTGGGGCAGGGTTATAATCTTTAAAAATTTTAATAGATCAGAGACTTTGCCTTATTTGATATTGTCTGCATAGTCATAGACTCAACTCCAGGCTCAATCATCTTGCTGCCGAGCTGAAAAGCCAACTTGGATGTTTAATAGACATCTCAAATGTTGATTCAGTGTTGTGACTTGATTTGAATATCTTATCATTGTAGAACATATGATTAATATCATAATCTTATTACACTGGTCATCCCACCTGATTTTATGTCTTCTTAGAATTTATTTGAGTACCCACTGTATGCCAGGCACTGCGCTAGATACAGCACACGTGCTGCCCAATTTAATCTCTCATCTGTTCTGCGAGGGGCATTCTTTGTGTGGCCATCTTAGTGTGGAGGAAACTGAGGCCCCAGAAAGTGAAGTTCCATGTCCAAGACCAATCAACCAGAAAGTAACACTTGGGATTTAGGGACAAGAATATGAAAGCCATGTCAATCAGAAGAAAGGTGACTTTCGTCTTTTAAAAGGGATTTTTTTTTTTTTATTTTGCTCTCAGGAAATTCTTCTTGGCTGGATTTGTCAGACTGGAAGAACATAAGACTCAAAGTTTACATAGCGCTCATGCTGTCAGCATCCACAGAGAAGAAAAGGGTGCTCTCAGTGCTTAGGAGAGGTGCTCTATTGTTTTCTTGTAGGCCTGAGTTGTTCCATAAAACATTTTTGTATATGCACAGTGGTTATAAAAACACCAAACATGACAATAAAGAGGAATAAAAATTGTATCTCTTCTAGAAAAATTCATGAATACACCTAACAAATTCTTACTTTAGGTGCCTTATTATACAAAATGTAAATACTTCAGTGTAGACTCTCAATAATTAGGCGATTTGCCATACTAATATCATTTTGTTGCAACTGTTTTAGTTTTCCTGTAAAGAGATTCCTGTCTGTGAGCTTTTGTTAAATCAAGACTCATCAATTACCTCAATGTTGGGATCCATTCACATTTTTAAAAACAAAGGATTAATTAATAGGCTTTGCTTCATTTGGCATATTTATTTGTATTTCTTTGGTTTTACAGTGACCTGATTTACCTCTTCATGGAACTATAGAGGACGGCTTTTAGTGGCTGAGGGGTTGGTGGAGGGCAGAGGGAGAGCCTTTTCTGTTTCCTGGCACTGGCACTCTGACTTTTTTTCTTTCTCATGTGAAAATTTTTTATTTTTCATGTGAAATTATCTGCATTACCACTCAGTTCATGATTATTAGGTGACTGAAAATGCATTACTAGAAGAAATGTTGTGGTTTCAGAGTTTATTCCTTTTGTCTCCTACAACGTTTCTTTCTGTTTCTCCACTAATTCATGAGTACCTCCAGAATTTGAGATTCTGAGAACATGTTCCATGAATAAACAAATGCATTTCTCGCTCTCAAAGTATGAATTGATAATTCTACTTAGTGGCAATGATATTTATATACCTTGTTCTATAGAAAACACACACTTGATGGTCTGTTTCAGGCTGACTCCCCCCTGTGTAGGTTCTCTCCACAAGTACCCTCAAAGAGAACCCATGTTTCACTCAATAGAGTACAGAATGGAGTGCTAGAGCAGTTTCAAGAGCCTCACTGGAGCTGTGAGAACTGAACTAAACAGGCATGTGGAAGAATAAGGTCGTTCAGTGGAAACATGACTATGCTGAAAAGCCCAGAGTGGGAAGTGGCCATGGTGTGTAAAGAGGACTGAGGCTGTTCCTGTTAGACATGCTAATATGAAGAAATGCTTGTTTTTAAAAGCCACAAGAGACAACAGTTGAAATGGACTGGACCACCCAATTGTCACAGTCTTTGAATGCCATACCAAGTTTACACTATTTACTTGAGATCATGGGGGGAGCAATGGAAGTTCCTGGACTCCAGACTGTGGGGACAGAATCAGTGTCTGGAGCATCTTAGTAAGGGTCTTAGAAAGCCCAGTTAGATGACAGCAATGAAGCAGGCATGAGGTTGCAAACCCTTGGTCTGTCATGAGTCTACCTCAATGTTCTCTTCTTAAATAATTTTTAACACATTTTCTAACTGTGAGAAGAGCCACTGTGACTTTGTTGTTCAGAAATTGATTCAAGACCTTCTTATCCTCATATTTCATTCTATCATAACCTCATAGAAGACTTTCATAATTTTATTAACTAACAAAAGTGGTATTGGACTTTTTTTTAATTGTTCTGTAGTTCAAAAATGTTAAACTTAATGTCCAGAAGTGGGGGAATATTAATTTTAAAGAGTCAGCATTTTGCCTACATTCTTGGCAGAAGTCAGTGAGCATATTTGCCCAAGGAAACACCAAAATTCTACTCTAATGTTAAGCTTTTAAACACACTAAGCCTAAAAAATATTTTAAATACATTTTAAAAAATGTTTGCATCTTGCCCTGGCAGGTATGTCATAGTGGTTTGAGTGCTGGCCTGTGAACCAAAAGGTTGCCAGTTTGATTCCCAGTCAGGGCACATGCATGGTTGGTGGGCCAGGTCCCCAGATGGGGGCATGTGAGAGGCACCTGATCAATGTAGTTCTTGCACATTGATGTTTCTCTCCCTCTTTTTCTCCCTTCCTCTTTCCCTAAAAGTAAATAAATAAAATCTTTAAAAATAATATTTTCAACCTTATAATCTAAACCTTTAGCAGAATTTCATCCTATCCTAAGGTTGGCTCTGGTTAAACACTTGGTCAACATTTTTTTTTAATCCTCACCCAAGGATATATCTATTGATTTTAGGTGGGGGCAGGAGGAGAGAGAAACATTGATGTGAGAAAGATCCATTGAAAGGTCTCCCTGCAACTCTGTACACACACAGACCTGGGATCGAACCTGCAATCTAGTTATGTGCCCTGATGGGGGATCAACTTGCAGCATTTTGGTGGACAGGACTATGCTCTAACCAACTGAGCTACCCAGCCAGTGCTTTGCTTGGTCAACATTTACTGAGCACTTATAATCAGCAGGACTCTTAGAGCTGAGCAAGATACAAGCCCACTACTCCATGATGTCAGAATGTAATGGGGAAAAAGACACTTTCACCAACAATGGCTTCACAATGTGGTCAGTTCATGAGAGAGATCAGCATCATTTGTTAGGCTTTCATTAAAGTCAGTGAGGGACAAGCCATGTACTGGGAAAGTAAGGATATCAATTGTCTTCTTGCTCATTTTTTGTTTAACTAAAGGAAAAGTCTCGTGAGGAGGTTGAGAACGTACGTTTAGTTATACCTGGGGTAGGATTCAGGTTCCATCCCTTACTAGCTCTACAGCAAAACTCTTTTATATGTGTTTCCACATGTACAAGAAGATGGTCTAATAGAGTGAGTGGGAGAATTAAATTAAAGCAATGAACATAAAGTATTTAGTGTCTTGCACAGAATTGATGTTATTATTTTACATGCTTTGTGATTTCTTGACAATTAACTATCTTCCAATGCTCTGTTTCTTTTGATTGTCAGGGGGTAATACATTAACTTAATAATGAAAATGCAAAATAAATATAATAAATAAAGTAGAAAAACAAAAAAAGAAGGAAAAATGAATACTTCCAACTAAACTCAGCACTGCACAAGTTTGCCTCTTGCCTAGGTTGCTTATTCTCCCCCATGTACTTGGACATGGGGTGATTATACCACCCTGCATCAGAACAGCCACTTCCAGAGAGTCCCAAATCTAAAGGAGTTTATAGGATATATAAATCCTAAAATGATGCTTTGTCTAAAAACTGTTATTTACTTTTTAATTTAAAATCTTTTCATGAATATACTCCACTGGGAAAATTACAACAACAAATCAAATAAAAAACTTTTATATAATGTGTAATTGTGACAGGGATTAAAAACCCTGGAAGAGATATATGTCTTACAAAGTAGATGGAAAATGGTATTCTCTGAAAAACTGGTAACTCACAAATGGCCCTGCCTTGACTGATGTGGCTCAGTGGGTTTGGGCATCATCCTGCAAACGAAAAGGTTTGAGGATTTGATACCGGATGAGGGAACATACCTGGGTTGCAGGTTTGGTCCTCAGTGGGGGCATGCGCAAAAGGCAACCGATTGATGCTTCTCTGCCACATTATGTCTCTCTCCCTCTCTTTCTACCTCCCCTCTCTCTAGAATCAATACAAGAAAAAATGTCTAAAAAATTGATAGGTATGATCCATGAGAGAAGTTTATTTAAATGGTTTCATAAAGTGTGAAAAGGAAAAATAATAAAATGTTTTAGAAATGATTTTACATATGTATATATAATCAATTGCTAAACTAAAGACAGAAGAGAACCCCTGCTCCTACATGAGTACGTTCCTACAGACTTCAGAGATCCAGTCAGAGCCACTGCAGCCATAAGTGACCACTGCACGTTTGCGCCACCAGGTCAAGTGTCAGGGTTTGCCGTACTAGGCATCTTCCTATCAGTCACTTTCTGCTTCTGTTGTTTCCTCTCTTATGCTTCCTTCCTCTTCTTGTACAGCCACTTCTTCAGTTTCTTCTACGGCCTGTTTTGAGCACCGTGAAAAATCCTTTCTAGCCGCAAGAATGATAGCAATAATTAGAGCTAAAAATATTCCAAAAAGAAACAAGGGGAATACATACACCAGATTGCCAATGGTTTTGCCATCATCTCTATTTTCACCACCTCTGCCCAAATTACCATGACCAACGCTGTGACTTTTCCTTTCATCCTGACTTGGATTTTCATCATCTGGTTTGGCAGGGGGACCACTGTCCACGCTACCCCCGTCACCTATGGTTTTACAGTCAGGGGGCGCATAGCCAACCTCACAATGGCAGTGCCTTAAGTTGTTACAGACCCCTCTCCCACCACACATTCTCGCTGGATCGCAGTCATAGTTGAGCGCAGCATAATCGGTGCAGGAGTAATTCACGCAGACTTTGTTTGGGGCGCAAGGAGTGCCGGAGTGCACATCCCCGTCGTCAGGGATATCAGTAATGTTATAGGCATCCATGCTCCAGCAGAAGTCATTTTCATGAGGAATCTGGATCACTGTGTAATGGAGTTTGATTGATGGGACCCATTTAACATTTGTACATATAATTTTCCCACAAAATATATTATCGTCAAAACACTTAACGTAACTTGACTTTGCTGAGGTGGGGCGGCCACAGTTTCCAAACCTGTTCCCTTTGCTGTTTATTGAAATGTAACAGTTTTCGGGGGCAGACTGTGCAGTGTACCCATAGAGATCTGAGCATTGACTATCAGGGTTCCTACATCGACCCCCAACACAGTAGTGAAGTCTATCACACGGTGTACCATCTTGCTTATAGCTGTCTGCAGGGCACTCTGCAGAGGTACCATCACAGTACTCTGGGAGGTCACACTCTCCCGCAGCAGAACGGCACACGTACCCCTTATTTCTCAATCGGCAACCAAAACAGCAGAGTCCATCACTACAGTCTGCATTCCCCTTCAGTCTACATGTCTGGTCACAGCACCGGTGACTGTAACAGGCAGAACCGCAGTCACACTGCTCCTCGCCCTCCACCACCCCGTTGCCGCAGGTGGAATCCCTCCGCAGGCGGCCTTTGTGCTGAGGGTTGTTAAACAGGCAGGCCCCTTTGTGTGCCTGCAGGAACCGGTAGAAGTAGTCAGAGCTGCAGTTGCTGAAGCCACTTTCTTTAGTGATATCTTCATACATGAGGCAGAAGCGTTTATCTCTGCAAGTGCAGGCCGAGTGGTCGTGCTGAATACCCAAGTTGTGCCCAAGCTCGTGGGCCAGGAGCGCTGCAAACAGGAGGGACGTCTTCATGATGGAAGGATTCAACAGCTGCTGCAAAGCCTGTGGAACAGGCACCATTGAGAAACGCCTGCCCCATACCCTGTTCAGGATGCTGTCCAACAATCATGTGGGCAACGTCATGCTTCACACGATGGAGGAGCTGCTCTTGTCTCCAGCTATTGAAATTCCTGAGTGCCACTTGCAGGTCCTCTGGGACCTCTATGGGGTCCCCCCCTCGGTCCAAATCTCCATTCCGGCCAGCACCACCTCTGTGTTTATTCCCCTAGTGAAGCTGTTGGCCAGGGCGATGATGTCCATCACTCTCTGGACTGTCTCACTGACGTTACTGCCCCACATTTGGAACCGCTGGTTGTTGACCACGACAAACATCTCCACGTACTTGGTGTGTGACCACAGGTAGGATGGTGCCTGTAGACCTCCAGGCTTCCTGCTCCCTTGTTGCCTGCTGGGGGGACACCACTTGGCTGTCTTCGGGAGTGACGCTGCAGGAGACTCGAGCTTGATGTGCCGTGGTGTACAGCACGTGGGTAAAGTGTTGTGAAGAGTCCACGGGCTCAATGCCATAGGACCGTCCCTCCTTAATCAGGACGCCCCTGAGGCCTGAGCAGGTGTTGACAGAAACAAAAGACCCTGGGACTCCTTCTATGTAGCCTTCATAGTGACAGTCATGTGAGACGGAAGGCCTTTCTTGTCCCAGGGTGCCATTGTGGTAGCTGAAGACTGGGAAGTTATTGACAAAATGGTCTCTCTTCACCTTCAGGTGGATCAGCTGTTTCTGGCCCTGCATAAATATCACGTAAGATACCTCTTCCACTGGGTCTTCCCTTCCCTCAACTGTCAGAGCCCCGGGGGTGACTATTTCATAGGAAGAGTAACGTGCTGATCCCAGGGCACAGTAGAAGCTTGGCAGGAAACTCAGTACCAACACCAGCATGATGCCCAACGCTGCATGTGAAGATCCTGGCACCAGTACCAGCCCCAAGCCCTTCATCTGGGGAGCCTGAATTGAAGCACTCTTCTTGTCTCACACAGAAGCACTTGCTTCTTCCTTAGAGAAGGCAAGGAAGAGGCAGAGTGTCTCACAGAGGTGGCCACTGGCGTGGCCCTGGTGAATCAGTGGCTGCCGCAGGGCCTGTGTCCATCAGCACCAGCTCTCCGTGACGTGCAGACCCTCAGTCACAGGTATTAGCTCCAGGTGTCTGCTGGCTGCATAAAGGGTGGCTACTGCCGACTTCTGAGAGCTGCCGCCTACCTCTGGCTGTGTCCTTTCTAGTCTCTTTGATCTCTCTGTTATCCTTCAGATAGTGTCCTTTTCCTGTGACTCCCTTGTGCAGCATTAGCTTCAGAGATTCTTGACTGAAGTCTTTTTGACATGTGGTGATGTAATCACAAAGAAGGACTGACTGCAAACTCTAAAATGCAAGATTGTCGCTTGAGAGAGGAAAGCAATACCTCCATGCCTTCCTCAACTGTGCCACACAGAACACCCCCACCCCCCACCCGTCCTGTGTCCGTTGCTCAGTTAACTCCTAATGTTCCAGACCAGGGGGCTTGGTGATTATTGGTGGGCACACTCCATTGGCCATTCCCCCCTCTAAAACTCTCACTCTGTAACACATGGACATCACAACTCGGGGTGATTTTGATCCCTCAGTGAGGCATTGTAGTGATGTGCACATTTCTCAGGATAGACTTTAGATAGGGCCAGAGGTTGGCTGCCCTGTGTCCCAAGATAGACCCAAATGGGGCAAGGGTCAATATTCTTTATTGTTATCATTTTGTATTGATCATGCTGTTACAGTTGTCCTGATTTTTCCCTTTGCCCACTTCCACCCAGAGGTCCCTATTCCCTCAGGCAATCCCCCCACCATTGTTCATGTACAAGGGTCATGTGTATAAGCTTTGGCTACTCTGTTTCCTATACTGTATTTTACATCCCCGTGGCTATTCTCTGACTACCTATTTGCACTTCTTAATCCCCTCACTTCTTCACCCATTTCCCCCCTCCCCTCGCCCATCTGGTGACGTTCTGGTAACTTCTTTTCTCTTGCATTTAAGAGTCTCTTTGTCTTTAACCTTTAGCCTTTTAATAATGATGTGGCTTGGAGTGGGCCTCTTTGCATCCATCATAATTGGGACTCTCTGTGCTTCCTGGACTTGCATGTGTATTTCCTTCACCACTTTAGGGAAGTTTTCTATTTTTTCAGATACATTTTCAATTTCTTGTAGTTTCTCTTCTCCTTCAGGCCTCCCTATGAGGCGAATGTTGGACCTCTTTAAATTTTCCCAGAGGCTGTTTATACTATCCTCATTTTTTGGATTCTTTTTCTTCCTGTTGTTCTGATTGGTAGTTTTTTGCTTCCTTATGTTCCAAATCATTGACTTTATTCTCGGCTTCATCCACTCTGCCATTGTTTCCCTATAAATTGTTCTTTATTTCAATTAGTGTATCCTTCGTTTCTGACTGGGTCTTATTTATGCTGCTGAGGTCCTCACTAAGTGCCTTGAGCATCCTTATAAACAGTGTTTTGAACTCTGCATCTGATAGATTGCTTATCTCCATTTTGTTCAGCTCTTTTTTCTGGAGTTTTGATCTGTTCTTTCATTTGGGCTATGTTTCTTTGTCTCATTTTGGCATCCTCCAGTGTTCGTTTCTATGTATTAAGTAGAGCTGCTTTGACTATGTGTCTTGGTAGTGTGGCCTAATATAGTAGATGTCTTGTAGGGTCCAGTGACATAGCCTTTCCTATCATTTAAGCTGGGTACTCAAGGTACACCCTTTGTGTCACCCTTCTCTTGTAGCTGAGCCTTGGTTGCTTTTGGCAGGTCAACAGGAAGGATTTACCCAGGCCAGTCAGCTGCAAGTCTTGGCTGTGACTACTGACCATCAACCTCCACCCTCCATGTAGGATCAGCTGCACAGGGGTAGGGTGGTGGTGCTCCAACGTTGTCTGTAGTTGTCCACGGGGTATACTGACCCTGGGGTTTCCTGAGTGGTATAGGACAAGGTCAGCCACCACCTGTGTTTTGCCTGGGGCACCTTGCCTGAGCTATAAAGCAATCTGAGATGGCTGCTACTTGTGCTGGGCTTGGAGATTCCTAGGTGAAGCCAAGCTGTTATTCTAATGTGGCTGCCTCTAGGGCTCACTGAAGCCAGCTGTTGCTTGCTTGATAGGAGTCAGGAGCCAAGACCAGCTATTCTTATGGAAAAGAAGCTTGGCTGGGCCCATAAAGGAGGTGGGATAGAGCCCCTGTGATCTCCAAGGTGGGTCACACAGTGTTAGCCTGGTTGATGGAGTCTCAGATATGGCACCAACTTACTGGCTCTATAGGGGGAGGGCTTATCAGAGGGACAGTCGCCTCTGCTTACCACAGTGCCAGATACTCTCTCCCTGTATACCACTGGTACCCTTCAGGCTGCCACCCCGGTACCGGGGCTCAGAGGGAGTGAGTCTGAGTAGGTGAGTCCATGTTTGGGTTCCCCAAGAGGAACTGCTTACGGCTTCAGCAGCCTCCTCCACTGACTCAATCCCCACTGGATTTTCACAGCCAGAGGTTGTGGGGACTTATCTTCCTGGCACTGGAATCCTGGGCTTTGGGGCCTGATGTGAGGCTGGGACTCCTCACTCCTGAGATATCCCTCCTGAATTTTATCTCCATGGATGTGGGGCCAGCCTGTTCTGTGTCCATGCCCCTCCTACCAGTCTGGATGGATGTGGTTGCATCAGTTCCGTAGTTGCCAGACTTCCATTTAACTCGGTTTTGTCATTCTTAGACTTCTGTTCAACTAGATTTCTGACATTCCTAAGTGATTGTTGTTCTATATTTTACGTGTAATTTGATGTGGTTGTGCAAAAAGGTTAGTCATGTCTACCTATGTTGCCATCTTGAGTGGAAGCCCTCTTATCTTTTAACATCATCTAAATTCAGTCTCTCAAGTTCTGTTTATGACACCGTCCAAAAATGTGTGTGGGAGATGCCAACAGGGAAGCCTTTTCTTGTGTGTGATCTTCATGGGCACATTGGCTGGCAACTCCAGGCCTATACTCTTCTCTGGATGGCCCTGACATATTAGTATCCTAAGTTTATGTCAGTTGAAGACTAGGTCTCCTAAAAGTCTCCTCTGTGTTAGAAAATGGCTTGCATGTGTCCAGGGCCCTCTTCCGTTTGTTCATCTTTTTATGCCCAGGTTCAAGATGCGATCAAGTACAATAGACTTACTTATTGAATGAATAAATGACTCCCAGGTAAGGGTGCTGTGAGGTCTCATCTGTTGTATGTTGTGTGTATGTGCTTGCTTCATGCTTTCCCTGAAGGGCTGAAAATGTCCCTAGAAAAACCCACAACTATGCTGACAAATGGCACATTCATGGTCTCAAAATGTACCTCCCTCTTCCTGCATTTTGCTGGTCAGGCTAGTTAGATGACAGCAATGAAGCAGGCATGAGGTTGCAAACACTTGGTCAGTCATGAGTCTACCTCAATGTTCTCTTCTTAAATAATTTTTAACATATTTTCTAACTGTGAGAAGAGCCACTGTGACTATGTCATTCCCAAATTGATTCAAGACCTTCATATTCTATATGCAAGACTTTCGTAATTGTATTAAATAACAAAAGTGGTATTGGATATTTTTAAAATTCTTCTGTAGTTCAAAAAATATGTAAAACTTAATGTCTCAAAGCAGAGAAACATGTCAGTGTGTACATTTGCCCACTGGGAACACCAAAATTCTATTCTGAAATTAAGTTTATAAACACAAGAAGTTTTTAGACTTTGTCTGTGTAGCTCCATTGGTTAGAGTGTCATCCTGATATACCAAGGTTGCAGGTCTGACACCTGGCCAGGGCATACACAAGAATCAACCAATGAGTGCATAAATACATGTAAGTGGAAAAATAAACACCTCTCTCTCCACCCCCTATAAAATCAACAAATTAAAAAAAATTTTAATTTTACCCTAGCTGGTGTGGCTCAGTGGATTGAGCACCAGACTATGAAGCCAAGGGTCACCAGTTTGATTCCCAGTCAGCACACATGCCCGGGTTGCAGGCCAGGTCCCTGGTAGGGGGTACATGAGAGGCAACTACACATTGATTTTTCTCTCCCGTCTTTTTCTCCCTTCCTTCCTGTCTCTCTAAAAATAAATAAAATATTTAAAAATTTTTAATTTCAATGTGTCTTTAAAAAATTTACAACTTTATTAGATAAAACTTCAGCATTCCTGTGAGGTTGATAATGTACCTGTGTTTAACATAAATCTTTTATTTTTCCTTCAAGTGAGCCCCAGAGGAGTGAGTGGAGTTTGACTGCAAATTATGAGGATATTTCTAAAAGCATGTTGTAATAGACAAGAAAAGATGTCAGGTTGGGGCAATCCAAAGAAAGAGGACCTGTCCCAGCCTCCCAGGGAGGGTCATGACCCCTGGACTCCAGGAATAGTAAAATTGGCAAAACTGAAATTTGTTCTTTTCTGCATTGTAATTTCCCTACACCCCCCCCCAAAAAAAAAATCTGTATAAAAATCTAGAACCTGGACTTGGCTGTCCTTTGGGGATTGAGGGAAGGACCTGGGTCTCTACTGGCCTGAGGGAACACAGAGGGCAGTAGCCACCCAGGGAAGGCAGACAGCCACTGTCAGAATTCCTGGGGCAGCAGCAGGCTGGCTCATGAGTGACTATGAACACAGATACTCAGAACCTATAAGCAAGCATCCCTCTGAGCCCCTGAGACATGATGGGAAGAGGAATCGGGTGAAAAAGTTGCACTTCATAAAAGCAGTCACACAAAATGCAGAACACTGAACCATGAACCTGGAGCTTTCAGACCCAAGTACCCTATCTTCTCTCTCCTGCCCACATTAAAATTGGTTACTTTCCCCCTATGGTCTATCCTGAAGAGCTTCTACTGTCAATCCCTGGAGTTTGGGGATTCCACACTTTTTTAGATTTATCTTACAATGTATAAATTTGTCCGATTTTTTGTTACTTTTTCGCAGAACGTTGATTTAAAGAGCTGTTCCTGCTTTTACTGTTTTTGTATACCCAAGGGCCAATCAAAGGGCAGCATCAATAAATTAAAAAGCCTATATAACTTACATATTTGCTAAATTTTTGTAAGTTTTGTCAAATATTGTGAGATCCTAAATAGGTTTTATTTAATTGATTCCCAATTATCTACCTGACTTTTGGTCCTTAAGAAATGCCATTAAATTAGCTAAGCATGAGCCCTGGCCAGGTGGCTCAGTTGATTAGGGTGTTGTCATGTACCCCAATGGGTTGTGGGTTCAATCCCCAGTCAGAACATGTACAGGAGGCAACCAATTGATGTTTCTCTCTCACATCGATGTTTCTCTTTCTCTCCCTCCCCTCTTGCCCTCCCTTCCTTCCTTTCTCTCGCTCTAAAACCAATAAACATAGCATTGAGTACGGATTTTTAAAAAATTAGCTAAGCATGATTACTCTGTACCTAAATCATGATTCCCTTATATTTGCTAAGTTTTGAAAATAGCTGATAGTGATTAGCTTTTAGTCACCATCAGCATCTGCCTGCAGTCAGGGAGGTCACCCCTCCTGTTCTCTGCTTCTTGGCAGAAATCCTCCACATCTTTTTCAAGTCTCTGATGACACCTTTACATTTGTACGTCCTCAGTTACCCATTTTTATCCTTGTTCTCAAAGCTCTCAGGTGACAACCAACTAATAGTGTGTTTTCCCCATGAATCTTGATCTTCTGGCATACAACATGGTGAGATTTGGTAACCAGCAGATCTTGTAACTTGGAAACTTATATAACTGAAGGCTTGAAGGCTTGATTTTCAATTTTGCTCTTAAGTTTAGTTTTGTTTCACCAAAAGTAATTAACATTAGCTTCTTGAAAGCAGAAACCAGGTCTTATTCTTTTGTTTGTTCTTTTCTGCTTATATAGGATGGGCAGTTAGAAGAGGGTTTCAGCACATGGATTGTCAGAGACTGATTGATGTTCAGGAACTTTCCTGAGATTTGACCTGTGGCAACACTGCACTTGAGCCAGGCTTTTGTTGTGCCATGCCTAGGATGCAGCAGGTGGCATCCATTGAGATTACCTTCCTATCGTAAGGTTGGCTCTGGTTAAGTCCTCCACTTGGTCAGTTACCAAGCACTCGAAATCGACTGGGCCCTCAGAGCCAAACAAGATACAAACCCACCACTCCGTGATATCAGAATGCAGTGGGGAAAAAGTCACTTTCACCTATAATGGCTTCACAATGTGGTCAGTTCATGATAGAGATCAGAATTCATTTGTAAAGCTTTTGTTTCATTAAAATCAGTGAGGGAAAAGCCATGGTCTGGGCAAGTAAGTACATATCGAATGTCTTCCATGTCACTTTTTTTTTCTTTATAGAGAAAAGGGTGAGAGAGAAACATCAATTTGTTGTTCAACTCATTTATGCATTCACTGGTTGATTCTTGTATATGCCCTGACTGGGGATCAAACCTATATCCTTGGCATATTAGGGCAACACTCTAACCAACTGAGCTACCTGGCCAGGGCCCTGGACCCCTTTTGTTTTTCTTTTCTACTGAAGGAAAAGGTTCATGAGGCAGTAGAAAACACACATTCAGTCATACCTGTGGCAGGATGCAAGTTCCACCCTTTACTAGCTCTAGAGCAAAACTTTTTGGTCTCTGTTTCCTCATGTACAAGATGAAAGTCTCATAGTATAAATGGGACAATTAACTATATTAAGACAATGAATGTAAAGTGTCTATTCAGCAGTGTCTGGCACAGAATGGGTAATATTATTGCATGTACTTTGTGTTCTCTTAACAAATAACTACCACATGAAAGTATTCTTACCTGTATCAGAAACATTCCTATGAGTTGTCAGTAGAAAAAATATCTACTTCAATATAGAATTTTAAAAAAATAAGGAAAAAACAAATACCTCAAATATAACCTCAGTACTTGCCTCAGTTGTCCAGCCCTGCCTCATCCACCCAAGCCCAGGTAATCAGACCACCCTGGATTAGATATAACCCCTTCCGGAAAGTCCCATGCAGCGTGAGATGCTGCTGCATCTGAAAATAACAGGCTTTTTAAATTAATTAGTTAATTAATTTTAAATTACCTTCATGAATAGAAGTGGTTAGGGGAAATCAGAGTACTCAGTGGGTAATGTTCCTAAAATAGTGCATTGTTGTCACTGGGTTGAATAATCTTATGATAGTAATATAGGTACAATAATATGTTACGTTAAACAATGCAGATGGGAGATGGTATGCCCTGAAAAATAATTTCAGGTCAAAAAGTGGCCTAAATGAAATGAGGCAATTGATAGCAATGATCCATGAGAAAAGCTTAAACAGCTTTATGAAATGGGACAAGGCAAAAATATAGAATATTTCATGTATGATTACATATATAAATATATAATCAAATTTCTAGAATAAATATTGGAAGCAGTTCTCTCTTCTCACATGCGTGTTTCTGTAGACTATATAGTCCTATCAGCGCCACTGGAGCCATCAATTCTCACTTCATCTTTGGCTTTCTAAGCCTCTCATTCCTACTCAGTGCTTGAGGTATTTGATATTATTTGGCTTCTTCCTTCACTACTCTTCTGCCTTTGGTTATTTCTATCCTTCACCTGGTGGAGGCTCTGGTGGGGCCTGCGGTGGTGAGGCCTCCGGTGGTGGAGCTGCTGGTGCTGGGGCCTCCGGTGGTGGGGCCTCCGGTGGTGGAGCCTCCGGTGGTGGGGCCTCCGGTGGTGGAGCTGCCGGTGCTGGGGCCTCTGGTGCTGGGGCCTCTGGTGGTGGAGCCTCCGGTGGTGGAGCCTCGGGTGGGGGGGCCTCCGGTGGTGGGGCTTCCGGTGGTGGGGCCTCCGGTGGTGGAGCCTCGGGTGGGGGGGCCTCCGGTGGTGGGGCTTCCGGTGGTGGGGCCTCCAGTGGGGGGGCCTCCGGTGGGGGGGCCTCCGATGGGGGGGCCTGTTCTGGTGGGGGGGCCTGTTCTGGTGGGGGGACTTCCTCTGTTGCAGGAGCCTCTGCTGGTAGGGGTGCCTGCTCTATATCCTCCTTTAATTCCTCTTGTGGCTCTGCTGATAGGAGTGTCTCTTCCTCGGTGGTTACCTCTGAACTCAGTTCTGTTGAGGCACCTGGGGTCTCTACTGACTCAATTCCAGATTTAAGACTAATGCAACATAGTAATATTATCAACGTTAATAAAAGAAATGAAGGGAATATGTAAATTATAAGGCCAGCCTTTTGAACTGCTATCTTAGGTTTAGCAGGATGGACACTTCCATCAGCACTTGGATTTTCATCATCTGGTTTGGCAGGGGGACCACTGTCCACGCTACCCCCGTCACCTATGGTTTTACAGTCAGGGGGGGCATAGCCAACCTCACAATGGCAGTGCCTTAAGTTGTTACAGACCCCTCTCCCACCACACATTCTCGCTGGATCGCAGTCATAGTTGAGCGCAGCATAATCGGTGCAGGAGTAATTCACGCAGACTTTGTTTGGGGCGCAAGGAGTGCCGGAGTGCACATCCCCGTCGTCAGGGATATCAGTAATGTTATAGGCATCCATGCTCCAGCAGAAGTCATTTTCATGAGGAATCTGGATCACTGTGTAATGGAGTTTGATTGATGGGACCCATTTAACATTTGTACATATAATTTTCCCACAAAATATATTATCGTCAAAACACTTAACGTAACTTGACTTTGCTGAGGTGGGGCGGCCACAGTTTCCAAACCTGTTCCCTTTGCTGTTTATTGAAATGTAACAGTTTTCGGGGGCAGACTGTGCAGTGTACCCATAGAGATCTGAGCATTGACTATCAGGGTTCCTACATCGACCCCCAACACAGTAGTGAAGTCTATCACACGGTGTACCATCTTGCTTATAGCTGTCTGCAGGGCACTCTGCAGAGGTACCATCACAGTACTCTGGGAGGTCACACTCTCCCGCAGCAGAACGGCACACGTACCCCTTATTTCTCAATCGGCAACCAAAACAGCAGAGTCCATCACTACAGTCTGCATTCCCCTTCAGTCTACATGTCTGGTCACAGCACCGGTGACTGTAACAGGCAGAACCGCAGTCACACTGCTCCTCGCCCTCCACCACCCCGTTGCCGCAGGTGGAATCCCTCCGCAGGCGGCCTTTGTGCTGAGGGTTGTTAAACAGGCAGGCCCCTTTGTGTGCCTGCAGGAACCGGTAGAAGTAGTCAGAGCTGCAGTTGCTGAAGCCACTTTCTTTAGTGATATCTTCATACATGAGGCAGAAGCGTTTATCTCTGCAAGTGCAGGCCGAGTGGTCGTGCTGAATACCCAAGTTGTGCCCAAGCTCGTGGGCCAGGAGCGCTGCAAACAGGAGGACGTCTTCATGATGGAAGGATTCAACAGCTGCTGCAAAGCCTGTGGAACAGGCACCATTGAGAAACGCCTGCCCCATACCCTGTTCAGGATGCTGTCCAACAATCATGTGGGCAACGTCATGCTTCACACGATGGAGGAGCTGCTCTTGTCTCCAGCTATTGAAATTCCTGAGTGCCACTTGCAGGTCCTCTGGGACCTCTATGGGGTCCCCCTCGGTCCAAATCTCCATTCCGGCCAGCACCACCTCTGTGTTTATTCCCCTAGTGAAGCTGTTGGCCAGGGCGATGATGTCCATCACTCTCTGGACTGTCTCACTGACGTTACTGCCCCACATTTGGAACCGCTGGTTGTTGACCACGACAAACATCTCCACGTACTTGGTGTGTGACCACAAGTAGGATGGTGCCTGTAGACCTCCAGGCTTCCTGCTCCCTTGTTGCCTGCTGGGGGACACCACTTGGCTGTCTTCGGGAGTGACGCTGCAGGAGACTCGAGCTTGATGTGCCGTGGTGTACAGCACGTGGGTAAAGTGTTGTGAAGAGTCCACGGGCTCAATGCCATAGGACCGTCCCTCCTTAATCAGGACGCCCCTGAGGCCTGAGCAGGTGTTGACAGAAACAAAAGACCCTGGGACTCCTTCTATGTAGCCTTCATAGTGACAGTCATGTGAGACGGAAGGCCTTTCTTGTCCCAGGGTGCCATTGTGGTAGCTGAAGACTGGGAAGTTATTGACAAAATGGTCTCTCTTCACCTTCAGGTGGATCAGCTGTTTCTGGCCCTGCATAAATATCACGTAAGATACCTCTTCCACTGGGTCTTCCCTTCCCTCAACTGTCAGAGCCTCGGGGGTGATTATTTCATAGGAAGAGTAATGTGGTGATCCCAGGGCACAGTACGTATTTGGCAGAAAAATTGCCAACAGCACTATAATTCCCAACCTGACACATGATGATCTTGGCACTATCCCCAGCCTCAAGTCCCTCTTCTGCTGTGCCCAAATCTGAAAATTTATCTTACCCTCTTTCAAGGCCACTTGGTTTCTCCATAGAGAAGGCCATATAGGGGCAGAATCTCTCCCAGAGGCGGCCATGACATGGCGCTAGCGAATCAGTTGAAGATACCAGGCCTATGTTCATCAGCAGCTGCTGTCCCTGGCATGCGAAACCATGGAGACTCAGATCTATGATGGTTCCCTTATGGGTAACTGCTCCCCAACTCTGAGTCTTACGGACTTTGAGGCTGAGTTGTTTCTTGCTTCTCTCTTGATATTCAGTAGTTTCCTATTATATGACTTTGTTCAAACAGCAACAGCTTTAAGTCTCCCTGGCTACGTTCCCTTTACCCTCACAGAGAGATGTATCAAGTAGAAGGTCTGTAATGGTTCAGCCAGTACAGTAACTCTGACCAATTATCCTTATCCTTAGCCGAGGCCACAGGACTCCTTGATATCCGTTAATCTGGTCATTCTTTGAAACCCAACATTCTGGCAGGAGGCTGGGGGGAGGGGACAGGGGTTCTTTGGGGATCTATGAGCAGGACAAAGTTCTCTGTTGCCCACTGCCTCTTTTCCTCATTTCTGTTGTAACTCAGGGTACTGTTGATCAGTCCGACTCTTCTTTGTCGGTGTCCGTTTTTTTTCCTTTAATTCAAGAAAAATTGTATGTAGATGCACAAATTTTCCCTCATTAGCCTTTGTTCATAACAGATAAATTTGGACATTTTATATCAGCATATAAACATAATTTTTCTCTTCTAAGACATTTTCCTAGCACGGAGACCTACTAAGTATTAAATGAAATGAGCTCAGTTTCACCTTGGAGATATTGTACGTGACTAGGATCAAAGTTCAACTTCTCCTAACTGTCCCAACATAAAAACAAACTGATTATTAACCAACTTGCAGACACCATTTCATCAAGAAAATAAAAGTGAACTCTGTAAGACCTTTTAAAAGATTTCTTTGCTTTTATAACTCAAACTGAACTGTAATCTCTGCAGAAATCTTCAGATTTGGTTTTAATCTTGATTTCCTGATGCATTCAGCAGCACAGATTTAAAAGGAAAAAGTTGGGGTGGGAGCTCTATCACATCCTTTGCCCAGTTATTTTTCTGTGTATTTTAAGATGAAGTAAAATAAGACTCTACATCTTTTACCTTGCATAAAAATAATTTATATTAAGTCAAATATTTACAATATAAAATAACGGTTAGGAGTACAAGTTTAACACTAAAAAATGGGGAGCTACCTTATCTAATTCATGAAGGAATGCTATGATACCACAAGATCTCAGATATGAGCATGATAGCAGATCGACTCATTAATTATCCCCAATTAATATTTAATTCCTAATATAGATGATAAAATTTATCATTAGCATCTAGCAAGAAAATTTAGTCATATCACAAACCATTTTTAAAAATCTACAGCAAAAAGGGAAAGTTGTATTTCTTTTTCCCTTGTTGTTTATATAAGAGGAAAGCCTCTTACAGTTATATAGTAATTATATATAATTTATATATTTATGTATATAGTAAATTATATATGATTTAGAAATTATCAGATTTAACATGTTTCCCTGTGTCTTAACCAAAACAGGCAGGGAAAATTAGGTTAAGTCATTTTGTGGAATTAAAGAATTAAACCAACAATGAAAGAAAACCTCTACTTTTTAAATAAATAAAAATATAATTACAATTAAATAGCCAATAATTTTCCAGTTCTAAAATTGAAACATTTTCAATAAATAACATACACACAAGCATTCATACACATGATCTGATTTAAATCATTTGACTTTTTCTTCATTAATTGCAACTTGTTCTTTCTTAAATAAATACAAGAACAAAACTTTTTCAGAAGTAGTTCCTCCTATCAATGTTTCCAATGATAAATTTCTGACAGATAGTCTCCTATGCTTATACAACTTATTAGCTAGAAAGATATACAAGTTGTTTTTACATCAAGCAGATTTGTAACTATGGTAATGTCTAAAGGTATTTGAGTGATAAGTAATGGCTTTAGTAAGCAGAGGTTAGCAAATCATGTGGTAAAACTGGAGACTCTAACCTCCTGCCTATAAGAACTGTTAGCTGCAGGTTTAGGCATTAGAGAGGCAGGCCAAAAGAGACAAGGATGATTTTGTCTCACTCCCAGTTATGTGCAAATTTTGCTCTATTAGTGAACCTGACTGGTTTGTTAAGGAAGTACTTGCTACTGGCCTACAATCGCACTCAACGTAGAAAATTCCACTTTAAAGATCTAACACTGCTGAGTCCTTTGGGAGCTATGGTATTGTCAAGGAGCTCTGTCCAGGGTAGGACCCACTTCTGAGTTACAACAGCTGGAGCATCCTGCAGGGTATTCACAAACTTCCAGCCGGGGGTTCTTTTGGGCATGTCTGGAGACAGTGCACATTTGGGATGTCAGATTCATTCCGTCTCAGACAACTGACACATGGACAACTGCTGCTCAGATAAACAGGACCATCATTTTGCATACCCTGCCTCCATCATGCCTAAAATTCATCACACACTGAAGGAATAAAACCATCCTGAACCATTAGAAGATACTGAAACAACAAACCTGAGAACTTAATGGTAGACTTGGCATGCCAGAAAGTTACTCTGAAGAAAAAGTTAACACAGTTTATTACTACCTTCTATCCCCAGTGACTGCTGAACCTCTGCCCTAAGATAAGAAAAACAACAAGCAGTCAATTATTCTAGAAACAAGTACAGTTTTTCCTGACTGCAAGAAGTGATTTGTAAGACTGCATTTCACTAAAAAATAGAATAATGTAATGCAACCCTCAATTCAACTTTTAGCTAAGTTTTCTGGTCAGTAAATAAGAAAACAGTTTTTCTCTCCTGCCTCTTAAATTTTGGCATGTTTAAAAGTACTGAATGCAGTACTGAGTACTGAATGGATATCCTTACAGGGTATCCATTTATAACAGTTATCAGTCACCTAATATTAGTGAATCATACCTCAAAAAATACCTGAATTACAAATTCTCTAAGATAAAAGGGAACCAATGTAAAAAAGCAATTCTTAAAAGATACCTTGTATTATCATATATTTCCACAGTAACACACATAGATGGGGCATACTAACCAAATGTCACTTTGATGACATACTCAGAAAAATGGAAGAATTAGAAAATAAGTTAGCTCTGTGGAATGGATTTTGATTGATGAGAATGTGACAGGATAAAAATGAATATTTGAGCCTACTGATCCTTTTCCCTCTGCTTTGCAAATTGGAGTTGCCTATTATTTCTTCTATTTACCAACACAGGTGCCCACCAAAAACAGCTTTAAAATGATTAAATAAACATTGTTTGTTATGGAAACGCATCTGCAAAAACAAAAACAAAAAAACAGGAAAGCATCCAGCCTTGTTTTCCATTCAAACAGCTGAACTCAGCCAGAAGCATGCTTCTTGAAAATGAAGGCAGCAGAACAAAATATATGCAGTCCAGGGGATGCCAACATGAAACCCAGGCAGAAATATTACAGAGAAAAATGGCAGCTTAAAGAGAAAAAAAACCTGAACCTTCTTGGATGCTAAGCTAGGAGTCCATTTTTCATGAAATGTAACTTTCTCAGAAAAATCATCCCATAAGAGGGCCAGAAGAACAGGGAAAGAAAATAAAAGGCTGCCAGAAAGGAGAGGACAGAGTGGGATCTCAGGGGAAGGGAAACTGAAACTTTGATTAAGCATGAAAAAAATAAACTCAAAAGGATCCATTAGATTTAAAAATCACACCAATACCTTTTAACAAACATGACCAGAAAAAAAAAAAAGTGTTACCACTTTTCTCTTGGGAATTCAGGACACAGAAATGAAGGCTAAGCTCCCTGCCTCTCCCACCAAGGGTGCTGGTGTCCTGTGAGTTTCAGCAGGCAGTCTGCATCATGGATCCACAGACATTTCTTGGCACCAGAGCTAATCTACCAATAGTGCAAAAAGTAAATACACAGGGCAATCGAAACCAAATTCCACAGTATCTGATTCAACTGTTTACTAAGCAGAAAGATCAGTATAGTTGGTCCTTTGTCTACTGCTGGCAAGTGGTTTTTATATACTTTATTACAAATAAAACAATCTTGCTTGACAATATCATCTGTCATCTTACAAACATGACTAAACAGTCCTAAATAGTGTATCTCTAGAAACTGAGCTTTTCTTAAAAACAAATGAACTACACTATTAGTAAATACCATATCTAAATCTATACAGCATCTTGAAGCAATGTGGAAATGAAATTATGATTTATTAATTTACATAAAAATTACTTTATACATTAAAGAATAGTTTTTCAAATTGTAAAAAAACAAAGTCTGAAGCTGTCATTATTGGGATTCATGGGACGTGGTTTGCTCCTCTATCACTTGCTTCACAATTTCTGCCAGTTTGAGCCGATCGACTTTATCTGTGAATCCACGACCTGAAACCCAAGAAAGAAAAAGGTCAATCTCCAAACTATTTGGGAGGAGATAGATTCCTGATAGGAATCCAGTAAGATACACCTTACTAGTGTCAAATTCACCCCCACCAAGGGAGTGTCAGATTCATCCCCAGTACTGATCAAAGGCAGTTCGGACCCTGCATTGTGCAAGTGAACAGTTCCATTAACCTGGCAGTAAAATCGTCAAAATCCAACGTTCACTACAACAGCACAGAAGGAAACCATGAAGAGGAAGATCTTTATAAACGTGTGTGTCTGACAAAGGACTCGTATCTAGAATGTATAAAGAGCACATCTACAAGAAAGATATAACTCAACAGAAAAATTGATGAAAGAATAGGCACTTCACAAGAGGAAATCTAAATGGCCAATAAACAGTTTAAAAGCGCATCAGTCATCAGGCAAAGGCAAAGTAAGATGACACTGCAATACTGCTATATACTAACCAGAATGACGAAAATAAAAAAAGATACAATAGCAAGTGTTTGTGTGCGTGCGAAGGCAGAGTAACTAGAACCCTCAAGCACTGCTAGTGGAAGTATCAATCTTGGAAAACTTGTACCAGTACCCACTAAAGCCAAACAAATGAATACTCCCATGAACCTGCACTTCCAATCCTAGATATGTAAGAGAAATTAACTCATCAAAATATTCTTCAAAAGATATACACAAGAGCGTTCATAGAAGTCCTTTACATATACATAAATACACACACACACACACACAGGGGTGAACAAAAGTAGGTTAAATTACCAGCCATCATTACCTAAAAGATAAATCATAAGGAAGGATATGAAATAATAACAATAATAAGAAAAAGAATAATATACATGATATAATAATAAATAATATAAGAATAAACTGTTTCACATACTCACAACTATAAATCTACTTTTTCCCACCCCGTATAAAGAAATATATATTGAGAATACACACACAAACACACATAATGAGAATGATTTGATGCTACATACAACAGGATGAATCTCATCCTGTTATTAACTAAAAGCCAGACACAAAGAATACAGACTTCTCTGATCCCATTTATATAAAATACAAAATCAGGCAAAACTAATTTATAGTGCAAGCAATCAAGATCATGATTACCCTTGGGGGAGGAAGGCAGTGATTAGAAGAGGGTCCATGTTCTACTACATGTTCTAGGGGCTGTTTATAGGGAAGTGTTCCCTTCATAAAAACTCATCAACAATATATACTTACTTCAAATGTGATCAGTTTTCTGTATTGATACTTCAAAAACTTTTTGAAAATCCTAGGTAAGCTAATCTCCAGGCTGAACATCCTGCAACTTAAATCTAGTTTAGACTGCTAAACTAGGAAGAAAATACGAAAAGCAGTTCAAGAAATAAAGCTCTACCTTGCTTGCCTGGGGAAAAAATGTTCACAAGCAGCAGGTTTGGCAAATTCTCTACTCTTGTAGAGAAATAGATCTCTAAGCTAAGCAAATCAGCAGGATGGACTCCCTGTATTCTGCCTTCCTTCTGTCCTTTAGAGTATACTGCTCCTGAATGACCTGGTGAACAGCCAAAGTATGTGGGAGGAGTTCTGAGATCTCCAGGGTTTTTTTGCCCAAGTGGTATGTGGCAGGGGCTCTATAGTGTTGAATCTGCAATACATAATTTACTCGAACTCTGGAAAACAAGTGAAAGGGCCAGAGTCCAGATATGCCAGGGCAGTTAATGTAGGGCTCACCCTGGTTCCATAATATTCCACTCACTCTTCATCCTCGCTTCACTTAAAAATAGCTTCGCTCAGCCCCCAGAGATAAAACACAATGACTTCTCTGCATTCCCAGGGAAGGAGTAATTAAGGCTCCTACCATTCCAGCTGAAGCTCTGCAGAGTATCTCTTAGGAGTTTGCATTCTCGGTTATACTTCCAAGCCTCTTGCATTACTTCATTCAGCTTTTCATCTTCATTTTCTCCTGTTGATAAAGATGAAGAAGTTGTGTTTCCCTGCAGCATCATGGGATTTTAGCGTCAGAGATAGACGGACATGATGTTCAACTTCGTTGAGAGGTGATGATTGAAGGTGCACTCTACCAGACACTGCCATTCCTGCTAGTCTCTACATTACATAGAGACCACTTCTGGTCTTTGAACTCTTCTACTCTTACAGCCTAACACAAATCCATGGATGGCCCCAGAGTCTTTGCATTGGGGGATGAGAAGTAGGCAGTATCACACTCTATTGCTGAGCAAAAACAGGTTAGGTCTCTGGTTAACCTAATAGACCAAGAGATGGAGGAAGAACAAGGCTGAGTGGGCTACCTTCTTTTTCCTCAGCTCATTTCTTACTTTGGAAGACTATCTGAGTACACTATGTGAGTTCTCTTAAAATGCAAGGAATCTAGGAAGACAGGTCAACCCAACAGTTTTCTGACTTACTACTCGAAGGATCTCTTTCATCTACTGAGAAAAGCCCATCACATCCCACTGAGTGGAGAAATAATATAACAAAAGCAAGCTCTCACTCAAAAGAATCTATGTACAAGTTACCCTCTGTCCATGACACAAGTAGCAGCAGGGCCAACTTCTGAACTTGGCAGGTATTTTTATATTCACAAGTTAATAAAGCATTGTACTCTAAGGGCTCTGGAAATGAAGTCTGACCTTTCCAAATTGATCTCAACCCTGTCCACATTCTCCATCTCATGCCATCGTTAACAAACTAAGAAAATATAAAACTACATGCTGCATCTGACACTGGCAATTAAACTCAAATTAGAAATGTCACCCTGTCCTGGCTGATGAGGCTCAGTGGATTGAATGCTGACCTGCGAACTAAAGGGTCGGTGGTTCAATTCCCAGTCAGGGCACATGCCTGGGTTGCGGGTTTGGTCCCCAGTTGGGGGTGCAAGAGAGGCAACCACACATTGATATTTCTCGCCCTCTCTTTCTCTCTCCCTTCCCTTCTCTCAAAGAAAGAAAGAAAGAAAGAAAGAAAGAAAGAAAGAAAGAAAGAAAGAAAGAAAACCTTAAAAAAAAAGTCATAGAAAACCAGAAGGGTAGAACGTAACACATTTCTGACTTTCTACTACCCACTCTTTTGAGTGGGCACAGACTAATTTATATAATGTACTTTTCTTTTTTTTTTTATAATGTACTTATTTTCTTATACACAAAGATGAAACAATCTTAAATTAAACCACTCCTATTGTCGTGTGCACACATGCACACATGCATATACACACATACACACACAGAGCATGGATAAACAGTGTGACCTTTACCAGCCTGGGGGAGAATACACTGAGCGATCACGTCTCGGAGCTTTTCCAAGGCAACATTTGAATCCTCGGCTCCATTCTCACGATCATGGATATAAACATCATCCTTTGGCTTGGTGCTTTAACAGTTTGGGAGAGAAGTAATAACAAGGTGAGACCCCAAAACCCAACACTCAACTGATATTAACTCTAAACATAAGGTAACAGACTTTTCAGATAAATAACTCACTATAGAGTATCTCCAACTTTTGATGCTATTTTAAAAGCCTATCGTTTCCACCGTCTTAAGAGGCAGAAAATGGGCAGACCCCTGGCTCAGCCACACCAACCATGGAGAAGAGATGGAATAAGGTCAGTTACCCGAGTAATTTCCTCTTCCTCAGAATGGGGTTGTTCACAGAGTGCAGGGGCTTGAGGCTGACTTTCAGATCCTGGATTCGCATGTTGGCCAACTGTTCTGCATGAGCCTGCTGGATTCCTGCAACCACCGCCTGAATGCAAACACTGTCATCAGCTTTTCACATTCATTTCTGAGTACCTGGAAAGCCAATCTAAGAGAGTGGAAAGGAGCTCAAAGAACTAGGAAGGCAATTTCACTCGTATGCTGGCCACATACAAATTTTGATAAAGCAGGGAGAGGATTCTTCCCCAAGGATTTGGCAGGGCCCAGGGAATACCAGCCCTTTTCTCCTGCAGGGGGAACAGAAATGCAAGTAAGAAATACTAACAAGGCTCAGGCTCACAGTAATTGGCACGGGCAAGTGTAAAGAGAGACATACGTGTACATCAAGAAAAAGACTGGCAGGCTACTGCCCCCACAGTGAAGATATGCACCTCAGCCTGATGGCCCAGTGCACATGGTAGGAGGAGCTCAAGCACTGATCTCTAGGCCAGTTAATTTATACTAAGAAATAACTGTCAGGAAGTGTAAAACTCTTGAAACCTGTGTCTTTATGACCGGAAGGTGCTCTCACTATGGGCAGACCAAGGAGGGAAGGCAAATAACTCAGTAGGAGGCTTTGTAAGAATGAGACAATCCAATCCCGTTTTTGTACTTTAAAAAAAAAAAGCAAACTCTTGAGTGTGTGGGTGTCTCCCCAGAAAAAGATCAGGATGATACATCAAGCCACAGGTGACCTCACTTTTGAAAAGTGAGACTGAGGCAAAGAAATGAAAGGGAACTTTTGCTTTTCATTTTATATATCTCTATTATTTGACTTTCAACAATCAAATCTGACCATTTAAAAAAGTAGTTCCTTGGTAAGTGTGCTTTTAAATCAGGAAGAGTTCAAACTCATTTACAGGAACTGTAATAGCTACACCACTGTGTAGTCCTGGCTACACCACTCGGGACCCTCACACTGGTCTCTTCACCAGAGACAGCCCAACCAGAAAGAGGGGAACAGCTCAAGGGCGTGAATTCAGGATTCACCTTCTAGGCAGGCCTTAGATGGACACTATTCTACATCTGCGTATGTGGCCACTTTCCTATCTTCCAAAGTTGACCAACCCACATCATGAACACAACATTCTATAAAGATAGGAATATATTGTGTTGTTAAAGTTCCACCTTATAGGTCTAGGAGCCACTCTTTCTCATTAAGAAGATTCTGCATATCCATACCTGGCTTCATTTTGCATTAATTTTAAAGTAACTCCTGAAGGCGAATTATTTCTTCATTTCCAAGATCTTGAAGAAAGCTACATTGTAACGCCCATGTACTGACAACCAGAGGATGATCTAAGTAATCCCTCTGAACTGACCAAACAGTTTTTGTACTACTGGGCATATTCAAACCAGGAAGATAACCATACACAAATCAGAGATGGCCGAGAGCTCTGCTCCTTCCCACTCTCCTTTCTCTCCCATATTCCAAGTAAACTAAGGAAGATCTCAGCATTCTCTTTTCCTAGTCACTTATTCTTCATCACACTTCAACCCCATTACTTTCAAGGGGATAACATTCGAGTCTGTGCCGCTGCCTTTGCCTCTCAGCCACGCTGGTTCTAGACCACACGCCTCATTCATTCGAGTGTCCATCTACCACTTGAAACAATTTCCTAAAACCTAAAGGACTCCCTTCACTCAAACCAGCCTTGTCCCTGACTTCTCTCTACTTGGCAATGGTACCACCTGATATGCCACCCAATGTCCCTTTATATCTAGTCAATCATCAAAAATTGTAGAAATTTGCCTTTGCAGAAAAAGTATTGAGCATAGTCATTCATCTCTACTTCTCTGCTCCCAGAGCTGCCCCTCAGATTCTAGATTACCGCAGATGTCCTAGGTTGGCATCTGCAAGCCTGGCTGACCATCCCTAAATACTTTGCTGTATAAATCTCTTCTCAAAAATCTACAATGGCCTCTCAACTCCACCTGACTGAGATAAGGCTAAACCCCTGCCCCCTCCCCCCCACACCTCTCTCTCTGCCCTCCCTTCAGTGAAGTCAGGCAGCTTTTCCTACGGACGATTATAGGGTAGACATCCCTGTGAGTGCTGGGTTCCCATAATGTGCATTTACCAGGCCTTGATCTTTTCTCTTGTATAAAGCAGCTCTTTATTGCCAATCCTGATTTTCAGGACACCAGAGAGGTTTTTCTGGAAAAGACTGTGTGCTCAGCACTGTTTTGCCTTTAACCCCTCACTAACTTAAGTCCCGGCATTCCTTCTCAGCAGAGTCTTATCCACAACAAAATAAGCATCATGCAAAACCTTATCCATCATCAGTTGAGCAGAGGGTAGAACATTATCCAGGGCCTCAGTTGAGTTTAGCCAGGGGTGGTCCAGTACTCCCTCGATGGTGAGTCTCTCCTCTGGTTTGACCTTTAAGAGCCTGTGGAGAAAAGGCCAACAGGGCTGCCATGCACAGTCGCTTCCAGAAGTCCAGGAAGTTCTGGGGTCTTCCTCTAACCAGATCTAGCTTCTGACTTTCTTCCAACTCCTACAAGTCTAGGCTTCCCATCTGCGTGGGGCGGGGGGTAGGGTGGTGGTCCCTAGTCACTAGCTGTGAGGGCACTGTGTCCTCAGGCAGTCCTTTCTACTTGTACAAAGTGAGATAAAAGTGGTAGGAAAAGGCTAATCCAGTGATACTTCAGACTGCGTTCCAGTCAGTAAGACAATCCTATATATGGCTAACAGTTCCTGAGACCCTGACTCTTCATACTGATGTTTCTAGGACAGTGGGCACTAATTTCCAAAATGGACTGAGAGTGCTCTTTTGGCTACCAGTGGCTACAAAATTAGCTGAAGGGTCAGGAGGTTCTGAAAACCCAGGTGGCTACTTGTGATAAAACTCTCAGGTGTTACCATATGGCAGGACATGAACATTTTATTCCAGAGGCATTCAAAAGCGCTAGACATCTAGTCTCTAAAAAAGGGACGGTGTTTCCTTCTAAGCCTAATATGTTGCTCTGATCCAACTTCTTTACATCTTGTCCACTCATGCTGATGCAATTCCTAGCTCACCCCAGCATCCTCCCTGGGCTATTTACAGCACCTTCTTCCAACTACCTATTCTCCCATTCCAAGTGTCAGAGTCAGGACAACAGGCCTACTTGCTCTTTCATATTCGCTGCAACCTTCTGGATCATTCTGAACAAACAGCTTCAGATTCTAAAGAAAGGATTAATGAGAAAAGAATCGATGTTGCTCTAGGAACAGGAAATATATTCTATAGAAGTGACAAAGAACCACTTAGGGGATATTGATATTTTGGTTAAGTAGCTGAGAATACAGCATGGGAATAGCATGGGAAGATTTAAACACTGCCTCCATATCCTAAAAAAACTTTTACTTGTTTTTAGAAACTAGTCCCTCTTTATATATACAGAAGCCTAATCAATAGGACAAGCTCACTTCAGAAAGGGAATAATCTCCATAGAGATACGGCTGCTGTACTGTCAGGAGACAAGTTTCCGGATACTGCCCCTTTAATGAGTGTCTTTATCACGTTACAGATGAAGAAACTGGAACCAAAAAAGGGAAAATTGCTCAGTAAAACTGAACAGTAGGAATACCAAAACAGTGCCCAAGTCCTAGGCAGTTGAGTCTCCCACACATGTAGGCAAAAAAAGCAAATATACTTCAAAGTGAGCTGTGACTTCTTATGTAGTCCTCTAGCTACCAAAGGACTCTGAGTGGCAACTCTCCCTCATCTACTCACTAGCCCTAATTCTTCTAAACCTTCCCACCTTCATACACATCAGAGCAACCAACTAGCAATGAAATGGCCAGAGAGTGGGGTTCAGGCGCCACACCATCAATCACATATTCCCACAGCAGCCAAGGAATTAAAAACCAAAAGCCTCGTCATCAGCTTAACCCCGCAGTTCAGTTCCGGGCGTCATGTCCATTGCAAATGACTGGCTTACATACAAGAGAGCACATGCCAGGGTCTGGGTGGCACAGATTATCGTTTAAGGTCCTGAATTAACACTCACAGGGACACTGGCTACCAAGGAACCTGGGCTCACAAGCCTGGGCATAAATTCTAGGAAGCAACAGGAGGGAGCAAAGCTCCCTTCTCACTGAGTTGTGGACACTGAGAACTCCCATCTCAGGCTCCGGGGATGAGTTTCTGTGATGCTAACCAGGAAGGAACATGCCTGGGAAACAAACAAATGACTTCTTTCTACTCAACATTCCCTTGTGCTCCACCACCTTGAGGCCTCCTCGGCCTCCCCACCCAGTGACCCAGGGACTCACTTCCTCACAACGTCTTTGGCCATCTCTGAGATCTGGCTCCACTCTTCCTCTGGAAACTCAAAACTGCCTGTCATGATCTTTCTCCGCATGTCCTTTGGGATAGTCCGACTGTGGTGTTTGGAGTAAAAGGGAGGGTATCCACACAGCATCACATAGATGATCACTCCCAGGGACCACAAGTCACAGCTCTGAAAGCAAGAAGAACACGGTCACTCACAGCAGAGGCGCAGCTCCCAAGTAAAGCCTCCAGGACCAGCCTAGACATACACAGGCTGATATACCCAAGACTCACTTAACAGAGACTGGAAAAGTTTCAGGAATCTAACCTTCCATTCCTTATTTTTTTATATGCCACCAGCACTACATATACACACACTAGCATACAAGGTCTGGGGTCAAATAAACAATCACTTTTATTCTCACTGCTTAGGCCCAAGGTCCCTTCTGATTCTTGGGTGCAGATGTAGGATACTTTGTCCCCAGCCAGAAAGAGTAATAGTTAGAAGACAGCTGGTTGTAAAACATGTACTCTGTCAACCTGGGCAGGGTAAGGGTGCAGGAATAAAGCAGGTGAGACACAGGTAGGCTGACCCCATAATACAGCACAAGTTGTTTCGTAGAAGCCCAAAGCAATTTGACACAAATCAAGGAGAGGGGAAGACAGGTGGTCTAAAAGTGCTCCTTTGGCCACAAAGTAGTCACTGTGCCCATTTGCAACACCATACACCAGTCTTGGGGAAGATACTTTTGAAAGGAAGCAAAGTGCCACCAACTACATGTCTATAGGTATTAAGGTGACTCCACTGCCTTGAGTCACAGTATGATTATTAATAAAGAAAGGCATACTTATTAATAAAGGACTCCTATTTTAGTTAAATGCAGCTCCAACAATCTTGGAAACTGAGTCCTCAGTGGCTTCTATTTAAGCCTCTCTTGCATTGCAAGGCAAAAGCAGTATTTGCCTGAGAAAGGGGCCCAAGGAGCCTACACTCTGGTCACATGCTTTCCCTCATGCCCAGAAGGAAGTCTGGAAAATGGGGTGTCTCAGGTACTCTCACCCATGTTTTGCATCACACTAATGGATGTTTGTAGATGATGTGACCCATGTTCTAGAACACATTATAAAATTACAGAGGTAAAAAGGAATATTAAAAATGCTTCAAATCCCTCACTTGACACATAAGGAAACGGATACTACAGAGATCTTGTCATCCATCTGTAAGGTCATTTGTCAAGAGTCAAACTAAATAGAACCAGATGCATGGAATCAGAGAATAGACTAACAGCTGTAAGAGGGGAGGGGTGGGGTGAGGACTGCCTGAAAGGAGGTGAAGGGATTAGTCCAAGAACACACTTGAAGGACCAATGGACATGGATAATGTTGTGGGGATTGACTATGGAAGTGGGGATGGGGTGGGGGTGGGGTGAAGAGGGTAAAATGGAACACCTACAATAGCATAAACAATAAAACATTAAAAAAAAAAAGAGTCAAACTAAGTGACCTAACGAACGTCACACAACTAAATAGTAGTAGAACCAGAGCAAGTCTCCTGGCCTACTCCTTTTTTTATGTTTTTAATTAAGGTTGATGTAGTTAATCTTCAAAATTTTAATTATATCTTATTACTTTTTTTTATTAAAATTTATTTGCCAGCCCTGACCAGGTAGCTCGGTTGGTTGGAGTGTCATCCTGATACACCCAGGTTGCGGGCTTGACCCCTGGTCAGGGCACATACAAGAAGCAACCAATGACTGCAAAAATAAATGCAACAACAAATTGATGTTTCTCTCTCTCTCCCTTCCTCTCTCTCCTTCTGCAAAGAAAAGGAAAAGGGAGGAAGGAAAGAAAGAAAGGAGACAGAGAGAGAAAATGAAAGAAAGAAAACCTAAAACTAAAAATTATTTGCCAGTGTAGCATTCAGCGTTCATTTAGTTGCCAATAGAAAGTTTCTATCTAGACCAACGTATAGGCACATTCAAAAGTAACATGAACTGTTTATTCTTTCAAAATGTTACTCATTTGCAGCGTAATTTTGATGAATGTGCTAATTCATGAGCACCATCAGATTCACAAAATGGAAAAGGAAGAGAAGGAAAAGAAATACTGTAAAGTAATATATCATGCAGGAATCCATTCCATTCATACAGAGAAGATTTAAACAAATAAATTAAAGACAACTCAGTCTTTTAAATATGGTCACTGGATAACCATATGGTCTCTGTATGAATGGAATGGATTCCTGTACAGCTAGCCAAATAACTAACCTATAGTGACCATAGTCCTTGGTTCCTGCTGCAAAAGTTAAATTGATAAGAACCTAATTTCATATTTCATCAGACAAAAACTTAAACTCCAAATACATGTGTGGCTGCTTCCAGCCTTTTGCAGAGGGATATTTAGGGATAAAAATGGAATTAGCTACATTCCCAGAGGGCCACAAACACCTCACAGAAGAGAAGCCACCCTGAGGAGTGAGGATAAATATTTCATCCCCTACCTTGTTGTAAGTGTAGGGAGTTGGCGAGGTAGGTATGATGCCAGATTTCTCCTTCTGATGCCTTCTCTGTGCCTCTAGTACCTGTCGGAGTCAGACCAAAGAGAACAATTCACTAAAACTCACACCGATGACACACAACTTGAGACAGACTGCTGGAAGGTTACAAAGGGTAAATGCTGATAGTCAACAGTCAAAAAAACTCCATACAAACACCATACTTTCAAACACATTTTGTCCCCCTCTTACAACCGTCAACTTATCAGTGTTTACCCAGGTTAAGAACATCAAGATCAGGACTCTGGAGGAGATTTAGCTCATCTTCCTACCCATCGAGGCATCTGCGATCACTGACTCTTTCCTGGGGACACCCCTCATGCTTATGCATTGTACAAGCAGACCAGTGCTGGCCAGCAGATCAGGTTCCAAGTACTTGCTGCCATCAGGACTATAGCAGTCACGTCGGTCTGGGTACTAATGCCCCAAGGAGATAACCACTGCCATCCACAGGGCCATCATCATGGTAAGTTTGCCACTGTCCTGTGCAGTGGGACTCCGGGGGGAACAAGACTGGCTAACCCCACGTGGCTCCTTGCACAGTGACAGGATGTTGCAGCTCTGTGCTGGTGTGCCTCATCCTCAACACCCGGACCCATTGCTGTCATCTTGGCCTCATGTCCTTGAAGCTGCCACTGATGGCAGGTACTGACAACTGCTCACCCAGAGGCTGCACTGTCCCCTGGACCACTTTGCCAAGGCCACCTTCAGTGCTGTCTCTAAGATGTATAGCTCTCTTACCCCTGACCTCTGCAAAGAGGCTGTTTATTCCCCAAGTCTCTCTATCAGGAATTCACTGACCATCTCCTCAAGACCCACCTCACAGCCTCTGTACACAGGGCCCAGCTCCAGCTGTGGCCACCAAACAGAGTTTTTAAACAAGAAGAATAAAAGAGAATTAATTAAACTGAAAGGGAAAATACCATTTATGACAGTATAAAAATATTAAGGATAAATCTAACAAAAGATGTGAAACACTTGTACAATGAAAGCTACCCAAATATTGCTAAGCAAACTAAAAAAAAAAAACAGGAAAAATACAGCTTGCTCATGGGTCAGGTTGTTAAGATGTTAATTCTCTCCAAATTCATCTATAGATTAAATGCAATCCAAATCAAATCCCAGGAGGCTTTCCTGTTATACAAAAGTAATTCTGAAATGTATAGAGAAATGCAAAGGATCCAGAATAGTCAAAACAAATTTGAAAAAGAACCCATTTGAAAGACTTATTACACTGAGGTCAAGACACTATAAAGCTACAGTAATCCAGATACTAGTGCTGTAAGGATATACACATGGGGGTTGGCAAAAGTAGCTTTAGTTTGGAGTACATAAAACACAGAATTTATTCTTGTATTATTACTTATTTACTAATTATTGTGTTATTTATTTGTATTATTTGTAACCCTACTCTTGCCCATTCCTATATATATTAAATAAACAGAATAGAGTCTAGAATAGACCAACACACATATGGTCGATTGATTTTCAAGAAACCTGTAAGGTAATTCAATGACACAAGGATAGTCTTTTTAACAAATAATGGAAACAACCTGACATCCATGGTGGGGGTGGAGGGGAAACCTGACCCTTCTCTAATATATACACACGCACTCAGAAAAACAACTCGAGTGGATCACTGTCTGAAAAGTAAAAACTAAAACTATACCCTTTAATAAGAAAACGCGTGAAAATCATGTCCATGGATATGGAAAGACCTCTTTGACAGGAATAAAATGCACTAACCATCAAAAAATTTTTAAAAAGGTGAACTGGACTTGATCAAGTCAAAAGCTTCTGCTATTCAAAAGATTTAAAAAAACAAACAAACTGAAAAGTAAACCGGACTCAGAGAAATATTCATAATACCTACGTGGTAGGCAAAACAATGCCCCCTCAAAGTTGTCCCGTGTCTTAATCTCTGGAATCTGTGCCTATGTTAACTGTACAAGGCAAAAGGGACTTTGCGCAGATTGGATTAAGGATCGTGGGATGGGGGTCATCCTGGATTATCCGGGTGGGTCTAGTGTAAAGACTGGAAGATTCTACACTGCTGGCTTTGCAAATGGAGGAAGACACCCCAAGCCACAGGATGAGGTGGGCTCTAGAAGCCGAAAAGGCGAGGAAATGGATTCTCCCCTGGAGCCTCCAAAAGGAACACACGCCTGCCCACACCCCGAACCAGTGCAGACTTCTGACTTTAAAACTGTAAGGCAGTAAGTGTGTGCTGTTTTAAGCCACTAAGTTTATGGAAATTTGTTACAGCAGCAGAAAAAAATGAGTATGTATGTACAACAAAAAAATTTATATCCAAAATATAATTAGAAATTTCTCTATCTCAATTATAAAACCAACAGAAAGAGCAAAAGATTTGTAGCTATAGTTCACAATAGAATGTAGTAGCCGTATTTCTTAATAGAACGACCAATGAACACATGAAAACACAGTCCACAACAGTAGTCCTGAGGAAAACGCGATAATTAAATCCATAATGAAATAGTGCTACATATGTCCCAGAGTGGCCAACATTGTAAATACTAAGAAACGTGACTTGGTGGTAAGAATGTGAAGCAACTGGACCTCACACACATTACTGGTATATATGTAGAATGGTACAACCATTTTAGAAAAAAATACTACTTAACCGGGGAAATGTGTCCCTCAAAACTTGTAACTTAATGTCCTTGGCAGCTTTAATCATAATGGCCAAACACGTGAAACAACCCCAAATGGCCATCAGTCAGTGAATGGACAAACAAACATGCCTTAGTCGTATAACAGAACACTGTTTAGCAATAAAAAGGAATTAACTACTGCTAAGTGCAGCAACATGGATGAATTTCAAAACCATGCTGAGTAAAAACAAAACACAAAAGGCACATGAATTCCATTTTCATGAAATTCTACGAGAAAAAAACTAAGCAGTAACAAGAGAAAGCAGACCAGTGGTTGCCTGGGGCTGGGGGTCACGCTGGCCGCACCTGACTAGAAGATGGACGGGAAGTGCACACCAGACCGCTTCTGAAGTGATGGAGATGTTCTGTGCCTTGACTGCGGTGCTGATCACGCAGATGGGAGTACCCATCTGTTAAAACTCATCAACTACACTTAAAGTAGAAGTATTGTACATAAATCATTCCTCAGTAAATTTGGTTTTAAAAGAGTAAAATGCCTACACCAAATTAAGCAGCCTGAAGGTTTCTGAAGCTGAGCCCCACCCCTCGCATCTGTAACGCACATTGGCTTGTGCTGAGGAGCAGAAGAAATGTGAGTCCACAGGCAGCTTAGTGATGCCCTGTGGCAGAAACAGCACGCGCTTACCTGAGGTGCTACATAATAAGGGGTGAACTGGGGTGTCATCAAGTCACCTTGGTCGATTTTGGCAAATCCAAAATCACACAACTTCACTGGGGCGTCCTGAAACAAAATAAATGGGAGTCACTGCTCCAGAGTTCTCCGTAGACATTAAAGGAAACTCCAGGTGCAAAAACGCGTTACGGCAAGTTCTCACAAGTTTCCGGTTGAGACCTGAGTGTATGAGTAGCGCATCCTCAGGTCTGGAGACAATGATTCATATTGAAGACCTATTCTTAGTAATAGAGAAGTAAGCAATTTCTACCCATCACAGGTAACCTTGCTTTCTAACTTACAAAGGCAGCACTAAAATCAAAATCTTAGTCAAATGCCCCCTGACTCTATAGATTAAAGTGCATTATTTCTCATCAATCCAGGGTGCCGCTTCATTCATAACATCAGCTCCATGACAACTTACTTGCCAGAGCAACTTATTTGACGGGACATGGGAAGTGGGTAGGACTGGAGAGGAAAACACACCTTTTCAGGGTTAACAACAAATATAACTGTTAAATTTCAAGGTAATATATAGTAGCGTATCGATTCCTGCCCCTTCCCAATGTGCCCCCAAATAATATCCAAAATCTTAAGTCCTACAAATACATATCAGGATCATCCAAAATTATCAACACCTGGGTAATATCTCTGGGCCTCTAGCAAGGGAACAAGTGGGAAAAATAAGCTGCTTAAAGCACCGTGGCCAAAGCCTCGCCACAGTGGACTCAGAGCACTCCAGACACACACACCCCTGCACGCCCACTGCTGAGCTGCACTGTGAGTGGCAGCACTAAAATGCAGAAAAGCAAGGCTTCTCACCAAAGAGTTATCCTTGAAGAGCAGATTCTCAGGCTTGAGGTCTCTGTGTGCGATGTTTAACAAGTGACAGTGCTGTAGAGCCAAAGCTATCTGGAAAAGGACATAATGGAGCAACCATATCTTAGAAAAAATCAACTCTTTAATGCCCCTGGTTTAGAGAACTCAGGATGTTAAAAAATGATCCTTAATTAAGTCAATTAAGACTATAGTCAGTTTTCAACTTTAAAGCAGAAATTAAGTAAAACTTTTGGTACCAAGAAGAAGAACTGAAATAAGCTTAGTTTACCTGCCACCTGTATTTCGTTAAAGAAAAAGAAAAACACAAGAGTAAAACGATCTTTGTCAGAATAAACTGATGGTCAGATCCCGTACAAAATGAGGAAAATGAAATGTTTCCACTTCCGTTCATCTGGGATGTGACAAGCACTGCAGAGTCTTCGGCAGGCCAGGCCGGGGTCTCCCCCCGCAGGGCAGCGGCACTAACATGAGGCTCAGAAGAGAGCTGCACTCTCCAGGGGGCTCAACCGTCAAGTTCTGCTTCACGAAAAACGAAAAGCAGCTAACTGGATTTTTCCACCTGATGTTCCAATGTGCTCATCCCACCTGTGGAAATGTTGCCTGTGTAGGTGGATGTGAAGGGGTTTTGTTTTATAGAAGATTATCACAGCTCACCCTTTAGTCCTAATATTTGAAAAATACAAGGTATAATTTTAAAAGTTAAATAGAAAGAGCAAATTTTACCTGTTCTTCAATTCTTAGTATGGAATTGTCTTACCATTCCAAACACTAGTTCCTCCCTTCCAGAAAGGAGGTGTCAAACAAGCTCATGGAAAATTTGGAAGGATTTTTTTATTCAGAACCAAGTGTGCTACACTTCCTGCTTTTCTCTGTCTTGCTTGTTTGGCCTGAAAATAAGCTTTAAGGGTTTAATTTCACCTCCTCAAGAGGTTATGTATTATTTGTGATATAAACCATTCCTCCAGCAATAAAATGTGATGTCAAAATAGGGCAACTGTAACCAGCAATAACCCAGAATTACAAAGACCTTAGAATAGTACTAAAATGTGATGAGAAAAAGGTGACTCATACACAAAAAGTATCTTGTATACAATTGTCAGAACATATGTTTACACCAAGCAATCTTTCAGGTGGTACCAGCAACATTTTATCTCAGTCCAGCAATAGTGCTTGGAAGCCATGTGTCTACGGATACCAGCAGTCTATGAACTAGTTAAGATTACTTTCCTTCCAGAGTTTGTTTATAACCCTTATAATAGACAGACAATTGACAACCATGTAAGAACACAGCCCCCTCCCCAGGCATAAAGGGGTCACATTTCTCCTGTCAAGGCATCTTTTCTGATTACATAACAAAGCAGGCAATGAGAGATCAAATAGAGCTTTTCTGCAAGTTTTCTTTTATCCCGCCCCCCCCCAATGAAATTGTGCTTGTTAACCAACATTGTTGGCAGTTTGATTGGTACCCGGGGTTAACTTGCCTGCTTTGTTACTTGGCTGGCTTGCTTCTCTGTAAAGTGCCGGTGCTGGCTGATTCTGTGAAATAGCTCTCCCCCTTCCATCATCTCCATTACAATTAAGAGTCGGGCCCTGTTTGAAAGCATTTGATTTTGTTAAGTTAAAAAAAAAAACTGAAACATTAAGTAGCTAACCTAAAGAGATACCTCATCTACGGTGTGTAACTACTTCCTCAGTCTAGTCCTACCAAGCCCCTTTGAGTTGGCCTCCTTGTCGCTGCCAACCGAACATTGTGCATAAGGAACATCCCGGACCTAACCCTTTCTAAGAAGATAAAATGGGAGTAAAAAAATTAGTTTTGAAGACAATGATCCTTGTGATACTTAACCTGTTATTACTAGTTACGTTAAAGAGGCGACAATCTTTTCGGTGACAGGTTTTATGTATGTATTTTAGGACAGCTAAGACTGAAAACAGAGTTTGACTATGTGCAGGACACGAATTTCAAGTCCTTTGGCTGAGTCCTGGGCTGTCCTGGTTTTTTACTCTCACTGTGTGTTGGGGGCGGGGGGTGTATCTACTCCCCGCACCCAGTCCACTAGTCTTCCACATGATCCACAGCACACCCAGCAAGATAACTGGAAAGGGCTATACAGCTACTGCATAAAAACAAAAATCCTCCTGTTGTCAAAAAACTTTTCTGAATTTTGATTACCATCCTCTGATATAAATGCTTCCAGTCTGCATCCAAATGCTTTCACCAACAGAGCACAGTTGTAAGAAATAACCACTTCATTTCTCATTTGTTTTTGCAAGTCTGTCTTCTTTTTCTACCTGGAAAACTGCTACTTACCCCCCTCAAGTCCTAGCTCCCACATTACTGTTCTGTGACACCACTCACCTCCCCAGCCTACAGCTAGCAGCTCTCCATTGTAAGCTCAAAATATTTTATGGACGCCTCTCCTTGCTGCCTATCACACTGCTATGATGACAGATTTATCTCATTCCCCCCAACAGAGAACATACCTTATTTAATTTTGAATTCCCTAGAAGAGACTTAGGATGCCACCCAATGCACTTGCCAAACATTTGGCAGCTAAAAGAATAATGTTGATTTCTTCCTTTAAAAGGAATGCCAGACTAAGCAATAAGGGCTTTTTGCTGTATCAACCTCTAAGACATTGCCTAGAATAATATTTGGTCCCCTTTTGCTAATTTGAAATAGAATGTTTTAATACCACATTACATACATGCCTTTTTACAAAAGAGAAAGTAACTGCGATGATCAGGGGGCCAGGGGAGTAGGTGGGGCACAGGTGAAACCAGCCTGGCAAGGAGGCTGGTGGTGGGCGCCTGGGGATCCATGACATAATGCTGTCTGCTTTCACAAGTGTTTGAAATTTCCCAAAACAAAAAGTAGAGGAGAAAGAGAAAGAGGATCAGAGGGAGGCAGACAGAAAGAGAGGGAAAAAGAGAAAGGGGAAGGTGGGGGGGTGGGCACAAAACAGAGGAAGACCCCACTACACTTTGGCCTATGTATGCAGAAGTGGGCATGGGATGATGACCCCATGCAGTCTTACCTGGGGCTGGACTCATGAGGAAACTGTACACTGTTAGCAAACACTTCAATAATTTGCACTATATTTGGGTGTGTGGCACACATCATGTGCAGACGTACCTTAAAGAGAACAGAGGAAATGTTTCTGTACATAGAGGATGCCAACCTTTTCTCCCCCGCCCCCCGCCCAAAAAACTGACCACACCAGGCACAAGGGGCTAAGCCTATTACAGTAAAAAGCCTTATCACCTAGAATGATGTAAAAAAAGGGGGGGGTGTTACCTAGGTTATCTCCTTAGTGCTCTTCCATGAATTAAAACCTCAACAATAGATTACTTTCTCTTGTCCTATCTATTAGCAAGTAAATTGGCAAATAATTCATTTTATTTCAGGTGTTAATCATACATCTACAAGCAAAAGAATAAGTACTTCACTGCACATTATTAACATGTCATCACCACATCCAGATAGTCTAAAACAAATGTCTATTTTTAAAAACTAGAAACACACCCTCAGAGCCCTCCTGCAGCCCACTTTTAAGACACTTTTCATCAGACCCTTCCTTGTAGTATTTTATCTCCACTCTTCAAAGACTTTTTCCAATAAGTAAAAGTAGAAGTAAACCTGAATACTTCCATGTATAAGAATCACATTAATTGAAAAAGATCAAGCAGTGGTTGAAAGGAAAAATACTCTACCAACAGCCTTTGGTACTGATAGATATAGGACTTTTATAATAATAACATGAAGCCTTGGCTGGTGTAGCTCAGTGGATTGAGCGCGGGCTGTGAACCAAAGTGTCGCAGGTTTGATTCCCAGTCAGGGCACATGCCTGGGTTGCAGGCCATGACCCCCAGCAACCACACATTGATGTTTCTCTGTCTCTCTATCTCCCTCCCTTCCCTCTCTAAAAATAAATAAATAAAATCTTTAAATAATAATAATAATAATAACATGAATAGCAAAAAGGAGTAAATATGAACTTAAAAAAAACCCAGCTTCATGCCTATGTGTATTCTCTCCAGGGAGCTGCCTTACTTGTAAAAAGAATAATTCTTAGGCAATACAAATAATGCCCTTTTTTATTACAAAATCTTATTATAAAATCATAAGCATGTAATTCTGTAACATAACAATATCCCACTTAAACACACCATGTGACATTTTAGGTGAAATGTTCGAATTAAAACTATAAATTACTACACCCATATCATTGCCCTACCAACCACACTCAAGCAGGCATTTCTTCTGCTGGACGCTGTATTTAGGCAAGTCAAGGCAATTCCAGATCATACCTCATTTCTAGCTTTTGGACGATCAAAAAGAATTTTCAGTGCAAACCGTTCTTGGGTGGAATTCTTCACACAGACTCTAGATTTGTAGAAAAAAATTCAAACAGAAATAATCTATGTTATAAGCTTATTAATCTAACTTAGTAAGTTTGTTCTTTGAGAATTGGACTTCTAATCAAGAATATATCCAGGTGCCTCAGAACAAACTTGCCCCCAGGGCCAGCAGGTGGAAAAGCAGAGAAGCACCTCACCCACCCTTCACAGGCCTCAGCTCCTAAGCCACGTGAAGTCCACTCAAGGCTGGCTGAGAAAGAGAGAGTGGCCTCTGGTGGCTACAAGAGACTTGCACAAGGGCTCCACAGGATCAACATCTTAAGTAATCCCATGTTCCAGACCATGTGATTTGATCAAATACACTTCTAAACAGATGAAAAATAGCCTGACATAAATACCTCTACTTGTTAAATTAAGGCTATTTCAAAAATCTGGCACCCCGATGCTTCTAACTTAAGATGTGTTTTGAATGGCCCTTTGCAGAACAATTTTGTCACAGTTTGCACATGGGTCTCTTACCTAACTGGACCACTAATTCCAGCTCCCAGTTTCTGAGTCCAATTGATATTATATTCCTCTAAAATGGAGGTTTCCTATGAAAATAAAAAGGGAGGGGTCAGAGAAGAATTCTCCAATTAAAGCGCTGAACAACTAAACACAGGGAGGACAACAGATGACCTTATCACTCAACATCTCATTTTCTGTGAGAATCTGATAAGCAAAGTTTCATGTTCTGGAGGGCTCTGTAGACATTTTGTCTAAATGACTGGTTTAGGCATCGTTTTCCAACGAGCAAAAGCAAAAACTTGAGGACAAAAAATTCTTCAGCTCATCTACAAGGCCCATTTGAGCAGACACTCAAGGTCTTGTTTTTTTCTTTGGAGTGTAGGGATAAGATAGTCTTTCAAAATGCTTCATTACTAAATACTTACTCACTAAAACAGGCAAGTATTTTCTGAGATTCCAGAAAGACTGGTCTGATACTTGCTGCTATGATATATTGGCCTATGTCCTTGAACGAGCTGATCACATTGTTGGAATAACTGAATAAATTAAGATTTAAAAGTCCACATAAAACAGCAGTAAGTATCACAGTAAATTTATATAGTTTTCAACAGCACCATTTTCAGTACAAAGATATTCTGTCATAGTCACTGTATAACAATACTTTTTTATATTTTTCAAAATATTTTCAAATAGTTTTCAATAGTTTCAGATACATCTCCACAGTTTAGTGAAAGTCTTCATGGAATTCCTGTTTAGTCACTGTTTGCTGAGTTTCTGCTGCCTTCCACTTTTACGCAGGAGAGCTATACATTTAAATCGTGGTAGGCTGGAATTCATTTTTCAGGGTTCCACAGGTAGAATGGGAAACCAACTGCAGACCTTGAGGAGTTAGGCCAAACCTAAAGAGTTTCAAATTGTTTTGTAGCAATGAAAACCTGAAAGATAATATTTACCACTAGAATCTTGATTCCCAGTGTATGAGAACAGGTTATCTGTCCATGTAACACACTCATTTGTGCCGTTATTATGTGCCACACACCAGGCTAAATTCAGAGATGAAAACAGAGCTTCTGCCCAGTGAATATGCAAGTGTATAAAACAAGTTTAGAGCCCTAGCTGGTGTGCCTCAGTGGACTGAGCACCAGCCTACAAACCAAAAGGTTGCTAGTTCCATTCTCGGTCAGGGCACATGCCTGTATAGCAGGCCAGGTCCCCAGGTGGGGGCATGCGAGAGGCAGCAGATTGATGTTTCTCTCACAGAGCCCTGGGTCAGGACACACAGGAGAGGCAACCAATGTTTCTCACACATCAAGGTTTCTCTGCCTCTCTTTCTCCCTCCCTTCCCCTCTCAAAATAAAGAAATACAATCTTAAAAAAAAAAAGCTTAGAATAGCCTTCATTGCCACACCCTTCTGCTGCCCAGTCTTGATAAAGGTTCTCATCATACAGGAATGCTTGACAATTGTGGAATGAATGACTAGAAAGGTGAGCCGAAGTCAGATGACAGAGAGATGCTTATCTGGAAGGCACCCGCAGAGTCATTACATAAACTCCCTTCTGAAAAACTGTACACCAGGTTAGGGAGCTTGTGAACATCACAGAGTCAGTTATAGGCACTGACAAGATTAGAATCCATAGCTTTGGCCTCTTTCCCAGCACCATTCGGCTATCAGGGTTAAATGCTCAGGCCTCGGCACGAAGAATAGGGACAAATCTTGCCCAATCAGGGAGAGAGAGGTTCCAGGTTCTGTCTCCACTCACCACCTCCTAAACAGAAGTTAAACCTACCCACATAACTTGTCTACCTCCTCGCATGTTTCCACTGCATGGCCTGTTGGATTTAGAAGCGTCGGAGAAGGGGGAGAATAAATACAGTCCTGGGAAGAAGGGAGTTGGAGCATAGTCTAAACTTCATGGTCAAGTTCACTGCCAAACCTCTCCTCAACTCGAATGAAAACGTGCATTTAAAGGGGCTCAGTGAAAAATAAAGATTTGTTCTATGGAATTATTTGTTATAATCAGAGCAAAGGATGGTTCACATGCCCACTTCTGGGCATTAGAGCCAAAATTCATCACTGTGCTAATGCTTATTAAGACCCAAGTCATCACCACACTAGCGCTTATTAAGACGGCACTCTACCCAATGGACAGCCAGGACAGTTCAACTTGCAGAGGCTCCAACTGGAGTTCCGACAGCCGGCTTGGCAGAAGGTAAGAGAGGCACTGCCAGGCTTCTTTACTGTCCTGACTTCCGAACCCTGTTTTTCTTATACCTCTTTTCCTCTTGCCTAGGTTTAATTCTTTTTTTTCCCCTTTTTTAAGATTTTTATTTATTGACTTCTAGAGAGAGGGGAAAGGAGGGAAAAAGAGAGGGAAACATCGGTTCCTCTCATACATGCCCCGATCAAGGACCGAACCTGCAACCCAGCCATGTGCCTTGACCGGGAATTGAACCAGCACCCTTCTGCTTTGTAGAACAACGCCCAGTCAACTGAACCACACCAGTCAGGGTCCCAGGTTTAATTCTTGCACCTTTGTCAATGGTGCTGTAAACACGCAACAGTGCTAAGGCTTCACTAAGCCCAGCTGGGCCAAAGGAGTAAGACTCTCCAGCCCTGGCCAGGTAGCCCAGTTGGTTGGAGCACTGTCCTGTTATGTCAAGGTTGAGGGTTCAATCCCCAGTCAGGGCACATACAATGAATACATAAATATATGGAAAAACAAATGGATCTCTCTTCCTCTTTTTCTCAAAATCAATAAAATAAAATTTTAAAAAAGAAGTAACACTCTCACAGCTGTCAACTCTTCTATGTGTTGATAGCATATTTTCTCACATATTTTAATGACAAAGGAGATAGGAAGGCATGTGTCAATTCATACACTTTACTGAAGGAAATTATGCAATACTTCAGAGCTGTCAGTGACAAACACACTGATTGGGTTCTACTAAAGAAATACATACATTGCCTTAAATTAAGGATAGAAATACATGGAATGATGTAATCCTTGAGAATCCTTCTAGACCTAGTGTCAGCAAATTGCGACCCACAGGCAAATCTATCCATTGCTTGTTTTTGTAAATAATAATATTCACAAGGTAATAAATTAAATATATTTATATATAACAAACAAAAATAAAATAATACAATAAAAATTGATATTGAATATTTACTGGATTAAAAGAAAAGATTCAACTGTAAGTGCTGTCTATGAGAGAGACACTTTAGATTCAAAGATGGAACTAGGTTAAAAATAAAAGAATTTTAACAAATGGTGCTGGGAAAACTGGATATCCACATGCAAAAGAATGAAGTTGAACCCTTAACACTATATACAAAAATTAACCCAAAATGGACCAAAGACCTAAATATAAGACCCAAAACAATAAAACTCTTAGAAGAAAACATAAGACAAGAGTTTCACAACATTGGATCTGGAACAGGTAATAAAAGAAAAATAAACAAAATGGACTTAATGAAATTTAAAATTTTTGTGCATCAAAAAACACTATTAACAGTAAAAAAGGCAACCCACAGAATGGTAGAAAATATCTGCAAATCATATATCTGATAAGGGACTGATATCCAGAATATATAAAAAACTCCTAAAACTCAATCAAAAAATGGGCAAAGGACTAAAATAACATTCCTTCAAAGATACACAAATGGTCAATAAGCACATGAAAAGATGCTCAGCATTACTGATCATGAAAAAAATGAAAAGCAAAACTCACACCCATTAGGTGGCTGCTAAAGGCAGAAAATAACCAGTGGTGACGAGGATACAGAGAAACTGGGACTCCATGCACCGTTGGTGGGAATACACAATGGCACAGCTGTTACGGAAAACAACAGTTCCTCAAAAAGTTTAAAATGGAATTACCATATAATCCAGCAATTCCATTTCTGAGTACCTAGCCAAAAGAATTGAAAGCAGGGTCTTGAAGAGAGATTTGTACGTCCATGTTCACAGCAGCATTATTCACAGTAGCTACAATGTGTAAGCAACCTAAGTGTCTGCTGAAAAATGGATGAGCAAAACGTGGCTGATACATACAATGGAATATTATCCAGCCATAGAAAGAAAGGAAATTCTGCAATATACCACAACACAGATAAATCTTGAGAACATCATAATGTGAAATAACTGAAATTAGCCAGTTGCAAAAAGACAAATACTGGATGATTCCGCTTATATGTAGTACTCAAAATAGTCCAAACCAATGAGTACAGAACTTGAGTTTTAAAAGATGTAGAGTCTGAAGATGGACAGTGGTGATGGTTGTACAAAAGTATGAATGTATTTGATACTACTGAGCTGGATACTGGAGAATGGTTAAGATGGTAAATTTCATTGTATGTATTTTACTAGCTGGAGTAGCTAAACTGACAACAGACAAAATAGACTTTAAAATAAAGGATGTTAATAGAGAAGGGAAGGCACTTTATATAATGATAAAAAGGTCAATTCAGCAGGAAGGTATAACAACGATAAGCATATATACATGCACCTAATAGAGTCCAAAAATACACGAAGCAAAAACTGACAGAATTTAAGGGGAAAACAGATAATTCAAAAATAACAGCTGGAGATTTCAGTACTTCCCACTCTCAGTAATGGACAGAAAAGCTAGACTGAAAATCAGCAAGGATCTAGAAGACAATACTATCAACCACCCTGACCTAACTGACATCTACAGAGCACTCCATCCAATGACAGAGGAATATATATTCTCCCCAAGTGCACATGGATAAAACGTATGCTAGATCATAAGTCTCAGAGAATTTTTTATCATGGATTACAGGACAGTATTAAGATGACAACTGTCCCCAAACTGCCCAAGAGATTCAATGGAATCTCTGCCAAAAGTCCAATCAGCCTGTTCTTGATTATCACCCAGCCTAAGTTTAAGTGCTATGGTTACTTCCCAGGAAAACAGCTTTTCCAGCTTAACTTCAGAGGTCTCAGTTCCCACCATTTGAGAGACAGCCTAAAAAACACAAAACCATGAATACAACACAATGCCACAGTCCAAAAGTTGTACTGGATGTGATGCTGGCTTACTTCCAAGGGAGTACATTCTAGTCATTCTAGTACTAGTACATTCTAGTACTGAAGTGGCTGTCAGTTCAGGTATTTTCAGCTCCACCAAACTGTATGGGTTGGGCACACCCAAATCAGTAGGAAGAATCACCAATGACCTGTCAAGTATGTGAAGGCTAAAAAACAAAACAAAACAACCTCTAGAAAATTAGATTGGGCAATCCCGACCAAGTGAAGAAAACAGCAAGTCTTTCTAAACCACTCTTAAATTGCTATACGCCAGTATTCTCCAAGCTCTTACTACATGTTAGCTATTGTTATAAGCACCTTTAGATATAATTGCTGATTAAATCCTCAAAAATACCCTATGAGCTGGAGAGTGTTTTTATCTCCTTCCTATGCATGAAGAAACTAAGGGACAAGGAAGTGAAGTAGACTTGACTGACTCAAGGACACAGCTAACCAATGGCAAGGCTGAGATTTAAACCCATGAGTCTACCTTCAGAAATTGCTGTAACCGCTAAGTAGCAATGCCTGCCCATTTCTATCTGCCCACTAGAACTGTGTCCCTCTTCTGCTCAAAACTCTCCCAGACTTCCCATTCTACTTACGATCAAAGCCAAAGTTCTTACAATGGTCTGCAAGGTCCCATGTTCTCCGGCTTCCCGTTATTTCTAACAGTCTACACAGACAGACCCAGGGCACTGCAGCCGCCGTGCTGTTCTGGACCACACAGGGACCTGCACCGACCAGTACTTTTGTACCTGCCTTTCCCACTGCCAGGAATATTCTTCCCCAAGACAGTGGAGCTTTGTTCCTTGATTCCCCTCAGAGCTTTACGGAAATGTCACCTCCTCAGAGAGGCCTTTCCTGACCAATCTTCCTCAAGTAGTACTCCCCACCTTTTTATACTTCCTACTTATAACCACCTAGCAATGTGTATTACCTAATTCTGCCATCTAGAGTATAAGCTCCGTGAGAGCAGGGCCATCCAGGGGGCTGGCTTTGCACCACTAGTGCCTAAGAGAGCAGCCGGCACAATATGCCTGTTGGGTTTAAAAACCTGCCACATGTGCTTTAATTCACAACCCGGTCATATAACTCTAGGCAGTAAGTCATGACCCTGTATCAATAAAATCTAAACTAAAAGAAAAAAATGGATACATTAAGGCACTCTTATTTAACAACAAAAAACGCTGTTTATTTACTTTACAGGTATATATGAGACAGTATCCAGAGAGTAAATTCTAGTATTAGCTGAAGCGTTGGTTTTAAATCTCCTTTGACATGTACAGGATCTGCCTCTACAGGGTCTTCTGAATTTTAATGTAATTGTGTATGTTGAGCTTGAACCAAAATTGTATAGTAACGACGGGACATGTAATGGTTTATGATGACCTTGATCTCTTTGCAGCTGAGCTCATCCCATCACGTTCCCTCCTAGGTGGTGGGTGCTAATAAGTGTTCTGCTTTATCGCCCAACTGGCAGCATATCACTACAGCCTACAGATCGATGTTGGCTCCACATTTCAGGGACAAGTGCCATCAGCCTCTTTACAGGGTGAGTCCTCATGGTTTCCACTTTATTAATGAACGGAGTTAAAGTTTTTCTAAAACAGTTAAAACGAGTTTGTATCTTCGGAGGTACTGACCCATCAAAGCGGTCTTTTAGAGCCTTTATTTCTATTATTAAAAATTTTACTTTCCTGCCCTGGTCTTGTGGCTCAGTTGGCTGGAGAGTCATTCTATGCACATGCCCATCAGGACACAAGCCTGGGTTGTGGGTTCAATCCCCAGTCGGGGTGCATACAAGAAACAACCAATCTATGTTTCTCTATCTCTACCCCTTCCCCCACTCTAAAATCAATGGAAACATATCCTCCAGTGAAGGTTTTGATCTTCCTTAATGTGTACATTATATTTTGATGTATCTTTTAATTTTTTTAAGATTTTATTTATTTTTAGAGAGAGGGGAAGGGAGGAAGAGAGGGAGAGAAACATCAACATGTGGTTGCCTTTAACACGCTGCCTAATGGGGCCCTGGCTCACAACCCAGACATGTGCCCTGATTAGGAATTGAACTAGCAACCCTTTGAGTCGCAGAGCCAGCACTCAATCCACTGAGCCACACCAGCTAGGGCTTGATGTATCTTTTAAAAGGTGAAGTTTCTTTGGAAAAGCTGATGATTTCTATAACCTTTACCGCCCGAAAAATTGTTACCAGTTTATGTTTTTAATTAGTTATTGGTAATAGTGCTTGTGTCTTGAAAGTGAAAATAACCCTAAATTGCCAATGAATGCCTGTCCCTCAAAAGAAAATGAAATTCTTGAAAGGACTGAGTTGACTTAACACTGTAAAATAAGTAAATAATACCTTATTAAACTTTAAGCTTCATGTTCATACACAGGACTCATTTCCTAGTCACAGCTAGGTGACTTGGTCTTAGTGCCGTAGTGCCTCAAAGAGTCACACACATAAAAAAGAGTAAAACTGGTTTTAGAAAACCTGTCATTTTATTTGGGTCATTTTAGAACACATAGTTGCTTTTCTTTTGGTTAACAGAGCAGTGAGTCACGGGACACCTTCAGCTCTTCCTAAATAAACTCGGTGCTCCCCAGGAGGAGAGGGGAGAGGGAAAGGGGAGGGGAACACACGGGAAAGGGAGGACAATCTATTCGCCAAAGGACGGGGCTTGTAAGAAGGCGAACCACCTCCTTGTGAAACTGCAGGTTTCCAGGAGGCTCGTTTCGAACCAGCCCGGAGGGGTGGGTGACGGTCCAGGTCTCCGAGCAGATCACCCCGCAGCAAATGCGGGGACGCGGGGAGCGATCGCAAGGAGAGCAGGAGGGCCCCTCCGTACCATTCACATCGGGCATCTCCATGCCACCCACCTCCCGTACTAGCTGGGCAAAAATCACATTCCCGCTTCGACCAGGTTAGTCGGACCTCCCTCCCGACACACGCACGCATCCTTCGTCCCCGGGCTGGAAAAGGCAGGCCGCGGAATCCCGGACAGACCGAAACCGCGGCGTCGCTGGAACCTCTCTCTCCGAGTTCTCTCCGCTCTGAGGCCGCAGCCGACAGGAGCGCCGCAGGGACAAAGCGGGAAGGAAGGCGGCATCTCCCCCTTACCTTGATGGCTCTCTCCATGGCGCTCTCCTCCGACATGCTCCGCAGGGCCCCCACGGCCGGCAGCGACGGAGGCTGTGCAGCCGCTCGGTCCCGCCGTAGCCGAGGGAGCACAGGGCTGGGCGCTCGGGCCCCTGCGCCTTGGGGGGACCGGCGGCAGCCGCCCCCAGGGGCTGGTGGGGATGTGGGCCCCGGCGCCGGCTCGGCTTCGGCGGGCGGCTCTAGGCTGGCGGCGGCGGCAGCGGCGGCGGCCCCTGGGGACAAGCCTTTGTGCTGGGCCCTGCCAGGCTGCTTCCCGGCCTCATCCCCGGCCGGGGACTCAGGCTCCCGCGGCAGGGCGAACCGGAAAGCGCCCCGATTCGGGGCGCCGTGCAAGGGCCTCGCGGGGCCGCCGCTTAGGCCCGGGCTCGCCAGGTCCTAAGGAGGAGCCTGCGCCTCCGCCTCCGCCGCCGACACCGCCGCGATGCCGAGGCCGAGCCCGTCGCCGCCGCTGTTGCTGCTCCCGAGGCCGCTTCAGCGCCACACATCGCCGGGACACCGACGCCGGGCAGCCCCGCCCGCCGCCCGCCCGCCGGCGCTGTGCCCCGCCCGAGCTCCGGGCAGCCCCGCCCGCCGCCCGGCTCCGTGCCCCAGCAGCTCCGCGCGCCCCTCGCCGCCGCCCGCCGGGATTCCCGAGCGCCCCCAAACCGCGCGGGTGACTTGCAGGCGCCCGCCAGGGTCTCCCCGGTGCGCCACGACCAAAACAGGCCCCGGGGCCCTCTACCGCGCGGGCGCCCGGCTGATGACGCATTGGGCCGGGCCCGACCGGGCGGGCCAGCGGAGCTGGACCGGACTCCAGTAGCCCCGTGAGCCCCGTTCGCACCCCTCTCTCTCCCCCGCTGGAGTCGACTCTGGGACGTCGACTCCCGGTAGAGGACCGGACAGGACGCGGAGGCCCTGGACGGGTTGGTCCTGCGGTAAGAGAACAGAAGTGCGCACAATGGCTATACTAGTTCTACCTACGGGGCGGGAATTTTACGGGAAGCTCTTTTCCTCCATTAGTTCCCTTTTTCTTTACAGTAGAGGCATTTATCCCTCTGAGGTAAGTACGCTTAAGTCCTTCATCCCCGTTTACAGTGTAGGTAACTGAGGCCCAGAGAGCCGAGCTCGCGCGCAGCTGAGAAGTGGTCCAGGTTTGCGCTTCTTACCAAACCAACAACCTATGAAAGAACCTTGCAGGACCTTTTGGCCGATCCCCGCTTGATGGTTCCTCATTCATTCACTTATTTACTGAGCACCTCCGGGTGCCAGGCTTCCCGTGTGGACCGTGGGGAAACACTAAGAACGAGACGCGGTAGCTGCTCCTTCGCAGGGAAGGGAAGCAGGAAATAAACCCGGAAAAACAGAGTTTGTAGACGCCAAGAGGAAAGTGAACAGAGTGCTGAGATAAAAGAAGAACTGGATGTGAGGATCCCCGCCCCCCGCCCCCCCCCCACACTATTAGATGGTCAGGGAAGGTCCTCCAGGAGGTAACAGTGAAGCTGAGACCTGAGAATTAGAAGACGCTGCCATTTGGAACTCCGAGAGTCGTCTGGGCAGATGGAACAGCAAGCACAAAAGTTTTCAGGTGAAATTGAGCTAAATGTGTTCAGGGAGCAGCAAGAAGGTGATTGTAGCTGGGGCAGAGCGCACAGCAGGGTGACAGAGGGTGAGGTTGGAGAGGTGGCTGGGGCAGTGTCACATACACCCTTAGGGGTCAGGATAAGAACTTGGGAGTTTATTCTAAGCCGTTGGAAGACTTGAAGGTAGAGTGGTGTGATCATGTTTATGTTTTAAAAGGTCACTGCTGTATAAAGAATGAAATACTGGCAAGCAAGAGTGGAGGCAAGGAGAGCTATTAAGAGGCTATTAGAATAATCCAGATGAGAGAGTATTATGATACCTGAACTAAGGAGGCGGCAGTAAAGATAGGGTAGATGGAGTTATATTTTGGTAGAGTTGAAGGACTTCCCAGAGGATTCACTGTGGAAGGTGGGACTAAGAAACACATCAAGAATAACTTCTAGGTGTGTGACTTAAGCAGCTGCATGGATGAAGGTGCCTTTTGATGAATGAAGGACTTGATGAGGGTGAGGGTGGGGAACCCAAACTTTTTTTTCTATCTACGTTAATTTGAGTCTCCTGTGCAATATACCAGAGGACAAGGCAAATACGTAACTGGATATTGTGGTGCAGGCATAATGATCCTCTCTGTTGGCTGTACGCCGATAGTACGTTCTTCGGCCCCCCTTACAGTAGGTGAATAGCCGTGAATGGCCGTGTGCTCTCCATAATGGAGAGTTAGCAGAAGAGATGTGCACAGTTTCCAGGTTTAGCCCAGAAAATCCGTCAGCAGGTGCTCCCTGTGCTCTTACTTATTCTGTCGGCTGGAAGACGATAACCAGGCTCTGGAGAAGGCGAGGCCTCAAGATGGAAGACTCCTGAGTGGAGGAGAACTCTGCGCTGTCAACCTAAACACCCACCCCAGGACTGTTATATGAGAAAGAGAATAAACCTCTCTTTTGAGTTTTTATGTATTTGAGTCTTCTTTTCATAGCAGCTTTGCCTGTGCTGCCTGATACCAGTAAGAACAGTTGATCTAGCAGTAAGCTTTGGGAGAAATTTTCTAAATGACTTGAATTGACATTGTCAGTAGCAGGAACTAGAAGGTGCCTTGGATTCATTCAGGCATGCACTGACTCAGTGGGAAGTTGTTACTGCGTGTGCCAGGCACCGTGCTCCATCATAGAGATGCGGAGACGAGGTCCCTGCCCTCGGATGCTCTAAGCCTGGCAGCTGCACGTGCTCTCCCTCTGCCTAGAAATTTACTCTCCTCTCCCAACACACACACGGCCTAGTTCCTACACATTCTGAAGCCACATTCTAAATACCATTTTATCGGAAAGACGATGCCTAACCCTGGTCTCCAATCTAAATCTGATATTCCTGTTATTGTAACTTACTTCTTTGTACTTCTCACAATTTTTATTTATGTATTTATTTGTTTTCTTTATTCTGTAGTGTCCTTCCCGACTAGAATAAATATCTCAGCAAGGGAAAGACTCTAATCTGTATAACTGGTTACATTTAACACTCAGTCCACTGCAAGTGTTTAATAAATAGTTGTTGAAGGAATCAATGAATGGAGAAGGCAGAGCCCTGGGGAAGGAGAGGTTCCGTCCACTACAGCTGGGGAGGCTATAGAAAGACTGGCTTCCATCTTGGGTGCCCTCTCTTTTGCTTCCAAAATGCAATTATGGGACAGGCATAGAAGAGACATTCCCAATCTAAAAGGGAGAAATCAGAAGGAAGAAAGGGGTGGTGGGTCCCAAGCAAGTCTCTTGCAAAACCCAGCAAGGCCATTACTGTTAGCTCTTAAGGCTCTAGAATAAGCCCCTGGTTCCATGCTCTGTCCTCTGGACCCACTGGCATTGCAGCTCTGCTGGGGGGGGGGGGTTCCTACCCCCAAGGCTCTACAGGGTGGCCCTGCCACCCTGTCCTCGGGGGAAGGCTCTTTGGTCTATTGAAACCCAGGCAGTGGCCCGGATGGTTTCTGAATTGCCTTTGGGGTCACTTTCCCTTTTCTTGAAGAATAGAGCACATTCACAGCCACGTAGCTTTGTTGTCCTGTCCTGTGGAAAGTGAAGGGTCTGAAAGCCTGCCTTCTTTGCTTTCTGTCTTGGTCCTCTTGTTCAAATGTGGGGTGTTTCTGCCTGTATAATCCAGTAACTTCTTTATCGGGTGATAGTCCAATCATACCCTTTGGTATTTTGCAAACATACTTTCTCCCTTTTCTGCAATATAGACAGGCTAAGAATTCTCCTAGTCTTCTAAGTTCTGACTCCTTTTGTGTAACAGCTCCTTCTTCAATTCATCTCTTGCCTTTCATATTTTATCAGCTGAACCACACTGTTCTTCAAACACTGTACTTAGAAGTTTCAGCTGAATATTTAGTTTCATTGCTCCCAAGCTCTACTTTGCAAAAGCACTGGGACCCAGTTCAGCCAAGTTCCTTGCCACTTTACAACAAGGATTGCCTAACAAGATGGACCTTAACATCCTTATTTCTGTCAGCATTCCATTCATGATTATGTATGCACTCTCTAGGGAAACAGAAGGTTTTTCTCCAGTTCTCCCTTTTTCTTTGTGAGCCCCCGCCAGAACTGCCCTTAGCATCCGTATTTTTGGCACGCACCTCAAAACTCCCAGCTTCTACCCATTATCCGTTATCCACTATCCAAAGCCACTTCCACATTTTTTAGGTATTTGTTGCAACAGTACCCTCCTCAGTACCAATGTCTCTTACAGCTTGAGCTGCTGTAACAAAATACTATCTAGTGGGTGTCTTAGGAATAGGCATTTATTTGTTTTAGGTCTGGAGGCTGGAAAGTCCAAGATGAAGGTGGTGACAAATTCAGTTCCTGGTGAGAGCCTTCTTCTTGGCTCACAGACAAGTGGCCTTGTCCATGTATCTTCACTGGTAGAGAGAGAGCAAACTCTTGTTCTCTTTCCCTCTTCTTGTAAGGACACTGCTCCCAACACAGGGGCCCCACCCTCATGGCCTCATCTAAACCTAATTACACCCAAAGGCCCCACTCCAAACACCATCACATGGAGGGGGTAGCACTTTGATATATTGGAGGGTACACAAACATTCCGACCATAACATGGCCTAAAGTGAAAGTAAAAGTTGTGACTGTGGCATTTTAAGACCTCAAACAACTATTCATTCATGGAAAAGATCCTTTCAAAAGATTCAGGATGCATCTCACAGATTCTCTCAACCAAACAACAGAGCTTCTAGGAAGCTTAAGGTCATTGATCTGCTGGCCTTGCAGCAGGAGCCTAAGGCAGAGAAGGACTCCTTTCAGGGAGATTTGTGGGTGTGGCTCTTGCCTAATGGTGTGAACTCCAAGAAGGTTCCCAGGAAACCCAGAAAGGTCTTGAATGAGTTATATTTGGACTCCTGGACTAAAGGAGAGAGAGACAATATAGAATGAAGAGAGGCCTTGAGACTGCTCTACTTCTGTCAGGAAGCAGAGAGCTAGCTGCAAACATGTGCTACTTTAAAAAAAAAAATAGAGGGGAAGGGAGAGAGAAAGAGAGTGAGAGAAACAATTTGAGTAAGAAACATCGATTTGGTTGCCTTCTGTAGATGCTCTGACTGTGGGCCTAACCTGCAACCCAGACATGTGCCCTGACTGGTGACCTTTCTCTTTGTGGGGTGACACCCAACCCACTGAGCCACACCGGTCAGGGCTAAGCTGCTTTGTTTGTAGTAATTTCTTATGTAGCAGTAGATTACCAATACAGATGGTTAAGAAAAAAACAAGGAATGCATGTGAGAGGCCCTGGTGTCTTGGTCTAGGATGATGGCAGCAGGAACTGGGGAGAATGGAGCAGATCTAAGATGTGTTTTGCAGGTGGAATCGGCAGGAGGTGGTGACGAATTGGATATGGGGGATGAAGGGAAAGGAAGTGGCCAGGACAATTCTCGGGTTGAACCTGGGCAGGAGCAACCCAGTGGACAGTGTGCATTTACAAAGATGGATCCCACTGGAAGAAAAAAGTGACCAACGGTACTGGCAGGAGCTCAGCGACTGAAATATAGGGGTGCATGGATGTGGTCACCCTGCCCCTGATGTGGCCATCGTCTCTGAGGCACAACTGTCCTCAATCAGCAGTTCCGGAAGAGTAGCCCTGCTCGGCAGAAGACACGTGATGCTGCCGTAATTGTGTGTGTGTGTGTGTGTGTGTGTGTGTGTAAAGGAACGTAAGTGTTGGCGAGGATGTGGACAAATTGGAACCCTCGTACATCCTCATACATTTGACACTGATGGGAGTGTGAAACGATCACGGCCACTCTGGAAAACAGCTGGCAGCTCCTCCAAAAGTTACATGTAGAATCGCGATGTGATCCAGCAGTTCCATCCTAGATATATACCCTAAAGAACTGAAGGTAGGTGTCCAAACAAAACCTGTCCAACAGGTGTTTATCTGTTCACCTGTTATATACTAATGTTCACAGCAGTGCTGTTCGCAACAGGCAAAAGGTGGAAACAACCCAAATGTTCATCAATGGGTGAATGGATAAACAAAATTTGGCCTTTCCATGCAGTGGAATGTTACTCAACCATAGAAAGGAATGAAGCACTGATTTATGCTGCAACGTGGATGAACCTTGCATGGGAACCTAAGTGAGAGAAGCCAGTCACGAGAGGCCACAATCAGGGTGGGGCAAAAGTAGGTTTACAGTTGTGGAAACTAATACAATGATTAATAATACACGAATAAGCTCTGTTTCATGTACTCACTACTGTAAACCTACTTTTGCCCCCTCCCGTACTCTATGCTTTCATTTATACGAAATGCCCAGAGCAGGCAAATCTGTAAAGAGGAAAGGCAGATCAGTGGTTGCTGGGGGTCGGGGAGGGGGATGGGAATTGGGATTGACTCCTCACTGGATACAGAACTTCCTTCTGGGGCGGTGACAGTCCTGGAAATAGAGGACGACAGCCAAGGAGGACGGGTTTCTTTTTAGGACAATGGAAATGTCCCAAAAGTTGTGATAAATACAAAATTCTGGGGGGGGGGGGATTGTATACTTTAAACGGTGTGTGAATTATACATCTCAGTGAAGCTGTTTTAATAAGGGAAGGGACAGAGGGTAGGAAGGAAGGAAATGAGAGCCCACCGTCCTTGTGAGAAACCAGAAAGGGACTTTTGTGATAAATTCCCTGAAACTTGAACACACTTACAGACAGACCCCTGAGGACCTTGTTAAAATGCAGGTTGTGATTCATAGGTGTGGGGCGGAACCTAGGATCCTGTGTTGCTGAGAAGCCGCCTGGTGATGCAGGGGCTGCCAGTTGCTGAGCAAGCGCGGACATCTCCAGGGTGCCCAGCACCCAGCAGCCCTACTTAGGGGATGGGCACAGCTGTGAGTGTCACGCAACCCGCAACCCCCCTCTTCCAGCCGCAGCAGCAGCCGACTGACTTAGGAATGGACATCTGACCCAAGCTGGCCCATCCGAGTCTCCTGGGAATGGGGACTGGAACCCTACACCAGGCTGAGGCAGCCTTTGTTGGCCTCATGAATATTAAAAGGGCAAAAGCCAGCCCGCAGGGAGAGGAGCAGCAGAAAGGAGCAGTTGTCCTGTCTCTCTCTGCACTTCTGCCCCCCCCCCCCCAGTCTCCCCGCACCCCGTCTTCCCTTCACTCAACACTTCGAGTGAGGTCTCCTCGGTCTGAACGCCACCGAGCGGTCCCTGGTTTTGTTTTTAAATGAACATTTAAGTCGTCTGATGTTTTTTGCTATTATAAATAAGTGCTCTTTCCTCCCATGCTTTGCCCACCTGCCCACTTGTTTGTTTTCTTGGATAAACTTTCGGCAGTGGATTTCTACCGGAAAGGCACCGAGACTAGATGAAGTTATATTTATTCTCCTGTAATGTGAAAACATGTCCTGTTTTATTTGTTTACCTACATTTCAGTTCCTCAGAATATGCCGTGGTACATTTGACAGCCCCTGGATAGAAAGTTTTAGCATTTGCTGAGCTCGATTCAGCTCAGATCCTTCGGCCTCTCAGAGTTGGAAGGGACCCTTGCACTCGTCAAGGCCAACCCCATGCCCACAGCACCCCTGCCGGGGCTGCTCAGGCCCCCCGCCCCCCACACTTCCCTGAACTGGCCTGAACCATCCCACGTGCAGCCTCCTCTGCCCAGGCGAGAGGACTCCTGCCAACTGTGGCTCCGGTCTCTCCTTCAGGGGCCACAGAAACACCCTCTCTCTCCTGGGGCTGCTTCTCAGGCGTCTCACTTGGTGGCCTTTTTCAAAAATTATTTCCTTACTGTGGGAAAAATGTATAATAAAATTGACCATCTTTAACCATTTCTAAGGTGTGTATGTATATATATATAGTCCAGTAGTGTTAAATATATTCACATTATTGTGCAACCAATCTCCAGAAGTGTTTAACCTTACAAAACTGAAACTTTATACCCATTAGACAACTTCACTTGGTAGCCTTTTGAAACCCACATGGAAAGTGGGATTCTGAAAAGGCAAAATTTCCAAAGAATCGCAGTATCTCATTCGACAACTGATTCACACTTTCCAGCTGAGAAATGAGAAACAGTGATTAGTTCAAATGTATCAGTACATGACATTTTGATATAGCTTTCAAAATAAACCATTAAATGCTCAGCTCTTCTCCCTCGTATTATTATTATTATTACTATTACTACTACCACTACCAGCTCACAAACAGAACTGATATTCTAACCCCCGTTTCTGGCAACGGGATTGAGAAGAGGAGGCGGTAGGAGTTAGAATGCACACAGGTCAGATGCGGTCTCAGCCTGTCGGGGCTGCTGTAACAAAATGCCACAGGCTGGGTGACGTGTGGACAACAGAAATCTCCCACAGTTCTGGAGCTGGAAGTCCGAGATCAGGGTGCCAGCATGGCTGCGTGAGGGCCCCGGTTCATAGCCAGGGTCTGAGAGTCTCCAAGGTGGCAGAGACAGACCAGGAAATGCCACCTGCTCCCCCAGGATAATCCTGTCTCTCCAGTGTTTCCAGTGTTGTCAGAAGCTCTCACAAGTATGCTCTCAATGTGTATCATATTAAATCTCCAAGTTTGGTAACCAAACTGTGGTTATGTAAGAGAATATCCAAGGTAAAAATTCAAACACCATGAGGTAGTGAGGTAAGTGGGCAGGATACCTGCAACATTCTCATAGATGGTCCAGAAAAAAAAATACATATGAGAAGTAAGAAGGGGAAAGTTTATAGAGCAAATGGGGTGAAATGCTAAAAATGGATGAATCTGAATAGAGTGTTTGAGAAACTGTTGTACTGTTCTTAAAACTTCTGTAAGTTTGACATAATTTCAAAATAAAAAGTAAAAAGCAAAGATGAGGGTTTCTATGTGGCGGGATCAAAGAATGACCTACTGTATGTTTTTTTTTCTAGGGTGGCAGTTCTCACAGTGTGGCCTTTGGACCAGCAGCGTCAGAATCACTGGCACTAAGTAGGTGCACAACAAACATTGTTAGGGCCACAAGATTAGGAGCCAGACTTATATTTCAGTAATCTGTTTTACCATGTGTGTTTATTTCATTTTCAAAAAAGGTAAATAATGTCAATATCAGTAATTACATTACTTGTGTTGCTCCCTTTTATCCTTCACAAAATAGCTGAGTGAGGGCTGGAAGGAACTGTAGGGATTGTGAGGAAATGGAGGCCCAGAGGGTAGGCAGCTCACCCAAGTGACCCCAAACAGCTCTGAGACCCTGGCTGCTTTATTATGTTTTAATTGAGGTGAAATTCACATAACATAAAATAGACCATTTTAAAGCGAACAGTTGAAGTTGTACTTAGTACATTTAAAATCTGGTGCAACCATCACCTCTTATCTAGTTCCAAAAAATTTTCGTTGCCCCAAAAGGAAGCCCTGTATCCCTTAAGTAGTAATGCCCCCTTTCCTCACCCCTGGCAACCACCAATCTGCTTACTGCCTGTACGGATTTTCCCCACTCTGGACATTGCATGTGCGTGGACTCACACAACATGTGGCCTTCTGTGTCTGGCTTCTTTCACTCAGCGTTTTTGAGGTCCATCTATGTGTAGCATGTATCAGTGCCTCATTTCTCTTTGTGTTTGAATATGTTACATTATGTGGATATAGACCACATTTGGTTTATCCATTCACTTGTTGGTGGACATTTGGGAGGTTTCCACCTTTTGGCTGTTATGAATAGTACTGCTGTGAACACGCGGGCACAGCTTTTTGTTGGAGTCCCGGTTTTTAGTTATTTGGGGTATATGACTCTGGCCCCTTTATCCCTTCTTTGCATTGCCTGCCAAATGTTGCCTGTGTTGTGTGTACCAGTTTTTGAAAGGCGTCCCCAGGTAGGTCTATCCTATCAGCTCTTGGAGAGGATGGCGCTGTAGTTGCACTTATTGCCCACGTGGTGGCGCTTACACTTAGGAAAACCTCCGCATTAGCCAGGTTCTCCAGGCTTCCTGAGGTTCCTTGTGTCCTTTATTCTGCCAAAAGTGGAAGCATTTCCTCTTGGCTAGTCCGGAGGGCTAATGGCAGAAACAGCAGCTTCACATCCAATACTCCTGTGACTGACCCACATCCGTATACCTGGAGAGATTAGGTTGTGCATAACCTGAGAACTTTGCTTTTGCTTCAGACAGCTTCTTAAGGTTCTAATTGGTTCCTGCCACTGAAAGCACAAGATGATTAAGTGTCTAGCCTGTCAAACTAACATTATAGACATTCCTTCATAGCAACAATTTCCTTTGTATTCATCGGTTTAAAGGGTGGGTTCTCTTCAAGTTACAGTGAGTCAGATTCACAGAGCTCAGGTGCAAGAAACATTACACCTGTTTTTCCAATTCACTCCTAACAGGGTTCTTGGCAACATTGTTTAGAGTACTAAGATGTTGGTAGTGGCTCAGTAGGGGACTCTCCCTGCAGTCTCCACGTCCCCTCCTTCAGACAAAAGACCCAATCTGGAGGGTGGAGGGTCCATCCCTGCTTCTCAGTGGAGAGTGCCTCTCCAGGCTACTAGGGTGAATATGACTCAGGTCTAAGTCAATCACCACATCTCATCCCTCTGGCCACTGGGATTGGCTGGGGCTAGGGGTGGGATGTCACATCCACTGGCTCAATCAGCGTGAACCTCAAGATCTTGGTCTGGGCGGGCAAAAAGCTCTCGAAGCCAGTGGACCTGAGCCTGGCAGGCGTGAGGCGAAGGCTCCCAAGGGCTGTGGGCTCTTCTAAGGAGTCAGACCCGCCAGAAAGCAAATGGGTGGGGACGGCCTGAAAACAAAGCCCAAGTGACAGAGGTAGAACCAACAGATGGAAACTTTCTGAGCTTCTGGACCAAGCCACGGCCAAAGCCAAGGTCCCAGCATTTTGGGATATGGGAGCCACCTTTTTTTTTTTCCTAAAAAAACACTGGTTTGAATTGGGTTTTCTGATACAACTAAAATATTCTTATATTCTTAAGTGACAGATTATTTGTAAAAAAAAAACAAAAAACAAAACAAATCAAAAAACAAACAAAGCCCTCCCCAGAAGTAATCTCACCCTAAATCATGATATTTTTGGATTAATTTGGTAGTAAGGCATCACCCTAAATCCTGATGGAGTAAAGAGGCATTTTCCTTAGAGAATTATTGAAATATAGAATACAAGTACCACGAGGGCAGGGACGGCCGTTTCTGCTGACCAGCCTGTCCCCGGTGCCGCCAGACTCCAGCTTGCAGTGCGCCACCCCAGCCCCGGGAGGGGCCGCCAGCAGGCTGGGGGAGGGGGGTGCAGAGCTCTGCCCTCTGCTGCACTGGCACCATCAGAGCTAAAGTGCGGTTTTGGTTTTATCGGCAGTAAAACCAAATTCCCTCGTGAAGCAATGCGAGCTGGGCTGTCCTGTGGATGCTGACGACTGGTCCATAGAACCCTGCTTTCCTCCTCCCCGAGACACACTTATTTCAGGTACGAACATTTGTACAATAACTAGATTTACTCGTATATGAATCTATGATCTAAGTGATTAGGTTTACCTCATCTCATTATTTTAAATGTAGTAACATTGTTTTGCTTTCATCATTTGCATAATGCCTCCTATTTATTACAGTTACATGCAATTTTTTAACATATGGCAATAAGGTATTTTTTAAAATTTTTATCTGAATGAGTTGATTTAAGAAAAAAGTAAATGATAATACAGGTATATGCACATATGACAAAAAGTGTGAAGTGCTATTCAAATAAGTGAAATTATTCTTTTGTGGACTGGGGTCATTTATCAGATGAGGCTTGGCTGGAGGGACGTAAGGCCAGGGGTCAAACAATGAGCTTCATTACTTCCCCGACACTGTCTGCAAAAATTATGCAAAAGGTGTTGTTTTTCTTAAGAGAGGATCAGACTTTTCCTCAGATTCTTACAGAACTCTCTGACCCAAACATGGTCACTGACTTCACAAACTGCCGCGAGTCAGCTGTCTCTGCTGCAGTTCCGCTGCTCACCCAGGGAGCTCTGACTCCGACTTGACTAGGAATGCAAATTCCTAATTGGCCAGGTCCCTTGACTACAGGAAGGCAGTCTTCTGGGTAGGAGACCCAAAAGGTCTGGTTACTGGAAATGCAGGCCTCACTTAAAATGAGTAAACTGACGTCTGGTTTCCAAATGGGTCTCATGAAATCGGTCCAGCATGAGTCTGCCTCATCTGACCCAATGATATGTGTCTCAACTTAAGCACAGAGAACCACTGGGATGGGGGTCTCTGTCTGAGGGCAGGGCCGGGAGTCTTGTGCAGGTGTCATCCTTAGGCGCCCGGCACAGAGCGTGCCACAGGTGAACAGGCCATAGGTCTCTGGTAATTAAAATACATGAAACAAAAGCTATTTACTCATAGTAGGGAGGGGTGCCGTTGCCACACAAACACAGGGACGCCACACCTCTGTGGCAGCATTTCCTTGGGTTACTGAGACGAGGAAGAGTTACCCAAGAAGTGAAGATTAGCACTGTTTTTTAATGAACTTTAGTGCAGAATACGAAGCAAGATGCTAGCTGTGGCCTCAGGGCCAGCACAGTGGTAAAAAATGACTTTTCCCCTCATAAAGGTAAGTTACAAAAGTGTGTCAGAAAGACACCCTGAAGCTGGTAGTATTGTTGCAGTTTCGAAAGCTTTCCCCGTCCATATGCCCTTTGCCCCACACCCACCCATAGGGAATTCAACCTCTGGGACTTTCTTGATCCAAGAGATTTTGTGGGAGAATTTCTCTTGCAAGATGTTTAGAGGGCAAGGGTCATTTTTTCTAGGTTCCATTGTTGATCTTGTTGAACTTGACGTCACAGGGTGGGTAAGGAAGCCAGCGTGGTTCTTTATGAGTTCTTCTGAGGAACTTTGACCGTGACCTGTAAGAGGAGTGCAGAGAAGTTCTTAAATGCTCGTGCTGGCCTATAGGCCCCCTCAGCCGGTGCTGCCCGAGTGCGAGCACAGGGCTTCCCTCCCTCCTCACACCTGCCAACCCAGGGGCCACCAGGGCTGCGTCCAGTGGGACATCACACTCTGCCCCCTCATCGGTCCCAGTCAGCTTTGACTGTCACAGGACTGGGGACAGGGCGGGGATTCCTGCTGGCACCTGGAGGGTAGGAGTCAGGGATGCTGCCCGACAATCCCAGACCGCACAGGACAGGCCCCACAACGAAGAGTTGCCCCAGCCCACGCGTCAACAGAGCCGAGGCTGAGAGGCCCCAGTCCGGGTCTGTGTGCTCCTCCAGAAGAATCCAGGGGGAGCAGTAACGTGCTGGAGCTCGCAGGCGTCTCCCTGTGCTAACTGGGCAGACTCCAGGCCGGATGGCTTGGGGTCGAGTCCCAGCTTCCCCCTCCTGGGCTAGCACTTCACCTCTACCCGCCGTGTTTCCTCATCGGTACAATGGGACAACCACAGGGTCTGCTTCTTGAGGCTGTTGTGCGCGCTAGTCAAGGCGGCAAACATCAGAAAGTCTAGCACGGACTCTGGTACAACATCAGCACTCAGTAAACGTGAGTTTAAAAGAAGCAATTTTCTCATCGGTCCCCCTTGCAAACTTGACCTCTCTCCCGAAAAATCCCTGTTTTTGTTAGTGTCATCCCTTGAGTTCCAAAGCTCAAGATACAGAAATCTTTATCACGAGCGCAAAGCACACTGCCTGGCGCCGTGTGGGTGCCGGGCTGACGAACCGAGCCCGGCCACTTCTTTCATTGAAAGCTTCCTCCTCCCCTCCCCACCTCAGCTCCCCAGGCCTTCGGCACCACAGCTGTTCCGTCAGGATTCCTCCTTTCAGATTCCCCCCCACCCCCCCAACCCTGCCTCCAGTCCACCTGTAGATACTGCGGTTCCTCGGCCCAGGCCTCCTCCCCAGCCCCTCCCTCCACACCGAAATAACCTGGTCCACAACTGCTGTTTGATCAACAGTTACAGGCCAGTGGCATGTCAATGTCAGCTTCAAATCTGGGTCTCGCTGCCTGTAAGACGGGGAAGTCGGCCACAAGCAGGTGTGTTCAGTTTGTTCCAGCGAGCCTCCTGGGGACATGGGTGTGTCTTCCCAGTCCTTCACCCTCAGACTCGCCGCTGCAGGACTGCGCGGGGACCACTGCCCTCTCTCACCCTGCTCGCTGCCCCGCCGCTCTGCCCGCCCGAGCCTTCCCTGCCAGTCCTGGGGAAGCCCAGCTCGGCCCTTTCTCTCTCCTTCACATACCACCCGTGAGTACGTTTCCTGGTCACACTGCGATTTGTGTTCGTTGTAGAGAGAAAATCTTCCACTGCAGTGTGCCTTTCCTGTCTTTTTCATATTTGTAAACGAAGCCCTCTGGGTGTCTATGTATGTGCACATACAGTTTTTAAATTGGACGTATACTGCATATACGTATACTTTGTATCCTGCTTTTTTACTTTAAAGGATGAGCACTTTCCAAATCAAATATCCTACAAAAACATTTTAATGGCTATTTGGTACTCTGTGATTGGGATGCTCCCTAATTTACTGAACACTTATGTTACGCCCGATGTTTCCCTCTTAAGAGAGATAATGCTGTGATAAATATTTATGGAAATGAGGCTTTCTTTGTCTTTCTGAAGTTCTCAGGCTATATATTCCTATCGCTGAAATTGCAAAATCAGTTTGGGTATGGATATGGGTCCACTGATGGCCCTTGATACTCTAATGCCTCGTAACTGTTCTTATTAGATTTTCCTTGCTGCTTCGGCCCACTGGGGTCTTTCCTTCTGCTCAGGTTCTGTAGAACTTGGCGTATAATGAAGCCCAGCAAGACTGTGTAGGCTGGGTGGCAGCCCCGTCTCCAGTTCTTTCTCGTGGGTTTTGGCCCCATTTTGTAGCTTCTCTGGCCTAAAACAAGGCACCAGCAGCAGCACCGGTGGACTGTCATGGGGGAGGGGCGGAGAAGGCGCCGGCACAGCACTCACGGTTTTCACTTCGGTGTATGCCTGCAGGCCGTACTCTCCCAGCTCCCGGCCGCTCCCAGACATCTTGTAGCCCCCAAACGGCGACTGGGCCCCGAACACATTGTAGCAGTTGACCCTGTAATTTGAAACAAGGTTTCAGAAGTCACTCTCAGGTGAGGGGGGGATGTGTCATACCCCGTGGACTTCCTATGTTGCTACAAAATTTCATAGAGAAAAAATGGATGGGAGGAACCACAGTAATGACCAGCACGTAGTTGAATGCAGCTCCACAGAGGAAACCCACGGGTCACCTTCATCCTTCATGATGTGGTCACAGGTGGATGTCAGTAGCAGGGAGCACCACGTGGATGCACCTCACTTTAATAACTCGTTTTGCGAATTAGCTGCTAAGCTTTTTTTTTTTTTTTTGCAATTTTTAAAAAGTCATGAAATTTAGCCCTGGCTGGTGTAGCTCAGTGGATTGAGCACGGGCCTGCGAACCAAAGGGTTGCAGTTTGATTCCCAGTCAGGACACATGCCTGGGTTGCAGGCCAGGTCCCCAGCAGGGGGCACATGAGAGGCAACGACACATTGATGTTTCTCTCCCTCTCTCTCCTTCTCTAAAACTAAATAAATAAACTCTTAAAAAAAGTCATGAAATTTTAATTGAATTTAAAACACCATTTTAAGGTATACAATTCAGTGTTTTATAGCCTATTTACAATGTTGTACAAACTATTACCACTAAGTAATTCTGGAATATTTTTATCACTGCAAAGAGAAACCCTGTACCCCTCATTCTTCTCCCCTCCCCCAGCCCCTGGCGGCCATTGTTAATCTGCTCTCCGACTCTATGGATCTGCCTGTTCTGGACATTTCCTGCAGGTGCACCCACATGGTACGTGTGGCCTTTGGTGCCTGGCTTCTGCCACTCAGTCTCATGTTTTCGAGATTCAGCTGTGTTGTAGCAGGTGTCTGCACTTCTTTCCCATTTGCGGCCAAATAGCATTTCCGTGCTCGGAGGCCGCGTTATGTTTACCTGTTCCTCAGCTGGTGGACGTGTAGGTTGTTCCCGCCTTTTGCCTGCTGTGAATGCTCTGCTGTGAGCGTGAACATCCGGGCGCACTCTTCTGTGTGGAGGTGCGTTTCTACTTCTCCTGGGTGTATACGTCCAGGAGTGGGATTGCTGGGTCCTCTGGCAATTCTGTGTTTAACTTGCCGAGGAACCACCAGACTGTTTTCCTATGGCTGCCACATTCCACACTCCCACGGGCAGTGTGCGAGGGTTCAGATTTCCCCAGGTCCTCACCCACACTTGGTATTGTCTGGATTTTAAAGTGACCACCGTCCTCATGAGTGTACAGTAGGTGCTAGGCTTTAAGATCGTGTGACGGGCCGTCAGCTCTGGTCTCCCGCCCTCGTCCCAGCTGGGCAGGGAGCCCCCGGTCGTCCGCGTGCTTGCCCAGGAGCAGCGGCACGGGCACGGGCCCCAGAGGCCCGGAGGCAGGGAAGCCCTCATCTGCCTGCTGTGCCACACGCACCCTGAGCCGGGAGCAACTGGGCCAGTACCCCAAATTCTGGGATGTGAGCGCTGGATTCTGGGAGACCCTGGCTTTAAGGATCCCTGCCTGGGAGTGAGGGGCTCCTGGAGGGCTCTTACCACACAGTGCCCGCCTGGAGCGCTTGGGACAGATAATTGGCTTTGTCCAAGTCCTTTGTGAAGACAGCCGCGGCCAGCCCATACGTGGAATTGTTGGCTCTCCCAACGACTTCCTCTATGGTCTTGAACTTCAGGATCTGCATAACTGGCCCAAAGATCTGTGAGAGAGCAGAGTGGGAGGGAGTGGCAGACAGGGACCCGCCTGCTGTCCACCAGCTTTCACAGTGCTGAGCAGACAACTCCAGACGTGGTAACGAGTCCCGAGACATGCCCTGGCAGGCCCAGGGGAAGATGACAGCTCCCAAGCTCATTGAAACACGAAAGGAAGGAGGCTAATGGGGACTGGTTACCTTCCATGTGCCATGGGCTTCACATACCGTATCTTACTTCTAAACAATTCTGCAGCGTTTGCATTACTGGCATGTTGCACATAGCTTTACTGACAAAAAATTTAAGTCCGTCATTCAGCAAGGCATACACTGCATGCTGAAGAAACAACTGGGAACAAAAGACAGCCTCTGCTCTTAAGACACTCCAGGTTTTTCTTGTACTTTCCCCGCCCTGTTCCTGGAGTGAGCCATTTCCTCACGGAATCCTGGTTCCCTTCAGTGAAGAACGGGGTTTAGAGACCAAGAGGTGGGAGCTGGAGCTGCGTGGGCTTGTTGCCGCCGGGGGTGGCTGCTCTTGGCCCTCTCAGGGGAGAGGACTGGGGGGCTGAAAGCGATCCTAATGCCCCCGGGCGGTTAGAATATCAGCACTCTGAGCAGTGTGACGAGCGTCAGAGCCCCCGGAGGCCCTGCCAGGCGGAGGGGGTGGTGGGGAGCAGGGGCATCTGGGACGGCCCCGCCACGGGAGTGACAGCTGAGCTGTGACACAGGAGCAGAAGCTGGCCAAACCAGAGGGGGCAAGGACCGGGGAGGAGGGCGTCGGAGTTCCAGGACACCACGAGAACACCCAGCGTCCCTTCTCACGAAGTCCCAGAAGGAAACTCGGGCTTCGGGAGGAAACGGCTGATTCCGGACTGGAAAGTGTCACGACAGAGGGAGGAGAACGCTGCCGGGAGCTGCCTGTGGTTGGAGCCGGGACTGTGAGCCGCCTGGACACCTCAGGTGCTGGCACAGCAGGGGCGCAACGCCCCCACCCTTCCAGAAAATCGAAATTCGAGATTTGCCAAAAAAGCACCAAAGTGTTCATGGGGGGAAAGAAGGCAGACCTCTGTTGGACTTTCTTACCCTGACTTTGCATTTCAATATTATTTTACTTTGAATTATACGTGAAAGGGGGTGACACCATAATACTTTCCCTGACAGGGCTGCTGCAGGGCTTAATCCAGCCGGGGGAAGTGGGGTCAAGGCAGAGAATGTGTTTGGGCTAGCCCTGGCTCTCCAGGGTCTGCAGAGAGCCTGGCACACAGTAGGCACTCAATGAATGTTTGTGACACGCATGAATGAGACAGAGCGGCTGCCCCGCGTTCATGGTGAGCGCCGAGGGGGGAGAACACCGAAGGGAGTCTCGCCTCGTGGGGGGTCAGCCCTTCAGTCCAGTCCGGTGCCCAGCTCATATGAAGACCACAGGGAAGGCTGGGCGACCTCATTCCTCGGACATGGCTCGCAGGGACCAGAACACAGTGGGCCCGTGGGCGGTGCCAGGGAATGCAGATGTTCTTCCCGACCGGGTCGCCATGAGAGGCTGAAGAGGAGACTGACGAGGCCAGAAGCGAATGGTAAATAACTTGTCCTAGGCAGGGAGCCAGGATTCTCCCAAAGCCAGCTGCTGGGTCACAGTGTCAAGGTGCCGGACTGGACTGTCTACTTCTAGGAACGTTCCCGTTCCTGGCCCCATGCTCACCTCCTCCTTTGCGATGGTCATACCATCCTGCACGTCTCCAAACACAGTGGGCTGGATGAAGTAGCCACGGTCAGCGGCCGCCCCTCCACCGCACAGCAGCCTCGCCCCCTCCTCCTTCCCAGACTTGATGTAGCCGAGGATCTTCTTAAACTGAGTTTCATCCACCTGTGAGAGGAGGAGCCCAGAGCTACAGGGATGCTAGAGCCAGACCCCTCCCAGCTTCAGGCCGGGAGCCACCCTGGCAGGGAGACAACTGGGAAATGGGCCAAGGCCAATGAGTAAGCAAGGTCGGGGAGGAAGTACAAAGGGCCAGTAAATAAAAGGACAAGTTCAACAACCCCTTTAGCCCTCAAAAAATGCATAGCAAACCCATTGTTTTTGCTTCTCAACTATGAAATGACTGAACATTTAAAATAGTAAGAAAATACATTGACGGCAAGGGTATGCTACATGCACAGTAATATGCATACCCCGTTAGAAGGACTAATAAATATGTTCTATGTCGTTATCTCAGTTTTCAAACAAGAGGACTGGAAGCTGGTGCAGTTTTTCTTGCCAGCAGCTTGTTAACATCAGTCAATAAGTAAAGCTCACACCCTTGGATCCAGCTCCTTACCTCCCAGGAACTTACTCTGCGTTTGACAAAGGGACCCGGGCGAGGGTGTTCACCAGGGAGCACCCCGTGAAAGCCCCAGACAGGAACAGCGCTGAGCGCCCATTAGTTGAGGGGCCGGCCAGTGCGAGCACGGCACACCACATGCCATGCTGCCGTTAACGGCAGACCCGTGATGGCCGGCACACACCGTGTGTTCTGTACCCGTGTTTTGTTAAAACGGACACCCAGCAACCTCACTCCGTGTGAGGGGGATGGCCCATGGGGAAGGACATGTTCAGGGGCCGGGGGGTCTTATATTTTAAACACCGTTCGGTTAAATTTGTATACAAATCTGTATTGCCTTAATGATTACATAAAGGAAACGAGAGAGAAAAAGAGGTGTCGAGATGCATAGCAGGACCACTCAGAACAGCCCAGAAGTGGAGACCATCCGAGGGCCACAGGCCTCCACCCCACTCCCCGGGGAAAACCGTGGTCAGTGGGTCCGCACGTATCCTTCTGGTAGGTGCACTGTAGAGGTGACCAAGGTCTGGGAACCAGGCACTTCCCTTTGCACAGACACTGCTAGTATTTCTTACGTAAATGCAATTATCATTAATCTCCACTCCACAGCCAGGGCACCCCGTGAGTTATAAGGGCAGGTGATAAGGATGAGAGAAGGACAGCTCAGAGAGGGCACGTGGCTTCTCACGGACACACAGCTCGTACACGGCAGAGCTGAGACTCGAAGCCCTGCCTGCCTGACTCTGAGGGCCAGGCCTTTCCCACCTCCCCATGCTGGTTCCAGGCACCCAGACCCACCTGCGGCCCCTGCTCAGTCCGGCTGTCAAAGGGATTCCCCACCACCCGAGACTTGGCCCGGGCGACGCTCCGCTCCACAAACTCGGCGTAAACATCCTCCTGCACGAAGGTCCGGGAGCCTGCACAGCAGCACTGGCCCTGGTTGAAGAACAGGGCGAAGTGGGCCTGCTCCACGGCCCAGTCCACTGGGGAGGCAGAGAGACAGCCATCAGGAGAGCAGGATGACCCTGGCCCCGGGGGCTGCCTGCCCCGTTAGTCCATTCACAACACCAGCAAGCCTGCTGGGGGCCAGGCCATGTGCCAGAACAAGAGGGCCCTGATCTCTCCCTCCTGCGCTCATAGCGGCCACAACGCACAGCAGTGACAGAGCCAAGGGCGGCTGGGGGACCAGCCCAGGCAGCGGGAAAGGCAGCCCCAGGGAGGGCAAACCTGGAAGCTCCTTGGCAGGACCAGGAAAAAGGATGTGACGGGGAAAAGGTGTTTGAGAGGAAGCATGGGCACAGCCGGGCAACTAAGCAGCCCCGCCCGGCTGATTTCAGGGAGCAAAGAGGATGGAGCCACCCCTCCCGGGGTCCTGCTGGCTGGAAGGCTATGCTGGGGAGCCCGGCTTCCGTCCTGAGGCCCTGGCGCAGACATCGATGCCCACGGACAGTGAGGGGCCGCAGTGCAGACAGCCAGTGGCTGCCCCCCGCGCCAGACCTGCTTCCCCGGAACACTCACTGTCGGCGTCTGACATGATGATGTTGGGGCTCTTCCCCCCCAGCTCCAGGGTCACTCTCTTGAGGTTACTGCTCCCTGCAGCAACCTGGATCAGGCGGCCAACCTGCAGGGCAGCAGGAACAGAGAGAAGCTCTCGGTGCGGGGACAGAGAACCAAACGCTCGCACAGACACAGAACGGAGCACCCCACCACGCGAGAGGGTGACCGGATTACAAGAAAGCTGGAGCGCTTCACCAAGTCTGGGCACCCACTCCCCGTCACGGCCCCACCCCTCTGCGCTCTCAGGATGACAGTGACAGTAACGACACAAGCCGTGTGGCTTCCTTGCACGGAGCACCACCTACACACCAGGCGCGGTGCTAAGTGCCTCGCGTGCATTAAATTCAGTCCTCACGATGGCCTCGCAGGTAGGGGTGACCCTGTTCCTCGATTTATGTTTTTTTTGAGATTTGTTTAAAATTTATGTTTAGAGAGAGGGGTAGGGAGGCAGAAAGAGGAGAGAAACATCGATGTGTGAGAGATACATCAATCGGTTGCCTCTTGCACGCCCCCAGCAGGGAACCTGGCCCACAATCCAGGCACGTGCCCTGACTGGGGATCAAACTGGCGACCTTTTGGTTGGCAGGATGACCCCCAGCCCACTGAGCCACACCAGTCCGGGCAGCCCTTTTCCTTGATTTGGAAGTACGGGAGCTGCATCTCAGACTGCTCGAGCCGCGTGTTCCAAGCCACACAGCCGGTTAACGTGCAACCAGCGTTCACACTCAGTCCAGCAGCAGTTCACACCCACAGTCCTGTCTCCCTCCCACGATGTTTGGAGTGCAGTCCCCTGCACACGGGACACTGAGGGCAGGGGTGGGGTGCGTCTCACCTCCACGTTCTCAGAACCTGGCACAAAGCCGCCTCTGTACTTGTTGAATGAACATGCGCCACATGGACACTGCTGCCCTCATTTTAAAGGCAACGAACAGCGCTCCAAGGACATTCAGTGAGTCACCCGCGTCATAATGACGGGGCCAAATTTGAACTCCTGTCTTCCCGAAGCCCACGCTCCGTACCCATCAGGGCAATGCTGGTCAAGGCGCCTGAGACGGCCACGGTGCTCGGACCTGGGGCCGGCAGCCAGCTCTGGGCTTCATGAAGTGTGGACAGCCTTGCCTACTGACCCCGCATGGGATGCCGGCCCCCCAAAACAGCAGCTGGAGTGTCCACCAACCCACAAAGGGCGTGACCCTGCACGGTCACTCCTGGCACACTCACTGCAGCTACTCAGGGGCAGTCCTGGGCCGGACCCCCGACACAGCACCCAGAGGCTAATCTCGAACGCATCATCCTCTCAGGACAGTGAGAGCTTGGGCCAAACACCCAGCAAGCTTGGGGTCCTGGGGACGCCTCACCTCGGTGGAGCCTGTGAAGGCCACTTTGTCCACATCCGGGTGGGAGGCGATGGCAGCCCCAGCCGTGGGGCCAAATCCAGGAATGACGTTGACCACACCAGGGGGGAAGCCAGCCTGTGTGCAAACAGCCAGGAGACACTGGGCGTCATTCTCCCACTCCAAAGGGCCCGGACAGGGGAACACACATCCCTCCCCAGGGAGGCTAAGGCAGCGTGTCCCAGACATGGGGGCGCCAGCAGTCTGCGGGTACTGCTCGGGGACTCTAAACGGTGCAGCAAGCAGCACGATTCGTGGAGTTCCCTGTGGCTGTTGTCCACCCCCCACCCCCCACGGTCTTCACTTAGAACCATTTCATCATTCAAAGGGGTCTTTGAAGAGAGGGCCTCTTGGCCTGGAGTGTGGTGATAGGAGAGTGGTTGGCTCCTGCTCCACACACTCCCCGACTCTGGGCCCCTCCTCAGAACTCCTGTAGAGCAAGCCTGTACGGGAGCAGTTAGAGGTCACGGACAGCCACGCACCTCCTTTACTAAGTTGGCCACGTAGAGGGCAGTGAGTGGAGTCTGCTCAGCCACCTTCATCACAACCACGTTTCCGGTCGCCAAGGCTGGGCCCAGCTTCCACGCTTGCATCAAGAGCGGAAAGTTCCACTGCAATAAACAAAAGCCACTGCCAAAGTCTGAGCCACGGAAGGTGCCTTCCCAGAGAGCAGACACAACAGGGACTTCTCCCCCTAACTCGATCATAGGTTCAAGGCAGATGGTCAAGGCAGATGTGGGTGAAGTTAACAGTGACTCACGCTCATGAGCGCTGTGTCTGTGCTAAGCACCACGCAGAGCTGTTGCGTTCAGTCCTCCCCACCCCTCCACTTTAAGGCAGGTTCCATGCTCACTTCCACTCTGCAGCTAAGGAAACTCAGGCTTAAGGGGAGAGTGACTTGCCCAAGGTCACAGAGTTCACGCGTGGCAGGGCTGGGACCTGAACCCAAGCTGGCTTTGTCAAAGCCCCTGTTCTCCATCAGGAGCCTGCCGGAGATGGCTACATCCCGAGGCACCCCCGATAAACCTGCCTTTCTCTGTTAGAGGCTCTCACTCACCGGGATGATCTGCCCGCACACGCCCACAGGCTCGTGGCGGGTGTAGCTGAAGAAGTCCCCGTCGATGGGAATGACTCTCCCATGGTACTTATCAGCCCAGCCGGCATAGTAGCTTTAAAAAAATAAAGTCCAAATTTAACCAATGACTGTCAGGGACCCCTACCAACTCTGGCAGGAAGGGAAGAAACTTCCAACCGAGTGATCCTGAGAATGGCCCTCACTCTCGCCTTGTCCCCAGAACAACTTACCTGCTAAGGTTACAATAATCCACTCCAGGGAGCCAGCCTCTAGGTCTCAGAATCACCTGGGATGCTTCTAAGAAAAAATGCCAAATTCCAGGAGCCCACTTCCCACTTACTCAGTCTGGCTCTCTGGGGTGGATGCCTGGGGATCGGCATTTTTCATACACATTCAGGTTTACTAAACTGGGACTGCGGTACTAGCCGAGCGTCACAGGTCAGCACCTGACAACCACGGGCCGGGTCTGGTGGAAACGTGCAAACCCGTCTGAACAGTCCCCAGAAAGACAAGTCATCGACCGGGCCCCAACCCTTGTAAGCCTTACGGCCTAGACACACCCCTGTGTGTCTAGCGACCTAGCAAATTCGAGCTGCGGAGAAGGGCATGCACTTACAGCATGTGGCAGTTACGTTTTCAGGGGAGTAGGAAAAAGGAGAAATGAAACACGTAATGTAAAAAGGTTACTGAAGTGCGTGGGCAGGCAAGGTTAGCCTGAGGCCGGAGTTGGCCTGCGTGTGAATACGGGTTTGTGATACGTGGGAGAAAAATAGCCTGGGTGTTGCCAATCTACACATGTCGAGGCATGGCTGTTCCCTTCCTCCCAGGTCTGTATTACCTGTGTTTTACATGCCTCAGAACAGTTATTTAATCAGCATGAAGCCATACTACTAAAACTCAGGGAGGCCTGGGCCTCTGCCCAGATGTGCCAGGCTGCTCTCTCTGGGGCATCCTTGAGCGAGGTGCTTGACTTGGCCCTACTAACATGTGCTGGGGAATGATTCTTTGTGGTGTGGGGCTTTCCAGTGCATTGCGGAATATTTAGCAGAGTCCCTGGCCTCTACACATTAGATTTCAGTAGCACCCCTTCCCACCTAGTTGTGACAACCAAAGATGTCTCCAGACACCGCCCACTGTCCCCCAGGGGACATAACTGCCCTGGTTGAGAATCTGCTATGTTGCCTAACCCCAACTCTTCTGATGCTGCTTCTTTCTCCACCTCTGTCCAGGGGAACAGCTGGTATTTGCACAGTGATCCCTTCACCTGCATGCACTGCAGCTTGTCAGACTCAAGGCCAGCCTCTCAGGGTCCCTCCTCCAGGAATCTGGCTTTGGGACTAAGAGACTGCCACTTCGTCTGGCTGGAATCATGCAAAGCAGAAGCAACCCCAGGTTCCAATGTGCAGGGACTGGCCTTGAAGGAGGTTGCTGGCAGTCAGGAAAGAAGCTAGGGGCAGGGGTGGGCAGCAGCAACACTCAGCGACCTCCCGGATTTAAGAGTCCTGACTCTGCATTGCCCAACTGGCACTGAGCCTCTGTTGCCGACAGAGAGCTCCAACAAAGCCCTCCTTCCTCATCTTGTGTTTCTTGATCACAAAAATGTTTATGATCAAACTAATTCAAAGCTAGCAAGAGGAAGGAAATAATAAAGATTAGAGCAGAGGCCATTGAAATGGAGAATGGAAAGAATCAATGAAACCAAAAGTTGGTTCTTTGAGAACATTCACAAAATTGACAAGCCTTCCGCCAGACTAGGGAGAAAGGGAGGCGACACAGATCACTGAAATCAGAAAACCAAGTGAGGACGTTACTCACAACGATAAAAAGGGCTCTGAGGGAATACTACGAACAACTAAGACCAGCAACTAGGGAACCTAGATGATATGGACAAATCGAACTAAAACATAAATTACCAACACTGACTCCAAAAGCAAAAGAAATTTCTGTGACTAGATTACAATTTCAGTACTGCGTCTAATAGAGTATGTTCCCCTGAGTCTTGTGATCCTTTCACATTACTCTGTTTCTACCCCCCCAGCTGCACCCCCGCCCCTTTGGCCCGGCCAGGACAAAGGCCAGGAAGCCCGAGGCCCTACCGGAGACATTTGAGGACCATGTCCAAATCCACCAGGTAGGAGATGATGTAGGGCTTGCCATTATCCAGCGTCTCCAAGGCCTGGGAGAGGAAAACGGGATCAGCACAGACATGCTGGCGCAGGAATGAATCACAGCCAATGAGTGACAAGCAGTGTAGAGGCTCAGCATGGACTGAGAGGGGCCTGTGGCCACTTGGTGCCACCGAATGCTGCTGCATTTCTGGGCCATTGCCTCTCCCCCTCCAAAGGCAGGGAGGAGGGGGAGGGGGGTGGGAGGAACAATTCACCAACTTCTCATTCGGTCATTTCACAAACATATTTTTTGAGTCTCTACTCTACGTCAGATCCAGGTACTGGGAATACAGAGACAAACAAGGAGCTTCCCGAGTCAAGAGCCAGGGAAGGAAGACCTGAATCATCAGTCACGTGGGTCAGGAGGGCTAGGAAGGAGAAGGGCAGTCTGAGAAACGCCGACCTGAGGACATGTAGGAGGTGACTAGGCAAAGGGGGAAGGCACAAACATCGGTGAAGGGAAGAGCACCCCAGGCGGAGGGAACAGCCTCTGCAAAGGCCCTGATGCTCAAAGAAGCTCCGTAGTGGAGAAGTGGAGGGAAGGCCGGTGAGCTGAGCTGTGTGTGAGGACCACAGTCCAGCCTGAGTTGGGAGATGGAGCCAGACCAGGCGGACCTTGCAGGCCACGTCGAGGGAAGAGGACTTTATCCTAAGGATACAGGATGCCATAGAAGGCCTAGGGGTGGATGCTATAATTTGCCTTCTAGAAGGTTCACTCTGGCTGGATTAAGGAATGGATTAGGGAGAGGAAAGGGCATTGCCTCCTGTTTTTTTCTGCCTCTGGAAGCCAGGGAGAAGGCCCAGGAGAGGTATCCGTCCTGGGGTTTTCCCCCTGGGAAAGCTCCCCAGCATGGCTCCTCTCTCTTCCCCAGTGTCCTCCTTTCTTAGCCAAACCCACTGCATCAAAGGAGATGCTAAGAGACTCCTCTGGTTGGTACAGGGCATATCCCTAAGGGGCCTAGTCTATGCCAATCTGACCAGTTACTTGTCAGCAATGTGGCCCCTTCCTGGCTGTCTATGGGATGCTCTGAACCCATTCGCCTCGTGAGATGAGAGGGAAGGGGGCGGAGAACTCACTGCCAGGTAGCTCCGGTCCCGCTCGATCAGATCGGCCAGGCGGTTCAGCAGCCGGCCCCTCTCGGACGCGTCCATGCGGCGCCAGGGCGAGCCCAGTTGGAAGGCGGCCTGGGCAGCCTTTACTGCCCGGTCCACGTCTTCCTGGAAAACACCCAGCAAGGCAGCTCAGGCCTTCGCAGCGATAGCCGCCTCCAAATACTGCCCACCCCACTGCCCGCCAGGCCCTGCCGGGGTGGAAACCTGCCCCTGACCGTCCTTCCCGACCCGGAAGGGCGCCCCCTGGTTGGCTTCAGGCGTCCCTTTCCGGGAGTCACGGGGCGAACGAGGACCCCGGCAGTTTCCATTCCTGTGTTTTCACTTTAGAATCCCCCAATGAGTTTTGGAGAGAGAGTCACTCTGGAGTCAGTGCTTAGAATTTGACCATCTTCCCCCTTCCTAAGAAAGCAAGCCCCGTGAAGTTAACCGTTCCTCCCCAGATGACTGGCAGCGTTCAACAAATGCAGGTGTACCCACCCGGCTTCCCTCCCCTCGGGAGAGCAGTGGCACCAGCCCGGCTAGTGTTCTTCATGCGGGGAGATGCGTGCCAGGAAGGGGAAGCACTGCTTTCATTAACCGCGTTTGCGTCAGACGACCCTGCAAGCCAGAGTATGCACACCTGCTCTTAGCAAAGGCCTTCATCATGAATGTAGAAGACTGTCTTAAAGCAGAGGGCAGGAGGCATTCTTGAATTATTTTTAATACCTTTTCTACTCAAGAAAATGAAATCGTTTTATTAATGTCTATATTTTAAGTTTTAAAATTACTACTACTACTTGATTACTACAAGTATATATAATGCAACAAAACATACTACCAACACCAGAGCTAGATCTCAGGAGATCCAAATTCTGCTCAAAAAGATTTCCATCTGCCCTGGCTGGTGTGGCTCAGTAGTTGAGGGCTGGCCTGTGAACCAGAGGGTCGCAGGTTTGATTCCCAGTCAGGGCATGTGCCTGGGTTACAGGCCAGGTCCCCAGTGGGGGTCATGTGAGAAGCATCCACATATTGATGTTTCTCTCCTTCTCTTTCTCCCTCCCTTCTCCTCTCTAGAAAATAAGTGAATAAAATCTTTAAAAAAATGATTTCCATCTAGCCATGCAACTTCCTCCAGGTCTGAAAAGGAGAGAATGGATTAGATGTTCTCAAGTGCAATTCCAAGTGCACAGCCCACGGCACTATGAATTAGTGAATGCGGGTACAGTCTAGCATTTTTGCCTGCAACAAAGAGTTTCTGTTGATTCATTTACTCAGAAATTTTAATTGGCATTTTTTAGGTATGAAAATAATACACACACGGTACGGTTGCAGTCATATGAAAACAAATTAAGTGAAAAATTAACTGATCTTTGCTTGCCCCCACCCCTCTCAGCCCTTCCCCGAGATAAGTCACCGGTTCTCACCTTGTCGCCTTCGGCTACTTGGCAGATGACCTCCCCCGTGGAAGGATTGACAGTCGGGAATGTTTTCTTGCTGATGGCATCGTGCCACTCATTGTTTATGAAGATCTGCAATGAGAAGGCAGAAGTTCTTAAGGACCAGGCAGTTCTCAACCCAAAACTGACTACTTGTGATGTTAAAAAAAAATATATCAGAAAGAACAAATGTAAATGAGCTTCAGAGTGATCCAAGCTGGGGGACCCCCTTTGCCAGCTGGCCTCAGGTAAGTCTTTCGATCTTTCAGTGCCTTGGTTTCTTTGATCTGAAAAATGAAGAGTTATCTTCCTCATCAGTTGTCTGTATCGGCTGCCCTGTAACATCCCTTCGACATGTGGTGGCTTAAATTGACTTGTTGTCATCTCACAGTTGTGTCCACTGACTGGGCTCAGCTGGGCAGGGCTCGAGTGGGCTTGCTCATGTGGTTGCCAAGTGAGGGTGCCGGGGGGCAGGGGGAGGTGGGGGCTGGCCGTGCAAGGTGACTTCTTCACTCCTGTCCGCCACCACATGGCTGCTTGGGCTTCCTGACTGCATGGCGGACGTGGGCTAGTCAAACACCTCGAGTGACAGCTGGCTTGCACAGAGAGAATGTTCCAAGAGACCCGGGCAGAAGCTGATAGGCTTCTTAAGATCTAGCTTCAGAAGTCATGTGGCCTCATTTCCAACACCAAATTCCTTTGGTCACACTAAGTCACCAGTCCAGGTTCATGGGGCGGGACTTGGGGGAGAGAGCCTCCACCTCTCCGTGGGAGGAGCTGCAAAGAATTTGCAGCCATCTTTCCTTTGACACACCAGAGCACAGAGTTGTGGCGAGAGCCGAGGTAGCTTAGTCTTTGGTCCACTCAGCAAATAGTTCGTGAACCCCTGAGATGTGCCAGGCACCGTTCGAGGGCTGGGGGCACAGTGGAAACCGAACCCAGTGAGGACCTTTCCTCACATACAGCCGGCGTGCTGGGGGGCAGAGAAGCCAGAGAAGCAAACATATACAGGCAGCCTCATGGCAAGTGCAGAGGAGCGGAAGAGGATCCAGGGAGGGGACTAGAGAGCGGGACGGACGGAGAACTTCGGCTGGGATGGCTGGGGAGGACCTCTGAGGGGCAGACACTTGACTCGAGCTCCGGCTGCTGAAAAGGAGCTGCCACACACAGCCAAGGGCTGAGCTCAGTCCAGGGCCCAAGACCGCAGGGCCAGCAGGGCCAGGGAGGGCGGCCCGGCTCGGGCTCAAGAGCAGGGGCGGGGACTAGAATCTGGACGCACCGGCACTTTTCTTCCTAGTTGAGTCACATGGCGTGAGGCACGTCACCTCCCCACACCTCTGGGAGTCTCTCTGGTGCCCCCTCATAAAAGGCACTCGAGGGTTCCAAGGGCTTGCGTCAAGCCTCTTGTGGAGCGAGTGTGTAGTGCTGTGACAATGACGGTGGTGACAGGAGGAGCCCGTCAGGAAGGGGCCTGCCAAAGGTCACTTTCCCAGGCTCCAATTTGGTATTTCCGTGCAGTCCCTACCGCACCGTCAGTGGAGCCGCAGCCGCATACCTACAGTTACAGGCTGTCGGCATTTGGTAGGAGAATGTGGGCAAACATCAGTCACGTTGTTGGAACTGTTTGTGTGGTTTCAGATTAGTTGGTTGATCATTAATCTTAAGGAAAATTACACCTGTGTTTCTTCCACGAGGAGGAGCAAGAGGGCTGAGAAGTGGGTGAACAGGGTAGTTTCGGTGGTGGGGGGTCAGTGGGGGGCGGCGGGTGGACAGGTGTGGCAGACAGAGTTCAGGCCCAAAGCCAGGTAGACCTGCGTTCAGGCTGCACTTGGCCATGCCCTGGTGGAGCCCCGCACTCGGAGCGCAGGCTCGGGTCCCACAGCCTCACACCCACCCGCTTCCCTGAGGCACCGGAGGAGGACAGGCAGGCTGGCCATGCCCCGTTCCATCCTGGGGTTTCCTCACGGCCCTGCTGCAGGTCTGTCTTTGAGTTTTTATTCCGGGTGCTGTAAACAGCACCAGCCTCTAGGCGAGACAGTCCCCGGGGATAAAAGGTCCAAGGGCTGGAGTGAGCGTTGAATGCAGCAGGGGGTGTGAAGTCCCTGAGCCAGCCCCGCTCACAGCGGGTCTCAGCCCTGCACTCACGCCGCTCTAGGCCCCGTGGCCCTCTCTGGTGTGAGGTTTCTAGGGGCACGGGCCGGGCTGGCGTGCAGCACCTATTTCTGCGTCGCGCCCTACACGGTAGCGTACTAGGTTAGTTTGTCCTGAAAAATGCTTACTCATTATCTTGCAAAGATTAGGAAGGATGAACCCGAGAGCTGGGCCAGTCTGGCTAAATTCCCACTGTCCTCACCCCTTCCTCCCAGGGCAGGGCCACCCTGTGCCCCTGACCGTAGCCTGAGAACCCTGGGAAGGCCACTCCCTGGCATGACTCTGCCTTTCAAAGCCCTGAATTTGCTGAGTCAGTCTCCGTTGTTGAATTTTCATTGATCCACCCTCCTCCTAAGGGGTAAGATAATCCTGGGTTTGCAGGAATCTGGAATCTTCCTTCTGTTTAGAGTTCCCATTCCCCTTCTCCTAGAGCCAGACTTCAGTGGTCTTCCCTTCCTGGGAATCAGGGCCAAGGTAGGAAGGTTCTCACGAACTGAACTGAGCCTCTGAGTTAAGTGAGTTAAGTTCTGCTTCCAGTGAGGAATTTCCCAGTGACTTCTCTTGAATAAACACAAGGGAAAACTGCAAAACAAATGCATCAGAACCTCCTGCCAGACTCCCAAAGCCTGGCTTACACAACACGCTTAACTCTGGGCTTGGGGGCGGGTCCTCCCAGCTCACACTTCCTCCTCAGTTTGCAGAAGCAGAGCCACACTCAGCCCCCTCGGGCTCGGGTTCTGGACTGCTGGCGAAACTCATGCAGCTTTTCCGCCAAAATGCTCTATTTTCTGTACATTTTAGTAGATCTCACTTTGAGTCATGAACGTTGGATTCACGCGTGCACACAGGCACTGAGTGGAACAGCACAGTCCTGGCTCCTCGAGCTAACATCCTGGGCGGGAAAGACTCAGCACACCCACGCGAACGGCAGGAACGGCAGGGTGAGGCTCCAGCCACTGGACCGGGACGAGCAGCCGGAAGGGCACCGTGACGGCGGGGGCGCGGAGCAGAGGGGCCCTGGGTGTGTGCCTGGTGCCGGGTGCACTGGAGGGAGCGGCAGATGGCAGGGGCAGGGGTGGGGGGACAGGGCGTCCACTCCAAGTGGGCATCATGGACTTCTATTTCGTAACCCGCTTTTCTCAATAACGGTTTATCTGGGACAAGCTCCCACAGGCAGGTCCGCTTCAGTACTACTTCCCGCAGCAGGGTGGGTGCTCCTCAACACGGACCGACCACAGCCGATTTAGCCATTTCCTACCAACACTCTCGGGACAAGTGTGCACCGTTCCCCACCGTGCTGCTGCAGCAAGCGCCCTTTCACCCGAACCTTCCGGAACCTTCCGGACTCGGGGCAGGTGGCAGTATAAAGACCGGAATTGCTGAGGCAGAGAATAGCGTGATCCTTGGCTGCCCGGGGTGTCTGTCTTGTTTTTCAAGTCCCTTGTGGATTAGGCATTGCAAACGGAAACTTGGGGGTGGGAGGGGTGGCTTAGAAGTTAGGGCAGGGACAGCAGAGCTAGGACAGGACTGCAGGGTCCTGACAAAGTGACAGTCCCACGCCACCTCCGCCGCATGACAGTGGACAGTCATCATCTGTCCAAGGTCCCGAATAAAAGGTTCAATGACATTCAGTAGCTCCGATTTGAGGAGGCGGGACACGTTCTGGAAAGACTTTAGTTCAAGTTTTAATGCATGAAACAGTTACAGATCTGTTACCTAGGAAATCTACACGCCTGGAATATGTTATTTCCCCCAAAAGTGGGCGAGCAGAGGCTGTGGTCCTCAGTCCTGGTGACTCCTGCTGTCATTTGCTTTTTCTGTGGCAGTTGGGTAGCTTCTGTCAGATGGAAAGCAGATGCTATCTTTTGTATTACAAGATCCCAAAGAGAAAAGTTCAGGGTAAACATGGAATGCCACTTGCATTCACACTTTTCCACACACTATCCAGAAACTTCCGGGTTACTTTGGGATTAAAGCCGAGAGCAGCCAGCTCCCCCAGACTTCCTGAAGACATTCTGGCGCCTGACCCCAGCCCCGTCCTCTCCCCACTCACCAGGACCTTTTTTGTCCTGCATTCCTGGATCACCCCCACTTCTGAGATGGGAGGGCCGATCCTACTGTGGACTGACGGCCAGCCAGGCACGGCTTCCATTTGTATGGGCTTACAGGCTGGCAACCCCTGTCTTGCTGCTGTCTCTTCCCTTGGCCATTTCAGCACTCCCTGCATGTCCCCACATTCCTGTTTCCATTAACTCCTAAACTCTGCAAAAGGCCCCTTTTGAGTGGAAATATTTGTTTCCCATTCCATGCTACTGGAGCACAAACTATAATCAGTTTCATAAACAGCAGCCATTCACACCCTTAGTAAATATTTGCTGAGTAACAATTATACCCTAATCTCAGTGTGATGATTACAAATGTGAACACAGGCGCCGCTCCTCCCTCCTAGTTTCAAACACTCCATTCGATTGTCCCCTCAGTCCTCACATAGCTGTCTGACCAGAATGCCTGGTCGCCAGGCAGCATGTGGCTAAGGGCATGCATTTGAGAGTGGGACAGAGCTAACTTTGAACCCTGGTTTCATACTTCTGTGAACTTGACCTGCCCAAGCCTTGGTTTCCTCATCTGTGAGATGGGACACAGAGTCGTTGGTAGCACGCAAGGCAAAAACGCAGGCAGAGTTCCTCAGCACAGGGTCTGATGGATCATAAGGGATCAAAAACCACTGGCTCTGGGGACACCTGCGCATGTCCACCAGACACACAGGCACTTTGTACTGGGGACGTGTGACTCCTGCAATCAGAAAATTCATAGAGAGGCCCTGCTTTCTTTTTTGTGAGAGTTTATTTATTTTATTTTTAGAGAGAGGGGGAAGGAGGGGAAAAAGAGAGAACAATATCAATCGGCCTAACAATATCAATTGGCCTGCAACTAGGCACGGGTTGAATCAAACCCACGTTCCTTTGCTTTGTGGGACGACTCCCAACCAACTGAGCTACACAGGTCAGGGCTGGAGAGAGCCTTTCTTATTTTCCTTTTTGTCTGTTCTGGCTTTAGTTCCTGAGTGCTATGGTCAAGAGGCAAAGAACAGAGACACAAATTTAATTCACCCCCAAACTCCCATTCAGGAAACCAATTACAACTCCAACAGCACCCACATAAAATTGGAGTTATGTCGCCCTGGCTGATGTGGTTCAGTGGACTGAGTGCAGGCCTGCAAACTGAAAGGTCGCCGGTTCGATTCCCAGTCAGGGCACATGCCTGGGTTGCAGGCCAGGTCCCCAGGTGGGGGCATGTGAAAGGCAGCTGATTGATGTATTTTTCACACATCGATGTTTCTCTCCCTATCTTTCTCCCTCCCTTCCCCTCTCTCTAAAAATAAATAAATACAGTATATTTTTTAAATGGAGTTATGTCACCATTACCTAAAAAGCTCAACAGCATCACTGTGCTCCTCGCTGTCAGTTAAGGCTGCATTAGCTATGGGGACACCGGTAGCCATGAGCCAGGAAGTTGCTAAGGTCTGTCCGAGGATGACCCCATTTCATCCTCACAGCAACCCGTTGATGTAGACGGGGTTTTCACCCCATTCTACAGATGCAGCAGCTGAGGCACAGAGTTAAGTAATTGTACCACCCTCCCTAACTTCTTTCCTGCCTTCTTTTTCTCCGTAACACTGACCGCCTTGTGCCATACTAGGTACTTCACTTACTTGTTTGTGTGCTTCTACCTTCCACCATACAAGCTTTCCACAGGCAGGGACTTCTGTCTGCTCCGTTCACTGGAACTGGGGGTGCTGAGGAAACGTCTGGTGAATGAATGAACCTGCCCAAACTGATACCTTCAAGTGGCAGGCACCCTGAGTTCAGAGTGTGAAACTGTCTAACAATATTTTCATCTGTGTCACAAATTGGTGACATCTACCGACACGAATTGGTGACGTTGAAAGTGAGAGCAGGAGCCATGCGAGATTCTGGAGGGATTGCTTTGCTGAAACCACAGCCCCTTGGGTTTTCCTCTGCGTTGCCTTTCCAGACCTGAATTACTCTCCAAGTCAGGGAAGAAAGAAAGGTACGTTGATAGAAGTGTGTCCCTGAACCCACAAAGGATGAGACATGTCGATCTTCAGGGAGCCTGGCCGTCAGCAGCAACCCCCACCGGTCCCCGCTGGTGCATGGGGGAAGGAGAACTCGTCCTGAAATCTTCCTAACCCAAACAAGAGGTTTATCGCACGCTGCAGCCCCACCGACTAGGCCAGCTAGAGCTGAAAGAACCCCAGGAAGGTGGACGAAAGTACCTTTTTTGCCCACCATCCATGTGAGACCTGATAAGCTCAAAGTGCAACTCCCCTCCCCCCAAATACAAAACCCCACAAATGCCCTCAGCAGGAAAACCCAGCAGCGTCTGCAGAAGCAGCTTCAAAGCCTTTCTATCCAAATGTCTCCTTTTGGAGAAACTCCAGGCTTCAGACTCCAGAACAATCCACTGAATTTTAAGGAACTAATAACTCCCAGGGAAATGTCCACTTTGTATACAGAAGCCCAGATAAGAGGCTCAGAAGTTTAGGATTAGGCCTTGGCATTGTTACCAGCTGCGGTCCAACAACACAACGCTGGAAACAGCCCAAGGAGCGTCCCAAGGAGCCAGCCCCAGCTCCTGGGACGGCTGCAGTCCTTGGGAAGAATAGGAGCGGGGAAGGGGAAGGCAGATACGTTGTTCAATGAGATTGCTTCAGAACAGTAAGTGCTAGAATCTCATTTACACAAAAAAGGATCTGTTTTTCTCTCCCTCTCTCTCACCCTCAAATGCAGAGGGCACGTCTGCAAGCTCACACGCCTGCCAACACGGTGCTCATGGAGGGAGCGCCTCAGGGCCTCAGGGCACGGGAGAAGTGTTACAGTGCTCTCTGCATCTTTATACCACGAGCAGACGTTACTTTCACGATGTCAAAAAATCCGTGAAAAAAAAAAGCCACCGGGACAATTCACTCGGCTTCCCCAACTTACATTCCCTGACTCAGTGTGGACAACAGGGCTCACACTGTCCACCAGACCTGTGTGTAGGTGTGTACCCCTTTTTCCACCTCCCTGTGGGCACAAAGAAGGAAGATCTTGATCAGATCCTGTAAGCACAAAGGCTCCGGTGGTGCCGCCTCTCCCTTGGAGGATGTTTCTGCTTGAGTTTTTAATCAGACCAGATCAGGCGTGTTCAGGGTGTATGGTTCAGGGTGGTATGGCTGTAGACTGCTTGAGCTTTTGCTGTGGGGATCTCCTCATACAGCCTACCAAGGGAGCTACAGCTGCCACACTTCTGGCTTGTGTTATCCAAAGGACACTTTGTTTTTATTCTCTGAAACATCCCTTAGCATCATGTGGGTGCGCCTTTACCCATCACCTGTGTGCAGATTTGCAGCTAAACTCCAGGCCAGACACACAGGTCCTCTGTGGCAAGTAGTCACCTGGGGGCCGGTTTGCCAGCACCCTAACTCAGCGATGACCCCTTTATGCACACTCAGAGTGGCATCAAGAGCACCACAGATGGTCTGGGTAGATGGACTTCCTCTCGGCAATCTAGACCTGAACCCCCACTTTGCCACTGACTTTAGTCTTTAGGCAAGTCACTAAACCTCTTTGTGACTCACTCTCTTCATCTGTAAAACAGAGCTAACCATAGCACCTACCGCAGAAGGCTGTGGTAAGGATTACACAGCAAAACCCTGCCTAGAAGGGTTCCAGGTACACAGGCTGTGCCCGTAACTAGAAGCTGTTATTTCTGTGAGTGCCCACAGGGGTGTATGAGGCCTTGTGCTGCCAGAAGGCATCACCCTCGAACCCCCTTCCCACTTCACGGAAGAAGAAACTGAGGCTCAGGGAAAGGCAGCAGCTGCGCCTGAAGCACACACAAAATGGGCCGTTTCATAACTGACTCGCCCTCTGTGAATTCCAGCACTTCACCCAAACTCAAAGCTCGAGAGAGAATACTACAAAGTCCTATTTGAACCAGGAACCGGCCACGGGGATTCAGTGTTACCAGTGTAGGCCCCTCCTTGGTTTGGTCAAAGACGGCAGCTCCCTGGAAGGCGGACACTTTGCGGGGGGCAGGCGCTGGCCAGGTGGCCAAAGACCCCACCCTTTCCCAGTTCCCGGAGGTGAAAGCAGCGGGGGCACCCAGGGGCCTCGGCCTCTGCCTTTGCAAACTGAGGAATGGTAGCTTGAAGGACCCCTCCTTTCCTTGTTTTTCACTTTGGAATTCCTTGACAAAGGCAGGAGTCTTGGGGGAAGAAGAGACCAAGAAAAAAGACTGAAAAGTTCCTGCAAAGAAGGACTTGCGAAGATTCCCTCTGAGTGGGTGATGATGCGGGGGGCGACCAAGAGGCCTGAAACCCGCGAGTTGGCGCTGGTAAGCGTGCGGAGGAGGCGGCGGCGGCGGCGGCGGAACAAAAAACCAATTCTGGACCAGTCACAGCGGGATTACGAACCCGGGCTGCCAGAAGCGGCGAAGGGGCCCAGAGTTTCGCAGGAAGGTTACATGTGCACAAAGACCAACTGCGGCTAACCCCTCGAGCCCCCACTGGGTAAACTGGGGCCCGAACAGGCCTAGGGCCTTCCCACCCAGCAGGATGCGTCCCCTGGAGAGAACAAAGCGGCCGGCGGCGTCACCTGGTTGTAGAAGACTTCGGGCTGCTGGTTGGGGGATGGCACGGCCTGGGTGGCGGCTGTGGACAGGAGGCGGGGGCCCAAGCGGGGCCCGAGGCCCGCGGCGAGTGCAGCAGCGGCGCGCAACATGCTGCAGCGGAGCTGGTGTGCGGATCGGATCGGCGGGAGTCGGTGGTGCGTCCCCAGGGCTCAGTACCCACGACCTCTCACCTCCTAGGCGCGGCAGCCAATGGGCAGGCGCGGGGCGGGGCACCGGGGCGTGCTTGCTGCCTCCCCCTTGTCCCAGCGGCGCTGCTCGGAGGCTGCAGCTTGTGGCTTTGGAGCTAGAGGCGTGCTGCCCTCGGCTTTCGCCCTGCCCCCACCTCGTGCCCCCTCTGTGCCCTGCACTGGCCCCTGTGTGGAGCCCCGAGTGTATGGGATGACCTGGCCTCGCGATTTCAGCACGCATTGGTTGAACCTAACCTGTGCAGGCCTGAACCTCAGCGCCGGTGGCCCTGACCTCCGGGGGCTTGCACTGCACTGGAGAGCCAGTTAAAGCAGAGACAAGATGGATCCAGACAGTGACAGGGGATGTGAGAGAAGTGCATAGCGTGAACACTAGGTTGGGGCAGAGGGCACTGATTTTTAGCTCCCAGGGTCATGAAGTGGCATGTGAGACCTGAATTGAAAAGGTAAAGATCTAAGAGCATTCCAGGGGGAGGGAACAGCAAGTGCAGGGCCTTGAGGTGGGACTACCCTGGCTTGTGTAAGAGCAGTGGAAAGAACGGAGCCCAGTGCATGAGGGAGCATGTGGGGAGCACGTGGGGAGGTGAAGTGAGGTGGAGGGGTAGGCCGGGCCAGGGCAGGTGGGGCCTTAGATAAGGCAGTGGGGAGGACTTTAGAACCGAAGGATGACTCTATTTGTGCATTAACCTTACTGGTTTAATGGACTACGGGAGGGCAAGGGTGGAAGTAAGGACCTTACAAATGGTTTTATTCCATGGATATCGGAGGCTGGGCACTGAGGATGCAGGGACGAATGGGAGGATGTTGGGTGGGGAGGGGGAGGGTACTGATAACTATTAGCTAACAACTGTTGGCTAAAGCCCAAGGAAGAGGTGAAGAAACCTGGCAGGATGAGCTGAGCCTGCAAACACGAGTGTGTTTGACAGCAGAGGAGCAGAGGGAAGGGGACATCCAGGCAGCCCGTGTGTGGGCTGCTGTTTGCAGCTGGAGCCCCTGGCACTGAGGCCCAACTCAGGAGAACCAGGCAAAGGTGCTGATCCACAGTCTGAAAGAAACCGACAGTGTGTGCGCTTTCTTGCTTTGCTTTGATGTGCTAATGTGGCAACAAAAGTATATGGTAATAGTTAACAGAGCTGCCATAGCAAATATGCCGTGAGTCCCAGTGGCTAACCACAGTCAAGTCCCTCTTGGTGGTGAGTCTCACTCACACAGACTGTCCCCTCCAGGCAGGAACAAGGGACACAGGTGCTTTTCTTTCGGTAACTGATGTCAACACCTGTTTGCAGAAGTCACAACCAGAGAAGAAAAAAGCATTAAGGATGGCACCTGGGAAGGTTTTATGGGCTGAGCCTGTTTCAAGAGCTAGAATTCAGTCTCTTGGCCATTCTTCCATATTTTACAGGAGTCTGGGAAGTAAAAAAGGAAGGGAAATAGGTTTGGAGATCAGCTGCAGAGATAAACTGAAAAATGAGTCTCCCTCTCCTGTCTGAATGCACCCCCAGGCCCTACTTCCTCTTTTCCCAGACAGCTTGCTTCTTTCACTTCATAATGTGTGGGGGAGATGGTTCTGTCACAGCACGGGGGAAATGTCCCCTTTTCTTTAGCAGCTTCATAGGATTCTGCCAGAGATACATCTACTGTTTTTTTTTTTTAATGATTTTTCTATGGATGGACATTTAGGTTGTTTCCAATATATATCCTTGACATGCCGGAGAAGTTCACAGAAATGGAACTGCTAAGTCAAAGGGTATTTACAATTTAAATACACGAGTAGGTATTATCACATTGCCCTTCACAGAGGTTCGATTAATTTACGTCCCACCTGCTGTCACGTCTGAGTTGCCCCACACCTTCCCCAATGCAATTTATCAGACTTTTTTTAGCTTTGCTAATCAGAATAGCATCTCCCTATCACATTAATTTGCATTTCTTAGGAATGAGTTTGAGAATCTTTGCCTACAGAAAAGTCATGTATTCTTCCTCTGCTGCAAGCTGACTGTTCCTGTCCCTTCCTCATTTTTTTATTGGATTGATGGTTGGTTTCATTAATATATGAGGCAATTAACATGTGATTTGTCATATGTGGTGCAAATACTTTCTGCCGATTCTCATTTATATCATTTATCTTTTTACTTAGTTGGTGCTTTTTGTTGTTTTACAGTGTGTGTTCGTTTTTTGTGAGTTTTTGGTCAATGCTTTTTTTTATATCTCTGGCTTTCATGTTACACCTAGAAAGCCTTTACCATTCTGAGATTATTTAAAATTTTTCTCCTATATTTTCTTCTAGTACCTTTTTCAACTATATCGAGATACAATTGACATGTGACATTGTGTAAGTTTAAGGTCTACAACATGTTGATTTGACACATTTTTTTCAAAAGATTATATTTATTTATTTTTGAAGAGAGGAGAAGGGAAGGAGAAAGAGAGGGAGAGAAACATCAATGTGTGGTTGCCTCTCACACACACTTCCAGTGGAGACATGGCCTGCAATGCAGGCATGTGCCCTGACTGGGAATTGAACCTGCCATCCTTTGGTGCATAGGCCCACGCTCAATCCACTGAGCTACACCAGCCAGGGCTTTTTTTTTTTTTTTTTTTAACTTCCATATTGTTTTTTCCTAGTGACTGCTGCACCAATTTACATTCCCACCTACAGTGCACAAGCGTTCTCTTTTCTCCATGTCCCACAGACATTTGTTGTTGCTTGTCTTTTTGATGACTGTCATTCTCATAAGTGTGAGGTGTAACAAACATTCCTTGTTTTTTTAATCCTCTCCCAAGGATATTTTTATAATTCTCACCCAGACACATATGAAAAACTGGCATATCTTAGGAACTTCTTATAAACCCTGAGTCATCTCATTTAATCCTCCAACAATCCTGGAAGGGAAGTACGTGTTAAATGAGAAGCAACTCTAGCCCTGGCTGCTTTGGCTCAGTGGACCAAGCACCAGCCTGAAAGACAAAGGGTCACAGGTTCAATTCCCAATCAGGGCACATGCCTGGGTTGCGCGCCAGGTCCCCAGTAGCAGGTACATGGGAGGCAACCACACATTAATGTTTTTCTCCCTCTCCTTCTCCTCCTTTCCCCCCTCTCTAAAAATAAACAAATAAAATCTAAAAAAAAGAAAAGAAAAGAAAACCAACTCTAGGAGATGAATAATCACGTCCCATTGTCTCCCAGATAGTCTGTCATGGAGTCAGGATTCAAACCCAGAGCCAAACTAACTAGGCTTCTGTAAGCTTTCCTCTTGACTAGGCTTTACCCTTGGCCTATAGAAACCTCAGACTCAGCTCTGGCTGGCATAGCTCAGTGGATTGAGCGTGGGCTGCGAACCAAAGTGTCGCAGGTTCGATTCCCAGTCAGGGCACATGCCTGGCTTGCAGGCCACGGCCCCCCGCAACCTGCACATTGATGTTTCTCTCTCTCTCTCTTTCTCCCTCCCTTCCCTCTCTAGAAATAAATAAATAAAATCTTTAAAAAAAAAAAAAAGAAACCTCAGACTCGCAGCAGGAATTATTTAGTCCATCCACGCCCTATCAAAAGACTTGTACAAACTCTAACACAGTTTCTAGCAGCTCAAGGCCATGCCCTTAGAATGATCCTAGCCCTGGGAAAGTGCGCCTGAGAAAACTGAGGCTGCCCAAAGAAGTTACTGTTACCTTGTCTCCCAGTCTCTGTAGGAGGCTAGGCGCCTAACCTGGATAGGCTGACGGACAGTTAGCAAACCCAGGTGGGTTTTGTGTGGACCAGCCCCAGAGTCCGGCTTTTTGTAAATGTAGCAGGAAATTCCCCACTCAGGGCCCCCAGGGCCCTCCCTCCTGTTCTCTCCTTCTCCCTGTCTAATGCACTCCCTACAGATGGAAGCTGAGGTCCGTTCAGCCCCGCCCCCTCCCCTATTGCAGTAGCGTCTCCCTGATTAGCATCTGTCCTGACCACTTTAATCAGTGTCCTATTTATCTCTGACCGCTCTTTCACACTCTGTTTCCTATCTGTTGTCTGTCTCATGCTGCCTGGACAGAATTCCCTGAGGTCGTTCCTCGAGCCAGCCTTCTGGATGAAAAGAGACTCTGCTCCCAGAGTCCTTGTCCAGCAGACGAGCTCAGGTCTGGACCCGGGTTGCTGGAACCTGAGTCTTCTCCCTCTGTCTGATGCCCACCATTGCTGAGGTCCACGGGGCATGAGAGAGACGGGGGCAAGTCTGTAGCCACGTGGCACCACAGAGGGCGATAGAAATACAGACCTAGATGTCTCAGAGCAATGCTCCAGCCTTGGGCCTGTGCTGCATTTGCTGTGACTACAGACAGGCCCGGGCATCCCCAAAGCCTCCCCAGGAAGCTCTGAAGGCCTGGGTGGTGACAGACAGGTGCTGTCTCCAGGCAACCACAGAGGACTAAGATGGGGCTCTGTGGCTGAGAACACTGGAGCCTGTCCTTTCAGGTTCACTGCTGGCTGCTGTCTTGAAGGGGCCCTACCCAGGAGATGCTTGGAGTTATCTCTTTCTGCCTCTACACAATTATACTGGAATTACCTGACAGTACCTGAAATCAGGACTTGAGGGAGCAGGCAAGGATGCCGAGACCATACTCTGGTTTAGGGGAGCGAGGAGGAGGAAGAGCAGGAAAGGATGAACGGCCCCGCCCGAGCTGGCTCTTCTGATGGAAGCTGTGGTCCTGTGCCTGTCCCTGGACCCCCGAGGAGGGTGCAGTCTAGCCTCCCGTGCTTGCCAAGAAAGCAGCAGAAGAATGTTCAATGGCTTTGGGATAGAATATTGCTTTGAGAAAAAAAAAATATTAGTACGTTATGAGCACATTTTGTTCCCTTCCCCAAGACAGGCTAATAAGGTCGGTCCAACCCCGCAGGGCTGGTGGCAAGATGTGAAGTGTTCCACAGATAAAACTGGCCAGGCACAATCATTAGCACACCGAGCTTGCTTGTGCCCAAGTGTGCACCCCACCACACATCGATCTCCACTCCAGAGGAGCGCAGTGCTCAGGCCTCACCGCACTGCTTACCAGAAATGCCAGTCGTTCGCTGCAGGTGGACAGGGCCCATGGCCCTACCCCACCCTGCCTTTTCTTTGCCTTTCTTTTCCTTCCAGTTTTGCAGGAAATTGGTTCCTTGGGAGCCCTCTGCAACGTTAGGGAACTTGGAACTGGCTCTCATCCTCCTTTATTCCTTCTTCGTCCTGGTGGACTCTGAAGAGCAGAGAGAGGATCTTTTCAAAACTCGAACCAAGTCCTGTCAAATCACTGCCTAAACTATTTTTTTAATCCTTGCCCCAGGGATATGTTTATTGATTTCTAGAAACAGGAAGGTAGAGGGAAAGAGAGAGAAACATGGAAATGAGAGGAAAACATCGACTGGTTGCCTCCCATACACACCCTGACCAGGGACTGAACCCACAACTTTTTGGTGTATGAGACGACACTCCGACCAACTGAGCCACCCGGCCAGGGCTGTAGGCATGTGCCGCTAAGAGGCACGTATGAGATCGTGGCCACTTCATTTGGAGGTTCAGACTCACACACAGTAAAAACCCCAAGGGAAAAGTGAATAGTTAAGCGATGTATTAAGCAAGAGCAAAGAGAAAGCAAGAATTGGGAACACACCTCACCAGACGGGAGAAACACCGACACCCGCACACAGACACGGGGAATCCCGGGGGCAGCCGTGTTCGCGGTTCGTCTGGGGGCAGTTCTGAGAGAAGCGTCCTTCCCTCGGGTGGGATTCCAGAGTTTCACTTCGGGGGCTCCGCTTACGTATGTTTTAGACCAAAGCGGCTATGCGCCCAGGGCCTTTTGTGACTCGGTTGACTAACGGTTCCCTCCGGGAGAACAGCCAGTTCTTCCCCAAGGAAATGATCAGTGTTCACAGGTACCGAGTTAACAATGATGCTTAGTCTTCCATGGAGAAGGCTAGTTCTCCCCGGGAGACAGCACACCCGTACTTCCTTCTTACAATAAAAGGTCACGGCTTGGGCATAAACAGGGAGGATTCTTAATATTTCTTTAACCCGTCAACACTATTTTGTCACATTTAGAGTCAACACCAAAGTCCTAACCAAGCTCCCCACAGCCCCCCACACGACTGGGCAGCTCTTACTCTTTCTGCTCCTCACCCCAGATACACGGGCTTGCTCCCCGGGGCCTGTGCATTTGCTGCTCCCTCTGCAGCACCCTTGCCCGTTCTCGTCATGAAGGTCTGGCTCGAACGCCTCTTCTGGAAAGAGGACCCTCCTGAGCCCCCGGCTCCCCAACTCCCACCAGTGCCTACCACACCACCCACCATCCCCTACTTGAGATGTGCGGGCTTCCTGAGAACTGCGCCTGTCTCCTGCACATTCCCCAAGGCCAAGGACGGTGTCAGGCCCAGAGCTGGGGTGCACTTGATAGTGGTGAGTGCAATGATGGGACAGAATTGGAGACCCTGGATGAGGGGCTGCTTGAGGCTTCATCTCTGTGACTTGACATTCTTAGTCAGCCGCCACCGCCTAAGTGCCTCCCACCCTCACTGCGGAGGGAGATGTGGGGTCACCCCACAGCATGGCTTCTACTTTCATCCTTGCAGCTGCAGTAGCTTGTTAACTGGTTCAGCAAGGTTAACCTCAGGGGCCACGAGGGTTTCTGACGATCACGTGATGTCAGGCCACTGTCAGGCCCCTGGCCACAGCACTTCCTTCTCACAGCACCCTCCTCCCTGCTGAAGCCTGAAGCCAGAGCTCAGGGTGCTAGGACCCTGACAGATTTCACAAAAGGTTGTTTGCCAGTGTGGCTAGCATTGTGATAGCAGTTAGGGGGGTTGAATTTACCCTGAGCTTTCCCGAGCAACGAGCACTGTGGTTGAGGAAGCACTGCCTCCCCAGGCCATGGGGGCAAGAACGTCTGGGGAGCCCTTTCACAAGCCCCCCAAGACTCTCTGGTGCCCTGAAGCACGTGGCCCTGGCTGAGGCCGCTGGGCCCTCTCTTGCGTAAAGCAGCTTCCTTGAGGAAGTCGCGTCTGCAGTGCAGCAGACAAGTGGGCCGTCCCTGCCCACCTGGTCTGACCTGAAATGGGCAGCTGTTGGCCACATGATCACCAATTATGAGATTGGCAGGCAGGGTCCTAACCGCTGGCGGCTTACCTCCGCAGGCTGCCTGGGCTCGTGGGGCACCGTTTCTGGAAGAACTCAGACCTCGAGCAGAGCATTTCCATGCTCTTCCCAGAGGAGGCCATTGCCCTCTCCACTGTAACAGTGTACTGTCCAGCAGCTCCCCTCCCCTGACGTGTTCTGACTACGGGGCCGATGGAGGAATGTGGGCCCTCGCGCGCTGGAAAGCCATAGTCCTTGGGTGACGTTTACATGGACAGTGGTGAGGTGGCCTGTTCAGGACCTACCCACCAGAGGTGACAGCATCGGGGCCCCCACCTGTGTGAGCCGGTGACTGGGCAGAATCTGTGTAAAGACGTGTGAGGAGACAAGTGGCGCACCGAGACAGAGGGACTGAAGCGGGGACCTTTATTCCCAATTCCTGTTGAATGATGTAAAGACATTCATGGAGTCTCTTGAGATGTATTTTCTAATCCTTTCGTGTTCCCAAAGCCCCCTTCCAAAATAGTATCATAATTAGTGTTGTGTGATGTGGAAACTCAAACGAAGAAAATCAGATGGCAGCAGCTTAGTGATTTCACTTTCATTTCCCAGCAGCACTGGGCCTGGGTCTTCAGCTGCAGCCCTCAGGGCCGCCCTCTCCTCGAGGGGAAGGGCCCGCGGGGACCCGGAAGCCCCCTGTGGGGAGCAAGCACAGGCACTCCACCCAGCGGGGCTCCTGATGTTGGTCCAGATCCCCACAGCCTCAGCGTGCCAGCGCCAGGGAGGGCACGTGGGCTGCCTGCGCTGGCCTGGAGCCTGAAGACCGGCTTCACAGGCTCGGTCCCTTCGTCCCTTCGTCCTTGGCTGAAACAGCGAACTCAAGGCTTGTCACAGAGATGCCGGCTGTGGGGACCCAGAAAGGCTGTGTTCACAATGACCGTCCCAGGACACAGCTGCCGACAAGGTGCAGGAATCAGACATACCAGGCCTTCGCAGTCTGGTTTCACACCAGGCGTCGCGGTCTGGTAGGGACATTCTGGCTCGCGCAGGCCTGCTGGTCTACATGTGAGGCTTCAACTCCACCTGGGCCACCACTGCCCGGTGCACCTCATCGGGGCCATCGGCAATGCAGCGCTCGGGCCCAGGCGAAGGACTGAGCCAGCGGGTAGTCGTGACTCAGCCCCGCTGCTCCAAAGGCCTGGCGGACAGGGTGGGGAGGGAGGAAGCCCTGGGTGAGCCCTCATCTCCGGCCCCAGGAACGAGGGCCTGTGCAGAACGGCTCAGAACAGCTGTCTGTGTGACAGCTCATGTTCTGGGAGGTTGCAGCTGGGGCCCCACTTGCCATCCTGTGGACACCAGGCTCCCCAGGTCCACTCTGCTAAGTAACTTCTGCCCCCCCGGGAAACCTCCACGCTGGGGCCAGGTGTTACAACTTGGGAAGGAGACACCCTGCATGGTCAGGAGGCAGGGCTCTGGTGTAACAAGGACCAAGCTCCCCTAAATCTGAGATCAGCTACTTATAAGCCGAGTGGCCTTGGGCAAGTCATTTCACTTTTCTGTGCCCCTGTTTCCTCATATTCAAAGTGAGAGTATGCATGTGGCCCTCTTACAGGGTTGTGCCCAGGAAAAAAAGGGAAATGACATGCAAGGTGAGTGTGCAGCAACGGGCGGCTGTCAGTTTACAGGAAGTCGGGCGGCTGAAGGCGAGGGAGTTCTGCCCGTGTTGTGTAAAGGGTTCCAAGAACTCGCGCTCCGGTCTCCACACCTGATTAGCACGGTCAATCACTCGGCACGCCGTGGACGGAGCCACCATTTTAATCATGGCGATGTCTAAAGCTGCAGCCTGTGAGGAAGAGGAGGGGGCGAGACTAGACGGGCGGACCCGAGGGCAGAATGCTCGGGAGAACAATCAGTTTCATGGGAGGAGCAGAAACAACGGCTCAGGACAGAGGCCTGAGGTCCGGCTGGACCTCGAGGCAGCCCCTGCCCGGTGCACGGCCCACGCCCAGCACCTGGGGCGATGGACGGCTCAGCAGTGGTGACTGTGAGGGTGACTCAGAAATGGTGAGGTGTGAGCAGGCGCCTGGTCCAGAACAGACTCGGGCACGCAGGCATCTTCCCGCATGAGGGGGAGCATCGCCCGCACACACGGAAGGCAGGGTGGGGAGCGGCTTGTGCTTCGATCACGGTCACAGGCAGCCCGTCTCCAGCCTGACCTGGACCTCGGCCAGCCAGGACTCGGAGACCAAGCTGCAAGAATCTGCCCCGGGTTGGGGCATTGGGGCCAGGCCCCTGAGAGCCTCCACCACACCCAGTACTAGAGCGCCAAGGAGCCGGGAATTTGAGCCCCAGTCTTCCTCCCACCCCAGACTGGGGCCTCTGGGCTAAAGTAAAGGCTCCCTGGGGGTCTAGTACAGAGCTGGAGAGGGTGCAGGTCCATGCAGACGTCATGCCATTAAAGGCACTTGAAAGGGCCATTTAAGGAATAATGTCGCGCTGGGCAATAAAGCTGCTCTGTGGTGAATTCCTCCCCCCGTGCTCACGCTTCCTTTGCCTGGCGCCTGCACCAACAGGCCTTGCAGTCTAGCCAGAGGCAGAGTGAGGCCAGGGGCCATGTGACTCTCTCGGGCCCACATCTTGGACCTAAAAGCCCACGGGCTCAGTAAGGGGAACGTTCCGTCCTATTTTAGTGTGCCTTTCCCATCTTTGAACAGCTGCCCAAATAGTTCTAAGCAGAGTTGAAGCGAAGTTGTTAATGTCAAGAAGCTAAGCTCTTTCTCAGGAGTTCGCTGAGGGGGGAGGAGGGGCCAGTGTCTACAGATTCCCAGGAGAGTCCCTCAGGCCACCGACCTCAGGGCCTGTCATCGGTGGGGCCCCTGGCCTCCTACCTTATTCCCTGTCACGTCCATGAGGTGGGCAGCTTTCAGCCCCAGCAGCAGGGCCTGCTCGATCTCTACTTGAGACTGCGTGATGTCCGCCAAGGTCGTGCCCTGCTCCACCAGGGGCTTCCCGAAGGCCACATGGGACTTCTTCACCTGTGGACACAGGAGACCAGCTCGAGGCCTGGGGCTGGTGCCCTGCAGACAGGGTGGGTGGAGTGCATGGGACAGGGCAGGGAGCAGAGGCAGGAGTGAGCCGTGCGTCCGACCGTTTGCCAGCTCTCTAGCTGCAGTCGATTTCCAGGGAGAAGATCCAGGCGCAGACGACACTCATGTGCACCGCACAGCCAGTCAGCATGGTGGCTGCACAGACTGTTTCTGGGAATCCCTTTACTCCAGCAATTCGGCTGCTCTGAGCAGCCAGGCAGGAACAGCTCTTTGGGATCTGAGCCAGCATCTGGCCCAGGGCTACTCTGGGAATTAGGTGGCGATGGGCACCTCACAGAGGTGGGGGGAGGGCGCCCTCTATTGACAGGTCTGGGTGCCAGAGCCCCGCTCTGGGCAACTGTAAATTATGAAGGTCATTCTATGAGTCCGAAAATCATGAGCAATCAGAAAAGTTTATAAGGAATTTTTTTTGTTTCGTTTTAGGGTTTTTTTTTTTTAAGTTTTGTTTTCTCCTTTAGTTTTAACTGAAAAAAGAGAATTGGTCCGTTGCAACTCAAAAGGTTGTAAATCACAGGTTTGCTCAGTAATGCAAATGCACTGGACTGCTTTTTATCTTTGTGTAGTTCCTTGTGAGACAGTTGTTTGGTCTCAGAGGTTGGTTTCATCTGTGTGAAACGATACCCCTGCTTTGAATGACCATTCCCAGCAACAGCTCTCTTTTGCCTGGGCTTCCAGTCTTGGAGGGGCGGTCACAGGAGAGTAGTTTCCTGCACGTGTGCAGGGAAGAGGACGGGACAGGCCTAGATGCTGGAACCCCAGGGACACATGCCACCACGGGAGTTTTTCCTGGTGTTTGATTTTTAAAGATGAGTTAGTAGCAGGAATGGCCCTTGGGAGCCTGTGACCCTTTCTTTGGACCTTGGAACCTTGCCCCCTGCTGCTACAGGGCTCAGCCTTTCCCTTCTGGTCACCTCAACAGAGTGAGACCCACTCTACTCTCAATTTCAAATTCAATGAAGTAGCAACTGCAAAGCCAAGACCGGGACACAGCTTCTTGGCAAAAACATCACCTTGCTTCAACTACTGAGTCAGCTCTCAGAAAACAGTTAGGATTTAGGTCCGGTAGCCAAACGGACAGGCGGCTCTGGGTCAACTGCAGTTGCGAGGGGAAGCACTCAGGTGGGCCTTCATGGGCGCCAGGGCGCTCTCCGAGTGCCCGATCAGCCGTGTGCAGTGATGGGTCCTGCCAGGGACCCCCGGTCTGCCCTGGGCAATCTGGAAGCCTTGGCCAGGACCCAGGACCATGCTGCTCTCCTCGGGCACATGCACACCTGCTCAAACAGGACTCCCCCGTGGCCACCTGCAAGACCCGAAGGGCCCCTCCTGAGAGACGCACCTTCCCGTTTTGGATGTGTCGATCCCTTGCCTCAATTCAAGTCGCCTGCTGGCAATCTCCCTGCCCTTCACTCAGCCTTCTCACTGGGACACGGTGGGGAGTAGGGCATTAAGGAGCCTACCAAAGATGGAAAAATAAGTCACCAGTTTACAATGTCAAATGAATAGTTTGCCATTCCTCTTCCAAAACATGATGACTGTACTGTAAGTGGAAACTTCCCGAGAGTGTGGACTCTAGCAATGTAGTGATCCCTTGGAAACACCAAAAGGAAACGTGAGTGCGGTCAGCAGGCCTGGGGGTCAGCTGCCGGCCGGGATCTAGAGGAGAAGGTTTGGACTGCACTTCCTGCCTTTGTCTTGAGTGGCCTCTTTATCTCGGATTTTGTCTCATCTTCTAAGTGTACAAGAGAAAAGAAAGTATAAGTGCCTGTCTGAAATTTGCCTATGTGGCTGATATTCACATATGGAAATGAAAGGCAGGAACACACAGCCCTCCGAACGTCGTCATGCCCTTCGAGGTCCTGTACTGCACGCTGACGTGCCTCTCAGGCCCGGACCCACACACAGACGGGAGGGGCCTGGGGGCTCACCCGGCGCGTGCTCCAGCCCGCACACTGTCAGAGGCCGGATGACTTTTATTCCCGGGGCGTTCGTGGGAGCCAAGAGCACAGACTGCTGCTGGTGGGGTGGGGCACGCGGGTCTGTTTTTCCCATGAACACGCAGAGCTTCATCAGATGACCCTTGTCACCTGACGCCAAGGCCATCAGAGCTCCCCGCGGATGCAGTGCCGGCCCAGGAGAGCTGAAGGCAGCACGTGCACAGAGCTCTTTCAGACCTCACACAGCCGGCTGACTGCGTGCAGGGTCTGGACCAGGGATGGGGACAACTGGTTTTCGTCCCAGTGAGGAATGAATCCAACATCGTAAGTGCATTTCAAGAAAAAGGCGCCACGTACAGTTGCAGATACAAAGACAGGAGGCGGAAAGCCGCTCCTCTGTCGCTGGCAGCCCATTCTGTTGTTCCCACAGACGGCGTAAGGTGTAATGGTGGCTCTGGGCACGGGCTTCAGAAGCAGGCAAATCCTCACCTCTGGATTCCCTACTTCCCTAGAGGGGTGGACAGGAAAGTTGGCACTTGAAGTCACTTCTCTGACCTAGTGGCCTCCTCTGTGAAGTGGGGACTCAGAGAGGGAGGTCCACGCAGCAGTTATGGAGGGCCCTGCAGAGTGAACTCGCAACGAATGGATGGCAGGGTGATCGCTAGCCCTTCTGGTGCAGCCACGTGATCCCGCAACAGAAGAAGCCACTGATGATGTGACCTTCTGCCTTCCAAAGGCAGAATGAAGAGAGCGGGGGCGGAGGGGGGGGAGTGAGCGAGAGATTCCTAGAACTGTCGCAGGTGTGGTCCTCTGGTGACCCACACAGAACCTCTTGTTCTCCCGGGGTTTGCAGGGAGCACGGAGACAGACCTCTTTTGCATCAACTGGAAAAGAAGCTGCCCCCTTGCTGTTGTTCCCCAGACAACAGCAGGGCAGAGAGAGACATGCTTATTGACACAGACCCACACAAGTGTGACTGAAAAATGAATTCCAGGCCAGATACCTGAGATCCACCACTTGTGACCATTTGTGACACAGAAGCCATCCTCCTCTCTGACGGAAGACTCATGTTGGCAGCGTCTGATGAGGCAACCTGGGTGAGAACATACTCTGCTTAAGGACTGCGGGGGTCCTACGTTCCACGTGTGGCAGAGGCCACGGGCCCAGCGAGGGTCTGGCCTGATAAGGAGCCCGGGGGTGGCACCTGGGGCTCTGTCATAGCGAAGCAGGAGCAGGCCTTTCCCTCCAGCAGCGGGACCAGCCAGCGGGCCTTCTGCCCCTCGGTGCCACAGCGCACCAGAAGCTCCATGTTCCCTGTGTCTGGAGCATAACAGTTAAATATCTGAAAAGAAAAAAAAGAATAATGGTGACTCCCACGTCCATATTTAAAACTCCAAATACTCAGGAAGCATGTACCAGGGCATCCTCCAAGTCCCAGCCCTTCTGACATCCTCCTGGAAGCTCTCCGTCTCCCCTGAGATGTGCGAAGACACAAACATTCTGAATATAGTACTTCAGAGCCCAAGATGCCCAGGCACGGACCTCCTTTGCTGAAAGGAGACTGGCACCAGTGGGCTGCAGACTCAGAAGCCAGCCAGGCTCGTGCCTCCCACAGCTCCCACCTTCCCCGGGAGACTCCTGTCCCTCGCCGCTTCCCTGCGTCGGCTCCAGCCACCTGTCCGCAGCTGTCCTCGCCCACTAGGGGGAATTTAAGTTTGTGTCAGTGCCCTTGAGTCCAGGGCAAGCTAGAGAAAGCCCTGTCGGTCCAGCAGGGGGACCGGAGTGCCACGGGGAACTGGGAAGAAGGTGCCTCGGGCGCATACAGAGACATGCCCGGGAGTTCGCACGGATGCGCGTACTCCTCCGCGTTGGTCAGTGCTGCTCCGCGTCTTCCCCCGGGATCCGGCTCCAAGGGCAGGGAAAGGCTCCAAAGTCCTTCGGCCTTGCCTTTCTCCTAGCACAGGAGAAGCCAGTCAGGGAAGTACAGCGGAGATTTAGTTTTGTTTTGGCCTGTGGGAAACGATGAAAGGGATTGGAGGGAGGAGGGTAGGCGGCCAGAGACGACGCGTGTGCCAAAAACAATGGTGCGAGGCCGCACCATCAGGCTGGGTCTGGGGGTGGCCGAAGCCCGAGGGGACCTGGGGCCGCTGAGTCCTAGCGCTGACGGCAGCGGTCAGTTCACTCCCGCGTCTGCATTTCCCAGACACCCCACGTGCCCACCTCCCATCATCACTGTTGCCATGACTAATGTCCTAACAACGAATGTGCCGAGAGCACGCTCCGTGCAGACAGAAGGCGACTGAAGGGTCCTTTATTGCACCGGGCCCAGTGCACTTGGCCGCAGCCTCCGCTGCCTTGCTAAGCAGGGCATACGGAGATCCCGTGCGTCACCGTCTACTGTCTCCTAAAGCTGGGTCTCGCCATGCACGTTGGCAGCTCACTAAGAGCCTTGCCTCCTTAACTGACCCAGAGCTGACCTCTGTGGCTTGCACCCAGACTGTTGGCTGAGACACCCAGTGTCCCTCAGCCGGGGGAGGACAGACAATTTATGGCACACCCACACTGCAGAAGCCCTTGGAGGTCAATCAGGTGCTGGTGTGGGGAGGTGCCACATTGCTAAGTCAAATAAGCAAGCAGGAGATCGAATGTATAGGCTGATTCCATTAAAATATAAGAATAATAAAATAAGCCCTCGCTGGTGTAGCTCAGTGGATTGAGCATGAGCTGCGAATTAAAGGGGTTGCCAGTTCGATTCCCAGTCAGGGCACATGCCTGGGTTGCAGGCCAGGTCCCCAGTTGGGGCCACGTGAGAGGCAACCACACATTGATATTTTTCTCCCTCTCTGTCTCCCTCCATTTCCCTCTCTAAAAATAAATAAACAAAATCTTTAAAAAAAAGAATAAAATATGTTAGTTTATAATAGGAAAAAAAGCCAGGAGCCTAATACACGAAATTGTTGACAGTGATTATCTCAGAGGGGACAGAGTTTTAGAGAAAGCTTCCTGTGTTGTATACTTTGTCACGTTTGAGCTTTGGTAATTTTGCAGTATGTCTGTAACTAGAAAAAAGTGATAATGCTATTTTTGTAAAGATAGATGATGGCTGCATCATAGGCAAAAGATGTGCTCCTGAAGACCTCAATGGAAAACGAAGTCACGGCAAAGGGAATCCTGACGCAGAACAGTGGGCATTTCCGTTTCTCAGCCAAGGCTGTGGCACTGTGTGGCGAGAGCACAGACACAGTTGACAACCGATTTGGCCCTTTGGCGCTGACGTTACGGATTCTTCAAAGGAGACTTTACTAACTGAGGTATTCAGTATCGCAGTGTTTCAGATTTACATCATTCGAATACGCATTACAGCCCCACTGGCGCCAGGGCCAGAAACCAGAGACAAGGAATATGGTGGCGGAGGAAACCGAAGACGGTCCAGCTCGGCTCTCCCGTGCCTTCACTGCCTGGGTGGGAGGGGAGGGCGGGGACAGAGGTGCCCAGTGGACAAGCTGAAGTCCTGCCACTTCAACAAGGTCTTCCTCCCGACCCGGCCAGTGGGGAGGGGGTCCGTCTGTCCGCCGAGGCCTGGCGACTCCGCAGCCCTGGCCCCACGGGGTACATGTGTGGTCCCACAAACTGCTCCAGCCGCCGACAGAGCTCCCCGACCCGCGGGGAATGGGCCTCCGGAGAGATGACCAGAGCTCCCTTTGAGGAGTGGGCTGAGGAAGATTCCGGAAGGGAGCTATAACTCCTGGTTCCTGGCGTGCCCAGCAGGGACCGTGGGCCAGCCCGCGTGTGGTAGGACCCCACCGACGGCTTTGTGGCTGGCATCTTGTTGAAAACCCGGAACCCTTCTTTGACCGCGAACTCCCAGGCCAGGTCAGACAGGAGCTCAGTCAGCTTTCCAGTGTGTTCAGTGGCTGCCAAGCTTGCTTGCCCTAAGCAAAGGAAAACAGTGATTACTCCCAAATAGCCCTTGATAATAATATTAGCACATGAGGAGACTGTTATTCCATTAGCAGCTACCACCATCTGCTGAGCACTTGCCAGGGATGAGACGTGGTGTTAAGCGCTTCGCCTGTCACTACAGCTCATTGGATTCCTGGGGCAACGCGACGGTTTTCCTCCCTCACAGACAAGGATCTGCGTCCCGGGGGGATACGTGCGCACACCTTCACTAGTGGCCTGGCAGCCAGAAGTCGGCCTCGGCTGGCCTGTCTCCTGCTCTGTATCTGTCCTTTTCCTAAAGAAACTAGAATAAATCAGTAACACCCCAAGTTACTTCTGCGGGCACCGGGGGCTACAGGAAGCCGTGTGCCGCCCTGGGCTGCCCGTGCTGTGAAACCGCAGCAGCAGTGTCTCAAGTGGTTCCTGGGCGCTGTCGTCTTAGATGGACACCGTCACCCGCATCACCAAACTCGCTCTAGCCCTGCTCTCACCGCCTCGTTTGCTTTCTTTAACAGGCTCGCCAAGATTCTAAAAGGATTTAAAATTTTTTTTTTTAAATCTAGGTATTGTGTACATACACCCTTTTTATAAAGTGTGTAAGTCTGCAAGTTCAGCCAGGTGACCACCGCCACTATCAAGATACAGAATACTCCCATTGGCCCTGAACTTCCACGGTGCCCCTTTGTACCCAGCCCTCGCCCCCAGCCCCTGGTAACAGTATCTCTGTTCCTCTGGCCTGTCTTTTCCGGGGTGTCACAGATACATCACAGGGCACGCAGTCTTTTCGGCGAGGCCTCCTTCACTCGGCGTGGGGCGGCTGAGACCCGCCGGTGGTTGTGTGTGTGCACCGCGGGCCCTTCTACAGCCGCTCTCCTGGGCTCGAAAGAGACTCCCCCTCATTCTCTGTGGGCCTCCCCGGGGGCCTGTTTTTCTTCTGGCTCCTCCCATGGCCAACTTCTCATGCAGCGTTAGTGTTAAAGATATGATACTACTCCTTAAACTAGGAACCAAATCCGTTGGCTACGTAGCAGAGAATGCAAACCTCTAGACCTCAACAAGTCTTTATTCAGCTCCTGCTGGGTGCTGGGTGTGGACCTGAGGCCGAGGGGGCCAGCTGGGGCGCAGACAGCCGCCTTCCCGAGGTCACTGACACGCGGGGAGGGCCGAAGAGCACGCGTGGGCTACGTCCCCCCTCATTACTCAGACTGAGCGCACCACTGCGGACGGGAAGACACCTCCTTAGCACGCATTGTTATTCGTAGTGGTTTTCTTTTCCTAACAGAGAGGACAAAGTGTTTCCTTAGTTTTTTTTCTCCTTGACTGGATCTTGATTTCAGAGTGCTGCTCTCTTTGTCTCTTGGCAAGCCACCTGTGTGAGCTGGGGTTCATTTCATTTCTGGTATATTTTTCCCCAATGTAGTTCCAGCAGAAGAGACCACATCACTGGCCTGTTCTGAAGTTGTAGCCACAAGCACCTTTTCCTTTCTAGAATGTCAGCAGCCACCTACGAGGAATCTAGTCTTCCGCACCCACTTATTACTAGAGGACAGTGACCCTTGGGACAGGCCGGTGCAGACTGCGAATCAGTCCCCGGGCTCTGGTCACTACTGTCCTCCTCCCAGTCTAAAGAGCTGAAGTCTCCCGTGAGTGTCACCATAGAGAGAATGCCTTCAGAACAAATGCTCCTTCTCTCAGCCCCCCTTTCCAAGGCCACACCAACATCTCAACTGTTCAAACAGAACAACGATTTTAGAGAAGGTGGATGTACAGAAATAATACCGGTGTTTGTATAGTTGGGGTTTTTTTTGTTTCCTCCCAATGAATGTTTTTATAATAACTCCCCTGCCCCCTTCACAGGAGATATGTTCAGGACAGTACCAAACTCTCTCTATGTTACGTTTTTTCTCATATGTACCTTTTCACTTAGAGAAAGTACTTTACAGCTCCTCTCTGGCATGTCTGAATTGCCAGCATCACTACTCTTGCGCTTTGGGGACGTTACGAAGTAAAATAAGGGTGACTTGAACACGAGCGCTGTGACACCACACAGTGGATCTACTAGATCTAATAGCTAAGACGGCTACTGAGTGACTGACAGACGCGAGTGTGCGCAGCGTGGGGACGCTGGACACAGGGATGGCTCCTGGCCCCGGGCGAGACGGAGCCCACCGGCAAGAGATTCCATCACGCTGCTCAGAGCGGTGCACAATTTAAAACTTACAGGTTGTTTATTTCTGGAATTTCCCATTTAATGTTTTCAGACTGCCGCTGACTGCAGGTAACTGACACTGCGGGTGAGGGCACTTCTGCACACTGCCCTTTCAAGGACAGATGTCGCTGGTTTTGTGTGGGAAAAGTCAGCCACTCACTCCGGCTGGCTGGCTTCCCAGTGAGGAGGGAAGGGAACGCACCACGAGGCCTGGGGGAGCCGGCGCCCGAAAGGCAGTGCTTCTGTGCCTCCTGCAGTGGCAAACGCCAGCTGTTCTGCCTCCGAGCCCAGAGGAGCATGAAGCCAGCCAGCGGCTCACAGGATCTTGGAAACTGTCTAAATGGCTTCCTGATGGGCAAATTGAGGACAATCCAGTGAAGTTTATAGGTGTAGAGACTCCAGAACGAACAATGCACGATCGACTCAGCTATCCCCAGGCACGGGAGCAGAACCCCGCGAGAACTCAGCAGCCCCCAGGAAAACGTCTACTGGCAGCCAGGCCTGTCCCCCACCTGACGGTGGGCTTCCACTGCAAAGCCATGATGAAAACTGGGAACTGGTGGCCTGGAGCTAATGCTACCCAAGGGAGGGGAAAATACCATTTCCCAGAGTTCCTGCTTATCAAGACTGCTATTATCAGATCAGGAAGGGCTAAACTAAAACCCCCCTAGATGCTGGTTTTGGCTCCGGACACGGTTTCGCTCATGACTTTGTATTGCCAATACCACCGGGCACAGCACCTGGCTTAGCAGAGGCTCGGGTTCTTGTGAATGAATGAGTATTCAGTTCCCCTACTGCACCTGCTTTCCTCAGAAGAACATGGCCACTTGGCCAAGGGCGACAGGCCACCAGAAACCTTGGGGTGTCGATGGCCATGAAGCTAAGACGTCCCTGTAGTATTCACAAACCCACTGCTGGGTTTCTGTCTACTTGACTTTTGTTTTACTTTGCGTTCTGGAAAACGTCAAAGGTACACAAAAGTAGAGGGAAAGATATAATAAGTCAGCAGATATCTATCACTCAGCTTCAACAGTCGTCAAAGCAAGGCCAATCTGTCTCCTCCTCTGCCCAGCCCATCGGCCCAGGGCTCTTCTGGAGTAAACCTCCAGCATCACTCTTCGCTCGTGGATCTGAACGTGCTGGATGCGCTTTGGTCCACTTCAGCGATCGTCCTTGTGCCGCAAGTTCCCCACTGTGAGCAGGTGGGAGCCTGTTCAGGCCGGCCCCGGAGCCCTCTCGCTGTGACCCCAGCAGTCTTCAACAGCTTCCTTGCTTTCTGGGACGAGATGTTCCAGGTTCACCGTGCACATATCCTGCCCTAGACCTAAACCCGCCACTTCTCCGAAGCATCCCGGCTGCTTTCGCTGGGAATGGGATTTCGAGATTTTAATGTGAGTAACTGGTTGTGCTTAAAGCTACTGGGTTAGTCACTTTCTAGATTCTCTCTACTTTCTGTTTGCCTCCCCTCTACACAGGAAGCCAACTTTGATCTGCCTTTCTATATTCTTAGATAATTTAGGGTACAGATTATTTTATTTGCTACCCTAAAATATTTAGAATTAAAACTAATTAACATTATGCCATCCCCTCGTGCATATGAAAACACTATACAGGTGATGCATGTACCTACGGCACACACTCAACCAGCCGTCAGTTCTAAGTCCCGGGAACAACACGTAACTTTTCTTCTCAAAAGTTCAAACTGACAAGGTATAATCCAGAACTCCTAGCCAGTGCAACAGAGTACTCTTCCGTGTATGCAAAAGCACCCTCAAAGGAAACACACTAATCCTTTCTCCTTCAGCAATCCTCTTACCGGGCAATTTGGTAACGTCTACACAAATTTGAAATGCACATACTTTTAGAAAACCCAGGAATTTTAATTCTGGGAATTTATCTTTCAGATATATTCACTCATGTGTGAGAAAGGATGTTCACCAACCACTTCTTATGTGTGATTGCAAAAATCTGCAAACAACCCAAATATACATCAGTGGGGAAGTGGGGAAGTAAATTACAGCATATCCACACGATGGAATGTGCTAGAGAAATCGAAAAGAATGATGGAGATATACACCTACTCATATGAAAGGTCTCTGAAATGTTAAGTGAAAAAAAGAACAAAGCAAGGTATTTGCCTTATGAGTTGTCTCATATACATACATCATATCCTACACACACAAACATACACGTTTCATAGGAATTCTTACACATAAATAACTTAAAATCAAGGCACTGAAGTAGGATGACCACATTTTTATAAAACTTGGAGAGAGAAGACAGACATACAGAGAACACTGGGTGGCCCAAGAAACCTTAACACATTGTATGCGGGAAACGTATTTATACGTTTTACGTTGACTGGTAGTAGAGCGCATGATGAAAACTACCCGCAAACAATGTGTTAACAGTAGTGTTTGTCTTTGAGGAAGGGTGCTGAGAAGAAAGGGAAATGATTTTATGTCCTTCTACGTGATCGAATTCTTATCGTATATGTTTTACTTTAAACATTTTTGTACATTATCTTAATAATTTCAAAGTTGAAGTATTTTAAAGAATACAACTATGTGATATACACCTAAAGACAAGGGGTTGAATGAATGGAATGGAAGGTTCTGGCCGAGCCCACCCCTCTGAAGCCGCTGGGCGTCTCCAGCGGGAGGAGCAGGCTCAGGCCTCCCCGTTACCTGGGAGCGGGCGCTTGTGGACCCCCTGCACGCCTGCAGCCACCCGGAAGAAGGAGAAGGCCATGTAGAAGTTCCAGTTCTCGACGGGAGGAATCCCCATGTGAAGGCAGTACATCCGGAAATACTCCTCTGCAGTGGGGATGCCCAGCGGAGTCAAATCTCGGCCACCCAAACCTGCGGGGACAGAGCCGTCCTGGGCATTCGGTGACCCTACACTCCTCTGTGGCCACAAACATTTAAATTCTGAAAATCTCTTCCCCCATCGGAAGTTCGCTTCACAGCTGGTTCAAAGGATTAGCTCCTTATTTCAAAGGCCCTTCCTTCCTCAGATGGCTGGGGTCCAGATGTCAAGCTATTATTCCTGAACTGGCTCTTAAAAGTTTCAGACTAAACTGTCCGTCAAGGAAGGAATGAGGGGCCTCCAATTCCATTTGGACAACAGTTCAGTGTGGACAGCTGTTATTTTCGATCAATCGTGATAAAGAATGCTAAAGAGAAAGATCCCACCAAATTATGAAAAAGAAAATCGCAACAAATGAAAAACTTTACAGATTTGCTTCATTTGTAACATATTCATAATTTAGAAGCATGTAATATATTCTATTGCTAGGAATTTATCCTAAGAGTATATACTGTGTGTGTATACAGTATATATGTAAATATATATTATAAATATATTACTACAAAGATGTTCTCTGCCTTTTTTGTGAGGGTAGGGGTAAGATACAAAAAACTGAAACAAATTAAACATTCAAATAGGAATCAAACCAAATGTCTCAATTAAGCTTACTCTATACAATACAATCAATGCTAGGCTGTCATTCAAAATGATGCTGAAGAAGAACTACTGACATGAAGACATGTCCAAAGTGAATGATTAAGTGAAAAAAATCCAGATCATGAAATGATATAATGACATTTTCATTAGACAAATGTGTGTATATACACAGGAAAAAAAGATGACAAGGTTGGCAGTGGTTATCTCTGGGATTATTGATGATTTTAACTCTTTGTTACCTGCTGGTTCTTAAAATCTTTAAATAAACCTGTACTTTTAAGAAATTAAATAGAAATTAGTTGTGTAAAAGCACAAGAGGTGCCTATATGCATATCCTTCTCACTTCAAATGCCCCTCCACCCACTTCCCTTCGCTGTGACAGGGATGAATCCCAAACGCTTTTCTACCCAAACCACCGGCCCAGTCACAGCTGCTTCCCCCGAGTCTGCCCAAACGCCGTGAGAACGGAGCTGGCTCAGCCCTCCCCTCCCTCTCCCCATCAGCAGTCCCTACCTGGCCGTGTGGGAAACTCGGGTGGCAGGTAGTGAGCCATGCAGCTGTGGGCCACATCCACCAGGGGGTCACCCAAGGTAGAAAGTCCCCAGTCGAAGACAGCAAGCACCTCGGTCTTTTCTGGATGGAACAGCAGGTTGTCCAGCCTGAACAGGCCACAGAAAGTACAGAGAGAGAGCCCTAAGAAAACTGACCACTAAGTGTGCTCTGTGCTGGGCACCTTCCATTTGCTCCTCCAGATGTATCCTGCCCCCCCTGGCCCCTCTGTGTCCCTGGAGCCTGGGCTGCAGGGGCTGTGGCCGTATGCACTGGCTCCCTTGCCCTCTGGCTCAGCCGGGCTCAGCCAGTGGGACCCCAGCAGGAGATGGGAAGGGACTAGGCATCGGCCAGCTCCCTCTCAGACGGCTGAGGGCCGGCTACACTCCTCTCTGGAGGGCCAGAGCTTTGGTCAGATAGTCCCCAACTATATGCTAACCTCTCGGGGTCCTGGTAATTCCTCTTTCCCTGTGGTGGTTTTAAAACAGGCACGTCAATTCTTTTGACACTCCTTCCACAAAAGGAAGCGTCTAATTCGTCACCTCTGGAAGTGACTTGATTCTGACAAACATGAGGTTTGTCCAGAAAAAGTCCAGCCATTGTTAATATAATGGGAACAGCTAGCACAACATCCATGTAACCTGGAAGCCAAGGAGAGTGGACTGGAATGTGCATGCGTGAACAATGATGACTTCACCGTACTAGTCAGTGGGTGGGGGGTAGACACCCTCGAGTGAGCATGTGTACTGTGTAGCTGTCACATTCAAAATGACTGAGCAAGTAGAGCAAAAAATTGCATCAGATTTTGTGTTAAGCTTGGACATTCCCCCATGGAAACTATCTGCATGATTTAGAAGGCTGCAGCTGTGGGCAACTGATGACTGGCAGTTTCATCACGACAGTGCGCCCACTCATACATCACGTCTCGTGCAGAGTTTTTTGTGAAACAACAAATCACCCAGGTGATTCAGCCGCCCTACCGCCCAGATGTCGCACCCGGTGACTTCTGACTTTTCCCCAAACTAGAATTACCTTTGAAAGAGAAGAGATTTTAGACCATTGATGAGATTCAGGAAAATATGACAGGGCAGCTAATGGCAATTAGGAGAACTGTGTGAGGTCCCGGGGTGCCTACTTTGAAGGAGACTGAGGCATCATTGTTCTATGTACAATGTCTCTTGTATTTTCTTCAATAAATGTTTCTACTTTTCATAGTACACAGCTGGATACTTTCTGGACAGACCTCGCCTACTGCAGATGGAAGTGATGCTGAGTGACACCTGAGATTCGGTCATCAGCTCCTGCCCAGCCCTCTCTCTCAGAACACACACCTTTGCAGCCCTGAGCCCCCAGGTAGGAAGTCCAGCTAGCCCGAAGCTGCCACATTGGACAGACCATGTGGGAACCACAAAGAGGCAGAGAGAGGGGCCCGAGGAGTCTAGCTGTTCACATCTCCTGTGCCCCAGTGCCGGGCATGAAAGTGGGCCCTTGGGTGGTCCCAGCCCCCAGCCTGAGAGCCAGCCACCCAGTTGAAACAAGCCCTCCTGTCCCCAGATTGCAAATTGCTGAGCAAAAATCCTGCTGTCATTATTGTTTACAGCCACACGGTTTTGGAGGGGTTGGTTATGTGGCAATAACAACTGGAGCGCACACTGGCCCCTTCAGACCTAGGTGTGGTAATGACACCCGTGGCTGCACAGGACAACCCCCAACCCAAAGGCCTGTTTGTGGAGCCAAGGCTGAGAAACCTGGCCTTAAAAGGCTCGTGCAGGGAGACCCTCTGTAACAGGGATAAGTCACAGCTGTAAACTGGGCCAAGACCAGCTGCTTCATTTCCCCTTTAAGATGCCCTTCCCATCATTTTTCACACTTTCGGAGTCCCCCCTCCTCATAACTACCTGAAGTCCCCGTGCACCACCGTGATCTTCTGTTGACTAGGAAGATGAAGCGGCAGCCACTTGATGAGCCGCTCCATCGCCAGGATGGTGCTGGTTTCTGAGGCCCGATACTGCTCGATGCAGGTTCGCACCTGGCGTGTGATACAGTCCCCTGGAGGAAGAGGGTTAGAGCACGGTGTGCCATTCCAACAGCGTCCAGAGGTTTCGGAACTCAGCCAGGGCTCTGAAACCCCCTGCAATGCTCTGTAGCATCCTTGTCCTCTGATTGGGCATTTCCCACAGGCTGCTGCTGCTGCTGCGTTTTGCCTTGGCTGGATCAGTGTGGTCTGGGCCTCGTTCCCAGCCACGTGGCCTCCAAGCCTGATCCCTGTTCCTCTCTGAGGTCCTATGAGCTCCCTAACAGCCTTTAGGAAATCCCTTTTTGGCCAAACAGTGGTTGGCTAAAAGCGTGGACACTGTGGCCAGACTGCCTGGATCTGATCCCAGCTCTGCCATTCTCTCTGTGTGCCTCGGTTTGCCCTGACCAGTGAGATGGTCCTCACGTGTTGCTGGGAGGACAGCACATGGACAGCCCCTGACACTGTCCCCAGCATGCAGTAAGTACTACACCAGGATTTGCTATTTTTATTTGGTGGTTTGGTAGGGAACCCAAGGGATACAACAGTTGAGGAACTTGCAAGTTCCATCTGAGACCGAAAGGAATTCTGGAGTTAACCTGGCTCCCAGTCAAGGTCTTCAGTTGATTTAACTTCTCTGAGTCTCCCTCCCTTGCTTCCTCTGTATCGTGTACTGATACTAATTTCTGTAGGACTGTCGTGAAGGCTACACGAAATCCCTGTGTGACGTGCCCACAAATACAGAGCTGGCACACATAGACGCTCAGTGAATGGTGGGCATGATTACTGTCACCGTTTTTGTCAACTGCCAATTACTGATTATCACCATTATTATAACCAATGATAATGTGTCAGGTCCCCCTCATCTGAGAAAAAAATGGTCCCCAGAAACTAAAGACGGGGACGGAGAGATCATGCTCCTTCTGTGGAGTCCACTGCAGGCTCAGAGCGTCTGGACACCTGCCCGGCAGAGCATCCAGCTGGGCCGGGAGGGGCGAAGGTCCGAAGCCACAGGAGTTTAACCCGAAACGAACCAAGCCTTTAGAACTAACTTCCAGCTTGCAGAGTCACAGGAAAGAGAAGACAGCAGTAAATGAAACCATGAGGAAATAATCAGGACGACTCCACGAGAGGGCACGTGGGAGGGGCCGTGCTGCATGCCTTAACTGGACCCTGATTTGGGGAAAACCCTCACTTAGAGGATATGAGGGTGATAATGAGAAAATGTGAATGTGCACTGGGTTTTAGCTATTCTGGGAGAATGGTGCATTTTCTCAGATGTGATAGTGGTCCTGAGGCACATCCCTGTTAAAGGAAATGCATACTGAAATATTTAGAAATGAAGTATTAGGGTCTCTACAACTTCGCTAATCATAAACATACACGCATATTTAAACAGACAGATAAACACTATGGCAGAAGTTAACCATTGTTAAAATTAGCAGTGGGTGCATACAGAGTGGGGCAAAAGTGGGTTTACAGCTGTTCGTATGGAAAATAAACAATAATTAACACCTAAGAATAAACTCGGTGTTTTGCATACTCTAACTGTAAACCTCCTTCTGCCCCTCCCTGTATAGCTATTCCTTGTACTATTTCACATTTCTGTAAGTTTGCAAAGGACCATATTAAGGGGAATACAGAACCGCAGGAGCTGAGCCGCTGTGGAAGCAGCCCCTCCAGGACCCACCCGCAGTCCCTACACCCCAACCCAGCGCCGCACACACTCCCTCCTCCCGGGAAGCGGGTGCCCCGTCCCTGTGTCCCTGGCTCTGCTGGTCCCCAGCAGGCCTCCTGCCCAGGCACCCAGGCGCCCTTCCCTCCAAAGCAGCCTGCCCCTCTGGGCCGAGAAAAGGGAATGATGGGCTCCCTGCTGGTCCTCGGTGGAAAAGAGCTTTGTAATAACTAGACTGTGCCCAACAGATCTTTGTCAAAAGTTCCTTTGGATTAGAAATCATGATTGTGTACTTTTTAAAACAAATTTATTCACAGGCTCAAAATTAAAATGACAAAAGGGAATGCAGTGAAGTCTTTCTCCTGTCCCTTGCAATTCTTTTTCCCCAAAGGTAACCTACGTGACCAGTTTCTTAAGTGTCATTTTAGAGAGATTCTTCACTTCTACGTACAAACATTTACATTTGTTCAAACACACCCTCTTTTATATGAATGGTAGTATATTTGCGTACATATAGCCAGTGTCCTGCCCAGCAGCGGGTTCTTGGTAAAATTTGAGAAACTGCAGAGTTCTTGGAAAGGAAGAGCTGATGCCCCCGAGGCCGGGTCAGTGGATCTGCTCTGCGATGACCCTGCTTTGTGCTGTCAGGCTCACGCACAGCCAGCGGCCCGGGCGGCAGGCCCCGGCCACGTGAAATCAGTCAGATTACTGCTTTGTCTCTTCAGTATCAAGAGTCATAGGTCAGTGTCAAGAGCATCAAAACAGTCTTGCTTAAAAATAAAAGACAAAGACTTCGCCCGGCACTCAGGAGAGCCTTCCTTAAGTTGCTCTCTCCACGGTGCGCTGTCACAGGCCCATCACTTCATCCACCTGAGGCCGGGCCTTCATTCCAAGCACTGGGACAGCTGCCACCTCATTTGCTTTTCACATCAGCCCTCTGAGGGAGGCAGGCAGGGCTGCGTTTTTATTATTATTATTATTCTTTATGTATATTCTTACCAAACCTTTGCTATTGAGAAAACTGTGACAAAGTGATGTGACTTGTCTAAGGCCACCCAACAAATTAGCATCTAACTTCTGGTCTGATGCTCTTTTCATCTGAAACAATGGATCAATACTGGTGACATCTATTGTCTTTGCCTGGGCCCTGTCCCTGGTAACTAGGGCTGCCAGACAAAATACAGGATGCCCACCTGCATTTGAACTTCAAGATGAACTATGAATACATATTTCCCAATGAGGCCACCAAGATGGAGGGGCACCCCCACTGAATGTGTACCTCTGGTCCACAGGTTAGAATATGGGGGACGATATGGATCTGGCTGGACTTGGAAGGAGCGAGGCGGTGAGGAACCCCCCCAATTTGCATGTGAGTTTAGCAGGCCTCCTCTGTTGTAACAAAGTAACTAAACTACTAGTGCTGGAGACCCAGATCATGCGCGTGTGCAGTGGTGGAACCTGAATAACTTGGCAGAAATATGTTAGGAAGTTGATGCACTTTGGACACATATTGCAGCCTCTGATACAGTCCTATAGAAAACCAGGCATGCTTTGGTTAAAAGCAGAAAAAAAAGGAAAATATAGCTTAGCTGACAGATGCTTTGGACCATGGTCAGGAATCTATACTGGTCAGATACTCTTGGGCTTTGCAGGGTAGAAAAAGTGAGACTCTGGCTCGTGGAGGCGTTTCTGCATGCAAAAGCATGCAGACAGTTGTGGTCGTGGTTCTAAAACTGTGCACTTGTCAAGATTCACAGGATGCTATGGTTCAACACACCTGACTTAAAAAAACTGACAATAAAAAATGCTGGCGAGGATGAGGAGCAATCGGACCTCTCGGACATTAAAAAAAAAAAAGCAGAAACTACACAAACAAAACACCTTGGCATAATGGCATTTTAAAAATCTGTCTCTGCTGAAAGAACACTTAAGGGAAAGGATGAAAAACAGAGAAGAAAGTGTCTTAAATGACCTTGGCCAGTGTCAAGAAAAAAGACATTTAAATGATCTAGTGAGACAGAAATTGCAGGGAAGAGGGATTCTGACTCCACGAAGGGACTGATCCCAGGACAGAATGTTCCGGTGAGTGACATCCACATTAGCATGACACTGGATTTCCCAGGAGAAAGTGAATAAGCCCACCTCAGGTCTAGCAGCCGCCTGGTGCATTCACACCCTGACACCACACAAATCCCGGAGCAGAGGCAACAGCGAGGAAACGTTCAGCACGGAAGACGAGCGGCCTTGTGCTCACCCTGTTTCCCGTAGTCCTCTAGGCCCGCAGCCTGGAAGTCCACACTGTGGATTCTGCACAGGACTCTGTTCATGGCCGTGTACACGGCCCGCCTCTGGCTGGGCTCCAAGCCTGGCAGAGTGGGGTCCTTGTAGACGAGGCCTGGGCAGTACTCCATCAGGTAGAAGGGTGTGCCGATGATCCTGCGAGGGGCAGACACAGTCAGGGTGTTTCCAGGGCCTGCAGTGTGGCGGGCTGCTGGTCACGGCACCGCCCTTTCCATCCTGTGTGGGCCCTGCGGGTGCCGGGGGAGGATTCGGACCCAGAGTGCTGGACATTTCCCTTCTCCTTTGCACGTGAGCACGAGGGGTTAGAAGCACTCCACCCAAACCAGTTTACGCCCACACGGCCCTGTCCGTACTCTTGGCCAACATGCTCCCTTCTCTTTCCTTTGGTCCAGGGGTGGAAGCCATTGGAGCGGGTTTAAGGTGGAGGACACAGGAAAGCAGCAGGTTGAGAGAGCTGGCTGTGGAGTCAGAGAGAACTCCCACCCCTTCCCAGCAGTGTGATCGTGAGAGTCACTAAGCCTCTCTGAGCTTGGTTTTTGTTTTTAATCTGTAAAATGTCAAAGGGCAGCTGTAAGAATTGAGAGAGCAAATGTATATGAAGTGCCTGGCATATGTGTCCGGCACTTCCAATGAGGGTCCAGTAAATATCCCTTATTCTTCTTAATGTGATTTTTATCATTATCCAGTGGTATGCATGGCATAGATACCACCCTACAGAATTAAGGTGGCACACTGAAATGTTATCTTTTGCTCATTATTAGAAATCAGTTCACTACTCTAAAAAGTTGTTTTGAAACATCTACCATTATTATAACTTCCCCTGATTTCACAATCAATTGTGAAACACAATTGTATGTTTCAATTGTACAAACACACAATTGTATGTTTCACAATTTTCACAATTAAAAAGTTAGGGAAAAGGGACAAACTCAAAAAGCATGTTACAAAGCAGTTTAAAAGTTCAGAAAGCCTATAATAAAACAAACAAAAACAACATAAACTAGAAGGACATATATTTTTATAATGTTAAGAAAGATGTTTTCTATCAACTCTCATAAAAGCGGGCATTTCTTTCTCGCTCAGGATAACTGAAAGACCTGTGAGCTTCCAAGGGGTCGCTGTACAGTCTCTCTTCTCTGCCACCCAAATTTGTCCTCACTGTGACAGCCTGGAATCTGACTTAGTGTGTTACCGTCTCTTCTGCAGCGAATGTTCAAGGGAACAAATCAACCTGAACATTACCTTGAATCCTCACAGAAGTCGAGAACTCTGGGGACAGGCACTCCAGCGTTCGCCAGGGCTTTCATTATCCTGCCAGAACAAAGGGAGATGAGCGTCACTGCTGGGTGAACTGGTGAGACTTCCCTTCTTCTTCTTTTTTTAGTTAACTGATTTTTAGAGACAGAGAGAAAAATGTAGACTTGCTGCTCCATTTACATACTCATTCATTGGATGCTTCTTGCACGTGCCCTGACCAGGGATCGAACCCATAACCTTGGTGTCTCGGGATGACGCTCTAACTAACTGAGCTACATGGCCAGGACTGATGATGAGGCTTGCATATGATTATTTTTCTGATTTAAAAATTAGTATGTGCAGAAATGAAAATGTAATTCTAAAAAATATTCAATTGACCCAAAAGCAGACAGGAACAAAAAATGGATGAAACAAACAAAAAAGAAATAGTGAAATTATAGACCACCATCAAACATCTCAATAGTTACATTAAGTTGAATACACTAAACGTTCCAATTAGAAGACAGAAATTGTCACACTGGATAGAAAAGTATGCTCTATGTGCTGTTCATAAGAGACAAACTTTAAATATAAAAACAAAGATAGAAAAAAGGTAAGAGAAAATGGATGGAAAGGGAAGTACCATGCAACCGGTAAGCATAAGAAAGCTGGTATAAATACATTCATAATCAGGAAGAGAGCCCAAGTATTTGGAAATTAAGTAATACTTTCATATTAGCCATGGGCCAAAGAAGGACTTAAGAGAAATTAAGAAATATTTTAAAACTCTAATATTTATTAAGCTAAATTCATTGTCAAAAACCTTTTCTTAAAGAAAACTCCAGGCCCCAGTGGCTTTACTGGTAAATTCTCTGAAATATGTAAGGACGAAACTTTTAAAATTTTTAAACAGGAAAATAATCTTATCACCAGTAACTCGCTGCTTCTTTTGATTGCCTGGTTTCCTTTCACCACATCACCACTTTGATCAGAAGACCCAGATTTTCCTTTGGGGAGCAGCTGTCCCCCACTATAGGTCCTCCTGGTTTGGGGGGACTGGCTGACCCCACCCCTGGTTCCAGGAGTGGGCATAAAACCCAGAGATGGCCAATCTGAGCAGAACACCCTCCTGACTGCAGAGACCGGTTTGTTCAGGGCCAAACCTGTGACCCATACTGGGCAAATGGGTCAGTCTCAGGGGGCATGCTGGAAAGATCCTGGTTACCTAGGAAAGTTAAGAGATGGAGAGAGAGAATGAATGGGTCCTGGTGACATTATTTGGAGCCCTGGATCCAGCCATGCCTGCAAGATTTAAATGATAAAGCTAATACATTTTACCACCTTCCCTTCTTATTTTTATGCTTAAGTCAGTAGGTGGGCTTCTGTCACATGCAACTGAAGAATACTACTGACATGCTACCTAGACATGACCGGGCAAACACTGTGGTTTGTTCCTTTCCTTAATTTTTGTTTCCATGCATAAGTCTTAAAAAAATAGTTAAGATAGTAATACTCTATATATGGCTTGTATCTGTTTGTATTACATTAAAATTTCACCACACACATTTTTATGTTATTACAGGCATACTGTTATTGGCTGCAATGATAGTATTAAGGCTGGGCTGTGGAATCCCACCGCCTATGGGCATTAAGCCACACCCCACCACTCACACACCTCTTTAAGCCCACTCTCCTCATCTGTAAAGTGGGGGTCACAGTAGCAGCGTACCATGGACCTGTGAAAATGCTTCAAGTTAACAATGCAAAGCATTCATTGTAGTGCCCAGCACACAGTGACACTTAGTAAATGTTAGCTAGTACTATTATTGTCCTTGCCACAAGTAGATCTCCCAAGGTTTACATAAACACTTCCCAATCATTGTAACTTCAGGGTGTTTCCAATTTTTCACTATAAACAACACTGTGGTGAGCATATTCATGCATACAGCTTTTTTCCCCTCTTTAGAATTATTTTTTAAAGAGAGACCTCCTAACTGGAATTATTAGGTCTGAAAGTATGACTGCTCTGAGGTTTTTAATAAATTGTGCCACACTGTTTTCCAAAACAGTTGTTCAAATTTGCATTTGGCATTTTATAAGCAGATACCATATTAGGTTTCACTTTCAAATGTACACTTTATTCCTTTACTAACAGGGAAATGCTGTGCATTCCAGGAGTTGTGGAATATCACTCAGCACTCCAGAATGCCTGTGCCTCGGGGAATGATTACAGGCGGCTCGCAGGCCGGATGCATGAGGCAGAGCGGTGGTTTTATGTTTTAGGGTCTCTCTTCTATAAATACACACCGCTTCTGCGTGACACATACACAAATTCTCAGAAAAAGCTATAGGTTTTCTCTTCTGTCGAACCTCCGAGGCTTCGTAATTGTCAGTCATCAGCCCCTGCAACATTTGTGGAGGTCAGATTTCAAGAAACCAAAAAGCCCGGAGCAGAGACAGTAAACAGAAAGAATGAGAAGGACCCTGGAGCCAAAATCGCACTGCCCTCCCTACTATCTGCAGCTTTCCTTCTGCAGAGCAAGGTGGCCTAGAAGGAGGAGGAGGAAGTCTTCCAGGAATGCAGGCCCCACCCTGGAGCCCATGCATGTCTCCAGAACTCATTCTCCAAGAGATTCGGAGGTAGTTTTGTTTAAATCCACTATGTTTACATTTTTCTGTTTGCAAAGCAAGCGATTTTATTTGGGATGAGTTGTAACACATTTATTCTTTTAAACATTCTATTATGGAACATTTCAAACATATATAAGTAGAGACATTTGTATTAGAAAGCCCCATGTACTCGTCACCCATTCATGGCCACAACTGTTGGGCCGTAGCCCCGTCAATATATTGATTCTGCCCTGACCCACGTGGCCCAGTTGGCTGAGCATCGTCCTGTGGAGAGAGAGGTCGCTGGTTTGATTCCTGGTCAAGGCACATGCCTGGGTAGTGGGTCTGATCCCCGGCTGGAGCGTGTGTGAGAGGCAACCAATCAATGTTTCCTTCCCTCTCTCCCTTCCTCCCTTCCCCTCCCTAAAAATAAATAAAATATTTTAAAAATACATATTGATTTTAAGACCTAAGGTCTTAGAGTCTTTAAGACTGAAGGGTAAGACTAAAGAGTATCTCAATAATGCCTTTTTTTCATCTAGAAATTCTAAAAATGTCTAGTCTCCCACAGGTTTTGGTATAGAAAACAAACTTATGAATAAAATTAGTTTACATGTTCTTACTTGACGTACCTTTGGAGAGTCACATGTGTCGTTTTAAGTGTCTCAAGGCATTTAATGGAGCACTGACGTGCCAGCTCAGGGGCCGAGCCCCAGAGGCCAAACGGGCCCTCTCGAGCTCACCTGAATTCCCTCCCCACCGCGGGGGCAGCCGGGGGCAGTGTCCCCGGGGGTTCCTTCCTCAGAGCCAGCTGCCGGCTGGCCAGCCTGAGGTAGTAAGTTGGGTTTGACTGCCCGTGGTCAAACTGAAGGAGCTCCAGTGGGCCTGCAAGTTGGAAAACAAAGAAAACTCAAACCCACTCTGAAGGACAGACCTGGAAAGACCTTTTTTCCCAGCGAGTTCAGCATTTGGGGTGACACTGTGTAGGACTGGCACCACGCTCCACCAGCTTGGTCCAGAGTCACGTGCCGCTCCACTGTGGCAAGGCCACTGGATTTACACCACAATGATACTCCCACTTGCATGGTGTCCGATTTTGTCCTTCTCGCCAACTCCTAGTCTCTGAAGAGGAGCTTCTGAGTTTTGTTTGTCCATCACAAGCACAGTCATGGCAACCCATCTTGCTAACCGGAACGCTTTAAGCCCGAGGATGAACAGTTCCCTTGTGTGTCCCTCAGCCCGAGCTCAGCCAAACCACGCCTGACGCCGGGGTGACAGCTGAAAGGAGCGGGCAGCGGCCTACCGCCGGAGCCAAGGCTGCTTTCATGAGATGCGGTTTCCCACCCCAGCAGGCTGAACTCTTTGTCTCTCTCGCAGAGACATCCTAATTAGCCCTCAGCTCCCTAACAAGACTGAACTCTGGACACAGATTTGTTTCATTTGATCCGAAGAGCCAGAAATGGTGGTTTGCCCGACTTATCCGGCTCGGTCAGAAGGGGCCCCTCCACCTATGGCGACACCACCTGAACATGCCGGCTCTCATCTGATCTCAGGGGCTCGGCAGGGTCAGGCCTGGTGAGCACCTGCGGGGGAGCAAGGGCCCCCCCACCTGCAGAGGCGCTGAGAACGCGCCAGTCACTGGGACACATCGTAGTGTGGAGACCAGCCGGGTGAGGCGGACCTTTGTCACCAGGCGGAAATGTCTTCAGAAGCTCACGAGGCCCCTGTCTTTCTGAGGGTGGGACGTGAAGAAGGTGGGACTTCTGAAGAGGCACAGACAACCTGTCACATTTTACATTATGTAACTTCTCAGTCACCTTTACAAACAAGCTGTGACCTCGAGAAAAAACCCCAGAACCCTCCAGCCCCCCAGGCACATTCTGCAGCTCCCCCATCCCTCTTCTCCCTGACAGCTGTCTGCAGGCCTCGCCTCGCGCCCCGTGGACGGCGGGCAGGCGTCGTTCAGAGGGTGCACGGAAACGGAGGCGAGTGCTTCCGCCCAAGCAGAGCTAGAGGCAGCATGGAGACCCGCGGGCCCAGGGGCCGTTCCCCTCACCAGGCTGCCTCTTTGGCTCCGGCGCATCGCACTCCGGTTGCTCTGCAAGTGAGAACCAGCCCGAAAGCCTGACCTTGGAAGGAGTTACCAAAATACAAGAACTCAAATACCTGTGGTTTGGGTCCCCAGCACGTCCTTGAGGTACTTCTCCAAGGAATCTTTGGGAATTTCCATTGTGTTTCTCACAGGGCGAGTGTTTGGAACAACTGTTCTCAAGGTAAAGCCCAAGAGAGTTTCTAATTCCTTTACTGCAGCCTCTGGGTCATTAACCTGGTTTCAAAGAAAATATTGAACAGGCTACCAGTCATCCTCGACCTTTCCTCCTGTCTGTTCTCTAAGTTCTCTAAGATGGTAACTTTCAAAAGGAAACATCCAAGAACTCAGTCGTCTGGGCTACGACTCTGAAGTCAGGATATTCAGTTAATGAGGAAGCCATCGAACGGGTTTCCTCTTCCCGTTTAATTCCAAAACACATTAAACCTTCTGTCTGCGGGGCAGCTCCGGGTGAGAGTCCGCGATCCTCCCTTGTGCCAGGAGGCAAGGAGACTGTGCTGCAGCACCCACTCTGTCTCTGTGAGCCCGTCGGCTTCAAAGGGAAACTCAGTGGTGGGAAGCTGGACCGAGAACCCCCTCCCATGGCTTCTCGAGCTTCTCAGCCACACCCTGGGCTGGACTGTGGGGCAGGTGGCTGCTGGCTCCCCACCCAGAAGAGCGTCGGCAGGACGGCCCGTGACTGCCATCCCAAACGTCTGCAGCCTGCCCCTTGCCTGCTGCGTGCCTCTCCTCAAACCGCCTTCTCAGTATGCGTTTGTCTTACTCCCCATTAGAAATGCAAGCAGCCAGCCACACAGATTGCAGAATTAAAAAACAAACAGGCTCCGGCAACACAGGGAGACCACTCCAGACAGCCACCACTATGAATGTAAGAGGACAGCACGGAGACGCTTGCACGAGTGTCTGGAGCACAGCGGGGCTTCAGGGGGCAGTGACCCTCACCTTGATGGTGCGCATACCCAGGCTGGCAGCTGCTTTGAGATTCTCCTCAAGGTCATCGAGAAAGATGGACTCAGAAGGCTGCAGGCCGAGCCGCTCCAAGCACAGCTTGTATATCCTGGGGTCCGGCTTGCAGACACCTTCCAGACAGGACTCCACGACCTGAGGGCAGGGCGGGAATGAGAGAGAAATGGCCCTGAAAGTGGTGCTCCCACACACACACACACACACACACACACACACACGCTGCTGTATTTTTTCTAAAGAACAGAGGGAAGACAGCTGAGATTTGTTAGAACAAGTAACTTGAGACTATTTTGATAGAAAATGCCATTGCTTTTTAAAACTGACTGATTTGAACATTTTGGATTAAACCTGGGGGCCGACTTGGAAAACTGAGGCTCTGGTTCAGACACAGTGACCTCGTGCAGACAGCGGGGCCGCGATGGGCCTCAGTTTCACCATCAGTGAAGTGGGAGAACTGACAGCCATCTCACCTGTCCTAGCGGCTGTTGCGAAACTTAAGGAAACTTGAATGAGTTCCAAAATGACAAAGCATTTTGCTAATGTTAGATTTTGTGCCTACACTGAGCAGAAGGAAAGTTGTATGTTTCAGTTTTAGGGAAAGTATTTCACCGTTTTTCCAGAAAGAAGGCACTGTTTACTGTTGCAAAAGACCCAGGCCTTTAATGTTCACACTTCAGAAGTTAAAAAACAGCCATACTCAATTTATACGGATAAATCCCACAGAGGGCTGACACCAAAGAGACCATCAGCGGCAAAGGCACTTGCTTTCTTGTAAAGAGCCTCCTGCATCCTGACAGCCTCGCTTCAATTGTGTATCTAACCTGGGACCAGCGTAGCTGCTGAGAGTTCAGGAGACCCCGGAAAAAGCCGTCTCAGTGCCAGGCTCTCTCTGACCCAGCACCCTGCTGGGAGTCCCCTTACACTGTCCCCCGGGCTGAATCTCCTACAAAGTGGGCCTCAGATGGCCACAGAGGCCTACCACCAATAGCCTCTGGCCTGCCCTAAGAATAGAAATAAATCCCTGACTCACTTCTGGAATGACCCACACTCTCCAAGTCCAAGGACACAAACCTGAGGACCCCTCCCTCTGCTCCACAGTGGCATTACTGAAGGTTGGCCGAGAACTACCCTTTCTGGTAAATAAATGTCCTGAGTAAATGGGACCTCTCTTCCTGGTCTCCTAAGGACCTGGTTGAGCTAAAAAGACAAAGAAGCCCCTTCTAAAGAAATCGTCAGTAGTAGGCAGCAGAGAAACCAGGTGTTTCAGACACCTATCAACGTATCATGCTGCAGGGAAGCCACACAGCGGTACTGGCTGAGACAGGAGAAGAGAGGGCACAGAGCCCAGGGCAACGGGGCCGAGTTCGGACAAGCAGACATCTCTTCTCATGCGTAGTTCTGTTTGGGGCAAAGTAAAAAACATCTTAAGATTTAAGTTTGATGAAATCCCTCCTCTTCTCTTTCTGTTCTACCTTACAGGATAAAGAAGTTCTGATTTGTTTTGCAACAATGTGAATACACTGAACACTACTGAAGTATACACTTAAAAATAGTTAAGATGGTGAATTTTATGTAATGTGTTCTTTTACAATAAGAAGTAATGTAGAAAATTAGATGACATTTTAAAAATATTTTTATTGACCTTTTTCTCTTTAGAGAGAGAGGAAGCAGGGAGAGAGAGAAGCAAAGCTATGAGGGAAACATCAAACGGCTGCCTCCCGTATGCGGCCAAACACGCAATCTGGGCGAGCCCACAGCCCAGGAGCCCACACGTACTCCTAGGTATGTGCCCTGAACAGGAGTCGAATCCACGACCTTTCACCCAGCACTCCAACTAACTGAGCCACGTCGGCCAGAGCTAGAGGACATTTTTTTTTTTTCAAAAGTCACATGCATCTCAGCAGAGACACGTTCCTATAATATTGGTTGAAGGGTTCAGGAACAGCCTCCAGCATCGACAGACATCATAGAAAGGTTACCCTACCTCTTTACCTCTATCAAAAAAATTTTCTCCTGCCTTATAGCTTTGGAGAACAAACACCTTATTCTTGAGGACATGGATTTTCAAAACTCCAAGTGTCCTACAGACCTGAAATATGAAAACCGGCCAAAAAACAGCTGGGAAGCACATGCCAGGGGGCCTGTGATGTCTGAACAAACAGGTCCACTGTTTTAAGTTAGTTCACAGATCTTTCAAATTGTAGCTTCCAGTGGAAGAGCCCAATGTGAGCCTGGCCAACTTAACTTGTCCAGATGCAGGTACCATCCCTATAGCCACACTTGGTGGAACGAATCTCTGTGCTGAGGACTTACTGTGTGCCAGGCACTGTGCCAAGTGCTTTGCATGCATTGTCTCCTGGGATCTGCACCGCTACCCTACCACAAAGAAATCGCTCTTCCTACATTACAGGTGAGAAAACTGAGGTGGCAGAGACAGGACTGGATTCTGGACGAGGTCCCTGAGCACTCACAGGGAACGGAGCTTGGAGGAGGGCCGCACTGTGGACGAGTGGGGGAACCAGCAGTCAGAGCAGGTGAGGAGCCAGGCGAAGTGTCCAGAGGGCAGAGAGCTCTGCCTCTGCCGGCCCTCTTCCAAGGAGGGGGAGGGGGTAGAAGGTGGAAGCAGCATTAGGTGGGGAGGTTCACTTCCAACACCTGTGTTCTGAATTTCTGCCTGTCAATTCGACTGGATTGTATGTTCTAAAATAGCGCGATCCAACAGAACTTTCCACAGGGATGGAAATGCTGTCTCTCCAGTATAGTAACCACTGGCCTCAGGTGGTGACTGAGCACTTGAAATGCAGTAAGTGTGTATTCCAGAGGGTGGGGATGGTGGCTGTCAGGTTGAGCACAGTGTCCCTTCACGCACAGCCAGTGCCCAGCACATAGTAACTGCTCAGTAAGAATCGGTTTTCGGTTTAAGCAATTCATCTATCAATAATTTATATCCATCCCAAGATAACGACCTATCTTCTCTCAGGGAGATGGGGAATCCTTCATAGATATAACCTCCTGGCACTGTGATAGTCTAGTGCTGCGTGCACTGTGTATTACAACAGCCACTAGCCACGTGGGATTACTTACATTAAAACTAATTAAGAGGAAATACAATTCAGTTCCTTCGTGACACTGGACACATTGCAAGTGCTTAATATCCATGTGTGACCAGCAGCGCCATGTCAGACATCCCTCTTACTGGAATTGGCTGTACTGGGCGGCGCTGGTCCAAGAACCGGTGCCACAGAAACACAGGGCAACGCGGTTGGTCTTTGAAAGGAAAGGTCAAAGGGCGCATTAAGAGGCTGACGGAGGTGTGAGTTATGTAACGACTACGGTTCATACCCAGAGTGTAAGGAAGTCTCTAAAGCTGAGGCTTCACCCACTTACCGAATCCCACAAACGTGTGACTTTGCCAAGAACTCAGTGATAATTTAAAAGTCCTCTTTTCAAACTGCTATGTCTCAGCCTAACTTGGTCAAGTGTCTGAATAAAATTACCCACCACTCAAGACCCGCTACGAGGCAGCGGTAAACGTTGCGTCCTGCAGCAAGAACACACTGTTTTGATTATTGTTTTGGATCACTTCAGACTTACCACATCAAACTGCTTCCGGTCCAGGGGCAAAAAGCTTTGGCCATTGGAAAGATAGAAATTATTGCTCAAGACTGCAGTCTTAAGTCCTTTTGCCCGAATTTGAGTTATGGCCTCAGTCATCACTGGGAACGGCTTCGCCACTTGCTCACTGGTCAGCAGAGAGAAAAAGGAGCCCATGGACACACAGGTCTCTGACTGAGAATGGGGGAGGGAGGGGAGAGCAAGCAAGCATTCAGAGTAAAATCACCAACAGAGGAAAAGACACAGACATATTCCCAGCTTCCTGCCGCTACCTGGCTGTAAAAGCGGGGCCTTTGGCTTGCTGCCTAAGGGAATCCTCTCCCTCAGCCACCTGCAGAGCTTTGCACATAAGATGACAAAAAAGTGACTTAGAGTTACAATGGCTAGGGAATGGAGCTCTTTATGTCAGTATTCCAGTTAAAGGAGTTCCTTATTTCACTCACGGGTTGTCAATTTTAAAAAGTAGCGGATACCAAAAGAGGATACATTAAACTCTAAAAGTGTATTAAGTAGATGTAACTGAATTTTTAGTGATCCAGAAGACATTTAGTGATTTTGTGTTGCCTCAGCATCACCGTTATGAACTTCAGTTTCTGATCAATTTTTTTTTTAATTCAATCTGTGTGGGATTTGAAAACTCTTATCATGCTTTAAAATCTGCAAAGGCAAGGCTGCTTTTTTATACACACATTTTACAATACCTTCAATGAAATACAATTCACATACCATACAACTCATCCATTTAAACCATACAATCCAATGGCTTTTAATATACTCACGAAGTTGTACAACCATCACCCCAGTCATATTTAGAACATTGTCGTCATCCCAAAAAGAAAGCCCTCACCCATCAGCAGTCCCTCCCCATTCCCTCCCCCACACTCCCAATACTCCCAGTCCAAGCAAACCACTAATCCACTGTCTGTGTCTTACTGATGTACCTCTTTGGGGCAGTTCATATAAATGGAATCACACAGTCTGTGGTCTTTTTTGACTGGCTTTGTTTTGGCTTAGCGTCATGTTTTCAAAGGTATACATATGTACATATGTACGATCGTGGTAGAATACACATAACATAAACTTGACCCTTTTAACCACGTCATGTGTATGCTTGAGTGTCACCGAGGGCAGTCGTTGCTGTGCGGCCATCTCTACCGTCCATCCACAGGGCTTTATTCACTGTGTTCTCATTACACTTTAGTAGCTGCTGTGGAGGTCACATGAGTTCATATAAAGGCCTTAGAAAAACACACAGTGCGGAGAAAAGGCTCAACATCGTGATTGCTTAAGTAAGCTTTCCGATCAAAGCTGTCATGCAGACAGCTCCTGTTTCAGATGAACAATAGCTGATGGGAGGCTTAGTAACGGAATATTTTTACTTGCTCATATGTGCAGTTGAAGTTGGGTGCCTGGGGATGGAAGAAATAGCTTAAAATTTATAATGATTAGATTTTCACTTCTTTATTTGCAGTTTAATAAATATGGATGAGTCTTAGGCAAGAAGAATTATGGAAATTCAAGTATGTTTATCACTCACAGTTTCAGAGCAGAGTCTCCCAAATTCTGGTAAGAAAGTCTCTACTGTCATCTCTCCTCGCATAAATCTCATCCAGGGCCCGTTTTCACCGCCTGAGACGAAGGTCTTCAATATCGTTCCGGAGGGGATGTGATTCTGTTCCTCCCATTCTACAGGAAGTAAGATATGTAATAGGTGAAACCCGTGAACAAACGGCTGCAGTTCAGGGAGTCGGGGGAATGACCACACCAGTTCCGGGGGCACCGCTGCGGTGCCAGGCGGGCTCTGCGGAGAGCTGGGAGGAGCTCGGGAAAGGCAGATCTCGGCCTCCGACCTGCGGGGGAGCAGCAGTGCTCCTCTGTGTGCCTGAGGGGACACTGCCGTCAGCCTCTTGTCCTGACCACCTGCCTGAGATGACACTGGACGCCGCATTATACACTCTCTTCCCGGGTTTCTCATTAGCTGGCTCAGACGTATTAGGTCACGCACACAGTCCTGGCCACACAGGAAGGAAGGGCATGTGATGATAAGCCAGATTCTGATAGCACTCCGAAACTAGCCCTCCATTTGGTAAACTGCAGTAATCCTCGACGGCTGTGTAGCAGGAAACCTTCACTTGAGGAATGCTGTCTTTGTGGAACAAGGGAGAAAATGCCACTCTACAAAGAGCTAAGGCAGTGGAGGGACTGGCATTCGTATATACTGGAAACATTTGGACAGGGCTTGCTTTGTCTTGTACCAAGTTGCTCTTTTTCTATATGCAGCTGCTATGGGGCAAATATATATATATATATAACATTCATAATTATATCTAAGACGTAACATAACTTACACGTATCTTTTGTTTTGATCAAGTAGTGACTACACATCAAAAATGTTTCAGACAAGATAGAAAGGCATAAAAAGAAACTCAAACGACAAGCAATCCCCTTCTTAGAAATAACCAATGTTACCAATTTGGAGTGTGTCTTCTGAGGACAGCAAGGCTCTTCAAACCCATTCCGCATAGGAATACTTCTTTAATTTTAGAACGAAAGGGTACAGCATCTCTCAAGGTCTCGGAGTTGGCAAGCACCTAAGGAAGCTGGCGCGTTCCCGTGCTCCCGTGCGGGAGTGTGGACGAGCACAGCCTCAGTGGAGAGCAGTTTTAAATGCACATGCATTTGATGTCGTGATTCCACTTCTAAGGCTTTCTCCCACACAAATACTTACAAGAGTAAGCAAAGGTTAGGTACAGGATGTGTGCGCAGAATTGCCTGTAATAAAAAGAACTGCAGCCCTGACCAGTATGGATGGCTCGGTTGGTTGGGCATCGTCCCACAGAGCAAAAGGTCGCCGGTTTGCCAGGGTGCATACAAGAGGCAACCGATTAATGTTTCTTTCTTTTTTTTTTTTTTTGAGAGGGATTAGAATTCCCCTTTCTTTTTTTTTTAAGTTTATTATTATTATTTTTTAAGATTTTATTTATTTATTTTTTAGGGAGGGAAGGAAGGGAGAGAGAGAGAGAGAGAGAGAGAGAGAGAAACATCAATGTGCGGTTGCTGGGGGTTATGGCCTGCAACCCAGGAATGTGCCCTGGCTGGGAATCGAACCTGGGACACTTTGGTTCCCAGCCTGCGCTCAATCCACTGAGCTACACCAGCCAGGGCCGATTAATGTTTCTTACCCTCTCCTCCTCTCTCCCTTTCCCTCTCTCTAAAAATAAATAAATAAAATATTTTAAAAAGAGCTAGAAACATAAATATATTAATAAAGAGCTGGTTAAATCAACTATGGCAGATCCATCTAATGAAATCCCACACACATGTTAAGATGTATAAACTAGACCGCAGGTCAGCAAAATGTGGCGTAGGGGCCACATCTGTCTCCCATCTGTCTTTGCAGGAAAAGTTTTGTTGGAACACAACCACACCCGTTCCTTCGCTGTTGTCTATTGCTGCTTTCTCCCTGCAGCAGTAGAGCTGAAGAGCTGTGGCAGAGCCACAGGGCTTGCAAAGCCTGCTAGGACTTCATTGAAAGGGTTTGCTGACCCCTGAACTGTACCTGTGCCTAGTGATGTGAAAAAGATGCTGAGATAATCTACGGAGTCCAAAAAGGAAAGGTGTGGAAACGTTTGTGGAGTGTGATCCAAGCTGGAATTTGTGTATACACATGTCACACACATATACACAGACACACTCTCATATGTGTGTATACATACTTAGTTACACACATATACATATATGTAGTTTTTTTGAAGGATAAACAAGAAGCTTTTCACAATGAAAACCAGTGAAGGCTGGAACCACAGGGGAGAGGGGTGGAGGTGGCCGCAGGGCATTCACCTTTGCATGTGACACACTTTCAGCACTCACTAAGAGACAAGGACATAAAGGGGTCGAGGCAGTAGGAGTGGAGAGAAGCAAATGGATTCTCGAGATATTCTAGAGAAAGTCAAGAAGATTCCTGCCCAGTGACCTTTACGTTCTCTGTCTGCCAAGCAGGAAGGCTTGGGGTGGGGCAGTACGGTGACCCCTGGGGGGGTTTGGAACAGCCCTGTAGTAAAAGCGAGGGGAATATGGGTAGAGGAATACAGAAGCTGAGAGCCCAGCTACTCCTGGAACAACAGCAACAAATAGCTCACTTAGCCAGTTTGCACAGCTGGGTAATTTTTTACCCAGGAGCACAGAAAACCTGCACTTGAGTTAACTTAGCATGGAGAATTGCCCAACCAGCCGCCACAGCAGGTCAAAAGGAGAGGGACAGCTGTTTGGCCCTTTTTCCTTCCTGCTGGCTGGAATGAGAATATAGTGGCAGCAGGCGAAGCAGCCAAGGCAGAACTCACAGCAGAGCAACACAGCGGAAACAGCCCGAGTCCTGAAGTCACAGAGCTGTGCACTAGTCCATACCTGGGCTTTCAGTGCACAAGAAATAAACCTCATCTTGTTTCCGTCACTGTTTTGTTAGGTTGTCTAACGCCTAGAGCCAAAACTTGTCCAAGTGAAGTCAGTTAACCTAAGCAGGAAAAGGTAAAACCAGGAGAGGCTGACAAAGACAGGCTCAGAGACTGGAGGTTTGCTCTCGAGGGTTTAGCGGGAGGTTGGTGGAAGAGGGAAGGCTGTGACCAAAGGGCGGGGTTTCAGCATTCAAGACTACACCCGACTTGGCCCAGGTCTCAGGGAAAGGCGGTTAAACCCTACGCATAACAATGGCACCTCAACACGTACTGGGAATTTTAGGTGAGCCGAACACTCGCTGTGGGCCACCTCATTTCACTCTCCTCACGCCCCAAAGACGTGGGTACTATTATTAGCCCTGACTTAATGATGAGGAGGGTAAGACTCAGAGAAGTTGAATAATTTGCCCAACATCATCAGCCACTGAGTGGTGGCTGGAATCTGATTCAAGAGCCGTAATATTACCCACTGGGACACACTGCTGCCCCAGTGCTCCTCTCCATCTCCCCTTACCACCCTCCATCCCCCACCCCACCCCAAGCCCGCCTCTGAAAGTGAAATAGAAAGAGCTCACCTGCAGCCAGTCTCCCTGCGGAAGGAATGAGAACTCCACCCATGTCAAAAATGACCGCCCTGTAGGGACCGCCTCTGGAATGTGTCCGTCGCCAGGCTCCCTGGGACCCGCACTGGTTGTGTCTCAGGAAGGCTGCCCTCCAAGCCCACTGGAGACGTGAGGACTGGAAAAGCCGTCCTATGTGCATCTTGAGGCCAAAGCTGCGTGAGAAGGCACAGGGCAGTTTGCCCTCACCACCTCCAGTCCAGACCTTGGCCCTGGAGCTCAGGGCTGTCGGCTGGACATCCCCACCGATCTCCAACAGACACTCCAGACCACAGCCAGAACTGAGCTCCGTCTCTGCTCTCCCCGGCTACTCCTTTGCCCCGGGCTCCTTAGCTCGGTAAAGGGCTCCACCATTCACCTAGCTCCCCATGCTAGAACCCTGTGGAGCTGGCCCCTGCCTTCCCTTAGTCCTCCACCCAGCAACCTCAACTCCAGTTGCTCTGGGCTACCAGTTCCTCCTGAAATCTCCACGACCTCCCTCCACTCTTACTGCCAGCATCTCACGGGCAGATCATTGCAACAGCCCCCGAAATCATCCCCTTGCCTCTCCTCAAACGTCCTTCCCATTTTTTTCTTCCCTCTTCAACCACAGTAATCTCTCAAAAGTAAATTTGATCACATCCTAACCTCATTTAAAAACTTCAGTGGCTTCCCAGTGCCCTCAAAATAAACTTCCTTAACCTGACTTAAAAAGCCCTATAAGATCTGCCTCCCCCAGTTTTTACACATTAACCCGGACGATCCAGACCCACAAATCTGTATGCAGCTTCCTCAAGCAACGTTCTCCTCCTGCTCCCAAGCCTCTCGTATGCTCTTCCCTTGGCCTGGGATGCTCCCTTCCACTGGCTCCCTGGCTAGTTCCAGGTTGTCCTTCAGGTCATACTTCACCTGTCACTTCCTTCCTCAAACTTGTTCTGGCTACCAGAAAGGACCGACGAGGAGTCTCTGCTGTACGTTCCTCAGACGCCCTGTAGTTACCCCCTCCTAGCACTTACGACTCCACCACCGTGCCGTCAGCCCTCCTTCAGGTGACTGCAATAGCTTCCTAACTGTTCTCCATCGCCTCTTGCCCAAACTTATTTTCAGAAGGTTCAGAAAAAACAAGCATATACATAACACACACACACACACACACACACACACAGATATGTATACCTACGGATACATGTAGAGAGACAAATCAAATGTGGCAAAACAATTCAGGTGAAAGTTATATGATGAAGCGTATTGAGAGACCTTACACTATTCTTTAAACTTTTCTATAGGTCTGAGATAAAAAGCAGTGGGGTGGGGAGGACAAAATAATTAAAGCAAATTCTATTTGCAGTCAGTTCCTCATGAAAATCTGTTTTTTATGTGACTTCTGTAGTTGAAAACTTACTGAAAATCAGGTTAGAGTGAAACAGGTTGGTAAGCGAACCTATAAGTTTATGAGAGTCGCGTCAGTGCCACCCTAAGGATGCAATAAACCAAGAATCTAAAAAGATTCTTACACAGTAAATCTTCAAGACGATGTACTGTGTTTCTCACGTAATTGGAAACTTGCTGAATCGGGGAGTGAATTTTGAAATGAAAAATGTAAAGGCTGATTTGCGTTTTCAGTTTTACTTATGCTCTAATGCCAAGGCCCAAGTTTATAATGGAAGGAGAAATTTATTTATAGGTTCCTAAAAGCACCAACACATTTTGTGTGAGGGCTTAACAGAGATGAAAAGTGTCTCTGGGGCCCAGGGGACTGGCCTTTGTCCTCACTGCCGACACTGCCCTCCACATACTCCCACTAATGGACACGTGGGCAACGCTCCCGTGACTGGCCTGCTTCTTCCTTCCACTTAGAGACGACCATTCCGTTCTAGCCGCTTCCCCATACTTCCTTCAGAGACAGAAGACGCTGTCATTGCTCGCGTCTCCATGCTACCTGCCACGTCTACGGATCGAACCGCCTAAACTATGCTGGGGTAAGTAGGCACACACATCGAGTTGCACACTAAAAAGATGCTTTAGTAAACAGATTGAGTGTTGGCTCTGGAATCAGAGAGCTTGGGTTCAAATTCTACTTCTGCCACTTACTAAGTGTGAAATCCTAAGCACGTTACTCACTCTCTGAGCCTCAGCCTCCTCCTCTGTAAAGTGGGAACAATTATTGTACTTTTCTCATAATGTCCTTGTTACTATTACATGAGTGTTTAGTACATGGTAAAGTATGTAAAGTACTCAGGTTAGTACCCGGCACACTATTAAATGTTATATACTGCTATTGTTACTATAGCATGAGTGTTTAGTAGAAGGTGTATATAGTCTATACACCTTCACATGTCCAGGATGTGCTGTGACACATCTAGATATCACAGCATTACTAGAAGAGCACACACTGGTCATGTATGTGCCGCTATGTGTTGACTGTGACTACCTATATGCTAAAGGCATATGGAAAGAATACTGAATCTCAGAAAAGCTGATGTGTACAGAGTCACGGGCTCTATTCATTTCATTCTCACAGCTGTATGAGAATATTATTCCAATTTTACGTAAAACCTAGACCAAGGTCATATAACTGGTGGCCAAGGTTGACTCCATAAGAACAGGAACTGGGTATTTATCTTATTCACCAAGGTATCCCCCCCACCCCCAACAGTGCCCTAGGCTCCCAGTAAACGTTTGTGAAGAGATGGGGCGGGGGAGCAGGACCCGGATCTATCGCCAGCACTTTGCGCTCAACCAGCCCGGCGCCCTAGCTTAACGGAGTCGAAATCACTGCAGTCCAGTGCCCACTCATCCTAGGGGCCCTCGGAGAAGTGGATTCACCTAATTCTCGGCGTACCCCTCTGTGAAGGCGGGCTGACACAAAGCAACCCTGCCTAGACTTACAGCTAGCGGTCAAACGCGACCAAAGGAGGCAACGCGAGTGCCTCCAACAACCTGCAGACCTCGAAGACCTCGCGGAGCGGGGGCTCTCAGCTGAGGGGCGCCGAGGCGACGCCTGCCGGGTCGGTTAACCGGGGCCTGGGCGCAGACCCACCGATCGGCCTCATGTGGGGGGAAGGGGTGCCTGCAATGCCCACGACGTTCCTCCTTCCCAACCTCTTCGCGATTGCGTCCAGATGGATCCAGCTCCACGCCGCCACGCCAGCCACGTGCCTGCCACCCCAGCCAATCGCAGCGCGCGCCGGCCCACGCAAAAGGCACCCTGTGACCGGGAGGCGGAAGTGGAGGTTGTTGTGGCTCCGAGGGTCGTGAGAGGAGCTGCTCCGCCGAGGCTGCGGCGGCGGCGCCGAGGCGGTGGCGGCGCTACCCGCGGGCCGCTCGGCCTCCCAGCTCGCCTCCCAGCCTCTCCTGAGCCCGCCGGGGCCCGCGCCGGCCAGCGCCTGCCCTATGAGTGTGTCACTGGTTGTCATCCGACTGGAGCTCGCGGAACACTCGCCGGTCCCCGCCGGCTTCGGCTTCAGCGCCGCGGGTGAGTCCCGCCGCCTTCCCCGTAGCGTGCTTCTGGGCCCCGGGGGTGGGGGTGGGGGCTGTCCTCCGGAAGAACCGGGCGGGGAAGGACCGCGCCAGGGCCGGAGCCTCAGGAAGAAGCCGAGAGGGGGCTAGTTCCCCCTCTTTCTATTCTCCGGAGGCCTTCCGGGTCCCTCCCTCCTGCGTCTACCCACGGGAGCGCTGTTTACACCTGGCGCGTCGCGGCTCCGCCCTGGGTGAGAGCCAAGTTCTGTAAGTTGCTTTCCTCCGGGCTGTTTGGGGGCAGGGGCTGGGTTCCACCGACGGCCCCTGGTTTAGCGAGCTCGTTCCTCTTGGAAAAAAAGCCCTCATTTAGGCGCCATGTATTATAACAATGGTAATGATGATAACAAACGTTTGTGCACTTACCATATGCTACCACTGCCCACATGCCCCGTATGCATTATTTTTATCTTAACAGCTCTTTTAGGTTGGATGGGTGGGGGCCCCTTTTCACAGATTGGTAAACTCAAACCCAGTGATTGATTACATGACTTGCCCACCAGGATCTGTAAGTGGAGAGACTGGGATTCTAACTCAGAGAGCTGGGCTTGAGAGTCTTGAGTTCTTCTAGCAGCCACATGGCCTCCTTAGATTGGAATGCAGTTGTGACTCTTCCTTGGACCGCAATTACCTAACTCGAACATACCAGAAATACTCACGGGGTGCTCCCTGTCTGCTGGAGCGTTAGTCTGCTTTGCGGACTCAGACGGGGGCCCCTGCTGTAATGGAGCCAGCAGTTCACTGGGGGAGACATGAATTAATTACGGAATAAATGTAGAACTACAGCTGGGCTAAGTGCTGTGAAGGTAAGCAAGACACAGTTTGGAAAGCTATTACAAGAGGCTCCATTTGGTTTGGGGAGGGGGACTGAGGCAGGTAGGGATGGTGGTGTTGGAAACTTTCCTGAATATATGAATTTTGGAGCGGCAAATTAAAGATCGAAGATGATTTAATGAGTTATGAGCCCTTTTCAAAGGCTAGCAGTGATCTCTGAGTTCTGAAAGTCAACCAACTCTGCATTAGCCAATAGTCACTTCTACATAGGTGAGCCATTGATGCATTCAGACATTTATGCAATAAACCTTTAAAGAGCTTCCAGCGTGTGCTGAGTAGGCACTGCGGGTTTAGTGATAGGCAAAACAGGTCTGGTCTCTGCCCTGGTAGAACTTTTATATTAAGGATAGTTCAGTCGAGTCTCCAAATTCCTTTTGCTTTTGTGTGTTTCTTTGACTTAAGACAGTGGTCCTAGATTTGCGTGAGTCGTAACACAGGGTGTTTAAGAAGACTACCCCTAAAGGTATTGGAAGTTTTCTTAGTGATAACGACTTGATATCTTCATTTTGGACTCAACACGCAGCTGCACCGCACTAGGTATTACAGAATGGTTGGTTCATCCGGGCATAACCACTGTCAAAGCTTTGAGCTGTTACTCTCCTTGAATTGCTTTAAAGTGAATACTTTCAGTGGAACAGCCCTGCATTTCTGAACTTACTCACCGGGTGTTTCTCGACTGTCCAGATGGGCACCGCAGGAGCCCCAGGAGGGGGTGAGATGGAGGAAAGCAACGGAGAGAAAAGGGAACCCTGTCAATGGATACATTCAGAGTGGAGACGAGCCCTTTTCATTATCAGGTATTAATCATTCATGTGTTCTTCAGCCAGGGAAATGTCTGATGAGGAGATCAAAAAGAAGACACTCGCTTCCGCTGCAGCCTGTTTAGAAGGGAAGTCACCGGGAGAGAGAGCAGCAATCATACATCAGCATCTTGGCCGTCGAGAAATGACAGACATGATCATCGAGACCATCAAGTCCAACCCAGGTATACTCTCCAAAGCCCTAGACCCTTTTGTAACGTGCGTCTCTGGTAGTCTGCTCTATGCACATCAGTCAGTGGGCCCATGATGTTGACCTCTAGGACACTCCTCTCTCTCACTGACCGTGCCTCACATGAGGTTGTCAGGCCACATCTCATCTTCCCGAATATTTCTCCCGAGTTAATCCTAACAAGCTGAGTTGACAGCTGTCATCAGTGAGGAGAGCTGCTGACCACCTGGGTCAGTGGCAGATAATGAATGAATCCAGATAAGTGTGCTGAATGTCCCCTCGTTCTGCCAGCTCACTCCAACCAGGGGACTGGACGCATGCTACATATCCAGCCAGCATGGAGGTGGTCAGAACTGGTAGGTTTGGTTTTCAAGCTTAACAGCTCCAAATGGCCCACTTAAAAGTGCATGATGTAAGGTACCTGCTTTTACTATGGCACTGCCAAATGTAGGAGCCATCCTTGAGTTTCTGAGGGTGGTAATGAGATTTTTATGGGGCAGAGAGCACTTATAATCTGAGATGCCCCCAAAACACGGCTGTTCTATGACTATAGTTTTCAATGGAATGTATTACAATTTCCCTGTCAAAGTTTATTCTTCTGACTCAGAATTTTAATCTAATTAGAATCCTTAAGCAAATATTTCCTATCTATTTATAACCTGCTAATTTTTGATTTGTGAAAGATGAGCTGAAAGCTACCATGGAAGAAAGAAAGTCTTCAGAAGCATCCTCCACTGCACAGAGAAGTAAGGATCAGAGCAAAGAAAGCATAAATGCTGCTCCCGATTCTCCATCCAAACAGCTTCCAGACCAGATTTCATTCTTCAGTGGAAATCCATCCGTTGAAATAGTTCATGGTATCATGCATCTGTATAAGACAAAGTAAGAAAAATCATTTTCCTTTTGAGTTGGTCCAGTTTTTGTTTTAGGGAAGAGAAAAATCTTTTGTCCTGAAGGGAAGTGGCTATTCTAAGCTTCAAAAAGATAGTACTTTTCTATATTGTGTGTTAGAAAATTCTTAAATATTTTATATTTGATCAATCTTATAGATTGGATTAGAACTTCTTATGAAAGAAATGTGTAGATAGACTTTCTAGGAAAATACTCCCTGAGAAGGCAGGCATGAAAGGTGATTGGAAAATTGAAAGAAAAGAAGATAGACAAGAAAAATATGTAAATGACTCGTAATATCGCAGGAATCTCACATCCCCACCAAATCTTTTTGAAAGAAACTAAGAAAATAGGTAATGGATTGTAATTTCATCACCTCTTTTTAGCCTTTTCTGTGGTTCAAGCAAAGCTTGCAGGAGGCCAAAACAAAGGAAGCATTTGGCTAGGTAATCTTTAAACTGGGCCATCAGCTCCTGGGATAATTTTGAGCTGATCTCTTGAAAGGCTGCCCTTGTCCTAACTTGTTTGTGAAATTCCTACCAGGAAACAGTAAATACTCAGGTAGTCGTTTGGAATCATAGCTGTGGAAGTGAGTTTGCAGCATTTCAAAAGCAAATTGCTTTGTGGGAGGTTTTTTCCCTCTCTATTCCAGCTATTCCATCCCAGCAGCGCTTTCGGTAATCTTCAGAATGGTTCAGAATTCCCTTTCTTATATTTAACACTCTTTTCTGTACCCTTTAGAGAAGTCCATATTTAGAATTGTGCTTCTAGGTTACATAATGGGAGATTGTTTTAAAAAAACTAATGAGAATAAGACACAAACTGCAAATTGCCTAATGCAGATTTGTAACCATCACAGGCCTTTAACTGAAGACTAAAAATTTTAGTGCTGGGCGTGGTGTAGAACATTCCGAAGCTTACCGTAAACATCACTGCAGATATGTTTAAGGGATTTTGCGTTTACCCATGTAGTGTGGGCTTTCCGGTAAAATAACAGCCTGTTTAAATTGATTTGTGAAATATTATACGTTTTATTTTTTTCCTATTTTCTTGGACATTAAGAGTTGTCTAGTGTTGTGTGAATTAACCATACCTCGTCTGTTCAAGACAGTCTGATTATTGTCTCGTTAGTAAGATGACCTCCTTAAAAGAAGACGTGAGGCGCAGTGCCATGCTGTGTATTCTCACAGTCCCTGCTACAATGACCAGTCATGACCTTATGAAGTTTGTCGCCCCATTTAATGAAGTAATTGAACAAATGAAAATCATCAGAGACTCTACTCCAAATCAATATATGGTGCTGATAAAGTTTAGTGCACAGGTAAAAGTTAAGATATTAAAAATCTCTTTGCCACGGAAACTGTGCTTTTGAAACTGTGTGATACTAGTAGCTGTGTGTGTAATTTACAATATTTTGTACTTAAGATTTATACTTCTCTTCTAGGGTATTACAATTCTAGAAATATTTCCAAATTCATTAGCAGACACTGAATTCTAATTAATAAGTTACATTGGGTATGAAAGGTAGGGTGGGGTGTGTGTGTGTTTATCCAATGGTAACTATTCTAGTAGAACAATAGTTTCCAAACTTTTTAAAGTTAACACTAATTATTATGTGCCATTATAACATTATGCCTCTGCTTCTTTCATTCTCTTTTTAAAAGGCATTCTTTGGCACATTTAGAAAATAAAATCTTTTTTTATTTTGGTGGTGAAGGATTTTCCTGACATTTCTTGAAGTATTAAAGATGCTTTAGAATTCTGATTGGAAATCACTGCAATAGAGACACAGAAACACTGAAAGAATGGTGATATTTTCAGTTTTTAAAAGCACTTGTGCTTTATAACACATACTTTTTGATATAAGGTTTGCCATACACTCCATTTCACTAGTTGCATTAAGCAATACTTTCCTTGTGTCTCAGTTCTGAAGATGTTAGAAAGATTCTCTTAGTTTTACATGTTCATTCCTATGAGTATGCATATTTCTATATGAATGTAAAAATGAGATAAGCGTTAGGTATTCAGGTTATTAAAGAGCTACCTCATCTGTAGGCTTCATTTATTTGTTTTTTAACAACCTGTTATATTTGTTTGTTTATTAATTTTGAAATGCAGCTTTGTTAAAAACGACTTCTGTCTCACCTCGTTGATAAACAGGCTTTCTGAATTTGCCCCAGATAAGTAGTTCCAATTTTCAGATTGACAACAATGAGTATGTCTGTAGGATCAGTTGCCATTACCCCTGACTAGTCACCAAGATTTGTGGGTGGAAAGGAGCCCATGACTCAAGGCCCACTTACCATTTCCTTGTTCCTTGTCATGGGCGTCTGGAGCTGACAGCAGGAGCAGTCATTCATCGGCCCTGGGAAGGAAAGCAGAGAAGTGACAGTCGGATTGTGTGTGCACCTGTCCCGTGGCCCACAGAATGAGAACCCTGAGTGTGGCGTTCCGTGTACAAGAGGGTGCACAGTTACCTCTAACCTTCGAGAGCACCCTGCCATGGAAGGATGCATTTAAAAACAAGTGTTTCAACTTTCCTGAGACTTAGACTTTACAAGCTGAGAACAGAAAAGCACTTAAACAGCCGCTTTCACTGACTGTCAGGAGACCTTCCGAGATCACTGAAGAGCTTTGCAAAAACAGTGGGCAAGTGGTAGCAGGTGTAACAATAAGGACAGTGATGATAGGCAACCTTTATTGACTATTTGTTCTATACCATTCACTGGGCTATGCACTTAATGCGCATCATCTCATTTAATCCTCACCACATCCCTGTAAGGGGGACAAGTACTGTTGTCCTTGTTTTACAAACCAGGAAACTGACTGCATAGGTAGAAAGGTTGGTGATTTGCTTAGGATTATACAGCCTGAAATAATGTGAATGAGCTGGGATGGAGCCCTCACTTTAATCCCTGGGGTCCGTCCCCCTTCCAGTAGGCGTGGGATGAAAGTGTGGGGAAGGGAAGATAGCCACTGTCTGCAAGAAATTGCATAATGGCAGTAATTTAGTTACTGCTTCTACTTAATTAAGCATTTCAGGAAAAGCCATTTCTCTTAAAGAATGGGGAAAGCCATTGTAGGTTGCCTCTTCTTAGTATTAAAGAGACGTATTATCCAAAAACTAGTTTTTAGCATTTTGTAGTTAGTAAGTGCACTGTACCCGATACACAGGTTGCTTTATGAAAGAAAGCCCCTCCTTTCCCCTGCTAAATATAATTGTGCAGAATTAGTCATCCTGCCTCAGCTGTTTATTTCCCTTCTCATATTAGGAAAGCATAAATTGCCCAGCTGGTGTGGCTCAGTTGGGTGGGTGCTGTCCCCCAAACTGAAAGGTGGCTGGTTGGATTCCATGTTGGGGCACATGCCTGGGTTGCAGGTTCAGTCCCCAGTCCGGGCATCTGTGGGAGGCAGCCAATTGATGTTTCTCTCCCTCTCTCTCCCTCTTTTCCCCTTTCTCTCTCTAAAATCAAAGAAAGAAAGGATAATCAGCCCATCTTTGATTATATCATCAGAGTGAAATTAAAAGCTACTGAAACGCTTACAAGCTTTTACCATTAAGATTCAAAACCACGCAAGGGTAGACCTACAAGACAGTTTCCGCCTGGTACGGACTCGAATATCTTCCTAGATGTTAACAATGAGGCAATTCCTTATGCAGAGCACCCCCTGCGCCCAAGCAGCCTGTCTACATGGATAGGGCCCGAGCACACAACTTCCTGTGTTTGGGCTAATGGCCAATGGGAGGGAGATCCAGACAAGCCTTGGCCTCTCCGCTGCCTCTAAAAATTGCTGTTTGAAAACTGAAATCATCTCCTTGTTATTTGCTACTAAGGCCAGTCTAGTCTAGAAGATTTAGTTTACTTGCTCATATTCACAAATGCCTCTGCAAGGGACTACTTCCGATTTCACCAATCTTCTGCTCCAAGAGAGGGAGACTATTAGTATGTTAAAGGCTCGTTCATCTTGCTTTTGGCATTACATTCTAGGCTGTTTAAAATCTCCTAATGGCATCCTTATCTATCATGTGTTGTTATTATTTGATTTATTGAAGAGGAGTTAGCTTTATACTCCATACCAGTTCCCCTGGTCTTTTACTTTTTCAAACATAGATGCTAACATTTTTTAAAAAACACTATTCCCTAACAATCGTCAGTTAGGATATGGTTCCAGGCCTTGCAAAAATACGTGTTTATGTTCAGCTTCTGTAAAAGTGCTGACTGGGGGCAAGAAGTATTGCTGTCCAGGGAAATGTTGGCTGTTGCTGGTTGAATATTAAAATTATACTGGCTGTCAGCTGACTGCACTTCAGTGGCTTCTGCTAGTTACGGTAAATCATGATGGATCAGGAAGCGTTGTAGAGATGTAGAGTGTTGACCTGCAGAGTTCGCTTAGCCCATGAACCTGCTGCCCGCATCCGTAGATGTTACTTTTGACTGTCCCTCTCTCTTTTAAGTCTCAGTTTGAAAAGGTGATGAGGAGAATAGTTGAAGCCATGCATTGTGAACATAAGACTGTCGTTCAGGGTCTCTCTCAATTTTTTCCTTTTCCCCACCGGTGTGCCCAGGCTGATGCAGATAGCTTTTACATGGCGTGCAACGGTCGCCAGTTCAACTCGATAGAAGACGATGTTTGCCAGCTGGTCTACGTGGAAAGGGCTGAAGTGCTGAAGTCTGAAGACGTGAGTATGGGCGATTCCTGTATTTGATACACATACCAGAATGGCGTAAAGCTGAATGTTAAGATATATCTCTGAAAATACCCAGAAAGGTCAACCCATGGAGACAGAAAGTAGATTAATGAGGAGAATGGAGAGTAACTGCAGGCGAGTATGGGTTTTCTTTTTAGGGTGACAGAAATGTCCTAGAATTAGGTAGGGGTGATGGTTGCTCCAACTTGTAAATATACTAAAAATGACACTGAATTGTACACTTTAAAATGGTGAGTTTTATCTCAATTTTTAAAAATTGTCCAAAAATGTAAAAAAAAATACATAAAAGGATACTATCTGTATTTTTTTAAAGATTTTATTGATGTGTGTTTAGAAAGAGGGGAAAGGAGGGAGAGAGGAACATCAATATCAGAGAGAAACATTGATCGGTTGCTTCCCGTGCGCCCCCAACCAGGGACCTGGCCTGCAACCCGGGCATGTGTCCATGCCAGGAATGGAACCTGTGACCTTTTGGTCCACAGGACAACACCCAACCGACCCACAACAGTCAGGGCTATTGTCTGTATTATTAAAATTGAATGTTCAGCTATTCCACATTGATGAAATATCACCTGGATTCTAAAAGAAGTGTGTTTGTTTTAAATATCAACCCTTAACCTGCATCCTGCTTCTTGATTCTGTTTCAATATCAGTTTGTAGCTGCTCTGATCTACCACCCTCCGTGGGAACTTTACCTGCAGAATGTGCTCACTGGAATCAGTTCATAAAATAGTAGATCCAGCTCTGTTATATTTCTAAGATTTCCTTCCTTTTAAAGTACACCTAAAGGTCTTTATATCTTGAAATTAACTTGGTGGAAATAAGTTCTGATTACGTTCTTCTATCATTGGATTAGGTAAAATAAAAATCACTAAGTGGTAAAATGAGGCTTTCTTTGTGCTAGGCGCCCAAGGCCTCAGGGTTACGTTCCTTTCTAATGGACATGGCTTCTAGAGGGGTTTCCTGGGGACGTCTGCTCTTCAGGGACCGTGGAGGCAGTTTTTCTCAGCGTGTCTTTCTGGCGTGCCTCAATAATTCCTGCTCATCTTTTTTTTTTTCCTGTAAAAACTTCTTGTTTCATTGAGTGAACATAATTAATGAAGTAGCCAGGTGTCAAGGTAGCCACAATTTTCATATTAATAAAGATTCCACTCCTTAGAATTTCTCTGGCTGTGGCTCCATTTTGAAGTCTTACAGAGAAATTGGGGATTGCTTTCTAGACTGAGTGCGTGGGGCTTTGCCTCCTGACACTGTGTCGAGAGGGATTGCTTGGTTTCGTCTTGGACTATTTTCTGAAGCTACTTTGAAAAATGTGTACCCCCAGATATTTAATTCCTGCCCATGTTACAGCTGGCAGGGTTCGGGTCAAATACCACTGCCTCACAGGTGCCGTTCTTGACCCCCTACACCATCGTGCCCCCTATTTCACACGCCGTTATAGCTTCATGTGCTTTACTTTCCTAGCACTTATGACCATTGGTGATTGTACTTTTTATTTAGAAAACTTGATTTTTCTCTCTCTACTAGATTTTAAGCTCTGTGAGGGTGGAGCTGACCTTTTTTCAGATTTACTGCATCTGTTTCTGCTCACCACTGCCCCGCACCTAAATAGCATTGGGCACACAGAGCAGGGACTCGACAAGTGTGTTTTAAATCAGTAGGTAAATGGCCCTGGCTGGTGTGGCTCAGTGGATTGAATGCCAGCCTGTGAAGCAAAGGCTCGCTGGTTCAATTCCCAGTCAGGGCACATGCCTGGGTTGCAGGCCAGGTCCCCAGTAGGTGCGTGAGAGGCAACCACACATTGGTGTTCCTCTCCTTCTTTCTCCCTTCCTTCCCCTCTAACAGTAAATAAATAAAATCTTTAAAATAGTAAGTAAATAAAAAAATAAAACCAGTGTTGACATTATCACTTAATAGAAAATATTAAGCTTTTATCTACTCTTTGAAAAAATCATTCAGATCCATGCCTATCTGCTTTTCTTCATGCGTATCCTGTTAACAGTCACAGACCTTTACAGTTAGTGTGCAGAGTCTGGTAACGCTGCAGATTCTTTGTGGGGATTTGGCAGGAGTCTCCCTTTCGAGAATGTCAGCTCTGTGAAGGCAGGGAGCTCTGCTGTGTTCAGTTCTGGTTGTTACTCTGTTTCTAAATTGTTGTTGTCCCTATCTTGGTTGTGCGAGGAGGCACAGTGTGTCTACCTATGCCTCCATCTTGGCTGAAAGTCTCTATTGATTTTTTTTTTTTTAAACAAGAACTGGCTGGACTTACGGCCAAGATGGGGCCGTAGGTAGACACACTGTGCCTCCTTGCACAACCAAAATAAGGACAATAACAATTTAGAAACAAAAAACAACCAGTACTGACAGAAAACCAAACTGTATGGAAGTCGGACAACCAAGGAGTTAAAGCAGAGACATTCATTCAGACAGGTAGGAGGAGCGGAATCGGGCGGCCAGGCAGAGAGGGGTCTCGGCGAAGTGGTGGCTGGCAGAGCGGGCATACCCAGCGAGGCAGCAGATCGTGGAGGGGCGCAGCAGCTGGTGGGCTGGGCGGTCCCACATTTGTGTGCAGATAAGCCAGAAGAAACTAGGGAGGAAGACAGACGACACAACCCAGGGTCCCAGCGCAGGAAAATAAAGCTTCAAAACACCAATTGAAAACAGCCATGGGGGTTGAGGTACTGGAGAGACTCCTAACCTCACAAGAGAGTGTGTTGGAGAGACCCACAGGGTCCTAGAATGTACACATGCCCACCCATACAGGAGTCAGCACCAGAATGGCCGACTTTGCTTGTGGGAAGTAGCAGAAGGGATTGAAATCTGACAGAGAGTAGAGCAAGTGCCATTGTTCCCTCTCTGACCCCTGCCCCACATACAATGTCACAACCCAGAGACTGGGTTGCCCCACCCTGGTGAACACCTAAGGCTCTGCCCATCACTACGGAACAGGTGTGTCAAGACAAAAAAAAATGGCCCAAGTAAAAAAACAGATCAAAGCTCCAGAAAAAATATAACTAAGCAATGAAGAGATAGCCAGCCTATCAGATGCACAGTTCAAAGCACTGGTGATCAGGATGCTCACAGAATTGGTTGAATTTGGTTGCAAATTAGATGAAAAAAATGAAGAGTATGCTAAGTGAAATAAAGTAAAATGTACAGGGAACCAATAGTGATGGGAAGGAAACTGGGACTCAGATCAGTGGTGTGGACCAGAAGGAAGAAACATCCAACCAGGAAAGAAGGAAGAAACAAGAATTTAAAAAAACGAGAGGCTTAGGAACCTCCAAGACATCTTTAAATGTTCCAACATCCAAATTATAGGGGTACCAGAAGGAGAAGAGGAAGAGGATCAAAAAGTAGAAAAATTATTTGAACAAATAATAAAGGAGAACTTCCCCATTCTGGCAAAGGAAATAGACTTCCAGGAAGTCCAGGAAGCTCAGGGAGTCCCAAAGAAGTTGGACCCAAGGAGGAACACACCAAGGCACGTCATAATTACATTACCCAAGATTAAAGGAGAGAATCTGAAAAGTGAGACAAAAGGAGAGAGTTACCTACAAAGGAGTTCCCATCAGACTGTCAGCTGATTTCTCAAAAGAGACCTTAACAGGCAAGAGGGGGCTGGAAAGAAGTATTCCAAGTCATGAAAGGCAAGGACCTACATCCCAGATTGCTCTATTTAGCAAAGCTTTCATTTAAAATGGAAGGGCAGGTAAAGTGCTTCTCAGATAAGGTCAAGTTAAAGGAGTTCACCATCACCAAGCCCTCATTATATGAAATGTTAAAGGGACTTATCTAAGAAAAAGAGGATAAAAAACATGTACAGTAAAATGACAGCAATCTCACAGTTTTTAACAACCACACCTAAAACAAAAACTAAGCAAACAACTGGAACAGGAGCAGAACCACAGAAATGGAGATCACATGGAGGGTTAGCAACAGGGGAGGGAGGAGGGGGGGGGGAAGGTACAGAGAATAAGTAGCATAGACGGTAGGTAGAAAATAGACATGGGGAGGGTAAGAGTAGTATTGGAAATGTCGAGGCTAAAGAACTTATGACACATGGACATGAACTAAAGGGGGAATGTGGGTGGGAAGGGGTGTGCAAGTTGGAGGGGAGTAAAGTGGGGGAAATGGGACAACTGGAATAGCATAATCAATGAAATATATTTTTAAAAAGTTAAAAAAATAAAAACAACTGGTGGGTGAAGAGTGAGACTTATGTGAGGTGTCCACTGTAGGGTGCCAGCCTCCCCGTGATGGACCTGACCGAGCTCCCCAAGTGCACCGTGTGTCTGGAGCGCATGGATGAGTCCGTAAATGGCATCCTCACCACGTTGTGTAACCACAGCTTCCACAGCCAGTGTCTGCAGCGCTGGGACGACACGACGTGAGTACAGGGGCTCACCTCCCACCTTGTCAAAGCCCACTGTCACCCTTTCCCAGAATTAAAAAAAAATAGCCACCTCCCAAAATGAACCATTCCGAGCATTTGACTTTTTAAATCTGGGCACCACAATAGTAAAAAGTTCACATGGAAGAACCTTCTTTTTTGTTTGTTTTTTTTCTTTCCCAAGTTTATATGGGAATCAGCATTCTTAGACTAATTTCTTTTCAGTATGTTGATTCTGAATCCTTGTGGAATTTCCCAAGGCACCATGAGGTGTTTTTTTCCAGGGGCCAGAGAATGAGGGAGAAGCAAAGTGCAGCTTAGGTGTGAGGCTCTTACACTAAAATGAAATCTAGGTCTAAAATCGTGTTTCCTTCCTGCACTTGATACCTCCCATTTTCTTTGGTTTCCTTACCTATTGGGCTGCAGCGGTCTCCCACAGTAGATTTATCACACCGTTGGTAAATGTGAGGAATGCTGATGGCTCGGTGGCCAGTAGTAACAGCAGGCACTAAGGCTGAGGTGCGCACACCCCTGCAGAGGCCTGCATCCCCGTACAGCAGAGGCCTTAATTGTAGGGTGGCATCGTGCAGGTAGACCGTGGACCTTTTCTTTTTCTTTTTTTAAATCAAGCATTGTTGTTCCCTTTGCAAACTGCACTGTGGGACTCAGCTAGAAAGGCAAGTCATACCTGGCCTTGTACAGTACAGAGAGGAAAGCGCAGAAGCAAATAATCATACAAATAAATGTGAAGTTCATGACCATAGCAGGAGTCACAAAGGGGCAGTGTGCAGCACTGTGACTGGAGAACTAGGACCCTGACACAGCCAGGGCTGTCTGAGAAGTGGCACCTCGAGGAGGGCGAGGAGGAGTTATCCAGGGGAAGAGGCAGACCTGAGAGAAGGCAGTGTGGGGGAGGGGTGTACAAGAGCAGGGCAGGGTCGCCTTCCAAAGTGCCCAGGAATCTCTGGTCTCCTCCCTCAAGCGACCAGAAGAGGGCAGCTTTCACAGAGCAGGGGCCTTGTCTGGCTTGTTCTCCGCTGTGCCCCTCACACCCACCAGGAGAACTGGTGCACAGCAGGCTGAGGACAGTGAGGCAAGGAAGGGCTCACGATAGGAGCAGCGGCAGGTGAGAGCCAGGGCAGAGCCGCCTTGGCGCTCTAGAAATGTGGAGGGAGGGAAGGGAGCCAGGGCAGAGCTGCTGTCAGCTCGCTGGAGAGTCAGAGGAAAGGGGGCCTTGGAGGCAGGTTCAGGGGTGTAGCCCTGGGTGAGCCGCCACTGCCCATTGCTCCCCTGGTTGCAAGTGTCATGCGTACCCCTAGGAGATGTACACCTCAGGGGAAGAAAAAGGGGTAGGTGTGCTCCTGGGAGGGAGAACCTACTCTGCTTTTTATTCACCCAACCCCTACTGCAGCCAGCACACAGACCAAAGGGATGACGGAGAGCTGGTTCCTACCTTTGACAAGACACCCGGTGCTTTCCAGCTGCCATTTTGTTATTTCTTCAAGTTTTCTCTCTCTCTCTCTTTTTTTTTTTTAAGCGTTTATTTAAACAGAGGGGAAGGGAGAAAGAGGGAGAGAAACAGCAATGTGTGGTTGCCTCTCACGCACCCCCAGCTGGAGAACCTGGCCTGCAACCCAGGCACGTGCCCTGACTGGGAATCAGACCAGTGACGTTTTGGTTCACAGGCCAGTGCTCAGTCCGCTGAGCCACACCAGCGAGGGCTGGATTTTTTTCAATGCACCCCCTTTCCCCCCATCTTTATTGAAGTATAATTGACAGTCAGAAATTACATATTTAAGGTGTATGACTTGACCCAATATATTACACATTGTGAAATATTCACCACAAGCCAATCAACATATCACTCATACCTTTACCATTTCCCTTGTTTCTTTCTCTTTTTCTTCTTTCTTCTCCCTTCTTTCCTTCCTTTCTTCCTTCTTTTTTTTCTCTCTCTCTCTTTTTATTTTTTTATGGTAAGAGCACCCATGATCTACTCTCTCAGCAAATTTTATGTACATAGCAGTCTTGTCAACTGTCGCACTGACACACCAGTTCTGCAGAACTTACTCATCTTACATAACTGAACTTTGTGCCTCTTGACATCTTTCTGTTTTTCCCTCCCCACCCCGGGTACTGGTAACCTCCTTTCTACTCTGTGAATCTGTGAATTTGTGTTCAGTGCCATTTTTATTGGCTTTTTGTAAATCAAACTGGAATACTCAGAGAGCACTGGTATCTGCTTCCACATGATGTCCATCATGTGGAAAAATGTCATGTGCATTTCAGGAAGTGTATCATCTTTTTACTTTGGTAACATTTACAAATTTTCATTCCAACTCTTAGGAGTTGTCTTGAGAGGACAAGATGCATTTTAAATGATTTAAACCTTTGGGAAGCTGGGACAAAACAGATTGTTTAAAGTAAAAACTGCCTTATGGCTAACCAGACATGAAACCAAATTAATAATTTGTCTCTCAAAGTTCCTAATTCTAAGCTGTAGATATTTAATTTTTTTGATTATGTAAGCTTTAGATAGGACAGTAGGCAAAGGTAAAAGGTAGATGAAGATTTCTCTCTTTTCCTCTGCTTTATCAAGACTTGGTATTTTTTCACTTTGTTTGCAAATAGCTCGGAAGTGTGTTTTGAGTGATATTTTTAGTTGTGATACAAGTATATTAGAGAGGAAGAGTTTAAGATTCAGTTTTTGAGTTTTGGGTGGTGTGACAGCTGTTTTACGTTTAACCTGTATCCTTGTGTTTCGGCATCCCGAACAGGTGCCCTGTTTGCCGGTACTGTCAGACTCCAGAGCCAGTGGAGGAGAATAAGTGTTTTGAGTGTGGCGTTCAGGAAGTAAGTAATGGGTGGTGGGAGAGATGAATGAACACAGCTTTCATTGTCTGGGCTTTTCTTCTGCCCCGCGTGGCTTAAATCCTTACGGATTCCTTTTTGAGACTGATTCTTTTTCTTTTTTTTTTTTTTGTCTAGCATCAGGCAAGAAATAAAGCTACAAAAATTACTTGATTTCTAAGCAAAATACGATTTTATTCTTTGTTCTTGGAAAAAGCCTACACTTTTATTGATAAATTATGGATTTTTTTCTTGCTATTTACATAGAGTTCCATTAAAATCAGAGCAAGAAAAGGATCCGTAAAAGCATCCTTGCTTGTTGGATTTTAAACGTATATTAAAACTCCCGTAGAAACAACTCTAAACCCTATTCTCTATCAGTACCCTTTCTACAGTGAGTGAGGCAGGTCGTGTATTTTTATATAATTGCGATCATATCTTCTTCTTGGCAGAACCTTTGGATTTGTTTAATATGTGGCCACATAGGATGTGGGCGGTATGTAAGTCGACATGCTTATAAGCACTTCGAGGAGACCCAGCACACGTATGCCATGCAGCTGACCAACCATCGAGTCTGGGACTATGCTGGAGGTGAGCACCGCTCTCGTCCTTCCATTTGGGTTCATTTTGCGTGACAACGTCTCCTTGAGAACCTCTCCACTTTCTCTCGCAGCTTGACATCTTCCTGACAGCTGCGGCAGACTCAGGCCCTGCAGGGCTCTCTTTCCTGTGAATGGCCTGAAACGCATGTTATAAAGAGAGTTAACGCTTCCGCTCTTCCCCTCTTGCTCTTTTAAAATTCAAATGATTTAGCCTACTTTTAAAGAAATATTGCAATTTAGATCTGTAAAACCAAAATTTTGTCAGTTATGGAGTTAAGAGTATGGAGACTCTTCATTCTGAGAGAAACGTGCCTTGGTTGACTTATTCTTTTCTTTAGATAATTATGTCCACCGACTGGTTGCAAGTAAAACAGATGGAAAAATAGTGCAGTATGAATGTGAGGGTGATACTTGCCAGGAAGAGAAAATAGATGCCTTACAGTTAGAGGTAAGAGAAGTTACTAGTGATTACTAAATAGCTGTGTCTACCACTTTTTTCCACTATTCGAACTTGAACGATGCTTTGGGCTTTTAATTTTTTTTAACAGGATAGCCGTTTTTATTTAAAAAATGTTACACTATTTTTGAGAACCATTTTTAGTATCTTCCCATGTTCCTTACAGATTTCTCTCTTTTTTTAAAAAAAGCATTTATTTTATTGTTACTCTGTTACAGTTGTCCCAGTTTTTCCTTCTTTGCCCTCCTTTGGGGTTTTAATTTTACCGTTGACTCTGCATGTCAACATTTAAAAAAAATTCTATTACTGCTGTGAAGGATTATTAAAATATTTTATTCTCATTTTCTTCTTTGAAAGTGTACGTTTCATTGTGCCTTGTTTTCAATGCAATGTTCCAAGTCGTCTCAGGTTCAGTATTAAGGTGTCCTCTGTAGCTGCTGTAAAACCGGAAGTTAAGAATCTTCCCGTTGGCATTACAGTGCAGTTGGAAACTGAGCAGACTTGGTCAGAATGAGGAAACCCCAGTGGTATTTTTCCGTGCCCGAGGAGCTTTTCCCTATATACTGGGCTGGCATTTTATGAATTAGAGGCTTTTATACACAAGTGTATGGTCAAAGTTTAGATTTTCTGAATTTGAAGCTTATATTTGTAAAGCTATCTTGGGTATTTATATGTTTGAAGAAGCAACAAAATTAGCACAATCTGATTTTTCTCCATAGCAGTAAATAACCATCTCCTTATAAAATTGATGTTGTGTAAATTTTATGTTAATGAAGGAGAGATTTACCATGAGTCCTGTTTTATAAATTTCAAAATGATTGTTTAAAAAAAAATACCTTAACCTTGGGAGAAAATAGACATTTGAAAACTAGCTCATCTCCAGGCTTTTAAGTTCTGACAGATCAGTAGAGTGGCCTAAAATAAGGGTGGTGGTGTTCCCATCAGTAAATTGTACTGATATGACAAAAGTTCAGACCTTTTGCATTAAGTTTTTAGAATGAAGAACCCTTCCACGTGACTGCAAGTCCGTTCAACGATTATTTTATTGAGGGCTGCTGTCCGTCAGCCACTCCTCCTGGAGATGGGGCCGCAGCACCAGACAAACTCCCTGTCCTCTTGGAGCACGCCTTCTGGTCGCGCAGACGCGCTCTCCCAGGTGTCCCCTCTCTGTCGCACTCTCAGTCTCTTCTCTGGCCTGCACAGGGGCTTAGATCGAGTCCCCTAGAACGGCCTTTCCCAACTGCAGGTGTGGTCTGGCCACTCCTTGGCGCACACTCTCGATGCAGCGCCCCAGAGCCTTCCGTAGACCCCACCTCTCCACCTGCTGCACCGCAGGCCTCATTGGTGTCACCCCTTCGTCTCCGAAGAGACCTAAACGTCCACAGCGCACGTCCGGGTTCAGTAGTGCGCTGGGGCCGCACCTCTCTCGATCGTCTCCTCCTCCTGTCCGTCCCGAGCCCTCTCAGATCTCTCTCTCAGAAGTCCTTCCATGTCCTCCTGTCAGAGGCCATCTGCCCTTTCCCTGCAGTTACACAGCACTGTTCGCTCATCCACGTAGTCAGGCCGCGAGAGTTTCTTAACACCCAGCGTGTCCCAGGCTCTGAGGGTACAGACGTAAAGATACAGTCTTTGCTTTCGAAGGTTACAGCTTTGAAATAATACTGTCCAGACAAGGAAGACAGGCAGAAAAAACAGGGATTAAGTGCAAGTGTTGTAGGTGCCATTAAGGATAGGCATGGTGCTGAGGGAGCTGAGAAAGGGGCCACTGGACCCAAGGCTGGGAGAGGTGGGGACAGCTTCCTGCGGGGGAAGCAGGAGGCAGGGGAGAGTAGTTGGGTGGGCTGGTCTGAATTACACTTGGACTTAAAAACCATGTTCTTAAAGCAGCTTGAACAGGCACCTAAGTTTTTTACTGTGCATTCTCTGTGTGTCCCTGACGAGATCGTAAGCCCCAGCATGACAGAAGTGTAATTGTGGTTTAGTGAGCACAGTGGAACCAAGGTGTAACGTGTATTTTGGTGGTTACTCTTACTTTTCCGTAGGTCATTAGAAGTCAGGTTTTAATTGGATTTCAGAGACTGACTGCAGTGACTTATGTTTTGCTGTTTGTTCTCCATGTTTTCAGTATTCATATTTACTAACAAGCCAGCTGGAATCGCAGCGAATCTACTGGGAAAACAAGATCGTCCGGATAGAGAAGGACACAGCAGAGGAAGTAAGTTTGCAGTGTAGTGACTGCTGAAGTGCCACATTGCAGGGCAGTCTGATGTCGGGGTGGGAAAAGGCGGAGCTACAGGGACGGGGGAGTCTCAGAATCCTTCCTTCTCAGTCTCGTAGACGGGTAAAGACCCTTTTGCCTCTAAAAAGAAACTTTTCTTTAACGTATGTCAGTTATATCTCAATAAAGCTGGAGTTAGGGGGAAGAAAAAAGAAAACAAGAATTTGGAATAATTTGGCTCACTCCCGAAACCTAACTCTAGACCAGAATTCCAGGAAGAAGTGGGAAGCACCTGAATTGTCATTATATTAGAGACAGCCAATGTCAGGGAACAAGCGTTTCTGAGCCACAATGAGAATGAAATTAATCCAAAAAAAAACAAAAACTATTGCAAATGCAATCAAGTATAATTTAAGAAGGGGAGGGAGTCAGACATATAGTCTCATGTAGGATTACTAAATTGAGCATACCTAAAATCAAGCAAAATTTTATTGTTTGCTGACCTCAATACCATATTAAGTTAAGGAAGAAGTAAAATACCTGGCATGTACCAAAAAAAAAAAAAAAGAGGAGGAAAGAAACCTTGGATTTAAAGGCTTTAGTATTTTGAGGTTTAGGGTGTTGTTTGTTTGTTAACTTCAGTAATGTTTTCTAGTGCCTGGTGTAATTCTATTTAAAAAATAGAAGTATGTACATGAGGGTTGTAATTTGAGTCAGCCAGTTGGTTTGTCAGCCTGGGAACAGCTGCTTTGGGGAGCTGAACATGGGCCTCTGAGACAACAAGACGTTACTTCGGAGTTGATGGGAAAAAAATTGTGCAGAAATGCTGGAACTTCCGTGGTCACCATGGTTCCTCATTGGTCTAGGGCAGCAATTTTTAAGCGGTGTGCCACAAGAATTTTTAAAATTTGCGACACCTGACTCTGTAGTCAGGAGCACTGACCTCTTTTCTCTTAGACTGTCCGAAAAATGACAACAGCCAACACAACAGTAGCTGTCTGGTGTGAATCAATCAAAATTATACCTTTTTTTTTTTTTGGTCAGATCAGCAAAAAATACATTTTTTGATGTGCAGCAGAATTTTAGTAATTAGTTTATGTGTGCCATGACATGCAAAAGGTTGAAAATTGCTGGTCTAGGGCAGTGGTTTTCAGATTTTTAACAAAGATGCCATTTTAAAAAGATGCCCTTCGCTACTCCAACATGTAAAAGAGAAAAGTGGTGTGATTTTGGTGGAAACCCTGGTGGAGGTCCCAGAGTCCACGCACTTGGTTTTCCCTTTGTCTCTAGCATGAACGAGGAACCCAGAGGGTTCCAAAGAGGGAGTTTGAAAACCAGTGAACACTGGAGGATCATGTACAATTAGGAATCTAGGAGCCATTTTCTGTACCTACAGACAGTGTTCATAAATCACTGATTCCCCTAGTATTAAATGGAGGCTTTGAAATTTTTTACATGATAACCTTTTGAATCCCCACCGGTACCTGGGCTTTCAGATGGGGACTGCAGATCTGGGCTTGGGGCTCACCTCCGAGGAGGGTTATCCTGGAGCCGAGCAGGCAGGGCCAAGCTCTTTCCTAATGCCAGGCCCGTGGGTCCTAGTGTCTGGGTGTGGCCACAAATGAGGAGAAATCAAATTTTTAAAAATAAGGCTTGCCCTATCTACCATGGCTCAGTTGGTTGGAGCATCGTCCCACAACTGAAAGGTGGCAGGTTCAGTTCCCAGTCAGGGCACATACCTAGGTTGCAGATTCGATCCCGGACCCCCAGTCCCCTATACCCGATCCCCTGTTTGGGTGCATACAGGAGGCATCCGGTTGGTGCTTCTCTCTCCCATCGACGTTCCTCTCTCTCCCTTTCTCTCTCTAAAAGCAGTGGAAAAAAAATGTCCTCAGGTGAGGATAAAAATCAAATAAAAATCAGGCTTAACACTAGCTTTAAAATGACCTTTAGTTAAAAGTTCTTGATGAAATTCTTCTAAGAACCATCCAAGCAATGGAAATGCCTTTCCAGAGGCACTCGGGTCCTGAATAGGGCTTGATTGGAGCACACGGGGGAAGGACGTGGCTTTCTGGCGGCCCTCAGGAGGGCGCGCTGGTCGCTGCCACTCACACTCGGCGACCAGCGACGGGCTCCCAGGGAAGAGGGGGGCACCGGCAACCCAAGCAGCCTCACTAACGGGCTTTTCCACGGCCACACCAGCGTGACCACCTAAAGTGCTTCGTGCAGACCCTCGGGAGCTAAGCTCAGGATTCTCTCTGCCTTTTAAGATTCTTGAGGATTAACTGCATTCTCTAGCACATGCCCGTGAAAAGTCAAGCGGCAGGGAAGCTAAAAACTGAACCTTGTGTTTAAGTTTAGGTAGGGATAACAAGATGAAGGCAAGGGCAGCCCTAAGTGAAAAGCTCAAAGGGCTTGGAAAGAATGTTTCGTTGTCTGGTAACAAGTGCTGGTCACCCGCAAGTTAATGGAAGTTCCTGCCCCTGTCCTCCTTTCGACCAGCCCTCTGTCCGCTGGCACCTCCGGCAGCAGAGCACGTGCAAGGGTTAACAGGAACCGAGCGTGGGTTTCGCTGACAGCGATTCTTGTTCGTGGGCCTCTTGGAAGTTAGTGGTGGGGAGGGGAGGAGATGAAGGTCGAGCTTCTTTGTGAACTTCAATTATGGTGCTGTTCCTGTCCCCCAGTGCCTTTGGTAGGACCTTTCTTGTAGCGTGTGGGCAGGGTCTGTTCTCGTGAATCTCATACCCGCTTGTAGGTCCTCGGTTCTAACGGGGCCGTGAGTGAAGCACACAGACGAAGGCGTCAGGACGAGGGAGTTCCCCTCAAGGTAACGCTTTTCTCGGTGGACCTCTGGGTCCATGTTAGCGATCAGTGTGTTTCCAGCTGCGGGCTGTAAAGTGGGTCTGGTGGACCGCAACTGGCATTTGTATTAAACAGAATAAAACAGGATAGGTGTAAAATATCAGAGTGCATCACATTTGATACTGTTTTGTGAAACTCCTGTCTCAGTTGTGTGTGTTTGTATACTGAGTATTTCTTACTTTGGGCTAATGGACAGAAATGTTTTTAAAAGCACTGATTTAAACCACGTAACATTCCATCTATAGCGTCTAAAAGCAATATTAAAAAGCTTTTGGGGTTACTTGGTATTTTTCATTTTGATTTAAATGTGTTTGGCTTAAGTGTCTTTAGTGATCAAAACATGACAATTTGATTCCATTTCTGTCTGTTCTGATTTCCCTAAACTAACAGGAGCCAGTTTAGGAGAAAATGTCAAAAGGATCTAATGCTCTTTTATTTTAAAGCAATATTGAGGAGAAAATGAATGACAGACTAGAATGAAAGCAATTTTAAAGCTATTTTTATTTTTATGACAGAGAAAAAAAGCAGAAATCTCCCGTTAATTGCATGTTTTTCCTACTTAATGGTAGTTGGCTATAAAGTTAATTTCTCCAAAGCAGTTATTTTCTTATTATTACAAAGGAGGGAGCAGTACTTTTTAGAGACCTGCTAGGGAGGCCATATGGCAAATATTTAAAAAGAAAGTGGTGGCCCTGGCCTGCTAACTCGGATGGAGTGTTGTCCTGATACACCAAGGTTGCAGGTTCAATCCCTGGTCAGCGCCCATACAAGAAACAACCAGTGGATGGATAAATAAGGAGAACAACAAAACGATGTTTGTATTGCTCTCTTCCTCTCTCTCTCTCTCTCTCTCTGTCTCTCTCTCAAATAAATAAATAAAACGATTCTTAAAAGGAAGCGTTCAAAGCAGTGGCCCTTTGGGACGACCTATGCATCCTGGATCTCTGCTGAGTTTAGGTCTTGCCCAGAGGTCACTTTTCCTTTGCTGTGCAGCTTAGGACTACAGTGTAGGGAAAGAGAGGTTTAGAACTTGGCTTTGGACCCAGACTGGGGGTCCAGTCCTGGACCCACCACACTCTATCTGAGTGACCTTGCATATGTTGCCTCAGTTTCTGTAAAAAGCTGGCATGCTTAAGCCATAGGTGTGTTATAAGGAGATACTGCTTATAAAATACCTAGCAGGTGCCTGGGCCATAGGATTTAAATCCTCAGTTACTTTCAGTTCTTGTCACTATTGCCCCGTGATTTACCCAACCTCACTGCTTCCCCTTCCCACCTGATCTTCTCCCCGTGTCCTAAGGTCAGTCGAGGTGAGGTGTTTCCCAAATCTGTACACCTTTTCCGTGGAGTGAATCTGAGTTTTTCAGATGTCATATGAACGAGTTCCGTATGTATTGTCTTTATTGTAAAGAACTCAGTAAAACCAGAACTCATTATATTCCATGTGGCTTCCTGGTACTTGAGAAATTCAATAGTGAGTTGAGGGTGGGAAACCCCAAAGAAAATCAGTTAGACTGGATAAGCTTCTTAGATTATTCGGGTAATAGTTTGTGGAATGCAGTCTCAGGAGGCAAAAACAATGGTGAGTTAAGAGTGGGAAGCCCTGCTCTAGCGTCTCTAACCAGCCGTCCCCGGCCGCTCTACTGCCTGAGGTCCATTCTTCACTTTCCAGCCGTTTCCCTCGACTTTGGCGGCTCCCGACCCTTTGTTTATCCTGGTATAAAGAAACAGTAAGGAAAAAAAGGATTTCTCAAAAGTTTTTATTCCTCTTAGAGGAATTCTTTAAAACGATTGTCTCACCTTTTCTAAGTTTGGGTTGTCAACGTTACACACAGGTCATTGGGGGAGAGGGGGGTTGAGAAGTTAGTCCCCAGATCCACACAACTTTATCTTTGTGCTGTGAAATGGAACTGATCTCCAGTTGGCCCTGGAGGGGTAGCTCAGTTGGTTAAAACATCGTCCTGTTACACCAAGGTTGCAGGTTTTGGTCTCTGGTTAAAGCACATGCAAGAAGCAACCAATGAACGCATAAATGAGTGGTACGACAAATCGATGTTTTCCCCACCCCACCCCCAAATTAAAAAAAGAAACCTCTGTTTGCTTTTTCAGATTAACAACATGAAGGCCAAATTTAAAGAAACAATTGAGAAATGTGATAACCTGGAAGAGAGACTAAATGATCTCCTGAAAGAAAAGCAGTCTGTCGAAAGAAAGTAGGTATAATCTGTCTGTTCTTTAAAATGGGTATTTTATTGTGACAGTAATTATGTAAACAGTTAATTTCCTTCATTCCTAAGGAAATATTGGTTTTCAGGTGTATCACCAGGTTTTTAGGAGTCACTGTAATTGAGAAATCACAGTATGTGGAGCCAACATACTGTGATTTCATTTTTATTAAAAAACATAGTACGTTGTGTCCATAGCAAGCAATTTCCTTGTGCCCAAAGCCATAGTGCCTGAGAAATGGCAGTTAGGAAAGAGCCTGTGTCTAAGCTGGAGATGGCTTGTGTTCTGACCTTGGACAAGAACTAAAGGCCACAGAAGTTAAACATAAGGCCAAAAACTCACGAGCAGCACGGCAACACTGTAACTCTGCTGTTATGTGGGAAGGTAGCTACTGCTGATGGAAATCATCTTTCTGGCTTAAGTTATATTCACAAAAGTAACCGGGCTTTTACCTCTGGGCAAATGAATAAAAATAAATTCAGGGGGGATAACTGTTCCTTAAAAAATTTTTTTAATAGACCACTTATTTTGGAGTAAATTTAGATTGACGCAGGTTACAAGGATAGCACAAAGAGTTCCCATTTACCTTTCACACATTTTCCCCATTGTCAGAAGTTGGGTGTTTTTTTTTTTTTTTTTTAAGATTGTTTTTATTTTTAGAGGGGAAAGGAGGGAGAAAGAGAGCGAGAAAAACATCTGCCGGTTGCCTCTCACATGCCCCCAACCAGGGACCTGGCCCGAAACCCAGGCGTGTGCCCCGAACCAGGAATCAAACCAGTGGTGACCTTCTGGTTTGCAGGACAACACCCATCCTGCTGAGCTACGCCAGTCAAGGCAGAAGTTGGATTTTTTTTAAAGTAGTTTTTGTACGTGTATGGTAAAACTCTTGATAACAAAGTTTTCCATTTTACCGTTTTTGAGTGCACAGTTCATCGGCGTTAAGTACATTCACAGTGTTGTTCAGCTGTCACCACTGTGTGTTTCCAGAACGTTTCCTCACCCCAAACAGAAACTCGCCACCAGGGGTTTCTTTAGCTGCTGTAAAAACACTGCCACATTGGTAGAAATAAAAATCAGAAATCCTCTATACTTTTACCACCCTAACAAATTGAACTGTATTAAAGAATTAAAAAGTTAAAATTGTAAGTTTTCCTAGATCCTGACAACTAGCGGTTACCATTATTGATGGTGCCAGTGAGTATTGATTCTTACAGATCTTTTGCTCTTCCTATATAAACATCTCACACACGTAATACTTGTTTCTACAAAATTAGAACAATATTAGATACTCTATTTTGTTAAATACTCTGTTCTGGAGATTTATTTTTTACGTTGACACATGTAGCTCTATCTTGAGCTTCATAATGGCTGCGTAGTACTCCGTGGTGTGGAGGTACCACGATAATTTCAGGCAGCTCCTGTTGATGGACATTTAAGCTGTCTCAGGTCTAACGCTACCGTCAGCAGTGTTGCAGTGAACATCTTTCCCCGTGGGTGAGAAGAGAGATGTTCAGCGCAGTCCTGAGTGTATGTTGTAGGGTGTTCCTGGCGGTAGAGCAGCCATGTCAAAGGGCATGTGAGATTATGGCTTTCCAGTGATCTCCAAGTGGACCTCCAGAGTCTGTACCAGTCCCCGCTCGGGTGCCGTGTGTGGGAGTGCCTCTTCCCGGGCGTGAGCTCTTCGGCGTTCTTTTTTTTTTTTTTAAGATTTTATTTATTTTCAGAGAGAGGAGAAGGGGAGGAGAGAGAGAGAGACAGACATCAACATGTGGTTGCCTCTTGTGCACCCCCTACTGGGGACCTGGCCTGCAACCCAGATGTTCGCCCTGACTGGAAATTGAACCGGTGACCCTTTGGTTCACAGGCTGGCGCTCCGTCCACTGAGCCACACCAGCCAGGGCTCTTTGGCATTCTGATGCATAAAAATGATGTCTAAATTTGTGATTCTTTGCTTACACATAAGATTGGGCATCAAGAATAAGGGCGCTCCCTGTTCTTGAAAACCCTTCTTCCGTAAATGCAGTGAGGCCAGGTTACTTGACTCTCCGAGAAGAACCCTTTTCCTCATCACTTCTTTAGCATCGCTATCCTCTCTAAAGCCACCTATTTAACCATTGACTGCAAAACAGAGGAGCAGAAGTTTTACCATGAATCACAGAATAGTTTTTGCCATGAAGAAATTTCTGTGCTTAAAAAAGAAAAATTGTCTTGACGCTATGCTTGGGTTAGCTGGAGCAAAATTCTTGCTTTGTGTAGCTGTTGCAATGGCGGCAAACCAGTCTGCCCGAACAGGGAGGGAGGAGTCCACCCTAAGTAGATTCTGAGATCATGGCTCCTCCGTTCAATCCCAGAGCAGAAAGGGGTCTGTGTCAGCAAATGAAAAGTGTGCTTTTGTCTTCCTTTGTTTTGCAAAAGGTGCACTCAGCTCAACACAAAAGTAGCCAAACTCACCACAGAGCTCAAAGAGGAGCAGGAGATGAACAAGTGTTTGCGAGCCAATCAGGTCCTCCTGCAGAACAAGCTGAAGGAGGAGGAGAGGGTTTTGAAGGAGACCTGTGACCAGAAGGATCTGCAGATCACTGAGATCCAGGAACAGCTGCGTGACGTCATGTTCTACCTGGAGGCGCAGCAGAAGATCAACCACCTGCCTGCTGAGACCCGGCAGGAAATCCAGGAGGGGCAGATCAACATCGCTGTGGCCTCAGCCTCGAGCCCCGCCTCTTCTGGTGGCAGCGGGAAGCTGCCCTCCAGGAAGGGCCGCAGCAAGAGGGGCAAGTGACCTTCACAGAAACAGGTGTCCCTGGGACTCTTTTCCCTGGCACAGAGAGGGTGTGCTGGGGCCTGAGTGTGAGGGTGGGCCCGAAATAAGTACCAGGGAGGATCAAGCTGCAGTTGTTTGGATCTTTCATTTGCTAGTGTTTGATGTAATGAACGCAGAGGGCTGACGACCAGGAGGACTGATGGAAAAGGGCAGTGTTTTAAAAGGTGGCTGCTTTTTCCAACCTTAGTTCACTAACCTCAACGTTCTAATGACCATTTTGCCTTCCTACTTGATAGGTGACCCAGATTTGTTGTGCATTTTTCTGTTGTATTTATTGAGTTGGTGTTTTTGACGTTCACTCCTGGGGTCAGTAGGTAACATTACCTATTTCTAAAGCATCAGACCTCCCTGAGGTCATTGCAGCTGCCTTAGAGAGAGGTTCACACTGGCTACTGAGGATTTATGAAACTTCCCGAGCATTAGTCTCATTTCATTGTCATCCCTCCCTGCCTCTGGGGAACTGAAGGACTGGTTGAATGTTATATGAAAAGAGGCTGGGCCTATGAAGCAGGCACTGGCTTGTCTCCAGCAGCCATATCTTCTTGCTCTGGGGCTAGCCAGGAAAAACAAACAACCCGGGGCAGACTGAGTGGACCCAGTGTAGGAAAAATGGTGGTGTTTCCATTTTGTTTATTTTTGATGACTCTGCCCCTCCCTACGAACCTCTCAACTAAGGAGGAGGCCTAATGGTGGCTCACATCTCAGAGTGAACTTCCTAGCATCTAGCAAGAATGAGCAGGCAGATTTATCATCCATTCGAAAATGTAGAGTGAGGCCTCAAGAGTAGCTGATTGTGTATTTTGCTGGGATCAGTATTTTTTGAATGTTTACAAAAGATTGAGCTGCATTTTCAGATTGCGGCTAGAGGGAGCTTGGGCAGATTTTCAATTATGCTTTCAAGCTATAACCAAAGGCTGTTTCTAAATCCGAAAATAAGAATTTTATCAGAGCCCCCTTTAAAACAGTCATGTAATGCTTATGGGCCAACAAGAGGGGCTGTGTACTTCTCTAGAAACACAGATGTCAAACAATTCATGATACGCCATAGTGAACAAAATTAAAGTAGAGCCATTGGAACTTAGCTTCCAAAAGAGGTAAGCTGAATAGGTTAACAAGACAAACTGCTAAATGATGAGTTTGTTTTCTGCTTTATAATTAGCCAAAGCTCAAATTACCACATTTCAGAATTTTTTAGCCTGTGGTTAGGCCTCATCCCCTTTGACATAAATGTCTTACAAGTTACTTGTTAGCACACCAACCATATCTCTAATCACCACCCATTGTTGTGGGAGGTGCTGCACAGCATTTCCCACAGGACCTTACCTGTAACTGTGCAAAATGAATGTACTTAGACACTGTCGAGTTTTGCGTAGGGCAGACCAACTGTGAGTCCCCCTCGGACTCACCAGATACCACAGATATCTTAGAACAAGAGTGGGAATGTAAAGCATAACCTGATTCTCTTTCCTATAAAGATTCTATTTTATTTAAAATCTATTTTTACACTAGTTAGAATCCTGCTTTTTTGGCCGAGTACTTGTCTTGCGTGTCTGACCTTGCAGAAGCTGGGGTGGATCAGAGCATACTAATGAAGAGAATTAGAAGTAGTTCACAGAGCTTGCTGCCTCCTCATTGCTCTGTGATCACCTCCATCCAGCGGCTCCACCACCAGCCGGGAGAAGTGGATTTTCTGTGCGGGCGGGACAAGTGTTCTCAAAGGCCGTACCCAGAGGATTGAGCAAATAGGCAAATGTTTCCAAGCTACTTGAAGGTTTCTAAAAAATGTTGCAGAAAATAAAAATCGTAAGATATGTAAAGGAAATGTTTTTTAAAAACCAGTTAAAGGGTTATGTTTGAATTTGACAAAATTACATAAGATAGAAGCTGTTAGTGTTTTGTGTTTTTTTTTTTTCAGGATGGAAATGAACCACGTAACATATCCATGCTACCTTGAACAGTGAAATTGCATTAAAGTAACCAAACTTTGAAATGATTCTGCATGTGAAATTTGTGTCTCTCTGATTGACATTTGCTTGGGAGCTTGTATCTAAATAATCTGAGGAAGTGTCAGTGGCCTTGGTCTCAACCTTGCAACATTGTAGTGAGCAGCTAGGTTAGTTTCATCTTTCTGCCCCTTTGCTCCAACTTCCCTAATTAATAATAAGAACCTGAACAGATACAGATGAGGAGAAATTATTTTAATTTGGAGGCTTGGGATAGAAGACCCAGGCACAACTCTTGCACTAAAAGCAATGAATTTATACACCTAAGACTTTTTTCCAGACCCGTCACCATACTGAGATTTATTTTTGGAAACCGGCACAAATGTGACTTGTTAGGATACACTAAGATAAAACGTTGAAGCAACCACCTTCTCCTTGCTCGTGCAGTGAAACTGTCCTCCTCAAAGGGGCTGAGAAACTCTTAAATAGCCAGCCAGCTGAGTGTAGGAAATTGTCAGATCACCAATGAACCACCTTTTGTCATCACTTGGAAACCCCTCTCCTAGTGCAGTCGGAATCCACAAACCACAAATACTACCCTGAAGATTTGGCCGCCATGCCTGGTGCTGCATTGCTCAGGCTGGTGACAAATCCTGGCTCGTGGGATGAAGTCCATGGGCTCATCCAAAAACAGAAAGTCATTAGCCCTGCCTGGCGTAGCTCAGTGGATTGAGCGCGGGCTGCGAACCAAAGTGTCGCAGGTTCGATTCCCAGCCAGGGTACATGCCTGGGTTCCAGGCCATAACCCCCAGCAACAGCACATTGATGTTTCTCTCTCTCTATCCCCTCCCTTCCCACTCTAAAAATAAATAAAATCTTTAAAAAAAAAACAAAGTCACAACATTTGAGGAAAGCTGTTTCGTTTTCTCCAAGATAAAACTGAATTAATTGTGGTGCTTCTGCTGGGGTAGTTCTTGGCAGCAGGACGGAAATTTTTCAGGAGTCTCGAGCCCTGACTCCTACTCCTTAATGGCGCCAAGGGACAACTAAACCACTCCAAGACATCACCTTCGGCGAGTTCAGGGGGCCCCCAAGTGGAGTGTTCCCTGGCATGCCTTCACCACCAGCCAGACTTCATTTTTGCCTGCAGAAATTTCTGAAATGGGAATCCTAGGGTATCTACATAGTGACCTCACCAAGAGATGGAGCTTTTAAAGGTAAGTTTTTAAATGACAGGGAAGAGTGAAGGGTAATAGAATCTTTTCCCCTCAGGAACCCCGAGTTTTACTTACGAGTCAAAGCCAAGTGTGTCCCTAGAAGTTGATTTTCCCCCCAAACGCTGCACTGCGGTCAGCTTGGAGCAAATGAAAAGACATTCTTTGGATTTGTGCATTAGGGGACTTCAGGGAAGTTACATAAGGCTTCTTTTATTTTTTTACTCTTTATGGGGGGTAGGGAGAGGTGGTGGCCTATTTCTCCTGATTACCGTCATAATCTGTTCCTTTACATGCTCTTTTCATTTTTTTAAAGTTAATGGAAACCCTTACTTTGCATCCCAGAAACTCTCACGCTCACCTGGGAATGCTCACTCTTTTCGATAATGGGTTCTATCAAACATTAATTTTGAAAACTATCTCCAGAAGCCAAAAGATTTCAGAATCATTTTCGCTAGTAGACTTTTGGAGCAGTTCCTTGCTGTAATTCTGGATGCTTAGGAGAGCATGAAAGGGGGGTTTGCATTCTTGCTGCTTTGAAGAGGGCCAGGAAGAGACGAACAATCTGTTGTTCTTTATAAGATGATTGTGGTCTTCGGGGCCTAATGTCGAATTGCTTCGGGTCAGAGACTTCTCACTGGAACGATCTGGAAAATGCGGCTTGGGACTTGGCACGGGGCTGTGCCGGTGCAGATAACATTCGCTCCTCCGAGGCTGATTACCGAGCACACCAAGTGAAGTAAAGCCGCTTCGCTGCTTTTCAGAGCATGTTCTAAATCCCCAGACCTGAGACTCCTTTCAGAGGCAGCCTCTCCGAATAAATGCAGAGAGGTCTGTCCAGGGGGTGGAGTCAAATTAAAGAGTGAAATCACCTGCAAGGTCTTGGAACGTGAAAGTTTGCGATGCGCAGGGTGAATCTACCCTAGCCGCATGGTGTGACGCATGGTGCCATTTTGCTCAGAAGATAAGCCTGGAGCCCTGGGCATAGATGTTGAATAGGAAAAACGGTTTTCACTTGGCCTCCGTGTCTTTTGCCATCTTTGGTTGGAAGAAGCAGCAGGCCTCAGAGCAAATCATGTGCTTTTTCTCGTTTAAAAAGCAAGAGGCAGCACTGACTGGTGTGGCTGAGTAGATTGGGAGCTGTCCTGCAAACACAAGGTCATTGGTTCGAATCTTCCGTGTGCCTGTCTGGGCTGCGGTCCAGGTCCCCTGCCGGGGGCGCTCAAGAGGCAACTGATTGATGTTTCTCTCCCTCTCTTCCCCTCTCTCTAAAAATAAATGAAATCTAAAATAACAAATCAATAAAAAGGACAAGCCACCCCTGGCTAGAGTGGCCCAGTTGTTTGGAGCACAGTCCCAGAAATCAAAAAGTTGCAGGTTCGATTCCTAGTCAGGGCATATGCCTAGATTGTGGGTTCGGTCCCTGGTCGGGTGCCTATGAGAGGCAACTGGTCCATGTTTCTGTCTCACATCGATGTTTCTCTCCCTCTTTTCCCTTCTCTCTAAAATCAATAATCGTATCCTCAGTTGAAGAGTTTTAAAAATCCAATTAAAAAATAAAAACACTAAAAAAAGCAAGAGCCCACTGAGACCCCTGCAGCTGTAGCGACTCCTGATTGTCAGCACGCAATCCGTGGGCCACGCGTTCAGACCTTCCCCGGAGGAGGGCTTGGAGAAGTCCAGTGCCGTTGAAAGAAGGAGGTGTTTCCTCCACTTGAGAAATTTGCCCGTATCACTTTACCTCATTAGCATAATGTTAGCACCCAAAGACTTGGGGTGCTAACCGAGAAGAAGAAACACAAACTAATTTCTTGGCAGAAGAACAGATCACAGAGAAAAACCTGGAAGTGAAGAAGAGTAAGTGGAAAATTTTAGGAGGAGTGAGGAGAGTTGCTGTCTTGGAAACCTTCCAGCGGAAAGCGAGCGAATTGTGATTTATCGCACATAGCCAGAGGGTCCTCCGGCAGCCTTTTCCAGGAATTATCTTTTGTGAAAGACTTAGCTTTCAGCCGTAGCTTTGCCCACTCACACGCTCTAACTGATTATGCTTACGTGGAAACTATGAGCCGGAAAGGGTTTGCAAAAGGGACAGCAATGGAAGGGCCACGTCACACAGCTCCCCTGCTTCCCCACTCCACCTGTCCTTGGTGGGGACGTGGGGGGGAGGAGTGAAAATCCTCTTTTCAAAATGCGTGCCTCAGGAAAACAGCTCCACGGCATTTGTTTCCATGCTGCGGAAAATCAACACTGACTGGCTTGGATCCCAAGCGGGGCCAACTGCAGAACGTTGCGACTCTGCAGCCAGGAAGAACCCAGAGGCCTCCTCCGGCCACCCTCCCTCCCTGCCCCCCGGCACATTCGACTTCAATTATGTGGGAACATGCGGGGGCTGGGGGCTGCTGCCAGCACTGTCCTGGCCCCGAAGAAGGAGGCCTCGTGCTGTGGCCCAAAATCTTTCCTAAAAGTCCACACAGGGTCTTTCAGTTGCTGCCAATACTACACTTTCTCTTTGGCGAGATTCCTGGCTCTCCTGAGCCAGAGAGTAACTCTATAAAGCTCTCTCCTGTGCTTTTCTCCCCGTGTGCTGCGTTTTCTCCCACCCCCCCCAAGCCCCTCTGCCCCTCACCGTCGTAAATGTGTCTGCTTCTGAGAACCAGAATGACCTTGAAAAAGATAACCCACCCCAAGCCCTACCATCTTCTTGGTTAGCTGGCTGTCAGACAGAGCTGCCTTTTTGGGGAGCTCCTGAAACCAGTGCTCCGTCCATCTTCTGAGATGACGTTCCTGTGGGAAGAGAGGTGACTGACGCCGAAGAACCCTGATTGGATGATGGGTCGCTGGGCTGAACCCCAGCAGACTAGGAAAAACCTGGAGGAACGTTCCCGTGAGAGACCGCTTTTCCAGGGCTGGTCACCCCGGGTAGGCAATCCAGAGGGGCGGGCCCAAAACCCCTGGTTTGTTTGGTAGGACCCAAAGCTGACAGAGGCAAGCATCTTGCACCTGCTGAGAATCGGAGGTGGAAACAAGTCCTGTCCCGGCTTGACGTAATGGGACCCCAGGGCTGCGCCCGCTTCTTGAATTCCGCACCACTTGCCAGACTGCAGTGACAGTGCCGAGTGCGTGCTGTGTACCGTCTCACTCAGCCCTTGACGCCGGCGTGGGAGGTAGGTAAGTTACCCCATTTCACAGATCGGGAAGCCAGGGCTCAGCGAAGACAGTCCAGGACGCCACCGGCGTGGACTTGGGGTCTCAGTAACGCGTGACAGGGTAGTAGTAACGCGTGACTCAGCATGGTCTGACTGCCAAATCGGGGCTCCTCACCACTCTGCTCCTCGAACTGTATTCGCAGACCACTGGACTAAGACCACTTTAGTGTGAGGACGTGAACCAGTCCCGTGCACCCACCGTGGTCATGGACCCAACTTCGCAACTTCTCATGGTCCTCTCCCCCACTTCGCCGGGCCCGGAGCCAGAGCTGATAAGGGAGGGAGAAAATGCCAGCGGCTCCCTTGACCCTGACACACACGGACCCAAGGGCTGGCTTTGGGGAGTCGCTGCGATGGATGCCTGTTGCCCCTTCACCCCTTGACCCCGGGAGGCTTGGGGCCCAGTCCACACCAACCATGTAAGCTGACACCTCAGCTCTTTTCTGTAGAGCTACACGGAAACCCAGGTGCTTCCCTAGCTGGAGAAGTTGGCTTTGGGAACGAGACTGTCTCGACTCGAAGGAGCTGTGTCTTTGACAGTGTCGACCCCGTTACCTCCCTGAGAGGCACGGTCAGACAGGCACACGCAGGCTGACGGGAAACTTCCGATTCCGGTGGGATCAGCTTAATCTGTGGCTTCAATTTGTTACAGAAAACCCGGGGACAGCGAGCACCTAGAACAACATTTTTATAAACTACTGGGGGATATTGTAAAGCTGTGCTAATTTTGTAGGTCTAAACTGGTGTGTGTGCTGCATGCAAACGTCTCCCAAGAGCAGCTCCTTTAAAAAAAAAATTTTAACAAGTCAAATTTAATTTATACTATAGATCCAAGACCTATTTTATGTTATGTCACTCTTATTTCCACTTATCCTATTTACGATGATATATTCTAAATGCTGTAAGACAATAGCAAGAACATGATCATTTATTTTTTTGGATATATTTTATTGTTTATGCTATTTCAGTTGTCCCAATTTTTCCCCCTCTGCCCCCCTCCACTCAGTAGCTCCCATTCCCTTCCGCAGTACCCGCCCCCCCCTTGGCTCATGTCCATGGGTCATGCATCGAAGTTCTTTGGCTACGCCATTTCCTATGCTGTTAGCATCCCCCTGCCCATTCTGTAACTACCTATTTGTACTTCTTCAACTCTTCACCTTTCCCCCCACTCTCCTCCTCCCCCCTCCCAACTGGCTACCATCTCAATGACCTCCATATCTATGATTCTGTTTCTGTTCTGCTTGTTTGCCTAGTTTGTTTTTTAGATTCAGTTGTTGATCGTTGTGAATTTGGTGCCATTTTAATGTTCATAGTTTTGATCATCTTCTTTTTCTTAAATAAGTCCCTTTAACATTTCATGTAATAATGGCTGCGTGATGATGAACTCCTTTAGCTTTACCTTGTCTGGGAAGCACTTTATCCGCCCTTCCATTCTACATGATAGCTTTGCTGGATAGAGTGATCTAGGTTGTAGGTCCTTGCTTTTCATCAAGAGCATCAACTTTTAAAATACACAAGTATATTATTTGTGTGGTTTTTTTTAATTTTTGAGATATAATTACCATACAGTAGAATGCAGCTCTTAAACTTGCAGCTGGATGAGATTCAACACGTGTATACAGTGGTGTGGTCACCACCCAAATCAGGAAGGAGAACACTGCCATCTCCCTCCCAAAGTCAGATATTTCATTTTATTTTTCATTAAAGGTTTTATTTATTTATTTATTTTTAGAGAGAGGGGAAAGGAGGGAGAAGGAGAGGGAGAGAAACATGATGTGCAAGAGAAGGAGCGATCGGTGGCCTCTCACACAACCCCAACCAGGGCCTGTGCCCTGCCTGGGAATCGAACCAGCAGCCTTTCACTCCATAGGCCAGCGCTCAGTCCACTGAGCCACACCAGCCAGGGTGGCTATTTTATTTTTAAAGCAAAAACAGAGAGAGGAACATTAAAAAGCACCCTTATCTCAACAGAAGAAATCATTAGCACTTTAGTGTGTTTCTTTTGGTCTTTTCCATGCCTAATTATTTTTATATGGTTTACTTGTTTCTTTGGGGGATTACTTAGAGACCTACTAAGTGACAGACACTGTCTAGATTCTGGGGAATATAGCAGCAACTGTAACAGTCCCAATCATTACCTTCCTAAAATACAAACAAACTTCAGACAATGGTAAGTGCTAGAAAGAAAAATGGCATTGTGTAAAAAGGGGACAGGAGAGCAAGGCTATTTTTTGTAGGCTTGTCAGGGAATGCCTCCATGGTCGATTGTGTGCAAAAAGCTGATTTGGACTCTGGACTCCAGAACTGTGAGGGGATCAACTTGGGTGGTTCTAGGCCCTCCAGCTTGCGGCACTTTGTTACTGGGGGAAACGAACACACCACTTTTTGCTTCCGTTCCCTCCGATAATGACTCTTTTCCCTGTCCGTGCCTTCCACCGGACTTTAAACTCTGCTTAAGACAGTTACAAAGCCTGTTAATGGTGTTCCTGGAGCTCAGGATAAAATCCAAAGTCTTACCTAAGCCTACAAGGTCTTCTGTGATGTAGCCCTGACCTGTCTTTCTGATCTCATCTCACACTGATTTAGCTGGCCCTGACCTGCCTTTTTTTTTCCTTTTTTAATTTGAGAGAGAGAGGTGGGGTGGGGGAGATGTTGATTTGTTGTTCTACTTACTGATGCATTCATTGGTTGCTTCCTGTATGTGCCCTGACCAGGGATTGAACCCACAGCCCCACAACCTTAACCTATCCAGACGATGCTCCAGCCAACCGAACCACCCGGCCAGGACCTGACCTGCCTTTTTAATTTTATCCCATATCCTTCTCCTTCTCCTTCATTTCTCCCCAGCTACCTTGAGACTTGCATGGTGTGTTGCTCTGCTAAGGCCACACATTGAATGGAGTAGACAACAGAAAATGACTGTCTCACAGTCTGGAAGCCAGCGGCTGAGATCGAGGTGTCTCCAGGGTTGGCTCCTGCCCAGGGCGGTGAGGGAAGGTCTGCTCCAGGCCTCCCCTGGCGAGCAGAGACCCAGCGGGGGTGCCACTGCGCCTGGGCAGGCGGTAGGGCGCAGGGGTTCGTGCCTCAGCCTGGAGCTGGCCTGCCCGGGCTCAGGCCCCAGCTCTGCCACTGCCTGGTGGAGCGGTCTAGGGGGCAGTCACCTCGGAGCAGAAAATAGATTCTATCTTTTGCAAAATGGGGGTGATCATAATAGCTGCCCCTCATCAGACTGTTGTGTTGGCGGCTCCTGGGCTTGCCTCTAGCACGCTCCCCCAGCTGGAAGACGCGCATTTTGAAAGCAGGGACCATTTTCCTTCATCTGCACAAGGCCTGGCCTGGAGGAGCCCCTCCGCTCGGGGCCGGGGCCATGGGACGAGGTGAAGGAATGAGCACAGGGCCAGCAGAGCAACACCAAGCAGACTTTGCACGACTGGAGGCAGGAAAGGGGCAGCGTGACCTGGACGGTGCCTGCACCCGGCACAGCCCCTGGAATGTGCAAGGCTTTCGCAAACACCTGGGATGCCCCGGGAAGGCCAATGAGGAGAGCGCACAAAACGCCAGAGGGACTCAGAAGGGGTCAAGGCGAAGATGACTGAGCACGCCAGGAATGACATAGGGACACTTGGGTGGAGTCCAGAAGGACCGAGCTGCCAGCCAGCCTGCCCTGTGGCCTCTGTCCCTGGAACGCCAAGGCAGGTCTGGAGAGCACCGCCTGGAGCAAGTTCTGGGTCAGGTAGAGGAATGCATGTGAGAGGCGCCTTCCTGCCGCTGTGAGTAGCAGAATCCCAACTCACCATGGCTCCGCCAGGAGGGGAGCGATGATCTCACGAAGTAAGAATGGAGGAAGGCCAAGGTCTGGATTGGTTACACCAGCGGCTCTGCAACCTTACCAAAGCCCTGGGCCGGAAGCACTCCCAAGAGACTCCCCCTCACGTTCCATGGGGCCAACCACGCTTCACCTCCCGGGAAGGACTGGCGAGGGGCCTCACCACCCCAGATCGCATCTGGACACTCGTGCTGCATTCTTATCGAAGAGGAGAATCATGATTAGTTGTAGCCGATTGTCTCATTCCTACTCCCCCATGTGACAGATTGGACAGGGAGAGTCATCGGACTCGGCTTTGACCAGTGAGATGGAAAGAGAAGGCTGCTGGAAGTTCTGGAAGAGATTTTATTCCTTGAAGACAAACAAACAAACCGTGAAAATGAGAGAGCGCTTTTTTGCTGCCGTCTCCTTCCTTCCTTCTCAGGATGCCTGTGTGAGGGCATAGTGCTCGGTGTCCCAGCAGCCATTTTGCGACCCAGCGGCACAGTGTGGCCGACCGGCAGAGGATGGCAGAGCGGGAAGAGGGAAGCAACCTGGGCCCTTGGAATCGCTTACCTCCAGACAGCTAAGACCAGCAATGAATAAACCTTGATCAGCTAAGTCTTGCTAGGAGGGCATTCTATCACTTAAACAGATTGAAGCATTCCTAATCGATACCATCTCTAGCTCCATCAAAAGAAGGACAGGAGAGGTGAGAGAAGGAGACACATCAGGGCGTTGGGAAGTGGTCGTTGCTGGGCGTTTCCACGGGGCAGAGCATTAGACCTTGTGTGTTCTTACAGCGTTAGAGCTTGCATTAGTCAAAATTCATTCAGTCGGAAATCCCGCCTTAAATGATTTCCGCAAAACAGGGCATTGCTTAGCTCTTGTCCAGAGAGGCCCGGGCTGGAGGTGGCCTTGGGGACTACTGTCCCCCGTGTGCAGAGCTCACCAACCACCCCGAGCTCGGTTCTCCCTCTGGGTCGACTCCCTCCGTGGGGAGCGGCAGAGCCCCACACAGCTGCAGGTGCTCCTGACACCGGCTCGGGCATGCTTGCCCCTCCCCTCTCTAGCTTCCATGTGAAACCCGCGGACTCGAGTCTCTCTGCTGCCATGTGCCAGAGTGCTGCGGGTTTCAGGGCAACTGTGTGCACAAGCAGCGGTGTCGGGGAGCGGGAGCTCCCCAGTGGGAGGAAGGGAGCTGATAGGAAAGCAAGGGCGCGGGGGGCGGGGGTTGTTCAGGAATGCAGAGCCAGGCAGAGGAAACAACCGTCACCCACCATAAAACCGATTCACCACCAACTGGGACTTCAGAAACTCTCAAAGGATTTCACTGCGCTCGGTAAGTACCCTTTGCACCCTATGTGGTGCCATGAGCTATGTGTTAGGAGCTGGGGCAGTAAACACCATCAAGGAAAAGCCCCTGTTCCTGAAGACTTCCTGGTTGGACACGGGGTCAGATGTGGAACCCGGCCACTGCGGCCCAACACTGTGACATGCGGTGCTCTGGGGCCGTGCCCTGGGGCCCTGCCCTTCATTCTACCCGGCTGTGGGGTGAGGGGGGCCACAAAACAGATGTGTCTTTTGCACTGAGCCTCGAAGTTACAGTAGGGAAGCTGGCAGGTGGAGAGGGGTGGGCCAGGGTCCTTTAGCAGAGGAAACAGAAGCAAAGGAACAGAGGGGAGAAGTGCCTGGTGGACCCCGAGAGGGTCAGGGGATTCCCAGCTGGCTAAAGTGGGGTGTCATGTGTTTGGGTAGGGCGGGGGTCCTCAAACATGGCTGCATGTTAACCCCCCAAACCTGTGCATGTTCCCTTATATGGCAGCAGGGACTCGGCAGAAGGAAACAGGCAGATGAACCTAAGATGAGGAGGGTCGCCTGGGTCACCCAGGTGGGCCCGAGCGGCGATCCCGAGAGTCAGGAGAGCAGAGTCATAGGAGGTGCTGCGGACACGGGAGCAGCGCGAGAAAGGGCGCTGGGACGGGGGCCACAGCCGAGGGTTGTGAGCCATGCCCCGGAGTCCCCAGAAGGCAGCAACCAGACAGGCCAGCCCCTTGAGTTTGGCCCTGCAAGGCCCATCATGGACCTCTGACCTCCAGAACCGTAAGATAATACATCTGTGCCCTTTTAACCCACGGAGTCCGTGGCGATTTGTTGCAGCTGCAGAAGGAAACGAATACAGGTGGGGTGGGCCATGGGAGACGGGTCCGGTTAGGAAGACCTTGTCTGCCCAGCAGAGAAGTGAGGACTTCCTCTCCCGCAGGGCAGGGAAGTGAGGGACTGGTCCAGGGAGGCTGATCACACGGGTGTCCAAGAGAGAGAAGTCTGGCATGGTCGTGGAGAGCACGACGGGGAAGAGGAGGGTGGGGACCAGAGGCTGAAGCCCAGCGAGGTTTTTAGAAGCTCGGGGTGATGATGGTTCAGTATGGGGCCAGTGGGGGTGGAGAGGTGGAGACGGACGGGAAGTTGTTCCCGAGTTGTCCAAGAGCTGGATCAGGGAGCGCTGCAGGAAGGGGTGCGGTGGGGAGGGTAGCAGGGGGTAGGTGGGAGGGGCCGGGCCTGTGGGTGACCAGTGCACACGGCCACGGGCAAGGTGCTCCTGGGAGCTGAGGTAGAGCGTGCTGGAAGGGGAGGAACGGAGTTCTTTTTGACTTGAATCAGTGAGACGCTTGTACTGGTGACTCAAGGCCCAGGGCAGGGGCCCCTTCTCCTTCCCCGTCCTGCTTCACCTCTCTGCCTGATACAAGGACACGAGTCATGTGGCAACCCCTGCACTCAGCCCTTGGCAAGGACTGGGGAACAGCATTCTCAGTCGGCCCTGGGAGGCGGGTGCTCTAATCATCTCCCTTTCACAGACGAGGAAACTGAGGCTCAGAAAAGGGAAATGACTTGGCCAGGGTCACCTGACTAGCCAAGAGCAGGCCTGGCATCGAACGCCGGGCCGTCTTCACTTGGGAGGGAAGTGACGCTGGCCGGGAGGAGGAAGGGTCACGGCCGTGACGGTGGGCACGTGGGTCGGTCTGCAGGTGCTGCAGGGCGCCTAGAGGGAAACGAACGGGGGGTGGGAGGGGTCCGGAGTTCAGAAAAGGAAAGGTGTGGGGATGTATCGTACACACACGCCACGTCCACGGGGTAGAAGTCGCCCGAGTGTCCTCATGCCCTGGCCGCGGGCTCCGCCCCAGAGTGAGCGCCTCAGGGAGAAAGAGCGAGCAGGCCAGCAGGAGGGGGAAGCCGCAGCCTTTTAATGACCGGACCTGGGAGGGGCCACACCATCACTCGGGAACCATTCAGTTCGTGGGAAGCCGGTCCCTAAGCCCAGCCCGCTCACAAGGGGACTAGAATTAAGCTCCACTTCTTAAAGAGGCATGTCGGAGAATGTGTGGGCATGCCTTTTAAAGCACCATGCCATGAAGTCACACTTCCCTCGAACATTTCATTCATGATTTGCGTCACAGGGCTACCACCCCTGCCCCAGTCCCTGGTCGGGGAGACGGATGGTCCTAAGAACGGTCCCTTCTGGGGCCACGCTCAGCTTCCTGGAGGCCTGAGGCTGCGTGGGAGAAGGGAGACACCTGAACAAGACGGGTGTTTGGGGAGAAAGGAAAGAATGGCTGCTCGTGGGGCATCCACAGCCAGCGTTTCAGGAGGACCCTGGGGGTGAGTGACTGTGACAGGTGGGGCAGGTGTTTCAAAGGAGGAGGAGCTAGGTTTAATACTCAATTAAGTCCCAGGTTTTACTAATGTGTGTTGACCAAAGGAAGAAGGAAAAGGAGATGGAGATTCCTCTCTGACTCGGAACTCTGCTTTGTCCCCTCTGCCCTAGAAATTTCGTCACTTGTGTCCTCTGCAAAGACACGAGAATCCTTTTATCACTGAGTCTTTGCGAAAATGCTCTTTCCTCATGAAAGTCAAGGCTGCGTGAGTTAAAGGATGTAACGTGAAGCCAAGACAGGTTTTGTTTTTCGATTGAAGGGAAATGCACACAACATAAAATTAACCATTTAAGGGGGAGCAATTCCGTAGCATTTGGTACGTTCGCCATGTTGTATGTCCACCACCTCTATCTAGTTCCAAAATGTTTTATTAGTCATCTCAAAAGGAGACCCCACACCTATTAGCAGTCACTCCTCATTCTCCACCACCCCCACCCCCAACTGCCCGCCCCCCACCCCAGGCCTGGCAACCCTCAGCCCACCTTCCGTCCCCAGGGGGTCGGCCTATTCTGGACACTGCATGTACCTGGAATCCTATACTACGTGGTCTTTTGTGTCTGCCTTCTTTCACTCAGTACCATGTTTCTGAGGCTCATTCCCGGTGGTATGTATCAGAACCTCATTTTTTAAAAAGATAGTTATTCCTTTTTTTAAGATTTATTTAGGCCCTGGCTGGCGTAGCTCAATGGATTGAGTGCGGGCTGGGAACCAAAGTGTCCCAGGTTCGATTCCCAGCCAGGGTACATGCCTGGGTTGCAGGCCATAACCTCCAGCAACCGCACATTGATGTTTCTCTCTCTCTCTCTCTATCTCCCTCCTTTCCCTCTCTAAAAAAAAAAAAAAAAGATTTATTTATTTTTTAGACAGGGAGAAAGAGAGAGAGAGAGAAACATCAATGTGTGGTTGCTGGGGGCTGTGGCCTGCAACATAGGCATGTACCCTGGCATGGACCGATACTTTGGTTCGCAGCCCATGCTCAATCCACTGAGCTACGCCAGCCAGGAGAACCTCATTTTTTTTTTAACAGCTGAATGATATTCCATCGTTTTGACAGGCCACTGGTGTTGATCCACCCGCCCAATTACGGACACTTGGGATGGTTCGCCTTTCGGCTGCTGCAGACGGTGCTTCCAGTGCCTGTTTTCTACTGTGGGGGGTGTCCACCTCGGAATGAAATTGCTGGGTCGTACGGTGCTTCTGTGTTTAGCTTTCTGAGGAACCAACACACCGTCTTCTACAACAGCCACACTAGTTTGCACGCCCACCAGCAGTGTCCGAAGGCCCCAATGCCTCCACGTCCTCGTCAACGCCTGCCACTTCCTGCTGTTCTGAGCGTGGCCGTGCCAGTGGGTGAGAAGTGGCGAGACAGCCTCCACAGGTGTCCATTAATGACCTAATTATCTATGTCAGACCAACAGGGTCCAAATCTTGCATTTGACTTCTCCTTTAAAAAAAAAAAAAAAGCAAGGGGGAGAAAACCCTAGACCTCTGCCCTTCACTCATGCTCATGAGGGTTGGCCGTGGAGCAGTTTGAGGCGGGAAATAAACGCGGTTGGGAGGGTAAGTTCACGGACATGTGCTGGCTGCACAACAATACGAGTGTGCTTCATGTCGAAGAACGGCACACTTAAAATGGTTAAAACTGCACCTTTTACACACCGTTTGTCACAGTAAAAAAATGAAAAGAGTGGGTTGTGAAGATTAAAGGGCACGATCTACCTAGAGTACTTAGAAAAGAGCTTGGCATAGGATAAATAAATACATTATGCGTTTATTATATATTTTATAGTATATATATTATTTACATATACCTATATCTCAATGTTATTTGCTGGGTGGACTGACTCAGCGGGGGCTGGCTCCGACACTGGCTGCTCCCTCGCCGTTTGCAGCACGGTTAGGATTGCTCAGCGATTCTGGTCGCTCCGCTCCAACACTTGGGCAGAGCGGACGCAGTGCAGGCTGGGGTGGGGCACACCGTGGGAGCGGACGTGGGTGTCAGCGTTACACGGAACTACGGACAGGGTGATCCTCCCCGTCCGTACAGTCTTCAGGTCAGCGTATTCAAACACAGTAAAAAAAAACCGGGGGGGGGCGATTAAGAAGTGATAAATCGGCCTCCTCAGTTCCTGGCTCCCCAAGGTTTTCCCAACAGGCCCAGCGGACACCGGCAAGGCCTGGCTTTGGCCACTGTGGGATGGCCTGTCACCTCCGCTGCTGCAGGTCTGTGCTCTGAATGCACGGCACCCACGGTCTCTGTGGGCCTGCAGTGGGGAGGGCCAGGCGGGCCGGTCTGGAGGAAGACAGACAAGCAGGCACAGGCCCCCACCTCCTGGTCACTCCCTCTCCCTTCCCGGCAGCCCCTCGCCTTTCTCTCCCTGGGGGCCATGGAGGCTGCAGGAGGGTCAGCTCCGCCCAGCTCTTGTTTTTCATCGGGAAGGGGATGGAGAAGCGTGTGGGTGAATCCATTGCTCAGTCGCTGGAGGTAAGTCTACGAAAAACAAGTCCTAAAGCTTAGTATAAAACAGCGTAAGTTGAAATGGGATAGATCAGTGCGGTGGGGTATTATTCAGTCTTAAAAAGGACAGAAATGCTGACACGTGACGCAACCTGGATGAACCTCGTGCGGAGTGCAAGAAGCCAGACACCATTGGACAACAGAGCGCGATGCCACTTCCCGAGGTCCCTCGAGGAGTCACGTTCACACCGATGGGGGCACTGCCGAGGTTCCCATGGACTGGGTGTGGGGGTGGGGGGTGGGGAGGTGGTGTTTAGTGGGGACAGAGTTTCAGTGGGAGGTGGTTAAAAAGTTGTGGAGGTGGGTGGTGGCCATGGCTATAAAAAACGTGAATGTACTCGACACCACGAAGGAGGAGGAGGACGAGGAGAAGCGAGCAGAAGCGAGCGGACCCGGGGAGTGATGGGGAGTGATTGCTGATGGGGGTGGGATTTCCTTTCGCCATGAGGAAATGCTCTAAAGTTACACTGTGGTGGTGGTTGCACAACTCTGTGCACGTGCTCAAAACCACTGAACTGTGCACACGTAAGTGGGTGAAGGACATAAAATGTGAATTACACGTCAGTGCAGCTGTGAGGAGAATAGTCCGGGTTGGACAACTCAGGGAAGGCCCGGAGTTAGCAGATTCTCCGCTTCCGTTTGCCTTTCTCCCGCTCACCTCTCCCTCCTCTCTTCCCGGCCTTCACTGCTCGGACACTTCCTGGCCTGGAACACTTTCAAGCACCTGCTCCATGCCTTTCCCCCTATTCAATCCAGCGTTGGGGAGTGTCCTGCTAACCAGGGACGCCCTTGGAGGAATGGGGAAAAGGAGAGGGTTTTAAGGTCAGCCTGGAATGAAAGGTGCGTTTGTACAGTGGTGTCATAACATTGCCCAACACGGTGAGTTCAAAGGGTTCCATCAGGCCGAGGAGGAGGAAGACTTGAAAATCACGGACTCCGAGACCATGCCGAACATCTGGATGAAAGCTGGAGACTCCATCCCCATGCCTGGCCGTCTGGTCTCCGCAAGCTGGGCCTGGGTCATCGGGCGCCGGGGCTCTTGTCGTCTGCCTGCAGGACAGCCTCTGAAAGCTCCCGTGCAGCTCAAGGACACCCGCCGCTGCTCTCAGTATCGGTCAAGGACAAGGAGGATGACCTTCGCAAGGTCATGTGATCACATTTCTGGAGAACCAGTCTATCTGTCAGGGTTCTCCGGAGACACAGAACCAACAGGAGATACACGAGGGGGAGCCCAAACCCCAGAATTATCTTCCGGAGGGTGGCCCCTTGTAGGACAGGCTTCGCCTGCTAGGTTAGTGTTCTAGGAACCCATCTGCATCAGTGTGCCAGCTGGTGTTGTTGTGAGAGGCTGTGCTCGGCTTCGGTGAATGTCTTTTTTGGGGGGAGCTCTTTCAATGCGCCTGCCCATTTCATCATGGATGATTAGGAGTGCACCTGCCCGCCCTGTGTGGAGTGTTGCAGTTTTTGACCAAAAAGGGTATGACCCCCATGTACCACCCTCCCTATTCACTCTCACCCTGAGTAACTTTTTTTTGTTTCTCCACATGAAAAAAGTCCTCAAGGGGAAACGTTTTGCCAACATGGAAGAGGCGGAACAAACAAACAAACAAACAAACAAAAATGGCAGAAGCATTAAAAGGCATCAAAATCGAGTTCAAAAACTGTTTTGAGCAGTGGGAAAAGTGTCTCGGTAAGTGTATTGCATCAAATGGAGAGTACTTTGAAGGTGACTGAAGTTTAAACACGTAAGGATAAATTCCGGGTTTTGGGGGGGTCCCCCCTCGTATAGATGGGATTGGCTCGCTTGATTACAGAGACTCCGAAGTCCCACAGTCTGCCTGTCTGCAAGCTGCAGGCCCAGGGAAGTTGGAGGTGCGGTTCTAGCGTAAGGCCACAGGTCCGAAAGCCAGAAGAACTGTCGGCACACGTTCGGGCCCAAGTCCAAAGGCCTGGGAAAAAGGAGTGCCGACGGCCTGACTCCCAGTCCGAGGGCAGGAGAAGACCCGCGTCCCATCACGTGGTCGGGCAGAGGGGGAGAGCACTCAATGCGTCTGCCCACACGCCCTGGACGGGGCCATCTGCGGAGCCTGCCAGTTCAAATGTTACTTTTTCTAGGAACACTCTTACAGACGCATCCAGCAACCATGTGTGATGAGATACCCAGGCACCCTGTGGCCCAGGCAGGGTGACGCACGAAATTAACCCTCGAGAGCAGCTCTGCAGGAACGCCCCCCGGGTGCTGTGTTCATCAGGACGGCGCTCGCGGTCCTGAGGAGGTGACGGGGGTCTGAACGCCACCGACTGCGGAAGGGAGGCTTCTCACCTCTCCTCTGAACGCCAGGAGGAGTTTTTAAACTGATTTTCAAATGTCCCATCTCACTACGATATGTAACAAAAAAGGGCCACAAGTTCTTTCCTCCCTGCATGCCCTGCCTGTGCAAAGTGATTTTGCAGATTAGGAGATTCAAATCTCCTATCAGGAGATTTGAAATCTGCCCTGGCTGGTGTAGCACAGTGGATTGAGCGTGGGCCTGCGAATCAAAGCGTCTCTGGTTCGATTCCCAGTCAGGGCACATGCCTAGGTGGCAGACCACGTCCCCCCACCCCAGGTAGGGGGCGCACAAGAGGTAACCACACATTGATGTTTCTTTCCCTCTCCCTTTCCCTCTCTCTAAAAATAAATAAATGAGAGAGAGAGAGAGTTGAAGTCTACTCCCCATCTCTCAAATCTGGGCTTGGCCCTGTGTCTGGCTTTGCCTTAAATGTGACAGGAGAAACCGTGACGCAAGCACCGATCTGGAAAGCACCTGTGTCTTGGGGCTTCTCTTGGGAACCTTGTCACCGCTGCCACGCGAACACGCCCAGGCTAGCCCACTGGACGATTAGAGACCTGTCGGCGAGCTGCCTTTGCCATCCCCGGCTGACACAGACTTGATTGCCACATTGTCACTAGGCCCTCGTAGACCCCACCCGACCCCAGTCGAGCCGGCCCGGGGTGGGAGAAGGATCGGTCAGCTGACCCACGGAATTTTAAGAAACAGAATAATGTTCGTGGTTGTAAGCCAAAACGTTGGAGGGGTGGGGGTGGTTTGTTACACAGCAAATGCTAACAGATACACAAACTTTCAGGATGTTCTTTAAAAGGCTTCTGTAACTTTAAAAAGCATTCGTGTGTCAGGATTCCGGAGTCATTTTCAGGAAACCAGAAGCCCAGCATCTGCTGGCTGCTGCGTGAAGACCGGCACTGTACTGGCCCTCCGAGGCCAGCAATGAACCCCTTACACGATGGAAGAGAACCCCACGCAGAGGAGAGGGGAACCAATGGTCACAGGGCCCCTGCTCCGACCTCCTCTAAACCCACAGAAGGCTAGTGACCGAGAGCAGTTCTCGGGAAGGCCCCTCATGGTTGCTTAGCTCCAGAGTCTTTCTGATGGACTGGATGGACACTGCCCCGAAGGCCTCTAAGGCCACATTAATGGGGAGAGAGGTGAGCTTTACCCAGGGCTGAAGGCAAACTCCGCCTAGACCACGTGGGATGGAAACACGTGGGTTGGAAGGGCTAGCTATCCACCCGTCCCCTCACTGCCTGGAAATGCTCGGGTCTTTAGGGGGTGGCCTTGGACGCCAGGCCTGCCGCGGGGGCCCCTGGCTGGTAGCAGTGAGCAGGCAGGGCTAGGAAGCATGTGCCGTGTCAGGTTCAAAGAAACACGCACGTATAAACGGAGGATTAGTCTCTATCAGATGAAAGCAGCTTAGGTTCACTAAGTGCCTATTAGGTACAGGTGCATTCTGTCTCACTGGCGGGAGTGAAGCTTCGGCAGCACCTGTTTGGCCAATACGGCATCTCAGCCGAAAACAACACACAGATGGGACAGGAAGGGGGGCAGGGGTGAAAAGTTCCCGCGACAGGCTCCTCCCTTCCGTGTCTGTGACCTAGTGCGCACTGCCTAGACGTGGAGGACGGGGCAGCTCGCGCTTGGACACACCATCCAAGTGGTGGAGACGGGAACCGAACTGACGGTGGGAGGCGAGGCCAGGCCCGGCTGGCAGGGAGCGACCTTGGGTGGCTGGTGCCACTTCTCTGCCCTGGTGTTGCCATCCCCGGGGCCAGCGTCAAAGGAAACAATGCAAAGAAGAGTGCCCCGTAAACCAGGGGACGCTAGACAAATGTTATGCCTTCGGACGCCCTCACATTTTATCTTGTCATGTTTTGGGAAAAAGGTAGCGTGTGCACGGCAAAACCAGTTTTCAAAAGTAAATTTTCAAATGGTCAAAAGGAATATGGTAAGTCAGTCTTCCTCTTCCCTAGGACCAGGCTTTTTGTGGCCCATCTAGAAATATTCTATGCATATGTGGGTAGTAAAATAAACATATATGTATATATGTATACACACACATATACTTCCCTTTGGTTCAACACAAGTTGGCGTATACCATAAAAAATATCCTATACTTATTATTTTATCTTTAAAAATTTTCTGGTTTGGGGCTTAACAACAGGTCTCGCTCCTGCCCAACTTTATTGAGGTGTAACTGACAAATAAAACTGTCCGTACTCAAAGCGTACAACGTGATTTGATATTTGTAGACGCCGTGAAATGATCACCACAATCCAGTGAACTGACACACCTATCGCCTCAGGCAGTTGCCTTCGGAATTTGCTTGTTTGCCAGCCACAAAGGCTTAGAGGGCCTTTCGGTCCTGATGGAGATCTGCTCTTTCCCCCTGAGCAGCTGAGGACACTCCAGGCTCCGTTGTCACCTGTGGGATGCCCCGCAGGGTGTCCGACCGTCCCCTGTGGATGCAGCTCCTACTCTGGGCTCCCAACAGCGCTGCTGCTGCGATTATCCTCGTACATTCGGCTTTTCGCCCTTGTTGGGAAGCTGCTATTCCAGTTTCGATAGGCGCTGCTAGCTTGTCCCCTGCAGATGGTGACTTCTACAAGAGAAAGCTCTCTGTCTCATCAAGAAACAGGCAGTCATCGGGGGGCTGGCATCTGATGAAACCAAGGAGAGAAGTTCATTTTTCCCGGAGGGGCCCCCTTGGGCCTTCAGTGTCTCATGAGGCAAAGTGGCTGAGAGCCCACACACCGGAGACAGACCACCCGGGGTTCAGATCCCACTCTATCATGTGCTGAGTGCCACCTGAAGCAAAGTGATGGGACCTCTCTGTGCCTCAGTCCCCCCATCAGCCAGATGAGGAGAGCAATCCCGGCTACTTTGGGGTTTCTCAGCCAACCTGGGCACGACTGCTACGAAGGGCTGGCCGGGTCCTGTGTTCGGGAAGGCGGGGCTGCGCTGTGCCTTGTGGATGTTGAGCAGCGCACCTGGCCTCTACCCACTAGATGCCAGTAATCCTTCCCCTTCAACTGGGACAGACGTCAGTGTCTCTAGATACTGCCAAATGCCCTCTGAGGGCGGGGCAACACCCTCCCCTCCCGGCGAGCATCAGTGGCTGCCTGTGAAGGTTCTATGAGTGAGTTATTGTGTCGAGAGCACTTAGAATAGGGCTGGTATGTAGTAAATGCTATAGAAAGGTCTGCAATTATTATCACTCCTGAGCCCTAAGGCTTACCTTATGGAAAATAAATAGTTTCAATAATAAGTGGGCTTGAGCGAGACAGGGAGCATTGTTAAGCCCGTATCTGATTCCACTCGGGAACAAGACTCCAGCCCCTCTTCTAAGATCATGGGTCAGCAGTGTCAGTGTTAATCACAGTCTGATGCCTCCGGGGTTCGACTGAGGGGCTCTGGGTATCCTGTAGCAACCCTAACAAGACCCCGTTGCTAATGGCCAGGTCGGCTGTCACCGGTGCTGCATACGTCCCTTTTACATCCCGTCCTGCATTTTCCACTGGGTGCCTGCCTCACGTCACCTCTGAGCTTTCCGTAAATCCGTGGCCCCTGAAACAACAGGCTGTCCACAAAACTCCCTGCAGAAGCGGGGGTGGGGGGGGGCATCCGAAGACAAAAAGGGAGAAAGAGGAAGAATAAAAAGGCTGAGTTTCTTTAAATTTCTGGCTCGGGACAGCAGAAGCATTTCCAATGAAAAATAAAGAATTCTTTCTTCTGTGTCTATTTCAGCTGGCATCCAGCTTTTGCCCCGTGAATAATGTCACTGCATCGTTATTCTGTCCCACAAGGTAAGACAAAATGAGCAACTTAACAACCAGGAGTGTGCTTGTGGGGAGGAAAGGGCTCATTCAAAAGCTTTTTCAAATGATGTTGTTGTGTTCCCTACTATTTTACCACACACCCTCGGGTTTTTGTTTTTGTTTTTTTTTTTTTTCAAACTTATGTGAAAGTTGCTACTTTGCATACAAGGTGTATAAATAATGCCTCTTGGAAGTTCCCTCCCCCCCTTTTTTAACTGCTTTTAGTCTTTTGGGATTCCTGGAGTGTCTACAAATAGATTAGCCTCTAAGAATTCTGAGTAACCATGGTTAGAAAAAAAACACTGGTTTAATTAGCCATGGTCCTATTTTTGAAATTACATCTGTGCTCCCTCTCTCTCTCCCTCTCTCTCTCAGATGAGGATTGGTCTCTGCAAAAACTTCAAGACGATGGATTTTTTTTTGGGGGGGGGGTGAGGGGAGTGCGTGTGAGTTTTGATTTGAATGAATTTTCATGCTTTTGAAAGCGAAATCAAGAGTATTGAGTGAATCGTGTAGCATCATACATTAAACATGACCGACCGGAGAGAGCTGAAGAGAAATGATTGCGGGTAAACGAATCGCTGGGAATCCTGGATCACCGGATGTGTGCTGCTGCTGTGCTGAGTGAGGGCAAATCACCGTCGGCGTTTCTGCTTTGCGCGGCGACATCGGTTTTTCGTCTCTAAACCCCCAGACTTGATTAATCATTGAAGTGATGACAATTAGAGTGCCACGTGTCTTGCTGAAGGGGCACAGAGAATCAGAAAGCAAGTGCGGAATCCACAGGCCTAGATGCCCAAGTTTGAAAGTCTTGACCTGGTTTCTCACTTGATCCTATTTTTCATGTCCGAAATAGTGGGTTGCAATGGCCACCGCTTTTTTAGAAGGTAAAATTGTAGCAATACTTCTTAATATCAGAACTCTTTCACGAGTGTTTCTCATTGCCTGCCACGACAACTCTCCAATGATACTTGGTTTTGTTTAAATGCATGCCGCCGAAATCATTTGGGGTGGGGGGATGGTACTCGAAAATTTAATGTTTATTGGATACAATATTAGTCCCCGACTTCAGCATTTGTCTTTAAAGAATTCTGAATGCACATGGAAATCACAGGAAATCAGTTTTTTGGAGGGTTGTCTATATTAGTTATCTTTTGCTGCATACAAATCACCCCGAAATCTGTTCACTTACACAACAAAAGGGTTAGGAATCTGGTGTGGTGTTGCCAAGCATCTCTAGTTCAGGGTCTCAAACAAAGCCTAGTTAAGGTGCACTGACCAGGGCAGAGGTCATATCAAGGACGGATTGGGCACAATCTGCTTCCAATCTCGCTCACGGGGCAGTAGGCAGCCAACAGGCAGCCCTCACTGCCGTGGGGGAGGGAGGGGCGGGGCTCTCCCGAGGGCAGCTGTGACATGGCAGTGTCTTTCTTCAGAGCAAGTGGGTGGCAGAGGGCAGTCCCAAATGAAAGTCACAGTATATTGCGAACTAATCTTGGAAGTGAGAACCCCTACTATTTTCTTTTTGTTAGAAAGAAGCCACTAGGTCCAGCTTATATTCAAGTAGAGGGTATTTCACAGGGTCTGAACACCAGGACAGGATCATATGGGGTCATCTTAGGCCACCTGCCACACCATTTTGTCATAAGGCGCATCATCCTGTCATTAGGTAAAGCCCTGTCACACCACAGTGGCTGTTAAATGACCGTCACTTCAGGTGTCGAGAATTCAGGCGAAGAGTTTACAGTAATAGATATTCCTTGGTTCCGGGTGGTAACCTCTCCATAAAGAAAAATGGGGGTGGGGGGAGTGTATCAAATAGAATGACAGTAGAGGTTCTCTCGGTTTCCATTTTAATAGGAAAACACAAGTCAAATTTTAATGATGAACCTTCACACATTCCAAGTATGAATGGAAAATGGCACAGTCACTTTGGGGAAAAAAGTTCGACAGCGTTTTTAAAAGTTAAATATAAATTTACCATGTCACCGAACATTTCATTCCCAGGAATCTACTCGGGAGAAATGAAAAGATGTGACGACATAATGTCTACAAATGTTCACAGCAGCATTATGCATAAAAGCCCAAAACGTGAAACCATCTAAATGCCCACCAACGGGTGAGTAGATACACAAATATATCACCGAGTACTACTCTGTGATCATGAGTGAAACCCTGATCCATGCGACGATGTGAATAAGCCTCAAAAACAATATGCTAAGAGAAAGAAGGCACACAAAGACCACCCACTGTAAGATTCCATAGGAAAGTCCAGAACAGGTAAGTCCACTGAGACAGAAAGTAACTTCGTTGCTGGGGCTGAGGATGGGAACCAGGAGTCACTGCAAATGGGAATGAGGGATCCTCTTGGGGGGAGGGAGAGGTTCTGAAATTAGTGCTTATGGTTGCACAACTCTGTAAATGTATTGAGAATCATCGAGTTGTCTAAACAAAATGGGCAAATTCCATAACATAAATTATACTTTAATAAAATGGATACAAGTAGTTACAGTGATAACGGGTGAAAACTTGAGCTTCCTCAGAGTAAATGAAATCAAGTTCAATTGTGTCAGTTTCAGGCCTTCTTATTCCACTTCCCTTTTTCCTTCTATCTGTCTGAAATTTGCTCCTAAGATTGAATTCTGGGAACTTGGTCCCTGATATGGCTGTCAAATCATTAAACTGCAGAAAGTTTATCTTATTTCTACTATGGTCCTATTTCTTTTTCCTCCTCTGGTTTTTAAATCTCAATTTCCTTTGGGTTAATTTTTAAAGGATTTTGCAACTACTGGTTTAAAAGAATTCTAGTCCCCCCTCCCCACCCCCAGTCTCCTTTTTACTCAGATAGTAGATAAAGCTGATTTCCCTACTTTTCAGGTGTTTGCAGACTATAACGATCATTTCTGCCTGAACTAAATAGGAGGTTAATTTCAATTGGGCTACTGGAGACTCGTGGCTTAATCATTCTCCAAGTATACTATGTCTTTATCTGGAATATTGAGGGGAATTTTGGTGTTTTCTTCCTATCATTTCCTAAAGTAACTTCACTTTTTTAAACACTGAATTCTTCACTTAAAAAAAAAAGTTACGTACTTGCTTCCAGTTTAATTGCAACACATTTTAAAAAAAGGACTACTGTGCTGGCTAACAACCTAAGTTAAAGTAAAACTTCTAAAGGGGCCAAGGTCTAAAGTTCGCACATTCTTGTGAGGTCTGTTCTGTCTCCACCAAAGGAGACCCCATTATCCATAGCTCTACCAATCACGTACACTTCCTTTTGAGCCTCGTGAATGAGGAAAAAGAAGTTCAAGTGAGGGGAAATGGGTTCAAATGAAGGTCAGATACCCAAGAGTTTTCTGGTTACTGTGTTGCAGGGGTGGAAAAAGTGGGGAAAAGGTAACCAGATGTGAATGGCCCCGGGAGGTTGCTTGATTCCAACCATTAGTCTTGGCCGAGAAACAGAGGACGGCCTGCCTTTCAGACGCCAAGTGACATTGAGAGAGCCTACTGTGTGCCAGGTGCTGGCGACACAAAGAGAAGTATGAGATGCTTGTGTCCAAGGTGCTTTACACGTAGCAAGACATAATGTCCGCCCTGACGGCATTCGCAGTCCTTTTTTTAGGTTGCATCAGGTGGGGGCAATCTCGGGTTCTCTTAGCAGTCTGAGGACGTTGAAGGAATATTGGGGGGCGGGGAAGAAACGCTTCCCTCAAGTCCTCCGTACTAGGCCGGCCCCGCCGGCAAAGGCAGACACGCCCTCGCCAAAGGGCAGACCCGCCTCGAGGAGGGCGGACCTGGGCAGGGCCGGCCGCCGGGCCCTCGCCCGACCCCCGAGAACGCGGCCCAGCGCGGCGCCCGCTCCTCACGTGTCCCTCCCGGCCCTGGGGCCGCCTCACGTTCTGCTTCCGTCCGACCCTTCCGACTTCCGGTAAAGAGTTCCCATCCCGCACCTCCGTGCCCACCCGGCGACGCTACGGGGAGCCTGTCTGTGTCCGGCCCCCGATGCGCTCGGCGGCCGCAGATCCTCGGGGCCCAGCAGCGGCCATCGAGCCTCGCCGCCTACCTGCGGCGAGGTGGCCCGGACGGCGCTCGCTCCCGCGGCCGGAGCGGCGGGGCGGCGGCATCGCAGCTCGGGACCCGTATCCCTCCGCCGCCCCTCCTCCGCCCGGCCCCGGCCCCCCTCCCTCTGGGCAGCGCTCGCCTCCCTCCGCCTCAGACTGTTTTGGTAGCAACGGCAACGGCGGCGGCGCGTCCCGGCCCGGCTCCCGGCAGCTCCTCGGATTCGGCGGGCCTCCCCGCCCATTCGTCGTTCTCCTTCTTCCCCTCGCGGGCCCGGGCGCCCCCCCGGCCGCGCTAACCCGCGCCTCCCCGTTCGGCGCCCGCGCGTCCCCGCCGCGCTCCGGCGTCTCCTCGGCGCGCCCGGCTCCCGGCTGTCCCCGCCCGGCGTGCGGGCCGGTGTATGGGCCCCTCACCATGTCGCTGAAGCCCCAGCAGCAGCAGCAGCAGCAGCAGCAGCAACCACCCGCAGTCGCCAATGCCCGCAAGCCCGGTGGCGGCGGCGGCCTTCTCACGTCGCCCGCCGCCGCGCCGTCGTCGCCTTCAGTCTCGTCGACCTCGGCCGCGGCTTCCTCCTCCTCGGTGGCGGCGAGCGCTGGCGGCGGGCGGCCGGGCCTGGGCAGGTGGGTGTCGCGCCCCAGCCCCCTCCGGTCCCGGCAGGGCCCAGCCCGGGCCTTGCATCCCCTCCCCCGCGTCCCGCACGGCCGTCCCCGCCCCGTGACCGGCCGGGCTTCGGAGGTGGGGGGGGCGGTGGGCCGGGGGCCCGCAGTGGGGGTGGGGCTCCCCGCTCGGGTCTGGAGCCCGGGGGGTTGGGTGGGAGGCGCCGCGGGCTTCCTCGGGGAATGTCAGGCCGAGTCCAGCCTCCTGCAGCACCCCACCCCCTCCCCCGAACGGTCAAGATGGAGGGACTGGGCAGCCTCCCCCTCCGCATTTAAGCGTCTGGGAGCGGTTCACAGGTCTCGGCAATTGTCAGCTCCGGTTCCACCTTCTTTAGGCCTCCTCCGCCCCAAGTGGGGGGGATGTTGGGCAGCGCCCCCACCCTCGGCCTGACCGTGAACGTGGACGGGTCTTGGGGTGTTGGTTCCGTCTCCAGAAACTTGCCCCCCCCCCCGTGGGGTTAGCGGGGGGGGGGCGCAGCCGGGGCAGCGTCCCTCCCTCACCGTTAGCGGGGCAGCCTCGGGGCACGGCTGGGGCCCCGAGGGTCCGTCCGTGCCCCCGGCCGCCCCCGCCCGCCCCTGGGTCCCGGCGCCCCTCGGCCTTCAAAGGGAAGGCGGCGGCCCGGCTCCGAGCCCCGGGCTCCCGCAGCGCCCCGCCCTCCCGCACCTGGGGGTGGGGAGGGCCCGGCCCCCTCCCGGCCGCCCTGCTTCCCCCGCGAGGCCGCCTGCGCGGGTGGCGGCCGGGCCGCAGTGCCGAGCCGAGGCCGCGGGGGAGAGGGGAGCGGTGGGCGAGGGCCGGCCGGGCCGGGCGTGCGTCAGAACTCCGGGCGGGACTGGGGGCCGGCCGGGACCGGGGGGGAGGGGGCGGCGGGGCGCGCCGCGCGTTCCCCCAACCCCCGCCCCGCGTCGTGGGACTTCGGGGGCAGCGGGGCTCCGGCGGGGGACGTGGCGGGGCTCCTGGGGGCAGAAGCGCGGGTGTTCACGTGCGGGGCCTCCCCGTCGCCCCCTCCCCCGGTGCCCAGGTGGGCGGTGGGGCCCGGGGGCGCAGGGTTGCGGCCGGCAGCCGGGCCTGACCCGGCAGGGGGTGTGCGTGGGAGCGGGGGTCAGTTCGCGTGCCACGAACCGCGGAAACGCTCGGTGTTCGGACGGGGCGGCAAACGTCAGGAGACTCCGTTCCTTTGTGGCCGGTGTCCTTAGCTCGGGGAGCGCCGCCAGCGCGCGCCAAGGGCACGCAGGGCCGCCCCGCGCGCCCGCGCCCATCCGCGCCGGGCCCGGGCCCCGGGCGGCCAGTGGGCGACCGGGGTCCTCCTCGGACAGACGGGCGTCCTGGGCCTTGGAAGGTGGGATAAAGGGACACTTTTTCTTCATCCATTTTTTTTTTTGAAAACAGGTTTTTAGCATTCCATTTCCAAAGACTTTCCATTTACGGCCGAAGTTGCCCATCAAGGTGAAACGGAGCTGGCTTTGAAGTGCGGTGGTGCTGCGGCCACCCGGGCGGGGGGCGGGGGCGGGGGCGGGGGCGGGGTGCGGGGGAGCACGGGTGTCTGACTGCTGCTCTCCCTCGCGCACCGTTTTCCCTTCTCTGAAACACCTGCGAAAGCTGTATCCAGCTGAACTCGTTTCCACCGAGTGTCTTTTTTCCTGGCTAATCCACCGAGGGTTCTGTAACATAAAGTTCCCCTTTCTCAGTGGCATCCATAGAGAAAGATGGGAAAATTTTTAAATATAATTTTTCTAGAAAAGGATGATGCATTTTTTTCCTCTTCTTAGGTATCAATCAGAAATCTAACAGAGTCAACTCGTCCAAATAAGAGTTAAAACTAAGACTTTTAAGTTGCATTGGCTCTCAGACTTAAAGTTCTTGAGGTATAAATTGTAGCCCTACTCTTTTTGATAAAGACATGGTTTCATTTAATGTATTGGACTCATGAAATGTGAAATTTTATTCTTGTGCATGTCTTTAGTTAATGTACTTGTAGAATTCTTTCAAGTCTGAATCACTTAACTGGGTTCTTGATAAACAAACCAGTTACACTTTCTAGAGTGTCCTGCCTGGGATTTCAGTGTATCAGCAGTTAAACACGTGTCTGGGGCCAACAGTGAAGAAGAAAATGCAGCATTGGGTTTGACGTGTTTAGAGATAAGAAAATACTCTTGGAAGTCTGGAAATTCACTTGTCTGCTTTAATACAATAATACAACACAACATTTCTTCATGTTTGACTTTCGGGTCTTTTGTGGAAGAGTGTGAATAGTTGGTTTGAATGGCTTTAAAAAATTCTGCCTTTAATTGTCACGTACATTTCAGAAGGTAGCTTTTATTCCCTTAGAACAGTGTAACCACAGTATTGAAGTTGGAACACGTTACCTTCATCCAGTCCTTATTTTGTCTTTTTACCTTTTCATTTTTATGTAGTTTTAGTGACTTACTTTGTTTAGCTCCCTCCCCCCCCCCATTTTTTAAAGTTTCTTCTTAACCGTTCTGTTGTGGGGAATTGCGTTTCCACATTTTTGCTATTATAGATAATGGTGCAATAAACATCTTTATACTAATAGCTTTCTGGTTCAGTCTAATTACTTCCTTAGCGAAAGTTCCCAGGAGTGGCGTTACTAGGTCAAAGGGCTCGAAGGTTTTCAAGGCTCTCGCCAGCTGTGCCCTGTAGTCGAGCTTCCAGGGTTGAGAGGGTGGTTCTTCTATAGAACGGTTTCTTTGTAGTTTGTCAGAAAACAGTGAGGGAGTTTCACGGGAAAAGTTACACTTACTGTCAAAGTGCATACATTACTAAGTGCTGTTGTTAGTCACCTGATGATATTGGTGATTTGGGTTCCTCCGAGGACCTGGTGGAATGGTGCGTGTGAAGCCACCCTGAAAGCTGTGACTGTCAGTGTTAACGAGGAAACACGGTTTCTTGTCTGTCGTGCTGGTAGCTGCTACCTAGAAGAAAGTCCTGAGGAACTTGTTCTAGAGCTTTTTGGTGGTTTGTTGTTTTGCTAACTTCCTTCATTCATTGAAGTATTTTTTATTAGCTGCTACCTTGTGACAAATTTATTTTTGGTAACTTTTATGTAGTTTCATGGCACTGTTGGGAATTATCACTGGTTAACCCATATCTTTTCCCCATTTAAAAAAAAGGGGGTGGGTTTACAACCTTTAACCATAGTCTCACTTCTAAATACTTTAACGTTAGAATTTGTTTGATGGGATTAGGGTGAATAAAAAGCTTTAGTTTTCGTAATTTTCGACTTTGTGCTTTGACTGCTTCTTTGAAGGCCTTGCAATTTAGAAATTACGCTGCAGTTTAGTTTCATTGTTCATTATGCTTCCATTTAAATGTCAGTGAGATGTTCATTTCTTTAAATGTCTTTAGAAGAGCCTAAAAAAACCCTATGTTTATTCAACACACAAATTTATTGACAATATATGTATAAGGCAGGTATAGGTGTTTGGGGTCTATCAGTGAAGAGAAGATAGCTGCTCCCTTGGTGTTTACATTCTAATGTGATGAACCAGACCATGAACATGACGTTAGGTTGGCAAACTCTGTACCATTAGATAGGAGTTAGGAGATGAAAGGGGAACACGTTAAGGATGTAATATGGGAGGTTGGGAGAGGAGAGTGATTTCGATTTAGAATGGATTAGGGGAGGCCTCATTGAGAAGCTAACATTTGAGGAAAGTTTTGAAGGAGGTGAGGTAGTGAGCCATTTGCTTTTTATCTAGATTAATTAGTCACATAGCCCCATTTGTAATTTATAAGGTTTAAATTGCATCTTTTGTTAATTTCATTTTTTTAATGTGGGTATTGATAATAACCAAATTTGAAGTTGAACCAAAAAAGTTAATTGGCATCTAGGTCATTGGAGGCAAGCTGTGATTGCCTGTTAAAAGAGGCACGTTTTTGTTTTTCTATTGGGCTTATTTATCAGTTTAATTTTTCATTCCAAGTACTTAGAGAAAATATACTTTAGAAAAGAAAAGATTTTATTTATTTATAGAGAGAGGGGAAAGGAGGAAAAAAGAGAGGGAGAGAAACATTGATGTGAAATAGAAACATTGATTGGTTGCCTCTCTCAGGCCTCCGACCAGGGACCAGCCGCAAACCAGGCATGTGCCCTGACCAGGGACCGAACCTGCAGCCTTTCATTCGAAGGCCAGCGCTCAATCCACTGAGCCACACCAGCCAGGACTAGAAAATACACTTTTTAACATTGGGCAAAAACCTGTATCATATTGCTTATCAAAGAAGTCTCTAGTTGCTTAAAGATTTGCTTCTGAAAAGTCAAAACATTCATGGTATCAGTCATGGTGCTCCTTTTTGGGAGGGGAGTTAAATGTAAACTTGCATTTTCTGTGTTTCTCTAATTAGAAAGACAGTTACAATTTTACACAGGGGATGTTAACTCATATCATAGCTATTTAATAGCCATATGTTTCCACTTAAAGGAGGACCTGATTTTAGTCCTAAATAGCTACAGCTGTGTTAGAACTAAAGTGTTTTTATACCTTAAAATGAATTGTAAGTTGTTAGAAATTTTTTTTTCCTAGAACTGTAATTTTCAATTTGGGCTAGATAATAATAGTATTTTGATAATTGCATAAAAATGTTGAGCCTGAATGAAACTCTTGTAGCCATTTCAAATGATTATGACAACTTCAGTGGAAATAGTTTATTAACAGGCCTACCTGCTACTATATCTTTTTAAGTGAAGGTACTTTTTAATTTCACAGCGTATGTGGGTCATCCATGACTATTACCTTACCAAGATTTTAAGAGGTCGATACAGTGGTCTTTATCACTGAAGTAATAAAGGAAAAGTGGAGTGCTCTTTTCTCTCTAGGTATTTATGCTTCCTTAGATGTTAGACAGACTTTAGGAAAAGGGATGTTTTGTACCAGAAAATGTACTCATCAGTGAATAGGAAGCTGGTGTAAAGCCTTTGAAAAATTTTAGCATCTAAATCTGGAATTTGTAATATAGACACTTTTGAACCCATAACCTTTACTAGCATGACTTATGATTGGAAATAGATTGAGGTATATTTTAATGTTTTGAATACCCTTAAGTATGGTTTCCTATTCAAAAAGAATTTCTTCTGCTTTTGAAGATGAACATTCTGTGTAGAACAGTAGTATTCTGCACAGAGGGGCTTGCCAAATGAAGCAGAGCTGTAATTTCGTAGGCAGGTGTGTCGTAAACTACTTTCCTGTTACTTAAAACACCAATTCAAAAGATTTTGTGTAATATGTATTACATATATATAAGGTTTAGAGCTTTCAGACATGTATAGATGTGGTTCCTGATCTTTACCTGTTTATAGTATAAAACAGAAAGGAGATGTACTTGAACCAGTGTCCAGAATAGATTTGTTCTTGAAATTCATAAATTGAGACAGTCTTTGAATGAGTACTATGTCAGTTATATTTGAAAGTTCTATCTCATAATTTGAAAAACAGCATTAAATATTCATTGTAGAAAAGTAAGAATGCAGAAAAATTTAAAAAAAAAAAGAAAAGCTCAAATTCCTGTAAAATTAAAATTGCCACAATCTTTCCTTCGAGAGAAGTACTGCGAGAAATTTGGCGTACACCTTTCCGGCTCTTTGTGAACGTACACATAACACACACAGATGCTAAACAAAGTAGCATCATGTGGTACACTTTTGGATTCAACAGTGTGTATCATCTCTTTAAATATTTGTTTCCCCCTAAAACTGTAGCATTTCAGAGCATGAAGAAATAACAAAATCTTATTTTACAATAAAATGGGAAAAACCCTAAGCTTTGAAAGGTTAGGGGACTTAGGGTAACATATTTGTAGAGTTTATGACATTCCTTCCTTTAAACACAAGTAGATGTAAACAAAATCATGTTGTGTATTTTAAAGAATATAGAACCACATACAGTCCTTGTTCTAACATATATCTTTTTGTAACCTTGAATTTGGCTTGCTAAAATAGGAAGTCAAAAAAAGTAATTTTGTACATATGTGATATGAAGTCTACTTCAGTGCTAATTCCTTGATTTTGTTATTTTTAATGGGTTAATATTGTTATGGATCTTGGTTGTCTATGAAAATTTCCCACACCATTATCAACCTTAGGTTTTATTTGCTGAAAATTATTTGCAGTTATATGCACATGAAAATTTGAAATTTACTTTAAAAAATTCTTACATAGATTACTTTAAGCCTTGAAGTTGAGTCAGGTGACAATAAAATATCAATTCACGCCGTGATTAATAGCTGACTGCTTTTTGGGACTGGGTAAAATGGCATTCTATAATGGAGTCTTTGTAAATCCCATCAGTTTGTGGTATGAAGCTTGTCTGCAATGTAATTATAAATGAGTGTGGCTTATTATTATCAAGTGTATCAGACCTTTAGAATGTTGTCCTCTTGTAAGTATTACCTTGAGAGGATTTATCTAACCATGTTGTCAATATTTAGGATTGCCAGTTTTTGTTTGTACCGCTTTTTATGGAATGTGTTAAAAATATTCTTAGCAGTAATCTTTGTAAATATTCAAGATTAATCTTGGTTATAGTTTTAGTTTTGAAAAAGAGAAGGCTGGTTTTGAATCAAATCATGCATTTTTCTTTTGGGGGTTGTAAACATCTTTTTGTGGACCTTGTGTAGTTAACCGTTTATTCCTGAAACACTTGAAAATCAGGTACAGAAAAGATTTAAAGTCTTTGCAGATTACAGAAAGGTAAACCCTTCAGGGCATCTCTCAGAGTTCATTTGCTTTTACTTTGCACATGATTCTATGTAGTTTGCTTTTTTGATTTACAGATTGCCAGCCAGTAGAGAGGTAACGCTTTTAGGGAGAAACATACTGATTGCCATTAGAAATAACAGCATGATAATTAAGAGATGGGAGCATTATGAAAAAGGGGTACAAGGCCCCAGAAAGTAGTCATGAGCTGCTTATTGATGGGGATACATTCCGAGAAACGTGTCGTTAGGTAAAATCAGAGTCGACCTGCACAAATCTAGGTGGTATAGCCTACTGCTGTGATTGTGCGTGCTGTGCTTTTATACGGCCGGCAGTGCAGTGGGGTGGTTCATACCAGCTTCTACACAGACATGTGAGTAATGCGTTACAGTAGGTGATAGGAATTTTTTGACTTCATTATCACCTTACGGGCCCACCATCATATATGTGGTCTGTCGTAGAACAAAATGCTGTTACGCGATGCGTGACTGCGCACCATCCCGGCTGGCTGTGAGTGTCTAGCTCTGGGCCCTAGTAGACCCCAGAGGCGTCACTATTTCGTAGCACAATGTAGTTAATTGGCGAGCTTGTAAGGGTGACTCATAAGACAAGGTTAACTTGTTTTTCATACCTCTCAAAGAGGTATTTTTTAAACTGCAGGTCATGACCCCTTCATAGATTGTAAAGCCACTCTAGTGGGTCATGACAAGCATTTTCGAAAAAATGAAAAAAATGGAAGACGTTAAAATGCATTGCATTGTTAAGGGCATAAGAATTGTTTTAAAGAACTTCTGTATCACTTTGTGTTATGCTGTGCTACGGTATAAAATAGTTTTTCGTTGATGTAGTCAAGTCACTATGTAGATGTACTTAGATGCAGTAACAGGACGGAGGAAGGTTTTTGCAGTTGTGTGTAGGCCAGGGTTGCCAGATGGAGAAAATAAAGATAAAGGATGCCCAGTTAAAATTGAATTTCTGATAAACAGGGACTGATTTTTCAGTATAAAGATATTCCAAATTGCATGGGACAAAATTATTTATCTGAAACCCAAATTTAACTGGGCATCCTTTATTTTATATAACAACCCCAGTCTAGGCTAAAATTGGGGTTCACCCCTTGGTAACTAAAATTTAACTCTGTGAGCCCTAGTTGGATAGCTCAGTTGGTTGGAGTGTTGTTCCGATGTGCCAGGGTTCTGGGTTTGGTCCCCAGTCAGGGCACAATAAGGATCAACCAATAAATGTATAAATAAGTAGAGCAACAAGTTGATGTCTCTCTCTCTCTCTCTCTCTCTCTCTCTCTCTCTCTCTCTCTCGGTCTCTTCCTCTCTCTACAATCAGTAGATAAAATAAAAAATTAACTCAGGAAGGCAGAAACTTTATTTTGTTCACTATTGTATCCCAGTTTCTATGAACAGGAGTGGCACTGAGTCATGTGTTTGAATGAATGGGTATGCCACTCGTTCTCAGGCTCAGTTTCTGTGTCTGTTAAAAGAAGAAAAGAATACTTTTTTTCAAAAGTGAGATACTACATTTTTATTATATTCTACTCTTGACCCATAGCAGACCTTCAGTAGTTTAGAATTGTACAGATTTGGAGTTGGAAGTGGCCCTGGTGATTTTTAGTTCTCATTCTTTTTATAGGTGAGGAAACTAAGGCCACAGAGGTTATTTGTCATGTTCTCCCATCATTGGCTGCATAGCTGGCTTTAGAATCTTGTTCCTTTTTTTCTAATATATTTTGTAAAACTTGTTTTCAAAATGTCATGTTTAGTAATCTAAGAAAAAATTCATCTATCCAGAAAAAATCACTTTCTAAATGTTATGATTAGCAAAGGCTCCACTTCACTGTTTTTTAAAAAATATTTTTTAAATTTATTTTTTAGAGAGAGATGGGGAGAGAAACAACAATGTGTGGTTGCCCCTTGTGCACCTCCTACTGGGGAACTGGCCTGCAACCCAGGCATGTGCCCTGACTGGGAATCGAACTGGCAACCCATTGATTCTCCGGCTGGCGCTCAGCCACTGAGCCACACCAGCCGGGGCTGGATGTTTTGTTTTGTTTTGTTTTGTGTCACACATATTTCAAGTGGAAGTGTGTTTGTCCTTTTGAAAAATAAAGTAACTCGTACTGATTTCAGCAGCGCATATACTAAAATTGGAATGATAGGAGGAAGATTAGCATGGCTCCTGCGCAAGGGTGACATGGAAATTCTTGCAGCATTCCATATTTTTTGGAAACAAAGAACAAACGGACAGGATCCAGAGGGGAGGAAGGAGGGGGAAAGGAGGAAAAAAGGGGAAGGGTCTAGTTAAAGAACAAGTATAAATGACCCATGGACATGGACTATAGGGCAGGGATTGACTGTGGGGAGGGGGTGCAAGGGAGAGCCACAGGGGAAAATTGGAACAACTGTAATAGAACAACAATAAAACAAAAATAAAGTAACTATAGTGTTTCTACCAGGCATTTCTTTTCTTTCCTCTCTGAGTATCCTGTTCTGATTTTTAGCCTAGATGGTGAACAGGTTTTACCTCATATGCCAGTTCTGATTGATGGGAGTGTTACACAGAGGATACTGAGATTTCTTTTGGCCTTGGAGAAGCCGTGAATAGAGAAGGGGGTGGGATAATTTTTTGTCCTGGGTACCAGATGGTATTCGCTGACTGTAGCTCTGCAAGCTTCTGATCAGTCACTTCTTGTCCAGATACTACTACATAGCCGTAACAGTCTCCCTAAATATCTTTCATTGTGTCCTCTTTCTGTTGAGAAACTTGCAGTGACTCTCATTACTAGTAGAATCAAATCTAGACTATTCAGCCTGAAAGTCAAGCCCCTCAACAAATTGCCCACACTATTTATTCTCCAGCATAAATCATATTCTTCCAATCTAGTCGTCTTGTCCTCTCAAACATAAGTCTCGAAAGGCTTAGCCCGGATCCCTCCTGCGCAGTGTCTGACCGCATTCGCTCTAGGAAAATGCAACTCCTTCCTCTTCCTGTAGCTTTGGCATTCGTTGTGCAGCACCGCGTGTTGGAGTGCGGCAGCTCTTCCACTGACAGACTTTCTCCTTCGGATGAACTCGGAGAGGGGAGCCAAGCTGCACCGCACAGCGTGAGTGGGGCGACCCCACCAGCAGATGGTCTTTCGTTTGTTTCTTTATGGACACTTCACAGTCAACCATTCTGGCCATTTTTAAATTCTGTGTGTTTACTGTAAGCTTAGTTTGTTGTTGAAGCTATCATTTTCAACCAGTGTAGCAATGCCGAGTAGTAACAGTGTCAGCATTTAATCGTGGTTGAAATGAGAGATTTTAAAAATTGTAAGTAGTAATAAAATGATGGCTTGGGACAGGATGAATTGTTCTGAAGGACAGAGATCCAAAAGTACCATTTTTATTTAGTCAGTAATAATCAGCAAATGACAGAGAATTAATGAATGAAATGGGAAAACTGGGAAGTTTGCAGCTAAGGGTGGGAGAAGTTTGGGAGAAGGCTAAAGTAGTTACAGTTTGACTACAGAAACTTTTGTCAAGACCTACAAGCAGTGCTGCTGTGTCACAGTCCATTCATTAAAGGGTCTAACCCGGCAGGGGTGTCCAACCTGCGGCCCGCGGGCCAAATGTAGCCCAGGATGGCTTGAATGCGGCCAGCACAAAATCATAAACTTACTTAAAACACCATGAGGTTTTTTTGTGATTACATGTCGCAGTGTATTTGATGTGTGGCTCAAGACAACTGTTCTTCCAGTGCGGCCCAGAGACACCACAAGGTTGGTCACTCCTGGCAATCTGCAGTGACACGTGGGGCGGTTATTAAGAGATGCCTAATGGAGTGTTCGTGTATTGGGTCTGCAAGCTTCATAACCTCCTCCTGTCCATTTTGGACTTAGGAACATCTAGCTATACAGAAAAGACTAAACAGTTTTTCATTGCTCAGTGCACTGTGATTTAGCTCAAATTACTAGGTAGTTATTCCTTACTGTGGTAGATTGCTGTTTAATTAGATGTATTGAGATACAGTTTACATAAAGTTCATCCTTTTTGTGTATAGTTCTTGAGTTCTGAGAGACATATAATCATGTAGCCACTACCATACACAAAATACGGCCCCATAAAGTTTCCTTGAGCCTCTTTTCTGTCAGTCCCCCTCTTCCTCCAGCCCTGGCAATTACTGATCTGCTTCTTGTTACAGTTTTGTCTTTTCTAGACTGTCATATGTATGGGACCATACAGCATAACCTTTTGTGATTGCATTCTCTCATAATGCTGTGAGGTTTGTTCATGTTAACAGTAGTTTTTCATCTTTGGTGCCGAGTCGTATTCTATTAGCAGTATGCATGCACCATAGTTTGTTTATCGAGTGATGGACATTTGAATTGTAGGTTTTGGCTGTTATAAATAAAGCTGCTATGAGTACTTGTGTAGATTTTGTGTGATCATAACAATTACATTTCTCTTGATTAAATATAATGAAATATAATGAAATGGGATTTCTGAGTTGTATGGCAAGTATTTAATTTTAAAAGTAATTGCCAAACTGTTTGCTGAAGTGACTGTACTAATTTGTATTCCCCTCAACAATAGATGAGATTTCTTTTAAATACTTTATTTTTCAATTACAGTTGATGTACAATATTATTAGTTTCAGATAGAGATTTCTAATGGCTCTAATTTTTTGGCAAGACTTGGTATGTTAATCTTTAATTTCAGTCATTTAGTGGTGTTTCATTGTGGTTCTAATTTGCATTTCTTTAATACCTAATGATGTGTAAGCTCTTTTCATGTGCTTACTTGCCATTTGTATCTCATGTTTGGTGACAAACTATTTGGGATCTAACTTGTGTGGAAGTAAAGGAGCTTCTTGCATTGTCGTCTTTTAAGATTTAGAGCATCTTGAGGACAGGAAGGGGCAAATGCCTTGTACAACTTTGTATACTTGATAAGTGGTAAATTACTTATTGGTTATATGAGCATTGGTTCCTTTATTAAACAGACAAGTTTACCCTGTCAAGGAAAAGCTGTCATTTCAAAAGGCACATGACATTTTCTAGGCATTCCAGAGTTAAACTTTTTTCTTCTTCTTGAGTACCTTGTGTTTGCCAGGCTCTGGGGATACAGTAGTGAACAGGCCAGATGAGATCTCTTTCGTCCTGGAGCTTACACGCTAGTGCAGGAGACAAGGCAGAGAATTCAGACTGCCCTTGCCACTTCCGATATGTTTCAGTTGCTAATGCTTGCTTCTGTCTTATAGAATAATTGATAGAAATCTTGGGGGCGGGATTGACTGTTTTCATCAGAAGGTAGGTCTACTATATTGCTAAGGGGTTTATTTCTTTTAATGTTTCAGGGATAGCCACCGGCCAGTCACAGAAATCAGTATGTGTGAGAAGCCTCCTGATCTAAAAAGTCAGTTAGGGTCAGGATCGAAAGGAAGGGGAAATAGTGAGTGGACCACGCTGTAAGCTTCCTATTCTTCTAGGGTGTACACGTATGTGACACTGTGTGTGCGTGATTTTCCCCCATTTTACTATAACACACACTGCTATTAATCTGTTGTCCTGTCCTATTTTACTCATGAAGAAGCTAAGTTCCAGAGAGACTAAATGACTTACTTAAATTTACTTGGCTAGAAAGTAGCAGAGATGAAATGACTTGCTATTGTATTTAACATTTCTGAAAAGGTATGTGCAAGTGAGAACAATGGAAGAAAGCTTGTGAGGGATTTAAGGAATGCTAAAATTACAGTTGGCCCTTGAACAACACAGGTGTTAGGGGCGCCGCTCCCCTGCACAGTCGGAAATCCATGTATAACTTTTGACTCCTCAAAAACTTAACTACTATGGTTGACCAGAAGCCTCACTGAAAATACAGTTGAATAACACATGTGTGTTTGTAATACCTAGTACCATGTACATGCTGTGTAAATACTTGTTATACTGTATTGTTTAGGGAAGAATAAGAAGAAAAGTCTGCACCTGTTCAGTACAGACACACCCATTCTAGGCCTAACTACACAGTGCGTGTCAGCAACAGCCGTTTTTCCCTGCATGTTTTTGACCTGCGATTGTCCGGGTCTGCAGGTGTGGAACCCGCTGATCCAGAGGGCCGACTGTATTATCACAGTTTGTTAATTCGTTCACCAGATAGTGAACATTTGGGCTGTTTGCAGTTCTTGGCTATTATGAATAAACCAGCTTTGAACATTCTCATTTATTGCTCTTGAATGATTACCTAGGAGTGGGATTGCTATGTTGTATGTTTAACTTTATAAGAAACTGCCAGACTCTTTTCCAAAATGGCTGTACCATTTTCCCTTCCTAGTCAGCAGTGTCTGAGAGTTTCAGTTACTCAGCATCCCCCCTAGTAGTTGCTACTGTCAGTCTTTACTTTTACTCAGTAGATCTTACTTGGTTAAATGAGCATGTCTTTTGTACACCTGTTCAGGTTTTTTATCTTTTTATTAATGTATGAATTCTTCATATATTTTGTGTATAAGTCCATTATCAATATCTTTTGCAAATATTTCCTTATCCGTGGATTGACTTTTCATTTTAACAGTGTCTTGCAAAGAATAGACTATTTAAAACTTCAATGAAGTCTAATTTATCAGTTTTTTGCTTTTATGGTTTGTATTTTTTCTGTCCTATCTAAAATCTTTGTCTAACCCAAGGTCATGAAGATTTTCTCCCAGCTCTGACTGGCGTGGCTCAGTGGGTTGGGCATCTTCCCGCAAGGCGAAAGGTCACCAGTTAGATTCCCAGTCAGGCACATGCCTGGGTTGCGAGCCAGGTCCCCACTTGGGGGTTGTGTGAGAGGCAGCTGATTGATGTTTCTCTTGCACATTGATGTTTCTCTCCCTCTCTTTCTCCCTCCATTCCCCTCTATCTAAACATAAAAATAAAAATCTTTCTAAAAATATTTTCTCCCATATTTTAAAAGTTTTAATTTAAAATTTTTATGATTGGGTCATTGATCCGTTTCAAGTTAGCCTTGCTAACCTCTTATTTATAGCAGCTTCTTTGTACATTCTCATAGGACTTTCTGCTTAAATGAGCATGTGGCCTTTTAAAGACAGTTTTCCTTCTTCTTATCAAATCGTTGTGCCTTTTTTTCTTTTTATTGTACAAGATATTGTACAAGCTTCAGTTTGAGTGTTTCATCAGTTTATTTTTCTTTTACATTTTGTTCTAATCAGGATGCACATGAGGTTCACAAGTTGTTTGGTATGTTTCAAGTCTGTTTTAATCTATCTACAGTTTAACCCTTCGTTATTTTATGCTCAGTGCTTTTGATTTAGTGATCAGTACAAAGTTCTTGGGTTTATGGAACTTGCTCATAGCATTGTCATCAAACATACATTACTAAAATACCTTAATGTTTTATCAGTAGGTAGAGCAACCTCAATTGAATTTCTTCGTAAAGCTTAAAAATAATTAAATGAGAATAAGAGCACTTTCATGACATTTCTCTTTTAAAAACATGTTTACTTATTTTAGAGAGAGGAGGGGAAGAGAGAAACAGACAGACACTGAGAGAAACATTGATCTCCTGTTCCATTTATTAATGCGTCCATTGACTGCTTCTTGCATGTGCCCTGACCTGGGGATCAAACTTGCAACCTTGGCTTATTAGGACAATGGTCTAACCACCTGCATATCTGGCCAGGGCTCATGACAATTTTTGATTATATATACATTAAACTTTCATGAAAAGTATGTAATGCTATTGAAAAGTTTTTTTTAGAAGTACTGGTTTGTGTAAAACAGCCATAGACTTTGTTTTTAAATTGCAGTTATTAACACTACAGCCACATTTTTTTCAGCACAGAGGTCAGCAGACTTTTCTTGTAAGTACTGGGTTGGCCAAAAAGTTCCTTTAGTTTTTTATGCAAAATAAAACACTTTTTTTTCTCGTTTTTATCAACAACTTTATTGATTTGGGTATTTTTAGTATTTTGGCTATCTTCTGTTATTGACTTCTAGTGGGTAGAGGCCAGGGGTGCTGCTAAACATCTTCAATGCGTAACACAGCCCCACAGCAAAGAATTATTTGGCCAGAATGTCAGTAGTACCAAAAACCCTCACAAACCGCCCTTGACACCTTTGATCAGTCACAGGACCTTCTCCGTACACTGCACAAATCTTTCTTTTGCATTTCAGTTATATCTTCACCTTTCTTGAAATCATAAAGCATAATATGCTGAAAATATTGCATATCTTCCATCCTTAATATTAAAATGGCTGCACAAAAATTCACCAATTTTGAAAAGTTTTTTTAATGCATGCTGATATGACAGCTGTCACAGTACAGTCTTAACAAAATTGTTTCTAATGAAGTAAAAGAAAACTGAGCACTACTGGAGCCATCGTACTGAAAAAACTAAATAAACTCTTAGGCCAACCCACTATTTAGGCTTTATGGGCCCTATAACTTTCTCTGTTACATATTCTTCCTGACTTTTCTTCCTTTTTTTAAACAACCCTTTAAGAACTTAAAAACCATACTTTAGAGGCCAGATGAAAACAAGTTGCCAAGCCTATAGTTTGCTGACCCTTGATTTAGAGAATGATTATTCTGAAAGCTTTCATTTCCTTTCTTTTCTATCCCCTCTTCTTTGACTCGCTCACTGACTTATTAAGCATGCATTAAGTATATATCATATGCAATGCACAGGTCCTCTGTGCTAACTTTGGTAGATGATATAAAGGTGAATATGATACTGTCAACCTTGGTGGTTTGGGTTTTGTTTCACCCAAGAGCTCTTAGACAAGGCGTGATGGGTGTTGTAGTCTAGGTGTTCATTTTGCCACATGATGTGCTGTTTGGGACTACATCTGTTTCTGGTACCTTCTAATTTTCATGAATGCAAGGCTGCCAACTGCATAGTTTTCTCCAGTTTGGGTCTGTGACTCCCTGTGGGAGCATCATTTTTGGATTTGCACAGAAAGCACCATGTGATCAGACTCTGAGTAGTGGGCATATGGCGGGTTCACCAGCAACCATAATGCAAGGCAGATATGCTAAATTCCAATCTAGAGACTTAGAGAGAACACCATATGTGTGATCGGGATGGCATGGTTCAAGGAAGACTTCTTGTAAAGGTAACATTTGAGTAGGCGGGGTAGGATTAAATTTTTATTTACCAAAAAAAATAGACATTTTGGATAATAAAGTAAAAGTAAGTCACAGTTTCTAATTTTTTTTTCTTTCACATGTTTATTTTCAATCTGATATTTGCAGTCAGCAATGCCTTCTTCTTTGTGTTGGGTTGGCCAAAAAGTCTGTTTAGTTTTTTCTGTAAAATGAGATAAATTTTTCATTTCCACCAATAACATTATTAATTTGGATATTCTGAGTATGTTGGCTATCTCCCACATGGTGTAATGTTGATTGTTCTCAATTAATGTTTTGATTTAATTGCTGTCAACTTCAACTGGTCTACTCGACCGTGGAGCATCATCCAGTGAGAAATCTCCAGCATGAAACTTCATAAACCACTTTTGACATGTTCAATACACCTTCCCCAGCATACTGCACAAATCTTTTTCTTGCATTTAAGTTGTGTTTTTCTTTTTCTTGAAGTAATAAAGCATAATATGCCAAAATGTTGCATATCTTCTTCCATCTTCAGTATTAAAATGGCTGCAGAAAAATTCACCAATTTTGATTTTTTTTTAAATACATGCTGATATGACAGCTGTCACTATAGAATCTAAGAAAATTGTTTTGAATGACATTAAAGACAACTTAATGGTGCTAGAGCCATCTTAGGGAAAAAACCAAATGAACTTTTGGCTAACCCAGCATATTACATAAGATGAAATACAGTGTTTTGAAGTGAACTATAAAGTAAGATACAGGGTCTATTTAACAGCAGTTTCTAATTTTTTGTTTACATTAAAGATTTCATTTGTTTATTTTAGAGAGGTGGGAAGGGAGGGAGGAAGAGAGAAACATCAATCAGTTGCCTCTCATACATGTCCTGAATCGGGGACCAACCTGCAACTCAGGCATGTGCCCTGATCAGGAATGGAACCAGTGACCTTTTGCCTTGAGGGAAGATGCCCAACCACCTGAGCCGCACTGGTCAGGGCTCCAACAGTTACTGATTTTTGAAAGTATTTTGTTTATAGTTTTAGACTTAACAGAAAAGTTTGCAACAATAGTACAAATAATTCTATATGCTTTACCTATCTCAAGTAACATTTCACTATGTTAATTTTTTAATTTTCTCATGTTAAAATACACATGTAATTTAACATAAAATTAAAATTATTTTATCAAATGTGTGAGAGACATGGTGCTCCTCAGCCCTGCATACTTTAAAATGTATTTTTAAATAAGAAGGACATTCTCTTGTAAAACTATGGGAATTAATAGTATGTCAAACTATTATCTATAGGCCATATTGGAATTTTACCAGTTGTTCTTCTAGTGCTCTTTACAGCAAGTAAATAATTTCCTCCCTGGTCCAGGAACCATTCTAGGATTATATGTTACATTCAGGTGTCATGTCTTTATGGGTTCTTTTAATCCAAAGTACTTCGTTTGTTTTTCTTTGTCTTTTATCACTTGACACTTTCAAAAATTAGTTATTTTGTAGAATGTCCTTTAACTAGGGCTTGCCTGATGTTTTCTTGTGATTCAATTCAGATTATGCATTTTTGACAGGAATAGCACAGAAAGTGATGCATGTGTTCTGTTGTATGATATCAGGAGTTAAAAACATGGTATGCATTTGACCTGTTGCAGGTGTGGTTAACTTTGATCACTTAATTAGGATGGTGTCTGCTAGGTTCCTTTACTATAAAGTTATTTTTCACTGTTATTAACGAATATCTTGTGGGGAGTTATTTTGTGACGATACTCATTTAAATACCCTGTTTTTCCTTTAGTAGATTTAGCATCCAGTGGCAATTTTTGCTTGAAACAGTTATTATGGTGGTTATCAGATGGTAACCTCCTAATTCCATCATTCCGTGTACTGTACATTAGTAGTTGGAATTCAGTTGTCAGGTCAGGAGTGGGATGAGAGGAGATGGAGCATGAGATGATTTCTCGAGGTGAAAGACAGCGGGGTTCTGGCTCAGGGCGGTGCACACAGTTTCCGTGAAGAGCTTACCCTTCACAGCCCGGGAGCTGTGAGAAAGTACGGAGAGTTCAGGTGGAACGCCTCTTCTTCCTGATGGGTTGGTCTTTTTGTTATAAAATACCCTTTTTATCTGTACTAACATTTTTTCATTGCTTTTTTAAAAAGATTTTATTTATTTTTAGAGAGAGGGGAAGGGATGGAGAAAGACAGGGAGAGAAAAGTCGATGTGTGGTTGCCTCTCATACCCCCTACTGGGGACCTGGCCCACAACCCAGGCATGTGCCTTGACTGGGAATCAAACTTGCGACCCTCCAGTTTGCAGGCTGTCGCTCAATCTATTGAGCCACACCAGCCAGGTGTGGGTTTTTAGAGAGATTGATTTTTAGAGAGAGAGAGAAATATCAATTTGTTGTTCCACTTAGTTATGCATTCATTGGTTGCCCTGACCTGAGATCGAACTTGGAACCTTGGCATATCGGGATGATGTTCTAACCAACTGAGTACCCAGCCAGGGGAACATTGTTTTAGTTTGTTTTGTCTGATGATAGCACAGCCACTCCAGCATTCTTGTATGTGCTATTTGTGTGATATGTCTTTTTCTGTCCTTTTATTTTCATTCTACAGGGTCTGGCAGAAGTAATGTCTGCTTGAGCGTGGTTGGTAGGGTAATAATATGGATGTAATAATTCATAGTTTTAATTAGAACATTTCACGTAAAATGTCATATGGTGTGCTTATGTGTGATATTGTTGTAGATTTACATGCTTATTATTATTTTGTAATAAAAAGGGGTGTTAGTTGTGCCGGATCCAGTACTTGTATCTTTGAATCGAAAGTATCTTTTTTATAGACCGTGTATAGTTGGATCTTATTTTTTTATCCAGTTAAGCCTGTGTATCTGATGATTCTACTAATAATCTACCAGTTACCTTTGACTGCAGTCTCCACTGTTTTATTTTTTAAGCCTCACCTGAGGATATTTTTATTGATTTTAGAGAGGAAGGTGGGGGGTGAAAGGAAGGAAGGAAGAAGGAAAGGACAGAAAGGAAGGAAAGGAAAGGAAGGAAGGAAGGAAGTAAAAAGAAAGAAACTTCTGTGTGAGAAACATAGATTGGTTGCCTCCTGTACACACCCTGACTCAGGATTGAACCCCTGCAACCTAAGTATGTGCCCTAACCAGGAATTGAACTTGTGACCTTTTGGTATATGGACAACACTCCAACTGAGCCACCTGGCCAGGGCAACCTCCACTGTTTTTGGAGCACTCATAGGCATGAACTTAACTAACTACATACAGTTGCAAATGAAGTTACTTTGGGAAGAGAATCTGAGGTGTTTTTTTTTTTTTTTAATCAAACTTACTGAATGAGTGACACTGGTGAACAAACCTGCACAGGTTTCAGGTGCACAGTTCTACAACACATCTTCTGTACACTGTACTGTGTGTTCTCCACCCTAGTCAAGTCTCCTTCCATCACCATTCATCCCTCCTGTACCCTCCTCCACCTCCCCCACCCTCCTGTTTTGTTTTAATTGTGGTAAAATATACATAACGTGAAAGTTACCATGTTAACGAGTTTTTAGAATCTGTTCTTATATTAAATTTATTGGAGGAATAGCATTGGCTAATAACATTACATAAATTTTAGGCGTGCAATTTTATAGTAAATACAGCATCTGTATACTCTAGTCTGTGCTTGCCGCCCAAGCCTAGTCTCCTTCCTGCACGTTATATTTGACTCCCTTCACCCTCTTTGTCCTCCCCCGCTCCCTTCCCAGGATAACACCATTCTGTCGGCTGTCTCGTAGGTTCATGTTACTTGCTTGTTCTGTTGCTTTTTGTTTTATGTCCCATATCTGAGTGAAATTGTACAGTTTTTGTCATTCCATCTGGCTTATTTTACCTATAATACTCTCAAGATACATTCATTTTGTTGCAAGTGGCAGTGTTTCATCTATTTTTATGGCTGAGTAGTATAACCTTTTTTAAAAGTAGTTTAGTGGCATTAGGTACATTCACATTATTGTGCTACTACCACTTCTGTAAAGTTCCAACACATTTTCACCCCGAAAGGAAGCCCTGTACCCTGTAAGCAATTGCTTGCTTCCTATTTTAACCATTCCCTAGCCCCCGGCATTTACCATGCTACTCTCTCATCTATGAATTCTACTTATATCTCAAGTAGAATCATACAACAGTTGTCCTTTTGTGTGTGGCTTATTTCACCTAGCATTTCTTGAAGGTTCATCCATGCTGTAGCATATATCAGGACTTCATTTGTTTTTAAGGCTAATATTTCATTGTGTGGATGTACCACATTGTGTTTGTCTATTCATTGATTGACATTTCAGGGGTATTTTTTTTCACATTTTCATTATTGTAAATAATGTTGCTGTGAATATTGATGTACAAATATCTGTTCATATCCTTTCAGGTACTTGGGCATATGTTTATAGGTGAAATTCCTGGATCATATGGTAATTCTGTGTTTAAGTTTTTGAGAACTGCCGTACTGTTTTCCACAGCAGTTGCACCCTTTTACTTTCCATAAGCAATGCACGAGGAGGGTTCCAGTGTCACCATATTTTTGCGAACATGTTATTTATTTATTTATTCTTAATAATAGCTATCTTAGGGCTGAAGTGGTAGCTCATTGTGTCTTTGATTTACATTTTCTAATGACTAGTGATGTGGAGCATATTTTCATGTGCTTTTAGGCAAACTGCATTATTTCTTTGGAGAAATGCCTATGGAAGTCTTGCCCATTTGTGAATTAGATTGTTTTTTAGTGTTGTTTAGTTGTTGGAGTTCTTCATGTATTCTGGATATTTACTCTCTTGCCAGATACACAATATGCAGATATTTTCTTCTGCATGTTGTCTTTTCACTCTGATAGTACCCTTTGCACAAAAGTTCTAAATTTTTATAAAATTCTTACCTTATATTTTTTATGTTGCCTATGCTTTTGGTATCACAATTAAGAAATCATTGCTAAATTCAAGGTTGTGGAGATTTTCCTCTGTTTTTTTCTGAGTGCTATAGTTTTAACTCTTAAATTTGGGTCTTTGATCCATTTTGAGTTAATTCTCTGTGTCATATAAGATAACAGTTTGGCATCATCCTTTTGCATGTGGATATCCATTTTTTCCAAAATTGTTTCTTGAAAAGATGTTTTCCCCATTGAATGCTCTCAGTCCCCTTGTTAAAAATTAGTTGCCCACAAACATGAGGATTTAGCCCTGGCTGGTGAGGTTCAGTCAAGTGCCCGCCTACAACCCAAAAGGTTGCCAGTTCGATTCCCTGTCAGGGCACACGCCTGGGTTGTAGGCCCGGTCCCCAGTTGGGGGTGTGCAAGGGGCAACTGATCGATGTTTCTTTCCCTCTCTTTCTCCCTCCCTCCTCCTCTCTCTAAAAATAAATAAAATCTTTTTTAAAAAGAATTTATTTCTGGGCTCTTGATTCCTTTTTTTAAGGATTTTATTTATTTCATTTTTAGAGAGGGGAAGGGAGGGAGAAAGAGAGGGAGAGAAACATCAATGTATGGTTGCCTCTCACATGTCCCCCACTAGGGACCTAGCCCGCAACCCAGGAATCGAACTGGTGACCCTTTGGTTCGCAGGCTGGCACTCAGTCCACTGAGGCACACCAGCCAGGGCTCCATTGGTTTTTATGTCTGTCCTTATGCCAGTACCACACTGTTAATTACTGTGGTTTTGTAATAAGTTTTTGAAATTGGGAAGCCACACTTAGCTTTTGTGTGGTACTTTTTGTGTGACTTGAAGTTTATAATAATTATTCCTCTCCCCATGCTGTTTTTTCTGCTGTCATTTATTTGTTGCAACTGTTAATTTGTTAGGTTGAATTTACCACATTTTGGATTTAACTGATTTGTAACTTCATGATATCAGTTAATACATTTTGCCCCATGTTTCCTATAAACTGGTAGATTTCTAAACTTGATTAAATCTAGGCTCTGACTGCAGTACATCAGAAGGCACCTTTTTTTTTGAGTTAGAGAAATTGTCTCCTGTTACCTATCTTCAACAGTTTCAAATTCATGCCATCTTATTTCATTTTTAACCCCATCAGTTTTCTCCCCCTTGCCTTATTTTGAAGCAATGTAAACTTAATATTTTTGTAAATTTCTTGGTGTTAATTTGGCATTTTGAATCACACTTAAACCTCATTTAATAGCTATTGGAAGCTGAGAATGCGGAATATAGTTTTGTTAAATCTAATCAATCTAATCATAAGTATATTTAGGACTAGAATGTGATCTTGGCTTTTAATGTTCATTTTCGTTACTGTATGAAATATTAGTATGCTTTGTTTCAAAATACTAAAGAAAAAACAAAAGTAAAGGCATACTCTGAGTGGATCCAGAAAGAGAAAAACAAGAATGCATTGGGGATTTTATCAGTTACAGAGAATGCTGCTATGATGTGTTAACATTCCCCTTGGGTGCCCAACCACCTGGTATATCAAGGGAAGCCAGTGGTTTCCACACTCTGTACCACTTTATACAATGGTGAGTCTTTTACTGTTTTCCCTGTTGAACTATTTATTCTGAGTAAATTGGATTGTCAAAACAATTGGTGCTCTTATAAGTCAAATACATAAATGTATAGTCAATGAAAAAATAGTGTGACTACTATAAAAGAATTTTATGTTTTAAACTCTTAAATAGCTTTGTGGGGATGCCACATGAGTTCAGGAGCATGTAATTGGTGCCATTTGCTTCAGTCTTTCAACTGTGGATCTCAGCAACCACTAAAGATAATCCTTTTAAGCAAGATTTAGCTGTTTTTTTTTTTACCCTTTGGCTACAGAGTACAAATAAATAGAAAAACCTAGTAAATTCAAATAATGTTTGAAAAAAATGTACAAATTTTATTGGCTTAATTGTGAGATTAGCTTATTCCCTACGATGCAATTTCAGAGAGGCAGTATAACTTAAAAATAAAAAGTCTGGACTTTGGAACACCTGGTTCAAATATTACTCTGCTACTCATGAACTGGGTGGCTTTGGTCAAGATGTTTAACTGCTAAGGTTTGGTTTCCTCACCTGTCTGTAGCATAGGGGTGAGAGACCTGACATTGTATTTCTGTAGCGTATGGTTTGTGGTCAGTTCTGTAAATAATACATTATCAGTCACATTCTTTAGACTTCAGGAATTTCTTTGTCTGCGCTATGTGTGAGGCAAAGAGTTACAGAATCAGAATGTTAGTAATGGAAGGAATCTCAGAGGTGATTTGGTTCAAGACATTATTTTCTAGATGAGAGAAGGTGGCAGAGCTGCAGACCAAATCACAGTCAGCCCTGGCCCTGGAGTGTGTTAGATCAGTGCAGCTTTCCTGGGATTGGCACTGTTTGTGCTGCTGGACTTTCTGGACCTGAACTGTGCTTCTCTTTGAATGTTTTAAGTTTGTGGCTTAATTTCAGAGTTGTAATTTTATCAAAATGAGATTCCAGTTCTGTTATTCCAGAGTAACTAATGTTTATGAGGAATATAACATTTCATTTTATTAATTTTTTTTTTTTTCATTTCATAAGGGGCCTACTCTTTCCTAATGGAACAAGCCTTTGGGTGTATTATGTTCTCTAATTAAATTAACTTGAAAATAGAGTCCATATTACTGGAAATTACTTGATAGCCTGCTTTGTGGGTGTACTGCATTGTTTTGGGGGTGGGGGAAAGGCACTCGTTACATAGATTCCGACAGAGGCATTTATTATTTAGAAGTGAAAGTACTTTCAGTGATTTAACTTATTTGCAGATGTTTTTCTGCAGTTGTAAGTACAGTGCCTATTTTTAGAGGTGAGGGAAAAATACGGGAGGTGACTGGGCGTCAGGCACATCAGGAATAGAGTCTATATTTGTTCCTGGGTAGCTTTTTATAACAGAGTGATTGGTTACTTTTGGAGTAAAGACTATTATATTTAGTATTGGTTATGCCAGTAGTCTATTTTTATTTTTACTTCATTTATTTTAGTTTGATAACTTTCACTTTCTTTCCTCCTTCCTCCCTTTCGTGACCCATACCTGTTCTGGGCCTCTGGGCCAGCGAGTCTTGGAGAGAGCCGCACCATGCTTAGATAGATGGCTTTTATACTTACTGTCGGATGATCCCGCCCCACAGATTGAGCACCTGTGCTTCATTGGAATGGGTTATAAGCTGTGTTAAATTTGAAAATATTTTTAGCGTATTTAGTCTATTGAATTTAATAAACATATTTAATTTTTTCAGAGGTCGAAACAATAACAAGGGACTGCCTCAGTCTACGGTGAGTAACCTGAATGTCATTTGTTTGGGAAATTGGTAACTAAAATGTGATTTCTACACCATAGACCAGTAGCCTAGGCAAAATAACTCCCCTCTCTTCAGTGTCATAGGTCAGACATATATACAGGGACTGGCACAAATAACACCCCTTTTTTGTTACATAAAAATCTTTTATTACGAAATCAAAAGCATGTAATGCTGTAGCATAACAATATCACACCCAAGCATACCATATGACATTTTAGGTAAAATGTTCAAATTGCTATTCATCTTGTGTGAGACATTTACATACCCTACCAACCACACTCAGTAGTGTTACTTCTGCCAGAGCCTGTAGGGTAGGTAGGGTAGGTAGGTAGTTAAATGTGTGTATATACATAATTTTTTTTAAACCCTCACTTGAGGACTTTTTTTTTTCATTGCTTTTAGATAGATAGGAAGGGAGAGAAAGAAACATTAATGCGAGAGAGAAGCATCATTTGGTCCCATATGCACCCAGACTGGGGATCACATGCACCTGACTTAGGATCAAACTCACAACCTAGGCATGTGCTTTGTTGGGAAATCGAACCCGTAACCCTTTGGTTATGGGGCGATGCTCCAACCAACTGAGCTACACGGGCCAGGGCTCAGATTTCTTTAATAGATCAATACTGTTTGGTATAAAATTATTAGCTTTATATGTGGTTTTTGATGACTGTATAAATGGTGAAATTATCTAATATTTTTCATGTATGATGATGTCATGTGTTCTTTTATAAATGACTGAAGGCAAATTTTTCTCCTAAAAAGTAAGTGGAACACCAGAACTGGAGTTCGCAGAGCAATTTGGGTTTTTGACTTGGAATTAATGTGCTATCTTTTATTCCTGTCACTTTTCTCCCTTGGAAAGGGCCTTTTGGTTTGAAATTTCAGAACTTTTTATCAGTGAAATTAAATTGGGCATGAGTGGGAGAAGGTATAAGTTCCACATGATGGAAGAAAATAAATGAGAAGCCTAGTAATTTTTGAGACTTTGTCTTTTTTGGACGGATTTTCTTTTTTTAGAGTCAGGGAGATACACACTTTGTAGTATGTAATAAGGCATGGTGTGGATTGATCCATATAGCACTATCCTTGATTCATGCGTGCTGAGAGCATGTAGTCAAGGGTCTTGTATAGAGAGGCCCCCAACTCTATCCTATTGATCTAGTAAGACATTCTCAATCCTTTTAGTGTACAGGTCTCTGAATTTTGGTGCATACAATTTTATAACAATCACCATAATCAAGATAGTAGAACAGTTCTGTCACCTCCAAAAATCCCTTATGCAGCTTTATAGTGAAACCTACTCCCCAACCATTGATCTGTGTAGTCTGTTCCTATGGTCTTATCTTTCCTCACATACATGAATTCACTTTTGCTTTTTGTATTATGTATAGTTGAAACATTGTTGGTTGGTATGACTGATTTTCATTTTGAACACCTAAGCTTCTCTTCTCTAAGGAAGCAAAGGCCAAAGTAAACCAAATCTTTCTTTAATGCATATAAGGTATTACAAACCTAACTAAACATTTTGTAACAAAATAAATGTTAATTGTAATATATATGCAAGGATAAATACCTATTGCTAATAATGTTTTTTCTTAATATTCCAGATAACTTTTGATGGAATCTATGCAAATATGAGGATGGTTCATATACTTACATCAGTTGTTGTAAGTTGTCAGATTATTGGGGAGAAACTGCCTTGGGAGTACAAGAAAGTAATCTTACGAAGTTATAAAATGTGGGTGAATGATTCTCTGTGTAACATTTTTAGGTCATATTTAATCAGGATAATTTAGAAAAAAGAGATAAGAATTCTACCCAAATTATTGTACCTCTTATTATAAAAAGCATTCTTGTTAACATTGCTGTGTATATAACATTGGTAGTTTCATTAGTAGTTTTTTAGTGCATTATTTTGTCACCTAATAAATTTGGAGTTAGAAATACTTAACTTCAGTATTTAAGTTTCTGCTGTAAATTCTGAGCATGATACTCTGAAGAATTTTGAGCATTCAGTGTATTGTGTTTTAAAAATTTTTTATTCTGTCAAGGGAACACTGGATATGTTGAATGGAGCCTGATAAGCTATAAAAAGTAAACTGAAAACAATTCCCCCCCATGACTGAGTAGCACACTGTTTCCTTGATAAATTCATTGTATGTTTTTAGGGATCCAAGTGTGAAGTACAAGTGAAAAATGGAGGTATATATGAAGGAGTTTTTAAAACATACAGTCCTAAGGTAATTTTTACTCTTTTCCTTTTTGTTAAATGTGAAAGCTCATGAATCATTAATTACCACATGTGTGTGTGTTTCCCGACAGTGTCTGTTTAGTTTCTGGTTTAGCAATCTGTAGTTACAAGGTGGATGTGTTTGTCACATTTTCACGCCCAGTGCTTTACCTTTAAAGCACTTTTTAAAACCACTTTGAATGATTTTGCTCTTTAGTTTCAAATACTGATTATTTTATAGATGGTATATATAATCAAAAAGACTTGTTGCTCCGTGTGCTTATTAAAATATTTTGACCTTTTCAAGCATTGTGGACCAGAAGAGTGTGGGATTGGGTTGTTCATATGTTTACCTTCTTATTACTGTTGATGTCCTGAAGACATACCATTGTAGCAAAGACCAACTTTTAGGTGAAAGGATTTTAGAATGATGGAAAGGGTAACATTGTATTTCTGAGAAAAAGATATAACTATAAATTCTCTTGAGATAGATTTTTTTTGCCAAAAGCATGTAAGAATAGTACTTTGATGTGCTGAAGAATGCCTGTCAAGTTTTATTTTATAAATGTTTAAATATTTATTTGTGTTTTTCATTTTAGTGTGATTTAGTACTCGATGCTGCACATGAGAAAAGTACAGAATCCAGTTCAGGGCCAAAACGTGAAGAAATCATGGAGAGTATTTTGTTCAAGTGTTCAGACTTTGTTGTGGTGCAGTTTAAGGATATGGACTCCACTTACGCAAGAAGAGGTGAGTTTTTATTTCCTAAATATACTTCATGCTTTATAAGATTTGTTCAAGCAGACTCTACAGGCTTTTTAAAAAAGAAATACGAGCTTTTAAAAATAATCTGATTAGGACTTCCGGCAAGATGGAGGAATAGGTGGACGCACTGTACCTCCTCGCACAACCAAGATTAGAACAACAATAAAATACAGTCAGCATAACACCCAGAACCGACAGGGGATTCATCTGAAGGGAAGTCGGACAGCCAAGAAGTTGAAGTAGAACTGTACATCCAGACTGGTAGGAGACAACGAGCCGAGCGGGCGCGGGGCTGGCGCGGGTCGGCAGCGCACGGAGGTCGGGGGAGATTTGGCGCGGAATCGGCGCGACAGCCATCGGGCGCAGGAACGCAGCGGTGGACCCTGAGTACGCAAGCTGCGGCTGCTGGACCCAGTGGGGCAGCGATTGTGGACCAGGGCAGAGCTCGCAGCCCAGGAGCCCGGGGAAAGGTCTGGGCCCAGGAGAATTGAACTGCCGCCATTGATTCCCTCCCGCCCCCGCCCCCACATATAACGTCACAATCTAGCGACTGGGGCGCCCAGCCCCGGTGAACACCTAAGGCTCCGCCCCCCACCTTAACAAGAGCGACCAGACCGAAAAAGGAGAGACAGGGAAAGACATAAGACATGTGTGCAACAGAGCAGATCAGTCCCCCAGGACTCATCCTTTTGAGCGACCAAGAAATAGCCAATCTATCAGATGCACAGTTCAAAACGCTGGTGATTAGAAAGCTCACGGAATTGGTTGATTTTGGGCGCAATTTAGATGAAAGGATGCAGGTTACCATAAAAGAGATGCAGGAAGATACGCGGAGGAGAGCCAATAGAGAAAGGAAGGAATCTGAGTCTCAAAACAATACAATGGACCAGAAGGAAGATAGAATCAACCAAGCAGGAAAGCATGATGAAATAAGAATTAAAAAAAATCGAGGAGAGCCTTGGGAACATCCAGGACACCTTTAAACGTTCCAACATTCGAATTATAGGGGGTACCAGAAGGGGAGGAGCAACAAGTGGAAAAGTTATTTGAACAAATAATAAAGGAGAACTTCCCCAATCTGGCAAAGGAAACAGTCTTCCAAGAAATCCAAGAAGCTCAGAGAGCCCCAAAGAAGTTGGACCCAAGAAGAAACACACCAAGGCACATCATAATTACATTAGCCAAGGTAAAAACGAAGGAGAGAATCCTAGAAGCAGCAAGAGATAAGGGGACAGTAACCTACAAAGGAGTTCCCATCAGACTATCAGCTGATTTCTCCAAAGAGACCTTACAGGCAAGAAGGGGCTGGAAAGAAATATTCCAAGTCATGAAAGACAAGGACCTACATCCCAGATTGCTCTATCCAGCAAAGCTGTCATTTAGAATGGAAGGGAAGATAAAGTGCTTTTCAGATAAGGTCAAATTAAAGGAGTTCATCATCACCAAGCCCTTATTTTATGAAATGCTAAAGGGACTTATCTAAGAAAAGAAGATAAAGAAAAGACATGTATAGTAAAAGGACAGCAAACTCACAATTATTAACAACTACACCTAAAGCAAAAGCAAAAGAAACTAAACAACTAGAACAGGAACAGAACCACAGAAATGGAGGGCACATGGAGGGCTAGCAATAGGGGGGGGTGGGAGTAGGGGGAGGGGGGAAAAGTATAGAGAGTAAGTAGCATAGAATGTAGGTTGAAAATAGATAGGGGGAGGGCAAGAATAGTACGGGAAAGGTAGAAGCTAAAGAACTCATAAGAATTGCACATGGAAGTGAACTAAAGGGGGGGGAACGTGGGTGGGAGAGGGGGTACAGGGTGGAGGGGAGGGAAGGGGGGAAAAGGGACAAATGTAATAGCATAATCAATAAATTAAAAAAAAATCTGATTAAAACAAATGGGAACTTCAATGCATTTTTGTTGGGAAATATTTAAAACTTGAGTGGAAGATTCCTTGGTGCTTATAGTAGGATAATGGGAGTTTGTGTTTTATTAAAAAAATAGTTTATAAAGGATTTTCTACAGTTTTATGGTTAAGAATGCTACTGGTTTTATGCAACTGAAAATTTCTTGTCCCATTTGTTCTAATTTATTAGTTTTATAATGCTTATAATTTTATTATGCTTATGGTTCTATAAATGCTCTGGAAAGAAATCAAAAGCACAGGACTAAGGTAGAAAGGCAGAGAGCTGTGGATAGAAAATGATTATTTAATGAAGATAAATAGTAAAGTAGATCATGTATACTAGAAAAAACATTCGGCGTGTGGGACTATATTTTGAGAATATAAAAGTAATGATGTAGTTATGTTAAAAATTTAGAATGTTTCAAGTATGCATCGAGGAGGAAAATGTAGGAATTGCTGTTACTCAGGGAGCGTACTTTGCAGTGCTGAGTGTTCAGTAATATTGAAAGAGTTCTGGGCAATTTTGAACTTGGTTCTAAAATTCTTAAATTGATTTTTTTTCTTTTGGTCAAATTCCACAGTCACTTCTATTGCAAATTATAACTCAACAGTTGTTAATTTTTATGATTCAATTTGTGACTACAACTGTTTTTATTGTGCTAATTTTTTTACACTGTTATTTAGAAGTTGCAAGCCACCCAAATGTTAAAGCCTTTCTCTTGGACCTCTTAACAGGTTTCTCACCTATAGTCTTTGCAAGGTGTCTGTGTCTCTGATTCACAGCTCTTTGTCTACGCATCCTTCAGTGGCCATACAAGGAAACAAGTCTTTTTTCACTTGTTGCCTTTGGAATTGATCTTGTTTATGGGTAGAGGTACAAATATATATATTTATACTTATACTGTTGTAGCATTTCACTGTTTTAAATTAAAAAAATGACTTTGGAACATAAGCCAAAGGGAAGATAAAATTTTAGTTCAATTTAATACATAGCACTCTGGAAAATGTACTGGCAACAACAACAAAATGTTCCCTGTTCTATTGGGTACCAGGACATTTAGCTAACAGCCATTCATGATATGCTTTGTTTTTTGTTCTTAAAGTGAATTGGCATTTCCTAAATTTGGAATGTAACTGTTAGTTGGAGATACAATATCCTATTCTTTGATCCTCTTCAAAATTAGTATCTTCAAATTTTTATTTTATTTTTTATTATTTTGTATCTTTATTACTCAAGTAATTTGTGTTTATTGTAGAAAGCCAAGAAAATACAGATCAGAGTGACAGCTTTGACAGTGTTTAGTACATTCAGTAAGTGAATAGATAGATTTTTATATAGTTTTCTTGATGAGGACATCCAATAGTGGAGTAATTTCAGGTGTTTTATTTAAAGACTGTAGAGGTTTAGTGAATTATACAATTGTGTCCAGTGCATAGTATCCTGAAAATAGTGTTAAGTCACATGTTTAGGATTTCTGGTTTCTTAAGCCAGGTTCTTAACACTATTCTGGCAGAAGTTGTCTTCTATGAAAGTATTATTACAGGGCTTCTGGTTAAGATGGCGGCATAGGCAAACATGGCTCATCTCTTCATACAACCACATCAAAATTACAGAATAGCCATCACTCAGAACCATCAGAAATCGAGTTGAATGGAAGTCTGACATACAGCTAAACCATACAGCTAAAATATAGAACAGCCATCACTCAGAACCATCAGAAATTGAGTTGAATGGAAGTCTGACAACTAGGGAATTGAGGAAACCGCATCCATCCAGACTGGTAGGAGGGGTGCAGACACAGAACGGGCTGGTCCCACATACACATGTGGTGGCTAAAAATTCAGGAGGGGTATCTTGGGACTGAGGAGCCCCACTTCCACACCAGGACCCTCAGCCCACGGTTCCAGTGCCAGGAAGATAAGTCCCCACAACTTTTGGCTACAAAATTTAGCAGGGATGCGTTGGTAGAAGAAACTGTTGGAGCCCCAAGCTGTTGCTCTTAAAGAACCCACAAATGGACTCTCATTCTGAGCTCCAACATGGGAATAGCAGCTTAAAAGGCACCAGTGGAATACTGGGAGAATCTGAAGTGTCTGGTATCTAGGTGAGCCGAGGCCATTGTCCCTTTTCTAAACCTTTCCCCCACAGGCAAGATGGTGCCATATCTGAGACTCCCATTAACCTGACTAACACTGTTTGACCCACCTTGGAGATCCCCAGAAACTCTGCCCCACCCAACTCATGGGCCCACCTAAGCTGCTTTTCCATGTGAATGGCTGGTCTTGGCTCCTGCTGCACAACTTCCTAAATCCTCTCAGACAAGCCATAGCTGGCCTCAGTGAGCCCCAGGTCCTTCACTAGCTGCAGCCAGCCTAGATTCACAGCTTGGCTTCGCCTGGAAATCTCCAAGCTCAGCACAATTAGCAGCCATCTCAAATTGCTTTATAGCTCAAGCAGGGTGGCCCTGGGCAAAACACAGGTGGAGGCTGACCTTGTCTTGTACCACTCAGGAAATCCCAGGGTCAGTGTACCCAGTGGACAACTACAGACCATGTCAGAGCATCACCACCCTACCCCTGTGCAGCTGACCCTACATGGAGGGTGGAGGTTGATGGTCAGTGGTCACAGTCCATCCTTGCAGCTGACTGGCCTGGGTAAATCCCTCCTGTTGACCTGCCAAAAGTAACCAAGGCTCAACTACAAGAGGAGGGTGTACTCAGCTGACACAAAGGGTGTACCTTGAGTACCTGGCTTAAGTGATAGGGGAGGCTGTGCCACTGGACCCTACAGGATACCTACTATATTAGGCCACACTACCAAGACACAGAGTCAAACACCTCTACCTAATACATAAAAACAAACACAGGAAGGCTGCCAAAATGAGGACACAAACATGGCCCTAATAAAAGAACAGATCAAAACTCCAGAAGAAGAGCTAAATGAAATGGAGATGAGCAATCTATCAGATGCAGAGTTTGAAACACTTTATAAGGATACTCAAAGAATTTAGTGAGGACCTCAGCAGTATAAAAAAGATCCAGTCAAACAAAGGATACACTAATTGAAATAAAGAACAATTTACAGGGAAACAACAGTAGAATGGATGAAGCTGAGAATCAAGTCAATGATTTGGAACATAAGGAAGCAAAAAACAACCATGCAGAACAAGGAGTAAAAACAATCCCAAAAAAATGAGGATAGTGCAGACAGCCTCAACTTCAAGATAACTTCAAGAAGTCTAGCATTCACATCATTGGGGTTCCAGGAAAAGAAGAGAAAGAGCAAGAAATTGGAAATCTATCTGAAAATATAGTGAAAGAAAACTTCGCTAATTTGGTGAAGGAAATACACATGCAAGTCCAGGAAACACAGAGTCCCAAAATAAGATGGATGCAAAGAGGCCCACTCCAAGACACATAATTAAAAGGCCAAAGGTTAAAGATAAAGAGAGAATCTTAAAAGCAGCAAGAAAAAAGAAGTTATTTACCTATAGGAAGGGTTCCCATAAGATTGTCAGCTGATTTCTCAAAAGAAACTTTACAGGCCTGAAGGGCTTGGCAAGAAATATTCAAAGTCATGAAAAGTAGAGACCTATAGCCAGATTGCTCTTTGCAGCAAAGACATCATTTAGAATTGAACGACAGATAAAGATCTTCCCAGACAAGAAAAAACTAAAGGAGTTTTTTAGGAGTTTTTTAGGAGTTTTTTCCCATTATTATAGGAAATGTTAAAGGGACTTATTGAAGAAAAATAAGATAAAAACTGTGAATGATAAAATGGCAAAAGTACGTATTTATCAACAGTTGAATCTAAAAAACAAAGTGAGCAAACAAGAACAGAGACAGAATCATGGATATGGAGAGTGTTTTAATGGTTTCCAGGCAGGAGTGAGGTATGGGGGAATGGGTGAAAAAGTGAGGCTATTAGGAAGTACAAATAGGCAGTTACAGAATAGCCATGGACATGTAAAGTGCAGTACAGGAAATGGAGTAACCAGAGAACTTATACTTATGACCCATGGACATGAACAATGGTGTGGGGATTGTCTGAGCAGTGTAAGGGGTGCTGGGTGGAGGGGGGCAGAGGGGGAAAATCAGGACAGCCGTAATAGCATAATCAATAAAATATAATTAAAAAAATCTTTAAACATGCAAAAAGAAAATTATTATGGAGATACTGTTAGTATAGAGAAAACTTTTTTAGAATAATTAATTGGCATGGTTCGTTAATTATAAAAAATAGAAATCACGGAATTTAGTACTGCTTTTATTTTATGTTAAAGACTCACTCAGATTTCTAGTCCCTTTGAATAAAGGAAGGTAGGGTTTAACCATTGATTCTTAATTCTGGGTTCATATTTTAGTTATCCATGGAGCTTCTAAAAATGTCTAGTTCTCAATTTTAGAGATTCTGACTTAATTATAATTAGCCTCAGAGAGGCTCTGGGCATGTGTTTCCGAGGTGCAGTCAGGGATGTGAACCTCTGGGTTCACGTAAGGTCCTAGAAACAGCTCTTTTCTGTGGGTCTTGAGGGTTGGTACTTTATTTCCCTGCCTCACAGGTGTCTTTTTGTCTCAGGATTGGAGATTATCTTGAATAGTCTGCTGGTGTTAGTTTGATACTACTATTGTGCATTTTAAATGGGTAGATGGATTGAGGTTTTATTTTAAAATTTTTAAGGGTTTATAGAGGTAAGTGAGAAGGAAGACACTGTTTTCTTTCAGAGCTTTTCTCTTAATTTTCTTTGTAATAGTGATGTCTACTTCTTAAGGTTGGTAATAGCTAAATTTTGAGTGCATAACCTGTGTGTCAGACTCTCTGCTGTGTGTTTTGTGTGCATTGGTTTCATTTTAGTCATTACAACTTCTTTCTGAAACTGGGTATGATTATTATCCATATGTTGTAGATGAGGAAACTGAGTCACAGTTTTAAGTAAGTTGGTAAAAATGAAGGCACAAACCCAGCATTCTCTCACTCCAGGTCTTGTTCTTAAATGTTATGCTGTAGTGACATAAATCAGGGGGTCTTATATCTTGTTTAGCTGAGTTGTGTCAGTAAATCTGCTTTTAGCTTAAAGGATTTCCCTACAAATGAAGCTAAAAGTAAAACCAAAATTTTCAGTATAGTATAAAATTCAAATTTTTATATGGGTTGAGATTCTTTTCTTTTTTAAGTCTTAGGCTTTATTTTTGGAGAAACTATTTAAAGTTAGTAAGGTCGATGTGGCTTTTAAGTTCTTAATGCTAGCTAGCTTTATTGACGTCAGTAAATTTTAAAACTTGTCATATTTATATACAAAAAATGCAAATGAGTAAGAGTCTTAGAAATAGTAGATAATCTTGTTATGATCTTGTGAGTAAATTTCATTTGCTTTCTTGAATGTTATACATGTATCAGTTTGAATTACGGGCAAAATGAAAATAGCTTTACATCTTATAAGCTGTGGATTCCTTTTGTACACACATAATTAGCATTTTATCCTTTTTTTGAATTCAGTTGCAAACAGATCTAGAATATTTTCAATTTTTTCTCTTCTTTTTTTATAAATTTTCTTTTCAAGCAACTGGCATGTCATTTCAACTTGCTTTTTACTTAGTTTCCTGTCTCTTTCTAGTGTTCCTTTCTTACCTGCTTTTCTCCCTCATCCTCTTTCTGTTGTTCCTATTATTGCTCCTTATTCTTACGTTGCTCTTTGATTTAATACTCCAACCGAACTATGTTTTTACTTCTGTGGCTTCTCCTACTTTTTATTTCATTCTTCCTCATGATTCTTTCTATTGCTTTATTTCCATTGTAGTATTCTCAGTCTAAAGAACAGGAGTTGGTAAGCTTAAGGCCTGTGGTCCAAATGCACTCATCAGTAAATAAAGTTTTATTTTAACACAATTATGCCATTTATTTATGCATCATCTGTGGCTGCTTTCATGCTACAGTGATGCAGTAGCAATAGAGAGTGATGTAGTTGTAATAGAGAGTATATGGTTTACAAAGTCAAAAAGCATTTAATAGCTGGTGCTTTATAGAAAAAGTTTGCCCATTCTAGTCCTGAATCATTTTCCCTACTGCATTTAGGCTGTTAGGTCTGATCAAAAATACATACCATACTGGTTTTGGTGAAATAACACAGAATATACTTTGTCTCTAACCTCATGCTTTGACTGTAGTCTGATACGGTATAATTCCATTTAATTTCTTATTTGTGACCATTCAAGTTGGATTTAGCCTGAAGAATCACTTTGCTTACCAGCTCCTTTGTCATAGTAAGTGAAAAATCATATACGATTATTGGGAGTGCTCTCCCATCACCAGCCGCCTGCCCTTCCCCAGCTACACACTTGTCTTCCTCCCTGCCGGCTTGTTCTCTTTCCTTTGGTGTTCAGTGGAGGGAACACCTCACCTCCTGTTTAGTCTCACCTTCTCCAGTCATACCCTGGGCTCTGTCCGTCTCGCCATTTCCGGGGTCTTGCTCTTATATCACCTCTCTGTTTCTGAACTCTTAACCTCTTCTTTTCCACTTATTCCTTCCCTTTAGCCTGAAAACTGATTCAAATCCTTCTCATCCTAATAAAAGGATCACTTTTTATCTCGAATTCTTGTAGTGGCTATTCTGCCTTTCTTCCTTTCTTAACCAAGCTTCTTAACTGTGATTTTCCACTGGACTTCTCATGCTGTTATAATCTGCCTTTGATACTCACAACTTGGAAGCTTCTGAGGCTGCCAGTAACCTTTAATTGCTTGTTTTTTTGGTGCTCTTTCTCAGAGTTTGCTGCATTTGACACTGCTGATTTCCCTCCTTCAGAATCTGCTCTTCACATCTATCTTATTAATCATTCCTTTAATACTTGATTTTTGGGCTTTGTTGCCATCACACTGCCCTTAACGTGTTTGCGTTACCAGTGTTTTTCTTTGCCCTCCACTTACCCCATGTCAGCTGCTTGTATATACTTGTACTTTCAGCCAGCACATTGACCCACCCCATATTGGCCATATCATTCACTGATAACGTTGTATTATAATTAGATGTTTCGCTGTTTCTCATTATTATACTTTGAGCTCCTTGTATGTGGCTACTGTATTTTTTTTTATCCTTGGAGGCTAATCCAGTGTTTTGGCACATAGTACAGGTAAAAATATAAATGTCTTTTGAATGAATGAAATTAGAGTCTCCATGTAAAGAGTGAGGAAGCTATAAGTGGTCTTATGTGAATAGCCCAGCAACAAATATTATTGAGCTGTAGAATGTGTACATTGCTGTGTTTGTCACTATGGACAGTACAGAGAAATTCAAGACTTAATCTATTTTGGGTCCCTTTTGAGAACTTAGTGAAACTGTATACCTTCACCTTAGAAAGAACACACATACAGACTTCTACATTTAATTCCATGGTGTCACAGTTCCGTAGGGAGTTTGTATACTCCATGTTAAGAAGCTCTGCTTTAGGCATTTTCAGAGTTGTGGGTACCAAGCCATGGGGAAAAAGGCAAGAAAAGTGGGATATTGAAACTGGTGGCATAGTTTTCCAAATGGAGTCCTCAGACAAGTTGTAATTAGGGGAAGCTGGGATGTGAATGTGTGGTTTAGAGAGCAGTGTGAAATAGTGTACAGATTATTTAATTCCAATATTGCACTGTTGTGTTCTCCTGTGGTTGCCCTGTAGGTCTGATAGGACCAGGTCCTGTGAGTAACAGAGGGATCTCTTCTGATGGGCGTGACATCAGGAGTGCCATGGCAGCCATTTAAGAAGAGTCAGATCCTAGAGTAGGATATGGCCTGGGAAGCCTTGGATTCTGAGAAGTTTAAACGTGTTTCAAATTCATTTATGGTTGGTGCTTTAGTGGGGTGGGCAGACCACAGCCTTGCAGCTGAGTAGGCACGTTCTTGGAGCTAGAAGTACAGTAGACTTGATAGATGGGCAGGAAATGCTTAAGTTGGATGGGCAGCCAGCCTTAAAGCTGGTTGATCAGGATCAACAGCCTGCCCTTTGGGCAGGAGGGAGGAAAGGCCCTGTGGTAGGTAGGCACCTCGGGTGGTGGATAGGCAGGTGGTCTTATGGCTGGGGGCTATCCAGGTAGGTGGGCAGGAAAGCCCTGTAAGGAGGGTTGGCTTGGGCTTTTGGGAGTCACTTTTCTAGTGAGCCAGCTCTAAGTAACTCTATTGTAATGCTCTTTTGTTAGAACCATTACGAAGTTTATTGCTTCAGCTTTTCTGTGGGCTACTAAAAGAAGGATTTGTGTCCATACTGGGGGCAAGTAGACTAGCATTTACTGAGGTCACTGTGTAGGTAGCACAGAGATTATTAAGATGTTAAAAAAAATGGTATGGTAGAATAGGTGAGGGAAAGCTAAATGGAGTAATTTGAGATACATAGTAGGAAGTTGCTTATTAAAATAAGGTGACCTTAAAATTTTTGTTTATACATTTTTATAGCATATAGAACTTCTCTGCTGTATTTATTTGTATGCTAAGGTCAAAAATATGTTTTTATTTATTAAAAATGCAAAAAAGAGGCCCTGGCTGGCATAGTTCAGTGGATTGAGCGTAGGCTGCAAACCAAAGCATCGCAGGTTTGATTCCCAGTCAGGGCACATGGCCTGGGTTGCAGACCATGGCCCCCAGCAACTGCACATTGATGTTTCTCTCTCTCTCTCTTTCTCCCTCCCTTCCTTCTCTACAAATAAGTAAATAAAATCTTTAAAAATGCAAAAAAGTAGAATACAGCATAAAGTAGAATTTAATTTACACAAAATTAAAATATTGTTTAGTACTAAGAGTAAGGTGGTCTGATTCAAGATATGTATGGAAACTAAAATTTCTGTTTTTAATAGCATTAATCAGCTAGACTATATAAAATAAAAACATTCATAATAGAAACAGAACTTGAAATATGTAAAAATAAACATCATATATATGGATAAGCTGATGACCTATAAAAACACTACAGGAGGACCTAAAATATTTGACTAAGTAGAGAAATGTTCCATACTTTGAATGGAAATATGTAACTCTATAAAGTTTTCTGTTGTCCTCAAATCTCTAAAGATAATTTCTGTGTTGTAGAAATCGACAAAATGATTCTAAAGTTCTTTTCTACAGGAGTCACAAAAGAGGACTTGCCTTACCATACAGTAAAATGTATTAGAATTAAAACATAGTTATCACTCTGGCTGATGTGGCTTGGTTGTGGGTTCAGTTTCAGGTCAGGGCACATACTTAGGTTGCAGGTTCGATACCCTGTTGGGGCCCTTCAGTTGATATTTTGGGAGGCAATCAATTGATATTTCTCTCTTCCATCGATGTTTCTCTCCCTTCCTCTCTCTCTAAAAGCAATGAAGATTCCTTGGGTGATGATAAAAAACAAACATAGTTAGTTACCACAGTGGTAAAGAATACAGAATCCAAAAAAGTCAATTTATATAGGTATTTTATTAATATATGATAAAGATAATACTTAAATATGGAGTAAAGGTGGACTTTGAGGAAATTAGATTTACACTTCACACCAGTCACCAACGTGAAACTTAAGTGGGTAAAGAGGAAAAAGCATTAAAACTATTATGGAAGTTCTATAACAAATCTGTGAATTGATATCATTTAGACATGGGGAGGGACTTTATAAGCATGCCATCAAAGCAAAAATTCATGAAGTAAAATACTGAAATATTTGATTATAAAAAAATTAAAGACATTTGAAGAAGTACCATAAATTTTAGAAGACATGCTGTAAACTAGGAAAAACAGAGTAAAGATAGTCTATGTACTTCACTAGTAGTCAAAGAAATGTAGTTTCAAAGCAGTGGGATGTGATTTTTTTTTTTCTCTCAACTTGCTTGAATGGTAAGAGTGAGAAAGTTTAATACTTATCTTGTCACAGTGAGAGACTCCGAAAATGACTTACACTCTATGTGGTCAAACTGTCTAGTAGTTAGCTCTGAATGAGCCTAGGACATTTTCAGGAGGACAGTTTACTTGTAGTATTGTGTAATGCTAGTATACCCAGTCGCTGTCTGGTTTTAGATTTATTTTCTCTTGCTCTGCAGAGTCTCATTGGAGTCTTATGAATAGCAGATATGTTAAAGCTGGTAATAAAGCAGGGCAGTGAAAGAATGTGGATAAATTGTCTCCATTTTAATGTCTATTACATGTGACTAAATATAAAGCTGATTGCTTTTTTTACCCAGATAGCCCTGGCAAAGAGTTTTAAGTGAGCATATGCATTTGAACAGTTGCTTTTCTAATTTATAGTAGAAGAGAACAGCCTGAATCTGTAAACTGTTTTATGTATTTACCAAGGAAACAAACACATGCATGTAGCTGTAAGAATTGGAATTCATTTATTTCATTTACTTTTTCTTTACCTATTTCTGAACACTTTGGCTATAGGGTTGAGAGTACGTTTTTGTAAAAGACTACTGTGTTGGCTAATAGTACTGGCAGTTCAGTTCCTAAATTTCATATTTTGATTCCTGAATATTTCTGAATTTACTTTTTTTGCCCTAAATTTTCTACAGAATTACTTACTTTCTTTTTCTTTCTCTCATTCTTTAACTTTTGAATTGCTTTCCAAATGTTGAGTTACTAATTACAGTTCCTTTTATGTTACTAGAAGGCTTAGAAAAACTAAGATGAAACATTTTATTTAAAAAATAAATTGCTGCCCTGGCAGGTGGTGTAGCTCAGTGTATTGAGCATGGGCTGTGAACCAGAGGGTCGCTGGTTTGATTCCCAGTCAGGACACATGCCTGGGTTGCGGGCCAGGTCCCCAGTAGGGGGCATGTGAAAGGCAACGATACATTGATGTTTCTTTCCCTCTCTTTTTCCCTCCCTTCCTTTTTCTCTAAAAATAAATAAATCTTTAAAAAAACTAATTTGCTTAAAGTTTTAACTACAGAATCCAATTTGTACATCTCACAGAATTTTTTTTAGTAGGGAAAATAAGAACTACTGTTTTTTAAGTAGGAAATATTTTTCTCACAGGGATATTTTTCTGTTTTTATGTCATTTTATTATAACACTATAAAATTTAATTATTCATTTTATATAGGAAGAATGTGAGGGCTTTTTTTATTATTATTAATGCAATCTGGAGCAAACTAGAGCTATAGGCTTTGGTATTCCAGCTTTGGATCATATAATGTAGCATCAGGAGTACTTGTCTGGTCGCTTGTGAAGCCTCTGCCCTGTGCTCTTTCCGAATGGTGCATTGGTGAGACGTCTGTTTTCTAGTCATGTTCTAGGCTGCTTCGTTGGTCTCTGTAAGAAGGACAGAGACACAGATTGCAAACTAAATATTTTTAATGAGAACAGTACTTTTGGGTTTGCTTTTTCATATAAGTTGATTCTTTCCAGACTTTGGTCAAAAGTGTACTTAAATCAGATCTCCAAAGAAAACAAAATGACTTGGGTGGTTTGGTTTGGTTTTTAATTCCTAATTAATTTTTTAAAACGAAGCAGGTGGCATTTGGACTAAAACTAAAGACTCGACATACTGTCCTTTTGGAGCTGCTCGTTGCTCAGGAAAGAACTTACCCAGGTGGTTCGCTGTGTTTCTTGGAGCTCATTACTTCTGCTTTTCCTCTGCTGGCTGTGCCCCTTTGAAGCTGGCAGCCTTTAGGACTCTGCCTACCTCAGCTCTTCCGATAGCCTCGGCCTCAGTTGTCTTGCTAAGGTGCTCTCTCTCATTTGTTTCTTGAGCAGTATATTTACTTTAAGTTATAGGGCTCAGGAATTTTTTTTAAGATTTTATTTATTTATTTTTAGAGAGGGAAGGGGGGGGAGAAAGAGAGAGAGAGAGAAACATCAATCTGTGGTTGCTGGGGACCATGGCCTGCAACCCAGGCATGTGCCCTGACTGGGAATCGAACCTGTGATGCTTTGGTTCGCAGCCTGTGCTCAATCCACTGAGCTACGCCAGGCAGGCAGGCTCAGGAATTTTTTATGGAGATCACAGTCCAACGTAACTGCTGCTTAGAGAACAGAATAATGGCATTTTCCTGGTAGTTGTATATAGCTGCCAGGAATAGAAGACCTTTCCACAACTTTTTAAGTGTATTTATATATAATATAAATACATATCTTTAGATGTATTATCTATTTTGACCTAATTTTTTGTATAAAGGGTGAGGTAGGTATCCAACTTCATACTTTTACATATCGATAACTAGTTGTTCAAGAACAACCTGTTGAAAAGACTCTTTTCCCCATTAAATTGTCTTGGCACCTTTGTTAAAAATCAGTTGACTGTATAAATTAAGGATTTATTTCTGGGCTCGCAATTCTGTTTCTTAGATCTATATGTCTGTTTTTATGCCAGTATTACACTGTCTAGCTTACTGTACCTATGTAGTAAGTTTTGAATTCAAGATGTGTTAGTCCTTAAAGCCCTTAAAGCCTTAAAGTCCTATGTCCTTTTCCAAGATTGTTTTGGCTGTTCTGGGTTTTTTGTATTTTCATATGAATTTTAGAGTCATCTTGCCAATTTCTGCAAAATGACAGGATTTCATTGAATCTGTAGATCAATTTGGGGAGTACTACCATCTTAACGATGTTAAATCTTCCAGTCCAAGAACATTGTATGTATGTCTTTTCATTTATATTTTTTTAAATTTTGTTCTCAGGTTGGAGCAATATTGTTTCATAGTCTTTACACCTGACTAATACAAATTGTTCTTTTGACTTAGTGTGGTAGGCATCGTAATCTTTGAGCCTCTCTCTCAAAGTGAGAACACACCTGGATCGCGTCTGCTCTGCCGCCTGCTGCTGCTCTGTTAACTTCCCTGTGTGCGCAGCGCCATCATATAAGTCTGCTTCATAAGGCTCCTTCTAGTCATAAGCAGACAATTTCATGATTATTATTTTGAGGGGTGATTTTTATTGTTTCTTTGTAGTTTCAAAGTTAACAATATTTTATGAAACAACTTCTGGAGATAAAAGCAAAAATCTTTCCTTATCATTTCTTTTCCTTTGAAGCAAATGATAAAGTAGAATGGTCATTTATTTTATGACTGGACATATAAAAAAATACCTATTATAGATTTTTAGAATCAAGCTTAGCTAGATTTATTCTTTTAGCTCGACATAGTGCACTTCCAAAGAAGATTCACCTCGTTTTCAACCATTATTCAGCTGCTTATAGTGGAATAATAGAGATGCAAGGATTCTTTTAGTTTAAGTTTGGGGAGGGAGTTGTAGTTTTCTTCCTTTTTACCTTGCTCAGTCAACTTTTCCTTGGTAATGTTACATTCACATTCTTGTCTTCCTCTTTGTTCTCATTGATAGTTTGTATCCAAACATTACTATAATTTTCTAATTTTTTTTCCAAATTCCATCACTTGTGGTTAATTTTGGACATTATCACAAATAAATTCTTAAGCATTGTTTTTATTATACCATCTCAAAATCTACAGTGGCCTGTTTTGCTTACAGAATAAGTTTGGACAAATACTTGCCATGCAGGGCCCTTCCCAGTGGAACTTCTCATTTTTCAACCTAATCTTTCATTATTGCCTATACCAATGGCTACCAAACTTTCCTGCATTTTACTTTTAAAACAGAACAATTCTTTCTCTCTGCCCCCAGTGAAGTCTTATGCTGAATCCCAGCTACAACAAAGCAGTTGGTGGAGGAGAGGAATGGGAGATGTCCTGTAACCTTACCTATTCAGCTTTCCCTTGATCTGCTTGAGGTCTCCAGGGAACCTGCATAGGGTTCCTTGGAGCACAGTTGGAGAACCAGTTGTTTGCCTCATCCTGAACATTTAGCTTTATAAAGCAGTATGTGATATCTTTTTGCCAGTGTATTTTGTCTCTCTCCACACATTATGATGTTCTGGGGTATAGAAATTCTGTTTATAAAACTAGGGATGTGTACTCTCCATGTGTCTAGCATTAATGTCTTCAAATAGTAGGTATTCAATGTATATTTATTCTTTCAACTGATATTTTTAAAATTTTATATATATTTTTACACTCACTGCCAAACCAGGGAAAAACTAGTGTGTGTTTGTTTTTTTTTACATAGACATATTGCCATAGTTGATTAGAATTATAATTACCACTCATTTATAGGAAACTCAAAAAAGCAGTTATTTCTAGCCAAATATAAAAACAGCTTTCCTACAGTATGACATATCCAGAATCTGTTTTCCTAACAGAAGGTTGCTTCTGGTAGGCATTTTAATATACTTTTGAAATATAAAAAACAAAATCCTAAGTGTTAAACTTTGAAAATAAGCCCCCGTCCTGACTGGTGTGGCTCAGTTGGTTGGGTGTCATACATCAAAGCTAAAGGTTGCCAGTTCGATTCTTGGTCATGGCATGTGCCTAGGTTGTGGCCTAGTCCCTGGTAGGGGTGTGTGAAAGGCAATACATTGATGTTTCTCTCCCTCTCTTTCTCCTTCCCTTCCTTTCTCTGAAAATAAATAAAATCTTTAAAAGAAAAAGAAAAAGAAAGAAGCCCCCAGATGATTCTTATACAAGTGAGAGAAGTCAAGAGCATAGATAAGGGAGTTATATGTTGAAGCTTGTATACAGGCTATTTGAAAGTCTTATAAAGTAATTAATTCCCCTTAGCTGTTGTGTGTTGGAAATGCACATATACTTGAATTTGTATCTATGCACCTAGTGTTTTCATTAGTGAAGAATAGGAAGAAATCAGCTTTAGCCCTGGCTGGTGTGGCTCAGTGGACTGAGCGCAGGCTGTGGACCAGGGGGTCACCAGTTCGATTCCCAGTCAGGGCGCGTACCTGCGCTGCAGACCAGGTCCCCAGTGCGGTCACACAAGAGGCAACCGCACATTAATGTTCCTCTTCCTCTTTCTCCCACCTTTCCCCTCTCTCTAAAAATAAATAAAATATTTAAAAAACAAAAACAAATCAGCTTTATTTCCGTTCAGTTTGAAATCATACAATTAAAGGTTTTACCATACCTTAGCGATATGAGGTCTATCAGGAAAAAGTCCAGCCATTGTTAATATAACAAGGATGGTTTGTGTGACATCAGTGTAACCTGGCAGCCAAGGAGAGGACTGGAATGTGCATGCGTGAATAATGACGACTTCACTGTAGTAGTCATGGGGCAGTAGGCACCACTGAGTGAGCATGTGTACTACTGCATTCAAAATGACTAAGTGAATAGAGCAACAGATCTGCACCAAATTTTGCATTAAGCTTGAACATTCCTCCGTGGAAAATATTCAGATAATTCAGAAGACCACAGCTGTGGGCAGCTGATGACTGGCAGCTTTATCACAGCAGTACATCTGCCAAATGCATCACGTCTTATGCAGAATTTTTAGGCGTAGTATTAAATCACCCAGGTGACTCAGCCTCCCTGAAGGCCAGATGTGGTGCCCTGCAACTCTGCCTTTTCCCAAAACTAAAATCACCTTTGAAAGGAAAGAAATTTCAGATTGTCAGTGAGATTCAGGAAAGTATGACGGGGCAGCTGATGGTGACTGGGAGAACTGTGTGAGGTGTCAAGGGGACTGTTTTGAAGGGGACTGAAGGGTCATTGTCCTGTGTACAACGTTTTTTGTATCTTCAATAAATGTTTCTTTTTCAGTTATGTGGCTGGATACCCTCTGGACAGACCTGGTGCAATTACTTTATCTTTGTGCTAACTAGGGTAAAAACAGCCCCCTTTCTACGTAAAGGTCACAAAGCTAATTTTCCTTATTCAAGTGTCCTAGAGGCAAAGATATGATTAGGTAGATAGGTCTCTGTTTGGAAAAATGACATCTTTTTCTATTAAGTAAGAAATTATTTTAAAATTTTGTGTATAATGTGAGGATTTAGACAGTTGGCCTTTTCTTAATTTTGTTGTATTGGGGCAGTCCTGTCTTAAATTGTGTCTTGTTTACCATGTTGTGAGGTCACACGACTGCTTACTGGTGTGTTCTTCTTAATGGTAATGTCCCCATCTACTGGGAAGTCATGGTTTTGCCACTACTGGCTTTGTTTTATTTCAGAATTTCACCTGCTGGGACAGGAAGAGATTATAAGCAGGGAAGGCTCTGTTGCCTGTTCTGGGGGTACATGTGCTGCAGAGGCAGATCCTGGTTTCCTGTCCCAGTCCTACCGCATGCAAATTCAGGCTGACCTAGGTTATGTTTTTATTACTTTATGCTAGCACTCCTTGATTCATTCTCCCCTAAGACATTTTTATTTGAAAGAAAAACTTTAGGACTAACTTTTATGGATCTAACCTCAAAGACTTGAATTGTATTTTTGTATAACCTCATCTCCATGGTATATCAACCACTTCTAACATTTTAAGTATGAAATAGTTCTGCTTAATAGGCCCAGAATTACAACTGGAAAATAGTTGTGGTCATTCAAAATGAGCAGGATCCACGCCTGCATTTTTAAATGGGCAAGTGCTTGTCTGGTGTATTTTGTAATGTAACTATAACTTTTTGGTGTTTAGAAGAGAGGCTTTCAAGTTTTGTGGCTAGGACCCTGATACTTTCAAATGTTAGTCTGCGAATGTTAGATGTTACAGAAATTTATTTTCAGGTTGGTTATTTGGAACAGAACACTATTCCTGCAGAAACTTAGCCTTCTGAGCTCTGTTACTTCCTGTCTTTCATCTCTATCCCAGTTTAGCAGTCTGGTTTCATGACTTCTGTCATCACTTGTAACTGCTTCTCTTCTAGAATGCCCTTCAGGATCTACTCTGACAACAGCCGACTTCACCTTTACTCTTCTGCTCCCTTTCTTTGCTCCTCACAAGGCTCTCGGACCCTTCCCAAGCCCTCCATTTGTTTAAATGAAGAAATTGAGACATTTGTTTGATCTTCCTCTGGCTCTCCATTTTTAAACTCCTCTCTGTCTACTCCTATAAATAAAGATAGCCTGCTGGGTGTGGCTGAGGAAAATGCCATTGTGGTGCTGGTTAGGAATATAGTTTCTGGCTCATGCTGGATCTTCAGGAATGCTCAGCAGACCTTTTTTTTTTTTTTTTACCTGTTTCTGCAAGCTTAATGACCACTTCCTGTAGTGGACTTTGTCTACTTCATTTCCTTTATCCACGGCGGAATGCTCTTTCTTCCTACTTTTTAGAACATGTAGACAGAGTCCTTAACCTGGATCCATGCATTCCCAAATGGTTCGTGAAGTGGATTCCCAAGCATCAGTGAACTTCGATGGGGGAAAATACTAAATTGTTATTTTTACTAACCTTTAATTCAAATTTAGCATTTTTCTCCATTATTAGTATGGGCAACAAACCTAGTGTTTGCAGTGTCTATACCTCTAGCACCTATAGAATTCAGTTAATTTTATATCACTTGCATAAATAGGGATATCTCAAAATAATACTTATGCTCGTTGCCTCTTTAAAATTACAGTACTTACTAGATTTGCTGTTAGATCTTACTGTTTACTGGATTAATAAAGAAGCATATATTACTATGGCACAGATTTGGTTTTTTAGATTTTGATAACTGTTTCATATAATTGATTTCCTGTGTATTTTATGCAGTTAAATCCATAAGCTCCCTCAAAATGCCAAGGGGTACACGAATCAAAAAGGTTTAAGAATCCCTAATCTAGAGGCTCCCTGTGCACCGCGCCCCGCCCCCCGCCATCCTCTTACCTTTTCTCCCTCCTGCCTGAGGGTGTTGCCTCCACTCGTCCCCTTGGTCCTTCAGTTCCTACCCACACATCCTGGGCCCTTGCTGTGTTCATTATCCGCACCTTTTTCTTCATGTTCTTTAATACTGTGTTCTTTAATATTATCTATGTAATAAAATTTATGGCTGAGTATATACTTAACAGTGTGAAAATCCATAAAAACAGGTGAATATGAAATACAAAGGTAATCTTATCTGTGGACTTGTGTACATTTGGAGAAATTTTTAGTGCTACTCTAATCTATGTTACAGCCCCTTTACTTTTCCCTACTTAATTCTTCCTTCTTTTTTTAAAAATTATATTTTTAAATTCAATTATTGATTTTAGAGAGAGAGGAAGTGGGGGAGAGAGACAGCGATTTGGGCACTTACGTATTTATTGGTTGATTCTTGTGTGTGCCCTGATCAGGGTTGAACCCACAACCTTGGGGTATTGGGAGGACGCGCTAACCCACTGAGCTACCTGGCCAGGGCTTGCTTGTGTGTTTGAAGTCCTGATCAGCCATTGGTTTTAAAGCCACAGCCTTTTGTTCCTCAGAACTATGTTCTTAAACTTGAACACTTTTCACATTTGATCCTACAAGATGTGCTTCACATCTGTAACTACTCTTCTGTACCTAGGAGCTCCTCCAGGAAAAGCCAGGGATTGTGTCTTAGTCACATTTGACTCCCTAGCTCATCCAAACTCAGTGACACCCAGTAAGTGCTAATCAGTTGGGTGACACTGGCACCCTACCCACTGTAATAGAGATTCTATTGTGTACAGATTGGTCCTTGTGTAACTAACTCATGGTACATGATGAGAAAATACTTTTTAAAGTCATTGAAATAATAATTGGTCAAAACAGAACAATATTATTGAAATAATGTTTTTTATTTATCTAAAATTTCAGTGTTTGAGAAAAAGCAGATTTAATTGAAAGAGGAAATGGTTTGAGAATTTTGGTGAAGACTTTTCTGGAAGTATATTAGAGGGTTTCTGATGTTAAGCCTGATAAGGATTTTAAAATTTCAAATAGTTTTATGTAACTTTGTAGTTTCAATTTATATTTGTTTTATAGCACATTACTAACAACCTAATTTCACCACTATTTTGGCTCTTTAAAATATTCTCAGGCAATTCTGCTTTTTCAGAGCATAACTGACTGAGAAGTAAAAGAGGGGAACTTGAGGAGGAGAGCACCTATCCTGTTTCCTGGGTTTGGGGCTGAGGGATAACCATGGGGTAGGGGCAGGTATTGATGAAGACATTTCTTTCCGATCACCACCAGGTGGCTCCATTGGCCCAGAGTGACTGGGTTTCTGCCCAGAATCAGAAAGAAGGGAGGCTTTGAGAGCCCACTTGCTGTGGGGGTAGGATAGGGGGACTTGGGAAGGGAGTCCGATAATCTTGTACCTTTTTTTTTCCTTTCTAGTTTAGAGATTTTTGTAAATTGAATGTTTATAAAGCAGGGAATGAAGCACATGATGAAGTTATATCTATTGTTTCATCTGATAATTTTCACTGTTTTTCTTTTTTTTCTTTCTGTACCTGTAGTTCCTTCAGAAACAGGTAACATTTTTCTAACAGTCACTTTGTATTCTTGCATCTTGCCTTTATAATGCTTTTGTTTCTTACCATAGAGGTTAATGGAAAGTTAATACACTCTAATTTATGGCATTGGGAAATCAACATGCAAATTCCCATAATTGGAATTAGGTTACAGCCAGTTGATTTTCTGAACTTTGCAGAAATTCTGGCTATAACACTGTACTATGTAATACCAACCATGTTTTTAAAAAAACCCAGACATGGCTGTTAAATAAAACAGCATTTTTAGAATTTACAGTAGTGGATAATGGTAACAGTGTAGAATGGAATAGGCAGGCCTTGCTTCCTTCCAGCTAATGACATGGGGCTGATCTGAAATAGAGTATTTATGAGCAGGGCGTCCCCAGCATCCTGACGCTGTAGCCTCATTCTGTGCTGACTTTGTTTCTGCACATCGTTCCCCAAACTCTTGACTCATCATCAACGAGAGACTTTTCTTTGGGGGAAATTTTAAAAGGAATATCATTCCTTTTTAAGAGAACACTTTTGCATTTTTCCTTCCCCCATTTCTGCCTTGAAAGAAAACCATAATGCTAAGTAAAAACATGTAAATAGTCCATTCCTTTTAGAAATCTGGTATTGTAAACAGAAGATTTAAGATAAACATGTGGTATTATAAGAAATAGGTTATTGAATAAATGTCCTGTTACTACAACCTAAACTGTGATCAGCAGAATAAAACTTATAGTTCAGTGAGGTTTGCTTTTTCACCTTGGCTCCCACTGAGGGAGCCTTTCTGTTTTGTTTAGAATAATATCGATGATAAAAGTTATTTAAGCTATTTTCATATATTTCAGTCTCTCAATTTTATGTCAGCTCAGCTGTCTCTAGTCTTTCCTGGATACTTTACGATACACAGACATACATACCTGCAGTGAGAAAAAGTCCATTTACGTGGTTCTATGAAAAAATCTATTGTTGCTTTAACCTTTAATTTTGTGAATAAAAATAATGCTATTTTTAATGCTGGATTTCCACCTAAAAATATGCTTTATTCACATACATAGATGCTTTTCAAAAATGAGTGTGATTAAAACATTAACAGGATCTTAACTATAAATTAATAATATTGTTGCTTCTTGCAGAAGATAACACAACTGGTTTGGGATTTTCCTGTAGCCTTATTGTCAGTTCTAGTCTTGTGAAAATTAAAGTAGGGAATTTTAGCTTCCTAATGTAAGTTACTATTTGATGTTTTCTTGGAGCATTTCACATTCTTAAAAATACACATGGCAAAATTAATTTTTACCAAGAATTTGTATAACATGCTACAGAGTAGGGCTGGACTCAGGTGAGTGTCTTGTAAAGCCAAGTTTTTAGGACCATCAGAGGCTTTCATCTGAAGATGGCATCGTGGAGACGGCATCAGCCTGTCCGAACCCCTTAGAAAGCCTTTTCAAACGCAGTGATCTTCCAGTGACTGCTGCACCCCACTCCCAGCTGAGGTGTGCTGCTCTGGGGACTCCCCTCTGTACGCTCCTGGCTTGTACAGTTGCTAGCAGTGGGAGGTGTGCTGCTGGTAGAGCTGGCAGCTAAGCCCAATGGTACAATTATGTTTTTATTCCCTAGTGTGTGTGCACACCTGTGCACACCCATACACCCCTAGTTTGGGGTAAGAGGAGGAAAGAGCTAGTTAGATTTGTAGTGCCATCCCTAAAATCTCTGGCTCGAATTTCTTATTTTGTCATCACGTAGCCCACTAAGGAGCAGGTGATAGGTACAGAAGCAGTACCAAATCAAAAATCCCTCTGGAAGTGGCTCTTTTGAAGAAGACACAGATGTTGATTGTTCCCTTCCTTCTCTTCCTTGGTGGCAGACTGCAGTAAGGGTGGGGGCACAATGACTGGGAGCCAGTCCTCTCTCGCAGAGCCAGACCAGCAGAATTATCAGTGCCTAGTCCTGTGCTGGACGATACTCTGTGGATCCAGTCATTCAAATGCAAGCGTTTCTCTCCAGACCATTTTCTAATGCTTACATTGCCCAAGTGGATCTTTATTTTGCTGGATGGCTATAGCTAGATAGTGCCTGTCGGTTGAACGTAGTGATACTGCATTGTTTTCACAAGCTAGTTGTCCTCAGTAACATTAAGAGAGGAGAAGAGGGCACAAGTGAGAAAGAATCGATAGGCCTGCTGCCTGTAACTTTTGGGGACAGGTAACACTGCAAGGCCTGCACTTTGTAACAGGGTGGCTATAGGGAAGAATGGTGTCTGTGAAAGGATGAGTCATTTAGAATAGCTTCAGTTACTGATGGCAGGAATATGTTAGGGTACTGATATTTGCATATAGATATATGTTCAGAAAGTTTAAAAATCTTAGGTCTGGTTGCAGGAGCTCTGAGGGTACCTCTTAAGTACTGGGTTCACTAAACAAGAGGTCTTGTTTTAGGTGAATGGATAGAAATTTTTCAGATAACTTCTAAAACACAAAGTAACTATTTTTGATATAACTTAATGACTTGTGAATACATAAAAAATTGTATGTAGCTTAAGATTATATGGGAATATATACTTTTATTAATAATTACCTATGATGCCAATTAATTTTTTTGAAGGATATAGTATTAGGAGCATTGGACATCTGAAAGCATATTGTTAATGAGTGTTATTCTTTCTGTATTAGAGATTCCCTTTTCATAATTATTTGTTAGCATACATCTTTGTTGGTAATTTTTTTCTGTGTTGATAATTTATGTGTATATAATGTAATCCATTGTTCAGTTGGTTGTATGATCTTTAAACCAAACACATCCTTTACAGATGCATTTACTGATTCTGCGATCAGTGCTAAAGTGAATGGTGAACACAAGGAGAAGGACCTGGAACCCTGGGATTCAGGTGAACTCACTGCCAATGAAGAACTAGAAGCTTTGGAAAATGACGTTGTGAGTAATATGTTTGGATTAGTATCAGACTATGGCCACGTGATGTAGTATGACATCCTATCACTTGGTTTTAACTTAAGTATGTTGTTGTTGTTCTTATATTTAAAGCAGCAGTTCTGTTGTGTAAATAGAGCCTATCATCTGTATTTCCCCCAGCCCCACCTCAGGGCAATAAATACAGAAAAATGTTTCTTTGGGATGCTTACAAATTATTTCTCTGTTTTTAAAGTAAGTCATAATAAGCCACTTTTACAAATTTAAATTGGGAACCATGGGAAACTGGAAATGCCACCCTATTTTGCTTTGAGTACTGTGCCCCAGTAAGGCAGCCCAAGGCAAGTGTTGTGGTATCTTGTCTGTTGATTTTAGGTGAGGTCCAAGTATAACTTGAGGCTTCTCTGAGGAAGCCTATTATTAAAGTATATAGTTAGGTAACGTTAGAATTAAAGCAACAGGTAAATTTCTTGGCCTTAAATTAGGATTATTCTCCACAAAAATCTATTTTTAAAAGCCTCTTGGCAAATATTTTTACTTTTCCTATACCACATCATCTGTAAATCAAATGCTTAATAAAGACTCTAGGATTCTGTAAATCAATTTTCTAAATTGTAGAGGTAGAAAGCAAAATCTCTTGCCAAAAATGAGTGTTTAGTTATCAGAATTTAAATTGGATGAAGACTCTTCCATGGAATATTATAGAGAAGTCTTCGTAACAAATATGTTTTATCTTTTAAGTCATTGTTCAGTCATAACTACATAGTAAACATCATTATTTGGATGTGATGTAGGCAGCACATCATTATTAATTTTCAAACTTTAAAGAAGCATATAGAACCTAATGTGAAGGTTCTGAGGCCTGTGTAGCACATCACCTGTGTGGAGGGTATGGAGAAGTAGGCCCTGCTTTTTTTTTTTAATTGATTTTAGAGAGAAAAAAAACATTGATTTGCTGCCCCACCCATTCCTTCATTCATTGGTTGATTCTTGTATGTGCCCTGACTGGGTATCAAACCTGTAACCTTGACATAGTGAAATGACACCAACTAACTGGGCTACCTGGCCAGACAGGCACTCTTTTTTTTTTTAAATGATAGAAAAATTGATAGATGCTTTCTAGAGAGCATTCAGGCAATATCTATCAAAATTTAAAATACACGTAACACTTTGTCTAGCACTTCTACCTCTGAGAATTTATTTTTGCCCTAATATATTCGTAAGATATTCAAATAATTATTTATGAGGATTTTTTTTTGCAGCCATTTCTGATAGTGAAAAATGGGTTACATCCTCACTGTCCATTAGAAGGGTGTGGGTTAAGTACATTTATCGTACCTCTGTTCAGTTGAAATACTGTATGTTCACTAAAAAGAACAGTATTCTGATGTGGAAAGATACACAAGACTTAAAGAAAAAACAAGTTTTAGGACAAGAAGATCCTATTTGAAATTTTTGAGAGAGCTGATTATATTCTTATATATGCATAGAGACTGTCTAGATTAAGTACAAGAAGTTGTTAATAGTGGTTATGCGTGCTGGGATTGGAAGACATCGATTTCGTTGGATGTCTTTCTGCACAGTTGAGATTTGGTACATGGAGCACATACTACTACTTAAGTAATTTTAAAGCCTCCATAGGTAACTGGTTCCCTGTCCATGTGTTAGGGCCAAAGGGTTGTGGTGGTGGTGGTGGAATTCCATTATAGTTTTACCTGGATTAGCACAGAAGGGCCCAGTTGATGGTTGACTTAGAGGCAAGCTTCAGTGTTAATGTTGCTTGGGTGACTCTGCTCTCTCTTCAAGATGGATAATGATTGAATACTGTATTTGGTCTTTTCCATCAGTCAGGCTTTAAAAGAGGAATTTAAGTACCGTATTTTTCGGACTACAAGATGCACTTTCCCCCAAATTTGGGAGGAAAGAGGGTGCGTCTTATAGTCCGAATGCAGCTTGCCTGGCTCGCTGTGGTGGAGCAGGGTCACAGGTTATTAAATATTTTACCTCATTTTTTACTTCAAATTTTTTTTTCTATTTTCTTCCTCTAAAATGTGGGTGTATTTTATAGTCTGGTGTGTCTTATAGTCCTAAAAATATGGTCATAGAAGTGATTACTAAGACATTAATATTCACCAGTGAAGATTTTTCCTGCCTCTGCCCCTGATTTGTTGATTCTTACAGATTAAAGAATGTAGTTAAAAAATACACAGTTTAGCTTTAGAGAATGGTAGCTTCCTCATAGAATTGTAGAGTTATCTATACTGAGATTACAGGTTAGGGCACCAAGCCCTAGAACCTCATTGTTGAGGACCCACAGCTACTAATGGCAAAAGCTAGTTCTCAGACCTAGCTCTTGTGACTTTGTACAGTGGTTACTTGTTCACTCTGTCATGCTGCTTTCCCTTTGTGCATGCCCAGGAGGGGGGGGACAATGGCAGGGATCTAGTACCACGCTCCACCTCGAAGCAGTGATGCAGCGGGGAAGCTTTAGCTGCTCCCTTCCTTCCGCCCAAACACTGGGAATATTTTCGGCTATCACAAAACACCACTTGTCTCACGCAGACCTGATGATCAGTCAACTCAAGAAGATTTCCAATAAATACCCTATAAAAAGATGGCTGGCAGGGCACAACTCACTCATGAGTTGGCCTGCCGTACACTTGGACGCATACTTTTCATTTCTTCTCAAACGGCGCTTGTTTCCTGGCTTCTTTTCTTTTTCTCTGCCGGAATAAAACTTCCTTTACTCTCAAAAAGAAAAAGATGGCTGTAAGGGAATAGGGAAAAGAGAGAATCCTGACCTAAAGGCTCATATTTTATGAAGTAACAAATGTTCTAAACTTTTACTGACAATCTCTCAAATAATTGTTTTATATAGTCATTTACCAACTTGTAGGGGTTGATGTAGAAGAAAAGTTTTTCCTTAAAACATTTCTAGTCCTGACCAGTATGGATCTGTTGGTTGGCCATCATCCCCCAAAGCAAAAGGTCAACAGTTCAGTTCCTGGTCAGGGCACATGCCTGAGTTATGGGTTCATTCCCAGGTCAGGACACATGCAAGAGGCTACTGATCGATGTTTCTCTCCCTTTCTCCCTCCCTTCTCCTCTCTCTAAACAAAACAAAACAAAACATTTTTTTTAAAGGTTTTATTTATTTTTAGAGAGAGGGAGAGAAACAGCAGTGTGTGGTTGCCTCTTGTGTGCCCTCTACTGGGGACCTGGCCTGCAATCCAGGCATGTGACCTGACTGGGAATTGAACCAGTGACCTTTTGGTTCATAGGCCCACACTCAATCCACTGAGCCACACCGACCCGGGCCAAAAAAACATTTTTAAAAGAATATTTTGCCTACATTTGTAATTTGCTATATTGTACTGGTATAGTATGATATTGTTAATACAGATATTGATTATAACTGAATTAAAGAAGACGAATATTTTGTCATTTTGAAAAATAAGCTTCATTTTTTTCTAGTCTAATGGATGGGATCCCAATGATATGTTTCGATATAATGAAGAAAACTATGGTGTAGTGTCTACATATGATAGCAGTTTATCTTCATATACGTAAGTTTAATTTATATATTTAGTGCATTTGTCTTTATCATCAACTTAAATTATTATGTTGAGTAAATGTTTCTGTTGGATTTTAAATTAATTCTGTGAAAGCATTATCCTGTTACTGCCTAAGTTGATAAATGCCCATTAAAACAGAATAAATGTAGTTTACCTATACTCTAAATTTATGCTTTGAAGAAATTTAATTTTTGTTATGTTTTTAAATTGTAAAAACTAAATGTTGCAAGTATAGAGGTTATGGGGGAATAGTCAATTTAACCAGATTTGAAAATGTTATATTCCTCTAGGGAAAAGGTAACAACATAATTCAAATTTTTATTTACAAATAAATATCACTGTAACTCTCTTACAGTTTTACCAGAGTTTTATTTCAAACTCTAAATTTCCCTTAACAGTTGATTGTGACAGATACATAAACTATGACTTTAAAACATTCACTTTGCTTTTTCTTTTCCCAATGTTTCAGGGTGCCCTTAGAAAGGGATAATTCGGAAGAATTTTTAAAACGAGAAGCAAGAGCAAACCAATTAGCAGAAGAAATTGAATCAAGTGCCCAGTACAAAGCCCGGGTGGCCCTGGAAAATGATGATAGGAGCGAAGAAGAAAAATACACAGCAGTTCAGAGAAATTCCAGTGAACGTGAGGGTCACAGCATAAACACTAGGTATTTAAAGGAAATCATGATGCAGTATTTTGGATACACAACTCAAGGTCTGTGTGACAAGGTGTATTATTATATTTCATCTTCCCTTAATGTAGCCTAGGTAGAGAGTGCAAATGGTTTAAGGCTCTATTAAAGAAAAGATTATAGTAATCTTGGAAAATATTTTGGGAGCCTCTGCTCTGTGGAGCCAAGTGTTGGATATACACTATGCGTAAGCCGAGGTCTGGAAGAGCTCATTTAGATTAGAGGTGTGTTCAGAGTGCTTGGAACTTCCGGTGTGCAGAGGAACTGGCAGAACCTGTAGGGTCAGAGGAAGTGACGTGTTGTGTTGTGATAGGGTAGTGAATCTGTCACTCAAAGAGAAATAAGAGTGTAGAGTCCCTCACTTGGTGGAAAGATGTGAGAGAACCAAACCAGCTGAGGAAAAGGCCAGTGTTCCATGTTTCTGGAGTACAGGGTGAGTGTCGACAGTGTGATGGCGGACAGTGGTGGTAGGGCCAGAGGAGGCGAAGGACTCTGCATGTCATACTGAAAGAGTGCCTTGTGGCAGGGGATTACGTAAGGAAACTCTGGGCTATTGAGAACTGGCCCAGACATGGAGGTCAGTTAATGTTTTGAAATTGTGCAAGGGTGAGGACCTGGTAACTAATTAGACCAGGGGTGGCAGTAGCACAGTTAGAAAAACCAGGGGCTACCCTGAGGTTTATTTGGTAGTTGAGTGAACAGATGGCTGTACTGGCAATGAGCTAGAAAACATGGAGCGAGTTTGAGGGGAGATACAGTGAGTCCATTTTTGCAGGGTTTTTTTAAAGATTTTATTTATTTATTCTTATAGAGAGAAGGGAAGGGAGGCAAAGAAACATCAATGTGTGGTTGTCTCTCACCTGCCCCCTACTGGGGGCCTGACCTGGCCTATAACCTAGGCCTGTGCCCCGACTGGGAATGGAACCGGCTACCCTTTGATTTACAGGCCTGTGCTCAATCCACTGAGCTGTACTACTAGCTGGGGCCATTTGTGCAATTTATTGCACTTGAATGTCTAACAGCTCTTGGTTTATTCACAAATGTGTTGAAAAGCACCCGCTGTATACCTGTTAGAGTAAGATACATATCCTGTTTTACGACACTCATAGCTTAAGAGTCTGGTGATTTGAATTAAGTGTTCACTGGGAGATGCTGAGACTCGGCGACTGGCAGTGAGGATTTGGGATTCATTAGCATTGCTGCTATTAAAGCCATGAAAAACCGTGAACAGGAACAGAGAGAAAAGATCTCAGAGGGAACAAAGAGAAAGCCAAGGAGGAAGAAAGTTTCAGGAAGATAGACCATGGTTGATAGGATCAGCCATGTACGAGGCCAAGTGGATTAGAACGAACACACAGCTGTTAAACTTCGTGCTTGGGAAGGAGTGTCTGAGGGAAAGGAGAGGCCAGAGCCTAGGACTCAGGACAGAGTGGAAGAGAAAGGTTGTCTGGGAGCGAGGCAGTTTGGTTTGGTGTTTAACCTTCTTATAACAAGAATTCCCTCCTTCCTAAATTACTTTAAGGTTTGTTTCATTGGCCTGGTACCTTTTAGGATAAGATAATTTAGAGGATCTCTCATTTTCAGGGAAAATAAATATATTCCTCCTGGACAAAGAAATAGAGAAGTCATACCCTGGGGAAGTGGGAGACAGAATTCACCGCGTATGGGCCAGCCTGGATCGGGCCCCATGCCATCCAGATCCACCTCTCACACTTCAGATTTCAACCCGAATTCCGGTTCAGACCAAAGAGTAGTTAATGGAGGCAAGTATTTTGACCACATTTGTCAAATGTCGTTGATCAAATATACAGCTTTCTAAATATTTACAAGTTTGCATAATGATAAGAATGTGCACACCTTTAATGATTTCTGTGAAGTAGTTTACACTTCAAAAATTAATTTAAATTTACCTGGTGGATAATTAGTAAAATTAGTAAAAATTAGTATAAGTCATTGGAATGTATTTAACATGATGTACTACTCATGTATTAAGATAATGTGCTAAATTTAACCAAAGACATTGGCAGATGTCTTCACTTGGCAAAAAAAATAAAATTAAAAAAACCTTCCACATATAAAGAAATTGGAAACTTTGGGTATGTTCTCAGTTTTAAAAATACTTGATGATAAAATTGTTTACACAAAATTTAAATGGAGAATTCTAACCTGTATGGAACACTCAGTATTAATAGAGATTTATTTTTATTTACTGTGTGCTTATACATTTATGTTCTGCTTACTTCAAGAAAGTTTAGAGAGGACTTCTAACACAAGACACGGCCAAGAGTCGTGTGGAGAAAGTGAAGAGTGAAATGTGCTTAAAAAACGACAAAAACAACTCTGAGTGTAGTAGTGGATATTGTAGTTTAGCTTAAGTAAGTGAAATTTGCATCTTTAGTGGGAAGATAATTTTCTGCTCTAAGTCTAGATCGAATAGAGCTCGTGGATCATGGGTCTTTCATTTAAGTCTGGGAACCAGACAGCGGTACTGAGACGGTATGGAAATACAGTAATTAGTAATAGTGATAGTATGTTACTTGATTTAGGGGGAGAAGTGGGCAATCAATTTTAGGAATTTAAGTTTGGAAAGTTAAGAGGAAAAATAGAGAACTCCAAGTTTCCAATTTCATTTATTTTCCTTGAGTCTTTCTCCAGAATTCCTCTCCAAATGAACACTCTTGAGTATTTCTATACTTAGTAATGGGGATGAGATTTCTTTGCTCACTGAGTAAAGAATTTTAGTTGTTCGTGAACAGAGTTTTCAAAATAAAAACCCTGGAGGGGGCTGGGACATGTGTGATACTCAAGTGTGTGGAAGCCTATGGAGAGGAGACTGGACTGTCACGGTAAGTGCCGTGTAGTGTTCACGCGTTAGCGGTCTTCCGGCCCGTGCGCATCCATGTCGGTGTCGGTTTATTTGGTCGGACTGCTCTGTAGTTGCATTGCTTATTAAGCAGTCTCTTAGATAAGTTAATTCTCTCTTAAGTAAAAACTGCATAATTATACAGCAGGCCCCACATTTCCTAATTTGAAAAGATTAAAATATTTTTTGAAAAGGCAATTACTATTAACCTTTGTCACTCCTGTGACTAGAGAAAATAGTGGAAGTAATGTTTTATTTCTACTTAAATGAACTTGCTTAATGAGGTTTCAGACTGAACCTTACGTGTACGCTAGATGAAAATCACAGATGGTTGTGAGAAACCAGCATTTTTAATGGGATTTTATAGCTGCTACTTATTTTCATTATGTCTCAAAAGCTAAAACTAATGTAAATCTTATTCCTGAGTTTTTGTGATTTATTGTGTGAAATTATCTAGTATATGTTATACTCCTTTAATCTATTGATTACTCAGAAACAGTTATAGAAGCAGGATTAATAGGCAAAGTCTTAACTGTCTTCTTCAGTAGTATGTGTAGATCCTAATTAACCCTTTGGGAACGTGTATTCATTTAAAAAGACTTAATTTTAAGGAGGTTAAAGTAAAATGTGAATTTATGTCAGTTTAAGTTATGCTAAAACTTATCACAAATCAAATGACTGTCCTCAAAGGGTTAAAATGTACAAGAAATCATTTTTATCATTTTACTTTTTTTTCTGTTTACTTTTTTCCCTCATTTTTTTCTTTAGTTTTTATACTTTCCTTCATATCATTTGTTCTGTCAGGTGTTCCCTGGCCATCGCCTTGCCCATCTCCTTCCTCTCGCCCACCTTCTCGCTACCAGTCAGGTCCCAACTCTCTTCCACCTCGGGCAGCCACCCCTACACGGCCGCCCTCCAGGCCCCCCTCGCGGCCATCCAGACCCCCGTCTCACCCCTCTGCTCATGGTTCTCCAGCTCCTGTCTCTACTATGCCTAAACGCATGTCTTCAGAAGGTACAATACCACAATTTGTTCATGTTTTTGTTTGTCTTTGTTTAACTCCTATGTGAGTTTATAATTAGAAAAGTTTCCTCTTCATTATTTGATAAACTATAATTTCCGTGTTTTAACTTTAGTTTATTAAACTGTTTCTATTAACCTTTTGTTCATTAGAGAGAAATTTGATAAAATGCTATGTGAAACTGAACTATCCGGAACTGTAAGAATGGGGTTTATCTCTGCCTAGTAATCGGTTACCTGCCAGGGATTACTGGGAGGGGTCCTTGCTGGGCTCCTTTGCCGCCCCGGAAGGCCTGCCCCAGGGCCTTCCCCCTCCCAGTTTGCACTGTGTAAGGTGGCTGGTGGTGAACAGTGAGCTTTCTTCAGCCAGTCTCGGACTTACTGCAGAACCTGTTCATTTCCCAGCTCCTTGGCCCAGGTGCTAGTGAACCTACCTGTTGGCCGTAGGCAGGAGTGGTGATTTGGGGTTGCTTTCTGAAAGGGAGAGTCCATGTAGCTGCCTTTGTGTGGCAACCCTTAGATTACAGTCGTGTTTGGTTTTATGTTTGGGGAATTTAAAAAATTAGCTTTGCAGTGTTTTATAATGAAAGTCTACTTGAATCTGGGAGTTCTTGATTTAATGAAAACCATGTATGAATTTTAATCTTTTAAGTATTTTTTGCCCTTCTAAAAAAGTAAAATGTAAAAAGTAAAAAGTAAAATTCTGTAATTCTTATTCAATATTTGATGCTGATTCACCATTGCTACATATTAAATATGAAAGGTCACAGTTTAATTTAAATGCAGTGCGTAAATTTAAAACGTATGTTCTGAGTGATAATGTCCTTTTGATGTCCAGATATGTGTTAAAATTTTAATTGGATTTGCTCATTCAAATTGGCATAGATATAGCTAATGTTGAGACTAATAGGGTCTTCTGGCATAAAGTGCTTCCCTGGAGAAAATCGTGTGGCCGCTCCTGAATAAGTTGTTGCCATCCAGGCAGGGAGGTCATGTGATCCTGGCTGAAGAGGCTAACCTTCAGCAGCACGTTGCATGACCATAAGGTGACTTCCTTACTCAAAAGCGCCTGTATTGGTGGCCACTACACAAGAAGCTAACTTCCATCTGAGTATTTGTTACAGTCCATTGTTTAAATACGTGATGTTCGTATCATGAGAATACGTTAGATAAATCAGGACTCCTCAGTGAGTGTGAACATCTTCACGACAGTAAGATGTAAGGACGGCTTGTGGACTGCTTCTGCAGAAGTGGACCTTCCGCGTATTCAGGGAGGCTCCACTCAGGGTTTCTTAACTAGTTTGAGTCAAAATGTGTTATGTAGTTACGTAGTTAGGTGACACTGAAGCATTTTTTAAGTGTGAACTTCAAAATTAAAACTACTAAATAGTTGTTTTCTGTGCTTAATAGAGGAAAGTATGCTTTGTTTCTGTATTTGCTATATTACCAAAAAGAAAGAATTTTTTTAAAGTTGTAGTTTGATTTTCTTGAGCTATGCCATCCTACTTTATCAGTCTTTTTCTAATAGAGATGTAAACAAATATGTAAATACCCAATTCTTAATCATTCTTTGTTATAAATCACTCCTGTCTCCAGTTGAAAACTATTCTATATAAGATTAACATTCTTTTTAAGATTGTATCCATGATTCAGTTCCTGTTAAGGACACAAATTAATGTGACATTATAAAAAGTACGGCAGCAAAGGCGAGGGTGCGGAGCCTGGGCTTCGACATTAGGGTGAGTTTTGTCCAGTGGTAGCTTGTCCGGCTGCTCCGATGAGAGCCCTTCTGTAGTTTTCTCCAGTGGTGTTGACAGAAGCACAGACTTCTTTAGAAATAGAAATCATTACTGAGGTGGCAGAATCAACAATGTGGAATTTTGATAATTCATAGAGTGCAAATTTCTTCCCTAAAAGTCAGTTGCTGTGGTTTTAAAAGTCACGTCGTAACAGTGGAATTTTCAGCCCGTAGCCTGTGGAGTCCGAGGAGCTGCTTGCAGGCAGGGGCGGTCTGAGCCGTGGGCTGTGACACTGATCACCATGGCAGGACAGGGAGGGCACACCAGGGTTTTGGAGGAATTTAAGGAGAGTGTGTGCGTAAATTTTAATAACACAAAAACATATAGGGATTAATAGTTTTTTTGTTTTAAAATATTTTTTACAATTTTAGAAATAATACAGAAAATTTGAGGGAAGAAGTGAAAAGTATATGGTAAAATAAAAATTATTTCATCATGTAGCCGTAACTTGTTAACATTTTTTTATTATACTTATTTTTATATGCTTACAAATAATGAATATAGGTTAAACACATGGCTCAAATCTTTGAAGAGTTCTGATATCTCATTGATTTCTTACCACCAACTTTATCCCTTCCTTCCTTTAAAGATAAAGAGAAATAAAGTTTATTTGTAAAACTTTGTGGCATTCTACAAAATAATTCTGAAAGAATGCCACCAAAAATATGTATGGCTTGCTCCCCACCCCCTTTTTTTAAAAGCAAGAAAAACAGAGAATAAATGAATATGAATGGAATATGTGTGAATGGGTGTGTGTGTGCGTGTGTGTGTGTGTGTGTGTGTTGAGCACAAAAGTTGTACTGATGGACATTGTGGCATTTATGTCATGTTCACTGTTCATTTCTTAGGGCCTCCAAGGATGTCCCCAAAGGCCCAGCGACACCCTAGAAATCATAGAGTTTCTGCTGGGAGGGGTTCCATTTCCAGTGGCCTAGAATTTGTGCCCCATACCCCGCCAAGTGAAGCAGCTGCCCCTCCAGCAGCAAGGACCAGTCCTGCAGGGGGCACCTGGTCGTCAGTGGTCAGCGGGGGTAAGTAGCACTTGGCTTAGAGCATAATGACAGTGTTCATTTTGTAATTCTACTATAGTAAGAAGGGCAGTGCTCAGGCTGTTTGGGAAAGTGTGAGTATATATATTAAAAATGAAGTAACCAGGAATTGGAAACCATGTATTTTTTATTCTGGGCTCCACAACTTACTTCACCATATGTTAGAGCAAATCCTGTGATCACTCTGAATTTCAGTTTTCCCAGTGAGTAAAATAATTTTTGCCGAGTCTACTTTATGAACTTGTGATGAGATTCATATGATACTCATAAGTATGAATATACTTTTTATAAAGTACCACTGAAATTCAAGTCAAATACAGAATGTCACAATGTTTGGAAGGACTGCATTTCTATTCTTGTTGAGGCTTGTAGTGCTGTGTGCTCTGTAGCGTCTGTCTGTGGTACTGGTTCCTCACTATGCTTCCCTCATAAGGAATGTTAAACATACATGAGGGACTCGAGTTTTATCTGTGAATAGCCCGAGGAATGTGCTGACAGCAGCTATAAAAGTGTAAAAATTACACTTTGACAAGATCTTATCATTAAGACTGCTTTTGCTACTTACGTTTTGCTTTCATGGTAACTATGGAGAGTTAGAACATGTAATGATTGTGGGTAGTTTGGTCACAGTCTATCTTAGTGCATTGAACCTTTAAAAGAAAAAAATATCTTTAAGCTTAACAAACGAAAAGATACCCAGCTCTGTTAAATGTCTTGCATTGATATACATTGCTCGGCTTTATGTATGTATAATTATATTGTAAATTCCTTTATACTTTCTCTTTTCTTCTTTGGTCTTCAATTATAAGGAAATAATTCAGTTAACAAAATAGAATTTCTAAATATCTTTATTTCTTCATTTCTACCATTAGTCATTTGACATACTCAGGTGATCTAGAAATTAGTTTTGAGAGCAAAACATGATTACAAGAAGTGAAAGAATAAAAATGTAGTTGTTAGAAACATACATAGGCCCTGCCAGTGTAGCTCAATTGGTTGGAGCAGTATCCTGTAGACCAAAAGGTTGCAGGTTCAATTCCTGGTTGGGGTGTGTGTGGGATGCAACCGATCGATGTTTTCTTCTCCCCACCCACACCGCTTCTCTCTCCCACTGGAATCAATAAATATGTATTTTTAAATTTTTAAAAAAATACACATAGCCCTAGCTGGTGTGGCTCAGTGGATTGAGTGCTGGCCTGTGAACCTAAGGGTCTCTGGTTTGATTCCAGTCAGGGCACGTGCCTGGGTTGCGAGTCAGGTCCCCACTTGGGGGTGTGCAAGAGGCAATCGCTGTGTCTGTCGCACATTGATGTTTCTCTCCCTCTCTCTCCCTCCCTTCCCCTTTTTCTACAAATAAATAAAATCTTTAAAAAATACAGAACAGTGTAACAAGCTTGTTTTTTACACTAATTAGAAAAATGGTAATTATTCAGTAATAGTTTCCCTCTATATCCTGTTGCTCAAAAAAGTAAAGAACCACCAGTGTGAAGCAAATTGAACCATTTTCTCTAAACCTTTGAATCTGAGCTCTATAAATGGGCTTATAATGGAATATGAAACCTGTTAGATACTCATTTTGAAGTTGTAGCATAGAAACCCCTGCTTGGGTTATCTTCCCTTCTTGGCTAAATTGGTCCCTGATTTCCTTAGATACTGCAGAATGGGTCTTGATGTGGCAAGAAAGAACATGTGGGACCAGCTGGCTACAAGCTGCTAGAAGGTGTTTGAGTTTATTATTGGAAGGAGACATGTATAAGCCTAATTCTTAGGGATCCTGCACTTTTTGAAAAGAAACCGTCTCACTTCTTAGTAGAGAACATTGCTATCTTTATTTTTTAAAGTGGTATTTATCTTGCCTTAGAAATCCAGTTTCTGACTTCATTTAGTATACTGCTGCCTTGAGAAGTAATACATTCAGTTAGAAGGAAAACTACAGTTGTACTTAGGTATTACTGTACTTATTCTTAATCACCACTACTATTCCTGAGACCTTGGAAAAGAAGAATTAGGTGATAGGATCAAGAGTAATTGGGAATGGGGGTCAGATAGGACTGTTTTTCCCTGGGTCTTAAAAGAAGCCTCTTCGAGGATGTGCCAGTGGGGCTGAGAATGTAATGAATAACTTTTCTTTTTCTTCTAGTTCCAAGATTATCCCCCAAAACTCACAGACCCAGGTCTCCCAGACAAAACAGTATTGGAAATACTCCTAGTGGACCAGTTCTTGCTTCTCCGCAAGCTGGTATTATTCCAGCTGAAGCCGTTGCTATGCCTGTTCCAGCTGCATCTCCGACACCTGCCAGTCCTGCATCCAACAGAGCTGTTACCCCGTCTATTGAGGGTAGGTAAGAAAGGGCTTCCAGGTCCATGATATCACCTGTAGAGTGCAGCGTTGTTATGGGTTGAACGTTATATGAAAAATGCTGTTTTATTCAAAGGTGGGTATTTGTGTGCACATTTAAAATTTTATGTAAATGAAGTGAGCTGTTTAAGTAATACTGCTAATTTCATGTGTTATTCTTGAATGTCTTGTTAAGGGCGTTAACATTGCTGAGTAGTAAATATTAATATAAAGTAAATTATTGGTATTTCATATCTTGACAAAGGAAAAAAGCCTTCTTAAATGGAAATAATCTTTTCCAAAAACATAGGAGATAAAAATTGTTGAGTATTTTCCCATTTTATTTTTCTGTCATGTATGTAACTTGGAATTTTTTAAAATATTATCTTCTAGCTAAGGATTCCAGGCTTCAAGATCAGAGGCAGAACTCTCCTGCAGGGAATAAAGAAAATGTAAAGCCTAATGAGACATCACCTAGCTTCTCAAAAGCTGAAAATAAAGGTTAGAGCTTAAAAAGTATTTAGGTATAACCATAGAAACATGAAGGAATATGTCTAATCTCATGCCTTGATATAAAGTATTTTTGATCACTTTTTCTTAATATTGTGTATATTTAGATGCATAATTTGACAAATTCCAAAGTCTGTAATTATTAAAAATTTTGTTATTTTGATAACAGAACTTATTTTCACTTCTAACATCCCATCCTAAAAGAATTTTAAGTTTAAAGATTAGAAATAAATCTGTATCTAACAGTTATTAATTTTTCAGGTATATCACCAATTGTTTCTGAGCATAGAAAACAGATTGATGACTTAAAGAAATTTAAGAATGATTTCAGGGTAAGTGTTGATTTGAATTTTGTTTACTTTTCGTTGTTGTTGTTCTTGCATTAGAATTTTAAAAGATAAATATTAAACATTACTAAGAATTATTCTGTGATCTATTTACTAAAATGGATTATATCTACAACCACAGACATTGAACCGTGTGCATAGAAAGCTAAACATTCTTAAAGTTGTTTTTGCCTGTGCTGTAATTACAGTAACTAAAACCATCAGATTTGGTAAGAACAATAAAAATACCAAATGAATGAATATAATTTCGACGTTTGAAACTACTGTAAGGTACTGTTTGATATTTATTTGGTTAGTTTATTCGCCGAAGAGCAGAGCAAGGCCCAGGCGTTGATTATCTGGTGTGACGTGGCAGGTGGAAGACGCCCCGCACTGTGGGGCTCTGACGCATCACAGGGTCACGTTCTGTGCACGACCGTGTTGTGGTAGAAATCTTTGATGGACTTACTGAGCATACTCTAGTTTCTCCTAGATAACTGTTTGCATTCTTTTACACAACATTTAATATACCGTGGATATCAAGGCACATTTTGAGGACAACTCAAGAAATCATCCTGAAACTTAGCTTCTTAGAGGGGAAAAATCTGGTTTTCAACCTTTTCCTAGCTGAAGTCCACCTGAGTACTCGTCCTGCTCAGCTGCATTCTCCTGCCAGAGGGAAGGGCTTCTTTCCTGTACCCTTCTTTCCACTGCATGCGAACAGACCCCTAAGCGGAAGGTGATATTATTTTGCATAACCTTCAGTTCGATGTCACCAATGTCATACCACAAGTATTCTCGCCCATTTGCTTTTGTTTCCTCAGCATTATTTTTCAGCCCCTTCTTAGAGCACACTGGAGTTATTATCCTATGGGGGAAAGAATTTTGTTTTGCTTTGAAGCATGTGAGTTAGTTTATTTTAAGCAGTTTTATTGAGATAAAAATTACATAGTATACAATTTGACCATTTTAAGAGTATAATTCAGTGGTTTTTAGTATATTTGCTGCTGTACAACAATCACCATATTCAATTTTGGAACACCTTCTTCATTCCAAAAGAAACCTCATATTTCTTAGCAGCCATTCCTCATTGCTATCAAGTGCCCCTGTCCTCCCAGGCCTCAACCAACCACTAAACTGGTTTCTGTGTCTCCGGATTTCCCTGTTCTGGACAGTCGATAATAACTCAGTCGCACAGTATGTGGTCTTTTGTGACCAGCTTCTTTCGCTGATCATGTTTTCAGGGTTCATTTATGTCAGAGCACCTGTCAGTGCTTCATTCCTGTTTGTGGGTTACGCATACGCCACTGCACGGATAGACCCCTCGTTTTTCTTCTGTTCATCAGTTGATGAGTCTTTGGGTTGCTACCACTTTTTTACTGTTATGAAAAATGCTGTTATGAACATTAGTGTACAGTTTTTCTGTGGACATGTTTTCATTTCTCTTGCGTGGAGAAATGAAATACCTAGGAGTAGAATTTCTGGGTCATATGGTAACTGTTTTTAACTTTTTGAGGAAAACTTTCAGGCTGTTTGCCAAAGCAACTGTATTATTTTACATTCCCACCAGCAGCATATATCACAGTCATAAAGATCTGCTCTTATTTTCTTCTAAGGTTTTTTTTAAAGATTATTTATTTACTTATTTTTAGAGAGGCGAAGGGAGGGAGAAGGAGAGGGAGAGAGATATCAATGTGTGGTTGCCTCTTGTGCACCCCCTACTGGGGACCTGGCCTGCAACTCAGGCATGTGCCCTGACTGGGAATCAAATTGGCAGCCCTCTGGTTCGCAGGCTGGTGCTCAATCCACTGAGCCTTACCTGCCAGGCCATCCTTCTATGAGTTTTATTTAGGGCTGTGATCATTTTTTAAAAATATATTTTATTTATTATTTTTTAAAGAGAGGGGAAGGGATGAGAAAGAGAGGGAGAGAAACATCAAGGTGTGATTGCCTCCCCCCCACACTGAGGACCTGGCCTGTAAGGCAGGCATGTGCCCTGACCGGGAACCGAACCAGCAATCCTTCAATTTGCAGGTCAGCACTCAATCCACTGAGCCACACCAGCCAGGGCAAGAGTTGTGATCATTTTGAGTAATTTTTTTACATACTGTGAATTAGGATTCAGATTCATTCTTTTGCATGTTGATACCACTTCTCCCAGCACCATTTGTTGAAAACAGATTGAATTGAATTGTTTCTGTACCTTTGTTGAAAGTCTGTTGACAACAAACGTGAAGGTTCATTACTGAACTCTCCGTTCTCCTCCGTAGAGCGGTATGTCTGTCCTTTATGCCAGTATCACACTGTCTCAATTAGAGTTAAGTATGTTTTATTTATTTACATACTTAGTTTTAGTAGTACTTTTAATCGTCACCCAAGGATATGTTTATTGATTTTAGAGGGGGGGGGAGACAGGGACGGGGAGGAGAGGGAGAAACATCAGTGTGAGAGAGAAACATTCATTGGTTGCCTCCTGAATGTGCCTCAGCTGGGGATTAAACCTGCAACCCAGGCATGTGCTCTGACTGGGGATCAGACTGAACTCCTCAGTGCGCAGAATAACGCTCCAACCAACTGAGCTGTGCAGCCGGGGCTATAAATCTTTTTTAATACTTGACTTCTGAATTCCAGGTAGATGCAGCATGAAAGTCTGCCACTTTAGGATTTCTAGTCCTAATATTGTGTGGGGCCTGAAAAATCAAATCTGTTATTAATTCTTTCCAGTTTACATTTATGATATTAGTTTAGATTTATTGAGACATTGTTCTAAGTGTTTATAAGTTTTTTATTGCCCTAACATCCCTTTGAAGTACGTGTATTATCCCCAGTGTACATGTAAGGAAACTGAGGCAAAGACAAGTTAAATAATTTTCCCAGATGCACGTAGCTAGTGAAAGATAAGCCAAGCTGTCTGTGTGTTTGAGCTCTAGCAATGCTTTGGGCAGTAGCCACTGCATAGTATGGACTGCATTGTTTAGTGACAGAACCACCCTCAGGACACGCACATGTCTTTGAACTATGATGGCTCACAGAACCCTGGGCTTTCATTGAGACAGAAATAGGAGTACCCTGTGTTACTGTGTTTTTCTTTTTCCTTTAAGAGCCAAAAGCAAAGGCAACAAAAGCACAAGTAAACAAGGTGGATTACATTAAACTGAAAAGCTTCTGCCCTGGCTGGTGTGGCTCAGTGGCTGAGTGCTGACCTGTCAACCAAAGGGTCACCAGTTCAATTCCCAGTCAGGGTACATGCCTGGGTTTCGGGCCAGGTCCCCAGTAGGGGGCGCACAAGAGGCAACCACACATGGATGTTTCTCTCCCTCTCTTTCTCCTCCCTCCCCCTCTGCCTAAAAATAAATAAATAAAATCTAAAAAAAAAAAAGAGAAGCTTCTGAACAGCAAAGGAAACCATCAATAAAATGAAAAGGCAGCCTACTGAATAGAAAAAATATTTGTAAATTAATAAGGAGTTAATTTCCAAAATATATAAAGAACTCATACAACTCAATAACACCCCCCTCCCAAAAAAGAATCTGATTAAAAAATGGGCATGGGATCTGAATGTACATTTTTCCAGAACAGACATACAGAGAGATGACTGCAGATCCATGAAATGGCGCTCACTATCACTAGTTATCAGGCAGGTGCCAATCAAAACCGCGGCGAATCATTTCCTCACACATGTCACAGTGGCTACTGTCAAAAAGAGAAAAAATGAAAAGTGCTGGCCATGATGTGTGAAAAGGGAACCTTTGTGCACTTCTGATGGGAATGTAAATTGATGCAGCCACTATGGAAAACAGTATGGAGAATCCTTGAAGAATTCTATTAAAAATAGAACTGTCACATAGCTCAGTAATTCCACTCTGGGGTAAAGGACACAAAAACATGAAATTTGAAAAGTTTCTAACTTGAAAAGATAATTGCATCCCATGTTCATTGCACCATTATGTACAATAGCCAAGGCATGAAAGCAACACAGGTGTCCATGGATGGGTGAATGGATAAAGAAAAGGTATGTGTGCATGTGTGTGCACACTAGGGAATATTATCCAGCCATAAAAAAGGAGGAAACCCTGCCATTTGTGATAACACAAATGGACCCTGAGGGCATTGTGCAATAAGTGAAGTAATACAGACAAATGCCATCTGATCTCACGCGTGTGGAATCTTGAAAAAAACAAAGCCCAAACCCATACACACAGATTGGTGGTTGCCAAAGGCAGGGGTTGGTGAAATTGGTGAGAATTGTCTAAAGGCACAAACTTCTAGTTACAAAATAAATGAGTTACGGGGGTGCGATGTACATCATGGTGAGTATAGTCAACACTGCTGTATTGTGAATGGTATTCAAAAGTTACTAAGAGATCTTAAAAGTTTTCATCATAAGAGAAATATTGTAACTGTGATGATAACTATTAACTAGACATACTGTGATCATTTCATAATACACTGGGCTGGATCATTATATTTTACACCTGAAACTAATACATTCTTATGTGTCAATTATATCTCTATTTTTAAAAAGTAGTCCTATCTGGTGGGGAAAGAATGTCAGTTTCCTTCTGTTTAATATACTACAGATAGGAAATAGGGCAGAATGCTCAAAAGCATTAATTGTGCCTTAGTCTTCCCATTTGTAAGTTGGCAATAATAGTATATCCATCAAGTAAGGCTGTTGTAACTACTGAAGGAGCTTGTAGTTTAGAACAGTGTCCAGCCAATAGTGAGAACTTGAGATATGTTTACCATTGTATGAATAACAACAACAGAAGTCTCATTTTTGCCTTACTCAAAGACTCTTGTGGTAGACACTGGAGAAGTCTTCTGTAGTACACAGTTGATCTCTGTAGCCACTGCTAAAGATTTTTATGAACAAATGCTGGCTTAAAAATGGAGTGCCTGTTTTGTGACTTAAATTGTTACTGGGTCCAAATAAATGTCCTGTCACCCTTCTCCCTCTGCTACGTTGGTGGTGCAGTTAGCCATGAGAGCCCCTGAGCCTACATAATGCTGCTTCCCAGAATGCCAAGGGCCCCAGTAGTGGCACTTTGACATTGTTCTGCTGAGGATGTAGTTCTCCCTCTCCACCCTTACGGCCCCTTTTACAGTGCAGCCGCCCAGGGCTGCTGCTTGTACTTGCTCTCATTTCCACCTTTACAACTTCTACTTTTCCTTCTCTTTTCCTTGCCATTTTCTTCATCTGTCCCTGTTTTCCTCTGGGGAGTATGACATCTTAAATCATCTTCAGGTGGGAGTAGCATTGATTTCTTCTGTTCTGCAGACTTACCCCATCATTTATTTCACTAATTTTTTTGACTTCTGTTCTTGCTGGTTGGTACTTGTGTTTTGTGGTTTCCTCTTTTACTTACAGGTTAGAAGGTCTGTGGAGGTATATTAAGGACCAACATGCCTAATGAGGTCTTCCTCAGAAACCCACCTACTTCCGACTCTCTGAGCCACTGCTTCCCGAGGCCAGGCCCTGGTCTAGTCCAGCCTCCATAATGGTGTCTCTGCATGCCTCTTGCTTCCCTCCAGTTTATTTGCCACAGAGCTGCTGTGCTCATCTTTATAAATTCTGCTCAACACTATAACCTGCTTAAAATTCTTCAGTGACTTCTCATTAACCTGAGAAAAGCTGGAGTCCTTATCATAGCTTCCAAGTTCCTTTATCTTCTCAGTTCCTCTTGGTAGAGTTGGTTGTTTTTTGAGTCCCTCCTGCACCTGTGCCCGCCCTTGCTGTGGGCACAGGTGCTCTTCTTTCTCACGGTGGGGCCGTCTTTCTGCTCTCCCCTGCGTTTTTAAACACGATACTTCTTTCACATAGACGGTTCCCTTTTGCAAACTCCCTCCTCCCCCAGACCTCTTTCACATTTCAGACTAGATGACACTTAACATTGAGAAAGCCGCCTTTTTCTGGAAGTTGCTTTTTCTCATAGGACCCCATGGCATTTCCCTCATCTGTTAAGTGTCTGATCTGACCCAGATGGTAAGCATTGGGAGGACAGGCACAAGTTTAATATTTTCCATACCCAGCAGGCACAATTTCTGACACGTGGTAGACAATCAGTAAATATTTAATTTTTGAGGTTAGGACATTTGAGTGCGTAGATGACTATGGCTCTGTTACTGCCTTATAATGAAGACATTACTCTTAAAGTACGAAGAAGCCTTATTCCATGTATTTCCTGCTTATAAATAATACTAGTTTGGTTGTGTGCATGGAGAAAATTGACTACTATAGTTACTTAAAGTCAAGTATAATTATTTCCTTTATTTAGTTGCAGCCAAGTTCTACTTCTGAATCTATGGATCAACTGCTAACCAAAAATAGAGAGGGAGAAAAATCAAGAGATTTGATGAAAGACAAAATTGAACCAAATGCTAAGGATTCTTTCATTGAAAATAGCAGCAGCAACTGCACCAGTGGCAGCAGCAAACCAAACAGCCCCAGCATTTCCCCCTCAATCCTCAGTAACACGGAGCACAAGAGGGGACCCGAGGTCACGTCCCAAGGGGTTCAGACTTCCAGTCCTGGATGTAAACAAGAGAAAGATGATAAAGAGGAGAAAAAAGACGCAGCTGAGTGAGTAAACCTGGCATTTAGCATGTCCTGTTACTTAACTTTTTCTTAAGGTGTCCAGGGCCTTCTAACTCAAGAATTTATCTGGACTTTCAGAATGTTTCATAAGTAGCTTTCAGATTATAAACAACTTGTCTAAACAAAGGACGTTTTAAGTAAATAGGTCGTTGTACCCTGAACTCTTTTTCCCTTCTCCATTTTTGTACCTAATGGCAAAAACAAAACAAAACAAAATAAAACACCTTTAGGTATAAATTAAGAAAGGCTTTTTCTGTAGATGTACAGGGCATGGAAATTTTACTTTTGGGACCTATATCCCCTGGGTGCTAGGTACTGGCTCTGTTGCTAGGAGTACGAACTGCCACCGTCAGCACAAGAGAGGAGGAGTATCTGGTGTCCCTACTTGGAGCTCAGCATTTTCTGTCAGAAACAATGTTTTAGTTAATGGTTAGCTTTGTTAAAGTAGACTTAATTTCACACATCTATTATATCAGAGGAGGGCCCCCAAAACCTGGAATTATCTTCTGGAGGGCAGGCCCCTTGTAGTACAGGCTTCTAGGTGGGTGTTCTAGGAAGCCATCTGCATTAGTGTACGGACTGGCATTGTTGAGAGAGGCTGTGTTCGGCTTCAATAAAATTTTTTCTGGAGACTCAACACATTTGCCTATTCATGATGGGTGATTTATGAGCACATCTGCCCACACTACACTGAGTGTTCAACAGTTTTTGACCAAAAATGGCATGACCCCCATGCCCTACCCTCCCTATTCACCTGATCTTACCCTGAACGAGTTTTTTTTGTTTCCCTGGGTGAAAAAAGTCCTCAAAGGGAAACGTGGAAGAAGTCACACTAACAAAAAAAATGGCAGAAGCGCTAAAAGGCATCAAAATCGACAAGTTCAAAAACTGTTTTGAGCAGTGGAAAAAATGTCTCAATAGGTGTATTGCATCATATGGAGAATACTTTGAAGGTGACTGAAGTTTAAACATGTAAGAATAGATACACAATTTTTTTATAAATAAATTCCAAGTGGTTTTGGATCCCCCTCATACAAGGATGGGCAAAAGGAGGTTAAATTACCAGCCATCATTACCTTAAAAGATAAATCATAAGTAAGGTTATAAAATAACAAAAAGACAAATACAATAATTAATAAATCATAATATAAGAATGTACTCAGAGCTATAAACCTACTTTTGCTTACCCCTGTATTATCAATTAAATGGACCTTTATGGGCTAGCCACAGAACCCAACTTAAACACCATTGATTTATTTGTTATGGTCCCCTACAGTCCAGTTACAGCTGAATTTTTGGAATGCAGCTTGTTAATGAGTTGGAGAGTACTTATTCTTGATTTGAGGCAAAAAAAAATTGTATTAGTTAACACTTTTTTCTAAGGTATGTCATGTAGGATACACTTTGTCACATTAAAAAATAGTGCATGCAAGAAATTGGTTTATTGAAGATTGCATTTCAGGACATTTTATAAGGAGCTACTACTGTCTTTTCAGTTAAAGTATCTGTTGATTGCCTATGAGAGAAACATTATGTATTATACTTTAAAAAAAAACTTGTCCTTTTTTGGTCAGTCTTTATCAAATTAAGGAGTGATGTGTGTATGTTAATGAAGTGGATCAATGATAGTGAGGATTGTTATATATGTTTAGCAATTTTTAAAAAAATACTGTCAGGTAAAGGAGACTTGAGAGACACATAAGTTCCATTCAGCTTTCACTGGCCTTTATATTTTTGTTCCGATTTAGGCAAGTGAGGAAATCAACATTGAACCCCAATGCAAAGGAGTTCAACCCTCGTTCTTTTTCTCAGGTAAATTTATTTCCTCTTTAAAGTAATCTAGTTTTTAAAAAAATAAATTTATTAGTAGTAGTAATACTTTTTTCATACCTGACATCTAAATTCAGTTATACTATGCTAAAACGGCTTTCAGTTCCCTTTTCTTATGGTTTCCTATGGTCACTAATGAGCATTTTTGAGCCAGAGGAGAGACCCTTGTGTTGTCATCAGGAGTGTACCATCTGGGGCAAATCTCTCGGCCTTTTTGACTCAGACTTTGAAGAGTCTAGGCGGGCTGTCAGGTTCATAGTCATGCTGTTGTTATCTATTCTACTGAATTTGTAAGAAAATAGGTTATTTTTTAATTTTTTAAAACACTTTCAAGTTTCTTAAAAGTCACAACTACTATTTTTAGTAGTAGTATTGATTATTGGCAAAATTTAACTTTCTACCAAAGCGTTTTTCTCTTTTATTTGACATGTGTGGTTTATTTTCTGTAAGACTTTTCATTAAAAGGGACAATTAAAAACAAATAAAACTTAGAAGGATGGGGAAAATTAGTTTTCAAGTTACAATAATAGTTAGCTTTTCATTTTAAGAGAGTCTGTGTTTGTCTCTATAGCCAAAGCCGTCCACCACCCCGACTTCGCCTCGCCCTCAAGCACAGCCCAGCCCGTCCATGGTGGGCCATCAGCAGCCAACCCCAGTTTATACTCAGCCTGTTTGTTTTGCACCAAATATGATGTATCCAGTCCCAGTGAGCCCAGGCGTGCAAGTAAGTCACAGCACTTGATGTTCTTTGCTCACCTGGTTATTTGTGTTTGACAGTAGGCACTCCGTAAGTGTACAGTGGTTTCAGGCAATGACGATGTAACAGAAGTGTTTGAAAAGGGAGGGCGTGAGGTGGTGTCAGTGTAAGGACTGAATCTGAGAATGGTTTCTGGTGAGAAAGATGGTTTAGACTTACTATAGTTTGGGGTTTGTCCTTCTAGCTGTGGGTGTTTTAAATTTTTTGATGACTCAGAAAATCAGGAATACCTCAGGGTATTCTAGCAATATACAACTGAGAGAGTGGTAAAAATGTGTTCTTATTGTCCTGAGAGCCTAATCTATTTTTCTTTTATTCCCTCAAGCCTTTATACCCTATACCTATGACGCCCATGCCAGTGAATCAAGCCAAGACATATAGAGCAGGTAAAGGTGAGAATAATCCTGCCTGTGTTTGCTTGTAGTCTGCATGCTGCATGAATGAGTAACTCAGTTTATAATGAAGAAATGCTTGTGGTTCAGCCTGGACTTTTGATGACCCACATATTACATGAGGTATTCAGATGCATTTTTTATAAACAAAACGGGAGGAGTACTTGTCAGTTGTGACCGTTCAAGATCTTCAAAAACAGTAACTGACTTTTGAAGTTTTCAGTGTTAAATTTGAAAAGAGGGTTTGCTAAATTAATTTACCAAGGTTCCTGACATTCTTATTTTATACTGACATACCATTTTCCTCCAAAGCCCAGAATTTCTTTTAAAGCAGAGGGTAGTTCCCTTCAGAAATCATCAAAATTCCACTAAAGGGGGTTTTCTCGCCTTAAAAAAAAACACAACCATAAAACACCTGCAGTATCATTATTGCACCTTAAAGAATTAATAGTGCAGTAGCTTTCTAATGTGGTAATCCCCCCATCCAGTTTGGCTTTTTGTGGTTTCAGTCAACCGGGGCCTGAAAATAAAAATGTAAAATTACAGAATTAAACAGTTCATAAGTTGTAAATTGTATGCAGTTCTGAGTAGCGTGATGAAATACTGCACTGTCCCATTCTGTCTTGCCTGGGACCTGAATCACCTCTTTGTCCAGCGTGTCCGTGTTGCATATGCTACACGCCCACACCCATCACTAGTTGCCTTGTGACCTCTTCTGGGTTATCGGGTCGACTAGCATGATATCCGTAGTGTTTGTGTTCGAGTCGGTCTTATTTTACCTAATAATGGCCCCAAGGTGCAAGAGTTAGTGATGTTGACAACTTGAATATGCCAAAAGGAGCCATAAACTGCTTTCTTTTATTTTCTTTTTAAAATTTTTTAAATATTTATTGATTTCAGAGAGAGGAAGCAGGGAGAGAGACATAGATTTGTTGTTCCATGTATTTATGCATTCATTGGTTGATTCTTGTGTGTGCCCTGACTGGGGATTGAACCCACAACCTTGGCATATTGGAAAATGCTGCAACCACTGAGTTACTTGGCCAGGGCTAAAGTGATTTCTTTATGTGAAAAGGGTGAAAGTTCTTAACTTAATGAGGAAAGGAAAAACTTCAGGAACAAATCTTGTATCTGAAATTGTGAAATGGGAAGATGTGAACAGAAAATGTGTTGTGATCGACATGTTGCACCAGAAAGCATTCACTCTTTTTTTTTTTTAAGTCAGCTTTTTTTTTTTTTTTTAAAGATTTTATTTATTTATATTTATTTTTAGAGAGGGAAGGGAGGGGGAGAGAGAGAGAGAGAAATATCAATGTGCAGTTGCTGGGGGTTATGGTCTGCAGCCCAGGCATGTACCCTGACTGGGAATCGAACCTGGGACACTTTGGTTCCCAGCCCGCGCTCAATCCACTGAGCTACACCAGCCAGGGCTAGCATTCACTCTTTACAAAGACTTTAGCAAGGGGACTGCTGTATTTCAGTGTGCATCTTCAAGAGTTATACTCTTTTTTTAAAAGTACATTTTATTTTTTTATTTACTTTTAAGATTTTTAAAGATTTATTTATTTTTAGACAGAGGGGAAGAGGGGAGGAAGAGAGGGAGAGAAACATCAGTGTGTAATTGCCTCTCATGTCGTCCCTCCCCACCCTCTCAGGGTCCTGGCCCACAACCCAGGCATGTACCCTGACTGGGAATCGAACTGGTGACCCTTTGCTTCCCAGGCCCATGCTCAATCCACTGAGCCACAGCAGCCAGGGCAAAAGTATATTTTATTGATTATGCTATTGCAGTTGCCCTATTTTTTTTCCTCCTCTTTATTCCCCTCCACCCTCCTCTCACCAGCTCCCCCTCCCCCTTAGTTCGTGTCTGTGGGTTGTTCATATAAGTTCTTTGGCTTCTCCATTTCCTATGCTATTCTTAACCTCCCCCTGTCTGTTTTGTACCTACCAGTTATGCTTCTTAGTCCCTGTACCCTGTACCTTAGTCCCTGTACCATTTTCTCACCACCCCCCTCCCCACTGATAACCCTCCATGTGATCTCCATTTCTGTGATTCTGTTCCTGTTCTAGTTGTTTGCTTAGTTTGTTTTCATTTTTATGGGGGTTTTTTTAGGTTCAATTGGTGATAATTGTGAGTTTATCATTTTAATGTTCATAGTTGTTGTGATCTTCTTTTTCTTAGATAAGTTCCTTTAACATTTCATAAAATAAGGGCTTGGTGATGATGATCTCCTTTAACTTGACCATGTCTGGGAAGCACTTTATCTGCACTCCCATTCTAAATGATCACTTTGCTGGATAGAGGAATCTTGGATGTAGGTCCTTGCCTTTCATGATTTTGAATACTTCTTTCCAGCCCCTTCTTGCCTGCAAAGTTTCTTTTGAGAAATCAGCTGATAGTCTTATGAGAACTCCTTTGTAGATAACTGTCTCCTTTACTCTTACTGCTTTTTAAGATTCTCTTCTTATCTTTAATCTTGGGTAATGTAATTGTGATGTGCCTTAGTGTGTGCTTCCTTGGGTCCAACTCCTTTGGGACTCTCTGAGCTTCCTGGAAGTCTTATTTCCTTCCCCAGATTGGGGATGTTCTCCTTCATTATTTGTTCAAATACATTTCCAATTTCTTGCTCTTCCTCTTCTCTTTCTGGGACCCCTATGATTTGGATGTTGGAACGTTTAAAGTTGTCCTGGAGGTTCCCAAGACTTTGCTTATTTTTTTGAATTCTTGTTTCTTCATTCTGTTCTGGTTGAATGTGTATTTCTTCCTTGAACTGCTCCAAATCGTTGATTTTAGTCCTGGTTTCCTTCCTTCACTATTGGTTTTCTGTACATTTTCCTCTATTTCACTTTTCACAGCCCTCACTTTTTCCTCTCTTTTGTGACCATACTTAACCATTTCTGTGAGCATCCTGATTACTAGTGTTTAGAACTCTGCATCTGACAGGTTGGCTATCTCTTCATTGCTTAGTTCTATTTTTGGAGTTTTGATGTGTTCTTTCATTTGGGCCATAAATCTTTGTCTTGGAGGCACAGCTATTACCTAGTAGACTTAGGTGTTCACCAAGGCGGGACAACCCACATTGCTGCTTTGTGGTACTGTAAGTGGGGGAGGGGTCCGAGAGGGAACAGTGCTGCTTGCTCAGCTCTTCAGCAGCTTTCAGTCACTTCCCCCACTTTCCAGAAGCACATTGTGACCTTCTGGGGCTGATTCCCAGGTGGGTGGGTTGTATATGTTGTGGGACCTTGTGGGTCTCTCCAACAAACTCTCCTGTGAGGCTGGGAGTTTCTCCTGCCACTGCAACCCCCACAGGTTTTTATAGCCAGAGGTTTTGGGACTTCTTTTCCCAAACTGGAACCTTGGGTTGTGTGGTCTGTCTCACTCCCTAGTTGTTCCTCCCGGTTTATTTGCACACAAATGTGGGACTTCCCAATCCTCCAGCTGCCGCCTTGCTGCATGTCCTCTCTGCCCCAGCTGCCCCTCTCTACCCCCCTCCTACCAGTCTGAATGAATGTTTCTTCTTCAACTCCCTGGTTGTCGAACTTCCATATAGTTCAAATTTCTGGCAGTTCTGGTTGTTTTTTGTTTTTAAATCTGTTACTGTCCTTCTTTTGGTTGTGAGAAGAGACAAAGTGTATCTACCTGCACCTCCATCTTGGCTGGAAGTCTGTACTCTTTCTTTTTAAAATCATAGTTTAATGGTACCATTATTCACACCTGAAAATATCAGCAATTATTTCTTGCTCATCAAATATCCAGAGTACAAATTTGCCTTACTGTCTTACACATTTTTTTAATAGTTGGCTTCTTGAACCATAATCCAAAGTCCATGCTGTTCATTTGATTGACAGTAGCTCTCTTAATAAGTCTTTCTGAATTTATAATTTTCCCTAGAGTGTTTTCCCTTAACATTTTATATAAATTCAGCTAATTTTTTCCTGTGTTCTTTTCCATCATCTCAGTTTTGTGGATTGCATCCTGTGCTGTTTAAAGTGACCCTCTGTCTCTTTATAAACTGATATTAGATAAGATTAGGTTGTATTTTGTAAAAAAAACTTAATCTAGACTGTTTCATGGATAGTGTGCGTATTTTCATTAGGAGTCGTGTGATGTCTTGTCATCTCTTTTTTGTGACAGCAGGAGTAACCTGACCAGGCATTCCCTACCAGTCCCTCCGTGTTGGTTTTAACGGCCCTTGATGACCGATGTCCAGGCCTAGAGCCATTATCTCATTGAGTTGCACTTCATGACAGCCTCTGTCATCCTTCCTCAATTGTTAGCTGGAATATTTCTATTAAAAAAACTACCTTGTTACTGTGAAGTATAGTTTGTGCAAGAAAGACAACTAAAATGCCTATCATTTATAAGCAGTTCTCAAAATAATGAGTTGTTTTCTTACTATCCTCTAAAAAGGGTTGACTGTTGAGGGCATTTTATTCTATCAGTAGGGGTTATGGATTTTAACATTTCAGTTTGACAGTTGGCATTTTTATTAGCATCACATTAAATTTTTATAAATTAACCCAGGAGAGAAATGCTATCTTTATATTGTGCCTTCTTATCTGAGAACAAATTATGCTTTTCCCTTTGTTTAAATCTGCCTGTATCTTCAGTAACGTTTCTGAGTTTCTCTGAAAAGTTTGTGTGTTTCTTCAGTTTATGCCTTAGATATTTTCTTGTCTTGTTAATGTAAACTAGGGTCACCTTTTCCATTGCATCTTCCAAGTAGTTATTTACAAAGTAAGTTCATGAAGTACTGTATATAAAGGTTATTGCTCTCTTTATGTTAATTTTGTATTCTGCCTCTGTTCTCTGTGAAATAACAAAGTCAAAGGACTTGCTTCTGAAATGCAACCATGGATTGTATAAGGCATGTCTTCCCTGCATGGCGGTAGGGTCTTTGCACAGAACCACCTCTGTCTTCTTGGTACATAATGCAATGTTATCTTTTTTGCAACCTTTGAGAAAAATGGAATTGTGTTTGAAAATATGCCAGAGTTAGGGACTTGTCAAAGCAGAATTTCTTAGCCTTGGCACTATTGATATTTTGAGACAGATATTCTTTGTGCAGTGGGGTGGAGGGGTGTTCCCTGTGCACTGTAGGATATTCATTAGCATCTCTGGCCTCTACCCATTAGATGCTGGTAGTAACCTCTCCTTTCCCCATTTGTTTCAACCAGAATATCTCCAGACATTGCCAAATGTCCTTTGAAAGGCAACATTACTCCCAGTTTAAAACCATTGACATAATGAAACAGCTGAAGTATGGTTCATTAAAACTGTAATTTAAGTAAAGACTAAAGTAGATTCAATTTAGGAAAAAACATACCACCGTGAAACCACGTATGTCTCTGTATATGTATGTGTGTGTGCACGTGCATAGAAGATGGTCTAGAAGGCTGCACAGTGGTTGGTTTTGGAAGAGAATATTATGCAGATGTTGGAAGGGTAATTTTATATTATTGAACTTCTTATCTTTTTAAAAAATATTTAATTTATTTATTTTTAGAGAGTGGGGAGAAAGAGAGAAACATCGATCAGTTGCCCTCACACGCCACCAACCAGACATGTAACTCAAGCATGTGCAGTTGAACCAGCAAACTTTCAGTTTGCAGGATGACACCCAGTCCACTGAGCCACACCAGCCAGGGCTGAACTTTTTAGCTTTTAAGATTGTATTCAAGCATTTTTTGGTAACTAGAATTTTTAACTTTAAAAAGGGTAATAAAGTTTTGGCTTGTTTGACTCAGTGGATTGAGTGCTGGCCCACAAACCAAAGTGTTGCCAGTTTGATTCCCAGTCAGGGTACATGCCTGGGTTGTGGGCCAGGTTCCCAGTAGGGGGTGTGGGAGAGGCAACCACACATTGATGTTTCTCTCCTCTCTCCCTCCCTTCCCTTCTCTAAAAAGATATTAAATAAATAAAATCTAAAAATAAAAAAAGATAGTAAACTTGACTAGCATTTAGAGTTTGTTTTAATGTGATAGACATAATGTGTATCACAAGAAATGATAGTGAATAAGTTAAACTCGTTGAACTTATATATTTTTTAAGAATTTATTTGTTTACTTTTTAGAGAGAGGAGATACTTTAGTGTGAGGAGATACACTGATTGGTTGCCTCTTGCACACCCCCAGCTGAGGTACCTGGCTGGCAACCCAAGCATGTGCCCTGCCTGGGAATCGAACCTGTAACCCTTTGGTTCGCAGACCAGTGCTCAATCCACTGAGCCATACCAGCCAGAGCGACTCAGTGAACTTAATCAGACAGACTTTCATTTGATAAAAGTGATGCTTGATTTTGGGGTGTCTTTACTAAAAGGAGATGGTTTTTTGATGTGAGGAATCTCAAGATTAAATTCGGAAAAATATTTACTGTATTGGTTTCTTCTGTTAAAAAGCTTGCTTTTCTAAGTAAATAAAACAGTATATAACGGGCTTTCCTAACTTTGAACAGCAATTAGTACATTTTTAACAAAGAATTTCAAATATTTAAAGTAACCAAATTCTATCTCTAAACTAGCAGCTACTTATATACTTCTGATGATTTTATGAACATACTAAGTTGTTACACTTTCTTGTGCCTCATACCTGATGTAAGCAGTGGTTTATGATGCCTTCCCTCCAGTGGCTTATTTAATATCACACCATAAACTCATCACATAAAACAGTCGGTGCTATAATAGACATGCGAGGAAAGGGTACACAGAGCTTGCAGCTAGCTCTTTTGGGGGAAACTGGAAAGAACATTATAGAGAAAATGACATTGGAGCAAAAATCTCAATTGCAGCTTTAGCAGGGGGAAGACTAGAGCAGAATCTGTGTGGACATAAAGTAATTTTTAAAAAGAGCTATTTGGACACCTGCTACATGATAGCATGTGGTTCTGTGTTTGAGAAAGACCAAGACATGATTGGCGAGTTCAGTGGTGGAAAATTAAGAAAGATGGAGTTAAGGTTAATGTTGGGTCTATTTTGGCTTTTTTGTTGTACATTTATTTTTCTTTGAATAAACTCAGTGCCTTTAGCAGGTGGCATGATTTGGTGTTACAAAACAGGGATTATCTGAGAAGTAGTCTGAAGGAAACGTTTCATAGGTTGATCCAGTTTGGCGGTCATCATAAAGGGGGTCTAAGGAAGTTGCTTTCAAGCTGGCTCCTGAAGAAAGAGTCAGAATTATTAAAGCTGGGAGTGGGGAATCGGTGTTTGGGGCTCAGGAATAGCCTGTGTATGGGAAAACACCCAGAGTGGCCGAAGTAGTGGTGGGGGCCATATGACACAGCACTGGAGAGACAAGCAGGAAGGTCAAATCCTGCAGCGCCTCAGGGACCATGTTCATGCATTCGTACCACAGAGATGCTGTTTTCTCATACGAAGTCATCTTTTTCTGCAGTACCAAATATGCCCCAACAGCGGCAAGACCAGCATCATCAGAGCACCATGATGCACCCAGCCTCAGCAGCAGGCCCTCCCATTGTAGCCACCCCACCAGCTTACTCCACACAATACGTTGCCTATAGTCCTCAGCAGTTTCCAAATCAGCCTCTTGTTCAGCACGTGCCACATTATCAATCTCAGGTAAGGCTGATAGGACCTAACTCACCATTTTTGTTCCATTCATATAACTTTTAATTTTTTTAAGACTTTTATTTATTTATTTTTAGAGAGGGGAAGGGGAGGAGAAAGAGGGGGAGAGAAACTGCAATATGAGAAATACTGGTAGGTTGCTTCTCGTAAGCACCCTGACCCAACCAGGAACCAAACCTGCAACCCAGGCATGTGACCTGACTGGGAATCAAACCAGTGACCTTTCGATTTGTGGGACAATGCCCACCAATAGAGCCACACTGGTCAGGGCTAAATAACTTTTAATTTGAACTTTAGTAGGTGTTTTTTTCTTTATATCTGCACTTTTTAAATTCTGTGATTGATAGCTAAGGATTGGGAAGGCGGTTTTAAATATTGTATTAGAAGGTTGTTGATTATTTTAAGTATTTCAAAAGAAATAGCCAAGACAAGGTTTAGATTTTTCAGAGTTGTTTGTGAAAAAGTGGACACTGTGGAGTTAAAACATCTCACTAAAATCTGCTTGAGTGAGTCTGTGTGGTATTTGAGTGTTTTCTCTTTATTTTCTCTTTGAACACAGCATCCTCATGTCTATAGCCCTGTAATACAGGGTAACGCTAGGATGATGGCACCAGCAGCACATGCCCAGCCTGGTTTAGTATCTTCTTCAGCCGCGCAGTACGGGGCTCACGAGCAGACGCATGCAATGTATGGTAGGAAGCACTTGCTTTGTCTTTTTTAGTGTGTGACTGGCAGTTCTTAATTTGTTTTAAAGCTCTGAAAAGATACCCTTTTTAAAAATAACTTGGCCTTCTATGACATTGAGGGTAAAGAAATTAAAGAAAAGATGGACCCATTTCTATCTCTTACCTGCTTTTTTAAGTCTTTGGCTAATAATTACTTCTGTTCTGAAAGTCCTCTGTTCAAATGTCTCTCCTTTAAGTAAGTGTAATGATGTGTGTAATAGAAACCATCTTCTTTGGAGAAAGGTATCTCTTCACCTCTTCTCATCAGCGTTGTCATTTGGCGTGCCCTGCACGAGGCCTGCAGGGAAGCTCTGCCGTAATGAAAGCATTCTCCAGCACTCCCCACCTCTTGCTCTGGAGCTCACTGGTGTTACATAGTCTTACTGCTATTTTTTATAATGTTACTGTTTCCACATCATGCCGTATTTTAAGGGGTCAAAATTATGTAACAGATCTGCTTTAGACATTTACACTTTAAGTATAAACAGTGGTAAGATGAAAATGACTAGTATTGTATATAAAACTAAATGCATATAAGACTAATTAATAAGCAAAAATTACATCTTAATATTATAGGCAGAGAACTTTGTATAGGTCAGTTGAGCAACTGTCTGAAGTTCTAAAATAATGTGGTTTTCAATGTTGAGAATTTAAAACAATTCCATTTATATCTTGTATAATATGGAATTCATGTATTTTCCCATGTTTATGTTTTTAAAATGCACCTTTATTGCCATTTTTATTAAGATGTAGGTTTTGTGTTTTGCTTTGCCGAGAGCAACTGCACTGACATTTAGGATTTGGCATTTCAGTTTTTTGGAGTGAGAAGAGAGAGATTTGAAAAGAATGACCACTGTGAGAATGAAATCACAGTTACATGTAACTGCATGGACATTGTATCTTCTAAAACCCCTTTTAAACTTTTTGAATGACGGAGAGTGTAAAGGTGTTTTAACTTTAGATAACAGTTTCTGACATTAGTAGGTGAGCAAGAATGAGACCCAGGCAACAACACTTGCCCTTCCTGTCACCCGTCACCCAGCGTGTCCACTTTGTTCCGGGGCGGGTGGGGCGGGGGGGTCCTGCCCACAGGCTCCCTGATCTCACAGAACGCTGAGGTCTGATTTTAATTTCCTACATGATCACTTCAGACTTTGCATTGTGGGTTATGCCCTTTAGATAAAAATGATGTAATTACTACATTTCTTTCAAGAATATAGTCCAGTCCTGGCTGGAGTGGCTCAGTGGATTACGTGCCAGCCTGTGAACCAAAACGTCACAAGTTTGATTCCCAGTCAGGGTACGTGCCTGGCTTACAGGCCAGGCCCCCAGTTGGGGGCATGCAAGAGACAACCAGTAGATATATCTCTTGCACATTGTTGTTTCTCCTTCTCTTCCTCCCTCCCTTCCCATCTCTCTAAAATAAATAAATAAATAAAATCTTTAAAAAAAGAAGAAGGAGAATATAGTCCTGGCCAGGAACTCAGTTGCTTACAGCATTGTCCTGATATCCCAAAGGTTGTATGTAGTTTGATGCCCAGTCAGGGCACATACAGGAATCAACCAGTGAACACATAAATAAGTGGAACAACAAATCTCTCTTTCTCTCTCTCCTCAAAATTCAATAAATTAAAAAAATATACTGACAGACTGATTTGACTTATGATTTTGGTTATGATCTCCTGTCATTGGCTTGTCCTTAGTTGTCTTCACCAGGACTAGGTATGTATGAAAAAGCACCATTGATTCCTCACACTGGCTCTTAAGCAATTTGTATACATTTCAACAGTTTTTTAGTTTGCTAAAGGCTTAGGTGAAAAGTTCATTATGATTGTTTTATATTTCTGGTGAATACATCATGATATAATAAATGGAAAAACAATTATGTATTTCCATTTTCTGGCATACTCCTCTTGGAATAAGATCTGAAACTCGTGAGCTAAAACTTCCTGGCTTTTAGGGAGCAGCTCTTGTGCACCCGTGGTTTTGAGGGTTTCTGGTGATGCTGTGATGTTGAGCAGGACCTTTTTCCTCGGTGCCAACATCTGGCTTTGTCTTTCGGACGGATGTTCATTGGTTTGAAACAGCCTCACCGGTTTGAAACAGTCTGTACAATAAATACTGTTATTTGAGGCACTAGTGGTTTTTATAACTACTTTCCCAGAACATTTCATTTGAAAAGCACTTGACCTTGGGCCCTAAAGTACGCTCAAGTATGGGTAAATAAGAAATGTTGCAAACAAAGCGAAACACTGGACTTAATTTACTAGTCATCAGAGCCAGTTCTTTAATGCCAGGAGAAAGTTACTCAACTAAATATGAATGACTCTCCTGCAGTTTACACAGGTCGTATTTAATTGATGTCTGTTGACCAGGGCTGGCTAGAGCAAGGCTGTGGATTTAGTATGATTTTTGCTGCTTACTTGAGGTTCATACCTTAAAAACAACACTAGAGAATTACTTTATTCTTTGCTGTCATAAACCATAATTTAATCTGCTAAAGTAAATTCACTAATATGTCAGTAATTTATTTTAATTATTTTAGATATTCTAAATCCTACTTATGCCAAATATAGACAAATTTTTTAACAAATGTAGACAATTTTAAGTACATTATTTTAAACTAAGACAAAACTGTTGTGTAGAAATGATATACTAGTAGGGTAATGATATACTCATCTCCCTTGAACAGTTTATGTTTTGTTTTCTGAAAGGAACCAAATACTTTGAGTATGAATTGTTTCTTTTTAAGCTACATCCTTTCTGTAGATTTTAAAAGCTTTTTATGTAAACAGAGGAATATGCACCCAGATGTTGGTGACAATTATGTCCCCTTTTTGTCATTCATTCATTGATGGGGTCATAGTAAAGGCTTTGAGAATAGAAAGGACCACTAATGTCTGCAAAATGAGAGACTGATACTGTTTTTGCATTTTTGGTATATTTAATATAAATATGCTAACAGATTACCGAACAGTTTAATTATTAGGAGATACATGTACACATTTTGAGAGCTATCTTAGAAAGGACTTTGATCGCAGACTTCATCTCTTTGACCTTAATCTGACTTTCATCATTGCCTTTGCACCCTCCCTCCAAGAAGTCACTTTTTCTTCCCTCCTTCACATCTAGTTTTCTAATCCATCTGCTTCATTTTATGGCAGTGGTGTTCTCCCTTTCAGAAATAGTAATAATGGAACTTTCTCTATATAAAGCCATCAGGAAGAGTTAGATCTAGAATCTTCTTCGATTTGTTTTTGGTAGTTAAATGCAGGTAAATTGGAAAAGAATTAGGCAAAAAGGTTTAAAACGGCACCTATTACCCCTCCCCCCAACAACATCTGGTAACGTTTGGGTGCGTGTCCTTCCAAGTGCGTGCAGACACACACACACCCCTGACGCAGTCATTTTAGTAAAAACAGTGTCGCCCCCATGTTTGATATTGCTATGATTTCTGAGTTTTCGGATCCACTACCAGGTGCCTGATAAATATCTTACAGAATAATGACATATTAATAGTGATGTGCAAAATTGTTTGTCTTTTGGATTAAACTTGGTAAATATTATTGTGGTACATTTTTGGTATCAAGGTTAATCAGTGCAGTGCCGTGTTGCTCTGTTTATTAGATAATAATTTTATTCCTTTGTTTAAGCAAGTCAGCCTGCAGAACTTGACACTCCAGTGCACAGAAGAAAAGTGTCTTTTCGTTCAGCCCTATCTTACTTAGTTTTTTGTAGCAGTGTTTAAAGTGCTTGTCATCTCTTGTGAAATAAGAATTATGAATTATGCATGGATACAAAAAGAAATTACTAAATATGTCAAACTTTCCAGAAAATTAGGAAAATGCAGACCTCAAAAGGCTAATTTACCTTTCTATTTCCCAAATTCAGCATGTCCCAAATTACCATACAACAAGGAGACAAGCCCTTCTTTCTACTTTGCCAGTGAGTTGGGTTTTTTATACTAATTTTAATTAAACAGTAAAACACTTTTTAAAGAATACATGTTAAGGGAGTAGACTTGTTGAGCACTATTTTCCTGTGCCAGACAAAATTATTAAAAATATATCTGTAAATAATTCAGAGTTTTAAAAAAGAAAATACAACCCAGCTTAAGAAAGCTGGAGTTTAAAAATTGAGTTGTTTCAGAAATCAATTTTTGCATACCAAGCAAACATGTGACTTTTGGAAATGCCTGATATTTTCCTTATGTGAGACGCTTTTCCTAAGTAGCCTTTTTTTTTTTTTTAACCAAGCCACAAACTTAGTATAAAAAAAAAAAACTTAAAAAAGTTAGGTTTTTTAGTGTCCTGGTAAGAAGTTTATTCTTCCCAGGATGTTGAATTGAATAGGGTTGAAAAACTAAGGGAGAAACATTTCTGTCTTTTTAGTCTTTGCATGACTGAAGGTTTAAAATATTTGGGTCTAAGCAGGAAAGCATGGCCTACCAGAGATTATCTTGGCAACCCCGGCCCTCTCTCACCACCAGTGGAAAGGTAAATGATCGCCCCTAAAGGCAGAAAGTCTGGACAGAGCTTTCTTTTGGAAATGAACTTGTAAGGTGTGTTTTCTCTATTTGTAGGTCAGTTTTTAAATAAAGCTGGTCATGGGCTTTTGGTATTTGAATAGGAACAGTACTAACTTGCACAAATTTGTTAAAAATTTATGCCAGTAATGTGTCACTTTATGTGAAATACTATATTCTCAAGGACATTAAGGATTAAAATTTTATTTTAGAGACTAAATTTTGAGTTATTTTTGAATGACTCACTGTCTGAATCTACTCAATGCCAGGTTTACATTTTGATTTAAATTTTCATTAATTATGCCATGACTTGGTATCCAAAAATAAGTGTATCAATATTATTTATGTGGTGCTAGGAAATGTTAACAAATTTAATCCTTTAATAGATACTCTTTAAAAAGGAGTCTTGCTGTATATAAATACTATTAAAGGGAAACTATGTATGTGATATAGCACGTAAAAGACAGTGTCAGTAATTCATTTTTTTATGCACTCAATTTGAGGTCTCAAATGTAGTTACCCTCACCATCTTACTGTCTCTGTTAGTTTTGGAGTCATTTCCTGGTAAGCAAGCTGAAAAAAGGTCCTTAATCATCACACCTAAGCATTAACTGCTTTAGTACAACTTCCCTTAAAAATGAGCATCAGCACCTTTTAAAAGAAACCAACAACAGGGCTGCTGTTTGTAATGTAATTTGCTGCTCAAACTCCCCCTCCCTTGCCCTCCCCCCTTTCTGAGCCATTTGCTCGTGGTTTGGTCGAGTTGTCTTCTACTCCCCTTTGGAATAGTTTTCAACTGTCACTCTCTCCATTTTTTTTCTAAATTTAACATCAGATTTAAAAGTTGGAAGATTTTGTTTTGCTTTGTTTTCTTTTTAAAGCTTTGCAGTGCTGGTGATCCCTCATAACTTGTGCATCCAAGGTCAAAATTTAAAAATCTACTCACTAACTAAACCACACAGCTTTATGGACTGAATTGACTTCAGTAAGATCATGGCTTAGGAAACTATTTTTGGAATGTGGTTAGGAGGATTTAAAAAATCCTGTATTTAGACTTTTAAGCATTTATTTCCAGGAACACCGCAAGTAGGAAAGAAACTTCTGGACAAGGTCTGGCCAATACCTCTTTGATTTGCTTGACCTAATCCAGGTTTCATGAAGGCAAATTAAGTTTTATAAACAGAAGTTTAACTGATGAATAGCTAAGTGAAACTTTTGACAAAAATTGCATTTATCGTTAAGTCTTGAAGTCTTGAGCTAAATTAATGAGTGTATGTAATAAAAGTGGTTAAATGATCCACTTCTTAAAGATCGGAACTTACTGCCCTTTGCTCTCCCCTTCTTACTCCAATTCGCTTTTATTTTTTCCTTGTTTACTCTATATTGGTTCCTTCCTCTTATCTCTCTTCTTTCCTTCCAGCCTTTTAATTTTCCCTCTTTCCCACCTTTTTTTGTCTCATTATTCTGGCCTTTCAAGGAACCAAACTATATTTTATTGTTATTAGTATTGACTTTTAATTAGCCAGCCATTACATTTTTGTATTTGAGGAGGAAAAGTGGTTCCTGGACAATGTACTTGCTTTATGTCTCTTAAGCAAGAAGACGAACAAAGGAAAATATTTCTAATTAGCTAACTTAAATTTTATTTGCTGCTTAAGAACTGTATATTACGTCTGCTTAATTTTTTTTAATAATACATTGTAGTTTACTGATGTTTAGAGTAGGGGAAGGATTTTTTTTTATCTGTTACTTATTTTCTTAATACTTTGGTTATAAGATAATTAAAAGTGAAATCTAAACTTATTAGTGCAAAAATTTCTTGAACAAATAAAGTTTTAAAAAATAGAACCCTGAGATTCTCTACTCTATGAAACCTCATAAATGGATTGTGGGACTTGAGAATTGCTTTTGCCCAGGTTAGCATTGCTACAATGAAACTTTTAAGAAGCATGGAGACAGGGAATGTTTTAATACTGAAGGTGCGAAAATGAAGGCACACGAATGACTCTGGACACCACTGTCCAGTAGAATGTTCTGTGGTGACGGAATTAAACCACTTTCTGTGGTGCCGTCTGACCATCCACCAGCTACGTGTGGTTGACTGTTTCAATCACTTAAATTTGAGAGATAAGTGTAAGATTTTTATAAGAATAAAGATTCAATATTTATGTCAAATGTTTCAGACTAAGTCATTGCCTAGACAGTTCGGGGGGTCTGAAAGTTTACGAGCGTGATGGTGAAGAGTGGCCTTCCAGTGAGCCAGTGACGTAGAAGTCTCTGCCTGCTTTCCCAGACTCATGGCCCAATGAGTCTAGCGCAGTTAGCACATTATGTTTTCTAGCTCCCAGGCTGTTTTCTGGGACTTCTTAAAAACACCCAGAGAAATATAATACTTTACACCAACTATACTGAAAATTTTTAAATGAAAATTACTTTTAAAGTGAAGAAAAACCACTCACGGCCGAGTTGCCACAGTTGTCCTGTGAGTACGTTTCAGTGTGTATTAACTCGCACGAGGTAGGGAGATTTCCCGATGTCGGAGTGCAGGTGCTCCCTTTGTTTAGTCTAATCTGGGCATTAACACCCGCTGTGGCATTGGCAGTGGATGCACAGGTGATCCTAGCACTGACTCTTTGCCTTGTCCTTCCCTCTTTTAAAAGATACACAAGGTTAGGGAGATAGCGGTTGGGCTAGAGCGGTGGTGGCCCCTGGCCCTGCAGTTCTGGGCATCGCAGAACTGCTGTGTGTGCCCAGCCCTCTGTGGGACACTGACGTGGGACTCATCCCCCAACTCGGATAGTCATTGGCAGCCTCGCCCTCTAGACTGCTGTAGTTAGGGTGCCTGGTCCCAAAGCGGTGCTTGCTTATCTCCACCAGCCCCCTGTAAGTCTGTATACATTCGGGCTGAGCTTTTTAAGGACTTGAGCAGTGACTGGAGAGAAGGCTGAGTCATGGGCTGCTGGAACAACGACCTCAGCTAATCGCCCCGCTGCCGTTCGTTGTGTAGCAGTGTGCTGTTGACAGTCACTGGACACAGTGCCCCATCTTTTGATTCTGTGCTTTTGATTCTGAAATTGCTCTTTTGGGAAGACATGAATACATGCATTTATACCCAATCTGCCTGATTTATACCAAGGTATGGTCCATGCTGAGATTCACAAAGAATTGGCTTTGGGTTCTTATCTTTAATGAACATGTTGTTACATAAACTGGCTCCTCATGTTTCCTTTGAAGGTACTATTACTAGTAAAATTCTTTCTAAAAGCTGAGATGCTTTTGGAGAGAGTTCACTTTTCTACATGGTTTAGATAATTCTATCAACTAGATTTTTATAAAGCAAGGTGAGAGATCCTGAAACAGGGAGAGCCCAGGTGGCTTCTGTGATAAGCTGAGAAAAATTGTGGTCATTGACCCTGAAGATAAGACCTTGACCTTGCCACATACCTGATCCAGTCCCTTATCCCCAGACCCAATATACTGTGTGCCCATGGGACACAGCGCCAGCTCCAGGGCAGTAGCATGGTGAGGTTAGCCAGATGATGGCCTTGAGCTAAAGTGTGAGAGCGAGAGAAAGTGTGTGTGTGTGTGTGTGTGTGTGAGAGAGAGAGAGAGAGATTGTTTGAAGTGTTTATGCCTATGTTACCTTTTCAGGAAAACCTAGTTGTTATGTTGAGTAAATTTAAACTAATTGGATTTTAATGTAAAGTATATAGCTGTGTTATGTGAATAAATGCTAATCTAATGTTAAGAAATAACATCACTTATTTTTTTATGAAAAATGATGGTCTAAATGGAGCTAAATATAGAGATTGGTGGTAACAGCATAAGTTAGGCCTTGAGCCTCAAGAAACTCAGCAGACGGGGCTGTCTCAGTAGTAGAGGGGCTGTTAGCATCGTCACGTGCCAATTGTACACACTGCATTTTTTCTTCCACTTCAGTTTCCACTGGCTCCCTTGCTCAGCAGTACGCACACCCTAATGCTACCCTGCACCCACATACTCCACATCCTCAGCCTTCAGCCACCCCCACTGGACAGCAGCAAAGCCAGCATGGTGGAAGTCACCCTGCACCCAGTCCTGTTCAGGTAAGGAGAGACTCAGAGGCCTTCAGGCATCGCTGCTGCTTCTCCCTGCCGAGAGCTCCCTGCAGGCGCCAGGCAGAGGCCAGGCACCAGCCAGGCACCGCATGGCCAGAACAGCTCACACAGCCTCCCGGAGCGGAGCCGTCACGCGGCTCTGCGGGCTGTGGCCCCGCGGCTGGTTTTAAGTCACAGGAAGACACATGTTAAGAATAAGATGACTGAGTTCTGGAAGCATCAATAATGAAAAATCTAGTTTCACATAGAATGAGAAATTTGCTTGGGACTTTCTTTCCATTCCTAATAGTTGTATGATAAGTGTTTTTTCCTATTAGTTTCTTAAATCATTGCCCGAGGTAGTCAAGCGCCTCTGGCGTCCGTCAGTTCCCTGGGGCAGTAGTCTTGCCTCACGTCTGCTCGGTCGAGGGCTGGTAACTGCCGGGCTGAGAACGGGGCGTGTACCCCAGAAAGGAGGTCTCTGAGCGGGTCCCACCCTGCTCCGACCACCCTGTACATCCTCTGTGCTTGCTGTCGCCCCCCCATCTCAGGTGGGCCCGGGGGGAGCCTGCTTCCATGCGCAAAGCTCAGCTGTGTGTGTGTGTGTGTCCCTCAGCTACTTTTCAGTGAAGAAGTGGTTTTCTTAACCCTCTCCTGTCACTTTGCAGCACCATCAGCACCAGGCCGCACAGGCGCTCCATCTGGCCAGCCCGCAGCAGCAGTCAGCCATTTACCACGCGGGGCTGGCGCCGACCCCACCTTCCATGACACCTGCCTCCAACACGCAGTCGCCACAGAATAGTTTCCCAACAGCACAACAGACCGTCTTTACAATCCATCCTTCTCACGTTCAGCCGGCATACACCACCCCACCCCACATGGCCCACGTACCTCAGGTAAACCAGCTTTAGGCAACTTTCTGTAAAGACCAGGCAGAACGTGAAGGTTACCAGATAAGCAGCAAAGAGCCAGATGCTCTCCAAGCTAGGAAACCCTGTGTGTGATTTGCCTGTCTCCCTTTTCCCGCTCAAATACATGTGATCTGGCCCTACATGGATGTTCGTGTGGTTTTGTAACGGGAGCAGTGAAGTTGCTGAATGGGCAGTCCTGTAACATCTCCCGGCTGGGAGTGTGTAAATATCTGGGACTTCGGAATGCAACCCAGCCCTCCTTTCCTTCCTGTGTCTGCTTCGCTGTGTTTAAATAGCTTCACTGGGAGAGAGATAGATACATGTATATATGTATGTATGTATGTATGTAGACATACATATATATGATCTCTCTCATGCGCGCGTGCACGCACACGCACGGAGTGTGTGGCAGGGAGGGCGGACCGGACCAAGTTTTAACCCTCGGACCGCCCTGGGCCTGTCAGCTCGCACGTTAGTCACGTGAATCCCGGAGGAACCTCTCCTCTCGTTCTCTCTGGTCACCCGCGCATCTGCTTTGACTGCGTGTTGTACTTCTTGAAAAGGCTTGGCCTTGTATGTTGGGGCAGTATAAGGAGAAGTCAAAAGCACCCAGGTTTTCCTGGTCTTCTTATCGAGCAGCCCTGGGTGCACTCTGGAGCTCACCCCCAGTGTCAGCTGCTAAAGGGGGAACGGTGTGGTGGCCATCTCGGTGGCTGCTGTCTGCATCAGCGACTGACGCACGTCCAGGGCAACCCTGGGCCGAGGTGGACTGTCTTAATGAGGAGTTGGAGCCGCACTGGAGTCGGGCTCTAACGCTGTCCGTGAGGCCCGCCCTGGGAGTGTGGAGGGCGAATCTGTGGTATATTCGATGTCTCTCTTTGCTGCTTTCACAACAGCATGTAGGTGGGTCTGAGCTAGACTGCCTTGCTGAACTACATGTCACGTGACACAGCGTGCCGCTGATGCTGTGGCGTGGTAGGAGCTGGAGGTGCGACTCAGTTGGCGCTCTCAGGTGACCTTGTCCGAGTTCCACAGCTCCGGGAGGCTTCGGTAGTGTGGCGCACCGCAGTGGGCAGTTTGCTTTGGATGGCGGGGAGGGTGCTGGTTCGGTCAGGCGTGGGTCGGCATGGGTCGGCCGAATCGGGAGCTTCCAGAGAGCTGGGGCCCTGTAGGTGTCTAGCCGTGGCCGGTGGCCAAGTGGGTACGTGAGTTTACATGTAGGTTGGGGTTCCTAAAAACCTCGCTTTTGTGTTCTTGTGCTGAAAGAGCAAAATGGATCAACACAGGGAAGCCCAGGTATGCCGTGGGCCCATGTGAATATATAAGAGAATGAAAAATAGCATTTCATCCAAGGCTTACCATGGTGTGGAGTTGTGCATGGTGTGGGAGGCACGGAAATGGCTCCTCCTGGCCTTGCCACGTCCCTGCAGAACTGAGGTCTGCCTGTCTGGGATGGCAAAAACCTTCCCAACCCGACAGTGAGACCAGGTTGAACTCACTGTCGCTTGGTACAGGGACAGTGGGCTGGCCTGGGTTCCGTCTTATTGCTCCTCCCTGTCTCACTGGAGGCATTCACTGCATCTTTCTCCTGCTGCTGCTGCATCAGCATATCTTCTAGCAGAGTAGAGGGGTGAGCCTCTTCTCTCATTGCCCTGACTCACTCTTCACTGAGGGGCGCTGGTGAGCAGGCAGGAAGTGGAGGGGTGGGCATTGGGGGCGAACAAGGAGAGTATCCAGAGAACAGAATTTGACAGTCCCTGCCCATAAGGTAACGATCTGCTTTCTGTCCTGTGTAAACCTTCTTCGGGCCCCACAGGGAAGCCAGACTCGGAAGCATGATTGCATCTTGCCTCTTTAGTGGAGCGCGTGGCCCTGTGGCCGGGGTCCGATCTTGGTGAAGACCACACGCCGCGCGTGGCACCCAGTGACCAGGAGCGCTGAAGGCTAGGACGCTGCAGCCCAGGCTTCACCCGGGCTCCCCAGTGCCTGCTCCCTCCACCTTGCAGGTCGATCTGCCAGAGGGCAGAGCGTGTCTGTAGGTCAGCTGTGCTCTCCTAGGGAGTGTCCCCCGAGAAAAGAGAGGGCCCCAAGGGCCACTGTTGCCCTTCCCTGAGAGCCCCAGCCCCGCGAAAGGAACACAGTTGACATGTTGTTTAAGCTGGAGATGTTGCCTGTATGCGTAAAAGAGCTCTCTGTTTCAGGCTCATGTACAGTCAGGAATGGTTCCTTCTCATCCAACTGCCCATGCGCCAATGATGCTAATGACGACACAGCCACCCGGCGGTCCCCAGGCCGCCCTCGCTCAAAGTGCACTACAGCCCATTCCAGTCTCGACAACAGCGCATTTCCCCTATATGACGCACCCTTCAGGTGAGGCGTGTGTGTGCAGGGGCCGCCGGGCACCCCAAAGCATTCTGCTCGCACAGGTCGAGTGGCAGGCAGGGCCAGCGCTTCCAACCCCGCATTTGAGAGCTAGCGAGACCCGTCAGTGTGCGCAGCAGGGACTGCGGCAGCCAGCCAGCGTCAGGGCCGGAGGCTTCCGGAGCCGAGTCTGTGTGTGTTCTGCCGGTACAGGGTGTGGCTCGAGGAGCAGCGGCGGCGGCAGCAGCTGTGGGGCTGATGCACGCCGAGGGCTCAGTTGGCCTTGTTCATGACAGGTTGGGCAGGGCAGCGTCTCCTTCCCGAGTCCCAAAGTCTGACTGGGGGGCGACCACCAGGACAGTTCGATTGTAGCTCTGGAGAAAACTCCTGAGGAGGGAGTGCTGTGCGCGGATCGGTTTTGAGAGTAGTTTAGCTCCAGCTACGCCCAGACAGGGAGAGAAGGCCGCGATGGTGCTCTAATACTGATGGCTGCCACGGTGAGGTTTCAGTCTGACCTGTTCCTCTGAGAGCAGTGCTGGTTCTTGGCTAGCATTTGGGGAGGGGGTGTGGTAAGGCCTGTTTTTCTACCCCATGAGCAACAAGTCTTCTGGGAGTTTTATCTGAAGTGGTTTTATGTCTTATTGGTTTGTTTCCACCCACCCCCTCCCCCTCCCCATTTTGGTGCAGATGGGACGGGGGGAGTGAACCGAATTTTGAGTCTTGTCCAGCTAGCACAAGGATAGTTCACAGTCACGTGCTGCAGAGACACTAGGCTAATGTGCGGTGTTGCCAGTTTTCTGTTTAAATATTCACTTTTCTTTTTTACAGTACAAGCCCACCACCAACAGCAGTTGTAAGGCTGCCCTGGAGGAACCGAAAGGCCAAATTCCCTCCTCCCTTCTACTGCTTCTACCAACTGGAAGCACAGAAAATTAGAATTTCATTTATTTTGTTTTTTAAAAATATATGTTGATTTCTTGTAACATCCGATAGGAATGCTAACAGTTCACTTGCAGTGGAAGATGTTTGGACCGAGTAGAGGCATTTAGGAACTTGTGGGCTGTTCCATACTTCCATATGCTGTTTCAGAGTCCTGCAAGTACCCAGCTCTGCTTGCTGAAACTGGAAGTTATTTATTTTTTAATGACCCTCAAAAGTCATGAACACATCAGCTAGCAAAAGTAACAAGAGTGATTCTTGCTGCGATTACTGCTAAAAAAAAAAAACAAAACAAAAACAAATCAAGACTTGGAACACCCTTTTACTAAACTTGACAAAGTTTCAGTAAATTCTTACCGTCAAACTGATGGATTATTATTTATAAATCAAGTTTGATGAAGTGATCACTGTCTACAGTGGTTCAACTTTTAAGTTAAGGGAAAAACTTTTACTTTGTAGATAATATAAAATAAAAACTTTAAAAAAAATCAAAAAATAAAAAAAGTTTTAAAAACTGATATCCAGTTAGTGTGCGTTTGTATAAGATGCTGGTTAATACCAAGGCAGGAGGGCGGAGTGTGCTTTCTTAATACCCTGGAAGGTTAGTTGTCAAATGCTTTTTCCTCTTCACCTTTAGTTTTGGTTCAAGGTCTCTCTGGAAAAAGACAAGACTGAGATACTCTCTCTGGTGGATTGGAGAGCCGCTCCAGGAGGAGGGAGGCCGGCCCGAGGTGGGCAGCGCTGAAACCCGCATCCTCAGCCTGACACTGATTCTGTGAGCTTCCTTTTCAGCGTCTCCGGACCCAGACGGATGTGTGCGTCAGCCGCTTGTCCTGATGCAGACATCTGTCTGTCTGACCAGTAGGGGGCGGGAGATACTTTTTGTAAAAAATGGTGATAACGATTTGCCTGAAACCAACATGATAGCGTACGTCAACTATAACTGAAAAATAAAAATTCATTTAAAAAAAAACCAGATGGGATGGGGGAGAAAAGAAAAAACTTGGATAGAGAAACCCAGAGGGCAGAAAAGATGCAGTGGCCCACAGAGCCGCTTGCGGCTGTGGGCGCCCGAGCGTTGGTGAGTGTGCCCGGCTCGTGGGAGGAGGACAAGGGAAGGCAAGTGTTGGAGCAGGGCCCGGGCTCCAGGGAGACCCACTGTGCCAGGTCGAGCCTGTGAATTCTCTCGGCAACAAGTCAAGATCCTGAAAACTTTTTTTAATTCATATGTAGCAATTTGTACACTAGAGCAAAATTTGCATTATTCAAGAATAAGTTACGTATACAGTACATAAACAAGACATAAAAATTTGCCAAAGACCTTCTGCCCACCACGATACAAGATGAAGCCATTTTCTGTGCTGTTACAATGTGCTCTTATTCCAGCCACACACTGGAGTCAGACGTGCCCCTGCGAAGAGGCGGTGGGACAGGTGCTGCAGGCCCCTCCGGCCTGCAGGAGGGCGGCGCTCGGGTGACGGTGCGAGGAGAGGCTTAGCCCTGCAGGAAAGCGTGAAGAAACCACGGGCATCCCTTGGGGGGGAGGGAAGAGTTCAAGGCCTTGATTTTAGGTTAAGAAACTGTTATATAAAAATAGTGTTCTCTAGTCTGAGATTTTAATGATTGCTATTCCTTTTTCCTACACGGTCCAGAAGTGATCAAAGGCAGAAGATTTATACCAGATAAAGCCATGTGGATTGCTGGTCTAAAAGTCAAGGCAGGTTAGTTGACTTAACTCTTTGGTGCTGGTGACTATTAGTTTGTGAAAGTCCGTTAGAGTCCGACTAAGGGAGTGTCGGTGCTGGGGACAGTCAGGCCACCCTCGGCGTCTGCAATCAGGGGCGCCCGACGAGACCGCGGCGCGAACGGTCCCTTTGGCACTGAGCGTGGGCTCTCAGTGGAGGCTGCTGCCTGGGCCTGGCGCCGTCAGCGGCGGTCACGTCAGGCCCGGAAGGAGGGTGGCGTGTGCTGTCGTGCTGGGGGCTGGCTGCCGCCCGCGGGGTCACTGTGAGGGCGTCCAGCCAAGGGGCCCGCTGCTCCCTCCGTGCACCCCGACCTGCTGCAGCAGAAGGGAGAGGCACGGGCTCGGGGTCACTTCTCCCCAGGTCAGGACGGGGCTGTCTGTCAGGATGTACTTGAGCTGTCCTGGTAACTCGGACATGTCTAGAAAAAAATGCTTTTCATGGACACTTCACACGGAAGCAGTCCGCAGGTGGGCAACTTCCGGGTCTCTGTCAGTCTGAGCTCGTACTTTGTAACCGGGGAGTCGGAGCTGCTCGTTGGCTGTGTCTGGCGCGCCTCTCGGCACTGCCTGGGGGTTCCACGTGGCGAGATTGCTAAGAAGTGAGCGCCCTGGCCTGAAGAGGTCTCAGCCCAGACGCGATGGGTGGGGGCTTGCTCGGCTCGTTGTCTGACCCCTTTCCTGCACCAGTGACTTGTCAGCATTGACTTTCTGTGATGAGGTCTCTCTCTCAATAGTGCTCGTTCATCTGGTTCACCCTTTGCTTAGCATTGATTACTTGGAGAAACCTGCTTGGTGTGTAGAAAATTTATCCTTAGAAATGGATCAGAAATCTGGATCAGGGTTGGAACTGCCTTACAACCCGTGACAACACCCAGGAATGTTGGTTTTAAAAGTAAAGAGGTGGCACCTTGCCCCCAGCGAAAAACAGAAAAATTCTAGAAGCAGAAGTCTGGCCTCTCTGAGTACAGAGTGCCGCTGGCGGGAGCAGACCCGACCCTCGCCCAGGTAAGGCAGGCCGCGGCTGGTTGGGTGTAGGCCAGCATTCACCTTCCGCCTCTGGCCGACTGATGGGGGGGGGTGTGCGCGTCAGCGTCAGAACTACGCCGAACTCCCCAGGCTCAGGCTCCTAGGGGCCCCTTCGGTGGGCCTGGCTGTGCTGGCCGGCTCTGCGGGCCCCAGAAGCAGCTGGCTTCCCATCCCCCCGAGCCCCCTCACGGAGCTCTCTCTGGGAGGAGCCAGCCCCCCACTAGGAATCGCATCGCTTGTGAAGGAAGCATAGATGGAGGTTGTACCCGGGACCTCCCTGGGTGCCAGAGGTGTGTGCCCGAGGGCACGCCTCCTCACGCGGAGCAGGGCCGGCAGGGACAGCGCCAGCCGTGGGCCGTCGCCGGGGCGCCTCCAGAGCCGCGGCCCCGGGTCCTAGCTTCCATTTTGGCTCCAGCACGAGCCGGAACCCTTTGGCGGGACGACCTAAGAAGCCAGTGGATGCCGGGGAGCTCGGAGCCGGCCCTGCTGGGGAAGGGCTTACTAGGCGGGCCCGGGAGCCTTCTTCCTTCCCTCCTTGCCTGTCCCTCCCTCACCCCTCAGTTTAACGCCCACCGTAAAGCTGCTGTGAGGCAGAATCCAGTTTTTGACGCATAAGGCACCAGGGTAGAACAACAGCTTGCCACCCTATCTCAGTGACTGCCTGGATGCCCCCGAAAGGGACACGCTCCACTTCTCTGCGAGGGGAAGGACAGTGGCTGCTCGGCAGCAGGTGCCCGTCCGGAGGACGCACTAGACCAGGAAGCCGGGCGGCTGGCTCGGCCGGGAGCTGGTCAGGTCGGGTTTGCATAGCTGTCTCTGGCTGCAGAAACCTGGGTGTTAGTTCAGACAGTACAGTGAAATAAGCAATGCTTGGTTTAGTTTTCAAACCTGAATCCTTTGAGAAATTTATCTGAGGTAAAATGTTTAACATCATTCTTGAGCTTAGTCGTAAGGCTGAGTGTCGAAGCAGGATAGGTGTGGTCGCCCGTGGCGGGGGTGCCGCAGAGCGGCCACGTGCACTGACGCCACAACGGGAAAACCATGAGACAGTCCAGGGCTGGTTAGTGTTTTGGGCTTCCTGAGGACCCCTCCCCGCTAGCAGAGCGCCTGGCATCAGCTGCGACAGCGTCAGTGAGAAAGAGAACACGTTTCCACTGCCAGGCCTGGCCCTTGCCCGCTGCCCCTGCTCGGAGAGCGACGGGGACTGGGCCCAGGGGCCCAGGGCGGGAGCCGGCGGCATCTGCGAACAAGAACCACATCTGTAAACAAGGAGAAAATCAGCCTGCAACTTAGAGGGGCCCTTTAACAGGCCTAATAAAAGGGTTGCGTCCAAACTGGAAGAACAGTTAACAGTGTCCCCGAACTCTCTCTGAAAGGAAGGAAAGGCGGTTACAATCACAAGTCCCGTCTCTGCTCGCTGTGCTTGCTCCTCCGGGGCGTCCGTGGGCCCGGGCTTCCGCCGCCCGTCAGAGAGGTGTGTACTGGTTGTCGACGGCCCGCAGGTGGCTCCGGGAGGAGGAGTCCGTGTCGTAGTCCGAGTCCCGGGCGCGGCCGGTGGGCGCTGGCTCTAGGTGCCGCAGGCTGTTGGCCAGTTCCTCGGGCGAAGGCACCAGGTGGAAGATCTGCTCTGGGGGGGAGGACCGGCCTGGGAGGCCCTCGGGGCCCGGCCCCCTCGGACAGGCAGCGGCACTGAGGTGGGGCAGGCCCAGCTCTGAGTCCCAGCGAGAGAGGGAGAACGGGAACAGGACGGTGTTGGAGGAACCTGGGGACCAAGTGACAGACCGCAGTGTCAGCGTCCCCGGGGCAGGAGAATGTCGGAGGACCCAAGACAAGATCTCCAAGTCCCTGGGGTTGCAGCCGCTCTCGCCCCCTGTGGTTCCCTGGGCCAGCCACCCCCTCGACCCAGGGGCAGTGGGCCCCCACCTGGGGGCTGGGAGACGACCACCACGTAGCTGGACAGCCGGACGTCGCAGGCGGCCCCGCACTCGAGCGGGATGGGCGAGCGCTGGAAGTGGTGGAGCATGTCCATGACGGAGGGGAAGTGCAGGTGCTGCACGCGGCACTGGCCCCGCTCGGTCAGTGACAGGCGCAGGTGCTGTGGGGGGGGGGGAGAGGGGCGGCTCAGGCAGTGGCCCCTACGGGCCTTGAACTTGGGGTGGGGGCACAGCCCCACTTGCCCTGCCCCCTACCTTGGCTATGCCCTGGAAGTTGAACGTGAGCACGTACTCCCCGCGCCGCGTCTCGCTCTGCCGTACCAGGAACACTCCGTGAGCGTCAGGGCCCTGCAGCTGGACCAGCTGAGCTGCCTTCACTCGGGAGATGGGGCCGTGGAACCAGGGGTAGCAGGACAGGAAGTGGTCTGTTTTCTGGCAGGCTGGGTCCAGCAACGCCCCAGGAGAAGCCCCTGCTAGAGAAGATGGGTAATGGTGACCCCTTGTTGGGTACCTTTTACCCTGGGCTGAGGCTGGGTTCGGGCGTACTCAGAGCACCAAGGCCCAGACCCACTGACCTTGGTTCAGGGACTCTGTGCTTCCCCTCGGTGAGCTGGTCATGCCGGGCTCGGGAGCCGAGGGAATGTGCATCTCTGGGTCCGTGCTCTCCAGCCTGCTGGGGAAGAGGCTGGGGTTAAGGCTCTGTGCAGACCAGGGTTGAGGGGAAACGGTGCCCGGAGCAGAGCTGGGGCGCCTCACCCTTGGCCTGTGCACTCCCGGAGCTCAGCCATCCATGAATTCAGCTGCTGCTCGTCTCCCACCTCAAAGATGATGTCTGTCCGGTCCTTCACCTGGTGGGCAGGAAGGGAACGGCTGTATGGGGTATTTGTGGAGAGCGGGGTGTTGCCCCTAGGTGCGGGAGGCTGCGCCACTCACCTTCAGCACGAAGGTGTGGAGGTTGTCGGGCATCTCTAGGCGTGTGCACCGCCGGACCTCCTGGAGACTGGAGCAGGCTGCTTGCAGCTTGGGCTTGGAGCTCTAGGCGACCAAGGCAGAGACTCAGGGCTTGTCCCTCGGGTGGTCCTTTGCCCCCCCCCCCCCGCCCCCAGGCCTCTCTTTCTGCTGAGCGCGTGCTCACGGTGCTGTGAAGCGGGCACCCCGAGTCTGGAGGAAAGTTGCATCTGGCTTTCGAGAGCCCACAGAGGGTCCTTCCAGCCCCTGGAGCACCCCACACACTGAGATCCCCGGAGTGAGTCCTGTGTGGGCTGGGGGCCAACTCCCCTTCACCTGGACGGGTGGACAGTCCGGCACTGACATGTGCTCGCCTGCTGCCCTCTCTCCTCTCCCCTTTGGGGCGAAGAGCTCCTCGCGCAGCCCTGTCACGGGGACTGCCTGACCCGTCACCAGCCCGGAGAGGGGGCATGACGTGAGGGGCTCTAACCCAAGTCACATTTCTCTTTGGTGCTGCCTGGCTCTGCCAGGGGCCCCAAGTCTGCGTCGTGTCTTTAGCCCCCCACTAGTATGGGTTCCTTCTGACCTAACAGCGGCCCCAGGAAGCAGATACTGTCACTGCAGCTTATGGAAAAAACGCAGATCTTGGGGGTGAAGCCGTTTGACTCAGAGAAGGGAAAAGCAGGTTTTGAATGCCAGAGCATCAAATTCCCAAAACTCGCTAATCTGTCCTGTCTCAGGACAAGGAGGGGTTGGAGGAGCAGCTTAGCCACAGGCCTTGGGGGCTTCTGCCAGCGTGCCCGGCCGGCCCCAGTTTACAGCCAGCCCAGAGCCCCACACAGCCTCGGGCCCAGGGGCCTGCCATGACATCCACAAACACAAGCTCCAGCGTAGGTGGGAAATGGTCCCCAAACCCTGGGCCAGCGACGGTGGCTACCTCCAGCAGAGGCCGGAAGATAAGAACGGTGGACAGAGCCAGAGATGGGCTGGGACTGGGCAGAGGGGGCCCTGCCGAGCTTCCCCTCCCCCCCCCATCTCCAGCAGCTCTTTCCCCCAGAAGGGCCAGGAGGTGGCCCCTAAAGAGCCAGCACAGGGCGAGGAAGTGGGAACGAGAGTCAGGCTTTGGGAGATCCAGCCTCCACCACCTCCGCCCAGAAGGGCACCTCTTGGCCAGGAGCTGCCCTTTCCAAAGGTGGTCCCCACAGAGATGTGCTTAACCGTGCGGTGGCCACGCAGGAGCCAGGCACCTCTCACGGCCTGCTTCCAGCCCCTCTTCCCCCCCCGCCCGCAGGAAGGCCAGTGAGCAGGGAGGGGGAATGGCAGCCTGGCAAGAGGGCTGGCCAGACTGGGGTTTCTCCTGGTGCGCCCCCCACTGCCCCACAGGGCTCCTGGGAGGTCCCGGTCCTGCCCCGTGGACACAGCCGTCTGGGGACAGGAGCAGCACTCGAGGAACCGCTGGCCTCTGCTGGGGTTTGCTGCGTCGTCACACTGACGGCACGAATGAGGAAGCGAGGGGTTGCACAGCTAGTCAGTCCCAGCCCCAGCCTTTTCCCCTTTCCAGTTTCTCTCCCACGTCCCCTGCACCCCAGCTTCTCAGCCTGGGAGTCAGACATGGGGAGCACAGCAGCCTCACTTGAGGAGCAGAGGCCTCTGTGCCCCGCAGCTTCCAGAGCCAGCCGGTCCCTCCGAGCCCCCGCTTCCTGTCTGCAGAGTGGGTAAGGCACAGAGGGCCGTTTCCTTCCTTCTCCTGCTTCTGCAGGGGCCCTGTCCCCGCCCCACCCGCGGGTTCCCGGCCTCAGGATCGCCCAGAGGAAGTAGGCCAGGCCGAGAGGGGAACAGGCCTGGCCTCCCTTTCGGTTCTGCTCCAGGCCTGGCCGCGGGCCCAGCCCCAGCGAGTGCAGAGATTAAGCAGTAAAGCCACTGGTTTCACTCTGAATGTGGGGCCCTCCGTGCCAGCTCCACCCCCCGCAGCTGAGGAACTGCTGACCTGGCGGGCGGTGGTGGAGAGAGGGGTCCCCTCTGCACCCGCGGGGCCGGTTGCACAGATGGTGTCTGAGTCCCGGCTACCGCCTGCCTGCAGGGCGAGCCCAGCACAGAGCCCTCCAACCTTCAGGGCGGCCCATTTGTCTGCCCAGAGTCACACAGCTCTGGGTGCAGGGCTGGGGTCTGCAGCAGTGGGTCTGACTCCACGCTGCCCCGAATCGGAGGGGCAAGGGGCAGGGGCCCGAAGCCAGGGCAGCCGCACACGAGGTCGGGCTGGAGCAAGACCCCGAGCACCGGCCGCTGTGTGGAGGGACCAGCGGGGGCCTTCCCGGTGGAGAGGCGTGCTGACAAAGAGCCGTGATGGAGAGAAGCGAACCCGAACGCGGAGAGGAACATGGCGGGGGGGGGCAGGCTCCCCCTCTCTCACACGCCCTAGTTCCCCTGCCTCCTCGCAGAGCAAGCCGGGCCAGTGAGCCCCAGCTCTGGGGACCCCCCCCTCCTCGGAGCCACACTGCTCAGGTGATCAAAACAGCTGAACCACTGGAGGTGGCTGTGGTACGAGCGGCTGCATCGCCCACCACGTCCTGCAGCGTCCACTCCTGGGGGGCACATCTAGCGCCCCACCTCCGAAAGGCTGGCTCTGTTCCCGCGGCCACTGTGACTCCAGCGGGGTGACCCATGCTCGGCGCTGGCTGCTGGGGAGCTCTGACTCTGTCCTCGCAGGAGGGCCTGCATCTCCACGGCTGCCCTCGTCTGGGCGGTGACCCCGGACCAGCGGCTCAGCCCTCCTGCCCCAGTTCGGCTGTCCGGAAAGCAGAGCTGCTTGAACAGCCTCTCTCCACGGGGCTGCTGGGGCCGGAGGCCAGCGGAGGCGAGGCGGGGGAAGCCCTGGAGGGTCCGCTGCAGCGACAGCCCCAGGGTTCCCGAGCAGGGCGCTCCAGCCTGCCCCCCACAGCGTGGTAGGCCCTCCTTGTGACTCGGAACGTGCCTTCACCGCCTGCAGTGGTGCACACGTGCGGTGTGACCTACATCCCCTAAGATACAGGGAGTATAAAGACTGTAGCTCACACCAAAATAAAATGCACTTCACTGTGACTGCCCATGATATACTTGGGTGTCTGAGTTTGCTTTTAAAAATAACGTGAAGGAGCCGGGGCAGTGAGCGCCGGCACTGGGCAGAAGCCCTGTGCACGTGTATGTGACACGAGCGAGCTCTGGCTCCAGGTCCGTCGTCTCTGGAGGGCCGTGTGGGCGGCTCTGCCTGCACCCACAGATCCCGCCCCCCCAGCTCCCGCTGACCCAGGGTGTCCATGGCTGCCAGTGGAGAGGCCGGGAGCCCCCAGTCAGCCTGGGGGCCAACGAAAGCTACCACTGGATCCAGGCCGGCCCGTCTCTCACGGCCTGGCTTTCCCTGGGCACTGCCACCACCTGCTGCTGCTCCCTGGGTGCTGAGGGCCAGGGTCAGCGGCGGCCCTTCCCGGGTCCCCAAGGTGCTGGGCTGCACCCTACTCGGCCACATCCTCACGAGCGTCCTGAGTGGGGCCCGGTACCATTCACTCCCTGGAGACCCCGGCAGAGAGCCTGGCCAAGCCCTCATGGAGCTGCCGGTGCCAGTGCCCCAGCAGGAACAAAACACACTCGGCCTTCGGCTCTCAGAGCTGCTGGTCTCCCACAGGAACTGCGTGCCCGCCGGGAAGGCGGTGAAGGCCAGCTTTGCCACGTTAGGAGCTGAGCTGAGCTTCCCAGGCCCCAGGATGGCCTCTGCACACGCGCTGAGCTGGGGAAGCACCTGGGCCTTCGGGTCCCGCAGTGAGGTGGCCACAGTGGGCCCAGAAGTCCCCAAGGGGTCTCAAGGCTGGGCCAGTCCGTTCGGGCTCGTCTGAGGCGGCGTGGGGAAGTGGGAGCTCACGCTGGACCCGTCGGCAGGAGCAGGTCTGCCTGTGGGGCCAGACCCAGTGGGGAGCGGAGCAGCCAAGGGCCCAGCACGCGGGCCCCCCCGTGGGGGCAGGCCAGACCCTCATGTGTTGGCCTTGGTGCAGCCACTGCGACCGGCCTGGCCCCCGAAGGGGCCTCCAGCGAAAGCCTACAGGAGAGACCACCCCCCATCTGGCATCCCCCAGGCCACCCCAGCCCCTGGGAGCCTTGTCTCCGCGGGCTTTGGGCCCTCCTCTCCCACGAGGAGGAGCAGTGGCCTGGGTCGTGGGACACAGCCAGACGTCGGGGCTCCAGCCCCACGCCACAGCCAGGCCTGCCATGTCCCCGAGCTGGTGTCTGGGCGGCGCCGCTCGGTACCTTCTGGGCTGTGGGCCCAGCACCGACTGCCTCGGTGTCCACGGGAACCGCAGGCAGAGGATCCCCGCCGACCTCCCCGAGGAGGGAGGCCCTGGAAACCCAGAGGCTCCGCCAGTCCCCCGCCCCCACCCCGTGCCCACAGTGGGTGCCGCCTGGGTGAAGGAGCAAAACCAGCAGGTGAAATGTGGTCACGGAAGACGCTCACTCAAGGCTCACTGATCGGTATCAGAACAGCCTGAAGCACAAGGAAACGTCCTTATTCCAAAAAGGACTCCAAGCGGCTTACAGGGACACCCAGACAGGGAACCCCAGTTGCACAAGTTCATGTCTGAGCTCCGTGGCAGCCAGCGCGAAGGGGTTTTCCAGAGAAGCAGCCTCGGTTCGCAGCAGTACACTCCAGGTTCCGGTGGGCGCTGGCACAGAGCACCCTGGTGCACCCCCGTGTTCCCCGGACCTGGGCCCCAGCGTCCCGCAGACGGTGAGCACCACGGCGCCCACCACGGGGGCACGTGGGGAAGCCGGGGGACGGCAGGAGAGCGGCCCCAGGCCGGGCAAGCCTCGGGAGCCCAGGCTCCGGAAGCTGCTCCCGGAGGACCCTGTCTGCCGCCGCTGCTGCCCCCCGGCTGTCCTCAGCCCTCGGGCTGTCCCCCCATCAGCTGACCATGCGCTCAGCAAGGCCTCCCTGCCATCTTCCTGTCCGGCAGGGCACAGAGCGTGTGGCTGCTCACGTCTGCTGAACTCTCCGGAGCGGGACGGCGGAGGGAAAGCTCCTGGAGGATGAGCCCAGGGGCCAGCGAGGGCTGCCCAGCCCACGGGAGGGAAGGGGGGTCGGCGGGGACTAGCCAGCGCCCTCGCAGCCCCTTCGGTGCACGCCTACTGCGCGCCTCGGCCCCCCGCCAGTAGCTGCAGGACGGCTGGGTTCCCAGACCGGCCCCATTTCAAGAATGTTCTAGGTTTCACAGCAAAGAGCACCATGTCAAGGAAGGGAGGTGCTGGGGACCAAGGAAGTAGGAAGGGCATTGTCCCCGAGTGGAGGGCAGTCCCCGATGTTCCTTCGGTACACGGTGGCACTCCGGTGAGGAGACTCGCTGCCCTGCTCCGGCCCCTCTGTCACCGCCACAGCCCCTGCAGCTGGCGGTTTGTCCCCACCTCCCGCAGGAGGAGGAGGGACTGAGAAAACCTCCACAGGACGGCACAGAGAACACACCACCCCCTGCTGGCCCAGAGCCGGCGGGGGGGGCCGCACCCACCCCCCCTCCCCAGGCACCGGGGAGCTATGGGAGCCCTGAAGGGGCAGAGGAGTTGCTCGCAGGGACCCCCCCCCGTGACAGGGGGAGGGGCTGGAGAACAGGGTGACATCCTGTGCCCCCTGAGGTGCTGCCACCTCCCAGTCCTGCTCCCAGCCACAGCCAGCTCCTCCGGCTGCCTCCCATTGCCCCCTAAAACTCCCCTGTGGGCTGCACTGCACTAAGCAAGGAAGCCCCAGTCCTCACGGCGGGCCCAGGGCCACGCAGGGCCTCGTCCATATCGGTGCCTTGACTGCAGCCCCGTCCCTCACACTCGGCTCCGGCCACACTGGCCTCCCCTGGAGGTGAACGGACTGAGCACGCTCTGCCCCAGGGCCTTTGCACCTGCCGCCGCCGCTGCCTGACTGCCGCTGCCCGACTGCCCGACCGGCAGTTCCTCTGAATCCACCAGACCTCGCCCTGCTCGGGCGCTCAGCCAAAGTGCCGCCTCGGCAAGGCCCCTCTGGACACAGGGTCTCTGGGGGGACTTGGTCCTGTTCACAGGGGATCCCAGCCCCGAGCACAGGGCCTGGTGGGTCGGACGTGCTCGATTTTATTCCCACAAAAGCATTCGTCATCGGCCTCTTGTTTGCCGAGTATCATGAGCTTGGGGGTCAGTCGGGCACGGGCCCACTGCAGACACCCCCACCTCGCGGGCTGACCCCCTCTCCCATCCCCCCACCTTCCCACTGCAGCAGGAGAAGACTGGCTGAGGGGCAGCCTCGTGACCCCCGACCCCAGCACGGTGACTGAGCCCGTGCGACAGGTGAAGGAACGGAGGCCCGGGCAGGCGGAGGGGGGGCCCAGGCCCCGGCCTCTCCCACGCAGGTCTTGGCAGAGAATGAGGCCCCCCTCCTCCAGGGAGCCCTCTCTGGTCACGCCGCCGTGGTCAGCGCGATTCCTGTGCCTGGGGCTTATCGGGCCCGGCCACCGCTTCCTGGTGATGGGGCCGCCCCCCCCTCCCCCCCTTCTGACTGGGAGCTCCTCCGAGGGTGGGGACAGGGCACCCAGCCTCGCCACCCCCCCCCCGCCGCCCCCCGCTGGGGCCCAGCACCGGGTCAGGCCCGCAGGAGGTCCTCGGAGAGCGTTTGCCACGCGGATGGGGAGTAGCTGGGTGGCCGCCCAGGGCCCCAGCCCTCAGAGGCCTGAGAGCAGGGGCAGGCGTGGGGTGGGGTGGGGTGGGGTGGGGTGGGGAGAGTTATCTTACCCCCCGTTCCTGGGCTCCCCTGGGGGGGACTGGAGGCGGGGAGCTGGCTCCAGGGACTGAACCAATGTGGGACGTACGGGTCACGGGTCCCTTCCCTCCTCTGCCCCCGCCCAGGGCTGCAAGCCCCCTCACTTCAGATGCCTGTGCCGGCCCCCTCTTCTGGGTGACCCCCGAGAAAATCACCTCGCTCTTGGGGCGTTCGCTTCCTCGTCTGTAAGGCGGAGGTGATGGCGGCCCGCGCCCTCCGGATTCCGTAGGGACCCTGCCTGCTGCCCTGCGCACACGGGAACCTCCCAGGCTGCCCCCCGCTCACGTCCCCATGGGCCAGATCTCCCCCTTGGGTGGTCCCCACAGAGGAGCAGGAGAGGGACCAGAGAAGCTTCCAGAAAAGCCACATGGATCAGGTCAGCTCCCCCCTTTCTTGGCAAATAAGAGCCCCCCAAGTGCCAGAAACAGACCCCCCCAGAGCCAGGGAAAAACGGGAGGCGCAGACCCCCAAGTGTCACAGACAGGGTCCCCCCACCCTCTTGCTGCCCTCCTGTGGGCGGGCGGTGCCCGGTCACACCCCGAAGGCCCAAGCCCTGGACCCCCGGGGCCTCCCACGCTCGGACCCTCCAAGGCTCCAGGAGGCCGGGGTGGTCACCAGCCAGAGACACCGGGGCGGGCGGGGGCCCGGCTGACGAGCCCCCCCCTGCAGGGGGGTCCCCGATGTCGGACAGACTCACAGGGACCTGGTCACAAAGCCCCTCTCAGAGAGACGGAGACCACCCCCCCACACACACAGAATCACAGCGACAGGGACACAAAGCCCCTCTCAGAGGCTGGCGCAGCCTCCCCCTGCAGAGACAAGCACCCAGAGACAGAGACCCCCATAGAGAGAGACGCCCCCCAGCACAGGGCCGGCCTGGGATCCCACAGCCACGGCCCCACCCCCGGGAGCGGGGGGCGCCCTGGTGCGGAGGACCAGCTGGGAGGCCCGGCCTGCACCCCGCTCTGGGAGCCGCCTGTGGCAGGCCGCACCCAAGGTCAGGGTGACGGCGCCTAAGGGGGGCCACCCCTGGAGTCCACGTGGGCGAGGCTGGACAGGCGAGCCAGGGTGCTGGTCACCCACCAGCACCTTCACTGGCTCGTCTCACCTCCACTGCAGGGCGACGGGCGTCCAGGCCATGTCCCGGCTTCAGCAGAGCCAGACATCCTGGGACGGGGCCTTGCGAGGCAGGAGTGAGGGGCCAGGCCACCCAGGGACACCCCCTGCCTCTGTCCCCTCCACACAGCCACCTTCCCTGCCCAGCCTGTGGCCCCCAGGGCGACAGACGAGGAGGATGGCCCGGCCTCCGGAGCTGAGCTGCTGGGGAGAGCGGCTGTCACAGGCTGCTTGGCCACCGGCCCCGGCGACCCCTGCACCGCAGGCCCGGACCGTCACCGTGGGCACAGCGGCCTCAGGAGGGCCCGGCCGGCACCCGGCAGACCCCCAGCGGCCGCGTGTCTGGCACAGGGTCCCAGGCCCAGCCGGACCCCGTCCCTTCGGCTGCCGCACACCCGCTGCCCCCACCCACGCCTCGAGTGACCGCACCCCGCTCCCGGCGCCCCTGCCAGGAGTCCTCCCCGCCCCCCACTGTCCCCACGTGGCCGGAGGAGCCCCCAGGCCAGTGCGCCTGTCCCCAGCCACACCTTTACCCAGCCTGGGCCTCCCTCACGCGGTGCCGGTCACGGCCACCTCGGTCCCGGGGCGCTCCAGGCCACGGGGGCTTCTCAGCCCCTCCAGGCAGCAGGGGAGGCCGTGGCTCCGCGAGGCCACGTCACGTGTCCAGGGCCCTGCGTGGGGAGGGGACACGCCCAGCACCAAACCTGGCACTGCCCCCCCGGCCTTCCCGTGGGCTCTGTGGACCCCACGCCCCAGGAAGACAGACAGGCCCATGGCGGCCTGTGGGGGACCCCGGCGGGCATTGCGGGGCCAGGGGTGCCAGGGCCGCCCAGCCCCCGCCCCCCGGGGCCTGAACGGGGGGGCGGGGGGGGGGGCGCCCGCCTCCCAGCCCCGCTGCAGAGCCCGAGCAGACGGGGAAGCCCCGCGGCCCGGCCGGACCCGGCGTCCGCCCCGCGCCTGCAGACGGGGAAAGATCTGTGGTTAGAGAACAAGTAACCTCTGTCACTGGCCTCCGTGGGGGTGCGCCGGAGGGGAGGGGGCTCGTCGACGTCACCCAGATCCCCAAGCCCCGGACGGCGGCCACCGGCTGCCTTCGAAGAACGCTGATTCAGAAGAAGAGGTGACAGCGAGGGCCCCTGGAGCAGCGCGAGGGGCTGTGGGGCGCCGGGAAGGCTGGGGGCCGCAGCGCCCCGGGCTGAGCTGACAAACGGGAGCCCCAGAAGTGGGCCAGGTCCCAGCCGCGGCCACCACAGCAACGCTCCCCCCCCCCCACCGTTTGAGCGACCGGTCCCCCTGCGTTTAGTAAGCACCTACTATGCGATGTGCCCTGCAGCACAGCCGCTCACTGACATCGAAAGCACAACAGGAAATCACACCAGCCACAAAGAGTAAGAGCCAGCTGGACTCAGCAATTAGACGTGAGAGACAAGACCGAAGGGACTGCCTGAGCCCAGGCCTTTCTCAGCAGAAGCAGCAAAGGGTGCAGCCGTGGAGGAGGAGGTCACCGGGTCTCACTGCTCACTGTCCAGACTGAAAAACCTCCGAAGCCGAGAAACTCGGGGCCGAGACAGAAAAGCCGAACAGCAAACGGGGGGCGGGGGGGTCCCTGCCACACGTGACGGAGAGCTGGTGCACGCGAGGACTCCGGCCGAGCGCCACGGAAAGGCAGACGGTGCAGGAGACGAGCACGCGGAGCTAAGGGCCTGCGAGTGGCACAGAGAAACGCACAGGACCAGGAAGCACGAGAGAAGCCGTCCCCGTCTGCAGGGACAAGGTCGACTGACTAGTGGTGGCCAGGGGCTAGGGCTTGGGGACGGGGCGGGGCTGCCTGCTGACGGGCGCAGGGGGCCCCCCTGGGGTCCCCTGGGGTGACGGCCCGTTCTGTGTTACCTGGGTTGCGCCCCCACCCCCCCGCGCTGGCAATCAGAGAGGACGAGACCACCACTGTCCACCAGGTGGACGTTGGCGAAGGGTTTCCCCAGACACCCAGGGCTCGCACCGCTGGCCAGAAGACGGGTGGGTAGAACCCTTCTGGAAAGCTCTTTGAAAAGGGGACCTCACGCGCTTTAGAAATGGCTGGTGAGCACACGAGAAGATGCCCGGGGTGCCCAGCCATCCAGGAGCTGCCGTGGGGGTGGGGGGCCGCCGGCGGGAGAGCGGCTCTGACCGGAAGGGCGGGCAGCGGCGGGTGTCGGGAGAAGGCGGAGCAGTCGCCGGCTGGGGGCGCACACGGTCCAGGGCTCTGGAGGCCGGCTGGGTTCGCCCTCCAAACATTCGGCTCCTAACCCGGCAGCACCGCTCTGCAGATGGGGGCCCCGAGACATGCATGTGCACACGGAACGCACCCCCACACCCCGTTCCAGGGCGCACCACAGGTTCGCGTCCGTTCACACCCTGAAGGCCAGACGACCCCCGCTCCGGCAAGAGGCTGTGCCTCGCCCGGCCAGGCCTGGACAGGGGCCCACCGTGTCCTCGAGGTCTGCCCGCGCCCCGGGTTCCCGACGGCCTCCACGACCTCGTCCAGAGATGAGGGGAGGAGCAGGATGTGAGCCTTGAAGACACCGCACTCAGTCACAGAGGCCGGCCCCACAGGACCACAGGCTGTGCGATCCCACGGGCGGGAAGAGAACAGAACGGGCGACTCTAGAGGCAGAGAGTGGAGTAGTGGCCGCCTGGGGCCGGGGCAGCGACGGCCAGCGGCCCGGTCCTTCCTGAGACGAGGAAGACCTCATCCAGTTGGGTCCCGGGGGCGCATGCCCGAGACGAGCCCACCCCGCGGCGTGTGAACGGCATCTCAGTGAAGCTCAGAGACAGCATGTGCCCCTGCAAGCTTCGAGGGGCTCCCACAGCCGCCCCCCCCCCATCTGCCCCGGCCAGCACGCCCCCCTCGGGGACCCTGGCCCGAGGGGACAATTGGGGGCGAGCACCAAGGCTGATGGACGTGACGCTCGTCACCGGGTTGTCTGTCTGAACGAGAGAGTCAGAAATGGTTGAGTCGGGAACCCAGATGGCTGCAGATGCACAGGCCGCGGCCCGACTGTGGACATGAACTGTCCGGCAGCCGGCATTTCAGAGAAGACATTCTTGGAGAACGTTTGGGAAGACAGACGACCCTTCAAGACACGCAAGCGGAAGAAAGGGCAGACACAGGCCCGCGCCACGAGGGCAGGGGGTTTTGTCCACAAGTTCCCACCTGTTTCCGGCACCCCCGCCAGCGCCCGGCACGTGGACGGGCTGGGGGAGAGGGGGCCGGGCGGGGCAGGGGGACGGCCCTTTGGGGGAGACGTCCCAGACCCAGAAGAGAGCAAGGCCGTGGGGACAGCCGCCAGGGTGGAAACGCTGATTCTCTCCGGGGAGCGGGGCTGTGGGTGGTGTTTCAGTCACTTTTTTACAATTCCGTCCATGAGCTTTATTCATTGAAAAAAAAAAAAAAAAAAGACCAGAGCCATTAGGGACGCCAGCTTGGAGGCCCTCGGCGGGCCCGTTTCCTAGATTACACGGAGGTTCGAGATGAGACGGAGCGGGGCCCCCAGCTGCAGGCGGTCCCCGAGAAGTCTCTCCCCCTGCTGCTGGGGGGGCTGCTGCTGCTGCCGCCGGTATGGTCAGCCCCCACCCCGCTCAGCACGGTCGGGAGTCCCCTCGGGCCTGTGACAGGCCGAGCCCGGGCAGCAGCCGCGATGAGGGAGCACCCACCGGCCCCCCAGGCTGAGGCGCACGGCCCGGGGGACACAGCGGCCTCCTCCCCGGACCAGGGAGGACATAGGAAAAAGGGGTGTGGGGCCCCGAAGAGGAAGCTGAGGCGGCCCCTCCTGCCCTGGGGGAGGAAGCTGCCCCCCCACAGTGAGGGCAGGCCGCTCGCTCGCTCGGAACGCCGAGATCTCGGCTGGTGCACGCTGGTTTCCTTTCCATTCACAAGGAGGTGGGTGGGGGATTTCCAGCAGCGCCGCCCGGCCCGCGGGCTCGTCAGCTGGTGCCCAGGTCGGGCCAGTGCGGGGCCGGCCAGGTGGCCGCCCGTCCCTGGGAGGGCATCTGGGGACCCGCCTCTGGGTCCGGCCACTTCCCGCACAGGAAGCCCCTTCTTCCGCCTCTCAGGGCGGGGACCCCGTGCCAGGCCCTCGTGGCCCTCCCTGAGCCTGTTTTGACTCTTAACCGCCCAGCGAGGCAAGGACCGACGTTCCATTTTCCAGACTGGGAAACTGAGGCTCAGAGAGGCCAGGGCGTCAACCAAACCCCTCCCTGGCTTCCAGCCCGAAGCCCAGACTCCGCAGCGCCGGGCGCCCTCCCCCCAAAACCCAGCCCCCCCCCCCCGCAACAAACAACACGGAAGGCGAACTCCCAAGAAGCCGGCAGCAGCAGGCAGGCCCCCCGGCAGCAGGAGGGGACCCGGACCAGCCCCCGGCGGTGGCGGCGGCGGCACTGGGGGGCTTCAGTGAAGGACAAGAAACGGATGCCGTGCCCGCCCTCCCCCGGCGGCGGGGATCGGGGCCCTCGCGTCTGCGTCTGCGGGTTCGCAGGGTTCGAGCCGAGAGGAAGCCGGGCGATACCATCGCCCGTGGTTCCGGCGTGGCCGGGCGTGCTTCTGAGCGGCAGAGCCGTTTTCAAAGACGGTCTCACGCGGAACCCCGGTGGGGGCCAGATGGGGCGGCCCCGCAGGAGCCGGGCCCACCCACCGGCACCCCTTCCTTCCCCCATCCCCGCCCCCCGCCCCAGCCCGGGGGGCCAGGACGAAGCCCCCCAGTCGCCCACGTCATGGCTCAGAGAGGGGCAGGGGCCCACGTGGGCCGCACGGCAGCCACGGGGGGGAGGGTGGGGGGACAAGGGCTGAACCCGTCGTCTCCCTCTGAGCCTCTGCCCCTGGTGCTCCTGGGGAGGGAGGGTGGGGCTGGGGGCCCCCGTGGGCCAAGGGGGCTCCCGCCTGCCCACGGGAGGGGCGGCCGGGCTGGCGGCCGAGGCCTGTCTGCCTGCTCCGGGGCCTAGATGCACGGACTCCGTGCTGAGCGCCGCCGCCTCCCTGCTGTGTGGCCCTGGACGAGCCTCTCCGCTCCTCCGTGCCCCGGTGCCCCGGGCGTTGTCCCCACACCCCAGGGCCGGTGGTGGCCCCGTGGGCCGGGCCGGGCCGGGGCGGGGAGGGGGGGGACGGACGACCACACGGTGGGGCTGGGGCGGGGGCGGCTGTTTCCACCCAAGAAAGCAGAGGCAGGGAGGGAGAGGGAGGGCAAAGCCTTCCCCACCCCGGGGGGCAGAGGCAGGAGTCTCCGCAGCTGCCCCTCCTGCCCGCAGCTTCCTGCCCAGCCTTCCTCCTCCTCCTCCTCGCACTCCTGCCTCGAGGAAACCACTAGGCCTCCGGCGGACGACGTCCCCTGCTTTCTGCTTCCTCTTTCCCACACTCGGGGACGCGGCTCCAGGCCCGGCCCCGGCGTCCACACCGCGGCCACCTCGGCCTCCATGTCCCCGTCTGTGACGCAGGCACGGTGCCGCCGTCCACCCTGCAGGCTCGCGGTGGGCGGGCGTCTGGTGGGCTGCTCCCGCGGGGCCGGCCCCTGCGAGCTGCTGGGCGCCCACCCAGGCGTCCACGGGCACCCACTGCCCACGTGCCCCGGCCTGCTCCTGGGCTGACCCCGGGCACGGGCGGGGAGCAGAGGGGGCCCTTGGCCTGAGTCACCTCTCAGCACAAACCCAGTCCCGCAGGCTGAACTCTGCGCTCGAGGGGGTGGGGCCGGGCGCCCCTCACTCATCCAGTCGGCACCCAGCGCATCTCAGCCTCGCCCACGTGACTCCACCCCCTCCCCCACAGGTGCTGTGACCAGCCCACTTTAGGGAGGGGGACAGCTGGGGCCCAGCGTGCTCAAGGTGCTTGTCCTAGGGGGCCCGGCCCGGGAGCAGCAGAGCGGGCAGCACTCGGAACCTCAGTGCCCGGCCCACCCCAACCACCCCGGGGCAGCAGGACGGCCACTCCCCCCAGAGCACTTCTCCCTGGGGGCACGTGAGGCCAGGAGGGGGCGGCGGGGGCTCAGGGCTGCGGGCTGAGTCCCTTGAGGTGGCCCCCTCCTCCTTCCTCTCCCTCTGCTCTGGGCCTCAGGGTCCCCCCAGGTAGATGGTGGCGTCGGACGAGATGGCCCGGGGACCCGCCAGCCCGCTGCTAAGCCCCCCGAAGACCCGCTCGGCCCCAGGTCCGGCCCAGCCGCCCGGGCTCCGGCCCCACGTCGGCCACGAGAGAGCTGGACAAGTCACCTGCCCTCTCGGCGCCAGTTCGCTGGCCGGCGGAGTGGGCCCCCCCCCCAGCGGAGGCCCCCCACGGGGCTGCAGGGAGGGTTAAACGGAGCCAGGTCGGCAGGGTGCCGGGCGGAGAGCAGGTGCCTGGTTGACGCTGGCTACAGAGGCCGGTTCGGCCGCAGCTAGAACTCCGGCCTCACCCCTGTGCAAGTGAGGGAAACTGAGGCTCGGCCCCCAGGCCCAATGGGGCTCGCAAGGCTCTGAGACCATCTCAGACAGCCCGGAGGCCTGGGAAGACGGGGAAACTGAGGCCCAGAAGAGCCAAGGGCTGGCCCAAAGGCGGTGGTCAGCTGGTTTGCTCCACATGGACCCCCAGCGCCTGGGAGTCCCTGCCCCAAGGCCAGCCGCCGCCCTTCGGCCCAGTGGCCGCCTCTGTCACCCTCCCCGCCGCCGGCCCCCCACGGCTCCCTGGGCAGAGCTCGGGCAGGGCCAGGCGCTTCTGTAAGAGGAACCAGGAATCTGGACGTCCGTGTGAGCTCTCTCCACTTTGTGTTTTTGAACACTGGCAACCAATCTGACTTTCTTATTTTTTCTTTCAGCTGTCGGGCAGGGTGGCGCCTCACAGGCCTGGCCGGGCTGGCTCCCTGCACCCTCCGACGCAAGCTGGGGGTCGGGAGCGGGGCCTCTTGGGGCAGGGGGATCGGAGGGGAGGCGGGCGCCACAGGGAGAGTGGCCACCGGAGGGTCTTCTAGGAGCGGCGTGGTGCCACACTCTGCCGGGCCGCCCCGAGGCCAGGAGTGCCGGGCCACCCCCGCACCTGTCTCAGCCCCTCTGGGCCCCACCCAGCCCAGCCCCAGCCCTTGGCCCACCCCGTCCCTCCCTGCCCCCGGCCACCCCAGCCCCGGCTGTCTGGCTGTCCCTCAGACTCCTGGGCTGGGACTCTCTCACCAGCTCAGGGCGCCCGGAGAACAGGAGCCTGGACGGGACCCAGAGCAACCCTGGAGAGAGACCTGCGCTCGCAGCCCCAGGGTCGTCGCCTTAGCGCCCGCAGCGCCCACACGGAGCCTCCCCTTCAGTCAGGCGCTCAGCAGATGCGCCGCCCGGCCACCACATGAGCCGCACGATGCGGGCGCTGTGAATGGGCCCCTTGTACGGAGGAGGAAACTGAGGCTCAGAAGACCGGGGTCGCTGGCCTAAGGCCCCCAGGCCGGGGAAGAACGAGCTCATTATCCCCGCTCGGCCCGCCGACTCCTGACACCTGGTTCGCCCAGACGGTTGTTTGCAGCAGCAGCTTCTGCAGTGGAGCTGCGTGGGGGTGGGGGTGGGGGTGGGGGTGGGGGTGGGGAGGCGTGCTTGGCCGCTGGTCGCCTCTCCGGCCGTCATGGACCCCGACAGCGACGAGAAGCCCGAGTTTCTGTCTGTGCTTGTCTTTCCCCGACAGCCCCCCGCTGTGTCTGGAGCGAAATGCAAACCCCGGACGGGAGCCTCTGCCCCCACACAGTCCCCATCTTCCCTCTGCGCCCCCCACCTCCCCACCCCCCACACACACCGGCCCCGTGTGTCATTCTTTCTTCAAAACACGCGAAACCCTCTCCCATCTCGGGGCTCTGCCGCTGCTGCTCCCTCCGCCTGGGACGCCCCGAGGGTCTGGCTTAGCTCGGGGTGAAGCTCTCAGTCCAAAGTCACCTTCTCAGGACTCACCACGAAACCTCGGTGACTACCGTGCAGTTGGCCCAAGGACAGGCACGCGGGCCGAGGGGGCCGGCAGGCCCAGAGCGCTCAGATGGACACTGGCCTTGCGGGGTGGCGGGGAGGGGAGCGGCACCTCCTCACACAGCGCTGCAGCGTGGGGAAGCGAGACCCGCACCTCCCACCGCACAGGGAAGCGGATTCCAGGCGGACCCTCGCCCAAAACGGGGGCGCCCAGGCCTCAGAGCTTCCGGGCGGAAAGCGAGAACGAGCCTCATGACCCAGGCGGGCCACGGTCTCGTCGACGGGACATGGGAAGCACGAACCACGAGGGGCCGCCGCTGGTAAATGGGGCCCCGTCAAAATAAGGCCTTCCGCCCGCCCCGCGAGGAGGCTCCGCTCCCAAGGCGCAGAAAGGGAGCCCACGTGCGGAGCCGGAGGTGGGACTTACCGTGCAAAGCAAGTGCGTCCGGAACACACAACCACCCTCACGGACCGGTGAGGAGGTGGAACACGCAACAAAGCCCACGCGCGTTGCGCGAGAGTCCGTCCTAATGTCCCACAGACGTTTGGGAAGGTGCCTGACCTCCCGAGCTGTCAGGGAAATGCAAACTAAAGGCGCGGCGAGACCCGGAGCCCGCCCCCCGGAAGGGCTGGACTGAAAACCCACGCACGCAGTCGCGCGGCCACTTCGGGAAAGTCTAGACGTTTCTTACGAAGTTAGCCCCGCCCTCCCCGCGTGGGCCTGCAGGCCCGCTCCGCGGCCCGACCCCGGAGAAGTGGCAGCGCCTGTCCCCCAGGGCCTCCGGGCACCGCTCGCGGCGGCCTGGTTCGGCGGAGCCCCACGGTGGGAACGGCCCGCCGCCCGCCGGCGGTGAGTGGGTGAACGCACCATAAACTCACGGTGCGCCCACAGCGCAGCCCTGCCCGGCGGCGAAGAGAAACGGCCTGCCCACACACGCGGGAACGCGCAGGACCCCCAGAACCCGGGGCCGGGCAAAAGCAGCCGCACAGAAAAAGCCACGCGCCACGTGACTGCACGTACATGAGGCTCAAGGGCAGAGAGGCCTGTCGTCCGTGGGGTGGCACCCAGTGTCAGTGGGGGTCACTGGTGAAGGGAGCCACACACAACTCGCGTGCACACACACTCACGGAGCTTCAGGCGCACGCCCCACACTCGGGTGTGTGCACCCGACGCCGCAGTGAAGTCAGAGGGACGGTCTCGTCACACGAGAGGACGCGTCGACAACACCCCACCCCACTCACGGTTCGGGCCCCGAGGTTCCCGCTGGGCTGCCCGCGGCTCTGCCTCTGGAACACGGCACGCACTTGTAACTCCTCCACACGAGTGCACACGCCGGCCTCCTCCCGCAGCCCCGCCCCACCCGGTCCCCGGTCCCTAGCACGCGCCTGGGACGCCGCGGCAGGCGCTCAATAAGGACCTGCTGAACAGATGAACGTGTAACTGTCTCCCGGCCCAGCCTGCGCGCCCTCAGGGCTGGACCGCGTGTGCTCGGCTCACCCCCTAGAGCACAGAATTGGGCCACGGAGAGAGGCATTAACGGAATTAACGGTCTCACCGACCCGACACACCTGGGTCGGGGTGGAACAGGTGTGTGGAGCAGCGGCCCTTCAGTCTCACTACGCAGCTGGGATGGAATTAGTTGCAACAGGGAAAGACCAAACTGTTAAAACTGGAAGGAGAATAAGCCATCCACAACACCTGGGGGCGTGAGTGTGCACGGGCGAAGGAATGCCACGGCGGTTCCGCGCCCTGGAAAACAGCCTCCTGCATGGCGAGGTCAGTCTGGGTCAGGGTTTCCCAGCACCTCGGCCTCACCAACCTGCCATGGCCCAGGTGACTCAGGGTGTCCCTGGAGAGTCTACAGAATCCCCGACGGGCGCGCCTCAACACTGGGGAGGTCGCCACAAACAAGAAAAAGAAAGACAGGACCCGTCACAGCCACACGACTAGATCCAATCCCAGAGCAGAAACGGGACCTTGGGGAAAACTGGCAAAATCCAGAGTGACCGCCAAGTTCAGTTAATAGTAGTGACCAGGGTGGGCGCCTGTGGCGAACACACAGTGTAGCTGCATCAGGCGAAGCTGGGCGCCGTGGGCAGGGGAACTCGGCACTGTCTCAGCGACTTTTCCGTGCATCAGAGGGTTGTCAAAGAGAACGTTCGGCTTTGGAAAGGTACACTTCCCTCTGGGCACTTGGCGGCCGCCTGCTGGAAGTCCGAGGTCCCACCCCGTCTGCTACCGCCCGCGCCCGCGCCGAGCGCAGGCCGCCGCGGTGCTTACCTTGGGCGGGTCGAAGAGCTCCAGCACGCGGTCCGCGCCGCCCTCCGGGGCTCGGGCGCGCCGCAGGGCCAGCCGCCCGCGCTGCCAGCGCGGCCCGCTGTCCATGGAGGCCTCGTCGGCCAGGCTGTAGCGCAGTGTCGCCTCCTTGAGGGCCTCGGGCGGCGGTTCCCGGGCCAGGCTCCAGGGCAGGCGCTTCCTGGCCAGGCCGGGTTTGGGCCGGGCCTCCCCCGCGGCTCCGGCCGCCGCCGGCACCTCCCCGGCCGAGCGGCGGCGGATGATGTGGCGGAGGCTGTGGCGCAGGTGCTGGAGGGCACAGGGCGCGGACGGCCGCGGCGGGGCCAGCTCCTCCGAGCTGCGGGCCTTGGGCAGGGCAGGGGCGGCGGGGCCGGGGCCCGCCTCGGCGCGGGGGGCCTCGGCCTTGGCCGGGGGCCCGCGGCCCGCCTCCCGGTAGTCGCGAGCCGGCGGCCCGGGCGCCCGGCCCTGGCGCACCTCGCGGCAGAAGTAGAGCTGGAAGAGGTCGGTGAACTGCAGCGACACGAGCTCGGCGCGCAGCGGCGCGTGCTGCGGGTGCTCGCGCACGAAGAGCCAGTACTGCCGGGCCAGCTCTCGCGCCGTGGCCACCGCGTGCAGCTCGCAGAACTCGCTCCAGCCCCGTGGGGCCGGGGCCGGGGCCGCGTTCGTGGGTGAGGAGGCGGAGGGCGTGGAGGAAGCCGCGGAGGGCTGCAGGGCGGGCCCGTTCATGGCGGAGATCCAGGTGGCGCGGCCGGGCTGAAAAACAGGTGGGAACAGGCAGCAGGGATGAGCGCACAGGTGAGAACCGACCTCTTAAACCCGCCGCCGCCGGGGCCTCGTCATTCACCAAGCCCAGCGCCAGCAATCCAAGACCCCCCGCAACGTGTGCCGGCGGCGGAGATGCAGCGAAACGGGCGCTTCGGCGCCAAGCTGCGGCTACCGTTAGGCGGCACCGCCGTTTCGGAGGGCAGTGTGGCCGGCTCCCAGTTCCGGGCCCAGTCATTCCACTTTTAAGTATTCAAGGGAAATCTCAGGGCAACCCCTTGCTAGACGTTTCCCGACCCAAGATTTAAAAGGGGGGAAAAGGAGGTACAGCTGTTAAGCAAAAATTTAAACTCCCGTGGCTGAAAGTCTTTTTTTAAAAGAAAGGGGTTTATTAGGCCATTGCCAGGCCAAACGACAAAAGGGGAGAAAGAAGAAGCCGTGGACGGCTGGTCCTGGGGCATGGTTAGGGGGGAAGGACCACCGGGGCCTGGTCCTGGAGGTCCCCAGACGTTTTTATACAAGAAGGGTGGGGGCGGGTGGCGGGTGGGTTAAGCCTGGTCTGAAAGGATTTACACCAGCCACAGACAAAGCTGATGCAAACACCCCCCACCACACACACACACACACACACACACACACACACACACTAGAAACTTCGTGTGTAAATTAGGAGCCGAGGCTCCTGGGGCTCGATAATCCCTTGGAAATCCACCCTCAGTGGCCGATCCAAGGAAGCGAGAGCAGACCTTGGCCGTCGCCGGCCCGCAGAGGTGCTACTCCACCCCTCTCGCTCTCAGCCTGTTGCTGTCACTTGGGACACCTCAGACTCTTGTCTTGCCACAGCCCCGTTGCCCTTCAGCCGGAGCCCGTGGCGCACCTGCAGGCTGGGATCTCCTGCAGCAGCGGGGGAGGATGTGGAGACCGGTGCCGCCACCTCGGTGAGATCTCCAGGGGACACCACGAAGCAAACAAAGCAAACCACAGAGCGACGCAGGCGGCGCGGCCCTGCTGACACACGCACAGAACCCCACCGCCGGCGTTCGTGGGCACGCGGATGCGCGTGCGTGGTGGGCGAGGACGGCGTGGCTGGAGCAAACCCACCCGGGGAACCGTGGCGACCTCTGTGGCCGGGGGACCAGGCCTGGGGTGCAGGCGACAAGTAACCCAGGACGACCACGGCGACTCTTCACCAGAAGGTGTGGTTGACAACACAGAGCCCGTCGCTGCGGCTCCCCGCGTCCCGTGGTTTCTGTCTCCTCGCAAGGATTTTCCTGCAGGGTGTGTCCAGCTCTTCCCCAGCCACCTGCCAATCACCCAGTCTCCCTTCCGAAGTCTAAAACCCCTCCAGCCCTTCTCCTTCATCCGGAGCGTCTCAGACGCCCGGGGTGGCCTGTCTCTGGAACTTCTGGTCTATGTGAATGCCCCATGCACAGATATTCAAACTTGACGTTTCTCCTCTTTGAAAACAAAACCCAGAAACACGGAGCCGGGAGGCTGAGTTCAGAGCCCAGCGCCAGCACTTACTAGTTGTGTGACCTTGGGTGAGTTGTTCAGCTTCTCCCTGCCTCAGTGTCCCCGTGTGTACAGTGGGGGCCATGACTGTGCCTGCCGCACTGGAGCATTATGGGGACTGAGTTAATTAATGTAAAGGCCTCGGAGACTAGGAAAAGCACAGTAAGGGTTGGCTGTTTTTATTGTTATCTGAATGTTACAAGGGCCATGTATTGCTGCCAATAAACACAAAGCCACAAATGGAGAGGGACAGACTGCCTAGGCTCAGGGAAGGTGCAAAGGTATTTCCTGCTCAGCCGACCTTTGCCCGCCCGTCGGGGCTGGGGCTGGGGCTCGGGCTCCCCTCTGTTCCGCCCCTCAGGTCCCTCCTCGCGCCCATCTGAGGGGCGGAAGCCCCCCGCCCTCTGCTGTCCGCGGTGCTGAACCCCAGGGCACCACCAGTACTGGCCTCCTTCCAGCTGGGCCCGGCTGCGCTCCAGCCCCCACTGGGGGACACAGAATCATGGCTGCTTATTTGCCTGCCCCCCAAAATATTACTGAGGGCCTACTACGTGCCAGACACTGTGCCAGGCCCTGGGGATGCAGCAGTGCCGGAGACCCAGACAGAAATGCTCCCTCTCCTGAGGCTGCATCTCACTCACGTGCACACACACACACACACACACACACACGGGCTGGGTGGCCCCCGATACCCAACTGGACCTCTTTGAACCCAGGGCTCCTCTCCTGTCAAACAGGGAGCAGTGTGGTATCGGCCTCATATGACAGCTGCAAGGGGTCCTTAAAAAGGGGGCTCGGATGGAGACCTGAGCCCCAAAACTGGGGTTCTGTCACCCCACCATGTCCAGACCATGGTGGTGTCACCGCCGCTGGTCGAAGAAGGACACCCAAGACAGCCCAGGGCTGAGCACCCACACACATTAGGCTCTTTGCGCAGAGTAGGCAGTCAGTAAAAGCTGCCAGACAGAGGGAAGGGCGAGGAGCCACACATGCCCTTGACCGTCACACCGTGAGAACACGCACCCCGTCGCTGAGGGGAAGGCTTGCGCCTGCACGTGGGAGTGTCCTGGGCCCCGGCCAACCCTGCAGCTTGCCTTGACACAGGCGCGGCAGGCGCTGTCCTCTCAGGTTGGGGACTAGAGCGCTCAGATGCCGGACCCAGGCCCCCACTGGCCCCCACCGCCTCTGGGCGGTCACTGCACCGGCATCCTGCAGCCCCGCCTGCCCGCGGCCTGCTCGGGCCTCGCAGGCGAGCAGCCCCCCTGAACTCGCCAACCCGCACAGCGAGACACTGTCGTTCGGCATCTACGACTGTGTGATCGGCGCCTGTCCTCCCACCAAACCGAGCTCCACGAGGCCAGGGGCTCCCCGCTCTGCGGCGGCTCCGGCACCGAGCAGGAGCTCCCGGCACACAGCCGGAGCTCAGCAAGTGCCTGTTGAGTGAACGAGTGCAGGAGTCCGGCTGGATCTGCAGCCTCTCACTCTTCCGGCAGACAATGGGCCAGCCCACCTCCTGTGCACCCTGGGCCTCTGCCCGCCTGCCTGCCCCTTTGCCTGAACACCTGTCCCTGGCCGCCCCTGCGTGTCAGTCTCGAAGTCCGCCTGCGGGGCCAAACCCTAGCAGGAGCCTTCTCGGCACAGCTGTGCCCACTCCGGGCTCCGCCCCTGTGCAGGCGATAGATGGCCCCCTCCTCACCATGGCCCACGTTCCAGCTCCTCCCCAAGAGTGACGTGTCCTGAGCACTCACTGCATCGCACACACTTTTCTGACTGCCCTGGCAAAACAAGGACCCCCCCCCGCCAAGCCTTGTGACAGCATTCAGAGGTAGGGCCGACAACGGCTCCTGTTTTATAGCTGGAGAAACTGAGGCACAGAGAGGTGCCGCAGCTCAGGATGGACGGCAGGAGGTACCCCCGAAATGCCCGTGGGTGCCGAGTGAACCCCACAAAGAAGACTCTTCCCAGTGAGTGTCTGTGGAATGGATGAGTGTGACCCAGGCAGGAGTATAAAGGTCTCATTCAGCTCCTGGTCCCCAGCGCACCAGGTGGTCAGGGAAATAGCCACAGGGTGAAAATAAGGAAACAAAACAGGCGATGCTTGTTCGTGCTGTGTGCCCTGCTCCGCGGCAGACGCATTATTCTCTCATTCCCCGTCGGAGGGGGAGTCCCCGAGTTATGCCCAACTTACAGCTGAGAAAACCGAGGTGCTGGAGGAGTGGCTCTCCCCGGCTCACGGGGCCGGCGAGGGGCAGGGCTGGGATTAGAACCCAGCTCGCTCTCAGTACACATGAGCCCTGCTGCCTACCATTTACCTCCCTCCACCAGGGCTGTGCGGCCAGCGGACTGGGAGGCCCTCCCGTCCCTGCCCGCTCCCCAGGGCCCGGCCACAGCAGGAACTCAGAAATGCCAGCTGTATGAATTAATGAACTCTCGGGGTCCAGATGGGCTGCAAATGGCGCACTCCAGAGCCACGCCGCTGACCCAGGAGGGCCGACAGAAAAGGCAGTGAGTGAGTGGGGGTCTGAGGAACCCGCCGAGACCTCTGCCCCCACCCAGACGACCTCTCTGTGGTGGAACTGCCAACCAAACCTGGGGTCACCTCCTTGCCAGGTGCTGCAGAAGAGGGGCTTCCCCCCGAGCCTCAGTGTCTCCACCTGTGAAATGGGCTGGTGCTCTCTGGGCATCTGCTAGGAGTATTCTAGGGACTGATGTCTGCAGGGTGCTTGGCGCAGGGCTCCAGAAACGCGTGGCCGTGGCCACTTTATTACGATTATTGTTAGGGAGGAGGAGGGCCGGCTCCCGAGGAGCCCAGGCCCGCCAGCCAGGGGAAACCACGGGGAGGGTCTGGCCTGGTGGGCAGGGCGGGGGCATCACGGGAACCGAACAAAAGGCCTTCTCAGGGGAGAGGCGGCTGCTTCGGGCAGGAAATGGCCAGCTGTGGCCCAGAGCAGGGAGGCAGCGGTGCCAGGAGGCTTCTGGCGCTGTGGGCAGCCAGGCCATGGGAAGCCAGTCTCCATCTTGCGCCTCGGCTCAGGTGGCGGCTGTTTATTGAGCACTTACTAGGTGCCAAGCCAGGAGGAGGGGAAGTTGATCAGATCATGCCAACCCTGGGGTCAGGGGCTAAAAAGCTCTGGACAGAAAGCAATGATTAATCACCTGGGGGTTCCCAGGAGCCCCCAGGCTGAGGCGGTGGAGCAGGAGTTGGAGGGACGTTTGGGCACCTCGGTCCCCCGACCGCAGCACCCAGGAACCTGGGCAGCCAGTGGGGCGAACAGCTTTCCACCCAGAGGGGTCTGCACGCCCAGAGGTCCTCCACCTGCTCAGTCTGGCCTCTGGGACAGGGACTCCCCAGCTGTCGGGGAGGGCTCCGGGACTCCCCAGTGCCACAGCAGGGTGAGGATGAGGAGGATGTGATGCCAGAAGATCCTCTCCTGGCGCCCGGCCCCCAAGCCCCCACCGCAAACACAAGGAGATGGAGACAGCTTTCTCTGGCCCGGCTGAGGGGCAGTGTCGGGGCGGGTCCGCCTCCCAGGACCCCGGACTCAGAACCACCGTCAGAACCACCGTGTCCACGGGAGTGCCCGCGGAGGGCGACCTGGTGAGGGCCCCGAAGTCTTAGCCTGCTGTCTGGTGTCCCTCACTGAAGCATTTCCGTCCTAGGGGACCCTCAAGCCTCCGCCCAGTCAGGGAGACGTCAGGCTCTGACACAGCTGGGAGCCCTGGCTCCTGGCGTGGGGCCGTGACCCCTGAGATGGGGCTCTCAGACTTGCCCCCATCCGATCACCCTGGGTAATGCAATCTCGGCAAGCTACCATGTCCCTTTAAACTGTCGGGCCCAGGTGCAGAGAAGGCGCCTACCCACCTGTGGGAATTCTACCTGCCAAGGTTTGGGGAGGATATTTTAAATTGTGGTAAACGGAGTTAAAATGAGCCAAACAGAGCCTCCGCCCTCCCTCAGGTCCCCAGCAGCCCTGCCCCCAGCTCACAGATGTTTGGGCAGGAAGTCTCAAACCTTCAGAGACACCTCTTCTGGGGAGGCCTCCAGGTTTGACTCCAGGCCACAGGGAGCATTTCTGTCTTTCCCACCCACACCACCACCTTCTCCAGGAGCTGAGACCCTCTGCCCAGGGAGGCCCAGAGAGCTGGGGGGACCCCAGCACACACTGCCCGGCCGGTGGCCCACGGCCCTTGCGCACATTCAAGCTCCCCGTGGAGCAGCCCTGGGGAGCAGGGAACAAAGGCTCTGGGGCCCCTGCAGGCTGAGAGGTGGGGTCTGCCCTAGACCCTCGGGCTGCCAGCGGGGCCCTGATGCACTCTCTTGGGTCCCCTCACGCTCAGGGACATTTATCAGACCGGTACAGTCTGCCAGACCGGAAATGCCCTCTGCTTCCTCTGCCCCCGCCCCAGACTGACACCCAGGCCCAGCCGGGCCTGTGGGGGAGGCGGGGACGACAGGGGCCATCCGCCCCCCCCCCCCCACCAAGAATGGGCCGTGCTCTCCAAACCCCACCCTCTCCGTCCCAGCCTGCGACTTTTTCTGGTTAACTGCCCCCGGGCAGAGGAGAGCAGGGTGAGACTGACTTCCACGAGGGGAAGCAGCTCAGCAAGCTCCCCCTCCCCCCACCCAGCGGGGCTGCTTTGGGGCGATTCAGGAGGGCTGCCCTCAAGCCCACCCACTCCTGTGACTCTCCCCACACTCATCACCCTCTCTGGGCCCTCCTGTGACACGACACCACCGGAGTGCCAGCTCTCCAAGGCCAGACTCCCTGCCAAGGGCCCTTTTGTGTCCACCTCCGCCAATCCCATCTCCAGTCCCCCGGGCCCCCAAGGCCGGGCTCCCCCAGCCCCCGCCGTCAGGCGCCCTGTGAGTCAGCTCCCGGTGAGCAGGGCACAAACTTCCTCCCTCCCAGGCCTCCCTGGGGACGCTTGGGGCAGCGGCAGCCTCCCCCTGGCCAGCCAGGGTGGGGGCCCACATCCGGGCTGGCCCCCAGAGGCTCCAGGCCTGGCTCGCAAGGAAGCCTGCAGCCCGGCCCCCCTCGCCGACCCCTGACAGGGTGGCGTGGGAGGAAAAATCCTCCAGCCATCTGCTCAGCTGCCGTGTTTCCGGCCTGGGCGAGCCGGGGACGCCGGCGGGAGGACCTGCTCTCCTGGGGAAGTGCCCTCTGCCCCTGCTGGGAGGAAGGACGCGGGGCTGAGCATCCAGTGGTGGCCGGGGGACCCTGGAGCCCTGACCGAGAGGAGAGCTGGTCACCCAGGCCTCAGGGCCGGAGCAAGCAGTATCCAGCTGTGGCCTTTGGACCCGCCTGGTTCCCAAGGGACCTCAGGCCCCCGGAAGCCAGGGAGCTGGGGTGCAGGGCTCCTGGGTCCAATTAGGCCTGACTCAGCTAGTGACCCCAGCTGAGTCACTTCCCCTGGGCGGCCTGCCCGCCTCAGTTTCCTCGGGGAGGAGGGGCAGCTGGGAACTCGCAACTGGCATTACACCTTTGGACTCCGCGAGGCGGCTTCTCCTGCCTGCCAGATGGAAGCAGCTTCCTGCCCCTCCCAGCCCCAAGCGCTGCACAACCAGGGCCCCCTAGGGACCCTCTCCCAGGGAACCTGGCGATTCAGTGCCAGCCCCTCCCGGGCATTAACAGCAGTCGCCCACGCTGACTGAGCGCTGACTGTGTGTGAGGCTCCGTACCTGCCTCTCCTCAGAACAACCTTGTTGTGAAGTCACCTGTACTCCCATGTCCTAGAGGAGGAGACCTGTTGCTCAGGGGGGTTAAGGGACAAGCCCAAGGTCACAGAGCCCCAGAAATTACCCCCAGCACTCTGCCAGGCTCACACGCTTAGAATATGAGCTCACATACAGGCTCACAGAACCTGGAGAGGCTGGGATTCTCCGCCCTCAATGGGCAGGTGAGGCCCAAGGGCGTCAGGTCACTTGCCCAAGGCCTCACAGCTACAGGCTGGCAGAGCCCATATTTGGCTTCAAAGCCCATGCTGCTGCCAGGGAGAACTGGCAACTTAACAGCAAAGGCCTCTCACTTAAATAATAATAATAATAATAATAATAATAATAATAATAATAACAACTATTATTATTAAGTGCCGGGCCCAGTACTAAGTGCTTTATGCACCCTGTCACTGCCACTCAAAGTGGGCGGGTGCCAGGACAGGCAGTGGGAGGGGCCTCCAGCCCCACCCCTTTCTGCCCAAAGAGAGGTTCCATCCAGGAGGTCCCGGGTGGCACCTTGGGACCCAGACATCCCAGGGGGCCCCCAGGCTGAGCTGCAGCAGGGCTCCCCATCCAGCACCTGCTGGTCTCAGGCAGAGTTTGACTTGTATTAGAAAGTTCTGTCAGCCCTGGCTGGCGTAGCTCAGTGGACTGAGCGCGGGCTGCGACCCAAAGTGTCGCAGGTTCGATTCCCAGTCAGGGCACATGCCTGGGTTGCAGGCCAGGGCCCCCAGCAACCGCACATTGATGTCTCTCTCTCTCCCTCTATCTCCCTCCCTTCCCTCTCTAAAACTAAATAAATAAAATCTTTAAAAAAAGAAAAAAAAAGTTCTGTCAGCCCTGGCTGGTGCAGCTCAGTGGACTGAGCGCCAGCCTGTGAACCGAAGGTGACCAGTTTGATTCCCAGACAGGGCACATGGTTGGGTTGCAGGCCAGGTCCCCAGTTGGGGGCCGGCAAGAGGCAACTGATCGATGTTTCTCTCCCTCTCTTTCTCCCTTCCTTCCCTTCTCTCCAAAAAATAAATAAAATAAAAGTTAAAAAAAATAAAGTTCTCCCTATCAGAGAAAGCTCATGCCCAGCGTCCAGAAGAGCGGGGAGGGGGAGGACCTGATAGGAGAACAAGCAGAGCTCACATCCGGGACAGACAGTATAATAACAATCTCATCATTATCGCCCCTCCTCCTCCTGGTCATGCGTTTGTAAACACTTGGTGAATTCACATATGTGTGGTCCCAAGGACGCTAAGAAGCAGGTACACTCCCATTTGACAGATGAGAAAACCGAGGCTGGTGTGGTTAAGCAAGGTCTCATAGCCAAGGAAGCACCATCTACACAACCTGCCTGAGTCTTCAGAATTCTTCTCCCCAAGACTCAGGGAGCCCGGAGCTGACCATGCAGGAGGTGCCCAAGGTGCCCACTAACAAACACTCCACAGACCGTAGCCAGTAACACTCGTGATGGCAACGGTAACATCGCCACCTCCACCTGTAACTGAACCCCTTCTCTGCCAGGCAGCAGGTGCTTCTCAGACACTGGCTCCTGAAGTCTCTACCACAAACCTGCTGTTACCCCATTTAACATAATGGGAAACTGAGGCTCACCGGTGTCACCACTTGCCCCCACCCTCAGCTGGAAAGGAGGCGGTGAGAGAATTGAATCTAAGCCTCCAGGACACTCCTCTGCCACTGCTGAGCCCCTGAAGGTCCTCAGTCCTGCCCCCTTCCCTGCCTCGGCCTCTGTAGCCCGCAGGGACTCCAACAAGTTCTAGGAATGTTCACCCTTTGGCTCAGAAGGGTTTTCCCTCCCCGAGGGGGGTTGTGGGAAAAGGCTCAGAAAAAGTGTATTAGAAACCCTTCCAGCTTCCCCAACAGGCCCTGGCCTCTCATTCACTGACCCCAGGCCGCCCAGGCGGCCTCTGCCTGCTCTCCCCCTATTAGGGCTGGGTCTCCAGCCCCCACAGGCTCTGAGGAGCCGCCAGAGCTGTTTCCGCTCGCTCTGGCGGCCAGGTCAGTGACGGGAAATCCAGACACGACTCGAGCCCACAGCCCTGGAGACCTATGCGCCCACCGCCCTGGCAGGGGCCCCGTGGCTGGGCTACAAGTGGGAATGCGGAATGGGCTGGCGGCCCCAGCTAAGCCTGGCAGCGGGTGGGTGTCAGGGGATGCTCACCTCCCAGGCAAAGGGGGCGCGGGTCTCAGCCCCTCCTGCCCCCAAAGCTGGACCATGGCCCTGCAGACATTGCATCGCCAGGCCCTTTGCTCTCAAGCCCCTGCCCACACCCCAATTTCACTTCCTCCCCCTAGGTCCGGCCTGGCCAGGCCCCTCCCTGGAGGCCCCCAGCTGCAGGCAGTGACCTCCTCACCTACATCATCGTGGCCCCGGGAATGGGGAAGAGAAACAGGGGAATGAGGAAACTAAAGAGAAAAAGCAGCAGCGGGACAGGCAAACGCAGTTCCTCAAATGCAGTCCCCATCATTCCAAAAGCCCTGGTGGCCGAAGGGAGGGAGGGGTTTCTTCACTGGGCATGGAAGGCCTCTGAAATACCCTCCCAGCCCTGCTGACCTATCAGTCCGATGTCCCGCACCCCACCCCACCCTTCCTTTGGTGGGAGAATTCCCCTGGAGCCCCAGGTCCTAGTTGTGAGGGTCCATGGCCAAAGAGACCTGGCCTCTAGGACCCCCTAAACCTTGTGAACCTCCAAATTCAGTGGCATGGGGGCATCTGACCCGGCTTACCTCCACAATGCAAGGAGTGGGGAGAGGGGCTTCCAAAATCGGGGTGCTACTCTCCTAGCCACATGGCCTGGCCGGGGAGAGGGAGTGAGCCGAGGCTGGAGGGCTCTCCTATTCTCACAGCCTCAGTTGGACCACTTTCACTTTCAAGGTACCTAGCAGTGACCCCCGACCCTTCCTCACCGATCACAAGTTGAGGGGGACTGCTGCCCTCAACGGGTTGGGCTGCTAAAGAGGCGGACTGGCAGTGTTGGCCATACCCTCTCGGTGTCTCCCTCGCCGCCTGGGCTACCCCCATTACATCCCCAGCACGTGTGTGGGTGGGGGTGTCACTGGGAGGGTGTCGCAGGCGCTGAAGAAGGGTCACCCCGGGAACGCCCCCATTCGAGTTAGCTACAGGACAACATTTCAGGCTGTCGTACGAGTGCGCAGACACTGAGCAGAACTGGACACGGGCCTCCTCTTCCCCCATTAAAGCCCTCCCGTCCCCGAGGACGCGAGCGCTTGGGAAGGCGAGCTTACCTGAGAGAGAGGGGGTCCGGGCCCGGCCGGCCCATGGCGTCGCGCGCCCCTGGCCCCACGAAATCCCGAGGGGGCGGGCGGGCCCCCGCCCCGGGCACGTTCCCTCTGCGCGCCGGCTCCTGGCTCTCGGCTCGCTCAAGCCGGGCTCAGGCAGGAAACCCGGGCTCGGAAAATGGCCAGCGTCTCATCATTTCCGCCGCCAGAGCTTGACAGCTGCGGGGGGATGCGCCCCCGGGCCGCCGCCGGGGAAACTTTGCTGCTGCTGCCGCCGTCGCCACCGCGGGCCGCGATAGTCCGGGCGGGCCGCCGGGCGGAGGCGGTGGCCCGAGCCCATGCCGCCCCGCGCCGTTATGTAAAGAGGAACCGGCTGAGAGAGCGCAGCCCGGCGGGGGAGGGCGGCCACGGCAGGGGCGGGGCCTGGGCGGGGCCTGGGCGGGGCTACACGAACTCCGCCCATGTCAACCGCGAGCCAGACTCAGCCCGAGGGGCTCGGGCCGGACCTGACCCCGCCCATCAACCGGCTTCTCCCTGGCTGGCCTGGTCTTAGCGTCTCCAACGCGGGCCGGCAACAGGAGGGGCTTTGTTAGGCCACGCCCACATCTCGCCCACCCGATTTCGCAACGCGCAGCCTAAAGAAGGGAATGAAAGGTCCGAGGGGCGGAGCAACTTTGGCCCCACCCACGTAGCGCCCGCAGACCACCAAGTTCCTCAGCCAGCGGGGGCGGGGTCAGATACTGAAGAGGCGGGGCATGGGCGGGGCATGGGCGGGGCGGGGCCGGGCCGGGCCCAGCTGCCTGGCCTCCAGGGGGCGCGCCCCAGCCGACTCCCTCCTTCTGGGCCTTATCTGCGCGCGCCCGGCTGTTCGGTGCAATAGAGACCGCAGCTTTCATCACCACCCGGGGAAGGATCCCAACCCCACCCGGCCTCGATAATCCGCGTCTCTGTTGAGCCTACCTGCCGCGACTCCAGCAGCCCCATTCTGATTCCGTCCGGACCCTCAGCTCTGCTCTTGCTTGCCTCGGCCCGTGCCTGTACAAACCGGCCTCTATAGGAGCCCTGGTCCCCCTACTCCAGGAAGCTCTCCAGGACCACTGGCTCCCATGTCCTCTGAGCCTCCTTCTATGCTCTCCCCAGGTCTACTTTCACTTTCTGTACAGGACTTACGTTGGGGAAGATTCACAATAGGTTCTCCCCTAGCCTAAGGTGGGGCGTAGTCTCAGCCAGCCCTTCCCCCAACGCATGGGAAGGAGAGGAGAGAGGAATGCCTACACTTGCCTCCCTCCCACACAAGAAACAAGTCGCTCCTGCCCCTAGCTCGCAGGGGCCACATCACCCCTTCCCAGACACCATACTCATTCCTCCATTCCACTGCCTCCCCCTCTTACTAGCCTTGGGCAAATGACTAGATTTCTCCATACCTCAATTTCCTCATCTGTGAAATGGAAACAATACAGGTACCCAGTCCCCTGGGTTCCGGGGAGGATTAAATGAGTTAATGCATTAAAGCAGTTAGCGTGGGCTTTGCCCAAGGGAAAACACTGCTACATGAGTCTTTCTGAAACTATCAAGCCTACTCCTGCCCTTGAGCTACAGGAAGGGGTTCCCCCAAAGGTGGGGATTTCCAGACTCCACCCAGATGGGAAGAGGGGGACCTTGGAGCCCTATAACCTTGAAGGAACTGGCCACAAACACGTGCTTTCTGCAAATATGTATTAAATACCTACTGTGTGTCAGGCACTGTTTTAGGTACTGAGGACACAGCGGTAAACAAGACAAACACCCCTTGCGCTCCTGGAGCTGACATTCTGGTGGGGGAAGAGCATGAAGAGGTGAGTGGGCTGCTGTGTTATGAAGATGACAAAACAGTTACCCATGGGTAGAGTGGGAAGAGGCTTAGGCTGGTGGCTCTGGGAGGACCTCTCCGAGGAGCTAACACTGGAGCTGAGGCCACACCTCCACCCCATCCCACTGCTAAAAGGATCCAGGCCTGACAAGGCTTGAGGGAAGGGCATTCCAGAGCAAAGGAACCGCAAGTGCAAAGGTCCTGAGGTGGGAATAAGCTTGGTGTGTTGAAGGAAAGTCAGGAAGGCAGCGATGATGGGAAAGATGGGAGAATGGAAAGGTGGGCCCGTCATATGGAGACTGCAAGGTCCTGGTGGTAAGTTTGGGAATTCTTTGAGGACAATAGGGAGCCACGGAGTGTTTGAGGAGGACCTGTTGAAGCTCAGCTCCTAACTTTGGGGTTTGGGCTGTTGGCAACCCACCAGGAGGCACCCCAGTTATGTTCGCACTCCATCTGAGGATGTGGAATGGGGGGTGGAGGGTGGGGAGGGGAAAGGTGTCAGGGAACGCTTAACTATTCACCCTGTATTATTATCTCGTTATTCCACTTGGGGAGACTGAGGCTCAGAGAGGGCACTTACTTGCCTGCAGAAAGACAGTGCCAGGCGATGCCAACAGAGCAGCCAGGTACACAGCCGTCGTCAAAGGGTCGCTGAAGTCTGCCAGCCACAAGCACTTTCCCTCTCACTGCCCAGACGGCTGTTCTGCTGACTTAAACGGAGACTTGTGGTTCTTCCCCTTTTTAATCACCGCACACGCCTTCTCTCGCGCCAGATTTCTCTGAGGCCCAGCGTGGTTTTCTCTCTCCCTGAAGTTCTTCTTCTCACCGGCGTCCCCCCCTCAGAGTCCAGCCTCTCGTTTCAGTGCTGCCTGTGACAGAGTCGTCTCACTTGCTGTGTCTGTCTTTCCTTAGAAAGGCAAAGGGTTACCAGGAATACCCCTTCTGTCTGCTTGCCTTGCCCTGGATTTGAGAGCATCGCGGCTTAGAGCAGCGATTTCATCTTCTCGGAGGCTGGCCGAGGGCGGCTCCTCCCACTCCGCAGGTCGCTGCTGGGCCCCAGCAACAGAAACAGGCTTGAATTCCCCCAAAAAGCAAGCAAGGCAGGCTGAGGAAGCTGCTCCCACCGCCCTTCCTTCCAATGGGCGAAGGCACCTGCTGCCTGCCAAGTTCCAGGGGCTGAAGACTCTCTGGATGGACAACAACAACAAAACAATAGTTGATGACAATATTAGTAAACACACTATTAATAGTAATATTAACAATAACAATAACAAAATGGAAGTTAAGCAGGGCAGGATTGATAATAAATGGGTTGATAACAATAAATATAATAATGTAACAATAGTTAATGAGTCTAATGAATAATAATAGGATTACAGGATTAATAGCAAATATAAAATAACAATAGGATATTAGTGGTAATAATAAATAGGATAATAACAGTTAACAGGCCTAGGATTACTAGTAATAATAGGAGCTAATGGTTACAGGATTAATAATAAACAATAAATATAACATAACAATAGGTTGGTAATAACATTAATAATAAATGTAATATAACAATACTATAGTCATAGTTAACAGTTCTAGGACTAACAACTCAGCACTTAGTTACAGGATTAATAATAAATATAATAATAATAATTAGCTGGGGCAGGATTAACAGTGACAGATATAACCCTATAATGATAATAATGAACAGATACGGGGTTAATAACATGACTAACAGTTTTTGCAGCTTGCCTGATGCCGGCACCCTCTACATTAGCACTGACAAGTGGAACTTTCTGTGCTGGTGGACATGTTTTACCTGGGCTGTTCAGGACGGTCACCAGCCATGTGAGGCTACTGAGCACTGGACGTGTGGTGAGTGTCACTGAGGAATTGCCTTTGTGACTTTATTTAATGCTAATGAATTGAAATTTAAATAGCCACACGAGGCTGGTGGCTACTGTACTGGACAGCCCAGCTCTGGACATTTTACACGATAACACATCTGATTCTCGCCGCAGCCCTGGAGCCGGTGCTGTCATTGTTGTCATTGTCCCCATGTTACGATAAGGAAACTGAGGCACTCAAAAGCGGAGTCATTAGCCCTGGGCAGAACCTCACCACACGTCAAGGCAGGAGGCCATTGTCTGAGGGGCCCTCTGATTAAGACGGAAGACTGGCCCTGACTGGGGTGGCTCAGTGGGTTTGCTGTCATCCTGTAGGCCGAAAGGTCACTGGTTCCATTCCCAGTCAGGGCACAGGCCTGGGTTATGGGCCAGGTGCCCAGTGGGGGCATGTGAGAGGCAACCCACCAATGTTTCTCTCTCACAGTAATGTTTCTCTCCCTCTCTTTCTCTCTTCCTTCCCCTCTCTCTAAAAATGAGTAAATAAAATTTAAAAAATAGAACGAAGAAAAAAAAAGAACGAAGGCTCTGGGGTCATCCAGACAGGTTTAGAATTCCATTCGGCCTCCTCCGAGCTGGGTGGTCACGTGGACTCTCTGGGCCTCAGTTTCCTCACCTGCACAATGGGGACAACACAGGGCTGACCTGCTTGGGTTGCAAGGGAGAATTTGATGGGAAATTTATGTTGAGGGCTTGGGTGTGTAGGTGGCACACCCACATAACACATGCTCGATGAACAATGTTGGTTTAATTTTATTTATTTATTTTAGAGAGAGGGGAAGGGAGGGAGAAAGAGAGGGAGAAAGCGCTGATCAGTTGCCTCTTGTACGCACTCCAACCAGGGACTGAACCCGCAACCCAGGCGTGCGCTGTGACTGGGAATAGAACCAGTGACCCTTTGTGACCCTCTGCTTTGCAGGATGACACCCAACCAACTGAGCCGTATCAGTCAGGGCTGAAGAATGTTGGCTGAATTTATAATTGGGTAGAAGAGTCAAGTCATATGTCCTTCAAGGAGTGTGAAGAGTGGTGGCCAGGGAGAGCAGCCCTGTGGGCGGTACGCCCCCACACCCATTTTACTGATGAGCACACTGAGGCTTGAGTGGACGGATTTGCCCAAGCTCCCTCAGCCGGTGAGTGGAGGCCACATCTGTACAAGACGCTTCCAGAAACTGGTCCTCTTCCTCCTGGGAATGAGGTCTGGGCCACTGGTAAGGAGGCCAGAGTGCCTAGTTTGTCCCCTAGCCGGGCAGGGGCTGGTAAGTGGACTGAACTTTGCTATCCCCCTAAAATTCAGGTGGATCTCCTAGTCCCCCAAGGTGACAGTGTTAGGAGGTGGGGCCTTTGGAAGGTGATGATGGGTCATGAGAGCAGAGTCCTAATGCACCAGGTTAATGCCCTTATAAAAGAGGCCCTAAAAAGGCCCTTCTCCGCTTCTGCCCTGTGAGGTTACAGCTGAAAGCGACCATCTCTGAGCCAAACAGCTGGCTCTCACCAGACACTGCATCGGCCGACCCCTTGGTCTTGGACTTCCAGGCTCCAGGAGTGTGAGACGTAAGTGTCTGTTGTTTCTAAACCACCCAGCCTATGTGGCGTTTTGCTACAGCAATAGGAACAGACTGAGACGGAAAATTGGCTCCGAGAAGTGGGGGTGCTCCTGTAACAAATACCTAAAAAGGTGGGAGCAGCTTTGGAACTGGGTCATGGGTAGGGGCTGCAGGAGTTTTGGGGTGCATGCCAGAAAAACCTTGTATTGCCGAGAACTGACCATTAGGGGCGACTCTGGTGAGGGCCCAGAAATAAAGGAGCAGGGCTGCAGGAAAAGATGTCCGAGACGGTGGGAGGATGCCCCCAGAGGCCTTCGGAGACCATCAGAGCTCCCCTCCCCTCGCAGGCCCACAGCGCGAGGGCTCGCGGGCAGGAGGATCTCAAAGGAGAATTGGGGCCGCCCAGCCGCTGACCCCGGGAACAGCTCCAGCAGGCCATCGGCAGCCGGAGCTGCGCCCCGCAAAGCTGCGGGGGGTGTGGCTGCCTCCACCTAGATTTCCGAGGGGCTGCCAGCGGCACAACCCAGGCAGGCACACGGCCACCTCTGAGATCAGGGCAAACACCCCCTCCCCATCCCCCAGAGTCATGGGGGCGTGCCTCCGGGCTGGGAGAGCCACCTGCGTACAATTCCAGCCCAGGACCCCTGCTCCCAAGGCTTTGCCTGAGAAAGCCAAGGCTACGTGCAGAGAATTCTGGGTCAGAAATGCCATCCTAATGTGGCCAGAGACAGGACTTCCCCTGCCCAGCAGGTCCAGAGGCAGGACCACAGCCGCAGTGTCCTAGGGGGCAGAGCCTGAGCCAAAGAGCCCCGGACCTATCACCCCTTTCTTTTCTGTGTCTCCCTTTGGAGTGGGAATGTCTACCCCAACCCTGTCCCACCATTGTATTCGGAAGCCCCTAACAGATGCCATTTCACGAAAGAGGAATTTGCCTCAGAATGAATGGGTCCATTTCGAGTCTCATAACTGATTTAGATGAGACTGGACTTTGAGGTCACTAAGTTAGGGAGTCATTTGTTACACGGCACATAACTAATAAATACAGCGTTCAAGACAGCTCTGGGGCCACCTGGCCACCTCTTTCGCTGCCCATCAAGGTCCAGCTGAGGCTGGGGGGTTCAGGAAAGGGCATCAGAAAAGAATTCCATAACTGGGCCATCCTCCTTCCACCCTGCAGTTGGAGTTCCCCAGGCTGGATTCCTGGGGGCGGTGCGGGGTGGCGGGGGGACCCCCGTCTGCTGAGCACAGATGCCTGATGCTGTCTGTGCCCCTTTGCTTCCTTCTTGCAGCTTTGGTTCCCTTTTCTTTCTTTTTCCTTTTTTCTCTCTCCCTCTCTCTCCCTCCCTCCCTCCCTTGGACAGACAGACAGGAGGGAGAGAGGAAGAGAAACATCAATGTGTGGTTGCCTCTTGTGCACCCCGCCCCCCATTGGGGACCCAGCCACAACCAAGGTATGTGCCCCAACTGGGAACCAAACCAGCAACCCCTTAGTTCGCAGGCCGACGCTCAATCCTCTGAGCCACAACAGCCTCTCTCTCTCTCTCTCTCTCTCTCTCTCTCTCTCTCTCTCTCTTTGATTTGAGAAAGAGAGAGAAACACTGATGTGTTGTCCCACTCATTCATGCATTCATTGGTTGCTCCTTGTATGTGGGATCCCACTGCAGCCCCGGTGTATCAGGACGATGCTCTAACCAGCCGAGCTGGCAGCCCAAGGCTGGCTCCCTTTTCTGTCCTCCCAGTACCTTTGAGTCTGAAATTGCCCCGAGTCCTTGCCTAAGGAAAGGTTGGACAGTCTTTATAATCTGGACTGCACTTCCAGAAGTATGCACCATGCTGAGACCATCACAGGCAATGTTATGCCCTCCCAGCCCCTCCCCACTGGGAGGGGTTTGCTGTGAACGTCCCCATTTTTCAGATGAGGAATCTGAGGCACAGAGCAGTGAGGTGATGTGTCCAGAGCCACGCGACTCGTTAAGAGACTGAAGTGCCCTAGCTGGCCTGGTCTCAAGGCCTGTCTGATTGCAGAACTCCAGCTCTTAACTACCTACTATGCCCAGATAGTAGTAACGATGTTGCTAGTAACAGAATTAACCATTATCAAAGCATCACGTACCAAGCACTATTTTGAGGGCTTTACACGGATTAACAATTTAATCTTCCCAACAGTTTATGAAGGAGAGAGCATTATTTCCCTCCACTTGACAGAGAAGGGAACTGAGGCACAGAGCGATGAAGTGACCTGCCAGAACGGCAAGACTGGTCCAAGGCCAGGCAGCGATGTACACGCAGGCTCCAGAATTAGGCCCTCGGCCCGGTGGCTGCGCACCCCGCACCCACCCCACAGACCCGGAGCCCAGCGTGGAAGTGCAGGCCACCCCCTCTTCCGCCGGGGAATCCGGTTTCTGCGGGGGAAGTGACTCAGTGGCTTCAGGACCCGCAGATAATTATTCACTTCCAATCCCGGTAATTAAAGGTCCTAATGGCTCCACAGAGGACCGACAACCTAGTTACTCCCGCGGTCTCCGCCCCTACCCGGGTTCAGCGTGGGCGCACGAGCTTCCAGGGAGCCAGCTTGGCCAGCGTCCCAGACTGCCGGGTGCTGCCGACCCCGGGGGGGGGAGCTGTGGGGGTGTGGCCAGCAGGCTTGCGCGGGGCTCCGGCGCCCCCTGGTGGCCTCTTGGGTGGTGGCGGGTTGACAGTGGCTTCCAGCCTCGCGGCGCCCCCTGGTGGCCTCTTGGGTGGTGGCGGGTTGACAGTGGCTTCCAGCCTCGCGGCCCTCCTTGGCCGAGACCTAGACGCCCTCGCTCCTGGGTCCTCCCCCAAACGCTTCCTGGAAGCCTCCCAGGCTGCAGGTCTGGTGCCTCTAATTCACAGCCGAATAGCTCCCAAGGGCAAAAACACAGATTTGGGGCATAGTTTACCTACTTTCTGTCTTTCCTGGGGCTGTGTCACCGGGGGCAAGTGATTTGAGCTGAGTCTGTTTGCTCATCTGTAAAATGGGGAGAAGGGAGGCACTTACTTCATCGGATTGTAGTGACAATTAAATAAGTGCTCAATAAATGCTGCTGCTATTTATCCTTTTTATTATTATTATTATTATTATTATTTTCCAAGACACAACTCTGATTATGTGCCATGTCTCTCTCCAGCTCTAAATCGTCCATGGTTCCTCTTACCTTATGAATAAAATTCAGACACCTCGGCCTGTCACTCCAAGCTCCTTCACAGTCTCCACTGCAAAGATCTCATCTCGTGACAATATCCACCAAACCCCCTGCGCTCCGACCTCGCCAGACTTCTTCTTGTCCTTGTCTCATGTTTCCAGACCTTTGCCTAGGCTCGTCCCACCGTCTGATATTCCCTCTCCCTCTCTTCTGCTGGGCGAACTCCCGCACACCCTTTGAAACCACCTGAGACGGGACCTCTGCCTGAAGTCCACCCCAGCTTTCTGGGCACGCTGCCTCCTCCGTTATCAAGCCTCTGAGGGGGAGCGGGCTTCTCCCTTACAGTGCAATTGCTTGTTAATTTGTCTGTGTTATACCCCCAGAAACTTTTTAGTTTTTAATTAATATCTTTATTTTTTAATTGGCTTTTTTATCTAAAAAATGTATTTATTTATCTTAGAGAGACGGGAAGTGAGGGAGAGAAGAAGAGAAACATCAATGTGCTGTTGTCTCTCATGCACCCCCTACTGGGGACCCGGCCCGCAACCCAGGCATGTGCCCTGACTGGAAATCCAACCAGGGACCCTTTGGTTTGCAAGCCGGTGCTCAATCCACTGAGCCACACCAGCCAGGGCATATATTTTTAATTTAAAAAAATTTAAATTATGGATTTTCCCTAAGGGCTCTATATTTTTATTTTCTTTTTTTTTAAGATTTTATTTATTTTTATTTTTTAGACAGAGGAGAAGGGGTGGAGAAAGAGGGAGAGAAACATCAATGTGCTGTTGCCTCTCACCACCCCCTACTGGGGACCTGGCCTGCAACCCAGGCATGTGCTCCAGCTGGGAATCGAACCTGCAACCCTTTGGTTCTCAGGCCAGCGCTCAATTTACTTAGCCACACCAGCCAGGGCTTATTTTGATTTTCTTAATCTCCAAGCACTATGTTTTCCCAGCGACTGACTTAGTTGTCTTTCAATTTTCCATTACTCAAAGATGTTTGAACTTGCACCTAAAACTTGTAAGCAGGACAAGGTAATAACACCTAACAGTTATTGAGCCCTTACCATGTGCCAGTGCTGTTCAGGGGGCTTTGCATCATCACGTGGAGGGGCAGCAAGGCGTAGGCTCACGCGCCAGAGCCCTTGGATTCGAGTCCACTTGCTCGCCGCGCGAGCTCACAGAAACCACTCCGTCCTGGTTTCTGTACCTGTAAGACAGGGGTGGTAAAATCGGCCCTGCTTCTCAGAGTCGTCACGAGAAGCAAAACACATAAGAAGCATTCAGTAAACGTTACCTGTTACTCTTTTTTTTTTTTTTTTTACCCGTTATTCTTGAAATCCTTCGTCACACATTTTGAGATGGGGACTGGCATTTCTTCCGTCGTACAGATGAGGAAACCAAGGCACAGAGAGGTGAAGTGACTTGCGGGCGGTCACCAAGCTTGAAAACGGCAGAGTGGGGATTGGAACCCAGGTATGTACATTAAATCCATTAACTTCCAGCTCCAAGCAAGATTACAAGTTGTGTTATGAGTCAGAGCTTGATAGGCAAATGAAAGACCTCTCTCTCCCTGGACCTCTGCAGTCCTGGTGTGGCTCTGGGACCAAGACTCCAACCCTACCTACCTCCCTTCGAGTCCTGACCTGATGTAGCAGGAAGAAAAAACATACCCCACTTAATATCTCACCAGAGGCAGCCATTCTGGTGTTCGGGGCGAGGGGCATGGTTTATCTCAAAAACCGAGGGGGCTATTGGTTTTGGGGTTCTGCTAGGGCAGTGAGTACCTGGAAGAGAAGGCAGCTAGGTGCTTAGGAATACAGGCTTTGGTAGCCAATAGACCTGGGTTGTAGCCTCATCTCTATAGGCTAGAGAGACTGCCCCTTCCTGTGTGACTATGGGCATGTTTCTCACCTTCTCTGAGCCTTGGCTTCAGGGTCAATATAAGGGTCTGTGAAAAGAACTTGGCCATGGGCTCATATGCAGCACATCTCGATTACTATTAAGGAGCAGGTGAAACTCAGAGGAAATTTAAATGGCTTCTCGGGAGGAAGTATTTAGGAATATGGGGGTCTGCGGAAGAAGACAGAAGAAAGGGTTGAGGGAGGGGTGGGTGAGAGGCCCCATAAACCATGGAGGGGATGAGGAGAGGAGTTGGCAAGGCCACCTTTTAAGGCAGGGCTCCCAAATCCTCCACTTGACACCAGGCAGGGAGCTGGCAAGAACTTCCCAGTCCCCAAGCCCTCAGCAAAATTCGCTCACGCACAGGACCTGGGCCTCAGGCTGGTGCACTCAGGCCCGTTTCTCCTCCACATGTGCCAAGGGAGGAAGGCCCATGAAGGGATCTGGCCCTTCCCACAGTTCACCTCCCCCTGTCCCTCCCAGCCTGTGTGGCCTGGGCTGGGTGTTGGTGGCGGAGGGTGATTTCAGTTCCTCCTTGGGGCTGGCTGGTCCTAGCCACTTTGGGGGTGGGACAGCCACTGTGGGATGAAATGCTGCCCCAGACCCCAGCTTGGAGCACTGCCTTCCCCTGCTGGTGGCTGAACGAAGTGGGGGATCGTTAGAAAGGGTGGGGAGGCCGAGGTCCGGATGCAAGAGGACAGGTCCTGTGGGCACCTGCCCGGGAGGAACTGGCTCAGGCCCTGAGTCGCGCATGTCCCGGTCATCCAGTACCTGCTGTCTGCCAGGCGCCGTGCCAGGCACTGGAGGTGCCACACAGAGCAAAGCAGACGGAACTCCCTGCACTCCCAGACCTACCTTCTCACTGGTGGTTGGGGGGCCTCACAGGTTAGGCACGGGGTCTTCAAACCCAGTGACACTGCCTACAGTTGGCTGGTCCTGGTTTTTGACCTATTTCACCATCTGCGTCTTCTCATCGCCTTCGTGGGGCCCGCTCCTCCCCGGAGCCTTTGGAGAAAAGCCCACGGGCCCCCCTGCTCCCACCTCTTTTCTCCGTTTGCTCTTTCTGCTCCAGCCACACAAACTTCCTGGACATGCTTCCTGCCTCTGAGCCTTTGCCCTTGCTAGTCCCTGTGCTGGGAACGCGTCCCTCTGGATATCTGCATGGTTTTTGCCCTCATTTCCTCGGGTCTTTACTCAAAAGCTGCCTTCCTTCTCTGTGGCCCTCGTAGTGAAAATGGCTAATCCATCATTCGTCTAATGTACCGCGTGAGTGTTGCTTCCTTATTTTTCCCCTCTGGTGAGGGAGGGCAGGAACGCTTGGCTGCCACTTAAAAACTAATTTATGGAGGTGAAATTCACATGACATAAAATTGACCATTTTGCCCTGGATGATGTGGCTCAGTGGGGTGAGTGGTGGTCTGCAAACCAAGGTGTCACAGGTTCAATTCCCAGTTGGCGCACGTGCCTGGGTGGTGGGCCAGGTCCCCAGTGGGGGGCCTGCAGGAGGCAACCACACATGGATGTTTCTCTCCCTCTCTTTCTTCCTCCTTTCCCCTCTTTCTAAAAACGAATAAACAAAATCTAAAAATGAATGAACAAAATCTTTTTTAAAAATTGACCATTTTGAAATGAATTCACAATGCTCTATGCAACCTCCACCTCTATCTTGTTCCAAAACGTTTTCGTCACCCGGAAGTAAAACCCCCTACCCATTAAGCACTCACTTCCCATTTCCCCCTCCCTCTAGTGCCTGGCAACTGCCAGTCAGCTGTCTGAATCTAAGGATTTACCTGTTCTGGACATTTCCTACAAATGGGATCATACGATATGCAGTCTGTGTGTCTGGCTTCCCTCACACTCAGCATCACGTTTTTGAGATTCGTCCGCACTGTAGCAGGTGTCAGGGCTTCATTCCCGTTTATGACTGAGACATATCCCATTGCATGGACGTACCATGTTTCATTTATCCACTTGTCCATGGACAGAGATCTGTGTTGCTTTCACCTTTTGGGTATTGTAAGTAGTGCTGCTGTGCAAATAAATGTATGTGCTTGCCTGTCTTGTTAACTTGTATTCTGGCCCTGGCTGGGTAGCTCACTTGGTTAGAGCACCAGCCCGATAGGGCACAGTTGTGTATCTGGAAAAGCCTTTGAGCAAGACAGTGCCGGAGCTTGATTTCAGTTTTACTGGGATCCCTCCACGGAGATTGGGTTCGGGGGTTTGGGAGTTGGAGCGGCAGAAGGGAGACCGGAGAGAAGGTTGGGGCAGCTCACCTGGTGAGATACGGCCAGTGGCCTGGGATGGGGAAGCGGCGGTGGAAATGCAGAAGTGACGGACTCGAGACACGATTTTGAGGTAACATCACCAGGACTAGGTAACGTAGCCACGACCCAGTTCTGGTTCTCAAATTCCTCTCTCCAGGCCCTGTGAATCACTGTCTCTTTTCTACAGTTCCGGCCACAGGGATGCCTGGCTACTCATAGCAGCCAAAAGGTGAAACCAAGCTAATGCTCATGGACGGGTGCTAAGATACACAAAAACGTGGCCCGTCTGCGCAACGGAACATTACTCCGCCTGCTATGCCTGCGCTTGCTCATCCGGCTCCGGCCCCGCCAGCAGGGCTCGTCTTCATTCGGACAGGCCTGGGACGGCCCATCTCAGGACCTCGGCGCTTGCTGTTCCCTCTGCCTGGGAGACCCCCAGATATCTCCACGGCTCCCCCCTCCAGTTCCTTCAGGTCCCTGCTCCTCGGAGAAGCTTCCTCTGACCAGCCGCCTGGTCCGAAATGGCATTGACAGCCCTTCCACCCCATGGACGGCACATCGTCTTCCTGGCACTCACGGCTTATAGAGCTCATCTTATTTGCGCGGTTTGTTGATTGATTCAGCCACAGTGCCTGGCACACAGTAGGCACTTAGTGAGAAGCTGCACAATGGAATACATGGTGCTGACCAGTCTGACTGGTCTCCTGCCCTCGGGCCAGGACTGGGCACTGATTGAGTCCTGGAGGTGGCCAGGAGGAAGCAGCAAGGAGGTGGCCTGTGTTACTTTGTGCAGAACAAAAAGAACGGCGATTGGTTTGCTGAGATCACCTTACTGTGTGCCATGGCCTTTGTGTACCTTGACTGCCTGTATTTTGCACATAAGGAAACTGAGGCCTAGAGAGGTGAGTGTTGCTCCAAGGCCCTCCAGAATTTTCCCTCTTCCCCTGGGGCGAGAGCCAGGGTTGCAGTCCTCTACTGACTTTGTCAGATCGCCCGAAATGTCCTGTATTCAGTTTTTCTTTTTTCCAATAAATCACAAATTTTCAGCATGTAGAGTTATTTTTCAATTGAGTTGGGCGTTAAATTTCCTAAATCTGGCAACCCTAGCCGGGGAAGGGCTGGGACGCCAGTCCTTTCAGGACTTCAGGACCCCGCTGCTGTCTCCGGGCGAATCTCCCCGCTGTCCTTAGCCCTGGAAACCGGCTGACTCTCCGGGACTCCGTCCTCTTTCCTGAGATTCGTCACTCAAGATTGCGAACGGGTCGCGGTCCCCTTAAGAGTGGTTTCGGGGCGGGGCCCAAGGGGCGGGGCGAATCTGCGGGCGGGCCGGGCCGGGCGGCCAATCCGGGGGTGGGATGAGCTTGGGGGCTAAAGAGGCGCGCCCGCGGGTCCCCGGCTGTCCGGCTGCCCCGCCTCCCTCCAGCCGAGCTGCGGCCTCCCGCGGCTGCGCCCGCCGGGCCGCCGGGGAGACAAAGCGCCGCCGCCGCCGCCACTGTTAGTGCGGGTCCCGGGCCATGGCCGGGCTGCCCCCGGCCCAGGGCCTTCCGTCCAGCCGCCTCTGCCCTAGGCCGCGCCTCCAGGTAAGGCCCGCCCAGCGGCGGCGTTGCGTGGGGACCCGGACCCCGGTTCGGGCCGCCCTGGGCCTCGGGTCTCGCGGGCGGCGGCAGAAACCTGTTTGCGACTGCCAGTCAGCAGTGATTTTCCCGGCGGTCCGGGGCGAACTTGGCCGATGAACTGCCCCTTCCCCGCCCCATAAGGGACCTCTGCTGCTGGGAACTCTGGAGACGAGCCCTCCACTTGGCATCCACGCTTTGTTTGGGGCTTTAACCGTCCCCCAGGAAACTCAAGAGCTCCCCACACGACACACAAAGGGACAGAGGGCTGCTAGGAGCGGGGGGGCCCCCCCTGGAGATCCAGACTTTACAAGGGGCGTGGGGCTGCCTCCACCCCAGAGGTGTGGGGGAGCGCCCCTGGGGCCCCTGCTTTTCATCCCCGTGCCCGCCACACCCTCTCCCCCGTCCCCGCCGTTCAGGGACATTTGTGGCCGCTGGACTCAGCCCTAGGACCTGTGCGGTGGTTTCTTTCCTGGAACTGAGTGCCAGAATGCCATGTCAGTTTCTCCCGAGTGCTCCATTCTGGGCCAGCTCTGTCCCTGGAGGCCTGGAGCTAATTATTTGCCTCTTTAGGACTAACTTATTCAACCTTTCCCAGAGGGGGTGCATGCTCATGTTTTCACTTTAGAGGTGAGGTGGTGAAAACTCCGACGCACAGAGGCGGTATTTTTGGTGCTTTACCCGTAGTTGGCTGTGGGGCTTTCCTCGTTTTGGCTCATTGAATCCTCTCCACAGCTCATTTGACAGATGAGGAAACTGAGGCTTGGAGAAGGGAAGTGACCTTCTCAGGGCCCTCCAGCCTGGACTGGTGGAGAGCGTGACCTTGGGACCAGGGGGCTTCGGGGGGACAGGTCGGGGGGGCCCTACAGCCTCCTGCCTGGCCTCGGGCTGTGAGTCAGTAGCGGCGCCCGCAGTCACAGTGGACTCTGGACTTACTAAGCAACTTGAGTGGGAGAGATAAGGCAGGAAGCAGGCCCTCCCAGAAGCTGGAGCCCCTGCTCCTCCCCCTTCTGCCCTGCCCTGCCCTGCTCCTCCTTGCTGAGGATGGAAGAAGCAGGGCCCATGGACAGAGCAGGTTCCTGTGTCACTGGTGACCTAGTACCCGGCCAGCCCCAGTTTGGGCGGTGAGGGGAGGAGGGCTGCTGAGCGTGAGGGAAATGGCTCTTTCTTTGGCCTTAATGGGGTGGGGCCACCCCAGGATGAGCCCCTTTGGGCCACTCGTCTGGAGCGTGCAATTCTGGGCACAGCACTGGACCTTTGGGCAGGTCACCTACCCTCTCTGTGTCTCGGTTTCCACATCTACTAACACGGGACAGGGACTCTCCTTCTGGGGGAGCTGTTGAGAGGTCTGAGACGACTGTTTGACTCATTCTACAGGTATCTGAGCGGACACCGGGATGGAGTTCAGGCAAAAAACAACAACTCTGCCCTCCTAGAACAGGCGAACGCGACCCAGGTAATTTCAGGCTGGGGTGCCCAAGAGGGGCCGGGGGAGTCTCGTGTCCGGGGTGGCTGGGGATGCTCCCCTGAGAGGAGCAGCCAGGGCACAGGCCCCCAGGCAGGATGGGCCTGCTGGGTTTGAGGAGCAGCAGGGAGTGTGGGCGGGCGGGCTGGCTGACGCTGGGTGAGCGAGGGGGAGGGGACTTGGAGGCCCCCGGGGGTGGACTGAATTTTGTAATGGGAGAAGGAGGCACAGTGGAGGGCTGTGGCTGCGTTTGGTTTTAAACAGGATCTTTCTGTGGGGGATGGGTTTCAGTGGGGCCCAGGGAGGGGCCTTGGAAGGGGCTTGGCTCTTACCTGAAGAACGTGGACAAGGAGAGGGGGGGTGGAGGCCCCTGGAGCCATCTAGTCCAGCGATGATGGGGACCTAGAATGGGGAGGTGGCAGTGGGTAGAGATTAGGCCACTGATTGGGAGGAGGTCGGAAGGAGATCAGTTGGACTGTATCAGTGGTCGGAGTGGGGTGAGGAGACAGGCCAAGGGCTGTTTGCTGAGACAGGGCGCTGAGCCGGACGCCTGGGGAGGCCGAGTGGCAACAGCTGTCACTGCTGAGCAGGTACTGCGTGCCTGGCACCATGCCCAGCGCCTTCTGTGTAATTAATTCACTGTGTCATTGTCGCAGCAACACTGACTTCGGTGCTTTTATGATCCCACTTTACAGATGTTGAAACAGAGCCCCGGAGAGGCTTAAAGCTTGCCTGAGGTCACACAGCCTGGACACGACAGAGCTGACATTTGAACCCAGAGAAGAGCAAGCCAAGAGCAGGCCGGGCAGAGGGCGGGCAGGCGAGCGGTGGCCTGAGAGGTAGGAGGGAAACGGGGCAGGCAGCGTGGGCGCTTCCTGTGCCGAGTGGGGCTGGGGTCTGCATGCAGCTGTCGGGCTTGGGGGCGGTGGGGGGGGGGAGAGGCACGAGTCTCCTTTTGCAGAGGAGGAAACTGAGGCTCAGAGGAGGGTAGCCTGTGTGAGGTCACAGGTCAGAGAGGCAGAGCAGGGATTAAGTACCCTGAGCCTTCAGGGTCTTTGGCCTTGATCTGCTCCTAGGTCAAGAGAGGCTGGCCTCAGCTATGAAATCACAGTGTGTGGTGCCTCTTCCAAGAAGCCATCCTTGATGGCCTAGGCAGGTGAGATGAGGTGAATTCAGCTGGGAGCAACCACCCTGTCCACCCTGGGTCCGGTTGAGCTACCTCGCATATACCACATTCCTACAGGCCCTGAGCAAGGCGCCACGCAGGCTGGGGAATGAACGTTGGCTGAGCACCTACTGCATTCCAGGGACTTCACATTATTTTGTCTTCTGAAAAATGTGCCGACTGTCCTGTATAGAGCGAGGCCGTGAAGCAGGAGCACAAGGCGGGCCCTCACAGTGGCCGTGGAGAATCCCAGGGGAAGGTGTGGTCGCGTCAGGGGCCCACGTACCACCTCCCAGTGAGCCCTGCCTGGCCTCTGTTGCCCCGCCATGTGCTCCTTGGGGAAAGTGGGAAAAGTCACTGAGCCAGGTGCATAGCGAGACTCTTCGACTTTGAGTACCCGATGCTGTCTGCCCACCCCCTGCCTGTAACTGCGGGCTGAGCTCTGGGCCCCTTTTCTGGATTATTTCACCACAGGCTTTTCTGTCTGTCTGTCTGTCTGTCTGGACCTGCCACTTCACCCCTTCCCCCTCCTGCTCCAGCCTCGCTGGCCCTCTGGCTGGTCGCCCAGCGCAGCAGCAGCAGCTTCCCACGGCAGGGCCTCTGCGCTTGCTGTTCCCTCTGCCGGGCATGTCCCAGGGGCTCCCTCCCTCGCCCCCTTCAGGGCTCTGCGCAAATGTCACCTTCTCAGTGCACCCGTTCCTGACCCCCCTCACCCCGTTACAGTCCAACACTCCTGACCCCTTCTCCGTATCAGCTTTCTTCCAGCAGTGAAGCCCGGACCTCCGGGCAGACGCATTTTGTCCCTCCGTCACTTGTCTGCCCCCTTCACTGGCCACTGGCATCAGCGTCAGCCTCACTGGCAGCGGCGACCCTCTCCGTCTTGTCTAGTGGCCGGGACAGTGCCGGGCACGCAGTGGGTGCCTCGTTGTTGGATGAATGAAGTCCCTATAACCCTTTGAAACAGGTTCTGTTCCTGTTGTCATTTCACGGGCAGGCAGATCCACGCTGAGTTATGAAACTAGAGCCGGGACCTGAAGGGGACGACACAAGGTCGGCCCACCTGGTCCCCAGGGATGAGGGACCCAGCAGAGCCTGAAGTGAGGCCTGGGTGTGACTTTCAGCTCCACCCAACTTGCTTTGTGGCCTTGGGCGCATGACTAGCCTCTGCTTTGTTTCCTCATCTGCCAAATGGGGGTCAGGCTACCTCCTGCCAACTGAGGTTCGCTGCAGGATGAGTTAAGATACATAAAATGCTTGGCATGCAGGAATCCCCGACGTTGTTTTGGGGAGAAGGATGCAGGAGGGTCCCGAGTCCCGGCTCTGCTCCTGAAGAGCTGTGTGAGCCTGGGCAGGTTGCTTCTGCTCTTTGAGCCTCAGTTTCCTCATTTGTGAAGGAGGGGTGTTGAGTTCTGTGATGCCCAAGGGTGGCTGGGAGGTCGGGGGAGGCGCTGGGTGACCTGGTGGTGGTGGCGACCACCTGAGTGACAGCTGGGCTGGGGCGGGACAGGCCCTGAGCCCCCTGCAGGCCCGTCCCGGCCGCCATGAAGCTGAACGAGCGCAGCCTGGCCGCCTACGCCACCTGCGACGCCCCGGTGGACAACGCGGGCTTCCTGCACAAGAAGGGCGGCCGGCATGCGGCCTACCACCGGCGCTGGTTCGTGCTGCGGGGCAACATGCTCTTCTACTTCGAGGACCCGGGCAGCCGCGAGCCCGTGGGCGTCATCATCCTGGAGGGCTGCACCGTGGAGCTCGTGGAGGCCGCGGAGGAGTTCGCCTTCGCCGTGCGCTTCGCGGGGGACCGGGTCCGCACCTACGTTCTGGCCGCCGAGAGCCAGGCCGCCATGGAGGGCTGGGTGAAGGCGCTGTCCCGGGCCAGCTTCGACTACCTGCGGCTGGTGGTGCGCGAGCTGGAGCGGCAGCTGGCCGCCATGCGGGCTGGGGGCTGCCCGCCCCCACCGCGCCGGCCCCGCGCCCTCCTGCCCAAGGAGAACGGCTGTGCGGTCTGGAGCGCCGCCGAGACGCCCGCCGCCTCCACAGGCGCCTCCACCCGGGCCCGGCCTGGCGCCGAGCCCCCGCCACTGCCACCCCGCCGGCGGGCCTCGGCGCCCAACGGGCCTCTGGACTCGGCCTCCTTCGCTCAGCTGCACGAGCGGTACGGGCAGGAGGTCCGGGCCCTGAGGAGCCAGTGGCTCAGAAGCCGGGCTCAGCCCTGAAGCGGTGGGGGGAGGGCCTGTGCTGAGGGGCAGGGGTCAAAGCCAGCCGCGAGGCCGCCAGCCAGTGGTCCGGTTCTGGAGGGCCTCTGCCCCTAGGCCCTGCCCTGACGGGCCTGCCCTGAGAGACTGGGGGCCTGGGCCCCAGGGAAGCCACGGCCAAGCCCTAAGGAAAACCGGGGCCCCCGTGTGGCCTGTTTTCAGGGGACTTAAGCTCTGAGAAGATGCTGGACTCAGAGGGGTGCTCTAGGACTCGGAGGAGGCCATAGTACCTCCTAGGAAGAATCAGGGGCCTGGCTGAGCCTCCAGAAGCTTGAGGGCTGGAACCCCAGCCCCAGCCCCAGCCCGATCACCCAGCAAAGGCCTGTTGCTGGCATCAGGTCCTGGCTGCAGCCACTGGGCCTGACGAGGATCTGTGGCCCGAAGGCAAGTGCCCTGTCAGCCTGGTCCCTGACGGGGCCTCCACACAGACAGAGGGAAGGCTCGGGCGCGCCACACTCCTGGGCGGGACCTGCTTTTGCTCCCTCAGCAGCAGGCGAGGAGGCGACGGCAGGTTTTAATGCCGAACCGGTATGGTGAGGTCGCCTGGTCCCCAGGGCTACTGGCTGGCGTGGGGCCCAGGCAGGACTTTGCCCTGGGCCTCGGCCAGGCCTTGAGGTGGCACTCCTGGTGCGGCAGTGACCCTGCAGCCTCCAGCCTGTCTGCGTTCCTGTGGTGGCCGTCACGTGTGCTCCTGACAGTCCTCAACTACACCCTCAGTCTCCCCCGCTCCCTGGGACGAGACCTCGCGGGAGCGCTTCTGACCCGGTTCAGCCTGGCCAGGCGGCTGTGGCCTGAGCTGCCTTTCCAGCAGGTTTCACTGGGGAGGGGCGGCCACCGGCTGACTCCCCGCCCAGGACGGGCCAGGTGCTGATCCCATGGGGCTAAGCAGCAGGCGTGAGGCTGTGCGTGGCTGCTGGGACCGCCTCCACCCCTGGTTTCCCGATGGATGGTGAGGCCATCGTTCTCACCTCCACGGTGGCTGCTCCTCGTCCAGGGAGACTCTGGGGGCTGAGTCATGTTTACAGTCCTCCGTGCCCCGTGCTGGGGGCTCCCCGAGGACACCTCCCCTCGACCTCTGTTCTCCAGAAGATGACCCCGCTTGGTGACAAACGTGGCCCGAGACCCCTTCCTGCTGTCTCTGAGAGACCCTGGGGCTCGGGACGAGCGGGGGGCGCTGGCTGCCTGCAGTCTCGGGCTTGCTGCTGGCTCGGGTGACGGGCTCCTGTTTTAATTTAATTTTTGATACTGAGGTGTTTTTAAGCTACAAAGCTTGGCATTTTCATGACTTCTGTTTCTTGTTGGCTGCTGAGAAAGGTCAGGGTGCCAGGCTTTCGGCCTGGCTGGGGTGGTGGCGAGAGAGGACAGTTTGGACGTCCCCGGGACAGGGCCCGGAATCTTGGCTGGAAACCAGGGCATCCCAAGAATCTCACCGGGTGCTTTGCCTTCTCCAGGCCAGTCCTGCTCGGGGCAGGTGCCTGTGGGGCTTCGGTGTGGCCCCGTCCCTGGTTCCCGAGTCCTGAGTGGTGGTGGTGGCGGGGGGGGCTGTGGCTCTTGTCCACAGGCCCTGGGTCGGCAGGGTGTCAGGAGCCGCCCAGACCTGGCTGGTGGGCGAGGTGGTGGCCCCAGTCCTGGTGCAGGTTTACAAGCTCTAAGGGTACTGTGCCCTGGTCTCCATGGGGGCGGGGGGGGGGCTGGTGGGAATTACCCCCATTCCTGCCCCCATCCCCAAAGCACAAGGTGGGGTCAGGCTGCCTTCAGAGCTGGGTGAGGGGAGACATGTCAGGCAGCCTGGGACGGGGGATTGTAAAAGCTAAAATAAAACAATCAAAAGTCTGTCAAGTAATGGCTGGCCATGTGATTTTTCCCATCAGAATCCTGGACTGGCGTGCCCGGCAGAGCCAGGGACGGAGCCAAGGACAGGGACAGGCCCCGCAGGACCAGTGGCCAGTGGGTGCGCGTGCCCTCCACGGCCGGCGCTCTGCCAGGCACTTCTCGCCACCTCTTCTGGAGGGCGCTGGCCCCACTTTACAGATGGGGACACGGAGGCTCACAGAGGTTCACACAGCCAGAAAGTGTCAGAGCAGGAGCGGGACCCCTGGGACCCTGGGCAGGAGGGGTAGACCCTCCCAGAGCAATACGGGAAGTGGAGATGGGGTCACATGGCCCCTTCCCAGAGGGGAGGGAAGGCAGAGGGGAGGGCGAGGGTTAGAAAGTCAGCTGGGCCGAAGGCCTGACCATTGGGAGGACTGTCCAGGACGGCAGATGGAAGAGTCAAAAGCTGGCTCTTCCTGGTCAGTTCATGGGGCTGCCCGGGGGGGCCTGCAGTTAGGGTTCGGGCACCGACGCTAGTTCAGAGGGAACGGTCCTGCGATTACTGTGGTGTCTGCCATGAGCCGGGCGGATGAGGGGCTCTCGTGCTGTCGCTGTCTCAGACTCCCTGGGCTAACGGGAGACCACAGACGGGAGGGGCTGGCCCGAGGCCAGCCATCACGATGGACTAGCAGAGCTTGGGTCACACGTCTTCCTTGTCACGCTGGGGAAATCATGCACATTGAAGAGGATGGCTCAGGATGAGCAACCCACAGGCCTCGGCCCGAGGAGCACGTTCAAGAACAAGAAACGAAAGATAGCAGGGTCCGGGAATCATGCCACTCGTGCACGTCCAGGACGCGCTGAGTAATTCCTTCCACCTCTCCTGGGGCCACAGCTGACAGGCGGGGGCTGGGGAAGTGGCTCCCTGCGCAGGCTGAGTCAGAGCACTCCCTGTGGCACTTGTGACCACAGCCGCCACAGGGCGCGCGGAATGGGGAAGTGGCAGGCGAGAGACGGCCAGCTCCAAGAGGGAGGGGGGTCACCTGCTGGCCTTCGGAGGGCTGGAATGTTTCCCTGGCCCCGGCTGAAGCCGGGAGAGGAAGACGAGCCAGCCGAGCCCTGAGTGCTGTGTGCCCACCAGCTAGCGAGCTGAGCGTCTCCTCCTGACCCAGGGGACGTGTTCAGGGCGCGTGTCTAAGGACTCACACATCCCAGGAGCATGACAAAGTAGGGAACATTGTCGTCCCCCCAACAGGGGGGACAGGGGGTCTTTGGGTTCAGAAGGAACGTTCTGAGAAGCCAGGCGGGGCAGGGGGTGAGAGCCTGAAGAGGGGCTGTCAGGCCAGAGGTTATGTGCTGGCTGCCCAACACCCTTGCACCCGAAACGGCTGGTCAGATTCAGCCCTGGCCCAGGGGCTCGGTTGGAGCATTGTTCTGTACACCGCAAGGTTCAGAGTTCGATTCCCAGTCAGGGCACCTACCTAGGTTTCAGGTTTAATCCCTGGTCAGGGCATGTACAGGAGGCAACCGACTGATGTTTCTCTTTCTCTCTCCCCCTTCCTCTCTCTCTGAAATCAATAAAAAACATATCTTTGGAGGAGGAGGACTAAAACAAAACAAAGCAAACAAAAATCCCCTCAATCAGTTGTGCCTCTCCCATTTGACTTGAAGCAATTAGCTAAACTTGAGCTGCTAAAGAATGAATTCTGTGACCCAATTTTGGCCAATGCCATGTGAGTGGAAGCAACTTCTTGCTTTCTAAAGGAGACAAGAAGAAGAGCTCTTCATTGTTTTAAAAAGGTAAAGTTATGCCTGAGGCCTGGAGCTATGGCAGCTATCTTGTGATCATGAAATAGGACACTCGGAGAAAAGCGTCCTCCTCCGAGTTTAGCACACACCTGGAAACATCCTTGAACTTCTGAATCAACCCCACCTCTGGACGGCTTGTTATTTGCAGGAATAAATGGCCTTGTTTAAAGCTTCCTGGGAGCCTTTTTTTTTTTTTTGTTATTTGCAGCCACGGACTTCCTGATGGATAAGCTTGAGTGACGGCAGCTTTTCCCTTTAAGGAGTGTGGCTGCGGGCGACCAATGCCAGGGCTGTTGTGGGCTCAGTGGGGTGAAGATTAGGGCTGCAGCGGGATCCCCTGGAGCAGTCGGGGGGCCGCTGCGTCTCACCCTTCCCCTGGGACCCTCCCGGCTCTCCTGCGTGGAGAGGGAACGAGCGCTGAAAGAGCAGCACTCGCCTGGACTTGCTCCCGGCCCTGCACCTTGTCTGCTCGTAAATGGGGCTGTTTCGCCCCCACCAGACCTGGGGCCGACTGTCCACCCTCGCCAACCCCTCCCCGGGTCACCTCACTTCACCTCATACAGACTTTGTTATGCAAAAGGCCCTGCAGTTTGTCCCAGTTTCTGAAATTGCCGCATCCGAAATGAAACTTCCAGGGCGGTAAGATTTGATGAGCTGCTCAAGCCCAGCTGCAGGTTTTGTACTTTCTGATGAAGACTTTCTAAGAGGCGGCGCGTGAGCTGTCTGTCTCAGGGTTCCAGCACAGTCGAACGGCCCTGACCGAGGGTTCAGGGCAGTCTTGGCTCCGTCTGCCCGTCCGCGGGGCCGTGGCCGTGGCTGCTCTGGCCAGGCGCAGCTCTGAAAGCCCTTGAGTGCTGGGGCCACTGCCCTCTCCTCAGTGTCCTGGGCCCCTGTTGCCACTGCTGCCCTAGCTGGGGGCCGAGACAGCCCAGGGCAGTGCGCCCAGGCCCCAGGGCGGCACTCCAGAGAGCCGGCCAGGCCTGCTCCCCGCACACCGCCCTCCCAGGGCCCGCAGCGGCGCCCAGCACCGAGCCGCCGACCACCGCGTCCTCTGCCCCTCAGCCCCCGTGATCCTTTTCTCCCTGTCTAGCCTCGGGGGCAGGAGTTGGTCCCGAGACACGAGCTGGGCAGTCAGGGTCCTGGGCATCTGGAACTGGGGGGAGCAGATTAAGGTCTGAGGTGGCCTCCGAGAGGGAACGAACGAGTCAAGGTAGACGGTGCGGTGTCCTGCAGCCCGGCTGACTTCCCGCCTTGGATTTCTGCAGGCTGCCCCTGGGCCTGCCCCTCCCCCACCACAAACTGTTTGCTCGTCTTTAAGGAGATCACGAGCGCTTCCGACCCACCGGTTCCCGATGATGCAGGAGACCCAGTGGGTGTCGTTCCTTCTCCCATTCTCGCGTTCCGCCAGCATCCAGCCCAGGGCCTCGCACGCCCGGCGGGGCCAAAGACGCGGAGATGAACCAGAACCGCCTCCCATTCACTGAGGCCTAGGAGGTCTCGTCACTGGAGATGCTTCTTAAAAACGCAGATCCCTGGGCCCGGGCTCCAGGAATTCTGGGTCAGTACTTTGGGGCAGGGCCCAGAAAGCTCCATTTTGAGTAGGAAACGAGGGGCTTTAGGAGCACAGACTGAGAAATGCTCATTTAGCCCTGGATGGTGTGGCTCCGTGGGCTGATTCCCAGTCAGGGCACATGCCCGGGTTGTGCGAGAAGCAACCAGTCGATGTTTCTCTCTCTTCCTCCCTCCCTTTCCCCTCTCTAAAAAAAATGCAATCTTGAAAAAAAAAACACCTCATTTAATCTTCAAAGACACTTATCAGGCAGTGTGGTAACCGGCTCCTGGCGTCCCCGCGCCCGCGGAGTCCCCTCCCACACTGTGTGGCCAGGCGGACGCTGTGGAGTGACTAGGTCCCGGAAGACACCGCAGCCTCTGCCTCGCTCCGCTCACTCTCAGCCGCCGCCTCGTGAGGACCCTCAAGCAGCCCCCTGGAGAGGCCCCGCCTGCAGCCCGCACCCGCCTGCCAGCCGCGCCAGGGGGCCATCTTGGAGGCGGATCCTCCAGCCCTGGAACTGGCCTCTGGCCCAGCTGATGATGGCTTAACCACACGAGAGACCCAGGAGCCCGCAACGTCCGGTGAAGCCACTCCCAAATTCCTGACCCAGAGAGATGTTTATTGTTTTAAGCCACTGAGTTCTAGCACTCTTTGTTATGCAGCCATAGATACCAAATACAGGTACATACTTGTACGGTCATACCCACATTACAGATAAGGAAACTGAGTCTCACTGAAGGGCCCCAGATTTCCCGACAGTGGAGACCACCAAACCTGGCAGGCCAGGCTGAGTTCAAAGCCAGTGCTTTCAACGGCCCTTGGAGGCTGGAGAAGGTCACAGACCACTAAAGAGATCAATGGTTTTCTCCCACGCAGACGGGGCAACCCACCAGAGTGAGGAGTCGCCTTGGCTAAGACTCCTCAGGACGGCTCCCTGCCCAGCGCCCACTGCTCCTGGGTCTGGGGGCGGGGGGCGGGGGGGCAGCGGCGGCTGCAGCCTCCCGGGAGCCTGCAGAGGCAGCCCGGTTTCTGGAGCGACGCGCACCCTGTTCCTTGGCGGTGGAGAGCCCGGCCTTTGGAACGATCCCTGGATAATCGCCCCAGCGGTCATGAGCCACTGAGGTCCGAGTTTCCACAGACAAGGACGTGGGAGGAGGCAGGGCTGCTGACGCAACTCTAGTTGCTTCACTAGGAGGGAAACGAGGGCAGGGACGTGCGGCAGGTTCTACAGAAAGTCACCCCAAAGGGTGATCTGATCGAAATCCCACCTGGGAAGGTCATGGGGGGTGGTCGCGCCCAGGCCTTTGATGTCTTTGGTGAGGGTTTATCTTTGCTTCCAACAAGCCTGCCTGTGCATCGAGGTGAATCCACCTTTGAAATACCAGACACGTTACCCCTCAAGAGAGCACCTAATCTTAACTACCCTGTGACCCAGTCCCTGCCTGGCTTTCCCCCACCTCCGTGGAATCTTCCTTACATTCCCTCCTTAATTTCAAATGCATAGAAGAAGCTGCAAAACTGTTCTTCTCAGGAGCGTTTGAGTTCTTGTTCCCTGGCCCGGGTCCTCAATGTGACACAGACTCGTAAAACATCCTCTACAGGTTTGGCCATGTCTTCTGTTGACAGATGGGAAGCGAGGACCACGGAGGCCTGAGGTTCAGGGCTGAGGTGACGACGGGCCCTGCCACCCTCCCCAGGCCACCGCCTCCCCAGGCAGAGGAAACCTTCGAACCTGCCTAAAATCACAGGCCTGGCCACAGCAGCTTCCTGCCTCAGTGCCCTCCTCAGTGCCCTCGGGAAAGACGTGTTTCCCGCCACGCCCCGGGGGCCTCGGGGGCTGGCCTTCGTCCCTCTCCTTCCCTCTCCCCTCACCTCGAATTCCGGCCTTCTTTGGACTTGTTCGCCCATGTTCTTGTCTCTGTCCCACGTGTTGCCTGCCACTCCTTCCGCCCTCCTCTTTTCCCTTCTCCTCCAACTCCTGTTGTCTTTCAGGTGTCAGCTGAGATGTCCCCTCCTCCGAGAAGCCTCCCTGGACTCCAGGCTCACGCTCTCATGGCCCCCAGTGTTTCCAGGGGGAGCACTGAGCACACAGTAGGTACTCCTGAAGTACTAAGCACCTGATGAACAGCTGCCAAATTGCCCAAGCTCGGCTCTCTGCTCTCCCCTGTCCTGACATAAACCTGCCGCCTCCTGCAACGCCTGCCCCGTGCTCCCATTCTCCTCCAGCCCCCCCACCCCCTGCTCCCCCGCAGACCCCGGTCTCCACGTTGCTGTGTTTTTGCTGCATTTCCTGCCTCAGATGGCCAGCAGCTGCGGGCGCCAGGTCAACAACAAGCTGATGATGGCCAGAATGGAGCTTTAGCTCTCAGGCCGGGGGCACCTGCTTCCACAGGTTCTTAGGGGGCTGGTGTGCATCAGAGGCAGTTCCCCCTCCACTCCTGCCCCCACCTACACCACGGGGCCACATCCTGGGGGTTTCTGACCTTCTCCAGGGCTGTCAACCGAGGGTCCAAAGGGCCAGCCTCTGGCTTCACTTCATTCAGGTTGTTACAACCACCTTATAAGGAAGGCGCCGTTACTCTCATTCCCCACTTGACAGCTTGGAACACGGAGGCCCAGGGCAGTTTGGACATCGGCCCGGGGTCACATGGCCCCAACAGGGGAGCTGGCGTTGAAGGTGGTCCGGCCTGCCGTCCTGCACTCTCGGCCCCCATCCTCCCCGCCAGCTCTACAGGCTGGGCCTGCCTGAAACGCCACTCTTGGGGGCCAGCTGGGGGCCTGCGGGCCAGTGGGGCCTTGCCCCTGTTCGCCGCTACCCCCCCAGCTTGGTGGGGGCGCTCAGGCATCCCGGGGGGCCGTCCTGCCGGGCCTGGAGCAGTTAGTTACCCTAACCGAGGGGGAGGCAATTAATCACTCAGCTCCCACTGCGAGGGTGTGGGGAAAAACTGGGCAACCGGAAGGTTTCCAGACACAGAGGAGAGGTCTGTCTCGGGGTACCACGTGGCCTTGGCTCATCGTGAGTAATGCTGGATGCCACTGCGGGGACTTCGGGGACGCTCCGACGTGACTGGTTAAGGGAACAGACCTCCTGCGGCTGATGCACAGAGAGGACTCATCCTCACGGGATGAATGGACCCACCCCCACACACGAGAACAGGGATGCCACACACTTTTGTGTGTCTCACATGCGTGACCCTTCCTCACACTGACTTTCTGAGCGGGCTGCCGCAACACCCCCATTTCACAGATGGGGAAACTGAGGCCCTAGATACACAGCCAAGAAAGGTGATGTGGTGTTGGGCTCAGGAGGCTGGGACACCTGCCACTCACACCCCACGGAGGGGGCACCGCCTGTGGCCACTGCTCTGGGGACAGGGCACGGTCTTGACTACTTGGCCCCAGGGTCTAACCTGTCCCCACCCTGCTCACGGTGGAAGATGGATTCCAATTCTTCCATCCTCCTTGGCTCGAGCCCCCAGCACAGCCGCCCACCAAGATGTCCAAGCACCCAGACGGGCGGCACAGGTGGGCGCCGAGGCAAGTCACGGGCACACGTCCTGTCTAACAGTGGCAGCCACTCCTTGGCCGGCTGTCGTCATGGTGGAAGGGAGGTCCGCTGTGGCCAGATCTTAATGGTATTCCAGGGAAGCCGGTGACTATAATTTTTATACAATTTTCCCCCATACTTTAATGGTAGCAAATTAATAAAAAAAAGCCCAGTTTTTAAAAACACCATTTTATAAAACACCCCTGAGGGCCAGTTGTGGCCCCCAACTTGCACCCCGGCTCCAGGACAAAGCAAGCAGGACACCCAGACATTATTATACAATTCTGTATTGAGCGACGCATTTACAGAACGTGTTCCTTTTTTTTAAATTTTAAACAAAGTTCATCACTCTCTGACAGAAACGGCTGTGTGGGTTTTGCTGTGTTTTTACCGCTACGGGACGTGACCCTGGCGGAGCTGCTCCAGGGTCCGCCAGCTCCGAGGACGACGGGATCTCCTCCGCGTTCAAGAGACTCTGCTAAGTGCTTCATCAGACCCCGCCACACAGGAGCCGGCCTCGGCTCTCCGGGGATCGCAGCCTGCGTGTCGGCCTGGGTTTCAGTGGTGCGTGGGTCTCCGCGGTAAAAAGTGGTGTGTTCCCCCACGGTTGTCTGAGTTGCGACAGGGCGGTGGTGACTGAAAGGAGATGTCTTGTTTGTTCCAGATCTGATGACTCTGAAAATTGGTCACTGTTTCCTATTGTCAAAATATAAAAATACCTTCATCTGGATAAAAATGTATACAGTGGAAAACTCTTCAATGCATAGCCTGGGTGTGTGGAAAAGGAGATTTCCCGCAGGGTGTGCGCTGTTCTTCACTGCTGGGCGTGGAGGCTGCGGCCGGGGCTGGGTGCATGAGAGTTGAGTGTTCTGGAACGGCCCTCCGCTGTCCCCTTCTGGTCACCGGGTTTCCCTGGCCTGGCTGCAAGATGCTGGCGGCATCCCCGAAGCCCGAGTCGGCCGTCTCCCCCCGCAGAGGACTGGCACCAGTTACATACAGCCACCTTCTCGTCGCCATGTGGGCTCGGCCGTGGAGGCACCCCATGCAGCCTTCCCAGAGACTGGGAAAGGATGGGAAAGAAAAACAGGACACTCGGTATGAGGGCTGTTGCGTCCAGAGTGGGGACTCTCCACCTCGAAACCATGGAGATGCTGGAGGAAAGGCTTCTCTGAGTTGGGGGGACGTTGAGTATTTGCTCCCCAAAAGGTCACGAGTTGGAAGGCAGGAGGGCGGGCTGGGAGAGCGGGGCCGTGGCGGTCGGGCTGCGCCGACCTTGGCCTGCTCGCGGCGCTGCGCGCACGGCCCGGAAGCGGCTCCGGGCCCGCGCGAGAGAGGTGGTGAGAAGGGGAGCTGGGCTCTCGGGTGCGACGAACCTACTTTTTGGCGCCGGGCGCTTGTGAGGTGACTGACACTGCTGTTTTCTTAAAACACAAAATCGAGATGACGGCGGCCACACTCTTGCTCTGGAAAACCAGCAGGGAAACTTCCGCACCGTGGCCGCGACTCAGGGCGGGGAACGGGGTCACTCTGGCTCAAGCGCCATCCTCCAATCACCGGCCCCCAAGCCTGGCTTTCCAAAGGATCCGGAAACACATCTTGTCCATGCAGGGACGAGGTGGACGTCCGACCTCCGTGGCCCACGGGTTCCTGACCAGGGGGGGCGCGGGCCTTTCGTTTTGTGCCGCGAAACACACGTCTCAGGCGGGGCAGCGGGCCACAGCCCACGTCTCTGCAGCATTCACAACAGCACGGGGCGTTCTGTGTTACCGAGGTTGCAAAACAGACCGCCAGAATGAAACACATCCCCAAGGGCATCGAGGTTTCCATTTAGAGTCTTTTGGACTTTCTCTTCTCAGCACGGTTTCCGGGAGGGCAGCAGCAACGTGCTGTGTCTCAGAGACAGACGTGGGGGAGAAACCGTGGGTCAAAGGTTAGCTAAGTTTTGGTCGGTCTTAGAGTGTTTTGTGATGGCTTTGAACAATTGTCTTCTTTTAATCTCATCTAGCGGCAAAAACGACACAACTTCAGTGTATACTCGCAACAGTTGTGACGGCATCCTGATTTCATAACTCTCTGTGATATCAAAACAGCATCAGCTGGGAATAAATTCCAAAGGATCCTTTATTAAAATATCTAAAAGAGGTCTATAAATATTTATTTATTTTTCTAAAAGAGTTTGGAGTTTCCAGGAGAAGATGCGGCGCCTCCTGGCTTCTGCCTTGTGCAGAGAGGCCGGGTGGGGAGGCGGGTGCCCCCGGGGCAGGCGGTGCTGAAGGGAGGCGGCGGCGGCGTCTGCCCCACCTGCTCACACACGACTTGACAGAACTGGGGTTACGGCAACAAACGTAAACGGCAGAGCGTCGCTGTCCACGCCTGGGTGGCTGAGCTCCTCCCTCCTGGGCCCCCGCACCGTCTGGGGGCAGGGCGGCCGCTGGGCGAGTCCCTTGCCTGCCCTCAGAACTCCCACTCCAGCGCCTCCTCCCGGTTGGCGGCCCTCTCCAGCCGGTAGATGATGCTGTTCAGATTGGCCATCTTCTCGTGCCGCCGCTGCAAGTTGGGGTTCACCTTGGCGCTGGGGTGCAAGGCCCCGGCCGTGTCGGCAGTCGGGCTGGCACTCGGCACTTTGGCAGGGGGGGCGCCAGGTGGGGATGGGGAGATGGGGGCCGAGGAGGAGGGCACCGGTGACACAGACATCATGAGGCCTGGGGAGGAGGCAGCCGAGGGTGAGTTCAGGGACACCTCCAGGCTGCAGCGCGAGGACTCTGAAGCCGACTTAAAACTCATAGGGTCCGGGTGTAGCCGCTCTCCGCCCCTGCTCTCCTGTGGGGGTTGTAGTGAGGGGCAGTCTGGGGCGGTCCCGCTCGGAAGAAGGGGCCCAGGGGCCACTCTTGGGCATCCGTCGTTGCCCGGGGGGTCGGGGCGCATCTCTCCGGGAGAACCGCGGCCTTTGTCCAGCTCCCCTGAGTCCTGGGGCTGGCGGCCCGCCTCTTCCTCAGCGTTGTCCTCGGGCTGCTCCTGCTTAACCCTCACCTGCGCCTGGGCCTGGGCGGGGAGGGGTGTGGTGCTCTCCTCAGGACCCCCCCGGAGCTCCAGGTCCTTCACGGGAGGCTTCTGGTCCTCAGCCTCTGAGTCGGGGCTCTGCGGGGTGGGGTCTGAGTGGGGGTGGCCCGGCGGTAGGATGCCGGGACCCCCACTGGGGTCGAGGTCTGGTTCATCTTGGGTCCCCTCCACCAACATCTCCCGGCGCATCCGGGACCTGGGGCAGAGATGGCGGTGAGCGAGGGGGTCGGGGGGGGGGGGTGGAACCAGCTAGCCCTGGACTCACTGGACAAGAAGGGCATTTTGAACCCACCCACTTCCCTGGGGGCTCGCTGGGCACTAAGCTCCTCCACATGCAGCATCTTAGGAAGTCCCCTCCATAATACCACAAGGTGGGTGCAGGGGAGAAAACGAGGCTCAGAGAGGTTGAGTGACTTGCCCCAGGTCACACAGCCAGTAAATGGCAGAACAAATACTTGAACTCAGGACCGTTGGATCCAAAGCCCATGATCTAAACCTGCACTGTCCAGTACAGTAGCCACTGGCCACAGCGGCTCTTGAGCATTTGAAATGCGGCTAGTCCGAGTTAAGATGTGACGTAAAGGTAAGATTTTCAAAGCTTCGTCCCCCCCAAAAAGAAAAGAAGAGTAAAAGTTGTCATTAATCAAGTTTTTATATTGACTAAATGTTGAAATGGTTACATTTGTATATACTGGGCTAAATAAAATGTTACTATAATGAACTTTTGTGTTTCCTTTACTTTTGAGAACGTGGCCACTGGAAAGTTGTGAGTGACTCACGCGGCTCGCACCGCATTTCTGTCGGACCGCGCGTTCTCCAAGTCAAACGCAGGTCTAGTTTGTGGCGACAAGTCCCTGCTCCTTTCCTGAAGGGACCCTTAGACATCGGCCCAGAAGGGGAAACCGAGGCACAGAGCGTGACTTGTCCAGATGACCACAGCACACGAGGGGGCAGAGCTGGGACCAGAGTCCTGGTGCCCCGAATTCTAGTCTGGCACCCGCTTTCTCTTCACTTCCACAGTCTCCCTGCTGTGGGAGGGAAACCGAGTCTCACCCACCACGCTTCAGAGCAGGAAGGGCCAGGAGTGGGTCTAAGCCCATTCATTATTTTCCTATTTAGCAAATGAGGTCCAGAGGGGCCAAAGGACTCATCTAGGGTCATCATGCAATAGGGCTCCCTTGGCTACTCCAGGGCTGTAGCCTTCTGCCCATTTATATGAATAACAAAGTATGTGTTATTGATATATAGTAATAACTGTTCTAATGATTATAAACATCACAACAATGGGTGCTTATATGTACCAGGCACTGGGCCAAGTGCTTTGTGTAGGTCACCTCATTTGTTTTTCATAATAGCCCTAGGAGGGGACATTACCATGACCATTCCCACCGGCAGACAGGACAAGCCTCAGAGAGACACAGGGACAGCCCCCATCACAGAGCCAGCGGGCAGCTCGGTCTGGCTTTGAGCCTAGCAGTCTAGCTACACTCTCCTGCCTCCCTGGCTCCTGCTGCCTCAGGATCCTGGGCTTAGAGGGACTGGGAGGGATTGTCTCGCTCACTTCCCTCTCTTTCAGCCCCCAGTCCCTCCACAAAGGTGGCCTTGTCCACCTTACAGGGACTCTGCCATCTCTCTCAGTCCCTGCTAAAGGAAGAGCTGCTGTGGCCAGGAGCAGCCCTGCAGGTTTCATATGGCTCAATGCCTGCAGCTCCATGATTTGGATTTCCAAGCTATAGATTAAAAGTAAATATGAAGCTAATAGTCATTCATACTATAGTATAAATTAGTCTTTGCAATTCCTGCCCCCCAAATCTACGACAGGGCCACCCTGGTAATTTTTCTCAACACATCCTGTTGTTTGTTTTTCCCAGAGTTCACTGCCATTTGTAACGATACACTATCAGGAGTGGCTGTTCAACAGGGACCCTCCCTGACGGTCTGTAAGAGATGCAAGGGTGAGAACTCTGTCTTGTTCTCTTCAGTGCCGGGAACAGAGTAGGTGCTCAGTAAACCTTTCCCAAATGAACTAATGTGCTCTTCCGTCATGAAAACTTTCTGAGAGGGGTCTCCTTTGGGAGCGCAATTCTCTTCACTCTTTGGGGCCAACTCCTTCACCCTTCCAAACCCAGCTCCCCTGCGACCTCTTCTGTAAACTCTTCACCAGGATGCAGAATTCCCTTTCCCCCGACCTCCACTTCTTCCTGTTTACAGCATTTATTAGATTGTAGTAAAATTATCTGGGGCACAGTTTGGAGCTCCCTAAGGGCAGGGATGTTGGTTCTGAACCCCCGTTTCTCCAGCCTCTGGCTGAACGAATGTTCTGGGTACTAATGGAGTGCTCAGGCCTGTGGGGAACAGAACAGGTGAAGACGTCCCTGTGCACCCCGGGGAGGGACGGAGGCTGTAAGTCTTTAAGAGCCTGCTTTATCTGATGTTTGGCGGGCTCTGGCCCTAAGCCAGACAACGAGCAGTACTTCACATTGTGTTCATGCCTCCTGTGTTCCACAGAGTCCTTGACCCCGCTCTGCCGGGTGTTAGGTTCCTTGTCTATAACATGGGGGCGAGACGCAGAGAGGTACAGCGACTCGCCCGAGCACACACAGCTGAGGCAGGACTTGAACTCAGGTCTGTGTGAGGCCCATGCTGGGCTGTGGAGAGAGATTTCAAGTGTTCCACCCCACCAGGCTCCTCCTTCCTTTCCTCCTTTGGGGAGCAAGAGACCTCCTCTCCGCCCCTGGAACATGCAGGTGGACTCTCCTCTCCGGCTCCACATGGACACCAGAGACAGTTGCTGCTCAGGAAGCCGGCCAAGACCCTGCCTGCCCTCCCCGCCCCGTGGGCCCTCCCCAGCTGCCCTACCTGTAGTTGTGGAACCAGTTGATGACGGTGTTGGTCTTGAGGTTGAGCTGGAAGGAGAGGAGCTCGATGGTCTGCTGGGAGGGGTAGGGCTCCAGCTGGTAGGCCTTCCGCAGGGCCTCCTTCTCCTCGGGCGCCAGCACCACGCGGGGCTTCTTGATTTGCAGGAGGCTCAGGTCCTGGGGCTGCAGGCAGGGGCTGGGGCACTCGGATCGGGTGGCTGGAGACTCGCTGTCTGAGCCGGTGCTGATGAGGCCGTACCTGCGCTTCAGGTAGGCTGGGGCGGGCGTGGGGGAGGGAGGGCTGAGAGGAGCCTGCCCAGAGGCACCTCGATACCCCCACCAACCCCAGGGGCAGCAGGAGTGTCAGGCTCCTGGGGCTGGACCTTGCACCAGCCAACCCCTCTGAGAGCCCTGTGTGCCCCAAACCTGGCGCCTGAGCTCCCGGTCTCATCCTTCTCCCTCTCTCCTTGCTCTCCTTCCACACCCTCCCCGCCCCGTGGCTGAGGCTCGCACCTGGCCACAGCTGCCTGCCAGCCCGACCTGCCTTTAAGGACTGGCATCAGCCCCCAAAATGCTAACATATGTAGGGGGCTTAGCAGGACACCTCACGCATAGGAAATGCTCAAAAAAGGGCGCTGTGAGGCGTTCTCAGATGTGTCGCTAAAACTCACTGAGGTCTTGTTGGGGGTAGAGGCAGGGAACCCCACAAATGCATCTCAACCTCAAATCAAAATGCGGGGGGAAGCCCACTTCAGAAGGGAGGGTGAGAGGGATGAGGGTCTCACTTATCCTCACAGTAACGCTGTGGGGTGGATGCTACTGACTCTTAATCTCCGATGAAGTACAAGGAGGCACAGAGAGGGGAAGTGACTTGCTAAAGGTCACACAGCTGGAAAGCGGTGGGCCAGGTCCTCAAGTGCCAAGTTGTCAGAGCCAACAGCCCAGCCTTGGCCCTGGCCCACGTGTCCCTCACAGCCTGGTGGGACCGGGGGCTCTCTCTCCTCATGCACCACCTGGGGTGCCCTGGGTGACGACTGTCAACTCCTTGAACCCCATCGTCCAACTGGACCCTGAACTTTTTAAGGAAGGTCCGGGAATCCCTTGTGCACAGCATGGGACTGGGTGGGCACACCGCAGGCGCTCGCCGGCTCATTTCTTCAGGGATAGAAGATAACAATGGACAATGAGAGAGCCTGCCATCTCTTCACGGCACGCCCCCCCGGCCCGAGTCTTGTTGGCTGGGCCGATCTTGCTCTGTTGTGCGGAATCTGGGTAACGGGCAAAGGGGGGTGTGCCCGCGACTACACATCAAGGAGCTGATGCAGAGGACGGGGGGGTCAGAGAGGCGCGTTTGGGGCATGGCAGTGGGGCAGGCCGAAGACTTTCCAGGAGCCATGGGTGTGTGCTAGGGCACTGAGGGAGACGGGGCACTGGAATTTCCACGGGGGAAGCAGTGAGTATTTTAACTGCTTCCAGGTGTATTCTGTGGGATTGCTCTTCCTTGTGGCCCCACACCAGGCTCAGACCGGACCCCCGGGGCCCGGGGTTTGTCTGGGTCACAGCCAGGTACAGTTCCAATGGGAAAACCCGAGGCCGACCCAGAGGACCCGGTGCTCACCTTTCTTCTCCAGCTTCTTCATGTCCCTCAGCTTCTCCACGTTGTGGGGGTCGCTGAGCCACAGCTGCATGCGCACAAAGGGCTCCCGGCCCTTCAGGCTGAGCTTGTGCCAGGGCTTGGGCCGGGACAGCAGGTCAGACACGGAGCCCTGCGTCAGGCCCAGGATGCTCTCCCCGAACAGCCGCTGCCCTGGGGACAGGAGGGGCCTCGTTACCCCAGGCCTGGCCGGGGCGCTCTCGGGGGAGGCTGAGCGGAGAACCCAGGCTGTCTCCACTGACTGGGACACGGGGGAGCCCACACCCAGCGTGGACTGAGAGGGGATCTTTCTGCACCACAGAGGGCTGCGCGGGGGGTGGTGGTGGTGGTGGAGGGCAGGCGGCTACCAACAAACACACTTTCCTACTTCAGACGTCCTTCCCTCCTAGGGGGTCCCTGGGATTGTCTGCAAACCTCACGTGTGCTTTACAGTCACCTTGTTGGGCCGTAATTCGACAGATTCCACCAAAGTTTTAGTGTGCACAGCGTCTGGTTCGGCGGGGTCCGCCCCCCAGTGTGCCTGCCTAGGGATGCAGAGCTGCATCTGGACACGGCTTCAGGGGGGCGGGGGACCGGGGACAGCCAGAACGCCCCCCAGCTGGGTGGGAAGCATGGGCCTCCTGGTCTAAAACTCCTGACAACAGTGAGAGAGAACGCAGGCGGCCCGGCTATCCTAACGTGCAAGGGTGTCTGCAGAGTGAGTTCCCAAAAGCAAGCTGTAGGACAGTGTGTGTGCGCGCGCGGTCTCACCTACGTGGAAAAGAGGGAAGAAGACCCCAGGGCGCACATATTCTGTGTGTGTTCAGAAAGTATGTCAAGGGTACATAAAAACTGGATGGTGACTGGGAGGCCTGGGTGGATTTTATTCACGTGCTTGTTTTATCCAATTCTCTAGGGGCCCAGGTCCGAGTCGGGTGCCTCCTGGAGGGTCCCGGGTGCGCCAGGGCAGACGGGCGCCTGCAGGCTGGACCCCGCGCCCTGGGAGCTCACCGAGGGCACTGTTCTCAAGGAGAGTAGGAGCGTTGGCACCCCCCCGCCCCCCCCACCAGCCCGTACCAAGGTTATTGTCGGTGAGAACCTCTTTGACCCTCTTGGTGATGGAGTACGTGTCCAGCTCGGGGGACATGGCCACCATCTCCTGGATGCCCCCCGGGGCCTGGCTGCCGGGATACATCTTCCCACTCAGCGAGGAGCTGGAGCGTCCCTCCGGCTGCTGGTTCTCCTTGCTGCTCTCCAGGGCCAGGCTCAAGGGCTCCTGGGCGCTCTTCTCGGGCTCCGTGGGGCTGGGGGGTGGGGACGGCGAGGACCTCGGCTCGGTGGGGCTGGCTGCAGGCCACAGAGAGACAGAGAAGGTGGTGACTGCGGCCCGGCCTAGACACACGCGGGCTGGGCCGTCTTGTTTGTCAGAACGGAGAGTTGGCAGCAACCCCTTCTGCAGCCACCACAGTATCTCAGGGAACGTCCTGGGTGGGAAAGCTGGCAAATGAAAGTTTACATGGTCTCGAAGTGCCCCCCCGCCCCCGCAAAGGAGTTATTAATCACAGAGGGGACAACGGCGGCTTCACAGTAAAGACAGCTGGCAGATGCCACCTCGACCAAGTGGTCCGAGATGGCATCACCCAGCGAGGGCCAGGCCAGCCTCCGCTGCCTCCTGGTCCCGTATCTGGTGGGACCTCGGCTCCGCTGGAACTTAATTCGTTCCGGAAGGCTGTTCAAGGAGCGGTTTGTTCGCAAACCAGATCCGCTTTGTTTGGCACCCGAGAGGCGCGAGACCGATCGTACCGGTAACAGCATGCGAGTGTTGTCCGGTCAGGAACTGAAGTTCTGTTGGACAACCGAGACATTTTGTCTGTGAACCACCTGGTCGAGAATCGAGCTGTTCGAGGTGGGAGATCCCGAGAACCGAGGTCTGACGGCGCTGAGACAGGTTCGGCGTCACTTCTGTGACGCCCCTGCCAAAAACGCACTGAGCCCGGGGACGAGGCCTGGGCCCGGGGACGGGGACGCTTCCGACAACCCCGAGCCGGACGGCGTGTGAAAGAGCCGGCTTCACTGGGGCTTCCTGCTGGTGCCCGGTCTCTCCCTCACCAGCTGGCAACGACGACGGCGGCGAGGACGACCACCGACGGGGCCCCCTCCGCTGAGCACTCCCGCGTGCCCAGGGCGGCGCTGCGTGGACCTGCCGGCCGGGGCCCTGGCGCATCCCAGAGGTGCGCAGCGTGGCCTCAGAGTTCCGAGTGGGCCGTCACGGCCCCACGTGCCGGCAGCGTGCGTCTCGGGTCTCGAGGACTCTGTGGTCCCACCTGCCCCCAAACTGGCTGATCCTGGACATCCAGGTGACATCCCTGTGATGCTGGAGCTGACATGGCCCCGGTCACTGTCACCAGCACAGACACAACGCTAATGGGGAAGGGCCAGGCTGGGAAAACAATAGACTGTCCTCACAATAACCTATGGAGCAGGGTTTCTCTCTCTCTTTTTTAAAAGATTTTATTTACTTACTTTTAGAGAAATGGGAAGGAAGGGAGAAAGAGAGGGAGAGAAACATCAATCAGTTGCCTCTCGCACGCCCCCAACTGGGTGCCACAACCCAGGCATGTGCCCTGACTGGGAATCGAACTGGTGACCCTTTGGTCTGCAGGCTGGCACTCAATCCACTGAGCCACACCAGCCAGGGTCAGAGTTTTTCAATGAAAAAATTTAATTATAAAGTTTTTCAGAGCTACAGAAACGTACAGAGAAGAAAACGTTAAGTCCTCTCTCTCTTGCCCGGGACCACCACCTTAATAGATGGTAACGCCCCCTATTGGCTGCACATCTCCTTCGTTTTAAAGAAAAAAGGAAGGAGAGGCGGCCAGAGACTCCCTCCCAGCCAGTCTCTTCCTGCCCCGCCCCCCCGCCCCCCAGCAGCCCCTTTCCCCAGGCAGGTGGGTGGCGGCTGCTTCTTTTTCACTTTAACGCATAAACTTGTAGCCCTAATGCTGCAACAAGGTGCACTCCTGTCTGTGGGCGTTACCTTCTAAAATCAACACCGCCACGGGGACCTAGGCTTTTGTTGCTTGACGATGTGTTTCAGGCAGTACTCCTGTGGGTACCTGTCCACCTGGTTCACTTCTGTGAACCCGAGATGTGGTTTGGTCCTATGGACTGACCCCCACCTTACAGATGGACAGACTGACTGCCCTGAGGTCCCAGGATTCGGAGTCTGGACTCTCCTTGCCTTTCTTTCTCTGGTCTCAGCGGCAGATCAGATGTCCTGTCTTTGAAGTCCACTCATGGCCTGGACGGGTACCTGGATGGGCCTGCCCACTGAGCATCCCGGAGAGGGAACCTGGGCTCCCTGGAGTCCACCCCCTGCCCCTTCTCTCCACTCTTAGGTTCTTTGACTTCGGGCAACTCTCCGAGCCTCAGTTTCCTCACCGAGACGAAGTCCAAGCCCCGTCCTGCCTATGTGTCATTAAGGGCTGCTCAAGGCCCTATGTGAAGGACTCTGGGGGTGCACACTGGGTCCTTGGGAAAGAGACCTCAGTCAGCGGTTCTGACAGGGGATCGGAGGCTGGGGCTCCAAATGCAGCTATGTTCTGCATTTGCTCTGGCACCACCTGGAGGTTTGAACCCACGACAGATGCATGCCCCCAACTGCAGGAAGGATGCACAGGGCAGAGGGCACCAGCTAGGAGCTCACTGCAGTCTTCCAGGGGGTCAGCAACGGTGGCCGGATGGCAGGGCCGAGGAGAGTGGCAAGTGTGGGCAGTAAAGCAGACGCACGTGCCACTGCACAGCAGAGGAACGAGGGCTCTGCAGTTCTGGGAGCTGGCGGCGCCCCTCGGAACAGCCCTGTGGGCACTCACCCTGGGAGGCGCTGGGCTGCTGGCCGACGGCCTGGCCGAGCTGGTCCGAGAGCCACAGCTGCATGCGGATGAAGGGCTCCCGCCCCTTCTGCGTCAGCTTGCTCCACGGCTTCGGCCGGGACAGCATGTCGCTCACACTGCCTTGTGACAGGCCCAGCACCTGGGGATGGGGGGGCAGAAAGGGCAGGTCAGCAGGCCCCGGGGACAGACGCCATCACCTCCCCTCTCCCTTCAAGACCCTCAGGCACCGCTGTTCAGAGAGGCCGGGGCTGCCTTCGTTTGGTCTTCATTCCCTACTCTGTGCCTGCTCCGTGCTGTGCTGCACCCCCTCCTGCAGTGCCCTCCCGATGTCCCCACATGTAAAAATCCCACCCAGCCGTTAAGACCCCTCATGGGCCCCCTCCTCCAGGAGGCTTTCCTGTGTCTCCACTTAGGTCACTTCTCCCTTCTCTGGGCTGGTCTGACTGTTTGCCTGCTCCCCTTCCTGGGCAGAGGTTATGTTAAAAAACTACATAACCACTGGTGTTGCAGGGACACCAACCCATCAGGAGACCCCTGGCTGGACTGAACCTTAACCCCTTCAGTGGCTGGACCGACGGAGGGCCGACGGAGGGAGGGAGTGTCCTGGAGGAGGGAGGCTGGCTCAGTGGTTGTTGGTAACCAGACGAACACGCTTCACAGATCTAACACCACGGAACTGAATGCTCTGCCCGTGGCACTCCCCTCCCCACAGGGCTCAGAGACAGCTACTTACAGAAAAATGGACTTTTGTGGTCGCAAGGACCTGGGTTCAAATCCTGCTTTTGCCCTGTTCTCACCCATACACGCTTCTGTGCAGGCTACAAGCACCGGGGGCTGGGTCCTCAGCTGGTCCCTCTCCCCGGTCCCATGAACCTGAGCTTCCTGCCACCTCCCCATCCCTGCTGCACCACCTTCACCTTCTCCCCGAAGATCCTCTGGCAGATCCCGTTCTTGGCTAGCTTCTCCTTGACCTGGCGCGTCAGCTCCAGCGTGTCCACCTCACGGTACATGTAGAGCTCGTACTGCTCAGGGGTCAGGGGCGGCACGGTGGGCTTCAGTGTGCGGGGCACGTACGCTGGATAGTAGGCCAGCCTCCCGCCGCTGCCCAACTCGGGGACACCCCCCTCAGCCTTGAGCTCGCCCAGCCTGGGGGGCTCGTCCTCACCCCCTGCTGCTTCGTCCTCGGGGGCCGTGGGGGCCTCCTCCCCACGGGGCCAGGCCCGTCCGTTGGGCTGGCCGGAGTAGCTGGAGGAGGAGGAGGAGAGTGAGGGCGAGACCGAGGTGTAGGGGCGGCTGAGCAGGCCTCGGTCTGAGGCCCAGTGCTGATCAAAGTAGCCGGCGTCGCCAATCTCGGACTTGACCTTCCGGATGATGCTCTGCACGAAGGCGGCGGGGGACAGGACGGTGAGGGGCGTCTGCGTGGCACTGCTGCTGGTCCCCCCACCGCCACTGCTGTCCTCCTGCTTGACGTAGGTCGGGGCCCCGTTCTGGCTCACCGCCGCCAGCGAGGGCCGCTCTGGGGGCGAGGGCGGCACCGAGCGGCCCCGGGGGCCCGCCTCCATCTCCAGCAGGGCCTGCTGCTGTGCTTGCATCTCCCGGCGGGCCTGCTCCAGAATGTTCTTGATGGCATCTTCTGAGGTGCTGGCAGACGCTGTGCCATTGGTGATGCTCAGCGGGGCTGTTGAGTTCTTGGGCTCACCTGCGGGGTGCATGACAAGGTGGCCAGAGGCCCTTCATCAGGGCATGGCTTAAAGGACAAAGATGGTCACAGCATCCGTCTTTATACCAGCAAAATGCTGGAAGCAATTTCTGTGTCCACCAACTGGGAACTGGGGGATTAAATTATGGTCCGTCTCTATGGCAGACTATTAGGCATCCATTAAGATGGGTAGACAATGAGATTTTGGCATATGTTCAGAAAATACTCATGGGGGTAATGTAATGTACAAAAAGACTCCCCTTTTACATATGCTATGACCCATCCATGCAAATGTTCAAAGACAAGAAAAACACTAACTAGAGTACACAAAAGAGGCTGTTTCACTTATTCTAACCTCGAAGTAACGGCACAAACCCAGACGCCCACGGAGGAGGGAGTGGGTGATAAATTGTGGTAAGGGCACACAACGGAATACTACACAGCAATAAAAAGTCACCGTGTAAAACCACACATGAATCCTGAATGAAAATGAGAAGCTCCAGAAGATGATACACAGTATAATCTGCTTCCTTTAGAGCTCCAAAACAAGCAAAATAAACAATATGCTATTTAGCAAAAAAATCTTGTAAACTAATAAACAAAAAGGAACAACAGAATGATGCTTCCCTCTGCCTCACGAGTGGCCTCTCCCACGCCGGGGTCTCCCCACCCCGGGACCACGCCAACTCAACGCAGCCCTTTCCCTGTTACCTTGTGGTATTGCCCGCCCTGGTGGGTCCCGCAGCCCCATTAATTTTAAAAATAATTTCTCTTGTGTTTCTGACTAAAAAGTAATACAGCAGGGGAATGTTATTCAGCCACAAAAGGGCATGAAGCAGAGGTACCTGCTACAATGGGGAAAAAAAATCTTGAAAACATGTTGCTATGTGAAAGCTGCCAGACACAAAAGGCCACATCTTGTATAATTTCCATGTACACAAAATATCCATTTATGTAAAATATTTTACATAAAATATTTTACACAAAATATTACACATAATTTCCATTTATACAAAGTTTCCATTACACAAAAATTTACACAATAGGGAGTCACGGAGACAGAGGGAGGACCGGCGGCCGCCTGGGGCTTGGGAGGAAGGGAATGCAGAACGACTGCTAAGCAGGCACGGTGTTTCCTTGTTGGTGGTGAAGATGTTTTGGAACTAGATAAGGGTGGTGGCTGCACGACACTGGGGACATAGTAAATGCCACCGAACTGTTCACTTTGCAATGGTTAATTCTGTTATGTGACTCACCTCAATTAAAAAAAATAATATGTGCACACTGCAGAGAGCTAAGAGAACACAAAAAGCTAAGGCGGAAATGAAAAGACCCCCTCTAGCCTCCCTCCCAGAGGGAACCACAGGAAACGTTCCCGGGTATTCCCTCGATCCATTTCTCGACACCACGCGTGGGACGATCATACTGAAGTGCGAGTGTTGCCTGGCTTGTCCCCACTTCGTGTCCACGTGAGTATTTTCCCCTATGATTCCAAGTTCTCTTGCCCTGGCTGCGTATCTCGGTCAGTTAGAGCGTTACCCCCGACATGCCAAGGTCGCGGGTTCAATTCCTGGTCAGGGCACATACAAGAACCAGCCAACGAATGTGTACGTAAGTGGAGCGACCAGTCGATGCCTGTCTCTCCCTTCTTGTCTTCAGTGGTGGCATGCCCTACTGGGGGGACAGCCTCTGCTTTACCACCTGCTCCCCCCACTCTGGGCGCTTAGGTTGTTTCTAGTTTCTCACTGTTGTGACAACGATAAAGGAAAGACTTGTCTAAAAATCTTTGTGCCCAACGTGGACATCCCCTCCAGTCCCCAGAAGTGAAACTCCCGCGTTGGCAGTCAGCCACAGTAATCCCCTCCCTCCCTCCCTGGGGGGCTCTCTGCTCAGCGCTGACCCCGTGTCAGGGGTGTGGGGCTGTAACCTTGGCCTCCTACCTCCCGCTGAGCCCTTCACAGAACGCACGCCTCCTGGCCGGCCCTCTGCCGTGATGCTGCCTTTCCACTTTCCCCACTGCCTCGCTGCTGACCCCCAGTGAGAGAGATCCTGACTAGGGAGCCAGGAGCCCTGGGTCCTGCCTTGGTCTCTGTGTCCCTGTGGGCACAGCTCGCCCTCTCTGGCCTCAGCTGTTCTGTGTCACATGGTTCTTCTCACCCAATGGAGTGTTTCATCCACATCTGTAACCTGTGTCGAGTACACAGTAAATGTTCCCAGAATGATTGCCCCTCTCTCACTACAGTGGCTGAGCAAAAGAAACGGGTGTACGCACAGGAGGGGCTCGGCAGGTTCTGTGGCTGGGGCACTGTGGGCTCCTAGCAGGGTAAGCAGCCCTCCAGCCCCCTCAGGGAACAGGCAAAGGGAGGGCCTCTGGGAATCTCTTGGCTCCCAGCAGCCAAGCAGAGGCTTGGGAATCAGGACACTTGCTCTGAGCCAACACCGGGGGGCAGCAGACACTGCAAAAGAGAGTGGGAGCACTGAAACCTGTTCTAAGTCAGCAACCGCGTTATAACCACGTTGCACTCCACTGTGCAGGGATGCAGCCGGTCCCTGGCTGCAAGAAGCCCCCAGACCAGTGGGAGGGACAGCCACATCAGCAGGGTCATTTGTAACAGGAAAAATGAAAGAACAGAGACCTAATAATGGTCATGTTACCTGTAAGAAAGGCTAACCTTTCACGGGTGACTTCTATACGCCAGGTCCCAGGCTGCATGCTTGCCAGGGCTGATCTCACTTGACCCTCACACAACCTTAAGGACTATTAACACTGTCGTCATTTCTCAGGTGAGAAATGGAGGCACAGAGAGGCTAAGGAAACTGGCCCAGGTCACACAGCTCATCAACACCAGGGCCAGGCAGAACTGGCAGCACAGCGCACTGGCTCCGTTGCACTAAGCATAGATGTAATTTGGGGGGATCCGAGGAGGAGCAGTATCCACTCCATCTGTACGGGTTGGGGGGCCTGGAGGAGCTGACTTCTGAGTTGAGTCATACAGTGCGAGGAGCTGGCCAGGTGCCAGGTGCCTGGGACGAGGCCGGCAGCAGGGGATGAGGATGAGGATGGTTATAAACCGTGCACGTGTGCGACGTGGAGGGATCGGGAGGGCTCTGGAGACCGCAGGCCTTGTGGTGGCGCTGGGGTTTCATCCTCAGGGCGGCGGGGAGCCGTGGAAGGATTCTGAGTCGTGACATCACTAGGTGTGTGCCCTAGAAAGATCCCTCTGATGTCCAGGTGGAGTGGGGCCTAGACCCGTGCAGAGACTCTTACAGCTGCCCCAGCAAGTGACGATGGTGGCTCACTAGCTGGTGGCAATTGGGGTGCGGAATGGACAAGCTTGAAAAAATCTCTTGGAGGGTGAGTGTCCCTGGACGGGCTGGCTAAATGGCTGCCATGGGGAGAGGTCAAGGGCAGCCCTTCAACTCACTCTGGGTTTCTAGCGCCCTCTGGGACAGGTTCTCAGCCCTGAGTGGGTGACTTTGAAGAGGGAGTAAGGGGCAGGGGAAGACAGTGAGCTCCGTCTCAGACATACTGAGGCCGAGATGCCAGTGGGGACCCTGGTGGACAGGCCCAGCAGCCGGCTTGTGGCTCTGGAACTCGTGAGAGGTGGCCCCTCAAAGATATCCCCGTCCCCGTCCCCGTGACTGGTAGGTATGTTACCTTACACGGCAAAGGGGACTTTGCCCGTGTGATTACAGTGAAGGGCCACGAAATGGGGAGCTTATCCTCAGTTTCTGGGTGGCCCTACATAACCCCAGGGGCGCTTGGAAGAGGGAGTCGGGATGATCTGAGAGAGCTGAAGAGGCTGGGATGCTGGACTTGACAATGGAGGAAAGGGCCAGGAGGAAGGAATGTGGGCCTCACTGAGGGGCTTGGAAAGGTAAGGAGTGGACTCTACCCCGGGGGCCTCCGGAAGGGGGCAGCCCTGCCGACTCCCTGACTAGCCCAGGGAGGCGGCGTTTGGCCTTCTGACCCCCAGAACTGAAGATAACAAACTCGTGTTGTTTTCGGCCACTGAGTCTGAGGCTGGCAGCAGCACTGGGCGAGGACTCTGGCTGGGAAGGTGAGGACGGCGCCGTCTGGGACGCGGGAGGAGGCCGGACCAGTGCCTCCTTGGGGATCAGAAGGTGCAGTGCAAGGAGCGGGGACTGGCAGTCGGGGTGAGGCTCAGGCCGTGGTGCGTGCGACGTGCTGCCCCGTGATTACTGGTCTGGGGCCCCTGAAAGGCCGACACCGACTGGTCCAGGCCAGCGCTCCCAGAACTGAGTGGTGAGGGAGACATTCCGAGATGTGCTGTCCCATACGGCTGCCACTTGTCACATGGGCGATGTGGCCAGTGTAGCTAAAGAAGCTGTCATTTTATTTAGTTGTATTTAATTTGAATGGATACAGACATGTGTGGCTAGTGGCTTCGTATTGGACAGCATGGATCCGGCGCTTTCTGGGCCTAGCCCTTGGCTGGCTGGGGACCAGGAGAGGCTGGGATCCCCTCTGGGTGCACGATGGGAAAGGGGGGGCCGAGGCCCCGCTTCTCGCTCAGAGCAGGCCCCAGAGGCCACCGGCTTCGCCTGCTACACTCACCCCCCTTTTGTGACTCGATCTCCTTCTTGGCCTGCTCCAGGATGCTCTTGATGGCGTCGTCCGAGCCCGTCTCTGGTGTGCGGATTCTCGGGGTGATGCTGCCTGGGAGAGGCAAGGGGGCCCTGTTACGGGGACCTGCATGTGGGGAGCAGTCCCTGGGGCTGGGTGGGGTGAATGGCCGGCCCCTCCCCCCAGGGCTGGGGGAGTGAGGCCCAGACCGTGAGTGTGTGTGGCAGGCCCAGGGCCAGGCTACTGTGTGACACACTGTGGACCCACCAGTGACTCTGGCTTGAAATAATGACGACAATGGTAGCAGCCACCGCCACAGCTCACAGTCCTCAGGCAGTTACTACGTGCTTTATACTCATGTAACCCCCCTTGGAGGCGGATGGATGGGGTGGCTGAGGCTTAGGAAGCTCAAGTGAGCTTCCTGAGATCCCCCCATGGGTAGAGGGCAGAGCTGGGGCACACTCGGGGGCAAACTCTGGTGTTGTGAGGTCAGGCTTGGGCCCTTCGCATGGGGTAGCCTGAAGATCGGGTCTGGCAAGTTTGGTGGTCACCCAGGCCACAGAATGGATGGGTAAACTGAGGCTCTGAGGTACCTACTAAGCTCAGGGGGGAGACCCAGCCTTTTCCCACTACTGTGGAGCTGCCCCATGAGGGCCAGGTGGGAAGAGGCAGTCACAGACCCCAGGAAGGAGGCAGAGAGGATGTGTCTCCTTATTTTACAGAGGGGGAAGGTAAGGCACAGGAAGGCAAAGTCACTTGTTGCAAGTCACACAGCTGGAAGCGGCTGAGCTTGGCCCTGACCCCAGAGCCCGCGTTCTCAGGCCCAGCCAGCGGCTTGCCCGGGCCTGGCTGCGGGAAAGGCCTTTGGCAGGCACTCACCTCGCTGCCGCACCTGAATGGTCCTCAGGGCCAGCACGTTCTGCTCGTCCGACAGGAACTGCTTCATCTTGATGAAAGGCTCCTTGCCCTTCACCGTGAGCTTGCGCCAGGGCTTGGGCCGGGCCAGGATCTCGCTGACCGAGCCCTGCGACAGCCCCAGCACGTAGTGGCCGAACACCCGCTGCCCGATGTTGTGTTTGAGCAGCTGCTCCTTCACCTGGAACGCGATCTCGGCTGTGTCCAGCTGCTCCTCCTCTGCTCCGGGCCCTGCCCCGGCCATGCTGCCCCCGCCACTGTCAGCCGGCTCGAGGCCCCCGGGTGGCTCGGGGCCAGGGGCTGGGGTGGCGGGGGCTGTGGGGGGCTTGGCGCCATAGAAGACTGGGGGAAACACCAGCAGGCTGCCCGACTCTCCCTTGAAGGTGGCTGGGGGCACCAGATGTTTAGACAGCAGCACGTCCCCCGACAGTCTCTCCCCTGAGGCCAGGCCAGGGAAGGGGGACAGCGAGAAAGTCCGAGGGCCATCGGGGCCCAGGCCAGGGCCCAGCAGGGGCTGCCCAGGGCCTGGGGACAGGGGGTCTTCCGGCCCTGGAGGGGGTGGGAGCTGCGAAGGAGACGGGTAGGACTGCTCCGTGCCCAGAGAGTCCTTGATGGAATCTTCCTCCGATGGGTCCTCCTCTAGAGGGAGACAGACAGACGGAGGGAGAGGGAGAGGTGGAGAGCGAATGAGGCAGAGAAGCAGATGACGGTGGGGACAGAGAGACGGGGAGGGAAGTACACACACAGAGAAAGAGACACAAAAGAGACAGGCAGGGAAAGAGAGGCGGGGAGACATTACATGGGAGGGCAATCGTGTGTGAGACGGAGACAGCGAGAGTTAGAGACAGGGAGACAGGCAGAGGCAGAGTAAAAGACAGGGACAGCGGGAGAGACAGAGATACAGAGAAGGAGACGGAGTGACAGTGGAAGACGAAGAGCGACGTGGAGACGACATTCAGAGACAGGGGGAAGAGGAAGGGGGAGGGGAGGGGGAAAGAGGGGGGAGAGAGAGAAGCGCTATAGGCCTCCAGCGCTGACACCCTGTCTGCCAGCAGCCCCTCCCCCACCCTCAGACCCCGGCCCTTCAAGGCCTGGCCCGAACGCCTGTTCTGGGGAGCCCTCCTTCCTGCCGAGAAGAACTTTAACTGAGCACTTGACACAGGCCCGGCTCCTTGCCTGGGAGCGGGGAGTTCGGATTAACCCCACCCAGCAGACGGGCCCACTCCTGGGTGCCCTGTACCTGCCTCATCAGTGAAGTGGGGCCATCACTGGCACCCCCCTCCCCACTTTTCAGGTGAGGAAATGGAGGCAGCAGAGTTTTGGCTGGGGCCACACGGCTAAAAGTCACGGTGTCACTGCATACAGAGAAGGGACAAGTGGCTGAGGAGGAGACTTTGGAGAAAGCAGCGCCTGCAGGCCCTCCCCTGGCCTGCTGTGCGGGGCCTGTGAACACCCTCCCTGGCCCGTGACCTCATCCCACTGCCCGTGAGGCCTGGGGCTGAGTGCAGGCCCCGGGGCCCGGGCGAGCGGTCTGTCCCTGAGTCTGTCCCTGAGCGGTCTGTCCCACACATGCGTGTGGACTTCCTACGGGACGGCTGCCAGCTGGCTCAGCCAGGGACGGTGCCTGGCTCGGTGCCCGGCACACAGCAGGTGCACCATCAGCACGTACCCCTTTTCCCATCATCCTCCGGCCCCAGTGGAGAGCAGTGGTCGGTGGACACCCCCACCCAGCCCTCAGCCCCAAGAACGTTCTCTCGCCTACCAGGGCTGGCCAGGAGACCGGGCTTCTCCAGCAGAAACTTCTGTGCGGGGAAGAAGGCCTCCTTTGCCATGAGCAGGGGGTCCTCGGGCTTGGCCAGGCTCTGCGGGGACGAGAGGCCGGGCTGAGAGGGCCGCTTGGGGGAAGGCTCTCAGGGACAGCCTGCCCCGCGGGGACGGTGGCAGGGACGCTCACCTGGGGGAGGCTGCAGGTGCTGGAGGCCAGCTTCATGGCTTTCAGGATGCTGCCAGGGAGAGGGGAGACAGTGAGGCCAGCCAGGCTCCTCCTGTCCGGAGAGGGGCCCTGGGGAGGCGCTTCCCGTGACTCGCCCTCCCTGGCCCAGAACAAGCGGCCTCCCCCCCCCCCCCCGCCGGACCCGCACAGCGCTGGGTTCACTGTAACGGGGGCTGTCGGGAGCTTCCAACGTGGCTGGGAGGGGTGCTCTGCTATGCGCCCCGACACCGGCTGAGTGAGCGTATGTGATCGACACGGCCTCCCTGCCTCCCCTCCACCCTCACACCGCCCCCAGCAGGGCTGCCTTTCCCGTGCTCCTTTAGACAGCTCTCGATGGCGAAGGACCGAGCATGACACCCAAGGTGCCAGTGGTGAGGAGACAAGGAGCCCACGAAGTGGAGTGTGGGGGAGGGAGCAAGGTGATGCACTTTGCCGAGGGCCCTTGCTGCCTGCACCGGTTACCCCAGCCAGGAAAGAGGGCTTGGGGGCTGGGGGGCCTCACTCTGCCTAGTACCTCAGCTCTGTTTTAATTTCTTCATAGTCGGACTGTGCCTGGAGCTTCTCTTCCAGCTTCTAGGGGAGCAAATAAAGATGGTGAGGCTGGGCTGTGCCACCCAGGGATGCCCCACCCATCTCCCATCTGCCTGCCTCCTCCCCCGTGACCTACCTCGATGGCCTCGGACTTGGCTGAGAGCTGCCGCTCCAGGTCGGCAATCTGGTTGGCGGAGGCCTCCTCCAGCTCCTGCAGGGAGTTCTGGAGGTGCTGCACGTCCTTCAGCAGCCGCAGGATCTCCCGATCCTTGGAGGCCAGGGCCGCCTCGAGCCGCGGGCCCGAGCACAGCGCGAAGTTCACCTTATCCTGAGGACAGAGCAGGGCTTTGAGGGGCTGCGGGCCCGGCCTCCCCACGCCCAAGTCCCTGTGCTGGACGCCCCAGAATGACTCGGCCCCTCCGACAGGCTGGCGGCTTTCCTCTCCCGGCCTCCGAGCCTTTCCGAGGCTGGACCTACCAGCCTAGATGCCTTTCCCTCTATTCTTGACACTAAACAGGTCGGGGGGAAAGTGAGCAGGGAAGGTTTTCAGGAGGAAGATGTGTCTCGACCACAATGAAGTTCAAGAGCACATTAGGGATTTGGAAGATTGCTTTGCAGCAACCACTAAAGGGGAACACATGCGCTTCCACTCATTGGTAGGTGTGCAGGAGAAACGCGGGCCCCTGTGCACCCACCAAGAGACCCAGACCAATGCTCACGGAAGCCCACTGGAAACCCTCCACATGTCTACCGACCAGAGAATGTGGGCAGACTGTGGCGTATTCCCACAATGTGATACTACACAGCAATGACAGTGAATAACCTGCAACTACTCCAAAAAACGTGGATGACTCTCCCAGATACACTATGGAGCGAAAGAAGCCAGATACCATGGCGTGTGTGTGTGTGTGTGTGTGATTCACTTAAGATCAGATACAAACACAGGCAAAAGCCATCTGTGTGTTAAAGATCAGGGGAGCAGCCCCTGGATGGGGACCCAAGTGGGGCTTCTGAGGGCCAGGAATGCTCTACTTGGTCTAGATGCTGGTTATGCGGTTTGTTCACTCTGAAAAACTCGGCATGCCGCATGCTTATGATATGCACATTTCCCCATATATATATATATATTATATAATAAGACATCTGTTAGAAAGAACAACAAAAAAAGGAAACAGTCGGCTGGGTGAGGAAGTGGTGGGAACAGGATGTTCCCAGCAGAGGGAACAGCCCAGCCAAAGGCAGAAAGAGACCAGCAGGTTAGAGCCGAGGCCTTGCTGCCACGGGCAACGCTAGGGGTGGCACCTTCCTTCTAGTTTGCCACCAACCCCGAGCCCCACCGCTTCCTCTCCAGGTTTTAGGTAACGGTCCTTCGGTCCTGGAGGAGGCCGAAGAGGCTGCTGTCTGAGGGAACCTGCAGTCACGCAGATTTTGGGCTCAGTTACTAATGAACCTAAGAAGCAATGTAAAAACAACAAAACAACACTGCCAACCCCGGTATTCTTCCATGGAGATAAACGACAATTAAAACAGGAAGCGGATGCCATGAACACATTAAATTAATTAGCATTGAGCGCCACTCAGAAAAGCTTGCCCCCCAAACCAGCAGAGCTCCCCGTGGCTGATTAGCACAAGCCTTTGCTGGGCTCCACGGGGCTTAATTAAGAACCATCAGCAAATTCTCTCTTGGGCGCCCTCATGGGCTCTCTCGTGCTCTCTCTGTCTCTCCGGTGTTCGCTCTCTGTGTCGTGCGGATATCGGGCCCCCGACACACACACACTGCCTCCTGGGACACACCTATCAGACGCAGCACACACTGACACACGTACCTGCCTGAACACTCATGCTGACACACACTCACACAGAAATACACAGGCATCAGGGCATCACCAGACACGCACAGACACGTATGTGCTGAAAAAGACCATATGCTATTGTAGGCAGAACCCCAGACACATAATAATAATAATAATAACAATAATAATGGCAACATTAGACAGTTACTGAGCACAGACTGAACCAAGTACTAGTTTAGGTACCTTACATGTAATCCTCTCAACATCCCATAATGTAGGTCTGACTTGTACAGATGAAGAAACCGAGGCACAGTGAGGTTAAAGACACAGTCATTTCCCAAAGGTCACGAGCAGACACTCATCCCAGCACTCAAACGCACAGGCGGACACAGACGTACGGGCCTGCGCACCAGGGTGTCCGGCGAGGTAAACCTCATGTCGGCCGCTTCAGGTTCACGGGTGGAGACAGCGACCACCCTGGGGCAGACCCGTGGCGGTGTCAGGAACTGTGAATCAAATGCCTCGGATGCGGAGATCTATAAGCAGGCGGACCATTTTACACAAGAAACCCAAGGCTTTCTGAGAGAAGAGGGATGGGCAGAAGGGTAGGCTGGGGCGGTTTTGACTAAGTCCCTTGGCAGAAAATGACCCCAGGACCCCAAAGGGATGCCAGCCAGGAGGAGAGAGAAAGACGCACAACCAGGTTTAACAGAGACGTTGGGGTTAGTGACAGAAGACTGGTTCTTCGTAGCATGTGGCTGTCTGGGAAACCACGCTGGAATCACCCCAGCACGTTTTGGGAACCAAATGGCTGGTTATGAGCGTTAACTTCAGGTCTTGGTATGTGGCCCCACTTTGGTCTTGGTCTGGGAGAATACCACACATTCACCAATCAGTGAGACCAGCAGCCAACAGCGACACCTGGTGGCAGCCACTACAACTGCACCGCTGCTCTATTGACCAAACCCACCATCCCACCCTCTCCTGGCCTCTGGCAGGGTGGGCATCTGGCAATAGGAACAATGGTCCTCGTTGGTCTGAGTAGGTTCCTGGCATTTTTGGACAACTCGGGGCAAGGGGACCTTCAAAGGAAGATACTGGACTTCCAGTTCATCAGGATAGAAGAAGCTTGAGCTTGAAAAGTTAAAAGAGCTGGGGCTGTATTTTCACCCCAGCTGGTAAAACAAGTCACACAGTGACTTTGACTACACAGTGACCTTGGCAATGAAGATGCTGCATGCACTGTGAGCACAGAGAGACCCACACATCCACGTGCACACTATCACAAAGGTGCGCACGACCAGCCTACATCTCCATACCCACAAACGTGGCCTTCCTCGGCCTTTCCCTCTGGCCCGCCCACCATCCTTACCCCGCCGGGGCCCTGCGGGGAGCAGCAGGCCAGGCGGATGGAGCTGTTGACAGAGGCAAGTTGTTCCCGAAGACTTTCCACCTCCCGCTGGGCGGCCTCAGCTCTCTGCGGGAGAGAGGGGGACACGTGGGGTTGAGAGGTGAGTGGGGCCTCGCTGGCTGTCTCCAGTGGGCCCTCCACCGTCTCCCCGCACCATCTCAGGCGTGGGCTTGGCAGGCAGGACTCTGAGGGCCCAGGGTCCTACTTTTTGGGTCTTGGGTCCTGGGCTTGACTTTTGGCTGCCCCAGGGCTCTCGGGGTCCCGAGAGGAGTCAGAACACCCCCATCCACTGGGGCAGGAGGGGAGGTACTGTCTCCATGGGACGGGCACATGCCCACGCCCTTCCAGGCCACTTCTGTCTGTCACGCAAACTTTGGGCCACTCTGGTCAGAAGGCGCGTTTGTCCCCAGCTCCCAGGCCACCTGGTGTGGAACCCCGGATGGGGCATCAGCTGAGGTGGCATCCCAGCCCACAAGCTGCTGTAGGCTGCTGGGCAAGTCACTGCCCCTCCCTGGGCCTCAGTTTTCTTCCTGTGAAATGGGGGAAATGAAACCTCTCTCTCAAGGAGGCGTGTTGACATATTTCTAAATCGGAAAGAGGCAGTTTATTTAATTGGGTCTCTGGGGGATCTTAACTCTTCAAACATCTCTGAGAAAAAAAAAAACTTGGGCAGAAGCATCTAAATGCTAATAACAGCCTAGCCTCGTGGCTTTGGAGAGAAATCTGTACTTTGTCACTGCCTGGCTTGTGTGACCTTGGGTAAGAGATTTCATCTCCCCAGCTTCAGTTTCCCTGCCTGCACAATGCGGATTACAAATGCAACTATCTCCTCAGTTGTTTTTTAAGCAAGTAATTTGGCAAAACACAACTCATCAAGCATCTTAGCTTGGTGCCTGACACACATAAATGTGTCAATAATTGGTTAATTTTATTGATATCAACAGGGTATGTGGGATCTTGGGCCATGACGTGAAAAATCAGAACAGCTGCAGCTTTATTTTTACCCTCCGCTGGGGACACGGGCTCGAGTGATTATGTTTATCTTACACACTGGTCTTGGCAATCAAGAAGCTATGCCCACTCCGTACACACAGAGAGCCACACACGTCCATTGGCCCATTTTGTTAATTCATTTAAAATAATCTGTTTATTTGTTTATTTATTGGTATCCTGCCTTGTTCCAGAACAGGCTCAAGTCAGTTTTGTTTGGGGTGTGCGGCTGCGGAGAAAATATTTTGGTTTCTGCAGTTAGGGCTTTCGGAGCAAATGTGACTGGAACTTGGCATCTGGGCTGAAAGACAAGCCCAGGAAGTCAGTTGGTGGCTGATGAGCTTGGGGGCTCCAGAGACTCGCCTCCCAGAAGGTGTGTTTGCAGTTCAAGGCGGGATGAGACCCAGGCTGCGGATGAGTCCCTTGGGTGGCAAAGCTGGGCTCACAGCCCACGGTCTCACCTTCCCCTGAGACAAACATTTGCATTGCAAATGCTAAAAACCCAGGACCCCCCTCTTCTGTTCCTCATGACACTCAGGAGATCAATTGTCTCCGGCTCTCAGGAGGCCCCTCTCCCAACTAACTACCCAGGCTCCTGGTTAGGGGGTCCCTCGCCCACAGCACAGGCACGAGCAGGGTGACCTCAGGTTCCATCTCAGCACCCCGATCAGAACTGGGGCAACCTGGCAGGGTCTCGGCTATATCAGTAATAATACTGCTCTGCTCTGCTCCAGAATCCTCTTATTCACATTCGGAGTATTAAAAACTTAGTATGGCGACCTTTCTTTTCTTTTCCATACTTTCTACAATGAGCAGGTTTTAATTTTATAATCAGAAAAAATCAACGTTAAAAAAAGTGCTTCCTATTTAAACTACTCTAATTTCCTGCCCTGGCCGGGCGGCTCAGTTGGTTGGAGCGTCGTCCCCCACACTAAAAGACTGGGGATTCGATTCTGGGTCAGGGCACACACCTGGGTTGTGGGTTCCGTCCCCAGTAGGGAGGGGCACATATGGGAGGCAGCCAATCAATGTTTCTCTTTCTCTCTCTCCACCCCTTCCCCTTTCTCTCTAAAATCAATGAACATATCCTTCGGTGAGGACTAAACAAAAAAACTACTTTAAGACCCCTTTTCTTTAGCCAATTTGACTGGCAAAGATCCAGAAGTCCCACAACATACGGCACTGGCGAGGGTACGAGGAGACGAGCCCCCTCTGCCTTGCTGGAGGCATGGCCCCGTGGAGGGCGGTTTGGCCACATCTGCCGAGTTGCAAACGCACAGACGCTCTGCCCAGCAACCCCACTCTGGGCACGCACACAGCGCTGCCCGCACGCGGTCACGCGCTGCAGTGTTGGTGACGGTGGTGAATGACTGGAAACACCACGAATGCGCACCAACAGGGGACTGGCTGCACCGGTGGGGAGCCGGGGTTGGCAAACTGCAGCCACTGCCCGTTTCTGCAAGTAAGGTGGTGCTGGCACACGGCCACGTACACTTGCTCCCATACTGTCTATGCTTCCGCCGTAAATGGCCAAACGAACAGTGTGACAGGGACCTGCACAGCTGACATTATCTGGTCTCCCATCCTTTACGGCGAGTTTGCGGTCTCCTGGGTTAGAGGATGGTGCGTCTGGCGGTGTGACACTACGCAGCAGTAAAACAGAAGGAACTGCTTTATATCCAAACATGAAAGGGCTCTAAGAAGTAGAGGCTAAGGTTCAGGGGGGTGTGGACAGTATGCTACTGTTTCTGTTTTAAAAAGGAGTAAACATAACTCTGAAGGAGATGTGGGGAACTGGTAGGAGAGGCTGCTGGTGGAGCGGGGAGAGATGGAGCTTTCTGGGAGCCTTCTCGGGTTGTGAACTGTGTGAGTGGGTTACCTATTCGAAACATAAACCCAGCAGTGCCGTCCTCTTCCACGCTGCCTCTGCAGGAGGGCCACGCCTCTGGAGTGCCTTGAGCCAGAGCACCTGCCCAGCCGCAATGACCTCCTCTGGGGGCCTTCCTCAACTGCCCCCAGGGAAATGGCCACTCGCCCTGTCACGAGGCTGGCCTCTCCTGGCCATGCCCCGAGCTGCAGCAGAGATGTGGTGGGCCCACAGAATCTCAGACTGGGTCCACGTGGCCACGCCTCACCACCTTTCCAAGTCCTGCCCAGCTTTGCCCACCAGATCCGAAGCCAGAGGGAGGCAGGATAAGGGGCCCCATTTATAAACGTGAAAAAGGAGACCGCGAGAGACTAAAGGGCTTGCAGGGACTCAGGCTGGGACTAGGAGATGCGGCTGCAGGGAAGGTTGGGTCCACCCGGTGCTGGCCAGCGTGGCTGGGATTGAGTGAGGAGGCTGGAGGAGACCCCAGGTGGGGAGGGAGGGGGAGAAGCAGCCCTAGGCTTGTCCCTCGTCACCAAGCGCGGTCTCACTCAATCTGGCTGGGAGAGACCCATGTCCCACCTTGGCCTGGAGACGGGTACCTACAGGCTGGGATCACGGGACACCACTCTGCTTCCCTCCTGCCACCTGCGGTGCATGCAGGCCCTTCCCTGTCCTGGACCACCACGCTCTCACAGTCTGGACTGGTCTGTCGGGTCCTGGCTCCACGGCCCTTCCTCCAGGATGTCCTCCCTGACCCGAGTCTGGGCGAGGAGCCCCTTCCCTGACTGCTACTGCCCGGATCACCCTGTTTCTGAGTGTTCGGTCTGCACCCTCGCTCTCCCTCCCTGGGGAGCTCAGGGTCCCAGACATCTTCCAGCCCCGGCACTCTGTGTGGCATGTAGTTCAGGAAACACCAACTGAGCGTAGCCCTGTCCTCCCGGACTGGCTGAGCCCCCCACCACGTGCGGAATGGGCCCCAGCACACAGCTCCTCACCTGATTAGCCTTCTCCAGGTTGGTCATGATCAGGCCGACTTCATCTGCCCTGAGACAGAAAGACGAGGCCCTGAGGAAGGGGTTCGGGCCACTGCCAGGACCCCTGCCTGTCCTGATACCCCCAGCTCCTGCCTGAACCCAAGCGTCTTGACGTGGAGGCCTAGAGAGGCTGCCTCCCACCCTTCCTACTGGAGAAACCAGGCTGGGGGAAAGAACCCAGGCTGTGGGGAAATGGGACCGGGGCCCCAGCACATTCCCAGGAGCACCCAGCAGCCTGGCCTCTCACCCCTCCCGGGGGCCTGGCTCCGAAGCTGCCCGCAGAGCTGCGCCCCTGGCCTTTGCCACTGCTAGGCCTTCCGCCTGGAGTGCCCGCTTCTAGAGAACAGGCCCGCGCTGCAACACCAGCTCCAGGGTGCCGGCCCGGAGCCCTCGCTCAACCGCCCCTGTGGTGGTCACTCCTCTATTTCACTCCCTCCCTCCCCCCAGCATTCAGGGGGTCAGGACAGGCCTCTTCCACCTTGGCTGCCCCTCTGCCTGGGGCCGGGGAGCATCCGGCGACTAAAAGCCACACGTGGGCTTCACGCCTGCTCAGGGCCCTCCTCTGCACAAGCTCTTCCGACTGCCCAGAGCGCCCTTCCCGGCGTTCTCCATGGGGCCATCTCCTGCTCCTTGCAGGCCTCACTCTGCAAGTCGTCTCCTCAGGGAAGTCCTCCCTGACCAGCCGGGAGAGCAGGACCACCCCTCCCTGCTACTCCCTCTTGCTGGTCCTGGTTCTCCCCTTCACAGCATTCACCGCGTGCCCGGAACACTGCCAGGCGTACGGTAAGTGCTCAGGAGTGTCCATGAATGAATGGACTTATCACTGCACACTAGCCAGTGTCTGCCAGGGCCATGTTCTAACGTTTCCTCCAGGGACCCAGCGCAGCACTGAGTAAACAGTAGTCACTAAATAAACATTTGTGGAATAGTGATGTCTTAAATCCTGAGGGGACACCGAGCACAGAGTAACTTAAGTGAATGACACTCAGCCCTGAGGGTTGGACCGCGGGGCTGGGGAGGCGGGGAGCCCCAGGAGGCTGGGGCGAGGCACGGGCCCTGCCCAGCAGACCGTGCTCAGCCTGCGCCCGGAATGTCCTTGCGAGCCTGCGGTGCATACATGGCAGAGCAACGACCAGCAGGCGGCGAGCAGAGGGTGCTTAGTGAAGTGGGCGCCTCAGGCAGAGTCAGAAAGAGGAGGCGTGTCTGGGAGGGTCCGGGGAGGAGGCAGACCCCAGCGGGGTGTTCACTTACTTGGACGCCGCCTCTTCATCGTACTTCCGCCGCAGCTCCAGCAGCTCCGTCTGTGTGGCCTTCAACGCTGGGAAAAGTAAAGAGCCAGGGTGAGGCCGCCCACCCCCAGGGAGGTGGAACCCACTGCTGCGGGGCCTGGAAGGCAGAACGAGGTCCAGGGTAGTGAGGGAAGACCTTTCTTTTTGGTTAGAACTGGTGACAGGCAGTGTTTCCCGGCCCTAGAGGAACTTCAAGCTGGCGAGAGCCATGTGGAGTGGCTGGGCTGGGGAGGGCAGATGAGATGACCCTATAAATCTCAGAGGACCCTGATCTGAGGGCTGTGTCCCATGGCCTGGGTATGAGCCCACTGGCACCCTTAGGTCACTCCAGGACCAGGGCAGGACCATCCACCCACAACTCAGCCACCCCAAGGTCTGGACCTGACAGGAGTAACAAATTCAACAGATGTAAGTATACAAGTATTATAATAAATGAGGGGTTTCTCATAAAACTCCAGATTTCTGGTTTGTGTAGGAAACTGAAGGGACTGGCGGCTCTGGGCCACAAGGCAGTGCCTGGCTGGTGCTCGGCAGTAGTCACCGCTTTGGATAAGGCTGGGCTCTCCAGCTTGCCCCAGACCCCACCCTCCCCCACTGCCTTCCCTAACCTGACCAGCTTGGTTGTGTCCTGGGCGGCTGAAGGACTGATGTTTGCCACCCCTATGTTAATGCTATCTGAAACCTTTTCTCCACAGCAGCATGGCCTCCAGGGACTAGGGCTCGGACCCCGCTGGACCGTGCAGGCCTGTCCTTCCCCTTCCCAAACGCCCTTCTTGCTGTCTTGACTCTAACACACCCGAGCCTGTGTTCGTGGTGTCAGTGCCCCCTCTTCTCCTGGTCCGGCAGGGCCAGGGTCACACGCCACATACCTGAATGTAGAACCTTGATCTTTTCCTCTGCCTCCCCCAGTCTGGCTGCCAAAGTGATTTGTACTTCTTGAAGGCCCCTGCGGAGACACCGGGCTGCTCGCGCCAGCTCTGCTCAAGTCTGTGTGGACAGGCCTTGAGCGGCCCACCCCCGTTTCCCAGCCCCTCGCCCTCCCCCTGTGACCGGCACCTCTGTCCTCCACACAACACAGCACATGCCCTTAAACTCAACGTCCGGGCAGTCAGCTGCCCCGCTCTTTTGCTGATACGTGGCCCCATTATGGCTGGCCCAGTTAGGTTTCCTGCAGCATTCCTTGGGGGCCTACAGCAGCAAGCAACCTCGCCTCCCTGGGCCTCAGTCTCCGGTCTAGGAAGCGGGGTTTCTGACAGGGTCTGCCCCAGTGGGTGCTGTGAGGCATCCCCAGGTGCTACTCAGCACCGTCAGTACCGTGACCGCTCTGGGGGGCCCTCTCCCCTCGCTTTGGCAAGAGTCTGGGATGCCCGTCCTGCCCCTCGGGGCCCAGCTCGGTGTGACGCAGGCAGAGAACGAGAGGCCCTACCTGGACTGGTGGGGGGCTGAGGCGCAGCCTGGGCCTCACGTCATCGGGGTCAGAGACTCCAGGGAAGGAGCCCCCTTTCCCCCGATCTCATGTCCTGCCCCACCCCACCCCCACCCCCGCCTCGCTCACTCCGCATTCGTCTCCTTGCTGTTGAAGCACACGGGCCATACTCCTGCCTCAGACCCCTTGCATGGACTGTGCCCTCTGCCTGTAACGCCCCTCCCCATACACCTGCGAGGCTCACCCCCTTGCCCCCCCAGGGCTCTGCTCCCCTTCTCCGAGAGGCCCCTCCCACCAGCCCTCCCTGTCACTCCCTCCTTCTCTGCTTTGTTCTCCTCGCGCCCCTTATCATCATCACCTAACACACCATTTACATTATTTTATCTTATTATTTCTATCTTTCTCACTCCAGAGTAAACTCTACGAGGGCAGAGCGTTTTATACATCCGCTGCTGTGTCTCTAGAACAGTGACCAGCACATAAGTAGGTGGCTCCATAGATATGTGGAATGAATGAATAAGTGAATAAACGAAAGGGTAATTGTAATGGCCACCCCAAAACTGCCCCAGAAATGCCCGAAGATCCGGATGGGACTGCCCCCGCACTGACCAAAGGACAACCGTTTACTGGCCCTCGCTCCCCCGTGCGAGCGCCCCGCCAGGCACAGGCAGGAGTCGCCTCGTTTCACTCCCACGGCCGAGCAGGTGTTGGTGCCCCTGGTGATGGTCCGTGTTAAGTGCCCACGTGGCTGGGCCACAGCACCCAGCGATCCAATCCCACACTCACGGAGGCGTCGCTGCGAGGCGCTGTGTACACGCAGTCGACCTCTACAGCCGGCTGACGGGGGTAAAGGAGGGTGTTCTTACTGCTGTGCGTGGGCCTAGTCTAACCAGTCCGAGGTCTTAAGAACAAAATGGAGGAAGGGGTACTGGCCCCCACCTGCCTGGCGGTCTCCAGCTTGCCGGCAGCTCTGCCCATCGGACTCGCCAGCCCCAACTGTGTGGTTTAAGTCCTTGAACTCCATCTCTGAGTTAACTTTTAAAAAGCCTACCGGTCCTGTTTCTCAGGAGAACTCTGACTGATACCCCACTGCTGGCCCCTTTTCCCGGATCGGGAGACAGAAGCCCAGAGAGGCGACGTGGCCGGCCCGGAGCTGGCCACTGAGCTGCGGAGACGCAGCGGGGGCCCAGGCCTGTGACCCCACCTCAACCTGCACCTGGATTCCCCAGCTGTCCCGGGCAGGGGCGGCTTTCCGGGTCCCACCCCCCGGCCAGGTGGGGCAGCAGAAGCCCCTCGGACCCTTCCCTACTCACTTCTGTTTCTCCGCCTCATTTCTCTGCAGCAAAGTTTCTGTCAGGAGGGCTTTGCTGGGAATGCCCGGGAGGCGCCCCCGCTCGGTCAGCGTGGGCCCGGCTGGAGATGTCCCCTCTCTCTGCTCTGGGGGAAGAAACAGATGGAAAGATACCCATTGCTGAGAGCGGTGTGACAGCCAGAGCCACTTTCTGCAAACCAGATCGATCGGAAGTGCTGTGAGAAGAATCAATTTCCTAAACTCGGTGCTGGAGAGAGCGCGGCTGGCGGGACCTGCGGTCCCCGAGGTCAGCTGGGTTGTGGCCGTGGCGAGGGCAGGTACACAGAGGTCAGGTTCCCATCCTGCCAGCCTCCTGCAGCGTGCCCAAAGGCTTCCTTTGCCCTCTCAGACTCATCCCTGCCTCTGTGGCCCCTTATTTTTCTTGAAAGTCATGGTAAAATATACATAACATAAAACTCACCATTTTTAAAGGGTACAATTCAGTGACATTGAGTATATTCAGAATATTGCACTGGTTCCAGAACATGCCACCACCCCAAAAGGAAACCTGTCCCCACGAAGCAGTCACCCCCATCTCCCCCTTCTCCCTCCCCTGGCCACCACCAGTCCTGCTGTCTCCACGGACTTCGCATGCTGGGCGTTTCACATAAGTACCGTCATGATATATATACCCTTCCGTGACTGGCTTCTTTCACTTGTCACAGTGTTTTCAAGGCCCACCCAGGTTGGAGCGTGTAGCAGGCCTTCGTTCCTTTTGACGGCTGCGTGACAGTCCGTCCTTTGGATGCGCCACGTCTGCTCTTCCGTTCATCGGTGGGCGGACATTTGACTGTCGCCACCATGTGGCCATCGTGAGTAGCGCTGCTAATACACACCGGTGCCCGTGTTTTTGTCTGAGCCCCTGCTTTCACCTCTTTGGGACAGGAGCAGAATTGCCGGGTCACAGGGTCACTAGGGATAGCTGACTGAGGAACCCTGGATCTCGCTCCTGTCCCCACAGCACACTCTCAGCTGCTCAGCTGCCACCTGCCGCAAGGCAGGGGCCCCTCACCAGGAACACCTCTGCAGGCTCCTCGTAGGGGTTAGTGCGTGCCTTCGGCCCCGAGGTCGTCACGGGGGGAGAGGGTGCTCAGGGTCCAGCTGTCGAGGGTGGGTGGCTCAAGAATTCCAGAATCTGGGCTCCCGGCCTTAGATCCCAGTGGCTCAGTGAAGTTCTGTCCTGGCTATCAAGCTCCTACTGTGAGCCTGGCACAGTAGGGTAAGTGCTGAGCTGGGCGGTGTGCAGAGTGAATCCCTCGAGGGGCTGACACAGGGGTCAGGGCCTGGCTAGTTCTCTCTCTCTCTCTTTCTCTCTCTCGAGCGTGTGCACACACACGCACACACACACAGGAATTTTCCAGATGCTGAGGTCATGGCAGTGAACAGAAAGACAAGGTTTGACCATCATGATACAGAATACCACATGTCCTCAAGGAGAGATGCAGCCCAGGGCTGAGGACAGGAGCCATCGGTCTGAATCCCCATTTGGCCTTTGCGACTCAGTTTCCCCATCTGTAAAATGGGGCCAGCGACACCTCAGGCTGAACCAGGAGACAGTGGGATGCTGTGTGAAAGGCACATGACACACAGCAAATGCTCTCAAAGGGCAACCGTCCCGATGCCTACTGTTCTTATAGAGGGAAGATCAAATGCCAGAGGAACCTCAAAGGCAGGAGTGACAGTTTTGCTGGGGAACCTCAGAGGTGCCTCCATATGACCTGGAAAAGAACTGCCAAATCCTGGCTTGCCAGGGGGGAATGGCTGGAAGGGCAGTCCGGGTACAGGAACAGAGTTGGCAAAGTACTGTATTTTAATCCCAAGAGGATCCTTTCCACGGCAGGTGCTCACTGGGTGTGTGGGGGGCAGGCAGGGAGCTGTGAGGCGGGCGCTGTGTGAGAGTGGACGTTTCCTGAGCAGTGACTTTGCACCCGGCTTTCATTTGACAGGCCCCGCCCATTTTACCTTCCCCACAGGCCCCATCGGCCCACCACCTGCTTGATAAGTCAGGTTTTATGGAAACACAGCCACACCCACTCACGCGCACATTCCTATGGCTGCTTTCACTCACGACCGAGCAATCTTGCAGACACGAGGTAAATCCTGCTCATTCATTCCTTAGACAAGTATCTCTACACCTGTTCCCCTCTTCACTGCCTCGTTATTTCCTCAAAGCCTTTCTCACCATCTGAAATCCTATTATTAACTTACTGGCCAGCACCACGAGGGAAGGGATTTTTGTCTGGTTTGTGCCTGGCTGTGTCCCCAGTGCCTAGGAGAGTGTCTGGCTTGCAGCTCGATGAGCACAGAACTAGAAGGTCACCAACAGCTTTCATGTGCCTATTTACTGCCCTGCCCACAGTGACCTCCAACGTCACCTACCACAGGTAACCACCAATCTGAACTTTGTTCATCATTCTCTTGCTTTTAAACATTTTAATCATACTATATGTACACCTAAACACATTTTCAGTTCTGCGAGTTTCTTGACTTGTCTCATCTGGGGCTGAGACAGTGCTGTGTTCACCACATCCTCCTGGCACACAGCCAGACCACATTTCCCAGCATCCTGTGCAGCAGGTATTGCCACAGGACTGTGCTTTAACCAGCGGGATGCGGCTGGGAGTGATTGTACGCTGCTTACAGGCCTGGACCCCATAAACGTTGGTAGGACCCTCCACATTCTGTCTCTGCCTGTTGGCCGGTTGTCAACATTCATGGTGGCGCTGGATGTCACATGTTGCAGAGGGCAGGACCACCAAGGCCGAGTCCCTGAGTGATTATGCAGAGACACCCTTGCCATTCCCCTTCAAATATACGAAGCCTCTGGCATCTGGGCTAGGTCTGCGGCAGTGGAAGTGTGCCTTACCCCACCGGTATCTAAAATGATAAAGTTGACCTTTAAAAAAAATGCCCTGGCTGGTGTGGCTCAGTTGATTAAGTGCCAGACTGTGAACCGAAGGGTTGCCAGTTCGATTCCCAGTCAGGGCACATGCCTGGGTTGTGAGCCAGGTCCCTAGTAGGGGGCGCACAAGAGGCAACCACATGTTGATGTTTCTCTTCTCTTTCTTCCTCCCTTCCCCTCTGTCTAAAAATAAATAAAACTTTTTAAAAAATAAAATAAAATGATAAAGTCGAGTTCCCTGTGTACCCCCTGCCCTGGCAGAGTTTGGCTGCCCAAGATCCACAGACCAGCTGTTCATGAGGGATGTCCTGTGAAGGCCTCGTCAGTACCTTTAGGGCTGAGGAACTCGGGGTGCCTCTTCCACGAAGTGTGGAGGTCTCGCCGCGGCTGCCCACTGGGGTCGAAGCTGGGGGGCTGCAGTCTGTCGTCTAGGCTGCGTGTCGCCTCAAATACAGGCACAGGGTCTGCAGAGAAAGAGGAGGACAGGGGTGGTGGGGGTCCTGAGGGTTGAGGGATGCCCAGGCTGAGCCGTGGGACCTGGCGGATCCCTCCACGGGGGGCAGGGGTTGGGGGGACAATCCACAAGAGGTCCCTGGAGTCGTGCTGATGACTTAGGGAAGCAACACAGACTTTCTGCCTTCTCCAGGCACCGGTTCCGGGGAACGTGTGCCGTCCCCACGGGCGTGTGTGTCCTACACAGCTGGGAACAGCCATAACAGTAACTGCCACCAGAATTGCATTTTCCAGATTCTCCAATGCCATCTGGGGTGGCCATGAGACTGTATCTTGCATGCCTCCAACCACAGGGCACGGACCCTGCTCTGAAACCCACTGGCCCGAGGACAGCCTTTCCACAGGCCTTTCCAGGTAAGGCTCGCCGGCAGCGAAGACGGACACAGACCAGCTCCTGGGGACGTGGGGCTGCTCTGCGGGCAAGGGACTCCACCTTAGGCTGCACGGGGTCTGGATGCTCCCACCGAGTTCTCCCAGCTCCCTCCCATTGTCCTTCACCCGCATTTCCCCAATAGCATCCTTGCCCATGGAATGAATCCTTGGGTGCTTCTCAGTGGACTCAGACTAATCATTTTTGACACTCGGGGCTGATTAAGTAAGGGCATTCTGGAGATGCCCACCTGAATGCTAGATGCTCCTGCACCTCCCAGTAGCTAAAAACTGAGGAGCATGCAGGTCCTTCTGCCTGGAATTCTGCTCCCTCTCCCCCCATCACCTGGCGAGCACTTCCTTTCTTTACATCTAGAATCCAGCACCTCTTCTTCCAGGTGCCTTTGCTCAGCTTCCCACCTGGGCAGGCACGAAGAGTGCCTAGATAATACCCCAGGCTGGTGTGGCATCTTCCTGGTTACAAAGCCTGCCCACAGGAAACAGGTTCCATCACGCCCCCAGCATCCCCTGGAGGCTGCCCTGCATCCAGCTCACTTTCATGGATGATGAAACTGAGGCTCAAAAAACCCAGGTAACTTGCTGAAGAGTGGAGGTGCGATCTGGGTCTGACTCCCTCTCTCTGATGCCTAGTGGTGTGACCATTTTGACCTCAGCAGCTACGGGCGAGTGCTCACGGGGGCCCGGGGAAGCCAGGGCCTCCTCTCTCCAGGTCAAGGGGCCTGCTCTGGTCCTCAGCCCTTTAAAAGCACCGAGCTCTCACTCTTCCTGCTCCTTCCACCGGGGCCTCCTGCCAGCACCTGCTTGGCCACTGCTCTCTGGGGCGGGGGAGTGGTGGGCAGAAGGGTGAAGAGCAGGGGCCCTGAAGATGGACCCCTGGGTCCTGGTCTAATCCAGACTTGCTTCTCGGGATTGCCGTGTGACCTGGGCAAGAAACTCTAACCCTCTGTGCCTCACTGGCCAAGTACCCATCTCATGGGGCTGTGATGAGGATTCAGGTCAAGTGCTCAACACGGTGTCTAGCACTTGGTCAGCTCAGAACAAATGGAAGCCCTCGCTATTGCTGCCTTCCTGGGCTCCAGGCACACTGACTTTCTTCCCTCTGTCCCTCACAGGCACCTGCCCACCCCAGAGCTCTCGTACAGGCAGGAACCTCTGCCAGAACACTTTGCCCTCCCCCAACCCTTTCAGCTAGTTAGTGCTTCCTCGTCTTTTCCCCTCAAATGCCATTTCTTCCAGGAAGGCTTCCTTGAACAGTCACAGTCCTCCAGTGAGAGTTCTCCCAGCTGCCTACACCTTTTTACCACAGCATTTGTCATACTTATAATTGTCATTGAGCTGCAAGTCCACCTAACTAAAGCACGCTTGGCCGAAATCCACAACAGGGCAGGCACAGGACCACATCTGTTTTTGCTCACTTGCTGGACCCCCTGTGGATGGACACACAGTCCGACCCAATAAGTATTCGCTGATGAAAGAAATGGGATAGTGCCCATGCATGGGGCCTTCAGGTCCGGCTGGAACAAGGTCCCTCTGCTACCACCTGTTGAGGTGGCGGGAGGCTCGGACAATGGGCGTTTGTGCCGAGGTAAGCAGGTGCGCGGGAAGGCCGCTGCCTTCCTCTGTCAGCGCTCCCCCACGCCCCGTCATTAGGCAGGGCCTGCTCAGCGGGGTATGCCATTATGTCTCCCCGGGCTGATGTAATTATACATTGACATAATTAACCCAGTGAGCGCATTAGGCAGGCCAGCTAAAAATTCATCTATAATTATTTGTTGTGTGCATGCTAATGAGTTCATCTGCACTGCCTTTGTACAACACGGACAAATTAATTTACAAGTCTGGATTTTTTAATAAGTTCAAGGAAACGCTTCCTATTGTGTTCTAGTTTTTGAGAAAAGGAGAAAAAGGCAACGGGCGCTTGCCAGGGTCAGGGGAGTCAGACAAACACGGGAGGGCGCTGCTCCCGGCGGCCGTGGAGGGCTCGCTCTGGCTCCGAGGTGGAGGGGAAGAGCCGCTGCAGTTAGAGTGCTGGCCGGCCAGGCCAGGGTGCACTCGGGTGATGGCCGACGCCACTGACGCCATTCCTGGGGTCGGGGAGTGACGCTGTGTTCTGCTTGGAGGCCCTGCAGGTCACCTGGTGCTGCCTGTGCACTCCGTCCGGGGGAAGCTGACCTCCCCTGGAGAGGCTGGGGCAGTGGCGCTGGGCAGAAGCTCAGCGCAGGTTCGGGGGGTCCCGAGGCTCTGTCTTTCCCCTTTGCTTGCTGGTACGGGGCAGAACAGGGTGGTTTAGCTCACGGAAGCGCAAGTCCGGCTCTGGGTCCACATCCCTTGGGGCCTTGAGCCTCAGTTTCCCCACTTATAAAATGAGAAAAGTAGAACACTGCCTACTTGGAAGATTTAGAAAGATACTGGGAGAGGCAGTATAATTTAAGGAACTTTGGACAGTTAGCCTCTCAGAACCTTTACCTCTCACCTGCAGAACGGGGCCGCACATGGGCAGTGTGGTTGCGAGGACGAGGGAGAGAACGTGTACAGAGGTGTGGGCAGTGTGAGGGGCACAGCCGGGCTTGCCAAGTGTCCACTGCTGAGAGGAGGCGGCAGCCTGGTCTCGTGGTGTTCTGGGGCCAGCTGTCCACGTGGTGACCTCCGTGGCGTCTTGGGACAGGGTCTAGCCTCATAAACTCTCATCAGTCCCTGGGAGCTCCAGAATCCGGCAATCCTGCTTGGGACGCTACTCTGGGACCCAAAGGCTCCGGCTCAGAGAGTCACCACGGGGAGGGGCCCATCAGGCTGACTCCTCGCCCCAGTGCACCGTTGGGGAAAAGCGGGGTCCGCTGACGTCCCGGAAGTCTGCCAGCACGTTGGTAGCAGAGCTGAGATCGCCCTTGGGCCTCTTCTTCCCACACTACATGGCTCCTGGCTCCCCAACTGGAGGGAGAGAGCGGCAGTGGGGAGGGGTCCATATGATTCAGCCAGTCAGGCTACGACAAATCCTAACAGCCCAAGTACTTTAAACATTTCAGAATCCATTCATTCTTCACCACAACACTGTGAGGTAAGTGTTCTCGTGTCCCTATTTTACAGATGGGGAAACCGAGGCACAGGGCGTGTGTGAAGGTAAAGCCGGGTAAGGTAGATGCTGTGGTCTCTGTTTTTCAGACAGGAAATGAAGGCCCAGAGAAGAGAGGCCATGTGCCCAAGGTCACCTCGCTCAGAAGTGGCCAAGGTGGGATTCGAGCCTAGGTGACAGCTGTGGGCCGAGCTGCCTTGAGGGGGGGCATGGGCGGTTTCTTACATCAGGCCAGGAGCACGAGACTGAGGGCTCTGTTCTCCGCCTTGCCACTGGCTTGCTGTGTTACCCTGGACAAAGCACCAGACCTCTCTGAGTTCCGGGCTCAAATTCCTACTGCGAGTATATCGGGGCACACAGTCAACACTGCGTGTCACCACATAAAGGTGGAGCCCTACTGAAATGAGCGTTTGGGCCCTGTGACTGCCCCTTAGCGCCAGATGCTCAGGGAGGGTGATTATTAAACGCCTTCACAGCTGAACTTGACAAGAGAGGTGCAAACATTGTAAGTCTTCCAAATTCCCAAAGCCACCCTCAGATAAAGGGGTGGGCGGTCTGGCGGTGACACCTCCGGGGAGTCGCCGAGGCCCCCTGAGGCTCTGATTCATGGGGGACGAGGGGCCCTGATGCCCCGGGCTGTGCAGGGGCTGTAGGAGCGCGCTGAGCCCCACGACGGCCGGCACCAGCAGGTCCCCAGCCGTGTGCCCTCGCTCTTCTTACTCTGCCTGGCAGCAGCGGGACGTGCCGCCCAGCTCTTCCTTCTGGAGAGAGCCTCCCATGAGAAGGTGGTGACGGCGTGCCTGCAGGTGCTGCACGTTCGGACCCGCTGCAGCGCTCGCTCGAAGGCCACAGTCGCCTGGGCTGCTCCCAGCCGATGACAGAGCCTGACAGGCAGCAGGGTCACTCCTGCCAACGCTGGCACGGGCAACCCCTCTGTAATGGACTGAATCGTGTCCCCCGAAATCCCTAAGTCGAATCCCTGACTCCTGACGTGAATGCGTTTGGAGACGGGGCCTTTACAGAGGTAAATGAGCGGTAAATGAGGTCGAGGCAGGGTGCGGGGGACTGTCCTCTGATGGCACTGGTGTCTTTATACGAATGGGAAGAGACGCCAGAGTTCACTCTCTGTGCACAGAGGAAAGGCCACGTGAGGACAGAGCGAGAAGGCAGCCACCTGCACGCCAGGAAGAGGGCTCTCGCCGGAAACCAACCTGCTGGTACCTTGACCCTGCACTTCCAGCCTCCAGAGCAGGGGGAAATACATTTCTGTTGCTTGAGCTCCCCTGCCCCCACCCATGGTAGTTTGTTATGGGTGCCTGAGCAGACTGCTTTGGGGCTTCCTGTCAGCCTGGTTAAAGCTTTCTCAGAGTGGCACTGTTGGCTGCGTTCCTCCTCCCTCCTCCTTCCCTCCCTCCTCCTGCTCCTTCCCAGGTGTCAGACCCATATCCTCATCTGAAGGCTCTCCTGCCTCGTCTCCTTCCCCTTCACCCTTCATGGGCGCCCCCCGCAATGCATCTCTTGCACACCAGGGCTCTCTTGGTGTCCGTGTGCTTCCAGAGGGCTCACACCAACACGGGACTGCTCTTTTGCCTCTCGGAACATCAGATTGGAACAGATTCTCCCTCAGAGCTTCCGGCAGGAACCAGCCCTGCCAACGCCTTGGTTTGGGGCTTCCAGGCTCCAGAACTGACAAAATGAGTTTCCACTGTTTTAAGTCACCAGGTTGTGGTGGCTTGGTACGGCAGCCCCAGCAGCACCAGAAAACCCATACCCTGTGCTCTGGAAGCCAGACGTCCAAAGTCAAGGTGCTGGCAGAGCCATGCCCCCGTCTGCTCCATGCTTCTCTCCCGGCTCCGGGTGCCGCTGGCATCTGCAGCTTGTAGCGGCGTCACTCAGTGTCTGCCTCTGTCGTCACAGGGCCTTCTCTCTGTGTCTCTTTCTTCTTCTTATAGGGACTCCAGTCATACTGGATTAGGGTCCACCCTAATGACCTCCTTTTAACTTAATTACATTTGCAAAAACCCTATTTCCAAATAAAGTCACATTCACAGGTACCAGGGGAGACACAACTCAACCCATAACACGTGGTAACTGACTGGGTACAAACTGTGAAAAACGTAGGACTGAAGAGCTGCCAAATCTCAGAGGAAGGAAGTCCACCCTCGAATCTAGCCCACTGCCCTCCTGCTGCACCCATTTCACCTGCTGTTCAGGGAGACAAGCCTGTTTCATAAGAGGAAGGAGCAGGTTCTGGGCTCTGGTCTTCCTGCATTTTCATCCTCTTCCGCTCCTGAGGAATTAGGCTGTGGGTTGTGTAGGGCCCCTGCTCTGAAAAGTACCGAGCAATCACTTACTTCCCTGGGTACTTTCTACTCTTTATCCCCCTACTCCCAGGCACACAGGGTGGAATTCCCAGCCCTTACATGGCATGGGCAAACCCTTCTCCTACCTCCCCCATCTGGAAGAAATTCACAGAGCCCTGAGCTACACTGTTCGGGTTGGGTCAGGAAGGAAAAAATTACTAGCATCTGGAAGGCTGGAAGATTCCACCAAATTATATGCAGGTAAAATGCTCGGTGGCTGGCAAATCCAAGGGCTCTCCCTTACCTTGTCTAACGGTGTTATTCGATGCATCAGCTAAATGTCACTGGCTGCTCTTACAAACACAAATTGAAAGAGAGGGAAATGACAAAAGATCTTTAAGCTGTTTGGAAGAGGTTTCTCAGAGAACCTGATGGTTGTGGGGGGAGGGCCTGGGGAAATCTTGCTTTCAATCCTCAGTCCTCCCTTGGGGTGTCTCTGTTGGGGGCAGAATAATGCCCCCCAAGACGGCCCCTCCTAACTCTCAGAACTTGTGAACGTGTTATGTTACATGCAAAAGGGAACTGAGCTGCAGGTGGAAGGTGGCTAGAGTCGGAGACTGAAGATGCTGTGTAGCTTTGAAGGGGCAGGAAGGGGCCAGAACCAAGAAATGGGAATGGCCTTTAGGAACTGGAAAAGCGTAGGAAATGGATCCCCCCAGAGTCTCCAGAAGGAGCACAGTCCTGCCGATGCTGTGATGATAGTGCAGTGAGATCTGTTTTGGACTCTTGGCCCCTGGAACTGTAAGGTAATTAATGTGTGTTGTTTTAAGCTACTAAGTTTGTGGCAGTTTGTTACAGCAGCAACAGGAAACTAATACAGCCTCTAATATAGCCATTTATTATATCAATACGTTTTTATCGAGCACCTGCTCTGTGTTGGACACGGTTTTTTCAGTTGCTAATGCTGCCTGAGCACTGGGTGTGCTGGGAGCTCCTGGGCCCTGGAGACACAGCAGTGAGCCAGGAAGCTGCTGCCTTCCTGGGGCCGGCGTTCCAAAGGGGAGAGGCAGGCAAAGGACAGAGAGACCGCTGGCAGTGGGGGCGCTGAGAAGAATAAAGCAGGGTTGGGGGGACAGTGGCCTGAGGTGTGTGTGTTTGGGGGGATGGTGCTGAGGCAGCCTGGCCCGGGAAGGCCTTGAGAAGCGGGGTGTTGGAGCAGAGTCCCAAGGAGATGAGAAGCCAGCAGGGGGTGAGAGAGAATAACCCAGACACAGGAAACACTAGGCTAACAGCCCCGTCAGACCAAGGAGGGTGGCAGACCCTCCTGAGTCACTGTCCCAGAAACACGGCTTAGCTCACTCTTCAGGACACCCGATCCATCTCACAGACGGGGACCGGGGACTTCTGGGGCAGCTCCACCTGCCCCTCCGGCAGGCTCATCCGGGCACAGCTGCCCAGGCTCAGGGCAGGGTTCAGAGCCAGCTCTGGCCCTCCCGACCCCATTTCTGGCTTTCATCTCCCAAGTCCAGCGCCCACCCATTCTGGCACAGAAGCGGCCCCCATACCCACAAGCCTGGGGCAGACGAGAAAAATGAGGCCCTGCAAAGGGAAGCCCCTCGCTCAAGGTCATCGCGCTAGAAAAAGGCAGAGCTGGATCCGAGCCCAGTGCGCCCCAAATGCCAGGTGCGGGCAACCTCACGTCACTTCTGCCGCATCTACCGGCCTCTGAAAGATGACCAACTGAACGTGTGTCCTCACGTGACTCAATGTTTTCAACTTAAACATACTTTAAAGAAATACTTTGTTTCACTATTGTAAATAGATAATTGGTGTTCTGTATCATAAATAGAAGTACTTTAACCCTAAAAATAAGCACAAAGGAAAAAACCAAAACAATGAAACTGATGCTATTAAGTTCTAATTAGACACTGTTGCCTGCCCAAGACCTTGAACCCGAGGGCCAGCTCTCCTTTGGTTAAAAGGGGAGACGCACAGGTGTTTCAGACGCTCCAGCACCTGAGACATCACCTGGAGGGAAGCAGAAAGGTGACACCAGGCACATGCTGTGTTCAGTGTCATGCCAGGTACACCGCAGCTGCTCCCTGTGACATGTGACCCACTTGGGGAAGCGCTGGGTACTGTTGAGTCCCCAATCTCCAAAGTGGCCTGTGTGCCCCTTCCAAACCTCCCAGTGTCTGGCAAGCCTCATATCTTGGGGTCAGGAGAAGTGACAGAACACTCCCTGCCATGGCTCGTCCGGAGCCAGGGAGCCCAGGTTTCTGCCGGGCTCAGCATTTCCACCGGAACCCTTTCAGCCGAGACCTGCAGCTGCCCAGAGCCATGGCGAGGGCGGGGGAGGGACTTAAACTTCCCTCCCTTCACTCTTGCAACGTACAGTCAATATACAGCCGAAGGCAGTGGCAGAGGGAATCAGATCAGACTTAATAAAGCCTCCCAAAACAGGGGACCCCAAACCAGAAGTGTCTGACTGCCACAAATCGCTTGAATTAACTGAGCACGTTGGCAGACACGGAAGATCAAATAGGAACCATCCGAGGTGGCAGGTCCTGCGAGCCGTGCAAGGAGGGGGAACATCGTCGGGAGGCAGAGCGCCTTTGTCTTGCAGCCGTCAACCTGCTCTTTATGCACAAACTGCTTAATAAAATGACTAATTCATTTTGGTGACACTGGATCTAAACCCCTAGAGAACGCTGCTAACACATTTATAATATTTTAATACCACACCAGGCTTTCCAAAGGCACGGTCGGAGGAGATGGGTGAAACACCATCTACTCCGTCTTTCATCAATAGCGCAGGCTATTGGTGTTTTGTTTTTTTTTTTTAAGCGTCTACAGGGTTTTGGTGGGGGGCGGGGAGTCAGGAATCTAAGAGAAGCTGTCTCATTCCACCCACTGTGTCCATCTGAAGGAAAGTGGCATTCAGAGCTTTTTTAGGAAGGCTGGAACCGTGAAAGCTGTCCGAGAGGCTGTTTAGAAACACATATATGCAGAAGTATGCATGCGTCCCTCCAAAATACTTAGAGACAGAAGCTGCCTCCCATCTGGGCCCCAGCTCTGGGCTCCTGTATGGGTGGGGGGCTCAGGCTACTGATGGAGGTGGCGGTGAGAATAACTTTGATCCTTTCATCTCAATTTTCTGACAGCAGATGGGGTGTGGGTCCCTTACGCACAGCTGTGAGCTTTATGTCCGCCCACCCTTGCTTCCCTCCACTGTCAGGGCGGCTGCTTCACGGGGTCTCCTGGCTTAGGAATGGACGGAGAGGCTGAAGAGGGCCTTCCTTCTTGGCACTGGGTGGTGATGGTAATAACACCACCAGCAATAACAATGACAGCCACTGTTCACTGAGCATTTACTATGTGCCAGACACTCAGCAGAGGACTTTACACTCTCCACCTCATTGAATCCTCCTAGGGGTACCAGGAGGTAGGTGTGCTTTTCCAGAAGGGGCGTCAGAGGCTCAGAGAGGCAAGGACAGTTACTCAAGGTCAGCATGCAAAGCCACGCCCACTGCCATGAAGATCAAGTCCCCACGTATGGAGCTGCGCAGGGAGCTCCAGGTGGGCAGGGCCCACGTCTGCTCTGCTCCGTGTGGTGCCTCCGGTGCTGTGCGCAGAGCGGCTGGCAAAGGGCAGGCCCTCAGCACCTGCTGGATGAACCGCACGGGGCTGCTCCTCTGTGCCAGGCACCAAGCTAGGTGCTCCCCCTTCCCACCGAACCCACCCTACAGGCCTATAATCAGGTGAGATCGTTATCTGTGTTTTACAAGTAGGGAAACAGAAGCCCCGAGAAGCCCAGTGTGTTCTGGGAAGCCAGACGGCGGGACGGGGTGTGGCCCCACTTGCAGCCGGGCGCCTCACCTGCAGTCCTGCTGACGCCCCTCCTGGCTTCGCTCTGCCCCCACATCTGAAGCTCTGTGACTGTCCCCCCTCAACCAAACTACCCCTCTGAGGTCCCGGCTTTGGGGCCCTGGCCATGAGGACCAGGACCTTGGCTCGGGAGGGTGACTTGGGCCCCCCTGGGTGACACACCCACGTTTCAGCTCGTCCTCTCAGCTCAGAACCTCTCAACACACTGGCAGCAAAGACCATCAACTGGTTTTCACTCATTAGAGCTCAAGCCTCGAATGTATTTTTCCAAATCCTTCCAATTTTTAAATTAACCCTGCTTATGGGTTAGGAGCCAGGGGTCGAGATTCAGGCTTCACAACCTCTCTCTGCTGTGTGACCTTGGACAAGTGGCTTGGCCCCTCTGAGCCTGCATCTCCTCAGCTACACAGTGCGGGCAGGATGGCCTCACCTACTTTCAAGGGGGCTGAGGATATCAGTGAGCTTGTTTCTGGAAGGGACTGAGCACGCTGACCAACATGCAGGCACCACCCTGGGAAGAGTCCCACAAGGATGGTGGCCCAAGCCTGAAACCCACGTCAAAGACCCACCCCTTCCGAGACTCTCCTCCAGCCATCCCTCCTTGGAGCCCTTCTTCTGCTGTGTGTTCTGGTTGTCCACAGGGCTCACTGCACATAGTAGGTGCTCAGAGAATAAGCTGATGAACAGCTGTAGCTGAAATGCCAGTCCTCCCTTCTCAAGGGAACGGCTGTGTACGGAGCACCTACTGGGTACCAGAGTGCCAGACGCTTTGCTTTAACCCTCTTCCAGCTCGTATTTACCAGGAGCAGAGAAATTTCGACAGGCGCCACAGGGAAGGGGTGCTGCTGACAGAAGAAAGGGCACGGGCAAGGGCATAACAGGAAAAGGTGGGGCGATGCCTTCTAAAGTTATCTTCCACCTTTGGGAAAGTCTGCCATCCCTAAGCTTTTCCTTTTTATGGCTTAAATACTCTAATGTTACCCTTCAGTGCTCTCCTGACCCCTGCATTCCCAATCGAGTAGAGGGCAAAGGCGGGGAGGGAGGTGAGGACAGGCAGAGACAATTTCTTGTTATACCGAAACCCTTATTTCAGTCTATTGACCTGTGAAGGCGGTTTATCCACTAGATGGCAGTAGAACTAGGCATTTGGGACAAACACAAAGACAATTCTTAATCTCCCTCACTACTATACATACTAATGTATATTTCTGATGGTTCAAAGATTCAAATTTTTAAACATTAAAATCACAAGAGTACTAAATAAACCTATGACTTTCAGCTGAGAAGATGGTTTTAGAATATAGCATGAAATCCAGAAATCATAAAGCAAAGTAAAATTCCTTACCTTTTACAAACATATTTTGAATGCCTGCTATGTAACATCTGTAAGAGACACTGTAAACAAAGTTAAGAAACAAAAGGCAAACCAGGGGAGAATACAGAAAACACATTTACCAGGATGGAGGTTAACATTCCTACCATATGATGAGCATCTACAAATTAGTAAGAAAGAGACCTCTCTGATAGAAAAATGGACTAATGGTACAGGAACTAGTGATTTACAGAAGAATAAAATATGAGTGGCCTGAAACATACAAGAAGATATTTAGTGTAACTGATAAATAAATGAGTGCAGAATCAATCAAAGAGAAGAAATTCGTATTCTTTCTGGCCACTGATCCTGAGCCTGTGGCCAGTACATGGCTACAATATTGTTTCCTTCCCGAGTTTTCCTCCTTGTCCTGTGAACTATATAGCACAGTACCGGTAGGTTGTGTTTTCAACTCACACAACAGCTACACAAAAGAGTGTCACACACAACGAACCAAAATTACTCGGGATTTTCAATGGCACGGAAACACGGATGCTCACGCTGGGGGAAGGGAAGGGAAGCAGGATGCAAAACGGTACGTGCGGGATACAGGGCTGTTCTGAAACAGTACGTGGGGGAAGGACCAGAAAGAAAACAACAGAATATTCCCACTGCTTTTCCATGGGCAGTTTTCATTCTTCTTTCTACTTTCTGTATTTTCTGAATTTGATAGTGTGCATAGGCAACTTTTATAATTGGGGAGAAAATTTTAAAAGCCTTAAACATCATAACGCATTTTCCTATTCCACAGCCTCAGTAACCCTGCTGGCTAAACAGCTCCCTTCACACCCTTCCCGAGGGACGGAACCATGTGAAATCAACGCAAACGCTTGCGACCCTGTAACCTACACCCTGATGTCAGCTCTGCAACGGGCCCCTGATCGCCAAACCCTCCAAGCGCGTTCTTGCACAGCCTATCAAATTCTCAGGTCACCTTACGAGTAGGTTCTATTATTGTCCCTCTGCTAAAGACACAGAACCCAGAGCTCAGAGAGGTTCAGGCCCCCGCCCAAGGTCACACAGCAAAAAAACACCAAACTGACGGCCCGGCAGCTGTGCCTGCCCCCGAGCTCCAGCACCTGAGTGGAGCGGCCTCCTGCCTCCTGAGAGGAGGAGGAGGGGGAGAGAAACGCCTGCCAGGACTTGCTGCCTCCTGCCTCAGCTTTTAAAAAACCAAGGCGAAGCAGAGGAACGTTTTGGGGCACTCGCCTCTCTTGTCTCACCCCTTCAGCAATGTTCCTCCAGCCTGCCCTTTCACCTGCTCTCTGCTCGTTTTGATGTTTTTCCTTTTCTTTTCTTTATTTCATTTTTAACTAATCACTTGGTTAACGAGTCAGCTTGCTGAAGCTTGGGTCGGCACCGAGTGACTCCACGCACGCGAGGAAGAAATCAGCCGTCACCGACACAGAAGTCAGAAAGGTTTAAATCAAATCATCTTCCACAACAATGACATTAATTATGCTTTTAACACGTTTTACTGCTTTTTTTCTCACTTCACGCCACATCTGTGTGAACAATATCCACAAGATTTACGGTTTTCTTTCGTAATTACAGACATCCAGGCTGCACACTTATCAAAATACTTGCTGAGCAATCACGCCGCATCGCACGCGCTGCCAAAGATTTGTGTTGGCAGCAGTCATTCAAAACAGAAATGTTGAATCAGGACTTGTGTGGCTCTGGAGGTGGGGGGGGCGGATTCTGACAAACGATTTGCCTGTCAAGAAATATAAAAACGGGAGAGTGCACCCTGGCAAATTTTCCAGGAGTGTTGTTTTTATGGAGGGGCGGGGCCGCGCGTGTGGGGAAGACAGCGAGCCGGGAGCTCTGAGCACCAGAAACACATCTGACACTTGGTTCTTGTGTCTGAGGATAAAATTTAATGAGAACAAGAATATGTCTTCCTAATTCCCCCAAGAAATCATTAAAACATTTTGTTATTCTTAAATGTCTCAGAATGAATTAGAGCCCCTAAAGGGGCTGTTCGCACGGTACGTCTCCATCAGTTAAGGCTCCTCGTTCCCTAACTCGGTGACAGCTGGGGACTTACGTTCCCCCCGCCCCCCATTTCCAGGGAGAGAGCTAGGAAGTCAGATGCGCAGAGTCAGCACCAGGCTTGGAACCTTTGGGGAGGAGGTTGCAGGAGGGCACAAGGACCCTCTGGAAAGTTCCTGCCTGTCTTGGGAGCTCTCAAGGCCCCTGGCTGGCACTGCAGTCCTGGCCGCCCTGTGATTGTTAATAGCCTTACCTCCAGAAAAATGAGGGTCTCCTAGTGAACCCCCAAACAATGTCTCTTTTCCAAGTGGAGGTTGTAACCCCCTCCTCACTGCCTAGAACCACTGGTGTTCCCTTAGGTTTGTGACAACAAGTTGGTTAAGTGAGTGACAATCTGGTCACCTCTGTTGCCACAATGCAAGCTCCCTGAGGGCCGGGCCCTTGTCTGCATCAGTGGGTTCATGTCATGTTCCAGTTCTAGTGAGTGCCAGGCACACAGCAGGTGCTCAGTAAATGCTATCTGGGTCAATGAACACGTGACAGGAAGAGGGCTCTAGTTGAAAAAGTACCTTTTTGTTCAAACGGCTCTTCCTCCCCTTCCTGTAGCTGAGTCGTATTTCTAATTCACTCACTGAACAGTTATTAGGTGCCGACTGTGTATGGGGTTCTGGGTATACAAACTTGATAGGACTCAGTCCCAGGCTTGGAGAATCTTACTTCTCCTAGGGAAGCCAGACACATATATGATCGTGACAGTAATGACACGTAGCCAAGTACCACCATGTGCCAGGCACACGGAAGCCTCCCCAAACCACAGGAGGCAGGTCCTCGCATTACTCCGAATTTATAGAAGAGGAGACCAAAGCCCTGGGAGGTGAATTAATTCATCCGCAGTCACCCAGTGAGTAAGTGGTGCAGGCGGGATTCCACCCGGGGCCTGGCCCTAAGCCTGGAAACAAGCCCGCGTCAGTGCTGCCCCCTGGTGCTACGGGTCGGGCTCCACGGCGCCCAGGGACGGAGCCTGGCGTGAGGACTCCAGGGAGGCGAGTTCGGAGTCTGTAACTGAGCACTCTCCAATGTCATTTGTTGCCAAGACTGTGAGTCTTGAGAGACTGAAAAGAGTGGGAAATAAGAGTATATTTTTCCAAATAACTCTGGTGAGGGTGGAGAGACTATAGGGCCTCTCAGATACGTGCGTAGTGTGTTCCTCAGGGTAACGACCGGCTGCAGACACAAGGCCGGTTCAGTCTCATGCCGCAGGGCACACCGTCCGAGGGCGAGGGGATGCTCAGGGCCCCGAGGGCTGTGCTGTCCAGCTCCAGCCATTCTCACCGCCAAAGCGTTCTCGTTGAGAAAGCCCACGTGGCCGTGCTGCCCTCCTGAGAGTACAGAATCAGGGCAGAGCACAGGGCCGGGCAGAGGGCATCCAAGGATGCAGATGCCTCTGTAGTGGGCTGAACGGTGGCCCCCAAACATCCGCCAAGTCCCAGTCCCTGGCCCCTGTGAATGTGACCCTACTTGGACAAAGGGTCTTTGCAGATGTAATGAAGTTGAAGATCTTGCGATGAAATCATCCTGGACTATTTGTTGGGCCCCAAATCCAGTGACCCCAAATCCTTGTTAGAGAAAGGAAGGGGAGGTATGGGACACAGAGGCGAGGCAGCAGAAGGCCAGGTGAAGACAGGCAGACACAGAAGTGCTGTGGCCGCAAACCAGTCCTGAATCCAGGATGACCTCATCTCAAGATCCTTCACTAATCACACCTGCAAAGACCCAGTTTCCAAATAAGGTGACATTCGGAGGTTCAGGGTAGACACAGATTCTGGGAGGGTACTATTCAACCTTCTCAAGTTGCTCAAGACAGATGGAACAAGCAACTTCCCCATCCTCAGTACAAAGATCCCACGGACAGCTTTTATTTCAAGTACACTGTCCTCTTCGTAAACCCTCAGCCCCAGTCGACGCCCGCAGCACCGACCCCTGCAGCTTCGAGGAAGAACTTGCGAGAGGGTGAGGGTGCTGTCCTGGCAGACGGGCCCCTCCCAGCTCTGCTCTTCTTAAGCAAATCCCTACACCGTCCCAGGCTCCCTCTTCTGAGCCAGTACATGAGAAGGGGGCACAGGATGGGCCATTTTTAAAGAGGCAAACTTTTCATACAAGTATATCAAGGAACAGCACCTCCAGTCTCCAGAGGCCTCTCCCAGGAGCTCAGTGTCTAACAGCACAGGTTAATGTTTTCTAAAATCGAGGTGAAATTTCTGTAACATAAAACCTACCATTTAAAAGGGTCCACTTCAGTGGCATTTAGTGCCTTCATGATGTCGTGCCACCGCCACCACCACCTCTGTCCAGTCCCAGAACATTTTATGCCCTCAAAAGGAAACCTTGTGCCCACTAAGCACTCACTCCCCATTCCCTGGTCCCCACCCCTGCCAGCCCCTGGCCGCTGCCAATCTGATGACTGTCTCTATGGATTTGCCTCTTCTGGACACTTCAGTAAATGGAACCCTATGCCACGTGCCTTTTGTGTCTGGCTCCTTTCCTTCAGCACAATGTTTTTGAGGCTCATGCACATTGTAGCTGGTGCGAGCGGTTCGTTCCTTTTTACGACTGAGTCGTACTCCATTGAATGGATAGACTGCAGTCTGTTTCTCCATCATCCATTGATGGACATTTGGGTTGTTTTTCCTTTTTGGCCACTGTGACTAGTGCTGACAGGTTAATTATGCCTGTCTTCATGTCTTATGTAAAAAAGAGTCATACAGTATGTGTTCTTTTGGGTTCCACTTTCATTCTACATCAAATTTTTGAGGTCGGTGGCAGCACGTCAGAGGAAACTTCTGAGGTCTTTCCAGCAGCGCTCTCTGCTGGCAGAAAGCACTGAGCACCATTTGTCCTCGGGCGGGCCAGACAGACCTCTTGGCTTCCCAAGAAAGTCAGATGGGACACCCTGCCAGAAGCCCCCCTAAGTTCCCTGGGCTGACATGGGGAGGTGCAGGGGGAAGACACAGGAGCCGTGTGCTAATGTCACACCAGACTGGGTGGAGAGGCCATCACCCCCAATGCCCCCACCCATGGAGGGCATGGCTATGCCCGAGAATCTAAGCCTCCCCCCAGATCCCATCATGAGGACGCCCCTGTGTGATGGCCTAGTGGCTGTTTCTTCTCGTTATTTACTCAATTATGGAGCCCAAGCATTTCTTACCTGGTGCTTCAACTAATTGCTTGTAAACACTCAAAAAAGCAGCCTCAGCTTCCTGACTTCTTTTACTAAGGGCCACCACCTTTGGAAACAAAAAGAAAAAAGTCACATGTTACCATGATAGGTGAGTCTACAAGGAAATCTGATCATTTTATTCTTGTGCAAACATGGGATGGGGAGGGGAAATGAAGGTTAAAAGTAAGATGTTAAAAAGTTCAGGTTCACATCTCAGCTCCTATACTGCATTCTGGCTGTGTGACCTTGGGCCAGTCACTATCCCTCCCTGATCCTCAGTTTCCTCATCTGTAAAATGGGAGTAAATAATAGAACCTACTTCCTAGGCCTGTTGTGAGGAACAAATGAAGATGCATATAAGGGGTTAGTATGGGGCACACGGTCAGTTATTAAATAACTATTATTATTCTTGTAATTAAAGGGCCACACTGGGGGTTTAAACATGGTATATGTTTTGGAGAAACAGGAGACACATCTGGGAAATATTTCTTGCCACTAAAAATTAAAGAGAAATCATGAAATCTCTAGTAAGATATCAAACAGCTTCAACAAATGTCAAGGTGAAAGTGTTGTATGAAACGGTTCCTGGTATACCAGAGGCGCTCATAAACGCTTCTTGCCTGATGAATGCACGGGTGACTGAATAACTCGGAGGCCAAGACCCACATTCACGCACTCATTCTCTTGCTCACGGGCTCGTCCTGTTCTGCCAGTGAGACTCTGTGAGGCGCATTCAGGCGAGACGCGGCGCCTGGCACCACATCGCGCCACTCCGGGCTCGGGATTCTGAGCTCTGGCCTCAGGCCTTTTGGTTTAGTCCTGGGCCGTCCTGGCACATGAGCTCTTGGCACCCATGGGCCACAATCCCTACCCTCCTCGAGGACATTCTCAGATGGGTATGGTCCAGTCCTTTGGACTGGAACAGCTTTATTCTCCTTGGAGCCACCAGACCCCTCCGTCTGGTGCCACCTTCCTGAGCGATGACCTACTGGAGCATCTCCTTGTCAGCCACCCTCTCCCAGAGCTGCACTTTCCTCGTGAGTCCCACTGATGCCGATGAAGAGGGAGTTCACACTGAGTCCCTCCCCGGGAAGCAAGCTCTGGGAGCACAGTGTCGGGTGCGCAGAAAGTGCTCAACGTGGTTTGTTGAAAGGACAAATCCCAGTGGGCTGCACCAACTCTAGGTCCTGTCTGACACCGTCCTGGAGAAATGACAGAGGCCATTTCTGAGGATCTGTCCACAGAGGTGGCCAACATGAGGCACAGGCCCTGGAGACAGGCCACCTAGTTCAAATCCCAGCCTCACCACTTTCTATCTGTGTGTCCTTTGGCTGGTAGGTCACTTAAATCCAGTGCCTCTACTTCTTCAGCTGTAAAATGGGGATAATATGACAATCTCCTTCAAAGGCTTGCGAGAGGATCAAATGATTTAACACATGTAAAGTCCTGTGCAAACCCCCTGGCATGCATTAAGCCCCATAGACATGTCACCTCCTGGTATGACCTACCCCCTATTACGGGGACAGGCTCTGCCCAGGGCTGCGTGATCAGCCTCAGCTGTGCTCATCTCTGGCCTCCTACGGAGAGCGCCCGCATGCACTCTGGGAAGAAAAATTTGAAAACCATAGTAGTTCCTCGTAAGGCTTCCAATACGGCAGCCATGAGCCTCATGTGCTTACCGAGCATTTGAAACATGATGAGTCCAAATGCAGATGTGGGGTGAGTACCAAATACCATATTCTAAAGACACTGTGAAAAAACAGAATTTACAACAGCTCACTGACATTTTTTATACAGAGTACGTGTTAAAGCGATAACATTTTGGATATCATAGGTTCAATAAAATCTATTATTACTATTATTTGTGTCACCTGTTTACTTCTTTTTAATGTAGGTACTATAGAATATAAAAACATATTCATGGATCACACAGCATTTCTATTGGACAGCACAGCTTGAAGGTCTTACAAGGTCTATACTGAACTCATTATTGGAGAGGAGTGGAGAGAAATGTATGGTGGATGTTGAGCAAGTGGTTTTAAAAAGGTCAGTTACAAAAGCTCCTTTAGTTTTTTGGTTATTTTGAGAACAGTCTCTGACCCTTTGCCTTCCAGAATGAATGAGTCTCTCATTCATTCAACAGACATTTTTCTCAGCGCCTGCTGCGTGCCAAGCACTGGGGGCTGAGAACTCAGCGAGGAAGGGTGCCAATGGATGCCGCCTCAGGCTCCACCCTTAGGGGACTCCCACTGGGGAGACTGACATCAAAGCAGATTCTCCAGATAATTCATTAATCACAAGAGCTAAATGCTTCAGAGAGTGTGTCAGTCAGGGAGCCTGACCCAGTTTGGGGGGCAGCACATCAGGACCTGCCTCCCCAAGGAGGAGAAAATGGTGGCAGAGAGAATGTTCTAGGATCTAGGCAAAGGGAAAAATCACCAAGTGCGGGCAGATTTTTATTATTTCTGAGGTGGGTGAGGCACAGTTTCTGCTTTGGGGACTCACAGCTAAGTGCAAGACACAGCTGTGCCCAGGGGGACCACAGCGCGGGGGACGGCGGTGTAGACACCGGGCCCTCCGGAGTCACACAAGGAGAGGGTAGGCAATTCAGGCTGGGGGGGGGGGGCACGACCCTGATGGGCTAGTTCTAACGATGAATGTAATATTCAGAGTTTACCACGTGCCAGGTGCTCTTACTGCGCACGACCGCCTCTCTCCGTAGACACACTGACCGCTGAAGGACGCTGTGGTCATGATCCCCATTGCACAGGTGAGAACACCAAGGCTCAAGGAGGCTAGGTGACTGGCCTCCGATTACGCAGTTAGTGACTGGTAGAGCAAGATTCACACTGGTCTGGAGGTTCCAGTTACTGGTCTGACTCCGGACACTGGCCCCTTTCCCTTTCTCCTGGGTAGAAAAGCTCTCCCAGGCAGTAAAGACAGTCTCGCGGACCTGCTGCCCACCTAGAACCCAGGCAAAGCCGTGAGAAATAAAAGCAATTTGTCTCCCGACCCCCAGATAGAGAATTGTCGAAGAGCGGTCGGCAGAAAGCCTGAATACTTCATTTTCCAGCCGTCCATGCTGAGCACGTGTGGTGGCTGCAAGTTTGGGGAAGGCATCAGAGTGTTCCACGGACTTCTATAAAGGAACTCAGGTCACAAGTGGGGGCAGGCGCCCAAAGATTCTGTTATCGTTTCCCTTTCCCTGCCTGCAGCACCCTCTACTTTCCATTCCTGGTGCTTGTCAGTTCGTAATGGTGCATTGTTTATGTGTGACTCCTTCTAATTTGGTCTCCCCACTAGAGCTGTGTTGTTGAATACGGCAGCCACTAGCACATGTGGCCACTGAGCACTTGAAATGTGACGATTTCAAATTCAGATGGGCTCTAAGTATAACATGTGGGATTTCTAAGTCTTAGAATGTAAAATGGGTTGTAAAATAGCTCAATAAATTTTACATTGATTTTATATTAAAATGATGATATTTTGGATATATTAAATAAAATATAATATTAAAATTAAACTCACCTGTTTCTCTATACTTTTTAAAATGTAGCTACTAGAAAATGTAAAATTACATGTGGCTTGCATTATATTGGCCAGCAACTGGACGGAGCTTCTGTAGATCAAGAGTTGGCTAACTATGGTCCTTAGGCCAAACATGGCCCTTCCTGTGTGTGTATAAAGTTTTACTGGAACACAGTGGGGGACATTCTTTCATGTATTGTCTACAGCCGCTTTCATGCTACCATGGCTGAAGCAATAGTTAGTTGTGAAGTTGTGACAGACACGCGGGTTGCAAAGTCAAAAATATTTACTGCCTGGCCCTTTAGAGACAATGTTTGCTGATCTCTTTTTTAGAGGTTATCTAAATGACTACACAATATTTTCTTCTCTTTTTTTAAAAAAAATATTTTACTATTTTTTTTTAGAGAAAGAGGGAGGGAGGGAGAAAGAGAGGGAAAGAAACATCGATGTAAGAGAGAAACATCGATTAGTTGCCCCTTGCACGCACCTTGCCTGGGGACCAAACCCAGAACCCAGGCATGTGCCCTGACCAGAAATCAAACTGGGGACCTTTTGCTTTGTGGGACAATACCCAACCAACTGAGCCACACCAGTCAGGGCTGGACAATATTTTCGAAAGCAGAGATCAGAAAACATCCTGAACTGGCACGCAGTTTGAATCGGTTCACGTTCAGGGCTTCCCATAATAAATGTGAGCCTGGAAGAGACAGCCATTTGGATGTCCTGCCCCATCCAGCCTTGTTTTAGGGCAATGACCCTGTCTGTGTCCAGAAGGCCAGTTCTGAAAGTTCAGGGCCCTACTGACTGCTGGGCCTAAGTGTCACTTAGCGTCTCCTGGCCTCAGTGTGTTCCTCTATCAGGTGGGAGGAAAAATTCCCATCTGCCTAGGAAGCTACTGGAGAAGAATGAGCTAACACGTGGCAAAGAGTCCCATGGAAGTCTGCACGAAGCTTTCTAATACATCAGATAATTCTTCTTCCAACCGTGTTGGAAGGATGTCTTTTCCACAGTCTGCAGCTCTCACGCATTTCCCTCACGTGCCTAAAACAGGTGAGCTTGGCATAAATAAAAGGCCACATGTTTCTGCACCAGGGCTGGGTCCTACCATGCAGAAGGGTGGGAGAAAAGTGTTCAAAATGACAGATTTGGCTTGTGACAGGCAGATCTTTGAAGGCCATCTGGGGGAGGAGGAGGAAGGAGACGTGGAGGAGGAGGAGGTGGCGGCCAGCTACAGACACCAAGAAGGTCACCATCAGAAATAGCTTAGCATCTGACAGAGCACGCAGCATTTCCACCACCTGCTGTGATGGAAGGGGTGACAGTGTGCTTGGTCCCCCACTATGCAAACAACAGGTGCAGAGCCGGTTAAGCCAGAAAAGAGGCAAAAGCCAGTTCTAGCTGCCTAGCTTTTGTCTATCAAGTGGTTAAACTGGCAAATTTCGGGACCCCCCACCCCACCCTTGAGACGGAGCTTCCACAACCATCTGAGACAACAGTGACACCTGCTGGCTACGGAGAAGGGCTCCACGCCCAGATCTTTACGAGGACCAGTCAGAGCTGCCGGAGCCCGAACCTGAACTGTGCTCAGTGCTGCATCTTTGGAATCCTCCCAACGACTCGAAGACACGAGCATGGCTACTGTCTCTGTTCCACAGAGGGAGACGCTGCGGTTCAGGAAGCCAAGCCCCTTGGCCAAGAAGAAGGAACCAGCCAGCGGCAGAGGTGGTGTCTGAGCCCAGAGCCCTCTCATTCCAGGGCCCAGACATGCTCCTAGAAAACCCGCGCTTCTCACACTGCGCCGCCCAGCCCCGCAGGTGTGAAAAGTGGGATGTGTGGCCAGTGTGCACACGCTGAATGGACATGCATAAAATATGTCAACACGCCGGACACTTAGACAGGAGCCACAGGAAAAAAATCCCCTTCACCATGGCTCGGCCCCGTGTTTTCCCAAATGCATTTGGCCACTGAACTTTGTCCTTCAGAAAATAAACCTGGGCTCCGGGGAGGGAGGAGATGGGGTGGGGGGTCTGATGCAGCAGGGTTCTGAAAGAACCTGAAGACCGACGGGCAGTTGAGAGGAGGCGGGTGCTCAGAGGGTCTCAGAACCAGCACCTCGGAGGGGGAGCCCAGAGGCCTGAGGTCTGGGAGAAAAGGAATCAGTCCAGGAGAGCAGGGTGTGCCTTGACACCCTCTGAAGCCTGCTTCCCCTACTGGGGTGTGCGGACCTGGGGGTGCACCTGGGGAGCAAAGAGGGGCAAGAAGAACGAGGGGACACACGGAGAGATGAGGGCGTGGGGAACGCACAGCACAAGCAAGGGGCACAGAAAGCAGGGAGTGCAGAGAGCCTGGGGGTTCCCGGCCACCGGGGGCAGCACAGAGAAGGGGCCATGGAGAGTAAGGGAGGGGCAGACATGGAGGGCGGCAGACATGGGGGGACGGGCCACAAGAGCGATCTACTGTTACCTGAAGACCTTTCAGGCTATTCTATTGAGAGGGACGGGTGTGTTCTGGGCTGTGAATATTCCAGAGGGGGTGGGGGTGGGGTGGGGTGGTGGCAGGGGTGAAGAGAGAGGGTGAACATTTCAATGAGACTCAGCCTTAGAAAGTTCTAAATTCTCAAAACGGACTACCTTATGAGGTACTGAGCTTCCCATCAGAAGAGGCATCTAAGTACCTAACCATCCATTTGTGAGGTTGTGAAGGCACGCAAGGAGACCTGCACATGGGGAGGTTTGGCTAGATTCTCCAGAAGGCTCAACTCTTACTTTAAGAGTCTAGTTGACAGATTACTTTTCCTTATGGTAACATTCTGATATTACTACGTAGTGATATTCTGACTTAACCTGATTTCATACCAGGTAATATGGGATAACATTCCCCTTGTTTGGCTAATATAAGAATTGTTACTAATAAGAATAGTGACTACTAAGCACTGACTGTGTCAGGCACAGTGCTAAGTGTTGGACATGCAACAATTCACTCAATTCTCACAAAACTTTCAGGGGGGAGGTTGTTACTACCTATTAACAGATGAAGACACGGGGCACAGAGGGTGAGGGTCACAGCGTGCTGGAGCTGGCAGTCAGACCCAGCTTAGCTGAACTCCAAAGCCCACGCTTCTTGCCCCCACTTGGGACTGGGAGTTTTGTGGAAGGGCCTGGAATATCTGAAACAGCTGGAGAGGCCGGGCCGGCAGGGGACAGGGGCTACGCTCTGTCTCAGAGCGAGTCCGTGCTCCGTCCACATGCGGAGCGCCCCAACCTCCTCTGCGGACTGGCGCTCGCCCCTCAGTCAGCCCCTGACGAGCACAGGCCTGTCCTGACACCAACTTTTTATGTGGATGTCGTTCCAGTTCCCCAGCCAGACTGGAAGCACCAGAAGCAGGGGCTGGTATTTTAAAAAAATGAAATAAAATAATGCACGTGCGGTGTTAACACAGTGCCTGCCACACCACAGATGTCCAATAAACTAATTTTCTCGGTGGATATTTATTGAGCATCTCCTAAAGATGAGGCTTTTCCAGGCCCTAGGCCTTCGGCGTTCTAGAACACCGGCCCAACCCACGCCCTTGCGGAGCTGACACTTGAAAGGCAGAGGCAGGCAATGAAGCCAATCATAGTAGAGGATGTGAGCAAGTGAGCAAGTGCGAGAGGAAAATAAAGCAGGGAGGAGGACAGGCGTCCAGGGCAGGGCGCCCAGTGGGGCCGGGGAAGGTGTGGGGGAAGAGTTGGCCGGGGAAGGTCGGGGTGGGGAAGAGTTGTGCAGAGATCTGGGGAAGAGTATTCCAGGCAGGGAGAATAGCATGTGCAAAGACCCTGGGGCAAAGGTGTGTTTGGCTGGTTTGAGTGACAGCAAAGAGCCCACGAGTCGGAGAAGGTAAGTGAAGAGGAAGAAGAACAGAGGGGTTCAGGGAGGCAAAGGGCAGAGGTGGGACCTTGCAGGCTGCTGTGAAGATTTGGAGTTGTTTTTTTTTAAGGGGGATGAGCAGCCACAGGAGGGTTTTGAGCAGAGGAGGGACATGACCAACACCCATTTTAACAGGCTGCCTCCGACTGCCGTGTGGAGAAAGGGCTGGGGCTGGGGTGGAAGCAGGGGGCCGGGGGAGGCCGCCACCGCCGCAGTCCCGGCAAGCAAGGGTGGCAGCTCCGGGCCGGGTGGCGGCGGTGGGGTTGGGAGGGGTGCCCAGGCTTCAGACGGATTCTGCATTCGAGCGCCTGGTTTGCTCCCGGGGAACACAGAGTGGATGTGGGAAAGGGTGAGAGGAAGGGGGGGTTCAAGGGGACGCCTTGGTCTGGGGTGCGAACACCTGGATGTTCTCGAGCTGCCACTGCTATGATTTTTCCCCGTCAGAGTCCAGGGTCGGGCAGGTCAGCCGTGGGCACCACAGCCACACTGATCGAGCAAACAAATGAACGGACGCACCAAGGAAGGAAGGGAAGAGGCTATTTGAGCTAACTCTTCCGAACTACACACTCACATAAAACCCTGCGTGCAGAAGATGACAGAATGACAGCCTCCAGGTAGCCCAAACCGAGCTGCACCCGGGGAGGCTCTGGGGAGACCTCTCACAAGCGCTCTGACGGGGCACTCAGCGGGGCGGGGGCACAGCCCCAGGATCTGCCCCAGAGGGCCGGGGCACGTGTCTCTGGGAAGCCGGCAGCAGGGCAGGAAACAGGAAAACTGGACCCGGGAGCGAGCAGACCGGGGTTCTGGTTTCGGCTGGGGCCTTGCATCCCCGTTCGCCTTCGGGCAAGTCATACTCCCTTTCTGAGCCTCAGTTTTCCCATCTGTGAAGTGAAGGTGCTGGCTCGAACCCCTTCCAGTCCAGGTGTGCAACGACCTACCTCCCCCAGCAGACAGACGGACAGACACTCGCCGCCCCACACATCGATCCGCAGCCCACTGAGGTCCCCATCAAAGCCAGCGCAGCGCCTTTCTGTCCCGGCTGGGTCTGCCGGGGGACCCGGAGCCAGGGGAGACACACTGTGCAGCTGTATTTTAATATTTGTAATTATTCCCAGGCTAAAAACGGGGCACAGAGCAAAGTGTTTTCAAATGTCGGCGTTAATGAACATGTTTTATCCAACATAATACAGGCATTTCTGTCAGGCTCCCTGAGATCTTGTGAGCGACACCCCACACTGGGCTGGCTTTCACGGCTTGGAAGCGGCGCAAAAATGAAATGTCCCACGAGCGCAAGCTGGCAGGCCTGCTATTAGCAACAGTGTAATCATCAATTACGTCCAATCACAAACTACTGATTTTACAATTATCAAACGAAGTTCTAACTTCTCACCTCCGCTCAGTGGCAACTAATATAACCTCTCAGTTCAAAAAGGAAGGTTCCCCCCCTCTTTTTTTCTTTCTTTTCCTTTTCCTCTTGTTTGCTCTCTCTCGTTCTCTTCTGGGAAAAAGAATTTCCAGGCCTCCATGTAAGGCTGCATTTAAATTGCTTGTCACTCAAAACAAAGGCGAACCACTCATTTGTAATTCACCAGCCACCTGAACAGACTGCCTGTTTTCCTTTAAGCATCCATGCACTGAAGCACAAAGATCATTTTTCTATTGTTAAAATTGTATAAGCCAGGGCTTTTTTTAGCAGCGAATACACAATTTCCCTTCTCTTCTGAGGGCTTCTGGCATAAAAGGGACAGGAGGCTTTTTAAAATGCCTTACAAATAAATTTTGCTTTGGGGTATTTAAAAAAATCAGCTACCCGCTCATATAATGAGCCAAAAAGCTATCAAGGCATATACATAGCCACATGAGGGCAGGACGGAAGGTCTGTTTCCCGGCCTGCGCAGGGCGTGGCCAGTGTACGAGACGGGAAGACTCGTTCTCATGGGTGCTGGAAGCATCCGTGTCCATTTTTCCCTTTTGGGGAGCTGCTGACACCATGGCTGTGGCTCCGTGCTGACTGGCATTTGGCTAGCAGGCTATGAGAGCAGAAACAATCCAGGAATGGGTGGCCCAGCCTGGAACTTGCGGCTCCAGCCAAGGTGAGCTCCAGCTGCGTGTCTGACTTCCTGGCTACCTCCATCCTGAGCGACCTGCCACAGAGGCAGCCACGGAGCCTCTGCATGCAGCCGACTTCCTGTGGCTCAGCTGCTGGAGGCCAGGCCCCCTTTGACAATAGCTCAGTCTTTCTGTAAAACTGATTATGATCTTTACAGCTTCCAGTTTTAATCTACAGCTTTTTATAATTTACAAAGACTGCTCACAGGAGTTAGTGCTTCTGAGCCTCCACACGCTCTGAGGGCTGGCCTTGGGCGGGGAGGGTCGTGTTCAGAGGCCCCGAGAGGCTGACACAGCAGCCCAGCGTCACACAGCAGGGGCCGAGGCAGGTTGTGAACGGTGTCTTTGGTCTCAGAGCCAGCTATGTGGCAGGGAATTGGGGGCTGGGATTTGTGTGACTTTCCCCCTGAAGTGGAAGAGCAGCTTCCATTCTGGGTACATTAGAATGGACTCAGGTTCACCCCTGAAATGTCCCTTTCTTGTGTCTGAATACGCCGTCCTTTCCTGAGTGGGAGAGGGAGGAAGGAACAGGGCTCCCGCTAGCCCACGGAAGTTATTCATAATCCACAGCCGGTCTTTTCTCCGCAGTAGGACTCACAAGAATCCCTGATTTAAAACAACAGTGAAACCATTATGAATGATACTGTGATGGTGGATACATATTACACATTTGTCAGAACCCACAGAATATACAGCACAAACAATGACCCCTCATGTAAATGATAGGCTTTAGTTAATAATAATGTATCGATATTGGTTCAGCAATTGTAACAAATGTACCAAAATGAGAGACCTCAATAATAGGGTGCTGGGGGGAAGGAAGAGGGAATACATGGGGGCTCTGTATTTTCTGCTCAAATTCTCTTTAAACCTAAAACTGCTCTAAAAATGGCCTAGTAATTAAAAAATTAAGGAGTAGTGAGCGTGTATAAAGCAGTTACTATGTTTCAGGTACTGCTTTAAGTGTTTGTCACATGAACTAATTTAATCTATATAACAGCCCTGTGAGGACAGTATCATTACCTTCCTGATTTTACTAGTTGGGAAAAAAAGACACCAGAGAGGTTATACAATTTGCCCAAAGCTACACAGCAAATGACAGAGTTAGGATTCACACCCTGGGCTCGAGAACCTGTGCCCTTGGCAGTGACAGTGGGAGTATCCCTGGGTTGTCACCTGAAGTTTGTCCCCTTCCCTGAGGGATACTGTCCTGTGTGGGTGTCCCACCTTGCTCATGGGTGTCACACGGCGCATCAGTCTGGGGGTTGTGAACGATGGACCCAGGGCCAGAAGCACCCCATGGACATATTTTCTTGGACCCTCTAGTGTTTTAAAAATATTTGAGCCATCAAAATTCATCAAGTTACATGCTTAAGATTTGCGCATTTTGCCGTATGTAAATTTGTACCTCCATAAAGCACTGTGCGCATGAAAATATGTGCATATATATTGAGCCAACATTTAAAAACCAGAAGAGATCCAAATTGCTGGCTCTTAGAAAATCAGAGGATCTGGCCACCCTGAGCCCATATTCCACCGACACCCGCCTGGAGCCCAAGTGCAGCCTCCTGCTGGGAGAGGCCTGGGGTGGGGGTTGGGGTTCGAGGTGCGCCCCAGGCCACCCAGGCCCCTGCAGCACAGGTGTGAGCCTGTCCAGGGCCCACAATAAGCTTTAGTGTTTCTCTCTGGCCCACACCAACACCCTTTTTCCAGTGCTTTGTGGTCCCCCCGCCCTGCCCCCGCTCTGCTCGAGTTCTGTCAGCCCCTTCCTTCCTCCCTCCCTCCCTCCCTCCCTTCCTTGAATGATTTCACAGGCCAGGTAAAAAACAGGAGTCATGACAGGGTGACTTGAACTGGTCTTACTTCTTGCTTCTGGGTAGCCCCACATGGCTGGCAAACTGCCTTTCTGAGCTGCAACATACACAGAACCTGAGGCCCTGCAGACTCAGGTTGGTCTGGGCTTGGAAGGACAGGGCCATTACAGCATCTGGGTGATTCTGTGCCTTCCTGGGTGATGAGAAACTTGTAGGCAAGGCTGAGAAAGGCCCAGCAGGGTCTGGCGCTCTGTGTGTTCTGATGGGATTGGTGGAGCAAAGAAGGTGGGTCCCAGAGGAAAGGGGTGAGTGGGTGAGGGCAAGGGGAGACCACAGGAACACACGCAGCTGAGAGTTCAAGGGAGGGCCGGAAAGCACCCCGGCTTCAGAGGCAGGCTGGCGTGACTGAGGTCTGGAAGCTGCACCCCCGGCTGTGTGACTTTGGGCAAGTCGCTGAGCCTGCAGAGCCTCAGCTTTCTCAGCTGGAAAACGGGTTCAGTGACGTGAAGAGCTGCTCGGAGAATCCGAGGGAGGTGGGGTGGCTCAGTGTCTGCGTGGCCCGCACTTGATGGATGTGCATGGGGTGAGTGAACGAGCATCGTTCCTTGACCTTCCCGTGCCTCCGTTTCTCCGGCTTGAGTGTCAGACACCCCAGTCTAAAGATATGCTTTGTTTGCTGTTAAATATGAGGTGGGGTGGGCAAGCCATAAAAGGTTCTTGGTATTTCTGGGCAAAGGGTTCCCCAGCTGTTAGACGTCAGTGTTACCCAAGGGGGACAAGACGGGTGGGAGCCCCTGGACTACGAGGGCTGGAGTCAAATCGCCAGAGTGTGGAGTGCGGGCAGGAAGTCATGATATTGAGAGTCACCCCTTTCTGCCCGGGCAACCTGCACCCTCTGAACCGCAGGGCTGTCCACTGTCTATGGCCAGGCCCAAACGACACTGGCTGCTCCTGGAGCCAGCTCGGTGACCCTGACCTGACCTCTGAGCTCTTGCTGTCCCATGCCCTATCTATCAACCACGTGTGCTGGTGTCCTTGACCCTGGAGGGAGGGCTGCACGGGTCCCAGGTGGCTGCAGTCTCCCCTCTTGAGGCATCCCCTAAGTTCTCCAAAATGCCAGCCCAGACGAGTGGAGTTAAAAGAGCAAGCGTGTCCTTTATGGAGAGGCGGCCACCCAAATGTCGTGCAAGCACCACCCTGCCCAGGCTATTAAATATAGCAGCGGTCCTTCTGGAGGTCTCTGTGGAATGTGGCTCAAGACAGCCCCACGAGAGCCGCAGCCAGACAGACACCGGGGGCACCGCTCTACCGCTACCTTTCCGGCCGTGGTTCTGGGCTGTGGGCTCGGTGTCCTGGGCTGGGCTGCAGGGTCCAGGGATCCAGGTTCCATTCTCAGTCCCCCTACTTCATTGTGGCCTTTAGGCAGCCACTGGCCTTCTCTGAAGGTTATGATAAAGGTGAAAATTGAAATGGTAATGGTGAAAAGTGATATGCATAAAAACTGCTTAGCACATAGCCTGGCAAACAGACAACACTTAATAGGTGCTGATTTTTACTATTACTAATTACCATCCCCTTCAATGTGCAAAGCACTATCCTGAGATGAGTAAGTTCTAGAATAAGAAAGAGACCAAGAGAAAGGGCAGAAGGCAAGCAGTGTCTGAGGAGGGAGAATAAAAGAGGGAGTGGTTTATCCTGTAGGGCACAGGCTAGAGGGCTTCAAGGAGGAGGTGACCCTGGCTTGCAAAGGATGAGGAGAGGACTGACTGGCAGAGACGGGGGAGAAGGTGGCATGTGCCAAGGTAGGAGGTGAGAAAAGGCCTGGGGTAAACAGACAACACTCACTGTCCCTCCAAGTCCAAGGCTGCAAACGTTGGGCCCATGGTCCAAGTCCTCACATGCACTTGTTTTTTTCCCCCCAGGTTAAAAAAATGTTCATTTCAAGCCAACATTTAAAAATCAGATTTTACATAAAAATTGAGATTTCTAGCCAGTCCAGGAAAACCTGGGAAATGTGGCCACAGTGGGCTCAGAGTCCTGCATAACAACAGCATCAACGAGTCCAGCGACAACAGGAAACGCCGAGGCAGACACAGTGTGCCAGGCACTGTCCCAAGCGCTTCACACGGAGTCTAAAACAGTCCTCACGAGAGCCCTACGATGCGGGCGCAGTGATGTGCTCGTAAAGGTTTAACAACTGGTTATCTGGTGAAAAAGAAAAGGCCCCGGTCTGTCATGTTCGCCAGTTCCCCTGGTGCAAGTACTCCCACCGCGGCGATTTGACGCTACCAGCTGTCACTGACCAAGGAGTTCACTGTGCGAGCCTCTTCGGCACAGGAGTGGTAGGTGCAGTCATCATCTCTGCTTCCCAGAGGAGGACACAGAGCCACAGAGAGGTCAAGAGGCTTGCCCAAGGTCACACGGCTAGGAGAGTGGGCGGAGCAGGTTTTTGGAGAGGGCAGCCTGACTTTGGAGTTTGTGCTCTCAGCCCCCACAATATGCTGCGAGATCCGACTGCCACCCCCTGCCTGGCTGTGTGGAGGCCACACTGCTCAGGGGGCACAGAGCCCCGGTTTGCCTCAGCCCGCACCGCTCCCTGTTGCCTCACCTGAGTCTGTGCTGACCCTGAGGCTAACCTGCGGGGCCCCTGTGAGCAACCAAGCTTGCACCCCTGCTTTGGGGTATGAAAATAAAAGTTGGAGCTGCCCTGGCTCCAACTTTTCCCCCTACTTCTGGGAACCCCACCAGGTGCCTGGACACTAACAGAAGGCATCCCGGGTGGCGGGTGGAGGGCCAGCTGCTTTCCCTCTGTCCTGACCCCATCTCTTAGCACGTGACACAAAATGCCAACAAACCTTTTAGTTCAAGTGTTCCCTTCTTTTTTATTATTCTCTCTTTGCCGGGAGTATGAACAGCAACAATTTAATGAAAGCAATTTTTTGGTTCCCCTCTTCCTCTCCTGCCACTCCATACAACAAAACTTGAAAATACCATTTATAGGGAAAAAAGATCAAAACCAGCTCACCTTAGGCTGGAGATGGAAATGCCACCGCATCCCGTATCCTCTGCTGGGAGAAGCACTTCCATTTGTCAGGGGAGGGGCCTTGGGAGGGGGCCCCCATCTTCTTTGCTCTTTCTCAGAGACAGACAGCCCTTGCGAAGCCCCCACAACCCCCACTCTCCCAGAGGAGAGCCCAGGATGGCAGCACAGGAGGGAAAGGCATATGTTTGGTGAGAAATGTGGGAATCATCAAGCGTGAGTAGATTCATGTAAGTAATTTAATTACCTCGCACAGCTATGAAATCTCTTGGTTTCTGCTTCCGTTATTAATGATGAATGTTAACTATCAGAGGACGCTGGCGGAGGCTTCCTGACGTGCTGGGCGAGGGGGGTTAGGCGTTCCCCAGCTGCCGTACCTGGCTTCTCACTAATCAGGCTGGTCCCTGCTTCCAGCTGATGCGGCCCCATCCTGGAATTTACTGGGAGGTACATTATGCACCTTGTGATGGAAGTGCCCAGCACCACCTGGTAAGAGGCCTGTTGGAAACAGCCTGAATGTGACCAAACCTCTGGGCCCAACTGCCAGTGCATAGCAAATACAAGGGACGGAGGAACAAGTAAGCCAAGCCACAGGGATGTAATCAGAAAAGTCTCAGCTAGAGGTAGGGCGACTTGCCCAAGGTTGCAAAGCTAGTGGTGGAGGTGGGATTTGAACCCAAGCTCATGAGCACAGCATACTCCCGAGACTGCATGAGACGCCAGAAAAGTGCAGCTCGTCTTTCTGGAGGGTGGACAAGGAACCAGAACAGCTCAGATGCAGGGAGGCCACTCCCGCCACGAGGGGAGAGGTCCGCATTCTGCCCTCTTTCTAGGCAGGTTTTCTCAGTGCTTCTTCAACCAGTCCTAAGTTCAAATTCCTGGGCAAACGAGTACATCGCTGGCTTATCTTGAGGCCAGTGTCGGCCCCTGGTGTAGTCATTATCCCAGGAGTCTGAATTTGAGATTGGCTGACTTTGATCAGGCGGAGTTGTCAGCTTCAATGCCTATGGGGTAAACCTGGGGGCTAATATTACAATACATTCTTGTGTAGGCTAACTTGGGTGGATTTTTGTTTCTTGCACCTAAGAATCTTTATTCAGATGAACCCCCAGCTGCCCTTGGCACTGACCCCTCTCAGCTGGAGGTACTGGTGGGGTTGGGGTCTCCTTTCTCCCCCCACCAAGGCTGAAGACAGAGCCCGGCTGGAGAGGGAACACGGGCGGGGGTGCTGCATTGCTCCCAACGGCCCAGGCAGCCAGGCAGTTGCCGTTCCCCTACCCACTCTTTGCAAAAAGCAACAGGCAAGGCAAACAGATGGCAGAGAGATCGTTTTTTCCTCCCCCTAAATAACAAGATGGGGGGGGGCAGGAAAGAAGATGAACAGACTTCCACTGGCTAGGAGAGTGGAGAAACGGCCATTTTTGCTGATAAACTTGGCTTCAACGCTGTCCCTGCGCCCAGGCACGTGACCGTTCCAGGGTGCGACAGGGAAGGGTCCTCCCCACTATCGCCTATCGGTGTATCATTAATTTCTTTCTGTTCCCCACTCCGGCTTACACCCGACTCAAGGTGAGCGAACACAACAGGGCTGCGACTTCTCAGATTGATAGATTGCGTTTCTGCGCGGGGTCCGTTTCATGCTTGGTGACTTTGCAGCAAAGCAATTATCACTGTGGAATGCATAATGGCCTAATTAATAACTAATGTCAGGTTGGCCTCTGAGCCATGATTATACCTTACCAAGCCAACTTTTTTTTTCTTTTAAATATTCCACAAGAAAAGTATTATTATAATTGACTGGTTATATCGTCAAAGTGTCCCTACCCTGTGGACACAGGGTGTAGCAGTAAGCACGAAAGCCTGGAGCACAGAGAGATGTTCCACCACCAACTGGCTGGACCTTGTTCCCTGTTTAAGCAATGCCACACCTGAGCATCTGCACCTATAAACAGAGTCACCTCTTTGGAAGCGAGTGGGATTCCTATCATATTTCTATGAAATCTAAGGCACTTAATAAATAATGATTAAGGGCAAGGACCCTGGAGCCAGGTTGACTAGGTTTAAATCTCGTCTCTGCAACTTACTAGCTGTGTGACCTTGGGCAATTACTTAACCTCTCTGTGCCTTATTCCTCTTATCTATAATGCTGATAGTGACAACATTTACCTTATAGGCTGGTCACAGGGATTAATGAGCTGGTGTCTGCAGAGTATTTAGAATGCTGCCTGGAACACAGCAAGAGCCAGAGCAATGTTTGCCAAGATCACCATGTCAACATCCAGTTAATAAATATTTATTCAGCACCTATTGCGTGTCAGGCACCATGAGCGTCCTGGGAACACAATGGCCTATAAAGTCTCCCTCTCTTTGTCACTCCTCAGTCCAGGGCATCCTCACTGATGCACACCTCAAGTGCTCCAAATCCTGACTCCCGAGTTAGCCCCCTTCCAACCCCTACAGCTCCAGAGGGGTCTTTCTAGAACGGGCTTCTGATCATTCTGTGCTCACGTATAAAAAGACTTGTGGCACCTTCTCTGTCCATGAGACAAATCTCAGACTTACCTTGGTATTCAGGGGCCCCCTGTCCTGCCCAAACGTGTCCCCCGGCCTTGTCCTCTCCCCAACGCCCACATGTCACAGCTCCAGGTAGGGTCAGTGACACAACTCACAAAACCGCCAATGAAAGACAGTCTTCATTTAAGCTTTCTATGTGCTGTGCTTTGGGCGAGCACTCCACACACCACTATCTCTTTTTATCCTCACTCTGTACAGCAAGGATAAGGGAAACCCTGTACCATATTATTGATGAGGAAACGGGGTCAGAAAGAGGGGAAGTGACTCGTCCAAGATCACTGGGCTATTGATCAAACTGGAGCTCAAATCCAGGTCTGCCTGACACCCAAGCCTGTGCTCTTACCACCATGTATCACTCTCTGTGTTCCCTCCTGCCCAAGGCTTCCTCACCTGAGCTGGGACTTCACCTCCACCAGGAAGTCTCCCCTGATTTTCTTGCCTTTTTCTTAGTGGGTATGTGGGCTTCCAATGGGTGGCTTGGCCTCTTTGTCAGACAGAGCTAATTTCTTCTCTTAGCCAGTCCAGCACAGAGCAGGGCACACAGTAGGAGCTTTATAAAACCTGCCAAATTGTCAAAATCCTTCCTCGCTCCGGCTCTGCTGCCCTCTGGACTTGGCAAGCCCCTTGAATTTCACCTCCCGGTCACCTGTCCAACATGTGCCAACCCTACTGGCTAAAGGGTCTGTGTTCCAGTGCCATCACCAATAGCTGAAGAGATGGGTGCTTCACCCATCGGGGAATCCGCAGCACAGCAGGCAGGTTCTGGGCTCACACAACCCTGGTTATCGTTCCCTTTTTGGGCACACAAGATTAGGCTATATTCCCAGCCTCCCTTGAAATTGGACACAGCCTCGTAACTGAGTTCTGGCCGAGGGAATGTGGGCAGAAATGTGGCCGATCTCCAGGTCTGGCCTTTGGGAGCCTCCCGTGAGATCCACGATTTTTTCCTCTCTCCTCACATACTGAGTAGATGAAGGGGACTCTAGGCCGGGGTGAAGAGCAGAGGCCGAAGATGGAAGAAGCCTGGATCCCTGCATGACTGTGTGACCCTGCAGCCCCCTCCCCCTCATCAACCAGCTCGGACTGTGATGAGTGAGAAGTGAACCCCACTTGTGTCCGGTGCTGTTGCAGGAGTGAGCTGCTGGGACCACTGCACACACACGCACGTTGGAGCCCCAGCTCTCCCACCTCCTGGCTGTGGGATCTGACTGTCTCGCCCTCTCCGAGTCTCGGTTTCCTCCTTCCCTGAACGCGGCTCAGGACACAGAAACCCACACCTGTCCCCTAGCCCCACGGCCTGCTCCGGGGCAGGGGTCTCAGGGCAGGGCCTCTGCTTAGCTCTAGGACATAGGACCTGGCTGATTTTAATCTTTACTTGTCCGCATGAATATCTAGTTTTATGTATTTTAATTAAACGGTATTTTGTGTTTGTGCTGGGAATTTTATGACAGGGCTGGAGTTCATGAATCCCAGGGAGCAAGTAAGTAAGAGACCTTTGTCTGTGGCAGTGTGAGCTTCAGGGCCAGGAAGGAGGGGGGCGGAGGGGGTTTCAGAGGTGGTCTTTGAGGGTGGGGAGGCAGTGGCGTGGCAGGGTAGGCCTGGCACAAGGCGATTCTGTGTTGGCAGGTGGGTCTGGGGGGCTAGAGGCTGGCACAGGTGAGGATCTAGGGATTCTAGCCACCTCTCCTTGGTTTTCAGCTCTTGCAATGCCCACCCTCCCTCCTGCCTCGGGGCACTTGCATGCAATTCCCTGGCAAGCAATTCTAGCCCTTCCTGTGGCTGGAAGGTTCCTCCTCTTGCTTCAGTTCAGGTCATTTCCTCCTGGAAGCCCTCCCTGACATCCCAGGATGCTCTCCGATCCCACGGGGCTCCCTGTCACAGCCCCTGCTGTAGATGGTCACCATGTATTTACTTGTTTGCGTGTCTGAATGACATCTGTCTTCCCTCAGAAGGTCAGCTCTGAGGGAAGGTCAGCTCAGGGAGGGAATGGACTTCGCCTCGTTTGCTCCTGCGCCTAGAACGGTGTCTGGCACACAGAAGGCGCTCTGTAAATGCTCACTGGTAAATGAATGACTGTGTCCCTTCGTCTGTCCCGTTCCCTATACACCCAGAAGCAGGAGTGTCAAGCTTTTCCTGTGAAAGGCCAGATAATAAATACTTTTGGCTTTGCAGGCCACACAGGTTCTGCTGCAACTTCCCAACTTCGCACTGTGGTGGGAAAGCAGCCACAGGCGATGTGTAAGTGAATGGGCATGGCTGCCTTCCAATAAAACTCTGCTTTGGCCCGAGGGCCACAGTTTGCCGATTCCTGCCCTAAAGCCTGCCATTTGTATCTCTGTTCTTACGGCTTAGAATGACTTCCAGTGTATGCTGGGGCCGGGTCTGCAGCAGCTTGCAAAAGCTGATTGTTAAGATTTTCAGGAATTTTGCAAGCTGGTTGTTAAATGTAGTCATTATTAAAAATTACCTCCTATAAACCTGTAATTATGATAAATAAATTGTATTAAAAATAATGGTCTACAACATGGATAAGCCTTGAGAACGTTAGCTCAGTGAAATTAGCCCGTCACAGAGAGACAACTGTGGTGCGGCCCCACTTCTGTGGGGGACTCAGCGGAGGCGCAAGCAGAGGCAGGAAGCAGAGCGGCGGCCGCGGGGTGGGGAGTCTGTGTCCTACGGGGCGGGCGCAGTTCCAGTCTGGGGAGACGAGAACAGCTCTGGAGACGGGCAGAGGTGTCACTGCGCAACGAGGTGAATGGACCTAACGCCACGGCACTGTGTGCTTAACAATGGCTAACACGGTAAACTTTACGTTATGTGCATTTTTCCACAAAAAATTTTTAAAAAGGGAAAATTAGTACCCATCACTTCCTAATTATCCGATTGTATCTTACTCTTCCCTTTGCTTTGAGGATATGCACATCTACCGTCTGCCTGTGTGGTGGAAATGCTACAGACGCTACTGCTGCACGTTTCTTCCCGACTCCACGTGGGACGCTTGAAACGGCCACGGTGGGAGCGTTTATACCGCGACAATCGGCAGATGCTGCAAATCAGCACCCCTCCCCCCGGCCAGGGGTTCAGCATTTACCAGCACCACTCGTTGATGCCAGGTGTCTGTCCCCTCCCCTGTCAGACAGTGAGCTTCCAGGGCAGAGGGGCTCACCGATTAGGACACGGGTGGCAAGCACAAGGCCCATGGGCTGAACCTTGTTTTATCCGGCCCGGCATCTTGTCTCTACCCGGTAGCAGTGCTGAGCTCTCGCTTAACTGTTAAGGAGTAGTCACATTTATACAGTCCTAAAATTAAATTTGGCCCTTTGAAGGCAACCTCGAGGCGGATGTGGCCTCTGGTGAAAATGAGTTTGACACCCCTGGATTAGAAACACCAGCAGAAGCTTTTAAAATCCTGATGCCCAAGCCTCACACCAGACTAAGAGTGTCACACACTGTGGGGTGGGACCAGGTCTCAGTATTTTTAAAAGCCCTCAAGAGATTCCACTGGGCAGCCAGGGTTGAAAGCCCCGGGGGCTAGTCTAAGGTAGTCTCAAACCATAACATGCACACAAATCACGCAGTCGCTGGCGGGCCTTGTCAAACTGCAGATTCGGACGCAGGAGACCTGTGGGGCAAGAGGGCATTTCTATTCAACTGTGATGTAGATGCTGCTGGCCCACGGACCACACTTTGGAACTCACCTCTGGGGTCCACTTTAGTTTGCAAATTCCTTTCACCTGGGTGATCCTGTGGACTTCCCACTCCCATGTCCCCAGGATAACCAAGGTGGGTATTACAAGAACCCATTTTACAGGCTAGGAGACTGAGGCTGGAGGTGAGGTGACTTGCCTAGGTCACTGGGGAGTGTGGTGGGGCTTGGACCTGGCTTTCCGAGACTCCAAATCCTGCTCCTTTGCCTTCACCGGCTGCCTGACCTGGGTCTAGGGATTACATGAACCCGAAATAGTATTGGGGCCCTTCCCTCTCCTGACCGTGTGACCCTAGGTGCGTTTCTCACCCCCTCTGGGCCTCACTCACGCCACTCAGGGCATGGGGAGAGCTTGGCCATGATCCTGGACGACAGAGGGCCTCTTGCAGGGCCCGCCTTACCCAGGACACCCACATCCAGGAAGGTTCCTTCTCTAGAACCTGAGTTTGGGGATGGCACTTCAGGCTCCCTGCCTTGGCAAGGACCTGAGGAGGCCATGCAGTCTAAGCTAGGTCAAGGGGAAGGAAAGAATGAGGCCTTTCTGGGTACAATTGCATTTTGCCTCGGAAGTATTCAGTGCATCCATCATTAGTTACTGTACAGTGGGATGACTTCACAATCACACTCACAATAATCAGAATAATCGCAGCCCCTGACACCGATCTACCTTTGTGCCAGATATTGTTTTGAGCACTTACCTCTATTACCTCACTTAATCCTCATATTCACCTAATAAGGCAGGGGCTACTATGAGTTCCATGTCACACCTCAAGAAACTAAGGCACACAGAGAATGATAACTTGCCTCAGTAGCAAAGCGGGGATTTGAACCCAGGCAGTCTGGCTTCAGACTGTGCTCCTAACCAGTGCACATAGTGCCTTTCAAATCTGAGTGCCTGTCCCTCGCTGTACTGTGAGTTCCCCAGGGACAGGGCCATGTTTGTCCTGTTCCCTGCTGTATCTCCAGGGCCCTGCACAGGTCTGCACAGTAGGTGCTCAACTATTTCTGAAACACATGACTAAACAATAATGTTTACCACCTTAGCCTGGCACCAGGTACCATGCCTGGCACATAGTTGGTACTCAGTAAACAACTATGAATGAACAAATGCATGAGCAACTGCGTGAATGGCCATACACCCCACAACACTGGCGCGGCTGCTGCACTAGCTTTGCTTTTGCCATCCCCCCCACGCAGGCAGACGTGAGTGCTAAGAGACACTTGGCCGACGGTGGCAAGAGATAGATGTGCTCCCTGTGGCCTCATCTCCCCACTGTGTGGCCCCGCCTGGCCTTCCATAATGCAGTCCATTAAAAGGCTTGTAAATTTTCATACACGAAAGCCGACCGTGGCGTCAGCAGAGACTAATTGTTGTTAAATGTGCGGGAATGTTACCGCCACGCCGCTGGAACGATCATTCTTCCCAGCTCAGCCCATTCCTCTGCAGGCGGAAAGCTTACAACGTGCGCACAAGGCCAAAAAGCAATTCGTGTCAAAAAGATCAATAATATAAAAATAAAGCATGAGAATTCTAGTTAAAGGGAATGTCACATAAATATGTGCTTCACGTCCATGATTCCAAGATTAAAAAAATCAATCAATATCATTCTTTAGATGATGTTATTTCTAATGAGAAATACCCGGAACAACTGCAAATAACTGCTTAACTGGGGGGGAAAGCATTAATAATTTACTTTATAAGGCATATGATACCGAACGAAAGAGGATCACTGCTGGTTCTTAATTTGGTTGTAATATGGCATGACAGGTTCAATGATGCTTTGGTGGGTTCTTAATATGAAATTCAGAAGGATGTTCAGCTCATTATAAGTTTTACCTCAAGCTGAGCAAGATGAAGCCAGAGGGGCAAGGCTCAGTTAGGGGAGCCAAGACGACTCGCGCCATCAACATTATTAAGTCATCAAAGAGGAGGTGTAGGGAGTGTGAGTGTGCAGGGGCTGGTTGGAGGTAGTAAGGAGGGACAGAAGTCCTTCTTGCTGCCTCTGACTTAAGCTGCAAATGATACCCTGTTTACCGAACACTTACTATACGCCAAGTCCTGGGCTGGGTGCACAGACCAGGGTTCGAATCCCAGTTCCCTGTATGCGTTGGGCTTTCCTGGAAGATTCCACCCGTAAAAGCTCAGCAAAGACACAGCTGAAAGGCACGGGTCTGGCTGAACGATGAGGTCGTCCCCAGTCCTAACCACCAGCAAGTGTCCTGTTTAGGCCCTCGATCTAGAATCTACATTTTCAGCTACTCCTGCACTACTCCTGCACCCCCAGGTCCCTCCAGGGACCCCAATTAGCCCTCTGAGATGACGTTCTTCCACCATCTCCTCTGCTGAAGAGCTACGTGAGCTTAAGCAAGCCACTTGCCCTCTCTGGTCCTAGCTTCTCACCTGTAAAAGAAGATGCCAGCAGCACCTCCCTCGTCGTGTTGCTGAGAGGTGGTGGTGCGCAAGAGGCATCGCTAAATGCTCCCTAAATGTTGCTGGTTGATGGCCCAGCCTGAGTTCCCACTCACCACCACGTGCAGGGCGCTAAGCCTCAGTTACCTCAGTGGAGAAAAGGATGAGAGCAGAAGCCTCCTCATGGGGCTCTTGGGAGGAACGAACGTGATGAGGCAAGTCTCAGCTCGTCTGCTAGGAGTGCCGCCTGAAGTTCAAGGAGTGCCCACTGCACGCCGGGCGCTGTTCTTGGGGTTTCCCAGCATCTACTCACTTAACTCTCACATCAACCCTACGAGGTAGGCCCTAGTATCTGCAATTAAAAGTTGCCAAGGTGTTAACTAGACTTACTGTGCTGGTCATTTTGTATTGTGTAGATACTGAATTATGTTGTATACCTGAAACTAATATAATGTCGGATGTGAATTGAACCTCACAAAAATGGAGAGGGGAAACCACGGAAACAGACGCAGAGAAGTTAAGTGACGTGCACAGGATCACACAGCTGGGAAGTGGATGAGCTGGGACGCAAGGCTGCCAGTCTGGCTTCAGACCCATGTCTGCCCCGACCACTTGTCTTCCCCATTGGGTCCCACTGGCCGGCGAGGCCACTTCTCAGGAATGCACGTGTCGAACATCTATTGTGGCCCCAGGGGGTTCCCACATACAAAGGAATGGTCGCACCAGTGCTGGGAGCAACAGAGAAGAGTAGTCTGGGGAGCAAGAAAATTATGACATCGAAGAGCAAATAATGTTAAATGGAAAGAAAAGAAAGAAAGAGAGAGAGAGAGAAAGAAAGAGAAAGAGAAAGAGAAAGAGAAAGAAAGAGAAAAGCCTGTAATTAAGCTGTAGGAGTCCTGCAGGCAGATGCGGAACAAGAGGGGACCCAGGGCCCAGGCAGGGAGGGACGTGCCTGTCTCAGGTAACCTGGGCTGCACAGACGCCCTCCACACCGTTCTCAGGCAGCTCACTGCAGGACATGAGTTACTGCTGGAAGTAACTACCTAGAGCACAGTGGCTCCAAACAAGTTCATCTGACCTGCCTTTGGGTTGACTGGGTCTCAGTGACCAGGGGGCTCAGCTGGGTTTCGTGGCCAGCATGGCTCTTTGACTTGTGTCTGCTTCCTGGGTGCTCCTCTCTCACCCACCAGGGCCTCTCCCCGTGGGTGGGCTGCTCGCAGCAGGGGGGTGGCACGGTGGTCACACTTCTTATGGAAGGCTGTGCTGGAAGAGGCACGATGCAGAGCTGCCAGGCCAGCTAAGGCCTCTGGTACTGGCACAGGGTCACTTCTGCCACATTCTATTGGTTGGAGTGGACACAAGCCCAGATTCAAGGTATGGAGACACAGGCTCCATCTCTCGATGGCAGAGGGCCATGACGTAATGCAGATGTGCGTGGACCAGAGCAGTCATGCATCCGTCATGGGGAGAGGTGTGCACATGAAGCTCAGCAAGCAAACAGAACTTCTGGGAAGAAACCAACAAGCTCTTGACGTGATTCCTAGAAGTCGTTTCAGTCACAGGGACTGAACCCCAGGGACACTTTTAGAGGGCGGGACGGTGTCGCATCATCTGTGGACCTTCCACAGCTCTCACGTGAGCCTGGCACACGGTAGGTGTCCCATGAGTATTTGTTGAGAGGACCTGCAAAGTGCCAAGCAGAAGGGCAGCCCTTCTGGGAGGGCACAAAAGCTTGACCTCACCCCACATGAAGATGGGTCGAGTTGGCAACAGGTTGTGACGTTCACTAGGCCCAGCATCTAGAACTCCACCTGGTATGCAGGAGGGTCTCCATAAATGTTTGGTGAGTGACTAAATGATTGCATGGACTCAACTGATGATGAATACATCTCTTGGTAAGCAGTGTCTTGGCCTTCCGTAGACGCTCCCAGAAGGTGGTCACACCACAAGAGCTCCCTCTGACCCGGAGAGGGCACAGAGAGAACAGCTCAGCCCAGGCTACCAGACACACCCACCATGATGAGAACAAATGACTCATCGGCCACTTGAAAGAGAAGTTTCATCGAAGCTCCTGTAATCCCATGAGCTGTCACAATTTACAGGTGGGGAGACAGTGGCTCAGAGACGTAAAGCCTCCTTGGTCGGCAAACTGCTGTGTGTGGATCAGGAACAGGTGAGTGTGTCTGTTTCAGCTCAACCCAAAGGGCTTGCTGTCATGGGGCCACATGAGCCGTCACGGTGCAAGGGGAGGAAAACAAAGAAAAAACTCCCCCAGCGGTGGCCCTGCCAACTTCCGGGCTGTGCCCCTGCACGCACTCCTCTGAAAAGTTTCACCTCTGGTTTAGCATAACAAAACTTTTAATTTAGATGTTTTCATCTCTCTCTCCAAGTAAAAATAAGTTTAAAATAATGACTGTAATAAATGAAGGTAATTAATTGTAGTTTGTTCCTTTACTGTCTAGTCAGCTTAATTTTACCTTTTCAACTAATAATGAGAAAATAATTTTTGCGCTCGGAGGGTTAATGATATGTAACTGCGAGAACTGCTAATTGCATGTTGCAATCCATCCATCAACAACCCCATCTGTGCGACTTGATTATGTTTGCTAAATTATTGCTTTGAATTATCTTTCATAAAGCAACTTTTGTAATTAGCGGGGCTTTCGTCTTGCTCTTTTCTCTGTGAGCAAGGATATTCAGACTTTGGCCATTTCAAGCTGTCTCCATTAAGCCACCTTCTTTGGCTGTCTTTGTTTCCTTGAGCAGGGGAATCAAGGCTGGCCTGTGAGCAATCAAGGCGGAGAGGAAAAGCTTCCTTGATTCACAGCAGGGCAAATTCACTTCCTCTCCGCCCCCTTCCCACCAGCACACACACAGACTAAAAAAAAAATAAGTAAATACAAGGCCCACACTCACATGTACAGCATGAAAAGATAAAAGGGATGCCCAGATTCTGTGTGCGCCATGGCAGGAAGAGTGAAATTGAGGGATGAACTTGAACACTTTCCATTTTCAACAAGAGGCCCGCTCTGGGGAAGAAGGAATGCCCTGTGGCGTTTTATGGGCTAGTTTCTGGGACTAGGGAACGGGTTGCCTTGGGGAATATCCCTGGGCGGCGATTAATGTGCCCTGGGGAATCCTCAGCTCTGAGCCGAGGGCCTGGTAGATCGTGAGAGGGAAGTGGCATAAAGGATGAACCCTCATTAAAAAAATTAAAATGAAAAATCGGATTATGAACGGATTGTGCGCGCGCAGTTTGTTCTGGGTGAAGAGGACGCTTTCGTGAACAGCACCCTTCTGTGCTGGCGTGTCTCCCCTGAGGTGTGTGTGTGTGTGGGGGGGGCGAGACTGCTGCAATGGGTTAGTCAATAGATCACGAGGAAAGCAGGGGTTTCAGGAATCAAACTCCAGACAAATATAGTCTTTTTGGTACATTAAAGGGACAATGGAAAGCCATCTTAAGAAAATTAATGAAGTTCTTTGAAGATCCCCAGCTATTACAACAGTGTCTATTCAACGAGCCAAATAGGTTTGGAAATGAGAATTCAGCTTTGTCTCTCCTTTTGGCCCCACTAAGAGTTTCTCTCCCCCACCACTGACTATCAGCTGTGTGCCAGACACCCTGTCAGCTGCCTCGACTTAGTTCTTTAAATCCTTCCTGTTAGCCACGTTTGCTGGAGAAAGCCAGATGTAGCCCAGAGAGGTTAAGAAACGTCCCCCAGGCCACAGGGCCACTGTAAGCGGCAGGGCTGAGACGGAAGCCGGACCTACGTCCTATCTGCCTTTGCTTCCCACCATCCTGAACATGGGTCTTCTCTGGATCATCAATCAAACCTAAGGTTTACCTCTTTCTTTTGGGGAAAAAATGACACAAGTCATCTCTCTTTTCTACAGGGACAGAAAGGCTCCTTCTTTTGGATAAAAAGCCTTAAGCACCTAAGAAAGAGGCATAATCCAACCCTGATATAATGAAGGCTAAAGAAGCGAATGTTGGAGGTCATTGGTAATAGGGATAATAAACAACCAAGACTTCTAATACTCAAGGCAATTTTCTAAGCACCCCATGGACATTAACTTAGTTCTTCCTCAATCACAACCGTAGGAAGTAGGTATGATTATCATCTTATTTTACAGATTCTGAAACCGGCACAGAGGGGTCAAGTAAGTTGCATAAGACCAAACAGCTAGTAACTGGCAGAGGCAGGATTCGAACCCAGGTATCCTGGAGTCTGTGCTCTTCGTGCCAGGCATTACACGAAACCCTTCCCCTGCATTATATCTCAGTTCATTCTCAAAGCAACATGAAAAAAATCGAGTGTCTGTATGCCCATCTAACAGGGAAACCGAGGCTCTAAGTGCCTAAGAGGAGCTCCGCCACACCCAGCCACATGACGGAACAACTGGAAAAGTAATGCTCTGTACAAAAAACTCAACGCCAGCCTCCGGGCTGAGCAGAGGGATCAGCTGCCTGAGAGGGCTTGTGCGCTGAGTGGCCCCCACGGGACCAGGAGCTGGCAGATGGGGACCGCTCTTTTACAAAAACACAAAGCCATGACAACACATTCCCGACATTATTAGTCTTCTGTTTTTCTTTTTCCCCTTCCCTTCCAGCTCAGGCACCTCACAACCAAATGAATCAATACTGAATGGCCCTATAAATAAATAAGCATATCAGTCAACTCAGTAATAAAACGAAGGGATGAAAAATATGGAAATCAGCGACATTTGTGTAAATCCAGTTACTGTTTACTTTAATATTGCCTTATACGCGTATGCAGTTGCAAAGAGACAGATCTAAAGTAATGCGGCGCTTGGCGGACAACAGACTTAAAACGCATCTCTGCTGGTGGGCGCTGAGAAGGACCAGTCCTTCAGGGGCCCTGCCTGCATCCCGGGGAAGGCGGAGACGAGTCCGTGAGGGGGGCACGTGAGAAACGGCCCCTCCTGCCTCAGCACAATTTCACTGTTTTCCTAGCCTACCTCCTGCGCCAGTCAGACAAGTGGGCACTCTCAGAGCCTTGGCCACAAAGTCAAACCAAGAGGAGAAGTGGGGGAGGTCAAGCCCCATCTCAGGGCTCCGAGCAGGCAGGAGAAACTGGCCGAGGACAGCTCAGCTGTTGCCAAATGAAGTGGGGCCCGACGGGTGGGACAGAAAGAAGGGGAACAACGCCGACTGTGTACTCAGAGGGTGGGTTGGTAGAGAGGGTTTCGGAACAGGCAGGTAAGTGCTGGGACTTATCTGCAAGGCTGCCTTCTTCGAGCAGCAAAGCTGAGCAGAATGCTGGGGGAGGGCAAAGGTTAGCAAGTACAAGCCTCCAAAAATGAGAAACTGGCCTGGAAGGTGAGATGGCTTGTTCATGGCCACGGATAGCGTACCTAGCAGAGCTGGTGCAAGGCTGGGCAACGTCTAGGAAGAGGGGGATTTCCTGGGCTTGGACACAGGAATCCCACTGAACCCAACAGAGAGCCCATACTTATCACAACACCACTGTCTGACCTAGAGGGAGTGGGGTAGAGAAGTTCCTCCCAAGCTTCCAGAGGCTGCTGGCCTCCTCTGGCAACTCCAGGTGGGACAGGAGACAGAACTGGGTTTGGGACATGCCAGGGGCCTTGAGTCTTACCTCAGCTTGGAAGCTTTTTAATACAGGAGCCACCATCTCTCTGATTTCCTGAAAAAGAGATCAGTGAAGAGTTCACCACAGTGCCAGGTGGGACAACCTTGGCCCCTGACTGCAGCTCACTGTCGCCCCCTCGGTCAGCATTCCCCAAACGTGTCCTGTGGACCCTGCACTCAGTGGCACCTTGAAGGGTTCCTCTTATACACACCTACACAGGGGCACACACACACAGGGGGACATATCAAGTCCGACTCCAAGTCTCTTCCCTGCAGGACTTTGGGAGCCTGTGCTGTAATACACACGGGGAACTTCCGGCAGAGGGACAGTGGAAGTAGCATTTCTCCAGTGGATTTGATCATGGAATCCTCTTTGATGCGAAGGACCTGTGCGGTCCTACTGGTGGTCTACTGTGGGTACGCTTTGCACTGGGGACTGGGGAGGTGACCCCAGTTCTCCACACCTAGGGTTATGCCACCAAAGTCCCTTCATGAAAACCCTCTGTCCCTTCCTTCTGTGTGGCTCAGGGGCTGTCTCCGTCAGGTCGCCCTCCCTGCCTCCCCGCCCAGCACGTCAGCCACATCACACTGTATTTGCCTTTCCTTCCTCAGCAGAGCACGGGCTTCTGGCACCTTGGCTGGGTCACCCCTCCCGGCACCCAGCTCAGAGGAAGCTCCGTAAAGGTCTGATGACCTCTGTGACGATCGGCTGCCTTTGGAAGGGAGCCTCCTATTTCCAGAACCTAATTTCCTGCTTTGCACAGTGACCCTGAGGTTCCAAGTCTCAAGGGTTCCCCCGGTAAGCTCCCAGAAGTTCTCCCCAGTGTGCAAGAGAGAGGGTTTTAAAATCAAGTGTCCCAAGATCCCAACCCCAAATGCTCCAGTTCCTTGTGAGCCCCACTGGTGACTTGCCCTACTGCCATCAGCTGGGGCCCACAAGAACGCCCCCCCGCTGGGAGGAGGAGCTGGGGGCACTTGAGAGCATGGGGAGGAGGTGGCAGCAGAGAGAAGCAGGAAAGAAAAGAGAGGGGCAGAAGAATACCAGTGCTCAGCTCAAGAATAAGGTTGTATGGCTTTTGCCCTGGGGGAAAAAACCCTCTTCTGGGTCCTGAGCTCCCCTCCTCACTGACAGACGTGTCCCCTAGGGCTTTTCAGGGCTGCGGATGCACAGACGTGTGCTGGGCATCTTTAGAAGGGACATAGGGAATGCGTGTGAACCTAGTGGATTTGATGGCAAGAAACTACAGCAATGGAAAAGACAACGTAGGTCAAAGGCTGTCAGCCAGAGTGCCGTCAGATGGGGAAGTGGACGCAAGGGAGGCAGGCTGGGAGGTCCCACGGCAAATTTCTGAAGGGAACACAAGCCTAATGGGGGTGGCAGCTGCTCAGCTCTGTGTGGCGACTGTCACATGGGCATGGAGCCTCTGTGTGGCCAGATCTACCGAGCAGTCTCAAAGATGCTGGAAATCCAGGTTATTGGGTAAAATCTCCTGAGATGCTAAACACTGGCAACTCACTGTAAAATCTGTGAAGCAATAAAACACTTGGCAGGGCACCTCTGGTTCAGGTTCAGGATATGTCAGTGCCAGGAGGGACTCGGGAACAAACTCTCCGGTCTCCTGAATTTACAGACGGGGGCCTGAGGCCCCACGGGGGGCTGGCTTGCTCGAAGTCCTGAGTGGCATGCCTGGAACCTGCTGTGGGTCTACAGATTCCCCAAAGAGGCTTCTTTCAGAAGCCCACGCTCAAGTGAGTTTAGGGGATTTGAGTGTGAGTGAGGCTCCACAGGGAGGGGTTAGCAGGACTCGGGTCCAGTGCACTGTCTGCGTAAGCCCTCGGGGGAGAGGAGCAAAGGCACCAGCGGGCCGTGAGCTGGCCACCAGCCAGATGACGTTCTTAAGGAAAGCCTCAGCACGACTCTCCCCATCAGGAGAGACGAGCTCCAAAAATGAAAAATTTCAGAGGCATGACTATAATAGGAATGGAAACTTATTCCTCCTAATTACATAATTGCATAATTATGCAGTATTAAAATTATGTAAGCTGAACTCAAGGCTTAAAACCTGGCCTGGATTTCCCTCCTTGCCTGGGCCCAGGGACGGGGGATGAGATGGAAGGCTACTTTTCATCTCTGCTGCTTCCCAGAGGCTGGAGAGACAGAGGCAAAGCCTCTGGTACTCATTCTGGGCAGAAAAATCAATTGAAAGACCAAGCTGTTCTCCGTTCTAAAAGGGAAGGGAAAGTCGCTCAGTATTACCATTCCTAGCTCCTAGAGTCAAACCAAGGATCGTATTTGGCCTTTCTGAAGCCACGACATGGAAAACAGATCTGAGATTCCTGCCCCTTCTCTAAGCACACCTTTCCTAAGCTCTCAAACCTTAGATTCCTGCCAGACTTGCTCCCCGGCCAAGTTCTAGTGAGATGCTACTTCCCTCTCTTGCCTTGAAGAATCAAAGATACTCATGACTTGGGTGAGGAGGATTTCACAGCTAAGAGATTGCCCACGTGGCCCAACCCCTGGGTGGGCCTGCATCTTCTCCATCCCTCCACGGACCCCTCCTCCATCAGCGAGATGGCAACAGGACCCCCAGAAGATTCCAGCAGGCAGAGTGGAATCAGCACCTCCAGGTCTGATAGCAGGAGCTTGCCTCCTCCGAGAGCCAGGCTGCCTGAGCAGGTGTGGGCAGGCAGCCCAGCTAACCTGCTGGGAGGAGTATAGCCGGCTCTGGGGGTGGCCAGGGCCTCCGTTTCCCATAGTGGCTCTGAGGTGCCACCCGGCTGCCAACATTACATGGAGTCAGAAGGCTTTATTTTTCCTATCTGTGTTTACTTTATCACTAAAAAAATTGAGAAGCAACAGGGGGCCGGAGAGAGGAGGGAAAGGAATTCACACACTCTCCCCTGTAAAGAACAGAAACAAGTCCTTTCTCGCCCCTTCTCCTGACGGGGCCCTTACATTGTTTAGGGCTGGTCATTATCTGGACCACCCTCCTGGCAGCTGGGAAAGACAAAGCTGGTGGCTGGGACTGTAAGGGACGGGGTGGAGGGGAAGAACGAGGCATGTATGTGGGGGTGGGAGGCAGTTTCAGAGATGGAGGGAAGGACAAAGCGGGTGGCTGTAGCTGTCATCTCTCAGACGCCAATGGAAAAGCAAAATAAAATCAAGAACTCCAGACAAATAGCTTTTGCCATCAAGGCCAAGCATTTGACTTATGTGAATGTGGGGAGAAAATGGATGTTTTATAGAGCCCTCAAAAACAATGACTTCGGTGGAGAAGCATCCTGCCCTTACTTTAGACAGCGCCGCTGAGCACCACGGGACCAAGAAACCCCGAAAGGTTGGGGGCCGTAATTTTTCTCTGGGGCTAATTAGCTTCTTTTCTTGTTAGTCACTTATGTCTACAGTTTTCAAAATATAGTTTGAACAGAGAAAAATCTGCATTCCTACTGAGTTAATTCTGTAACAGCAAATATACTGTACCTCAGGTACATTTTTCTTAAATTCCCGGCGGAGTTCAATTAAATGTTTATGAGAATGTTCACTCTCCTCCTGCCGTGCAGACAGCTCAGAAGCGACGGAATTAAGCTCCTTCTGGAACAATAAAAGAGAGAGAGAGAGAGAGAAAAGAAAAAGATTTTTTCCTCCTTTTCCTTTTTAATCATCATACAAAACAGTATTCCGAACAAGTTTTCTTAACTTACAAAGCTGAGAAAAGACAGGATATTGACTCCTGGTACAAATGAATAATTTACGAAACTGGGATGCAACCAAAAAAAAAAAAATCCAGGACAGCTCTTTTTGCTGGTCTGAAGACGGGCCAGATCAATAATCTCCCATAAAGTTGGGTGGAGTTGTTTTTTTTCATCTCTCCCCCACCCTCCTGCCCCACCTCTTAAATTTCCAAAGGAGTGATGGCATAAGCTTGTCAGTAACTGTAGAAAAACATCTCCAAACCGTGTCAAAATAGTAAAGTGCGACATATTGTATGGGCATATCATAGTGGAAGAAAGTGCTGTCGACAGCTTTCATATATCAGAGGTGGGAACTGTTCCAACTATGACTTACTTACACTTAAGGGTTCATAAATACGCCTTTTAAGATATAGATGGCTTTTTAATTTCAGTAGATTTTGGAAAAATGAAGGTGCCAATAAGAAGCAAGCTGACCTTTTGTGTATCCTGCAGTAAATCATTTAAGGTTCACTTCAAGTGTAAGAAATATTTCACTGAAGATGCCCGGATTCAGGAGAAATGAATTAGGAGGTTGCCTTGCTAATGTGCAATGAAGGCACCAGGCCAGGTTTTTACAGGACATGCCATGGAGGGGAAAGAGAGCGAAGGGCGGAGCGGGGGTGCTGCGGCTCGCACACAGCACGGCCAGCGTCTGCTGGCTGCACATGTGTATCCGATCACTCCTTTTGTAGCTTTCTTCCCTTTAACGGTGGCAGTTTCACACGGGCAGTACAATTCACCATGAGTTGTCATGGGTTTCATTTGCATAATTCAAGAAATACTCTGTTTATGTGGTCTGCTGCCTTCTTGCACCATCCCAAGATGGGCTTTTTTTCTGGACCATAACTCGAGGAGCATTTCTGTATTTATCACCCGATTATATCTGCAGCAATCAAGCCCTATAATTTCCTAAATCCGGTGGTGCAATAAATTTCTGCAATCAGATTTATTAAAAACACACACGCAGATGCAAGGGTGCATTTCGAGGGTGAACTCTTTAATCTAACACATGTATGATGAGGCCCAGCACCGTGTTGAAAGACCCCATTCGTCATTGCTAATATGCATTCATCTTGCACACACAATGAAACACTTTTACCATTAGATAATGAAATAAAAGTACTATTAGCCGCTGCAAATCCTTTTCCCTCTAAGAGACAGAATGCATGTAATTGTCTTATATCATGTCTGAGAGTCGGTAAATCTGCTCAATAGCAGTTCACCATAGCACCATAAAACTCACACCCATCGGAAGCTGGAGAGCCTGCCCCAAACTCAGGATGTGTGTCTGCCTACAGAGCCTTTGGGAGAAATCAGGGAGAGAATTTCTATTTTTGGAGAGATGTCTAACCTCTTTGGAGATTCACGAGACCAGAGGGCAGAAGGTCCAGGCATAAAAGGCATGGGAATAGGGCATGTGGTGCTCTCCAAGGTGCTGAATCCAATTCTGCGCTACAGTAGTGGGTACACCAACCTGAGGCGCAGGGCTTAGGGCTCAGATGTCCCATGGAATTTGGAGCCAGGTGAGGAACAAGGTGCCATGGGAGAGAGAAACAGAAACAGATTCTAGCAATCTGCCAAGGTGACAGAGGGGAAAAATGGAGATTTTTGGTTTATCATCATTCAAAAAGAATCTTTTTCCAATAAAGAAACTACAATCAACCACAATAAAAAATTGAATGATTGGAAAGGGATCTGTATTTTCAGCAATAGGGCAAATAAAAGGGAGACAAACACCAACCAGGTGGTGCGGCCAGGTGGACAGAACCTCACCTGGCAGGAGAGAAGAACCTGGAGTGTCACAGTCAATTTGGCTGTGGCAGAGTGCTCACAGTTGTCCTTAGTTTTTCTTGCCCATCTTGAAGACAAAGATGTGATTTTTACATTGCTGGAGGACAATCAGAACTGGGTCTTGAGTTAACATCACTTGGTTTGGGATGGACGAGTATCTGACATCATGTTCTTACCTCTGGGCCACTGTTCCTCCCTGCACCACAGCAACCAATATACCTGGAAGGGGCTGGACTTGAACTCCTCATTCAAAACATCCAAACCAGGCTCTGAGAGGAAATCTCAGAGGAGGGTAAGTCCACCTGCCTGACACGACTACCCTGGCTCCCTCCACCCAAACCTCCTAGACTGCTGGTGGGTGTGAATCTGTCTGCTCTGTCCACATTTCTGATGAGAAGAGGTGAGATTAGGCTGGGGAATATCAGCAGGGCCCCAGCCCTGGCCCCATGTAAGCCAAGATCTTGGCGTCTTTCCTGTTCGGCCCCAGAGGAGCAGACGGTATGACTTATGTCCACGTTCTTTTCAACTTTGTCTAAATACGCTCATCCTTCAACCCTAATTTCTTGTTGCATTTCTACGGTAAGCTTACTAACAACAACAACAACAATAATAATGATCACAACTATCATTTATTGGGTGCTTACACGCATCGGGCATCATGGTTAGCTCCTTGCAAACATTATCTCAGGTAACAAACACATTAACGTGTCTGTTAGGTGATTCAATCAGGGAACTAAGAAGTAAATTAGTCTATTCTAATAATTCAGGTGTGAATTATCTCCTTGGTGGATTATAAAGGCAAAATTGTAATGCCCTGCTCTTCACAGGGCTTCTACTCCACTTTCCCACTAGCTGGAGGGTGTTCAGGGAGCTCATGTTAAACACTATAAATGTGAAAAGCATCAATACAGTACCAAGTGTTCAACAAATGTTGGCCGATATTAATCTTATATTTAGATAAACTGAAAGCTCAGGAAACACCACAATAGATCAGTGATTCTAACAGTTTTACATTTCACAGATCAGTAAAAATCTCACCAAAAAAGAAAAAAAAAGCCGTAAGACCGACAGGCTAATGCCAAGTCTTACTGTATCAAGCAAAGACATTAAAAGCCACTCTCTCCCACCCTAAGAGATAGGATATTTGAACATCAACAAAGGCAAGTGGGCCAGTGACAGAATTGACAAATCTTTAAAAATAAATACATTTAAAATAAAAAGCTCACAGCACTGTATTTTGAAAGAACAGAAAAGAACCCTCTCATCCACATAAACCAGAAGTGGTCTGAAGTAAAGTTGTAGAAACTGAGTGTCTGAACCTCAGTACACACACAGCTAGCCTCTCCTATGATGATCAAGCAGAATTCCGGATCCTCGCCCAGCCCAGCCCCCAGCCCCAGGGAGCCATGATTAACACAGCCCCAGACACTGGGCCAGGCCCAGGCGGGGTGGAGACTCATCTGATTAACCGGCCATCAACAGCAGACAGACAGCCCGGAGCCCGGCGCAGACCATTCAAATAATGATCATCATAAACAGCCCATTTGCAACTAAAAAGAAATAATTTTAATGAGCTTGAAGCAGATGATAGATGCAGCTGAGGCTCGTGCCAATGTGCAGAGAGAAAGGAAGCTGGGATTGAGCTGCACCCAGGACCAGGAGCAGCATGAAAAAGCTGGGGTGGCAAGGAAGGGCTCTTCTGATGGGAGGGACAGCCCTGTTGCTAGCCTGCTGTAAGTGCCCACTGCCTGGGGAATGCCCCTAGCTCCAGGTGCTGGGCAACTTGCGGGCTTAGACCTCCAAGGCACTCAGAATCTTGGAACGTCTGAGCCAGAATCACTGTCCAAAGTTCAACTGCACACACTCCTCTGCATGCATTTTGCCATATTGATATTCCACATGAATTTCTATTTACTTAATATTTATATTTTCTTTTTTAAAAGATTTTATTTATTTGTTTTTAGAGAGGGAAGGGAGGGAGAAAGAGAGAGAAAAACCATGAATGTGCGGTTGCTGGGGGCCATGGCCTGCAACCCAGGCATGTGCTCTGACTGGGAATCAAACCTGCGACACTTTGGTTTGCAGTCTGCGCTCAAGCCACTGAGCTACGCCAGCCAGGGCTAATATTTACATTTTCAAAACAACTCCTATTTCTTTCTTTTTGATTAAGATGTGCAGAGCTTCAAGTTCAATTTTAAGACAAGCTTTTACATCCTTGTAACCACTGCCCAGATCAAGGTATAGAATGTGCACATTCCTAGCACCTCAGCAGGGTACTCCCGCCCCTTCTAGTGAGCACTGCTTAAAGGTAACCAGTATTCTTACCCGAGCATTAAGGATAAGTTTTGTCTTCTCTTGACCTGTATGTAAAGAACCTCTTTTTTAAAAATCTAAATACATGCATTCGAAAAAGAAATGTTTAACGACTAGAGAATCCTATGCCACAAACAGATCGTAGTGGTTAAAAGAAAAGTACAGTGAAAACAAAGCATTGATGCCTGTCATTGTTATAATAGAGGGTTGCTTGGCAAGAGCTGGAGAGGCGTTACAGGTAGTGTGCTGCCAGACACAGACTTTCCTACCGTCAGAATGAGAAGGAATGGAAGGGACCGAGGCAGTACAACCCACTGCTCCTCCTGACGTGAGTCAATCCCTTCTAAAGCCAGACCTACTTACTGCTGATAACCATCTCATGCCGTCAGTGGGTGCACGCCCCACACTTCGGCAAACACTGATTGGACTGGATTCTTCCATTGTAGAGATGAGGAAACAGGAGCAGACAGCTTAGGCTGCCTGCCCAAGCCACAGAGCGGATATATGAGGCTGGATTTCTTCAGAGAGGACGGTGGGTATTGGGTGGGGAAGAAAAACTGTTGGTTACCTATGGGGAGGCAAGTTCAACTGTCTCCCCAATGAGGAGAGATTGGGAATCGCATTACAAGAATACATAATTTTGAAAGAAATTTAACACCTGATCCTTAAGTGTCAACTCCGTACACAGTTTTGAGCTAAATGCTGCATTCTTTTTTTTAAGATTTAATTTATTTATTTTTAGAGAGAGGAAGGGAAGGAGAAAGAGAAGGAGAGAAACATCATTGTGTGGTTGCCTCTCACATGCCCCCTCCTGGGGACCAGGCCTGCAACCTAGGCATGTGCCCTGACTGGGAATCAAACTGGCAACCCTTTGGTTCGCAGGCCCACACTCAACCCACTGAGCTACCCCAGCCAGGGCTAGATGCTATGTTCTTATAGGGAGACCCAAATAAAACACAATCTGAGTTGTGCATCTGCATGTCAGTTCCCCCAATATATGTCCACACTCTTCTCAGCTCTGAAGACACCTCCACACTCAGACACATCACCTTAATTCACACCAACTCTGAGAAGAGACCTTCTAAAAGAATGCAGTAATTGTTAGGGATCAGGGTTACGGAAGCGAGAACCTCAGGTGTTTCCAAGGCTTGAAGGGATTCGTAAAGGGAAACAGCTCTTCCTCAGTATGTCTGTCCCTCCCCTGCTCAAAACCCATTTAGGGCTCTCCACTGCCCTAGGACAACTTCCACACTTCTGATTTAGGCATCACTGGGTCCTTGCTAGCCCCTCCCATTCTCTCCTCTCCTTGGTTCCTTCCCAACCAGACTGAATTCCTTGTAGAAATCCAAACGCACCGAGGTCTCCCAACTCCATGGCTCCACAGACTTCATCCCTCACCTAGATTATCTCATTCTGTCTTTGCAGTTGATCTTAAGTCATCCTTTTGTCTTGACTCAAATGTCCCCTCTCCCAGGAAGGCTTCTTGGACCCTCCCCTCCAATCCTGGGCATCTCCTTTGTGCCTGTTAACCCTTTCTGATATTTGCCCTTCGATTTTATTTTTTATTTAAAAGTTTTTTTAAGATTTTATGTATTTATTTTTAGACACAGGAGAAGGAAAGGAAAAAGAGAGACAGACACGTGCCCTGACTGGGAATCGAACCAGCGACCTTTTGGTTTGCAGGCCTGTGCTCAATCCACTGAACTACACCAGCCAGGGCCCGATTTTATTTTTTAAATCCCTAGAACCTTTCCTTCAGGTGAATTCTTACACAGAAATTCCTTATAGAAATCAAGAGATCATAGCTAACATTTCTGAGTGCCTATTATATATATGACAAGGCTGTGCAGAAAAAGTCCAGTCATTGTTAATATAATAAGAAGGCTTGTGCAACATCAATGTAACCTGGCAGCCAAGGAGAGTAGACTGGAATGCACATGTGTGAACAATGACGATTTCACTGCATTAGTCAGTGGGGGCAGTAGACACCATTAAGTGAGCAGATGTACTGTGTGGCTGTTGCATTCAAAACGACTGGGCAAGTAGAACAATGAATCTGCATCAACTTTTGTGTTGAGCTTGAACACTCCTCCGTGGAAACTATTCAGATGATTCACAAAGGCCACAACTGTGGGCAACTGGTGATTGGCGGCTTCATTACAACAATGTGTCTGCTTAGAGCAATGTGTCTTCACGTCTTGTGCGGTTTTCTGGTAAAATACCAAATCACCTAGGTGATTCAGCTCCTCTACAGTCCAGATTTGATGCCCTGTGACTTCTCCTTGTTCCCGAAACTAAAATCACCTTTGACAGAGAAGAGATTTCAGACCACAGATGAGATTCAGGAAAATACCACGGGGCAGCTGATGGTGACTGGGAGAACTGCGTGAGGTCCAAAGGTGCCTGCCTACTTTAAAGGGACTGAGACATCATTGTCCTGTGTACAATGTTTCTTGTAACTTCTTCAATAAATGTCTCTATTTTTCATATTACATGGCTAGATACCTTCTGGACAAACCTTGTATACTAATATTTACAGACTATACTAAACGTTTTATGTATATTATTATATCCTGTAAGGATCTGCGAGCGAAGTGACAGTTGAGATTCCAGGCCAAGTATAGAAAACCAGGATGAGCAGACTTCTAATATAGTCTCCAACTTCCCCGAACACAGACACAGAATTCTGCTTTCTCTTTACTATAGAGAGATGCAACCAGAATTGTTGGACCCTCATTCACCCAACCATCCATCCACCTACCCACCCATCAAACCATCATTTCTGGTGTGCTAGATATTTGATACGGGAGATAGCAATGATGAATCAGATACTGCTGTATGTTCTAAGAGTTCAGAAACCAAAGGAGACAAGTTAGGGCATAAATAATTCAGGTAAAAGGGGACAAAGGCCATCATGTTAAGATATCATTTCAATGCAGGCTTGGAGGAGTGTGAAACCCTAATATAGCTCCTATATTTGAGATGGGTATGGAAACAAATGTGACAAAGGAGAGAGGTAGAGTTTCACCCTCCTCTTCTAGTTAAATCACTGTGTGGTTCCCAACGTGGGCAAGGGCTGCCAGTACCCACTAAGGAGTTACCCAGGCTGGAAGCCCTTTATCTGACCACCATCCAGTCACCTAACTGACCATCCATTTACCTACTCATCCAATCATCCATCTATCTAATCATTCACTCAGTCATCAATCAGTCATCCATCCATTCATCCATCCATCCATCCATCTACCCACCCACCCATCTATCCACTCATCCATCCATCCAACTAATTACTGAGCCCAAACTCTGTGCCAGGGCAGGGCTAGGTACTGGTATATAGGAATCAACCAAGTCCTTGTCCTTGGGGAGTTCATAGTGCAGGGGGAAGACAAACAGGTCAACCCTAATGCTGTGTGCCTAAGTAAAATATGAAAAGGATACATAAAGTATGAAAGGAACACAGAGAACACAGTGATTTCTTGTGATTTGGGGAAACATCTGACCTGGGTCCAGAAGGATGAGTGTGTCAGATGAATAAGCCAGACATCCCAGGCAGAGGAAATGGGATAATCGCCAACAGCCCCCTAACTGGTCTTCCTATTCCTGTCTTTGGTTCTCCTCTTTTTAATATGTACCATTATCAAACACGCTATGCATTTTGCTTACTTATTTTATATACTAAAATGAAAACTCCATGAGAGCAAGGCAGAGAATCTGGTCCCTCCCTTCTTATTATATATTCAGTGCCTAGAACAGTTCTTGACCCACAGTAGGCACTCTAGAAATGTTTGTTGGTCAAATGAATGAATAAATGAATGCTATGTATCAGAAGCCCTGAAAGAGCCTGGTCTGTCTGGGGAACAATGATGTGGTTCTGAGACCACAGACTTGTGTCCAAATTCTAGCTTTGACATTTCACTAGCAGCATGACCTTGGACAAATGACTCAACCTCAATTTCTGCATCTTAACGTGGGGACACAATTTTAAGCCCACAGTGTTATTAAGAAGATTCCTCGAGAACCAGATTGTAAGAACCAGGTGAAGTACTTGGCACAGTGTCTAGCGTCTTCAGTGTTCATACTCCCCAATGGAATGTCGGCCCCTCAGGGTGGGGACTGGGCCTGTCTTGCTCACAGCTATGGCTCTTCTAACTGAGTGCCAGGTGCGCTGTAGGCACCCAGCACACATTTGTGAATGAATGACTGTTAGTAGATATAAGCATGAGAAATCCTTTGTGGCAGAAGCTAGGTGGGGCCCACGTCGGGGCACCAAATGTCCCATCTCGCGTCTCAGGTCCATGGAGCCATTCGGGGCTCTGCCATCAGAATCCCAGGCAAACACCAAGGTGGAGGGTTTTCAGGGGACACTGTGGGGCACAGCGCAAGCGCTGCCTTCAAATGGGCCTCAGAGGCCGGCTGTTGGAGGGGGCGGGTGGGGATGACCTGGGATGGAGGGCACATGCCGGCCTGCCACGAGCAAGAGGACAAGACAAGATGGATGGTTCCGCAGCCCGCTGAGATGGATAACTGAGCCGCGCTGAGAGACAGCCCGGGTTGCCAGAGCCATCCATCACTCCCTACACCGTATGTAAATTCCAGATGCCAAGATGTATTGGGCCAATTATCTGAGGCTGGGGCCAGGGGTGGTGTCCATGAGAACGAGTTTCCAGCCAGGCTGGTTTTACTACATTCCATCAGCTGGGCCAGGGTGATAGTTCACACTCAGGTCAAAGATCCTGACCTTGAGGCCTGGGTGTGTGGGTGAGATTGCCAACAACTTCTTAGTGAATTTTACATAATAACTGTCCCATAGAGCTTATTATAGATACTCTGTCCGTGCTAGCTGGCACACAAAAGTTCATTTAATTCTCCCAATAATACTTGGCTCGCAGTGGATTGTCTACCTAGAACGTCTGTTGAGGGAGCAAATGAATGGTCCTATGATGCAGGTACCATTTTACACATGGAGCCTACAGAGACAAGGCCACTCTCCAAGGTCACACAGCTGGAAAGTTACATGGGGATGTGACCCTATGTCTGTCTGGGTTCTTTCCTCCAGATACTGATGGGGCATCTTTTCCTGGATCTGTCTGTCCTCAATAAGGACTCACGTGGCCTGAAAAGCAGGAGCATGATCGGGTCCAGTCAGTCTATCTGTCTGTCCACCCATCTGTCCACCCACCTATCTACCCACTCATTCTTTCACTCTGTTACTATTTAAGTGCCCACAATGGCACTGCTGCCAGAATAAGCCACATAAAGGGTTTGGTCACACAGAGCAAACAGACTATTAAGGCTGTGGTCCCTCAGGTTCTGCAAGAAGCTCCCCCAGCTCAGGCTTCCAGAAAATCCAGGTGGCAACTTGCTTTTAGTTGGAGGCAGGCCAAGAGCCAGCATTTGACAGGAAGAAGGTTAGAAGCCTGACGCTCTTGCTCACTGGCTCTGTGAGCTTAGGCAGACCCTCAGCTTCTCTGCATCTAGGATTCACCACTGTTAAGTGGAGTCGTGGCGACCCCTCCTTCTCGGCAGTGCAGGCAGGATGAGAGGCCCGTGGCTGGCAGGAGGCCCAGGCTGCAAGAGGTGTCTGGAAGGGCAGGGTGCTCTTGGTCCAAGCCTGGTGCTTGGGCTTGGGCCACCACCAGTCCTGAGACCCCAAACTGTGGTTGGGACACTGCTCTCCTCAGCACATCCTGTTAGCTCAGTCCAACCATTTTTCATCCTCTCTAACGCGGCCACCCTGGGGCAGGCCACTGTCATCACTCATCTGGGTGACCACAGGAGCCTCTTCATTGGGTTACCCAGTGCTGCCCTCACCTTTCCACAGTCCCTTCCCCACGAAGCAGCTGGAGGGATCTTGTCAAACCTAAGTCACATCCTGTCCATCCTCTGCTCAAAGCCCTCAATGATCCCCACCGGACTCAGCGTCAAGGCCAAACGGCTCACCAGGACATCAAAGCTCCACGTGATTTATCTCCGGCCTCACCTCCTTCTACTCTTTCCCCACTCACTCTCCTCGAGCCACACAGGATCCTTGCTGGCTCCTGAACACATCAAGCAAGCACATTCCTTCCACAGGCCTTTGCACTGTCAACTCCCTCTTCCCATCCCCCGCTCCCTCCCCGCATTCCTCATGGATTTGCCCCTTTTCTCCTCTGGGTCTTGGATCACGTGGCCTTCCCACAGAGGCCCATCTTAACATCCTTCTAAAACAAGAAGCACCCTTCCCCACCACTCCTGTCACTCTCCCTGCTCGTCTCTCCTCCACGGCACTGTCGTCATCATGTTTACTCGGTCACGTTTCTATTTGTTTACCTCAAGTTCCACTGCCTGCCCCCTCCAATGTCAGCTCCAGAAGAACAGAGACTTTGTTTGGGTCACTGATGTATCTATCTTCAACGCTGGACACGCAGCGAGTGCTCGTTACTTGCTGAATGAATGAATGAATGCATGAGTAAAGGAAGAAATAAAAGATGGACTGGCCAACTTGTGTCCCAAACCCCCACCCCTGCAGTTGTCTCCACCTCAGTGCTCTGCCCCACCTCCAGGGCCCCACCCCCACCCTCACGCACCAGGCAGGAAGGCAACCCCGGTCCTGCTGCAGGAGGCTGTCCTTGAGAGAGGATGCCAATCAAATGCCTCATTATCTTGCCACAAACCGGGAGCCACATCCGATCACTTCCTCCTGCCCTTGATTGCTATTTTATATTCTGGAGTTCTCAGAATGCAAAACCTCATGGCACCAAGGAAATAAAGTAGCCCCCATCTCTGGTGGGTGTCAAGTGAGGGGTTGGGGATCTTTGTGCACCCTCTTAGGGCTAACACATTTGGTCCAGCAGGGCAACTACTCCCTGTGCCCTTGACCTTCCTCTGTTAAAAGGAGGGAGGGCAAGCACATCAAGTAATCATCCATCCATCCATCCATCCATCCATCAGACAAGCATTTATTTGAGTGCCTACTATGTGCCAGGTGCTGGGGATCCAGCACTGGAGCAGTAGACAAGGTCACTGCCCATGTTGTTGGGGTTACCTGGCATTTGCACAGTTTTGGGGACCAGGCAGAATGACAGCAGTAAAAATAGTGACAGACGTTGATACTCTTCTGCATGTACTAAGTGACAGACACGATACTAAGGGATTTACAGCCGTTCTTCTCTGAGCCTCACAACAATCCTTTGAAAGTGATGTTTCTAATCCACTTTTCAGATGAGGAGACAGAAGCTCAGAGAGGATGGGTCACCTGTCTCGGGTCACAGTGTATCCTGACCTAAATCCCCAGAATTACGGCACTGCCCTCTCCATCCTGAGGCACGTGTGCTACTAGACACAATATTCGGGGACACATGCAGACCCGTAGCCCCGCGCCCCGCATCTGCCCGAGCTGTCTGTGGCAAAGCGAGGCGAGTTCTGATCAACCCTCAGAAACATTCACCCAGGACTTGGAACATACTGAACAGTGATCTTGAACCTCTAAAACTGCACTGTCCAATATGGTAAACGCTTGCCTTGTGTGCTTATTTAAATTTAATATATCTAAGTTAATTTAAATGAAATACAATTACAAATCCAGTTCCTCAGTCTCACAGGCCATATTGCAATGTTCTTAATAACCTCAGAGGCTAGCAGCTGCCATATCGGACAGTTCAGGTATACATCATTTGCATCACCACAGACACTTCCATGGCGTAGCACTGCTCTACCACACCTACGACATGCGTCCCACGCCCCCCACCTGCCATTCAACTGTTCAAGCCCCAGCAGCTCCCAGACTTCCCAGACCAAATCCTGATTGAGACCAGGGGCCAAAAACACATGCTCAATCTGAGGACACGACAAATGCTGGGGAGGATGGGGAGCACCCAGAGCACCCACCCCCTGCCGGTGGGGAGGCCAAATGGCACTGCCACTTTGGGAGACAGTTTGGCAGTTACTTAAAAAGTTAAACATAAATTTGCCTATGACCTAGCAATGCCCTCCTCTACCCAAGAGAACTGGAGATGCATGGTCGTACAAGGGCCTGTACATGCGTGTTCATAGCAGCACTATTCACAACAGCCAAGCAGTGGAAACGCCCCAAATGCCCATCGACTGATGAAGAAACAAAATGTGGCCTGTCTATATCATGTAATATTATTTAGCAATAAAAGAAGAACAGAAATACTCAGACCTGTTACAACATGGATGAGCCTTGGAAACATACTACCACGTGAAAGAAGCCGACACAAAAGAGCATATAGCATATCATCCCATTTATAAGAGACGACCGGGAAATCCACAGACCCACGAAGTAGATTCGTGGTGTCCTGGGGCTAGGGACGCAGCGGTAAATGGGCACACGAGACCTTTCTGGGTGATGACAATGTTCTCCCGCTGGATTGTGTGACGGGCACACAACTCCGTAAACACTGAAAACCAGGAATTGTACATGCGCGATAGTCAGATTTTATCACATGGGAACTGTACCTCAATAAAGCTGTTTTAAAAATCTCAAAAGAAACGGGAGGTAGGGAAAGCTCTGCTCAGCTGCCGCTTATAATCCACACAGCTCGCACCGGCACTCTCTTCAGAGCCCTCTGTCCTTCCGTTGGCCCGCCATTACACTAACAGACTTGTATGGACACGTCGCTGGGTGTCCCTGGGCCTCAGGCTCCGTGGTCAGCATTTTACCTGGAGTGGTTCCCAGCATCCCCATGTCACAGATGGCAAAACTGAGGGCTCAGAGAAGGCACTTCTGGCTCAAGGACAAAGGGAGTGGAGGAACCAGAGTTCAGGCCAGTGTCCTGTTGGTCCCTTGTCCTACAGACCATGGGATACTGGCTCCAGTTCTCCCAGAGATGCTGGTGAAGGCTCAGAAGAACAAACTTCATCCTGTGCCCTTGAAACCGTGAGCTGGTGGCTGGGGCCTGTCCCTCGAGTCACCTGACACTCTGCTGGCCGGGAACCATGGGGTCAGTTTCAGATGATTTCTATTCTGAAGCAGCATTTTGTGTTTTTTTTTCTTTCTCTTTTTTCCCCCCTAGGGGTTTATAAACTCTGTCTTTTCTGTATCAGGTTGAAACTTAGAATACAGGTTGTCAGCCAACATGCCAGGCATTTTTCTAAAAATAACCCAAATTGGTTAAGCCATTTTTAAGCAATGGAACAGTCAGGGGAGGGAAAAAAGTTGTTGGGTGGGAGGAGGCAGGAATTTTAAAGGTGGTTTCAGACAGTTTTGGGGTTTTTTTTGAACGGCTTCAAACTAAATATAAAGAAGGTCTTGTCTGAAAGAGATGAATTAGACCAGCGGTCGTGGGCACCGGCCATGGGCTGGTACATGGCTGGAACGTGGGCCTCAGACAGGCTGCTCAGGGAGGTGCTTCCCGCCCTGTGTGTGTGGGCCTGCAGACCATCGGGGGAGGGCTCAGGAGGGGAGGACAGAGGGGAGAGGAGAATAGGGGGACAGGCAGAAACAGGACTTTCTTCAGGAGCTGGGGGGACACAGGGAAGGGGACCCAAACAGCAGACACAGCCAAGGCTGGAGTCTGCAGCTCTCTCCCGGGCAGGACTGGAGGTGCAGAGAGTGACCCGCCTCATTAGGTTGAACTGTCACCTGGATGCACCTTCACTCAAACCCATTTTAAGCACCCACATCAGGGGTCCAGGCTGCCGTGTTCCCTGAGGACCTCACGGGGCTGACAGGTGAAAGCCAGGGCCTGGCAGGTGATATCAAGGGTGCGGCATGGAGAATGGGAGATGAGTGTCCCCTTGAAAGGGGACAGTGATACTCAGCTCTGGCTAATTGGTGCCCCAGAGGCTTGTGGGCCCAGTGGGGTCGGAGGGTCTGATTCTACAGAAAAGTCCAAATTTGAAATCCAGATTTTTAATTTGAAAATCTCTTGATTTTTAATTGGTGGCAACAAATTTAGGGAAAAAAATCAACAATGTAACCAAACAAAACAGATTTACTGGCGGCTTTGGACACTGGGCTGCCAGTTTGCAGACCCCAGTCTACCCTGATAATCACATAGGATGGAGGGAATAAAACAATATTGGCTTCCATTGACAGCATGCTTTTGATGTACCTGGCCTTGAGCTAAAGCAGCCCTCTGAGGTGGGCACTGTTATAGTTTCCCTTACACAGAGGCCCACAGGGAGGCACAGAGAGGTTAAGTCATTTGCCCAAGGTCACACAGCTGAGGGGGCACAGCTGGATTCCAGCCAGAGCCTCTAACCACGAGGGGATTTCGGCTGGGTGGCTGCTGGTACAACATGTCCACGCTGCCCTGTGGGATCAGAGACCCCTGGAGATGAGAGGGTCCTAACAGTCCAGATTCATCACACCCACCTTTTATAACCCGGCTCCCAGAGAGGCTAGGGTGGAGCTCGAGGAACCAGCATGTAGGTCTCTCTTGCTGTCCGCTCCACACTGGCACTGCCCCAGCCTGGCTGGCCCTGGGAGGTCTTCAGGAGGATCTGCGCTGTTTCCCAGTACCCTCCTCCCCTCCCCTCCCCCATCTGGCCCACTGCAGCCACCCTCCCCTGTTAAACACCCTATAGTGGGGGGCAGAGGTGACTACCTTGCAGCCATCATGGGGTCTCCAGGCTGGCTGGCTGGCGACCCCCATACCTCTAGTTCCTTCCTGCCAGGTTCCCAAACGAGGAGCCAGTGCACAACATAACACTCATTACCATTTCTATCCCTCCTTTTCTCGGCAGATGTGCCGCGTGGTGTTACAATAGTGGGGGAAGAAAATAGAAAGAAATTTCAGAATTTGTTCTCCAAAGATATTCAAATTAGTTAATCAAGGGGCTTATTATTGCTTCTCTTCTCCCTCCCCACCCAACAGCTATCCATGAAGATAATTGATCAGCTGCTAATAACTGATTACCCTTTACAAGTGTTTTCTTATGCCCATTACCAGCGTGTTTAAAGACATTTTGTGAAGTTCTAATTATTTCAAATTGTTCTGCTGCAGAAAGCACCTCGGAACAGTCCGTTGGTAGCTGTGTCAGGGACTTTTGTGCTGGCCAAAGCCTATTCGGAGACAGTGATCAGGGACATGGGTAATCCCTTACCACCCCTCGCCTCCTTCATCCCTCCCATCTCCCTCCCATCTATTCTCCACATGGGCGGAAGCATGCTGACCTCCAACCGCCGTCCCGTAAAGATAAGCAAGGTTCAAACTCCTTAGCACACACTTCGTTCACTCATTCATTGACTCATTCTTTCCTTCACACACTCGTTCACTTTTTTCATTTAACACAGCACAAACGCTTGTTGTCTCAGGGCCCTTGCATACACTTAAAAATGATTGACGACCCCAAAGAGCTTTGTTTACATAGATATTATCAATCAATATTTACTGTGTTCAAAATTAAAACTGAGAAAACTTTTAAAGCACAAGAATACACACACACACACACACACACACACACACACACACACATTCCATCAGCCATCACAGTGACGACATCATCCCACATCATGTAGCTTCTGGAAGATTCCACTACACATTCTCCCACAACACACACACACCAGACTGACAGTTGGGGCACTGGGCTGTGGGGGTGCAGTAAGTGCAAGGGTGGAGGTTCTTAAGCAAATGGAGAAGTCGGTCAGGCGCACACGGACACAGGCAGCCTGTTTGCCTCCCTTCCGCCTTCGCTCCTCCAGGCTGCAGGCCTGGGGTCAACCACGCTCAGAGGTGTGGCTCTGGGAGAGACAAGGCGTCTGTGGAGCTGACAACAATGCCGGGCGCTTCTCTGGATGTCCAGGAAAGATGAACTGATCAGGTGGTCAGAAAGCATCTGAGGTGGAAAGATGTCAAAAGGGTGTCAGGATTAAGGGGATGCCATGGTTTGAGCAGCTTGGGCTATGAGGAAGGGGTGGGTGGAGGTGGAGGAATGTCCACCGTTAATGTGGGGACAGGCCTCTCTTCGCAAGGTCAGTGATGAGGGTGACTGTGTAAGTAAGCAAGAAGCTGAGGACAATCCTTCTGGTGACAGCCTCTGAGTTAGATATGATGGGCAAAATAGGACTCTGTCCTCACCCCTCACAAGTCCTAAGCAGTAATTGTTGAATTAAAAAGAGCAGATGAAATAAGAATGCAAAGGCTAGGCCACAGAGTGGGAGAAGGTATGTGCATTTACCTAAAAAAGATTGTGTCCAGAATAAAAAAAATGCCTAAAACTTCATTAAAAAAAAGAGAGAGAGACTACCTAATAGAAAAATGGGTTAGAGACTTCAACCAGTGTCTCTTCAAAGAGGAGATCCTAATCGCAATGAGTGCACAGAAGATGCTAAACCTCACTATCATCAGGGAAATGCAAATGTAAACCACAACATGATACCTCTACATACCCATCAGAATGGCTAAAATGAAAGAGATAACATCAAGTGTAGACGAGGATGTGGGGCAACTGGAACTCGCACACACCACTGGTGGGGGTGTCAAATGGTATTTGGGAAAACTACTCAGCAGTGTCAACTAAAGTGAAAATATGCTGACATATGCATTGTATGACCCAGCAATTCAACTCCTGGGTACCTGTCCCAGAGAATATGTTCACCAAAACAGAGCTCACTATGCAAAGCATCGTTGTGGGCTAGCAGCATCAGCTTCACCTGAGGACTTGTGAGAAATGTAAGAACTGAGTGGACTCACCCAGATCTACTCCACTGGGATCTGTATTCTAACAAGATCTCCAGGTGACTCATAAGTACATTAAAGTTTGAGAAGCACTGATCTGGAATGTTCTTAGAAGCACTATTCATAATAGCCTCAAACTGGAAACAACCCAAATGTACATTAACAGTAGAATGAATAAATAAATTTGCGATATATTCACCCAGTGGCACACTGCAGTACAACCATGAGCATGAATGAACTACAACAATATTGATAAATCTTACCAGTGTAACGTGGAACTAAAGAAGCCAGATGCAAAAGGAGTACACATTCGATGATTTCATTTACATAGGTACAAAACCAGGAAACGAATCAATGCAGTCAGAAGTCAGGAGAGCGGCTGTATCTTGGGGGGCACTAGAAGGGGTACAAGGGATGCTTCTGGGTGGCTGGGAACAGTTCATTTCTTGATCTCAGTGCTGATTCACAGGTGTGTTCAGCTGTGGCGATTTGACAAGCTGTACCCTTGGGATTTGTACACTTATCTGAATGATTGTTCTGCGGGATGGGAGGGAGAGAGTTGAGGGAAGGAGGTCCAGCTTTTTCTTATGTCCAAAATACTCTGGAACCTGCCTGCATCATGCCATCTCCACTGCATCAAGTCCCATTATCGCTTGCCTGGACTGGTGCAGTAACCAGGCATGCATCTTCCTGATGCTCCTACCTCCCAACACAGCACCTAAGGGGGCCTGCACTAACGTGAACCAGACACCATCACTCCCAGGCCAAGAAGTCTTCAGTGACTTTCCCATCACTCTGGATGCTGATGTCCCAAATTCTGACCACAGCCAGCGAGCTGGGTGTGGTCTGGCCTTGCCCCCTCTCTGCTGGTGATCACGCCTCCTCCTTTCTGTGTTCCAGCTGCTCCGACCTTCACCAGTCAAGCATTTGATGACCTCGGGGCCTTGCACCTGCTATTCCCCTTGCCTGGACTGTCTTCCCCTAGAGTTTCCTATAACTTGTCCTTCAGGCCTTCTCTGACCATGAGACCTGAATGGGAGGCCTGTTCTTACTCTCTCTCAGCCCCTGGCGGCTCAGCGCATCCTGATACACCTGTGCTTGCTTGCTTCTTGCTGTCTCCCCTGCTCGACTTTGATAGCAGGATCTGTGTGTATCTTGTTCACTACTGTGTCTTAGGCTTGTGGCAGCACCTGGCACACGCAGTGCTGGCCCCCTTGAGCAGAAGGGAAAGAGCTGGTCCTCCCTCCCACTGCTTCTCCCCAATGCGCCACAACCCTCTTGCTCACCTGCCGTTCCTCACCTGTCCTTTAATTTGGGTGTTGTGGGTTCTTCATGTTAGTAACCTATTTATTGAGGTAGAGCATCTATTCAGGAAAGTGCACACAGTAGGTGTGCTCAATAAATACTTGCTGAAGGAACAAGGCAAAAGGTGGGCTCAAACACACAAAGACATATTTGCAAAGCATTCGTGAGCACCTCCCGATGCTCAGTTGTCACTGATTTTAATGGCTGTGTCACAATCTGGCTGGCCCACTTAAGGTTTTGAAAATCTGTCCTTGAGGGACATTAAGAAAATGAGACAGAAAGGTCAAGTTTAAAAACAGAGTGGTTCAGTAAAAATATCTAATCGATGGCTTTTGGGTTGTGGGGTGACCAGCAGCCACATCCGCCAGCGACCTGAGCCAGAAGGCAGCTTTGTTATGGGAGGGGGAGGTGATGTGGCCAAGGGGAGTTCAGGTAAGGGCCTGGGGGGTCACCTGGGCCTTCCGAGGAGGCCTGGCAACGGCTTTCAGAGGCCTTGGCCTTCCCTGGGGCTCAGCCCTGGAAACAGTAGGCAGTCTTAGGGGTTGGGACAACAACTTCTAAAAATAATTTGTTCTCTTTCTCTGGTAAGCGTTTTCAGTACAAAAAGGTTGATCAGAAAGTGTGACATTGGAGAGAGCTTTGAATGTGCCCCTTGAGAAACTCTCCCCAGCTTGGAGGGTTGGGAGGGTCTGAAGACACTTTGAAGCTTCCCGGCGAAAAGGGGTGAAAGGAACATGTACTTGCCGAGCTCCCCCCACAGACTAGGCACCGCGCAGGTGCTCCTGCAGGTCGTCCTCTTTGTTAACCACTCACTGTGTGCAAAGCCCTGAGCTCAAGGCTTTACGCATATTACGTCATTTGTCATTATTAACAGCACGTTGCCACTGTTATTAACCCCGTTTTACAGATGCATAAACTGAGGCTTTGAGAGGCTTGGGGCAGTGCTAGAAATGGGAAGAACCAGACACTGAATCTGGGTCTCCCTGTACCCACCTCCACAGTGCCAACACCTGTCCTGCCTGTCTGCCTCTGGGAAACTCGGTGGAAATGGATTGCGATTCCCTCACGGCAGGTGAGGAAACTGTCCAGGCCCCACCAGCTGATTTGAGGGGATTCCCACGGGCAAGAGGTGGATGATTTGAGCATCAAAAAGTAACCGTCATGGATTAAAATCCATCAGAGGTTTAAATCCAGTTGTTAATAATAATAATAATAATAATAATAATAATAATAATAATAATAATAATAGAACCCCATTGCAAAAGCCTTCACTTGTCCCTCTGGAGGAGGCTGGAGAACCACCTTGTTGCTCTGAAATCAGGTTAAAAAAAAGGCCAGGTGAAGAATCAAGCCAGGTGCCTCACAGAGGGCGCTCGGCCCAACGCTGTTGTCAGCGCTGCCCTCCTTTCAGCTGAACCACACCTGCTACTGGTCTGCACGCACGATCTCACTGGTGCCATCACCACTCAGAAAGTCACCAATTTACAGACGAGAAAACTGAGGGATGGCATGTTCCTATTCCTTATCTAAAGTCAGCAGCTGCTAAGTAACAAAGCCAATATTTGCTCCCAAGTCTGATTCCAAGAATCCAGGTTCTTCCATTATACCAGTTATTTTAATAGCAAAAGTTTTTTACACTGCTAAAGTGATAGATGTATATGATGAAAACTGCAACAGCACAGAAAGACTTAACATTAAAATGCCTTTTTTTCCTGGAGGTGCTTGTTCACCATTATTCTGTGTCCTTTCAAAGATACTTCATTCATATTCAGGCAAATGCATAAGCATAATCTTTCTCTTGTTTTACTCAGATACAGCACGCCACATACCCTGTTCTGCAACCTGCCAGTTTCATGGAATTTATCTCACCTACTCCTTTTATGAGGACATAAAGAGCATTTGGCTTCTTGTGACAGCTGCAGAGCACTCTTTTGCATGGAGGTACCTTATTTTGTGCATCTGATCCCTTATTCATGGACACTTAGGTTGTTTCCAATCCCTAACTAATGGACACTTAGGTTATTTCCAGCTTTGCTATTACAATACTGATCCTGGACCAGCGCACTGAGACATGCCTCTCAAGGACAAGTTCGTAGATGAAGAAGGCTGGGTCCCAGGGCAGGCACATTTGTAAATGGGGTGTATACTGCCTGCTGGCCCTCCAGTGGGATGGCATTGATTGATGCTCTCACCAACCACAAGACGGACTGCCTCTCCCCACAGTCACGCCTTGACTGCCAGCCACAGTTTGTTAGCCGGAGGGTCAGGACAGCAGGGATGGGAAAGGGAAAAAGAGGAGGGACACGCACAATTGGAGTGAGTCCAGAAGAGGGTGACAAGGAAGATGTCGGATGTGCCAAGGACTTGCTCTGTGATGTCGGAGAAGTCACTCGACACCTCCTTCCCTGGCCTGAAATTCTTGAGCTACATTAGCTTGGGAGTCAAAATGTGGGCAGGGGCGCTGGGTGTGCCTGAGTGCCCCGGACCAACGATCTCGGCCACCAAACAGCATGTGCCAGGCACGGTGTGTGGGCAGACACGCACCACCTCACAGTCACCTTGAGGGAAAGGTGCTGTTACTAGTCCTGTCTGCAGACTGGGAAAGTGAGGCCCAGAGAGGACCAACTGCTTGCCCAAGGACACACAGAGCTAAGAATGTGGTGAACCCAGGGCACCCGTCTTCAGGCTCTGAAGCCTCAACCACCACGTTATCCCATGCCAAGGCTGTCTCGCTCCCAGGCCAGTGACCAATGAGCTCACCCTGCCTTGAGACCCCATTTTTGCTTCCTCCTGTGGCCAGATGCCTCAGCCCTGAGAGTCCCTTGTATGGAAGCTTCCTGGTGACCTCAAACTGTTTCCTCTGAGGGAACTGGAGCCTGGGCACAGCTCCATGCCTGTAAAGACAAAGCAGGAGCTGTCTCCAGCAGTCCTAGAGGCCTGCCCATGGAGGTCACTGAAATTTCTTTCTTTCTGGTTTCTCTTCCTCCCCTGCAGAGATGGCCTGGCGCTGCCAGCCTTGGCCACCCAGGAGCCCAGCTGGGTCCCCACTGGAGGTGTATGCCTCACTCATTCATTCTCCATTGAGATTAACAGTCCAGACTCCAGAAAACAACCTGAACTTAACTCCCAGCCACACCACTTCTTAGCCATGTGACCTTGGGCAAGACACTCAACGCCTGTCAGCCTCGGTTTCTGCATCTGATGAACAGAAATTATAACGAGCCTCCCAAGGTAACCAGGCAGCTGAGGAAGGAAGGAGCATTTGGAAGCGCTCGGCACAGGATCTGGAGCAGTGGGGGACGAGTGCGTGGCGGGTGTCATCCTGATCATTACTGAGCGAGACTGACCGCTTCCTTGCCCTCCGGGAGCTTGGAGTCTTCCTCACCAGCTCCCCTGGAGTGTCCTTGAAGGGGCATTTGATGTCTGCCTGGGTGGGATCATGGGCCACGGTCTTCGCCTACTCTCGATGCGGGGACCAAGGCCAGCCTTCTGGTTCCAGTAGGAGGACCTCGGCTGACCCCAAAGCCAAAGCTGCCACCTCCTCCTTCTCCATCCTCCATTATAAACATTCTAAAATTAGCCGGCAGTTGCAGATTCCAAGAGGAGCTGGCTTCTGGGAGCTGGGAGCCTTCGTCTCTGTCCCAACGAGTAATGAATGGTCAGTCTTGGCCACCCCACCAACAGTCTCGCGTTTACAGCTGCCCCATCATCAAGGACACTGGGGCTAGTGGCTCTGAGACGAGAGATCACTGGAGAGCGCCGAGATGACGGACTCGGGCTCCCGACGCCAGGATGCTGGCCGCCAGGCTGCATGTGAAAGGGAATGCTTAATTTGTTTAGCGCCACAATTACCTGGAGCCTGCTCCTCAGGTATGATTGAGTACAAAAAGGGTCCCAAGTGCAGTCTGTGTTTAAAGGAATTAATTATTTCAAGGGGCACCAATCTTTGAGCCCAGATGCTTGGATAACTTCCCTCACCGGATAACAGGGGCGCACCCTGGCTAGGTCCCACCCATTGTGAAGGGAAGCAGGGAGACCGAAAGCAGGGCCTCTGGAGGGCCTTGGAGATTGGTTTTCATCCCCCCGCCTCCCACTCCTGCCCTGAACCATTTTTGCATCAAGCTGACACCCTGCACACTTTTAAACAGATACCCCCCAATTCACGCCCCTCCCCCCAAGGTTTTGTGCCCCCCATCGGAGCTAATCCAACGAGCCAGTGGGCCACGGCGCCCCTGCTGAATTACAAGGATTTCTCCTGCCAACCAAATATTTCATCCAGCTGTAGATATCATGAGGAAACGGCAAACAAAGAGAGAGATTTAATAACTGGAAATAAGACTAAGGATACAGATAGTTTAATTTTTTTTTGTATTGCATCTAATTGCAATCAACAGTAGACATCTGACACAGTGACAGCCTCAGCAAAATTGCTGCTGAGAGAACAGAATCTTTGTCTAAAAATAATCAGACATTCTGTGCACCACTGTTTGTTATAACGGTAATCGATGCTGGAGGCTTTGAATTCCATCAATTTATAGATCTGCGCCGGCCTGCCTGGTGATGGGGCGCGGTGCACGGGGGCCCTCACCGGCGCGGGCAGTGCTGGGGCCCAGTGTGTGATTAAGATAAGCCCCGATTCCTTTCATACATTCCTTATCAGGGTCTAATTCTCCAGCAGGTAGAGATGTTCACAACAGTTAAAGATTAGTGCAGCTTCTCAGACGCCAAATTTGAGGGTATTGATCAATAAATCAAATCAGGCCAATCAATCGCCCAATCAGGAGAGTCTAGCCAGTGCATTATTACCGGCGCCTCCAAGCCAAGGCTTTTCATGGGTTTCATCAAAACAGCTTCACCTTGGCTTCCCGCCAGCTGATGGCTTGCCTAATAGACTCCACAGCCGAGAGGGGCTCCTGCCCAGCGGAAGAGCAATAAATTTCTCATCAAACAGCCGATGGAGAAACAAGATGAACATCTGTTTTGCTGCAATGAAACTCCTGTGTTCTTCAGAATGCGCAAACCGCCTCTGACAGACCACCCCAAAGGCGGCTTCCCTGGCACACGGCCGCCCCGCGGAATATTCCGCCGGTTATTTCAATCAGGTAATTTAAGGAGACTTTTGCATTCTTCTCTCTGCAGCTGCCGGAGCTCTGCAAAGACTATTCCGGCGCAGTCGATAATAAATGCCATCCTGGGACCCTGTAGTATGAAGGCAATTTTATGATACCCATTATGTGGCAATGTAACTTCATTAAAAGCTGTTTATTCCCTCTAAGCATTTTAAGCACTTTCCCTCACCCATAAAGGAGGAGCCGGGAGGTTATTTTTACAGAAAGGGTTCTAGGCCGTATTTCTTCCCTCAATAACATGCAGGAGCCTCACCCTCTCTCTGGCCTTCTCACTTCAGCAGCCCCCAGGGTCCCAGCAGAGAACTGTTTCCCCTGGGACCCGTGCATGGGGCCACTTCGGCTGCAGAGCTGACAGGCCCAGGGAGGAGCGGTCCAGGAGGCCTCAATCCCACCAGACCCCGACAAGCCCTTTGTTCTAAGTCCTGTAAGACAAGGATGAAGAAAGTTCCAGAATATATCGACAGGAAACAGGCCAGCCAAAGGCAGCATTTTCCAAATTGGGGGCCCCTTGGACCTTTCCTGTTGCATTTCTATGTCGACACTAATCCAGGGAAATTGCTCCTTGGCCTGTTGTGAAGGCCCGACTCTCTTTTGCAGGAATAGCGGCTGCTGAAAGATCTTTTCGTAGCCCACGACTTGAATGTCACGTGTCAATCTTTCTTTGGTGGAGGTCTGCAGACTCCGAGGCTTAGAGCAGCAATTCTCAGAGGTCGGCAAGATTTGTTTCCCTCCCTTTAAAAGTGTCTGTTTGCATCCTGAGCTGGAAGAGTCGGGGCATTTGGACCTCTGTGGAAGCAGCAGAAGGGGAAGAAGTGGAGTGAACGCCTCTGCAGTGAAGAGCAGCCTTCGAACACTAGAAAGATCAAGAACACTGCCGGTCCCTCTGTGCCTCGGTTTCCCCACCTGCTAAGTGGGGCTGATGATACCCACCCCGGGGTCTGCTGTGAGGTGCAGAGATGACGCTGGGCACAGAAAAGGCCGGGCTCAGTGAGTGATGGTGAGGATTCCCGAGCTCGCTGTCTGAGACGACAAAGGACACTGAACGGCAGAGCTGGGCAAGCCGGCCGTCGGCTTGTGCCAGGGCCAGGGAGCTCTGGGGGCCAGAGCCCTACCTGGGCTGCAGGGGTTCTGGAAGGCAGGACACACGAGGTGGAAGGGAATGGTTGGGGAGGATTAACCATGTCTAGTGGGGTGGACTCAGGACCAGGATAGAAACCACGGGCCCCCTGACAACCACACGGCACGCGGAGCCACAGGGAACAGGGCAGCAACGACTAGTAGTAACAGTGGTGACAGCTGATGCCTATAAGCCCAAACTGGGTGCCAGCCACTCTTCTACCTTGCTTAATCTGGTAGAATAATTATTACCCCCATTTTGCAGATTAGGAAGCCGAGGCCTAAAGTAGTGAAGTTAGTCTTTCCAGGCAGAATTGATCATTTCTTGGGTGATGACTTAGGGCCAGAAACTGCTCCCTGTTCCATGCATCTTACATGCATTCTCAATTTATTCTTAAAACACCCCTCCCAGGTAGGTATTGTTATCACTTTTATTTTACAGGCGAGGAAACTGAGGCTCTGAGGAGAGAAGTGATTTGAGCAGTTCAGTAGGGGTGGAGCTGAGACGAGAATCCATTCCAAAGTCCTGGACACACTTGGGAGCTGTTTGCTGGCCTCCCAGGGGCCTGGCTGGGCTCCCTGATCACTGTGATGAGGAGGGGGTCCGTGCCCCTCACGATCTCCTGGGTTCCACTACTGTCCTGTCTAGTCTGTCCTTTGGGTGGTCTTCGCTCAGCCTCCCTCTCAGTCTCCCCTGGCCCTGCGCTGACCACTGCCCTCCCTACTGTCCTTTCCTGAGCCTTGTAAACGCCCACCACCCTCCCGTGAACTCCAAGATGCCACTTCTTCAGGAATGGCCCTGGGCCGCCACAGCCTCTGCATTTCTCCATCGGAGCTCTCTCAGCACAGGCACAGGCAACCTGAAGTCACTTCCTGGGGCCATCTCACAGATGTCTGTCCCACTGAACCCTGACTCCACCGTGTTCGCCTCTGTATACCCAGCCACACAGCAGGCGCTTAAGAAATATTTGCTGAATGATCGAAGTGGGGTCCCCAGAGGTGACACAGTCCACATGTGGCAGAACCACAGGGTGCCCAAGGTCCCCGTGAAAACAACCCAGGTTCATGCTGAGTTTCTAGTGGCCTACCCCCCACCCCCGACCAATGGTACCTCCATCAATTTGGTCCTAGTTTTCAGCCATGTTGCTGTTTTAGATGTGGACAAAGAGCGGCTAACTCTGTGGCTTTGAGAGGGAAAAAACCCAGTGAAGAGTCAAGAGAGGGGACAGAGTCACCCTTCCACCCTCGAGCCAAGGCAGCTGTGGAACAAAGGCGAGCCAGTCGGAGGGCCGGGCCTGTCAAACTGGGAGCAAATTATAATCCTGCCCGATCGCGGGGCTGTCCACCGAGAGGACAGATCTGTGCAGGGGTCTCGCACACGGAGAGGCTGAAGCGTGTTAGATTTATCATACACTCCAGCCAAGATGTGCTGCCGAGATTTCAGGGCAAGATTTATTACCCTGGCTGGTTTGTAAAATGAAAGTGAAAAGAGGGTATTCTGGCAAAGCCACGGGCTGCTAATGGGGTGAGAATCACATAAAATGGATCATCTTCGAATCTCTTCCTGTGCACGCACAGAGAGACCTTTGCAAAAACCCCGGGGGTTTCCAGAAAAAGAAGCTGCTCGACCCAATGCTTTCACAATGACCTGTTGGCTGACCCTGAGTGAATTACTCTCATTCCTTGGATGCGAAGTTCTCATTCGCAAACAACAGTAACAGTAACACAAAATAGTAGCTATAATTTATCGGCCGGTGACTACATGCTGGACACCTTGCATGGGCTGGTTCTTTGAATTGTGACCACCATTTGACACAGTTGCTATTTCCATCCCCACTATACAGATGAGGAAACCGAGGCTCAAAGAAGTGTAGTCACTCAGACAGTCTGGCAAGTCAGAATGCGAACCTGGAGCCAGCCGCAGTCAGAAACCTTCACTGGCCTACTGCTCTGGGAAGTTAGCTCTACCTGCTCAGACAAGAGCTATGGGACAAACTCAGACCTCATCACTCCTGTTCTCAAAACAGAGATTCCAATGAGGAAGCCCCAGCCTCTTCCAGTCCTGGCAGTGTCTGCTTTTTCCGGAGACAGAAAGAAAAATAGGCACTTTTATTTTGGTTTCTCATGATAATTGCTTTTGGTTTCTCAGGATCCCAGCAGGATGCTGGCAGGCTAGGAGGGGCAGCAGCGAAAGGAGGAGAATCCTCGCAGGTGAGGCAGCACACGTGGCTGAAGGAGCTCAGGTTGCAGAGGACCTCAAACTGTAGAAGAGTGATGATTCTCCAGTGGGGGTGATTTGGCCACTTAGGGACATTTTGGCAATGTCTACAGATACTTCTGAATTTGTCACATGCTACTGGCACCTAGTGGGTAGAAGCCAGGGATGTTGCTAAACACCTTACAATGCACAGGACAGCCCCCACTGTAAAGGATTATTCGGTCCATTATGTCGACAGTATGCATGGTCGAGAGACCCAGATCTGCAAAGAGCTGGGGACGTTCAGCCTGGAGTAGAGAGGACTCAGGAGGGGAGGGGAGAATCTTTACATACTTGAAGAATGGGGGAGGAGCTCAGAGCTGTGTGGGCAAAGAAAGTTACATGCAAACAGGTTTCAGGTCAACATCAGGAAGGCAGCCTTGAGGGTCAGAAGCGAGTTTCCCCGTCCCCAAAGGTGTCCACGCGTGAACTGGTCTACCGGTGGGCTCTTCATTGCGCGAGGGAAATAAAGCCTGCAACAAGGGGCTGGACACAATGACCTTTGCTTGTCCCATCCTGACACTGAATTAAAATAAAAAAGCCCCCAGAAAAACAGCAATGCAGTTTGACATTACTTCTGGAACTTTCCATGGATTATCTCATTTCACCCTGCCAGAGGCTCAGGGAGGTAAACTCACTTACCTGACATCACAAAGGTCGTAAGGGGTGGGAGGAGGAAGTGAGGATTGGAGTTATGAAGATACCCCTCAAACTCAGCGATTCTCTTGAAGATAAAAGCACAGTCCCACCCCTGTCTGTCACTGCTCTGATTCAGAATCGCTTAGGAAACCTGGGCCCAACCGACATGTGAGACCTAAGTTCAACAGTTCAGCCCTCTCTCATGTGAAGGACACAAAAACATGTTCATACGCTGCCCAGCCCCCCACTTGTTTTTTTAAAACAAAAACATTGCTGCCAGCAGTGAAAAGACATTGTCCCCAGTGCACACTTTAATTGATGTCCCCGACCATTCAGGAACATGGATGAAAGAAAACTCGCTTTATTAATAGGCCCTCATGCTAATTAGCACAATTTATTGTCGGAGAGGCTGCCCCTGCCTTCTGTAAACGTTACAAGTGGGGACAAAAAACTTTTGTCGTGAACCCTAGACGGTGTCACTGTGTGACCAAGACAGCTGAGCCTGCCACAAAGAGACAGGAAAAGCAAGAGGCTTAAAGAGGCTGCTCCGAGGCAGTGAATTTCACTTTATAAATTTATGCCATAACCTGACCATTTCTCAGTGATAAGAAAGCCTCGAATTTAAATGTCGGCCGTTTCTGCACGAAAATGTGCATTTCTCACCACTGAGAAAGTCTCCCTAATGACTGAGCAGCTTTGTTGAAAAGTCCAAAAATGTGTGGGTGGGGGTGGGGGGAGTAGGGTGGGGAGCTGAGGGAAAAAAAACTTAAATGTTTAATATTCAATAAATGTGTCAATTTTACATACAGAGGCAAATGGGTCTTTATTGAGGAATTGGTAAATTTCCTCCGAGAAAAGTAAGTGCATTTTAGCCTTCAAGGAGTCCCAGCTGAATAGAAATGGAATGTGATTTGTGATAAAACTCAGCTGCTCTATAAAAGACGTTAAATAAATGTTGCTGTTTCACCAGGGATATACAAAATTGATTGCATTATAGACTGATTCTAAGATGCTGCATCCCTGTACAGCCCCCTCATCAGCTGCCGTGTGTGTGGGAAGCTGCTTTCAGAGACAATTTCGACTTTGTTGCAGCTCCTCCTCCAAAGGCAGTGGCAGAATTTTCTAGAAATGCAACCTTTTCTGCCCATACTTTGTTTTAGGCTGAAATATAGAAAACTGCCGATACTCGACCATTTTGGACTTCCAAAAAATGACAATTTCGTCAGCATCTGAATATTTCTGGGGGCTGGCTTTGTCAACTTGGGGAGACCACTGATACCATAAAGGAAAATTAACGGCTGTAGATTCCAGACGGAGGCATCACAGGGCCTTGTGTCTGCTCACCAGAGGGCGCCCTGGGCCTGGGTGAGAATTTTGCCTTTCCTCCAGCCCAGCTGGGTGAGTTTTGGATTACCTCCTGCCCTTTCCGAACCTCAGTTTTCCTCATCTGTAAATGGGTACAACTCCACCTTTTGCTCAGGGTATCTGGAAAATCAAATGAGGTAACAGATGTGACCCTCGCTAGGAAACTGTCACATGTTCAGAACCAGTTAACATAAGGGATTGGCTGTACATCCAACCAGAGGGCTGCAGGGGGGCTATAGAAGGTGGATAGGACACACACAGCCCTGCCCCCGAGGAACTGATAATGTCACTATGAATGTGTGACCTCTCAGGGAACCTTATATTTCAGGGATTGAAGAGTAGACCCAAATTAATTAGGCAGGCTTTCCAGAAAGTGGGTGCCTGGACTCAGACACTCTCAGACAGGTCCACACAGATGTGCCCCCATCATCCCATTTCTCCTGTGCAGCCAGAGAGTGTTTCAATATCCAAATGGGATGCTGACACTTTCCTGCTTACACCCTCCCCAGGGTCCCCATCCTATTCAGATAAACTGAACTTTCCAGCTCGCCTGGTCCGGACCCTGCCGTCCCCTCCAATGCATCTTCTCCAACAGACTCCCTTACTTTGCTCTGGCCGCTCTGCCCCTTTATTCTGTGCTGGGAAACTGCCAGGCTCATATTAGCCCCAGGGCCTTTGCACATGCGCCCGGAAGCCCTCTCCTTCCCGGCCTCAGCCCGGTTTGGTGGTTCCCAAAGTGCGGTCCTTGGACCAGCAGCATCAGTGTCACCTGAGAACTTGTTAGGGATATAAATTCTTAGACCTGTTCCAGGCCTGCTCAACCAGAAACTCCGGGGAGGGTGCCCAGCAATATTTTTAATAAGCCCTTCAGGTAATTCTAATGTACAGTCAAGTCTGAGAACCACTGGTCTGGCTCAGTCCCACTCCCTGTCAAGTTTCATCTTTCAAACTGCTTCCACAAGACCAGCACCCCAAGACAAGGTCAGGTCTCAGCATCGTGGGCCCATATTCTCCCCTCCTCATTTCTGCGAAGCATCACTGCAACTGTGATGTAATAACTGTTACATGTCTGTGTCTCTCGTCGACGAGACTGAAGCCCCATGAGGGCAGGTCCCAATGTGTCCCAGCACCGAATTAATTACACCCGGCAAAGAATATGTGCCCAGTAACTATGTGTTGGGTGAGCAAATGACTGGATACAGAACAAATAAATGAGCCTTGGAAGAATGGCAGATGTTCACAAAGAAAGTATCCCCTGGGCCCTGGCAGGGTAGCTTAGTTGGTCAGAGCACCCTCCCAAAATGCCAAGGTAGCAGGTTTGATCCCCAGTCAGGGTACATGCAAGAAATCAACCAATGAATGCCCAAATAAGGAGAACAACAAAAATCGATGTTTCTCTCTCTCAATCTCTTCCATAAATTACAAAAACAAAGAAAGAACGTGTTCCCCGGAATTCTATTCTCCATCCACCGATCCATAGAGCATTCCTGTCCAATTTTCTAAGTATCACCCCAGTCAGGTCAGGAGCCAGTCACGGTGGTGCATGGAAATGACCATCAAATTAGAAAGCAAGAAAAAGACAAACCAGCAGAGTAGAGAATCCCACCCAGTGGGTGAACTAAACCTGAACATCCCCCGAACCTCTCCTCCCCCAACAGCGACCGGCTGTGCAGAAAGCTTCCCAACAAAAACCTGCAGGCTGACAGAATCGCGAGCAGGAGATCTGCCAGTCAGCTCGGAAGGCCCCGGCCCCACAGCCTCCGTATCTCCTGGCTGAGAGACTGAGTCTGCACTCAGCCCGAGTGTATTGGAAGCTTCTTGATGTTCCATGGCAGTTTGCTCTGCTCTTAGAGCTGAAGCTGGAAGGAAATCATTTCCTTTCCTATAACTCAGAGCAATTATAGTCTCTAAACGCGGACATCTGGCTCGCTGCTGCTCTCCTTGCTTACGTTTTCCAAACGGTATCAGTTCTGGGAAGATCAATTATTACTGAAAAGTCGAGAAACGCTCACCGGTTGTTTGCATTGATTTGGTTGACAAGACACAGGTTCCTTATGAACTACGGATGTCCGCGGAGGGGACAGAGAGGAGAAAAACGCAGGACTCTGGGACGGCTCAGGCCTCCATCACTGCAGGGAGCAGAGGGGGTGGGATGCACTGCCTGGGACGGGGACATGGCACCGTCCTCCTGCAGCCCCCCAAACAACGCTGTTTCCATAAAGACAAATGGGTAGCTGGCATCGGCCAGCGCCACGAGCAGCCGCGACGATATAATTGGCCTGTTACCGCATCATCTTTAATCAATAGGATCCGGAGTTTCCACAGTTTGTACGGCCCAAATCTCCCTGGCAGCCAAGAACCAGCGGGTTGTTAAAAGGCCCGATAGTTCTGCCTTGCTAATGGGTGGCTTGTTCCCTCAGCCCTGCTGATTTTTAAAATAAACCTAAATCCAATAATTGTTTAATGTTTATTTTTATTTAGTTCTGGTTCAGATGCTCTGCGTCTCTCTGACAGAAATTGATATCTGGCTCGTGGTGAGCTTTATTAACACACACACACACACTCACCCATGTGCCACATGCCCATTGGGAAGTGGCCTCTTCATCTGGCCTGGCTGAGGCGTGGGCCCACATGTCCAGAGTGAGAGACGGACAGAAGGGCCCGTTTGCCAAGTTCTGCGTTCTCTCCTGGCTCCTTTCCAGGGACGTGGAGGGGGCCCTGCTAACTTTTCACCGGGGAGCCGTGTTCTTCACTTGGGCAGCAGACAAAGGTAACATCTGGCTTCTGCCTGTGGCCTGCGTCTCGGCAAACAGCTCTGGCTCCTTCAGTGTCCCTGTGGCCAGACGCTGGCATGACGCGCCAGAGGGGGCACGTGTGCCTTCCCTATGTGTGCTCACAATAAACAGGTGCCATGCTCTGGAGGTCCGTGAAGCCGCTGGGCCACCTGCACGTGACAGCAACACAGGCCGAGGCTTCCCTGCACCCCTGGGGACCAGGGGACAAGCTGCTGGCACTGGCCGCAGGGAGACCCATCCCGCCCTCACACAACAAGCCCCTCACACAAGTCATTGCTTGTGTCACACCTCAGACAAGCACAGGAGATTCTGAGTATAAAGGTGAGGTCTCCGTGCTGGTCCTCCTTTAAGCTCAGCAGTGTCGGACTCTTAAGAAGTGCCACTCCTCTCACTAAGAGGTTCATGAGTTTGTTCCCAAAATCACTGCAAACTGATGACCTGAAAATTGAGCTAGCCAAAATCAAGGCACATGCCAGGGGGGACTGGAGGCTTTCTTCCCACACCCTGCACTGTGTCCATCAAACTGGGGGCAGCCCCACCTTCATACCGTCTTCACCTCCTACTGAATCAGATACCTGAATGGGCGATGTGGGGTATCTCCAGCATCCGTTCCCTCCCCCTGGCACCTAAGTCATCGGCTGGTTCAGACACTCACTGGCAGGGAGACCTGCCTCTTCCCGATTCCCAGACCTCCACTGGAGTCACTGACCCCAGACACAGGCCTGTGCGGTCACTCCACCCGGGCTTCCTCCTGCTTCCTGGGAGACGCCCAGACTGCTCCTGTGGCATTTATGCTTCTTTCTATTCCTGCCCCTCCACCTTGGACTTCCCCCCGATACGGGCCAGAGGTCTAGGACCCAGACACTGACTTGGGGCAGTATGCCGCTATTTTCATCTTTCCAACACACTAAAGGAACAGAAGAGGAAATGACATTGAAGTTCCTCTTTACACTGGAGAAAGGGAAGACTGGAATCATAAGGCAGTTTCCCTAGAGGGCACAAGAGGAATTTTGAAAAGAATCCATGTCTTATCAAAACAGCTGAGTTTGCACCTGGCTTTGGCCACTTGCTAGCTGTGTTCTGGGCAAGTCACCCTATCCCTTTGATCCTTATGGTGGCCTGTCCTGGGAGGCTTGGGGTGATAAACAGGTGCAACCCCTCACATTGTGGGGCCGTTATTATGGGCATCCCCATTGCTAACGGTGGTCAGCTCAAGTTCTATCCCCGAAATACCCCCCTCCACCAGGGCATTCCAACGGCAGACCGTCTTTAGCAGACCCCTGCTTTCCTCATAGGGCACGTGGGCTGGTCATTCTGTGCTCTCGGGCCCAGTGGGCCGCGCCACCCTGCCATCGGCCATGCCAGTGGAAGCGAGTTTCTGTGTGGAACCCACCCTCTAACAATTGTCCCAATACATACAACAAGTACTCAGGGTCTATTATCAGCTAATGAGTAAATAATATTCTGTTCTAAATCCAAAGGCACTATTAGATACCAGAGGGGGACTAATGGGTATTTTAAGACCCCTTTAATCACATATTAACATGCTGCAAAGCAGGCTGTGGAGCCCATATGCCAACAGCCCTGAGACTGGGAGGCTTCTTCCTTCTAAACAAAGAACAAAGTGGGGGTGGGGAGAGAGAACAGGCCTGCATCCTCAGGTCTGGCCAAGCAGCCGGGCCACCCCGAGGCTAGGAGGACACCCCAAAGCTGACTTGCTGTCATTGAGTTAGACGGATGTTGCCGAATCTGCTTCTCCTTTTTCAGGGAGTGATGGGCAAGAGGGTGGATCAGTGTCCCAGGGCTGCTGTGACAAAGCACCACGCACTGGGGGGCTTGAAACAACAGAAGTTTGTTCTCCCGCAGCTCTGGAGGCTACAGATCCCAAATCAAGGAGTCGGCAGGGCCCTGCTCCCTCGGAAGGCTCCAGGGGAGAGTCCTCCTCCCTTGCCTGGTCCAGCCCTGGTGGCTGCTGACGACCCTTGGCATTGCTTGGGCTGCAGCTTGCAGCTGCGTCACTTCAATCTCCACGTCTGTCATCAGAGGACATCCCCGCCCCCGCCCCCGCCCCCAGTGTGTCTGCTTCTTCGAGCGGCCCTCTATCAAGGACACTGGTCAGGCGAATTCGGGACCGCTCTAATCTGGGATGACCTCATCTTCACGAATGACGGCTGCAGGGTCTCTATTTCTAAACAAGGCCACATCTCGAGGTTCTGGGTGGATGTGAACTTTTGGGAGACACGCAATCCACACAGATGTGAAGGTTGCACTCTGAGGGACTGTAACATAAAGCTCCTGCCATCTTCCCTCCCCCCTAACCGCCCACCACTGAACATTCCAGAAAAGTTCAGGCACCTGACCCAAATTCCTCCTACCAATCCATCACGTCATATTAACGACTTAGTTTCTTATTAGCCACTTCCCATCGAATCATATTAATACCCGTTTTTCCCTAATACAATGCAAGAGTCTTCTCAGATGAGCAACTTTCCCATCCCATTAGCGAAAACAACTGTTCGTACAGCACCGTCCAAACGCGACACGGTCAGACGGAGAGAAGCTGACCCAGTCGGACGCCCCTGCACCTCGGCACGGGAATGCTGGCTTGCTGTTGAGCAGAGCGGGGACACAGTGGGACGACGAGGTCTCTGTGAGCAGAGCCACGTGGGCCACCTGGACACACTGGATGAGGTTTGAGTATGGAGAAAGGTCCCCCTTAGAATGGACCAAACACCCTCTGCCCCCGTAAGGAACATTCCAGTGCTGGCATCTGCGGGGAAAGGAGACGCGGCAGAGAGCGCGCCCGTTGCACCTTCCGCAGTCCAGTCCTCGCCGCACGAACTTCACTGGTGTGACAGGGTAAGGCAGTGTTGCCAAGGCTGATTCATCAAGGATGTGTGGACACAGCAGAGTCAGGCAATGTGAGGAGCTGGTAAACTGGGTTGTTGTGCTGACAAGGCCCCAGGGTGGGGGAGGTGACACAGCTGATGACAGGCAGTCACTAAGTAGTTTAAGGAAAACCCATCTCAAGCCAGCTCTGAACTGACTGGGGTCCCAAGGTATCACTGTCATGTCGTAGCTGGGTGATCTTGGGCATGCAGTTTAATCTCTCTGTGCCAGGTTCATCCTCTGTAAAATGGCGGAAACCTACCCCCATAGGATCTACCCATGGAGTTGTTACGAGGAATAAATGAGAGAAGAACAGAAAACACTTAGAAGCTCGCACAGCACTTGGCATGTGGTAAATCGGCCTTGAGACACAGTAATGGCAATGACTGCAAATCCCGAAGGGAGTCAAGTGCATCCCATGTTCTGAGTAAGCTCTACTCTAGACCCTGTGCAGAAACAAAGTTGAGTATGGTACGGTCCCTCTTGCGGAGACATGATGCACAGTCAGGAGGCAGGGGTCATATCACAAGAGATCTCCTGGCCAAACCAAGGAGTCTAAACTTTGTCTTGAGAAAAATTGGGAGCTCTGGAAGCCAAAGCCCCCACGTTTTAGTAGAGCCTGTGAGGACAAGAGGCGTTACTTCTCTCGCTGCCAAACCACCTGTCATCTCACTGGTTCCTTCAGTCCTAGGAAAAAGAGAGGCCTAGGGACAGCAGGAGACAGAGAGCCAGGGAGAGCAGTGAAGAAAGTGAATATGGTGTCTCTCTGCCAGCCTACCCCAATGACCGGCAGAGCCCTCAGCCCACTTGAAGCTGCAAGGTTGCGAAATAACTTCCCCTGCTTCCAAACGGTGCTCCACGTAGCAGCCAAGAGCCTGCTGCCAAGAGGCAAGTGGCCAAGATTTCCTTCCAACAGAGATATCCCCTTGCCAATCAGAACGTAGCCAGCGCACGACCCGGAAAATTGGACTGTTTGCCATCCGCCGAGCAGATGACACCGTCAGGACTCATGGGCACTGCCCAATGCCCGCCCCCCACTCCCCAAAGCCTCCTAGCCAAGAGGAAGGTCCGTGCCATTAGGACCCTAACACCTGCCCCCTCCACGTGTAACCTCCATGGATCCACCTCGTGAGAGCAGGCCTCTGCAGTCAAAATGCACGGGTTCAAAGTCCAGCTCTCCACTGAGCAGCTGTGCAACCCGGGGTGAGTCCCTTGACCTTTCTGAGCCCCCCCGTGTCCACACCATGGGGTGCATATCTCACAGACTTGTTAGGGGGATTAAACGAGATCGTATATGAAAAGTGCTTTCCCAGCACCTGGCGTTCAGTCCGTGCTCAATAAATGTTTCCGGTCTCTTGAAGATGCTTCGTCTACCTAGAATTCTGCTGACAATACCAGCTATCCAGAATTGGGGCTGGGGACCAGAGGACTAGCAGAAAAGCCCTCCAAGCAGTTAAAATGAATGTCAGAACCAACACACAGAAAGTCCAATCATGAAAAACATTGTATATAATATTAGTAATATTATAGTCCCATAATTAATATAATGGCTATACAGTAATCAGTAACCACTACCCCAAACACTGGGCCTGACAATCCAAACACATCTTGTGATTTAACCAGTGGTGCACTGGTAAATGCTTAACAATCAGGTCTCTGGAGAAGAAGAGAGCTCTGATGTGCACCATTTCCGTGGTGTAAATCCCCCACTGCCGTCAACTTCGAGCTCCCACTGTGATGCCACTACACCTGGAGGTAAGAAGCAAGGCTGTCAGCTCTGGTCACCACTGCATCAACCTTCCCATGTCCCTGTGACATCAGTGCTACTTTATGCCTGCTGTCCAGACGAAGATGGTGAGACTCAGAGACACCTGCTTCCTTGCCCGAGGTGGCAGAGCGAGAAAGCTGCAGCAGCACCACGCTTTGCATCCAGGCCTGTGTGGATTTCAAAGTTCATGCTCTACACTTGGCCCAAATTTTCCCCATTAGCAAGCAATACTGACTTTCATTCCTCCTCCCCAAGCCCTTGCATTCTGTTCGCTCTCTGTCTGGGGGCCACTTTCCCAGCAAGGTCACTCTGGTTTGGCTTTGCAGACCCTCCTATGGTCCCATCTGCTGTGACTTCGGTGACCTTCCCACTTCTCTTTTCCCAGGCAGTGAGGGATACACATCCCCACTCCAGGCAGCTGGAACCCCACGTTTTCCTGATAAAACAGCTGAAGGGCCCACACCCACTATGTCCCTACCTCTGTAACTAGCACCTCATGACACAGGGGCCCTACTGGCCACATCTACACATCCTCCTGGTTTCTTCAACTCTAGTGTGCACAAGAATTACCCAGCGTCTGGTCGGGGCACAGATTCTGATTCTGGGGGCCCCACATGGGGCGGGTGCCAGCACTTCAACAGGCATGGGGGTGACTCTGATATTAATGGTGTGTGGTGGACCACACTTAAAGTAGCAATGGTCTCAGTTCCAAACATCCAAATTCCCAAGCTGCATGTGGGACCCCTTGCATTCATTCCTGTGTGTGTCAGGTTTCTATAAACCCCAAAGCAACGACAGCCTGACTGCCAACCACAAACACCTTGGCATCAGCCCCGGTCCCTGTGGTTCCCTCATGGTTAATTTCTGTGATTGTCTTTGGCTTATTCTCACTTGTATTCAACAAACACCAAATGCCTGCTCAATACCAAGCCCAGGCTGCTGCTGGGAATAAGAAAAGACCCAGTCCCTGCCGCAGAGAATGGATGGTTTCCGACAGAAAATGCCTAGAGGGGTTGTGAGCTTGGTTTGCAGGTAGGAATAACAGCAAGCGTGTAGGTAGTGCTTACTGAGTGCTTTATAAATGTTAACCTTATAGCCCACCCAGTGCAGTAGGTCTGATGATTAACTCCATTTTGCAGAAGACAGAACTAAGGTTCATGCAACTGAAAAACATTTGAGTAGGAAGTCACCTACCTGCTCAAAGTCATGCACACTTGAAACTATGTAAACCCCCACAGGAAAAGGAAATGTGACATGTGTTTATGTGCTGGGGACTAAGAAATGCTCTTGGGTAGTAACGTGAACTTGACCCCACGAAGGCAGGGGTGGGTATGAGCACCAGATGGAAGCGGGCAAGTGGCTCTAGCTGGCGTGAACAGGGAGGAGGCTAATATTATTCAGCACTCTTGGTTGCAAGCATCAGAATCCCAATTCAAAGTGGCTTAGCCATAAAAGGGAAACCACTGCTCGTATATCTTAACAGTGTAGGGGTAGTTTCAGGCATGGCTGGATTCAGCAGCTCAAACAGTATTGACAGAGTTTGCCTTTTCCCTTTAGGCTCTGCTTCCCTCTGACCTGTCCTTGCTCGCTCTGACCATGGCTGTCTTCCCCAGTCATCTGGGAAAATGGTTGCTGGCAGGCCCAGGGTCACACTCTCCCAGAACTCTCCCAAAAGAACAGGGACTTTTCTCCCTCCGTGTTCATGTATAAGACATAGGGAAGTTTTACTGGAACACAACCACATTCATTCATATACGTACTGTCATGGCTGCTTTCCTGTTACAACAGCAAGACCTGAGTAGTTACAACAGAGACCATGTGGCCCGTCAAGCATAAAATGTTTGCTCTCTGGCCATTTTCAGAAAAACCTATTTTAGACAGCAATAATAGCAGTAATAACACTTAGCTAAACTAACGTACACTGGGTACACACTGTGTGTCAGATGCAGTGTTGGGCACTCGTTTGCTTTTCACACCAATGCTACGAGGTGGGGAAACCGAGGAGTGCAGAGGTTAAGCCCAGTCATGCTCAAGGTCAGACAGTCACCAGCATAGAGAGAACTCAAATTCAGTAGCCTGACCCCAAATCCCATACCCGTAACAGCTCTGCTAACCAAACAAGGGTCTTCAGGAAGCTTCAGTAGGTAAGTTTCTAAATCTGGGTGTGATTTTCCAAGGGCCGGTTCAAGAAACACACACACACACACACACACACACACACACACGGGCTGAAGAAAGCAGTGAATCCTACACAGCTCCCCCTGCTATTGAGCTGTTCAGTGCTGTCCGTCAATGCTCATGGACTAACCAAGGCGGCCTGTCCTAGAAGTGGGGCCTTAATGCCACTTGAGCCCAAATTGAGCACCAGCTCCGGGCACCAGCTCTGGCGATAAACCCGCCTCTCAGAATAGGCTCTCTCCAGTTCTGGCCACAGGGCTCCAAGAAGCCTGTCCACCTCTGATGTTTCTCAATATTGAAAGCCTTGCCTAGGCCCCAAAGATAGGGTCCCATCTCCTGCCCTTGGCAGGCCACTGAAAGAGCAGACTTTTACTGCCAGTGGAGGGAGGCAGGGGTTGGTGGTCAGGAGCATGCCTACATCCAAAAGAGAATCAGGACTTCCCACATGCCTGGGTTCGAATCCTGGTGCTGCAACCTACCAGCTGTGTGACCTGAGTAAAGCATTTCCTCTCTGAGCCTCAGTTTCCCTGTCTGTAAAATGGGTGTGGTAGCAACACCCCTATGAAGGGTAGCTGCAACTTTAAGGGACAAAGTACAGCAAGCGTTTGGCACAGAATGTGAAAACTAAGAGAATAGGGCTTTGTAATCAGAATGGCCTAGCCTCAAATCCTGTCTACACTCCACTGCCGTGCCACTGCTGCTTCACTGTGCCTCGCTTTCCTTATCTGCACAATGGGAATCATAGCAAAACCTGCTTCGTGGGTTGCTGTAAGGATTAACTGAGCCGGTGGGTGGTCAGGGCCAACATAGTAAAGTGCTCAGCAATTTTAGCTTTTGAGATTACCACCAACCAAGGCATGCAAAAGATGATGCTCTCAGCAATGCAATTTCTGAGCTAAAGGTGATACAAACTGGCCTCGGACAGACTGTCCCAGCAAGCCAGCCCTGCAGACACCCAAACTCCACGCATCCCCCTGCCGCCGTGGTGTGGGCTGGGTCCCCAGGAGACGTTCTCCTAATGGGTCTCTGACACTAGTGCTCAGAGCTGTGCTGGGGCAACTGATGGGGGCCCTCAGTGCTCCGACTCAGGGACTCAGAGCCACGTCCAAAGACACGGCTGGGACCTCTAGGGGCCTTGCTCAGGTCTCACCCTCAGCCCTCAAGACTGTGAGCTCCTTTTGCACACCCACTGCAGACCTGACATTCCCTCCGGGAGGCCACAGTCACCTCAGATTTCCCAGGGTCAACAGGGAGCCCTGGACCTCCGCCTGCTCCCCAGCTTTACTCTCAGCATCTGCCCCATCTAGGGAAGCAGCGCTACATTTACCCAGATGCTCCGGCCAGGAGCCTGGGAGGCATTTCCACTCATTCCGTTCCACCACATTAAGCCACCCACCAGGGAGCACCATTGGCTCCACAGCTAGGGAAGCCCAAGCTGTCCTCCGCCACCACCCAGCCTCCTCCGGGCCCCCTGTGACGCTGTTTCACAGGGACCCACCCCGACAATGCTGGAGGAAAGCATTGCTCCTCTTCTTGCCCTCCGTCGGCTCCCCAGGCACGGAGTCAAGCACCTGCACCCCTTTGTGCGGCCAGTGGGGCCTGCATGGCTGGGTGCCACCCTGCTCTCCACCTGCCTCTCCCCGCCCCGCCACACTCTTAGGAGCTCTCAGACCCCAGAGTGACCCTCCCAAGACAGGCCACATGTGTGTGCTGGTCCAGACTCACACTCACAGAGGCAAATAAGCATGCACCCCAACACACAGAGATGGCAACACATGCATCTAAACACACCCTGCACTATACAGATGCACTCTCACATTGACACACGCCTCGCACAGGGATGCATGCCTCTTTCTGTGGATGACTCCTCAGCCTTCGAGGTCCCTTTACTGCCCCCTCCCCCACCTGCTGCTCCACCACAGCACGCCACTGATGTTCTTTGCAGGCTTGTGACCCGATTTGTTTACATGCTTCACATCCACCTTCCCAGCCTCCTCCTGGCCTGTGCCAGGAGGTCTGGAACATTTTCCTGTGTCCATCGCTGTGCTCTCAGCACCCAGCATACAGTAGGTGCTTAATATTATAGGAAGAAAGACATCCCTGTTCTATTTTAAAAAGGGGGCTGCACCTGCATGCTTGCCGATGGGTTGAAATGTGCTGGACAGACAAAGAACTGCAGAAGAACTGGGACAGGGCCGGATGGTCAGGAGACTGACTGCTCATCCCACACTCATCTTTCATGCCTGTTTTTCAAAACTACACATTTATTGCTTACAGAATAATGCATCTTTAAAAATTAGTATTTTAAAATGGGCTACCCCGGCACTTCTTCAAGCCAGCCCAGCACCCTGGCAGGAGATGCCAGGTTGGGCTCCCAGGTGGATGCTGTCAACACCTGGGTTCTGGGTGGGGGAGAAGTGTCCAAACACCAGCTGGGTTTGAGGCCCGGGGCTCTGCACGGCCCTCCCCAGGAGTGAGGGGGAGGGGCCGGGTGTGCACCTCACACGGGCCTCATTTCCTGTGCCTTCCATCCTTGTGGCCAGCCTGTCTGTCAGTGAAGGGAACTGTCTGTCCAGGGCTGGGTGTTCCCGAAGCACGTGGCTGGCTGTGAGAACCAAGGTGTAAGGGTGGGGATTGCAGTTTATTGTTTGACAGTTTTTTCTAGACTCTTCGCAGAAATGGAAGCTGAGCCGACTGGCCTGTAATCCCAAGGTCCGTCCTCACACCTTTTTTAAAAAATAGAAAGTTATACATTACACAGCTAGCCCTGTTCTGGGTTATAATCTCACAGTATTTCCCTTATCTTGGGGGAATCAAAACATGAGGAACAAGATTCACCGGTCCCATCCCACATCCTCTGGTGGGTGCTCCAGGCCTTCCAAGTGGCTGTTCCCTCCCAAAGTCCAGGCTGTCTTCCCCCCTGGCCTAATCACACAATGTGCTTTCTCCAAGTGTCTGCACACAGCCAATCTTCTTAGAGAAGCTAAGGGTTTATAGAAAAAAGAAAAAAAACCCAAAGGTGCTTCCAGTTGGTCATTTGCTATTAAACCTCCCCCCTGCCACACACATACCCCCACTCTGCTGGGTCCTTCCTGCACGTGGAGTGGGGAGAAGAGGGGATTGTCTCTGATCCTCTGTTTTCACCTGACATAATTGAAAACCGGTTTTCCATTAACCTGCTCCATCGATGGCTGTCTGCCTTGCCTCTCTTCTGTGAACCTTCCTGACTCTGCCTCCTGGGAATCATGTCGGCCCTTTGCACATCTCTCTGGGGATTTGGTCTAATTTCTATGTCTTCTGAGGGTCCCATTGGCCTTACTGATCCCTGGACAATGTCGTGTTAAGACCATGTGGCATCTCACACCCCCTCCCCATCCTGTCTCTGTGAAGAGCTGGTGAATACTCTCCTTCAAATGCACCTCATGAAATATCTGTAGCAGTTGCAAAAGCCACAAATTACTATCCGTGAGTGACTCTTCACCTTCCCCAACTCCTGCCATTAGCTTAAAAATGACTTGCAAAGCAGAGACGGCAAATATATAGCATGCATGTATGCGGCCACTGCCACCTCCCACTCACGGCAGACATTACTAATAGATTGCCCACTCTTGCCCTACAGTCCAACCCACCGATGAATTCAGTCAGTCAGACCTATACAGCAGACCTCAAATCAAGTAATTCTTACCCATCTTCCATCCTCCACCATTCTTTGCTCAGACACCTACAATAACCTTGAACTGTATCTTCTAACCTCCTCCTGTCTCTTTTCCCAGGGTGTTTTCTTTCTTTTTTTTTTTAAAGCTTCGATCTTCTGAACATAAACCAGATCCTAGCACTTCCCTATTGAAAATCCTCCAATAGCTTTCCACTGCAATTAGAATAGGATGCCAGCTCTATCTGTGGCCGGGCCCTGCGTGAGCCACCTCGTTGGTCTCCACTGTCAGCCCCTCCCGACCAGAATGCAAATTCCTTTACGGGAGAGGTTCTGGCCACCCAGTTCAGTAGCCCCAGGGCCTAGAGCTGTACCCGGCACTGCAAATGCTTGTTGGCTGAATGAGATTTGTTTGCTGAGCCAAATGTGATCTAAGAATCCTTCTCAAGGCGGTAGCCCAGGAATCCACCACTGGGTTCTCCGAGTTGGCATGCCAGATGCAACCTACTTTCAAAGCCTGTCTGGGCGGGTCTACACACCTCTAATTACTTGGGAGTGATCGTACAAGTAAATCATTTTAGCCCTCCCGACCAGCTGACTTTCATTCTATGCAGACAACCTTTTTGTGGAAATGGTTTTGTGGGGTTGAGCTCTAAGCCCAGTAGGGCTGGGGACGGGGTCCCACAGCGATGGGCATCTGTTGGCCCCGACCCTGGTGACTCTGTGAGGAGCTCCACCCGTGTCTGAACCAAAGCGTCAGTGAGGCTGCGCTGCAGGGATGCTCAGGAGAGTCAGGCCATGCACTGCTGTGGCCGTAGGACATCACTCTTCACAACTCGCCGTGTCATCAAGATGGCTGGAAACCAGTTCTAGAAAATCTAAACTCTGAAAGCCCGGGAGTCTCAGAACTGGAAGGCAGAGAGAAAACTTTTCCAAACAGGGAGCCTGGGGGTGGGGGAGGGCTCTGAGTTCACTGGCTGGTTTCCCTGTCCAGGGACATCTGGGAGCGAAAGGTGAATATTTCTGTTGCTTTCGCCAGGTTTCTTGGGGAACAGGGATGATGACAGAAGGAAAAGGAGATGGAAGGAGAGAAGAGTAATTAGTGCTATTAATTACACCTCAACCACAGCCTACGTTTCTGCCCCGGGATTAAAGAAACATTCATTTGGAATGACTATTAAGTTCTTAGATTCAATGCTTCACAAATCAGGTCGGTGGAATGAAAATTCTTTCCCTGTAGGGACCAGGAGGCAGAGAGCAAAGACTTTCTACCCAGGTTGCTGCAGCCCAGCTGGAAAGCCAGGGCTTGTGAACCAGGGTGGAAGCCGGTTCCCTTGTTATTGTTGCTGGCTGTTTTTGTTTTTTTAAGCTGCTTCAGGCGGGCTTAAATGTATAATCTAATGTGCTGTAAAAGTCACTAATGTGATTATACTTTTATATCATATTAGAGAAAATGAATACTAATTCAATACCAAACACTAATTCAGTAGAACCCCAAATTGCTGAGAGGCTGCAAAACACTTACTGTGCTGAACTTTCTGGCTGGTGCCCGAGAGCGTGGTGGTTTTCAGGAGTTGGTGGATCCGATTTGGTGAGCTGGGTAGTCAGAGATGTTGGGGCCTCTCATCTCCCCTGTGGCGGGCAGATGCTCGGGTGGGTCCTCCCAGGGAACACCTGTCCTATCCCCTTAGGAGGGACTTCTCAATGCTCAGAAGAATTTCTCAAAACACAAGGACTACAAATCCTTTTGGATTTTAGAACTAAGTATGTTGTTCAATAGGACGGTGTTGGCAGATCTGAGTCAAGGTTGGGAACAGCTTCTTGGAAGGCAGACCATGAAAAGCTGTCCTGAGAAGTTAATATTAATGACCTACATTTACTGAGCATCTACTGTGAGGCAGGTGCCTAGTAAATGCTTTCCTTCCATTCATTCACTTAACCCTCAAGAGGACCTTACGAAGTAGGAGCCTTTATCTACGCCTATTTGACAGAGGAGGAAAATGGAGGCTCAGAGAGGTGAAGTGACTCATTCAAGGTCACATAACCTGTTGAGGAACTAGAAAGCCAGGCCAAGCTATCTGGATACAGAGCTGCATTCTTTATCATTCAACTTAACTGCTACCTAGGTAAGGAGCTGGGCTCGTGTACCAGACAACTACACTCTAATTGCATTATTTCATATTAGTCTTGAGGCAAGCCTTGGGTAGATTTGCTATTATTTACATTATACAGATGAACGAACTGAGGTTCAAAAAACTGACCTAACTTGCTCAACGTCACATACTACATAGGAAGCGATAGAGCCAGGACTTGAACTCAAGGCTGGCTGGCTCCAAAGTCAGGGCTGGTAATCACTGTACTACACAACCTCCCAAGTCCCCAAAACCAAGGCCGTTGTCCTCAAAGGAAGGTCCCCATCCTGCTGCTCATCAGGCCCTCTCACTCCAGCTGCTCTGTCCTGTCCTGGAGACTTCTCCTCCTACTTCTGCCCTGGAAGTCCCTGGAAGGGCAGCTTCTGAAACAACTCCCATTCTCTGGACTCTCCCTGACCCCCAGCTCCCCCAACACCTCCATCTCATGGGTGCAATGTCCCATTTTTTCATCAAACATCACCGGCACCTCCCTATCCCAGTCAGCCGCATCCAGAAACGCAGGGCCAGAATTACGACACATCAGTTTGTCTTCATAAATAATATTTTGCAATTTCCTCATCTGGGGGCACGGATAAATTATTCTTTTGCATCAAGGTTACGCTGATCAAAAAGGTGGCCTGGCTGGCCTTCCTCGAGAATGGGGATAAAAAGGAGGCTCTGATTACATTAAGGCGCCAGGCGGAGGGGGGAGACCCGGGTCCGGGGCCTCTGCTTTGCGGCTGCATGACAATCAGAGATCTGAAAATGCATGAACTCTGATTTTAAGGTCCTGCTGGAGAAGGGACTGACGTGACAAGCAGGTCTGACTTTCACATCAGTAGTGACGGCTGACAGAAGGAGCCCTCTGATTAGAGCGCATTTAGCACTGTTTTCTCGCTCCCTTCCCCGAGAGCACCCATCCTGCCCGCCACAATCACATACACACATGCACACGCAGACACCCACGCACACACCCACGCACATGTACACACTCGCTCTCTGCACAGGGTGCCATGGGCTGAATTGTGCTCCCCAAGTTGATATGTTGGAGTCCAAATCCCCAGGACCTGAGAATGTGCATTATTTGGAGACAGGGTCTTTACAGAGGTAATCAAGTTAAAAGGCAGTTGTTACGTCAGGCCCTAATTCGGTAAGACTGGTGGCCTTATAAAAAGGGGAAGACAGACACAGTCGCGCATGGGAGGGAGATGCCTCGTGAAGCTGAGGACAGCCTTCTCCTAGCCAAGGAGAGAGGCCTCAGAAACAACCCTGCTGACACCTTGCTTTTGACTTGAAGCCTCCAGAACTGCGAGGAAATAAACTTCCGTCAGTGAAGCCCGCAGCCTGCGGTACTTTGTTATGGCGGCCTGAGCCAAGGATACAGAAGACACACATTTTTAAAAGCAGGAAACAAGCTATCAAGTGGATCCTACTGCAGTGTGGCCACTACTGGCATCTGAAGCTAATTTTGTGTTCCGAATTATGTACCTGCTTATGGTCAGCTGGGCCCCACTAGAACAGAAGCTCCATGAGGTCAGGCATATCTGTCCACTGCTATAACCCCAGCAATTAGAATAGTGACGGGCTCATAACATTAATTTGTTGAATGAATAAGTGAATATATGAATGAATGCCGGAAAGAATGAGTTTGTCTTTACATGCTGCAGTTTGGAAGGACGCATCATTCTGCCTGGAAGGGTGGCAGCCAGAGATGCCTCTTAAAACAGAATGCAGTGGCCTGCCCCAGCAAGGATACCCCTGCACCTGCAGTTGCTCTGTGAGGTGCAGAGAAGAAAAGCAAGAGAATGCTGGCCCCCTCCACCACCATTTTCTTAGCTGCTCAATAAATATCCATCAAGTGACTAAACAATGGCAACAGAAAGCCCAGTCCTGCATAATCACTTAGAAACAGCCAGTGAGACGTCAGACCCGATCCACGAGTGTGTGACGTGGGAGTGGGTCCAGCCAGCCTTCTGCAGCTCATCGGCCAGCTGAGAGAGCTGCCTGTGCTCAAGGGGAGGCCACCGGCACCAGCCCCTGCTCTGCCTGGCCGTCAGCACCGAGACATGGTGACAGACACAGTCCACTCCTCCCCCCACACACTCACGACACCTCCGGGCCATCAGTCTCGGCAAGATGACGCCGAGATCCAGCCTTCCCCGGCCGCCTGCCCTCCACGCATCCAGGAGGCGCCCAGTTCTCACTGCCCTCCCAAATCTGGACGGAACTGCGAATTCTCCCTGTCAGTGCTGTATATCACTTTGAGATATATACCATATTAGCAGAAAGAACTGAATTATATTGCATTCATGATGCAATTAAACACTTCACTAGGAATCAATGTAAAACTGATGAGGCCTGAAAGTAGTGCATATGGCTTAGAACATTATAAAACATTACCTTCACTCAAATCCTTTTCAGTAGCAATTTAAATCTTCTTACAGTTACTGCTGCCAATGGTAAACCATCTACTGATTCATAACAGTGCATGGTAACGAATGAATTTTTTTAAAAATTTATTCAACTACTAAATTACCCATGAAACCGGAATAGCTGACAGGAGTAATCTGAATTATTATTAGCTCTGCAAGTATTCTGCATTAGCCAATTTAAAACCACGGTTCTCAGGCAGGAACCAGTTAGTACAGCCGGAGTGTTAAATGACTGCAATAGTTCTTCATTTTACTGCTGCTTACATTTAAAGGTCAAGAGATAAAAATTACATATGACTCCAAACATAGGAAGGGTGTTTATCTTTTCCTACGGAACGGGTCAGTTGTAAACTTTAAAAAACATTTGAGGTGCAATTGTACAAACTCAAAGGGCTCTGGAATATTTAGGAATCAGAAAGCTGGTGTGGGGGTGTTTCTTCACCCTCCTCAATCACTGTCTCCTTGTGGTCTTGAAACTTGCCCTCCCAAATGGTCTATCCAGTCCGTATTTTTCTTCTCTGACCTTCACATGCCCCCATGCCCTTCTTAGAGCTTGGGAGCTCTGGAAGGATCTTGGAGCCACAGTAGGAAGAAGTCACAGGAGTGGGCATTGCCCCCTCACCAAGGGGTCATTTGGTCCAGCTCTGTGCGTCCTGCCTGGGGCAGCAGTGAGACAGAATCTTCCAGCCCCCTACTCCCTTCCCTAAACTGCCTTCCTGTCCATGCCCACCGTCTGTTGGTGTCCCCCCACCCCAAAGCCCAAGGGAAAAACCGAAGCGAGAGAAAGAAGCAGTTTTCTTCCTGAGTCCAATGTTATCAATGCATGATTGAACAGGGACCATAAAACACCAGCCTCGTTTCTTTGTGTGGCTCTGGCGAGATGGAAACATGGGTTTTGAGCTCTGTACTAGGAACAGCTAGACAAGTTCAAGGCATGATTCTTTTTCTTTCTATTTTTTTCAAAATTTCCTTTCTTTGAGGGAAATGTTTTTCCCCTTCTATAACCACAAAGTTAATATATGCTCATAATTTTAAAGTTCAATTGATGGAAAAGCACACAAAAAAAGTTTGACAGCCCTATCTTTCCACTTTGCATTCAGCTATCAACCAATAATGATTAAGCACCTACTGTGTGCCAGGATCCTGGGGTTACAGCTGTAAACAAAACCAGTGGAACACTCTGGGGTCCACCCTTCTGGGTTCTTCTCTGTGTGTAAACTAACAAGCACACGCATTTGTAGAATTTTTTCAAAAATGGGATCCCATTCTACTACCTGCTTTGTTCACCCAACAAAGTGTCCTGGACACCTTTAACTGAAAGGCTGCAGTTCTACCGTGTGTGGAAACCATGTATCTACCCAGACCTGCACGGCCGTTTTCCTGCTAATGTGAACCATCTGACAAATGGCCATTATTCAAGCTACAAGTAAGGGTGTGCACAGCCTTATGTCAAAGAGGATGTTCAACCTGCTTGGGCATTTTAAGGGTGAGGGAGTGTGGAGAGTGGGGGCGCTCCTATGGGAAGTCCTCTCACCCGGCAAAGAAAGCATCTGAGCCCCTGCACCCCTCCCTCAATGGTCTTTTGCACACAAGCTGGTTCCCACGGATTGGCGCAGCTTTAAACTGGGAGCCCTCACAAGCTTACGGGCAGCAGCAGCATGAACATCTGCTATTTGCAGGCTGGCATGTCCACCTCGGTTAGGGTAGCAGCAACTGCCCACCTCCTCTGTGCTGCCAGGAGGCCTCTGTTACACCTGTGGGTCTGACCAGGGCGATTCCAACTCCTGGGAGACAGTTTGTAATGTCTGCAGACAGTTTTGGTGATGTCGCTGCCAGGGGAGGGTGTGTGTTACCGGCATCTAATGGAGACCAGAGGTGCTATAAAATACTGGACAATGCACAGGACAGCCCCCCAAACACAGGATTACCCAGCCGCAAATGTCAATAGTGTCAAGCTTGACCTTACTCTCATCAAAGGCTGAGCCAGTTTAGGGTAGAATGATTGAGAGACTGGGTTTTGGACAGAGGCTTACGTTCAAGGCCTAGTTCAGTCACTGGCTAGCTGGGTGACCTTGGACAAATGACTTAACCTCTCTGGCCCTTGCTATTGTTCATGTCTTTACCTACTTATTAAAAGTATCAGCTTGGGGATTACATAAGATAACTTGTGTTAATTATTACTATCAGCAGTAGCCGTGTTCAGTGACATTACCACCACTCATCTTGAAAACCTGAAACGCAATATGCAGTGGGCGCCAACTCCCCAGCCCCGGGTAACCACCGTTCCACTTTCTGTTGCTATGAACTTGACTCCTCTAGGTGTCAACCGGACCGTGTGATACAGTGGAATCATACAGGTTCATCCATGTTACAGTGTGTGACGGGACTTCCTTCCCTGTGAAGGCTGAATTGTATTCCATGGTATAGACATTTTGTTTATCCATTCATTAGTCAGTGGGCACTTGGAGGCCGGCGTCTGGAGCCAGAACTCTGATCATCCCGTAGGCAGCCTTGCAGCACCACACCTGTTACTAACCCTCTCCGACTCCAATGAGTCTTTTGTAAAATGGGGTAACAAGAGAATCCACCTGAAACTATCCCAACTCCCTCTTCACTTACATCTGCATTTGCTTGCTAGGGTTTCCATAACAAAGTATCACAGACTAGGCGGCTTAAAAAACAGAATTATTTTCTCACTGTTCTGGAGGCTGGAAGGTGCAGATCAAGGTGTCAGCAGGGTCCTCCAAGGCCACTCTCCTAGGCTGGAATTGTGATAGTCAGCCATCTTTGCCCTGGGTCTTCATGTGGTCTTCCCTCTGTACAGGTGTGTCTGTGTCCTAACTTCCTCTTCTTGTAAGGACGCCAGCCACTGGATTAGGGCTCATCCCAATGACCTCGTTTTAACTTAATTACCTCAAAGGTAAAAGTAATACCTATCTCTAAATACAGCCCCATTCTGAGGGACTGGAGGTTAGAACTCCAACAGGGATTTTGAAGAGATGTAATCCAACCCACGGCATCATCTTCTTCTCCAGAGGCTGGAAAGCTACAGAGTCTGATTTCTCAGCCTCTTCTGCAGCTTCAAGTGGCCAGTGAGAGCTCTGGACAATGTGGTGAAGCTCAGCTATCCCTGAGGAGGGCTTTGCTTCATGAATTAAAAGGCAAAGTCCTCACTGGAAGTAAAGCTTTTGCCCTCTGCCCTCGTTGGCTTTGCCTTCTTACTCCTTCCTGGCCTGCAGACCTGAGACCTGGAGGAGGGACGGTCATCTTTCAGCTATGAAGATGAAAGCCAAGGTGCTGAAATGGAAAGACAGAAGAATCGCCTTGTCACGTGAACTTTGTCACGTGAGAAAAACAAACGCCCAAGACGTCCTTCAGCAGGTGAGTGGATAAATAAACTGGGACACATCCAACCAATGGAATATTATTCAGTGCTAAAAAGAAATGAGCTATCAAGCCACAAAAAACATGGAGGAAACTTAAATGCATATTATAAAGTGCAAGAAGTCCATTTGAAAAGGCGACATATGTATGACCAACTACATGACATTCTGGAAAAGGCAAAACTCTGGAGAGAGTGAAAAGATCGGTGGTTGTCAGGGGTTGGGGGTGGGGATGAATGAATTCAGCAGAGCACAGAGGTTTTTAGGGCAGTGAAAACGCACTGTATGGCAGTGTAATGATGGATACGTGATAGTACACGCTTGTCCAACCTACAGAATGTGCAACACCAAGGGTGAGCCCTAATGTAAACTATGGACTTTAGACAATAATGTGTCAATGCTGGTTCCTTGACTGTAACAAATGTGCCACTCTGGTGCGCGATGGTGATGTGCGAGACTGTGCATATGTGGGGTGAAAGGGCACTCTCTGCACATTCTGCTCAATTTTGCTGTGAACCTAAAACTGCTCTAAAAATAAAATCTACTTAAAAACAAAACGTAAACCTAATGAGTTTAAGGCTCTGTTTCCAGTTATTTGTATTCCTTACAGGAGCAGAACCTCAGAGGGCCCCGGGGCCACTGGCTGGGCCCTGTATGGACAGAGGGGGTTTGGGCAGACTCAAGGAACCCACTTTTGAAGGCGCAGAAGCCAGCAGAGCCTGGCCAAACATTGCATGAGACTGCAGATCCTGTGTGGGCCCTTCTGCCCTGAAAATTGGGGGGGAAGGTGGTTGGGGGTGGCCAAGGACATAAACAGTGATGGCTCAGAAGAGCTCTTGGGAGAGCTGGAACTCAAACTCAAGGTCAGGTGGTGCGATTAAAGATGGAGACCAGGCTGCCCCCAGGGCATTCCCCTAAACGTCATCCTTTCCCAAGATCCCAATGGGAAGCCCTGCCTCACATGCCCCAGGGAAACAGAAACCCCCACAGGGAGGCAACCGGAGAGCCTAGGACCCACCTTACTCACAGGCTGACTCAGTGACAAGAGAAAGCTGCTTCCATGGCCCACGATTTTCCACATTCAGGGAGCTGGACAAAAAAATACCTTTGGAGAGGCCCAAGATTTCAACCCCACCTGCCGCCTTCAAACAGCTTCTCCCTGCAAAAGGGGAGTCAAGCTCAACCCATGGAGGTGGTGGTAAGTTAGGGCATTCATTCATTCATTCATTCACTCACTCCTCTTTAAGCATTTAGGGATTCAGATTGGTCGCTGGGCCTCCAGAGGTGAACAGGATGGAACGTCACAACCTAAGGGTGTCCTCAGAGAAGCACCGGAGAGGGGAGTGCACATGGTCTCCCCACTGTGTAAGCTATGTGAAGCTCAGGGGGGCTGAGGGAGAGGTGGGGGGACATCTAGGGGTTCTGGAAGGCTGAGACAGGGCAAATGAGGCTGTTTATTTAAACCTCTCATGTCCACTGGGAAACTAGTAGTCAGGAATTCAGAGTATTTGTTAAGTACCTTCTTCATCCCAAGTACCATTTTAGGCATAACCAGGGGTGGGAGTGGGAGACATTCAGTACCCAGTCCTCACCTTCAGTGACCTCATGGCCTAATGGGGAGGGAACAGAAAGCAGTACAGGCACCAGGTAGCAGAGGATTCACTCTGAGTTACAAGCCTGGGAGATACGAGAATTCAGAGAACGCAGGGCTGGCCAGGGAAGCCTTCTTGGAGGCAGCCACACTACAGCAGAGCCTACGTGCCAAGTCCATGTGGACAAACAGCCCCATCAGGACACCAAGTAGGTATTCAGGAAAAGACGTTTTGACTAGTCACCCCAAGCCCAACTGGATGAAACCCTCAAGAAGAGGAATCACAGGAGATGCTGACAGAGAGGGAAACTGAGTCCCAGGAGTATCAGAGAACAAACCTGCACACACATCCCAGGCCACCCATGCTGGGAAGGTGGGTGCTGGACAGCTTCTTAGCACTCGAACGCACATGAGTGGGGAAGAAGTCCAGCGCCGAGGCTCAGGCAGAAGTGGGTTCCAACTTGGAAAGGAGGCATTGTCTCTTTAAGTGAGCATAGCACTGTATCATCCTTTCTCTTCCTATTTTGGGTTTTATTAGCAAAGCAGTACAATGTTTATACTAGTGGGTATTACATTTGCCAGAACAATTACAGTATGACAAATGGTACATCAATGTAATCCATCAACCTCGCCAAGACAGGAATCCTTTACTCAGGACTGCCATTAATTCTGCTCTCTCGTCTCTGGGGTCCAGGGCCCACGTAGCCATGACAACGCAGACGACGCCTGGTGTGAACACTAGGGCTCCGTGAAGGATGGGCACCTCCTTGGTGTGCTGGAATTTAACCTCCGACACCCACTTATTACTCTACTCGGAGCAAGAAATTAGATTTTGGGGCTGAAGAAATGCATGGCACTTGGAAAGGGGTGCTTTTTCCCTATCACGTGCAGCGCCTCCAAAGTGGGAGGGATGTACACCTACGGGCTGTGTGGCTGGCCTCTCTCGGGCTGCTGGATACCATCTCTAAAGACAGGAGCAGATTAAGGCAGGGACGTGTCAAGTCGCAGCGGCAACGGAGCTTTTGCGGAAAGGGGGCGGGAGCCCTGGGTATAAAGACATTGAGCGTTGGGAGAGAGGGAAGGAGACAAGTCATTTTTATCTACACAGAAAGCCTCAGAGATGCCAAAAAAGCAAGCACCTTTCTAGGCACTTGGAGGAGAGAGGATCTGATGCACAAAGGGCTCAGATCCCTTCCCGATTCCAGCCCCAAAGCACTGGAATATAACTTCCTGACCCTCCTTCCACCTCCCCCAGCTGCAGCTCTCAGAGCAGCTAAATCCCCGTGGTTAAACATGCCCTCAGACGAGACTGCAGTCAGCGGCTGCACATTCTCCAGGAGTTTCAGGGTTCCTTGATTCATCCCAACCGGCAAATTGCAAGCCGGGAGCGGCTTTATAAAATATGAAACAACTGCTGTCAGTTTTCCATCAGTTCTACATATTTTGCTGTTAACAAAAGGAACCGATAACCACTTCTCATAAGGAAAAACAAGAATAAAATCAAAGGCCCCTAATGGAGACAATCTCCAAAGTGCAACAACACAAGCCCATTTCTTTCTTTCTTTTTTTTTCCTTCCCTGACAAATCAATCTGGCCATGGTCCAAGGATACAGGCAGACAGACGGAGCTACCTCACCTGTTTTATTAAGCCATTACCAGAATCATTTTATTCCCATTTATAATGTTCAATACATGGTCTGAAGACTTTTCTAATATAGTAATTAGATGGAACACTAGATAGATGGATTAAATTGGGATGATATTTTATGCCATTGTACATTGCTTTACAATATTCTGCCTGGCTTCTGAGATACCAAAGTGTGAGCGTGTGCATGTATAAATGTATCCCTTTTATTCTGGATGGGAAGGCTGTACTTCGCATGTGGCTCATCTCAGCGTGAGCCTTCCCTTTTGGAAATCTGATGGAAATTTATGAATCCATGATAGAACTTGCCAAGAAATGCATCCAACATTCTGTTCCTCTGCCCCCGAGCAAAGGTTTGCCCAAGCATCACCACTGTTGTCATGGTCACTGTAGCCAGCACTTATTGGGTGCTTACTAGGTACCAGCATGGAGCTGAGACCTTGACATTCATCAGGAGGTTACATAACTTGGGAGGTTCAAGACCACGAGCTTTGAAATTGCCCAGAGATGGGTTTAAGTCCTGGCTCTGCTGTTTCCTTGCTGTGTGACCTGAGGAAGGTCACTTCGTCTCTCTAAGCCTCAGTTTTCCCCACCTATAAAATGGGGATAATACCGGTGTCCATCTATAGAACTCTTCTTAGATGCTTACATGGATGATGCTGAGGGTGGGGCTGAATGGGAACTAAGTGCTCAATAAATGCCAGTCATTTTTACATCATTTTGTTTAGCCCAAGGAGATGGCACTGTGCCCAGTTTCCAGATGGGGAAACCGATGCTTGGAGAAGGAAAACACTTTACCCAGATCACCAAACAGGGAAGTGGCAGGCACAGGTATCTTGTGTCCAGAGCTTCTCATTTAACAACCATAAAAGGTCGTCCCCTTTGAATAAAGAAGACGGGGCACCTCTACCCAGAAGTGTGTGTGTCTTTGTGTGTGGTGGGGGGAGGATGTTGAGCTAGGCCCCTGAGCCCCTAGTTTGTACCTAAGATACAGATTTAAATTATAATCTTAAGTCTAAGGGACTAGGAAATAAAGACTCAGTGGCCGACAAAAATGTCCCTTCATGTACTGTCTCTTCTCATCCCTTGAGGTCACACACACACACGCAAAACCAGAGAACGAGTCCCATGGCTCCCCACACCCTTCTCAGGCACTGTCCCCAGGTGGAAAAACAGCCACGGAAAAGTAAGAGCTATGATGCCGCTTTACAGAAGCCCAGAGAGATGGTATAACCTGCCCAAGGTCACACAGCTGTGCAGGTCACTTTAGGATTTCTGCAGCCCTGGAGTCCCATCCTGGTGTGAAAAGGGCTACAGATTCTCCCAATTCTGAGTATGCAGAAAGAACCTAACCCTTCTTCCCCCAGCCTCAGACCATCTCCGCCCTCCTGTGCTGGAGCTGTATTTAGTTGTGGCGTTTTTTCCCATTTTGTGTATGAACGGAGAACATCAACCGGATGAAGCCTATTAATATAAAAGAGAAGGGTGCGCCCAACCACGAAGCTGGAAGCTGACTGCTTTTGAAGACCTGCCTTCGCCATGGTCGGGAAAATAAAATTACCCTCTTACACGTTTTTCTATACTGAGAGAGGGTTCTCAATAACTGTAACTCATTAAAGAAACCCTCAGTAAAACTCCAAAAATCTCTGATGGAAAGGTGAGACACGCCTCCACGCCAACAGGCTCTGGGAGCTGCGGTTCTCACTCCTCTGCCCAGGAAATCAGGCCACTGGGCAGACTGATGCTGGGGAAGTTGTTAAGCAGGCTTCCAGCTCTTCTCAACAATTCTGCTGTCTGTCAAGTACAGTCACCCATGGAAGGTCTCAACACTGGGAACGTTTCTGTAAGGAGCAAGGCAGCGGGGCAGGGGACTGAACCCAAACAGATGAAAAAGAACAGAGAAGTTACTAGAAATGCCAAATCCTGACATTTATTCTGGGTCAGGCCTCATGACCTCACTGCTTTTCCTAACTACTCCATTCATATGCCCATTTTACAGATAGAAAGTGGAGCCTCAGAGACATTAAGTGACTTAGCCAAGGTCGCATGGCTAGTCCGGGGCAAAGTTGAAATTTGAATCCAGGTCTGTCTGATTTTAACATCGAGGGCCTATGAATATGAGCATCCCTTCAGTACAGTGAAGGTGGGCCCACACCTATGATACAAAAGACAGCTTATTGGGGGGGTGTGGGGTGGGCAATGTTCTTTTAAAATCTTATCCTATTGGAAATGACCTTGGGAAGCTCAGCCCTGTGGAAGGCGTGGAAAAGCCTGTGCAATGTGTTTAACCATCCCTTTGTTCATTCCTTTATAGGATAGATTTTCTTATATCAGGTTTTCTTTGCCACAATATAAAAGCCTTTCAAGGCAGGGGAAGCAATCGGCTGGGTCTGAGATGAGGTGGGGAAATGGATCAGATAAAGCCAGGAGCTCCCACTGCCCTAGAAGAGCACCCTCTGAGGATCCAGGAGGCTTCACCCCAGGGCAGAGCTACAATAACAACGAACTCAGTAACCATGACCTCGACTGCCAGTATTGCTGAACATAAAAGCCCATTTCCTGAAACAACTGTTTGGGGGCTCCTTTCCCGGATCACTGGGTCTCCCGGGGAGGAGAACTTCACGACCGCCCAGAAACCCACTACACACACTGTTCCTTATGGAATCTGACTTCAGTGTTTCTTGCTGTGGCCAGGCCTCACTTTCTTAAGAGAAATACCTTTGGCAGTAACAATACTACTTCATCTAGCCTACACTTTGATTCGTGGTGGCAGGAGGGGCTCTTGTGATGTTTTAAATGAGCCAGCTAAGGACCAGACATGGAGTCTGACTTGCCCAGAGTCACACAGCAAGTGAGAGTCACACTTTTCCTCGACACGAGCACTTGCCTCTGCACCTGGAGGGCTCCAAGGAGTGGGAGGAGACTCTTACATCTCAGGAAGGACTCCACAGCACCCGGGCCCCCAACTGTGGGAGTCGTCCTTGACCACCCCTCTCTCCTCCGTGTGCTCCCCCACTGAATCCCCAGCATTCTGCTTCCTAGATGTCCCCCGAGTCCTGCCCTTCGTCCCCACTGTCCTCACAGCCATGCTCACCGGGCCCTTCGTAACCTCTCACCTGGATCGGAGCCCAGCTTCTCCTCGAGCTCCGACCTCCTCGCTAGGCCCCTCAAAACTCTTCTCCATGCAGCATGTCAACAAATGTTAGTTTGCATCATTGTATCATCTGCCCTTGGGGGATGATATCATGCCTATTTTACAGATGGGGAAACTGAGGCTCAGAAAAGGAAACACTTTTCCTGGGCTGTCGAACAAGTAAGGGGTGGGCACAAGCGTCCGTGCCACGAGTCTGCTCTCACTGAATCACGGCTCCTGCAAAGAGCCGGGGAGGAGCACCTCCACCAGGAAGGTGTCTCGAACCTAAATACAGTAGTCCCCCTCATCCACGGCTGCACTTTCCATGGTTTTGGTCACTCGTGGTCAGCCGTGATTTGAAAATGGGAAATGGGAAATTCCAGAAACAAGCAACTTGTAAATTTTAAATTGTAGGCTGTTCTGAGTAGTGTGATGAAATCTCACACCTTTCTGCTTCATCCTACCCAGGATGTGAAGCATCCCTTTGAGCAGCATTTCCACGCTGTGCATGGTACCTGCCCACAGGCACTCGGTGGCCACACGGTTATAAGGCCGACTGTTGCAGTATCACAGTGCCTGGGTTCCAGTCACCCTTATTTTACTTCATAATGTCTCCTCCATCTCACTTCATCTCTTCTCAGCAGATGCATTAAATCATCTTCCATCATCACAAGAAGGGTGACTACAGTACAAAATAACGCATTTTGAGAGGAAGACCACATTCCCATAACTTTTATTACAGTATATTGTTATAATTGTCCTACTTTATTATTAGTTACTGTTGTTAACCTCTTACACTGTGCCTACTTTATAAATTCAACTTTATTACAGGCATGTATGCACAGGAGTAAACATAATACGAGTATATATAGCGTTCAGCACCATCTGCAGTTTCAGGCATCCACAGGGGTCTTGGGATGTAACCCCCAAGGATAAAGAGGAATGCCGTACCTGTTCAAAACTCAGACTGCAGTACTTCCTGCCCAAACCCGTCCGAGGCCCCTCCTGCACCAGATATAAAGTCTAACCCCTCACCACGACCCCATGGCCCTGCCCCATCCTTCTGCCACTGGACTCACCCCTGTCCTGGCTCCAGCCCCATGCACCTGCCTTGGGCATCATTCCTATCCCAGGCTCTACCGTACAGTTGCTTTGGCCACCAATGCCACTGACTATTCCTCACTCCTTGGCCCTGCATGTCCACTCTCTGCAGCCTATCCCAAGCTGGAGAGGCAGCACACGTCCCCAGCACACCCCCCGCACCTTTCTGCTCCCCAAACCCTCTCCCGTCTCCTCTCACCACGGGACTCAGACCACGTAGACCAGCAGGATCCTCCTCGGCTCTGAAGAGAGCCTCCAGCTGACAAAGAGCGATGTCACATTCACAATTTTCCCCGATCCTCCTCGTGAACAACCCAAAAGAGTGGGGCGCCTTTCATCCCCGTGACTCCCCCAGGCCCCCACCAAGGGCCCTGACTTAGGGAGGCTGATGACCCACTGGAAATCATACAAGCTCCACAAGCAGAACCCGAGATGGGGAGAGGATTTCGGTGCAGGTGAGTCATGGAGAGAAGGCACTGGGGAGGAAGCGGAGGGGGCATGGGCAGCAGTTGTGAGCAGGGGCGGGAGCCGAACAGTGAGGTGGGCTCAACGGGAGTCCAGTCTCTGCCGGATCCCAGGGGCAGCTCTGAAGGGGGTACTGCCCTGAGGGAAGGGCGCCAGGTTGTTGGCCCATCAGTGGCTGGAGGCCTCCCCGAGAGTGGGCTGGGTTGGAACATCTCTGTGCAGGCAGCTCATGGAGGCTGAGAATCCCCTGGAAAATGTGGCAATGGGAAGCTGCTATCCACCTGTTCACAGCAGCAGGCAAAGGGACTTTTGGGGCCACCAACGACATCCCCCGTAGACCTGTGGCCCTCCCTCTTCCTAGAATTCAGCCAAGAAGGGTGGCAGGTTCGGATTTCATGCTTGACCAGAAGCCAGTCACAGCTGTTTCCTGGGAGGGAGACCCTGGGGGCTGCTGTGGGAGCTGAGGTTCAGAAAGCTTGAGCGGTCTGACTGAGGCCACACAGCGCTTCATCCCATTTACCACTGAGCCACGTCCCCCTGTGACAATGAAGGGCTGACAGGCAGCCTCTCTGCTGGGACCCTCCTCCCCTCCTGCCCCCACCCATACCCTCTCCACACCCCCACGTATCTGCACCTCCCGTTGTGGGCTCTCCAGAGCCCGGGTACTGGATGGGAACAGTGACACCTTGTCAAATAGGCTTTTGATAAATGCAAATCTCTCTTAATTTGAATTTAATTATCAATGAAGTGAGCGACTCCCAGATCGCTTCTCCCCATCAGAAACTGGCAGATACATCTGTGCACAGAGCGAGACTGGCATCTGCTGGTCCTCATGCCAAGCCCCTCCCACTGCCAGCCTGCCGGCCATGGCTGCTGCTCTGGGGGAAGGGAGGGTAGAGGGAAAGGGGGGTGCGGGAGTCCCGACAGCTGGAGCCCCAACCTCTGCAGATTTCTATAGCCCAGACTACAGCCTTTCACACGGGTGCCCAGAGAGGTTGAGACACTTGTCCAAAGCCCCACAGCAGGGCAGATGACCTGACATACTCGTGGCCAGAGCTTGTTCCACTGGCCAGTGGCCACCGTCAGGAACAGGGGGATGGTGGCCCTACACTTCATTCCAGCCCTGGTCCCATGCTCATCACTAAGCAAACTCTGGAGAGAAGGTGCCAGCCAACAACTATGAGGCACTGCGTGCCAGCACTGTGCTACGCCTTTATTCGTGTTACTTCATTCCATTTGCACAACACAGCCCTGTGGGGTGGGTGCCAGGACGACCTCGACATACAGACGTGGAAACTGAGAAGTCAGCCAGAGGACAGCCCAGGGTCTCCCAGCCCGCAGCACAGAGGCTGGGCTTTCACTGTGAAATGCGCAGGTACCTGCCACGGGGTTGGCCCGGAGGGCGGGGGGGCTGGCAGGTCCGAGCAGAGAGGCTCAAATTGCGGGCAAGAGCCAAAAAGCAGAATCTACACCTTAAAAATAATAACAGACAGAGCACCTACGCTGTGGCAGCTCTGACGTCAGCCTGTTACCGGGGCGAGCTCGCTGACTACTGTTAGCAGCCCCATTTCACAGATGAGCCAACAGAGGTGCCCAGAGCTGAGCACCGTGAAAGTGCAGCAGTTTTTAAAGTCAGGCAAAAATTACACATCTCTGCACACAAACTAGGAAACCCAGTGAGTCAAAAATAACGAGCACTCAAATTCCCACCACCATTGGCAAGTGCAACAACCTCTGACGTTTTCTTTAAAATATTCTTAAAACAGAAAAGAGGTGGCGAGGGGAAGTTAGAAGTTAGATAAGTGAGACCAGAACAGCGGGATGCTGACCCGCTGAGGCTGGGGGACCAGGACAAGGGGCTCATTGTATTGTTCTCTGTATTTCTGGGGAGGTTTGGAATTTTCCACAATAAAAAGTTTTTAAAAATCTCATCACCCAGGAACGAGCTCTAGTGATGTTTTGGTGTCTTCCCTTCCAGACTGTTCTGTCACAGCTGAAGTCTTCGCCCAGGCCCCAAGCACACTAGCCTCCTCGCTCTTCCTTCAGCTGACAGGTACTCAGGGTCCACGTTAACGTAAAATTTAACATTGCAACTATTTTCAAGTATTTAATTCGGTGTCATTTAGTACATTCATAGTGGGGTGCAACCATCACCTCTGTCTCGTTCCAGGTCATTTTCATCACCCCAAAACGCAGTAGGCACTCATTCCCCACCCACTCCCTCTTCACCCAGCCCCCCGGCCGCCCCCAGTCTGCACTCTTTGCCAGTGAAAGAAGCCTCCTCACCCCCGGTGAGAACAGTGAGACGGGCTTCTCCACCCCCTGTCTGGGAGTGACCAACCCTGCACTTAGAGGACACTGGGCCCGCCTCCCCTGGAGGCAGCTGCCCTTTGAGGCTAAGCTGACTCTCCTCAGGACCCATCCCCTCCACGCCTCTCTGCTTTAGACCTACCACTAGACTCAAGTCCCAGCAGGCCCGTGAGGCGAGGCACCAAGTATGGCCCTCGAGGAGGTGTGCGACACTCGAAAAGAACTGTTTGAGTTTCCTAATTTACACGGACAGAAAACTTGGGAATATATGTGGGAATGGATATTAAGGATGCGGGATAATGGTGGAAAGAACATAAAGCTTGATCGGGCAGAATGGATGGGTATGGGCTCACTAAGCAGAGCATCGGCATCTCATGTGGGAGTTCAGGGACTTCAGCAGTTCAGGAGTTCAGGAAGTTCAGGGAAGAAAGGACTCCAACAGGGGTCGGCTGGCTGGCTGGCTGGCTGGCTGAAATGCGGACCAAAAAGTGGCTATGGTGAGCAAACTGGAAATGTGGACTTGCTTAGTTTAATGTAGAGGAAGCGATTCAAGGGCTTAGGGAGATGGGAATGTTAGAGGGGACTAAAAGAAAGATTTTATTTATTTGTTTTTTCAGAGAGGAAGGGAAGGAGAAAGAAAGGGAGAGAAATGTCAGCGTGTGGTTGCCTCTTGAGCACCCCCACCGGGGACCTGGTCTGCAACCCAGGCATGTGCCCTGGCTCGGAATCGAATCAGTGACTCGGAATTCGGTTCACAGGCTGGCACTCAATCCACTGAGCCACACCAGCCAGAACTGAGTGGATTTTTGATTTAAAACAGACACCCCCACCTGGGAGGATCCAGAAGACAGACCGCTGTCAGCCAGACAACTGTGGAATAAACTCTTGAGGGGCCCTGAAGTCTGGGAAAGAGCTCTGTGAGGGCGGTTCTCCGTAGGCTGGACCTCACAGTGGGAACTGCACTCACTGAACTGGGGATCCTAAATGCAGTGGGAGTAACTGGGCCCCGGAAGCCAAGGGGTGGTGCTCAGCCGCCGAAGGTAAGGAAGGCAAGGTTATTGTGACGGACAACGGGGTCAAAGCAGCAAGCAAAACTGTCTGACTCACCCAGACCTATAGTGCTGGCTAGTTGATCATTCCTAGATGTGAAACAGATGGAGAGCCTATTAAATCCATATGTAATTTGATCTTTGTAAGTTGTAAGTTCTATGTCAAGTGAATGAGTCTAATCTGAACTATAAAAACAGAGTGTCACCACCCCTCGATCAATTCCCAGAGTTGAGCCAGTTCACAGACTCAGAACCCCCTGAATGAAGGGGCGGCCAGGTCCCCTGAGGGGGGACTCTGGTGTACTACTGAAATCTTATACTGTGAGATCTTTCTCCCAGCCTTCCCAAAGGGACCTACTGTATTTTACCATAATAGGGCTCATGGAGGTGTGGTGACCCGTGGAGTTTTGGCTTACGTCTGCCTCACAATGAGCCCAGTGGGTCCCAGAACCCATCTTGGGGTTATTCCCCAAATCCCGGAACACATAATTGGAGTAAATGACTTCAGTAGCTGGCAGCATCCCCATGCTGGCGCTCTGACCTGTGCAGGGAGGGCCAGTAGGGTGGGAAAGGCCAGTGGAGGCCACCAGACCTAGGAGGTCTGTTAATCAAAGGCAGCCCTGCTCTCCGAAGGGACGGCAGAGATAGGTGCCATCACCAAGGACTTGAAAGAAGACACGGGGGGGATTCCCACCACATTCCCATTCAGTCTGCCTACTTGGCCTGTGCAGGACACAGATGGATCTTGGAGAATGATAGTGGATTATCATAAGCTTAACCAGGCGGTGACTCCAACTGCAGCTGCTGTACCAGATGTGGCTACATTGCTTGGGCAAATTAACACTCACCCTGGTACCTGGCATGCAGCTATCGACCTGGCAGATGCTTCTTGTTCTATACCTAGCAGTAAGGCCCAGCAGAAAGAGTTTGCTTTTAGCTGGAAAGGCCAACAATACACCTTCACTGTCCTGCCTCAGGGCAAATCGAGCCTCCCGCCCTGCATCACACTTCAGTTCTCAGGGAGCTTGACCTCCTATCGCTTCCACAAGTGATCACATTAGTCCATCACGGGGATGGCATGCTGACGGGACCCAGCAAGCAAGGAGTAGCAACTATTCCGGACTTACTGGTAAGTCAGACCTGTGTGACAGAGGGTGGGCAATAAACCTGACCAAAAAATTAGAGGTCTTCTACCTCATTAAATTTCAGGGGTCCCACAGTGCAGGTCATGTGAAGCTATCCCTTCTAAAGTGACTGGTGAGCAGCTTCACTTAGCATCATTCAAGGACTTTATTTCCTCTTCTACGGAGGGAGTTAGTGCAGTTTTGGTTTGCAGCATGGTTGGATTGTTGGGTGGACTTCTGACCTTATTATTATCATCTGTATTGGGAGATTAAGCACGGTTTAAAGAGAAGCATATGGGTACCACATTGACAAGGGCTGGATTCGTGATGGTTAACATTGGGTGTCAACTTGACTGGGCCACAGGGTGCCCAGATATTTGGTCAAACATTGCTCTGGGTGTGTCTGTGAGAGTAACCCCTAAACTGGTAGACTGAGTGAAACTGTTTGCCCTCCCTAATGTGGGTGGGCCTTGTCGAATCAATTGAAGGCCTGCACAGAACAAAAGGCTGACCCTCTCTCTACAAGGGGAAAGTCCTCCTGCCTGACTGCTGAGCTAAGATGATGACATCATCATCATCATCATCATCATCCTGGTTTTAGAGTTAAACTGCAACACTGCATCTTGAGCCTGCAAGCTTTCGGACTGGAACTTAACTCCTGGCTCTCCTACTTCTCATGTTTTTGGACTTGGACTAGAATTACATCACTGGCTTTCCTGGGTCTCCTGCTCTCTGGAGAATCCTGACTAATACAATTCGTAACCTGATGGCTCGTTTGCCCTTTAGGTGTTTTGTTTAGTTTTTGCTGTGCCTGAGATATCACAGATTTTATACAAATATCCAAAATTTCAGTTTCTTTTTTAACATAGGGACTATCTGACCACACTGTGCTTGCACTTCTTCCTGGCAATCATCATCTAGAGCCATTCACTGGGCGTCTGCTCTCTAGTTAGTCGCAGGTTCTACCACTCACTACAGCTTTGCATCTGCTCCACCTCCCTTGTTAACCCCACCCACTGGGAACCTGTAGGGATACAATGGACTATAATTCAGCCATGAAAAGTAATGAAGCACTAACACCTGTTACAACACAGAGGAAGCCTGAAACCATGACAAATGAAAGAAGCCAGGCACAGAAGACCACATATATGACTCCACGTATAGGAAAAGCCCAGAATAAGCAAATCCACAGAGACAGAAAGGACACTGGTGGTTGCCAGTGTGTGTGTGGGGGGGGGGGGCGGTAATGGCAAGTGAGGTAATGGGTTTCCTTATGGGGTCATAAAAATGTCTTGTAATCAGACAGAGATGGTAGTTGTACAACACTCTGTACTAAATGCCACTGAATTATTTTAAAATGGATAATTTTATGTTATGTGAATTTCACCTTTATTTTAAAACAGTATCAACTAGAGCCAGGTTCAAATTCCAGTTCTGACATTTATAGCTGTGTGAGCTTTACCCCTCTGAACCTCGGTTTCCCTATCTGTACAATGGGACCAAAAATAGCACCACCTTTCATGAGTTTTACGAGGATTAAGTGAACTAAAGTATATAAAGTACATGAGATCTGGCACATTCTAAAGTGGTAAACGTAGGCCCTGGCCAGGCAGCTCAGTTGGTTAGAGAGTCGTCCCCAACATGCTAAGCTTGTGGGTTTGATCCTCGGTCAGAGCACATACAAAAGGCAACCAATGAATGCATAAATAAGTAGAACAAAATCGATGCTCCCCTCTCTCTCAAAAATCAGTAAATAAAAAACAAACAAAGTGGTAAATGCTAACCATCGGGGGTTGCTGAGTTTCTTCAGTTCCTTCGGGACTGGTGTCAACCAGAGGCCCAGAGGCGCCTGGGGGCCTAGCAGGGCTGGCCAGGTCTCCCAGACCCCGTGGCCACATCTGACATCCAAGGAAGAGATCAAACATTTCCTGCCCATTAAATTAAAGCAAAAGCCATTTATCTAGCAAGAAATAAAAATTGTAAATATCAAAGCCAATGCATAACCTTCCGGGCATCTGTTCCTTTCTTTAATAATTATTGTTTAAAGAAGTCTGGGATAGGGGTGCGCTGGGGGGCTGGGGGCAGGTAGTTGGGTGGGTTTCCCACTGTACTTCAAGTTCACTGCATGCACTGACATGTGTCCTCCACATCAAGTATCTGCAGCCACGAGGAAGCAGCCAGTGGCTGTTTGCTCTCCTGACGTTATTTATGGCTGGTGTAAATTGGCAGGATCTCCCCTGGTGCATAACTTTTTCCTTGACTTGTTTCTTTCCAGAAGATCCCAGACTGGGGTTGGGGGGGGCGGACAGCCTCGCAGACGCCAACAGAACAATCTTCTTTCAACAGCATTAATTATCTGTATGGCTTTCCATAACAACAAAAGAAAAAGTCTTGACCCCACTGCCTGCCAATATTTAAGGCACTCAGAGAGGGAAATCCTTTTATCTTTGCATCTCCCAGAGCAGTTCAGTTTGATGAAACGTCCTTCCCATACCCCACCCCCTCCCGTTTTATATTCCGAACTTTCTGGCCTGATTAATTCTTCCCAACTCCGTAAAGGGCTGTGTATACTCTTGAGTGTTGACTTGATTTTCTTCCATAAAAACATCCTCGCAAGAAATTAAAACAGCTTAGTCCATACTTGCTACAGAAGCTCCTTGTAAAGAATCTTATTCCTCAATAATAGCGGGGGGGGGGGGAATTAAAAGATTTGTAGGGGCAGACAAGGGTAGGGGGAGAGAATGTGGAAAATAGAATATGAGTTGAGAAGATTTCTTTACTTTAAATTAAAGTTAAGGATTAAAGGCATCAGGCTTTCAAGAGTTATCCTGAAAGGCTTTTTAGCAGTCCCAAGTGGACGGGCAGTAATCTTCTTTCAAATGGCTATATTTAGACCACAGAGCACTCAGGCAGCCGAAGCAGAAACTTCCAGCAGGGGACTGCACGCAGCCTGGAGGATGGCATTTCAATATTAGCTTCGGAAACGGGGTTTAACCACCTAAGAGCGATTTGTTTTTGAGGCACATGTAGCACCTGGAAATAGCACACATTTTAAATACCAGTGGAAGAGGTTCAGAGACAGAGTTGTGCCGAGAGTAACCCCAAGAATTTGGGAAAGCAAGACCTCACTCCAAACGCCCCTCCATTTAAGGGGTGCCAGAGTCACACCTATAATGACACCTCTGATGTAAGCATGTATGGGTTATAACATCTACAGATGTTTTCCAATTGGAAAAATTATCTTAAAACCCTGCCTCTCTTTGCTGATCAATTAGTAGATAAAGTAAAGCAAGAAGGAATTATTTATAGGATATGTTTACTTCATTCTCTGCCTCCTAGTTTAAGCTCCATGATGATGTTTACTGAATTGGAATTTGACTATGTTTACTGCTACCCTGGATGAGGACCCTGGGTGATTTATAAAGAAGGTTAGTTGAGCATGGGCTACATGTTAAATCAATATGGTAAAGAACAATTCACCCCAAAATATAAGATATCAGGTTAGTTCTTTTAAAACAACTTAAACAAGATATTTTTTAAATGTATGAAATAAGACATCAGTGTTGGTGCAGCCCAAGAGCAGACCCCTCAGGAGTCTGCTGGCTGGCAGGCAGGAATGCAGACATGGGAGCCGGGGAGAACAAGAATACATCGGGCATGTAGACAACAGGACCTCCTGGGCTCGCTTCCGTGTGTCTGGGTTTTTGTTCATTACTGGAAGCACAAGCAAGTGCTCTAAAATCAAAAGTGACAAAGACCCAACTTGCAAAGCAACATAATCCTCTCCCAGGAAGCAAAAACACGTTTCCCACATTTATCTCAAATTGCAAATCAAAGAAGACCCTGACATATTTTCTCTAAGCTAATCAGCAGCAGCCTGGCAACTTTAAAGGGGTTTAAATTAGACCAGATTTTTTGTGTGTGTGGTCACCTTCTTTCCTTACCAGGACACTGAATAGAAGGTATCAGGATTTCAGGACTGGGGGCATCCGTACAATCCTGGGCAGTAGTGGGAAGGGTGGGAGATGGATCTTCCTTCACCTGTGAGGTTCTACCAGGATTCCCCAAATGACTGATTTTCCATACCCCAAGTCCTAGAAGTGAGGCCTGGGAACCAAGAGGAATAAGAATGTCTCCAGGGACTTTGATGTCCCCTGCAGATGCCAACTCATGTTTATTTGTGGTTTTAAGTGCAAGGAGTCACAATTTAACCCACAACATTTCTGAGTCTATGTAATCGTAGCTAGTGTCCATCCCAGAAGAAGTCATAAAGCCCATCTAAATGCATGAGCTTTCCTTTATTCCTTCATTCATCCGACACATGACTACTGAGCACCAGCTACATGCCTGGCCCTGCTCACAGCACCAGGGAACACAGGATAGTGGAGAGGGTCCCAGTCCCTGTGGAACTGAGAGAAGTACAACCAAGCAAGCAACTTCAATACAGTCCTGGAGCTGGGCAGGTGGGCACGTAGAGATTCTCCAATCTGTTCTCTCTTTTTGTAGGCATGTGAAATTCTCCACAGTACAGTTTTTTTTAAAAGTGCACGCTATTTATTTTATCAATTTGTTCATCTAACAAATATTTGTTAAAGGAGGCCCAAGAGTCAGGCACTAAGCCAGGGGCCTCCATGCCGTCAAAGAAGTCAGGCTGGCAATGGTAGATGTTCGCCTACCAAATGAGTGAGAACAGTTTAAACTGTTTAAAGAATTTGGGGGCACTGGAGGGACACTTGAGAGACCAGCACAACCTGTCAGCTCAGCAGGAACAGCTAAGGTGACGGTGTGCGTAGATTTGAAGAACAGTCTTTGGACAGCCATGGCCGCGGGTTAAAGGAACACCACGGGCTGTGCCTGGCAAACTATGGCCCATGGGCCAAATTCAGCTCACCTAATTTTATAAATAAAGTTTTATTGGAACACAGGCATGCTCATCCTTTAATGTCTTATCTATAGCTATCACCCTGCCACGGCAGAGTTGAGTACTGGGGCACAGACCGTATGGCCTAAAAGTAAGAAATATTTACTATCTGGCCCTCTAAAGAAAAAGTTCATCATTCCCTGCCCTATAGTGTTTTTATATTATTAGGAAAAGTGAAAAGTTTTCTGTGAATTAAGTCACTAATCCCCAGTCTACCTTCTTTGGTGGATTGACTTTAACACACCGAGTTTGCCTACAGCTGTATCTCTGTGCTTTGGCTAGAGCTGGAAAGCTTTTAAAAACCCTCATGCCCAGGCCACACCCCAAACCAATTAAATCAGACCCTCTGGTGATGGGTCCTCTAAAAAAAGTCTGTATATTTAAAAGCTCTCTCAAGTGATTCCAATGGGCAACCAAGGTTGCGAACCACTGGCTCAAAGGCAGGAACAAAGGGAGCCAGTCTGGTGTTGAGTTCTGAAGGATGAATGCAGATGGTTGGTCCAATGCAGCAGCCCTGTGGGAGCTGGCCCACCTCTAGGACCAGCGGGGTCCATTGAGAGGCCCAGTTTGTAATGGATGGACACTGATGGTACTGCCCAATGGGGAAGCAGATGGAGGGCGAGCAATGATGTGTTGGTAAATATTTAAGAATTGGCTCTCCAGTGGAAAAAGGCCTGATTGGTAGTGCTCGCCAATTTCTGTGGTGTAAATACTTCTACCACAGCCAACTTCAATTTACCAACTGGATGTCACTGAGCTCAGAGCCAGAAAGAGATGTCCCGTAGCACACTACCATACAGTATTTCCATCACACTGCTGTGATAGACGCAAATAACCACAAGAGCATATAACAGTAAAGTATAGTACAACAATTAGAAAGCAATGAGTTTTGAGTATTTATTATCTTGGTTTGAAATAAATATAATTTATTTAACTGTAGCAAGTTTTTATCATTTGATTTGTAATTTCTTATAAAAGTCCTGGAAATTTGACAGTGGGTGCATGCGAGCTGGTATAAGTTGGCCCTAGCACAGTTGTCACTTTGGGGCTCAGAAGGCCAAGACTTTGCAGTTGTCAAAACAGGAAAGCAATGGGGGGAGGAATGGCTGGTAGTTACTGTGAGAATTCACATGGAAAATGTAGTAAGGTGCAGGCACTGAGGCTTGCTACCTCCTGGCAGGATGAGCATGGGCGCCACGGTTCACTCCCTGAGCCCTTAGATTTCTCATCTATTAAATGGGATTACTGTGCTATGGGTTCTGCGGCCAAGTAGTCCAGGATTCAACTACTGGCTCTACGACTTCCGACCTGTGTGACCTTGAGCAAGTAACTTGACCTCTCTGAACTTCAACTTCCTCATCTGTAAATTGGAGATAATTATACTAACTACCTGGTGTACCAGGTAGTTAAATGTGCTCTTCCAGGTAAGCAATAGATGGCATATAGTGAACAATCAATAAACATTATCTTTCATTATTATTCTACAGTCCTGTTGTAGGATCATGTGAACTACTTGTTGCTTATCGGGTGCCAATGGCAATCATTAATTCGTTTGCCATATATTTCTGACTGTCTCCCTACCATGCACAAGGCAGGACTGCACTTCTGGCTACTTGTGGTCGAGTGAGGGCATATGACTACATTTGGCCAATGAGCTGAAAGCAGAAGTGATGTGTCACTTCCAGGATAGAACATTTTATGGTGCCACAAGACCCTTTGTAGCTGCTCCACTAGCCTGGGTTCCTGAGTAACTTTCATGAGCAATGAGCAGAGCTCACGATGGACATATTGCCAATGGACATGTCAGGGGAGCAAGAATAATCCTTTGTTGGGTTAAACCACTGAAACTGGGGATCTTTTGTTACTGCAGTATAATATAGTCTATATTGATTGACACATTGTTAATTAAATAGCATTTATTGCTACTGTTACGAATAGTCTTTAGCCCTGGCTGGTGTGGCTCAGTGGATTGAGTGCTGGCCTATGAACCAAAGGGCCACCAGTTAGATTCGCAGTGTAAGGCACATGCCTGGGTAGTGGGCCAGGACCCTGGTACCCTGGTAGGAGGTGTGTGAGAGGCACACACACATTGATGTTTCTCCCCCTTTTCCTCCCCCCCTTCCCCTCTCTAAAAATAAATAAATAAAATCTTAAAAAATAATAATAGTCTTTAAAACCACAAATGTCATACTCCCACCCTACCCTCAACTAACTAGTGTTGACAAGGTGTAGGAAACGGCATGGTATTAACTGTCCGAAGGCCTGCACTTCAATCTGCCACTTGTTAGACCTGCAATCTCAGGCCAGTCGCATCGGTCCTCTGAGCCTGTTTGCTGATCTGCGATATGGGAATAATAATGATGATCATATTTCTCTTGCTTTACCAGGCTGTTGCACAACTATAATGATAGTGCATTATATAAAACATAGCTACTATCATCGGAGGAAATTACAATCTCTTACTGTGATAAAGTTAGATTATTTCCATTGATCTTCATCAAGCGCCCAAGAAATTCCCATCAACTTTTTGCTTTGTTTGGTATTAACCACTTCGAGATTTGATTCTGAGGAAGCAATACCTCTGGTCTCCGGTTCAGGGCTCCTGCACAGGAATCTACTTTCTTGAGCGCCTTCTCTCTCTCTCCCGCCCCCCTCCCTCTCTGCCTCTCTCTCCCCCTCTCCCTCTCTCCTCCTCTCCCTTCCTCCCTCCCTCTCTCTCTTCTTACTCTGAATCACTAACGTTCTATCATGTCCCTTGGCAACTTGTTCCAACAATCTCACTCCTCTCGGAAAGTTCTTTCTAAAATCTTCCTTAGAAATGTTTACCCTGGGATTTAATTAATGCTGGGACCTATATATCGACTTACAATCAAAATGCAGAATGAAATCTATATACCCAAGTAATGTCCACAAACCAATTAGTTAACACCACAATGCCTCTTAACAACTGACTTCTTAAACCTTAAAAAAAAAAAGAGGTTCCCAATTTCATCACTTTGTCCACACCACTTCTCAACGTTTTGCAGGGCTTAACATTTTCTAATTATGAGCACAGTCTAATTCAATCAGGATTTCACCACTGGTTTTCAAGTGCTCTGAGTGATGCCATAAAAGCAACACATTTTCCCCCAAATAAATCAAACATCTGTATTATAATCATTACCTTAAAATACTCTGTAGATGTATTTCACTTTAAAAATCATAATTACACACATCTACTCGTCAAGTGAACAGGAGTTCTCAGCATATACCGCATGTCGGCAGGAACTAAATGTTCAGCAGAAGGCCAAGAAGGGGTGTGAGGGTTAGGCCTTGGTTTCTCCCTTAGCAAGCAGAGACCAAGGTGTCCATCAAATTGTAAATCACAGTAGCCAGTGTCCTGCAGACCTACGCCCAAATAAGAGGGCGTGCATTCATTCGTTCATTCATTCATTCATAAATTTTTCTGTGTGCCAGACCTGATCTCTGCCCTTATGAAACTTACGGTCCCTGGAGGAGAAGGTATGACACAGATGATCACACACATGATTGCTACCGTTGTGATAAGTGCCAAGAAGGAAGAGAAGGGGCACCAGAGGATATAATAGAGCTACATCATCTAGTCAGGAGGCAACAAAGACCCTCCTGAGCAGATGGCACTTAAGCTGATACCTGAAAGAGGGATAAGAGTAAGCCAGGGGAAGAAAATGAAAAAAGGATATACCATGTTCATGGATTGAAAGGCTCAGAAGTGTTAAGACCTTTTATTCTCTCCAAATTGACCTATAGATTCAATGTTGTTCCAGTAAAAATGCCAGGAGGTTATAGTTTCTGTTTTTATAAAAGTTGACAAGCCAGTTATTTTTAATTTTTAAAATTTATTTTAACATATTTTTAGAGAGGAGGGAGAAAGAGAGGGAGTGAAACATCAATGTAATTTTAAAATTTATATGGAAATTCAAAGGACATATCCAAAAAATCTTAAAACAGAAAAACAAGGTTGAAGGACAATCTTTTTTATTTCAAAACTTACTGTGAAGATATAGTAATCAATAAAATGTGGCACTGCTGTAAGCACAGACATATTGATCAATGAAACAGAATAAAGTGCCCAGAAATAGACCCACATATAGATGCTCATTTGACTTTTGAAAAAAGGCACCAAAGCAATGCAGACGGAAACGGAACATCTCTTTAACAAATGGCGCTGGAACAACTGGCTATTCACGTGGTGGGGAATGACCCTCAAATTTCTACCTTGCACCATACAAAAAATTAATTTGATATGAATTAGAGACCTAAACATATATGCTAAAACAAGTCATATTCTGAAAGAAAACACATGAGAATTGATTCATAATTTGGGGCAAAGATTTCTTAGGGCACAGAGGAAGAGTATTCCAGAGAGAGGAAACGGCATGGGCAAAGACCCTGGAGAAGGAAAGAGTTTGGTTTTATTTTGTTTGATTTTTTTTTAGGAACTCCAACATGGCTGGAGTGAGGAAGGCAGAGTTAGAAAGGCCAACTGCTGCAGTGATCTTTATTTAAAAACCTGCATTTTAAGAGATGAAAAGACAAGCCACAGGCTGGGAGAAAATATTGCAAATTACGTATTTGACAACTGACTTATCTCCAGAAAATATAAAGAATTCTCAAAACTCAACAATAAGAAAACAAACAACTCAATTTTAAAAATGGGCAAAATATTTGAACAGACACATGACCAAAACAGACATGCAATTAGCTAGTAATGGTAAGCACATGAGAAGATGCTCAACAACACCTTATTAGTCATTAGGGAAATGTGAATTAAAACCACAATGAGAGACCACTACACACTTATTAGAATGTTGTGTGGTGTTTAAAATTAAAAAAGAAAAAAATGATATTACAAAGTGTTGGCTAATGTATGGAACAGCTGGAATGCTTAAAGTTTCCTGTTAGATATGTAAAATGGTACAGCCACTTTAGAAAAGCAAATTGTGATACAACCACACTGTGGAATACTACTCAGCAATGAAAAAGAACAGAGCACTGATGCATGCAACACCACAGGGAAAATCTTAAATGTGCTGTGCTAAAAGAAGTGAGATTTAAAAAACGAAACACACGCATATACTGCACTCCTTCTATATAACGCTCTGAAAAAGGCAAAGCTGCAGGGACAGAGGGCAGAGCAGTGGCTGCCAGTGTGGGGCAGGGGGGAGGGTCTGAATATAAGGGAGCAGCACAAGAAAATCTGAGGGAGTGATGGAACTGTTCCATACTCTGACTGTGGTCAAAGCTCACAGAACTGTACACTAAACTGAAAAACAAATTACTGCATGTTAATTAAAAATAAATTTCACCAGGCATCTCACCTTCTGCTTAAGCATTTTACCAGGCTCCCCACCACCTACTGGAGAGAATCGACAGTTCCCAGCCAGATGTTCAGGGGCTCAGAACACCTTCCAAGGCTCCTCGCCAGCCAACACTCTCTACCCTCCCATACTCCCTGACTCCTGCTGCCACTTCAGCTAGCAGAAACTTCAGAGCTCTGGGCCAGAACCTCTCTGCCTCGGAGCCTTTGTTAATGCTGTTCCCTCTGCCTGGACTGTCCTTACTTCTCTCCCTCCCTGGTAAGCTCTTCTTCGTTCCTCCAAACACGGCTCAAGTGCTGCTTCCTTGGAGTCCGTCCACACACAGTACCTGCCACTGAGGCATGGTCTGCAGGAATGCTAAGCGCAGCCAGGGCAGGCAGACTGATGCTATCCAGTGCCCCAGTACCTAAGGAGATGGTGGCCAAGCTACATCGTGGGTCAAGGTGTCTACATTCCAAGGGTTATGGTGTGAGGAAAGCAAGGGAGGTGAAGGACATGTGTCCAGCTGAACAACACAGACTTTCTTCATAAGATTTATTTTAACCTAAGGAAACACAATGAGCTGGAAACTCTCAGGAGATGGAAATGCAGACCGTGTCCAGCTACTCAAGAGGGAATAGATCCTTGAGGTCTGCTACAGGCTTTGCCAGACCTGCCCCTTTGGGGCCTCCAAAGTACACAGCTTGTTCTAAGTTCCCCCATGTCCCCATGTCTCCACGTTCCCATGTCACAAGTCCATGGTGAAGAAGCAGTTCCTTCCCCATACCCAGACAGGTGAAGGCAAAAGTAAAGCCCCACAATGCCTCTTAACAGAAATTTCTTAGGCCGTGGCTCTGAGAGTCAGGAATAAAAAGCAGGGTTTCAGCGTCATGCAATTAATGCAGCAAACATTGATTTCTGCACTGTAAGAAGCCGGTTCATTAATTCCAGATGCTCCCACCAGTCAAACCGAGGCTCAGCTTCTTTGCAAGATGAGGCAAATGAGAATACTGAATATTAAAATTCCTTTCTGCAGCAACCTTTATTAACAAACAGAGCATAGAACCCACCCACCCAGACTGCTTAATTCTTCCTAAATAATTAACAGCACCTGCTCACCTCCCCATTTATATGGGTAAAACTTACCACACCTCTCGATGTCCAAGTGGACCCTCCTATGAGAGGAGAAGTCAACGGGCCACTGACCTCCGCCACCCCCACCCAACCCTGAACAACCAGTATTTGCTAAGTGGAATATTCCTCTATGCCTCCCAGCATTGGAACCTCTTTGCTGGATTAGATTTTTCTCCAAATCACCTTTCGGAGGAAAAGACCCAACAGGGACTTTCTGAAAAAGATGTCTGAGTTCTACGAGATGAAAAAGAGAAAGGGGGGCCCCTTGGGAGAGTGTTTTCCTTTGTGGGAGGCTTGTGCAAGTTGAAACCTTTCTTTTTCCTTCTTTTTTACAGGTAAATTTCCTGTTAGGGGAGTTGTTGGATTTAGCAAGGTTCAAACTCCGTAATTCAAGACCAGGAAGATGCAAGAATTGGCTAAGTGTACTGTTGGGCTTTCTTGTAATTTGACAGACGCTACTACTAAAAGCATGGTCTGCTGAGGTAGCTGGGCGTCACCTGGAATCAGAAATGTGGAATCTTGGCCCATATCCAAGTGCTAATAAATCAGAACCTACATTTAAACATGATCCTGAGGTGTTAAAATTTGCAAAGAACTGGCTCAGGTGGTCTGTTTTAGGGAGGTAACAATGAGGAGGGACTGTGGACACATCTGTTAGGAGAGTAACAATGCCTTCTGCTTGCCTGGCTCAAGCTTGCCTGCTTGAGGTGCCCAGCCCTGCCATCCCAAGGACCACTACAGCTCTCAGACCAAACCTTCCGACAAGGCTGCCATCCAGGGTCATCAGGCCACTGACCCAGTGGTGATGTCCTGGCATGATTTAGAAAACCCCAAACCACGGAGCCTTCAGCACGACTCCCTGAAGGAGGTGGTCCCCGGACCAAGAGCACCGGCATCGCCTGGGAACTGGTCAGAGATGCAGCCCTGCAGGGCGCCCCAGGTGTACTGAGTCCCCAGGAATCCCCAGGAATTGGGGGAGCTCTCCAGGAGAGTCTCCTGCACACTCAAATCCGAAGACTACAGAGTGTGACCTCCTCCCAGGAGGACTCCAGTGAAGTGGAAATCTGAAACTCAAGTTGGTGTTTGATGAGGAGACGGACCCTTGTTCTCTAAATGAAGAACTTGGGGGAAAGCAGCAAAAGTGAAGAAAGCGATGAGGTATCTGGGATCCAGGTTCAAACCCACTGCCTTGTACGGTATTTGGTGTGTTTCCTTGGCTACAGACCTCAACAGGCCCGGCCCTTCGCCTCACCTGTGCCACTCCCTCTGGCCCACGCTCCCAATTCACACACGCAGTTTCTTTATCCAAGAGGAACTCAGGGATGAAACACTTGGCCTTTTGAACATGTGGGTTCCCCCTTCGTGCCCCCCCCCCGCCGCCTTCTCAGCTATCCTGGTGAACACACAAAGATTTCATGCACCAAATACCATCCGGCTCCAATTGTCATTTCAGGATCCGCACCGTTTTAATGAATGCCAAAACTGTTTTTTTACTTGATAGAGCCTGACAAGACCAACAATCACAGATTAGAGAGAAACTTCTTGCTTTTCAACAAAGGTTAATAAATAGTGACAGCATTAAGTCTATTCTGATTAACTATGCTGAAAGATATTATTGCTGTTTGTAACATGAAATCATTATTGGATTAAGCACAGCATATAAAAATGAAATGTGAGTTTTAATCTCAAACACAGACATGCAGGCTGCTCAAATAAAGGTGGGGGTAACACTCCAAGGCTACTATTAATTCTTAACTTGCTCTGGTGAAGGGATATTATCTGTTGTTTGTCTGGTCTAGATTTGATGGTTCCTCGGTGACCTTTCCTATGGCCCCCACCCCAATCTGAGATACTAAAAGGCAAACAGCAGGGACAGCCCCCTTTGCCCATCGAGTGGCTAAACAAAGCATGGCAGGACCCAAATGGGGATCAATGGACTACAAGTGGCCTCATTTTTCCAGGGGTTCTTGGACCTCAAAGACCTCCCCCCGGAAAGTGCCAAACCAGAGTAAGGAGATGGGGCAATTCCACCCTTGTTTTCTAAGTGAAGAAGCTGTTGTGGGGTGGGAGTGAAAGTGAATAAATGGCTCCTAGAAGATCATTAACCTGGAACAGGGGTAGGAAAGAGATGAGCTCCAAGTTCAAAGCTACTGCCTTGCCCTCTTCCTTGCCATCCCCTCCACTGTGGACACTGAAAATATCCCCAGCTGCATTGTTCAATGATGTTTTCGCATATACATTCATCCAGCACCCGGACTGCGGTCTCTAAATGCCATTTCCCAGTAAGAGGGGCCAGGGCTCCAAAGGTGGGGTGGCCAACGTACACAGTAAGTTTTCCTGGGAAGCAAGGAGGATGTCCAAGGCCACTGGAGGAGTCCAAAGGGTTCAGAAACCGACTTGCAGAAGCTGCCTCCTGCACCGCCCCCCAGCACACACTGGAGATGGCAGAGATGGGACGATCTGAGCAGGCACAACGGGTGCAACAACTGAATGGATGAAGACACTTCAATTAAGCTTGCATCCATAAGCTTGTTATGGATTTATAACAATACTGTAAAAAATCTCAAAAATTGGCCACTTTTGGGAAATGCCAGGGAACCAACTCTTTATTTTGGACAATGGCAAATACAGAGAAAGAATTGCGTATTTATTTTCCCTTTCCTGGATACAGAGTAAGCAAATAACTGATGAGGAGTGGTTTCTCTGTAGAGAAATTGCCCAGCTAAGAAAGAAAAAAGGAGAGACAAAATCAATGTATAAACACTGTGCAACCCCTAGTGAATGAATGGACCCAGGCAATGATTCTTAGTGGGCACCAAACCCAGACATGAAGAGCTGATGGGCAACTTGACCACAGATGGATCAGGCTAGAAGCTCCTGAACCCACGGGTCAATCTCAATGTCACAGAAAGGGAGACAGCCAGACCTCGTGTACCTCTGAGCAGAGGGGCACATTGTCACCTATGATATGGTCTCACCAAAAATATCAAACTAGCATCCGATCAAGCCTCTGGGGCTACCACCAGTTCACAGCGGACCCAGGGGACAGAGGAGAGTGCTAACCAATACCTCAGGGACACGCTCGGCCAGGGCCAATGTAGGGAAACTCCATGGGACAAATAGCCTAGCTTCTTCAGCAAGAGAAATGACTGTAAGAAAAATAAAAGAGGAAGAGAGGGAGAGAAACAGGATGGGGCAGAAAGACAGGGTGAACAAAGAGAGAGGAGACAGGGGAAAAGAGAGAGAGGAGACAATAAAATATGACCCATGAGTCCACAGTGACATAAATAATTGAATAGGTAAGTAGATGGGGAGAAGCAAAAGCTCTTCGACTAATAAATATAGAAATAAGACAGAAAGAGAAAATCACCATTTGGCAAACACCATAGCAGTAATTGTTACAGGCAAGAAGCGTCAATATAGATGCTAAAATTAGTAGGCAAAAGAATGATAACTACCGTCGTATTTACATTTGTCTCAAAGTGTTTCCCTCACAAGATACGTAGTAATTACAAAGGGGAAAATAATAACTGCACATGCAGAACAGCAGGAGACGTTCCCTTAAGTAGTGACTAAGTTACCATCACCAATAACGGGACGGACGGACATGACGTGCCTCCTGCCTCCTGACATGACGCACTGAGGACACAGTATCACTCCAGCAGCACTGCTGCCAGAAATGCATAACCTGCAGCTAATCATGAGTAAACACCCTGCATTCCCAACTCAAGGGGCAGTCTACAAAATAAACAGTGAGTTCTCATCAAAAGTGTCAAGAGCTTGCCCCTTACTACTCAGAATGAGTGGCTCCTAATTCTCCCTTACTGTGACCAGTCCCTGAAAAGTGTATTTGAGATTCATTCATACATCAAACAGTTCTTCTTCTTCACTTGGTTCCATAGGGCATCTCCCTGCATCCTGGCACTGAGTGCAGGAAGAAAAACAAACAGCTTAAAAATATATGAAAGGATTTTTATTGTTTCACAGGACCTGGAAGTTCCAGGTTACTGGCTTCAGACAGGGTTGCATCCAGCCACTCAAATGACGTCACCTCATCCTGTTCATCTCCTGGCTCAGCTTTCCTCTGTGCGGGCAGCTCTGTTCTCCCCTGGCAGCTCTCGGTCACCAGCCTGGCAGCTCCCAGGAAAAGAAAGCACCTCTTTCCCAACAGCTCTGTTCCAGACTAAAGGAGACTAAAGGGACATGCCAACCAGAGCAATGCATGACTCAGGACTGGACCCCGGACCAGAAAAGGACAGCAGCGGGCAGTTGACAGAACTTGAATAGGATCAGCACACTAGGTTACAGCATCATAGCAATGTTAGTTTCCTGATTTCATAATTGTTCTGTGGTCACGCTGAATGTTAACATTTAGGGAATCTGGGTGAAGGGAATATGAGGAATTCTTACACCATTTTTGCAAGTTTTTGTAAATCTTTTTGTAACTAGTACAAAATAAAAAGTTCAAAAATAAAAAAATTTAAATAAATTCAATGTGAAGCCTTTCCTAACTACCCTATCTGAAGAGGTTCCCTCACATAACGTTTTACAACAGTTCTCAATCCACAGCACTCAAATTATAAATTCACGTGTGGCGTCTTTGCCTTACGCCGGTAGGCCTCTGAGCACAGGGCGCCTTCCTATCAGAGAGAATTGCTGTTCTCTCTCACTATCGCCTTCCCTTCCTGCGCAGTGTTTATCACTCTTTGTAATCACATATCCACTTCCATTTGGCCCATTCATTCATCTTTCCAGTCAATAAATATCTGAGAGCACAGGTGTGCCACACAAACACGAGATGTTGAGAACCCGGCACTGATCCGAAGACACAGAAAGTCTATACTCACACAGCTTTACTCTATCTCTACCATCAGACCAGAACCTCAGGGGTCAGAGTGCATGCCCGCTGTTTCCTGCTCAGTCTGCAGTGCCTGTCACAGAGTCGGCCTTCAGAGAGTGCTCGCTGGATGAATAAAGGGATGAACGGCACGCACAGCACCGCTGCCTCCTCCACCACCTATGGCAGACATTGCTCATGGATCCCAGAACTCTTTCCCACTGAGTCTGGCCAAACAGGTATGCTATGCCTTTGCCTAAATGCGTGAAAAAAAGCCTTGAGTAGCTTTCGGTTTAGACATGAAGAAATGAAGGGCCTTAGAGCACAGATGGAGCCCAGTCCCCCGACATCCAGCCCTGTGCAGGCCCCACTGTCTCACGGGGGAAGAGACATTTCTACAACAGCTGCCCAGTTTAAAACAACTCCTGGGCCTCCTCAGACCTCACTCGCACCTGGACCCTCTGGAACATCCCCTCTCCTGGTTCGCTCCGACACACAGGGGCAGGCATAGAAACAGTCCCCCAGAACTGAGCCACTGTGCCCAGGTGTTGAAGAGCAAAGAAACTTACATGAAAGTGGCCTCATATGCTGAGGAATCCTGCACAGTGCGTAAATCTGCTTCTGACACCCAGGGCAGTTCCTGAAACAGGGACCGAGGAGAGCGTGCCCGCCGACTGTGCCATGGCATTTAGTATTTAATTATACTTTACCTTCTATTTTCCTCTATTTGTTTCATGGGTTTGAAGTCAACTTAATCCTCTTCCCCACCAAGTATGGGGGAATTCCATCTCTACAAGATGAGCAAGTCCAACCCTCCTCCGGGCCAAAGTTTCCCCATTTGTAAAAGAAGGGGGTGGTTTGACAGTGGAGAGCCCTGGGTTCAGATCGCAGGTTGGCCACTTCTTCAGAGACTGTGGGCAAGTGCCGAACAGCTCCCTGGCCCAGCTTTCCACACAGGAGATGGCCATGCTGTGAACACACGGGGATGTGGTTGGGAAGTGCCTAGGTCAGAGAGCAAGTGTCTGGCAGGCAGATGATACTCCCAACTAAATTTCCCATTTCTCACCTTCTAGGACCTTCTCAAACTGTGGGTACCTGTGGGGGCAAGGGGGTGGGGCACTTGACAAAGATTCTGGAGTTGAATTTAGCCTTGAAATGGGTGGACTCTGGACAGGGTGTCTGCACAGGGGAACTCCCCAAGGGCCTGCGTGTATGATATAATGTATTTGTTTCTCCTCCTTATGCATTTTTAATTTCAGGCATGCGCTTTCTTGCTGTGGCTTACAGGTCCCATCCCAGAGCTGTCCCTGCACCCTCAGGCCCCCACCTAAAGAATGAGCATTCCATCCTCCCTGCCTGCCAGGGCAGACGCCCTGCTCCTCCGAATTCCCCTGAGCCAGGGAGGACATCAGGCCCTGCCCAGGTGAGGCCTGCAGCTTCCAAGAACTCCCTGAGGCAACAGGAAAGCCAGTGGAGACCACGCAGAAAAGAATCTTGACGTCTACAAGACACCTTTACCCGATTGAGAACTAGGCAGGGAATCTTGCGGAAACACCTATGTGCCCCAGGCAAGTGTCAAAATCGTTCCCACAAAGGAGAAAACTTAAGTAGCCCAAGGATTTGTACAATGCACTTCAGGTGGGTGGGCTATGGGAGGGATCTGTGGGCTCGACCACAGAGCAGAAAGACAGGCTGGTCTCGCCAGGCCTTGCTTCGGGGAATGCGGGACTGTCACAGAAAAGTCGGCATTTGCATGCAGCTGCACATGTTACAAACAGCCTTAGTTTCTCCGACTGTAAAATGGGGATAAGATGCAGATTCAGTGAGACAGCGTCAGTATACGCTGAGCACAATGGCTGGCACGTAACTGACGCTCCACCAAGGGACGCGGGACTACGTACTGTGTCACTGCTCCCGCATCTCAGATGGAACACGTGGCCCAGCGACACAGAGCACTCCCATCACCACCGCACCGGAGCTGCCAGAACAACTCTGATTCCACGGCATCCCCGTCCCTCCCCAGCCACGCAGGACCACAGCTGCTCCCTCGTCTCACTGGAAGCTTCCATGCCTCCCTGTCTTTGAGCCTATGAATCCCTGAAACAGAAAAGTATTTCCCACCCCTTCCCCTTTCTGTCACAGATTGTAAGCGTTGTCACTCAAGGCCCTTCTGTTGGGAGGTTTCCAGGATGCCTCCGTCCAAGTCCACCACCCCTGCCCTGGCACTCCCACGGCACTGTGCTCCTCATCTATCGGCAAGTAATACCAATTATCAGTTATTGACATCATCACTGCAACCAGAGCTGCCACTGATTACCACATCAAGGGGAATTCGCAGCTAATCCTCTGCACCGCCCCAGGCAGCAGGTATTACTGCTTTCCCCACTTTGCAGACAAGGAAACTGAGGCACAGAGGGGTGAAGGCATGTTCATGGGGCCACCTAGCCAGGATGTGACAGAGGGAGGCTTTGCACTCGGGTCTGTGCGGGTCCCAAGTCCTTTCTTTGATGAGTGCTGGAAAGGCAGCTGAAGAGGTGGGACTCGAACCCCCATCTCCTGGGGGTTGGGAGTTATGGGCCCTGGAGGGACAGGCAGAGGCAGAGCAGCGTGTGTGCGTGCTTTGTACACACAGATGCACACACACAGAGCTTTCTGGCTTCCCACAGTAGCCTTCTCTTGAATTTCCAAACATCTCCCCTCCGCTGAGTCATCTTCCTGGGAGGAGGGGGACAGAAATCAACCCGATTATCAAGTCAGCTGGCATTGGCCCACAAGGCCACTCCAATCACCCCGAAACCCCAAATCCCATTTCATTACCGTTGAAAGAACATTTCCTTTTCATCACTCCCAAATATTTCTGAGGAGGAGGACAGAAAGAAGAGAGCCCGGGAGAAGTCCAGACGATGCATCTTAACACAGCAGGGACGTGGCTCAGTGTGCAGGGACAGCGGGCCCTTCCCGTAGAGGGCCCCGGGCCCCAGGGGGACCTCAGCGTGGCTCCCAGGTCTATTTTCGGGGCAGTAATAACCTCGCTCACCAGGTGGACTGGCCAATACCTGCTACTTGGAGGACAGTAGCTCTCAAGACATAGCAGCGAAAATCTGACTGGAGAAAAATGGCATTTAGGGCAAAGCCTGAAGCTGAGGTCCCGTTTATCCTCTGCATGAGCCACATGGCACCGTCCCCTCCCACTCCTTCCTTCTACAGGACTGTCAACAGCCCTGGCCGGGTGGCACAGTTGGATGGAGCGTCGTCACCCTGCACCAGAGGGCTGCAGGTTCGACATCTGGTCAGGGCACATACTTGGGTTGCGGGTTCAACACCTGGCAGGGCACAGACAGGGGGTGGCTTCTCTATCACACTGATGCTTCTCTCTCTCTCTCTCTCTCTCTCTCTCTCTCTCAAGCCAATAAACATACCCCCCAGTGAGGATTTTAAAAAATATTTTTAAATAAATAAAGGAATGTAAACATTCTATGAGGGCCAAAGTGGGCTGTAAGCCCTCCAGGTGGCCCCAAAAAGGACAGCCAAGGTGAAGAGCAAGGACTAAAGTAGGAGTCAAGGTGAATGGGGTGGGGCTACTCTGACACTCAGTGATTTTGGGAGTGTCTCTTGAGGTTCCCTGGGCTGCTATTTCCCCCTCTGTCCAGTAGGGATGGAGCTGACAATCCCCCTCTCCACCTGGGACTCTGGGAACAACACAGCAGCAAGCCGCCAATGAGCGCTTGCTGTGTGCCAAGCCCTTTCCTTAAATGTGCTACGTGAATTATCTCATTTTATAGATGAGGAACTCCTGAGCACAGAAATATTCATGGAAGAGAGGGAAGGAGGGAGGGAAGGAGGGAGATGCAGGGGGATGGGTGGGGGGTGAGGGGCGGGGAGAAGGAAGGAAGGAAGCTCCCTTCATGGTCAGTACACACCGAGGTCACATTCATTGCCTCAGAACCATTCCGTGGTCTTCGAGGTGTGTGACTGTCACAGTTTTCTGCCAGCTCCCCTACCTCTGGCCACCACAATCGTAGTTAAGTGACTCACGCCAGGAGCCGTTCGGCCCCCATGGCTCTGCGAAGTGCGCAGTGCTGGAGCGGCGGTGCCCAGAGCAGGCCCGCTCTTCCGCGGGCAGCGTCCAGGTTGTGCCTGAATCCGATCGGGCGCCCTAACCCTAACCCGTCAATCATCCATGAAGCATCTTTTGGGCACCTACTACACACCAGACCTTTTGCTCCAAGTGTCCCAATGAGTCTGGTCGTAGGACTGGGCACAAGGGTGAAAACCCAGAGGAGCTTCTTTCATGTGAAGTAGAAGAGGCTCTGCCTGCAGAAGATGGTAAGACCCTCAAAATAAGAGCAGTGCCCCTGCTGGGTGGGGAGCTTGCAAACTTACCTGTTTCGAACATGAATGTTTTTCTCCTCGTAAAACGAACCTCTCCCTGTAGACATCAAGGCATCAGATTTGAATCTTATCAATATCTGTTAAACTGGCAAGGAACGTTCCCTTGCAAAAAGATAATAGTAACAACAACAACGTTTTAAAAAACCATTTACTGTGCCAAATGCCAAGGCTAAATGTTTTAGCTACACTGTTCCACCGAATCCCTGCTGCAACTCTGGGAAGTGGGGAATTGGAGGCCCACAGAAGTTAAGTAACTGGCCCAAAGTCACACAGCAACCAGAGGAGTCAGAACTTCTACCCTGGAAGATTCCAAAATTTCTCCAATCTCCAGCTTTCTCCTTTGCAAAATAAAAACAAGTAGGATGTACTTGCAGGTGTTTCTACAAAGGCGAAATGAGATGATATGCATGCAAAGTGTTTTTGCACGCAGCCCCGTCCACAGGGAGGGCTTCACTCGGCGAGACTGAGCATTTCATCATCAAAGTGGCCCTGCCAAGGCTTAAGGCGGGTAGGCTCAGGGCACCACGTGTGCCAGGCTCAGGGGGAACAACCCCTCTGTGTACGCAGTTCTCCCCTCTGCCATCTGCCGCCCGTGCTTGGATGTCAGTCACTTATTGACAAATGCACAAAACAGTTTTGGGTACCCACAGCCACCATGAGCCCAAGCTCCCTGGATCTCCCGGTGGGGAGGACTGCCAGGTCACTCGCTGTCTTGCCGGCTGGCTCCTGCCCCTGGCTGATGCCCAAGTGACTTAACCCAAGTTGTAGCTGCCTTGACAAATTGTTGGAGGAGAGAAAGGCACAGCATTTGGCCTGGCCCACCCATGCAGAATAACCTCCCCACAGCCCATGCCACGACGCCTGGGCACTCCCAGCCGGGTACCTGGCACAGAGCAGCTGCCTGACAGCACAGAGAAGGCAAGGCTGCAGGAGGAGTGGGTACCAGTTGTGTTTTTTTAAAAAATGATATTGTGTGCCAATACGATGTTTTAATCTGGGTTCAGGCATTCCAGAAACAACAATAATAGCTCAGTCTATCTAACCTTTTATGTAAAGTGTGGAATTTAACCCTCGCAACATCCCCTGCAATAGGTACTATTATTAGCCCAGTTTTACAGAAAAAAATTAAATGAAACAGACAAAATGATTTTCTTGAGATCACACAAAGGTAGGCCACACTGAGCCCAGGCTGTCCGTGCAAATCAAGAAAGGCCCCGAGGTGACAAGTGAGAGACAGCCCTGAGGCTGTCACCATCACATTCCCATTTTACAGATGAGGAGACCGAGGTTCAGAGAGGCGGAGACCTGCATTCAGCACTGTTCGTGACCATACTGAGTCTTGCACAGCACCTGGTTTCTGCTCCGTAAACTCTTGACTCCCCCACTGCAGCCATGCCCATGACAGGGAGGTGCGCCGGACAGGGACGAGAATTAAAAAGAGGGGCCTCTGGCCTGGTAGAGAGGCCCAGCAGCCAGCAGATTCCCTGTAGGGCATGGGTTTCCTGCCCCAGCGAGGCAACTGTGGCAGGTCACACCCTGTGGGTGGTGGGGTTCAGGGCTGCTGTGGTGTGGCTACCTGGGGGAGCCCTGACCATTACCAGTGCTGTGGCTAAAGTCACCCCCCGCCGACGCTCGGCTGCAGGAACCTCACCCAAAGTGCTGGTCTCCCCTGGGCCAGATCAGCTACTGTCAACCAGAGGCTCCCATCACCAGGGGCAGGCAGCCCTTGGGAAAGCTCATCTGTATATTATAAAATAGTTTTATATTTGGAAAACAGCACCCCTCCAGAAACAAGACACCCATTGCTTATAGGGCCCAAGCTCCAGAGAGACATGTAGCTCAACAGAACCTTCTCAGCAGGAGCAGGGTGGATAACAGTGCCACCCTCAGCAGCATGAAGGTTCCAGAATCTCTGACTGGAGCTGGGGCTGGCAGGAGCCTGGATGCCTTTCAACAGTGCTGGCCACACTGTGTTCTCGAGCCCAGAGTCACGCAAACGACTGTGCTGGGGTTCCAAATGCAAGAGGACGAGAGAGCTGCACACATTCTCACATGCAACATGCTCACACAGCACGCTCACACTCAACACATGCTCATACATTCTCTCACAGGTGCACTCACACACAGTGTGCCTTACACTCTCATGTGCAATGCATGCTCACACAGGTTCTCACATGTGACGCACAACACACTCTCCTGTGTATTCACATGTTCCAATGCACATGCTCACACACATATACATACTCACATGCACATACATGTAAGTATACAGACCCACAGTCAGACACCCATGTGCCTCCCCAAGAGGCTCACATACATCCATGCAGACAGAAGAAAGCCCCAGAGAAACACACCAGATCCATACAGCCTACCACACCTATGACCACATCCCAGAGACATGCACGGACAGACCTAGAAAACACACATACCACTCAAGAACACACACACACACACACACACACACACACACAAAGATCCACACCCAGTCTTAAGCGTGGAGAGCCACCAAAGCCACAATGCATACCAAGACACAGAGGGAGCCACATACACTGGGCCGGACGTACACACAGACTCAGGGACACACACGCAAACTCACAACCTCCTGCTTCTACACCCCCAAGTCCTCCCAATGGACAGCAGGTCCCGGCACTCACCCTGGGCAGGACTGTCCAGACACAGGCGACGCTATCCTTCCAGCCCTGGCCCAGCAGCCTGAGCCCACTCTGAGGGACTGTCGACAGCACCACCAGCAAATAAAAAGCGAATGTGCAAAAATAAAACCGAAAGGCTGCGATAAAGCAGTCCCCTTCCCACAGGACTCTGCGCTGACGCAGGTTCTGCTCTCTGCAATAAACATTTCATTCTAATTTTAAAAGACATTAGCATTACCTCTTTGGCTCTCAATCCAGCCAGACGGTATCCGCCTGCTAGGCTGCCCACCAGCCACACTGGGCAGCAAGGGACACAGGGTCCCAGGCCTCCACCCCAAGCCTGCAGGTCACCCAACATGATGTGTACTGACCTAGGGACCTGTTGGCCACCTAGGTATATTTTACGTCATCCTTACAGGCCCCCATAAAACAAGGAGATACCCTCAAACTTCTCCCAGAGAATTGTCTCACCCCAACCAGGATCCCTGCAGACCCAATTCTATCCTCCGACATCAGCACCGTACACAGGGAAGGCAGCTTTCAAATGGTGGGTCTGCCCCAGACAAATGGGGGGCTCCATGTGAACCAAGGCACCATTCCCTACCCCTACCCACAAATCGCCCTGCCTGCAAACTTGAGTCTCCCCTCATACCTCCCAGCAGTGACCCTATCGGGATTTCTGGGCAAGGACTGAAAGGAAAGGGAAACCACACACCAGTCTGGGAAAGCAGAGTGAGTTATTTTATGAGCTCAGAAGCCTAGACCTCAAAATGAAAGCCCTCCAACCTCAGCTCTTGCTGCCACCTGCTCGCCCTCGAGGTGATTTCTGCAAAGCCCACTTCCACACCTTTGCCCAAGCTCTTTCCTCCTCCTAGGACACACTTCTCTGTCTCTTTGCCAGAGCTATGCCTGGTCGTCCTTCAGGTGTCGGCTTCCCTCATACACTTCATCCCACGGTGCTGGGGGTCTGGGATCCCACCTTGAGTGGGGAAGCCCCATGTGAGCCATAATGCAGGTGAGCTCCTTCTGGAAGCTTCGTCAGCCTCCCAGACTGCAGGTGCCTCTCCTTAGCTCTCACAGTCTCCTAGGCTGCCTACTTAGGGAACAGCTCTTCCCAGGCTGGTTCCACCTGCCTGGTCCTCATCAGTCTCGAGTAGCTATGAGGAGGGGTCCCCCCAGAACAGGGAATGGTCTGCCATGTTCCCCCAGTTCTAAGCCCAATGGATGGCTGTTGAGTAAATAAATGGACAGACAGTTCACACAGGAGGAAGCTCAGCTCAGTCTCCCTCCTCTGGATTTTCAGAGAAACCAAGAAAGGGAGACTCAGATAAGCCCTTGCTAGAGAGAGAACAGGACATAGAGTCCTAGGTCCTGTCTGCTCAGCCCAGGAGCTGAAGCTTGCAGCCGCCTCCGGCCATTCCCGATTGTTTACGTATTGCTATAACCAACTGAAGCTCCTCAGGCCCAAAGCATAAAAATGCTGGATAAAAAATAAACGTCAGCAGATGGCTCACAGCACCCTCAGCAACCTCCCTCTGGGGCCTCTTGAATCTCCCTTTGCAGGACCCTCCATCAGCCCTGCAGCCCCAGTGCCACCGCAGGGCCCAGGCACCCCTGAGTGCCGGCTGGGGCACCTGCAGCAGCTCATCCCCCCTCCCAGCTCCGGTCCCTCTCACCACCCCTCCTCTCCAGGGCTGCCCGAGGGCTCCAGGCCAAAGCAGCAGATCCTGTCACTGCCACTTCTGGCTCCAGCTCCCGCACACCTCCCTGCCTCCCTGTAGCTCTAGGAATTAAACCCCCAAATCCTCACCCTGAGCCTCCAGGAAAAGTCCAGACTCTCTACTCAGCGGCCCGGGAGGCCTTGCCTGATCACACCTGCTTCGAGCGTACCTCAGCCCCCAGTTAAATACTGCATCAGTCCCCCATGCCCCTGATTCTCGTCCTCTGTGCCAAAGCCCAAACTGTTCCCTGTGCCAGACGCTGTTCCTCGGTGGAAAATGGCCACCCCTAGTTCCCTGCCAGCGAACTCATCCTTGCGGCCCCTCAGCGAACAGTCCCTCTGTGGCTTCTTCGCAGCTCCTGGCTCTCAGCACTTGCACAGCGGGTACCCAGCCCGCAGAAAACCACCACCTTATGCTGCCATGGGTGGTCTTCTCTGCTCAGGACCCCCTGGAGAGCAAGAATAGAGCAGGAGCCCCATCTTATTGACCCAGGGGCTCTCCAGATCTGTCCAGAGCAGACACATTAATGTGTGTCAGTGATTACTGCTGGGATGAGTAAAATTTTTAAGTTCCTTCAAAGTCTGGTGCCTTGCTTTAGAGCAAGAACGTAGGTTCTCATATTAGTTTGTTTTTAATAAATCAAGACAAAAGGAAAGATCCAGATGCTTCTGCTTGCCTTCCGAGTCCCCATGCTTTAGTCTGGAGGTAGAGGATTTGAGGATCAGCGTGTAGGCAGTGGGGGGAAAGGCTCCCTCAGAAATGACATAGGAAGAAGGGGGAGGTGATGGGACTAACCACCCCAAGACAGGTACCCGAGTATCTGAGACCCTCAGGCTCGGCCGAGAACAACACAGGTCTCAGGGAGCACACGGATCCGAGGCCCCCACATCGCATTCCTGGGGCACCTGCCAGCAGTCAGGACAGGGTTGGCATGAGGCAGGCTGTGTGCTCTTAAAGACAGGTGGGACCCTGAGAAAGGGATGGCAGAGACCCCAGGGCAGGGTCCCCAGAGTTGCTGGGCTCTGCCCAACGGGCTGGCAAGGCAGCCCCACTGTTAGGATGTAACCCTTTATCTTGAGGAAAGACTCATCCTCCTCTGAGGCCAGGGTCTTTGCTGCCCAGCCTCTGGCTGGGTCCCCTGAACAACTCCAGCTTGACTCGCAAACCTGACCAGCAGCTGCGCTGGCCCTGCTTTCTGGAGGGGGAGGGGAAGAGGAGGCTGGACACCCCGCAAGGCTGGACAAGGGGACTTAAAGCATCAACGAGGAGGGACAAGGCAAAACAAATTCCATGTGATCTCAGGCAAGTGACTTCACCTATTTGAGCCTCAGTTTTCTCCCTTGGAAATGGGTGTTAAGTAATAAAGGCTCCCGAGATCCCACACAGCAGAGCGCCCAGCCTGCTCCCCACGTGGTGGACATCATGGTGATGATTTGGGTAAAACCAACTGGCTTTTGGAGAGCAGGAAGAAAGGACAGGGGAAGATAGTGGCCCAGAGTGGACACAGAGCCTGGGCCTGGACACTCAGGAAACTTGAGCCCATAGTTCCACCCCACAACAGCCACCAGAAAGGCTCCATGTTGGACCCCCTGGGCAATGAATGGAAATGCTCTGAGTGTGAGGCAGCTCTTGGTTCTCTGAAGGGAGCCTCAGTGGCACGGATAGCACAGGGGCCGTCACTCATCTGTGAGCCACTCTCATCAGGCGTGGCCGAGCCCCTCGTATGTTGGCCCCTGCCCCTGCATTCACTGCCAGCTCTACTTGGTCCTGGGGGATGTGTCACCTCCTGGTCCCTGAGCCCATGCTGTTGGGAAGGGTGGGAGTGGGGCTCAGCTGCCCGTGAGCTCTGGGGCAGCTCACAGCTCCAGCAACGAGCAGGCCAAGAGAGCTGCCATGGTGTGTGGGAGGCTCACTCTGGGCCCGTTCCTGTGCCATGTGCCCCCCCCTCCCCATGGCTCTGAGACCTTGAAAGGAGGCACAGGTGTCTAAAGCTGACAAAAATGATGGGGCTGCGAGTTCTCATGGGTCGTGAAGCGCAACAGTAGTGAGGCATTAGTAATATAGACGCAACATTAATAATAACAGCTGTAATTTACTGAGCACCAGCTTTATGCCAGGCCACATGCGGGGTCCTCCAACAGCATCCTCGAATTTATTCCTCAGGACAGCCCTTCAGGAAGGCAGGCAACATCATCACATCCCCGATTGCCCCATATTATAGACCAGGAAACAAAGGCCCAGAGAGGGCAAGCCACCTGCCTGAGGACCACGAGCGGGTCACAGACCAGATCTGATCTCAAGCTTACTGACCTTCATGCTCTTAACCACAGCTGTTTCCTCCCCAGTGAAGCCCCTGCCAGTCCTTCAGTGAACAGCGGCCGAGCCCATAAGAAACTCCAGCGGCTGTTCAGGGCTGGGGAGGCTGTGGCGAACATGATGAGCCTGCGAGCTCTCGTGGTTGGCCAGCTGATGGGGGAAAGACAGGTACTGAAGGCTCCATCCTCCCAAGGGTGAGGAGGGCCAGGTGAGAGACTAGGAAAGGACTTCATAACAAAGAGATCCTACCTTCTCCTGGAGATAAAGAGAGCCCCCCGGTTGAACAAGGTATTTCCCAAGCTGCACAAAAATTCTGGTCCAAAAGGGCAAGAGAGGCATTCGTTGAACAACTGAACACAGAGCCTTTGTATTGCTAGGGTGGTGGGTGCCACCAAAGGGCCAGGTGCTGTTGTAGCCGAGACCTGGCAGGATGACACTCCTCCCTGTCCCCTGTCCCCTGTCCCCAGAGACTCTCCAAGCTGGAGGCAACAGAAGCAGCTACCTACCTGCCATGGCAAACGGGCTCCTGGCATGACCCTCACCTCCCCCTGCCAGTTCCCGGTCCCTGTAAAACGTCTCTTGACCTTCCAGACACAAGGAGGTGGCCGGGGCTGCCCACAGAAGGGCCCAGCTGCTGTCCCTGCCTCCCCTCCATCGTGCGGCTCTCAGAATTATCGATTCTGCCACCGGAACGGCCAAGATAATTTTGCTTAGCTTCAAATACCTCGTTCTCATGAATTCTTTGGCCAGAAGGTTATAAAGCTTCTTCTAAAACATGGGGGAAAGATTAAGCCTGCTTATGGTTCATAATACACTGTACCCTGTCCATCAAGCTGGCTGCCTGCTATTGAAAGTTCACTATTAGACACTTATTTAAACAGCCTCGCAAGGCTTCCGAGGAAAGTGCAGTTATGCATTTTTCCCCTCCGCGCTGGCGCAAACGACTGTAGATAAACATCAATCCGCTCCTGCGGATCACAGTCACAGTAAATAAATTTTTCAGGAAGCTCGAGATCCGCACAAAGGCTCCGCCAAGCTCCCATTTCACACAACATCAATGTTTGGCCTCCAAGAAATAAAAGCTCTAAGGTACCCGTCACTAGGGCAAAATTATCAATTGTCAAATCACTTTTAAAAGAGAGAGGACACAGCATTCCTGGAAGACATTTCCTCCTGCCATATAAATAAATAAATAAGCAAACAAACAAATAAATAAAGGGTGGTTGGACAGTCATTTCACTGGCACACTCATCACTGGGACTTTCCCCCTAAAAGCCCAAGTGTCTGTCCCCCCAAATTCTGGCCCTGACCACGGTCCCTGGGCAAGGTAAAGCAGCCGCAGCTCAGAGAGGCTGGTTCCAGCTGAGTTCAGTGACTTAGTGACTCAGGCTTTGGATTATTTTTACTTTCTCAAAGTGGGTTTTTTTTCCCACTACTTTTAGAAGTGGCAGACGAGGTTTGTCTATTATAAAATATTTGTTGCAAACACACACGCACATACACTCCCTCACTCAGCACCCCACACACGGTTCCCATCTCTGTAAAAATCTCAAGTTGCCGTGGTGTGAGGGGCAGGAGATGAGGAAGCCGAGACCCGCTCCTGGGCAAACTGGGGTTATGTAACACTCCGGGTCTCGTACTCAGCACAGTTCCACCAGAGCTGCAAACCTGGAGTACACACCGTTTTGCAGACGGGAAACTGAGGCATGGAGGAGCCTAAGGAAGGGAGAGGGAACCAGAGACCTGAAGTTGGATGTACCTGCATTCGGATCTCAGCTCCACCACCTTTGAGCTGTGAGGCCTTAGGCGGGCAGGTTAAACCTGCTGGAGCCTCAGGTTCCTGATGTACAGACGGGGACTGCAGCTGTCTCTGCCTCACTGGGTCACTGCGAAGATCAGCTTCTAAATTCATACTCACTAGTTCTGCTGTTAAAGGGCTCAGACCCTTCTAGCCAATCGCTGGCAGGAACAGGCGTGGGTGTGAGAGGAGGGAGCACAGTTCTTGGAAAAGCACGTCCTATCCTGAGTCTAGACCTGTCCCTTCGAGCCAAGGCCATCCTCCCTTTCCTCAGATGCATCAGTCTCTAGCATGAAAATCCACATGTGATGTCTTTACAACTGTCTCATAGGGAAGGAGCTGTTATTATCCCCAACTTACAGAGAGGGAAAGTGAGGCTCAGGGAAAAGCAAGCTGTCAAACACTAAGGAAACATGAACGGCCCGGCCCCTGACCTCAGCTCTGCTGCTCAGAAGCCTCTGCTGTCCCTCCCTATGGCAGCCAAGACCCCAAGTCTCCATTTTTCCATCACATTGAGGCTAACGCTTGGAGCCCTTCTTCCTCCCCTGGTTGAGGGAGTCATCCTTCTCTCTCTTGCCCACAGAGCTCCAAACAAAAGCTCAAACAAAAGGATACTCTTGCTCTCAACATTTTCTAAAGCAACAACCTCTCTAAGGTTATTTCCTTCCAGAAAACGGTGACATCACATCCATCTGCTTCAAACAGCTACTATAAAGATTTGAATTAATATATTGCAAAAGAGGAATCCAGTCCACTGTTTTTCTAATAGTTACTGAAGTGCTCAGTCCTTTACTTTTTTAGAATCAGACTTTGCATTGTGGGGTAATTGTAGGTTCCTGTGCAGTGGTAACAAAGAATACAGAGAGATCTCTGGGACCTTCATCCACTTTCTCCCAATAGTAAAAACTTATAAAACCCTGGTGTGAAATCGCAACCAGGATGTTGATACCGATACAACCAAGATGCAGAACATCTCCGTCACCACACAGAGCCCTCGAGGTGCCCTTTCAAAACCACACCCACATCCCTCCCTTCCCTGGCCTCGTACCCGATCTGCTCTCCCCTGCTCTGACCATGAATATCCTCTCCATTTCTCTCTGTCTGTTCAAGAATGCTATGTAAGCCCTGGCCAGGTAATGCAGTTGGTCAGCGTGTCATTTTGATACATCGAGGTTGCAGGCTTGATCCCTGGTCAGGGCACATGCAATAACTAACTAATGAAGGCATAAATATGTGAAACAACAAATCGATGTTTCTCTTCCTCTCCCCCTCCCTCTCTTTCTTCCCACCTCTTTCTAAGAGTCAATAAAAATAAAAATAAAAATAAAGAATGCTATATAGATGGAATCATATAATATGTCATTCTTTTGGGGACTAGCTTTTTACTAAGTATAATTCTTTCAAAATGTATCCAAGTTGTTAGTGTACCGACAGTTCGTTCTTTTTTGTTGCTGAGTAGTGTTCCACGGATGCACCACAGTTTAACTACAGAGCTGCTGAAAACACCTGGGTCCTTCCCACTTTTTGACCATCACGGATAATACTGCTGTGAACCTTCTACATGAACTTAAGTTTCCATTTCTCTAGGTCACAGTCTTCATTTTTAAACCCCCATAGGCACAAAATTTCATTCATTTGAAAAATACTTACTGAGCACCTACTATGTGCAGGTGCTGTTCTAGGAACCAAGGACGAAGCAGCAGATGAAGCCAACACAGACCTCTGCCCTCTCGGGCAACACAAAACTGAATTATTGGGCAGACGATTGCAGCAAAGTCCGCTCTACAGCAGTACGCAGGCATGGGTAGAGTTCTCTGATTAATGATAAAATTAGTAGCTGCTCCCACGAGGTAGGTCAAGTGCTGACCACTTGAGTGCATTTTCTCAAGGAAAAAGCGTTACTGCTGGTTAAACCTGCATCACCTCAAGCAACAGCTCTAAGGGCCAGAACAGGCTGAGGCCACTTTTCACTCAGGGTGTTTTCTTCAGGAAGCACCTTGTTACACTGGAATGAGTCTACAGTGTTCCCATTTCATTAGCTTTAGAAAGCACCAACACTATTGCTTGACAGCGTGGATAAACATTTCCCCAGCGTTTGCCGTCTTTGACATTGCATTATCACTTTTAATCCTCGTAAACCATAAACCACTCCTTGAGGGGCCCATTTTACAGAAGAGGAAACTGAGGTTACAAGAGGCTAAAAAAGCAACTTGCCAAAGGATATACGTTTGGAAAGGGCGGAGCCAGGATCTGAACTCTCAGTCACAGGAGGAGATGACCTGATGGCCCAAAAGAGACACCCACTCCTTTGCGGCTGTCTTCCCCTCCCGCACCACACAGCTCATCAGAGGCCCCGGGCAGTGACCATTTCCAATATGAATTGCATAGCTCCTCATTAACTGTGAGAAATCTAAATGCTGATCACCTCAATCAATATGTTCTAAGCTTTCATCATTATAAAAAAATAATCAGGTCAGCCAAACCTGTTCCCTGTGGCCAAAATGCTTCCCTCCTCAACGCACCTTTGTCCCCACAATCCCAGATGCCAGTGGGTTAAGCACTTTCTCCATCAAAAAACAGACTTGGTCTTAAGTCCTAAACTCCTGACATCCATTGCTCTTGTGACAATAAAAATGCCAGGAATGATATAATAGGAATATTTAACCTCTGATGTCATTGATGTCTTCAGCAGGAACAGAGAGCTTGTGCTTTCTCACTGATACAGGCTGGCAGCCAAGGGACGATTACCGTGCTATTATCAGAGGGGCCCCGACTCGCTGCCATGTCACATCTAGATTAAGAAGAAGGGGACCAGGAATTACGCTGCTGAAATCAGGCTGGCACAAGTAGGAGAACCTCTGGACTCTCCGTTGGCTGCTTTTCTTCCTGATTTCTGATTTCTGATCTCATGCCATTACGACAACTCGCAAACACAGAGAAGGCTTTCCATGAACATTGACTCATGTGACAATAATGCCCGGAGCTGCTGTCCTGTGCAGGCGCTTGCGGGAAGGCGGGGAGACAGCAGGGAGCAGGAAGACTTCTCAGGGCTTACTCTCAATGGGGAAGACGGATCCAGACGCGCTAAACAACTGAATGCCCAACTACAAATGGAGAGAAATGCTGGAAAGGGAATCAAGGGGTGCACTGCGTGAGAATAAGGGAAAATGTGCTTTAGTAAAAATGGTCAGAGAAGGCCTCTCTGCGGGGAGACCGGAATCCCACTCACACTGTCTTCCACAGTGTGCCTCAAACCTTCCAAACAGTTCCCTCCTCGGGGAATGCCGAGGAAGCTCTCCCACGGCTTTCTGCGTGACCTGCTCCAGATGTGCGCTGGTAAACGCTTAACAACCAGCTCTCTGGGAAGGAAACCTAATTTGTGGCATTTACCAATTTCCACGGTGCAAATCCTCCCACCATGGCTGATTTCAAGCTACCAACCAGATGTCACTGAACGAGGAGCTAGGAAGAGACGGGCGCAGTTGGCTCTCGTGAGCATCTTGTGCAAGCCAATCCCAGCACACCCCCGCTTGCTCTCCTTTTTATTCAGGTCTTTAAATGTCACCTCAGTGGAGAAACCTGTTCTAAGCCCCTATTGTCCCCTCCCCCATTTTACTCTTCTACACTTGGAACTCACTTGTTCCTTTACCGCCCGTCTCCCCTGACTAGGAGGGCAGCTCCGCGAAGGCAGGAAATTTTGCTGGCCCATTCACTGCTAAATCACCAGTGTCCAGAACGATGCTCGGCACACAGCAGATGCTCAGACACTCAGAGCATAAAAGGGTGAGGGGGAGGCCCACGTGGCTGGGCTGCAGTGATGTGAGGGAGAGCAGGGGAAGGCGGCGCGAGGTCGGCAGGCTGATCGCCCAGGGTGTGGGTCTCTGACCTTCTCCCAGAAAGCTTCTGCGCAACAAAACCGATGTGTTTTCAGAAGCCCTCTCTGGGTGCTGGGTGGGGAGAAGCCTGAAGGGGACAAAAGCTGAAGCCAGGAGAGCCCCTTGAAGACACTTCTATGGCAACTCCAAGTAGCAAAGGGAGGAAGAAACCAAGTGACACCCCTGAGACAAATTCTAGGGGCAGACTCCTCAGTTCTTGGGGGGGGGTATGAGGTGTGGGGACCCCAGCTGGATCCAGAAGCCTCCCCCAATCCCTTGCACTCAGCAGGAGCCTCTCCAGAGAGGGGTCCGCCAGGGAGCCTGAGGGACGCTGGCCCTTGTGGGCCGCCTGCCAACCCGCCCACCACGTGGCTCCTCATTATACAGTGTAGTCGCTGCTGCCAAGCCTGCGCAGCCACTTTCATACCGTTTTGCTTTTAAAATAGAAGTTCCCTGTGAAATTGCAAATAATTCATTGCCGAGAGTCCTTAAAATGTTCACAGGTATTTAAAATGCTATATAATCAAGTTCACAAAAATATAAAGTGTAAGCGTTAAAATACTTTAATGTTCTAATTAAAACCGACCACTTATGCCCTGGCGCTGACTCCTGTTTACTATTTCCGTAATAGCTGGTAGCCTGCTCTGTGGGGGGGGGATTTTTTTTGTTTGTTTAATTGGCCTTAAGAAAAAGAAGGGAAAAGTTAAGTTTGCTTTCTCTGGCGGTGCACTGAAGGAACTAAAAATTACACTCTCAAAATGTCCACAGGTTGCCAGCCGCTAAGACTTGAGGGAGTGGGGCATCTGTGGCCCCTGCACTTGCTCCCTTGGAAACAGAGATGGACAGGGATGGAAGGAAAAGGGAGCAGCAAAACTTAACACCTGAGGGTTCTGAGAATGCCCACCACTCCGGTTAGGTCTCACTGGGGGAGGCCAGGAGGGAAATCAAATTTACTGGCAAGCAGGTGAGTCAAGGCTCTATATGCCCCACGTACCCTGCTCTCTGTCGAAGGGCCATGATGTCTCTGTATCTGCTCTTCCCTTGCACTTCCCCCTGCAAACTTCTACTCACCCTTCAATTCTTAGCTCAAATATCACCTCCTCAAAGAAGCCTCCCCTGACTACCCCCCACCCCAGTACTCAAGGTGACTGCCCTATTGTCTGGTCTGCTCTCACTGCTCTGCTGTGCCAAGGGGTGGCCTGTCATCCTGCCCCCAATAAAGTGACCTTGAATGAGTAGGTTCTCTGGGCCAAACATGGGCTGCATTATGGAGGGCAGCCCCCAACTGGTGGCTGGGCCTCCCCTCCCAACTTCAGCTCCCAACACACAAATTCCTTTGTGCTTCCCTTCCCAAAATGTTGGTGAGTATGGAGGTTGAAAAACCTTGTGATAAAAGAATTCTTAAAGCACAGCTCCAAATATCGCATTCTCCTGTTCTGATGCCTTCTATGGCTCCCTATGGCCCACCAAGCCACTCAGCAACGCTCTTCATGACACTGAGACCCCATGTTCTCCCCACCTACCGCCCACATCTCCGTTCCACAGGTGAGCCAAGCCGCCTGCTCGGGGCGTCCCAGGTGTGGCCCTTGCCCAGGCTGAACTCATGGCCTGCCAAGTCTTCCAGCTTTCGAGGCTTGTTGCGAACGTCCCACCCTCTCTCCCAGACTCCCCAGCTGATCTAACAGCTGTCTCTCTTCTGCTCCCATGTCCTGGGCTTCACCCTCCCCCCCCGAAGGCCACCTGCCGCCCCATCCACTCCAGTCACTGCTGCTTGTGGGCTTTTTTAAGACTGTTTAGGAAACTTGGTATCACTCATCTCTCCCCCAAAAAGAGCTCAGCACAGTACTTGGTATATAGCAGGTGTTCAAGACTTGTTGAACTAATTCAAACACCTCTCCCCATTGAAGTTTCAAGTCCAGAGAACTCCCCAAATGAATGCCGATTCAGGCCATCGGCATTTTGTTTGGCCTGACTCCAGTCCCTTTAGTTTTGCCTTACAGTGTGCTGTGATTTCCACATTTCGCCTTCTCTTTCCCCTTCATCTTAGCTCGATACAAAAGCCTGAACTGCTTCACCCACAATGTGAGCAGAAACACATATGCTACCTAGTCACCTGCTGTCCCCACACAGACACCCCCAACCTTCCTGGCGATATTCCTGTTTTTCTCCCAGCAGGCTGATTTCAAGTGACAAAATAACATGTTCTGAATTCTAAAAACCTAAAATCTCCTTAAGAAAGCCTAACACAAAAATTGCCTATAATCTCTACCACCCAAGAAAGTGCAAGGGAGACCCCAGAATCATCCCAGTCATGGGTAGGGAGCTGGGGCACTCACACACCGACTCCTGGGGTTAGGGACTGGCCCCGAGGGTTATGTTCCACCGCTTCTGCCCTGCCCCAGCCGCAGGGAAAGTGGCCTTGTGGTTTTGGACAAAAGCCCCCAGGACGCAAAGAGACCTACCTCATCAACCAGTGGAAGCCTGCCTAAGATCACTGAAGAGTCTCCAAAGAACGTGACAACAGTGACAGCACCGGCTAATCTGACTGTGCTTCTGTCTCAGGCTGCACAGTGCATGACCACTGCCCCAGCACCAACCCCCGCCTCGTCTTACTGTGATTTGGGGATCCCTGTCCCATCCCATCCCACTCCCTCCCAACGGTCACAGACACCTGCCATGCCTTTTTGGCCAGCCAGCATGAGAATCTCCTTGCGGGTGGGGAAGCCCCTCCTCACAGGAGTCCGGGTGGGAAGCTGAGCAGGTTTCTGCTGCCTGCGGTGAAGAGTCCCGGGTGGGGTTCCTCTCTCACGCTAGGGGGAAGCTCAGGGCTTGGGCCAGACCAATGAACAAATCTCATTGGCTGAGCGAGGTCCTGCTCTTTTGATTTACAAAAACTACATACTACGTGCTGCTCAGGTGTGGCTTTTATCCACACAGTAATACACAGAGAATAATAAATGTCAAAACCCCCCGAGACAATAACTGTTAATTGACCCCTTCCCTTCTAAAAAAAATTACAACTCCCCACACTTAAAAAAATGAAAGCAAAATCAAATGAACCGTCTGGAAGAATGAGGGACCCTGCCCTGAGGAAGCCGGGAGGCCAGAGGGTGTGTGCTGACCTTGGCTGCACCCTGCGGGTGGATGGCGGCCGGGGACAAACCAGAGCACCGTGCCCCCACCACCGCCCCAGCTCATCCGGGCCCGTGGCGGGGTGGTGAGGGTTGCTCCCTGCACCCCCAACAGTTCATTTCCCAGAAATGCTCCCATAACCTGGTTGGGGGGGGGGGGGCTTTAGCATTCATTTTGTACTTACATCTATAATAGCTCCTATTTATTGAAGAAGTCTGTGTCAGAAGCTGTATCAAGAACTCAACATCTAATCATCGTATCTTCACAACTCTACGATGGTTATTATCAACAGCACCTCAACTTACAGGTGAACAAACTGAGGCTCAGAAAAGCCCGATGGCAGTAATATTAGTAGTAATAATAACTCATGTTTGTTGAGAGCATATTATGTACCAGGGACTATCCTAAGTGCCTTACAATGATTTACAGTATTTCATTCATTTCTCCAACAGATATTTGCTGAGCACCTTCTATGTGCCAAGTCCCATTTTCAGTGCTAGGAAGACAGCAATAAGTAAAACAGACAAAAATCCCTGCCCTGCTGGAGCTGACATTTTAATGGAAGAAATCAGTAAACAAGATCAATAGTTAAAAGATATAATATGATCAATCATGTTCAGTACTAAAGATGAAAAATATACAGCAGGGAAGGAAAGACTGGTGCGCATGCCCGTATGCTGCCGTGCGGTGAAATTTTAGTTCAGGTGGCCAGACGAGGCTCCCCTGAGGGGGTCGCTTTTAAGTAACAACCAGACAAAGTGAAGGAGCCAGCTAGGCCGACTTGTGAGAAGACGGGGAACCTCGAGTGCAAAGGCCCTGACCTGGGAGTGTGCCCCACCATTCAGAGCAACAGGGAGAAGGCCGGATACTGCCATTCCCGTTTTACAGGTGAGGAACTAAGGACCAGAGCACAGAAGTGACTTGCTCAAGGTTACCCAGCAAGAAAGAAAATGTGCCAGAACTAGAACCCAGGACTTCTGACACTAGACCAGATGGTTCCGCTGAGATCTCAGTGAGCAATTACTGTGTGCCACCTGGACTAGGATGCTTGTGAGAGCCAGCCTGTCACCAAGAAGAGCTGGGAAGCGAGGTGTCCCCCTGCACAGTCCCAGAGCCACAGGGACACTCCCAGGCTTACAGACACAGCAGGTGAGTATGCAGGCCCTTCTGCTCCCTGATGGAGCAGGTACAAGAACAGCATCACTGAGGGATGTACAGAGATTAAGCTAATAAATAAAGCTGCCCAATCAATGGTTCTTGGAGCTTTGGGGAACAAGAAATCGCTCCTCATGCCAGCTCCTCCAAGTCCCACCAAATCCACAACTTCAACCAACAGCAGCAGGGAAGACAAGCTGAGCCAGGGAGAGAGGGGTCTGGGCCCAAGAAGGGGCTGCAGCCCATGAGGTAAAGCGACTGCACCTCTCTGAGCCTCACCTGTAAACAAGGGCAGTAACCAGTCCATGCTCCCCGCAACCAAAGGTGCACCCCGGTGAATGCCACAGAAAGTCACAAATGGTGTGGCCAAGTTGACACATGCCTGTGGCATAAATTAAGAGGTTATGAGAAAGTCAATCTCCCACCCACCCCATGTCCCCCTTGCCAGGGGCATCCACTGATGGCAGTTTCTTATGAGTCCTTCTGGAAAGTTCTATATCAAAAATCATTCTCGCTTGTTTGTCCATGCAGAGAGCAATTTGTCTGAGGTCACCAGCTTATAAAAGGCCATGCTGAGAGGCCCCCACATCGCTCTGATTGCACAGCCCATGTTCCCAACCTCTGTGCCACTGTGTCCCCAGCCCTCAGACAGATGTTCTGCTCCAAAGAAACTCTCCCTTCCCCTCGGACTGCTACTGCACGCTTGGGGCTACAGGCCTCATCAGGCCAGAGCCCCAGCTGGCACAAAGCACCTGGCCGCCAGCCAGGACTACTGCACCCATCCCCTTCTCCCCACTCCATGCTTATCTGTGGTCCATGCGCCCCTCACTACCTATGGTTACAGGAGACTCCTCAGGAGTCTCCCAGCCCCACAGCCCACTCTCCTCCAAGAGGCCTTTCCTAATGTAAGATTTAAACAAACCACACCCTTGCTCAAAACCTTTCCAGGGTTCTCTGCAGCACTGCAGAAAAAAGCCAGGGTCCTTCCTCTACCTAACCTGGCCCGTTTACCTTCCGGCTCCCCCTTCCGTCTCCCCCTGGTTACCCACTCCCCTGCCACCTGGCCTTACCTGGCTCCTCCAGCACGCCGGCCTGGAGGCCATGACCTTCACTGTCCCTCCAGCCCGAAGCTGTCTTTCCATGTCTCTTCACTTGGAGAACTTCCTTGGCCACAACTGAAATCCGATATGCTTGTTACTTTCTCTCAGAGCTTCCTCAACAATCCCTCACATGTTTGGTAGTCATGCACCTTGCTTTTTCTTCACTGCCTGCCCTCCCTCCCCCACGCCAGAAGGGACGCTCCATGAGGGCAGGAGCCTTGTCTCAATAACGGCTTCATCCGCGATGCCCAGCACAGTGCCTGGCACACCCTGTGAGCTCAACTGCTTCTTGAATGAGTAAATAAAATGACCAGAAGCAACACCCCTCCACAACGAACCTCCTATGCGCTCGATTTGCTCATTGGCCCACTTCCATACCATTGTTTCGAAAATCTCAGAGGACAGGGCTGGAAACCCCAGCTGCCCTCCAGAGTTAAAATGCCTTTGCCATCCTCCCCCCTCCACGACCGCCAGGATTCCCTTTGTCTCCTCCCCTCTTCCTTGCTCTTACATTAAGCAAAATTTCTCCATTGGCAAATAAATGCTTTTTCCATCAATAACCACAGATGACTAAATCAAACCCTGAGCTGCTGTTCTTATCTCTTAAACAGACCCATGGATTTCCCAACTAATCAGAAGGTGAATCAAACGCTGCCATTTGAGGTGGCAGATAATCCAGTCAATTCCTTCCAGGCGGAGGGATCTGGGTGGGAATTTGCGTATGGCCCCCAAAAAACAAACACTCTTGTAAATAAAGCCAGCCTCCATCCTTTCTCCACAATGCAACTCTTATTGAGTGAGTCAGGTGTTTGGCTGATTAAAAATTGATCCATTTCAAAATCTAATCAACAGAATAGGATTCTTTCATATGTTATCAAGAGAGCTGCTGACATCGAAAACCAAACCTGTTATTAACCCATGAACTCCGGTGACCCGGTGCTCGCCGCTCCGCGGGACCGTAAATTATTCAGTGGTCCAAGACCAGGGCTACGGGGCCTGATGGATTTAGAAGGGGGTGCAGTCCAGGGGGTTCAGGTCGATGGCATGGCCCCGCCAGTCCCCGGAGGCTGGGGTTCCAGACACTCGGGTCTTCGTATCATGACTGCAAATACATTAGCCGCATCCGCCTGGGCCTTGCCACGGCTGTGCCTTTGACAGAAAAGCCTCTCTCCACTCCCGGGGCAGGGCAGGCAGGCAGGCCAGGGCTTCGGAGGGAGGGTGGGGGATCTGGGGGGAGTTGAGGGCTGGGGAGCCATATTATCCCTAATTTCCAAGTCAATAAATTATTTTCCTTGAACTACAGAAAAGGAAAAAATACGCAAAGATGAAGGGGGCCTGGCTGCATTTTGCAAACAGGGACAAGCAATACAGTCAGCTCAAATATTTCACCTCCTCCTGCAAGGAAGGGCTCTGCTGCAATGGAACTGTTTCAAAGAGGAGGTGAAGAAAGCCAGCCACTGGCTATTAATGTGTCTGGCAGGGCCCAGAGGGGCGATGGGCTTTCTCGCCAACTTCTAGGCTCTTTGACCTTGAATTAAAGCCTCATTAAGAGTCATATCTTATAAAAACAAAAGCAGAGTAAATAAAGGTTTCCATGCTGCTAAGCAAGCAGGAAATCAAGCAGCAGCAAAGGCTGCACTTCGCATTATTATTTTGGAGTCCGTATTCCACAGCTGACCTGATTAGAAAGAAGACTTTAGGAGGGAAAAAATGTAAGAGTCCCAGGCAGAGCTGAGAGGGGTGGGAAGCTGGACTGTGTCAGCTCAGTGACGAAGGGGACTGAGGAGAGCCACTTCCTTGCTCTGAGCTTCTGGGAGACCCCAGAGGAGTGCAGATGCTCCCACAGGCTTCTTGGAACAGCAGCTGGAGAAAGGCTCTGTGCCTACTGCTATTGTTACATCAAGTGTTTTGCACTCCTTAGAGGAGTGTCTGATGAGGTTGGTGGTGAATTAGTATCCTCAAGTGCACACTCTCAACCCAAATGCTTGACCTTTATAAAAATGATGATTCCGACCTTCCTCTCTAGTGTATAAGGCTTTAGTGGGAACCCCAGAAAGCACCTACACAATATATGTTTGAGCTTCAAAGCCAAGACCCAAGTTCAAATCCCAGCTTGGCCACTGGCTAGCTGTGTGTCTTGGAGAAAGTGAATTCACTTCTCTGAGCCTCAGCTTTCACAAGTTTAAAAAAATGGGATGGTAATACAGACCCCATAAAACTCACTTAGCACAATGCTTGGCACACAGTAAGTCCTCAATTAATGATGGCAATTACCATCGTCATAATTATTCAGACTTAGTTTCCCGCTTGATCAAGTGGAGATTATTTTGTTCATTTACTGGTGGGAGTTGAACTTGGCAGGAGCCTCTCACTGAGTGACTCTGGGCAAGTCTCTCCTCCTCTCTGAGCCCTGGGTTTCTCTCCGGAAAGGGTAGATAATAGCAACTATAAACCTCAAAGGGCAAGGCCCCCATCTGGCTTGGTCACAACACTGTTCTCACATCTAGGACAATGCCTGGCCTACAATAAACAGTCTAATAAAGAAAGAAACTCTAAAATTAAACATATTCGACGAGTTCTTCCCCAGAAAAGGCCTGTGCCCAGCACAAGCTATCGGCAGCAGGTGGACAAGGAAAGAAGGTGAACATCTCCCTCCCCAGCCCCAAACCCTGAGGAACCCCTCGCAGCCGAGGGAATCACCCAGCCCACCCCATCTTAAACCACCTGGACACTCTGGCTCCGCCCCAGAGAGCACAAGGAGGCTAGAGAGAAGCTGACAACAAACTCCCACAGACCGCTAGGAATCCTCTCTTAAATAATAATTTATGTATATGTCTGAGGCCCCGTGACCTCTCCTCAAAGCAGCAGCATCCTCTGAAGGGTCCTGGACCTGATCATATTGATCCCGTCTAAGCTGTAAGTTTGTGGCTTTGAGTTAAAAAGGCGGGGTTGGTCTGTCCAGTGGGCTGCAGCCTAGCAGCTCTGGGAGACCAAGCCCTATACCTTGGCGAAGCCTGACCTTACCTGGCCAGAGGGTGGAGTCTCAGGAGGCCTCAGGCCAGGGCCCGAGGAGCACCACAAACCCCACAGTGATAGCCAGAACCTGGAGTGCGCCTTGAGCTGAGACCACCCTGCCATGGGGGCCGCCTTGCCCGCTGCCTGTTTTCCTCATGACAGGCCTTCCAAGAACTGCAGGCAGAAATCAATGCGCTGGTCCCGGTGCCCACACCCGCCACCTCTCCCTCCCACCACCAAAGTTCAGCACTGCTTCCTGTAAAGCTGGGGCAGGCTCTGAGCTCAGCTGAGGGGCAGCCCAAGGTGGGGACACCACCTTAGCCCCCTGTCCAGGCAGGTCCAGGGAAAAGCCAGGCCAGGCCAAGGCCTGGTCACCCACCGGGGAGAGAGCTGACGAGGTCGAGAGCAGCAAAGGGAGAGTCTTCCTGGACCTCCTTTCTACTTAGCACAGGACAAACGTGGGCCAGTAGTATACCCTGAAGTCTTGGTTGGCTGAATCACCTGAGACCTTGGTTAAAAAATCAGGTTCTCAACCCAGCCTTGGAGGTTCTTCAGTTTTAAGAGAGCCAGGGTGGCAGCCAGGATTCTGCACTTTAACAAGCCCCCTAGGTGATTCAAGTAAGAAGCCAGGTTTGGGGAACACAGTATGTATGCAGAGATGCAGCTCCCAGATGCTAATCACTGGGATGCTCTGAAGAGAAAAAAACTGGAATTAAGAGGATAGGCAGGTAAAATACAGGACACCTTGATATTAAGATAAACCATGTATTTTTTTAGTACGAGTGTGTCCCAAATATTGCATGGGGCATATTTATATTAAAAATTACTTTTTTTATCTGAAAATAAAATTTAAATAGGCATCCCATGTTATTTTTTATTTTTTACATCTGGCAACCCGAACCAAAAACCATTTGCCAGCCCACACCAAAGGACTACGGACATAGCTCAGCCATTAAAATAGATAGTAACAGTCTACATGGTACTAGCTACATGCCAGACCCTGTTCTACATGCCTCACACATATCAATGAACTCACATAATCCTCCAAATAGCAGAGGCAGGCATTACTGTCCCTGTCTGACAGAAAACTGAGGCACAGAGGGTGAAGTCACGTGGCTAAAGCCACGCAGCTAGAAAGTGGCAGAGCCAGGTACTAAACTAAGAGACATCAGATTCCAGAGTTAAATATAGTCTTAATCACTTTACTGCTCTCTAATGGAAGAATAAATAATAAAAGACATACAGGACTAGACCAGGTAATCTAGCACAGGGTAGGATAATACATTTTATGAAATGAAGTCATGCTGTATGTGTAAATTATACATGAAGGTATGAGAAACATTAGAAGGTCACATGCATCTGGCAAAAGTGTAAACTGGTACAACCACTTGGGAAACCACTAAACTAAAGCTATGCACACACTTCCCTATAACCCAGCGATTCCACACCCTAATATACACCCGTGGGTTTCAACCAGAGGCAATTGTGCCCATCCCCTAGGCAACACTGCGCAATCCCTGGAAATGCTTTTCATTATCACAGCTTAGAGGATGCTACTGGTATCTACCTATCGGACAGGCCAGGGATGCTGCTCAACACCCTGCAATGCAGAGGACAGCCCCCACCACAAAGAATCATCCAGCCCCAAATGTCAACGGTGCCAAGATCAAGAAATCCTGATTTATACCCAAGAAAAATGTGTGCACCCATTTATTGAGAGATGCTCAGGCACCAAACAGTCCTGACACTGCTCACAGAAGCCAATGCCCAAATGCCCATAACAGAAGAATGGATGAATAAACTGCGATCCACTCACACAATGGAATGCTAGATGGCAGTGCAAACGAATGCACTGCAGCCGTACTGTACGCAACATGGACGAATCCCAAGAACATAACGTTGGCAAAAGGAGCCAGACACATAAGAGCACACACTGGGAGATGCCCTTTACATCAAGTTCACGAACAGGCGAATATAACGAATGCAGTTAGCAGTCAGGATGCGTCACACGTGGGGGCAGGCTGGCAATAATGGAGGGGGCATGATGGAGCTTGGGTGGGGGGCGGGGATGTTCCATTTCTTCACCCAATGATGCTTCTGTGGGCACATTTAGTTCGTGACAATTCATCAGGCAGAGCCTGTTTGATCTATGTTCTTTTCTGTACATTTCTTACATTTCGACAAAAAGTCTAAAGACATCATGATAAAGATTTATCTCAAAAGTGGGTGGGTTTTATTTTCTTAGTTGTTTTTTCTACCACTGCCACACTGAACCTGTCTTACTTTTTTAATGAATGAATAGGCCATCAGCAAATGCATTTATATTTATTCATCAAAAATCTGCTGCCCCCCGTGATGTATTGTGTTCAGCATAGGACACTGGGGGGCGGGGCAGGGAGTACACACTCCTGCCCTCAAGGAGCTTACAGTCTTGGTGGGGGCGTGGGGTGGGGTGGGTAACCACCTGGGGCCGGGCCAGGGCCACAGCTGCGGCTACAGGCAGTCCGGTAGTTTATCTGCCCAGCTCAGTGCATTAACCAATTTGCTTTCCCTGGGGCAGGGCCAGGTCTCCCCTGCCGTCCTGCACCCTTGCTGCCCCACCAAACTTCCCCTTCCCTGATGCAGAGCTGAATCTAGCATTGACGTTCACTGCCACCCCTCTGCCCATGAGAGTGTGCCATTCCCTGAAGTAGAGACTGCAATCAGCACTGTCCTCTGAAACATGCACAGAGGATTATAGAAACAGAGGAAGCAAAACTGTGTAGGGGAAAGGAGACCCAGAGGCCGAGAGATTTACTCCTCAGAGGAGCATGAACACATACGGACAAAATGCTACCATATAACTAAAGCAAGGTTTTATTTGAGGTCAGCCTTAGGGTTTAGGGGTTGCGGACCACAAATACTTAAAAAGAGTTAACGCCCAAGCCAGTATTGACAGACGGACAGGAATCCACTGGACAGACCAGGTATGGAAAACTCCTGTGGCTGGGTGACAGCACAGAGTGAGAAGCGAGGCTGCCCTCTGGAAGCTGCACGAGCCTCAACATGGCTGGTACAACATGACTGGTACACGGGCAGGGGGTGGGTGGCAGGTCAGCCAGGGTGCGTCCGAAGAGGTGAGCAGCAGCTAAAGTTTACTGAGCACTTACTATATGCCAGGTACCTTGCTAAGGAAGTGTTTTACCCATATTGTTTTTACTGAAACCAATGACCCCATTTCTTAGATGGGAAAACTGAGGCTCTCAGAGACGTGACGAGATTCGTTCAGCGAGAACAGTGGAGCTGGGATTTGAACCCAGACCAAACCTGAGTCCAGAGCCACATTTTTAATCATGAGATTTCTCCCTCCCCTCCCACAGGAGGCCATGGCGGCACTTCCAGCCCCCTTTCTCCTCTCCTCCCCTCTCCTCCCAGGAGTCTGCCCGGAGCTACCAGAGCTCTCAGGAGTCAGCCCAGGCAACGGAGCTGCATCGGGAGAGGCAGGCCAGGTGAGCTACAAAGCGCTGCTGCAGGGCCCTGTGGGAGCGCAGCAGAAAATACCAGCTGCTCCAACCAGCATCGCCTTTAATCTCTTCAGAAAATGGATGCTGCGCCTGGGTCCCCGGAGAGCCCCAAGTTTGGGCTGGAGGCTTTCTGGAAAAAAGCTCACTGTTGCCTGCGTCTCAACAGTCACCCCGGGTGACGTCTGACACTCCACCACAGCACTGCCTGACAAGTGTCTTCAAAGGACAGAAATCGGCAGCTTTGCTGTCTTTTCATACAGACGTCACTCACCCACAGGAAACGCTTTCCCCGTGCATTGTGAGAGTTATTTCGGTTCGACGAAGCCAACCCCAGAGTGAATCCAAGAAAGAAATAAAAGGAAGGGGGGGAAAAGAGCAACTCTGGCAAAATGAGAAAAAAGTGGCGTTTGGGTAAACTGCACACCCAACAATCTTTCAAGATGGTCTTTTTTAAGATCAAAGATGAGGGGGAAGGATTGTGCTGAGTGTCAGCAGGTGCAGCAGGCGCAGGGAGACGTGTGGGATTTTGCGGGTATCTGTGGGCCATGTCCAAAAGTGGGGAAAATCCATTCCCAGGGAGCCAGCCCTGCTGGGCTGGGCTTGGCTGTGACTGGGGAGGAGAGCAGGTGACAACCCTGTCAGGGGGTCGGGCTTCTCTGAAGAGAACCTGAGACCCATGGTATGGGAACATCCCACATCCATGCATGCTCCACGTGGGTGGTCTCTCTGGGCGGGTCACTGACATGACTGTGGCTGAGTCACTATTGCCCGGCCCCTCACCAGGCTTCCCTTCTTCCTAGCAGCTCAGCAGCACACCTCTCTGCTCCAAGTGAAAGATCCCAGGGAAGTCCTCTGATTGGCCCAGCTCAAGACAGACTCACAACTTCCTCTTGGACCAATCACTGTAGTAGCCAGGGGGGTGGAGTACGATGATTGGCAGCTCCCCCCCCCCGCCCCCCGCCCCGGGCTGAGTCACAAGATTCCAGGGAGGAGGTAAGAAGAAAGAAGGCCACTACAAGAATGGTAAGGAACAGGGCAGATACCTCCAGGTGTATCTGCTACCCACTGTGGGCAGTGGTATCTGCCCTGCTACCTCATTTTCCCATTCTGTATGCACCTGAGGGCCCTGCCACCTCCCTGGTCTGACTTCTCCAAGTTGATTATCATGAGAGATAGACTCAATGGTCATTTGTGGGACGAAAAGGAACATCCACTGAGCACTCACTGGGACCAGGTGCTCTGCCAAGTGCCTTCCATTCATGATCTCATTGGGTCCTTAGAGAAACTCTCTGTCATCACACCTTACAGGTAGAGAAGCTGAAGCTCAGAGAGGTGCAGGGGCTCACCCAAGATCACACCGCTTGTAAGAGGCAGAGCTGGGCTGAACCTGATTCTAGTGGACTTCAGAGCCAGTGCTGTTAGTCCTGACCCCATTCTGACCCTTTGAGAAAGGCGTTTAAAGGAGTCAAGTTCTCCTCGAGGACCATAAGGGGATTTACATGCTGGGATAGAGGAAGGTCCACAGGTACAATGACCTTGGGGCGCCATCCTCTAGCACAGACCCGTCACTTGTACAGAGCTGAACCCCTTCATCCCTCACTCAGGGCCTGGCACCAGTGGGTGCTCCACAGACACAAACTGGATTCAAGCCCTGGGCAAAGGTAAGGTGGAGAACCCCCCACCCCCTGCCAAGAAGATGTATGGCCTCTGGTCCCTGCAAGTGACAATGTGGGCCTGGACCCCAGGGCAAGTGACAAGTGCAAGGTCACCCGAGAAGCAATGGGCTACCAGACATTCTAAAGAATAATTCTAGAGGAGAAACAACCTTTCACTACATGGAAAGGTCTTCCATGTCTAGTAACATGGGAGAAGGATAACCTAAAAACGTTCCCACTACAAAACACCCAGAGAGGCTGAGTAAAATATACCAACATCCCTTTAAATATATGGGTCAGTTCAGTAAGAAATTAAGAGAAATTCCCAGGGGCCAAAACTGAAGAGGAAACTCAAAATCAGACTGCTTAATATGTGAACTGATACTTGGCAAGGAAGAGGTAAGGCAGGTGCCCATCTTGGTAGTCCAGAGCCCTCCCCCTCAGTGAGTGTAGGTCAGAACATACCTATCCACTAACACAGGAGGAACAGGAGGCATTTGGTCTGTCTCAGCTTGCCTCTAGGCTATAAAACCAGAAAGTAGCTTCCCCTGAGAATCTGCCAGCACGGGCCTGCGCGCACATGGATCGGAGTTCAATTTTATACTACCCTGGGTGTTCTCAGACTTGTGCACCTCAGATCACCTGTTAAAACACAGGTTGCTGAGCCCCACCCCCAGAGTCCTGATTCGAAAGATCTGGAACAGGGTCCAAGAATCTGCCTGTCTAGCAAGTTCCCAGACACTATTGGTCGAGCAACCACACTCAGAAGTACTGGTCCCAGCCAAGAAATTAACACAGAAGTACCATTCTCCTCTGGTAACACCCCTGGACATGAAGCAAACACAAACGCAAAGCCTCTCCAGAGCAGGGGTGAGCGAGCTGTGACCGCCGGGTCAAATCCTGCCACACTTGCTGTAACGTCCAGGCGTCACCGCTGCCTTTGTTGCACAGCGGCGCAGTAGCTGCATCAAAGACTGCAGCCTGCACAACCAAGAATGTTTACTACCTGGCCTTCCACAGAAAAAGTTTGCCAACTTCTTCCCTAGGAGTAACCCAACCGCTCAAAATTCCAAGAGATACCAACCTACTAAAGATGAGCTCTCACCCCAAAATTACAAAACAGAGAGAAACAGTCAGCTACATGCAAGAATCAAGAGACTCCACAACAGGCCCGGGCATTTCAGGTAAGGGGATCATTATATATATTCTATTAACGTAACAGAGGGCAGACTCTACACTTAGCAACTCTTAGGTCTTCAATCAAGGGGAATGATGATGATGAAGAAGAAGAAGATGATGATGATATTTACTGAAGGTCTACTGTGCACAAGGTATTGGGAATGCTCTACATGGTCCAAATCCTTTCCGTGTGAAGAACTCCACATCAGGCATGAAACTGGGGTTCCTATGTGTGTCTCCACTTGCCTAACTTTACACAGAAAATACTAAGCAGAACCAGGGTGAAACCCAGGCCTTGGCTGAAACCAACTTACAGAAAGTTCCAGAGCCTATGACTCACTTCTACTCCACGACAAGGTGTTTGTTCTACAATAGAAATCAGGAGCTCTTAGAGTTCATGGCTAGATTTAGAGGATCCAACAACCCCTGAAACTATACACAAAAGATGTTATCTCTATCCTGTTTCTAAACAGAGGATCCACAGCTTTTACAAGATTCTCAAAGTCAAAGCATCCCTGATGTAGATCCAAATGCAAACCTTTTTGCAGGCCATTTCTTATGCACAATGCCAAGCAGCCTTGAACTTTATGTCTCTGCTTGTTTAAATCACACAACACCCCTCTAAGAGAGTATTTTTACCACCTCTGTTTTACAGGTGATAAAACTGAAACCACAAAGGGGTCAAATAACTTTCCTGGGATCCCACAACTATCAAGTGGCAGAACAGGGACACCAGAATGGAACCCACTCACCTGTACTCTTAACTCCTGCCACACTACCTCTGCAGCCTTCAGTAACCAGCCCTCCACTTCTTAATCCAATCACGAGTCTATACAAGCTTAGCGGGCCTTCGTCTTTCCTGCCCACCTCAAAGCCACTGCCACATGCACAGAAAACATAAGGGTCCTTCTGCTCTCATTTCAGGGCAAAGTCCCTCTCTTAATCCCAATCTCCACGTCCAGAAGAGTATTTCCAAGGTCTGTCAGGCATGAATCAGACATTTCTCAGGGTGTGAGCATCCCCCATTCCCTACCACTTCGCCTAGTGCCAGCCCAGACCCTAACTACCTACTTAGCTCGTGCCTTGCTCATTGCCAGCATAAACACACATTTACCCAATTTTTCAGAATAAGCAGTATTTACTCAACAGCCCAGAATGGCTCATATGGAACTATTAAACCCCATTGCCTCAGTCTGCAGCTCAGAGTGCAATAATGAACCAGTACTTTGGAGTGATTACGATGCTAATAAGAATGTGTGAGGCACAGAATATCACTATGCCGGGGCAGCCGCCAAATTCCCTGGACTCCCTGCACCTCCCAACCTCGCATTTGGGAATTCCACTATTCCCGAAACCAGCCTGCCTGGGAACCGCTAGCTCCCTAGGCGAGACACAGATGAGAAACAGAAGCCCACCATTCTGCAGAGGGCTGGCCCCACAATGCCAGCCCTCATTGGGATATAGGGAGCAACGGTGCCCGCCTCCTGACAGCTCCAAAGGCCCCAGAGCCCCCAGTACTGGCGAGGCCTCGAGTGTTTGCATGGCATTTCACACGCTCTAACATGCACAAATATTGAGGAAAAAATACTTGCTTTCTCAGGCTGTATGCCTAGAGCAATGTTAGATTTGGTGGGGGGTTCCCCCCTTTTTTATCTTTCTCTTTTCACAAGCCCCTTGGTAAACAATAAATGGCAGAAAAGAAGCATATATTTGAACATGGTAAGGTTCTCCTTCACTCCCCTCCCCTTCTGTCCAGGGAAATCGCTTTATTCCTATCCCTGCCTTGGCTTTATCCATCCTGTAGACTGGTGAATTTTCTGGATGAGGCTAGGCATGAAGTCTCAGGCCAGTGGACAATGGTGGGAGCAGCTGAGTCTCTTTGTCAAGCTCCTTCTCTACCTCAGGCTCTTGACCTTCAAATCCCTCCAATTGTCCTCCTCTTTCATCCATTCAACCCCCACTCCCACCCCCCGCCCATGAACATGGTTGCCCTGTGTTCAGGGTGAAGATCTCAGGAGGGCTTATGAGCCCCTTTAAGCCAGCCCTGTCTACCCTCCATAGCCACACCCACCTCTAGGCCCCTCGCCCTGTGCTCCAGCAACACTGGCTGTTTTTCACTTCCTCACACCCCAGGACATTTGCACGTGCTGCTCCCTTCCTCACTCTGGACTACCACAGCCCCTCATCATTTCACTAGCTCAGGAGTCCTTCCCTGACTTCCAGTTTAAATCTATTACACAATCTCATCACTCCTAGCTCATTTCCTCTGCAGCCCTTAGCAGGGTTTGCAATTTCAAATATGTGTGACTATTTGATTGATGTTGGTCTTTTAAGGGATATTACTTCTAAATATCATAGAGACCAGCAGGGCCAGGAGGGCAGAGAGCATGTCCGTGTTGATCACCGGGGCATCCCAAGCACATGGTCTAGGCCCTGGCACATAGCAGATGCTGGATAAATACTCCTTGAACAGATGACTGATTGACTGACTGAATGAATGTACCCCGTCGCCCCAGCCCCACTCTGCTTTGTCAACCAGCTGCCTCTTAGCTGAATTGGGCTCCACAGCTTTTCAGGCCTTTGCCACGGTCCTGTTTTGTCTACTACAAAGTGCTGTGTTCACAATACAAGGACCAGACACATATCTATACACAATAAAATGCTCAAGGACCTTTAACGAGAATGGCCATGTGCCCTCTCTTGGTTTAGTGTAGAGTGTGTATGTGCATGCAGTATATATGTGCACACGTCTGTATTTCAGCACAAGAGCCGCCAACAGAAACACGCACCAGCACAGGCAGGAAAACACTACTCGGGGACTTACCCGACACGTTCATACAACGAGGGTTAAGTGAGAGCCACTGCAGGCATAATTTTTAAATCCCTTCTTTTTCTTTCAGCTACAGGATTCTCTGATAATCCTCTGTGGTCTATTGTCTCCCTCCCCATCACAACCCGAAATGCTTTCCTTGACCACTTTTGGTCCCCTAACAACTCAAACAGAAATACAAACAGGAAGAAGAGGGCAGAGCAAAGGAAGCTGTGGTGCCACTGCGTGCTGGGATGCAGGGATGGGAAGAAGTGCTTCTCTTCCTTCCTCCACGCGTGAGCAAGTGTACAGCTGAGGAGGCTGTGGGCCTGCCGCTCACCCAACAGAGCCTGGACTCCACCTGGTCACAGCAGCCCCAGAAAGTTTAGGAGACCCCTGCTCCCATACTTCCTCCTCAGAGCAGCGGGACTGTGGCACCATCAGCAGATACTGACTGAGCATCTAATGTGTGCCAAGCTCTGTGCTTGAGACAAGAGTCAACAAGCCAGATTCAAACTTGCCCTCGTAGGCCTTAAAAAAGACAAAGCGAGAAATCCCAATGAGCTGTGATGTAATTGTGGTGGGAGCCTTCCTGATCCAGCAAGGAGGTTGGGGAATGGCTCCCAGGTCAGAAACGTGAAGGATGAGAGAAGTCTGTCAGGGAGAGCAATGAAGACAGTTCCGGGCCGGGGGGCAGTACATACAAAGGTCTGGGCCACATCACAGTTTAACCTGTGGACCAGGTAACAGTTTAAGTCTGGCTAGAGGAGTCAGGGGTGAAGGGGTCTAGTAAGAGACGAGATGGTAGAGGCGGATGAGGGTGGAAGAAGGTGATCACGACAGGCCTTGTAAAGCGAAGGGAAACACGTGGACTTCATGCCATAAGCAAGCAATAAGGAGCTACTGATGGTTTCTAAGTGGAGGAAAGGGAATGGTGACCTGGTTTCACTTTTTCATAAAGATCGCTCAAGGCAGAGTTCACGGTCCTCAAAATCAAGCAAGGGCATGACCATGTGACCTGAGTCATTGCCACCTCCCCACCATGAACCCCAGGAGTGCCTTCTATAATACATGGAGTCCTATGACCAGCCAAAAAGACCATGTGAGTGGGGATCAAGGCCCAGGGTCCACATTCCAGGAGTCACCTCTCCCACCCTTAGTCATGCCATCTGAGAAATGGGTATAAAACTCCACCTGCCTCCTCAACCTGTAAGGATTAAACGAGTTCACACCCGTCAGGGGCTCGGCACAGTGCTTGGTGCTGGGAAAGCACTCGATAAATAATCACTATCGACAGGATTCTTTTTACCAGTTGAGAGCCCCGTTAAGCACTGGGGTAGACAAGGGGGCCCAGGGGCCACAGGTCCAATCTGGCACCTATTGTGTGCCCAGCACTTAATTCTTTCCTATTTCTTCCCTACATTTTCATCTTGAATATTCATAAATCCCTAGTTTCTGGCTTCTCCTGAACACCTGAACCCCCTGTTGAAACCCACTGCTGTGCTGCCCCTCGGGCACCCCTACAGGAGTGAGCCAGGTCTCCCACCCCCAGCCTCCAGCTGTCAGACCAGCGGAGGGTGACCACAGGTGGGGAGCTTCCTGGAGCTCAGGGCTGAAGATGCTAAATCTGGGTAAGGGGCAAGTGGGGAAGAGAAGGGCTGAGTGGCACAAAGGCCCCCTCTGCTTGCCCCCAGCCAGGCCTGAGCCCCGCCCCCACCCCCACCCCCACCCCCACCTTCTCTTTGATAACATCCCTTCCAAGTCATCCTTTCCTTCCTCCAACAGCTAAAGGGCATTGGCCTAAAAAAAGTCCTGGCTCCACGGAGTGGCCCTTGCCATCTCTCCTCCAACCTCCCTGTCTCTAAGATACAGAAAGGTAAGGCTGGGGGACCCAGGCCAGTAAGAGGAGGTTGGCAGTAGTGTGCCCCACTTTGCAGGTGGGGAAAACGGAGACATAAATGTGGTTCATGGAAACTGAAATGTCCAGGAATCAGCCAGCCGTCCTACTCCCCTCGCTAAGAGAGCCTGGCTATCTCTGCCAGCCTCCCTTGACAGGGGCCCTGGTCTTATCAGGACATTTAGGAAACATGGTCCTCTCCACCCATCACTTACCACACTCAGTGAGGGTCTGCACATTTTTTCAGAGACCAGGCCCAATTCTGGAAATGAAAAAGTAACCCTCCTGTCCCAGACGCCCTACGAAGAGGGGCCTCCTCAGCTCATGAGCTGCCTCTCTGCAGAGCACCAGCTCCACTGGTGCCATCCCCCGCAAGGATGCAGTAAAGCACTCCCTTGGGCCCCTTCCTCTGGGTGGCTGCCCACCTTCTCTGGCACCTGAGATTTGAGAGATGCTTTGTCTCTGTCTTTCTCTCTGCTTCTCACCTGTGTCTCCCCAGCCAGGGACAAGGGGAGGGGGGAATCTCCCAAGATCCTCAATTTAAAATAAAGTCAGATCTTTTTCTCTCCCCTTCCTCACTACCTAGTAACTACACTTGTGTGAAGTCGATGCTCTACACAACGAAAAGAGTGGCCTCCTTGGAGAGGGTACAATCAGACAATTTTTAAGATCATGGAGCATTAGACCGTTCCCAACTGGGTTTACTAATCAAACAGCCAAATCCTTCATAACCAGCCAATCCCTACAGGGCAATTAAATCCTTCCCCTTTAAAACACTTGCCACACTGTCTGGGGACAGAAAGAAAAATTTGCAAAATTCATTTGATAAATTAGCCAGGGAAAAGAAAGGAGTGAATCAAGCTTTGTTCTTTTCATTTTTTTTAATTATGGAATTCACAATGCCTGAATAATGTTTAATAAGAACTATGAAAATTCCTAACAGTATTACAACACAACACAAAAGAATTAACCTGGTTACCGTGAAAAATTGCATATTTAATTAAGAACAGAGAGTTCAAAACTATCCAGAGATTTCAAGAGTGCTGTTGCCTGAGGGGCCAAATTACATGCTTCCAGGGCTGCTAACGGAGTTAGCGTGCTCAGTCATTACCCAGGCGTTCCCATTAAGTGACTCTGGGCAGATGACATCAAATTCATTTCAAAAGCACCAGGAACTGAAGCATTCACTTGGGTAGTTGAAGGGAAAGCAACTATCCTGCTGGTACAAATCAGACCCCTTGTTGATAAAGGCAATAATTAAAAAATAATGTTAATTAGCCGCTTTTATTCGAAGAAAAGTACTGTAGTTGGAGCGCTTCCAGCTTGTAGTGGTGGGAGTCACTCTTTCTGGAAGTAGAGAAAGCTGCTGGTGGAAGTGGGGTGCCTGGGGGCCTCCAGGAAGAGAGGAGGATGGTGGAGCTTGGCACAGGGGGCAAGATGGGTCCGGCTAGGGAGGGAGCTGGCCAGGCCTGGGTCCCCAGGTTGGCATCGGCCCGGCCACCCCAAGGCCTTCAAGGGGACAGCTTGTACAGTGAGGGAAGACGGTGCCACCTGCATCCTGGGCACTGTCACTGCGAAGCCCATTCCCACCACTGTGGACTCAAGCGAACCCAGATCTCCCTCTTTGGGGACTTCCTGCCACACGCACTCCCCTGACACAGCCATTTCTGTCACATCTATTCTCCCCACACAATCTCCTGTCACACCTATTCCTCTACTCAGCTACTTCCTGTCACACTCACTCCCTTCACGGCCTGTCACACTCGGCACTGTATCACCACCACCACCCTCACTGCAGACTTTTTCCCCAAAGGTGACCACCACAATCTCATCACACGTGCTCTCCTGGTGACATGACCTTGACATTCCTCCCAAGGAGTGGTCCCTCCTGTGAGCCCCTCCCTTTGACCCTGGGCAGGCCTTGACCAGCACAGTAGAAGGAAGTGACTCTTCTAACACCTTCCTCTCCACCTTGCTCTCTTGGGACACTCACTCCTGGCACCCAGCCACCACGCTGTGCAGAAGCACAGGACAGCCCACCCAGACAGACCACGCGGTATTCTGGCTGGCAGCCGAGGTCCCAGGCAACAGCCAACATCAACCACTAGATGTGTGAGTCCTTGAGTTACCCCCAAACTTTGAATCTTCCAGCTAGCTGAAGTCCCAGATATCACGAAATGAAGATCAACTTATCCAGTTGGGTTCTGTCTTATTTCCTGCTTTATAGAATCTGCAAGTATAAACAGTTGTTTTACCCTAGTTTGGGGGTGGTTTATTACACAGAAAGAAATGACAGCTATACCGACAGACACACACAGTCACACCTTGTACGAAACCTCCTACCACAAGCACCCTCCACTCCCCACAGACCATCAAAGAGGCCCAGCACGAGACACGAGTCAATGGACCTGACCACCAGTGGCAAGAACTTCTCCTGAAGAAAGCCACCATCAGCTTCTTTAGCCTGCTCTCCACAGCCTTAAGTTCTCCAAGCGCCTACTGTGCGCAGCGGCAGGCAGGGTACAGCGAGCCACCACCCTGGGGCCTGGCGTGTAGGGGAGAGAGCACAGGAAGGCCCATGTATGGCTGAGACCCCCATGCAGCTCAGTGCTGTGCCCGGGACTCACGGCTGGTTCATGGCAGAGAGAGGTTCAGGCTCATCTGACTCCTGGTGGCATGGTTTGATTCTCATTAGTAAGGTGCTTAATTAGGGCAGCTCACTGATATACCCCAGAGAAACACACTGTGCTCAGACCCGAGCCCAATCACCTGCTGGTGGCCAGGCCAGCCCCCACCCACTAGAGGGGCATCCCGGGCAGGGTGCAAGGGGGCAGGCACTGATGGGGCCACAGGGACAGACTGGGGAAGCCACTTCCCTGTACTGCCCAGCCTGGGCAGCCAGTGGGCACAGGAGTTGGGCCTCGGTGTCTCTCCTCCTGGCTCCCAGGAGGCAGAAGGCCTCAAAGGCCTCACCTACCATGAAATGTCAAGATGTTCTGCTCTGCTTGGAGAATCATTTTTTTTCCAGAGATGAATTTCACAAAGTAGGCCACGGGCCAGGAGACCAACCCTCCTGCTCGCAGAGGCTGAGGTGGATGCCCTCCAAGGGATGGTGCTGGCTCAGAGAGGCTCTGAGGCTGCTGGCCCACAGGTCTGGGGGTCCAGCCATGCCAGTGAGTGAAGGGCAGGGAATAGGCCTGGATCTTCCCAGAGTCTCTGAGCAGTCACCAGCTCCAGCTCTGGCTCCTGGAATCCTGACACCCCAGGTGCTTGTCAGTGCCTGCTCTGGGAATGGGGGCCCAGGCTCCCACTCCAGCCAGCCACACAGACCACTGCGAGCAAAACCCCACCACGTAAGACCATTACGAGGTAAACCTGCACAGTTGCCCCTTCCCAACTATACATTGCCTGTGCCTTGCATATTCCCAGAAATGACAAGAAGTAAGACAGCCTATGACACAGACCCTGACGTCAGACTACCTGGCTCTGCTTTGTGACCCTGGGCAAGTCACTGACCTCTCTGTGCTGCAGCTTTCTCCTCCAAAGTGGGGATATTAACAGTGTCAGCATCATAGAGTTATGGTAATTAAATCATTTAAATGATGGTATTTTGGAAGCACTTTAGAGTTATACCTGGCACACAGCCACTCTTGGTAAGTATTATTAAATGAAAAATAAATAAAACAAAAATTTAAAAATCCCCAAAACTTCAGAGCCCCTCTCACTCCTCAATGATCCCGTCAATTCTGACCATTTTATGGAATGGCTACACTGAGGCCAGAGAAGACACTCATCTTCACACTAGTCAAAGTCAGCGGAGCCAGTTTCTGCACCAGCTAACACAGGCCTATGGGGGCCACACCTCGAGCATCACTGGGACCACTCCACTCAGTGTAGATTGTACAAAATGCAAAGCCCCACACTCCACTCCCGCCTCCACCACCCAGCTCAACCATTGCTGTCCCACATAAAATGCAGGCCCAGAAGCCAGGAATCCGAGTTTTTAATGCGACCTCTGATTGGAGCACCCAGCCTTCAGCACCCACTGAGTGCCACGCCAGCTGAAAACAAACTGGTCAGAATTTCAATGACCCAGCTGTCGATGACCCAATGGCGATGGGCTCACCACCTTGGGGAGATCAACAAAGAACCAAGGACTCACCCGGTGGCTTGAAAAGCAGCCCAGGCCAGGGATGTACAAGTGGGAGAGACAGGATGGTGGCCAACGCAGCGCAGAGTAAGGGAAGGAGGGCTGGGAACGGGAAAGGGCAAGGGGAACAGTGTTCCGGACAGGGGGAATGGCAACGGCCAGGGCTGGAAAGTGTGAGGAGTACAGCAGTTACGGGTTCAGGGAGGAATAGGGCGCTGAGGAGTAAGGCACAGAGCTGGGGCCAGAGACTATGAAGGCCCCTGGTAGGTTTCCACATGCCGGAAACTCCTGGGACAAAATCCCAACTCTACTGGGAAAAAGCTGTGTATCTATGGGCAGCTCCTGAACTTCTCTGGGTACCTGTGGGTTCATTGTTCTCAATGGAGCAGGAACGAATCCCTTGGACGGCCCAAGAGAAGCCACTTGGAGAGGGCCCCCCTGAAGGAAGAAAGTTCCTTAGCCATTTGCCTCTATGCCATTGCCTGAAATCATCTCTCCCACTTCCAAGGCAGAGGTAACAGGGAGCATGAAGGTAGGCGGCAGGGTAACCTTTATAGAGAGCCTGGTGCATTCCAGGCTCCGTGCTGGGCCCTCCACCCATCTCATTTCCCCCGCACTATGACCCTATTATGAGCTAACTATAATTGGTACCCCCATTTCACCGATAAGGATATTGAGGCACCCAAAGGAGCAGTCCCCTGGCTACATCACACAGAGATGAGAGGAGGGAAAGGAGCCCCATTCTGCCCCTGCAGCAAGCTACCAACCTGAGTTTTCCCTCTAAGGGATCAAGTTGGAGCTGGGAGAGATGGGCAGGTGCAGCGGCCAATTCTGAGGTAGCAGCACCCACTAACTGGCCCTGCATTACCCCGTGTCACCTCCACCACAGTGAGATCAATACTTGGGGGGATCCTGTTTAGCTTTGGGGAAATCATTAAGTGCTACACCAAACTAATCAAAAAATAACTGCACTGCCAGGAGAAGTCAGGAGGGGCTGCCAAGGTGCACGCACAAAGGCACACACTGATGCGAGCACGACACACTCACAGACACCCACACGAGAATGCCGACACGCAGGCACACATTCAGAGACACTGAGAAGAACACACGGGAACACTGAGATACAGACACAAGGACTCGCACACATAAATGTGCAAAGACCCACAAACATACTCAAAGATAGGTGCACACAAAGATGCAGCTAACATAAATATGTAAACACAGCCGGGTGATATTCACATCCATCCCTATTTGTTCATTTGACCGAGACTTTTTGTGAGCCCACGGTGTGCTCAGCCCTCTGCTGCTAGGTTCTGTGTACAAGTGCTGTGTGCCTCTCGGAACCCCGAGTTGGCAGAAGGAGGCTGGCATTAATCAATAGTCCACAGGACCGTGTCTGATTCCCACTGCGGTGAGGCAATGCAGATGCGGCCTCCTGTCTCAGAGGGAAGCAGGAAAGCTGCCCCAAGGCAATGACACTGAGCAAACTCCCAGGGTCTAGGAGGAGTTCACATGGGGACGTGTGGGAAGAGTGTCCCAAGCGGGAGGGCATAAGTCATGCACAGAGGAGTGTGATGCAGTGGAAAATGAAGGAAACCGTGTGTCTGAGACGTGAAGGGCACAGGGAACATGGCTCAAGATCAAGGTCAAGGTTAAGAATTAAGCTAATATAAATCTGAAGCCAATTCTGCTAAGTTAAGATGTATACGGTAAATCCTAAAGCAACTACTAAAAAAAACCCTCAAAAATATAGTTAAAAAATCATTAATAAAATTAAAGGGTTACATTAGAAAATAATCACTGAATGCAGGAGAAAGCATTGAAGGAGGAACTGAAGAACAAAAAGACATGAGATATACAGAAAGCAAAGTGGCAAATGTACATCCAACTATATCAATGATATTAAACATGAACGGGCTAAACAATCCAATCGAAAGGCAGAGATTTCCGGACTAGATTAAAAAATAAAACCAAGATCCAATTATACACTGTTTATAGGAGACAAACTTTAAGTTGAAAGACACAAACTGAAAACAAAAGGACGGAAAAGATAAATCATGCAAACAGCAACCATGAGAAAGTGGGAGTGGCTGTACAGCTATCAGACAAAACCGACTTTACAAAAAAAAACAGTCACTAAAAATAAAGAGGAACACTTTATAACGATAAAAGGGTCAATCCATTAGGAAAATATAAGAGTTAAAAACATATATGCACCTAATAACAGCACCAAAACATATGAATCAAAACGGACAGAAATGAGGGGAGAAACAGTTAACTCAATAGTGACACAGGGGTCAGCATCTTCCTTTCCGGAGTGAAGCGAACCACCAGCCAGCAGCTCAGCAAGAAAACAGGAGACCGGCAACACTGCAGACCAGGAACGGAGGCCTGAGCCGGCCTGCTGCGCCTGAAGGTCACACGGGGGCCTCTGCCCAAAGGCTATGGAGAGCCACTGGAAATGGCTCTTACCGGGTTTTAAAGGATCTCACCGGCTGCCATGCGTCAGAAAGAGTGAGGGGGGCCAGAGTGCAGGGGAGTACGGCACCGGGACACACACTGACAGGCCAGAGCCCGGGGAGAACTGACGGGGACGTGGGCCCGAGAGCCAGGGGTGGGGGCGGAGGTGCGGAAGGGGACGTGCGAGGCGTCCGGGAGGTAAAACCCCCACTGGCATGGGGAGAGGGAGGTGGTCAGAGCAGCTCCCAGGTTTCTGTCCTGCAGACCTGACTCAAGACCAGGTATGAGACGAGTTAGGTTTTGAACGTCGTGAGTAGGACACATCTTTGAGACACACATTCAGGAAGTGTCGGGAAGGCTATTGAGCAGACAGGACTGGAGCCCTGAGGGAGAGAGTGGAGAGACGGAGGGTAGTGGGGTTAAGAAGACAGATGAGGCCACACAGGGTGACGGGGAGAGAGCAGACATGAACTTTAGAGGGACTAACATGTTTCGAGGCCAGCAGAGGAGCGTGGCCTCGGAGAGAGAAGAAATGGTGGCCACAGGTAGGCGGGAAATAAAGAGTGTAGTAGCACCAGGGGCTGAGGGAGCCGCCTGGAGAAGCTCCTTGGGAGTGGGGGAGAGGTTGGCTGGCGAACGGGCAGGAGGTAGAGAAGAGGAGATGGAGTGTGAGTCAGACGGGTCGAGAAAAGTGGCTGTGTGGGGGAGGAGGAGATGGGGTGAGGGGCTCCTCTGCTCTGCCTTCTTAGGAAAGGGAACCCATGTCCTACCCACTTCACACACCCTGCATCTCAGCTTCCTCTGTCCCCAGCACCGGGTGCTGTGCTGGGCCCATGGCACGTGCTCAGTAAATATTTGTGATTTGCTGAATACATATCAGGTTCAGAGCAAAGACTGGCCAGACTGGGTTGGACATGCCAGGGACTGAGGACAAAGAGTAAGGGGACAACTGAGTCCCAGGAGCCATTCCAGACCCAACCCTGGCTCTGAGTCTTTGCTTCCAGAAACCAGAGCAATAAGGGAAAGCTCTTCCATGAAAGGAAAGAGCTTATGCAGCCAAATATGAAATGGAGCGGAGCTGACAAAGACAGGGAAAGGCGGGCTGGACTCAGCTGCTTAAAAAAATCTAAAAAACTTTTTTAATAAACTCTACAAGTCTATCCCCTTCCTTCTTTATCAACGACACGATTTATTGACCGAAGAGGCCATATTGACTAAATAAATCTTGATAATGACCAAGGCTGCAATCAATACCTGCTTATTATCAGCCCGGGCTGAGAATTCCATCTTGCGGAACGAAGGCCCGACGACAGGGCGCACCACGTGGCTCCGGACTCGGGAGGGCGGGCTGGGCTGGATGGATGGTCGGTCGGACGGCACGCATTTTCCAGACCAGGAGACGGGAATCCTTCTTGTGTTATTAATTAACCACCCCACCCCAGGCCTCTCAGGCTTCTGGGTCTGGATTCATTCCCATTAGTTGACAGTGGCAAAGTGTTTTAAGAGATTATTTAAACATCTTAAAGAGAAAAATACAAGCACAGTGACTACCTATGGGGAAGCCCCTGAGGAGAGGCAGGGACATGGGTAGCCAACGGACTGGTCCTAGGTTTGAGTCCAAGCTCTGCAGCTTGCTGACAATGTGGCCTTGGCCTTGATCTTCTATGCCTCGGTCTGCTCAGCAATAAAATGGGAAGGTAGTGGTTTCCCATGCCGAGGGCTGTTGTGAAAATTAAACATGATGTGTGATAAGGGCTCTTATCTCAAGAACACTGTCTGCCATGCATTAAAGGTTCAGCAGCTATTCACCAGGCCTCCTTGTGCAGAGAGCTTCCTTCTCACCTTCCAAAGCCTGCAGACCCAGGCCTGGCCTTGCTGAGGCCAGCCAAGTGGCATCGGGGGAGACGTAACCCCTGCTCAATGCTTCTCTGGGAGGAGCTGTCCACTTGGCCGCTGCTCTGGGTGCTCTAGGCTGGGGGACCCTGGCACTTGCCACGGAAGGCTGGTGTTTAGACTCCTGTGCTTGTGGGGCACAGTGGAGGCCCCTGCGCTGGTGGAAGTTCACACCAGCTTCTCTCATCCGATACTTAAGCATCCAGCGCTGCAAACAAATCAAACCTCCAGGGTCCACTCAGCTTCGGGCACCTCTGAGATGACAGGTGAAATCCAGAAGGTGACTGACAAACAACAATGTTGATGATGGCAATTATAATAAAAGTAATAATAGCCCTCTTGTTTCCTCGGAATGGCCCCATGTTCCAGGCGCTGTGCCAAGGGCTTCCTCTCATCAAACCCTCACAGTCTCCCTATGAGGTAGAGGATGCATATATTTAATTCCCATTTTACAGGTGAGAAAACTGAGGCTTAGATAAGTCTAGTGAGTTGACCAAGGCCTCCCTGTGAGGAAGCAGCAACACCGGGGTCCAAAGGCAGGCCTGACTGCTGCAACTCCGCCCTCTGAACCAGTTCAGGTGCTGCTCCCAGAACAGCGGGAACACAGAGGAGACAGCCCCACACTTCAATGATGATTCTTATTAAGATATGAAGATATAATATTGTTGTTGATAATAACAGTCACCATTTAGGGAAGGCTTACAGCATGCCCAGCCGTAGGCTAAGCATATACACTGAATTGTCACTCTTTACTTCTCACACCCTTAAGGAAAAGTCCTTCTACCTCAACATGATTATAAAGTAGAAGCTTTCTAAGGGCAGGGACTCAGTCTGTTTTGTCCACTGCTGCACCCCCACCACCTCACACAATGCCTGACGCATAGCAGGTGCGGAATAATGTTCATTAAGTGAACAGATAAATGCCCTGTCTCAACAGCCCAGGGAAACTCATCTGGGACAGAAACACGGAGACCTAGAAAGGGTGTCTCAGCCACCGAGGAAAGGGGACACTTCGTCCTGCTGTCCTGCCCTGCTGTGTACTAGGGTTCCCAGGATACGCTGAGGAGGACAACCCCTTAACTCTGGGGTCACTGTCCAGAGACCTTCTGTCCTTTTTAAAGGCCTGCAGGGCTGATCAAGTGGGCACACGAAGCCCACATCAGAAGAATGTCATCTGGGTTCAGAAACCTTAACTGGCTGTCTGTGCCCTCCACATCAGCCAACTCACACGCTGCAGGGACCTGCTTTGAGCTGTAACTGAGGCCACCATTGCTAATGGCCCACAGCCTGCCGGCAATTAATTAATGGATTTATTAATTAGGAGGGGAGCCACCTCCCAGGCTGGAATTGGGGTCACCAGTTTCTAAAGAGAGACTAGCAGAGCTAAAGATAAACCCTCATCCGACACGAGCTTGAGGCTGGGACCCAATTCCCAGGTGTGGAGTGAGCGATTTTCAAGAACCAGTGAGGAGTGAAGCAGCTGGGGGTCTGGGAGGAGCTGGGTCCCCCAGGGCCACCCCCCAAGGTGAAGTAAAGGCAGCTGCCCCACTTCCCCTTCCTATGGGACTCATCAACTCCATCACCCAAACATTTATTGGAAACTTATTATGTCCTTGCCTTCCCTAGGGAGGGAGGGAGGAGGAGAGTAAACAAATGAACAAATAAATATGCATTCTCACATCAGATGAAGCAGGTGAGGAGCTGGGGCAGGCTATGCTGGAAGGAGATTAGGGAGGGCCTCTCTGAAGAGGTGACATTTAAACAGAGCACTGATGAGAGACAGAGAAAGCTACAGAATGTCTGAGAAAGAGTTTCCCAGGCAGAGGGAACAGTGAGTACAAAGGCCCTAATATTTTAATGCACTAGCGTATTCAAGGAACAGTGAGGAGGACAGAGTGGCTGGAATAAAGGGGGGGAGAGTGGCAGGAGATGAGAGCAAGAGATAATGGGGGGCTGACAAAGGGAAGGAGGGACCTCATCATGCGCAGCCTATGGGCCAAGTAAGAACGGGCAGCTAGGAAGAGGCAATGCTGAGAGTGACAGCTCCCCAGGCTCCCGGTAACACAGCAGGTACCTAAACAGAGCGCTTCCTATGCACTAGATGCCTTAGATAGGTGTCTGAGACTCAAATCATCTTTCCTGTGCTCTGAAAAGCGGACACAAAACCAGGATTAAAAAGCAGAGAGACAAAGCCCGTCAATGCCTATGCCCACGGAAGAGAACCAGAGTGAGGGAGGGAAGGGGAGGAGAGGGAGGGAGGGAGGAAGGATGGTTGGTAGGAGCGTCCTACATTGCTGAGGAGTCCAGAAGCATCCGAGTAGTCCTGTGTAGCCCAGGAATAAGTTCTCTTTAGACCTACACTCAATCCCTTGCCAGGACTGGATCTCTGAGAGCAGACTCTGGGGCCACTGGCCAATCACACTCCCTATAGTCAGAGATCTGCAAGGCACATTCTCATAGCCACCATTCTAATGGCACCACCAATAGGAAGTGCCATTACTATACCCACCTTACAGACAAGAAAACCAAGTCTCAGAAAGGAGAAATAACTTGCTCAAGAACATGTGCAGTCAGGAAGGAGCAGAACTTGGATTTGAACCCCAGCTGCCCTGTGCATGATTATGCAACAGAAAGAGAAAATAAACAAAAGGCACTTTGCAACAGGTTAAGAATTGGGCTCAGTATCTTGTTATAAAATAAAATTGATACCTAAGGCTTTTATGGTGGTTGACAATTTGCAAAGTGCCCACTGAGCCCTGGCTGATGTGGCTCAGTAGATTGAGTGCCAGCCTATGAACCAAAGGGTCACTAGTTCAATTCCCAGTCAGGGCACATGCCTGGATTGCAGGCCAGGCCCCCAGTAAGGGGCATGTGAGAGGCAACCACACACTGATGTGTGTGGTTCTCTCCCTCTCCCTCTCTTCTTCCCTTTTCCTCTCTCAAAAAATAAATAAATATTTTTTAAAAAAGTGCCCACTGAGAGAGCATTCACTCCAAGCTATACATGTGACAGCTACATAACATTACTTTATGCTCCATTCTTACTCCAAATTGACAGATGGCAAGAGTAAAGATGGAGGTGGGTCCAACAGCCCACTCAGAATCTGCCTTCCACCAGCTCCTTGCATGCACTATTCTTCCACCCACCTCAGGGTCTTATCACATGCTATTCCCTCTGCTGGGATGCTTTTCCCTGACTTTACCCTTGAGATGTTGGCTGAAGGGTCACTTTTTCCAGGAAGTATCTCAGAATCTAATCCCAGCATGTGACTGCACAGCTGTCCATCCTGTGCATCCACTTCCCCACCATCTGTGGGCTCAGTGAAAAGGGGCACTTTGCCTCCTTCATTCACCATGTCTCCAGTATACGGCTATTAGTTACAATATTTATGCTATTTATTACTATCACTATTATTTATACAACTGCTAGTTATAAGTATTATCTTTAAAACAATAAAAAATTACTAGCTGTAAATATTAATTATACTGTGAGTGGTGAATAGACATTTCCAGAATGAAGGACAACAGCAATTATTAATATTAACATTATTTAGCGTTTCTACATGCTGACACAGACCTCAGTATTTCACGCGCATTAACTCATTTAATTCTCACAACAAACCTTAAAGAGGTGATTGTACTATTATCCCCTTGCACGTATGAGAAAACTGAGGCTCAGAAAGGTTCAGCAACTTACCCAAAGTCACACAGCTGTTATGTGACAGAGCTGGGACTTGAACCCAGACCACACTAAATGTCTTCAGGAGTGGAAGAGTGCAGGCCTTGATTCTGCAGTCCACGCACACCCCCTCAGATACATGGCTTCACCAACACACATAAAGGAGGAGAGGCACCCCAAATAGGTGCCCCCAGCAGAGTGGCCTCTGAGTGACCACCCTACTCAGGAGAAGCTGCCCCCGAACGGCCACCCTGGTGACCCCTGTGGTCTCCCTGTCTGCAGCACCCACGCTCCAAACAGCTGTCTGGACAAGTCAATCGACCGTAATGGTTCCCGGGGAGCCATTTACCCTGTCCACTTGGAGCAACGGCGGCTCGGAGAGTCTTAAGCACTGCTCGGCTCCCAGCGTCGCGGGCAGACGACCAGCTCAAGCCAAAGAGGCCGAAGGATTGATTTTTTTCTTTCTGTTTAATGACAAATGCGTATCCTGAAATTGCTGTTTCATTTGGCTGAACTAAAGGATGGCAGAGGCTGGAGGTGGAGGGCGCAGCGAAGAGGCTGGGAAGGAAGAGGGGCACACCCACAAGCCCACTTTGGGAGTGACTTAGTCACTGCAGAGATGGTGGGCTCTGTGCCCACTAGCCATGTATCTTCATGGAGTTGGTCAAGGACCTTTTTTTCCCCTGAAAATCCAGCCTCTTCTGGCACTGGGCACTTGGGGAAAGGCAGCCAGTGGCCTCCACAGCTACCTTCCCCCAGCTACCTTCCCCATGACCTGCCTCATGACCCCCTACAGATGACCTAACCCACTGCGGACCTTCAACCCAGGGCCTTTGCACTGGCTGTTCCCTCTGCCTGGCACGTCCTTCCCGGGTCTCCACTCCCCACGCAGTGTGGTCAGAGCTCTTGATTTGTTAAGGACACTGGCCATTGGGATGTCATACATAACATTTCTTGTGTTTTAAATGCTGACAACTTATATATAGCATTTTAAAATATTTTACTAACCTAGACAGACACATCCATAGGCCAGACATAGCTCCCAGTCTGCAACCTCTGTGGTCAAAGCTCCCAAAATATAAGACATCACATACAATATTAGTAATATACTAATATAGTAAGACCCAATGGAGTAAAAGGGAAAGCTTGCCCAGAAAGCTCTGAAACAGACTGGAAGGCCAACGAGCTCCAGGAGCTGCTGTTCATTTGGTTTTCTCACCCCTCTCTCCTCTCCAAAAATACCAACCACAGTAATAAGAAGAAAAGAACTTACAGAACAGTAATTGTGTGCCTGGCACTGTACTAAACACATGTGTGAGGTTCAAGGTCCTTTAATCTTTAAGAATAACGTAAAAGATGAAGACTACTATTAGTCCCATTTATAGACCAGGAAAGCAAGGCTCAGAGAGGTTAAGTGACCTATCCAAAGTCACACAGCTAATAGGATTGGAAGCCAGGAAGGGGCCCCTCACTGTCCAGGTTCCTGATATATCCTATCCCTCTTGAGGGAAAGAGTAAACAACAAGTTTCTGGAACTAAGTTTGATCCACCTTCATACTCTTAACTGAAAAGTGAAAAACTTCAGCCAAGCCCCAGCCTATATGACAGCTACCACATAGACCAACAGGCCACAGTCAGCAAAAGATAGCCCTCAAGTCAAATCTGGCCCTCTGTTTTTTAAATAAAGTTTTATTGTAATACAGCCACATCCATTCATTCTTATTGTCTATGGCTATTTTCATGCTACAGTGGCAGAATGTAGTACTGGCAAAAGTGACCATAGAGCCTGCAAAGCCTGAGGTATATTATTATGACTCTTTACAGAAAAAGTTTGCCACCCCTGATGGTAGGCCTAATGGTTTCCTAGAATGCCACCCCCAGAGAAGGCTATGAGGTCAAAATGCTCAGGTGAAACACTGTCCTTAGTGATGCTGAGTGGTCTCGATATTTGGGCCGAAACTGAATGAAATGAAGGAATCAGCATGGGAAGACCTGGAGGAAAAGATTCCCGGAAAGAAAGACATAGATCTTCAAGTGCAAAGGTCCTAAGGGAGGAATGTGCTTGATATGTTTGCAGGACAAAAAGAAGGCCATTGTGACTGGAGCAGAGTGACTCAGAGGAGAGAGGCTGGAGATAGAGCCAGAGAGGTACCTGGGGGACAGATCATGTAGAGCCTTGAAATCCGGGAAAAGGACTTTAGATATTAATCTAAGTATGATAGAAATATATTGTCCATATCCTATAAAACACCACAAACCATTTTTGTAAAGGGTTCATCAAGCCTCAGAAACCAAATAACTCCCTCCTAGACACGATTTTGTGTCTCAAAAATTTGTTCAAAAGGTCAGTAGCAGCCCACCACCGCAGGGTCCAGGGTTGTTAGAAGACATTGGCATACAGAGTACGTCAGCACCTTCACCTCAACCCAATCTGCAGGCCACGTGGCACCGCCGGCCTGTGTGGTGGACTCAGAAGCAGACTTGGAATGTGGGGTGAGTCATTCAGGAGTGCTACAGGCTCACAGACCAGAGGTCGTGGAGCCCCTGCCCCCTGCCCATTACCACCACCTTCCCTGACACCTGTCATAAGTGAAGAGCACCCCCTGGAGAGAAAAACCAAACAGAAGATGGACCTGAGTTCCAACACCAGGGACAAAGGCAGGTCACCACTTCAGTCCCTTTCCCGTGCTCGGCCTGTGCCAGGCTCGGCTTCTGAATTAGATAACCGAAAAGCTGCCAGAAACTCAGCACTTTCAGAAAGCAGCAGAGAAAACCAGGTTTTCTGGATGGCCATGACGATCCAGGACCAAATTTAGCACCGGCCAAGATGTTCACGTTTGCAATCCCATGTGCTGGAAGCCAGGTTACCACAACAGAATGTCAAATTCGAAGACAGAATCCTCGTTATGACAGGAGAGAAGAAAGAGGAGGAGGAGGAAGAAAAGGAAGAGAAAGAGGAAGAGGAAGGAGGACGAGGTAGAGGAGAAAGGAAGGGAAAGAGAGAGGAGAAAAGTCACCACCGCCATCAGAAAAGCTGTCCCCTCTAATCAAAAAAGCACAGTGCTCATCTGAAACAACCTACCGAGACGCTACCTGTGGTTTCTTAATTTTCTACAGTGAATTCGGGTATTAATAAAAGAAACTTCGAGACCTCCAATAGCAAAGGCGATCAGGATGAGATGTTGCTTGTTGTTCTTCTAGCACTCAAAGACAAAGCCCACCTTAGGGAGGCAACTTCTGCTGAATTGAGCAACCAGAATTTTGGGCCACCCAGAAAAGACTGAGGGATTCTTTAAATAAATCCTCAACACCTGTTTCTAGCTCCTTCTATAGAAAAGGACCCCAGACATGGGTTCTGATGAAGTGGAGAAACAGATGGAATGGGGTCACCCACTGATTAGACTTGTAAGGGTCCAGGAAGCTGGCCGATTCTTTGGTGTTTTATCCCTAGAGCTGCTACTAGAAATCTCCCCTCACCCCACGTCCCCCACGTCTCCCACCTCTCCCTGTCCTCCCCCTCCCACAGCCCCCACCTAATGCCAACCAGTCCTGTGGGCCTGGAGCAGGCCGAGCCCAAGCCCAGGCCGCTCGCGCTCCCTGCCCTGGCAGTGATTCTCTTACGGTGAAGTTTCCAAAGTTAGGATTCCGCCAACAGGGCTGATGGCTTATTTACTGCTGTCATCTACAGAAAGAGGAATTTTGACACATTGTTAAATGATAGCACATTTAGATAAGTCAAGCTGTCAGAGGCTCTAATGGATGTCTAAACTCTCTGTGGCTGATATGTAAAATTTATGCACTTCAGAATATCATAAGGTTATAATATTTTAATCACATCCACGCTCTTTTCTAAACTTTGAGCAGGGAAAAAACATTCCATCAAGCCCCATCTCCTGTGCGCCAAGAAACTGAGCCTGCCCAGGAATTTCTCCAAACTCCTTACAGAAGTCAAGCCTATCTCACCAGCCCTGTCAGTCTCCCTCCTTAAAGGCTCACACCTCAAGCATGATTTGCGCCTCTTCCTCCAAAACTCACACAATGTGATGCCTCCAGCCAACCTCCTTCCTCCCAAGGAACAGACATGCATTGGGACCAGGCGCCCTCATTTTGATTGGACATCCGCAACTCACGTTAGCTTGATTAACCCTCTTCAAGGGAAAAAAGAGACTGGACCCAGAGCATCAAAATAAAGTGGCAAAGTAAAGCAGAAAAAAAGTCATAAATGTATGAATCCAGTTACGATGATTATACACAGAAAAGTCATAAAAAATACTGCATTTAGTAATGTTCACCATAAAGCAATCTTATAACCAAATGAAATATGTCCAGCATTATCTTTGGGATGGAATTTTATTTCTTCTCATTTCCTGGACTGTTAGCAGCAGAGCAAAAGGAAGAAAAGGAAGAGGGGAAGCAGTTGCAGGGGTCCTGGAAGAGGGTGCCATGTGTCAGGGGGTCTTCGCCATCAGCCCACAAGTCATTAAGTCTGCTGACTCACTTCCATCCTAGGAAAATAGCCCTATTGTGTTCAGAGATCATGCTAGAAGGAATAATAACTGGACTGCTTCCATGTTTGAAAAATATATACTTCCAGAGGACTGTACGCTGGGCTAGCACAAGGTCACCTTTCTTGCCAAGATCAGGATGCCATCAGCAGCATGGTCTGGCCTGGGGACATTGGCTGCCTTGGCTGCCTCTGCTGCCTCCGCCACTTTAACACTCAGCAACCAGGCTGCGTGAAGCCACTCAACCTGAACGACCAAGAACTGACGCCGAGCACCTCCTCACACTCACAGGCAGCTGGGCCGCGTGACGAGTGGGCCCAAAGCTTTCGGCCCATGCAGGACCTGGGGTGGGGGCCTGTCTCTCCTACCTGGATCTCAGAATGAGCCAGTAGAAGTATTCTTTTCTGGTTATCTCCCCTATAAGAGGAAAATGAGGAGAGGAAAAAATGAAAATAAAAGTGTGGCGTAGGAGTCATTAGCATTATGCACAAGAGATGATCCTGGGAGAAAGTGCTTAGGCTCATAATCCGTTTCCAACAAAAATGCCATCAGTGAGAATATGGGGGGAAGGTGCAGGTCTGTTGGGCGGGGGAACAACTGAACATTTCACGATGAGGGTGGGTGGGGACCATGGCAGATGTGAAGGCCTAAATGTCTGCACACAGTCACGGCTGCCACAATTATTTCTCTGCTCTCTAGAAGTGTACAGCCATTCAAACTCCCATAGGAGCCCCTCCCCACTTAATATCCATGTAAATGAGCTTACCCCCTTTCCCTAGAGCCTTCTCCTTTTGTGCTAGACACACCAGCTATTGTCTTAATGAATGCCCCCCCCCCATGTTTGCACCCTGGGAGAAGACAGGTCTTAGCCCCAGCTCCCCATCACCTGAACAAGATCCTGCCACCTTCATCCTTTCCAGTTCGAATCTGCTTCTCCCCCTCAGCATCTTCTAAAACCCTAACAAAGGGTCCCAAATCAATGGCAGTCCAACTAGAATCAAGATTTGGGTGACCTCAACAGCCCCACAAAAGACCCCGGAACCAGAGAAGGAAGAGAGTGAGGTTTAAACCCTCCCCCCACCACAGCTCAGAAATCAGCCCCTGGGGGCTGCTTCCACCCCTCAGCACCCGGCCCTAGCCCACCCAGCCCACCCATCCCACCCAGCCCTCCCCGTTGCAGGCTGAGCTCCCCAGATTGAAAACAAGTTATCTAATGAAAATCGTGTTAACTGACATTCCAGCCAACCGGGAGCAAATACCAGCGCTGTAAATCTCGCTGCAGAAATTTTCTCCAGCCCAGAATAACAATAGGACCCCGCAAAGGGCTTTCGCCAGCCCTTCTGGTTCCTCTCCTCTTGTCTGCCACGTTCTTGTCATTCCTTATGTTACAGAACATCAATCATAAATAAAGACGCTGTCCCCCAGCCATGCCCGGGTCTCATTTACAAACATTAGCAGGGAATACGATTACCATTGGCCTTCGTGCCAAGCTCAATGTGGCTGCCCAACTCTCTCTCTCCCCTTCTCTCTTTCTCTCTCCCCCCCACACCCCACTCTCCCAGAGAAGCCACTTTACATCCTTTAAGGCAGCAAGCACAGCTCACCGCCCTGCCTGCCTCAGTTGGCCATCCAACTGAGCCCCAACTTGAGTGAGGACCTGGAATTGCAAGGCGTCCGCTGTTATTAACTGCATGCCTGAGTGCCCCGATTTTCTCTCCAGCTCAATGGCTTTAGGGAAGGGGGGCCTGAGGGGAGTGAGGGGGGCTGGAAAGAGGCCAGGAGGAGGGGAGTACTGAAACCACTTATCAGAAGAAACTTAACGAGATTTGCCAGCGGATTTTTTTTTTTAAGTGGGTTCCTTTTTATCTCCAGAGTGATGCTCTGGCTTTTTCCGAAAATGTCAAGGCCAAGACAGGATGCTGTAATTCCCGGTTATCAGTACCATTTCCCTGCCCCTTGTTCCCACTGTGTCTGCTCAGGCTTTGCGAGACTCCAGGGTTTGGGGGGCTTATCCTGAGAGTCCTGGGGTACCCGGGAAAGAGCAGAGGCTGGAGCTGTGCTTCCAGCAGGGGTCTCTGAGATCCCACCCCAATCCTGCCTACTAGGAGGTCAGCAGAAAACACCCCCAAATCTGGGGGAGACTCCCCAAGACAGGTGGAGGGGGGATAACTGCTGGGGTTTGGGCAGGAGCACGCTAAAGAAGGTGAGGGGAAAAGGAGAAAGGGAGAAGAAAAACAGCGGTTGGAAAGAGAAGAAAAGCAGCGGCGGGGAGGAAAAACAGGAGGGAGAAGACAGCGAGGGAATCTCCTATATAAAAGTTCCCAAGGGCGCGAGAGCCGGAGTCACCTGCTCTGCAGCGCGCTCCGGGCTCTCCACAGCCCCCGAGGCAGAAGCGCAAACTTGCGCGCGGCCCGGGCCCATCTCCGTCGCCCGTCCCCATCTAGACTTGGCAAAGGAGGGTAAAGGCAAGAAGCAAAGACGAACCCCGAGAACTCGGCCCGAGGAGAGGTCTGCCGGCGCAGGCTGCCAGTCCGGCGACGATGGCTGGGGAGGCAGCAGCGGCCCGCGGGTGACAGGGCGTCCGGGCTGCGCAGACAGGAGGGCGGCGGCGGAGGTGCCGACGGCCGGCGGGGCGCGGAGCCGCCTCTTCGCCAACCCCGGCTGCCTCCTCCTCTCTCCGACTCCTCCCTGCCCGCCAGCTCCCTCCCACCCTCACCTCAGCCCCAGCTGGGCGCAGACAGGCACGCGGCGCGCTCCGCGGCCTCCCCTGGGCAGCGAAGTTAGGAGGCTCGCAAAGTGTGGTATGAGGGGGGCTGCCGGGGGTCCCGCCGGCAGCCCCCTGCCCGAGACCCCAATCTTTGCCTTCCCCGCGCCTTGCCCGGCCGTTCGCCAGCCGGCTCAGTCCCCGGGCCGAGGGCTCACTAGCGCTTCTCCTTGGTCGCGGCGGCTAATCGATGATTGAACCGAACAAAGAGCAGCGGCGAGATCAATTCCTAATACCTATCGATGGGCAGCGGGCAGCCGAGCCCAGGCGAGCCCCCGCAAACGCCGCCCGCAGCCCCGGGGCGCCCGCCCGCCCTCCCGGAGACCTCCCCAATGCGCCCAGGGCGCGCCCGAGGGCTCCCCACGGCCGCGCGGCCGGAGCTGCCCGCACTAACCTGGAGTCGCCGTAGATCAAATCGCTTCCAATATTGAAACATCGATCCCACATTGGCGGCCATCTTGGGGGCTATTCGAGACGCACACACACAAGAGTTTGGCTTTTCTCAATGGCTGCACTCAATATCCGGGCTGGACTCCCCCCAGCCCCGGGGCCGCCGCCGGCCGCTCGGGCTCTGCGCGCCACCGCCCGGGGTCCCTCCGACGCCCCCGGGCCTCTTGCCACCCGCTGCCCCTCGGCGCCTCTGCTCTGCCGCCACCGCGGCTGCCGGGCCGGGAGCCGTGCGCCCCCCCCGACCCCCGGAGGGCGCGGGCGAAGCGCGCCGGGCGGGGAGCTCGGCGCCCGCCCGGGGGAGGTTGCCGGGATGGGGTGGGAGGGGAGGGGGGGGGGGAGGCAGCCTCTCCGAGAGGCGCCGGCGCCGCGGCTGCCCTGCCTGCAGCCGGCTCCCGGGCCCTGGAAGCGCTCGCTGCATCTCCCCCCCCCAAGTCTGGGGTCGGTGTGCCGCGCGATTGCACTTGACTTTGGCTTTTTGCAAACTTATCAATACTGACGTAACGTGCTGATCAATGCAAAGGGAAGTTTGAGAGGGTGGGCTGCGGGAGGCCAGCGCGCAGAGCGCCTACCCTCCTCCCCGCACCTGTCTACCCCCCCCACCTCCTGCATTGCATACTAAAAAGTTAATAGTTTGCATTGCATTTTTTTTCTTTTGCAATCGGAGCACACACAACACGTGCCTCGGGCTGCCGCCGCTCCTCCGTCAGCTAAGCTACAGATCAGAGGGTAGCAGCCCGAAGCTCCGACAGCGTCGACTCGCTGGTGGGCTGTAGGAGCAGATGAGCGAGCGGGTGGGAACCGCCCGGGGGCGCCACTGGGTCGTGGGAAATGTCACCACTGCCTGCACGCAGCTTCAACGCCATTATATGTATAGTTATTATTATTGGGGGGGATCCTTAGCCAGAGCTCAGGGTTCTTTGCGGGGGGGGGCGCTCTGGTGCTTTGCAATTGGGATTCCTGTTATTTGGGGGGAGTCTTTAGCCCAATTATCAGGGCTCCTTACAATTTTAAAAAGGGAGGCCCTTTTACTGTTATGACAATTAATGGAGGGGTTGTTAGAAAAACCTCTGGAGCACTTTTTCCGAAAGTGGGTTGGCTTTTACTGTTGTGAAGGGGCCCTAGCCCTGCTGCAGGGGCTCTGGATCCTTAATAACTGCAGAGGTTTCTGCTATTGCTATTTTACCATTATTACTCGGGGGTCCGTCACCTAGCCGGAGACCCCAGGTCCTTGCAGCATAGGGATTCTTATTATGACTGTCTTTTGGCAGAAGGTCTTCAACCCAGCTGGAGGGAGGTTCCTATCTTTTGCAGTTTCTCAGACGCTGGACAACAGAGTTAACCAGGTTTCTTCTACATTTTCCCTTTTCCCCTGTGCAAGCCACAGGTCCCCAGTCCCCTCCCAGCGCCCCCCCCCCACCCACCTCCCCCACACCCCCCCCCCAGGAAGAACTCACTCCCGGCCTCCTCTGTCACTAACCCATTTGCCCTCTCCATACACCCCCGGGACACTCTCCGCCTCCAGTCTGTTTCCCTGCCAAACCCTACTCCATTCGCTTCCCCACCCAAAAAAGGGGACATTTTTCCTTCTTCTTCTCTGGTTAAAAAGACTTGTTTTTATAGATAGCAAATGGAAATTATATTCCCTTTTTATGGCCTAGCTTGGACTTCTGACATCACTCTTGGTTGGGACAATAGATCAATACAGAAGGTTATAAAGAAGATAAAGTTTAGAAGAGTTGTAAAGGAGAGAGAATCCTGATGGATATTTTTGATGATTTTTCAATATTGTGTCTTGGAGCACGTGTTTCATGGCAATTAAAGTTTTTAATGTAACGTAAATAATTGTTTCATAAATACTTCAGAAGAAGGTGTGATCTTTCTGAGCAATCGCTGGTGCTGTTTAAAAACTGTAAGTGATTTAAACAAGGATGCAGTATTTCTGTTACCATCCCCATACATTTTCCATGAGGTGTGGGTAAATATATTAAAGCACAAGTTGAAAGACTCATAAGACCAAAAGTACAGCGTTCTACAAGATATAATGAATTAGGCCTAGTTAGCAATTCCGAGTGGCCTGTTTCCTTGCCAGATTAAATTGCACGTGATGTGTGGTTTATCTCAGCTCTTGATAACTTCACAGTTAAATTACAGCTCTCATTCTGCAAAATGAATTTAGGGAAATTTCATAACTCTCACGTGGCAATTTTTTTAATGGCTACATTTTCTCTTGAGCATCTGTAAAGCTTTCAGCTTCCTTGTCTTTGAGTCTGTTTTTTAAAGACCTGTAATAGGAAATGTGGAGTGAGTGTGAAACCCTTCAAAGCAATGCTTAACAAACCAAGGTTCTGATGAAAGATTATTTTAAATTTCGTCTGACTTTGAAGTCATGGAACAAATTGACATCATGTACCTCCTGATACGATGTACTGAGAGAGACACAATAACACTTCTGTAGTATTCCCGCTCAAAGTGCATAATCCAAATCTAATTGTGAAGAAACACCAGACAAACCCAAACAGAGGGGAAACTATAAAATAAATAGCATGTTCTTTTTAAAAATGTCAATTTCACATGAAACAGAGAAAGACTGAGGAGCTATTTCAGATTAACAGAAGCAAAACAGACTTGACAAGCGATTAAAACGTATGATCCGGGATTTCTTGTACTCTAGGGTGTATTCATTAAAGTCAACAACCTAATTAAAATAAAACCAATAGGTTAGATAATAGTATTGTATTAATGTTAATTTCCTGGTTTTGATGATTGTATTTTGGCTATATAACAAAATACCCTGTTTGGATAACCCACTGAAGTACTTAGGGGTAAAGGGATAGGAGTCATGTCTACAACTAACTCTCAAACAGTTCAGGCAAAAAAATAATATGCCTTTTCCTATATCTATTTATATAGAGAGAATGATGTAACAAATGTTAACATTTGAAGATTCTAGATGCATTCTACAGAGAAAGTCTTTGTACTTTCCTTGCACTAGTTCTGGGAATATCAAGTCATGTCGAAAGAAAAAGTTTGAGAAAAAATATAAATTAAATTTATGTCTGACTTTTTTAAAACTGTCACGGACTATTGGGCTCCTGAATAAAAATTCTGCATGGAAATTTTCTGCTTTCCTGACTGACACAGGCTACACCTTTGACCGAGCAGGAAATTGCCACAGCAAACATGCTTACCGAGAAGCAGCGAGAAAATCCAATAATTCAGATTGTTTTAAGTCTGTGATATTTTTAAATGACTTAATGCAGTGGGTCTCTGAAGAATTCTGACAATTTTAATGGTAGAACTTGCAGTCCCACTGAGGAATGGGTTGCTACATAAATACTGAATGATCGTGTCTTTCTGTCTGGGCTGAAACATATTAGCTTTGCTTAGTGGCTTATTGCTTTATTCACAAAATAAATTTCAGCCGTCTCTCCCCACCATATTCCAAGAGCATCAGGAGCCTGTGCCTTATTAGATGTGGGGGCTTATATTCCAAAGGCATCTGTTACCATCCAGGCTCAGCAATAATGAATTCAGCATTTGAGTGTTTACCCCCTAAACAGAGTTAGCCAGGGATATGATATTATTATGGGTGGTCCTTAATGAAAGATGGTAAACCAGGAAATTCAGGCTTTTTCAGCCAACAATCAGCTTTGGATTTGGGAACTAAGGTACTAAAATATTAAACACTTTTGTAGAAAGCTGTTTTTCATGTTCTTAGCATTCTCTCCCTGCCACAAATACACACACGCACATAGATATGCAAAAACTTAAGCAGGTTCCTGGTTGATTCTGGATTTGTAAAGACCCATGGATCAAGATGAGTATTAAAAAATTACAATGAAAAAGAATAAGTCCTCCCCGCTGAGCCAGGAGGAAGCAGAGGGCGGCCTGGGAGCCCATCCCCAAAGCTGCCCAAGCCGCCCTCTGCTGCCTCCTGGTGCAGCAGGGAGGGCTTAGACAGAAAGCCAGATCCCTTAGGAAATTCATAAACTGTGCAAGAATCCAGGGAAGATAACGGCAGGTCCTTAGCCACGAACATAATGATATGCAAAATCCCCGGCATCAAAGCTGAAACAAAAGAAAATGTCCTTCGATAGTTCTGCATTGCCCAACGCAGCTGCCAGACAGGGAGAAAGACAACTAGAGACTCCAAATTCACCAGGAAGTATTAAACGGACCTAGGAGAGGAGTAAGGGATATGGGGGTCTCTGGCAGACACCTGCAGAGGTATGCTCTGGGAGACCGGCCCATGGTTAGGTCCCAGACCCAGAGGCTAGAGTGGTTGGCTACAAGGACCAAGCCAGCAGTTCCTTACGTGCGAAACACCTGACAGTGTTGTCAACCACTACCCTTATTAAGCGCCTACTAGCTGTTGGATGCTTTACAAGTAAATCATTAGCTAAACATAGTAGTTAGGAGCATGACTCTGGAGCCAGACTGTTTCAATGCACATTCTAGCTCTGCCACTTACTAGATCTGTAAACTTGCACAAGTTGTCTTTGAGGGTTTTTTGTTTTGTTTTGTTTGTTTACCTCTCTCTGCCTTATATTCCTCATATGTACAATGGTGATAATGATTGCACAAAGTGATGAGATTTAAATGAGTTAGTCTATGCAAAGCCCTATGATAACTGCTTTATCTATTAGTTATCATGATTACTGGCCTCACAATGGACAGGACAGGGATCTGCATTCCCCTATTACAGATGTAGAGACCGAGGCCCTAAGAGAAGAAGTGGCTGGCTCATGGTCACATGGCTGCGAACCAGCAAAACCAGGACGAATGCCTGGGTTCACTCACATCAAGGATGAGGCTCCTTGCACTTGAGCATGCCCTGCTCTAATCGGGAAGAAGAATGAGCGGCAAGACAGATGCCTAGAAAGCAAGGCCTGCAGCCTGAACCACAGGCCGACACTCAACGACCAGTCTCACTGAAGAGGAAACAAGCAAGGCAAGAGGGCGGGCTCCCTCAGCCCGATCCCCTCCCAGTGTCGGAGACCAGTCAGACGTACAATCGTGCGCTCCTACTGTGCGGATTATTCATCTTTTGCTCTCCCTCCCCATTCACTCCGCCCAGGTTAGCGCCCCCCATTCCCTAGAAGCTGACCTCTGTGGATTATATTTCCCAGACTCCCTTGCTTCCAGTTGGGTTTGACCCTAGTAGAAGATAAAGCAGGAGGAGAATAAAGTTGGAGTATTTATTCCCCAGCTCCCTCTCTACTTCACTGTAGTTCTGGATGTCCCTGGGTCCTTTTATAGCCAGCCGCAGCCCCTGTCAAGCTGTCCTCCTGCTCTCATTGGTCCCCAGTACTGCTCCCCACCCCACCTTTTCCTATCTGGGGTGAAAACACCTGCCTCCTCTTGCGAGCATCCTGGGGCCTTAACCCTCTCCTGCCCACACCTCGGTAAACAGTGTACACTCCTCCCAGCTGAGTGTACCTACTGGAGCTCTGACCAAAACACCTACTCCAGAGTACTACTCAGCTAATAAGAAAGATGAGGGCTATTTCTCTGTGTTGAAGTGATGTCTAGGATGTGTGGTAAAAGGAACATAAGCAGGTTACAGAACAGTATTATTGAATAAGCCCATCTTTGCTTAAAATGTGGTACTTAGGAAAAAGTTAAGGAAAAAATATATCAAATGGTAAACAGACACTAGTTCTGAAAAATGGACTTAGAGATCTCTTGTAATTTCCATATCATCTTAATTTCTTTTGTGAACACAAATTACTTTCATCACTTGGTTGGGGTGGGGGACCTATTTCTCCTGGGCTCTTGGCCGATACACATAGCATAGAACAGCACATCCATCTAAGATATCTATAAAAGCTCTAACTAAATAGAGAGATATTGCATGTTCATAGTCTAAAAGATACAGTGTGGTGAAGACGTCCTTTCTCTCCAAATTAATCCAAAAATTTAAGACTATTCCAATCAAAATCCCAAGAAGGGTTTTCACATAACTTGACAAGCCCATGATAAAATTCTTATGTCAGTGCAAGGTCTAAGAATAGCCAGGGCAAGTCTGAAGAATTATTGAATTATATAAAGTAATAATAATAAAGACAGTGAGGCTGAAGGACAGCCAAATAGGACCAGGGGACAAAATTAAAAGCCTAGAAGCAGATGCACGCAAGTGTAGAACAGACTCACACAAACAGATGTCACAGCTGGCATTATACACTGGTGGGGAAAGGACACGCTTTATTCTCACTCTGGTGCTAGGCCGACTAGCTGTGCATCTGGGAACAAGTACAATCGCATCCCTCCCCTCACACCATAGGCAACAACTGACTCTGGGTGGAGATGCCTGCACATCAGGGATTTGAAGGAAAGAAACTCAACGCATTCCTTTCTATTTCGACAGCAGAAAACATCTGAACTAAAAATGTTGAGTTCAACTTATTAAGCTGATCTTACATGTCTATTTATTGAAAGGTCATCCTAACAGCTCTGGTCATGTAGTGGCCCAGGGTCCCTTTCAGAGCTAAACTGATAGCCAGACCAGGACTGAATTTTCTTGAGTATCCCTGGACTGAAACACCACTTAGCACGTGACAGCTTCCAGGAGATTCAGAAACATCAGCTAATTAGAGTTGCTAGAACTCCGTTCCAGACTGGCACAGGCTCTTCTTCAGCACACAGCTCCGCTGAGCCCCTAAGAAACTGGCCCCGGGACAAGAACCTGCCTTCCAGGTCTGCATCCTCATTTTCGCAGCCGAGTGAGCAAACCAGACGGCGACCTAAGTCCTCAGAAACCACCACTGTGGAATTCAGAGCACCCATTCAGAGACAGAGACATCTCCATCTCTCCCGGATGCCACACATTCGGCCTGAGCGACCCCATTTGGCTTTATGCCCATTCCTCCATCAGCTCCCAGGACTACGTGCTCTCTCGTTAGAACCACCGAGCCCTGCGGCACCTCCCACCCACCCACCTAAGTAAAACTCTACAAACTGGACCGCAATGGAGAGTGCAGACTGTTACTGCAGGTTTTCCTAAGGGGCAGGGCACGAAGGGCTTAATGCCTTAAAATCCTTTTTTGCTTCTTTCTTTCCCCAAAGTATCCTTCATTAAAGCACCGCTCCAGTTTCTATTTTTAATTCTTCTCCTCTCAAACTGCTCGTCCATCTTCTCTCACTCATCGCTCACTCTCCACTTCTGTCTTTCCCCAGACCTTGCTCCTTTCTCTACTTCTGCTTCCTCTCCTTCAAATCTGAGGTTCTCACATTTCGTCTAGTCAATAAAACACCACTGGGTTACCAAACAAAAAAGGAATTCTTTTCCTCCTTTGGTAAGATGGGGAGACGTGAATATGAGCACTTACACTTTTCTCTTTGTCCCTGCCCAATCATTTTCCCATCGCCATTGTGATAATGATTCCCTGCTTTGCACCAGGGCCCTCACCAACATGCTCCTCAAATCTCACAGCTGTGTCCATTTTACAGACAAGCTAACTGAGGCTCAGGGAGACAGAGTAGCTCCCAAGTTCCCTCAACAGGACAATGACTGAGCATGTGTAGGACTCTGCGTGGGAAAGCATGTGCTATTTGGCAGTCCTGCTGCAAAAGCCTGGACCCCACCAGCTTCGGCTTCTCCTGCTGGCTGCTCAGGGCAGGAAGGAAGGGAAAGAGGGTGCTTCTAGAAGATGCCATTCTGACAAATCGGAGCCATGGGGGCTGTGTTTGCCACCCTGGCAACCAGTCCCCGAGTTACCACTCTCTTCAGCCTTCTTGGAGCTTCTGATTCCTCAGCTCTTGGTTTCCAGGAACCAAAAGATGATTCAGTTGGCCCCCAAAGGACAGAAAAATAATAATAATGCTACAGTTTATGGCCTGCTCTCCACAAGCTGGGCTCACTCTGCTCATTATCTAATTTCCTCCTCATAACAGCACTTGGAGGTAAGCATTGCCATTTCCTCCCTTTAATAGCTGAGGAAATGGGGTCTCGGAGAGGGTAAGTGACTTGCCTAAGGTCACCTAGCCTGTAAGCAACGGAGCGGGAGGTCAAGTCCTGTTCTGTTTGATGCTGGGGCTCAAGTTCTAACTCTGCATGCCACCCCCTTCCCTTTCTCAACTGCCCCTAACTCCATGGGGCCTTGAATTCACTTCCAAGCTGTGAGGGGCAGAGTCAGAGGACCCTAAGCCGACACTCCTTGCACCCACAGTCTCCAACCGCACTCTCCAGAACTCTGGGAGACAGGGTGAAGATTCTAGATGCTGTCCTTTGAAGGCTGGGTCTCCAGTCCTCCAACCACAGAAATCTCTGTGGACTAAGAACTCAGGGTCAGGGGACCAAAGTCCCCCCACCACAGTTAAAGCACTCCCAACCCAGGCAGCAAATCTAGCCCTTCTCCCACGTTCCTTCTCGCTCCAAATCCTTGGTGTCCACCAGGGTCTTTAGCAAATGTGCCAGGCATCAGAGACCCTGAGAGGCCTTCGTCCCAGCCCCCTGCCTCCAAAACAGCTGAGGAAGGAAACTCTATCCTCAGAACCTCAGGGTAGGGTAGGGAGACCTACCACCTCTGCGCCGCACCCCTTTTTGTATACACTCATACATACACATTTGCACATAGGTGCACACCTACATACTTACACATCTGCACTCACATTCTTTGCCTATACCCCCTGTACATTCATATGTGTGTACACATTTGCACATGCACATACACACCTGCAGGTCAGTACACACATCTATTCATGAACATTTACATGCAAGCCTGAACAGATCCTTGGACACACCTTTGTGCTCATGCACATGTTTGCACAGCCTGTGTGTGCACTTGGGTGAGCACACTATGCAGATACACAATGTATGTGTGTGTGTGTGTAAGAGAGAGAGAGGATGTAGCTGCTTTTACCTTTCCAGGTGGGGCAGTGAGGCAAAAGCCCCACCTGGTGGACACTCGGTGTATATGCCAACACACCTCCAAGCCTGAGTGCCCCTGGGACTAGGGTCAGGACTCTGGGCAGCCCCCAGGTTGGCTGGCAATGAGTGAGAGAGCCAAAAGCTAGATTTTGGAGCACCCCCCTGGCCCTTCAGGGTTCCTTCTCTCCTCCTATCTCCTTCCCTGGGCAGCAGTTTCCTGACCAAAGGCAAGAAAAAGAGCATTGGGTCCAGAGGCATGGGTTTGAATCACAGACTCTACCACTTGCTGGCTTCTCTCCCACACCTCAGAATGCTCAGCTGTAAAGTGGGGTTAAAATTCTCAAGTGGGTGTTTGAAGGAAGCACAAAAATCCATTGCTATGTATCTCAGGGACAGACAGCCTGGACGAGTCTGAAGTCGGAGCTGGGTTCAAATGAGGCTGCAAATCCTGGGTCCCCTTCCTAGGTCCGTGCCCTTGGGCAAATCACTGCACGCCCCTGAACTCGTCTCATCAACTTTAAAGTGGGGTAAAGCCCCCAGCGAGGTAGTTGGAAGAAGCCAACAACATTATGGAAGCAAAGTCAGTTACTTCTATCTCCATCTCTCTCAAACTAAATATGGAAATAGTTTAGGGAGTGACAAGAAGCAGAGCTGGAGTCAGAGGGACCCCAATTTAAACTCGTATTAAATCCTGGCTCTGCCACTTTATAAACGTGACCTTGTGCGAGCCACTCCACCTCTCTGAACCCATCCGTACCATGGGGAGCTCAGTCTTCAGGTGAGAATGAAACGAGACGACGTGTGCAAAGAGCCTGGTGTCAGGGAGTGCTCTATAAACGCTGGCTGCTGGCATCAGTCCGTCCACGGGGAATAAGGGATTCCTGGGGCAGTGGGTGATAGCTGACTCTACAGAGCCCAATATAATAATTATATCATTATAATTAGTTACAATTTAATCAGTGTTTTAAGCACTAAGAACTATCTCATTTAACACCCCAACAAACCCATGAAATAGGCACTATTAGTATTCCCAGTTTACAGAGGAGGCACAGGGATGATGTCACTTGTCCAGGCTCACAGAGCCAGAGAGTAGATTAAAACCCAGAGCCAGGCAAATTCTGAGTCCTCTGGATTTCTCCCATTCCCTGCTCCACTGAGCTCTGCTCTATCAGCTCTGACCTCCTGGCCACTCCTAAGTCTGGAAAAAACTTCCCTAGGGGCTAAAGTCTGATTATAGAGGGCAAGTCCCTTACCAAAAGTCCCATTCTTCTCCCTAGTCCCCAAGGAGGCAAATGGCACACAAGCAACACGTGTATTCTGGAGGGCTATGGAATGAAGATAATCTCAGGGAAGCAACAACTCACTGAAAATAACACTAATTAAAGAGCATCTGCTAATCAAGGGAACCTGTGTCAGAAAACTTGCATCTGCTGGAGGTTGCTCAGCGGCAAGAAGGTGGGGGAACTTGGCTGGCGAGGCCTCGCCCCACTGCTGAAGCATCACCGCAGCATGGGGGACAGATGGCGGCCCAGACAAGAGACAAATGTAAAACAGAGATTAGGTGCAGGAAATTGTGTGTACCACATTTTACCTAAAAGTCAATCACTGGGAAATGGTTGCATGATGATGCCAGTGAGAGGGAAGCCAGGTTTTGACGTCACATGGTGTTTGTGGCGCAGAACCCCCTGGACTTGGGGGTTCAACAATTATGGGGCTCAAGTTCTGAATCTGCAGCTGTCTGGCTGTGTGGCTTAGATCCAGAGGCTTAACTTCTCTAACATCAGCATCCTCCTCTGGAAAATGGGAAGAATAATACCTACCTGTGGTCAGTGGTGTCACTGGCCCCAATTCTTCACCCTCCCCTCTATTCACGCTCAGTGCCATGTAATTTTGCAGTGACCTTCCCCACTGTGGGCGGGGCATACGTTCCTGCCACTGGACCCTGGGTTTCACAGTTTGACCTGCTTTGGCCAACAGAATGAGGTGCAAGTGTCGGTGTGCCAGTTCTGAGCCTACATCTCAAGATACCTGTTTCCACTTGCCTTCTTTCACTACTATTGCCTTTGCCATGGAGAGAACATGCCGGGGCTAGCCCACCAGTCTCAGGAGGAGGGTGCAAGACACCAGGGTAGGGAGGAGCCAGCTTCCTGGGTCACACGCAGAGGACAGCCTCCATCACCCAGGAAAACCTGCCAAAGACTGTCTCATGGCTGCAAAACACACGTCCCTCGTGTTGAGCCACTGTGCACTAAGGGCCTATCGGTCACTGCAGCAGGTGGATCTAGTGCTGTCCCCTACAGACACCCAGCCTCGACGCCATGGGGCTTTTTACTCTCAGCCTATGTGACCCCTGACCTAAGACCATGAGCTCCCTGAAATCAGACCTTGGTTCCCCTTGAGACACCCTTAGGCCATCCAACTGCCCTGAAGGGACCCATGTTGGCCCGTGAGTGAGGGTCCCTGGTCTTCAACCAGTCTTCCTGGCGGCCTCCAGCACTGGTTCTGGGGTCTCAGCCGGCCTTGCACCCCAGCCAGAGTTATGACTCCATGTGGCCTTGAGCAAGCCGCCCACCTCAAGGGGTGCTGCCCCCTTCTTCACCCACATTGGTGGTACGAAGATCCCAACTCTGGAAACTGTGAGTCCTCCAGAACTAGGAGCCGTCACGAGGTCCATCATTCAACGCTTGCTTTCAAGGGGCTGAGAGAAACAGAGAAGAATCCCACTTCCTTTGTCTCGGCCTCTCCCGAACTCTCACCCCGTTTCTCCTTTCTGGTGAGGCCTTGAATGTCAACTTCTTTGGCAGATCGGTGCTTCAGAAGAAACAAAGTCTTAACTATCCCAAGAGTGGCCCTGCCTGCAAAGATCCCTTTCTAACGCTCCATGTGACAGTCCCAGACAGGCAGTTCACAGAAGAGGACACTCCAGTGGCCAATAAATACCTGAAAAGCTGTTCAGCCTCAATAGCAGTTAGGAAAAATTCAAAGTAAAACTAAAATGTGGTACCATTTCACATTCATCAGATTGGCCAACATGTTACTATTATTTTTTATTTATTTTGAGAGAGAGAAACATCGATTTGTTGGTACACTTATTTATGTATTCATTGGTTGCTTCTTATAAGTACCCTGACCAGATATCGAACCCACAACCTTGGTGTATCTGGGTGATGCTCTAACCAACTAATCTACCCAGCCAGAGCCAGATAGGCCAAAACTTTAAAGCCTGATAATACCAAGTGTTTACAAGATATGGAGCAACTGAAACCCTCACACACTGCTGGTGGTGGTGTTAATTGGTACCAGTTTTCCATTTAGAGTAGTGATAGAAAGTTTCTTTTACAAAACACATTCAAAAAGTAAGCTAGGTTAGAGGAAAAAAATAAGTAAATAACAACATATGGTACATAACTATGGCAAAAATTGTACCTGTAAATGGAAAGGAAGAAAGGGATATGTTCAATGACGGCCTTGACTTTAACATTAGATGTCCCAAGTTTAAATCCAGGCCATACTCACAATGTAAACTTGGGCATGGTACTGAACTTACTCAAGTCTCAGTTTACTTATCTATAAAATGGAGAAGATGATAACAATCAAACTTCATAACCCACTTCATCCAAAGTCCTTGGAACCAGATGTATTTTGGATGTAAGAATGACTCAGACTTTTAGAATACCATATACCTTATATTACATGGGAGGCCTGGCCAGGACCACGTGGCCCAGCATGTTGCTATTTCTGCAGCAAAATGTTCACATTAAGAGTTTTTGTTTTCTAAGTCTATACATTGCACACTCCTGGGAAGATTTTGTAGCCAAATGAGTTTGCCACAAACTTGAAAATAAAAACTTTCATATTCCAGAGCTTTTGGAACAAGACTAGTGACACTTAAGGCACCTTAATCAAGTCCATGCAGTACCAGGGCAAAACGAGCAGAGAGGGGCCAGGGAGGAAGGGTTCAGGAGACCAAGAACAAAATGTGCACTGATCCCAAGAGAAATGACAAAGAGGATATTACAAAAGCTCCCCAGGATTTCTCAGAAGTCTCCTCCCCTGTGACTGTCCCTTCCCTTCTATCTTTTCTACTTCCTCCTCCTCTTTCTTCCTCCTCTTCTTGGGGCTCCTCCTCCCAGTGCCCTTGCTGGTTATTGCCTCAGAGTGAATATGTGACTAAGTTCTGGCCAATGAGAGCTTCCCTAGAAAATCTGCTGAAGTGCTTCTGGGGACTTTTCTGTGCCTAGATGTGATACCTGGTGCTGGGGCAGCCATTAAGGGTCCATGAGGAGAAGCAGGCTGAGGGTAAAAACCACAGAGAGGATGGCAGGGGTAAAGAGTTGATGTTATGTAGCCACTGATTACACCAAACCCGGACTCACCTACTTTTGCACCTCTTTTGTAAGGTTTGTGTTATCATGTTAGCCACTTTGAATTGGAATCATGTGACTCACAGCAGAAGGGGATTATTTTGGATATTAAAGTAAAGTATAACTCTAGAAGATGAAAAAATGTGAAGAGTCTCAAGTTATAGGAGGACATGTAAGCAAGGTTGGACTTGAAAGACTTCAAATACCAGTTAGGTGACACTGTGGGCAGGCAGAAGTGAGAGCGCTGGAATGGAAAGACGGTATCTTGAAGGAGGTTGGAACTTCCTCAGACTTCACTAAAAACGTCCTAGCTTTAATTCTGCATTCTCTGCAGAGGGCAAATTATTCAGCTCACGCCCAGGAGCCCTTAAATTCCTTCCCAGGATCAATAGCTGTTTCCTCCACCAGAAAAGAAAGCTGGGCTCCTCAGATCAGAAAGATTCTGGGTAGAAGCACAGCCTTAGCCGTGTTCTGGGCTCGTCTGGCCTTCAACGTGTGATTTCGAGAATTGGAAGCGAGAAGATTATAACTCAGAATGGCACGCGGGTGTGAAGCCGGCTGCCTTGCCAGCTATTTGCCTGTATTTAAAACACATATGGGTGATATTTTTAAATATCTTTGCTGTGTGACTGAAAAACATTGCAGTTGCTACTTCGTGGACGTGGGTTTTTATGCAAACCCAGGGATGAAATGATGAGTGTATGTTGTACCTCCGTGGGTTTGCTGTAGAAAATGTAAGGACAGAATGGCACAGCCTGCATAAATGTCAGGCAGAGAAGTGGGGCTGGGCCATTCAACATTTAGCTTGGTTCTGAGATGCTTCCCCTCCCCACTCTCCCTCTGAGGGGTTTGAGTAGGGCTACCTCCCCCAGATCTGGTGGTGGGCATAGGATCCAGGCCTGGCCAATCGGATCACTGCAACTCCTTGACCCCAGTGACTGGTTCAGGGACAAGTTCATGACCCAAGGCAAGCCAATGAGACTCAACTGTGGGACCTTCAGGAAGTATTGGGGAAAAGGCACTTCCCTCCTGCTCATGTTGCTAAGCTGGGAGGGGGTATACCTGGAACTGCCCCAGGCCATTTTGGTCACCCCCTGGGGAGAGCCTGCTGAGAATAAAGCCAAAGTGGGAGGGGAAAAAGTACCAGTGAGATGGAGAGAATCCTGGATCCAGCCATGCCTGAAATCTACCCTAGATCCCCCCCTTTTTTTTTACTTTAAAAATTGTGGTATAATAAACTTGACATAAAATGCCACTTTAACCACTTCTAAATGTACAAATTCAACGGCATTACAGTCACAAAGCTGTGCAACCATCACCACTATTTCCAAAACTCTTCGTTACCCCAAATGGAAACTATGTACACATTAAGCAGTAACTCCCCATCCTACCTCAAAACTCTCAACTTTATTTTTGAGTCGTAAAATTCGCCCTTTTTACTGTGTGGTTTTATGCATTCTGACAAAGACCCGGTTGTTCAGCCTGCACCACGGCCAAGGTCCGGAACAGTTCTATCCTGAGCCCCCAAGTCCCCCACCCCCCTTGGCATCCTGCTCCCTCGCTCTCCCTGCCCGCTGCCCCTCCACCCCCCCCCCCCCCCGCAACCAGTGATCTGTTTCCTGTTGGTAACATGTTGTCGTTTCCAGAATGTCACATACATGAACCCACCCAGTACATGGCCTTTCGGAGTCTGACTTTTCACTTCGCATGGCGCATTTGAGGCTCATCCATGTTGCTGGTATATCAGTCATTAGTTCCCTCCTTATTGCGGACTAATAACACTACCCTGTAGGGTTGTACCTGTTTGTCCATTCACCAGCCGAAAGACGTGTGTCCGCGCCCGCACTCTGAATGTACTTGAGTCTATAAATTCCTTTTTCTTTCCTCAAGCTGTTTGAGTTCGGTTTCTGTCACTGCAACCAAAATAACCCCGACAATATTTCAGAGAAAGCCTGTCCCCTGCTCTGAAACGACTTCTTTCATCTATAAAGTGGACGTGTATTACTCAAGGTGGTTCTGAGTGTGAGTCTTGACTCAAAATTGGTTGGAAGAGACGACGTTATCTCACATACCTGGGAGAGCAGAGGCGGAGACCTCCAGGTGGGTTTTGGGGCGGGGGATGGGGGGGTTCAAGTCCAGACGCTGGCACTTCCCAGCCCCTCGCTCTGTGGGCCTCCAGCCATCGTCCTCGGGGAAGAGCAAGATGGCGCCACGTGTCCACCAGCGCGAGGCTCACAGGACGTTTCCTCCCGGGGTTCAGGCGACTTCCGCCAGAAGCCACGCCCAGCAGGCTCCACCTCGCATCTCATTGGGCAGAATTGAGTATAACTCAGCTCACGCCTGACTGAGGAGCTGAGGGGAGGGGCGTCGTCTGGGCTGGAGGGACAGGGCTCGGCTTCCCCGCCCCCCCAACCCCGAGACAAGCGAGTCCCCGGGGAAGGGGCAATGGCGCTGGAACCAGAGCCAAATGGGAGCCGGGAGATGGGAAAGGATGCTGGGCCGCCACCCCTGCGTCCCCTCCAGAAAGATGAGAGTGGCAGCCACTGTGCAGAAGTGTCGTGAGGGCCCAGAGAGGGGTCTGTCCTTGATCAGTTAGTTGTCTGTGGAGATTCAGACACACCCTCGTGCTCGGGAGACTGCAGACGAGTATGGCGCAGGCAGTCCCACCCAAGAGATCCGGGTGGCAGCTGCCCGGGTGAGAGACACTGAGGGAGCTCGGATAAAAATTCCTAAACAGACACCTCCCCTAAAATGGCAGTAGGAGGCTAGGGAACTCTCACCTCGGGTCAGTGGTACTCCCTACTGACCCCCACGGCAGGAGACTTAGGTATCCCACGGCCAGTGACACTACGTCACTGCCTCGAAGAGAGGAAGGAGAGTCCCTTTAGCCCGGTAACAGCTCAGCCAATGGGACGCCACCACAACTCAGCCAATGGGACGCCACCACAACTCAGCCAATGGGATGCCACCATAACTCAGCCAATGAGAATTCACCATAGTTGGAGCATTCCGTTTCCTCCACTAGACTCTTGGTTGACGATGGCTGCTACCAAGTTTATGAAAGACTGGTCTTCTCCTTTGTGTCCGCGGACTTGTGTGTCTGGTTTGCCATTAGACTGCATGTCTAATGCAATTCTCTGTTGTTCGGAATAAACCCATTTTGTCGGAGAAATATGTGGTTGTCTATTTGTTTAATGTCAACAGTTCCATCCAATGCATTTGAATTAGTCACATGCTTCTGGTTGCAATGATCAGAAACAACTCAAATTGGCTTAAGTCAAAAACAGTTCATCAGCTTATATAACTGGCCAGTTTAATGATGTTATGAGCTCCAGACATAGCTGAATCCTCCGTGGTTGAATTTTAGGCCTTACCCTTCTCCTCCTCCGGCTCTGATTTCTTCTGTGTCGGTTTCTTCTCAGTCAGACTTCTCTCCTCTGGGTGCCAGCAGCCCGTACTTCCATCCTTCCTTCTTAACATCCTCGGGGAAAAGAGAGAGCCTCTTCCTGGAGGTTCCTGCAGGAGAAATCCTGCAGAAGGCTTTCCTTGGTCCAGGTCAGAGGGTATGCCTGTGCCAGAACCAATGCCCCTGACTCTCTGCCCCTGGGCCCAGGCTGCATGCCCAGTTCTACAGCTGAGCAGGGGGGCCGAGCCACCAGGGCATAAGCTAGCTAAAAGAGAACCGAGAGGTTCCTTTCACCAGGAAGCAGAATGGTAGGCAGGCCAGTGCACCACTATTTCGTACAGTCCTAATTTTACTAATAGACTCACACCCACAGAGGGTAAGACATCTGCTCAAGGTGTCACAGAAGCAGATCCAAGCCATGAACTCTAGCTCCCAAACTCTCTGCCAGTATACTACCCGCTGGTGAAAGCCAAGAGAGTGGGTGGACCTGTGGTTTCCCGTAATGCCCACGCTAAACTCCTTTTTACCCCCCCCATACTTCTCCAAGGATTCTTACTCTTCTCATCTGGAGGTTTGGTATACTTAGCAACTGAAGCACAAACTTTTAGGGGACTGCTATGGACTAATTGTGTCCCCAATCCCCAATTCATATGTTGAAGCCCTAATTCCTAATGCAATGGTATTTGAAATGGTGACTTTGGAAGATAATTAGGTTTAGATGAGGTCATGAGGGTGGAACCCCCATGATGGGATGAATACTCTTAGGAGAAGGGGCGCCAGACCGCTCTTTCTATTCTATCTCTACCTCCAAGCCGGGAAAAGTGCCCCATACAGATCCTGGCCATGACGGTAACCTGATTTTGGACTCAGCCTCCAGAACTGGGGGAAAATAAATGCCTGTTATTTAAGCCGCCCAGTCTATGGTATTTTGTTATGGCAGCCTGAGGAGACTAATCCAGGGGTGAATTTAGGGCAACAAGCATTGACTGGACCCTTGCTCTGCACCAGACCCTGAACAGGGCACTGAGGTTCTTTAGCTGCGTCTCAGACCACAAAGAGTTTGGAATCTAGAAACAATATTAAAATATTAATAAAGAAACCCTACTCTATTTGCTGCAAACTTTGAGATCACTTTCGTATAAGAAAAGAAACTTCCAACTCAACCAATAACCTCCTTGCTCTTTCCTCCTCTCTCCATCTGTCTCTAGAGACAGAATAGCACGTAGACTATAGAACTTTGTATCTATCTCTTTAGACTTATTTCCATGCACACCAAGCGGAAAAAAAAATGATAGCTATAAAGAGAGATGGCAGATGCTCTTCAGTGCCCTGTGTTCAGAGCTTTCCATGTATAAATTCATTAATTCCACAAGCCAGTCCATGAGGCAGCCATTATTAGTCCATTGTTCAAATGAAGAGGCTGAGAGGCTCAGAGAGGCTCAGAGAGGCCAAGGGACTTGCCTAAGGTCAAACAGCTGGGAAGGATTTGAACCCAAGTTTCTCCAATTTTAACACCCAAGCTCTTAACTTCCATCAGACTCCCTTGGCTAATCAGTGCTATGGATAAATTCATAAAGTAGATGTTCAACCAAAGTTTAGACATTATGGTAAAGACAACCAGCACTGAGGTAGCTGGCTGTGATGTGGGTGGATGCATTTAGACTCTCAGAGATAATAATGATGTTACATTTTGCTATTCACAAGAGTCTAGAGTTTTGAGCCCCTGCTCTGTCCAGTCACTGCGCATGTCTTAACTCCTTTCCCTACACAGTCCTATGAGGTAGGTCCTAGCATCACGCTCATTTTCAAGCTAAGAAAACCGAGGCTAGGCAGAGCTAAAGCAACGGGTGTGAGAGTGAAATTAAGAAATCTCATCACTGTAAATCCTTCGAGAAAGGAGTAAATTTCTCAAACTCTTGAGACCCTAGAATCTTCTGAGTTTATAGTCAAACAAAGGAGCAAGATGGAAATTTAGGACAAAACTCTTCTCTCACAGAAGGAAGATGTTTGTTGTCAACTGAGAGTTCTAAGGAAATGCCTTGAACTCCGTCAAGGCTCCTGGAGTTCTGTGGGTGGGTCCGGGAACCCTTGAAGTTTCCCTAAACAGACTTGGAGCTGGCGGGAGTTGGGAGAGAGCAGGCTTTTAAGGTTCTTCCGCAGGAAGTGCGACAACAGCAGCCTTATCCCCGCGAGGGCTGCAGATGGGGACCTCACCAGCAGGGGACAACACTCGAGCTGTTCGGCCAGCTAAATGTGCATGATGGAAAAAAAGTTGTATCAAAATGTAATAAAATATGTCCATGAATTCAGCCTTATAAATCACGTGCATCTGGGTTTTGCCTTGAAGGAAAAAAAAAATCCCACTGACCAGTCTGGTGGAGCTGGAGTGGTTAAGCAGTTATTTGTTATTTGATTTTGTGTTTTTTACAAAGATAACCTATTATTAAAAATTAAAGCCATGTATCTGTCATGGTGTATCAGTTAGCAATGCTTCTAGCTACAGGTAACAGTAAACTCAACCAACATTGGTTTAAAAGACTAGAGTGTTTACTGTTAATTGCCAGGAAGCCTGAAGGTAGGAGGTTCTGGGCTTGGTTTAGGGACTCAATAATATCAACAAGAATGCAGACTCCTTTGCTCTTTCTGCCCTACTCTACTCAGTATGTTGGGGACAACTCTCCTCATAGTCACAAGATGGCTGCCACAGATCCAGGCATCAGGTCCTCATGCCACAGTTACAAGCAGCAAGGAAGGGGGTATGATGAGGCTAAAGAGAACTTTGTCTTCTTTTATTAAAGAGAAAGGTTTTTCCCCAAAACTGTCCCCTTCCTCCACAAAGCTGGATGAACCTCCGTCCAAGCCCTAGCATTCCCAAGTCTCAATTTCCCCGTGCTGGAAATCGGAATAATAGCAGTACCTTCCTCACACGGTGTTGTGAGATGTAAACGAGAAAGCACTTGGTGTGCAATGAGCACTTAGTGGGTGTGCTGGTATCTTCCATTTGTCTGTCCACATTCGCCCTTCTTCACCTTCCTCCAGCTAACCCTGTGCCGCCCAGGGCTGCAACAACAGGCTCCTCACCCTCTTCCTCTGGTCGCTTTGGCCACTGGAAAGTATCAGCAAGAGCTCAGGAGGGAGGAGAGAGGCTATGCATTACCCCTCTAGCTCCCTCTCCGCGGGATTGCCGAGGGAGGCTGAGTTGCTCTGTGATGGTCACAGCTCCTCTCTCTGCCAGCTGCTCTCTGCAGGTCCCAGGAGGCCCAGATGGCAACAGCCCCGCTGGTCTCTAGCCCCAGGGGGCTGCAACACTGCTTTTTCTAAGCCTGCCCCCAGCTTAATAAATAGCCTCCTTATTAAACTCTTCTCAAAATATCAGTTTGAGTGTACCATCTTTTCCTGAGGATCCTGACTGATTCAAAACATTAGCTTTCATTTCGAGGTAAATTATTTGTAAACTTCAGTATTTTATTAGCAGTGACAAGTGACTTGTGTCACACCTCATGATTAAGAATCACCAGTCCACTTGGTCAAAAAGTCGGTCAAGTAGGATGTTTGATTGAGTCGGCTGTCATAATAGTGAATTAATTCTAAATCCTCGGGCCTCCGGCCACATCCTCAGGCACAAGATCTTTTACGTGATAATGATTTGGGGGAAAAAAGACACAATTTCACATTCACATGCCCTGAACTCATGACTGCATATTCTTAACATCCCTCAGTTAAATGGAAAACAACCAGTTTTAAAACTCTATTGATTTCAGCAGGCATATATTATTTTACTGTAAGTACCAGTGTCTGTTGTACTTAATATACAATGGATTAATTTAAAATGCATTAGTTTAATAAAAATGCATAAAATAGAATAGAATTGCATTAGCTTCAATAAAAAATTCAATTTCATAAATATTATCTCATGTTAAAATGCATTGATTTCCAGGAAAATATATTGGTCAAAGGTAATTTACATTGGTTTGAATGGAAATGCACCAGTCCCCATACATATGTATTAGTTTAGTCAAACGTATCCAATCGTGTAAAATATCGGTTAGGCTGAAATGGATTCCGACCCTGTTGTTTTCGGTGTTGTTGTTGTTTTATTCTCTTTGCTGAATAAATATCTCCCATGCTGGCTTCCGTGTGGCCCATTTCACTTGGCCAGTGGGTGAGCCTGAGGAACGTTCTGGTAACCCCTGGGTTTGCAAGTGGATGGGCTGGCTTCAGCTGCAGGTAAGGTGCGCTCAGCTCCCCCAAGGAGGCTGGGTGAGGGATAGGAGCTGGAGATCCCAGCAAAGGGCCCAGGAGCAATGTCTCCTGTCCTCATGAGGGCTGACAGGAACCACCCAGGATAAGAAAATGGGCGTAGGCCTTGACCAGGGCAGGGGAAGTTGGAAGGGGGCTGTGATAGGGGGGCAAATGGGGACCAGAACCAGAGGGTGACCCAGAGCTCAGGGTCAGCAGGACACAGGATCATAGCTGGGTCTCCGGGGGCTACAAGGCTGGAATTCAAACCCAGGCCCTGCCACTTCCTGTGTGTCCCTGGCCAAGTCTCAGTTCCTTCGTCTGTGAAGTGGGTACAATGGCAGCATCCACCTCCCAAGGCTCTCCGCGCAGCAGGGACATAGTCGGGGCTCAAAAAACAAGAGCCCCTCACCCCAACAAAAAGCATTTGACGCATTTTTGTGGCTGCAGGACTTTTCAGAACCTTCAGTATGCTCGTGTGGGTCCTGCATCTAAGAGGGACACGAGCAGGCAGGCAGAGCCCACTCAGCAGAGACCAACCTGTGACGGCGAAGACCAAGAAGGGGAAGGGGACGGAGGAACCTCACCGAGCAGTTTCCCGAGGTGCGAGCCCCTCCCTCGGCGACACGTGAGCTGCTGCTTTTACTCTCCACAGATGGACGTTTTTCAAAACTTTATTTGGAAAAAAATGTTAACAGAAGAGTTGCAAGAAGAGCGCAACAAACTCTCTGAACTTCTCCAGATTTGCCAACTGTTGACATTTTGCCACATTTGCGTTATTTCTCTCTCTGTCTATATGCGTATCTGTGTCTGTGTGTATAATATGTGTAACCCTCCCAAACCGTTTGTGAGCTAATGCAATCATTACCCCATCCTTTATACACACAGTTCAGTATGTGTCTCCTAAGAACAAGGTCATTCATACGTAATTGCTGTGCAATTATCACTTTCAGGAAACTTAATATTGGTACGGTTCTAGGTCTACACTTGATCTTACCCAAAAGGCTGAGAAGCGATTATTGGTACAGTTCTAGAATTTGAATTTTTAAAAATTGATTTTAGAGATAAAAGAAGAAGAAAAATATCGATTTGTTGTTCCACTTACTTATACATCAATTGATTGATTCTTGTATGCACCCTGACTACAAACTTGACTTACTGGGACGATGCTCTAACCAACTGAGCTACTCGGCCAGGGCCTAGAATCTGAATTTTAGATTCCATTCTTGCAATTCACCAATTGGCCCAAAAGTGAGCTCTATTTTCCAGTCCAGGCTCTGATCCAGGATCACACATTGAACTTAGTCTCTTTAGCTTCCTTTAGGCTGGTCAGTGCCTATCAGCCTTTCTTTGTCTTTCTTGATCTTGACCTTTTTGAAGAGTCCATTGTGGAGGACATCCCTCAGGTGGAATTTGCCTGACGTTCTTGCACTTCTGGCAAGAATGCCGCGGAAGTATTGCTCTGTCCTTGATGCAGCGTTATCAGGGGGTGCCCGATGTCAGTTTGCCCCATTTCTGGTGCGGCGAACTCTGTCCTCTTGGTCGGGGTGGCATCTGCCAGATCACCTCACTATAATTTCTTCCTTTTGTAATTAGTGACAAATGTGTTCGGAAGATACTACAGATAAGACTGTGTCAAGTTGACAATTAAAACGTTTTAAAATTTAATATTTATATATTTATTTTTTAAAGATCATATTTATTTATTTTTAGAGAGAGGAAGGGAGGGAAAAGAGAGGGAGAGAAACACCGGATTCTCACATGCCCCACCTGGGGGCCTGGCCTGCAACCCAGGCATGTGTCCTGACTGGGAATCAAACCTGCGACCTTTCAGTTTGCAGGCCGGCACTCAGTCCACTGAGCCACACCAGCTAGGGCTATGTATTTATTTTTATGTTACATTCTATAGCAACATAAAGTTTCCTTCTCCAAAATACATAAAGGTTATTTTTAATTTTTTGTTTGTTTTTATGTTGTTTTAATTTAAACTTTTTAAAAAAGTGAGTCAACCCCTGGCCAATGTGGCTCAGTTGGTTGGAGCACTGTCTCATAAACTGAAAGGTCACATGTTCAATTCCCAGGCAGGGCACAGGCCTGAGTTACAGGTTCAGTCCATGATTGGGGTGCATGCGAGAGGCAGCTGATCGATGTTTCTCCCTCACATTGATGTTTCTCTCTCTTTCTTTCTCTCTCTCTCCCTTTCCCTGTCTCTTAAAGTCAATTAGTACATCCTCGGGTGAGAATAAAAAATAAAATAAAATAAAATAAAATAAGCGAGTCAGTTTGAAGAAAAATATGGAGCAACAATAGCGCTGGTCTGTGGATGCAGCACAGCACCATGAGGCACAGGACTCAGGTGGCTGTTTCGGGGACATGGAACAAAGCAAGTTCCTTCCAGTTTGAAAACAGCCATTGTGCAGAGAGGGGACTAAGCCACAGGGTGGGGAGGGGTGTTCCTGGGGTCTTCAGAGCTTTTGGGTGTCTTTCTGTGGCGTCCAGTGTTTCCCTGGGTCCATAGACCCTGCACCCAGCCTCTGTCTGGTCCTGAAGGTCTGGGGAAGTGGACTTAAGGATGGTCACTTTCTTTGTGGCCTTAGAAAGTTGTTATAGTTTTTCAAGCCCTAATTTCATGTGTTCATTTGTTCATTCATTCACTCACTCGCTCATTCATTCATTCATTCATACATTCATACAACACTTATCGAACAACGGCTAGATGCCAAGCAATGTTTTCAGCACTTTGCTTATGGCAGTTTATGTGGCTCCCACAACAACCCTAAATGAGGTGGGTGCTGTTATTATCTTCATTTTACGGATGGGAGCCTATGGCCTGGGGAGAGGAAATTGCTGCCCAAGTGACACAGCTGGTGTCAAATTCAGGATTTGAACCTGGGCCTTGGGGCTCCAGAGTCTATGCTTTTAACGTGTGGGGGCCAGGTTCCCTCTCTGCAAACTGGAGGTGATAATAGTACTTACCTCCTATGGCTGCTATGACGATGAAACGAGGGCTGGCCTCTGCACACCTGGCGCAATGCCTGACCCTCATGGAGGGTTTGACATAAGGGAGCTGCTACTTTGATGTATTTTTTTTCTCAATACACCTCTATGCTTTTGCACTTGACTCCCTTCTTTTCCTGGCTTCTTTTCACTTCAGATTGTCTTTCAAGTCTCCAGTTGAAGAGTCACCTCTTCCAGGAAGCCTTCCCTGACCTTGCGAGATGGGCTAAGTGGCTCTCTGCTGAGTTCCCACGGCCCATCTAACATGGAGGCAAGCGCGGTGCTTTCCTCTTTGTCGTCCTGGCTCCTGGTGCGGTCCTGAACCACTGTGGACGTTTGTTCAGGTCATGGGTACTCAGTTGTTCAACAAAACATTTTGAGCCCTGATGCTGTCTGTCATGCTCCAGGGCAATAGCTTGTGGGCTTGTTGGTTGATTAAAAGGCTCCTACCCATGTCTGTGCTCATTTGGCCATCTCACTGTGAGTGTTACTCCCCCTCCTGGGAGGAGACCAGGGGAGGGTCCAGGTCCCGGGCCCTCTGAGTGTGCCACCCCTCCCCTCCCAGTTCCAAATCCTTGGCAGCCTGGCTTCTCTCCTGGCGCCTCCCCGGAGCCCCCAAGGCTCCCCTGAGCCCGGCCCCTCTTCTGAAACAGAGTTTCTCATGGCTTCGCATTTCATCTCCCCAGAGCACAGTCTCATTTCTCCAATCTGCCACTGGATGCACCAACTCTCTGGGCTAAAAATACCCCTGACATTTTTGAAGGTCTGCTAGGGCTGAAGTCGCTGCTAGGCATTCAAGTTTACATCCTATCCCTCAGAAGTCCTAGCCGAAAGAGAGTTTGAGTTTTCCTTCTCCAAAGTTCCAGCCCAAATTCTGGAGTGGCCTTTTCAGCCTGGTTTTGAGCTCTGCCCTTCCACGTACCAACCTCTGGGGACAGGGAGGTGAGCTATTCTGATTAGGCAGTCCTAGGTCACGTGTCCATCCTGGAAGCAGCTGCTGTAGCAGGAAGGATAGCAAGCTCTGATTGGCTGGGCCTGACACCAATCATTGTAGGAGAATAGAATGCTCTGATTGGCCAGCTCTGTGTCATATGACTATCAGAAACCAATCACTGTGTCTAAAAGGATAAAATGCTTTGATTGGCCCAGGTCTAAGCCATGTGCCCATCCTTGGATCCAAGGGTTGAGGTGGGCCTCACCCAAGTGCCTGGATTATGGTGCAGGAGGGTGAGGGGTGCTGTTTGCAGGTGCTAAAATGAATGGGGGGCAGGTGGAAACAGCTGCCTCAGACCAGAGCAACTCACAGTTGAACAAAGCCCTCTGTCCCCTTCCCTCAGAACATCTCCCGCTTAAGGTTGCCCTGGATGGTGGCCTTCGGCAGACATGACAGCTGCAATGGTGTGTGTATGTTGGGGGGCAGGGGGGACTTCATCACACCACACGCACAATAAAGATTAAGTATTACACCCCTCTATTCTTTTTCTTTTTTCAGATCTTAGTTATTTACTTTTGGAGAGAGGGGAAGGGAGGGAGAAAGAAAAGGAGGGAAACAGCAATGTGTGAGAGATACATCGATTGGTTGCCTCTCACGTGTCCCCCCCACCCCTGGCCCCAACTGGGGACCTGGCCTGCAATCCAAGCATGCGTCCTGATCGGGAATCTAAACAGTGACCTTTGAGTTCGCAGGCTGGTGCTCCGTCCACTGAGCCACACCCGCCAGGGCCGCCTATTGTCATAAACCCTTGAGCCTCTCCCGCCCAGCACCGCAGCAGGGCCCCTGCCCATCTCTCTTCCTCTGGCTTGTGCAAAGCAGTCGTGTCCTCAGGGACAGGCGTCCTGCACTTCCTCTCTCCAGGTCTCCACCTGTGCTTGCTGCCTCGAGCCACGCAAAACGGATCCACTGAACAAACTCGCCTCCATCTTACCCTGTCCCTGTCTCCTGTGTCCCCCCTCAGCTCCTCCTTCTGCGCACTGAGCAGCTACTCACTTGGCGGGGTTTGTCCGTCAAAACTCGTTCGCTACGAGGGTCTCCACAGCATGAAAAAAGTCCCATCACATCTTCGAGTGGGGGGGTGCCGGGGTTGGAAATAAGAAAGTTCCAAGAAAAATACACCCACAGACTGTTGGGCAAAGCCTCTCAGCTTCTCAGATCAGGCGAGCGGTTTTGTCTGATCTGATTAGGATTAACAGATTCCCCGAAGATAACCTATTTTAGTTTTATGGTGCTGTCTCTCCAGGCAGTGTTTACAGTGCGTATCTGCAGAAACAGAGGACATGGGCCAGGAAGGAGGCGAGGGCCCTTCCCGGTGCTCCCGCAGCCTGTCATAAATACGATATTAGGACGATGCCTGAAATTAATGTGAATCATTTCCCAATAAATATAGTCAGTTAGGGAGGTGTTCCAGGACCACTGATGGGAGATATATTTTGGTAAAATATGGTTTTTTTATTGGTTGAGAACTGGAGGTGGGGGTGAGGGGAGGCCATAAATCTCCGTGAAAGGAGTATCTTTTATGATTATTCAATTCCACAGTAGCTCTAAAAGCCTAAAGTAGATTCATATTTACAGTTCCTGGAAGCACCTGGTTTTATGTACATTGGGGGAAGAATTAGCATCAGCATCTCCGCGAGGAAAATCACCGACTGCCTGCGGTCCTTGGACCGCGGGGAGGCGAGAGGACCTCCTGCTGGGGTGCTCCCGGGAATGAATTCATTTCACCTGCGTGCAGGCATGGAGCGAAGGAAACTGCACACCAGCAGTCAGGCAAGGAGGGGCCGCTGAGAAGGTGGTCCTGGCCAGGCTGTGCGTAGGAGGCAGGCTTCGGGAATGCAGGGCAGGTGGTGGGGTTAGGGCTGCTGGGCTGGAAAAGGAAAAGTGTGCAAAGGAGAGGGCTGAGGCTAGCCAGCTGACAGTGACAGGAGTATATGTGCCGGTCCCTACGCACTCAGGGTTAGTGAAAAAGTCTGCACCTTGCCCCGCCTGCCCGTGTCCTCTCAGAGCCTAGGGATGGAGGAAGGAGTCCTGATCTTGTCACCCGCCATTAATTTCCCTGTGTGAGCTTTATTTATTAAATTCTAAAGTTATCTCTCTTGGGCTTCCCCTCGCCCTACAAACAAATGTGACACAGGTGCATAATTCGTTAGCCAAAAATTCTAAAGTCCAAAAAGCTCTGAAAACTGTGAGTTTTTACTGCTAACACATTTGGTGGCAAACTCTGATCCAAGCAGTATGAGGCTGTTTATATTCCTTTCTCATCCCACGGTGTGGGGATGTTTATACCTCTCACCGCAGAAATGCTAATGCGCTTGACGATGGGAGGCTGCCCTGGACCTCGCTGGGAGTGTTAGATAAGGCGCGGGAACCCCGATGCCTTTCCGACAGCCAAACAGACGCTGAATTTTGAAACACATCTTCCCCAAGAGTTTCAGATAAGGGATTGCAGGCTTGAACTTCCTAGCTGTAATAAAAAAAAGTGAAAGGACATAATGTAGAAAGTGAAAGCCTTAAAGAAACGTAAAAGGCTTCCAACTTAAACAAAAAGTGGGCAAAGCATTTAAATCCGCTCAGAAGGAAAACAGCTGGGCCCTGGCTGGCGCAGCTCAGTGGATGGAGTGTGGGCTGCGAACCAAAGGGTCGCCAGTTCAAGTCCCAGTCAGGGCACATGCCTGGGTTGTGGGCCAGGTCTCCAGTATGATGTGCACGAAAGGCAACCACACATTGAGGAGATGTTCCTTTCCTCTTTCTCCTTCTCTTTCCCTCTCTCTAAAAATGAATAAAATCTTTAAAAAGAAAAGAAAAGCACCTGGCCACCAAATTTGGAAAGTCTTCAACTGCACTTGTAACTGAAAGTGGCACATTGAAACCATTGTAAGCTCCACCTTTATCAAATTAAAAAGTGGAAGCTTATCTGGTGTTGGTTGAGGATACGCGGGAAGATACTCCCCTTCATGATGAGGTAAATCCGGACAACCTTTTTGGAGGACAACTTGGCAACACCCATCCACATTTTAAGTGTGTACACCCTTTGGAATAGCAATTCCACTTCTGGGAATTTATTTTTTTAAAGATTTTATTTATTTTTTTAGAGAGAGGGGAAGGGAGGGAGAAAGAGTGGAAGAGAAAGAAATATTAATATGAGAGAAATATCGACCAGTTGCCCCTCACACGCCCCCATCCGGGGACCTGGCCTGCAACCCTGGCATGGGCACTGCCTGGGTATCTAAGGGTCACAGGCCAGTGCTCAACCCATTGAACCACACCAGCCAGTGCTGGGAATTTCTCTTACAACTAGTTGTACACCTCTGCAAAGATAACTGTTCAAGGATATTCATCGCACCACAGTTTGTAACAGTGAAAACTAGAAACAACTTCAATGCTAAGTGTCCGCAATAGAGCTTCGGCTAGATACACTTGGCAATGGAATATCAGGAAATAGTTACAAAGCATGGAGGAGATCCCCAGGCACTGACTGAGACAGCATTCCGTGGTCAGAGCGAGCTGAGTTAGTCTACAAGTCAGCTTCCACTTTCAAACAGCACTTGTGTGCATATTATCTGTTCACGTGTGAAAGAATACACTCCAAGCTGTGGTTCCACTCTGTGAGTGGTATACGGGGATCTGGGCTCTCTCTAGATTTAATGTATTTTTGCACATGTTGTAACTAAAATAACTTGTCTGCAGTAAGGGAAAGGAGGTAAAATTTTCTCATAATTCCATCTTCTTACCCAGAGATTAGTTTTGTTAAAAAATGTGGTATTCTCTCCCTGTGTCTCTCAGTGTTATTCACAATAGCTAAAGTGTGGAAGCAACCCAGGGGTCCGGCAGTGGATGAATGGATAAACAAAACGTGGTCTGCCCATACAGTGGAGTATTATTCAGGCTCAAAGAGGAAAGAAATCCTGACACGTGCTGCAACATGAATAAAAATAGGACATTATGTTAAGTCGAATAAGTCAGTCACACAAATGGAAACACTGTGTAATTCTGCCTCTGTGAGGCATTGGAGTCGTTACATTCCCGGAGACAGAACGGAGAGTGGCGCTCTCTCCCTTCTGAGAGTGACGGCCCCAGTCCCGTCGGTCGGGGACTGGGGAGGAGAGGGGGAGGGTTGGTGTTTGATGGGGACAGAGTTTCCGTTTCACAAGATAGAAGGGTTCTAGAGATGGAAGGTAGTGATGGCAGTGCCATAGTATAAAATGTGTCTAATACCATTAAACTGTAGATTTAAAATAGTAAGATGGCAGTTTTTACATGTCTTTTACCACCATTAGAAAAATTGGTGTTCTTACAGGATTTCCTCCGTGAATGCATCTATATTTACACGCAGGCAGGTGTGTGATTCTTTTCTACCCAGAAGAATGAGTCTGCGGCATCCAAATTCTTCTGCAATTTTCTTCTCCCTGTAAAGCCACATGCTGGCCGCCTTTCTGTGTCCGTGCCCCGCAGGTCTCCCTCCCTCCCTGGCATGCCACCACGTGACGGCATTCTTCTCTGTGTCACCGGCCACCCGCTGCTGGACGTCTGGGCTGGCTGCAACTTGGCGGGCCCCTTATGTTTTGGGAGATTTTTGTCAACCAAACTGAATTGATTAAGTAATAATTAATTCGTTTCCCCATTTTTTTATTCATCAAAGACACACAAACTACAGACCAGGGCTTCTGATGAGCAGGAGGCTCCGGGCCGAGGGAATCCAGCCCAGAGCAGACAGGCTGGGCGTCGGCAGGAGTCTGGGTGGCTTTATGGAAAGCTGGTGTGTGAGTTCCCTTTGTGTGCCGGGTTTTTGCTTTTTTAACACAGGAGCGAACCCAGACTCCATGTAGACCGGGGAGGGATGGTGACAGCGTTAGGAGCAGAAAGCTGATACAAAGGCACAGAGGAGAGAAAGAAGACGGTTTACTCTTTCCGAGCCCATGTCCTCGTTTGTGTGATGGGGTAGTCTTTTCTGGCTCCTCGGACACTTTTTCTGATGATTCTCACAGTAGCACATAGGATGGCCCCAGTAAATTCAATAGATAATCAAGAACAACGGAAAACCAGGAGAAACTGCCAACTGCGGTATTTCAACAGATATGTCTTGTGCTCACAGCTCACCGCTGGGGATGTAGAGTTAAGCAACACCCAGTCCCGGCCCTTCAGGACCTCGAGTTCCAGCTGTTTTGTGTGAAGAACCAATGATTCAGGCAGGAAAGTGAGGTGTTCCAGAAAGAGAACTGGATGCTGGACAGGACTGGGAGGAGGCAGACTGGTGGTGGCCAGGTGCTGGCCAGGGGCTGGGGCAGGCGAGGATGGGGAGTGACCGCCCCATGGGCACAGGTTCCTTTGGGGATGATGAAAATGTCTTGGAATCGTACAAAAATGGCGGTTGCACAATACTGTAAGTGTGTTCAACGCCACAGAATCGCACACTTCAAAACGTCTCGTCTTACGTGATGTGAATTTCACATCAGTAAACACAAAAATCAACGTGAGGCCCTTAAAGGCAAATGCAGGGACTCTGGACCCCAACCCCTGCCAGCTGCGTGAAGAGGCACGTGGTCCTTAACCCTTGGTGCCTCCGTTTCCTCATCTGCCAGTTGGGGGTGGTAAACTTCCATCTTATAGGGTTGCCAGAAGGATCAAATCAGGTCTCAGCTGTGGAGCTATCAGCAGAGCCCGGCCCCTAGTAAGTGAAGAGCAAATGGCGGTTGCTGTCGTTACTGGCAAGGGGGAAAAGGGTGTCGAAGGTGAGGGAACAGCGACGGCACAGGCAGAGCGAAGCAGAGAAGCAGCCCAGGATGCAGATCGCAAAGAGGACTGGCGACCCTAGTGTGTGGGGAGGGCGGGGTGAAACTGGCCTCTCTCCGGATCCAACTGAACGTGACGGAAGGGAATTCCAGGAGTCCTCAGATCTCACCTGACCGTAGCGTGTATCACAAAAAATAAATATGTAGTTTTCAGGTCATATTTCTTACCAGACAAGGAGAACAGCCGTTCTGCCAGGAACCTAAATGTGTGTGATGCTTTTAAAGGGACTGGGACAAGCGTAAGGTTTCAGATCAGTTGCAAGTGTCCCATTGTTCCAAGTAACCTTTGGCAGAGCACACGAACCACCTCTATTCTGTCTCTGTGGAAAACGAATGATGCACTGTTGTTTGTACAATATGTGAAATATTTTAAAAACATATATATAGATGACTATTTTGTTGTTGAAAAGGAAATTATGATGTCTTTGGCTTTTCCGTCAGCTCCTGGTCTCATGAGGGATGCTGGCAGAGCTTTTGGTTAGCAGTGCCCTGTGGAGGCTACATCCAATGTGCACTTAGCCCCCATTGGTTATTTTTTTAAAATCACAGTTTACATTTGATATTATTTTGTACTAGTTTCAGGTGTTCAGCCCCACTGATTATTCTTAAAGGCAGTCAGATTGCCTTCAATATACCCTGGTGGTATATTCCCCCAGGGTAGCAGATCTATTACTGCAGGGTGGGATTCAGGAATGGTGTGCACCAGGAGCCCTGAGAGAGTATCCTCTAGGACACAAAGTTAGTAGTTTGATAAGAGACATTTCATAAGAAAAGAGTTCCTTGGTCAATTGAGTTTGGGTAACAAGGGGATCCACAAAGTTCCAAAGGTTTCTTTCATGCAGAAGTTGTCAGAGCCTTTATAGTCTGAGGGTCATTTGACTTTCCCAGAAAGGGGTGGAGGATCAGTGTTTCCGAAGCTGATTTACAGAGGGGACCTTTCCCCCCTGAGCAATCTACACAACTGGGGTTTCTGGGGTTTTACTTTGGAAATCACTTGGTTCCAACATTCTATTCAAGTTTACTTCCTTACAACTGAAGGGGTAGCCTGATCATTCTGATTGGACTTAAATGCATCAACACATTGAATGAGCATTTATCCATGGCCTACTGTGTTAGTGCTTGGCAGGCAGCCTGGGAAAGATGCAGTACCTTCCCTCAGGGGGAACATAGTCTACCAGGGAGAACACCGGTGATGATAACAACAATAATAGCAATAACAATAGCAGTTGTCATATATCAGGCACTTACCGTTTGCCAGGCACTGTGTTAAATGCATATTTGAACACATTCATTTAAATACCGCAACAGGCAGATCAGTGTTACTAGTCCCATTTTACAGGAGAAGACACGAGGTTCAGAGACAGTAAGCAACTTAGCCAAGGGCACACAGCAAAGAGGTGGCAGAGTACGGCTACAAGTCAGATTCTCTAGATGCCGAAGCCACTGGCTTCATTCACATCATGTGCTCTGAGAACTCCCGGGCCAGAGAGACGCAAAAGGATTAAGCCACAGGCCGACACATAAAGAGGGAGGTGGAAGAGACCTCTGGAAACCTGCTCCAGTTTGGGGGATGAGATGTTCATAGTTTGCAAGAGGCTGTAGGGTGATAAGGACCGGGACTGGGGTGGACACTGGGAGGAGAGAGAACCGCACACTTAAATATCTGTGGGGAAAGGAGCGATGGCTATGCCTCATCCCTGCAGCAGGAGAGCTGGAGAAGGGACCGCAAGATGATGGAAAGGAGGAGGCCCGGAGGCACAATGGCAGGAACATAGACCGGCGACCCAGGATACCAGCCTGCTCTCCGGATCCTTACTGTGCAGCCTTGCGCGGGTCACTTAACCTCTCTGTTTACCCAGGTCCCAGCACCACGCACCACGCTTATACTAATGCTATAATCATGAATCTCTTCCTGCAAAAGACAGTCCCTTTCAAGAGCGAGGTGGGACCTCAATTCACCTTCGTATTTCTGGTGCGTGGTACAGTGCCCAGCACATTCTGGGTGCTCTATAAATGTTTGTGGACTGAATGAGTCAGGGAGCCAAACAGTGGGTGAAGCTGCAAAAGGAAGAGGTTGGATGTGGTTGAGTTAAACAGGCGCCAGAGTCGCAGCCCCTGAGATATATTTCTCCCAGGGTTCTGCTGGAATACCTAAGAAGGCAGTGGGGGCTGAGGGCTCACAGTGCTGACCCCCAAGACTGACAGGTGCCTCGTGCCAGGACCTGGGAGGAATTTCCACAAAATATAAGGCAGATGCAGCTGGGTTGAGAGAAAAAACTGGGAGCCTACTCAAGTTTTATCTCCTGAAACAGGGTGACCCCTCCAGGGCAAAAGGAGGTAGGAAAGTACCCAACTCCTTCCCTGCTTGCAAGCCCAGACAGTGATGAGACCCAGAGCCGACGCCAACCGGAAACCGGGGGGCGTGTTCTCCACTGTACGGGGAGCAATCCCACAGGCAAAATATTCTTCCTCCCTGCTGGCCTAGACTTTTACCACTTAGTGTCCAGAAGGGAATAGGTCGGGGGGACGGAGTGGAGGGAGGAGTGTCAAAAGCATTTTGCGTACTTAGATATAGGGGTGATGCAGGTGAGGGAGGGACGGAGACAGAGAGCACGTGGGGATTGCGGTGTTTAGTGTCCTCCCATAGTTCATTGCTGCGAGAATCCCTTCTCAATGGGTTGGATTTCTTCATTCTGGGTGCCAGCCCTATCAGGAGGCAGGAGAGATCCTTTCTCCCTTCCCTTCCCTTCCCTTCCTTTCCCTTCCCTTCCCTTCCCTTCCCTTCCCTTCCTTCCTTTCTTATTTTATTTGCTTATTTTTAGAGAGAGGGGAAGGGAGGGAGAAAGAGAGGGAGAGAAACATCAATGTGAGAGAGAAACATTGATCAGTTAACTCTCACATGCACCTAGACAAGGAACCAAACCCACAACCCAGGCCGATGCCTTGACCAGGAATTGAACCATCAACCTTCCGCTTTGTGAAACGAAGTTCAACCAGCTGAGCCACACCAGTCGGGAAGGGCTCTGTCTCTGGAGGTGGGGGCCGCCACTGGCCTCTTTGGTCTGCAGCCACGCACCACGGGCCAGGAGAGACCCTCGTCCCTCCGCCGGGCCCACCAGCCTGCTTCTCTGCCTCGCTCCTTCCCCCATCTGCTCCTCCATTTTCTCTCCCTTCCCATCTCCCTTCCTCCCTCGTTCTGTCTACTTCTCTCTGTCTCTCTCGTTGTCCTGTTCTCTCTCTCCCACTCAACAAGCTTGTAGGGAGTGCCTACTGTGTGCACTTCTCCAGGCCAGGCCCTGAGCACGACACGATTCCCCCATCTGGAGGCTGCATCATCTGCCTCCCACTGAAGCTTCCAGACCCGCAGAAAGATGGTTTCACAGTAGAGAAATACAACGCGTTTCTGCAAAGCTAATAATTACCCTCCAGACACGATCGCAAGAAATTAGCTGGAAAACTAATCTGGCCTTTGAACCTTGTGCCTCCTTGGTAATTTTAACACGGAAATACTGTCATTTACACGTACAAAGGAGCTGGCGAGCGGGAGCAGTGATGCGGCCTTTCGAAGGGTCGGCGACAAGTAAGCGACCTCAGAAGAGGCAGGGTCAGACGTCAGCTCCACAAGGCCTGTTCCCCTTTGGCCCGGAGCTGATCCCTGATCCTGGTTACAGGCCGGGGGTTCCTTCCTCCACCGAGACCACACAGGCAGGTGGCTGGGGCTTCCAGGAAGAAAACACTCCGTTCCAGGGCCTGGGGCCCGGTCTGCACTTACACCTTTGTCTTTGGGTTGGTGGTAATACGGACACCTGCTGCGCAGGATTAAATGAGATGAGGCCCATAAGACAATATTGTGAGGCCTGGGACTCAGTAGGTGCATGAGATTTAGTGTAATTATTTTTATTATCATTGTAATTATACAGGATAATATTAAACATACCTAAAGGGCAGCCAACAGAGGGAGAGCGAAGGGACAGGAAGGTGAGAAGTTCCGTTTCCTTTTCTGCAGAAGCTGAGAGCAAACACACACTCCACCATGTTCTTTTTCTTCTGTCGTAAGACCAGTGATGACCCAGAGGGACGCCCCTCCACTGGCCTGGATCCTGACAAGAAGGTGACATGGAACGGAGCCACAGCCTGTCCATGACTGACAGGTGGCAGGTGACAGGGGAGAAATAAACTTGCGTTGATGCCTGGCTGGTGTAGCTCAGTGGATTGAGTGAGGGCTGTTAACCAAAGGGTCGCTGGTTCAATTCCCAGCCAGGGCACATGCCTGGGTTGCAGGCTGGGTCCCTAGTGGGGGCTACTTGAGAGGCAACTACACATTAATGTTTCTCTTTCTCTTTCTCCCTCCCTGCCCCTCTTTCTAAAAAAGATTAATAAATAAAATCTTTAAAAAAAAACAACACCTGCGTTGATGTAAGCCATGGGACCTAGATTTTGTTACCGCAGCATAGCCCAGTCTCTCCTGAGTGTTTCAGAGGGCAGATGACTTTCCCAGTGACCCTACTCTGCGGGGTCAGCAACGCTAAAGAAGAAAACTCCCACGAGTTCCCCCGGGAAGGCTGACAAATGAGACGCGGCTCCAGCCCGTCGTGTCGTCACAACTGTCATAGCATCCGACTGTCAGCACCCACCAAGGGGGATAATTTGGGTGGAGTGGGAAGAGGCTCTGTACCCAGTATTTTACTGTTAAGGGCGAATTTGCCGAGATTTAGAAAATTGGGTGCTGTGTAGAGTAAACACACTGAGCCAGTGCTCAGCTACAACACAGCTGAGCTCGAGGGAACGGGGTTTGGTAGTCAGTGTCAGCATAACGAATGTTTCAAATGTTCCAGAATGCCTGCAAAACACTGTCAAGTTAAAAATTGTGCTTGCGAGTTTGGGTTTTTTTTTTTACAAGCAATTTCCCTAGCCACGGTGGCTAATAATATCTCATTTTGTTAACTTCGAAAGAAGATCTTTTTAAAAATACCATAACATGTCATTTCCCAACTTAAATTCTCTCGACGCCTTCCCGTGGCCTCGAATAACAAGCTGAAACTCCAACTGCCCTTCAGGGCCCTTCATGCCTGGGCCCTGCTCACCTGTCCAGCTGCACACCTGTCTGACTCCCCCCCCCACGCTATGACTCCACTGTTCAAGGACCGAAAATTCCTCTGAACAGACGTGCCCACTCTTCCTCCGAGCCTTTGCACTTGCTGTTCCCTGTCTGGAACATTCTTCCGACCATCGCGAGAAGATTCGGTTCTGCAGCTCCCTCGCCCCACCCAGGAAACCTCCTGTGACTTTGCCCGCCCCTATCGAGTTTAGTAGCTTGCCTCCAGGTCATCAGAGCCCCTGACGCTTCCCCCAAGGCCACGATGATCATTTGGCAGTTTTTACCCAGAGCAGAAACTCCAGGAGGGCAGAGATGGTGTGAGTTACTGCATTTCCAACAACGAGCTAAGCGCTTGGCACATAGTAGATGTTCAATAAACATCTCATTGGCAGGTAAAACTGCAATATGCATTTCTACCCCACTCCAACCCTGGGCAGGCCCCCGTGCCTGACTTGGGGGCACATTGGTGTGGCCGGTTGCATTTGGCAATCAGTGTTGGTTTGGTCACGTTGTAGCACATGTCAGGACTGCTTCTCCTTCCAGGACTCAATAATATCTCACTGGGTGGATGTACGGTGTTGTGTTTACCCACCGTCGGTTAACGGACATTTGGGTTGTTTCCACCTTTTGATGACTGTGAATAACGTTACGATGAACATTGGCTACAATGAACATTGGCATACAAGTATCTATCTGAGTACCTGTTTTTCATTCTTCTGGGCACATATCTAGCAGAGGAATCACTTGATCGTGTGGGAATTCTGTTTCCTTTCCCATCCCCCTACCTCAGACGACAGCGGTACTGTTTGGGGAGCCCTGGCTCTGTGCAGCACCGTATGAGGGACTTCATGTGCATCAACTCGTCAGAGCCTCTGGCAACTTCCGGCTGTATATGCAGTTATTACCCCCACTTTCTACTTGGGGAAACTGAGGCCTAGGTGGTTCTGCAACTTTCCCTCAGTTATTCACCTATTAAGTGGTGGAGCAGGGATTTGAACTCCAGAGTCTCTGCTACAGGCAGCTTTCCTCCCAAATCACATGGCGTGGTGGTTGGAACAGGGAAGGGAAGGGAAGGAGGTACGACCCTCCTTCCAAGAGTGCTGTTCATTCATTAACTGTCAATAGTAAGTAAGGTTCCTTGCTCAGCAACCCCAGAATTTAAATTCGGTTGAAGGTTTAATGCGGTTTTGAGATGGACCTCACCATTTGACTCTTACACGAGAGAGGAGAAGGCTGGGAGTCTCTTACAGTAAGAGCAATGTACAGCACAGAAATTAAAATGAGCCCTGGCTGGCGTAGCTCAGTGGATTGAGCGCGGGCTGCGAACCAAAGTGCCACAGGTTCGATTCCCAGTCAGGGCACATGCCTGGGATGCAGGCCATGGCCCCGAGCAACCACACATTGATGTTTCTCTCTCTCTCTTCCTCCATTCCCTCTCTAAAAATAAATAAATAAAATCTTTAAAAAAAAATCCTCACCCAAGGATATGCTTGCTGATTTTAGAGAGAGAGTAAGAAAGAGAGAGAAAGAGAGGGAGACATTAATGTGAGAGAGAAACATTGACCTGTCACCTCCCGTAGTATGTGCCCTGACTGGGGATCGAACCCGCAACCCTTCAGTGTGCGGGACGGCACTCCAACCAACCAACCCACCCACCTGGCTGGGGCTAAACGGAATCTTAATAATAATTTGAGAATGAAGAAAAACTTCCTTTGTAAATGGACTGCCATCCTCAGAACACAGACTAATCCGAATTCTTGTGGCTGTGGCAGGAGCCCCGTTCAAACAGGCCTACACAGGAACTTGGGGAGCACCATTAGCACCAGGGTGGTAATGGGGATAGCTTCCCCTGACTGGCAAGTTCAGGGGTTGATCCCTCAACGGCCACAGCTGGATCCAAGAATCAACAGTGTCACCAGGACACTCCCCTCCCCACCCACCCTCTGCTCCGCTCTCTTCTGCAATGGGGTCATTGGCAGGCTGACTCTCTCCAGAATGACATGTGACAGCCACCAGCAGATCCAATCCCATATCTTACCTCCCTGGCAACCCCAACAGGAAGAGGACACCCCCTCCCACCAGTGCCAGCCAAAGTTCAAGAGTTTACTCCGATTGGGCCAACAGGACAGACCCACTCACCATGGCCAAGGGAAAGGGATATTCTGAGTGGTCAGGCTTAGGTGCTGGGCCTGGGCCTGGGCCTGGGCCTGGGGCTGGCAGTGGGACCAGCCCCACCTGACCCAGAAGAAGGGGAGTGAGTGGGTGCGGAGCAGGACACGCCAACAGTGTCGCTGCGAAAACAAAGCAGGTTTTTGTTTCTTGTTCGTTTTTTCCCAGTAGAGGCAATAGGACCCTGTTGAGCCATCCTGACTTTATTCTACTATTCCTCCCACGCGAAAACTAGGAGGTTCGTGAGCTTGTGGGAAGCAGCGGCGCTGCGCGGCCCAACGGAACTTTCTGCAACCGCGCAGCGTCCACTCTCTGCGCCGCCTGGCGCGGGCGCCGCCAGCCACGATGCAGCCATTGCGCACTGGCCAAGTGTCCAGCGGGACCGAGAAACCGAATGTTAAATTTTAATCACTTTTAATTTAAGTAGCCCCGTGAGGCCGATGCCCAGTGTAATTGGACAACACAGAATCAAAGCCTGCTAGGTTCTTTTGTTAGCCTTGCGCAGAGACGTGACCGCGGTGCAACCTGACTTCAGGAAAAGAAACCCTTGCCCTTGGCGGCTGGCGGGGGGCGGACTTTCCAAGTCTCAGGGAGTTTTTCCCCGGGAGCGATGGGAGGTCTGCGCCGCGTCCCCGAGGCTGGCGGTGACGGCGGCGCCTTGTAATGAAACAACTGCAACATCTCCGTGGCTGTGCAATCAAGGGTCTCCCTTCCTTATCTCCAGAGCGCCCGTGTTTTACATGAAAAAAGCGTTTCTAATTAATAGGCCAGCCCCTCTTGAGCTGGATAGAAACAGAGGAGAAAGGGATTTGATTAACCCACGATCTTTTCAATTTGGCGTGTTCTGCATGAGTGAAGGATGTTTTCTGCAACGGAGCCAAGCTGGGCCTGGCCTGGTGTGCTGTGATAACGCTCTTCCCTTTGTGCGGCCGGCCCGCCGACCTGCCCCGGCCCGCCAGGAGAGGAGCAGGTCCTCGGAGGTAATCACCAGCGCGGCCTGCGAGGGTAATCTCTGGATTCTCGCACAGACAGTGGCCCACCCGACGAAGGAGAAGATGACAAAGGTTCCATTGTCCCCACGTGAGAGAGTTTACTCAGTCCCGAGACAGAGAGAGGGAGGTTTGGGCTGCACAGAGCTGGGAAGATCAGGAGGGCGGGTGCGTGACTCCAAGTCAGAAGGTCAGGGACGGAGACGGGGCAGGAGGGGTAGAGTCGGCTGTAACGACGTCCAGTTTGATGCCTGGGCCTCTGAGGGCTCTCCCAGCCCCGGCTTGTGCCAAAGGGTGCCCTTGCTGCCTGGGGCGAGAGCAGGTTACAGCGCCAAGTATTCTCCCAGTAAGGCCCCGATTTTGTTTGTCTCTTTGTCGGCACAGAGATGAGAAACTTCTCTCTCCTTCTTGCTTAGAGGGACGGGCTAGGAGGCAGAGAAGAGGCAAACCACCACCTGTCTAGGTGGGAGATGGGTGGTTTAAAACAAGACGGTGCGAATCCTTAGTTGTCCCACTGAGATGGGCGAGTGGGGTGGGGCGGGGGCGTGGAGTTTTGTTTTTTTCCCCACTTGAATCTGGAAGGGCTGGGTCTGGAGGAAGTGACACTGTGACTTCTGAAGCCGGGTCATCAAATATCACCAGCTTTCCTCTTATTTGCTGGATCCCTCGTGCTCGGAGGAGTCCGACTAGCCTGAGGTGACCGCGCTGGAGAGGCCATGCGCTGGAGCTGTGGTTGGGAGACCTCAGAGAGGTACAGCCTTCCAGGCATCTGTGTGAGTGTGGCCCCTCTGAAAGCTCCTGAGTGACCCCTGGTCAGCGCCACGTAGAACAGAAGAACCACCCAGCTGAGCCCTGCCTACAAGGATGACCCACAGAATCGTGCAATGACTCCGGTGACTGGGCATGCAATCCACTTCCTTCAATGACACACTTCCCGTTTGAATGTCAGGGTGTTTTGATTCAGAATATCCAGTGGAGGGACAGAAACCGCCAGGTTTCTGGGGCTGGGAAAGTGTAACCCTGGGTCATACAGATAAGAAGAGAAGAATGGAGCACAGGGAGTACAAGTCTCTCAAACTGGATTCCAGCAGTGTTGTTTCTTTCATATCTTCCTTTAAAGCCCTTTCTTTTCTCTTACTAAGCTATTTCTGAAGTCACAGGGCCCTTACGAATTTTGCCAGGGAAGCAGCGTGCCCAGCTAAGATTGCCTTCTCAGACTCCCGTGTAGCTAGGAGTGATAAGGGGCCTTAGTTTTGGCCAATGAGATGTAAGCAGAAGACTGTTGGGTAAAGTTCCCAGAAAACTTATTGCTTTCCTAATTTAAAAAAATCGATGACGATGATGATGATGATGATGATAGACAGACTCAGCTGGTACAGTCTTTTCCCTTCCCACTTTTCCCTCTCCCTGCCTGGACAGAGAATGCAATGCCTGGAGGGCAGCAACCCTCTTGAAGCCATGAGGATAAAAGCCTCACGACAAGGAGGAAAGCAGGGAGTTAGGAGGAGCCTGGGTCTTTGACAACATCCTCAGATAGCTGCACCGGCATTGGACGGTTGATGCCTGAAGATCTTGTTAACTGAAAAAAACTTAGCCCCTGCCTTAGCTGGTGTGGCTCAGTGGATTGAGTACTAGCCTGCAAATCAAAGGGTTGCCAGTTCGATTCCCAGTCAGGGCACATGCCTGGGTTGTGGGCCAGGTCCCCCGTAGGGGGCATGTGAGAGGCAACCACACATTGATGTTTCTCTCCTTCTCTTTCTCCCTCCCCTCCCCTCTCTAAATAAATAAATAAAATATTTTTTAATCTAAAAAAAATTAACCCATTATTTGTATAAAGCCACTGTTAGTTGAATTTTTGGTTATTTGAAACCAAATGCATCCGCAACTAATACATTTGAGTTTGATGGGCTGCTTATTTTTTTTCTAGTTTGAGTCAAGTAAACACACAATTATTCAAATAAAATTGCATTGGGGCACCATCTGAAATTGAGTCCTATAAACCAGGAGAGTTGGAAATTCTTTTTAGAAATTCTGACCTAGTACGTCCTTACTTTGGTTGAGCATTTCAGGAGTTAATCACATTTTCCTCCCTCGTCTTATTGTTTACTCCTTACCACAGTCCCATGCAGTAGACAAGACGGCTTTATTGTCCACTTGTTGCAGTTGAGGGAGTGGAGGGGCTGAGAGGTGTCAAGCAACCCGGTGAGCGAACAAGCCAGGGGAACCTCCACAGATGTTTACTAAGCACCTACCGGGTGCCAGGCACTGTGCTTGCAATGAAGAACAAGAGTCCCTGCCTCAGGGAGTAGCGGGGGGAAAGAGACAGTTAAATGAGCGACAGCGACCGAATGTGAACAGCGCTCTGAAAGAGGAAATCCGGGGGTCTGAAGGGTCATGGGAGAGGGTCTATGCCGTGATTCTGGTTACCCCCTAAGCAGGCCCTGGGGCTAGAACCTGAAAGCAAATAGGTTTTGAGAGGTGACCCAGGAAGTGCCAGCAGCGGAGGGAAGTCAGACAGAGAACATATGCCAACGAAAGGCGCGGTGACAAGCAAGCTTTCTGCCGTGGGCAGCTGGGGCTCAGCCCCGGGGCCCTCTGGAGAACCATGCGGAGCACCGCTCAGAGCTGCCTTGCTGGGGGTGAGAAGCTGGGGTAGTTCTTCGCCCGCCCCTCCCTTGTGGGTGGAGAGGAGCCCCTGGGAGGCCGGCTCCCTGGCTCTGTGGCCTGTCCCACGCGAGGTCCACGCGAGCTCTGGCTCCTGAAGCAAAGGCCCCCGGGCAGGCAGATGGAAGAAAGCCTCGGACCGTACCCGAACTGTGCAGGTGACCCCAGCGTGGGCTGAGGAGACACGCACCCCAGCCGTGACGCGGACAGGTACTTAACCTAGTGAAGGGGGTTCAGGAAAGGCTGCAGAAGGAGGTGACACCAAATCGAACCTCTTTTTGCCACATAACGCTGTGACGTGCCAGCATGAGACGGTCTGCAAGAAAGGCTGACTCAACGCAATAAAACGCCTCAACACCTTGCCCTTTGACCTGCTGGCTCATCCCCCAGGCTGATCAAGGCTGATCCAGGCTAAACGAAAACCCCACTGGGAGGCCCACGGCTGAGGCAAAATCAAAACACACCCCTTTCCAGAAGACTCCTCAGGAACCTGGCCTTCCACAAGGGACCAGGAAACCAGCAGCCGGTTTCCAACTTCTCCCGGGCTTCCTGCGGTGCGTGCTTCTGTCCTCGCTGGCAAGCCGAATGCTCTCCCCAAATTATTTCTGAGTTTTCCTGGCAGCGGCTCAGCCTCCCTCACCTCCCCTCCCCACTCCCGTTGGCAGATCTGTGTTATAAAATAAGAGGCTCGGGATTATGTCTGTCTGACAACTGAAGAATGAGCAACGAAGCAGATGCAGAGTCTTACAAATCCCGTGAATTATACATGGCCATCTGCAGCCTCGAGCCGTCCAGGATTTCCACCCCATACCGCGGCATTCCATATGGAGTCATATGTTTTTAGTATCGGAGCCATGCTGTCAACGTCCAGCAATCCGTCATGTGGCACATGTGTGATGCAAGCGCCCAAATAAATGTTGTATCAGGCCCCGGAGTGCTCCGCAGGGGAGCACGGTGGCTCCCTCGCCTTGTCTTCCCAGAGGGGCGGCTGCCTGCGCTGTAGAGGTTTTCGAAATTTTAACCACGGAATTAAATCTCTTTGCTATCACTAGGCTGACAAACCTCACACCCGCCGCCACCTCACAAAAGCCCTAAGAGAGGCCTGATTTTAAAATAAAAATTTAAAAGTCACCAGATTTTAGTTGAATGCTAGTGGATGTCAATGGATTCTTTGGAGATGGGGTTCTGGTTCTCACCTTTTTGCCGGAGACCTGGGCCCCTCCCCATGGGTGGGGCCTGAGATCACAGAGCTCATCCAGGCTGGAGCTGATTGGCTCAGGATGTGGTTCCTGCTGCTGGACCAATCAGATTGTCCTGTTTATGAATGGGCTTCAAGGGTGCTACACAGGCTGTGCTGGGACCTTAAAGAGAAGAAATTGGGGAAGGCTTCTTGGGCCATGTGCATGGGGAGCGACAGAGCCTGGGCTGCAGAGAGGCCTAGAGAGAGAGAGAGCATGAGAGACAGAAAAGCAGGGGCAGGGACAAGGGAGGCAGGGAGGGAGTATGAATGAATATGAATGAATCGCCAACTCTTTGCCAATCCCTGTTCTTAGTCTTTCCCTCCTGAGCTACCCTCTCTCTGCTGTGTCTAAATTCTTCTGGCCTGGGGACAGTTTCTTGGCTGAAGGTTTGTGGTGAGAGAGAAGGAACTCATTAAAGATCTCCGGGTTATTCAGCCCAAAGATGGTGCGCCTGGGCAGACTCTCCTCGCCTCCCAGTTGGGATGGGGAGGGTCAGGCCGACGCTGCCAGGGCACCAGGAAGGGCGGCGGAAGGAAACACACCTCTGTGGGCTCTGGGAGCCTCCCCTCTGAAACTCCACGGTGCCTGAGGAACTGAGCAGGCGATCAGCTCTTGGTCGTCTACTAACCAGAACATCCGGGTCTTGCGCGGTTTTGCAAATGCCAACTTTACGTCCATAGGAGTTACGTGTGGTCTGGCCTCCAGGACGTGTCTTTTCCCTCCTTTGGTACCAGCACCCTAATTTTCCTTTGGGAGACCTCCCCTCTCCCACTCTTGGTCCATGTGGATTAGCTGGCTTAGCAACGGTCTCAGGGAGAGACCTTTGATCTAATCTGGACCCATTAGAGTTGGCCTGGGACTGCTGCCGAAACTGTTAGGAAAGGAGTGTTCTTTTCCTGCCGGAGTTGCTGAGCTGGGAAACTGTTAGTCTGGGGCTGCTGGCAGGCACTTCCGCCATTGCAAAAGGAGAATGAACCCACACAGAAGACGGGAGGGAACAGACATGGGAAAGCAGGTAGAGAGATGAGTGAATGACAGCAGGACAGAGAGAAGGATAAGTCCAGATGACGGAGTGTAAATCCTGGATCCAGCCATGACTGAAGTCCTCCATACCAGAACTTCTCAGTGACATGAGTCAAAAATCCCCCTTTTATGTAAGCCATTGAGTGTTAGGGTTCTGCCACTTTGCAACCAAAGGAGTCATGAGTGATGCAGCATCCGATACACCCTGAACTAGCCCCATCCCCTTGAAGCTACTGAAGAAGGGGAGGCTTTTGGAATAACCAGAGGACAGAGGGTTCCCTGAAAAGACTATTGAAGATGGTGGTTGAGGGGAGGGGCGGAGAACCAGGCTGGGTCATGGGACGTGAGACTGAAGTCTCTCCCACATCATCGGGACGCTCTCTGGGGGACCCTGACCTCTCCCATGCATGGAAAAATGCCCTCGGGGTGTAAAAACAGGTTCTCATGGCCCTGAGGAATCTCAGTGGCTATGACAGCAACAGCCAGGAAGGCAGAAAAAGACCTATGTAGGTATCTCAAGACCCAGGACAGGGCCCCACAGGTTTGAATCTCAGTCCTGCCACTTCCCAAGCCTCTTTCCCAGGAGAGCGCCTTCACCCCCCTGAGCCCCAGCTCCCACATCTGCAGAGTGGGCACAGGGACAGAACCCACCTCATGGGGACACGGCGGGGTGTAAAGGAGAGGCAGTACCGTCGCCCTGGCTACGTACGTAACTGGGGTTGGACAAAGGTTGATGGTTTTTATCTTATTTTAAAGACTTTATTTATTTATTTTTAGAGAGAAGGAAAGGAAGAGAGGGAGAGAAACAGTGATGTGAGAGAGAACCATCCATCGGCTGCTTCTCATACGTGCCCCAACCGGGGGCCAAACTCGTGTGTGCCCTGACCGGGAACAGAGCCAGCAGCCTTTGGGTTTGCGGGACAATGCCCAACCCCCTGAGCCACGCCAGTCAGGGCATGGTTTTTATTTTAACAATTACGTTTTCATTTTTAAGGTTACTACTTGCTTTTGGCAAGTGATATTTCTCTTCCATTGATGGCCATGTTCTAAAGTTCTTTTTCAAGTCATATTTATTGAAATAAAAAGGGAGTCAATCTAAAGAAAACTATTAGGTCAAAAATAGTACAGATGGAACTTCCGAAAACTGCGAAGGGAAACTATAATGACTGCAGTTTGCTGGGAGAATGCCTGATGCCTGGCACACAGTAGGTGCTCACTGAAAGCATGCAGAATCAGTGGGAATGGCATTTGCTCCTGGCCGCAGGCAGCTGGGACGGGACCGGGTGGGAACCCGCGAGAGGTAAGACGCGATGCTGGAGGAGTGTGACCTTGTGGAGTGGATGCGCGGATGCCTGATAAAGGGCCAGACCCACACCAGGTGCCTCCCACGGTCGTTCTGCGGGAGCATGAGCCTCAGAGGAAATGACTCTGAGAGAAGTCAGTCCCAGGCAAGCGCTGGCGCTGGCAGCAGTGGACTCTAATCCCCTCTTTGGGCCTGGAGAGCTTCCCGCCTCAAAGGCCCGACCCCTCTTGACAGCTGTCATCACACCCAGTACACGGGAGGAAGAGGGAGCCCACGGAGTCCTGTAAGCCGAGGGCTCTAGCCACCGCGGGAGGCCACAGGAACCAACTGGCCAGGTCGTCTTCCTCCTGGGACTTAGAGACATGGTCTTCCCTAGGGGGGCGTAGCCGGAGGGGTCTCAAACTTCCGTGGCCCTTAGGGAGCCCGAGAGGGAAGTAAACGCATAAAGCGGGCAGATGTGAAATGAGGCTCCGGGACTGGTGCCCCACCTGGTGGGGGGGGGGGGTGCCGTGCCCCAGCCAAGGCGACAAACTCTCCGCCGCTCCACAGGGCCCCTGAGCTCCTCCTGCATGTGAGTGCTCCGTGCACTGCCTGGCACCCGGCCCTGCTCAAGAGACGGGAGCGGTTAGTGGTGGTGTTTGCCGGCTTAAAGGGGAGTCCTGGACAGAGGCTGCCAAGTCCCGAGACAGTTGAGTGCCCTGTCAACTTCCTGACCGCCCCCCCAACCCCACTCACAAAGGGCCCCGGGAGAAGCGCCAGGTGCCGGAAAGGAAAGGAAGGGTGTCCAGTGGTTAGAGGTGCGTCTGCTTCCTTTTCCTCCTCTAATGAACGCTACCAGCCATCCTTCACCAGCAACGGCGGGATTAAAAAACAAAAAACCTGAACCTCTGACTGAGGGAGGATTAAGAGGACAATGGGGCGGTGCTTGGAGCTGAAAAATAAATTAAGCTGATGAATCACTCAAAGTGCTTGATCGTACCGAGAGACTCACGTGACTGGAAGACAGAGGCGATTGCTACCCCCGGGAAAAACAGACGATGCCGGCCCGGTGCACAAGGCCTGCTTTGTGAATGACGTAAATAATCATCACGGTATGAACACTGAATATGAACTCAGTGTTGTGACAGAGTTCTTTTTTTTTTAAAGATTTCATTTATTTATTTTTAGGGGGGGAAGGGAGGGAGAAAGAGAGAGAGAGGAAACATCAATGTGCAGTTGCTGGGGGCCATGGCCTGCAACCCAGGCATGTGCCCTGACTGGAAATCGAACCTGCGACGCTTTGGTTCACAGCCCGCGCTCAATCCACTGAGCTATGCCAGCCAGGGCTAGATTTCTTTTTAGAAAAGTCTTAGATTTACAGGGAAAATTGCTAGTGCAGTTTAGAGTTCCCAGATCCTCATACCCAGGTTCTGTCACTAACACCTTACGTTAACATGGCAAATTTGTTAAAGTTAATAGACCGATATTGATACATGATCGTGAACTAAAGTTAATAGTTTATTCAGATTTCCTTAGTTTGACTTAATGCTTTTTTTCTGTTCTAGGAAATCCACATCACATTTGGTTGTCGTGTCTCCAGAGGCTCCTCTGGGCTGTGACAGTTTCTCAGACTGTCCTTGTTTTTTGATGACCTTGACGGTTTCAAGCAGAACCTGTCAAGTACTCTGCAGAACATCCCTCCACTGGGGTTTGTGTGATGTTTCTCTTATCATTAGACTGGGCCGTAGGTGCCTGGGAGGAAGACCAGGGAGGTCAAGCGCATGTTCATCCCATTGTATCAAGGGTACGTACCATCAACCTGATTTATTACTGTTGATATTGACCTTGGTCACCTGATTAAGAGCATTTTTTGTTGGTTCGATATTTTTAAATATTAAATGTAAAGTTAAAATACATTTTGAAAATTAAGTAGTACCAAAACTACACTTGGAATGTGAAATAAGGACGTTTGTGTATGTGTGTGCAGTAGATGAGGCAGGACTGAGGACCTTCCATACCTGGGAGACAATAAATATATGAATGGGGGGGAATCAAGAAACAACAGAATAACTATTTTATTTAGTAAAACAGAGATAATACACAGGGGAAAGAGAGGCCATTCTAAGAGCTGAAAGTGATAGCTACAGGGAAGTGAGAGCTCATGGTGAGGTGGGTTGGGACAGGGATCGTGGTGGACACTGATGGTTGATCCACTCAACACCCATTCTAACCTTCTTTTCCTTGCCTTTCCACTGTAGAGTCTGAGAAACTAAAAAAGAAAACCTTTCACCTTCCCAGACTCCTTTGCAGCTGAGACTGGTCATGAAACATGGTTCTGGAAGATGACATAATCAGAAACCTGCTGGAGATTTTGAGGAAAGACTTTGCTACCTTCCTCTTGCCTGGAATACAGATGTGACTGATAACTCAAGGAGCTGCAGCAGCCATTTTGTGGTCATGAGGGAAACACCAAGAAAGAAACATCAACCTAATGCTGTTGAACAAATTAACCCATTGCTCACTTCTAGACCTCTGATTGTGAACAACAACAACAACAAAATTAAAGTCATCTTTCCTGGCTTATGTTACGGGCATGTGGGTTTTCTGCGGTAGTCATATGTGGGCCATAGCAGATATAAGAACTTTTATTTTTGTGCTTTTTTTCTTTGACTTTTTCATCGGCATACCTGTCATATTTTGATAAACATTAAAATTAAATTTAAAAATAGGTAAACCGACTGTTTGGAACCGGCCCCGGGGGGGTGCCAGGCACACACACATGGTTCCTGTCAGTTTTGGTCAGGGCCCTGTTCCCTCTGCAGCTGCCCCACGGCTCATGGGCCACGTCCTCCCAGCGTCTTCAAACACTTTCTTGGCGGTTAAGGGAGAATATTGCAGATGTAGTAGCCTCTTTGACAATCCCCATTACATTCTTGCACTTCACATCTTGACATTTATAGATTTTTACCTAATGTTGTAAATTAAGATAATTGTACTGAGGTCCAATTAATTCAGTTAGCTTTCCAGGACAAACACAAGCCAAAGCTTGACAACAACGCAGAAATCTGAGCTCCTTTGTATCGCTTGCTCCTTTCTTTCTCCTAAAGCCACTGCATGAAGATCTCAGAAACACTCCTCTGGGCCCTGGCCTGGTAGCTCAGTTGGTTAGAGCATCATCCCGATACGCCAGGGTTGCCCCAGTCAGGGCACATACAAGAGTCAACCGGTGAATACATAAATAAGTGGAATGACAAACAGATGTCTCCCTCTCTCCCCACCTTCCTTCTCTTCCTCCTCCCTTCATCTCTCTCTCTAAAAAAAAATCAATTAAAAAATACTGCTCTGAATTATCTCTCTTTCTTGAAATAGAGCTAACACCAAACAGTCAAGAATCAGAACCCTGCTGTCACCTGTGCCCCCTCCCTCTCCCGCCCCGTCCTCAAGTCCCATCTGTCCTACCTCCTTGAAATCCCCCAGGCCCGTCTCCTTCCCACCTCCCCTGCTGCCGCCTCCGACCCGTCCACTATGGTGGCAGTCGCTTCCACCTCTATGTCACTTCCAAAACTAAGTCGTAAAAGATGGCGCGGCTTCTTCTCTGTGAGCCGGGACACACCCTTGAAGGCTTCCGCTTCCGCGCGAGCAGCCTGGATTCCCTGGGACCAACACGCTGCTGTGAGGAACCCCCAACTAGACTACGCAGAGGCCATGTGGAGAGGCCCCAGGACTCCGCGATGAGAGAGAGATGCTGGGGCAGCATCCAGCTGCCCCGTCTCCGGCTCCAGCTCCACGCAACTACAGCTGCACCAGAGACTAAGCTGCAACCACAGATCCGCAGACCAGCCCAGGGCCCTGGAGTCACTAAAAGCCTGTGAGGCTGGCAGAAGGATGTCAGCGAGCTCTTAAGAAAAATGTTCCTGGAAACTGGAAGACAGCAAAACCTTGTTATGTGCTGGCAGAAAGTTTGTCACCTGCACTAATGTGGGAAAGAAGAAACGTATGTAATGAACTCAATATATATAGCAGAATACCGAGAGTGTAATCTGGATTTTCCTTGCTATTTATGATAAAAATGCAAAAGGAGAGAGATGACTAAAGAACAAACTATTACATATCAAGGAGCCAAGACCTGCCGGGCTCGCAAACAAAACTGTTTTTCATGCCCAGCCTCTCCAGGTGACAAAAAAAAAAAAATCTCCAACTGAGAAAAGATCTCAGGCTTTTATTTTTTTTTTTAAGATTTTATTTATTTATTTTTAGGGAGGGAAGAGAGGGAGATAGAGAAACATCAATGTGCAGTTGCTGGGGGTCATGGCCTGCAACCCAGGAATGTACCCTGGCTGGGAATCGAACCTGCAACACTTTGGTTCACAGCCCGCGCTCAATCCACTGAGCTACGCCAGCCAGGGCTAGGATCTCAGGCTTTTATTACCTGATTTTCAAGACTTACTATGAAGCTGCAGCAGCCAAGACAGTGTGGTATCGGTGAACAGGTAGACATCCAGATCAATGGAACAGAACAGAGGGCCCAGAAGCAGACCTACTCATAAATGGCCAGTTGATTTTTAACCCAGGCACAAAGGCAATTCAATAGGGAAAGGATAGGGTTGTTGTTTTTTTCCCCCCAACAAACCATGCTAGAACAACTGGGCAACCACATGTAAAACAAAGGCCAAAAGACCTCAACCCACACCTAACCCTCTAAACAAAAACTAACTCGAAATGGATTGTAGAGCTAAATGTAAAACCTAAAACTATAAAACTTCCAGATGACTTTGGAGAGCATCCCTGTGACTGAAGCTAAACAAAGATTTCTTATATGGGACACAAAATAATTGTAAGGAACAAACTGAGAAATTGGACTTCATCAAAATGTAAAACATCTACTCTTTCAAAGGCACCGTTAGGGAAATGAAAAGCCAAGAAGCTACATATTAGAAGAAAACGTTTGCAAAACACACATCTTGTGAAGGATCTGTATCCAGGAAAAACAGATAAAAACTCTCAAAACCCAATTTTACAAAGAAATTCAATTTTATTATAAAGCAAACCGTCCAATTTAGAATGGGCAAGGACTATCTGTTCTCTACTGAATTGCTTCTGCACCTTTGTTGAAAATCAGTTGTCCATTACCTCTGGGTCTATTTCTGGGCTCCATTCTGTTTCATTGATCTTCACACCAACCGCGCTCTGTCTGCAATACTGTATAGTTTTACGTCTTGAAATCAGGTGGTGTTCGTTCCCCACTTTGCTACTCTTTTTCAACATTGTTTTCAGTATTCTGGGTCCTTTGCATTTGCATATGAATTTTAGAATCAGCTTGTCAATTTCTGTAAAAAGCGTCCTGGGATTTTGATCGGAATTGCATTGAATCGGTAGTTCCGTGCGGGAAGAACTGACATCTCAACAGTACTGAGTCTTCTGACCCGTGGACAAGATGCCACTCCATGTATTTAGGTCTTCTTTAATTTCTCTCAGTTTTGTAGTTCTCAGTCTACAAATCTTACACATTTTTTTTCAGATCTATTACCAAATATTTCTTATTTTTTGACCTATGGTAATGACATTGCTTTTTAACATTCTAATTGTTCATTGCCCATAATATGGAAATGCAGTTGACTTTTGTATAATCACCTTGTATCCTGCAACTTTGCTCACTTTCTAATTTTATTAGCATTTTTAGAGATCCCACCAGATTTTTCTACATAGATGTTCCTGTCATCTGCAAATCCTACTTCCTCCTTTCTAATAGTAATGTCTTTTATTTCTCTTCCTTGCCTCATCAAAGTGGCCATAACCTCTAGTACAACACTGAACAGAAACGGTGACAGCAGACATCCTATAATTTATCCCATACACAAAAATTAACTCGAAGTGGTGTGTAAACCTAAATGTAACCATACAAAACTCTAAAGCTTCCTGAAGAAAGAGAAAATTTTTGTAACCTTGGGTGAAGCAAATGTGACTCAGATATAACACCTAGAGCTTGAGCCATAAAAAAAAAAAAAACTGGTAAATTGGACTTCCTCAAAAATGCAAAATGTCTGCTCTTTGAACAACATTGTTAAGAGAACGAAAACAGAAGCAACAGGCTGGGAGAAGATATTTGTGAATCCTACGTCTGATAAACAACTTGCACCCATGATATATAAAGAACTCTCGGAACTCAGCAATAAAGATATAAATAAACAACTTTGCAAGAAAGAGACTAATGCCCCCTCCCCCACCCAAGATGTCCACGCCCTCAGCCCCAGAACCTGTAAACACGTTATTACGTGACGTGGTAAGCCGTGGGAGAGAGAAGCAAAAGAGCGTCAGAGAGATGCCGGATGAGAACACTTGACTGGCCGTGGCGACCTTTAAAGACGGAGGCAGGGGCCAGGTGGCTCCTGGAAGCTGGAAAAGGCAAGGAAGCAGATTCCCCCCTAGGGCCTCCGGGAGGGATGCGAGTGTGCTGACACTTGGTTCTAGCCCAGTGAGAACCATCTGGGGACTTCTGAGCCCCCAGAACTATAAAATAATACAATCTGTGTTGTTTTAAGCCACTGTATTGGTAGTGATTTGTTACAGCAACTGTAGGGAACTGTCATGAAACATATCCATACAAAGACGTGTGCACCAATGTCCGCAGCAGCTTTATTTGTAATAGCCAGACACCCACCAACAGGTGAATGAGTAAACAAATCACGGACGATCCATGCAGTGGACGCCCACCATACACACTGTATGGTTCCCCTTCTGTGGTGTTCTGGAAAAGGCAGAGCCAGAGGGATACAAAATAAAAGAGGGATTTCAGGGGCTGGGGTGGGTAATGAAAATGACTATAAAGGATACAAGAGAACTTCTGGGGGGTGATAGAAATGCCACACTTAAACTGTAGTGGTAGTTATATAATTGTACACATTTGTTCGAACTTAATGGAACTGTACCTCTAAAACCGGTGAATTTTACTACGTATGAACTGTGCCTCTATCAATTTGATTCAGTAAAAGAAGAAGTGAGAGATATAGCAAAAAAAAAAAACAGAAAGGAAAAAGAAGAAAGAAAAGGGAAGAAGGAAGGGAAGGAGGGAGGGAGGAGACACTGAAGGAAGAAGAGCCTCAGACCAAACAGGAAACGCAGGCGGGACTGCAGGCTCCTCTGTCAGGCACCAGGAGGACCCAAGTCAGGGCCTCACGGAGCCTGCGAGTAGACAAAACCCCTCCAAGGACCTGAAGGCCACGCTCCCAGACGCCTTCCGCTATGCAGTAAGACTTCTAAGGATCTCAAGGGCCTTCTTCCACTGCAGCCTAAAAAGGAGCCCAAGGTAGAGATGGGCTTATCTTGAAGAGATTCGTTATTTTGACTTTTTTTTTTAATGGTGCGACCTTCTCTAAGATTCATAGAAAACCCTCAAAGTTTCGACAGAATTAGCTCTGGTGAAAGCAGTGCCCGCTGGGACTGAAGGAACAGAGACGGTGCAACGGGACACGAGCGGTGCAACGGGACACGAGTCGGCCCTTGAGTCCCCAGCCCCGAAGGGCGGGGAGCAAGCAGAGGAAGCCACTCAGCCTGCAGCGGGGCTACACTTTCTGGGAAGAAGAAGGAGGGCTCAGAATCCTATCAGGGAGCGGGGCTGGGTCGTACCCACGAAACTGGCACCTCGTTCGGGTGGATTCAGAACCGCTGAGCCTCAGTGAAGGCTGTCTAGCTCCCATGCCCCCCCGACTCCTTCGGGCGGGCCGTGTCTGCACCGGGCGTCCTCAGCCGGCCTCCCTGTTGCGTGTGGGGTGCGAGAGGCAGACGGCTCGCTCTTCAGTTCACAAGGTCAAGAAGAAAGGTACGCAAGGAGCTGTACCCGACTTTGTATCTGAGAAGCCGCATCTGTACATGGACAGGATTTAAATAACATCCTGAGTTTTAGTACTGAGCCAGTAACGGGGTAAAACTTTTGGGAGGTCTTGAAGGGGAGTGTTTTGCCTGTGGGAGGGATGTAAACTGTTGTGGCCAGAGAACAGACTCGGGAGATCACATTTTCCAAAAATGGCTGCAACAATATTTCCTATCCCAGTTGCGCTTACAGAATCTTGCAACTCCCCCATCAAGAGGGGGAGTCTGTGTCCCGTCCCCTTCAACCTCGGTTGGCTTTATGACTGCCTGGTCCCTGCTGAGGACAGCAGAAGTGTGACTCCTGAGGCTGTGTCACTTCTGAGGCTAAGTCGCAAACACACCATGTACTTCAGCCTTGGTGTCTTGGGATACCCACCCTTAAACCCAGCCACCACGCTACAAGGAAGCCCAGGCAGCCCTGGAAGAGGTTCGCACGGAGAGGAACCAAAGTCCCCAGTCTTGTGCCCCAGCTGAGCTCCCAGCCAACGGTTGGCACCAGGACGCCAACCATATGAGCCTCAGAAGTGGATCTTCCTACCCCCAGGTGAGCGGCCTCAGCCACAGCCCCATGGGGCGGGGACAAGCTGACCCCACCGAGTTCCGTCCAAATTACTGATTCATGAACAGAATAAACGATTATCGTCTCTTTCAAACCAGTAAGTTACGAAGTGGTTTGTTTCACAGGAATGAATAAACAGAGGCCTTACCCAGAGATATTTTTAAATAATATAAAAATGAGCCCTGGCTGATGTGTGGCTCAGTGGACTGAGTGCCAGCCTGCGAACCAAAGGGTTGCTGGTTCGATTCCTAGTCTAGGGCACATGCCTGGGTTGTGGACCAAGTCCCCAGTGGGGGGCACATGAGAGGCAACCACACATTGATGTTTCCCTTCCTCTTTCTCCCTCCCTTCCCCTCTCTCTAAAAATAAATTAGTAAAATCTTTAAAAATAATAATATAGAAATGACCCTAGAGGCTAAGCAATAAGAAAAGACTGATAAATATGTTAAACTGTAAAACATCTGCACGTGGAAAAGGGTCATAAACACACTTAAAGTTAAGGAACTTCACTTCTGGGATGACACACAAAGTAACTGAAAGGAGGGACTCAAACAGGCCGCACACTCGTGTCGTAGCAACATCACCCACAAGAGCCAAAAGGTGGGGAAAACTCAGGTGCTCACTCGTGGATGACCGGGGGCTGTCCGAACCATGCGATAGTGGCCAGCCTAAAAAAAGGAAGAAAATCCTGTCACATGCTACACCACACACGGACCTTGAAGGCATTGTGCGAAGTGCAGTAATCCACTCAGAAAAGCACAAATTTGGTATCCGTCCGCTTACATGAAGTGCCTTCACATTCACAGAGACAGAAGGAAGAGCAGAGGCCACCAGCGGCTGGGGGCGACACCGGGGGAGCTGGCGTTTCATGGGTACAGGGTTTCAGTTCGGGAAAAACAAAAAAAAGTTCTGGAACAGGAGGTGGCGGTGGTCACACAACTAGGTGAACACAGCTCACACCCCTGAGCTGTGCCCTTACGATGATTATAATTGTAAATTTCGCAAGCATATATTTCACCACAATAAAAATGAAATAAATGATCACAGACAAATAGAAAACTGGAAAAATATTCGCAACAGAGTTGCAAAAATAGCTAAGATAGTGCTAGCTTGTTTTAATCCCGGGGAAAAATGGCAGAAACCTGCAACGCGACACAAGAATGAGGATGAGGGGCAGGAAAGGAAATAAAAATGACTAAAAAGCACTTTGGAAATACATTCAGTCTCTCCAGTAAGCAGTTTCAGGGAGGGTGTGGGGTAGCAGCGTAGACAGCTGGTGAGTGTGTGAATTAGCATCTTTCTAGAAGGCAGTTTGGTTCTACGCATCGCATCTCTTTAAAAAGTGCCATCACCCCACAAGGGCACTGCTAGGATTACGTGCTGCAGAAGCAGTCGGATCAGAGACAAGGAGAGCAGGAGAGGACGGTCCGTCTCAGACGGGGCCGGAGTCAACCTCGAGGTCCATTACCAGGGAGTCTGCCCATAAACGCTGGCGCATCCGCAGGCTCTGCGGCCCCCAAACAGGATGCCATTTTGCTACATTTACGGACACGCAGAGGTGTTCGCGACATATTTTAAGTGTAAAACATGCAGGATAAGAAGCAATATGTTACAGTATGGGGGGTGGGGAGTGCATGTGTCTGAATACATTAGATGTCTAGAAAAAATGTTAACCATCCTCATCTCTGGGTGGGAGAACTGCAGATAATTTTTCCTCTTTATACTTGTCTGCATTTTCTAACATTTTTTTTTTTTGCGGGCTATGAGCATACATTACTTCAATCAGAAAATTTTAGAAAGGACTTTTTTTTATTTTTCACGGCTACCTACAGTACAGCACGCACGTGGCTGCAACTGAAGCTGTGGCCGTGAATCCCACCGCGGTTCACACACGAGCATCTCAAAACACATCACAAAACCTCTGCTAAGGCCTTGGCGGACTCTGAAGATGTCTTGGTCAGTGTCGCCTTGCCTGGGAGGGGGTCTCCTTCGAGGAGGGTCCTGGATCTCAGTCCCGCCCACAGCGCCCCCTCACGGACACTCCTCAGCTCCTCCCTGGTCTGGTGCACGAGGAGGAGAGGAAGTCCCTGAGGATCCAGATGTCAGCCACCGCCCACCCCTGCTCTGCCTCTCCCCCCGGGGTCGCCCTCCTGCCTCCCTGCGCTCTGTTGCTTCTTGGCGCCTCCAGTGGGTGGCGTGTGACTGCCCCGAGTAGAAACGGTCAGATCGCGCCTGGAGGTGCCAGCCTTCTCCGGGCAGAGTCGGACTCTGTTCCCTGGGTAGCGGGCATGCTGGCCCCCTGGGAGCGCCGGGGCTCCTGTCCTGAACATGCAGGGTATCTGTCTCCCCAAAGCCAGGAAGGGTGCTGCGGGAGAAGCTGGGGAAGGGGAGCAGGGGAACGAGGTGCATCCCGGAACGGGTCCCTGGCCACCGTGTTCAGGTCGTGGATTATGGGAACCTGCTGGTGGCCTTTTCCTGTGACTTCTTTCCCTGCAAAATGGGAACTTTGGACTTCTCCCTAGCTACTCACAGAGGTGAAACAGCAACACTGACAGAAAGGACACCAGCAGGAATTCTATGACGCTCTACTGCCTGAGGGCCTACTGTGTGCCCAGCCCCGCACTTGTGCAGACATCGGTCACCTAATCTTCACAATGCCCTGAGGTGGGCCTGACGGTACCCACTCGACACGGGAGGAACCTGAGGCTGGGTGGGTGAGCTGCCCACGGCCTAGCGGCTGGGAGGTGCTGGAGAGCGGGTTCGAGCCCAGGCGGCCTGTCCCCCCCGCCCAGCCCATGCTGGGACCACAGCTCTGCCCTGCCTTCCTCTCCCTCCCAGCCCCCGTCTCCCGCCTTCCTCTGGCTTATTTCCTCCTTTGTCTCCCCTTCTGCACAAGCCCTGAAATAAAGCACTGTGCTCGGCGGCACTCAGGGAACACAGAGAGAGGGACTTTTTTGTTTGTTTTTAATGTTAAGGAGAATGAGAAGCGAGGGAGAGAAATAGCGCTGTGAGAGAGAAACCGCGATCGGCTGCCTTCCGTACACGCCCCAGCTGGGGACCGAACCTGCGCCCCGGGCAGGTGCCCTGATCCAGGGGCCTTTTGGTTTATAGGATGCCGCCCAGCCCACTGACCCACACCGGCCGAGGCAAGAGGGGGCCCATCAGAGTCGGTGTGCCCGCCCAGCCCTGGCCGGCCTGACACTGCCCTCGAGGAAGCCGCAGACCGGAGCTCGCTCAGGCGGATTCCACGGATCACTGCGGTAACGGCAGCACAGCCCGCGGGGTCCGTCCGTGGGGGATCCAACAAGAACTCACGTGACCTCCGCATGACGGAGACCTCCGCAGCCACCGCAGACCACACGGCAGCCCCTCGGAGCAGCGACTCTCAACCGTTTTCATCTCACGGGGCGTAAACTAACTACTGAAACTCTGCAACACAGCAAAAAATATATATTTTTGCTGATCTGACAAAAAATAAGTATAATTTTGATTCGTTCACACGGGATGGCTATGGTTGTGTTGGCTGTTGTCATTTTTTTTTACTTGACCATCTAAGGGGAAAGAGGTCAGTGCCCCTGACTCAATAGTCAGGTATGGCCTGTTCTAAAAATCCTTGCAGCGCACCGGGTGAACATCGCTGCCTCAGAGAGCGGTATCTAAGAGATGCGATTAAGTGAAGAAAGCAAGAACAAAAAGACATGTTTCAAACGAGCCTATTTGGTTGTTCTAAAATGCATAGCATGGTCTTAATTTCATCGATGATTGACTGATTACTGTTATGACAGTATCTTTCCTTAGTGAGGTAAAATGCACAAAACATAAAATTAACCATTTTAAAGTGAAAACTTGGTGGGTGGGGGGGGCATGTAGCGCATCACAGTGCTGTGCCCCCCTCACTTCCCTCTGGTTCCAGAACATCCTCACGACCCAGAGGGAGCCCCCTTCCCATTGAATGGTCACCCCCCGCCCCCCGCTGCTCCAGCCCCGGGCAACCACCGCCCTGCCTTCTGTCTCTGCGGGCTAACGTATTCTGGACGTTTCATTGAAATGGGATCACACAGCATGTGGCCTTCCGTGTCTGGCTTCTTTCACTTAGCATTGTGTTCTCAAGGTTCATTCGTGTTGTCGCAGGTTATCAGAATGTCATTCTTTTTTAATAGCTAAAGAATAATATCCCACTGTCTTGGTAAAGTACATTGTGTCTGTCCATTTAATCAACCGATGGACATGCGGGTGATGGCCAACTTTTGGCTCATACAGATGGAGCCGCTATGAACGTTGGTCGAGAACCTATTTTCAGCCCTGCTGGGCGCGCACTGAGGAGTGGGGCTGCTGGATCTTCCACGAACTCCACGGACAACTTGCTGAGGAACCGCCAGACCGGTTCCCACAGCAACTGTATCGTCTTCCGTTTCCCACCAGCAACATACAAAGCTTTCACGTCCTCCACGTCCTCACCGATACCTTTTATTCTATTTCCTTTTTCGCTGCAGCCATCCTGATAAGCGTGCAGTGGGACTTCTTTATAGCTTTGAGCTGTGTTTCCCTAACAACTAACGATGCAGAGCCTCTTTTCACGTGCTCTTCGGCCATCTGCCTATCTTCTCTGGAAAAATGTCTACTCAGGTCTTTTGCCCAGTTTTAAGTAGGGTCGTCTGCCGTTTTGTTGTTGAGTTGTAAGAGTTCTCCATTTGGGGTTGTAAACACATGCATGCCACTCATCCAACAGCACTCATAAATGTTCACTGAGCACCCACCACGTACCAGCCACTGGACAGCGGGGGACAAAACGGGCAAAAATGCTTGCCTATAGGGAGCTTCTGGTGTAACAGGGGAGACTGAAAATGAAGAAGCAAATCAATGAAACCAAACCTACTCAGGTCACAGTAAGCATTAAGAGGAAAGTAAGGGAAGGTGAAGGGAAGGCAGGAGAGAAGGACCTCTTTTCTCCGAGCGGCCAGGGGAGGCCTCTCTCTCGGGGGGGACACATCTGGGTAGAGACAGAGAGACAACACAGAGCCAGCCACGTACAGGTCTGGGAGGAAGGCTCCAGGCAGCGAGAGCAGCTGGTGCCAAGGCCCTGAGGCCAAATGAGCTTGGCGCGTTCGAGGAGCAGGGAGAAGGCCGGGGCAGCTGGGGCACGGTGAGTGCAGGGGAGAGAGATGCGAGTGCACGTCAGTAAAATCAGACGTGCAGACGGGGGCCGGGCCACGTCTAAGAGCCGGACACACCGATCCATAATGGCAGTTTCTAGGGACCTTCCCTTTCTGCTTTGCATGCTTCTCTTGTGTTTGGTTTTTATAAAAAGCATACATTTCTTTTGTGAGAAAAATTAATATAAAAAGCAATGCATGCCCCAAAATAAAAAAAAACTAATATAGAAACGCATAAAGAATAAAATAAAAATAAGAATCGCCCATATGGCCAGCCCCTAGAGACAAGCCTGCAGCAGGGAACCTGCTTCTCTTCAGAAAAGACAAGTGTGTACCAAGAAGCCCACCCTCGGGCCACCGCGGGGTCCCCGGGGACTGTCCCACAGGCGCTCTCAGGGAACACACAGCTCGCACACGTGAAAGCGCTCGCAGCGCGACGGCCTGTGGCCGCCTTCCCGCTTGCAGAAGCGCTGCCCAGGGAAGGAGCTGGGTACTCGGCCCACGTGCAACTGTCACGAGGACGGTGGCCGCATCGCCGTATGTACTCGAGAAAAGGGGGAAACGGCCCTTTAAAGGGGGAGATGGTTGAAGAGAACACAGGACATCCATACGATGGGATTTTCCTGCTCTCACAGTAAAGGCGTGGATCAATAGTTATTGGCAAGAAATGATCTTCTGGTTATATCAGTAAGCAAATAAGTGGTTATAAAACCATATGTGTGGATGGCCCCATTTCGTAATACATTTTTGCGTATGTAGGAATATATAGTATATATTTGTATAGTATATATAGCATACAAATGTATGCTTAAAAATAGACCACAAAAACATACACCAGTATGTTAACAGTTGTTATTTTTCTGTAGGCATGATACATGATATTTTTCTTTTTCAATACCCGATTTTCCCCACCAGAAGTATTACTTTGTACTTTTTAAAACTAAAACCAAACTAACGTGCCAGCTCAGTCCCACCTGGGGACCTTTGCCCTGGCGGTCCCCTTCACCTGGGATGCTCCTCCCCAATACCCTCCACTTCCTTCGGGTCTTTGCTCCAATGTCACTTTCTCCAGGAGCCTTCCCTCCCCACTCTGCTTACAACTGCCACCACACACCTCTCTCTCCCCATGCCGTGCTGTACTCCCCTCCTGCATTCCATAGAACTTACCAACCCCTAACCTGACACACAATTTGCATATTTACTATGTTTACCGTCTGCAATCTCCTCCCCGCCCCCAGAGTCCCCAGCCAGAAGGTCAGCTCCAGGAGGGCCAAGATTTTTTGTCTGTTTTGTTCCCTGTTGCTTCCCAGAACCTAGAACTGGGGTTGGCACATAGCAGAAGTGCAGTAAATATTTGAGGAAGGAAGGAAGGAAGGAAGGAAGGAAGGAAGGAAGGAAGGAAGGAAAGGAGGGAGGGAGGGAGGAAGGAGGGACGGAGGGAGGAAGGAAGGAAAGGAAGGAAGGAGGGAGGAAGGAGGGAGGGAGGGAGGAAGGAGGGAGGGAGGGAGGGAGGAAGGAGGGAGGGAGGGAGGGAAGGGAGGGAGGGAGGGAGGGAGGAAAGAAGGAAGGAAGGAAGGAAGGAAAGGAGGGAGGAAGGAAGGAAAGGAAGGAGGGAGGAAGGAGGGAAGGGAGGGAGGGAGGGAGGAAAGAAAATGGTTTTCCTGTACAAAGACTTCCGTCCTCGCCTTTCTGGTTTTCCAAAGTGATGTAGCTGGGATGGATCTGGCAGGCTGTTGAGGGACAGGTGGCAGAAAAGATGTCCCTCTCTGTTTAGAGATTATTCTCCCTTCATTTGCAAGCGAGCAGACAGCTGTTCTGAGCCCTAAAGCAGCACCGCCCCCTTCTGGGAAGTTTGAAGAACTGCAGTGTTCAGCTGTGGCCTCCTGTAGCATTTCACTGTTAAACCTGGGAGTTTGGAAAGGAACCAAGTAGGAAGGTTATTGAGAGTGAGACCCCGTGTTTTTCTCTGCGCAACCAGATGAATCTGTGGAGGCCTCTTCTGACTGGAAGAGAAACTGAGAAGGGAACAGGGGTCCGCTCTCTCACATGCAGGGTCCCGAGTTCGCCTGTCCCAGGGGGCGGATTTCTCCTGTTGAGAAGTTGGGCCAAGACTGGCCTGGAAGGAAGTCACCTTCCTCTTACCAACCTCTAACCTGATACACAATTGTGGCTGCGGTTCAGAGTCCACTCTCCAGGGGTCTTTTTTGGAACCTCTGGCTTCCCTGGGGTCATTCCAGGCCTAAGGTAGTTCTCAGGTTTTGTGTCTTTTATCACCCCCCCCAAAACGAAAATTTCCAACCCTGTTTTTACTGAGACTTGGAAACGAACGTGCAAGTTCCTTTACAGAAAGTGAAATGGGTTGGCCACGCCAAGTCTGTTCCCTGAGTCGGCATTGTCAGTGAGCAGCCACCGTGTGTCAGGCAGCGTTCTGGGTGCCGGGGAGACGGCCGAGAAGGACAGACAGAAATCTCAGCCTTCATGCAGCTGATATTCTAGCGTGGCGGACAGATGCTTAACACAGAAATAACTCCAAATATGTACCTAATTTAAAACCGCGCTCCGTGCTCTGAGGGAGAGGAACAGGATGTTGTGAAAAAGAGCAACGGGGGGTAGGCTTCAATTTTGGGAAGACCATACGAGGACGTGTTTAAATTTGAATTTTTCTTCCAGGGGTCAGGAGAGTGTGCAGGGGAGGGAGGGAGGGAACTTCCAGGGTTTGAGCCTTGACAAAGTATCTACCCAGAGAGGAATAATTTGTCCCTTTTACTAGATGCTTGCTCTCTGGGGAATGGTATATGTAGCATGGTGCTCTACAGTCACAGGCCTGGGTTCGAATCCTGGCTCCGCTCTCTTCGCTGGTTTCCACTTCCTGGTCCCGTCGACGCAGCGTAAGGATTTAATGAGATGATGCGGATGGAACCAGTGACACTCGCCTGGCGAGTGGTCATTGCTCAGTAAATGCTAATAATTATTAAAGGCTCTGAGAAGTTCTAAAACTAAGAGCCTATTTAACCGGACTTGCTGTTTGACTACGGAAACGTTTTGTTGCTGAACATTTTGTACGGCACTATATATTTTGGTGGGGGGGGGGATGACTTCAGCAATACTGGGGGTGGGGGGACGAGTAGACACTATTTGTTGCCTGCCCCAAATCCATTTGCCATCTTTTTTCTTGTTAACAGAACTCTGTTCAGGATTTGGCTAAAAAGCCTTTGACTTCAAAGAAGATAAGCCAGGCTTGGTCTAAACCAGGGCACCTCCCTTTGTAATGGCCAATGAAATGTTTGGGGCGTCTCCTGGAGGCTTCTGGGAAAGATGTGTTTCTCCCTGATAAGAAGTAGATGCGCTCCTCAAAAAATTTAAAAAATAGAACTACCATAATACCCAGCAAGTCCACTTCTGGGTATCTATCTGGAGAATTCCAAAACACTAGTTTGAAAGGGTAAATGCATCCCTGTATTCCCTGCAGCATTCTTTACGATAGCCCAGGTATGGAGGCAGCCCCAGTGTTCACTGATAGACAAATGCGTAAAGATGTGGTACACCTATGTGGTGGAATACCACTCAGCCAGAAAAAAGAATGAATTCTTACCATTTGCAACAACATGGATGGACCTAAAAGGGTATCACGCTAAGTAAAATAAATCAGACAGGAAAAGACAAATACCTCATGATTTTGCTTATATGTGGAATCTAAAAAAAAAAAAAATTGGACAAACGAAACAGAAAAAAACTTACAGATACAGAGGGCAACTGAGAGCTGCCAGAAGGGAGGGGGGTTGCAGGGGGGATGGAGAAAGTGGTTACGCACAAACTGCCAGTTGTGAAAATGGTCCCGGAGATGCCAAGCGCAGCACAGGGAACACGGCAACAACACGGTGATAGCGGTGCACGGTGTCAGATGGGGACCAGGCTCACTGGGGTGAGCCCTTCGTAAGGTATATAAACGTCTAATCGTTATGCAGCACACCTGAGACTAATGTAATATCGTATGTCAACTGTAATTGAAAATTAAGTGTAAAAAAAGTACTGTCCTTTGCTGTGTATTATGCGCAATTTTTGCCCACATTTTTGAGGGGAAAAATAAAGGTGTGCATTATACTTGAGTAGTACCTGAAATACCTTGTATCTGTTCTTGGGTTTTGTAATTATTTATTGCATAAAATTTCTTATAGCATAGTACGTTCAAAATTAATGCTAATATTCCTTTATAATACAAAAAAACAAGTATCTAAATATAAATAAATACATAATTGAATTAACAAATTAAAACAAAAGTTGTTTTTTTTTTCCTGAAAGTTTGGGCCAAATGCATGAGTGTGCATCATACGTGGCAAAATACGGCAGATGTGTGTGTAAAGCAACACTTCCCCTGCCCCACCCCCCAGCCCCAGCCCAGGATCCTTGGATCTGCGGGCACCGTCTCGTCTCGGGAGCACGAAGAGAAGTCAATAGAATCGCAAGACGACACCAGGGTCCCTGAGCACGTCCAGCTGCCGAACAACCCGAGAACTGTCCATTGCTCCCAAGCTCCTCGCCATGAGAGAAAAACAATCTCCCACTGGTTTAAGCGGCTGCTAACGGACTTCTGTCACCTGCAGTCCAAAGGGTTCGGTCCCTCCTGATCCGGGGGCCCCAGCTCCCTTTTCAGGATTTAGAGGAGCCTGCGTCTGGGTTCCCTCGTCTGCTCCCAGCGCAGCCTGTGGCCCTGGCCCCAGCAGCACGGCCCCTCCCCCCGCCTCGCCCTCTGTGGAAGCAGGGCTCACCTCACAAGCCCTGCTTGGCCTCTCACCTGCATTCCAGGTCGGATCCCGTGATCCACCCCTCTTTGTCTTTCTCATTCCACCAGTCTATTTTTGCTCTTTGTAAAATGCCCTGGCCCCGGGCCAGGATGCAGAGGGTATTAGTACACACTCTCCCTTAATCCCTCCGGCTCCTGTTCCTTTGTCTGCAGTCACGCGGGAGAACAGGGCAAATGCAGCCCTTTCTGTCTGGCTTTTCCTGGGGAAATGAAACTCTCCACCACGTGCCCCAGCCCCCAAACTCTCTCCGGTTCTCCTCACCACACGTGGCCCTGGAACTTTGCTTCTACGTCAGGTCTCGCAGGACCCCTACAAAGGAGGAATAGCACATGCACAGCACACGGCATGCAGGGACCACTCCCCGATCCACTGTCCGTGGCAGACATCGCTAATCCACCACAGCCCGATTGGGGCTGCAGGAGAAGTGAGCTACATCCTTGACCTCTCTCGGAAGTTGGGAGGAGGGGATACAGAGCGTCATCCACACTCAACTCAAGACTTCTTGGAGGCCTGTCACCCTGATGCTTGTTACTCAGCCAGAGGGGGCCCAACCTGAAGCCTTGGACAGGTAGAGGTGGGTGTGAGGGGCAGTGACTTCAGCCCCCGAGACACTGCACTGGAAGTCTGCCCAGGCCTTCCCCACCTGTGCTCTGGACTCACTTCGGGACCACCCTCAGTCCCCTTTACATGCAGTTCCGTGAAACGAGCCTGTAGCAATTGCCTACTGTGCGCCAGGACTGAGAGCCCTACGAGGGTAAATGAATCCTGGCCTCTGTCCTAGAAGGTGACAAGGTGATAAGGCAGAGTGCAGCGAATGCGGCAACAGAGCATCGTTCAGCCATTCAACCAGCATTTCCTGAGTGCCTACTGTGTGCTAGGCGTTGTGCTGAGTGCTGGGGAAGACGGTAAGCAAGCAGGAGTCGGATGCTCATCAAACCACCAGACTAACAACCAATGAGAACCGGGGCTGCGTGAGTGCGGGGCGGGGGGAGCCAGGTGCCGGAGACCTTCCTCTGAGGAGCTGGGAAACAACCAACAAAAGTTGACTAGGCCAGTGGTTCTCCAATGGAGGCGATTTTACGCCCCCAGGGGACATGTGGCAATGCCTGGAGACATTTTTGATGGTCATGACGGAGTGGCATTTAGTGGCAAGAGGCCGGGGATGCTATTCAACACCCTCCAATGCACAGGTCAGCCCACAATGCACCCCACAAAGAATTGTCCGGCCCCAAATGTCAATAGTGCTGATGACCTCACTCCTTACCAACCCACCCCCGATCATGCCTGAGAGCTCAAGGATGTCTGTTCGTCTCTCCTGCCCATTCCAACTGAGCGTGGCCCTCCGTGATTGACTAGCAATGTCTGCCATGGGCAGTGGGCTGGGGAGTGGTGGTGTGTGCACGCAAGGTGCCGTGTGTGTACCATCCCTCCCTTGCAAGGGTCCTCCGAGACCCGACGCAGAAGCAAAGTTCCAGGGCCACGCATGGTGACACCGAGAAAGCCTGACCTAGACGAAGAGGGGAAGGAGGAAAGGTCCAGGTGACGGAAGAGCTTTTATCCTAGCAAAGTGGGCAGCCCTTTAAAAGCACGGGTGGTGACAACTGGCTTTGAAAAGGTCTCTCTGGCTGCCATGGGCCGACAGACCACAGAGGGCCAAGGACTGGTCGCAGGAGACTCCTGGGGAGGCTGTTGGAGCCCCCCGGGTGGGTGGCCACGGGGTGTGAGCCCATCCAGGTCGGATGAGCTGAGCGCCCCCTGCAGGCCTGCGCGGAGAGAGGACCGAAGTCTCAACGTGAATTCCAGGGAGAGGTTTTGATTTCGGCTACCATGTGGGGCTGGACACTCTGAACACAGAAGTAAGGCTGTGCGTGGGACTAAATGACCATCGGGTGGGCAGAAGAGCCGCAAGCAGGAAAGTCTCGCCTTTTCCTCCAACGGCAGGCGCAGACCACCCGAGGAGACGGGGTGTGTGAAGACGGCGGAAGGCGAAAGCCAAGCTGCATCTTGCTCGGTGTCCCCTCAGGCCAGCATCCCCCATGCGGCATCCCCCACGAGGCTGGTGTTCTTACCCAACCCACTTCGCGGACAAGAATAGGCAGCTTCAACGAGAAAAAGCCACTTGCCCTCTGTCATCAGCAAGCAGTTGACAGCAGTGGCATTCCACCCCAGACCGGCCTCCAGACTTCCCTCCTTCCCCAGGGCTGGGCCAGGAGGCACCGGCGGGACAGGCCAAGGGTGCCCAGTGGACTTCAGCACCCCTACCTGGACTGTGTCCGATTCCCTCCTGGCAGGGACCGTGCCTCCCCCTCCACAGCAACACTCCCCTAGGTCAGCAGTTCTCAGCCGGGGATGGTTTGTCCCTCCGGGGCCCAGGTGGCAATATCTGGAGACCTCTTTGGTGGGGGAGAGGGGTTTCTACTGGCATCTGCTGGGTAGAAGCACGGTGCTCAGCATCCTAGGAGGTCTAGGACAACCCCCGGCCCCGCGACAAAGAACGACCTGGCCCAAAATGCAGCTCCTGCTCCAGGACCACAGCCCCCAAAGCGCCAGCATCTGAGCCAGAAGGCGGAGGGGGCCGGGCCCTGCAGGGCGGCGTGTGAGCTGAAGACGTGCTGAGAGACCCTTCCCCTGAGAACCTCAGGTCGGAGGCCTAGCGAGTTGGGAGCGCGACCTTTACGCAGCAGCTCCGGAGCCGGGCCTTAGCGACAGGCTCAGCTGTCAGGACGCCTGGCCTCAGCAAAGGGGCGCCCACAGGCGGGCGGGCAGAGGAGAGTGCGGACAGGAGGGTGGGGGGAGGCCGGGGCAGCAGCTGTCGCTGGAATGGGAGCCTCACCAAGAAGAACAATGTCCCCGGAATGCCAGGCGCACCACGGCGACAGCTGAGCCTGCGGGGTGGGCGGGCAGTGGGCGGGGGGGGAGGCATGTGAAGGGCACCGGGGAAGGATGGAGCTGTCTGGGGGCCTCTGCCCCCCACCCAGGCAACGCGGATCATCCAGGGCTAAAAATACCAGAGACAAAAAGGCCACCGAAGGGTTGCCCGGCTGCCCGGGGCTGGATGGGACCCCTGGAGCTCCCTGGGAGTGGCAATAGCTGGGGTCCAGGTCCCCGAGCCCCAAAACCCAACACCAGGGTGCGGAGACCTTCATGCATCGGTGGAGCCCGACGTGCCGGGTTCAAGTCCCACAGGCGCTGGCAGTGGGGCCCACCGGAGGGACTGCTCTTCTGAGCCTCAGGGTCCTCACCTGAAAAATGGGTCTGATACTAACACTGGTTCCTTCCTCGCCATGTTGTGAGGACGAAGTACATGACAGGCAAAGCACTCAGCACCGTCCCTGTCACACAGGGAGCTCTGGATACGTGGGACAGTGGTGATTTGATTTCTTCGGGGACTTCAGCCGGTGAGCTCACAGAGCGGCGGCTGGGTGGCAGCCGTGGTGGGCAGGCAGGCCGGCTGTCCCCAGTCCTCATTGCCCCCCCCCCAGGGATCCGGCACAAGCCTTAGTATCCCCTCCCGGACTCGGCCAGCTTGTGTGCATCCTTCCTCCGCCACGAAGGGGTCCCTGGAGGCAGGGACGTGTCCACAGAGGCGAAGCATCCAGCAAGGGTCCCAGGGCCTCTTCCCAGGAGCTCTGCACGGGCGGCGTGCAGGGTGAGGCGGGGCTGGAGCAGGAAATGAGGCTGGAAAGGTCGCCAATAATAACGACACACACGCACACGGGCACATGTGTGTACACATGCACACTTGAACGTGTGGCGCGGGTGCTCTGTGCACAGAGCCGCTCACACGCACCGCGTGAGTCAGCACGTGGAGGGCGCTTGGAGCAGTGCCTGGCACACCATAAACGTTGGCTGCTGCCATTAGTGTCACCATTATCTAGGTGCCCTTTAAAGACAGTCTCCTAAGGTCAGCACTATTGATTCCCCCATCTATCAAGTAAAGAACCGGCGGTTTGGGGTGGTTGAGTCACTTGTCCACGGACGCACCGTGGAGGAAGTAGCGGAGCTGACCTGGCACCCAGCTTCCAATCACCGTACCCTGCTGGTGGGCCAGGGTCAAGTGGCCAAAGATCTTAACGGCCAAGCCGAGGAGGGGAGATTTTCTGAGGCAGTGGGGAGCCACCGAGTGAGTGTTCTGGAACATTATATGGGTCGTCATCAGAGCTGGGTATCGGGGAAAGGGTTTGGAGTATATTGGAGGCAGGAGAGGAGAGGCCCCAAACCAATCAGGAGCTACTGCTATAAGCCAGATCTGGGGCAGGGCGGGGAGGGGTGGGGAGGAAAGGATTTGCAAGACATTTTAGAGGCAGAATAGAGAGATTTTGTCACCCATGGCGCAGAATCAAGATGGCCAAGGATTTTGATCTGGGTGCCTAAGAGGGCCATGGAGTCATGAATAGAAAAAAAGGGTGAGGGAGAGGAAAGAAAATGAATTCGTATTTGCTGTGTGTCTTCTATCCCCCGTCTCCCGGGACACAGGTGACAGCCAGCACTCCGGAATAAGCTGGTGTCGACTCACGGCGCACCCAGCAGTGCCCTAGCACCTTCCTTGCACGTACGAGTGAACTCTTCCGACCCTCCCAGGAACCACTACTGGCCCCATCTCACAGATGGGGAAAGCGAGGCGCCGTTTGCTAATGTTGCTCGGCCGAGTTGAACTTGGTATGTGGCGGGTGCCCCATCCAGGCGGCCGGCCCATCTGCCCCGGGTACGAGGCCTGGTCCCCTTCCTGGAAAGGCGGCCTTCCCCGCCTGGCAGCTCTCGCTGACGCCTGGGCGCCCTGACACGGGGAGATAGGCACTATCTCTTGATGATAGAGTGTATCAGCCACCCCGCTTGGGGCTGGCAGGGCCGGGTATGCCTTTGTTCCTCGGGGGAGGGCTGACTTCCCACCCTCCTTAAAGGGGTGTTACACCCGCCCCCCCCCCCAGCAGGCAGACCTGCTAAGGCGGTTACTTCCAATGGTGTCACAGGGAACACCTCCATGCGCCTTCCCCAGTATGAACGTTACTCAGTTAACCTTTAATTTACCGATGTCAGTGCGTGGACTCATTGGATCTGCCGAAGAATTGTATAAAACCACCACATAGAGAAGGGTTTCCTTTTTACCTTACAAGGTGGGGCACAATGACTTTGATTCGAACTCAGGGAACTGAGGAGGAAAAAGTGTCTGCGAAAAGAAAGGAATTTTAAAAAGGCCTCCAGCTGAAGCTGGACAAAAACCCCTGAAAGCCCCCAAACTGAAGACGTGGGTTCCCACCTCCTTGTGTGAAATGAAAGATAAAAACAGTCTGAAATGGGCAAACCAGCAGCAGCTCTTCCCACCATGTCCCGATCTCCTGCGGCGACTGTGTTACTCCTTTGTAAAAATGTATCTAATCCTTTCTGGAAAAAAAGGTTTGTTTGGTTTTTGTTTTGTTCTCGGCACCCCGCTCAGCTGGTGCCCTGAGCGCATATGAGCCATTCCCGCTGTGAGAGCGGCTCTGCCACTGGCCTCCCGCTCGGCCCTCGGAGAGGAGGCCACGCATCCCAGACACGCATCCCATCCTCATCAGGCAGGTGAAGGCTCGGGACGCCTCGAAAGGTCTGCAGGTGCACCAGTTGTGGAGTCAAAAGGCCCAGATGGCCAGTGTGTATGTGTGTGTGTGTGCACGTGAGTTATGATGCCATTACTCTGTGAAAAAGTGCACTTTTATGCACATGTATGTATGCATGTGGTATGATAGTCATGTGAAGACAAGGCATATTTTTATGGGCCAACAGAGCGGGGAGGAGTTAGAAAATGCAACATAGAAGCCCTGGCTGGGGTGGCTCAGTGGATTGAGCTCGGGCTGCAAACCAAAGCATCGCAGGTTCAATTCCCAGTCAGGGCACATGCCTGGGTTGCAGGCCACGGCCCCCAGCAACCGCACATTGATGTTTTTCTCTCTCTTTCTTTCTCCCTCCCTTCCCTCTCTAAAAATAAATAAATAAAATATTTTTAAAAATTTAAAAAAAGAAAATGCAACATAGTATCCTGAATTAGATCCCGGACCAGAAACAAAGACAACAGTGGGGGGGAAACAAAACTGAAATCCAGATCAAGCCTGGCCTTCAGCCAACAGTGGTGCACCCACGCCCATCCCTTAGTTTTGTCCAATGTCCCGCAAGAACGTGCACTGTCAACACCGGGGGGACTGCGTGCGGGGTGTATGAGAACTTGGCAACTTTTCTGTAAATTCTAATTTTAAAAAGTCTGGAAGGAATTTTATCAAGTCCCTGAATGGCGGAACTAATCTACAGGCTTGGGGTCAGAAAATGGCCCCTGTGGGGGCTGCTGATGGGGACGGGCCACCGTGGGAAGCTCCGGGAGCTGGAGTGTCCTGTGTCTCTCTCCGGGGGGGGTGGGGGGGGTGACAGGGTGTGCGCACCTGTGACAGCTCACCGCCCGGGGCACTTCAGAGCTGTGCGCCTCACCACGGGTGTAGCTCCGTTTTTGTTTTTGTTTTTGTTTTTTAAAGCACCAAGAATAAAAACTCTAGTCGAGATTTCACACCACATCACAAACACTGGTGTCCTCTGGGGAAGATGTGGCCAAAGTGGCAGAAAGGAAGCTTTCTATCCGCATGCCAACTACCTCTGTAACGTTTTAAACTGGTGAATGCCAAGAAGGCATTCCCCCTCACGCTGCACGAACTGCACATTTCACAGACATGTAACACGCGTGCAGAGAAGGGCGCAGATCACAGAGCATGTGATCCATGGCTCCGTGAATCTTCCCACACGGAACCGGTCGGGGCAGCCGGCACCCAGGCCCAGACACAATCCCAGTGACCCCCAATCACTCCTCGTTTTCCTCAAATTCCCATTTAACTGGCATTCCGTACACAGCGTACATTTCTTTGTTTCGTCTTGGGAAGCCCAACCCCCCGCCGCTAAAGGCCCCTGGCACCTCCTTCCTTCCACTGAGCTAACGGCCACACTCCTTCTGGCCAGCCCCTCCCCATGCCATTGGGAGGCCGAAACGTTCACGGTCGCTTTAGAAAAGTATCAGGAGCCGTGTGACCTGCGAAGCGGGCGTCGAAGGCGCACAGAAATGCCAGCGGTCCTTACCTGTCTGCCCTCCTCCCGAGCCCTCCTTCGGTCGCGCGGAAGGCACCGCGGACTCAGGCAGAGGCGCTGGGTCCAGGTTCGAATGGAGACGCCGACGCCGAGACGCTGCCTCCGGGCAGGCTGCACGTGGTCGGGGGGAGAGGGGCTGGTCCGGATCGCGGCTTCCCCTCCTCTGGGTCGGGCCGCCGCCTCCAGGCCTGAGAAAAGGTGAGTGGCGTCCTGGTCCCAAGTTCGCAGGAGGTGGTTGTGGGGGGGGGGGTCCCAGGTGTAACAGTCAAGCGCCCCCAAAACAATCCCCCCAGCGGCTGACAGCTACGGCGTGCTCACGACGCGTTCATCCGATTTCATCCTCCTGACACCCCCACGAGGTGGGTGCGGTCACACCCCCACGTTACAGACGAGGAGACCGAGGCTGGGAGAGGGGCGCACACCTGCCTAAGGCCGCCCCGCTGGCCGGGCCTCGCGCCTCGGCGTGTCGGATTGCCAAGCCCCGGGGCAGCCACGCAAGGCGGGTCGTTTCGAGGAGAGTCCGGAGGAGATCTCTCTGCCGTCCTCCCACCGACGGAGGAGGGGAGTGGGGCGCGGGGGGGGGGGGGGACTCGGCCCCATGGGCCGCAGCCCCCGGGTGCGTCCGCGGTTGAGCCAGAGGCCGGTCAGATGGTCAGACTCTCCCGCGGGAGCCACGTCCCTCCGCCAGGCAGGGCCTCGGGCTGCCGCCCGCCGGGTCCCGAGTTCGCGGACGTCGCCCCCCGCCCCCGCGGGGCAGGGACCGCGGGGCGCGGATCTTCCCCGCCACCCCGCGTGGGGTCCCGCAGGGTCCTGCTCTCTGCTCGGCTGAGGAGGCTGCTCCGGGGTGACAGCTGGCGCTGGCACGGGCCGTGCTTGAGCGCAGGGGCCCACTCCCACTCGCGTTCTTCCCCCGCCCCGAGACACAGTCCGCCCTCCGTGTCCGCGGGCGTCGCTTCCGGGAAGCCAACCAACGGCGGCGGGGGAACGTGTCTTCGCGTTCGCAGCGGCGGATTCCCACCCGCGGTTTGTCGAATCTGCGGAGGCCAAGGGCCGGCTGCGGAGTCACAAGTTGCACACGGGTTGGGGGGCGTGGGGGGGGCGCTGGCTGGCACCCCCAGCCTCGCGTCGTTCGAGGGCCGACTGGCACAGGCCTCCGTTCGGCCTCTCCCTGTGAACCGCTGACGTACCGTCCGTCTCGCTCTGTGACTTTGCCCCGAGGGGTTACTCCCTGCACCTCGCTTCCCCGGCCACCGCGTGGATTGCAAACGGGACCGCCCTTTTTGGCAATCTCTCTCCTGAATTTTTCTAGTTCAGCAATCAAGTCTTAAAATCCAGGAAGTCACTTTTGGGTTTTACTTGTGTCTCCCCAAGTTTTTGTTTGTTTTTCTCTTTCTTTTTTTTTTTTTTTAAGATTTTATTTATTTATTTTTAGAGAGGGAAGGGAGGGAGAGAGAGAGAAACATCAGCGTGCTGTTGCTGGGGGCCGTGGCCTGCAACCCAGGCATGTGCCCTGACTGGGAATCGAACCTGCGATGCTTTGGTTCGCAGCCCGCACTCAATCCACTGAGCTATGCCAGGCAGGGCTTTGTTTTTCTCTTTCTTACAAGTGAGAACTCTGGGCCCGACACCCACACCTGTGGGATCAACACAGTTGATGCCAGGCCCTGCATTCTCACTCCCCGGATCCCAAGGCCCAAGGCTGCCCGCAGGCCGGAGGAGAAAACCGGTCCCAGGAGAGAGAGCTACAACCACGACACCTCGTGTTCTGACAGCAAGCTGCCTTTTCCAAGACCAAGGAGGAACCTCTGGAAGCAAATGGGCCTCAGATCCACTCCCAGTGCCACCGCTGCCTGGCCCCAGCCAGGGAAGCGCACTCCCCCTCCCGGCCTCAGTTTCCTCATCTGTGAAATGGGAACACAGAGGATGAGGTGGTTCCCTACCCCACAGGGGAGGTCGGAAAATTCAGTACAAGCCTAAGGCATGTGTTCTCGGTGATGGGCACGTAACAGGCTCTCGGTAGGTGAGTTGTTTCTTCAGTCAGGCAACAAGTATTTGTGGAGCCATTGCCTTGAGCTGGTCATGAGCTGGGAACGAAATAAGTGAGTTCCATAGTGTATCCGGGGGTGAGCAATGCTTCGGGGAAAACAGAGAAGGGAGCTGGAGTGTGGCTCGAGAATGGCTGCTTCCCTAGGGTGGGCGGGACGGCTCCCTGAGAAAGTGACCTTGGAGCAAAGGTCTGAAGGGGGGGACGGGTGTCAGGGGACAAGCATTCCAGGTAGAGGGAACTGCCGGTGCCAAGGCCCCGAGGTGGGGCCTGTGCCTGATAACCTTAGAGAATTTTCAGTCCCCCTTCTCCCTGCCATTTTCTCCCTCAAAATTGACAAGCACAAGTGTTGCCGGCCCAAGCGCTGCTGACAGCATCTCTCGCCGCGACCCCGCCGCCTGTCTCTTCAACCTTGAATGCCTTTTTGGGTCTCAAGTGTCACCAGGTGGTGAGTGAGCTGCCCTTACTTCAGAAGAATGGCATGGGTGGGGGTGAGGGGGGGGACCTTAGGCGGCGTCCGCCCCCCCCCCATTACTGCCAAAAGTGGTCATGGGGTTATTTTTAAACACGGGGAGGAAGTATTTATTGTTCCGGCTGCAGAGGGCGGACAGCCTGTGGGATTGTTCTAGGGAATCAGCGCCGAGTCCTCTCCACCATGGTGAGTACCGAGGGCTCTGGGAGTGGAGGGATGCTGGGGGGGCAAGTAGGGGATGCCACCGACCGGCGGAGGCCCGAAGGGGAGCCGGGGGAGGTGGCTTTCGAGGACCCCAGGCCCTGGTGGAGAAAGCGCCGCTTGCTGTGTGCGCGCCGAGGAACCCCAATCGATGCCCTGATAAGCCACAAATAACAGCAGCTCCCGGGGACTTGCAAAAACAAAATAAGAGAGTTGGCTTTTTTATGGCTTGTCTACTGACCTCTGGAGGAATCAATAACTCCCAGGGCTGGCAAAATGGGATTGAACGCTTTTAAGGATCAAATTGTAATTCTTTTCTCTTGTTCAGGCAGCTGGGGAAAAGATCTTTTTGTTTTCACCTTTTGAACTTGCAAAATTAAAATCTGTCTCCATGTGTTGTGTGGTTAGGTGTCCCCCTCCCGAAGCAGGGAGCCCTCAAACTGGGGGCAGTGTCGGAGAGGGGTTGGGGGGGCACAAACCCTGGAGCCAGACTGCCCAAGTTCAACTCCAGCTCTGCTTTTTTTGGTGACTGTGTGCCCTTGGGCAAGTGACCCAACCTCTCTGAGACTCAGTTGCCTCCCCAGTAAAATGGCGCAGGAACAATAGCATCTATTTGGCAGAGCAGTCGTGAGGACTAAATGAAATGATGTATGTACAGTGTTTAAGCATTTGCTGTAACTATTTAAAGTCAGAGAGAAGAGCTGGGGAGGGGGGGATGTGAACTCGCTCTTCTCTGCAGTTTGCGCGGTGCAAGGCCGGAACATTTAGAGAGGTTTCGCTGCCATTTGAATCCAGGGAAAATCATGTGGAGGGGTCGGGGCGCTGTAACACCCTGAAAAAGCGTCATTTCATCTCCGCATTCCTCATGGTTTCGTGAGCCTGACTCCCCCCCCCACCCCCGCCCCAACCAGTCAGTTCCCCTTCTGTGCGCTGCTGAACTTTCTGTGAAGTGCATCGGAGCAGAAGCCGCTGGACCCGGCCAGGGCTGATCTGAGAGGGTTGCCTCCGTCCTCGGAGACACGTCTCCAGCTCTCTGAGTTTTCAGAAGGAGTGGCCACAAGATCCACAATCTCTCACGATCCACGAGAACCAGGGGGCCTTTGGGAAATGTCACTTGGCGTCTTTTTATCCCACCAGCATCACCGTTTTGAGAGGAGCGTGGACGCCACGCCCCCATTTCACAGATGAGCAGCTGAGGCTCACCCAGAACAGAGGCAGGGCCTGACCCCGTTTTCTCATTTCCAGCTTCTGACTGTTTTAATCGATGTCCCCCCACCCGCAGTCGCCCAAGAAAGCCAAGAAGAGACTAGAGGGAGCCAACTCCAACGTGTTCTCCATGTTCGAGCAGACCCAGATTCAGGAGTTTAAGGAGGTGCGTGCAGCTGGGGAATCTCCGGCCTGGAGGCAGACTCCCCCTCCCCCCCCCCCCAGTTCGGGAGCACCTTCCCCTCCCCCGAGTTCCCTGCAGGGACCTCTGGCTTAGATGTCTTTATCCTCCGAACAACCCCAGACTCGGTCTGCACATGCGCGTGACCCACTTGAAGAAATTATTTTTAATAACTGTTGCTAGTCATCAAAGTCAAGCCGTTTTGTGTGTGTGTGAAAATGTAGAAAAACTTTTCAGAAAAGCCTAAAGAAAATACTAACAACCTGTAATTCTACCACCCAGAGATAGATCCTCAGTTGGCATTTTGGCCCATACCCTTCAAATCACTTTTGTTACATATGTATATATTTCTTAATCAAAGTTACAGCCTTCTGCACACGCGGACTGGTGCCTGGTGCTTTTCTCTGAGCAATTAATTCAGTGACCATATTCTCTACCATTTATTTAAGCCACTTCCTATGGTGGGATGTTACATGTGTTTAGAATGTTTTACTTTTATACACAACACACATTTTTGCATGCATCTCTGGTTATTTCCTTGGAGTAAAATCCTAAAAGCAGAATTGCTGGGTCAAAGGAATTTTTTTTTAAAAAAAAAGGAACTAAACACAACTAGAACCACTGGTCCAAATTGTCCTCCAGAAACGAGGTGTGAATTCCTCCTCCTGCTGGCCCCAAGAGGAGAAAATGCTTCCCCCTGACACCTCTGTCAACACTGGGCATTCATAGTCTAAAACATTATTTTTGCCAGTGTGAGAGATGATGAAAAGCGGTATCTCTTGGATTTCAAATTTTACAGTCCTCGGTTCTTAAAAGCCAGCGGGGTCTGACACCCTGTCACATGCTGCCGGACTGTGCCCTTTGAGGCAAACGAAGTACCAGTTAGGCAAAAGCGTGCCGCCTCCTGAAGGTTTGGGAGGACAGACGATTCACTCGCTTTCCAGCAGCTGGGACGGGCGCGCCCCGCGTCACCCGCACGCCTGCCTGGCCCTTCACAGGAAGGCATGCTAAGCTACACTAGATGCCGGCGCGTTTGACAGCAAAGGGGGAACCATTGGGACTTCCAAATGGGACAGGCACACTTGCGCCGTTTGTCCCCACTAACATGCAGATCGCAGGAATGTCATGCCCCGTAGGCCACCAGGGAAAGAGGACTTCCTGGGGTGAAATGTCATATCTGAACCTGAAATAGTCACCTTCTCCCTCACCCCCTCCCAACCTCTGAGAGGAGGTCAGCTCCCAGTGGTGCGGGCAGGGGCTACGGATGCTTTCAACAATCAGCTGCGTCAGAGAGCCCAGAAAATGTCGAGATGACACGCCATTTGCAATACGCCTGGGCGTTCACAGAGCACCGCTGGGAGTCTCCCCGCCTGCTGGCTGGGGGGGACCACCGGCCCTCTCTCACGGATGGCATGGGCTGTCCAGGCGGGGGGCGGGCAGGAGACCCTAGTTTTTAACTGTTTTTTTTCCAACAACAGCAGCTTTATAGAAACATAATCCGCACACCACGAACCTGCATTTTTTAGGTACGTGTGCAATTCCGTGGCTGTTCAGGATAGCCACGGGGTTTCGTGACCATCCTCCCCCACCTAATTTCAGAACATGTTCACCACCCTCACCAGCAACCTCGTGCCCTTCAGCGGTCACTCCACACGCCTCCTCCCCCAGCCCCTGGCAACCACTGATGTATCTCCCGTCTCTGTGGATCTGCCTGTTCGGGACATTCCATCGAAATCGAATCCCACAACATGTGGCCCTTTGTGCCTGGCTTCCGTCACTCAGCATCCTGTTTCGAGGCTCACCTACCTGGTAGCATGTGTCATGGTTTCCTTCCTGGTGCCGGCGGAAGAGCACCCGCTGCAGAGAGAGGCCACAGTTCGCTCATCCGTCGCTCCTGCGATGGGCGTGTGGGCTGCTCGCAGCTTGGGGCTCTAACGGGTTGTGTGCGATGGACATTCGTGTCCAGGGTTTGGTGTGCACAGATGCTTTAACTCTCTTCACCAGAAACCCAGCAAATGAGTTGCTGGACCACACGGTAACTCTATGCCTAACATTTCCAAACCTTAGACTCTGGATCTGACGTCCTTCAGTGTTCCTTGAAAACCCCAGAATCCCACCCCCTCCACCCCGTGGCCCCCAGCCTCTGGGGCCCCTCCCTGCAATCGCTCCTGCCCTGACCGGCCAACTGCCCCCCTTCCACAGGCCTTCACCATCATGGACCAGAACAGGGACGGCTTCATCGACAAGAACGATCTGAGGGACACCTTCGCCGCTCTCGGTACGCTGCGCCCTCTAGGGCCGGGAGGTGGGATCACCGCCAGGGTGAGGAGCGTTTCCTCTTCCCAAGCAAGACACAGCTCAGGCAGGCGGGCCAGTCAGGGCAGGTTTCAGAGGGCAGCAAAGGAGGGCTGACTCTGTGAGTGCCCTCACGTTTTTTACTAACTTTTTCTCTGTGCGATTTGAATGCAGTGGTAGCTCACAATAGAAAACTTGGAAATCTTAGAAAAGGATAAAGAAGAAACACGACCCATTAGGCCACTCCCCACTGTTAACAGTCCAGCCCCCCAGTCTTTTCTAGGTGAATGGGGTGGGGAGTTAATCATTGGAATCATTCTATTTGGGAATCATTCTTTTTTTTTAAGATTTTTTTTATCAATCAAATTGGCTAAGAGATTGTATTTTATTCTGAGAGGAGGGAAGGGAGAGAGAATGAGAGGGATAGACATACTAGTGTGAGAGAGAAGCATCTACTGGTTGCCTCTCATACACACCCCCACAGCGGACTGAACCTGCAACCCAGGCATGTGCCCTGGCCAGGAATCGAACCCGAAACCTTTTGGTTGGCGGAACAACGCCCAATCCACTGAGCCACACTGGCCAGGGCTAGAATCATTTTATTTTGGCTCCAGCTCCTTAAAAGTTTACTTCTCAGCAGTGTGAGCGTAAGTCCACAGAGCTTCTTCCTAGCATCCACGCCCAGCATGCCCCTGCCCTCCTCCCACTCCCTGAACTCAGGCCCACCGTGGACAGCGGCCCAGGCAGCACACCGCGCGGTTCTACAGAGCAGCCACTGTGGGTCTTCCTATTTAAAACATCAACTATCTTAGCCCTGGCTGGCGTAGCTCAGTGGACTGAGCGCAGGCTGCGAACCAAAGTATCGCAGGTTCGATTCCCAGTCAGGGCACATGCCTGGGTTGCAGGCCACGGCCCCCAGCAACTGCACATTGATGTTTCTCTCTCTCTCTCTTTCTCCCTCCCTTCCCTCTCTAAAAATAAATAAATAAAATCTTTTTAAAAAGTTATGTCTTAAAAAAAAACATCAATTATCTTAAGAGAGGGGATCTTTTCCTAAAGGGGGATCTTTTTCTAATTTGCACAAAGGTGCCGTAGGGGCCTGTGGGAAGGGCCAGCGCAGGCGGCTGCACCGGAACCCCCACGGCTGCGTAGGTTACAGCAGGTGTGACCTGCACAGGCTCCCTCCACTGCTGCTGACCTGCCCCTCCCACCTCCGGCTGGGAAGAGCTAATTGACAAGATGGCCATTTCCCACTTGAGTAAAATGTTAAAATGTCTGTATACAGTGTCCCAGGTTCTAAAGACACTACTTTAAAAACCACTAACCCCTCCTACGTTGGAGATTGGGTTGCTTCCAGGTGTCTATTACAGGCAACACTGCCAAGAGCATCTTCTCACCTGACTCTTTGGCCCGCCCACTCGGTCTCGGCTGATTCCCAGACTAGGTGCCCCGGAGTGGAATTACAAGGGCAAGTGCCAGCCCGCTGAGAGCTGTTTCTGTCCCCACCCGGGGCCCTGAGTGCATGCTCTCTGTCCTAGGGCGTATGAACGTGCAGAATGATGAAATCGACGCCATGATAAAGGAAGCGCCAGGTCCCATCAACTTCACGGTGTTCCTGACAATGTTCGGGGAGAAGCTGAAGGGTAAGTCTGTGTGCATCTGTGTGTCTGTGTGTCTGTCTGTCTTTGTGTGTCTTCATCTTCGGGTGTGGATTCAAGCCCTAGGAGATAGACAAGGATGGCCAGCAGAGGGAGGCGGAGTGACACTGGGGAAAGAAAAGGAAAAACAAAGCAAAGCAAACAGCAGCTAACAGCGCTCCGCGCCTGCCCCGAGCCAGGCCTCACGCTGAGCATTCACGTGTGCAACCCCACCTAACAGCACCTGGGGGGTAGGTTCTGTGCCCACCCCCAGTGCACAGATGGGGAGCTGAGGCCCGGAGACAGAAAGTCACGTACCTAACACGCGCTGGAGTCCAGGTTCAAATCCCAGTCCTTCTAAATCTAGATCCACCTTTGAACTTGGGTTTTGCTCCAAAGTAATCAGATCCGCAGCCCACTCTTTGCAAAGGCTCAGTGCTCAGAGGAAGGCAGGGTCTCAGCAGGATAGACTGGCTGTGGCTCCCCGCAACCGGGGGGGGCGGGGGGTGCGGGGGGAGGCTTGGGTCCTGCCTCCTGGGGTACAACAGGTTCCCGGGCGTGTTTCAACCCCGCTTTCTGTTTCAGGGGCAGACCCCGAGGAGACCATTCTCAATGCGTTCAAAGTGTTTGACCCCGAAGGCAAGGGCGTGCTCAAGGCCGATTAGTGAGTGGGATCTGGGGGGGCGGACGTGGGTGCTCCCTGCTCCCCCCCCCGCCGCACCCTGGCCCACCTGGTGCCAACGCTGCTCTCCTCTCTCTGCAGCGTTAAGGAGATGCTGACCACACAGGCGGAGAGATTCTCCAAGGAGGAGGTAACAGAGCCCTTTGGGTGCTCACTGCACCCCAGCTCCCTTCTGGGGGCTGCGTCGCCCTCTTTTCTAAAACGCTCCCGACCCCACGCTGGGAGAGACCCTGCTGCTGCCCTTGCCGAGTTTCATTCCCTCAGTCACCCCGCGAGGCCAGAATGGGTACGACTGTCGTTTCTAGACGGAAAACTGAGGCCCGGGGAGGTAGAGTCGCTTGCCCGAAAGGACATCACGGATGCTACTGCAGGTCTGTCCGACCCCAGGCCTGCCTCCCCCGCAACGCAGGGCGCCTGGTTCGGCATCTGAGCGAGCACAGGGGGCGTGCAGGGTACCGGCTACTGCCGCAAAGGCTGCACCCAGCACGCTTCTCCCGGATGCCGCTCTTGTGAGATGCATCGCAGAGAATGTATTTGTTGCAGTAGTGTTGCAGCAGGTGGCAGTAACGTGTCTTTTATAATTTTTTTAAATCAGACTACATCAGTTTTCTGGCAGGTGGCAGTAATGTGCCTGCAGGAAGGGACACTTGCTAATTCGCCAGGAGTCCTGGATGAACAGGCAACGGCCCCGTCATTGCTGATGTTTACAACAGACCCTTCGCAGGCCTGGTCCCGTCACGTTCCACATTCCACGAAAAACTTTATTTAGATTTTCCCTCCAACACTTAAGCAGCTGGAAGAGCCTGCCTGCGCCTCCCACCAGCTCTGTGACTGGGACCGGCTCCGTGACGTCCCTGGGCCTCAGTTTCCCCATCTGTAAAGCCAGGCCAGTGCCACGGCCTGCCCCCTAGCGCACAGTGGGGACGAAACGAGGCAGTACGTGCAAAGTGCTGACGCGTGATAAGGGCAGCGTTATCCCGAGTTGGCGATCAATAGTCTATATATTAAAAAAAAAAAAAAACAGTCATTATTTTTTAAATGTGGAAATTGCATTTTTTAAAAAACATCTAGATTCCTAGAATCAGAGTCCCTCAGAGTCTGACCCCATTGCCCACATGGCCACATTCAGCTGGCCCTCAGCAGTTGCCACTTCTGTAAGTGGCCCACGTGTCCCCACTTTGCCACAGTCCCCACCAGGCCCAGCAGACTCCCTCACAGCCTGTTACCCGCCGCAGCTTGAGTTCCGAGGAACATCCCCGCAAGGGGGCCCCTGGGCTCAGCCCCTGGGAAGGAAGGGCGAGGGAGCAGGGGGCTCAAGGGGGATGCTGGCCTGAGGTTCAGGCCCAAAGGACATCCTGGTCCGCTCTCCCTGGGGCTAGAACAGCCCGTCTGAGAGGTCCCAAGTTGACCCCACACCGACCAGGTGGCTATGGGCTTCCCCAGGGAGGGCGTGACCTTGGGCCCTGCTGCTCTCTGCCGCAGCTGGGTGACAAGGACTTCCCGGGGGGCAAGGGGATCTGGTAGTGCATCTCCACGTCTACGACCCCCCACACCTCCCTGACACAACCCCTGACACAACGGGTGCCCCGTCCCATATCCCCCTCCCACCTCCCTTCCCATCATCCTCTGCACCTCTCGCTGGTTCTTTTCAGATCGACCAGATGTTTGCCGCCTTCCCGCCTGACGTGACTGGCAACTTGGACTATAAGAACCTGGTGCACATCATCACCCACGGAGAAGAAAAGGACTAAAGGGAGGGGCTCGCTGCTGGGCCTGGGCCTGGGCCTGTCTCTGTGGGCAGGGCGGTGCCTGCTGTCCTCGCCCTCGGCCCAGAAAGGCCGCCATCCCTGCCCCTGGCCTCCGAGCCTTCTGGCTGCCTCTCACATCTACCTCCACCTTCCGTGCAGCCTGGGCGGCTCCGCAGTGCCACGAGGCCGCACACACTCTGCAGGTGGAAAGCCACGCAGGGGCCTCTTCAAATAAACCAGAGGTCGTGCATCTGTTCACAGCGTGTCTCTGACCCAAGTGCCTGGAGTAAGGTTGGCCCTTTGCTAGGTCCCACGGAGGCGGCGAACAGCCTGGTGGTGGCCGCGCTGTGGTTAGCGCTGAGTCTCGGAGACTCTTTTGTTTAACGCAGGCCTCTGCAGCCACTCAGGACTGTCGCTGTCCAGGGTCACACTTTACGGGGACATTAATGAGAGGAGCACGGCCCTTTCTCCCAGGGAGCTCCAGCGTTTGCAGAGCTCAGCTCCCTTGCACCCGCTCCCCTGGGACGCCAGCGGAGAGCTCCTCCCACGTGTGCACGACCGGCCCCAGGATGTTTTAAAAGGAAGGGGCCTCGCATGCATAATATGGTACATTTGCCCCCCCCCAAAATCACATCTGCTCATTGTAGGAGGTCAGTTTCTAAGTTTAGATAAAGGAGAACTTGTCTGTACTTCTCTCCTGGCAAACTGGGGGAGGGGTACCAATTTCTGACCCTGTCTGAGGTCCAAAAACTAGGCCTGGGCTTGAATTCACTCTTGGTTTTGAGTGATCAAAGTCACTGTTAATGCATTTGGGTCTACCCGGGCTTGTAAGAACCCCAATTTAGGAAACAAATGGGTTCCCATAACTAAGAAGTCCGAGGGCTTCAGGCACAGCTGCATCCAGGAGCTCAGACAGGGCCACCAGTCCCCAAGGAGGCTTCACCACTGCTCTACTTCCTATCACGTTGCTCTGCTCTCAGCTCCCATCTCTCCCCTCAGCAACCTTCCTGGAAAGAGGGCCCGTCTCTCCCCCCCAGCTCCCTGCCAGTCCCAGAAAAGGGCCTCCGGGGTACCTAGCCAACCTGAAACAGGTGTAGTGCTCCGACTGGCAGACCTGGGTCACATGATGAACCCTTGTCCTGGAGCTAAAATCAGCCCCTTCCCCAGCCACACAGCTGTCCCCCAAAGGCAAATCCAGGCGCCTTTCAGGAAGAAGTGGAGGTGAACATCACACTCACACGTTGTTAAGAGAATCCCAGGAACTCAGGACAGCCAAAGCGAAGGATGGGGTGGGAGCTGAGAGCTGAAACGGGACGGGAGCAGTGGCTGGGCTCACCCAGAAGGCACGATGGGGCCCAGCGGCTGGAAGAGCCAGCGCTGGAGCGGGCCCCCCCGCCCCCCGGCTCAAGAACAGCAGCAGAGCCCCTACAGGCGGAGCTCTGGGCCCGCTCCCTCTGCCCGAACCACGACCTCACCCCCTGGCTTCCGGGGCCTGGGGCCCCCTTCAAAGCCAACAGCGAGCTGGACAGGCAGGGATGGGGGGACCCCCACCCCATGGCGACCCACCCTGTTCCACACACTGCCCGCAACCTGCTGCCTGGGTCTCCTGCAGAAGCCTAGCCAGGCGCCGGGAGACCCCGGAGGGGCCCCGGCTCAGGGCAGTCAAGTGCAGCCTGTGTTTCGGGGCACGGCGTTCTGGACACGGCTCTACAGTGCCACGTTCACCCTACACACACACACACACAGATTCAGACACAGAGCTTACGTGGCTCCGGTTCCTGCCTGTGAGGGGCTGCTGCACCCGTGGGACTCCGGGGCATGCAGACCAACATTGTGGCTTCCCCCGACCCCTACACTCCACTCATCCCTGCTTCACCCAGAGGAGCGGCCGAGGGGTGGCCCGTGCCGGGCACCCTCTCGGGTTCTTGGGGGCCATGGTGACTCACTCAACTCTTGCATCCTGTGTCGGCTTTGGAAGGCAACCCCCCCCCCACCCCGCTCCTCTGCCCTGTTCCGGGGTGGCTCCTGGCGCCCCAGCCCCCGGCAGCGAGTGTGAAGAGGCACTGGGGTCACAGAACAAAACGTTTATTCTCTCCGGTTGTGGCACAAATGCGGCCCCGTCCACATCAGACCGTCGGCTCCTTCTCGGGCCTCAGGTCGTCCCCCTTTTCAGGGACGCTGCCCAGCTGAAGTCCCGCCGAGACTCTCGCATGGTGTTGTGGCTGAGCACCATCTGCCGCAGGCTGCTGTGGTCCAGGGGCTGGTCCACTGCGCGGGAAAGGAGGCATCGGATGCAGCCCACGTCCTTCCCCGGCCGGTGCCTCAGGCCCCATTCACGGGTGCCCAAGGCAGGGACGCCACCGCCTGGTCTGCAGGTCCTCCACAGCACGGGGGGCCGGAGTGTGACCGTTCTCGGGGTTCAGGGAGGAAGAGGTGCCCAGGGGTGCCCAGACAAAAACTGTTTTTCTCTCCCAGGTGAGTCTGATTTAAGCTCCAGGGCACAGGGCCACCGTGGGAGGTTGTTCAGGACGGAGGACCAGGTGGAGACAGGTGAATGAATGAATGGGCTGAAATCCAGCCCCCGCCTGATTGCCAAACCATGTCCACGCAGACCGGGCACTTCTAACTACTGTCGGGGCTGCCTCTCCCAGTTCACACACAGCAGCCAGAGGCTAGTACGCTAAGAGAGCCCAGGGCTCATCAGCCTTCCCTTGAGTGGAGGAAGGGAGGAGAAGGCCTCTTCTGCAAGGCCGTGACCCTGGGAGCCAGGCCCCGCCAGCCTCCTCCTCAGGACCTCAGAGGGCCAGGGGGCGCTGTCCGGAGGGGGCTGACGCCAGACCCAGCTCCTGCTCCCGCTCCGTTTCAGGTTTCTCGCTGAAACCGAACTGCAGGTGCGTGCGTGTGCGCACACAGGCGCGTTGGCAGGCCCCGCCCCCCAGCCTCGAAGCCCCCCGCACGCTAGAAACGCTGCTCAGAGAAGAGGGGCAGCTTTTTCAAAACCTACCACTGAAGTGACGGAAGGTCATTGTAAAATAAGAATTCGAACAACACAGAACTGTTTAGCTTAGAAATGTAAAGCTCTCTGCAAACTGCCTCCCAGAAGTATCCCCTGTAAGTCAACCGATACAGCCTCTGTGTTCTGGTTGGCATGGTCAAGACACCTCCTGCTCTCCTCCTCTTCCTCCTCCTCCTCTTCCTCCTCCTCCTCTCTCTCTCTCTCTCTCTCCCCCCGCCTCCACCACCCCCTGTCATGTATCAAGGTTAGGAAGGCCTGCCCCATGCATCGCAGGGCTGTAGCTGCTTCCCTGGCCAAGTTTACCCCTCAGGAGGAAATCACCCCTGGCTGAGAACCACTGAATGTATATATATATAATATTATATACATTGCATTCTGCTTAGTAGCTGCCTCCTATTCCACTGTATGTAAGAATGAATCGTAACTCGTTCAACCAGTCTCTACTGGATGGGCATTTCAGACATTTCCAATGTGGGGTTACAGTGAACCTCCCCCTACCTTCCTCGTAGACCCCTGAAGATGTTTCTCCTGGAGGACCAGCTCCCACGGGTGGGATTCCGGGTTTATTGGGCGTATCCGTCTCTCAGGCTTCCCACGCATGTTGCCAAACTGCCCCCCAGCAACCGGTGGGGCCGATTCCAGCCCCATCTTCAGAGATCAGGGCTGCCCCCCACCCTCTCCCCCGGTGAGGGGGAGTGTCATGAGCTTCCGCCTCAGAGGGGCAGGAAGACAGACCAACGGGCCAGGGCCAGAAGGGCCGCAGTTAAGGCTTCTGGCGTGAACCCCGGCGCAGCTGCGTGAGCCGTGGGGTTGGGGACCACCAACAGGACAGGGCCCAGGGAGGTCATGGGTGGCGTGAGACTCAGGAGCAGAGGGTGAGGGCGAGAGATGAGATCGGGGAATCTCGTGAGCCCACAACTTGCCAATTTGGAAACTTCCGGGCATTTCAAGTTTCATTGTAAATGGTCACAAAGTCACTGTGAATTAAACGTGTCCAGGATAACTAAACTTTAGGATCTGTGGGTCGGCCACAGGGCCGTGGGGGGAAGCGCCCCCAGACAACCGTGTCATGTGGCCACATCCAAGACGGTACCCAGTGAAAGTGACGGGCCCCGGGGCTCATAAAGGGGGGGTAAACCGAGGCCCAACACTACAACCCTCTAGAGCAAAGGCTTCCTACACACCCTTCGCCCAGCAGCTGGGGGGGACCGGAGGGGAAAGAGAACTCACCTTCATCCAGCCTGTCGCTGAAGGGGTCAGACCCGAACACCGGGGGGAGGACCTTGAGGGCCTCTGCGTTCTTCAGGATGGTGGCGCCGCCCCAGAAAGGGTTGGCGAAGAGCGGCGGGTTCTCGGCCTCCGCCCCTTCCATCTCCAGGATCCGCTTGTAGGACTCCAGCAGCAGGAGGTCATTGGTCTTCCTCTCGATGATGGCTGGGGAACACCAAGGCGAGTAAGGTCACTGCCAGGAGACCCGGCTGCGGGCGATCTCGGGGTGGTGCCCCCCTTCCTGCTGCCGAGGAAGGGAAGGGACAGGAAGTGGAGGGGGGGGCATGAGCTCCTGTCAGGACAATGGCTTTATAAATAAGGTATAAATATAAATATGCAGATATGCATACAGGACATAAACAGCTATACAGTGTATTAACAGTATTAAGTTTTTATGAGAATGAGGCGATTAGGGAAAAAGTATCCAAAAAGGCTCCTTAGAAGGCTGAGAAACACTGGCTGTACAGTAAAAGTTGGAAGCCGTGGGCAGCCCTGCTTTAAACCACTGATTTTTCCTTGGAGTTCGCTCTGTCCCAGGCTTCCAGGCCTTCGCCCATGCTGTTCCTTCTGCCTGAAATGCCTTTCCCTACACCCTCCTCAGAGTGACCCCTACCGATGTTTGAAGACTTAGGTCAGGCCTTACCACCTGCAGGGACATTTCCCTGACCTGCCTAGGTTGGGGGAACGGTCCTCCTCACTGCCTCACATAGTCCCATGCAGTCCCTGGACTCTGTCATTCCTTCCTTCCTTCCTTCCTTCCTTCCTTCCTTCCTTCATTCATTCATTCATTTCACAGGTGATTATTGGGTGCCCCCCATGCCAGGCACGGTGCTAGAGACCGTGGCTACATGGAGGAAAAAAATCCAGTAACACACCAGCAGCCCCTGCCCTGATAAACATCATACGCTTCGGTGTTTGTGGGAAGATGGAGAGAAAGACAAGTTCAGCAAATAAACACGGAGACCCCTCACCACCCAGATGCTCGTTATCTGGATCCGGTGACTACTGGATTTGGATGAGTTGAGAAAGACAAATCTCACAGTACCTACACTGCTGCCATTCTTGCTGTGAATCAGGGACCGAAAATCTGCATCTGGAGCTGGCTATCAGATCTCAGGAACCTCACAGGTGCCAAGAGAGAGAACCACCTGCAGACACACCGGGTGAGCACGCAGGAACAGGCCTGCCGCGGGAGGAACTCGCAGCAGGGGGCGGGGTGACGGGCCCCGGACAAGGCAGCGGAGGGAGGCCTTGCTGGGGAGAGGACATTTCAGCTGAGATCTGAGGCTGAGGAAGAACCGAATACGGGACAGCGATTCCAGGAGCGGCCTGTGCAGAGGCCCAGGGGTGGGGGGGAGGGCTGGAAGTGGAGAGAGGAGCACGATGTGACCGGAGGTGCTGAGCGAGGAGGGAGAGCAGGACGGGGGATGAGAAATGGAAGCTGGGCCCACGTTCTGAAGAACCAGACAGGCTGTGGGCAGGAAAGAGTTAACGCAGACGTCCTGATCGCTGTCCTTCCAAAGGCCCTTACCCGGCATCAGGGAACCTGGATTGCAGGAAGGTGTCCACCACCATTAACCAATAAGAGTGGCTCACTCTGCCTAAACTGTGTGTACAAAAAAAAAAGAAAGAAAGGAAAAGAAAAGATGTGGTGCTTTATGCTAAACACCTGCTTTCCTCCCTGGGAGTCTGAATTTGGGTGTGGACTAGTCTCGAACGAGCTTTCCTGGTTGACGCATTTCATGTGTATCGTCACAGCTCGTGCACGGCTGGGGGACCGAGTCCTGTCTGACCTCCTTGCCTCCTCCAGACCTCACCCCCAGCGTCTCTTCCCTTTGCCGATTTTGCTGTGGATCCTTTGGCTGCAGGGAGTCCTAGCCGTGAGCACCACCGTGTGCTACGTCTGTGAGCCCTCCTCACGACTCACTGGCCGGGCAGGAGGGGCCACCTTAGGGAGTCTGCAGACACAGCCTGTGTGACTAAGAACCTGAGCTTTTCTGTTACAAGCAGTGGCGGCCGTTCATTCCAACTGTCATCCTCTGGGTAGGCACATCCCTCCCTCTCTGTGCTGAGCCCAAGGCCTATGACTAGAGATGTGTGTGTTCTGCTTAATAGGCACTGGCCACGTGCCAGGCACGGCTCTGGGCGCTTGTATTTCCTCCTTTCCGATCTGTAAGCTTCTCATTTCTTTTCCTTGTCTCGTTGCCTTGGTTAGGACAACCGAGACAATGTCCAACAGGAATGCTGGGAGAGCAGACATCCTTGCCTTATTTCTGATCTTAGAGGAAAAACATTCAGTTTTTCACCATTAAGTATGAGGCTACTTGTAGGTGGGGTTTTTTTTGAGAGTTTTTATCATGAATGAATGTTGAATTTTGTCAAATGCTTCTGCTGCAACGATCATACAGTTTTTCTCTAAGAACTATTCATTTACTCAATCCTCCCAATAACCTTATAAGGTAAGTATTGGGTTTATCTCTTACATCTTTTCTTTCTTTTGTGTGTGTGTGTGTGGAAAAAAAACTAACGCGCAGAGAGGTTCAGAAAGTTGTCCAAAGTCACACAGCATATAAGAGTAGACCAGGATTTGAACCCAGGCAGGCTGGCATTACTGCTCACACGCTCCACCACCAGACTCACTACCACCAAAACAACAAGTCCTCATGCCTGGTTACAGAACACTCTGGAGATGGTTCCTAAGAGTTCAGCGGGGCCAGCTTGACTCACCGAAATACTGAGAAAGGTTGGTATCCGTGATTTTCCCCGTCTCCCCTAACTGCACCAGGATCTTGGTGGCATCACAATTTATCTTCTTAAAAAGACTCTCCACTGAGCTCTTGAGGTCCTCCAAGGTCTTGCTGATCTCCTTGTAGCTGTTCTCATACATATCCGCCTCCTCGGTGGTCTTCTTTAGTTTCTCCTGGAGGCAGACCCCGATTGCCACCCAGGTCAGCCAGGCTGCCACCCTGGGGTCAGCCCACCCCTGCAGCCTTTCAGGGGGAATGAGGGCTCAGGACCCTGTGAGGCCAGGGTCTCCAAACTCCAGGTTTTCAAACCTCGAAGGGGTCAGGAGATCAATTGAATGAGCCTCAAATCAGCATTAAAAATAAAAGAATTAAATAGAATGGAAGAAAAAAATGCTAGTATGCACTGCAGTTAATAAAGGTAAGTATTGTTTAAGGTGGGTTTTATTTTACTTACATATAAGTATGTATGCCTACATGTGTACTGGATTCATGGTTTGTTTGTTTGTTTTTAATTAAAAGCTGGTGACTCATTTTTTTAAAAACTGTGGCCCACAGGGAAAAAAATACATTTTACATTTGCAGCCTAATACCTACCTACCCACCTACATATGTGTGTGTGTGTTTATATATTAACTAATCAAATGAAATTAAAGTTTCACAAATCAATATTCCTAGTGTATGTATGTTCTAATATCTTCTGTTCTATTCTGTTCTATGCTTTTCTGCCTTGTTATTGTTAAACGCTGGTTGCAATCCGACAAACCGACTTCAGCCCTCGCAGCTTAAAATACATTGATGGCTCCAGCCCATGGTCTCGAAGTGGTGCCCCAGAGCGGCAGCCCCGGCTGGACTGGAGAGCTTGTCAGAAATGCGCATTGGGGCTGCGGTCCAGACAGGCTCTGGGGGCGGCCGGGCAGTCCGTGCTTTAGTGAACCTCCGGTTGACTCCAACTCACAGTGAGGTTTAAGAACCTCTGCGAGCCCTCTGGCTTGCAATCTTGGCTTCAAGTTAATGTCACCTAGGAGCTTTAACATATCGGCTGCCCAGACCTCAGTCCCAGAGATTCGTTCGGAGCCGCCGCTGGTCTGGGGTGCAGCCTGGGCGTCGGGAATGCTCAAGTTTCCGAGGTGTCCCGACTCGCAGCCTGGCTGAGAACCACCGATCTAGGCTGAGAGCTCCAGTGCCTCCTGCGCCTCCTTCTGAGTCCTCCCCTTGCAAAGGTGAACCGGGCCCAGCAAGGACCGACCGCATTCCCCAGGGCTCTGTCTCAGATCGTGATTCCCAGGGGTCAGCCCCATCCACACCCCCACTTTCCAGGTGAAGAAACTGAGGCTCTCAGGCAAACAGCCAGGAGAAGGGAGCCAGGATTCCAACTGTCTCTCAACCGCTACCCCAGGCAGCTTCCTGTTCCAGCTGCATTCTCCTCCTGGGACAGCAAGAGCTGCCCTCGCATTCTAAAAGTGCATCAGAAGTTCACGTGATCAAAATTTTTTAAAAAAGCCTGATGTGACGGTGATAACATGTGTCCAACACCTAAAATGCTCCAGGCATTTTGTATGCACCATCTCAATTTATCTGCATAACGGTCCCCATTTTCAGATGAGGAATAATGAGGTCAGAGAAGAAACGGGAACTTGTTTTTAGCTCCCTGCATCAAGTCATCTAACTACCTGACCTTGGGCTCAACTCTTTATTTGGACAAGGGGAAAGTAGCAGTCCTATGAAATGATTATTATCTCCACTTGACAGGCGAGAAAACTGAGGCTCAGAGAGGTTGAACCACTTTCCCAAAGTCACACAGCTAGGAAGGGACTTTCCTGAGAGTCACACCCGAGCATTGGTTCCCAGGGCCTGGCTGCTTAACTCCTATGCAAAACCCGTTTAGAAACTGGCCCCGCTTCTCCCAGGGGCGGGGCGGGGAGGGGCGGCAGATGGCGAAATGGAAGGTGTGTGGAAAGGGCCCAAGAACAGAGCAGGTGGAAGTGACCTTTATCAGGAGCTAAGCACGCATCTCGTGAGCCTATAGTTACTAAGACAAATTCTCCTGCATAGAGTACTTGCATTTGAAAAGGCTTCCAGGAGTCCCGTTAGATCCAAAGAAGGAAGAGCTGATGGTGGGAGACATTCTTGGGGTTGTCTGGTCAGCCTCCTGGGGAGATGCAGGAGGCTTCTCCAGAAGCCTTGGAGCACTTGCCTCAACCCCAAGAAAGCACCTGGACGCTGGGTGACCCTAAGCCGAGGACGTGGGACCACAGGCCTGTGCCTGGCTTAGGGAGGGTCTCCTTGAACTTGGGCCCTGCCTGGAAATCTAATTCTTCATTCCTGGGTTCCTGGGGCTGGCCTCTCTGAGCCGCAGCAGCTCCATAGGCAGTATGTGCTTTGCTGCCCTCCAGTGGCCCAACAGAGAATGGCACCCGCTGTGGCTGTGTACCGCCGTGGCTGTGTACACAGCCGTGGCTGTGTACCAGGTGCATGCTAACAACAGAAATAAGCCCCAGAGAAGGGAAGGGAAATGACCTAGGAGCACAGTTCCTGGGCCAGAAACTATTGGATTAAAACGGCTTTGCACTCAACTCTCTGAGTTCACATCGTTGGCAGGTGTTTGCTACCTATTCCCCCTTTATACCTGGATAACAAAACCCTGATTGTACTTAAACGGCATTTCCAACTCTCCTTCGCAATGGGGAGGGCCAGTGTGGCGTAAACACAGGAGTCCCTGGCTGGGGCTTCAGGGAAAGAACTTTAAGCCAAATGACTCACTGGCAAGGCCTTTTTTGTTGTTGTTTTGTTTTGCCTTTCCCACTTTCTTCCTATCTGGAATGTGCATGTTATGGCTGGACCATCAGCAGCCATACTACAACTAGGAGGCATCCTAGGGAATGTAAGCCACACACTAAGGGTGGCAAAACAGACAAGGGGAGCCTGGGTCACTGATGATGTCATGACCAGCCCTGAAGTGCCTGTCTTCAGACTTACTTCTTAACAAAGTAAATAAACTTCTGTGTTTTTAAAAGGTTTTATTTACTTACTTTTAGGGAGAGGAGAAGGGAGGGAGAAAGGGAGAGAAACATCAATGTGCAAGAGATACATGGATCGGCTGCTCTCACTCGCCCCACACTGGGGATCTGGCCCACAACCCAGGCATGTGCCCTGACCGGGAATCAAACCGGTGACCTTTCAATTCACAGGCCAGCGCTCAGTCCACTGAGCCACACCAGCCAGGGCTAAACTTCTGTCTAGATTAGGCCACAGTTATTCGGAGGCTCTGTTGTTAGCAGCTAACTACAGTGCAAAGCTCATACAGTGTCCCAGATCCATGGTGTCGGCCAAGTGGCTCTGCCTCCCTGAACCTCAGTGTCCTCACTATAAAATGGAGAGATCGCAGCGTGTACCCCACGGGGCTGTTGAGAGGGTTAAATGAAACAGCGCAAGCAAAGCACTCAGCCTAGTGTTACTGGTATGTGGTAATGGCTCAGGAAATGTTTGTAATAACTATGATTCGTGGAGAGTGGGCTCCAGCGAGGACAAGGGGGAGAAGGCAGGAGAGCCTGAGGCAGGCATCTGTCTGCCACTTGCCAGCCTGGGAGGAGGTTCCAGGTGCGCGGCCCTGGGCTGGGCTCCCTAAAGCCTTTGCAATGGACAGGCAGGCCCTAGAGGCAGAACTCTGCAGCAAGACCTGCAGCAATGGCTGCCCGCGACCAAGGGCCCAAACCTGTCGATCATGACTCAGGCCAGCAGAGACTCACAGGGCGGGTGTCTCACTCCTCCTGAGAACCAACTGACAGGCTGCCTGACAGACAGACGGATGCCGGACACCCCCCACCCCCGGCCCGAGTCCCTCCCTCCCCGTCCTGGTCTTACCTCCAGCTGCCTCAGGACGGAGTAGTTGTCATCCTGGGACGTTTTCTGCTGGGACTGCAGGAGGGCGATCTCATTCTGCCCGGGAGAAAACCAGACCGTGAGGAAAAGTGGGTGCTTCCGTCCCCGCCGCACCTGAAGAGGAGCCTGTGCCTCAAGGAGTCGAGGAAGATTTAAATCATCCCACCCAAGGAGCCCAGGACCCCCGAGCCCTCTCTGTGCCCCTGGAGGTCTCCTAATCAAAACAACAGTGAGGGCCTGGGAGGGTGGGCAGCTCATTTTTTCTGGATAAATGTCTAGAACAGTGTGGTCAATACAGTTTCCTGAGATGGCAGCAACGTTGTCTGCCCCATCCAGTACTACAGCACCAGCCACACGCGAGCATTGCACACTTGAAATGTGGCTAGTGCCACGGAGGAACTAATTTCTAAGTTTCCTTTAAATTAAACTTAAATCGTGGCTACTGTAATGGACAGGGGGCTCCGGAGCAGGGTCCTCGCGTCGGAATCCCTTGGGAGCCTGTGGAAACACTGAGTGCCGGCCTCACCCCCCAAGGCTCGGACCCGGCAGCTCTGCAGGTGCCCATGAGCGTGCCTTCCTAAGACGCTCCCAGGAGGTGCTGCCGCTGCTGCCGCCGCCGCCGCCGCCGCCGCCACTGCCGCTGCGGTTCAGGGGCCAGATCTGAGAACCCCTGGCTAGACCAGCACGTCCAGGTATAGAAGGTGCGCACCTTCTGAATGATCAAGTCTCTCCCTAGGAATCCGTCCCATGGAAATAACAGGATGAGTGGGCAGAGGTGGCCGCTCCAGGCTGTCCACTGCATTATTATTGACAATGGCCCCCACTGGGGACATCCTAAATGTCTACTGATAGGGGGTCGGTTTAGTCAATGATGGTACATGCATATCATGACGGGGAAGGGTCTCAAATAAAACTGTGGTTTCAATGCAGAGTCGTGGCCCCTTCTCAGAGAACCTAGGTTTGTAGGTATGGGATAGAGCCTGGGGAAAATGCATTTTTAAGAAGCATCTTGTGATTCTACCACAGAGCACCCAGGATCCGCAGAGCCACGAAAAGGAACATAGAAGGTGTCGGGAGGCACCTGGGATGCACCGTTGGGGAAAGAGTTTGCATCCATCCTAACGCCAGAAGCAGGCTGTGTAGCTAAGAGAAAAAGTACCATGATGGTGGTGAATGGGAAAGATCTAGGTCCACTCCATTCACGAACCATTTCCTGGCCGGTCAATTTACAAATGGGGTCCTCAGATCCCTCTCTATGGCTTCACTCTGTCACTCCACCGGGACTAGTAAGTGCTCCTTCCGGGAAAAATGAGAATTCGGGGTCCTGCCAACTCCCAAACCGTCCTTCCATCATTCCTTCAGACGTTTGCGAAGACCGTCCCTGCGATACTAAATATGGCCACCAGAGGGCAGTGGCGCAGCACCGAAACGCGAGGTCCTGAACTCACAGCGGGCGGCGGCTCTGCAGGAATGAGGCGGCCGCGGGGAGGGTTATAGGGGCAGGGGCGCTCAGCCTCCCGTGGGGGAAGAAAAGAGGGCCGGAGTCGTCAGATCTGACTCTCCGGGAGAACTCAGAAGTCCAGAATTTCATGTGGAATATCTTGATTTTTCAATGCTGGCAACTAATCAGTGTAAAATGTTGGAGGCGGTGAAGAACAGGCGAAAGAAGAATGAAGGCAGCCGGCGCCCAGCTCAGGGCCTCTGGCCACAGTCCTCCAGGGAGGGGTGAGGCCAGGGGTTAGAATTCTAGTTGTCTTCAACTTTTTTTAAAAAAATCCGAGCCCTGCTTTGAGCAGGGGTGCCACAAGAAGGCAGAACACTGGGGTCTCAGACACCTCTCTCCCCACCCCTACATCCGGGGCTGCTCTGTGTTATGCTTTATATACAGTGGTGGTTCCTCATAACCTGGGTTTAAACAAAAAAAAAATGCTCTATCAATTTTTTTGGTAAAAGTTTGGAAACTACTGCTCCTGTCCAAGCAGTCACTCTACAGATGAGGAGACTGAGGACCAGAAAGGGGGAGAACGTGGTCGTCCTTCATCTCACGTGCGTCCCAATGCCAGAGACAGGCTGTGTGGCAAAAGGAGGAGAGGAGAGTACTCAAGGTGAATGGGAGGGTCAAGGTCAGTCACTGTTGGGGAACCATTTCCTGGTGCCTCCCACGGTGGGCAGGGCCTTCCTGGGCACCAGGGATGCAGGGGGAGGACTCGGTGAGCCGGGACATTCTCCACCTGTCCCGGGACCCTCCCTTCCCGCCCCACCCTCTGCCCCAGGGCAGGGGCCCCCTTGCCCTCGGCTCCGGTTGGGCGCAGCCAATGGGACGCACTAGCGGGGGATTCCACAGTAGGAGGAGAATGAGGCTGAGGGGCACTTGCCCACTCCTTGGCAGGTCACTAGTGTGGTCACATCCCTCCGGGGAGGACACTCAGACGACTTGCCCTACACACCTCTCGCCTGACCCCAGAAACTGCTCCCTGCCCTCTCCGGGCCTGCAGCCCTCTCTTCTCGCTGGCCCTGCACGCTCCCTGCTCAACTCCCTTAGACCTTCGTAAACAGCCCCTCGCCTTCGAAGAACTCACCCCAGTCTGCCCACCGAGGGCATGCCATCTGTCTCCCACGACAGCCCTGCCGGCTACAACCACCTCTGTCTCTTCCAACATTATTATCTATCCATCTATCACTATCTATGAATAGTCTTTCGGTGAACCAAATTTCACTTCACTGTGTTGATCATTTGTTTACTATTACCACTAACCGCACTAACAATGTCCAAGTCTCAAGTTTGCTCTCAAGCCGTATGTTTCCGAATCCTCGTGATAACTCCTCCCTAGTAAAGTCAAAGTTTCACCTGTCCGTTGCAGCTACCGTCTACTGGTGTGTAGCCAGCGTACGAACCCAACACTTGGGAAACAGTGCCATTACAAAAGGAAGTGGCTTCTCTTGTCCTATGCACCAAGCACTGGGGCCTCAGGAGGAGGAACGGTGACATCCCGGAGGAGGTGACGTTTGTACGGGGTGAAGACAAATGAGTGTATTTCACCGGAAGCAAAGCAGGGCGGTGGGGAGGAGGAACCAGCACAGGGAAAGCCCCGGAGGAGGGAACTGCACGGGACAGCTGCGACCGGCAGCTGCTGAGGGGCTGCTGGGGGTCCCGACGGGAGCTGAGTCTGCAGGGGCCTGTCGAAGCCAAATTTTGAGGAGCCTGGAGTGACGCCCTGAGTGTAGACTCTGTGCTTTGCAGACATCCCACAGGCTCTCGATGGGTGCTCAGGAGAGGACTGAGCTGGGGAGATCACGGGATCAACCAGCCAAGGCCGGCAGGTTCCGTCCGTCACAACGGGACTGGTCAGAGCATCTACGGGGTTCCTGCCCGGTGCGCCTCTCCAGGACGAGCTGCTGTCCCAACTCGACCCCGTGAAACTGTCGACAGACACAGGTCAGCAAGCGTTTAAGGCGGAGGGCTAGATGGTAGATATCCTAGGTTTCACAGGCCGTATCTGGTCTGTCTTACATATTCCTCTTTTATTTTTTTTTCTGATACCCCTATAAAAATGGAAAAACCACCCTCAGTGCAGGGGCTGCACAAAAACAGGCCACAGGCCATAGTGGCCCTGGCTACAGGGTCCTGAACCCTGGATCACACACGTCGCCGGGAGCGAGGGCGCATGACCACATTGGGTGTGTGTATCCACTGAGACACAAACACCAGCTTCGGGAAGGTTGAAAGGTGAGGGGAGCACCGGGACATGTAGCGTCTCCCAGACCGATGTGACCCGGAGACGCAGAGTGCCCCAGCGAGCGTTCCGAGGAGCCCCCTTGGGGGGGGAGGGAGCGGGGGAGGGGGCTGTGGGAGCCACTGGGTCTCGGGCCCAGGAAAGAGGAACCCCCCTGACACTGACCTGGATTTTCTGGATCTTCTTCTGCATCGTCTCCATGTCGTTGTTCAGCTCCGTGACGTACGTGAACCGGGCGAAGTTCTTCTCCTCCTTGGCCAGAAAGTCGTTGATGAGCTGATTCAGGTTGCCGTCCTCGGCCAGCTTCAGCAGCCGGAGGTGGGCCACCTCGTAGCTCTCAAAGCTCTCGCCCTTGCTCTTCCTCCTGAGCCTCTTCACCTTGAGAGCTAGAGAGGGAAGAGCAGCAACGGGGAGTCTGGCCGGGAAGGTGCCCGGCGCGGCCCCGCAGAGACGGGTTCTGGGCTCTGCGTTGTCACCACCGTGCCCGGAGAGGAGGCTGTGCTTCCCCAGGAGATGCGCCTGGGGCTTCACTCCTTAGTTGCCTCGTGAATAGCTAACTGAACACCTACTATGTGCCAGATGCTGAGCTGGGGTCTGCGGACACAAAAATCTTTGCCCCACGGAGATTTGGTAGAGGAATCGGACAAAAAGGAAAAGAGAAAAAGAGACACCGGACAGAAAAAGAGATCCGGTGACCGCCACTGTGGCCTGAGCCACAGGGGAGGCCCCTCAGGCGCTGCGACGGGGCGGCTGGACGGTCAGGGATGTCCTCTCGAAGGAGGTGACCTTTGAGCAGGATGAAATCCAAGGAGGCCCTGGGGACAAAGGGCCTGAAGCAGGCTCAGAACGTGGTGGCAAATCCATGGAACTGGAACAAAGGGAGTTCTCCAGGCCTGCTTCCTCCAGCCCGGACACCTGCAATAGCCACCTCCCCTGAACTCAGCCTTCCCTTTCTGATTTGGTCCCCACTTTGGCGGCGCTCAGAAGGATCTTTCTAGACCTTCCGAGGCACAGCTGGCCCCACAACCCCTTTACACGCCATGGCCCTTGGGACGGAGTTAGAGCTCCTGAACAGGGTCTGAGATCCGGCCCCCTCCACCCTCAGGGGGGTGGGGTGCACCTTCTTCCTTCTTGGCCTGCTCCTCGAACTCCATGCGGTCGTTCAGCTTGGTGAGCAGGAAGGACTTGAGCTTGGTCTCGTGGGCGTAGATGCGCTCCAGCTCCCGGATCTCCAGGTTGTACTGAGAGATGTCCTTCTGCTGGCGCTCCTTCATGGCCGCCATTCGCGCCGAGGCTTCCAGTCTGGGCGGGGGGCACAGAGCCTGAGGGTCCAGAGGACCGTCCCTTCCGCTCCCCTCGCCCTCCCAGCCCAGGGGGACTTCCCGCCGACGGCCATCGCTGCTTTTAAGCAGAGGGTGGAGGGACGGCCCTCTTGACCTGAATGGCAGGAGCTTCCAGCTCTAGCCCACCTCCAGGAAATTCTTTTTCTATCACCATCGTCACTACCACCATCATCACCACCACCATCGTCATCAGCAGCACACTCATCTCCATCATCATCACTGCCGCTGGCCCATTACCGTGTCCCAGCTGCTCCTTACTACACAAATACTACTGAACCCTCACCACCACCCGAAGAGGTGCTACCACGACGTGGTGCCGGGGTTTACACCCACATCTCACTGACCCCAAAACTCGTGACCTTCGCAGCTAACCTGCGTGTCTTTGCCCCTGTGAGTTCACACTCAGGGGACAGCCCGGACTGAGGGAGACCCCTAGGGGCACCTGGAGGAGCCAGCCCAGCGTGGGGATTTGAACCTCAGCTCCACCACATCGGCCATTTACCTGGATCTCGGGTATCTTGGCTTCTCTAAGCCTTCACTCCCTGGTCCGTAAAATGAGGGGTAATTCCTATGGCACCTTTAGGGGTTGAACTATTTACCCAGAGCACCTGGCATCTCGGGTCGGCACACATTCAGTGCTCAGAGTTACGATGGTGACAGAAGGTCCCGTAAGCACAGGGGGTGGGGGGGGGGGCCGGACTAGGAAGTCAGGTGCTCGGCGGGGGGACTAAGAGGCCTCTTTGCCCCGAGGGCCCCTCCCCTCAGCCCACCTCTGCTCGTAGGCCTGCGCAGACTGCTCAATGGCCACGTTCATGGTCTTCTTCTGCATCGACAGGCGCCGGTGGAGCTGCTGGAAGACGTTGTCGTAAGCAGCCTTCTCGTACCGCAGGTCCTCGATCTCCTTCCGGAGCTTAGCGTTGGTGGTCAGCACCTTGTCAAACTGCACGGTGACCTGTGGGGGGCGCTGCGCTTCAAAACGGGGCTCATCCCTCAGGCCTGAGATAAGCTTCCTGCCGGGGCTGGAGGGTCTCCTCCCCACCCCTCACTGCTGGCCCACCGAACCGTGGCTTGCAGCACTGCTTGAGGGGCTTACACTGGCCACCAACTGGCTTGGTGGCCTTGGGCAAGTTACTTTTTCTGGACTTCAAAATTCTCACATACTTTTATTTTTGTTGAATGTGTTTCTATTCTGTGTTCAGTGATACTTTTTTAAAGGTTTTATTTATTTCTTTTTAGAAAGAGGGGAAGGGAGGGAGAAAGAGAGGGAGAGAAACATCGATGTGCAAGAGATACATCAACCAGTTGCCTCTTGCATGCTCCCAACTGGGGACCTGGCCTGCGCCCTGACTGGGAACCGAACCGGTGATCTTTCGGGTCGCAGGCTTACACTCAGTCCGCTCAGCCACACCAGCCAGGGTGAATTTCTCACATACTTTTACACCTAACTTCTAGTTCTCAGTAATTACAGGAAAGAGGGGAACAACTAAATGACACCGTGAGGAACAATCAATCAGCCGAGTGGAGAGAGCAGAACTTCCCACAGGCCGACTGACCCGGGCTCTTCAACTACCTGGCGACGTGGGGAGAGTTGGGGTGGGGCTGCTCTGAAGCAGGGCTTCTCCAGCCAGGCACTGTGGGCCGGATGCCTCTCTGGGGGGTGGGGGGGGGCATCCTGGGCTTTGCAGAGCATCGCAGAAGCAAGGCACTATTGAGCTGGCCCAGGGAGAACCCGAGAATCTGAATAGACCTCTTCGCAAAAAAGCCAACCTCTGCAGGTGAGCCATCCTTAAATCATGCATTCATTCTGTCATGCGACAGGTGTCTGGTGAGCACCTGTTCTGAGCCTCACGCCGTGCCAGGCACTAAAGGTTCTTAACCAAGGGGACCTTGAGGCCCACTGGGGCTGTTACTAATAGTGCAGATGCCTGCGTACAGGCCTGGAAGGCTCTGATTCAGTGACTGGAGAGCAGGCCCACGAACCTGCATTGTAACGTGCATCCAGGGATCCGGGGGCCTGGCTGCAGATCACTGCGCGGGGACATGGAAGACCCACTGCCCTGCATTGAGTTAGTAACAGGCTTCCCTCGAAATCGATTCACTTTCCTTCTCTTCTGAGTCATGTCCTGGGAGCTGCAACTTCACAAGCCAGACTGGACTGTGTGGTTTGTCCCTGCCCAGCCCGCCGCCTCCTTTTCTTTTTGCTTTTATAGGGGAACCACTTCCCCCCACTCGCAGACCAGGCAGTTGGATAATGCTGCCCTTCCCAGCATGGAGCGGGGAGGGCAGTCCAGGGTAGTCACGTGACTCCAGCCCACTGTTCCATTCTTCGGACCACAGTGATTGGGTCAGGAATGGTCGGTCACATGACCCAAGCTGGCCCAATGGGAGCCCTGGGACTTGCGATTTGAACTCTCGGGGGAGGGAGGCTCCCTGTCTGCTGGTGTTTGTTCACACTGGGGGCCACCCAAGAATGGAGCCCCCCCAGAGTTCAGCTGGACAGACGCAGTGTCCTGAAGACAGGTTCGGAGCACCTAGGCCCACCTGTGGCTGAAGGCACCACTTCTCCCCGGGATTTTTCACTTCGGTGACCAACGCGTCACCCATTTTTGTTTAAACCAGTTTGCACGTGATTCCTGCTTCATGCCAAAGTCACGGTGCATTGCGGGTGATCGGGAAACACCGCTTTTCTTTCCATCGAGTGACGCACGCCTATGCCCTAGTCTCAGAAACATCGACGACCACCAAAGGTCCTAGCGTCACAGAGGCACGAGCAGATTGGCATGGGGGAGGAAGGGCTAACTCGTTCTGCCTGGCGAAGGGTAACAGTAGAGCTGTTTCTCGAAAACAAGTAGGAGTCTTGGAAGCAGGGAACTAGGAGTAGGCGTCCCAGGAGGGCGGGGGCTGGTAGAGAGTGTGGGGACAACGGCACACGTGCTAAGGTGCAGAGGGCACGAGGGAGAAAGGCACCTTGGGTAACCGCGGGCCGACGAGGAAGGCTGGGATGGGGTGGGTGGGACACAGGGAGCAGGGGCTGAATTCTCACAGGCCGCCCGCCCCCCACCCCCAGTCTAGACGCACGCCCTCAGTTCACCGCCTCCTGAGCCAACCCACTGAACGAGCACGTGCTGCTGAGGGCACCGCAGACGTCACCCTGGACTCCGAGCAAAGGGAGGCAGAGCTGTTTGCAGAGCCGCAGAGAACCCTCTACGTACGAGATTCAGACGCGTTTCTAACACGTGGATCTGTTTCTGCAGTTTCCGGGGGCTATGGGCCTCCTGTATTTTTGCGAAGATCTGTTTTTGGTTTATGATTTTTTTTTCCATCTGAACAATCTGAAAAAAAAAAAAAGAAAGAAAGAAAGATAAAACCCAGCTGTGTTAACATCTCTATGGGTCCAAGTTCAACAGCTCACTGGCTTGATTGTGCTGAAACAAAAGCCGCAACTTTTCTTTTCCCAAAAGGGGAATTTTAATTTCTCTCTCTGACGCCTGCTCCATTCAACTTAATCGTGGCCAGTCTTGGGTAAAACGAGGCCACTCAGGGTTTTTGCTCTCACCTCTGCATGGAAATGTCACTGCGGCACAAAGTCCACCTAACCCCAAAGCCACGCTTTCCAGCGGAAACACTCCAGCAGGCACTTTGGGGCTCCTGCGATGACAGGACACTACTGGCACTTAAAGGGGGGGAGGGGGCATGAAGTGTCACACGTCCTGCATGCAACACGTGAGACAGCACCAGGCACCCCAGGACTGTCCCGTCGACTGCCCAGCACCCCCCTGGATGTTATGCGGGGGGGGGGGGGGAACCTCTATGATTTCCTGTACCTAGAATCAAATTGCCTTCTACATAAAAACACACCGCATTCCTCATTCTTTTCTAAAAGACGCTACGTCATCCAGGAATGTCATCACTGTATAAATCGAGAGCGTGCTCTTTGTTTGGAGAGTCCCCAAGAGCTGGCCACCATTGGGGGAGTCATGTGACCAGCACCACCGGGACCATGTTCTTTGTGCTGAGGGTACGAGGAGAACCAGTCAGCCGGGCGCGACGACGCTCCGTGAGTCTGCGCATCAGGCCTCTGACTTTATCTTTCAGGGCAGGCCCTTGGCCAAACCCAGCCCGCTGCCTGTCTGTGTAAATAAAGTTTTATTGGCTCACGGTCCTGCCCGTTCTGTACCTGTTGTCTATGGCTGTCTTTCCGCTGCAAAGACAGAGTGAAGCAGCTGTGACGTGGCCCACGGAGCCAGTTTACTTGCTCCCTGTCCCTCCGCAGAGTCAGTTTGCTGGTCCTGTTCTAGGTAAGTCAGGCCAGACATTCACGTACCAGAATGCACACTTCCACATGTACTTAGAGAAGTAATTTTACAAATATTTAAATACATAATACACAAATATGTATATACATAATTTTTAGTATAAATCACTTTTATTTCTCCTTTACAGGATCATTAGAGCATCACAATGATTTCAAAGAATAAGGGTCAAGGATCACACGGCCTATGAATTTTATTTCAGGACCGTGAAGCAGGTGTTACGAAGTGTTTACTGTCAAAAGGGGGCGCTGGCAGACACAGCGCGGAGCGGGAGAAATCAGACAGGAAGAGCACCACTAGGGGGGGCCGTGCACATGCAGTTTCAGGTGCAGGCAAAGCAGGTCTCTGATTCTCGGGGTCAGAAGACAGGCCCCTCGAAGGGCGGGTAACAGGAGGGCGCCCAGGGGGCCTTCTGGGTGCTGCATGTTCTATATCTGGATCTCGGTGATGGTTACACAGGTGTGTAAAGGTGTAACAATTCATCAAGGTGTACCTTAAAAAGTGTACCCTTGACTGGGCATCATTAATAATTCAGTGGAAGAAGGGAGGAGCAAGGCAGGAAGAAAGGAAGCTGTCTCAGGAAGGAAGGCAAGGAAATGGGCGCTGGGGGTGACGTGTTTAAGAACCCCCGTCCTGAGGGATCCGCAGGTGGGCTGAGTGCTTGGCAGGCGGCTTCCGGAGGCAGAGATGAGTGTTCACAGATCCGGGGTCCCCGGCTTCCGTGACTCCGGAAGCGGCGTCTTGGTGGGGCACGGGGCGGGGAAGGTTGCCATGGCCGCTGGGAGCGGGACGGGAGACAGTGCCCACCGAGCAAGGGACGTGGAACACAGACAGTTCCTTCTAGACACTTCTAGAAAAGGGAAACGCCGGCAGTGATTTGGAATTGCAGAAGTGTCGTGCTCTATTTTGCTTTTTGGTTGTGCTTGGCTCTGAGATTTTTTTTTTTAAGATGAAAGAGACAAAGAAAGAGAGGGTGGCAAAGGGAGCAGTGAGGACGGTCGCTGATGAAGCCGGGTCTTCATGGGGGAGGGTGCCAAGGGCACCCAACACGGGAGGGGCCTGGCCTTGCCAAAGGGCAACAGCACGCCCTCCTCCGAGGATGCCCGCGGAGCGGAGCTGCAGGGTGCAGGGGTGGGGTGCAGGGGCAGGCGTGGCCACCACCATCTTTTCAAGACACTGAAACAACCCTGAAGCCACTCATTTCCAGCGGACTTTCTGCGAAGCAAAGACCAAACGTGGTACCCTGCATGCAAGGTGCGGCCTTGGCCCCGGGGACGGTGAGGGACTTTGATGAACACACCAGGGAAACCCAAGTCAAGTCTGCCGTCCAGCGAGCAGCGCTGTGCCCGCGGCAACGTCTCAGTTCTAGTGGATACAGTAACTGCTCGCAGTAGGGGAAACTGGGTGAAGGGTCTAGGAGAACTCCGAACTATCTTCGTAACATTTCTGTAAATTTAAAATGATTTCAAATTTTAAAGTCTGTTTAAAAATAATCAGTAAGTCAAGGCATGCACCACAGACTACCCATGAGGATAATGGATTCCGACTTCAGGTGAGTGAAATACGCCCTGCCGCAGCCAGCAGGAAAGAACTTGAGTGTCTCTCTCTATCCTTGTAGCTCCAGCCAAGTTCTCCGGGCCCAGACATCCCCTGCCACCTTTGCAGAGAGCGCACGTCACTGTTCCTCATACGAACACTGTGGAGAGAGTCATCTCCGAACACCGCCAGCGGCGTGCGTAACCAGTTCGCGGTGCGGCTTCCGTCCACACCAGGCACACACCTACAGTAGCTGCCAGCACATCTGAGCTGAGACTGGGAGAATGAATAGGGGTTCGGGCCGAGAGGAAGGGCCCTCTGAGCAAGAGGGAACAGCCCGGTGCCGAGGCCTGCAGTGAGACAGCACTGCGGGTCAGGAAGGCAGGCAGCCGGCCAGCGTGGCCGCGACACAGAGCAGGAGGGGGCTGGAGGGCAGGCGGAGGAGGCAGGAGGGGCAGGAGGCCGCAGAGCCAGCAAACCGCCCTGGGGAGCTGCGCCTTCCTCGCCAGAGCAGTAGAAATGACTGACGAGTCTGAAGCAGAGGAAAGTCGCGCTGGGATTTCCAGAGGCACCCAATCAGTAGGTATTTATGGAGGACCTGCTGTGCTCTGGGCACTGGGATGGACCCTGGGGAGGTGACAGGGGAGGGAGACACTAGGTGACACTGGTATTAATGGCCACAGTGAGAAGGGACATGGAGGAGGGGCCGGGTGGTGTCGTGAAGAGGGTGAGGGGGTGTGCTGGGATCTTCTGTTTGCCTCCCCCCACCCCCCGCAACATCCATCTCCTCCCTGCTCCACCTGCCCCGCCCCATTCCCCGAAGCGTGGCCTGGAAGGAGTCCACCATGACACCTTGCCCTGGGGAGCAGAGGGTAAGGAGAGCGAGAGGTTGGGGTACTTACTCCCCCTGCCTTGCTCCTTGTCTCCAGGTTCCAGGCTGACCCTCCTGTCTACTGTCGCTAACCCTCCAGTGCCTCAGTGTCCCTACTCTGCGCTCACACCCCTGAAAACCACCCCTTCACAAAACTCTTCCCCACATGCCCTACTGAGCGCGCGGGGTCTGCTCCCGGCCAGGAACCCGACGACCACGAGGGGGAGGCACGGGAACATGCAGAGAGGGCACAGACGGGTCCTCCCTGAGAAAGTCACGCTTAAGCTGAGACCTAAAATACAAGCAGCCAGGGTGACCGGGGGCAGGGGCAGCATGTGCAAAGGCCCTGAGGTGAGAAAAGGCTTTGCATGTTTAAGGGGGGAAAAAAAGGCTTTCGGGCAGGGTGAGATAAGTTAAGGAGGAAGTTATTTGGAATGTGGCCAGCGGGTAGGCAGGGGCTAGATCGTGCAGGGCTCCTCAAGCCCTGGTAAGGGGTACGGGCATTAATGCTCTAACACGGGAAACATCTCTCATTCCCTGTTCCCCAAGTCCACGGGAGGGCCACACGTCCCGGACTCCTGAGGACGGGTAGAGTGAACCACTTTGGGTGTAGGAGTCTGGGGCAACTGTGGGTTTGGTGGACTATTCTGAGCCAGTCAGTCATGAGCAGAAGTGACACCTATCATAACAGCATTTGATTGCCAGTGTGAGGCTGTTTTTTTTTTTCTGCCACAACACCCGGCAATGGCCAAGACGGTGGCCATCCCATCGGCCTGGCCCCAGGATGAGAAGATATCAGAGCCCCTAGCCAGTCCCTGGTAGATAGGAAGCATGAATGGGGAAGAAACCTTTATTATTTCAAACCACTGAGTGTGGGGGGATGTTCGTTACTGCGGCCAAACCGAACATCTCCTGACTGACACGGTAAGAATTGGGGGATTTATTCGGAGCCCAGTGGGAAGCACCGCAGGTCGCAGTGGAGAGATGGATGGATGGAGCTGGGAGATCGGGGTTACCAGGTGGTGCAGACGGGGACCACAGTCCTGTTCAGGAAAGTGAACGTGGGGGGGGATGTCGGATCTGGCCTGAGGCATCACGGGTACTCCCCCCACCCCTTCCCTGGGCTCTGCGCTCCGGTTAACCCTTTAAGAGGAAGACCATACCTTGTCATCCAGTTCAGCCAAGAGCATCTTCATCGATTTAATCAAGGCATCGTAGTCCTCCTTGGTTTGCAGCAGGAAGCGCAGCTCTATGTAGTTCTTCTCATTCCGATCTAGGTTCCTGGAGGACTTGATGAGACTCAGAAGCAGGGTGACCTCATCCTGTTCCTCCTGCAGGGTCTTGATTTCCTTCCTGTTCGGGAGGCAGTGTGTGATTAGCCTTGAGTGCTTGAATCCACCCTCCTCGGACAGACACGCCAGACTCCGCCGTGAGGGGAGACCGGGGACGTGCATCCCACCCGAGCGGTGGGAGGGGCCTGCCCAGGTCTGGGTCCGGGTCCAGCACGCAGACCGCCTGAGATCCGATGCACCCGTCACCGCTCTGCCTTTCTCTGAGGGGCATTTTTTCCCCCTAGGGAACAATTTGCAGCTGTGCCTGTCAAAACCCATCACCCAGACAAGGTGGGAGCCCCCACACGTTCTTTTGCCCCCAGCTCACTGGCGTCTGTCTGATTTTGCAAGCTTTCTTTCCAGACTTTACAGCCAATTATCTCCGATAATGAGAGGCAAACCCATCAGGCGGAATTTTTCAGTTTTGCATCAACACAGCGATGCACAGTAACCTCTAACCTCCACCAGTTTTCTCTACTCGGGGTGCTAATGATTTGTTAAATTGGCAGACAGGCGTCTCCTCCTTTCTCTCCCTCTGTCTACTCTGGAGAAGAGAGAGGGTGGGGGATGAGGGCAAAGGAGGATATAGAAAAGGGAAAAGGCTCAGGAGACTGCACAACTCAACGATAAAAAATGGCCCAGAGGTCAAGCTTCTGGCAAACTCCGGGCACCCTCCCCCTACACCCACTGCTCAGTGCAGTTTGCAGACCAGCTGCCTCAACGCCCCCGGGGAGGCCTGGAGAGACGCAGGAGCACGGGTCCCAACCCAGGACCTACGGACACAGAGTCTGCTTTGTAACAAGATCCTCAAGTGACTCTGGTGTCCATGAAACTTTTAGAAGCACCACGCTAGAACAGCAAAGAATGTTCTAGGGTAAGCATCTGCAGAGCTTTTTCTATAACGGGCCAAAGAATAAATATTTTAGGTTTTCCCCGCCAGACGTCTCTGTTGCAACCACGCGACGAAGTAACCATAGGCAATGTGTAAACAAGTAAGCATAGCCGCGCTCCAGGCACACTTTATCTACCAGGACAGGCAGCCGGCCGGACTGCCCCCAGGGCCGTCCGCTGCTGTCCGCTGCCCACCGCCGTTCTAAAACAGCACCATCCACCGGAACAGGGCGCAGTGATGGAAGTGGCCTCTAGCTGCTCCCTCGGATAGCGTCCGCCTGTCTGAGCACTTGAAATGTACCTGGTACAGCCCTGGCTGGCATAGCTCAGTGGATTGAGCACGGGCTGTGCACCAAAGCATTGCAGGTTCGATTCCCAGTCAGGGCACATGCCTGGGTTGCAGGCCACAGCCCCCAGCAACCACATATTGATGTTTCTCTCTCTCTCTCTCTTTCTCCCTCCCTTCCCTCTCTAAAATAAACAAATAAATAAATAAAATCTTTAAAAGAAATGTAGCTGGTACAGCTGAAGCACTGGTTTTTATTTTTTAAGATTTTATTTATTTATTTACTTATTTATTTATTTATTTTTAGAGAGGGGGAGGGAGGGAGAAACAGAGGGAGAGAAACATCAGTGTGTGGTTGCCTCTTGTGCACCCCCCACCACAGGACCCGGCCCGCAGCAACCCAGGAATGTGCCCTGACTGGGAATCGAACCGAACTGGTAACCCTTTGGTTCGCAGGCCTGCGCTCCATCCACTGAATCCCACTAGCCAAGGCTGATTTGTAAATTGTATTTAATTAATTGCAAATGTAAATAGCCACACGTGGCTAGGGACCCCCAGAGCGCACACTCAGTTTTAGAGCGTCTAGTCTTCCAAACCCGGCAGCTGGGACCTTTCTCTCCTGGCTAAGCCCCTCTTGGCAGGGGGTCTTTGCAAAGGGGAAGAGGAAAGACGGAGAGGGAGCAGGACAGTCCCTCCGACTGAGGCTCTCAGAGGGAGGGGTCACAACAAAGGGAAGGTCTGGCTGTCCCCCAGGCAGGGCCGGGACTGCGGTGAGGGGGTGTGGGGCACAGGAGAGCTGAAGGGGGTCTTCGCTCTCAGGGTAGCTCAGGAGCGTGGAGTGTGGGGGGGGGGGGGGCAGCGCTGGGGAAACGGGTTTCCTTCACTGTTGCACCCGAGGCACCTGGCTCACCGCACCCCAGCTCCGGCGCTATTTACGGGGCTCTCGCTCTGAAGCACGGAAAGTCTCAGCTCCTCCACTCCTCTCCCATTCTGCTGTGTCCCAGTGACACCAGACCCGACGGCCGGGGGCAGGGTAGCGTGGGGTGCAGAAGGGCGGTTCAGGAAAAACTGTCCGGGACACGCCGGGAAAGAGGCATTTCCCAGTGTCCCCCGTGGGGCGATCCGGATCGCCAGGCTCCGAAGTGCGGGTGGTGGACTGCACGGCCCAGAGCAGCACTGTCTGTCGCAAAAACCCTCACTGATTCGTTGACTTATTACACGTTTCTGGGAGACACTCCGTCTTGCTCTAACAAAATCCCTAGGTAATGACAATGTTTACAACAGATGGCAATAAAGTGTCTTGAGAAAGGGTGCCTTTTACTTTTCTTTTTTTTATTATATTTTATTATGCTGTTACAGTTGTCCCACTTTCCCCCTTTGGCCTCCTCCACCCAGCACCCCCACTGCCTCGGTCGTCCCCAGTCCGTTGTCCTTGTCCATGGGTCACGCACATACCAGGTCTGTCTGGAAAAAGTGCAGCCATTGGTAATATAATGAGAACAGTTTACCTGACATCGCTGTAGCCTGGCAGCCAAGGAGAGTGGCCTGGAATGTGCATGCGTGAACAGTGATGGCTTCACTGTACTAGTTGGTGGGGGTGGTAGGCACCGTTGAGTGAGCATGTGCACTGTGTGGCCGCTGCATTCAAAATGACTGAGCGAGTAGAGCAGCGAATCGGCACCAAGTTTTGTGTTAAGCTTGAACATTCCTTCATGGAAACTACTGGGATGATTTAGAAGGCTGCAGCTGTGGGCAACTGATGACTGGCAGCTTCATCACGACAATGTACCTGCTCGTGCATCATGTCTCATGCAGGGTTTTTAGGCAAAACATCAAATCACCCAGGTGACTCAGCCTCCCTACAGCTCAGATTTGGCACCCTGCGACTTCTGACTTTTCCCAAAACTAAAATTACCTTGAAAGAGAAGAGATTTCAGACCGTCAATGAGATTCAGGAAAATACAACGGGGCAGCTGATGGTGACTGGGAGAACTGTGTGAGGTCTCAAGGTGCCTACTTTGAAGGGGACTGAAGGGTCATTGTCCTGTGTACAAATGTCTCTTGTATCTTCTTGAATAAATGTCTCTATTTTTCATATTGCATGGCTGGATACCTTCTGCACAGACCTTGTATGTTCTTTGGCTGCCCTGTTTCCTATGCTGTACTTGACATCCCCATGGCCGTTCTGTAACTACCAATTTGCACTTCTGAATCCCTTCACCTTTTTTGGTCAACCTCCCCACACCCCTCCCATCTGACAACCATCAAAATGTTCTCTGTATCTATGGTTCGGTTTGTGTTCTGCTTGTTTTGTTGTTGTTGTTGTTGTTTAGATTCACTCGTTGATAGGTATGTATTTGTTGACATTTTGTTGTTCATTGATTTTCTTTTTCTTCTTCTTCAGTAAGACCCTATAACATTTCATATTATGCTGGTTTGGTGATGATGAACTCCTTCAGTTTTTTCTCGTCTGGGACGTTTTTTATCTGTCCTTCAATTCTAAATTATATCTTTGCTGCGTAGAGCAATTTTGGTTGTAAGTCCTTGCTTTTGTCCCTTTGAATATTTCTTGCCACTCCCTTCTAGCCTGCAAAGTTTCTTTTGAAAAATCAGCTGACAGTCTTATGGGGCTCCCTTGTCAGTAACTAACTGCTTGTCCCTTGCTGCTTTTAATATTCTCTCTTTGTCTTTAACATTTGGCATTTTAATTATGATGTGTACGGGGGTGGGTCTTTCTGAGTTCATCTTGTTTGGGACTCTCTGTGCTTCCTGGACTTGTATGTCTATTTCCTTGACCAGGTTAGGGAAGTTTTCTTTAATTATTTTTTTCAAACAGGTTTCCAATTTCTTGCTCTCTCTCTTCTCTTTCCAGCACCCCCATGATGCAAATGTTGGATTGCTTAAAGTTGTCACGGAGGCTCCTTACACTATCCTCATTTTTTTTTATTCTTTTTCCTTCTTGCTGTTCTGATTGGTTGTTTTTTGCTTCCTTATATTCCAAATCATTGATTTGATTCTTGGTTTCATCCACTCTACTATTGATTCCCTGTAAATTGTTCTTCATTTCAGTTAGTGTATCTTTCATTTCTAACTGGTTCTTTGTTATGGTTTTCATGTCCCTTTTTATGCTGTTGAAGTTTTCTCTGGGTTCATCTGCTCTTCCCCTAATTCACTGAGCATCCTGATAACCAGTGCTTTGAGCTCTGCCTGTCTTGCTCGTCTCTATTTTGTTTAATTCTTTTCCTGGAGTTGTGTTCTTTTCTTTCATTTGGGCCATGTTTCTTTGTCTCCTCATTTTTGGCAGCCTCCCTGTGTTTGTTTCTATGTATTAGGTAGATCTACTCTGACTCCATGTCTTGGTGGCATGGCCTAATGTAGTAGGTGTCCTATAGGGTCCAGTGGCACAGCCTCCCCTATCACCCAAGCTGGGTACTTGAGGTACGCCCATTGTGTGGGCTGTGTACACCCTCCTCTTGTAGTTGAGCCTTGATTGCTCTTGGCATGTCCAAGGCCAGCCACCACCTGTGTTCTGTCCAGGGTCGCACAGCATAAGCTACAAAGTGATCTGCAGATGGCTGCTACTTGTGCTGGGCTGAGGGGGCTCAGGCAGGGTTAAGCTGTTTACCAAGGCCAGCTGCTGCTAGTGCCAGGCCGGGGGCAACTTAGCATGAGGTGTAGGGCTTGTCAAAGCCACATGCTGCTTGTTTGAGAGAATTTAGGAAAATGTGAGGCATGGGCCAAGACGAGCCATTCGTATGGAACAGCCTCTGGAAACAGCTTAGGCTGACCAAAAAGTTGGGCGGAGCAGGGCTTCAGGGAATCAGCAGGGTGGAACCAACAGGAGCCAGGTCGGTGGAGCCAGGTTGGTGGAGCCAGACTGCTGGATCCGTGGCTCCATTGGGGAGAGGGCTCGGAAAAGAAATAGTGGTCCCTGCTGGCATCTTTGTTGCCCCTGCGCTGGAGCTCAGAGCGAGTGAGTGTGAGTAAGTCTGTGCATGGGCCCTTTAAGAGGAACTTCCAGGGATTCCAGCAGTTTCCGTCTTCCAAAGCCTCAATCCCCACTGGTTTTTACAGCCAGAAGTTATGACAACGTCTCTTCCTGGCACTGGAACCCTGGGCTGGGGGGCCTGTTGTGGGGCTGGGACCCTGCGATCCTGAGATATCCCTCCCGATGTTTATCCACCACACATGGGTGTGGGACCAGCCCGTTCCACAGCTCTGCCCCTCCTGTCAGTCACGATGTAGCTGGCTCTTTAATTCTGTCGTTGGAGGACTTCCATTCAGCTCTATTTCTGATGGTTCTGATTGGTGGCGGTTCTGCAGTTTAGTTGTGATTTCGAGCTGGTTGTGCAAGAAGGCGAGCTGTGTTTACCTACACCGTCATCTTGGCCAGAAGTGCCCCGCCTCTTTCTAACTGACATGCAGATCCCGCAAGGACCAGCAGTGGCTGTGACTGCGTCAAATCCATGGAAGATCTAAAGAACCCCTTTTCCTATCCTCTGAACGTCACTCACCACCTAACGGCAAGATCTTCTTTCCAACAATGGTTTCTGCCTGTACAAACATTATGGATGGAGCTAAGAAATGACATTCCCTCGGAGGGAATCTAAGAAAATTGGGAGTTTTTTTGGTTTATTCAACCCTGGGGAGCACCTTCCTACTGCCCAAAGAAACTACACACACCATCATTCCAGGGCAACCCGATTTCAAACATTCTTTCTTGCAGGTCCCATCAGGACGCACAAGCAGGAAATATCCTTTGGGGTGTCCTTGGCCTGGTGACTCTGCTCCTCTTGCCACTCCCACCCCCAGTGCCAGCACCACGGGAAAGACACCCCCTGTCCTATGCCCCAGCCCCGCCTCTGGCCACAGATGATTGCTCCAGAGCTAGACACCTGACCCAAGCTGGCCCAATCAGTTTCTCTCTCTCTCAGGAAATCGGGAGTGGAAGTGATTCATGACAGTCTCTCTGTGTGGCCCTCAGTAGCTCAGGAGTTGGAGAAGCCATCTCCAACCAGCCGCAGCTGAGACTCAGACAGAGAAAAACCATGAGTAGAAAGAAATAAGACCTAAGACCCAGAAATGTTTTTTTTCTCAATAGGGTCCTTGCCTGGCACACGGATGCCCCGCTCCCCTTGGTGTCCCTGAGACACCCTGGATTCTGAGAATAAATGTCCCCTCCCCACTGAAGTTATCCCAGATCATCCCCAGACTGAGTTCAGAAGTAGGTCCCTGGCCCGAGGCCACGAGAGAAGGCCAGCCCCAGGGAACCAGAACCAAACTTTTCTCCAAGCTCATTTAGCACAAAACTCGCACTTACTGCTGGTTTGCGATCGCCTGCTGGGAGCGGAAGTTAAAGGACTTCCGACTCTCCACCATCTTCCAGAACTGCTGCCTCAGCTTCCGAAGCTCCACCTCGGCTTGCTGCTCTTTTGCCTTCTCCGAAGGTTCCTGGAGATCTTCGGAGTCTCTTCTCCAGTGCTTCTTCGACTGGGCGAGATGGGGGCGTGAGCAACGGGTTGGGTGGCTAGAGGTTAGGCGACTAGAGGAGCCCCTATTTCAGCTCAGGGGCAGAGGAGAGGAGGGGGTGACCAGGGCAAGGCCGGAGGCTGACGGTGGAAGACTACCCTTGGGCGATGTCAACTGCTTATCTGTTCCCTCCCTTCCAGCCTGAAGATGCCAGGCTGGAAGGCGGCTAGGCCTCATCATTGCATAGTGAAGACACAGACTTCCTGCGTGACCTTGGGTGAGTCACTAACCTCCCCGAGCCTCCAGTCTCTCACCTACAAAACGGGCACCCACACACTGGTTGTTACGATTACACAGGCTGGCGTGGGCACCCTGGATGGCCCACAGTACGCTCTCTCTACACGGGAGCTATTAATACCTACCACCGGCATCTTGAAGGAATTGTGCTTTCCCTCCGCTCAGACACCGGACCCAGGGGGGTCCAAGCCAGCAACCGGTCCTTCCTCTCTCTGCACCACCCTGTCCACAGTGGCAAAAGGGAGAGAACTGGTGAGCCGCCCCTGCTGGTGGTGCAGGAACCCGGGGGCGCAGTCTCCCTTCCCCGCCCCCCGCGGTCCCTTCCTCCTCCCACAGCTTGGCACATGAGGAGGACACGGCAGATGGCTGCCCGGGTGTGAAAATAGGCTTCTTCTTCTTTTTTTTTTTTTTAAGCAACATTTGCCTGAATTCCTCTCACGATTTATTATTAGGAGCCGGGCAGATGGTTCCGACGTGTCCGTCACCCTCCTGCTCCCTGCGTTCCCAGAGACGAGTGAGCGAATGGTGTGCCCAGGCAGTGTGTCCCCCCGTGGGGTTAAACCGAGATTCGTCCCGTCTCGGCTGTGTGGGACCCTGTCTTCTGAAGCGGGGGCCACCGGTACTGAAAGGTGTTCTTATTGGGTCATAACTTGAAACTCATTTGGCCTGGGCGTATCCAGAGGAGAGGACCACAATGTTAACCCTACAGACCCTCGGGGGCTGTGAGACCCCCTGCACCTCTGCTCCCAGACCTCAGGGGCTAGATGCCCAAGGCAGGAACTTCCAGCTTTGCTCCCCACCAAGAGGTCCTGCCGTGTGGAGGTTTAAGCACTGCAGGACCCCTGATGATCGACCCAACAGTCAAGGTCAATCATCAGATCTCAGCAAAAATTCCGCTTTGGCCACTTATAACCTTGGGCAAGCCACTTCAGTTCCCTGGGCCCGCTCTGTTACCCGAGAACAAATCCGGCCCATCCTCACGGCGAGGCCTTCAGAAGGCCTCAAAATGTCCTGGCCCCAGGCACGCCCCGTCTCACTCAGGGGTCTCACGCCCAAGGCCGCCACGGCAAATGCAGCCTGCCTTCAGTTCTGCCCAGCACCGGGCAGGCAATGCTTTAAAATGGGAATGTGGGTCATGCACTCTCTCTCCCGGCTGCAGGCTCCACTCCTCCCTACTTCCTCCTCCTTCCGCCAATTCCACATTTCCTGCCGTGGCCTGGAGCCAGCGGGAATCTGAGGTTGCAATTCCAAGGAAGCATCTCAAAGCCGCCCACTTCCCGGGAGCAGTTGTGTGCAACAGAAAGTGCTGAGGACCCCAGAGGTCCGGGTCAAGGGGAATCACGCAAGTGCCTCTCACTCCCTGGGCCCCGGTCTACCCACCACAGTATCTGCAGTGCTGGGCCTGCGAGAAGCTCTTAGCACCCACTGTTTGCACGAATGAAGTCTGCTCCCGGGTGGGTAGCATCTTGACTGTCTAATATTTAACTAGCTGGGGTCGAGGAGGCCGGTTCCTCCTCTGCTGCTAAAGCTGAACGATCTGCCTTTAAAAGAAAAGCCTGACTCGTGACGGGCTCTGCGGGGGCCCTGGGAGAAGCCACTGCCTGGATTATAAATGCCAGCTCTGGGAGAGGAGGAGCCTGTAAAAACAGCCCGGGCTGCAGAACCTGGTGGAATGCTAAATATAAACTTGCGGCACCAGCGTCGCAGGGACGCAGTAACACCCACAAATTAAAAACAAAATTGGGGGATCACTACGGGGTGAAGTGGAAGCTTGCTGGACTTTCTTGGGGTTATTTGACACATTGTAATTTATGTTTAAGTGAGGAGGTCATGTATTTTCCAAGCTTAGAGAGCCCCAAGTTGGGATGGGCGGCGGACAGCCACACCTTTGCTTTTTCCCAGTAGGGGACGCTGTGGAGCAGCAGGTGCAACCGCACAGGCGGCAGGGAATTTACCCGGGCGCCCGCAGAAGCGCTGTGACGGCGTGTCCCACCGCGTCGCGAGGCCTCCCTGCCGCGCGGCCCGTGCTGCGCCAACCCCCCGCCGCAAGCCCCGGTGTTCTCGGACCCCTGGAACAGGCGCCTTTGTGACCCGGACGGATGGGGCGTTCTCCCCTGGAACGCGCTGGGAGGGCACAAGGCTCTTAAGTGGAGACCATAAAACAGCTGGTGAATGGAAAGATGGTTTTTTTTTTGGTGGGGGGAGGGGGTGATGACACACTTCTCAGCGACCCCAAACTAGCTCGATCCTCATGACACTAACTTCTTGACTCAGGGGACGCTCGGCTTCCCTGACCCTGCGGATCACTCCGCCTTTTCAGCTGCCATTCACCGGCACCTGCACTCACCGTCTCCTGGCCCCGCCCCCTTACTCCCTCTCACCCTCGCGCGCACCTGCCGGGTGGTACTGCCAATGGTGGTACTTTACGTGCACGGTCTCAAAGAAACCCAATTCTTTCTGCTCTGCAAAAAAGAGAGAGGGGGTGGGGAGAGAAATAATTTGAGAGCTTTACCAGTACAAGGGAATCTGCCCATCAGTTTTCCTCGGGAGCACCCCCACCGCCGCGCCCCGCTCTCTGTGAGCAGGAAACGGGGAACCCCAGCCTGAACCGAGTCGCCTCTGACTCCTGGCCTGAGTTTGGTAGTTTAAAGATAAATATTTTTTATACAAATGGCCCTGGAACATTATACAAGCCAACCACTTCCTCTGGGGCTCAACTCAAGAAGCCGCCACACTGCTGAAGGGAAATGATTGGTTTCCTAGGGTAACTTGGACTTCATGAGATGCCCACCCTGCCTCCTGGCCCCTTGGGGGAACTGCAGCTCAACCATACGAAGATCTGCATGCTCTTATCCCTAAACTCTCTGGACAAATGTGTCAGAACTACCAAATTTGGGGGTTTCAGGAAGGTAATATGGTACAGGAAGAAGCCTGCTGCCCCCGATGTTGCTGGCAGCCATATAATAGCCACGAAGGATGTTAGTGTGAAAGTATATTTATTGCCTATGGGGTTTGGGCAACTTGTCAAAATCAAACACATTAACATTTCTGCAAGGAAATATATACTAATTAATGCCAATAGAATAAATAAAGATTATGAGTAGCCTCATTTCAGGCCTTGATGACTCACACAAAGTTGTCAGCAAAAGTTCCCAATCTGAGGTGCGGAAATGGAGGATCTTTATTCAGGTTTGGAAACCCAGGGAATCACCACCCCAGAAGGAAACCAAAGTGTGCTCTGTCCAGACAAGGGGGAGCCCGCTTTTTATAGAAAGTTCCCACCCTGTTTCCTGATTGGTCTATTTTTTGCAAATGAGGAATCCAAATTTGCACAGTCTGATTGGTCCAAATGGCACTGTCCTCACTGGTCAGGGCAGTTCTGATTGTCCAGAGCAGATCTCAGCCCATTGGTTGAAAGATGGCATCAGGAGTTCCCTTATGAGTCGGCAGGAACAGGGCGCAGGAGGCCGATCGCTCAGTCTGTGGCTTTCCCCCGAAGTGTAGAATGATGGGTGGGAGGCCTCTGTCAGCAATGGCTGGTAGACTCTGGTTATGAGTCTGTACCCACTTACTCACAACGAGTCTTTTCTTCTCAAGGCCCACACATGTTTTAGGACACGTGTAACCATCTCATTTTACAGATGAGGAAACTGAGGCTGAGAGAAAACGGTGATGTTTGCAGTAAGTGGGGAAGTGAGTATTTGAACCCATGGCTGTCCACCACGAGAGCTCTGTGCTTTCCCACAAACCTGAGTGCAGCCACAGCTCCTAACCTCAGGAGTTCTTCTGGAGGCTGATTGATATGCACCATGTCTCTGATACTTAAAGGGCCACTCTAGCCCTCAGCTCCATACAGAGCCCAGTGACTCACATATTTCAAGTGTCAACAACCGAAAAATGATTAAGTTCAATTAGGTTCAGGACTTGTTAAAAATAGGATTTCCTCAGAAGAATTTACTCTTTCTGCCTTCATGGGCATAGATCTCAGCATCCCACATGCAGAGAAGTGCAAGGCTTTTAAAATTAGAACATGCCAGAATCAATTCTGCTAAAGGGATCTTTAGCTCCATCAGTGGGGCTTGGAGCAGAACGAGACGTCAGCTTGCCAAAACGATGAGCTAGCAGTGAGAAGTGTTGGCGACAGCAGAGTCTACAGAATGGAGAAAATTAGAATCAAGCTGCAGAGGAGCTGGGCAAAGGCATTTGGCCACAGACCAGGAAGCTGATTGTCCGAGGACCCTGTGACTACAGAGATCAGAAACTCACTCGAAATAATTCAAAGTGATTTTTCCCCCTCTCAGCATCTGTTCTCCCCTCCTCCTTCCTGGAAGATCCCAGTTTATTCAGGTAACCATCACTCCCCATTCAGCCTACATGACCAGGGGAAGTTTCACACACATCTCCTTATGACTGAGAATTGATAGATCTCAATGACTCCTAGCCAATCACAGCCATCCCTTGCCGATGACTGGATCTAGACCTAAGTTTAAGCCAGTCTGTGCACAGCATTCTCCCAGAGACTGCAACTGGTCCAGGAATGGGCATGTAAATGGCAGTGGCCTAATCAGACAGAAAGAAAAGACTTACAGTCCAGGATTGAAGGGAAGATGCTTTTCCTGGCTCCATGGATGGGAACAAGGAATCATGTTGCCCCTGTTGTTGCTGGCAGCCTTCTTGTAACCATGAGGAAAGCCAGTGTGAGATCAAAGCCTACATATTATGGAGGGAAAAGTCTAGGGAGAATTGCAGAACAATGTAGCTGGAACTCTGATCATATCTGCCTGATGCCCACCTTGGTTCTATACTTGTTAAAGGAATGAATAAGTTTTCTTATTGTTTAAAATACTCTGGATTACAATTTCTATTACTTGCAGCCAAAAGCATTTGAAATTATATGAAGACTAGGGTTACTGCATGTAAGCTGGAGGCAGATCCCCTTGAGGAACAAGAACCCAGAACTAGAAAGCTGTCAGAAACCAAGGCAGCTTCTTCCTCTGGAACCAACTGCTCTCTCAACCTGGCCTCTTACTTTTAAAAACTATTTTCTCTGCTCTCCCTTCTCCCAATCAGCTTGCTTCTTATGAGTTCCCATTTTGGAGCCCAGTTTTTAAAAATCAGTGCCCTCATTTCAACTTCCCAAGAAAGAGAATCCAATTCACCTAATCTGGATCTGATGTCCACTGCTGGCCCCATCACGTGGACCAGGGGGCCATGATCAGGTGGCACAATAGTCCCTCTTCAGGGACTGTGAAAATTATTCTCCAAAAATGGGACACAGGCAGGGAGAGCACAGTGGTACAATGAAGAGAGCACAGGGCACAGTATTAAGATATCCAGGTTCTAGCCCTGACTCTGCCACTGATTTACTGTGTGCTCTTTAAAAAGTCAATTGACCTCTCTGAGCTTTAACTTTTTCAGAACTTAAGAACTTTACAGCCTGGAAAGATTATAAAATATTTCGCCCCACCTATGTTCAAGATAAGGACAGTACTGACCCATAAACAAAGGTCAGGCAGTATGACAGGTTTCTGACTTCTGCCATGATGCTTTTTCTAAATGAAATAACAAATTATTTAGGGGTAAAAAATTTGGGTGTCCCTCCTTCACTGGTGCCCTTGCTACTGGCTGAGTTTGTGTTTAGGTGACTCAGCAGAGGAGGCCACCCGTGTGCCAGCCCTGCCCCGTCTCCCTCAGCCCTGCCAGGTGGCCAATCTCCACGTTGGCGGCCTGTGGCGTCACCCAGTCCTGTGGTGTCACCCAGTCCTCCCTCCTGCTATGGCTGATTGGACCAGAAGAGAGTACCTCACCCAGCTTAGACCAGTCAGAGCCTCTTTCCCAGGAAATGGAATTTGGACACAAAATTCCCTGGGAAACGAAAGGCTGATTAATAGGTGTTGGGCACGGGCGCCAAGAGATTGTGTGGGGTCAGGGCTGGAGCAGAGATCCCCCCCCCACCGGTACACCCCGCTCAAGAGTCGGCCACACACGAAGCCCTACCTCACGCCTGCCTCACTAGGAAAATCCTGTTCCGTGTTCCAGAACCGAGTGGAAAACACTGAATCTTACAGAAAGTGAGCCCAGAAAGTGAGCCCATCCGAGGTCGTGGGGTGAGCGCTGCGATGGGGGTGGAGGTCTGCTGGAGAGGTTGGGGACGGAGGTGCTGGCTGAATGTCCAGTCACAGAGCCCACGAGCAGAGGCACCTGGGCCTAGGAGTGGGGGGCTGAGTTCCTTGCTTCGGCACGGCGTCTCTGCTGGTAGCTGTGTCCCTCGTCCCTCGACAGCCCCTGCTCCTGCCCAGACGGCCCTCTCCCCGGCTCCTGCCCTCACGGGGCCTCGGTCACACTCGTTCCTTCCCCTGCCTCTTCCTGCCTTTCCTGTGTGGCAATGGCTCCCCTCTGCTGCCAATCACTTGGTGCCTCAACCTCCCTTCTTCCGAGCCCGTAACCCTGCCCACCCTCTGAGAGAAGCCCCTTCTTTCAAGTCCCTGCGCCCATCTGAGCTGCACACGGTTTTCTCCCGGGGTTTTCACTGTCCCAGCCCCTCCCCACCTTCCCCTGTGACAAGCCGGTGGTGACCTTCCTGGATGCCGCGCCGCAGACACGCTGCCCTCCAGAGGAGAGGGAACCAGCCTGGGAGCGAGGCCAGCATTAATTTCAATTTGGCACCAGCAGCTGGGCCAAACGCTTCCGTCTTTTTGAATAAGTAAGTAACCGGGGATCGTCACCAGGAAGACCGAGCCATGATCAGGAGCTTGGCACTGTCCGCGTGCGCCCGCCCCGGCCCCACCTCCTACAGAGGGGCTGGAAGAGGAGTTCACGGGGGGTCGCGCCTAGGGCAGCGATGTCCGACCTGTGCACCGCAGAATCCTTAAAACACACGAGACCTGACTATTCGGTCAGGACCCCTGACCTCTTCTCCCTTAGATGGTCAAATAAAAAAATGACAACAGCCAACACAACAGTAGCCGTCCAGGGTGGATGAGTGGAAAAGTTGTGTCCATCTATAAGGTGTTCCTAAACAGCCTGAGAATTTGCCATTCATGTGATTATTAAAACTTGGATTTCCAGACTTACTTCCCTTGAAAGGTTGGAAGATCCGGCCACGGAGAACCTACATTCTTATTTACCTTTTATTTAGCAAATACTCATATGTAGTGCTTTCCATGACATTTCAGGCACTCTTCTGGGCATGTGCAAACATTAGTGCCTTCAGAACATCTCCATGAGGTGGGCTCTCTTACTGTCCAAGTTTACAGGTTAGAAAACTGAGGCTTGGGGAGGGGAGGTGATATGCCCATGTCACAACAGTAAGAGGCAGCCAGGCCCAAATGCAGCTCAGCTGGCTCTGTCTGGTGACAACCAGCTACACAGGGTCCTCACTGCCCCCTTGAGAAGGGTGTGAACTGCCCAGCTCACCGAGCCCACCCCCCCAACGGAGTTTCTATTTCCATTCCTCCCGGGCCCCTCCGGGCTCCCCCTTTCCCCACCCACACACATTCCAGGGAGTTCCAACCACGGCGGCCGCTCTCCTGAGTGATCCCCGTGAGCACGCCTGAGGTCACCAAGTCCGGCTTCCATTTCTGGGGTCCTGGGCTTTCTCTGAAACCGTCCGCTTCTCCGAGGGGTTTAGGTTAATCCCCTTATCCAGTGGCTCAGGATCAGGCAGAGAGTCAGGTCACCTGCTTCAGCCTGGCCGGACTGGATTACCTGCCATGACCCCAAAATTCACTCATGCGCGCCTGCTCCCGAGACACTGGATGATTAATGACAGCAGGGAGTTTGGGGACGGTGTGTCTTCCCGCCTTCTGGGAATATCTCTGGCTGGCACACAGCCGCCACCCGCCCTCTTCCCCCACCCTGCCCCCACCACCGTCGGCTACCCACCCCGGCCTGAATTTGCATCCTTTGAAGGTTCCACTACGTAGTCCACATAATTTAATGTCCCAGAAAATAAAAGCTGATCAAGTCAATGGTCGTCAAAGAATCCGAGAGCGGCCAGGATGTCCTGAAATCATCCTGCTCAGGGCCGTGTGACAAACGTCCATCCAGTGGTCCTCCTGCCTTCTCGCGGTCTGGGGGCTGCCCCCACGCCATCGGGATGTAGGCAGCCTGGCCAACGGAAGCCACACTCCTCTCCCTACAGCCCAGCTTCTGTCTCGAGGCTACAGCGTTTGCTGGGTTCCAGAACAGCCTCTCCCCTCACTCCTTGAGGACGGGGGTCCCTGCCCCTGCCGGTCCCAGAGCATCCGCACCCCTGGCTGGCTCCCTTGCCCCTGCCTGCCGCTCTGTTACAAGTCCCTGCATTCGTGCTCAGTCCCCTCACGTCTCCAGTGGGCCCCTAACTGACGGGTACACCTGGAGGGGGAGGCCCCAGCAGCCCTAGAAAGAGCTGATCACCCCCTCGCCCCCAAATCTGTTTTCTCAGCCCCCTTTGCCTCTTTACCCCAGGTCCAAGGACTTGCCTGCTTTTCTTTCCCTGCAAGTGCTGCTGTGACTCTCTCTGTTTTAGGGTGGCCCTCTCGCACTCAGCTTCGGAGTGGGGTTCAATCTCCCAGCCACCCCCTTCCTCAGTGCTCTGAATTCCGTTCACTCCACACCAGCCCTTGTGTCTGGGACTGCACAGGTAGGACTTCCTTTGCTACATGTCCCTGAAGGGAAACCCACGTGGGGAAGTTACCCGCCTTCAGCCATCTCCCAAAGTTTAGTTGCGGATAAACCCTTTTCTGGATTTGGCAGGAGGGCGTGCGGAGTCAGGCAGACCCCCCGCTCAAATTCCGCGTCTGCTGGGAGACTTAGGCGGCGACTTCATCTCTCTGGGCCTCCATCTCCCGATCCAGGCTGCCCACACGCAGCTCCGGGAGACACCACTCACAGGGGAGCGCCGGGGGTGCCCCGTACACAGACCACTGAGTGCAGGTTACCCGTGTGCCGCAAGGAGGGGCAGGAAGCACCACCTGCCCAGGTCTTTGTGGCCACACTTCACTCAGCAATCGCTCCAGTAACCGCCCCCCCCCCCACTTTACAGAAGAGAAACAAGGGTCAGAGAGGCTTAATGATATGTCCCAGGTCACATATTCAATAGGTGACTGAGTCAGGGCGTGGATTGAGTCTCTCTTCCTCCAGAGCCAGTGCGCTCCTAACCCGCTGTCTCCCCAGGGACCTCCAGCGTGGAGACCTGCTGCATTACCCGTCTTCCAGACTCAGCCCACTCCCCACCCTCAGCACACACCTCCGACGCTTTCCCTGCCTGCAGGTGGTTACCTCCCTGCCCCACTTCCTCACTCCTGCAGAGCTCCAGGTAGAACCCCGAATCTGCTTTTTATCAGTCTCTGTCTGGCCGCCTCAAAGGCCTTTCCAAACATACTTCTGCTCTCTCTCCCTCTCAAGATCTGGCGAATTCTTAGTTCCCCAGGTCTGATCACATGGCAGACATTACCAATCAATGCTGGCACTTGCCCCCTCAGATCCAAGATGCGGCAATCCAGCAGGCAGCCATTACCAAATGATTCAGACTATCCAGGAAAAAAATATACTGTTCCTTCCCAAGACTAATCTCCTTGAGAGTAGAAGTAGAGTCATCATAAGCTCTGCCTACAACCTGCCCAGAAATAGTAACAAGTAATAGTAATATATTAAGGACTCGGGGAATTTGTGGATGCACAAATTTGGCTTTCCTTCTCACTAGCATGTGTTTGCATAAGCTCCCTCCCCTTTCCAATGTGAAACAGAAATGGCAGCTCAGAAACATGAGCAGGCCAAGGTCACAAAACTGATAAGGAAGGGAACAAAATGATGTCACACAGAGGCAGTAGGATCTCCTTCACTATATGCCGGTGGAGATGCGGGTCCCCGTAAAATTCCTATCACACTGCTCGGCACAGGATGCCAGACTTCTGTCCCTTGGTCCCAGCCTTGCATGACATCGTCCTCCAGGGCTCTCTGGTCAGAGTCCTTCCTTGATACGAGAACAGAGAAGTTTCCAGAAATCCCAGGGTGCTGGCTCACAGACTGGTGGGAATGCACCCTCCGGAACACTGCAGCCCAGTAACCAAGTACTTTCCAGAACCCTGTGCTACATTCAGGTGCTAAGAGATCATACTCTTGAGACCTCGGTCTGCTCAACTAAGAAGCAGAGTGTGGAATGTTGATCCCAAAAGGCCCCTCTGACATTCAAAGCTGCCTTCTCCTGCTCTTACCCTGTAGCCTGAAGCAAGCTGGTGGGTGGCATATGAGGAGCTTCTGGCCTATTGTGCAACCCTAGGCTGCCACACAGCCCCAGGGAAGGCAGGGGCCCAGCGTGCCAGGCCTGGCTCTGAAACAGACAACTTCCGGGGGGACCTGACTGGCCAGGGAAGGCATGACCGCTACCCTGGTGTGCATCTCAGTTCTTCCTTTCTTCCTGTTTTTCTTCCTTCTTTTCTCCCCGCCCCCTTCTCATCCACTCATACCCTACTGATTGAAAACATGGGTTCAAATCCCAGCTCCACCACTTACCAGCTGTGTGACCCTGGGCAAGCTGCTTAACTCTCTGTGCCTCCATGTCCTCTGACAGCAACGGCAACAACCCTCACAGCACAGCCTCACAGTCCCTGGCCTCACAAAACCTGCAGCCCAGCAAAGGAGACTAGCATTAAATAAATAATTACATAATTAAATGATTAGTTGATTAACAGTGGGCCAAACACTATGAAAGACCATGAATGCACCTAAAGGGGGTTTCTGATCTCTTCTTGCCAGAGGGCAGGGGCATCACGGAATGTTTCCTCGTGGAAGTGGGAGTCTGTAATCGTCTCCATCGGCTTGTCCCTTTCCCTAGTTTGCAAGCTGGAAGAGGGCTAGGATCGTCTATATTTCATTCACTAATGTTTACCTGACATTGGGAGGCACTCAATAACTGTAGATCAATGGACGAATGATTGACATTCCACTGCAGGCCAGAAAGAGGAATAGGAGTAAACCAAGTAAACAGAGTGAATGGAAAGGTTTCCCAGGTAGAGGGAACAGCAAGTACAAAGGTCCTGTGGCTAGAACAAGGTTGAAATGTTTGAAGAAATGAAACAAGGACAGCATGTCTGGGGCAAGCAGAGTGGCAGGAAGAGTAGGGTAGGCCATATAGGGCCTTGAAGCCACATGGTAAATTTTCTCCACCAAGTGCCCAGCCAGGGCTGCAAAGAGGGCCAAGCTGGGGGTATCAGAGAGGCATGGGATCAAATCCCAGCTCCCCCACTTTCTGCAGCATGACAAGTCAATTAGCCTCTGAACCTCAGCTCCTTATTTCCAAAGGGGGAATAGTAACTAATTGCACAGGTTTGGGGGTGGATTATAGAATATAAAGCACTAAGCACAGTGCCTGGCACACAGTGCTCAGGAAACACAGCTGTGGTTATAATAATAATGTCAGCCCTGGCTGGTGTGGCTCAGTGGATTGAGTGCCAGCCTGCAAACTGGAAGGTTGCAAGTTCGACTCCTGGTCATAGCACATGCCTGGGTTATGGGCCAGGTCCTCAAGTGGGGGCGTGTGAGTGGTAACAGATCAATCTCACACACGTTTCTCTCCCTCTCTTTCTCCTCTTCCCTTCTCTCTAAAAATAAATTTTAAAAATCTTAAAAAAAAATAACATCAATAGGATTGACCCACGTCTCCCCACTCTCATTCACTGTCCCCTAAAACTAAGTCTTCCCCTTAACGAGAGTTTGAGTCTCCAGAAGCCACCCTCCCCAGCGGCATAGCTGTTCTGCTCTCCCCCCTCATTGCAGGCTCTGGCTTCCTCAGGCCCTACTGGGGCTGCTCTCCTTGAGGTTCCCACAGTCAAGATTCAGAAGGTTCCCTTGAAAAAGAGCAGAATCTGCACCCATGTTGCTAAGCAACCAGCCCCCCATCCAGTTGCCAACTGCAGCCCAGAATGAGCCTCAGCCCTCTGGGGAGGGCCTCCTGGGGCACCCCCAGCAGGGCTGTGAGAGGAGAGAGCCAGGGCAGGCGGCTCACTGAGAGTCAGTATACAGCACTAGAAAGCCCATGGGGACAAGGACAAATCCAAGTGCATCCAGACCCCCGCCCTACAATTTACCGGCTGTGCCACCTCAGTCAAGTCTGTGAATCTCTCTGAGCCTCAGGTTACTCATCTCCACGATGGGAGACAGGCCTAACAGCAGATCCCTCGTGAGGGTGACATGGGATGATGTGCATGGACATGCCCAGCACACGGTAGGTGTTCAAAGAACCTTGAGATACGGACCTTTATGTATCCAGGGATGAATCTACTGATCTTGTCACGCATCAGTGGCAATGAAGTTCAAACTCTTAGCCTGCCCTGGTCCCCTAAACTGGTCCCCAACTTTCTTCTGTCACACTATCAGGTATTACCTATTAGTCCAGCATTTCTCAACCTCCGCGCTACTGACTCTTTTCCAAGCAGCTTTACTGCCATATAGTTTCCATATCACACAACTCGCCCATTCAAAGTGCACAGTCCTATGCTTTTTAGCTTATTAACATTTCCTGCTAAATATTGGGTTTCTTTTACTTTGGAAGAGGGAAGCTTTAGAACCGACCCCGGGGGACCTACCGCCGTGTTAGCCACAGCTCTCCAGGCCTCCATTTCCTCCCCTGTGAATTGGGGGTGACACTAGTTCTGCCTCTAAGGTCCCCGTGAGAATGAGGTTGATGGGTAGACGGAGCCTAGTAAATTGGCACTAAGTGCTAGCGATTAGTATAACGATTAGCAAAACATCCCAGCAGCACATAAGAGGGAAGAAAGAGAGGTCTGTTTCCCATGCCAAGTGGGACGTGCCCAGGTTCAGCCGGGTTCGCCGATTGGGCGAACGACAGGGAGCTGCCCAGAAAGAACATCAGGACCTGCTCTAACGCCCAGAAAGCAGTCAGCGGGAAATTAGTGTCGCCCTTTGCCTCTGGGAAGCGAGCCAAAGTGCTCAGAACAATTTGTGCTCCTAAGAGGCCAAAGGTGGCCCTCGAATTCCCTTGCACAACTCCTCTGCTTCTCCAGCCTGTCTTCAGAAGCCTGGAAGAGGCGAGCCTCGCCTCCCCGGAAACAGGGCAGGGTCCGACAACGAGGGCACAGACAGGGGTGGGGTCGGCAGGACTGGACTCTGGGCCTTTTCGGGAGAGCTTCAATGCCGGGGCTCCGAACCTGGGCAAGAAATCCCCTCTCAGGAGCTGAGCAAGTTTTTCTTGGAAGAGAGCAGTTTACTTTCCTGATTTCAAAAGTAGCAAATTGCTTGGATGCCAACCCCCTAGCAAGGACCCAACAGGACCCAAAGTACCCCAGAGTTCAGCTACGGCGGGTAGGGGGGCAGGTCTCATGATGATGCAGGCACTGGAAGCTTGTTAAAAATGCGGGTGGCAGAGGGCAGCTCCAAGAGTTCTAAATCTGTAGGGTGGAAAGAGGAATCCTTTTTTTTTTTCAATACTGTCAGAAGAAAAACACGTATATGACACTCACTACATGCCAGCTTTATTGCAAGTCCCAACGGCAGTAGCAGTTTATGACTGGAATCGGACCTAGTTATGGAAGGCTTCCTGGAAGAAGGGACATTTGAGCTGCGATGAAGAATGGGTGTGAGCAAGGCAAGCAGCAGGAATGGCATTCCCAGCAGGGAGCCGTGGGGCGGCCCCGCCGGCTGGGCCCCGCCGGAGGAGGGTGCATGGCTGGCGCTGAGGCCAGAGGCCGCAGGGACTGGACAAGGCAGGTTTGACAGGCTGCAGTAAGGACTTTAGTCCTCGTCCTAGCCAATGAGAAGCAACTGGGTGACGTGATCGTACCAGGAAAGACCATGTTGGCTGCAGTGGGGTGGGTGGATCGGAATGGGGAGAAAGCACTGAGAGGAGACACCTTAGAAATGACGGCGGTACTGGCAGCAAATTTGCATGGAATTTTACCTGGCTGTCCCAGGTATCTCAGAACACCTCAGGGCGTCCCAGGAAGAGGCACCTTCATGAGTCTGAAATACTCAAACATCACCCATCTCGCCCTGTTCCTGGTCACTCTCTTACCCCTTTCTCTGCTTTGCCTTGTTTTTGTTTTCACTGCCATTATTTTACTTTGCTATTATACATTCATTTCTTTGTTGTTTACAGCTCTGCTGTCTATCACCTCCCTGCCCCCAGCATATGAGTTTCATGAGGGCGGGAACTTGTCTTCTGTTTTCCTTGCTACATGATAGTGCCTGCACCCCACACAGTGACTCACACACGGTAGGTGCTAAATAAAGGCACTGAGTATGTGTGTGAGTGAACGAGAACTTGGGGTGTTAGGGCAGCTCATGGCAGTGTGCTGGACCCAGGCTGGCCCTCCAGGAGATACCGGTGTTTAACAAGAGCTTTTGACTCCATCCTGAAACACAAGGACTCGGAATCTCAAGGACAGACAAGGTTAACATCCTTCTGTGAGGGTCTGAAGGCCAGATCGTGGGGGAAAGGACTCCATTTGGCAGATGAGGACAAAGAAGTAAAATGAGTGAGCAGAGACCAGCTCAGACCCAAGCAGCGGCAGCGGGGAGACGACCGAATTCACCAAAGGTGCTCCATTTCTCAGCCCCACACACCCAGGGGCTTGCAACAGGTAGCGAGCTGATGATGAGAATGAACATCAATGTAACACACACTTTACCAGATGCTGCGCAGAGCACTTTATACCACGTTAGCTCAACCCTCACGACGACCCTCTGGGGCAGGTGATGTGGTCATCCCCGTATCACAGAACGGAAAGTCGAGGCACAGATAGATTAGGCCACTTGCCAAGGAGACAAGGCTCAGAAGTGGCTGAGCAGGGACTGGAGCCCGTGGCCCCGGGCATTGTGTCAGAGCAACGCACCGGGCATCCTGCCACCCGGGCAGACGAAGTGCCACCAACGGCTTCTGGTCCCGAGACCAGGGTTGGGCGGACCCACTCCTGCCCGCCTACTTCTTGAATTCCCAATTGGGCCACGGAGTTGCCTCCGTGTACTGTTCCCTGGTGAGGAGGGTGCCCTAATGGTCAGACAGCCTTGGGTTCAAAGTGCAGCTCAGCCACCTCCTGACTAAGCGAAGAGGGATGAGTGAGGGTGGCACCTTTCCGAGCCTCAGTGGCCACATCTGCAAAACGGAGCTGACGCCGTTTCTCCCTGGGGAGAGGAGTCCTCACAACTGGGTAAGGGAATACGCCAACGCGCCCGCCCCACGGCCTGCAAGCCCTGCACGTGGAGGAAATGGTTACTGTGTTTCTTCCCACCAGCCTTGACTTCCCGGTCCTTTCCTGCTCCCCCACCACCACCCGGGCCACCTCCCACCCGGGCCACCTCCCACCCCAAACCAGCAGCATCTGGCGGACCTCGCCAGAACCCTCCTGCCTTCCAGAGGACCAAAGTCGGAAAAATTAAAGGCCCAGCGGGATCCCTTCAGAATCCCTCAGTTTAGCCACCCAGACAATTAAAGAAATCGCTGGGATTTGGGTTCCAAGCAAAGAGTATCTTTAAGAAGAAAAAAAAAAAGCCCCAAACTCTAAACCCCACGAGGAGCTAAATCTGGTGCCACACAAAGCTATTTTTTAGAAAGTTCTTTGGCCATCAGCATTATTGAGAGGTAAGAGTTTTGAGTTATTTGCATTTTAGGGCTGCCCAATCCTCTCAAAGGGCTCAAGGTCAAGGGAAATGTAAAACTACAGGTTCCCAAACAAATGCAAATGGAGGGACATTACTCAGAACAACGGGTCTACATGCTTCAAAATGTCAAGGTCATAAGCAACCAAAAAAAAAAAAAAAAAGCCCTGAGGAACTGTTTCAGATTAGAAGGGACAAAAAATAAAAAGAAAAAAAGAAAAAAAAAAAAGAAATGACCGTGAAGAGCACTGTGTATCCTGGATTATTTAAAAAAGGAACAATTAGGGAAATTTGCTATGTACTGTGGCTTAGATAAGAGTACTGCATTTGATCATTATGCTATAGTTATGTAAGAGAATTTCCTTGTTCTTAGAAGATAATCACAGATGAAGAGACATCATGTTTGCAACTTCTCAAATGATTCAGAAAAAACAATATGCATATGTATATATGGAAACAAAGAAATGGTAGACATATGGCAGGAATTAGGGTAAAGGGTATACACGAATCCTGTGCACTAGTCTTGTAATGTTTCAGCAAGAATGGAATTATTTCAAAGTGAAAAGTTTGTTAAATTCTGATTCCAAGGCCCACCTTGCTGGATCTCTGGCAGGGCCCGGGCATCTGCATTTCCAGCCAGCTCCCTGGGGGATCCCCGCAGACGGGAAGCCTGGCCGTCATTCCAGCCCTGCAGAGGGCTGGGGCCTTCCTTCCCCATCACGGGGCAGGGACACAGCCCCTGTGGTTTCTCCCCTCCTGCCCCTGCTGTTTTAGGCAACAATCAAGGAGCCAGTAATGGAGGGTTTTGCAAGCTAACAGCCTGAGAGATTCCTCCCGATTCTTCCCAAGAGCAGAGCCTGCTCCGAGCCTCTAACCCACTTATAATTACATGACTTAAAATACAATCGCTAAAGACAATCTGCTGGGGAAGGGAGATGGAAATACACGCGGGTGAAGAAGGAGACCGCCAAGACAGGCTAAAGGGGCACCCTGAGGACCGGAGGGCTCCTGTGTGTGTGTTTCATCAGGGATAACGATGACATCACTTGGCTTTAATCCTCCTTAGTCATTTTCATTTGGGACATTGGCAGCAGCTGCCTTTTCTTAATGCACGGGAGGCACCAACAGCTCAGCGTGGCGTTGGTATTCAAATGTGTCAGGGGCCTCTCTCACCGAGACACGGCTGCCTCTCGCAAACGGAGCCTCAGAGAAACTGACTACACCCCAAAAGGCAATTAGAAGGAAAACTCAGATGGAAGTGCAAGACAGCCTAGCCAGAGGCTTGCAGACTGCTTTACCCAGGACCCACAATAAGGACTGCATCACAATTTGGTTCACTGTTTCACACACACACACACACACACACACACACACACACCCTCTTCCAAGGAAGACTTTGTTGCCCTCGCTTCTGGGAGTGCTGCCCACAGCCAGCCTCCAGCTGTCAGTGCCTTGGGCTGAGTCCCAGCCTCACCTGCGGGGAGTCGCCTTGCCCAAGGTCACACCTCCCTCCTGGGGAGGCTCATGACTGAGGGCAAGGTAAAAGCCTAGCTATCTTGGCCCAACTCAGGACAATCCTGAGTTCCCTGTGGGGTTAGACAAGGTCATTGCTGAGCCTCCATCCTGGCCTGACCTCCACCCCTGCCCACTCCTGCTCCCTCCACCTCCCTTCCACAGGAATTGATCTGAAGGACACTCCCTGTCAATCTCCTAAACACCAAATTCCGTCTCAGGTCTGTGTCCTCAGAGAACCTAACCTGGGACACATATAATTAAAACAAGGGTTTCGAAAGCACAAGATTTCATCTTTCTCTGTGGTATGCATTCTCATTTTATGCTATTACATTTTTTAAAGTGTTGGTCATGACCCACTAAATTGATTTCATGATTCTGCCAGAGTTTGGAAATGTTAGCATGGACTACACCCATGAAGCATGGAGGACGGTCAGTGTATTCTTCGGGCTGCCTTTGCCTGCCAGTAAAAGAATGCCTGACTGAACACGGATTGAATAATAAGGTTTAGTTTTTACATAACAACAGCTTTGGCAATAGGCAGTTCAGAGTTTGTTCATAACTCAGCAACCTCATCAAAGACCCAGGTTCTTTCCAAATTGCTCTACCCTCCTGAACATTTTGGCGATGGCGCCTCATCATCACAAACCAACTGCCACTGCTCCGGGCATCATGTCCTCATACAATCACCTGCAAAGGAAGTTGGCATTGGAAGCATCTCTTCACACATTTCTTTTAATTCAGAAAGAAAAAATTCTTCAGAAGCCCCAGGAACACACTTCCCCTTATTTCTCATTGGTCAGAACTGGGTCATTGTTTATGTCTAAATCAATCTGTCATCCAATACCCAAGGTTCCATTAGCAAAGACCAGAGAGCAAATGAAGGCTGGTAAGCAACAAACAAGGTCTGCCACAGTCCAGGTCAGGTATCCCAATCAGCCCCTAGTGCCTTCCAATGGCAGGGTCTAACGTCAAAGACCCTGAGATGCGGGCAGTCGCTGACCTCGAGCCGATTCGCAGTCATCACTCCAGCGCTCGGCATTCCAGGCCCATGACAGATACCACAAGCAGATCACAGCAGTCCTTCCCACTGAGCAGGAATGTGATTTCACAATGTACCCCAGCAAAGTTCTTCATGCACCCAGTACCAACCCACTAGAATTAGAACCTGAGATAAAATCTGGTTCCTGCCCTGGCCTCTGCAGACTGGAGGATAACAACGAAGCTGATAGGAGGACGATTAACCAGTGTTTGTTCTGTATTTTCAGAACTCTCTCTGACTCACACTATCCACTCTTCCCTCCTTACTTGGAAGATTTCCTCCTTCTCTTGGTCTAAGTCTCACGTGTCGCCCTGGCCCGTGTGGCTCAGTTGGCTGGAGCTCCATCCTGGAACTGAAAGGTTGTGTTCGACTCCCGGTCAGGACACATACCTGGGTTGTGGGTCAGTCCCCGGTCCAGGCGTGGGCGCATGGTGCGACCCTCAGTCAAGAGGCGTAGGACTCCCAGTCCGGGCGCTGATCTTTGTGCGTGTGTGGGAGTCACCCAATCGATGCCCTTCTCACATTGATGTTTCTCTCTCTCTCCCTTCCTCTCTCTCTGAAAGCGATGAAAACAATGTCTTTGGGTGAGGATTAAAAAGAAAAATTAAATCTCACTTGTCCACAAAAGAGGTCCAGCTCAAGCCTCCCTGGGTATCGCAACCTTGTCTAAAAGTATTAGCTGAACCCACTAAATCAATGTTAACATTACAAGAAATATGGGGACTAACATGAAATGACACATGGGATGTAATTAGCAAAAAATCTAGAATGCAAGAAACTAAAGAACCAACGACCTAGTGTCTTTAGCAAGTAAATGACATTTTCTAAAGGAGGGGAAACTGCGTATGCAGATTTGGGCCAGTGGTGTGCCACCACACCAGGAGGTAGCTGCAAGGGAGGCTGCAGAGGAGCCACATGCCCAAGAAGACGAGGGTTAGTGAACATTTCGCATTTCCTCTGCCCCAGTGGCCCTGGACATGTGACTGAAATTTGAGAAACATCATTCTAAACGATGAAGCCCCAATGCCTCATTTTAGCAACATTATTCATCATGTTGTTATAATCAAGATTTTTACATCTTGTGCTATTGACAGCAATGATCTAAAAAAATTAAAAAGTTAAATTAAAGAATACAAAGTTTGAATATATTATCATCAGAAATGTAAATTCAGTAAATGTAAAAATTAGCAAATTGGAACATATTATGTTTTTAAAAGTCATTTTTGCTCCTAAGATATTTTTTCTGTGAAAACTAAATTATCTATTAAATTAAAATTATTTTTGAAAATCAAACTAACATTTACAAATAAATTACTTAAATTTTAAATTTGATTAAATTCTAATAAATATTAAAAAATACAACTACTAACTCTCCTAGAGTTCAACGTAGGTAGTCAAAGTAAAGAAATACATCACATGCTTCTTTCATTTCATGCATCTGGATCTATATATACTCAAATGTAAGGGTAACGTGAATCATTTAATATTTCAAAGTGAACCTCTGTTGTTATCATATGTTGCTATGTAACAAATTACCATAAACTGAGTAGTTTAAAATAAAACAGACTTACTATCTCACAGTTTCTGTGGCCAAGAATTCAGACAGGGCTTCGTTGGACCCTATGCTTCAGAGTCTCTTATACGGCTGCAAGCCGGAAACCCGCTGTCTGGGGTGGGTCTCATCAGAGACTCGACAGGGGAAGGTTCAGAACTCAATGCTCTATGGGCTGGCTGTTGGCTGGAGGTCACCCTCAGTTTCCTGCCACGTGGGCCTCTCCCTATGGTGACTTGCTTCATCAAAGCCAACTAAGGAGAGTATTAATAAGGAGAGTCTTCAAGCAAGACAGTAGTTACAATCTTATGTGAGAACATTACAGATGTGAAGTCCTATCACCTTTGCTATATTCTTTTTTAAAAGATTTTATTTATTTTTTTAGAGAGGGGAAGGGAGGGAGAAAGAGAAGGAGAGAAACATCAATATGTGGATGCCTCTCACATGACCCCTGCTGGGGACCTGGCCTGCAACCCAGGCATATGCCCTGACTGGGAATTAAACCTGCAACCCTTTGGTTCACAGGCCAGCACTCAACCACTGAGCCATACCAGCCTGGGCCACCTTTGCTATGTTCTGTCAGCTAAAAGCAAATTACAGGTCCCACTCACCTGCAAGGGGAGAGGATTACACGGGAGTGTGAATGCCAGCAGGCAGGGATCACTGAGGGGCATTTAGGGTCTGTCCCCCACAGCTGCCACGTGCAGCTGTTGCAAAGATTGCATTAATGCATGAGTGCGTCCGGGACCACATATGGGGATGCAGAGAGAAGCCTGAGAGTTCCTCATGCAGTTATGCTGCCGGTTAACTCATTTGTTTTTGCTTTTACCTAAGTACTTCCCACTCTCAAGTTCCTCCTGCACTAGAAGCATGTCCACCTCTGACATCTGCCACAGCACAATCTATGAAGCGTCACTGCATTTGGTCACAAATGTTATTTTTGAGGTCACCATCTAAGAGATGTGGGGAAGCAGATCACCGGGGACACAGAACTGAGTCGCTGTGTTCCCTGGCCTCCAGGAGCTCCAGTCTGGAGCAGAAAACTACTCTCAGTATCGCCCCCATGTGATGATCAGACCCCGGGACCTACCAGATGCCGGTTCGAGAACATCGTTCCATCCCAAACCACAAATCCAACCTCCAAAGCCTTGACCTACAGCAGATTTTGCTGAAGTTTCCAAGTGGAGACCGAGGATGGTATCATTCCGCATATTATAAGCCAAATGTTCTGAAATTGCTATATTAAACATCTCTCTCCTTGGGCTCTATAATTCAGGGTGTCTCTCTCACTCCTCCCCTGCTAAATGTATTTATTAGTCTGGAAGTTCTTTCCTGTTTTCCTATTCTGCTTGGCAAAGTGAAAGCCTCATGAGACACCAAACCACCGCGGACGTGGGTGGGTGAGAGGTTTGCCTCCTTGGTTCCAAGGCAGCTGCCCCTGCGCCCTTGTGACCTTGAATGAGGCACTTGCTGTCCCAGTTTCCCGGCCTGCATTCTGGCAAAGGCTCTAAGGGGAGGCGGGCAGCTCCCTGGAGGAGTCAGCCAAGTCTTTGAAGTTCTTGGAAGAAGGAGTTAGGTAAACAGCCAATCCAGGTAACACCATCCGAGGACCTTCAGAGGGAGAGCACTGGAGCAGGAAGTCAAAAGCCCTGCGGACAACGCCGGAGATCCAGCTTCCAGAACATCTCATCGTCCTCGCCACAGCCCCTCAGGACCACTCTGGGTTTGAGGCTGAGCTGCTGGAGGTCCTGGCCAGCATTCTGGAAGCCAGCCACCTGCCCTGGGCCACCTGCACCCTTGTCCCCCCCATCTGCTGAGGAAGGGGTCTGTCCTCACTTGCTCCCCACACAGTCTCCTCCAGTCTCGTGGCTTTGAGCATCTTCCATACGACTCATCAGCCTCCCGCCTGCCTTTGCCCCCAAGTCCCAGACTCAGTGTCCACCTGATGATACATCCGCCGGGACGCCTCAGGGGCATGGCCGCTCCCCGTCCTCCTCGCTCCCTAGCCGCCCTCACCGAAACCTCCTCCTCCCCGTCTTGTCGGTTTCAGCGGCCAGTTCCTTCACCATCCCTGCCCAGTTGCTTCAGTCAGAAACCAAGGAGTTAGCCTTCATTCTTCTCTTTCTCCCGTCACCCAGCTGTAATTCATCTGCACATGTGTAAGTTCTGCTTTCAGAATGTGTCCCCAATCTGTTTTCTTCTGCGTCTCCACGGCTCCCACTTTTTGTCCAGGAGACTGCTGTCTCAAGCCGATCACACTGGAGACCTTTCGGTTTGCAGGGCGATGCCCAACCCACTGGGCTACACAGGTCATGGCAGTCGGCACACATTGTTGCGTGCTTACTGCTTGAAGGCTCAGGGGCCCGGGAGTACAAGCGTAACCAAGGTGGCTGATGTAAACCATGTCTGGTGTGGTTCAGCCGATTGAGCGCCGGCCTGCAAACTGAAAGGTCACAGGTTTGATTCCCTGTCAGGGCACATGTCTAGGTTGTGGGCCAGGTCCCTGGTTGGGGGCACGCAAGAGGCAACTGATCCTGATGAGTTTTTCTCTCTCCTGTCGATGTTTCTCTCCCCCTCTCTCCCTCCCTTCCCCTCTCTAAAATTAAGTAAATCAAATCTAAAAAAAAATGTCTGATGAAAGTGGGTTCAAATTCAGGATTCACCATTGCCTGCTCCGACTTCCCCATCCCAGCCTGTGTCCTCACCCATAAAATGGAAACAACAATACCTATTAGGTGCGGTTGTCATAAGAATTAACTTGTAACTCTGACCAGTGTGGCTCAGTCGGTTGGGTGTCTTCCCTCTAAGCAAAAGATTTCCGGTTCAATTCCCAGTGAGGGCACATGCCTGGGTTTCGGGTTTGGTCTCTGTCAGATAGTGAATGAGAGAGAACCGATCAATGTTTCTCTCTCACATCCATGTCTTTCTCCCACTCTATCTCCCTCCCTTCCCTTCTCTCTAAAAATAAATAAGTAACATTTTTTTTTTTGTAAAGAATTAACTTTTAAAAAGCTACCCGACAGCCTGGTACCTAGTGGGTACTCACTGAATGAGTATTTTCAGCCCAGGACCAAGGGTGACCCTGTCTGCCAGAAATGTGGGCACAGGCCTGGGGGCTCTGAGACAGCCATGGAACAGCTGGATGCCCGTGTGGGAGAGAGATCAAGGGCAGATGTGGACAAGAAGCCCCTCAGGCCTATTGGTGACCTACTTGGCCACAGAAACACAAAGGAAAGAACTATAAACAAGCCAGGGCAGCTTCCTGAAATCACGAAGAGAGTGGAAACAGCCTGGGGCCCTAGGATGTCTCCAGAGGCCTCTCGGCTCCAGCCTCCAAGACCGGGAGTCGGGCCAAAGCACATTTCCAGACCTCAGAGCCCTGCCTACCACCCCCGCCCGGTCCACCTAGATGCCCACCAGCCAGGGGAGGAGAGACCTGCAGGGAACGAAGGACGCCAGGCTTCTGAGCCGGGTTTAAAAACAGAAGTTGTCTTTCCACTCAAGAGAAAATGGCAGCCACTAAAGAAGAAGGAGATGCTTTTTATGCACTGATATAAGTGGTCTCTACGAGATGCTGTGGAGTAAGGAAAGATAAATTTCAGAAGGACTCAGTAGAAATAATACGTGCATGTGTTTGCTAATGCATATCATCACCGTCTCGGGAAGGATGCGTGAGAAGTTGGAGACAGCAGTTGTCTCTCCAGAGTGGAAATAAGTTGTGGAGGAAACAAACGCTTAAAATTTGAAAAGGAACATGCAGCTGCCACCCACCTCAGGGAACAGTTTGATCCCTCCTCTTCCACCAAAAGGACTGAGGGACAGCATACTTCTTCCAGAATGATCTATCTACAAAAGGAAAGCTGGTTCTATAGGTTCTCCTTATGTCACTCCTCTCTGAATCCCTTCAGAGACACAAAGCTGAGCATATTGTAGAAGCTCAAAAAAATGTTTGTTGAATGAGTAAATGAATAAATGCATGAATGAACCATGCATTTTATCTCTTGATCTTTATGCACTGACATAGAAAAATGTGTTAAGAAAGAATACCACAGAATATTAAGTCAGGAATGATCCTAGTTTTGAAAAATAAAATAGCTACATGTACATAAACTTATATTGCATATAAGCATATCGATTTACATAAATCCATATATATTAGCATGTGTGTATTATATGCTTGATTATTAATCTATGAATAGAAAAATTTCTAGAAAGACCCCAAACTTGCTGATTCTATATCTTGATCTTGGTGGTGATTACACAGATGGAAACATGAATAAAAATTAATCAATCTGTACTAAATAACTGGGCACTTTCCTATATTTAGTTATATCTCAATCTTTTAAAGAAAAAAATATATATATACCTCCCCAAATATTATTAGATATCCTCTCTTAGGACAGACAGTTGGGATTATGGGAAGTCTTGATTTGGCAAACCGTTTGGCAAAACCGAATTATAAAATTGGCTATATGCAGAACAAAGAGGCAGCAATTCTCCTCAGCATAAGCTCTAAAAAGACACTTGCCCGTGTTCAACAGGAGACATGTACAAGAATGTCCCTTGTTTCACTGTTCATAATGACAAAACTTAGAAACGAGTCACATGTTTGCCCACAGGAGAATGCATAACTGAGGGATGTTCACACCGGGGAATATTATATAGCAGGGAAAATGAACACACTACAATTATTTGCCACAACAAGCATAAATCCTGAAATTCAGTGAAAGAAGCAAGTCACAAAAGATATGAATAGAATGAATATAGGTATGGAAAGTTCAAAAATAGGTAAAACTAAACAGTGCATTGTTTTTGGTGTTTAAACTCTAAAGACAAGCAGGGGCGGAGGTGATTGAGGCAAACTTCCATATAGTGGTTACCGGAGGGAAAGGAGGGCCTACACTGCAGAGCAGGTGCATACAGGGCCTTCTGGGTAACGTGTCCCTACATTTTACTGCCTCACTGGCACATCCTGGGTCATGAAAAGGAGCGTGGTGCTAATAACCACAGCAGAGAGCAACCACAAACCCAAACTGTCCCACGCGAAGCAGAGCACAGGATAACCCTCCTTCTGAGACGGGACAGTTTTCTATCTCATGGCCTGGTTGGTGTAAACATGGGCAGTCGTTTTATTCGTGCTTTTGAAACCAGACACGTATTTTTATGTATCAATATGATATAGTTCACCATCGTTTTTCAACCAATGCATGAGGAAGGTGAGTTCCAGAATCTATTCAGTTTTCAGTAGCAACTCCAGGCACAGAGTCAGACTTCGCCTAAATTCAGCAGAATAGGAAACTGGGACAGAGAGAGCGGTGAGTTCACTCAACTGCCAAGAAGTCTGGAGAACGAGGTCCTCGGAAAACAGGCACGCGCAGGACACCTCCGCCAGAAACCCACCCGGGCCAGGCTGCGGGCGAACCGGGCTCCTCTCGGGGAGCCCGGCCCCTGGCCTCGCTGACCTCGGCGCCTCCCGGGACCCAGCCAGTATGGCCGCTTCTACAGCGCCCGCACCCCCCAGATTTCTCCTTGAGCCTGCTGCGCCACGGACTGCAGGGTTAAAAATCCTCGGTGGCTGCATCTATTGGTCAACTTGGCTGCAAGGAGTTCCGAGAAAGCGAGTTTCTGGTAACTTCTGCGTCTTTTGGTGTGGGCGCTGCCTGGGAAGTCCCAGACTCGGGGGTGGGGGGGCGGACACGAAGGCCGAGCCGCGTGGGGACGACGGGCCAACACCGACAGGCGCCTGAGAGGACTGTAAAGGATCTCAAAGGCCACCGAGTTCCAGAATTCTAGAATCCCCCTCCCCAACAGGGCTCCAGGGTGAGGTCTGCGCAGTTAACATTCGAGTTGGTGGGAGGGTCCCGGTTTCAGGAAAGCAGCCACATTGAATGAAAAACACACACATGCATTGGCTGCATTTGCTCACCTGCTGGTGCACACCCTCCTCTGGCGGCGCTCTGGAGCAGCTGGGCTCCTGATTGGGCCAGGCTCGGTCACCTGACCCAAAGCTAAGTAACCCATTGGCTGGCCAGCAACCAATGAGAGCCTCGCTCGTTCTTGTGCAGAGTTTCTCAAACTTCTTCCTTCCTCGGTGAACCTCGTGGCTTGGTCTTTTTTTTTTTTTTCTTGTGGCGTCAGGCCAAAAGAAATACCTAACAGTTCCGTTTACTAAGTCATTAGGTCCAAAGAACTTCAATCTTTGTGGCCTATCACCCTAGCAGACCTTAAAACGGTAAATTGAAAGAAAAACATTCTAATCCATTCTTAAATGACCATAATTGCTATTAATGGGATGTGTGTGTCTGTTGGGACCTTACCAGTTCTCGAATCTCAGAAGGAGATTGGACAATACCTTATTTCCTGTGTCATGTTTATTTTTCAGATAATTGTTTTATTTTGTTATTACAGTAGCCACGGAAAAACCAACTGGCAAAGATAGGCCTCACGGAAAGGAACATAGTGCAATCTAATGCCAAAACTTCCTTGAGCTAGCAGTTCACAAGGCATCTGAGAGATGCCAACTGTCACCGTAGGTGCCCTGAAGACGTGAAGTGTTCTATGGTGCCCCTGTGAGTTTGCTGCAGAGCCCCTGGCTGCTTTGGTACACCATTTGAAATTACTTCTCTAAAGCATAAAAAGAAACAGAGGCAGTGGCTGGTCAAACAGTGGTGGAATCAGGGAAGGGCTAGCTATTTTCTTGCCAAGGCATGTTGAAAAAATAATCAGCCCTGGCCAGGTTGCTCATTTGGTTGGAATGTTGTCCAGTACACCAAAAAGTTTCAGGTTCGATTCCCAGTTAGGGCACAAAAGGGAGGTGACTGGTGGTTGTTTTTCTCTCACATTGATGTTTCTCCATCTCTCTCTCTCTCTCTCTCTCTCTCTCTCTCTCCTCCTTCCTCTTTCTCTAAAATCAATAAACATGGGAGAACATATCTTCCAATGACACACCAGACAAGGGTTTTAGCTCCAAAATATATAAAGAGCTCATCCAACTCCATGCCAGGAAAGCAAACAATCCAATTAAAAAATGGGCAAAGGACTTGAATAGACACTTCTCCAAGAACATACAGATGGCACATAGACATATGAAAAGATGCTCAACATCACTAGCCATCAGAGAGATGCAAACTAAAACCACACAGAGATATCACCTCATACCTGCCAGAATGGCTGTCATTAATAAATCAACAAACAACAAGTGCTGGTGAGGATGCAGAGAAAAGGGACCCTAGTGCACTGTTGGGAATGCAGACTGGTGCAGCCACTGTGGAAAACAGTATGGAATTTCTTCAAAAAACTAAAAATGGAACTGCTTTTTGACCCGTGATTTCACTGCTAGGAATATACCTTAAGAATCCTGAATCATCAGTTCAAAAGAACTTATGCACCCCTATGTTCATAGCAGCACAACTTACAATAGCCAAATGCTGGAAAAAGCCTAAGTGCCCATCAGTAAATTAGTGGATAAAAAAACTGTGGTACATTTACACAGTGGAATATTACACAGCAGAAAGAAAGAAGGAGCCCCTACCTTTGGAACAGCATGGATGGAGCTGGAGAATATTATTCTAAGTAAAATAAGCCAGTTGATGAAAGACAAATAGTGTATGATCTCACCTAAGAGGAGTCTAATGAACAAAATAAACCAATGAGCAAAATAGAACCAGAGGCATAGAAATATGGAACAGACTTCCAGTGTCCAGATGGGAGTGGGGAGGGGATGATGGTGGAAAGAAAAGGGGGAGGGACTAGACAAAGAACAAGTATGAGTGACCCACGGACATGAACAACAGTGTGGGGGCTGACTGTGGGAGCAGGGGTGGGGATGGGCTGGGCAGAGGGAGGCAAAGGGATAAAAATTGGAACAACTGTAATAGAATAACAATAAAAAAATTTAAATACATTTTAAATAAAAAGGTTTAATTACAAATAAATTTAAAATGAAAAATTAAAATAAAATCAATAAACATGCTTGGGTGAGGATTAAATAAGTAGATATCACAGAAAAAGCTATTTGCAGAGAGAAGAGGGAGAATCAAAATACAGAGAACCCAAGAAGACCCAGGAGCAGGGAAGAAACGGTATCCCAATGCAGTACCACCTGCAACTGCATTCCGAGATCTGGCCCCAGAATCCAGGCTTGTCATCAAAACCTACAGTCTTTTCTGGACTCAGGGAAAGGCAGCAGGCAGCTCCATCCTTCTGGTTACTCAGGCCAACACTTTGGATCATCCTTGACTTTCAAATCCCATGTCCAATTCGTTAGTAAAGTCTGCTATCTCTTGCCTCCAACCTAGGTCCAGAATCTGCCCACTTCTCCCCATGTCCATGCTCCCAGTCCAGCCAGCAGCACCTTCACCTGGACAAGGTCGTGGCCTCCTCACTGGTGCCCTGCTTCTGCCTGGTCTCTCATCTTAAAATCTAAGTCAGGAAGTCCCATGAGGCCCCGTGGGAGTTAGCCTCAGGCACCTCTGACCATGTCACCCACCGCTCTGGCTCTCACTCACTTCGTTCCAGCCACAGCAGCCTCCTTGCTGTTCCTCAAACATGCCAGGCATGGTCCTGTCTCAGGGCCTTTGCACTGGCTGTTTCCACTGCCTGGAACATCGTCCCCTAAATCTCTTCATGTCTCACTCCCTTACTTCCCTCAGTCTTGGCTCGAATGTCACTTTGCCAGCAAGTCCTTACCCGACCTCCTTTATAAACCAGAAACAGCCCCCAGCCTCCTAGCACTCCCTGGCCCCTCACCTTTGGGAGGGACCGCTGAGCTGTGGGACCTGATGCTGATTCCGTGAACTCATGCACAAAGAAGTAGAGTTAAAGAATTCACTCAGTATTTTTTCCAAGAAATATTCACTGAGCACCTACTGTGTGCCAGACATTGACAGCTGGGCACTGAGGGTAAAGTGGTTGCCTCAGTTTAAAGCTGGCCTCCTCAAATCACCCACCATCCGTGTCTTAGGCCATGTGCCCTAGATAACTCTACCCTTCCCTGTCCTCTCCTTGGGAAATGTTATTTTGGAGGCACTTAGCACTGACTGGAAACCCTGAGTTCATTTCCCTGGGCAAGTCCCCATCCTAGGTTCCTACAGATCCAGGCACCACCTGGGAATCCCCCCGCCCCGGCCTGAATACCCAGCTCCCACTCTGGAGTGCAGCTGGCAAGTCTGGCCGGGAAAGCGCTCTGCTCCTTCAGCCCGTAGGCTGCCAGGGCCATGAACAAGAACCCAGGCCAGGCCATGGGTGCAAGCTGATTTCTAACTTTTATATTTTAGACGTATGGTCCGTGGACCTCCATTTGTACACTTATCCCAGATTGTGCCAATGTTTCGGGCTGAATCTAGATTCTGGTAGAGGAATGGCAAGCGGCCACTATGACTGCCCCCTCCCAAGCCACAGCAGACATCAGTAATGGATCCCAGCATTCCTTCTCCCTGAGATGTGGGCTCACACAGCGCTGTGGGAAGCCACTACTAATCTCCCAGGAACACGGGAGGTGCGTGGAGATTTCCTTTCCCTGTTCTAGCACTTCCTACAAGGCAGCCTGCTCCGTGCCTCACAGCATCATCAAAGGGCCTCATTCTTGTCTGGAAAACTTTTTTCTTCCATTAAAGAGAAACCACAGATGCCTGATGTTTGTGGAAAGTAGATAAACACTTGAACGCTGTCTTGGGCGCTCTGCTGACATTCTACTGTTATAAGGAGAAAATTTGAAAATGAGTAAAATAATTGGGAAGCAATTACTTATATCAAAAACATTTTTTAAAGCCCACTCTTCCCTGTGAAGAGATTAATGTTTTGCAGGAAGGCCTAACAGAACAGTCTGACTCCCGGGGTTTTTTGGCAGCACAGAAACGCCTGATGGCTCTTTTCGTTTGAAGCATTTGTTTCCTTTCTCCGTGTGGATCTCTGCTTCTTTCTGCATCTTTCATTCTGCCTCTTTGTGGTCTCGGCTCCACATTTATCAGTCCCTCTCAGCCTCAGCCACCTTGCCCCTCTCCTGCTCGCTGGAATGGCAGCCCACCTCTTTATGGAATCTGTCTCTTAGAGTGTTTCTCCGTGTGTGTGTGTGTGTGTGTGTGTCTGTATTTGATCCCGCCTCTGTATGTGGCTCTCTTGCTCTCCGTCTTCGTCAACTCCTCTCACTCTGTGTGTTTGCGTCTGACTTCATGTAAGTCTGTCTCGTCCGTCTTTCTCTTTCCATGTTTGTGCCTCTGTCTGTGTGTGTGCATTTCTCTCTCTTTCTCCAGCTCCCTGCTTAGGTCTCCTCTCCCTGTCTCCCTTTCTCTCTCCCTTCCCTCCCCACCCCCCTTTGTCTTGCCTTTCAGCCTCTCCCCATTCTTCCCCCTTCCCCCTCTAATCCACCCTCCTTTCTTTTTTCCTTCCCCTCTTCCTCTTCTAGAGTCCGGAGGTTGGGTCCAGACAGCATGACAGTGAACATAAAGTGAAAAGTCACCCAGAGGTTTCCAGGCCACCAGATGTGCAACGTTTTTAGACAGAACAGCTGGATAACTTAACGACTTCCTTGTTTTCCCTAGAACGTCAGCTGCCTGGCGTGTCTGTGTGAGGACACGCACGTGGATGTTACCCGTGTGTTCCCTCGTGAGACCCTGCACACAAGTCACCGGCCTCCCAAAGCCCCCACATGGATCTGTTCTCCTACTTGGAGTCAGATTTCTTCCCCTGAAACTTCCCTCTTTTTCCTCCTCCTTTGTAGACTGGCTTAGAAACCTGGTGCTGTTTAAGGATCTCAGAGACCTTCCACCTGCGTCCTGTGATCTTCACCGTGATCTCCTGAGTGAGCTGTTTGGAAAGATAAAATAAAATGAGGAAGGAGGGTCTAAAGGATGCCCTAGAGAAACCTGGAAAGAAAGCCCTCAAATACAGGGCATTGTGTTATTCTTGGCCCTGTTTCACAGCTGAAAGAAACCAATAGACTGACTCTGGTGCCCAAAAGCTCACCCAAACTAGTACTCTAACCCAGAACTCCTAGCTCCCAGCACGCAACTCATCTCGCAGCATCGTGGACTGCAAAGCTTACACACGGGGCAGTGCAGTGTGGTGCAGTGGGCATTACCTCGGGCCCTTGCATCAGGCAGGCAGCCCTAAGTTCAAATCCCTCCACTGAAACTTAGAAACTGTGTGGCCTTGAGCGAGCTGCTTGCTCCCCGAGCCTTATCTGTAGAAGGGAAATAATAAGAGCATCTGCCTCAGAGAGGTGTTGTGGAGACCTGATGAAATAAAGCATGTCAAGTTCCTGGATGTCACAGGTGATGATAAGTACTGAGGAAAGTGGACGTTGCTATTGCTACTATTAGTATTAGTATAAAACTGAGGCCCGAGTTCACACAAACTAGTTAATGGCAGATCTGGACGTAGCAGCCAGGTCTCCCAGCCATCCCTCCTGCGTTTTAACCAGGAGAGCTTCCTGCTCCCTCCTCCCCACCAAAAATCACAAAACATTGCTGAGCACTTTCTAGGTGCCAAACGCAATCACAGCCCCTCACACACACGTTCACTCATTGAACCCTCCAAACAACCCAGTGACGTGGGTCCCGCTATCATTCCCATTTTATAGATGAAGAAACTGAGGCCCAGAGAGCATAAGAAATTTGTCGGAGGTCACTCAGCTAGTAGACATCAGAGCTGGGGTGCAAACGCAGGCAGCTGGCACCAAAGTCCACTTTGTAGTTCCCATGCTTGCCCTGTTTTCTGTCCAAATTCTTAGGAATTTACCCCAAATTATGGTAATGTTTTTTTTTACGTCTCTGTCTCTCTGTCTCTTCCTCCTTCTCTCTCTTGACATTTACTTACACAAGTAACACGTATACATTCTCAGTGGGAAAAATCAGGGAAATTACTGATAATACTCTAAAGTCAATGGACTCGTGTTAATGATACGGAACCTTTGTTCAAAGTGACCGGCTGGAGGTTGAGGGGCGTGGGGAAGGAGAGATCAGTGGGAGAGCAGGGCGGGGGCAATGGGCTGCCTCGGATGGCACTGGAGGCGTTAAAGGAGGGTCGGCCCCTGTGGAGATCAGAGAGTCAGGGTTCCATTCCGTAGGGCGAGCAACGGGCAGTTCTCTCCGTGGTTAAGCAAGTGATTCTGTGAACTGGGGCCAGGGACGACCTCTCCAGGCTTCAGCCTCCGTATCTGTAAAATGGGTGGATAAGGCTAATGAACAGGATAAAGCAATAAAAAGGTGTGCTTGTGAGGATAAAATGGAACCGTTTTTCAGGAGGCCACAGTCATTGTTACCTCCAGCCATCGTGACTGGCCTACCTGGTCTTCCGAGTCTCCCCCTACCGAAGCGCCTGTTCCCAGGCGGTGCCCACAGGAGGCTGAATCGGCCTCTTCCGTTCCTGCCGCACCGTCGGCGGCTGCAGGAGGAGCTTTCAAAGGCAATGATATCTTAGCAGATGTAACAGAGACTGTCTCAAGGCCAGGGACTCCATGCTTCCTGTCGTGACTGGGTGTGACTTTTCGAGGTGCCTTCCTGTGGCGGTGGGGGGAGGGCGAGAGTATAGTTTACGTGCAGATGGGAGAGAAGTAAATATCTGTGACCAAGAGGACGGACATGGTAGATTGTATTATTGTTCTCCGTCTTTTACTCCTGCCCCCTTGCCCCTGTAAAGGGATTGTACATCTCTGCCTCCACCGACTGGCCGAACGACATGCTTTGGCCAGGAGGGTGTGTGTGGGAGGGACACACATCACACCCAAGTGAGAACTTTAAGAGGCATCGCTGGAACTTTTTCCTGTATTCTTGCACTTCCCTTCTGCCCAAGAATAGGCAGGGCCCTCAGGGCTCCGCGGGTGAAGACGCAAATGGAGCAGAACGGCCAGCAGAACCACTGACATTAAGAAGTACAAGAAATGCCTGGTTGGCGTAGCTCAGTGGATTGAGCGCGGGCTGTGAACCAAAGTGTTGCAGGTTCGATTCCCAGCCAGGGTACGTGCCTGGGTTGCAGGCCATAACCCCCAGCAACCGCACATTGATGTTTCTGTCTCTCTCTCTCTATCTCCCTCCCTTCCCTCTCTAAAAATAAATAAATAAAATATTTTTTTAAAAAAGAAGTGCAGGAAATGCACGTCTGTCATTACAAACCACTGAGATTTCAGGGGTTGCCATGCGGCAAAGCTGACTCACACATCTACCCCCAGCTGCTGGGAAGGGCGGAGAGCTCCAGAGGCGGGCAGACCTCGGTTCAAACCCCAACTCTGCCAGGCATCTAATGCCGGGTGACCTTGTGGGAGTCACTGTATCTCTCGGAGCTGTGAAATGGGGACAACAGTGGCGCTTCTACTTCATAGGGTGAAGGTGAGGGTCAGGGGAGACAGCATGCCTGAAGGGCCTGGGGTGGAGAAGGGGCTCTGTTAGGAGAGAGAGAAGTCTGAGGCACTCCCTCTGTCCTTAGGTGGAAGGACCAGTTCAGTCGGCACTTTAGTGCCCAGGCCTGATCCTAGGCCTCACACTGGGGCTGGAACTTCTCTGAGTCAGGTTATGGCACAGCACTGCTAACTCTCCTGGTATAACTGGGTGCAAAGTGTAGGTTCACAGGAACCCCACAACAGCCTCCAGTTGAAGCTCTGTCAGCTTCCTTCTCTACCCTCGTCTTCCCAGCCTCAGGCCTCTGAAAAACCACAAAAGCATGAAAACACACACACACACACACAAAAACAGAAAACCCACAGCTTGAGATGCTCTAGCTTGAACTCTGAAAATTCACAACAAACGGCAAATTCAAATTCGTTTGTGCTGACCTTATCAACAGTTGCTCTTCCTGTTAGGTTGTTTGGGAAGGGAAATAGGTTGACTCTTCAAAGTTTGCTTGCTCTTGGCTGGATTGGGTGACCTTGAACGTCCAGGCAAGTCTGCATGGTGTGCAAGTAGCCCATCTAAGAAGTCCATGCACACACAACTTCACAGCCATGCGCCCACACACGCACGCACGCACAACATACACACCTGCACACAAAGCCTGATTTGTCCAGTTCCCTGTTTAGGTGACTTCCAGGTTCTTTCTAAGTTGCTAGTTTTGTTTGCGCTTAGAAGCAGAGTTGCTATGTATCGGCAGTCTCTGCAGAGGTTAGGACTCTAGGCTCCCCTCAGTTTGAGCTCCCCGCAAAGAGATAAAGATTCTATTGCCAATCATTTATTTGGGAGATGATTCCAAGAAATATCAGAAGACAGTAGGGAAGGGAGATAGGAAAGGGAAGGAAACTAATGGAGGGGTCCACTTAATCAAGCAAAACACCACTGTGGACAGCTGGAGCTCAGTTCTGCGGGGGAGCAGTGGGGAGGGACCACGTAGAACATGCCTCCAAGTTACCCCATCTGAGCTGCGAGGGAGCTGGTGTGTTTCTCTTCCAACGCCCCTCAGTCATTGGATGAGGGATGTTCCCAGGGGATGGTAACCCCCAGCACTTTTGATGTGCCCCACACTTGCCCAGCAAGCCCTGGTGGGTAGCGCCACGTCCCTGCGGTCCAGGTTAGCAGGTCCAAGACTAAGGGCGGGGAGTGAGGTGCTCACTCTCGGGGCCGTGCAAGTGCAGGGTAGGAGGTTTGAACCATCACAGTGGCCCTCACAGAAAGGATGTGGGGGAGGCACTGACAGCGTCTGCTGGGGGCTCTGCAGCCAGACTGCCTGGGTTTGAACCCCGGCTCAGCCACTGGAGGGCTGCTAACGTAACTTCCCTGTGACTCAGCTCCCACGTCTGTAAACGGGTGTAATTATAATATTTACTTCATAGAACCCTTGTGACAATTGCACGGGATGATTCACACAAACTGCTTAGAACAGACTTGGGCAAAAATAAGGCTCCCGTGAGCGTTAGCTCTGAGGACATTGCACCTAACCTGACATCACTGTTCTAGAATCAAAGAGCAAGACCGCCTAGTAGCTAAGAAGAGTCAGGCAGATGAGGGTTCCAGTCACGTGAGCTGCCACTTAACTGTGTGATCTTGAGCCAGTCACTTAACCTCTCTGGGCCTCAGATCCTTGATGTTTAAAATCATTATTAAATAATAAGATGCTTTACCACAACGGGTGGGAAGCACTTCTTCCAGAAACCATCAATGTGGCTCCGATCCTCAGCGAAGGAGCCAGCAGGCTAGGCGTCTCAGGCCACACAAACCCAGGATCCACAGGCTTTCCAAGCTGAGCCAGCAGCCCCTTATTGCAATCGATATTTCCTAGGAGAAAAGGCCAGGTCAGTGCAGAAGCCCAGATGGTCTCTGGGGACCACTAATTTCTCTGCCCAGTACTTCCGCCGTGGGCAGCATCCAGTGCAGAGGAAGCATTGACACCGGAAAAATCACCAGGATTTTATGGGGGCGTGGAGGGAGGGAGGAGGCGATATCACGTAGCATATTTATTATCATTTCTGTTTTATGTGTTTCATTTTTTATTTTTTGAAACTATCTCAGGTTATGTTATTTATTTTTTAATAACCCATCTCGGCCATAAAAAAAATTATAGACAGCTGTGAAAATGGACAACCCAAATGCCACCCAACAGGTGAATGGATAAACACATGCTTGTATATCTGTCCATACTATGGGTACTACTAGAATTAAAAAGGAATGGACTAGTGACACACACACAGCACGGATGAAACTTCAAAGCATTTTGCTGAGTGAAAGAACCCAGGCGCAAAAAGAACCCACTGTCTATGATGTCATTTATGTAAAATTCTAGAAAAAAAAATGAACCTAATCTGCAATGGTAGAAAACAAATCAGTCATTGCCTGGGACTGGGTGGGGGCGGGTTGTTGGAGGGAGACTGACTGCGAAAGGCTCGCGGGGAGCTTTAGGAGATGATGGAAATGTTCTGTATCTTCTTGGGGTGCTGGTTCAGGGATGTGTTCATTGGTTAAAACTCACTGAGCTGTACACTTAAAATGAACACCTTTTATCCAGTGTGAGTTGTGTGTCAATAAAGTTGATTTCGAAAACCGTAATCTAACAAACTCCCACAGAATCACCTTCGCATTTAGAAAATAAAACAGTACAGAGAAAATTGCACCCCCCTGTATGCCCCTAACCAATCTCTCTCTTCCTTCCTCCTTTCCTCCTAAATACGATGCTTCACAAACGTGTCTTTAGATGTTTGCTACAGGGAGACCCTTTCCCGGATGTGATGTTTCTTTCTCGTGTGTCTTCATACTTTTCCAACATGGTGTATATTCCTAAAGCAGTATTTCTTATACTGCTCGTCACTCCCTCTAGAAGGTTGTAAAGTCGATTTGAAGGGTCACAACCAGCATTTTAAAAACAAGCACAGGATAGGACAGGATAAAAATAATCAAAGTGTGTCACATCTAGTAAAGTCTATGTTTTGTCTTGTGAAACGTTTCTTCAAGTTTTTCATCTGTGTGTATGTGTACTGGGTTGGAAAATAAGATATCTTTCTTACAGGACACTGTGATCCCCCCAAAAGTTTGATAAAAACTGCCCTTAATATATGACACTGTTTTGTTGTTTTAAACTTTTGTGTGAGTAGCATGCCACGGTCCTAACCCTTCCCCAGCTGGCTCTTGCTCACTCGGCTGTAGCTCCTAGAAGTATCCGTATCGAGAGACGGAGCTTGCTTTCATCCATTCCCATCCCTGCGCCATCATTGCTACGTCATTTTCCCATCCTCCCGTTATTGGATCCTTTTTCTTTTGCCAAATAAAACAGTTTTAAAAACAGCGATCTGTCACTATCACCATCATTTTACTTTAGGAAGGACATTTCAATACACATCAAATAGGAAAGTTCTACTCTGAGAATCAAAGACAGTCTTTTAAGTTTATAAAAAAAACAAAACACCACATTCTAACTGCCCCTGGGCGTTAAGGTGGTGGTTTTCTTCCATGTTGATTGTTAGTTGGTTTTTACACGGCTGTAAACTGGTAAAAACGCAATCACCCACACAACAAGCTCAGGGTGGCTTCTTTGGGGAGGGAGAGAGGAAGTGAGTAGGAGGGAGAAGGGGTTCAAACAGAGTCTCAGGTCCTCTGAAGTTTCATTTCTTCTGCGGCAGCCGCAGCTGGAAGGAAAGGTGACTGCTAACAGGTGCAGAGCTTCTTTTGCGGGGTGAGGGGGGGCAGGAAAATGTTTTGGAACTAGATAAAGGTGATGTTTGCACAACGCTGTGAAGGCACTGAATTACATACACTTTGAAATGGTTAGTTTTGTGTTATGTGAACTTTATCTCCATCTTTAAAAGGGGGAGGGCGTGTGCCTCCTTGAATCATGCACAGAAGCAAGACACCCAGCATTGCATTCGGCTGGGAAGGGCCTGTTACCGACTAGTCCACGTGGGGAGAGGCGGGGCTAACTGAGCGGGTTTCACTTAGTGTGCAGCCACACTCTGAGTCACGGGGACTCTGCACTACAACTCAGCTTTTCCAACCTGTGAGTCCGGAACAAGTTCTCTCCAAGTTGCTTCTCCTACTTAATAAATATAATGGCACACTACTGTTTATAAAACATTTGTCTCCACACAATTTTCTAACACCGCTGCCTTCTGAGGCTCAGCAAGGCAGCGTGGTTGGAGAGCATGGCCTCTGGAGTCAGACGAATCTGGGTTCGAGTCCAGGGTCTGTCATTTCTCAGCTGTGTGTCTTTGGGCAAGTCACCCAACCTCTCTGAACCTTGGTTTCTCCATCTATAAAACGAGAATAATGACTTACCCTATGTGTTAAGTGGGATGAAGTCTGAAGGTACATCTAAAGCAAGAGTTACATCAATGCCTGGCACACAGTAAATTCTGAATAAATGATGGCTATTCGTGTTTGTAGTCAAAGAGGCTGCTCTGGCAAAGCACTTAAAACAAAGGGTTAAGAGTGACAGGAAAACAAAACAACTTCAAAGCCACTTTGCCACAGGCCCCAAATGTTCCAACGGAGTGGTTTTCAACCAAGGGCAGGGGGGGGATGATTTTGAACCCCCAGCAGACATGTGGTGGTGCCTGGGGACGTTCTGTGAATGTCATGATTAGGAAAACGCGGTGTGCTTCTGGCATCTAGTTGATAGAGGTCGGGATGCTGCTAAACACCCCACAATGCACAGGACGGCCCCCGCAACAGAGGACAACCTGGCCCCAGATACCGCTAGTGGCCCGGGTTGAGAGACCCTGCTCTCAAGTGAGCCTACTTTAAAATGAGCCTCCGTTTGTCACTTGTCATTTTCCAAATGACAGTGCGATCCACCCTCCAGACACCAGGACAGCTTGCTGCCTCCCCGACCACGGAGTGAGTCATTTTGTGAAGCCGAGGAACATTTAGCAAGGCGGTAATCATCCTAATTCCTCTGCTGGGTAAGTCCAGATGGGAGTACATCTGGAGCCTTCTCAGAGAGAGACAACCCAACGTTAACATGGACTCCCTAAGAAACCAAGGATGGTTCGAGAGATTTGGAAAGACCCCTCTAACCCCCCTCTCCACAAAGAAGACTTCTGGGAACATCCCAGAGAGTCTGCTCTCCCTGGTCATGCATGAAAGGCCACGAGCGGAGACTGGCACACAGAAAGCTCTCAGTAAATAAATGCTAGCTACCATCATCATCATCATCCTCAGTCATCGTTGTCTTCATTATCACCACCATCTCCCCAAGTACATTCTCACAACAATCTTTGAAATGGGTGATATCATCCCCGTTTTGCAGATGAGGAGACTGAGGCACAGAGCATGGGTGCTCTAGTTTTCATCAGTCCCCTTCCTGATCTCAGTTTCCGCTGCTGCCCACCTACAGTCCAAAGGGATCTTTTGCAAATGAAATCAGATCTGCCCTGGCTGGTGCGGCTCAGTGGATTGAACATCGGCCTGCAAACGGAAAGGTCGCTGGCCCTGATTCCTAGTCAGGGCACATGCCTGGGTTGTGGGCCAGCTCCCCAGTTGGGGGCGTGTGAGAGGCAACTGATCAATGTTTTGCTCCCTCTCTTTGTCTTTCCCTAAAAGTAAATAAATGCAATCTTTTAAAAAAAATGAAATCTGATCTTATTTAAAAGAGGTTCTCTCGATAATGATGCTATATATTTTGTGTTCTAACATTTCTTTTTTTTTAAGATTTTGTTTATTCACTTTTAGAGAGAGCAGAAGGGAGGGAGAAAGAGAAGGAGAGAAACAGCAATGTGCAAATATCATCAATCGGTTGGCACGCCCCTCACTGGGGAACTGGCACACACCCCAGGCATGTGCCCTGACCTAGAATCAAACCAATGACCCCTCAGTTCACGGGTCCGCGCTCAATCCACTGAGCCACACCCCCCAGGCTAAACATTTCTTTATGATTTAGGTCTTCTGAAAAATTCAGAGCTATGCCATGCTTGTGCGCAATGTTAACATTAAGGAGAAACAGAGTGAAAAGTACATGGAAACCTTTTGTACTATCTTTACCACTTCTCAGTACACCTAAAACGATTTTAAAATAAAAACCTTATGTAAAAATGCATCCAATCATTCTGCTTCTCTGCCTGAAACCTTCTAGTGGTTCCCCATCGGACTTAGAATAAAATCGGAACGCATTTCTGTGGCCCGGAGTGATCTGCCTTGGTCCACCTGGACCTACTCTTCTAACACTCGGCCCCCGCACCCCGCTCCAGCCCCTCTAGCCTTTTTTTCACTCCTCTGACGCTGCAAGGTTGCTCTTGCCTCAGGCCCTTTGCACCTGCTGTGTCCTTGTGAGGACTACTCTTCTTCTACGTAGTCCGTCCCTGATTTTCTTTCTCATCCTTCCGATCTTGACTCAAATATCAAATCCTCGGAGTCCCTCTCCTGTGTGGTCCCAGGACGCCTCCTAATTCCATCACAGAATGTATGACTCTCTGGAATTATCTTCTTCTCTTCCTAGCTATCTCTTCCACTAGACTGGGAGTTCCATCCACAACATTTCTTTCAATCACTGAACAATAATTCTAATGCCCATTGAATTGGAGGAGAGTGAAGAGCTCACCCCCAACCTTTTGTAACAAAGTTCCAAATTGTTGGCCTAGAGCCGAATGTAACCCACAGATTTGCTTTATCAGCCTCACGCAGTGTTTTCGAAGAATTTGAGTTTATGACCAGCTTTTAAAAACTGGAACATTTCACACAAAAATTTATACGTTCAAGGTCTCCGAAAGCAGACCGGAGCGGGGAAGGGGCCACCGCTCAGAGGGGCATAGCTCTCCAGTTCACCGTGGACCCTTCCGCCTGCCTTACGTCTTCCGTGTTCACAGTGGGGCCCCTTTAGGCACTCAAAGCTTACAGCATCCTTAGAAATACTACTGGTTTTCAAATATTTTTTTAGCTACAGCCCTCTCTTCAAATCTTACAGGGAAGCTCAATGTCTAAAACAGTTCACAGTAATAATAGTTTATTTTGATTGAGTGTTTACTTTGTGCCATGATTCTGCTTTGGTTGACTCCAAGGGTTGGGGACCAGAACCCCATCAGCTTCAGCAAGCCCCTAAAACCCACTGTGGATCCAAGGCAGACAGCTGGAAAAGTACATTTTAATCCACTCTCCTCGTTTTGCAAATAGGCAATCTGGAGAGAGGAAGGGACACTCCACTTATTAGTATCTTTTCTGGCAAATGTTTGTCTGCTGATCCTTAGGGAGGTCCCTCACGTTGAAAATGTCAGAAAAAGGCCAATAGGGGATCCGTTCCTTCCTCCCAGAGCTATTAGCTGTGTTCCGGGAGCCATTCAGGCCTACTCTGCAAGCTCATGCCACTCTCAGGCTCAGCGCCAGCGACTTCCCCTAGACATGTGCCAGCAAAACTGGACTCTGGAGGGGAGTAGCCCAGCAGAGCATGGGCGGGTGGACAGAGACCCTCCCCATGCCCCGGTCCAGTCTGAAGTCCTCCTCCAGCCCTGATGACATCAGCAAATGTTAACACACTCGCTTTGTTTGGTGTGTGCCGGGGTTGTGCTCGGCGCTGGGGATTCACAGTGGGGATTTATAGAAGAGCTTTGCTTCCTGGCTGTCCTGAGTTTCAGCCCTGGCTCTGTAAATTACTACCTGTACGACCTTCAGCAAACAACCTAGCATCCGTGTCTCACCTTCTTCACCTGTCAAATCAGTGTGATAGGACTAGTACATAATTCCCAGGATTGTTTTCGGGATTCAGTGAGATAATTTTTAGCACGTAATAAGAAAATAAGCACAGTGCCCGGTTTGTTTGTTTGTTTTTTCTCCACTGCACTTATCAGACGCTGGTATTTTTATTTGCATCTTTGTTTGTCTGGCTGGCTTAGTAGATGACTTTCCATGAGAGAAGGGCCTTGTCTCTGTTGTTCACCCCTGCTTCCCTGCCTAGAACAATGTCTGGCACAGAGAGGGTGCTCCACAAATATTTGTCCGCTGAATGAATCGCTGTCTTTCATATTCCTGCTCTAATTACTATTGCCATGATGTGCCCTGTCCTGGACGAGGCCAAAGTCTGGGCTCCTTGGGGAGTAGCCACCCTGACCTCCACATCCAGCTGTTCCCAACAGCCCTGGGCATTGGCTCTGAGTGTCACGAACTGGGCTCTGTTCCCTGAGCTAACAAACGACACTTGTGTGCCTTCTGGTGCACAGGCTACAGCTCTGGAGAGTGAGTCGGTAACTGGAGAAAGCAGAATGAGCAGCTGTGCGGAGGAGAGGGAGCCTCCAGCCTCAAAAGGTCCCGCGACAGAAGCAAGAAGGCCACAGGTCCACCTGCAACGAGCCCGTGTCCTGCCGCCGCTCGGGCCCCCAGAGGACACCGCTTCTGAGGATGGATGCTCGGATGGCGCAATCACATCGATAGCATTTGGGGACGAGAACTCGTGCTCCCTGCGTGCCTCGAAAAGCAAAATGAATTTCACAGGGGAGGCAAAGAGCTTTGTAAAAAACACAAAACAAAACAAAAAACAAAACCAGAGAAATGAAAAGATCAGGATCCAAGAGAGCGGATGTTTGCTGTGTAGGTTGCACTTCCAAACCCAGCTAAAGGCAACGCGCAGCCCCCCCGGAAGTGGCAACTTTTGGGGGTATCCTGGAGAGAGACGAACTTGGAAAGCGGAGAGCAATGGGCCAAAGTACCTGCAGAACCCGGGACCGGCTCGCAATGCCCGCCCCTGCAAACTCGCTCTTTTCTTCCGGCCTCCAGCTCCAACGCGCGAAATCTTCAAATTCTCCCTATATCTGCCCACGCTGGTTCACCTTCGTTCTGGCTAAAATCAGGGTAGCTGTCTCTGTGATTACATAACGTCCGTGTTCAAGAACGATAATCCAACCATATGGATAATGAAAAAAAAATTGACGGTGGATTAAAAATATTTTCCCCAGCGTAAAAGTTACAGAACGTGCAAAAAATACGGATATATATATCCACATTCCCACTACTCATAATGAATACCTGTTAACATTTTTATTTATCTGGAAGAAGTCTTTCCCTTCTCCCCAAGTCCCAGCAAACTTGAATCTAAAATACGTCAACCTATTTCTCTTTATTATTCTCCTCCACCTCTATCCCAGGTTTATTTGAAGGGGTAAATTCCAGGACCCTCGAATTCTCTCGGTGGACTTCCACATAAACAGGTCTGCAAACATCTGGCCCCGGTGAACAGTATCCTATGGAGGCCGCAATACTCCGATGCACAGCTGCATTTCTCCCCCACATCCCCAGCTCCCGCGCGCAACTTTGCAACTCACAGTCCCGCCAGGAGGCCTATTTACTCTGCTCGTTTGGCGGAAGAATCCCGCGCGCTAGGACAGTTACTCTTAACCGTCTCCTCCCCCTTTCCGCGCTCTGGCCCCGCCCATTTGCGGCCAGGCCCCGCCCCCTACCACTCTCCCTATGGCCCATAAAGAAGTCCCGGCCGGACCGCTGCACTCCCCCGCGCGCATTCGTGCGCCGCCCGAGGCTGGCTAAGGAGTCGGCGGCCATTTTGTTCTTCTCGTGGTTCCAGTGGGGAGAGAAGGAGGAAGCAGGGAGCGGGGCGGTTGGGGGAAACCCGCCGCGGCTGCTACAACTGCCGCTGCCACCACCGCCTCGGTGCTCGTGGCGTGGGGGAGGAGGCGTGAGTCCCGGGCGCGAGCCGCCGGCGGCGCCGCTACGGGAGGGTCGGCGGTGGGAAGGCGATGGCGGATATAGATAAACTCAACATCGACAGCATCATCCAACGGCTGCTGGAAGGTGAAGGGGGCGGCGGGCGAGCTGAGATGAGGCTGGTGGCTGGGGGGTGCGGCGGAGTTGGGAGGCCGGTTGGGCTTGCAGCGCCGAGGAGAGTGAGCCCGCGAGTTGACCCTCGGGCCCCGGGCTGCTGCGGGTGGGAGGCCGGCCGGGGTCCCGCAGTTAGCCCAACCCGCAGACCCTCCCGGCTCCGCTCATTCATTGGACTAGGGTGCAGCCTTTCTTCTGGCCGTGAAATTTTAAAATTCTCCCCACCCCCACGTTTCCGGTTCGTACCCCCTGGTTCCCCACACGCCGGACCATTCTTTGGAGGAGAGAAGGTTGGGGACCCGGGTCCTAACTGCAGGCACGTTCCGTACTTTCTAGTTACTCGTCCTCTTGGAAAGCAATTTGATGAGGTAGCGTTTCTCCGGGTTGGAGGGCTCCCTTCCTGTCTTCCTTATTTTTATACTTTTTGTGGGGTTGGTATCGGGAGGGATAGTGGCCAGCGTTGGGACATCTCAAAAGGGGCTGCTGAAACCCATCTCCTGCGCTCCCAAATACTCTTTTTAAGTTTTGGTCCTCACGACGTCTCCGCGCTCTTTTCTGAACTTGCATCTGAAGTTGAAACCAGCGATGATGACAGTTACGATCTTTCCAGTGTACTTGGCTCTGTGTTGAGCGCTTGGTGTTCATCTAATAAATTACAATCATAATGATAGCAAGCGCTTCTAAGGCGCTTGTTACTGTGTCCGGCATTTTTTGAGCACTTTATATAGATTTCACTTAATTCTCCCAACAACCTTGCGAGGTTATTTCCCCCTCTCTTTCAGAGCAAAATAAGACACGGGTGAATCACTTGACCAAGGTCACACAGTGACAGATTTCAAACCCAGGTAGCCCCGAGCTAGAGCTCTTGCAAGTAAACCTGTGTGTGAAGGAAGGAGGTGTCCAGTGGTTAAATGAGGGTTAAAATACAGCTTTAGTTTTGGCTGACCCAAAACCGGCGAGGTGCCTGGCAATTGATACATCATGATGTTGGGGACGGAAGTTCCGATTTTAAAGAGGGACGCGGAAGTGAACTGTCCCCCCACCCTTGGGGTTCCAGAGCGGGTCTGCTAATTATTCGAAACTTTGGGAGAAATCGAATCCCTTTGTTCATTTGGGCACTGGATAACGTAGATTTAACTGAGTTTTAACTCTTTTCTTTTTTTGCTTTTATGTTCTAAGTATTGGACTATACGTGCTGTGAGATAGATCCAACAGCATGATGCACAATTGCACAGCTCTGGTTTTTGCAGATGTGTTGAATAAGTCATTAAAATGCAACTCCTGAAAATACCTTAATCTGGGTTTTTATCCTTTTATACTTTGAAAAGAAAAACTCACTGAGTTCCTGAAATGCTCTTCAAGTGTTGCTGCCATTCGTGGGTAAAAACCTCGTCATTCATTCAGTACCTGGCATTTATTATAAGAAAAAAATACTTTTTATACTAGTTAATACAGTTCTTTGATTTATATGAGGCAACAGTGAAGCAGAGATAGATTAAAACGGTTTGTAATCTGTGGGTTAGAAACAGAATTTTAAGTTCATTTAAATCTTGTTAAGTTCTGAGTTGCCCAGAAATTAATATAAAGTAGTGCATTTTAATAACCTCAGGAATAGGCTAGCTGCACAATATAGTGCTTAAATTCTTTTTTTGTTGTTTTTTTTCTCATCACTGTTAAATTGGTAAAGAAATTGATGATCCGTTAAGGGTATATATATATGTGTATATATCTCCAAGTTAGAAGATACTGGTTTTGTGATTTTGGGGGTTTTTGGTTTGTTTAAGATTTTATTTATTTCTAGATAGGAAAAGAGGGATAGAAACACCAATGTGTGATTGCTTCACGCTCCCCCTACTGGAGACTTGGCCTGCAACTCAGGCATGTGCCCTGACTGGAATCGAACCAGCGGCCCTTTGCTTCTCAGTCCAGCACTCAATCCAGTGAGCTACACCAGCCAGGGCTAAATTTTGTGATTTTTGTAATGCCCCCAAAACCTTTTTCTCTAAAAAACTTTAATTAAGATTTCAGTATATTTGAAAATGGAGGCAATATTTAGTTTTGTGATCTTGTTAGAATTTTTTACATGTTCAGAATTGTCTTTTAGAGTGGAGGACTGTATAAGTCCGTTGAGAAGTAGCACAGTGATTGTACTAAAAAAGCAACACGAAAGTGAAGTCTTGCCTGGGCCTGGTAACTCAGTTCACGAGAGTGTCCCCAGTACGCCAAGGCTGCGGGTTCAGTCACTGGTCAGGGCACATACAAGAAGCAGCCAGTGAATGCATAGGTAAGTAGATCAACAAATCTACGTTTTTCTCTTTCAAATTAATAAACTAAAAAATGTAAAAAGGGAAGTCTTGGCCTGGCTCTTGCAGCTCAGTTGGAGCATTGTCCGTAACTGGAAGGTTGTGGGTTCAATCCCAGGTCCAGGCGTGTACAGGAAGCAGCCAGTCACACTGTTTTCTCCCTCCCTGTCTAAAAGCAGTGACAAAGTGTCCTAAGGTGAGGATAAAAAAGTCAGTCTAAACATGTTCAGGTCTGTAGTCAGTACAGCTTTGTAGTTCTTTTCTAAACTGTTCTTCTTTAAGCAAAGTATCACTTGTGCAGCCCCTTTTGGAAGTTCTTATCCAAGATCCACCTTGATGATAAAACCTAAAGGTTGTTTTTCCTTCATATAACTAATGTTAGATTACTTAAATTCTGCAGAGTAAAACTTGGAAGGTTTAGAGAGAAAATAAGCCTGCTGTTGATTTGGTCTAATATTCCTACTCTGTTGGAGAAAAGTGACGTTTGGTTTTACTTTGTAGACGACCTTGTTCAGGGAGCTAGCACTTTTCTTGCATAGCTGGCAGTTGTAACTTATTTTCACATCCTAATTTGCAAGAAGCATCTTTGTTCTGAAGATGGCTCTTGTCAAACTGCAAGACTACGCCAGGCTCTGCGTAGTTGCTTGGCTTGCTTTAGCGATTTAAATAAGACCTCTGCCCTGGCCCTTAGAAATCCTTTACTAATTGAATTTTCTGATGTGTAAGAGGTCATCTGAAGATAGATATTTGGAAACTCTAGTAACCCATGCATTTAGCATTTTGGTGTAATATGAAACGTGTTTACATCCTAATACTAGGAAGACAGTGTCCCTGGTCGTAAAGAGAATAAAGGTCAAACAATGGCAAAAAAAAAAAAAAAAAAAATTCTTAAAAGTGCTGACCAAGGAAGACAAAAGTAATCTTTCTTGATGACACTTCTGCAATTTTTTTTCTTTACATTTTAGGTAATTTTAACAAGTACAGGATTTACTTGGGATCAATTATCATAGGGCATTTTGTTAATGAAAATAAAGTTGTTACTAATTCCCTAACTGAACAAGAAGGCCCTTGTGAGCCCTGCTCTCTTCCCTCCTGCACATCAGTTGTATGCTGCATCCTTGCCCACAGGGTAAGGCCAGGAAGCTCTGTTAGAGACAGGGGCCGAGCTTGCACGGGTCCTAAACCACAGAAGGGGAAGGTTACTCGAGCCCCTGGCCTGACAGCAGCAGGAGGCCAGGCTTTCCTTTTCCAGCTGCGGAAGTGGAGATGGTGCTGGGCCTTGCATTAGTTAGCCATCTCTGTGGTAGAAGCTAATGAAATTTTGTCTTTGAAACTGCAGCACTCTAATGACCTGCAGCCTGTTCTGCAAAAGCATGTACCAGTCAGCCCATTTGAACAGGTGAGGATTACTGATCTTGAAGCAGGGAAATAATATTATACAGACTTGATCATTTCACTGAATTTACAGTCAAGGCTATTAATAGACTTGAAAGATTGCAATGTAAGGGAGATAATCTGACGTGAATTGTTTTGTAGGTGAGGAAACTAGAAAGTCTAACTCAAGAGAGGTAAGGAATGATTCCATCTCTTTGGAGTTTATAGAATTCTGAGGCAAATTTTTGTTTTAGGATGAGACCCCTGTATCAAAAGCACTTGAGAACAGATGATTTCCTTGGGAGGCTCCAGGAAAGTACCTGTTGTCTCCACTGCTCCAGGGTGTGCCGGCATCTCGCATCTGAGGGGAGTGGGTATCACTGATCCGAAGGCTTATGACAATGAAAACTACTGGAATTAGACTCGACTCAGATGTTGAGTCTGATCGGTGGTTTTTTTTCAAAATGGGTTGTTGGGCTTTGGGAACTTAAACGTTTTGCAATAAATTGGCTTCACTGTAGGTGTAGAATACTCAAGAAATTTTATTTTGAGCAGTGGGCAGTGTTTTGCAGCTATATTCTGACCATCTACTTTGAGAAAGTTAGTTTCACGTTTAAGTGCCCAAAGGCTAACGTTAGCAGCCAGGAAAACCAAAATAGGGATGTGTGGTGTGAAAACAATTAAGGTGGTCAGAAAATATTACAGAAGTCTTCGTGCTGGCGATTGCAATGAAACCAAGTGACTCTTTATAACGTTTGATCTTTGTAACCTCTTTTTCTTTCTTTTTTTTTTTTTTAGAAAAATAAGTTGTGGGAAAGTTTTAGTGTTGTAAATAATTCACTGGGTTTTTTTTTGTTTGAGATCTAGTTTTTCTAAATTTGTCAACTACTACAAGGTTATTCTATCACTGAAATGAATGTATGTGGCATAATCTTAAGATTACCACCTACTTTAATAGGATTATTTTAAAACAGCAAATCTCTTGGTTTATTTTTATACTGGTCATGCCGATCAGGTTTTAAAACTTCATTACATTGGTGCCCCTTTTTTGGTGTGTGCTATTGCTTTAATAACGACCTATCAAAACAGTTAAGGGACATTTAATTGAGGGGCAAGAAGAGTATTTTTTCATTCCTTCATAAATAATCCCAAAGTCATCTTTTTAAAAAATTATTTTTGCATTAGTGAATTTTTTCCATTACCACTTATCCCTCCTGTATTCTCTTCCCTCTCCCCCCACTGCAGTCGCCGGCCACACTGGTTTTCACATCCATGAGGTCTTTCTCTCTCTCTTTTTTTTCCTTCTCCTCCATCAACTCCCTCCTTCTACCAGCCCTCCAGCCCCCATCCCCGAAGTCATCTTAAATTTCCTTCCATACTTCCCTCCCTCTTTTCTCTCTTCTCTTCTTTTTTCTTTTCTTCTCTTTTTTCTTTCTCTTTTTCTTCCTTTCTTTTTCTTTTCTTTCTCCTCTTTGTTTCTTTCTGATAATACAAAACTTTCATTGTTAACAAGGGTCCTGATGATTCCAGGTTTCGATTAAAAGTGTGGTTTCAGGATGCACTTTTAACCTTCATTGTATCTGGTGATATATACAATAAAATTGAATTACAAATAATGTAATTGGACAAAAAAATTCCTTATATAACTATTAATAGACACCTAAATCCAATGTGTGTTTATTTTTTTGTTTGTTTGGTTTTTTAGATTTTATTTATTTATTTTTAGAGAGGGAAGGGAGGGAGAAAGAGAGAAATATCAATGTGCTGGGAGCCGTGGCCTGCAACCCAGGCATGTGCCTGACTGGGAATCGAACCTGTGATGCTTTGGTTTGCAGCCTGCACTCGATCCACTGAGCTACACCAGCCAGGGCTTCCAATATGGTTTTAAAAGTACTTTTCTTGTACTTGATTCTGTATCCACATACTCTGCATCTGAATGGATCCCTGGATTTTATTTCATTTTTCTGTGTGACATTCTCCACATACATACCATTAGCTGCTGCTTTGGGGGTTGGGCGTCCTTCTGGGCGTCTGTTGTTAGAGGCCCACGTAGCTTCCAGAAACACCTCGCTCTGCGCTTCCAGGCGGCTGTGGCTCGTCCTTGTGTTCCTTCCATAGCTTTCTTAACTGCCTCGCTGGTCGCCGGGCTGTCAGAAAAGTTAGTGTTGCTTGTGAGGGAAAGCCATCATCACAGATCATCACCAATAACATTCTTTATTGTTTCAAGATTTTATCAGTTTTCGAATAAGATTTCGTGGAAATTTATCATGAAATCAGTGATTTGCCAGATAAATTGGTAAGTTTGTACAGAACAATCTTGGCTGTTAACAGCTGTGGTACATTTTTGAATCAGCATGTCTAGCCAGATGAAGAAAAGCTTTTACTCAAAAGTCATATGCAAAAGATCTAAGGTGAATGAGAAACACTGGAGAACGGAACTTTCATTCATTGGAATGTTTTGGATTCCGCTGACAAAAGCTGAAATAATTTGGTATGTGCAACCTGAATTACTCAGGAAGTCACTCCAAGGTGACCGTATGGATTTCCCATGGAAGGGGCTCATTTGTAAGGTTTTTCCCATCGTGCACAGAGCACAGTGAGGGCTCTACACCTCAAAGTGGGTGTTGCTGCTGTTTATTGAGCAGAACTGTACTGTCTGTATTCTTTATAGCTAACAGATAAAATACAGTCAAGCCTGTGTCTTTAATGCCTTTTTAAATGGCATTGAAATGCCCTCAAGGTGAACTTTTACCTCTATAATCTTTATGGAGGGATAGTTCTCCTAGTTATAGCACTTACAACAACCTGCAGTTACCCAGCTCATCTTATTTTCTGTGTCTTGCTTCTTGTGAGCTTCTTGAGAAAAAGTACAAGATTCTTGTCTAGCGTGTTGCCAGGGTCAGGTGCCCAGCAACTATTTTGTTGAAGGTTGAAGCATGGTGAATAAGTATTGATAGTCTTAACAGATTGCACGGTGTAGTTCTTACCTAATGCTTCCCATTTATAAGAATGCCTTATCTTATATCCCATAGCAATTTTTTTCTTGGGAAGTAATGACTATATATTGAGGTTTCAGTTAGTTTGTCCTATAAAAACTCCATTGGTTTGAAAGTTTCATGAAGAACAAATTCTTACTGGGAAGGGTGGTATGGTAGAAGCATCACTGGACCAAGACTCGATGTCCTCCTTACAAGCTCTGACCTTCGACCAAGTCGCTGAGCCTCTCCCAGCCTGTAACGTGGAGAAGCGCCAGTGCTGGCCTCGTGGGGTTGTCAGGACTGACTGGCAGCGTAAAACCCCTTAGCGCAGCCCAGCATGTGGGACGTGCTCCGTAAATGCTACCCACAACTAATAAATTATTCTGTGTGATGGACAGTGGAAATAGGGAAGTAGATGTTTATGCTGTTGGCTGATATGGTCATTTTAAAAAAAGAAACAACAGTGCTCACCCATTTTGAGAGCTTTACCTTCTGTTAGACACATTATCATCAACTTGAAATTTAAGAGTAACCCTGTATTTTCATAACTAGGAAAATAGTAAAGCCAGATGGGAAATACATGTGTAGTCTGGAATGTGTGTTTAGTTCTAATGCCACAAGTCAACAGTGCTTAGGGATGTATCCGAACTTTATTTATGTGGCAGATTTTGTGAGCCTGCCATGGACTGGCCATGAGCATGTACACTGAAGAGCAGGTGGTGTGTTACTGGGGTTTGTGTTCCACCCGGGGGTCCGGATGAAGAGGTAGAAGCAAATCTACAATTATAATACAAGGTACAGTGTTTCCTTGTCTGGCTGCTGAGAGCATTTCAGAAGCATAATGCAGGCTCGTGAGGCGAGGAGACAGTTAGGAGAGCCTTGAAGGATGAGCAGGTATTTGCCAGTTGGTAGAAGATGGTGTTGAGGCAGAATTTCTGTTTTTGTGATTTTTATCCTTGAGCTAACTGTAGGGAGCTCTGAGACCGTGCTGTTTTTTTTTTCAGTGAGCAGGGTTCTTCACATATAAAATACACTGCTTTATTCTGGGAAAACACCTTAAGAATAATTTTTTCATTGTTAGTAGTATTTCTTTTTACTAATCTCTGTATGCACCCCCACTCAGGACAAACAGGGTAAGAACCAAAACTACCATAAACTACATCTATCATCACAAGATAGCGTTCGTGTAAACAGGATAGCCTGCCGTCTGTGGGTGTGAGTCACGTCTTACGTAGTCTGAAAGACTTAGAGTGGGTTCTTCATTCAGAAATGTGGGGCTCTGCTGAAAACTATTCCGGTTGAAACCAGAAGCTTCTAGGAGGCTCCTGTAAACCAAAAATGAAATTTTCTGCTGGGCATTCTGCCCAAGTTTCTGGCTGACTTGTGGTAAAATTGCTAATGACTGGGGTTTTCTGCCCATTGAATCGGGGATCACACCGTCCTTCCAACCCGGAGTGTTTCTTGAGTTCGCTGTGCTGTGTGTGTGTGGAGAGAAAAAAGTTACTGTGAGAAAATAATTTTTTGTTGCCCAGTTGTTACTGTATTATATATGCATTTGTTTTGGGTCCTCCCTCAAAGGTTGTCATTACTATGCTTTCTATTTAATTGCATCCCATCTCATAATGTTTTGATCAGAGACTGGCTGGTCACTTAGCTCAGTTACATATTTTGGAGTATAATGGGGTGATTTGCCCAAGGTTATAGAACCAGTACAGAAACTTGGGCCTTCCAGCACCCAATGCAGCGCCCTCTCAGCATTTTCTGTTCTTGTGTGTTTCAGGAGTTTGATCCTTCCTAGGTGTCCGCCTTTCTTTGCTACTTTTCATTGGGGCTGGGGACACCCTCTACACAGTTTAATTTCTACTCAAAACTTGTTTCTTGGGAAACTTCAGAGTTTCACTGACTATTCAGGCTGATGGATGGCTTCGCCTAAGACAGCATTTTTCAAACCCAGGCACAGCCTTTTTTAATGTGGAAAAGAAATCCTTAAACATCAGGGTTCTGTACTTGTAATTTTTATTACTCTGTAGTGTTGTTTAGGTACTTAGGGAACAAAGCCAGATACAAAACAATTAAACCTGTTGTTCTTATTTGACTATTAGGTCAAATGATTTTATAATTTGAATACAAACAAAGCCTCGAAAACCAATAAAATTTAAGTTAGCAACATTGATTTAATCTGATGGATTTTGTGGTTTTGCTAAAAAGTAAATCACTTTTTATTGGGTTGAACAGTAGAAAGATGCAGGCTTACGTTCTGTATTTAGTCTGGCCATGTGTTTTCACTTCAGTTCTAACTCAGAAAGTGCCTGCTTTCATAAGTCTTTTGTGAAGACTTACTTGGGTTACAAGTTGAGGATGATCAAACACCCCCCCCCCCCCCAATTTAACCAGGCCCTGCCAGTAAGCAGGCCACTTCTTAGGTGTAAAATTAAGGTAAATTTAGCAAATCTGTTCTATTTAATATGTCTAATCTGTTACAACTGGGATCAAAACAAAATTTCATTCCCTTCTACCTACGGGCTGATAAGGTGCACTGTTACAAGGCCAGAGGAGGCCTTGTGCTTCATTTTGATAGTGGGTAGAACTCGGAGTGCTCGGATGTGGTTCCTTGTGAGTCTGGGGTGCCTGGTGCTGTGCCTTTTCTCACTTGTTATCTGTTCGCATTACTAGGAAGCCTCCTTTCTTACAGCACAGGCTGACATCCTTTGCCCTTAGAAGCATGATTGCATTTAAAGGTGCAGGCCCAGAAACTGCACAGCCAAATAAGTACAGTGAGCTTGCAGTGTGTCTTAATTGAAGTGAAAACACTTGAATTTTTTGCACATATTAAATCTGGGGCCCTTGAGGAGACTCCCAAGGTCATCTGATGAAAAACACTAATTTAGGGGAGGGGAGTCTGAGCAATTCTAGTCTCACATTGTAGAACAGGAAATTCTTAGAACCAGCTCAGTAACGGGACAATCTCTAAAATCTTCTGCTGTGCAAATACTGATCCATTTATAAGGCTGGAGAGGAGAAGACCAGACGGGAGGGAAACGAGCCGGCCTGGTGGGCGGGCTGGAGGTGAACAGTGCCGGTGCGTGGCTTGGACGCAGAACTGAGGCCTGGAGCCACGGGGGTCTGATTTCAGCGAGTCCTTTCTGGTGGTCCTCACACACACAGTCTGTCCTGAACAGTCTTAACTCGGCAGAGGAGGTGGCGGCTAGATAATCTCTGAAATCCTGGCTCAGATTTAAGACTAGAATTACGCACTGAAACCAGGTACTTTACAAGTGCCCTAAAAATAAAGCCAGCCAAGAAGCTAGCTAGTTAAACGTTTGTTTGTTTGTCTGTCTGTCTGTCTCTTTATCTAAAATATCTTCTCAGATATTTACGATGTTTATGTTCAGTTGTACTTTGACTGTATTTGACTGACTGGGGTTTCCTCCCCCGCAGTGAGAGGGTCCAAGCCTGGGAAGAACGTCCAGCTGCAGGAGAATGAAATCAGGGGGCTGTGCCTGAAGTCCCGGGAGATCTTTCTCAGCCAGCCCATCCTACTAGAACTGGAGGCACCACTCAAAATATGTGGTGAGTCTCTGCACGCTAACAGTTCTCTTTGGTTACGTGCTGGAGAGTGACTGAGTCAGGGATATATAGATGACCTTGTATTAGCTAGCAGAATCATTTACTATTTATGCATAACCTGGAATCACTTAAAATTAAGTTAAACAGGTGTAGCTCTAGAATAAATGCTTCTAATGGGCTTAGTTTATTTAGCTGTGCTTCGAATGTTCTAAAAATCATTGCGGAAGGAAAGAAGTGAAGCAGAATGGAGAGCTAAGTAAAGGTCTGAACTGTGTGAATATATAGAAATTACATACAAGCTCTAAGTAGAGCTGGTTATTCCTAAAAATAGACCTTCTTCCTTGCTGCTGCTTTATAGTTCTACTTTTTCTACACGACAGCACATAATCTGTATAAAAACCTCAACTTTTATTTGAGGAATGCCATATATTCTAGCATATTTGACTACACCAAGAAAGCTCATGTGCATGTTTTTAAAGTAAATGCTCCTTGGCACTGTCTTATTGGGGGGATTGAAAGCCGAATGAGTGCGTTGATGGGTGTTGCGCATTTGTGTCCTTGTTCCCCTGGGGCCAGGCTCACTGGAGGTGCAGCCGTTCTGCTGACACCACACCCCGAGACCGAGCTGTCGGAGAGCTGATGCTGATCGCCGGCCTGGAAGGAGAACAGTGTTACTTGGCAAGAAGGCCTGCCTAGGCATCGATAATGCTTTCCACAAAATAAATTCTTTACTAGTTGAGTTTTGTGTGAGATTCTGGGCATGTATTTAAAGTTTTTAGTAAGCTCAATTGAACTAAGATTAGAACTTAGTGGTAGCTGTCAGATTTAACTCCATATTAGAGGGCATGCCACTGTGCAGTGAATGTCTAAGGAATATCTTTCCAAAGCTTTGTTAATGAACTGTAAGTGTGAAGATACTGTGTAACAAGATCTTTGCTTCTAGGTGATATCCATGGGCAATACTATGATTTGCTTCGACTTTTTGAGTACGGTGGCTTCCCACCGGAAAGCAACTACCTGTTCCTTGGGGACTACGTGGACAGGGGGAAGCAGTCACTGGAGACCATCTGCCTCTTACTGGCCTACAAAATCAAATATCCTGAGAATTTTTTTCTTCTTAGAGGAAACCACGAATGTGCCAGCATCAATAGAATTTATGGATTTTATGATGAGTGTAAGTATTTCTGTATCTAAGGAAAAGTTACTTAAATTGAGATACTTGGTCATGAACTGACAGTTCTACTGTGAGGGTGTGTGAGTTTAGATGCAGTATTATGATCTCTCATTTCCTACTTCATTAACTTGTTTTTATAGAGTTGTACGACCATCACCACAGGCCACACACACACACACACACACACACACACACAGAGGCAAGCACCAATCTATTTGTGTCTCTGTAGATTTGCCTTTCCTAGACACTTCATGTAAATGGAATCTTGCAGTGTACAAATAATTACTTTTTGGAATTTGTAATGTAGCTTTTTTCCTTCTGGCACATTTGCACATAGGGAAAATGGCAGTTACTGTCCTAAAATGTGCTAAAATATGAAAACTTGTTTAAAAAAATTTATTTGTTTTATATACTGTGGCCCATTTTGGATTGTTTAGTTGAAGGTGCAGGTTGAGTTGATAGTTGAAAGAAACAAGATTCTTGTAGTTTGAAAATACCAGTTTTGGCAGAATTTTTTGCTGTTGCTATTTAAGTGAAATGTTTTTTTAAAAGTTTTGAACCCTTACCTCCGCCCTCCTTTTGTGTGCATTTCTGCAGGAGAGGGCTCCGTCTGGGAGGAGAGGGGAGGGTAAGGAGTTTTGAGTTAGTAACACCTGCCAGTGTGACTAACAAGACGAGTAAAGCATCGTCATTCTCGTCCTCCCCTAGAATGCACAGTCGGCCCTTGAACCACACGGGTTTGAACTGCGAGGAGCCACTTCCCCTTGGATTTAAAATTGTCAGCGGTGTATGGGGAGGGCTGACTTACGTTACATGCGGCTTTTCAACTGTGTGGGGAATTGGGGCCCCTGACCCTCCTGTTTTAAGGATCAGCTGTGGCCATAACCTGTTTTCTTGGGGTGTGGTGTTTTTCCATCTGTTTCACCCAGGTGTGGTCAGCTGGCTTTGTGTTTGCTCGCTCTGGGGTCTCGACGCCTAGCTAACAAGTGAGGTGGGAGGGACGACCAAGGAGAAGTCTGAGTTCATTGCTCCTTAGATGGTGAAATGAGAGGCAAGCATTGTTTTAGACACTTGTTAGAGGTGCTACATTTTAGAACAGGTTAAGAAAGGGTTTTTTCTACATAGCTGTTAGCAAGTACTTTGAAGTTTTCATCGAAGTTCAAATCCAAATGATCACTTTGTTGTGCCATATACCCTGGTGTGAGAAAATTAGCTACATCATCTTCAGTTTCTGTGTAATGCAGAAGCCTTTAAAATGACTTAGAAGGTCAGCATTGGTTTGGTGGTCAAGACTCAATTGTTGATCTTAGAGGCAAGCTGCTCCCCCTCCTTCTTGCCTCCACCTGGCCCCCAATCCATCAGGCACGTATAATTCACCACCCAGTCTTTTTGTGGTCATAAAGGTGTCCTTGGCATACCTTCATTTTTTCCGGTATGGAAGGGTACAGGATACCAGGGCATCCCAACAATTTGGCTTTCCTCAACCAGTTTGGACAGATTTGTACTTTCAAGGCTTGTGAGTAGGTCTGTAACTTGGAACAGACCTTTCCTGTGGGAGCAGCATCATCAAGGCATGCTGCTGTGTGAACCCCACTCTGGCTCCAGAGGTCATGGACCGACGGGCTGGTGAGGCCATCATGACCACCCTGGACCGCCGTTTTTATGGGGCGCACTCTGAGCATTCGTGCAGTGTTCGGGACAGGTTCCCTGGAGTCCCCGCAGTGAGCGGTCTGCGTTTCCCTACAGCCCTGCCTGCTGCTCGGGCATTTAGGGGCTGGTACCTGTGGTCTGCTGAGGGTGGGGTGGGGTGGGTGGGTGTGAGCTCGCGGCAGCTTCCTCAGAAGGAGGGTGGTGGTGGCACGAGTGTGCGTTGTTCACAGTTGCCTTGAGAAATAGGAGCTGCTTCCTTCCGGGTTGAGATTGGACAAAACAGACGAGGTTCCAGACAGTTGGTGCTGCCACGTAGTCACTGAGGCTCGGTGGCAGTCCTTGGTCATGGCATCTGGGGATCTGATTTCAGGCTTCTGTGGGCTTCTGAAATGTTTCATGTGAAAATATAAATTGTTGCTTATAGATCAGGTATCTCCAAGTATATATATAATACTAACCTCTTCCAGAGGATTTTAATAAAAGCTTAGTTTTTGTTTACTTAAAGGGTCACCAGAACCTTGCTTTGGGGGAAATTGTCCTGAGAGAATGAATCTATGGAACACCAGTCTCTTTTTAACTATCCTAAAATTTTCACAGGTAAAAGAAGATACAACATTAAGCTATGGAAAACTTTCACAGACTGCTTTAACTGTTTACCGATAGCAGCCATCGTGGATGAGAAGATATTTTGCTGTCATGGAGGTATGTGGCTGGTCTGAGTTCCACTGGAACTGCAGGGCTTGGGGTCCCTGTGAAGGGCAGACTCGGGCATCCCTGAGTCACCACTGGGCTGACTGTGGTCTGGTGACTCACTCTCGCCGATCATGGGTCCACGGTGGCACATCTGGGGTTTGGATACAAGTCTGAAGTAAGCAGTCGAGTTGTTACAGAGAATTCTGGACTCGGTAACAGTTTGATTTGAAAACAGAGCAGAAGGTATTTTTAAATACAAAATGAACAGCATTTAATATGCTATACCGTAGATCTTCTAGAACACTGAAAATGTGGGTAGTCCTTTTCTTGGTTTGTTTTTGAGCCTCTTCTTTCAGAAGTTTTCCTGACCTGAATTTTAAAAGTTACTCTGCTTTGCTCAGTGGTTATGCTTTGTATAGTGTAATTAAAATAGTGATTGCAAAGAGAATTTCTTTTTATGTGGGGCCATAAAATCAAAGAACCACAATATATTTTAATAAAGTCATTATCCTTGTCCTCCAGTACTTAAACTGGTTTGGTAGAGTTGGGCATGTAATTCTTTTTTTCCTTCTTTTTTGTTTTAAAGATTTTGCTTATTTTTAGAGAAAGGATAGAAGGGAGAGAAATCGATGTGTGAGAGGAACAGATTGTTTGCCTCTCTCACGCCCCGAACTGGGCACCTCGCCTGCAACCCAAGCACATGCCCTGGCTGGGAATCGAACCATCAACCTTTCCATTTAAAGATTTTATTTATTTTTAGAAGGGAAAGGAGGGAGAAAGGGAGAGAAATATCTGTGTGGCTGCCTCTAGTGCGCCCCCTACTGGGGACCTGGTCCATAACCCATGTGCCCTGATGGAATTGAACCAGTGACTCTTTGATTCACAGGCCAGCATTCAACCCACTGAGCCACACCAGCCAGGGCTGGACATTTGACTTTAACGCAGCTGAGAGTCACCCACTCAGCCGAGCTGGTCTGGTCCTTTGGACAACACATGTTTCCTAGAAAGCGACATCACCCCTGAGCATCTGTAGCCTCTATGCCTAGTAATTATAAAGCGTCAGTAATAAAATTGAAAATGTACAGTTTTTGTTATTGTCATGACTGGGGAGGCTCTCAGAGGACTGGAGCAGTAGTTTTTAAGTCACAATTTTAATTTGATAGGACTCTATACGTTGAAGTAACTGTTTCCGCATAGTGTGCCCACAGATTAGTACATGTAACAAACTTCAGTGCTTATTTAGTATTTTTTTAACCAAAGCCTAATAAGAAAACATACCCACAGATTTAATTTGCCTTCATGTTAAGAGTCGTTGAGTCTCTGCATACAAAACGAAACTGTTCAAGTGCCACTTTAAAGTTGTGTTCTGCCTCTCCCCCCCGCCCCCCATTTAATAGGTTTATCACCAGATCTTCAATCTATGGAGCAGATTCGGCGAATTATGCGACCAACTGATGTACCAGATCAAGGTCTTCTTTGTGATCTTTTGTGGTCTGACCCCGATAAAGATGTCTTAGGCTGGGGTGAAAATGACAGAGGAGTGTCCTTCACATTTGGTGCAGAAGTGGTTGCAAAATTTCTCCATAAGCATGATTTGGATCTTATATGTAGAGCCCATCAGGTATTGATTTTGAATTTTACATGTACACTTACGCGCATGTGTGTGAGCACAGATTCTCCTTGTTGATTTTGGTGGGTAGGTATTGCTAATTTTTACAACGTGTCTCTGGAGGTTGACCTGCAGGATGTCAGGCTCAATGGGAAACTAAAGAATGGTTGTACTCACCTGAAATTTGCACCTACTTAAACGCTGAAAACATTCTCTCTCCAAGGTGGTTGAAGATGGATATGAATTTTTTGCAAAGAGGCAGTTGGTCACTCTGTTCTCTGCACCCAATTACTGTGGAGAGTTTGACAATGCAGGTGCCATGATGAGTGTGGACGAAACACTAATGTGCTCTTTTCAGGTAGAGGATGTTTTCAACATGGTTTCCTTTTATTATGTCTGGATTTTACTGAGTAAAAAAACAATTGCTACTTTCTGCCTGCTGTTAATTTATGTTAAATAGACTAAATGTTTATTTTTTTTTAACTATTGTTTATACTAGTTCAGTAATGAGTAGACCCCTTACAGAGGAAAAAATTCTCATAGAACTTTCCCGCAGTGTCAAATTTAACTGTTCTTGCATTATTTAAATAGAAAAAAAACCCAGCCAATACATTAGCTCTTAGTGCTGTGGCTTCTTTACTATAAACCTAAAACCACAGCGCCACTGTACCAGCTAACATTAAATCACCCCTTGCACGTGAGGGTGGCCCTCACTGCCGGGCACCAGATGTGCCGTGAGTACTCCTCCTGCCGCTCCTCTCCAGCGCACTGCTCCTCCGCCCCTGATTCCCCCGCCGTCATCGGGCCTTCGCTCGGCACAGCAGCACCGTTTGCCCAAAGTCTGCCTCTCGGTCTTCTTCTCATTCACTTTTGTCAGACTTGGATAACTTCAGACTAGCCCGATCATGAACACAGAGCCAGTGAGGTCACATGGCAGTCATTAGTTAAACAGATTAAAATAATTTTTCTTACACCAATTACCAGGGAGAACTTGCCCCAGAGGTTGTAGGAGGATCCCCTCCCTAGGTGGCTGCTAAACGCTTTTCTGTAACACCTTCTCTCCCTGTGTCAGAAGGCTTAGCCTAAAATCAGTCGCTTTTTTCCAGATTGTATTTATCTATTCATCATAGCATTTATTACCAAAACGTTTACTTGTCAGCTTGGTTCTGTGCTCTTGGGGCTTTCAAAGTTGTTGGGCAGGTTTAAAGTCAAAACCTTTCTGAACGAAAGTTTGAATGAGATTTAAGGGATCTTAAGGGGACTTGGGGTTGCGTCTGTTTCCTAAAATGCCCTGTCTTCTGTATCTTCGCAGATTTTAAAGCCTGCAGAGAAAAAGAAGCCGAACGCCACGAGGCCCGTAACACCTCCAAGGGGTATGATCACAAAGCAAGCAAAGAAATAGATGTCATTTTGACACTGCCTGGTTGGGTCTTGTAACATAGAGTATATAACCTTCATTTTTAAAACTGTAATGTGTATTGGTCAGCTTGCTCAAATAGTGTTTGTGGGGCCCTCCCTTCCATTTTTGAGTTAATGAATGGCATTTGCTGGTTATAACAGCAAATGAAAGACTTCGCTCCCAAGAAAAAGATGTTTTGTTTTTTGTAATTCTCTTTCTTTTGCAAACAAATCTAATGATAGTGTTAAAGCTGTACACGCCAGGACAGTTTATTCTGTCTAAGGGGTGAGTGTACAATGATCCCTTTTTTTAATTTAGTGTACACCCCATGAATAATGTAAATGCTCGTTTTCTCTAGGATATAAAGAGAGCCCTAGGGTGCTCAATCTGTACATGTTATTGTCATAAATGCATCCTGTTGATACAAACCACTGTGAACTTTTTTTTTTCTTTTAATTTTAAGAATTTGTTTCAAAGGGATTGCTTATTTCTCATTGTCTGGTCATGTACAAACTGGTTTTTATAGCTCTCAACAACATTAGGAGTAACCTTCAACCTTGCCAGCGTCACTGGTATGATGTATATTTAATTAAAGCACACTTTCCTCTACCGTATACTTAAAATGACGATTAAAGCCATTATTTTAAATGTTTGTGACTCTTTCCTAAAGCCAAAGTTTCTGTTGGAAATGTGTTTTGACACAACCCCCCAAGTACAAGGCGGTATGGCTGCGTACCTGGGCCACCCTGAGGATTCGAAACCAGGTTTTTGCGTTTGAATAGCAATTAGTAACATAGTGCAGTTTAAGCTATTAATGATTAAAGTTAATAACATTTTGTACAATTTCCATATAGTCTATTCATTAAGTAATCTTTTTACAGTTGGATCAGGCCTGAACTCGTCCATTCAGAAAGCTCCAAATTATAGAAACAATACTGTTCTATACGAGTGACCGATTATGCTTTCTTTGGCCTACATTCTTTATTCTGCGGTGAAGTTGAGTCTTAAAAGTCAAAACAAAGGAACTAACTTACAGTCCACCAGTTTATACAGAATTTACATTATCTGTGACTTTTTTTAACTACGATCTGTTAAAAAGAAATCTGTTTGAACAGATGACCATGTACAATACCATGTGATGGAAGTGAATTCAGACTTATTAAATGGCAAACTTGTTAAATCCTCTCAGTGTCTATTTATCAGCACAGCGCACACAGGAGAAGTGTTGATGGCATATGGAATAGAGTTTAATGAATAAATTGCTCTGGAAATCACACAATTTCAATTTGAATTTGTCTTCCTTCAAAGAGTCTCTTTTCCCAAGATGGATTATTACATGGGTGCTCATATTCTTTGAGTTCTAACCTGGGTTTGTGGAAAGATGAGGTCCTGGCCCAGGATCTCAGCTGGTTTAGAGCATCATCCCAGCACCCCAAGGTTGTGGGTTCCATCCCCAGTCAGGGCACATAAAGAACCAACCAGTGAATGCATCAGTGAACGGGGCAACAGACCGATGTCTCTGTCTCAGTAAACAGTCTAAAGGGGGCGTGTAGAGCGGGGGTCTGCTCGAGGGCGACGGGAGGAGGGTTTGGCGGACTCACTGGTGGGGCTGTGGCAGCTGAACCCCCAGAGGGGCCTGCACCTCACTCGGCTTATTACACATTCAGTAAACAGTTCCGAGATGCCAGAGAATACTTGCAAGGTGTACGTCAATGGCGGTGCAGAGTTACATCAGGGAAACTCTGGGCATAGGCAGAAGTCAGTTTTCACTTACCCTTGCGGGATTGTATCCGAGCTTCAGATGAAGAATGAAAATGAAGGTGTGCGATCGATGCCTTCAACCTTAGCCCGAGACTGAAGCAGTAAATACTTAAAATTCCTGGCGCCCCCGCGTTGGTGCATGATGGGGTGAGCACAGAGATTCTGTCTGATCAGCACAATCGCTTCAGTGGCCGCAGCAGGCATGGTCTTGGGACTTATGGCAAATACCAATAAATTACAATGACAGGCAGGCATTTTTGTCATGAGGGTTACGCTATTTTGTCAGTTGCTTGAAATAAGAGCAAAAGTAGGTTTACAGTTCGTATGGAAAATACATTAAATAACAGGAATGAACAGTAAACCTACCTTTGCCCCACTCTGTTACATAGTATTAAATAAAGCATTTAGTTTGTTACGGAAGCTTGTAATCAAATAGCTTAAGAAAGCAATCATTTAATGGGAAAATAGATCATTGCCCAGATAATTTTAGGAAGAACTTGGAGCTAACAAAGTTTATAAGAATCTTAAGGCAGAAAACTACTTGAACAACAATTTTTTTTTTTTTATTTTAAGGCATGCAAATACTGGAAATTAATCTGGCAACAGTCTCTTAAGTACTCCCAAAAACATGCAGAAATCATCTTGAGGCATCGCACAATACTTGAGGTGGAGGGATTGTGTACAGTTCAGTTGTTACCAATCGGATTTTTTTTTTATATTTACAAGTCTGGGCATTGAGAAAGACAATGTGATGTGAATATTAGGACACAGCCTTCAGTGGTGGTAGGACCAGCAGGGAGCGAGTCGCCTCCCCCTGCCTAGGGGCAGTAAAGTGACTTGGTCCGAGAAGGGACTGTTGCTGCCCAATGTCAAACTTTGGAAGATAAAAACAATTACAATTGTAAGACAGATTTTTGGGGGATAGATTTCAAATTCATTATTGCATCTCATCCGGTTCTCTGATAGTGATACTGGCTGAGCCCGAATGTTGAAGTGGAATCTTGCAACCAAGACGTGTATTTGGTGCAATTAGAAAACATTGAGGAGCCATTTGAAAATGCATATTCCTTTTTTTTTTTCCTAGCCACCCAATTAGCCCAGTAGTAATACTGTGTCTCCCAGAGAGGACCAGCCCACACACCAGTCGTTCAGGGCTGGCGAACAGGAGAATAGTAACCGGTCATATTCTTGGGCAGACCAGCTGCTCGACCTTCCCAGCAAAACCCTGGCAAGTTAGGTAGGTAGGTGTGGCAGGAGAGCGGGTGGGACCAAGGACCCTTTTGCTGAGGCGGGCAGAGAGGTTCATGTGCCGTCTGCTGGACACGTGCTCCTTCCCCAGCTCCGAGAGCCTTCAGAGGAGTCAAATCTACCTTTTACCCACACAAAAGCACTTCTTTCCATATTTGACACCCCACCTACAAACGCCGGTAGTGCCAGTCCGGTCGGAATGGAGCGTACCCTCAAATCATCCCTCCAGGAGGCTGCAGAGGGGACGTGACAGTGCCCGGACCCAGTGTGGGCCGGGCTGGCCGGGGCTGCTCACCGGCTCGGTTCCGGTTGGTTTCAGGGCTGCCCCCCGTTCTACAGCGTTAGGACCACTGAGTTGCACCCGGGAGGAGGAATCGGAAGATCTGCTGCAATGCAAACTCATTCGATGCACATTTTCGTCACCTTGAATGGTACATTTTTGTAAGATGATTTTTTACGTCCGTGGTCTTGTTCAGGTCATTACCATCTCATTCAAAACTCCAACCTGTGTCCTTGCATTTATACAATCAAAGAGTTGAGAGAGTTGATCTGCCTTCTCTTCCCAACTCCAGAAAGATGGGATGCCTCTAAGACCATGGCTATTCAAACTTTTTTTGACAGATAAAAGAGAACCCTTTAAACAAAATTATACGAAAGGCATGCTATGTAAAATGAATAAAATCAGAACAGCTCTGTTAGAAGCAGAGGTTGAGGCCCACTTGGCCCCCACCAGCATCAGCCCCCCAGGAGTAAAACCACTGCTCTGAGAGAGATGCTGCTACTTCCAGGCCTGTGTGGTTAGACCAACACCAGTAAGCTGTCAGTACGACCTTCCTTCCACTATGACGGCCTTCTCCAACTCGGTGAGGCCTGAGACCTAACTAGCTAAGAAGTGCAATCGGAGTACTCTCCAGGTAGCAAGTCACTCAAGAAACCTCTTTCCGAGTTTCTTAGCCGGCTTTCCCTTCTCGGCATCGCATTTTGGGACAGAGGTCAAGAAAGCGCTCTGCACGTCTGAACAGAACATCCTCTAGGAGACTGAACAATAAAATAATTTTAAAAATCCTCTAGGAGACCAGGGCTTTACATTGAGCAAATGCCAGGGCCACTTTTTTGTTCTCTCATGTGTGTGTCTGTAATTTAATTAGATGCCTCAAGGTGTTATCATTCTGTGTGTTACATATTTTATATGCTGTATATTTTAGTGTATTTCTTAAATGTATTTTAGTACAAAAAATATATATATAACACCCACGTGCCTGGACCTGGGTTAGGATAAAGAAGAGTACCAAAATCTCAGGAGCCCCTACATGCACACCCCCCCCCCCCGCCCAGTGACGTCCTCTTGAATTTGAAATGTATCATTTCCTTGCTTTTTTTTTTTACTGTGCATCCCCACACGGCCTGTTGTTCAATTTTGCCAATTTTGAATTTTATATAAAGAAACGACACTCATATGTATTCTGTGAAGAGTTTCTTTCAACATTTATTTTTTTAGAGCTCCATGTTGGCACGTTCCATTCCCGTTTTAGGGTTTTGGGGGTGCAGTGGGGTGTGGGCCCTCCTTTCTTGCCTCCACTTTTTCCCCCACCTTCAGCTTGATCCCCTGCCCCACTGCCCCGAGAGAGTTGTACAAATTACGGCGGAAGGTCTCCAGGGTTTTGTAAAAGCCTTTAAGGCACAAGTTCAAGGTTCTTATTTCCACTCTGTCTGGGGATCAGTCTGCTAAGCCTTTCCCTGTCAGCCCCATAGTTTATTTTTTTCAAACGTAGTTTTTAGGGTTCATGCAGCCTTTCAGCTGTTTTCATTGGGGGGCAGGGGGGTCTTCAAGGTCTTTCTCCGCGCTTTGGTGTCTCCAAGCCTCTTAGCTCATTCCTATTCCAATAGTTGATCTAATTAAGTTGAACCCTTGACATGGTAAGTCGAATACACCACCACTTAAACCTAGACCCTTCAGAATTCAGGTGTCAGATTTGTCTCGAATGGTTTCATCTTCTGATCACGTTTCAAGTGGTAATTACTTTTTACTTTATGTTGTTTGAAGTTACCACCTGCAAGTCCTTTTTTTTTTAAGATTTTTTTTTAATTCACTTTGAGAGAGGGAGAGAAACAGAGAAACATCAATGTGCGGTTGCTGGGGGTTATGGCCTGCAACCCAAGCATGCACCCTGGCTGGGAATCGAACCTGTGACACTTTGGTTCGCAGCCCACGCTCAATCCACTGAGCTACGCCAGCCAGGGCTGCAAGTCCTTTTAAAATCAGAGTTTGATGTACAAAGCGGTTTTCTGGGTTTGTGCATTACTCCTGTTATTGGGAGAAAAAAAACAAACATTAATTTGCTGTGCAATTTTCCTGCTATAAGGATTTATTGTACCACTGGGATTCCACACCAGGACCCAATGCGGTGAGTCTGTTCCCCAAACCAGAAGTGGATGGGTGCTGAACAGCAGCAGCAACACCCAACAAATGTCTAAGTGTGGGCGCAGGCTGGATGTCCCTGGCCGTGAGAAAGAGAAACCCTGACCCAAACAATAGTGAAACACACCGTCGCTCAGAAACGGAGGTGTGCATGTGGCTGCTGGGGTGAGTGCCCCTGTGGCAGGTGGCCCAGTGCTCCCACCCCTTGCTTTGCCCTCAGACCCAGAGCAGGGGTGCAGTCCCGGCCTCGTGTCCAGACTTTGACAGGAGGAGGGAGAGAGGCCGTCTCCTGCAGTGCTCCTGGGAAGAGGGAACTTCCCTAAGGGCCCCCTCTAACTGCCCCCCCACCCCACTCCGTCTCACTGGCCAGAGCTTGCAGCCACAGGCCCTTTGCTGACACACAGTGGCAGGGAGGGCCGGGGTCAGGTTTGGGCTGATCACCTAGGCGGAGAGAAGTGGGGGAGTCCGTCCTGGTTTGCCTCTGGACCAGTGTGGGGCCCATCTGGTGCGGCTTTGTTGGGCTGGCCTAGAGGGCTGACCCATGCCGTCCAGAGCAGTTTCCATGAGTAACCAGCAGGTGGAACAAGGCGATGCTGCTAAATCAGGCAGTGTGGGCTCTGCTCACTAACATAAGAATCAGAAGATGTTTCCAGTGTCCCCTGCCCTCCTCTTCCCAAGGTTACGTCTCACCCGCTTCCATCGGCAGGAAAGATTTCAGAGAACTGGAGAACTTGACCCACAAACATTAGCACCCACTGCTCCTGCCACCGGCAGCAGAAGAGTCCATTGAGAATCCTGTGTCTGGAGCGTGGTTTGGGGTCCAGTTCTGCCTCCTCCCTGCTGTGTGGCCTCGTCATGACCTCTCGGAGTCTCCGTCTTCCCTGCGATTTGGGGACAAGATGCTTCCACAGAGCGTGGCCCACAGTAAGGGGTGAATAAAGGGGAGCTTTTGCATCCCACGTACCCAGCCGAGCCAGGGGGACTCTCGTGTGGCCCCATTGCCCCTCCTGCCACTGTCCCCTTTCTCTGCTCCCTTCACGAGTGGTCGTTCTTCCACGAGTGGTTTCTCTGTCTCTTCTGCACTTCCTCCCCTCTCTGCCTCCTCACCCCACTCCGCCAGCACCTGACGTGTCTAGTCCTCGGCCTTCCTCGACACGCTCCTCTTGGTTCCCAGGGCGCCTCCCACCCTTGGTTCTTCCTCCCACCTCCTGGTTGCTCTTAGGTCTCCTCTGTCGCCCCTTCCTCCTCTGCTGCACCTCCAGCTCAGTCCTGGGCCCTGGGACTACATTCTGGGAGGAGGGGGTGGTTTCGGCCCGGCCCGTGGTCCTCAACACCCGTGGTGCACGGAAGCCTCCCTCAGAGAAAAACCCCTTGTTTTTCTCTACACTCAATACTTTTGTTTCAACAAATGTGTGGGTTTTCCACACCAAGCAACTCTGACACTCACTGCCTGGAGTTAGCACAGACCGCACGGGTCAAGGGCTCAGTCGCACAAGGCTGCCCCACCACTTCAGGCGCCACGTGCAAGTCCAGGTTGTCACCTGTGCTTCTGACGGAGCCACTGGAAATCAGAGGACCCCAAGACCTCCCGCCCTGCATTCAGCAATCTGCTAGAATGGCTCACAGAACTTGGGAAAAAGGCATACTTACAATTAAGGGCTTCTTATCGAAGGACACAGCTCGGGACCAGCCAGACGGAAGGGATGCCTGGGGCAGGGTATTGGGAGACGGCGCTCAGCCTGCACGCCCTCCCTCTCCAGGTGCTCCACGCACTCGGCACCTCCACCTCTCTGCAGCCCCGGGGCTCTCCAGATCCCTCCGGTGAGGTGAGGGGCTTTCAGTGGAGGCTCCATCACACAGGCACGCTGGAGTAACTCTCAGCGGCCAGCCCCTCCGTCCTCCCCGGAAGAGGTTGGTAGGGACTTAAAGTGCCATCCCTCGAATCACTTGGTTGGTTCCACTGGCAACCAGCCCCCTCATCCTTTTAGGGGGCTTTCCAAAAGTCACCCACCTCCTGAACATGGACTCAAGTGTGGTTGAAAGGAAGGGCCTTGTTAAAAATAACGAGAGAGGCCCCAGGGCTGGGGACCTAACCAAACACAGGGTGGGGAAAAGTAGGCTTCCAGTTGTGAGTACCTGAAACACAGAGTTGATCGTATTCTTCTTTCTTAATTATTGTATTATTCTCCATATGAACCACTGTAAACCTACTCTGGCCTCTCCCTGGGTTTTAAGAAAAGAAGTTCCTATTGCCCTTATCACCTGAAAATTGCAGGGGTTTGGGGAGCTCTGGCGGGCAGTCAAGGACACAGACCAAATATATATATATTTTCTAGCACAAAGTCACACCCAAACCCCTCTGCCAAGTTCCAGGCTCAAATCCTCCTGCCTAACGACACCGCCACTCCCACAGTTCAAACCAAACAATCAAAAGCACCTGGGATGTTCCTCCCTCTGTCCCCTCCCAGCCTTCCCCATCTCCGTGGTGGCAGTCTCTTCCTCGCCCTCCCCGTCCAGCCCACCCACAGTTCTCATCTGCGTGTTCCGTCTCCCACGTGGATCCCCACCCCGCGCCCTTTTCCCTACTCCCAGGGCCCCCGTCCACGCCACCGTGAGCCCTCGCCGGCACTTTCGTTTTTGCTGTCCTGACAACCCAGTCCCCACCCAGCAACCAGAGTTAGCTCTCTACAATCAAACCATGTCAGTGGGTGGATGGATGGATTCACAAAGCGCAATGTGTCCCTTCAATGGAGTATCCAGCCATGCAAGGAATGCAGCCCTGACACCTGCTACAGCGTAGATGCACCTGGAAAGCGGGCTGAGCGAAAGCAGCCAGCACACGAGGCCACACGGTGTGCGACGTGTCCCTGATAGACAAGCCCGCAGGGAGAGAAAGCAGAGCAGCGGGTGCTCAGGGACAGAGGAGGTCAGGAGTGGGGAGTGACCGCTCACCGAACACAGGGTTTCCTTTTCAGATGGTGAAAACATTCTCACACTGAATAATGGTAAAGGTTAACCACCACCACGAATGTAGTCAATGCCACCAGTTACATACTCTCTAACGGTTAAAACGGTCATATGTATTTTGCCACAATTTAAAAAGTCCAATTGCGTCCCTCCTCCTGTTTAATACTCCCATGGCTTCTCCCACTTTTGCGTGAACTCTGCCCCCTCTTATTGGCCTCTGCCCTCTGCTCCGACCTTACTTCTCACCTCCCTCTCCCCCTCCTCCAACGCCGTGTGCGGTAATTCTGCCTTTTGGTTTCCCACCAGGTCAAAAGGTTCCCCACCTCAGGCCCTTTGCACGCACTGTCACCCCCTCTGCTGAGAGGGTTTTCCCCTCTCTTCGCGGCCAGCTCTCCACCAGCTCTCAGCGTTAGCTCCCACGTCACAGAGGGGCCTTCCCGACCACCCTGCTCTGGGGGGGCTCATCTCTGTCCCCACCACTCTTCTCAGCCACGACCCCCTGGTCATTCCTTTTATACTATTATACTTTGGTCTTTGGGTGCCTCTCTGCAGAGAGTGAGTTTGACGAGAGGAGGTGTCCACCTCTAGTTCCTCATTGCCTAGCGCATAGTTGGCACTCAGAAACTATTTGCTACATGAATGAAAGATCAGCCAGGTAGCAAGGGAAAGAGACGGAGGCAGGATTTAAACCCCACTCCCTTTGATGCTACCTCCTGTGTTCTTTCTACTCTTCCACGTGATTTGGAACTGTGCAGCAGAAGTATGAGCCAAGTGTGTGTCAGAAACGGGGGTCAGAGGGAGCCACGGCCTTCTCACGGAGCTACATTATCACACATGGGTACGCGGGCCTTGTGCAGACCCCCTCGTGTGGTCGCCACTGCTGTCGGTGACTCACAGCTGCTGGGGAAGGAGCCTCCGGACCCAGGCTGCAGATGCAACTCTGGGAAGTCCACGCCGAGCCCCTGCCCGGGCCTGGCCAAGCTCTCTCCTCCTTCTCACTCCTCCTTCACGCCTTCTCCTAGAGCCGGGCGGGCCTTCCCCCAGGAAGGGAAGTGGTCTGGCTGCAAAGACTGCCCTGGAGGAACCAAAACTAGCAGCGGCCGCCCTCTGTCTTCCCACTGGGCAAAGCCGGCCTTGGCCAGTGCCCCGGCCTGCTGGCAGCGGTTCTGGGCAGCAGCAGACCCAGACCCAGGGCCGCGCTTCGAGCTTCCTCAGAAGGCCCCGTGACACCCAAAGTTGGGACATTCAGAAAACTCCTGGGGCCACGACAGACACGCACTTAAGGGAGCGGAGCTTACCCCATGGTAAGACATGTGAAGAATGGGGGCTAAGAGGGGACTCCCTGCGCAAAAGATCTGCATCAGCATCGCCCAAACCAGGGAAAAAATCCTTCCACGAAAGATGAAGCGTCCCTAATCTTTCTTGTGACATGGGCCCTCTTCTCGGGGTAATGTTTTAAATGCATAAAACAGAGCATAATAAATTACAACAGACACCGTTACCCTGAAATGAAGTCATTGCATTATTTTTTTAATTAATAAAGTGATAAAGTAATGTACGAAATCCTTTGTGAACAGATGAAACTGTACGAACTAAGACTGGTTTAACAATTACTGTGATTTTCAAGTAGTGGTGATTGTAAATTATATTGTGAGATATTTACAAATATTAGTATATATAGTGACTTGAAAACATCTGGGGCTTTGATTGATGCCGAAGTGCCCCCCGGGTGCTGCCGACACAGCTGGTGCCTACATCCCTAACTGGAGGGAATGGTGAATTTCAATTAGAAGTTAAAGAGGATAAAGATGTGATTTTTTCCCCCTCATCCAAGGTTATAGACCTCTTAGATTCTTTCTTTTGCAAGTGACTCTGACCTCAGGATTGTTGGCCTCTCCTCCCCAACTGAAATGGGAGCCCCGTGAGAACCAGCCTGCGCCTTCATCCTACACTAAGCATTTAGAAAGGGCCTACTATGCATCAGGTATCCAGTACTAGTCTACTGAGTCTCTTGGATTTTCTGGGCGGGCATTTGTGTTGATTGAGAATGACAGGTGTTTCTCTTTTCCACCTTTGTACCTCTTGTTTCTTGTCTTATTGCATTGGCTGGGATCTTCAGTTCAAAGTTGACTAGAAGGAGTGATGCGGGGGCACCCTTATCTTATTACGCTGAATGCTCATTTATTAATCCATGCAATCGCCTACTTATGTCATAGAACGTAAAGCCCCTACTGTATACCACATTCTGTGCTGGGGATAAAGATGTAACACAACTGAGATCCTTTTCTGTCCACTGAGAAAACCAAGTAGAGGGATTTCCGGGAAGACAGCCACATTGAGAACTTGACTAAATTCTCTCACCATGCCGACTCCCTCCCTCTGGGTCCTGATTCCCAAAAAGTATGGAAATAGATTCCCGCTGGTGGCCCCAGTCTCCAGGGCATAGGGGAGGTTGGCAGCTGCAGGCTTTCCCAGGACCCCTGCCACACGCTGCCAGGAGGCAGCACGCGGGGGAGGGGAATGAGTGATGCCCCCAGCAGGAGCTGGCCAGAAGAGCCAGCGAGCGGGAGGGGGGGCGGTGGAGGGCACTACTGGAGCCTGCTGAGGCCACGGGCTGTCTGTTCTAAGTCTGCAGCTACAGGCAGGACCCGTTGTTCAACAGAAGGAGAAGTGCTGCTTCCAGGCGGGCAGTCAAGTGTCACCACTTGCCTCTGCCTCTTCCCTCCGCAGCCATCAGCCATCGCTGTGGCACAGAGGCACGAGCACAGAGCACTGAGGAGACCCCTCCGCACAGACTCTCCTCTCTGCTTGGCTGCCCTGGGGCTGCCCTGGGGGCTCACATTTCAAATGGACCAGATCGTGCCTAGGGGACTGGAAGGGGACTGGGGTAATCACCAAAGGAGACTGAGGAGTCAGATCAGACCAAGATGTTTTAAGAAGCCGGCTCCCCAGCAGGAGGTGGGAGACAGGCTGGGGAAGAGAAGCCTCGGCCCCCTGCCTCCGTGGTCTGAGCTAACGGAAACAATAGCCCTGTGGTAGGCAGAATACTGCCCCCGCGCCCCCCCCCCCCAAATACCCACAGCCTAATCCCTAGAACCTGGGCGTGTGCTTCCTCACCTGACAAAAGGAACTTTACAGATGGGTTTAACTCAAGGATCTCGAGGTGGGGAGGCTATCCTGGCTTGTCCCGGTAGGCCCCATGCAATCACAAGGGGCATTGTAAGAGGGAGAGAGAAGGGTCAGTTCTAGGGGAGACGTGATGATGACCCGAGGTTAGAGTGATGCAGCCGGGAGCAGGGGAAGGCAGGCAACCTCTGGGAGCTGGAAAAGGTGAGGAACGGATTCCCCCCAAGCCTCCACTTGGGACCTCCAGAGCTGTGCTGTTCGCAGCCACGAGGTTTGCGGCAACCTGCACTGATTCAGCTCCAGGGAGCTGAGGCTGCCCTCAGCCCTAGCGAAACCAGGAGCAAGGAGCTGCACGGAAGGCAGGTAGCTTTTGCCCTTGGAAGTCTGGGACCAGTGGAACGACTGATTCCAGTGCGAGCAGTAAAATAAGGTGTGCACGGAGTACTGGCGGGGGCTGGGCCACGGGGGGCCCGCAGGGAAGAGGCCTTACCACTGGGCCTGGGAGGTGAGTAGGAGTTGGCCGGAGCAAGGGCTGCAGGCAGGAGGGTTCCCTGGAGCGGGGCACCCCCTTTATATCCAATACCTCCAGCCTCAGCCCAGCTCGAGGGGCGACCTGGCAGCGTCAAGGTAGGCCACCCTCTTAGGACAGTCTGAACCCCCTCTGCCGGCTCACATAGGAGATACTGTGCAGGGGACAAGCAAGGCCATTCAGGGTCACCCCTATGTAATCACGGGGGTGGGGGTGGCGGGGGGCTGCCAGAAGCCAGGCCCGTTTCCCAAGGGAGCGGAATGGGAAAGGGGACGGACCTAGTGCTGCCCCCTCGATGCCGCCGTCGGGAGGAAGTGGCTCCCTCCTCCCACCCCTTCCCCCAGGCTCGCGGGGGCCAGGATTCTCGTGATTCGCGGTTGGCTCCACGGGCGGGACCTTCGTCCATCCGAGGGGCTGCGGGAGGCCCCAGGCCAGGCTCGGGCCTGCGGAGCGGGAGGGCCGGTTGGGGGGAAGCCAGAAATCCAGAGGGAGACCCACAGACAGGCGAGAGCAAGGACCGGGGGACCGAGACCCAGGCCGGCGCCGGAGGCCGGACTGGAGTGCGTTGGCGGGCGGGCCGGAGGGGCGGGGCCGGAGGGGCGGGGCCGGAGGGGCGGGGCCGGAGGGGCGGGGCCGGAGGGAGGGCGGGGCGCCGGCCCGGGCGTGCTCGCAGTTGCAGCGGCGGCCGCGGGCGAGCGGACCGCGAGGTGAGAGCTCCCCGGGTGGGACGCGCCCCCTCTTGGTGTGCAGCCCTCCTCCCTGCGCCCCAGCCCCCCCGAGGAGAGCGGGCCCCCGCCACCCTGCGGGGACCCCGCGGGATCCCAGCCCGTCCGCAGGTGCCCTGGGTCCTACGGTTTCCCAGCGCGGGGGAGCAGTGGCTTCCCCGGAACCTCCGCTTTGCTCAGGGGTACTAGAACCCATTGCAGGGGCCGGGGGTGTGGGGGGCCGGAGACGACACTCGCGGGAACTGGGAGAGAAGCCTCTTGTCCTCAGTTGTCTCCCCTCGAAAGTGGAGTCATGACTCCAAGAACTACCCGTTCGCCTGGAGTTCGGGCCAGGTGTCTTCACTTCATCACAGCCGGGCAGCGGCCGCAGGTGAGGCGGTACCATCCTTGTCTCCCTCCTACAGGTGAGGAAACCGAGACTCAAAGACGGCCACCACTTGCCTTGGGCCACGAAGGAGGCAGAGCCAGGACTTAAACCCAGGTTGGTGTGAACCCCTAAGTCCATTTGTTCCTCATCTCCGCCCTGCCCCATCCCCACCCCAGACTGCAGGGAGAGAAGCCGAGGGTGAGGGGGGGGGAGTGGGGGGGGGTAAAGCCAAGGCTGGGCATCCCAGGAGGAGGCTGAAAGGAGCCAGCCTGCCTGTCCTTGCAGGGCATCCCGTCCTTCACCTGGGTGAGGGGTTCCAAAAATTAGAATGGGGGGTTGGGGCAGGTTGAACTGCAGGAGTGGGGGGAGCGGGGCAGCCCCCTCCAGGAACTGTGGGGCCTTCACTTCACGCCTCCTCGGGGCACAGGAGGCTCTGGTGGGCTTAGCCCGGGGACTTCACCTCTCCGTGCCTTGGTTTCCTTCTCTGTCCCCTGGGGTCAGACGAGGTACCTACCTCACAGGATTGCTGAGCAGATTAAATGAGACGATCGGTGTAAAGGCTTAGCCTAGCGCCTGGACCGAGCCGTAACCCCCTCCAGCCCCATGCCCGTCCCCCTCAGAGCACTGCTCTGTCCCAGACACCTTTAACCTGAGCCCAGTCAGAGCTCTCTGAGATCTGCAGTGTTTCCGGGCGACGCCACCTGCGGCTGAAGCTTCTTGAGTAAGACCAAGACTTGGGGTGGCAACTTCTCCCTGCTGTGACGCTTTGTAGGAGAGGCTGGTAGGAGCAAGGGTTTGAAAGTCTTTGGGCTGCAGCTTACACAATTCCAGACCTGCTCTGCATTCCCCAAGCCCTCCCCCACCACTGGTTTAGCAAGAAGGAGGAAGCCCAGAGCATTTCTGCTATCTAATCTGCTCTCCTCCTGGCCCTGACCCCCAGGCCCTCAGTGGGTTCTACCCCTTGGCATGCTCTGTATATCTGGCCATTCCCACCTCAGCCCCCCGGATCCTCGGCGTTGATCGGGCCTGCTTGAGTCTGGACTCAACTGTCCTGTTACTCTCCTCTGACTTGGCTACCTGTTGTAGCCACACTTCTCTCCTTGGAGATGCTGAGTTCTCTGCTCCCTCAGGGCCTTTGCACATGCTCCTCCCACCCCCACCCCCCTCTTGGGAACGTTCTTTCCTGCCATCTTCTTGAGACTTACCTCCTTGCACCTCAGGACTGCCACAAAAGACTCAGAAGCCTGCCCTGCCCACCTTACTGCAGGGGCCACGCTCACCCGCACTCTGTTGCGTTACTGTTTTTGCTTCCCATGCTCAGCCCTGGATCCTGTTACCTTGCTTGTGTGTTTCCTTGGTTCCCATTTGTCTCCCTGGCTAAACTGTCAGCCTGCCAGAGCCTGGATCTTAGCTTTGGATTCCCTAGAACCTGGCACTGTCTGTACCGGGCACATAGTAAAAGTTCTGATAATTTTAAACAATTGCAAGCCGTGTGTGCAACCATCAGAGGTCTGCCTCTCGTTGCTTAATGGCATTCTTTCTACATTTCTACGCTGACCTCAGAATTGCTATTCCTCCCAACTGCCCACGGCCTCTCTGAGCTTCTCCCTAAAACGGGGCCTGCCACTGTTTCCAGGTTCTAGTCCTAATACCCACTTCGCTTTAACCGTTTTTGCCCAAATTGCAAGGGATTTCTTTTCAGATATAGTTCCCCCAAACTGTTCAAGTCAAGGATGTGATTATTCTGAAGGCACATGCCACTTAAGCACCAAACAGCTGTTTAGAAAAATTATCCCCAGCAATGTATGCAAGTTTTTCTACAGTCCTACAAGCATTGGGTGTTCTTGGTTTTATTTGTTTTGTCTATTTTAATGGGGAGGTCGTGATAGGTTTACATTTTCTGTTGCTTGAGTTACTGAAGCTGGGTCTTTTTCAACGTACGTGTGGGCTCTGTTTCCTGTCTTGTGGAGGGAGGAACTCTCAGAGGGCACCTTCAGTTTTCCCTTCACCTTCACTTGTGGTGATGGTTCCACTTGAGCCCGTCTTGTGAGAGCAGGGTCAGGGCCCCCAGGGGCTGGGACAGGAACTCATGGAACCAAACTCTGCTGGTTGCAGAAACCGCTCTGCCAGTCAAGCAGCAAGAGAAACTCTTTGAGAGTCCATCAGCATGGTACCGTGGGGAGAGAAAGAACTCTTTTTTTTTCTTTTTTTAAGTCTTTGTGAATTTTTCTTTCCCAAACGGTAATTTTTTAAAGTATAAAAGGATCACACAGTGTACAGGGTTATTCATTCAAACATGGAGACACGAAAACGATTGGGAGACAGCCTACATGTTGATGGCCAGTGGTGCTACACGTATTCCCCCAGGGGAATCCCGGGCTGGCACTCCAAGCAATGCACTTAATCTCCAGCATGCTGACATGCAAAGATCTCTGAGATACTGTACTAGTCTCCTGTGGCTGCTGAAACAACTGACCACAGTTTGGTGGCTTAAAACAACGTAAATGTATTACCTTAACCTTCTGGACGGTCAGGTGTCCAAAAACAGGCTCCGTGGGCTAAAACCAAGGTGTGGGCAGGGCTGCGTCCCTTCCGGAGGCTCTGGGGGAGAGGCTGTATCCTCTCCTAGCTTTTGCAGCTTCTAGAGGCCGCCAACATCCCTTGGGTCATGACCCCTTCCCTCCCGTCTCCAAATCCAGCAGCACAAAACCTTCTCATCCCCCTCTGGCTCCAACTGCAGCTTTCACGTCCCGTCTCCTTCTGTGTGTCTGATTCTCCCGCTCTGCTTATCAAGACCTTTCTGACTACATTGGCCCCACCTGGGGATCTCAGCGTCCCTATCTAATCCCATCTGCAAAGTCCCTTTTGCCACGGAAAGTGGCCTACGTCCAGGTTCTGAGGAATAAGTTTAGGATATGGGCATCTCCAGGGGGCCATCATTCAGCCCACCACACCCTGCAGGGAAATAAGCAAGGTTCCGAGCAGAGAGTTGGACTCAACGTTTGTTTAAGGGAAAAAGAAAGAGAAAAAGAATAAAATCTGCATGTGCTTGCCAAGGCCGCATAGGAAATGGGTCAGAGTGGCTGCTTCTGAGAAGACTGGGTAGAAGGAAACTCGCTTGTCATAGTATACCTCTTTGTATTATTTAAATTTTTACTACATGCATGTGTCACTACGTTAAAAATAATTTTTAAGAAGTGACACACAGTCATTGTAAGACTTCAGACCATCCAAAAGCTGAGAGAAGGGAAAAATCCCCACCCCACTCCCGAATCGCTCCCTCTTTCTCCAGCAGTACCCACTGTGAAGAGTTTGGCTATATCCTTGCAAACTTTTTTTTTGTTTTTTTTTAAAGATTTGATTTATTTATTTCTACAGAGAGGGGAAGGGAGGGAGAAAGAGAGGGAGAGAAACATCAATGTGTAGCTGCTTCTTGCATGCCTCCAGCTGAGGACCTGGCTGCAACCCAGGCCTGTGCCCTGACTGGGAATCGAGCTGGCGACTCTCTGGAAAGTCTCCCGCTGCTCAGATGTACCTTAACTGCACCAAACTCCTGTTGGTGGACATTTGGATTCTTTGCTGCTTTTCAGAACAATCTCAGCACTGCAATCTATATGTCTGGGTGTTGTTGTTGTTTTTTAATTGAGGTGAAATTCATATAAAATTAAGCATTATAAATAGTCCAGTGGCATTTAATGCATTGACGACACCACCTCTATCCAGTTCCAGAACCTTTTCATCATCCCCAAAGGAAGGTCCCACCTTGCTGAGCCCTCACTCCCCACTCCCCCCTCCCCCGCTCCCGGGCAACCACCGTCTGCTTTCTGGCTACAGTCACACGTTCTGGATGTCGCATGTCAGTGGAATCCTGTCCTCTGGGATGTTTTGTGTCTGGCTTCGTTCACTTAGCATAATGTTTTAGAGGTTTGCTGACTCTTCATTTTTTTTTTTATTGAAGTCTAAATGACACACAAGACTATTAGTTTTAGGTGTATAGCAATGGTTCTATGTTTATATATATTATAAAAGGTATTTCATTTCTTTCTTTCTGTGGCTGGATGGCATTCCGTCATATGGATGTAACATCCTTGATGAATCTGTGTACATGATACCGGACACTCGAGTTGTGTCCGCCTTTCGGCCATGGACATTTGTGGGCGTGCATTTGACCGAGTGCCTGTTTCGGCTCTTTCGGGTACATACCCAGGATGTATGTCCTTCTCCACACACTTTGAGCTTTATTACTGACTAATTTTCAGACACTTAAATCAAGCTTAAAAACTATTTTAAAAATGCGTAAGGAAATATTGCGAAGTGCATGCTAAGGCGAATGACCGCAGGATGACAGATCCAGACAAATGTTTTACTGTTTTCCAGATCCAGAGACGACGGGAACATGGCTACCTGGAACGAAAAGGTAAGATGACTCGGGAGCCTCCCGGCCTTGACCGGCCTTGACCCACCTGGACAGCGCCGTCATGCGCCGTTTCTAACAGGGTAGAGGGGAGACGCTTCTGAGTTCCAGCCGTTGTTATTAGTCAGAGAAAGGCCGATGGAAACAGCTCATACTTTCTTTCCTTCGTAGTTCCCTATTAAGTTAGGCAAACCAAAAGAGCAAGTGGAAATGCTCGATGCTGGGCAGGCTGTGGTGAAGCCGTCTCATTCCCAGTCTACGGAGGGGCTGGGCCAGCCCACATAGCTGTCCTGGAGGGAAAGTGAGATGGTGTGTATCAGGAACCGTGGAAGTGCTTGTGATCAAACGTGGTCATCTCACGTACGGGAAAGGAAATCACCCATAGAGAGGAAGAAGGGCAGTTAACTCATGGTGCCCTATTTCTTAGCACGTTAAGACATTGTTGACCGTAGCTGCACTATTATTTATGGACTGTGAAGAAGACAAAAACAGGGCCGCCATTTATTGTAATATAATACGACAACTGACACTGAAACCGGTCAGTTGTAAAACACACAGATTTCACAAATGTGGAAATGTGAGAAAATGTGGTCTTTGAATTGGCGATAAAGGTGCAGAAAATGAGGATCAGAAAACGCAGTCGTGAGAGCAGTGACCCCTTGGTGTGGGTCTCAGCCATTAAAAAGCTATCAACAAGTCCGATGCACGTACCTCGTGGGAAAAGCAGGATACAAAGTCTCCTGCGGTCTTTGACTATAATTGTAAAAGACATTGGATTAGGGAGAGAGGCAGGTAAGACAGGTAGATGATGATAAATTGGGTCTGTTTGGGATTATTATGAATTTATTTCCTTTTGCTCATGTTTTCACAGTATTACTACTAAAAGAAATCGATCTAGGGTAAAGGTCTGCTCGCTGGGGTGAATGACAGCGAGGTCCAGACGTGCTGGGGCCTGAATGAAGCTAGGGAGCTTCCGGGGCCTGTCACGGGGCTGGGGTGGGTGTGAGGCCGCAGACTGCGGGGCTTGGGGGGTGGGGGGAGCAGAGGCTTGGAATGCAGAACCAGCGCCCTCCTGGGGGCTGGAGCCTGTTTGTCGGCACAGGGGGCTGGCCCAGCGGCACTGTGGGGCGCTGGGGAATATCGGGCCAGGACCACTTGTAGCGAATAAGCCTCTTAACCGATTCAGAGAACAGGTTCCTTTCAGCGCTCTTACGGAGTTGATTGTGTTTTTAAAAAAAAAACTTGTAATAGGATTGCTTTTAGGAGCTTTGTAATTTTCCAGCTCTCCTAGTTTCTGAAAGGAAAACAACTGTATGATAGGAGAAACTGGCGGGGTGTTCAACCGTGGTTCAGTCCTGGTTTGCTGTAGCCAGCGCTGCTGAGAGGGCTGAGCCGGCTGGGCACGGCTGCCCTTCTCAGAGTCCCTCTCTGCACCTCCCCCCCTCCCTCTGTGGGCCTCCGTTTTCCTCTTCTGCAAAATGGGGGCAGTAACTCCCTGCTAAGTCATGGTGAGGATGAAACAAGAGTGAGCGTGGAAAACACTTGGCAGGATGCCCGATCACAGTGAACACTCACACTCGGGGACTGTGGCCTTGATCATGAGGGTGAGCTGGGCTCGCAGCCCATCAGCTGACCTATTTCTCGTCTCATATGATTGCATGACACCAGCCACCTCTGGGGAACATGGGAGCCAGGGGTGCTTAGAAAGCCCTGGAGCCCTTTGGCTCATTTCTCACGAGGCCTCACGCTGGTGCTCAACCTGGGCAGCGCATGGCAGACCCCGACACCCAGGCCACCGCCAGGCCAACTGAATCTCAATCCTGGGGCACTGGGGCCCGGGTATCGGGGTTCTTTAAAGCTTCTGGGTGGTTCCAGTGTGTGGCCAGGACAAAGAGCCACTGGTTAGACTGTGAGGCAAGAAAAGTGGGTGCCCCGAAGTGTTCATCCTGACCTCTCGCTGGCCGCAATGTCGCTAAGGCACTGGGGGTGGGATCGCCCAGATGACTCATTCACACTTGGGATAGGTCTTGATTTCTAGCTGGATAACTTCATTTTTTTTTCTCCCTCTGCTTTCATTTTCTTTCTTTGCTTTTGTAAACAAAAGAAGGTGGCTCTGGGCCCCCGCCGCCTGGGTCAGAAACCGAGCTCTGTTTCTCACTGGCTGTGTGACCCGGGGCATGTGGCTTGGCCTCTCTGTTCCCGAGTTCCTCACCTGTTGATGGAGACTCAAGCCCACACTTCATAGAGTTTTTGCAGTGTGGTTTAAAGGGCTTTGCACAGAACTCAGAAATGGCAGGTGCTCCCGTTATGATCACTGAGATTTCCACGGCTGCAGATACTCTCTCCCGCATCGCGCCCACCCAGCCTCACGGTTGCCTTGCTGGGTTGGCAGAGTCTTATCAAGACAGGAGGGACCCTGACCCTGCAGGGGAAGGAGAGAAGTGATGCAGTGTCGGGCTCAGCTGGTGGGGTCGGGGGAGGGGGTACCTGGGCTGCCAGCCTGGCCCCTCAGTGCACAGGCAGCAACCCCCTCCCCCAGAGCTGGTCAGCTGTCACCGGTGGTTGTTTCTGTGAACCTCAAACTTCCTCTCCACCCTAGAGAAGGAAAAACTGTTACGCTTATTTAAAGACTTCCCTGATTTTAAAAATAGGCATTCCTCAGAACACAGATCCCCAGGGGCCGGGGGTGGGGGAGGGGATCTTCCTGCCAGGGATGCAGCCACCCGCCAGGTGTGTGTTTGGTGGGGTCCTGCGGGATACTGCCTGAGCAGGAGCCCACCTGGCCTCTGCCCTGATGGGGGCGACAGACTCCCAACAGACACAGACGGGTGGACCTGAACCCACTGTGGGGGGGGAGAGGAGCCCTGCGTCAGTGCGGTGGGGGGGGAGAGGAGCCCTGCGTCAGTGCGGAGGGGGAGAGGTGCCGGGTCAGCTTCCTGGTGCAGGGATGCTCGGGGTGCTGGAGAGAGACCTCCTGAAGCGGGGGAAGAAGCCGAATGGCCAGGTGGAAGAGCAGTGGGAATTTCAGGCAGAGGAGAGTTACAAAGGTCCTGTGGTTGGAGGAACTTGTGGAGTGCAGAGGGCTGAGCAGAGACATAAGGCCCCGGCAGAGAGGAGGGTGGTGGAAGGCAAGATCAGACAGGCAGACGCAGGCCTCGGCATGCAGCATGGGCCTCTGGCAGGCCCCTGGGTCTTTATTTTTAGGAGCGGTGGGAAGCCAGAGAAGAGTTTTTAAATAAGGGAGCACATCGGAGCTCCCCAAGTTCACCCCAGGTTCAACGTTCCACTCGGGGAGCTCATAGAACTCATCATACAGTTTGACGGATGGTTGTGATTTATTGCAGCAAAAGGGCACAAATTAAAATCAGCAAAGGGGGAAAAGGTGCATGGGGTGACGCCCAGAGGAAACCAGGTTCCAGCTAGGGTCACACAGGCCACATTCATCACACCTGCAAAGACCCATGTTATTCCTAGTAAGGTCACATCCTGAGGTTCCAGGTGGCTGTGAATTTTAGGGCAACCACAGCTCAACCCGTGACATCTTCCTGGCACGCAGCTGTCCAGAGACTGGCTGCCTGGCTTTTTCCGGGCCACGTGTTCTAAAGAGTCACACAGCACTGGGGACAGATCCTGGCGCTGCCATTTTCCAAGTGTGTGACTTAGGGTGTGGCACCTCCCTCACCAAGGCCCAAAATGATGGCCTGGACCTCAGAGGGTTGGGTTAGGGATGTACACGGAATGGCGCCTTTCAGGAGCTTAGGGTTATGCTAATACAACAAAGAATACCACCAACAGTGAGTAATAATAGATGCTGCTGCTGTTGTGCCCCGTGGGAGGTTCAGGGGTGGGGGTTTGGATTATAAGCACATCGAGTCCCCAAAAGTTGAGCTCTGAGAGGGAACAGGAAAATGGGGAGCTAAAAGACATTGGGCCCCGGGAATCGGGAATCGGCTGAATTTCTTAAAAAGATGACCCTGTAATCGGGGCTTCCCCTCCGACAGATGCAGCCTCGGAGCCCGTAAAAATAGATGTTCCTGCGAACCAAAGCGTCGCAGGTTCGATTCCCAGTCAGGCCGCATACCTGGGTTGCAGGCCACGGCCCCCGGCAACAGCACATTGATGTTTCTCTCTCTCTCTCTCTCTCTCTCTCTCCCTTCCCTCTCTAAAAATAAATGAATAAAATCTTAAAGGAAAATAGATGTGCGTGAGGACACATTTTCTCCGCCTCTCCTAGGCCCGTATTTCGAGTTTCTTCCCTCTCTCCCCGGCAGTAGCAGTTGTTCCGGCGCAATACCGGTCATGTGTAAAAGCGGGGTGAGCACCTGTGGGGCTTTTGGTTAATTCGTCTATCAGATATTTGTTGAGCCCCTCCCTGTGACCGAGGGAGGAAGTGTGGGCCCCCCGCCCCCTGAGTTGGCAGGCCCGTGCCAGAGATGGGCAACTCCGAGAGGCGTAGTGCCCATGAGCGAGCGGCATGATGGGGGAATAGAGGAAGGACCCTCGGCCCAGGGGCAGCGGTTAAAGAAGACCTCCCAGGGGAGGTAGAATCCAGGTGTCTGGGAGGCCTGAGAGAGAGCCGGGGTGAGACAGGCAGAGGGTGCCCGCGGCTGGGAGGAGACCAGGGCCTGGGGAGGCCCAGAGAGCTCTGCCTTTGTCCCGAAGGCAGCGGTTGGCAGGCATGGGGGTGGGGGTGGGGCTGGAGGCAATGGTGGGGGCAGGTGGGAAAGGTGGGCAGTGGGGGAAGGGGATTCTGGCCACCACTGTGGGGAGGAAGGGTGGGGCAGGGGGCCGCATGGGGAGGCTGGTGCAGGTGTTGTGTTGGTCAGAGGGGGTCAGACGGAGAAGAGGTGGAGGGTGAGTGGCGTTGAAGAGGTGACATCGATGAGCTTGAGGGAGAGAGAGGAGCTAGGGGGTGGCCGTTGGCTCTGGGCTTGGGCAGCAGGATGGCTGTGATGTCACACCCTAGGGGGACATGGAGGAAGGAATGGATATGGGGAAAGGATAAGAAGTCCATTCACTTTGGTCCTGGCTGATGCAGCTCAGTGGATTAAGCCTTAGCCTATGAACTAAAGTGACTGGTTCGATTCCCAGTGAGGGCACATGCCTGGGTTGCAGGCCAGGTCCCCAGTAGGGGGCGTGCGAGAGACAACCGCACATTGATGTTTCTTTCCCTGTCTTTCTCCCGCCCCCTCTCTAAAAATAAATGAAAAAATACACAAAAAATGTCGTTCAGTGTGGGTCACAGCAGACTGGGGCACGATACCTGATGCGTGGCTGAGACTTCGAACGTGAACAGCGTTGAGAACACAGGTGTGCGGAGCGCGCCAGAGCGGGGAGAGTCACCCTGCGCCAGGACGGGGTCGGGGTGTCAGGGACTTCAGATGGCGTGGGGGCAGGGACATGGTGCAGGACACTGAGAAGGGCGGCAGCCAGAGATGGGGCGGGGGGGGTGGGGGGACCGAGAGGCGAGGCTGTTGAAAAGAACCGAGTCAGCAGTGTGGCAGGGTGCGGCGGGGCAGTCACGTAGGCGGGGACCGCAGTTGTGGCTGTCATAGGAAGGTGACCCCAGAGCGAGTAGGGTCAGGATGCGGTGGGACTGCGAGGGTTAATGCAGGGGAGCTGCAGCTGGGGGGTTTCCAGTGTTAGGGGCCTCTGCTCCCCTAGGCTTTTAGGGCTGCAAGTGACAGAAAGGGCTCAGTCCCTCAGCTCATGTGAATGGAAAGGCTGGGGGTTGGAGGCCGGCAGGAGGCGACAGCAGAGAAGTGAAGCATCTGCAGATGACGAGGCAGCCTGAGTGGCGGGGGTGCGAGTTTTCAAAGTCGAGTAAGAAAGATGGCGGCGGCTGCGGAGGGTCACTGCTGCAGGCCAGGCTCTGCCTCCCTCTCCGAGCCGGCCCTTCCTTCCACTGCGGGCGGAGAGTCCGGGGTGGGCGGTGGATGTCAGAGGCCCGGCCACGTCTTCACGGCGAGCTATATTTTGGCTCCTTTCTGGAACTTTTCTGCTTCTGAAATGACAGATTTTTTTTTTTTTTGGACTTAAAACCAGAGTTTTCTGCTCTGCTGGGCGCTGTAAATATTTTCATCCCAAATTACTAAAAGTTGCCTCTTTACTGACCACAAGGTTTCAGAAAGAAAAATTTCCTCTCCTGCAGAATATAAATGTGGTTTTTGCAAGGCGCCCGCAGGCTCCCACCACACGGAAAACTAGCACCAGAGGGCTCCATCTGCCAGATGAGGCGTCTGGGGAGATGTGGCCAGCAGCCACCCAGAGGGCCACAAGGCCCGCCCGGCCCCTGGCCAGCCCCGGGAACCGAGCGGTGGAGAGTCCCACCCGAGACGGGCCGCACTTCCGTCCGGGAGGCAGGCCACCAGCGCCCTCAGCCGACCCCGTGAGGCCCCTGTTCGCAGTCAGGGGTCAGGTGAGACTCTGCCCATGCAGACTGTACCTTCGTGGACCTTAAATGTTCGCGTGGAGCGGGGAGTAATAAACAAACAACCACACACGAAAAATTTCCAGTTAGAAACTGTGATAAGGGCTCTCAGAGGGAAAAGTAAAGACTATAAAGAGAGGCTGTAAAATTCAGAAGGGCTCTGACTTGGACTTCAGGGGTCAAGAAGGGCCTCTCGGAGGAGGGGACATTTCGGCTGAGGCTTCGAGCACGAGGAAGAGTGAGCCAAGCTCAGAGAGCGGAGAGAACATTCCAGGTTGAAGGAAGAGCCCGCATGAATGAGGCTTGGAGGCGGGGAGAGTGGCATGTTGGAGGGACGGAGGGCGGCCGGCGTAGCTGGAGTGTGGTCACGGGGCAGGAGATGAGGCCAGACCCCTCAGGGCCACGTACATCATTGGAAGGATCTTGGATGTTTATTCAAAGAGCAAAGTGCAGGGGGCAGTGCTACGGTCAGAGGTGAGGGTTTATAAGACCCCCTTGGGCTGCTGGGTGGAGAATGTGCCGGAAGAACTGGATGGAGGGAGGGGGATGGCTCGGAGGCTGTTGCAGTGTCCTGGACCAGAGGATGGAGGCTTGGCCGAGGTGGTGGCGGAGGAGGAAGTGGATGGTGGGGGCGGGAGAAGAGAGCCAGGCAGGCCCCAGGTTGTGGACAGGGAGTCAGAAGGTTCGCTCTCGGGAGGTGATGAAGGGGTCACCAGCTCTCCTTGGGTCTCTTAGCACCTGAGGACGTCTCAAACCAGGGGCTCCCTTTTACACTCAACATGTTCTTTAAGATTTAACCACATTGCAGCATTCATTCAGTCACTTAAGTACCTGAATGGTTGTGTGTCTCTTACGTGCAAGGAACTGAGGGGACAGTGGCAGGGAAAGTCCCATTCTTTCTCATGGAGCTCACGGTCCAGCTGGGGAGGCAGCTCCTGAACAGATGAACACGCACATGCATAGTGCTGAACAGCAATCAGTGCGCATGGAGATGAATGGAGCAGGATAAGGGGAATGCCGTGCGACAGGGGAGGGTGGCGGGACAAGCTCTCAGAGGAGGTGACGTGTGGGCAGAATCCTGGCCTAAAAGAAGGTACGAGCCACGCAGATGTCCCGGGGAAGAGCATTCTAGGGAGAGGCTCTTGGGTCTGCTGGAAAATCATTTGAGGGTTCCAAGGACGGACCCGTGACACGACCTCAGTTCCATTTGAGAAAGTTCGTTCTGGTTGCTGCGTGGAGGGCAGACACTGGGAGGAGCGGGGAGCTGCTGCAAGAGACGGCGAGAAGTGATTGGTGGGAACCAGGGATAGCCATGGAGATGGGCGTAGCAGCGAGTGGTCTTACCTGGAATGCGGTTTGAAGGGGGAGCTGACAAAATTTAGGGGCAAAATGGTAGGGGCAGATGTTGCGAGTGAGAGAAAGGAGGGTCAAGAATGATGCCAAGGTCATTGGCCTAAGGAGAGAGGCCAATGAAATGCTGTCAGCTGAGATGGGGAAGGTTTGGGCGATGAATGAATGCTGTTTGGGACATGCGAGGGTTTAAGATAGCTTTTAGGGCCTTGGCCAGTGAGGCTCAGTTGGTTGGACCATCATCCTGTACACTGAAAGGTTGCGGGTTCGATTCCCGGTCAGGGCACGCGCCTAGGTTGTGGGTTCAGCCCCTGGCCAGAGTGCATACAAGAGGCAACCCATGGATGTTTCTCTCCCTGTCTCTCCCTGTTTCTTCTCCTCTCTCTCAAATCAATAAGCATGTCCTGGGGTAAGGTTTAAAAAAAAAAAAAAAGATGGATGTTAGGTAACTACTGGTGACGTCCTGTAAACAACTGGTATCATGTCTGGAGTTCGGGTGAAAGACTGGGACTGGAGAGACTGTTGGATAGTAACGCACCCTCGATGCAGAGGGACCTTTAAAGCCCCGCTGCCGAATGAGACCCCCTAGGAACACGGTCCGGAGAAGAGAGGCAGTCACAGGCCCGAGCCCTGGGAATGCAAATACTCCAGTGTAACGTCTCCTCTCTCGGGGGGTGTCCAGCCTTTGGGTGTCTCTGGGCCACACTGTAAGAAGAAGAGTTTTCTTGGGCCACACGTTAAACACGTTGCGATATGTAATCACAAAATCTACCCATTTCTTTGGGGTTCTATGCCTTCTTGAAGCAATTTTTCCCTGTCCTGAGGTCATGAGGATACTTGTGTGTATTTTGCTCTTGAGACTTTTGAAGTTTTTTAAAAGTCCACTTATCTCTGTTAATGCTAATGCCTCCAAAATGGATTCTGTGTGTGGTGGGGGATGGGGCCCTTCCCACAGACCTGGGCTGCCACCACCATCACACCCAGGTTCCCACGGGGGCCTGGGTCTGCTTTGGGCTCTCTTCCCCTGCTCCTCAGACCACGTGGCCTGTTCTAGTGCCCATACCCAAAAGTCTTCATTATTGAACTTTACTTTTTAAAAAAATATTTATTTATTTATTTATTTATTTATTTATTTATTTTTAGAGAGAGGGAAGGGAGGGAGAAAGTGAGGGAGAGAAACATCAGTGTGTAGCTGCCTCTCACGCACCCCCTACTGGGGACCTGGCCCGCATCCCAGGCATGTGCCCTGACTGGGAATCGAACCAGCAACCCTTTGGTTCTCAGGCCGGCACTCAGACCACTGAGCCAGGGCCATCACTGAACTTTATAAAAAATGTGTTACCTAGGTAAAGAGGGGAGGGTTCTTTGCGTTTTGCTTTGAAGGCATCTACCTTTAAACAGCCATCCACAGTGTATTTAAAACCTCGCTGGCTGAACCTGGGAAAAATCCATTCGCTTCTCACCTTTCAAGCTTCCATCTGCGGCATGAAGCAGGGTTGGGGGTGTTCGCTTTTCTGTGAAACTCTGATTACTTTTACTTTTGGCCACCCCTCCCTCTTCCAACTCTCACCTCCGGTTATTCAGGCTGTGATTTCTTTGAACCATGAGCCTGTTCTTCCGTCCTTCACACGTGGGCCTGTGGCGTGTATTTTGTCACTGGGCTGTAGTGCCAATGCCGTTGGTTACTGCCGGCCAGACCACAGCGACAGGCCTGACGGGGTCTGGTGCTTCCTGTTGCCTCACCAGCGCTGAGAATCTGGTTTCCAAAAATAAAAGCACAAGAAACCACCGTGACCTCACGGACTCTGTGCTCTCTCGGCGCCCTGAGCCCCCGGGACTTTTCGTCACGTCTGTGGCCCGGCCCAGCCGGGGGCCCTCTCCCTGCCAGAGAGACCGGGGTCCGAGTGGTCCGGACGGGCTCTGCGGGCCGCCCTGCTGGAGCGCTCACTCTCTGTCCCCTCCCTTTAGACAGTCACCCGCAGGGCCAAGGTGGCTCCCGCCGAGAGGATGAGCAAGTTCCTGAAGCACTTCACCGTCGTCGGCGATGACTACCATGCCTGGAACATCAACTACAAGAAATGGGAGAATGAAGAGGAGGAAGAGGAAGAGGAGGAGCAGCCGCCACAAAACCCCAACTCGGCCGAGGAGGGCAGAGCTGCGAATCCGAGCACAGCCCCCGCCTCCCCGCCCAAGCGCCCCCTGGACTTCAGGACCACGTTGAGGAAGCTCTTCAGCTCCCACAGGTTTCAGGTAGGTGGGCAGAGGCCCGAGGTGCCCGGGGTGGGGCACAGCTGTCAGCTGAGAGTCACAAGGTCGGGGCGGGAGCCCATCTGGGGCCACTGCCTCATTCATGGTGCACGTGACCCCCGAGCACTGACCACGTGCCAGGCGCCCGGACAGCACTGGGCACACAGGGCAGGTTCCATGCTATCAAGGATGGAACAGATCATAATTCAAAGGTCCGTCATCTGATAAATGGCTAAAGAAAATGTGGTCTCTCCCTAGTCGGCCATAAAAAGGAACAAGGCCCTGACACCAGCCACCAGGGGGGTGAACCTTGAGAACACGATGCTGAGCGAGAGGCGCCAGACACCAAAGGCTGTGTATTTAGTGACTCCATTTATACGAAATGTCCAGAACAGGCCAGCCTGTACAGACAGGGAGCGGGATGGTGGGAGTCACAGGTAGGAGGGAGGGAAGGGTGGGCGGTGACCGCATGGTGCCTACAGGGCTCCCGTTTGGGATGGTGAAAATGTTCTGGAACTACGCGGTGGGTGGTCCCACAACCGTGGGGATGTACTGAACGCTGCCGAACTTGAGGCCAACTTTAAAATGCTGCGAATGGTAAATTTTGTGTTATGCAAATTGTCCCCCCACACACATACTCACCAAGTAGATTAAAGGGTAAGCATGGGAGCCAGAAAAAAAATGTGCCTGCGTTTGCTCAGCCAACGCTGTGTGCCAGCCCTGAGGTGACAAGGCCGGGAGGGTCCCACGCCTCGCCGACTCGTCCCCGTGGGGGCCTCGGGCTCTGCTTGTGCGGGGCGATGCGTGAAAGGCCGACCGGCCGTCACACACTGCCGACTGCCAGGCGTGGTCACGGGGAGGACAGGGGAGGGAGATGCTGGACTTCAAAGAACAGCAAAGGGCATGGGGCTTCCTGCAGAGTTCAGGATCTGTCCTCACATCTTCTGACTGTTGAAGGCCCAGTGCAGGCGGAGTCTGGCCAGCCCTCAAACCCCAGCCTGCAGCCCTCAGGAGGGCAATCGATGATGTGTAGAAGCGTGTCTGAGTCCCGGGAGAAAGCAGGAGGCCCTTGTCAGCCCAGTTGCCAAGTGGAGCCCTTTTGGGGACCCTGGCCCGAGACAGTCCGGTTCCTACCAAGAGCCCAGGTCCTCTCTGGAAGCGGAGGGAAGCAGCCCTCGCCTCTCCTGTCACTGACTTTGCTCCCAGATAAAAAAGGAAACATTGGTTTTGGGCGTTCATCGCTGTCGTGCGGCTGAGAGAAGGAATGCCGGCCCAGCCACCCAGCACAGCGCTCTGCTCTGCGGCTGTGACGGGAAAGGAAACGTGGCATTAAGTTGTTGGGGTTGAAATCCCAAACCCTCAATTTCAGGAGCGGAAGGAAGGAGCCGGCTTCCTGCCAGCTGCAGGGGGAGCTCTGGACCACGCCCCTCTGGGAGGTTCCCGTCTCCCCTGACACGGCCCACCAAGCCACATGGGCTGGGGCTGGCCCCCTGAGCTGCGCCCCCCAGGGACACTAGTACTGGGGGAAAAAGAAGACTGACTGTCATAAAATAAGTAGAGATGTTTATCCATTCACCTAACAGTCGTTTCTCAGCACCCACGGGCTGGGGACACAGCGGTGAGCATGGGAGGCACCTCCCAGCTTTCACTCACACGGAGGATCCGAGCTCAGCGAGGCAGCAATTCCAGAAATCACCCAGAGGCTGGCCACATGAGGAGAGAAGCCCCCGGCAGGCAAACAGAAGGGGGCTGTGAGAGTCCCAGGGTGGGGGAGACCTGTCTAGGATTGGGAGTGGGGGGTGGAGAGCTGTGGTGGAGGAGGTGATGTTCCACCCCGAACCTGCGGGCTGGGCAGGAGTGAGCTCTGCGGAGGGGAGCGGGGAGTTCTCCAGACAGACAGACGGCCCTGTTGCTCAGGGCCCCAGGTGGCCGGGCGTCTGCAGTGGTTCGGGACTCCAGAAGGGTCCACGTGGCACGTGTATGGCGAGAAGAGGGGCCGCTTGGCAAGAGAGGAGGCTCTGGAACGCCATCATCCCTGGGCAGTGGGCAGCTGTGGAAGGTCCTCTGTGTGGGTGGGAGCAGGGTGACCTGGGCAGATTTGGAGAGGGGCTCAGAGTAGCAGCAGGGAGGCCACCTCGGTGTGGGGGATACAGGTTTGGGGGTTTGAGCTCTGGCTGGAGAACCAGCATACAAGAAAGTTCTGGAATCCCTTTCTTAGGTGCAATCACCACTTATTCCACATGGTTTGAGGTGGCCAAGGGGTCATGATATATAGTTTTTACTGCTGTCACTCAGATGGGATGGCACAACCAAGGGAAAAAATACAGGGTGTGTGGGGCCCGTGTGGAAACCACGGTGGGCATGGTAACCGGGCCAGCGGACCACAGCCGTGAAGGCGGGAGAGCTTCACGTTCACTACCGGCTCCCTGTGGCTGGGCCCTGTGCTAAGCACCGCTCACTGCCTCGTGTTGTGCTCCGTTGTCGCTCTGGGGTGGAAAGTGTGACCCAGGAGGACACTGGAGCTTAGAGTTAAGGCTGAGGCTCGGCAGAGTTGGGAGCTGTGTGCACGGTCCAGGCCAAGGCGGGAGCCGGGAGCTGGCCCAGGGCCGGCCGCCCCGTAGCCTGCCCGTGGACCACTGCATTCTGCTGCGGCTGTGGCCGTCTTTGCCAGGGGGCTGGGGGGCGTTATTTGGAACAAACCAGCCTCCCTGAATTCTCAGGATTGTTCTGTGTGTGTGACTCCCCTCAGAAGTAGTCCTGCCTTGTGAACTGGCAGATTCGGGGTCATGGGGTTTAGTTCCGAGAGGCCCGGGTAGGGACCCAAGCACTGTCGTTCTGTGACCTTGAGCCTGTCTGTCTCTCTTGTCAGAGGAGAGAGTCATGTGGCATAAGGTTCGGCATTCCAACGTGAATCATTCCGTGGCACTTATTTAGCACATTTCACAGTGTCGTGCGGCCGTCGCCGCTCTCTCGCTCCAGAGCGTGCTCGTCGCCCCGAAAGGGGAGTCGGCCCCCGATGAACAACCCCCTCCCAGCCCGACAACCTCGAACCCTTCTGAGTCTGTAGAGTTTGCTGTTCCGGGCGTTTCGCCTGAATGCGGTCGTGCAACACACACAGTCTCGTGTGCCCGGCCTCCTTCACGCCACACAGTGTTTTCCGGGCCCGTGCGCGGTGTGGCACGGAGGAAAGAAGTCAGCACCTCGTTTCTTTTGATGGCTGAATAGCCAGCCTGTTCTTAAGATTCCTGTGCCTTGGTCTCCAGTCAGGCCACTTTGCTCGGAAATAAGACCAAGGAGGAAGGAAGAAAAAGAATAGGGGAAAAATACCCACCAAGAGCTTGAATCTTTATTAAGCTGCTGAATTTGGATATGTGTGAGAGCTTCATTGAAAAGCAGTTGGCCGTGCAATTTCACCATAAACCATGCCATCAAATAATTCCGTTGCTGAAATCATTAGCTACAGGTTGAAGTACTCAAAAGGTTTATAGTCCGTTCTCACGTAGGCCTGGATATGTAGAACTTCACCCTGCAACTGCAGGAACTGCCAGGTAAAGGCAGGACTAGCCTCCAGGGCCGGGAGCCCGTGCCCGGGAGAGCGTCAGAGGCGAGGCCCCGGAGGGAGCAAGTGGGGGCCCACAGGCTCCGCAGGAGGAAAGTCACGGGGTGTCCTCCGGGGTTCCTCCCACTGCTGCCATTTCCATCACCCCCACGTGGTCCCCATGGTCTCCCTGAACACTGTCACCTCCACCCCGCCACGAGTGTCCTCACCAGAGTCGTTACCACCTGCGTCCCCATGACCACCACCATCGCTGAGATCACCCCCTCCCTGCACCCCAGTCCCTTCCACCCTCTTCTGCCAGCAGATCCAGACATTGTCTTTCTTTCTTTTTCTTTTTCTTTTTTTTTTTGACATTGTCTTTCTGACAACTGTTCTCAGTCCTCCATCTGCTGGGGCAGGTGCCTCGGGGCTCTGGGCTGAAGCCATCTTATGTGCACGGCGGGCATCGCTGTGACCCACCCGGACTGGGCAGTCCCGGGAGGTTCCCTCCACACCTCCCATCTGTGAGGCTGCATGTGTGTGTTCATTTACCGAGACCCTTTTCTGGGCTCACCCTAGCAAGAGCAACTCACAGAACTAGAAAAATAAAAACGTGCCAGGCCTTTTTTTATTACCTGCTTTTCGCCATTTAGGAATTAGCCGTCGGGTTTGAGAGAGGCTGAGAAGTGGGGGCCGAGCAGAGAAGAGCAGAGCCGTGAGGGAGGGCCCGTGAGTGAGCCGTGCAGAGATGCTCCGGCACAGGGCACAGGCGCTGGTCGGAGGCGGGCAGGCCGGGAAGGCGGCGAGGAGGCGGAGGGGCTCCTGTGGAAAGGAGCCGGCCCCAAGCGGGCCCCCTGCGGGGTGCCTGGGCTATCTATGGTCAGCAGCCTTCCGTTTTTGGTGTTTTTCCCTAGTGGTGCCGTCCTGATGTTTCAAAACCAGCCCTTTAAAGATGGGATGAGGGGTCCCGGCTGGGTAGCTCCCTTGGTTAGAGCATCATCCTGATACGCCAAGGTTGTGGGTTCGATCCTCGGTCAGGGCACATACAGGAAGCTTCCAATGAGTGTGTAAGTAAGTGGAACAATAAATTGATACACTTTTTTTCCTCTCTAAAAAAAGAAATCAATTAAATTAAACATGGGAGACGGGTCTCCATCTCCGTCTCACGGTTTCCCACTCCTTGCCTCGGTCCGCAGGTCATCATCATTTGCCTGGTGGTTCTGGATGCCCTCCTGGTGCTGGCCGAGCTCATCCTGGACCTGAAGATCATCCAGCCCGACAAGAATAACTACGCCGCCAGGGTAGGCTGTCACCGACCTTCTCATACAGTTCGCTTCTGTGGTCTGCACCCAGCGGGGGACAGGGTGGGGCAGCAAACACCCGCCCTGCGGCCTCGTGAGAGGAGAGTGTGGGTGCTTTTAGTCCAAGGGCAGAGGAGATGTCTTCCTTTCCAAATTGTAGATAAGCGTTTACTACAAGCAGGAAACTTTCCCACGTCAACTGATGGCTATCCCGCACCGCTGAGCTGAGCCCGCCCCTGATTCCAGGGGGAGGACGACCCTTTCCCGCCCCCTGGAGGCCGAGCGCTGACTCTCCTGTCGACGCGCCCATGGGGTCCCCAGGCTGGAGCCACTGGAGGGTGTGCCGCCGTGAATCCCCTCACAGTTCCTGCCCTAGGCCCTCCCAGACATTCACCCAAGGGGCAAAATGGATGCCCCATGGGGAGACAGCCTTTTTTTTTTTATTTTTGAAAATGTTTTTTCTTAGATTTTATTATTTTTAGAGAGAGGAGAAGAGAGGAAGAAAGAGAGGGAGAAAAACATCAATTGGCTGCATCTCTCACACCCCCAGCCTGGGACCTGGCCCACAGTGCCCTGACCAGGAACTGAACCGGTGACCTTTTGGTTCGCAGGCTGATGCTCCATCCACTGAGGCACACCAGCCAGGGCTGAGGCAGCCATTTAAAAAACAAACAAACAAACAAACAAACAAACAAACAAACAAAACTGGGGACATGCTTTTTTAAAAACAAAATTCAATTGATAATGTGAAAATGTCCTTTCGAGTGGAAGAGGGAGGGAAGAAAAGAATCCTTCCTGTTTGCGGCCTCTTTCTGGAGGCAGCTGTCAGGTTTCCCTCTGTGGCCAGCCCAGTCCTTCTGGAGACGGGTTTCTTTTCTCTCCTTCTGTTCGTCTAACGGAAACAGGAATGTACCTGCTGTTCTGTCTTGTGCCTCTCTTATTCCTCAGTGTTTTATCATGAAAACATGGCAAGTATACATTTTGCTATACTTGCTTTATATCTCTGTATCTTCACAAACACATCCATACAATTACTGTCTGACCATTTGAAAGCTCGATATCCTGACACTTCACCCCTAAATACCTTGATACACACACAAAGTTCCTTCTCTTACAGAGCCATAACAGTATTATCACACCTGAAAAATGATCAGTTCTGTGATATCTAATAGCCAGTTAGCATCCACTGATGAGCACTGGCTGATCAGGGATACAATGCGGGTGCAGACTCATTTCAAATTCTGTCTTGTACGTCACGTGGTGGTTCTTTTATAAGGAACGGCTTTCCTCCTTTTTCCTGGGTGAGTGCATGTGTGTGCATTATTTACCCCTTGCTGTGGACTCGTGGGGTTCTTTGTGTGTGTACTCAGTGTATCACAGTCCCAGTCATTCTTTTCGGTATTCAGATTGTCCCAGGTTTGGTCACGGTGAGCCCCCAAGCAGACTGCTGCGTCCTTTGGACGTGACTCCGTCGTCTTTGAGCATTTCCTTGCTTTCAGGCCCAGGGAAAGCAAGGGGTAGGCCCACGGTGCTGTCCCAGCTGACTTCGAACTTTCCCTGCCCCCGGAATGGAAATTGTTACTTTAGTAAAGGCCAGTATTGATACATCAAGATCTAGGAACGCTTTGCTCACCATCTGCCTTGGTGATCATTTCCAGTCAGTCCACACGGATCAGCCTTGGTCTTTCTGACAGTCTGTGCAGTGCTCCATGGGGAGGTACCACGATGCGTTTGACACCTGCCCTCTAAGGAATATTATGATTGTTCTACAAAACATGTAGAAAGTCTTTTGCTTTGCAAACAATGCTGCAGTGACCATCCTTTCAACATGTCTCCGTGCACACGAGTTTCACCGCGGGGTAGATTCCTAGCAGTGGCGTCGTCACTGGACCTAAGGGGTCCGTTTGCGTGCACATCAAAGCCCCATAAGATATGAGCAGGACCCTGCAGCCAAGAAAGTAAGGGTTTACGAAGGAGATGGCGCCATGCTCGGGGTCACGGGTGCTAACGCTCAAAGACCTGACTCCCCCACGGCTTCCGGGGGATGGACTTGATAGGGGCACGGTCATCACTCATGGTGCCTGAAGCAGTTAGGGCCGTGGTCCCTGCTGACTGGTGGGCACTAGGGGAGGGGTAGTTGATCGTTGTATCTGGCCCTGCTGTCGGCCAAGGAGTCACTGTGATTTTGCAAGGACTTGCTCGGTGAGATCGTTGCGCTTTCCCGGGTCCAGAGCTGAAACACAACCGGGGCCAAGAGGCTATCTTCAGTTTGACTGAAAACTCCGTCTCTGTGGTCAGCAGACCCAAGACCTTGTTCCCGAGACAACTAGGTGCTGACCAGAACCCCGTCGTCCTGAGAGCTTAATGATTAAACACGGGGAGGGAGGAGGGCGAGTCAGGGGTCTGGGGCCGGTCAGTGAGTGACATCTCTTCCTGGCGGCCCGGCAGGTGCACTCAAGGCCAGCAGGTCTGTGTGACCTGCGCCGGGCTGGCTCTGTCTGCTCTCACCGTGCTTCCTCGTCCCCTCCAGGTGTTCCACTACCTGAGCATAGCCATCCTGACCTTCTTTATGATGGAGATTTCCCTCAAATTATTTGTTTTCCGCTTGGAGTTCTTCCACCACAAGTTTGAAATCCTGGACTCCATTGTTGTCGTGATTTCGTTCGTCCTGGACATCGTCCTCGTGTTCCAGGAGCACGAGTTCGAGGCTCTGGGCCTGCTCATCCTGCTCCGGCTGTGGCGCGTGGCCCGGATCATCAACGGTATGTCCCCTGCGCTCCCGGGGTGTAGGGTGGGGGGGCGGGGGGCGGAGAGCACATGCAGAGGCTGCCAGTCATGGTTTTTCCACGCTGATTCCCTCCTCCCCTGCAGTCTGGAGGAAAGGGGAGTCGCCCACTTGGTGTCCCACCGCCACCTCTGTGCTCCGAGGGGAGCTACCTTTCTCCTGCAGACCCTGCTTCCTTGGTTGCTGGGTGTCTGTGGGAAGGTTAAGGCTGATCCCTGGAGTGTTTTACCGAACCGTGTCCCACCTTGGGAGGGGCACCATCCCAAAGGGCGCGAGGAAGCTGGAAGACCCTGGACACCGGCCAGACCCCGCCCCCTTCCAAGTCACAGCACGCGGCTGCAGGATGGAGGGGGAGGCTCTGAGAACTGGGGCGTTTTCCGAATTGACCCACTGGACACTTTCTGGGGACGTAACACCTGCGTTGGACCCCGGGAAGCACTGCTTATTTGTACCCGCCATTTGTGCAGGGCGCCTCTGTCTCAGAGGAGCCACGAGCCTGCCGGGACTCTACGTGACATCGTGATCAGCAGGGGGTCGGGTGTTCAGGTGCAGGCACTCAGTTGCTGCGACGCCTGCCGTGTCAGAGTCACCTTCAGCGACTGCTTTTTAAAAAAAGGAGAGTCTGACGCAGAGGTGGGGTGGGGCCCAGGCAGGGTGTCTGCCTTTGGGTGCCGGGCCAGGTTCGAGAATCCCTGCACTAGGCCCCGACGCGACATATCAGCTGTGGGTCACTGTCAGGGGAATGAGCGCCAGTGGGGCCCGCTGGAGGTCCCATCGTCACATGGAGCTCTTCCCTTGGTGGCACAGTGAGTCCTGTCACGGCCTCCTGAGCCCAGTGCCGGCTCGGCCGCAGCGAGACCAGGCAGGGAAGGGCCGCGCCTGCCGGGGTGTGGGGCTGCGCGAACGGCTGTGCCTGGGGGCACTGGGGGCTTCGGGGCCCAGGTCAGACGCAGTGACTGGAGTGAAGCCCACTAAGACCATTCATCTGGACGCTATCAACGGAAATCAAGGAGGATTTTCAGATACAATTGATGATGCTGATGCTAGTTGATTATTTCATTAATCAGACAGAAAGATACCCTGTTGGAGGCTGTGCACAGTTGAGGTGGATAAACCATGACTGATTCTCATCACAACCAGTCACTGCCCGTTGCCACCACGGGGAGACCTGTCTTTGCCCAGGAAACCAGGACTCAGAGGTTCGGTCACTTCCTGAGGCTCAGTGGCAGCAGGACGCAGGACGGGCTGATGCCCGTGACCGCGCTGCTGCCACGTTTCGTGACGGGCGTGAAAGGTCTGAAGGAGCAACAGGAGCTGCGCCAGGTTCAGTGAGACAACCGAGAACGTGGGGCTCGGGGCCCGTTGCTCCCGGGCCGCGTGGGCACCACACGCGTGGGCAGCGGGCTCAGTCCCTCTTGCTTGGAAAGGGGAGGAGCTTCCCCAGCTGCGGCGCCATCTTTTGAGGCAGTGTTCCCCCCACCCCCCCTGCCCGTGGTGTGGGCTTCTGGGAGCCGTCGGATGAGGCTGCCAGTGACCCTTCGGTCGGCCAAGATTTAGGTCCTTGCCCGACAACTGACCTGGCCACAGCTGTGGGAGCAGAGCTGGGACAGTGACGGGCCCGGCGCCACGTGCCAGCGTCTCCAGCTTTGCACCCCGGCGAACCTTTCCTGCACACGGCTGCCCCGCAGTGCCGTGGCCAGCGAGCTCTGTGGCGAGGAGCTTAACGCTCATCAGCTCGGTGATTGTGCCGGAGGATTTCTCAGCCCATGGGAACGGGAGAGAAATGTTTCACAGCTGTGGAGCTCAGGAGTGACGTCTGGCTCTCCCAGTTCCGATGCCTTTGACTTGTCTGTCACCAGTCTTCCCAACTGCACACATTTATGAGGGACGCAGAATTCTCTTTTCAAGGGGTTCAATTAGAAACCAGTATCATTAAGACCCTCAATTATTTTTCAGGGATAATTATCTCGGTTAAGACACGTTCCGAACGGCAAATGTTACGGTTAAGACAGATGAACATACAACTGGCCGCCAAGATCCAACACCTGGAGTTCAGCTGCTCCGAGAAGGTGAGAAAGCACTCCTGGGGAGACGCCCAGCCTGCAGCACGGGGCCCCTCCCCGCCAGGCCTGCGCCCTCCGCCCCAGCACCCTCCCCTTGGCCAAGTCCTCCTGTCCTTCAGGGTTGCTTAGGTATTGCCCCCCTCCCAGAGCTGTGCCAGGCGCCCCTCCCCTTGTCCCTGCTCTTGTCCCCTGTGACTGCACAGCAGCTGCTTCCCGCAGGCTGATTCCACCGGGAACGTGGGCCCCCTTCAGTGCTGCGTCCCCGATGAGGCTTGGAAGGTCAGTTCAGTTATTGTCTGCTTTTGTAACAACAGGAACAGGAGATCGAAAGACTGAACAAGCTGCTGAAACAGCACGGACTGCTCGGCGAGGTGAACTAGAGGCGCACGCGCCCCACTCCGCCGAGGAGGCCCCGCCCCACGGGCTCGCGCAGTGAACCAGGACGACGGCCGTCCCCCCGAGGCCATCCACAGGGCAGGCTTGGTCTGCTGCCGTTGCCCGCCTCCCTCCCAGCTTGGATGCTGGAGGGACACGGTCTTCCGGAGGGCGCTCTCTCTTCCTTGGTGTGGCCGAGAGCTTCCTTTCCCACTCCCACCTGCGCTGTGTCACAAACGTACCATAGGCTGTTTTCCCACTTGAACTTTACTCTTGCTTGGAAATGTACAACGGAGCTGGACAATCACTAGGCGTATATACAATTTAACCTCGTCAAGTGTACAGCTTGCACAGCTCACACGGACACTGAGGCATCCTTTCATGGGAGTGCTCTGAAAAACAAAAGGAGAAAAGGAAGCCGTCTCCGCTACCAGCCCATTCTAGAAAAGCCTTTTCTATTCCTCAGCTGTTCTAAACGGCCTGTCTTACAGCGGCCCCCCCCAGGGAGACCGTTTTCAGACACCCGGCCCCCTCCTCCGAGTCATCCAGCTGCAGCCTCCGGCTTCCAGGTGGCTCCACCAAATTCGGCCGCCTGACAACATTTTTCTCAATTACTGTACAATTAATGTATAAAATCAACTCTCCTCCCGCCCCGGGGCCTCCTACTATATTCTTTCCAGCTTCAACTGCTTGGAACTGCTCTGTGGCGCCCCACACCAGCCCACCAGCTGGAGAGCTAGCTAGCGGCAGTGCCTGGTACAGGAATGGCAGTTGGACCCAAGACTCCACTGTAATTAATGTGACATTTCGGGGAAGATCCCCTTTGGAGGCCTCGTATTATTCGACTTGCATAAGGAGTTTATACAATATTTCACTATTTTCAGTACTCATTTCAGTGGGAGCTGGTAGGGAAAGAAACCCCGAACCAGAAACAGTGAGTGTCTCGGCAGGAACTCCCTCAGAGCAGGGGCAAGGGAGCTGCACGCAGCCTCGGTGCCTGCGCGACCTCAACGTCTGCTCTCTCTGCCGTCTTCCCAGGGGTGCAGTTTGGTGTCCACGCACAAGCAAGGCCAGGCGGTGCCCCACTCGGAGGCCAGACCCAGTAGAGTGAAACTCCCAGACGGAGGGGAAGGAGCGGAGAGGGCAGGTGTGGTGTTTTGGGGGCAACCTCAAGGGCTGGCAGAGTGATAACATGGGGTGTTTCTGAGGGCCCCACACCCACTGTTCTAGAGGTGTGGCCTAGTTTCCTTAATTAACAACTTACATCAAACAAAGGGGAAGAAGAAATTGAAGGGCAGCTTGGCGTTGATGGTTGGCCGAGCTCTGAAGCCCGCCTGTGCAGGTGCAGACACGTCCACAAACATAACCGCAGTGGAAATGAGAACCGTCCTTTCGTTTCCTGGGCTGGCCTGCGAGAAGCAGCCAGAGTGAGGCGAGCCCCGCCGTCCTGCATGTTCCCGGGGCCACAGACACGGGACGCCTCTCCTTCCCTTCTCCTCTGATCGCCGTCAGTCGGTCCATGAGTCTGACAGGTGCGTGGCGGGCTCATCAGCCATCGACGTGGGTGGGAGCGACCATTCCTACCCAGGGGTCCTCCCTAACACATCAGTGCCCATCACAACTCGGTTTCCCCGAGACGCTGGAAGAGCAGCCCTCAGCGAGAAGGCTACTGTGAATGCAGCCATCGTCAGGGGAGGTGGCTCCTCTGAGGAGGATAATGTGACGGCCACACTGTTTTAGGAACCCAGATTGTTCCCACTTTCATTATAATCTTTCCCACAAAATAATAAATTTTACTATCACACTTGCGTCTCGCCTGGACTGGTGTCTCCGCCTATCCCCGGGAGCTGCAGCCGGGCCTACCTCAGGGAGCGAGGATGAGACGAGGCAGGCAGTGACGTTGACCACTTTAGCCTGTGGGTTCAGCAAGGACCCGCACTTGGTCCACTTCACCTCTAGGACCAACGCCACTGGGAGCTGGCAAGAGTCCTGCAAAACAAACGCCGTTCATCGGCTCGAATATTATGCAACCCCAAGTCAAGCTTAATCTGAAGTTCAGTTTTAATTATGAAACGTCTCACACATTACAGAACGTTCTGAACCGGGGAATGAATAGACTCTAGAAGTTAAGATAAAAACTGCTTAGAGAAAGCACGTATTTTAAAGTGCTCAATGCTCCAAAAATATCTTAACACTTAAAGCACCACTTTTCCATTCCCCCCTAGTCCTCCTGAGTGTAAAGACGCCAGCGTTACCTGGGAGTCACAAGCCCAATACCCTTCGGGGCCTTACCTGCCCTAACTCCTCCTACCTGCCGACGCGCACCCCGGAGATACTTTAGGAGAGAAACGGGCCTCGGGTGGGGAGGAGAGAGAGGGTGGTGTTATTAGCAGAAATTAGACCTGATTGCAGGTCCTGTTAAAATGCACTTAGAGGACATGTGTCTGCTTTTCATTTATCTGACTCAGTGGGTTGGCGGTGAAGGTGTCACACCCGGGGGCAGGCAGGGTCTGTGAGTTGTCCGAGGACACTGGCGACCCTCCAGGGGCCAGAGCGCTGCTGCTGGCCACGATCCGGCCGCCTGGTTCAGGCTGGAGCCTGGGGAGCTGGGCTCAGGCACCTGCCTCGGGGGCCCTTGTTCGGTCAGCCCCAAGGCAAAGGCGGGAGTGGGCCTTCCCGACCTTCTTGCTGCCTTTAGGTCTCTTGAGCCGGCAACTGTGACTACTGTTGAAGCTGCACGAGGTGCAGGAGGGTTCCGTTGTATCACTCTCCTTTTGTGTGTGTTTGAAAAATTCCCACAATGACGAGTTTTTTAAAGCACATCTCTTCAAGGCATGAGAGGCTAGCAGGGGTGCTACGTTCGGTGCCTGCCAAAAAGGCACCGGTGGGACTCCTCAGCTGGGAACTGCCTTTTAAGCAATTTGCAGCTGAAAGACCCCTGAATATCCTGGTATTAGGGGAAGATGCCACGCGCAGCTGGTATGACTGAGCTTAGCAGAGGCTCCCCCATCACTTCTACGTGGGTTTCCTGGGGGGCTGGCACCAAACCCACCCGGGCCCTCTGAGCCCCCTGGACCAGCACAGACCCTGGCAGAGCTAATGTCCCCGCTGCTGCCTCTCCTCCCAACCTATGTTTTTCCTTCGGAAGGAAAGCAGTAACTACACGTCTCAATCCGTCTCCAAGAAGCCGGACGCCGTTGGCCTGGTTCACTGAGGTGGCAGAGCTGAGCCAAGACTTTGCGGCTCAACAGCAGGGACTGAGAAGTCAATGGTCTCTGGGGGGAAGGGCGGGATCAAAGCCGGTCCTCACCCCCACTGTCCCTGCTATAAATATGCTAAGCAGATAATGAAAGGCCTGAAGAAACTGTGACAAGAAAAAGCTGGGCAATTAAAGGATAAGATGGAGAGCACACCGCCTCCTCCGGTGACAGTGACGGGCCAGCCCACACTGACTGCTGAGACAAAGGAAGAAGGTGGGCCGCGGAACCACGTGTGATGGGGAGTCTATTTGTAGCACGTCGACTTCCATTAAACTCCTGGGAACTTGGAGGTGAAAGCTCTCGTGGGTGGGCTGCCGTGGGACAGCCCTGGGGAGGAACAATGTCTCCGCCTTTGGAGACAGTCCCCACGCTCACCCCCCATCTCGGTGCCTAGAGAGGCCTCACACAACCCCAACAGTGACAGCGGGAACGGTCGGCATGGTGACAGGTGGCAGGTCCCGTTTACGGAGTGACCACTGGGCACCACGAATACTGGTGACCTCATGAACTCAACAACCCCATGAGGTTCGGACTAGAGCTATCTTTCCCATTTCGCAGAAGAGGAAACGGGCCCAAACCCGTGACATCAAAGGCAACAGTGTGAACAAGGGGCAGAGTCAGTGTCCCAGACGCAGGCCCCTTTGATAACAAAGCCCAGCTTCCCACCCAGAGCCATCTGCCTCCCACGGGCGAGGAAGGGAAGTGGGGTGGGGGGAGAGACCACCAGCCCGTGGCCCCCAACTCCCCGTACCTTCACGTGGGACGCCTGGGTGACGAGGCGGACGGGCACCCAGTCCAGCACGTCCTGGGCCGGGGAATTTCCGAAAGGAGCCACGTAATCTGGGAAGCCCTGGCCCTTCAGCAGGCGCGTCACCTTCTCCACGACCAGCGGACACGGGACAGCCCTGGTCAGCCTTCAGGGAAGGAAAGAGAGGTCAGCCGCCCGAGGCTGGCGCTCACCCCGGCACGTCTCCCGGGCCCCAGCACCGTGGCCGCTCTGGCCAGTGGGTCTCCTCCCTCTCCAAAAGGGGGGTCGTCTCAAAGGAGCCGCAGTGCCTCCACCTTCGGGGAATCTTTGCTGGCCGGGGAGGTAAATCCAAACAATGTGTCCCCAACTGTCCGTCAGGCAGCCCGGACAGGAAGGGCCCGTGGCCCAACGTCGGGGCAGCACTGCCTGCCCGCGCCCCTCCTGGCGCAGCCGGCGTGTTACAGGCTCCGAGGGGTCCTCCAGCCAGGGATCGGGTTTCTAGCTTTAATGGGCATCTCCCAAACACACTGGACCACAGACCTGCCCCTGCCACCACCCCGTGGAGATGTATTCCACAGACCCCCCTTTGACACATGCTGGCTAAAGTGATCAAACCTGACCACACAAATGCTGGACACTGGTCTAACCCAAGTCATGGTAAGATTACCCCTGGGGAGAAGTAGGGGTGGGAAGCGAGTGGACGGTGGGGTGGAGGGTGGCGGCGAGAAGAGCCCAATTTTCGTCTTCCGTAAGTGGGGGGACTCTAGAAATAATCTATACAATGAAAATATCAACAGATATAAAAACTAAAATATCAACAAATGTTTAAAGAATCTCGGGTCAATTTCCAAAAACTCGGCAACAGGAGTTGAAAACGACTGCCCCGGGGTGGGGGCGGGGGCCGGGGCAGGGAGGGTAAGAGCTGCTGTCGCTGTAACGAGCCACGCGGAGCTGCCTGACACTGGGCATCACATGCACGTCCGACCATAAAGAGACAGATCCAAAGCAGCGCGTGCAGGCTTCCCCGCACCGGCGTTGCCGTGTATCGTGTGTTAACACTCAGAAATACAGGAAGGCCGTTCCGGGGAAGTAGCTGTGCTGTGAACTCAAGCGCTATGCAACCTTAAAAGCAAATCATACAAAGTCCTGAGATTTTTAAAAATAATCGTAATAGTTTTCCTTTGAACCATGACACATGGTTTATGGTTTTGAGACTTGAAATTGGACATCAAAACATCTATAAGGTATTGATTATTAAATAATCAATAAGGTGATTATTGATAAGGCTACTGCCCATCAATAATTGTAACAAGGCACCTTGAGGCTTCCACGGGCACTTGTCAGTGGCGGGTGCAGGTGGCTGGTGAGCAGGGGGAGGGCGGACGAGTTTTATTTTCTGATCAACCCAAACGAGTTCCGGCAGAAACAAGTCACGCCCTTACCGCAGTTTGCAGCCAGACTGCACGTTGTAGCCGAACAGCACGGGGGCGCGGACCCCCTCCACTGCTAAGCAGTCCTGCTCTGCTGTGCTACGGAGGGTAGTGAGTTGTCCATATCTGTTCACGGTCTGGACGATCCCAGACCTTCGGACAGTTAAGGGATAACCACCCAGGGCAGCAGCAGTCCGACCCTCAGGAAACGGGGTCACGTGTGGGACCTGAGACCGGAGCGAGACCCAAATGTCTCTTCTCCGGGCCCCTGGGGCTCCGACAGCTATTTCCCAGGAGAGGGTGAAAACGGCCATGACTACTTCCTGGATCGGTAGGTCCTCAGAAGAAAAAACTTTTCAGAAACTGGCCCTTCGACATTGATTCCAAGCTTTCAAAGTCGCTAACTTTGTTTGACTCTCTGTGAAAGTAAACACATCTGAATGTCCATCAGCTTTTCTGTGTTAAGATTCCATTAGAAAACACTGACATTTTCCTGGGTCATGCTGTCTCACCGCCACCCTCAAGTCTCCAAGGAGCCCCACTTGCTGTGCGGCCAGACCCTCCCCCCACCAGAGCCCCCCAGAGGGAGCTCTGGCGGAGACCAGTCCCTCCAGCCCACGGGACCCTCGGAGCTAGAGAGAAGCACGGCCCACACGCGTGGCGGAGGGAACTCAACCTCCACAGACCCAGAAAGGATATCCCTTGCGAGGCTGAAATCCGGCAACCAGCGGGAGGCCCACAATATAACCAGGGTTTCCACTGAGAGGAACTGGCTTCGTATTTTGCTGAAAGACAATGCGGGGATGCCGAGTAATTCTCACTTTAAAAAGGAAGGGGCGGAGGGAAATGAAATGCTTTTCATAATAAAACCTGGGACTGCCGACCAATAAAAGAACGCCTCCCCTGCTCAGGAGCATGGATACGTGTGCCCAGCGGAGGAGTGCCTCCCGCTGTCCAAAACAAGCACGCCCGCCTGCGGGGGACCTCGGTGCCCAGCGGGGAAGGTCGCAGGCCCTGCCCGAGTCGCTCAGACCCCGCAGGCTCGGGGCCAAGCTTTTGTTCAGTGTGTGTGGGGGGGTCGGACGTGGTAATACTTCTCAACTGCGGTCATTTTTTTTTTTTCACTCACAAGTTAGAGGTTCTTTTTACTTGGCGATGAAATACTTGTAGCAAATGGATCAAACTTACCTGAATAAAACGAATTTCAAACTTTTGCTGGAGTGGGATCGCTGCATCACTGACTGTCCCCAGAAGGAGGGAGAGATCGGCTTTGGCTATTTCACCAGCATCTGTGTAGGTGAGAATGTACTTCACCTGCAAACCAAATGACACTTCGAATGCGCCTGTTCCGTGACCTTTCCATAGCTCCACTCACAACTCAAATGCAATGTACACAGCAGGGAGACGCTTTCCCGCTCCGCCACTTGCAGAGCTCTCCCTCTCCCGTCCTGTTGGGTTACGGGAGGGGCTCCTTCCGCACCGCCCCTGCTGACACACAGGGTCCTTCGAGCCTCTCTGGACCCAGTGACATGAGTCCCAGGAAGCTGGTCTGGGCAGGATATGATCGGTCTGTTTCTGCAGAGGAAACATATTACAACAATGGCAACAACAACACGTTTTGATGTACTCTCGTAAGACGCTAGGTTTATGAAGAAGCCACAGGATTGGTCTGGAGACAAAGATGTGTCCTCTGATGGGACAGCGGGAGGCCAAGTCAAGAAAAGCAACACCCAGGGTGGGCCAGGACCCCTTTCGGGGGCACCAGTGAGACCCCCCCCCGGGCCCACGCAGTGGAGTCTGCCGCGAGCACGTGGAGCTCTCGCAGCCAGGTCGGGCGCCCACCTCCAGGACGACGTGGGTGCAGATTGTAGCGGCCCCGGTGTCCACCAGAGCTTGCGTCCACACGTCAGCACCGTCCAGCCGGGTGAGCGTGTTATTTAGGGACTGAAGGATGACAGACCGAACAGTGATAGGGACCTGCGAAGTAAAAAAGTCCTGGGTTACTGGAGACACTGCAACAGGGGCAAACAGGCTGAAATACCCTTGAAACAAATCTCCAGCGACACACTGCCAAACAGGGAAAAGCGTGCTGCGGAAAAACAGGCATGCTCTGTAACCCCACGTTTGCGAACATACAGATATTTCTATGTAAACGCACATATTCGCTCACGGAGAAACTACTCGAGAAGCACGTAGCCGAAGCTTTCACTGTGGCCACCTCTGAGAACCTGCTCCCACAAAATCCTGTACACAAGTGTCCAAGGAGGCATTTGGGAAGCCACAAGCTGAAAGCATCCCAAATGTACATCAGTGGAGGAACGGGTAAATAAAATGTGCTATATTCGTGCAAAAGACTATTATTCATCCACACAACATACATGAACCTTGAACACACGACGCTGAGTGAGAGAAGCCAGGCACATACTGTGTGAAAGGCCACGTATTGTGTGATTCCATCTACACGAAACGCCCAGAACAGGCAAACCTACAGAGACAGGAAGGACAGGAGTGGTTGCCGGGGACGGGGGCAGGGGACGAATGAAGCGTGACCGCTCATGAGCTCAGGGTTTCTTTTGGGGGTAATGAGGATGTTCTGGTGATAATGGTGATGGTTGCACTGCCTTATGAATTGGCTGAAAACCACAAAACTGTATGCTTTGAAACGGTGGTGAGTTTCACGGTAGGTCACTTGTATCTCTCACACACACACACACAAAACTCTCATCACACCATCAAACGCGTGTACACACTCACCTCCACAACACAGCTCCTACCAATAAACGTACTCACTGCGCACACACATGTGCACACCCTCCATAGTCCCGGGGTACACCCCCCAACCCCCACAGACTCCCTGAACATACACTTGGCCCAGTTCGCACACGACTTCTACCCCACACGCACGCATGCGCAGTGGCGGGGCCACAGGCTCGAGCGCGCAGACGAGTCCGTCCCGCCCGACCAGGAAGCCGGGTGCGCCCACTGCCGGCGACCGACCCTCTGCACGTGCAGCCCGCGCCAGCAGGCGGCGAGGCGGCGGGCAGTTCTTCAGTGTGCGGAACCTCTAGCCGCTGGGCCTCTTTGTGAGACAAACCTGGCACCGGCTCTAAACCTGGCATTGGCCCTTAGAAACCACCCTCTCCAGTCGTCTCTGTGGCTTTGAACTTTGCCCTCAGTCATGTGCCATGCTGTTTATAATTCAAATCTACTAAATGTTTAAGCTATCATTTTACAGATAAAAAAGCACTTCTTCTGTGTCTGCTCCCAAGGCCGAGAAGACCTGCAACTGTCCCTGTTGGTCAAACCGCTCACACAAGAACATGACACGCTCTGGAAGCGACAATGAGCTGTCACAGGACAGAGGGGCAGAAGGGCGACACCAACGACCACAAGGCCCTCTGCATGACACACCACACCGGTGGGCTGAAGAACTACGGAGGGAGTCCCAAGCTACAAGCTCATTAACTTTTAAGTCATCAAAAGATAGCCCTGGATTCCTTTAGGTGAACTTAACGATCCCTGATTCGGCAATGATTCTGGGCGGGGTTGGCAGGAACCGAAGGGTCCAGTTTACACAAGCCGTGGGAAGACCCGTGGGCAGGGCAAGGGCTGCACAGCCCATCCACAGCCACAGCCACAGCCACAGCCACGGAATGAAAATGGCGGGGATGCTCTGGTTCCCGCGTGTCCCATTCAGGGGTCGTATCCCACCCCAAACTGAAGAACTAGCGTGCACTTAACAAAGAAGCCACGGGGCCAGGACGCCACCTGTCACTGAGGGCCCCATAGATGTGGACGGTGATTCCAGCAATCGCAGGGGGCTTCACTTCATGGGGAGACTGGATCCATTTTTTATATCTCTGATTCTCTAACAGACCTTGGGAGTTGCTTTTAAAAAAAAAAAAAAGAAAGAAAAAAAAGAAGTCTCTGATATCGGTTAATAGCTTGTCTTTCAGAGCACAGACTTGAACCCCACCCAGATCTGAGTTGGGAATCCTGGTCCAGCCCTTCCTGACTGCGTGGCCGAGGGGTGCAGGCAGGAAGTGCGTGCGGCTGCCCTCGAGGCCTGGCGCCAGAAGAGCCAGGCCAGCGTCGTGGTCTCTGGAGCCGCACAGCCGGGATTCCTGCCCCGGCTCTACGACATGCACTGCGTGGCCCCGGGCAAGTAATTCATCTGCCACTCGCAGGACAGGGGGGACAATCACAGGACCCAGCTCCTGGGGTTGCTGAGATGACCACAGGGCTTCAGGCACGTGTAGCACCTGGAACCACGAGCCTCTCGGTAACACCCCGTTATCTGTCTCATGACAGGTCCTCCCTGTTTGACCGAGCCAATCCCCTCGTCGCCCACTCACTTGACACACAATCCACTGAGTGCCCAACACATACCGGCCACCGCCCTAGTGCCAAGGACATGTCATACACAGGGACGCTGCCCCCACAGTTCAAGCTTTGAATGGTAGAGTCAAAGCACCTTTTAGTGACTCAGAGGTAGTTGAGAGCTAGTCCAGTGATTTGCAAACTGGGTTCCTGGGAGCCGTAGGCTCCCCAGAGGAAACACACGGGAGAGACGGAGCGGCCCGGCAGGCAGGGAACTTCTGGCCACCGCCCTTGCTCCAACCGGGCGCTTCGGATCCAACCCATGTCACACACTGGGGAGACTTCTACTTGCGATTTCCTCTGAAGGAGCCCTACAACTGCAACACGTTTGAAAACGCCTTCACAGATGAGGCCGGCCCGGCCCACACACACTAGTGTGAAGTTCAAAGCCACGTGACTATTTCCTTTCAAATATCGACCTCAAATGCACTTGTGTCCACGGGTTTCATGAGATCAATCACGGGACCTGTCACTGTCCCGAGTGCTTCCTGTGTGCCAGGCGCTGCACAGAGCACGTCATGTGCATCAAGGCCTATCATCCGCTCGACACCTGGGGGACTGAGGGGCACGCCGCACGAGACAGTAATGGCAAAGCTGAGTTCTGGACACGGCAGACCGATCCCACAGGCTCTGGGAGAGTACGGTGAGGCCGTCGCCTGTGTTCACAGGCAGGCAGAGGGCACAGACCTGAGAATAAGAGGTTGATTCACGTTCCTTCTCTCGGACGTAGCCACGCAGAGACGATGGCCTCGCCGGAGCCTGACAGAGCCCCTGGGCTGGTGGCGACAAGGCTTGGAACGGAACCCACCGGCAACTCGACCCCTGAAGCTGCACCGAGAGTGCTCGCCGCGCACCGGGCGTGTGCGTTCCCTGGGGAACCGTCTGTGTCTCCCACCCTGGCCGGCTGCACCCTGGGAGCTGGCCGGCTGCGCTGACAGCAGACCAGGAGACGGCAAGGGTGGCCGGGAAAGCACAGACGCCAGCCGCGCCAGTGTGGGATTGCAGAAGGCTCATCTAGTAGAGAGTTTCCTTATTTCGTGTCTGCTTGCTTTTTGACAAGGATTTTCATTGTTGGCAGTAAGGTACCCTTCTAATCGTAAGTGTATTCATTTCAAAAGGCTCAGAAATAAGGCAGCATATCATAAATGAACTTTCTATTAAGAAATACTCTTACCTTTGTTTGTGAATTAGGTACCTAGACAAAAACAAAAAACAAAATGTATTAAAAACAACAACAAAGTAATTTTATCGCTTTTTTTTCCAGAGTGTGGGCTGAAGGGCAGATTCACCTTATTAAAGACTTCACAGAGAGGAAAAGAGAATATCCTTAATCGAGACCTGCCATCTACACCTTTTAGTATCTACGACATAATCAAAGAGGTAACTTGACATTTTTCCTTCCATATTCGTCTCCTTCAGAAGGGGAGCTTCATAAGGCAGCCCGACAGAGCTGGCCGTAAGGAAGCCCGTGCGCTTCGGGGTGATTGTTCGGGATTTTCTGCGTGGTCATCGGTGACACGGCCCCGTGAGGGAGGCCTGGCTCCTGTCCGCCCGGTCACGAGCACTGTGCTTGCTGGACAGATATCGGCACTTTCACAGCCCCCTCAGCGGTCCTCTGCCTCCTCCACACAGCCAGGGCTGGTGTTCTGAGGTCTTGCCTCCCTCCTCTAATCATGGGACACCCCCCTGTGAGGCCCACGGGAGCTTTGGGGAGGGAGGTGAGCAGACACGTCCAGGGAGGCCTGCGCTCCAGGAGCCGTGGGCCTGCGTGCCCGAGGGAAGACTACCAGAAAACTGAGAAGTCAACTCCCCTGGAAGAATTCGCAGGCCTAGGTGGCTACCTTATGAGAAGGGGCAGAAAGGGACAGGAGAGGAAAATGTTAAACTTTTTAAAATATTTTATTTATTTATTTTTAGAGAGAGGGGAAGGAAAGGAGAGAGAGAGACATCAATGTGTGGTTGCCTCTCACGTAACCCCCACTGGGGACCTGGCCTGCAACCCAGGCATGTGCCCTGACTGGGAATCGAACCAGTGACCGTTTGATTCACAGGCCTGTGCTCAGTCCACGGAGCTACCCCAGCCAGGGCGCAAATGTTAAACTTGATTCTGAGAACTGAAGCCCAGATGGTGCCGTGGGCCACCCTTCCCCGCCCCTAAAAAGGGAAAAGCAGGAGGTCCGGCTTTCCCAAGAATCACGCGGCTTCTAATCACTAAAACACCGTTTCTCCCCTGGCAACTCTCCACACCACCCACCAATGGGGCCAGCGGCCTCCCTCAGCGATTCCGTCCGAGCTGTGGGCACTGCGGCAGGAAGCAGGGGGCTCGTCGCTCCCACGCGCTCTGCCATCTCCAGCGACCCCACCTCCTGTCCTTCCCTGCGTGCTTATTGCGTCTGCCGGCCAGAAGGAGGATTTTCTATTCTTTTCTGGTCTACTTCTGTCACAGACCTTTTATGATTTCTAAAGCTTTTGCTTATTAATTTTTTTTTATTCAGGAGACAAACATCATTGATTACCATTAAAATGAATGACAGCAAAAAGAAAAAAATGAAAGCAAAATATGAGCTAACTATATAAAAATATGAACTATTTTAAGTGATTTTTTTCAGTATCTTTAATATCAGTATACCAAAGAACCAGAGAAAAATTTAAAATTGAGTGTCAATCATGCACTGAAATAATACTATACTTACCACTTTCAAAAAGGGTACAAAGAACGGAAAACAAATCTAGCAAATCGGCTTCACTTCAAAATAATGCTTACCCTCAAAATCTGAGGGCTGCTGTAGTAAGCCATGCCCAGGGCGTCGGTGTCTTCGCACTGCTCCAGGTGTATCCTTCTGGTGCACTTCACAGCTTGGTTCACCAAGAATGCTGGAGGCCACGCCATTCCCAGGGGGGAGAAAGTTAAAAAGAGAAGAAAATGTTCAACTGTCTGATGGCAACTGAAAAACTGTAATCTAAGTAAAACCACAAAATAAATGATGACACAGATATACCACATGTTTAAAATTGGGTTTAAAAATTATTTTTCAAACAGGTAATACACTCACGTGATTCAAAATTCAAAAGGCACAAAAAAGCATTGAGAGACGCCCCTTTCGGGCCCCTGTCCCCCAGCCCTCCGGAGGCAATCAGCATGACATTTCTTGTGCATCTTTCTGGAAATATGCTATGCAAATGAAAGCATGTGTATATATATTTTTAGTATTTCTTTCCCCTTTTGGAAACAAATGTACAATATATATTCTGCCCCTTGGTTTTTTCACTGAACAATATGTCTTGGAGCTCAGCCTGTCTCAGTACACGAAGAGCTTCCTCCTCCCCTTTTAAGGAATAATTAGTATTCCACTATGGAGGTGCCATAATTTATTCCGCCAGTTCCCCATTATCGGACACTTGAAGTCGTCTCTAGCTTTGCTGTCACAAACAATGCAACAATCATTATTTTGCACGTGGGCCAGAGTTTCTGTAGCACCAACTCCTAGAAGTAGAACAGCTCTGTCAAAGGGCACATTCATTCGCAATTTCCATACAAACTGCTACACTGCTCTTCGCTGAGGGCGCTCCAACTTACTGCCCCACCAGCTATGCAGAGGAGCGCCTGCTTCTCCACAGCCCTCCTTTGCCCAGGCTTTGCCAGTCCATTAGATGGAAATGGTCTCTCCATTTGGGTTTAATTTACGCTGGTCCTGCTGTGACCAAGGTTAAGGATCTTTCCAGCAGAATACACTGGCTTAAGCATGGGCGCGCCGGGGCCCAGAGGACTGCGCCACGGTCCGTGGAGCTTCCGGAAGGAGCAGCGGGGCCCACGGGAGGCAGCTGCGTGGGTTGCCTCCCGCTCCTCCACCATCTAAGTGAGCCTGAGCGAGAAACTGAGTGTTCCTCGGTTTCCTCATCTAAATAATGACAGGAACTCTACCTTAGATGCACTTAACACACAGCAAGTGCTTAACAGATGTCAGCTATTGACAAGCCTTAGCTCCGGCGAGGAAAGACCCTTCCTACCGAGTGCGCTGGCTCAGGTGGGGGGCTCCCCACCACTACGAGTACGCAAGCAGTGACGCCTCGGTGGAAACGATCCCGGCTCTGAACTACCTAACTTTGGGGCTTCTTTCAACTCTTAAGGCTCTTCTGTTCCTAGTGACGAAGCCCGTTTCATTAGGACCGCTGTGAAGTTAAACTGAACAAACTCTGCTTTGAGGAGAAAGGACACTGCCCGCCGTCTTACCTGCAGGGTTGTTATCGGTGCACAGGGACGAGGTGAGGGGAGAAGGAAACCTCAGAAACGAGTCCGAAGTCCGCAGGACAACGCCATACTGCAGGGAGAGCCACCGACAGCTGTCACGCTGTTTTTAAGGCATTCATTCGCTCAACACTCACCGACACCTACTGGGTGCCGGGCGGCATTTCAGGCATGGGGGGCACAGGGATGAGCAAGGAACAGGTATGGTCCCTGCCACCATGAAGCTGACATCCAGCTGCCCCTCCTTTTCTTTCAAGGGGGTGTACTTCTCTGCCTCCACGGACTGTGTTTTGCAGGCCTTTTCATTCAAGAATTCCTCTGGAGGGGAAGAAGCTGACCCCGTGCCTGCCTCTGCAGACAGGAACTCGGTGGCCCGGGACAGGGCTGAGGGGTCACTATTTTTCACTAGCAACACTTATTTAAATAACAGATACAGTATACGTTAACATCATTATATTGACATATGCCTTCCTTGCCAAAACCGAACCCCATGGAAATCTCCCACAATCTCCAAAACAAAATATATGGCTATTGGGCATCCAGCTAAATCTTCTTGACTTTAAAAATATCCAAAGGCCTTGGCGCCAGCAAGGGTGTGTGGAAACAACCCCTCTCCTCCCCGGGAGCTGGGAGTGGAAACTCCTGTCATCTTTCTGCAGGGCCACCTGGTGTCAACAGTTTAAATCTCCAGTCATGTTGACCAAGGTAACCCATTCATGGGAACATAACCTAAGGATTTCATCAAAGATACATGTATCTATAAAAATGTTCATCGCACACTACCGATAATGGTAAAAACTGGAAATGCATGTCTGTTGTTAGAACAGCTCAATAATAAAGGCGGACACAGAGAGAGAAGGGAGATGTATCAGCACCACGAGCCCCCAGCCCCGGCTCTGACAAGCTCCTTGCAGAGCCGGCGTCAGGCACACTGCGTCCCTCCCGCCAGGTAAGTAGCGGCCGTGGCGTGTGCGTAAGGTAATGCCGGCAAAGCTCTGCGTTGTGGCTGATACGTGGAAAATGCTCAAGAAGTGGCAGCCTTTATGCTGACAGAGGAAGATGCACGAGATGGATCACTGAGTGGAAAAGGAGGTGCATGGATCGACGTGGGTAACTATACACCCTGCTTCGGCACAACACTGTACGTATGTGAGATGCACTTCAAATCAGGAATCACGCCGGTGGGTTTACAGCGATTTGCAGTGTGGGTTTCTAACGGGGGCCTTTCCATGTCTACTTATGTACCTCTACGCTTGTATCTTTTAGACTAGCCCACATAGCTTTTATATCTATTTTAAAAAGATGCTTCTGCAAATTCTAGAGTTTAGTCGAAGTTGATGATGATCACATTGAAAGGTTTACCAAGGGAGAGATACGAAACAGCACTTGTCTTCTCTAAGTCTGTGAAGCTAAACACAGCTCTGAGGAGAGCGCGGGCACCCCACCCCTCCGCCGCACCTCCCCGGCAGCAGCGTGCCTCCAGCGCTTTGCTGCCTCTTCTGAAGTGGAGGAGGACAAAGAACTCTGCAAAGACAAATGCGAGCTTACCACAGAATAAATTAAGTTAAACCCTACGTTAGAATTGAACTACTCAATTTTAACTTTCATGATCGTTGATTTACAGGCACAAAATTAGGCTGTTTTATCTATGGAATATGAATTCCATGTCTCAGGCAGCTGGTTTTACTGGGAACACACTGAAAAAGTAACTTACAAGGATCTGCAACAGGATGAGCGGACTCAGGTTCTTGGCTCACCTCATATTTGGGCGTATTTGGAGCATCTGATTCGTCTGTGAAAGAGACATCTGCTTCTGCATTCAGTGAAAAGCCATCAGATGTTTTCATCAATTTATCAAAACTGTTTTCATCAGGCACTTCCGGATTAATAAAGGACAACGCAGGTTTATCTGTTTTTAGAAAAAAGCATTTTAAATCAGTATATAGTACCCTAGCCCTGACCCCAAGATGCCTCGAATCTGATGCACACGCAGGGCCCTCAGACCTGGCCTGTTTCTCTCGCAGTGCGGAAGCCATGGTCTCTAAAGCCACAGAAAACAGCACGGCAGCCAGTCACTTTCTCCGACCCGTGGACGGAGGAGTCTGTTCCACACACCTCCCGGGGGAAGCTGTCCCCGGGGGGCTATGGGCATGAAAGACCCTGTTTCTACCCTCACACCGCCACCTCCGAAACTGTGCTGTTTATGGAACAGGTAGAAGGAATCAGGCTGGTGGGTTCACTGGGCCAGTGCTATGTCAGAGAACATGACGATAATGGACCAGTCATCACCCCAGGTTACAAGCCCCAGCACGTCCACCTGAGTTTTCACTTATAAGGGAACAAAGTCAAAATGTGAATGTCTTATTCTGAAAAGGTGACAAAGCCTTAACTGATACAGCCATCAGTGTGTCTCTGGTCTTTGACGCCGATAACATTTTACACTTTACGGTGCTTGGGATCTAGACACCTATTTGAGCCAAACACTCAGATAAAAATAAAGATCCTGTTTTCATGCAAATATCCTAGGTAAAAATAAAAGAGAAAAAAGGAAATTGAAACCAAAGCTGAACCTGATTCTCAACCATTAAACCAGGAGGAAATAAAGGGGGGAAAAAAACCCTCCCATACTGAAATACATCTAGATTCCTATGCGTGTGGGCATATGATAAACACTTTTGAAATAAAGTATGAGATTTCGAGAGTCAACAACAGTTTCTTTACTTTTAAAGAACACACGCAGCTCCCTGTGAAATGACCTCAGAAGACACACCCGCGCCCAACCGCAGAATGGCTGCTTTACATCTAGCTAAACAGCACATTGTTCCACAACAGGTATTTTAGAAGAGAACAATTTTCAGAGTTTCACAAAGCACGTCACCATCAAATACTCACAGTTTGTAATGTGAATGCAGAAAACAGACGGATTGATCTGGTCGACAATTTTAAATACTCTCTGGGGTGGGTTTGCTGTGAAATTCAATGAATACATGGCTGCCTTTTGGCTACAAAACTGACTATCACCCCTGAAAATGAAAAGAAATAATAATACAAAGTTTTAAGGTACGTGCACACAATCTTAGCAAGATTATTTTGAAGCTGTCGGAGGTTTGTACTGTGTACCCTGCTAACGACTACGTGGAGATATTTATGAAAGTGCGATGCTAGAATTCAATCCATTTTTAGTTAGTGTATTCAGTGTTACAATGTTTGGCACTTGAAAGTTTTTCCTCTAACAGGGACAACATTAAGACAAGTAGAATAACCTTTAAGGAAATCTTGTCAAGTATGAAATATAAGTCAGTGTATAATTTTGATGTAATAAGCCCTGTAAACTCGGACAGAATCAATTACGTAAAATTTTGCAGAACTTTTATAAGTTATCAGAAGGGATCTAAAATTCCTTTTCTTTAGAATGAAGCCATCTTCAAAGGGCTGTGAAAATGAGAAAGTGTGAAGTCATCTGGAAGTGTTGGGGCTTAGAAGTGAGGGCACAGCCAGGTCTTCAACCAGTCCCAGCCTTTATAAAACTTAACCAATTTCCTGGCTGGCGTAGCTCAGTGGATTGAGCACGGGCTGCGAACCAAAGCGTCGCAGGTTCGATTCCCAGTCAGGGCACATGCCTGGGTTGCAAGCCACGGCCCCCAGCAACCGCACATTGATGTTTCTCTCTCTCTCTCTCTCTCTCTCTCTCTCCCTCCCTTCCCTCTCTAAAAATAAATAAATAAAATCTTAAAAAAAAAAAACTTAACCAATTTGACTCAAATGCAGATATGAGAGAGTGACGGAGATACAATGGAAATGGGATTGAACTCTACATCCTGCTTTAGGGCCTTTTCTTACTTAATATATAATCCCCAATATTCACATCATCAAATATGTTTTTGCAATACTATACTAAATGGCCTCATCGTTCCATCTCTGGTCAGGGCACACAGAAGAATCACCCAATGAGTACACACTCGAGCGGAACAACAAGCTGATGTTTCTCTCTCACCAGCCGAGCTGCCCAGCCAGGGCAAGCAGGATGATTTTCACCAATGACTGACCCACACTGTAGTCCAGGTAGCCAGGAAAAATAATCTGACTACAACACCCCATTCTCCAAGCTTCTTTACAATATTAGAAGTAGATGCTATTTCCTATTAGCCAATAAAAGAGTTTTTCATGGGAGAAAGACATTGTACTTCCAAAAAGCACTTAATCTATCAGGTATCAATTGCTACACATTGCTACAAGGTTAAATTTAAATTAGCTCTCTCTGAATATGTTAGTCCTATCTGGAAAAAAAATTAACTTCTTTAAGTGCTGCTGGGTTTTTTCTTGTTTTTTTTTCCCCCCCAAAAAGCTTTGAAATCTGAATTACAAGAAACAGATTATTCAGAACAGATTATTTCTTTAACTTGTAATAGACTGGGAACATCATCTCCCATTATTCCCCTATACAATATGAGTTGTGAGAATTCCTGGGAGATTTGCATGTCAGGAAAGTATAAACAAAGCCTTCCTGACTATCTGTTTAATTTACTGCTACAAGTACTATGTCCCAAACAAAAGCTGTAAAATTAAACTGCACCTTTCACCCTAGGCTATAAATAAAACTCATTCACTGACACAAAAGTGTGACACGTTATCTGTTTACAAATCAAAGTGAAATGTAATTCAATCTCTGAACACAGAGATGTCATTACACTCGTTAGTCTGCACTATCACCTGGCTGGATGCAAATGAGGGACAGATGCTCTTCGAGTTATGGTTTGGACAGCATGGCTTCCGAAGGGTGCAATGTTCAGGAAATCAGGTTGGGGTTTTTCAGCCTGGGGGAGTTTTCACATTCTGCCTCAAAATTTTATAACCTCGGTCCAATTGTATCCGAACTGCCATGTGTCACAAACTTACGTGACAACTGGAATTGAGCAACCGGAGAAGACACTGAAGTCCATGGGGCTGCAGTCGGGATCACAACAGCAGTTGACGTCACACTGTGCTGGAGACAGGTCACAGCCACACAACACAGCAACTACAGAAGCGAGAGGCGAGAGGCACGGCATCACAATCAGCAGGTGGTGACTGCCCCCTGCCACCGCGATGCACCACAAATCCATTTCACGCAAACATCCGCTTGATTTTTGCTATTGCACTCGGGGCAGATGTGTGAAGTGAAAATGAGTCCGTTTGAGCATGCCACAAGCTGGGGTTTCCCCAAAGTGGCTAATAGCCTCACTCACTTGAGAATGTTTGTGCCCTACCTACAAAGGCAGTGATTTGGTAAACTGACTGTGAAACCCAGACAGGTGTTGTTCAAAAATTTTCCGGGAGATGCTGATGATGGAGACAGGTTTAAGAACCAGCATGCTAAGGCACTTGCCTGACCATAAGAACTGCTGGTTTAATATTGCAGATCCCCAAGCTCCGCCTCTGGAGATTCTGATTCAGGGGAAGGACCCACTGAAGGCAAACCAGGAATCAGGGTTCTCAATCTTGCTCCTCTCTGAGATGTCACCTGCAGCTCTGAAGCTGAGCCCATACTCACAGGCAGCTGGCCAAGATTTCAGCTGGCTCAGGTGCTTCTCCTTGGGGTCTTAGAAATATCTTTGGTAATTTAGACACTGAAGCGTGGGGAAGTGTAGGACTCTCCCCACTTAGAAACTTTTAATTTTTAAAACTGATGACTATCTGGATTTTTAATTTCTTATTTCATTCTGGCAATGGTTTTCCCCTCTGTACAGAGGGGAAAAACCCTTTTGAAGAAATAGCAGAGCTTAAGAATGATAAATACTGAATTCGCAGTAGTAACTATTGCTGGGTAGGAGGGAATAAGATCAGCGCTTCGATTTTACCCCTCATGTTTTGTTTCTTTTTTCAAAAAAGGATTTCATTCGAAAACAAAAAAAAGTGTCTCAAGTAAATGTTAGTACAGAGCCCATACAACATTCTTATTTGTGTGCAGGAATTACGGTACTTCACAATAAAAATGAGTTCTGGAAAAAATGCAGCTCAAAGATGGTACAATAACTAAAAGAAATGTGTAAGGAGAAGGGGAAAGTTTTGTTAGTAAATGCACAGTCCTTTCTCAGCCTGAGACACAAAAAGTTTTCACCCTTAAGTTTACTCGCTCCTCCCTAGTCAAGGACTCCGTGTACTTAGTAAAACTATAACGCAACCCATGCAGGTAATGTAAAAAATGAATATTCACGTTCCATGCCTTATGTGTTTAAAATGACAATTTTGATCTGTTTTCCAAAACCTAAAACCATTGAAGGTAGCTATAAGACTACTAAGGACAAAGCAACAGTGTTTAATAATTGCACTTAGGAAAAATAGGTGTCTATCCCAGGATGTGAGTGTACTTAACCAGCCAACAAGTATCTGTTGAGCACTCGCAGTGCCTAAGTGGTTCTCAGCTGCTCTTCCACAGCTCCAACATCTGCATGCCTGGCTCAGACAGCAGGGTACTAATGAACAGAGCTCCAATTCCCAATGAAAACGATCACTCTTCTCTTCTACCTTTCTCCCATTCTGCAAATGGCTGTCCAGTTCTCCACTCGGAGTCAGCCTCTTGCTCTAACACATACCAGGGATGTAACCTACCATCAGGCAAGTAACTCGCCTACCAGAAAAATAGGGATAACCCACATCATAGGATTATTACGAGGACCATATGAAACATATCACAGGTGAAATACTTAGCACAGTACCTAAGCAGTGAGTACATGCCGACTGTCACTTACTACCATCATCATTACTTTCTCAGGTCTCAAGAGGGATCCTTTTAAAAAGACGAAGTGTGCCCTGGCCAGTGTGGTCAGTGGGTTGGAGCATCGTCTTGTAACTGAAAGGTTTGGTCCTGGGTTGGGGCACTTACAAGAGACAAGCGATCGATGTTTCTCTCTCACATTGACGTTCCTCTCCCTCTCTTCCCTGTTCTCTCTAAAATCAATAAGCATGCCCTCGGGTGAGGATAATAAGTAAATAAAAAGATGAAGTGAAAATTCACACCCCATACTGGAAAAACAGTCCTGAACACATGTCCTAACACTGATGGTTTAAAGATAGCTTCATTCTGGGAAGAAAGTTCATTAACAGATGGAATACTTTCAAGGATACATGATAACCCAGACTAAAAACATTAGAGAATTTTCAGGCATTGAGCACCCTGCTGTATTCTGCCACAATTTATCACTGATTTAACCTCCTTACTAATTCATCAGATCAACGGCTTCAGTATAAGAGTTTGGGTTTTATATATTGAAATAGCAAATATATTTCTCTGTACTTTTTCTTACAGACTGCTCAACTTATAAAGGAGGCCCTTTGGAGAAATAATGGTTCAGGATGTCAACCAATGATGACTTTTCTATTCACTAATACTGAGCCTTATTCATTTTTATGGAAAAAAAAAGATCCTTTTCTCTTGATAAAAAATACTGCCTACCTATTGCAGTTACAGTCAGAGAACTTAACTTTTCTTTTTTTAAGATCACAAACCTCTGAGAAATTACTCACTGCTGTGAACCTTCACCCCAGGAAAATGCATTTTCACAAAATGGTGCACTCAATCTGGGGATCACTGACATCCCCTGAAGTCATTCACGTCAAGTCTGATTATGTTCAATAAACGTTTACCTCCAGGATTAGGTCACATTCTGGGAAATATGTTACTTATGCCTAAAGATGAGTCCTAATTAGTGGGCATAACTCCTCACCCCATAGCTTCCCCCTCCAACTCAACACAAGAGGAATCCTAGGTTTTCATAATTCAAATAAGTGGATAAGGATAACGGCCTTGACCTTGTCACATTTAGTAAGCTACACTTTTGTTGTCCCTTTTTTATCACTGAAAAGTTTCAGTGCACCCTCTGCATTTAATTTTCACAGCTGTCTAGAAACTTTCCATTTAATTTCATCTTTGGCTGCAAAGCTGCAAGACTTCCTTCGTTACTACCTTTAGCATTGATGTCGTGCAGGACCACTGCCAAGATTTCGAAGATTTGATATAGTCTCGCTTCCGCTCTCTGAGCCTCGGTTCTCTCACCGGTATGACAATCTACCTCTAAAGGTTGTTGAGAGAATGCCTGTGAAACACCTAGCAATGCTTGCACAAAGTAAGTGTTCAAAAAACGCCAACCATCATTATTATTACATCCCTACACGGACTACCCTCTGCAGGATGGATCACTGTGGATCCCCTGGAACTGGCACGTGGTACCCACCGTCCGTGACCGGGGTGGGCCTGGGACTGGAGGGTCCGGGAGCCATGGGAGTACCCGGGGGCCTAGGAGACAGGGCAGGTCGGAGAGTCGTCGGGGCTGGCTCCGCAGAGTTGAGGTCCTCCGTCGTCACCGCCGGGGTGGCCCCGGCCTGGGCGCTCACGGAGACCCAGCAGTCCAGAACCACCAGCAAGAGTGGAGGAAGGGCCGGTGGCCCCATCGCCAGGTCGAACCCCGCGCGGCCAGCGACCGTGACCCTGTGTTGCCGGGCAACCGCGGCGGCCAGGCACGGGGCGTTGCCAAAAGTGCGCCGCTAGATCACGCGAGACTAAGGATGCGGGGGCGGGGCCTAGGCCCGGAGAGGCGGGGCCGGGCCGGGGCGGACCACTAGGGACTGGGACCAGCGGCAGTGTGAGACCAATGGAGTTGGGGGGCGGGGCGGGGTGTGTATCCGACCTCTGGTTCCCGGGACTATTGCGGCGCTGGTTTAAAAAATTCGGATTTTCAGGTTCAGAGGATTCTGACTCAGTAAGTTTAAGGCAGAGGCCAGGAATCAATATTTTCAACAAATGTATTGACGCAGCCGGTGGGGGGAACAGAAATTTCGGAACCGCTCTCCTAACGCTACTAAATAAGGACCTTTGAAGGAGCCAGAGATGACTACATCACCATCCTTGTATTTTCTCTTACCCACACTGTCAACACTTGCTTTGCCCCCTTTTTTTTTAGATGTGTCACGAGAGGTGGCCCGATAATTTCTGTTCAATAAGTCTTAAAAGTATTTCTACTGTAATTGTACAAAATGGCATGAAGACCCTCGAGACTTAGGGAAGCGCCTCCATTCCACACTGGCTTATGTATAAGGGCTCTCCAGCCTGGGGATGTTGGCTATACTCTTCATACTTAATCTTACAATTCAGGAGTAAATGTCAAAATACTTAAACATGTGGTATTTATTCAAGAAACACACTTACAGAGAAAGACTCCTTGCTCCTCCTTCCCTGCACATCCCCCTGGAAATAACCCCTTTTCTGACCATAGGAAGGGCTAAACGTTAAAGCCAACTCTTGGTGGGCGGTGTGACTCTCAGTAAGCCAGCAGGAGGAAAGAACCCGCCAAAGAAGGACCCAACAACAACCAAAACCCAATTACAACAAGAGGGCCCACATAAAGAGTATAAAGGGCATCCCAAGAGCATCCAGCTCAGGAAATCAAGGAGTCTGCACCACTGAGTCCTACAGGTCTCCTACCACAGAAGCCCGCCCCACGAAGACAGGGAGTCACAGCAGATCAATCTAATATGCAGAAACACATTTGTAAATTCAGAAGAATGCCCACACAGTATATGTACCTAGTTTATTAAATTTATATACCAAAGCAAAATCATCAAAGCGACACCTTTAGCACCTTCCTGTGGCATTCCAAAGTGTATAAAAACATAACTGAATCAAATGTGTAATACAGATATCTCCCTTTTCTTTCTACAAAGGATTGCTTTAGCATCTGACTGAATTTCTGGAGCACTTTTTAAAAAAACTTTTTTGTTTATTGATTTTTAGGGAGAGAGAGAAACATTGGCCCGCCGGTCCATCCGTCCATGCACTCACTGGTGGATTCCTGTATGTGCCTCAGCCAAGACAACCCAGGCACAGCAGGACAATGCTCCAACCAACCGAGCCACCTGGCCAGGGCCTGGAACACTTTTAATAACTGATGTAATTCTGCCCTTAAAAAAAAAAACCCACTGTATTTTCCAAACCTTCATCTCATAGCCTGTAAATCCAATACTTATTGCTGTTGGTTTTTTTAAACCTTTACTTCCAGGTACTTTATTTTCCATTCCTTAGTGTCTGTGAATCACTCTGTCCTATTTTCTGTTTTGAAATTTTAGGCTGTTGGTTTAAACTTTGAAAAAGTGCCCTTCAGCTCTAACATTTTTGTCTTGGTGCTTTATGGTTTAGGAACTAATCTCACCATCCCTTTTGTCTAATCTCAAATACTTGGTAGCTTACAAAATCCAAATGAGGGTTGCATCCACTCAGATCCATTTTGCAGACCTTGGGGAACAATAAAACTGCATGTCACAGGGGACCCAGATCTGCCAGGCATTTTTTTCTTTCAGTCCAGATGATCCTGTCTCCCTTCCTTCTTCTCTGGCCTTGGTGGGTTTTCTCATCAGGATGGAAGGACACAAGGAAGGGCTAAGATTTCCATAGTTTGTCCAAACCTGCAGCGTTTGGGTCGTGCGTAAATGTTTTTGATTTAAAATGTCCATCTGTTTCTCCAGGATTATTGGCATTCTCGGTTTCTTATCGTTGGTGCCAAATGTTGGGAGGGATCAAGACAATTCAGCTTTTTGGAATTCTGCACTTGGAAGCTGCTGCCTATGAGCCCAAAAGCCCAACGACAGAAGGAGCCAGGAAGAAAAGTGGCTAAGGCTGACTTTACGAGGCAGTGCTGACCACTCTGTCTTGGTCTCTCCTGCGGTCTGGGGGGAGTTGGTTATCGTTGTTATGAAAGTCGTGGCTGCTAACTTACCTAAAATTGAGTACCCAGGTTTCCCTATGATTAAGTGTATCCATCCATCTTTATGTATTCATCTGAGCCAAGTATTTTACAAACAGGGAGGAAGAATCATCGAGCTTTATGAAGGCATTGTTTAGAGCTCCAGGGAAATTCAAGGCTGTGTGAGGACATCAAGGATTGATTCTACTGTTTTGACTGAAGTGAGCAGTCCAATAATTGATGTCTAAATCAAACCCAGAAGAAAATACTGCTCAACTTCTCTTCCCATCGCCCATGTGCCTTGTCAGCTACCCGGTGCTTCAAATGTTTTCCAAAACATTATGGGGTGCAGAAGGGTTGTTTGAGCAGACTTCACATTCTTGAAAGGTGTCGCATTTACAAGTTGGACCTTTTCTGAAAATGAAGTAATAAATATGGTTGCAGACATACACACGGAGATAAAAAAAAAAAAAATCATTCCTGCCCTGGCTGGCGTAGCTCAGTGGATTGAGTGCGGGCTTCGAACCAAAGCATCACAGGTTCGATTCCCAGTCAGGGCACATGCCTGGGTTGCAGGCCATGGCCCCCAGCAACCACACATTGATGTTTCTCCCTCTCTCTCTTTCTCCCTCCCTTTCCTCTCTAAAAATAAATAAATAAAATATTTAAAAAATAAAAAAAATCATTCCTTGTTTACCAGACAATTTTAAACTTGCATTCTATTATTGGACCATACTGAAGTTTGAATAAACTAGTTGGCTTTTTAAGAATCATGGGTGTACAAATATCTCTTCAAGAGCCTACTTTAAATTCTTTGGATATCTACAGGAAGTGGGAGTACTGGATCATATATCATTCTATTTTTAAATTTTTTAGGAACATTCATACTGTTTTCCATAATAGCTGCACCATTTTACATTCCCACCAATCAGTGCACAAGTTCCAACTTCTCTCCATCCTCTCCAACGCTTTTTCTTTTCTGCAAAAAAGCTTTATTGTTTCCATTTGGTCCAATGCAAGGGAGAGGGTTCCAGGGTAGTTAAAAGGGTGTCTTGTGGTTTCAGGGAGAGGCTCAGGCAAAAGCCAAATGCCAGAGAAATACAGAGGGGTCCCTCAAAGGCTTATGGGCCCCAAAGGCTTCCTAGTCTTGCTTGAGGGGGCACCATTTGAAGAGACCACCCAGCCCAGCATGGGGGCTAGCCAGCGTTTGGGTGTTACTCAGGTGGTCGCCCGTCTTCTGGGTGGGTGTCAACTGCCCATCCAGGAAGCGGTTCTGCGGGAAGTCACAGAGCTGAGGGTCTGTGCGGGCAGAACCCAGGGCAGGCAGGTCCGACAGGGCCCGGGTCGGGTTCCTCTCCAGGACCGTGGTGGCTGCCCTGTGTCCTGAGTGTCACCCCATTCATCTAGGGAAGGCTTCAGCTTGTTCTAGAAGACAATGGCGCTGGTTTTGCATCTTTAAGAGATGCTCAGAGCGCTCCTGCTTCTCCTCGGCCAGCTCGTGGAAGAAGTGGCCCAGGGCCTCCAGAGCCACATCATTGGGGTCTAGACAGAAGCCCAGAGCGAGGTAGGTGTAGGGGCCCGCAGATGCTGGGTGACCAGGCGGTTGAAGGCAACCTCCACCCGGGTGGAATAATTCTGATGAATTTGGAGCTCATGGTTGTTTGGTAATGAAGAATTACAGTTAAAAAAAAAAAACGGTGTTGGCTGGTCTTGGAGGCTGAGGATGGCTGAGGTGGTTCCGAAGGCAGTGCCTGGAAAAGAGGTTGGAGGTAGTTGGAAAAGAAGGGGCGTCCCTGGGTCTGTTCCATCCAAACCCTGTTGAAGCAAGAGACAGATCCCAGGACCGCCAGTGGGTGGCGCTGTCCAACATTTATTTTCTGTCCTGTTGATAGTAGTATCCTGAAGGGTGTGAGGTAATTATCTCAGAGCGGTTTCGATTTGCATCTCCCTGATGATTAGTGATGGTGAGCATCTTTTCCTGTGCTTATCGGCCATTTGTATATCTTCTTTAGTAAATTGTCTATTCAAGCCCTTTGCCCATGTGTAAAGTGGGTTTTTGTTGTTGTTGAGTTTTAGGAATTCCTTGTATATTCTGGATATTAACCTCTTATCAGATATTTGATTTGCAATTATTTTCTCCCATTCCATAGGTTGCCTTTTCACTCCATTGATCATATATTGTAACATATAGAAGTTTTTTTAAGTTTTATGGAGTCCTATTTGTCTATTTTTTCTTTTGTTGCCTATACTTTTGGTGTCATACTCATGGTGTCATTGCCAAATCCAGTGTCCTGAAGTTTCCCCCATGTTTTCCTCTGGGAATGTAACGGTTTTAGGTCTTAATGTCTAGATAGTTAACCCCTTTGAGTTAATTTTTGTATATGGCTTAAGGTGAGGGTCTAACTTCGTTCTTTTGCACATGGATACCCAGTTTTCCCAGCACTGTTTGTTGAAGAGACTGTCCTTACCCCATTGTGGTCTTGGCACCCTTGTTAAAAATCCTTTGGCCATATATGCAAGCTTTATTTCAATTCACTCCTTTGTCTTGCAGACAAGTGTTTGATAATGGGCATATTACAATTTCCTCATTCATTTACATTTGAAGGAATTAGAGTTTTCCAGTTTTCAGCAATTATAGGTAAAGCCACTATAAACATTCACTTACAGCCCTGGCTGGTGTGGCTCAGTGGGTTGAGCACCAGCCTGCGGGCCAGGTCCCCAGTAGGGGGCGCATGAGAAGCAACCACACATTGATGTTTCCCTCTTTCTCCTTCCCTTCCTCTCTCTCTAAAAATAAATAAATAAAATAAAAATAAAGTCAATAAATAAGAAATGCATTTAAAAAACATTCACTTACAGGTATTGTGTGAACATACATTCTCATTTCTCTTGGGTACATACCTAGGAGAGAGATTTCTGAGTTGTGTAGTGAGTGTATGTTAAATTTTACAAAAAAAAAAAACAAAACAGCCCAACTTTTTTCCAAAGTGACTGTACATTTCGCATTTCCACTAACAATGCATATGATTTCTAGTTGCTCCACATGCTTGTGAAAACTTGGGATTGTCAGTTTTGTTTTCATTTTCATTGTTAGCTATTCTAGTAAGTGTGTGGTGGTATCTCCTTGTGGTTCTATTAGTTGACTTCTCAGAAATTCAGTCATCTCATAATGGCACATTTACACTGCATGTTTACACTGCATTTTAATCTTGGGGTGCCGAAAGCTTTCGTTAAGTATTAAATGAAGAAATGAATTCTTCCTTTTTTCTGTAGACAAAGAGCCTCAAAAAATGGAAGTTAGCTGGCCTCCAGGTACCGCTGAGTGGCCCTGCTCCCCACCCTCCTCCTAGTTCTGTTTTTGCGCTGTAAACATGTTTTCATCGTTGTGCTCGGGACCCACAGGTAGTTCTGCTTTCATTCACCCCTTCCTGGAAGCCTGTTAGTGAATTCTTTATTTTTAATAGTTTATTTATTTATTTTCAGAGAGAGGGGAAAGGAGGGAGAAAGAGAGGGAGATAAACATCAATGTGTGGTTGCCTTTCACGTGGCCCCCACTGGAGACCTGGCCCGCAACCCAGACATGTGCCCTCACCAGCAATCGAACCAGGGACCTTTCAGTTTGCAGGCTGGTTGCTCAACCCACTGAGCCACCCTAGCCAGGGCAGTGAATTCTGCTTGTGTCCTGAACCTGCTTCATTTTGCCCTGTCATGGGGTCAGACATTTCTCCTACAGCTTGCTTCAAAGCATGTACCTTTTATCAAACCCAAATTGGTTGGCAAGGATGTGGAGACCAAAGAAAAGCAAATACAAGGTTAGGTAAGCGTGTGTATCAAAATCATCAACCTCACACAGCTGAAGCATGATTTCCATACCCAAAAAGAAACCCCTGGCCTGACAAGCATGCATGTAGTTATGAAGAGAATGCAAAAATTGGAATGTCCTGAAAACTTCACAGTTATTGTGGCCATAGTATGAAAAGTCTGGATGGACCGAACCCTAATTCCAAACCCCAAGAATCCCCGACTCGACAGTATTATCAGTTTATTAGGGAAGGGTGGGAAGAGAGGTGGCCTGATGAGAAAAGACAAAGCTTATCTAGGTCTGTTTGGACAAAGACACAAGTCGATACCTCTTTCTTTATGTAGATCACTGGTGAATTCCTTAAAAGAAATACAGTCCTTCTCATCTGAATCCAGCTCTGCTCTCTCTCTCTCAGAGGGCAGCTGCTTACTATAGTGGGATAATACAATATTTGTCATATTTTAACTTCTTTCCCCTCCCAGCAGGAATCGGCCAAAAATGTCCTCTTCAAATGTTCTCTTCAAGATGTGAGAAGCTGGTGATTGCTAATAGTTTGCGGGGAGAGAAAGGAAGGGGGGTGACTTCAATGTATTATTCAGATACTTTCCCATTAAAAACTAATTTTAAGTTAAATAACCACAATAATAAAACAAATCTACAAAGTACGTGTCACCTCTCTTAACCGTCTCATTCCTATGGTCCAGGAGGGGGAGCACTGGACAATAGGGCCAAGTTCCTTCTCCCTCCTGCCAGCCTCGCCCTCCATCTACTGCTCACAGTAGACTTGAAAGCAGATTTTAAGCCTTGGGAACACTTTTTGAGTCTAAAAAAAAAATTAGACTCAGGTGAACACTATAGTCTTCTATGGTTACTATAAGAAGTGTTTACTTTGAGGAATTAGTGAAAATACATCTGACTGTTCTTAAAATTATTTAAAGGGATGGCATAGGCAGACCAGTGGGAGGCTGCCTGGGTAAATTTCTATTGGTCACTTGTCAATGATTTGGAGGCTGGCCCTCAGTTTTGACATTTCAGAAACAAAATCTTTCCAGATCAGCCCAAGGTTACTGGGTCATGGTAAGCAGATCCTTCAGAGATCCAGAGAGATGCTCAGTTATTGCTCCTACTTATCCTTCAAATTTTGTCTCCTCAAGGAAGCCCTCCTGCCCTGAACCACCTGCAAAAATTTTGGAGCAAGACTAGTCTAGGTTAATTTTATGTCATCCCTCATGAGCTGGGTGACCGTGAGGAAGTTACCTAACCTCTCTGATAAAATCCAGCATACTGGTATTCCCAATGAAAATCAAAACTAGAGAGGTTTTGCTTAACCATATTGGTCTTCCATATGTATTTCTTTTCTCCCATACCATAAAGCTTGCTTCTTTTTTAAAGATTTTTAAAAATTTATTTTTTAGAGAGGGGGAAGGGAAGGAGAAATAGAGGGAGAGAAACGTTAATCTGTGGCTGCCTCTCGCATGCTCCCTACTGGGGACCTGACTGGGAATCGAACCAGCAACCCTTTGGTTCACAGGCTGGCACTCAGTCCACTGAGCCACACCAGCCAGGGCAAAGCTTGCTTTTCAACAACTCCAACATAATTTTTTTTTGTTGCTTTATCCCAAAATGCCCACCTAGCATAGCGCTGAGTCTCAGAATAACAATATGAATACTATCACCAAGCATGTGATTATCAAGAAACAGGTTAGACAATTTTTTACCTTCACACTTTCATTGAATCCCTTCCTCACCTCCACCCTTTTCTCTGACCGCTCTCTGCAAACCTTGAGCTGCTCTGTTTCAAGTTCGCCTGATCTTCTGCCAGTACTGAGGCCAGGAGTCACCAGAGGTGGGTCTGGTGTGAACAGTTCCTAGTATACTTGTACGTGTAACGACTAATGATCTGTTTTCAGTCCCACCCCTCAGCTCAGGTACCTGGGCCCTTCGATTCCTGGGTCTGGGCTTCTTCAGCAGTTCCATCTGGCTTGCCCCTTCTGCAAGACCTAGTCAAGGTTTGTCTACTCAGTAAACCATCCATCCACTTTCTGTCTTCCAAAAAGGGTTTGACATCTCTGGTGAGCAGTCACCTCCTCTCCCATTCTCTGCGGGCTTTCAGGCCCCTTTTCTGTCGTTGCGGTAGAGCTTCCGGAGAGAGCCAGCGAGGACAGCCTGTTTCTGAGTCACGTGCCTATTCCCCACGCGGGCGTAGAGAGGTGGTGTAGCGCAATGGTTGAAAGCACACATTCTGGAGCCACGGTGTTCAGTGGCAGATCCTTAGTTCTGCCCCTCGCGAGTTGTGGGACCTCAGGCTTTCTGTGCTTAGACTCCTGATTTATAAAACGGGGATAGTGGTGGTTGGTACCTGTCACAAAATTATGGGCACCTAAAGTTAATAAGTGCCAGGCACTTATTAAGCATGCCAAAGGCTTAAAAAATGTTACTCAAGAAAGGGTGCAGGCTTCCTCAACTGGAAAGGACAAATTGATGTTGATTAATTCTCCATAAAGCTAAAGGAGAACAATTGGTTCTCAAGTCATCTTGCCTTGAAGTTGACTGTATTTTCATCAAACTCCGAGTCCTGAATCTTGCAGTTCCACTTTTCCCCTGAGGTGGCAGCCTTCATCACTAAAAATTCACACAGCTGACCCTGAGGAGGAAAACCCTCTGTCTTCATTCTTTCATTGGTTCTATCCTTCACTCAGCAAATACATGCTGCGCAATTCCTACTGCCAGCAACCAGGGAAACAGCAAGGGTCAAGCACACACTGTCACTGCCTTCTTAGAACTTAACAGTTTGCAACAGATCTGAAACAATTCAAAGAAGCCGAGAGGACCTCCCCACACACCCTCAAGGAACACCTTTCATGGGAATGTTCTAATATGAGGCACAGCCCTAACTCGAGTCTTTACTCAGAAGTAGAATGCCCTCTTGAGCAAAAATAAGTCTGTAAAGGCCACTACTTAATACTAATAACTTTTCAGGCTTACTTGCACTTGAAAGGAGGTTTTCACAAGCCCCACCTTCCAAGAGAAGGCTCTGGGGAGGCTAAGAGGCATCAAAATAGTCACCATGGCAGAAAGGGGGTGTTGCAGTGGGTGGGCAGGAGGATTTAGGAATTATAGGCCAGAGATAACTCACAAAATGTCCCCCCAAATTTTAAGCCCAACATCTTGTTTGGGGGGGGACCTACTCAAAATTTGGAAATAAGATGAAGAGAGGGCAGAGTTATTCTTTTGATGTTATCTAAACCATAAACAAGCCCACTCAAGAATTAGTTTTCAAGCCCTGGCTGGCGTAGCTCAGTGGATTGAGCGTGGGCTGCGAACCAAAGTGTCACAGGTTCGATTCCCAGTCAGGGTACACGCCTGGGTTGCAGGCCACAGCCCCCAGCAACCGCACATTGATGTTTCTCTCTCTTTCTCTCTCTCTATCTCCCTCCCTTCCCTCTCTAAAAATAAATAAATAAAATCTTTAAAAAAATTAGTTTTCTAGCAGGGGTTTACAAATTTTTCTGTAAAGGTCCAGATGGTAAATATTTTAGGCTTTAAGACTACCTGCTCTTTGTCACTCTTCAACTCTATGGTCTTAGTACTCTGTCATTGTATAGCAATGTAGACAATATGTAAACAAATGGGTGTGGCTGTGTTCCAATAAAACTTTATTGTAAATGCCAACGTCAGTGCCAGATACAGCCCACTGGCCATAGGCCAAGAACTGTGCCTCTGTTTGCCTAGCTGTTTACTATTGATGAAAGGCTCAGGTTTTTGTCTGGTTGAGTTTCAAATTATCTCTCGCCAGTACAAAAAAGAACCCAGCATCTTGATAGTTTTTATTACCCTGCAGAGATTAATCAGTTTTATGTCTAAGTTTCCTGCTTCCTCAAAACGCTCTCTGCATCAGCGTTACTGTTTCCTCTTCAGCAAGCTGAATAAATTTTTGACGTGCTCATTCTCTATCTGAATGAGTCATGTTGTAACTTTTGACACTGTTAATACTTTTGTTTTTCCCTAGTAATTAGCAATAAAGCCCATTAACTAAGAGCCCTACATTGTCAAGGGGGGTAGCAAAGAAAGAAGGAACTTTTCAATTGCACCCCATTCTGTTGTCGTACTCAGAGGACAGAAACCCCTGTGGTGGGGACAGAGGGTTTGTGTCTTTTTCCCCAGCACCCCCCTCCCCTCAGCCCAAACAGGCATAGTTCTTTATATTTGACAAAATGGAGCATGGGCGGAATCATTCTATTCCAGATTTTCCATATCCTTGGTAACATTTGTTATTTTCTATTTTTTAAATTAGTTTATAGTGTTCATACTAATGGGGCAGAATCGATTTGAATTTTTACTTGAATTTTCCTGACTATTAGTGATGTTGACATCTTTTCCTCTGTTATTGGCCGTTTGTATGTCTTCTTTGGAGAACTGTCTATTCAAGTCCTTTGCTCATTTTTTTATCTTTTTTTTTTTAGTTGTAGGAGTCCTAGTATATTCTAGATATTAATCCCTTATGAGATGTATCATTTTGAATCAAATTTCTCAGAGTGACGCTGGTTAATGAACCACCGAAACCCATGTTTCAAGTGTGCGACTCCACAACACGTCGTCTGCACACTGCATCATGCTCTCCCCCCCAAAGTCAAGTCTCCTTCAGCCACTGCGGATCCCCCCTTTGCCCTTTCCCCCTCCCCCTCCCCCTTTCCCTCTGGCAGTTGCCACCCTGTTGTCCGTTTTTTTTGTTTTCTTTTTGCTTAACCCCTTCACCTTTTCACTCGGGAACTTTTCTCCAGAAGGAAAACTGCTGTCCTCATACCATCGAAAAAGAACTTTCCCCTACTAACCTGTAATATTACCTCAGTTTCTTCTCAAGTTTCCATGTATGACGAGTCTCTTCTTCCTGTTCCTATCTGCCTGCCTGAGCCTTCCAAAAGTCCATCTCTCTTTCCATCTGTCTGGCCTGTCCACTAAGATCACAGTTCTAGCTCTTAAAAACCCCTGTCCTCCCCCAGTTCAGTGAACCAGTCTTCCTTTATTTGTCTTTCCCTCTTCCACTGGTTCTCAGCTGGTACAGTGACGGAAGCACGTCTTAAAACACAACCTCCTTCCTCCCTGATTTCCTGAGCAAACCTGCTTCCCAGACACAGTGTCTTCCAGGCAGAACTTGCTCAGCAGCCGCCTTAGCTTTGAGGGTTTCATTAGCTTTCTCCACCTCAACCCACACACCAGAAAACACATCTCCTGTATAGTAAGGACCCTGTTCTTTTTGTATTTTCATTAGTAAAATACACCCCATCCACGGGTCAAGTCAGAGTCTGGCCTTCCCAGACCCAAAGCCACGATCGAGGCTTATGCAAGTAACTATAGAGCTCCCCGCCCCCCGCCCCCCCGCGCGCCGCCGGGATCTCAGCAGTGAGGCGAGCCTTACCAGCCCACCACAAAAGGAGTCGGGATCAGCCCCCTCCATGGGTCCTGTCCGTGGCCCTGAAGGAAGCTCAGAACAGCCTACAGAAGTACAGATGATGGGCCGCTACCTTTGCAGCACCCACCCCACACCCTGTGTTCACGCTGCAAGAAGGCTGCAATCTCAGAGACGTGAGCCCTGTCGAATATGAATGATTTAGATGCCTTTGCTGTGTCAAGGCCAGCCTAAAGCTTTGCAGACAGGTGTACTACCAGCAAAAACCTTCCGCCTAGATGTCTGAAGGCTTAACTCTGCCCTATTTAAGGTCAGCCTTCCCTGGGACAGAAAGGCGCCCCCCCACCCCGCCCCAATAACCTAATCCCTGTTCCAGCCGCCTGCTGAGGTCAAAGCTGTGCTCAACACGGGTAGGTCAAGGCCAGGCCCAGAGGCCTTTGTACTCAGGCCTTTGCTTACTAAACTACCTGTCACCACTGCCCAGGTGAAGAACGTACTTGACCCACAATTACCTTTAAGCCTAGAACCTTGACTGCATCAGAAACTTGATTTCCACACGTTATTTCATTTCCCAAATGTCTGTCCTCATACCTGCCTCTCCAAGTTTTCTAAAGAGCAAACTAACATGTTGGTGGGGGGACGGTTTCGGAGGTAATCATTAATTTACACCCTTCTCAGCCTTTCCACAGTCTAAATCCACTGAGAGGTAGACGTACAATATGAATCAGGCAGCTAGAGCTTAAACGTCTCAGCCTTGCCAACGAGGCGGATCGGAGAACATGGCTTCATCACGCAGTCCGTCCCCCTGTGGATCTCATGATTCCCCCAGTCGCAGGCCAGGTGACTGCAAGGCTCCTCCACGGGGACGGGCTCCCCGCAGCGGGAGAGGAAATGGGAGTCTCCGAAGGTCAGGCTGCAGCGAGAAAGCACACAGAGAAAAGGATTGTGCAACAAGCTTAGCATCTTTTCCCCAAACCCACCAGGCAGATTACTCCTCGCCTCTGGAAAGCATGAAAGGGAGAGGCCAGGAATTTTCCCTCAGTGGTTTTTCCGCTGAAGCGTGCGAGTTCCCGCTTCTTCATGTAAATGAGCGGAGGGTAAATTCCCTTCTAACAGCTGCCTTGGGTTTGGGGACTTATTCTTGATTCAGTAACTGTAGCCATGGTACCTGGGTCACATGACCTGTTTGTCGGAATCCACTGCATTGTAAGCCAAACCGAGAGCAACTCAGGCAAAACAGAGAATGAATGGGAGTTCAGGGGCTGGTGTTCTCCAGGTAAAGCCAGACGGACGCAGGGGTGCTGGATGGAGGTCGCCCGGCCCCTGGCTCTCACCGCCCGCCTCTGGGCTCTGCTTCTCTCGGTGTTGCCTCCCCTCTCAGGCCGCTCTTTCCAGGCAGAGGCAAAGATGGACGTAAGTGGGCTCAAGCTTACATTCTACCAGCTTACTAACCCTAGTAAGAATTTCTCCTCAAAATTTTCAGCAAAATCCCATCGTGGAGTTTCACCGGCCCGGCTTGGGTCACGGGCTCTCACTCTGGTCCAGTCACTGTGACGAAGAGAATGTCCTGCTCTGATTGGTCGGACCTGGGTCACCTATCCACCTGTGGTCCAGACCCACCCAACCTTCCGGAACCAAGGAGGTGTGTTGGATTATTCATTTCTCCAAGGGAAATTAAAATCCTGGGCCCTGGCTGGCGTAGCTCAGTGGATTGAGCGCGGGCTGCGAACCAAAGTGTCGCAGGTTCGATTCCCAGTCAGGGCGCATGCCTGGGTTGCAGGCCAGAACCCCCAGCAACTGCACATTGATGTTTCTCTCTCTCTCTCTCTTTCTCGCTCCCTTCCCTCTCTAAAAATAAATAAATAAAATCTTTTTTAAAAAGAGAGAGAAATCCAGTAGATTTTAAAAAAAGAAAAAAAAAGAAAATTAAGATACTATTATCAGAGAACGGGGGAAATGGGTTCGAGGTGGGAGCAACATGGCCATCACACACGATGCAAAACAAGACAGTCTGATGGACGAACAGCCTCTGGCTAGTCCCTCCAGACAGGCTTTTCACGGCAGTCACCAGGAGCAGCTAAACACCCCTCCGGCTCAGCCGTCTCCACCCACTAACTTTCTGTGGGATGGACACGGCACTCGCCACCTTCCCTCCACTGGAAAATAAGACACTTTGTTCTCTGTGATCTCTAAGGTCCTTTTCTTCAGCAGCATTCACTCAGTAGGTGTTTGTTTAGCACTAATTCTATACCGGGCACTGTTCTGGACACTTGAGATAAAGTGGGGAATAAAACAGACAAAATCCTCTGCTCTCGGGGAACTTAACGTTTTGCTCAGGGAGACACCAAACAACAAACAAAAGAAGCAAGTCCAGGGTGCTGTGAAGAAAAACGCAATGAGACTGTTGGGTGGTCGTGTGTTTAAACAGGGGGGTCGGAGCAGATGGTAACGTAAAGCATGTGCTAAGGCCTCAGTCTATGGTATCTGGCATTCTCACTCTCATTGTTGTTCTCATGACCACTATTATTATTATTATTTTATTTGGAATTATTTTATATTTTATAATATTGTTTATTATCATTATTACTGGCAGAGTAAAAGCTTTTGGTGACTGCCCCTCGGTGACTTCAGCATTAAATATCCTCTGCTTAGCATATAAGGGCCCTCTGCGGTGGGCCCTGAGCTGTTTTCTGAGATGTGATTCACATACCACAGCATTCACCCTTTTAAAGTGTCCAGTTCAATGTTCTTCAGCATATTTATAAGGTTGTGCACCCACCACCACTATTGAATTCCAGAACATCGTCACTACCCCCAAAAGAAACCCCACCCCCATGATTAGTCACGTCCCCTTCTCCTTCCCCCCAGCCCCTGGCAACCACTAATCTGCTTTCTGTCTCCGCGGGTTTGCCTGTTCTGGACGTTTCATATAAATCGCATCATACAACGTATGGTCTCTGGGGACTGTTTTCTTTAATGTAGCCCAATGTTTTCAGGGTTCATTGATGTCCAGGCATTCATCGATGTCCAGGGTTCATTGATGTCCAGGAAGCATCCTGCTTCCGCTGAGTTTCCGTGTCATCCTCTAGGGATGGCTCTACTCCCTCTGCAGCCCTCTGTCCTTTCAGGTCTCTCACAAATGTCACCTCTTCACGAGGGGCCTTGTGTTCTCTGGCCCCCATGGCCCCATTCTCCTCCCCACACTGCTTTACTTCAATCCACGGTGCTTATAGTCTCTATATAGTTACTTAATTTTAACCCTCCTACTACACAGTGATGTCCGTGAAGGTACCAGCTGCCTTTGTGTCCTTGGCCAAAAGCCTTGGACATAACAAGGGCCCTGCCACATATCTGTCCATCTGTATGGCATTCGTATGACCCAGCGATTCTAACCAGGGGTGGTTTTGTCCCCTCAGATATTTTGGCAATATCTGAGACATTTTTGGTCGTCCCAACTGGGAAGGGAGGCATGTCACTGGCATGTAGTGGGTAGAAGTCAGGGATGCTGCTAAGCCCCTTCCAATGCACAGGACAGCCCCCCGCCCCCCTGCAACAAAGGATTCTCTGGCCTAAAATGTCAGTAATACTAAGGTTGAGAAATCTTGCCATAAACTAATTAGTTCTCCTTTTGAATAGGCTAGCTAATAGAAATCAGAAGAGTTCAGTGTGCCAGTCTGGCAGAAAATCTCACTAGGGAATTCATACCTTTTTTTTTTTCTCTCGCTTTTTTTAGGGCCTGCGGGTAACTCCAGTGCAAAGCTCTTTCCTAATGTCACAGAGGTGCCCTGGGAGCTCAGATGGTATTTTCAACACTTCTTTGCCACTGAGAGTGACAACTGACCTCCCAGGAATCCTTGAAGTGTCAAGAATGTAACTTTGTTAAGGGAGAAAGCTAGTAGGGCTTTTTAAGTCTAGCAAAATGTCAGGAGTGAATGTTGCTCCTGGCAGAGGACAGGGAAAGATGATTTTTTCCCAAGTGCCCTCCCCTGGCTTCCCCACGCTGGTGAAACTTCAAAGCTGGCTCTAGAATAAATGATTCAAGGGAACCTGAGGCCCTGTCTCCTCTCCTTTCCAAAAAGTGCAACGGAGCTTTCAGAAAGGATTCCGTTCCCATTGTGCTTCGGTGAGCAAACTCATTTGCAGGAAACTCATTTGCAAGAAATTCAAGGCACCCATATCACTTAACAGTTAAAACAGCAGTCCCATCAAAGCAGAGGTGACCAGCTTCAGAGTCACATCTTATGTTCCTGCTCATCTCATCCAACCGGTTCTCATGAGTAACACAGAAATTAATAATATATGTTCCGAAAATGAAAGGCAGGGACAGTCAGAAGGAGTCTGATGATGAGGTAAGGGATAGAGGTTGACACGCTATTTTAAAAAGTTTGTCCTTGGGGTAGAATTACTTGACAGCCTGGCTGGGATTTGATAGTGGTGTGTGTACTTGGAAGAATAAACTTTAGCACAGCTGGCACAGGCATAAATGCCAAGTAGAGGATCTGCAAGGCTCCACCCCCTCTTCTGGGCACTCTCCAATTCTTGCAGGCCGTAAGAAATAGCAAGGTGTGATTACATACTTGAGATCACTATATTTTCTATCCAGAAAATGAACTTTTTTTGGTCTACACAGTTGACAAAATGCCACTTACTATGTGAAATGATTTATTCATCCAATTTGATAAAAACCCTTAAAGACATAAACGTATAGAGTACTTGGCACATTGTAAATTGCAAAAGTGTTTAATAATGATAGTAATTAGGGTAACAGAATAATGTGCTTTAAGTGAATGGTTGGCAGGACTTTAGATGTGTTAAGAAAGGTATAATAAAAGAATAATTTAAAGAATAAGTTGGGAATCACGGAATTAACTCCAACTCTGTCAAAAGTGATCTGGAAAGGAACCAGTGCTTCTGGGTGATAATGTATTTATGTTTCAATAAACCTGAAAATTATTCCTATTTTGATCAGTTGTGTGGAATCTCAATTTGTTTTATTTGTGAGCCCCATTCAATCATTCCTTTATTCAACACACATTATTTTTTATATTATTTACGGTTTTTATTCAATTACTCCTTCTTTTATTCAACAGACATTTATGAATTCCCCTACTGCATGCCAGGGATTGCATTAGATTCTAATCATACAATGGCAAGTGATCCTTGCCCTTGGGGAGCTTAGGATCTTGTGAAATATTCATCCTTTCATTCATTTAACTGTGTATTTACTGTGTGCCCAAATGTCCAGATGATGGAATTACATTCTAGGGGTTCGAAGGAAGAGCAAGAACAAAAAGAACAAAGGCCCCAAGGAAGTCGTGAGCATGGCTAGAGCCATTAGTGAAGGGGACATGGCACCACATGGGGTGGAGAGGTGTGCAAATGCTAGGTTACGTCCACCACCAGGCATGGTGTGTAATATGCATGTACATTTATACACACATACAACATGTCACACACACTTGGTGAGCCAATCTTCCCCACTAGATTACACACTCCCCATTAAATTTAGTTACTATTCAACTTAAACAATTTCAGAAAAATGTTTTAAAAAATAGCCGAAATCTGGAAAAGGATACTGTGATGTCTTTGTTAGGGGTGGGCTGAGCCGAAAAAAAAGTAGCGGAGCTATCTTTCTTGCCAAGGACTGTCTTTTGACAAGAAGAGCTGGTAGCCGTGGAAGGAGAGAGGGTGTCATCTTTGCAAGTCTTTGGTGCTGCATGGCCTCTCTGGGCACCTAAGCCGGAGGTTGGGAGACCTGCAGGTGGATCCTCAGAAAATTAGAAGATTTGCAAAGAAATCTGGGGCCTGGGATTTTTTATTCTCAATTTGGCAGAACCATTTGCAAAGTCTGAAACACCTCTCTATGACATATCTGCAGTGGTCTTGCCTGAATCTCCATCACTACTCTCCCCATTCACCTCCCCTATTCTGATAGGAACGTATAACAGTTTCTCAAATTTTCCTAAATACTATGCAAAACGGCTCTTCTTTCCCGATTGCCGCCCCTAAACCCTTCCAATATATACATTCTGGAGGTGTCTTTAGATCTGTGTACTTCAGTTTCTTAATATACATACTACCGAAAAATACTACCTGACCTGATCTTAGCTTCTTCCAGGTTTTTCTTTAAAGAAATGGTGGCGTTACTTGAAATAAGAGCCTTTAAAAGATATGGTTGAAAAGGTACAAATTTTTCAAACAGCCACCTTAATTCTCACTAACTTCAGTCCCAAGTCTGAGGAATCCTCTGAAGTCCTAGATACCAGGCAGTCAAGTAAAAAGCGACTACAACTCCCAGGAGACATTGCGCTTACACCCTCTGCGCACACTCGACCTGGGTGACTGCATTGGGCACCGAGCCTAGAGGGCGGGGCTTAGGCCTAAGCCGTGAATAGTGGGCGGGGATAGGGGCGTGGCTGAGGAGGGGGCGGTGCTCCCCGCGCGGCCCGGAACACGCTAGTGGAGCGGAAGATGGCGGCGGCAGCGGTGGCTGCAGCCGGGACCCCACTCGGGCTGAGGCGGAGGTGCCACTGGCTTTGACCTCGCTCTGGCTCCGGTGCGAGCGGCGGAGCGTGTGCGAGGCCCCGCGCGTCGGGTAGGGGCGGCGGCAGCGACCGCGCGCCGCCCTGAGGAGCGCCCCAGCGGCGGCGCTGCTGCGGCTGAAGAGAGAGCCGGCTCCGGGCCTCCGCGTCCTCCTGCTTCCCGTGCCCCGCGCCTCCTCGGGGGGGCGGCGGCGGCGATGTTCTCTGTCCTTTCGTACGGGCGGCTTGTGGCCCGCGCCGTGCTCGGCGGCCTCTCGCAGACCGATCCCAGGGCCGGAGGCGGCGGTGCCAGCGGCGGCGGCGACTACGGGCTGGTGACGGCCGGCTGCGGCTTTGGCAAGGACTTCCGTAAGGGCCTCCTCAAGAAGGGTGCGTGCTACGGGGACGACGCGTGCTTCGTGGCCCGACACCGTTCGGCGGACGTGCTTGGTGAGTGCCCCGGCCGGGGGTCCCTTACCCCAGCCCGGGACCCGCCTCTTCGGGACTCCCCTGCTCGGGGCTTCCCCCTTTTCTTCGGGCAGCGAGAGGAGCCCGAGAGCCCATAGTAGCGCACACGTAGGGAGCCCTTACTATGTGCCAGGCGCCGTGCCAAGCGCGCCGAGGTTCATTTTCCGCTTGACCAACCCCCATTTTAGAGATGAGGAAACTGAGGCGCACAGCGGTCAAGCCACGTGCTCAAGGTCACACAGCCGGAGAAGGTGACCAGTTCAAGTTCAGAGCCGCACTCTTAGTCACTTGGCCGTGTCAGCCCCGGACGACCTCGTTCCGTCCCCCGCCCCCTCCCTCCCCGTCCCACGACACCTGCAGGCTCCCAGCCTCGCTCTTGTTCCCTTCCTCCTCCCTCCGTCCGCGTGTCCCGGGGATCCCTGCCTCTCCGCGTGTTCCTGGCGCCGCAGCCCGGCCGGGGGCTGCAGGATCCCCAGCAGACAGCCCAGCGGCATTCTTTCGCCGCCGCGATTGTGACCAGATCTCTCCATCCTTTTCCTTCCCGAGTCTCACAGTGGGGGCCCCGGGCCTGGTGCAGAAACGCTCGCACTGTATAGTATCCCGAACCTGATCTTGGCCCGCTCGGGGTCACCTGGGGTAGGAGAGAGTCTCCTTGACCCAAAATAGAATGGTCACATCTTCTGGACTGCAGCCAAGGAAGCCTTGAGAATTGGTTCAAGACTTTCAGGCCACAGGTGCGTCCCAAGGCCTATTCCAGCTATGCCTCTGGGAGTGGGAGCGGAGGACGGGAGCCTGCAGAAAGGGCTGAATATAAGTCACAAACTTTCCCATAACGTACGTCTTCAGAGACACAGTATAGAATCGTGTGCCATTAAATCTCTTTTAATGAAGCGCTTTGGAGTTGAAGGACGTGCTGTCATTGAACTTGGATTCAAATGTCATTTTGGTTTCACTTCTCAGGTGAGACTGAGTTGTTGGTTCCTTTAAATTTCATATACTGAAACAGTTTGGCAGTGAAACAAATGGTACTGTAACTTTTTATGACAATAATTACTTTTTAATTTGATGTCAGAGTAAGTGCCTATTATCTCTGCCTCTACTGCACGTAATGTTTGTGGACATGGAACTGGAAAGGTTGTTCCCGGTTTAATTTATGAATGGTCCCATTACCTGGGTTGGAAAAGTCATTTAATATTTAGGCAACACTTTTTAAAAAAAAATTATTGTTGCTCTAGGCAACACTCTTGATGTTAACTTCAAAAGGGAAAGACAGACACAGACTCCTTGGAAGGCTGAGGAGCTTGCAGATTGAAACCCTACAAATCCGAAGTCAGCCTGACCCTGACTCGGTGTCTTTTTAAAAGGGCTACCCGTGGCTGCCTTTTCCATTGCATTTGGAAGCACTTCGCTCCGTGAGTTTGTGCCCTGTGCTGTGTTTTCAAATTGCAGTCGTAGTGCCATAGCATAGGGGATCGTGAGCCACTAAGTTCCCCCTCATAAATCTGCTGTGTGCTGGCTTTTAAGAAAGATTTGTGAAATTTTGGTCAAAGTCATTCAGAAAAAAAGTATAAACATTCCACCCTGACGGAAACCGGGCCTGGTTTGGTGGTCAGCTTTGCAACTTAGGAGCCCTGTGATCTGTGGTTTTGGGCAAGAATCCTTCAGCTCATTTTCCTCATCTTGACTAGAGGATGAAGGGAGTGGACTCTCTGGCTCTTAAAGACTTCTAACCATCAGATCATTTTTTTTTGTTTTGTTTTCTTTTGATTTGAAATGAGGGCACCCTTTGTTATTTTGCACCTCGAGTAACAGGCATTACTTCCTGTCTTACTCATATGAGCACCTCCAGTAGATTTCTTCTGTTTTATATCTGGCTACAAACTAGTGGTTCATAGCTTTCCCTGGTTCATAGGTTCTAAGAATTTTCGGGTGCCCAAGGGCCCATTCAGGGACCTCACTGACCCCACGAAGCCCATCCATGTGCGGTCGAGAGGCCCTTGCATGGGGAGCAGGTTAAGAACCACAGCTCTGTACTGCTCCTGAAAGGCGTGCTGCCGGGCATCTGGGGCCATATTTGGCAGGGCCATTTTGTGTGTGTGTGTGTGTGTGTGTGTGTGTGTGTGTAAATCAGGGGGAGACAGATTCTGTAGGACTGTCCTGTTGTTTTGGAGGAGCTCTTCTGGAAGGCCATCTTGGAAGCCACCTGAAACAACTCCTGAGTTGGCCTCATTTGATCTTTGGCTTCCACAAACCAGAACGTATGACGGTGACTTCTGTCATCACAGGTCTGATTATCTCGGGCTATGAAAGAGGTTATGAGTCTCAGCGAGGTTCTTTTTTTAAGATTTTATGTATTTATTTTTAGACAGAGAGGAAGGGAGGGAGAAAAAAAGGGAGAGAAACATCAATGTGTGGTTGTCTCCCTCGAACCCCTTACTGGGGACCTGGCCTGCAACCCAGGCACATGCCCTGACTGGGAATTGAACCTGCAACCCTTTGGTTTGCAGGTCAGCACTCAGTACCCTGAGCCACACCAGCCAGGGCAAGTCTCAGCGAGTTTTTAATACTGCCTTTTTTTACTCTGGAAGTTGGAGTTGTAACCTTTATTCAAAAGGTTATGTTGAATAATAATGTTATGTTGAAACTGTTTTCAACCTTCTAGTTCTATAGATAATTCATTTTCTTTGGACTGACGTTTATTGCTAAGTATCTGTGGAACTCACTGGTCATCTAGGGCTACTTGACTGTGGAATGAAAGCTGTTTATTTCTGTATTAGAGAAAGCTGTTTTATTTCTTTAATTTAGAATTGATCTATCCCGTTGGTCATGCAGTGACTAAAAGTACTTAGTCCTTGACAGCATTTTTGTAGAGTTCCCACTGGATTTCTTTTAGGAAAAACCAACTGTGATGGGTGTGGTGAGACATGGGAACCACTCCTATCCCGTGGAAAGTTGGCCAAAGTGCTTTCTCTTTATTAGGTCCAACAGGAGTGAACCAGAACCAGCAGGAACTATGTGCATTTATTTCTCTTTCCTTCTTCCTTGTGGTTAGTAGTTCTCTTACTCTGTAGGTATGGATGCCCAAGTCCACAAAAATATCAGAGCTGCATGGTGTGTCATTACTAGGCCTCCTACAGCCCTAAGCTACTTAACAATAGAGTCAAAGCCTGTTGAGAGTTGTAAGACTCAGTAACCTTGGAGTCTAGTTCTTTCATTTTACTGATGAGAAAACAGAGGCCTACAGAGTGTCAGGTGACATTGCTAAGGTTACTGCACTAGCTAATGGCAGAACTAGGACTAGCACCAAGACTGCCATTCCAATCCTTTCCCTTGTAACACTGGTCAAGTTTTCTTGACAAGGTAGGTGAATTCAAAACCCCTCTGTCTTCTGGTACTATTTGTCCTTCTAATGCTTTTCCCACTTAAAGGTGTGTGTGTGTGTGTGTGTGTGTGTGTGTTTACAACTTCTTTATTCACTCTGTGACTCATAATTAAAATGCAACAAAGCTCCTGCATACTAAACCACAGTTTGCTGAAATCACTTCTTTAAAAAATGGCTGCATGGTCTATGCCATGTTAATAGTGAGTTGTAAAGTAATTCTTATAAAACTGTGGGATATTTATTTAAGCTTGATAACCTGAAACCTTGAAAAAAATGAAAACAGTTTCATATTCTAGCCTTCAGATCTGATTTTGATGGTTGCCAGGATTGTGGTCAAGTGTTTTTGTGAGTAACTTCAGTCTTAAAAGTAGTTGTTGGAAGGTATAAGGATTACATGAACAATGTCAAGGTCAAAATTTGATTTAGGAGGTGAATAGATGAGGTAGAATTTGGTGTTTTCCAGCAGCCCTGATAATTTCAATGCATTAGGTAGAACCTCTAAATCTGAAAGTGAGTTGTCCTTTTAACAAACTAGTCACCATGGGAGAGTGTGTATGAGCACTAACTTCAGCCTTTTCAGAAGTCCTCTTTGGAATTTCCCTCAGCTAGATTTCAGTCCTATTGTTATTGAATTAAGATACATAATTCACCTACCATGTCACTCACCTTTCAAAGTGAAAAAAATCAGTGTCATTTAGTATATTCACAAGGTTGCACAACCACAACCATTTTAACTAGTTTCAAAACATAGTCATCACCCCAAAAGAAACTCCCTACCCATTAGAAGTCATTCCCAAACCTCCCCTTTCTCAATCCCTGGCAACAGAAAGTAGAGTCTGGTTCTGTAGATTTGCCTGTTTGGACATTTTACATAAGTGGAATCATACCATATCTGATGTATTGTGTCTGGCTTTTTTCACTTAGTATATTTTAAAGGTTCCACCCACATTGTAGTATGTATCAGTACTTCATATCTCTATATGATTGCATTATATGGATATACCACCTTCTGTTCATTCGTTTATTAAGGGACGTTGGGTAGTTTTCACTTTTTGGCTGTTGTGAATAGTGCCACTATGACACACTCCTGTACAGGCTTTTATGTGAACATATATTTTCCATTCTCTTGGGTGTATTCTTACAAATGGAATTTTCCAGTAATATTGTAACTAACTATGAGGAATATAGTTTTAAATACATTGTTATAGTTCTAATGTAATTATTTTATACAAGGGAAATCTTTTTAAACTGGCAACAATCAGTTATGTAAATTCTAAGATTGGCAGTACTTATTTTATTTTTTCCTTTTTATTGAATGTATTGGGGTGACACACCAGTTAACAAAATTCTACAGGTTTCAGGTGCACAATTCTACAACACATCGTCTGTACACTGAATAGTAAGTTCATCACCCCCAGGCAACTTTCCTTCGTCGCCGTTTATCCCCACCCTTCATACTCTTCTCCACCCCCTCCTACAGTCACTCCCCGCCCTCCTATAGTCACTCCCTACCTTCCTACAGTCACCCCACTATTATCTGTGTCCATGGGTTTTTTCTCTTTCTCTTTTTTGCTCAATCCTTCTACCTCCACCACTACCCCACCACCAACTCAGTTTCCATGTGAGAATTATGGGTTTATCAAAAGAGCCTTCTAGGATTCATAGAGACAGCCAGGTGTAAGAACCTACTGGCCAAAAAAAAGTGTTACTAGTTGCTGTCTGACTTTTCTGATTGTTCTGTCATTCTGTAATAAGTAAGTTTACAGAGTTGATTGATAGTGGAATCTTGCTGTTTATTTTTTAAACTTCTGCTCCCTGATATTTTTCTCTTTTTACTATATAGATATATTGTACTTTTTGTAGGTTCTTATAAGGCACATTGTTTTTAAAGTCATTTTCCCATTTGTTATACTATCAGAGCCATTTTTCCTTTGCTCACATTTTTTTAAAAGAAATCATACTATGAATGAGATTTATTCCCTTTGCAAATTTTCTTTTTAACAATTTTTTTCAATTACAGTTTACATTCAGTATTATTTTGTTTTTGTTCATAATCTTTAGTCTAGAGATTCTCAAACTTAGTTTTAAATGTTCTTAAATTCCAGCTTTTCTCTCAGTGTGTTAATATATTCTTAAAAGATTCTAGGTAAATCTTTTTTGTAGAGCAAGTAGTTAAATTTTAAAAGCATGAATTTTTTTTCTTTTCAGAAAATATGTTTTTGTAAAAAGGGTATAAATTATAGCAGAAGGTAGGAAGCAGATGTTAGCTGGTTGTGGTGGGACCACATTTTTGGTGGAGGGGACTTGGAAGGGAGGAGGCTGTTCCCTGAACTTTAGCACTGCTTTTTGAAACTGGGCAATACATAACCTGAATGGTTGCACCATGTCCAACTGGAGTTTGTACTCCTGTGTGACTCAAGAGGCACTACATCAGGTCGGAGTATTTGACCTACAACTGTGTCCTTTGAATAAATGCTTATGTCAAATTCAAGCTAAATGTCAAATTCACTTTACATAGGTCAAATGTTTTTTAGAGAGGCCTCATCTGGGGCTTTAGGTTCAGCATTTTCAGGAAAATGCTTTGGAAAAATAAATTAAGAGTATTTTCTTTCCAAATGAATTTGACATTTCGAACCAGAAATTCTAGCCAGTTGAAAAATGGTGTGCCTTGTGATTTTCCCATTCAAAGTTAGTGTTAACTTTTGGTGTCATTTTAAGAATTGGTACCCTGAATTTATTGTATGTATGTATGTATATACATAAATATCATTAGTAATAAAATTTAGTGATCTGTCTTTTTTGGGAGTTGTTGAATATTTTAAAAAATCTGATAGTTTTCTATCTCCCTGAGATCCAGAATCATTTGTTTCTTGTTATTAAACAATTCACGCAATTCAAAGAATTGCATCCTAAATCAAAAGTTTTTGCAGAAGCTGACCCACTGCAGAGGGTATGGGGCTGTTAAAAAATACTCATTTAAACTTGAGTTGGCAAAAGGCACAGCTCTTCCAATTTAATTTAAAAATTTAAGAAAGATCCCTGGCCAGGTAGTTCAGTTGGTTGGAATGCTGTCCTGTGCACTGGAAGGTTGTGGATTCCATCCCGGTTAGGACACGTACAGGAGACAAATGATTGATATTTCTCTCTCATTGATACTCGTCTCTATCATGGATGTTTCCCTGTCTCTCTCACTTCCTCCCTCCCACCCTTCTCCTCCTTTCTAAAATCAATGAACATGTACTGGGGTGAGGATTAAAAACATTTTTTTTTAATTAAAAAAAAAAGATGCTAAATGCTTTGGAATAAAATCCCAAACAGGATTTTGTGTGGATTGGGACCCAACAGACACTTTTCTTTAATTTTAAAAAAATTATTGATTTATTTTGAGAGAAGCATCTATTTGTTGTTCCACTTGTTCATGCATCCATTGATTCAGAAGCTTTTCTTAAAGAGGGAAAGACTTCACTCTGTTTCTCCTAAGCACTTGTTCAATATCTAACACAAAATATGCTTTGTCTTATCAGTGCTTTAATATAGTGCTTTAGATTTTATGATGCATTTTTATGTTTTACCTTATTTGATCTTCTATTTTTTAAAAACTATTTTATTTATTTATTTTTTGAGAGAGGGGGAGGGAGAAAGAAAGAGAAACATTGATGTATGAGAGAAACATTAATCAGTCCCCTCTCACATGTGCTCCAGTCATGGACGGAGCCTGCAACCCAGCCATGTGCCCCAACCTGGAATCCAACCAGCCACCTTTCAAGGGTTTACAGGAGGACGCTCAACCAACTGAGCCACCCAGTAAATACTGGGTTGGGGCCCTTATTTACTCTTTTAACTATGAAATAACTGCTCTTATCTCCACTTAATCTGTGTCTGTTTCTATACACATCTATAAAACTGACTCATCAATAAAGTCAGTACAGCTAGTATCATAGCAGATACTTGAACCTAAGTTTCCTGCTTCCATGTCTACTGTTTTTAAGTAAATGGTTTTGTTTTGTGTGTAAAAAAGTAACACATGTTCAGAAAAGCACAGTATAAAACACCTGGCCCTGGCCGGCGTGGCTCAGGGAATTGAGCACTGGCTTGTGAACCAAAGGATCGCTGGTTAGTCCCCAGGGCACATGCCAGGGTTGTGGGCCACGTCCCCAGTAGCGGGGTTTGCAAGAAGCAACCACACATTGATGTTTCTCTTCCTCTCTTTCTTCCTCCTTTCCCCTCTCTCTAAAAATAAATAAAATAAAATCTTTGGAAAAAAAACACCTGTAACTCGTAACAGCTGTAGTTGGTGTGGTTTTCTCAGCCTGTATGTATTTACAGTTGTATGATACACTTTATTAAATGAAATTGAGTTAGTATGTAGTCTGCTCTGTGATGTCATTTTATGTAATGTAAATTGAGTATATTTCCATACCGATAAGCATAACTGCATCATGCTTCACTGTAAGTATAGTCCATAATTTATCTAACCAGTATTCTATTTTTATTTAGATTATTTCCAATTTTCTGTGATAAGTAACACTAAGGTAAATATATCTGCATGTGAATATTTCTTTAGGGTAAATTCCTTGAAGAGGAGTTCCTGAGAGTCAAAGGCTATGAACATTTGCAAGGCCCCTGATAGAAATATTTGCATAGGTCGCTCCAGAAAGGTTATGCTAATTTATGCTTTTCTAATTGCTATGAAATTGCCCTCATTGATAAGCTTGTTGATTTTCAGTCTGTCACATTTGGCAGTAAATTTATAAATTTACTGAGGTTTTTATACAGTTTTTTAAAGGTTTTATTTATCTTTTAGACAGAGGAAAAGAGAGGGAGAGAAACATCGATTTGAGAGAGAAGCATCAATTGGTTGCCTCTCATTCATGACGGACCTGGCCACACAACCCAGGCATGTACCCTAACTGGGAATCAAACTATTGACCTTTCAGTTTGTGGGATGATGCCCAGCCCACTGAGCTGCACCAGTGAGGGCCTTAAACAGATTGTTTAAAATCCTTATTCAACGATATGTTTATTGATTTGAGAGAGAGAGAGAAACATTGATATTAGGGAGAAACATTGATATTAGGGAGAAACATTGATCAGTTGCCTCCTGTACACACCCCAAGCAGGGATTGAACCTTTAAACAGTTATTTTTGAGGTGAATAAATTTGTTGCTGGTGAACAGTTCTAGAATTGATTGACTTGTTGGTGTGAATCCCAAGGACTACAGAATGACTGCAAAAACTTTGCCAGAGACCACAAAAGTGACTTACTACAAAGAGTGCTTTCTGTTGAAGGATGCAGGACTATTTTGACTCAGGCCAATTCCACCACATTTTTGCACTGATTCTTCTTTTGCTCATTAATAGACTATTTTGAAAAGAAAGGGAATTTCTTTTTGTACTACTATGATTGTACATTTTAATCTTTCAAGGATGCCATTATCCAGCAAGTTTTTTGGCTTACCAGCATTAGTTTGTGCTGTCATTTGAGGTAGATGCAAAAGGTTAGCTGTGCTGAATAAAGCAAACAAAAAGTGCTTCTGTTTTCACATCAGTGTGTTTGAATAATAAAACAGATTTGAGCTATTTGCATAAGAGCAAGAAAAATTGTTTGCGGTCTAGATCTAGGTTGACCACTAATTAGTAATATGGTCATCAGTGTTTCTATGAAATGAGACCATCTAAACAGCAATGTCTTCTGTGTGCATTGTTTGAAAAAATCTGCTTCTCTCGGTTCTTTCGCGGCAACTTTCATCTTATCATTGTTTTTCTTGTTCATGTACTCTGAATTCGCTGAAGAATCAATCAGTGGCCTTTGGATAACAAGGTTATTGTGTTTTGCGAACACATTCTACACATAAAAACTACTTTATTTACAGATCATTTGAATTCACTGAAGTCAGTTAATACTGATCTGTAACTTTTATCAGAATTTCAAATTGAAAAATAGTTGGCTTGACTTTCTGTTATAGGCTTAAATGAGGAAAACTTTTACAACATCTTCATGGTCAAAACAGGCTCCCTTTTCTTGCAGTGTGACTTTGAATCTCAGAATCTTAGATGTTAGGAAAAGGTACTGTTGAGAGAGTTTGTCCTCCTGCCCCTTACTTCACAAATGAGGAAGCTAAAGCTTAGAGAAGTGTTTTGGCCGGTGTCCTACAGCCAGCAAGTGGCAAAGGAAGTAGGTAGTTGTGTCATCTCCAGACTGCTTTTCAAGGCTCTTGTCATCCAGCCTTCTTTTGACTGCGAGAGGAGCATCTTGTAGCCAGCTTCCACCCAGGCAGGGCACAATAGCTTGTGCTACTCTGAAGTGAGATAATGAGTTCATTCTCTTTTTGCAGTTCTCAATGCTGGTTGGTTGGTGTATCAGAGTGCTGGTATTCTAACTTTCCAGTTCAGTCAACTGAATTCATTGTTTACTGGTTGTTTCCTGTTAGTCCCCGACAGGTGCTGTAGAGACCAAGAACAAAACAGATTTCAGCCCTGAAGTTTCATAGTCCGATGGGAAAGGTACATATACGTAGGAATAGTATTAAAGAATACACACACATTGGGTATTGTAGAAGCGTGAGTCAGGTCTTAAGAAATAGGTAAATTGAGACAAGTGAGGAGAATTGTAAGGCTCTCCAGATTGAGGGATGGGCAGCAGCACAGAAGATTCCCCAAACTAAAGCTGTTTATGGGTAGAGAGTAGTTTGAGCTGGTGGGTTGGGGGTCCGGGGGGCATCAATTTGAGAATTGATGTTAGGAAATAGATTGAGACCAAATTGTGGAACGTCACAATTGCCATGTTAAGGAGCTTGGTGTTGTTTTGGTTTTTGGTAGGAAGATATAGATGTTTTTGCCTTTGTTGTTTGTGGTTTAGTTTGGTTGTTTTGAAGAGGCAGCATGTTCAGATGGCACAGAATTCAAAAGGTATTCAAAATTCTAAAGGGTACGCAGTGAAGTTTTTCTGTCACTCCAGTTTTCTAGATGCAAAGTCTTTTCCCCAAAGAACCAATGTTATCCATTTCTTATGTATCCTTCTAGAGAATGTTTTTATATGTACAAGTAAGTGTAGCTATATATACATGGCAGATATTTGACTAGAAGAGTAACATGGAGACAGCAATCTTGTAAAAAAAAAAAAAATACTGATAGAGGGTGTAATGGGAGAATGGGAGGCAAAAGACCTGTTAGGGAACTACTGAAATAGTCTTTGCTAGAAAAGGCTTTAACTAGGGCAGTGGAAAGTAGTTGGCCTGCAGACAAAGAATCAACAGGACCAAGAAAAAGAGGAACTGAAGTTGATTTTGAGATTTTGCATCTGAAAGCTTGCTTGAAGTTTCTAGCCTTGAGGTGTGGGTGTGTTCGACAACCATTAATCGGATTAGGAAATGCAAAAGAAAGATCAAGTTTGGGAATGGAAAATGAGGAATTGCTTGAAGCTAGAGGCTTTTAGAGACAGAATCACCTGGCACTTACGATGCCTGCCTCCAGCTGACCTTCACTAAGTCCTGAAATGTTCCAGCAGTGAATCTCATTAGAATCACTTGTGCAGTTAGGTTTTCAGTCTTTGCTAAAAAGCCCCAGGCCCTCCCTGGGCATTCTGACTCAGGAGGTGGGGCTTGGGTTCCTCAAATAATCTCAATGTGCGGTGGGAATTGAGAGCTGTTGTGCCAGGTACCAGGCCTGCATTTGGGAAAGAAACTCAGCCCTGAAGGGTCCCACCGTGTAGAGAGGGAGAAAGACAGGCAAGTCATGCTGCGGTTATTGTAGTGACCTAAGGAAATGGTTAGGCCCATTTATGTATTACTAGTTGTTTTAAGATTTCCCATTTAAAATGAGAAATTTCTAAGTCTAAACCATAGTGGGCAGCAGGCACTTAAGAGAGATTTATTAAATAAGGTTACTGCAGAGTCAATTTTGGGAAAAGAACACTAATTCTTTTCTTCAGGGTGCAGATGAATTGTTTTGTCCTTGTGTATTTTTCTGGAGGCAAATATATATATGCCTCTTAGCACTTGAAAAATGGTACTGTTCAATGTTTAATGGAATATTAAATGATGGTGGATGCGTGACTGGGAAAGGTGAATGGATAGCTTGTATCTTTTATACACTATCTGTGAGTGGGAATTGTCTTTTGGTTGTCGCTACAGACCAGTGATTGCAGAACTTGCAGCCTACAAACACTGGTCAAAGACTTTTTTCCTGATTGCTGAGGGCTAGATTAGTTTACATGCTGTTATTTGGTCTTTCTTAAGGACAGGTGTAACCCTCATTTATTACATACTGGTTGCCAGCCAAGCACTGTGGCAGGCACTGTTAACACAGTATTCCTGTTCCTCACACCAACCTTGTGATGTCCACGTTATTAGTCCCATTTATGAGTGAAAATACTGAAGCTTAGAGAGCTGCCCAAGGACACCTAGTCCTGGAGCTAGAATTTGAACCCAGATCTGACTCCAAAGTCTGTCTGCTGTGCCCTTGCCTAGTGTATACACACTACCTTTCAAGTCAGAAATGATCATTTTAAACTTTGTTTTACTGAGGTGATCTTTGCTGAGTCTGACTGCTACTTAGTTATTAGCTATTCTTAGGCTAATAATTGAGCAGAGCCCCTTAATTAAAGCAAATGAAGGCCTCATTAAGCCTGGTTGAACTAGCCAGTGGGCAACAATGACTTTGGTGGCCTTAGGCCAGCCCTTTCCTTCTGGGGACCTCCTAAAAGCCTTAACTCATGCAGTGTATTGTTTGGGCTGATTGCTGGTGAGAAATTCCTGGCAGTGGTGTAATAGTCATTTACCTGGCAGTCAGGTTTCTCTGCTCTTAGAGCTCTAATCTCACCTTTATTGCTTGTGTTTGTACTGTACCCGTATTAGTCAGAATCACAGCCAGCTGCCGGAAATGCCTGTCTCTTCAACGTCTTCCCCAGAACTCAAGTTTCTGTCCTTCACTACTTTTCTGATTCTTTCAGCTAGATGTAATCTGATCTTTGCTTTTGTTTTTATTGATGAATATTTATTATAGCCATTTATCTTGAACCTCTCTAAACCCCCTTCACTTACCACTGCCACTTGATTTTAAGTTCCTGTGGGCAGGAAATCTTTTAAAAGGCAAACGATTTATACTATCTGAAGAGAAACCAGAGTATAGGAAATCTTTTATTATATGTAAATCTCTTAGCTGCCTTGTGCCACAATGTCTTGCACATAGGAAATGTTCAATAAAATGTGTTGAATAACTTTACTATTGAATGTAAATATAAAATATATTTCTAACTGGATTTATAGTTTTTGTCATCCCTTCCATGAAGGTAATATGTACTCATTACCATAAAATGGGAAAGTGGAATATAAAAAGAAGGACAAAAATTACTTTTTTTGCCAATTATTATTAATTAAACAATATGTGGGGAAAATATGATCAGTGTCCAGAAATTAAGTGTTCTATACTTGAATGACTTATTCAAAGAAATTGTGTTCTCATTTGGAAAAGAAGAAGCTTTTGAGCCAGGGCAACATGTGACTCTTAACCTCTTCCAGAGGGTGGTGTTTTAGTAAAGGCCAACTCTTATTTTTACAAAGGGGGTGAAGAAAGCAGGGGGTAAATAGTATCCTCTTCAGGGTTAGGTCAAGGACATGCAGTTTAATTTTTACAAATATTAGGTTAATCTTTAAGACCAGAATTCTAGATCTAATCTTAGAAACAGGAAAATTTTCTAAAGGGCCTTAATCTAAAGGGCCAATACAAATAGGCACCCATCAGATAGCTAGATTTTAATTACTATTACTTTCTTATTTAAATGTTGAATTATTAGGTGTTATATAACATTTCCTAATATCTAGAAATTAACAAGCCTTAGTGATAATAGGATCCCCTAATTCTGTAACACACTTGGTTCATAACTTTACATACTTGTGACCCCCAGATGATTTTTCTATTCCTTCCTCCTGTCCAGAAAAGCATTGCTGACAGCATTGAGCATTTCAGGAAGATGCCATTGCATCTCAAAGGAATGAAGTGACCTTTTCTGTGACTTCACCTTCAACTTTGCAATTTGTGTGGCAAGGAGGCAGTGATTCATATCTAAGTCTGTAAGATAACCAAGGTCCCTAAGCCACAGTTGAGCACAGTTTAGCTTCTAAACATTAAAGTTAGAGCTAAAGCCCTGTCTAGTGTGGCTCAGTGGACTGAGCACCTTTCTACAAACCACAGAGTCACTGGTTCAATTCCCAGTTAGGGCACATGCCTGGGTTGCAGGCCAGGTACCCAGTAGGGGGTGTATGAGAGGCAACCACACATTGATGTTTCTCTCCCTCTCTTTCTCCTTTCCTTCCTTCCCCCTGTCTAAAAATAACATAAAATCTTTTTTTAAAAAGAGCTAAAGTTAGAAGAATACTTTTATTTTTAAAAGGTTGACTTTGGGTTTCTTTGCACACTATCGTTTCTTAATCCTCTTTACAGTATTTTCACTGCTTTTTAAATTAAGGCAACTGCTAAGAATAGTCTGGAAATTACCATCTCTAGTTAATGAAGTATTCTGTACAGTGGGTATGAGTGTGTGTATGTATGCATGTGCATTTTAACTTGATTAATTATTAAGTAATTTCATGTTTACTGAGCTAGCAAGGAATAGCTATTTTGTTTCTAATTCTAAATCATAAAATGGACTGTTTATTCCTGCTTTAAGCCCATATTTGAGTTTTGTTAACTGTCCTGGACTGCGTTTTGTTTTGTTTTGTTTTGTTTTAGCAGAATTTGGGTTTTGCTTATGGGTTTCATTTTCATACATTTTATCACAGAGTTGAACCTTTCTTCCTTTTCATCCTTTCACATTCATTGCCTCAGCTTTGAGTTAGCTGTACTGCTGAGATTTTGAGATCTTGACATAGACTTGGCCTCTGGAGAATGAGAAGATGTAGGTTTCGTTGTGATTAAGGCAGAGTGGTGGTTTTGGAGAAACTTCTTGCAAAGGAAATATATCACTTGCTTGTTACAACAGGAAGAACATCATAATTTACAAATTTCACCTCTAGAGGACTAAAGGACTATTAATCAAAGCAAATGATACTTTTCTGAATAACTCAACTGTTGAGTATATTTTTTCAGTAATCCTGCTTTTTGTTCCCTTTGGGATAATTATTTGCAGATACATTTCACAGTCCTGAATCACAGGGGAGTGAAATAGTTGAAGCTTCAGAAATGTTGATACAATGTGATCCGTTCCATTGGATAGAAATTGAATTTACACTCTGATCTCATTTTTCTCTAGTTATAAAGCTTCATGTTGTGATGCCTCTAGACAAATAAGGTTGACTTTGAGAACACTAGATTATAGATTTGAAGAAGATCCTGGGCATCTGAAAAGAAGCCAGTTGTGGCATTGCAATAAATACTGTTTGACCAGCTGCCTCATTAGAGGAACACTTGCTGCAGAAAGTGTACAACCAGATTCTTATCCCTCTACTCAGTAGAGAGTCTCATGTGACTTTTATTATTCAACCTTTGTGATCCAACCAGATTCTTACTCAATTTCTCCTCTGGAGTTTCAGTTCACCATCAAGTACCTATCCTAGTAGATAGCTGTTTCACTGATGGAAAAACAATCCCTATAGAACTGTCTTTCTTCATTAGAGGGTGAGTCTCCGTGTAAAATGCTTCCAGATCATCAAAGATGCAGGAATAAAGCTCTTACCTTAGAGTACTGCTTAATAGTTGAAATTATGTCAGCCAAATCTTTCTTCACTGATGCTTTTATAAAATTGAAATTGAGTATTTACTCTCTGGGCATCACCTTCTTCTGGAAAGTGTTGGCTTTGTAACTAATTGCATTTCAAGCTGAAGGTCCATGTAGTTGGGAGGGTGTAAGAAGAATGGAGACCTCGCAGTGATGGCTGATAATGGGGCACAGTGCTGGAGAGACTCAGGGTGGTGCTTTTGCTTTTACTTTGGGAAAAAAAAGTCCATGGAAAACATAAGATATTATATAAAAATCATAAATATTTTCTGGCTGATTATTTCATAAAACTGACATTTCCACATAAATGGTACAACTAAAGGAAACTTCTGTGCCTTATAGTTTCCTTTAGGTCTTTTGGCTTAACTATTTCAGATATGTAATCATTATCTTAATCTAACAATGGTTTTAATTGGATTTTGGGTCAAAGGAAACACTTAAACTAGATTGTATGCTGACAGAAGGTTGTTAATGGAGACATAAAATGATTACAGTAAATTAAAGGAAATAGCTTCTCTATTCAATGCAAACTCTTTATCTGGCCTTTCAGAGCCTTTCCAGTTAACTCAGGCCACCTTTCAGCTACATCTCTGTTCACCTCTAAAGAAATTTTCTTTTTTCTTTTTAATTATATTTTATTGATTATGCTATTACAGTTGTCCTGATTTTTCCCTTTTGCTCCCCTCCACCCAGTGCCCCCCACTCCCTCAAGCAATCCCCCCGCCACTGTTCATGTCCATGGGTCATGCATATAAGTTCTTTGGCTACTCCATTTCCTATACTGTACTTTACATCTCCATGAAAGAAATTGTATCATTTTGACAAACTGGATCCTTAAACTTAATCAGTCATCATATCTGCTTCTGTAATTCGATGTGCCAAGTAAGAATGCAGCTCACAAATGAGCTTTTGGGCCAGGAACTCTCATCCCTAAGATGAGATGTCCTTGAATTCACTTCTAGAGTTTACCGCTCTCTCTGCTCTCCCTGAACATCTCTTCCACCCCTGTGTCCGTTTCAGATCTTTATCAGAGATCTGGCTCTGACTGCCTTCCTTGCTGTAGGCACTGTAATTCCTGACTTTATACAGAATGTTTCCTCAAAAATGCCCTGCTAGCACCTGAAACTCAGAGCACTGGAGAAAGAATTCAAAGTCTTCTGAAGGCATATCCACCCTCTTCCTAATTGGAGAATCATCTATTCAATACTGATTCTTGAAATTCAGAAATCTAATGATACAAAGCCTATTCATAACTGAGCCCAGGTATCCTTTATATTTCCAGTGGTTGTGTATTCTACTTTTCTCAATACCCCTAACCTAAAATCATGCAGCAGCTGACTCTACCTCTTATCTCTCCCACCCATTCTCTCCACTGCTATCAGGATTATTTTTCTAAACTATGGAGTGGACCCTGGCCGGGTGGCTCAGTTAGTTGAAGCATCATCCCATAAACCAAAAGTTTGCAGGTTCAATTCCTGGTCAAGACACATATCTGTGTGGGTTTGATCCCCTGTCAGAGCACATGTGGGAGGTGAGCAATCAACATTTCTCTCTCATGTGAATGTTTCTCTCTCTCCCTAAAACCAGTGAACATATCCTCAGGTGAGGATAACAAATATATATGTATATTGGATTCTATTACTTGTACCCAGAAACCTTGTTGATTCTTTATTATCTATAGTAGCTCTGTCTACTAGAAATATACTATAAACTACATATGTAATCTTCAATTTTCTAGTATCCACATTAAGAAAATACAGTTAGTTAATTTCAATTTATTTATTTAACCCAGTATGTCCAAGGTATTTCAACATGTTCAGCATAAAACTTTTACTGCCCTGGCTGGTGTGGCTTAATGGATTGAGTGCCAGCCTGTGAACCAAAGGGTCACAGATTTGACTCCCAGTCAGGGCACATGCCTGGGTTGTGGGCCAGATTCCCAGTTGGAGGCGCGCTAGAGGCAACCACACATTGATGTTTCCCTTTCTTTCTCCCTCCTCTCCCTTGTTTCTACAAATAAAAAAATAAAAATCTTTCAGAAAAAAAAAGACTATTACTAAGACATTTTCTTTTCTTTTTGGGGGGAGGGGGCAGGGTGTGCTGTTTCTGGAATCTGGAGTGTATTTTATATTTAACAGCACATCTCAATCCAGACTAACCATGCTTCAAACTCAATAGCCACATGTGGCTAGTGGCTCCCATATTGGGTAGCACAGGTCAGTAGCATAAAGCTTGAAGTTCTTGGTCTGCAGTTTTGGGCCCCCCACAATTTCAGCTACTGCTCTCTCCGTATTCCAATTTCTCCCCACTCACCCAGGCCCCAGCTACACCTAATTGTCTGCCGTTCTTTTCCTTTTTTTACTCTTCCCTATCTTTGGGAATCTAACTTACCTTCCAGGGCCTAATCTAAAAGCCACTTCCTGAGTGAATCACGTCTTGCTCCATTCCTGCAGTGCCCATAAGCATTAACCACTTGCTCTTGACCCTTCTGTAGCAGCACTAATAGGAGGCATTTGTGAGTGAGTGGTCTAGCTGCCCACTAGAAGGTGAGCTTCCAAGAGGTAGGATGTGTCTCCCTCAGTCCTCCATTTCCTAGTGTTCTCTGTGGCCTCCATTTGCTCTTAGGGATATTTTTTACCTTTGCTGTTTGATATCTTTGGTATCTTAAACAATCTTTTCACTTAACAGTGGTTTTCTTTACCTCTAAAAGAAATTTGCCTTTATATCTAGACCAGTTCCACTGTTTAAAAGGTGTTCTCTTTGTGGATTGAAGTTTTTGTTTATGCAAGAGGAAACATAGATTTCCTTGTAGAAATAATTGCCTAATATGAATTAAACTAGGTTTCAAATGTACGTGTGGAAAGTTACCTAGCTTTAGCCTGATTCTAATCCCAAATATGACTCTTCACGTTATATAACTTGTTCTTTTTAAATAAAGTAATATATGTATGCTAAGGCTATCCCCCCAAGCTTTATTAAAAAGTTTATATGGTTTTTAACTCTCCTTTTCCCCTAAAGAGATTTAGCCAAAGGAGTTTTGCCTGTGTTCTTTTTCCCTTATAAAAGCAAACAGGTGCCTGAAAGGTTGCGCTCTATTCTGGGAGAAATCTGATTATGTTGAAGGGCTATGTCAGGTCAAACTCTATAACCTGCTGACAGATTATTTAGTGAGTGCCAGGATCAACTCTCAACATTATCTCAGATTTTAATGGTTTTCTTGTGAAGGGCATTTGTAGATAAACCAGTTTGTATTTAAAGTTAATTGTGGCTCTTAGATCAGAGACTGGTTAAGAATAAATTCTTTCCTCCAGCAGGCAGTATGAAAGGAATAAATGCTTCAACAGATGGAGTTGCAAGGATTGTAATTGCATTCTTTTCTTTAACACAAACTGTTGTGTTTAAAATCTTGGTGAAAGCTTATCCCTAATGATACAAGAATTCCTCAAAAGCAGTGTCTATTAAATAAACTACCTTAAATTCTCTTAAGAATTTCCACCCAGTTGCTTCAAAAACAAAAAAAGTGACACTACTTCATGGTAGGGTAGACCTGTCATCCTTGATGCTTCTCTTTCCCTCATCACTGTGGCCCCCACCCCCCACCCCACCCAGTTAGTTCGCTTGTAAGTCCGTTCCTTACACCGGATCCTAAATCCCTGCCTTGTTAACTGTACCTTAACGGTACCACTTCCATTTTACAACTGAGCAGCTGGGACTCCTGACTCATCCCCTCTTCCGCTCTTGTTCTCCACAGTAGGCAGAAGGATCTTTTTTCCTATTATCATTATTACTATTTAAACTTTGTATAATGAAACTTTCAAATATATATCAAAGTAGAAAGATAAGTGTACCTTTTTCAACGTCATTTATCCATTCTCAGCCATCTTGTTTCATCTATTCCTCCATCATTCTCCCCCCAACCCCTCACCCCTATTATTTTGAAATAAATCCCAGACATCCATCTAGTCAACTAATGTGGAATTGCCCCAGATTGAAATTTTGCTTATTGGTTGGCCACATAAGGTGGGGGAAGTTGCTGCTCCAACAGTGATGTTATTTGCTACCCACTTTATTGTCTTCCAATTCTGTGTTCTCTTATTTTTTCTTAGGATGTGTTTCATTTCTGTTTGATAAATGCCATCATCAGAAAAACACTTTCACGTGTTCATTTCACATGAAGCCAGTTTTTCAGGAATGCTTATACAGACACTCCCCTACTTTTGTACCAAATATGTTTTTTAAAATGTGTGTCAGAGTTGAATGTATAAAAGATGTAAATGTATATGTAGGGAGTATGTTTTATGCTCAGAAAGCCTTAAAAGATATAAAATTCATAATTAATATTTTAATTATAAAAATACAGGCTCATTATAAAAATAAAATGCAAATAATATAGAATAGTATAAAGTAAAAACTAAAATTTCCCAGTTATTCATTGATTGCTTTTAGCCCCTTATTTCCAAAACAACTACTATTAATATTTTTTTAATAAAAGATTTTATTTATTAAAGAGAGGGAGGGAGGGAGAAGGGGGGAGAGGAACATTGACATGCAAGACAAACGTTGATCGGTTGTCTCTCACATGCCCCCAGCCCACCTGTAATCCAGGCATGTGCCCTGGCTGGGAATCAAACCAGCAACCTTCCAGGTTGCAGGCTGGTGCTTAATTCACCAAGCCACACCAGCCAGGGCTAATATTTATTATAGATTCTTCCGGAAAGATTCATATATGGTCTTTTCAAAACCTTAGCTATATGTCTGACATTTTTTCTCTGTTTTTTAAAATTTAGTACACAGATGACTTTAATGTTGAACAGCTAGTTTAGTGTTTTGCAAAGGGGTTGAAGAGGAAATGGTATGATGCTGACTTTGATTTCTTACTGACTCTTGAACACTAGTTTCCTCTTGATAAAGGAGTCTTACACACACTGAACTCATCAACAGCCCTAGGGGGCCCATGAAAATCTCTATATCAGTGCTGTCCGCTAGAAACATAGTGTGAGCCATACGTTGTCATTTTAAATTTCCTACTATACACATTCATTAAAAATAAAAAGAAACAGGTAAAATTAATAATGTATTCTCCTTAGCACTTTATATCCCAAATATCATTTCAACATGAAGTCAATATAAAAAAAATTAATGATATAGTTTACCCTTTTATTCATACCAAGTTTTCAAAATGAATTTTATATTTAGAGCACATCTCATTTTGGATCAGCCCCATTGGAAAACTCAGCCCTGTACAGGATAGTGGTTGTCTCTAAGGGAAGAGGAAAGTAAATGGGATATATTCTTAACTTTGTTCTTTATTTTACAGTTATTGACTAATATTTGAAGTTGAAAGTTTGCCTCTTGTGGTATTCTTAATTATTGCAAACTCTGGGCCAGTTGTATTGTTACTAGCATCAGTACTTTTTTTAAAAAATCTTTTTTTTTTTCATTCTTATAAAATACAACAAAGATTAATGACATGCTTCAGTACAAAGATGAGTCCTGCTGAAATTGAACTCTTGGCTGGTGGGCAATGCCACCCTGTGGTAGCTCACATGTTTGTTCATCAATATATGAAAAATCAAATTCTAAGTAGAGAATGTGGCTTAGGTGTATTAGTATATAATACATTAACCGTGAGCACTTTTTATTCTGAATTTTAGGGTATATATGTATATTTGTATGTAGGTAAAATGAATTGTCAGGAGAAGATGAGTAGGCGTTCCTGAGAAGTTGGTAAGAACATCCTTTAAATGTAATTTTGTTTTTTAGGGGTTGCAGATGGTGTAGGAGGATGGAGAGACTATGGAGTTGATCCGTCTCAGTTCTCAGGGACTTTAATGCGGACATGTGAACGGTTAGTAAAAGAAGGACGGTTTGTCCCGAGTAATCCCATTGGAATCCTCACCACAAGCTACTGTGAGTTGCTGCAAAATAAAGTACCTTTGCTTGGTAAGTAGATATCCTATGTGTTTTCCTCTCTAAAGATGCCCAGGAGATGGTTAACAACAAAACCAAGAAAATTACTTAACCAGCCTAGCTTTAAGCATAGTTTGATAGAGAGGCTATCAAATACTTACCACTTACTTACAAAATACTTACTACTGCTTTTGGAAAGAATATAAATAGGTACAGCCACTTTGGAAAACAATTTGGAATTACAGAATAAAGTTAAACATGAACAGTATGCCCAGCAGTTCCACTTCTAGGTCTGTAGACTGGAGAAACTCTTACACATCTGTGCCATCAGAGAGTAGGTACAAGAGTGTTCATAGTAGCATTGCTTATAATAGCAGAAAACCAGGAACCACCCAGAAGTCCATTTATAGCAGAAGAACGCATTTAGAAAAGGAACGATTTAAAGCTGCGCGCAATACTCAGGAACATGTTGAGGGAAAAGAGGTCATTGCAGAATACCACCTAAGAGTCTGATCCCATATTATTTCATGTTTAGAAGAATAGAAAAGTAAAACTCTATTGTTTGGGATCCTAAAATATGATAAAAGAAGAAAGAAGAGCAAATGATTGTATAATTCAGGATAGTGGTTCTTCCAAGGGAGGAAAAAGGGTTGAGGTCTGGCATGTAAAATTCAGTTGATTGCCTGTGGGGAGTTCAGGTTGCAGATAGATATCCCAGACTAATAGATAGCAGTTAGCTGATTAGTCGGTGAAATAGCATGGCACAGAATAGATACCTGTTAATCTTGTATTAGAAGATGTACAAATACCCAGTGGTTATCTGGTATGCTAATAGAGCATCCTTTGGCCAAGCTTCTACACTTATTTGTTAAATGGATTCCTGGAAACTTACCCAACAACTTACCCAGCCTTCTAAGCAGACTTTCAGAAAGGGTGTTACTACCCTGCTGCCAATTGCCAGCATCTTTCTGGTTACTAGAAGGCCCTCCCTCCCAGTCACCATCAACATTCAAAATCAGCCTCTATTCAGTGTTAATGGAGAGCTCCACACTGTAGAATTTTGCCTTCAACTTAAGTCCTTCTTAAGAAGGGATTCTTTTCATCATGTTGCTGCCGTCTTCTGTCTTCTTCATGCTGTGATTAACCATCTTGTTTTCTTTCTAACTGAAGAAAAATCTTGGCCTTGAGGTTTCAGTATACCACTTCATCTTAATTTGCTATTTTGGACATGCAATTTGGAGCTTGCCTGGCATAGTGAAACATCCCAGATTCTATTTCTAGCACCTCTCTGTCAACTTGCCATATGACTTAGGGCAAGGCACTTAACCTCTGACCCCCTTATTCATATGTTAAATGGAGAGATCCTGGTGTTGTGTTTTGTTTTGTGTTCCTTTCCCTTCTCTACCTTTCCCTACCCTTACCCCTTCCCTTCCCCTCTCCCCTTTTCCCTCCCCTCTCCCTTTTCCTTCCCTCCCTCCCTTCTTCCTCCCTCCCTCCGTTCCTTCCTTCCTTCCTTCTTTCCTTCCTTCTATGTATATGAAAAGGAATGGACTTAAAGCTTCCTGAGCACTCAGAAATATGTTGTTAAGGGAAAAGAGGACATTGCAGAATACCATCTAACAGACAGTCTTTTGCAAAGGTAAACTGCTGAGTTTTACTGAACTTCAGATATAATTGCAAATAATGATAATTTACAAGATTAGGTAATATTTTTTTTAATCAGCAATTGCTAAAAAGCCTATAACACTACCAATATAAAGGGCAAACTGATAGCAGTAACCACTTATATCTTGAGAATATCTAGCTGATTTTAGCATTGGGTTGGCATCACAGGCTAATTGTTGACATATGAAGGGGATACCCCAAAATACCCTGAAATTTATTTATTAAAAAATTGTGTGTGTATTCTTACATGTTTAAACTTCAGTCACCTTCACAGTACTCTCCATTTGATGCAATACACCTATCGAGACTTTTTCCCACTGCTAAAAACAGTTTTTGAACTCACTGATTTTGATGCCTTGTAGTGCTTCTGCTGTTTTTTGTTTCACCTCTTCTACATCAGCAAGATGTTTCCCTTTAAGGACTTTTTTTCATGGGAAAAACAAAAAAATTGGTCAGGGAAACAAAAAAAAGGTCACTTGGGGCGAGAGAAAGTGGGGCATGGGGGTTATGCTGTTCTTTGGTCAAAAACTGCTGAGCACTCAGCATGGTATGGGCAGGTACACTCAAATCACCCATTAGGAAATGGGCAAAACATCAAGAGTCTTCAAAAAAAAATTATCTGAAGCCAAACACAGCCTCTCACAATGACACCAGCTGGTGCACTGATACAGATGGGCCCCTAAAACACTCACTTAGTGGGGGAGCCTGTACTACAAGGGGCCCACTCTACAGAAGCTAATTCCAGATTTTTTTGTGTCCCCCCTCATATATTTTCTCAGACACCCTTAAGTAGATGTAGGTCTTATGAAGCCAATGTAATTTAAGAATTTGAGGAGTCATTTCATTCCCTATTTGCTACACAAAAGGCTTAGTTGTAGTTTATAAGATAAAGGGCCATGTGATAAAAACATTTCCATGATAGCATGAAGGATTTGCCTGGGTACCTGTGTGGACTGGTCAGTCACTGAACACTCATTGCTGTTGTGCTCAGCACCTCTTTTCTTCTTTGCCTGCTTGCTCCCCTCCAAACACCTGGGAATGATAAGCTCTTCTCCCAGTACTAGGCCGTTAGGGCCTGTGCCACGCCAGCACATCAGTGATTTGAAGAGGCGGAGGAGGAGTGTATGCTCCAAGCCCAGATGATTCTGTAAGGCTGGGCTTGCCTTTGTTGGTACTTTGCATATTAAAGCTCCTTCACTGGTCAGGACCCTTTTGGTTCTTACTCAGCAGGTTATGGACACGAAGGTAGCAAAAAAAAAAAATGGCCTCAGTTTACCAGTGAGTAATAATGAATCAACATGAGTCCTTACTGCAGCAAAAATTTCAAGGCTGTGCTACTCATCTGTCATTTTTTTGTTCTCAGATTAATTCCATCAGCTTTCAGAAGATCTTTTGTGTGATGATTCTATTAATGATAAATGATTGGAGTTTCTCTCCACTGAGTTAGGAAGGAAGGGTAATTGACAATCTTAGCGCCCATGTAAGCTATGGAGTCGGTTGTCTGGCAGCACTGCCAGTTAATTATACTACTTGTGTTTTTCTTTGACACTTAATGAATAAGGACTATATAGCTTAGCATTAGAATGTCGGGTTAGTACCTGCGCATGTACTGTAGAAACAAGGGAATGGAATTTCTGAACATTACAATGAAGCAAATGCTTATATTTAAGTGTTTTTAAATTATTAAGTTATACACTTCCATTTAGAAAAAATTAATAGCAAAAATTAAATTAGTGATCATTCTCCCTGGTATTTTTCTCTGTATGTTTGTGAATAGAATAATGGTAACAGGAATCGGATCTGTAGTGTGTTCACAACAGCACGCTGAGCTAGGTTCATAGGTACTTTTATCCACCATTATGTTAGGAGAAACCAAGGCCTAGGCAGAATACCGTGTTTTTCGGATTATAAGACCCCCCCCCCCCATTTCGGAGCAATAATGGTTGTTAATGCTGCTGGTGAGTTCTGTTTACATTTACATTGGTGAAATATTGTTATTTATGTTATTAAATATTTTACCACATTTTTTGCTTCCAACTTTTTTTTTCCTATTTTCCTCCTCTAAAACCTAGGTGCGTCTTATGGTCCAAAAAATATGGTGAGTGACTTGCCTACTAGCAGCCAGTCACACAGCTAGAAAATGAGGGAGTCCTGAGATTTAACATAGCTAGTTCCATACCCTGTTCATTTTGTTTCGTTTTGCTTTTTAACTGTCATCTTAACAGTTTGGCCTTTGTCTGCTATTGCTTTTTTTTTAATTCACTCTTTATGAGATACCGTTCTTTAAGTTTGACATCACTTTTTTAAAAATGAAACTTTACTAGCTTGTAACCTACTTGTTTGACTTATCGTTGTTCCTTTTTGAATGTATTTCTTTAACAATTTAGTGGTTGTCAAAAAGCTAACACTTATTATGTGCTATAAGTGTTTGACATGATTTAACTAATTTTATCCTCACGAACACTGCTATTAAGTAATTACTGTTATCCCCACTTTTATAGATGTGAGAAACTCAGGCACAGAGAAGTTAAGTAATTTGCCCAAGGTCACACAGCTAGTAGTAAGTGGCAGAGCCAGCATTCAGACACAGGCAGGCTGACTTATTTAAGAGAATACTCTTCAGGTATATGTGACAGCGTATAGCCTGCCATCATACTGCCACCAATGAACTGTCATTTATTTAACCAATCCCTTAATTTTAGATGTTGAGGTTGCTTCCCGTTCTTCCTGATCTTAAACAATAGTTTTGTGCTTAAGTCTTATTTGCATCTCTAATTATTTTCTTAGAATAAATTCTCACCAGTGGATATGCACATTTTTCAGGGCTATATATGCCTTTAAAAAGGTTGTTTAGTTTTACCCTTTCACTACGGGAATGAGCGGTGACCATGTTCGCTACACTCTTGATACCACCGTGCATTATTTTCTTTTGATTCTTGTTAAACTGATAGACAAAAGGGTTAGTAGTGTGATGACCATTTTTCATATGTTTCTTGGTAAACTGCTTATTTTTCTATTTTGCCTTTTTAGGTATAGGTTTAAATTTTAGTACTTGAAAGTGATCTTACTAGTTTTACTAATGCCTTTCATTCTCGGAAAGCTCTTATAAGCTGTATGCTGCAAAGGTACACGGAAGCTTTTTGCTCTCTGCTTAGAATGTGGTCTCTTCTGTCTGAACATCCGTAGTCTCTGTAAAGCAAAGGGGTCGATTCCACAACCTACCTGGGGAAATTAGCCTTGTTACTTCATAGTGAGTCAACCCCCGATAAAAGTTCTTCGTGACCTCAACCAATGGAAATCTGGTTAAAAATTGTCATTATGTGCCTGTCTTAAGTGGTAGTGAATTTTGTGCAGGTTTCCTGCTAGTTACTAATGAGAAATTTCAGGGAAATGTAACATTCTCATTCCGGCATTTAAGTATTAAAGCTTAATATTTCAACAACATGCTTTTGAGCTTTTGGCATAGATTAATAGCACTATTGAAATGAAATAATGTGGTTAAACAGCAACCATGTTTATTGTTTTCTGTCTCTGCAAATGGAAGAATTCAGATCATCGGTGGCCCACTTACTATGTACAATACAAATCCTTTCTTCTTTCCCACCGTTTGGACCTTGATCAGGTTATGGGTGACACTTGCTGGCAACATGGGTCACAATTAAGAAAGGTCCTTTTTAAGCAAAGGAGGTTCAAATTATGGCATGTTGCTCTTAGGAGTAACTTGATAAAAATGTGTATACAAAGGCAGCCTGGGAAGGGAAAATAAATGGAGACCATTTTTGTTTCTAGGTAGCAGTACTGCCTGCATCGTGGTGCTGGACAGAACTAGCCACCGCTTACATACAGCAAACCTTGGAGATTCAGGCTTTCTGGTCGTCAGGGGTGGTGAAGTCGTACATCGATCAGATGAGCAGCAGCATTACTTCAACACTCCATTCCAGCTCTCAATTGCACCACCGGAAGCCGAGGGAGTCGTCTTGAGTGACAGGTAGTCTCTCCTTTCACCATTAACTGTGAATAGCATGTGGTGCACCCACAGGTTCCCTCCCATCCCCCTTAATCACAATGGAGATAGACGCTTTTCATTCTCTTGTGAGTAAAGAAGGCACATTGAGAATGTTCTTAATCAGGAGGACCTTTTTTTAAATTATTTTTTAGGATTTTATTTATTTATTTTTAGAGAGAGGGGAAGGGAGGGAGAAAGAGGGAGAGAGAAACATCAATGTATGAGAGATACATTGATGAGTTGCCTCTTGCGCGCCCCCACGTGGAGACTTGGCCCACAACCTAGGCATGTGCCCTGACAGGGAATTCAGCGACCTTTCGGTTTGCAGGCCAGTACACAGTCCACTGAGCCACACCAGCCAGGGCAGGAGGACCTTTTAGATTGACTTCAAAGATATTTTGCTTAGCCCTGACTGGTGTAGCTCAGTGGGTTGAGCATCGCCCTACAAACCGAAAGGTCACAGGTTTGATTCTGTCAGGGCACATGCCTGGGTTGCGGGCCAGGTTCCTGGTTGGGGGCCAGCAAGAGGCAACTTATCCATGTATCTCTTACACACATCGATATTTCTCTCCCTCTCTTTCTCCCTCCCTTCTCCTCTCTCTAAAAAGAAATAAGTAAAATCTTTTAAAAAAATAAATGAAAGATATTTTTCTCAAACTTTATATTATAGCCAAGTTGAATTCTTATAAACAACCAATAATTTGGCAAGACTGTGCAAATACTGTCTCAAGCGTACAGAATATCAATTTTTCATACCAAGACCATGTGATACATACAGTTGTGTTAAATTGTGCTGGAGAAATGAGTCATTGTTCATGCACGCCATTGCTTATACAAGATTTTGCATACACTACTAGGGAAGAGTGCAAACAGCATCTGCTTTATTTATCAGAATAAAACTTCCTGATTCTCAGGGCCTCCTCTTACATGTAACAGATAGAACTTGCAGTCCATGCAGAACCTGTTAGGGCCAAGTTCACTTGCAGGAAATGGAATCAAAAGTGGTCTAGGGTATGTTCTGTGACAACGCTGTTGAGGTGGTCTCCTTATCTTCGGATGCCTCCCCGTTCATTTTTAAATTGTCAAGAGTACTTTTCAAGACCATCAGTACTTTTTTGAATCAACTTTTACGGTTTATCTTTTCTAAGATCAGAGTGCAGAATAAGGCTAAGACAGTCTCAGATTTCACTCCCTGTAACAAACTTATAGGACCTAGCACAGACATTGTTGTTGACTCATAAATGTTGTTAACTGGGTAATAAGCCTTTTGGAAAAATAGAAGCATTCTAGTAGGTGCCTGTTGTCTCCACTTAGTAGTTCTTATAAAGCCAGACCTTAAGTCCTAACTAAGATAAACCGATTACTACCATCTTTTAAACTAGAATGAGCATATTGTGTAATTAAGTATTCAGTATTGCCCATCTGAATTCTATTGTTGACTCCTAGAAAGAGGGAAGCATTTTTATTTTCAGATTAAAACAGATTACCACAATTGGGAGAATATTGGATTATGGGCCCTTCTTCAGTTGGCTGTAATATACATTAATATTAAGCATATTGGAGTGGGGAGAATTCAGAACCCCAAAGCCCCGGTAGGTCAGCTAACAGTTTTTGGAGAACAGTGTTTTCATGTTCCTTTATTTGATTCTTCTTGTTTTGGCTTCTGAGGGCTGGAGCAGCCCTGGCGTATCTCACACACTATCTTTGGGAAAGTCCGGTGAGGGCAGCACTCGGCCTGGCCTGCCAGGGAGGTGGAGGCTGCCTCCCCTGGAGCCCAGAGACAGCTCGCCAGCATGTGATTTCAGCTCGTGTTTCAGTGCAGGCAAAGTTTCCAGCAGCACAGTGTGTTCGGTCAGAATGGGCAGAACTGCGGCTGGCAGAACACCAAGCTCGCGGGTGGGAGTGCTGGGAGAAGAGGACAAACTGTCCAATGGTAGCGAGTCTCTCGCAGGCAGAACAGCAAAGGACACTCCTGGGGAAAGAACCACCTCAGCGTAAAACAGAGCCTCAGGGCCAGCCTGGCATTAATCTAACCTTCTAGAGTCTGACTGGCTTCCAAAGACTGAGCAAATGTGAAGGGTCTTGTATAGCTTCTCTTCATTCTGCAGAATAAATCAACCTGGTTTCCACCAGTTTTAGTCATTTTCCCCCCTGCTGTATCTTACCTCCTTAGCTCTTAGTCCATCTTATCTGTGAATTGTTATTTTAACTTTAACTTACAGGTTTTCCTTTAGTAGCTGCTTTTACAAAGTATTTGTTGTATACATGTATGTTAGTTGATTCCCTGACAAACCCCATCACGGAACTTCTAGATGTGCTGCTGCTTTCCTCAGCCAGAGCGGATGAGTCAGAAACCTCCTCAGGTCACTCAGTGTAAATCTCCAGCAGGGCGGGTTGTTGCTTTTTGTGTTTTCTGTTCACAAATTTTATACCACATCGCTTACACAGGTTTGGGGGTTTTCTGTCAAGTTTAGGGTCCTCTGGTTCCGGCCCCTCCCTTCTGGGTCAATATATGAATTTTTCCTGCCTTTCGTTCCCTAATCACAGGCTCAGCCATGTTGTTAGGTGTCCCTCTCACCCCTCCTCACTTTGGAGGCCTGGAAGCAGGGAATCAGCCTTTGGAAGTGGCTGAGAAGCAGCCTCTGGCGGGGCCGTTAACTCTTTGAATGTGTGATCTTTTCTGCTCTCTCCACCTGGTTGTTTTTTTCCCCATTCTTGCCTGTGTTCATCCGGTTTTGTCAGAGGAAGAAGATCTCCCTATCTTTTTAAAAGTTTTATACAAAAAGATGTAGTGCAAAAATCTGCCTCCTATCCCTGCCCCCAGCCACACATCCTCTCCTCAGAGGCAGCCACTGTTACTATTTCACCTCTGTACCTTCTTTCCTCTCTGCATTTCAGAGTGTTTGTTTTCCCCCTAAGTTTGGAGGGCCAGTTACTTTGTTTCTTCATTTAATCACTATATACAGAAGACCTACTCTGGTCCAGGCCCATTAATCAATAAAGACACTCACATGAGGAGCACTTGGTAAGCCCTGGCAGCTACACAGTCCTTACCCTGCCAGAATAAGTATCACTTAGTATTACTAACATGGTGTTACCAGTACTGTACTAGCAATTACTAGTACTGTAGTTTCTAGGTATTTCCTATGAATGGATTCTTACAGGATTTGCATACTTTCCTCCATGGTGCTCAGTTAGTCGTTCCCCTATAACACAGCCTCCTAGAGCCAGATTCAAGTATGCGGGGAAATGGATGAGGGGAAAATGAATAAGAGAGGATGGAATGTGGCTCTAAAGAATTAGGAAATAAAGAGTCATTTGCCCTGGGATTTTAGAGGCATGTTAGTAATTTGACTCAGAAAAGAAGGCCTCCTCCTTTTAAACCAAATGTGACTAATCACCACACTCTGTTTTACTTGGTAATTTCAGTTAAGCTTTTGAAATATTTATGTCAGAGTTTTCGATTAATTGTGTCAAGGTTAGGAGTTTGAAAATGACTAGCTTTTATTATTTACTCCTATTACAAGTTAGTTTTTCTTGAAGCCTCATTTCATTGTAACACAGTGCCTATTGAAAACTTCGCATGGTATCTCTAAAGAGCTCTCTTCACTTTGCCCCTCCCCTGTCCTTGCCACAGCCCGGATGCTGCTGATAGCACATCTTTTGATGTCCAGTTGGGAGACATTATCCTGACAGCGACAGATGGACTCTTTGACAACATGCCTGATTACATGATCCTGCAGGAGCTGAAGAAGTTAAAGGTAATTGACTCCAAGGTTGGTCCTTGGGAAAAATAGCCCTCTCCAGGCAGTTGAGTTTTCCTGATTCAATTGCACTACCTCTTTTTATAGTTTTAAAAAGGACTATTTTGTGAATAGAGGAAAAGATTAGAGCTATTATTATTCTAATAGTTCTAATCTTTCAAGCGATTGTAAATGGAAATATTCACAAATGGATCACTTGAGGGAAAAAAGACTTCTTCCTACCAAAGCTTTTAGTAGGGTGGTAAAGGTAGGATAAGTCTAGCTAAGAAATTTATTATTTGTATTTTTTATTGTATTTTAATGGTGGTGTTTAGTAGTGGTTGGCTCCTGGTCCTTCTCTCCGTTTGTTCCCTAGCACACCCAGCAGGCTGTTGAGGCCGGGAGAAGTAGGACGTTGTCGTAGAAAGCCAGCCCAGACGGCGGCCAAGGACAGCAGGCAGCTAGGGGCCTTGATGTGATCTGAGCTGCCACCAGCAACAGAGCAGTTCAGACTTGACCCACACAGAGAGTGGGAGTGAAAATCAGTCTTTCCACATTCTCTTAGCTTTGTGAAAATATAACTCTGGGAAAGGGGAGTCTTTTTTCATGCTTTTATCACTAACCCGTATAGCTTTGAGTAAGTTTTTAAACATTTTAAGCAATATTTTCCTCACCTGTAAATGGGGGTACAAAAGGTCCTGTTTTAGAGGGTTATGGTGATTACCTGAGACCGTGCACGTGAAATCCTTAGTCCCGGGCCTCCTCAGTGAGGGGAACTCCCTAAAGACCAGGTGCTTACAGGTAGTGGCACTGCAGTCTGGCGTGGTGGCTGGGTGGTAGGCAGCAGTGACACATTCCCTGCCCTCTGGAGGTTCTCTTCTACTGGAGGAAGACAGATAATACACGCAAAACTCAGAGTTTATTGTAAGTCTGATATTATTTATCGATTATAGTATTATTTTCGATACGAACAATATAAACCAACCCCCTTTTGCCCCTCCCTGTAATGTTTTTGGTAAGTAAGGAGAAAAGGCAGCGTGAAGGGACAGAGAATAGAGAGGGCAGCTAGTTTAGAAAGATGGGTCAAGGAAGGCCTCTCGGCGAGGCAGCATTGAAGCAGAGGCCTGTTACTTGTCCTGAAACCATTCTGAATGTTGCAATGTTAGAGCTAAAATGGATCTTGCTTCCCATCGTGTTTTATTGACAAGGAAGTTGAAGCAGCAAGGGTGAGGGTGTGGCTCAAGATTATACAGCTGGGCAAGCATCTTCCATCAGGATACAAAGTTCCAAAGGCATTTGCAGTAGGGTAGCTGGCAGCTGTTACTTGGAGAGCAAACAGGGGTTGGCCAGGGGTGCATTCCTAAGCAAGGAAATTGAGCTCATCCCTTAAGTGCTAATCAAAAGTTGCCTTTTTTCAGTCTCATCCCATTTTAGCAAAAATACCTTAAGAATTTGAAATGGGGGAAAAATGCAGAATTCAAAATCCAAACTTCAGGGCCCAAGGCCGTCTAGCAAAAACGTTCTGAGTTCACATTGTGTGCAGTTCACATTGTGTGCAGTCAGCGCTGGGTCTCATTCATTTCAGTCAGGGTGTAGCGTTTTAATGTCTTCTCTCACTGGAGTGAGAGGCGAAGTGGTGGGAACCGTGATTAGATAAATGTTACTGTTTTAAAAAGTGGTATTTGTAAGTTTACTTGAATATAGAAGTCATGTGAGGTATTATGGTAAAAATAACTCCCTCATCCTTCATCTTAGAATTCAAATTATGAGAGTATACAACAAACAGCAAGAAGCATTGCTGAGCAAGCTCATGAGCTGGCCTATGACCCAAATTATATGTCACCTTTCGCACAGTTTGCATGTGACAACGGACTGAATGTGAGAGGTAAGCATTCTTTAGGAAGGTCACAGAGACTAATTGGGAACACAGTGAGAAGGGAGCACTTGGGGCTGTGGGGGGAGGTAACCCGGAGCACTGGGGCGAGACCGTTGAGGGGTGCTGGCCCAGCTGTGAGCCAGTGGCTTTGAGCTGGGTCATCGGGCCTTTCCGCTGGAAGACAAGGGCAGAGCAAGTGCATGTTGTGGCGCCTTCCCACGGAGGATGCCCTTCAGAACCGACCTGCACAGGCTGCGCAGGCAGGCGGAACCTGAAGCCCTGTATTGCCCCCAGCGCACTGCTTGGGCCTGAGCCCACAAGGCCTCCGGGCTCTGCCCGCAGGGACTGGACATTCCCAGCAGTTTAACATTGTGCCCTTCGCGGGTCTGACATTTCACTTCTCCTTTCCTCTGGCTTTGTGGGACTCATCGACAGTATTTGCCTGCCAAACTGCCACAGCAGGTTTTGAAGAGGGAAGCAATGTTAAACTGTCCTTGCTTGAAGAGTCCTTCTGGCTACTGGGTGATATGTATGACATGTAAAGCATTTCTTAGCCCTCCAGGAAATAGTAGAAGAAAAAAAGTACATGCCATAGCTGTTTGGCAGATTAGAATACAACACTGTTCCTGGTTTCAAAACAGTGGGTATGTTTGTCCAAATTAGGCTTATGGCTAGAAACATGTTACTTCTCTCCAGGCAGAATTTATCTTACCCAGCTTTTGCCTTTACTGTGATTGCTATAAACAGAAGAGATGGTGGCCATTTTAACAGAGCTCCTGTTTTAAAGAGCAAGGAGTGTTTTTTTTTTTTTCTTTTAAGCTTCAGTTAAATTATATATAATCTCGGTGTTTTTGTTTAATCTCTCTTTATCAAATATTTTTTTCTTTTCTCCACTAGAATATATTGACAAACCAAACCTGCCTGAATTGCAAGCGTTTGCATCCTAGTATTTTTTAGGCTTACAGTTTCGATTGAGACTTCCTTTTAAGATACATGAATACGTTCTCATTTTCCTTTTAGGTGGAAAGCCAGATGACATCACCGTCCTTCTTTCAATAGTGGCCGAGTATACAGACTGACTCACCTAGGTGTCAACTCCTGCCTTTCCTTTCGTTACCCCAAATTCTCCCCAGCCGCATGTGCGGATCCTGCTGGCGGGACCACGTTTCTTTGCCACTGATCTCAATGGCCAGTGATGTAAGCCTTTGCCTGTCTCTCTGAGACCCCATTGAGATCTTTGTTGAGAACCACTACTGTCATTCACTAGCTCACATCTGCCAGCAACTTGGAAGAGAATCAAGATTAGAAGATGGACCTTCACTTCTCATTGTCGTTTCCATGATGGGGTGGAGGTTTTCAAAGCCGAAATGGCTATTACTTTTCAAAAATGCTTGAAGTATTGAAGAAAATGAGTAATGTTGGTAAAGTGAATTCAAAATTACAGTGTGTAAAAGGGATTTTAAAAGTCTAACACAAATTATATGTTATGGTACATCTAAAAACACATTATTCATCAAAAGACATGTTACACATGTTACACGTGTACTATACAGTCTTTGTTATGATTGGGTGTGGCTTTGTGTTTTCATTATAAACTCCTATTTTTCAGGGGCTTATAATTCTGGTCTAAAATATTGCTCTGGATTATGAAATCTTGATCCCAGGAGTTTTGGGGGGCAGGGTTTGTTACAAATTGGAAGAAAAATCCAGTTTAATTCTCTGGATGCAAATGTTTCATGGTTTTTAAAAGATACCTAATTGTGATCCTGTGGTCAGCGTTTTGGGAGTTTATTGATTAGTCCAAATCACAGGCTGGTGGCCTAATCCGCAGGAGGGGTGGGGGAACTCTACCGAAATTTTTTAGTGGGACTATTACTCAAGATTGTAAACTCCTCAAAGCCAAGAAACTTAATGCTATGGCTGAAATTCCTCCCAGCCGTCTGCTGTGATGCCCCCTCGTGGGAGCTCTAGGCCTGCAGGCCTCATGGGTTGAAAACGGACAGCTGTTTCTTTGAGCTTTGGGGCTTTTGATGGTCATGCTACTTCTGGTTTCACTCAGACCTTTCGTTAGTAGCCTGCTTTCCGTAGATGAGCATGCACCAAATTCAGGAGTCCGTGTGGGAAGGGTGCCGTGGGCAGTGGCGGCAGCACAGACGTCCACGAGGAAAACTAGTGATGCTCTGATGTTTGCATTTGCCCTACACAGAAATTTAGGAGTTTCTGAATCAAGCTTAATGTTTACAGTTTCCGAATAGCCATCTTGCAGTGTATAGTTTAAGTATCCCGCATTCAGTTTTCTCATTATCTGCAAGCTCAAACTTATTTTTAAGGTTTCTGTACAAGTCAACTGCTGTAAAGATATATCTTTTGGGGTCAGTTTTTTTCCTTCATTAACTTGGTGGTAGAAAAATATATATACTTAGCAATCCTTAAATTAAAGCCATGTTTTATATATAAGTCAGGTAACATTGGTGTATAGATGAGAATGCAATTAAACCTGATGAGAATCTACTTGAGGAGAATATAGAAAGTGTCTCTAAAGGAGATACTTACTCCCTGGTTTATTGCATCAAAACTTATGTTTGAGGTTACCTCAACTTGTTTTAAAGATTTTGTTTTGTGAATTTGTACTGTATATTTGAGTAACTGTCAAGCTTTTGTTTTATTTAAAATTGTTTAACATGTACCATGTACATGTCATTACTATATTTCAATGCATCATGCTTGTAACAGGCATTTCATTTATAATAAGAATGAGTTATTCATTTGTAAGCTGTTCCGTAATTTATCTACTATTCCTAAATTGGCATAATGTTAGATATCTATTTTGAATCACCTTTAATTACATGTCAGAATGCCTTAACTACCCTAACTTGACAAAACAGTTCTTTGGTAGAGGAGACTGGGTGGGGAGCGGGGTTTGTGGAGGGAGACTGTTTAAATAACAAGAACCCATCGAGCTGTGACAAAACATGGAAGCCAGAGTGGCAAGTGGCGGGGTATTTATTTTGCACAAAATATTTGCAGTCTCTGTGTATTTAAAAAGTAAAGAAAGTTGCATCCAGAAGGGTTTTGTGTGAAGGAGTACATTTATACTTGGGCTGACGACATTAGTTCTTTTATTGGGTTTTTAATTATTTCTGGTCAGAGGTTTGTAACCAATGATCTGGATATGTTTTGCATTAATTTTGCAATGCCTACATTTGATTCCTGGTAGAGCTGGTTAAGTCGGTGGCTTTTCTCTGCTCTCATTTAACTCGTCAGACACAATCTTTGTAAAGCTAGATTGGTGGTGTTTTAACACAACTCATTTAATCAACTTACCTTTTTGAGAAATGATCGTAAGAAATCAACAATATGTTTGTTCCAGTGACGTTGAAATTAGTGGGACAAGAATTGAGTTTCACAGTGGAACTGACTTTGGACCTGGCCTGTAGATTTGTACACAAAACAGTTTCTCTTTTCCCTGTCCTGTTCGTGTTATGCACTTAATTTTATGACCGCCAGTGGTCAGTCAGAGTGCTGCTCACCGAGAACTCTCCTTCCACGCCCAGTGTCAGAGGCCGTGTGGGACCCGTGCTGAAATTCTCCAGCTCACAGGACCCGAGTCTCTGGGGTGTGACTTGACATATGCCACTTGGTGTGTCTGATTCTGAACCTGATGTGTGTGTGAACTGTATTTTAAATCAATCAGTATAAAGCAACACACACACACGCCTCATGTGATGGACTTTTATAACAAAAGAAGAATTTGGATTTCTAATTTACAAATGGCAAATTATTTATCCCTCTCTGGATGCACCAAAGACCAGTAAAGTTTATAGCTTTTCCATCTATATTTATAAAGCAATACTGTATTATAAAAAAATCAATATTTTTATCACATGCTTGAAATTTTTATTTTGTTCTGTTTTAAAATGTGCACTCTAAACATATCAGAACCTTATTTCTTCCTGTGAACTTAAGCTGCCTGCGCACAAAAAAAAAATTTACCCAACAGATAAGCAGTAGAGCCCATAGGCTCTTAAAAACGGAAAGAAGAAATGATGGGGGGGAATGAGTTATTTGTCCTGAATTACTGTGCTGGCTTGACATGGTTGATGGGTACTATGTCACAAAAGAATCCATTCCAGGTGTGCGCGTCTGGGGGTCCGGCTGTGTCTAGATTAGCAACTAGATTTCAAGCTTTGCGTGATGGGAGTGTCTCTCCTACCAGCCGCATGTGTTCTGGGTAGAACAGTAGCCTTCAGTACCACCTTCAGTACCACCAACCTACCACATCAAGTAACAAAGCAGGAATTGTAGGAATTTACTGAGTCAGTGTTGAGCGTTGTAGAGATTGTAAACAAGATTGGCTAGAACGGTAATAAGTTCTTGGCTCCTTGTCACCTTATACCAGCTATCTTTGGTGGAAGCTACAGCATCCAATTTTCCTAGAAATGATACATTTTAGCATTTAACAAATTTTACAATACCAAAAAAAATCTGCTTATAAAACTGAAATTATAAAGCAAAAAAATTTGGATTTTATTCATAAAAAATTAAGTCAATTTGTAAAATTGAACTTCCCAACTAAAAATTGACAGTGTTCATGTCAAAATTTTAACCGTTAGCAGGTAGTTTGTGGCAAAGATGGCTAAATAATGAAGCAGGTTTGAATTTGTGTATACTAATGAGCTGCTTTTTTCTGTTTTAAGACTATCATTATTTGTCTTACCTAAGAGGCAATGATCTGAATTGGATGTCTGAAATATAACTTATGCAGGAATAGTTCTGTAAATACATTTAAATAAACTGTAAAGATATTTAATAAATATAGTATTTATACTAATCTGTGTACTTTTTTAAATTTGAATAGTAACTAAGACACCAGCTGTTGATGTTGAGTGTGGATGTTGAGTGTGTTGGTCGCTATCAAGTCCACATTTCCAAGCCCCTTAGTCAACTAGTGTAGCAGTGACTCCGTACTGTATAGCTATTGTTTTGTCTTTTACTAGTTTATCTGCCTGAGCTCTTTTCACCAGCTGGTTTATTACAGCAGTTTAGCTTTCTCAAAAGTTCATCAGAATGGGCTGATAATTGAATGTAAAACACATGTGGTCTCCTAGCTGAGGCGGCTTTTGTATCGTCCATGTGGTATGAAGTAAATCACAGAAAAATCTGGTGTCATTTAAATTTAGCATTCTGAAATCCAAAATTCTGAATTCTAAAATCCAAATTAAATGCAGTGTAATCAACAGTGGGACTATCTTTTACAGACCAGTGCTACACCCAGGCAGTTACTGATGACGCCTCCAGGTCTCTGCCCCCTGCCCCTTTCCATGGGCGAACCAGAGTGTCCTCCTCAGCAAGGAGACTGCAGTCACTCACACGTGAACGTGCTCTGCGTAGTCTGCCGTTGCTAGGGATATGTGAAATTCAGTGTTCATCATCAGTGTAAGCGTAAGATACATTATGTCTTTAGCCTACGTGTGCAAGGACCTCTTGAAGTTATGTGGGCATTGCCAGTTTCCACAAAAAGCTCGGTGAAAGCCCATTTTCATTCACTGAGGAACATTTTGGGATGCACTTGGGTTTTTATTAGGTTATTGTGGGTAGCTCTGACTCATGACTGAGCTACAAGAGCCAAATTCACTCTGGTTTTAGAAGTCTGTTCACAGTTCTAAAGCTTACCGATCTATTCAGCCACCTTTGTTTATGAGTTCCACACAAAATCTAAAGTACAGTTGCCTGCCGGTTAACATTTCCTCGGGACCTGATGTCTTCGCAAAGACTCAACAATGAGATGTTACAGGAGTCTCGTTTGTCAGGTTATGGCTGTAGACAGGTTTGGGGGAGGGGGAGGCGTGCAGCATAAGACATTACATAACAGTGTTTCTGTGCCAGATTGTTCAGGCCATGCAGGTAACAAGCTGATTCTTAAAGAGGCAAAGAACAGAGGCACTCGTCTTCCACCTCCCTCCACGCCAGACCGGGCTGTCTTGACAGTGGGGGTTAGTGATCAATGCCAGACCATACAGAAATAAATTTGGCATCCTTCCATTAAACTCTTTTTTGCACCACACTGTAGGAAATCACATCTGAAAATCGATAATTTAAGGCTATCAAGTAAAATTATATAAAAACACTCCAAAGTGAAGGGGGTAGCTATGTATTTTTACTCTTGACCTTTTTTCCCCAGGGGTTAATTTTACTTAAAATCTTAACAAAGTACAAAAAGCCATGGACAAACAGGTCAACTATTACATGAGACAAGACTGCATAAATTTTACCATGTCTGAAAGCACCAAACTCCAGTGTTTGCAATCAAATACAAAGATGCCTGACTACCAGTCACAGAACCCTAAAGCAGTGTCGACACACTCCAAGTGGCTGCTGAAGGGAGTTAAATACCTTTATAAAACGGGCAGAGAAGGTACTAAGAGCTCCCATGTGAACATGCATTGAGCTGAAGAATTGCAACAAAACTTTTCCCTGCGCAGAAAACTACTGCCTCCTAAGTAGCATAAAAACATACACACTTGACAAACAGCTATTTCTAGATAACGGCTGTTGCATGAGATGATGTTTGCAAAAGCAGAAGCCCATCCTGCATTTCAAGGAAGTCCAAGACAACGTTTTTGTAGACTAAGTGTGAAAACAGGTTTGAGGTATGAGCCACTAAATCGGAGGGTGGTGGGCAACTCAGCTGTCATAAGGGTTAGAATATGGAAAAACTGCCATTCATGTCCTCTTCGCTGTCACTCGCTGTTGCCAGACTGTCGAAAGGGTTGTCGCAGTGTTCTTGCAGGTCGGAAGAAACTGCTCCAAAGAACATGGAAGAGAACTGGGGGGAAAAAGTAACTGCACTGTTGATTCAGAGTAAGAATTCCCAGGAAATGCTCCAGGGAACAAACAGCCCCTTTTCGGAGACCTGGCCAGTGTGGTCTCCCGAGCTTGGATGGTGCTGGCTCATGGAACACCCAGAGCCTTGCCACTGGACCCACCCCTCCCCAGAGGCACACAGTTTGGGGTCAGTAATCTGCTTCGGACTCCCCTGCCCGAGCCATTTAAACATGCGCCAGGGCTGTGGGAGGCAGACAAAGGCAGATCCTGCCGGCCACTCTGCTTGACTCCCAGCTTCCCTTTCCCTCCCCCTGCTACAGACGCTACCCCTCTCAGCCAAAGCCTGTCCTTTCCTCCCTGTCGGCCTCATAGCCCCTCCCAGGCCTCCCCTCTACTGGAGAGGAGTATCAGCATTTTACAATAATGTCTCTCATCTTTAAAATATATGAAGAGCACCACCACCACCCCATTCCTCCCTCCCTGCCCCACCTCTGCTTTTCTCTACACTTATTTCCAGTTTCTCATGCTCCTGTTCAGTCCTATCTAAAAAAGCTCCTTCAAGTATCGCAGGTTCGATTCCCAGTCAGGGCACATGCCTAGGTTGCAGGCCATGGCCCCCAGCAACCGTACATTGATGTTTCTCTCTCTCTCTCTCTTTCTCCCTCCCCTCCCTCTCTAAAAATAAATAAATAAATAAATCTTAAAAAAAAAGGAAAAAAAAAAGCTCCTGACCCCACCACTTCACAGAACTTCCTACTCTGGTCACCAAATACCATCACATGCTTAAGCCAATGACTATCTTCAGTCTTCATGCCGCTTGATACTGAGACACTCTTCTTGGACCTGCCTCGCGCCACGCTCTCCTGGTCGCTCTTAGACTTAGCTCAGTGTGCTTGCCCTCCTCTATGCAGGCCTTGAATCGGGGGTTCTCAGCCTCAGCACTACTGACATTTGGGGCCTGACGATTCTTTGTTGTGGGGACCGTACTGTGTATCGGGAGGATTCGAGCAGCATCCCTGGCCTCTCACCACTAGATGTGAGTAGCATCCTGGATACCTCGAGGCCCCTTAACCCGCATAACCAACGTCCCCAAGTCATGTTACCTTTACCTCCTCAGGTAGCTGTCTACTTCGGCCCCTTCTCTCCATCTCTAAGGAATCACCGTCTCATCTCTTGGATGCTACAACTGAGCTTCCATTCTTGCCTCACTGTACCCCATTTATACAGTTGCTGCAGCTAGAGTTATCTTTTAAAAAATCAACTCTGTCAGCCCTCCCTCTTAAAACCCCTTGAGTACTCTAAATGCCAAGATACTTCATACGGCTGCTCACATGGCCTACAGGACCCTTCTGGCATGATCTGGCCCTCATCAGGTGCTCCAGCTTCACCCTGCGCCATCGTTCCCCCGGCTCTCTGCTCTCCACCGCCCGCCCGGCCAGCCGGCCTTCAGTGCCTTGAAACCACCACGCTCCCTCCTTCGCGGGGCCTTTGTGCACACCACATCCCCTGCCCCAGGATCCAGGCTCGCTGTCCTAAAAAGTCTTCTGTATAGTGACTTAATATACAGATTATTTCTGTCACTACCTTTAGAAGAAATATCTCTCCTTCCAAATTTCTAACTCTAAGGAACTCATATTTCCAAATCAATAATAATAGCAATAGCAAAACAGACTTGAATGAGACATTAATGTAAATGTAAAATTGGGACTATCATCATTTCCCAATGATGCCTCTGTTTCCAGTAAATTGTGTTTATCTTCAATTCAATAGATTTCATAAGGCTTAATGTTAGTTAGCATTCTGTGGAGCTCATCATCAATCTAATAAAAGGTTGGTATACTGATATGTTATTTACTGTGACTCCTCTATGAATGGGGATATCTGTGCTGTTTGGGGGATAAAATTTATATTGTACCATTATGAATAAAGGGTTTTCCAAACAAATTTGAAATATAAAATTAGAGCCCTGGCTGGTGTAGCTCAGTGGATTGATCATGGGCTATGAACCAAAGGGTCACCAGTTCGATTCCCAGTCATGGCACATGCCTGGGTTGCAGGCCAGGTCCCCAGTAGGGGGCATGCGAGAGGCAACCACACATTGATATTTCTCTCCCCCTCTTTTTCCTTCCCTTCCCCTCTCTAAAATAAGTAAAATCTTCAATAAAATAAAATTAGAAGAACATTTATTTTAGAAAACAAATTATACGACTAGCTTATTATATGTATTTAAATGTAAGTATGCGCACTGGCTGGTGTGGCTCAGTGGATTGGGTGGCGGCCTGCGAACCGAGAGGTGGCCAGTTGGATTCCCAGTCGGACACAGGCGTGGGCTGTGGGTTAGGTCCCCAGCTGGGGGCGCGTGCGAGGCACCTGAACAATGCATCCCTCGCACACTCGTGTTTCCCTCCCTCTGTTTCACCCTCCCTTCCCCTCGCTCTAAAAATAAATAAAATCAGAAAAATGGGAGGTGACAAAAAATAAATATAAGTATGCTATAAGCAATTATTTATTCTCGAAAACAAGCGATCTCAACCACTGCTTGAATATACTTTGTTAGAAATTACTCAGGTAAAGGGACAAAGCAAAAAAACAAAAAACTCACAGAAAACAAGAAATTACTCAATGAGCAATTTAACCACTTTGTATTAACATTCTATAAGTCACTCTCTTCTCCGCCTCAGACTGGCTTCACCCTCCACTGCCAATGGACTTTCAGTGCATCGTGGGTGGGCGGGAGGAGGGAGACGGCAAAGGGGGGAGGGTGATGGGAGCTCCTGACTGAGCCGTGGTGGTCGTGTCTCAACGTTTGTCTTTACCTTCCCGAGCTGCGGAGACCCTGGCTCTTCCTCCGTGGGGCTGACGCTGCTTCCGGGCGCCTCACTGGTGTCCCCATTCGCTCTTTTGGCCAGAGGACTGCCCCAGTTTCCCGGCGTGGACGTGTTCCCGGGAGTCCCGTCAGGGTGGAGCCTTTTGGGCGCTGCCCTTCCTGACACGTGCTCCGCGGTCCCGCTGTCTTTCTCACAAGCCTTTGCATTTGAACATTCCAGATCTGACCTGAGGTGTTAACAGGGATTGAATGAATGGACTGTTTCCTTTGAAGCGTATATTTTTATATAACTAATAGAGCAATATAGTATGTCAATGATAACACTGGTTTAGGGCATATACTGAAATAATATGGAACTACCTGTTTTGAAGGTTAAGATGTACATACATGATTATTTAGAAATTCTCTCTACAGATGAGAATTTTTCAGTAAACAACCTGGTGTGCATGACACAGTCTTGTGATAATGGTAACGGGGCCAAGTTAGAAAAACAGTCAAATAAGTTACTATACATACGTACGACAACATTGCATATAGTCATTAAAGATCACGTTTTCAAGCCATAATCCGTAGCAGGATAAAAAGCTACATATGCTATTTGATGTCAGTCTTGTTTAAAAATGCAAGCGTATGCAAAATTAAAAGTCTGGAAGGAAATGGAGCGCGCCAATGTTAACAGCGGCTATGTCTAGAGTACACTTGTGGGCGATGTTGACTTTCTTCTTTGCACGTTTCTGTATTTTCCAAACGTCCCACAGTAACGTTATGCTGGTTCAACAGTTGAAGTACCCCCACCCACACCAAAAAAAAAAAGTTATCAAGAGACAAAAGAAAAAAGGAAAACAATGGCTGTCCCTTTGAGAAAGCGCGTTCTAGGTGTGAATAGACATTCCTTTGAACCTGAACACTGTATCACTCCTAAAAAGCAACTATTCCAGATGGAAACGAGTTTGAGGTATTCACAAAGGCAAATCGGAGAGTCCTGTTCAATTCTGACCAGAAGAGAGAGAGCAAATACCTAGAGCAAGGTTGGTGACATTTCTGTTCCTGTCAGGTTTTACTGCAGCTCTTCCTGATCCCGTCAGAATTTCCGATCTAATGTTCTACTCCTCAGCTGTTTCCTGAATGAGTGCCATTGAATTACTTCTGAATAGACTGTAATGGCTTTTCCCCAACCAGTAAAGATGCTGGAACATAGCCTTACCTCTTCTGTTTTTCTGGAAGACACAACGATTGCGGAGAAGACGGTCTACTTGGCTCGTCAGCCAATGTAGCCAAAATAAAGTTGGCTTCCAGTAACATATCATCAATACTTAAAGCCACTGGTCTAAAAAGGAAAGTCAGAGCACACAGAACAATCATTTTCTGGTGGGCATTAGGAAACACTAGAAAACAATACCTAATTCAGGTGTGAAAGAAAAACAGAAAAGTTCTTATGTCTTCTCACAGATTAACACAGTCCTAAGAGCTGAAATGGCCCTTAGAAATCACCAGATCCGATTCCATAAAACACATCTACCCTGACCCAATCTCACTTGGAATTTCCGTCCTGAAATACCATATAAAGTATCATAGTTTCACAGAGATTTAACCCGGTTAAGCCATGTATCATTTTCTAGTTAAGCAACTTATTCACGTCAAATGTATAAATGTTTGCGCTCTGCAGAAGCATATGTCCTTCTCAATCAAGTTACCATTTTAAAAAACACCATGTTATGACATCTTTAAAAATTTTAGTTTAAGTGTTTCTAGTAAGGTTAAGGACCTCCTTAAGGTTAAGAAGGTGTGAATTAATCTTGAAGTGATTCACATGATTTCATTATTGATATCTAACAAAAGAAAAGGAAACAAATTCAGAAAAGTTCCCAAGAACCTACTTCCCAGGAAAATCAAAATAAATGGATATAGGAGCACGTGTAGCTTCTGAAAACGACAGGACTCCCTGAAAGGAAAAGAAGAAGAAGAAAGTGAAGGCTTTCTTTAAAACTCCCAGTGAAAATTTTAATTTGGTGCAAATGTTTCTTTACCTTCAGTTCTTTGAAGCAAAATGTTATTTCAGTGTCGATTCCAATTTGAAAGAAGTCAAACTCAGCTGGACCCACAAACATCTCACTGTGCACAGAATTGTTCAAATCTGTTTAACAGTGTAGGAAAATAAGGAATAAAATTAGTTCCAGAGGTATTTCTTAAATTTGAATATAAAAATATAACCTAAGCGATAGGTTTAGAATAGCCATAAATTCTTTGCCGTTCCTTCACTGAGAGCTGGGGCCTCTGTCCCCCTGCCCTTTCCCAGAATCCGGGTGGGCGGGCGCTCTGGCTGCTTTGCCCAGGACTGCACGGGCGGTGACCTGGTGCTGGTTCCGGAGCCCCGGCCTTTGGAGACTAGCAGCTTCCACGTCTGTCCCCCTCCTTCTCTGTCCTGCAACTCCTGCTCTTGGAGCTCAGCCACCACGCTGACTCCATGCTACAGGAAGTCCAAGTTAGTGAGGAGGCCGCACGTGAGCCGGCACCCTGGCTAGCAACCCAGCCGAGCTCCGGGCACCGACCACCGGCCCTGGCAGCGAACCATCTCGGGTGTCTCCAGGTGACTCCAGCCCCAGCGCCAGCCGCAACTGCATGAGAGACCCCCCCCACGTGCGCACTGCCCGCCTGAGCCGCGTCAACCCACAGAACCACGAGAGGTAAGAATAAATTATTTTAAGCCACTGTATTTTGGAGTGGCTTGTTGTAAATGATTAAATAGCCAGGATGCCATAAACACAAGTTTATTCTAAAGGGAACTACTATTTATGAACATAGTTTATATAGAACAAAACTATTATATTTTGACACATCTTTTGTTTTCTTTTTCATTCATATCTTTAGTAACTTAGATATCATTCAGCATTTTTAACAAAACCTTGCAACGTAAGGACCTTGAACGACAACTATATCTATAGGTAGAGCCTATTTGAGAAATTACACTTTATTTTCAACCCCTCAGCTAAGCAAATTTTTACTTTAAAAGTCCCAATCTCGCATGTGCCTGTTAGCTCTAGCTACCAATGAGTCATCAATATTTCCTTATAGCTATGGACGGACTTACATTAAATGTACTGTTTATGTCTAAGTATTTAATCTTCTGTGTTGCTATGATAACATTACGTTCTCCTACTGGATATTGTTTGTATATACAAAAGCTATTTTCTTCATCATTTATATCCTGCTGCCTAAGTTATTTTATTGTCTGAGTTAGTTTTTATCGCTGATTCTCTAGAGTTTCCAGGTGTATTATCATGTCATTTGCAAACAGAAATGGTCATACTTTTAGTGCCTTTGATTGCCTCTTCTAATTGCATTAACTAATAACTCTAGTACAGTGTTAAATAGAAGAGGAGATGGTAGGTATCCTTATCTGTGATCCTAGTGGAAATTAGTCTTCCTAAGACACTGGCTTTGGTATATGTAAATATATATACATTTAATTATTTTTAAGAAAGCGCCCATCAATTCCTATATTTTTTTAGCATTTCATATTAAAAATAAATGTTACACATTTTATGAGGCTCTCTCAGCATTTATGGAGATAATCATATACATGTTTTTTTCCATAAACCTACTGACGTAGTGTTTTACATTACTGGAGTTTCTAATATTGAACCAATATTGCATTTCTAGAACAAATTTCATGTGGTCACGGTATGCAATTTCCTTAGTGAGGTATTGAACTTTGTTTCCTGTTATTTTCTTCAATGTTTAGGCACATTTTAAAAAATACAATCATACTGTGCATACTACTTCATAATCTATTTAACAACATATCCTGTTTTTCCATGTTGGTAAGTATATTTTTCTAATTATTTGTGTGTGTTGGTGTTTTGTGTTTTTCACTACCAAATTAGCTTCAATAAATGTCTTTTATATGCACTCTCAGAGAGAAAGGAATGTATATATACACATACACAATTACTTTTAACAGCTTTGAAGTATTTCATTACTTTAACCCAACCGATCGCCTGTTGTTAGATCTGAAGTATACAACAGGCATTAACGGTGCTTGTCTCTGGATAGTGGGATCTCAAGTGATTTTTTTATTAGTCTTTTTTAAAAATTATTTTCTCCAGCGAACATGAATTGTGTCAGTATGAGAACACAGGATAAATGGTATATACTTTTTAAAGGACCAAACGATACCTTACGAATGCATTCACCTCAAACAAGAGGGCTCGTGTCACTCTCAGGGCATCAGCAGAGAGTAAGGTCAGGAACACGGTGAAACGGTCGGGTCCCCAGGCAAACACGACTGCAGCTGCTCGTTAGACAGTTTTAGACAGTCGTCGGGGAGGGACAGTGTCTCCTGGTTGTTAAATGGCCGCCTTTATTCAGAGACGGGGGCGTGGGGTATAAACAGACCCGCCGCGAGTCCAGCTCACATTTCCCAGGCCCCGCGCTCCTGAGGGCCAGGACCCAACGGAGGGTGGAGTCTGAGAGGCGCAGCCCCGGCGCGGGGGGCGGGAGCTTGGGCCCTGTGCTCAGACCCACGACCACGCTTGCCACCCGTGTGCCGCCCCGCGAGTCATTTAGTCTCTCCCCGCTTCCTGTTCTCCAGACGGAAAATGGGGGTCATCGCAGTACCTACATCACGGAGTTGTCAGGAAGATCAAATGAATTCAGAGATGCAAACCATTTAGAACCGAACCTGGCACCAACTAAATGCTGCAAAAGTCATCTGACCCAACTTAATCCCTGGTTCTACCGGTTTTTCACTTGAAAATGTCGCGGTTCCTCCCTTCGTACACTTTCTTTACTGCCATCACCAACAAAAATCATACAAGATCAAAGAGTCTTCGACAACTTGTGCCAAAAAGACCCAAGAAGATTTTCTTAATACCAAAACTCCTGACTTACTCATGCCTTAGTTTCTCCATACCATCTCCATAACTCTTGGGAGACTGATTTAAGAAGCATTCACATTTTCTGCCCTACGTTTTTGCTGTCGGGAATACCTTACATTTCCAAGTTAAATTTACTTTTGCTTATGTCGTCAAAGATCATCTCAATGGCTGGCCTCTTAATTCTTCTTGATGCTAAGTACAAAGTATGATAAAGGAGGAGAAATAGACCTTGAACTCCTAACTTTAAAAGTATTTTTCTCTGTAACCATTCTCCTAATTTTAAAACAACTGGAATTTAATGATCTTTCTACATGTTACTGCTTTTTAGACCAAAATAAATATTATACCACCAATATTTACTGAGTGGTTAGTAGTCAAGAAAGCCAGGAAGTAATATTACATCAAAGCACGTGACAAAGAGGACACTCACCCACTGATTCCTCACTAGAACTCTTCATGCAGACTTCCAGGGGAGTGACAGCCAGGGTGACTTCCTCTTGACTCGATGGAAAAAAGACAGCCGCCTCAGCAAGCACTCTGTGAGACGTAATAAAAATACCACATTATTTGAAAAACAAACAGAAAGAAAACAGCTTCCTAATGAAGCTCAAATCCTTAATCTAAAAGTAAATAGGTTAGTTGGCTTAGATTTAGAAAAATTCACCCAAAGGACTTTATATTCGTTCTTCTATATGAGCTGCTATATTTTAGTATATTTAATGATTGTAGCTCCATTTAGAGGCCAAGAGAAGAGTAAAATACATTCTTAGTGAGACATGTGAAAGCTGCAGGATAAACCAACCTCTGCCTATTATTGCATTATAAGTTCCGAGCTACTTTTGAAACTGAGGCGTGAGTAGATAAAAAAACAGATTCTGAGAATGTTTGTGGTGCTGGTGTCATCCTGATGCCAGACACGAGCTCAGCGGTGTCTCTTGATGCAGGATGTCAGAACACCTACCAAGTTCATCGGAAACTTTTCCAGTGGTAAGGGGGATGTTGTCCAAGATACCAGACAGCCTGATACAAAAACTGACAACATGAGTGTGAAATTCCAAAATGAGGAAAAATACCAATTGCTAATAAAGATATGAAAAGATGCTCAAACTCCCTAGTAATAAAATAGACATGACAAAGGACTCTACTAATATCATTTTCTACCTATTATATTGGCAAGAATTTTAAAGATTGATCGTATCCTTTACTCAGAAGGATTCTCCTACACTTTTGGTGGGAATGTAAACTGGTACAGACTTTCCAGATAGCAATCTGATAGTACGTGTGCAAATTTAAAATTTGTGTTGGAGCCGGCAGTTTCATTTCTGTCTGTGTTAGGCAGCCCAGAAGAAGGCCCCCAAGGGTCCCCAGCTCCTGGGATTCCTGCCCTTACATGATCCCCTCCCCTGGAGTGCGGGCTGGGCCGATGAGGTTCCCTCCTAACAAAAAGAAAATGGCAGAAGTGGTAAGACGGCCGTTCTGAGATTCTGACTCCGTCTTGGGAGTCTCCCTCTCCCTGTCCCTCCTCACCCTGTCGGGAGGACGGTGGGCAGCCTCCACGGAGGCCTGCCCGAGAGGAGCTGGCGTCCACCGGCAGGCAGCCGCAGGAGCGAGCCTGGAAGCGGATCTTCCGAGGGCTCCCAACCACAGTGTCGGCGAGCTTGGAAGTGACCCCCGCCCCCGCCCCGCCCCGCAACAACCTTCAGATGAGTGCCCAGTCCTGCTGGCGGCTTAACTTCAACCGCTCCTCAACCTGAGACCTTCAGCCATTTGCGCCCAGTCAAGCTGCACTTACTAGCGTGAAGTAATAAATGTCTGGTTTTCTAAGGCTCCCAGATTTGGGGGAATTTGCTCCACAGCAACAGATAACTAATGCACTGCCCTGGTACTAGCAGCGTTGTCTGTGGTAGTAAAACGTTGGAACAACCTACTTTTTTGTGTTACTACCACACATAGTAAAAAGTTGGAAATGACCCTTAACCGAGGTTTCATTTTTCTGGGTTTCAGTTACCTCCAGTCAACTGCGATCTGAAAATATTAACTGGAAAATTCCAGAAATAATCTGTAAGTTTTTAAACTGCTTGTCAGTGTGAGTGGTGTGATGAAATCTCACGCCATCCGGGGCCCTCCTGCCCAGGATGTGACTCATCCCTTTGTCCAGCGTCTCCAGGCTGTGGGTGCTACCTGCCCGCTAGTCACTCAGGGGCTGTCCCGTTGTCATCAGCTCGACTGCTGAGCACCGCGGTGCCTGTGTTCAAGGCACCCTTATTCTACGTAATAACATCCCCGAATCGCAAGAGTGGCGATGCTGACAATTCGCATATGCCAGAGGGAAGCCATACAGTGCTTCCTTTAAGTGAAAAGGCGAAAGTTCTCCTAGACTTACTAAATAAAGAAAAAAAGTCGTATGCTGAGGTTGCATACGACTAAGGATCAGTAGTAAGAACAAACCTTCTGTGACGTTGTAAAGAAGAAAAAGAGATTCCTGCTAGTCTTGCTGTTGCACCTGAAGCTGCAAAACTTTTGGCCAACAGTGCATGGTAAGTCCTTAGTTAAGATGGAAAAGGCGTTAAATTTGAGGGTGGAAGACAGGAGCAGAAAACACATTCCGACTGAGGGCAACGTGATACACCGGAAAGAACTGAGCTTGCACGAAGTCCTGAGCGAGGGGACGCCTGAAACAAGTGACCACATTCACACAACTTTTGCAACAGTATATTGTTACAACTGTTCTATTTTATTATTCGTTATTGTTAGTCTCTTACTATGCCTAATTTATAAATTCAACTTGATCACAGGTATGTCTGTCTAAGAAAAAACATAGTGTCTATAGGGTTCGGCACTATCCCGGGTTCCAGGCATCAGCTGGGGAGGGGAGGGGACTGCTGTAGGGCTGAGGGTAAGGAAATTACCGCTAAGTCATACAGTGAAAACTTACACAGTCGTTAAAAAGAATAAGACTGATTTAGGTGAACTGACACAGAAACTAAACAAAGCAAATTGCCAAATGATAATAATAATGGGATATTTTCTTTGAAAAATCTATGTATGATATATATTATGAAAAACTATATAAAATATTTATCTGGTATGTGACATAAATTTGAGAGGTGGGAGAAAGAGATAACCAAATGATAAGGAGGGAGGAGTTACAGGGATTGGCTCTAAATTTAACAAAATAGCTATAAACAGAGAAGAGCTAGAATGATATACACCAAGTTATTAACAGACGTTCCCCCTGCTGTGGGGTAGAGGGGGCAGGTGGAGGAGAAAGACTTTCATTTTTTTTAAAGATTTTATTTATTTATTTTTTAGAGAGGGAAGGGAGGGAGAAAGAGAGAGAGAGAGAAACATCAATGTGCAGTTGCTGGGGGCCATGGCCTGCAACCCAGGCATGTGCCCTGACTGGGAATCGAACCTGCGATGCTTTGGTTTGCAGCCCGCGCTCAATCCACTGAGCTACGCCAGCCAGGGCTCATTTTTTAATCTTTGCAATCTTCTAGGAGTTGCAGATGCATTTGGAGAGCACATATTTCTTTTGTAATTTAAAAAAACAACAAGGATAAAATACCTTTTGGCTCACAAACTAATTAATGTTTAATGTTACAGCTTAGCATTGAAAAATCGAGTGCACTGACTCATTCTCTAGAGGAAAAATGGAAACACTTAAGGACAAAAGCAGTTCACATCAAAAATGCTGAAATTTTCTTATGCTGCATGTTCTAAGACTCAGATAAAAGGCACCATATAAATGGAAAGTATTCTTAGATAATATATTTTTCTTGATATCATTTGATGAAGAAAGCTACTGATGGAATATTTTTAGAACTTTCTTGGCCACTAAATTATTACTGCTACCATTATGCAGTTTTGATCTATTACAGCAATTTCCAAGCAATGTGCTGCGGCACACCGGTGTGCGGCAAGATTTTTAAGACATGCAATTCCTGACTATTTAGTTTTAAAAAATGACAACAGTCAACACAACAATTGTCATCTGGTGTGAATGAATTAAAATGATACCTTTGATTGGCAAAAAAAAATGTTTTTTTTGATGTGCTGCAGAATCTTGGTAATTAGTGTATCTGTGATGTGAGATGAAAAAGATTGAAAACTGCTGGTCCACTATTATCTTTAACAAGGTTTTCTTTCTCTCTCTCGATTCTGTGAGAGCTTTCTCCAAGTCCAGTGTTAGCTTAAAAAAAGTAACTGATTTAAAAGCTCTAGGACAGCCCTGGCTGGTGTAGCTCAGTGGATTGAGCTCGGGCTGCAAACCAAAGCATCGCAGGTTCAATTCCCAGTCAGGGTACATGCCTGGGCTGCAGGCCATGGCCCCCAGCAACCACACATTGATATTTTTCTCTCTCTCTTTCTCCCTTTCTTTCCTCTCTAAAAATAAATAAATAAAATCCTAAGAATAAAACTCTAGGACAGAGCCTTGGCTGGTGTGGCTCAGTGGATTGAGTGCCAGCCTGCAAACCAAAAGGTTGCCAGTTCAGTTCCCAGTTAGGGCACGTGCCTGGGTTGCAGGCAGGCTGGGAGTGTGCGAGAGACAACCTATCGATATTTGTCTCTCATATCAATATTTTCTCCCTTCCTTCCTCTCTCCCTTCCCTTCCCTTTAAAAATAAGCAAATAAAATCTTTAAAAGCTCTAGGACATTAATTCTTTACTCTGTAACCATACTACATTCAGAAAAATAAAAAACCAGAACAGAGAACTCATTACCTTGGTTGAATCACTAGTACATTAGTACACGTACTCTTTTCGAAAATAACTTGCAAAGGCTGACTTTCTTGAAAACACACATTATGGGTCCTTTTAATACCTTAAAGAGAGTATAGCAACCTGTTAATTTTAATTGCAAAGTTAACAGGTTAAAAAGTCTTTAACTTTCACAGCCAAATTAAAATACTGTAAGTGAAGTTATATTTAGTATCTGCAGGTGCCTAGTGTGGAGAAACACTCGGCCTTAGTGGATGTGTTTATCGCCCCCTAGTGGACACCAGGCAACATGTCAGACCCTCTGACCAAGCAGGCAGTCGAGTTCCCACATTCTTTTGAAATACAGGTCATTTCTTAAATTGTGTGTAAAACATCGATTGCCCACTGCAGCTCAGGTATCTATGACTCCCCTTCAGTACCTGGCATCCAGGACCGATATTGCTGGATGGCACCTTTGGATTATGAAGCTGAACATCGGGGGCCTGTGGATTCTTTTCCGCTGAGAGGAAGAGGGGAAAAGTGTGTGGCAAGAATGTTATTGCCCTTTGTGCGGGGAACTGCGGCACACATTTTACATTCCTCACCTGGGACTCGCACGACATCCCTTCGGGGTGTGCACTTAATCTCAGGAGAGGAAGCAATAGCTTGGTGAGGCTGAACGACCTTTCAAGGCTATGCTCTTTTAACAAGTACAGCAGGTCTTCCAACAATGTTTCATTCAAAGTCGTTGCATTACAATGTTGATGAGATGCCTTAGGAACTAAAATCTTGTTTACATTAATCAGCCTATGGTAGAGTTGGCTTCATTATCCATCATTTTGCCCGTCAATGATGTTAAGTGGGGACTTACCTTATAGCTAGAATTTAATTCTAAATTTGAATACAGAGCCCATGTAATAAAATCCACGTGGGCTAGAACCTTCTACAGCATAATAATGTAGCAGTGTGAATCTAAAGGTCTCACTAGCGATAACATTTCTCAACTTATTATTTTTTTTTACTTAGGTGATAACAGCAACATTTATTAATTTCAAAAATATTTACTGAGCACGTACTACAAAAAGAAAGATTTGGACCAATATCACAAGTATAAGATTTTTTTAAAGCATAAAATTCCACCTGCCAACTTCAAATAAAATACCAGCAATCATAATAAATATAACTAGAGTTAACACTTAGAAAATGTGCCAGGCACATTTTTAAACAGTTTAGAATTATAACTTCCTAGAACTCATAGATCCTCGCAAAAACCCTAGCAGGTCAGTACTAACATTTTCCCCAATTTACACACTGGGAAACTGAGACGTAGGAATGTAAATGATTTGCCCAAGGTCTCTGTAAGGAAGGGGCAGAGCAGGATTCCCCCCTAGACACGATGGCCTCCAGAGCCCACGCTGTTAAGCACCAGGCCGTACATATTTCAGTATGTAAAAGTCCTATGAGTACATCTGAATAAAGACTGTGCAAGGCTGGGGGGCAGAAAAACCGCTTTATAGCTTGGTGTGGCAGAGAGAATGAATGAAGGTTTTGGCTCCTACTATTGAGGGGCAGGACTCTAACCCAGGCTCTGCAATTTACTACTTCTGTGACCTTGGGCCAGTCACCACACTTCTTTCAGCCCCAGATCTAATACTATCTGCCTCCTAGAGGGAATGATTCTTTTCTTTCTTACCAAAGAACACCATTACCAAGGCACTCTTACAGAATATCAAGCAGCCAGTTAATTTGAGAACAACCAACTGGTTAAATGCAACTGGATTTTAAAAACTGGTTTGTACCCTGGCTGATGTGGCTCAGTGGATTGAGCGCAGGCCTGTAAATCAAAACGTTGCAGGTTCAATTCCCAGTCAGGGCACATGCCTGGGTTGCGGGCCAGGTCCCCAATGGGAGGCTCATGAGAGGCAACCATACACTGATGTTTCTCTCCCTCTCTTTCTCCTTCCCTTCCCCTCTCTCTAAAAATAAATACATAAAATCTTAAAAAATAATAATTGGTTTGTATGCAAGTAAAGTTTGTGTCACTGACAAGTATAAAAGGGAAATACTACTAATCATCTCACAATACTTCTTCAAAGTCAAGTAAGATAATACTTTTCAGGTACTTTCAGCTTTCCTACCACAAAACTACATAAATTCTAAGCAATAATGCAATGAGATCTCTTGTATTATTGCATATGGTTTGAATACTCTAAACTTAAAAAATATTAACAAAAGCACACAATGCATTTAAACTAGTTTTAATTATACCTACCATATCTGCAGAAGAATTGAATAATTACTTTGCACTTATCAGATCTGGTGAATATTTTGCACATCTCGACATTTCTTTCGAGGGAATTCGGACATCTAAAGATGGGCAAAAGTGACTGTAATACAAACAGATTATAGAACAGCACACACTCAATATGGTTGTTTAATTAGTTTAACAAACTAACACAAAAGAGTGTGTATATTTATAAATGAACACATTTGTCCTACATGGCATTAAACCAAGTATTAAATACAAAATAGATTTTATGTCAAATATACTGAATATTTCCACAATAGAAAAGAAAACTAGGACCACTTGTATTTTTACCTTCATTCCCAATTTGCAATTTAAATTTGATACTGTGTTTCTATCTTTCATTTCCACAGCAGCTGACCATTGGTAATTTTGGAAAAACACCGGAGAGAAGAGGACACATCCATACGCTGACCGACAAGAATTCACAGACCTTAAGGCAAGCTGGGAAAATACAGTAATAACTATTTAGGGGGAAAAAAATCAAACTTCTTTAAATGATTAATTTTAAAAATTCTATTTTGTTTCACATAGCAATTAAATGAACTCAAATTATGCTATCAGATGATAACTGCATTATATGTCTGCATTGCCCATATGAATTATAATATATGTTATAGGGATTGCATTCGTTCAGTGCATATTGAGTCTGCATATACATACATACGTCTACATATCTATATTGCATACATATAGGTATTACACCTAAAATCTTGCATGTTGAAACTGTAAAACGGCAAATGCCTAGAGGGGTCTTAATTGTAATACAGGAAGTGGCAGAAGGCAATATAAAAGGGAGTGAAAAAAGAACGCAGCAAAATGGTGATCTCTGGCCTTGTGTAAAGAGAGCAACTGTTAGTGTCCGCCAACTACTTCTGCTTGGGTATAAAGGCCCCACACTGTCAGACCTTTTCTGGGTTTTCAAGAGAAGCAAGAAATTCAGATTTTTCTTGTGGACTCTCCCCATTTTTAACTGTTAGAAATTATTTCAATTCTTTAAAAAACACAGTGCAATCCACAGAAAACACTTCTACAAGCTATATGTAGCCTCTTGGCCACCAGTTTGTGACTTTTGATTTAAATAAATTGTGTTTATCTGCATGATTTTAAAGTTTACTATGCTGCTCTAAATTGGCAATTTCAACCAGTGTGCTGCAAGAATTTTTAAAACATGCAATACTTGACTATTTATTCAGGGGCACTGACCTCTTTTCCCTTAGATTGTCAAATTAAAAAAAAAATGACAACAACCAACATGAGAACAACCATTCGGTGTGAATGAATCAAAATTATACCTATTTTTCGGTCGGATCGGCAAAAAATATATTTTTTGTTATGCCACAGAATTTTAGTAATTAGTTTACATGTGCCACGAGATGAGAAAGGTTAAAAATTGCTGCTTTAAATGTATTCAGATATGCGCCATCAAGATGAACAATGAAAGGGATAGTTACAATTTTTGGATTTCCTAGTTAACATACAATCTAGACCTCTTTTGTGGTAATAGACAGTGTCTGAATTAACTTTTGTACTTACACCTTTCTCGGACGGGTCTAGCCACAGCTCGTCACTAATTCGTGACAGAGCTTGGATTGCTTTCCCGAATACTACGGAGAAAAAGAAAGTTGCTGCTTACATTCGTTCTCTCGAACAATAAAAACAAATCACAAGACTACTTCAGCATTCACAGGACTTAAATTCATAAAGAACAGTGTTTATAGACTAATACTACGAGTTACTGTAAGAAATACCGTGATAATACCCTTGGCAAAATGCCAGGTTCACAGTAACAGTTCAATGAATTCGAAGAATGAGTGTGTGAAACGATAACGTGCAACAGAATTCTTCCTTTCTGTTTGTTTGCAGCGTGGCATGGAGCCACCGTGGCAAGCCAATTTCTGCACTAATGTATTTTATTTTATTTTATTTTATTTTATTTTATTTTATTTTATTTTATTTGTTGTTCAAGTATAGTTTTCGTTCTAACGTATTTTAAAACTTGTGTCTTTCCCCCCACCCCAGAAAAAAAATGTAAAAACAAGAAATGGAGAGGTTGGTTTGAAGGGTTTGAATAATTTGACTCGTGGCAAAGTCGAAACGAGTGAGGAGAGAAATTGGAGGCACACACGATGCACGTCTGATGTCGGATGTTGTGTGGAAGGTGTCGGACCTCCCCACCACACACACTTAGATGTCCTTTCAGAAACAGAGGCGAGGGCTGGGTGAAATCCCGTCTGATCGGGTGTGACCCTTTCATGTTCTTGAGTTACGAAGAAGTGAGAAAAAAAAAAAAAGCGTAGCAAAGAGATACGGCATGTTATGCTGCGATAAAAAAAAAAAAATGGATGGCAATATCAATCAATGGAAAAGGAGAAAAAAAGGAAAAATCATTCCAGGACATCAGATGATAATGCTTATGAATTTTAGGAGCAGGAGTTGGGCGGCGTGGGTCTCCAACTGAGAGAACAACGGATGGCCTTGTAACAAAAAAGAAAAACAAAAAGCTAGAGGCAACGTCCTTTGGTACCGCATCCATTTCACTACTTTTTCACCGAGCTGCCTCGGGCAGGCCTTTCGTCCAGCCAAGGAATGTTTATTTATTGAGCGTCGACTATGGCCCCAAACACAGCGCGCGCGGCAATGGCGGTCCAGGGACGGAGAAGGAAGGGGGAGATCGCGCCCTCGCAGCGCTTCCAGGCCCGCGAGAGCAAACAAGCACGCACATCCCTGCTCGTTAGGAAGGGAGGGACGCGCCGCCGAAGGGCACTTCCGGTTCCGAAGCCGTCCTCGACGCCGGGGAAGCCAGCCCCAACACAGCACGCCTGTCCGTGATCGTGGTCAGGTTTCAGTCGCTTTTCTCAACACAGACTCCCTGGAGCCCCACGCGTGTTCCAAGCACCACGCGTAACCATCGTCCCCGTCCACTCCCACTTATGGAGCGCTTTGCGTGCATTTCCATCTCATCCGCACAACAGGGATGCTCTGCTTGTCACCTGCGTGAGGAAGAAACTGAGCCCCAACGTGATTCAGTGGCGTGTCCCGGGTCGTACGTTTAAAAATGGCGGGGCGACGATAAAAACCTGGTTTGTGTTTTCCCCGTGACACTAAAATACTTTTAACTGTTCCAGCATTATTTTTTACCCCCCGAGTCCGCCCCACGCAGTATCTTCCCGATTTTGACGCCCGATGGTGCAACTTGATTTCTTAGATACCAATGAAAATATAAATATTGTGCATAAATCGAAGCACATGGGCCTTCTTCTTCCCCTCAGAAGCTCACGGGCCGGGACCATGGGGGAGCGCGCTGGCTCTGAGGAGACTTTGGTGTCCTCAGCCCTGATGCATAAAAGCAACTGGGAAGAAGTGTGCGGATGGTGGAACTCCCCCATGCACTTCGGGCTTTCCCTCTTCCTCCCTAGCTAGGAAAAAAGGCTGCTCCACCTTTAACCTGGCTGCCGTTCATCCCGCACTTCAGCATGGCTGCAGGCCCTAACCAGCCGGGTCGCCAAGTGCGCCTCAACTCGACGCCCCGGGTTCCCGGATGTGGCCCGAGCTTTTGGAAGCTACGAGATCTCACCCTTCCCCTCCACTTCCCCTCTTTCCCCGAAAGCAGCTTTGCTTTACAGCGGGGGAGGGCCTCTGCGGGCCACCGTAGAGAGGTCTCTGCAGTCTTCGTTTCCTATTGGCTGTGGGTGCGGTGGGCGGATCGCCGAGGAGTCTGAGGAAGAGGGCGGTGGCGGTTGTGGTAGCTGAGCGGAGCCCAGTGACAGGATGGTGAGGATGGCAGCTGCGGCGACCGAGGCCTGGCCCTCCGCCGGGGGGCTGCGTCGTAGGGAGCCACTGGGAGTGCCTGGGCGACGGTTTGGGCGATCCCGGAGGCCTGGGCGGGCGGGGCCCAGGCCCGGCCGGGGGGAAGGCCCTGGGGGGGTGGGAAGGGAGATCTGGGAACGGCCACGTCTGGGTGCAGCGGGCTCTGGCCTTGCACCCCCGCCCAAGACGCCAGAGGACCTGTTAGGGGGAGAGAGGCCCATCATTGCTCCTAGTCCTGTCTCGAGACGCACATGCCGAAGCCGGGAAAGGCCTTTGGCTCTGTGCTTCGACTGTCCCCGAGAAAGGGGCACGGTTCCCCTGCGTTTCCAGACGTTTCCCTACTTCTTCCCCGCAAAAGGCACCTCCCGCTGGTTGGGGTGGACGCGTTACCACCCCCCGTTGGCGAAAGCTGGCTGCTCGGATTCGGAACGGGAAGTAGCGAGCAGGATCCCTCACCCAGTGCAGTTTGGCACCTAAGGAAAGGGGATATAAAAACGATCCCTTTCGCCCCCGAAACGAGGTGCAGCTGCCATGGCACTGTGGCAGTGTGTTCGCAAAGGACTGCATTTTCGGCTCTTCGAATTGCTGGAACCACTGGTTTAGCTAGGATGCCGCCCCCCCCCCTCCCTTTAGAGTAGGGTCCCTTACCAGTCTGTGAACTCCTTGAAATTGTTTGGGAAATTTTGAGAATATGCACGGCTTTCTGGGTGAAGGGCCAGGGTTGGCGCTCACGGAGCAGTTTGGGGAGCTTGACTTGGTTCATTCATCAGATTGGCCCCGCCTGCCACGGGCCGGGCCGTCACCTTCTCCCCGCAATGGGTTGCTGCGCCTAAGACCTTCCTACGGAAAAACTCGGGGAGCTGCTACTGGCGAGGGCTCACAGCTGGAATCAGTGATCAGAGGTGCCCGTGACCCCTTAAAAAGTTGAGAACAGTTTTTCCAAAGGAGCTCTGATTATCTTGGTATTTGTGCTGATGAGGCTTAACTGTAAAGGAACTTGAATTTCTGACGGGTGTCCATTAAATTTTTAAGATTATCACAAGCCTAGGACAAACATAGCCTTTGAGGTGGCTTATAGACCTCACAGAGATTTATGGTATATAGGCTTCTGCATATAATGTAAAAAGCTTTCATCTCGCTTTTGATTTTTGCTTATAAACAAATTTGCAGTTTAGAGCAATTCCTTTTACAGTAATTTTGAGATAGTAAGTCCTGGGAGAAGGAGGAATTTCCCGACATGTTTCTAAAGAGCTTTTTGAGAGGTGAACACTTTTTGAGGGTACTTGCACTGGCATGTCCAACAGAACTGGTCAAAATTTAGCATTAGCTGATTCTTTTATAATGAAAAGCACTTTATTTGGCAAAGGAGGTAGAAACATTCAACGCTTAGTAGTATCCAAGAGTCTGCAGGCAGCAGACTTCGGTGTGGGGAAGGTCCATTTTCATCTGGAGGAATGTGTTTGTTTTTATCACCTTTGGTGACTTCATCGCTTGATATTTGTAGTGTTGTGTTAGATCGTCTATTCAAAATAATGACCTAACTGCAGCATAATTTTACAACCAGAATTTTTAACGTAAGATAATTAAAATCAATATACTTGAGGAATAAATAAGCCATAAGAATCTGGAAAATGTTAGCTTTCATTTAAGCCATGACTGCTGAATTTTCTGAATTGTCTTATACAATTCTAAACAAAACGGGAAAATGAAAGGGATGCGAGTCAATGTGAAGAATAAGTTTAGGAAAAAAATCGACAAGGCAAAATTTATTAAAAGTGTGTGTGTGTGTGTGTGTATGTGTCACGTTTAAGCAAAGCTGATTTTTAACATTTTCTTTCATAACACTCCAAAATCATTAACAATTGTTTGCATATTCATTTGATATAAGTTTTTTGTTCTTTTTTTTGGTTTGTTTCTTTTTGTTGCTTTCTTTTAACATTGGTCATGTTTCACCCTTTTTTTTTTTCATTCCCCCTGTCTGCAATCAACTTCTTCATTCCACTAAGGCTGGGCACAGAGTAAGTTGCTTCTCTTAGCTCCTCCTAATAATGGTGGTTGGGTGTCTGATTACTGGGATTTTCACCCCTTTATAGTCTTAGTCAAATAGGAAATAACCAAATTCCTATGCTTTGATTGGGTTGGTTCTTCATTTGAATTTAACAAGACTGCCATTTCCAGAATCTTTTGCTCTCTTAAAAGCTATGTCTAACCTGAATTATCAAAGTGTGGAATTTGGGCAAGGGCACTCCTTAAAGTATGACACTTGTTTTGTGACATTATTTCCCCTATCACCTTGTCACCTGTAGGAAACCAGAGCCCTAGTTAGGATTCTTACTAATCTGAAATAATTGCTGTGTGGTCATTCATACAGTTATATATTTTTAGGATGTTGATAGTCTAGGCACATGGGCATAATCCACAGTACATTAGAGAATTTTAGGTTGTCAATCATGATAAAGTATCATGTCCTACTAGTGCTCTTTCTAGTTCATTAAGATTGAACAGCTCATTCGTTTTTAGCCCCAGACATTTTTAACCTGATACAGATATGTACCCTTTTATGAGTTTGAGATTTCTTTTTTTAATAAAGAAATCTACTTTTTGAGTTTATGAGTTTGTTATTTCTTTTTTTAATAAAGAAATCTACTTTTTACCTTTTTCTCAAATACCAGCTTTCCACATTAACTATGTACTTCAATCCATATTTGAAGGGATCCCCCTCTAAAGATGAAGATTGTTCTGTCTCCAGGTACTTTTGTATTGATTACCAATGAAGGTGGAGACTTCATGGTGGTTTTTAGTTTTACAGGTGTTTTATCTATCTGGATTGAAACCGTATTAAGTCATTGAGCAAATTCAGCTGAACACTCTTTATAAAGAGGAAACTTGTTTAACAATTTATTTTAAAGTGCATTAATTTTACTGCAGTTACTCTACTTCCTGATAACAATTCCTTCCCTTTGTAATCCCTTTGATATTTGTTGCCAGATCAGTCAAGCTTGGTTTAATAATAATTTTAAATTCACACATTTTGCTTTTTATTAATTTCAATTTACAAAGTCAGTGGTGACAACACCATTTTCTGCTTTATCTTGTTTTAGATATTTAATGTTTTCTTTGACATTAGGGAACAATGGTGCCTCTTTTAAAAGCAGTGAAAGGGCACGTACGTTTATGAATGGGACGTCTGCGTGGGGAAACATGCTGTCATAGGATGAAGGTGCTTGTACTAATCAACGTGAGGAAATTGTTGTCCTTTGCACGGCAGATCTTTTTATTTTTATTTTTTAAAGATTTCGTTTATTTATTTTTAGAGGAGAGGGTGAGGAACATCATGTGAGAGAAACATTGATTTTTGGCTCTCATATGAACCCTGACAGGGACCTAACCTGTAACCCAGGCTTGTGCTCTGACCAGGAAGCAAACCAGCTGCCTCTTGCTTTATGGGCTGATGCCCAACCAACTGAACCACACTGGTCAGGGCAGATTTTTTTTAAAGATTTTATTTATTTATTTTTAGAGAGATGGGTAGGGAGAGAGAGAGGGAGGGTGAGAAGGGTCAAGTGTGAGAGATACATTGATCAAGTACCTCTTGCATGCCCCCAACTGGGGGCCCAGACCACAACCCAGATATGTGCCCTGACTGGGAATCGAACCTGTGACCCTTCAGTTCACAAGCTGGCACTCAGTCCACTGAGCCACACCAGCCATGGCAGGAGAGCAGATATTATTTTTCAATGAGCTTTTTGACAATATTCTGTTAAATAACTGAAAAAAAATTTAAATGTAAGATCTCTAAAATTAAAATTTTATAGATTAAGAATTTTTATCATCTGAGACTATGTTCCTCTTGCTAAATTCATCACTTGTTTAACTGACCTCTTTTTTAATGCTCTAATGCACATGAAAGATTGCGAAAATGTTATTTTAAGTTTGGAAATTAAACAAAGTACATAAGCAATTTAATCTAGACAATGAATATATGACAGTGAGGATTTCTAATAATGAAAGAAAGAGAAGATGAAGATTGTAATTCAAAAGCACACAGTTGCCCTATTGAAACTTTTTGAAGCATACGCTGTTTTTATTCTTCTGTAATGTGTAACTAATAGTTTTAAGTAGCAAATATTGTAGCAAATATTTTGGCTATTATTCCTTAAAATAGTTATCAGTCTAGTAAACATAAAGTATAGAATTACCTTTTTTCTCTATCATTACATTTCTAACAGTTCTCTTAATAATGTCCCTGGAATCAATACATGTTATTTTACATTATAATTGCAGAAATATGCATTACCATATCAGTCTTCAAAAATTCCAAATTCCATAGGGCCCAGTAATATATTTTCATTTTGCAATTTTGTTATTCAGTGTAGTTTATAGGTCTGTAAATGAATCTCTTTAGGAAGCTTGATTTTATTCTTGGTTACTAGAATGATACATATTTATTGTATAGCATATTTGTGATCAAATTAAAAAAGATTGATTTAGAACAGAATACATTATTATATACATGATACGTGCGTTTGTCTAAATGGTCATGATAAGGAATTGTATGAATAACTTCCGCTCTTTCGTGTTCTGGAATCTCTGATTAATTTAAAATGGGAGTTACTAGAAGAAAGTATCTTGTTTTGACCTCATGCTTAACATTACACTCTGTCTCACCTTGACACTTTGAAGTTGGTGTTGGTATTAGGAGACCTGCACATCCCACACCGGTGCAACAGTTTGCCAGCGAAGTTCAAAAAACTGCTGGTGCCAGGGAAGATTCAGCACATACTCTGCACTGGAAACCTTTGCACCAAAGAGAGCTATGACTATCTCAAGACTCTGGCCGGTGACGTTCATATTGTGAGAGGAGACTTCGACGAGGTGATGTATTTCCCTTTCCTTCCCAGTATTTCCTTTTCTTTCTTCTGTTCTTTTTTTTTTTTTTTTTAAGATTTTATTTATTTTTAGAGAGAGGAGAAGGGAGGGAGAAAGAGAAACATCGCTTATCTCTTGCATGTCCCCAACTGGAGACCTGGCCCACAGCCCAGCCGTGTGTCCTAACCAGGAATTGAACCGGTGACCTTTCGGTTTGCAGGCCCGGCTCTCAATCCGCTGAGCCACAACAGCCAGGCCCATTATTTTCTTTTCTTGATATTTATCAAGAAAGTTTTATCCTTTAGACCAGTTTCTCAACTGTGAAAGGTCCTTTTTTATTTTCCAGATGTAAAATTACTACGCATACCCCTTCCTGTGTGAAAATCACTGATTTCAGACTGCTTGATAAACATATTAAATACTTGTTCTAACTAAATCAACACAAAGATGGTTTTGTCACTGTTTTTTATACTACTGTCATTGTTTATAAATGTTTTGTTTTGAACTTATTGCTACCACCTGTACTACTCTGTTCCAAGCACCATATCACTTTCCTGTATTCCAACTTCCTGATTCTACCCTTCCTCCCTCCACAGTTTGTTCTCCAGGTAGCAATCAGAGTGACCTTTTTAACGTGAAGAGCAGCTCACTAATCTGTTGAAAACCCTGCCGTGGTTCTCTGTCAGAGTGTTAACTAAAGGGAGATGATGAAGTGTTGAGGTCGTAGAACTGTTCTAGATCTTGACTGTGGTGGTGCCGACATGACTGTATGCATTTGTCAAAACCCCTTGACTTGTACACTAAAAAGGACAGTTTCACTGTATGTAAGTTATATCTCAGTAAACCTGATTTAAAGAAATAAGTTAGAAATTCTGGGGTTCCAACTTTACCCATTCATTAGAAGGAAAATCTAGGCAAATTATGTCCTTTCTGGCCCTAGTTCCCTTCTATGTAAATATGATTGGAATAGATGACTTCTAAGACCCCTGCCAGTATTAACATTGTATGATTTAGAATGATAAAGGTGATTCTAGTATAAACATTTATGAAGGATTCTTAGAAATACAAGCATTTTCATAAGTTATTTAACTTCATTGGTACTTTTTAGTGGGGGTCCTTTATACCAAACTGAATGACCATAGTGTTGGTTTTGGGTTTTTCCCGGTGGATTTTAAAAGGTTTGAGCAAATTAGACGTGGCCCAGCGGTGAAAGACACAGGGATGAGAAGGGAAGGGGCAAGCTTCTTGTCAGTGATGAGAATGTGGGTCTGGGTTGTTAAGAACATTAGGGGTTCTGTTTGTGTTATGCTCAAGACAGTTTCAGTACCAAGAATTCAAATTTTTGCTATAAATTTGCTCAAGTCACAGACCCTGGAAACATGTACCAGAGTTTGGATCTTGGCTTAACAACTTAGTAATGGTTGTTAACCTCAGGTTATTTTAACCTCAGCTTTAACCATGCCTCAGTTTTTTTCCATCCATGAAATGGGGGTCAGAATAGAACCTACCTCTTAGGGTTCTTTGTAAGTATTTGGTAGGTTGACATTTATAAAGCCCTTAGAATAATTTGTGATTCATACTAAGTACTATGTGTTTTAACTATCATCATTTTCAGCCATCTATATAACTGTTACAGCCTGCAGTATGATTTAAACTCACCGTAGCTTATAGGTCATATGCCTAGGATGCTTAGGTAGAAGAACTCACAGATTTGGGGGAATAATTATTTTCTACAGCATGCTCACAGTAATCTATGCTCTATAAAAATAAACACAAGAAGGGACTGCATGGAAATTCTGGTTATGTTTTGAGCTTAGTTACGGCCTCAGAGACTGAGAAGAAATCAGATATTTAATCAATATGTTGGTTGTGGAGCAAAAAATCCATGAGATCAAATGTTCAAAAACAGGTTGGTTGGTTTTTTTCCACCCTGGTCTGGTGGCTCCATTAATTGGAACATCGTCCCGTATACCAAGAGGTTGTGGGTTCGATCCCAATCAGGGCGCATACCTATGTTGTGGGTTCAGTCCCCAGTCGGGGCATGTACGGGAGGCATCTGATCCGCATTCCTCTCTCACGGTGTTTCTCTCTCTCTTTCCTTCCTCTGTCTCTAAAATCAATAAGCACATCCTCAGGTGGGGCTTTTAAAAAATAAATAAAGGCAGGATTTTTGAACATCGGTATCTCTAAAACTTACTTTCCTTATGTCAATTTTGTATTTTAGAATCTGAATTACCCGGAACAGAAAGTTGTGACTGTTGGGCAGTTCAAAATTGGCTTGATCCATGGACATCAGGTTATTCCATGGGGAGATATGGCCAGCTTAGCCCTGTTGCAGCGGCAGTTCGATGTGGACATTCTTATCTCAGGACACACACACAAATTTGAGGCATTTGAGCATGAAAATAAATTCTACATTAACCCAGGTTCTGCCACTGGAGCGTATAATGCCTTGGAAACGTAAGTAGTATGTAATTTGCGAATTTGGGGGTTTTATAAATTTAATAATTGCATGTGTGATATTTCATTAAAAATGCAAACATTTAAATAATTATAGCCTTTTTGGTGATAATTATTTTTAATATGTAACAACCAGATTTCTCCTGGAATCCAAATTGTCATCTTAAATTGAAATTTACAGTGCTATTGCTTTTTAGTAAAAAACACTGACAGTATTTATATTTTCTTCCAGAAACATTATTCCTTCATTTGTGTTGATGGATATCCAGGCTTCTACAGTTGTCACTTATGTGTATCAGCTAATTGGAGATGATGTGAAAGTAGAACGAATCGAATACAAAAAATCTTAAAGCCCGGCCTGTCTTGATTTTTGTTTTTTTTTTTTTCTTTTTTTAATTCCCCTGTTCAAATCAAGTAATTAAACATTTAAGAGCCACAAAATTGTATCACTTTTATAATATTTTGCAGTAAAAACATCGTCTTCTGTTAATACAATGTTCTAAGCTTCTTGTAAACTATTAAGAATTTATTTAGTTTAAGTATATGATTTCTATGAAAAAATGTCCACCACACAGTAAATGGTCACATATTAAGAAAAATTTATCCTTGTAAATATCTTCAAAGTTGATATTTAGGACTTTATTATAAAAGTAGTGCATGAGGAAAAAATCTGGACTTTCTTGTACACATTTTTCTCTTCTCCAGTAATAAAGCTACGTTTCATTTACACTTTGTCGATAAACTGCTCTGATTTTTAAAAACCATGAAAATGAGAGATCAAATGAAACTGTGGACAAGGACTGAAGTGATGAGATGGACAAGACGCCCTTTCAGAGCGTTCTCGTTTCTTACAACATTCTGAATCATAATTCTCAACTCGGATTTCACTTTCTGAATAAGATGCCATATGGACAGAGCAAATCAGCAGAGATTCTTCAGACTGCTGCTTTCCATTGCCCTGTTCCTGCCCTGGCTGGTGTGGCTCAGTGGATTGAGGGCTGGCCTGTGAACGGAAAGGTTGCTGGTTTGATTCCCAGTCAGGGCATGTGCCTGGATGTCAGGCCCAGGTCCTCTGTTGGGGGTGTGCAAGAGGCATCTACATCATGGTTTCTCGCCCTCACTTTGTCCCTCCCTTCCCCCCTCTCTCAAAATAAGTAAATAACATTAAAAAAATTGCCCTATTCCTACTTTTCAAGTTTGAACAAAGAAGAGTTTTTTGAAACTAATGTTTAGAAGGGAAGAAGAATGCAAAGACCTCTTTCTCTGCTCTCTAGTGTGAGAGGCCAAACATTTGGCAATTTTCATAAAATAGGCAAATTAAAATTGCCCTTTTTAAGTTGTATTCAAGCAGCAAGTGTTTATTAAGCATCTTCTTTGCAAGCCAGGGTGTTATCTCTATTGAATACTATGCTCTATTAGGATATTTCAAGACTTTTCCTCAGCCCAATCAAGAAAATACTTGTCAAATATTCCAGTGTTGCTGTTTTAGGACTTACTGTAAACAGAAAAAGAATTATTCAATGTATTCATCAGATTTAAAGAAAAAATAATCCCATTTATGCGACAAAATTTTTAATTGTATCAAGCTAGAAATAAAAGCATTATTGCACATAGACTTTATTACACAAATATTGGAACATAGAACTTTATCAAACCAATTACATTGCTATAAAAGTTTCTGAACAAACTAGAATTATTGAATGACTTAATGGTGTATAACAATACTGTCCTAAAGGCAGACAGAGGACACAATTCACAACCCCTACCCTAGCTTTGGCATTTCGATACACAAGTTCATCAAGGTGACATCCGATGTTCTCCCTGTTCTTCAATTGACATGGATTGCATACATGTACTTAGTGACTCTTCCTTTTTGTCTTCGTTCATGTATGATTCAAAATCATTTGTAGAAACTGAAGACAACAAAAAAGGGTTGGAAACAAAATTATTTCATCCTGAAAACTGAAATTTGTATATAAGAACAACCTTCAAAGTGACCTATCTTGTTGATAAACATTTAGCAGAAACAGATTGCTTATAATTTTCAAAACGTAGTAACACCCCCTTCCCCCAAATCTCTTACTTTTTAAAATAAGATACCCATTATTGTATTCCAGCCAAGTTATATAGCAAGTTCTCTAAGTCCTATTTTTCCTTTGCTTTTTGAACTCCTGGTTAGAGGGAAGTTAGTTTCAGCATTCTCCATGTTCTTTAATTTCCTTCTCATCTCTCTCTTGGGGACCACAGGGACCTTTCCCCTACCTGGGGCTTCCTCCAGCTGCTCTTTTTGGAACCAGACTCACCTTGACCCCTGCCATTCCCCTCACTTCTTGGATAGGCCAAGGATGTCGTGCAGAGCAGAGCTGAGTGGTGCTGTCACACAGCAACCGGGTACTAGTTCAGAAGGTCTGACCTCCCCATTTGCTATCCCCTTCCCTGCTCACTGTGGTAGTAACTAGAAAGTTACTTCCACTTCATCCTTTCCACTTTGTCAATTCTGAGGAACACTTCTGAGCATTTGGTCCTTCTTCCTTTCTGTCTCTTTCATTTTGTGGTAGTCTGTGATGGTGGCAGGAGGACCCTGTATGCGGATCCTTCCTGACTCTGGGTTGCTCTGAGTTGCTCTGGCACCTGCTTGGCTTGCGCCTCCCCTGGTTTGTTGACTGTTAAAATGGTATCGGTGGTAACAGCCCTTTGTACCTTATTTGATGCCACACAAAATATGTTGTCCATCCAAAAATGACACTACTTCATAAGAGAATGCAAAGGCTTGAAAAAGTCATGTTTTTGTGAATCTGGGTTTCGATAAATTCTCTGTGAAGTCTCTGACCTTGATCCTGTATCTTTATTTAGAATTGGAAATACCTTGAATCTTACTCCTCTGAGCAGTGTGTTCTTTTAAATGAGAGAAGAAATATATTTCATGTTTAATTTTGTTTGGAGCCATACAAGCAAATCACATTCTAAATTTTCAACGCCTTCTGTAATAAAAATGACTCCAAATTGGGTTTAATATTTTTTAAGCATAAGATGTTTAAAAATGCATTTTTAAATTCCACATTTACCTGATTTCATGAACAGTCTTCCTGTTTTTCTAAAAATCTTCAGTGACTTATATCTTGTTTTAGACACATATCCAGTTTTTAGTCTACAAGAAAGAGAGGCATCTTAATTGGAACCTGCAGAGTAAACAGCTGCCTGATACATGTGGAAGACCACACCAACTCTCTCTATTAAGCTGCCAGCATCGCCAGAGACCCGTTCAGCCCCCAAATTCTCCTGAAATGCAAGGCTAACTATTGTGCAGGTTGAATAATTAGGCTTACCTCTCTTTTCCCCTCTTTTTGTGTATAGTATTCCCCTGTGCAGAAGCAACCATACCCTTCTGCTTTTGGAAGTGTTTGTATTACTTTGAATTTCAGTGGGAATCACTGCAAAGGGCGGTCTTCCATATCTCCAGCTGGTCAAGAAATGTTGGTAATTCCACAAAATAAGTTCTAAAAGATGTGGCATATCCCAGTCAGCTCAGTAAAGTGACTGTAAGATATCCTTTTGCGCTTTTTGTCCAACCTATTCTGAACTTAGCAAAGTGAACATAATAGGGATCCCGAGCTTTCATATCATTGAGCTACCCTCCAAATAAAATTAGGTACATTTTCCTCCTTTTAAACAATAAGAAACAGACCCTCCTTTGTTTCTCACTGGTCGCCAAAGGGAATGCTGTTTTGCAGGTGCAGGGGCAGCTGCAGTGTTGGAAGGCCCCGAGTCCTCTCTATCCAGCTGGTGTCGCCATGTAGTGCAGGGGTGATGCTGCCTCTGCAAGGGACGGGAACTGAGGCGGCTCCTGTGATGAGTGAGGACACCTGTCATACAAAGCACCTCCGTTAGAAGACCCTCTCATCTCTTGTGACGACTCGTCAGAAACTAACGGCGGGGGCACCTGCCTGGCTTTTGAGAGTTGCGCTGGACCATGTGCATGTACTGCCTCTTCATTAACACCCTCAGGTAGTTCACGTTACAGACCTTAGCGATGCCGCACAGGTAGCGCTCCTGGCACGTGGTGAGGTCTGGATGCTGAAAGAGAGGGCAAGGCTTACAAAGGTTTTTATCTGAAAGGATGAACGTCCAGCAGAGTTGCACCATCTGTACGTTTTACTTAAGCAAATTCAACTGTGTTAATTTGGCCAAACAGAAAGAAAGCAATGGCCATTTAAACAATACAAGTAACTCTGCTTGCCATTTCCACTCAAGTGATTCACGTGCCCCGCGAGGTTTGAGAACTACTGCCCCCAGAAGAATAAGGAAAATATGAATATGCTATTTTGTCAGTGAGCCTTTTGTGTGTGTGACGCATCTTTTTTAAAAACTGAAGTTATTGTGATGACATTGGTTAAGAAAATTATATAGGTTTCAGGTGTACAATTCTATCACACATCATCTGTGTATTGTACTGTGTGCTCACCACCCCAGGTCAGGGAGTCTTAATTCCACGTGGCTCTCTGAGTGTGGGCATCTCACCCTCTATGTAGTGTAGGATATAAAAGCAACCCAATTACTCCTACTTTTTCTGAAGGAACACTCTCTTCTAGCACCAGAAGAAAAACTGTATTGAGCAGACTTCAGGGTAGTCTGATGGTCTCTGATAGAAGTAATTTCGACTAAGATTTTCACTGTACTTGCTGATTGTAGAGGTTAACACTTGCCTAAAATGCGCGATTCCAGTACATGTGCATATATGCAAACAATATATACACACACAGGACTTCCTGAACTGGATGGATAATAATCCAGGGAAAATTCAAAATGTTGGCCAGAAAATCTTTACCAGTTGGTACAAATCTTTAGTAAGCCTCCTTTATGTTTGGAGTACTGAGTTTCCTGCACAAAGGTACATCGGATCTGACATATCATAAAGCCCTTATTGTTATGATAAGGAATCTATAATGATCCATTCATTCATGGGTTTACCCAACAGATACGTATGGACTCCTATACAATATGCTGGGTGCAACTGGTCTTCTGCAGTGCCTTACCCTCTAAGTCAGCAATTTTCAACCAGTGTGCCACTGGAGCATTTAAAACATGCAGTACCCGACTACGTCGTCAGGGCCACTGGCCTGTTTCCCTTTAGATTGCCAAATGAAAAACTGACAACAGTCAGACAAGCAATAGCCATCTGGTGTGAATGAATCAAAATTATACTTATTTATTTTTTGTCAGATCGGCAAAAAGTATAGTTTTTGATGTGCTGCAGAATTTTTAGTAGTTTGTGTGTGCCATGAGATGAAAAAGGGTCAAAATCATTGCTCTAAATAGCTTGTCTTCAACAAAAAGTTCAGCCCCGCCCTGACAGGTGTGACTTGGGTGGGTATTGGGCACAAAGCAAAAGACTGGCAGTTGGATTATGGGTCAGGGCACAGGCCTGGGTTGCGGCTTCAGTCCCCGGAGACACATATGAGTGGCAACTCATCGATGTTTCTCTCCCTTTCTTTCTCCCTCCCTTCCCCTCACTCTAAAAATAAATATAATCTTTTTAAAAAGCAAGTTCAGCTCTCAATACAAAGACAAGTGGTATTTAAATAAAGTACTGGTAGGTAGTTAGCATACCTTTAGAAAGGACACATCTGTAATTGACTGAGGAATGTCAATTGTTTGAATTTGAGGAGTTTTCCATAACTCTTGTAGCTTGACTATGTGGGAATTCATTTTGTGCCCATCTTTGATTCCATCTGTAGGCAAGGACATTAATTGTGTGACTTTCATGAGAAAGATCAGTTCAGCAAATTAATTATTAAGATCTATGTATTTGCATGTGTCAATGATTATTCTAGAGTAGTGACATGAATCACTGTTAAATACGAAGAGACTATATGCTATGCCATTTGGTTGTAAAGCACAAAAATCTAAGGTATTTATCAATATACTTCCTGTACATGTATCATTATATATGGACTACATAATTTTGAAGTCAGCTGAGATGCAAACTCATATGTTTTTTTTAGTTTATTGTATGTCAGATCATACTAAACAGGAATATACATGCAGGATTTGCACTTTAAAGATTTATAACAAAATTTTATCATTCATTTGACTTTAGTATTTAGTTTAAAAATTCTACTCTGTATTATACCCAAGATAGAATGATACAAATTTAATCCCTTTAATGAGACAGTGTTAAAATAAAGAGCTCTGCAGAAGTTTATAAACACTATTTTTACATAATTTCAGTTATCACATTGTTTAAAATGCTGATGTGGGCTGATTGGAAGGATAATCTTTCAATAAAAATGAAAGTTGAGACATCTTCCCAGAAGAATGGGAACTAGTTTTCAGTTTCAGACATATTGAGACCAGTAACTTACTTTAGGGTGCAAACTTCAGTAGCAGTCAGGGGGAAAGGCCATATCTGGCAAAATTTAATCAAGAAATAACTCTTTGTAACGCTTCCCTTCTGCCCACCCCTCCCCCAACTGATGTGCCATCACTATAAACTAGTTTGCATTTTCTCGAGTTTGATACGAATGGAAATGTACAGTATATATTGATGTTTTATCTTGTTTGGCTTTTTAACTCAACAAAATTAGTTTGAAATCCATCCATGTGAGTATAACAATAGTTTGTCTTTATTGTTGGGTTATATTCCATTGCATGTCGTACAAACCACCACCTGATGCTACGTCTACCTGTAGATGGACATCTGGGCTGTTCCAGATAAAGCTGGCGGAACAGGCTTTCAGTGAAAAGCTTTTACTTAGTAAATTACTTAAGCACGGTTTTGTTTCAATATTATTGACAACAAAGGCCACTATAATTTTACATATTAAACTTCAAATTGAGTTATTTCTTTCAGACTTGGGCAAATCAAATATTGCTAAGTAGTTTGCCAACAAATAGAAAATCATGAGGAAATTGGTATTATGGCTCTTAAATCATAATTTAGAAACTATAACAATAAAGTGAATATCAAGTGAACATTTCAAAAGTTTACTTTTTAAAATTCTCAAGTCATAAATGTGGGCTAATTATCTAGGAATATAATTTTTTGTCCCTGATAATAAGTATTTATGAGACGCATATCATAGCCTGGTCTAACCCTCTTAACTCCAGCAGCTCTATCCTTGACTCCAAGAGAGAGGAAAACAGCAGCACTCAGAAATATTTTACATTCTTTGAAGTTGTTCAATTAAAATTTTTTCTTGTCAGCTTGTGTATAAACCCCAGGCTGTGCTCTGGGCTTCTCAACCAACATCAGTTATAAACAGCTCTCAGATTCATTGGCATTTTGAAATATTGTTTTTAAAATGCTTGATGTACGATATCTTAAAGGGAGAAAAGAACCTGCTGATTGTTCTCTGAACAACCTTGAAGACTACGTTCACCAAGGGATACTAATAACACCTATTTTTAAAACTCCATTGTGTGAGTAGTTATAGCAAAATTGGCTTCTCTGAACCATGTCATTTATAGGTATTATCTGCTTTCTATGCTCTACTCACCAGTACTTTTGGAATTCTGGTAATAAGAATGTCCAGCTGATCTGTTAAAAAAAAGAAAGAAAGGGTGTAAATAATAGGTAATAACTGACAGTGTTATAAGCATTAAAAAGTATTTCAAATGAAAAAAAGAATAGCATTGCATATGCTTTATACTTTTCATTAGAAAGAATGTTTGGCAAATTTTCTCCTATAATTCTGGTTATGTCCTAATGGCTCCAGACTTATTCAAAGTGAGTTATCTGAGGGTTTTTTTTTTTTTTCCATATTAGACAGGATTTACTTTAAGCCAGGTTTGGTCTTACTTTTATATCCGCCTAACCTACTGTAATTCCTACATTGATTTCAGTAATGTAGTCTGGGCTTCTGTGCTATCCAGAATATGTTCTTGCTGTCTTTACTTTTAAAGAAGTAGTTTGGCTATGGAAAAGACTATCTTGTTATTTATTGTATGTAATTAAGGTGTACTAGAACTTAGTTTAGAATGTTTCTAATTTTGTACAAGTTCTTTTTTCCTTTTTCAAATTAACACACCCTTCCTTCCTCCTTCAATCTATCCAATGAGCAAGAGTTCATTTATCTCCTAATATACTAGGATCCAGCACTTCACTAAGCACAGTGATGAACAGAAAAGAAACAAAGGCCACATATTTAAAAAAAAAAGGCCGGAGCCAGGGCTATGAGCTGAACCGAGAGGAACAGCTCGGGAATGACCGATGAGAGGGAGGAGGGGGTACTGCCTTCTGCAGGGACTTCAGCAACCAATTGTCTTCCGCATCCGGGAAATAATAGTAAAAACCTGCTCAAAATAAAGTAGGCTTATGAAGAAAGAAACTTCTGCATGAAGAACATGTCAAGATCAAATGTCTCTAATCTTCATAGTCATCTGTTTCATTGACGATTATGAATCCTCACTTGACATAAAGGTGGCTAAAGTCACACTCAGGGAACTGATTTATTTGGTTAGCCCTGGGTTGAGCAGGGGACTCTGCAGCAGTCTCGCGATCTCCGTCGCCCGGGGTTCCGTGGAGGTCCGGTGGCCAGACCGCAATTTTTCCAGCAGGTTTTGCTGCGCCCCCCTCGGGGCAGAAAAATGCATGCAGGCGACTGTCGCAGTCACCGCCTGGTCATTGCCACAAACACACCTCCTCAGAAGCCCTTCCCTTAAACAATGAGTTGGCTTCCATATTTCCCATCCGGGCCACAACAAAGGTTCTCCCCGCCTCTCGCTTCAGTGCACTGGGGACCAGTCGCTTGGAGCAGCCACCTCCCACCCACTCCTCTACCAGGGGCATCGCGCCGCGGGGCCGGTCGCCGTCCTCCCTAACCCGTTAGGGCTCCGCAGCCTCACCCGCTGTCACCACCCTCGGTCCTGGCCCCTGCAGGTGGCTCTGCGGAAGAGCAGCAGTACGTCTTGGTGGGCACCGGACCCTGGCCGGGCATCTCGTCCCGGGTGCCCGGATCGCGAGCTGTGTGCGAGAAAAGCTGTCCCTTCTTTCCCTCCAGGATTAGCACGCGTGCGTCAGGTCGGATGATCTTGAGGGTGAAGAGGAGGGCGCCAGATTCTAGCCCCCTCCGGTGCTCCCCGGACACCGTCCGAATAGCTTCGGGAGAGCTGAAAGGGCAGATCCACGATCCCGGAGTTAAATTGGGAGAGGGGTGGGTTTTTTGTTTTTGTTTTTGTTTTTTTTAGTTGACTGCGCGTTGGCACGTTTGCATCTTTTTGTGGAACGGATGCGTCACGGAAAGGAAATATACATGCCCCCTTAAACAGGAGGTGCCTTCCACCTCAGTATTCCGGACCCTCAGCAAATCTGCAAATCTTGAGTGTCACCGTGTAGGTCCAACATCAGTACGCAAACCAAAGACCAAAGCACCCGGCGCAGGAATGCTGAGTATTATCCGTTATCCGTTAACAGTTACCACCAAAGTAAGAAGGCTTCGCCGGTCTCCTAACGGCCGGCTTCCGCCAGTTGTTAATACTTCTGTGCACGCGCTCAACTTCCCCCCGTTTCCCGCGGTTTTCTCAGGACGCGTTTCACTCGGGATTTGACCTGCGGGAGGCTCCGTAGTCGGAGGGGTGGGCAGAACGGGACACAGAACGGATTTTGGGTTGTGATTGGTCCGCACTTCGTGTTTCCGGAACTCGGGGCGTTGCGCGAAGGCTGGAGGGAGCGTGGCCGTCTGGCTCGCACTAGTGGTTCTGCGGCGGGAGGCCCCGGGGGCGCAGACATGCCTCGGTATGCGCAGCTGGTCATGGGCCCGGCAGGCAGCGGGAAGGTGAGGATTTGGCAGATGAAAGAGGGAAACATCGGAGTTCGTGGGAGGCCGGGAGGCCGGCTCCCGCGGAGGGATCTTGAGACCCTAGCAGCTCGCTTCTGTAGCCTGGGCTTCAGGCTCCTGTTGTTTTGAAAAGGAGTAATGATAGTTGCTAATGTTTATTGTGTATATCCCCCAGCTACCGCGCTGAACGCTTCGTTTATTTCAACAACAACCCTCTGATAAGTCCTATTATTTCCATTTTACAGAAAAAGGAGACATAGAGGTTCTTTGCCCAGGATCACGGCTAGTTAAATGGCGTCTGAAATTCAGTTTTGTCTAATTACCGAATCTGGCCCTGTCTAGCTGCCAGGGGTCTCCTTAATCACTGTTTCTCAGACCTTGAAACATAGACTTCTGGTATTTGAGCGATTTTAGGAGGGGGCATGGGCCTGACATGAATGTACATTGAATCACGTATTGAAAAAGTTGCTCCCTTCTCGATTGTCTGCAGTTTGCAATGAGGTGAAGTTGTCGGTTTGATGCTTGTGTTTCTTCGACACTTATTTAAATCCCCAAGCCTTTTCAGATCTTAGCCTCACAGCTTTTGACAGGCATTTATATTTATCTAGATCAAAAAGGTTCTAAAGTTTCATTCAGTTTCATGGTTACCTTCGTGTTCGGATAAATACAGCTGGTTTTCTGTTTACAAGAGGGACACAATTTTTTTTTCTTGTAAACAAATATTAAGGGAATAATATTAGAGGCCTTCAAATGTGGTAGAGATGGTGAAGATGTCAAATAACCAGAGTGTGGGAAACACTCAAGTCTGTGGGGATGCTGGGTAGCTTCAGTCTTTAAATTAACACATTGTTCTGAGGTTTGCTCTAATCTGGGTACGGGAGCTGTACATACGTGTGGCCGTGATATGGGGCTTGCCTACCCAACATGTATGAGTAAAGTCACTGATGAGAGAGCCAGATGGAGGTTATTTCTATTTTCTAGATTGCTTTTCAAACTGATCATATTAGAAATTATCTTTCTATACATTTTTGATGCTGAGCTGTCAGAAAATCTCACTGAGCCTGATCTCTGTGCCAAGCACTGTCCTGGGCCCGGAGGACTGTGTTGTTGAACAAAGCACCCAGACATCTGTACTCTTGTGGAGTTTAGAATCAAACATGAAGTCGGTCAGTGAGAAGTTATTACCAAGCATTTTATTATGTACCAGGTTCTATGCTAGTCCCTAGACTTACAAAACTGAATACAACACATCGCTCCCTTCACATAGAGGGTGGGAGAGAAGACAGGTAGCCGAGAGGTTTTAACACAGTGTGATCACAGCTACCGGAGTGATAAAGGACTCTCTAAACCAAAAGTTGCGAACCCATAGCCCACCTCCGTACTGTTTATCGACCTCGGTGTTCCCTCTCCTTGGAATGCTCTTCCTCTGGCTTGGCAAGCACATTCCCCTTCCTCTGCTCCAGCATCCCCTCCTCAGACGCATCATCGCTGACCGCCCTGCCTGCAGCTCTGTTTGGACGATGCAGGTCCTAGTGGAGACTCCACGTGGTGGGTGCTGCAGTATGTGACCGGAAATAGTCTCTTTAATTCTGCTTGTTGCATGGGAGAGCGGTAGGGAGCCTTATGGGTCGTGGAGGTCAACCCAGATACAGATGAGAAAATAGAGGGGCAGAGTGGAGAAGCTGTACCCCAAAGTTACCCCTGAGTCACAGCCTGGCTGGATCCGCAGCCAGTCAGGCGTCTTGACTCCCAGCTCAGTGCCTTTTCTGTTTTCATTCAGCTTCTTGGTCGAGGAGGGCCGAGTTTTGTCCTTACTGGGCACTGCCCGAGGGGCGGAGAGAGTCATCCTGGGGTATGACAGACAGTACTGTTGCCCTGACCCCTTGTGCCTTGTGCCCCTGCAGAGCACCTACTGTGCCACCATGGTCCAGCACTGTGAAGCCCTCAACCGGTCCGTTCAAGTCGTGAACCTTGATCCCGCAGCAGAACACTTCAACTACTCCGTAATGGCCGGTGAGTCCTGAGCAGAGCCTTCCCGCTCCTGTGGGGAAAATGAGGGGGTGAGGAGGCACAGGGTGCTGGCCGCTCAGCCCCGAAGCAGAAAAATTATTACAGCCGGTCCCCTGGTTTCACGGTGAACAGCATGAGTTGAAATGTCATTTGATGACATCCACTTTTGTTGATGTGTGTGACAGTATCCTTTCTCGGTCTCGTATGTATGAAGCAGAAGTGAGTAGATGCCTTCCTCCCCCACCTTTCCCTTCGGCCCCTTTCATGCTTGGTGCCACTGCCGTGAGTCTGGTTTACTGCTGCTCATACTCTGAGTGAGCCACCTACGTGGGTTTTAATTCTTTTACTATATTCATTCAGATGCCTGTGGAACAACACATAACTATACCTGCCTTCATGTACCCTTTAGTGGGGGAGATAAGCAGCAGTCACCCGTTTACAGATTTTGAGATAAGGACTGCCTGTCGGCTGAGGAGAGGGAGTAACTAGGGAGATTGCTTTCGGTGTAGGCCGGGATGGTGTTGGGCCCAGACCTGAAGGTGTAATGTGCTCACCAGGCTGGGGAAAGGCCTTCCAGGATGAGGGGACGTGAAGGTCACTGGGCAGCCTAGAAATGGGAAAGGGTATTCCAGAAAAAGAATAATAAGTGAAAGAAAGAAATGATCAGGAGCTGGTTTAGGTTTGGGGCAGTTTTCTCTGCACTTACTAAGTTCGAGATGTCTGATAGATATCAAGAGGCAACATCAGGAAGCTGATTGGATATGATAGTTTGGGGTTCGGGGATGAGGTCAGACCTGAAGACATAAATTTGAGGGCCAGCAGCATAGAGATGGAGCAGGACTGGATGAGATCATGTCGGGACATGGTATGCTCAACCAAGACCAAGCCTGGAAGTCGTCTCATCTTCAGAGGCTGGGTAGAGGAGGTGAAGTCAGTGAGGTAGCAAAAAAGTCAGGACAGCCCTGGCTGGTGTGGCTCAGTGGATTGAGCACTGACCTGTGAATTGAAAGGTCGCTGGTTTGATTCCCCGTCAAGGTAAGTGCCTGGGTTGTGGGCCAGGTCCCCGGTGGGGGGTGTATGAGAGGCAACAGATCCGTGCTTCTCTCTCACACTGATGTTTCCTTTCTTCCCTTCTCTCTAAAAAATAAAATAAAACCTTTAAAAAAATTAAAGGTCAGGAGAACATTGCATCACAAAAGCCAGGAGGAGAGAATGTTTCAAGAAAGCGATGGTGGTTGGTTATGTCAGATGCAGCCGGGAAGTTGGGGGCGTGGAGCTGTTGGCACAGGGAGGTTAAGTAGCTTCCCTGGGTTCTTCGTGTTAAGCAGTAATCGTTGGTTTTCTTGGCTTGGTTTTACTTGTTGTGCTATAGGTGTTGTATGTTTACATGGCTCAAAATGCAAAAGGTGCAAAAAAGTCAAGTCTCCCTCTCAGCTGTGTCCCAGCAGTCGGCTCCCCTCCCAGGACGCAGCCAGTTGCCAGTCTCTGGGCTGTCTTTCCGTAGAGAACCCATGCACGTAAAATCAAAATGTGCATTACTGTGTATATAGCGTCGTGAGTCTCTGCCTTGCTTGTAAACACAAGCAGTGACATTCTTACAGTCTGGCTGTGTGATAACTTAGTTCCACAGACACTACTGGAGTGAGCAGCCATGTACAGAAATAAAGTCATACATGTGAGTTTCTCTCTAATTGTTAACTGTCACCAGTGAGGACAATAACTTTCAAGTGGACACTCCTCTATCGTGGGTCCTGCCTATCTTTTTCAGACATCCGGGAACTGATCGAAGTGGATGACGTCATGGAGGACGATTCTCTGCGGTTCGGTCCCAATGGAGGATTGGTATTTTGCATGGAGTACTTTGCCAATAATTTTGACTGGCTAGAGAGCTGCCTCGGCCACGTAGAGGACGACTACATCCTTTTTGACTGTCCAGGTGGGTCAGAAATTTGAAGGTGTTGTTTGCCTTGACGTCACGCTGGTTCTGTCCTCAGTGGGGGAAGGTGGAGTGAGCCTTTGTAGCTCTGAACTCCACACCCTGCAGTGAGGTATGAAGCTCTTACTCGCTGGCTCTCTCGTTCGTCCATTGAGTTTATTGCGTGCTCGACTTTGTACCCTGGGAATACCGCAGAGAGCCAGGCCACCAGGGTCTACGCCCTCAGGGAGCTCACAGTCAAGGGTCAGTGCTAGACAGTATAAACAAAAGCCACCACAATGACTATTTACTCTTCATCTGTGACATGCGCCCCGCAGGAGCAGACAGCCCATCACCACGCAGCAGGGAGGTTAGGGGAGGCTTCTGGTCTGGCGGCCTGTAGGCTGCGCCATAGGGTGAAGGGGAGGGAGACTGTGGTCCAGGCGGCAGGCACAGCGTGTCGCAGGCCCAGGGGCAGGAAGAGGTAAGTCTGAGGCACCAAAAAGGCCAGCATGGCCGAAGCGCCCAGTGCGCAAAGGGGAAACTTGGGGACTGAGGCTGGCAGGGGGCAGATCATCGCACGTGACTTCGGAAGCCAAATTGTAAGTGTTAGACTTGAGCTTCACCTAGCTTTGATCATTTGTGGCTCTTACTTTTTCCCTTTGCTTCTATTTAGATTTTATTTAGGACCTGGACCCATGCATTCCCAAACACGTACCCTGCCCAGGAATCCACCTGATGACTTTTTGCTTTGCAGAACAGCACCCAACCCACTGAGCCACACCAGTCAGAATCCCTTTGCTTTTCATGGAACGTACACCCACCCACAGAAAAGTGCAGATACCAAGTGCACCGCTTGACCAGGATTCCCACACTACACACACCTCTGAAGCACTTGCTTCTGATGGGCAAAAGCTAAAGTGTGATGAACCTCATGGTCTTGTGATTGAGTCAGGAGACTATAAGGCTCCTTAAAACAGAATATGTGTTTTTAAAACCATTTTTGGGGAACGTTTTTTTCCTGTAATTTGATGATTTAATGTATTTCCTGATTGTAAGGGTCTTGTGATGATCTCTACGCAGGTCAGATTGAGTTGTATACGCACCTGCCCGTGATGAAGCAGCTGGTCCAGCAGCTGGAACAGTGGGAGTTCCGAGTCTGCGGAGTCTTCCTGGTCGATTCCCAGTTCATGGTGGAGTCGTTCAAGGTTGGAGGATGATCTGTGGCCGATATTTCAGTCGTGGGTGCGAGCAGATGACAGTCTCCTTCAGTCATTGTGCCGTTCTGGGCGTTTCACAAACCGTACTCTAGGGTTACGTAGTATCCCTTACTATTAAGTTATTATAATGTATTTTTCACTGGGATGATAAATTATAATAGATAGGTTTTGGATAACTACTTACCAGGAAAAATGAAGCCGGTGCACATTATATATGCTTCTAATTTTCTGAGGATCATTTATCTCGTTTATGAACTACCTAATTTTTTTAACTTACTGATTTTTAGACAGAAAGGAGAAGAGAGAGAAACATCAATTTGTTGTTTCACTTATTTACGTATTCATTGCTTGATTCTTGTATGATCCCCTGCCCAGGGATCAAACCTGCAACCTTGGCGTGTTTAGACAATGCTCTAACCAACTGAGCTCCCCGGCCAGGGCTATGAACTGTCTAAAACTTTATTTCTCATTAATAAATAACTCGTGAGGAATTGTCAGTGGGAAAGAAGGTTAAAGTTATCATCTAAATTGAGGTTTGTGAACCCCATAGATTAAATTTACATCTTTTTTCCCCACGCGTTTGGAAGCCAAGGGTCAGCCAGCGGACTGTTGGACTGTCTGTCCTTTAGGATGGGCGTTTGTTCCACGAAGGCCAGTCTTGCTCTGAGGGGAGCGGAAGCCTCTCTTGCACACGGAGACTGGGGGATTTTGTTGGCACTGGTTGATGTCATCTTCCCTTCCCTGTTTCCTCCTTTAGTTCATTTCTGGCATCTTGGCAGCTCTGAGTGCTATGATCTCTCTAGAAATCCCACAAGTTAACATCATGACGAAAATGGACCTGCTGAGTAAGAAGGCTAAGAAGGAAATTGAGAAGTAAGTTCACGCCTTCCATTATCACCAGGTCCGAATTGCAGAGGTGAACCCTCTAAGCCTTACTTACATGTGAGGTTCTGTGCACCTGTAAATCCAGTTTCCCGATTCATTTTTCCTTTTACTCATCTGTCTCTTTCTCACTTTTAAAGGTTTCTAGATCCAGACATGTATTCTTTATTAGAGGACTCTACAAGTGACTTAAGAAGCAAAAAATTCAAAAAATTGACTAAAGCTATATGTGGACTGGTAAGCTTCTTAAGTTGTTTTGAGATTTTTTTTTTTTAAATGATCTGGTCAGGTGTTCACCAGTGTCCAGTCAGTGACCACCATTATGGAAAACACAGTCCACCCCTGTTTCCTTGCAAAGGGGAGATGGTGGTGAGAGGCTGTGCGCTGGCCAGTCAGCGGTTTGATGTAGAAGCAGTTATTGGCAACAGCCAGTAAAGTAACTGACATGTCCATTATTCCGAGCCATTTTGGGGGTTCAGAACTGTCCGTGCCCTGTTGAAATTTCCAGTGGTTGTTGAATTCAGAGGAATCCCTATGAAACAGCATCTAGTTAAGTAGTCAGTTGAGTATTCTAGTAAGTCAGATCAGAAAAATTAATATCGATTTTCTGTTCTGTGTGTGTCTATTACTACCCCCCCACCACAAATGGTTTAATCGTTGTAAGTGGTTATAAAAGTCCAGTGTAGTTAAAAGTTAAGCGTTTTGCATAATTTCATCATGAGCCTTTCTGAAATCCGCAACTCACAGATTGACGACTACAGCATGGTTCGGTTCCTGCCGTACGATCAGTCGGACGAAGAGAGCATGAACATTGTGCTACAGCATATCGATTTTGCCATTCAGTATGGAGAAGACTTGGAATTTAAAGAACCGAAGGTAATTTGGTTTAGGGTGTTGATTGACTTTTGGTAAAAATGTTTGCCAGCATTTCTTGGTCTCCTGCATCATCCCAGGAACTCAAATTAAGTTCTGTCCTAGTGCTGGCCATATCCTGGGCTTTTCTGGGTGATCTCTCAGATTGACACCTGAGCTTAAAGAGCAGTATCAGTTTGGCGCTACCTTTTACTGAGGCACCGTTACTGAGTTGTGCCTCTCTGTACTCAGAGCTTGGGGTAGGTGCAAAGAGGAGGTGAAACCCAACTGAACTTGGGCTGCCCTCACATATGTCGGGGAAAAGACTAACGAGAGTTGTCGGGGGAGCACTGGCACAGCAAAGTAGTTGAGAGTCAGAGTGAGCGCCAGCTCACGTGAGAACTGCTTCTAGTGAGATCCAAGCCCTCTCACTGATCACATATCTGGAGATCATCTACTGGTCGTGCCTTCCGTTATTGTTAACTGTTAACCTGTGCACACCACCCGGAGCTGGTGCTGGGGCGTCAGCTCCTCATAGAGAATTACCTGAAAAATACGTAAACACGTACTAGGTGTAACTGGGGAAATCAATGTACTTTCAATTTTGTTTCCTTTGTGTTAGGAACATGAAGATGAGTCGTCTTCCATGTTTGATGAATATTTTCAAGAGCACCAGAAAGAATAAAGAGTTTATTTAAAAAGTAACTATATATGTGAAGAGAGTTTGTGGCTGAACCAGCAAAACATTTTTCTCAAAGGACGTAATACTAGAAAGCTGCTTATTTTCATGAAAAAAGTAATACGTGGCTCTTTATCCACAGCACAGCTGAATCAAGTTCATAGTTATTCTGAAACTGCTGCTGTTTAAAGTGGAATCCTTTAGTGTTATATTTTTACAGCATCAATTTAGATTTTAAAAGTTGAAATTGAAATGAATGCACATCGATTTGTATATAATGTAAATTAGCGCCTGTGGTAGTTAGGACCAGGCTACCTTTATTTTTTTCTGTTTGGCTTTTGTTATATTTCAAAGGTTTTTTTTTTCCCATGGGCAGGAATTATTGTAACAAAATATACATGTGTGTGTCCATAGGTAAAACTCTGTAAGGGTATAAATAAGACCATTATTTATTTGTCTTTCAATTTTCCCATGTTGAAAATGTATTGTTTGTATAATTAAAAAATGAAACATTACTATGTTTTAAGATATATGTATATAAGTAAAATAAACAACACTGACTTCTTATTACACTCTTGTTCTCCATTCAGAATTTGAAACAGCCAGGGCAAATTTTTGAATTAGTAAACTCTCCCACATAGGAGAGCCTGACGTGATTCAATTTACTGGTGGGTGTCAGGCACTGGGGATAAAATGGGAGCGCGCAGGACAGAAGACAAGACCTTATTCTCAGGGAGCTGACCTGCTGGGTCCTGGAGACTAGCCATAAACAAGGAAACCTCTGATAAAGGAATGGGAAGAAGAAACTAATGAAAGGGAGAGTGATAGGCTACTTTGGGCTCATTGTCAAAGAAGACTCCTCCTATAAGGTGCTGTTTGGCCAGAAACCGAAATAAGAAATCAGTTGTGGAAGAGGGGATGAAGTACTCCAGTCAAAGAAACGGCCCAAAGCATCAATGAACTTGGCTCTTAACATGAGGCATTTTCTAGTATGAGATTAAAAATTCCTGAGCCTCAGATGTTCTAGGCATGTAAATTCTAAGCCTCTTACATGCAATTCATTCATCCTCACCAAACTGAGTTAAGTACTGTCATCTCCATTTCCAGGGGAGGCAACTGATGCAGAGAGGTTCATTAACTACCCCAAAATTACACAGCCAGTAAGTGTTGGAGCTGGAATTCAAACCCACAGTCCATTTTCTTCAACCATTGCACAAAGAACAGCAGTATAGAGGAATGAATGCACAGATCCCTTAGTGTGCTGTCCTTTCCCCATTTTAGAAACCAGTGGGTTGGGTGCATTCATTCACTTAGCAAATATTTATTGAAACTTATGTACCATCATTATTTTAGACCGGGGATACAGTAGTGAACGAAAGCGACAAAAATCCCTGCCTTTGACGTTCACATGAATGGAGAGATAAATATCAAAAGTTAACTAAGTAAAAGAATCGTAAAAGGGAAGGGCAGATAAGCTATGGGCATGGAGTCGAGTTGAGTTTACAATAGTGTGGCCCCAAGAATGCTCCTACGGGTTTTGTAACCCCAAGATCCATCGCCAGCTGCACGCCTCGCGCACGCGCACACGGGACGCAACCCCCTAGCTAGTGCTGGCGCGCCCCCTGGCGCCCCCCTCGGTTCGCGCAGCCGCAGCAGCCAGTGGCGGAACAGGCCGGAAGCGCTGTCCCTCCCCTCACCCTCCCCCCGGCTCACTTCCTCCTACCGCACCCAAGCTGCCAGACCGGAAGCGCTTCTGTCTAACCTGCTCCTGCTCCTCTGGGTTGAAACTCGGTGGCCGCAAGGATGCCGGTAAGGGGTCCGAGTCAGGGGTGTGTTGTGACCGCGAGAATTGGGGAGAGCGGCGAGGAATCGTGCGTGCGCTGAGAGAAGCGGGCCAAGGTGGTCAGAGAGGAAGCGAGGTCCAGAGAAGGGAAGAGGGGAGGGGGCCGGTTCTGGTAGGATTGGGGAGGTCTGGGGATGTCGGCCGCGGGGGCCGGGGGGGCAGCAGAAGACTCCAGAGTGGGCGTGCAGAAGAGGCTGCCTCAGCCCTTCCGGCCCCTTCTCTCCAGTTCCGACCCCATCTTTGCCCTTTTGGCAGCCTCTGACTCCGGCTGGGTCCCCAAAGCCTCAGTAGAGCCGCGAAGCCAAGGGCTGCGCTTTTTATTTTTCATTTTTCATTTTTCAAGTCGAGGGTCCGGCTTCTCCGTTTTTCTGAAGCCCCACTTCCTCCACCGCCCCAGGGGGCGGGCCCCTTCCGCTTCTGGTCATCTGTGAGACCCACTTCCTCCCCTGTGGCCCCCGCAGTGACGGCCACCCCACAGCCACTGGGCTTCGGGCCCCCAGCGCAAGCTCAGGATCTGCGCCTGGTTTCCAAACGTTTCTATTTTATTGTGCCTCAGAGTAGAAGTAAAATTGGTGGTGGTGGTCGGCTTTCTCTTAATTTCTGACAGCCAGCCTGCGGGGTACACTTACGTCATCATGGTTGGCCTCCATGTTGCAGAATAGGGAAAAGGACGTTCAGTAACATGGATTATTCAAACAACAGACATTACTGAGCACCTGCTGCATGCTCAGCACTGTTAGAGCAGTGAATACGGCCAGCAAGTCGCTGCTCCTAGGGAGTTTACATTCTAATGGGGAGGCAGACAATTAACGTGTACATGTAATTAAAATAAAGGAGATATTTCTGATAGCGACATGCTATGAAGGAAACAGATGGGGAAACAAGACGGTAGCTGGTGGAGGGGAGGGTGGAGGCTGCCTAAGCATACCTGTGATAAACGGCGCAAGCCATGGTTATGGGTACATATGTTACGAGTCCCGTAGCTACCATGTGACACCTGATGTGTGCCAGGCAGGCCCTGAGCTACATGCTTTATATAAATTATCCCATTTAACCCCCACACTGACCCAGTGACTCTGCAACCCTGTGCTCATCCCAGCTGGGCATAGAGCAAGCACCCTGGACTTTCCGTGCCATTACTTACGAATACCTGTCTTCTCCATTGGCCCGAAAGTTCCTCAGGGATGAGGACCATACTGGTCTTGCCTGCCTTCAGATCGCCATGCCTTGCACTTAGGTGCTAAGTAATCGTTTGGTGAATGAATGAATGTATGAATGTATGAATGGGGCCCTGCTGTCTTACAAAAACCCAGGCATTTTGTAAAAGGCAGGGCTAGGAATCATACAGAAATTGCTTTCATAAATGTGATCCCCCCCCCCGCCCCGCATCCTCTAACTCCCATCAACCCACTGAAAGCAGGATATATATCCTCATTTTACAAATTTGGAAATAAGGCAAGAAAAGTGATGTCTCAGATATAAAGCCAGGAAGGGGCAGAACTGAAAAGCCAGTGCTCGGGTTCTGGCTTAACAACAGCCGATGGGCGGGTACCCCGGTTTATATGGTGTTGGCCTATTTCTGTCGTGTGGGTACTTCCGCCAGTTACCAGTGTGACCTCACCGAGCATGACGGAGATGCAAAGTAGCACCCCATTATATAGTATTTCTGCCATAAAAATACAAAAGACACAAATAACTTGAAGATCAGAGACAATAGTAAAATAATTTTTTAAAAAGGAAGTGATGAATTTTGAGTCTGTACTACTTTCATTTTCAATATAATTGATCGCAAGTGTCTATAATTTAATTTTTAATACTGGTTGTGTTCCACAAGCAGCTTGGCTCAACATTTTTTTAATTCCTAAAAATCTCCCCGTTGGTTGCCGTGAGCCGGTAAGAGCCAGTCCGCGCACGGCTGCCACCATCCCTTTTGCCGCGTCCCATGGTTGATGTTGGGTGGGTTCCTCTTTTACTCCTTTGGAGAAATGCACTCGTCTGCGCCGCTGACATCTGTTCTTTTCTGCTTTGTGCCCTTGCCCGGCTTGCCCCTGCAGGCTTACCACTCCTCCCTCATGGACCCCGACACCAGACTCGTCGGCAACATGGCACTGCTGCCAATCAGGAGTCAGTTCAAAGGACCCGCCCCTAGAGAGAGTGAGTCTAAACCCCTTCCCGTTATTCTCAGGTGTCGCTCTGGGACATCTGGCAACCCTCTGACATTATCAAGTCAGGGGAATCCGTAGCTCAGTCTTCTGCCTCTGGGTGCTCTTGTGTTTTCTGTTTCTCTTTGCGTGGTAGGGCATTGCTCTTTAGACCTTTCAAGGGCGTGGGTATAGGTGGCATCTAATAGGAAATGTATTGCTGTTAATTCCCCAGGGTATTTTGTTGAGGGGTGAGAGAAAACGTGCTTGACCCCGGCCCCGACTGGTGTGGCGCGGCGGTTTGAGCCTTGTCGCACAAACCAAAAGGTCTCCGGACACCATTCCCATCAGGGCTGTGGGTCAGGTCCCCAGTTAGGGGCGTGCAAAAGGCAACCAGTTGCTGTTTCTCTCGCACTTTGATGCTTTTCCCTTTCTTTCTCCCTCCATTCCCCTCTCTCTGACAATAAGTAAAATCTTTTTAAAAAGTCTTGACACTGTTTCTGTCATCACAGTCAGTTCTTACAAACCAGTGCTACTCCTTCTGTTGAATGCCATGTCCCCCCCCACCCCTTCTCTGTTATCAGGCTGGAAAAAAACAAAACATGTTTTAACCTCTTGCCCATCTAAATCTACTTTAGCCATTCTTCAAGAGCTTCATTTAATTTTTTTTTAATCCTTACCCAAGGGTTTTTTTTCATTATTAGAGAGAGAGGAAGGGAGAGGGAGAAAAACATCAGTGGAGAGAGAAACGTCTCTTGGTTGCTTTCTGCACGCTCCCTGACTGGGGATCGAACCCACAACCTTTTGGTGTACAGGATGACGCTCCAGCCAGCTGAGTCACCTGGCCGGGGCAGGAGCTTCACTTTCAGCAATACTACCTTCGTCTTAAATCTTAAGCATCCTATATAACACTACTAATACTGAGTTTATATCTTGGCTTTCTTTCTGGGTACTCATTTTCTCTCTTTATTTCAGAGCCTTTTTAAAAATACTGTTCAGAAAGCTCCGTTCTTTCAGACACTATCTGAGACTCCTCTGACACATTCTGAGACACCCTGCCAACAGGGTACTTTGCATCATGTTGGGCATGGTTTCCCTGCCTCCAGAGAGGGTCCGCACCGAGTTCCATTCACGGTGTCCAAGGCCAAGGTTTTAATTACCAATTTTGTGCCGAGGCCATCTCCATCCCTCTGCCAGACTGTTTGACTTGACCTTTTAAAATCTAATTTTGTTTCCAACACCAGTTGAAAGCTCAGTAAACTTAATAAATCTGGTGAGTCACCACAGTCTTTACCTGATTCTGAAGAAAAAGGAACAGCTGGGGGCGGGGGGAGCAGGCCAAAAGGAAGACAGATGACGCAAAAGAATCCCAGTGCAAAGAAAAAAATGAGTCAATGTTGGTGCAGATTCATTGAGAAGAACCCTTTTCAGGCCTTTGCAGAATACCGTGTGGTGTATCCAAACATGCAGTTGGCCACAGAGTAATCCTAACCACCACCTTTACAATTCTCTGGGGGTTTCTACAGACAGAGAATGACCTGTTACTCTTCCCCGGGGGACTGGATTAGAACAGAACTGGAATTATGGAAAAGTGTAAACCTTGGCTGGGGGCTAAAAAATTGTTGGCAGTCATCCAATTATTTGCCTCCAACAGATACCTTTTGAACCCCTTTTACGTGCCAGACACCCTTGTAGGTTCTGAATCCTGCAGCCTCCTCACCACACATGCACCTAGGGCGACATTTGAAAGAACAAGCTGGTTTTTGTAACCACTGTTGAGTCCTTCGAAGAAGTTTCCTTTTTGCAACTCAGAAAAAAGATGGCAAGGAACACAAGTCTAGAGTTCAGATTCCGCTGAAATTCTGTAGCAGAGGCACGAGCAGGGGTACGTGGAAGGGAATTACAGAGCATTAGCAGTGCAGGCTTGCTGTGCATTTCTGCTGTGTGAGAGGGACAGCAGTGATGGATGAGAAACATAACTAACTGTCTCTGTGTTGCTGAAACCAGCTGCCGGATACCGAGACCCTGGGATTGTGACCTTTTTAAAATAAAAAACGGGGAAAATTGCCAAAGAAATTGTGTAATGAGATCTGTCTTTGTCGCCACAGTATTTCTGGCTTTTTTCAGCCTCTAGCCACCTAGAACAGCTTGTGTAAATATATTCGAAGTCGTAGTTTTTATATAAACAGAAAGTTATGTATGAGAACCTCAGTGGGTTCCAAAATGATAGTTGAGAGTTTTTGTTCTCTGAAAACTATAGTATATAAATTCAAATAAAATTATATTGAATACTTTTAAAATCATTTTGTCAAAGTTTAGTCTGTATCTCCTGTAAACGCACTAGGAGATGTCTGGAATGACATTCATCAAACGTGGTCATTTTGAATGATATTCATCAATAGTAGTCATTCTGGGGGAGTGAGACTAGGGTGACGGTTGAAAATATTTTGGTATTGATTACATAATTTTTCTAATGAGCATGTATAATTTTTGTAAAAATACTAAAGCTGTTGGGTTGGTCAAAAAGTCCATATGGTTTTTTGTAAAGTAAAAGACACATTTTTATTTTCACCAATAACTTTATCGATTTGGATATTTTGAGTATGTGAGCTGTCTCCGACTGTTGGCTACCAGTGGGTAGAGGCCAGGGGCGCTGCTAAACACCGTCCAGTGCGTAAGACAGCCCCGGAGCAAAGAGTTCTTTGGTTCAAGTGTCAGTAGGACCAAGAAGCTTCACAAACCACTTTTGACACGTTCAGTAGTCACAAGACCTTCTCCATACATGGCGCAAATCTTCTTTGTGTGTTTCAGTTGCGTTTTTACCTTTCTTGAAATAGTAAAGCGTAATACACTGAAAATGTTGCGTATCTTGTTCCATGTTCAATACTAAATGGCTACACAAAAATTCACCAATTTTGATCAGTGTTTTTTTTTTTATTAAGAATGTATTTATTTATTTTTAGAAAGAGGGAGAAGAAGAGGAGAAACACTGGTGTGCATGGGTTGCTTCTCACACGCGCCCAACTGGGGACCTGCCCTGCAACCCAGGCACGTGCCCTGACTGGGAATCGAACCAATAGCCTTTCAGTTCTCAGGCCTGCAGTCAATCCACTGAGCCACACCAGCCAGGGCTTGATAGGGTTTTTGGTTGTTTTTTTTTAAGTGCACACTGATATGACAGCTGTCACAGTACAATCTAACAAAATTGTTTCAAATGAGGTTCAAGACAACAACGGCACTACCAGAGCCATTGTATGGAGAAAACCAAACGAACTTTTTGGTCAATCCAATATAAGAATGAATCATGTACTTACTTTTTTAGAAGTTGTTTCTAAAGACATTATATTTCAGTAGTCTCATTTCCTTCAACTCCAAAACTCTTGACCATTGACTGTAGATACTTTTCTTATTTATAGCTTTTGTAGATGTTGTGTTTTGCATTAAGCTAATGTTCTCCGCCCCCTCCCCTTGTGTCCTTCTTAGCAAAAGATACAGATATTGTGGATGAAGCCATCTATTACTTCAAGGCCAATGTCTTCTTCAAAAACTATGAAATTAAGGTAAAGTACAGAGCTTTTCATATTTAATTAACTTTCTGACAGGGAAAACATCCCTCTTGGCAGTCAGGGCTGCTCTGAGGAGTGAGTGGAATGAGACTGCATGCTTTTAAAAATCCAGAGCAGCACTTAATGTGAGGCTCTACGTCAATATTCATGTCTCGTTTTCTTCCTCCGAAGTCTGCACCAGGTCGGCAGACGACAGCCAGAGGGCCAAAGCCGGCCCATCTCCTCTTCCTGTAACTAAAGTGTGGTTTGAACACAGCCACACAGTCTGTGGGCAGGTTGCCTGTGGAGGCTTTCACACCCCAGCAGCCACGTTGAGTAGTCGTGATAAAAACCGTATAGCCTGCAGAGCCTGAAATATTTATTATCTGGTCCTTTGTTCTGTATTCAGCATGAATTAAGCACCTACTATGTGCCCATCCAAAACTGGAAATCCTATATGCTATGTTGCTTTTTTATATACTTCTGTGTCCTGGACCAGAGATGGTGAAATGAAGAAACTTCAGTGACCCGGTCCTTCCTACCAGCAGCACCCTTCCTCCCCTTGTCTTAGTCCCTGGCAGGAATGAGGCCGCGGGGAAGGTGCGGCGGGAGGAGATGGGGAAATGGGAAAAGGTTTCCGAGCTCCCGCTGTGAGCAGGTTACAAGAAATGTCAACACATTTTATGGTTAACATTCTGGAATATGGAACTTCCTGCCGAACTTGGACCTTTGGGAGTCAAACAGGGTGCGAAATCCGTGTTTGTCGACTCTTGGTCTCCAAACTATAGTCTGAACTTTCTCCGAGATGAGCAGAGTGTTTTCTGGGTCCATGGTCCAAGTGTTGTGTTTGTAATAGGTGTGAATAAATGTTATAATTCTGCCATTTTCATTCTCTTTTGAATATCACATGATCTTAAACGTAGGGAAATGCATAGCTTGTTTTTTCAGACTATAAATCTGCGTAAAATCTGACAGGAAGTACATGCCGAGTTCCATCAGCACCCATTGGCCTTGTCCACATGTCCCTTTTGGTGAGGTTAAGCGTTGAGCTTATGGAGCGCTTCAAAAACAAGTCACCTGAGAAATAATTGCTTCCTCTTTTAGAGTCATGGATGTTTCTGTTCTCGGCAGAGATCCTGAAGTGAAAGGCTTTTTAAAAATGAGCCAGCCACCATATGGTGCACCTCAGGTTTCCCCGGCGGCTCTGGGAACTCTGCTTCCCACGCGGAGTGAGGGGCTGCTGGCACAGCGCCCGGGGAGCCCCGCAGCCGGAGGAGCTGAGGACAGCAGGAGCGCCGCCCAGCCCAGGGCAGACAGAAGGGGGCTGGAGAAGGTTGCATTTGGAGAACGGGGATTTCTGGTGCTGTATAAACGACACTTTTCATAGTTTTCAGCCGATAAGCAAAAGACAAAGGTTGAATTCATTAATTGCACATGGTTGTGTTTTGTTCAGGACTGTTTTTAAGTTTTGTTTTTCTACCCTGTAGAATGAAGCTGATAGAACCTTGATATATGTAACGCTCTACATTTCTGAGTGTCTGAAGAGGCTCCAAAAGGTAATTAAACTTGGATGATCATCTGTCAGGAAAACAAATTACTAATAGGTATTTGGACTTGGTGGGGCTTTAAGGGCAAGTAGGACATATCTCCACTGACACACAGCATGGACTTAAGAGGAAACTCTGAATGTAGATCTCTAAACTTACAGCGTTGTCAGTTAATCAGAGGGTAAGGCTTTGCATGTATTTTCCCAAGACAGAAATCTTGAGCAGAATATTCCTTTTAAGCCTTTGGTCAGAGATTCTTAACTTGGAGGCCAAGGGTAGAATTCAAGGGTCCATGAACTTGAGAGGGAAAAGATTCCATCTTTCTTTTCACCAACCTCTAACTGGAATTTAGTACTTTCATTATTAACGTGGACAAGAACCCACAGTTGTATTAGCAATACCTGTGACTTTTTCTCCAATAGAACTCACAGCATTTCACGTTGCATTTAGAGTAGATTTTTTGCAACTTTGTGTACACTTATTACTACTTCAGAATTATAGTTATTTCAGCCAGTGCAAGATCTTGTGTTTAGTGTATGAATAAAGAAGCATGTGTATGACTGTATCATAAATTTGGTTTTTTAATACTATAATTTTCTATTTCACTATAATTGTTTTTTTTTTGTAATTCTATGTATTTTATTTTATTCATTGGAAAACATGATTCTGAGAAGGGAGCCGCAGGCTTCACCAGATTACAAAAGGTCATCAAAAATACGAACCCCAGCCATAGCCAGCTTAGACTAAAACATTGCAAATTGGATATTATTATCCTTCTCCCTGTAAAATACATGTGTATATATGATTTTTTTTTTTTTTAGTGCAATTCCAAAAGCCAAGGCGAGAAAGAAATGTATACACTGGGAATCACTAATTTTCCCATTCCTGGAGAGCCTGGTTTTCCACTTAATGCAATTTATGCCAAACCTGCGAACAAACAGGAAGACGGTAAGAACAGGGTCTCTCCCTCTCTTTATGTAGCACGAGGTTTTCTCCGTTTGATATATTCCCCCCTGCTCTTCTTGCCTTGAATGGTATATAATTGAGAATGGAATCATTAGCACACGTACTGTCTTATAGCCACTCTCACACGAGAGTCTTGGTAACAGTATGGCGTGGAGAGATCCCTTCAGACTGGCGTTTCTATTTCTTACCCTGTGTGAATGCAAAGGTCAGTGCCCAGATCAACAGCGAGCACATTTGCGATGCATTCTCAAAGACACCTTCTTTGTATTCTTCCTGCTCCTTATTTTAGAAGTGATGAGGGCCTATTTACAGCAGCTAAGGCAAGAGACTGGACTGCGGCTTTGTGAGAAAGTTTTTGACCCTCAGAATGATAAACCCAGCAAGGTAAGACCCTCTTTGCTATTCAGTTGATAAATCACCTTGCATCCTATAGTTTCCATTAAATGAAATGCACAAAGGTCTTTCATTGCAAGAATACTGTTAGTTTCTGCGTTGCAGTGTTGCTAAGCTTGTGGGTGTGTGCCTTGCACACAGTAGGAATTCACCGAATCACAGTGAATAGTGATTGCATGTAATAAAAAATTCGGGTTGGTTGTTCTTATGTCGAGACACCGAAAGCCCCATAGAACATGGGTTTTGTTGCTTGAGATATCTTGAATATATTACATCTATCTTGTCCTTGTAATTTTGAGTAACCTTTAGGTCAACAAAAATAAAAAAGGAAGAAATTTTTACATGTGCTTTCAAGGAGTGTGTATAACATAAGGGCTGCCAGTCTAATATTAAAATTTGTTTTAAACAAATTCACATTCCGTCCTTAACCTTGAACTTGCATTGTGAGTTGACTGCCACTGCTCATTCTGTTTTGTCCCCTCTTGTTAGTGGTGGACTTGCTTTGTGAAGAGACAGTTCATGAACAAGAGTCTCTCGGGACCTGGACAGTGAAGAGAGCCCGGGCAGACGCTGTATCCACAGCCGAGGGCTGCATTTCACAGCAAGATGTACACAGTTCTTTGTCTGTTTCATAAAGTTTTATACAGAAGAGAGAAGAGAACATGCCTTTATTTGAAAAGCTCATTATCAAGCATTTGGGGGTGGGGAGAATGAGTTGTCAAGGGGTGATTTGAAATTTTCTGCAGTATTAAGCTGGTGCTTAATAAGTAATAATAAAGAAATTTCTAACATTTTATGTCAGGAAAACATTGCTTATCTTTGGCATTCATTTAAACTTTTTCGAGAGATAACACTCACCCTTTTAAAGTGTACAATTCAGCGGTTTTTAGCATATATGCAAAGTCTAGCAGCCCTTGCCACTGATAAAAACTGGAGTTTACCCTGATGCTCGGTCAACTCGGGTTGCCATTTTGGCCTTATGGGTTAACGTGTAATTTTAATGTGCGAGTTAAATGCTCTTGAGCATCTGATCTGAATTACGACCTAAGTACCACATTTCGCGTACTCAGGAGTATGAGCATGTCCAAACGCACTCTGTATCGCTGGCCGGTGTGGCGCAGTGGGTCGGAGCGGCGTCCCCTAAACCAAAAGGTTGCGGGGTCCCTTCCCAGTCAGGGCACAAGCCCAGCTTGAGGGTTCGGTGGCCCGTGGAGACGTGTACGAGAGGCAGCCAATCAGAGTTTCTCTCCCTTCCCTCCCCTCTCTCTGAAATCAATAAGCATGTCCCTGGGTGAGGATTGGGGAAAAAAAAAACATACTGCAGATGCAAGAAAGACGGTCTTGAAACCAAGAGAGTGTTTTTTGGGTGGTTTTGTTTTATAATACCTTACCTCAAGTCACATTCTGGGTGTTTGGGTTGAACTTCTGTTACAGGCTCTGAGAGACATGTCAGAAAGGAAGTAAAAAAAGCCACAGTGATTCATAAAGATTAGACGTTTGTTTTTAACAAACGTGGTTTTTAAAAACTTGTGGAGCCTTTGTGCTAGAAACCAGCTCTCTGTGGTGCCTGTTCCGTTAGTGCCAGCAGGGGGAGCACACACAGTGGGGGCCGGAGCTTGGCCTCTCAAACACTTCCTGTGTAATGGAGGTGTTCCCTTTTTTTAATGCACCCAAGGGAACAGTTTCCAAAGGATTTAAAACAAATTACACAAGAAGTATAACGTCATGGATTTGAAAGTACAGCTTCATTCAACACAATGCTGACATTAAAAGAGGGTTGTTACCAGGTACAACTTTTTAGGGAAAGCAATTTAGTGAGAACTGTAAGACTTATTTTGACTTGTTTTGCGGTTGTATCTTTTTAAAATGGTGTAACAGTTTTAAATGCTCATTCTTTTTGATCCAGCCACTCCAGTGCAAGCATTGTTGAATGCTGAAACACACACGCACACACCTGGAAATAATGTGGTTTTTAAATAGAGAATTGGATAAGTAAGTTATGCTACATCCAAAAAATGAAATATGCAGCCATTAAAAAAGAGGTTCTACCTGTCATGTCATGGAAAGATGCCTTATTAAAAAAACCATTGTGGGTAGTATTTAATCTGATTCCACCCGTGTTTATTTAATTGTACGTACTCTAGGAAAAACTGTGTGTGTACGTACATCAGACCCTTAACAGTGACTTTCTTGAGGCAGGAATGATTACAAAGACTTGTATGGGCTAGGTCATGCACACTGTAATTCACTCAAATACGTGCTAGCCTCATAACCAGGGGGAAAAGCTTTTCATAGATGGGAAATCAAATTCTAGAAAAAAATTTATTAGCCCAAAACAGACTAGGACAACAGTCACCTTGCTCTTTTTCCTTAAGCATCCGGTTTATATTTACCATTTTAATATGCCACCCATTACTGTCATGTGTTGAAAGATTACAGTCCATAGGAAGACTCAAAACAAGATTTATGAGGATTGTTTTATTCTGCCTTTTCCTTTTCTCCACAACTGCTAGTACTGAAGACTTGAGTAAAAGGTTTGGAACTGTGTCCAAAAGCCATTTGGTTTGTTCCTCCCTTCATGTTGTTGACAGAAGTTTGGAGGACCATTCCATTAGCAGAGTGGAACATTAGGGCCACATCTGTTCCGTGTTGATTTTGAGATAAAACATCAATCGTGACTTTCCACTTTGGTTTAGCGCCGCGGCTCTGATTTATAGGTGACCTGGCAGTGTGCTCACACTGCACATTGTTCGTCCTATTTCACCCTTGCAAGAACCTTGGTGGCAGACGCTGGTAGACACCTCTTCACCAGGTGAAGAAGCGAGGCCTTCAGAAATTAAATTATAACTTGCTGGGTGGAAATGGGAGGGAGAAGGGGAGGGTTGGGTGGGTGGGTTGGGATGGGAGTAAAAGAAAATTGTACTGCAACAATTTAAATAAAATTAAAAATAACTTGCTGTAATAATATAATTAATATAAATGACATATGGATAATATACTACCAGACATCTGGAAGTTGGCAGAAATGACAGTTTAAGCCGAGTCTTTCCGAATTCAGGGCTGGCCCATAAGATGGTCACTTCGCTCCGTTGCTACTTTTAGTAACACATTCAGGCAACAAGGTCAGGAGATTGCGCTGTTCCTTCTGCTGTGCCAGCCGTTGGAAGGATGTTCTAGAAATATAAGTGTGAACTCTGTTGTCCAGGACCTCAGCCATCTGATGAGAAATGTGTCCCTCAAGATAGAAACTGAGACACACGGGAAGATGGATGTGACTGCCCAGTGCTGTAGAGGCCCAGAGAGCGGGCAGTTAACACTGAGGTCGGCTGGAAAAGATTAGCGAAGGCGGCACGGGAACTACCTGAGCTCACCAGAACAAGTGGGCCAAGTTAGTTAGACAGGCTACATGGGAACGGGGTAAATCGAGCCAGCTATGTGCCGTGACTGAGCCTGACGTGAGGGAAACTAGGGGGCAAAGGACCTGATGGGGAAGAAACTTTCCTAGCAGGAGGTATCGCCCCACGTTTTTGAGAGCCAGGGTCAGGCTTGGAAGTTGAAACTGTACTTTATTAGCAGCACAAAGGACTCGACAGATGGTCCACACTCGGGCACGCTTTTACCCACCGCTATTCTCATCCATCACTTTTTCTGCTCCATTGCACAGTCTCTGCGCTTGGCTCTCAAGGGCTTTAAAAAATGTTGTTAATTGATTTTTAGAGAGGGAGAGAGAGAGATTAAAAAACATCGATTTGTTGTTCCATTTATGTATGCATTCATTCATTAGCTGATTCTTGTATGTGCCCTGGCTGGGGATCGAACCGACAACCATGGTGTATTAGGACGACACTGTAAACAACCGGTTACCCAGCCAGTATAAAGTGTACAATTCAATGTTTTTTAGCCTATTATTAATTTTTATAACAAAATTTTCCACTTTAATCTATTGACATTAATTACGGTCATAATGTTCAGCCATCACCATTATCTAATTCCAGGTCTTTTTCATCACTCCAAACAAACTACCCATAAAGCAGTATCTCTCCATTCCCCGCCCCCCAAGCCCTTGGTAACCTCTAATCTACTTTTTGTCTGGATTTCTAGGTATTCCATATAAAGAGAATCATACAATTATTTGTACTCTTGTGATCGGCTTCTTTTGCTTAGTTTAGTGTGTTTTAAGGGTTCCTCCGTGTTGTAACATGTACGAGAACATTACTTTTTCTGGCTGAGTAATATTCCATTACATGGATATACCACATTTTGTTCAGCTATTTGTCCATGGATTGTTTCCACCCTTCGGCCTTAGTGACTAACACTGCAATGAACTTTGGTGTACAAGTATCTGTCCCCGTTTCTGCTGCTCACAGTGCTTAAAAAAAAATTGCCATTTTATCACAAGACACCTTAAGACTTCTCCCTGAATCACTATCTGGCTGTCCTATATTGTCATTTAAGTGTTTTTTACATGATCATTGGCCATGCATCGTTGGAGCCCCAACGCCTGGGACGGTGAGTGCATGCAGGAGGCACCCAAGTGTATATTGAATGAATGAAGACTTTGAGAGCCTAAACGGAGAGGGAGAGATGCCAGGGAGTCTGAATTATTAGTGGTCCCAGAATAAGGGCTCAGTGAGTGTGACTGGGACTGTAAAACCGAGGCTCGAGGGGCATTCTGCAGGGAGATTCCGCTGTGTCGGGTTTAGCAGCAGAGCTAGGGTCAGCGGTTTTGAGTCTGGTTGACTTGGAATGGAAGTTCCAATGGCTTTGATGGAAGTAGCTTGGGTGAAATGTGATTTGCCATCCAAATTCTTGAGCATTGCAGAGTATGCTATGATTAATTCTGGGACAGGAGACATAAACTGGATTATCCTGGGCAAACTTCTGGAAGCAGTTGATTGGGCCTGGAGTCCTGTGGAAGGGGATCGTGAGAACAGTTTACTTCTGAAGCACACGGACCTTTAGGGGGCAGCCGACAGCTGGCATGATACCCAGCATGCCAATTCAAGTGTACAGGAAAGATCCGGGATAGAAGCACAGACATGAGACAGGAGGTTCTAGTGGGATTAGAAGATGGAATCTGATCCCTGACGCAAACATAAGAATCAGTCTAAGGAGTTAATCAGCATAAGAAGTTCACCAGTGAAACATGGAACTCAGAGAAAGGAACTTCTTGGAGTTATTGATAGTATTTAAATCTCCAGGAAACTGTATTTTTTGGCATTGGAACTCTGGGGCAAGCCCTCTTGCTTTTGCATGTGTGTGCGAATGAGTGCGTTGCCCCGGCCTTCCTGGTCCGACCAGCTCAGGAACAGAATGCCAAGCTGGACATCTTCGAACTCCAGACTATGTTGCCTGGCCAGCCACCTGTACCGAAAAGAGGACAAATCGTTTGGAAAGATGGCCGCATGTATTCCCTCCCGTTGTTCTGGCAAATTCTTCGCCCTGAAGTTCCTTTCCACTAACAGGAAGGCTATCACTGCCAGGAGACACTTACGGGATGTTAAGTAATGTTTCCTTTAGAGCAATTTACAAGTGTTGTGTTTTTCCCCTGGTACAAAAGACAGATCTAAGAAAAATGTCTAATGCAGCTGGGAAAGATTTTCATTCTTAGGAGGCCGCTGGACGCTTAGAAATGAGCTGAAGTGGAGCCGAACTTTTACATGAATACATGTTCCTCTGATGTACCCACTTCAGCACCCCACAATGTCCGTGTCATTCTGCATCTGTTAAGTGGCTGACGGAAAGGTTCAGAGCAAGCTGTGTGTCTGTCTACTCATGTCAATTACGGGCCTCAGTCTCCTCATTCATTAGAGGAAGGAAAGTGAGCTAAATTCTAAAGTCCCGTCTAGTTCCAAAATTATCATTTTAGAAGATGGTTCCATGAGAAAGAGGAGGTCTTGACCCCCTGGACATATCCCTGTGTGCCACAGGTCAGTGTATTGCTCCACGTGTCCTTTGAATGACATTCAATCAGGAGGATCTGACTTACAACAGGTTACTGGAACTTAACCTTGGAATCCATTCTACTTTGGGGTAACTGATTTGAAAGAGAATTGTAAAAAAAATTCTGGAAAAGGTGGATTCTCCTTTGCCTCTGTATTTTTCTCTATGAATAATTTGCTTCATGTATTCTTTGTGGAAGTTTATCAGTCCTTCTGGTGTGTATTTGCTTTATTTCTTTACGACGATTATCACCTTCTCTCCTGCCACGTAACCAGCGATGTGTTTTCCTTCATTTTCACTAGCATATAAATGTGTTACTTCTCCCATCTTGAAAAAAAACACCTCTTTCTACTTCCACCACCTGATAACCCTCATTTCTTCCTTCCCTGCACAACAGACATTTATATAACTTACAGAGTGATCCCCTGGTAGGTCTAATACCCACCTGACACCAGGTGTTTTAAAGTAAATCACGGCCCTGTCTAGGTAGCTCAGTTGGTTAAGGCACTGTTCTAATACACTAAGGTTGTGAGTTAAATCTCTGGTCAAGGCACATGCAAGAATCAGCCGATGGATGTATAGTAAGTAATATAATAAATGGTTGTTTCTTTCTCTTTCCCTCTTTCTAAAATCAATAAATTAAAAAAATAGCCCTGGCTAGTGTGGCTCAGTGAATTGAGTGTGGGCCTGCAAACCAAAGGTTGCTGGTTCAATTCCCAATCAGGGCACATGCCTGGGTTATAGGCCAGGTCCCCAGTAGGGGGCGGGAGAGAAGCAATCACACATTGATGTTTCTCTCCCTCTCTTTCTCCCTCCCTTCCCTCTGTCTATAAAAATAAATAAAATCTTTAAAAAAATAAAATAAAGTAACTCCTAGACATTTTTCTTTCATAAATACTTTAGTATGTATTGTTACTTTCTTATACACTATTTGTTTTACAATATTATTTATCTTTCCTCATTAGGATGGCAGCTCCATTAAAACATGGGTTTGTTTCTTTTGCTCTCTGCTATATCTCTGCGGTCTAGAACAATTTGAGGCACACAGCAGGTGCATAATAAATCTATGTTGAATGAAAGTACAGCAAAGAAGCTGGAAGGAGAGGAGAAGAAACTGGTTATCAATGAGTGTTTCTCAATAATGATTTTTTTTTATGTTCACATGGTGTTTCATGAATTATTAAGAATTTTTATGTATAATTAATATCTTTTTAAATTTTATTATATATATTTTAATATATTTTATTGATTATGCTATTACAGTTGTCCCGTTTTTCCCCTTAACTCCCCTCCGCCCTGCACACTCCTTCCCACCCACATTCCCCCCCTTTAGTTAATGTCCTTGTGTCATACTTATAAATTCTTTAGCTTCTACATTTCTCACACTATTCTTACACTCCCCCTGTCTATCTTCTACCTACCATCTGTGCTACTTATTCTCTGTACCTTTGCCCCCTCTCTCCTGTTGCTAACCCTCCATGTGATCTCCATTTCTGTGGTTCTGCTCCTGTTCCAGTTGTTTGCTTAGTTTGCTCTTGTTTTAGGTGTGGTTGTTAATGATTGTGAGTTTGCTGTCATTTTACTGTTCATATTTTTTATCTTCTTTTTCTTAGATAAATCCCTTTAATCTTTCATATAATAAGGGCTTGGTGATGATGAACTCCTTTAACTTGACCTTGTCTGAGAAGCACTTTATCTGCCCTTCCATTCTAAATGATAGCTCTGCTGGATAGAGCAATCTTGTATTTAGGTCCTTGTCTTTCATGACTTGGGGTACTTCTTTCCAGCTCCTTCTTGCCTGTAAGGTCTCTTTTGAGAAATCAGCTGACAGTCTTATGGGAACTTTTTTGTAGGTAACTGTCCCCTTTTCTCTTGCTGCTTTTAAGATTCTCTCCTTATCTTTAATCTTGGGTAATGTAATTATGATGTGCCTTGGTGTGTGCTTCCTTGGGTCCAACTTCTTTGGGACTCTCTGAGCTTCCTAGACTTTCTGGAAGTCTATTTCCTTCACCAGATTGGGGAAGTTCTCCATCATTATTTGTTCAAGTAAGTTTTCAATTTCTTGGTCTTCCTCTTCTCCTTCTGGCACCCCTATGATTTGGATGTTGGAATGTTTAAAGTTGTCCCAGAGGTTCCTAAACCTCTCCTCATTTTTTTGAGTTCTTGTTTCTTCATTCTTTTCTGGTTGGATGTTTCTTTCTTCCTTCTGGTCCACATTGTTGATTTGAGTTCCAGTTTCTTTCCCATCACCATTGGTTCCCTGTATGTTTTCCCTTATTCCATTTAACGTAGCCTTCATTGTTTCATCTAATTTGTGACCAAATTCAACCAATTCTGTGAGCATCCTGATCACCAGTGCTTTGAACTGTGCATCTGATGGGTTGGCTACCTCTTCATTGTTTAGTTGTATTTTTTCTGGAGCTTTGATCTGTTTAGTTTGGACCATTTTTTTTTTTGTCTTGACACACCTGTTACATAGTGAGGGGTGGAGCCTTAGGCGTTCACCAGGGCAGGACAACCCCTATCGCTGCTTTGTGCTGTTGTGTGTGGGGGAGGGGTCCGAGTGAGAACAATGGCACTTGCTCTGCTCTCTGCCAGATTTCAGTCACTTCCCCCACTACCCACAAGCAGTGGGCCTCTCTGGTGCTGATTCCCGGGTGGGTGGGTTTGTGTAAGTTCTAGGATCCTGTGGGTCTCTCCAAGGAACTCTCCTATGAGACTGGGAGTTTCTCCTGCTGCTGCCTCCACCCCCACAGGTGTTTTCAATCCGTGGTTTGAGGCTTTATTCCCCCGAGCTGGGGCCCTGGGTTGCACAGCCTGTCCTGCTCCCCAGTTGTTTCTCCTGGTTTATCTGCACAGGAATGTGGGACTGCCCGCTCTACCAGCTGCCACCTTGCCAGTCCACCTGCTGCTTCCTTGCGCACCTTGTTCCACATCCGCTGCCTCACTGGGTCCGCCAGCCCCTGCCTTGCCTGCCCTGGCCCTCCAGCCACCGCCTTGCGAGTCTTCTCTGCCCAGCTGCCTGTCTCCATCCCTCCTACCGGTCTGGATGGATATGTCTTCTTTAACTCCTTGGTTGTCGGACTTCCATACAGTTTGGTTTTGTGTCAGTTCTGGTTGTTTTTAAATTGTTGTCCTTCTTTTGGTTGTGCGAGGAGGTACAGTGTGTCTGCCTACGCCTCCATCTTGGCCGGAAGTCTAATTAATATCTTAAACCTTTTATTTAAATGAGTTATGTGTGAGGTCATTAACTCATGCTTCTCATTCATCCATTATCAAATATTTATTGAGTACCTACTATGTGTCAGGCACAGAAGACAGAATGGTTATCAAGACTGATAGGACACCTGCCTTGTGAGTTTCCTGTCATCCAGGTGAGTGTAGGACTCTCAGGAATTTGGAGAAGTATCCTACCCACTCTACCCATCTTGTGAAACAAGGTTTACAGAGATGAGAAAAAGTAACAAGCACAGATTTGAATATGGTGAAGGAGAGACACACAAGGCAGTGAGGTCATTAGTTATCAACCTAATTGTCCAAACTGTAATTCCCACTCAGAAAATCGAGGGATTAGAGGAGAAAGGAATCACTTTTTAGGGGGAGGAGGTATGGCCATTTCAACCAAAAATGTTGCTTGAGTCTATGAATGTTGGTTTATTCTAGGACCAATGGCTATGTGTCTTTGTAATAAGATGCCAATTCAGATGGGGACGTAATTATATTAGTATTTGGCATTTACAGTGTAGTGTGGAGAAGGTAAACTGGTGACTCGCTGTCATGTGGTTTATAGATGTGTTCATTTTTTAATGGTTCCATTGAGGTATAATTTACACAAAATAAAAATCACCCATTTTAAGTGTACGATTCAGTAATTTATTAGTAAATCTACAGAGCTGAGCAGCAGTCATCACAATCCAATTTTAGAAAATACCCATCAACCCCCAAAAGGTCCCTCCTGCTCAATTGCAATCACCCCCATTCCTACCCTCATTACCAAGAACCATGAGTCTTTCTGTTGCTGTCAGTTCGTCCTTTCCGGGCATTTCATATAAATGTAGTCAAAGATTATGTGTTTTTTTTCTGTCTGGTTTCTTTCACCTAGCATGGTTTCATTTTTAGTACGGTACTTTTGAGATTCATCCATGTTGTTATCAGCAGTTTGTTCTTTGAATTTTTTGTTGAATCAGATTACACCGTAGGGACATACCACATGTGGTTTATGTAGTCATCATTTGGTGAACATTTGAATTGTTTCCACCTTTGGACTATTATCAGATGTGGTTTTTTTTTTTAATACCTAACATGAATTTCTTTTTTTTTTTAAGATTTTATTTATTTATTTTTTAGAGAGGGAAGGGAGGGAGAAAGAGAGAGTGAAACATCAGTGTGCGGTTGCTAGGGGTCATGGCCTGCAACCCAGGCATGTACCCTGACTGGGAATCGAACCTGTGACACTTAGATGTGGTTTTAACTACTAACTAGTTCAAAAGTAGAAAAAAGCACAGCGGCATGCATTTAGGATGTTTTACTGTGTGCCAGACAGTGTTTTCAGTGTCTGATGCAGGGGTGCATCGAGCACGTGTTGGCACCCAGAGCAGGTCAGCTTTTACATACGTATACCTCTTTCTTCACTTCCTGTTTGAGAGCAAGTGTAGGTTCATAGCAAGATTAAGTGCAAAGTAGAGTTCCCACGTACCCACCTGCCCCCTGCATCTCTCTCTCTCTCTCTCACACTCACACACACACACACACACACAGCTTCCCCCACTTCCACATCCAGCAGCAGTGTGGTACACGTTACAACTGATGAGCTTGCATTGACACGTTGTTAGCAGCTGAAGCCCACAGTTTATGGTGTACATCCTATGAGTTTTGACAAGTATATAACCACATGTGTACACTATTCTAGTGTCATATAGTCTCACTGCCATAAAAACCCTGTGCTCCACCTACTCCTCCCCTCCCCAACCTGCCCCACCAAATCCTGGCAATCACTGATCTTTTTTTTTTATTGTTTCTTCTTTTCTAGAATGTCATAGAGTTGGAACCACGTGGTGTGTAGCCTTTAGTGACTGGCTTCTTTCAGTGCATTTAAAAGTTTCTTCCAGGTCTCTTCCTGGCACACCAAGGCAGTACTCCAACAATCAACAAAACTGTTTATAGTGCTAACTGAACAGTTTTGCAAACTAGCATAAGTTAAGACACTATATTATTCACTTTCTCTTTTTATTTTTTAAAAGATTTTATTGATTTTAGAGAGAGAGGAAGGGAGCAAGAAAGAGAGAGAACATTGATGTGCAAAGGATACAACAACGGATTGCCTCTCGCACGCCCCCAACTGGGGACCTGTCCTGCAACCCAGGCATGTGCCCTGACTGGGAATCGAACCAGCGACATTTCGGTTTGCAGGCCAGCACTCAATTCACTGAGCACTCCAGCCAGGGTTTATTCATGTCTTGCTAATTTAACATATAGAATAAAAATCTTTCTTAATATATTAATGTAATTAAAAACATTACTCCATTACCTTTTTATACTGTAATAATCAGTTTTGTTTTTCATTAAAATTGTACTGGCCTCATTATTTAGCTGAAGCTTAATAAAATAATATTTTCACTCTCTGTTTTATTTTCCTGGCCATTATTGGCCATCATTTCAGGATTATTACCGAAAGTAGTGGTGGTTTTGGGTCTGTTTTGTTTTTTGGTAAAAGAGAGGGGTGCCCAAGAGAATATGACAAGTCACAGACTGGTAGAAAATATTTCCAAAACACGGATGTGATTAAAAACAAAACAAAACCTGTTATCCAAAATATACCCAAAAAACTCTTCAAACTGAACAGTAAGAATACAACCCGACTGAAAAGTCAGAAAAAGCTGAGAACAGAAATCTCACCAAAAAAAGATGAGAGATGGACTACGTATAAGAGAGGACACTCCACATCATCACGTCCATTAGGGAACTGCACATTAAAACAACACATATTAGGACGGCTAAAACCCAACCTAACCTTTACTCACTCTGAGCTAGAGAGTCATTTCACAGCGCGAAGATAAACCCTTTTCCAACCAAGGAATTTCTCCAAAGGGTGAAGGAAGCCTGACTCCAGCAAGAACACACAAGATCTTAGAAGAGGGGGCGTGGTGCTCTGAGGATGGTGCGCATGCGTGACTGTAAAAGCAAGCCTTCCCCAGGCGCCTGATTAAAATATTTAAATACAGCTGTTAGGGATCCCACCATACCTGATCTACTATATTCACTTTTATTTATAATAAATGTTCATGCATTTTGTTAGTTTCTGAGGGACACAGCTCCTCCCAGACTCATTTCAATGGAGCATGTATTTTGCCCCCATTGCATTTATTGTCCTCAATAAAGTGTGCGCCTTACAATGATGGTGTGGCTTCTGCTAAAGCAAGCAAAAGGAACCCCCAAACCAAATCATTCCATCTTCAAGCGGAGTGAGGGGTGGGTTAAGAGGCGGTGGGGATGGCGGTTGTTTTTATCCAGGCACTTCAGTAGTTGCCTATTTTCCTGGGGGCGGTGCCACATGTGGACCCGATGGACCCCGGCGAGACCGCCATTTTGGAGTCTTCCCTAAGGATCTCCTACCGGCTTTCCGCGCCGCTGCCGCCGCTGCCGCCGCTGCCACCGCTCCCCGCGGCCTCGCCGGGCAGGATGAATGTGATAGACCACGTGCGGGACATGGCGGCCGCGGGGCTGCACTCCAACGTGCGGCTCATCAGCAGCTTGTTACTTACAATGAGTAATAACAACCCGTGAGTTGAGGCGGGGAGCGGCCTGGGGCTGAGGAGAAGGCGGCGCCTGTTTGGGAGCCGGGGCTGAGGGGGCCTGGGGACAGGCGGGAAGGAGCGAGCGCGGGCCTCCGCTGAGGCTCCGGGGTCCGCGAGGGCCTCGTGGCGCGGAGCCCACGTAGGAACACGAGTTGAGTTCACTGGGTCCCAGCGCGTTGTGCCCCCGGCGCTGGGATGAGCTCCCTGGCGGGAACGTGGCGAGCGGCGGCGGCGGTGGCTTCGAGACATGGAAGGCGAAGGCTCTTGAGGACGATCCTGGCGAGGGTTCCCCGAAAGCTGGCAGCGTAGGGTTTCCTGGGGTACCTGTCGCCAGGCTTGGCGACTGTCACTTCGCTGGGCTGATTCCTCTGCTCCCAGCGCCTTCCCGAAGAACACGGTCTCCCCCACCGGAGCTCCGAGATCCAGCCTCCTGCTTCTGTGCCTTTGTCCCGCATGTGGGACGGGTGTTTCCCCTTGAGTGTACTAGGAGGGTTCGCTTCCTCGCCTCTGCGAACCCCCCAAAGCCGCACCCCCCGTGATGTGCGAGGCGCCTGTGTGAGCGCTCGCAAGGGCCCCCTTTCACGTTCTCAGAAGTGCCGCTTCTTGAGCCCTAACGCTGGGAGAAGCGCGGGGCTCTTTCCTTCCAGCCTTTAGTGCATGTCGCCCTCCTCCTTGAACTTCTCCCTTGTGCTGAAGTTAAAGTTCCTTCCCACGGCCAAGGGGGCCAAACCCCTTTCTCCCAGATTTAATCTCATGCTCGGTTCATCGTCCCCCAGCCTCCCTGCCGCCGCCTCCTGATACTGGGACGCACCGGGCTCGTTGTCGACTCCGGGCTTTTGCTGCTCTGCATGGAGTCCTCACGCCAGACCTGCCGCCTTAGGCAGGTTTCAACTCAGATGCCCTTCTGGAGGACTCCTCCTTGCTCGTCAGAATTGCCCCGTATTCTCACTGTCCTGTCACGTTGCCCTGTTTGACATTCTGCATCACATTGTTTATAAAAATGGAGGTACAGTGGGCATGGAACACTACATGAGTTTCAGGAGTACAACGTAGTGATTCAGTATTTGTGCATAGTGCGCAAGTGGTCGGCACGGTAAATTCAGTTAAGGTCCGTCGCCACGCGTAGTTGCAGGTGTTTTCCTTCTGACGAGAAGTCTTAAGGTCCGTAATCCGCATCACTCCTCCCTCCTCACGCAGTCAGCCCAGTGCCTGGCACAGAACACGCACACGTTTGTTGGAAGTGCGTGCAACCCCGCGGAGGTGAATAACCCTGTCGCTGTTCACACGCGTAGTGAGGGGAGGAGTCCGACGTCTGGGTTTCCGTCCTTCGACTCTGGTCTCCAGGCTGACCTGCCACAGCCTCCTGCCTCGGAATGGTGTTCCAGCGGAATCCTCTGCGGGGAGCGGACCCATGCGCCTGTGGCCTGCTCCTGGAGCTGTCTGGGGCCGAAAAGAAAGGCCCCTTAAGTGCCTGCAGGGCGGCTACTGCTCCCTGCTTCATTTCCACGAGCGTGCTTTTGGACCTGGCTCGGAGCGACCCATCATTTTGCCACCATCCACTTAGTGCTGACAGGGAGGAGCCTGGTCTCTGTCAGCCGTCTCTGTTTACCCTGGAGCCTTTCATTGGCTCTGAGCGATTTGTCAAGGCAGTTTCCACCGCTGGGAATTTATGCACCAGTTAGGCATTGTTGTGGGTTCTTGAAGCTGTTACAAGATAGCTGGAAGCAGTTTGATCCTCTGACTGAACTTGTTTTTCTTTTTTTATTTTAAACATTTTACTAATTTTTTTTTAGAGAGAAGGGAAAGGAGGGAGAAAGAGAGAGAGAAACATCAGTGTATGGTTGTCTCTCACACACTCCATACTGGGGACCTGGCCTGCAATCTAGGGACGTGCCCTGACTGGGAATCGAACCGGAAACCCCTTGGTTTGCAGGCTGGTGCTCAATCCACTGAGCCACACCAGCCAGAGAGTAAGCCACACCAGCCAGAGTTGGACTTCTTCATACTAGATTAAACTGGCAGTTTCCTAGCTTCAGGAGACATTTAAATTCTGACCTTTGTTATTTATATTTTAGAATTTCTTGCTGAATTGGCAATATAACACAGTGGAATAATTCAAACAAAGCAGAAAGGATCTGCAGATAAGTGTCCCTGAGTCTTGAACCTCACCCCACCATTTCCCTTCTCCAGAGGCAAACAACTATTAACAGTTTCTCCCATGTCATTCCAGATACAACTTCTGCTTACATAAGTAGGCGTGTGTGTTACAATATGTAAATATCTGAATGCTTTCTGAGTATAGTAAAATTTTCTATCAAATATTATTTCTCATTAAATACATAGAATCTCAGTGTTGGAAGAAATCTTAACTATTTGAACTATACCTTTCAACCTGTTAGTCATTGAATTTCCTTTTTAACTATATCCTGTGTTTAAACTTTGCATCCTTTTTTAAAAAAAATAGTGTTTGTTAAGATAAAATTAACATACCATGTAATTCACCCTTTTAAATAACATGCGTCTGTGGCTTTAAACATACACAGAATTGTGCGGCCATCGCCACTGTCTATTCCAGTACAGCATCACCAGGACGAGAAATACCATACCTGTCCGTTGTCACTCCTCAGTCTCACTTTCCCAGTCCCTGGCAGCCACTAACCTAAAGAAATGAACTGTCTACAGAGTTCTTTGACTGTTTCATTTTTTAGAAAAGATTTTTAAAATTTATTTTTAGAGAGGGAAGGGAGGGGGAAAGAGAGAGAGAAAAACATCAATGTGCGGTTGCTGGGGGCCGTGGCCTGCAACCCAGGCATGTGCCCTGACTGGGAATCGAACCTGCGACACTGATTCACAGCCCATGCTCAATCCACTGAGCTACACCAGCCAGGTCGACTCTTTCATTTTTAAGCATCTGTAGCTTTCACCTGTCAAAAACATTGTAAACTCTTTTTAACTTGGGAAGGAAGAGTGGGATAGGAGATTAAAAATGAGTTTCTTATTAAAAATGGTAGCCAGCTTCTAGGCACTTAAAATGCTTGCGAGCAACACTCAAGGTTAAAGAAAGTTTTGGAACATTGATTTCCTTACACTGTCTTTAAACTTCTGAGACTCCAGGAGATGGAAATTCTTCTAGTGCTAGCAAAGTTTGCTTTTGTATATAAAATTGAAGGAAAAAAAAGACTATCTAATAAGGCTAATCCTCTTATCCCACTTGCTTAGCCTGTCCTATTCCCTGTATTTCCGTACTTTCACGGTTCTTATTTCTTCAATATCTGAAGAGTGTTCAGTTCCTACAAACCTTTCTGTTCAGTAGTTTCCTAAAAAGGATTCGAGTGGTGAAGTTTCTCTTTTCTGAGTTTTCATCCCTTCTTTGGTAATACTGGTTAAGTCATTGTGATTGTTCTTTGTCTTACCCTAAAAATGGATGTTAATGTAAGGGAGTGTGGGTATCTGTCAAACTGTTAAATTAAGAAGTCTTGGGCTAAAGAAGGGGAAGAACAGATACACTTCTCTTTGTATGCCTCTACAGATTTGGAAGTATCATTGCTTTTGTAGTGACTAAAGAAAACATTAAAACAACAATTTAAGGCAGTTTCCTAGATGTGTTGACCACATTAGTGTAGAGTACAACTCTCATGCCACTAATTTTAGGAACTTGCACTTAAGGTACATTTATTTTCTTGTAAACTCATTGCATAAGGTTTTGTGCTAGGCTTGGACACCAAGAAGGGACACTGAGGGCAGGCATGTATTCTCTAACATTTCAAAACAGCCCATGTAGGGATGTCCTTTCCTTTTTTCCAGTGAGTTATTCTCCCCATCTCAGAAGTACCAGCTTTTGGTGTATCACGCAGATTCTCTCTTTCATGACAAGGAATATCGGAATGCTGTGAGTAAGTACACCATGGCTTTACAGCAGAAGAAAGCCTTAAGTAAAACTTCAAAAGTGAGACCTTCAACTGGAAATTCTGCATCCACTCCACAAAGTCAGGTAATATTGGAGATAAGTGTGATGGGGGGTGGAGGGGCAGTGGGAGCGAGAGACTGAAAGAATTTACAAGACTGCTAATTAGACGTAGAAAATGGTAAAATAAAATGTAATTTTAAAGGGGACTTAACTGCAGAAACAAATGTGAAAAATCACTTAGATGAAAGAATGCATTGAACCAAACATTAAGGGCTTAAAGCAAAATTCACTCTGGATGAATCTAAAAATGGAATTAACTGTGAATTATCTGGGTTATAACCAAAGTCATGCATTATTCCTTTTATTAAAAAACTCAAAATCTAAAGTGTTTTTATAATGCTAATGACAGTACAGTTGTCATTAGCATTATAAAATGGAACTCCAATGTTACAACTGTGAGTACCTAGGGAAGTACATGGGAAATGTAAGAATTCCTACCCATTTTTGATAGCTGCTTAATAATTAATTAGTTAACTAATTGAAGGGGCGATTGTAATTTTACCATTTGACAGAGCAATCCCATTGCTAGAAATTAATTCTAATAGTAGACTCACAAAAGATTTATAGGATGTATATCAAAGGCTGCCTATTGTAGCATTGTTTATAATGGTAAGAAATGAAGCAGAAGTGTCCACTAGGTAGATCTAGTTAAATTATAGCCATAAGTTTGAATGTGACGGAGTTATTAAGTGAAAAACGAGATAGAGGTATATGTGCTGAATTCTCGTGCTCTGGTATTTTGAAGAGATGTTTTCATTCCCTTGTAGTGTCTTCCGTCTGAAATTGAAGTGAAATACAAAATGGCAGAATGTTACACAATGCTAAAGCAAGATAAAGATGCCATTGCTATACTGGATGGGATCCCTTCAAGACAAAGAACTCCCAAAGTAAGTTGTCACCTCATTTTCAACTCCTCGTTCCTTCCACCCCTCTTCTCCATGTTTCTCTGTGCACGAGGGAGTGCATCTGAACATTTAATTCTTGCCTCTGCGTGTCACTTTGCTCCCTTGTTAATGGAGGTAGGGCTTCAGAGAGGTAGAATAGTGATCTTAATGAGCCCCTGAAAATTCAGCTGATGAAAGTGGTAGCTGGAGAATACTACAAGGGCTTATTCTTAGGTTTTCCTTACTGTAGAAAAGAGTGATTTGCAGTATACTTCCAGGAGGTAACAGGACTGTTTTAGAATCTCATTTTTTGCATCCTGTAGGTGTACACAATTGATAGAGTGGTTTTATTAATCCCTTTGTTTTCAAAATCAAGTCTACAAGATCCCTTTGTACTTACTTGTATGAGGGATATATATTTGTGTTTGATTTGATAACACATAGTGACCTGAACACCTTCAGCTACTTAGGTGAGTAACCAAACTGAACGACTATTTACTTATTTATTGACTTACTTATTTATGTTTTTTAAAGATTTTATTTATTTTTTAGAGAGGGGAAGGGAGAAAGAGGAGAGAAACATCAGTGTGTGGTTGCCTCTTGTGCGCCCCCTACTGGGACCTGGCCCACAACCCAGGCATCTGCCCTAACTGGGAATCCAACCAGCGACCCTCTGGTTCATAGGCTGGCTCTCAGTCCACTGAGCCACACCAGCCAGGGCTGAACTTTATTTTTTTAAAGAACTGTTCTGTAAGGAGTGTTATATTTGGCATCTTTGACTACTGTTGTTTTGTTTTTATGTCTAGTTTAGAAGAACAGTGCAAATCCTTGCTCTTAGTATTGAATTCACACCAGTATTTAATATTTTACTGTATACTCTCATTACCTATCTTTCTTCATCGAAAAACTTCTGTCTTGTGCGTAATAGTGGGGGATTTTGTCTGTCAGACAAAATGTCTGTGTTCATCCTCCTGCCCTTAAAAAAAAGGAATATAAGCAGTGAGGACCTGGTGTATTTAGTTAGTGTTTTTTCACCTAAGTGTTGCTGAGTTTTCAAAGTAAAAACAATCAAACTTGATGCGAATGTGCTTAAGTATCTCCTCAAATTGAGGGTGTATTTACAATTTCTGAGTTTCTGTATTAAGTTATTCCCGCAGCATATTTTATGATGGTGGCTACCGTTAGAAACATTTGGAAGTATATTATAGACTGTCCTTGTCTCACAGTAAGCTTGAATGCTTATACTCTAAACTGTGTTCTGGTACTCTATGAAAGACTGTATAGTACCCAAAGAATAATTTTTTGCATCTATGAAGAATACCTTCCCCCCTGGCTGGTGTGGCTCAGTGGTTCAGTGCTGGCCTGCAAATCAAATGGGCACCGGTTGGATTCCCAGGCAGGGCACATGCCTGGGTTGCAGGCCAGGTCCCCAATAGGGGACATACAAGAGGCAACCGCACATTGATGTTTCTCTCCCTCTTTCTCCCTCCCTTCCCCTCTCTAAAAAATAAATAAAATATTTTAAAAAAGTAGAATACCTTCCTTTTGGAAGATGTTTTGATTGTAAAATTTGAATTATACCTCTTCATTATCTTATTGGATAAGATAACACCATTGTTTTCTCTGTAATGACTTGAAGGGGTTTGGGAACAATGGGTAACGATGAAGTCGGTTTTGTGGCACCCAGCACTTTGGTGTTCACTGCCGTTGTTTAAGAGGGGCTGCAGGACTCTGCATGTACTTGGAGTTTGTAGCCTTTCATTCTGCAGAGCTGTGGTAGCCAGGAGCACACAGAGATATGTGGCTCAACCATGATACTTACAGTTTTTCTTTCTTGTCCGCTAGGGAGTTAACTGGCTTCTCAGTCTGTGGAAAGGACAAGGAAGTGAGTCGAGTCAACATACATCTAAATGAACGTCTGTTAATGTGTGGTAAACATTGCCACGCGTTCTTCCACATTTTAAAAGAAAATTCCAGTGGGAGATTATTTTATCTTGGTAGATCTTTAGCTGTTGAGAGCAAACATACCAACATACAGTTTCTCGCTCAGTTTTTAGAAAATTATGACTGCTGGTGGAATGTGGCTTTGTGGTGTTCCCAAGTAAGTCTTTGTTTTAAAAAGAATTGACTTTCTCACTAGGTAGTACTCAAAACTCATTCTTCTGTAGTGACAGGTGGTTTAAGGGGAATTTTAATATTTGTTGGTCCATCAGTCATGATTTGTTGATAACAGGCAGTCAAGAAAGGTTCTTAAATTTAAACATCACACTCTTTTTAAGTATTGGCACCAATACTGGAGCTTACCTTTAAGTACCTTCTTTTGCATTTTCAACATAGCCTAAAATGGAAAAATGTGAGGCCAAATAAAAAATAGTTTGTTTCTGATATTTCATTATTTTGTTGTTTGAATCAGCATGGACTAATGCCATACTAGGTTGTTTTACATACTGTCAGTGCACGAGTGGAACAGGCGTTCCTCGTCTTCAGAGCCACTCTTTTGAGTAAAGTCTGGTTTACAAAGCTACAGAGGGTTGATGAGATTAGGACTGGCTTTTTTTTTTTTCCCTTTCGTGCCCTCATGTTGACTGCTTCCGTCGGTTAGTGATCTGGCAAACTCTGTGTTGGATTGTGATCTAGTAATTTTAAATCGGAATGTTGTGTTTTTCTCTTTGGACTTTTAAGATCATTTATACCTTCCCTGTAACTCCTGTGTTCTTTGAAAATTTTAGGTTTTTCTCAAATTTTCCCTGTTGCATTTTTGGAAGGATTATTTTTATAGAACTTTACAGAGTTACGTATTTGAATTATGCTACTTAAATAGTGTAACTATCTCTGGATTGTTGTCACCTATAAAGGGCAATTAGAGTTTGATTTTTGTAGCATAACTTGGATGAGTCAGATAGTACCTATCGATCAAAGCTACAAGCATTAGAAAGGCTAAAGTCTGTCTGCTAGACTAACTGTCAGGGAGAAGCCAAGTGTTGTACTTTTGTATCCGTCATTCCCTTTTTGGGGAAAATTCATCTGATCTTTCCTAACTAGCTGTGTTAAGAATTCCTCACTTTCTATGCTGTGATGTTAATTGCATTTAAAATATGTAAACTTGAGCACTCCTAGGGTAGTCTATCTTCTGTATTAAGATCAAGAAAGAAATCTGGCTGGCGTAGCTCAGTGGATTGAGTGCGGGCTGCGAACCAAAGCATCGCAGGTTCGATTCCCAGTCAGGGCACATGCCTGGGTTGCAGGCCATGACCCCCAGCAACCACACATTGATGTTTCTCTCTCTTTCTCTCTCTCTTTCTCCCTCCCTTCCCTCTCTAAAAATAAATAAAATCTTTTTAAAAATCTCCAAAAAAAAAAGATCAAGAAAGAATCAAGGTAATTAGAATTCTGTAACATTTCTCAAATGAATGCTACTCCCATTTCCAGAGGCAGCATCTTTGGTCCAGATATTGGACCTTTTGGTTGGGTAAGTGAAAGGAATTTGATTTTCCTTTTAGAAACAGGAGGACATAGGAAATACAAAGGTAGTAATTTTTTGTTTGATTTGAGGAATGGGGTTGGCCTTTATTTATTTTCATGGGGTTATGGGTAGATTTTCCAGTAAAAAGTAAAATAAATAGTAGCTGGTAATAAAATTTAGGGCTTAAACTGATGGTGAAATACTTTCTTTGCAACATACTCTTAATCTTAATTGTCTTCTGTTTGTATTTATTGCAGATAAACATGATGCTGGCAAACTTGTACAGGAAGGCTGGCCAGGAACGCCCTTCGGTCACCAGCTACAAGGAAGTGCTGAGGCAGTGCCCGCTGGCCCTCGATGCGATTCTCGGTACGGGTCCTTCTCTGCCTGTGTTTACGGAGTGTCCGCTCCCTGCGGTGGTAGTTCTCGGTCCTGGCTGTACATTAGGATACCTCTGTTTTCTAAAAAGTTTCACCTGTAGAGAGTGATATAATAGATTACCATTATCATGGATTTCACTGATCGAGAAATATTAAATTGTTTGTTCTGTCATACCTGTCTTGCTCTGAATAGGGAAAGGACGGGTTGCCTTGCAGCCCAGGGAAAGGGTAACCTGTTGCTACTTGAAGAGCAATGCCAGGTCTCACCTTCTTTCTCCTGCTTTCTGTTGGGTTAGGTTTGCTGTCTCTCTCTGTGAAAGGCGCAGAGGTGGCGTCGATGACAATGAACGTGATCCAGACTGTGCCTAACTTGGATTGGCTCTCTGTGTGGATCAAAGCATATGCTTTTGTGCATACTGGGGACAACTCGAGAGCAATCAATACCATCTGGTGAGAGCCACAGAATCAGTTCAGTATTCTTGAGGCCCTTTCTTTGCGAGGAGGTTAATGTATCTAAATTAGCAAAGCAGAAAAATTAGATGCTTATCTCTTGGTGTTGCAGCCAGCTATCCTTGGGCTTTGTTAGTCTGTTATGTACTGAATGGTCCCAAATGTAATAATCTCTGCTGAGCGCCTGTTGAATGTAAACTTGGACCGAGTTTAGCTCTGTACTTGCAAAAGTAATAACCCTTGCAAAGGAGACTGCTTTAGTGTGTGTCTTGCTTAAACCTGGAAGACACCTTTTTGCATACCCCAGAAGCATAATTTATTGCAGCATCTGTTCTGGGTTGCGTGTCTAAGACGGGATTTTCTTTTTATTTTAGTCAGGTCAAGTCCAAGAACAACACGCTGGGGTTTGTGTTATACAGTCATTTGGTTGAGTAATAAGTAGCTGTCACTTGTGAATGACACTACGTTTAACACCATATGTGTCCACTGAAAAACTGTAACCAGAAAGTTCTGTCTAGGTAACAGGAGGTGTCTGGTTTATTTTGTATATTCACTATCTTATCCTGTATAACTTTTTAAAAATGATAAGCTCAGAATAAGAAAGTCTGATGTATATTTTTTTTAAGTTTTATTGATTGATTTTAGAGCAAGAGAGGGAGAGGGAGAGAAACATCTGTTTGTATTCCACTTATTTGTGCATTCATTGGTTGAGTCTTGTATGTGTCCTGCCCAGGGATTGAACCCACAACCTTGGCATATTGGGACAACACTAACCAGCTGAGCAACTAGGCCAGGACTACACAGTTTGTTTTTAACGTTTTTTTCTTACGAAAAATTTTATACATACACAAAATGAAATGGTACCTGTATGCTTGTTACCCAGATTTAACAGCTAAAAGGATTTATAACAGATTTTAAGGTTCAATGTTTAATATCTTAAAGTTCACTGGAGAAAAAGTCGTTGTTGCGTGATAATGTGGATCTCCTGGGGAGCTTAGCAGATCTGTACTTCAGAGCTGGAGACAATAAAAACTCAGTCCTCAAATTTGAACAAGCACAGATGTTGGATCCTTATCTGATCAAAGGTAAGCCATTCTTGGGGCAGGGTGGCAGTGGCTGTAGAGGGGCAGATCAGAGAAGACAGGGAGAAGGTGTAGGAAGGTCTTCTGATGTCATTTTTCATGGAAATAGTTTGTAAAATGTATTGCAGTAGCCTTTTACCTTTCTGTAGGCCCTGGCACATGTCTCTAACACTCGGGTGGTTCCACTCGAGCAGTTGTTTCTGCTTCATTCAAGTGTCATCTCGCCGCAGATCATTATTTAGCTTGTTTTCTTTTGGAAGGAGTCACAGCCTCTCCTTACGATTTATGGATTTATGATGTGCCTGACTGAGAATTTGGATGGCATACCCAGGACCATGCATGATATCCTTTTAGGGAATTTAGCTTTACTGTGTCCTTAGTGTAGTTAAAAGGGAATAAGTGAACAGATATTAAGAAAGGGATAAGGAAATAATTAGGAGTGAACAACAAATAAAGTCATGGATCTGAAGTAAGACTGCAGCTGAAGGGGTAGCCACGGGGACTTCTAAAGGGTGGCTGTTGGGGGACCGGCAGTGAGTGAGAAGTGTGTGGTCAGGAACAGTAGTGCGAAATAAGGCCGAATAGATGGGCTGAGTCTGCTTGTAGAGGCCCCAAAGAGGCCATGAGGATGACCGTCTTACAATAAAGTCTTGTAGCCCTGAGAACCCCAGAGCAGGGAGAGGGGGGCGCACATTTAGAAAGGTGAATTTGGTTGCTCAAGGTCTCCCTCTCGCTCAGCGCTTATCTTTGCTCCATGCTGTCCTGCCTGTGATGCGCATGGTGTTTTGGAGATGCTGGTCTGGCGGTAGGCGGCTTGGAGCCGGAGGCTCAGACCAGAGGTGGGGGCTGGCCGGGAGCGCTGCGGCAGTCTCAGCTTGCGAGGCGTTGTCCCGGGAATCCGAAGGGGTGGCAGGGGGTGCAGGGGAGGGGAGTGGTGGTGAGAGTCGGGTGACAGGAGGCAGGGGCCCTTTTCATACAACAGGAGTAAGAATGAAGTGTGGGGGGGTGATCTTACGTGAACCTAGACTCCAGGACGAGATGCTGTTTCTGGAAAAGGCCAGCATTTTTCCAGGACTAAAGGGCATATTCACTGTGTATTCCTGACTGTGCCTAGACCTCGTGGAGGAGAGAACTTCCTTGACACCCTTTCTGGTCCTTTCTGGTTACGAGTTAGGGTAGCTGCATATTATGCCGCAGGCTGTAGGGACAGACAGTGTCTGACAGTTACAGGTTTTCCCATTGTGAGGTAGGTTCTTTGCTTTTTGAAGTTTTGGGTGTGTTTTGTCTTTTTATAAGTCATTTTGTTGGAAACCGAATGCTGTTGGAAGGAGCTCTTGACAGAAAGGGCTCAGACCCTGAAGGAGCTGGGGCGTAGGTGTGGGCTCTGAGGGGTGCTTCTCCTTCATCAAGGCCCCTGCTGCTTCGCTCAAGAGCCTCTTCCTTCCTAGGGATGGACATATACGGCTACCTCCTGGCACGGGAAGGGCGGCTGGAGGACGTGGAGAACCTCGGCTGCCGCCTTTTCAACATTTCTGATCAGCATGCAGAACCCTGGGTGGTCTCTGGGTATGTTTATGCACTCCCCTTCCTCCCCAGTTTTCAAAATTTCTTGAGGAAATTTTGGTTTTTTCTTGAATAGAATATAGTTTGAAAACACAGGTTTAAGAGATACTCTCTGACTTGGATTCAAATCATGGTCTTTGACTCGGGACACCTGAGCCACCTCTCCGTCTCCTCTTCTCTCCCTTGGAGAAGGAGGGTTATCCCCCGGCCTCCTGGGTGGCTGCTGATTGAGATCGTGAGCACGTTGTGCTCAGCGCTTACTTGTGGGAAGCCGTCAGTGAACGGCCAGGAGTCGCTACTTCGTTACTGACCTGGCTTTATAAATTCTCTGAGTGCGTCTAATCTGATAACCTATCCAGGTCATCAGGTTCTTTCCCATCATTTTCTCCTTCTATATCAAAATAAACACTTAGTCGGTTGGTTTTTTGTTCTGGTTTCTTCTCACTAGTATTGGGTGGGCCAAAAAGTTCATTTGGTTTTTTCCGTAAGATGCCCTAGTAGCGCTTAGTTGCCTTTACCTTCCCTCGAAACAGTTCTGTCAGACTGCCTCGTAACAGCTGGTATATCGGCGTGCATTAAAAAAAAATTTACCAAAATCGGTGAATTTTTGTGCAGCCATTTTAATATTGAATGGGGAAGAAAATACGCAACATTTTGGGCATATTATGCTTTATTATTTCAAGAAAGGTAAAAACGCAGCCACAACACACAAAACGATCTGTGCCATGTGTGGGGAAGGTACTGTGACTGACTGAACAAGTCACAGTGGTTTGCGAAGTCCCCTGCTGGAGACCTCTCGGCGTGCGGTGCCCCGCCGCTGAGTGAGCAGTTGCAGGTGAGAGCGAGCAAATCGAGACATTAATTGAGAACAGTCAGCGTTCTAGCACACAGGAGATAGCCGACATGCTCAAAATACTCGAATCAACAAAGTTATTGGTGAAAATGAAAAATGTGTCTTTTATTTTATGGAAAAAATCATAACAGATTTTTTGGCCAACCCAGTATCGTAGGTTAAGTTTGGTTTGTAGTGATTATGTAGAGAGTCTTCTGTTTTAACTTTTGGATGAAGTTTCTCTACACAGGCATACCTCGGAGATACCATGGATTTAATTCCAACCTCTGCAAGAAAGCAAGTCGTAATATTTTTGTTGGTAGAGGATCTTGCCTTCCATTTGCAAAAAACACAACCTCTGTGAAGAGCAGCAATGTTCAGTAAAACATGGTATGCCTGCGGTCTCTCAGAAACTTTCGGTTGTTTTTCCCTCCAGGTGTCATAGTTTCTACAGCAAACGGTACTCTCGCGCCCTCTATTTAGGAGCTAAGGCCATTCAGCTGAACAGCAATAGTGTTCAAGCTTTGCTGCTTAAGGGAGCAGCACTCAGAAACATGGGCCGAGTCCAGGAAGCAATAATCCACTTTCGAGAGGCTATCCGGCTTGCACCGTGCCGCCTAGACTGTTACGAAGGTAAGGTAGAATTACGGGTGACAGTGTGACAGTGTGACGCTGTAGGTGCGGCCGCAGCACCCAAACGGGAGGCTTCGGTAGGCCGGCAGTTCCCGCGCTCTGTTGTGCACTTGGAGTCCACTGGGGGGACTTCGGAAAACCGGGTGCTGGCTCGCTGCGATACCGTGTCAGTCAGCGTATTTGGGGGTGGGAAGTCGGCACCAGTGTTTTCTGAACATCCCAGGTAATGCTGATGCTCAGGCAGGTTTGGGAATCGCTGCATTAGGCATTTTAAGTTTCTCGAGAGCTTTCGCTGGACTTTTCACTCCATACTTTCAGAATCCATTTTCTCATTCTTTTTTTTTTTCCTGGTTTTTGGTGAGTAAGGTAGTAGTTAAGGTCATTTTTTGCTTTTTTTATTGTTTTTATTCCCCCCTCTTGGTTTCTCAGATGTGGCCAACTCAACGTGAATCTGTCTGTGCTGGCACTGTGCTGAATCACTTGGTTATTGTTTTTATGTCTTCATTATTTTTCACAGTCGCCTTATCTCGGGCCAGAAGTATTACTTACGGAGTAGCTCCATCTTCATACGGTGGTGCTGGCTGTGGGAACTGGTCGGTCCACCGTGGCCCCCAGAGTGGGCACAGTCAGGGGCAGACTCCGCTTGCTGTGTCCTATTTCAGGTTCCTGTGAACTGACCCTAGGAGTTCAAAGGCGCTGTGCCAGCTTCAGCGATGCTTGATGATTCAGTCACAGCCTTTAAAATAGAGCTTACAAGATGCAGTTCCTCCAAAGCATATTTTTTATAAGAATTTAAAAATAAAACACGAAGAGTCTAGGAGTGACTTGCTGTTAACAGGAAGATGAGTTCAAATTTGAAAAATAAAATCTGGAAGTTGGGGTAAAGAACAGATCTGCTTAGATAGCCGGAGAGTTATGCCTGTTGTGGCTTTGTTCTTAAAGAAACCCCAACAAACCAAGCTTTTGGTTTCAAATGAAATTGTTTTTGTGTTTGTTTTTTAAGATTTTACTTATTTTTTAAGAGAGGAAGGGAAGTAGAGAGGGTGAGGAACATCGGTGTGTGGTTGCCTCTCACATGTCCCCTGCCAGGGGTACCTGGCCCACAACCCAGGCATGTGCCCTGACTGGGAATCGAACTGGCAACACTTTGGTTCATAGGCTGGCACTCAACCACTGAAGCACACCAGCCAGGGCTGGAGTAAAGTTCTCAACCCTGAAACGGTAACTTCCCCACCGCCCCGCTGCTGTTACCGTGCTGATTTGTGTTGGGCTGATTTGTGCTGGGCGCCCGGCTCACTGGAGCCCGGGGTGCAGCTGGAGAGCCCCGCCCCCGAAGCGCTGGGACACGGGCTGGCTGGAGTTGGCAATGGCAGAGGTCGCTCCCCAGGTGGCTGGCAGGCGAGGCTGCACGGTTTGCCTTCGCTGAAGCCACCGTGTGGGGGCTGGACCATGGCGACTCTGGTTATGCCCCCGGTGCTGCTTGCAACCCCCAGGCCAGCTTCCCTTACTGGCTGTGACCCTGGGGTGCCGAAGCGCGTTTTTCCCGTTTCCTTTGGACGTCCCAATGAAGCTGTAGCAGGGAAGTACGATTTCTCAATAGGTAGTTGCGAACAACCACATTCTGATGCTAACACATCACCCTTAAGAGTTAGGTAATTTCTGGTTAAGTAACCATAGTGTGTGGTGGAATGTGCACAAATGTTATAAATGCTGCTAGGGTGGAGGAGTATGCAGAGAAAATCTGCCAGGGATTGTGTGGGTTTGGGGTTTAAGCTGTTTTTCTGTTTTGATGAATGTTTTGTGCCAAGAAGTACTTCCTCTGTTCTCCTCGACTTGGCGTGAGAAGCCCAGAGTTGCCTCTACCTGAAGTGTCCCCATAGGGCACCTGTCTTGCCGTTGGTGTGAAAGGCGGCGGGAGCTGCCAGCCTGGGTACATTTGGTCCGTCCGATAAGTGCTCTCCATCTAGTTTGGGGAAGCCCTTAGCAAATGCTTTTGGAGATAACCTTATGTTCCAAATGAAAAAGCCTTCCTTTCTCCGTGGGTTGCTCTCAAGGGCCTTTAGTTTGTACAACTGGACATTTCACTTTGGACTGTAGGAGCTTAAATCTAGCACTGAAGGTGATGGAACACAGCTGGACAGTAACAGCTTGTTAAGAGGAACCTTGGGTTTTGTTGGAAACATTTGTCACTTTTTCAGCTGACGATGGGTGTCACGTGTGTTCCTCTAGCGTTCAGCTGGGCTGCCTGCACGCTTCGGTCACTTCGGCATGTGAGTTGCCTTCGCTAACCGAAGGTAGCTCGGCACTGCAGGCTTTTTCCGTATCCTCCCGGTGCTCCGCAGAGGAGCGCTCATTAGCTATTCCATCAGCATGCCCTCCAGTCTGGCCTCAGCACCAGAGTTCTCCCTGGCCTGCCCGGGTCTGCAGCGTGGAAGGCTTGTAATTGGGAAGGCCGGCAGAGGGGAAGCATGGCTTGGAATGGTAATGTGGTTGGTCTTTCTGCATTTTATTTCAGGTCTCATTGAATGCTACTTAGCCTCCAACAGTATTCGTGAAGCAATGGTGATGGCTAACAACGTTTACAAAACTCTAGGAGCGAATGCACAGACCCTTACCCTTTTAGCCACCGTTTGTCTCGAAGACCCAGTAACACAGGAGAAAGCCAAAACTTTGTTAGATAAAGCCCTCAACCAAAGGCCGGATTACATTAAGGCCGTGGTGAAAAAAGCGGAACTGCTTAGTGAGTGTGTTTTATTTACTTCCTTCATTTCATTTTATAAAACCTGAGCTCAGTTGGCTGCCCCAGTGCAGCTGGTTTCAGGTGACCCGTGTGTTCCTTCTGCAGTAGGCCTGAGCCCAGGTGGACTGGTTAGCACAGCCGAGTGCAGCCGGCCCCGACCGGCTTGGGCTGGCGGTGCCTGGCTGGTGTGGGCTGTTCTTGGTTGATGCTCGTTCAGCTGATTCTGATCTGGTTTGGACTGAATATAACTGGTTTTGACCCATCTGGATTCTCTTAACGATTTCCCTTTTACCCTTGGTGGTTGGGGGTTTTTTGTTTTTGTTTATTCCATTTTACAAGGAACTCCTAGGTTTGGGCTAGTTTGGGAAATAAAATGCATGCTGGCTTTTTGTTTGAATAGGTTAATAGCACCTTTAAAAAAAATCAGAACCCAAACTGCAGGTCTCCTAATGGAATAGGAGCCCAGGTGAGCTTGTTCTCACTTGCCGCCACACCACTGATCTCATGAAGGTGTCTACAAATAGATTATTGGGTTGCGATCAGACTTGAGATGGGAATGTATTTTCAGAATGTTGCGGAGTTGGAAAATGAGGGTTTTTCTTCCTGCCCCATCCCAGGCAGAGAGCAGAAATATGAAGATGGAATTGCTTTGCTGAGGAACGCACTAGCCAATCAGAGTGACTGTGTCCTGCATCGGATCCTAGGGGATTTCCTTGTAGCTGTCAATGAGTATCAGGAAGCCATGGACCAGTATAGTATAGCACTAAGGTAGGCGCCTAGCTCCCCGGGGGGGGGTCGACGAGGGGCAGAGAAGGCAGGGAGCTGTCACGGGAACTCTGGAAACACGCACACGCAGTGTGCCCGCGGCTGGAAACACAGTCATAATAGTGATGCTAGAAGAGTAACTTGTGAATTCATAACTTCTGCAATTTTTTAAAATTATATTAACAGCATTAAAGAACCGTTCCACTCATGACCAGCTCGTACCACTATAATACCTGTGTTCGTTTGTGTAGGTCACCTTCCTGGCCTGGACCACACACACACGTATTTTTATAGGGTTATATGTAGTATATATTTTATACTCTGCTTTTTCAAATCAAAGTGTTGTAAATACTTTCCCATATTTCTACCTACTGTAGCAGTTCAGAACTTAAGCTCGGAAGTTTGAATACTCCCTTCACCACCTGTTATCTTGGGCGAGTTACTAACAGATTTCCTTGTCTATATCTATCTACCTTATTAGATATTAAATGATTAAATGGGGATTAAATGATTATTCCATGTAAAGCTCTTAGCACTGTGCCTGATACCTAGTAAATACTAAATAAATAGTGGTATTCTTACTGCTTAACACAGAAGTGATTTCTTTGAGGGGTGTCTGCGTGTCTGTGAGGTGCTGGTGACGGCCTGCCTTTAACTGAGTCCGATCACACCCGTTGACCTGTTCAGCAGCTGAGCACCACTCCTGTGCCCTGCATCTCCGTAACCGCTAGGGGTGCTGCCGTTCCCGTTGCCCTCAGTCTCGGGCGTGCGCACGGATGGGTACCACGTGCTAAGTGCTTTCACTGCAGGCTCTGGAAGGCAAGGTGGGGGTGCGGAGGGTGGGGAGCCCTGGGTGTGGGTGAGAGCTTTGTGGAAGGATCCAGAGGAGACGAAACAAGTCGGTCTACAGTTATGTAAGTAGGAGCAGGGTTCCCACATGGGTTTCGTTTGCTTTTTGGAAGCCCAGAAGCAAGAGAGAAAATAAAATGCCGGACTTTCACTAGAGGTGGGATTTGATAGAGATTGGTCGCCAGCTGGCCTGGGGTGGTCCCTCAGAGAAGAGGAAGGGTTGCCTAGGAGCCAAGCAAACAAATGTTCTTGAGCTTTTGAACTTCGGGGGCTTCTACACGTGCGGGGGGCTCTGAGCTGCTGCACTGGAAGCCAGGTGGGGGTTGCCCTGGGTCCTGCGGTCTAACCTAGGGGCTGCCAAATCTCTTCCCTGGGAAGGATGGGTTTGCTTAACTGCTGAATGCTGATGTGTTTGTTTATATCATAGGAACATGGAACAGTTTTACTCACAGAAAAATCAGTATTTTTTTGTAATTCTGTAGCTTAAAAACTCAATTCTGTTAAGAAATTACATTTGGATTTTTCTGTTAGTGGTTGTTTACTATTTCTGTGTTACCTGGTAGCTTCCGCTATCAAAAAGCTACGGGAGATTGTATGAAAAGGTTTAAGAAGTAAGTGAAGAAAATCTCAAATTGAGAAGTCTGAAAACCAGGACAAGACCCCTTTTTTCACTTCTAGCAACGGACTCCCTCGACGCCGCCTGTGGGCCTGGGGTTGTGCGGAGAGGCCAGGCGTCAGCCGTTTCCCTGTGACGGGGGCCACGCACTGCCGTGCCAGGGAGGTGACGCATCAGCCAGCAAGACGCAAGGCAGAGATTCAGGCCTCTCCTTTGTTTTGTTGTCCCCTAGTTTGGACCCCAATGACCAGAAGTCTCTAGAGGGGATGCAGAAGATGGAGAAGGAGGAGAGTCCCACGGACGCCACCCAGGAGGAGGATGTGGACGACATGGAAGGGAGTGGGGAAGAAGGGGACCTGGAGGGCAGCGACAGTGAGGCGGCCCAGTGGGCTGACCAGGAGCAGTGGTTCGGCATGCAGTGAGGCGGGCGGCAGCTCGTGGCCGCACCGGCCTGCCCTGCTCCGAGCGCTTCCGTGGACCGAAGGAACCGTAGGAGCCCGCTCTCTGGGAGGACACTGACTCAGCATGTGATGGCAGCAGGGGTGGCTGCCCCGGCTCCATGTTTCTAGTAGCCACTCCGTTTTTTAAAACTGAGCCCGACCAGCCTTCCATACATCTCCATCCTCCCCTGCTCCGGGCAGGGGGGACCGAGGGAGCCCTCCCGGAGGCCCACAGATGTGCTGGGGCTTCCAGGACAGAGTGCTTTTTATACAGCTGATCTCTGAACCTGGACACGAGCAGTAGACAGCGTGTTGTCCGTGATGTCGTGGACGGGTCTCCCAGGGCCAGAGGACCGTCTCCGGAGTCGGACAGCAGCGCGGGTTGGCCCTTCCGGGGAGGGCCTCCTGTCCCAGAAACCGCCGTCCTGGGCTGTCCACACTTCCCTAGTGACCTTGCTTCCTTCTGCAATGTTAGTAATGCCTTAAGCCGACAGTTGCTATTTTGCAGAACAGTTTTCCTATTTACTAATCTGGTAACTTGCCTATGAGCCTGGGCCGGCTCTGAGAAACAGGTGTGACCTAGAGCATGACCAGAGGTACACCTGCGGTAATTACCTAATAAAAATGGTTTTTGTACAGTAATGGTGTTGGGTTGATCAGAATGGAAACCCTTTATTTATTTATTTATTTTTTGTCACAATGCAGTGATTCAGCCCTAGAATTATTTGCCGTAAGTAGACCCCCTTCCTTCCCAGGGTGTGGGGAGCAGGTGGTAGGACCGGGAACCTCAGGGACACCGAGCTGGTCCATCCGCGCGCATTGTTGGGTAAATGTCTCCGGGGGAGAGTCCTCGGCCAGATTTTGGGCTCTTGCTGGCCGGCTGGCCCGCGCGCCGAGGGCTGTGTCTGGTTCCGCATCTGCGGGGCCATCGAGAGCCCGTTCCCTGGGTTTAGATGCTGTCGGACTCGTCCCTTGTCTAACAGGCGATGCTTTTGACAGTGTAGGTAACCAGAAGGTGGGGGGGGCACAGCTACCCCCAAATTCCCATTAAAACAAAATTAGTCAAAAGTGGTACAAAATGTGGTTTTTGATATAAGTGGAAAGCTCCAAAGTGTATAAAAACAATGGAAATGTATCGTAGTTTAGGAGCTCAGAACGGCTGATGATTGACATCTTAAATGGACAAAAGGTGACTGTTAAAGGACCTTTGAGGATGAGAACCGAAGCCTGGGCAGCGTCATTGGATCGAGCAGTGTCTGAAGAGCCCACCGGGCAGGCGGGGGTCGCGGCCTGAGTGCTCCCTCCCTCCCTCCGCGGGGCAGCCTCCTGCCCTCCCTCGGGAGCCTCCGGGCAGGCACTGCCCGCCAGGCAGCGTGGGGACCGGGCTGGAACCTCTTGGCCGTCCCCTGACTCGGAGGGAGCAGAGCCCCACTCTCTGGGTCTCACTTCTGCTTGTCAAGCTCATCGCCGTGACCCCCGAGAGTCCCTCCGGGTCAGGATGTGCCTTAGGGCGCAGGCCCTGTGCACCCTTCCGTTTCTCCCCGGCCCGGCCCGGCCCTCGCTGCTCTGCGGGAGCCCCCGAGTCCGTGTGTCCGGTCCAGGCCAGGCCCCTCCGCCCCAGCATCACCAGGGCTAGCTCCCTCGGGCCCCGCCTGCAGCTCCAGCGTGTCCGCCCCCACGGGTTCCGGGTGCACGTGGCTAACGAAGCTGCAGTGCTAGAGCGCCTGATGGAGGATTGAAAATACACCTGTTCCACGTCAAAGAGCGGGAGGAGTTCGGCTCGGAGGGGGCTGGAGGGCCCAACTGGTGGCACCACTGTCACCTGTTCTCACAAAAACCTCCCGTGGGCAGGGCCCCCAGGGAGCAGGGGCAGAGTCAGGCTGCCCTGCCCTGTGACTGTCCCCCTGGACCGCCTGCTGGGAGAGCAAGCAGCCTGGCCGGGAGGGGCCCCCCAGGTGCCTTCTGGCGCCTGGAGCTGCACACGTGGGGGCGTTTTAGCTGATTCCTCCCGTCATTCTCCCGCCCCCACTGCCCTCCCCCAGCTATCTGTAGCACAGGCGTGGAATCGGACGGACCGGGTTCTGCAAGTCCCAGCTTCCCCGCAGTTGGCCCTGCGGGGCGGGCGGGCTGGGCGGTCAGCCTCCTGGCCGGGGCCCCACACCGGCCCCTCTGGTCTGTGGACGGATAAAGCTCGCGTGCGGCTCCGCACGACAGCCACTGGGAACATCATCACCGTCGTCGGGGAGTCTCCGACTGCCCATCTTTCCCTGGGGAAGGGGAGCCTGGCGGTACCACCGAGGCCTTGTCCTTGAGGTCCCTCAGCTGAGCAGGGAAGCAGGCTCCCAGGGGAGGGTGCTCCCTTCCCTCCGGCTTGGTCCTTCGTACCCCAGTTCTGACCCCCTTCCGTTCGCCGGGCAGAAGTGACCCCTGCAGGGCTGATGGCCAGAGCCCTCCCCGACAGCCTCAGTTTGGGGGGCACTCCCCCGCCTCTGAATTCCTCAGAGGAGGCGGCCAGCTATTTACGGAACCCACTCGCACTCGCACGCTTCTCAGCCGTGCAGACCGCAGGCCCAGTACTGAACCTTAGTCCAGGCCCCGGCCTGGGTCCGGGCATCCGCGTCTTCCACCACTCCCACCCTGACCTCCTCACCGGGCACAGGTGTGCCCTGGCCCAAACAGCAAGGGGCCTGAGCGAGGGGGGTTGAGGGTCTCGGGAGCTGCGGGCTCGACCTCAAGGGCCCCTCGGGGCCCCCTCTGGCACTGCCTGTGGGTGGGAGGCACTCCCACGGCCGGTCTCCGGAGCCCGTGCCCAGGCCTGCTGGGCCGGCCCCGAGGCCGCAGGCACCGCGTGCTGCCAGCACCACGTTCTCCGCCGACAGGCGGTGAGGCCTGACTCCACAGGCACCTCACCGTGGCCTCCGGGGACGGCGGTCAGACCCGGCCCGTCAGGAATGCCCGGCACTGGGAGGGCCTGCAGAGGTGAGTGCCCTCGTAAGGTTTTCCGCTTTCTCCAGCGGCCTCCCTACCGGGGGCGGCCGGAGGGGCCCCAGCCAGCATCCCCCCCAACCCCGGTGCACAATGGGTGGGTTCCTGCGTAGCGACCCGGCCCGGCTGCACCTGGCCCGGCGGGCCAGGGTGTGTGGGGTTTTCCCAGCTTGCCGTGGGCGGCGTCAGTGCTGCCAGCATAGGACACGTCACATACTTCATAAACCACACGGTACCGGCAACACCAGGAATAAGCCAGAAGCCCACAACTCGGTCTCCTTAGCAGCCATTGAAAGAAAACAGTGTAAAAAGAGAGTACCCACCCTGGCTGGTGTGGCTCAGTGGATTGAGCGCGGGCTGTGAACCTGAGGGTCGCTGGTTCGATTCCCAGTCAGGGCACATGCCTGGGTTGTAGGCCAGGTCCCTGGGTCGGGGGGCCATGTGAGAGGCAACCACACGTGATGTTTCTTGTTCTCTTTCTCCTTCCCTTCCTCTCTCTCTCAAAAATTTTTAAAAAATAAATGAATAACTTTAAGTAAATAAAAAGAGAGTACCCTCGTGTACTGCTGGCGAGAATGTAAAATGATATATATGGCCACTGTGGAAAAGTCTGGCAGTTCTTTGAAAATTTAAACAGTCGTGATCTAGCGACCCCACTTCTGGGTTTGGGCCCAGAGGAAGTGAAGCAGGGCCTTGAACAGATCCACACAGCGGTGTTCATGAAGGCGGAAACAAGCCGGGCACCTGGTGATGGACGGGTGAACGGACCAACAAGATGTGACAAGCCCATGCAATGGAATGTGATTCAGTCTTTTTTTAATATATATTTATTTTTAGAGGAGAGGGAGAAAGGGGGAGAGGGAGAGAAACATCGATGTGAGAGAGAAACATCAACGTGTTGCCTCTCACACCCCCCCAACTGGGGACCTGGCCCATAACCGAGGCCTGTGCCCTGCCCGGGAATCGAATCAGTGACATTTTGGTTCCCAGGCCGGCGCTCAGTCCCGTGAGCCACCCCAGCCAGCCAGGGCGTGATTCCGTCTGAAAAAGGAAGGAAATCCTGGCACATGCTACAACATGCATGAACCTTAAGGACATTATGCTGAGTGAAATACGCCAGCTGCAGAAGAACAAACACTGTATGGTTCCACTTAGGTGAGGTCCCTAGAGGAGTCCAATTTGTAGACGTGAAGTGGGGGCTGGGAGGAGGAGGGGGGATAAGTGAGGAGTTAGGGTCAATGGGACAGTTTCCACTGGGACTATCGGGAAAGTCCTGCAGGTGGCGCACAGCCCTGGGGACGCACTCAATGCCACTGAAGCGCACTTACAGGTGGGCAGGGTGGCAGGTCTGGTTACAGATACTTGAAAACCTTAAAAACAGTGGAGAAATGACCGACCACCCTGCTACCCAAATAACCCTGCTAACACAAGCATTTGTAGTATGTGTTACATAAACTGTTGAAGACTAAGTTCGGCAGCAGGTCGAAGACCTGATTGGCTTTATTAAGTGATTCCTGAACTGGGCAGCCTCCCATCTAGCGACCAGAGGGCACTGTGAGGAGCTGTGCAAAGGGGGAGGTTTTTTGTCTGTTTTTTAAAGGTTTTTGTTTTATTTATTTTTAGGTAGAGGGGAAGGGAGGGTGAAAGAGAGGGAGGGCAACATCACTGTGTGGTTGCCTCTCTCACGTGCCCCCAACCGGGAACCTGGCCCGCAACCCAGGCCTGTGCCCTGACCGGGAGTCAAACCAGTGACCCTTTGGTTCACAAGCCAGTGCTCAGTCCACTGAGCCACACCAGCCAGGGCAAAACTGGGCGGTTTTTATAGGCAGAAAGGGGGACAAGGGGGCTATTGACAAAGGAACAGAAAGGAATATTTGGGGGAAGAGAAGGGGAAGGGTTTTATCATGCAGATGCCTGTTCAGGGTGCTTGGCCAGAAAGTTCCAGACTGGTTAAGATTACGTTTCTGGGAGAGGCTGACACCACGGTTAGACCAGGTGTGCAATCTAGGGTTGGTAGCACAGGCCTTTAGCATGAGCGATGCCATTTGGGGCCTGTGGGTTTTTTTTTTTCCCTTAGCAAAATGAACACATGGTTCAAAAAATTTCAGAGAGAGAGGTATACAATTTAAAATGTCTGCTCCCCAGTCTGTACCGAGTCCCTGTGTCTGCAAACTAAGTTTCTGGTAATATCCCCAGAAAAATGGTATTGAGCTTCCACCCAATCCTACTGACAGGTGTGCGGAAGGTGTCCACGCGGAAATTCGCGCCAGGGTGTCGGCGCGCCCCCCCTTGTGCGCGTGACAGCGTCTCAGCATCGCCTTCTGCGGCTGGCTCCGCTGCGGCGACGCGCCCGCTTCCGTGGGCGGTTGTTTCCAGTCCTGCGTGTGTGGGATCGCCGGTTCGCGGTGCCACAAGCTCACGCTGGCGGAACATTCCGGAGGCACGCAGGGGTCAAGTCCCGGGCAGTGACACCTCCGGGCCTCGGGGGACGTGCTCCGAGGCCGCCGGGAGGTGGCTCTCCTGCAGCAGGTGGGGGGGCCTGTTTCCCACGCCCCGCCGGCGGGGGCGGGGCGCCGGTGGGGGTGGGGCGCCGGCGGCATTCTTGCGTTTTTCTCGCGTCTTAGATGCGGTCAAGACTCCGTCATTTCGATTTGCTTGAGCTGCTGTTCCGTGAACGCTCATCTGGGCCCGGCCTGGAGAGGAGGCAGACCCTGTGCCTGTGTCGTCGTCACATCCTTAGCCTCACACCCACGGAGCCTGGGTAGGATCGGCCCATCTTAGGGACGAGCCAACCGAGTCCCGGACACGCTGTTTCCGCGCGCCCAGGGCGTCTGGCCCCGGAGCTTTGGTGTGTTCCTCGCTGCGGCCCACCCGTCTGCGAGGGCAGCGCCGCCAGGACGCCGCTCTCGCGGCCAGCGCAGCCTTCAGGGCTCGTCCCTGTATAAACGACCCTGGCGACCTCGGCGCTCACAGCTCTTTCCTTCTTTGGGTAGATTCCCGGGTGGAGGACTGCGGAGTGAATGGGTCTAGTGACCTTGGTTTGGGTCTTCCCTGGTCCTGTCCCTGCGGGGGGTCTGTAAGCGGGGCTGCCCGCGGCCTCCCGCAGCCGCCCCAGCCTCCCCAGGGAGGCCTCCCTCGGCTTCAGCTTGAGGGGCGCACACCGGGAGCACCCCATTTCCTTCCTCTTGCTGGCGTCGTCGTGAGCTTGTGGTGGACTCTGCCTTCGCCCTCTTGGCCCTTTGGGATCTGTGGCCCCGTCCCCCATAGGACGGTCCTTGCCGGCTCTGGGATGGGGAGTGTCTTCTGGACTGAGGTCAGACGTCGTGCGCACTAGGGCTGAGGGCAGCCGCCTGCTTGATGAGGGTGGTTGTGCTGCTGGGGGCTGTGCTGCTGGGGGCTGTGCTGCTGGGGGCTGTGCTGCTGGGGGCTGTGCTGCTGGCCGCTTGTGTCCTCTGAGAGTTTCCATTCTGCTCCCAGAGCCCCCCTGGAGGACTCCCAGCTGGGAGGGCCTCCCTCCGCCGCCAGGCGGAAGCCGCAGGTTGATGGCCTGTCGGGCCGTGTGCTTGTGGGCAGCCCCCTTGGCCCGGCTGTGCCCCCGTGTTCCTTCCGAAAAGGATTGTACCCGGAGCGCCTGGGGCCCCTTTCCCGGTAGTCGGGTGTGGGGGGTTTTGTGGAGGGGGTGTCAGTTCTCAAGCCGTGGGGTGGGCCTGTGGGGAAGGAGCAGCCTCCAGGCTCAATCTCGGTCCCTTGGGGGTCACGACATCTGCTCTCTGGGCTGTGGACTGGGCCCCCTCCGGCGCTGGGCCAGTGGTTTGCCCTGAGCCCCGCTCAGCGCCAGGTCTGGTCCTCCCTGCACGGCCTCCGGCCCAGGGAGACTGTGTCTTAATTTTTGGGTCATCTTTCACCCGTGACCTCATCCAGTTTCAACTCCCCAGCACTTCCTGGCTGCCCGCTGGACGTGCGTGTGCGTGTGCGTGTGTGCGTGTCTTCCGGCGGCTGGGCTCACGTGAGAAACACAGGCCGCTTTTCCCAACGGGACCGGCCGGTCACGCTCCTTCAGAAATAGAACACATTTAATACATTCTTACGGTGTCATTGGCTATATTTGGCACGGGCTCTGGCATCTTCTAGTATCCTGTTTGCTCTTTTTAGGTTTCTTTCGTTTTTTTCCTTCTGTGGGTTTGTTAGTTTTGCTGCTGGTGACACGCAGACTCACACATTTATGTCTGACGCCGGCCGGGACCTCTCCCTGCTCCTGGTGGCGGAGGCCTTCACGTGACCCCTACTGCTTGCCCGCCCCACCCCCCCTTCCAGAATTTCCTTCAGTGGGAGTCTGCCGGTGAAGAATTTGTCTGTCTGAAAATATCTGTATTGTACGCCGGGTTCTTTACACACTGTATATCCAGGTTTGGGCTTCTAGATTGCTGGGCATCTCTGTCAGCACCTGAGGCTGTCGTTCTCCTGTCCCTGGGCCTCCGCCGTGAGGTCAGCAGTGACACCTGTCACTCCTTCAGCAGTGATGCCTTTTTATTCCCTCTGCGGCTTTTAAGATTTTCTCTCTGCATTGGGCTTTCTGCGGTTCACTATACTAAGTCTGAGCTGATTTTTTTTGTTCTTCCTTTGTAATTTGTTGGGATTCTTGCTTCTGTGGGTTGCTGTCTTTTTTTTTTTAAAGATTTTTATTTTCAGAGAGGGGAAGGGAGGAAGAAAGGGAGAGGAACAACTGGTTGCCTCTCACACGCCCCCACCCGGGGACCTGGCCTGCAGCCCAGCCATGCACCCTGACCGGAAATCGAACCGGCAACCTGTCAGTCCTCATTGTTACTGGAATGTCCTTGCTCCTCGCCCCTCAGTTGAGAGTGCGAGGAAATGCATGTTCATATGCACATAACTAGGAATAGTCCTGTGTGGAATCATGTACATATCAAGCTAAGCATGAGTTCACCCTGGTGTCTCAAACTGTCCTTCATTGCCGTGTGGGTCGCCCCAATGGTGAGAAACCTGGCCCCCGCCATCTGCCGTCTGCATCACAGCGTTTTCGGTTCTCAGCAACCATCCTTGCTGGAGACTGTTAACCTCCTCCCTTTTTAAAAACGAATGACAGGCTATTATACAGACTGCTCTGCCCTTGAGCATTCGTGTGTTAGACATCATTCCTTGCCACCTCACACAGATCTGCCTTGTTTCTGACGACTGTAATAGTCCATAGTATTAATATTCTTCGTTAACTCAGCATCTTTCTTACCGATGGGCATCCAGGTGGTTTCCATTCCTTGGCTACACCAGTGCCGCAGGATTATTTTTGTTTTTTTTGCGTACATGTGTGCGGATTTCTCCAAAATGCTTGACCAAAGGTTATGGCTATTTAAAAATACCATGGTTGTTGTCAGATTGCCTTTCAGGGATCGGGCCGGTTTAATATTCTCAGCACCGGCCTGAGTACTTGTTTCCTAATGCGAGCTGTCAAGGGGAGAGAGATCAGTATCCACTTTCATCTTTGCCGATCACATGTGAAGGGAATTAATTATCTGCGAGCAAACCTGTTTTCCTAACTCTAGAGGCTTATTCAATTCTGGAATTTTTACCTTTTTATGTAGTCCGTTTATTGCTCTTCTTCCAGGATTTTGTGTCATGCCTAGAAAGGCTTTTCCTCCACATTTCCTCCTGGCACTTTCCTGGTTTGCTTTTTAAATCTGATCTGCAAACAGGCACAATGAACGCCTACACCCATCAGCACCCAAGCATCGCCGCCAGAGGTGGAGCCCAGCTCACCCGCCCTCCTCCCTTCCTCCTGGAACTAAGCACTGTCCTGTCGCCTCCCTTAGGGCTGGTGTCTTTGAACTTGTTACCTGTTCACTACTTGCCCACTTGCAGCTGAGTTTGCGCCCAAACGTGAACCCACTTTCAGCTTAGTTTAGCTGACTTTTCTGTGTGAGCAGGACTTTCTCACGAAGGAAGCTGTGCACTGACTTACCGGCCAGGGCCCTCGGGCCGCAGGAGAGACTATTACGTGGTTCTGCTTTGCGTGTTATGAGCTTGATGGACACTGCCCTCGGTCTCACTGTGCGGGGAGATTTATCTGTTGATGCCTCCAGTTCATTCACTTTCATTGCTGCAGTGTGACTGCAATATGCCTCAAATATCCTTGTAACCATTTTCCTGCCGCTGTTGGTCATTTAGGTTGTTTCCAGTACTTTTCTTTTATAAACATCACGTGTGAAAAATTCTAAGGTAGACCCAGGAGTGGACCAGCTGGGTTGTGTACTGAAAGCGTCTGCAAATTTACCAGGTGATACCCACTTGTTCTGCAATGGAGGGCCCATTTTCACACCCTTGGTATCAGAAGACCCATTGTTTGGCCAGGTGATGGGCATGAGATGAAATCTCATTGTTTCAACTCGCCGGCAGGGTTGAACTGGGGAGGGGAACACTGACTGGTTGCTTCTCACACGCTTCCCAGTGTAGGCTACCTGGCCGACAACCCAGGGATCTGCCCGACCGGGGACCAGACTGGCGACCTTTCAGTTCGCAGGCAAGGCGCTTGATCCGCCGAGCCACACAAGCCACGGCCCCATCCCCATTTTAAAGAGGACCACTGGCGTAAGGAGCCACCCAGCTTTCCCTGACTAAGCTAAAACGCCGCCTCTCTGTTTAAGTGCCCACTGGCATTTTCATGGATCACTGACATAGGAATTATGTATCCCTCACGTGACGATGTCGCCCCTCCAGCCCCCAGAATCATGAAACGTGCCCGAGAACCAGATGTCTGCAGAGAGCCGGTACGACCCTTGCTGCTTTCTGTTTGCTCCAGGCACCTCCCCTTCCCTCCTCTGCGGCCCCCACTCTGCAGAGGCCCCCCACTCTGCAGAGCAGTGCAGGTGGGGGGCAGTGGCGGGCGGGGAGTGTGCTTCTGGGTTTTCATTACTTTTGGCTCATTTTTCATCGTGTTATAAAATGGGAGTTACAGATACTCAAGTTTTAGTCAATGTTTTTTTCCATATATGTAGAGTTGATGGGGCTTGTCTTTATTAGGTTTAAAGAATCAACCAACAATCCTTGCAACCCTGGTTTTTTAAGTGACGAAAGAATTATCTTAGGGAATTGAGGACACAGGAAAGCCCCACTCCTGTCCACCCTCGGCAGACAAGCCGTAAATGACCATCAAATAAATGAATCTCGGGACCTGCCCTACTACTACATCAGTTCTTTCTCTATCAGCCAAAGGAAAGTGGAATTTCACATTTTGCATCCGAGCAGTATTAGAACCATCTCTCCAAGCCACAGGCTTTTTAATCATGTCCATTATCCCTGAAAACACCCCCAAGGACACACTCGGCCACCCCCGCACCTTAGGGGAGACAGCGGGGCCAGGGCAGGGCAGGGCCGCCTGAGGAGTCTCGCCACGCGAGCAGACCCTCTGACAGCGCCTCTGCTCTCCGCCCAGGAAGTCAAGTCCGAGAACTTCCCCTTCCTTTCACACACACCAGGGCACAACTGCTCGGGGCCGCAGGCCCTCGGGGCACCGCCCCCCACCCCAACAAAACAGGCACCACCACACTGTGAACTTACGCAGAATAGATTTATTTACCCGAAATGGACCGTGTCTGTGCACTGCCTTTGTTACCAGCACAGAAATAAATTGATCTCTATTTACAGTCTAAAGTCAAACATGCGTTGTGATAGACTTTTAGCATTTTATATTAAGATAAATGCATCACAATATTTGTACTGTACCAACATCTGTCTACTGCTTCTGATTTCATTAAATAAGTTACATTTAATACAGTGCAAAATAGCTGTTTGCACACTCAAAAAATAACTGAAGTTATGAACTGGAGACCTACATTTTAACCATTCAACACCTGTAGTGTTTTCAAAAAATTTATAAATAAGCAAAACTGTACAGGGCCAATTAAAAAGTAGCATGTTTCAATGACACCAAAGGGAAATCTGGCTACTTACAACCGAAGGCATGCATTACAACTGAATATTGAATATTGTACATTTATATAAGCTATGACAGTTTGCACAGAGAAATACAGAGACTTGGCTGATGGCGCCTAAGTTCCTGGATAAGGTTTCAGAACCTCATTCTTCTTGCAGCAAAGAAACCAAAATTCTCTGGAGAGGTTTTCTGATTCATTAAGCTAAATTGTACATCTGTAATTATTTTAATTTAAAAGCTAAAAACCCCACTGGTAATACACATTTCCTCCACATAACACACAATGAGTTGGGGACTTTTTCTACTTTTCTTTTCCCTCCCAACACCAATCATGCAGAGGGCTGGTAGATGTGTTGCTAAAAACGCACATGCACGCAACCGAACACCCTTACATTTCTGCAAAATGGCTTAGGAAGCGGTTACTCCAGTATTGCTGAAAAGGAAAGAAAGAGGAAATCAGCTTTATGAAATATGGGGAGGGAATGTGAGAATATCTACTTAAGACTAAGAGTAGTAGTGACAGATGAAAGGGAATATTCGGTTTGATCTTTTAAGGTTCGAAGACCAGCATGTCCGGTCAACTGTCCCTGAGGCGCTGCCCACACGCAGTAGCATCTAGAAGCACTGGCTCCGCGACACAGACCCCCTGGCTCTCAGGGGCATGCCGCCAGGCAGACACTTAGTCGCTTCAGGTGCAGCGGGAGTGAGCCGGGCCAGAGGAGGAACAGGTCTCGGTTAGCAGTGCGGGGACGAAGCACAAGTGAGCGGTGGGTGCGGCAGTCAGCGCCAGGCCTCCGGCCCCCCTCCCTGTCCTGCCAGGGGCGGCCTCCGGGCCACAGGCCCGGCCCTGCCCGGTCCCTCGGCTGCTCGTCGCCATTCCCTTCCAAGAAAGAAGGCCGGAGGGCCAGGCTCCGACAGAACGTGGGGGTTCGATTTAAAAGGCAAAGGCCCCCTTAGCTCTGCAGACGAAGCAGGCTCCGGGCTGCGGGCGGGGAGGTGCTTGGCAGACACGAGTTAACGCCGTGGCCTCATATTGCTGAGGGATGCCTACCACGCAGACATTTAGGGGGCCGAGGGCCCACTCTGAGGGTGCTGCGGCGGCAGCTGCTTGTGAGGGGGCTGGCGGCGGCCCTGCTTGACCGTGGGCTCACGCAGCTGTCCCGACGGAACGGGCTCCCTGTCCTGGAAACGCAGCACGGGCTGTGCGAGCCTGCCCTCTCCCGGGCAAGGCCGGACCAGAGGGGCTGGGCGAGCCCGGGCGGGAGCCCCCGCTGGGAAAGGGCTGGGGCGAACTGCCTGGCAGCACCCGCGTGGTGAGTCTGAGGAAGAGGCTGCCCCATCCCGCTACTGACGGTGGCAGCGGCAGAGGCCGGCAGCGCCTCCCTGCTGGGTGAGGAGGGGGCTGGGCGGAGACCCGAGGCCAGGGACGCACCCCCCCGCAGACTTGCTCTCCAGAGGCGAGGCCTGAAGTGCGCAGACCCGGGACTCTGCTCCCCACCGCCAGCTGCCGGCCCGAGGGAAGTGGGCGCCCTAACCGCCCCCGTGGGCTGGACAGGCCCGAGGCCGAGAAACCACAGGGCAGCGCCGGCCCAGGGCCGTCTGGGGCTGTGCTGGCTCCTCCAGCAGCTCACAGCACTAAGCTTATTTCTGTAAAGGCCACTGGACGGAGGAACCGAGCCAGGAGAACGTGACTGTTGGGTTAGTTCAGCTTCCACGGCACAGCACACTGCCCAACCCCCTTCCGTCCTGTTTCAGCGCGCGGCCAGGACGCGCCCCTTGCATTTCATCCACTGGGCCCATCTCTCTTCACCGCTCGTGATGCCAAGAACACACAACCAACCAACCTGGCAAACCTATGCCTCTACGTTCTCTGCGGAGCACACCGACCCCCTCCCCCGAGAGCAGCCTCAGCGAGCCAGGCCAGGGCTCTGCACTCGGTCTCCGTGATCCACCTCGGCCCCTCACACTCAGACCTCCGACCCTGGCAACAGCACCTGTCCTGCCTGAGGCCTGTTAGCGTTCCCCCGAACTTCCAGCACTGACGCCACGTCTGGCTGAGCCTGCGACCAGGGCCCGAGCACCTTCCCCAGGGCACTCGGCCTCACAGGGAGGGGGCTGCGGCCCGCTGGACAGGCTGCCGCCTGGGCCTCCTGCACCCGCGAACGACAAGGCCGGTCGGCGGCGGGCCGCGCAGAGCTGTGCCCCAACACCCCCTGCGGAGAGAAGACAGGTCGCAGCTGTGACCCAGAAGGTGCAGACAGGTGGCCTATTCAAGAGGACCCTGTGGATACGTGAGTTCACCAGTTCAGTTACTTGCTTTCACTAGTTGTTTGCTTTTTAACGAACCAAGGTTCTGGGATGAGTCCTTCCAGCTAACAAAGATCAACCTTTGGGTGTAACAAAGATTCACGACTTCTTATAAATCCTCATCAGCACTAGCAAAGGCACAGCTCCCCCAGCCTGTCAGTCGGACCGAACCAGAACAAGTTTCTCTTCCCCTCGGCCTCCCCAGCACCTGGCCGTGCCTCCGTCCTAGGCGGCCGGCCGGCCAGCCCGCCGCGCTCAGGGACGGCCACGGAACACCCGGGCGCCTGGCCCCAGGCGGCGCGCTCACCCGGCGGCAGCCGCCTCCGGCCAACGCGTCTGAGCTCCAGCGATACTCACATCAGGTGGTGGGCGGTGGAAGGCATTGGAGGGACACCACGGTTAGGGCTGTTAGTGACCGACGCCCGGCTGGCGAGGCTGGTCTGGAGCGTGCGCAGACGTCCCTCACAGTACGACCGCGGTGGTTAGTGCCGCGTTCAAATAAAAATAGTTCTATACAGTATGTGCATTTGGTCATGAGCTATTTACAGATTGTACAAAACACACACACGCACGCACACACACACACTTGCCCTTGTGTTCTCTACACCAGGCTACACAGGCCAGCAGGGACTTGCATGAGTCACAGGTGACAGTGCCTATACATTAAAAAATGAAATTCCTACAGCTACCTACGCAGCAGAGCAGGACCCTTCTTCCCCTTGAGCACAGTGAAAACTGAGGGTGTGAGCTAGCAACTTCAGCTGAACACACCTGTGATAAGTTCAAGCTAAGCCACTTAAGAGTTAAAAACAAGGCAGTTATTTTTCTGTCCATTTAAAATGTTTATTTTTTTTAAACTAGAGTGTGAAATGCCCCTGATATAGGCAATGTTGGCAAAAAAATGTCTGTTACAATAAAACACACTAGACATTTAAATAAATAACCTTAAAAGCTACATGAGGGGACATGAACCCAGTCAATTGAACCTGGAACAATGTTTTCTGCACAAGCGAGAGAACAGGCATACCTCTGGTTAAGACTGATGTAAACAGAACCACCGAAATCCTAAGGAGAAGCAGCCGAGCGGGCCTGGGGGTGGGGGTGGTGGGGGGTGGGGGGTGGGGGGTGAACCGAGGGGGGTGAGGGCGTGGCAAACCGAAAAATACTGACTGAGGTAGCAGTACTCTGCCCGGTGCAGAAAAATTGGCTTATGAATAAAAATCAGACTGTGACCTCAGATTAAGTCCAGATGATCATGCAAAAGACACAACACATGCTATTTCATTTTAGAAAAAACCACACACATTCATTTCCTAAAATCTGCTGCCAATTAATTTGCTGACAATGTCTGCTGGCTCAACTTTTTTTTTTATACAAGGATGAGTATTAAACAGAACACTGTACATGCTTTTTCATCTACAAAAAAATATTTGCATAAAATAGTGTTAGTTCTCTGTACATGTCAATGGACACTTTAATTGTGTGTATAAAAAAGGAAAATCTTGCCCCACTGGAGTCAGAAAAAGCAAAACAAAATCTAGAGTATGAAACCTCCTTCACCAGCCAGTATGTTCATGTGAAAATTCAGCAGAAAGACAGTTGCTTTAAACAATAAAAAATTAATTGATTAAGTTAAACATCTTCTTTATGGAAAACTGTCAGTCAAGACCAGAACATGTCACTAAAGTTAGTGTCTGTGCTGTACACCCAGACCACCAGGGGCATTATGAGCAGCACGAACGGCCAGGAAACCCCGTCGGTGCATGCCGAGAGCGAGCAGGGTTTGGTGGCAGGCTGCACACACTCTTTACCAGGTTCCAGGTAGTTGCGGGCCACAAACTTCAGTGTCTCGTCCATTAGAATCACAGGCAGGGAGATTTTCAGCACCATCAGCCACTGGGTCAAATTCAGTGGTGTGATCTGGAAGATAAGCTGAAAGAAACCCAGAGAAGCCCGTCAAGCCCCCAGCCTTGCTGGCGAGGCGGCCCAGCCCCGCCCGGCCCCGCCCGGCCCCCCCTGGCTTACGGGCAAGGGTTCCACGTAGAGGATCAGGAAGTGGAGTGACATGGACAGGCAGATGGAGCCCACGAGCCAGATGTTCTCCCAGGGCGGCATCCTCAGCAGGGACTGGTTTTCAGACAAGCTGTGGGACGAGGGGCGGGAGAGAGGTACGTAAAACAGGCCCAGCGAAAAGGCGCGTGTCGCAGAGTTAACAGGTTGTTCAGGACCACGCTCCAAAAGTGGCAGCTAACTCGGCATCACCCACTGACCTAATTCCACTGGATAAAGTTTCTGCTGGGGCAAATGCAAGGGAAAACGTTCAGATATAGGACACTTCCAATTTTAAATCTAGGCTTCAGCAGAGCAGATTCCATTTCATTGGGCTCAAAGCAGCTCACTTGCCCTTGACACTTAGGTTATTTCTGAAGCTTCCATTTTTGTCACTGGCTTAATTGGTTGATGCCACTTGTCGCAATGCTAAAGGGAACAAGTTCCTTCCTTCCTTCCCCGTGGGCACTGGCACACACGGGTACCGAAGTCCCTATTTTTGTCCTCCACCGTCTCTTAAGGAACACGCGGCTAAACACTCCCACGGCTTCCTGGAGGTGGCGACGCTCACGCTTCAGAAGCCAGCGCCGCATGATCCCCCTTCTTTTTGGAAAGGAAGAGCCTTCCTGCGACCCTCGGTCCACCACGACGCGCGCAGCCCACAGTGCCCCGGTGGCCAGGCGTGCGGCCCAGCCCGCCAGGACGACCCACTGACCTGTTCAGGGCGTTGCACATCTCTATGGTCACCAGGACAGAGAGCGCCATTGTCATTGGGTACGGGGACTCGAAGATTGCACAATCCACTCCTTCAAAGTCGGGGTTGTCCTCTTTGCACTGTAGGAAATGACTCTGCAACAAAAGCCCAATGAAGTTCCTGATCAGCCAAATACATTGTCTTAACTCCACAGACCAATTCCACACTAAGCCCAGAACACAAACCCACACAAGACTTCACCCCACTTTCCAGAGAAGCAGAGTCCTTCAGAATAATCTCAGATACGACCGCAGATTGTTGGAGCCTTACGATCACCCGACAGCCACCCCAAACACAGAAAGCTCAAGGACCACCTGGTTCGTGAGGGCCCGCAACACGTGCACCCCAGGCACAGACAGGGAGACGGCCACGTACCAGCTGGTAGAAGGACACTCTTGGACCGCCATCAGCAGCAATGAACCACCACGCGGCAGCACCCACAGTAGCAGCACCAACGTAACCTGGGAATGAACATTGCGTCGCTGACACACGTCGGGTCTGCAGCCTGCAGCATTCACTGCAGCTCCTGCCCCACGGGCCACTGTACTCCCCGGGACAGGTGAACGAGGCACGTCAACGGCTACCTGAGCCGCCTGTGCCAAAGCAGTGGACCGAGGGCTTCCGCAAGGACAGGGGTCCGGGGCACAGAAGAACCAGGCGACTTTCGCTCCAGAACTTGTGAGGAATCGTCCTGCTGCGCTGGCAGGACCTCCCCCCCAGCCCTGCCCTGCCCTAGCCCGCAGCCGGCACACGTTAGGGCAGCAGGCAGGTGTGTGTCCTCCATATAAGGCCTCGCCGTTTGGCGGGACCAGATCACACCATCCGTGACTTTCAGACAAGCTGATGCTATCAGCTGCATGCTAATTTATGTGCTCCATCAAAGGCTTGGCAGAACCTTTATATGGAAGGCTGTTAAAGCAGCTAGTGCAGAACACTGAGCGACACGGCAACGCCTGGAGATTATCCTGCACTACTCCCCCCACCAATTACTTTCGAATTCAGCAAGTTTATTACAAAGACGCAACAAGGGGGAGTGGGGAACACAGGGACTCAAAAATAAGGGGATGTTCCACTGTGGTCGTAGCACCCACCCAAAGGGTACAAGTGTACACGCCGGCTATTGCAACGGAGCAGCAGGCGGCTGGTGCCCAGGACAAGGCAGGGGCACAGGTGCTGACGTGGAAACCAGCCGACGGACAGGAGCACAGAAAGACAAAGCGCGCACGCAGGGCTGTGCGGCAGGCCGCCGCCCGTTTTCCAGAGCGCCTGCGGGAGGGCCCGGGACCGTCACCTTTCCGTGGAGCCCCAGGGAGTTATTGAACCTCGCTGGGGCTCCCGTCCCTGACCTGTGGCGCGGGGAAGAGAACTGGCACCTGGGGCAGGGGCCGCGGTCTCCGGGGCGACGCGCACAGGAGAGCGTGGCCCGCGGCCGGCCGGGCTCCGCGCCCTCACCAGCCACTGCTGATGAGCACACGGGCCCGTCCGCACTCAGGGAAGGGAACTTCATTTCGTATCTTGGTGATAGGAAGCCTGAGTCATCCCGTGCCCCTTTGCCCCTGAATTAAATCTGAAAACCTCACTCCCACAGGTCCACGGACGAGGATGCTGACACAGGGAATAAACTCGGTATACAGTTCCTTAAACCGTAAGAGGGCAGCCTCCACTTTCTGCTATCCTAATACAGGGACGGAAGAAAAATGTGCCTTTAAGAGGTAAATATACAAAATTCTGGGCCACAAACATCTTGTTTCTAAATCAACAACATTAAAAAATAAACAAAACTACTCACAGCCAATAGCCAGGTAACGGAAAAAGAGCCACCCACTGATCAGTGGTTCCTTTGGGTTCCGGGGTGGTTTATTCATGATGTCCAGGTCAGGGGGGTTGAACCCCAGGGCGGTGGCAGGCAGGCCATCTGTCACCAGGTTGACCCAGAGCAGCTGGACAGGAATTAAAGCCTCAGGAAATCCAAGGGCCGCTGTCAGGAAAATACTGTTTCCACCCAAGGAAAGGAGAGAGACTCCAAGTTATTTTTTGCCACTATCCAAAGAGCATCACCATGCCCCTCCCTCCATAAAAATTAGTGGACAGCAACAATGGCTACTTGAATAACATTTCAGGCCATCAAAGCATTACACCCAATTTCAAATTACAGTTAACTTCCAGAAAGCCAAGAACTGCTCTTCCATATCGCTGATTTAAACTGCCTCCCGTGCCAGAGGAGCTGCAGGCGCCCTTCTTCCTCCCACAGGCGTCCTCCCCCTTGCTGAGCGCCCACCCCCGCCTCGTGCCCAGGGACCAGAGCTGTGGCCCGAGGGGGGCGAGCACGGGCAACTGGTCAGACGAGCCCGTCTCAGACGGAGGGACACACGGGACTCGCCACGGGGACCTACCAGACAACCTCCCCGACGTTCGACGAGATGAGGTAGCGGATGAACTGCTTCATGTTGTTGTATATCGCCCGCCCCTCCTCCACGGCGGCCACGATGGTGGAGAAGTTGTCGTCGGCCAGGACCATCTCGGAGGCGGTTTTGGCCACGGCGGTGCCGGAGCCCATGGCAATGCCGATCTCGGCCTTCTTCAGAGCAGGGGCATCGTTCACGCCGTCCCCGGTCTGGAAGGGAACCCGACGTCGCTCAGGCTCTCCCCGCGACTGGCTCAGAGGGCACTCCCCCCCCCCCAGGTCTTAAACTACTCTAGAATCTTCCTCGCATGCAACCCACGGCCAACTACTGGGAACAGAATCCTAGAGAAACAGCCCGGATCATGACAAAAACCGAGGAATTCCAAATCTGGGAGCTATGACTAAAAAAAGTAACGGTCAAAATTTGTGCGTGTCCGAAGATACTCACCATAGCTGTAATCTCATCAAAAGACTGAAGAAATTCCACAATTTTGGATTTGTGGGAAGGTTCGACTCGAGCGAAACAGCGGGCGTTCAAGCACGCATCTCTCTGGACCGAGGGACTGAGCTCGTCAAACTCCCGGCCCGTGAAAGCCTTGGCCGTCACGTCCTCGTCCTGCCCAAAGATGCCAATGCGGCGACAGATGGCCACGGCCGTGCCCTTGTTGTCCCCAGTGATCATGATGACCCGGATGCCCGCCTGCCGGCAGAGCTTCACAGAAGAGGCCACTTCAATTCTCGGAGGGTCCAGCATGCCCACGCAGCCAACGAAGGTCAAATTGGTCTGCAGCAAAAGAGCCGCCTTATTTTAAAACAGGAAGTTCTGGTTTTCGCCCTAGTGGGAAACTGGGCTAGTTACCCATTAAGAGCAAAGGTTTCTGCACTTTCTTCTGCTAAATGCTGTAACTTTGACTCTTATCTAAGATATTAATATCCACACTTCAGACAGAATTCCAATTAATAGGAAACAAAACTGCTACGTTCTTACTAGCAAATCATTCTTTAACTTTTATGACGATAATATTCTGAAGTGAGGGGAATAAAACACTCTGAGGAATAAAGAGCATTTTGGAGTCTCTCAACCTGGACACTCTGACCTTTAATAACTAATGAATGTTTTAAAACTACTCCCAATTTTTAAAATATCTTAATTTACATGAGATATGTTACAAAATAGGTTTTACAACTTTGTTTAGCTCAAGTTCTGAGCAGTCTACTTTGAAAATAACAGACCATTAAACTGTTAACTATGTATGTTTGAAGCAGCAACCTCAATTATAATGGTGATGCATCTGGCCTGCAGAAAAATAAGTAACCACACCTCTCTCTTGGCAAAAGCAAGACTCATCTGACCTTTCACCGAAGGAGTGCTGTTCGAACACAATGAATGGGCAGGGTGTGGGTGAGGAAACTTTTCATTAGCTGACCTCGTATTTAATAAAGTTGGCAGAGTCCTCGAGGTTCATTTCTTCTCTTCGCAGGGGGTTGTCGTGAGTGGCCAGAGCCAAGCATCGCAGTGTGTCGCTGCCACTACCCCATTCCCGAATGACAGACATGATCTTCTGCTTGACCCCGGAGGTCATAGGGACTTTAGTGCTTCCAACCCGAACGTGGGTGCACCTGTCAATGACACCTTCAGGAGCACCCTGGAAATGTTACAGATTGAGATCAACAATAATATTCACCAGCTCATCCAGGACCCTAGTTCTGGCAAGAACATCTCAACTGCAACCTGCTGTACTTGCCTTCACAAACATCTTGCTCATGGATGTCCGGCTTGGCTTGTTTGGTGTACAATAAACTGACATTGATTTTCTATCGCGTGAAAACTCGAGAGTGAATTCTTTTTTCATCAACTGTTTAATGACCTATGAACAAAACATACATGGAACACTATTAAATGACATTTTCTGTAAATTTTTCACTAGTTCAAAAAATACACACTGAGCACCTGTTATGTGACAGGCACTGGAAATAAAGAGCAATGAACAGTAACACACAGTCCTGCTGTTATTTGTGGCAGTCATTACAGTTAAGGCTCCACTTAAAAAAAAAAAGATTTCATCTGTTTATTTTTGGAGAGTGGGGAAGAGGGGGAGAGAAACATCATGTGCGAGAAACACATTGATCAGTTGCTGCTTGCAGACCCCAAACTGCAGGCCCGGCCCTCAACCCAGACATGTGCCCTGACTGGGAATCGAACCAGCAACTTTTGGGTTTACAGGCCGGCACTGAGTCGGTAATCCACTGAGCCACACCAGCCAGGGCAATGCCCAACCTTTAAGCTCCATGATGCTACTTGTTTCCCTTTGCTGAGTAGTCAGAGATCTGGAAGACAGCTCTGTGAAGCTGTTTTCAAGCTGAGGGATTTAGTCACCAACCAACAACAGACACAGCAGACGATGAGGCTCTGCCCCTCTGCCACCGCCACCACCCCGGTTCACCTTTGTTAAGCTAACCTTGTAGTTGTGGGTGCTTCTGCTCGAACACAGCAGGTTACAAGTTTAAGGCTACTAGACTTGATCTGAGAATGCTGTGCTGGGAACCTCTGCATCTCTGACGTAAAGAAACATTAGCGTGTAACTTCCCATCCTTGTCACGTCCGTGTCGGGTCTGGCACCCGCCTCATCGAATGAGTCCAGCGGGGTTTCATTTTCCTTTTTCTCACAGTCTAGTAGAACTGTTTTTATTTTCTTAAGTGTTTGACAGAATATGGCACTGAGAATTTTTGTGGGGAGAGATTTTGAATTACAGTCAATTGACTTAAGAGATATAGAATTGTTCCACTTTTTCTTGTGTCAATTTAGAAAGTTGTGTTACTGAAGGGATCTGTCAATTCTACACTTGTCAAATTTATCCAAATAAAATTGCTCATCATGGGTTCCTGATCCTGTTTAATTACTCGTTTTCTACTTTCTTCAGAGAGAAGCCTGTATCACTGATTTTTAATGAAGTGTACATTACAAGTAGCGCAGCAGAAATAAGGATGAGGTGAAGTGCATTTACAGTGTCGTTCACATCTTCCACACCCTTTTAAAATTTCCAGCTCTGCCCTGGCTGGAGTGGCTCAGTGGATTGAGCGCCAGCCTTTGAACAAAAAGGTTGCTGGTTTGATTCCCAGTCAGGGCACAGGCCTGGGTTGCGGCCCAGATCCCCGGCGGGGGGCATGTGAGAGGCAACCACACATTGATGTTTCTCTCCCCCCTCCCCGCCAAAATAAATATCTTTTAAAATTTTTTCCAACCCTATTTATGGATTTGTCTATCTTTACTTTCATCTTTGTCAGTTTTTGCTTTGTGTGCTTTAAATGTGCTATTAGAATTATAGTGCGGAAGGGGGAAATAAAGTCAAGAGAAAGCGCGGTGACAGATTTCGTACTACGCTGCCATCTCCGGCGCGGACAAAGAAGCTCTAGCAGATGGAACACTGATAATGCACAAGACAGGGGGTGGGGCCAACTGCACAAGGAGCAGCTGGCTTCTGCCAGGAGCAAGGGCAGTCCACTCGCGGCACCATGGGAAAAGGCAGACCTTATTGGCAAAGATGGTTGCATGTGGAAATTATCTACTGATCACCTTTACTTTCTTCAGATAGACAGCCAGATTGTTTTACCCGAGAGTGAACATGGGGAAGGAGACACTGCTAGTGTGCGAGACCAGGTAGACGGTTAGCAGGCTAAGACAGTGAGAAAGTTAATGTGTTGTACGAGTGACGGGCGGCACGAACAACACACTGAGTTCTGATACTGACCGAGTTGCAGGCATTCGCTCGTTCAATTTTAGAAAGACCCTTCAATTCAGTATCAAATACATTCATCTTCTCTACCAGGCAAGTGAGAGCAGTCTCTGTAGCTTCTCCAACTTTTTCATACACACCCTTTGCCTGTATTAGTTAAAGACATAAAAAGTTTAAAAAGGGAAATGTGGTAAACAAGTACATTCGTCATCAATAAAGACTTTTCCACAGGAGGACAACCAGGATCCAGCTCATTAAATGCACTAAAGCACAGGAATGTGTCTTGTCTTATTCTAATAATTAGGTTTCTTGTTTCTCTTAACTATAAGAAGCCACTAATCACAGTATTAATTCATAAAGTTTCAAACAGTATTTAGAATTCCATGCCAGTCCTTGCCTTTTAGACAGAAACCAGAAGACTTATCTTAGTATTTGTAATTAAAAATAAAGGAAGAAAGGTTTTCTTTTGGTTAAATTTTCTATTATTTTATCTTCAACATCATGAAAACAATCCTCTAAGCCTCAGCTTGTCCTCAAGGACATAACGCTACCCGTCCTGCAAGCAATACCCTACACTTTCAGGGAGACGGCTTCCATCCCGGTTGCATGCACTTATAGCACACCGAGCTCTGAGCAGATGAAACGCCGTGTGCACTCTTGGTTAGGTAACTGCAGCGCTCAGTGGCAGAGGATATATGAAAGTCTCTCAGCTTTCTTTGGCTTGGTCAAGCGGACTCTGATAAAGACAGGCTCTTGAATGGAAAGGGGAAATAAAAACCAGGAACCCCTACTTTCAAAAGGGAGGAAGGAAGGCTGGATTTTCACCCACCCACCCCACCCTAGACTAGGAACAGTCAGGCCCAGCTTCTCATTTCTGCAGACTTACCTCATTGTAATCCAAAGCAGAGTCGTTACAGAGAGCACAAATTGTTGCCAATTCGACAAGACCATCGTACTGATGACATTTCACTGGTTTATCATCTTTATACCTGTCAAAACGAAAACACTTAGAACACAGTGTGGTCATCTCTGTTGACTTTTAGTTATTTAATAATATAAAAAGAATGTTGTGGATGACAGACTGGCAAGTATTCAAAAGAACCTGAACGATGGCTGTTAGAAGTGTGAGGCTGGAGACAACCAAATGTGCCTCTGAAATCAGGAATCAGCCAATAAAGACCAGGAATGAAATTGCTCCACCACTGGTATCAATAAAGAACAAACAGAAACCCCACTTAAAATTCAGGCTTCAAATAGGAGCTCAGTAAGATGAAAAAGGTCACTGGCTTATAACTTGTTTTTCTCCCAAAGCACACAAAAATTTTCTCCTTTAATAACTGATGCCATGAGCCACACGCAGAAGGCTGTCTTAACCTTTTTAGGCACACTGCCAGTCTACACAAGCACCAGACTGGCGCAACGGGCCCTCTGAATGATAAAGGGGGTTTACTCACACTTCCCCACTAGGTGCGTATGTTGATCCAGTTATGGTGAATTCAGTCAGGGAGCAAGTATCACCTTCAACTTTGTCCAGAATGAACATCTGCGGAAGAAAAAAAGTATTAAGTATTTAAAAGGTTCAAAAAATCTGCTACAGGAAGAAAAAACAATTCTTGCTAAAACAAAAAGCCTTTCTCATCTAAGAAAACAATGAAACTTGCTCACTGTCCCCAATTCCAACTGGAGACCTTCGGGACGGCCTCCCTCACCTGCCTGACAATGGTCTGAGAAACAGCACCGGAGGCGCTGAGTAAGCAGCAGCAGCAGCGGCACCGAAGGCCCAGAAGAGAACCCACAGGACACCTGAGTGGCGAGGACTATGGGTCATCAGTCCTCTAGGATGCTCAGGACCTCCCTTGTCCAACAGCTGGCCGAGGCGGTACTAGGCAGGCTTGCCTTAGAGCCGAGAGTAAAAGCTCGTGCAGAATAAACTCAGCTTCAGAGCTGCATCAACATTCCCTGAGTAAAGGAAGACAAACTGCTTCTCTGCTCCTTTCCACTTATTCTTATTTTCTATGGAGCAGCAGCTCATTTTCTATGAAGCCGCATAATCACACGTTACAATAAGGAGCTCGCAGAGCTGAATGAACTGACCTTACCAAGACAATAAATACAGATGGAAGCATGCTTAGGAAAGAATTCCTAATTTTATAGAGTAGTGAGGTGACACAAGCTAGTTTCTTTAAGATGGGTTTTTAAATTTGCTTTCTAATTATAATTCAGAAGCCCAGTTTGGAAAACTAAGATTTGTATATTTTCTTTAAAAAATAAACAAACAAACAAATAAATAAATAAAGCAAAACCACATATAAAGTGATAATTCAACCATACTTTATCATGCCAAAATCTCTCTGAAATATGAATACGATCAAACCATTTTTAATAAGGAATTTTAAACTCAAGTAAGAGAACCATGTCATGCTTTTAAAACATCTTTTCAGAGCATCCCAGCTCATATTCAATAAGAGAATCAACTCATCTTTATATTAAAACAACTTCTAAGCCCTGGCTGGCGTAGCTCAGTGGATTGAGCACGGGTTGCGAACCCAAGTGTCACAGGTTCGATTCCCAGTCAGGGCACATGGCTGGGTTGCAGGCCATGACCCCCTGCAACCGCACATTGATGTTTCTCTGTCTCTCTCTTTCCCCTTCCCTTCCCTCTCTAAAAATGAATAAATAAAATCTTCAAAAAAACAAAACAAAAAAAACACACTTCTTTTGACTAACAAGATTTGCTTGTTACATAGCACATACTTTTAAACTTCCAAAGTATACTAAGAACTAAATCAACCTTGGAACTGAACTAATGCCATGAGTAAGACATACAAAATGTTTTTTTAAATCAAAGTATATAATTGGTTTTAAAACAGTCATGACTCCTGATAAAAGGCTCTTGTTCCAACACATACAGCAAGATTCACCAATTCCTACAATTTTTTCCCTAACAGATAAACTTCTAAAAAAGAAAGTTTGTCAAAAGCCTCTTTCCAAAGATGTCTGACATTTTACAGAAGAGGTACCAAAGGACCAGACTGGCTAAAGGGTGTGCTCAAGGTCACACAATTACTGAATGAGAGGATTGGGTCTAACTACCAATCTTTCCTATTAAGGAAATCCAGCCTAACCTTTGTATTAAAAGTTGTGTGATCCTCTGAAATGTCACAGCTTCTCAGAGTCTTAGTTTTCAAACCTCTTGAGCAGGGTGCCCATGAGATTCAAATACAGTCACATGTGAAAACCAAATGAACTGCACTAAGCAGCAGCAAAGTGAATTGGCAGTATTATTATTACACACCACGCCACGTCTTTAAGGATGCTGCTTATAAAAAACGAAACTCCGAGTCTACACTGGAGTCCAAACTGTTCTAACACTTTCAAAATTCTAATTTTAGAAATAAGAATTTCTTAAATTCTAATTTCACTAAATGTGAATGCCCTTTGGCATTTTAGATTGTAAGTAAGTAAACCATTTAGGAACCACACGCTGACAGTGTTCCTAGTTCAAGGGCAGTTATGCAAGTCCACTGCAAGAAACCTACAGAATAGGGATTAGCGTCGGCTCCCTGTGCTGGGCAGGACAGAACAAAGAGGCAGGTTGTTCTTCAGTGGAAGAAAACATTGTATATCAAACCATCTAGGGGAAAATATAAGAAAAAATTTATTATTCATCTATTTTATTCTTATTTTGAAATCTGATTTGCTGCCAAAACTTTGAAATTAAAAATTTTTAAAGGTTACAATCTCCCAGACTGTGTGCGTACTTTCACAGATAGAAAGGTCTTATACAAGCAATTAAAAGCTTTTAGGCTAAATTTAAACAGTGTCAGTGTGCTAGGGGATACAAACCAGGTTCCATGAAATTCCCTTTCTCTCCCAAATAATCAGCTTTTAGCCGCCAACTAGCTTTTAGCCCATTTGTCCAAATCTTCTGGTCCCAAGGATATGAGGACTTAAGTAGCTAGGTGGAACACGACATACTACATGTGCTAGGAAAATCCAAGTCAAATGGAAGCTTACCCCTTGAGAGAGAGAACACCCTGGTCTCTATCAGGCACCTGCAAATTCCGTCTAAATCTGGGTTTGGACTACATAAAGAGTTAGGGGTGTTTGTATCTAAAAATCATTATGAATTTAAATTTGGCAAAATAAAGATTCAGGAGGTTTAACTTCACTAAAACAAAAGTAACTTCCAATGCTAAAAACCATTTTCCAAAATCTCCAGATAAGACCAAGAAGATGACCACACGTCCTTTCAATGTCCTCAGAAGCATTACTTAATAGGCCTGCACAAAGATTTAGTGTTCCAGAAAAATGTATTCACACGCTATTAAGGGCTCATGTTATGTAAAGTTGTGGATTTGTGTCCTGTAGAAAAGATAACTTAGTAGTTTGCTTTTTTTAATCCTCATGAGGATATGTTCATTGATTTTGGAGCGAGAGGAGTGGGAGAAGAAGAGAGGGAAATGGGGAGAGAGGGATGGGGAGAGAGAGAGAGAGAGAGAAACACCGATCCCTTGCCTCCCATACGTGCCCTGACTGGGGACCAAACCCAAAACCCGAGTATGTGCCCTGACGGGGAAACAGAACCCCCAACCCTCTGGTGTGCTGGACGATGCTCCGACCAACCGAGCCACTCAGCCAGGGCCTAACAGAGTAGTTTCACTGCCCCAAAGGATATGAACCAGTCTTTGTAATCTGACATAGAGCAATTCTATTCCAACTTGAACACTTCCTCCAACGCTCTTATAACCAGTTTGACCATCTTGCTGACACCCTCACTAATCAATAAGCCAGACAGAATCTTTGACATATGTCCACTAGATAGTCCAACGAGCTGTGTACTTTTTGGGAAATTACACTTTAACTTCTACAAAATTGTTTACGTAAAACTTCTGGGAATTGAATTATCCAAAAGAACTTAATTTTGCCGTATCATTATTATTACATTTCTTTAGTTCTTATTTTTGTATGAGCCGGTTTGAACAATTTATTTCGCCCCCAAGGGATGGTCAAACCACCTATGAAGGATGAAACACACAGAACTAAGTAAGTTAAAGGCAATTATTTACTTTTCAACAAGAAAGCATGTATCTTTCCATGTGTTATGGGAATACCCGTTAGAATTTTTAAGTAGGTAGGAAGGTAACTAGCCGTTTGTAGAACTCTTACTCGCGCGCACGCGCTGGGAGACAGAGGGGCGGAGAACTCAAGGGAGCGCAGCCCCCAGCACTGACAGGCCGCCTGCAGCTGCTTCCCCAATACAAGCACTGCCAGCCAGGTTTCCTTCATTTCATGAAATGGTTTTAGGAATTTAATGACTAATTCCTCTGAAGTATTATAAATTACCTTGGGCTCATGTAACCCAATCTGTTTAAAGCACATAAAAGGTGTCAAATTATAAACCAAAGGTTTTTGTGGCATGAGGGCCCGATTTCAGGATGAATAAGCAGACGCCGACAGGAAAGATGCCCAGCCCCCGCCCTTACCCTGCAGGCTGACATCTGGTTCGTTGTGAGAGTGCCGGTCTTGTCGGAGCAGATAACAGACGTACACCCCAGGGTTTCCACGGAGGGGAGGCTTCGAACAATGGCGTTTTTCTTTGCCATCCTGCGGGTCCCAAGGGCCAGACAAGTGGTGATGACGGCAGGCAGACCTTCAGGAATGGCTGCCACGGCCAGGGCCACGGCAATTTTAAAGTAGTAGATAGCACCTCTGATCCAGGAGCCTCCGTGAACCGGGTCATTGAAGTGCCCAATGTTTATGATCCAGACCGCGATGCATATAAGGGAGATGACTTTGGAGAGCTGTTCCCCAAACTCATCTAGTTTTTGCTGGAGGGGTGTTCTCTCCTGTTCCGTTGCCACCATTTCATCCCGGATCTTGCCAATTTCGGTGTTAACTCCAGTGGCCACCACCACTCCCATGGCTTTGCCAGCAGCGATGTTTGTGCCCTGTGACAGACCCAGGAGAACTGGTTACAAGAGTAACACATACCTGACTTAACTACGGACTAATCAACTCAGACTCGCGTGGACCCCGACTCGAGAACCAGCCACCCCACTCTGACAACGAGCAGTGCCTCGTGCAGGCAGCACGGCACACCTCTCCCAATGCCCATTTCAGGTGGTACCTGCTCTCCCCGGAGCGGCTCTACACTGACCCGCCTGCATCTCCACCCACGACGCTGAGCCTGGCGTGCAGACTGGCTTTGGACTGGAGCAGGGCTCTCGCCCCTGTGCACTCAAGGTGTTTTGAAACTCCACTGAGCTCCCAACCCTAGGCATTCCCCACCCCTGGCTTCAACTCAAATGGCCCTACTTTTGGTCGCCTATAGTAAGAGGGCAACTAGCAGCCTGGGCTACCATGAGGACCTCCAGTCAAGCACTGGCATTCCAAAATCAATGAACTCACGGATGAGTTCTCTCCACACCCCACCTTAATTCCCAGTGCTGGAATGATACGGCTTCGTCATCTGCACTGTAACTCACCAGTACTTAACTTACCTCGGGTATTTAGGCTTCCAGCCTAACCCACAAAAGCCCACCACTTGAATTACTTCAAATTCCAAACAAGCAAAACCTAAACATTTCCCAACTTTTTATTTTGAAAAAATTTATCAGAAAAGCTTAAATAGTATAGTGAACATCCACCTGACTTTCCCCCCAGACTTACCAATTATTAATGGTTTGCTGTATGTGTTTTCTCTCTAAACACACCTTTTTATTGGGAATTCATACAGGTATCGTCCACATCATTTTTTAAAACATCCTTTATAGGCTGAGCCTTTTCCAAATAAACCTACTTTTCTACTACGTTTACAGATAAAGAGTTTAGAGATGTCTGACCTCGTCTCTTTATTTTAATCCTCAAAAACTTGCCAATTAAAACAAAAGACATCCGGGTCACATACTCCGCCATCACAAGTTCCTGATTTTCTCTGGCAGCGGACACTGGCCGTGAAGGCCGTGATTACGCTTTGGTATAACAGCCAACACTTTCTAAGGTCTGACCACTGAAGGCAGGCGGTGAAAAAAAGTAACATCTGCAGACCTGAAACTCGGAGAATCTCTCAAAAAAATTTTTTTTCATTTGATAAAGTACTTACAGAAAAGAGCATGTTCTTCTTGTCTTGGTTGACAGCCCGTGGGTCAGGGACAGGGTCAGTGTGCTTGATGACAGAGACAGACTCACCTGAGCAGGTGAGAGACAGAGGGGATGGCTGGTTAGGCCTTGGTGATACCTATACACCAGAGCCTGGGAGCCCTCATCCACCCACTCAAGCTAAAAAGTTTAACTGATAAAGCTTTAAGAAGTAAAAGGATAAAAGGCCCAATTCATTCAAAAGGAGGTAAACCAGTAAAATTTAGTAATATAAACTGATTCCAGAGCAGTATCAGAATAAAAATAAATACAATTTCAAAATAAAAGAACTTAATTTTCAAATAGAATTCTAGCCAATTACCTTTATTTTCTGGAGTAACTAAATTTAGTGTATTTTCAAGTATTGTTTTCTACCCTATTACTGTAACTATACTGTACCCTATATTTTGTGGCTTAATCAGCTCCCAGGCTTGTTGCTGCTAATGGGAGCTATTCTTAATGAAACAAACACAGAACCCAGATTACTAATATCACTATGGCTATGACAGAAGCTGCTTTTCAAAACTGAAAATCAGATAAATCCTGATGATCTTTGCATTTACATTTATTTTCTATTTTATTCAGGTTAGCACTGTGTTTAAGTTAATCTTCTAACCACCTTCCTTCTGGTTAATATGAACCCTCCACCCTAGTGTGCGCCTTTATTAAACAAAAATGGGAAAATGTTCTAAACAATTGCAAATCTAAGTGTGCAAACTTCAGGTTGTAAAACACTCACAATTTGAGGGTGCTAAGTATTCTTAATTGTACATTTGATTACTGCAAAGTGTGTTATATGTGAGATGGGCATTTGTCCAATGAAAAAAATCACCGCTCTGGAGCCTTTTTTCCATCCTGGAAAGAAGGCTAAATAATAATTATGCACTTTCCACAAAACAGACACTTCTACTGTAAGATTAACTCTTACCTGTGAGAATTGACTGGTCAACTCTTAGAGTAGTAGATTTGATGGAAGTTAACCTTATATCAGCAGGAACTTTGTCACCAACTGATTAATGGGAGAGAAAAAAGGCAGCTTTTTAAAGAAAATAAATAGCCCATGTACAGCACTAATATATAAAAATCTGTTAAAATAGGCAAGATAACCAACTCATCCTCAGGGTAGTAAAAACTCTCCTGCTGCCAGATGTGTAGGACATGAATTTCACGGGAAGGAAAAGGCGAACAGCGCCCAGCACTGTGCTCCAAATTCCGGATGAGTGCGTGCACACCAGCGCCAAGGCAGCTAACTGAACGGTAAAGATAAATGTGCGACAGCTTCCCCTGACTTTCTGAAAGGTAACTAAGGTAGTTTTGAAGTCTTACTCAAGGACATTAAAAATTTAGAATAAGTACAGTCTCCCCTAGAATTACATATGATTATTTTTAAAAAGATTTTATTTATCTATTTTTAGAGAGAGGGGAAAGGAGGAAGAAAGAGAGGGAGAGGAACATCCATCAGTTGCTTAACACCCTCAACTGTGGACCTGGCCCAGGCATGTGCCCTGACCAGGAATTGAACCAGCGGTCTTTCGGTTTGCAGGCTGGTAGTTGATCCACGGAGCCAAACCAGCCAGGGTGCATATGGTTATTTTAAGTCAGATCTTAATTTTCCAGATTTATTCCACACCCTGAATTGTACCTCTGTCACTTGTTATATATAAACTGGCAAAATAGCCCTTCTGTCCAAGAGGTAGATTTATTTCATTTGTTAAACCTTCAATTTAGTTCTGGTTTTTCTACACTTCAGAGCTTTCATGTATTTATTTTTAAAAATTTTATTTGTTTATTTTTGGAGAGAGGGGAAGGGGGGAGAAAGGGAGAGAAACATTCATGTGTAAGAGAAACATCGATTGGTTGCCTCTCATCCACCCCCAACTTGGGACCGGGCCCGCAACCCAGGCTTGTGCCCTGACCAGGAATCCAACCAGCAACCCGTTTGGCTTGCTGGACAGTGCCCAACCCACTGAGCACACCAGTCAGGGCCATTTCAAAGCTTTTAAATTCAGGGAGAGATGTTTGCTTTTTGAACTCTAATTCATCAAACCACCCTATGGCCCGAACAGAAAATGTGGCTGGTCACAAGGCAGTACCAAAACTGCCGGCACATAATCTCAAGGGGCACGGATCATCCTTGCATTTGACTGCAGGGACGCATTAAGTTCAGGTAAAACTGCTGCTGGAAAGGCTTATGCAACAAGTAGCAACATTCAGACTGAATAAGCCAGAACCTTTCATTTTAATTTAGTGCTGTTCATACAACAATAAAGTAACCATATCCTAAACTTCAGTGACCTTCAACAGCTAAAATGCCTGACCAAGATGAACATTTTAAACCAACGTAAAAAAACTTTACTGTATTATTTCTGGTTGTCATAATTAATTTTATCCCACATGACCCTGAACATGAAAGGAATACAAGCTCAATGATGAGCACATGACCCTAAATGGAAAATTTACTTGAAAATGTCCCTTTGATGTCCATGGCCACCTGCATCATGGTCCTCCAGGAGCAGAACACTCCTCTCTGCTCGCTCAGGTGGCACAGAGGCCTCCCCGCCCACGAGCACAACCGCGCTTCTGGCACTGTGCCAGCTATGCACGTACCAGCGACTGAGAAGCAACAGAACATTTTCATTTCATACTGAAAGTTTAATCTCTTTTTCTATTTAAAAAATTTCGTATGTAAGCCCTAGCTCATACTCTCATATCCCTACCACACATTTAAGGCCAGAAAATCTGATACTCATATTGAAGATAAACTGCAACAGGATCCCAAAGTAATATCTCAGCCTTTATTTTGCTGTTTCAGTAGAAGCACAGAGAATTTGAAATGGATGGAGTATGTACTTTTAAGGCAAAATACCAAGGTTAAATTTCTTTTCTGGGTAACGCAGTCAACATATTAGTTATTAGTTTAAGGTGGAATATAGATGCAGCATTAAAATTATATTTACACTGGTATTATAAAAAAATCAGCTCCTTATCCCCTAAAGGTCCCTTTTAATTACACGAAGGCTCTCTTTGTTGTACAGAAACTGTGTTGATATGCATTTAACTGTTAGCCAAACACACAGGAACGACTCGAATGTTGAATGCGAGTGAAACAAACGACCTGGAAAGCCCTTAAAAGCTGGCCTCAAGTTCTCAACTTTTCTTCCATCCTACAAAGGCCATCTAATCGGGAGGCAATTAAATATTTAGGGATTAAAAGAAAGGATGATCTGGGGGCCTTTTATAAACTATGGAATCTCAGGACCTGCTCTTCAAGAGTCTAGTTCAATGCATTTTGTGGTGAAGTCCAAGGATCCACATTTAAAAAAGTTTTCCAAACACACTAAAAAAATTAATAAAAGAAATCAAAACCAAGCATAACTGTGGTCATAGATCCCGTGACAGACTTGTTTCGAACAACCTTTACTCTGCGCTTTTTTCATGTGCCAAGTACTGCAGCTCTAGGACAAGACCCAAAGTCTCCCAACACTTGGAAAAGGTACTACCTTATGGTTTTATTTACCTTTCTCATTTCATTAGAAACCGATCTCTTTGTGGAAAGGTACTAAAGAAGCACAAATCTAAATGGTCATAAAAACCTGTCATATTCTAGAAAGACTCTCGAATCATCTTGACCAGCCTATGTCATTTTAGACAGAAGACTAAAGTTAGTAAGTAAAAGGAGTCTTGCCTAAGAAATCTCAATTAATGGAAAACTTCCTTTAAATTGCTGTGTGACTCTGCTTCGAGGTTTCTGTGAGAGTCAATCTAGGTTTGAGTCTATTAGGAAACAGGTTACCTAAGGAAGTAAATGATCCATGTAAGTAAAGATTCAACAAACACTTTTCAAACTCAGACACAGTTTCCCTTTGTCTGCAGGCCGCGGTGAGCTTCAGCCAGGGCTCTGTGCGTGAGGAGCAGGCGGCGCTGCCCGAGGACTACACCCAGCGCTATTTCCCTGATGAGCCTGTCAGTGCCCTCAGGGCAAGTGGTAGTGGAAAATTCTCACTCCTGCCAAGGAGATGTTCTGCAATTTTTTCCTCTGAAACTTTTCTCCTCTGTCTCTTGGGTTCAGCAGTATAATAAAGGAATAAAGCCTTATAAACTACCTTCCACTTGTTTAATATTTGACACTTCAATTCAGCTCTCAGGTCCTAAGTCCTTAGATCTTCAACCTGCTATCACAATAGAGATTTTTCCACTCTGTACAAAATCGCCAATGTGTACTTTATGCTAGGTTACCAAGGATGCAAGTAAAAGGTTAAAGAAAATTCTTACTTTGCCACATTTTAGAACTAAACACAAGCTTTCTTTACCTTAAAATCTAGGAAGGAATGTTTTTAAGCCATGATACTTAAACACTGTTTACAACTATGTAAATAAGTAAATACTGCTGGTTAAAATCAGTAGAAAAGGACTTTTTATAAATTGGGTGTATGGGGGAAAAATTCTAATTTTCTGGGCAAATTCCACCAACGCTATTCAAATCTTTTCTGAAAGAAAACCATATGTAAGATTAGAAATTGTTTTCTAAATGCCACTATTGTTTTTTTAGTTTAAATGACTCCCAGGAAAAGCAGGCCATAATAAAACTAATTACCCTAAATTACTTAAACATATAACTATGACTCAACCATTTTCATTGTTCCCAGTCATAAATTTTGTAGACAGGCAGAGTGAATGAAATTCTCCACTTGAGAAGCCCTCCTTGCCTACTTAAACCTATTTCCAGGCCTCAGCATAAGCAGGGAAGGAACACTACAAATTGCCATAGTGTATTAAGTTTGTTGCCAATCTGGGTTTTTTTTGTGGGGGTTATGAGGATATTATCTATGATGAGATTCATCTTTTAAAAATGCAATGTGGCATCATTCTCGTTTAAAATCTTTCTTTCTTCCTTTAAGATTTTATTTATTTTTAGAGAGGGGAAGGGAGGGAGAGAAACGGAAAGAAACATGATGTGTGAGGGTAACACCGTCCAGGAGACTCTCATGCACCCCCAACTGGGAATCTGGCGCGCGCCCTGGCCAGGAATTCAACTGACAACCTTTTGGTTTACGGGAAGATGCCCAACCCACTGAACCACACCAGTTAGGGCTTGTTTAAAATCTTTCAACAGCTTCTTACTAGACTTGAGATGAAGTTTAGTATCTTGACCTACTCTGTTTCTGAACTGGGCCGGTTCACCCCTTCTTAGGGAATCTGGCGGTCCCCCTCTCCTGGGAGGCCACCACAGTGATGCCCAACTTAGTGTGGGCACCCCACTGGCATAGCACACTACAGCCCAGAACTCCTGGGCTCAAGGATTCCTCCCAGCTCAGCCTGCCCACCACCCAGTACAGGCACATGCCCCCGTGCCTGGCTAAACGGTATCCTAACCATGGTTCATAACACCCTCCATGACACAACTGCCGCTTACTTCTTACCACTCACTCCCCCCCCACCTAAGCGTCAGCCACAATGGTCTTCAGTCCCTCAGTTCTTCCTGAGTGTTCACCTACCTGCTTCTCCCCCAAATAGCAAATGTCTCCATGAACTTCAAGGTTAGGTTGGTATCCCTCGCGATGTGACCTCAACGAGCCGTCCTTTCCTTTGTGAACACTCACCATACTACGTGTTTGATGCATCTTCCCCACTAGACCAAAAGCTCCACGAAGGCTGTCATCCATCCCCACTGATCTCCTGGTCCCCAGCACTGTGCTGGCACACAGTGGATGCCAAATAAAATATTTGTCAATGGCCCTGCCTGGTGTGGCTCAGTGGATTGAGCACCTGCCTGCGAACCAAAGGTTTGCCAGTTCGATTCCCAGTCAGGGCACATGTCTGGGTTTCAGGCCAGGTCCCCAGTGAGGGCACACAAGAGGCAACCATACACTGATGTTTCTCTCCCTCTATTTCTCCCTCCCTTCCCTCCTCTAAAAATAAAATAAAATCTTAAAAAAAAAGAGAAACCCTTAAAAAACATCTGTCAATGAATGAAGTACATACTTTCAAACATTATTTCTTTAAATAAACAAGCATCAGAAATTCACGTTAATGATCGATTTGAAAAATGTCACAAAGCTAGCAACAATGAAAAAAAATCAGGAGCCAAAGAGATCTTAGACTCAGCTGAGCTGAATGAGACTTAATAGTGATTGTTGCTTAAATTCTATATTTAGACTAAAAACAAAAATACATATGTGCTAGTAGAAAAACAGAGACGTAGGGAAGAAAGAGCAGGTATGAGAAAGACTCAAATTTTAGCTGGTAGGGCAATTAAGGTTGCTAAAGAAGTATCCTTAGGCTGCAGGAGCAGAAGGAAAAGTGCCTAGAATATCAACCAGATTCCATTTATGTAAGTGCATTCAAGTCTGGGCACCAAAGAGAGCCATCCTAATAGTAAAGGGTTTGAAAACAATTACATGAGAAACTGAAAAAGCTGAGACTAACTTGGAAATAAAGGGCAATGAATTTACCCTCAACTACCAAACAAGCCATTATAGGAACAAGAATCACACTTCTATGTGCCCAAAGCAAAAAACTAATGTATAAAACAGACAAGTATATATTAGCTCTGTATATGAGATATTCTATCATAAAAATGACTGAAAATGGCATAGCTGGTCCCAAGCAGGCAAGTTTCCAGTTACTCAAGGTGTAAGATAACTAACTCCTCCTTCAATGCTGCAGAAACAACCTATTACTAAGCAAGGTTGTTGAGTATACAACATAGGGCATTGCCCACCAATGTAATGTCTTTATTACAAAGTAAAGCATGCTTTTACAAAGTGAAAACCCATCTATCACTCCCCTCATGCAATAAACAAACATCAAACTGTTAATGGTATTTATCTTCTAGACTTTTCTCTATGGATAACACTTATTAAAACATTGTTAAAATAGTAGCCATGGTATATACTAATGTAAAGAGTTTACATTAGTAGAATGCACAATTTTTTTTACATTAGCATATACATACCTGTCTCATTCTTTTTTAATGGCTGCATAGTAACACCCACTAAAATTTGGAGAATGCTTATTGTGTATCAAGCACTGCTGTGGGCTTACAGGTCACTCTTAATCCTCCTAACTCTAAAGATCTGATGACCTTCCTTCCCAATTTATACAAGATCAGACACAGAAAACAAACTTGCTTGACTGAGGTGTTTATAGCCTGACAGACTAATCTGTCAGTCACCACTGTCATGGCCATCCGGGTGTTCTGATTTTTGCTATCATAATGCTGTACTTTGCTATCAATGGTGTACACCTTTGTGACCTTAAGATTACCTCTGGAATAGATTTACAGGAGCAGAATTTCCCCACAAATGTATATTTCCACCAAATGTATATCCCTGCCATTTCCCCATATTTTTTTTTCTTTCTCCCCACCCCCCCGGATTGTCAATCTTGTATTTTTCTGAGCACCAGTAAATACCAAGCACTTTATTTTTCAAAATTCTTTTATTATCTTCAAAGTAAAAGTTGCTTTACATTTTTACCTTGTCAAATCTGGGGATCTTGGTGGTTTTATGTAACACTTAGGGAATGTGTTCCCTATATATACCACGTGGTTTCTTCTAATTTTTCCAAAATCCTAATCACAGTGGCCAAGATGAAAAGGTTGGCACTTAACAGGTACTGTGACTACCGCTGAGTCACGGGGAGTGGAGAGGAAGAGATGACTAGAAATTAGGAGATGCAAGCGGCATGAAATTCAGTTCAGGCTTCAAGATCAACTGGTCCATCGTCGTCTCATGGTCAGGGGGACCTTCCCAAGTTCCTCCTTTCTCGTGGCTCTTAATGTCTTAGCTACCCTGACAGTGCTGAATGAAGGTCTCGAGACTCTGATTCTAGTAATATTCACACTGATTTCTGTTTCAGACCATCAGCTCTTCTGCTTATATACAAGTTCTTAAGATTAAGAATTTAGCAGGGCCCTGGCTGGCATAGCTCAGTGAATTGAGTGCGGGCTGCTAACCAAGTGTCGCAGGTTCGATTCCCAGTCAGGGCAGATGCCTGGGTTGCAGGCCATGACCCCCAGCAACTGCACACTGATGTTTCTCTCTCTCTCTCTCTCTCTCTCTCTCTCAAAATAAATAAATAAAATCTTAAAAAAAAAAAAAAGAATTTAGCAGGAACAAGTATAAAGGACACATGGACAATAACAAGTGGGTTGACACCTGGCTGGCGTAGCTCAGTGGATTGAGCGCGGGCTGGGAACCAAAGTGTCCCAGGTTCGATTCCCAGCCAGGGTACATTCCTGGGTTGCAGGCCAAAACCCCCAGCAACCGCACATTGATGTCTCTCTCTCTCTCTCTATCTCCCTCTCTCTCTATCTCCCTCCCTTCCCTCTCTAAAAATAAACAAATAAAATCTTAAAAAAAAAAAAATAACAAGTGGGTTGAAAACGGGAGGGAGGGAGGGAGGGAGGGAGGGAGGGCTGGGGGGTAGGCTGGGATGGGGGTAAAAGGCAGAAAACTGTACTTGAACAACAATCAAAAGAAAAAAAAAGATTAAGAATTTACATCTGTTTGTAAAACAGAGATATAACTTCCAAGAACAACTAAAACAACGATTTCTCTGTCATCTAGATGTAGATGGGGCTCAGAGCTACATCTCTAATGAGCCCTGTTCTCCTATCCTCACTGAAAAAATTTCATACGGGGGGAAAGGACAAAAAGAGAACAAACCTGTTCACCACCTTATTTGGCAATTACATCTTCGCTTCTACTTCTCTAGTCAATATGTATCATTTTCGGAAATGGTAAACACTATTTACTTTAACAATGTTCCTCCAGCAACACTACGTAAACTGCCTACCCAAACAATACTCAGTTACACTATTTACCATATTTTTCAGACTATAAGACACCCCCCTCCCCATCTGGGAGGAATAATGGTTGTTAATGCTGCTGTTGAGTTCTATTTACATTTACATTGGTGAAATATTATGTTACTTATGTTAGTATTTTACCACATTTTGCTTCAAAATTTTTTTTCCTGTTTTCCTCTAAAACCTAGGTGCATCTTATGGTCTGAAAAATAGGGTAACTACACTTCACTTTCCAGTTTTATTGAGATATAAAATCAACATATAATATTGTGTAAGTTTAAGGTATACGAAATAATGATTTGATATATGTATACATTACAAAATGATCACAGCTGGTCCTCGAATAACATCAAAGACAAAATCGATTCCTGGCTGGGGCCACTGCGTGAAATTTGCACATTATCCTGTCTGCAGTGATTTATTCCAAGTACTCCCGTTGCCTCCCACACCCTAAAGATGTGCACATTAAGTGAACTGGTGTGGCTAAACTGTCCCAGTCTGAGAGGATGTGGGTGTCAGTGTGCCCTGTGATGGAAGGGCCTCCTAAAATTACCCCTGCCCCCACCCCCCGCCCCCCGAGCGGCCAGAATAGGTTCCAGCCACGCTGTGATCCTAGACTGGAACAAGTGGGTTGAAAAATAACCCGCTTTTATTAATTATTAATCTTTCTCACATGTATGCATGGCTCACATTTATTTCAATGTGTAATATCAGAAGTGTTTTGGGTTTTATCTTAAAAGTTTGATGTTTCTGTAACCAGAAATACGCTGCAGGAACTCAACTCCTGTTTATATCGATAAGCCTACGGTAAAACTGATTTTGTTATATACCATTTGCTTAAAGTAGCGATTTCCAAGAACCTAATGATGACACTGAGGACTTACTATATACTGCCATTAATTAATATCCATCACCTCACATAGTTACAATTTCTTTCCCTGTGGTAAGAACTTTCAAGATCTACCCTCAGCGCCTTTCGAATATACAATATAATGTTGTTCACTACAGTCATCGTGCTGTATACTACACCCCTAGAATATACCTGTCACTGGAATTTTGTACCTTTTGACTACCTCCTTCTACCCCCTGGCTCCTGGCAACCACCAATCTGATCTGTTTGTATGGGTCTGGGTTTTTTTTAAGATTCTACATATAAGATCACAATCAGTCTTTTCCTTTCTCTGTCTGACTTATTTTACTTGGCAAAATACCCTGAAGGCCTATCCATGTAATCACAAATGGCAGGGTTTCCCTTTTTTCTATGGCTGAATAATATTCCATTATATACAAGGTGGGGCAAAAGTAGGTCTACAGTTGTCCGTATGGAAAATAACACAGTAATAAGTTATAATACAAGAATAAACTGTTTGGGTATTCCCAATTGTAAACTTACTTTTGCCCCACCCTGTGTACACCCCCTGCCCCCATATTTTCTTTCCCATTCACTTCCCGACAGACTCTTAGGATGTTATCATGTCTAGATTACTGTAAACAATGCTGCAAGGGACACATCTCTTCAGGACAGTGACTTCTGTTTCTTTCAAAAGTGGAATTGCTAGGATCATATGGTATACTTCATTTTTAAAAACCAATAGATAGAATCCTGTGGAGAAAGGCAACGAAACCCCTCAAATTGCAGAGAAGACTCTGAATGAGTGTCCTGGGAGAGGGTCTATAGATTTCGTTAATTCTCAAAGGAACTGTGATCTAGAAATAATTAAGAACTACTGCTCTAAAACTTTGCTTCTCAAAATGTGGTCTACCTGGGAGCTTGGTAGAAATGCAGAACATTCAGGCCCCACTCCAGACTTGCAGAGTCAGAAATCTGCACTTGAACGAAATGCACATGAACATGAAGTTAAAGAAACAGCGCTCTAAGTACCGTATTTTTAGGACCATAAGACACACCTAGGTTTTAGAGGAGGAAAACTGGGAAAAAAATTCTGAAGCAAAAATGTGGTAAAATATTTAATAACCTGTGACCCCACTCCACTGCTGCCCCCCCCCCCCGCCACAGCGAGCCAGGTAAGCTACAGTCGGACTGTAAGATGCACTCCCTTCCCCCCACAATTTGGGGGTGTGTGTCTTATAGTCCGAAAAATATGGTAGTTGGCCAAATCTGAAGGCCTGTTTTTGTTTGTTTTACAAACAGCCTTTGAGCCAAGAGAGATTTTTACTTTTTAAAGGCCTTGTTAAAAAAAAAAGGAAGAGATTTTTCTACAGAGACTGTTTGTGCCTATACCAAAAACAACTCCCCCCACCCCCCCAAAAAACAGTTTGCCATTCCCTCTGCTCTATAGAAGAGAAATGCCTACATTTGTGTTAGGGAGATTGGCAGGTATAGATTACGTGTCTGCTGACTGTACAGTCAGGATGCTCCAATCCTTTTTTTCTAAAGGCAAAAGAAATCCACAAATGATATGGCCACATAATCTGAATCAAACATTATTTAGAGCCAGAAAGCTCCAATTACTCAATTCAGTAGCAGTTAGTTCAGTTTGTCCATTACCATGCAGAATTAGGATAAGAACTCAGGTTCTTATAGGAATTAATCGTCTTTCTATTTACAACTTTTGTCTTTTCTTCTTCAACTGCTTGGGGACACCACTTTATAAATGCTACTAAATTTCATTACTGCAAGTTGACTATTAAAAGCAAAATTTTTCTCACCTTAAATAGAATGTCTTTTTTTTTAACTGAATAAATTCTGAAATTGCTGGCACTGTTGCTAAATGTTTACTCTTCATTTTATGAAATATAGAATCAGTTTCTTTAGAAGCTAAAGTAAATTCACAATTTTATGTTAAGACTGTGCCATTTCTATCACTTACATAATGTTAAAATATGATTCGCTCCAGAGTATACAACAGGACAGAGTCATCTGAGGATATTATTCGTCAACTCTGGGTTACCAAGATACACGAAGTTTGTTTTAAACAATCCTGAAAACAGTGGCCTTGAGAAGTCAATAAATAACCCCCTATTCCTGAGGCATATGCTGAAACCTCCAAAATTCTAAATTTAAGACTTTTATGATATCATAAACTTAGTTTACTTTGATAATATTAGCAGGTAATACAGTAAGCTTAAAAACACTGATAGTCATTTCTTTAAAAAATTACACCTAATTTTACTACTATGGTTTCATCCACTCAGAGAGATATTTTCCTGACATTAATACAAAATTAGCCTGGCCAGGTAACTCTGTTGGTTGGAGAGCTGTCTTGCTATGCTATGCTAAGGTTATGGGTTCGATCCTCTGTCAGAGTGCATGCAAGAACCAACCAAAGAATTCATAAATAAGTGGAACAAGAAACTGATGTCTCTCTCTCTTCCCTCTTCCTCTCTAAAATAAAATTTTTAAATAAAAAAATTAAAAGACAATACAAAATTAGTGTGGCTTCAGAAGATGGAAATATGGGTAACTTTATATTTTTACTTGTCAAATCAATTTTCTTTGGCTCCTATATTCTAGGTACTTCTAAGGTTTATCTAATCATTTGCTCTGCATGCTTACACAATGTCTCCTTGGAAAGGTCATCAGCTGGCACAGCAATATCTACAATTTAATTGTCTCAACTCCCTCCATCTCCCATTCACAACCCCACCTGGTCCAGTCCAGCCTCCAGAAAGCTCCACAGAACCGTCTTAACAGATGTCTTCCAAAAGCTCATGAAAAGGACTTTATTGCCTAAAGTTAGGAGATTATCCTTACGTCTAAAAATCACCACAAAAAGGTCTCTTTCTGGAAATATCAAAACAGCAGCCCCATACTTCCTTTTATCTTCAAAATAGTTCACCACATTCTCCAATTTTTCAATTCATTAGAGAACGCACAACATTTAATTTCATAATTTAAATAAAATAAAAGGTACCATACCTAAAAGCACAATTCATGACATTTATCCCTTCAGGCTACATAGACAGTTAAGACTTCGACAAATAATTTAGATCTACATTTAGAACTGAAGCTCATTTCTATAGTTTCACAGAACTGAATGACTGAGCTAAATGCCCCACAACTCCATGCTTAGATATATACCCAAGAGAGTAAAAGCATTACGTTCGCACAAAAACGTGTACATAAATGTTCCTACTAACATCATTATTCCCAATAACCATAAAGGGGAAATAACTCAGGCGTCTGCGAAATGATGAGTGGGTAAAGAAAACATGGCACATCAAAATAATGGGATGCTCTTCAGCCATAAAAAGGAACAGAATGTATTATACATATGAATGAAACCACTGTATGTGATGTACGCTACAGCATGGATGAACCCTGAAAACAATAAGCTAGGTGGGAAAAGCCAGTCTTAAAAGGCTCTATATTGTATGACTCCATTTACATGCAATGTCTGGAATAGGCAAACCCATAAAAACAAGGTAAACTGGTTGCCAGGGACTGGGAGAAGGAGCACAAGGTAGTGACTACTAATGGGCATGGGGTTCTTCTTTTGGGGGATGAAAATGTTCCGAAATTAGTAATGATGACCACACAACTTTGAAAATACTGAAAACTACTTAATTGTATACTTCAGAAGAATGAATGTTGCGGCAAGTGAAATACATCTGTTTAAAAAACTGTGACCTGGACCTCTAACAACATGAAATATGACTGACACACATGCTATGTGTGCATTTACTAAGTCTACTGCGTATTCTTTAGCACATTAACTACAGCTTCCGCAACGGTAAAATGTGACTAGAGTGGTGGATGGTGAAACACTCGTGAGTTTATCACAACATCTGTACACTAAGTGTAGCTTTCAGTGAATGCATGCATACGGATTTCAGATCATCTGCTCTGCAGAGAACTTGGTGCAATAAGCATGTTCACATTATCTGAACCTACCTACCCCATACGTCTGACTTCAAGTTTCAGAGAGCTGTTACATGCTCAGCAGGAAGATTATAACCCTCATGGGTATAGCTCAGCAGGCATCGTCCTGTGAACTGAAAGGTCGCCGGTTTGATTCCTGGTCAGGGCACATGCCTGGGTTGTGGGCCAGGTCCCCAGCTGAGGGTGTGTGAGAGGCAACCGATTGATGTTTCTCTCACCCATTGATGTTTCTCGCCCTCTCTTTTTCCCTCTCCTCCCCTCTCTCTAAAGGTAAATAAATAAAATCTTTAAAATAAATAAAAAGTAAAAGATAAGCTGTCTTCCGCCAATGTTTCCTTCCTCTGTTATTAGCAGCATCACCCCCCAGTCATCCAACTAGAAATCCTGCCAGTATCTTTGAGTCTACACTCTACCCCATACCTATTCAGTTATCAAAGTCTGTTGCTTTGCATCTAAATCCGAGGCTCACTTTCCAATCTATACTTAATTACAATCCCAAACCAAGAGAAATTGAGAGTTAATAATTTGGATTCAGACTGGTAAAAACTTTTAAAGAGTACCCCCTGCCTAAGAACCACTATTTATAAACTCAGAATCTTCCCCTCATTATTCTTTTTTTTTAAGACTTTATTTATTTATTTTTAGAGGGAGGGAGAGGAGGAAGAAAAAGGAGAGAAACATTGATGTGCAAGAGATACATCAATTGGTTGCCTCTCGCACACACCCTCAACTGGGGACCTTGGCCTGGAACCCAGGCAGGTGCCCTGACTGGGAATCCAACCAGCAACCTTTCAGTTCACAGGCCGGCACTCAGTCCACTGAGCCACACCAGCCAGGGCCCCCTCATTATTCTCACTGCTACTGCGCTTGTTATCTCTTGCCCACACTATTCAAAATAGCTTACCTCCAGCCTTCCCCATTCTGACCCATTTTCTGTATTAATGCCAGAATTCCTCAACTCACATCTTTGCTAAAAACTCCACTATAACAAATGGTAAAATCGGAATAAGTCCTGTAGATTAGATAATAGCCTTTATCAATTTCCTGATTTTGATAATTGTACTGGAGACATATTAAGAGAATGCCTTCGATTTTATGAAACACTCAAGTATTTGGGAGTAAAGGGGCATTGGGCCTGCAATTCTCAGATAGTTCACACAAAAATATGGGTAAGACTGAAATAATAATGTAGCCCTGGCTGGCGTAGCTCAGTGGATTGAGCGCGGGCTAGGAACCAAAGTGTCCCCAACCTGTCCCAGGTTCGATTCCCAGCCAGGGTACATTCCTGGGTTGCAGGCCATAACCCCCAGCAACCGCACATTGATGTCTCTCTCTCTCTCTCTCTCCCTCCCTCCCTCTCTCTCTCTCTCTCTCTCTCCCCCCTTCCCTCCCTAAAAATAAATAAATAAAATCTTAAAAAAAAAAGAAATAATAATGTACATGTGATAAGATATTGACATTTGGAGAATCTGAGTAAAGGCTATAAAGGTAACTCTTGCTATTCTTGCAACTTTTAGGTCTGTAATTATGTCAAAATAAAAATTTTAAAACCAGTGACCAAAACACTCCACTCTACGTTTTTCTTTTGTTAACACTACTGAGCTATTAGGTCATTTACACACACTCTCCAGCCCTAAGTAATCAACATGCTGGTATACAGGCAACACTATTCTTTTGCTGGAATAAGAATGATAAAAATTACGGATGGGAGAATATCTATGACAAGGCAATTTCCTCTTAGAGGCCAAAACTGCACAGCACAGACCAACACATAAAGCTCGCTGAACTCCTGTTAAAACGAGTAAGACAATAAAGACAAAGCACCCCCCCCCCATAAATCAGTGTAAAATCATTACTGAGACAATTCACAAAAAAGAAACCAAGTAACAAGCATGCTGAGCTCAGAAAGGCGTGAAAAACCATGATGATTTAAATAATCCAATGTCATGACTCTGCTACCAAAGACTGGAGCGTTCGGATTGGTTCCAGGGGTGTTCTGGGCTCCCTGAAAACACGGCACTGATCTGGCACAGGGAGGAAACGAACCCCTTTGCAATCTGTGGAAAGCTCTGGCCTTGCAGTGGATTCATGGATTCTCTGAAGCCCACCCACAGAGCCCCAGCTCAGTATAATGTAGGAGTATTTTTAATCAGAGTTTTTAGAGTCATGAAATTACCCTTAACTATCAACTTAGTTTGATAATTTCAAGTATGACTTAACCATTAAGCCAAGAACCCAAATAAAAAAACTATGTAGCCACTAATTAGTATTGTAACTAATTGCACTACAACTAATTGTCAAATTAAGATCATTATCTTATGAGCACTAGTGCGCTACAATGTATCAAAACTAATAAACACAGTCCTGGCTGGTATGGCTCAGTGGACTGAGTGCCGGCCTGTGAACCGAAAAGGTCGCTGGTTCAATTCCCCAGTCAGGACACATGCCTGGGTTTCCGCCGGGTCCCTGGCTGGAGGTGTGCAAGAGGCAGCCGACTGACATTTGTATGTTTGTCTGTCTGTCCCTCCCTCTCCCTCTTTCTAAAAATAAATGTCTTTTTAAAAAAAGTAATAAGCACAAATCCTTGAAAAACACCTTTTTAAAAAAAGTATCAATAAACATGAAGGGAGGTGCCAAAACACTTAGAAATTTTACAGAAGACCTGATTTGTCTGGATGGCACTCAAACTGGTACATCATTTTTAAACACTTATTAATAATGAGCTTTGAGAAAGAGAATGCATTCAGATACACAATCCAGAAAAAAGTGAAAATGACCAACTCACCAGCAACCTCTACGATATCCCCAGGAACGATGTCCTTAGCTTTAATCCGCTGCACACTCTTCCTGTCCTGCCGGTACACTTTGCCCATCTCAGGCTCGTACTCCTTAAGGGCTTCGATTGCGTTTTCAGCATTTCTTTCCTGTAAGAGAGAAAATAGAAGATACAAGTAGCAAAGGCGTGCCTATCACTGCTTTCCGCCCACGGAATCAAATTTTAGAGTTCTAATCTAAAAAGACACAAGAGAAGTACTACATTAACAACGGTTGTAGTAGTAAACAATTCACATTTTAAAGTGACAAATACTAGGCCCTTATGAGTTTATATTAAAAATGAAAAAAACAGGCCCCCTAAGAAGGGTAAGGGAATTAAAACCATAATGGGGAAAATGCGTCTGCCATGCCTAAGCACACCAGAGTATGGCCTCATATCCAGACACACACGCCTACACCATTTAAATCACCTGTCTCACATGAAAGGTGACAGTCTGCAGTTTGATGGTCTAGGTTCAATCTAGCCTTTTCCACTTAACAGCTACATGACTGTGGATAATCTATACAACACACAGGTTTACTTGCCTACAAAATCAGGACTCGTGTAGTACCTACCTTAAGGGTTATGAGGATTTACAAGCTATATATGCAAAATGCTTGGATTGTGTTTTGGCACAAAGTAAATGCCATGAATGATGAACTAATAAAATCGTGCCCTGGCTGGTATAGCTCAGTGGGTTGAGTGCCGGCTTCAAACCAAAGGGTTGCCAGTTCGATTCCTGGTCAGGGCACATGCCTGGGCTGTAGGCCAGGTCCCCAGTGGGGGCCACATGAGAGGCAACCACACATTGATGTTTCACTCCCTCTTTTTCTCCCTCCCTTACCCTCTCTCTAAAAATAAATAAAATCTTTAAAAAATGATAAATTATCTAAAAAAAAAACAAGAAAAAAATCGTTGCATCTCACAAATGTAAGAAATCTCTCCCGTAGAAAAGCGCAATAACCAGCTAGATCTCGTCAAAGCACTGCCAGTCGTGTACAGTATTTCCCGTAATATTATACATGAACATATCAAGACTTAGTCACACAGGTTTTCTTTCCTAATTCCAAGATGAAAGATGTAGAACCAAAATGAGTCATGCTGGGGAAAAAAAAAGCCACAGGAAAGTGGGAGGAAGGGAGGGAAGCAAGGAAAGGAGAGAAAAAAAACCTTGTGTGTCAAATTCGTCTTCCCTCCTTTGAAAGAAGCAACTGGAAGTTAAGGATCAAGTCTACAAAGTGCATGCCCAAGTGAGGCCGCTCAATGGACAAAGGAAAGGATTTTTTTTCATTTCTCTCACATTTTGGCCCTCTGATCTCAAGCTTTTCAATTTAACCTTTACGTGGACAGAATTTACGCTCAATCCTATGCAATCTTATTTTTTACTGCCTGCTGTAAGAATTACGGTCTACTGTGAAAAATCCTTAAACCTGAGAATCCAGATGACACAACACCGAAAGCTAATGGCATGCATGTCTCACATTTCATGTATGCATCTCTGAAAAAGTTAGGAAGCATTAAATTTTGAAAATCCATTATTTAATCCCCTATCAGATCTGCTTAAAGGATGAGTATATCTGTATTGCTTTATAATTAACAGACGTTAGAATACTTAATCCTAGTTGATTACTCACTGCTAAAAGGTGCTTCAGATTAAGTTCAAATGTTACTGATACTATAAAAGCAACAGCAACCATGCTCAGAATTCGATTACAGTCAAATTCAAAACTAGTATTTCCACAAAAAAAAGAGTTGTGGCAGTTTCCTTGCTTTGCCCCCTCACCGAGGTCATGTCAGGCGGAGTGTAACTGGACCACTCAAAGCTAAGGAGACATCCCAGGAACACTGAATTTTGCTCCTACTAAAAACTAGCACAGATACATTTAACTTAGAAGCATAAACTTAAAGATAAATTATCTCAGACACTGAGAACACAGATGCCCACTAAAAGTCACTCAGAAAGCCTTCGCCTCAACTCAAATTATCAAAAGGAATACTTAAGTGTAGGGGATCAGAAAGGGAAGCTTATGATCATAGATTTAAATAGGTTCCATCAAAAACAGTTCAATTTGAGGAAATGAAAATATACCTAACTCACTACAAACAAAAGGATAACTCAGAAGACCTTCTCTGTTCTAGTTTACAAATCCCACTTCTTCCGCTCAAACCCAAACGGATCTAAATGTCATCCCTCAAACACACTTTGTACCTTCCACCTAATGCCACTCCCTCTCCACCCACAAAGCTGTTTCTCAATAGTTCTCAAATGCTTGTCACCTCCATTAAGAAGCCTTCCTTAATGTCACTGGCCAGAAATATGTGCCTGCCCCCACCTCCCAATACTATTTTACACTAGAATTGTAACTCCCCTTACTTCCAGAAGGCAATAACCCCCCGGTACTGACCATACCACTGTGTATTCTGTGTAAATGAAATTAAGACCTAAGAATGTTAATTATTTTTTTAAACTAAGACAAATACGAAAGTTCTGTGAAAACTGATGTGAAGCTTTACTTTGGACTTCATACCAGCCTGGGTCTGGATTCAAATTGCAGATACTCTGCGTGCTGTGTGTATGGCCTTTGGTAAGTCACTTAATCACTATGAACTTCAATGTCACACCTGTCACATGGGAACATCACCTGCCCTACAAGATCACTGTGAGGGTGAACTGGGAAGGTACATGAAGTGTCTACCACATAACTAGAATCAATTATTTAATAAAAAAATACACACAACTAGCTTGAGAAGGGCAATCTAATGATGTGTAATGTTTCTTTTCACTAAATTATTTATGAGAGGATCATTTAAACATAAACAATTAAAAAAATAAGGAATATAGCACAATTTAAATTTTCTATGTAGGCCATCTTTCCACATGAGCCCATCACATAAAGATCAGCATGTTTATTAGTAAGATCAGAAGTTTACACTTTAATAACAGATACACTCTATTTTATTTAGTCCTCAAGACGATGACTATATCCACCAAAAACCTAAAAGATCAATACTTAAAAAAAAAAAAAATGAATTTGAAGTGGTAGTGTCAGTCTGTTAAAAATACATGTAACTTTAAAAAATCAAACAAATCAATAAATAGTCCTAGAAAAGTTAAAGTCTTCAAACTAGGTATATGCAGAATAACAATGATGTGAGTTGGGAGGGTGGAGAAACAGGAAGAAGAAATCCCATTTTGTTTCTGAAGTAAAATTAGTTTCCATTCTGTGAGGTAAGAAAGGGTTGGATAACTGAAGGAAAACAGCCAGGACTTTGTTATGAAAACAACTTAAGATTTAAATAATTTTTATAAATATTGTTTTTATAAAATTTTTAAATTTACCTTTAGCTAACTGCCCAATTCCCCCCCCCCAAAATCCAAAGAGAATAAAAATGACACTGAGTTTATTAAGTTTTTCACAAGAAACATCGAGCAAATATAAAGACAGATACTGGCCCTGGCTGGTGTGGCTCAGCGGACTGAGCGCCGGCCTGCAAACCAAAGGGTTCCGGGTTCGATTCTCAGTAAGGGAGCATTTGCAGGCCAGGTCCCCAGTAGGGGGTGTGAGAGAGGCAACCACACACTGATGTTTCTCTTCCTCTCTTTCTCCCCCCTTCCCCTCTAAAAATAAAATGAATAAAATCTTTAAACAAAAAAAGACAGATACTAGTTCTTAATTTTCCGGTTTTTCTTAAGTCGCTTGTCTCATCCATTGTTCTTAACTCCATGCAACCATGAGCAAAGTATATATGCATGAGATCTGTACTAATGTACAAAATACACACATATTCTAGACGTTCCAGAGGTATTTTACTCAAGACATCAGGAAAAACAGACAACAGAAAGATGAACATGGTTTAAGTCACATAAATTACTAAAACTTAGCAATGCAGGATTTTTTGCTTACCTGCCATACGCCCACAATTGCATTGGCTACTAATATAAGTAAAATTACAAAGGGCTCTACAAAGGCTGTAATTGTTTCTTCACCTTCTTCAAACCAAGCCAAAACCTAAAAAAGAAATGGCATGTGTTAGAACTGTAATGTGTTTTTAGGCTTAGTGCCACTTTATAACAAAAGTGGCTGGCACTAAAGGAATTACGGCACACAAAATCTCTTTTCTTACCATCCCTGGAAACAAACAGAGGCATAATGTAATGGCATAAATGGCCAGCTTATGTCTTGTTCAAAATATTTCTTGAGAATAGAAACTATACAACTTCTTAACAATATCCTTAAAAACAAATTCATTTATTTATGTAATAACTCTATTTTAAAATCTTCCCTGGGTGGTGTGGCTGACTGAATTGAGCACTGGCCCTTGGGCCTGCTAAGTGAAAGATCACAGGTTTGATTCCTGGTCAGGGCACATGCCTGGGTTGTGAGCCAGGTCCCCACTTGGGGGTGTGCGAGAGGTGACCGAAAGATGTTGTCTCTCAAGCATTGATGATTCTCTTCCTCTCTTTCTCCCCCTCTCTCTAAAGGTAAATAAATAAAATCTTTTTAAAAAATCCAAATAAAATATTTATAAGGAAATAAATACCATTTTATACATATACACTCAGAAGAAATAAAACTTAAACTCTTAATTTTGTTAAAGTAAAACGTAATCACCAACAACTTTGCTGAGCTGGGTAATAGTCATACCAAATAATATCTTGTGGCATAAATTCGTAATAAAAATAACTTGATCTCTAACTGTTAATACCTCACTTATTTTCACTGGTATTACTGAAGGCTGTCTCAGAATTACTGCAAGGCTGTCCCATCATCAGGAATGTATTTTGAAGGTCACCTTCCAAATGACCTCTAGAAGAGCAGCACAACATTTCAGAAATAATGTCAGTCTAAGACTGCACGACTGGACACAGAATATTGCCCCAAGAAAAATGAGCAGAGAATTAACTTCTAGATCACACAACCATAACTTTGTTGAGATTTAAAAGCTACAAGAGAGCCACGGTGTACTTCATTACTGAGCAACCCTAAGAGAGAATCCAACACAATGAATCTTAAAATAATGTTAAAATTTTAACCAATTTCTATAGAAAACTGCCAATCCAGAAAGGATGTTAAATGTGTCTAATTGTTCAGTCTGGGAACTAAGATTTACCTTTGCTTTTTAATATTGCTTTAAAATGTTTGCATATTTCACAATAAAACCTTTTGTTTAAAAGGTCTATTTAGTAAACAATAAAAACACCATTTTTGATCCTTTTAATACTGTCAAATATCATTGAGGAAAATAAAAAAGCCATCTGACTGCATACTTAGTATAATACTGTACAGTATATTTTTAAATATACCAGGAAACAGTTCCATATTTTTTAATGGACTTTTAGAAAGAGAAGGGAAGGGAGGGAGAGAGAAGAGACGTTGATTTGTTGTTCCACTTAGTTATGTGTTCATTGCTTGCTTCCTGTATGTGTCCTGACAGGGGTCAAACCCACAACCTTGGAGTATCAGGATGATGCTTTAACCAAATGAACCACCCAGCCAGGGCTATAAAGGGAGAGTTTACACAAATAGCAAACAAGTAGAAAGATGACTAAGGCAATACCCAACATAAATCTTGCCAAGTAAAAGAAGGTAACAACGAATTAACAAAAAATATCAGAATGAACAGGGAAAAAACCAGGAGACACTAGGACCAGGTCCTGAGAGATGCCAATCACCAATGACAGCTAGTGAGCCAGGCAGGCAGAAAACCAGAATGAATATAAATGTTGCTTCAAGCTTTCAACAGGGCATTCTTGGTGTTAAAACCAGGCCTAATGCCAAAATGAGAACTTCTTTAGGAAGTTTTAAGTTTTTATAGATGCAATATCACAGGTGCTTTGATATTAGCCTTCCAAATATTTGCCAAGCACAGCATAACAGAAATAAGAAACTTAATTAGCTCTTGGGGGAGAAAAACTGCTGGACTTGAAGAGTAACTAGGACCTTTCCAAAAGGTCAGTGAAGCATTAGCAACTGTAAGATAAGCCTCACACCTTGTTAAAGCGGATATGAGTTTCCCTCTTGGCAGCCAGACCTGAGGAACAAACTCAGAGCAATATCCGCCATCAGCTGGAGCAAAGGAAAAGATGAAGGCAAGCAGTGACAGAACGATCAGGAGTAAACCTCCACTTTGCAAGAAATGTGTAGTTTCTTTGCCCAAGTGGTTTTTTCAATATAATAATCCTAATCTGTACAATGCACTAACTAGCCTTTCTTTCCACTACATGGCTTTAAATGTTTGTGTAAAAACACAGGCATTCAGAGTTATTGAAAGTCGTACAGATATACTAATTTGTGTTGATAGGAAACTAGTGGGCAAATCTCTTAGGGTAGAAGGATGGCACTGAACCCATTAAAAATTGACAACCAACAGTTTCCTGAATACTTTCAAAAATGTCTATTTTGAAACCACAAATAACCCAAAGAATTAAATGCTACAGCCCCAAATGAAGACCAACCATGTTTCATTACATGGTAAGCAGCAGTCCAGCCAATTACGTTCAAAGCACATGGTGCAGCCCTTCACGGCTGTGCTGCACTGAAAAGAGAGCCTCTCTCGGGGAGTGGGAAGATGGTGCCGACAAAGGAAAGGCTCCATAAGATGGGGAAGAAAGCAGAGAAAAGGAGAGTGAAACTGGATGAGTGACGTATTATTAGCAAAATGCAAGATGCCTTATTAGCATAATAGTATAGCCAGTTCTCATTATGGGTTACCAGAAGTTATGCAAATGTATTTATACAGGAGGAAGGGGAAACTGTTTAAAAAAATCTTTACTGAGAATAAGTTAAACATAAAAGATGATGTCTGTATTGCCTTTTGTTCACTGTTGTATCCCTAGGGGCCTAGAAGATATCTTATACACAGTTGATGCTTACTATAGATTTACTAAATTAGACGCATGAATGAATGAACAGAACCTCACACAACCTCTAAGACATACAACTCTAAATGGCAGTATATGAACTTAAACATTAAGAGAGCAAAAAAGACAACCAACTACATCAACAGCATCAAAGGAAAGTGGAAGGCTACTACAGTATAATTTTAGGCATAAAGAGTTTATCCCTCTGCTTTGCGCTGTTTAAACACAGTAACATTACATGTCTTCTGGGGCTTACATTACCCAGCAAGCTCAAAGTTTCAAACCTGCCAATCTATTCAAAGTAACCACCTGCTAATGAATGTTCAACTACAGTTTAAACTGCTTAAATAGGGTAAGATATGGTGTCTTCTACTTGTTACCTGTGAGACTGATCTCTGCATAGCATAGTAACTTCTAACAGGAGAGCTGAAAGATGCTGGAGAGCTGAGTTTAACGGACAAATTTTAATCCCAGGTAAAAAGTCATGTGTTGGTGTAAGCTGGGAGACAGTCGTGGAACTGTGCATCAGCTATCTTTCAGGTTGGATAACATGCTGAGCTCTTAGTAAGACCATTAAAAGAAAACGAGAGATCATGAGCACATTTCTGAGGTGGAGGGCACAGGCCTGTATTCCTCCTTGAACACTCAGAAACTTGCAATGCCTTGTTCGCAAGTTGCTTTGGACTCTCACTTGTTTGATAAATGAAATTTATATAAAAAAATTTTTTTAAAGAGAAAGCGGAAATTAAACATTTCACAAGAATGAAGAAAGTATCATCAATAAGTGTTATGGCAATTTACTGGGGTAAAAAACAAAAATTCTTTCAGCTATTAAAAAAAAAAAAAAGTATGGCCCTAGCTGGTGTGGCTCAGTGGATTGAGCACCGGCCTGTGAACTGACTGGTCACAGGTTCAAACCCCAGACATGGCACATGCTTGGGTTGTGGGCCAGGTTCCCAGATGGGGGCATGTAAGAGGCAACCAACTGATATTTCTCTTACACATCAATGTTTCTCTCCCTTTTTCTCCCTTCCTTCCCCTCTCTAAAAATAAATAAAGCCTTTTTAAAAAAAAGTACAATTTAGGCAGTTTTTGTCTGGTGTCTCTAAAATGCTACTCCATATATTGCAAAACAGGATCAGGACCATTTTGAGATGGTTCTATGGTTCCGGAAATAGTAGTAAAAACCTTCCCTTAGAAGTTCATGGGGGAGTAAATAAAATTATTCATCTAAAGCTCTGATAAGTGTACAATAAATGTTAACTATCATTATTGGTGCTGAAAACACTTAGTTTAAAAAACAAGCGCGTAAGAACTTGCTTCTGAGCTGCAGCGGAGCTGTTCAGTTGCGCCTGTTATGGTGGGCTTCCTAGACTTCCAGACTATGCTCATGGGGAAGAGGGTAAAGAAATAAAACGAAGTCACTACAGTCAAACTGTTTAACTAACTAAAGTCAAGTAACTTGAGGCATAAGGTAACAATTTTATTCTTGTTTTAACTAGTCTAGGAACTTAAACTTTTCAACTTTCCAGTCCTGTGTCAAAGCCTGGATACACATCCAACCTCCAGATAGTCCTGATTACCCACTGAAGCACTAAGGAAAGGAGAATGTTCGCGTAGCCAAGTCATCTGACCTCCACTATCCAGACCGCCCGTCTTCCAGAGGATCACTGTATCAGGCCAGTCCAGAGGCTGAGAAGGCAGGACTGAATCTTCTCAAGAATGTCCTTTTTACTATAAGGACTCTTAGCTTTTCTTTCTCCTTCAGAATACTCTGGGTATTGCCTAGTTGTATTTCCACTTTTCAAACCCTAAGACCCTTGAATAAATCTTTATCATTGATTTCAGCAAAGCATCTGGACTCTGAGTTCATTCAACTCTCAGAATTCAAAAATTAAAAACAAAAACAAAAAACCCCCACTGTTCAGGTATTTTCGAACATGTAAAAGCTAGAGATTTTTTTTTAATTACTAAGGAAAATCCCTTTAATGTATTGAGCACCAACAATAACTATGTACTTCAGAAGGAATTTGCTCTATGAGTATTCACCAAATCTACCTTAATTACAGAAGGTCCTAATGTTTAAGAAAAATTAAAATAAATTTTAAAATTAAAAAACTATGAATCAGACTACAACATTTTCTTCTGATGCCAACACAAACCTTTTGAGAAAATACTTAATATTTTCAGATTTGAGACAATAATCTTTTGAAAAAAAGGAAAAAACTACACATACTTTTCTTTTTTTTTTTTAAAGATTTCATTTATTTACCTTTAGAGAGAGGGAAAAGGTCGAAGAGAGAGAGGGAGATAAACATCAATTGGTTGCCTCCTACACACCCCCAACCAGGGACCTGGCCCACAACCCAGGCATGTGCCCCGACCAGAAACTGAACCAGCAATCCCTTGGTCCGCAGGCCGGCACCCAATCCACTGAACCACACCAGCCAGGGCAATACTTTCACCTTTCAAACGGTATTTTAAAGAAATGCTCTAAATAAGTTAGTTAAACCAATCAATAAACTGCCTGTTTTTTCTCTTTTTAAAAAATAAGTAAAAGAAAACACAGAAAAAAAATTCAAATCACTACATATCAAACACTTCTTAAATATATTATTGTTCTGAGAAAACCAAAAATTACTGACCTTAAATATTTTGAAAATGCTTCCAATACAAACTCATCCAAACATGTATTTGTTTTATCTAAAGTAATAATCTCGGCTCTAAAAGCAATTAAGAACCCCTTTAAAGGGTCCAGTAGAAAGAAAAGACAATTATTCAAAAGTAAGTAAGAAGTTGAGAAACGCCGAGGTTTAAGAAAGTTCTGTGAGCATTTTAGTGGAGGGGAGAAAAACCGAATGCAAGTCGTTTCGGCAGAGGGCTCTATGATTCAGACGCATGCGGCATATATGGCCCTGCGGCTCCCTTCCTTCCGCCTCTTCTCAAGTGTCGCCTTCTTAGGGGCATCTTCTGACCACCCCATTTGACATTTTATCTCCTCGCTTCATTTCTCTCCACAGCACCATCACATCCAACAGACTCTTATACTGACACACTGTACTTACTGTGTCTCCACTGGAGTGTCAGCTCCAGGTAAGAGTCTTTTTCCATTTTGTTTGACACTCTTCCCCCAGTGTTTGTGACAGGTACCGAAAGTATTAAATAAATACTGGGTTGGCAAAAAAGTTCATTTAGTTTTTTTCCGCTCTAATAGTGCTTAGCTATCTTTAACTTCATTCAAAATAATTTTGTTACATTGAATTGTGACAGCTGTCATACCAGTATGCAGTAAAAACTCAAAATTTGAGAATTTTTGTGCAACCATTTTAATATTGAAAATGGAATAAGATACATAACACTTTCGGCATATTATGCTTTATTATTTCAAGAAAGGTAAAACAAGATTTGTGCAGTGCGTGGAGAAGGTGCTGTGACTGATCAAACTTATCAAAAGTGATCTGCAAGGTTTCTTGGTACTATTGACACGCTGACCAAATAATCTTTGCTGTGGGGCTGTCTTACGCATTGGAAGATGTTTAGGGACATCCCTGGCCTCTACCCACTAGAAGCCCATATGCTGGGAGATTGCTGACATACTCAAAATACCCAAGTCAATAAAATTATTAGTGAAAATGAAGAATGAGGAATTTTACAGAAAAAACTAGAAGGACTTTTTGGCCAACCCAATACCTAATGAAATAGTGAGAGAGAGGAGAGGAGGAGAATTCCAGGTAAGCAACCATACATGTTCTATGCACGGCAAAGAGTTGGTGACAAAAGAGAGAGAAAGACAAAATGAAAGGACAGAAGGCCCTGAATGTTAAAATTGAGGAATTTCTAATGTTATTTCATATGCAATGGGAGATATATAGCTCGCTTCTTCCAACCCAAGTGACCTTTAAAGTAAACCATTTTGATGAATATTAGAAGTTAATTAAACTATCCCTTACAGGTCACAAGTGTAAAACATTAATAGTTTCCTACTTTCTGCCACAGCAAAATATTAACTATGGTTAACAGTTTACTACCTAGTTTGATATTTAAAATAAATCACTGAAGCCTAATATTTCTTTTTAACTTGAGGAGAACCTGATGATTATCATAGATACAGAACTACCTCTTCACTTCTCCAAAAGGGCATGAATAATCCACCAGTTTTTCCTATTAAATAGGAATAAACTGACGACCACAAAAGACTCAGTGCTCTTTTGAAAGATAAAGAAATAAGGGAAAGGTCAAGTAGGATGCAGTAGTGCCAACTGCATGTGAAGAGAATCAACAAACAGGTTTTATATCTGCAATTTCTTAATCAAACAAATCAAAGTAAATTAAGTAACAATACTTCCTAAACTTTTTTTTTTTGCATAGCAACCCATAAAGTAAAAATGTTGCATAGTTCATTTCCTCAGCAATAATGCCAAGGAGTTACCCAAAGGTAACTCAAATTTCAATTTCAAAACAGCTCTATAAAGCTACAAAAACCCAACATGCTACCTTACAACAAAATTATTTATTTTAAAACCCATTTGAAAATGTCTAGGAACAACTTACTTCAAAGTAAAAATCACACACATCACTATTTCAAAATGTTAATTCAGTCACTCAACCTGATCACTCAACAGATACTATGTAACCCAAATAGTCAATAGCTTGTTTATTGGAAATAATGCCACTGATGTTACAACAGTACCTTGAGTTACATATGCAGAAAAACTCAAGAAGTTATTTTATCTCTGGCTTGCTAACACTAGCTGATCAACTTCTAAGAGGTCCCTGATGCCTTTAATGAACCCCAGTATTTTAACTATCGAAGATGAGACTATTGCAAATTATGTAGCCTACTTAAATATAAATATTACCCTAACAGGAATATATAATTTTTCGGCCCATGACAATATACCAAAATTAGTTACCCAAACAAATTTACTCCTTTATCCTATTGTCCTAACTGGTTAAAGCAGTAGCTATCTACTGGGGGGACAGTGGAGATTGAAGGGTTAAATTAATTAAGCAGGCATCTAAGGGATATGGATGATTTAACTCAGGATGTTGAATAGGTTGATACAGCATTCAATTTTCTTCAATGAAAACCATTGAAAAGAGGACTGATTAATGGCCCCCCGTTACTTGGTTAATGTGGCATGATATAGTCAAGTCCCATGGCAGAATTTGTGAACAGAGTTACTTCAAAAAAAGTTCACCTCATTCCACTTTTCCCCTTCACCTAAATTAATGTCCACTACTTCATTTAGTTCTCAGAACGGCCCCCTGTGGTATGGCTGTCATAAAGACTAAGGTAAATCCCTGGGGCTCACGTACCTACAAACACACAAAAGTGAAACCCTGAAGCTGTGTCAGTTTTGCGAAGACTAAAGAGAGTACAGCACTGGGTGAATTCACTCACCATCATAGTTTCTTATAAGCATAAAACACATTAAGAACAAAACGTATCTCATGCTCTTAGGCTTAGGAGCATCTGTGTCCTCCTATTCGTGACCATTTTTAGGAAAACTACCAAGTCCAATGCCCAAGAAAAAAATGCAATAAAAAATTAATATTGAACAGAAAAAAATGTTAGTAACCTAGCAATATCCTCACCAATCCCCACCCCCTTTCTTCTGCTGAAGTTCTTTGCATTTCACCAGTTCCTTAGCAACCATACAGGAATCAAGCGGGTAAGCACATACATACAGAACGAGAAAAAACACTATGGGTTTTCTTTTTTTTTTTTCTTTTAAAGATCCAGAACCAACTGTCCTGAACCTTGTTCTCTTTACCTAGGAGTCACTCAAGACAAGGGTCCAATTTAGATAAATATGCCACCCTAAAGGTCAGTGACCAAATTTGGTCAACAGTGGTGCCATCACTACCGTCATCATTCTTGTCACTGTCAGAAACAACTGTCACCTTGCCATTACGAGGACAGGAGAGCAACTGGACTATTCCTTTTGGGAGTTCTATTTACAGACTATATAAAGAGCCCATCATCATCTCAGTACAATTTTACACAATGGAAGAACCCAAAAAAGAAAAGATCTTCCAATAAAGAACTTTTTGAGATTGAAAGCTGATAAAGCACAAGAACATATAAGACCTCGCCACATTAGAGAATAATTTCTAACCGCACTGTACATGTCAGGCATCCGTTTATTTTCTGTTCACAAATGGCTTCAAGTGTTTTGTCTGCAATTTAAAAATACCTGGGTTTCAAAAAATTTACGGAGACACTGATTAAATCTCCAAATATAATGTTCTCACCCAAGGGACTTCATTTATTCCCTGGTTTTTCACCTATGGAACATCCCCATTTTTTTGAGAGAGAAAATGGATTGCTTTATACTTACAAAAGATATGCATGCCGCCAGCAATAAAATTCTAACTAGTAAGTCTTCAAACTGCTCAATCACAAGTTCCAGCAAGGTTTTTCCTGTTAGGAACAAACAACGTATTTGTTGTAAATGTCACCTTAACATCAGCACACAAAGGAGCGGGGAGAGAACATTTTAAGATCACTTACCTTCTTCAGCAGGTAACTCTGTAGAATGCAGAAGTTCGCCAGACAGCATGTCAAGAGGAGGAGGAAGGGGGGGAAAAAAAAACACATTTTGGCATTATCTAAAAGGAATTGCTAAAAATTATCACTCTTTGAAAGACATACGAAGACATATGTACATTCAACCATTTTTAATGAAAACCACACTAAAATGGTACCGCAGGAAAATATGCAACACCTGCTGTAACCAATGGCCTTAGGTCTACCCCAAAGCGTAAAATCTCACCGCCACCTAAACAGGGATCCTGAAACAACGAGTCATTTCAGCTATGTCATCACTTCTGCCAGATGTGAGGCTGCCGGTAGTACAAGAACGGTCAGAGGCAGTCTCAATGACTACGCCGCCTCATAAACCGGCTGGGGAAGAGAAAATGTCTCGAAGGGCTCAACCCAGCTGCAGGAGGCTCGTCCCTCCCTCCGCGGGGCCGGCTGCTGCTGGTGACTGGCCGTGGATCTGGCTGCGTGCGTGGAAGGTCAAGGGCTCGAGCCGCGAGGAGGTCGACAGGAGGTGCAGATCCAGCCCCCGCGCCCGCAGCTGCTCTCCCTCGAGGCCGGCGCGGGGGCTCAACAGCCGCCCGCAGCCCTCGGCGGGCGCGGAGCCGAGACCCACGAGGTGGGGCCCGGTCAGCCATCTTCCCTGGCTCTCGGGCCCGCGCCCGGCCGCGCGGGGTCCCTGCAGCCCCGGCCACCTACCGTTGGAGCCCCATCTCTCCTTGAGCTTCTTGACTTGCTCCAGGCTGAGCCCCGTACTCTCGTTGACACCGAAGTGACCCAGCACCTCCTCCACCGTCTTTGTGTGCGCGTTCTCCATGGCTGCGGGGGCCCGGCCGGCCTCGCCTCCCCGTCCCCGCGGCCTCCTCGCCTCCGCCTCGCACTCGCACTCGCACCGCGGGCTCGTGCCACCCCGGGCGCCCAGGCGCGGACTGGCGTCTCCCCCTCCTTCTCCGGCCGCTTCCGCCTCGCGGGGCGCTGAATCACCCCGCGCCCCCTCCCGCAAGACAACCGCCCCTCTCGCCGCCCGGCCCTCGCCGCGGTGCCCTCCCCCGGCTCAGCTGGGCGGTGGGGCGAGGGGCTCGCGACCCTCCCTCTCCTCCTCGGGCGAGAGGGTCTCCTTCGCCCTCAACAGCCGGTCCTCTCCGCAGGCCGCAGCCCCCGAGCCCCCTCCCCGCTCTCCTAAGGTGATTCGCGGCCCCGCCCGGGTAGGAGGAGGGGGCGCCTGGCCGACCCCTGAGGGCGGGACGGAACGAGGGCAGCTAGCCGACCCGGTGGTGCGCGGCGCGCTCGCCCTGTTCCCTCAGCTCCGCACCCCCGACAGCGGCGGAGGAAACTGCGGCGGAGGACAAGGAGGTGGCGTCGGGGACGGCTCCGCGGCGGCTGCTCTAATAGCATTTATCCGCCGCTACCTCCCCTCTCGCCGCGCCGCGGCATGTGGACGCCGCTCATTGGCCGAGAGGGCCCAGCGCGGCGCGGGCGGCGCGGCCCCGCCCCCTCCTCCCGGCTCCCTCCCGCCGGCGCGCTCGCGCCCACGCTGCCACGCAGGCCCCGCCCCCTTCCGCGCACCGCCCCCGGGAACCCGGATCCAGGCCGCTCGGCCCGGCGCTGGTACAGCGCGCCGTGCAGGGCGAGCTTCGGTCCCATCCGCTCCCTGCCAGCACTGCTTTCTATTCCTCACCCAAGAACTAGAACCCTGGGTGGTGGAGGGCTCCCAGTGGGCTGCCTGCGCTCGCTGCTCCGAGGACACCGCCTGCCCTTCAAGGTCGGCCTCGGGCCAGGGCTGTGGCCGGGGTGCCCGGGAACGTGGTCCTCACGGGGTTTCCCGAAGCGCGCTCGGGTTGGTGTCCTTGGCTCGCCCTTTCGCCCTCCGCTTCCAGGGCCGCATTCTGCATCGCGAGGTCTGTTTCATAGCCTCCCGCCTGAGGAATCGAGGGGAGGAATTCTGCAGTTCCCTTCCCTCAAGGCCAAAATCCCTCATCTGTCTCCTCGGGAACCCCGCATCCCACACCCCCAGCCGAGACCTCCAGCGCACGCAAATACCACCCTTCCCCGCTGGGTTTTGCGCCCTGATTGAGGAAATCCCACTCTCGGTGGTGGAAGGAGGAGGTTTTGCTTGATTTTTAAGAGCCCACACGACCTTTGATATGCGTGGGCATAGAAGACACAGGTTACACTGCTGTGCCTGCTAAGTATCAGCCAGATTTGTGCTAGAAGGTGCTTCGCTCAGGCACTTAAATCAAGGCTATTTTCTAGGCTCCCACTTTCTCCAATGGGCGGAAAAGGGACTTTAATTCAAAGCCTGTTCTTAAATTCCCGAAATGGGAACAAAACCTGGGTGACAGCAAGATAAAGGGAATTTTGCAATATGAAGGAGTTAAACGGGTTAACGGGGGAAGGGGCCTTTGCAGCTGAATTCATAAACAAAAGGTAAACATACTGGCATCACAAAGGACAGCTTGCTTAAGGGAGTGTGTCGCAGAATGAAGCCTTTAGTCCACCTTTTGTGTTTGGCAATAGTGGACCATCCACAGGTGTCAAAGCAGAGCAAAAATCACCTCAGATGCCCCAGATGGCTCAGCCTCCGGACTCAAGATAAATGCCTTCAGCAGATGCAAATCGCAGCGCATTATTACCCAGCTGAAAAAAATCAGGCGCGTCACTTCATTTAATTATTTCCAAGGAGTGGACGCTGGCATGCAGTTTTGATTGATACTTGGAAAAGGACCAACAAAACCCTACACGAAACAAACAAACAAAAGTCCAGCGTAGGGCAATGCACTAAGAGAAGCGAGGTGGAAACTGGTTGGGTCACAGGACCGGAGCCTCCTCCAGGAGGGGCAGGGACCACAGCATGGTGGGGGCGTGGTACTGGAGGGCTGGTGGCTCTATTCTCTCTGAGATGGATCAGGGCGACACCTTTTCTTCCCAATTCTTCCTCCTCATCTGTTTCAGCAGCGATGGAAGAACTGCAGGCAGGAAGATGAACCCTTCTCAGTCTGCAAATTATTGGACTCTGGGTCTCTATTCCAGGACTCCCTCTCTGCTTGGGGTTGTGAGCTTCTCCGGTGTGGTTTTGAGCCTTTCAAGGGGTTTCTGACCTCAGCTTTCGTACTGGATGCTGGTCCTCAGATCTTCAAGTGCCTGGTTCCCTCTCATTCGGATCTCAGCTTGCATGTCACCTCGGCTGAGTAAAGTAGCTACCTACCCTGCCACCCTCCCTCTCTATCACGTTGTTTTGTTTTCTTCACAGCACTCATCCCTGGTATCATAATTTTGTTTAGCTGTTTCCTGTCTGCCTCCCCCTTCCAGGATATAAGAGAACATGGGCTTGTCTAGCTTGTCCAACCTCAGGATGCAGCACGGACCCCGGTACACACTCCACGTTGAATCGAATGCCTCCTCTTTGAGAGAATGATAAGAGTCCCACCATCCCTGCACCGTCAGGGACTCGCAAAGTGCCGCCCTGCCCTGGGAGGACCTCAGCAAATTTTTGCTGAACTCAAGTTCGTTGATTTCCAATTTGTGAAATTTACAGGCGGGCCTCCCGGGAATGCAGAGCTAGGGGAGGTTATATGTTTCTCAGAGATAAGTAATGTGTCTGTTCCCATCGGTACTGTTAACACACTGTCATCGCCCTCCTAGAACGTTCTTTGCATTCTGTTTATTGAAGGTTCGTGTGCTCCCGTAGACTGAAACAGTGTGATCTGGGGCCTGAGGTGGGCCCTTTGTACCTCACACACCGATCACACACTCGATTCCTCAACCTGTTGTGTCTCTGAAACATGTTGTTTATAAGTTGCCAAAATTTAGCATAAGCCCGGCCTCTGAAAGGCAGAAAAGATCTCGTCACTCTGATGTAGAAATAAATTGATGCTCGATTTATTTTATGAACTACACATGCTTCTTGTTAACAAGGTTAAACAACGTGAGGATGGTGGGTCTTTAGAAACAATTCGTTTTCCACCAAGGATTGCAGTTACATTACATTCTATTAATTGAGGACAGGGAGAGGGAAAAGAAGAGAAACAGTGATTCAGGAAGCCGGATGATTTGATCAAAGAACCTCAAAGGAATTGATAAAGGAGGACATTAGCTGGTAGTAGGCAGGCTGGTTTAAAAAGCTAGGCGGACAGAAAAGACAGCAAGGCCCAGTATAAAGAGAGAATCTGAGAAAGAGACTAGAGCCGACTTCCCAGCCCTTTACAGCCCCCCTGTAAAGCGATGGAGATGGCAAAAGGCAGCCCGTTCCATATCTGGACGGCTCTCATCATGAAAGCAGTCCCATTCTGGGCTGAACCCACCTCCCACTGGCTTCTCCTGTACATTGGTTCTTGTTTAGCGCTCCGGAACAACTCTGAGTAACTTTAATTCCTCTCCTGTGTGAGATCCCTTTGAGTATTTCAAGATATCTACCGTGCTTTATAAAAGTCTCTTTTCTCGGCTAAAAAGAACAGCGTGGTCCCTGAGCCGTTCCTCCTGCAGCAGGAGTCTGCACCCCCCGCGTCCCGGCTGTCCGGTGCTGGTCACACCTGCTACCAAACGCAAAGGCCTGGGCACAGCTCGCACTGCCCGCCTTTTTCTGGATGTTTCCCCCTCACACTGTTGATCTGTGTTAACAATCAACTCAAGACCGAATTCTGTGTATATAAACTGCAGTTGTGTTAAATCTTCCCATTGTGTCCTTCCCCTGTTGAGATATATGGATATTTTTAACCCAGGCACTGAACTGTGACTGCAGTAGAATGTTCTTGGAGTCCTTTTGGCCCATCTTTGCAGTCTGTGGTGGGCGATGTTGCATCTCCATGTCCCAGCTGTGTGACACGCAGATGTGATAGCAGGACTTGTGACTTCTATGTCCTTATCCAATAGAACTTCTAGACTTTCATTCCAAATCAGAATATAACCAATCAACTAGATAGTTGTCCAGCTGCTGTAAATTGACTTGACTACGGGTTCCAAAGTCAGGAAAGTGAAAACCTGATAAGGCATTCTCACGCCTCCTTATCTCCCATAACACTGGACCATACCACATTACAGCAGCCCATTTGTTTGGTTGAACACCTGATGTGGTCAGCTCGACTTAAGGATCATGCTGTATGAAAAATACATATTTATATACCAAGCTTGAAACTAGCACAGCAAGGTGTTTACAAGGATAGGCAGGTAGGAACTAAGACCGTCTACCTTGGTCACAGCTGCTGTCTCTTGCTGATTGGGGAACACACGTGCTTGCTGAGTGCAAAGATGAGCAGGATTGCCTGTGCCATTTAAACTCTTTGTTATGTAAATCAAAGTCGCTCCAGGTGATTACAGAATGTTAGTCCACTTCAGTATTAGCCCGTATTTCTCTTCTTATCTCTGAGAAGTTAATGAGAGGACTCTCAAAGGTGCTGCTGAGATCTAGGTACATTGCCTACAATAGTCTCAAAGTCCACATTCTAGTAATCTTTTCACAGAAATCTGTCCAGTTTGGCATGACTTGCATTACTACTGAGCACATGCCAGTGCCTCGGGACCACTTCTTTTTCTTTTTTAAAGATTTTTTTTAAAGATTTTATTTATTTATTTTTAGAGAGGGGAAGGGAGAGAAACATCAATGTGTGGTTGCCTCTCATGCACCCCCCGTACTGGGGACCTGGCCCAGCAACCCAGACATGTGCCCTGACCGGGAATCGAACTGGCAACCCTTTGGTTCATAGGCCAGCACTCAGTCCCCTGAGCCACACCAGCCAGGGTGGGACCACCTCTTTTTCTACATGCCCTTTAACATCTGAGAAATTGTCAAACTTAATAAACTATCTTTCCAGAATTTGCCTCCCTGCCTCCATAATAACTATTCTTTTGATGGCTCAGTGTCAAAAAGCCGACTTATACTTGAGAGAGAGAGGGAGAGAGAGAGAGAGGGAGAGAGAGACTTACTGGGACTAGACCCAGATCCAGAACAGCTTGATCCAGGTGCTCAAATAAAGCCACCGAGACCCTGACTCTGGGCTCTGCTGCTCACCTTAGCTTTTTGCTCTCGGGCGGGCCCTCTCCAGGTGGTAGCAGACATGGCCCCTGCACCTCCAATTTACGGCTCGCCAAGCTTAGCGATTTCCATACAGGGGAAGGCCCAATATTTTCTCAGGGCCCTGTGTTCCCCACTGAAGCATGGACTGTGCTCAGCCCCACCTGAGTTACATGTGCCGAGAGCGGGGAACAAGTGGTTCCCCAGAGCAGTGGTCCCCAAATCAGCATGCTCCAGCTCTCGGCTAGTTCAGGACCCATACCCTGGGAAACAACAACCCAGAAGAAAATCATGGTGCTGGTACCAGAAGGAGGGGAATGCATGTTGGGTTGGCCAAACAAAAGGCACCACCTCGTCGAGGAAAGGCGAAGATCTGTACCTTTGCTCAGGCTGTTCCTGCCACTTGGATCTGCCTTGTGAGCACCTAATCTCCTTCAAGGTGAAAGCTAACATCCACCTCACCTGGGAAGAATGGCCCTCTCTGTCCCCCCACCCTCACCACCCAGACCTTAGTTGCGACTTCTGCGGCCCACACAGCAGCCTGTACACCGCTCAGCTGTAACGCAGCACCTCCGTTCGCCTCCTGCTTCTCTGGCTGACCGTCTTCAGCCCTCCTTCCCTGCCCCTCTGAACTCCTGCTCCGCTTGAAACGTGCGGCGGCTCAGGACTTAGGGCGCGGCGTTCTTCCCCATGAGCTTCTCTTGGCCCGTGGCTTTCAACGCCACCGAGCTACCAATGACACACGTGTGTAAGTCCAGACTCCTAAACCCAGCTGTCCACCTGACCTTTCCACCTGCCTGGGACAGGGACTCACCTGTGAAAGCCACACAGGCAGCGGGCGGCGCGTTAGGATGGTCACCTTTCTCCAAGAAGTGAGAAGTGGGCCGTGGACACTTTGTACCCTTTGCACACCCAGAGCTGAGAAGAGCGGCGGGGAGGGCAGGAGGAAAATCAGAGGGACAGACGTATGACTAGCTCTCTCTCTCTTTCATAGCAATTATCGCCGAAGTCACTTGTTTATTGTCTGTCTTGTTCCACCGGATTGGAACCTCCAGGGGAACAGGGATCATGCCCCTTAGAAGGCGCACGATTATGAATGAACGTGTGACGGTTATTTGCTTTCAGGACTGAGTTTCCCGCATTCACTCTGCATCCCCAGTGCCTAGAGCAGCGCGGGGCATATAGCAGGTGCTCAGTACGTATCTACCAAATTAATGAGTGATGTCCGTCACTTCCTTTGCAACTACTGCTCTGGAGAAATACATGTTACCATTAAAAAAAAATAAAGCACTAAACTAAAGAAACCCATGCAGTGGTGCCAAAGTCCTGTGGAATGGTTTTCAGAACCATAGCTCCCTGATGGGATAATGTAGTTTAAATATAGCAGCTATTTTTTTCCCTCTGGTCGGTTTGTTCTTTGATTTTTGTGGAAAGATTTCAAAAGTTCTCCCCCACCGCCTTGCTTCCTACCCACCCCAACCCCCAACAAGGAGCTCGGACCTTGAACAATGAAATGCTTAAAATGCAGCTGTGACAGGGCCTCCTGAACCTGGTAGAAAACTGAACAGGGAATGAATGCGATTTTAACTTTAAATGATGGGTTACTCAGACTCTCCCTTCCCTGCTGGGAGCCAGGGTGCTGCCGCTCCGGCCGCGGTGATAGCGCAGGGAGCAGGTAGAGTTTCCTTCGGGCAGAGACCCAAGGGCTGTGAACGCAGCGGATAGGGTTGCAGTGGACAGAGTCCGAGAATAGGATCTTTGTTCCCAAGCTGACCAGCTCCCTCCCTTGATGTCCCACAATAGAAAAAAACGAGGGGGGGGGTGCGGAGGCATGTTTGGGTCTCCTGTTGTGATCCCGCTGTAGTTACCTGATAGTTCACAAAAGGTCCCAGGAGGTTGGCTGCCCTCCTGCCACCTTGAGATTCTCTCCTGATTTCGGAGGGGGGAGGGAGGGGGACACTGTGTATCCTGAGGGAAGCGTGTCTGACAAGCCTGACCCCCTCCGCCTGGGAGAAGGCCCCACGAGCCCGTCTGGCTCCAGCAGTCCGCCGGGGCTACGGGGCTCCGGGGCTCCGGGGAGGGTCCTGCCCCACACACTCGCCTGCGCCTGTCCCTCTCCAGCCTGCTCAGCCCCCGTCTTCCCCGCAAAGGAGGAGCTCCCCGCTTCTCTCAGTGGCAAGGCTCCCCTTTCTTCGATGCCCTTGCCCTCTTCCCTGCAACCCCCTCCGCTCCTTTGTCCTCTGCAGTCGTGCTGTCCCGCAGGCGCCCAGGGACAGGCCTGCTCATTCACTGTGTCCTCCCACACCACCCAGACCATGTCCTCGTTGGGAGGCCGACCCACCCAGTGCGAGCTCCTGTCCCGTGTCTCGCTTGCTGGAGCCCAGAGGCACAACACAGCCGCCTCCCTTCCCTTTCAGCTGCTTTCCGTCTCAGACCCCTGCCCTCCGCCTTAGCGCTCAAGCTGGACGTTTGACTCTTCTCTGGTGGGTCCCATCTGCATAGGTGGGGGATGGGTGGAGTACCAGAAAGCAGAGGCTGGCCTGGAGATGCTTGCGAACACGCGCCGTTTCTCTCCCATGACTCATCGGGGAGAGAAGAGTCCTCCCTCTTCCTGGAATGCAGCAGACCCACGGCCAACTCCTACCCCCACCTCACCCCCAAAGTAAAGCCACCCCACACACAGCGTTGTCTTCAGATAGCACATTTCCCCCCAAAGATCTGACTCGGCTACCTGGGCAGGGGAGCCTTCTGAGGCCTCAGAGGAACAGCCTCAAGGAGCACTCTCTGACCTGGGGGGAGGGGAGGGGGCTGCAGACACGGCCTGGTCACTCGCGAGCCAGGAAAGTGCAAGTGCTGTTCGGGCGAGGCTCCTCAGGAAGGTGCCTTCGCCACCCCACTCGCGCCTCCCTCCCGAGCCTTCTGCTCAGTGACTTCCTAAGTGAAAACCTGGGATGGACAACCTCTGGATCACTCCAGGTAGGCGTGATTTCAGTGGTACGTACAGGATTCTTAAAAAGGAAAAGAACAACAACAACAAAAAAGCTGATGTAGAGAAAAGGAAGAAAAGGAGATGAAAGGAAGACATCATTTATGGAACATGTATTTGCTAAGCATGCAAAGTGCTAGGAGCTTTTCACGGGTTGTCTCGCTCCGTCCTCAGGGCGAGGCTGTTTGGTAGGTGTCATTAGCATTCCTATTTTTCCAGATACTGGAAGCTGATTCTCAGAGAGGCAAAGCCATTTGCTGAAGTCACATAATTAGCAATCACTGTTCGATAAAGTGTTGAGAATAAATTATTTGCAAGGAAAAGAATTAGAATAGATCCATTCCTCCCACCACGAAATGCAATGAATTTCTTGTGGGAAAGTTAAACATTAGGGGGGGAAAAAAAGCCTGTAAACTAATGAAAAGAAACAACAAAAGCATGTATGGTATGGAAAGGAGATACATGTCTAAGTACTTCAGATAAAGAAACGTTTCCGGTCAAGAAGCATTTCAAATTTGCATAACAAGTGGAGGGAAGAGATGCGTGAGAGTTTTGGAAACAAACCAGATGGTTCCTGAAAAACCTTAATGGGAAGGCATCTGTGACCCCACGATCCGTGCACTCGGATCTGCACGGTAGCAAACACCGCCCAGGCTGGCCGGGACCGTCCTGAGTCCGCAGAACCGCAGCCTCCCCGGGGTGGGGAAGGGCCAGCTGTTTAATTCTCCGCACAGGGAGCTGGGAAAGAGGCAAAGCAGAAAGTTACATCCACTGAGAACTGCACACGGAGGCTTCCGCCAGCCAGCCCGATGCAGTGACCTGAGCTGGAACTCAGCCAGGACAATGGGATTAACTTCCCAAGCGCGGGCCAAAATGGGCCCCAGGATTTTTATTTTTATTCGTTTTCCATTACCACTGCACAGCAACGCAAACAAGCCCCAAAACAATGTGAGCCACCGAGGGAGCTGTTTTCCCCTGCGGAGTGCCACCTCCACACCACACATCTCGCCGACCTTGTCTTACCCCGAACTCTTACGTGGGGATTTGGGCTGCTCACTTCCTCAGCAGTGATAACAGGAGAAAGGCATTCGAAGATTGCCTAATTAAAATGCTGTGAACACACACAAAAAGGGAACTAGAGCAAGAGGTGCCCACGGTAAGCAGGAATAAAAACTTGAGAAAGCCTGGAGATCGAAGAAAAGACAGGTCTAGCCCAGGCCTCCCCGTCAGCCAAGGTCAGGGGCCCTCTAGGCACTGGGATTGAGCGAGACCTGACCACAGGCAACCAAACTCCAGGCTTCAGGCTAATGAGACAACCGGAGGCCACTTTGTACGAGTGGGACAATGGGTCTGTTTGCCATTTGCTCTGTTCTTCCACCTTCATGATTCCCGGCTGTCACCGGTCTTCAGAATATCACCTTTGGGGAATGGTAGGGGAACACTCAGGAAATTGTTGCCACCTGGTAAGGAATGTACGCTCTTAGGCAAACGACATCACCCATGTTCCTAGTTCCTAGTTGGTCAAATGTGGACAATGCAATCTACCTCCTGTGGCTTCTGTCAAGGTGAAATGAGAGAAAGAAAGTGACGAGCATGGCCCTGCGCCCGATGGAGCTGGTAGGGCGCCTTACCTGAGGCTCACCTGAGGGTCCAGCCGTCTTCAAACGCCTGGTTCAGTCTCCCAACAACAAACGATCCATGAATACGATTGAGGATATAGAGGCTTCATGTTTTTCACATTTTCCTTTTTTTTTCTTTTTTTTGTAAGAACCATGCCAGGCATATAAAAAAGTAAGTATGGTCATAACATAATAAAGATCCGTAATAGCCGCCACCCACTTTCAGAAATACCGCGTGATCGGTACAACGGAAGTTCCGCGTGAGCGTCTCGCATTCACTCTTGTCCTTGTTTTTTTTTTTCCGTGATAAACTCTGTTCTAAATTTGGAGTTTGTCATCCTTGTGCATATTTTTATATTTTTACTACAGATATATAGGTCCAGGAACAATTTTGGAAGCTGTACTGTTTTGCCTTTTTTTTTTTTCTCTTTGTTCTGAAACTTTATGAGTTTCTCTGAGCCAAACTGAGGACATATGCCAGGGAGCAAAATCTCGAATGCTCCTCGTGCATTTGTCCACCGGTCCATAAACCTCGCAAATCCTGTGCTCATCCCGCATCCGAACAGTCAATCTCTAACTCCCACTGGTCCTGTTTCTCTGGTGGGACCCCGGCAGACCCTCTGCCCTGGACAGCAGCAGGAGCAGCTAGAATGACCTCACCATTTCCAAATGAGCCAACTGCATTTCCACCTCTGTGTTTTAACTAGTTCCTTAGCCCCTGCTGGAATGTCCTCCTGCACGAGGCCACTTTCCAAACCAGGTATCATGCCTTCGAGGTCCAGCATGAAGAGCTGCCTCTGGGAAGCCCTCCTGGCTGCCTGGGGTCTGTGGGCGCCCCCTCCTCCGAACTCGCACGGCGTCGTGGGTGACCACTTGTTTGCCCTGCAAACCAACTTCATCTTGTTGTGACCCCGTCAGGCTCAGAGGCATGACCTCTGCATCTTTGTTGCCCTACCCCTAGGAACACTGCCGGTCTGCCCAAAGACGTGCTGCTGAAGCTCTCCCAGCACAGGCAAAGCGCCGCCCTCAGCCTTCTGATGCATGCCATCATTCTGTCCCTCCACAAGGGCCGCCACTGTGGGTGGAGCACCCCACCCACCCTCTGGGGCTTGGATGTGCGAGAATGACAGACGAGGACCTTTTGAAACATGACCTGAGATAGGGGATAGAGCCAAAGACGTGATTTTGATGTTAAAAAAACATAGTATGTTGGCCCTGGCTGGCGTAGCTCAGTGGATTAAATGTGGGCTGTGAACCAAAGTGTCGCAGGTTCGATTCCCAGTCAGGGCACATGCCTGGGTTGCAGGCCACGGCCCCCAGCAACCGCACATTGATGTTTCTCTCTCTCTCTCTCTCTCTCTCTCTCTCTCCCCTTCCCTTCCCTCTCTAAAAATAAATAAAATCTTTAAAAAAACACATAGTATGTCAAGAGGCCGAGGAAAGGTCTTACTGCCCTTCCTCAGGCCACACTGGTACTTCCTCCTCTTCCCCGGCCTGCGGGGCCTGGAAGTCCCCTCGGCTCCAGCGGGCGAAACCTGCAAGGCCCGAGTGTCCGACAGCCCGGGCCGAAGGCCGTCGGTGGAGGGAAGGAGGGGGTAACGGGGCTGAAAACTGCAGCGTCCAGAGGCAGGAGTCACGGAAGGGACATACCCAGGCTCTCCAATGACCGTGAATGGAGCCCCTCCCAAAGTGGGGGCGCTCTGTCCGGGCAGGCATTTTGGGCCGAGCCCAATGCCAGGAGGTCGGTGCGAATCCCAGACTCCGAGGGGGCACCTGCCGAACTCCCTAGCACCTTCTGCTCGCCCATGGCTCCAGGCAGGACTATGTAACCATCGGAGAAGAGACCGCATTCCTATGTAGCTCAAAGTCTTGTGGGGCTCTTCAAAGACACCGGGCCCTGTCAGAAAGCTCTGTTGGGGGGGGTGCATGCATGCAGCCTCAGCCAGGGGGCTCATGAGAAAGGGGGTTTCTTCTTTTGGCTCCCACCCTTCCCTCGCCTCCTGAGGACTAAAGGAATTAAAGTTTATTGGGGAGAGAAAGCAGAGTTCACGGGCTTTCTGGACATAGCCCAGCTGCTTCCTGGATAAAACTACACTGTCCTCAGAACGGTCTGAGACTGCAGATTGCACTTCACGTTATCTGAAGGGAGACCTTGACCTCTGAGGTGGGGCGAGGCTGAGGAAGCTACACCGCGCAGCTGGGGGGAGGAGTGGGGGGGAGGGATGGGGATGCAAGTCCTCACCGAGACCAAAGTCTACCGCATATGTTAAATATAAAAGATCGTTCCCTCGCCGATGCACCCCTACGTTCTCCGGGTCCCGACTGAGACTCAGAATCCACAGACAGGACGAATGGGAAGCGCCAGCCGGAAGGACAGCTTGCGGCCTGTGATGACCCTTCGCGGACCCACACCCAATCAACGCGTGAGAGAGCAGCTCACCCTCGCTCAGAATCAAGGAAACGTGAGCCAGGGACAGAGGCTGCCGACTAAACCGGACTGTTCCTAAAGACCGGGCTGGGGGGAGTGCATGCTGGCTTTTGGAGAGTCACTCGGTAATAAGCAGCAAGACTTAAAGTGATGACTCAGTAATTTCACTTCTAGGAAATGATCCTGAAGGAATAACGAGATGTACACACAGACGATTTTAGGCAGAGAGGATCACGGCTCCCTTATAACAGCACGAAATGAGGGTGAACAAGTTAAATGTTCAAAAGAGGACGGTTAACTACGACAAGTCTGTATTAGAGGGCATGACACAGCCAGTAAATTTGGCCATTTGATTTAAAACCTGTGAAATCACGTGAGCATTTTAAGTCTTTATTGGCTGGGCCACGTTCCCTCCCCCCATCAGGCCTCATTCTCCTGACCTGGGGACGCAGTTTATCGGTGTCTACCTGGCATAATGAAGTGTGATGATTTAACCCTGAGCAGGGTTCCCGGATTATTTGAACATCTAAATGGGAGCAGTGATTTTTCAGAATGGTTACGTGTAATTTTTTAATAAGGAACAGAATGCTAACTCGTGTAACTTTAAAATAACATTTCAGAAGAATTTTTGATGAAACGGAACGCAAAAATGACCCATTAAATATAAAAGCAGAATACAACCTATAACCCCACTTTTGCACACACACACACACACACACACACACAAATACGTGCATCTATTTAAAAAATGCTTAAAGGAGTGGCCTCAAAATGCTACCCCAGGAGGTAAACTGTGAATTACGGGTGATTTTTGTCTTCTTTCCTTGCTAGTGTAATTTCAAAGGTTTCCACCATGAGCACTTCATAGTTTTTAAGAAGTAAAGATTTTCAGGAGATTCCGAATCTGCCGTGGGAAGGACACCGAAGGGAAAACTGTGACCTCCAGCTGCGAGGGCCCCTGGGTCGCTGTCAAGCTCCACAGAAAGCTGAGCGCCACCCCCGTGGGGCCAGGGTGTCCTGTGCAATATATAGCCCAGGGTCAGCCCGGCTCACGAGGCGCGGTGGCCTCGACAGACCTCTCCAGGGAGTGGGCGCTCTGCCACCCGGGCCCTATCGCGGTGAGATAATGTCTGTGAAAGCACTTTGCCAGAGAGAAAACTCTGTCCAGATAGGCGATTCTGGGGCTCACTCTAGAGAAGGAGGCTCTCAGAGCCCGTCCCACCAAGGAATTTCACACTCTGCCTCCTCCTGCAAACGCTTCTCTGCGTCTCCCTCCCCTGAACACAAGTATATTTAGCAACCCTATCTAAATCCTCTTCTTTCCCTTAATTTGATTAAGGAGCTGGGGGAACGAGGGACGGGGTGGGGGGCGCGGCGAGGGCGGGCGCGGAGCTCGGGGGAAGATTAGCGGAGCTGCGCGGCTATCTCGGCCGAGTGCGGCCTGAGTGAGGACAGGACGCGGCCCCAGGTACTTAGTACAGAAGCTCAGAGGACGGAGGGCGGGCGCGCGGCCGGCGAGCGCGCGCGCGCGGCAGCCTCTCCGGGAGAGTGCGGACCAGATCCGGGAGGGCGGGCTTGGAGGATTAACCAGGGGGGTGGGGACGTTTGCTACGGGAGGCCCTGGAGTCTCTCTGAGTCTCTTCCAGCTTCCTGGAGCATAGGGTCCTCAGACCCTTAAGAAGTTCCAAGAGACAAACGTGTTGACCTCCTGCTATGTTTCAGGGACTTGCACACAGACCGACTAACTCATTCTGATTAAGGAAATTACCATCGCTCATGAGCTGATGCTCGGACGGAATACTTGGCCTGTAAGGAAGCAGCTGTCAGTGGGTGGGGAAACTGAGGCTCAGACTCAGCTCTGCCCGCTTCTGCGCTGCCCCTGACACGCGCTACCCCAGGGGGAAAACAGCAGCAGCGGCCAGAGTTTCTTCCCCCCCCCCCCCGTGTGCCTTACGATGAGTGGTTTTGTTTCGTCCTCACAATGTCTTCACCAGGTTGAGTACGATTTACAGCCCCATTTTACAGACGGGCAGCCCGAGGCTTAGAATGAGCAATGAAGCCGCAGTTGGAGAGCGGGCCCGTGGAGAGCCTGGGAAAGCACAGGGACGTCGGGTAGGAGGCATTCCGAGTGACAGGCGTCCCTGCTTGGTGTGCGCCTGGCTGCCCGCAAGGGCGGGGACCTGGCTTTGTTGATCCTGTGTGCCCGGCCCGGACACAATGCCCAGCGTGCAGGGAACGCTCGCTGGAAGAACTGGCGGTACTGGACGAGTTTGGCCCAGCGAGAGCAGCTGCTGGGGGCCAGCGCAGCGAGGATTAAGTGAGACATACTTGTCTCGGGATTTCCAAGTCTAAAATGTCACGGTGCAGAGCCTCAGAAAAGGCTCTGCTGGCAATGGGGATCCCTGCAGGAGGCATTAAAGGTGACCAGGACCTTGACAATGCGCAGGCCCAGGGACCGGGCTCCAGCTCCCTCGTGGGGTTGGATTCGGACCAAAGCGAGGAGGGAAGGCGGGTGGGGTGTGTGTGGGGGGGGTCAGGCACACACTCCCCTCTGGTTCCTTCCACAGGGTCGCCTCAAGGACATCTCCGGCCCCCGGGGGATGAAGCAGTACGGGAGGTGGGGGGTCCGGAGGGGTGGCGGGGGAAGGGCCCACTGGGCAGCTGGAGGAGGGAGACGTGGGAGATGAGTGGGTAGCTAACAGGGGCCTCAGGCTCTTCCTAACCCCGGCTTGAAAGCACAAAGGGCAGGAATTCGGTCTCTTCTGGAATGAACTGACACCCTCTGGGCAGGGAAGTCAGGCTTCGGCGGGGTCTCTCACTGATTAATAAATATTCAAGCCGCGTCGCCTCAGGGTGCGCTGCTCTGCACGGAGCACCCGGGCGGGCTTCGCCTCCGGCTGGGGCTGGGGAGGGAGGCTACCAAAGGGCAGAGAACAGAGCAGCCACCGAGATCCTGGGCCAAGTCCAGGCTTCCTGGCCCGGACTCAAGACGGCCTCGGCCCCTCTTGCAACAGCTCTCGGTGTCTCTGTGTGAGCTGCTTATTAACCAGGGGCCGGCAGGGCCTGGGAGGGAGCGCGGGCGAGTGTGATTCGGAAACCGAGAGCGCGGCCACGCCGTCGTCTGCCGTCTGTGTGCTGGAGCCGGCCTGGCAGGCTGGAGCGTCACATCAGAGGGTCCTGTGACCCTGTGGGTGGCCGGGAGAGCCAGGGGGTCATGACCAGCACTGCTGGTCCATGGAAGCAACCCATCAGCCAGGACGAGGGACACGAATAGCTGTGAAGGCGGCCGGAGGAATCCTGGGGTGGGGGACAGGGCCTGGCATGGACACCGCCCTCTCAAAGCAACACCGGGAGGGGGCTCCTCCAGCGCTGGAGGGACTCCGGGGCCAGCCTCCTTGCCCAGGGACTACTTTTCTAGAAGAGGCAGGCCCCAAACCAAATAGGCAAAGCCTGGGCACCCTCTTCCCTCCCTTCCCTAAGCCGCTGCTGACAGTCCCAGTCTACAGATTTACTACTGACTGGCGTGGTGCGCCAGTGACCCCTTGGGGTCAAACCAAGGACACAGGGCCACCCCCCTGGGCCCCGCACCGCGGAACGGCCTCCCGCCGCATCTGGGAAGGAACACGGCTCGGCCGGGCTCCAGTCGGGCTGCAGTGTTCCGAGTCTTAGGTTTCGAGTTGGTACCAGCTGCACGCAGGGGAAACGCTGGGGGAAGTTCTCCCACTTGGCTTCCTTCCACGTGGAGGCTCGCTAGAGGAAGAGAGAGCTTAGGGCTGCAGAGCCGGGGCTGGTGGCTTAGGAATAATGACATAAACACGGCCACAGGAGTCGGCCCGCGGAGGCCCTGGGGCGGCCGGGAGAAGCGGCGCTGTCCTGACTTCCCCTTCCATGCCGCGCTCTGCAAACAGAAGTGGCCCGGGCCTCATCTATCACCTCGGAAGCTAAACAACTTCCTCAGATGGCCCCGTGGAGCATGAACCAGGGGGGCCCGGCTTCTGAGGGGCCTGCACGCCACCGCAGCCCTCGGGAGGGCTCGCCCTCGCGATGCATTATTCTTCCTCCGCCTGCGTCCAGGGCAGGGTGCTGGCAAGCCATAATCGCAGATGAACAGGGCAGGTCACCGGCAGTAGGTCACTCAGCTCCTCGGAGCCTGTGAGTGGGGACCCTGTCACGTCCACCTCACGCGTCGGAGGTGGAAGTGAAAGGCGGTAATTCAAGGCGAGTGCTTAGCACGGGACCTCGGTGAATGTCAGCTGCCATTGCCCTGGCTGAGGGCTGATCCCGGGTACAAAGAAGGAAAACAAAAAAAACCCCCGAACTACCACGTCTCATTCTAACCCCGAACAGGGAGGGCCGAGGGCCAGGGCCTCGGTGCCTTCATCATGCTCCCAGCGTCTTCCTCCTGCTGCTCTCACGCCAGGCCGGGCCAGACCCGGGCGCCCTTGGCAACCTCAGTGGCCTCCGACTTGTTGACGTCCTCACGGCGAGTCCGGGCGAGCACGCAGACCTGCTGGAGCAGAGGCCGACTCCAACACGCCGGGGCAGCGGCGAGATGTAGGGCGAGGACCCATCACGGAGAACATGAGCTCAAATTCTCAGTGCCCCAAGAGCTGTGGTTTACACGGAGAACCCCCCCCCCAACCCCCGCCTTTTTCAGACAGGCGGGGGAGCCAGCTTAGAAATTCTTTCCTCTCACATACTTCCACGATGGCATCATAACGTGCGTCACAAACAGGTAAAGACACGTCAGCCCTGCGACTTGAAAGCTCTTGAATGTTAATGCCTTTGCTTCTGCCCGGGTGTCAGAACCTTCCTGACCAGGGAACTGGATCCGGGGTGACGGGTGACCCAGCAGGCACAGAGGTGACAGATTCGTGCACTGTGTAGCAACGCTGGGACAACCTGGGGCATGCAGCCTGGCAGGCGGGCGGGCTGGGAGAGGCGGCCTTGAGTACGGCGACCTTTGTCCCTGTTTGCTCTTGGCGAGGACGGGCACTGCCAACGCTGCTCTCTCTCTGCGTCTGCCCGGGGCTCCCGGCGGATCCAAGTGTTCTCGGGGCCTGAGAAGGCCTGACCCCCCGTGGGTGGCAAGCAGAGCCCTCTTAAGGCAGCCCAGGGTGCTCAGAACCTCCTTGGAGACAGGCAGGTGCGGGGCTGCGCTTCCACCCTCCCACCCAAAGAAATCTCTTCCCTTCTGGCTTTGTCCCAGCAAGAAGGCTTCTCGTTAACCAGCCACCTGTCCCCCAGAGAACTCCGTCTGCGCAGGGGCACTGCGTTCAAACTGCGGAGGGATCCGAGGGAATGAACTGGAGGACAGCACCCTGCCTCTGAGCTCAGCGCGGCCGACTTCCTCTGCACAGGGCTCGTCCCCTGGGGTGGCAGCCGCTCCAGCCCCACCTTGCTCCCTGCCCGTGAAGGCGTCCTCCTGAGGAACCTGTACGCACGCACATCCTCTGGCCGCCCAGGTGGGGCACAGGGCTGGCGGGCACTCCCAGCTGGGGGTGCTGGGGGCACTCTCTGGCTCTTTCACGGTAAAACCCTCCCTCCCTCCCTCCCTTCTTTCTTAATTTCACTGACTGATGCTGCTTGAGGCAGGCCGAGCCAGAAGAGCAACTTTTCTGGAGAAAAGTCTGAGGGTTTTCTCCCGTGGGGAGGAAGTCAGGCGCGGGTTCCCCATCCCCATCACCCAACAGAGGGCACCGTGCCTGCCGGGCCCCTTCCAGCTGGCAGTGGAGCCTGCGCCCAGAGAAGCATCCTTGCCTTTCACAAATAAACAAACCCAATCCATGTGCTGGAGGACTTAGGGTATATTAATAGCCAGATATTTTGTTTTCCTGTTCTGGTGCTTATCCCCCTTCCACAGTAAGAAAGATAAGCGAACACAAAATGTTCTCCAGCCACCCCCCCCCCAGGGAGAGGCAGCCAGGGGGCGTGAGCTGTCTGTTTAAAGCCATTGCTGATCCGAACTCTGGGAAAATAGACTTAAAAGTTTATGTTCGGTCTCTCTTGGCTACTGTTGCCGCTCAGCAGAGAAACTCTATATTGTTTAAACGCTCCAGGCAAATGGGTTGCAAGGCAACCTTCAAACAATATAAAATGCCCTAAACTAAAAATAAAGGCAGATGGAAAGTGGGGTGGTGCTTTGGTGAAGTGATTCCAAAATCGGGGTGAAGGAGAATGGTGTCAGCTAGCCAGCTTTCACCTCTGCTGATTGAGTCTCCTCCACTCCAGACACATGGGGCGCCCCTTCTGTTTATTCCTGGTCTCCGGGGTCTCCCCTCCATCGCCAGCGCATTTGGGGCGGGGGCGGGGTGCTCCAATGGCCTGTTATGTCAGGCTGCCTCCTGCCCTAAGGGGAGTTCCCGAGACTTGAATCCACCTATTTCCCATTGGCTCCCAGCCCCGACAGCACCTGGACACCCTGTTCCCCTGGAGTCCTCAGAAACCCAAGGAAGGGGGGTGCTGGGGCCCAACTTAGCCACAAGGGTCCCTGTACCACCAGGAGGGTCAGCGTCACAAATGCGAGGATGACAGCGGGGTTGCAGTGATGTGGCTGGAAGGTGGATGGAGGGGCCACAAGCCAAGGAACGCAGGCGGCCTGCAGAAGCTGGAAAGGCAAGGGGTTGGCTCCTACCCTAGAGCATCCAGCAGGACCCGGCCCTGTCCGTCTGTACCCTGATTTCAGTCTCATAGGCTCTGCCCTCCAGGAATGTGAGAAAATACACGTGTGGTGTTTGAAGTTTGTGGTCATTCGTTACAGCAACAGTACGAGACTAACAGAGCAACGGAAGACACGAGGATCCTTGGTAAGGACAAGCAGCCCACGATTAGTTCGAGGGTCCTCGGCACTCTGGCGCCGCCGGGCGACGGCCTGGGAGACTGAGCTGCTCACCTCCGGGTGCACTTGACCACGGACGGCCAGACCGTCAGAGGGCACCGAGTCAGCCGGGTTCTCGGAAACCATGGCTTCCTTTAGACACACAATCAAAGAAGCGCAAATCAGTAAAAAAGGCCGTCCCTTTTCTCCGCCGCCGCCGCCGCGGCAGGCGGGCCGGTGGATTACACCGCAGCCGGACCCGGGCAGGCGGACCCGGGCAGGCGGACCACTGTCTTCTGCCCCGACCCGTGGCCCCGGCCCAGCTGGTGTCGCTCTGAGAGAGATCAGACCAGAGAGGGAAACTGGAAGAACGAAAAATAAATCACCTCTAGCCTCCTACTCCAGGTTGCTGGCCAGCAACTACTGAAGAATCTCTTGGAAACACTTGAGACTTCAAGGCTTTTTTTTTTCCCTTTGAGCAGGTTTGCTCCCCGCCCCCCACCCCGCCCCAGACTATTTTCTGATTGAATGTCTCCTCTGGGCTTGCCTTAGACGGCCCAGGAAACCCTGTCTCAGCCAAAAGGGAGAAACACGCAGGATTCTCAGGCTTTCCCTAGCTCCTTGCCTCCTGGAAGTGTAAGCACTTGAACAGCACGACTTACTCTGTCCTCATGACATTTCCAGGAGACAGAAACCATCAGCCCCGTTTTATAATTCGCGACCTTGAACTAGAGAGAGGGCAAGCCACACGGACGCAGGCGAACGGCGCGGCGGGGCGGTTCGCCCAAACCGACCACAGCTCCCCCGCCCCCACACCGGCGGCCGCTACCACCGAACACGGGCACACCTCACCCCGTCTCAAGAAGTTAGAAAGACGGTCTGCAGGCTTCAAGGAAGAAGAAAACCACCCGGCTGCAGAGATAGATTAGAAGGTACTTCAAAAAAAGCTGTAATCGGTCAAATGTATTTCTAGACAAACAAGACGACTCAAAACGTTCAATACAAGCGGCTTGCAAAAGGTCTTCCCAGGCCTGACTGCTAATTTAGCATCAAACAGTTTTTCTCACACTGAGGAAGTCCTCCTACATTGTTGAATGACTTTATAACCTCATTCGACTTCTTGAAAAGAGACTTTGAAAGGTCAAATGTGCATTTCAACTTGCTTCTCATCATTCTGCATTTAGACATGCTCCTGGGACATTAAAATAGACAACACTAGTAAAGACGCCCGAGATTAAAATAGACTGCGTTATAAAAATGATATTAAACAGGACCGTTCAGCCTTTAAAAGGAAGGAAATCCCGTCACATTGCAGTGAAGATGAACCTTGAGGACATTAGGCTGGGTGAGACGAACCGATCACAAGAAAGTACTTATTGTCTGATCTCACTTGTACGAGGGACCCAGAGCAGTCAAACTCGTAGAGATGGAAGGCAGAGTGGTGGCTGCCAGGGGCTGGGGGAGGGGGACGGAAAGTTGTTCAATGGGTAGGGAGTTTCAGTTTTGCAAGATGCAAACCTTCTGGAGACGGATTGCACAACAATGTGAATATATTAGCACGACTGAACTGTACACTCAAAGGTGGCTGAGATAGTAAATTTCACATTATGTGTTTTCCACCACAATTAAAAAATTTTAAAGGGCAGTGTTGAATTAAAAACCCTAATAAAAATTTCATTTTTATTCTATTAAGGTATGACTGACATGGAAAGAATTTTCAAATTCGACAAAGAAACTTGCTGGCTGTGACTATCTTTACTTTTTATTCCTGCTGGAGTAATGAAAACAGATCACTTGGTTTAATTTTGTGATTATCTTTACTTCCTGGTTCTTGCCTGATTATGCAATGCTTTTGGTTACAAATAGAAAAAAAGGAAAGTTTATGCGCTAGTCTATTATTTTTATAGCAAAGCTCTAGACTGAGAAATGTTTCTACTTATGTCAAGTTTTTACAAAAACTTATTTCTAAATAAAGTGGAACTGGGGGACCTGGGCCACGAGGTCAGGTATCTTCCCTAAGGTCTACGGGCTGATGCTATTTTATGTTTCCAAGTGTATTCTTATCTTACCTGCTTTTACAATATACACTTCTTTCCTCTTTCAACAAACTTAAAAGGTCACAGAAACTATCTTTAGTAATACATAAAATCTTTCATAAATGTTGATTTTATCACATCAACTCCAAAATGTAACCACTGCTTAAAACTGTCTGAAGCAATTTGACATAAACTAAGCCACAAAGGACAGATGTTCATTATAAGCATGTAACTCAGGGAACAGCTACTATTCCACACACATACCTGTGCTTTCCTGGGTGATCATCTCTGTTCTTAAGCAATAATCATACAGATGCATTTGCATGTTAAAGGCATGATAACATCCATTTCCTATAAATTGTATCCTAGGCCTGATGGGTGTTCCAGTATTAGATTAATATAAGATATTCTTGAATACTGAGAATGAGGCTGTGGTTAAGAAGTCAGAGTCTTCAGACTATAGTGGTGACTGTTCATAATTGTAAAGCTACATTACATTTACTTTATTCTGTAGTTGGTGAACCAAGCAGGTGATACCGGGGTAGTTGCTGCAGGAGGGCCTCCTTGAATGGAGCTGAACGGCACCTGAGCCTAGCTCTGTAAAAGTCACCAATCATCTTGGAGACAGCTCCCAGGCTCACCCACCACCTTCACACAGCACAGCTGGCCCTTGCTTTCTGCGGGGTATTAGCTCCAGGGGCCCCCCAGATACCAAAACCCATGGGTGCTTGAGTCCTTTATATAAAGTGGCATAGTATTTGTGTATGACCTGTGCCCCTCTTCCTGTATGCTTTGAATTATCTCTAGATTACTTAAAATACCAAACAACATATAAATGCTATGTAAATGGTTGTTAGATCGTGTCTATTATTCTTATAGCAAAGCTCTAGACTGAGAAATGTTTCTACTTATGTCAAGTTTTTACAAAAACCTATTTCTAAATAAAGTGGAACTGGGGGACGTGGGCCAATGCAACCGCCACAGGCCCAACCACACAGTACACACCAGCACCAACATAACTTTTTTTTCTGTTTCCTGCGTAGGTTGAACCTGGGGATGAAGAACCTGCCGATTCAGAGGGCCGACCACACTTTGAAGTCGTCAGGGAAAGAAACTGAGGTCCAAAGCGATTAAGTAATTTGCTCAAGGTCACATTCTTTTGCTTTCATTCATTCATTATTATAGCGTTTGCTGATCAAGTTGCCTGGGTGCCGAAGCAGTTGACAGAAACCAATCCTGTATTCCATGTGTTTCCAGCCCAGGATGAGAACCAGACGAGAAATCACGAGTCCTGTGCAGGCCTTGCGTCTTCGGGTGACTGGCCTTCCGGGCGGATCTCTTTACTGGTGGATCCCTGGGTGTGGATCCCTGGGTGTGGATCCCTAGGTGTCCCCCACACTTTCTGCACGTTCCTACCCTGACTTGCTCATCTCGTCTCCTGTTGAGTGTGTGTGAGAGAGACAGACGATGATCATGTGCAAACACGCCTGCCTAAACATATGTAAGTGCACATGTATATTTAAGGGAGTGTGGGTCTGTATGCCCAGGACTCTTTGTCTTCTGGGTCGCTCAGGGATCACAGACCCCGGCCGCTCTGCTGAAAGACCGGCCGGCTCCTGGGGAATCCAACCCAGGCCGAGCCCTGGCAGTGACAGGACAATGTCAAGGGAAAATGCTAATGATTTTTCCACTGGCCGGTCCCATCGAATGTTTATATAACACCTTGATTAAAACAGCTCAAAGCAATATTCTAAGTAGCTGAATTATAACCTCATTTTGTAAACAGTGTATTTTAAGTACAAAAAGTAGTTCTTTTTCTGATCCTCATAATGTCTTAAAAATAATCCCTGGATATATTTCATAGAAAGACTAGAAGTAAAACTGTGAATGGTGGTAAACTCTGGGTGCAGGGATTATAGGTGACTTAAATTATTTCCTGTATTATTTAAAAGTTCTACAATTCAGCCCTGGCTGGTGTGGGTCAGTGGACTGAGCACTGGCCTGTGAACCAAAGGTCGCTGGTTGGATTCCCAGTCAGGGCACATGCCTGGGTTGTGGGCCAGGTCCCCAGTGGGGGGGCGTGTGAGAGGCAAGCACACATTGATGTTTCTCTCCCTCTCTTTCTGCCTTCCCCTCTAAAATAAATAAATAAAATTAAATTTCTACAATTAACTATATGAACTTTTCAGTTAGGAAGAATATTATGTAAGAAATTGAAAAATAGGCCATAAAAACTCAACCTCAGTCATAATTTTAAAAATAGCAATGAAAATAATTTTTTAATAATTTAAATCTTTTCTTTTTTTCTTTTTTTTCAGATTTTATTTATTTATTTTTAGAGAGGGAAGGGAGGGAGAGAGAGAGACAGAGAGAAACATCAGTGTGCGGTTGCTGGGGGCCGTGGCCTGCAACCCAGGCATGTGCCCTGACTGGGAATCGAACCTGCGATGCTTCGGTTCGCAGTCCGCGCTCAATCCACTGAGCTACGCCAGCCAGGGCTATGAAAATAATTTTTTAAGCCTGTCAGGACGCCCAGCACAGGTAGGAGACAGCGAACGAGGCCCAAACACACGGCGGCCAGGACCGCACACTGTCACCAGCTCTTCGGAGGACAATTTGGCAAAACCCATCAACATTTTATTTTATTTTGTTTTAGGATTTTATTTATTTATTTATTTATTTATTTATTTATTTATCTATTTATTTTTAGAGAGGGAAGGGAGGGAGAAAGAGAGAGAGAGAAACACCAATGTGCGGTTGCTGGGGGTCATGGCCTGCAACCCAGGCATGTGCCCTGGCTGGGAATTGAACCTGCGACACTTTGGTTTGCAGCCTCAGCTCAATCCACTGAGCTACGCCAGCCAGGGCAACATTTTATGTTTTAAAATATTTTTATTGTTGTTCAAGTACAGTGGTCTCCATCATCCCACCCATCAAAATTTTAAATGTACACACTTCTGAATCTAATCATTCTAAAATTTTTTCTTACAGATGTACTTGCATAAAGGTGCAAAGATATATGTAGAAGGATGTTCAACAAGGAACGTGTTTATTGCACTAGATCCATATACTGGGATTTCCTGCGACTAGTAAGAATAAGATAACTGTATATACACATGATTATAATTTACTGTTTAGTGCAAAAAGCAAGTTGCAGATCCGTGAATATAACCACTTTTGTATACAATTTTAAAAGACCGTAAATACATACATATGCTTGCATATACAATTAAGATATCTGGACTATTCTAAAATCTGACTGTGAAAACACTTCGGAGAGGTGAGAACTCTGGGGTAGGGGAGGGCTTTTTCTTTCTTTAAACTAATATTCCTTGATATTATTTGAATTTTGTTACACTGAGCATGTGTTTTCAGTCTTCACAGTGTTATTGGGACACAATGCTCACACCATACAGTTCATGCGTCCATTGTTTTTCAGTGTGTTCACGGACTTCTGCAATCATCACCGCAGCGTGCATTTTCAAAGTGATACAATTTTTAAGAGATACTCGGTAAGTGGCAAGAGAGTGTGTGTATGAGATATGATCAGAAAAAGTTTGAGCAGTAAGAGAATGCTACACGTAAATGCGGGGTAGGGGGTCATGAGAACAAAAGGAGATGGAGAGGGTCTGAGAAAAAAAAAAGAAAGATGTTAAAGCGAGTTTTAACTAGGAACATGTTAGATCTGCCCTTGCTAAACAAACACATCTGGATTTTGTAACAGATAGATCAAGGTGAGATATTCGGGTATAATGAGAAAAATAAAAGGGGCCCTGGCCGGCGGCTCAGTTGGCTGGAGAGCTGTCCCAATACGCCAGGGCTGCAGGTCTGATCCCCGGTAGGGCACGTCCGAGAATGAGCCCAGGAATGCACAAGGAGGTGGAACAACAAACCGGTGACTCTCTTTTCTCTCTCCCTCTCCCTCCCTCTCTCTCTCTCTCAAAGTAAAAAGAAAATAAACTCTTGATTTGATGGCACTGCGTATATTTGGATAAACCAGATTCTACATAAGTCTGCAGACAGCTGGATACCAAGTCTATCTATAGAAGACAGAGAAAAAAGAGTTTAGAGAAATATATTTATCTTGTTGCTAGAAATGTCTCCTCTCTTAGGAAGGCTGACAGAGAGACACTAATTCTCGAGCAGAGAGTCCTTTCTGGAGAGCGGTGATGCCCTGATCGGGTTAAGAGAGCCTGAGATGACACGGAGAGCTGGAGGGAATGCAGAGGCTCCCGAACGTGCTGACAAACCGAAGCAGAAGCCGTGCAGGAATATTCTGACTCTGGTCAAAGTTTTCTGTGTGTTTTTAGGAGAAGGCTGAGAAAACACACATCTGAAAAATAACGTTTCATGAAAACATTCAGCAAAACTTACATGTAATCTGTGTTACTTAAAATGAAATCACATTTTCTCTGAGAGTTTCCATGAAAACCTTCCTTGACACTTCGGGCCAAGATGGAGGCACAGGTAGACACACTGTGCCTCCTCGCACAACCAAAGGAAAGACAACAACAATTTAAAAACAAAAAACAACCAGAGCCGACAGAAAATTGAACTGTATGGAAGTCTGACAACCAAGGAGTTAAAGAAGACATCCATCCAGACTGGTAGAGGGGCGGAGACAGGCAGCTGGGCGGGGAGGACTCGCAGCAAGGCGGTGGCCGGAGGACCGGGGCGCGCAAGGCAGCAGCTGGCGGACCCCACCAGGTGGCGGCTGGCGGAGCGGGCGGTCCCGCATTCGCACGCAGATGCACTGGGAGAAACTACTGGGGAGCGATACAGACCTCGAGGCCCAGAGCTCCAGCTCCAGGGAATGATTGAAAACACTTGTGGGGGCTGAGGCAGCTGCAGGAGAGACTCCCAGGCTCACAGGAGAGTTTGTTGGAGACACCCACAGGGTCCTAGAACTTACACAAACCCACCCGCCCAGGAATCAGCACCAGGAGGGCCCATTTTGCTTGGGGGAAGCGAGGGAGGTGACTAAAAGGCGGCAGCGAGCAGAGCAAGTGGCACTGTTCCCTCTTGGACCCCTGCCCCACATACAGTGTCACAACCCAGCAACTGGGTTGCCTTGCCCTGGTGAACACCTAAGGCTCCACCCCTCACTACGTAACAGGTGCGTCAAGACAAAAAAAATGGCCCAAACAAAAGAACAGATCAAAGCTCCAGAAAAAATACAACTAAGCAATGAAGAGATAGCCAACCTATCAGATGCACAGTTCAAAGCACTGGTGATCAGGATGCTCACAGAATTGGTTGAATTTGGTCACAAATTAGATGGAACAATGAAGGCTACACTAATGGGAATAAGGGAAAACATACAGGGAACCAATAGTGATGGGAAGGAAACTGGGACTCAAATCAACAATGTGGACCAGAAGGAAAAAAGAAACATCCAACCAGAAAAGAATGAAGAGACATCCCGGCTGGTGTAGCTCAACGGATTGAGTGCGGGCTGTGAACCAAAGCATCACAGGTTCGATTCCCAGTCAGGGCACATGCCTGGGTTGCAGGCCACAGCCCCCAGCAACCGCACATTGATGTCTCTGTCTCTCTCTCTGTCTCTCTCTCTCTCTCTCTCCCCCCCTTCCCTCTCTAAAAATAAATAAATAAAACCTTAAAAAAAAGAAGGCACTAACTGAGAAGATGGGAAACCTAATAATGCCTCAAAAAAAAAAAAAAGAAAAAAATGAAGAAACAAGAATTCTAAAAAATGAGGAGAGGCTTAGGAACCTCTGGGACAACTTTAAATGTTCCAACATCTGAATCATAGGGGTGCCAGAAGGAGAAGAGGAAGACCAAGAAATTGAAAACTTATTTGAACAAATAATGATGGAGAACTTCCGCAATCTGGTGAAGGAAATAGACTTCCACAAAGTCCAGGAAGTTCAGAGTCCCAAAGAAGTTGGACTCAAGGAAGCACACACCAAGGCACATCATAATTACATTACCCAAAATTAAAGAGAAGGAGAGAATCCTAGAAGCAGCAAGACAAAAGGAGACAGTTACCCACAAAGGAGTTCCCATCAGACTGTCAGCTGATTTCTCAAAAGAGACCTTGCAGGCAAGAAGGGGCTGGAAAGAAGTATTCCAAGTCAGGAAAGGCAACAACCTACATCCAAGATTGCTCTATCCAGCAAAGCTATCATTTAAAATGGAAGGGAAGATAAAGTGCTTCTCAGATAAGGTCAAGTTAAAGGAGTTCATCATCGCCAAGCCCTTATTATATGAAATGTTGAATGGAGTTATCTAAGAAAAAGAAGATAAAAAATATGAACAATAAAGTGACAGCAAACTCATAATCATTAACCACCACACCTAAAATAAAAACAAAAGCAAACTAAGCAAACTAGAACAGGAACAGAACCACAGAAATGGAGATCACATGGAGGGTTAGCAACAGGGGCGTGGGAGGAGGAGAGAGGGGGAAAAGATACAGAGAATAAGTAGCATAGACGGGAGGTGGAAAATAGACAGGGGAGGGCAAGAATAGTATGGGAAATGTAGAAGCTGAAGAATTTATATGTACGACCCACGGACATGAACTCAACGGGGGAGGGGGGGGGAATGTGGGTGGGAATAGGTGTGCAGGTCAGAGGGGAGTGAAGGGGGAAAATGAGACAACTGTAATGGCATCATCAATAAAATATGTTTAAAAAAATAAAACCTTCCTTGATCACTGTAGACCTAAGGAACATTTTATAGAGTAACACCTTATTTTCCTTTCCCGTCTTTGAAGAGCCCAGTTTAAAAGTTGTGCAGCTGGAGTCATCTCTGGCACCGGGAAGGCAAACTACACTGCTTATCCCATGAAATCAATGAGCTCGGGTCCTGTGAGCTCTTATTTACTTAATTAGGGCAGTGTGGCGACTGAAGCAATTGTGCTAGTTCAACAGCAATAAAATAATGGAAGTGTACACAGGATAGCCACACCCATGCAAAACCTGTTTTTATATAGGAGTAAATGTCTGATTAAAAATAAAAGTCACCAGTTTTTTAACTAGGAAACTTCAAAGTAATGCTGGTGCAATAATTTGTAACATTACAAATTTAAGACCCGCCCTGACTGGCGCGGCTCAGGGGGTCGGGGGTCCTCCTGCAAACCTAAAGGTTGCCGGTTTGATTCCTGGTCCGGACACATGTTCTCCCTCCCTTCCCCTCTCTCTAAACATAAATAAATAAAATAATTAAAAATTAAGATCAGTGATATCTGATGAGACAGATCATCTTTAAAAATATTTTAAGCTAATAGTCGTTTTAAAATCTGTTGACTACCTGTTCAAAATCATTCACCTGGTGGCTAAGTTGATGTAATACTTGCTTACAAATCATGGAACAAGGAATCCTCAATAACAAGGTACCCTTCGAGGTATTATATGGAATATGTTGTGTTTTTCTATTTCTTTTTTTTTTTAAGATTTTATTTATTTATTTTTAGACAGAGGGGAAGGGCGGGAGAAAGAGGGGGAGAGAAACATCAATGTGGTTGCCTCTTGTGCGCCCCCTACTGGGGACCTGGCCTGCAATCCAGGCATGTGCCCTGACTGGGAATTGAACCAGTGACCCTTTGGTTCAAAAGCTGGCACTCAATCCACTGAGCCACACCGGCCAGGGCTGTTTTTCCATTTCTACATGTGCTTGTATGTGTGCGCACGTAACACAACATTTTATTAGAATTAATGTATTGTACATGCTGGAGACTGTTGCTAACAATACAGTGATCTCTAAAATGCTCTGACTATCACATCTTCAGAAACCACATAAAAATAGAAAATATTACTATTTCCAGTAATATACCATGTAGGACAATGATCAGACTATAATTCTTATTTGCTTAAAAGTAAAGTCTCCTTATCAAAAAGGTCCCCCAAGTCTTATCCTGTGGCTGTGACAACAAATTAAAAATGGAACTGCTGCCCTGGCTGGCATAGCTCAGTGGATTGAGTGCGGGCTGCGAACCAAAGTGTCGCAGGTTCAATTGCCAGTCAGGGTACATGCCTGGGTTGCAGGCCCCGGCCCCCAGCAACCGCATATTGATGTCTCTCTCTCTCTCTCTCCCTCCCTTCCTTCTCTAAAAATAAATAAATAAAATCTTTTAAAAAAATGGAACTGCTTATACCTTCAACATATGCACCATGGTAACTGAAAGAATGTCACTTTAATGAGAGTTAACACCGTCCACCTCCATGGGCTAAATGTAGATACAGCTGGGAGCCAACCTTGGCTTTCGGGCTTGAGGTTAGACTGGTCGGACTTCTATTGTCATCTGGACAGGTGGCAATAACCTTAGACGGGGGCGTCGGAGCCTCCAATGTCTGCTTTTAGATCTTACATCAAGCCACAATGAACCCTGGCTTCGAAAGAAATTTCGAATGCCAGAAAGCAAAGGTGAAGGGTTAAGTGCTTGTTATTTTTTATTTCTTAGATGCGAAAATGTTTCAAAAAGCAAGGACAGCTCAATTTAGATTACAAAAAGGCACTCTGATGAAAAGCAAATGTGTCCCTGTATGTATTTTGAAGTGGATGGTTAGAAAGCTAATATAGAGTTTGTGCTCTAAATATATCACTCGTTTAGAGGCAGAACATATTGCCGAGGGGGGAAAAACCTCTCCATCATAGGACTTATGGCATATAGCAACTAAAACGCTTCTCTACGCGTTGACTTTTCAGCGTTGAGGAATATTATTCAGTAGACCCAGAGAGAAGTCCTAAATTGGAAAAGCAGCTGAGCCCAAGGTCATCTCTCTTGTTTCCAAATATATCTTGAAACAAATGCAAGAAGGGCACTTTGCTGAGTGTTATCTGGACATATATAGTTTCAATCAAATTCTTCGAGAAGTGTCAGAATAAGAGTTGGCCGTTGGTTAGACACTGGCAGGTCCCCACAAGCCGAGCTCTGCAAGTCAGGCCGACGCTGTCCTCGGGGACCCGGCAACTGTCGCAGCAAAAGGAGGTTCTCTTTCCTCCTCTCAAGAAGAAAGAAATCGAGCACAGCTGAAACACCAGTTCTGCATTTTTTCTCACATTTTTTGATATATAGGAAATCATATACATTTATAAAAATGTCTCCCGACCAAAATAAAACTTCTAAATATTCTGTTTCCCAGCTAAATTCCTTGGACTTATCAAATATTTTTATGTCTCTGAGAATGTTACAGGCAGCAAAAAAGTGAGGGTTTGGAGGACATCGAGTTGTGGACTGAGTCAAAGAATAAAATGCTGAATCTTTGAATTAGTGTAAAAAATATCCCCCCAACACAGTGAAACAAATAACTGGCTTATTGTCTACGCTGTTCTTCTTTGTCATGAAAAAACAAACCAAACTTGGCCCATGACAGCAGTGTCCTGGGAAGACAATCTCTACAAAGTAGTGAACCTCTCACTCCGTCAAGGGTCTAATAGGAAGCAGGAATATTAGAGCAACTCTAATTACACACCAAACAGACAATGATTCGCAGTCACACCAACTCCAAACCTCCAGTGATTTAGGTTCCCTCCCTTTCCAGCTGCAACCCCCGCAGCGTGTCCAGCTTTGCTGGCACGCACCGCGGGGCACCCCCCCCCCTCCGCGGTGCTGCCGCTGCCCGCCCAAGCCAAACTCTACCCGGGCTTCCTGAAGGGCATCAGCTTGTACTGTCTCCTTCCCTGGCCTGCCCAGATGGCTCCAGCCCAGTGTTTTGTTTTTTCCTTTGAATTACCTTAGGATTATTAACTCTTTATTTTTCTTTTTTGATTTCAGAGAGGGGGGAAGGGAAGGAGGAAGATGGGGAGAGAAACATGGGTGTATGAGAGGAACACGGATTGGCTGCCCCCCGTAGGTGCGCCAGCTGGGGACCAGGCCCCCAGCCCGGACACGTGCCCTGACGGGAAATCAGACCGGCGACCTTCTGGTTTGTGGGGCAGCGCCCAACCCACTGAAGCACGGCAGTCAAGGCAGGACTGTCAGCTCTGGATCCCATTCCAAAAAGCTGAGTTGAAACTTTCAGAGACGCTAAACCCTCACAAGAAGGTAAAGAAGTCTAACAGAATTCTGATTTTGCTCATGAAAATTTTGACTTCTGAAACAGCAAATAAAGGTTCTGAAATGCTCGCTGTTGTTTCATGTATTGTCCGTCCTGTGAGGGACGGGCACCATGTCTTATACTCCTACTACACCCTTCACAGCGGCTAGCCGAGTGCCCAGCACATCAGGTTACAGAGCACAGAGCCTGGCGCACGGCGGGAACTCCGTCCCCTCCCCACGCAGCTGGGTAACTGCTGTGCCAGACCAGGCTTCTCGTCAGTTCCCGAGCGTGCCACGTCCTTACCTGCCCCTAGGTCTCCCACCTGTCCCAGGCCCATTACAATCTTAACTCGTCCTTACACACCCAGTGCAAGTCCGGCCTCTTCCCTAGACCCTCCTCCCCCATGTCAGAGTGCACTGCTTCTTCCTCCGAGATCCTTGTCCTTTTTATATAACGAGAACTTTACATTTTTTTTGCTATACAATATTCCAGTGTTCTAGACAGTGAGCCCTTTCAGCGCAAAATCCAGGTCATGTCATTTTATATTTAGCCTTAGCACAGTGGCGGGCACACAGAAGATGGCATTTGCATATAAATGAATGAATGAACTTCCACTTTCAACCTCCAGTTAGTATCTTACTAATTTCCTTGGCTTGGCCTAGGCATTTCCACAGGGGAAGGCAAGAAATGTCTACAAGTCTATTCAATGGATTCTAGATTTGACCAAATTAAGTTTTGTGGCTCTGATTAATATTTTATTGTATTTCAGTCTTTAAGTTTCATTGTAGAACTATCGTAAACTAAAAAACTGGAATCGACCTAAATGTCCAGCACTAGGAGACATAATTTAAACACTTTCAGAGAGAAAGATTTAAGTTATAACCTATAAAACTTCCATTGGCTCTGTATCTAAAACTCTTATTCATTGCTTCTCAGCCTTTTGGCTAAGATCAAATGTAGCATCTGTAGTTCTTATCAGTAAAACTATTATTCATTTCTCTTATGCATTTACTTGACATTCATTTATTATTTTTTAATGTTTTGATTATGCTGTTACAGTTGTTCCATTGCCCCCCTTTACTCCCCTCCACCCTGCACCCCTCCTCCTACCAGCATTCCCCGCATCCTCAATTCATGTCCATGGGTTGTATATGTAAGTTGTCTTCTACATTTCCTATACTATTCCTAACCTCCCCCTGTCTATTTTGTACCTACTATTTATGCTTCTTATTCCCTGTACCTTTTCCCCCATTCTCCCCCGAACCCCTCCATGTGATCTCCATTTCTGTGACTCTTCCTGTTCTAGTTGTTTACTTTGTTTTTTTAGGTTTGGTTGTTGATAGTTGTGAGTTTGTTGTCATTTTACTGTTCATATTTTTGATCATCTTCTTTTTCTAAGTCCCTTGAACATTTCATATAATAAGGGTTTGGTGATAATGAACTTCTTTAAATTGACCTCATCTGGGAAGCACTTTATCTACCCTTCCATTCTAAATGAAAGCTTTGCTAGATAGAGCAATTTTGGATGTAGGTCCTTGCCTTTCCTGACTTGGAATACTTCTTTCCAGCCCCTTCTTGCCTGTAAGGTTTCTTCTGAGAAATCAGCTGACAGTCTTATGGGAACTCCTTTTCTCTTGCTGCTTCTAGGATTCTCTCCTTCTCTTTAATTTTGGGTAATGTAATTATGGTGTGTGCCTTGGTGTGTGCTCCCTTGGGTCCAACTTCTTTGGGACTCTCTGAGCTTCCTGGACTTTCTGGAAGTCTGTTTCCTTCACCAGATTGCGGAAGTTCTCCATCATTATTTGTTCAAATAAGTTTTCAATTTCTTGGTCTTCCTCTTTTCCTTCTGGCACCCCTATGATTCAGATGTTGGAACATTTAAAGTTGTCCCAGAGGGTCCTAAGCTTCTCTTCATTTTTTTTTTTGTTTTGAATTCTTGTTCCTTCATTTTGTTCTAGCTGAATGTTTCTTTCTTCCTTCCAGTCCAAATTGTTGATTTCAGTCCCAGTTGCCTTCCTGTCACTGTTGGTTCCTTGTGCATTTTCCTTTATTTCACTTTTCATAGTCTTCACTTTTTCCTCTATTTTGTGACCATACTCAACCAATCCTGTGAGCATCCTGATTACCAGTGTTTTAACTCTGCATCTGATAGGTTGGCTATCTATTGCTTAGTTGTATTTTTTCTGGACCTTTGATCTGTTCTTTCATTTGGACCATATTTTTTGTCTGGGTGCACCTGTTATGTACTAAGGGGTGGAGCCTTAAGTGTTCACCAGGGTCTCGCAACCCACGTGCTACTGTGACGTGATGCTGTATATGGGGGAGGGGTCCGAGAAGGAATAATGCCACTTGCTCAACTCTTGACTGGCTTTCAGTCACTTCCCCTGATACCCACAAGCAAATCAGACCCTTTCAGTGCTGATTCCCAGGTGGGTGGGTTTATGTACATTCAAGGACTCTGTGGGTCTCTCCAACAGACTCTCCTGTAAGGCTGGAAGTTTCTCCTGCTGCCGCCTCAACCCCTACAGGTGTTTTCAGTCAGAGGTTTTGAGGCTTTATTTCCCCGAGCTGGAACCCTGGGTTGCTCAGTCTCTCTCGCTCCCCAGGTGTTCCTCCCGGTTTATCTGCACACAAACATGGGACCGCCCGGTCCTCCAGCCTCCGCCTTGCTGAGAGTCCTCTCTGCCCTCGCTGCCTAGCTCCACCCCTCCTATCAGTCTGGATGAATGTTTCTTCCTTGACTCTTTGGTTGTCGGACTTCCATACAGTTTGATTTTCTGTCAGTTCTAGTTGTTTTTTTTTTTTGTTTTTAAATTTGTTGTCCTTCTTTTGGTTATGCGAGGAGGCACACTGTGTCTACCTATGCTTCTATCTTGGCCAGAAGTCCTTGACATTCATTTTTATTATAATTCCCTCATCTGGTTGGTTGAGTTTAATTGTAATTACTTAGCAATAAAGTTTCTTCTTCAAGCATAGTAACTGAACACATAAAAAAGAATTATAAGCAGCATTAAAAATACTTTCACACATATTATCGTTCATAAATGGCCATCAGCCTGTTCGCACGCACACACAGCCAGTACGGGCGTGGGCCACGCTGCAGCCAGGCGCGGAAGTTAAGGGCACGGGCCTGAGGTCTGGGCTCTGCCACAGTTACGAGCTGTGTGGCACTGTGGACACCGCTCTTCGCCTCAGGTCACTCATTTATCAAATGAGAATAACTGTCTGTACCTTACAGACTTACCGTGAGAGTTACATTAGTGGTCACACAGGAAGCACTCGGGACAGTGTTTGGTGCACCTGCAGTGCTCAGTAATGGATTGGCTGCTGGCGCTGTCATCATCACGATCACGGTTATGATTATTACGATCACAAAGCTACAGGCAATCAAGTTTGTTCGATCTTGCTTTGCCTTACTGCTGTTTAAAAAATTTTTTTCTTCCTGCCTTGGCTGGGTGGTTCAGTTGGCTGGAGCCTCATCTGCTACAACAAAAAGGTTGTGGGTTCGATTCCTGGTCATGGCATACACCTAGGTCGTGAGTTTGATCCCAGGTCAGGACACAAGCAGGAGGCAACTGATCAATGTTTCTCTGTCTCTCTCAAGAATCAATGAACATATCCTCGGAAGAGGATCAAGAAAAGATTTTTTTCCTCCTCTAGAAGTGTGCTCCACGTTCAGGACCGAGAAAGGCATCAGACTGTACTCTTTAACAAGGGAACAGGCTCCCTCAGGGGACGTGAGCCATGCTGTGCTCACTCTCCCGAGGCTGGGGAGCGATCTGCTACCGGCGCTGCCGTGCTGGTCCCGGCACTGTGCGGAGGCTGGGCGAGATCCTTCCCAGTCCCCACTCGAATCAGGGACGACGTGAATCATTCTGAGGTTCCGCCCCATGATTCCGTGACTACTCACCAGGTACCCCCTGGTGCAGGGCTGAGCAGCCGCGGCCTTGCCAGGAACCGCCGACACGCCCTGAGCTGAGGGGGAAACGCACACTTTCCCTGAAAAGCAGAAATCTTTAATTTCCTCCTGTGTTCTGAAGAGTGAGTTGCCATAGGAGTAAAGCAAGTTTGGTGACTCAAGCCTGGGCAATTCTAGAAAGGAAATTGTGAGATTACGTGTTTGCTGAGGAAGGACGCCCAGTCTGCCAAGAGAGGGAGCACAAGAGCAGAAAGCGTGCGTGCCCGAGTCCTTCTCAGCACACTCGCCTGGGTTCTGTGTTTTAGTCTTGGGTTTCTTGGGCAAGAGTGGGACAGGACCAAAGGACAGTCACAGCCAACCTTCTCTTTGTAAGGCCATCCCACGATGGGAGGGCAAACACTGAGGACACACTCAGAACAACGCGCCTCGACCCTCTCCCGACGGAAACGCGCACCTGCGGCCTGCCTGCCCCGAGCAAGCAGCTCCAATGAAACTGCTTTCATTAAAAGAAAAGGGAGGAGGAGAAACATTTACACAGTCAATAAAAATGCAGTTTTACTTCTCTCCTAGCTGCCATGGATTGTTAAAAAAAAAAGCATTTGCAGTACATATAATCTAGAGCTCACATTCACCACCACAACGGAGAAGTTACTGACATAACCGAGTGTAATGAAAGTTACCCACTCCCTAGGGACTGAACGCTCCTTCCTGCCAAGCAGGAGGAGTGATGTGGGCGCCTAGAACCCTTTGTGGAAACAAGTCTTTGATTCACACTCATTAGTCACTAGTGTTGGGTGAATGAATGCCTGTGTAAGACAAGGAGATTTCTCTGAGACACACATCTCCATACAAAGTCGTTTTTCTCTTTTTTTAAAGAAGATTCTTATTTATTTTTAGAGTGAGGGGGAGGGAGGGAGAAAGAGAGGGAGAGAAACATCATGTGCAAAGCAGACATCAATCGGCTGCCTCTCGCATACCCCCAACTGGGGACCTGGCCCACAGCTCAGACACGCGCCCTGACTGGGAATAGAACCGGCGACCCCTTAGTTCACAGGCCGGTGCTCAATCCACTGAGCTACACCAGTCAGGACCAAAGTCAGTTTTCAACACAAACTTGATTTTGCCTTTGGAAAGACAGCTTTGACAAGCTACCCATTTGGGCATGCTTCAAATCCAATTTGGAAGAATTCTGCAAATTTATATATTTTTAGTTTGAGCAACACATTCAGTCTCTTATTTTACTCAAATCACTCTGTTCGTGCTAGCTTAAGAAACCAGCACACTTTAAAAATGCACAGAGCTGAACATTTTCAAAAATATTTATATGTTATATAAACTAATTAGGCAGAATAATACACTTTGATTTATTTGATAGTTTAATGAAACAGCTTCTTTTTTTACTGTTGCCTGTTGAATTAAAGCAAAATGATAGGATGCATTAATCTAAAGAAGAAAGTTAGTGTTCAGCAACTTCCTGAGATCTGGTTTGACTTCCATATGCCTTTCAACAATGCTCTAAGACCCTTCTGGTACATGCTCTGAACCTGGGAAATCCATGATCTTGGATTTAGTTGTTAATGGATTTACAACAGAAAAGAGGTCATCCCATGATAAAATTCTTCTTAAAGGACAACCTTTAACATGGGATTACTTCCCCCACTAAGGCAGAAGGCGAGGCCAGCGGGGCCTCTGGAACGAGCAGTGCACACAGCTGGCCCGGCGACGCCGGGTCCTCGGAGGAGGCGGCCTCCGAGCGCAGGAGCGGGTTTCACAGGCTACATTCTTCTCCTTTATTTGGGCCCCCACGTGGAAGACAGAGTACTTTCCAAAACGATTAAGTGCTCTCATCAACCAGCCAGTTAGAGTATTGGTCCTGAAGGAAAAATGTAATAAGCTCTTCTGTTAGCGCCAGCTGTCAAAAACTGTGAGATCTTTGATGTTTCAATCAAATCCTGAAAGGAGTGGAAAGTCACTGCACAAAACCCACTAAGCTGCATTACTAAATGTCCAACGTTACATAAAAACTATAAATAACTTGGTACTTTTAGTTTTTTTTCAATTTGCTTTTCTTGAAGTAATAATAATGTTCTGCTTCAGTTAACAAAGTAATTTTGAAAGCTGCCTTAGTGTTTCATCTACATGCTCTTTCTGTGTGGGATAAAATGGCTACCAATATTCAAAAGCATTCCTTTGAGTATCTGTCATTAACAATTTTAAAAATTAAGAGAAGATCACCAAAGACAACAAAGGCTAAAAACTATTAAATACTAGGCTTAATAATCTTACAAGCTGACTTTCCTCTGGCAAATACAATGCTGATCTATGAAGGGTATCTCGTCCTTTTCAAACATCCGCGAAGGAATTCCTACTCTGGGCAAAGGAACATCACTTACCACGGGCTTAACAACAACAAGCCAGTGGCCAACGCTGAGCACACACAAGCACCTCAGTGCTCAAAAACTGAGTACTGAGTTAAGAAGGATTTGCTTCCACACAGTGAAACAGCCCGTATTCTCAGGCCGTGGTGGACGGAACAGCTGATCTAAAGGCACCAACGAGAAGGCGGGTGGTTGACGTTTGCTCACAAGGAGGCTGAAGGAAGCTGAGGACCAGATTCACACCATTTAAACAACAATGAAATGCTTTTTTTCTTAAGATTTGTTAAAAGAGGTTTCCTTCTACACCCTCTTGGTAAGTTCTTCCTTGGATCCCGACTCTTCTTGTGATAGCTTCTAGAATAATCCCATGCTAGTAAGTTTCTCTGATTACTAAGAAAGAGGCTTTCAAACAAAAACTATGAGTAGGTTACACTTGGAAACAAGGATCCAAAGCCATAATCCAGCTTGTATATTTTGTACAGGGGAGAAACCATTCTCTTCATTAATTTTTTCCCAGGATAGCTAAAAAAACCTAACTAACTCAAGATAAACATGCTAATAATGAAGTTTGAGTTTTCAAATATAAAGGAAAAACATTTTGAAAAGTATCTGCAAACTTAAATGAAGCAAATGGTAGCATATAAATTTATTATCTTTCTTGAAAGAAAAATTAAATCTTCACGTACCTTGTCCAAACGAAGCAGAGACTAGAAGCACTCTGAACTCTTGAATTTTACCTGGAATCCTGTGCTAACTTTTTAGCATATGATAACATCAACATTTATGACAATTTCTATACTTAAATTAACAGTTCCCAAGACCTAAATACTATTTTAGATTTTTGGTGAAAATAAGCAATAATCCTTAAATTTAATACATTATTATAACATGAATAGTTATTTAAAAAGTAAAGTTTGACACTATATAACTTTTAAACAAACAGCCATGATATGTATACCAACTTTTATTTGCCTTAGACAATACAAATAGAACAAAGATGTTATTCAAAATATTAAATGTTCTTGAATTTTACAGAAGAAAAAGAAACTGAAGTGAAACTGTAGAAATTGCTGAACTTCAGATAAATGTTTCTTCAAAACAAGAGATATTAGTTCCTAAAAGATTCTTCTAAAGTTAAAAAAAGATTAAGAAAAACATTAAGCCATTGGGTTATTATATTTTTTAAAAACTACATGTTTCTTAATGGACATATGTTTACATTTACAGATAGTAAACTTAGTCACCTGTCTCATAAAACTCAGAAGATACCACTAATGTTTAAACTAAGCAAAACTAAAAGCCATTTTTTTGTATTAAAAAAAACCTTTAAAACCTAAATCTGCCTTAACGTTATTTTTCAGGAAAACGTCGCAGGGAATGGCTGATCTGAAAGTACGAGGCGTATAAACCCCTTTCAAGAAAAGAACTACATCCCAAAAGTCTGCCTACGGCTCGCTGCGCCGGCTCCAGCCCTGCGTGAGGACAGACACTCAGAGCACCAGCCGGTCCTCGCCTCCCTCCTGAGTTACCTGACCGAAGGCAGTCTGGCTTTGTTGTTGCAGAAAGCACTGTTTCTTACATTCCATCAATTGCTCAAAATCACGCCACATTTTCACTTGCTTCATATTCGGACCATGACTTTCTCGTACAGCTTTTTGTTTTTCCCGAAGTTTCTATTACAAAAAAAATAAAAAATAATTAAATTTCACTTACAGGGATTTACTTCTATTGCCATAATCAAAAGAATATGATACGCTTTGTACAACTGATGAACGAATAGTTAAGTAAACCAGGTTCTTCTATGATGTATGAAAACTCAGATTATACAAGTGAATTACATTTATGGTAGGTACAGGACAAGCTGAAGTTAAAAAGAGCAGAAAAATATAAAAGAAAGGATTGGGCAGAGAACATAAATGCACAAGCCACAGACGCAGACCACAGTGAGGTGCTGGCCAGAAGGAGGGCAGGTGGGGGCTGGGGAGGAGCGGGCAAAGAGGGGGAAATGGGGGCATCTGTAATAGTGTCAACAACAAAAGCAAAAAAAAAATATATAAAAGAAAAGGAGGGGAAGCGGGGAAGGGAATCCGGAAAATGGAACAGTACCACGGCGTAGAAACAAAGAACGCAGATTTTGGGAATCAGATGACTTGCGTTTCAACCTTGGTTTTGCCACAAGCTCTAAGTAAGACACTTAATTTCTCTGAACTTTAGTTTTCTAAATGGTCGATTAAGGCTAATATGAGGGGACACTTATAAAAGCATCTGCCTTATGAGGTTTTTTCACATGAAACAAAAGATATTAAAATACATGATAAACTATCATGTTATGCTATTATTATTGAATGGTATATTCTTTCCTGACTCAGTATATGCTCTATGCATGTCCCCCAAAATCAAACTGCATGCATATATTTCTAAGGGAGAAGATCTAGTGATTTTTTTAAAAGTACACTATTAAATAGACCCAAATCCTTATTAGAATTGTTTTTGTTAGCCTATAGGGTTCCACGTACCAAAACTTCTACTCACTGACTCTACAATAAGCAGGAATAAGAAAAAATTTCAGCTCTGGCTGGTATGGCTCAGTGGATTGAGCGTTGGCTTATAAACCGAAAGGTCACTGGTTCAATTCCTGGTCAGGGCACATGCCCGGGCTGCAGGCCAGATCACCAGTTGGGGGGGTGTGCAAAACGCAACCAGCAGCTGTTTCTCCCACACACCCATGTTTCTCTCCCTTCCTCCCTCCCTCCTTTCAAAAAATAAAATAAAATCTTTAATAAAAAATGTCAATAAATTGCAGAAAGGCACTTTGGGTCTACATTATGACGAACTGAGGAGGGGTGACTGAAAGGAGGGGAGCGCGCAGTGAGAGGCCGGAGAGGCCGGAGGGTAAGCAGGGAGGGAAGAGGGAAACCGAGAAGACGCGAGTGTGTGTGTGCGTGTGAGGGCCGGTGTGAAAGACACACGCTGGCCCTGCGTGCGGGAGGTCACCAAGAAGGACAGAAGAGCAAGGAGAGACACGGGAAGATGCAGAAGCAGCCCCATCTTCTCCTCTTTCAGAACACAGCGGAGCTAGCAGCTGATCCAAGCACACGAATGAGGAGGCCAGCAGTAGGTGATACTTGTGCCCACATCAGAGGCTAAACCACGCTGAGGCCCAGATTGAAACCACTTACTAAAAACTGCCCTCCCCAGCCGCGGCTAACGAGAGCAAAGGTAAGAGCAGACAGCAACAGGGAACAAAACAGAATTAAGAAAATAGAATTTAAATATAACCAGCAATTTTTGACACAATACCTGGATGCAAATACATCTATTTAAGTCTATGTTACAAATAAAGTATCTTAAAACAAATATTTTTATCTTCATAAACTAAAACAAGAGAAGTCAGATAAAGAATTTTTCAAGTTCTGAGCATGATTTTAAGATTGAATTGCTACGTAAACTGTAACTTTCCTTTTTAAAAATTTTTTTAAAAAGATTTTATTTATTTATATTTAGAGAGGGAAGGGAGGGAGATAGAGAGAGAGAGAGAGAGAAACATCAATGTGTGGTTGCTGGGGGCCGTGGCCTGCAACCCAGGCATGTGCCCTGACTGGGAATCGAACCTGCGATGCTTTTGGTTCACAGCCCGTGCTCAATCCACTGAGCTACACCAGCCAGGGCACTTTTCTTTTATTATTGGAATAATTTCCTTGTCAAATATCCTAACAACCTCTAAAGGTTATTTAAAGGCAGGGTGTGGGCACTACGTTAGACACAATTAAGTTTAATTTGCTTCACAACCACGTGTGTTTGAAACCTTTACCTTTGACTGTGACTGACTTTAGTATATAATTTATTTTTCATGTTACTGTCATTTAGTACAGTTGTATTATTTTGTTGACAGTTGCAATGTACAAAAAATACTTGTCACAGATTTCACTGTTCTCGGGAAGGGGGGCTGCTGCAGCACAGGGGAAGGTACACGGCAGTGTGTGCCCTGTGTGCAGGCAGGCCGAGTTTCAGAACCCCGGAGGCCCGGGAAGGCCCACTCCGTGCTGGGTTGTAAGACGTAGGCTGCCGTCACCGTGCATGGCTAGGTCTCTTCTCTGTTTGTCTTGAAGTTTTAGATTATTTCTTTTTTCCTTTCGGTACGGCATGCCATTCCATTTTATTACAGGAAAGGAATAAAGCGCAAGTGAACTCAATTTTTCTGATAAAATGGAGAAGTCAGTTTTAAGGTTTCTTTCATTTTTCATGTACTTGCATTGATATAATGGACATTTCTTCACAAATCATAGAGAGAACAGATGAACACTTTGTAGAGAAATGGCTGACTCCAGGTTTGGGACGGAAATGTACGAGATGAGCCTGGAACATTCTGTCTAACCAGAAAATAAAAAAGCCATCAAAGTCTATTAATAGAATTGTTTCAAAAGGATTCAAGAACTTCCACTGGCCAAACACGAGGCAATTGGATAGGAATAATAATTGCAATAGATTGAAACATCAAATATATTAAATCTACAAGTCATAAAGATACTTTTGAAGGATGATAAAGGACCAATTCATTATTTTGAAAACTAGTAAATAAGCAAATCAAGCAGTTATCCTGCCTTTTTTATATGAACTGTACCTTATGGTAGCTAAGTAGTTGGCAAGAAGTTGCTCTTTACAGAACTATTCCAGCCAATAAATGAAAAAGGAACAACTTAATTAGAATGTTATCACTTTGCGCCCTGGCTGGCGTGGCTCAGTGGATTGAGCGGGGTCTGTGAACCAAAAGCATCAAAGGTTCGATTCCCAGTCAGGGCACATGCCTGGGTTGCAGGCCACGGCCCCCAGCAACCGCACATTGATGTTTCTCTCTCTCTCTCTCTCTCCCCTTCCCTTCCCTCTCTAAAAATAAATAAATAAAATCTTAAAAAAAGAGAATGATATCACTTTGCAATGTCTAATGGGTACTGGATCTAGGACACGATCATTAATGGCTGCCGACATTACAAAAAGCCTCCTGAGAGAAGTGCACCTTATCGCTTAAGAAGTATGCTTCCCAAATGTCGAATCATATTTAATTAAGACTCTATACCGAACTACCAATTCACACAACATACTGGGGACAGAAGAACATATTAACTGACACCACGAGAATGTCATCACCGAAGTTCAGGATGCTGGACACCCCTCAGTACAAAACCCACCGGGTTTCCCCACCCCCGCCGATGTTCTGCAGGAAATAAATTATAAAGAAAAAAGATGGAGGAGTAACCTAGAGAAAAAGACACTTAAGAGATATATCAACTAATAACAACGTATGGACTCCAATTAGAATCCTGACTTGAACAAAGAAAACATTAAGCAATTGTGAGACAACCGGTGAAGCTGGAACACTGGGTATTAGGTATTATGCAATTATTGTTCAATTATTTTTGGCATGATAATGGTATTGCAGTTATGTTCAAAAGGAGTCTTTATGATATATGCTGAAATTCGACCACATAAAAAAAATAAGATCACTGAGATTCGCCTAAAAACGATTTGGGGTGGGGTAACGGTGGGACCACACGGAAACACAGGACCGGCCACAGGCCGGCTACTGAAGCTGGGTGATGGTCCCGCCGCCCCCTCTGCTTGTCACGTGGGCTCGAAGTCTGCCACAATAAAGTGTTTCTAAAAGTCGTTCTTAAAAAACTCCAAGAAGTCTGTTTAGCAATTACTCTACTGTTTTCCTCGAGTTCACCTTAAGAGTATTACTTACAGGTTTATAGGAGTCAATTCAGCTGTTATGTAGAAGTATAGATACATGTATTTTGTAGTAATTATTCAAACCAGAAAAGGTAAATAAAGATGAATAATCTTGCCCTCATCAATTTCTGAGTCAGACCAATAGCTTAACTATACAATGTACTAAGATGAAAACAAAGCTATGTTTTTCATTTGTATTTTCAGAATGGACAGACTTCAATGTATATTTAATCATTTCCACATTGCAGACTCAAGAATATTTAAACAATGAAATTAGGCACCCATACAGAGTCAGTATTTTAAAAGGAAAACTGAATCTAAATGATCCCTGACTATGATGCTAAAAACTTGACACTTTTATGAAAAACTGGTAAAATCTTAACCTCAATTTTCAACAGTGAAACTAAATAAGAAACAGATAAAATGATGTATTATGAAATGCAGTTAACCTGCACTACGCAACATGGACTTAAAATAATTGAGAATGATCTTGGAACTCATGTAGATAATTTAATTAACATTTTAATCTACCTATTTCAGTTTCAATATGAGAAAAGCAACTCCACAGTGCTTACTGGGTTTGTCCAGAACCACAACCTGAGGACTGAAGCCAGCCTACTCAGTGACTAGTCCCGAGTTGTTGATAAACATACGGCAGGGCTTTTTAAAAAAAGGGAGAGCCAGGGCTTTCATCAGGAGAACCAGTCAGCTGGTCACCTGAGTCCTGGAGGCCAGGGCTCGGGCTCCCCAGCACCTCTTCTACCTGCAGTGGCTCAGAGAGCTGAGGAAACAGGCCTCGGCCACACGGCCCCGCCTTCTGGGGCCCTCCCCAAAGACTGACACAGGGAGGCTGCTGAATGGCTCGAGGTTTTTTTTTTTATGATTTGTATTAAACGAATCAATGTTTGCAGAGGGCTTAGACCAGTGCCTGGCTCAAAGTAAGAGCTTGTATTTACTAAATAAAATAGATAAGTATGTTTATTCTCACCTCACAGAGATATCTGAGAATAATCTGAAAACCTGGTAGTTCATTACATGGGGCGTTTTTGTTTGTTATGCAGAAACTTCTCATGAACGCTTTGTTATTTAAAATTGTTTTTTTCTTTTATAAAACTAAATTCCTAAGAAAGAATCTTCATCTTCTAAAGGGATTAAGATGGAACCAATTTCCCTTCGAAACTGCACTAAACTTTACATACATATATATTATTTATTATTATTTTTTGTACTAAACCTTTTAAAAAGGACAATGTCATAACTATGTACAAATTAGACACATTTGAAAAAATAAATAACACACTCTTACCTTTCCGAGGTTCTCCTGCTCAGCAATATTTTTGGTGTACTGTTCCCTAGAGAGCCAGCATAGTGATTAAGTCTCAATTTACAGCAATAATTTTATCACACAACTAAATTATAAATTAACATACCTGTCAAATGTATTAAACAGAACATTCAGAGCACTGGAGTTAGGAGGAAACCCATTATCAAACACTCTCTCTCCTCATTCTTAGTTCTTAGAAGTAAGTTAGAGTAAGTAGTAATTTAAAGGAAAAAAGGCAAAACATCGCATACGAAATTAAGGGAATTAAAATGTTAAGTACTATTTCTGGTTGATCTAGCCCTAAAACAATGGCAACCCATTTGCTTAAATTACTTTGTTTTTTGAGGAGGTTTGCAAAAGGGAGAAACGTTAAAACAACAACAACAACAATAAACACTAGATAGCATCTAACCTGGAATTCCAATTCTAGGAAGTGATTCTACAGAAAACTCGTAACTTAATAAAGATAAAAACAAAAACCTTTACTTCACCATTGCTTGTAGCGGTGAAAGACTGCAAACAGACGGAAGCCGACAGACGGGAAAATGTTTAAATAAACTATAGTACTCCATTTAAAGGAATAACATAAAGTTGTAAAAAAGGATGAGGTAGATCTATAAACACTAAGGTGGAAAGAATTCTAGATAAACTATGAAGAGAAAAATTGTGTCATTTAATTTTATTTTTATATACGCAAAAAAATTTCCATGCATTTGCTAATACACACACACACACACACAAATGCACGGGAAAAGAATATGGAATAAGGTACACCAAAATATTAACAACATTAGGCATTTCTGAGGCATAGCAATGTGGACTACTTTCAACTTTTGTGTACTGCATTTCATAATGGTCAGTTTTTGGTTTCATAAGTGTTTCTTTTGTAATCTCAAAAAAGGGTAAAATTTTAATGTAAAGATAAAACTACATATAACTGTGTTATATTTTTAAACAAAAGTATAATTATATTTTAATACTACCTAAGACAAAAAGTGAGATTTATTTATTTATGTACTTGTAATCCTCACCTGAGGACATGTTTATTGATTTTTAGAGAGAGAAGAAGGGGAGGGGCAGGGAGAGAGACTCCGCTGGGCCGCCTTCACTGCCTTCTGTGCGTGCCCTGCCTGGGGGGGGCGGGGACCCGCAGGCCCCTGGGGTGCGGGACGACACCCAGCCAGGCACCGAAGGTGAGATTTAAAGTGTCAAAGACAAAGGTTGGAGGGTGGAGAGACACCTAAGACCACAAATTTGGATGGAAAGAGACCATGTTTCTGTGCAAACTACACTATACTACTTAAGAAGGAATTAACACAAAATTGAGAATCTAAGAAATCATAGGCTATAAAGAGAAATCCTAGAAGTCTAAGCGAAGGAGGATTCACATTTATGCAAAAAGGAAGGTAAACATGATCAGGACAGAGAATGTCAATCCACAGTGGCCCGAGCGCTTCAGAGCTGAAGTGAAGGCAGAGTCTGTGCACAGCAGGGAGGGAACACACACGACCTGACGAACCTCCCTTTTGCCCTTGGAATTCATGAGACACTGCGTCACACTGTCCGCCTGTCCGGCTGTCCAGTGACTAACAGCTAAGAGGATGTAAACGTCTCACTGACTTAAGAAGAAGGTATGGTTGTAGTTCGGGTAACTTGAAATAATTCGTTTATTACCCTAGGCCTGAGAAATGTCCAACTGTTTTAGAATTTCCATTTCTGCTTTGTCGAGAAATCCACAGGCTCATGCCCTCCCCCTGTGACACTGACCCGCATTTTTAATCCGCTCCAGAAGCAATTACGGAGCGCCCGTCCTGCCCCGGGGTCTCAGAGGGACACGGGACAGCCAGTGGTCATCGGGCTCCAGGAACGCTCGGAATTTCCCACACCCTGCTGCACACTTCGTATTGCACTTGATCCTCGGTGGTACACACTGTTTACCTTACCTGACAACGAGGAAGTGATCTGCTCAAGGTCACAAAACTAGGAACTGGACAAATCAAGTTCGAGACACATTGGACAGCCCCTCTCCAGTACTTCGAAATAAAACATGCTGCCTCTTTAAATAAGATTCAAATTTGCAAATGATCTTTCACGACCAAGCTGATTCCTCAGACCTCTGGCCTTACCCAGAAAGTACCACAAAAGTGGAAAATGGAATAACAGTAACAAATACTGTGTCTATATCAGTAATCACACTCGAGGCACGTATCAGTGAGCTGAGAATGTAGCTAAGCCCGTAACATCCATAACACTCTCATCGTGCGCCACTCTAGGCGGCCCGACAGCTTCCCATGGGGAGAGGGAGGAGTGATGAAGGGTTATGATGATTGCTAAAACGGTGAAGAAGAATGTCTGGTTGGAAAACTCAGAAAACCAGCAGTTCAGGAGCAAGAGTTCCTTCTTTGCTATTCATATTAATAAACAAAATTAACTTCTTACATTTGTGAAATATTAGCATTGACCGTATAGATTTATTGAGTTAAGTTTACATTCAATGAAAGAATCTGAATAAGCGCATTTAATATGTTTACCATGTTGAAGTATTAGATAAAATATTCTATTTATAGGATATCTTCAGTGTGGTTTGCATTCCAGTGCATTATGTATAAAAAAATTTAGATTCTGCCAAGACATTCTATGTCTTAGATTCCTTTTTGTAACATTAAAGTTTATGCTACTAAAAATCTCAACTTCAATCTAGAACAAATGTGAATCCTACACTTCGAGTTCTTACTGGGTAATAAAAGCAAAACATTTGAAGTGTGCTAAGGGGCAAAGAAAGTGTATCTTGTACAACTACTGGATTTTATCACAGACAGCAATTCAACTACACGTGTATTTCTAAGGCAACACTTGGTTTATGACAGTCTGCTGCAAACGGTGATTACAGGAAACCACCACAGGAAGGGGCGGGGGCGCACAGGCAGACCCTCCCCGGCCTGGACGCTGGGCGCTGCAGCCCCACGGTTCCCAGCTGAAACGCAGCCGCTGGCACTGCACCAGTAGCAGGCAGGTGACTATAGTCCAGGCCACGTGGGACTTTAAAAATAGACAAACCTTAGTACTTATTGAAAACCAACTATCAAATTATGTGTACTCCTGGGTAAGGGAAAATGGGGAATTATTAGTGATTACAAGAGTTTCTGTCTGGGATGATGAAAAGTTTTGGTAACATATACTTGTGATGGATGCACAACAACATGTAATTAATGCGACTGAACTGCATGCTTCAGATGGCTAAAACGGCAGATTTTATGGTATATGTATCTTTTGTGACAATAAAGACACTAAGCAAGAGAGAAAACTATACATATTCCTACTTACTTAGCAGGGCTAGATTATCCAGAAGATGTTTAATGAGACTGACCCCTAAATAATATCTTAGTACCTGCTTATTTAAGGACTCTACATTTTATAATTTCACTTTACTTATGAACCTTGTAGCGGTGGAAACCCCAGGTAACACAGTATGAAGACAGCAGAGTCACTTGCCTGACGGCCCTTCTCTTCCCCTGCTGGTCGGCAGAGACGTAGGCCCTCATCTCCTCCGTGGCCCGGCGGAGCTGCACCTCCAGGTTCTGGGTGGGAGACCACGCGTTAGGCGGAGCCCTCGGCCCAGGAGAATCTCAGCAGCGGTTCTGACTCACTCTCTTTGTCTTACCTTGATCATGCAGTTTGTATAGTGGTATCTACTCTCTTCCTGAAGGCATTCCTCGCGGAGCCCTCTGACTTCCTGCAACAGGAAGCTCTGGGTGAGCGACGTTCCCGGGAGCAGCCCGGCGCGGAGAGGAGGGCGGCCGCGCGCGCGGGCGCAGCAGCGCCGTGGGCCAGTCGTCCCCCTGCCGCGGCTGTGACTTTGTGCGCTGTGACCACGGCCTGGGCGGCCACCTTTTCAGGGGCGGCTCACGTCACTCTGCAACCACGCGCACAGTCGTTCATTGACTAGGTCCCCAGGCTGTGTCCAGCTCTCTGCTAAGTGCTGGGGACACGGCAGGGAACGGGACGAACCCTGCTCTCACCCGAGAGGGGAAACAGACGTCACAGGGAAAGACAGAATGAAGGTCATTTTGGAAGGGGGCAGTACTGTGAGTGTGATGGCGTGACTGAGTGGGCAACGTCAGACAGGGAGACCGGAGCAGGTCTCCAGGAAGAGGCGACATTCAGGCCGAGACCCGAAAGATGAAAAGGAGCGATCAAGGCAGAGCGTTGGGGACAGGGTGCCTGGAGAGGGAGGAGCACACGACAAGCCCGGAGGTGGAAGCAGGGCTGGCCTGTCTGCAGTACCCGGCGACGGCCAGGCCGGCTGCAGCCCGCGGATGAGGAGCCCAGCGCACGGACGTGATGAAGTCCAGGGGGAGGCAGGGCCTGCTGGACCGCGGTCCGGAAGTTACAGAGTCTAAGTGTCACAGAAGCCACCGGAGGGCGGCCCAAGTTTTACTCAGTTTCTGTGGCTGCTCTCTGGAGGCTAAACCGCAGGGAGGTAAGAGTGCAAGGGGCCAGCAGGTGGCGGGGCACTGCGGGGCCTAGGAAGACAGGCGGGCCTGGACTTGGTGGCAGTGGTACAGGTGGAGAACTCAGGGGGTACGCACCGCGCCTGAAGAAATAAAGATCTCTGTAACTTAGGAGACAGGCTCAAGGGAGGAGGGGAAAGATTCAGGAATCTTTTGACATTGGTACAGAGAAACTATGCGTACGCAGGCAGTCTTTGCTACATTTGAAAGTAAAAACTGTCTTCTTACCTGTTCTAATTTGGACCGGTTGCTTTCGAGGCCCGCTGCACAGCTATCATACTGGGATTTCTTTTCCTCACACTCCTGGGTCAGCTCCTAGTATAAAAAGGGCAAATGATTGAATAAGCGAAAAACAAAGGCCTAAAATGTGGCTCTGACACAATGCATGCCCTTGTTAGTCTTGTAACTTAACTCTAAGCCTCTTGGCATACTTAAGAGTTATTTATACAACAATCAGACATTTGAGAATTATGACAGATGAAGGTGCTGATAAAAACAATAGCCACCATGTACTGAGCTGTGTGCCAGGCTGTTTGTCAGGAGCTGGGACACAGCAGTGAACAAAACAGCCAAAGACTCTTCCCCGCAAGTTACGTTCCGACGAGTAAACAGGCTGCTGGTGCTGTGGTGGGTAAATGGGGCTCTCACGGGACCTCGCCCAGGCGCGGGGGTCAGCGGGGACACCTTCCTGGAGAACGCGGCATCCGAGCTGAGCTGTGCGGATCCGTGAGAATAGTCGGGGGGAGGTGAACGGGGAGGAGGTGCTCGGGAAGAAAGGCACACCATGTATAGAGGCTTGGAAGCCGGAGAGGAGAACACTGTAGGGTGTACAAGGAGTTCATCACACTGGCGTGTGTCGGGGAGCGTGAGAAGAGGCTGCAGGCTGTGTCAGGGGCCCGGGCGGACTCTGAGCCGTGACGGGGTGTCCGAGCTCGACCTTGGACAACGACGAAATCTCACAACAGCTCCTGTGGGCATCCATCTCCCCACGTGACGCCTGAGGGCAGTTCGGGGAGGCTGCGGGCCTCCCAAGGATGGGACTGCCGGGCAGGTGTCAGAGTTCCAGCTCGGGCCTCTCTGAGTAGTTTCCAACTTTCTTCTAATGAAACATTTTGAGCTACGAATGCTACAAGTATCTACGAACGCGTGGTCAGGTGGAGTGAACACCCTTTCCGATCCAGAGCTGAGCTCTCAAGGAAGAGGAACCAGCAGGGCCAGGAACACCGCATGACCCCCTGTGGCCACGCTCCCCTTGGTGAAGGGGGGCGGGGACTGTCAGTCTCAGTGACAAGAGGGATTCCGTGTCCGAGCAGCGGGGGGGACAAGGCTTGAGGCCTGGGCAGAGGGGGAAGTTAGAACTCCGAACCCCACGGGAAGTCCAGACTGGTTTCCAACCCGAGAGCCCAGGAGTAGAGCACTAACCGAGGTCATTCTGAGGCTGGCCTGCACCAGTCAGGCCTGGGTTTAACTGAAGACGAAGATGAAAGTATGAAAACCAATGACAGGGAACACATCCCATAAAACGAAATGATAATTAAACTGATGGTAGACCCTTCAACACCACAAAAGAAACTGGAAAGCAGTAACTTTTTCTGACCAAGGCATGACTTAAGAAGAAGAAAAAAATGATTTACTGATAGTAATGATTCTTTATTAAAAGAACCACTTAAAGAAAACAAAACAAGGACATTTAATCTCAGGAAGAAGGAAACTGAATCCAGGAGGAAGGATTAAAATACAAGGAGCAACAGTGAAAACTGCCAAGTATGTGGGTAAATCTAAGCAGGAAATGATGTGTGAAGTAGCAATTATAACGGTAATGACCGCCATGGCAACCTCTTTTAGAGGTGAAGAAGTAAAATGGAAATAAGGTACAGAGGAGCGGAAGGGGGTGTTGAATCAGTCCAAGGTCCCTGTGCTGCCTGAGCGACGCTGACTACCTTCAGACTGAAGCCAGGCAAATCGATGTTAAAAACTTAAGAGGAAGCAGTATTAGATGAAGATAGAAAAGGAAATAGGGGGAAAGAAGATAAAAGAGAGCAGGATTTGTGCAATGGAGGGCAGGACAGAAGAAAAGCAGCAAAGAAGTGCAGCAAACAGGGTGTACAAAGAGACATCAATCCCAATGTACCAGTAATAGGAGTAAAAGTAAAAGGGGACTAAGGTAACCAGGTAAAAGACAGATTCTCACACTGGATGTAAGAAAACACACCCACACCAAATCCAGTTACATGTTATTGGTGAGACACAGACAGAGAAAAATGAAGGTACAGGAAGCTGAAAGTAAACAGAAATAAAAACATACCAAGCGATACTAATCGTAAGAAAGCTGGCATATTTGTATGCATAGCAGACAAAATAAGACTCCTAGACAAAAATAGAGAGAGTCAAATAGAAAGTCAAAACATAATGATAAAACAAATAATTTTTATCAGGAAGTTTTTTTAAACCTTGAATCTTTTTTAAATTGTGGTAAAATACACATAAAATCTACCACCTTAACTGTTTTGAAGTGTACGGTTCAGCAGTGTTAATGAGTCCATTCACATTCACCACCTCCGGAACCCTTTCCATCCTGCGAGACGGATGCAGTCCACACCCCCTGGACGACGCGCCGTTCGCCCGCAGTCCCGACCGCACCGCCAGGAGGCCCGGGGCGACGCGCACGTGCAGAGCCCGGTACCCAACCACCGAAAACTACATTCTTTTCAAGGTCAAGTCACTGAAAAACCAGGTTGGCTTCAGATCTCTCCACGACACACTTAACTCCAGAAGACTGTAGAGCTATACTTTAAAAATCCTCAAGGAATGAAAGCGTGATGTAAGAAGTTTATGCTCAGTCAAGCTGTCGTTGAGATATTTAAGGCAACAAACTCCAGAACATGCAAGAACACATCAGGGGATACTGTTCTTATGGGCCTTTCCCAAGGATTCTACCAGTGGAGCTATTTTCAGCCAGCGTGCGGCAGGAATTTTTAAAGCATGCACTACCTGAATACTTAGTCAGGAGCACTGACCTCTTTTGCTTTAGATTTTCAAATTAAAAATGACAGCGGCCAACACAATGATAGCTATCTGGTGTGAATACGTCAAAAGAATACTTTCTTTTGGTCAGATCAGCAAAAAATATATTTTTTTGGTATGCTGCAGAATTTTATTTTTTATTTTTTTAATCCTCACCAAAGGGTACGTTTACTAATTTTAGAGGAAGAGGAGGAGGAGGGAAGAGAGAGAGAGAAAGAAAAAGAGAGACACAGAGAGAGAGAGAGAAACATCAGTCAGTTGCTTCCTGTAGGCGCTCCAACCAGGGACCGAACGCGCAGCCCAGGTATGTGCCCCGACCGAGGAAGGAAGCGCAGTCCTCTGGGGTTCGGGGCCACGCCCCAGCCAACCGAGCCCCCTGGCCAGGGCCTCACAGTTTATCTTTACAGCAACGGTCAGAATTAGCTTCCAAGGAATGGCATTTCACCACTTGTAAGCTGTCATGGTTTGCCCCCCAGCAAAGCAAGTTCAATTAATCTGAAGTTAACCTGTCACCACCCGTAGGCAGACATGGAGATTTACCTGGCCACAGAAGAATGTAACCTCAGAGTTACAGCTCTGGCATGGTTTAAAGCAAAAAGGTCATCTGGCTGCATTTGTGATTTCAGCTTAAACTCTTCCTTCTCCCCCTGCCCAGTAATTTATGACAAAACAAGTAGCATAAATCAAAGAGAAATCTTTACGGGTAACTTTATTATTCTTTTTTGCAGAATCATGTCAATATAGTACATCTCAACAACATAAAATACCAAAAGTATCACAATATCAAATTTACTTACTTGACACTTTTGACGCAACTGTCGTAGTTCTTTTATAATTGGGGCTAGAGCTGACTTCTTTTCAGATACCAGTGAATTCAGTTTTTTCACCTGTCATTTAAAAAAGTGCATGACATCTAAGAAAAGAATTCAAAAGAACAAAAATACTACGTGCATAAAGATATTTATTGAAATGTTATGCGAGTTAAAAAAAACTATAAATTACTTCAATGCCGAACAATGGGGAAGCGATTTAGTAATCTTGATTCTTCAGTAAGATGGAATACCAATAAACTACTCAAAATGTCAATTATTAAGACCGCACACCAATATGGGACAATGTTTATAATCTAACACTGAGTGACTAAGACAAACTTAAAGTTGCCTATATACAACTACAATCACGTACATAAAACGGTACGTGATTGTGTAGGTTATATAAAATACACAGAAACACGGATGAAGTGGAAAGCAATGACCGATGACCGTGGGCGCCGGCCACCGAGACAAACACGGTCTCGCAGGCCTCTGCTGTGCTCAGCGTTCATTTTTTCGGGCGTCAGACTGGGGGGAGACGCAGGGGGTGCTGGGCGAGTGGCCACTGTGGACAGGACAGGCGGAGGCGGGTGCTCAGAGAGTCTGGGGCAGCAGCTATCTGCCCATAGGGACGGAAAGGCTTCCACATCTGAATGCCCGATGAAGCTGTGCCAGAGCATGCTGGCTGAACAGCAGCCCCGAGTATAGAAAGATACTAAGGACATACACAAAAGCGAAATAACTTTATAAGTTAGAGGGGTATGCTTTAGGAAAACTTACTTTTTACCTTAAATATTTCCTTTACATTGTATATAACCTTACACACTTAAACCACCAAACCACAAAATACATCAACCATTATAAGTTGAACAATCTTACTAAAATGCAAAAATTCAAAAAGAGATTGCTAGAGACAGATGAAAAAAAAATAAGCATATGCAGAAATGAAAATTTAAATGTTTCACTGAAAACAGGACAAACAAAAATATCTGCCTTCCGGCCACACAAGAAAAGCCACCAAAGCAGCGTACTCACCATTCCCGACATGTCGTCCAGGGTCCGCCCTTTCATCTCGTCCACCTCACTCTTCAGGGCGGACACTCTCTCCAGCTCCTCCTGGGTGTAGCTATACCCAGATATGCCCCTTTTCTCCTCGGTGTTTTGCTAAAAGTAAAGAACAGGAACGGGTGTCACAGACGGGAGGTAGGGCGGTGGGCACACGACCACGGGGTTCAGTCCCTGTGCCACACGCCGCACCAGCGGGAAAGCCGACGGCCTGATTCAGCAGAGGAAGGGCCGCGTGCAGGCACAGCTGAGCTGCCAGCTTGGAACTGGGGGCCTGCGAGGATGAGTTCTAGTCTTCAGGATGGAGTGGACAGTCTTAAACCAGTTCCCGTCTACGGTGCTGGGGTCCCAACAGACTGAACCAATGGGTCTTGAAAACACGGGAAGAAAAACAGGGGTGTTGCCACTCATCAGGTTTCCCACTTATCCACTTGGGGAATGACACTTCCCTTCTCTGTGGTACAGATGCTCTAGTCGCCAGGGTGGGCAGGCTTCCGCCAGAAGGTACATTAAGAAGCCCTAAATTTAATGCTCTGGCTCCCATGTTGTCAGATGCCTTCTCATGCCAGTGGACCAACAGGCAAAGGAAAGAGTTACTACATGGCAGCACATTACAAGGCTGCTAGGAGCTCCTACACCACGGGGGCAGACAGCAGTTATGTCTGGCATGCGGGCGACCCATTAGGGCATATGCTGGCACCCCCATGCCCGGTTTAACAGTAAGTAGGTAAGTATAGCAGGCACACTTCCATACAGGATCTTCCCTGGATGTTTCTTTGCAAAGCTCCATGGAAGTAGCTGCTTAGAGATTTCTGTCCAGCAGGCCATGATGGATAAATATTTTATAGTCAGTCTCTTGGCATGATTAATTCTGCTCATATTAACTAGCTACCTGTCACCCCCAAAAAACCTACTTAGAATTCAACTCCTACTAGTTAGTTACCTCAGAGTCAGCACACATAAAAGAGTTCTTATTGCTACATTAAAAATAAACGAATCAGCTTATATGACATCTCTGTAATTAATCAGAAAAAATAACAATTGTATGGTTTCCCCAGTAAAGACAATAAAGCTGTACCCCACAAACTCCCCAGCACTTGTACTTTTAGCGCCTCAGGATAACGCTGTATTACCAGCTGATGTTGAATATTTTCATGGCGTTGCTTAAGCAGTTCTTCCGTCCTCTGCAAGAGACCAAACTCAGCTTTCAGTTCAGCTATTATCTGATGCTTCTTTTTGAAAACTGTACTCTTGCTCCGAAGCTTACTGACATACCGTTTGAACTGCAGAAGAACAGAGTATGTAGTCTAATGAGTACAAAGGCAGTTGCTAAATATCACATGTAACCTCAATGTATCAGAAAAATTTTCTTTTCCAATGTCTAACACACGTGCTCCAAGTACATGATGATAACAGTTTTTATTAGAAGACTTGAAAAGACCAACTGCTCAATTAAAATACTTTGTGTATGTTCTAATTTTTTAGATCCATCTAAATATTGTAGATCCTTATATAAAAGCTATTCATTTTGAGCTTTATAAATACAAATTAGGAAAACATTAACTCAACCTTCGAAAAGTAAAAAGGTGGAAAAAAAAGTAGAACAATTCGGGCTGTGGTCTTACCATGATATGTCTTTTGCATTACACTATTTTGGTGGCACTGGATCTACTGGGACTAACAGAGCCAACGAGAAGAGTCACCTGTAGCCACCATTTATCATTTGACAAATGTCCTGTGACCATCTGTATGCGCTAAGAAGCATCTCAGACCCCAGGGTGAAACTCATCCCACGTGTAAAATGGCTAAGAACATTCCAAGTTAGTGGGCACTCACAGTTGTTAAGTATAGCTATTCACCTACTAATGATATTAAATTTGTAACTGCTCTACTCCCATGGAACGACCCCATTATTAAGTAAGACCAAACAGAGTTTGGAAAAACAACTGAAATAAATGTTTAAAGAAACTGATCGGGGAAGCGCTGTTTATTAACTACTGGGCACCAGGCAGCGCGCCCGACAGTGGGACCACATCTCCGTACAAGTCGCTCCAGGCGGAGCCTTCACCGAGCTGGAGGGACCTCGGGGAAAGCAAACACTGAGCCGATGTTCCCAATCATGGGGAACAGCGGGAAGAGTCAAGGGGCCCTGAGCAGAGATGGCAGGAGGTAGACCTGGGTTGGGAAGAAGGGGGGGAGGGTGGGACTGGGATTTAGCGGGGAGGGCTCATGGGAATTTTCTCTAAATAATGATATTTAAGCCAAGACTGAAGAAGTGGGGGCAGGCTGGAGGAAGGGGAAGGGGGAGGGAAGAGCATTCCAGGTTAAGGAAACGGCAGGTTTCAAGGCCTGGAGGCACTGGCTCACTGAAAGCATTGCCTGGTATGAGTGGCAAATGCCAAGGGCAAATGTGAGAAATTTCTGGCATTTCTGAAACAGAATATAAAACTTAAAAAATCAAATTCCTTTTATGTACCATTAGCATGAATCTTTTCAGATGTTTGTAAAGATTTTATTTATTTATTTTTAGAGAGAGGGCAAAGGAGGGAAAAAGAGAAGGAGAGAAACATCGGCGTGAGAGATATCAATTGGTTGCCTCTTGCACGCCCCCTACTGGGGACCTGGCCTGCAACCCAGGCATGTGCCCTGACTGGGAATTGAACCGGTGAGCTTTCAGTTCACAGACTGGCATTCAATCTACTAAGCCACACCAGCCAGGGAACTTTTTAGATTTTTTTAATTATAAAATATACTTTTTTTCTGCTCTCCCCTTTTATTAACTACATTATAAAGAAAATATCCATAAAAATACAGATGTAAAGTAGTGGTCTTTGTCACTAACAAGGACACCCCTAGCACCCAATTTCACGGCGGCAGCTGGAACCCACAGGAGTTCGATGAGTGGCTGTGGTGGGAAATGAACGGTGGGAGAACAAACAGAGACCAGTCGCTTGTCTGAGGTGGAAATGTCAGGGGTGGGGCCATGCCTTCCCTCCACATCTTCTGGCTCCGCTGTCACAGTAGAAGACGCCAGGATGTGCTGAGAATGGGGAGGAAGACGGTTGGCTTTTGGGTCTGAAGAAAGTGGAACCATCTGACTTGGCCTTTGAGGAAAATTGGATGGAAAATCTGACCACCACTAATTGAAGGGAATTACAGCAGGACTTACTTTATCAATTTTTTTTATTCAAATACTTCTAACAGGAAAGAAAGGACAACAAGCACCTACTGATATGTCTGTGATATTACTTAAACTGTATCTACAAGCAAAAAATATCTAGGTGGGTAGACTTCTGGTCAAGACAGAGGTGTAGGTAGACATACTTCCCCTCCTCATTCAACCAGAAAAAGAATTACAACTAAATCTCAAAACAAATAAAACCTAGAACTGTCAGAAAAATCAAACTGTGTGGAAGGCTGACAATCAAGGACTTAAAGAAGCCACATTCATCCAGATGGGTGCCTTTCACGGGGAGTCAGAGCAGCTCTACCTAATACATAGAAACAAACAACAGGGAGGCTGTCAATTTAGGAAACAAAGAAATATGGCCCAGATGAAAGAACAGAACAAAACCCCAGAAAAAGAACTAAATGAAACAGAGATAGCCAACCTATCAGACCCAGAGTTCAAAACACTGGTGATCAGGATGCTCAAAGAACTCACTGAGTATGGCAACAACATAAAGGAAAAAATGAAGGTTACACAAAGTGAAATAAAGAAAAATCTACACGGCCCTGGCTCATGTGGCTCAGTGGACTGAACACCAGCCTGTGAACTGGAAGGTTGTCAGTTCAATTCTCGGTCAGGGCACATGCCTGGGTTGCAGGCTGGGTGCCCAGCTGGGGTGTGTGAGAGGCAACCGATCAATTTTCCTCTCCCACTCTTCCTCCTTTCCTCTCCCTCTCCCTAAAAATAAATAAATAAAATCTTAAAAAAAGAAAAATAAAAATCCACAGGGAACCAACAGTGAAGGGAAGGAAGTCAGGATTCAGTCAATGGTTTGGAACACAAGGATTATATAAGCATTCAACCAGAACAGAAAGAAGGAACAAGAATTCAAAATACAAGGATAGTATAAGAAGACTCTGGGACATCTCCAAATGTGCCAACATCTGAATTATGGGGATGCCAGAAGAGGAGGAAAACCAAGAAATTGAAAACTTATTTGAAAAAAATAATGAAAGAAAATTTCCCTAATTTGGTGAAGGAAATAGACATACACGCCCAAGTAGCACAGAGAGTCCCAAACAAACTGGACCCAAAGAAGACCACACCAAGACACATTATAATTAAAATGCAAAGGGTTAAAGATAAAGAAAGAATCTTAAAAGCAACAAGAGAAAAGCAAAGTTACCTACAGAGGTGTACCCTTAAGTACCTATCAGCTGATTTCTCAAAAGAAACTTTGCAGGCAAGGAGCGACTGGCGAGAAATATTCAAAGAGATGAAAAGTAAGGACAAACAACCTAGACTACCCTCTCCAGCAAAGCTATCATCAGAATGGAAGGGCAGATAAAGTGCTTCCCAGACAAAGAAGCTAAAGGAGTTGATCATCACCAAGCCATTATTACATGAAATGCTAAAGGGACTTATTTAAGAAAAAGAAGATGAAAACTATGAAAATTAAAAAGGCAACAAATTCACAACTATAACAACTGAATCTAAAACCGCCCCCCCAAAACAAAGAACAAACTAAGCAAACAACCAAAACAGGAACAGAATCATAGCATGGACATCATTGGGAGGGGGAAGGGGGAGAATAAGGGAAAAGTTTCAAGGATTAAAAAGCATAATTGGGCCCCAGCTAGTGTGGCTCAGGGGACTGAGTGCCAGCCTGCGAACCCAAGGGCTGCCAGTTCGATTCTTGGTCAGGGCACATGCCTGGGTCGCAGGCCAGGTCCCCGGTTGGGGGCTCACGACAGGCAACCGATCAATGTATCTCTGGCACACTGATGTTTCTCTCCCTCCCTTTCTCCCTCCCTTGCCCTCTTCCTAAAAATAAAAATAAAATCTTTAAAAAAAGCATAATTGGTAGGTACAAAATAGACAGGGGATGTTAAAAATAGTAGAGGAAACGAAGAAGTGAAAGAACTTATATGCACGACCCACGGCCATGAACTGAGCAGGGGTGGGGGGGTGCTGCTGGAGCAAAGGGGGTTACCTAGCAGAAGGGGGCCAAGGGGACAACTGTAATAACATAATCAATAAAATATCTTTAAAAAGAAAGGAAAAGGTCCAAGCAAGGATCAGCCTATAACATTTAAACACATCACTTAAAAACAAAAGTAAGCTTACCTAATACGTGATAATTGCTTGAGAATCTTAACCTTTTTAATGCCTTGTCTATCTTAAGGCTAATTTGTGGGGGAGGGGGTTAGAAATAATTTCATAAATAATACAAGTAATGAATGTATTACTGAAATTTTAGAAAACAGAAAAAGAAATAATTCAGTCAAAGCCACTACCCAATGCAAGCTCTATTATTATGTTGGTATTTTCCCTTTTAAATTTTACAGCTAAATCTAAGGTAATTCTAAATTTTTATGGTAGTAAATAGGAAGAACATTTCTAAGATGTAAGTACTTTTTTTCTTAAAGACTTGATTCCCGAGTATTCAAAGAATGCTCTTAAAATAGTACCATTAAACATTCTTCATATAAAAATAACTTCCTAATACCTAGTTTAGACATCATTTTTTTTTAGAGAGAGAGAAAAAAAACATCGACGAGACCAACATCAACTGGTTGCTTCCCATATGTGCCCCGACTGGGGTTCAAACCCCAACCTTTTGGTGTATGGGATGATGCTCCAACCAACTGAGTCACCTGGCCAGGGGTAGGTATCATTTTAAAGTTGACTTAAACTTTGCAAGAAATAAAGAACTCACTGTATGTTAGAGGAAGGAAGTTCAAAATATTTTTCTATCCATGTTTAAGTTAGTTTTAATATTAATGAATCCAGTCCGCACACAGCAAATTACCAATGGGTAGACTACAGTCATGGTTTTAAAATTTTAAGTCATATCAAGGGGGGAAGGGGGTATAAGGGGGATAAATGATAATGGGAAAAAATACAATACAAAATTCAACTCATACCAATGTATTGGGTTCGCCAAAAAGTCGGTTTAGTTTTTCCCGTAAAATAAGGCACATTCTTTAGTTTTGTTCTGTTTTTAATTTTTAAAAAAATTTTTAGACAGGGATGGGAAGGAGGGAGAGAAACATCAATGTGTGGCTGCCCCTTATGCGTCCCCCGCCACCAGGGACCCAACTCGCAACTCAGGCACGTGCCCTGACTGGGAATCAAACTGGTGACCCTTTGGTTTGCAGGCTGGTGCTCAATCCATTGAACGACAACAGCCAGGGCAAAAGACACACTCTTCATTTTCACCAATAACTTCATTGATTTGGGTATTTTGAGTATGTCGGCTCTCTCCCACTATTGGCTTCTCGTGGGGAGAGGCCAGGGGCGCTGCTAAACATCTTCCAGTGCATCAGACAGTTCCACAGCAAAGAATTATTTGGTCCAAATGTCAATAGTACCAAGAAACTTCACAAACCACTTTTGACACCTTTGATTAGTCACAGCACCTTCTCCATACACTGCACAAATCTTCTTTCGCATTCCAGTTGAGTTTTTACCTTTCTTTAAATAATAAAGCACAATATGCCAAAACTATTGTATATCCTCTTCCATCTTCAATATTAAAATGACGACATAAAAATTAACAGATTTTGATTTTTTAAAATGCATGCTGATATGACAGCTGTCACAATACAATCTAACAAAATTGTTTTGAATGAAGTTAAAGACAACTAAACACTAGTAGAGCCATGGTCCAGAAAAAAACTAAATGAACTTTTTGGCCAACCCAATGCCTAGAGTCTAATAACTTGCATTTTTTCCTTTTAAAGAATAAATGTATTATCCTGACATAACCAGACTCAGAATCCCTAGAGTGACTATATATGTTCTATTAAAAGTGTCCCGGGCAAAGTGCCCAAAATGAAACCAACCCTGTTCATCTGCTTTCCTCCGTATTATCTAGGCCAATTTTCCCCTTCTCTATCTTGCTGTGTTCCAGAACTATTTTTAAAAGCTAAAAGCTATAAATGTTGTTGGTGAAAGAACAAACTCACCGATTACTCAATGTGCTCTATGCTGATTGGTTATTATTTGATGTTCATTGGACAAACTATTTGAGAGAAGAGTAGCTGGGGTCAGACTAGCGCTGGTTCCATACAGTTAAGCAACAGGTGGCCAGCGAACACTCTAACGGCTCTGCTGCCCTGAGAGACCTGGGGGAGAGAAGTTCATTATCAAGGTTTTTCTCCCCTTGGAAGTTTATTCTGTTAAAAAAGAGAAAACAGGCCCAAAATGAGTCGCTTAAGCTAAGCCCCATGTCACCAAACCAAGATTTAGTATCTAACTTAATTTCAATGTTGGCCTCCCCCAAGAATGGAATCTTAAACGTAAATCAGGAATTAAACCTGGTCAGCACTAGCGAGGTGTGACCATCAGAATGCTCTCCATATCCACGATGCCGTCTCTGTTCTTTCTGTTTGTTTGGTTTATTTTGTAGATTCGGTTGTTGGTAGATATGTATTTTTGCCATTTTATTGTTTATAGTTTTGATCTTTTTCTGAAATAAGTTCCTTTAACATTTCACATAATAATGGTTTGGTGATGATGGACTACTTCAGTTTTTTCTTGTCTGGGAAGCTCTTTACCTGCCCTTTGATTCTAAATGACAGCTTTGCTGGGTAGAGCAATCTTGGTGCAGGTCCCTGCTTTTCATGACTTTGAATACGTTTTGCCAATCCCTTCTAGCCTGAAAAGTTTCTTTTGAGAAATCAGCTGATAGTCTTATGGGAAGTTCCCTGTAGATAACAGCTTTTCTCTTGCTGGTTTTAAGATTCTATCTTTAACATTTGGCACTGTAATTATGATGTGTTTTGGAGTGGGCCTCTTTGCATCCATCTTGTTTGGGAGTCCATGTGCTTCCTGGACTTGCATGTCTACTTCCTTCACCAAATTAGGGACATTTTCTTTCATTATTTTTTCAAATAGATATTCAATCTCTTGCTCTTTCTCTTCTCCTTCTGGCACCCCTATGAGGCGAATGTTGGAAAGCTTGAAATTGTCCCAGGAGCTGCTTATACTATCCTCATTTTTTGTATTCTTTTTTCTTCCTGTTGTTCTGTGAGGTTGTTTTTTGCTTCCTTGTGTTCCAAATCATTGATTTGATTCTCAGCTTCATCTACTCTACTGTTGTTTCCCTGTAAATTGTTCTTTATTTCAATTACTGTTGTCCTTTGTTTCCAACTTGGATCTACTGTATGCTGCTGAGGTCCTCACTAAGTTCCTTGAGAATCTTTATAAACAGTGTTTTGAACTCTGCATCTGATAAGATTGCTTATCTCCACTTCATTTAGCTCCTTTTCTGGAGTTTACACCTGTTCTTTCATTTGGGCCATGTTTCTTTATCTCCTTGATTTGGCAGCCTCCATGTGTTTGTTTCTATGTATTAGGTAGATCTACTTTGACTCCATGTCTTGGTAGCATGGCCTAATAATGTGGTAGGTGTCCTTTAGGGTCCAGTGGCACGGCCTCCCCTATCACCCAAGCTGGGTACTCGACGTGGCCCCTTTGTGTGGGCTGAGTACACCCTCCTCTTGTAGTTGAGACTTGGGTGCTTTGGCAGATCAACAGGATGGAGTCACCCAGGCCAGTCACCTGCGAGGATCAGCTGTGATCACTTACCACCAACCCCCACCCTCCGTGGAGGATGAGAGAGCAGCCATTATTTTAGATGCTAAGATCAGTAAGATTAATGCTTTATGGTGTTAGCTTCTGGTTTGCGGACCAATTTGACAGACTCAGCTCTTTTGTGATCAAAATGGAATTTGACAGATTTTTTTTTGCCTTTTATCTAGTTAACATGTTTTAGAACCTTTAATAGCAATGATCAAAATCTCGGTTAGCTGTGCCCTGGCTGGTGTAGCTCACTGGATTGAGCGTGGGCTGCGAACCAAGGGATCACCGGTTCGATTCCCAGTTAGGGCACATGCCTGGGTTGCGGACCAGGTCCCCAGTGAGGGCACATGAGAGGCAACCATACATTGATGTTTCTCTCCCTCTCTTTCTCCCTCCCTTCCTTCTCTCTAAAAATAAATAAATAAAATCCTTTAAAAAAATCTGGGCTAGCATTTTAAATGGACAAGGTAGCATATTTCCCTAAGTATATAATCATTTAAATGCTTATAAAGCTTATCTGGAACTCAAAAGTATTATCGGATTCCAGACATCATTCTGGATATTTATGTGGAAACAAGAATCTCTGCTCCTGCTGCAAATTTTCCACCTCAGTATCTGGCATGACAATTATTTCCACAGTAATTAGCTTGAGGACTTTACAAGACAACCACATAATAAGTACTTTGTATTTGTCAAAAACACTAGGAACTATTTTTTTTTAAAGAACCATTCCCCTTTTACAGAGAAAACCTATAGAGAAATGAACACAATTCACCAAGGTTCAGCAAGTCAGAAGAACTGAGTTAGAATGAGCACTTTTGTCCTTAAATCTGGTTAGCCCCATTGCTATGCTATTTTCCATATCTTAACTAAATCACATCTTTGCCAGTTATTTTATCAAATGATTTTTAAGCAGAGAAAACCACAAAAATAGGCGCAAGAGATGAAATAACACCAACTGTTCCAGAGCTGTAGGACTGTACAACTGTACCCAACGGCCACCATTTTTTGCCCGTTTGTCAGGGTTTTGCATTCTGTTTGAATTCAAACTTGTAGAAAACCCAAAAAGGCCATCTTTTCACACCATAGTTCATGTCATTAATCACTTTCATTCCCTGAATTCTGGTCACAGAGTTGCTATTTAAGGCAAGAAAAAATGATTCAAAGCAACCTTTATTTTCTGCTGAAATTACAGTCTTTTCAAATCACCCACCATAACTAGTGCCATATATCTAAACACATATACAAATGCTATTCTAACCTTTTCCAACCTGTATTACATTTTAAACTTTAAATTAGAAAATCTCACCAGCGAAGCATAAACAATATAATTGCCTGCATATGGTAGTGGATTGTTAACTGCTAATTCACGATGAGAGCATTTATAATAAGCAATATGATATATGTTGGTAGAAAATTGTTCAATAGAAACCTGTGGCACAGGAACACCCATCTGGGAAATACAGTCAGTCACACCATCCCAGTGTTGGTGCCTCTATTGTAAATCAAGTCACCACCACACAGACACAGCTGTTACTGCACCTCGAATCGGGTTTTCAACTGCCATCTAAGCAGACAGCTCTCACAAACAAATTCCTATGTGAAGTTTTCAAATTTTGGTTAAAACTGTGAAATTACTTAGATTGCATATATAATATACTACTTTTATGACAGTAAATTGAGCCAAATTCATGTGATTCTTTTTTGTTCCAACTCTTGGGAAATTTTAGAGGCCTCGGGTCCTGCTATGAACCCAAAGAGCATAATGTGATTTGAAAGGTTCTAAAAATATCACGGGTTTGCCTTGGATCACTTCGAAGGGTGACGCTTCAATTACAAGTGTCAAAATTTGATTCCTAATTGTTCAGGGTCTGACAGCTGCAGGAAATCGTGCCAGGACTCCCTTATCTTCACTGCGCTTTTCTTTGAAGTATTTAAAGAGAAGTCCATAATCTTTGCAATTTAGCTCTAGGGTTTCTGTCGGTAGCCGTAGAATGAATTAGTTGGGCCTTTCTAAAGCTGCTTATAAATATTACTTGACCAAACACATTTTTAAAGTAGCCACTGACGGCCAAACAGCTGAAGTTCTGTAGCGGTTCGAGGAGAAAACACAGCGGACTCTAAACCCATGTACCATAAACCAGGAGTGAGCTCCCAGCGCACACAGTGCCAGCAGACCCTTCACCAGAAGTTCACTTGTTGCTATAAAAACGTTCAGAGCCAAAAGGCATGCGTCCATTTGAATGACAGCCCCAGGAAGGGTACTAGCACGTCATCACCATCACTGAAGCTCATTTTTGGTTTGCTTTTTCTAATGATGACAGCAGAGATTCAGAGCTACCAAGGAGATTGTGACGGGAACGGTCAGAAGCAGGGTGGCGCTATCGCAAGAAGCACAGGCTCTATTCTCTGCTCGTCCAGCAAGTGAAACAGAGCCATCAAGCTCACGCTGCTGTGAAGGGGGCAAAGTCACCCTCACCAAAGCAACTGACTAGAGACTACTGTGTCAAATGGCAAATTTATGTTTGTGGCCACGTACTTAAAAATTACTTCATCTATTCAATGAAATAGACAACTAAGGTTAGGATGAAGAGTTACATAAAATAATTTTTCTTATCAACTGAAGTGACAAAATATTTTTTTATTTATTTATCTACCTATTTGTTTATCTTTAGAGAAAAGGGAAGGGAGAAAGAAAGAGAGGGAGAGAGACATCCATGTGTGAGAGAGAAAACAATCGGCTGTCTCTCACCTGCCCCGTACTGGGGACCTGGCCTGCAACCCAGGCAGGTGCCCTGACTGGGAATCGAACTGGCGACCTTTCTGTTCACAGGCTGGAGTTCAATCCACTGAGTCACACCAGGCAGGGCCAAAATATGTTTAAGAGTATCATCTTTTTACTAAAAAAATAGATCTATATTAGATTATACATTTTCATTTGGGTTTTTTCCACATTCACCAACTGCCTATTACAGGCCAGCTATGAAGTAAATTGGTAGTGAACATGAGATACGCCCATCATCGTGGAGCTAGCAGGCCTCTTACGGGCGGCAGAAACCGAGCCAGTCACCTCAACTGTGCTCTATGTTACCACACGTGAAACATTTCAGGGTTGGGAGGTGCAACCTGGGAAGATAATAACAGGGTATGTTTCCTAGGAGAGAGGTTACTCAAGCTTCTGTTATCTTTAAAAAATCATACTGATACAGCAACCTTTTGTTGACAACTCACCGTCATAGTTCTGGCTATTAACCATCATGCTGTGCTGCAGTACTGTTCTTCTAGCTCCTCTCACACCGAAGCCACATAAAGTAAGATATTTCTCTGTAAATGTTTTTAAAACATTCCAAATTATGGGAAACTGAGGTCACTTAAAATCATGTCCCCAGCCCTGGCTGGCGTAGCTCAGTGGATTGAGCGCGGGCTGCGAACCAAAGTATCGCAGGTTCGATTCCCAGTCAGGGTACATGCCTGGGTTGCAGGCCATGACCCCCAGCAACTGCACATTGATGTTTCTCTCTCTCTCTCCCTCCCTCCCTTCCCCCTCTGAAAATAAATAAATAAAATCTTAACAAAAAAGAAAAAACATGTCCCAATATTTGAAATGGTCATAACTTGAAATAACAGCTATAACTTATACTTTAAGTATATGCACTTTATTATGTTAATTCTATCTCAAAGCTGTTTGAAAAAAGACAAAGAAAACCCTGTGTGACAAAAGACACCATGCACAAAGCGACAGTTAAAGAGACTAGAACAAAACAATGATTCAGATGACTATCCAGAATACAGGTAAAAATATGACAAATAGGTAGGGAAAAACATTCAACCCATTAGAAAAAAAATAGAGAAAGAAAATAAACAGGGAAATGACAGAAGAAGTATAAATGACCAAACATGTATGTGGACAGATACTCAATCTCACTGCTAATCGAGAAAAAGGAAAATTAAAGCAAAATATTGTCAGAATAACAAAACGTTAAAAGACTGAGGATCAAAGTGCTGGTGAAGAGTTTTAAGTAACAGAAGAAACAGACTCTTGTATATTCTTGGTTGGAATAAGTTAGGTACTTCCATTCCATGGACTACGAAGTAGCAGTTAACTGAAAAGAAGCACATAACCGTTATTATACCCGTAGGTAATATCGATCGTTTTCTCTAAGCCAGGCACTGTTGTATATTGCTCACGTGCATTAACTCATTTAGCCCTCACAAGCACCATACACGGTGAGTACTGCTACTATCCTCACTTAATACACAAAGAAAATGAGGTACGGAGGAGTTAGATACCATGTTAAGGTTAAGTACCTAATAGGTGGCAGGGCGGAGATCTGCCCACAGCTGTTCTGACTCCAGAGATGATTCTTTTACAATTACCTCTTTGTTTACTGACATGGAACAATCTCCAAGACAAGCTATTAAACTCAAGTTGCACAATGCACACTGTATAATACCATTTATAATTTAAAAAATATATTTTATTGATGATGCTATTACAGTTGTCCCATTTTCCCCCCTTCACTCCCCTCCACCCTGCACATCCCCTCCCACCCACATCCCCCCCTTTAGTTCATGTCCAGGTGTCGTAAGTTCTTTAGCCTCTATATTTCCCACACTATTCTTGCCCTCCCCGTCTATTTTCCACCTACCGTCTATGCTACTTATTCTCTGTGCCTTTTCCCCCCCTCTCCTCTTCCCACTCCCCTTTTGCTATCCCTCCATATGATCTCCATTTCTGTGGTTCTGTTCCTATTCTAGTTGTTTGCTTGGTTTGCTTTTGTTTTTGTTTTAGGTGTGGTTGTTAATAATTGTGAGTTTGCTGTCTTTTTACTGTTCATATTTTTTATCTTCTTTTTCTCAGATAAGTCCCTTCAACATTTCATATAATGAGGGCTTGGTGATGATGAACTCCTTCTACTTGACCTTATGTGAGAAGCACTTGATCTGCCCTCCATTCTAAATGAATGCTTTGCTGGATAGAGCAATCTTGGATGTAGGTCCTTGCCTTTCCTAACTTGGAATATTTCTTTCCAGCCCCTTCTTGCCTGTAAGGTCTCTTTTGAGAAATCAGCTGACAGTGTGATGGGAACTCCTTTGTAGGTAACTGTCCCCTTATCTCTTGCTGCTTCTAGGATTCTCTCCTTCATTTTCACCTTGGCTAATGTAATTATGATGTGCCTTAGTGTGTTCCTCTTTGGGTCCAACTTCTTTGGGACTCTCTGAGCTTCCTGGACTTCCTGGAAGTCTATTTCCTTTGCCAGATTGGGGAAGTTCCCCTTTATTATTTGTTCAAATAAGCTTTCCACTTGTTGCTCTTCCTCTTCCCCTCCTGGTACCCCTATAATTCGGATATTGGCATGTTTAAAGATGTCCTGGAGGTTTCTAAGCCTCTCCTCATTTTTCTGAATTCTTGTTTCTTCATTCTTTTTTGTTTGGTTGTTTCTTTCTTCCTTCTGGTCCACTCCATTGATTTGAGTCCCAGTTTTCTTCCCATCACTATTGGTTCCCTGTGCATTTTCCTTCATTTCACTTAGCATAGCCTTCATTTTTTCATCTAATTCTGCGAGCATCCTGATCACCAGTGCTTTGAACTGTGCACCTGATAGGCTGGCTATGTCTTGGTCGCTTAGTTGTATTTGCTCTGGAGTTTTGATCTGTTTTTCCATTTGAGCCATTTTTGGGCCGGGGGAGGTGCGGGGGGAGGGGGTCTGGTCGCACCTGTTATGTACGAGGGGCGGAGCCTTAGGTGTTCACCAGGGCGGGGGCAACCCAGTCGCTGGGTTGTGACGTGGCACATGGGGGCGGGTCAGAGAGGGAACAATGGCACTTGTTCCGTTCTCTGTCGGATTTCAGTCCTTTCCACCACTTCCCTCAAGCAAAGTGGGCCCTTCTGGTGCTGATTCCTGTGTGGGTGGGCTTGTGCATGTTCTAGGACCCTGTAGGTCTCTCCAATGAACTCTCCTGTGAGGCTGGGAGTCTTTTCTGGCACCTCAACCCCCACAGGTGTTTTCAATTGGTGTCTTGAAGCTTTATTTCCCGGCACTGGGGCCCTGGGTTTCTCGGTCTGTCTCACTCCCCAGTTTCGCCTGGTTTATCTGTGTGTGCAAATATCGGACTGCCCAGTCAGCCAGTAGCCTTGCAAGCTGTGCTCAGCTTCCCAATCACCATCACTGGGTCTGCCCGTTGCCACCCCGCACCTAGGGTCTGCCCGCTGTCATCTTGCGCACCTGGTGCCACTGCTTTTTTTGCCTCGACCTCTCCCCACCTGGTCCCCCTGACTCCGCCCCTCTACCAGTCTGGATGGATGTGTCTATTTTAACTCCTTGGTTGTCCGACTTCCATACAGTTCAATTTTCCATCAGTTCTGGTTGTTATTTTGTTTCTAAATTGTTGTTATCTGTATTTTGGTAGTGCAAGGAGACAGAGTGTGTCTACCTACACCTCCATCTTGGCCAGAAGTCCCCATTCATATTTTTAAAAACCCACAAAACAATACTACCTATATAAGTACTTACCAATATTCCTCCAGAAAGGACTGAGAGGATATACAAAACTGGTAGCAGTGGTTTCTTTTTGGAAAAGGGACTGAAGGACTCAGACTGGAGGTCGGAGGTAGTCAAGGGGGACTATCGTTTTATGTGTACTGTTTGATTTCTACATCATGAGGATGTATTCAGGTATTACTTGTATAATCTGATTTTTTAAGATTAAGAACCACAGAAAATTGACCCAGTCCAATCTTTATTTTCTACTGAATACACACATTACTTCTAAAATGTCCCTCATTCAGCTTCCGTTAGAATATTTTAGCCCCAACTGATGTAGCTCAGTGGGCTGGGTGTTGCCCTGCAAAGTGAAAGGTCACAGGTTCCAGTCCTGGTCAGGGCACATGCCTGGGTTGTGGGCCAGGTCCTCGGCTGGGGCATGTGAGAGGCAACTGATTGAAGTTTCTTACACACATCGGAGTTTCTCTCCTTCTCTTCCTTCCTCCCTGCCCCCTCTCTCTAAAAATAAATCAATAAAATCTTTTTAAAAAAGGAACATTTTAAAGGGCAGAACACTCTATTTCACCAAAGCAGCCTGCTTCACTACTGAAGAAAGCTTCAGTGGTAGAATTTTTTCCCTTATAGTCAATAAAATGTCTCACACTCACCATCACGCACTGGTCCTACTTCCGCTTTTGGTCAAACAAGGATAACCCTACTCCGTATGTACTGAGACCCCCTGGACCATCCCCAGGTCCAACGGCCCACTATGAGGGTTCACAGGACTTGGCATACAGTCAGACCCTTGGCTATGCTTCATGACAGACACAAAGCAACACCAGCAAAGGAAACGGCACATGGGGTGAAGTCCAGAGGAAGCCCAAGAGTCTTCCCCCTCAATTCCCCTAGTATGAGCTGTGATAATACCTGTGAAATGTTGTCAACCAGGGGAGTTCATCAAGGACTCAGTGCTCCCAGGGTTTGCACCTGGGGCTGGTCAGGCAGGCACCCTCTGCCCGGCCCACACCAAAGTTCCAGACTCCTGGAAGGAAAGCTGGCATTCGACACAAACCACACTCTGTGTACGCAGTTCAGGCACAGGGAGCCATCCTTATCAGGGACTGGTGGGAATCCTTCTAAAAGCCGAGTTCCCCCAAGCAGCCGAGGGCCCACTCCGCAAGCAAGCTTTTCCAAGAACAGCAGTGTCAGGCCCGCCCCGTTAACGCATTTCTGCACACCATCCTTTCCATATTCCCTTTCATATTTAAATGAAATTCTATTATGTCTTTTTAAAATTGTTGTTGTTGTTGCTGTTCTTGGTTAATACATAATCGATTCCTTCTATGAACGTTTCCAGATTTTTCACCCATTTTGGTCACCCTCATCTGGACTCTGGCTTGACCATGTGCCTCTTAAAACCTGAAGTCAAACATGTAGAGTAATAGTCCAGGCATAATTTCATCATGAATTGGGTATTACATTTTTATGAATGGAGTATTACATTTTGTTTTTCAAAGCTGCATTACCAATGAGTGACGTGTTGAGCTGACAGACAAAACTTGATTTCTATGGCATTATACTCATCACCTCATTAATGGCATTTTGTTTGTTAAGCACAGTGCTCCTACCCACCAAGATAATTTTAAATCATAATCATCTGTCTCGGCTAACTTTGCTTTTTAGCCTCCTGTCATATGAACATTATTAAGGGTTTGGGGCCATACTACCTCAGTTCAAACCATGGTACTTCTACTTATTAGCAATGTGGTCTTCAGTGGATGAGCATAACTCCTCTGTGTGCCTCAGCTCCCTTATCTATAAAAACTAGGAACAGCTCTGTCTGGTGTGGCTTAGTCGGTTGGGCGTTGTCCTGCAAAGTGAGAGGTCACCGGGTTGACTCCTGGTTGGGGCACATGCCTGGGTTTCAGGTTTGGTCCCTGGTCAGGCAGGGCGTGAAAGAGAAGCAACTGATCGATGTTTCTCTCCCACATTGATGTTTCTCTTCCTCTGTCCCTTCCCCTTTTTCTAAAAATAAATAAAACCTTTAAAAAACCAGGAATAATAATCATACCCATTTCACAGAGTTGTTTAATAAAATAAATAAAATAACATATATAATGAGCCTACTATTGGGTCTGGCATATTGTAATTGCAAAATAAACATTAATTGTTATTATTAATCTAAATTACTGATAAAAATAATAAACAAGTCAGAATCAAAGGCAAGGCTCCACAGCATATCTTGGTGACTTCTCTCAGAGATACAGCAACAAAATTCTTTGAGAATATAGTTTCAGCCAGATTTATGCTTAATTATTGTACACTTAAATCCAGGAAAGATATAAAAAGTTAAATATTCATTATTATCAATTTTTAGTGAAGAGATTGTTGTTTGTAAACTTAACCTTTTTACCACCTACTAAATACCAGTATGAAGAAAAATAAATCAAGACAGATTAGACTGGGCAAGAAAATCTCTATCACTCAGAAGATAATTTCAACCGTTCAAGGAATTCCTCCCTATGTCAGAAGTCTGGCAGAATAAGAGAAAAACACATTCCTGTGTTTATTTCTGTGCATTGCCTTAAGCAAGACAGTACAATGAAAATGAAATGTTAAAATGATAAAGTACAATAAAAAAGAAGCCTTTACAGATACTCTATTTTTTAAAATATATTTTATTGATTATGCTATCACAGTTGTCCCATTTTCCCCTCTTCATTCCCCTCCACCCTGCACATCCCCTCCCACCCACATCCCCCCCTTTAGTTCATGTCCATGTGTCATAAGTTCTTTAGCTTCTACATTTCCCACACTATTCTTGCCTTCCCCCTATTTTCTACCTACCATCTAGCTACTTATTCTCTGTACCTTTCCGCCACCCCCCCATTCCCCTGTTGCTAACCCTCCATATGATCTCCATTTCTATGGTTCTGTTCCTATTCTAGTTGTTTGCTTGGTTTGCTTTTGTTTTTGTTTTAGGTGTGGTAATACCTGTGAGTTTGCTGTTTTTTTACTGCTCATATTTTTTATCTTCTTTTTCTTAGATAAATTCCTTTAACATTTCATATAATGAGGTCTTGGTGATGATGCACTCCTTCTACTTGACCTTATCTGAGAATCACTTGATCTGCCCTTCCATTCTAAATGAAAGCTTGGCTGGATAGAGCAATCTTGGATGTAGGTCCTTGCCTTTCCTGACTTGGAATACTTCTTTCCAGCCCCTTCTTGCCTGCAAGGTCTCTTTTGAGAAATCAGCTGACAGTGTGATGGGAACTCCTTTGTAGGTGACTGTCCCCTTATCTCTTGCTGCTTCTAGGATTCTCTCCTCCATTTTTACCTTGGCTAATGTAATTATGATGTGCCTTAGTGTGTTCCTCTTTGAGTCCAACTTCTTTGGGACTCTCTGAGCTTCCTGGACTTCCTGGAAGTCTATTTCCTTTGCCAGATTGGGGAAGTTCCCCCTTTATTATTTGTTCAAATAAGTTTTCCACTTGTTGCTCCTCCTCTTCCCCTTCTGGTACCCCTATCATTCGGATGTTGGAATGTTTAAAGATGTCCTGGAGGTTTCTAAGCCTCTCCTCATTTTTCTGAATTCTTGTTCCTTCATTCTTTTTTGTTTGGTTGTTTCTTTCTTCCTTCTGGTCCACTCCATTGATTTGAGTCCCAGTTTTCTTCCCATCACTATTGGTTCCCTGTGCATTTTCCTTCATTTCACTTAGCATAGCCTTCATTTCTTCATCTAATTTGCAAACAAAATCAACCAATTCTGTGAGCATCCTGATCACCAGTGCTTTGAACTATGCACCTGATAGGTTGGCTATCTCTTTGTCGCTTAGATGTATTGTCTTTGGAGCTTTGATCTGTTTTTCCATTTGAGCCATTTTTTGGGGGGGAGGGCCTGGTCGTGCCTGTTACGTATGAGGGGCAACCCAGTCGCTGGGTTGTGACGCTGCATGGGGAGGCGGGTTCAGAGAGGGAACTACGGCACTGGCTCTGCTCTCATATTTCAATCACTTCCGCCTCTTCCCCCAAGCAAAGTGGGCTCTTCTGGTGCTGATTCCTGTGTGGGTGGGCTTGTGTACATTCTAGGACCCTGTGGTCCATTTCCTGGCCTTGGGGTCTGGGTTGCGCGGTCTGTCTCGCTCCCCGTTTTCGCCTGGTTTATGTGCTCGTGAGTGTGTGTCTGAGGTCAGCCAGCAGGCTTGCGCGCCTCACTGGGTCTGCCAGCTGCACTGCCTGCATGCCCTGGACCACCAACCGCTTTTTCCTGCCTTGACCCCTCTCTGTGGGCCGCTGACTCCGCCCCCGCTTGCTGGTCTGGATGAATGGTTGTCGGACTCCCGTACAGTTCAATTTTCTGTCAGATCTGGTTGTTTTTTATTTCTAAATTTTGGTTGTCCTTAATTTTGGTTGTGCGAGGAGGCACAGTATGTCTAACTATGCCTTCATCTTGGCTGGAAGATACTCTGTATTTTATGAATAAGAGCAATCACCTCCCCCCCCCATTTTACAGGCAGAGAAGTGATTTGCTCAAGGTCAAAAGGAACGTGTGAGAAAGACCTGAATCCCAGCTTGGCCACTTATTAGCTGTGTGGATATACAATCTCCCTTCACCCCGTCATAAGTGTAAACAACACCTGTTTTTAAATCATTTTTATTGTTATTCTATTACAGGTGTCCCAAATTTTCCCCTTTTGCCCTCCTCTGCCCCTCCCACCCCACCCCATCCCCCACAGTCAATTCCCACACTGTCGTCCGTGCCCGCGGGTCACTCATACATGCTCTTTGTCTAGGTCCTTCCCCTTCTTTCCACCACTGTCCCCAAACCCGCTCCCCTCTCGTCACTTTCAGTCTGTTCCATGTTTCCATGCCTGTGGTTCTCTTTTGTTCATTAGTTCATTGTTTATTAGATTCCTCTTATAGGTGAGATCATGTATTAATTATAGGTATTAATTCAGCACTGACTGCCTTATTGCACTTAGCATAATAGCCTCCAGTTCCATCTATGCTGTCACAAAAGGTAGGAGTTCCTTTTTTCTTTCCGTTTCGCAATATTCCATTGAGTAAATGTACCACAGTTTTTTGATCCACTCATTTACTGATGGATACATAGGCTGTTTCCAGCACTTGGCTATTGTAAGTAGCGCTGCTATGAACATAGGGGTGTGTAAGTTCTTTTAGTTGGTGACTTGGAATTCTTAGGGTATATTCCCACAGGGTCAAAAGTCAGTTCCATTTTTAGTTTTTTGAGGAAATTCCATACTGTTTCCCACAGCCACATGTGGCTGCACCATTCTGCATTCCCACCAACAGTGCACTAGGGTCCCCTTTCTCTGCATCCTCACCAGCACTTGTTGTTTGTTGATTTATTAGTGACAGCTATTCTGGCAGGTGTGAGGTGATATCGCAACATGGTTTTAATTTGCATCTCTCTGATGGCCAGTGATGCTGAGCATCTCTTCATATGTCTATGCGCCATCTGCACGACCTCCTTAGAGAAGTGCCTATTCGGATCCTTTGCCCATTTTCTAAATTGGATTGTTTGCCTTCCTGGTGTTGAGCTGTACAAATTCTTTATATATTTTGGAGATCAAAGCCTTGTCTGATGTATCACTGGCAAATATGTTCTCCCATATATTCGGTTCCCTTTTCATTTTGATGATTTCTTTAGCCATGCAGAAGCTTTTTAGTTTCATATAGTTCCAATAACATCTTACAAGAAGTAAAGTATATGTCTGCAAAACCTCTACCACAGAGCCTTACAGAAAAAGTACTCAATAAATGTTACTCCATTTTTGTGATTCCTGGCATAATATTCTTTCCGAACACCATGCTACTACTGTTTTTCTTTTTTTTCTTTTCTTTAAATTACTTCTTACTCCCGTCCCAGCCCACCCACCCAACCATGCTACTACTTCTTGATACTCTCTCACCAACTGTGTTAACAGGTGAGTCACAAAGAACATGACTTTTTGGTGATTACCATGTGGTATCAAATGAAACCTCAGTACAGTCCAGCTATATTATATAACACACTTCCTCCTTTTTGTCCATATGGCCTATCAGTTCAACAAAGTAGAATATAAAATTGGTCTACCAAGATTTGTCACTTATAAGATTGTGCTTAATGTTCCCTAGTACCTTCTGTTCATTTAAGTAAATGCCAAGTAACTGGTTTATTTGAAATATTCCCATTTCTGGCCACTTTTTAAAAATTAAGTGGACCTTAAAATTCCCAAGGTTATCTTTTTCCCCTTAATAAAAAAAAGGATGGCCCTGGCTGGTGTGGCTCAGTGGGCTGAGCGCCGGCTGAGAACCAAAGGGTCGCCTTCAGGTTCCCGGCCAGGGCGCGTGCCTGGGTTGCGGGCCGGGTCCCCAGCAAGGCCACAGAAGTGCAGCCACACACTGATGTTTCTCTCCCTTTCTCCCTCCCCTCCCTTCTGTCTAAAAATAAATAAATAAAATATCTGTTTAAAAAAGCATGCCTTTTCCTGCCATCAGATACTTCTCCTATATACCATATTTAGTAAAAAATAAAGGCCAATAGCCGGCACTAGGTTCTTTTCCCCTATTTGCATATGGGAATATCTAATACTGAATTCTAAGCGTTAGTCATGCCAAATGTGGACATAGCAATTAGTACTTCCTGTGAATTGGGCAGCATTTTCTTAAGATATAAAAATGCCCTGGCTGGCGTAGCTCAGTGGATTGAGTGTGGGCTGCAAACCAAAGTGTCGCAGGTTCGATTCCCAGTCAGGGCACATGCCTGGGTTGCAGGCCACGGCCCCCAGCAACCGCACATTGATGTTTCTCTCTCTTTCTCCCTCCCTTCCCTCTCTAAAAATAAATGAATAAAATCTTTAAAAAAAAAGAAGATATAAAAATGCTAGGAGGTAACATGTTCTCTTATAAAGCAAAATTGTTGCATAATTAATCTCTTCTTTTTCCTGGATAGCAAGGATGTCACGAAGCACATGTTGTTGCTTCCAAGTATCATTTAAAGTGCTCCGTGACTCAAAGTGATCTGGACGCAGATGTTAACAGCCAAAGGAGTGTTGTAATTAACTGCTGACTTCTGAAATTTACCCCTTCCGCAATCAGCTAAAAGGCATATTGTGGGAGCTACCATCAGAAGCAACACAGAGAAAAGTGTTTGGCACAGTGAAGGTTCACTGCCAGTTTGTAACAGTATGAATTCAATAACTTTTCAAAGCCAAAATGAGCTCTGGACAGAGCATCTTTTCAAAGTAGGTTTTGCTGAGGCCTAGTAGCTAATATAAAATAACAGAGCAATAAGAGATGGTCAAGTACAAGCCAATGTTTAGGAATTAAAATGTGATCTATCCCTTGATTTTCAAAAAAAGCACTAAGCTGAAGGTAAGATATTTTCCTTCCTTCATTCACTCTTGAGCTAACTTCATGAAAAAAAAGATAGGGAATTATATTTTTGGTGCTTAGGTTTAACCATCTACAGATGACAATTATTACCTTTCCTGCTAATCACATGAGCCTGACAAAAGGATAAATGAAATAACAGCTGTGAAAGCACTGTTCGAAATTTAAAGTACGCACAGCAACACAAGATACAACTGTGTTTTTAAAGTTTGTCATCATTTACAAGGCAGTCATTCGAATGGTGTCAGTGCAACTGCTCAAACACACATTATGGACAAAGTAACCTGTAGGTAATTTTTCTCAGCCCCCTATGAAATTACATTTATCAACAATTACAACTTTTTTGTGTATATATACCTACTCATTTTGTTTCACTTTTATAACTTAATACCTATAATAAATAAACCCAGTATAAATTCACTTAATTAAAAAGTGGAAATTCGGAACATTAGCTCACTAAATCACTATGATTTATAATTATATATTAAGAAAATCTTGACCTGGCTGGTGTGGCTCAGTGGATTGTGAACCAAAGGGTTTGTGGTGAACCAAAGGGTCTTTGAACCAAAGGGTCACCAGTTTGATTCCCAGTCAAGGGGCAGAGACCTGGGCTGCTGGCCAGGTCCTCAGTAGGGGGTGTGCAAGAGGCAACCCACACATTGGTGTTTCTCTCCCTCTCTCCCTCCCTTCCCCTGTCTAAAAATAAATAAATAAAATCTTTTAAAAAGATTTTAATATTACTGCACATAGTTTTCAGTTTTAAATAAATAGGTTTTTAAAAACAACTTCCCATTGGTTAAATTCAAAATAAAAAGGCAAAATCATTAATGGTTTCAGACAAGAGCAACAGTCACGTCCTTGTCCCACGAGAGAACTCAGCTTACCTCGTCCCCCTTCAGAATCTCAGTGCCGTCAAGTTCACGCGTCTGATTTGTCTTCACTGACACCTCTCTCTCGAGGCTGGCTAGCTTCTCCTTTGTCTCCTGAAGCTCCTCAGCTTTCGCTTCTTTTTTACGAGAAATGATGGATGCCTAATTGAGCATTAAATATGAATGTAAAATAAAACATATGCAATCAACTATCTATTAAATTGTGAAATTACCTACTTTGTAGCTATATTTAGCACAGTAAAATCTACAGTTGGCTTGTCCTGACCTATATTACTACTTATCGTCACCAGTTATATATTTAGTATGAGTTTGCAATGTAAATTAAATATCAACCTATAAACATTTTGGAAGACCAAAGCACTGAAAATATAGGGGATACCGGCAAAGAAATAAAAATGCAGTAATAACAAAAATATAAAAATCTTGTCAAGTAATATTCAAATGCTAATGAAAGTGCATTCAAGGTAAGTAAATAGAAGCTAACATAAGTCTGATGCTTTTCTGCATGGTGGATGTCCTTTCATTGGAAGAAAAGAATGTTTTATTTTCAATCCTATGACACAGGTTATCTTATCTAAATCCAATATCCGTATTTTAAAAACGAAAGGTTAAAGCATCTATTATATTTGGGGCCTGCTGATAAATAAAGTGCAGGTTCAAAGTCACACATCTAACTCACTAGAATTATGCAAATGTTTGCACAATCCAAATCGCTGCTCTCGTCACGAATGCAGCATTTTATATTTGTTAGCAGCTCTTGGAGGGTTTCCCTTAATGAATCAGTGCTGTACCAGCCTAGGAAGAACAATAGTCAAACTGTCTTCTAAAGTGAAACAGTGTTAAGTATCTTCTTCAATGTGACTGGAAAAGGGGAATCTCTAGTGCAAACCTTTAAAAAAATTCAACTGCCCTGCCTGTTAAAAAAAATGAAAAGACAGGTGATGAAGGAATGTTCGTCTCTGTAGAAGTATGCCTGCTAGAAAATGAGAAGGAGTGATAAGTTTCAGAACTGTAGAGGAATTGATGATGTACTTCCTTAACATGATAAAATATATATAAACCTCAGCCCAAACCAGGATCTTACTTAGTAGAGAAATTTGAAGCTATCTCCCACTAAAGTCCGGAACGAGATAAAAATCCCACTGCCACCACACCAATTTAATACTGTGTCAAAGGTATTTGTTCCCACGGTTAGAAAAGAGAAAGCAACAGAAACATAAGAATCTGGGAACAGCCCAAGTGCCCATCAGTAGATGAGTGGATAAAAAATATGGTACATTTACAAAATGGAATATTATGCAGCTATAAAAAGGGAGACCTTACCCGTTGCAACAGACAGAGTGGATGGACCTGGAGATTATTATGCTAATGGAAATAAATCAGAGAAGGACAAATACCATGTGATCTCACTTACACAAGTGTGGAATCTAATGAACAAAATAAGACCAGAGGCATGGGTACACTGGACAGACTGACAGATCTCAGAGGGGAGGGGCTGGCGGGGACTGAAAGAGATTAGCCAAAGATCACATACACACACGTGCATGGCCCATGGACACAGACGGCAGTGCGGTGAAGACTGGGGGAGGGGGCGCTGGGTGGAGGGGGGCAGAAGAGGGGAAAACGGGGCATCTGTAATAAGGTCAACAATTTTTAAAAAAGGAATTTTCATAGCATATGATGATATACCTAAAAAGCCAAGAAAATCTATGGAAAAAGTACAGTAAACAAATCAACAGCTTTCATAGACAAATAAATGGGTTAGAGGACACAGGAAAGAAAAGCCCTCATTTGTAAAAGTAACAAATAAAAAATGGTAGCATGAATCTAACAAGAGAAGTTCGAAACTTGATGAGGAAAAGCAAACTTGAACAAATGCAGAGACATACCATGTTCTTAGACAAGAAGCCTCAGTATCATAAAGAGGTAAGTTCTGAGGTAATTGATAAATATAAAGCAATGCTCAGATTTTTAAATTGTGTTTTTTTTTCTAGAGCTAGACAAGTTGAAAATAAAGCTTATTTGGCCCTGGTTGGTTGGTGTGGCTCAGTGGACTGAGTGCCAGCTGCTGAACCAAAGAATCGCTGGTTCGATTCCCAGTCAGGGCACGTGCCTGGCTGCAGGCCGGGTCTCCAGCTAGGGACGTGTGACAGCAACCAACTGACGTGTCTCTCACACATGGATGTTTTTCTCCCTCTCTTTTTCTGTCCCTTCCCTCTCTCTAAAAATAAATAAATGAACTCTTTTAAAACAAGCTTATTTGGAAGAATATATGAACAGGAATCGAAGGAAAACCCTGAAAGAGCAATTGGGGGTCAAGGTAGCTACTTTTATTGGATATTAGAGCCTGATTATAAAGTTTCTGCAAATGAAACTGTCAATATGGGTGCATACACAGATAGGCAATACATAGAAAATCTAGAATAAATCCAATAGCACTTATACATTTGTAGTAAAATAAAGGGAGACCCTTCAGTTCATAAGGGAAAATGGCCCGAGGTACAGCTGACACGCGAGGACCGTGACTGCTAGAGCTTAGGGACACGTGAAGTTTTACTGAACTCTCTTGTCTCTCTTTGTAAGTGGTTAAAATTTTCCATTATAAAAAGGTTTTCAAAAATTCTAATATCCTTGCCCTGACGGTGTGGCTCAGTTGGCTGGGCGTCATTCTGCAAAGCAAAGGGTCAACAGTTCAATTCCAGTCAGGGTACACGTCTGGGTTGTGAGTTCAATCCCTGGTCAGGGAACATACGAGAGGCAACTGATCAATGTTTCCCTCCCTCTCTTTCTCCCTCCCGCTCTTTCTCCCTCCCTCGCCCTCTCTAAAAATAAATAAACAAAATCTCAAAAACCAAATTGTGCCCTGAATGGTATGGCCCAGTGGGTTGGCTGTCATCCCACAAACCAAAGGACTGCAGGTTCGGCTGCAGGTCAGGGCACATGCCCAGGTTGCGGGCCAGGTCCCCCTTTGGTGGGGCAACCGCACGATGTTTCTCTCCCTCTCTTTCCCCCCGTCTTTCTAAAAATAAATAAAATCTGTTTTTAAAAAACTATAACATCCTTGAATAATGCTTCATTATGTAGCTTAGCATTTTCTGAGGTTACAGAATGCTTTTCAAACTAAACTGCTTCTGCCTGGGTTGTTTTCAGATAATCCACTGCTTTCATCTAAACCTTCTGTCTAGAAATACATAACATATACCCTCACAATCTAACAGATGTGGATAAAATAACAAATGGCCTTAGCACTAAAATTTAATTAATTCTACTCTCGCAAACTAACTTTAAACTGGAAACAATATATTGCCTTCAATTCATTAAAGATTATAACCATTTTGATTTAAATCCCTTAAGGCAACCTTTCATTTGAACAATCAAATTGCACACTCACAGACATAAACACGAACAGCCCCAGCACCGCAGCTGGCAGGTGCGAAGGGAACTGGACATCACCAGGTGCACTGCATCTCAAACTTGAACGCACGTCTGTTGTGGCTTTCCCACAGTTCCCTGCTGTAATCTGGGGACTGGCAACGATACAGGACACCCGTTCCCTACTCCTGCTCGCTTTCACACTCGAGACCACACAGCCTGCGGTGTTCACGGAGGCGCTCAGAGCTAAGTGGGGGCCAGAGCACAGTCTTACCTGCTGCCTGTACAGTGAGAGTTTGCCCTCGATCGGCTCATTTCTCATCATTTTCTTCTCAATCAGCTGATTGATCTGTGTGTTTATTTCATTTATCTGAAACAGTATAGAAATAAAAAAGGTTACATCTCTCCCTAAGAAGACCTAAAGTAAGGGACCACTGGCCAAACCAAACTTCGAATTTACAGTTTTATCGCCAGTGATCTGACGGGAGCAACAGTTCGATTGATGTTAGGGGTGGGTTGTTGTGATGACTTTTAGAGATAATGAACATTTCATGGTTCATGATAAACTACTTATATGGATCTAACCCTTCACATCTAAATTATCCCGAAATATTTATACATTCTAAAAAAGGCAATCTCTGAAAATCTGGTTATCCCCTTGCCGAGGTGGTGACTTTCGAGTCACTGCAAGTGACAAAGCAAAAGCAGACTAACGTCCCTCGGGGTTTGTACAAGGACGTCACGAACCCAGCTGGGAGGGAGCGCAGGTGACACCCAAAAGCCTCCTGGTCTACGGACCCGCGGTCTCCACGGCTGTCGTGCGCGCTTGTCATTAACCTGGACCTTCCCCAGGGTCATAACGCTGAATGAGGCCAGCGGAAGCGTACGTCTCTCAGAAAGTTTTTTAAGATTGCATGGCTTTCAGTGCACCCATCCATACTTTCCCAAGACCAGAGTTATCCTATTAGTTCCGTGACATTAAATTTGAGTCAAATCTGACTTGAACATCTAATTTCCACAAGTAAATTAAAAGAATAAAATAATCAACATTATGTATTTAATTTTGGTGGCTTGTAAGCACATTAAGTGATTAGCAAGTCAAAACCTTTCAATTTTCTTGGTAGTTGTTAAAAATACACATCCGATTACTGTTTTATTTCTAGGGAGCAAAAATGTTATAATATTGATGATACCAGGTTTTAATGAGCATTACAAGAAAGTTTAGTAATTTCAAAGCTGGCATAAAAGGCTAATAAATACATTAGCTTTAAATATAAAAATTGCTATATTATTATTCTTAAAAATGAATGATATTTAAAATTTGCCATCTAATTATTATGAATACATTATATTAGCCAGTTATGTACTATGAATACATAAACCTATGAGTCTATCATACGCATTAATTTATACATCCAAGTTACTTGGCTTCCCACACAGGTGACTAGGACTGTATAACCCCATGCATGTCAAGTAACGGCATTACCTGCCGGAACTCCTCAGAAAGAGCAACTTGTCACAAGAGCTCTCAGCTCTCAGCTCAGGTTAACCTAGAAGCCAAGGACACTACAGAAAGCAGTTCACATAATTTTCACGGGACTGAGGATGAGATAAAATTGGGAGCTATAAAAAGATGATTGTCACTTACTTTGGATTGAAGTTCAAGAAGATCAGAATGGCCCATAGCAGGCTCTGACACCACTTTTTGTAAAAAATGCAGTTCTTTTTTCTTGTTCTCTAATTCTTTAGGAAATTTTTCAGTTACCATATATGAATTAAACTTTATCTCTTCCTCTAGTCTCTTCATTAAACCTTCAGAAATAAAAAAAATGAATATTCAGCCCCTGAGAAGAGGTACAGTGATATTCTACACATTCCAAAACACAAGACCTGGCCCTGCTGGCCTGGCTCGGCGGGCTGGGCGCTGCCCTGTGAACAGAAAGGTCCCTGGCTGGATCCCCAGGCAGGGCATATGGCTGGGCTGTGGGCCCGGCCCCCAGCTGGGGGCGTGCAAGAGGCAACCTAGCAATGATGTATCTATTGTACATCAATGTTTCTCTCCCTCAGTCTTTCCCTTTCTTCTCTAAAAATAAATAAATATTTTTTTAAATAAAAAATAATAAAATATAAGAACAGTACAGCAGGGCCTATCTGTCAAAATACCCATTTATCTATCTGTATAGTGTATCTGTGTATAGTACCATAAGAGACTGGCCACAGAAGTCATTTGATGTTATTAGAATGATAATGAAAAAGAACAATTTACATGGAAGAAATGTTTAATAATTACAGAAAGTATGGTAATACTATAATCTTTTCAAATCACCACCCAATTCTTTTACGCTCAATAATATGCAAGAATAACATTTGCAAAACAAGCCAGCTAGAGCGTGGGGAAGGTAGTCAGCAACTTCGAGAGAGCTGGGGGTGGGGCCAGGCGGTGCCTGGGGCCCCGGGGGGGCCAGTCTGTGGGATGCACGGTTTTCCAGGTTTCCCAGCCACTTTGCTGTACATCTGAAACTGGCGTGGGATGGTACTGAATGTAAACTGTGCTTGGAAAAGAAAAAAAAAAGCCAGGTATATCGTTGGGTCCCATTTTGCATTCTAGGTAAGAAATCCAAGAACCGAAGGACAGCACAAATCCAGGTTCTTTCTTCTGTCTGTGGTCATTTACTCTTTTTCTTCTGCAATACTTCCGAGGCAATTTTTATTTCTATTCTGTTACTTCATAAGTGGTAACACATTATACTCTGTCAGCTTCAAAGCAATGAAGAGATCATTAAAAGTACACATTAAAATCCAAAAAAGAAATGATCTACCTTCATTATCTACACTTCAGTTTTCCATGTTTGGTAAGTTTTGATTTTGTAAAGTATGAGTTTATAGTTAAGTAGCAACTTAAATTACATATTTAAGATTTAACAGTTTTCTTATCTTGGCAGAGTACACAAATATACACACAAGAAGATTTTCAGTAATGGTTTTGTTATAAATTCCCGGCCTAAAGAGCTTTTGAAAGTTTATTTCAGATCTTTCCATTACACATTACAAATTCTGGCTTGACTTTTTAAAACACTGGGTTTCCGGTTTAAGTAATCTACGTACATAGATTGCATAATAAACCTGGCCTAAAGCCTTAAAATTATTTTTAGTTCTGTTGTGCTAACCATATATTAACGTAAAAACTTATTAATGGCAAATTCATGAGTTTTCCATTCACCCCTACAATTCCCCCCCAAGTTTTTAGGGACTGGGGAAAGAGAGGGAAGAGAAAGTGTTTAATGAATCACCCCATAATTATGCGGTCATGCCGATGTGGCTTCTGATTAAATCTGCATCCTGGTTTCTCTGGCTATTAGATGACTAGTTTTTTCCATCTCCAAGTTCTCAAATGTGCTGCGTGTCATCAGAGATGTAAGAAACCGAGGTCTGCAATGCTTTAAAAGATTTAGAATTCTGAACTATTATTTTCCCCATTGAAAAAACCTTAAACATGCTTTTCCTTACTTAAACGTTTCTAGTTCTAGAGAACACGAACTCATCCGCAGTGACGGCGAGCAGGCCAACGGCTGCCCGGGGGCGGGTGGAGGGGCACGCACGGGCAGGAGGAGGCAGGACAGAGGCACGAGGAGCCGTGAGGGGTGGTGAACAGACTTCCCTTGATTAGGCTGATGGTCTCTTATCAAGTGTACACTTTAAATATGTGCAGTTTATTATTTGTCCATTCTACCTCAATAGAGCTGTTAAAAACCATGAAAATACAATTCCCATATTTTAAATTCTTAAAAATTTTACCTTAGACCTTGAAAAGTAGTCATATGTTTTTATGCAGTTTTTTAAAAATAACCTTTTGAAATCTTGGTCACTAAAATCTCAGCAAGCTTTTTTTTTTAATTGAAAATCCCTGAAAACATCTCACTGATCCTACTGTAATTGAATGAGTAGGTTCTTTTATGTAATAAATGTCACAAATGTACAGAGTATCAAGATGAATTTGAATGTTATATAATATAGCTGTTACTCTGAACAAATACAAATTACATTGTTACACTAAAAATAATTTTTAGCCCTGGCTGGTGTGGCTCAGTGGACTGAATGCCAGCCTGTGAATCAAGGGGTCACCAGTTCGATTCCTAGTCAGAGCACATGCCTGGGCTGCAGGCCAGGCCCCCATTTGGGGGCATGTGAGAGGCCACAGGCACTGACATTTCTCTCCTTCTCTTTCCCTCTCGTTTCCCCTCTCTTTAAAAATAAGTAAGAAAATCTTTTTTTTTAAGATTTTATTTATTTATTTTTAGAGAGGGAAGGGAGGGAGATAGAGAGAGAGAGAGAGAGAGAGAGAGAGAGAGAGAGAGAGAGAGAGAGAGAGAGAGACACATCAATGTGCGGTTGCTGGGGGTTATGGCCTGCAACCCAGGCATGTACCCTGGCTGGGAATCGAACCTGGGACACTTTGGTTCCCAGCCCGCGCTCAATCCACTGAGCTATGCCAGCCAGGGCAAGAAAATCTTTTTAAAAAATAATTTTTATATTACTTAAGTAAATAGAAACTTTTTACAATCCTTTCTGTTACTGAAGAATTTAGATGGACCTTATTAAACTAAGTACCTGGGATCAACGAACATCTGCTTCATCCATTCTTTTCCTAAGCTGTTGAATACAACCCTTAAACTGTTTCCCAAGATGTCAACACAGCAAGAACTTTGGCTTCCTGCTCCCCGTTCCCTGTCTGCTCACAGAACATGTGTATTACATACATAATACCTTATTTTCATACTTTAACCGTTTTTCCTTACTTGATCCCCCTCCTGTGGCTGGAAAGGATCAGGCTCTCCTATGAGGGGTTAAGGTCCTTACTCGCACCTCCCAAGCCCTTACCAGCCTACTCACTGTGTGATCTAGCGTGTAGGGCCTGGAAATAGAAACACCAATTATGACTCGGTGACTCTCCTGGAGTTCAGCTGAGTCAGAGTCAGATGTGCCAATAATTAACACACTGTGGTCACTGCTATAAAACATTCAATACAATGTGGGGGGTGCCCCTGGGGCAAACAGGGAAGGCTGTCATCAATCTTTTCACCTTTTCCTCCTGAAATGGCAAATCTCTATCTGCCTCTCTCCTGCAGCGCAGGAACACCAGGCCACCGCCCTCCCGCAACTGACCAGGCACCGACCAGGCACCGGGCCATCTCGCTCGCTCCCGCACGCCCTTTCCTGCCCTCTCTGTGAAGACGAGCAGAGCAGTCGGACGCAGCTTGCCCCTTTCTCTCTGCTTCATCCGTCACGTGCTCAGCCTGCTACCTTTACGTTCCTTCAGGTCACTGCACCTCGGAACGGAATGTCTTCCACGCCTTCGCCTTTCCGTCTTAACACACTCAGTGGCCGCCACGTCCAGGAAGCCGTCTGACTGTGTGTTAGCGTTCGGTGCTTTGCCTCTTGGTTTGTCCCCGGAGAGCCCTGCGCTGAGCTCCATCAGCAGATTCACCTCCCTGCACGCCAACTGCCCACCGCATGTCACCCCTCCACTACGCTGGGAGCACTTTCCAGAAATATTTTGCTTTCTACTCCTAACATTTAGCATAGTATCTGGCATGCAGATGATCGATAAATACTGAATTAATGGACTGTTGGTTTGAGCTGATTATTTTTATTACTACTTAATATGCAATTGATTTTATTGTTTAGCAGCATCTACTAACATATTACTTATGTTAGTATTTTAAACCAACATCCCAAGAGATGCCTCCAACAGAACTTTGTCCATTTTATTACTAAATAAACAATTGTGCATTTCCTGGCCCAAATAATTTCTATGTAGACTAGGAAGCCAAAGCAAAATAAAGACTATCAACTCAAGTTAAAAAATGAAATATTACTATCACTGTATAGATCTTTGGATATCATTTTAGTTGCCAGAATTAAAACGCAGTAGCAAGAAACATTTAACCCAGTAAAACTGAGGATGACACATGTTGCAGAAACACATGGTCAGGCCGCATGTGAAATGGTGTTAAACTGTGCTGATCAGTCAACTATTGAATGGGTTTCTTCTGAAGGTTCATCCTAACTTTTTATACTAAAGATGTGAATGGCTACACATCAAATCCAAAGAACATATACAAAAAGTATATGTATTATACTATGGAGAAAAAAAATCATAAAAATAATTATTTTCTTTTGTCCTGAAATTTGACATGAAAAAGTGAAAACTCAGCGAGTAAAGAATGAAATGGCGCCAACAACCGAATGCGCGCGACTCCGGGTACTGCTCGAATCTGAATTTACAGTGACCGCGAGAGAGTCAGAGGTCCTGCGGAAAGCCACCAGTTAACAGGGGTTAATGGTTTCTCTTGTAGCGCGTACTGTACTTCTTTTTTTTTTTTTAAGATTTTAATCTTTAATTTACTTTTAGAGAGAGCAGAAGGGAGGGAGAAAGAGAGGAAGAGGAACACCGCCCGGGAATCGGCTGCCTCTCGCCCCGCCCCATCCCGCCGGCCCGTGCGGGAGTCCGGCCGGCCGCCGGGCCTGTGCTCCGACACTCCACGGTGTGGACGGGCCGCGCCTGGCTCATTCGGTCATCAGTGTATGGGCATTTGGGTTGTTTCTACTTTTTGGTTATTATGAGTAATGCTGCTATGAACACTCGTGTACAAGTTTTTGTGTGGACATATGCTCTCCTGGGTAGATATTTAGAAATGAAATTGCTGGGTCGTGTTGTAATTCTGTTTAACATTTTGAGGAACTGCCACTGTTTTCCAAAAGAGTTGCCCTGTTTTATATCCCTATCAGCAGCATAGGAGGGTTCCAATTTCTCTACATTCTCGCCAGCATTTGTTGTTTGGCTTTCCTTATTACGGTCATTCTGTGTGCTGTGTCTGAGAGCACACTATTTCACGGAATACCAGAGAAAAATGGGTCAACCCTCTCACAGCTGGGTGCCGACACTGGAATGCGTCTCCAGCACCCACGGGAGCTGTGCACTGCTCTTCCCGTACACGTGGCCTCCCTTCCAAGGAACAAACACACTTCAAAAATGCCTAGGATGGGTGCAGGGGTGTAACCTGGGATACTGGAACAGTTTATCCTCTGCGTAAAGCTAATGTGGCAACAGAGATCCCTAAGTCATTAGCACAACCCTAAACACATGAAAAACACTCAGTGTAAAGGGCCCAGCGTTTTATTCTTTGTCTTTATAGTCCTGGTTTAAAACAACGATTCACACTTTTTCTCCATCCGTCTTTTCCATAACACCCATCCTAAGGACTCCATACACTCCCAACCCGCCGAGCCGCCCCCCACACGGTTTCTGTGGCGTCCCCCGCCCCCCCCGACGGAGCACTGAGCAGGAGTCTAAACCCCAGGTGGAAACTGAATTTGTCTGCGTCGGGGCTCTCCTTCGTGAGCTAGAAAGGGACACTCCCAGTGCCGAGACAGCACCTGATGATCCTTCTCCTTAGTCGACCGCTTTAAAGGGAGACTACCGGTCTACGCCAATAGTCTCTGATCAACTATATCATCTGATAATTTCCACTTACTTTCAGGCTTTGCATCTGCTGCTGCGTGGCGCATAATTTTCAGCTGGTTTTGTACTCTTTGCAGCCTCTGCACTGCGTGAAATAGCTTTAAAATAGAATTAAATCCATTACTTGCTTAGTCCAGTGAAACCTACCACTCATACAGATAACGAAAATGTAAGTCCCATATAATTCTTGTGACATAAAAAGAATAATAAGAACCAAGAAAATTACTGTGTTAAATCCCAAATACAAAGGGCTCCCTCATACTCTTTCCTGTAAAACTTTTTAAAAAAGAGCTTTCAGAAATTAAAAAAAATTTTTCTTTGAATTTGGTGATCAAGGAAAAATACTCGTTAAAGAAATATATGGACCACGCTTTTCTTTTTATAACACGGTTTTCCTTAACTTCGAGGAACGCAAGCTTCCTCACAAACGACCCGTCCGGACGAGACCGGGACAGGGCAGCACCCGGGGCCGGCAGCGCAGCCCGCCGCCGCGGCGGGGCTACTGCGGTGCCCGGCGCGCGCTGAGAGCCGGGCGGCTGCCCGCTGAGAAGGAGAGGAAGCTGATCTGAACTACACTTTTAATGCGTAAGTCTTCTCAGTCTTAAGAACGACTCTTAACAAAATAAAAGTAATTATTTTCTGACCAAATGCTTTTTCTCTGAGGCAAAGGCTAGCGATGGGGACTGTGAGTGTTTCAGAGCCTTTTCCCGATTTGCTTCCTCACCGCTGGGGTGAAGTGGAGGGGTCCTGTGATCAAGGGGGCGGAAAGGAGGTCACCGTAGCCCCGGAATCTCAAGACACGCTTGAGAGACTCTGGAGGTTTTGCCAGCAGTTAACCTTACTGCCTGACGTTACAACGAATGTCCTGTCCTGTTGGAGTGACATGAGTCCGGCCTGAGCTGAGAGGCAGTGGACAGACACACACTGATGGCACCACACAAGACTCTTAAAATAAGAGCGCTCCATCATGGGCACAGAGGGAAACATGAACTTCTTAAACGATTCTTTCCTTACATTTGAATTATCGGAAGGAACTGTTTCTTTCATCACGAGAATATAAACTTTTATATGGATACCTGATTCTTTTGTTCCTGTTTCTGTTGTGCAAGAAATTCTTCCCTCTCTTTTTCAACGCGAAGTTGCCTTGCTATTTTAAGCATCCGTTGGTGATTCTGAACTGTCTCCACCTACAGTAAAGGAACAAGAAGTACAGGGTACAGTGAAGTTTAAGGAAGCCATTAGCACGTCACGTGACTCAGACATCCACTTATCATTTCCTTCTGGTAAATAGTACGCCCCAGAGATGACAGAAAAGCGCTGGACTCCAGGCCCTTAAAGGTTTTGGGCTACTGCCTAGGGAGATTCCCTTTCCGTCAGTGCTATTTGAGTCCCTCCTTAGATGTACACCCAGGCCTTGCTTAATCTCTATTTGCATTCCTAAGTCTTTGCGAGCGCTTAACACTTGGGGCCCAAGGCTCACAGGGCTAATTCTCGCCTTACCCTCTTCTTCAAGCGTTCGACTCTCTTGATGAGCTGGTCCTTTTCTTCCTCCATTGCACTGATATCCTAAAAAAAGTAGTCAAGAAGACATAGTAAGAAAAAGTATTCTTCTAGAATTCAGATGAGGTTTTTAGGTAATTATGTATCTATCGTTTTTACCACTTATTACCAGAGCATTAAGGAACAAAGATCCCAGCTGGGATGAGGGACGTTCCTGTTCTCTCCACCCCCAGGGTTCCTCACACACGGTACTTTGTGTGGCAGCTTGGCAGCTTTTCAGGAAAGGCAGCTAAAACAGGTTATAAGGCAGCAAGGTAAAGCTGCCAGCCAGCACACTTGTGTTCTGACTCCAAATATGGGCACACGATTTTTCAGAAATCTTCTATAATGGGAAGTGCGCAGGTCTAAAAACACGAACAGCTGCTGACATCCTATCCGCTGTTAAATACCACACAGGATATTCTGCCAGTATGCCATCAAATTATTTTTAAGGCTATGGTGTTTTCAAGATAGAACTTTGTGTCTGGTTTTGTCAATGCACAAAGTCCCTCCCTAAAAATAAAGACTTCGAAAATAAACCACCTGCCTTTTAACCAGCTCCATAATATTTTCTAAAGAAAACAAACAAACAAACAAACAAATCCTTCCTCAACCTGAAGTACTAACAGCCCAGCCGGCACAGCAACGCTGAAAGGAAAACGCTACGTGCAGTCGGCATTGACAGAATCCGGGGAAGCAGGGACCCTACCCGCTGCAGGCGGCACTGCACTGAAGAGCAGTGTCGAAAGTCTTAAACGTGTGCATACCTTCCGGCCCGGTAACCCCACCTCTGGGATGTGTCCTAATAACACACGAATGAAAGGGCACTGACTTCTCTGTAAGAATGCTCACAGTTGCTAATCATTCTAAAATTTGGAAATGATCCAAGTGCCCGAGTTATTATTAAATAAACTGTGTTATGATACAATGAAAGGCATTAAAAATAATGCAAAAGAATGTTCAATGACATGAGAAAAAGGCATGATATGAAATCGCTTGAAAGAAGCGGATTGCAGCATTTACGTACAGTATGAATGATACCCAGAAAGAGATTTAAATAGAGTCACTAAAATGCCAATAGCAGTGATCTCTAGGACATGGGATTTTAAGTGACTTATTTTCTATTTATTAATTCATCATATTTTCCACAAAGAATATGTTCAAAATGCGTTCTTTGGTAGTAATTAATGAAATTTTAGTGACGGACTCCCTCTCGTCAGTTTGGCTCGGTCACAGGACACGACGGAGAGCCAGCGGGTGGTCCTCCGCCACTCCTCCTCCTCCACACTGTCGTCAGTACCAACTCACGGGTCCTCCCCCCACTAGATGGGGGTCATTCTAACACACTCAACAAACTCTTACAGCAACGTCTAATGCTTCCTGATTGAAGGACAAGATGAGGACGGCACTGATAACTCAGGAATTCTAAAAGTACAAAATTTACGAACATGAGAATCAGCAGGTGTTTGGGGACGGAACTTAAACGCCCGGTGAGACTGTGAGGTATATTTCGGAGAGCACTAAGTAACGCACATCGAAAGTCCTGACGGCGCTCTTCCTCCCAGGAGCCCGCCTGTGCCTTTCCCTCCCCTCCTCCTCCCTGGCAGTGCGCCTCTCCTAAACTCTGCGGGACCCCGGGGCACCCGCACCCAGGGGAGCCGTGGGCAGCGGCAGCGGGCCGGCCCGCTGTATCTGTCCCGAGGCCCCTGTCCCCTGACTGTCCAGGGGGCGGCCAGCAGCTCTGCCCGGGCTCCCTTCCTGCCCTCCACACGTCCAGAGCGCCAAGGCGGCCTCAACCAGTCCCGCCCCTGCTGCTGCTTCCAGCCTAGGCTTGGCCCTGCCTCACCGTCCCCGGCCTCAATAAATGTCCTCTCAGACAAGAAAGTCCTAAAAATGTTCATATGTCTTAATAAGTAATTCTGTTTCTAGAAATGTATGCTAAGGAAATAATCACAGATATACAAAAATAAATTTATGTAGAAGATAATCATAGCATTATCTATAACAGCAAAAAATGAAAATAAAAAACTAAAAAGGGTTCAACTATCCACCCTATGGAATATTATTTAGTCACTAAAAATTGTATTGTAGAAAGATAACAATAGGAATATGTTCATGATATAATGACTTAAAAAGCAAGACACAAATAATTAAGGATAGCATGATACCTCCCAACACACACACAAGAAACGATAATGATAAACAAATGCTAATGATAAAATGATAAACAAAATGTTAACAACTGGACAATTTATCTTCTTTGTTCTTTTCTCTTAGATCTATCTACCTATATAAAATATATACATATATTAGATAGAAACTCAAAACATAAACCTTTTTTTAAAGATTTTATTTATTTATTTTTAGAGAGGGAAGGGAGGGAGGGAGGGAGGGAGGGAGAGAGAGAAACATCAATGTGCGGTTGCTGGGGGCCGTGGCCTGCAACCTAGGCATATGCCCTGACTGGGAATCGAACCTGCGATGCTTTGGTTCGCAGCCCGCACTCAATCCACTGAGCTATGCCAGCCAGGGAAAACATAAACCTTTTCAAGTCCATGGTAGTGCTCTACATGGCATGCGAGAACTCACTGTGAACTTACCACGTCCTCACTGATTTGTTCAGTGAAGAACTGGCCGAGGTCCTACAGAAGAAAATCTGCCCTTTGCTAGCACTGGTTTCCATACAATCTTAAGACTCATACTGAATTAATTAAGGGTAAAAATACTCAACCTAATATCATTCAAATAAACAAATAGTTATATTTTCTTTTCTTTACCCTTCTTATTTCTGCCGTAGAAAATCCAGATGTCTTAAGCTGCTCACATTCTTTATGCAGAGTTTTAAAGGCCTCCATCAACTCTTCATACTAAAAGAAAAAGTTAAAAAATTACAAACTAATGTCCACAACCAAGTAGGCTTTTCTTAATCAGGCTGTCTATAAATTTACTTACAGCGACTGCTTAAATCACTGCAAGCACAGCATTAAAAATGCACCGTGCACATTTATACAGGACCCGGAGCAGCAGGCCCGTGAAGGGCGGTCGGTGGACACTTCTCCGGCTTCCGCTCTGGTCCCCCTCCCGCGGCGCACCCTGTATTCTGGCTAGCCGCCCTCCTCTCAGCCCCCGGAACACACCACGCTCTCACTGCAGTGTGCGAACCGTAGTCCCTCTGAGAAAACCCTGTGACTCCCCTAGGCCCTACCCTGGACAGCGCCTATTCGTCCTTCGGATCTCAGCACCGGCATCCCTACCCTCACAGCAGACTTCTCCAGCCCTGTGTCCGAGAGCTGCGATCTCGGAGTGGACGTCAGGTAGCATCGTGATTGTCTGGTTCCTCCCCTGTCCCCCCACCACGAGACAGTGAGAACCAGGAAGGTGAGAATCGCACTGACCACGTACATCTTCACGTGCCGATCACACAGGCCCCGGGGCCGAGCGCACTGCACAACTCACATGGTGTTCCATAAAAAGTATGTGAGTGAATGAAGAAAATCACACTTATCCAAAGTTTTAAAAAATAACATTTTTTGTGGACAGGGACAGGAAATACTTTTCTGGACTACTTACATCCTAAAAATCTATGAATTATTCTAAAGACCTTATTCTAAAGGTCTTTATAAAGAAAATATGCATTTTTATTAGGGTCTCTGCTAAATGAGTGGCTAAATATGTAAGTCATTTTACACCTCAGATATGCTGCAGGAAGTCTTTATTATCATGAATTCTCCCATTAAGTATCTGGGCTGTAATTAATTTAGTAAAAACTATTAATAAACTTCCTCCAGGGGAATTGGTTTGTATCAGATCGATGGCAGAGTACAGGGAGGAGAGACTATTCCGCATTACACTCTTCTATTTCCCACATTATGTAAAGCCTTCCAAGGCGGGCGGTCACCAGCCGGGCGGCCGCATCCTGCTGTTCTCTCCATGGCATCTACTGTAGTGCTTCACACGATAGCTGCAGAAACACAGCTACCCCAGAAATGTCGTAAGGGATCAATACTGACTCTATTTTGAGTTACTGCCATGCTTACCCAAAATAACAAAATATATGGATGAAAAAGCATTTAGTTGTTTTGATTCAATCCAAATTTTGAGCACATACTATACAGAAGCAATTCTACAAAACCCTAGGAGCCAAAAATGATGGGTGAGACAGGACGCCCGTGTTTACAGACCTCGCAGCCCGCTGGGAAGACAGGCGGACAAGCTCGTCACAGAGCCGCACACCCATCCATGCACGTGCTGTGGGCTGAAGAGCACAGGTGCCGGACAGAGGCACTTGCCCTTGCAAGCGAAGTCCTTTGAAATCTTAGGCCAGAAGCCTCTTTCCACAGTCTCTGGTCAGCAGTGTGCTTTTTTCTTATAACCCTTACCCGAGGGCATTTTTTGAAAACATCAATGTGAGAAACATTAATTGGTTGCTTCCTGTACGTGCCCAGGCTGGGATCTTAAGCACCGGGACCGGGGATTGAACCTACGGCCTAGGTATATGTCCTGACTGGGAACTGAACCCTCAGCCTGTTGGTTACAGGACAACCAACACAGCCACACCAGCACGGCAGCAATGCGCTTTTAATCCCAGGACCCAGCAGGCAGACCTGGCAGAATCCTCAGTGGCCAAGAGCTTTAAGATCAAACCCCAGGACTACCCCAAAACTCTGGCGAGGAAAGCGCACTGAAATGCCAGTCCCTGGCCCTGCCTTCTGTCTGACTGGAAGGAAAGCCCTCTGAGGCTGCCGGCTTAGCTTCTGTGCCCACGCACTCTTCACGGGGCTCGCCCACCCCAATGTGCCTGGGGTGCTGGCCGTTTACACCTTTTGTCCTGGGGTAACTGGTTTGATAGTCCTTTCCCTCTGATTTGGATGGCAAACTGTGCGGTCATCTTAACTGATCAACAAAGTCCCGGCGGTGCCCAGGATCCACTATCTACCCCCAATTCCTGAGTATAAATTATGCTAAAATCATTCATTCCAAGGGCTTTTTTTTTTTGTCTATCCACATACCCTTATCACTGAATTGGTATTTATGTACAAACGTCAATTTTTTAACAGATGACTGCAGATGAACGTTACTTTCTCGCGTCACCTGAAAACACAGAGAGAGCAAAGAAGCCAGAGAGAGGGGAGCACGCATCTGAGCACGTGCGCCCCGAAACCCACTCCAGAGCATTTTCGAATGCCATCCGCGTATCGAATACCTGTTTATTCGTATCCGCCACAGTTTCATCCTGAAGAAACTCACTTGGCACCTCCAGTTTTATTAAAAAACGAGCTAAATAGGCTCTTTTCTTCAGTTCACTCGTCCTCTGCAGAAGCCAGTGGAGCACGGGGTAAATTACAGGTTTGCTTCCAGTCACCAGACCCTGACGAAAGGTGCTCCTATAAACACACACACACACACACACACACACACACAGGCCCGTAAGTAAACCTTGGAGGTAACCTTGACTCACGAGCTGATTTACAATGCCCTGATTGCTTTCCATGACAACTGTAACAAGATAAAACCAAGGCTATTTTAAGTCAGTCTGTACATTAACGATACAAATAAGATCAGGCCCTTAGTATGTTGCTGGATATTTAGGAAGGTGGCGTTGCAACCATTCTCTGATACAGTGGGCCTTAACACTTCACCTCCTTGACTGGGTCGGCTTAAACTCTTGTTTTTATCCAGGATGGCACACGGATGATAGAATGGAATGGTGGATGCGCCTGACCTTTTTGATTAGGAGAAAGAACTAATCCACTTAGGACTTCTGCATGCCAAAGTAACATTAAAAGGTCAAGGTTATTTTGAATTGAGTGATGTTCCAAGGCCATTGACTTAGGGAGACCGGGCATTGCCTAGGAAGACTGCCTATAGCCTATGCTTTGGCTATTAAAGCATTGTTTAAGGAAAACAACATGTAATAAAATTAGTTTGAAAAATAAATAAAACTTCTGTAAATTTTTTTTAAAGAAAGAAAGCAACACGCAATCAGATTCTTACATGTCTGTGGCATTTCCTGGGGGTTTGTATTTAAGAATACCAAGAAGGCTTAACATCCGTTTGGCTGTCTGCTCTGGCATCTCCTCTCTGATGTCAACAACTTGCTAACAAATAAAGAAATTTAAAAAATATGTTATCGTTGTATCTCTAACAAAGAACGATATTTAAACTCACTTGCAAAATTGTTCTACTAGAGCATAACAAGCACAGTGGTCTCTTAATAATACAGATTAAATACAGAGGACCCCAGAGGGAGGGTTCACCCAAGTCAGATCAGGATTCACACTAACAATGGCATGGGTAAAAATTCTCCGTGCAGAGACATGAGCTAATTTACAACACAATAAAGCCTTTTGTAAAAGCATTTGTATTCCTGGGCCAAATCTATTTATGTTTGGAAGTAGAGAAATATTTTCTAAATAAAGTACAAGTAGATAATTTAATTTCTGAGGTGACAAAGAAATATTTTTTAATTTTATTTTATTTATTTATTTTTAGAAGGGGGAAGGGAGGGAGTCTCGCACGCCCCCTACTGGGGACCTGGTCTGAAACCCAGGAATATGCCCTGACTGGGATTTGAACAGGTGACCCTTTGGTTCGCAGGCTGGCACTCAGTCCACTGAGCCACACCAGCCAGGGCAGAAATCTTAAAGATCATTTTCAATTACTTTACAGTTATGAGCCTCATGAAAATAAAGGCCAGAGAAGTTAACTGTGAGAGGCAGAAACTGGCTTTCCTGCCACCTTTTCATCACAGAGAAAGAGGAGACGCTTACCTTTGGGTCGATCTCAGCCAGGACGTCATTGAGAACTTGTAACAGTTGCATTGGCTCCAGGGAATCAAATGTGATTAAATTATAGTTCTTCCTAAAAGGCTCCTTGTTGAGATTGTCCACAATGAATTTGATTTGATCACTCATGATCAGGTCTTATAACTTAAACTAAAGAGTAAAAATAGAGAAAAAAATCCTCAATACTGGTAACAAAAGTTCCGGGGGGAAAAGAATCAGTATTAAGATCGTAGGGAGTAGGCATGAAAAGTATAATGAAAAAGAGTTACTCTGTTGAAAGAAATCAGAGTGTGAAGACTTTATTATGAACGCTGCAGTATATACTGTTAATGTTTGATGCCAAGTGTTCTGTATATTCATCTTGTGTGACAGCACTCACCTGAATTAACTCGGACAAATAGTAATACAGTAAGTAATATAATGAATACTATACCAGTCATCTCTTCAGTTAGCTCCACAACTTCTACCCAGGGGATAAACACTTGTTAGATTACAGACATATTTCTAATTAAAAAAAACGAGTAGCCCATGATTTAAAATAGGGGGATATTTTTACATTAAAATCCAGACTTCCGGTCTCTTGAAAATCAGAGCTGGCGGCCCTGGGCCCACAGCGGCGCACGGCCACGCCCGGCAGAAGCTGAGCAGGGGCTGGCTGCGAGCGGTAGCCTGGGCCCGCCTCCTTCGGTCTGTGCAGGTTCCTCCACCAAGCTCCGCCCTGCAGGCTTGGACCCCGCCACCCTTGAGTCACTGAGGCCTTCACTTCCCTTGCCCCGGACAACATCATACATAGCCTCACGTTTTCCAGCCTCCGCCTCTCCCATTCCAAATCACCTGCAGGCTTCTCACTGTCCACAGAATAAAGTCCAAACTTCTTGGATTTTGAGAGTCTTTAAGATCTAGCTAATTTAGCCTTTCCCAACTGTACTTCCAAGTTGGTGCTTTTCACCCTTGGGAACTTTGGCAGGCTGAAACGGTCACTACTCACTCCCTAGGTCCACCTCTGCCTTCGGTTAATGCTGCCTTCCAGCCACTAGCAGGACTGTTCTCCCTTCCCCCCACCCCCAGAGGTGCAACTCCTAACCGTTCTCCAAGCCCTGCTCTCCAAAGGCAAGCCCCTCCAGGAAATCTTAGGCTACCCACCTTGCTCTGCACCAGAATAACAGGGTCTACCTTCCAAGTTGACCACACTTGACCCACACGGCTCTCCTGCGGTCACTCCTCTACTTTACACTAGGTACCTATGTACACTTTCTCTTCTCTGCTAAACTGTAAGTTCCATGAGGGCTTATCTGTGACTAATTCCATCTCTGAAGACCCACTGCATCTAAAACAGTGACTGCTCCACTAGACTGAACTTGTTCAGAGGCCCAAGGCCCAAAAACCCCCCATAAGTGTAACAAATCACAACTTCTAAAAAATCGGATATCTGATTATTCAAGAGCCAAAGAGCTTTGCCAAGGTTCCTAGCATCTCCTGCATGCAGGCATCGCTTGTTTAGAAATTCTGTGGGCAGGCAATTTCTTTTACCTAGTGATTTTTTACAATGAATTTTAAAATGAACTGCTAAAGAAAGAAAGAAAGAATTACTGTAGTGCTCTCTAATACTTTTTATCCATGAAACGGATGGATGTTCTTTTACCCAAGACATTAGTTGGGGTAGCATGCTTCTTGCTCTGAAACAGGTCTCTTAAATTGGGTGGGTGGGGCTGGATATTTAGAAAACATCAAAATGTGATGGCATTATATTTCTCCATAATTAGGACAAATTCATCAGTAAACATTTATTGTTGTTAAAAATAAGTCAAAAGAAAGTAGAAAGGATAACCCATGTGTGGTATGAATCTGAGGTTTTCTTTAAGTTGTAAGAAGAAAAACTTGACCTACATTACGTAGAAATCCACGCTGGAGATGCAAGTTTTCCGAAGTTCAAAGCACTTTAAGGGAACGTTCACATCATAACCTTCACACACCTACGTATTTTTCAATGATTTCGAAATTAAATACATAATATTCATCCCTTACATACACCCATATATTTTTTCCTTTTCAGAACAAAACAAGCAGCAAGACAAAAACCAGAACACGACACTTGTGAACGTTACCGGGAGAGGAAAAGAGACTAGCCGGGTTTCCCGCTGGCAGTCAGTCGACCAGCGTTTTTCAGGGCAAAGATGTGCCGGAACAGGTAGAGGCTGCCTATGCCCAGTGGGCTCCGCGCTCTAAAATTAGCAAAAGCAATTACTCTCCCTCTTCCCGCGGAAGGCTGCCACACTAATTCTCCAGCACTGACCCTCCAAAGAACCCGAGGGGGTGGGGTGGGGTGGGGTGGGGGCAAGAATTAAAACCAGGGCGAGCGTGTGTATCTGGCACAACTCGGGACGGGAACCGCGCCGCCCTGGGCTAAAGCTGGCTCGAGCGCTGGCCAGCAACCTCGTAGGATTCCCAAAAATAGTGTCCCCCCTCGACCTCGGGCTCAGGAGAGGGGACAGGGGCCCCACAGCCGACCGACACCGCTGGGCTCCGCGACGCTGCACTCGGCGGCGGAGCGGCCCGGGTCGGCGCGAGGCCCCGCAGGGGCCGACCCCGGGGGTGGGGGGCTTAACTGCGGCGACCCCTCCGGCCGCGAGACGCCGCAGGGGGAAGGGGAAGACGGGGCGGCGGAGGGAGTTCTCTCCGATCTCCGGGTTCGGGGAAGTTTCCGACCGCGGGCTGCGGAGGTTACCTCAGATTCTCTCCACGAAACCACTTTCCCCCACCCCCTGGAGGTATTATCCGGGCTCCAGTGGGTTCCCAGACACGGGCTCCTTGGCAACGGTTGCTAGGCCGTGGGCACGTCACTTCCGGCGGGGAGGGCCGGCGGTTTCCGGGGACCCCCGGGCGCGTGCAGCGGCCGCGGCGGTGGAGGATGAAGGGCGGAGGGCCCAGGGCAGAGGGCGGAGGGGGGCGGCCTCGCGTGCCGAGCGGGTTTCCAGGTTCTGAGCCACTGCTGGCAGCGTGAGAGAATTTGGGGCTGTTACCGCGGCGGTCAACTTCCCCCCAACGTCCCGCAGTTTACAAAATATCCATCCACCCAACAAGGGTGATGGCTGCTTTGTGGGCGGCCGGGCCAGAGGGATTTGGGTTGAGGAAGCATTTGGCCGGAGCTTCAAATTTAGGTTTTTGACCTAAGTATCTCCAAATTAGGTTAGACGTAGGAGCAATTGTGCAGTCTCTGGCAGGATGAAAAGAAGACATTCATCACAGAGATTTCAGTTTTGTCACATTATTTGGGCCACATGGCCTGTACCGGGAATTAATTTTTTTTAAATCCAGTAAATTTTTTTTTATAATATGGTGAGAGCCTGGTTGGCGGGGGGGGGGGGGGGGAGCAAATGGCCTAAGGTGCCTTTTGGCTTCTTAAGAGCCTCTTTTTTAGGCACCTGCATAAAGGAACGAAGTTCCCCTGCAGTCTCCCTGGAGCTCACACCCTAGGAGGTGGGCCGAAGGAAGATCTCGTGCCCAGGTCACAGAGAAGACGGGGAGCAGAAACCCCACTGCTCTAACTGGCTTGGGGGAGACCTCAGTTGGTGAATGGTATTGTGAAACACCCCCCCACCCCCGCCATAGGCTGGAACTCACTGAACTTATCGATGTCAATGTAGAAAATGAGAAGAAGGAAAAAAAAAAAAAGAAAGAAATTCCTCACATCCAGAAAACGTAGTTGCTTGTTTAGACATCTTGGAAGAAACCAGCTACAGATTTAGCATCGTACTTACAAACAACAAAACAAATTCCATATTAGACGTCTCCTCTGTTCTTTGCACTGTGCAGGCTGCTGGGGATGCAGACCCTGGAGGGTAGGAATTACTTGGCCCCTGTCATCATGGAGCTAACAGTCTAGTGTGGGGAAGCAACTGAACAGGCAACACCCATACAACTATGATAAATGCTGTAAGAAAAGGGCTCAATGGTGGGGAGCCCAGATGAGGGGCCCCAAGTTAATTTAGGGCTGAAAGGACTACTATCTGGAGAGGCTGCATTGAGCGAAGTGACGTTTAAGGATCAGTACAAATCAGCGAAACTGGAAAGGGGACAGTTTATTGGGCAGAAGGAACACAGCTCTGCAAGACCGGTCCTTTGCCGGCTGCCTCCTTTCTGAAAGAACCTGGAGAGAAACTAACAGCGGTCCCAGCTCACAGATGCTCGCCACCAGGAGAAGGCAGCATTTAACACCTTTACAAATTAGCCCTGGCTGGTGTAGCTCAGTGGATTGAGCATGGGCCCATGAAGCAAAGGGCCTCCGGTTCAATTCCCTGACTGGGCACATGCCTGGGTTGCAGGCCAGGTCCCTGGTAGGGGACACATGAGAGGCAACCACACACTGATGCTCTCTCCCTCTTTCTTCCTCACTTCCCTTCTCTCTAAAAACAAACGAAAAAAAGTCTTAAAAAAAACCTGGCTGGCATAGCTCAGTGGATTGAGTGCGGGCTGAGCTCGAGCTGCGAACCAAAGTGTCGCAGGTTCGATTCCCAGCCAGGGTACATGCCTGGGTTGCAGGCCATGACCCCCAGCAACCGCACATTGATGTTTCTCTCTCTCTCTCCGTCTCCCTCCCTTCCCTCTCTAAAAAGAAATAAATAAAATCTTTAAAAAATAAAACCTTTAAAAATTAAATAACTGGAAGAAACAACAGAAGATTCATACAAGGGTTACCTAATTAATTAACCCTGTTGGGTATGCTAGGAGATTCTCCTGGCTGCCTCGTGTGGCCTCACCTCTCTGAGCTTTATTCATGTATAAACTATGCCTAGAATAATACCTTCCTCAAAAGGGTTGATGTGAAGATTGAGTTGATACAGGTAAAATGATTAGAACAATGCCTGACACTGGAAGAGCCAAAAACATTTTACTTCCCCCCGCCCACTTCTTTTTTAAAAATGAGGTGGCTAGATTTGCCCCTTCTCCAGAGTCTGCAGATGTAGGCTACAGAGAGGTAAGAGTCCCTTATCTGGTGGTTTTTAGTTCCTCCTCTGCCTACTGCTGTGGTTATTGAAACACTATACTTTTCGGTTATGAGGATACAATCCCATATAAATTCAAGTGAGCAATGGAATCCACTCTTTGCACTCAAACGGGAATGGATTTTACGCTTAATGTGTTTGCTCTGGAACACAGGAAAGAATTTGAAGCCACTCAGCCTGAGATACTGAGAAGCATATACTCCAACCTGAAACAAAAAGGGACATAGTCCCATATGTCCCAAAAAGAGGGACATAGAGAAGCCCACACATATTGGGTCCCTGGCCATCAATGGGGCCTAGACACAGGCCTCAGGTAGCCCCGCTACCACCTGCCGACTCATTTAAGATAAAAAGATTCCATGAAGGGTCCAAGAAGAACTTCTCAGCAACAGTTTCACAACAGCGAAGGCATTGCTGATTGCATCCCAAGTCAAGCCACCCACGTGAACACTTTTTTCCTCAGATGCTATTTTGAGTCTTCTTGTAAAACCCAAAAGATGCCTCTTGGCTGAGGTATATTTGACATTTTTAATAGGTGAATGGAAGTCCCAGTCATATGAGACAGCCTTTTGGAGAGGTTCCTATCCCTACCCTGACTCTCTGGTTTCTGTTTTTTGTTAATAGGTCTGTTAAGATATAATTCACACACATACAATTCAATTGCTTTTAGCATATTCACGAAGTTGTGCAACCATCACCACTATCTAATCCCAGACCATATTTATTACCCCCTAAAAGAAACTCTGTTCCCTTCATCCACCATCTGCCAGTTTGCAATAATAACAAACAGAAAAATCTCACTTCCCAGCCTCAGGCAACCACTAATCTGCTTTTCTTCTCTATGGATTTGCCTTTTCTGGACATTTCTTATAAATGGAATCACAAAACATGTGGCTCTTTGTATCTGGTTTCTTTCACTTAGCGTAACATTTTCACGGTTCATCCGTGTGGTAGCATGATCAGTACTGCATTTCTTTTTATGGCAGAATAATGTTTCATTGTATACATTTTTTGCTCATCCATTTATCTGTGGGTGGAAATTTGGATTGCTTTCGCTTCTGGCTAAAATGAACAATGCTGCTACGAACATTGGTGTATACCTCCACTCTCCTATGGATAAAGCACTTCCATCAGCTAAGCCAGGTGATCAGGCACGTGGGCAAGGGGCAGGGGTGTCTCCATTCATTCTTGGGTTTGCCTTTCCTTTCAATTCTTGTTAATTTTGTTCTCTTGAGTCCTCGTGGTTGTAGACTACGGGACCCAAGATGTGGATTCTTTAGAAGTTTTTGGTTGTAACTACAGGCTGTATTGAAACCTGCTCATCCCTTGCTACCAAAGCACTGAAATTCCCGACCTGCTTCTCACCCAAAGCCCTCTGATAAGAAACTTGATGTTATGAGGCAATGTCCTTTAAATGTTCGCGGGCCTTTACTGGAGGCAGGGTGAGGGAAGGTGGAAGGAGGTGACAGAAACCGGAATCTGCCCTTTCCAATGCCCTTATTTGTGTTGCAAGAAACATCCACGGTTGTGAACCTCTGCTCTGGGTATTCAGAGGGGGAAACAATCACTCCTGGTGAAGTGCATTTTTCAAGACTCGGTTTAGCATAAGAAAATAAATAAGGAGAGGGGTCATTGTTTCATGCAATCGTGAAGACCAAGGATATTACTAACTTCAGGTATGGCTTGATCTAGGAGTTCAGTGACATCATCTTGACATTCTTTCTCCCTCCATCTCTCTGCCTCTTGTCCCCACTTTCTTCTGAATGGGCTGCTAGTAGCAGGTGACTTACATCCTTCCAGCCTAGCAACCTCAATAAAAGCACATTTTTTTTCTTTAATAGTTTCAGCAAATTCCCAGGGCTAACTTTCATTGGTCTGAAGTGTGTTAGACCATTCTTGAATCAACTGCTGTGACCCTGATGGATAGTAATAATGGACTCAGTGAGGGCGGCTCCCCAAAAGGGAGGCCTGCATTCTGTCACCAGAGGCGGAGACGTTATGCAAACAAGACCGACAGGGAAGGTGGTTCAATCTTAAAAGCCAGGTAAGCAAAGCCAGAAGGGGAAGAAATGAGCCTGTCCTTACTGATAAGTTGGTTTCCTACCAACAACCTATCTTTCTTCAGTGCAGGCTCCCATCGTGGGCCAGGTGAGATCTCGGGAGAACAGCAGACCCCCCAGGTCCCCCACAAAAAGTGGGAGGATGCCATGGACCGAGTGTCTCCAGCCCCTTCTCATTTCAGAACTTCCAAACAAGAACCTTCCTGTGCCGAGCACGGGGAAGCCCAGCCAGTTTTTTGTTTTCTGTATTAAATTTAGACCTCTCATCCTGACCAGGACGTATTTCTGGATTCTGCACGAGTATTCAGCAAATGCCAGTGTTCAAGATGCTATCCCATCTGGGGCTACTCCGCACACTGCCCGCTTTTATCTCATTCTTTTCAAACCGAGGAAAACGACCCAGACGCAGGAACAAATTCGGAAGTGGGTTATTCTGTTATCCATTAATTGCCATTTAATACCTCAGCCATCTAGGTTACTTGGAGATGAAAGAAACTAAATTTAAACAGAAACCTGAATTCCGTTTGGCAGACATCCCACATTGTCTCCGCCCTGGCGATTTCAGTTTGTGCGTGAGTAGTGGCAGAATGTGCCTTCCCAGAAGGTAAAAAATATCAGTAATGTGTGAAACGTTCAGCTAAACAGACAGCATTGAACGTGTACCCGGTACTACGTTTTTGTCCAACAGTTTGTTTTCCATGGGTGTTGTGGGATGAATGGGCAATGGAGAGGAGTCAAGAAACAGGCAGCTCGTCTTAATTCCTCAGTCATGGACCGAAAAGTAGGATGCAACTTACATTCTTCCTGGGCTCAAGTAATAACCATATCGTCACTAACGGATGCTTACTGTGTGTCAGCCCGTCCTCTTAAAACGATCTGCACTGCCTTGAGTTTTGCAGGGAGAAACCAGAAGCTGTGTTTTCTAATGGTCTGAGGCCTGTGGAGGAGATTACCCTGGTTGTCCTCAAGGGGCAGCAGAGAGAGGAGCTCCCTCCAGCCGGGGTGTCCAACCTGACCGCCTGCAGCCCAGAATGGCTTCAAATGAGGCCCAATACAAAATCGTAAATGTACTTAACACATTATGAGATTGTGTGTGTGTGCGATTACATGTTGCAATGTATTTAATGTGTGGCCCAAGACAACTCTTCTTCCAGTGTGGCGTAGGGACCCTAAAATATTGGACACCCCCATAAGACGAGAGGAGAGAGACGCCAAGACCGGGAAAGGGTCACAGGTTAATTCCAGAGCAGCTCCTGAGAAGGTGAAATACCCCAAGGGGACCAACCCCGTGAGTCCGGTGGCTTCCACTGTGGCCAAAGTTTTCCTCGTCCCAGGCCTGCCATGGAAGCGTTGATGTCATTGGGCCCGAAAGGACCAGGCAGCTTGGGATGATGAGTGGGGTGACCAAGCAGTCACCAGGGTGAGTCACTGACAGAAGATTTCAAGTGACCTTCTGAAAGCTCCATCACTGCGAAAGAGCCCGGGGACTTGGCATCCCCCAGGACGTGTGTGAAGGCGAGATGCCCGGGAATGGCGCGGGATGGGGGCTCAGAGTTGGATTTCGGTTGATTATAAAATCACACACTTCCTCTAAAGCTGAGTGGTTAAGTGAAATAGATAACCTCTGCATCAGCCAGAGTCCTGGCATGATGAAGATAGCACAGTCTGAGCCACTGGGAAGAGCTGACAAAGGACCGTTTGTAAAGATGTGGGCAAGGGTTAGGGACACCGACAAGGGACCAGCAACAAAGGCAGCCGTGGCTGCACCGCGCCTGAAGCGGGCACCAGAAGCCTGTAAACAGAGCGGCGTATGGAGAAGGCTACCTAATCGGATCCTTTGGATGTAGCCGCTCTCGACCTCACACTCCTCCCACCCCCATCTCCTGGCTGGCTTCCGGTCAGCTACCCTCAACAGGGCGGCAAAGGGGCAGGCAACGCTTGAGGTCGTCCACGCAGGTTGGCCTCCCAGGGAAGAAAACGGCAGAGTGGGGATCTGGGAGAGCAGACTGAAGGAATTATAAAATGAATTATACATTGAATTGTACCATTAAAATGATGGGCAGTCAGGTCTTGTGAGGTCAACAGAACCACCCCCACGTCTCCCAGCGGCCCTGGCTCTGTCGCTGAAGGCCCTGGCATCCCAGGGAGTCAGGCCGAACTTCATTCCAGCACACTGCCCACACCCACCTCATCTCATTTAATCTTCACAACAAGGCTGCAAGGACGGCTTTGTTTTCTTCCGTTTTATAATCAACAAAATCGAGGTCTGGAGTTAATAGAGGGCTCACAGTCACAGAGCTAGCAGCTTGCTGAGTCAAGATTCAAACACAGGGCCCTCGGCTGTGTGCCTCAGTTGGTTGGGTATCGTCCTGCAAAGTGAAAGGTCGCCAGTTCTACTCCCAGTCAGGGCACACGCCTGGGTTGAGGGTGCGGTCCCTGGCTGGAGCACGTCTGACAGACAGCTGATCAGTGTTTCTCTCTCACATCGATGTTTCTCCCCCTCTCTTTCTCCCTCCCTTCCCCTTTCTCTAAAAATAAATAAATAAAATCTTAGAAAAGTAAAAACATTCAAACACTCAAAAACACGATCCCACATTTTAGGATCAACATGGTTGATCCCAAAGCCATTTTCATCAAGTTACTACAGTGGCTCCAAACTGGCCCGGCAGAGTCTGGGGGAAGGACCCTCACAGGCCACCGAGGCCGGAGGCAAAGGGGTTTTCGGCGCGGGAGGGCCAGTGTTAACCCGCCGCCCGGCTTTCTCTGCCGCCGGGACTTTGCCGAGGAAACTCTTCCCCTACCTGGGTAGAGCTCAAGGTTGGAAACCCAAGCACTCACCCTGGAACCGCAGAGGGGGAAGATGAAGAGAAAACACTTGGCCAATGATGGGAAAAAAGTGTATTTTCATTTCAGATGCCTTTCAAGTTCTTTTTTTTCCCAGCCGAGTGCTGGTGTATTTATAGAATTCAGGGGAGTGCTGAAGGGGAAGCAGCCGAGGAGCTGCATCTGGGCCGCGGGAAGCTCCGGATCACGCGGGAAAAGGTTGGGGGGGTGGGACGAGAACAGGCCGGGAACGGCGGGGCTCACGCTGGCCTTCTTCATGTTGCCAAGACCTCTCCTCTCGCCGGGGCTGATGACTGACTCCAAATCGAGGGCTGCAGAGCGCTACAGATGGAGCTACAGAATCGAAAGGACAGGCAAACGGATGGCTGGCTAAAGGAGTTGTGGTGCAAACGCAAAGCAGAATGTCGTTTGGGCATAAAAACATGAAGTGCAGATACATGTGACAATAGGGAGGAACCTTGACAACATATTAAGTGAAAGAAGCCGGACCAAAAAAAGGCCATGTATTGCATGATTTCATTTACATGAACTATCTAGAAAAGGCAAATCCCTAGAAATAGAATGTCGACTGGTGATGGCCAGGGGCTGGGGGAAGGGCAGAATACGGAGCAACTCTTTAAGAGCTACAGGGTTTCCTTTTGGGGTGATGGAAATCTTCTGGAAATAGATAGAGGTGGTGGTTACACAACACTGTGCATGTACCAAATGTCACTGAATTTTCCCTTTAAAAAAAGCTAATTTTAGCCCTGGCTGGTATGGCTCAATGAATTGAGCATCGGCCTAAGAACCAAAAGGTCGCAGGTTCAATTCCAAGTCAGGGCACATGTCTGGGTTGTGGGCCAGGTCCCCAGTAGGGGGCGTATGAGAGGCAACCAATTGACTGATTGATGTATCTCTTGCACAGATGTTTCTCTCCCTCTCTCGCTCTCTCTAAAAAAAAAAAAAGCTTATTTTATACTATGTGACTCTCACCTCAATTAAAAAGAAAGGGATGGATAGAGTCGGGACCTTGGGAGGTCAGCCATGCACCCCAAGTCTTCCAGGCAGTCTTTGCTCTCTACAGTGGGGGTCCCAGATGTCGCAGGGCATCCGGCCTAAACTCATTCCGGGCTTCCCTTTTCTCACTATTCTCCGACTACCGCCTTCTTGCCTGTTGCTCAGACTCACCAAACCCACCCCAAACTCAAGACCTTCGTACTGCTGTTTCCTTGGTCTGGCTCCTCTTTCCCTGGTTTTCCCCAGCCGGGCTCTGTCCCCTCATTCAGGTCTCAGCTCAAATGTCCCTTCCCCAGGGAGGCCTGGAGAAGCCTTACTACAGTAGCCCGCCTTCCAGTCATTCTCCATCATGGTGTTTTTTAGACTGTTGGTTATGGCTCATTCGTGGGCATTGAAATCCGTTTAATAGGTCTTGATTAACATTTTTCCAAAATGCAGTGGAATAGAAAACATCACACAGAATAAAGGCAAATACTTCGGAGTCAGAAATACTTTGCTTTGTTGCAGTAACCAACTACTCCCAATTTACTGGCTTGGAACAACACTCCCCCGCAACCCAACCCACGCCCCCCCCCCGTAGCGGGGTAGCTGGGCTCGGGCGGGCAGTTCTGCTCCACGCTGCGTCTGCTGGGATCTCTGCACCGCGGCGTTCAGCTGGGAGCCCGACCGGGGCCAGAACATCTAAGCCGGCTTCCCTCCTCTCTGGGCCTCAGTGCCGGCTGCCACCTCTCCTTCCCGGGAACCCTCTCCTTGACCTCTCTCGTCACTCAGTGATCTGACCCGAACTTCCTTACCCGGCAGCTGCGGACTGTTCGAAGCTACACCGAAGCATATCAAAAAGAAAAGAACGTAAGAGCTTCCTTGAGCAAAAATGGGTGCCCGTGGGGCAGCACCGAACCGGAGGCGGTGGGGAGCACACTCCGCTGTCAGGAGCCTCCGGAGAAACTTGTACCGGGTGCGGAAGCAAAGGGAAGAAATTACTTGATTGTTCTGTAGCGAAAAGCCTCGCTGGCTGTTTGTGACGGCTCTTCCTTGGAGTTTTGATTGCCCGACCTGGAGGCCTGTACAGGCTTGGACTGCGGTTTGCCTGCACAGGCTGCTCGGGCATCAGAACGACACCAACCTCTTCGCTGGATTGACTGGGTAGCACCGACAGCACAGCGGTGAAAGCCACCAGGCCTGTTAAAGCCGAGGCCCGGACCGAGCGCCGCGTCCTCTCCTTCCCATCCTACCGGTCAAAGCAAGTCCTCGGGCCCCACCCGGACTCCGGGAGAGGAGAAACGGAGTCCTCCATCAGTCAGGGGGTGGCTCGCGCGTCCCAGGGATGAGGTTCGCTGCGCTGGCGGCAGACGTCTTCGCAGACAATCTACCGCAACTGTTTCGTGAGAGTTTTATTTCAGTTTAACGAGCATGCGTGTGTGTTCACTGGGTCCCACGATAAACATTTCATGCCGTGAGCCACAGTCCAAAGCTTTGAAAAACACACTTCTTCCACATCCATTTTTCTTTTCTTTTCTTCATTTTTTAAATATTGTATTTATTTATTTTTAGAGCGAGAGGGAGGGAGGGAGGAAGAGAGCGAGAGAAACATCAATGTGTGGTTGACTGTCACATGGCCCCCACTGGGGGACTTGGCCCAGCAACCCAGACACGTGCCCTGACTGGGAATCGAACCGGCGACCCTTTGGTTCGCAGCCCACGCTCAATCCCCTGAGCCACACCAGCCAGGGCCACATCCGTTTTTCAATTTCTTCCACAGTACTTCGTACCCTCTGAAGTTATACATGTAAGTCCCTCGTTAGAGTGCACGTCCCTAGGGTCTGTCTTGTTCACTGCCATATCCCCAGCGCCTGTCAGGGCCTGGCAGTTACTAAGCACTTAATAAACATATGTTGTTATTTGATAGATAGTAACGGCCACCATTTATTTGGTGCTGAGCACTTGACAGCATTATCTCACTTAATTTGTTCAACACGTATTTGAGCACCTACTAGGTGCCAGGCGCTCTGCCAGGTGCTGGTGGTGGAACAGTGCACAGAACAGACAATAATCCCTGCCCTCACAGAGCTCATATTTCTCTGTATGAGAATGGTATGAAGTAGGTTCGTGACCGTTCGGACAGATAAGGAAGCAGAGCCAGGGAGGTCAGGCCGTGTGCCCAAGGTCACACAGCCAGCAATCGCACCCCGAGCCCTGGCTCTTCTCCACGCCGCCGCTGCAAGTGTTGGGCTTTGCCCAGCAAAGGGCCGCAGTTGGTTACAGATCTCAGTTCCTGCAATTGCTTCTCTGAAGGATCAAACTCCTCTTTCTGGGAACCCGACACAGGGCAGTGGGAAGAGGTGAGTCCCATGACCTCAGACTCACTGCCCCCCACCACCCCCCGCTCTGTGACAATGGCTCACACCTGGGGTGTTGCAGCGTTGAGCCACAGGTCTCAGTCACCCCCACCGTCTTATCGGCATGTGACATCCCCAAGTGGCTGGGGCCTGCAGGCCTGGCAGAGAATGCAGCCCGAACAAAAATAAACCTGCCACATTCCTTGGCAGCCCCCTGCCCCTTCCCGCTCTCCAGCCATCCGTCCTCACAGCACGGCCTGCCAGGGAAGGCCGCGACAGGAACGGCGGGGTGGGGAAGCAAGTGCCGCTGCTGTCCAACCCCGAGAAAGAGAGGGAGAGGGGAAGAGAGGAAGAGAGAGACACAGAGAGAGATCACCTTATATGGGAACACGCGCAGACAATTGTGGCAATGGCTGCGAGGGCAGTGGAGGTCAGATACCAGACAGATGGAAGAAATTAAACATGGGACAGAGCGTGTTCCTGGGCCCTGAAGGCAGCTCTTGTTTCACGCCGAGTTCGCACAAAGCCTGGCCCGTTTTCCTTTTTAGCTGAAGCTGAGCAAGATGCGAGCCCTAAGCTCTCCACGACTTTGAGCCAGGCCCTGGCTTGGCAGAGGGCTCGGCCCTCAAAAGGAGTTTCTTTAGTGAACAAAACTCCTCTTTGCAAGTAAAAAGGGAAAGACTGGGCCTATTTCCCAAGAGTTTCTATTATCTTCCTAAAGCACATAAATTAGTGGTTAATGAGTAGATACTCCTTCATTTCTCAGTTTCTATTATCTTCCTAAAGCACATAAATTAGTGGTTAATGAGTAGATACTCCTTCATTTCTCATTCACTCATTCATTCATTCATTCATTCATTCATTCAACAAATATAGAAAACCAATTATGCACTGAGCCAGGGGCCTGGGAAGACAGTGCTGATTGATGATGATGATGATGATGATGATGATGGTAGTTACCATTTCTTGATTTGCACTCTTCTGATAAATATTTCAATTCATAGTAATTTACTTAGCACCTCCCATGTTCTCATCATTGGTGATACAGAACGTTGATCTAGAATCATCTGGTCCCTGACCCGTGGAGTTCACAAGGTCAGGTATTGTGAACATGACAGGTATTCAGAAATGACAGATATTGAACAGATGATCCCACGACAGCCTTTAGAATTAGCTACTGTCACTATTGCCATGTAACACAGGGTTTCCCAGCCTCGGCACTATGGATATTTGGGGTTGGATCATTCTGTGTGTGTGTGTGTGTGTGTGTGTGTGTGTGTGTCGAGGGCTGGGGCTTGTCTGTGCACTGTGGATATTTAGTGATATCCCTGGCCTCTACCCACTAGATGTCAGTAACAATCAAAAAAATGTCTCCAGACATTGTCAAGTGTCCCCTGGGGGATAAAATTGCTGCTGGGTGAGAATCATTCATTCAGCAGATGAGGCCGTAGAGGCTCAGAGCCAGCTTAGAAGCTTCCTGAATAAAGGTCATCCACTGGGAAGGAGGATTCACACCCTGGCGTTCCAGTTCCAATGCCCGTGGGCCTAACAATTACAGTGTTAAACCCTGTATTCTTGTCAACAGATGCTGTGGGTTTGGATGGTTGTAGGCTTCACTGACTCATTTCACAAAATGCAAGTCATCTGTGTTCATTCAGATCCTCCGAGAGGCAGACGCCATGATTGGCTCAGACTTGTAAAAGATCTACTGATGATTTACATATCGGTGTCCGTGAAGGAAGAAGGGGAAGAGAGCGAGGGAGGCTGGAGCGTCTTCAGGCTGTGATGCCGGTGTGACGCTGGGGAAAGGAGCGGGGGGAGGAGGGGTGGTGTAGGAAGAGCCTGGGACAGCAACAGGTTTCAGCCAGGCCAGAGTCACCTGCAAGAGGAATCCCAGGTTGGGCAGCAGTGTGGCTGCACGAACACGCCCCCTGTGCTCAGTGGCTGGCTGTGAGCAGCCCTGGGGAAGTATGGCCTTGGCGTGAACTTGGTGGACCCAGAGGAGCGGGAACTAAGGCTGCCAGTCAGCCATGCCTTCCCCAGCAGGCTCCGGGGAAGGAGACCCGAGAGGCGCACTCTGGCTGCCACGTCCCCAGAGAAGTGCAGCCCAGCAGTCCCGTTCACCGCAGAGCACGGAGATTTAAAAGGCGCCGGAGACGCCCTGGGTAACGAACCCAGGTTGGCACCCCATAAACACAAGGGTTCACTTTCCTTGCGATGTCTTGAGCTTCTCAGGGACCTTCAAATTCGTCTCTTAACTTGGGTACCACCAGGGAGGAGGTGAAGAGTGCAGCCTTGAGGGGCTACGTGGCAGCTTGTGAATGTGGGTACTCTCTGAGCCTCAGTTTCTCTATCTGCATAATGAGATTAACCTGCTTTATCTCACAGGGCTGATGTGGGGACTGAATGAACGTTTATGGAATTGCTTTTTGGGAGGCGATGTTGGTCTTCCTGCACAAACGTTCCTGGTTTTGTATGGATATCTTCCTGCGAGCCACCCTCTCGCCCTTCCAACCAGAATTCATCTTGGCTAGCATCCCCAGGGCTAAGCACGGCAGACAGACAAGTGGTGCTTGGTTCGCAGAGTGCCAAACCATCCCTAGTGATGAAGAGCGGCGGGGGCCAGGGCAAACCGCACAGCGCACGTCCCATCTGAAGCAGACAGCCTCTCCTCAGCTCCAGCCCATCTGCCACACACTGTACCCAGATTTCCTAAATTTTCAAGGAAACCTGGAAGTCCAGACAGTCTCAGCAAATGGGATTGAGTCTCATTGGTTCTGATTGGCTTGATCGAGTCACGTGCGCACACACCAGCCAATCGCTGACCAAAGAATGTGGCATTCTGGTTGGTCAGGCTTGGTCATGTGACCACCTCCAAACCCGGGGATGGCGTTTCACTCAAATGGGGTTGACAGTGGGGAAGAAGTGACTCCCCAAAAGAAAATTGGGTGGCGCTATCAGAGAAGAGTATTATGCTGATCAGGCCAAAAAAAACAAAACAAAACCCCAGGTACATGGTACACCTGGAATCTTCCCTACCACTGACTCCTTCCTTCCAGCCTTCCCGTAGGCACCATTCTCGTCCCCTGCCCCCACCTGCCCTGCCCTTGTTCCCTGGACACGCCTCCCCTCTCATCGGAAGGCCGTTCTCATGCCCTCTTTCCTCATTTCAAATGGACTTCAAGGCCCAGGTCAAGCCTCCGTCAACCACTCTGGACAACAACGAAATTGTTCCGCAAGCTAGATCAAATAAAATAAGAATTTTCTGATATCGAGGATCAGAAAGTGCTTCGTGAACCACAAAGCGGGTAATTGGTTATCGATGCTAAGCAGCCCAGACGTACAGCATTGCATTCCTAGCATTCAGATGGTCTAAATTTAGGATGTGGTGTGACCCACACTGCCAGTGGGTTGTTTATGTGCGGCCTTGTTGTTTCTCATGCTTCGCAGGCTGTGTGCCTCTTCCTCTTTATGCTGTGACAAGACCTATTCTGACGGTGCACTGAATATAAAATAAGGACCTCTGAAAAAGAGAAACATACATCACCATTCTTATCTCACGACAATTCCCTCGTCCAGGGTCAAGACAGCAAAGAAAACTGAACTCGGGAGGCACAGACTCCAGAGCGATGTTGGTGCACCACTGCCCTCTGCTGGTCAGTAGCGGGGCCACAGGTGGTTTCAGAGAGTAGAGGCTGTTTGGAGAGGGACCCCTGGGAAACGGAGATGCAGAGAGGGGAAGGGCCTCGGCGGAGGACACCAGCCCAGCCATGGACAGAGAAGAGTCTCACATTTGAGAATCCCGATCTTTGCTCTTTTTAGAGGTAGAAAAATGAGGGCTGGAGACTCACCTGTTATGGTTCCCCTCTGCTAGGCCTTCTGGGGAGTCCTACTAGGATTCTTCCCCCCTGTTCTCCCTCCCCATCCACGCCGCCCGCACTTCCCACCCTTCCCTTCCCACCAACGCAGCCGGAGTCCTGTTGGTCGATGGGTGCTTTGCAGAAATGAGCTCGGGTCCTCACGGCCGCTTTGTAAGGCGGACCAAGGCCCAAAGTGGTTATGACGCTTTCCCAAATTCCAACAACCGGTAAGTCCAGGAGCTGGGATCTGAAATCCAGCCCGAGACCCCAAAACCTACATTCCAACTGCCACATACACACACACACACACAACCCAAAACAAAGTAAAATAGCATAGCAACTTGTGTGGGAAATATAATTTAAGGTAACCTTGTGTTTTTGGATTGTCCAAAATGGTGTTTGCTGGGCAGACCCACGACGCAGCAGTGAGAGAGGAAACTTTTGGAGCACCTCTCCTACTGACACACATATGTCTTGAATCCTGCCCACAATACTGAGACACGAATGAGGAAACTGGGTTCGAAGAGGCTTAAAACGTCGCCTGCGGTGACCCGGTGAAAGCGGGCGTTCAGACTGTGATCCGCCTGTTTGGGTGGTGTCAGTATATAAATAAGTCGTGCTCTTCAAAACATAAACAGAAGCAAGTATGTAGTAGCCCGGACCACAGGCCTTCCCCCCGCAGCGCCCCGCGGCCTCTCCCGCAAACCGCTTCCCTCGGGGGTCTCGCAACTCGAAGCCCTCTTGCTCTGGGTTTGCGCCCACGATTCCGAGCGCTGGTGTGTGCCGAGCCCCGGCGGGGTGTGTTACTTCACTTCATGCCTGCGAGAACACTGGGAGGTGGGTACGACCGTGATCCCCATTTCACAGATGAGCCAGCTGGAGCTCCGAGAAGGTAGGTATGTCGCTGCAGTGCGTGGGTAGGCCTGGGCACCGATAATTTGCGGGCACTCCGCATGATGCAGTGTCGTCTTCAGGCCTCGTTCTTCCCCATTTGCGGACAGGAAACCAGCTTTCCAGACACGAGAGTGACCGGCCTCAGGGCCTTCGCATTCACTGCTCTCCCTTCCTGCTCTGCTCTTCCCAGGCACCCTGGGGACTTGCTTCCTCCCCTTCTTAAGGTCTTCACTTAGAAGTCCCCTCCTCAGGGAGGCCTCTTCTGGCCACCCTGTGTCAAAGTTCAACCCCTGCTCATATCTCAATGACAGAAGGACAAACCACCCAATTTAAACGTGCAGAAAAGGACTTGAATAGACATTTCTTTAAGAAGATACACAAATGCCCTGGCTGGTGTGGTTCAGTGGATTGAGTGCTGGCCTCTGAACCAAGGGGTCGCTGGTTCGATTCCCAGTCAGGGCACATGCCTGGGTTGCGGGCCAGGACCTCAGCTGCGGGGGCACAAGAGGCAAGCACACACTGATGTTTCCCTCCCTGTCTTTCTCCATCCCTTCCCCGCTCTCTCTGGAAATAAATAAATAAATAAAATCTTAAAAAAAAAAAGAAGATACACAAATGATCAATGAGCACATTAAAAAACACTTAACATCCAGTGATGTGCATTAGGGAAATGCATATCAAAACCACGTAAGATATGCCATCTTACCACTAGGATGGCTGTTGTTTTTTATATATTTTTTAAGATATTATTTATTTATTTAGAGAGAGGGGAAAGGAGGGAGAAAGAGAGGGAGAGACACATCAATGTGTGGATGCCTCTCACGCACCCCCAACTGGAAACCTGGCCCGCAACCTAGGCATGTGCCCTGGACTGGGAATCGAACCTGTGAAGTTTCGGTCTGCAGGCCGCTGCTCCATCCACTGAGCCACACCAGCCAGGGCGGATGGCTACTGTTTACAAAATGGGAAATGACAAGTGTCGGCCGGGATGTGGAGAAACTGGAACCCGCATGCGTTGCGTGTGGGAATGTAAAAGGAGGCAGCCACTGTGGAAAACAGTTCGGTGGTACCTCAAAAAGTTCCACACGCGACCCAGCAATTCTGCTCTCGGGTTCCCACGGGAAACGGGAACAGGAACTGAAACACTTGTGCCAGAATGTTCACAGGAACACCGTTCATAATAGCCGAAGGTGGGAACAACCTGTGTCCGTCAACAGATGGAAGGTGACACACGCATACACAGTCTCACTCGGCCATCAGAGGGGATAAAATACTGATATACCCTCAAACACGGATGGACCTCGAGAACATGCTATAAACTGAAAGAAGCCACTCACAAAGACCACTCAGTCTGAGAACTGCCCAGAAGGGTTCCATCCGCAAAGACGGCAAAGACACGGCGGTTACCAGGGGCTGGTGAGTCTGCAGAGACAGAAGGCAGACTGGTGGTATCCGCGGGCTGCAGGGGAGGAAGGAGTGACTGCTGGTGGGCACAGGGCTCCCTTTCAAGGTGGTGAAATGTTTTGGAACTAGAGAGAGCCGGGCACACGATGTCCCACGACATGGTGAATGTACTGAATGCCACTGAATTCTGCACCTTACAATGGCTGACTTTGTCTCATGCGAATTTCACCTCAGTTTAAACGCCAGGTTCAACCCCAAACGCATGTTATCTTCCTTCCTTTCTTGATTTTTCTCCACAGGGCACACGGCCTCTCACTCATTCTACCTGTCTGACTTACCTGTCGTCCATGTTGTTTCTCTAGAATATGAGCCCGAGGAGGGTAGGGATTTTGGTCTCTTTTGTTGACTCGCACGTCCCCCAGAGAGTCCCTGGCACCTGGTAAGTGTCTGTTAAGTAGATGAATTGGGAAGAGTGGTGATGAGGCAGGATCCGGCCCCAGGCCTCCCTCCACCTGTCTCTGCCTCAAACGGGCTGTGATCCTCAGGCACGTCAGCAACAACCCTCAGTCTGGGCGCATCTTTTCCTGCCTTCCCGAGACGGCTGGACCCACAGGCCCTTTACTGAGCTCAGCCCTTGCGACCCTTCTCGGCTGAGAGTCTGACAAGAGGGGCTGGAGAGGAGGCAATGAACCCATCACAATGCGGAGGAACACTGTCGGCTCCGCCACGCTGTGGCTTCCCGCAGCGATGCGTCACGGCCCAGACCACAGCCAGAGGCCGTGTCCAGCTGGGCGCAGGCGGCTCTTGGGGTGGGGGGGCCATCCGCAGGATTGAGTCGATAACCACCTACTGAACCCGCAGCCCCGAACCGGGCCCTCGGCCGATCATTCACATGATCATTCGTTCGCTCGCTCACTCGTGTGGTTACCAAGCATTCGCCGGGCACCTGCTCTGTGCGTGGCACTGTGGTCCTTGATTTCACAACTGAATTTACAGCTTAGGCGCCAACGCTGCGTAGGCCAGGGTTTCTCAACCTTTGGCGCCACGGACATTTTGGACCAGACCATTCTCGGTCATGGGGGGTTGATCTCTGTGTTTTGGGACATTCAGCAGCATCCCTGGTCATTAAACACCAGTAGCACTTTCTTGGTCATAACGACTGCCAGTGTCTCCTGACATTGCCAGGTGTCCCCGGGGGCATGCCATCTGCACCCCCAGCCCCTGAGGTCAGGGCTGCAGAGACCTTGGTTATGACCCAAAGGGGTCGGCTGTCTTGACTCAGAAACAGATTTTTAAAGTTCCCCAGCGGAACATGTGTTTTGGCTTGGATGGAATGGAGGGGAGACCTTGGGATGAAGGGAAAGAGAAATCCAGCATCCACAAGAAGGACAGGGCAATTACTCGGAATAAATGGAGTGAAGCAAGTCATCCCCAGTGCCTAGGCTGAGCCAGCGGACAAAGAGGAGCTGCCTGCCCTTGGCTGTGGGGCTGGCAAGGGACACGAGGCCGAGGGTAGGGTGCTTTTGGAGGAAGGAGGCACAGAGGTGGAGCTGCGCTCACAGCTTCAGGAACAAATATAGACGACCATCACAAAGACAGCAAACACCAGGGATCACAGATTCTAAAACGATCTGAGCCACTTGGCAAGACCTGCTGGGTCCCTGGGGGTGGAGGTGGGGGGTGGGCCCTGCAGGCGGGAAGGCCCGGGGCCCCGTGGTCATCTCAGCCGCCTAGACCGCTGCGATGACCCCTCCGAGGTCCTCAGTTCCCAACGCCGCCTCGGAGCTCCTCTCTCCCCTGATGGCTCTCGTCTGCCAGTCACCGTAGCAACTGTCTCAGATCTTCTTCATTCTCATCAAACCTCCTACCCCTCCCTCTGCCTTCTCTTTCTCTGTCATCAGGCAACTCTGCTCCTAGTCACACAGACAACAGGCGCCATCTGACTGAGCCCACCCTCTCCGTCCTCGCTTACCTGCACCTGCACGCCCCTGGTCCTCCTCCACCCCACTAATCTTGTCAGCAGCACGGTCTGATAGAACTTTCTGCAGTGGTGGCAGCCATTAGACAGCACCGGTTTAGTGGAACTGGGAGAAAAAAACGCTCTTGGACACCAGGGCACTAACTCTGCGACATCCCTAAGCAGCAGACACATTTATGGTAAGAACTCTGAGTCAGGTGATGACAAGGAAGGGAGGGTGACGAAGGCACATTCGCACGGAACTGCCGTGGAGAAACATGGAGGAAAAGACATTCCAACAGGCTTTTCTGAGTAGCTCCAGTTCCCAAGAAAGAAACCGAGGTGCATCCGGGCTGAAACCTCGTATTCCTGAAGGAGAGGAAGTCCGGTATCACTGCAGCGTGTCGCAAATCCAAACGAGCACCAACACCAACAGGAGTGGGAGTGGGAGGGAGAGCCGAGCGCCAGCCAGCCAGGTGAGAGTGCGGTGCTGTCATGAATCACTGCAGAGCGTCCAGCTTTTCCGTTTGCATTTTTTTTTTTTTTTTGCTATAACGCATCACGGGCGCAACACAGACAGAACGACGGCCTGACCGCCCCGTTCCGTGGTGCCGATTCTGCTCACATTTGACGGTCCTATCACGTTTCAAACACTCCCACATCTTTTTTCGGTTTTCAAGAACGTATATTCCCACTTGTAGAACAACATGATTGCAAAATCCCCGATTATTGCAACACCTACATTGCTGGAAACAACTCCTAAGAATTTTAAGACCATTTAAAAAAAAAAAACCACTGAACCAAAAGAAGGTACATCGTATCTCTGAGCACCGTGTCACTGAAGTCCGCGTCACGTCCTCTGTCCCGGTCAACCTGATGTCACCTAACACACACGACCTGGTTCTCATCCTAAAGGCTTCTGACCACGTACGCTGTCCAAGATCGGCCCAATGCTTATAAAGCCAGACTGCAGGGACAGTCATGATCCCGAACACAGAAGGAAAAGTTTTACACGCGGGACAAGAGTCTGACAGGTTACCTGTTCGCAGCACCTGCTTCGAGAGGCCGTCTTCTTCTTCAGCTTTAGAATCATGCCCCTCCTCAGAGGATTCTTCCGTTAGTGCCCGGATGTTTCCGGCTCCTTTTTCTCCCTCTAGTTCGTCTTTGCCAACCTCCACACAGATGGCATCAGACTTAGGGACTTCGCCATGGGTTCCGTCACAGCTCTTTCATCACGGCCCAGAGCCCGCGGGCACCTGTCTTTGGCTCCGGCGCCAGTCCGGCCGTGGCTCTCACAGCAGCCTCCGCAGCAGCATTCGGTTTGCACCGACCCCTGCGGAGCGCGGCCTGGCGCCGGGAAACGCCGGCCTTGCTGGGCTCAGTCGGGGTTCGTGCGAGTGTGTTCTCAGCGAGGCGATGCAGAGGCAACCGTCCCACACACTCAGGACTCACGCCACATCCAGGGAGATCTCCGGCTTCCACGCGGCGTGATCATCGACCTTTTCCTTCCCTGTCTCCGTGAGTCTTCGATGCGTCCCTTTGCCTGCGGCCCTTCTGCCTGCTCCCCGATTAGATGGCGCTCCGAATCCCAGACGCTTCCCACTTTTCCTCCTGCTGATGGTTCCGTCTGCACCCCAGAAAGCGCCAGCTGCAACCAACGGGATGTCCGCTTGTACCACTTTCCCACGTACTGTGCGGGGACGCCTTTCCCGAACATCGGCTGTGGTGCCCGCCCCCCCAGCGGTTTTAATCGGCCTCGCTGCACCCCCCACCCCCGACGGTGCCTGGCATGCCATCCAATCTCACCCACTTCATCCAGAAAGACAACTAATTCCTTGTTGTGCTTTTCCTGCATTATAACTGGCATCTTGGAGCAGTCTGGGAAGCACAAGTCCAGGATCTTCACCTGCATGTCCAGCCTGAGTCTAAGTTACGCTGTCACGGATAGCACGGGAGGTGCCAAGGTCTCCCTACGTACCTGTGCACGCAAGTCACGCAGCCGTTTCCTCCTTTCCCGGAATGCCCACACCTGATTTCTTACTGTTTCCTTCCTTCACTAATCTCTTAATCTCCAGGGGCGTGTTTACCTACCCCATCTTTTGAGGCCCAGCCTGCTGGTGTTCCTGTAAAGGTTCTAAAAGGGACTCCTCATAGGAACTGAGTTTCCAAGGCCCCAGGCCTTCCTCAGATGGGCACGTGAGCTCGACCACAAGGAACACGGCCCAGGAGCGTGCCACCCATCTTTTAAACACGAAAAGTGAGAATGCCACTCCACTCCCCGCCCTCCTCCGACCTCCTCTAGATGGCTGGCCAAGGGCTCTGAGCTCCTGTTCGAATTTCTTTCCTCCCCGATTTTAAGTGCTTTTGTCATATACTAAGTTCCCACTTCCCTTTGTGTTTAATACTTGACTCTATCCTGTCCCGTTAATTTATGTCAGGTCCTCACTAGTGCCTTTTAATTGCACGGCTTTATAATTGCTCTTAGCATCTCCTGTGGCCACAGGCTTATTTGTGAACCGTTGGCTTTTGGGGTACACACTCCCTCCTGGGGTTCCTCTCCTTCCCTGATGCCTCCGCTTAGCCTCCTTGGTGTTGGTGGGCTTCAGGGATCTGCCTCAGCCTTGCTGCGTGTCCCTGAACCCTCTCCCGAGGCAGACACCCTGCCTCCGCTCTCGCCCCCTCTACCCATTTTCCAAGGGGCAGCCAGAACACCTTCCCTAACGTGCAAAGGAGCTCACACCAGGCCTCTGCTTGCAAACCGCCTCGTGCTCTCCGAGGGGGCTCCAGACGGCTGCCACAGCCCAGGAGGCGGAACCACACGCCGTTTCCTCCGTTTCTGAGGCACCATTTCGCTGCTAGTGGTTTACTTGGGAGGCTGAGGCCCGGAAGGGGAGTGGGGCAGTGGGGCAGGAAGCACTCAGGAGCAGGTCACTGCTGTGGGTGTCAAGGGGTTCAATCCCCCTAGGGACCTCTGGGAGGCTGCCTGGACTGCCCCGAGATGGGTCACCTGGGGGAGGTGAGCAGAGGAATTTCAGCCTTGGGGCCTTCCTTCTCAGAGAGCCACACCTCTCCCCACCCCCTCCTCCCGGAGCCGGTGTGTTGTGGCCCCGCCCACAGCTACCGCCGATCGGACCGGAGATAAACAGCCGGATCAACCAGATTCCTTCCCCTGGGTTTCTGGAACTCGGCAGTGATCTGCGTGTTTCTGGTAACCGCGGACACCTCACTGAGACAGCTTTGCGTGGCCACGTGCCCTCGGAGGGGCAGGGAAGTCCAGCGTCCGCAGGGACAAGCAGAGGCGGGGCCGCACAGCTTTACACAGACTGAAAGGGCAACCTCAGTGCAAGATATTTCACTTTCTGGTTCTATGAATAGGTTCTTGCAAAGGCGGGCCCCATTTCCTGCATTTGAGTACTCCCCATAACCCCCAAGTCAGGGTTGTTTCAGTTCCAGTTGTCCCTATGCATTCAATTCTGAGACAAACCATGTTTCCTAAAAAAACCTTCCTTTTCCACTGAAGGGAGACCACTTGACTTTCTGCCCCCTACACACACACACATACACCCCCGCACCGCCAGCACTCACACCCTTGACAAAGAACCTCACCCAAGGCCCCTCTTCCCTCCACTCCACTCAGGACCTCACCTCCTACTTCTCCAAGAAACAGAGACCGCCAATCCTGACGTTCCACTTTGAACATCTTTGGGGTTTTTTTGGCGTTAAAAGGCTTATTTTGCCCTGGCTGGCATAGCCCAGTGGATTGAGCACGGGCTGGGAACCAAAGCGTCACAGGTTCGATTCCCAGTCAGGGCACATGACTGGGTTGCAGGCCACGGCCCCCAGCAACCGCACATGGATGTTTTTCTCTCTCTCTCTATCTCCCTGCCTTCCCTCTCTAAAAATAAATGAATAAAATCTTTTTTTAAAAAAAGGCTTATTTTTATCTGTGCTGTGTGTGTGACCTGAAACAAATACTTAATTTTGCTGAGTCTCTGTTTCGTGTTCCACAGCCAGCCACAAGTCCTTCAGAAAACGCTGTCACTGTCGCTCGAGGCTCGAGGAACCTTTACAAGGCTCAAAGGCTGTAGTGGTTTCCATCATTTGCAACAAAGCTTTTTCCGTTCCAAATATTTAGAGCTATTTTCAAAGTTCACTTTTAGGAACGAGTCTATATGACGATATAGATTTACTTTATTTATGTCGTAGATTAATCAACAAGCCTAAAAAGCCTAGTTGAGACAGAGAGACGAGGGCATCTGTGAGCTCCAAAGAGGGCTTCGGACAAGACACTGCCCTCGGAACGCACGTGCATGTCTACACAATCCTCGTTTGTTGTTACTTGCATACAATATTTTCCCACTGACAATTTATCGCTGAGGCTTTTGTTACACCATGCCTCAGAGCGGGGCTATCCAACTCGTTTTCACCGGGGGCCACATCAGCCTCGAGGTCACCTTCCAAGGGCTGAATGTACTTTCAACGCCTTAACAATTAAGGCGTAGTTACATGGACACAGTCCTAAAATTATTTCGGCCCTTTGAAGGCAACCTCGAGGCTGATGTGGCCCCCCCAGTGACAACGAGTCTGACACCCCTGCCTTAGAGGCATACGGCTCTATTCTATTTACATCTACTGTGGGACCTTGGGTTGGAGTGCGTAAATATCCTATTAGATGCCGGGCACCAGTGCCAGGCAGTGCCAGGCACGGTTCATTCATTGCCTCAGTCAAGCCCCCTGTCTGTGAGCTGGGTACCGTTCACAAGTAAACTAATTACCGTGTGGATATAATGCATCACAACCTAAAGATTCTCTAGAGTACTTCACACCCCGTGTCTGGCCCGGTCCTGGCACAAAGGAGGTCTTCAATAAATATCTACAGAATGAATGATGCCACGTATTGACTATCCAGTGGATTTTTTTAAACTAATAGTTTAAAGGCTCTTTTTCTCTTAATGTAACGAAATTTTCATAAACATAAAGAATACTTTAGCCCTGGCTGGCGTAGCTCAGTGGATTGAGCGCGGGCTGCAAACCAAAGCATCGCAGGTTCGATTCCCAGTCAGGGCACATGCCTGGGCTGCAGGCCACGGCCCCCAGCAACTGCACATTGATGTTTCTTTCTCTCTCTCTTTCTCCCTCCCTTCCCTTTCTAAAAATAAATAAATAAAATCTTTAAAAAATATATTTAAAAAAAGAATATTTTATTATTTGACCATCTTTAGACCTACGTATTTAAATCTTTCAAGGGAATTTTCACATTTTACTAGGTATAAAAACACATTGACTTTTTGTTGCATAGATTAGTACTGTTTCTCTAAAAGCACAATGTATTGCCTTTCAATACATTTAAAAGTTCTAACCCTTTTCTTTAAGAAAATATTCTTCATCTCGTCCATCTAACATTTTGACTTTTTTATGTTAATGAAAATTTCCCTTAGTCCTTTCATCCTTAAGAAAACAAACAAGCCCTGGCTGGCATAGCTCAGTGGATTGAGCGCGGGCTGCGAACCAAAGTGTCGCAGGTTCGATTCCCAGTCAGGGCACATGCCTGGGTTGCAGGCCACAGCCCCCAGCGACTGCACATTGATGTTTCTCTCTCTCTCTATCTCCCTCCCTTCCCTCTCTAAAAATAAATAAATCTTAAAAAAAAAAAGAAAACAAACAAACCTTTTCTGCTTCCATTAGGCTACGGAGTAAATACCTAGAGCTTTAAGATATCCAGCCACTGAAAAATCTTTGCTTCTTCAGTGAAAGGAGACCCAGAGCATTTGCCTCAAGACACAACTGAGCGCGTCATTTGGGTTTTATTATTAGTTTGGACACGAAGACTTCCACTCAGTTTCCTAAAGATGGGACAGCAGAGTACAGACCCACAATCCTTTGCTGAACATCTTTGAATGGTTCAAATGTTTCCATCTTAACTGCCCGCCACCGTCTTCCCTTAACCCTGTGCGCCCCCGTTAAAGACCACCCGGACCTCCCCCCACCCCGGGCCAAGCTGGCAGGAAGAGCAGTCCGCTCCTGCCCTCGCCACTCTCCCCCTCATCAGCCCTTCCTTGCACTGCTGTTTTATGGAAAGGTGCTCCATCCTGAAGAGGTGATTTGCAGTATCTGTGGGATACTTAGGGAGGTTCTGCACAGGTATGGATCTCAGAAGGCAGGTTTGGTCTGGAGCTGGAGATTCTTAAAAACCTATCAGTGATTTTTTTAAAAAGTAATGCATGCATATGGGAGAGGAAACACTGACTAATCCCCCAATTCCCTCCCGAGACCATGTGGAGTATCTTCCCAAGCGCAGCCAGCCTCATCGACACGGGAACTATGCTGCTACAGAGGGACCTGTGCCCAGGCTCCGTTTGCTGTTCTGCCGTTGCCATCATGAAATTTTTAATTTTGAATAAAGCACCCCGTGTGTCATTTTGCACTGGGCCCCCCAAATTATGCAGTAGGTCCTATTTCCAGCTTTAGTTCATGCATCCCGAAACACGTAATATACACACGGGCCCTTCCTCCCACTCTCTTTTCTTTTAGCGTTTTGGTGATTCTTAAAAGAACATGTGTGGATGAAACTTTCCAGGGAGAAGATGCAAAAGTCGTCAGTGCTGCTCACCAAACAATTCTGCTTCTGTTTCTACGTGGGAGGCAGGTTGGTAGGCTTGCATTTCTTGGCTGCCTGGTGGTTCCGTGGGGCCAGGCAACTAGTTTTGCCCAATGGATGAGAGGCAGAAGGGAGTGCATTATTTCTAGCTCCAAGCATCTCCATGCTGCCGTAAGACCTGAGAGGGTTCTCATTCCGGAGCTCGAGACAGTGGCTGTTCCATGGTCTTGACCTCTGCGTGACTTGGACAAGCAGAGCCTCCCGGGTGACTTATGACGGACATTCAGTGTTGATGAAAAATAAGCTGAAGCCCTGGCTGGAGTAGCTCAGTGGATTGAGCACGGGCTGCGAACCAAAGCATCGCAGGTTCGATTCCCAGTCAGGGCACATGCCTGGGTTGCAGGCCACGGCCCCCAGCAACTGCACATTGATGTTTCTTTCTCTCTCTCTTTCTCCCTCCCTTCCCTGTCTAAAAATAAATAAATAAAAATTTTAAAAATATATATAGATATATAATGGTTCATTTTAAAAAATAGACTTTAAGAAAAGAAAAAGAAAAATAAGCTGATGTTGTTTTTATGCCCTGAGATTTCTGGAACTGTTTGTTATTGCAGCGCAACCTGTCCAGTCCTGACTGACTGAAATATAAAAGAGGTTGAGACAGAATTCACTAGAATGGACATTTAAGGGGAGGAGAGAGCCACAGAAAGACAGGACAGAGAGTCATAAAGGTAAAAACGAGAAACCAGCAGGAGATAGAACTCAGGGGAGTCGTGGGAAGAAACTGCTCCAGGAAGTAGAGCGTGGTCGAAGATGCTGAACGCATCCAAAAGGTTAAGTAAAATGAGGAATAAAACATATCCATTGAATCTGGCAGCTGAGACTTGTTAGTAAGCCGATTGAGTGCTAGGGGTGGGGGGACAGCAGACAGAGGGCTGAGGAAGCAGAGGGGGAAGAGCATGAGGGGGGAGGGTACGAGTTCGGCAGAAAGACTAGGAGAAAGTATGTCTTTGGCTGGTGGCGAGGGCCATACTGAAGTGATCTGCCACTTCGGGACATTTCCTGTCAATGGAATCGCATATGTGGCCTTTGGGTCTGGCTTCTCTCACTCAGCATCCTGTCCTCAAGGTCCATCCACATTGTAGCCACTGTCGGGGCCTTGTTCCTTTTCATGGCTGAGTAATATTCCACCGGACGGATGAACCACACTTTGTTTATCCATTCATCTGTTGATGGGCATAGGGGTCGTCTGCCTGCTCACTGCTCTATCCACTAGTGGCTGGTGCTCTGGGGGATGGCTGAATAAGTGAATGAACAGCAGGAACAGCGTGGTCCAGTGTCACGAAGGTGGCAAGGTACGAGCCCAGGATTGGAAGCCAGTGGTGCCTGTGTTCTGACCATGAGGCTCCACGACCCTGACAAGAGTCCTGAGGACCTCCTCTTTTTACAGATGACATTACTGCATCTTCCAAACAATGACGGCATACCCCAGTGGGGCCGTTCATCATGGGTGTCGGCAGAGCTAAGAAAAAGCAGTAAGGATGGTGAGTCACTTGGGGCCAGCAGCGGCAGGAAGCCCTTACGGCCCCTCGGCCTGAGGGCGGGTGGCGTGGTGCCCCGAAGCCCCGGCTGTGCGTTCGGGAGGAGAGGCGCCCGGAGAGCCCACATTCGCCCTCACAGTCCTCCTGCTCTCCGGTCTCCTGAACCGGGACCAGGAGGTGAAGGAGCCCCTGACGCAGCCCCCGGGGGTGAGAAACCATCATGGAGCCAAGACTGGAAAAGTGAAGATTGCCCTGGCCACTTATCACGCCAAAAGGGCAGAAATGGGTAAAGGCTGCTGCAAAGATATAAGGAGACAGTATCTCTCTGTGGCTGCGAAGCGATCGCGCCCCCTCTTTGCGTGAGTGACAGCTGCTTTCTCACTCACTGAGCAACCGCATCCTCTGCAGCCAGAGACTTGCGGAAACTTGGCTGCTCGAACTGGCGTCGGTAAGGATGAAGAAACCCACTCTTGCCTGGAGGAGAGAAGGTACGCAACGTGCACTCACACCCCCTGGGGCTCCTGACACACTCCACATCTCAGCTTTACTGCTACCAAGGAAACAGGGCCCCGGGTCCCCTTTAAAATCCAGGCCCGAAGCTCACCGTTGTGTATAAAACCTGCTTTGCTTTGAACCTGTCAAAACCTGCTTTCGCTTAAATTTCATCTAGCCCTGACTGGCGTGGCCCAGTGGGTTGAGCATTGTCCCGCAAACCCGAAGGCTGCAGGTTCACTTCCCAGTCAGGGCACGTGCCTGGGTTGCGGGTTTGGTTCCAGGTCAAGGTGCGTACAGGAGGCAGCCGATAGATGTGTCTCTTGCACATTGATGTTTCTCTCCTTCCCTTCCCCGCTCTCTAAAAATAAATAAATAAATAATTCTTTCAAATAAATAAGTTTATTTAAACTCCACCCCTCTCCTCCGGAATCCTGAGATAACTCTGCCCCTCTGTGAGGTGCTGCCCCACGGTTCCTCTGGCCCGAGGTCTCCCTCACTGAATGGGCCAAACCCCAGCTCTGTTGGATGGTGAGTTTGTCCCTGGTGGCCTCAGGCTGACTGGCCTGGGTCACGGGGGGACGTCCCGGGACACAGAGCATGATGGAGAGAGGTGGTGGAGGGCCATGCGGGGCAAAGGCAGCACAGAAATAATGCACCCCTGCCCCCTCCACACACGACAAGGCGGATTCCCCCTGCCGTCTGCAGGCAGGGGTGTTGTGAGGAAGTGAGGGGGAGAAAGACGACGGGGAGACCTTTCTTCACCCAGAGTTCACACACATCTGGGCTGAACAGAGGGCTGCAGACATGAATCAGTCAGTCTCTGAGCGGGGCTGGAGGCGACGGAAAGATGGAGGCTCTTGACTGAGGCACAATGGAAGCACTGGGGCTCCTGACATTTGAAGGGCTGCCTCTTCCCCCCAAAGGAAATGAGTCAAAGAGCAAAAGGAAAGGGAAAAAAGGCAGAATTCCAAAAACTCCCTTCCTCTGAACACCATCTTTGTGCCGGCATCTGGGGGAGGCCAGCTGGGGTGGGGTCATCTGCCAGGCCGGCCTGGAGGACTTGGCCCCTTGTTTATTCTCAACCACCACGGGACAGCTGCCAGGGCCCGCCCCAGCTCTGCTGTCATTGGAGGAACTGAAACTTTAAGGCTGCTGCTAAGGACCAGGACGGTTCATTTCCTCTCGCATGTGGGCCTGCTATGACCGGCAGGGGAAGGTTGAGCCGTGGTCCAGCTCCGAGCGCATAGCCATGCCTCTCGCCTTGCCAGTCTGCTACAAAGATGTTCTCCATTATAAGACAAACAGAATCATACGGATCCAGAGCGTGAACTATGGCACCATTAAGTGGATCCTCCACGCAATTGTCTTTTCCTATGCTAGGTAAGTGGGGTGTGGGGATGTCCCCCAAATCTCTGCAATGGTTGAGGGCACAGGTAATGCCAAGGTGCAGCTTCTGGTACATATCCTGAGTTCCGCATTGTTTTAAAGTCTGAGACGTGCGTCTGTCTCACAGCAAGCTGGCGGAGACGGTGGGGGCGGGGGGGGGGGCTGGTGAGGGAGGGGTAGGGCCTGGCAGGTGGCAGCAGGCAGGAGGAAGCAGTGCCAGTCTGCTTCAGAAAGCAGCGCTGGGAGGCGAGTGCGATGCTGGGTTCTATCCTGGGCCTGCCGGGGTGAAATGGGCGGGACGTGCCTGGGAGAGGTGGGGAAACACAAGGCAACACCCTGGATTCCCAGGGAGAAGGCAAGGAATTCCCTGCACCTGGTGATCATGCTGGCAACGATCTGAGTCATGAGTGCTCAGCGGCAGGAGCAGGACCAGACTTGTAAACGTGACTTCAGGTCCTCTTCAGTGTCAGGAAGGTTCTCGTGCTCCTCTCCTTTCCTTTTCCCTTTCCTTCCCTTTCCTTCCCTTCCCTTCCCTTTCTTTCTTTTTTTGACAGCTCATTAAGATAATTTGCGTACTATACAATTCACTCATTGAAAGGGTACAGTTTAGTGGTTTTAACCATATTCACGGAGTTGTGCGACCACCACCACAATTTCAGAATATTCCCTTCGCCTCAAAAAGAAACCCCGCATCCCTCCGCCGTCATGCCCAACCCTCCTATTCCTCCGAAGCCCCAGGCACCCACTGACCCATTTTCTGTCTCTGCGGGTTTGCTCATCCTGGACATTCCACAGAAACAGAACCATTCAGTGCGTGGTCCTTCATGACTGGCTTCCTCCACTCAGCACCGTGTTCTCAGGGCTCGTCCACGTTGGGGGCGCGTGTCAGTGCTTCACTCCGTTTCATGGCGGGGCAACACCCCGCTGTATGGATAGACCACTTCTTGGTGGACACGTGGGTTGTTCCCAGTGTGAGGCTATTGTGAGTAACACTGCTGTGAACATTCGTGTACAGGTTTCTTGCACGTTTTCAGTTTCGCTGGGTATGCAACTATATTTGACATTGGTGGGTCACTTGGTAAGTCAGCCTTTTGGGGAACCACCCAGCTGTTTTTCCCCAGCGGCTGCCCCATTTCACATCCCCACCAGCAGTGCAGCATGCGACACCTCCACGCTGCACCAGCGCTGTGACTCTCTGCCGTCTGAATCGTAGGCAGCCTAGTGAGATGCACGGTGGCATCTCCTTGTGGTTTTGGCTCACATTTTCCTAAGGGGCGATGCCCCCTTGCTCTTTGTGGAGATGGTGGCGATGGTAACTTGCACACAGACGAGGGCAGTGTCGTCAGTTAATCTCTCTGGGCCTCAGTTTCCGCATCCGTTCATAGAGTTGTTGTGACAGAGAAGGTGTACAAGCCCTTATCGGGGCCTGGCCTAGGGTGGGAGCGCCAGAAAGGGTGGCTGTTTTCGAAATGAATCTTTCTGAGTATCACAGGTACTTCCACAGGCAGCGAGCGCATCCTCTGCTCTGACTGTCAGAGTAAACACGCCTCCCCGTGGGATCTGAGATCTGTAATCGTGGATTCAGAAATCCTCCACCTCTCTGAGTTTCCTTATCTCTAAAACGGGGATGGTGGTGGTTTGTGAGAATGAAATGAGTTAATAATTGCAAAGCTGCTAGGGAAACACCTGGCCTACGGCCAGCTCTGACCAGGTGTTCATTCTTCTTCTTAACATTAATGATTAGGATCATCATGGTTGTGATTCCTCTGTTTACTATGCGACAAATACTGAATAAAAAAAACACACGTTAGAATTCTAAAATGAGACACGTGAGTTTGGCCAGATATCACACAGAGCTGATGGTAAGAAGCGTAGTTATGCGCCAACACACAGATCATATGTCACGATTCCAGGTAACAGGTGCTGTGACTGACTTCCTGGTATTGCCGGGCGAGCCACGGTGCACGGGAGCGCGGAGAGATCACGCAGTTGCACCAGCACAGCGACTCGGTGACGGGCGCCGCGGCGCAGGGCTGCGATGGGGTGCTCGAGTTGGGGTGCGCTCCCTCAGCGCGTCTCTGCTCCCACGTGCTTCTCGTAGAGGGAGCATGTTGCCGCCCTGCCTGTAAATCTAGATACATGTTTTCCGCCCGACATGTCCCCTAAGATAAGCCAGCGCCTTTGCGTTCACCCGGAGCAAAACTGGAAAAACAGCAACTTGTGCCAGAGCCGGAGGGGGCCCTGGGTCCGCTGGGCTCGCCGCCGGCAGGAGGAAGGTCCGCTGGCTGCGTGCTGGGCGCCGTCCAGGGGCTGAGTAAAGGCAACTCAGACGAGACACAACTCTTTCCCTTAAGTGCTGAGTGTGGAAGACAACCCCGTGTAAAATGCTTCTGCATTGTTTCTATTTTAAAATATAAAATGGAAGAACAAATGCTGCCGGCTTTGTGCTTGCCCTCGGGGTTGACGGAAGATTTACAGCTCACGGGACGGTGCCCCACAGAACAACACAGCTTGGGAAATGCTGCCTGAAGTTGTACTGCGAGGCTCAACCTGATACAACTGCAGGTTGGCCATCTGTGAAATGGGTAGATTCATGGTGCGCAGGGATTGGAGGATGCTTTGTGCATCAGTTAGGACTGGTGTGGACCACAGATGGGAGTCCAGACGGGCCCTGGCAAAACCCAGGATATATAGGAGGAGACGGTGGGGTCTGGCCTGGGGCTCTGGGTCCAGGGGCTTGCCCAAGCTAGGGCTGACAAGGCAAAGAGCCAAGATAATTCAGTAAGACAGGGCATCAGTTATTGATACTGGGGTGTGACGCAGGGGCTCGCAATACAGGAAGTAAGACAAGGGGCTGGGCAGCTTCTCATAGTCGCTCACAGCCAAGCTCTGGTCTGGAGTCAAAGGCAGTGGCTCCGGCTTCCAGGGTTGCAACAGGGTGTGGACAGGATGCAGAGGTTAGGGTTAGGGTTAGTCATGTCGTTTGGCTATGTAACAGAAACCTAACTCAAGTTAGCCACCATGCCACAAAGGAGGATTTACTGTCATGTAATCAGGCAGCATAAGAGATGAAACTGTCCTCTGATGTAGACAGTTATAAAAGTTCAAAGTGTGTTATCAGGGCTGGGTCACTCTCCCCAAATCTTGGTTCTATTTGGTCTTCTTGCATAGGCTATCTATGTAGGAAAATGGCACACTCATAACCTCACATCTTCTTCTTCTGGCAACAACCCCAGAGGCACAAACAAGTGTTTTCTGATAGCTCTGCCAAGAAAGTCCCAGGAAAGACTCTGATTGGTTGAGTCTGAGTTCCATATTCATCTCTCAACCCAATCATTGTGGCTAGGGGCATGGAGTCACCAGATTGGCCAGTCCGGGGTCATGTGCTCACTTTTGTGGCAGAAAGCAGGCAGAGGGTAACAGAGCTGATTCAGCTCTGACCTGAGCCTGACCTGAACCACAGTCAGTGGCTTTTCCTTAAGAAAAAAAAGAATGATGTTGCCAGAAGAAATGGGAAAAGAAAGGGGTGGGTTGGGGGAGGGAGTGGGGAAGAGACAGTCAAAACCCAAACTCCTTACAAGATCTCAGTAGGTAATCATGATCTCGACAGTATAGTTATGGGCTCCACTTCTCAGTTATGTGTCACAGCTTGGTTTCCCAGCCTCTCTCGCAGCTAGGTGACAGGCGTGAGACCGAAGCCCAAAGTTTTCGAACATAAGCACCGCGCAATACTTCAGCACACAGGGAATAACAGGAGGTGGTGGGTGTGAGCAGAATTCATCTTTAGGAGTTTACGGGGGCGGTGCCAGCCTTGACCTACACAACGGGGAGCACTTCCCTGGACCTGTGCTTTAGACACCCCTCTGAGGCCCTCGGCTGGCTGTTGGCTGCAAGCTTCCCCATAGAGTAAGAAGTCTGTGGGGGCAGTGTGAGTCTTCTGCTGCTGCTTAATGAATCACCACAAGCGCAGGGGTGTACATCGCTGTCCACTCGGTAGCTCACAGTTCTGGAGGTGAGCGGCCTGGGCGTGGCGTGGCTGGGGCCTCGGCTCAGAGACTCACGAGGCTGAAATGAAATGTGAGCTGGGCCGAGCTCTCGCTCTGGGACTCCGGAGGAAAAAGTCTGTTTAGGTATTTTTTTTCCATAAAATAAAAGACATATTTTTCATTTTTCCCAAGAACTTCATTGATTTGGATATTTTCAGTATGTCGGCCATCTCCCGTGTGGTATAGCTTTGTTCTCAGTTAATATCTCAGTTTGATCACTATCAACTTCAGCTGGTCTACTCGACTACGGCGCATCGTCCAGCGAGGACTCTCCAGCGTGAAACTTCACGAACCACTTTTTTTTTTAAATAAGTTTTTTGTTTTTTGTTTTTTTTTTTAAGATTTTTATTTATTTATTTTTAGAGAGGGAAGGGAGGGAGGGAGAGAGAGAGAGAGAGAGAGAGAGAGAGAGAGAGAGAGAGATCAATGTGCGGTTGCTGGGGGTTATGGCCTGCAACCCAGGAATGTACCCTGGCTGGGAATCGAACCTGGGACACTTTAGTTCCCAACCCGTGCTCAATCCACTGAGCTACGCCAGCCAGGGCCACGAACCACTTTTGACACAGCCAATCAGTCACAGCACCTTCTCCATGCACTGTACAAATCTTTTCTTTTTTTTGCATTTCAGTTGCATTTTTACCTTTCTTGAAGTAATAAAGCATAATATGCTGAAAACGTTGCATATTTGCTTCCATCTTCAGTATTAAAATGGCTACACAAAAATTCACCAATTTTGATAAGCTCTTTTTACACACATGCCAATACGACAGCCGTCCCAATACCATCGAACAAAATGGTTTCGAATGAAGTTAAAGGCGACTAGGCGCTACTAGAGCCATCAGAAGGAAAAAACAAACTTTTTGGCCAACCCAACGCTTCCAAGGTCATCCTCATTGGTAACATTCCATTCCTTGCGATTGTAGGACCGAGAGCTCAGTTTGCTTGCTGGCTGTCGGCCAGGGGCCTCTCTCAGAGTTGAGAGGCCACTCGCATTCTCTGTCATGTGGCCTTCTCCACCCCCAAGCCAGCGATGACACGATGAATTGTTCTCATGCTTCATTCAAATCTCCGACTTCTCTTCTGGGATCTTGTGCTTTTGGAGGGCTCGTGTGATTGGGTCAGGCCTACCCAGACGATTTTCCTGCCTTAAGGTCCGCTGTACCAGACAACCTGAGCACGGAAGGACGTCCTTCATTCTCCAAGTCTGGGGGACTAGGCAGGGTCTATGCATGCGCCAGGATACAGGACATACTGAGGTCATCTGAGAAGTCCGCCTGCCCCAGGGCCAGAATGTGCCCATTCGGAAATGCACTCCCCCTGCTCTGTGTATTCGGGACTTCAGAATTCTCTTCCCAGAGGGCCCTCAACCTCTTCCAAGATTTGTTCTCTTGAGAGAAGCCCACAGCAGCCATGGCACCCATGGGCGTGGGCAGCGGCAGCTGTAAACAGGTGGTGGGTGTGGAAGGAGCTTGGGCATGGAGGAGATAAGAATATGAATGGAGGGAGGGAGACCATTTAGGAGGCTACTGGGTGATCTGGATGGGAGCTGACGGTGACCTGGACGCAGGAGGTAACTGTGGTAGAGAAGTAGGCGGATGCGAACAACACTGGGAAGATAAAACAGCAGCATGTCCGGGCCGGGGGGGTGGGGAGGCAGCGAGGGAAAGGATGAGTTAGGGAGTGTCCATGTTTCTGGCTTGAGCCACTGATGGGTGGTGGAAGAATGTACCGGGATGGGAAACATGGGGGGAAAAGCCCATTCGGGGTGGAAGATAAGTTCAGCACCGAAAGCCCTGAGCTGGACGCGACTGCGGGACACACAAACGTGAGTAGCTGGGCGCGTGCATCTGGGGCCAGAGATACGGGTGTGTGCGTCACCGGCATACGCGTGGGAACCAGAACCGAGGACGGAGCTGCGGCCGGCCAGCGAGAGAAGGCGCAGACGGGAGGGCAGGAGGGCTCAGAGCAGACCCCTGAGGGATGCTGACCTCTAAGTGACGGCGGCAGCACAGCAGTCCGGCAGGACTCCCAGAAGGGTGGCCGAGGAGACCCAGAGCCAGGAGGGTGTGGGTTCGGGACGCCAGGGGGCGGAGGGGAAGGAGCTGGTGCTCGGTCGTTGGTGTCACGTGCTCTTGAGAGTTCCGGGAGGGTCGCAGCTGCGGTGTGTCTCTCGGATGAAGTTGCTGTGTAAGGTCGCTGTTTGCTTGAGGAGGGAGGCTCCACAGGAGGGGAGGGGAGGGGCGGGGCGGGAGCCTGAGGGCAGTGGGAGGAGGAGGGAGCGGGGCTGTGAAAGGGACCTGGTGGCTCACTCCCTCAGGGGATTTGGCTGCAGGGAGAAGAGAGGCGTCAGGTGGCCACGGGAGAAGCGTGTGGAGTTGGAAGAGGATTTATTTTTAAGATGGGAGATGACGTTGAAATGCAGTTGGAGAGGAGACGGGAGAGAGGGAGGTATGAGATGCGTGAAAATTATCCTCGTCGTCGTCGTCGTCGTCGTCGTCGTCGTCAGCGTCACCCACTGGCCTCCCTAAGGAAAGCTGGCTGTGTCCCGGGGCTGCCCTGCGAAGGCACGTGCTCTCCTCATTGAGCCGAAATCGACCTCCCTGCAGTTCTCCCTGCGCTTTGGTCAGAGTCCTGCCCTGCCGCCCTCCTCCCACCCGAGGCTCTCCCAGTGGCTGCACCCTGTACGGGGTTTCTCCTCTTCTTCAAAACAGCGGCCTCGATCCCCCTGGCCCTGTGTCCCCAGCACGGGGTCCGGACCGTCACCACCTCTGCCGAGCCCACGTGACCACACTCTTGTTTGTCACGCGAGGCCTTGTTGAAAGGCGGGACATGCACTTTTGCTTTGCTGGTGGAAACAGGACATCGTGCAACCGTTTGTGGTTTGAGATATAAAAGGTGCTTGTCTAAGTATGCGCCTGGCAGCGCGGCAGAGGAGGGCGGAGGGGCGACGAGGCCCGGGGCTCCCGGGAATGGTGAGGCCGCATGCTCGTGCCCGGGCGCAGGAACGTGGGCGTGTTGCTTCCTAGGGCAGGAGGCAGGAACTCTGCGGACGTGATTAAGTTCAGTGTCTCGAGATGGGGAGGTTACCTCTGATTACCTCCCAAGAGTCCTTAAGAGAGAGACGTGGGAGGGTCAAAGTTAGAGAAGGGCGATGTGACCCCAGGAACAGGCTGGCGGGACACGGCTCTGTGCCCGGGCATGCCCGGTGACCTCTAGGGGCAGGAGAGGGCGAGGAACAGATTCCCTCATGAAGCTTCCAGAAGGAACCGGCCCGGCTGTCACCTTATTTTACAACACGATCCCTAGACATTTAAAAGAATCCATTTGTGTTGTTCGAAGCCACCGGGTTCATGGTCATGTGTTATAGCAGCGACGGGTAACTAAGATAGTCAGCGCTGAACTTGCTCTGGGGGTGCAGGCTCTCCCCCACTTCCTCCTCAGCACGACTTTTGCTGCCCCTGGCCCTTTGCTGACCTCCCCACGCAGCAGAGTGGACCAGGGACGGACATAATCCGATTCTTCCCTTGGGATCTTACCTGCAAGAAGCGGAGGCTGCAAGCTCAGCATCTCCACGAGGCGCAGGCGGCGCAGAGCCCACCCCCACCCCCGTGTGTGCTGCCCTGGGCTAGGCGGATGGGAAACAGTTCACTTTCGAGTCACGTCCTTTCACTTTAACTCACCTTTGCTCAGTGAGCCCCTGCCAGATAAGAGTTAACCATTGCTCAGCGAGCCCCAGACAGATAAGAGAGAGCCTGGCTGGGCCGAGGGGCGCTTTCCTCTGCAGTGCCTGGAGGACCCTCTCACCATGCCCGCACGGTGCCGGTGCCCCAACACGTGCCTCTCTCTGAAAATCACCAAAGTCATTCAGATTCAGAACCTGTGGTTCGGGACCCTGAAGCAGCTCATTCTGATGGGGACCCTCTGCTACATCTGGTGAGTCGGGTGCGGCGGGCCAGCCCAGGGGCACCACCTCACTCTCTCTCTCTTTTTTTTTTTTTAAGATTTATTGATTTATTTTTAGAGAGGGAAGGGAGGGAGAGAGAGAGAGAGAGAGAAACATCAGTGTGCAGTTGCTGGGGGCCGTGGCCTGCAACCCAGGCATGTGCCCTGACTGGGAATCGAACCTGCGACACTTGGGTTCGCAGCCCGTGCTCAATCCACTGAGCTACGCCAGCCAGGGCTACCATCTCACTCTCCATGCCCCCTTCCACCCTCACCCCCTGTCCTTGTCAGCCAGGCTGCCTGGGAGTGTGCCCAGGCTTCTCCCCTGTCACCCTGCTGCCTGCGCAGACCCTTCGGCTGCCTCTCCCCCGTCACCTCTAACCACCCATCCCACAAGGCCCGGCTGAATCCCCAGCCCCTTCGGGCCCCTGCTCGCTCCAGGACTCGCGGTTTGCAGGCTTCAGAGTGCACAGAATTGTGGCTTCTCAGAGCCCAAGGTCAGGGGGCACAGGAAGCCAGACAGTTATGTCCTCATCCGGGGACTAAATGCACAGCCCCTGAGAGGTGACATGGCTTGTCTAAGTCGCCAAGTGAGTACGGAAAGAGCTGCTGGGACGGTCACTAGAATATTCTTACCATGGGGCAGGGTACTACAGACTCTCTTTTTTTCCCTCTGATGCGGCTCTGAAGCACTTTAATTCTTAAAACGGTAGGTTCGTTATCATACGAAGACAACTCTTCCAGTTTACGAGAGGGCTGGACTGCACTGAGGCTGATCTATATAACACGCTGTGCGTTCTGGAATGGATATCAGAGGTCAGATCCGAGCTTCCCGAGTGGGGGCCCGGGCTGAGCGGGGTCATCCCGCTCCAACGCTGCAATGTGCAACGGGGAAAACACGGCAGGGCCCACGCGCCTGCTGTGACACGCGGCTGAACCGGGCTGCCGAGCAGGGTCGCTGACTCGTCTGTGGAATGACATTTCGTGGCTCGGCCTCATGTGTGCGCTCACTGGAGCTCAGGCCTGGATCTCTCGCCCCAGCGTCTTTCCTGATGAGCTTTCTTTTTTAGCGAGTGTTACAGAAATGCTGGACTTAAGATATAAAACATGGCTGTCCAGTTGAAGAAACACAGCGCCGCCGCTCGTCCAGTGTTAGCTCCCTGCGGACCCAGCCTTTATCCCGGTCCCTTTCCTCTCCCCACATGAACATCATCCCGGATTGGGTGCCCGTCGTTCTGTCTGTTTTTATATTTCTACAACGTACGCCCATAGCCATAAACACGTTTTTCCTTTTTTTACTGAGGTGAAATGCACATAACATAAAAACAACCACGTTAAAGGGTACAGTTCAGCCGCATTTAGTAAATTTGCAGTGTTGTGCAATCACCGGGAGTCTAGTTCCAAAGCACGGTCGGTCACCACCTGTCCAAAAAGAAACCCTGTCCCCGAGAGGCAGTTCATCCCCACATCTCCCCGCCCTCAGCCCCTGGCAACCATCCGTCTGCTCCTTGCCCCTGTGGATGCACCTATTCTAAACCTCCCATGTCGCTGGGGTCTGACTCTGCGCCACCTTCTGTGTACGGCTCCTTCCACTTGCACTCAGCCCAGTGTGTGCACGGCCCATCCACAGTGTCGCAGGTCTCAGCGCTTCATTCCTTTCTGATGGCTGACTAATATGTGGGTAGACCACAGTTTGCTTTTCCCACTCTCCTCCTGATAAACCTTTGGGCCGCTGCCAGCTTTTGGCGATTGTGAATAGCGCCGTTATGAGTGTGCACGGACAGGTGTCCGCTTGAGTCTAGGATGTTGTTTTGGATTTCTTTAAACCTTGTAACGTGGTGCGCTTTGGTTGCTCAGCGTTATTTCTGTACTGATTCAAGTGTCTCCCCGTCACTGTCCCTGCTGCAGAGCATCCCCGCTGTGTGAACCCAACAATCGATCTGTTCAGTGTTCAAGGGCGTTGAGGTTATCTCCAGTTTTCCCTCTTACAAATACTGCTGCCGCAAACAGTCCTGTGCATAACTCCTGAGGCACACGCATGGGGTGTCTCTTGGGCACCCGCCTGCAGGGGGGAATGGGACCGCTCAGTCACAGGGAGAGCACTGCTCCGGGTGGACTTCAACTGGCGAACGTGAGCTGTCTTCTCACGAGTCTCCCAGGCGTTCTCAACCCTGGCTGTGCACTAGGCTCAGCTGGGGAAGTGTGAAAATGTATTTAGGAACCTGGAGAGCTCGCCAGACATGCTAAATCACGGTCGCCAGGGGTGGGTCCGGGGACTGCGATTCTGAAAGCCCCCTGGGGGATTACACATCACAGCCAAGGCTGAGAGTGGCTGGGACCACAGCTTGGCCCACTCTGCCTTGGCTTCCCAGGTCAGTTCCCAGTGGACAGCCATTGGCTCAGACTTCCTAACGTCATTCGGATATTAGGGGCTGGGCGGAAGGAAGAGATCAAATAAATGCGTACCGAATGAACAAAGAGAGCACTTAGGGTAAACTTTTTTGAATTATATTTGATTGATTATGCTATTACAGTGGACCTGATTTTTCCCTCCTTACCCCCCTCCACCCAGCATCTCCCACTCCCTCGGGCGATCCCCACACCATTGTTCATGTCCATGGGTCATGCGTGTAAGTTCTTTGGCTACTCCATTTCCTGTACTGTATTTTACATCCCTATAGCTCCTCTGTAACTACCTATCTGTACTTCTTAATCCCCTCACCTCTTCACCCATTTTCTTTCACACCCCACTCCCATCGGGCAACCTTCCGATAACTAACTTCTTCTCTCTTCCTTTTAAGAGTCTCTCTTTAACCTTTGGCATTTTAATGATGATGTGGCTTGGAGTGGGCCTCTTTGCATCCGTCATAATTGGGACTTTCCGCGCTTCCTGGACTTGCATGTCTATTTCCTTCACCAAATCATTATTTCTTTCACTATTTTTTCCAGATTTCCAATTTCTTGCTTTCTCTTCTCCTTCTGGCAATCCTATGAGGCAAATGTTGGACCTCTGAAAGTTGTCTCAGAGGCTGTTTGTACTGTCCTCATTTTTTGCTTCTTGTTCTGCATGGTTGGTTTTTGCTTCCTTATGTTCCAAATCATTTAGATTCTTGGCTTCATCCATTCTACTGTTGTTTCCCTGTAAATTGTTCTTTATTTCAATTACTGTATCCTTTGTTTTTGAGTGGATCTTTTTTATGCTGCTGAGGTCCTCGCTAAGTTCCTTAAGCATACTTATATAAACAGGGTTTTGAACTCTGCATCTGATAGATTGCTTACTGCCATTTTGTTCAGATCTTTATCTGCAGCTTTGATCTGTTCTTTCCTTTGTGCCGCGTTTCTTTGTCTCCTTGTTTGGGCAGCCTCCCTGCGCTTGTTTCTGTGTAGTACGTAGAGCTGCTCTGACTCCATGTCTTGGTAGTTCGGCCTCATGTAGTAGGTAGCCTAGAGGGTCCAGTGGCACAGCCTCCCCTATCCCCCAAGCTGGGGACTCGAGGTGCTCCCTCTGTGTGGGCTGAGTACACCCTCCCCCTGTAGTTGAGTCTTGATTGCTGTTGGCAGATCAATGGGAGGGATTTTAGGGTAAACTCTTAATGATGGAGAGCAATGGGATACAGGGAAAACATCAATGGGGATGACATCTACCATTCTCAATAATCAATCCCACTTCCCCTCTCCAGTTCTCTTGCCACAATAACTTAGATTCCTGTTCTAGATAAGGTATGAACAGCTAAGGAACCAACCAAAATGCGGGAGACCAGGGGCAGAGCCACATCGCACGTGAACGAGCGCAGCGCACGGTTAAAAGGCCCGGCTCTCCCAGCCAAGGACCTCAGTCCCCCCCGCCCCCCCTGACTGTCCGTGTGGCCTGGGCACGTCCCTTCACCTCTCTGAGCCTTTTCCTCACCTCTGGAGGGTGATGACTGCAGGTACTCTCTCCTACTGTTGTGAGGATTAAAGGAGACGACGCACGCAGAGCACCTGGCACACGGGACACGTTCAATACACAGCAGCACCTATCATCAGTATTAGTTACCAGCCAGGCGTGCCTTGGTGGAAGACAGGTGGCTGACCTGTGGGACACACCCGTAGATGGGTGCCGATGGGTTACTGAGCCCCAGAACAAAGCTGGTGGGCCCACACGGGGCGGACTCTGGCGTTTGAGGGGCTGTCCTGTGCACGAGGGTCGACAGCAGGCAGCCACAGCAGGGGGCCGGCTTCGGGCCACAGTTTCCGCGCAGGGGGCCCTCACCGCGGGAACAGCACGACGGGGTTTGCGTACGTACCTCAGTGCATCCTCACAGCGATCTACCCCGTGAGGCAGGTCTGAGTCTTCTCCCCGCCTTACACGTGAGGAGTATGAGCTCCCGGGAAGGCCGTCACACGGAGTACCCAGCACAGCTGGGGTTTGAATGGAGGTGCCCTGCATCTGACGCCACTGTGCCGCCCTCGAGAAAACCACTGATGCTTTTCTGTGTCCGCCACTTAGCTTTGCTTTGGTGACCGACAAGCTGTACCAGAAGAAGGAGTCTGTCATCAGTTCCGTGCACACCAAGGTGAAAGGGTTGGCAGAGGTGAACGAGGAGGTCATTCAGAACGGAGAGAAGAAGGTGGTGCCCATTGTCTTCGACACGGCGGATTACACCTTCTCCTTGCAGGTGAGCGCCGGTCAGCACCCTCCCAGGATGCGTCCCTGCCCACTGTCACCAGGGCCTCATCCCCCTCCCGAGACCTAGGGCCTCGCTCCAGAAAAACGTTGGCCCTACTTTAGAAGCTCTATGAAAATCCCAACTGAGACATCCTAAAAATTGCAAAATTGGGTCAGACCCAACAGCTCAAAGGAAATGATTCTTCGCTTTATTAAGCCTTGCAGGGTTTCTTGAAATAGCTGTGTGTCCTGGTGCATTTAAAACACGATTTGACTCATTCACACTGATCTACACGCTGCTTTTTGGAAGCAAGGCCACCGAGTTGCCAGGGTGTGCCCAGAGTCACAAGGACCAGTCTGTATTGTTAGTGTGGCATTTTGTCAACAAAAACATCTCCAGGAAAACACTCCTAGGTACATTTTTGCACAAAGGAAGGGTATAGATGACAAAGAAAGAAAGAATGCAGATCACAGAGAAAGGATATGTGGCCGCCTAAATTAGCAAGAAAACGAAATTAGAATTGTGGAAAAGAGACATCAAAGTGGACTTGAGAACACCACAGCACACATGGGGGCGCGGGGGACAAAAGGGCGTATTTGCAGACTCCCGCAGCTGGAGAGCTTTGCAACAGCATAAACCCCAAGCTGCAATGTTTGTTTGTTTCTAACAGTGGGTGGTTAAAACCTCCCGCTATTTCCCAGGTGGTGAGATGCCCTATTGCCCTTTGGTTAAAGTCCTGGATAATCTAAACAGCACTCTGCTGAGGCCAACACCCCCATTTCCCCCGAGTTTCCATTGAATGTGATTTTCCATTGAATGTGAGGCTGGGACGGAAAAGGAAGGCTCAGTCGGTGTGAACCTGCCCACGCTCTCGCCCTGCTCAGCGGGGCGGCTCACTCAGCTCTGATACGGATCCCTGCTCAGTCCCAAATTGGCTTCCAGACTGAGGCTTAGAAGAGTAGGAAGGTTCGCCCCCAGGCACTTAGCAAGCTGGATTATTATGATTAAGTAGCTCTATTCTTAAAAGGCTTTCATTTGACTTCTCTCCATTTCGCCACAGGGGAACTCCTTCTTTGTGATGACAAACTTTCTCAGGACAAAAGGCCAGCAGCGTGGGGTGTGTGCCGAGGTGAGGAGGTGCCCAGAGCAGTCAGAGTGGTGGTGAGAGCTCCTGGAGGAAGCGTGGGTCAGAGAGAGGGCACGTGAAAACTCGGAAATCTGAGATCCCAGATTCGAGCTCACGAGTTCTCACGGAACCTCTTCTGTGGGGTGTGGGTCTGCGCTGGGTGGGGGAAGGGTCAGAGGGCCTTGCGGTTCTCTCTCTCTCTGTAGCCACTGGGTCCTTGTCCCCCCAGTCTCCAGCTCCAGCACCAGGAGCCCGTGCGGGCGAGAATCCCGCTTCCTCCACCGCTCGCTCGTGCGAGGCTCAGACAACACTGGTCTTTGCGGCATTTGTGCAGCGTTTCCCATTTCAGTGAAGCCTCACTCATTTAGGAGGGTGACAGCATTTCCCAGCCCCACTTTACAGGTCAGAACACAGATCAGAGAGGTTAAGTGACTTCCCCTAGGTCACCCAGCTTGCTGGAGGCAGAGCCAAGCTTAGAACCCAGGCGTCCTCTTCGACAGCTTTCCCTGCAGTGACCCAGTGGGAACTGTCTGTGTGGGAACACTGCCAAACGGGCCGAGTTCGCCTCTCATCCCATTTCTTGGAGCTACACGCCTCCCCACCACCACCACCCATGTAGTCTTCCCCAGCCTGGCTTTGCCCCCTCCATACTCTTGACCTTCCCCTGCTTCTTTCTGGGAAACACTCTTCCCCATCAAACGTATTTGTCCGATTCAGACCCTTCTCGGTTCTGCCCTCTGTTCTTTAAGATGAAAAGTAGCTGTTCTGGTAAGTTTATCTATAGCCATGTGTTACTAGGCGTTTACCTGTGAGTCGTGCTCTCCTGCCGTTCCCCACTCAGGTAATGTGCCTGCCCTGTACAGAGGGGTGCAGCGTTGTGACGCTATCGAGCAGGTTCTGCCTACGGAAACATCGATGTGTGAGAGAAACGTCAGCCGGTTGCCTCTCACATGCCTCCAGCTGGGGACCTACCTGGTCTGTGACCCAGGCATGTCCCCTGACTGGGAATCGAACCGGTGACCTTTTGGTTCACAGGCTGATGCTCAATCCACTGAGCCACGCCAGCCAGGGCTTCGCCGTCGTTTCTACCTAAACCCGGAACCAAGCTGCCATTCCCTTGGATCGATATCAGTAATGCTCCCTTAATCTTCACAGCAGCCACTTAGGGCAAATCTGTGCATCCTCCTTTTACAGACGAGGAAACTGAGGCTCAGAGAGGTGCAGGGACCTGACCTAATGGTGCAGCTATCAGCAAAACCAGGTGTACCTGGCTCCTTCTGTCGGATCGCTATAAAAGCCACAAACTGCACAGCAGATAACTCTGGTTTCACAAAGGCTATGTCACATTCGATTCCCCCGAGGCTGGCCATTGACCCTGCTCCCCAGGAAACCGGAGGTCGAATACGTGTAACCCAAATCATCACGTTTCTCTTCTCCTTCCCCTGTCCTCAGCCTTCAGCCCTGAGACCTGGCCGGCCTCGTTCTCTCGGGCCAGGAGGGAGGGCTGGCCGGCGGCCCCCCCCCACATTTCCTGCTGACCCTTTGCGCCGTTCGCTTCACTCAGCTCTGCAGCCGGAGAGCTGCCCGGACTGGGCCGCCTGCCGTCCACCCTGGGGACTCTCCCCACATCGGGTCCCCCACTGCCAGCATGTCCGCTTTTTAGATTTCTATTTTTAATTTTTGTTGGGATATAATTCATATTCCATAAAACCCACCGTTTTAAAGTGTCCAGTCCAGTGGCTTTCAGTATACTCACAATGCCGGGCAACTGTCACCCCGGTTTCGGGACATTGTCATCCCCCCCAGAAGAAGCCTCAGACCCGCTAGCCATCACTGCCCATCGCCCCTCATTCAGCCCCTGGCCGCACGGACCGCTTTCTGTCTCTGTGGAGTTACCTGTTCTGGGCGTTTCATAGAAAGTGGAATCCTACGCTAGGTGGTCTTTTGTGGCTGACTTCTTTCACTTAATACGGCGCTTTCGAGGTCTGACCATGGTTAGCTCGAGTCAGTACTTCCCTCGCTTTGATGGTTGGATAACACTCCACTGTAATGTGAGTGCGCTGCATCCTGTCCGTCCGTTCATTAGCTGAGGGCGGTTGGGGCTGTTCCTATTCTGGGCTGTTATAAATAGTGCTGCTTCGTACATCTGAGCACACGTTTTTGCGCGGACACAGACATCTGCTTTTCCGTATCTTAGGGATACGAGACGCTTACTCCTCACTATCTTGTCCTTCCCTCCGCAGTATCCCACCCACAGGACACTCTGTCACTCCGACAAGAATTGCAAACAGGGATGGATGGGCCCGCACAGCAAAGGTACGTTCTGGTTTCTGCGGGGGGTGGGGGGGGCCCTGAGGGTGGCGGATGGCCTGGCACCCCGGTGGCATCTGCAGTGCCCTCAAGTTCAGATCTTTAACTCTGGCTTCCTTCTTCCGCCCTCACCAGGCCATGGGCGAGCCTGTTTCTGCTCGTGCCTGGGCTCTGTCCCAGGGGACCCTCTACTGACATGAGTGTGACCTTAATTCCCCAGTGAGGACAGCTCCTGAAAACCTTGCAGAATTAGCACCTTCTGGGTTCTAACTGGTAGAAAAAGCAAATGGCTTATAGCAACATCTGAGTATTCTTTCTTTCTTTTTAAGATTTTATTTATTTATTTTTAGAGAGGGGACAGGAGGGAGATAGGGAGAGAAATCAATGTGTGGTTGCTTCTTGCACGCCCCCTGCTGGGGACCTGGCCCACAACCAAGGCAAGTGCCCTGACTGGAAATCAAACTAGCGACCCTTTGGTTTGCAGGCCAGCACTCAATCCACTGAGCCACACCAGCCAGGACAACATCCGAGTATTCTAAATTTTCTGTCTTGAAATTCCCCAAAGGTTGTGGCACTTGAACTTGTACCCTCGGGACACCTGGGAGCCATACTTATGTTAACCTGCAGAATTTCCATATCTCGTCTTAACTCAAGGGCACGTGACAATAAAAAGCCAGCACATAAAAGAACAAAAAGAAAAGAGATACCATCAGTGATTATGAAACACACACAAAAGGGCACATGAATGTTCCATCTTATTCTATAATACACGTGTGCTTGAGTTGGTATGAAGATCATCTTGACATTACTTGCTATTTAACTTTTCCCTCGGAAGTCTTTAACTGACCCCGATGCTCCCGGAAGAGGGGCCGTGTTTATCCCGTGACTCTGCACATCCTGGTACACGCTGTGCACGCCTGCAGGGTCTCAGATGCCCAGTGAGGGGCCAGGCTCCCGTCCTTTTATTTTTAGAGAGGGGACGGGAGGGAGATAGGGAGAGAAATCAATGTGTGGTTGCTTCTTGCACTGCTGGGGACCTGGCCCACAACCAAGGCATGTGCCCTGACTGGGCCGGGCCGGAGAATACGCCCTTTCCAGCGCCCCTCTTGCAAAGATGCCACAAGAGCCAAGAGCGTTCATGGTCTTCCTGTGTTCTCTCTGCTGCTTTTTCGAAAAGCTTACTGCTTGATGTGTTGCTTGCTTGGTGAGCTTACCGTAAGCTTGTGGTTTGGGTGGAGTTGCATGGAAACGGAAACCTCTTCGGTTGAAAAGCGTAAGTATTTTTTTGCTTGGGTTGAGTTTCTTCCCCCGTGATTTTCACACATGGTCTTCTGTGACCCCTTGACCCCACAGGAATTCAGACTGGCAAGTGTGTGGTGTATAAAGGGAACCAGAAGACCTGCGAAGTCAATGCCTGGTGTCCCGCCGAGGCAACGGCAGAGGTCCCCCGGTGAGTGACAGAGTGGGGACCCACATGGTGGCCCTCAGCAGCGGGTAATCAGGGCCCTGCCAGGTGCCGATCGGGCTTCTCCTCTCGGGGCAGTGCCACAAAGTCCTGGGTCCGACTGGCTCGGTGACCCCGTGCCCGGCACACTCGTTAAAATATTGAAGCAATTCGGTGCTGACTGCTGGAAAGGCCCCCGGGGGGCACCTGCTGCCTTTCCGTACCAGCACACTGCAGGCACCCCCAGACCCCTCCCGAGTGCCACAGCAGGGTCCGCCCTGACTTGCCCCCGTCCACACGGACTGATTGAGGATGGACGGGTGGCAGTGCGGGAAGAAAGAGGAAAGGAGGGAAGCAGACAGGGAGGAGGAGGAGAAACGGAAGGGTGGGAAGGGAGTTTCCTGCAGCGATCACAGTGGCAGGTTTGGTGGTCCCTGGAGCGACTCCTCTCCTCACACGCGGGGTCAGGCCCGGAGGCAGAACTTGACGTAAAACTCTGAAACCACAGGGACCAATGCATTTCAACAGGGAATAGAGAAACCTGGGTTCGAATCCTGACTCCAACACTTCTTTGCTGTGTGACCGCACATAGCAGGCATTTGCCATAAATAAGATTTTCTTTTATGCAAGCGACAAATACACAACCTCAGCTGGTTTCAGGAAAAAAAGGAGTGTTACTTTTTGGCTTGTGTTTTTAACTCCTGCACATGAGAAGTCCAGAAGTGTAACTTCAGGTAAGGCTTGGTCCAGGCTTCAAATAACATCATTAAAATTCTCTCTCTCTTCCTCCTACCAAGTTAGTCTTCCTTTGATTTTGGCTCTCTCCACGCTGTGGAGTCTGTAAACTCCAATTTACACTGCCCTTACTACTAATAGTCCAAAAGGAAATTAATTGTTCTTTCCCAATGGCTCCTACAAAAGCTCTGGAATGTTCTCATCCGCCTAAGTCATGTGACAATCTGTGAACCAAGCACAGTGGCCATGGAAATTGGGTTACACTGTTTGGCCAGCTCTGGGTCACCTGCCCACCCAGGAGCCGTAGGGATGAGTAGCAGATGGACTCATCCCCACCCAGCCCTCTGGGCTGAGGGTGGAAGAGACCGGGCCCCCCCAAAGGGAGAAAGCTGAGGGGCCACGGACAGAGGGGGGATGGGTACTGAACAGGCAAAAAGCACACTGTCCTGCGTAGTTACATCCCCATTAGAGCCAATTCCGTGCTCTGCAGATCCCGGAATAAAAAACAGTCGTTCTCCGTGCCCCCTTCCAAGTCCCCTCTACCTGTCCTGGTGCTACCCCAGTAGCTATCTTCCACCCACTCCGGCACGCCGGGCCTCAGCGTACCGGCTGCGCCTCTCTGTCCGCAGCCAGTTCTCTCCGTCTCTGACAGGCTGCCAACTGCGTAAGGACAAAAACCTTACTGGTCTCGTTCGTCACTCTATCCCCAACGCCCAGTTCCACGCCCGGGCCAGTCATTCTCTGTGGAATGAGAGGGTGGATAGACCTTCCTGCGGTCTAGAACTTGGGGCCCTCTAACTCACGCAGCATGTTGTGCTCCCCAGAGAGTGCCTGGGAGGGTCACCGACCCGGGAAGCCCTGTGCTGAGGCTGGGGAGGTAGGAGAGGAACAGTCTCATCCCAGCCCGGCAGGACACCGAGCCTGCTGGGAGAGGTCCAGTGGGTTGTGATGGAGCTGGCTTGTGCCCCCCCGGGGCCAGTTATGCTCGTCCCTTCCCGGCTCCAAGTTCAGTGATGTCCAGTTGGTAGCCTGAGGTCAGACACGGTGGGAGTATTTGCACCACAGGCATCAGCAAATGCTGCATTTAGGTCTTTGGTCTTTCCTGGCGCGCTGGTCGGTAAACTCAACACATAATTATGGCAGAGTGGGAGAAGGGCTGTGGGGTCTCGGGAGGGGAGAATTCTCACTGGAAAAGCTGGAGAAGGTCGGAAGGTTTGGCACACTAGATTGCTTTTCTCTCCACTCATTGCAATGACCCAAGCAAGAGACCGGGCGCCTCTGGCCCCAGTGGTCCGCCGCCTCCGTGGTGCCTACAGTCACGGACCCCCGTGGGGCATGTCTCTCCCTCAGGCCCGCGCTCTTGAACAGTGCCGAAAACTTCACTGTGTTCATCAAGAATAACATCGACTTCCCCAGCCACAACTTCACCATGTAAGTGCCCCGAATGTCTGGCTGTATTGTTATCTACTGCCGTGTCGCAAGTTACTCCAAAAGTTAGAAGCTTAAAACAACAAACATTTATTATCTCACGCGGTTTCTGGGGACCAGGAATCTGGGAAAGACCTGGCCGGGCAGTTCTAGCTCGGGGTGTCTCGGTTGCAGCCCAGCTGTCAACAGGGCTGGAACCGTCCCCAGACTTGCCTGGGGCCGGAGAATCCCCTTCCAAGTAAACTCACGAGGCTGCTGGCAGGAGGGTCCAGTTCGTCACCACGCTGACCTCTCCCCGGGGCTGCCTGAGTGTCCTCAGGGTTTTGGACCTCTCAGAGCGGATGATCCGAGGGAGACCCAGAGCGAGCAGGCACCGCAGTCACCAAGGTGGAAGTCACAGCCTTCCATAACCCAAACTTGGAAGTGACACACCATCGTGTCTGCCATAGGCTGCCGGTCACACAGACCAACCCCGCTGCAGTGTGGCAGGGGACCACACGAGGCTGCGAACACCAGGAGGCGGGAGCCACTGGGGGCTCTTGGGGGGCCCAGTCGCCGCCCCCCTCCCCACTCATTCCTATTCGAGGGATGGACCCCAGTCTTCAACGGGGATGTGTGTCTGCTTTTCACCACGTGCAGGAGAAACATCTTACCAGGTTTCAACAAGACCTGCATCTTCCACAAGACGAAGGACCCACTGTGCCCCATTTTCCGACTGGGAGACATCTTCCGAGAAACAGGAGATAACTTTTCGGAGGTGGCGGCTCAGGTGGGCGGTGCCTTTGAGCCATGGGGTGGCGGGGGCGGGGGATTCGTGTCGGGAGACGGAAGGTGTCAAATGGCCAAGAGGCCGAGCCGCTGGGTCCCTTAGTAACATGGGTCCCTTCCTGAGCATTTAGTAAACCCACGCACGATGCCGAGTGCTGTCACTGCACCACCTCATCGAGTCCCACGGCCACCCCAGGGGTGAGGCACCTGGTACACTGAGTTTCCTGAGACTGCTGTAGCAGGTCACCACAAACTCAGTGGCTTACGAGCACACGCTTGCGTTTTCCCTCCTGGGGACGAGAGGTCCAAAACCAGCTTCCCCCGGCCGAGACCGGGCTGGCGGCAGGCAGCAGCAGGGCCGTGCTCCCGCCAGAGACTCAGAGGAGAATCCACTCCCTTGCCTTTTCCACCTTCTAGAGCTGCGTTCCTTGCCTTCCTTGGCTCTTTGGACGACGAGTGACAAAAACACTAGATAGTCACTACAGCATGCAGAGTGCTTGGTGCGGTGGCTGACAATGAATGACAATATTGATTATTCTGTGTTCTTTCTCCTTCCCCCGAGCCAGAGCCTGCCAATGACACACCTTTGTATCCCTAGCGTCTAGCACGCTGTCTCGAAATGCCGTATTTCATGGTTCAAAGCCAGTTTTCACATCTTAAGTGTTCTGAAATCAAGCCCTGGCTGGTGTAGCTCAGTGGATGGAGTGTGGGCTGTGAAACAAAGGGTCGCTGGTTCGATTCCCAGCCAGGTCCCCAGTGGGGGCCATGTGAGAGGCAACCACACATCGATATTTCTCTCTCTGTTTCTCCCTCCCTTCCCTTCTCTCTAAAAATAAATCAATAGAATCTTAAATAAAAAAACACAGTTCTGAAGTCAGGAAATGTTTTCAACCGATGGAATCTCACAGTTCAATTGACAGCATTTTCTCCTTAGAGGAACATAGAAAAATTATGTCTTACAAGCAATGGTGTCTAAGATTCAATGAAATAAAACTCAGTGACATAGGATGATTGGTGCTCAAAGTCTATTTGTAGAAAGAGGCACAGGTACAGAAGTAAGAGGGTAAGAGGTTCCCTAGGAGCTCCGAGGAGGAGAAGGTCACCCTGAACTGAGGAGGGTGGGGTGGCGGAGGGAGGATGGGAGCCGGGTCCTGGAGGACGAGGGGCACTTTGCTACAGAAGTGGGCGGGAGGGGCACTGCGCTGGGGCAAAGGGTGAGTAAGGGCCCAGATTTACAAGTTCGAAGTAGACCCAGCAATTCCCCTCCTAAGTATGTACCCAAGAGCAATGGCAACATGTGTCCACACGAAAGCTGGTACATAAATGTTCATAACCGCATGGGTCACCATAGCCCAGAGGCGGAACAACCCAAATGTCTATCAACCGATGAGTAGATACACAAAACGCATCGGAATATCCTTCTGCCGCAAAAAAAAGACACACGCTATAACGTGGACCAACACTATGCCGAGTGAAGAGAGCCTCATATCATTTGGTATCTTTCATATGCGAGTTCAGAATAAAGATCTCTGCAGAGACAGACACTGGCTGCTTAGGGCTGGGAGAGGGGATGGAGGGCTGATGACCAGTTTACGGGGTTTCTCCCGGAGGTGATGAAAACGTAAAACTGCGGCGACAGTTGCACATCTACGTGGACATGTGCAAATCTGTGCAGTTGCACACGTTAAGCGGATGAAGTGTATGTGACCTGTCTCTCCATAGAGCTGTTTGAGAAACAGAAATGCAAGAGTGACGCGTGTGTAGGGGAAAGGGTGGGCAGTTTGGAACGAGAGCCTTCTCTAGGGGAGCACGGGGGGTGGGGGGGGGGGGGCGGCTCCGGCAGCAGACGCGCCGCGGCGGCGCGCCCTGGGTTCCGGCTGAGAAGTCTGCGCCCCTCCGATGCGCGCGGTCTGCTGGAAACCAGATGTTAGGAAAGCGGATCTACTGGCGGCGTGTCCGGGATGGGGGGCGGGGAGCAGGGAGCTGCACTTGCAGCGGCCTCAGTCATAACCGTGTGAGGAGCATAGGGCTCGCTTATGGCTCTGGAACCTGTAGGCAGCCGTTTTTCCCAAAAAGGAGAACCTTTCCTGGGAAGGGAATCATGGCCAGGCGGGGAGAGATGTCTGGTGGCTGCGTCTCCCCCCGTCAGCAGGGCCTAGAGATCGCCTCTCGTTGTCTTCCTCAGGGAGGAATCATGGGCATTGAGATCTACTGGGACTGCAACCTGGACAGCTGGTCCTTCCACTGCAGCCCACAGTACAGGTTCCGTCGCCTGGACGACAAGATCACCAACCAGACCTTGTACCCCGGCTACAACTTCAGGTAACGGTGCCCAAGGTCAGACTGGCCGACCTTGGCCCCCCAGGGACCTGCCAGGCCCAGCTGAACTGTGTCGTCCCCAGCAGGCAGGGAGCTCAGCTGGGGTTCCCAAGGCAACAGCATTGGGATGAATGGAGAGGACTTCCTCTGAGATCCAGGTGGTCAATGAATTTTTTCCTTTTAATTACTGAAGAGATGCACACTCTTTGAAAAACAAAAGCAATGCCGGGGAAAAACAGAGAAGAGCAGGGAGAAGAGGATAGAAACCATTATAACTCCTCCACCTTGAGATAATCGATAACCCTCTGGTGAATGTTCCTTCGTGTGACCAATTTTTTCACGAGGCTCATGTGAGACCACAGCACACTTATAATTCGGGATCGTGGCACTCCAAATTCTCGCCACCCAGGGTGGCCTGGAACCGGCGGCCGGGGCCTCACCTGGGAGCTTGTTGTAACACAGAATCTCGGGCCCCACTCCTGATTCCCTGAGTCAAATCTGCGTTTTAACAAGATTCCCAGGAGATTTATGGGCACACTGACGTTTCAGAGACACGGGTCTAGACTATTATCACCTGGCACCCCAAATACTTTCTTCTTAGATGTTAAAGTAACACCATAAACCGGCAAGCAGACTTCAACTATGTACGTATGTATGTATGTATGTACGTAACTATAATATTTATTTAGGTATTGGCCTACATAATGTTTTGAAAGTTAACACAGTCTGCATAAAAACCTAGACTTCCTCCTTTTCTTGGAAAATTAAACTATTTGGAAAAAAAGAAACGAAACCGTCTGATGACTCTGGATTCACAGCCCACACAGCAGCACTCGGCTGGGGCTATTATTAGTGGTTCCCTTTAGGAAGGGCATGATTTGGGGTTTGCCACTGTCCCCACCACTCCTTATTGCTTTATTTATACCCGGCTCCCATGACTCGTTTCCGTTACCTGCTGGGCCCCCGGGGGCACCGGAGTTAGAAATCCCTGCCTAGAGGCTGGCCTGAGGTCAAGCCACGATGGGCTGGCTGCCTCCTCTGGGACAGTGGAATCTCTTCCAGGGCCCTGAGACCAGCTCCAAGCCTCAGGAACGTTCTGATCGCCCCCCGCTGCTCCCCCCGACTAGGCTCGCGGCCATCAGCAAGAAGACAGGACGGGGCCAGCGCTCCCCGACGGCCCTCACGGGCTGTTTCCTTAGCAGTCAGCACAAGCACGCGGGGCACTGCGCTGACTAGATGTTAGCACATGTCCTTCAAGTCGCCCGCCGAGCTAAGCCTGAGAACATCAGCTCCTGGGGAGATCTGAGCTTTCTGAACATCTGAGATTCTTATGATGTTAACACTCTTTTAGAACAAAGTGTCAGAGCATTTGTTGTCACCAGGAGAAGCCTCTAGCCAAAAATAAGTTGTCCAAACAGCCACATAAAAGGGAAGGCAATTATAGTTTCTGTGAAGTATATGAAAAAAAAATATAACTTGGTGAAACATAGGAATTTGAAGAAGCTGATCATATTATGGAATTTCTGTCTTTTACCAAAAGATGCCCATGGCAAAGGTCCTTATTAGGTGAACGTGTGACTCAGTTTATTCACGGGACGAGTAGCTAGGGCAGACCCACGCAGGATGCCTGATGCTCCCCTCTGGTTCTGAATGGGGGTGTGTGTGTATGAGCTCCCTGTGCCTGCTGTAACAAACATGGCAGACTAAACAACAGAAATGTATTCTCTCATAGCTCTGGGGGCCAGAAGTCCAAAATCGAGGGGTCAGCAGGGACATATTCCCTCTGGATCTCTCGGAGAGGGTCCTTCCATGCCTCTTCCAGCTTCTGGGGTCTCTAGGCATTCCTTAACTTGTGGCTGCACCGCTCCAGGATCTGCTTCTGTCTTCACATGGTCTTCTCCTCTGTGTTTCTGTTTCAACCCTCCTCCTCCTTTCTCTTGTAAGGACCCCCGTCATTGGGTTTAGGGCCACCTTAAATCCAGGATGATCTCATTTTAAGGACCTCAAATACACCTGCGGACTCTATTTCCAAATAAGGTCACACCCATAGGTATGGGGGTTAGGTACTTGGATGTGTCAGTTTGGGGGGAGACTGTGTAACCCATTACAGTGTCCAGAAAACATCCTTGTCCAGGGCCTACTATTTTTCTCAGAGTGTGGCCCACGGACCAGCTGCTCCAGAACCACCTAGAACCTCTCCTGGAAACAGCGATTGCTAGAAACACCCCAGGCCTCTGACACCAGCCGTTGGGCGGAAGGGCCAGGAACCTGCCTTTGAACACACGTCCCAAGTAATTCTTGCCCTCGGTTTGAGAATCGCTCTATCAAGATCTTGAAAGCAGAAACTCAAGTATTTATACTGCACACTGTTAACCTTCCCAGTCAAACGAACTTGCAGAGGGAGACAATGCAGCTGCAGGGCATGCAGTGGCAATGCTCGCCTGCGCTGTGCGTTAAAACGCAAGCCACTCACCAGAGCAGCAGAAGAAAGAACTGTCACGGCATGAGAACGATCGAGTGTAAAGATATTGAAACACTCTGGCCAGAAACACGGTCACGTGTCTGGAAATGTCTAACCGATCTCAATGTCAGATTTTGAGAACTAAAACAAGTTTCAGATGTTCTATGTTGTATTCTGGCAGAACATCTGTTTTCTGTTTTCTTTCCTCCCCACACCTGAAAACAGATTGCGAATTAATAACTCAGAAAGAAATATAGACCTTTACCTAAAAGAAAGAAGGGGTGGGCTGGGATGGGAATAAAAGGCAGAAAACTGTACTTGAACAACAATTAAAATAAAAAAATAAAAGTAAAAATTAAAAAACCACAGAAAGATGGTAAGAGGGAGGGACGGATTTCAAAGTTGCTCAAGGCCTATGGCTTGAGCCTCCCTAACTGTCCACGGAAAATGAAACACACCACACTTCCTGGCAGCAGGTCTGGCGAGAGATGCCTACCTGGGGTGACTCTGATTTGTGCCTGGACCTCAACCTGTAAGGCGACAGTGAAGACATGGAGAAGTGACCACCAGGGAAAGGAGAATGTTATTACATTCCCGAAAAGGAGAGGGCCGCACAGGGCCGCAGGGGGAAGCACCGGGTTTGGTAGGGAGGCAGGAGCGAGGGGAAAGCATGACCCGGGGCCTTTGTTGTGTCTGGCCGGGGAAAGGCAGGCAGGGCCGGGGAAAGGGCTTAGCGTGGACTAGTTTAAGCTGTGTGGGCAGGGGTGGTCTCTGGCTGTCTGGTGCCTGGCCCTGGCCGATTTAAGGCAGCAAGAAATTAGCCAAATGTGTGAGAATTAGGTCAAAAAGGTGGCTGGAGATAGGGACTCGGGATTGGCTGAAGAGTTTGTAACGTGATTTTCATGCACTTGCAAAAGCTGGATTGCGGGGAAGATGGAAACGACTCTCCTTGTGAATTTGGCCCCGTGATGAAGGATGCCAGATAGACAAACACGGAATCTAAAAAACCACAGTCAGAACAGATGGCTGAGAGAGCTGTCTCCAACTCAGTGATGAGTATCTAAGATTCACCCCCAACCCTGTGTTCTAGAAGACCCCTTTTTCCCTCTCAAAGAAGGATCAGATTGCTTGAAGCTTTAAAAAAAATCTCTCTGCTTTTTCTTAATCTTGCACTGTTGGTCAGAAGTTGTTCTTGTTTTAAACAAAAGGCAGGCTCCTCGTCACCCTGTGATGGCGGAAGCAGAAGAGGCGGCGGGGCAGTGGCGCCCCGGGTCCAGGCAGTGGGAGAGCGTCAGCCACGGGTTTAGATCGCGTTCTTCCCGCTGCCAACCGCGGCAGAGCTAGGAGAAGGATAAGGGAGCCTAGATCGGCTATTGGTTTGATTTTTCTTTTTCACAAAACGCCAGCCCTTTCAGGTGGGACTGTATACCTATGGATCCTTTTCCTCCTGCAGACACGCCAAGTACTACACGGAAAACGGTGTTGAGAAACGGACGCTGACAAAAGTCTTCGGGATCCGTTTTGACATCCTGGTTTTCGGCACCGTAAGTCTCCGCTTCTAGCCTCGGGCACCGCATTCCTGACCCCTGCTGCAATGCCTCAGGGGGCGAACGCTGTGGTGACAGCCACTGGGCCGGCACTGCTCACCTCACCTGCGGGGTGCGGGGGAGGGGGGGGACGAGACGTCCCGGGGTCCTGCCCGTGAACAGCCATCTGATGAGTACAAGACAGGCAGGGAAGAGCATGTAACATTCAACTGAAAAGTTTTCTGATGCTCAAAAAAAAAAAAAAGAAGAAAGAAATCCCTCTGCAAAATAAAGTAGTTAGTAAGGAACAGAAGCCAACTCAAACTGGCTTCGGGGAGAAAAGGCTTCTTTTTAGGGGGTTCACATCACTGAAAGACCCAGGGGCCATTTCAGCTCCTGGTGTGGCTGGGCCCAGACCCTCAAACATCACCACCAAGAATCTGCCCCCTCCACCTCTCACACCTGTCCTCTGCTTTGGCATCACCCCCCGCTGCCCGCCTGGGTGGTGGTGCAAGGCAGCTCCTCATGTCTGACCGGGCTAGCGACCTCGCCTAGTCACTGCGGCCGGGGTTAGGCCGTCCTCTCCATGGCTGGTCTCCGGCCAGCTCTGACCCAGCCCCTGCCCCGCAGACTCCATGGACCACGGGTTAGTACACACGGACCCAGGGGAGGGCCCCGGGACTGCAAACCTATCTTGTAAGTGGAGGTCAGGGGAAGAATGAAGAAAGAGGCAGGCCACTCCAGTCTGGGGAGAGGTTATTACGGGAAACTCACGTACAAGGCGCACTCGGGCAGCTGCAAGGCAAAATGGGCCCCTGTGCCACTTAGCAGGTGCCCGGGATTCCCACAGGGCAAAAAGGGGACACCCACGGGTACTAGTATGTGAACGCTACCCGCTACGGGCAATTACTTTACGCACCTGATGAGGTCAGGACAATGTCTGCTCTGGGGCAGCGGGGAGCGGGAGGGGTGCTGCTTTATGCCAGAACGAACATCGGTCACGGTCCGTCTCTACGGGGCTCCGTGCTCAGCAGCCCCCGTTCCAGCCAGGTCCAGCTCGCGGGTCAGACAGCAGCCCCACCGTGGAGCAGTCTCTCCCCGACACCGAGTGTGGACGGAGAGGGTTCTCCAAAGGAAAACTGGGGTGCTGTCTCCAGAAGAGGGAAGGAGGGGACGCTGGGCGTGCAAAACATCGACACGTTGCCCACTCCACCTTGTCCGACCGCATATTGTCTACGCAACGTGGTGATAAGCAGCACAATGAGAACCGATGAGATATAGCTGGGAGGGTAGAAAGACCATTGAAAATAAAAACCACAAGGACACTGAAGGGAGGAGTCTGTGGATATCCCTTTCCTTTGCTCCCAAGGTAATTAATCTCAAGCCACTTTGAGGGGAAGCTTGTCCAAAACCCTGACCTTGTCTGAAACACCCGCCTTCCGTGGGTCTCCTCTCAGTGTGTGGGTCCCAGCACCGCTTTCTTGAAAATAGTCACGTTTTCAAGCACATCTTGGAAGGCAGAATGAGAGTCCGGGCTTCTTCAGGTTCCTTGGCCTCTGCTGCTCTGAACACCGTGGATGCATGTGTCCAAGTCACGGCACCAGCCGCCCCCTCTGCCGGCACTAACCATGACGCGTTAGAGCAAAAGGGCCTCGCTCGGAATTTCCGCTGAGTAACCTTTCCTGCTCTGTTTTCAGGGAGGAAAATTTCACATTATCTCACTGATCGTGTACATCGGTTCGACCCTCTCCTACTTTGGTTTGGTAAGGCCTTCTCTTCCCCGTGCTCTGCGATGATGCTTTTGCAAAAAGAAGTTTCACTAACGTGGCACGTGTCCGGGTTCTTCCCAGGCCACTCTGTTCATTGACTTTCTCATCGACACTTACTCGAGCACCTGCTGTCGATCCTGCGTTTATCGCTACTGCACGTGCTGCAAGAGCTGCGTGATCAATGAGTATTACGACAGGAAGAAGTGCGAGGTCATCATAGAGCCAAAGCGGGTAGGACTCCCTGCCTGTGGGGCCAAAACACCGCCAGACCCCTGGGAAGTGCACCAAAATAAGGCCCAAATCAGAGGTGTGATCCCAGGGTCAAGTCTCTGGACTCGACCCCATTCCTCCACCTCTCAGATGAAACCTTCGGTCTTAGGGAAGAACAGAAACAAAAATGGAGAGGCCAGCTAGAGGGAGAATAGATTCTTTTAAATTTTTTATTTTTTAAAAAAAGATTTTATTTATTTATTTTTAGAGAGGGAAGGGAGGGAGGGAGAGAGAGAGAGAGAGAGAGAGAGAGAGAGAGAAACATCAATGTGTGGTTGCTGGGGGTCATGGCCTGCAACCCAGGCATGTACCCTGACTGGGAATCGAGCCTGCGACACTTTGGTTCACAGCCCGCACTCAATCCACTGAGCTACGCCAGCCAGGGCGGGAGAACAGATTTTTACGTTCCAGGACTTGTCAATTTTGTCCGATTTATTACGTGGGTACAGCAAAAAAAAAATTAACATAATGACTTCAGAGAAAACTTGGCAGAGTCTAGTAACATTTAAATGAGACATGCTGTACAGCCCGGCATTCCCACGCCTCCACACCTGCCCTAGAGAAACACTCACGTGAGCACCCGAGTGTCACGCGTGGATAAGGTGTCCACGCGGTGCAACAGTCACTAAAGAAAGAGCTTCTACCCAAATGACCAAGCAGTGAGCAGTGCCTCAGCCTATGATAGCTCCGTAGCAAGGAACTCCAGGCACCGGTTTAAAAGAATGCGGTACTGGTGCTCCAACACAACAAAGAGGGGTTCTCTGCCTCCCCCTCATCTAAGAAGGACTCAGGCCTTTCCCAGCGGCTGAATGCATGGGTCATTGTCCATCGTGCGTGTACACACAGCTTGAAATGAAAGTTCATCTTTGCAGCTAAAAATAATCACTATTTCATGGCCCAACATGGGGTGGAATTTAATGGAAATATAAATAATTCCAGTTGCAATGATACAACTTTCTGGAGATATTCAATCTAGAGTAACTTAAATTGAGGGAACACAATGAAGAAATTTTACGTGGCACCTGGGGAGAACTCTAAACATTAGGCAGTGAGCTGTGGATACTCTGAGCCCACAAATTCAGGTGCATGAGGTTCCGTTTCTGATTCACCTTTAGACTCAGAAACCACTCGTTCTTGGTCGACAGGAGCTTCTGGTTAACTTGTTTAACCGTTTGCCACTTGGTCAATGAGAATATGTTTGTGTATGCAATTCTTAATAATTCTATACAAAAAGGATAAACATCTTGAACTCCTTTCCCTAGACACTAAAATATGTGTCCTTTGTGGATGAAGCCCACGTCAGAATGGTGGATGAACAGCTGCGTGGGAGAAGTCTGCAAAATGTCAAAGGCAAAAAAGTCCCAGTAAGTTAAAACATTTCGTCTAAGAAAACAACTTACTAGTAGAGGTAAACACACCTAGAGATTTGTACAAATCACACTTGACGAGGTGAAACAAAGCGAGCCCAGGCGACCCGCTCCCGGATGAAAACAGTGTCACTGGCAGGAGTCCCTCGGGTGCCCCACCCAATCACCACCCTCCCTGAAAGGTCACCATTATCCTGTATCCAAAGGTTAGTTTGACCTCTTCTAGAATTAGTAAATGTTTTCAAATTTTCTATTACAGTTGACATCCAATGTTATACTAGTTTCAGGTGGCTCCCTCTTCTAGAATTTTATAAACTTTGAACCCTATAGTGTATACTCAGTATATACTCTGCTGAATGTCCGGCTTCTGTTACTCAACATATTTTTGTGAGAATCATCCTCGGCGTTGCATATCGCAAGAGCCAGTTCTCACTGTTGTATCATTTCTGTTTCACAAACATCCAGTTCAGTTTCCCCTTCTACTGCTGATGGACAGGCGGGCGGTTTCCACGGGGGGATCACGCCAGCGAGGCTGCTTTGGTGAACGCGTGGCCCCTGAAAGTGAAACTGCCGAGGCCCCAGGCAGGCGCACGGTCGGCTTGAGTGGTCACCCCCAGACCCTTCCCTCAGCGGGTGCTCTACCTCGCTCCTCCCCCCACCCAGCAGTTCTGGCTGTTGGGTATGTTCACCAACCCATGAGTTCGCAGGCTGCCATAATACACGACCACAAACTCAGCAGCGTAAAGCCACAGAAACGGACCCTCTCGCGGTTCTGCAGGCTTCAAGGAGGAGACCAGGGTGTGCTGCTGTGAACATGTACATACAAGAACTAGTCACTTCCAGCGTCCTTGGCTCAGGCTCTCCCTGGCTGGTGAAGGAAGGCGGGTGTACGTCACACAGAACAGACGTGTATAAATGATGGCTGTTATGACCATCTTTCTTGGGGCATAATAACAAACGGATTCACCAGAAGGAGGGGCCTGGTGGGAAAGGAGAGAGTGGAGCTAAATCAACAAATATTTACTGTCTACTACGTGCCGGGTACCGCCCTAGGCACTGGGGACACGACAATAAACACAACAGACAGGGCCCCTGCTTTCACGCAGAAGAGGCATCACGTAAACATAGGGATTGAAAAGATCAGCTCACTATGAGGAGCATAGGCTCCCCTCTCTCTACCTGCACCATGGACGTGAGGACACACAGCTCATGGGGGTCTTCCAAGGCTCGTAAAAGGCTATTACAGCCCTGATGCCTGCATTTACCACATGATAGCTACTAATACTGACGTCATATGAAATATAATTTTATGGGTGAAATAATAAAATGAAAGAACCTAGATAGAGCTCCAGGGGTCCTTGCTGATGGCATTTGGAAACTTGACTTTTTCAGAGATCCATGATGGATTTCCGAGAGGTGTCCAGGCTGCCCCAGTTCCTCCCGGACTCGCCCCCCACACCCGAGCAACCAGAACAGATCCAGCTGCTCAGTGCAGTGACGACTCCGAGAGCCAGCAGCCCGGCCTGGTGCAGGTGCGGACACTGCCTCCCATCCCAGCTGCCCAAGGACCGCCAGTGCCTAGAGGAGCTGTGCTGCCGCAAGGAGCCGGGCGCCTGCATCACCACCTCAGAGCTGTTCGGGCAGCTCGTCCTGTCCCCTCGGGCCCTGCGGTTCTCCCTGCTCTACCAGGAGCCCTTGCTCGCGCTGGATTCCGACGCCACCGACAGCCTGCTGCGGCACTGCGCCTACAGGTGCTACGCCACCTGGCGCTTTGGCTCCCCGGACCTGGCGGACTTTGCTATCCTGCCCAGCTGTTGCCGCTGGAGGATCCGGAAGGAGTTTCCCAAGAGTGGAGGCCAGTACAGTGGCTTCAAGAGCCCTTGCTTGATGGAATAGGGCTGGGCAGCTGCAATGACATTACCTTTGCTTGTACCTTGAGCTTCAACTGCAAAGATCTGTGGCTAGATTTTCAGACAAAGGGAAATGTACTTTTCCCCACTACAGTTCCGTGTCAGAGAGCAGAGACACTTGGGTAAATAAACAAGCAAGCCAGACTCCCACGGCATGGACCACCCATCAAGAGATCCCGATGTCTGCCTCAATTCTGTCCCTAGAAGTTGTGTGGTCCTCAGCCTTTAATCTCTGCTCCTCAGGTGCCTGATTATCCAACCTGCTCCCTCACAGAGATATTAGGAGGAAAAATTCTTGTTAATGCGTAAAGAGCTACAATACAAAGCAGCTCATTATGAGGTCAGACTGGGTTCATGTCCAACCATGATCGAACCCTTTGGGTCCTGGGTCCTGTTGGAGAAAGGGGAGGATTTAAAGTGGCAACAGATTCTCTGGCACTTGACCCTCAAGACCTGAGGGGTCACGTCTCCTCCCCTTGCATCTGGGTGGCTCTGACCACTTACGCAAGAGTGGAAGTGATGCTGTGTCAGCTTCGAGGTCTTGGTTTTAAGCAGCTGGCGACTTGCACCACTCCCTGGCCCTTGACACTCTCGCTGTGAAGGAAGCCAGCCTCCAGGGGAAAGCCTGACGACTCTGAGACCGAGAGGAAGCCCAGCAGCCGCGTGGAGAGGACGGATCCCGACCGGTTCCAGCTCTCAAATCACACGAGCCCCGTCACTAGACACGGGAGAGAAGACGGCCAGATGTTCCCAGAGCCTGCTGACACACGTCTGCGGCTGCCTGAGACACCCAGGGGGAGCTGACCGGTGAACCCACACAACAAAACTGTTTTAAGACACTACGTCTTGGCTTCTTTGTTACATAGCGACAAGATAACTGGGACAAGAGAGCAAGCCTGACTCGTGGGGACATACAGACACTTGGCCCCTACCTTCCCTGGTGCTACAGGTCTTAGGGAGCCCGGACCACCCCGGAGCCCCTCAGGAGTTCCTATGTAGCAGCTATAGGGGGCTGCAGACCAAAGCAGGCAATTCACCAGCACGGCCTTGGAGTCCATCAACTCTAACTACCGAGCTACCCAGTACATTCCGATCGCATCCCATTTCCACTACTGGAGGTAACTTAAAAACTGGAAAAGGCCGCTTTGATGCTTTCAACACCCTGCACTTTTCAGCCAGTTCAAGGGGATGCGGTCTGGGCGCTACTTAAAAAGCAATCCACGCCCAGACCTTGACCATTTCTGTACGTCCACCTCTCTGGGGACACGAAGACGGATTGCTGCAGGTTTTAGGGTCCTCCTGAGGGATTTCCTTTCCACGGTTTCGGCACCAGAATTGACTGTTTCTCAATGACTACTTTGAAGGATAAATAGAGACCACCATTCAACACTGTGACTGACGCAGGACCTGTGAGGTTTTTTATACATAGTCTTAAGATTTACCATTTTGATACTTTTTTAAAACCAGCAGCTCTCTACTGTATTAAAATAAGATGAACAAAACTCTTCTCTTTGTGATACGGGGTTTTATCTGGCTTTCAACTCAGGAATCAAGTTAATTAGGCCAGACTGAACTTTCCTTTTTGCTACCTTCCCAAGGTGTTTTTAAAAAGTGGATTAGATGTGACTTCAGGACTGAAATTCCTACCTCCCTGAATTCTAGTAACAGCTACGGACTTCCATTCTGATGGCCTCTGAGTCTTTAACCTTTATTGTTTTGGTGCCTCATTCCTGGTGAGTTTCAGCATCCTCGAGGAAGTCCCAGGCAGAGTCAGAATTTGAAGTGACAGAAAATCACTGGATCCCCTTCCCCTCAGGGGCCCCGAGAGGGTGACGTGTGACGTCAGCTGTGTGTAAAACGTCTGACACTTCCTGCAACAATATGCCTCATGCCTGCACTCTCATTGTTAGTTTACCGCCTAAAATGATGTCGTCGCCCAAGGCGTGCCCGGGAGAACCACATTTCACAGGCTCTGTCTTCTTGTACCGAAGTCCGTCCTTCCATCACAGTAATTGCACCGCACTCACAGCTCCACCGCTGTGATCTGCTTTCTTGGAATGCGGACTGATTTCATGTAGAATTAGTAATGCGCTCGCGTCCTTCTCCTTAGAGAGAACCGTTTTCTGAACGCTTCCTAATTTTGGCTTGGCAATGTAGATGTCTTAACCTGAATGTTTTGATAATAAAAAATAATGCATATAATTCATGATGATTGAAGTGTTCCTTTTCCTTCCTTTTCTCAGAATATGACATCACAGTCAGCTCATCCACTGACACATTCATTTAACATCTATTCATTCATTGAGCGCTATGACATAGTAAGATATAAGTTTGGTTTCTGTCTCCCTGTTGGACACGGAGATCCTGAATCCCTTGGAATTTCCTGGGTGATTAGAGTGTCTGTGTTCTAATAGGGTGACTCCTGGTGGGCTCCTGGGTAACTTTAGGATGGGGGCTGTCACCAGAGAGACCAAGTCACAGTTAGAATCTTGGAACTTTCAGTCCCAACCCTTCATCCTCCGGAATGGGGAGGGGCTGGAAATGGAGTCAATAACTGATTGCGCCTGCACGGTGAAACCTCCATACACATGTCTAAAATACCAAGTGCTTGGAGCTGCTGGGCTGACGAGTACACCTGCATGCAGGGAGGTGGTACGCCCCAAGCCTACAGGCGCAGAAGCTTCTGTACTCAGGACCCTCTGCACCCTGTCCTGTATACATACCTCTGCATATGGTTGTTCACCTGCATCTTTTATTATATCCTTTACAACAAACCAGTGAATGTAAGTAAGGGTTTCCCTGCGGTCTAAGAGCCATTATACCCAAGGACTGAGCCTCGGGAGGGGGTCATGGGAACCCTCAGTTTATAGCTAAGTGGTCAGAAGTGCAGATGACAGCCTGGAACTGGTGAGTGGCAGATTTGGGCCAAACAGAAGGCTAAGGCCGATGGTGTCTCAACCCTAGTAAAGAGGCTAGCAGCACTCTGTGACCGGTGTGGCTCAGTGGGTTGGGTGTCATTCCGCAAACTGAGAGGTCGCTGGTTCGATTCCTAGACAGAGCACAGGCCTGGGTTGTGGGGCAGGTCCCCAGCTGAGGGCACATGAGAGCCAACCAATGGATGTTTCTCCTGTACATTGATGTTTCTCTCCCTTTTTGTCCCTCCCTCTCTCTAAAAATAAATAAGCAAAACCTTAAAATAAAAACAAAAGAGGCTAACAGAAGGGAGAGGGAAGAGATGAGCATTCTGGATAATTCTCAGGACAGGACAGAAGCACCCTTCCCCCCAACTGACCCAAAGAAAGTAACTACCACTTGCCACTCCACTTCCCATGGGTCTTACTGGCCGAGAAATGGGGAAAAAAACAAAAACAAAAACGGAAAAAAGGAAGCAATCAATAAAAAGGGACAGGACTCGACCCCGCACAAACACTTCCTGCTGGCTGTGCTAACCCACCACCGCACAGCTCACGCCTCACGTGTGTCTGCACAGCTCACGGCACACACGCCCGACACCTGACAGTCACGCAACTAGGCAGGTGCAGCGTTTGCTGCTTTTTCTGGGGCTACACTTCAGGAAGGAAAAACAATTGGGGAAAAAATCCCAGGACAATGCTTTGTGGTTTGCTTACATGAATGTGAAGGTTATTTTAATCTGCACCCAGAAGATGGAAACATAAAATATTATCATCGGGTTGATGGTTTGAGTCTGAAGAGTCCGTCACTCTGTGCTTTCGTTCTTAGTCACCAGCTGTTATAAAGAGAAACCTCTGGTGACAGACAGAGGGAGGTAAAGTGACTAGAAAAAACAAGGGGACCTACGTTTCATGCAACACTAATGAGGCCAGGCTCCGACTCGACTGCGAAATGGGATTCTGGGTACCGCTCACATGAAGGTGGTTTTCAAGACAGAAGCCGCCGCGCGGAGCTGAAGAAACCTGGGCCCCCACGGCGCTGGATTCAGATCTGCCTGAGATCGTTCATTCGGCTAACAACTCCATCATGGTTGGGGGAGAGTTTACCGTACATTCTGTGTCTTTCAGAAAACTGCCTTCACTAGAGAGAAGAGCAGATGGGTTTTCATAACGAGACAAGTCACGTAAAAGGTACACATTTGATGCTTTTGGGATTTTAAAAGATATTTCATTTATTTATTTTTAGAGAGGGAAGGGAGGGAGATAGAGAGAGAGAGACATCAATGTGCAGTTGCTGGGGGTTATGGCCTGCATCCCAGGCATGTGCCCTGGCTGGGAATCAAACCTGCAACACTCTGGTTCGCAGCCCGAGCTCAATCCACTGAGCCACGCCAGCCAGGGCGCTGTTCGGATGTTTTGATGCAACCATTTCAGTGAGCTGGCAGTTGCTGATAAAAGATCGGAAGTGCAGTTCGGCGGCTCCATCAGACGGCCTCCCCGCTTCTTGCGGCAACCCCTTCTTCTCCTCCTCCTTTTTATAAACAGATTTAATAACAACGTGCGCCAGTACAACTGCCCAGGGCGCGGAGCTCGGGGTGGATGCGGGGAGTGGGGTCCTGGCTCAGACTTCAGAATGGTGCTGTCGAAACCGCCCTGCAGCCGGCCGGCTCCATCCTTCGGAGGGTGGCCGACGCTTCCCGGTTGCCAGGGGCTCACCGGGTGTCAGCGCCGGAAGTCGCACATCCCGGAAAACCACCGGAAGCCCCACATCCCGGAAAACCACTCCCGCTGGGGCCCAGCAGCACCGGCAGTCCGGCAGTCCGGCAGTCCGTCACCCAAGGGCTGGCCTCCCCTGCCTGAAGCTGCACCACACACAAACACGGCACCCTGGGCGGGGTTCAAAGCGCTGTAAGATCTTCAGGTTAAATCTACGCATTTTGTAGCCTTCGTCTCTTGGGTCCGTCACCTGCCCCAGCGTCAGGACCTAGGACTCCCACCTAGCTGCCACAAAAACGTCGTTAAAAACATTAAATGACCCTGGCTGGCGTAGCTCAGTGGATTGAGCGCGGGCTGGGAACCAAAGTGTCCCAGGTTCGATTCCCAGCCAGGGCACATTCCTGGGTTGCAGGCCACAGCCTCCAGCAACCGCACATTGATGTTTCTCTCTCTTTCTCCCTCCCTTCCCTCTCTAAAAATAAATTTAAAAAAATCTTTTAAAAATAAATGAACTTATTAAAAATCTTTATTTTCTACTTATTTTTAAGGGACAAAAAGCTAATTTTAGACAAATGGTCTTGAATATTTTTAAGCTCTTAGTATTTTACTTGGGAGAGAGATTTATTTGCTGTGCCTATAAAATCCTTTGTGGAGGAACAGTTATTTCCCCATTGGGGTTAGCTTTGTACTTCCCCCCGAAGCCCTGGTCCCTCGCCATATATTTGAGCATACCACGTAAACCAAAATCTGCCTGAAAGGAAACAAATCAAGATATCCCAAGATTAAACACTAAAGGCAGTAATTGGCATTCTTTGTGGTTTAATCTAAATTAAGAATCTTATGTTTACAATGTATCTCTGGAGCCAGTAACTATATTAGTTTCCTAGTGCTGCTCTTACAAATCACCACAAATTTAGTGGCTTCAGACAACACAAATATATTATTTTACAGGTGTAGAGGTCAGAAGTCCAAAATTGGTCTTTTTAAAAATTTTTATTTTATTTTGATTTTACAGAGGGGTAAGGGAGGAAGAAAGAAAGAAAGGGAGAGAAACATCAGTGTGACAGAGAAACATTGATCGGTGACCTTCCATACAGGCCCTGACCTGGGACCAAATCTGCAACCCAGGCTTGTGCCTTGACTGGGAATCGAACTGGCGACCTTTCAGTTTGCAGGACAGTTTCTAACCAACTGAGCCACACTGGCCGGGGCCCAAATGGGTCGGTCTTATGGGCTAAAACCAAGGTGTTGGCAGGGCTACACTCCTTCTGGAGACTCGAGAAAGGGGGTGAGTGGTGGTTGAGGGAATCCATGTCTCGTCTTCGCCAGTTTCATGCCTTGGCCCGCGGCCCCGGCAGCATTCTCGTTGCTCTGATCTGCGCTTCTGTCACTACTCGGCCTCCCCAGACTCTGATTCTTCAGCCCGCCCCTTCCACTTCGTGACTGGATGGGACTCACTGGGACGATCTAGGACAATCTCCCATCTCAAGATCCTTAACTGAACCATATCTGCAAAGTTCCTTTTGCCACGCAAGGTCCCATGTCCACAGGTTCCAGTGATTAGAACACGGATATCCTGGGGTGGCGGGGGTGGGTGGTGATAATTCTACCACAGTAATTAAGACACTATCTTAGAAAGTTTCCAGACCTGACACCAGTGGCACTTTTATCTTTGGGACTTATTTTCCTGGGTTTGTTGGGTAATTCCTTCCAAATATTTAGGTATCTAAAAGCTTCTGAATACATTTGGAAAATATTTTATCACACTGTGCGCTAATGTCAGGGACATGACGGAATGTGTGGGGGTTCCAAAAACGGTCAACTCCACGGGCGAGATCTCTCCCGTTTCAAGGTGACCCCACCACGACCCTCATCATCCTTAGTCTTAGTACACCCCAAGCGGTAGGACCATAAAAACAGTCCCACATAATATTATTATACAATGTTTTACAGTAGACTACAGGATTGCACAGCACTTTAAGGCTACATAATGACATAGTTAAAAGCAGGGACTCGGGAACCCGCCATGGACACAGATCCTCACGCAACCAGTGCGTGATCTAAGTCTCAGTTTCACGCCTCGGCGCCTGCCTCGTGGTTCACGTGAGACAGAGTGAAACGAAGCACTTGCCAGTGTCTCCGCTGTTCCTATCATAAAGATGATGTCACACCAGATACAACCACCTCAATCCCCATTTTACATGCAATGAAACAGACTCCCAAGAAAGCAAACGGTGCGTCTGCCACGCACAACTCATCCTACACACCCACACAGCCGGGCACACACAGCGTCCACTCCTGGACCCCGCTGTGTTCAGGCACAGTCTCCGCGCGTCGACCTCACGGCCGCTCCGCCACCTCTTGTAGTCCTGGTTTGTGTCCCTACCCACCTTCCGTTCTCTGCCGCCTGTCACAGGGTGTGGTCTTTGAGGTCTTCTGACACCCTAGAGATCGAATGTCAGATGTGCTGGGATTGCAAGACACAATTACAAAAATGGGTCTGGTTCATCTGCAAGGATCTCATACTCCCCATGTTTTCCACTTCCATAACCTGTCGTTCACCCCACCCACTACATGGGAGGACACATTTGCAGATCATGTATCGGATAAAAAATTGTATCTAGAATATGTAAAGAATTCTTACAACTTACAGACAAACCAATTTGAAAATGGGCAGGCCCTGGCTGGTGTAGCTCAGTGGATTGAGCGCAGGCTGCAAACCAAAGTGTCGCAGGTTCGATTCCCAGTCAGGGTACATGCCTGGGTTGCAGGCCATGACCCCCAGCAACCGCACATTGATGTTTCTCTCTCTCTCTCCCTCCCTTCCCTCTCTAAAAATAAATAAATAAAATCTTTAAAAAATGGACAAAGGAGCTGAACAGCCATTTCTCCAAAGATACACAAATGGCCAACAAGCACATGAAAAGCTCAGCATCATTCATCATTACGAAAATGCCCACCAAACATATACACACACGCACACGTATGCATATTTAATTGAGTACAGATAGACTGTAGTCCATACTAATTTCTTTCGGGACTACTAAAGGGATATTAGAATATCTTTCTTTTAAAAGGGCACGGGTCTGACAGATGGCCGGGAAGATTATCGGTGCTCAGCATGTGGCCTTCCAGATACGAGTCAGGGTTTTCCTTCTGTTCCGTGACAGCTTCAGCCTTGAGGATTCCACGGGGAAAGCAGCAGCAGAATTATAACACCATTTATAATTCTTCATTTCTGCTACTGACTTGTTCCTCATTCAGGAAATGTGCTGTTTCTGGAGATACAGCTAATGGCATGGTTGGACCACGTGCAACCATTAGTTACACAACCACGTTTCACAATGTCTACGAGCCAGATGAGTGCATCTTTACACCTTTCAGCGTCTGAGCATTGAACTTAAACATTTTGCCCTGAACACGGGACACTGCTTCATCTGACTGGCCTTTCATGGCTCAGGGGCGTTGTGACAAACGTCCTTCTTACCACACTATGACCAAACGACTCCCTAAGGCACACTGGAGTTGGCCGCTGCGGGCCTCTCAACTACAATAAATGGTCCCAGGCTGATGAGCGTTTTGGAGTTCCTGGCTCTGCCTCTTACAGGGACTTATTCCTTCTGATGGGCTATTCTTCCTGCTCTTAATATTGGCAGCCTCAGGCGGTGCCTCCCACCTCGTAATTGGCTGCACCTGTACCAACACTTGTTTTAACGCCCACGTTACTGGTGACGGTATATTTTTCATCTCTTGGGACCTAGCACCATAACCAAAGTACTTTCATATTTCCAAGTTTCAGAAGCCCACCAGCTCACGGAAAAAAAATACACGTTTACTATACGGTTATGGGGGTATCTTAAGGGCAAAGGCGAACAGAAGGGGTAGCACCAGGAAGTAGAAACGGTACAATCCAGAGGCCATTGTCTTAGTCTCTCTCACCTCCGTGTCCCTTTGTCCTTCTGGGTCATTCGATGGTTCTGCACAGTCCCCTTCTGGCTCTCCCACCAAGGCGACTCTGCCACAGCCCCTGAGGTTCTTCCGTTCAGTTCCAGTCCCTTGCAGAGAACAGGGCGCTGCCTCTCTCCCAGGGCAACCGTCCCCGAGGAGACAACCCTCCCCGAGGAGACAACCCGGCTGACCCTGTTTGGGGCGGGTTAGGCCCATGGTTCAATTGATAAGGTCACATGGTATAAAAACAGCTGCTGGGACCATGTCTATGAGGAAGAGTAGTTTTTATTTTTAATATGTTCTATTGATTATGCTACTACAGTTGTCCTAATTTTCCCCCTTTGCCCCCTTCTGCTGGGTAACCCCCTTCCATCCAGCTCTCTCTCCACCCCACCCCCCAATAATGTTCATGGGTCGTGCATATAAGTTCTTTGGCTTCTCCATTTCCTATTCTATTTGTAACCTCCCCCTATTTTGTACTTACCAGTTCTGCTTCTTAATCCCTGTACTTTTTCCCCATTCTCTCCCCTCCCCCTCTCCGCTGATAACGCTCCAAATAATCTCCGTATCTATGATTCTGTTCCTGTTCTAGTCGTTTGCTTAGTTTGCTTTTTTAGATCCAGATGTTGATAGCTGTGAGTTTGTTGTCATTTTACTGTTCGTAGTTTTGATCTTCTTTTTCTTAATTAGTCCCTTTAACATTTCATATAGTAAGAGCTTGGTGATGATGAACTCCTTTAGCTTTACCTTGTCTGGGAAGCACTTTATTTGAGAAAGCGCAGTCTTTAGGGGAAGAACAGTACAGTGAGTGAGCTCACTTAACACGGGACAAAGGATACCAAATAAGCCAGACTTGGAACTTCATCTAAAATACAAGAACGCTCCGTGTGAGGGCCCGAGGAGCTCCCCTAGGAAGACACAACAGGAGGTTTAGCCCCACTATTTTGTGGTGTAAAGTTTGATGCGTAATTCTCATACCACAAAATCTGCCCTTTTAAAATGTATAATTCCGTGACTTTCAGTATATTCACAAGGGTTCTGCAAGGAAATTTCCAGAACATTTGCATCACCCCAAATTCACACCTCACCCTCATTAGCTATCACACCCCACTTCCTCCTCCCCCAGCCCCTGGAAACCACTTCCCTACTTTCCGTCTCCACGGATTCGCCTGTTGTGGACATTTCGTACAAACAGAATTACACAATGCGTGACCTCTGTGTCTGCCTTCTTTCAGTCAGCACAACACCTTCCGGGTTCAGGCATGTTGTAGCATGTATCAGATGTATCCCTTTTTATAGCTAAATAATATTCCATTGTATGAATAGATCAATTTCACTTATCCACTCATCACTTGATTGATATTTATGTTACTTCCACTTGTTAGCTATTAAGAATAACGCCACTATGAACATTCATGTACAAGGTTTTGCACGAACACATTTTTTGAATTCTCTTGGGTATTTGCCTAAGAATGAAACTGCTAGGTCAATGTAGGTAATTCCACGTTTAACACTTTGAAGAATTTCCGAACTGTTTTCCAAGTGGCCGCACCATTGTATTATATTTCCCACCAGCAGTGTGAGGTTTCCAACTCATCCACAGCCTTGCCATCTTTTTGACTGTCGGTTTGATTATAGCCACGGTAGTGGGATGAAGTATCTCTTTGTGACTTTGACCTGCGTTTCCCGAGTGACTAATGAGACTGAACGTGTTTCCGTATCCTTACTGACCATTTCTGTGTCTGCTCTGTAGAAATGTCCACTCACATCTTTTGACCATTTTTAAATGGGTTGTCATTTTATTGACGAGTTGTAAGAGTTCTTTAGATATTTGAGACACCAGACCTTTATCAGCCATACAATTTGCAAGTAATTTTCCCGTTCTGTGATTGTCCTTTTACCCTTCTGATGGTGTCCTTTGACCCACAAGTTTTCATTTGGAAGAAGTCCAATTTATCTATTTTTTTTCTTTTGTCATGGGTGCTTTAGGTGCCATATCTAAATAAATAAATAAGTAAATAAATAATAAAAACCATTGCCTAATCCAAACTCACAAAGATTTACACTTATGTTTTCATCTGAGTCTTAATAGTTTCAGCTCTTACATTTAGGTCTCTGATCTGTTTTGAGTTAATTTTATACGTGGTAGGAAGTAGGAGTCCAGCTCCATCCTTCTGCACGTGGATGCCCAGTTGCTCCGGCACCACTTGTTGAAAAGACTGTTGTTTCCTCAATGAACTGTCTGGGTACCTTATTTATTTTTTATACCAAATCTTATTTGTTTTTCAACTAAATCCCCTTAGTTGCTCAATAACCGACTGCACTCAGCCAAGCATACAATGACAAATACACAACTGAATGTGGTTAAGGGGTGTGTGTGTATGTGTGTGTGTGTGTGTGAAAAGCCCAAAATGTAATCATCAGTTACTTTCATTTGACATAGGCTCTAGGATTATTCTGGTCAGTACACTGGATATATTCACTATTTTGACCACGGTGATGGTTTTATGGATGTATATGTAGTCAAACTTATCAAATTGAATCCTTTAAATATGTGCAGTTTATTGCATGTCAATTATGCCACAAGAAATCTGTTGCTGTTTTTTTTAATTGATTGGAGAGAGAGAAAGAGAAACATCAACAAACCATAGATGGTCCACTTATCTATGTATTCATTGGTTGATACTTGTATGTGCCCTGACCGAGGATCAAACCCATAACCTTGATGTATCTGGACGACACTCTAACCACCTGAGTTACCAGGCCCAAGAAATCTATTTTTAAAGAGACACAACCTAGGAGCCAGAGAGTAAATGAAGTAACTTCTTTTCCTAATCAATTTTCAGGATCTGTTGCTCTGCTTGGGCCTAAGGATGTAACATTGACTAGTAATTTAGGAAAACTGGTACTGCTCTTAGGTAAGATAGACAGCAAACCAAGGCAGGGAGCAGGAGGGAGACGGGTCTCACCCACTAACTCAGCAGCTCCGAGCCTGGTCCGATAATATTGCCAGGCGTTCCCAACATCATAAGAAACACCATGCTAGCACGGGAGGAGGGGAGCCCCTGAAATTCTGTGTACTGTTCCCATTCTCTGGTAAAGAAAGCCTTTGAAACACTGTATCCGCCCCAACATCCAGAAGGGGAAGAAGTGGAGATCCACAGTGCCTAAAGCAGCAGCAGCCCAAAAAGCAGCTTTGGTTAACTGCCTACCTCTGGGTCACTCTGTTTTACCAGGGGGTCCCTAGTGCTTATAGAAAGAGCCCATAAACAACTTTGGGGAACTGCCTCAACTTTAATGAACTGCCCTCTGTCACATATCTGTTTCACAACAAGATGAACAAATGGGGTCTGGGGCAAGATGAGAATTCTGGGCTAACAGACCACACACACACACACACACACACACACACACACACACACCTACGTTTGGGTAGTCAGTCACATCCCCGGGAGAAGCTGGTGCCACCTTTACCCACCAATCAATATGTAACTCCCTTATCCCATCCCACCAAGTACATAAGTCCTCGAGACAAAGGAGAGGATACTCTTGCTGCCTTTACCTTGCCCTGCCCCGAATGTTCTCCTCCAAGAGAATGCGCCGCTCATAAACCCTGCTTGCTCGCTCACGGGCTGGCGGGTCTGTAATTCTTTACTGCACGGGCAATAAGAACCGACTTTCTCCTGTAACACTTCTACATGTCTCTCAACAGACTTTATTCCAAAATGCAAGCAGACGATTTGAATTCAATATTTGTAAGGCTGGGACCAACTCATCACTGTGGGATAAGAGTTCACGAGAGCTGGAAATGTGTTTTGACGCTTAAGGAAAAGTATATTTAACTCCCCACCCAGCGAGAAGTTAAGAGAAGTTTCCCTTTCCAACCGGCACCAAGCTCCATTTCGGCAGAGACTCCGCCTGCCTGCTCACCCTCCCCTCCGGGGCATCAAGAACACCGCCAAGCACACGAGGGGCCCACAGAAGTACCTGTCCTGCCCCACCCGTTCCTGGGACCACTCTGGGACGGAGGCAGGTGGCGACTGTGCTCCGCTCTCTAACTCAACAGTCTCACCTCTACAGACAGAGGCTGCCTGTTTTCTGCAAATTTCCTTTCCTTTTTTTTTTTAAATGTGTTCCACTTTTTAAAGTTAAAATAATTCTTTTAAGATTTCCCATTAACGTGGGCACTCCAGATACCCGCGTCAGGTTGCACATTGTCTTCTTCAACCTTTTATATTTGGAAAAACCAAGCGGGGGTGGTTCAGGACATCTCACACCCAAGAAGTGAACTCACACTACCAAGCGCGCTGCGGGGGACCTGCACGCGGAAGCCAGCCCCGGAGAGCGGCTGGGGAGGCCGAAGCTCACGCCCTCGAGACCCCGCCCGCCCGCCCGCAGACGCGCCGCGATGGTTACTGCGATGGTTACTGCGATGCGTCCGCGGCCGCGCGGGGCACCGCCGACTGCGAGACGAACTGGGCCCCTCCGCGCAGTGACGCACCGGCACGTGCGCTCCGCGGCGGCGGCAGCCCGGCCGGCGCCCGGCCCCGGGAAGGCGCCGAGCGGCTCCCGCCGGACGCGGGGCCGGCGCTCCGCGTGACACGTACCTGCAGGGCACGAACTAGCGCCTCCTCCTTGTCCCCCTGGTCTCCCGTCCTCCCTGCAGTGTGGAGAGAGCCCTCTCAGCGGCGGGCCGGCCGCCCCCTCCCGCGGCCCGGCCCCCCGGCCCCCCGGGCCCCCGGGCTTGAGGCGTCGCCCCTAGAGGCTGAGCCCCCGCAGGGCGAGCCCCGGCTGTGGACCGCGGGGTCCGGGGCTCCGTCACCTAAGCTGCCCCGCGGGCCCCCAGGGGGGGCGCTCGCCCAGGGGAGGCGGTCTCTCCGCGAAGGCCCCTCTCCCCTCAGACGGTCCCCTCGTTCCCCACAGCCCCGCTGAGGGCCCCCCAGACCCCGGCCCCGGTCCGGCTCCGGCTCCGGCTCCGGCGGAGGGGCGGGGCCGCGCCCGGCGCCCTCCCCGCGCCACCCCTCCCCGCCCCCGCCCAGCCTCCCGGGGCGGCCCTCGTACCCGAGGGCAGGTCACGCGTTGTGCCGGGCCCTCCCCCGCGGAGGACGGCGCCGCGGGCCGGCCGGGCCGCCTGGGCGGGGCTCCCGGGCGGCCGGGGCGAGGGGCGGGCGGGCAGCCGGCCGGCCGCACAGCGCGGAGCCCGGCGGCGGCGGCGGCGGCGGAGGCAGAGGTGGCGGCGCGGGCGCGGGCGCGGCCATGGCGGGCTGCTGCTCGGTGCTGGGGGCCTTCCTCTTCGAGTACGACACGCCGCGCATCGTGCTCATCCGCAGCCGCAAAGTGGGGCTCATGAACCGGACCGTGCAGCTGCTCATCCTGGCCTACGTCATCGGGTGAGCGCGGTCGGGGGCGCGACCCCGCGGGGTCGGGGACCTGGGGTCGCCCGGCGGTCGGGGGCTGCCCCATCCGGGTCCTGGCCGTGCACCTGCCCCGATTGGCCCAGGTCACCGGGGCAGCCCGGCGGGCGCCCCCCAGGGAGGGTCCAGGAGCAGCGACCCGAGGCCGGGACACACCCCTCCGGACCCCCAGCCGCGGGGGGCCGGGCTCCGGGCAGGAGGCTGCTTTGATGGTGTGTTTTAAGGGCAGACCCTGGCTAGACCCTCCTCCTCTCCTTCCCTGCCTCTAGTCATTCTACCTGGCTCCGGGATGGCCTTTGGCTGGGGGAGGGGGGGCGCTCGGCCTCAACGTCCCTGCCTGTGTTACTCACTTCCCATCCGAGGATCTGCTGGCAGAAATCAGGGTTTGGGATTTCCACTCGGTTCCTTTCGCTTCTGTGGCTTCCGGCCCTGTCCCTTACACCATGTGATAATTCAAGATAGTGGAGGTCACGCTTGCAAAAAGCACTTAACGTCCACTTCCCTCGTCTTAGGGGGTTGGTTCGTCACTCTCCGTGTTGCCCGCTTTGCTCAGATATGCCCAACCGGCCCAGCCGCCACCAAGTGTTGGGTTTTAATTGAATGCGCCCCTTCCAATCTAATAAAACTGGAGGAGGTGGAAATGAAGTTACCAGCTGGGCCTGGTTCCAAGGTCCACTGGGGTCCAGCTGTTACGGTGTGGACAGCGCTGAGCTGACAGATGTGATCTGCTTTGTCATTTTTTTTTTTTTCTTAAAAGGCCTAATGCAACGGTCCCCAAACTGCACGTGCGACCATTTGGGCATTTTTAAAAAACGCGGAGTGCTGGCTCCCCTCCCCAGGCCTTCTGATGTCATCGCTGGAGAGTAAGACCCGCTCCCAGGAGGTTTTGCTGGGCAGCCAAGTTTGGGGACTAGTGTCCCAGTGTTGCCCGAATCTACCTGATCATGAAAGACTCACCCTGAGGAATTGTTTTAAAGTAACCCGGGGTGGGGCTTGGAATCTGTTAGCCCTGCCCAGGGAATCTGCATGATCAGACAGGTTG